>NC_090922.1:510663366-520663366 GCF_040938575.1 Ambystoma mexicanum | reverse complement strand
TGCAGATATATGCGTCTGCTCCTCTACATTCCCCCCTCTGGCCAAGTCCGCCACCACCTCCTCAAGTTTTCCTGCTTCTTTGAATCTTTTCTTGAAGAATTGTTTCTTTCGTATCCATATCTTCGTCACCCCCCTCAGGGTGCCTGCATTTCTGATATGTTCATCCACACTCGAGGTCATGTAATTACATTCTCCACTTGGGGTACAAAAGACCCAAAGTCCAACATAATTCTTAGGATCTACTGGATACAGGAACTTTGATCCCTCAGGTGCCACAACACTTGCTTTGATGAGGTCTCTAAGGGCAGTTTCAGTCTGCGCATTGGTTTCTGTTTCATCCTTCAAATCAATCACGATCATCCTTGCCACTGCTTTCTTTGCTGTTTTCTGGCATTATCCAATTATTGTCCTTATAACGCAGAATCCGAACATTATCATCACCAATATTGCTCCAAGAAACTTAAATATACTTGCCATAGAGTCAGGAATCCAGGAAAACAGGTATGAGTCCCAATCGTCATCTCCAATAGCCTGTGTCATCTCCATTTTCGTGTGCAATTCTGTCAACGTGGTTATAGCATCCGTCAGAGTCCTGTTCTCAATGTCATGAGATGGTGTGAAAGTACAGCAAGAAGGCCCGACCTTGGTGCAAACACCTCCTTCCACTGCTGCAATCATGTCAAGCACATATTGTTTTGGAGGGTTATCAACCTTATGGCCCCAACTCTTCCTTTATGGTGTTAAATTATTTTATAGTGGCATTGATTGCCTGTATCAGCTCCCATCTGGTGATCTATAGTCATTTGGCATTCACTACTGTTTGGAGTCCAGGCATGAATATAGATGTCATTATCATAGCACTCTTGCTGAACAACTTGTGCTCATCCAGAATGTCTCCATAAGCCTTTAATGATTTTGATGGGAAATCATTTTCTGTGTTCATCCGCCTGAGTGCAAGTGACCTTCTTTTTCTCAAGTGCTCATCCACTTGTGGAAATCCCTCGATCTGCAGGTCGCTCTGAGGAATCGGCAAAGATGGAACATGGATGAGTACAATGGAACACACTCCTCCCCAGTTCCTGGGCAACTTCATATATGCTCTGGATCCACAGGCCCAATATCGATCCATTAGAACAGCAGTCACTTTCCTCATTCCTGGCACATCAATTATGTTCTTACACCTTTTATTCTCGCCAACTCAAACTTTACATGTGCTTCGAAAGCACAGTGTCGCATTAATCAATGGAACCGCAGCCATTGGTTGTGATTCGTCATGCACCCATGTTAGTAGTTTAGAGTTCTTGGCCCATGATTTTAGGCACTCATAATTCGCTTTCTCCACCTTGTGCACTGGTTCCTTTGTTAGTAGATGAGCTGCATAGGACATCATCCCATTTTCCCACCCTTTTTTCGCAATCACTCACCCATAGTTTAAAAAACTGTTAGCGTTCCCAGCATCCAGGCATTCCAGGTTTTTTTTTCAGTTTTGTCAGAGCAACTCACTTTCTTCATTTCTTTGATTATCACTTTGTCTTGTCCCACAGAAGGATACATGAGCATTTTGTCTGTCCATCCAGGCTCTTTTTCCATTTGTTGTATCTTGATATAATCATCGTGGTACGGGAACGACTGTCTTGATCGCCATTGCAGGGTTGCCCAGCTCTATTGGAACTGTCCTCTGGTAATACATGCTGCTTGATAGCTGAGGCACTTCACATCATGTGCCGGCATTTCTTTTAAAAGTAATATCCTTACTGTACTCATGGCATAGGGGATGAGGGAGCAGACATAACAGCTCTCATCAGATAACCTCTTCCCCACCTTTTTCATATGTTGTTACCACATATTATTCCCCAAGTGAGCTGAATTATCAAGATAGGTATTTATCCCATGGTTATCTTCTTCTGCATCCCTCTTGTGTCGTCTGACATGCCCAAGTAGGTCAAAGAAGTTATCATCATTTGTACTTATACTATGACAAAAATCACATGTGTCGTGTTTTCAATTAAACCATTGGAATGATAGATACCGTGGAATGTAAGATACAGAAAGAAAAAGAGAAAGCAGATGCATATGTATATCATAAGAGTCTAGAAAAACATTTTGTGTGCCACGCCGTTTCTCGTTAAATTGCTAGTCTCAGTGCAACTGCATTTTCTTTGTCCTGAATCATTTTTCAATATATGTACTCAAATCACATTCGTAGTTGCATAATCTGTTCAATTATCGTGAGCAAAAGTCTTTTTATAACTAGATTGTTCTTCCGATCATGAAGAAAAGTGAGAATATTGGTATCTCAATCTTCAAATTCAAATTATTATGGCAGAACTAATCACATTTATGGCCTATGCAGTTCGATTCTCCAGAAATGAAAAGCTGCATTTCAAAAAGACCTCAGCCATACGCATATCTATCCCGTGGGTTTGACCGCTGGTGAAATTGTGAAATTGCAAGTCAGTTTCTGCAGCAACGCTAAATGAAGGTTTAATCACAGGCCCTGAGGAAGGGTTACGACCCGAAATGCATAGGCCATACATGTGATTAGTTCTGCCATAATAATTTGAATTTGAATATTGGTGTATTTTGCAAATGAAATCTCATCAATTAAAATCTTTGGAGAAACAAATTTAACCTTGGAATACATCTACTTGAACTTCACCACTTAATAGTGGTCTAAGGGTGTGCAGCCCGCACCACTGGCCACACGGCCAAGGTCTCTTTACCCTATTGTTCTTTCAGTGCCATTTCACGGAGGCACCTGTCTCAGTGGGCTTGTACCCCAAGCTTAAATGATAATATTGATATAATCAAACAGAACATTCTTTTGAAATTTAAGGAGTGCCTGATTCACCACCAACAAATATTGCTATCTCTCCTAATGAGGGTAGAGTATGATTGGAGTATAAACACAAACACTGCGACTTCAAGCCTATGCGTGTCAGCATCAGCTGGCGTCGTAGGTTATTCTTAAAACAGATATGCTCCCAAAAATGAATCTGGGTATTGAACTCTCTTACAATTTCTAATGATGAATTAGTGCTTGGGCATAGTGCTGATGCGATTTTGCCATATCATTCTTTTTACAAAGAATCTCTAAAAAGTGTGTTTAAGCTCTGGAATTCTCTACAAGTCCATGCACATTCTGCTAAATTTTAAGGAGTGTCCAATAAATTCCTGTCCAACAGAAATGTTTTTCAATCATACACTGTGTTATCGTCCTTCTTCCTGGTCATCGATCGAGTCTGCACACACGGCAATTATTTTTCTTGTCTTGCTTCCTGGTCAGTGGGTACTAGAGAGAGGGTCTTGCCTTTGTATATCTTTACATCAACCAAATGTAACCAAGCTCTTCTTCCAGCCACCGTAACTGCAGTAGGGGAAACTTCCTCTACTTGAAAAGGTCCATTAAACCTTGGCTCATGCCATCTATGGGTGACATTTTTGATAAGCACTTGATCTCCAACATATAACCTTGGTGGTGGTAATAATTCACTTGGATTGGTTTGGGCCATCCTCTTCCATGTTCCTCGATCCCTCCCTCTGATGCTTTACTTGATCTGAAATGAAAGAAACACTGGTAGTCATATATGCCAAATAATTGTGCATCTCATCACCTAGAGTCTGCGCTACACTCTAGACATCACTTCTGACTCTAGATAGGGGCATAAGGGGCTTCCTCATATGGCGCCCTCTCACTAGTTCATGGGGCGTAAGATGATGATCTGAACGTGGCTGATTTCAAAGAGCATGCAAGGCTAGGGGTAGGCAATATAGCCACCCCTTTTTCAAAGTTAATCTGATCTATGCAATTCTTTCCTTCAGTAGGCCATTGAACCTCTCACATGCTCCATTTGCTTGTGGGTGATAAGCAGAAGAAAATGTATGTTTTATGCTCAATAAAAGTCCTATTTGTTCAAATATCTCACTGACAAAGTGTGGCCCACTATCAGACCTTAAAACTTTGCACACACACCTATGTGGAAATACTTCACACACTAGAAACTTCACTCCACACTCCACTCCACTCCACTCCACAGCTGGCATCAGGGTGTGTAGAAGGACCAGTTTCGATTCATGGAGAAAAGAGACACACCACCACTAATAGATACCTATGTCCAATACATGTCTGCAGCATGTCGACATAGTCGATGTGCAAATGCTGCAATGGGCCATTTGGGCGGGGTATTACTCCTCTGATTGTTCTTAGTGTATGCCCAGCTGTAAACCTCTGACATACGATGCAACTCACAATTAACTGTGCAACGTTTTCCAATAAATTGGGAACAAAGTCTTTTGCAATGGTGGCAGCAAAACTTTCTCGGGTTAAATGCGGGAGGTAATGCAGCTGCTCAAGTGTGGCTTTCAGTAATGTTACTGGCATCACTGGCTTTCCAGTGCTTTCCTGTCTTCATAGTGCTTCTGTGGGGATAATGAACACTCCTATGTCTCCATAGCTCCTGCTCTTCTTGTGGGGCTCTACTCTCTATCTCTATCAGTTGTGTTATTGACAGCATATTAAACCCATCTCATACCAGCATGCTTCTATTCAATTCTTCCTTTAGATGTTCAAATTCACAACTCAAAAATTCTGAAGAATATGCAACCCTTTTGGCTTCTAAGTCTGCCGTTTTGTTTCTGAGTGAGAAAAAAGTCTGTTCATTTAGTATGTGCTGTGTATTTTATGACTGCTATAGCCACTGGGAGTTGTAATGCCTTAATGAGCTGTTCAATAAAGACGCATGTTGCACTGGAGTGCAGTCTGTGCAGAGATAACCCTTCCTTTTCCAACATGACAGCCCTGTGTGCAGGGTTGATGTCACATAGGCGGAGTCACTGTATGCTGTCACTTTCTGACCTTTGTGTTTCTCGAGCACAACAATAAACGCTCCCAGTTCTGCTGCCTGTGCTGACAAATGGGACGCTAGTCTTGCACTCGCCACTACCTCAAATTCAACATTTGATCTTTGTCTTAGAACTGCAGATCCTGAATGCCTCTCCCCATTAGTTTGTCCAATTTTTGACAAACTATGACGAAAGATAATCTCCCCTCCTGCTAAAGCATTCTCTTTCACACTGGGTATATCATCATAGAATTCAACATAATTAATACAATCGTATACATGATCACCTTCTTCTACTGGTTCAGCTACAAACATGGCTGGGTTCACTATTTTGCATCTTACGATTTTAATCGCTAGATTAGAAATCTTCACTTCATACGCAGATGTTCTTTGTGATTTCAATGTACCTTTGGGTTTCTCTAAAATGGAAACCAAGGCGTGCTCCACATATAACTCTATTGCACAGCCCATCGTAATACTTGTGGACATCTCAATCCCAAATGAGGCAGCAGCCAAAGATTGCTTGCATGGAAAATGTCCTCTTATAACTGGATCAAAAATCCCACTATAATATGCCACATGTTTATACCCCAGTGTCGTTCTTTGTGAGAGTACTGCTGTGATTACTGATCCATTAGTGTGTGAAAACAAATACAATGCTACACTATAAATGGGGATTCCTAAAACTGGAGCTGTATGAATTGTTCCTTTTAATTCTTCCAATCCTTCCTCCATTTCTTCAGTCCATTCTATATTTTCCTTACCAACTTGTGCTTTCTTGAGTGCTTGCAAAAGTGGCTTTGTGTATGTGCTATAATTGAACACCCAGGCCCTGCAATAATTGCATAAGCCCAGAAACTGCTGAATTTGCCTCACTGTATTTGGTTTTGGTGTCTTCATAATAGCCTCAACCCTCTGAGGTATCACTTTCTTTCCTTGGTTTGAAATTAAATGGCCTCTGTACAACACCTCTTCCTGGCAATATTGTAATTTCTCATTGTCTACTTTGCATCTCTTGTCTGCCAATATAGTAATTAACTGAACAGAGTCCTGTCTATATTCATCCTCTGTTTCACTTCAAATTAATATGTCATCTATGTATTGAATTACTGCACTCTTGAGTTCAATGTTACCTAAATTCATCTGTAGGACCCTATTAAAAATTGACGGGAACTCACAGCACCCTTGAGGTAAACAAGTATGTTTTATTCTCTTTTGTCTGATCATAAAAGAAATAAGGTCTTGTGAGTCCTTGTGCAACAGGATAGAGAGAAAAGCATTATTCAAATCGATCACTGTGAAATAACTAGATTTGGAACTAATGGAAATTCTACTTGTACAAGCTCATTAAAAGGGTGCAAGTCCTGAATAAATCTCCACAACCCTCCTTTAGATTTTTTATCAGATACAGTGCAGTATTGGATGGGGACTCTGATGGCACTAGGATTCCCTGTTACATCACCGCTGAGATAGTCTCAAATATGTCTATATGCTGTATGTCGGTGAGTGACCTGTATCCCCACTTGAATTTTGGCAGTTCTGTTGCATGCTTCCTCGACTTCTACATACATGCAGAACATGCCCTGTTATCCCACAATTCCAGCACACTGGGGGTTGCCCTCTGCAAATCCACATTATATCTTCCCTTAGTATTCTGACTTCCACCCAGGGCATCACCTTGGGTGTTCAACAATCCACCTCCTCTTCCTCTAAATCCTCCACCTATGCCTCGTGGCCAAAACCCACACCCACTTTGGACCACTGGGTGTACATTAATGATGCACCCGCTATGTGTTACATTCCTACTCGTTCTCCACTTGTCAATACTGCCCCTTGTATAGCACATTTTGACAAATTCTTCTGAACCAACTTGGCTTCTTCAGTCTTTCTGTTCTCATCTTTCTTTTTATTCTTCTCTTGTAACAGTCAGCAATGATGCACAATAGCCAACTGTATTTCAGCCGGCGGCTTCGAGTCCATTCCTACTTTTTTTTCGTGTGTCTCTGTACTGCATCTGGAAGTCCCTGACACAAAATATGATAGAATAGTGCCACTGTTTTTTTCCCACTGTTCATGCGTCTCAAGATGCCATCTCTCTTGTATATCCTGAATATAAGCAATAGGGTCTTCATCTTCTTTCATTTCACGATATCTGACATGACGGGATACTGTACCCTGAGAGCCCTCCAAACATCCGCCCTAAAATATATAAAATGGTGCTCCATCATGCACTGTATTTTGTGCTGCCACACTGTCGTATCCCGCTTGTCTCCAAATGTTGTCAGCTCTTTCTCCAAGAATAGCTGCCAATAGACTTTTCATGTCCCCTATGGCTAATGTATTTACCCACTGTCATTTTCTCTAATTCATAGATCCATTTCCCAGCCTCGGGAGTCAAATTAGGTAACCTGCATTTCAAGTTATCTTTATCCACCTGGGGCTATGGAATATATTGTGGCCTTGCGCCTCCCCCTTCTCTAGCAAGGGAAACTGTGAGAATCCCATCCCATAACTGGACTCCATTATTTGCTTACCCAATATAGGGGTAATTAACCCTATTCATCTTCGTGCTTGTAATGACCTTAACCTACTCACATAGGGTGGGTATTCTCCCCCCACACTACACGGTTATCTTCGGGAAAGCTTGAGATATTGTATAGGATCTAGTGTTCTTTCCATAGGGTGTTCCAGATCTGACCATCTTACCTCCTTATCCAAATGTTGACTTCCCAAGGGGACGACGCATGTACCCTCCCCTTCTCTCTCACAACCTAACTCCCTTTCTTCATCTGACATTGCTAGGCCCCAACTGGTGTGACTATCATCCTCCTCTCCTCTATCTAAATTGAGTCTACTCAAAGACAGTGCTCTTCATTCATCACTAAACATATTTTCCCCCTTGTGCTGTGGTTTTGGTCTCAGGGATTGTCTACTGCTCCCTTAAGTCCCATGCTCGCTGTTATGCCTTATTTGTTGATCTATCTTATCAATCCTCTCTCCAATACGTTCTGCATCATATCTTTCCTCTTCTTGTGCTACTTTAGGTATTTCTTGACTATTTTCTCTCATTGGGAGAACTTTGCTTATCGTGTCCCATCATCCCTATATATAATCACTCAGTCTTTTTCATTCTTTAAGAACAAGACTGGCATCAAGACCTTGCTGCCTTCTATTCTGTTCTATTCTTTTTTCCACTTCCCTTCACACTCTCGTGTCTCTACTTGCCCTTGTTTCTTCTTGCTTTCGTGCCTCCCTTCTTACTTCTTGTCTTCATTATTATTCTTCTTTTCATCTCTGTAATCTTTTTCCCTTCACTCCCTTCACTCATTGTGCCTCTTCTTCCTCTCTCTTTCTTTCTCTACAATCCCTTTCTTCTATTTCTTTCTCTCTCCTGTCATACTTCCTTTGTTCCTCTGCACGCTTTTTGTCTTTCTCTTGTTCTTCTGCATATATCTTTCCTGGCATTCCCTGCTTTTCTGTCCTTGCTCATCTTCCTGTAACCGCTTTTCTCTATCCCTATCCTTCTTTTCTTGCTCGTCTTTGTTTTCCCTTTTCCTAACCTCCTCAATGCTTTTCACATCTAACAGGAAAAATATCTGTCCTCCCATCCATTCGTTCTGTACAAGTGTTACCTCATCAGACCTATCCTTTTCTCCTTTCCATCTCTTAATTTCACTATCTATATCTTTCAATATATTCGATTGCTCGCCTCGTTCCTCTTTATCTCATATGAATCTACACTTGTCTTCCTTCTGTTTGATCTCTTCTGAACTGTCATCGCTACCATAAGCGGGGGGTGCATATGTCGGGTTACTATACCCCGCCGCTGCTTTTAATTCTTTTAAAGGATAAAATCCTGTTTCCTCTGTTTCTACATTCTTAATTTCAGGTGGAGTAAGAGGAGCTGAGGGCTCGATACCCTCCCCTTTATGCTGATTAAGCATCCACTCTTCCGGTAACAAGTCCTCTTTCTCCTCTTTGTACATTTTTCAAAGTTCTAAAACAGCTAGTCATTTCTCTAATTTCTTTCCCATGTACGCATAGTGCACATATGTGGTCATATGTTGTAATACTGCCTTTGACAATGATCCCCTTGCGCCATAGCATGAACATTTTATCAGCTGTGTCCTTTGCCCATTCTGCACTATACTGATTGAACTTGAGCGCATGTTGTGGTAATGTTTTACAAAGGTGCATAAGAGGAGTATCCTCCATAATGACAAGTCACAATTAACTGCCGATACTTACCAGGTTGTTACCTTGTTTATATTTAATAAACCTCTACTTATCTCAAGGCTTATTGCGCAACACTTTTAATGTTAATGTTAAAGGATATTTGTACCACACACTATCACCACCGGAGTGGTCCCCTGGCGCTCTGGCGGATCTGAAAAAAAAGGGAGAGGGGTGAGTTAGCGGGAATAAGCTGGAAAAGTGCAAGAGAGCAATGATGTGCTGTTGGTGGCCTCAGCCCGGTGGGTCAGTTGGCTGGGCTTGGGGTTTTGTACAGTCAGTAGTCGTCGTGTGCTGTTGTGCGAGTCTATGTGTGGTTTGTTTTGTTGTTGCAGTGTAGTGAAGTTTGTGCGGATTGTTGTGTTATAGGCTTGTGGTTGTGTTTGGTTAGAGTTTGATAGGTGTATGCAGCTAGGTGAAATTGTTGGTTAATTGGAATTGCTGGAGTGAGGCGCTGAATTTCCGTTTTCTCTCCAGGTGGGTTGTGGGAGCATCTCTGCCCTGATCTGGGAGCTCTGATACTCACAGTCCCTTTCCCACATGGCATCCACTCACATTCATAACCTTACCCAAGTTTGGCCTTGGCCACCTAGGTGACACCTGTCTGTAAGCGTGGCAGGCAGGCGTTTGTGCGTCCCTTCAGATCTGGTCCAGAGAGCCTTCCCAATCTAGTCGGTGCGTGGCATTGACTAGCCAAGGCAGCTCCATCCATATGTGGCAGTTGGTTGTCATTCATCATCTTATTCAGTTGTTTATGCAGGCTATCACTCCCAGCCCCTTCGAAACGTGGCACATGCCAACGATTGCAATTATGTCCAGGGGCAGCGCCTGCCTTCATTCATAACTTCATACGGTCAATGTCCATGCCAATGTCCACTACTTAGTTCAAGAGTGGCAAGTGCTAACATTCCCACAACTCTGTACAAGTATGATACTTGGTAGCAATTATGGGCGTGTGAGGTTGCTGGCTGGAGTTGGCTAGGGATGCCGATATCTGTCCTAATGGGTGTCGCTTGTGTCCTATCCGACTTAGCATCGTCTCTCTTGTTGTAGTAGGAGTTTCTCTGGTCAGTTCTGGGTGTTGTCAGTGTCATCCTAAATTTAGTCATCCTTTTCTTTGTGTTTCCCGTTTGGTTGTTTCGGTATTTCAGTTTGAATCTGTGGTGTTGAAGAGCCAGGTTTTTAGTATTTTTCTGAATTGTAGATGGTCTTTGGTGTTTCTTATTTCTATCAGGATGTTTTTCCAGGTTTTTGCGGCTAAGTGGGAGAAGGAGGAGGCCCCGAGTTTTTTCTTAAGGTATGGTTTTTGTTCCAGGTTGATTTTGTCGCTTGATCTGAGGAGTCTCGTTGGCTTGTAGATTGTTATTTTCTTTTGTAGGAATTCAGATCCTCATCCGCTGGTTGCCCTGTGTGTTATGCACATAGTGGTGATGGGATGTTTGACTGGGGACCAGTGCAGTGTTTTAGGGCTGGTGTGATGTGGTCTCTTCTGGATAGTTTGCTGAGCAGTCTGGCTGCTGTATTTTGGATCCATGGTAGTTTGTTCAGGAGGTATTCTGGTATCCCAAGATAGAGGCTGTTGGAATAGTCTATTCTTGACATGATGAGGGTGACAATTGTGAGTGTTTTGTGGGTGAAGGTAAGGAAAGGTAGGATTCTTCTTGCCGTGTGGAAGAGGAAGAAGCATTTCTTGATGATTGCATGCATTTGTGGTTCTAAGGTTAGGGTGTTGTCCATCAGGACTCCCAGATTTTTTACTAACTTAGATGTGTTGGTGCGGTTCCCATTTCGGTTGCCCATGGAATGTAGGTGTTGTTCTCTCGGTTTTTGAATGTTACCATGATTTATGTCTTTCCTGGGTTGATTTTCAAGTTGTTGGCATTCATCCAGTTGAAGACTTCTTTTAGACACTCAATTAGGGTTGAATGATCGGCTTGAGTGTCTTCGATTTTGTAGGTGATTTGAGTGTCATCTGCATAGTTGTAGCATGTAATGTTGTATTTTTTGAAGATTCTGAACACAAACAAATCTTTAACATAAATATGATTAAGCACCATCAATCGCTGCTCAATCCTCTTTTGCCTAAACAACCTACTCTGTCTTCTAACTGATCCTACCTGTCTTCTGACTGGCCCTATCTGTCTTCTGATTGGCACCAATCGTTTACTACACTTAATTCAAAACAACGTCACTTCCACGTTTCACAATTTATGACTATTCAGAGCTTCATATATGAAATAATGCTCCAAATAATAACACAACACACATTAATAACCCTTGTGATCACTTTCCCTTTTCCCTATAATCATTTATAGTAAGAGGTATTCTTTCTTCGCCTCCAATTATATAACCCTGCATGGAATTTAAGATGTCACTTTCCACGGTCCAGACCGTATGTATTCTCTCTCTTAATATTCTAACTGGAATTTGAGACGTCTTCTTCTATCTCCCTTGAAATAGGATTACCTAGGCATTCTTTTATCCACACAAAATTCCTGCTACCCAATTTATTTTCATAAAATATCACAATCCGACCCCTTTTATATTGCTGTTTCCCTTAGTCTACTTACATCCATTTAATCGACTCAAGGCCTTTGGTATCGACTCCTCCTTCAATCCAACCACTTTGCCTTACATCCGCAGAGCACCTGGGGAAACCGAGGAGCAGGGATTTCTTCAAAGAGGGACCTTGTGAGGAATTCGACCATCTGCACAGGAAAAGTGCACTCGCTGGGGCTTTTTTGTTTGTTTTAAAAAGAATTAATGATGGGGCCATTCCCGCACACATTTTCCACACTCACCGCACAGCAGAAAAATAGCCATGTACTCTGGGAGGACACAGCTTACCAGTGCCGCCCTCCCCTGTCATGTGTAGCTGACACCTGACAGATGTGGGCACATCAAAAGCCTCTGGCCGTGGGCAGCCTAATTAGCATTTCAAGGCCCCATGGATTAGCATCTCCATTGTTACACCTGGCTGGTGACGGCGAATACCGAAGAATGTTAATTAGCAGGCCTCAGGGAAGACCTGGGTGCAGGAAGTAACAATGGAGACCAGAGACCAACACCTCTTTGTAACGCAATGTGTCAACTTGGTAATAACACCCCTCCTTGGTACGAAAGGGCAGTGAATGTCCTGTCTGAAACCACTCCTTTCAGAGCAAGGAAGTATGTGAATTGTAGGAGACGAAAGTCTGCCTGCAACCTCCTACTTCAAAGGAGGCCCATGGTATGACCAAGCACTGCATAGGACTCAGTTAATTAGGGAGACACTTTGATATACAGCAGACATGAAGATGGGTGGGACTTAGAAGTATGTTGTCATCTTTACCCTGTCTGTTGCCAAGCGCTCTGATTCTAACCTGAAGCATCACTCAAGATTGTTGGTGGGCACCCAGGATTGGTTCATTAAGGTGGGCTTAGCATAAACCCATCACTGGGTCCTGTTTGGCTTTAAAAGAGGGCTGGACCCCTCACTGATCAGATCATCTGAAGTCTTTGCAAGGAGTAAGAAGAAGGACTCATTTGGACTTGAGCTGAAGGTACAATCTACCTTACATCTTCCACCAGTGAAGGAAAGCCAGGAGTTCCAAGAGGGAATCAGGATCCCTCTCTAAACATCTCCCAGGGAACAGAGGGTACCCAACCAGCACACAGCGTGCCCTGCTAGGTTATGACAGCAAGCTTCCTAGGTGGAATGTGCCGGAGAGTCTCTGGACAAGGGACAAGGCCATTGCCTGCTAACACCCTCCTGAGTTTTGGGCCATCCACCTTGAAAGGACACATGCCCTGCAAAAAAGCTAGGAGGAGTGCCACACAAGTATCTTCCAGTGTCCATCTTTTTAAGGACAATTTCGAGACAGTCGAGTCCTCAAAATGCAACCAGCTGCACCGCTGACTGTTGTCACGCCGCAGTCACCAGAGACATCTGAAATGCCTCGACCAGCATTCCAGATCCACCAACCAGCACAGAGACAATGATTCTTGGCCCTGAGCCGCCGCGCCGAACAGCCTGCAGATGTCTGTCCAGCCTTGCTTGCCGAACTGCCTGCCGCCTGGTACCCGCAGCTGTCTCCCGCCACTAGCTCTGTCTCAAGGGCTGCAAAGAACCCTGGAACTGCCTCAACGCTGTCACGCACCAAGAACTTCTTCAACATCAGGCACATTGTGGTTCTTCCCCCCTGCTCCTTCTCTGAAGGCCCCTAGAGACAGTTACGACCCTTTGCCCCTTTAAACCAAATAACCCTTAACTGTAAGACTGATTACTTTATGTTATGTTATGTTATGATATGCAGATTCATAAAGCGCACATACACCCGAGGGCACCATGGCGCTGAGAGAGGAGGAGGAACATAAAGGACAAACAGAGCAGTGTTTTAAGTGAGCGTCGAAAGGAGAGATGGTCAGTAGTGGCACGTAGCGTAAACAGGAGTCCGTTCCAGGACCTGGCAGCCACCACAGAGAAGGCACGTCCCCCCATCTTAGCCAACCTGATATGGGGCACCAATAGCAAAAGAGCAGACTGAGATCGGAGGGCACGTGAGGGTACATATTTCAAGAACTTTTCCTGGAGGTATTCATCTCCTTTTTTATAAAAGGCACAATGGACAATGCCCAGTGATTTGAACAGAATGCACTTCTCCACAGGAAGCCAGTGAAGTTCTCTGAGCACAGGTGGCATGTGAGTACGAGGAGGAGGATGGGAGACTGCTCTAGCAGCAGCGTTTTGAAGCAGCTGAAGTCTATTTATAATATAGGCAGGTTGGCGCAGATACAGTGAGTTGCAGTAATCAACTGTGCTCAGAACTAGAGCCGCAACCACAGGAGCGTGGAATTGGGCTTGAATAAAGGGGAGAACTTTCCTCAAAGCTCGCAGTTTAAAATGGCCAGATTTACTGACAGCAGCAGCTTGATCAGCCATAGAAAGAGAGTAGGAGAGCTTAACCCGAAGGTTTTTCAAAGAGGTGGACGGAAGGGGAATGGGCCAAGAGAAGAGGGCCAGAAGTCTGGGGTCCAGAAGGAGAGGGGACTGGTAGTGCCCACTACCAAGACCTCAGTCTTGTTCCCGTTAAGTTTAAGTGAATTTAATGCCATCCATGCTCCCAAATCCTCCCATCAGCTCCTAAGCCGGGCAGCAGTGTTGGGACGAGTGAGATCAAGGTGAACCAACAGCTGGGTGTCATTGGCATTGGAGTAGAATCTGAATCCATGGAAATGGATGAGAAGGAGGAGGCAGCTGATATATATGTTAAAGGGGAAAGTGCAGATCCTTGCAGACCCCCTCAATTAAGCCTTACCGGTTCAGAGCAGAAAGGGGGGAGGACGACGGACTGAGAGCGATCGGCCAAAAAGGCAGAAAACCAGTTAAGAATCTTGTCGGATATCCTGGTTTCCGACAAACGGGAGATAAGTATGGTATGATCAACCGCGTCGAAAGCCACGGATAGATCCAGCAGCAGTACTGCTCCCACTCCACCCTGGTCAACCAGGCGAGCGAGATTGTCGAGTACAGAATTAAGTACCGACTCAGTGCCCCTTCCCGGACGGAAGCCTGATTGAAAGATGTCGAAACATCCAGAAGATTCCAAAAAGGAGGATAAAAGAGGGGAGACAAGGGCCTCCATGACCTTCATTGGCACAGGGAGAAGTGAGATGGGGTGGAAATTTTCAAGCATCCCGGGATCAAGAGTGGGCTTATTCAGCAGAGGTATAACCAGTGCATGTTTCAGTGGGCTGGGAATAAAGCCCTCAGAAAACAACATGTTGACTGCCGCTGTAATATGGGAAATTACCTCGCCTGAGATGTGTTTAAGCAAGGTAAGCGGGATAGGGTCAGTTGGAGAGGTGGATTTAAGGTGTTGAATAGCCTCAGAAAATGTCACATTCACAGAACACAGGGAAAGAGGACCAGGTGGACTTAGGCAATGGCGGAGGAAGGTGGGCCAGCCCAGGAGAGACTTAACTGGCTGCCACTGCAATACCATTTCGAATAGTTTCGATCTTAGTCACAAAGAAAGATGACCAACTACCCTCCTGTCAGTATCCAGAGTGCATCCCTTCACATCTAGATATAAGTTTGTTATTGTTTGCCCGATTTTATGTGGACAACTCATACTACCTCTTCAAAAGTGTCATATTAAGACAAATCAGTTACACAGTGTTTCATTGGTTTCTCAAGCTGTAAGGTTCTTCATTATATGGACTAATACAATTGGTAAGCATGCTTGTGCCATGTCTGGAACATTTGGTTCAATTAGCAGCATGTAAGCCGAAGACACAGATGCTAGTAGATAGGACATGAGACTGCCCTACCACTAAATTAGCCCAACATCTCTCATCACCCATGCCTTCTGCCATGCCATTTTCTTTGTAGTTGGCCTTGCAGAGTATTCATGTCCTTGGAATGCAACGGGAGTGAGGGCACTCGCTATCGTTCTGGAACTCCAAGTTCAAGCCCAGTTTCCATCCTTGAATCACGTGACAGAAGACCACGATTCTGTTAATTCTGCCAGCTTTTAAATGTGTTAAATTAATTAAGACTTGGCATCCTTTGTGCTCTTCTTTGCACCTCAACGTGAGAAGATTCATCCTCCGCACAAATGTTCCTCCTCATTTTAGATAGCTGACCTCGACTTCTCATTTCTTGACTTCAGGCCAGACAGACTCCAAATGCAGATCCACTAACCTGCTATTCTACTGTGACACACCCTTTCATTCTTTCTTCATGATTCTTTGGCTTATTTTTTCATGATACCAATGTCCAGTTTCTGTACAATGGCGACTCCACCTGCATTCTATTCACTACTTGTAGCTAGCCTATACGATGGCTTGATCTATCTTGCGTTTCAGCAACTGTACATTTTTTATACTTCTGATTTCTGTAGCACTTTTTAACTGTGTAATTTTCTTCTTTTACACTTTAAGGTTCACTTGATTCTTACTTAGTCATTTCCCCTCTAGGAGCCATACATTGTGCCTCATTATAAGTTTGGCGGTAGCATTGCTGATAAAACCAACAGGCTGGCGCCAAACTTGCGAAATTTTCCGGTGCCCGCAAATGGGCAATTGCCGGGTCATAATGGCCCTTCCGGACCCAATAATTGCCCATTCGTGGGCACCGGAATTAAATGCTCCCCATTCCCATTAATGGAAATGGGGAGGTTGGAAGCCCCAGCACCCTTCAGAATTGTGCCGGTACATTCGACATGCTCTGCTTGCGGATGTTGGTACGCCCGCCTGGTCAGACCTGGAGGGTGTACCGACACCCGCAAGCAGAACTCGTAGTTTGCCGGTCCGGTAACTATGGTACCGGCAAGCTTACTGGTACCGTAGTTAGCAGACCGCCAAACTTATAATGAGGCCCATTATCTTTGTTCAGTATTTCAGGACGCTGTGCATGCTTTCTTCTGATGTGATCTGTTTGTTTTCTTAACTCTTTCTCATATTCGTTCAGGGAATTCCTCCTGCAGGCTGTCATCAACTCGAGGGTACATTCGATATAGTCGTCTTAATGGGTACTGTATTCCATATGCTCGCTATGGCAGTGGTACTGTAGCTGATGCTATGCAGGGCATGGTTTTATGGCTCCAATACAGAGGAGGCAGGGAAGTAGGGTCTCCTGCGGATATATTCCTCTGCTCCTCTACACTTATATTGCCAAAATGGTCTATATTGATTTTTTTCATTTTTCTATTTTTAAATATCACAGGGAAAGCAATGCATTTTTGGCACAAAACGCATACAGAATTTACCATTGATAACAGAATGGAGGACATGGATCCTTTGCAATGGGCTGAGAGAATATGACTTGAAGATCGGAGGACAGAATGACATAGGAATGGGAGGATGGAGAAAGTGCTATAATAAGGATCGAGGGGTGACAGAAAACTGATGTAGGGTTGCCCATGAAGGATAGAGAGCTAGGAAAACAGGGTGATGCAGAAACGTGCAGTGCTAGTAAACAGGTTCTTTAGACAAAAGGAGAGCTTTGAGGTTGGATTTAAACAGTTGTAGACTTGGAGTAGTACGAAGAGGGAGAGGGAGAACATTCCAGAGTAGGGGAGCGAGAGAGAGCAGAAATGAGAGGGAGCACAGGGGGCTTGAGTGGTGGCAAGTAAGATCAAGATGATCTTACTGAGCAAGGAGGAGATTAGGGTGCAAAATAAGCAGATGGGTAGGGTGGGCTGAGTCCATGGATAGTTTGATGATGAGGAGAACTTTATACTTAGCCCTTTTGTTTCCAAGGTAGCCAGCAAATCTGGTGACGGGCAGAGAAGGTACAGGTATAGCAAGAAAGTTTGAAAAGTGTGCGGACAGTGAGGTTGAGTACTTTGTCCAGAGGAGAAAAAGCATGCTTGGGTAGGCCAGAGAGGAAACTGGCACAGTAGTCAGATCGAGAAAGGACATAGGAGGAGATAAGCTGTTTAGGAGTATTGAAAGGAAGAAGATTACCGTTTTTCTGATATTGAAGAGGTTGAGTCTGGCTGCAGTGGCAGATTTTGAGATGAAGATTGAGAAGTTGTGTGATGGGTCGAAGATAACACCAAGGTTACGAGGGGAAACAGAGTAAGGAAAATTCCTTTGGGGCAATATCCTCATTTCCTAAATCCTAGACTCCACAATTTCACTAAGCGTCGTCGTTCCCCTTCCCCACGTCTAGTCTGATGTCATTTCAACATCCCTCAGCCTCCAATAAATTACTTTTTCAAAATTTATATTCACGGCTACCTGGGCCTAGCCGTGCTTATACACGTGAATATAGCCACGATTATCATAAAATTCCTACGAGGAAATATCATTATTTCCTGGGTCCTACACTCTACAATTTCACATACTGTCCTCTGTCCCCCTCCCCACCTCTAGCCTGATGTCCTGCTATGCCTTCCCCACCCATCAAATGGCATTTTTTCACTTTTAGTTTTCGGCTACCCGCGACTATAACCGTGGTTATCTCTGAAATGGACCAACATAAATTGTGACTTCTTATTTCTAAAAATCCTCTCTGCTGCAAAGCACCATGGGAGATATAGCTATAATTTTGGGAGAAGGGGGCACCTTCTTTTCCATCAAATATTTGAAAAGCCTCTGAACGTAAAAACCCAGACCCCGACCCTCCCCTGGAAATGGAGTCAATGCTTCATGCCCAAGTTGTTTCGTACCTGGTCCAATTCCATCCAGCGGTTTTTGCTGTGCGTTGCGCTGAAATTTTGACTTTTTCTCTATGGGGAAATAAATGGGAGTAGGCCGAAAACCAGCGTTTTTTACTTTCTTAATAACTTTTTAATTTTTTAACAAATCTTTCCGAAAATATTCAGTCTGGGGATCCGTGACAAACATTTTGTTTGCAAAATATCAGCCAAATCCCTCATGCCAAGGCAAAATAATAAGCAATAAAATTTTCGGGTTTCCTAAGGAACTTGATGCTCAACTTAACTATAGTGTGGCGACTGCTGCACTATAATATTTATATATAAATTACACATCCGTGGTAGCGGCCGTGTAGTTATGGTTAAGTTGCTCATCTCATAGGAAGACCACTTTTTGGCTGGCTTATAACTTCGCACCCCCTGTACGAATTTGCATGAAAATTTGCAAAAAAAAAGTATATGGCCCACTCCGAATTCTTTTGGGAAGTTTTTGTGAGGTTTCGTACAGGGAGGCTGTAGTTATAGGGGGGTCCCAAAACATTTTTTTTTCCATAGACTAAATGGACAAAAAATGTACGCACGCGTACAGCCCAAATCGTTGGACGGATTTTCATGAAATTTGTGGCAGGAGCGGCAGCTTGGTCCCGAAAGCGCGCTTTTGCAAATTTTGTGATAATCAGTCCTGACATTTTTTAAAAGCAGGTAAAATGTGCCTCTAAAAAATTACTGATATTTGGCTCAGCTCTGCAGCCCCATTTCCCTGTTCTGATTGGCCTGGAGTGTGGCGTGATGTCAGCAGAGATTGGACACGGCCGGTGGTTGGCTCGTAGGAAGCGTGATGTGCGTCATAAGTTCGTGTAACGCCGCCATGCTGTAGCCAAGGATAGTGCAGCACCGAAAGGGGCTGGAAAACATGTGTTCCGGCAGATGGTGGTGGGAAGAGGGGATGTATCTCCTCAGCGGACTAGCTTGTATGGTGACTGCAGGCAGCCTTCGTTACGGCATGATAGGTCCTGAGGCGACCTCTTTCTGTGGTGAGTGCTGGCAGGCTCAATTGCAGATGGGGAGTGAATTGCACATGACATGAGCATTTCTGCATAGTGTGTACAAGGCTGTGTTGTGTGTGGTAAGCCCCTAGCGCCTTGGATGTACGGCTGGAGGCCTTGCACCAGAAAGTATGTCCACTAGTTGTAAGTAGATTTCACATTGTTGCCTTGTGTGTCTGGTAAGTCAATATAGTACATATTGTTGGTTGAACGGGTATGGTGATTATTTGCACATCCTACATCCTACAGTTTTGGGTTCATGGCTGGCCATGTTGGAGTCATCAGTCCTACAGTGTGTCCACTGGGTGATGTGTTGGAATACTGTGAATATAGAAGTGCATAGGGTTGCAGTGGATGTTTTATGTGGTTGGGTTGTGGCCATTGTGCAGAGTACTGAACTGTATTATGATGTATTGCTTCTCTGTACTTAATACATTTCTGGGAGCAGGGGCACAGTTCTGAAGATTTTGTCTTTTGGTTGGCCGTAGTAAAAAATGATGTGAGTGGAAGTGGGTAGAGGTGCTGGAGACTGTGTTATGTTTGTGGATTCTGCAAACTGCCTACATGTTTGTATGCATGGCTGTATTATGGTGCAGGGTTGGGTAGGAGTGCCGGTGGCTGTATTACGTTTGTCGGTTCTGGTACCTGGCCATGTTCGCATGCATGGCTGCACAATGTTGCGGTGCGTGTGGCCAAGGCCTAGGCTCTTGGGTGCATGGCAAAAGGCTGTAGGCCATGCACCCAAGAACCTAGGCCTTGACCACACCTACCGAAATGTTATGCAGCCATGCATGCCAACACTGTGATACTGCTATATGGATTTTATTTTTCATAGACCCTCTGCGTTTGACGCAATATATGTGTTCAACTGAAGCCTATATTACAATGAGCTCATCCCCTGTTGATAGAGAGGTATGGCAGGTTTTCATTTCCTGCCACCATGCGGCTACAAAAACAAAATCAGGCAGCAATGTGTTACCATGTCATCGTGCATTTCCGATGCTAAGTACTCCAGTTATGTACAACTTCGTTGTCCAGTAGTTGCCAGTAGGTTTCACATTGTTGCCTTCTGTGTGTGGTGTGTCACTATTGTGCATATTGTTGGTTGCATGAGTGTGGTGATTGTTGTTCCAAGCTACAGTTTTGGTCCATGTCTGGACATGATGGAGTCAACAGTCTTGCTGTGTGTCCACTGGGTGATGTGTTGGAATACTATGTGTATAGAAGTGCATAGGGTTCTAGTGGATGTTTTATGTGGTTGGGTTGTGGCCATTGTGCAGATTACAGAGTACTCACTGTACTATGCTGTATTGGGTCTGTGTACTTAATAGACTGCTGGGTGCAGGGGCAATGTTCTGAAGATTGTTGCCATTGCGCAGATTACTGGTTACTGTACTGTACTATGATGCATTGGTTCTGTGTACTTACTAGACTGCTGAGAGCAGGGGCAATGTTCTGAATATTTTGTGGTTTGGTTGGCAGTAGAAAAATACTATGTGAATGAAAGTGGGTAGAGGTGCTGGAGACTGTGTAATGTTTGTGGATTTTGCTAACTACCTACATGTTTGCATGCATGGCTGTATTATGGTGCGGGGGATGTGTAGGAGTGCCGGTGGCTGTATTAAATTTGTGAGTTCTGGTACCTGGCCACATGTTTGCCTGAATGGGTGCATAACATTGTGCTGGGTGTGGCCAAGGTCTAGGCTCTTGGGTGCATGGCCAAAGGCCATAGGCCGTAGGAGTGCCTGTGACTGTATTACGTTTGTGGGTTCTGGTACCTGGCCACATGTTCGCATGCATGGCTGCTTAACATTGCAGTGGATGTGGCCAAGGCCTAGGCTCTTGGGTGCATGGCCAAAGGCCATAGGCCATACACCCAAGAGCCTAGGCCTTGGCCACACCCACCACAATGTTATGCAGCCAATCATGCCAAAACTGTGATACTGCTATATGGAGTTTGTTTTTCAATTGCATAGAACATTTACATTTGTTACAATTCATGCATTGCACTGAAGCCTATTTTACAATGAGCTTTTCCCCTGTTGATAGAGAGATATGGGAGGTTTCCATTTCCTGCCACCATGCGGCTACAAAAACAACATCAGGCTGCAACGTGTTACCATGTCATCGTGCATTTCCGATGAAAAGTACTCCAGTTATGTACATCTGCCTTGTCCACTAGTTGCAAGTAGGTTTCACATTGCTGCCTTGTGTGTGTGGTGTGTCAGCATTGTGCATTTTATTGGTTGAATGGGTGTGGTGATTGTTGTTGCATCCTACAGTTTTGGGTCCATGGCTGGACATGATGGAGTCAACAGTCCTGCAGTGTGTCCACTGTGTGATGTGTTGGAATACTGTGTGTATAGAAGGGCATAGGTTTCTAGTGGATGTTTTATGTGGTTGGGTTGTGGGCATTGTGCAGATTACAGAGTACTGCACTGTACTATGATGTAGTGGGACTGTATACTTAATAGATTGCTCGGAGCAGGGACAATGCTCTGAAGATTTTGTGGTTTGTTTGGCAGTAGACAAATACTATGTGAGTGGAAGTTGGTAGAGGTGCTGGAGGCTGTGTTATGTTTGTGGATTGTTTGTCGATTTTGCTAACTACCTACATGTTTGTATGTATTGTTGTATTATGGTGTGAGGGCTGGGTAAGAGTGCCGGCGGCTGTATTACGTTTGTGGCTTTTGGTACCTGGCCACATGTTCGAATGCATGGCTGCATAACTTTGCAGTGGGTGTGGCCAAGGCCTAGGCTCTTGGGTGCATGAGCAAAGGCCGTAGGCCATAGGCCATGCACCGAAGACGGTAGTCCTTTGCCACACCCACCGCAACGTTATGCAGCCATGCATGACAACACTGTGATACTGGTATATGGATTTTCTGTTTCAATTGCATAGAACCTCTACATTTTCCAATATTAATGCATACCATTGAAGCCTATTTTACAATGTGCTTTTCCCCTGTTGATAGAGAGGTATGACAGGTTTCCATTTCTGCCCACCATGTGGCTACAAAAACAAAATCAGGCAGCAACGTGTTACCATTTCATCGTGCATTTCCGATGCTAAGTACTCCAGTTACATAGAACTTCCTTTTACGAACATGGAGACATGTTGGTACTTTATACATGGTGCAATGAATGTACAGCTGACACAACATATACATGTACATTTACGGCCCATATCTACTATTTATATGTGCAGTGAGTTACGAATCAACAGTGTATGTTGGCAGACTCTGTGAGAAATAGCTGCGCATACGTGGATGGCAGGGCCATTTTACACACTTTAGTGCCTTTGGGGAAGGAGGTTTTTGGGCCTCTCCTTCATGAAAGGAAACAAATTCCTTTACAACTTCTTTAAAGATTGTACATGCTTTCTAATGTACGAAGCATAGTGACCTGACCTGGTTGTTTCGCCTGTGTGGTACATTCCGCCTATTGGTGTGAACGTTTTGTTGCCAAATGACACCGGTCCACGTGTGAAGGCAGTACCCTTGCAGTTACTTTTTTTTCCCATCTTCATTGTACGTTGAAAGCATTCATATTATGTATTGCCTATGGGATTGTATACGTAAGGTGGAACGATTATCGGAATTGGAAGGCCTACACAATATGCTATGGTTTGCATTTTGTACCACCTGCTGAAATGGAATGGAATCACAGTTAGGTATACATACATAGGGAAAGTGTCCGTTAGGGACTTCCTCCTGAATGATATGATTGCAGAGAGTGCATGTATGTTACCACATGTAGGAAATGTGAAAGATTTCAGTTATGGGTATGTTTTTGCTTTCCAATACCTGCAGTAAGAACATTACCACTTCCTGTGGGTTTACGTGTCTATTTAACATGCATTTACCATTCAAGCACAGTAGTCCAATCCCTGCCTTATTCCTGAGGCCCTGTAACTGTTTCCAGGATTGTGTGCAGCATTTCTGTGCAGGCCTATTATTTGTAAACACAACTGGTGTGAGCCTTTTTAATAAATGTTTTAAACAAATAGTGCCATTTGCAATACACCATTGCTTGCTACATTTGCATACTAATTTAAACCACTTGTGTAGAAAAATTTGAACATTTGAATGGACCAGGCAGTTTTTTTCCGTGTACTTTTGCTCACTAAACTTTGTAAACGAGAATTCTTACAGAATTCTTACAGTACAATGGTGTGTTGCTAACATTTGGGCATTTGGACATGGTGGAAGGTGCTTTTGCGAGGAGGTCCAGAAATGGAGGCCAACAAAGGTCCTTGTTCTCCTGTGCATTTGTGCACTGGACAGGAGTTCACAGTTTGTAGTATTTTACGTTTTCCGTTGTTGCTGACTTTTACATGGTGCTTGAGGAACTGCTGCAACAACTTCATCGAGATGTGGCGACCGTTTCAAAATGATGTGAGAGGCGATTTGTAGATGTGCCACATTGGTTCGGTACCATAGATAGTGGCACTTAAGTTTGCTGGGGATATTTGTGAAAGCAGAGTTTCTTCTTCCATTATGCTATTGTGTACCTTTTCATACCGTTGTACAGTGCTATGTATGGCAATTAGGTTTCTTTGCTCTGTGAAAACATAACTTTTTTTTTTGTTGTTGCTGCAGGTCTAGCCTTCTTTTTTAGCAAGACCGATTCTAGGTATTCAATACGGGAGATCTCAAAACTGCCATTGATTGGCCACTGAAATTCGGAGGCATGTCTGGTCTGTCTGTGCCAAATATCATTAAATACTATACTACCAATGCCATACTTACAGTACATAGTACATGCCGGTGACCCCTCCTGTGGTGCCGGGCGGCTAAATTCCAAAGATTGTCGATCGCTGCGGAACAGAGCCCTAAAGCAGCTAGACAATTTCCCAGGCATTTCACAATAAATTGGTGTTACCTGGTCAATAATTGTGTCTGCAGATACAATACGCCAAATTCAAATTGTCAGGGTCAAATTAAGAGCCGGGTCACGACTGCACCTGACCAAACCTAAGGAGGACCGCACGGTTTATCAAAGAACTTACCTAACAAATTTTACCTTGTGTTTGGTGGTTTCGACAAATCTGCCCGCCTCAAAAAATGGACCCGCGTCAAGATGCCGTGTCAGACCACACGACTATCGTCCAAGGATCGGATCGTGCAGTGCTGCCGAGGTATCGCGTCTCGTTCGATCGGGCCCGCAGAATCACACCGTCCGATCCCGGTTCGATAGTCTGCGTCAACCTTCAATGATCCGGCATCAATCTTGAGGGTCCCTATTCGGGCGCCAACTGTGAAAACATAAAAATTGCTATGAGGCTGGGAAGCCCAAAGGAAACACACCAACACAGGTTACAAAGAACATACAAGTGCTTTATTTTAAACGCTACAACAGTTACCAAAGTCAATTGACAAACGGATAGCTATTCGGCTCTCAGAGTAACGTAACGAACTTCAACGAAGGTTAGATGCATTAGTAGAGAGACCGTACATTGGAATATTTGGGTCTTTTATACGTTTTGTCCAGCCTTTGGCCAACCGTCTCGTGGGTTAACCATTCTTGGGATCAGGCCTAGGGTTCCTTGCCAGGTCAATCCTATAATGTATGCATTTTGATCAGTTCCGCTGATACAGTTGTTCATTTACACATAGGTCAGTAATAGGACAAGGTCTTAGTTCGCGACCCCGACAAGTGGCCTGCAGGCATATTAATTATTTGTGTGTGCGGAGGTCACAACGGCCAGAATCTCACTCAGAATGTCATTCAGCCTCCATTTTGATGTTCAGGGTGACTTCCACATTACAAGAGAACCTAAAATGGCGGCTAAATCCAAGATGGCGACTTACATTACTTTTCGTTAAGGTCAAGACCTTGCCGCGGAGTCTATTTACATGATATTTTACACAACTTGGCGTAGGCCAATACACATTCAATTACTGCGATAGGAGGCATAATATTATTTCAATTCCAACAGACCCTCCTTTTGGCCTATGCCAAGTGCTAATATCATTTCTAATACTTTTGCAAATAACTCCATGTATTGTCATCCATACATCCCGAATCATTGTCTGTAATATCTATAGCCACTAGGTCGTTCATCAGAACCTCTTGTAACACAAACTCTTTGGATGCTGTATCTGGGGCATATATTCTATGCCCTATTGTGCTCACTGCTTGGGCACAACATCCCCCTAGCATTCCACATATACTCGGAAGACATTGAAAACAGCAACAAAGAAATAACAGGATCCCCAAAAAAACCAGAATAACAGAAAGCACCTTCCAGCCCCAAGATTGTAAAGAATCCCAGAACCAGGTGCTAAGATTCCAATCTCCTACAGGGATATGTACTTCAGAACTAAGGATATGCAAGTTCTGTGTTGCTTTAAAAATTGTCGGCGAGGAATCTGGTACGAAAACACAGCAAGCGGACCCCACCAATTTGCATACTCCACCTCGTTCTGCCAGAATGACATCTAATGCCATCCGATTTTGGAGTGCTACCAATCTTATTGCTTTTTGTTCTAGTGTCATATTGTAGAGTATGTCCGTGGTCCGGTTGATCGTTCTCTCCAGTACCCTTGCTAATCCCCTAATGTTCTCAGAGTTTGTTATTTGTCCCCAAAAGGGCACAACTGATTTTGCTATATCTCCCAATACTTGCCCAGGGGTATCTCCATTCTTGTCCCGCCGTGGGCGAGCCTTAGAAACCTCCAATGTACTAGCTACAAATACCCCAGGTAAAAGGATTCCTAAATAACAGGTTCCCTGCCAATCCTTGGGCAACCAGGGAAATGCTAAACTACCACAAACAAAATAAACAGGCCCCCCTACATACAGAGGCCTGTTTTCTCCAGTCAAAATTACAATGTTCATACAACCTTCAAAATCTCCCATTGGCCGAGTGCCATTTCTTTGTACACAAAAGGGGACCGAATCAGGGCTATGATTTATAGAGTAAGAAGGAGGCACGGCGTCCTTATTGCCTATCGGAGCCATTTTAAAGGAAATTAGAGTTTGAAAAGGAAGAGACAGTTTATCAGATGGCCTAATAGAAGCGACATTAGGTTTACTTCTATTTGCAAAAAGCGAGCATCCCAGGGGAGTTAATTCACGTTTCTCGAAATCATTCAAATTAGTTCCATCAAAGTTCCCTGAGATGCTATCATTCCAATGGCCAAAGAATAGTGCTCTAAGAGAGGCATAGCAAGCAGTCGTTAAAGGTAAAGGGTGAATATACCATCCTAGCCCCTTGTTCCCATGTTGCGGTAAATGAGTGCAAATCCAACAATTACTCTTATTAAAAATGGCATGCGTTGCATTCATTACTATCATTAGAGTGTTATTATGATACTTTTGTCTATGTTGGGAGTCTCTAGGGGACAGAGTGTGAAGGTGTACAGAGGGAGTCAAAGCAGTTGGTACAATCTCAGTCGGTAGTAGAGGTTTTAGAGGATAGATTTCTTCAAAGTACCAAAGTCCTACAGCAGTAATTGCAAAAATACCAATTATCATTATCAAAGCACAGCAATACGTTTTCGGGGCCCAGGCACATTGTTCATTGTCCAAGTTGGTCACCCCCTTATTCGCAAGTCCAGTGCGGGGAGCAGCAGTGGAGGTGGCAGGCATTGTAGTTCCTCAATCGACGACCCCAATGTTCGTTGCTGGCGACGCTACGGCCGCGCGATTTCTTAGTCCTTCCCAACCCTAGCCAGCAGAATCCCTTTTTCTTCCTGTTGTTCAACAGAAACTTTCTTATACAAAAGAAAACTTTCAATCACTTCTGTTTCCCAAATGCACAGAAAGACCCGTGCCGTAGTTCTATTTCCTTCGTCGAAGATTGTACCTAGTGGTACCCAAGATTGTTTGATCCGAAAATAAGGTGTCGTCACTACCTGAGGGAAGCGACGTGTCAGAAGCGACGGAAGTCGCAGAACTTGAAACAGTGTTTTCCGGAAGTGATTTTTCAAGAGAGTGCGGAGACGAAATGGACTGTTCCCCAAGCTCCACGGGCTCAGAGAACTTCTCCGACGCACTCACAGCGCTGTTTGCTACTCCAAGATCAGGGACTGTAGCATCAGCGAGGGGATCTGCTTCTTCTGTAACGTGTGGCGTCGGGTGAGGAAGTTTCTTGACATGCGTCGCGTGGATCCAGTGTTTCTTCCCAGCCACCCGCACTGCTGTCCGGGTGACCAACAGCACCTGGTAGGGTCACTTCCAACGAGGAGCGAGACAGGAAGACCTTTCATAGGCCTTCACTAGGACCCAACTTCCAGGCTGTATATCGTGTCCTGGGCCCGTGAACCATACAGGTGAAGCTGAATTTACCTGGTGATAAATGAAATACAGGTTTTTAGTTAACTGGTTACAGTAGTCTACAAGTAATACATTTTCCACCTCTCTCAGGGCTTTAGGTTTTGGGAGACCCCAAATGTTAGCAGGTCTCCCCATCACTACCTCAAATGGAGAAAGCCCAGTCTTAGTTTGAGGTGTGGTACGCATAGCCAATAATACAATAGGCAAGGCATCTGGCCATTTCAGTTTGGTGTCGGCACATGTTTTTGCAAGCTTATTCTTTAAGATACCATTATGTCTTTCCACCAACCCAGCACTTTGAGGATGTCTAGCTGAGTGAAATCGTTTCTCAATATGTAATGCTGTGCATATCTGCAAAATTACTGCTGCAACAAAATGAGGACCATTGTCCGACCAAATTACCCTTGGGAGCCCAAATCGAGGAAAGAATTCTTTTACCATCATCTTTGCAGTGGTCATGGCGGTAGCATCTTTAACGGGGAAAGCCTCGACCCATTTACTAAAGGCACAAATAATTACAAGAACATATTTCAGATTGTTACACCATTCCATCTCATTAAAATCAAAGTGAATGACCTCGAAGGGAACAGAAGGGGGCCCAAAGCTTCCCCTTGGAGTTACTGTCCCCTTACCCACATTGTGCTGTAAGCAGATCATACAGATCCGAACATGACGTTTTGCAGTTTCCAGAATCTTGTTGGTCACCCAAACTTGTTCTAACATTTTCGTGATCTGCTGAGCACACACATGTGTAGGACCGTGTGCCATCGTAACCATTGCCAGTACATATGAAACAGGGAGCAACCATTTTCCTTCAGATGTATCCACCCAACACCCATCATCATCTAGTTTCCCCATTCCTTCGGCCCACCTTTTAGATTCTTCTGTTGTGGCATCAGTTTGAATATCTCGCACAGACCCAATACCTTCATCCATTATATAAGCATCTTTCATTTCCCTCAGAGCATACATGTCCGTGCTAAGGTCTGTGGCCGTTTGCCTGGCTATCAGGTCCGCAAAAGCGTTCCCTTTTCCCACATCATCTATGACCTTACGATGTGCTGCACATTTCATGATCGCTAAATGCCTAGGGAGCGAGAGTGCCGAGAGCAATTGCACTATCAAGGGGCCATGCTGAATCTTGGTCCCATGTGAGGTCAGGAACCCTCTTTCCGACCAGAGCCTCCCAAAGTTGTGAGCCACCCCAAAGGCGTACTGGCTATCAGTATATATATTTACTATACGCCCTTGGGAGAGTTCACAAGCTCGGGTCAATGCTATAATCTCTGCGGCCTGCGCGGAGTTATGCGAAATTCTCTTAGTTTCAAAAACTTTACTCAATGTAGTAACTGCGTAAGCAGCTGTAGATGTACCATCTGAAAGTTTGAAGCAGGAGCCATCACAAAACAGCTCCCCTTCTGCATTGTCCAAAGGAGTATCTATAAGATCTATCCTGCCCTTCGTTTCTTGTTCAGTGGTATACAGGCAGTCATGTAATTCTTCGTCACCGCAAACAGTGTTTTGCGGGAAAGGTAAGAGTTCAGCCGGATTAAGAACACAACACCTCTTAATTTGAATGTGAGGGGCAAACAGAATTAATTCATACCTTGTTAACCGTGCAGAGGTGAGGTGTTGCGTTTGGGTTTTGTTCAATAGGATATCTACAGAGTGAGGTACCATCAAAATCAAATCATGGCCTAGGACCATTCCCTCACTCTGTTTTACAGACACGGCAGCAACAGCGACAGCTCGCAAACATCTTGGCAAAGTGCATGCGACAGGATCAAGGGCGGAGGAGTAGTAGCCGCATGGCCTATTCTTCCCTCTGTGTTCCTGTGTTAACACAGCCAAAGCACATCCATCACATTCTTGCACAAACAACACAAAGGCCTTATCATAATTTGGAGTACCCAGAACCGGTGCAGAGCATAACGCGGTTTTGAGAAGCTCAAATGATCGCTGATGTTCCGATTTCCATGGCAGTGGCAGAGAAATGCCCTTCTTCGTCAAAGCCAACATCGGTTTTATCACTAGCGAAAAGTTCGGGATCCACAACCTACAGTAAGATGCCATACCTATTAAGGCTCTGACTTCCTTCTGTGTATTTGGAACAGACATGCCAGAAATGTGTTTTATTCTTTCAGGTGTCAACCTTCTCCCCTCCTTTGACAGGAGGTAGCCTAAATAGGCAACCTCCTGACAACAATATTGAAAATTTTTTTGAGCGAATCTTTATGACCATTTTTAGCTAGATGAACAAGCAACAGTACAGTGCCTTCTTTACAAGTACTTTCAGAGTCTGCAGCCAAAAGCAAATCATCAACATATTGAAGCAGTGTACAAGTAGGTGGCAATTCAAGGGTGTCGAGCTGCTCTTTCAAAGCTCTACTATAAATGCTTGGACTTTCAGTATACCCTTGAGGTTCCCTAGTAAATGTAAATGAGCGCTCCCCTCAAGGTGAACGCAAACAAATATCTATTTTCCTTATTTATAGGAATGCTAAAGAAAGCATTTTTTAAATCCACAATGCTGAAGTGCGTAGCCGTAGCAGGGATCATTGTTAATATCGTTGTTACATCAGGCACGATTGGGAATTGTGGGGCGACAACTCTGTTAATAGCACGAAGATCAATTATGAACCGGTATGGGATTGCATTGTCGCCTTTCTTATATACAGGCAAGATCGGACTGTTACACAAACTACCTGTAATCTCCTCGATCACCCCACGATGCACAAAATCGGAGACAATGCATTTCAAAGCACGCTCGCCCTCAACTGATATTTTATACTGCGGAATGCGTGGTAGTTTAACTCCATGTTTCAAAACTATTTTAATGGGCTCAATCTGTAGTACCCCGACATCATTGTCGTCAACCGCCCATAAACATTCCGGGACAATGCTAAACTCAGGAGGTAAAGGTCGAATCAGAAACTGAGAATTAGGAAGTTGCTGTGGTGAAACCGTCAGCCGTACTCCATCAGAGGAACAATGAATTACTGCATTCAATTTCTTTTACAAATTCAACCCCAGCAAATTCTCTCCACAATTCGAAGTCAAAAGGAAAGGGCAATGGTCCGTAAAGGGACCCAAGGAAACAGACACCGGTGAAGAAACCGGACAGACAATTGGTATACCAGAAAACCCTACGGAAACATTTGTTTGCCCTGACAGTGGAATGTTTGGAACCCGAGAATGATCAATGGAGCACTTCTGTGCTCCAGTGTCAATCAAAAACTGGTGTTTCCTATTCCCTAATAATAATTCAATGTAGGGGCCTCTCTGATTAACGGGAATAGGTGAAGGTTCCAAACCCTGCTTCGGGCAGTCCTAATGAAATAGAGTATCGTCGGAAGGAAGCTCTTCAGAAAGGTAGGCAGCAGAAGGGTGATCAAATATGTTCCTCGAGTTCACACTCGAGGTCTGATTTTCCCGTGAAAAAGGTTGCTGAGGATCTGGCAAAAACTGACCTCTATGAAGGCCCCCTGCTCCAGGGCGGCCCCTAGGTCGTCTACCCATACTCCCAAACACACTGTTTGACCTTTGTCAAAGGACGGGGCACTGTGCTCGCCAGTGACCTTCCTGGCGGCAATAAGCACATTGATTAATATTCACAGAACCCAAAGGAGCATTTCCTTTTGGGAGATACTGACCTCTGGTCTGTGTCGTGCCTCCTCTGGGGTCGCTAACAATTTGTTGTAATAATACTTTGGTTTTCAAATCTCCTTTCCTCTTTTCTATTTTCTCCTTCTCATTATTAACACAGTTCTCATACTACTGAGCCATGTGCAAAACCTCAGATTGAGATTTTGCCTGCCAAGCGCTCTCAGAGGACATAACCTGTGACTGGATGTCGGGCAAAAATCCACGTACAAATTTGTCCACAAACAACCTTTTCCCAGACTCTGTACCCAAATCCTGCCCACTGAAGTCAGAAAATACCTGCTCGAATCTGTTAAAGAATTCGGTGGCGCCTTCAGTTTTCCCTTGAACACAGGCCGTAAGCTTGTCCCAAATAATTATTTTCTCTGGAATTATAGTTTTTAATTTTGCATCAATTCTATCAGGCAAAGTAAGTATTACCTGAGGTGGTTTCTCACCTGCTGGTCTTTCCCCATCAATCCTAATCATATTAGCCCACGTATCTCCCAACCCTGGCACATCGTCTATTGTCCGAACCTGCTTCCATACATCTACGGGTAGGAGTACAGGGAATAGCAAGTCAATATCACTTAAGGTGAACACAGAGGACAGCAAGACGGACTCTACCTCTTTGTAAAACCCCGTCGGGTTTTTCCTGATATCGGGAACTGATTGTCTAATAGTGTTCACTTCCTGTCGTGAAAACGGGACGTGAACGAATTGTGATACATAATGCGCAGGGATATCCACAGCGGGTGCACCAGTCCCAGCGTTAGCGGGAATCTCAACCTTTGGGACAAAGGTCGGAGGAACCTCTCTCATAGGTAACTGGGATAAAGGTACCTCCGGCCGCTTACTAAGCAACAGAGCCAGGTCGAGCGCTAAGGCAGCCGAAGAAGTGTCGGGCGAAAAAGCCCTTTTACAAATCCCCAACAATTCTATGGGGCAACTAACCTTCTTTCTTACACATTCTTCTTGCAGGTACTGTACCATTACCTGAATTACCTTTCTTTGCATTTCTACTGTATACTGACTATACGTGTCATATACTTCATCTGGCGGAATCGATGAATCCGAGATCCATCGAATCGCATCTTTGGTACAAATTCGTACTTCCTCAGGTGCCGATCTACGACACGGAAGGAACCGTTTCTGTACATACATACTATCATCTTCGTCATCCTCATCTCGTGACTTTTCAAAGTCCTTCCTATACTCAAACAATCTTTCAACATGACCATATACTTTCTGCTCTGTGTCCCTCGAAAGTGCCAAAGCATTTAGATCTCTTACTCCTTGTGGAAGATCCGAATTTTGTAATCTACCCCACATCACATATAAATGAGTCCCCAAACCTTCAATAAAAACATTTTTCTCTGGAAAACTGTTCAAATTAGATAATGTGGAAAAAACATCAACTTGATCACCTTTCTCCATACAGTGCTTAGCCCATGCAAACAATTCCTGTTTCTTATCTGAAGAAACAGTATTACAAGTGACGATCTTTGATCCTGCACCTTGATCAACTTCAGTCAATACGGGACCACTCGGGAGCGGAGGTGCAGGTAAATTTAATAAAGGTGCAACTATCGGCGCAGGAGGAAGGGGCGGTGCGATAGGTGGAGGAACAACAACTAGAAGAATAGGAACAATAGGTTGTACAGGGGGAACAGGAATAACAGCAGGAACAACAGCAGGAATGGGCAGTGCGCCCAAGAAAGGATCATATGGAGGTGGCGCAGAGGCACCAGGCCTGCGTTCGTTTAACAATTTTTCAATAAATTCTTCAGAAACATGAAAATCTTTAGAGGGGTACATTTTCTGGATTCCAAGTGAAAAAGCCCTATCCATATTTTTAACTGATTCTGAATGTTTTTCTTTATCATATAACAACGCTTTTTCGGCATTTGTTTGATGACGGCGTGCATGTTTATCCCTACTTTTAAGCTGCTTTAACGCTTCTTTTTTCCAATTCTGTAAAACATCAAAGGCTGCAGGTCTAGCCTTCTTTTTTAGCAAGACCGATTCTAGGTATTCAATACGGGAGATCTCAAAACTGCCATTGATTGGCCACTGAAATTCGGAGGCATGTCTGGTCTGTCTGTGCCAAATATCATTAAATACTATACTACCAATGGCATACTTACAGTACATAGTACATGCCGGCGACCCCTCCTTATGGTGCCGGGCGGCTAAATTCCAAAGATTGTCGATCGCTGCGGAACAGAGCCTTAAAGCAGCTAGACAATTTCTCAGGCATTTCACAATAAATTGGTGTTACCTGGTCAATAATTGTGTCTGCAGATACATTACGCCAAATTCAAATTGTCAGGGTTAAATTAAGAGCCGGGTCACGACTGCACCTGACCAAACCTAAGGAGGACCGTACGGTTTATCAAAGAACTTACCTAACAAATTTTACCTTGTGTTTGGTGGTTTCGACAAATCTGCCCGCCTCAAAAAATGGACCCTCGTCAAGATGCCGTGTCAGACCACACGACTATCGTCCAAGGATCGGATCGTGCAGCGCTGCCGAGGTATCGCGTCTCGTTCGATCGGGCCCGCATAATCACACCGTCCGATCCCGGTTCGATAGTCTGCGTCAACCTTCAATGATCCGGCATCAATCTTGAGGGTCCCTATTCGGGCGCCAACTGTGAAAACATAAAAATTTGCTATGAGGCTGGGAAGCCCAAAGGAAACACACCAACACAGGTTACAAAGAACATACAAGTGCTTTATTTTAAAAGCTACAACAGTTACCAAAGTCAATTGACAAACGGATAGCTATTCGGCTCTCAGAGTAACGTAACAAACTTCAACGAAGGTTCGATGCATTAGTAGAGAGACCGTACATTGGAATATTTGGGTCTTTTATACGTTTTGTCCAGCCTTTGAACAACCCTCTCGTGGGTTAACCATTCTTGGGATCAGGCCTAAGGTTCCTTGCCAGGTCAATCCTATAATGTATGCATTTTGATCAGTTCCGCTGATACAGTTGTTCATTTACACATAGGTCAGTAATAGGACAAGGTCTTAGTTCGCGACCCCGACAAGTGGCCTGCAGGCATATTAATTATTCGTGTGTGCGGAGGTCACAACGGCCAGAATCTCACTCAGAATGTCATTCAGCCTCCATTTTGATGTTCAGGGTGACTTCCACATTACAAGAGAACCTAAAATGGCGGCTAAATCCAAGATGGCGACTTACATTACTTTTCGTTAAGTTCAAGACCTTGCCGCGGAGTCTATTTACATGATATTTTACCAACTTGGCGTAGGCCAATACACATTCAATTACTGCGATAGGAGGCATAATATTATTTCAATTCCAACAGACCTTCCTTTTGGCCTATGCCAAGTGCTAATATCATTTCTAATACTTTTGCAAATAACTCCATGTATAGTCATCCATACATCCCGAATCATTGTCTGTAATATCTATAGCCATTAGGTCGTTCATCAGAACCTCTTGTAACACAAACTCTTTGGATGCTGTATCTGGGGCATATATTCTATGCCCTATTGTGCTCACTGCTTGGGCACAACATCCCCCTAGCATTCCACATATAATCGGAAGACATTGAAAACAGCAACAAAGAAATAGCGGGATCCCCAAAATAACCAGAATAACAGAAAGCACCTTCCAGCCCCAAGATTGTAAAGAATCCCAGAACCAGGTGCTAAGATTCCAATCTCCTACAGGGATATGTACTTCAGAACTAAGGATATGCAAGTTCTGTGTTGCTTTAAAAATTGTCGGCGAGGAATCTGGTACGAAAACACAGCAAGCGGACCCCACCAATTTGCATACTCCACCTCGTTCTGCCAGAATGACATCCGATTTTGGAGTGCTACCAATCTTATTGCTTTTTGTTCTAGTGTCATATTGTAGAGTATGTCCGTGGTCCGGTTGATCGTTCTCTCCAGTACCCTTGCTAATCCCCTAATGTTCTCAGAGTTTGTTATTTGTCCCCAAAAGGGCAAAACTGATTTTGCTATATCTCCCAATACTTGCCCAGGGGTATCTCCATTCTTGTCCCGCCGTGGGCGAGCCTTAGAAACCTCCAATGTACTAGCTACAAATACCCCAGGTAAAAGGATTCCAAAATAACAGGTTCCCTGCCAATCCTTGGGCAACCAGGGAAATGCTAAACTAACACAAACAAAATAAACAGGCCCCCCTACATACAGAGGCCTGTTTTCTCCAGTCAAATTTACAATGTTCATACAACCTTCAAAATCTCCCATTGGCCGAGTGCCATTTCTTTGTACACAAAAGGGGACCGATCAGGGCTATGATTTATAGAGTAAGAAGGAGGCACGGCGTCCTTATTGCCTATCGGAGCCATTTTAAAGGAAATTAGAGTTTGAAAAGGAAGAGACAGTTTATCAGACGGCCTAATAGAAGCGACATTAGGTTTACTTCTATTTGCAAAAAGCGAGCATCCCAGGGGAGTTAATTCACGTTTCTCGAAATCATTCAAATTAGTTCCATCAAAGTTCCCTGAGATGCTATCATTCCAACGGCCAAAGAATAGTGCTCTAAGAGAGGCATAGCAAGCAGTCGTTAAAGGTAAAGGGTGAATATACCATCCTAGCCCCTTGTTCCCATGTTGCGGTAAATGAGTGCAAATCCAACAATTACTCTTCTTAAAAATGGCATGCGTTGCATTCATTACTATCATTAGAGTGTTATTATGATACTTTTGTTTATGTTGGGAGTCTCTAGGGGACAGAGTGTGAAGGTGTACAGAGGGAGTCAAAGCAGTTGGTACAATCTCGGTCGGTAGTAGAGGTTTTAGAGGATAGATTTCTTCAAAGTACCAAAGTCCTACAGCAGTAATTGCAAAAATACCAATTATCATTATCAAAACACAGCAATACGTTTTCGGGGCCCAGGCACATTGTTCATTGTCCAAGTTGGTCACCCCCTTATTCACAAGTCCAGTGCGGGGAGCAGCAGTGGAGGTGGCAGGCATTGTAGTTCCTCAATCGACGACCCCAATGTTCGTTGCTGGCGACGCTACGGCCGCGCAATTTCTTAGTCCTTCCCAACCCGAGCCAGCAGAATCCCTTTTTCTTCCTGTTGTTCAACAGAAACTTTCTTATACAAAAGAAAACTTTCAATCACTTCTGTTTCCCAAATGCACGGAAAGACCCGTGCCGTAGTTCTATTTCCTTCATCGAAGATTGTACCTAGTGGTACCCAAGATTGTTTGATCCGAAAATAAGGTGTCGTCACTACCTGAGGGAAGCGACGTGTCAGAAGCGACGGAAGTCGCAGAACTTGAAACAGTGTTTTACGGAAGTGATTTTTCAAGAGAGTGCGGAGACGAAATGGACTGTTCCCCAAGCTCCACGAGCTCAGAGAACTTCTCCGACGCACTCACAGCGCTGTTTGCTACTCCAAGATCAGGGACTGTAGCATCAGCGAGGGGATCTGCTTCTTCTGTAACGTGTGGCGTCGGGTGAGGAAGTTTCTTGACATGCGTCGCGTGGATCCAGTGTTTCTTCCCAGCCACCCGCACTGCTGTCCGGGTGACCAACAGCACCTGGTAGGGTCCCTTACAACGAGGAACGAGACAGGAAGACCTTTCATAGGCCTTCACTAGGACCCAACTTCCAGGCTGTATATCGTGTCCTGGGCCCGTGAACCGTACAGGTGAAGCTGAATATACCTGGTGATAAATGAAATACAGGTTTTTAGTTAACTGGTTACAGTAGTCTACAAGCAATACATTTTCCACCTCTCTCAGGGCTTTAGGTTTTGGGAGACCCCAAATGTTAGCAGGTCTCCCCATCACTACCTCAAATGGAGAAAGCCCAGTCTTAGTTTGAGGTGTGGCACGCATTGCCAATAATACAATAGGCAAGGCATCTGGCCATTTCAGTTTGGTGTCGGCACATGTTTTTGCAAGCTTATTCTTTAAGATACCATTATGTCTTTCCACCAACCCAGCACTTTGAGGATGTCTAGCTGAGTGAAATCGTTTCTCAATATGTAATGCTGTGCATATCTGCAAAATTACTGCTGCAACAAAATGAGGACCATTGTCCGACCAAATTACCCTTGGGAGCCCAAATCGAGGAAAGAATTCTTTTACCATCATCTTTGCAGTGGTCATGGCGGTAGCATCTTTAACGGGGAAAGCCTCGACCCATTTACTAAAGGCACAAATAATTACAAGAACATATTTCAGATTGTTACACCGTTCCATCTCATTAAAATCAAAGTGAATGACCTCGAAGGGAACAGAAGGGGGCCCAAAGCTTCCCCTTGGAGTTACTGTCCCCTTACCCACATTGTGCTGTAAGCAAATCATACAGTTTCGAACATGACGTTTTGCAGTTTCCAGAATCTTGTTATTCACCCAAACTTGTTCTAACATTTTCGTGATCTGCTGAGCACACACATGTGTAGGACCGTGTGCCATCGTAACCATTGCCAGTACATATGAATCAGGGAGCAACCATTTTCCTTCAGATGTATCCACCCAACACCCATCATCATCTAGTTTCCCATTCCTTCGGCCCACCTTTTAGATTCTTCTGTTGTGGCATCAGTTTGAATATCTCGCACAGACCCAATACCTTCATCCATTATATAAGCATCTTTCATTTCCCTCAGAGCATACATGTCTGTGCTAAGGTCTGTGGACGTTTGCCTGGCTATCAGGTCCGCAAAAGCGTTCCCTTTTCCCACATCATCTATGACCTTACGATGTGCTGCACATTTCATGATCGCTAACTGCATAGGGAGCGAGAGTGCCGAGAGCAATTGCACTATCAAGGGGCCATGCTGAATCTTGGTCCCATGTGAGGTCAGGAACCCTCTTTCCGACCAGAGCCTCCCAAAGTTGTGAGCCACCCCAAAGGCGTAGTGGCTATCAGTATATATATTTACTATACGCCCTTCGGAGAGTTCACAAGCTCGGGTCAATGCTATAATCTCTGCGGCCTGCGCGGAGTTATGCGAAATTCTCTTAGTTTCAAAAACTTTTCTCAATGTAGTAACTACGTAAGCAGCTGTAGATGTACCATCTGAAAGTTTGAAGCAGGAGCCATCACAAAACAGCTCCCCTTCTGCATTGTCCAAAGGAGTATCTATAAGATCTATCCTGCCCTTCGTTTCTTGTTCAGTGGTATACAGGCAGTCATGTAATTCTTCGTCAGCGCAAACAGTGTTTTGCGGGAAAGGTAAGAGTTCAGCCGGATTAAGAACACAACACCTCCTAATTTGAATGTGAGGGGCAAACAGAATTAATTCATACCTTGTTAACCGTGCAGAGGTGAGGTGTTGCGTTTGGGTTTTGTTCAATAGGATATCTACAGAGTGAGGTACCATCAAAATCAAATCATGGCCTAGGACCATTCCCTCACTCTGTTTTACAGACACGGCAGCAACAGCGACAGCTCGCAAACATCTTGGCAAAGCGCATGCGACAGGATCAAGGGCGGAGGAGTAGTAGCCGCACGGCCTATTCTTCCCTCTGTGTTCCTGTGTTAACACAGCCAAAGCACATCCATCACATTCATGCACAAACAACACAAAGGCCTTATCATAATTTGGAGTACCCAGAACCGGTGCAGAGCATAACGCGGTTTTGAGAAGCTCAAATGATCGTTGATGTTCCGATTTCCATGGCAGTGGCAGAGAAATGCCCTTCTTCGTCAAAGCCAACATCGGTTTTATCACTAGCGAAAAGTTCGGGATCCACAACCTACAGTAAGAAGCCATACCTATTAAGGCTCTGACTTCCTTCTGTGTATTTGGAACAGACATGCCAGAAATGTGTTTTATTCTTTCAGGTGTCAACCTTCTCCCCTCCTTTGACAGGAGGTAGCCTAAATAGGCAACCTCCTGACAACAATATTGAATTTTTTTTGAGCGAATCTTTATGACAATTTTTAGCTAGATGAACAAGCAACAGTACAGTGCCTTCTTTACAAGTACTTTCAGAGTCTGCAGCCAAAAGCAAATCATCAACATATTGAAGCAGTGTACAGGTAGGTGGCAATTCAAGGGTGTCGAGCTGCTCTTTCAAAGCTCTACTATAAATGCTTGGACTTTCAGTATACCCTTGAGGTTCCCTAGTAAATGTAAATGAGCGTCCCCCCAAGGTGAACGCAAACAAATATCTACTTTCCTTATGTATAGGAATGCTCAAGAAAGCATTTTTTAAATCCACAATACTGAAGTGCGTAGCCGTAGCAGGGATCATTGTTAATATCGTCGTTACATCAGGCACGATTGGGAATTGTGGGGCGACAACTCTGTTAATAGCACGAAGATCAATTATGAACCGGTATGGGATTGCATTGTCGCCTTTCTTATATATAGGCAAGATCGGACTGTTACACAAACTACCTGTAATCTCCTGGATCACCCCACGATGCACAAAATCGGAGACAATGCATTTCAAAGCACGCTCGCCCTCAACTGATATTTTATACTGCGGAATGCGTGGTAGTTTAACTCCATGTTTCAAAACTATTTTAACAGGCTCAATCTGTAGTACCCCGACATCATTGTCGTCAACCGCCCATAAACATTCCGGGACAATGCTAAACTCAGGAGGTAAAGGTCGAATCAGAAACTGAGAATTAGGAAGTTGCTGTGGTGAAACCGTCAGCCGTACTCCATCAGAGGAACAATGAATTACTGCATTCAATTTCTTTTACAAATTCAACCCCAGCAAATTCTCTCCACAATTCGAAGTCAAAAGGAAAGGGCAATGGTCCGTAAAGGGACCCAAAGAAACAGACACCGGTGAAGAAACCGGACAGACAATTGGTATACCAGAAAACCCTACGGAAACATTTGTTTGCCCTAACAGTGGAATGTTTGGAAACCGAGAATGATCAATGGAGCACTTCTGTGCTCCAGTGTCAATCAAAAACTGGTGTTTCCTATTCCCTACTAATAATTCAACGTAGGGGCCTCTCTGATTAACGGGAATAGGTGAAGGTTCCAAACCCTGCTTCGGGCAGTCCTAATGAAATAGAGTATCGTCGGAAGGAAGCTCTTCAGAAAGGTAGGCAGCAGAAGGGTGATCAAATATGTTCCTCGAGTTCACACTCGAGGTCTGATTTTCCCGTGAAAAAGGTTGCTGAGGATCTTGCAAAAACTGACCTCTATCAAGGCCCCCTGCTCCAGGGCGGCCCCTAGGTCGTCTACCCATACTCCCAAACACACTGTTTGACCTTTGTCGAAGGATGAGGCACTGTGCTCGCCAGTGACCTTCCTGGCGGCAATAAGCACATTGATTAATATTCACAGAACCCAAAGGAGCATTTCCTTTTGGGAGATACTGACCTCTGGTCTGTGTCGTGCCTCCTCTGGGGTTGCTAACAATTTGTTGTAATAATACTTTGGTTTTCAAATCTCCTTTCCTCTTTTCTATTTTCTACTTCTCATTATTAACACAGTTCTCATACTACTGAGCCATGTGCAAAACCTCAGATTGAGATTTTGCCTGCCAAGCGCTCTCAGAGGACATAATCTGTGACTGGATGTCGGGCAAAAATCCACGTACAAATTTGTCCACAAACAACCTTTTCCCAGACTCTGTACCCAAATCCTGCACACTGAAGTCAGAAAATACCTGCTCGAATCTGTTAAAGAATTCGGTGGCGCCTTCAGTTTTCCCTTGAACACAGGCCGTAAGCTTGTCCCAAATAATTCTTTTCTCTGGAATTATAGTTTTTAATTTTGCAACAATTCTATCAGGCAAAGTAAGTATTACCTGAGGTGGTTTCTAACCTGCTGGTCTTTCCCCATCAATCCTAATCATATTAGCCCACGATTCTCCAAACCCTGGCACATCGTCTATTGTCCGAACCTGCTTCCATACATCTACGGGTAGGAGTAAATGGAGTAGCAAGTCAATATCACTTAAGGTGAACACAGAGGACTGCAAGACGGACTCTATCTCTTTGTAAAACCCCGTCGGGTTTTTCCTGATATCGGGAATTGATTGTCTAATAGTGTTCACTTCCTGTCGTGAAAACGGGACGTGAACAAATTGTGATACATAATGCGCAGGGATATCCACAGCGGGTGCACCAGTCCCAGCGTTAGCGGGAATCTCAACCTTTGGGACAAAGGTCAGAGGAACCTCTCTCATAGGTAACTGGGATAAAGGTACCTCCGGCCGCTTACTAAGCAACAGTGCCAGGTCGAGCGCTAAGGCAGCCGAAGAAGTGTCGGGCGAAAAAGCCCTTTTATAAATCCCCAACAATTCTATGGGGCAACTAAACTTCTTTCTTACACATTAGTCTTGAAGGTACTGTACCATTACCTGAATTACCTTTCTTTGCATTTCTACTGTATACTGACTATACGTGTCATATACTTCATCTGGCGGAATCGATGAATCTGAGATCCATCGAATCGCATCTTTGGTACAAATTCGTACTTCCTCAGGTGCCGATCTACGACACGGAAGGAACCGTTTCTGTACATACATACTATCGTCTTCGTCATCCTCAACTCGTGACTTTTCAAAGTCCTTCCTATACTCAAACAATCTTTCAACATGACCATATTCTTTCTGCTCTGTGTCCCTCGAAAGTGCCAAAGCATTTAGATCTCTTACTCCTTGTGGAAGTTCCGAATTTTGTAATCTACCCCACATCACACATAAATGAGTCCCCAAACCTCAGATAAAAACATTTTTCTCTGGAAAACTGTTCAAATTAGATAATGTGGAAAAAACATCAACTTGATCACCTTTCTCCATACAGTGCTTAGCCCATGCAAACAATTCCTGTTTCTTATCTGAAGAAACAGTATTACGAGTGACGATCTTTGATCCTGCACCTTGATCAACTTCAGTCAATACGGGACCACTCGGGAGCGGAGGTGCAGGCAAATTTAATAAAGGTGCAACTATCGGCGCAGGAGAAAGGGGCGGTGCGATAGGTGGAGGAACAACAACTAGAGGAATAGGAACAATAGGTTGTACAGGGGGAACAGGAATAACAGCAGGAACAACAGCAGGAATGGGCAGTGCGCCCAAGAAAGGATCATATGGAGGTGGCGCAGAGGCACCAGGCCTGCGTTCGTTTAACAATTTTTCAATAAATTCTTCAGAAACATGAAAATCTTTAGAGGGGTAAATTTTCTGGATTCCAAGTGAAAAAGCCCTATCCATATTTTTTACTGATTCTGAATGTTTTTCTTTATCATATAACAACGCTTTTTCGGCATTTGTTTGATGACGGCGTGCATGTTTATCCCTACTTTTAAGCTGCTGTAACGCTTCTTTTTTCCAATTCTGTAAAACATCAAAGGCTGCAGGTCTAGCCTTCTTTTTTAGCAAGACCGATTCTAGGTATTCAATACGGGAGATCTCAAAACTGCCATTGATTGGCCACTGAAATTCGGAGGCATGTCTGGTCTGTCTGTGCCAAATATCATTAAATACTATACTACCAATGCCATACTTACAGTACATAGTACATGCCAGCGACCCCTCCTGTGGTGCCGGGTGGCTAAATTCCAAAGATTGTCGATCGCTGCGGAACAAAGCCCTAAAGCAGCTAGACAATTTCCCAGGCATTTCACAATAAATTGGTGTTACCTGGTCAATAATTGTGTCTGCAGATACAATACGCCAAATTCAAATTGTCAGGGTTAAATTAAGAGCCTGGTCACGACTGCACCTGACCAAACCTAAGGAGGACCGTACGGTTTATCAAAGAACTTACCTAACAAATTTTACCTTGTGTTTGGTGGTTTCGACAAATCTGCCCGCCTCAAAAAATGGACCCTCGTCAAGATGCCGTATTCAGACCACACGACTATCGTCCAAGGATCGGATCGTGCAGCGCTGCCGAGGTATCGCGTCTCATTCGATCGGGCCCGCAGAATCACATCGTCCGATCCCGGTTCGATAGTCTGCTTCAACCTTCAATGATCCGGCATCAATCTTGAGGGTCCCTATTCGGGCGCCAACTGTGAAAACATAAAAATTGCTATGAGGCTGGGAAGCCCAAAGGAAACACACCAACACAGGTTACAAAGAACATACAAGTGCTTTATTTTAAAAGCTACAACAGTTACCAAAGTCAATTGACAAACGGATAGCTATTCGGCTCTCAGAGTAACGTAACGAACTTCAACAAAGGTTCGATGCATTAGTAGAGAGACCTTACATTGGAATATTTGGGTCTTTTATACGTTTTGTCCAGCCTTTGGCCAACCGTCTCGTGGGTTAACCATTCTTGGGATCAGGCCTAGGGTTCCTTGCCAGGTCAATCCTATAATGTATGCATTTTGATCAGTTCCGCTGATACAGTTGTTCATTTACAAATAGGTCAGTAATAGGACAAGGTCTTAGTTCGCGACCCCGACAAGTGGCCTGCAGGCATATTAATTACTCGTGTGTGCGGAGGTCACAACGGCCAGAATCTCACTCAGAATGTCATTCAGCCTCCATTTTGATGTTCAGGGTGACTTCCACATTACAAGAGAACCTAAAATGGCGGCTAAATCCAAGATGGCGACTTACATTACTTTTCGTTAAGGTCAAGACCTTGCCGCGGAGTCTATTTACATGATATTTTACACAACTTGGCGTAGGCCAATACACATTAAATTACTGCGATAGGAGGCATAATATTATTTCAATTCCAACAGACCCTCCTTTTGGCCTATGCCAAGTGCTAATATCATTTCTAATACTTTTGCAAATAACTCCATGTATTGTCATCCATACATCCCGAATCATTGTCTGTAATATCTATAGCCATTAGGTCGTTCATCAGAACCTCTTGTAACACAAACTCTTTGGATGCTGTATCTGGGGCATATATTCTATGCCCTATTGTGCTCACTGCTTGGGCACAACATCCCCCTAGCATTCCACATATACTCAGAAGACATTGAAAACAGCAACAAAGAAATAGCAGGATCCCCAAAATAACCAGAATAACAGAAAGCACCTTCCAGCCCCAAGATTGTAAAGAATCCCAGAACCAGGTGCTAAGATTCCAATCTCCTACAGGGATATGTACTTCAGAACTAAGGATATGCAAGTTCTGTGTTGCTTTAAAAATTGTCGGCGAGGAATCTGGTACGAAAACACAGCAAGCGGACCCCACCAATTTGCATACTCCACCTCGTTCTGCCAGAATGACATCTAATGCCATCCGATTTTGGAGTGCTACCAATCTTATTGCTTTTTGTTCTAGTGTCATATTGTAGAGTATGTCCGTGGTACGGTTGATCGTTCTCTCCAGTACCCTTGCTAATCCCCTAATGTTCTCAGAGTTTGTTATTTGTCCCCAAAAGGGCACAACTGATTTTGCTATATCTCCCAATACTTGCCCAGGGGTATCTCCATTCTTGTCCCGCCGTGGGTGAGCCTTAGAAACCTCCAATGTACTAGCTACAAATACCCCAGGTAAAAGGATTCCTAAATAACAGGTTCCCTGCCAATCCTTGGGCAACCAGGGAAATGCTAAACTACCACAAACAAAATAAACAGGCCCCCCTACATACAGAGGCCTGTTTTCTCCAGTCAAATTTACAATGTTCATACAACCTTCAAAATCTCCCATTGGCCGAGTGCCATTTCTTTGTACACAAAAGGGGACCGAATCAGGGCTATGATTTATAGAGTAAGAAGGAGGCACGGCGTCCTTATTGCCTATCGGAGCCATTTTAAAGGAAATTAGAGTTTGAAAAGGAAGAGACAGTTTATCAGACGGCCTAATAGAAGCGACATTAGGTTTACTTCTATTTGCAAAAAGCGAGCATCCCAGGGGAGTTAATTCACGTTTCTCGAAATCATTCAAATTAGTTCCATCAAAGTTCCCTGAGATGCTATCATTCCAACGCAATCCAAAGAATAGTGCTCTAAGAGAGGCATAGCAAGCAGTCGTTAAAGGTAAAGGGTGAATATACCATCCTAGCCCCTTGTTCCCATGTTGCGGTAAATGAGTGCAAATCCAACAATTACTCTTATTAAAAATGGCATGCGTTGCATTCATTACTATCATTAGAGTGTTATTATGATACTTTTGTCTATGTTGGGAGTCTCTAGGGGACAGAGTGTGAAGGTGTACAGAGGGAGTCAAAGCAGTTGGTACAATCTCGGTCGGTAGTAGAGGTTTTAAAGGATAGATTTCTTCAAAGTACCAAAGTCCTACAGCAGTAATTGCAAAAATACCAATTATCATTATCAAAACACAGCAATACGTTTTCGGGGCCCAGGCACATTGTTCATTGTCCAAGTTGGTCACCCCCTTATTCACAAGTCCAATGCGGGGAGCAGCAGTGGAGGTGGCAGGCATTGTAGTTCCTCAATCGACGACCCCAATGTTCGTTGCTGGCGACGCTACGGCCGCGCGATTTCTTAGTCCTTCCCAACCCTAGCCAGCAGAATCCCTTTTTCTTCCTGTTGTTCAACAGAAACTTTCTTATACAAAAGGAAACTTTCAATCACTTCTGTTTCCCAAATGCACGGAAAGACCTGTGCCGTAGTTCTATTTCCTTCGTCGAAGATTGTACCTAGTGGTACCCAAGATTGTTTGATCCAAAAATAAGGTGTCGTCACTACCTGAGGGAAGCGACGTGTCAGAAGCGACGGAAGTCGCAGAACTTGAAACAGTGTTTTCCGGAAGTGATTTTTCAAGAGAGTGCGGAGACGAAATGGATTGTTCCCCAAGCTCCACGGGCTCAGAGAACTTCTCCGACGCACTCACAGCGCTGTTTGCTACTCCAAGATCAGGGACTGTAGCATCAGCGAGGGGATCTGCTTCTTCTGTAACGTGTGGCGTCGGGTGAGGAAGTTTCTTGACATGCGTCGCGTGGATCCAGTGTTTCTTCCCAGCCACCCGCACTGCTGTCCGGGTGACCAACAGCACCTGGTAGAGTCCCTTCCAACGAGGAGCGAGACAGTAAGACCTTTCATAGGCCTTCACTAGGACCCAACTTCCAGGCTGTATATCGTGTCCTGGGCCCGTGAACCGTACAGGTGAAGCTGAATATACCTGGTGATAAATGAAATACAGGTTTTTAGTTAACTGGTTACAGTAGTCTACAAGTAATACATTTTCCACCTCTCTCAGGGCTTTAGGTTTTGGGCGACCCCAAATGTTAGCAGGTCTCCCCATCACTACATCAAATGGAGAAAGCCCAGTCTTAGTTTGAGGTGTGCTACGCATAGCCAATAATACAATAGGCAAGGCATCTGGCAATTTCAGTTTGGTGTCGGCACATGTTTTTGCAAGCTTATTCTTTAAGATATCATTATGTCTTTCCACCAACCCAGCACTTTGAGGATGTCTAGCTGAGTGAAATCGTTTCTCAATATGTAATGCTGTGCATATCTGCAAAATTACTGCTGCAACAAAATGAGGACCATTGTCCGACCAAATTACCCTTGGGAGCCCAAATCGAGGAAAGAATTCTTTTACCATCATCTTTGCAGTGGTCATGGCGGTAGCATCTTTAACGGGGAAAGCCTCGACCCATTTACTAAAGGCACAAATAATTACAAGAACATATTTCAGAGTGTTACACCGTTCCATCTCATTAAAATCAAAGTGAATGACCTCGAAGGGAACAGAAGGGGGCCCAAAGCTTCCCCTTGGAGTTACTGTCCCCTTACCCACATTGTGCTGTAAGCAGATCATACAGTTCCGAACATGACGTTTTGCAGTTTCCAGAATCTTGTTATTCACCCAAACTTGTTCTAATATTTTCGTGATCTGCTGAGCACACACATGTGTAGGACCGTGTGCCATCGTAACCATTGCCAGTACATATGAATCAGGGAGCAACCATTTTCCTTCAGATGTATCCACCCAACACCCATCATCATCTAGTTTCCCCATTCCTTCGGCCCACCTTTTAGATTCTTCTGTTGTGGCATCAGTTTGAATATCTCGCACAGACCCAATACCTTCATCCATTATGTAAGCATCTTTCATTTCCCTCAGAGCATACATGTCCGTGCTAAGGTCTGTGGCCGTTTGCCTGGCTATCAGGTCCGCAAAAGCGTTCCCTTTTCCCACATCATCTATGACCTTACGATGTGCTGCACATTTCATGATCGCTAACTGCCTAGGGAGCGAGAGTGCCGAGAGCAATTGCACTATCAAGGGGCCATGCTGAATCTTGGTCCCATGTGAGGTCAGAACCCTCTTTCCGACCAGAGCCTCCCAAAGTTGTGAGCCACCCCAAAGGCGTACTGGCTATCAGTATATATATTTACTATACGCCCTTCGGAGAGTTCACAAGCTCGGGTCAATGCTATAATCTCTGCGGCCTGCGCGGAGTTATGCGAAATTCTCTTAGTTTCAAAAATTTTACTCAATGTAGTAACTGCGTAAGCAGCTGTAGATGTACCATCTGAAAGTTTGAAGCAGGAGCCATCACAAAACAGCTCCCCTTCTGCATTGTTCAAAGGAGTATCTATAAGATCTATCCTACCTTCGGTTCTTGTTCAGTGGTATACAGGCAGTCATGTAATTCTTCGTCACCGCAAACAGTGTTTTGCGGGAAAGGTAAGAGTTCAGCCGGATTAAGAACACAACACCTCTTAATTTGAATGTGAGGGGCAAACAGAATTAATTCATACCTTGTTAACCGTGCAGAGGTGAGGTGTTACGTTTGGGTTTTGTTCAATAGGATATCTACAGAGTGAGGTACCATCAAAATCAAATCATGGCCTAGGACCATTCCCTCACTCTGTTTTACAGACACGGCAGCAACAGCGACAGCTCGCAAACATCTTGGCAAAGCGCATGCGACAGGATCAAGGGCGGAGGAGTAGTAGCCGCACGTCCTATTCTTCCCTCTGTGTTCCTGTGTTAACACAGCCAAAGCACATCCATCACATTCATGCACAAACAACACAAAGGCCTTATCATAATTTGGAGTACCCAGAACCGGTGCAGAGCATAACGCGGTTTTGAGAAGCTCAAATGATCGTTGATGTTCCGATTTCCATGGCAGTGGCAGAGAAATGCCCTTCTTCGTCAAAGCCAACATCGGTTTTATCACTAGCGAAAAGTTCGGGATCCACAACCTACAGTAAGAAGCCATACCTATTAAGGCTCTGACTTCCTTCTGTGTATTTGGAACAGACATGCCAGAAATGTGTTTTATTCTTTCAGGTGTCAACCTTCTCCCCTCCTTTGACAGGAGGTAGCCTAAATAGGCAACCTCCTGACAACAATATTGAATTTTTTTGAGCGAATCTTTATGACCATTTTTAGCTAGATGAACAAGCAACAGTACAGTGCCTTCTTTACAAGTACTTTCAGAGTCTGCAGCCAAAAGCAAATCATCAACATATTGAAGCAGTGTACAAGTAGGTGGCAATTCAAGGGTGTCGAGCTGCTCTTTCAAAGCTCTACTATAAATGCTTGGACTTTCAGTATACCCTTGAGGTTCCCTAGTAAATGTAAATGAGCGTCCCCCCAAGGTGAACGCAAACAAATATCTACTTTCCTTATGTATAGGAATGCTAAAGAAAGCATTTTTTAAATCCACAATGCTTAAATGCGTAGCCGTAGCAGGGATCATTGTTAATATCGTCGTTACATCAGGCACGATTGGGAATTGTGGGGCGACAACTCTGTTAATAGCACGAAGATCAATTATGAACCGGTATGGGATTGCATTGTCGCCTTTCTTATATACAGGCAAGATCGGACTGTTACACAAACTACCTGTAATCTCCTCGATCACCCCACGATGCACAAAATCGGAGACAATGCATTTCAAAGCATGCTCGCCCTCAACTGATATTTTATACTGCGGAATGCGTGGTAGTTTAACTCCATGTTTCAAAACTATTTTAACGGGCTCAATCTGTAGTACCCCGACATCATTGTCGTCAACCGCCCATAAACATTCCGGGACAATGCTAAACTCAGGAGGTAAAGGTCGAATCAGAAACTGAGAATTAGGAAGTTGCTGTGGTGAAACCGTCAGCCGTACTCCATCAGAGGAACAATGAATTACTGCATTCAATTTCTTTTACAAATTCAACCCCAGCAAATTCTCTCCACAATTCGAAGTCAAAAGGAAAGGGCAATGGTCTGTAAAGGGACCCAAAGAAACTGACACCGGTGAAGAAACTGGACAGACAATTGGTATACCAGAAAACCCTACGGAAACATTTGTTTGCCCTGACAGTGGAATGTTTGGAACCCGAGAATGATCAATGGAGCACTTCTGTGCTCCAGTGTCAATCAAAAACTGGCGTTTCCTATTCCCTACTAATAATTCAATGTAGGGGCCTCACTGATTAATGGGAATAGATGAAGGTTCCAAACCCTGCTTCGGGCAGTCCTAATGAAATAGAGTATCGTCGGAAGGAAGCTCTTCAGAAAGATAGGCAGCAGAAGGGTGATCAAATATGTTCCTCGAGTTCACACTCGAGGTCTGATTTTCCCGTGAAAAAGGTTGCTGAGGATCTTGCAAAAACTGACCTCTATCAAGGTCCCCTGCTCCAGGGCGGCCCCTAGGTCGTCTACCCATACTCCCAAACACACTGTTTGACCTTTGTCGAAGGACGGGGCACTGTGCTCGCCAGTGACCTTCCTGGCGGCAATAAGCACATTGATTAATATTCACAGAACCCAAAGGAGCATTTCCTTTTGGGAGATACTGACCTCTGGTCTGTGTCGTGCCTCCTCTGGGGTTGCTAACAATTTGTTGTAATAATACTTTGGTTTTCAAATCTCCTTTCCTCTTTTCTATTTTCTCCTTCTCATTATTAACACAGTTCTCATACTACTGAGCCATGTGCAAAACCTCAGATTGAGATTTTGCCTGCCAAGCGCTCTCAGAGGACATAATCTGTGACTGGATGTCGGGCAAAAATCCACGTACAAATTTGTCCACAAACAACCTTTTCCCAGACTCTGTACCCAAATCCTGCCCACTGAAGTCAGAAAATACCTGCTCGAATCTTTTAAAGAATTCGGTGGTGCCTTCAGTTTTCCCTTGAACACAGGCCGTAAGCTTGTCCCAAATAATTCTTTTCTCTGGAATTATAGTTTTTAATTTTGCAACAATTCTATCAGGCAAAGTAAGTATTACCTGAGGTGGTTTCTCACCTGCTGGTCTTTCCCCATCAATCCTAATCATATTAGCCCACGTATCTCCCAACCCTGGCACATCGTCTATTGTCCGAACCTGCTTCCATACATCTACGGGTAGGAGATCAGGGAATAGCAAGTCAATATCACTTAAGGTGAACACAGAGGACTGCAAGACGGACTCTATCTCTTTGTAAAACCCCGTCGGGTTTTTCCTGATATCGGGAACTGCATGTCTAATAGTGTTCACTTCCTGTCGTGAAAACGGGACGTGAACGAATTGTGATACATAATGCGCAGGGATATCCACAGCGGGTGCACCAGTCCCAGCGTTAGCGGGAATCTCAACCTTTGGGACAAAGGTCGGAGGAACCTCTCTCATAGGTAACTGGGATAAAGGTACCTCCGGCCGCTTACTAAGCAACAGAGCCAGGTCGGGCGCTAAGGCAGCCGAAGAAGTGTCGGGCAAAAAAGCCCTTTTACAAATCCCCAACAATTCTATGGGGCAACTAACCTTCTTTCTTACACATTCTTCTTGCAGGTACTGTACCATTACCTGAATTACCTTTCTTTGCATTTCTACTGTATACTGACTATACGTGTCATATACTTCATCTGGCGGAATCAATGAATCCGAGATCCATCGAATCGCATCTTTGGTACAAATTCGTACTTCCTCAGGTGCCGATCTACAACACGGAAGGAACCGTTTCTGTACATACATACTATCGTCTTCGTCATCCTCATCTCGTGACTTTTCAAAGTCCTTCCTATACTCAAACAATCTTTCAACATGACCATATACTTTCTGCTCTGTGTCCCTCGAAAGTGCCAAAGCATTTAGATCTCTTACTCCTTGTGGAAGATCCGAATTTTGTAATCTACCCCACATCACACATAAATGAGTCCCCAAACCTTCGATAAAAACATTTTTCTCTGGAAAACTGTTCAAATTAGATAATGTGGAAAAAACATCAACTTGATCACCTTTCTCCATACAGTGCTTAGCCCATGCAAACAATTCCTGTTTCTTATCTGAAGAAACAGTATTACGAGTGACGATCTTTGATCCTGCACCTTGATCAACTTCAGTCAATACGGGACCACTCGGGAGCGGAGGTGCAGGTAAATTTAATAAAGGTGCAACTATTGGCGCAGGAGGAAGGGGCGGTGCGATAGGTGGAGGAACAACAACTAGAGGAATAGGAACAATAGGTTTTACAGGGGGAACAGGAATAACAGCAGGAACAACAGCAGGAATGGGCAGTGCGCCCAAGAAAGGATCATATGGAGGTGGCGCAGAGGCACCAGGCCTGCGTTCGTTTAACAATTTTTCAATAAATTCTTCAGAAACATGAAAATCTTTAGAGGGGTAAATTTTCTGGATTCCAAGTGAAAAAGCCCTATCCATATTTTTAACTGATTCTGAATGTTTTTCTTTATCATATAACAACGCTTTTTCGGCATTTGTTTGATGACGGCGTGCATGTTTATCCCTACTTTTAAGCGGCTGTGACGCTTCTTTTTTCTAATTCTGTAAAACATCAAAGGCTGCAGGTCTAGCCTTCTTTTTTAGCAAGACCGATTCTAGGTATTCAATATGGGAGATCTCAAAACTGCCATTGATTGGCCACTGAAATTCGGAGGCATGTCTGGTCTGTCTGTGCCAAATATCATTAAATACTATACTACCAATGCCATACTTACAGTACATAGTACATGCCGGCGACCCCTCCTGTGGTGCCGGGCGGCTAAATTCCAAAGATTGTCGATCGCTGCGGAACAGAGCCCTAAAGCAGCTAGACAATTTCCCAGGCATTTCACAATAAATTGGTGTTACCTGGTCAATAATTGTGTCTGCAGATACAATACGCCAAATTCAAATTGTCAGGGTTAAATTAAGAGCCGGGTCACGACTGCACCTGACCAAACCTAAGGAGGACCGTACGGTTTATCAAAGAACTTACCTAACAAATTTTACCTTGTGTTTGGTGGTTTCGACAAATCTGCCCGCCTCAAAAAATGGACCCTCGTCAAGATGCCGTGTCAGACCACACGACTATCGTCCAAGGATCGGATCGTGCAGCGCTGCCGAGGTATCGCGTCTCGTTCGATCGGGCCCACAGAATCACACCGTCCGATCCCGGTTCGATAGTCTGCGTCAACCTTCAATGATCCGGCATCAATCTTGAGGGTCCCTATTCGGGCGCCAACTGTGAAAACATAAAAATTGCTATGAGGCTGGGAAGCCCAAAGGAAACACACCAACACAGGTTACAAAGAACATACAAGTGCTTTATTTTAAAAGCTACAACAGTTACCAAAGTCAATTGACAAACGGATAGCTATTCGGCTCTCAGAGTAACGTAACGAACTTCAACGAAGGTTCGATGCATTAGTAGAGATACCGTACATTGGAATATTTGGGTCTTTTATACGTTTTGTCCAGCCTTTGGCCAACCCTCTCGTGGGTTAACCATTCTTGGGATCAGGCCTAGGGTTCCTTGCCAGGTCAATCCTATAATGTATGCATTTTGATCAGTTCCGCTGATACAGTTGTTCATTTACACATAGGTCAGTAATAGGACAAGGTCTTAGTTTGCGACCCCGACAAGTGGCCTGCAGGCATATTAATTATTTGTGTGTGCGGAGGTCACAACGGCCAGAATCTCACTCAGAATGTCATTCAGCCTCCATTTTGATGTTCAGGGTGACTTCCACATTACAAGAGAACCTAAAATGGCGGCTAAATCCAAGATGGCGACTTACATTACTTTTCGTTAAGGTCAAGACCTTGCCGCGGAGTCTATTTACATGATATTTTACACAACTTGGCTTAGGCCAATACACATTCAATTACTGCGATAGGAGGCATAATATTATTTCAATTCCAACAGACCCTCCTTTTGGCCTATGCCAAGTGCTAATATCATTTCTAATACTTTTGCAAATAACTCCATGTATTGTCATCCATACATCCCGAATCATTGTCTGTAATATCTATAGCCGTTAGGTCGTTCATCAGAACCTCTTGTAACACAAACTCTTTGGATGCTGTATCTGGGGCATATATTCTATGCCCTATTGTGCTCACTGCTTGGGCACAACATCCCCCTAGCATTCCACAAATACTCGCAAGACATTGAAAACAGCAACAAAGAAATAGCAGGATCCCCAAAATAACCCGAATAACAGAAAGCACCTTCCAGACCAAAGATTGTAAAGAATCCCAGAACCAGGTGCTAAGATTCCAATCTCCTACGGGGATATGTACTTCAGAACTAAGGATATGCAAGTTCTGTGTTGCTTTAAAAATTGTCGGCGAGGAATCTGGTACGAAAACACAGCAAGCGGACCCCACCAATTTGCATACTCCACCTCGTTCTGCCAGAATGACATCTAATGCCATCCGATTTTGGAGTGCTACCAATCTTATTGCTTTTTGTTCTAGTGTCATATTGTAGAGTATGTCCGTGGTCCGGTTGATCGTTCTCTCCAGTACCCTTGCTAATCCCCTAATGTTCTCAGAGTTTGTTATTTGTCCCCAAAAGGGCACAACTGATTCCATTCTTGTCCCGCCGTGGGCGAGCCTTAGAAACCTCCAATGTACTAGCTACAAATACCCCAGGTAAAAGGATTCCTAAATAACAGGTTCCCTGCCAATCCTTGGGCAACCAGGGAAATGCTAAACTAACACAAACAAAATAAACAGGCCCCCCTACATACAGAGCCCTTTTTTCTCCAGTCAAATTTACAATGTTCATACAACCTTCAAAATCTCCCATTGGCCGAGTGCCATTTCTTTGTACACAAAAGGGGACCGAATCAGGGCTATGATTTATAGAGTAAGAAGGAGGCACGGCGTCCTTATTGCCTATCGGAGCCATTTTAAAGGAAATTAGAGTGTGAAAAGGAAGAGACAGTTTATCAGACGGCCTAATAGAAGCGACATTAGGTTTACTTCTATTTGCAAAAAGCGAGCATCCCAGGGGAGTTAATTCACGTTTCTCGAAATCATTCAAATTAGTTCCATCAAAGTTCCCTGAGATGCTATCATTCCAACGGCCAAAGAATAGTGCTCTAAGAGAGGCATAGCAAGCAGTCGTTAAAGGTAAAGGGTGAATATACCATCCTAGCCCCTTGTTCCCATGTTGCGGTAAATGAGTGCAAATCCAAAAATTACTCTTATTAAAAATGGCATGCGTTGCATTCATTACTATCATTAGAGTGTTATTATGATACTTTTGTCTATGTTGGGAGTCTCTAGGGGACAGAGTGTGAAGGTGTACAGAGGGAGTCAAAGCAGTTGGTACAATCTCGGTCGGTAGTAGAGGTTTTAAGGATAGATTTCTTCAAAGTACCAAAGTCCTACAGCAGTAATTGCAAAAATACCAATTATCATTATCAAAACACAGCAATACGTTTTCGGGGCCCAGGCACATTGTTCATTGTCCAAGTTGGTCACCCCCTTATTCACAAGTCCAATGCGGGGAGCAGCAGTGGAGGTGGCAGGCATTGTAGTTCCTCAATCGACGACCCCAATGTTCGTTGCTGGCGACGCTACGGCCGCGCGATTTCTTAGTCTTTCCCAACCCTAGCCAGCAGAATCCCTTTTTCTTCCTGTTGTTCAACAGAAACTTTCTTATACAAAAGAAAACTTTCAATCACTTCTGTTTCCCAAATGCACGGAAAGACCTGTGCCGTAGTTCTATTTCCTTCGTCGAAGATTGTACCTAGTGGTACCCAAGATTGTTTGATCCGAAAATAAGGTGTCGTCACTACCTGAGGGAAGCGACGTGTCAGAAGCGACGGAAGTCGCAGAACTTGAAACAGTGTTTTCCGGAAGTGATTTTTCAAGAGAGTGCGGAGACGAAATGGATTGTTCCCCAAGCTCCACGGGCTCAGAGAACTTCTCCGATGCACTCACAGCGCTGTTTGCTACTCCAAGATCAGGGACTGTAGCATCAGCGAGGCGATCTGCTTCTTCTGTAACGTGTGGCGTCGGGTGAGGAAGTTTCTTGACATGCGTCGCGTGGATCCAGTGTTTCTTCCCAGCCACCCGCACTGCTGTCCAGGTGACCAACAGCACCTGGTAGGGTCCCTTCCAACGAGGAGCGAGACAGGAAGACCTTTCATAGGCCTTCACTAGGACCCAACTTCCAGTCTGTATATCGTGTCCTGGGCCCGTGAACCGTACAGGTGAAGCTGAATATACCTGGTGATAAATGAAATACAGGTTTTTAGTTAACTGGTTACAGTAGTCTACAAGCAATACATTTTCCACCTCTCCCAGGGCTTTAGGTTTTGGGAGACCCCAAATGTTGGCAGGTCTCCCCATCACTACCTCAAATGGAGAAAGCCCAGTCTTAGTTTGAGGTGTGGTACGCATAGCCAATAATACAATAGGCAAGGCATCTGGCCATTTCAGTTTGGTGTCGGCACATGTTTTTGCAAGCTTATTCTTTAAGATATCATTATGTCTTTCCACCAACCCAGCACTTTGAGGATGTCTAGCTGAGTGAAATTGTTTCTCAATATGTAATGCTGTGCATATCTGCAAAATTACTGCTGCAACAAAATGAGGACCATTGTCCGTCCAAATTACCCTTGGGAGCCCAAATCGAGGAAAGAATTCTTTTACCATCATCTTTGCAGTGGTCATGGCGGTAGCATCTTTAACGGGGAAAGCCTCGACCCATTTACTAAAGGCACAAATAATCACAAGAACATATTTCAGATTGTTACACCGTTCCATCTCATTAAAATCAAAGTGAATGACCTCGAAGGGAACAGAAGGGGGCCCAAAGCTTCCCCTTGGAGTTACTGTCCCCTTACCCACATTGTGCTGTAAGCAGATCATACAGTTCCGAACATGACGTTTTGCAGTTTCCAGAATCTTGTTATTCACCCAAACTTGTTCTAACATTTTCGTGATCTGCTGAGCACACACATGTGTAGGACCGTGTGCCATCGTAACCATTGCCAGTACATATGAATCAGGGAGCAACCATTTTCCTTCAGATGTATCCACCCAACACCCATCATCATCTAGTTTCCCCATTCCTTCGGCCCACCTATTAGATTCTTCTGTTGTGGCATCAGTTTGAATATCTCGCACAGACCCAATACCTTCATCCATTATATAAGCATCTTTCATTTCCCTCAGAGCATACATGTCCGTGCTAAGGTCTGTGGCCGTTTGCCTGGCTATCAGGTCCGCAAAAGCGTTCCCATTTCCCACATCATCTATGACCTTACGATGTGCTGCACATTTCATGATCGGTAACTGCCTAGGGAGCGAGAGTGCCGAGAGCAATTGCACTATCAAGGGGCCATGCTGAATCTTGGTGCCATGTGAGGTCAGGAACCCTCTTTCCGACCAGAGCCTCCCAAAGTTGTGAGCCACCCCAAAGGCGTACTGGGTATCAGTATATATATTTACCATACGCCCTTCAGAGAGTTCACAAGCTCGGGTCAATGCTATAATCTCTGCGGCCGCGAAATTCTCTTAGTTTCAAAAATTTTACTCAATGTAGTAACTGCGTAAGCAGCTGTAGATGTACCATCTGAAAGTTTGAAGCAGGAGCCATCACAAAACAGCTCCCCTTCTGCATTGTCCAAAGGAGTATCTATAAGATCTATCCTGCCTTCGTTTCTTGTTCAGTGGTATACAGGCAGTCATGTAATTCTTCGTCACCGCAAACAGTGTTTTGCGGGAAAGGTAAGAGTTCAGCCGGATTAAGAACACAACACCTCTTAATTTGAATGTGAGGGGCAAACAGAATTAATTCATACCTTGTTAACCGTGCAGAGGTGACGTGTTGCGTTTGGGTTTTGTTCAATAGGATATCTACAGAGTGAGGTACCATCAAAATCAAATCATGGCCTAGGACCATTCCCTCACTCTGTTTTACAGACACGGCAGCAACAGCGACAGCTCGCAAACATCTTGGCAAAGCGCATGCGACAGGATCAAGGGTGGAGGAGTAGTAGCCGCACGGCCTATTCTTCCCTCTGTGTTCCAGTGTTAACACAGCCAAAGCACATCCATCACATTCATGCACAAACAACACAAAGGCCTTATCATAATTTGGAGTACCCAGAACCGGTGCAGAGCATAACGCGGTTTTGAGAAGCTCAAATGATCGTTGATGTTCCGATTTCCATGGCAGTGGCAGAGAAATGCCCTTCCTCGTCAAAGCCAACATCGGTTTTATCACTAGCGAAAAGTTCGGGATCCACAACCTATAGTAAGAAGCCATACCTATTAAGGCTCTGACTTCCTTCTGTGTATTTGGAACAGACATGCCAGAAATGTGTTTTATTCTTTCAGGTGTCAACCTTCTCCCCTCCTTTGACAGGAGGTAGCCTAAATAGGCAACCTCCTGACAACAATATTGAAATTTTTTTGAGCGAATCTTTATGACCATTTTTAGCTAGATGAACAAGCAACAGTACAGTGCCTTCTTTACAAGTACTTTCAGAGTCTGCAGCCAAAAGCAAATCATCAACATATTGAAGCAGTGTACAAGTAGGTGGCAATTCAAGGGTGTCGAGCTGCTCTTTCAAAGCTCTACTATAAATGCTTGGACTTTCAGTATACCCTTGAGGTTCCCTAGTAAATGTAAATGAGCGTCCCCCCAAGGTGAACGCAAACAAATATCTACTTTCCTTATGTATAGGAATGCTAAAGAAAGCATTTTTTAAATCCACAATGCTGAAGTGCGTAGCCGTAGCAGGGATCATTGTTAATATCGTCGTTACATCAGGCACGATTGGGAATTGTGAGGCGACAACTCTGTTAATAGCACGAAGATCAATTATGAACCGGTATGGGATTGCATTGTCGCCTTTCTTATATACATGCAAGATCGGACTGTTACACAAACTACCTGTAATCTCCTCGATCACCCCACGATGGACAAAATCAGAGACAATGCATTTCAAAGCACGCTCGCCCTCAACTGATATTTTATACTGCGGAATGCGTGGTAGTTTAACTCCATGTTTCAAAACTATTTTAACGGGCTCAATCTGTAGTACCCCGACATCATTGTCGTCAACCGCCCACATTCCGGGACAATGCTAAACTCAGGAGGTAAAGGTCGAATCAGAAACTGAGAATTAGGAAGTTGCTGTGGTGAAACCGTCAGCCGTACTCCATCAGAGGAACAATGAATTACTGCATTCAATTTCTTTTACAAATTCAACCCCAGCAAATTCTCTCCACAATTCGAAGTCAAAAGGAAAGGGCAATGGTCCGTAAAGGGACCCAAAGAAACAGACACCGGTGAAGAAACCGGACAGACAATTGGTATATCAGAAAACCCTACGGAAACATTTGTTTGCCCTGACAGTGGAATGTTTGGAACCCGAGAATGATCAATGGAGCACTTCTGTGCTCCAGTGTCAATCAAAAACTGGTGTTTCCTATTCCCTACTAATAATTCAACGTAGGGGCCTCTCTGATTAACGGGAATAGATGAAGGTTCCAAACCCTGCTTCGGGCAGTCCTAATGAAATAGAGTATCGTCGGAAGGAAGCTCTTCAGAAAGATAGGCAGCAGAAGGGTGATCAAATATGTTCCTCGAGTTCACACTCGAGGTCTGATTTTCCCGTGAAAAAGGTTGCTGAGGATCTTGCAAAAACTGACCTCTATCAAGGTCCCCATACTCCCAAACACACTGTTTGACCTTTGTCGAAGGACGGGGCACTGTGCCCGCCAGTGACCTTCCTGGCGGCAATAAGCACATTGATTAGTATTAACAGAACCCAAAGGAGCATTTCCTTTGGGAGATACTGACCTCTGGTCTGTGTCGTGCCTCCTCTGGGGTTGCTAACAATTTGTTAGCAACCCCAAGGTCAAGACCTTGCCGCAGAGTCTATTTACATGATATTTTAGACAACTTGGCGTAGGCCAATACACATTCAATTACTGCGATAGGAGGCATAATATTATTTCAATTCCAACAGCTCTTGTATATATGATTTCTCATTGAAGTATGCCTCTGTGCTGGTGGTGTAATTCCACTGGCCTGTATTGATGTTTTGAAGGTATCTATGCTAATATTGCGTTTGCTTCTAAGTGATGGTGGTACACTACAGAGTAATGTTGTTAGTGGCTTCATTCTCATTAAATTTAATTGAAATAATTTCCATTTTAAGAGCATTGCATTGTTTTCAACAGTTTCCAGGATTACTTTTGTGCGGTAAGGTTTATGGGTTGAACGTGATTTCTCCCCTCTACTTATAAGGTTGTAAGGGACTCTGTGTTGGAAACATTTATGTAAACATACTCTTTTGGAATGCTTTCTTGTGGTATCATTAGCATTGGTACTCCATTACCAGTAGTGAAAGTTGGATTCTTTTCAGTACCTTTCACTGCCTTTATTTTCATTTCTACATTTTGTAGAGGCATTATATTCTCCTTACTCGTAGGTGCTTTCGTTTTATATTGTGCCTGTATTAGCTGTTCTCTTTCAACTTTCTGTACAAAATGAGCTTGTTGTGCATGGCTGCTTTCTATGGCTTTAGGTAGAGCTGGGCTATTTCTGCGTTGTTTTCTACGGAGTTCGTTTTTGCTAGCCATTCTGTAGCAGCTGTTGGAGAAAAAAGGAAAGTGTAGGTCTGCACATTTTGTGATGTATAGGTGTGCATCTGTGCATGAATGGATGAATATGAGGAGAGGAATACAGATAGAGGTGTGGAATTGTGTAATGGTGTGTTAGTGTACGGTGGGAACGCTATATTGCTATTTGGGAGTTACTATAATGCTGGCGACATGACAACGCAAAGTGAGCAACTACTGAGTTGCACTTAGTAAGCACGAAGGAAATACCAGTGGGTTGATGAATTGTGTACCTTAATATACAAGAACACTGCACTGTCTTAGTAAGAGGTGCACCTCCACGATACCATTGCACTTTCTTTGTTGGCTGTCGAGAGTAGGCTTCCTTTGGGTTGCATTTTGAAGTTGACACACCACTGGCATTTAGGACAGAAGTAGCTACTTCAACTGTCAAAGGAGACCATAGGACAATTTGTTTGGTAATGGCATACTGACTGCATTTGGAGCATGCATTGCATAAAAGGGTAGAGGGATGTGTTGGCAGGAAGACTTAGTTGTGTCTTTAATTGGATGGCTTTGTATATGATTGGGGATTTGGGAGCATCAGCATTGTTGGTAAGGGGGTACGTGGTTCATTTGTAAGTGTACCGTATCACATGCCGTTTAGCAAATGTGTTCATTGGATTAGGACTATTTACTTTGCAAATGGATTAGTCCTAGCTGTGGAAGGGTGAGAAAAAGGTTGGGAAAGGTGTACAGCTTGGAAAGGAAAATGTGTTTGTGTGTGAAATTCCATTAACTTCTCTGCACATATATGTTTCACACATGAGTACAGCAATTATTACGCTTCTTGGATTTATGTATCCACATTTACGATTGAGACTGTTGTCAATGCTCACATATATTTTTTTGCCTTTGAAGCTAATGTTACATTCTGTGAAGTGTGCAAGGTAAGTGACAGGCACCCTGTTTTTATGCATTCAATGTAGGTACTTGGTTTAGGTTGGTAGGATACATTCAGTGCTGCATTTGTGCAATAATTTTATGAATTTTGTAAGAGATGCTGTAGTGCAGAAAAACATTTGTACCATTGTCGGAAGAAAAGAAGAGCGTTCCTGTTTGGATGTTAAAATGGCTGATACAGGTAAAAGAAAAATGTCAAAGCAAGTACCATTGAAGTGGTACTTGATGGTAGGTGATGTGAGAAATTACAGTATGCTTTTTGAGTATGTTATGGAGGTTCAGTGGCAGATACCCTACTCAGATCACTTATAACAGAGGTGTAAAAATACTGTATAAAAAATATTTATACATGTACTTTGTGGTGGTGGGTGCCGATGTGGATGAATCTGGATGCAGAAATCTTGGATAGTTTCACAGAACTTTCTACTGAAGGTACTTTTGAATCACACGAGACTTGCACTCTGAATATTTAGCGGTACATATGGAGTGTTGTACAGAACTGATAGTGTTAGATGGAGAGGTCTTGGATGTGATTGGTGGATGCATGTGTGATTATTTAACAGTACCCAATGAGAGAGTGCTGGAAAAAAATAGTGGATAGGGAATAAGGACTGCTCCTGCTTTACTGGGCTCAGCCCTCAAAGTAGTTAGGGAAGCGGACATGCAACATCCTGCCCTTCTCACCATGTTGGGCATGGGAGTGGGACTGTGGGGATTATCCAATCAGGTGCTGAGGGTGTGCTTCACAGGAAGGGGCGGTAATACTTTTTTCATTACTCTGTGTAGTGAGGCTGGCAGAGATGGAGAGACACACAGTATTGATTGTGGGTGATGCCTTTGTGCTAGATCTGCACCTTTATGCTCTGGAAAGAGACTTTGATGGCAATTTCAATTTGGAAGTAGTGGAGGCTTTGTGTTGCAGTGTCAATGTGTGCAGTTTCACCATTTGTGCGTGAACGTTACAGAGAAGTGGCCACTTTTGCTACTGTCCATGTTGTTGTGATGCATTATGGAGGTCTGCATTTGGGTTACATGGCTTGTTCATGTTTGTTTCTTCAACTAAAGAAGTTAATGAAAGCAGTGAAGCAGATTTTTCCCACTACCAAGGTGGTTTTATCATCCATACTACCAAGAAGAGTATGGGACTATCCCAATGTACTTTGTCCACAGCCAGAGGTCAGAAGGTCTCTTATCAACAGAAGGATGTGTGATTTTTTTGTGCGCTGCTGGGATGTTCTCCTGTGACAATGACATCATTCATTCTCAAAATGTGTACCTTTTCAATGCAAATGGCATTTCGTTGTCCACCATTGAATATGGTATTTTGTTTTACAATATACAGGATGCATTGAAAAGGTTATTGTAAGAATGTGAGGAGGAGAAGAAAATAAAAACCCCTATAAAAGAGAAAAAGGTGTTTGTTTAGAAGTACCTAAAAAAGAAAAAAAATGTTCTTTTCAGAGCTACCACTAAAGATGAAATCCCCTCCTGTGGTTGAAATGTATTCCCCCACTCCTGCACACAGCATGATAAGTTTGCGGACACCGCAGTAGTTCCAGGATTACACGTGCCACATTCGGGACTCATCACACGAGACTTGCACTCTGAATATTTAGCGGTACATATGGAGTGTTGTACAGAACTGATAGTGTTAGATGGAGAGGTCTTTGATGTGATTGATGGATGCATGTGTGATTATTTAACAGTACCCAATGAGGGAGTGCTGGAAAAAAATAGTGGAAAGGGAAGAAGGACTGCTCCTGCTTTATTGGGGTGCAGCCCTCAAAGTAGTTGGATAAGCAGACGTGCAACATCCTGCCCTTCTCACCATGCTGGGCATGGGAGTGGGACTGTGGGGATTATCCAATCAGTTGTTGAGGGTGTGCTTCACAGGAAGGGGCAGTAATTTTTCATTACTCTGTGTAGTGAGGCTGGCAGAGATGGAGAGACACACAGTGTTGATTGTGGGTGATGCCTTTGTGCTAGATCTGCACCGGTATGCTCTGGAAAGAGACTTTGATGGCAATTTCAATTTGGAAGGAGTGGAGGCTTTGTGTTGCAGTGTCGATGTGTGCAGTTTTGCCATTGTGCGTGAACTTTACAGAGAAGTGGCCACTTTTGCTACTGTCCATGATGTTGTGATGCACTATGGAGGCCTCTATTTGGGTTACATGGCTTGTTCACGTTTGTTCCTTCAACTAAAGAAGTTGATGAAAGCAGTGAAGCAGATTTTTCCCACTACCAAGGTGGTTTTCTCATCCATACCACCAAGGAGAGTATGGGACTATCCCAATGTACTTTGTCCACAGCCAGAGGTCGGAAGGTCCCTTATCAACAGAAGGATGTGTGATTTTTTTGTGCGCTGCTGGGATGTTCTCCTGTGACAATGACAACATTCATTCTCAAAATGTGTACCTTTTCAATGCGAATGGCATTTTGTTGTCCACCATTGAATATGGTATTTTGTTTTACAATATACAGGATGCATTGAAAAGGTTATTGTAAGAATGTGAGGAGGGGAAGAAAATAAAAACCCCTATAAAAGAAAAAAAGGTGTTTGTTTAGAAGTACCTAAAAAAGAAAAAAAAGGCTCTTTTCAGAGCCACCACTAAAGATGAAATCCCCTCCTGTGGTTTAAGTGTATTCCCCCACTCCCGCACACAGCACGATAAGTTTGCGGATACCGCAGTAGTTCCAGGATTACACGTGCCACATCCGGGACTTTTGAGGATGGCGGGCATGGAAATGGGACTGTGGAGGCCAAGGGATTGCTCAATAAGGTTTCTATGTGTGGTATGTACACAGAGAAAGTGGTAGAAGGCGTATTTGTAGAGAAGAGTGCAGAAGCCTATGGTTATGGCTGTGTGTTTCAGGAGGCAGAGTGTATGGATTTTGGGGGATTCCCAGTTACATTGGTTGAAAGTGAATGCAAAACACTGTGCAGTGGCTACTTATTTTGGATTCTATCATGTGGATGTGCACTGTTATGGAGTACGTGGAATAAAGTGGCTGATTTTGGTTCCTCTTTGTGCCACTTTGGTGGCATGCGATCATCCAGACATTATGATTCTTCATTGTGGATGGAAAGGTTTAGGGCATGTTACCCAAATGTGTCTGCAGTTTGCGATGAAGGAGGCACTTGGCCAGGTCATGCGTATGTTTCAGAACTCCTGCATACTTTTTTGTCGCATAACAGAGACACAGATGTGGCTGCGTTCTTTTTGATTTGGTCCGCAAATGGAGAAAGCAAGGCACATTTTCAAGATGGCTATTTGTGCCTTTTTCCGACATGTGGCCATGTCCTACTTCCACAATGGAAATATTACATTTAATAGCACAATGGTTTTTTGCACAAATGGCGTTCATCTTACTGATCCTGGCAATCAGGTTTTTCTGCAACCTATTCAAAATGCATTGCTGCCCTTTTTGGAAGTAAGCATTTTTCTAGTAGGTGTTGCGCACTTCAACCCTTCGAATTGCAAACAAACACTAAAAAAGCCTCTTTTTACAGCCAGCCCTTTTTACCCAAACTGACGGCAATGTTTTTCATAGAGCCACGCCTCCCATTATTTACTGTGCAAACTGTGGAGCGTATAGGCTGCACGGCAGCCTGCATCCTTTCATTGACAATTCCATTTTTGACCTCTGAAAAGAGCCTTTTTTTTATTTCTTCCGTTGTTTTGTATCTTTCTTGGTCTTGTAACACATGACACAGAAGGAATGGAAGGGAGGGTACGGAAGGGGCACCACCCACAGGGATTAAATAGGGCAAGTGCAGAGCGAGGAAGATGATGGGTGGCCCTCACTTAAGTAGGCGGCAGTCATTGTCATGCTCCTGGACCGACCATTCGCTCCCCCCTGCAGAGTACCGCATCACAGTACATGCACAATACAATGACACAATACACAATACAATACAATCTACTTTTGAAATGCATTTTAGACCGCTCTGTCATGTAAAGAAATCTGTCCCAAAACATAAGCATTGGTACTTCACTTTTCAATTTTTGGAGGGTCCTGAAAAAATGTAACCGTGAATGTAAACTTTGTCAAAAATCCAATATTATAGCAGTGAAAATATTCTTGCTAGCAGGTAATTACAATAGCTATTAGAAAGCATGGGCAGGGATTTGGACACGCATTGGGAATGAAAGACCATGAGTTTAACTCGCCACCAATACCCTCTCTGTTGCCTCCTGCTTGCCTGTCAACAAAGCGACTGAAAACAGGTTGCTATTAACAGTACAATACTAAATCGAATGTATATATTCAACGTCTGTTGCACTAATCATAAAGAAGTTGTGCAGTGGTGCTGCCATATCTCTGAAACTGTCAACACAGGCAATGGGTTCTCGCAGATATTGAACTGCAGCATAATTTATGGCATATGTCACGCCAAAAAACTGGTAATTGTAAGTCTTCAAATATAGCAATATGTGGATCGAAGGCAAAGTATGATCACTTGATGGCACAGCATAAGCCGTAGCACCAGTATTCGTGGAAATGAGTAAATTCAGAAATACAAGAATGCTTTCAAGAAGGAGAAACGCAGCTTCATTACGTGGAACAAAAACATAATTATTCAGGCAGCCCCATGCGGCCACAGTACCTTTGAAACTACCACTGATGTTCTTTGAGATCCAGAGATTCTGCTATTTACTTAGTTGTCCTTAGATTTAGTTTTATGGCAGTAACCAAGAAGCAACATCAATGCCATTTTCCAGACTGACTACAGACTGTCACACGTGCAGTGAAATCCTTTCTGCAACTCTACAAAACACAGGTGAGAACTTGATACTTTACCTCACGGTGCTCAGTGCAGAGACGGTGTGTCTGTTTCACGGGTCTACAAGGGCAAGCAGCATATCAATCAAATGAATGGGCCATTTAACAGGCCCACCGTACTCTGGAGGATGATGTTTCTTTCTCCCACTGGGCCTCAGGCAGCCAGGCCTGCTGCAGCCATAAATCGGTTGGTTTGGACAGCAAAATCTGTAGGCGGAAGGACTGCTTGAAATGCGGTAGCCTACTGCATCAATCGGTAGGGTTGGCGACAGGGGCAGTGTTACCAGGACACAGAGGATGACATACGCATGCGCATAGCTGTGGAGCGGACAGACGTGCACTCCCACAACTAATTAAAAGTGCATTAGAAGATGCAGACATGCGGTCACTACTGGAGTTCTACTGATACCTGCATTGTGATTGCACATACGCCAGGCAGGTGCAGTCACCCTAGGAAACCTCCATTTTGCTTACCTGAAGCCATCTCGGACAGTACTGTGCACCACAGACTCACCATGCAATTTAAACACAAAAAGAAAAGCCACTCACACACTCACCAACACATTACATGTACATCTTTAATTTCTAAGATACATAGACACTATTAGGAAAGGGAAGGGGTAGCACAAATGGATACATACACAGGGGAATTTGGGATTTCAACAAGTTCATCATGAATGGAGCTAAGGATTGAGGTCTCATTGTAACGTCTCTGCTCACAGGGATTTTGTTGGGGATGGTGGGCTGGGAAATGGGTACACGTGAAGGTGGGGCAGTGGTATTTAATGTTTACAATAATATGTCCTTGTACAACATGTTTTAAGGTGGCTACATGGTTTAGCAATTGTTCCATTTTGACGTCCAGGCTGTCTAGGTTGCTTTTTGCAGTGTTTCCTTAATTTCCTGTGGCCATATGCTGCTGTGGAAGAGGTGCCGCTTGTGATGCATTCCTTTAATTTCCAGTATGTCCTGTTAAAGATAAAAATATCTGTTAGGTGTATATGAAGCAATACATATTAACTGTGTTACTTTTTTAGACTGTGCTGCGAACCAATGGCATTACTATCGTTACTCATTTCGTCAAGAGGGAAATTCTCTTCCAGCCATTCTAGGGTGCTATGCATTGCTGCATACAAAAACAAATCATGGGTTTTCACTGTTGTACACTGCACAAGTTGTGCAATTATAGGAGAAACTTCAGTGTACTAACCGCGTTGTAATGACGTTTTGCTCTCAATACTTTGCAGTCCTTACTCTCCCATTTCCTTCTTCGTTTCTATGTAAAGCAGCAGTGCTGTAATATTGTTGGATGCAGACGTTACTTCGCCTATTGATGCATTCCATTATGGTGTATACTCTATGCTTTGCTCTCTTCGTTTCATAAGTACAGAGTTTGCAGATATACTGTATTTTTCATTGTAATTCACGTATATGGTGCTGTTTGTATATGCTTAGTGGCTTCGCTGAATGGTACAACTATGTAAGAGAACCCCTGACCTTTTGTGCAGTTTGGATGCTACCCAATTTCCGCAAACAGGTGCATAGTCCGCGCCCACTGTGCCCATCAGCATGGAGCCAGCGGGTTCAGTATGTTGTACGGTACATCTACACAAACTAAGGGTATCCTGGTAAAAACCTATGAAATTCATTGAAAAATGTGTGTTAAAGGGACGTTCTGGTTCAGTTGCTCCAAGAAAAACCTATGAAATTCAGTGCAAAAACTTGTTTAAAGGGACATTATACTTACTTTGCACTAATAACAACCTATCCATATTATGGTTACAAGTAAAACAAACAAAAAAAAAGAAATTTGCCAGTTATGGTAAGCTAAGCAACCATAACTCGCGCTACCAATGTGCACTGCACAGACTAACACCCATGATATGAAAGATGACATCACAAATGTCATTGATGACATCACTGATGGCATCACATGTATGGCTCCCTCTTTCTGTTCACTAACATATCTACACCAGGTGGTTTTCTTCACTGACAGTCAGGAACTGAAAATTCTAAAGGTATTATATTTGTAGACTGTACCCTTCTCATATGTTCTCACACTACTTTCCTTAGGAGTTAGTCATGTCATATGATACATATACATAGGGGAAGAAGCAAGCCTGAAACACAGCAATCATCTCTGTGCATGGAGATAATCAGTTTGGTTATGAACACTTTCTGGTAATACAGCTGCTTTTTTGTTTACTTTACTGTCCCTGTATATGGTCATATTTGTATGTGTTGTGGTCTCTTTATGGTTTGTGTGTAGTAGTACAATTATTTAGTAAGTGAGACAGTGTTAGCTACTTAGTACATGTTTCACAGTAGACAAAACTCTGAAACAAAAGCATTAATCATTTTACTGACTAACATGGGAAGATTTTGAATATTGCACCTCTATGATGCATGCAGCAGACAATGCTGATGTTTCTATATGAGTTGTTCATGTACTGGAAAGAACTCTGTAATGCAATGGTGTTTATAGCAATGCATTGCTTAATGAACTATTTATCTCATGATAGTTTTTCCATTGATCTCTAAAAGTTTTCTGCCAACATTATAATGACAATCCCTTGTGGATGCTTTTCATGAAAACTAAATGCACATGTGATGTCATCTTTCATGTCATCAATGACATGTGTGATGTCATCTTTCATGTCATGGGTGTTAGTCCTTGCAGTGCACGGTGGTTGTGTGAGTTATGGTTGCTAAGCTTACCATAACTGGCGGATTTCTGTTTTTTTGTGTTTGTTTTACTTGTAACCATAATAGGGATAGGTTGTTATTAGTGCAAAGTAACTATAAGGTCCCTTTAAAAAAGTGTTTGCACTGAATTTGATAGGTTTTTTCTTAGAGCAACTGAACCATAACGTACCTTTAACAATGTTTTTTCACTGAATTTATATACATACACAAGGGTGCGCACAGACAGCAGATTGTACAGAACAGGCACATGCAGATATAAAGGTAAGGGCCTGGGCAGACATACATATAGAGGCATAAGGATACGTAATGCATGTGCAGGTGGGCAAGTGCACAGAACAGGTCAGCACAGAATTGCAGAGTTTTACAGGAAAAAATGGAATTGTACTGACAGACTGAAGTACAGGCAGACACAGGTGCCGATACACACAGATGTAAAGACAAACGAACACAGGCATGTGCACAGAGAGAGATGTACAGCCAGACACATTCATGTAAATACAAGAAAGCAGGATTGACACGCATGCGTATAGACAGAAACAGATGTTAGGGCAGACAGATGTTCAGGAACTGGTTCGCACTTATGCAGAGGCAAGCAGATGTGTAGGATAAATCAATAGAGACGCCTGTTGGCAGCAGATGTATAACAAACACCGATATCCAGGCAGTTGATGGACAGATATATCTTGTAATTGTGATTGTTTATTTGTAGAGCGCTTATACACAAGTGAAGGGCTTCAAGGCGCTTGGGAGGAGGCAGGCTGGTGCACAGACATCAGGCAATGCAAAGGCAGAGACATGTACAGACCGGAACACAGGTAGACAGGCTAGCACTTATGTGCAGGCAGAAACAACCCGAAAGGTAAGTGGATGCACGGAGAGCCACCTATGGAGACTGCTGTACACGCGGATGCAAAAAGGCAGTTGCGCGTGCACAGATGTGCAGATCCGTAGCCACCTTTCCTTCGCACTCTCGTCACACACTGCTCGGAGCAGCGTCCCTGACTGCGGGTCCAGCACCGTTTGACGCCCGTGGGCTCTTGGACGGGGGAGTGGTGCAGATGGACAGACATACCCCGGGCGGTGAAGAAGGAGGCTCCAGACACTTACACAAAACCAACACCGGCTAGAAGCTGCGCCGGCAGCGGAGCAGATGCGCTGAGCAGCCTGCCCCCCCCCCCCCTCCCCCTGGCCTTCGCCTCCCAAGTTCGAACAGATATGCTGGCTGAGCAGAGGCACTCCACACGGTACCGAAACGCCAGTGTGTGGGAGAGAGAGGAGCGACTCAGATAACGCTACAGATCGAATGTACCAGGATGTGTTGCCCCTCACGGCGTAAATCGATATCATTGAATGTCCATTGATTTAAAGTTGATGGCTGTGTCACTGAGGTTCTCATGGGTGCAGTGGATGTCCAGTCTCCCTGCTGGCAGGCAGTACGGCGGCCTAGAAAGTACCCACGCTTGCTTCTAGGAGCCCAGTGAAATCAATTCATTAACACGCCAGCGGTATCAGATTAGACGCATCCAATAACATAAAAGGAAATGGTGCCATATGACCTTTGACTCGGAAGACACCACGGGACATATCATGCATTCTAGAGTTGCCCCCTTGACCAGAATAAAAACATTTCAGGGCTCACATATCATGTTTGCGGAACACTAAGTCATTGCATTTCTCCTAGAACAGGGCCCCAGGGTGCTATACCCCATGTGAACCTTTTACCCGTGTATTGTTTGCGATGTTACTGGCCTTAATCATGAGCAGCCTGAACAGCACTGGTTTTATGAAGGCTTTCCTCCACACAAGTTCTGACCCTCTGAAGACCCAGAACCCAAACAGGCCTGGGTGCAGTTTTCGAAATCCGTCGCTGAAGAATTTCGTCTTCCAGGGGAGATGCATGTCTCCATACGATGGCAATGGCTGTGAAGTCCCCTTACAGGTAACTACAAAGGCCAAGCTAGTGAAGTGTACATCCTCTCCTACCACAGTGACCCTTCAAGCTTAAATTTTGAAATGTTCTCAACTTTGGACCAACCACCTTAGGCTAGCGTTGGCCCAATGGATTCCAATCACAGCGTTACAATAAAGGACTTCTAAGACCTCAGTCATGGACCTTTTCTAGACATGACATGGTGCTGCTGTGAATGACAGTGTGTCTAGCAAAACCCTACCCGCTCCTGCAACACGCCAGCAGTGGCTTTCAGCCTTATTACCAAAGGTGAGCCAAGGAAGCTATAGTGAGCCTGACTTGCCTCAGCCAGTGAAGCAATCCAGACCGCTTGCTTGGATTATACAAGGACAGAAATATCGAACTCACCTTTTCTCGTGTTTCTGTTTGTCCAGGTGACCAGACAAGGCCGATGGGATAAACCAATGAGGCGCATCTTTAGTTTTTCCCTACTCTGTCTCCGTTGCACGTACGCAAATAAGGACGCGACACAGGTGCTTATGGAGACCTTCCCTTTATTCTCCTTTCTCTCTTGCGTACAAATAGGACTGGCAACCCCTTCTGAAAACCGCGACTCCTCCCTTTCCTCCCGCTTCTCGGAGTCCCGGGAATACTTCTAAAATTTGAAATGTCGTGATTTTTTCCTATAAATAATGGGTGTCTAGTTGTACACAATTTCGATAGACAGGAAAGATGTGATCATGTAAGAAGTCACCCTCTCCTCTATACAGAGAAGTTAAGGATAACTATGGTTTGTGTTCACCTTATGAGAATTTAACACTAGGCGTACCCAATGTGCACAGGTGACCTATATAGAAATCTTACACACCGCATTAGGTGCATAGAGTAGGCATTTGACTTACACACATTAGGCTGGTGCTAGCTGTCACTTTTTAGCATAGACTATCTTCACTTCACTGTGGTTCTGCTGGGGCAAGCACAAACAGCTCACTACACTATTTTTGACTGGAGGTACAATGTTTGATCTCCCAGTAATTCATCATCATCATCAGAAAAAGTCCCTACAAAGGGACTTCAAAGTCTGCATCAATAGTGTGTTGCAGGATATCCTGTGGAGGAATTTTAGAAAGCTCAGACAAAGGAAGGACACATGGCTTTAGTGGCAAACACCACCTCCAAGGAGACTTGTTGTTCTGAGATTCCTTTAGGAAGAAAGGTTGACAGGAGAGACAAAGTCATTGATTTAGTGTTTGATGAATTGGTCTTCGACGGGTTCATCCCTGAAGCTGTGAACAAAGCTGTCGTCAACAAGGTCGTCAACTGTGTGGAACATGGAGGCCTTGAAGTCATAGCTGTCAACGTTTGTCGACGGTGTCACGGATGGCTTATTTATTTTATTTTTATTTTATTGTTCATTTATAACATGCTTAATACCAGCGAGTGGTTTCGAAGCGTGGGATTGGGATTCGAACCTGAGTTGCGCTGTGTTGCCTTGCTTTCAAGACACAAGCATTGCCCCTGAGCTATCCTTAGTTTCGCCTGAGCTATCCTTCCTCCCCCTTATGTATATGCTTCATGGATGAAGGTGTCAGGAAAGTAGGCTAGGGTGGACCCATAGTCATCATCAACATCGTAGATGGACTCTTCATCAGCAAAGCTGACCGGGCTTATCAAGACCACTCAGAGCTCAGGTAAAATCATCGCTCTTCACTCTTGCTCCTCTGGTGCCTTTTTCATGTGAACATGACATCTTAGAAGAGATGGCTCTGTCTGTTGCCTGCTAGCACACAGTGACGCTGAGTTCCTCACTGAGGTAGAGTTTGAGGGTACTGAAGGGGCCCCTGAGGGACCCTCGCGTATGGAAACAAGGCACAATCACCACACACACGAACTGATACGCCAGACACGAGGTTGTATTCCCAAAAGCTAGGGTTTATTGCAAAGCAAATAGTCTCAGTTGGCCAACTGGGTCCCACGCCCCCGACATGTGTTACCAGACCTCGGGGGACACAAGAGAGAGAGAATCGCACAACAGTTACATATATACAAAGCAAGCATCTTACAATCAGCAGTGGCACATCCAATACCGCCCCTAATACTTTCCCTTTGAATTGGGTACGATGATTGACAATGGTGACGAGTATGACACCTTCAAACATTCATTTAGCAACAGTTTGCAATTTAGGGGGCCTACAGACACAAGTCTTTGTTTTAAAGAATACAATGCTTCAGTTTTTGCAAGCAAGCTGCGTGCAGGGGGAGAGACACATTCCAGGCCTTGCTGTTTCTTAGTTTCTATTCGTGTACTGGGGGTCAACTTTCTCTCCAGGGCTCTACAGGGCTCAGGAAAGGGGGGCCGCAAGGAAGAGCATAATTCAAGCCATTTAATGTTCGCTTCTAGCATTTCTACTGTATTAACGAGACTAGCTGGCACCTGTGTACTGATTAGAATGCCTTGCTGCTTACTTCCAAGGATTTGTGAGGAAGGAGACCGGGAATTTCTGCCTGGGTTGCTGCGTTATGTTTCAACATGTCTCTCATGGCCTTGCGTTAGGCACTAGTGGAGCAGAATAAGTTTTCAGCAAAGCAGTTTTAACAGAAAGCAAAAGGCAAACGTTAGAGAAAAAAAAAGGCGATTTCAGTCACCTTAAAATGGCAGTACTTTAGTCAAGTTTATGGCTATATATTTCTAATACTGAACACATGAGGTGGTTGGTCTTCGACCAAGAAAGTACATTGCCTTAATTGAGGGGTGTCTACTTTTTCTAGACTGACAGTGCAGTGCCTTCAACAAGCCAATACACTAGAATCCTGTGTCTAACCTTCAAAGTTGGATATGAAAATGATTAACGAATTGAACAAGGATCCAAATTGTGGTCTTGCTACAGGCAGTAATGGCATTCTTCACTATTGTACGCCACATAGATGTTTGCCAACTTGTGTGTGGAGCAGATTTTAAAAATGCTTTTCTTTTTTACTTCAGCCATGGTGGAGGGAGGGGTTGAACACCTCAACAGAATGTAACCCGGGGAATCACAGAGTTTACCTGTACCCCCCTTGCTCCACCTATGAGAGTACCTAATGACTGTAGGAGCTCCCAGACCCCACCCATAAGAAATGACTTATCTGCGGCTTCAAAGTAGGATCACAGTTGTAGCTGGAGAAAGAAGATTTATATGAAAAAGTGTCGAGTAAAGTGAGAACTGTGGAGAGAACTCCCCACTCTGAACTGAGCAGTAAAGAAGCTGAATACAGCCTCTAGGGGTGGAGCCATGGCAGTGACTGTTTATTGGCTGAAGGCTAAATGAGAAGAATTGAGTGTAATAGGACACAAAGGGAGTGCAGTTTCTTGCGCTCATTATTACAGAGGATTCCCACCCTGCCGACGGGGAATATTCAACCGCATGTGAATTTATGAAACATCCAATGCTGGAGAAGTGCGTATTTTCCTTTGCTTAGATTGTAGGGGTTTGACTTTAAAACTGTGCTCTTAATAAATATAATATAATTAATATGCAGTTGTGTGGACATTCTAATACTTGCCACACTCTCCTGTTGTCAACTGTACCTCACACCAAACTCCCGATCCCCTAAGACTTAGCCTGACTGCTCAGCCTCTTTCCCAAGTAAGCCATTGACTTTACCTTTAATGTGGAAAATGTTGCAGGCCCTCTGAGTTGACTTTCCTGAACAACACTACAGTGCAGATTCTGAAAAAACAGTTTCCAAAATGTGCCTGTATGTGTGTTTGAGTGAATGTGTATCTGTGTGTGTGTGCATGCGTGCACATGTGCATGTCAGGGGCACACACTCAGTTTGTAGGCACTGAGGGGGAAAAGATGCAGAACTAGGGGCAGCACAGACACATCTTAAGACAGTGAACGCGCGGCACATCAAATCCATGCCCATTGGGGCAGGAGTGAGCACATTTGCTCCAGACATCCATTGACCTCTAACCGCAGTTGAACTTGTTTGCCTTTCGGTAATCAGAGTCCTTAAGGGATGCACATAATCCTTGCGTACCTTCTGTTCAATTCCATCACACCGCGGTTATTCATTTTTGCCTTGAAGAAGACCGCTGTACAGGTCGAAGTCGAAACGTGTTGGCTGAGGGGTTTTGTAAATATTGGTGCCATTAAGCTGTGGCCTTGTAGAAACATTGTTTGTTCCCATTAAATAAGGAAGTTATTACGTTATCCTAATTGTCCATGTCTCTGTTTCAATACAGGTACAGGATGTGTTCTTATTGAGTTTGTGATACAGGTAAGAGTGCAAGCCGGCCACTGTCCAACTCTACTCAAATATCTTGAGACAGACTGCAGGTTCTTCTTTGGGCAAGCAAGCATGAAATGTGGAAATGCATTGCTTCGACAGGACTCCTGTTTACGTTGGGCACTAGCAGAATATAAATGGGTTTTGCAGTGGCAATGCTGGCATATATTGTTGAGACCAGCTCCATTACGATTTGCACACAACCAGCATGAAAGGGGAACAGATTTCATGATATGAATTGGGCTGAACTTGCTTGAAAGCACAGCAATGCTGACATACATTGTTGAGATGCGCATCATGGTGAAATTTGTGCTGCAAAATGCATGATGTCAACCAATTATTTTAAAATATTTTCAAAGTGAAGTATTTTCCAAAACCTTACTGGATTAGATCAGGTGCAATCGCTCGGGCCAATTCAGGAAACATTTTTACCCCCCTCCACTTAAAAAAATTCTCCGGCATCCACTGCTGAAGATGTAGTAGTATTATCGCCCCCCGGCCCCCCCCCCTCCTAATTCCTGCTACACTTGATGCTCCACTGGCCACGCTCTGGTTGCACAATGGCAGTTGAGGGCTGAAAGTAGCCAAGGAGAAACATTTTTGGGGAGTGGTATTTCTGATTGTTGTTTCCTGTCTGATGCTGTCTTACACAGCCTCAGATTCGTCGCTGCCCAGGAGGACAAAGATTCCATGACCTTCCTTGAACATTATAATAATTCATTATGGCAGTAATGGTGTTGGAAGCGGGCTCTTCTATCTGGTAATGTCCCACAGATTTGAGGTAATGATGTGGCTGAGCGAGAGCATTAATGAGGGAAGGGGCCATTAGCAGACCATGCAGCCCACCATCTACTCATTATTCCCATGACCAACCCCTTGCAACAGGCAGGGCGGAGGAAACCCCAAAACGCTGCGCTTAGAGAGGTAGGAAAGCATGCAGATGGACTACAGACAGGGCGATGTGGGCAGTTGAGTGAGGACGCAGAGGCTGTGGAGCGAGAAGAGTAGGAGACAAGCGGACTATCCCTAGCCAGAGGCTGACAGAAGGCAAATGGGGAAGATGGTCTAGAGACCCTGAGTGGCCAAAGGTCAGGAAGATAGATGGCACAGGAGTTAAGCTGAGTAAGATCGGCACAGGTGCCCATGAGAGTTGGCACCAGGTGGGCAAACCCCCTCCTCTCCTCTGTACTTCACACATTTTCGGGTCGCGTAGAGGTAGGCAGGTAGGCCAGTTCAAGAGGGGGAAGGAAGATGTTAAAGAGAAGTCCCCAAGAGCCAGGTGGGTGCCAGGGTTGGGAAGGGGGGGGGGCAATGGCACCTCAGTTCCAAAAAGAAGGGATCAGGACAAAGGCAGGAAAAAACAAAGCATGAAAGTATAGTCACCAACTGTTCGGGTCGGGGGGCTCCAGCCAGGAAACCAGCCTGGCACCCAGGGGGCCACGCCTCAGGCGTGACTTGCAGTATAAATATTTGTGCTTTTTGCTTGGGCAAGAAAACACAATCTCACTCTGCACATCGGAATAATCAGGGGGGCCAGGGCAAGGGAACAGATACAAAATGCAAGGGTGCTTCAGGCAGCCCTTGCAAAAAGAAGAGAGAGACAAACCCCCCCCCCCCCCCAAACACCTACCACACCATATGGGGGGCTAACAACAAAAGGGGACCTAACAGGTACAAGCTACAGGACAGGAAGGGATGACAAAGGCCACACCTAGGTGTCAATGGCCGTGGCGCCAGCGCCAGCCAGAGGGGCAGTGTTAAGGCAGATTTCTGAACTCTGAACTGGTGAGCAGAGGTTCAGAACACAAGCCTAGTTTCTTGGAACAGGGTAACCTTCTGGGCAAGCCAGACCAATCATGGTAGCTTGGCGGCGGTCAAGACTAGGTCTCAGGAGGGGTGAGGGTGACTGAAAGACCTCAATGAGCACACAGAGTAAAGGACACATACAAAGAACTCTCAGTCAGATATATATATATATATATATATATATATATATATATACATATATATATATATATATATATATATATATATATATATATATATATATATATATATATCAAAAATACAAATACATTTATTCCAAGGACTTTGCAATTCAACACACAGTAAGAAACTCACAGCAATACTATTAAATCAATGCAATCCTATCTATACACATATATACAAGACCAATGGGGTCTAAAGGATGAATGCACCAAATGGGTCCACAATATAAACAGGAAAGGACACAGGCAGTGCAAATACTCTTTAGGCCCTGCTGCATCAACCACAGTCCTAAATGAAAGGCAGTCCAATCCCTGAGATGAGGGGGGCCTAATGCTCAAATGTACCTGTGAGGCTGGCGCACGTGGTAGTTCAAATGGGTGAAATAGGGTCTTTTGTAGGTGCTGTAGCAGCTCAGAAAGGCAGGTGAGATGATGCAGAATGGGTTCCCCCCATTCGAGGAGGGCCTCCACTTGAGTGCAGGGTCAATTCCAAGAGTTGGGAATAGTTTGCTAGTTCGCACTAGCAGTGGATAGGAGAGGGGTTCTCAGGGGCAACTCAGCATAAAAATGTATGGATGCGCTAGGAGGCACCGGTTAGGGTTTCAATTACTCACTGATCCCCTGTGCACTCCAAACCAAACTTCAGCTGTCAAGTCCACTTCGGTTGCAGGATCAAATGCGGCAATCTCGCGGCTCTACGGCTTTCAGTGACGAAGATACAGCGTTGATTCCCCTACGGGACAGTGGCGATTTCTCCGCTCCTGGTGGATGGATCAGGCCAGTTCCACTGTAGCAGGATTCAGGGCACAGAGGACCACAGATGCAATGAACTTGCAAAGTTTATCACCATGGCTGGGCGACACGGTAACCGTGTGTACTCTGGTTCGGGTGCACTCACTTTACTCCAGACCTGGGAACGTCAAGTGTACAAAATTTGGCGTGAGAGTGCCGTGAACACAGAGCTTACGGGGTACCAAGTTCCAAGGGCCACCTCAAAACGGCAGCAGTGACAGAGTAAAGGTCCTGTGTAAACTGGTCAGCCCACTGGTTGGTCCAGGGGCATTTCCGAGGAGGCTTACTTGCGGGTTCTGATGAAGGTGCCAAGCATAGTTGGTCCCACTATTCCAATGGGTCGAAAGCGTCTTCGCAGAGCTTCTAGGACGACCAGAAGCAGAGGAGTCCCACGCGATGACAGCGGGCTCAGGGTGCCAAACCTTCCAGCAGGTCACCAGTGGTTCCTCGACTCGGCTTCGTAGTTTCAGGATATTTGGATCCTATCCTTCATTCAGTGAGAACTCCAGAGATCGACATGGTATGGGTGTTTGGAGCCTTCTCTTATCCAAAATCTCCTTTGTGCCAAAATGAAGAGGACCCAATGGGAGATCTGCTCACATACAGGCATACCATACGTGGACCAATCATGGACCACAGTGGTCTCAGGCATTCGCAGCACACCAGACTCTCTGGCACCCAGGATGTGCATTGGAACTAGACATTCCAGCCCACATCCTTGGGGCACACACACAAGGGATGCAGAAGCCTGCAAAAGCTTGGTGTTTTGCGGGAGAATGCATGACCAAATAAGGACTGACCCGGGTTGGCCCTGCCTGGGGAAGGTGAAGGGGCAAGATGGCCAAAGGACAGGACAAAGATCCTCGTAGCATGCCCATTTTGGAGCCAGACCACCTATTTGTGCCAAACGCAGTAACCGCGGTTTACCTGGAAAGGGGTAAAAACATGTATAAAAGATAAGCTGCCTTCAGCTTGTCCAAGCTATATCTGCACTTCTCCTAAAGAATCCTTCGAGAGCATATAGGGCCTTTGGAAATGACTATTAGACCCAAGTGCACTGTACTGTAAGGTACCTTGTGCACTTGTTACATGTTGCAGAAAAGTTGCAACATGGAGAAGGGCTGAGGGAACCAAAGTCTCCCATTACTGACTGTCTTTAAGGCAGAGGCATTGCTAGGGGGGGGCTAAAGGGGCTATAGCCCCTGGTCTTTTGGTTGTAGCCCCGGATAGAATCTCAGGAGCTACAACCAAAAGGCTAGCTAGCCCCCAGTCCCGACAGTTCCGACATCAGCATAGCCCCGGGTCTTTTCCAGACCTGGCAATACCCCTGCTTTAAGGGCATGTCAGTTTCGCCATAAGAAGTAGGCAAAAAGCCTAGAGGAGTGCAGCAGAAGTCAGACTATGGTGTTTAAGCAAAGCAAAAAGGTGGGGTGTACACACCTGGATGGGAAATTACACATAGAATGGAAATCTTTCCTAACAGGCAGGAAGCCCCTGGAAACAGACATGCCTGCAGGCATGAAAAAGTGAATATAAGCAGTGAACTGGAAGGAGGAATCCAGTTCTCTGTGGTACTCCGAACAGAGCACCATCAGTTATTCTGTGCATGCAGAAGACTTCTTCTTTTCCAAATCCCACCCACCCCAATGGAAATTAGAAGAAAGTAACAACAGGGGAACGAAAAGGGCCAAGGCCAGGTAGATGCCACTGGCCCGGTGTCCAAAAGATAATAGTTGTTTATCATTGTGTGTTGTTTTGGATAAATACATTTACCAAAATGTGTTATGATTATACTGTTGCAATAAAATAAAAACCACTGCCTTTTTATTGCCAACCCTAAGACTATGCCTCCGGTCGTCATTTTACAACACCAACCAAGATAACAGGTCAGTGGGCTCTGCCCGGATTATTGCTTTCCCCTAAACTCGGGGAGCGGGAAGAACATGCTTACCCTGCCGGGTGTCCAAGGAAGATCTGCATTGCTGGCAACAGTGGCGGTGTAGGTCGGCATGTCACGTCGTTCTGGGGGGTCCAGCCAAGCAGTCTGACCACTACGGAGATGCCAGAAGTGGGAACAAAGAAGAGCCTTCTCCTCTCCTGGGCAAAGGAGCCCGAACAGGAGTTTGGCATCAAGAGGGTCAGTAAGAGACTCAGACGTGTAGCAAAGAAAAGTGGAAGTTGGTAGCTGGAGCTCTTCAACAACAGTGTCAGCGAGGATTCAGATGATTCCGACATAAGGGAAACTCCACGTTCAAAGAAGGTGCATCGGGAGGAAGAGAGTGAGGTGACCGGAAAATCAACGAGGGTTACCAAAAAGAAAATGAAAGGCAAAGATGATGCATGTACCGAACGTGAAAACTTGAAAAAACTGTTAAGGCACTGAAGGGAGTGGTGCAAAAATCCTGTTAAGTAAGACAGACATTTAAAATATATAGGTAAAGGAAGAGATAGGGAGACAAAAGAGAGTAGTACATCAGAAAGTGAAACAGATAAGGATACAGATACTTTACTTTGCTTTACTTTATAACATTTGTATTGCGCGGCCATAGACCCGTGGGTGTGAGGGCGCGGACAAAGAACGTGAAAACTTGAAAAAACTGTTAAGGCACTGAAGGGAGTGGTGCAAAAATCCTGTTAAGTAAGACAGACATTTAAAATATATAGGTAAAGGAAGAGATAGGGAGACAAAAGAGAGTAGTACATCAGAAAGTGAAACAGATAAGGATACAGATACTTTACTTTACTTTACTTTATAACATTTGTATTGCGCGGCCATAGACCCGTGGGTGTGAGGGCGCGGACAAAGACAGACATAACAAAAAACAGGCAAAAGGTATCCTGAGGTCAGAGAGTTGCCGGAGGGAGGATGTCAAATGGATGCTTATTTAAAAAGGAATGTTTTTAGACTCTTTTTAAAATTACTCAAGACTGAGGCATCGTTCCATTAAGACATTTGAAGGTGATTACCAAATGTCTATAGGGTATCCGAGACTCCACAGGGAGCCAGTGCAAGGCTCGACGTGCTTCAGAGACTTGGGCTCTATACGAGAGTCCCACTAAGACTCTGACCGCACCATTCTGAACCACCTGGAGACGATTGATGGTGGATTTACTGGCGCCTGCTAGCTGACTGCAGCAATAATCCAGTTTGGCTCCTACAATCGCTCGGGTGATAGACTCAGCATTCTGTTGAGGGATGAATGGTCTCAAGTGTGCCAACAATTTAATATAGTAGGTGGCAGATGAGACTATACTGGCTACATAGGGCTTCATGTTAAGCGACTGATCCAGGTTCACACCCAGGATTTTTACTTTAGGGAGGGTGGGGATTTGATCGTCCCCTAACTGAAAGTGCTTATAAACTGGATCAAGTTTAGCTAAAATGCCCTCCGATCCAACCACCATGTGTTCAGTCTTACCGCGATTAAGTGCAAGATTATTTAACATCATCCATTGTTCGATAAAAGAAAATATGCGATTGAGTTCCTTCTCGTCCCGATCATGCTGACCTGTAAGAGAAATGACAAGCAAGATGGGCGGAGAAGGGAGCCATGAATATATTGTAAATACAGGGAGATAGACTAGCTCCTTGTGGAACTCCAAAGAGCACCTGAATGGCCGGTGCCTTTGCCTCATTGGCACACACCCTGCTGACTCTGTTAGATATAAATTAGAGCAGCCATTTGGTGGGAGCCTGGGAGCAGTTGGCAACTGACATTAGCCTGTCTGTCATGATGGAATGGTCGACGAGGTCAAATGCCGCAGATTGGTCCAACGAGATTAGCAGTGAAATCTGCTGGTTATCCAGTCTCTGGAGCAATTGAGATTTAAGGTCCAGTAGAGAGGTCTCGGTGCCGAAGCCTTGTCTGAAACCTGATTGAAAGGAATTGAGGATAGGGAGTGCATTGAGATGTTGAGCAATTTGAGTATATGCAACCCGGTCCTGTATTTTCAGCAGAAAGGGGGTGTTGGTTATCGGCCTATAATTGGTGGGGACCGTCTGATCCAGAGGATATGAGGCGCAGAGGCACCTAAAAGCATAGGGAAGGAGTAAAGGAAAAATAAAGAGCAGCAACAAGAAAAAGAAAAATGGGAATGTTTAGTACAAAATATCGGAGACACACAGTACAGTATGAAAGCATACACACATTAGATGTAACAAGAACTTAGCATGGCAGACAGAAAAGAAGGCAAAAAAGAAAATAGGGAGGAAACAGTTTTTAAAAAGATATATATTTATTTCAGACATGCAAATTACATTCCATAAAAACCATACAAAATACAGAGTACAATGCACATTAAATTCCATAAAACAGAACAAAATACAATTCAAATACATTACATTAAAGGCCATGTCCATAAAAACAGAGACAATTCACAGCCTAGCACAATGATAAGCATACAAATTCACTTATCTTGTCATACTTCTTAGCATACATTTCCTCAGGTAAAGTGCAGTTTTTAGGTATGTAAGCAGGGACAAGCCCACATGAGGTGAGTCAGCCCACTATAAATATATTAAAGCGGGCCGATAATGCACAAATCCTATTTCAAGCAATAAGGGCTGTAGGACAGAGCCTCTAACTTTCACATATGCAGGGTAAAAAAATGCCAGATGTGCAAGCTCCTTATTTGGCGCATCACACAGAGGGCAGGACAGATTAACATCCCCCTTGACCAGGCTCCACCACCCTCAATGGGACACAGTTAAAGTGTGCACTAGGACCCCCAACCGGCTCATAGAGCTGGGGATTGCCAATTAAGATGAGGCAGCAGCACCCGTGAGATAGATGGGGATGCAGATTAATACTCTAGTATCATATCAATAATGACAACTCAATAGTTTGGCAAAGGGAGTCTGTTTAATGACAAGTACAAAAAACAGGGAGTTCATGAACATCAGCTATTGCTTTAGCTTCCTTCTCACTTCAACAACTCCAACGAACTTCATAAAAAATACCTCTTTTATACAAAAAAACTCATCATTACTGACGTGTAACGCTTAAAATGTTGCATGCAATTCTATTGGTTATAGGAAGGTAACTTTAATATAGGTACTATATCTGTATATGGTAACGGAGTGAGGGGATTGGACAAATACTGTCAGGTGGGGCATCTAAGCCCTACCTTCAAAATGGCTTCTGTAGACGTCACTAAAAGTACGACGTCTCATTGGTTCTATTAACTATAGGACCCTACATTACTTGGTCCATTACGATTGTGTTGGCACCAACCCCAGTCATACTTTTCCACTAGCTTAGAAGCATGCAGAATAGCCGGCCAGGTGCAGGGAGCTCGCCTGCTCCATCAGCCTTCCTCCAATTATTGCTACAATCAATCATCACCTCAATTGTCATGTGTCAATTATTACTTTGTGGTTGGCCTCGAGACTGCATCTCTGTCTGGAAAAGTTCAGATATCTGTGCATGGCACAAGGCCACACGTAGGTGTGAAAGTTGTATCTCTTCTTGCTTGGCTGGTCACGTGATTCAGACACCGTGAAATCATCTTATTCACCATGCAATTCGTGTATTTGGCTTACCTTGACCTTCCTGAACAGTATACTCTGTTCTTTGCTTCATTAATTGTATCTACTGTTGCTCTATTTCAGCCAATATGACCTTGGCTTCTTGGCACGATTTGCATGCGTCTGAGTTTCTTTCTGCCTTTATTTTTCTTTTTGCTTGCTGAGGGGCTCCTCTCCTGAGACCTTTAGTAACCTTTGGTTGATTCTGCTCTTGTACATAGTGGAAGTATACTTATATAAAGCTCTTTTTCTCTAGGTATATATGTATAGGTGGTGCTTGCCGCAATCTATCTTACTACTAAGCTTAGCAAGCCGCACGATTTTCTTAGCTTTCTTGCGGTTCCATGCATATGTACACATGTAAACTGCTGCATATATTCATCATCCTCATGGCATAAGCTTCTTAAATTTGACATCACTCTTTTCACTTTAAACTCAGGATGTCACTTATCCATGATGTTTCGTCTCTTTTCGTCATTCGCTGGTCATCATATATCTTCTATATGTGAGTCAGTCGGGGTTCTTGAGACGTAACCATTCGTCTTCCTTTAGGACTTTCTTGGCTTCTTCAGGCATTGTGTTTTGACAATCGTCATTTTGTCTCACTTGTCGATATGGTTTCCTCAATGGGTACCTTACTGTCCAAGGTTTCTTATGTGCAGGTACTTCAATAGGTGCTGTCAGTTTGATAGGTACAGGGCAGAGCCCCACTGCGGCTCTCTGCTGGTTTATTTGCTCATCATACGTCACATATTTCGGTGTGAATGTTCAAAATGAGCGGTAGGATTGCGGGTCATGCTTGGGACCTCCTCTACACTCCCCCCTCTGGGCGATTCATTAACCACTTTTACTTCTTCTTTTGTAATCATTTGATTCTGTAGTTTTGTCAGCATACCTATGGCCTCTGTTAAAGTTCAATTTTCTTTGTCTTGAGAAGGTGTAAATGTGCAACATGATTCTCCAATTTTTGCACAATCACCTCCATCCATAGCTGTGATCATGTCAAGGACATATCTGTTCTGGAGAGTCATTAGTCGGATTGCCCTTAACTCTTCCTTGATTGCATTAAATCCTTTTATGGTCGTGTTCATGGTCTGCAGTAACTCCCATCTGGTTATCTGCAACCATTTAGTATTTGTTCCAACCTGAATTCTTGGCAAGAGAATTGTCGTAAACATGGAAGAAGTCTGATTGAACAGTCTATGTTCATAAGGGATAGCATTAAAAGCTTCTATGGATTTGGCAGAAAGGTAATTCTTTCGCTTCATTCGCCTCATCAGTTCCACAGAACTCCTTTTCCTCAGGTGAGCATCTGCTTTCGGGAAACTGTCAATATTCAGATAACTTTTTGGGATCACCAGTGCTGGAACATGGACATTCACTATTGTGCATATACCTCCCCAGTTTCTCGGCAGCCTGATATACGCTTTGGATCCACATGCCCAATAATGATCCATGATCACTGCAGTACCGTGTACCATTCCTGGAGTGTCAAAGACTCGGCCACAATTCTGATTCTCTCCCATCTTTCTTGTACCATTATTCCGGCGGAAGCAGAATTTCGGATTTTCCAATGACACTATCTGTAAGGGTGCTCCTGTGTCTTCGACCCACGTCAATAGTTTAGCAAGTTTTGGCCATAATGGCTTGCATCCATTTCACACTATGTTGATAGTGGGCTCGTAGTGACCGAAGACCATCCAGGCTCTGCAGATTACCACTCCTTTTTCCCATCCATCTGGTGAAAGCACTGTTCCCCAAATTTGCATTTGGCCTCTGTTCTTCCACTTTCAAGCTTCTTCTGGCGTCTTCCCTTGAACGTTTAGTTTGTGATTTGATTCTCTTCTGATCTCTGCTCCTTTGACTCCAGGCTTCTCGTATCTGATCACAATGTGTTTTGTTTTGCCATTGTTTCTTGTCTTTATGTCTAGCACATAATCGTCTTCATTTGAATCAGTTGCTTCAGTTGCCCATTTCTGTGAGGCATCACTTCCCATGAACAGGCCACTGGTGGTGCACATTGCTACGTGTGATAGACAGTGTGCTGTCTGGACATCAATTTCCACAGCTACGAAGATCTTTGACTTCCCCATGCTGTAAGGTAGGAGTGCACAAACAAAGCATTCCCCCTCTGAATTTTGTCATCCAACTTCTTTCATGTGTTGGTATCATATGTTATTTACCAAGTGTGATGTGCTGTCTAAGGATTCGTAGCTGCTTCTTATTGGAGGATTCTCAGGTACCTCAATCCATGGTGTGGGCCTCTTCATCTGTTCCAATTGAGTAGGCAAAAGTCTGGCAATTCTTTCTTTTTCCTCTTGTCTTTTCCTGGCTCTGGCTGTGGACGGCCATATTGATTCTGCTAGCATCTGTGCTTGCGAGATTTTGTCTGGGCTTGCACTTGCCCTTTTCAGTGTTGGATCAGGGGTGCTTATCAATGCTGTCTCAGTTGGCTTCTTCTTCAACACTTTTGTTTCTTTCTTTTCACTTCACTTGTAGGAGAGCTTCTCATCATTGGTTGTCCAACCTTCTCCCCTTCTTTGGCCTGTGGTTCTGCAGTTATTGACACTAGACCTGGTGTATGGGCACTCATCGTTTGCATGCATGTGGTTGTCAGTAACCTTTTTTCATTCTTACTCTGCCAACCCTGTCTCCGGCTTTTCAACTTGCTTGTCACTGCATGTGTGTAATTGCTAAGCACATCCATTTCAAGTTCACTCACTCATTTGTCAGACCATCTAGGGACTGGAATCACCATAAAGGGTCTGGGTGTTTTTGTGGGTGTCATGCGTACATCATTAGGTGGGTGTACTGGAATTGGAACACTTTGTGCACCTATGAAAAATGCAGTTTGAATCGTCAGTGACAATAAAACAATGATGAATATAATGCATAAATACATTATGCCCCATTAGGTTAGGCAGAAGCACTTATTTCTGGAACAATAAGTACGTCTCTCCTCCTGAGGGATGACGATGCTGCTGTTTTGATTTCCCATCTCTATCATTTAAGGAAAGAAGACTAAAATTTAATACATTTTATGTAACAATATCTCTGGATTTGTCTCTGCTTGTCGGTTGCAGGTACTGGAGCAATTGTCCTCATTTGTCTGGATAATGGATTGTCTATTGTCTCTGGATACAGTTCTCTTTTCTGTATTCAAAAAATGTCAATTAAGGCAATAAGTTCAGCAAGTCCTTGTTTACCGTATGTGTTCAAAATACACAAGCTCCCAGTCTGTTCTTCTTATCTTTTTCACTCCGGAAGACATGTTGTGTCCTTGATAGTATAAACAAGAGTGAAGTCTCTGGCAATACTTTCTTGATCTGTCCCTCGGCGGAAAGTCTTACAGTCACCTCCGGAAATTCTGATGATGATTAGAAAGTTCAACCTGCATCACAATACCATGCAGGAGTATGCTCATCTGTGTAGAGTTTGGCGAGTCTCTGATGAAAGTGAGGACGTCAACACTGACAGACCTCCCCACAAGTTCTGGAAAGTCCTCAATTAGGCGAAAGAAGACATTGCTTACCAATCTGCTATCTTCTGGTGACAGGGATATTGGTCTTGTTCGTTCAGCACTGCTGGCAGATTCTGTGTTTTCGGTGGGCTTCAAGAGCAACCTGGATTATGATTCCGTTCAGAATTATGCTCAAACGTTCTGTGTTTGCAGGATCTCGAAGAAATGTCAAGACGTCAGTGCGTCTCCCAACAAGATCTGGACAGTCTTCAATTAAGCGAAAGAATAGCATGCTGACAAGCCTATTTGCTGCGTCCTCTGCTTGGGACATTTGTCTTGTCCTTCCTGTACTCTGGTAGTAGGAGGACCTGCTCGGCAATCACGATGAGCAGCCTCCTTATTACTTTTTCATTTTCAGGGTCTTGAAGAAATTCAGTGATGCTAGTGAGCCTTTCCACTAGTGATGGGTATGACCTCAAGACAAGGTTAAAAATGTTCAGAACATCTTTAGTGATGTCACTGCTGTGGGACACCATACGTGAGTCCAAATAATGCTTCTGTTTGGAACTAGTCTGGATACTGTATTTTCTCCTAGTTTGTGTGTCCTCGATAAACATTTGCATATCCTTTCTTCTTATCAAGGCTTCAGCATGCCTCAGTCCAAAGTTCAAGTTCAATAGAATATTTTGTGGCTTATACGTGCAATTCTCTTCTTCACCCTGCAACTAGGATGCACAGAGTGTCTGTATTTTTGTGTCCTTATCCCCTTTATTGCTCAGAGGAAATGTCGAATTTTAAGTCACAACTTGCACAGGAGTTCCTTATCTTTGTTTTGCTGGTCATGCATCCTTCTTCCTCATCATGGATCTCGTCTGCACATGCTGTGGTTCTTCCCCATCCCGTGCAGTCTCTACACATTGGGGTGCGGGCAGGGGGCCTTCTCCGATGTATGGCTTGATGTCACCCAGAAATAGCCAAGCTCTTCTTCCTTCTAGCTTGACTGCAGAGGGAGTAACGTTCTCCACTCTGAATGAACCGTTGAACCTTGGCTCGTCCCACTTCTTTCTCGTGTGGTTGCTCACCAGGACCGGGTCTCCAGGGAAGATTGATGGTACAGAAACTCTGAATTGAGTTTGCAGTAATATCTCCTTCTGTGTTACGTGCTGCCCTGCACCCTTTTTGTTGTCGCTGCAGCTGTCCTGAAATTACAGTAAGACAAGATGTCATGCAATTCAAGTAATTTAGCATTTCAGACCCTAATATTTCTCCTGTTGGCTGGGCACCACATCTAGCGCTAGCTCGGGGTGTCAATGGAGTGTGCATCCTTCTGCCTGTTGCTATTTCGTGCAGTGTAAGATGGTGGTCAGAACCAGGCTGATTTCTGAGTGCATACAGTGCCAGCGGAAGGCAGTGCAGCCATCCCTTCCTTAGAGTAAGCTTCAACTTGGCTATCCTTTCCTTTAACAAACGGTTGAGCTTCTTATATATCCCATTACCTTGAGGATGATACTCCAATGAGAACTTGTGCTTTATACCAAGCAGCAAGCTGATCTGCTCAAATACTGCATTAACAAAATGAGGACCATTATCTGACCTCATGACTTCACATACTCCCCACCTGGGAAATACCTCTCTCATCGGAAATGTGGCCGTACAGATAGAGTATGGTTGTGTGCATGGACCTGCTTCTATCCATCTAGAGAATGGACACACCACAACAATTAGGTACCTGTACCCTTTACATATTTTAATCATATCGACATAATCGACATGCAAGTGCTGAAAAGGCCCATTAGGCCCTGGGATGACTCCTCTAATTACTCTTAGTGTATGCCCAGCCGTGAACTGTTGGCAGATTATACAGTTCACCATAAAAAATGCAACGTGTTCTGCTAAATTCGGTATGAACCAGTCTTCAACGATCGTTGCTGCTAGATTCTCTTTTGACATGTGCGCTGGATAATGCAATTGTTCCAATGCTATCTTCAATAGGGTTATAGGCATCACCAGTTTACCAGTGCTGTCTTGTCACCACAAGCATTCTGAGGGGTTTAAAGAACAACCTTGCCGCCTCCAGAGGTTCTTTTCCTCCTGTGGTGCTTCTCCTTGGAGTTCCATTAACTGGGTTTGGCTCATGTTACTATAACCCTCAGGATCACTTCGTGCAACAATAATTTTTTCATTTAAATAAGTTATTTCCACATTCATTATGGTTTCGCCCTTGGTCGCCATACGCTTGGCCTCCGTGTCTGCTGCTTGATTTCCTCGTGAGATAAAATCTGTCCCCTTCGTGTGGGCGGCACATTTCACAACCGCTATGCCCACTGTGAGCTGTAGTGCCTTAATGAGCCTATCCAATAGGGCTGCGTGCTGCACTGGCGTGCCATCCGCTCAGAGGCAGCCCATCCTTTTCCAGCACGCTAAGCCTGAGTGCACTGTTGATGTCACATAGGCGGAATCACTGTACACCATCATTTCCTGGTCTGAGTGATTCTCGAATGCGAGTATCAATGCCAATAATTCTGCAGCCTGTGCTGAATAATGAGATGGTAATCGTGCACTAATGAGTACTCGAAATTCTCCATTTGCCATGTGCTTCATCACAGCGGTGGCTGTATATCTCTGCCCATCAATTTGCTTGATTCTCGAAGAACCGTCAACAAACACAATGGGCCTCATTACGAGTTTTGAGGCAGCCATGGTGCTATTAGCACCATGGCTGCATCCAAAACAGGGTCCGGGTCCGAGCTGGTGGAATGGGGACTTACCGGGACATTCCGCCCTAGACGGACCCGGTAAGTCCCCATTCCAAATTCCATTCCCCATTCCCATTTGTGCCCCCATAGGGCTCAATGGGAAAGGTTCTAATAACGGGCTGCTAATTGCGGGCCCGTTATTAGCTCCAAGGTCCCTTAACGGGTCCCGTAAAGAACGTTTGGTCAGACCACACATCCTTTGTGGGTCCCGCTAAGGGACCTCGGAATTGGGCGGTAAGGGCTTACCGGCACCGGTCTCCTTACCGGTGCCCGGTATCCCTTATCGCCCAACTCAGAATGAGGCCTATTTCTCCTTCTGCCAATGCATTCTCTTTCACTCTGGGAATCTCATCATAGAATTCCTCCTAATTTGCACAGTCATGGATCGGCTCTCCTTTGGTGACTGGCTCTTCTATGAACATAGCTGGGTTCACTATTTTGCTTGGACTATCTTAATCGATGGTTTTGTTATGATCAATTCATAAGCAGAACCTCTCTGAGATGTCAATGTGCCCTTTGGTTTCTCTAGAATGGCAAAGAGTGCGTGCTCGACGAACAACGTCATGGAGCATTTCATCACAATGATTGTAGCTTTCTCTATGGTGAACGCTGCCGTTCACAAGGGAAATGACCTTTCATCACTGGGTCCAAATTCCCACTGTAGTAGGCCAGGGGCTTGTACCCCAATGTGGTTCTCTGTGTGAGTACTACCGTCATAACGCTGCCATTTGTGTGTGAAAACAGGTAGAATTCCTCTGCATAATTGGGAATTCCTAAAACTGGTGCCGTGCAAATGGCTCTTTTGATTTCAGTAAAGCCTTCTTCCATAGCCTTAAACCATTCCATTTTTTTCTTTCGTCAACTGTGCCTTCTTCAGGGCCTGCAACAAGGGCTTAGTGTACGAGTTGTAGTCAAAGACCCATGCACTGACATAGTCCTAGAAAACTCTGCATCTGTTTTATCGTGTGTGGCTTGGCTGTGTTCAATATGGCCTCAGCCCTTTCAGGGGTAGCCCTTTTCCCCTCATGCGAGATCAGCTGGCCTATGTACAGCACTTCTTGCTGACAATATTGTAACTTTTCTTTGTCAACTTTATATCCTTTCTCAGCCAATATAGTCAATAGCTAAACAGAATCGTGTCTGCACCTCTCCTCTGTCGTGCTGCAAAGATGTCATCCACATATTGCAAGACAACATTTTCTAATGCAACATTGCTTAAGTCCATCTGCAGGACTCAAAAATCTAAGGAGACTCACAGTACCCTTGGGGTAACCTCGTGCTTTTCAGACGATTCTGTCTGAATGTAAATGATGTCAAATCTTGTGAGTCTTTGTGCAATGGGATTGAGAAAAATGCATTTTTCAAGTCAATCACCGTGAAATATTGTGCCTCAACAAGTATATTACATAGGATTGTGGACGGGTTAGGGACTAGAGGGAACTCGGCCTCAACAATATCATTTATTGGCCTCAAATCCTGGATTAAACGCCAAGACCCTCCCTTTGATTTTTTTATCGGATAAACCGCAGTGTTGCATGATGACTCTGATGTCACTAAGAAGCCCTGTTCCATCATAGCAGAAATTGTCTTGAAAATCCCTTCATCTGCTTCCCTAGACATGGGATATTGACATGCTTTTCACAAAATTGCTCCTGGTTTCAATTTAATCCTCACTTCTCTGACTCCTTTCAGTAAACCTATGTCATAGGGACCTGTGATCCACACTGAGACATGCACCTGGGCCATGTTGTCATCAAAATATTCAGGACGGTTCTGTGCCAGCATCAATCTCTGGGGCATTTCTCTTTTGATCATCGTCACCCATAAAATGAGATTTACCTCAACTGTTGTTTCCTCACCATCTGTTATTCGTCAAACAGATCTTCATCAGTGATGTAAATCAATCTGTACCCTTCATCAATGGCGATTACTGTGCAGCATTGTCTGCCTTCATCATCGCAACCATCGATCAGTGCCATTTTCCCTCACACTATGGCTTTGTGTTATGTCAAGGGAACTACTTGTCCCTTTTCCTCGTGCATAGGGATTCTTGGCCTAAATAGAAATTCATCTGGGGTTCTCATGTTTTTATCTGCGAGTCCTGGTAGCCCTGCCATTAGTATGCATATCCCATATGCAAATATTTCTGGTTCCAATGGGACAGCCCTCATAGTGGATTGTCCCAAGTATGCTTTAATCATGTTGCATACGTTCAAATGATGCTTTCATGGAGTTGAACATACTATGCCCTTCTCCGTGAACAAGATTGTCATTTTTAACTTTGTGATTTGTTATCATCCCAAGATATTTACTGGGGTCTGCCTTGAATATAGCAGTGGCACATTCATGTCACATTCTCCTATAGAGACACTGGAAGTTCATTTCTAAAAGGAACACAACTTTTTGCTCCTGTGAAGCCGTGAGTATTTATGGCATCACCAGACAAGGAAAACTTGCCTTCACGTATACACGAGCGTGTTGCACCCATGTCAACTAAGAAGGAATATTCTTTATCCCCTATACAGACATCTAACCTTGGTTCCTCATGAGGGTCTGGTGTCACCAATAGGATAGAACACATCAGGTCTCCCAGTGAGCGGTCCTAGTCCATATATAACCTTGTCCCATGCTGCATGAATGGACTTCCTCCATCACCAGTGTTGGCTCTCATTCCAGAGTTCAATTCCTTTCCTGCACTTCTTGTCTGTGACAGTTGCATCAGTGACTGTTGTCCTTGTGGAAAACGTATCAAGTTCTGAGGTTGCAAACTTTGCTGTGCTCCTGCCGCTTGCTGTTGCACCGTGTGATTCTGTGCAACTCCATTTCCTCTCTGCTGTAAAAACACAAGTGGATTCACCATTCCTCCTCTGAGTCCTTGGTCTGTTTGCAACATGCCTTGACGTCGGCATGTGCCCGCTAGATGCCCTGTCATCCCACACGTCCAACATATAGGCGGTGGTCTGCTTATTTGCCCATGTGACATATCCTGATTGCCATTTTGTATGTTTTGAAAACCTCCATGATTACCTTGGAAATCTCCCTGATTACTCAGCCATCCTCTTCCTCGAAAGCCTCTTCTCTGGGGTAAAACCCATTACTGCCCTGATTAACGACATGATGTATGTTCGATCCATCAGTGCTAGTTATCATTGCCCCTTCAATGGCATATTTTGACAATTTCGTCTGCACTAGTTTTGCCTCTTCAGTTTTTCGTGCAGTCTCTTTCTTGCGATTCTTTTCTTGAAGAAGTCTGCAATAGTGAGCTATGGTCAATTGTATCTCAGACCATGGTTTGGCCTCAATTCCTACCAATTTCTTGAGCTGCTTCTGTACTTGATCTGGCAGCCCTTGGCATAAGATGTGGTAAAGCACGGGCATAGGTTTCCCCCAAGATTCATGCGTTTCCAATACCCAAGCCTCTTGGAAATTCTGAATGTAAAGGGAAGGATCTTCTGACTCTTTCATTTTGCGTGTCATTATGGCTCCCAGGTCAGATGTATCCAAGTATAGCAATCGTAATGCTTTCCATACCGTGGCTCTGCAATTGTTAAATGGAGCTCCATCGTGTGCAGTGTTAACTGTAGTCATGCCAGGGTAACCTGCACTTGTCCACACATCGTCAGCTCGATCACCAAGTATGGCGATTAAAAGACCCTTCATATCCCCAATAGCCAACTTGTTCCCTTCCGTCATTTTTTCTAGCTCATGTATCCATTTTCCGGCTCCCGCTGTTAACATTGGATGCTCATTTTTCAGAGTTTCTCGATCCATGTGTGGCCATGGAATATACTGTGGCCTCATTCCTCCTTTCTCGGGCAATGGGAATTATAATACATGGCACTCCTTTTCCTCTCTCATAATTTTTCTATCCATTGCAGGAGTGATAGTCCCGCATCGCCCTCTACCTAGAAATGTCCTTACTCGGGTCACATAGGGTGGTGGAGACACCCCCTCTGACCCTAAGATACTCCTTCGTGTCGGTCTAACTGTGTGGCTGACTCTGATGCCTTAGGTGCAGACTCGATAGAATCTGACCATTTTAGCCCTTTTCCTCCGGAGAAGCATTTTTCACGTCTCCTCTCTTCTCCTTTTTCTTCATATTCCTCTCTCTCTGCGTCTGATATTGTCTGTGCCCAACTCGTGTAACTCCTCTAATCTTCCTTGTTCCTATTTTGTGTCAACCTATCTAAGGACAGTTTCTGCTACTTCGAGAGGCATTGTCAGTATCATACAGCTGAGTGCTCTCAAGCCTCTCATCTTCTCCTCTCCCTTGGGGAACTTGTTCTAACGCCATTTCATCATATTTGATCGATCGTTTCTCTGATGCTTCTGGTGTCGAAGTCATCTTCGATATTTACCCTAGACGTGCCTGGTAATGAATCGTACTCAGGAAAGAATTCTTCTATGTCTTCCCAATCTACTGCTGCATCAGGTTTTTTAACCTCTCTTTCCAGATATTCAAGATTGCGCGTTCTCTGTTTTCGCTTACGTTCTATGTTGTCATCGAATTCTCTGCCCTTCCTAGCTTCCTCTCTGACCCTATCTTCTTCCTGTTTCTTTGCATCTCTACGTTCATTTTCCCTTCGTATTTCATCATCCCTTCATCTTTTTATTCTCTTTTCTCGTATCTTTTGTTCTTCTTCTTCTATTCTCCGTTATTCCTGCCTGCTCTGATCGTTAGCTGCTTTTGGCTTATGATCGCGTTTCCCTTCTTGCTCTTTGCGATACAGCTGTTCTCGTCTCTGTATCTTTTTTCCTGATCCTTTCATCTCTCAATCCTTCTTCCTTTTCCTTCTCTTTTCTTTGTAAGTCATCTGGCTCTCCCTTTCGTCTCACGTCCGCAATGCCTTTACCATCGAAATGCTATCTCATCAGTTCTATCCTCATCTCCTTTCCATCTCTTGCCCTCTCTCTCGGTATGTAGAGATGTACTTGCTTGTGCCTGTTCTCCTTTCTCTTTCTCGTGCCTCTCCTTGTCCCTCTCGACTTTTGAGATGGTATCTATATTTCTATCTTTGTCTGGGTTTTCGTCACTACTTTGCGTAGGTGACTCATATGCCGGGTTGCTATATCCTGTGGCTGCTTTTAGTTCCCTTAGTGGGTATAATCCTTCGTCTTTACTGACTTCACTCTTTGTATCAGATGGGGCGGGTGGCGCGGAAGTCGTCTCACCCCCCTCTGTGCATATGTTAATTTCTCCAATCTAACGGTGGCACTTCCTCCTTATCCTCTTGGTACATCTTCCAAATTTCTAAACTAGCTAGGTGTTTATCTAACTGTTTCCCAATATATGTGGCATGCAAATATGTCATCATGTGTTGCAGGACTGCTTTAGATAGTGATCCACCCTGGGACCATGGCATAAACATTTTGTGGGCGATTCCTTTGACCCATTCTGCACTGTACTTTTTCAGCATAGGTGCATGTTTCGGCAACTGTTTGCACAAGTGTATTAACGGTGTAATATCTTACATACTTAAAATGATTTCTCTTCTCTTCACACAACACTTTGTTACGTTTTATGTTACTTAAACAAAATCAACAATATGAGCGAGCTCCAATCCCGTTTTTTCACAAAATGTATTTTTTTTTTCTCTTCTTCACACAACAACCATCAATTCACACTATACAACATCTTAGTTAAACAACCGAATAATTTTTGTGCTAATTCCTCCAAAAATGTCTTATTTTTTATGACATCAGAGAGAAAAAAGAAAAAAAAACATAAGACAGATTTGACAGACTAGACAGACTCCAGCCGGCTACACAGATCTCCTGCCCCTATGATTTACCCCGACATGGAGTGTAAGCCCATTCCTTTCAAAAACATCTTTAACCGTTTTGGTCTCCTATTTCGTACTATTTTATTCAGGACTTTGAATTCAGGCTTCTTCTAACCGCTATATTAAAGCGTAGGTATTTCGGCGTATCCTCTCTCTGCTCAGGTATCCACCTGGTATCCTCTATCTAGCTCAGGTAGCCTCCTGGTATCCTCGTGCTAGCTCTATTACCCTTGAGTCAATATTCCTTTCCCCTTATATATATACAGTCTACTCTTACTCTATCGTTATTTTTGTTCCACCTCCCTCTGTTATCTTCCCTTACTTGTTCTAAGGCATGCAATTTTCTGCCAAAGCATTTAGTCTTTTTCAATCAAAGTTCACATGTTTTCCTCTATGGATCCTCGAGATCACTGTCTTTGTCACCGCCTCTCCTGCCTTTTGCTCGATCGGCTGCTCGTAGAAGTGGGAAAGGGTTAGTGGGGGAAAGCACAGGTTCCTTCAGACCTTAACCTGCAAGTTTTAAACTTTTTTATCTAACCACTATCTACGGGGAGCTTCTCGGTCTACTTAGCCGGATGGCTAAGGACTCATGATATTGCCGAGGACCTAGAGTTACTTTATGTCGACGGTCAACGGGTGTCGTATCTAATCGATAATCGATAAACCATCCTATCTCTGCAACCAAGTGTGCACTAGAACCCCTACCGGCCCATAGAGGTGGGGATTGCCCAATAGCACTTTAAGATGAGGCAGCAGCACCCGTGAGATGGATGGGGATGCAGATTAATACTCTAGCATCAGATAAATAATGACAACTCAATAGTTTGGCAAAGAGAGTCTGTTTAATGACAAGTACAAAAAACGGGGAGTTCATGAACATCAGCTATTGCTTGATCTTCCGTCTCGCTTCAACAACTCCAACAAACTTCATAAAAAACACATCTTTTATTCTAAAAACTCGTCATTACAGATGTGTAACGCTTAAAATGTTGCATGCCATTCTATTGGTTATAGAAAGGTAACTTTAATATAGGTACTATATCTGTATATGGTAACAGAGTGAGGGGATTGGACAATTACTGTCAGGTGGGGCATCTAATCCCTACCTTCAAAATGGCTACTGTAGATGTCACTAAAAGTATGATGTCTCATTGTTCTATTAACTATAGGACCCTAGATTACTTGGTCCATTATGATTGGGTTGGCACCAACCCCACTCATACTTTTCCACTAGCTTAGCATCGTGCAGAACAGAAACGGCCAGGTGCAGGGAGCTCGCCTGCTCCCCCAGCTTTCCGCCAATTGTTGCTATAATCAATCATCACCTCAGTGGTCATGTTTCAATTATTTCTTTGTGGTTGGCCTCAAGACTGCATCTCTGTCTGGAAAAGTTCAGATATCTGTGCATGGCACAAGGCCACGCGTAGGTGTGAAAGTTTAATCACTTCTCGCTTGGCTGGTCACGTGATTCAGACACTGTGAAATCGTCTCATTCTCCATGCAATTCATGTATTTGATTTAGTTTTGCCCACCACCTGCCTTCTTTGGCTTATCTTGACTTTCCTGAACAGGATACTCTGTTCTTTGCTTCATTAATTGTACCTACTGTTGGTCTATTTCAGCCGATACAACCATGGCTTGTTGGCACAATTTGCCTGCGTCTGAGTTTCTTTCTGCCTTTAGTTTTCGATTTGCTTGCTGAGGGGCTCCTCTCCTGAGACCTTTAGTAACCTTTGGTTCATTCTGCTCTTGTGCATAGTGGAAGTATACTTATATAAAGCTCTTTTTCTTGAGGTAGATATCTATAGGTGACGCTTGTCGTAATCTATTTTACTATTAAGCTTAGCAAGCCGCATGATTTTCTTAGCTTTCTTGCGGTTCCACGTGTAAACTTGCTTAATGTCTTCATCACGCTCATGGCATAAGCTTTGTACATTTGACGTCACTCATTTCAATTTAAACTCAGGATGTCACTTATCCATGGTGTTTCGTCTCTTTTCATCATTCACTGGTTGTCACATATCTTCTATATGTGAGTCAGTCCGGGTTCTTGTGATGTCACTATTCGTCTTCCTTTAGGACTTTCTTGTCTTCTTCAGGCATTGTGTTTTGACAATCGTCATTTTGTCTCACTTGTCGATATGGTTTCCTCAATGGGTACCTTACTGTCCAAGGTTTCTTATGTACAGGTACTTCAATAGGTGCTGTCAGTCTGATATGTACTGGGCAGAGCCCCACTGCGGGTCTCTGCCGGTTTATTTGCTCCTCATACATCATTAATTTCGGCATTAATGTTCAAAATGAGCAGTAGGAGTGCGGATCGTGCTTGGGACCTCCTCTACAAAACGGTGCCCTAGTTATGAGTACGCGGTCTGTAGCAAGTTCTGCCAACAGCAAATATTTCTGCACACCTGGGGACATGATGACATGATGATCATTAACCCTCTGTTCTTGGGTTTCAGCAGCTCGGCACTTTCTCTGTTATTGCTCACACGCTCGTAGAAACCTTGCTCTCCTGCGATTCTGTTGATCGTGTAGAGGGCATTTAACTTATATTAGGACCTCTGTACTTAAAACTGTACATTTGTACCTCTCTTTAAAGGCACGGATAGACTCTACACTACTGTCACGCTATCGCAAATAAACGGATGCACCGTCGTGCAAGTAAGCTATGTCTTATTTTCTTATGAGTTTTATTTTCAATATTACTGGCAGTAAAGACTTAGTCAGGTTAGCAACGCGACTGATTACGTGTATCTCCCATTTTAGGGAGGATTTGATTTCTGAACCGCACATGGTTTATTTCATTCGACAAGAGATATAAGATTGTGGTAACTACTTTTGAGTTCATACGTATAACAAACATGTTATAAATTGAAACAATAATATAATGGCATTCATGGATGTTTTTTCCTGGTGCTTGGAGTAAATTTGGTTGATCTCTATTTTGTTTGTTTTCCATTTTTTGTTTTTGAAACATCCTGAATAATGCAATTGGAACGTTGGTATGTAAAATCTAAATAATATACAAGCACATGTATTCTTTGCTGTGTAATATGTAAATACTATGATTTGTGTATAGGGGGCATCGCACTGATGAAGGAGAGCGATATTCTCCGAAATGCATTGGCTACATTAAAAATGCTTGCCCAATGTGGTGGTCTATTATCTTTCATACAAGAGCTACCAATTAATAGATAGAAACTGCATGACCAAACCTCATGAAAAGAACAAGTACCTAATAATGGATACATAATCATTTTTTGACAAGCAGCAAATATTGTTACAAATGGAGATATATATATTTTTTCCTAACCAAATACAGTAACCTCTAGCAGAGGGACTAAAGAGTGAGCGACCGTCTAGCAGGGTGTGTCACACTCCTCTTTCTTGTACTCACAGTTTTCTTGGCCCCAGGTGTCTCTGGGTTGTTTTTGGCGGTCTGCACCTCAAACTTTACGAACTTACCTTTTTGGATTAATTTACAAGTGTCACATGAACACAATTAATAATTAGGTGGTGCCCGCCATCTTGGCTTCGTTGTCTATTCCCTTTTGAGACACATTTTTGGGCAAAGGCACACCAGGTACGTTTAAATCAAGCACCCTCGCTCTTGATTACCACAAGAGCATCATTTGAAAATATGTCATTTGAAGACATCGAAGGATTAACAAATAAATGCACAGAAACCTTAGGGTTTACAACGGAAGAAGCCACAGCCATCTTGGGCTTGATCAATGAAACAGCTATCGATAAATCTACTAGTCAACCAAAAGATCCGGCTAGAAGAATTAAACAATTGGAATACTTAATAAGAAAAGAAATAAATTGCAAACTGCATGCCATAACTCTTGGCAGATACTTCAAAAATCAAAGAATACCGAGAGGCCTAAGGATTCAATTACGCCCAACATTGTGTAAAGAAAGTAAAGAGTTTGTAAGGAAGTGGGAGGCGATTTTGAACAAATGTTTTTAGATTTAATTCTTCCTACCATTCAAGAACTATCTAAGAATCTATCTACATTGAACACTGAGACTGCAGAGATAGAAAAGGAACTAGTGGAAAGCTTAGGGAAAGAAGACTTTGATCTAATACTGGTGGAAATTAATAATAAACTTGAAAACTACAAAAGAGAATTAGAACAGAAGAAGATTCGAAAATTCAAAAGAGATACATATAACTAACTATTTGAATGAAGAGGTGTACACATGGATGGAGAAGTTTGGACCCAAACCCACAACAATACCTAAAAAAAACCAATAACCAGTCAGATAACACCTCCAGCTCAGACACAGATTCTTCAAAGGAAACACAAGGTCAAGAATACACATCAGACTCTAGAGAAAGTGCACAAGCCACAACTAGTGCAACAACCAATACAGGCCTGCATCCTCCAACCAGGGCGGAACAAACCAATATTCGCACTGAGGCTTTTTAAGGCGCACGCCGAAAAGAATGAGAAGGGGTAAGAGAAAGTCAAAGATAAGGTCCACAAACATGATTACAGAAGAAAACTTAGTGGTGAATATTTCCAGTCGTCCACTTACACAATCTGAAAGTAAAATCTTACAAAGAGGCCTTAGTTTTGTTCCTACATACGGAACATCTCTATTTGACAGCAAGATAGAGTTATTTAAATTCGTAAGAAAACTCAAACCTAGGGTGTTCTTTGATGAACTTGAGACAAATGATCAAGTAACATCAACTGAGGATGAATGTGATTATCAGGAATTCAAAGCAAAAAGCACATTAATACCACCTGTAACTATTCCATCAATAGAGATCTTTCAAAGAAAAGTAACTAAAGAATTTGAAAAAATGAACTTTAAACCTCCGGCGCATAAGAATCTTAAACCACATGAACTCAAATTGATCAGGAATGTATACAACACTAAAGAAATAACAATACGCCGAGCAGACAAGGAAGGAGCCTTAGTTATAATGTATACCACATATTATGATGAAGAATGCTGGAGACAACTCAGAGATACCAATGTATATGCTACACTGGACGTGGACCCAACAGTGAATATTCAGAGTAATTTAGAAGAACAGAAAGCATTAGAACTGAAATGGATTAACCTCAACACCTTCAAATTCCTGTTGTGTCAACACCCATGCATCCCGAATTTTTACACGATTCCCAAGATCCATAAGAATGCCTTACACCCACCAGGAAGACCAATTGTGGTGGGCATTGGCAGCATTTTACAGCCTCTATGAAAATAGATTGATTTCTTCTTACAACCCATTATATAGCAGACCCATACTTACTTAAAGGACACTACCCACTTCCTTAATAAGCTGATGGAGAGCACATTTATACAGGATAGTATTTTGTTACCATTGATGTTATAAGCCTATATACTTCAATCCCCCATGATTTGGGACAGGAAGCTATTGAATGGATGTTACTATCGTCACCAGAGATCAGAGCTCAAAAAGAATTCATCCTCCTATTACTTCAGTGTATAGCTAAAAACTCATAATTCCAGTTCAAAGATCAATTTGTCCTTCAAGTTTCTGGCACAGCAATGGGAGCCACAATGGCTCCTACATATGCAAATTGTTTTATGTTTAAATTCGAAACTGATCATGTACTCATGCATCCGAGATTGGAAAAAACAGATACATCTATGGACCAGATTCATAGATGATATCTTTGGAATCTGGTCAGGAACAAGAGATGAACTCAATGAATTCTTTGAATATCTAAATACTATAGACAAACATATACAGCTTACCCACGAATGTTCTAATACACAGATTCACTTTCTCGACGTATTTGTAAGCAAAAGAGACACAGGATTCAAAACATCTTTGTACCAAAAAGCAACAGATAGGAACAATTTACTTCACCGTTTAAGCTTTCATCAACGGAGCCTACTTCAGAACCTACCATTCAGCCAGATGTTACGCATCAAAAGAATCATCAGTGACCCATCTGAATATGAACAAGAACATGCTGACATGTGTAAAAAATTTCAAGCACGAGGATATACAGAGACAGATATTTGTCAAGCCTCAGAGAGAGCATAATCTATGGATAGAGATTGCCTGCTGGACACTCGAGTTAAGACTAAAGATGCTCCTAATCTTGTATATGTATCGAAATTTTCAATCCAAAGTAAAAAGATCAAGAACATTATTAAGAAAAATTGGCCAATACCAACTTGTGAGCCCTAGAGTGCAACATTTGTTTGAAGAACCCCCAACATTCACATACCAAAGAAGCAGGAATTTAAGAGATGAACTTATATCCACCAGACCCCCTGTGAAGAAGCCCAGTACTGATAGAAAAGGCACTTTCCCATGTTTACACTGCACAAACTGCAACTTTGTTACAAAAGGCAACACAGTCAGCCACTCACGAATAGGACAAAAGATCAAACTGAAGGACTATGCTACATGCGATAGTACTAACATTATTTATTTAATCAAATGCCCATGTGGCTTGCACTACATGGGCAAAATGAAAAGAATGGCTAAAACACGTTGGAATGAGCATCATTCATGCATAAGGAATGCCAACATGGGTTCAGCTGTAGCAAGACATTGGCTAGAGAACAAACATCATGTGTCACAGATCAGATTCCAGATCTTGGAAGTAGTGAGAACAAGAAACCCACACGAAAATATGAACATCAAATTAGACCAGAGAGAGACTTTTTGGATCGACAAACTGAGATACCTAAACCCGTCTGGGATGAATGATGAGATTAATTACCAATGTTATCTATAGAGAGAATGCTAAATTTTGACTTGATGCGATGACTTATTTTTCCGGTTTTTATTTTTATTTTTATTTTTCAATCTGTTCTTCTATGTTCATTTTTCTAATTTGTGTCTAAAGAGGAAAAGTATTTTTTAAGCTACTGAGAACATTCACCTACAGCGAGAGACGTAATTTAACATTACTCACAGAGAGGGGTTCTAATCATGAGGTTACTGTGCCTCAATGGCACATTTATTAGTTTTATTAACAGGCATAGTATGTGCACTTTCTGAACAGTTTCCGCTTTGATGCAACTGGCCACATAACTATGCAATATAACTTGAGCACCACTTAAAAAATGTTCATTGACAACGCGGCACCAGTAAATACATTTAGGCTACGTAATGTCAACAGTTGATTGGTGCTACTCCTATAACCTTTATGCCACATACGTTTAAAGTAGTAGGCACTACTTTATGACCTTGTTGTGTAATATGTAAATACTATGATTTGTGTATAGGGGGCATCACCCTGATGAAGGAGAGCGATATTCTCTGAAATGCATTGGCTACATTAAAAATGCTTCCCCTCTGTTTGACATGAGCCCAATGTGGTGGTCTATTATCTTCCATACAAGATCTACCAATTAATAGATAGAAACTGCATGACCAAACCTCATGAAAAGAACAAGTGTCTAATAATGGATACATAATAATTTTTTGACAAGCAGCAAATATTGTTACAAATGGAGATATATATATATATTTTTTTCCTAACCAAATACAGTAACCTCTAGAGAGGGACTAAAGAGTGAGTGACTATCTAGCAGGGTGTGTCACACTCCGCTTTCTTGTACTCACAGTTTTCTTGGACCCAGGTGTCTCTGGGTTGTTTTTGGCAGTCTGCACCTCAAACTTTACAAACTTACTTTTTTGGATTAATTTACAGTTGTCACATGAACACAATTAATAATTAGGTAGTGCACGCCATCTTGGCTTCTTCGTAGAAACGGGCGGACCACAATTTTTGTCACACCTCGGGAAAGCACACTGCGTGGCAGGAACAAATGTGTAATATTAATTGCCCTCAGTTGTTTCATAACGTGGCACAGCCATGGGATCTTACCCCTGGGATCTTTAGCAATTATAGAGGTGATCAATTCATGGGTGAGGGTAGCTCTATCGTTAGCCCAAAGCCTAAACCAGTTCAGGACGGGCCGCAAGTAAACCACATCCCCGATTGACCTACAACCCAATTCCATGTATACTGCAAAATGTGGAGCCAACAATGGCAAGCCCAACAGTTTCTTGAAGAAATGATTCTCCATTATTTGAATGTTGCTTGGCTCCACAGCTCTATACCAAATCTCGCCACTGAGGACGCCTTGCCCTTGTACAATTTGAGCAATAGATCAATTGATCTGGCTTTGAACATGGTCATTGCCCTAGTAACCCCAACCAGATTCTGCTTAAACCGCACAGCCTTTTTTGATATATGGGCAGTGTTACAAAAGCTGGCTGGAAATCTGACCACCAGGTAATCTAAATGATTGACCATGGGGATTACGCTACTCTTACAGTGCATGGCCCTGAATTTAACTGTGCGCCTTCCGTTCCAACAGACCATTAAATCTGACTTTGCTGTATTCACCACTAGGTCTCTCCCGTCCATAGAAACAGCATAGCCAGAGATAAGGGACTGCAGAGCTCTCGGGGTAAGCACAATCAAGACAGAGCCATCTGTGTATACAAGAACCTGGAGAGACCGACCACCTATCCTAGGTACACCAGGAGAGGAGTGTGGAAGATTTTGTAGAGGCCATTAATATATACAGGCAGAAAAGGAGAGGAGCCATGACACAGCCCTGGCGCACCCCCAGTTTAACTGCAAAAGAACCTGTACAATGTCCATTGGCGCCACTCCTTCCGCTCTCCTGCATGGATTCATTCAGTCTGGCCAAAAGACTTACCAAAGCCGATGGGCAGTTCAGGGACCTGAGTATATCCCACAGCTTGGCACGATTCACCATATCAAAAGCCGTGCTCAGGTCCATAAATTCCAAGTAGATAGGCTCCTCCTTTACATAAAGTCAGTGTGCGGTTACCAAATAGAGATTGAGGACCTGCTATGCCGTGCCTAACCCCAGCCTAAAGCCCAGCTGGACCTGAGAGAGAACCCCACTACTTTTGACCCAATCCTCGAGGCGGGCCAGAATGAGTCAACCCAGGATTTTAAAAAGAGAGTTTAGGGGGCGTGGCTTGGAGCGCCATCAATGTGGCTGCTCCCTTGAGGCCTGCCGTATGAAGCCTGCCACAACTTGGTCATTAATGCGGTCCCACGCACCTGTGCCAGAGCCCAACTGATCCCTAGGGTGTCGGAACACCTGGGGCACATATGGGCCGAAGTGGGGAGCGTAATGCTCTCCAGAAGCGAAGTTATCCATCTCGGTTCTCCGGGCCGACTCCAGCGCTGGATCATCCAAAATGGCGGCCGCGCCTTTCCCCCAGCTCCGGAGGTGTGGGTGACAGTGCCTGAAACCGCCCCCAGCAGTGGCTCGGCCCGCCAGGGCTCCTGAATCCGGGGTGGAGGAACCGTGCAGCTGGCCCCCTGGCTCAAATTCAAACAAGAGGACTTGGAAAACAGAGCCCGTCGTAACAATCTCCGGATCGGGGAGTTACATCCTCAGTTCTTGACAAAAATCTGCCAGATTACATAGGAGACTTCTTCCAGGCCCTCCTCCCACAACTAGACAAATCCCAGCTCTTGCTGGATCGGTTCCACAGACTGCGCCCGCGCCAAGGAGTGGACTCGGACCTACCTCCGGATGTCATCACAAGAGCCCACTACTTCTCCACGAAAGAAGCCATCACCGCCATCAGCCGCTCCCGCGATGAGCTCTCCTTCCAAGGCCTCCCTATTCAGATTTACCAGGATCTCTCCCTTCTGACTCTACAAAGAAGAAGGGCTCTCCGACCCCTGGCCCTCTTTCTCCAGGAGCGACAAATCAAGTACAGAAGGCTCTTCCCCACGGCACTGCAATTCTCCTTCAATGGCTGTCTCTGGAAAATTTTCCACTTGGAAGATGCCGCTAAGATCATGCACCAGACCTCCCCCGAGGGAGCCACCTCGCCGAGCCCGGAAGCATCAGAAAGCCCTAGGTCAGCCCCTCCTCCCCCTCAACCCAGGCGATCTTCGTGGACCAGGGCCTCCCGAAACAACAGGAGGAGGTAATTAGAGCCTGCGCTACCTCAAATATCCACCACCGCTTCATCTGCCCAGGTGCCCATTGCCCTCATGGCCAACCTAAAAACATCGGTTTCGGCCCTGCACAGATCTACGATCCCCCAGTGCGGCGGGCTTCATCCACGGTTTATGCCCGTTCCAAGGTCCGTTCCATCTTAAAGTCCTTGGATACACATGCTATTCCTTCAGTCTCAATTGGCCCTGTTGGCCAGGGGTGGGGCTACACCCACAATGTTACCCACCCCGCCAGTTCAAAAGTTGGCCTCTTGTTGGGGGCCTTTGTTAAAACGCAAGTGCAGCACAGGTCGCTTCCAACTCACCCCTTTGATGGCAACTAATGGACAGCCTGGTATCTCCCCCACCCCGAGCAGGGATTACCCGGATCCCCGATCCTGGAGCGTCAGACGCTGAGATGCCTCTCATGGAACGTTAATGGGCTTAACTCCCCCTAAGCGTAAATCAATCCTTCAGAAACTGCAAGATGAGGAGGCCGGGGTGGCGCTACTCCAGGAAACTCATCTCCTCCCGGGTGACTTTGCTCGTCTTCGATCCAGCGCCTATCCATGCCAGTTTTTTGCCTCGGGAGACACCAAGAAGGGAGGCACAGCGATCCTGTTCCGGAAGGACCTACATCCCCAGATTTTGGACTCCATGAAGTGCCCAGAGGGCCGCTTCGTGGCCGTCAAACGCCTCATGCTAGGAGACCTCTACACCTTTGTATCTGTATATGCACCCAACTCGGGGCGGGCAACCTTTTATGACTCATTGGGCTCCTCCCTCTCGGGCTTTGTAGAAGGCCAAACAATAATAGGAGGGGACTTCAATGGGGTACCAGACCCCACCAGAGACAAATCCCACCCCACCACCCCTGGCGAATTCGCACAGGCCCTCAGCCTCCTGCGCCTCTTCAGAACCCTGGAGGTGGTGGCTACGTGGCGGGTGCTTCACCCCACCGAGAAAGACTACTCCTTCTTCTCCTTCGTCCACCGGACACTCTCCAGAATTGACCTCCTCCTGTCCTCCCCCCAAACTCTGGCTTTCACCAATGAGGTGTTCATAGGCCCACGGATTTTATCGGACCATGCTCCGATAGTACTGGAACTTCGCATCCAGAGCCCCAACGTTAACGCCCCACGCAGATGGGCGCTGTACGACCTGATCCTTAATGACATGTCAATCAGGGACAAAATTGCTATCACCATCAGGAACTTCTTTGAGGAGAACCCAGTCTCAGATACCTCCGCTGCTAACAACTGGGATGCGATGAAAGCTGTGGTTCAGGGAGCTCTGATAGCCCAAGGGGTCGCATTCCACTGAGACCGGAGACACATCCGGCATGCCCTGGAGGAAGACCTGCGGACACCTGAGGAAGCCCAAAAGATAAGCAGCTGGTCCCCCAGATCTCAACGAGCTCTCCGATCAGCCCGAAAGAAATTGGAGGCCCACTACGCTGAGCATACTGCTCAGCTATTGGCTAAGACCAGAAAATTCTATTACGCCAAAAACAACAAGGCTAACAAGCTTCTGGTGGCCAAGCTGGCCAAAACGAGACGCACCAACACCATTGCAGGGCTCCGAGACCCACAGGGGGTGTCTCACTACTCGGAGCTGATGAAACTACAATTAGCTACGGACCACCTAACCCAGGTCATGACGGCACCTCCACGTGATCGATCCAAACAAAAAGCATACCTGCGAAAGGCCGCCCTGCCACACCTCCCCGACTCCACGCGAGAGTAGCTGGAGGCTCCGATAACCGACGACGAGGTCAACGAAGCTATCAAGGCACTCAAATCGCGGGCCCCAGGCCCAGATGGGTTCTCTCCCAGGTTTTACAAAATATTCAGACCCCAACTCATCCCCCACTTGGTATCTCTTTTCAATTCATTCCAGGGGTCGGGTTCTGTCACCCCCTCAATGCCAGAGTCTATAACGGTCCTTCTTCCTAAGCCAGGGAAGGACCCGAGAGATCCAGCCTCGTACAGACCCATCGCCCTATTGAATATTGATGCCAACCTGTACTCTAAGATCCTGGCTAATCGGCTATCACTCATACTCCCGGACATTATCCACCCCAACCAAATGGGCTTCATTCTCCACCGATCTGCGGGGGACAATATCCAGTGGACCCTGAACCTGATAGACATTTCTTACCGTAACTCCCAGGGTCTCGCCCTAATGGCCCTGGATGCAACCAAAGCCTTTGACAGAGTTGACTGGTCATTCATGGAATGCACCCTAGAAGCTTTTGGTTTCGGCCTGACGTTCCGGTCCATGGTCCTAGCCAACTATAAGGCTCCTAAAACCATCCTGAGGATCAATGGTGCCCTCTCAGCCCCGATCCCCATGTCCTGCGGGACAAGACAAGGCTGTCCGCTATCTCCCCTTCTCTTCGCCCTCACAATGGAGCCCTTCGCCCAGAGGATCAGGCAAAATGAACTTATCAAAGGCCCGCAGGTGGGCCCATCTCAACATAAAATTGTCCTATACGCGGACGATGTTCTGTTAATGCTCTCAGAAGCTAGCACCTCAGCGAAGCATGCCCTAGCCGAAATAAAGAACTTTGGGGAGGTCCCCGGCTTCACTGTCAACTTTGCCAAATCAGTGGCCCTGGGAGTCGGCCTCCGATCGGAGGAGAAGGAGGCACTGACCAGACTGTGCCCAATTAAGTGGCGGAATCAGTCCATCCCTTATCTGGGAGTCCACATTCCGGCGAACCCGAAGGACACCTACCAGGCGAATTTCCCCAGATTATTTTGTGAACTAGAGGGAGACCTGAAGCGCTGGACCACGCAAGAAATCTCATTAATGGGCCGGATCAAAGCCACCAAAATGAACTTGCTTCCGAGATTCCTCTACGCCTGCTCTTCCCTCTCCGTCCCCATTCTGACTCCGGCCCTTCAAGACCTACAGAGGAAGTGTCAAAGTTTATATGGAGGGGCAAGAAGGCCAGGATCTCCCACAGGACCCTGATTGGTAATGCCAGGCTTGGAGGCCTGGGTGTCCCCTATGTACAGGCTTATAGGGCAGCGGCGCAGTTAGCACACATCCACGCCTGGCAAACAAGCACAGCTCACCCCAGATGGGTGGAACTTAAACAAGCTCAACTTCCGCTACCCTTCCGGTTCCTCCCACACATCCAGCCTCCCCTCAGGGAATGCTGGAAGAATATTCTGCGGACGACGAGACACACCGTAAGCTCCTGGGACTGGGCCTTGAGACGGAAGGGAATCCCGAGAGGCCAAAGCCCTCTCTCACCGATCTTTCATAATCCAAATTTCTCTCCGGGGGCCCATCCCTGTAACTTCCAAAATTGGATAGATGGGGGCCTCGAAACCCTGTAACAGCTATATTTTGGGAATAAACCCCATACCTTCGAACAATGCAAAGAGGTCTTCCAGCTCCAGGAAGGGGATAGATTTACGTACTGCCAGCTCCGCCACTGGTGCTCCCATCCTCAGACCCTCCAGGCGGCCACCCGCCCCCCGACATCCCTTGAGCTAACCCTCAGAGACTTAACAACCAGAGGCAGGACCTCGACCATATACAGACGCTTCATGGGGGACTTTCTGGTGACAAAGACTCGATATATGGCCCAGTGGGAGGCGGACCTAGGTCACCCGATTGACGACCAAACGTGGTTAGATATATGGACCTGCACCCACTCTTCTTCCTCCTGCGTCACCAATAAGGAATGTGCCTACAAACTCACCCTGCGATGGTACTACCCCCCACTCAGACTTCACCACATGAATCCACAAGTGGATCCCTCCTGCTGGAAGGGCTGCGCTCAGCCGGGCTCTTTTTTTCACATGTGGTGGGCCTGCCCCAAGATCCAGCAATTTAGAACCAGGTGTCTCTTGATCATCGAACAGATTATCGGGACTGCCCTCCCACTGGACCCTGAAACTGTCCTGCTGGGCGACCTGGTCCCCGGGATCTACTCCGCTCTTGAAACAGGCCAAAGCTTCTAACGCAATGCCTCCTAGCAGGCAAGACGGTGCTGGCCCGATTCTGGAAGTCCCCGGACAGTCCCTTCATGGCCCATTGGTGGGGGAAACTCTGGGACATCTTGATCGCCGAGAAGGTCACCGCGGCGAGAGCGGGGGCCCTGCACCGCTTCCAGAACATTTGGGCCCCAGTACTGGACTATGATCAACGATTCCCCGCACTGACATTCAAACCGATCAACACCCGATGGGCTCTGAGTGATCAAGGGGACACACACCAGGCTGGGGTGGTGGGCTGAGGCCATGGCCCGGGGAAGCTGAAATAAAGGGGGGATACAGATTTGTAGACCTACTATTGATATGATTGATATGTAATGTTTCCATGAAATGTTGCCTGTAACCTGTCCTGCCTTGGTATAAATAAATATGTTTAAAAAAAAAGAAAAAGAGAGAGTCTAAAAGCAATATGGGTCTGCATGAGGTTTATTTAACTTTTTTCACTACTTGAATTCCAAAAGAGGGGTTTTGATATTACCAAAGAAGATAAAAAAAGAGAATGAAAAGGACCCCCTGAAGAAGACACCAATAGAAAAGAGCTTTCAATACTGGCTGTCAGCCTTTCACATTCTAGCAACCATAATATCAGAAAAGTTCCCAGAGGAAGGCACAGGGCTGATAGCCTATCAGCATAGGGTATTTGAGGACCACAGGAATTTTGGGGGAGATGCGTGGCTCAACTACGATAAAGAGTTACGACTACAAAGCGATTCGCAGCGAGGCAGACTGGATTTACCCCTAACGTTGGTACAAACATAAACCTCCTCATAATGAACCTGATCAAGAATAAAGCCATAGAAAAGAAAACACAGATCTACACGCCTTTTTTGGATCTACATATGGCATTTGATTCTATATCGAGAAAAAGACTATGGGAAAAATTATCGGCGTGGAACTGCCCAACGGAGATTCTAGAACCAATAAAGTTGCTATATTCCAACACCACAATTGCTGTGAGACTTGCGAAGAATGGCACAACTACCCCCCTGATAAATACAACGAAAGGTCTAAAGCAGGGCTGCCCCCTTGCAGCCTGCCTATATAATTTATACACAGCAGATTGTGAAGAACATCAAACGACTTGGCCCTAAACCCTCCAAAACTGAACTCCGTCCCAATTCCAGCATTGTTCTAGGCCGACGATATTATCCTACTAGATAAAACTAATTCATGCTTACAACGGAGCCTACATCTCATGGGAACCTATATGAAGACCAACGAACTGCGTATCAACACCACAAAGACCAAAGTCATGGCTTTAGTAAAACTGCCATTAAAGAAGCAATCACCATTGAAATTGCTCATTGACAATATCTGTTTGGAAGAAGTATCAACCTCAAATACCTTCGCATCACGCTAAACCAGTCAAAAATAGAAAAACAATGGCTCAATACTGTGGAAACGAAAACTCAGTCATTAGCCAGACAAGGATGTGTCCTACACCGGAAATATGGCAAATGTTTGTTTAAACCCATTATAACATTCTATAGACAGAAAGTAATTCTGGTAATTACATACGGTAGCAACGCAATGATCCATTTACAACCTAAAAACTGGACTAAATTTGAGGCAATGTTTTGGAGGAAGATTTTAAGACTACCAGATTCATATCCAATGACCAGAATTCGCTATGAAGTCGCGACTCAATCACTATCCTCAATAGTGATATGGAAGCAACTCAACCTTCTAAGAAAACTTTTGATGAAAGACGAAATACTGGCTGTAGCAATTCTGAAACACAATACAACTGCTTTGCACAACACAGTTCTACGAACATGGAAAGAACAACTACTTCGACAATTAAAAGACGAGGAAATATCGCTTGAAACCCTCATGAACAGACCTCAGCATGCAAAAATCAAATTGGCAAACAACGATTGGATTAGAATCTGCCATGCCAAAACCCTATATTCCAGAAACCTTCAATGCCAATCAGACATACGAGCACTAAATGAAATTCCAAAGTACATGGAATTATTTCCTGATGACATGTCCTCACAGTCTATATGGAGATTCGTCTGAATAATCTACCCACAAGAGACAAACTTGCGATGACACAGCAAATTCCGAAAACTGATAGATACTGTCATTTTTGCAAAGACAGCAAAGTCCCGGAAACAATTCATCATTTAGTAATGATCTGTCCAGAATGAATGCATAAAAGACTGATCTTTGGCAAATACTTCAATATATCGGCTCAGCAGATGGACAAGGACATGCGATGGTCATTAATACTGAATGGACGTGAAAATAAACTAATCTTTATGATAGTTCAATTCTTACAACATCTTCTAGGACTAGATGCCAGACTTTAAAAGGAGCAGAAGTGTAGCTCTTGATGACTATTTGTCTTTGGTGCACCTAGAATGACAGCAAGAAAACTCTCCTTTTTTCCCTATATGTTGTCTAATTTACTTGTTGACATCTAAATGTCTAAATGTTTACCTTTTCATTTTTTCTTACTGTAAAGTGCAACAAATGAAAAGTTTATAGCAAACTAAATCATTTTAACTTAAAAAATAAATAAATAAAGAGTTACACATGTTAATGGACAGCTACCATAGGGATTGAAATCAAAAACTGCATTGGTACTCCCACATTATACAGACAATCAAAGATCATATGCCCACAACACACACAACAAGGCCAGTGATAATACCTATCCCAATATAGGCTGCAGTCCTTTCAGAAGAAACCATTCTGGGGCAAAGGAATTTTCAACGCAACACCCATCATTTTACAACCACATCCCAGGGTTGGTTGGGTGGGGGGGCACAGATCGATATGCACAATTTGTCGGAAATTCGAGAAAGGTTCCTGTAACTGGGGAAAAGAACGTAGATTTAAACAAAATGCACAAAGAGCCACCCAACAGGCAATCCCAGACCAATGGACCTTAAGAACCCCTGAGGGGGGAAGACACAATAGGAAAGTCACCAATAAAATTACAGGCAATGCAAAACAGCTAGAGGTTTTTCCAGACAACTTTCAGTCTCATCATTAATTGGGCAGTATCCCGGAGCTAATTGCACTGGGATACCGCCCAACGCTATTTGCGTTACCGCTACTCGGTCCAGCGCAATTTGCACCAGAACACGCGTAGTGGCAAGGTGGTAAATCCCTATTAGCACTGGCGCAAATTGCGCCAGCAGCGCCAAAATGGCTCATACCACTGGCGCATTCACCTCCAGCACAGAGCTGGGGGTGAATGCCATACTCATGTTTGGGCCAACTCTTAAATGCGGTGGTAATAGTGTTCCCGCCGTCATTTAAGGGTTACCGTCCAACTCGTGATGAGGCCCAAAGAGACTAGCAACTTTATCCATAACAGTTTGACTTATGGCTGTATAAACCCATTTCAAGGGCACAGCAACCAGGTTATCCCCAACAACCTCAAATCGGTCAAGGCAAACCCCGAGATTGTGAAAGAAAATATACAGAAGGCAATCAAACTTGGTAGGATTGGGGGGCCATTTGACAAAATACCATTCAATGAATACATCTGTTCCCCACTGGGCCTAATACTTAAAAAAGAGGAATGGGAATTTAGGCTGATACATCACCTCTCCTACCACCCAGGTAACTCAGCCAATGATGGCATTGCCAGTTTGGAGGTTGCAGTTTCTTGTACTGATTTTCAGGAAGCCATTAAATTAGTCAGAGGGGCAGGCAGGGGAGCATTGCTAGCTAAAGCTGACAAACATACAATCAGCCTTCAGGCTACTCCCAGTACAAAGGGGTTCCCACCCCTGGTTATGCTTCCAGTTTCAAGAAAAATGTTATTATGACAAATGTTTGCCTGTGGGGTGTGCAATATCACGTGCATTCTTTGAAAAACTGAGTTCCTTCTTACAATGGGCATTAGAAAAGATAATGCCCGAAGCTTTGATCATACATTACCTGGATGCCTTTTTAATGGTCAGCCCGCAGGGGTCTAAACTGTGTAGACAGACTTTAATGGCATTTGAGGAGCTTACAGAGGCATGGGGCATCCGGTTAGCACAGCCAAAACAGTAGGTCCATCTCATGTAATACAGTTCCTAGGTATAGAAATTGATTCACAGAAAAGGGAGTGTTGTATACCCAGAGAGAAAGTAAAAGAGCTTATGCAAAAAATTGACACAATAAAAAGAGTAGAGAAAGCAACATTGAGTGAGTTTCAGGTACTAGCGAGAAAACTTAACTTTGCAGCTAGGACAGTGCTGCAAAGGTGCATTTTTCAGAGGAGCATAAAACTGAAAGCTGAAGCACTAACAGGAAGCATCACTGCATAAGACTAGGGAAGAATGTTAAAAAGACCTAGTTATATGGGAAGATTTTCTGAGGGACTTTAATGGGTCGGTTATATGGCGGATGCCATTTAACCAAGAAAACAAGAGTATTGTTTACAGACGCAGCAGGTAGCAAAGGTTGTGGGGCTGTATTGGACACAAAATGGTGTGCTGGGCTATCTCCTACACCCTGGCTCACAAAAGGCTGGACTAGAAACATCACATGATTGAAACATTTTCTGATATGGATTGCAATTTACTTGTGAGGCAAGGCGCGGAAGGATGAAGAGCTGGCCACCTGGTCAGACAACATGGCTGTGGTTCAAGTTATCAATAAGGGTTCCACAGCATGCCCATTGGTGTTAGAAATGTTGAGGGCTACAGCAAAAGTGTCAATGAAAAACAAGATGGAGTTAAAAGTCAGGCATATCGCCGGCAAAGCGAATGATGCAGCTGACGCACCGTGGGACACATTCAGGTTGCTGAAACCAGATGTAGAGCAAGTGATGACAACGGTGCCAGAAGGGATTTGGAACATTTTGGAAGAACACAAGGAAAAATAAGAAAATATGCTCTGGACAGCACGGGGAGCCAAAGATCTAACGCCACTTTGGAGGAACACAGACCTGCAACGGGTGCGTTAACCAGTGGCTGGGACAAAGAAGGAGCAGAAGAGCTCAGAGAAAGTTTAACGGGCCTGGCAAAAACCGCTCTGGCCACAAAAACGCATAAGTGGTATAGTAAGTGGCTACAAAAATATAAGGAAGTAACAAAAGTTGAAAACGTCTTAGATATTAAGAAGAATGATGTGAACACATTTTTGGAGTGGGATTTTGTGCTGAACAGAAGTAAGTCATGGGCTCTAGCAAATTTAACACAGTCTCTTACTTTATCAAAGTGGCGTGAGGGACTGATACAACGCACAGCCCTATAGTGAAGTGCGCTTTGAAGGGTTGCGCCACATTGGAAAGAACAAAATCTGATACAAGTCGCCTGTTGAATTTTGATAAGCTTATACACATACTGGACGTTCTACACAAACCATGCAGTAGTAGTTATGAAACGGCGTTATTTAGGGCAGCTTTTGCTTTAATCTACTTTGGGGCCTTGAGAGTTAGTGAACTGATCACCAGGAGCACGACATCAGAGGATGTTAGGTTAATTGAGGTGCGCACTGGTAAAGAATGAATGACTATTCTGCTTAGGAAGCCCAAAACTGATCAGCAAGGGAAAGGCAGAATGATCCATCTCTATTAAATAGATGAGCCGGCTGAAAGACGCACATCAAGGCCTAGTGGGGAACTCCAAGCATATTATGGGAGAACATTCATGATCAACTCTCTGATTTCATTGGTTTCAGGGGCCCATCGGTGTATCTGGTAATCCAGTTAGGGGGGACTGATTTAGTAAAAGTTAGGAAGGCAACAGCTAATAACGAACATGTGCGCATGGCTCGGAAACATAGCGCAATGTTGGAGGGTAACAGAGATTTTCAGGTCAGGAATAGTGCACAGGATGCATTGGCGGGCATGGGGGGAAATCTCTAAGAAAGCCGTGGAAACATCAAGGAGGAAACTGAACAAGACAATAGAACGATTGAGCAAGAGTAACTGCATGATATTCATCAGACACAGGGGGCTAACCACAAACAACCCTGAATTATTGCACCAGGGCGGCATACACCTATCAACTAGGGGCATGAAGCTATTCGCAAATAACATTTTCAAGGCGTTAACAGATAGGGGCTATATTTAATGGTACTTTTGGGGGGAACCTGACCAACCATAGACCGCTCAGGTGTGACGGCAGGGATCAGGAATGAGGATGCCCATTGGATGAATTTGGCCCGCAAGCCAAGCATTAAGGTCAAGAACAAGACTTAGGAAGAGCTGGTCCCTCTTGCATAATGCATAAGCGGACTTGGGGGACGAAAACAGAGCTCATTTCCAATCCAAAAAGAACACTGGCTAGACTGATGCTGAGCTCTGAAAATATGGAAGGGGTTGGCGAGAAAGGGGCACCGTTCATCCTGTCCACGAGGTGGCCAAAACCTCACGTACTGAGTTGGTTTTGTTCGGTGTTTTTTGTTTCTGAAATTCGTGTTATAAAGCCTACGGCCAAAAATGCATACCGTCCAGATATTGTGTTCAGTGTACTTCAAAGTTTATTTTGCAATCCACATTAGATCTCTTCTCTGCTGTAGAGAAAAAGGCCAGGAGCACTGGAGAGGTGGGCCAATGAAAGAGCATGAGTGAGGTGAGGCAGTGCCAGAAGGCATGCCGGGAGTGCTGCCTTTCACTGGCCAGTAAAGCGTACATTCCCTGCAAGGCGATCGGAGCACACATGTCAGAAGCATGTTCATTTCCACTGGGCATAGCTATGAGTTCTTTCTCCCATTCCATCGCTGATTCTGTGCAATGCCATGTGGTCCTTGGGCTAGACCCTCCTGAGTGGCCATGCTCACCCTGCGAGCATCTGTCTGGGGAGCACACATCAATGCATTGTAGCTTCATGTGCCAACAGCTGTCTGCACCGATCTAAAAGAGAAGTTATCTGCGTAAGCAGATCACTTACGGTGCTCCGTACAGAGCACCCAGGTGTTGTGCTGGTTGCTACCCAACCAGCCCCTTATATCCTGACCTGAATGCCCAACGGCACTGCTTGTGTGGTGGTGGGCGGCTTGCCTGCACGGCCGGCCGGCTAGCACTGACAGCAGTTCACGCCACCTGGTGACCCAAGCAGGTCCCCAGCTAGCTGGTGTTTCCTCCCCTTTGGTGCAGTGCATGCAAGTGTGCTTTCGCGCCTGGCAGAGAACCCCATCCTGTCCTTTGTTTCTTTGTAGATGCAAGGCGAGGGGAGGGGAGGGGAAGGCCAGGTGTCCTGCAGCATGTGCTCTCCCCCTCCCTGTGCACCCTCCTTGCCCCCCAGGTTACCTGCCCGCACTTGTGACTTGTGGGGTGTCCCCTCCTCAATGCTGGCCATAACCCGAGAGCAGGCTTATACATGAGTGCTCATCATTTCTTTTCAAATGCTGCAGTTCGCCAGCTCCATTGATATCAGGGAGTAGGATCCCTTTCATTAAGTTTGTCAAATTGACAAATCTTAATGAAAAGCGTGTGTTCTTTTGTGGGCGCCCACAAGCTGACACAGTATTATACACCAGGGCAAAGCAGAAGCACCCGAAGACGTTCCCTCACCTGTTCCGCGTCACCCTAGTGGAGCAATAGAGGCGCCGCGTCCTCTGCCTCGGATCTTGCCTCCATCTGGGCTCTGACCCCCCACGTCAGATGGGATTTTTCAGGCGCGTCCTGTTCTTTGCCGCGCAAGGTCCTGTCAGGGGAATAAGGTTATTATGGGGACAGTGGGTTTTTGTGGGCCCTCGTTTTGTACCCAGCGTGTTGGCTTCATTGCATTCTTCGTTATATTGAATCAAACGTTCTGCACAGTGTTTATTATATTTCTATACTGTGTATAGCTTGTATTGCTGAGTTAATTGTGTCTGTCCATCACTCCTAAAACAGGTCTTTGTCCATGCGTGTGGTGTCTCCCAGAAGGCAATAGTTCCTTCTGTGCCGCACACCACTCCCACTTCCTCCCCGATAGCACCTCTGCGCCCCCATAGCTCTCCAGGCTGCATCCATCAACTGAAGCCCGCCTCCGTGCCTCACACACGCGGCTCTGCCCTCGGCCCCTCGCCCCTCGACGGGACCGGCTGGTAAAGTGCTTTCCGCATTTTCGAGTGTGAAGCGTCCGCTGCTTTGGGCTGTCACTTAGCTCCTTTTCTGGTTGCTTAAACCTTTTGCTGCAGTGTTTCTCATCTCATTCGCTGCACAGGGCCCGGGGGACTGGTGGGCAGAGAGTCAGTGAAGATCAAGCAAAGGCTCTGGGAAAGAAAGATTCCTATTTCTGGAAGGAAGAGAAGAAAAGGGCTGAGGGCGAAAAGAGGGGAGCGAGGAGAGAAGAGAAAGAGAGAGAGAGACAGAGAAAGAGAGAGAAAGAGAGAGAGAGAGAGAGGGAGGGAGGGAAGGAAGGAAGGAAGGAAGGAAGGAAGGAAGGAAGGAAGGAAGGAAGGAAGGAAGGAAGGAAGGAAGGAAGGAAGGAAGGAAGGAAGGAAGGAAGGAAGGAAGGAAGGAAGGAAGGAAGGAAGGAAGGAAGGAAGGAAGGAAGGAAGGAAGGAAGGAAGGAAGGAAGGAAGGAAGGAAGGAAGGAAGGAAGGAAGGAAGGAAGGAAGGAAGGAAGGAAGGAAGGAAGGAAGGAAGGAAGGAAGGAAGGAAGGAAGGAAGGAAGGAAGGAAGGGGAACGAACCGTGGTGAGAAGAGAAATCTCTCATCCATGCATTCGGCGCTGGCTGGGGTGCTGGTGATGACTCTGGGTTGGTGGCTCACCTTGGTGTGCCTTCTGCTGAGGAACGTTGCTTGCCATCCCACCAAAGAAAGGGCAAATGGAGGATATGGCATGCTATTATTAGTAGATATAAGAGCAAAGACAAAGTGTGTATTTTTACTTGGGGATACTAACATATATGGATCTAGCCTGCCAGCATAGCATTATGATGACATTATCAGCAAAGCCAAAGTGAGTGTTCTTGACAGGGATACGGGTTTAATGGGCATAATCACAGCATAGTATTGGTTGGGTGAGCTTACAAAGGTCGATGCGCTGAAAAATAAAGAGATGACACCTATTTGGAGTAGTTTTATTTCCGGATTCCTTTAATTGAAAGTTTTATAGTAATAGCCTTTGTGGATGACACATGTTTCGGCAGGTTTACATTGCCTTTTTCAAATCCAGGCTAAATATACATATAGACAAAAATGACCCAAAACAAGATAAACAAAAAATAAAAGTACATGAGCAAAACCCATAATAGGTCAGTCTTCGATACCTAATAGACATGCTTAGTTAGCATAGCTTTCATTGGTGCAAAGTAAGGTGCTCTAGTCATTTAAAAAGAGTGCGAGTCTGGGCTGGAGCCCCATGATTAGTTTAGCCATGTTTTAGATATGGTCACGTCGAAATGCGGAAAAAAGGGGGGAAGGGAGGGGAGGAGGAGGAGAAAGTAATTGGTGCAATATTTAAGATGATGAGGTGTTAGGTATATGGACAGGATAACATTAAGTCGAATAGTGTGATAGTTGAAGCATAAAACATGGTCTTACCCATATTCACTTTCTTAAATGCCAGCATAATGCAAGAAGAAACGATAGGTCATGGGTTCAATCCCATTTGTATAAAAATTATGGAAATACCCATTAGTTTCCAAAATTTTACTTGAATAGGTAAATCTGCAACAGTGTTAGAAATCGTTCTCTGATGTAAAAAAAGGGGGGTGGGTCCTGTTTATAGTTTTAACGCTAATGCACTATTACCCAGTATTGCTGCACATACTCAAAAAATAGTAATATTGCGAGATGATCATGTTACTTAATATGGTTAGCCAAAGTATATTTGAGAACATGGTTCGTGATCTATATGGCATGGGACCACACTTCAAACGAATTGATGGATACGTTTTAGATGACACGTGTGCAGCGTTAAGCAACACGTGTAAAATGAGTAGCGAGAAATGAGAAAGCAAGACCACCCCGCCCCCGGGTATGGGTGGGTCAGGAACAAGTTCTTACTTTGTACAAATGTGTGCTCTGTGTGCTGGGTGGTCCGCGTCCGGAACGCTGGCCCGTGTATATAAATAAGAAGTCCTTTGTTCGTTTTTTTTATTTAGTGGCGGCCATGTTTTGGGAAGTTAGGAGACGTGTGGCCATTAAGTTCAGGGGAGTGAAGCCCAATCTAAGATGAAGGATAGGAAATGGTGCCGAAGAGAAAGCATGAACACTTATCTAATTCGAAATGAATTAAGTTTTGTAACATTCCTTGGTAGATTGAAAAATTAAACTATTATAAATAATGTTCACATAGATCCATCTCAGTCTAACTTTCTGGGTATTCTGGATAAAGATTAGTCCCACCACATGTGATGCATTGTGGATGGTGTAGTTTGGCATACATCTATGTACAGGAATGGCCAAAAGAGTGGGAGCCACAGTTACAGGTTTACATGAGAGTAAAAGCATTCAGAAATGTCCGATGATTCAAACACAATATATGGCTCATGACGCCAGTCATATAAAGCAAAGAGGAATACGTGTACACATGTATTGGCATTATGTAGACAGCACCGAATGAAAATTCCAAATGCAAAATAGGAATAGTGGTACCTGATAGGCAGCAAATAGTGTGAAGCGAAAGAAAGTACATTAATGTTCGCAAAGATCCATCTCAGTCTGAGTTTCTGAGTATTCTGGATAAAGATTAGTCCCACCACATGTGATGCATTGTGGTCGGTGTAGTTTAGAATACACCTATGTACAGGGATGGCAAACGAGAGGGAGCCACAGTTGCAGATTTACATGAAAGTAAGAGCATTCAAAAATGTCTGATGATTCAAACACAGTGTATGGCTCATGACGCCAGTCATATAAAGCAAAGAGGAATACGTGTACAGATGTATTGGCATTATGTAGACAGCACCGATTGAAAATTCCAAATGCAAAATAAGAATAATAGTACATGAATCGGTCAGATTACATACAAATGGCTCATAATCATCTTGAAACCCCCAACTGTTATGAAAAACTTACATGTAACCCCACAACAAGAATAATTCAAGAACTCAAGAACTTAATAGATGGATGGCATCGCCAAGGCCTAATTACTGATGATGAAAAACAGCACTTATTCATACCAAAACTCATCATACCGACCATCTATTTTCTTCCAAAGGTACACAAACCATTTCTCAATATTCCCGAGGGCAGACCAATTGTAAGCGGCATCGGATGGGCCACTGAACCTATTGCTGAGTATATCGACAGCATCCTCAAACCTAAAGTCTCACAGGTGAAAGCTTACCTCAAGTACACAACATCAATTATCAAGATTTTGGCAGAAATACAATGGCAAGACAACTATTTGCTGGCTACCTGGGATGTTTAAGCCCTTTATACTTCAATTGGGCATAACCGAGCACTACAAACAATGAATTACATCTTTAAGGACAAAGCTGCATCACATTTTAGTTATGTTTGTATGTTAAAGGAAATGCTGCAAACCACATTGGAAAACAATATCTTCATCTTTGGCAACAACTTCTTTAAACAAACATGCAGCGACGCAATGGGCGTCAAATTCGCACCAGCGCTCGCTAATATGGTAATGGGAATGTTCGAAGATCTGTTCATCTATCAACTTTCAGCCTTTAAAAATCATATTATCAAATGGACTTGTTACAGCGATGATGTGCTATTAATCTGGCAAGGAATTAAATGTGATCTTGACATTTTTTTGGAACAAGTCAACAATAACACATTTGGTCTACAATTCTCTGGCTTCGCAAGTGACTCGGAAATTAACTTTTTAGACCTCACAATTTCGCCATCAGGAGACAAGTTTGTTAACCAGAACCTACAGAAAACAAACTGAAGTTAATTCAACACTCTTTGCCACCAGCTGACACCACAAACCAGTTATCAGAAACACCCCTAAAGGAGAATTCATCAGGGCCAGGACAAACTGTACAAACATATTATCCTTTGAATCGGAATGTGAACTACTCTCCAACAGATTTCTTGCCAGGGGGTACCCCAAGAACGCTATTACTGAGGCCAGAATGAAAGCCAGACTAAAGAATAGAACAGCAACACTGACTCCTAAAATCAAACCAACCAAACAAGAAGACACAGTGCAATTCATCACCACCTTTTGTGAAGATACCAAGATGATTAGGAAAGTACTTAAAAATAACTGGTACCTTCTCAAACTAGATCCCCATATCACCAAGAATATTAAAGAAACACCAACCTTAATTTTCAAAAGAGCCAAAACACTAAAAATGACTGTCAGTGCATCATTACTACTGGACCACGATGAAGACACAAAACCTAATTGGCTCCAACAACCAGTAATGGGTTTCTGAAAATGTGGATTCTGCACAATGTGTAAGCACGCCTTACCAGAAACCACCACATTTATGGACAAAAATGGGACAAAAACAACAATCAAACAACAAATCAACTGCCGTTCTAAATATGTGGTTTACGCTATTCAATGCACATGCAGCCTCATCTATATTTGAAGCACGATACGAGAATTAAGAACACACATAAGGTTACACATTTCAGCAATAAGCAGTCAAGACAGCAACTTGCCCCTGTCCCAACACTGGCAGATGCTTCACCAAATGGACAATAAAAAAGATATCAAATTTATTGGCCTACAGAAAATTCAGAGGAACAAAAGAGGTGGTAATCAAGAACTACATCTCAGAAGAGCCGAAGCCAGACTAATCTGTCGATATCAATCTGTAGAATTTGGTCTGAATTTTGACAGTGAAATTGTACATTTCTTATAACGTAATCTTTTCTTTTTTCGCCTCACACTATTTGGTGCCTATCATGTACCATATTCTTATTTTTCTTTTGGAATTTTCAATCGGTGCTGTCTACATAATGCCAATACATGTGTACACGTATTCCTCTTTGCTTTAAATGACTGGCGTCATGAGCCATACACTGTGTTTGAATCATCTGACATTTTTGAATGCTCTTACTTACATGTAAACCTGCAACAGTGGCTCCCTCTCTTTTGCCATCCCTGTACACAGGTGTATTCTAAACTACACCAACCACAATGCATCACATGTGGTGGGACTGATCTTTATCCAGAATACTCAGAAACTCAGACTGAGATGGATCTTTGCGAACATTAATTTACTTTCTTTCGCTTCACACTATTTGCTGCCTACCAGGTACCACTATTCCTATTTTTCATTTGGAATTTTCAATCGGTGCTGTCTACTTAATGTTCATACATGTGTACACATATTTTTCTTTTCTCTAAATGACTGGCGTTATGAGCCATATATTGTGTTTGAATCATCAGACATTCCTGAATGCTTTTACTCTCATGTAAACCTGCAACTGTGGCTTCCTCTCTTTTTGCCATCCCTGTACATAGATGTATTCCAAACTACACCAACCACAATGCATCATATGTGGTGGGACTAATCTTTATCCAGAATACCCAGAAAGTTAGACTGAGATGGATCTATGTGAACATTATTTATAATAGTTACATTTTTCAATCTACCAAGGAATGTTACAAAACTTAATTCATTTTGAATTACATAAATGTTCATGCTTTCTCTTCGGCACCATTTCCTATCCTTCATCTTAGATTGGGCTTCACTACCCTGAACTTAATGGCTGCACGTCTCCTAACTTCCCAAAACATGGCCACCACTAAAAAACGAACAAAGGACTTCTTATTTATATACATGGGCCAGCGTTCCGGACGCAGACCACCCGGTACACAGAGGACACATTTGTACAAGGTAAGACCTTGTTCCTGACCCACCCATACCCGGGGCGTCTTGCTTTCTCGTTTCTCGCTACTCATTTTACACGTGTTGCTTAACGCTGAACACGTGTCATCTAAAACTTATCCATCAATTCGTTTGAAGTGTGGTCCCATGCCATATAGATCACGAACCATGTTCTCAAATATACTTTGGCTAACCATATTAAGTAACATGATCATCTCGCAATATTACTATTTTTTGAGTATGTGCAGCAATACTGGGTAATAGTGCATTAGCGTTAAAACTATAAACAGGACCCACCCCCCCTTTTTTACACCAGAGAACGATTTCTAACACTGTTGCAGATTTACCTATTCAAGTAAAATTTTGGAAACTAATGGGTATTTCCATAATTTTTATACAAATGGGATTGAACCCATGACCTATCGTTTCTTCTTGCATTATGCTGGCATTTAAGAAAGTGAATATGGGTAAGACCATGTTTTATGCATCAACTATCACACTATTCGACTTAATGTTATCCTGTCCATATACCTAACACCTCATCATCTTAAATATTGCACCAATTACTTTCTCCTCCTCCTCCCCTCCCTTCCCCCCTTTTTTCCGCATTTCGACGTGACCATATCTAAAACATGGCTAAACTAATCATGGGGCTCCAGCCCAGACTCGCACTCTTTTTAAATGACTAGACACCTTACTTTGCACCAATGAAAGCTATGCTAACTAAGCATGTCTATTAGGTATCGAAGACTGACCTATTATGGGTTTTGCTCATGTACTTTTATTTTTTGTTTATCTTGTTTTGGGTCATTTTTGTCTATATGTATATTTAGCCTGGATTTGAAAAAGGCAATGTAAACCTGCCGAAACACGTGTCATCCACAAAGGCTATTACTATAAAACTTTCAATTAAAGGAATCCGGAAATAAAACTACTCCAAATAGGTGTCATCTCTTTATTTTTCAGCGCATCGACCTTTGTAAGCTCACCCAACCAATACTATGCTGTGATTATGCCCATTAAACCCGTATCCCTGTCAAGAACACTCACTTTGGCTTTGCTGATAATGTCATAATAATGCTATGCTGGCAGGCTAGATCTATATATGTTACTATCCCCAAGTAAAAACACACACTTTGTCTTTGCTCTTATATCTACTAATAATAGCATGCCATATCCTCCATTTGCCCTTTCTTTGGTGGGATGGCAAGCAACGTTCCTCAGCGGAAGGCACACCAAGGTGAGCCACCAACCCAGAGTCCTCACCAGCACCCCAGCCAGCGCCGAATGCATGGCTGAGAGATTTCTCTTCTCACCCAACCAATACTATTTTGAACAGACGGAGTAGAGGGTCTCTGTGTCTCCGTAGTAGCTTACTCAGATGTGACATCAATTCTAAATATCTATCCACTACAAATAAAACCATTCAAATTATACCAACACAACTTGTATTAGGTTGCGAGGTACTAAAAAAGGTGTCAACAAAAAATCTCTCATCACATACTCATAATCACAGCATAGACATGTTTTCTTGCTGTGGCATGGCATTATTATTGTAGCAAAACTAAAGAGGTGATGGCTGGAAGGTTAAGAATTAATCTGGGCCTCTGCCATTGCTCCGGGCAGCCCTCCAGACAATTGTTCCTCACCTCCCAAGCTATTACAGAAGGGGAAAGACCATACGCAAATCAGGCTTGGTCCCTCCCCAAAGGGGCAGTCAAGCAGAAACTGATTGGTCATATCCCTTCTGCACGAGACCACAAGCCTCCCCAGACATGTTTCGGCCGGGCATGCCCAGACGTGGGTCCTGTGCCTGTTGGGCCTAGATACCCAAGCTACTCCTCACTGATGATGCCTAATGAGCCTGAAAGATGTCTGGGGATGCTTGTGGTCTCGTGCAGAAGGGATGTGACCAAGCAGTTTGGGCTGGACTGCTCCTTTGGGTGTGGGACCAAGCCTGTTTTGCATATGGTCCTTCCCCTTTCCCATGCAGAAAGTAAATTGGCTGTCACTTTTAGTTCCTCGGAGCCAGGCGCAGCCCTCTCATTTCTATTCTAGATGAAACATTTACATTTATATTGTCACCAGGGAACTCCTTCCCCTACAATGAATGTGGCTCACAATAACACGCTTTTTATTTTTAGTATACTTCGGATTCTTTTTGAGTGGGCCTCCAACCCGTCTCGCACCCAACCTCCACCAGCACCCTGTGTCACAATGGACTAGGAACCAGGCTGGTGTGTATTAATAAGATATTTATTAATGTATTATTTATTGAAATAGGAAAATCAACCAATTACACAGCCACCAAAGTTGTGGCAACACAAAATGCAATAATCTCTGCAAAACAACCAGATTAAGATGCACTATTACAGTTAATTCTGCTTTTTTTAAACGCAGAACATAAAAAGAACAATTTACCACAAATTGATATCACCTACAGTTAAGGACTCCCCTGCAACACGCATCCCCAAACATCAATTGAACTTGATTCCTTTGAATGGAAGGCAGTGGCAAGGAGTAGGAATATAGAGGGAATATCGGTTTTGGGGTGAAGCCCACCATCACAATATGGGAAGCCAGCAAAGAAAGGGAACCCCTGTTTTTGGAGCAAAATGGAAGAATTTGGGTTTTATTATTTCTCTCAACTGCTAGGGGACATAAAAGAAAAACATTTGATTTGCACTGCTTACACTTAGGAGATAGGCAAAGCTTTAAAGATTACTAATCAGCACACCAGAGAAAATGGAAATAAAGTAGGAAAATCGTTTTTTGGGAGAAACCAAATGCAAAGGGAAAATACAGTGGCAAGTTGAAATTCATTTACACTGAGGCTTATAATGACAGGTAGTCTATGGGAAAGGGGTAAGCATACACTAGGAAACTCGGTTTTCAGTTACAAGGAAAGAAGCACATACTAGCTAGACTTCAGGGCAAACGGATTTAGCTCACAAAATAAAATCAGTTTTGGTTCTGAATGACAGATGCAAAGAGGAATGACACTCGCAAATGAAACTTCGCTTAGCAAGGCATAATTTAAACACAGGGACACATTCGGTTTTCAGCTCACAAGGGGATTGATTATTTTGGGGCAACACTTTAATGACCATAACAATTAAGAAAAACACTGGGACAAAGATTGTTGGTTTCAAATTTCAACAATCCCGATCCGTGAAATTCAATGGGGCAATTAATTGATTTACTTACAAAAATCCTAAGGGTTTACACAGACAAATGAGGGGTTTTTCATTGGAGATATGCTAACATACACAGGCAAACAAGAGATTATTCTATGGGGAGATGACTGAACTACACTGGCACTTGGGGTTTTCAATGGGGAAATATTGGATGCACTGCTACAAAATGAAGGGCTTAAGCAATTTAGGGCTGGGGTTGCTACTTACATAGCAAGCCTTTGTTTAAGGTTCAGGAAAGCCAGTTGGTTTTGGTCACTACACTCTCAAAGATGGTAAATTTCAGCAGCCTTCTCTCCGTCCTCCTTTTTCTGTCTTCCCTGGTTGTTGTGTGTCCCTGTCCTAGTGCAGTCCCCCTTATATAGCAGAAAGGACATCACTAATTTTACAATCTAGAGGGAGTACCCACAATAATCTCTGCCGCTAGGATTGGACAGTTACCTTCTCTCTCTCTCTGCCCCCTGTCTGGATTTGTTTCGGTGTTGGGAGCACCATCTGTCTTTTTCCATTCGTCACTCTCCTTTGTTCTTTTTTCAACTTTATGGCAAAACAAGTTATGTATCAAAACTTCATAATTGTACTAGAAACTGCCATATAAAACATATATTCTGTTGGAGCTGATCATGGGGAATTAGATAAGCCGACCGACAAATCCGTACAGTGTCGCATTTTCTTTTTGCCGTTTTCATAAAATCTACAACAGTTATGAATATGTACATTATCAAGCATATTCCTCATATCATTTTCCACCGTTTCACCCTTTCTCACAATTGTAACATGTCCAGATCAGACAAAAACCTAGTCTAACTGGCCATTACAGTTCCCAGAGTCACAGAGAGATGCATTTTATACCCCCAAAACTGCCTGCAAATTACATGAAAAATGGCATAAAAACTAAATTAATCTAATCCTCAGTCTGATTGCTGTGCAAAATGCTTAAAATGAACATAATCTTTTAAATTAATTGGGAGTGTCTCCTCTTCAACCAATAGGGGGCTGCTTCATCTCCCACAGCATCTGTCTCCCTGGGCTTGCCTGTGACCAGAGTTTTTTATGAGTCTCTTTGAAGTCAGTATGGGCTCTTTTGAAGTGGGTGCAGCAAGGGCTCGTACCTTTTTGTCATGCTTCAGCCAGGGATGACTTTTCCTTGAAGTCCCTGCTTGAACTGCCTTCAGTGCCAGCCGGTCTGGGGAACAGTGGGCGTTCAACACCTGCAGCAGCAGGTTCTATTGCAGGGCATCATTTGATGGGAGATGTGACCCCCTGGGCTGGAAGTGGGGCTTTTCATTGTGAAGTTTTGACCTCGGCCAAACAGGCTTTTCCTGAAGTAAGTGCCTCTTTGAAACATAATATACATTTGCTTTGGTCACCCCACACATCATGTTTTGTTTTTCTGACATTTTTCTGTGAGCAGTGATATCTTTTTCCATTGTGGCTTTTTAAAGCCGGATTTATTTACAAACACATGTGCAGGCCGTTATTTGCTTTTAATGCTTAAAAATCCTGTTTTCCATGTCACAGGATTCTTTGATTTCTCCTTCTTGGGTGAATTAACTGCTACTTGTCCATTGATAATGATAGGTAGGCCCCTTTCCACATGGCTCTCAAACTTTACATGAAACAAAAGAAAAAGCCAGGCCGTTTTTGTTGCAATGTTTAAATGCCTACCATTCATGTGACAGGGAAAGCAAAAGCCAGGCCGTTTCTGGATGTATTGTTTACATGCCTGGTATTCATGTGAAAGGGACTTCTGTTTGGGGCCATTAAATGCACCCACAATATCTTTCACCTGCAGCAGCATGATCATCATGCGTATTGCGCATGCTTGCTGGTCTATGCCTTTGCTTTGTTGCTGAGCTTGGGGGGGCCATCAGCATGGCTTGAATGGGCCCACACAGTTGCGAGTGGAGTGCATAATGTGATTCAAATTGTGATTCAACTAGCTCTGTTAAACCACCACAGAGACAGTAGGGTGATAGAGAAGATACGATTGAAATAATCAGTCACTGCATTTGTCTGTGCATGTATGTGTATGCATGCATTTATGTTTGGTTTCTTGTCTAGAAAACACCTTTAAATGAAAAACAACGTTGTTTCAAAGTGCCAAGGGGAAGAAGGAGTGAAGAGTAAGGGAAGTGGTTAGGGAGAAAGGGAACGCAGGTAGCACCACGCTGACTTAAGTGGTTATATTGCATAGATGACATATTAATACTGCCATGAACCTACTTCAGAGTAATAGGGCAAACGTGGGGACTTTGGTGGGTTTAGATGGGCAGAAGTGGTAGCACGGAGGAGGGGAGAGTGAGCTTGGTGGGGAAGTCAGGTCAAAATCAGGCCTAATGAAGGACTTTGGTGTATGACGGGAAGGTTTAATGCACATAGCACCTTTAAGTCAACTGCTGAAGCTGCATACAGTGTAATGAAAGAGATAGGATGCTTTGTGGGGGCAATTGTACTATGGGGAAGGAGAAACAGCCTGGGCCTTTTCAACCTGGCCACGCCCTACCGTCACACATGACCACACCCCTTTCTCCTAGTACGGCTTCATTGCAGATTCAGTGGGAGGCTGGGAAAGGAGGATGTGGCCTGTAATCCTACAGCAAAATTCTCATGCCCAAGTGGGTCCTCCTTAAGATTCCTTACACGCCAACATACACAACTGGTGAACCTGAACGCTGAAGCTGGACACTACAGAAAATGGATGGCAGGGCTCAGATTACAGGGTGAGCACCACTTATAGTGTAGGGGTTAAATGATAAGTATTCTCAATTGTAGTCAATGAGCATATCAGAGCACTCCTTGAGACCTTGGCACAAGGTTACCAAAACCAGCAGAAAGAAGAACTAACAGCCAATCTAGTCAAAGATGTGCTCATGCGTGACTCTCCATTGGAGTTGCAGTAGAGTTTCAGTAGAATTTCATATCAATTGTATTGTCATTCACAATGCATTCAAAAATTCACACAAAAGGCAAAAACCTCCTCTGTGTGGTGCTGTCAATTATTCATGATTGATTTGCTTGGAGGCTAGATAGTTGCATCCAATAAAGCCAGTGCAACTGTATGTGGTATGCCAGTGCATTTCGGAGCAAGTCCCTCCTCAGGGCTAGGGCACTGTTTGTGATAATATTTACATGACACATTTGCCAATTTAATTTTCAAAATGTAGTACACTAAGGGTCAGAATTCAAAATTCCGATAGTAAAATTCATGATACCAATTTTCAGAACCAATATGTATACCCAAGTCAAGATTCCAATTACAATTCAAGACATCAGAGCATATGCAGGTTAATCACATGTCATAATTTTGATAAAACAATCACTGAATGGTTAATTTGTTAAATACCATCATTAAACCATACCGTATTGAGTTCAAATCAGCCAGTAGGTGACGACCCCATGGGAAATAATAGTGAAAATCCGAATTAGAAACTAAATAGCATGGGTCATCAAACTTCTACTGGATAATCAAAATATCATTACCTGCTTGCGGAGGCTATGAAGCCCAAATTGCTAAATATGCCTGAAAGACAGAAAGAAAATAACGAGAAAATAACAAGAGCGCAGAAATCAGGTTACTGGCTTAAAAAACGTGCTGCCATATATTAAAATCATGCAACTTAAGGAGCCTACCTGGCGGCGTTTTCTAATGTTGCAGGACGTTGAATCTAAATGTCAATAATCATACCAGTCGCAAGACTTCATATTCAGTTAGTTACATAATTCCAAGACCATAGTCTCGTTAGTGCTTACCCGCTGTTGTCTGATCGTGGGCGACCTGAGCTTTGGGCTCAGATTACAGCGTTATAAGCACATGCACTTTCAATAAATAAATAAATAAACCGGGTCTTTGTGGGTTGTTATAAAAGTTCCTACAACTATTGATGTCCAGAAACAAATTACACAGCATACTTTTAGTAAAACTACAGTTGCTCAAAATACATAACGCTAGTAAAGCTGTATTGGGTCTTATAGCAAACATTGGCTTATAATACAATTATCAGGGTAATTCATTAAATTAATGTGCACCGAAAACAGGGGCGCAAGCGTGAAAATCGCAGCACACGCATGCGAAACCCACACAAACACCCGCTTACCAATTCATGGAAGGAAGTGCGCGTGGCTTACCTGGGACCTGCGCCGAATCAGCGCATGTCTCACACGTCATTGCGACATCCCGAAGGCTGTGCGCAAGATGCCCAGTGAAAGCGCACACCGTCCAGCGCACACACCTAAAAAGGGGGCAGAACACGCGGAATGGGGAACAACACAGGAAAATGTGGGCGTTATGAGGGAAGTACGGCTGTGAAATCCTCGCAACACCTGCACGCGCACTAACAACACGTATTCATGGAATTGAACAGGGCAAACCTGCGCGCTAAAAGACGTGCAAAGCCAGAACACACGTACGCCAGGCAAAAGCTGGCATAAGCGCCCCCGCTGAGCATAAAAGTGCACACAAACAAAAAACAAACTCATACAGCTACGATGAATGTACCATTCCTCGCAGCAGTGATCGTGGGACATAGCAGGAGGAGGAGGATAGCCAGGCCCCGCATTTTATTACCCAGGACCAGCCTTTTTGGGATGCCTGATGACCAGGTCTATGGCAGGTATAGGTTTCCACCTCATATCATCCTAGACCTGGCCACTGAGTGGGAGATGACCTCACATCACCCACCCTGTGCTCCCAAGCACTGAGCATCTTCCAAAAGGTTCTCAGTGTACTGCATTCTTTGGCCACTGGGTCATTTCAGCGGACAGCTGCCATAGTTGGTGGCATCTCCAGGTGTTGGCAATCATGACTGCACGCCCATCAGTCCGCAGGCACATATACATGCCCAGAACAACCGCAGAAATGCAGGCCGTGGTCCAGGACTTTTACGGGACGGCACACTTCCCCAAAGTGCTTAGTGCCATTGATTGCCCCATGTGGCTCTACGTCCACCTAGGGCCACTGAGCACACCTATCACAACCTCAAGCACTGGCATTCCATCAACGTGCAGGTGGTATGCAATGCCAAGGGAATCATCACCTCTGTCTACGCAAACTATCCAGGGTCCACCCATGATAGTTTCATATTCAGAATGTCACCCCTAAACTGGGTCCTGGAAGCTGGGAGGCATGGCGACACATGGCTCATTGGTGAGTACAAATGCCTGTGCACATGCATGCATGTCACACACAGACACATAGACAACCACAACTAATCACAACCATTATCACCTCCCCAGGGGACAGTGCCTACCCTCTGAGCACCTACATTATGACGCCAATACAGAACCCCACCACACCACCCAAGGTAAGATACAACGCAGCCCATATTGCAACCAGGGCCATAGTGGAGTGCACATTCGGAGTGCTCAAGTCACGTTTCCGCTCCCTTGACAGCCCTGGTGGACAGCTACTATATGCATATGCACCCCCAGTAGTGTGCAGGATCATTGTGTCCGCAATGGCGCGGCGTACCGGTGGACATGTTGGTGCCCCCACATCCCCAACCACATGCACGCCCGCTGCGCATGGGAGGGGAAAGGACACGTGGTGAGGCAGCCTGTACCCAGCTTGTGGCTACATTTTTCACCTAAAATCCCACCCCTGCACACAGGCCTAGCACATACCAGGTGACAATCAATGATGACGAAGGGACAGTCAACTGTCACAACCTTACCACCCTGAAAATGCGTCCCTGGAAGCGTTACATTATGTGCATCCCTAGCTACTTAAACAAACCCAATCCTGTGTGACCTAAAGGCACACATTCATGGTGCATAATCCACTACCCCCTTGAAAAACAGCACATCCAAATACTGGCATGTCACCTAAACCCTCCCAAACCCCATGTCACCCGCCCTACACTCCATGCCATGGCATACAATGTGAAAGCAACCAAATAAATGCACAACACATGACACAACTGTCACAAAGTGCACCGTGACAAATGGAAACAGGGCAGAGACATTTCCCTCTGACTAATCAAAATGTAACCGTATGCATGAACATATACTTACCAGCATTATAAATCATGAAGACAGGACCCAACAGTGGCAACGTCAGACAGTGACCAATCACAATAGCCCAAGTGTCCCAATGTGACAAAGCCACCACATGGACCCCTAGCATCTTCAGTGTGTTGCTGGTAGCTAAATGTGGCAGGGTACCGCATACAGCATGAAGTGCATCAACAATGGAGACAGGCAAGGTAATACATTAAGATGCAACATGTAAATATGCACAATGAGCAATATTAAAACCAATATACATGTCAACCATGCACTGGAGAAACCATCATGAATCCCCACTAGGGGTCTATACACAGTTTGGACTTCAGACTGGCCACACAACTGATGAAAGCCCAATGCCTCTGTGTAAGTTACTGTCACACGGTGCCCTCCTTGCAAGCCCATGGAAAGGAGAAGCAGGAGTGGCATATGTGTCTGGACCCCAAGCCTCAAACACAAACACAATACAAGCCTGTATGGGCCCAGCCGGAAAAACACAGTGGATGCCCTTGGATGCCACACAAAGCAGCACACTGTTACATGAATGCACAATAGACAAAAAAAGTGAAAAATTAAAAATTAAAAATAAAATGGTTGACCAGTGGGTTTGGGGGGGGGCACCCAGGAGGGAGGGGGTGCAGGATGCTCCTCCATGGCAGCAAGCATGCGGGTCTGAATGGTTGCAGCACCTCACCTCACGTGTAGCACAGAGTTCCGCCTGCAAGGCTTCATGTGATGCACAGACTTCCGCCTTCAAGCCCTCACGTGATGCACAGATCTCCTCATGGGTTGCCTGGAGCTCATCCGAGATGTTGTGTGTTAGCTGCTCCATCTGCTTTTCCGCCCGTCTACTCTGGGCCATCTCAAGTGCACCCAGAGTAGCTCTGAGGGAGGTGTTATCTTCCCTCAGGGCATCCCTGTGGGCCTGTGCCTCTGCAGCCATGGCTGTGCGCAGAGCCCCCAGTTCAGCCCGTCGGTCCCTGTTGACAGCCAACATGTCCTGCCTGTGTGAGTGGCACATGGACCGCATTGCCTGTTGCTGGAGCTCCACCTGCCTTTCGGGGTGGGGGGAGAATGGAAGTGGCCACCCTTTCCAGGGCCTGAGCCATCATCTCACATGAAGCCCCCTGTTGCTGTCCAATGGAATATATGGAATTACCCGGTGGCGCACGGCCACCGCATTGTCGGACACCACACCTATCGGGCTCAAGGAGACGTGGACCTTGCTGTGCTGGTGCTGCCTGTGGCTGCAGGACTGCATTCCTCCCCCATGATCTACTGCCCCAGGAACAGGAGCAAATAGTGTGGAGTGTGACCCTGCATCTGTAACCGCCACAGGCGGACATTCCAACACTGAATGGGCCCTTGAGGGATCAACCCCCAGTGCAGGTGTGTTGGACATAACAGCATCCATGCCAGAATCACTCACCTGCAACGGGACATATGGGTCAATATCCGATTCTGCACCAGAGGCATAGAGATCCTCAGAGGTGTAATCAGAGAAACCCGTGGACCGGATGGCCTGTAGCACCAATGGATTCTTGTGCACTACCACCCCACGTCCTCCTATGGTGCCTGGTTGGGGCTCTGAATACTCCTCCCCCTGCGCCATCTCCTCCTCCTCCACATCTTCCAGTGCCTCATCACCTGCACAAAATCAAAAAGAAGACATGACCACACATGTTAACAGCATAGGCCACACACATAGGCATTACAATGTTGACATCCAACACATTAATCAGACATGTTACACATGACACAAACTCAGCCATGCACGCAGTGCCAATGAAGTGGACGGGGACCCTAAAAGCAGACACGGATGAGTCTAAAATGGAAAAACAACACATGTGCTGCATTGTGTATAGCACCTGCATCACCTAGAAGTCTGTGACTGGCATGGACTTCCAACAAACATAACAGATGCCAGCACACAGATGGCACGTAGCATAGCCATGGCAGAACTCACAAGCAGGTGCAGATGGGAGTGAATCACTATTGTCCGTCATCCATGTAAAATGCATGTCATGAGACAGTACATGGAAATCACTACTACAAATCACACATGTGTCACACGATGCAACAACGCCAGTGTGTTGAAATACAGTGACGGGAGGCACATCGATACATCAATGGTAGGTCACTTTGACATGACACAAGTGAATAAGCATGTTGAAGGTTGAAAAAGGGCTCAGAAGTGAGAGGGTGCAGTGCAGTACATGTGTAGGGCCTCAACTGTCAATAAAAAGACAAAAAGAGTAATTACAATGTCGTGTCATGATGACAGTGTAAGGGCAAGTGCAGTCATCATGTGTAAAGTGTTTGCAGTGGGTTGTAGGGATACAGTGAACCCCAAACCCAATGGCAGGGGATGGCATGGAGGCAGTGCATGGGTCAAATGGTCACTCAGAGTACCCTGTTGTAGCAGACAGCATGGACAGGTGTCAATTGCATACTCGCAGTCATCTGGGACTACAGCAGGGGAGAGGAGGACAGAAAGCACAACACATGAGTAAGCATCAGACGTACGCCCAGACCCGGAAAACCCACAACACCAGTTGCATAGAGGGAGGGAGGCTGTACCAGAGGGAGGCATCCGCTCGACACAGACGACAACCCCAAACAAATGGTCATGACGATCAACTGACCCTGAGTGAGCAGGAAAGGGATGATGAAGTACCATGAGAAGGAGTAAATACTGGATATGGAGTCGGATGAGGGGCTTGCCCCGGACCCATAGGGGCTTGCTTGGAATGCATATGGTCCATGATTGAACACTCATGGGCACTGTGAGCCTGTGCCATCAGCACAGTCCGAGTGATAGACCCTGCATCAAGGCCAAAGGATGTTCCACACAGTACAGGTCTGGCAGAGTTACATAGGGACGAGTGCATATTCACAGAAAATTGGGAACAGGCCATTGCAGTAGTCTGCCATGGGAATCACCAGTCCCATGGAGACAGTGAGCTGCTTGGGGATAGAGAGGCAAGTAAGGATGGCCCTGAGGAGGATGAGCTTGCAGGGGGACCTCACAGAGACGTCAGTCATTTGATGACAGAGGGTGAGTGTTGAGTGGAAGATCATCACAGGCTATCCGCAAACATGTCATTGAGCACGAATATGGACAAGAGAGGCTGGCGAGTGATTGACATGGAAGGAGGGTGCAGGTGTGTTGATAAGGATTGGCTCTGTGTGCAGCACATGGCCTGTATGCAGTCCCCATCACAACAAGCGCGTATCAGTCAAGCATTGCATGGGTCACACATGGCAGTCATGACTACATAGCCTGAACTGGCAGTCAATCGCAGCGCATCGCCCAAGCAACATACACATGGCCTGGAGACACACGCATGGACACTCACCGGACATCGTCTCAAGATCCGGGAGGTCTCACATGCCTTGTATCTGATCCTCTGTGATGAACCCTCCAGCGATCGCCTCATGTTCTGTGAGTTCATTGTCCTTTGGTGGTGTCCCACTGCCAGTCACCAGAGTAGAGGCGCAATTAAAAGCCTGCATGCTTTTAGCTCTGTGTTTAAGGTCATTCCAACGCTTCAAGCAATCATCAGCTGTGCGCTCCACAAATCCCAAGGCATTAATGCGGTCCGCGATACACTGCCAGTGGGTCCTACGCTGAGCAGGCGTAGTTTTGCACCCTGCCGTCACCAGCATGTCGCGCCCGTGTTCAGACACGTAGCCCACAAGTGCGTCCAGTTCCACATTCTTGAGACTGTGCTTCCTTGACGTGCCGGAGGGCCGAGCCGTGTCTGGGGTCCCAGCCTGTTCCACAAGAGCACATTTCTTCCTCTTGAGTGGCGGTGCAGACCACCACGTGGCTTCCGCCGCTCTGGTCAGTAGGGGCTGAAGCACAGGTGGACTGGCCACTGGAAGCAGGCCATGGTGTGATGACCAAAGGTCTCACTGCAGGCATTGGCTGCTGGGTGCTGTTGCAAGGACCCAGTGCCACAACTACCTCGGTGTGAGGGGCCGGGTCCAACACTGTCCCGGCTGGGTGACTCAGAGCCGGGGTGGTGTCAGCTGCAGCGGCCCCTGCAGCCTCCACACCTTGGCTGCTCGGGGCAGCAGATGACATTGCTGCCCCAGATCCACGTGGCCTGGTGACAGCAACTTTTACCACCACACATGGCTTGGACTTCGTGACACGGAAGTCGGCCTGTGAGTCATCCGTGCCTGTTCTGTGACCAATCCAGGCCGGGCTAGTGGGCCCTGAGTTGGGGCGGTGTCAGCTGAATATCAAAGACCAGCCCACACCCTGCCCACCCTGCCCACCTTGGCCACCGTGGTAACCCTGGCCACGTCAAGTACCGCGGACACCTCTGGGAGGTTGCCCAGCTTTGCCTCCCTTACCACTTGGTGGCCTCCCAACCATGGCACTGATGTACTTGTGCGAATGGAAGGTGCAGAAAACAATTTTCCTGGCCAATTGGGGTGAAGAGGGCAGGGTACTAGATGGAATAGGTACCCCTGTGCTCCTGCAAGGTTGTCTGTGACCCCTGGGTAAAAATGATGGGTCACACAACGCTCAGGCACCCCAAAAACAAACATGCACGCAAGCCCTCGGTAGTCCACGTTCATGGAATTAACATCCCGCAATATGCTGTGGCACCCAGAAACACAAGAAATGCGTACGCGTGGAACACGCAGGCTACTATGACCTCGTAAATGGGGTACGCGACACACGGGGCAATCACAGTGGGAATAATACATGCGCGACTCACCGTCTGCCTGGAAAAAGGAAGAAAAAAACATGCACATCTGCAACTCCACTGCCAAAACAAGAAGTAAGCACTGCCGCAGTAAACAAGAAGTACGCACTGCAACCGTTGTGAAGTAATCGCGTCTGAACTCACAAGAACCCACAAGAAGAAGAAGAATCACACGCGTCGGACCCCACGAAAAGCACATACAGCAAAATGGCATCCTACGCAGACTTTAAACCCGTACCGAAGGCAACACCCGCACGCGTCACGTCACTTACGCGCTTACGCACTAAGGGGCTTTCCTCGAATTCCACGCTAATGCACTGTTTTTGCACATACAGAGTCACTCTACATCAAGCTGGCCACACGACAACACACAAAAGACCACGTTCCTGCCCAAAAGGCCATTTACCTGCCCCCCCCAATGCCCTGAGCTGCCTCCTTAGAGCCATCTGTTGCTGCCAGCCAACTCAGTGTGCCTGCTGCCAACGTGCGCTGCAATTTAGTGCCTGCACAGAAGACATTGCCAGGGAACTTGTTGCTGTGACCACCCCTGCTGAAACAGAAGACTCCTGACTGCTGTACCATTGCTTCACAGCCCAGCCCCAGGACCCAGTTGCCCACCCACACCTGCCTCGGGGGTTGCCATGTCAGACCAATCACCATCTGGGGACAGTGGCAACCTCCCGGCAGAGAGGCAGAGGGCTGCCAGCTTCACTGCCAATGAAGTTGGCATCCTGGTGGAGCAAGTCCTGGGGCATTAGGATGCCCTCCTCTCAACATTGTGCACCGACAAGGAAGAACGGAGGAGGATCTCGGAGGACATTGTGGGTGCCATCAATGAGGAGGGGGTGGCACCCCGCGACTACAAGCATGTCCTAAAGCGCTGGGAGGACTTCAGGTCCAGGACCCTCCACAAGGCCCGATCCCTTGTGGAGGCTGAGGATGAAGTGGGGCACCGGGCCCAGTTGAGCAACAACCAGAAGAGGGTCCTGGAGCGCATATGGCCTGCGCTTCACCACCAGGTCCTACTGTTGCAGACCCGTCTGGAGTCGAGTGGTAAGTGTCCATGTGTTCTTGTCCAGCGTAGTGCATGTTGAGGTGTGGCTGGAGTGTGCACCTTGGCCTTATGTCTGGCATCCCCCATGTATGGATGTCTGTGTGCAGGGACATGACAGTGCTGCATGTGAGTCCAGTCAAGCGTGTCCCACATCAATGGTGTCTGTGTTGAAATGCATGATGTGTACCAGCATGTGACGATGAACACATGTTTGCATGCCTGTGTCTGGACTTGGCCATGTTTGGTGTGTGATACATGTATGCTTATGTCACCTTCATGGTCATGCATGGTGTACACGTGCGTGTGTCTGAGTAGTGTCTGTGTGACTGGAAAATGCCATGGATGCATGACACATGACCATCACAATGCGTGCATTGACTGATGCGGCCTATTTGCCCATGAATGCACTGTGACGGGAGGTAGACATGGCCAGATGCATGACTGTCCGGTGGTGTGTGTGCATGTGATTGGCATGTCCCATGATGCATGTGAGGTTCAGCCCCCCTTCTGATGTTCAAACGGTGCCTTGGACATGGATGCAAATGTCTGTTGCACGTGCCATGCTTGTTTGTGCATGTGTGTTGCTTGCACTGACCCATGTGTTTTGGACGGTGATGATGGTTGTGGCATTTGACAGTGGCACTCATGTGCATTTGCTTTGTGTCTAGCAGACTATTGTTGAGTACCCTGATGCTTGTGTTCAATATCTCCCTATCTACAGCAGCGATTGAGTAAGAGGGCGGAGACAGCGCTGTGGAGCAAAGCGGCGGGGATGCCTCCACCAGGCAGAGACGCAAGGCCCAGTCACCCTCCCAGGTTAGGTTATCTTCCGGGGGTGGAGGGGACTGGTGCCACGTCTGCGACTACCACCGCAGCTGCCAATGGGATGCCCAGGAGGGCTAGGTTGGACGTGGGCTCCTTGGCAGCAGAAGGGGCAGGTGAGCCCCCACAGGGGCAATCCAGTGCGGAATATGGTGCAGAGGCATTCAGGTTGGTGGTGGGTGAGGTGGAGGAGGAGGCTGCATCAGACCCGCACATGGGGCCTGGAGGGGGAGATGGCACCGGTGCACTTGGTGCAGGAGGCAGCTCAGGTCGCCGTGGGGGGCCTGTGCCTAATCCTGTTCATGATGCTGTGACTGAATCACTGTGCACCGGCACGGATGCCTCAGTCCAGGCCCCTCCGCAGGTAGAGGATGAGTCCACGTTAACTGACCTTCGTCTACCTGAGACGAGGCAATCCGTGACAGGGTTGAGCCTGTCCTAGTCAGTGTCGCGATGTGCACACGCGTCATTCGTGATGATGTGCGTTCTTCCTGGCAGGACCACGCACGTCATCATTAACAGGTGTGTGCCATCCTGAACTGGCTAGGAAGGCTCATTGTTGCGGCTTTGCTACATGTGTAGGGCCTTGGTGCGACCCCCTCCTCCTCTTTATCCACTATGCGCCAGTCATACTCCCAAGCTGTCTTCCGGCCCACATGCCACCAGGGCCCCCTGTGGGCCTATCTCCTCCACCACTGCCAGTCTGGTGGAGATCCCATCCCTGCCACAGTCGGGAGTCGGAGGTTCAGCAGAGGTGGTCACCCCAGCAACAGGACCCCTGGCAATGGAAGTGTGCATGCACCTTCGAGCAGGGCACGTGCACGACGGCCCTGGGGGTTATCAGCGTCCCGGAGGCAGTCATGGTGGCACAGGCAGATGGCATCAAGGCTGCAGCAGGCTCGATGTGGGAGGTGTCAGGACTCGGGGGCAACAACATCATGGGGGCAGGCATCGGCCAAAGGGCAGGAGGACCCAGGACAAAGTGTATCTTCCGTGTGGCAGCGGATGGGCCGACAAATAGATGCAGAGCGAAGGCGGGCAGAGAGGGCGTGGCTCACCATGGTCAGAGCAGAGAACTCCATGCGGCGGGCAGAGAGGCGGGAGGAGCTCCTCGAGGAGACTCGCAGGGAGTTGGTTAGGAGCATGGCAGAGTCCCTGCGAACCCTCGAGGTGAGAGCTGAGTCCAGCCTTCGGGCTATAGACACAGAGTTCGAGGATGCCCTGGCCAAAACTCTTAATAACAACTGTGAGTCGTAGGACTAGCCCGCCGCCATTGTATATAGTTCTTTAGCGTTAGGTTTCCTTTCTTTTTGTTTTTTGTTTGGAGGACACGGTCATTGCTACACTTTTTGCATATAGTTGTTTTTTATAGGGTGTTTTTTAGGATCATTCTGGCTTTTGGGATCATGGACCCTTCATCCTTTCCTGTACATAATTGGACTTTGGTGGATTGTTTGGCTTTTATTTTCCATGGAGTAATGGTTTATTATTATTTTTTTCCTTTGGAACTACAAAAAATACTTTGGTCAAGGACCAGTTTCTGGATTTTCTCTTTTTTGGAGTTTCATGTTCTTTTGGATTTTGCACTTCAATTAGTTTACGTTCATTTAATTTCCATTTTTTATTTTTATTTTGTGTATTTTTTTAATACATTTTCATTTAGTCCAATCGGAGTGTTGTCTGCTCTCAATTGTTTGGTGCATGTGTCAATCCCCATTGGCTCAGGCATGTGTCACTGCTGTGTGGCTATGTTGGACATGTGTTTGGGTGCATGCATGTGTGCTTTTGTGAATGCCATGCCGTGCCACGGGGCTAGTATTGTGAAGTGGGGCCAATGGATGGGTGTGGAGTTGCACTGGGGGGTGGGAGGGCAGCGTGGGGTGGCATTTGGGTGGACATTTGCTACATGATTGTATCTTGTGACAATGTGTTTAGTGGGGGGACATGAGTCAGGGCCTAACTGCAGTTTGCTGTCACTGGTGGGGTGGGGGGACATGAGTCGGGGCCTTCCTGCAGGTTGCCATCACTGGTGGGGTGGGGGGACATGAGTCAGGGCCTGCCTGCAGGTTGCTGTCAGTGGGGTTGACGGGAATATTAAAAGAGAATTAGAGTCAAAGGCTACCCTTGTCATTGACGTAGGGGGAGGTCACCTTTCTGGTAGCAGTGGGGCTAGGTAAATGCTAGCTCAGAGAGAATACCGGGAGCAAGAAATATTAATAATGATAGTTTTTGTCATAGGACAAAAGTTTAATTCAACATAACATAAGACACATATTTACACAGTTAGACATGTGCTTCAGGTAGCACGTTAGGTATGCGTGGTAGAAAAACACTGTGCTATGCATATGAGTTGGTTAGTAAAACAAGTGACTGGTCTTTCATGCATTGCTAAATCAAGTAGCAATGCACTAACATTGTCGACACAATGGTTGTTGTTGGTGTTTCTGGTTCGGTGCTTAGTAGAAACAAGGCAATGGCTGTTTGAAATTTGGACAGCGCTGCTAGAGGCACCAAACTGTCTTCAGGACATTGGGCCTCATTCCGAGGTTGGAGGTAAGCACGGGTATTTTCCGGCATGGCGGAAAGTACGACTCCGGCAAGGTGCCAGACCGCTAATTGCATCCCATTCCGACCTCGCGGACACGCGCTTTTCGCCATGCCGGAAAAGTACCTAGCGGCATGCCGCAAAACGCCCCGAAAAGCCCCTACCGGCCTGCTTCGACACGTACTTTACAACACCGCCATGGAAGCAGCAGCAACAGTAAATAACGGGGACCGTAATTTACGCATCCCGTAAATTACGGTCACCGCAATACCACGGAACCGGAAATTACGTCACCGCACAGGAACGGGAAGGAGCGCGGCGGCCATCTTTAAAAACACAATCCATTGCCATCCTCATCAGGCAGCACCCTTGGGAACAATCCGAAGTTGGGGAAAGCAACAGGAACCCAGGAACTATGCCCAAAGCACCCAAGAAGTCCGCGGACCGTCTCCGCAAGAAGAGATTCTGCCCTGATGAGCTCCAGGTCATGGTGGACCACCTTGCAGAACACGCTGACGTGGTGTTCAGCCCAGACATGCGGAGGGAGTCCACCATCCGCAAAAAGGACATCTGGGCAGAAACCGCCCAAAGGGTGAGCGCTGTAGGCTCCACCCCTCGCACACCCAAGGACTGCCGCAAGCGGTGGGATGACTTGAGGGTGCGGGTGCGGGGACTCCTCACTGCCAACAGGAGTCAGGCCATGCTGACCGGAGGGGGCCCAAGTTCCCCTGTGCCACTCGAGCCATGGGAGGAGACATGCGCCGCATTGATCGGCACGGAATGCATAGAGGGCATCGGCGACATGGACTGCGGGGCAACGACATCTGCCGATGGAGGTGAGTGTCCAAAGTAAACACTGCCAATGGCAATTGCATGATGTAGACTCCCCCAAGGGCCATTAAAGGCATCCTGTCATGTAGCCAACCCCCCCTCCAACTAATGCAGAGTCAACTGCAACGCAATCAAGGTCCAAGTACATTACACACATCAGCCATAGTGCAGTAAGTTGCACATTCCATCATGCACACTGTGCATCAGGTTCGGTAGTGTGTGAGCCAGACTGCACATTACTATGGCAGGATGAGTCACTCCGACACATGCGTACACATGCGTACATACAAATCACTATCATATGTACAAGTACTGTTCCAACGCCCAGAGGGCCACAAACCCCTAATTACAGTAATGTGAATGCAGCGAACTATGCAATTAGCGCATCATACAATCACTCACGTTGTCCCTCTCCTCTACCCCCACAGGCACCGATCATGAGAGCGGGGATACCCAGGCGACCCGTCCATCCACCTCCACGGGCAGAGGCCGTTCCCGGAGCATTCCAGCACGGAATAAGGATAAGACCCAGGCACCACAAACGGCAGTGGTGGATGCACCACCTCAATCCCTCCCTGCCTTGGAACCTGCCACATTGGACACCCCAAGGTCGACAGAATCGAGCATTGCTGGGGAGTTGGCAGCTACGGCCACCCAGGAGAATGTGGACAGCCCATTGTCGATCTGTGGTGCCACTGAGGAGGACTTTTACCCCACAGTCCACACCCCGGAGCCCACCGATGTCCCCCTGCCATCAAGCAGTGACTCTGTGGTGCAGGAAACACCTGGCCGTAGTGCTCCGGCAGTCCCTGGCCCTATTCCACCAGTCGAGGCCATGCCAGGGCAGGTAGGCCCAATACCCGCCAGGAATGTTGCGACATACATTGATGAACCACGGGCACAACAGCTGACGGACCTCATCAATGTGTTCCTGGAGGACACCCGCCAGGGCAGGGTGGAGTGGGTGGATGAGCTGAGGCAGATGCGTCAGGCGGTCACTGACAGCACCAATCGGCTGTGTGTGGTGCTGGGACGCATCGCGGATGCCCTGGAGGCTGCACCTCCCACACGACAGCCCCAGCGGGAGGACACACCGTCACAGTGCTCCTCCACCCAGACAAGCCCGCTCCGACGCTCATTGCGTACTTTGCGCCGGCCCAACATGGATCCCCCTGGCTCTGGGGGCACGCCCTGAACATGATGGCACACACATGTGGCCAATGTTGGCCTAATGGCACTATTCTGGGGTTGTTGTGGGTGAGGGGGGGGGGGTGTGGGTGTGTTTGGGAGTTGGGGGGAGGGGGGGTGTGGGTGTGTTTGGGAGTTGGGGGGAGGGGGGGTGTGGGTGTGTTTGGGAGTTGGGGGGAGGGGGGGGGGTGTGTTTGGGTGTTGGGGGGAGGGGGGGGTGTGGGTGTGTTTGGGTGTTGGGGGGAGGGGGGGGTGGTGGAGGTATCGTTGTACACGTTCCATTACAATCATTAAATACACTTGTTCATGATGTAAAACGGAGTGGACATTGATCATTGCGCAGGTGTCATTTGATGTCTCACAGTCCATGGAAGGCAACATTTGCATCCTGGGGAGTCCGTGGTAGGTATATGTGGTCCCTTGTGTGCTTGAGGGGGGCTTCCAGCACTCGGTTCAGTATCCGGGTATATTAGGGTTGTGATGTACCATGCATGTGCCCCACTGTGTGCCGGTAGGTGCCTGTGCCAAGGAAGTGGAGCACAGTCACTACCTTCAGTGGAGGGGGGATGGTAGAGCTTTATGCTATGTAACTCACTATGTCGTCATGTATCAGGGCCACTATGGTGGTGATGGTGTCATGGTCAAGCCGGTACAGGGTGTGGATCTGATGTCGTGTTGGGTTGAAGGACGTGGCTCAGATGCGAGGTATTGGGGTCTGCCGGCGTGGAAACGGTGGCTGCACTGGTGGTGCATGCTGGGCCTGTCTCACCCTCCGTCTCCTCCTGTGTGTCCTCTGTGGTTGGGGCTGTGGTTGTTGTTGTTACTGCCTTGTAAGTGGGGCCTCCGGCTACAGTTGTGCCACTACTATTGGTATCATCTTGGTGTGGGAGAGGGTGTGGTGTGTGGGTGTGCTCATTTTGTGCTGTGCCGTACTCCATTGGCTACACCTGTGCTGATTGTGTGCACCTGTGGCTGTGGAATCCACTGCTCAGTGTTCTTAACTCCTTCTCTGAGATGCCTGTATGTACTCCATGCCGGTAAGGTACTTTACGGCCTTGAGGAGTCCGTAATTTACGTGTGCTCCATGCTTGGGATCAGCTCCGGTTTACGCCATGCCGTTCATTACGCCATGGTGGTGTGCGCGCGCGACCCAAGGACGTAAATTACGGCATTGTTATTTACGGTGCCGTAATTTACGTTCTGAGGGGTCGGAATGGCATGGAGCGGAATACTATGGCGGTAAGTCATTACCGGCATGGTTTGTACCTTACCTCCAACCTCGGAATGAGGCCCATTGATTGTTATAAAGACGATGTTGCATGAGGTGGGCGTGCGCCTGGGGGTTTGAAAAAACAATTTTAGATTAGTTGTATGGTGATCAAGGTGTGCCAGAGAATGGAAGAACACTGCAAGGAGGTGAACCTACCTAGGTTATTGTACCAACGCTATGGCGAGAGATTAGATTTGGGCCAGCTGTGGGTGGTTGCAGTGGCTGAAGGTCGGTCTGCAACGTCAGACTAGAAAATCTAGGTTTTAAGAAACATCTATTAGGTAATTGTAGATTTGGGATTAAATCGCAATTGGTGGTGTGTAAGACCATAAATAGAAAAGTAGTACCTGGAAGCCGCTAATTGGCGTTGAGAGGTGGCGTTATCTGAATACTGATTGCCTTCAAGGTACGGAGTAACCCAATAGTAGTGGGGGAGAAAGACTAAGGTTAGAAGTCTTATTTAGTGGTAGCCAGAAGAGAGGTTTACTGGTGTGGTGGGTAGGAGCGTGCAAGGAGGGTGAAGTGGCAGGGTCAGATGCTAGGTGCAGTTGATAAAGCACTCGTTAAGTGCAGAACGCCTCGTGGTGAGCAGCGTGAGGTAATTGGCACTCGGCTGCGTATAGTACATAAAGAGGTAGGCAGGCATATGTGGTGGATGGTGCACTACTATTCGTGGAGCTGTCCTGTTGGGTGCCTACAAAAAGAGGTCAAGCTGCCAGTGAAGATGTCTGGTACAAGATCGAGGTGATAATGTCACTGATTGCAAAGTATAACGTGCCGTAGTGAGCGAGATTGAAAGAATGAACAGCGCACCGTGATGGAAAAACTACGGCGAACAAACCATCCGGCATTGCTGCCGTGGGGAGTGCCTGAGATCTAGTGATTATGAAAATAATTTTAAATCAACATGAGATCACGGTGCGATGCGTTGTGCGTGGACAGCGGGTGGCTTACTCCTTCAAACGAAGCTGTATCCAAGCAGTAATCTCTGCGTTCAGCGGCGCGCATGCATGCAGCGAACGTGCCTATTTATTCAGGCAAGGAAAACTTTAACGAGCGCAAAACAACTACTGCACATGTGTGAAAAGCGAGTAGTGTTGGCGAAAGTGTCACTGCTTGCTGGAAATGGACCGGGGCAACCAATTGTATCGGGAGACGAGTGTTCGCAAAATCAAATAATCATTTTATGGCTGTGGCATATCAGTTGTCGTTTTTTTGTTAGACAAACACTAACAAACCGACTATATTCAAAAACGGCAGGTTATCAACGTGTTATGGCCTAATATAAAGAGGAGCAGGTGCTTATTGTATGTAATGCACCATAATGGATGGAATTCATTGCGGTGTGACAAAGCTTTGATCGGCTGAAAAAAGTACAATCCATTACACATTTTGCAAGAAAACACGATAAACAAAACCATAATGTTGTATGTTATATCTGGATCACACAATGTGGTAGAAATCATTGGGTACAGTTACAAGTGTGTCTTGTGGGGCACGTATTTTTACAAAACCGGTTGTGCGCCATTTTTCAAGTAACAAGATAGGGGTTGTACATATCTGGATTTTTGCGAGGCACAGTAAGTGTAGAAATGCAGGTAGCTTAGTAGGCAGATAAAGTAATGATGTGATTACAAGGCTTTTACTGGGTGAAGAAAAGGTTCCACTCGATGGAAATGTTAAGGCCCTGTTTTACAGAATATAGGCGATAAATCCATCTCTGCTCTAGTTTGCGTAAGGCCAAATCTTTTTCTCCCCTGCGAAAGGGGTTTCTTGCAGTTTGTAGTACGGCCCAGAAGATGTCATTATGGGTGTGTTTCTTCGCCTTGAAATGAGCGACTAGGGGTTTATCCTCTACTTGATTCTTCACGCAGGATCAATGTTCGCAGATGCGTTGTCTTATCTCTCTTTTACATTTGCCTACATATGTTAAATTGCAAGGGCATTTTATGATGTAGACCGACGATTTGGTTTTACAGTTAGTGAAAGAATTCAGAGTTCAGAGATTGCCATTCAGATTGATGGTTTTCATGTTTTCCAGTAGGGAGCAGACTGAGCAGCTGCCGCACTTAAAATGGCCTTGCACGGGAGGGAGGTGCCATTGTGCTGTTTGATGGTTATTCAGTGGGTCCATTTCTACATATGTATGCACCAGGTGATCTTTCAAATTGCGGCTTCGTTTAAACGCAAATCTGGGTTTTTCAGGTTTGAAAGAGTCTGCTGTGTAAAGTTTGTCCCAGTGTTTGAGAACAACTTTTTTGATAGAATTGCTCAGTGGGGTGAACGTGGTAACGCACGTCATCTTAGTGTTGTGTTGCTCTCTTGCTGTTGGTGTGAGGCAAGAGTCTCTGTTAGTATGTTTTGCTCTTTTGCGGCCTTGCCGCACAATGTGCTTGGGATAATCGCGTGCTTTAAGACGGGTGGCTAGTTCTTTGCTCTTGAGATCATAGTCACTGAGAGTGGAACAGTTGCGCCTGACTCTTAAGAATTGTCCATAAGGTAGATTCATTTTAACGCCTGCAGGGTGAAAACCGGAGTATTCTAGTCGGGTATTTTTAGATGTTGGTTTGCGAAATAGGGTCGTGCTCAGTGAGTTGTCCACATTTTTGCAGATTTCTAGGTCTAGAAATCGTATCCGATCTTTGTTGTGTTCAATAGTGAATTTAATGCAGGTATTCCGTGAGTTGAGCCATAGTAGGAATGCAAGGAGGTTGTTTGCGGTCCCTTTCCAGATCATAAAGACGATGTCTATGTAGCGGAGCCAGCATCCAATTGAGTCTTTGAAAGTGTTTGATTCATGATAGATCGAGTTCTTTTCAAAGGAGTCCATGAATAAGTTTGCTACGTCTGGGGCAAAAGTAGCCCCCATGCTGGTTCCGTGACATTCTTGACGTGCTACATATGTGTCTTATGTTATGTTGAATTAAACTTTCGTCCTATGACAAAACTATCATTATTAATATTTTTTGCTTCCGGTGATCTCTCTGAGCTAGCATTTACCTAGCCCCACTGCTACCACAAAGGTGACCTCCCTCTACGTCAATGACAAGGGTAGCCTTTGACTCTAATTCTCTTTTGATATTCCCATTCAACCCTCCAGAGTCAGGCCCCCTCACAAAAAAGAGGGTTTCGCCCCCACTTTTCTCAAATCACTGGGGGTGAGGGGACATGAGTCGGAGCCTGCCTGCAGGTTGCTGTCACTGTGGGGGGGGGACATGAGTCGGGGCCTGCCTGCAGGTTGCCGTCACTGGTGGGATGGGGGGACATCAGTCGGGACCTGCCTGCAGGTTGCCGTCACTGGTGGGGTGATGGGACATGATTCTAACCATGCCTACGGTGTATGGTGCTATGTGGGCTGCCTGCGGGCATGGTCACGGGTGATGGTGTGGTCCCTTGTGGTGTGGGCAGCCTGCGGGCATGGTCACGGGTGATGGGGGGATCCCTTGTGGTGTGGGCTGGCTGCAGGCATAATCACGGGTTATGGGGGGATCCCTTGTGGTGTGGGTTGCATGCAGGCATGGTCACGGGTGATGGTGTGGTCCCTTGTGGTGTGGGCAGCCTGCAGGCATGGTCACGGGAGATGTGGGGATCCCTTGTGGTGTGGGCTGGCTGCAGGCATAATCACGGGTTATGGGGGGATCCCTTGTGGTGTGTGCTGCATGCGGGCATGGTCACGGTGATGGGGGATCCCTTGTGGTGTGGGATGCCTGCGGGCATGCTCACGGGTGATGGTGTGGTCCCTTGTGGTGTGGGCTGGCTGCGGGCATGGTCACAGGTAATGGTGTGGTCCCTTGTGGTGTGGGGCACCTGCAGGCATGGTAATGGGTGATGGGGGGTCCCTTGTGGTGTGGGCTGCCAGCGGGCATGGTCACGGGTGATTGGGGGTCCCTTGTGGTGTGGCCTGCCTGCAGGCATGGTCATGGGCATGGTGATGGGGGGTCCCCTGCGGTGTGGACTGCTTGAAAGCATGGTCCCGGGTGATGGGGGGTCCCATGGGTGATGGGGGGTCCTTTGTGGTGTGGGCTGCCTGCGAGCATGGTCACGGGTGATGGTGTGTTCCCTTCTGGTGTGGGCTGCCTGCATGCATGGTCACAGGTGATGGGCGGTCCCTTGTGGTGTGGGCTGCCTGCAGGCATGGTCATGGATGATGGGGGGTCCCCTGTGGTGTGGGCTGGCTGCGGGCATGGTCACAGGTGATGGTGTGGTCCGTTGTGGTGAGGGCTGCCTGCAGGCATGGTCATGGGTGATGGGGGGGTCCCTTGTTGTGTGGGCTGCCGGCGGGCATGGTCACATGTGATTGTATGGTCCCTTGTGGTGTGGGCTGCCTGCAGGTATGGTCACGGGTGATGGAGGGTCCCTTGTGGTGTGGACTGCCTGCGGGCATGGTCACAGGTGATGGTATGGCCTGCAGGCATGGTCACGGGTGATGAGGGGGTCCCTTGAGGTGTGGGCTGCCTGTGGGCAAGGTCACGGGTGATGGTGTGGTCCCTTGTGGTGTGGGCTGCCTGCAGGCATGGTCACAGGTGATGGGGGGGCCCTTGTGGTGTGGGCTGCCTGCGGGCATGGTCACAGGTGAGGGTGTGGTCCCTTGTGGGGTGGGCTGCCTGTAAGCATGGTTACGGGTGATGGGAGCTCCCTTGAGGTGTGGGCTGCCTGGGGGCATGGTCACGGGTGATGGTGTGGTCCCTTGTGGTGTGGGCTGCCTGCAGGCATGGTCATGGGTGATGGGGGTCCCCTGTGGTGTGGGTTGCCTGCAGGCATGGTTACGGGTGATGGGGGGGTCCCTTGTGGTGTGGGTTGCCTACATGCATGGTCATGGGTGATGGGGGGGTGCCGTGTGGTGTGGGCTGCCCGCAGGCATGGTTACAGGTGATCGGTGGGATCCCTTGCGGTGTGGGCTGCCTGCAGGGTGTGTTCACGGGTGCTGCCAGCATGCGCAGGATTTTTCACGCGATTTGGCAGGCGCCAGTGGGGTACGCGAGTTCACAGGGGTACGCAAGGCGCTTTTCATGCAATTTTGCTTGCGTGAGCAGGGTACACGTATTCAAGGGGGTGCATGAGGCGCTTTTAATGCGATTTCGATTGCGCGAGCGGGTACGCATAATCAAGGGGGTGCGCAAGGAGATTTTCATGCGTTTTGGATGGCGCGAACGGTGTGCGCGTATTCGCGGAGTTACAGTGGGCCCTTTTCATGCGATTTGGCTGGCGCGAGTGGGGTACGTGTATTCAAGGGGGTGCGCGAGGAGTTTTCACACTATTTGGTTGGCGCAAGCGGGGTACGCATATTCGCGGGGTTATGGTAGGCCCTTTTCACGCGATTTGGCTGGGGTGAGCGATGTACGCGTTTTCAAGGTGGTGTGCACAGAGATTTTCATGCGATTTGGCTGGCGTGACCGGGGTGCGCGTATTGAAGGGGGGCGCAAGGATCTTTTCACGCGATTTGGCTGGCGCGCACAGGGTGCGTATATTCAACGGGGCGCACAAGGAGATTTTCACACGATTTTGCTGGTGCGAGACTGGAACAAAATTTTGCAGGGTTTCGCAGGGCCCTTTTCACGCGATGTGGCTGCCAAGAGAGGGGTACGTGCTGTTTTTCATGCAAATACGGTGTAGGGGGGCTGTATGCTGGTCCAGGGTAGCGGCCCTTTGCCCCGTATTGGGGATTTCTATGGCTTTTTCTGGCGCAGGGGCATTCTTGGGGGCGTAACTGATGCAGCTGGATGTTCGCTGCGCCACAGCTGCAAATGGCTCTGGAAATCATGAATACGCGGTGCGCCAAAATGCTGTTTTGTGCTGCCCCTGGTGCACCCGTGGCGCACGCTCCCTGTCTGCGCCAGGCGCATGCTCTACTTCTGCGCTGAATTCTATGAATTGGCCCCTTAGTCAGTACTTTAATTTAAAAAAGATATTCTATAGAAAAACAGTGTGCCAAATGCAAATGGTATATTAACATTGGAGCCTTCATGTTAAAAGTAAATAAAGCGATTAGCTAACATTTTATTGTGGGAGACCTCTTAAAATTAGCCCCCAGTTTGCTGGTGCAGAGTCATTTCTGAAAAAATTGATGCAAACCTTGGGAAAACAAACCTACAGACCACTATTTAATTTTTGATGGTGGTTTTGATGATTTTTGAAGGAGAAATTATTACAGCTTTGAAGACGCCCAATGGACTTCTTCACTATTAATTGTTGAAATAAATTGCAAGTCAGTGGGAACTGACACTGCGTGCACTTTCCAAGAACAAAGCTAATGATTAATAAACTAACACCTACTGGTCAGGATTAGCTGGCATGATAATAGGAAGCATTTTGAATGAATTCGCTTCATACTCTACATACAAGCTGAACAGCAGAGCTTGGAGGAGACAGAGGCAGACAGATGTGATGTTCCTAGTCAGCAGAAACCAAGTGGGACAGAGTTTGGAGGAATAGATGAACAATATGGCAGGACTGCCTGGGTAAGTAGAAACAAACATCTATTTTGATGCATTTAACATGGCAGAGTAAACCTGTTTATGTGCCTAAAAATTGTTACTTTGACAATTTTCCAAATTCACATTTGTGTCCGTTTCAATATTTTAGTGGGTATAATATGCCATTTTTGCAACATATGTTTCTTTTCCATGATTAAACCATTTAGAGACACCATGGTGTATTTTTGTCAGGCATCCTTCCAAGAATCCTTTGTGCTGGTAAGACACTGAGTTTATCGAGAAATGAGTTTCTACATAGCGCATTAAGACCCTTTCTTCCCCTGGTATTTCTTTGGCCTGGATAAGTCAACCCATCTAAGCCCTTGGATGGAAGAGAGGAATCCAAAGAGGTGGATTTCAAATGTGTTATCTATAGTGCATGGGCCAGATTCTCAAAAAGCAGTGCAAATGAAAGGAATGCAGAGAATGCACTTGTTTCATTTGTGATTCTTTCAGAAATAGTCACCTTATTCTCAAAGGTGGCCTGAGCATTTCAGCAGGGGCTGGACAACAGTGCAGAGATGTGCTGTCGAGCCCCGTTGTATATGTTAGTGCTCGGAGCTAACAAATTGCCTCACTTCCGCCAAAGAAGGTTTTGAGAATCTAGCCCTATGGCGTTAGATTGCTTTATGTTGTTTTTAGGTAACTTCCCTTAGAAGTCATGAAGCCTCATTAGAAGTTTTCTGGTATACTGGTGGTAATTACGTCAGGATACCGGCAAACAGTAATACTTTTACTGGTGCCTGATCTGCCGGAATTACAAGCAGATTACACGTGCCGACAAGGGAAGGTAAATCCCCATTCCATGGAGCCCCATAGTACTCCATGGGGTAATTGCTGGTATTACTGGCACCAGTAATAATACTGGCACTGATAACATTGGTGCCAGTAATACTGACTGTTTCTGCCAGTGGGTTGCCTGACTTACCTCCAGTTCTTAGCTGGAGGTAAATCAGGCCACCCCACTGGCAAACATGTAGTTTGCCAGTTCAGAATTGTGCCAGAAAAACAGAATTATCGGCACGTTAATTCCAGAACGGCAAACTAATAATGAGGCCCATGGACTTTTGACAGAGTTTTTAACTTTTCGCATTTAATGGTTAAGGGTTATTGGGTTGTACCTCTCTACTGGCTTGCCAATCCTGTTTTACTATAGTATTGTAATGCTCTCTACAAAGGAATAAATATACATGAATGCTAAACAAAAACAATGAGAACATTATTTGGTGTCTTTCTATTTATGAGTATAAAAAGTGTCGGGGTCATTACAGTTTTGCCGATGTGGTAAAAGTGCTGGCAAATGTGGCAGTCATACCGCTACTTTTACCACACCGGCAAAACACAAGTTCGTGGTGAGGGCACTGATTTACCTCCAGCCAAGTGCTGGTGGTAAATCTTGTCCCCACTGGCAAAGAAATGCTGGAATTACTGGCACCGGTAATTCTGGTGCCGGCAATTCTGGCAATCCCCTCCATGGAGTCTTACCTGACACCATGGAATGGGAAATGCACAACAAATAAAATGACTAAATGAATGGGCAAGTACTTACCTTACTGGCACTTTGAATCTGCCGTAATTCCAGCAGACTGAGTGATGGTAATGATAAATCCGTTTTGTGGTCTCCAGCCGGTAACAACCGCAGGATACAACCAAACTTATAATGACCCCCACAATATTGTAAGTATAAATACTTGTTGTTTTATTGATAAAGTTAAGTAGGGAAAATATTGACATCTAATGTTAATCATTGCCAAAGGGGTAAAAAGAAGGTACTCCTAGACCCACGACAATTCTGCTGCCCAATACTAAACATGTCAGGTACTAGGTGAAGTGGTTTCCCTTACACTAAGGAGAGAAATCCAACTCTCTCCAGAGCCTCACGTCGGGTACTCCATTATTATCTACCGCACAACCTGCGACAACCATGGGTGAGAAATTCTTTGGAGGTTTCCTTTTGGATAGAGATCAGGCTCTGTCAGGAAGGGTTCGATGAAAATCAGAACAATATGCAGGGCTGTTATATTATTGAAGGTTCACCAGACAGCTTCCCTGACTCATCCTAGTGCTATTTGCCTGCAAGGGATTGCACCTGCAGCTCACTGAAGCAGTGGCACAGACTGCAGTGCCTGAGCAGGAAACAACTACACCTGCCCCCAATAACACAGTCAGAGGGTAGAGGGGAGAGTTAAGGGTGTCATTTCACAAGGGGAAAAGAAGCGTTCAGTAATACCATGATTATGACACATCCCACAGCACCCTGTTCCACTGCCTCCTGCCATGGCAGTTGGCGGTGCCAGAGGTAGCTATGGTGACCTGCTGTTGACCAGGCTTAATTGCCTTGTGGTACGGACAGGATCATTAGAAACATACCTCCATCTACCATCTTCATGTGAAGGAGCACAAGGAAGACATTTCCTCACCTCTTGTTGCACCCAAAAACACTCAGAAACAAATAAAATGTTACTGAAGCGTTCTGAGTGGGACAATGTGTGGGGACCTGAGAATGTAAACTGGGCTCTTAAAGAACTAGTGTATGTTCATCTATTAGCATTGCCCCTTGCATTACCATGAGTTGTAGGGTTTTACAGCTTCGGACCCGCCGATTTATAATGAGGCCCATCGCCTTGATCCAATGGTGAACTGGGTTGAATTGACTAGCACAAATCAGATGAGCCTCCCCAAAATGCCCCTACAAATGGGAAACATTTACAAAAGTGGAAGTAGTCTCTCTCGCCAGTGAAATATTTAATGGGAGGCATTGTGAGGAATTGCCATCTGGGAAGGGTTTGCTAGCCTTGTTTTTTGTGTGGATTTTTTAAAATAAAAAGATGCAGATAATTCCATCTCAGAAAAGCTAGTCGGCTAACCAGACCTCCCTTTCATTAAACTCCATGCCAAGCGCCTAGCGTACACCTCTGTCTTCCTGCATGAGTACCCTGATTTGCAGTTCTTGCTCTCCAGTGGTACAGAGGAGGCAGGTGCTGAAAGGAAATCAACCCAAAAATTGCATGGAAAAATAATCAAGAGTCAAATAAGCACTACACCTCTTTGCCAGGGAAAACAAGGTTAATTGCATGCAAAAAAGGCCTCAGACGGTCCCATAGAACCAAACTGACATGGTGCGCTCTAATTTTTCCAAAGGGTTACGTCTTTTATAGAGTGATAAGCCATAATTAACAATACTAACATAATAATGAGATACAACATAATCCCTTCACTACCATTGACTACAACCTATATAACATGCTAATGTCCCCCTATATTCCCTGGACCGATTGACCACCTCTAATCTAAACCCATTCCCCTATACACATGGGCCCTCATTACGACCCAGGCGGTAAGTTACCGCCTGGGCCGTGACTTTACCACCATGGCGTAAACTATGTTTACGCCATGGTGGTTGGCGGACTTACCGCCCCATTCCGACCTTGGCGGGGCGGTAAGTCCCCAATCCCCATTTACCCTTCCCCATTCCCATTTTTGCCCCATAGGGCATAATGGGAGTGGGGGAGGCGTTAATTACGCCACCGTAAATTACGGTGGCATAATTAACTCCATGGTCCCTTAGCGCCATGGATTTTAACACCTGCTAAAAGCAGGTGTTAAGTCCGCCATGGCGCTAAGGGACCTCGTACTCAGGCGGTAAGGGTCGGCGCTGTTTACGGCGCCGTAAACCCCTTACCGCCTGAGTTGTAATGAGGGCCATGGTCCCCTACATCGTCACTTGCAAATCCAGGTATGTGATTGTTGGCTTCCCCTTATTGACATATTCATAAATTAAGACCCTTGCGTTATGTGCACCCCTTCATTCCAGACGCGATCAAAGTAAACTGGCAAGGCCAACTCTGCTTTTGATAAGACAATAAATAGGCCTTCTAATTAACACAGACGCTGTGGCGCACACAACTTGCCTCCCCAACCTTGTACTTAATTTGTTGGCATCACCTCTAATCCCCCCATCCCAAATCATGGAACGTTCCATACATGGCTCCCTCCTTATCTCCTTCGTACCCCAGGTGCCCAGTAATGATGTGACCAGGGCACTGCTCTTGAGTCGGAATTTCAGGGATGTATTTGCTTTTGGATGTGTTCTACTTGTAATTCATAAAGGTTGACTGCTCATTGAGGAGGGCAGTAGTGCCCTAAATCATCACCTTGCCCATTGGCACAACAAAACGTTATGCCCTGTTCTCATGAATTTGTCCTTCAAAGGGCTCATCCCTACCAACTCTCCCTGCAGCTCACTTTCCGTTCCGACCCTATTCAGGCTCTGCAGCTGGATACAATGAGTGTATCCAGCACTGTAAGGATACAATCCGATCTTCAATATATGGTCAACAGAAGCAAACAATCAAATTGGAAAAGTTGATTGTAATGAAAATGGCTGTTCTGACCTATTCAAGAAATTCTTGCTGCAGTTTTTGAAAGGCAATGGCCCTATAATACCCACATTTTTGATGGCTTGTTGTCACCCAACAATTTCCCCTTATCGTGAAAATCAGAAACCCCTTCCCTTATGTCGCGCTAAACAAAACCCCATGTATACCTCCAATATTCACTACACACAGGAAACATCTTCTGTTTCTGACATTTCTGTATGTGATGTTTTTGAACAATATCATTTTGGAAATCCAATTGCATCTATGGACTTCAGATCCCAGAAAGCCTCAAGTACTGAGACGAATAAGAGGAGAGAATAATTAATGCAGAGTAAGCAAAGTACAAAGACCAACATGCAGGCTAGTTATTCCATTGAAACCAAGTGGCCCGGGGCATTTAAAAATGGCAACAGCCACATTCAGAAAGGCAGTACAGTAGAGAACCGCAGAGGAGAAGATGGGCACATTCATACATCGGTTCGCAAATGAGTTACAGACAATGGTATCGTGGGAAAGATGCAGAAGCATAGCAGGCCTACCTGAAGGATTATGGGAGCACCGAGAAGCACAACAGAGCTCCTGGAGCGGTCGAGTCTGGAAGCAGCGTTCTCTGATCCTGCCCACAGAAGGAAGCCAGCGAGTAAACGCAGAGCCACAGGGAATGCTGAAAAGATGCCCGCTCCACCTGTGAAGTCAATCCAGGGAGGAAGCTTCACAGCAGATCCACACCATATGTTGGAGATGCCACAAACAACCAATGAGACGGCCCAGAACCATTGGGGACCCTGGGGCATACCGACAAACAAGAAAGCAAGTGAATGAAGAATGTGAAGTTGATATTTTGATAATACTCGAAGACGATTTAAATACAAGCAAAATATAAAGTTAGATCAAGGTATAAAAGAAAGAAGATTTGAATACCGGCAAGATAAAGTGCAACAATGAAATCTCATTAATTACATGTGCATGAGATGTCTATGTGGGGAGAGTTGAAGCAAGTGTTGTCCTAAGCAAATACATTGGACAGAACAAAGCAGATGCTGGTGTTATATATTGAAATCAACACTAAAGCCAATAGTGAAGTCCTGGTAAATAGAAGACACCAGGCAATTGACCTTTGGGAGAAAGATAGCTGGCAGGGGAGTATACCAGGGGATCTGTAATACCTCTAAAGAGAGGATTCTTGGCAGGGGAGTATACAAGGCAATCCACTGAAATTGTGTAAAGACTGTACCATTGTGCCAGGATTCCTGGCAGTGGAGTATACCAGGAAATTCATTGAAATTGTGAAAAGACTACAATGGAGAAAGGAGTACTGGCTAGGGAGTATACCAGACAATGGGCCTCATCACGACCTCGGCGGTAACCCTTAAATCCGGCGGTAGCGCTATTACTGCTGGATTTAAGGGTCCGCCGAATCAGGGCCTCGGTGGATTTCAACCCAGCTCTGAGCTTGTCAGGGTGCAGGCATTGGGATTGTGTAGAGGGGAGCCTGGAGTGAGTTGTGGACGTGGTCCACACATGGACAAATACAAAAAACTCCAGCGCAAAAGGATATTGCCTTATCGAAGGTTTCTGTGCCCTCTTTGCAGGAACAAAGGCCTACAAACTCCAATTCCCAGCAGGCCCTGGGCCAGAAACTACAAAATCCCACCCACATTGGGTGGAGCACATCCGCGCATGCGCGCGCGCACGTTAGCACGGGGCTTGTGCTTGAACTCCCGAACGAAGAGGACGTGTTTATTGCAGCTCCGAGGAAGGGGACACACGCGAGGGGCCACGCCCCAGCCAGCCATCACCCGGGCCCCTCACACGCCTGAGATAAGTACAGCAAGCGCAGGGGAGCAGCTACAGCACATGCTGGGAAAACCGCGCTTGGGCAGCAAAGCCGCGTTCAGGGGCGAACAGTCAGGAATCTCTCACGCGAAGCGGGGCACACGCAAGGGGGCACCGCCCAGACTCATCAGTCCCCTTGTTCGGCAAAAGATAAGTCCAGCATTAATCCAAAGCTAAGACCCGTGAAAGACTCGCACCGAAGCGCAGCGATCCCACGAGCAGTGCATATTATTTGCATGCATAATTAGCCATGTGCACTAGCTAAGGGAACCGCAACTGGGAGCACAGCGGCGTGGCTTGTACTGAAGTCGTACTGCGCTACATGGGTCTAGCGGCACGTTTATTATTTACTCTACGTGTGCATATTAACACGTGGATCAGCGAGAACTGCGGGGCCACGTGTGGCCTAACCGCATATCAGGGTGAAACCCACTCAAGGGGGCATACGAGTTAGAATGTGGGGGTGCATGAAGGAATGTCGTTTACCCACTGATGCATCTGTTGTGTGTGTGAGGAAACACTCACAAGGTAGTAACTCATAACTCTCTTTGCAGCATTTATCTGCTCCGGAGACCGGACCTGAGAGTGCGCAGGCAGGAGGCCAGCACTCAAAAACAGAGATAAGTCCTTTTGCTCTAATTGCCTCATTGATGACAGTGTGTAATGTGGGCATGTAATGTATATGCAGGTTTGGGTATGCATGTTTAATTGTTAGTTTGTATTTACCCTATCACCCCCAGTCCTGTCCACCTTCCCTCTCCTAAACCTTGTTCTGGTTATCCTGAAAACCAGTTCCTGTCCAACCATCGATTCCCTAACCCTCTTTCCCCGCCGGGGTCTCGGAGGTCTGTGTAAACTGTGACTTGCAGGCACCCAGACCACGGAGGGGGTGGTTGGTTCGTGCCACTCCTGCGCTTGAAGGTTGGAGCCTGACAGAGCTGGTGTGAAATCCGCTGAGAATTTGCGCTCATACCACCGGGGGGAAATCCGCCGGCGGTATGAGTGCGAAATTTCCCCATTGAGCCCAATGGGGAATGGGGCTTTCCTGAATGGGCTCAATGGGGAATGGGCACTTCCAAGTCCACCCAACTCGTGATCCCGCGCTATTAGCGCCGGGGGCTATGGTGGTCACGCTAATAGCCCCCGCGCTAATACCGGCGGCGTTACCGCCGAGGTTGTGATGAGGCCCAATCCGCTGAAATTGTGAAAAGACTGCGCCATTGTTAAAGGATCCCTGGAAAGGAACTATTCCAGGCAATCCACTGAAGTTATGAAAAGACTGTAACATTGTGGCAAGATACCTGGCAGGGGAGTAAACCGGGGGATCTAAGAGGGCCATGAGGAGACACCCTGGCAGTTACATACACCAGGCATTTTAAGCTGTATAATGAACTTTAATACTTGTGGAAGCTACCTGGCAGGGAAATATAAGAGGGAATCTGAAGAGCCCCATAAGAGCATCCCTGCAGAGGAGTGTCCCAGGTAATTCACTAAATAAGACATGCATACAAGACGTCCTGCCAGTCAAAGCTACCAGGTGTTTTGGGAACTGTGGAAAGATACCTGGCAGGGGAGTGTACCAGGGGATATGAAGAACCCATAAGAGGATTATTGGCAAAGATGCATGCCAGGCAATCCGACAGAAGTTGTAAAGAAAGTTTAAAAGTGATACAGAATTCCTGGCAGTAGGTTTACCAGGGAATCTGGAAAGTATACTACCCAAACAGTTACGTTTACAGAAAGAGATTTATGTCAATAGAACCACTTTTGCTACAAAGGCATTGACAGATGTTTTGGAATATATTGTGTGAATAAGAACTTTTGAATCCAATGTAAACTCTTAAGGAATTCATGGATGAAGAGACACTTGTGTGATACAAAGAAACTGTTCTGTGAAAGAGACACCTTTGCCCCCCTGCTTAAAAATGCAGTGGACGGGAACTATCATCTGGTTGCAAGGATTTCTCCTTCGAAAATACTTTCGGATTTATTCTCTAACTGCTTCTCAATCGACTATCCTGCTCTCCTCACTAAATCTGGTAGGAAGAAGTTTAAAAAGACATCCTGGTCTCCAACCCAGGCCTCCCTATCGCTGACACCTATGCCAGTGCCTCTTCCAGGCAAACTTTCACTGACATCCTCTTTGTCGTTCCCGCTCCTGACCTATGGACCCTGAATATGGTCTCTGTGCTATCTCCCTTCTCTTGTTCTCCCGTTAATGGTGGCACCCGGTGGGAGGCCCTCCTGTCCTCCTTCCTCTCCTCTAAGATCATCATTAAAGTTTATGTTAATGGCACCATCTTGGTCCAAGGCCCCCATGCCAACCTCCTCCTCTTCAATAGATGCTTCCCATGCCTCATCAATTTCTTCTCTTCTCCTGCTGTCCCCTCTCCCCTCTCCAAAGCCTCCTCGGCTCCCCTGCTACCACCTCCTTGGCTACCCTTCCCTCTCCTCTTTCCCTGTCTGCCCCCCCATAGGCTTATTCTACACTTCCGCAGGGCGTACCTCTGATGTGTATCCCTCCCCAGGAGTCTTTCAAGGATGGCAACCTTCTCCATATTGTCACTCTTAACTCTTGCTCAGCTGTCAAACACTCCTCTGACATCTGCCACCTTCTTGAGAAACTCGACCTTGATGTCTTCGGTCTCACTGGGACATGGTTCACGCCCAGCTCTGTCACAAGCTTTGACACTCTCCTCCCTGGAGGCTACAAGATCCTCTCCGCGCCCAGGTACAACCGCCCCGGAGGGGGTGTAGCCCTGATCTTCCCCGAGTGGATTCCTGCCTCTGTCATTCCTACGCAAGCCAACTCCTCCTTCTAATGCCTCGTCTGCAGGCTCTCTCTCTCCTAGCCACTCCCTTATTGTGGCTACTATCTATTGGCCACCTGGTCATATCTCCACCTTCCTCTCTGTGTGGGCGGACCTCTCCTCTTCCCTCCTGGTCTCGACCACTCAACTCCTCCTTCTGGGAGACTTCAACAGCCACCTGGATGCTTCCTGTCCTTCCTCAGGACTCTTTCGCAACCTCTGCGACTCTCTCTCACTCTCTATTCTCCCCTCTGTCCCGATTCACTGTGCAAGGCATACTCTGGATGTTCTGATTTCCTCAGACCTTCCCCTCTCTATCCCTCTCACCACTCCTCTCTCCTGGAGGGATCACTTTCTCCTTTTCTCCCAGATCACCCTCTCTACCCCTCAGGCCAAGCTGACTCCATCACTGCCACCCACCTTCTCGGTCATTCGACCCATGAAGCACGTGTCTGTTGAGGCTTTCGCCACCAATTTCTCACCACCCCTCCCCCTTTGGCTGACTCACACCCTGACACAGCCTCTTCCATGCTCCATTCTGCTATATCTGACACTCTTGATGGTCTTGCCCCTGTCATGAGGATCCGTCTGAAGCCCAAAGCCAAGTGCAACTCCTGGTATGGCTCAGACCTCTTCACCCTGAAGCACAAGTGCAGGGTGGCTGAGATGAAATGGCGTGCTTCATTTTCATCCTCTGACAAACTGGCCTGTCGCCTACTCCAAAGGCAATACCGGCTCTCTGTCTGCACTAAGAAGAGAGCCCACATCCAAGCCCGCGTCTCTGCAGCATGCAACAACTTGGCTGAAGTCTTAAAATCTGCAAGGAACTGGCTAATATTGCCACAGTCTCTACCTCCACTGTCCCTTCCCCGGCCCTCTGCATGGCGCTGGCTTCTCATTTCATCTCTAAAACTCAGGACATCCTGTCCTCTCTCTTCCCCTCTCCCCTTCCTTCTTCTACTCCCTGCTCTTCCTCTGGCCCTTCTTTGGCCTCCTCTCCTCCCCCTTCTCAGCCTTTCCCCTGTTCTCCGCAGGTGAGGTTTCTAGACAAGTCCGATCTATGAAAGTCTCGTCAAAACAGGTGCACCCCTGTTCCTCCAAAACTATCAAGGACCACATTGACTCCCTGGCTACTACTCTGGCCGACTTCTGCAACCACTTTTTTGCCACTGAAGTCTTCCCTTTCCCTCTGAAGCACTCCTTTGTGCACCCCCTTCTTAAGAAACCCTCTGCCGACCCATCCTGTCCAGCTAAGTATCGCCCAATCTCCATTACTCCTTTCCTGAGCAAACACTTGGAAAAGCTGGCCATCTCCCAGCTCAATCTTCACACTCAATCTGTTGGTTGTCTCCATGATCATCAGTCTGGCTTCAGAGCTGCCAGAAGCACGGAAACTGCTCTCCTGAACATCCGTGAAGACCTGCTCTCCAACCTTGATTCCAACACCCCTGTGTCCTCATCTTACTTGATCTCTCCTCTGCCTTCGACACGGTCAACCATGCCATTCTGTTCAACCGTCTCAGTGATAACCTGGGGATTCCTGGTCAGGCACTGGCGTGGCTGTCTTATTTTCTCTCTGATCGACCCTCCCAGGTTCAACTTGGGTCCTTCCTCTCCTCTACCTCTATCTCTACCTGTGGTGTCCCCCAGGGGTCTAACCTCTCTCCCTGGCTGTTCAACCAATACCTGGCACTTCTTGCCTGCCGCATTTCTGTGCTCTGCCCCAACTTCCAGTGCTACACGGATGACACTCAGCTCATTTTTAGGCTACCCTCAGCCACCTCTTCTCCCTCTCTCATATCTGACTGTCTTTCCACCATCCAGGAGTGGTGTGCCGCCAATGATCTCTGCCTTAATGCCAGCAAGACCGAGATTCTCTTCATCGGCACACCCAGACCCTCCTTTCCAGTCACTCTCTGGCCGGCCTCTCTTGGCCCTCTTACTCCTTCCACCTGTGAGGCTAAAAACCTTGGGGTCATCTTTGACTCCACACTCTCCTTCTCTCCTCACATCTTTGACATCTCTAAGAAGTCACACTACCAGTTGCACCTCCTCAGGGGTATTCTTCCTTTCCTCTCCTTCCCCCAGAAGTGCACTGTCTCCAGAGAGATCTGGTTCTCTCTAGGCTGGACTATTGCAACAGCCTTTTTCTAAATCTGCCTGCATCCACCCTCGGTCCTCTGCAGCTCATCCAGAACAGGACTGTGAGACTTGTCCTTGGCCTCAAGCCCAGGGATCGTATCTCTCCAGGACTGAAATCTCTGCACTGGCTCCCGGTGGCTGCAAGGATTAGGTTTAAAACCCTCTGCATTGTCCAAAAGGCCTTCTGGGGCCTGGGGCCTCAATACCTTCAACTCGCTCTTCCGAAATATCTTCCTTCTCAAGCTCTTCGCTCTTCTGCCTCCAACTCCCTCAGGGTCAGTCACTTCTCCAAGCAACAAGCTGGTGGTAGATCTCTTTCATTGGCTGGGACCTCCCTCTGGAACAGCCTTCATGCCCCCCTGAAACTTGTGGAGAACCATCTCTGGTTCTGGAAGCACCTCAAAACCTTTCTCTTTGCTTCTGCTTTCTCTCCTCCTCTCCCCTGCTGATTTCCTGGCTGAAACTGACTTTGCATTGGCTACCTGGCTGCCCTCTGATCTCGGGCCCAGGTCCCCTCCCCCACCAGTTGCACACCTGCACTGCCTTCCTTGCAACCCCGCACTTGGGGACAGTTTTTTCTTTATCCCTACAGTCCCTTTACCAGCACCACTTGACACTTGATGCCTGCACTTACCCTTTAGCCTTGCACTTGCCAGCTGCTGGCCGTACTTTACTTATTGTTATTTATTCTATTATCCTTTTACTGCACTGTCCCCCCCCCGCTTTCCCTCGCACTTTCCCCTTCCCCCTTCCTATGCACTTGCGCGATATGAAGGACACCTGGCCTAGCAGGATCGGTGTCTGTCTTCCCTCTGATCCCCCTCCCTTGACTCGTCGCGCCTTAAAACACTTGTGGATAGGCGTGTTATAAATGCCATATCATATCATTTGTATACTTTGATTATGAACACATTTTGCTAAACATATGTCAGAGACATTTCCTTAGTTGTTTGTTTCTAGTGTGAGGGTCAGTTTAGAAGGTATTGGACACACGTACGGTTTCTAAGTTACTACCTACTTGACACAGACTGATTCTTAGTTTTAGTTTCTTAGGTAGAGAACCTCCTTTCATTAGGAGAGGGCAAGAGGTGCATTTTCCAACCCATTTCTTTTAAATAAGATTCCTGACAATGAGAATACTACAACGTTGTGTCGTCTCTCCTGGGATCGGATTCAGTTGATATATGCTGGGGATCCCACATAAGTAGAGTAAAAACTAGCCCCACATATGTTGCACCTGGGAAAGAGTGGAGTAACATCACCTCTCCCACCAGTAAGTCACATATACAAAAAACCAAGACATGTTCCAGTTCCCTACCACCTATACCTGGAGAAAGATCTAGGCAAGTCCTTTTTTTCTACCAGTTGGCTAGTAGCTATAGAACAATCATGAGAGCCCTTTCACCACCTGGGCCAGAGAGTAGGAGTCTGGTTTCTTCCCTTGACCTCCCAAGCCATTTTTTCCACTAGGAAACAGGTGGTGGCTAACACTTATAAACTTTTCTTTCCTCATGCATACCAAATCCACAATAGGGAAAATATCATTGTCTGCCTAGAGCTTAAAGAAGAAATCCCATCAGTTCAGTTGTCAATCTTATGCCCCTATGTGAAACTAGATGAAAGGGGAGGTTAAAGGTGTTGCCTCTTTTGTCCAGTGGGGATGAAATACAAAATGCCCTTTTTAATTTGTCGTACAATCCAGTAATAAAATAAGAAGAGTGAGCTGGTAGGGATCTTGGCACATGACATCCCATGGGAACTTCTAACCCAATTGACTCCTGGAAGGGAGGTGAGAGAAACCAGGAAAGCAACCTGATGGTAAGTGGGACCAAGAATTTGTTTTTTATGGCTCAAAGCTGGAGGCAGAGATAAACTCTGACTTGAGTCAAGATCACTAGGGGAGGAGGGAAGATCTCCTGACACCTCATTAACACAGGAGATCCATCTTCCCTTGAAGGCTGAATACTGTGACATTTCTCAGTCCCAAAATGTCTTAATTTCCACTTTGGGCAATACTCCCATTCCATCTCGGAAAGATAAATGTTCCCCTGAGGAGAGACCATCCCCTAGACAATCATCTCTCATAGGAGATGGGCTGCATCCCTCATGGGAAGAATGTAGACACCCTCCAAGGCATTGCCTTATAGACTGGGAGGAACATGTATCATCCACCCGAGGGCCACCACTCAGTGGTTTACAGGGACTATGTTTTGATATTAGGGGAAAAGAGGATGAAACCCAAGCGATATTATCTAGTCTACCGTCATGTCCTCCCTTAGACCAAAAGCATTGTTTCGCTTGTGGAGAATATGGCCTTCCGGTAAGGTATTAACCCTTGAATAGGATTGCTCTCCCCTCCATATCATCTTTAAAAGATCATAGCCTAGCTGAACCATCCTATGCACGTATCCTCTGTACCTGGCCAAGTGGGGTACTAGCAGAGAGGAGAGAGACCCAGGTTTTCCAATACACTGGGACCAAAACTACATATAAAATCCCTTTTGTGCTACAAGGAAAGATCATATGGGCTAAATGAAATACGGGAAGCAAGAGATAAGCAATAAGAACAGACATACTTCGCCTGGGATGGAAACCAGTTGGTAAGAAAACATAGGTTGCATTCCTTACTACATGGAGGGTCGTCTAAAAACCCACATTTATGTTACTATCCTGGGAAGAAAATAAAATGTATTGGTGAGAGTAATCCACAACCTTCCACTTCAATTAGTCTTAGGAGGTGATGTACAAGTGGTTGACCAGTGTGTCACACAAAAAACCAGAGTAAAAATTTAAATATACAGAGAAGTAATTCCAAGGTAGTAGCTGTCCCAAGTTCTTCAATTTACTTGTGGGAGTCAAAGAAGTTTTGTTCAACAGATCCTGTTTGGGAATGGGAAACCAAAATTAAAAAACCTCTTCCATACATGGGGGAGACTGTTAATTTTTATGAAATTAACAGCCCTAGAGTAGGATGTCAATGTGAGGGAGAGTTGAAGCGAGTGTTGTCCTAAGCAAATACATTGGACAGAACAAAGGAGATGCTGATGTGATATATTGAAAGTATCACTAAAGAAATAGAGAAATCCTGGTAAAGAGAATACACCAGGCAGCGGGCATATGGGAGAAAGATACCTGGCAGGGAGAATACCATGCAATCCATTGAAATTGTGAAAAGACTGTACAATTGTGGCAGGGTTCCTGGCAGGGTAGTATATCAGGCAATGCATTGATACCTGACAGCAGAGTATACCAGAGTATCTAGGAGGGCCATGAAGAGAAGTCCTGGTAATTAAATACAGCAGACATTTGAAGCTGTATAAAGACCTTTAACACTTGGGGGAGATACCTGGCAGGGAAGTATACTAGGGAATCTGAAGAGTCCGATAAGAGGAATCCTGGCAGAGGAGTATATCAGGTAATCCACTAAAGAGGAAATGCATAGAAGAAGTACTGGCAGTCAAAGCTACCAGGCATTTTGAGAACTGTGGGAAGATACCTGTCAGGGGGGTATACCAGGGGACCTGAAGAACCCATGAGAGGATTCTTGGCAGAGTAGTATCCAGACAATCTAACAGAAGTCGTAAAGAAAGTTTAACAGTGATACACAATTTCTGGCAATATAGTGTGTGAATAAGAACTTTCTGAATCCAGTGTAAACTCTCAAAGAATTCTAAGTTACTAACTACTTGACACAGACTGATTCTTAGTTTTAGTTTCTTAGGTCAGGAGCCTCCTTTCTTTAGGACGGGACTTGAGAGACATTTTTCCAACCCATTTCTTTTAAATAAAATGTCTGACAATGAGAATACTACAACTTTGTGTCTGCTTCTCATTTCTGACCCCTCACAATTTTTACCACATTGAACTGTATCGAACTATTGTAGACCATATTCAAATGCATCCAAACCAACTGGACTCATGGTGCAACTTTTCAATATCTTTGAATCTCTTTGAATCACTGTAGCTGCTCCTCAAACATGTTTGCCCCTGCACTGTGCTAGCTCAGCATGTTGATTACCCTAGGTCAAACAAGAAGCTCACTGCAGCAGATTTCTTCACACTGCCATGGTACAAACGGCACCTCAAACCACCAATGACCCAAGCTTCAATGCCATACCAGTCTTGGTGTCTCCTACGACCCGCCTAAAGACCTTATCGAATGACAACAAGCTCCTGTTTGAGCCCGATTCAACGCTTACTCCACATCTGGATAACCACAACTTGTCCCATCAGAACCTGATTTGACCCGCTTGCACAATGATAAAAATCATGGTTCAATGCCGTTGAACCACCAAGAACTAAGAAAGATATGGTTAGAAGGCCCCAGCTGCCCCTGGTACATTTGTTGGGACTCTAATGACGGGTTACCCCCCCCTTTTGCACCTTTTTCACACACAGTGATAGGAAGCCTGGTTCGATGCCGTCAAACCGCCAAGAACTAAGAAAGGTACAGTTGGAAGGTGCCCCAGGTCCATTGTTGGGACCCTAATGACTGGTTACGTGCCTGTTGCAACTTCTTCCCAATGACATATCCTTTCTACCATCATTGAAGTGATCTATTGCCTTTAACATCCTGCCAAGTATCCAGAGTCCTTCCCCATTTCTCTGTCTTCCTTTACAGGTGTGTTTTTTGTGTGCTTTCTAGTACAGTTTTTACTGCATATTAGTGTGTTTAATTAAAGTATACATATATATATATATATATATATATTTGTGGAACCGTAACTGGACATAATGTGAAAGAAGGACAAGGGAGAGGAAGAGGGACTACAACAAGGAAAAAGAAGAGAGACTGGTATAAGGAAGATGGACTATGAGAAGTGTTTTGGGTGAAATAAAATATGTAGGACAAGGGAGTAGAAAGTAAAAGGGACTAGGATGAAGAGTACAGTCTAGTTTGATGGAGAGGGATGAGAAAGAGGAACAAAAAGGGGAAGAGGAAGAGTGACTGGGATGATGAAGAGAGACTAGGACATGGGGATCAAACTAAGATGAGAAAGAGGGCCATAAAATAGGAAAAGGCTCTAGGATGAGGATGGTGGACTAGCATGATAGACTTGGATGTGGAAGAGGGACTATGGCCAAGAGAAGGGGGACGGACGAGGTAGCAGGGCTAAGACAAGGAAGAGGGACTTGGATGATGAGGAAGAGGGATTAAAATGAAGAAGGGGAATGAGGATGAATGACTATAATGAGAAAAAGGGTATTAGAGTGAGGAAGATGGCGATGAAGAGGAAGAAGGAAATTATTAAGAAAGAGGGACTATGATGGAGAAAATGGGTGATGAATTGGCATAAAGTAGAGCAGTAGAGCAGTTGGAATTCGGACACAGAAGGGATGAGGAACAAAATTGACTAGAATGAAGGGCAAGTATAAGGCACTAGGGTGAGAAAGAGAAAACACAGAAAATACAGTGACTAGAATTGGGAAAATGGACTGTGAAGAGGAACTAGGATAAGGAAGAGGAAAAGGGGCTGCCATGAGAGACTAGGTCAAGTACAAGGAAGAGGAAGAGTGACAGGGGCTTGGAAGAGGCACTAGGATGAGGATGACAGACTAGGCTGAAGATGGTGCACTAGAATCATGAAGTGGGACGAGGGAGGCAAAGATGGACTAGTATAAAGAAGAGGGGCTAGGAGGAGGACTTAGAAAGGGAATAGGGTGTGGTAGATGAGCTAGGGCTAAGAAGATGGATAAGGATGACAACTAGGACAAGGAACAGGGGCTAGAATAAGGAGGATGGAGGAGGAAGATGGACTGTAATAAGGAAGAGCAAGGGGGCTTGCATGAGAAAGAGGGACTAGGATGAGAGGGTAGGATGTTGAAGAGGGAACGAGTTTAGGATTATCACCTGTGATGAGGATGAGGGACAAGGACAAGGCATGAAGAATCAGGAATAAGATGTGAAAGAGGAACTAGAATGAGAAAGAGGGATGAGAAGAGGTGCTAGGATGAAGACAATGGATTAACATGCCAGATTAGGATGAGGGACATGGACTACAATGAGGATAAGAAAGAGGAACTGGCATAAGGAAGAGAGATTACGATAGAGAAGACGAATGGAGCTGATAAAGATTAAGAGGGGTATTACCCAAATTGTTCGAACACAATTGCTCGAATTACCTAATTGACCGAAAGTCAAGGGTCCGAATCGACCTTTGCACAATTGACCACACACATATATATATATATATAATGGGGGTTGCGGGGGGTTTCCCCCCGCATATATGTAACAATTGACCTTCACAATTTGGTCAATTGTGCAAAGGTCAATTGTGATTCAAACAATTGTAGTTCGAACAATTCATATACAACCTTAAGAGGGACTCGGGAGGAGAAGTGGGAGTAGGAATGGGAATTGGGACTAGCATGAGGCAGGGGCATTAGGATGAGGGACTAGGAAGAGGGAACAGAATGAGAAAATGGAATAGTGACTAGGATCAGGAATAGGGACTAGGATGGGGTAGGGAAGCTTGGGTGTGAAAAAGGGATTCAAACACAAAATAGGCATCACGATATATGTTTGGAAATAGGATGATGAAGAGAAGGAGGGACTATTATGAGGATGAGGAAGATGGGTAAGGAAGAGGAAAGGGGACAGGGATGAGGAAGAGGGTCTAGGATTAGGAGGAGGGAGTAGGAGAACAGTGAAGAGGACAAGCTATGATGACAAAGAGGGAAGGAGGAGGAAGACAGACTATGATGAGAAAGACAAAGATGGCTGAGGAAAAGGACTTTGACGAGAAAGAAAAATGAGGAAGAGGGACTATGATAAGGTGGGGGGAATATAAAGAGCGACTAGGTTGAGGAAAAGGGAATAAGGTGAGGAAGAGGATGAGTGTTAATAGTAAAAAGGAAAAGTGAGGGGAATTTGATGAGGATGAGAAAGAGGGAATAAGAAAGATAAGAGCGAACAGAATGAGGAAGAGAGGTTAGGATGAAGAAGTAGGATGGAAAACAGTGACTAGGACAGTAAAATAGATTAGGCTGAGGAAAAGAAAGATGGATTAGGCTGTGGGATTAGGAAGAATATCTAGAATGAGGAAGAGGAAGATGGACTATGATAGGAAAGAGGATGGAGAAGTGGGACTTAGAGGAGGAAGAGGGACTTGAATGGGGAAGGAGTAGAAAGAATAAATTGGATGAGGAACAGGGTCTACAATGACGAGGAAGGACTTGGAGAAGAAAGACAAAGAGGGACACAGACAAGAAAAAGGGCTCAGATGAGAAAGAGGAATTAGGATGTAGAAGAAGGATGAGGAAGAGGAGCAGGGACTAGGAATAAGGAGGTGGAGTAGGAAAAGGAAGAGTACTATGATAAGGCAGGGGACTAAGGTGAAGAATTAGGAATAGAGGCTAGAAAAAGAAAAAGGAAGAAGGACTGGGATGAGGAATAGGGACTAAAATGGTGGAGAGGAACTAGGATGAAGAAGAGGGATTAGGACAAATAATAGGCACTGTGACTTTTTTTCATCATGATCTCCACCGATTTGATTCCTCTTCTTTCACTTCTACCCTGAATTCTTCTCTCCCTCCTATTAATTCCTTTGCTACTATATCTGTTGATTCTGCTCTTGATGTTCTCCAAACTACACTTACATCCCCTCTACACACGCTTTAACCTTCCCATCATTTTACTCCTTCCCATGAACCTTCTCATCCATGGCTTACCCCCGCTGTTCTTGTTCTTCGTAATTCTCTCCAGAAACTTGAGCATTGGTGGAAAAATCTCAAACCCTTTATGATCTTCTGTCTTTGATTTACTCTGCGTATGATAGGCTCCTTCCATCTAGCAAAAAGTTAAATGTTTTCTTGTTTGCCTTTTCTCTTTCTAAGCATCCTGTTGGCTCTATCAGCTCCTTAATTCCATTCTTTCTCCTTGTCCATATGATCCCTCTCTATCCTCGTCTCTCTCTGCTTCTGACCTTGTTCACTATTTCACTACAGAAGTCTCTAATCTCTGTGCATCTTTTCCCTATCCTTCCCCAGTTCCTGCCACTCCATTACCCTCTCTTTCCAACCCTTTGTTGCCTTCTCTCCTCTTACAGATATTGATTCTGCTCAGTTTTTTTCTCGTGCTCATTCAACTACTTCTCCTTCTGATTCTATTCCCTCCTTACTAATTCCATTAGGCTATCCTAATAGTCTTACTTACCTTACTACTGTTTTTAATCTTGCTCTCTCTCTGCTTTGCTATTTCCTGCAATTTTTAAACATGCTACTCTAACTCATATTGTGAAACATTCATCACTGGATCCGTCTTTACCTGCTAACTTTCGCCATATTTCTTTCTTTTCTTTTCTTTCTAAGCTCTTAGAGAGAATCGTCTACTCTCCAATTTCAACCTTCATTCTCTCCTTCCTCCTCTCCAATCTAGGTTAAGGCTTAGCCACTCTACCAAGACTACTCTCTTGCATGTCTCGGACCCTCTGCTCACTGCTCAGCATTATAAACTCTCATCTATTCTCATTCTTTTAGATATTTCTGCTGCTTTTGACATGGTTGATCATCCTACTCTGCTATCTATACTTTCATCCTTGGGTATTGCAGGTTCTCCTCTCTCTTGGTTCATGTCCTACCTCCCTGCCTGCACCTATTCCATTTTTTTGTCCCAGTCAGCGCTCTCCACCGCATACTCTTCTGTCCCTTAGGGTTTAGTCCTTGGCCCTCTCATTATCTCTCTATAGTATGCCTCTCTCTTCACTTACCTCTTCATGCAATCTGTCCTGCCACTTCTACGCAGATGATTCTCAAATCTTTTCTTTTTTTCTGAGTGCAATGATGCTCTCCACATCCAAGCTTGGATGGCCTCTCACTTTCTTCTTTTGAATTCCTCCAATACTGATGTTCTTTATTTTCCATCTTCATCCCATCTCCCTTTCATACCCTTCTTCTCTCTTTCCTCCTACCCAGCTTCCTTTGTCCATCACAGCTCATAATCTTGGAGTTATTTTTGATTCGTCTCTCTCCTATTCCTCCCATATTTCCCTAACTGCCCGTAATTGGTGCTTTATCCTTTTTAATCTCTGTCATGCTTGTCCTTTTCTGTCTTTCCAAGCCACTAAACTTCTTGTTTTAATCCTTATTTTCTCTCACATTGATTATTCTTCTACTCTGTTGATTGGATTGCTGGCTACTCATCTCACCCGCCTTCATTCTATTCATAATTCTGCTATTTGCTTACTATTTGAACTATCTCCCCTCTCTTCTATTTCTGCTCCTCTTTCTTCTGCTGTTATCCTGTCCTTTGAGTCTCATCTTGTTTTTCACTTTCTCTCTATCATTTCAAATGTCTTCACAGCCTTGCTCTCCATTGTCTTGCTTCTCGTGTTTCTTTTTACATTCCAGACTGATCTCTTTGATTTGAATCCACTTATCAGCTGGTTGTTCCCAAACCCCCCTGTGCCTCATCCCGTTTCTGCTCTTTTTCTCCTTTGGCCCCTCTTCACTGGAATTCCTGTCCTCTTCTAATTCGCTCTTCTTCTACTTATTCTCTTTTCCGTACTGGTCTCAAAATGTATCTTCTATCCCATTCCTCACTCCACTGCTCATTTATGATTGTACTGGTAGAGGTGGAGCCCAGTACCCCCACCCAAAGCTCCTCCCCCATATGGCCTATATGTTGTGAGCCAGAATGTGAGACACGTGCAATACCATTGAGAGTACCAATACCTAAGAGAATCCTGGAAGTAAGATTCCCATTGAGAAAACCATACATGCATACACTACAATACGATGGCCATTTCAATGAAATCCAAGAAGAGGTTTGAAAACTGAGCAAAAGAGAAGATTGGTGATGTCATAAAGAATAGAGCTGAGGCACCCAGAAGAGATGCAGAGATGAGAGAACATAAACAGTCTATAGACACTATGAAGAGAAGATGTCAAAAGATGAGCAACATTTCGGGCTCGAGATGAAGATGCTCATGTTAATAGAAATAATGATGAAGATATCAAGTCGTTTTACATTTGTACAGAAGCAGTAACGCAACTAGACAAAGTATTCTTAAAGGCTAGCTATGTAGTAAATAGACTGCGGCGATGCCCCAATGTATATGCATAGGAAACGTATGAACTATGGATGATTCCACAGCGCACTTTAGCAGAGCTAAATCCAGTGAAAAGGAAGGGTTTCAGTGTGTTACAGTTAGAAATCGAAAACTTAACCATGGAGGTGAACCAAGGAAGGGCTTGGCTGGTTCAACACCAAGAAGTCAATGCCACCTTGGGCCTGAATGTCTGCACACTAGTTACAGAACTTGTGAAAGAACAAAACTCCTGTTTTAGGTGAGGAGAGAAAACATTGAAGACGTCAGATGTTCATGATTTAATAGTATTATAATTGCAGAAAGACTCAAAAACATGGTCTGCAGTCACGTGGTTGGATGAAAATAGACACTGGGACGAGCTGTATCGAAACCAAGAAGACAGAGTATGCCTATACTCCCTCATATTCTTGAGATCAGAGAACATTTTAAAGGCTACGTTCAAAGCTTAATTGACTGGCAGACTGCAAGGGTGATGATAGATGACAGGCTAATTGGTGGGAAGCTATGGTTATGACAAGCCCACCAGCACCTGGATGTTAGACTGTGTGCTTGCCTAGGTGGAATATTACAGAGGGGACAGACAAAAAAACAAAGGCTAGTGTACCCTCTTTTTTTGGTAACAGGGGCCTGACTCATGAGGGTTGTAACAATATCAAAAGAACAGAAACTGAGTCAAAGGCTACCTCTCCCTGATAGCGCTACAGCAGTTGTGGACAAGATTCTAAAGCCTACTGTAATGAGCTATGATTGAATGTATGGCTCATGTCAGGACTTGTCAACATGACATGAGCCATACATTCAATCATAGCTCATTACAAAAAAATCAAAACACTCTGATGCTTAAAACACAGTAAAAAATAATGTTAACATCTGATTTCTTGTCATGTTTCTATTCTGACTTGTGTCTATTAGAAATTGTTGTTGTATTTTTAAACACAACTACAACTGATATTGTATTAATGTTTTCACTGTGTCTAATTTACTAGAATAAATTTGTTTTTAGTTCACTTCAGTGCCCCTCTGGTGTAATCTAATTATGTTACACTAGGCTTTAGAATCTTGTCCACAACTGCTCTAGCGCTATCAGGGAGAGGTAGCCTTTGACTCAGATTCTGTTCTTTTGATATTACAGAGGGGTACAAGGGTCCCAACTAATTATAGAGGGCCACGTAATAAAGAGCCCTATAGTTTGTATAACCAATGGTGTATTTGATGACGTTCGTAGTCACCTGCACTAAGTCAGGGCTTGGTTGCCCCACCTGATGTTAGAGACCCAACCACCTTCCCAACAAGTATGGAACGTATACCTAGATGTTCCCTGTAATCCTATCACTTTCCCAAGTATGTTTTTGTAGTTTGCAACATAGGTATACGTCAATGATGACGAGTTTCTAGTATAATAGTTGGTTTTTTCATGAAATGAATTGAGTGCGAACATCGAGCAAATTTGTTGATATTCATTGTAACTCCCGGTTTAAGATCATTGGGCCTCATTACAACCTTGGTGCTAAGTGCAGGCGTTAAAATCAGAATCAGGCGTTAAGGGTTAACGGTGGCGTTAACCCTTAACGCCTGAGTTGTAATGAGGCCCATTGACATTAAAACAGTTACACTTTTCCAACTTCCTGAGTTAATTTGGTTATTGATGTTTGAGTATATTCTGCATTTCCATCCATCTCAAAGTATTGCTACCTCGTCTTAAAGGGCTGGGTCGGATACCCCAGTTCAGTTGTTATTTTAATTGTTTGTAACTGGCACTTTGGCGAAAGCACATTATAAATCACAATAAATGAAATGAAATGATATGGGATCGGATCTAGGATGAATAAGAGGAAGAAGGACCATAATGAGGATGATGACGATGGGTAAGGAAGAGGAAAGGGAACAAGGATGTTGAAAAGGGACTATAATGAGGATGAGGAAGAAGGTAGAAGGAGATAGGAAAGGAAGAGACAGAAGAACAAGAAAGACAAACTACAACGAGCAAGAGGATTGACGAAGGGGAACTATGATGAAGATGAGGAAGAGGGGCTAGGATAAATGAGAGGGACTATCATGAGGGCCTAGGGTGGGGAAGAGGAACTAAGGAGAGGTAGAGGATTAGGGATAATGTAGCATTTAGAGGAATGGGGAATAGGATGAGGAAGAGAAACAGGGACTAGGATGAGAAGGGAAGAGGGATGAGGAAGAGATACGAGGATGAGGAGGAGGAGCTAGGCTGAGCTACAGAGACTATGATAAGGACAAGCAAGAGGACTAGAATAAGGAACAGCAATTAGGAATACTAGGCTGGACAAGGGACAGGGATTAGGATGAGGACTAAAGACTAGGACAAGGAAGAGGAATGGAGACTATGCTGACTAGAATGAGGGAAAGGAAGAAGAACTGGGATACGGGACATGGATTAGGATGGGGGAGAAGATTTAGGATGAGAAGGAGGGACTAGGGCATGGAGGAGGAACTAGAATGAGGATACTACATAAGGATGAGGAAGGGGGACTAGGATAAGCAAGAATGTCTGGGATGAGGAAGAGTGATTATGGCAAGAATGAGGGAGTGGGACATGGGTGAGGACAGGGGGAGTAAAGAGGAAAAGGAACTATGGTGAAGGAAATGGGACAAGAACATTGGAGAAAGACTGGGATGAGATAAAGAGACAAGGGTACAAGAGACTAGGATAGGTGAAAGGAACTAGGATGCCAAAGCAGTAATAGTACAAAGAAGAACTACAATGAGGAAGAAGAATTAGAGCAAGGGCTACAGATGACTAAGAGAGACTAGGATGAGGAAGATGGTCTAGGATGAGGGAATAGAGTGAGGAAAGGTACACTAGGGTGAGGAACAGAGATGAAGGAGAAGAAGAGAGAGGATGGATAGGAAGATGGGCTAGCATAGGGAAGCGGGACAAGGAAGAAACTTACATAACAAGGAAGAGGGAAAACATGAGGATGACTGATTGGGATGAAGAGGTGGAACTAAGGGGAGGAAGAGGAGCAAGGGCTAGGATGGGAACTATGATGAGCAAGAGAGATGAGTAAGTGGGACAAGGCCAACCAAGTATTACTATGATGAGGAAGCTGGAGTAGGACAAAAGAGGAATTAATAAAAGGCACTTGGATAGGGAAGAGGGTTTTGAACAAGGAAGGTCAAGAGGGCTTAGGATAAGGAAATAGAATCAAGGACTAGGATGAAGAAGAAAAAAAATGAACTGTGATGATTCAAAGGGACTAGAAAGTGGGAGAGAGACTGGGAGAAAAACAAATAACTAAGACTAGGAAGTGGGACTATGCTGGGGAAGAGAACCTAGAATAAGGTAGGGGGCCGATATATGTGAGAGGGTTTAGAGTGATGAATAGGGAACAGGACAATGCAGCAGTCCAAAAGGAGGAAGAGGGTTGAGGAATAAGGACTAGGTGAGGAAGAAGGACTGAATTGAGGAAGACGATGAGGGATGATGCAGTGGAAGAAGTATGAGGAAGAGGGATTAGAAAGGTTACAAAGGGCTAACACAAGGGAGAGGGATTCAGATGATGAAGAGAGTCTAGGACGACAAAGAGAATGAGGAACTAGAATAATTAGGATGAGGAGGATGGATGATGGATAGATGGATGAGAAAGAGAGACTGGGACAAGGAAGAAAAAGGATTAAGAAGTGGGGCAAAGATGAGCATGAGGGAGAACGAGGTGTAAGGGGGCCAAGCTGACAGAAAGGAAAGAGGATATGGGGGAGACACTAGGGTGAAGGTGAGTAATTTGGACAAGAAAAAGGGACTAGGACAGGGATGAGGATGCAGAAGAAGGACGAGGAAGAGGGGTGAGGAAGAGGGACTAACACGAGGAAGAGGGATTAGGATGAAGAGGAGGTATGAGGAATGGGATGAGGAAGAGTGATCATAACAAAGATGAGGGAGTGGGGCATGGGTGAGGACAAAGGAGTAAATAGAAGAGGGACTATGGTGAAGGAAATGGGACAAGAACATTGTAGAAAGACGGGGTTGATAAATATGGACAAGGAATAGGGACAGGTGAGAGCAACTAGGATGTCAAAGTGGTACTAGGACAAAGAAGAAGGACTAGAACGAGGAAGAAGAATTAGGGCAAGGGGCACAGGTACAGGTGACTAAGAGGGACTAGGATGAAGTAGAGAGTCTAGGATGAGGGAATAGAGGAAGGTACACTAGGGTGAGGAACAGAGATGATGGAGAATAAGAGATATGATGGGTAAGAAGATGGGCTAGAATAAGGAAGAGGGACACGGAAAAGAGGTGAGGAAGAAGGGCAAGAAAAGAAACATGTGGATGACTGATTAGGATGAGGAGGTGGGACTAAGAGGAGGAAGAGGGGCAAGGGCTAGCATGGGAACTAGTACGAGCAAGAGAGATGATTAAGTGGGACAAGGACAACCAATAATGACTAGAACGATGAAGCTGGAGTATGACAAATAAGAGGGATTCATGAAAGGCACTTGAATGGAGATAGAGGGTTTTGAACAAGGAAGATGAAGAGGCTTAGGATAAGGAACTAGAATGAAGGACTAGGATGAAGAAGAGAAAGAAGACACTGGGATGATGAAAAGGGACTAGGAAGTGGGAGAGAGACTAGGATAACAATGAAGGACTAAGACAAGGAAGTGGGACTATGCTGGGGAAGAGGACCTAGGATGTGGAAGAGGATCTAGAATAAGGGAGAGGGACCGGTACATGGGAGAGGGTCTAGAGTGATGAATAGGGAACAGGACAATGCAGCAGACCAAAATAAGGAAGAGGGTGGAGGAAGAAGGACTAGGATGAGGAAGACGAAGAAGGACTGAAGTGAGGAAGAGTATGAGGGATGATGCAGAGGAAGAAATATAAGGAAGAGGGATTAAGAAGAGTAAGAAGGGTTAGCACAAGGAAGAGGGACTCAGATGATGAAGAGGGACTAGGATGACAAAGAGAATGAGGAACTAGAATGATTTAGATGAGGCAGATCGATGGATGGATGGATGGATGGATGGATGGATGGATGGATGGATGGATGGATGGATGGATGGATGAGCAAGAGACTAGGACAAGGAAGAAAAAGAATGAAGAAGGGGCACAAGGACGAGAATGAGGGAGAAAGAAGTGTAAGGGGGCCAAGCTGACAGAAATGAAAGAGGATATGGGTTAGGGACTAGAATGAGGGTGTGTGTTTTGGACAAGGAAGAGGGACTAGGACGGGAGAGGGATGAGGATGCAGAAGATGGACAAAGAAGAGGGATGAGGAAGGGGGACTAAAATTATGAAGAAGGATTACAATGATGAAGAAGGACTAGGATGAAGAGGAAGTATGAGGAAGAGGGACTCACATGAGGAAGAGGGGCTAGGAAAAGGAAGAGGGTCTTGAATGAGGGGCTAGTTTGAGGTAGAGGGACAAGTATGAGGATGTGTGTGTAAGAAGAGGAAGTGGGACTCGGATACAGAAAGGGACTAGGAAATAGGTGAAGGATTAGGGTGGGAAGAGGGACTAGGACAAGGATGATGGACAAGGATTTGGGAGAGGGACTAACATGAAGCAGAGGGGTTTGGACAAGATATTATGAGAGAGAGGGACAAGGTTCAAGAACATGGACTAGGATAAGAGGAGAGTCTGGCATGAGAAAAAGGGAGAAGGAAAAGTTTTAGGAAGATGGATTAGGATGAGAAAGAGGGACAGGAATGAAGATAAGTGGCTAGAGTAAGTACGAGGAACTAGGAAAATGGAGTAGAATGTAAATGTTGAATAGGGACTAGGGCAAGAGACTTGAATGAGGGACTAAGAAAATGAAGAGAATGAGTGACTAGGACAAGGGACTTGGCCAGGGAAGAGGGACAAGAGGGGCAAAGTTGAGCAAGAGGAACAAGGACAACTAAAAGGAAGAGAGACTATGATGAGGGTCTCTGGCAAGGAAGAGGGTTTAGGATGAGAAAGAAGGACTTGGATGAGGATAGGGTACTAAAAAGAGGAAGAAGGACTAGGGTGAGGGAACTTGGCTATGATGTGGAAGAGAGACCAGGAAGTAAAAGAAGAGGGATTATGATATAGGAGAATGATAAGGGTGATGAAAAGGGACTAGGATGAGAAAGAGGTAGAGGGACCTTTATGAGGTAGAGGGATATGAATAAGGAAAAGGGACTAGAATGAGAAGGATGGACTAGGTCGAGGAATCAGGAGCGAGACTAAGGTAGAAAGAGGAAAAATAGTGAAGAGGAGGGGCTTGGAAAAAGATGAGAAATGGAAAGTAGGAAATGGAAGAGGGATAAAGAAAAGGAAGGAGGACTTGGATAAGTGACTCAGAAGAGGAACACGGACGAGGGCAGGTAAAACAATTAGAGAATGGAAGATGGATAAGAAAGGGTTGGCAAAGAGGGGGTAGGATAACGAAAGGGATCCAGAAGAGTAGGTACAGGATAAGGACTATGATGAGGAAGAGTGACTAACATCCCGGGAGGATAGATCAGCGGCAGCGTGCGCGTTTTGGAAGCAAGACGACACGAAGCAACAACAGGTTCGATCCCCGGGTCCGCGCTTAGAAACCTCTGGGTGTTTAAGCGCGTTATAAATACGTAACTAAGAAAAAAAAAAACACACAATTACGCAACTAAGAAAAACAAAAAAAAAAACAATTCCTGTAACAGCGCCTCGATGCCTGCGGGCTGTGTGAGCGCTTTATAAATGTAAAATAAATAAATAAATAAATAAATAAAGTGTAGGGACAAGGAAGAGCGACTAGAACAAGGAAGAGTAATAGTGGCTACGATAGTGAAGACAAAGAAGAAGATGAAGACGAAGAAGAAAAAGAAGAAGAAGAAGGAGGGGAACAAGGCAGAGGAAAAGTGATATGGAATAGGAATCGGGACTAGGAAAAGGAAGATGAAGAGGGTCTAGGATGAAGAAGAGGCATGTGGAAGAGGTACTGGGGTGAGAAAGATGTTTTAGGAAGAGGGACAATGGTAAGGATGAGAAAGGTGAACTAGGAAGAGGGAATAAAATGCAGAATAGGAAAAGGAATGAGGAAGAGGAAGATGTACAAGGGGAAGGGACTAAGGAGAAAGAGGAAGCAAAAGGGGGAGTAGCCTGAGGAAGTGGGACTAGGATGAGAACAAGGAAGTAGGAGGAGGAAGGTGGACTAGGATGAGAAAGTAGAAGAGTGATTATGTTGAGGAAGAGTGATTTGGATGTGAAAGATGGGAAGGGTACAGGGATTATGATATGAAAGAGGAGCTAGTATGAAAAACTTGGACTAGGACAAGGAATAACAGCTAGGAAGATAGAGAGGAATTAGGGAGAGTAAAGGCCACAGAATTAGCAAAAAGAAGTGGATGTGGGATGATGATGAAGAAGAGGATAAGTGAGTAGGTTGAGGATGAGTGAGTAGGAAAAGTAAGAGGAAGTGGGATGAGGAAGATGGACAAGATTACCCTTTTTTGCAGGTAGTGACAAGGTATGCATCAGAAATGCCCATGTTTTCAGAACCCCATTCTATATACTATATGGAATGAAATATCGCCTGCTTTCTCTCTGAACAAGAACATTTTTAGAAAACTAATTTAGAAAATCTGACTCTACCGATACTGGAAGCCTAAGGGTGTCAGAATCACTTCTTGTAAACATTGGAATGTTTTGATGATATTAGCAACCTTTATCATATTGGCACCAAAAGGATTCAGAAATACCTCAGAAATTGCTCAAATCAATGGCCACAAAATGAAAGACAGCACACAGGCCATCAAGAAGGCTGAGATGGTTACCTCAAGGCCCACTCAGTTCTCAAAGCAATTGAGTTGGGCCGCATCTCCTCAGACTTGCTGTGGTGTGTACTTGATGCTTCTATGTAATGTGCTGTGTTAGTGCTTCACCTACAGGACAGCATCCAGACAATAGGCCTTTCTTCACTACAAGGATACAATTCAATGTGAACTAATCATGCTTTTAGTTCAGCCTTGGTGAGATAAGAACTCCTCAGACACTAGAAAGATACACCTGGATATCAAAGAAAGAGTGATTATTCTGTCCATCATCCCAGTGGATATCAAATCTATTGGGTAGGACTGTACCTTTCAATATGTGTTTGGCTTGGGGCGGGAGGATCAAGGAACCACACCTTGTTACCAAATTAAATGCATCACTTGTCTGATATGTGTTAACCACCAGATTTCTTTTGATGGTATTGTAATAGTAATTGTTATTTATATAGCACCTTTTACCATTACTTTAGTCTTCAATGCACTTGTGATGGGAACACCCTTGGGGACCGCAGTCCAGAGTACAGGAAATTCTCCTAGAGGTTTAGAATATGTGTTTGCATATGGCCAAGATTAGGGATTACTTAGGCTGGCTTGGCTTTTTAAGCAACCCAAGAGATCAGGCATGTGGCTGGGTGGTGAGGGAGGACACGATTGTGTGCGAGTGCAAGAGATTTGTTATGTTTCCAGCTAAACCGCAATTATGTCATAGGTTGTCGCTGTATTCCAATGGCAGAGGTGTTGAGGCAAGTCTGGGGTAAGTAGGCTTAAAAACATTAAGTGTCCAGCTAGACTGAATTTTTTCATAGGTCATAGCTGCATTCTAATGTGCATGGATGGATAGCCGTGCCTGTGGCAGAGGTCAACTGAAGTGGTGCATGGCTCCGATGGAGCTTATCTTTGATGTTGCTGTGGGGACAAAAAGCCAGCTACGATTAGTAGAATTTTCTGGGCACTATTGGTAGGCTGTCCTCAAGTCTTCTAAGTGCAAGCAGGCTACCATGGGATCAAGGATATGGGATTCTGAAAGCATCAGACAGTCTTACAGAAACTATCTTCTGTGAGAAACCAAGTGGTGTCTCACCTGTTACTTCGTGGGGATCTCTCTCTCAGGTGGCAAGGGCACGACCATGGCCTTTGGATCCAGACCTTAGGGGTGGACCAGTGTGGGAGTATCACCTGGGTGAGAGGTCTTCGGGGCGTGGGGGTGAGACAGCCTATGTTGAGGCACGGTATTCCCCCCTTTGCTGTACACCTAACCCATCCTATTTCATGGGATTCCCTGATGTCCCAACTCCCCCCCGTTTGTACACAAACACTGGGCCGAAGGAGAGGGGACGACTGAGAGTAACAATGCTGACTCTTATACATCACATTGGACATTTTGCGCTAATTGGGTCAGACACTTGACCCTAAGTGCATACATCTGATACCAATTAGCTCTCTTCACACGGATAAAAGGTGGAACACAGAGACGCACTTTGAGCAAAGTGGAACATGAATAAGAGCAGAACTTCGGGGGCAAAGGCAAACCTACTGGAGCAGAGCAACGGACCGAGGGACGAGAGCCATGGTTAGAGAACCCCAGGAGTTCCCTGCAAGAGGTTGTTGCCTCCAAAAGGCCACAGAAGATCCGCGGAGAAGGCGGAATCACAAACAAGAAAGCTGCATTTTGTTCCAAGGACGCCAGCGACCCTCCCCGGTGAACGGCAGAGTTGGGGAGATGAGGCCAAGCCTGTGGTACAAAACTTGACTCACAAATTGAAAGAAAGTAAAAGATAAGAAAGAAACGCACACAGCCGGTGAGTTGGGAAGCAACGTGAGAGACCGGTGTGTGCTAAAGAAAGAGTGAAGTGGCAACATCATATCACAAAATTGAAGGCTGCATGCATGTGGGTGAGACATGAAGAAAGGCAGACCTGCAAATAACATTTGAAGTAACGATAGCTGAAAAGTCATCGATACTGAGTAATGGAGTGGTCTGGCGAAAGGAAGTAGCCCACTCGGAGGACTCTGTGAAAGGTAAAATAGGTTGTATCGATAAAGTGAACAAACTGTAAAAGCAAGGTGATTGAATTTATCCCTGAGAGAAGGGGAATGTGAAAAGCTGAATGTTAAACTGTGGTACATAATACAGTGAAATACCTAGACCAGAAAGCACTGGGGTAAATAATATAGGCATGTGAGTTGAAAGCTGCAAAGCCAAAGTAGTCCTGCAAAGGTCTGTCACAAAGACCACGCACATTTGCAAGTCTTCGACAACAGGAAACGGTCCGAGCCTAACTGAGGAAGACCGGAAATGTACAATAAGTTAGGGGAAGGGAACCCCTTAAGTATATGAGGTAAGCTTGGGGAAGGGAACCCTTACAGGTGTTGTGAACTTTCTGCTGTGAAAACCAACAGAGGGGGACTGACGTGAACTTTTGCTGTAAGAGGTCTGAGCCCAACAGCGGGGGATGGCCTTGACCCTTTTGTTAAGCTGTGTTTGTGGAAATTGGTAAGTAAGACTTTTAATGTGGAAGGCCAGGCGGGTCTCGATACATGTTTTCAACTGCCTTGAGTTCAGGGCCTGGTCCAGAGTGTGTTGTCTTGTCTACAGGGACCGCCTTATCCTGTGCTGTCCAATGTGGGGATGAGAGCTGACTCAGCCACATTTATTCTTTTGAACTTTGATTTTCTTTTATATAGATATATTCCTTTTCACACTTTTTGTACTAGATATAGGGCAAGCATTAGGTTTTTATAAGTATAGGCAATTTTGATTTGATGGACACAACTAGGACCCCTTGTTTATGATTTGATGGTCGAGATTACTCCCATCCTAGCCATAGGGCAAATTAGGAGTTTATCCCAACCCAATTATTTTTTAATAGCGGTTTTACAAATTGTACCTTTTGGGTCAGTGTCATACTTGTGATTCCATGCCTCCCTTACATATTGTTTGTTTGTTTGTTTGTTTATTTTATTTGTATGGCGCTCCAAACCCAGAGGTAGAAGGGCGCTTAAGAATTTGGTTACAGCTTTGAGAAGTATCTTTGTGTTGCATACTTCGTACAAGTTTATAATATATACATATATATACAGTGGTCAATAAACAGAACATATGCAATACGTACAATATACAATTTTCAGAATAAATACAGTGTCTAAGCCAGTTACCGCACGGGTCTAGAGTTAGTGGTGTTATTCTTTGTTTAGCAGCCAGCTGATGACCTGCTTCTTAAAGATCTGGAAGGATTCGACAGTTTTGATGTTAAGCGGTAGGGAGTTCCAGAGTTGGGGGGCAAGCACTGTGAAGCTTACCCCTCCAGCTCTTTTTAGGTGGAACCTGGGCACTAATAGGCAAAGAGTTTGGAGGATCTGGTGAATCTGGTGGCAGGTTTCAGGGTGAGTTTATTAGCTAGATAAGGTGGTGCTAGGTGATTGAGGGCTTTGTACGTGAGGCAGATGGTTTTTAGATCAATTTTTTGGCGTATGGATAACCATTTGCAGGCTTTCCTAGTAGCAGAGATATGCTCTTGTCTGGGAATGTTGAGGGCTGTGCGCAAGGCGTTATTTTGTATTACCTGCAATTTGTTGAGTACGGATTGATTAGCACCTAGGTACAGGCTGTTACAGTAATCCAGTTTGGATTGTATTAGGGCCCTGGCAAGGGTGAGGCAGCTGTTGGGTGATAGGAAGGGTCTGCTGGCCCTAATGAGCTTGCCGGTATAGGCAGCGGCTGAGGCGGTCATATTGGTGTGTTTGCTAAGGTTGGTGTTGGCATCTAGATGGAAACCAAGGGTTTTTACGCTTTTGGCTATGGGAATTGAATGACCATCGATGGTGATGTTGTTATAGCTAGGGTCAAGTTTAGTTAGCGTGTTGGGGGAGCCGACGATTAGGAGCTCTGTCTTCTCATCATTCAGGCAGAGACCATGGGAGGCCATCCATGCCTGAATGATGGAGAATATTTTGTTGATCCGGGCGGAGTCTTCTTGGTAATTACCAGAGATAGTGAGGAGTATCTGGGTGTCATCTGCGTAGTTTGTGTAGGTGACACCCAGATGGTCCAGTTGGTCAAATAAAATAGAGGCTTTTTAAATATGTTGTACAAAGTGGAGGATACACAGGAACCTTGTGGGACCCCGCATGTGATGGGGATGGGGTCTGCTGCAGCTGTAGTGGAAAAGACTTGTATGGTTCTGTTTGCCAGGAAGGATTGTATCCATGTGATGGCAGGGGAGGAGAAGTGGGCTGCGGTGGCAAGGTGATTACAGAGGACTTCATGGCTGACCAGGTCAAAGGCCGCTGAGAGGTCTAGGAGGAGTAGGATTGCGGCATTGCCTTTGTCTTTAATTTCATCAATCTGGCTTTTGAGATCAACAAGGGCGGTTTCAGTTCCGTGTTGAGGTCTGAGGCCAGATTGACGTATTCCTAGCAGTTGGTTGGATTCTAGGTATTCCTGAATTTGGATGTAGGCGACTCTGTCCAGGATTTTCAGTAGGAAGGGGACTGTGGTGATGGGCCTGTAGTTTGTGGGTGTGGCCGGGTCGAGGGATTGTTTTTTCAGGAGAGGGAGAACCCATGATTGTTTTAAGTTGCTGGGGATAGAGCTATTGGTGAAGGATAGGTTGATGAGTTTGGTGATGAAGGGGGAGAGCTCTCTGGCTACATCTTTTATGATCTGTGCCGGGCAGCTGTCTCCTTTACAGTTAGAGGATTTCAGGGAGGTGATGATTTTATGAACTTCCGGGATGGTGACTTTTTTGAACGAAAAGGCTGCGCTAGTGTTGTTAGGTGTGGGTAGGCTAAGGTTGGTGACATTATTGTTGAAGAGTTGTTGCCGTTTGTCTTCGATTTTAGTTTGGAGTCCTAAAATTTTATTGTTGAGGGCGTTCTGGATGTTGGTGCACCAGGATTTGTCTTTCAGGCAGGTTTCCGGAGGTGAAATAGGGTTTTCTAGTTCCTTCAGAATTTTGAACAATTCTTTAGTGGAGGATCCTGCCTGAGTGATCCTGGTGTTGTATGTATCTTTTTTGGTCCGGATTATCTCGCTTTTGTAAAGTGAGGATAAGTTAGTGAGGTTGGATTTGTTTTCCACAGTGGGGTTAGTCTTCCAGGTGTGGTGAGCCTTAGCTTTCTCTTTCCTGAGTAGTTTGAGCTCAGGGGTGTACCACGAGTTCAGATGAGCTTTGGGTTTAACTTTGCGTATTTTCAAGGGGGCAACTGTGTCCATTGCTCTGGCCATGGAATCATTGAAGGTGTCGATCAGCAGGTTTAAGTCAGCGTTAGCTGGGAGACCATTGAGGGTAGGTAAGACCAGTGGTAGTAGGGCTTCAGCAGTGATGTTGCGTTTATTCCTGGTGGGGCATGCTGGTGCAATGGGGTGCTTATTGGGCAGTACCTGATTGGTGTTAACCTCAAGGGGGATCATGTGGTGATCGGTCCATGCCAGAGGTTGGGGGTCTTTGCAGGTTGTGTTGCAATTGTGGGTTGCTACCCAATCAATGGTTCTGCCTTTTTGGTGGGTGGGGAGTGCAATGAGTTGAGTGAGACCATGATCGGTTAGGACATTGGCTAGGGATGCAGCATGTGCATCGTTTGGGTCTTGGTAGCCGAGGTTGAAGTCTCCGAGGATCATGATTTGTGCTGTTGGTTTGGAGATTTCGGTGATGAGGGATGTGATGTCTTCTTCGAAGGTCCCAGGGGGTCCTGGGGGTCTATATATGAGGTGGATGGTGATCGTGGTTGTGGGGGAGGTTTGTAGTTTGGTTGTGAGTAACTCGCAGGATGTGAATGCGACTGTGTCGGTTGGTCTAAGGCTTAGGGCGGATTTGGAAATGATCGCTACACCTCCACCTCTGGCGTTTGGTCTGTCCGCTCTGAGGATAGTGTATTTGTCTGGGATGGTTAGCGATAAATAGGGTCCGGACGCCTCATGAAGCCAAGTTTCTGTTAGGGCTAAGAAGTCAAGGTCATTGGTGAGGATGATGTCTGCAATTTCTGTGGGGTGGGCTGCCAGGGATCTGATGTTGAGTAGGGCGCCTTTTAGTGGGGGAGGAGTGGGCTTGTTTGGTGCAATGTGCTTTGTATTAGTTTTGGTGTAAGGTCTGGCGTTAGGTTTAGAATCTGTGGTGGGGAGCCTGGAGCCTAATCTGTCATTGCGGGCTGTGATGTTGGGAATAAAGGAGGGGGGGGTTGGCCCGGGCAGCTTAAAGCGGGTGGGAGGTTTGGTGGTCATTTTGGTTTGGTTAGACTTAGCAATGGGACTGTGGTGGCTGTTGGTAGGTAGGCCATGGATGATGATGGATGTGGATGTGAGAGGGTGGTGGTAAGTGGAGGGGAAAGGGGGTGTGGAGGGTAGGAAAGGAGTGGGGCAAGGGATGGGCTGGTGTCTGGGGCACCCTAGTTTAGCCAGGCCGTCCTGGTGGGCTATGTAGCTATTGTTGCTACAAGGTACATTGTCCTGTATTAAGCAAAAAGGGAACATGGTTAGGGCGAGCCAGAAGATCATGGTCTGTGGATAGTGGTGGAGTCTAGTGGCGCTGGTGGGGAGCAGGCCAGACTAAGATAGTTGGTGGCTGGTTAGAGTTGGGTAGAATCGGTCAGGTACAGCCTGTGCACTATATTATCTAAATTGGATACAACTAGTTGTGAGGTTGGAGCATACAAGAGGGGCACCTAGATGTGACAATTCCTGACATTGACTAAGATGCATACATCAGGGGGCTCCTAGGTGTGACAATTCCTGACATTGACTAAAATGCATACATCAGAGGGCACCTAGGTGTGACAATTCCTGACATTGACTAAAATGCATACATCAGAGGGTCTGTTAGCGACCATAGGGCACAACTCAGTTCTGGTGGTCTGTTAGCGACCATAGGGTACAACACAATTCTAGTGGTCTGTTAGCGACCATAGGGTACGACACAATTCTAGTGGTCTGTGTGTATCTGTATTGCATCACAGTATGGTTTGAGAGAGGTGTGCAGCCGTGAGCAGTGTGTGAGGAGGTCTAGTTCTGAGTACAATTGTCATATAATGGTTGGGCAGCTGCAGTGACTAAAGCAGTGACTGTAAGGCACAACACAGTCTAAATGTGGTCTACTAGTGACCATAGGCCACAACACAGTCTGAGTGTGGTCTGCTAGTGACCATAAGGCACAACACAGTCTAAATGTGGTCTGTTAGTGACCATAAGGCACAACACAGTCTAAATGTGGTCTGCTAGTGACCATAACGCACAGCACAGTCTAAATGTGGTCTGCTAGTGACCATAAGGCACAGCACAGTCTAAATGTGGTCTGTTAGTGACCATAAGGCACAGCACAGTCTAAATGTGGTCTGCTAGTGACCATAAAGCACAACACAGTCTGAGTGTGGTCTGCTAGTGACCATAAGGCACAACACAGTCTAAATGTGGTCTGTTAGTGACCATAAGGCACAAGACAGTCTAAATGTGGTCTGCTAGTGACCATAAAGCACAACACAGACAAATGAGGTCAGTTAGCATTCATGAACCAAACAGGTATTAGGCTCTATAGATAGACCAGCACTTGCCACCGGAGTAAACGGGCGAGTGCAGAGCGAGGCAGCAAAAAGGAAAGGGTGTAGAAAATTGAGTGATATATTGTACGTCTTAGCAACCAAGGCCAGATAGGCTGCAATCTATAGCTAGAACGCCTAAATTCAGAGTCCCCGTGGAACGCTATAGCACTTAAGACAGTGTGATTGTCAAGACCGTGTTATACGAACTGGATGACCATCCATCTAATACACTGGCACAATGGGCATAAAGTGTTGGGTATAGCAGAGTGCTGGTTTACTCACATGGCCAGGTGGGTATATGGATGCTTGATAGCATTAGCTCATCAGTGACGCCTCGTTAGTCGATAAAGCATATAACGGAGGCCCAAGATAGTTCTGCAGATGGGGTAGCGAGTTTTCCGGAGCCTTCACTTGCCAGAACTAAGGGGCAGCATGGTGTCAAGAGTGGGATGCGACTCAATTGAGACATATTGGGAGGCCCTAAAGTTTCAGAAACTTAGTGACAGAGCCTAAGACCCCTTTACCGCCACAAAAGAATCCATAAGCTTTGACATCCCAGGAAAAGAGGGATGATTCCCATGGACTTAGTCTTAATACCCTCTGCAGGTTGTTCTATAAGATTGCCCCCAAAATCTGGCTTGGCCTGGAAGTTTGGTCTAGATGTCCTAGCAGGCGAAACTCCATTTGAAATACGACCTCGGGACATAATTGCACAGGGAATTCTTGAGATGGCTCGGTTTCCCCATTTTGAGGAAGAAAGTGAACCAGAGGGAACAGAGAGGTAGCTTAGGCTTTGGAGAGGCTGATGATACACGTATCACTGAGGCAAAAAGGGAAGAGGAACCTACCATCCTTCCCGATCTAGCTTTCGCCCAGCGAAACTATCCAGTACTCGCAGAGGCTTTCTTCCAAGTGATCCCTGAGGGTGAAGGACAAGAGAAGGGAATTCCCTTTTTCTTCCTGCAAGAGGGATTACTATATAGAAGGGAAACCTACAGGGAAGGCCAAACTAAAACTCAGTAATACCTAAAACCCATTGCAAAATCACACTAGAGATTACACACTCATTTGACAGGGGGACACTTGGGACAATCGAAAACCAAAGCTTCCATCAGTGGGAAATTCTATTGACCGGGTATCCATGTTGACATAAAGAACTTCATTCAGACATGTGAGATATGCAAAAAAAAAGGTCACATATTCTCTTACCTGCCCCCCTAAACCCATTACTGATAATAGAAGTCCCTTTCTCCCGAATAGGGATGGACATCATTGGGCTGTTGGAAACTTCCAGACTGGATGATTAATATGTCCTAGTAATCGTTGATTATGCTACCCGGTACCCAGAAGCATTCACCATGCAGAACACCACCCAGCAAATTTTGAAACACCTACTGCCATTGTTTTCTAGGGTTGGTTTCCCCAGGAAATTCTAACGTATCAGGGATCCAATTTCATGATTAAGCTTATGGGTGAAGTCAAGCAATTACCACCTCAAGAACCTCAGTTTACCACCTCCAAACGGACGGATTTGTAGAAAGATTTAACAAAACCCTCAAAATGATTTTGAGACAATTGGTAGATGAGAATGGAAGGACTGGGATCGTATGATACCATGGGCCCTATTTGCTGTAAGAAATACCCCGCAGGCATCCACCAGATTCACTCCTTTTGAGTTACTCTACGGTATAGAACACAGAGATGTCTTAGACATTCTCCGGGAGAGCTGGGAAGAAAGAGAAGAGGCACCTATCCCCGTCTCACAGACAGCTACCCGATTGCAAGTTCATATGAAACTCGTACGGGTCTAATCTACAATCATATGGAGAAAACCTGAGCCCAGGCATATCCCTGTATATGGACCTGATAAACAAAAGACAGCTTTCTGGACACCAACGGGACTATTCCAATTCAAAGTCCTCCCTTTTGGACTGCATGGTGCTGCCACACTTTCCAACGACTTATAGACAACATATTACAGCCGTACTCTGATTTCTGTGGGGCCTATATTGATAACATAGTCATTTATAGTAAAACGTGGGAAGACCATCTTTTTCATCTTTCTACTATTATGAGAACCCTTCGAGAGGCCGGCTAAACTGCCAATCCATCAAAATGTAAGCTAGCTCAATCGGCCATGAAATACCTAGGCTTCTTTGTAGGGAATGGCAGTGTCCAGCCCCAACAAGAAAAAGTGAAAACTGTCCTAGATGCCCCTACAGCCAAGAAAGACCAAGAGATACCTCAGCGCATTCCTCAGATTAATTGGTAATACTGTAGGTTTATCCCGAATATTTCTGATATAACAGCCAGACTGACAAACTAAGAAACGCAGAGCCCCAAAAAATTCATTGGTCTGATGAGGGCGATGCATGTTATAATAATCTGAAGCAACCCTTATGCCAAAATCCAATACTAAAAGTGGCAGACTTGTCAAAGGAATTTGTATTACAGACTGCATGAGGCCACCACACTTTCCAACGACCTATGGACAGGATATTACAGCCATAGTCTGATTTATGTGGGGCCTATATTGATGACATAGTCATTTATAGTAAAACTTGGGAAACCATCTTTTTCATCTTTCTATTATTATGAGAACCCTTAGAGAGGCCAGCTAAACTGCCAATCCATCAAAATGTAAGCTAGCTCAATCGCTGTGAAATACCCAGGCTTCTTTGTAGGGAATGACAGTGTCTAGCCCCAACAAGAAAAAGTGAAAGCCGTCCTAGATGCCCCTACAGCCAAGACCAAGCGAGACCTCAGCGCATTCCTCAGATTAATTGGTAATACTGTAGGTTTATCTCAAATCTTTCAGATATAACAGCCAGACTGACAAACTAAGAAGTGCATAGCCCCAAAAAATGTGTTGGTCTGATGAGGGCGATGTGTGTTATAATAATCTGAAGCAAACCTTATGCCAACATCCAATACTAAAAGTGGTAGACTTGTCAAAGGAATTGTATTACAGACGGAAGCCTCCCTCACAGGATTAGGAGCAGTACTGTCACAAATATGTGATGTATTAGAACACCCCATCCTATTCACTAGTCGTAAACTCTTCCCACATGAGAAAAACTACTCTGTATTGGAATTAGAGGCCCTTGCCATCAAATGGGCAATTATTCATCTGAGGTAATATCTTCTGGGGAGAACTTTCACACTTGTTACTGACCACTCACCTTTGGTATGAATAAATCAATGCAAGGACCCTAACCCTCCAGTCATGTGATGTTTCTTAGACCTGCAACCCTACTGTTTCACTGTGGAACACTGAAAAGGAAAGGAACAGGGGAACATCAATTTCCTTTCATGGGTTGCCTGTGAAACAGATGCGGCTACATCGCAAAGGGGAAGGGTATGTGTGAGACCAAAAGGTGTCTAACCTGCTAGTCCCCGGGTATCTCTCCCTCAGATGGCCAGGGCACGGCCATCACCTTTGATTCCAGACCCTAGGGGTGGACTAGTGTGGGAGGATCACCTGCGTGAGGGGTCTTGGGGAGTGTGGGTGAGAAAGCCTATGGTGAGACAAGGTATTCCCCCCTTTCCCATACAATTAACCCATCCTATTTCATAGGATTCCACAATGTTTCAAGTCCCCCCCGTTTCCACACAAGCACTGGGCTGAGGAAGAGGGCAACAGAGTAACAATGCTGACTCATATACTTCGCATTGTACATGTCCTGCTAATTGGGTAAGGCAAAGTCAGGCACTTGACTCTAAGTGCATACATCTGATACCAATTTGCTCTCCTCACATGGATAAGAGGCAGAACATAGAGACACACTCTGATCAGGTGGAACACGAGTAAGAGCAGAACCTCTGGGGCGAAGGCAAACCTACTGGAGCAGAGCAACAGACCGAGGGACAAGAGCCACAAGTAGAGAACCCCAGGAGTTCCCTGCAGGAGGTTGTTGCCTCCAAAAGGCTGTGAAAGATACGTGGAGAAGGCTGAATACCAAACAATTAGGCATTAGGTTTTTATTAGTATAGGCCATTTTGATTTGATGGACACAACTAGGACTCTTTGTTTATGATTTGATAGTCGGGACTACTGCCATCCTAGCTATAAGTCAAAGTAGGAGTTTCTCCAAACACATTGAAACTTTAATAAAGGTATTACAAATTGTACCTTTAATGTCAGTGTCATACTTGTGATACCATGCCTCCCTTACACTTTCCAGTTCTTATAAGCACTACTAGCGGCCATCTAATAAATGATGAATCAGGATACCAATGCTGATTTAGGGTCTATAGGTGCGATGAAGGTTACCAGCATAGATCTTGAGCATAAAGGATGGCTAACATTACATGCTGTTTTACCAGTGCCAAGCATGTACTAGTCTTAGATATTCAAGTGCAGTGCATGCTGTAACCTACACCGTTTGCTTCAGGTGCAACACACGTGTTGGCCTACATGTGCAGTCTTAAGTGCAGTGTCTTTCCCTACCCCCAAAAAACCATCCAAATGCAACATACGTTTCCCACAGGAAGATCCATCCATCCTTGTGCAATACAATTCCCACCCCCCGCCCTTCCAATGACCCATCCAGGTGCAACACATTTTCTGTCCCTCACAAAACCTTCTAAGTGTAGCACATTTACTACCCTGAGCAATCCATCTAAGTGTGACACATTTCCTATCCCTCGCAAACCATCCAAGTGTAACGTGTTTCCTAGCCCCAACAGTCCATTAAAGTCTAACACATTTCCTATCCCTCACAAACCATCTTAGTGCACTACATTTCCTACCCCCAGCAATCAGAGTGTGCATGTCCTACCCCACCAATCCATCTAAGTGTAACACCTTTCCTATCCCTCGCAAAAACATCTAGGTGCAACACATTTCCAACTCTCAACAGTCCATCTAAGTCTAACACATTTTCTATCCTTCACAGCCCATCTAAGTGCAATAGGTTTCCTACTCCCAGCAATCCAAGTGACACATTTCATACCTATAGCAGTTAAGTATTAGCAACATTTGCTACAGCCTTGCATGTCCGTAATCGAAGAAAGATTGAGTAGTGTGGATAGTGTGGATAAAGGTTGCTGTTTTGAGATGCAGACCACTGCGATAACGCTGACACCGCTTGGGGTTGCCAACGCGTCACCCGCGACAATGGCCGGCACCGCCTGGCATGTCAAGTCATGTCCCTGAGGAGTTTGCAAAGTCATTATTGGAGGATGGCAGGATGGTGTTCTCTTACACCTTTCCCAGACAAACTAGTTTGGATAGGGACTCATCTATGGCAAGAAAAGTGATGATGTCATGGTGGAGATGGGGGAGGGACTCCCTTCCACTACACGCTTCAGGACACCACTGAAAATAGCCACGTTTTTAGGTCCTTTCTGAAGGGGAGGTATTGTTTGTTGCTGCGGATGGATAGTGGAAAGGCGTTCCAGATGGAGGGGGCTTGGATAGAAAAAGCAGATTCTCCCACTCTGATGGAGTTGTGGGGAGGATTACAAAAAAGGAGTGCCAAGCCTGATCGGAGTGATCTGGTTGGATGGTAGCGAGTGATCTTGTCCTGGAGGAACTCTGGACCAGTGTGGTGGAGGGCGCCGTGAGTGAAGCACATGGCTTTAAAGTTGGCCCGACGGCTGATATGGAGCCAGTGTAGTGTTCTGAGGGTGGGGGTAATATGTTTTCTAGGTGAGAGGGCGAGCAGGAGTCTGGCCGCAGAAATTTGGATTTGTTGGAGTTTCCTGAGCTGATGTGCTGGGTCTCCCAGATAGAGGGTGTTGGCATAATCCAGGCAGAAGAGATAATGGCAAGTATTGCAGAGTCTATGAGGGTAGGATAGTTAATTTCATTGTACATCCCAGATTTTTTGCAGGGATTGAAATTGCCAGTGGGGTTCCTATGGTGATTGGCCAGGGTATTGGTTGGGGATGAGAGCAGTATTGCCACATAGTAGTATTTCAGTTTTTCTGGGGTTGAGGATAAGGTGGCTGTCTGTCATCCAGTGATCGATTGCAGAGAGGCGGAAAAGAGGTCCGGTTGGGACGAAGTAGGTGTTTTGGGGATCCTGAAAATCACCTGGGTGTCATCTGCATAGTTATTGCATGAAAGGTTGTGAGAGTGGATGTGTTCCGGCAGAGTGCTGATGTAGAGGTTGAAGAGAATTGGTGCCTGGGAGGCTCCCTAGGGGGCCCCTTTCGGGACAGGGTAAGGGACAGAAGTGAAAAGAGGAAGGAGCATGATTTGCGATCGTTTAGAGAGGAATTATGAGATCTATTCTTTGATACCTAGTGTGTGAAGCCTGCTCATTAGAAACGTGTGGTCAATAGAGTGAAAAGCAGCAGATAGATCGAGCAGGATGATTGCCGCATATCCTTCTGAGTCAGCTGTTCTTTTTAGATAGTCCCAGATGGACACAAGAGCAGATTCAGTTCCTTGAAGGGATCTGAAGGCAAATTGGGCTGGGGTCGAGGAGCATGCTGGCTTCTGAGAAAAGGCAGAGTTGCTTGTAAGCCGCACGGTCAAGGAGTTTTGCAATGAAATGGGTCTTGGAGATAGGTCTGTAGCTTGAAGGAAGGAGGAGGTCAAGAGAGGATTTCTTTTAAAAGGGCTTTGAGATATGAGGTGTTGAAGGCTCCCGGAAAGATACCAGATGAGAGAGAATTGTTAATAATGGCCCGAGCAGCGTTGCCAGCACATGTTGTAGTTAGGATTACTTTGAGAAGTGTAATGAGACAGAGATCTCCAGAAAAGTCTGAGGACCATATTAGTGCTAGGAGTTTGAGGTACTGCGAGTGGGGGATAGGTGAGAATGTGGGGAGGACTGATCTAGTGGGCCAAGGAGGGATAGGGTAGAAGGTTGGAGGGCAGGGGTCACAGCTAGTTTGGAGAGGATGAGGCAGTGTCTTTCCATAACAATGTTGTTAAAATAGTCAGATAGTGTGCTGCAGAAAGCTTGGGAGTGTGGTGAGTCAGGAGTTGAGCAGCTAGGAGTCTGGAATTCAGTGGTGATTTTGTGTAGTTTCCTGCTTAGGTTTTTGGAGTTAGAAATCCTGTTTTCATTGAAGATTTATTTTGGCTTTTCTTATTTCGGTCAAGTAGGCCCGATTTAGTCGTACAAAAGAAATGTTGTTTTGGGGAGAGGGATTAGCCCTCCAAGTTTTCTCTAGCCGCTTGATGGTTTTAAGGGATTTGAGCGAGGGTGTGTACCACTTTGGATGGGGCCTGGTCTTTGAGAGGTGTGTCTGATCGTTGTGGGGGGGATCAGGGCATTGGTGATCCAAGTATCGAAAAGATCGATGGATGGGTATCCACCCTGTGACGGGAGGACTGGAAGGGTGTTTAGAAGGAAATTGTCCAGATCAGAGTTTATGATTACTTTATTCCAGAGGGGTACTGTGGGGCGGGGGATAGAAGGCAGGAGTTGGCGGGGGCAGCGAAGGAAGGGTGCTCGAGGGAGAGGAATATAGCATAGTGATCCATCCAGGATAGTGGACAGGCGGGAGAATGGACAATAGGTCTGATGTGCTGATTGGTTGCACTTAATTGATCGTATCCTTGCAAAGGGAAATACCTTCCCCAAGATACATTTTAAGCTGTGTCCTTGTCCCATTATATAGAAATATTTGACTAATCCAGAGCATGCTAACTTTAATATGAACTATGATATGAGCAACTGAATTTCTTACTCCCAAGAGTATTTTTAAGAAAGCGTTCCAAATAACGTTAAAACATTCACCAAAATAAAGCCAACAAACACCCTATTGCCTCTTTTAGGACCTGTGTGATCGATTAAGTGTTCTTTACTTCAATAGCTGGTTTAACTGGAACGCTTACTAGTTTACTATACAAGTCCAATAGCGAACCAGAGGTTTGTTTCATCTTAGTTTTAGCATATGTAATCTGCAGGACCCATGATAATGTGGCCACAATATAAACCCACAATAACCATAGTTATCTACCAACTCTTTGGGGTCGTTTTCAACCATATATCTATGTTTGGGTGCTTACTTTAATCCAATGCAATGACCTGGGGTCTGAGATAAGGTGGGCCCCAGGCCATTACCTGATCGGTAAAGCCCTCCGACAGAAGGGTATATAGCTATTTGCACCTGGTGTGCTTTCCAGTGTTTAATAGTGTTTTTTTCTTTTAAGCAGAAAAATTACGCAGTTGCCATTTCTCCACCAAATTGCTGGCATGGATGACGGGCGAAGGGAACTACATGTAGTCCCATCTCGTTTTCCATGACGGGCACTGCAGCAGAGGGGACGTGCCAGAACAGCGAGTGTTCTGGTACACCAGCGAGGGATGAGGCAGCTGCTGGTAAGTGGGGCAGGGGTTATAGGGGGTGGGCAAGGGAGGTAGAAATTCAGAAATGCAGGGGAAAAGGGGAAGGGAGACATACCTGTTACTCAGCAGTGAAGATGGTGGCATCCCGCTTCTGAGGAAGCTTGGAACGCTGGCAATGCCATGAGGGATAGCCTACATGTTGTGCTTCCCGATTGGCTGCGAGGCCCCTGAACCTCTTGTCAGGTGTTCATTTTCAATAAATCACTCAAATATAACTGTCATCTGCGTGGCCGGAAATGATACTGGCTCTGAAAGGAAGAAGGATCTTGCAGAGGGAGAGAAGCAGGATGCTGATCTCACTCTGCTCCTGTGTCACTACTCACTGGCGATGAGACTGAGCTGTCGACTGGAGCTGGGAATGAGGTCTATGCTGAAGCAGCTCCACCATTCGGAGCAGGCATCAATTCGGATGTGGATGTTCCTGATGGCACAATCATTCCAGAAGCAAGTGACGTAGGGATCACTGGAGATAGCACGGTCAAACCTGGTGCTTCAGAAGAAAAATGCCCCTTCCTGCAGTTGGGGGCAGGAGACACAGACCCATGCCAGGGTCTCCTTGCATTTTATGGGTGTCTTTGTGGTATGGAGGATCTGGTGCGGCCTCCACCCACATGGTGGCAGTGCTGATTTTCTCGGATGTACTCATGTGTAAACCCAGCCACCAGATTTAAGAGTGGCAGGGTCTTTCCGGCAATTACAACAGTCCCTCTATGGCAGTTCTTACAGGGCCAGTGTTCCGTTCATTTTCTGGTGCTAGACACAGCAGCACAGCCACGCTAGAAAGAGTTGCCATCAGTGATTGTTCACCTGAAGCACAGCTAAGAACATCATTAGCAGCCAGGTGGCTTTTTAGGGTGCCGTTTGTGCTGATTTACCAGCCGATGAGCTTCCTATCACCACTAATGATCTAATTAAATTATGTGCCTTGCATTTCACAACTATCTGTGCAGTGGGCAGCAACAAGGTTTCCAATAAGGCAGAAACATAAAGACCATTGCATATAGCAGTACCTGCTGATATCATGCTTCCACAGTTGACCAATGTCAGGAACAACATCATGGGCATAGCTGGAATTGGCGTAAATTGTGGTGGATTAAGCCCTCGCCAGCAGGCATTCACTAGTAAGAGATATCAGTTCAGCAGCCTCAGCAGAAAGAACATTTGGTCGCTGAGTGCCTGCCAAAAACTGAAATTGTGTACATACTGTGAAACCCTAAGAAATCCTTCCCAGAGAATTTTGTCAAAAAGAGACTCAAACAAGAAATCATCTTGGGGTTCTGCAAAGGTACATCTATGTACAATCAATGTTGCGAGTCAGATTCAAGAGTTTCTAACACACAAGCAATCATGTGGCTCCTCATCAGTGGACATCAGGAGAAAAGTACCAAAAATCAGTATAGAACAAAGGGTTATATTTACATTGGCAGGAGAGAGCAGTATCTTTCCATATTTAGTTAAAAGAGAGTTAGAAATGGTTGCAGCTTTCCTTTCAAAAGGTAGCGCTAGAACAGCATCAGATCCCGCTACACTAACCGGATGCCCCTGTTCCAGGGTGTCTGCTTTTTCTATCAACAATGCATTTGCAGCCACCTTGGATAGACAAGGTGGTAAACTGGCAGTCACATGATCTAATGAGGCACTGTAATATGCATTAAGGTGGTGCTTATCACCAAGCATTTGAGTCGACATTCCCAAAGCAACAACTTCAAATTAATCACAGCGTAGAATAAAAGAGTTATGATAATTTGGTAGACCTAAAGCCGCTGCGTCTGACAGCTCTTGCTTGAATTAGCAAGTGCCTCGTCAGCCTAGGGTAACCAAATATGGGGTTCTAATGTCGAATCAAGAGTGAGGTCCTGTAGGGATTTTATAATTAAAGCATAACCCGTTGTCCATGTGTGGCACTTACAAGACATTCCATGGAATGCTCTCATTTGCTTTCAGATGTGGGCTTTTGCAAAATCGCATTAATTCAGTCTTTAGACAGGTGCCTCCACCTAGAAGATATATCATGACCTAGATGATAGACTCTCATGTCACACAGAGGGTTTGTGTCCTTTCAATGCAAAAGTCCTCAGTAAATCAAGACAATCTTTTCTCGGACGCGTACACCAATAAAGGCCATCGACATACTGAATCAGAATGGACCCCCCAGCTCTTTGAACACCGGCAAATCATGATCTCTCTTTAAAATCTGATAGAAGGGAGTCAGGCTTTCCATGTTCACCTGTGGTAAATGAGTATATTGATATTGCAGGGAGTTATAAGAAAAAGGTAATAGCTATTTACTGGCAGGTTGACTTGGAAAAGAATGCAAGACGCACATCTACTGCTGTGAAATGCATTGCAGTTGTGGGATTGCAAGAGAAATAAGTTCTGGCATTCGTGACAGGGGAAGTGGGCATGTCTGCTGCATTGATAGCCTTAAGGCCTTGTATACAATGGTACAGTCCTTTCCCAGGTTTCTTAAGAAGAAAATGGGAGTAATTCAAATGGGTGGGTAAAATAATGTCTTTCTTAAGCAATGGCTCAATGGGAAGTTGGATACCCTCTTCCATTTCTTTTTAAACGGGTTACTGTGGGACAGAAGAGGTGTGGCTGGGTTCAGAGTAATGTGTACTGGTTCCACATTCAATAGCATGGGTGGACCATAACGGGGGAGGAACTCGGTCCAACAATCTCTGTTGTAACAAGGTAGTGTCGTCCCATTGTGACTTTTTCAAACTGAGATTCTCTTGAACACAGTCCAAACTCCAGTTTCCCTATGTGTCAGATCATTTAAATAGACACTATCAGTGGAACAATAGACAGTGCAACCTATTTTACACAAAAGAGACAATCATAATAATAATTTACTGGTGTAGAAGGACTCAATAGAAATGCATGATGCTCAAAGGTAGGACCCAAAGTGATGGACAAAGGTTGTATAACTGAATGAGTTATCGGCTGACCTCTAACACCCATTGCATTTTCCACCTTGTATGAACAAAGAACATGGGGACATTCAGAGGCTCTCAAATGTGATCATGATGTGCTAGTGCCAACCAGGCAAGAAGCATTCTTCCCACTATTGGGAGAGTTTACATAAGGAGTAGAAGGATCAAGTGGAATCAGTGGAGCAACAATATGACTGGCCCACGGCCTCTCCTATCGTGTTTTGAACATAACAGACGTTGAAAGTGGTGGAAATAACTGCTAGAAAGAAGGCGGGAGCTGTGTTGGCTGAGCCATCTGCTGAGCAGGCTGACTCAGGCTTTTGGATTTCCAGTGTCCAAACTTTACAATAGCTACAATTATCGTTGTACACAATCAAAATCTTGAGTTCTCCGTTTTCCGACATGAATGGAGATTCCTCTTTCTCTAGGTCTCCCTCTTCCCTGGAAGTTGGGTCCTGCTTTGTACCCCAGGTTTCCCAATGAATGCTGGAACAGCTGGAATTGTAACTCCTTTTGTGCAGCTTCAGTAGTCTATTTCTGTCTCCATGCCTTTTCATGACATTGCTTCACAGCAGCCAACACTTCAGTCAAATTCTTATCTTCCCCGCCGAAGGGTATTCCTTTAATAACTTCTGCAGTCTTGTGCTGCCGCCCCATTATGAATGCAGAAACCACGGCTTGTGCAATTATTGGGTACACCTGAAAACTGATCAAAACATCAATTAAGCCTCTCGAGATAATCGTCCGCGCTCTCCCCCTCATTTTGTTTGCATGCATTTTTCTTAGTCCTGTCTTGTTGGGCAGATCTCTATAATAGTTGGGAGTAATCTGTTCATACATTCTTTTAGATTGTCTCTAGGGTGTGCTTGCAATGGCCAGTAACTTTTTTGATTTAATAAATTGAAGGTGTCTGGAAGAATATCTGTTCTTAACAACTGACTGAGATCATCACAAGTAGGATTGTATCAATCAATACTAACTTGCAATTCTTCTTGCATCTTAACATGATTGTCACAGATTTTAGGAAGTCTTTGCACAATATTAAATAGATCAGTAAAGCATCATTGGGCATGTGCAGTCACTATTGCATTATCTGCCCTAGGAAACTGTCTTAAAGGGTATGCTGCCGCATCAGTTCAAGGAGGTGTAGTGGGAACTTTTCAAAGGTTGCTGATGCATTTGATGAAGGTCTGGCACCAGAAATATTAGAGGTTGGTCCTCTATCAAGCAACGCATCAATAGCTGAAACCCATGAGCCTCCAAGTGATCATATACAATGCTGAAAGTGGAGAGAAAAATTACTCTGGGAGCTCCCTCCTCTTTGGGGGCGATTGGGGGCAGGGCTGAGCAGCGTGGCCCCAGGCCAGGTCATGCAACACAGCATCTCTTCATGGAACCCAAGCCTGGCGGTTTGCATAAAATCAAGGAGCATTGTGGAGCATAAGATGTGCACAATTTTAAATGTTAAACCGGTCTATGATAGACCTTCAGCAACAAACCCGTTTGAGTGAGTAATCGAAGTTGAACTCTTTCATTGGTTATAATACTAAAAATGTATGTAAATTGCAAGACATATATACCAATTTGGACAGCTTCTGAACAGGTTGTGAGGCTTTGGCTATTTCTGCATTCAGTCTTGTATACTAAGTCTTCCGAACTGCTGGCTGCTCGCGGGGGAGAACTCAGCTGGGAACAGATCTGGGAGTTTCTTGGGCTAGGAAATTGGTCTCGGGAGTTGCAGCAGTGCTCTGACAAGAGAAACTTTGCTGGAGCTCTACTCATCTTGCTCTGGCCCATTTCCTACCCTGATCGAATAGAAGTGTATTGACTACATGCTGGAGGTTCGCTGAGGGATGACCCTGGGCCCTGAAATTGAACCTGCCCCCCCTCCTAGTGGAGATAACAGGCTGGGTGCAGCTGCTTGGATTTGATGCCTGATCATGTATAGAGTTCAAAATAGCAGGATATCTTCTGGAGATTCTTTTGGTGGGGGGTGCTCGTTTGAATGCCATATAAAGTCTACTCAAAACTTTCTCGTTTTTAGGGACTGCCAAATTTGCTCACTCTCCTTCAGTTCCTCCTGGAAGTTCTGCCTGGGCATCTTTCAGAACTCTCGTTTTGGATTCAGAGCACCTTTTAGTTGCCTCTGCCTACCTATCAAAGATGGAACCCTGCTGTGTTTGATCAACCTTCGACCCCAGGCACTCTAGAGCTGCACTTGGATAGACAAACCTTTCAAGATCAAAGGTACCTTACCCAAGGAATTGCTTTGAAACATTTCCTTGCATAAAATAGTATACTTTATGTAGACACTTGCAGGTATTTGGTTAATCATTTGTGTACATAAAGATGACTAAACTTCCCACAAGGAGAAGTGGTACGTCAATTGACCTATTCCCATTCTCACAGGGTTAAGAAAAGGATTGGCTAATGAGGATGTCTGCTCCACTCTTTCCAATGGCTCATGCTATGGCTTTGAAACACAACCAGACTCAAGAATGGATCATGACTGCTGCTCAGTTATCATGCCCCACACTACAGCACTGAGGCATTGTCTATGTTCAGATACGGAAGCAGGGACAGAGTAAGGAAGGCAAATAACTTACACACACACAAAAGGCAAAGATAGTTAAGCCTATATAAATCTTTGATAGAAATAACAGAAATGTAGAAATGGAAGAGGGATTAGCTGGGTGTCTTGATCACTGGTATCTACTTTGTGAAAGCTGCTGGAGCTGGGGTAACCCTGTTACAGGTTTGTCCTGCTCCCCACGATACCAGTGCTCATCTAGATCCCTCACACCATCTCAGGCATTCCAGGCTCTTGGCACTCGGACACAAATAATACACAAGGACAGAAATTGGGTGAAAAGCACTGCAATGTTAACACACACCAGTGCTTAGGAGGGCTGCATTCGTCTCTGCTCCTCCCAGGCCTGGCTCATGTATGTATGTACAATGCAGAAGCTACATATTGTTCTCCTCCCATTAACCGTACGTATGAAAACATTTCCTGAACAGGGAGAGAAAAAACAAATTTCGTAACAGCATAATGTTGCATGGCAGGCTGAAGCAGCCTTAGGACTTGAGCCAGCAGCATCAGAACTGTGTACTTCTTGAGGAGGTAGGACTGTTCATGCCCATCTACGAGGCCTACGGCATTCCACAGGTCAGCTGCTGTGCTCAGAGACATCACTTGGCACGGATGTTCAGATATTAGACCAGTTAGTATTTAGGCCAGTCCATTCATATCCAATGCATCTCAAAGAAGCCAAGAGAGAGTGCAGAATCAGAAATGTAACATGTAACATGTGCCAACTTGTTTTCCTCTCTTCTCATTTTATCTATGAATCGCTTACTAAAACACACTGCAATAACACTATTCTCACTCAATAAGGAAACAAGAAAAATAAAAAAACATTATCAGATTAAGACAACTTATTTATGTTTTAACTAATCTAAAACCATTCATTCACTGTACTGTGTTGCATAAACATCCCCACCTATTAGCATCAGCCATAATCTAGGGTGCATCTAAAACAACAAAAACATGAATTACTACATGTCCCGCCCTTTCCAGCTCTGAGCATCCCTGTCACTCTCACATTCAGCACTGCATTCCTTTCACGTGTCTGTCATGTTTGTTTGCACTGCCCAAGTCAAAGTCAATGTTTCTCTTACTTACCAGCAAATAGTAAGCCTCTAGTACCTCCCAGTCCCTAGGTGTAGCCGCAGTCAGTGTCAGCAGCAACTTGTCAGTGCTTGTCATATTTTTCCCAAGTAGCATCTTGCATGGTGACTACCTGGTTGCAGACGGCTGTTTCAGTAGTTCACGGAGAACAAACAACAGCCAGTCTTCCCACTGAGTGCCTTTCACATCCATCTACTTGAACTGTTCCTTCTTTGGCTCCTATTCCTTTTTTTCCTTCTAATGAGCTGCACAAACGTCCATTTGCTCCTGCCAGCATTCTTTTGCCATGGGCCACCAGGCAATCTCTGTCGGGCACTGAAATGCATTGTCTTGCCCTTTCTCTGCATGGATATGCTGCATCATTGCTACATCTTCCCCTTTCCAAATGGCCAGTAGCCGCTCACATTTCCTTTGATCATCCTTCTTGCTCTTCTGTAGGATAATCTCCACCACTTCAAGCTGTGGGACCGCCATCACATGCCACTCCTTATTTTCTTTGGATGCCATTAGCTGTGGCTGTAGGTCATTGTCAGGTGTTACTGGCCACTCTTGCTCAGATGGAATTATCTTCTTTCTTCCCGTTTCCAACACCACGGATTGTAATCCACCATACTGTGCACTTTCCCCCCAAACACTATTAAGTCACGCTGACACTGACCACCTTCTTTATATGTGGTCCTGTCAATGTCCTTCTCTGGTGCGCATGCCCTGAAAGCATTCTGTTGTGATTTGACAATCGCTGACATGTATTCACAGTCACCGGTCCTTCTGAAATCCAGTTTTCTTTCCCCTTTGTCTGGGCACGTCTCCCTGCATGCTGTCAGAACCCTGTTTGTGTGTGTCAGAATGTGGGTGGTACACTTAGTAATTGCAGTCACCACAACCATTGGGACTACCAGTAACCTGCCTCCCTCTCCTTGCAGGCCCCTATTTGCGAAATCCGTCAGTGCACCCCTTTTTTCCATAATGTCCTCCCTCCCTTCTGTTGCACACCATTGCCTCCTCCGGTACCCAGCCAGCCTGTGTTTCCCACCTCTTCCTCTTCCTCCCCTTCCTCGGAAATACATAGAGCCACCCCCACAGCGTTCTGCGTCATCCACCCCAACCCCCACAGGCACCTCACATTGCCGCCCCTCTGTGTGTTCTCCCTCCTCCCACTCCTTCACTGGTCTCAGCCATGCGTCATCAGTTGCATTCAGAATGTATGCCCACCCCTGGGCGGATCTTAACCTTTCCTCCACATCCACATTCCCTTCCACAACCCTCCTTATCTCGTCTGGCAGCAGCCGCCATATTGTGGCCCTCATGAAAATTTGTGTTAGCATTACTGCAAAATCTGAGCGTCTCGGATCACGCTCTACCTTCATCCCCTTTGTGATATATTTGTGCTTTGCTTTGAATTCAGCACTATCTCCCTTGTCCGTTCCCTGTGGCACCCTTTGTAACTGATGTTCCTGGGCAGCCCCCACCTCCTTATTCCTTTGTACCCACTGGGGAACCACCTTCCAATTGTCCACCATGCTCCTCAGCCTCTCCAGCACAGCCCTCACCCCCGACTTATATGACAGATCTGCCCCCGCCTTTTGCCTGGTCAGTGGACCTGCATCTGCCATATTGTGACTGAAACCGTGATCTGTAATCTGTCTTATTCCTCTTTAACTCAAGCTTCAGACCTCACACTCCCACCCTGTGCCCTTTACAGCATTGACCCTACACCGCCTCTCCACAACAGGTGCTCTGACTGTATCACAGGTGCCTACGAATGCTCTGCCCTTATTTCAGTCATGTAGTTGCCCATGCACCCCTGTACTGTATCACTACAGCACTCCGAGGCCCTATCTCTGTATTATTCCTAGAGCCCCTGAAGACTAAAAATTCCACAAATTCCACTAGTCAAACGTGCAAAAGATACAGGGATTTTTTTTTTCACTTACCCATTGTATTGCTGTAATCTCCAGTCATGCACTTCATGAAGGGGAGCTCTCGGGATTGGCACCACATGTTACAGGTTCGTCCTGCTCCCCACGATACCAGTGCTCATCTAGATCCTTCACACCATCTCAGGCATTCCAGGCACTTGGCACTCGGACACAAATAATACACAAGGCCAGAATTTAGGTGAAAAGCACTGTAATGTTAACACACACCAGTGCTTAGGAGGGATGCATTTGTCTCTGCTCTTCCCAGGCCTGGCTTTTACTTATGTACAATGCAGAAGCTACATATTATTCTCCTCCCATTAACTGTATGTATGAAAACATTTCCCGAGCAGGGAGAGAGAAAAACATTTCATAACAGCATAAAGTCTTTGCATGGCAGCCTGAAGCAGCCTTGGGACTTGAGCCAGCCACACCAGAACTGTGCTCTTCTCGACGACGGAGGGCTATTCATACCCATCTAGGAGGCCTACGGCATTCCACAGGTCAGCTGCTGTGCTCAGAGACATCACTTGGCACGGATGTTCAGATGGTAGTTCAGTTAGTCTTTAGGCCAGTCCATGAGTATCTGATGCATCTCAAAGAAACCCAAGAGAGTGCAGAATCAGAAATGTAACATGTAACAGCCCCAAATGGATGTCCTTGTCACTGGTGCTTCCAAGAGATAACACGGGAACTGAGGCATCTCAAGAAAAAGAAAGAAAGTCTTCACCATATCTATACATCTCGAAGCACTGGTTCTATGGCTGCACAAATGAGTCAGGTTTGGAACGGGTACACGGGCAGAGAATAAACCCTTTTACACAATCCCTTTTCAGCATCCATACAGTATTCTCTGCATCCGACCCTATACGACAATATGTTCCTGGTTATGATGCCCAGTGAGACTTGCACGATAGCTACGAGGCTGTCCAATGGTTTACATTGTGCACGGACCTCTTTTATTCTCATTCATTCAAGAGCAGTTCATACTAAAATATGTACTTTCTACAGTTATGGTAACCCCACCTAAGCGTAGTTTATGGATGCAAGTGCTTTTTCTGTTGACAGCGAGCTGTCCCCAGACCAGATGGGTTGTTGAGAGTGCTCTTTCTGACAGACCCAGAATATCAATTTCCCAATACAAACACAATTAACAATGATAAACAACCAAAAAATGACATTCTTAAATATTTACTGAACCGTCTGTTGACTAAAACTGGCCCATTCTTCTGGCAAGGAAAGGCTCCCTGGCCCATGGGCGTTCCCCTCAGTGAGATCCCCAGTAAGACAAGCATCTTATCTTCTTCGGTGGGCACAGGACATCACTGAGAGATTCACTCGCGACTCTTTAGGCCGAACAAAAATTAATTAATACATTGAAAACTTTGAATATGAAGTATATCAAAGCATGTAGAACACCCTAGCTGTACTAGGTTGTTGTGCATGCTGCAATGTGGCTCCACATCCAATGCTTCATTTCGGGTGGCTTTCACCATGCCTTTGGAGTGCGTGGCGAGGGCAGCTCTGCAGAAGTTTGCATTGCTGTTTCCATGTAGATAGTGATTGTTTACTTTCCTCCTTTGTACTGGCTTCCATGGACTTCCACAATGCCGGCTAGCTGGCTAGCATTTATCTATAGCTCCCCTTTAACTCTATAAACAACTTTGCATCTTTTGCAAACCTGTAATAAAGCTACAGACGGTGGATCTCTATGAATGTCCAGGTTAGGTTGTGATTAATTCCACATTGGGTTTGCTTGGTCTTGTACCAGGATAGAGTAGGTCCAGTCTAGGATCTAAGGGATTTTGCATCGACAGTCAGTAGAAAAGTCAGTCATTCACTTATGCTTTTTCACAGCGATTGTTGGTCTTTGTGGTGATTCAGCAACACTTCGGACAATGGCTCAAAGCAATTTTCTTGGAAAGAAAAACTGGTCGTGGGCAGTATGTGTCTCCTCTAGACATAAACAGTTCTTAATCCAGTGTTAAGAGCGTCAAGGTCACTGGGAAGACTGATTCATGCTTTTCACTTCTAGGTGCTATGCAAAAAGAGCTGTTCGCCTACTGGACATCATTCAGAATATACAGCTTTGTTCCCAACAAGGTCAGTATCCAGTATGGGTCATGCAAACATTTGGCAGCAGCGAGGATCATAGAAGATCTCAGGAACTACAAAGATGCATGAGGACCCTGAACAGCCTCAAAAGGGTTAATGAGCAGGGGATGCCTCTGCACAAAGCAATCTCTGCAGGCTCGTCAAGGGGCCAGGACACAGGTCTTCTTTTCTAAAGCAGTCCACATATAGGTTCAGATCCAGGAAGACTCTTGGGGCCAGACAGTATGCATCAGAAAGAGGGGCTGGATCTGGATTTTCAGTGAGTATTCAGTCAGTATAGTCCTGTCAAAGATGTATCCGGTGTAAGGAAATGTGCCTGCCTCCACTTCAGCATCCTGACATTCCAACACTGCAAGATGTGTTCCCACATGTCCTGTAGAGAGGGAGCCCTGCAGCCTTCACCCATTCCTAGTTCCCTAGTTTGCCTTTCTGGTGACAGTATAGGAGGCGAGTCAGCCAAATGAACAGTCCTCTCGACAGAACACATGATTACATCATTCCAGGAGATTTTTCTGCTAAGAAGATTCCCTGTGATTTGTATGCAACCTTCTTTCGTACAGCTCATATACCTTTTCCAAATGACAGGTGTCATCCAGTTGTCTCTTCCGGGGAATTCGCCATAATATTAGTAACCGCACCTCCTCCAGGCGAAAATGTTACTATCATTTGTTAACACTTATTACTCCCAATCTTCATTTCAGTAAAACATGTCAGTGATTTAGCTGGCCGTTATAAGAACCAGTCAGGAGCTAAGATAGTGGCCCTCATTACGATACTGGCGCTAAACCATGGCGCTATAAGCACCATGGTTGGTGCCGGCATCCTAACGAGTCCGCCAATGTTCAATGGGGAATTACCACCCCATTCCAAAGTTGGCGGGGTGGTAATTCCCCATTGAACATTGGCCCTTCCCCATTCCCATTTTTGCCCCATAGGGTCAATGGGACTGGGGAAGGCGCTAAGTACAGTACTGCAAATTGCGGTACCGTACTTAGCACCAAGGTCCCTTTGCGGGTCCCTACTTTAACGGCTGGTCTAGACCAGCCGTTCAGGTCGGGTCCCGCAAAGGGACATCGTGGTAAGGTGCTAATGGGTTAACGGCGCCGCAGCCTTTTACAGCGCCGTTAACCCATTAGCGACAGGGTCGTAATGAGGCCCAGTGACTTGAAGTGACCTCTCTTGTCGCTTGGGCAGTGTGGCGGAAAGTACAACTGCACACATCCAAACTAACTTTAAAACTACAGGCTTCTTAAAGCAGGGAACAATTTGTGTCAATGCTTTGTTGTAAAGGGATTTTATCAGTTATTGAGGTCATTGCAAATTATGAATCAAAGTTTTCATTATAACTTCATTTTGTTTAATTAATCAGCCTTTCGCTGCCATCAACCCAGCCCTGCAGATATGGGGTGTATCAGCTACTTTTTACTCCCTCGAAAAAGGCAAATACTCCCAAAAATGTAATTAGGGAGTAAAAATATGCTCAACAAAAATTGGGAATATATAGAGATATAGTGCTGGTGCCCTTGCTTTGACCCATGCAGCTCCATGGATATGTTTGGAATAGCAGTACATGTAGTGCCTGAGGAAGAAACTAATGTCATTACTACCTCGTTTGAAGAGGTCAAAATGTATAATTCATTGTGCATGAAAGAAGCATGCACTCAAAAACAGTTCTGTTTTTCTGTTAAAAGATATTTTACTCCCTTAGAAATACTCCAACTAGGAAATTGACTTACTTTTTTACTCCCTCAAAAATCATTTTAGTCCCAACTTTAAAAATAAGGGAGTAAAATACTCCCACTTCAAATTCTTATCTGGTGGACTGCGCCTACCTAGTGAAAAGTGTGGCAAATCTGTAAACCGCATGTTCCTTTATTGAATTAGTAAGTTGCCATTCTTTATATAAACAAAAAGTGATGCAAACACAGCACGCTGTGCTTAGTATTTCGTTTACAGTTAAAGAAAAAAGAATGTACAAAAATGACCGAAAACAATGCCGGGCCTTTGTTCTGGCCTTAAACCGTGAGCATTGCAGTCCATGCATCCAACCCATCCTCACAGTCACCTGCCACTCATATTTGGATAGCTTATCCCATAATATTCGCTGTGCAGATGTGTAATTCGCAAATTATGTAAGGAAAAAAGAGGCTTCTACTCATGAAATTCCCCTTCAGGTGTGGGCCTCCAGTGAGCAGTGCTTCAAGGGAGTCTTGCAGTCACCTGATGTTCATCGCTGGCTGCACTGCGGTGTTGCACAATTTCTGTGCATTACTACTTGTTCGCTGTTGCTTTCTGGACAAATTAGTTAGACATTTAACAATGTACATCCCCTGGCGTATTGAACTCTGTTTGGTAGCATCAGAGGAGTGAGGCAAAATCTGAGTGTTAGCTTGTATACCATCCACTACATCATATCATACGGAAGGACCAGAGAAAAGTCTTCAAACGGCCCCATTTCATATTAAACAGTAACTGCCACCAGCGTTCTCTGCTTCCAACATGGCAGGTCACGGGGTAACACATTACGTCCGAGCTGGGGTGCTGCGCTCACTCAGCATTTGACCCACTATGTCCCCAGACACCGACCATGGCGTTCCCTCCATTCTAGTGGTATGACCTCCCTTTAACCAACCCTGTGCGCGATCCTGAGCCGACCGCTGCAAAGCAGAAACAATTGTTTTGAGCAAACGCTCAGATGGGGCAGGAGCAACCACTTGACTTTGACTGTCATTCAAATGATACGCTTCAACTGATGGATGCAGAGCTGGAGGGAGAATGGATCTGTTCAAAGGATAGGAGGATGACAATGTACCCGAGGGGAACCATCTGTGCTGCTAGCTGGGGAGATGTAGGAGGCCTCTGGGAGGCGGACAGAGGTGGCGGCCATGTCCCGGAACACCTATTCTTCTCAGCATAAGCAGCCAACATCTGGCAAGTAAGACACAACCCAGCAGACTGAACATGCAAACTTCTACATAAACTCTTGACACACTGTGGTTGGATAGGCTTAAAGATAACCCACCGAGCAGAGACATGAGAACTAATTCGAATTTAGGCAAGAATTATCCCACAGAAGACTGAGGGTGAGTTTTCAGTCTCCATCACAGGAAACCTGGCAAACATGTGCCAATGATTACATTTTAATCAGTGATAATGGGTGTACATGAAAAGTAAAGTGTATTATTGAGTACAGGCAGTGCAGAGCAAATCCAGTACTTTGCTATCAGGGTTCTGAAGCAGTCTGCACCCGTGCTCCAGGCACAAAGAGGGCGCTGACAATTCCAGCATTCCATGACAAATGCTCCACCCGGAAGAGAATCTAGCCCGCCATATAAAAAGGACCGATTTCTCATTAAAAAAGGGATTTCTGGCTGGTGCGATACCAAAGTTCCACCCGTTGGCTTGGGAGATCTGCCAGCTCTACCTGGCGAAACACAGACAAATGTGGCTCCCCGCCCGCCTGCCATTGAGAGCCACTTAGCTGCTATTCATAAGCGTGAAGGGCCGGCAATTACTCACTCGCGGGATTAAAGGGTAGAAAATGAGGCCCGGAAGTGACATTAACCTCTTTTCAAAGGCTGGAGTTCTCGTCAATTCTAGACGCACAGTCGAATGGCTGGGACATAAAGCACAGAAGCGCTGTGGAAATGTACAAGTCCCCTCTAATTCATTTGGTCAGGACGTGTCCTCGTGTGCATAGGCACTGGGCACAATAGAAAACTGAACCGGAGCAGAACAACTTCTCGGGTCCAACGCACACTGGCTCGAAAGCTGACCACGTGATGAAAACAGCATTCTTACAGTGGCCTCATGGTTTAATGCAAACAAATGTTTATTAGTTTACAATGAGCACAATTCTGTTAAATTGTTGTTTGCTGCAAGTGCATTTCTTTGCTGCATTTGTTTGGCACCTCTATTTTCATCACCTAAATACTGTTTCCCGTAATTCACCTTCAGTTGTGTTATTGCATAGATAGCTTGTGATTTTAATAAGAAACTGGTGCCAAATCTTGGAGAATGCACAGGCTGATTTGTGAAAATTGCACCGGAACTGCACCCTTGTGATTTCAAACATAGAAATGTAATGTGAACAGATATAGAAATCACTCAAACTCCTCGTAGTACTCTATCCACACATTGGGGCTCATTCCGAGTTCCCCAATATCCCTCTTGTAATTCCGACGGGATACCGGGAAACTACTGTACTGTCTCCGCTGCCCGATGTCTCAGTATTACCGGGATATTATGTGTGGCGGAGACACCAGTAACTCATGGAATGGCGTTTCCCAAATCACCGGCAACGTTTCTAAAGGTGCCGGTGATTCAAGCATTTATCTGCCTCATCTACTGGCAGGTCAGGCTGTCGATAGATTAGAGCCCCTACCGGCAGACTTGGAGTTGGCCGGTCCGGAAAGGTGCTGGTATACATTGTTACTGGCACTCTTTTTCCAGACCGGCCATCTTGTAATGAGTTCCATAATCTTTTGCATATACATCTCATTAATAACTATATTTTGTTCTAAAACAATGCATCTCTCAAGCCAACAATGGGCATCATTACGAGGTTGGCGGTAACCTGCCAGTGGGTTGCCGCCAATCCCGTAACACTGATTCTACTGCCTGATATCCCAGTGCCACCGGGATATCACAAGTGGTGGCAGAACGGTAAATCCACATTCCCGTGGAGTCCGATAGAACTCCATGGGAATGGGGACACTGAAGCACTGGTACCGTTGTTAACAGTGCCCGTGCTTCGGTGAGAGACATGCCGGTAGTGGCCTGATTTCCCAGCAGGACAGGCCTGCCAGGGATCTGTGCCCCTACCAGCATTCTCAGAGTATGGTCGTCCGGAAAGGGTGCCGGTACGTTGCTACCGGCACCCTTATTTCCAGACCACCATACTAGTAATGAGGCCCAATATTTTTTGGGGCTTATACAACACACTTTGTGATTTTAGCACCAAATCATTTTTGTCATCCGTTGCGCATTGATGACAATAAAAACATTACAACACATACCCAACATTGCAACACATACCCAACATGTTCCGTTCCTTCATAAACAATGATTTTTAGGAACTTCTTCAGGAGACCAGAACGTACACAAATATGATTGCACATTTCCCATTCCTACTACAACTGAACAAAATATACAGACCTTGGAATTCACTGAGGCCAATCAAATTGCAGTATGAATATCCCAGAATTCCTTAAAAGATCTATCCAGAGTCCTTCCATCAAACATGTCAACCCTCCCAATTTAGGTGGGATACTTTTTAACTGTCTCCCGTCTAAAATAATTATACCCTCACTGCAATCCTACGGAAATAATACATTCTCCTGATTTCTGTGGTGAAATCTCCCTCCCAGGGGTTTCCGAATGTTGGCATGTCTGCTCCATTTCTTAGTACTCTGTTACAGATGTGTGTTTATTCTACATAAGCTATTGCCACCTGCGGAGCAACATAAAAGCCAGCATTATTATTGCTGCTTATTATCAATTGAACAACCCTCCAACTTTGCTCTTACTACTGGAGTAATTAAGCACATACTTTAAGCTGTTCTCAAACAAAACAAATTAATTTACTTTTTCTTAAGGCATCCTGTCCAATTCAATTGGGAACATCCCAGTAACAATATGAGTATAAACATACACTCGGGTTCAAAGCCAACTCCAATAATATGGAGATACATTTCTTGGATATTGCAATGTGGGTGGACTCAACAATTGGCCTTTTAAAAGTCAAACCCTTCCATAAACCAACGGATAGGAACTACACAGGCTTCCATCCAAAATATGCACGTGACAATCTCCCCCTCTGGCAGTTCCTGAGGTTGAAAAGAAAAAGCTCTGTAAACAATCTTTCATTGATGAACTGGGTACGAAATTAAGTGCACAAGGGCACCCTGGAACATGCATTAAGAAGGCAATGAAGATAATAATAGAGAGGTATTATTGGAATACAATAGTACGAAGAAAAGGAGTAACTGGGAGAATATTGTCTTTGTCAGTACTTTTTCAAACTTATCTGAAAGGATGAGTAAAATCATTAACGAAAGAACTAGAGAATTTTAGAGGATGGGGAGGCCCCCTCATACAACCTTTGTTCACTTATAAAAGAAGCAAGAATTTAAAAGATTGCATCATGAAAAATGACATTCGTCCTACCAAAAGTACAGCAGACTAGGCTCACTGAAATATGCGGATCCACGAAAACGGTGGGCCATGCACCCTGTGGGCGGTGCACGTACTGTATGGAAGTCAATATCGGCTTGACACAACTATGGCAATAACCTATGTTCACTGTCATTTGTCCATGGGTATTGATGCCATTTGGTGGTGAGAGCTGCTTTGCATAGGTAAAACAAAGCAAAGCAAGAATAAGAATAACAGATCACAAAAACTGTATTAGAGATAAAGTTATGACTGCTCCATTGGTTGAGCATTTTACATCTAAAGGACACAAATGTGCAGACTTGAGATGTAATATCCTGGATAAATTAGGAAAACGATGTGATACTGTGGTTAGTAAGCAAAAATTGGCTAAAAAGTAACAACTGCTGATTTTTTTGACAAAAAGTAACGAACAAGGTCTCAATGAGTGCATTGAATGGAATAAAGTCCAATGAGCTTTGAAATAACATTATAATGTTATTTATCTGGTATGTATGTGTGTATTCTCCTTTGTGTCACTACTATAGGCCAAAATGTTGCTTATAGAACCATACCTAAGCAATAGTATGGCCTCTGCCATTGAAGAGAAAGGCCGTGCAATAGATCATTGTGCAACCCACTAGACGGGGTCCGTCGAAGAGTAAAGCATCTTCAGTGATGGATGACATCACTGGATATGGATGTAATTTGGAAGGGAAACACAGCGAGCGAATGACCCTTTTTTCACCTGTCAGCAAGACTGGAATATGGAGGAGCAGAGAATACTGGAAGCTCCAGCTCAAGTATGAAGCTGGCGCATGACAGGTGAATGTGGGAGAAGGGCTGAAGGCTTTGGTTGAGCATGTCTCAATACGCACGTTTAGGTGCATCAATTTGGCACCTGAGAACTACCAATGAGGTGTCTGTGCGGTTCCTTGCTAGCTCCGTCTTGATGACAGTGGTGTGTAGGCTGCACATGAGGCAAGTAGTGGATGACATTTCAGTCGATGCGTCACTGCTTGATGTCTGAAGTGCCTTTTTCATTTGTCGCTAAGGAGGTAGATTTAAACATGAGTGTATGTTTATGCTCATGTTCTTACAGGAATGTTCCCAATTGATTTGGACTACAAGCCCTAGGAAAAAGGAAAATAATTTGTTTTGGGGAGAATTGCATAAAGTAAGTGCTTAATTACTCCAGTAATAAGAGAAAGTTGGCAGGTTCTTCAATTGATAATAAGCAGCAATTATAATGCTGGCTTCATGTTGCTCCGCAGGTGGCAAGAGCTTGTGAAGAATAAACATACATCTATATTAGAGTACTAAGGAATGGAGGGACTCTGGATAGATTGTTTAAGGAATTTTATGATATCCGTACAGCAAACTGATTGGCCTCAGTAAGGACTGTAGATTTTGTTAAATATTATAGCAGGAATGGGAACTGTGCAATAGTATTTGTTTAGGTTCTGGTCCCATGAAGAAGTTCCTAAAAATCAATGGGCCTCATTACGAGTCCGGCGGTAACCGCAGCGGTAAAACCGCCTGGTTACCGCCAGACTCGTATTACCATTCCGCCTCCGTGATTCCCGGAATTAACGGGGCATTACAACCCCGGTTTCCCGGGAATCACAGAGGCGGAATGGTGTTAATCCCCATTCCCATTGAGTCCTATCGGACTCAATGGGAATGGGGATCATGGAAACACCGGCAGCATCTCGTAATGCTGCCTGTCTTTCCTCGTCCACCTGCAGGCGGGCGGTGTTAAACCCGCCAGGTCAGACCTGGCGGGAACATCACCTCCCGCCTGCAGGAGTTGTGATCGCCCGGCATGGAAACAACGGTGGCGGCGGGTTTACCGCCACCGTTGTTTCCATACCGGGCGATTTGTAATGAGGCCCAATGTTTATGAAGGAAAGAAACACGTTGGATATGTGTTGTAATGTTATTATCAACAGTGTGCAACTGATGACACAAATTATTTGGTGCTAAAATCTCAAAGTGTGTTGTATAAGCCAAAAAAATATATAGTTGGCTTGAGAGATGCATTGTTTTAGAACAAAAAATAGTTATTAATGAGATGTATATGTAAAAGACTATGGGGGTTCATTACGAGGTAGGAGGTAACCATGCCGCTATTAGCGGCATGGCTAACCCCTTACCGGGTACCAGGTCCGGGTTCCTTGAATGAAGAATTACCGGGCCATTCCGACCTTGGAGGGCCCGCTAATTCCTCATTCAAGGAACCCATCCCCATTCCCATTTGAGCCCCCATAGGGCTCAATGGGAATGGGGATGATGCTAACAACGGGCCCATTAATAACGGGCCCGTTGTTAGCATCCTCGTCTGCTAGCGGGATCCGCTAAGGATGCCTGGTTTTACCAGGCGTCCTTAGCGGGTCCCGCAAGCAGACTCGTAATGGGGCGGTAAGGGGTTGACAGCTCTGGCACCTTTACCGGTGCCGTTAACCCCTTACCGCCTACCTCGTAATGACCCCCTATGTATGTAGAGGGTAATATGAGAAGTGTGAGTGATTTTTGTATCTGTTCATGTTACGTTTCAATGTGTGAAATCACAGTCATTGTGTACTTATTCTTTTGAAAGTATTTTACTTGTCTGAATACATTTGTATTTATTCATTTATATGGCCACCTGTGTTTGAACGTATGAAAGGGCTACATGTGTTTACATGTGTTTTGTTCATAATTGGTTCTAGGAACAGTCCTTTTATAGTAACCCTCGTGTCTCCTAAATGTTTGTAGTGATCTTGAACCTCACCTGCTGCCCACCTTACCCCAAAAAACAGATGGCAGTATTTTTTTTTAATAATCTTTGCTCACGGAACCACAGAACATACAAGATGGCTGCTACCTGACTTTCTGTCCTGCCTCTCCACCACTCAATAATTGACAATGGCAGTAAAGAGATGCCAATCACTTCATGTTTTCATTGTAGTGGAGGAGGAGAGTAGCTGGGGGACTAATGTCCAAATGGTGCTCCACAAGGAATGCATTGCAGGCCACAGGGTTCACCCGATCTGTATCCTGAGCTGGGGCCCTATTCCCAGAGAGAGGCCATCCCCTTTACTCTCCCACTGCTACCTTTCTCTCTCCCTAGCCACCACCATTGGATTCATCACATGTGTGGGCCCATTCACCACACCATAGTCTGTTCTGTGGTTTAGATCGGGGATTGTGGCAATCACTGGTATTCGACATAGCCTGCTACATGCCCTTGTCTCTTCTGTATGCCACCACCATCAGGTCCATTCATTTTCCCCGTCCCATCACACTCGACTGCCTCTCCCATCCTCTGCAGATGTGAATGATTAAGACACAAGCAAGAATTTGCCATGAGTAAAAGCCAAATAACCCTGTGGTGAGCGATACATGTGAATGGTCTCTATCACATATGGCTGTAGTAAATCACATGTGAAGCTGCAAAAACAATTGCTTCTAGGGACTCCCAGCTTGGGAAGATACAACAGTGATGGATTTGCACAGAATCACATATTTTGTAAGTGGCGAGCCTGGAATTTGAGGCCAGTCTGTAATTTGTTCACATATATTACCAGCACTAGCTCTCTTAGTACTAAACATTGATTTGCTTTGCAATACATTGCATCCCATGTATTATGCAGCCATTTTCCTGAACATCTCGCGTTTGGTCATTTCAACCTGGTTACTTCCTCTGGTTTGGCTTGGCCTGGGTTCACCCTACCCATGAATTCCCTAAACACCCCCTCTCTTTGTACTCTGGGCGCAGTAAACAAAGGGGAAACTAGCCAACTGAGTACACTGCATTTTATCCTCACGGACACATTACAATATAAGGCAGTGTGCAGAACGTACTCATAGACACATTACACTCAGCACAGTACACAAAGGGACATTCGGTGAAAAGTACATGTCGCTGAAGTTGGCTTGCAAGTACAGTATGGCATAGCTCTCAACCATTTGTGTTGCAAAGGCGAGTGAAATCACCGATTTTGTTTTTGGCGGGTGAGACACCCATTGGAATGAATGGCCGTGCAGGGGGCTTGGCGGGTGAGTCAGCCCTTTACAAGGCAGGTGACACCCGCCAAAAGCGTGTGAGTTGAGAGCTATGGTATGGATCGGGTTCAGAGCATAACAATGGAAATGTACGGTGTGCCTGTGCCAGTTTTCCGGCCCATTGTGAACAACTTTAATGTGCATTGGCACACTGTGCAGAACCTATCAAAACTGCTTGTCCAATGTGTTTTAAAATACATTAGCACCCGCCACGGGAGAACCAGACAATCAGGTGGCTAGAAACGCAGACTGAAACCTATGATCTCAGCCCGCGTTACAAGCGGCCTGATGGCTGGTTCCCCCGACCGCCATCTTCCCCCCACCCTCTGTCCCCTTATTTATTATTATTTGTTTTACAATTTTCAACCCCACTCCCCTATCCCACTTACCTGCAGCAGCTTCGCAGCTTCTCTGGCCGCTATGGAAAACCCTTCCCTTTACATGGCAGCCATTTTAGCACAGTATTTTCAGTCAATGAACGGGTCGCCAAGCGCGTCCAGTTCAATGACTGAAAATACTTATTTTTTTTAGCACCCTTGGTTACTGCTTTGGTAACCCAGGGTGCTAATGTCATTAAGACCCTGTTCAAACCCTTGGAACGAGGGTTTAAAGCCACATTATTGCTCCTAAACGCTCCCAAAAATGTGCCACGTGTTTAAGAACGCATTGGTTACAGCTGTTTTAGTGCCTGGGAATGCACAGTCCGTTTTGTGTCCGTACCGGGGTCTATTGCCCACATCATAACTCTCAACGTACATGCATTTGGCGAGTTTCACAAGCCATGTATGCAGCCCTGTCACCTGCCAAGCCCCTTTCACATCCATATAAGTCATGGGCTTTAACCTGCCAAAAACAAAATTGGGTGTTTTACCGCCGGGGGCAACAACTTGGTTCAGAGCTACTCCACAGTAAGTGCACTCTGCTACAGAATAACTAACTGGACCCACCGGCAGGCGTGGTGTTTATGCCGGGCCTCCTTTGGGGGTCCTGTTGTCTATGGAGAGCATAGGGACAGGACAACTAAAATAAACATTTCAATCCTAGATCCATGGCCCTCCACGCATTGCTGCTCACTTGTCCCAGGACTTCCGGCCCCAGTGTCAGGCGGCAGGCCAGGCAATAGAGTCACTTTGTCAGGCTGTGTAAAGTTGACCATCCATCTCCCTTTCCGGAGCGCGGCCTCGCGCCCCTCCCGCTTCACAGCCGCCGCCGCCGGATATCAGTCAGGAGCCAGCGCGGGAAGCGAGGGAGGCCCGGCGGGCGGCAGAAAGCCATTTGCCGAGCAGGCACCAGGCGCGCCTTGCCGCTGACGGCCGCCGTCCTCCGGGGGCGCCGCGAAGAGTTAAAGGGGCCTAAGCAGTTTGGACACTCCTGTCTCCCGCAGCGGGGCTGCCGGGGGTCGCGCGAGGCGCGCGGATACTTATACATGCAGAGCTCATGAGATGCATTATTCCGCCAGAGATGAATCCTTCATGACTGATTTGCGGTCGCCTCCTCTCCCCCCGTTGTTGTTTAATGTTTCAATTTGGCGGCAGCAAACATTCAATCAGACGGATTAACTATTTAATGGAAGTCATCAGTCAAACCTGTCGCAGGGAGGGCTGGTGCAGGAGTAGACGGTGCAGAGCCGTGCGGTCACAGAGTTAGGTTAGGTTAGATGCGTGCAAAAGAACAGCCCGCATTAGAGCAATCCTAAAAAAGCAAATGGTGGGCCGAGTGTAAGCTGACAACACACCCCACAACTTTCCTACAAGGCACAGGGTCACCTTCAAAATGTGCTGCATGGGCCCCATATCAACCTGCCCCTCACAAGTGGATGAACATTAAATCCCTAATGAGTCGTGGGGATGGGCAAACCTGAATGGACCAATAGCCTTTTCAAACGCTCCGGCATTTGACGACTTTGGGAAGCTTAGCTGGTCAAGGGACCTGAAGGCTGGAACAAAGTTGGCCTCAACTTAGAGCGCAACCAAATCAGGCCAAGTTTTGAAAATTAATGCAAGTGTGGTCTTTTCTGGCAAACCTATGGCTGAAACCCAACCTCAAATTGTCAGTGTGTCTTATATTCGACTGTGCCCTTTGCATGCCCTTTTGATTGCATCGTGTTGTACTCGACATGAATAATACAGTACCCCTCATGCTGTGGGGTGTGCAGACTCTTTTGACTGGCGTGGCCCAAGCGGAGCACTGACTTATGCAGGGATGGTGAGTGGTCAATCAGATTCCAGGGGTAGCACGTGCCACCCCCATGCACTCCATGGACATACCTATGATGCAGTGGCGTGGTTGTCTCTTTATCCAACCAAGCTCTGTTACTTCCTTGGATGGTTCCTGCCATGCAGGGGAGCCACATTTTAGGGCATTGCCTAAGAAAGGATATTAACATTATTAGATGTTGGCTTTTATGGGGTGCCTGGGCCCTGGAGTAACCACGTACCCGGGGCCCTGGTGCTATATTTATACACTACATTGATAAATAGGAAGCCTGTGCTTCTGTGCAACGCAATTAATACATGTATTACCATGGAATCTCAAAGCCTTCAAGCTGCTGAGTGCTGATTATCCCGACTCTGGCAAGCGGTCAAGATTTTGAATTTGTGTGATCAATAAGAAAAAGGAAGTCCTTAACTGTACAACACTTTTCAGATGATGTGCAATGTAAACTCCAGGGAAATTTGAGGCGGTACAAAGATTGTCCTTTTAATTTCCAGATGTCCAAGCACGTGTGACCCTAAATCTACAGTCAAACAAGGGGTTTACACGAACAGCTGATCCATCATTTGGTAGCAAGGCTGAACGTTCAGGCTTTGCTCTGTAGAATTTGATTGAGGAACATAAAATGCAGCATGAACATAGGGCATAGATGAAATCTCAGAAAGCAGGGTCTTTGCTGGTTATGTAGTACACATGTAGCCTACATCTCATTGAAAAATATATACTTAAGCAAAGCTAGAGGTAATGACGGACATCTGAATGAAATAGTTGTAACCTTTCTTGGAGTAACAACAAACAGAATACACATCGCAGTTGTATCTCTTTCCTACAGGCCCATAATGCATTAACAGTTGAAATATACTTTCCCTGACCCCTATAGGCAATGATACGTCTTAGTATAGACCCTAGAGGAGCTGGCGATTGGGACGGGGTGCCTTCTGATCCCTGCTGTGTAACTGGGGGAAACTGCCTGACCGATATCGAGGATCAGTCATTAGGGCTTTGTCCAGTCATTTTTAGACAGATGAATGATTTGCTGAATGTATGCCATGAAACATCGGTTTGTGGGCCCTACACAACATAACGTTCTTGTACGGAAAATGTCTGTGTCTGAGTAGATCAGGATGAGGCTGTTAGAGTCTCTAGAAAAGGTCAGGTCTAATGTTGAGTACTTTGCTACCAAGGCAAGGAGAACGTGCCCTGCATAGACTACTTTTAGAGTTCCTAGAAAGTTCATGAAAAGGAAGTGCATTAATTAGCAAATCTAGGTGGGACTCCAGAGTTATACTGCAGCATCTTAGTCAATAAGTTCAAAGCGGTAGACGTATGAAATCTGTAGCACCACCACGGCTGAAGTAAAATGGGTCATTGCATTTCCTCAGCCATCGGGAAGACTATGATGCATAAGAGGAGTCTATCGGGCTCTGCGACTGTGCCAGGAACGCTGTACCACCCTATTGCCACAAGCTAGACTGCTTCTATGCTGTGAGGCCTTTAACAGCATAAGCAAACTGATCATTGTGGCTGGGTCTTGGAAGACCACACTTTATGTAACAGACAGAGGGAAAGAGAGGTCTTCTCCCTCAAGGTGCTGCAAAGGGACAAATTGGCCAAAACAAGTTTTAAGGCTGGGTGGTCTGCACAGTGGGCCTTTGCATAGAGGAGATGCACAGAAGCTCACAGTTCTTGGCTGGGATCCAAAAGGAGATGCTAGAAGCAGCGCTTCTTTCCCAGATGGGCAAATCTGGCACCAATTAGGGTTCACAAGAAATCCCATCACATTCTTCGGTCGAAAAATTGATGGACGTTTTTATTCTTACACAATTTGAATTAACGAAAACCTGCCAAATGTACTTCCATAATCTAAGACATTGGGCCTCATTAGGACCCTTATTAAGGGCACGGCTGCCGCTGGAAATTAATTTTTACAGGGTCCATGAAATGGGCAATTACCGGGTCATGCCGACCTAAACGGATCCGGTAATTGCCCTTTTCATGGACCCGGTAAAAATTAATCCCCATTCCCATTTGAGCCCCATAGGGCTCAATGGGAATGGGGAGCATGCTAACAAAGGGCCCGTTAATGATGGGCCTGTTGTTAGCATGCTTGTCCCCTCGTGGGACCCGCAAAGGACGTCTGGTAAAACCAGACGCCCAGAGCGGATCCCGCAAGGGGACCTCATAATAGGGCGGTACGGGGTTAACGGCTCCGGCACCTTTACGGCACCGTTAACCCCTTACCGCCCTCCTCGTAATGAGGCCCATTGTCTACTTTGAAAGCAGCTCATGAAGTGAATTACACAATTACATTACCTGAGATCAAATCTATGCCAATAAAGCAAACGTCACCTCTACGATAGCAATCAACAACCCGGTTGATACTGGTAAAGGTGCGTGGGCACCCTTTGTGATGCTGTAAATTCTTACATTTATCAGGAGCAATTGGTATCCCTGTGATCCACTCTGTCCCCCTGTTAGGGAGAATTCTAATTTATGGCTAATTGCCCTCACCTAGTGAGTCCCCCAGCAGCTTTGCTGGACTTCTGGAGTTTATTTTTTCACTTGGTTAGAGTGTGAGCTTTTCCCCACTCTTACCCATGTTTTGCCATGTGTCTTTTACCTGTTTCTTTGTGATTGTGAACTATGGAGTACACCACTTCAGTAGTTAAAAGTTAAAAATTGAATTTAGAAATGTGCCCAGTAGACGCTCTGTGAAAATTGCATTTAGAAGTGTACCCAATAGCCTCTGCGAGAGTTACACTTAGAAGTGTGCCCAGTAGCCTCACTGATAAATTGAATTTAGAAATGTTCCCAATAGCCTCTGTATGGAAAATTGTACTTAGAAGTTCGCCCGGTAGCCTCTCTGGGAAAGTTGATTTTAGAAGTTTGCACATTGAAAGAGCATATAACCACTCTTACCACACCCCACGCTTACCCTCCCCTTTACATCACCACTCAACTAGAACACAGTGATACTATGACACCATTCGGTATAACTGTTCTCATACGAACATCCGCCGCTTACTCCACATCATTCTTTGTAAACACTGCCGGTCTCACACCCCCAGCCAGGCGTTTTCCTCAGGCCTAACGCAGCCACATCCGTTCCGGATAAATCCTGCCTGAACGAACACATTCTCCTGATCTCTCAACCACCACACCTACCAATAAGAATCAGCTATCACACGTGTACCGCACGAGCTGCACACATATCCGGTGCACACATGCACCTTTTGACTCTCCCTACTCTCTCTACTGATCTGAACTTCGGTTCCCAAGGGCGTTCAACCTACCAGCGCCTTCAGACCATACCAATGGTATATAAGGCGCTATATAAGTGCAAAATAACAATAACAATAACAATAGTTCCCTTCTTTTGTGTGTTACACAGCACCTTCAGTGACACAGAGTTGTCTTTTAGACTTTCCACCGACTCCATTTCTGGGGCTGACTACAGTCCCCCAGAAAAGGGTAACGTTGCCATTAACTTTACTTAGTCATTTAACCACAGATCCAGTACAACCCATCTTACATGGAGTACTGGAAAGGGTTACTCTGTATCCCTTTTTTTTTATCTGCACCTCCTAGAGCCTTGTTTCGCTCTTTTAACAGTTAGACTTCGCTGGTGACAGTGGTATCTACCCTAACTTTTCTACCGCGATTGTAGTAGATAAAGGTGGTATTGTTTTAGGCTATTATATTAGCCTCAAACTTAAACCCGTTTGACCAAATACTTTTTCTTCTGGCTCCTGTCGGGTTTATTCGCCATTTATTTTTGTTAAAGTCGTTCTTGTGTTTTACTTTGCGCGGCAAACCTTTGTCCACCGTCTTTTGGCGGGCTTCTGCTGTGAATAGGGGATTTTCGCATAAAAGCAGGTCTCTTGGGCTAGAAGTCAGAGTCGCCACTGGAACTACAAGGAACCGAAGAGAAGCGGAGAAGAAGACCGCTGCTGCAACTATCCCGTCCCGGTGAAGCCCTGCTGCAGTCTTGAACTATCTACCCTTCGACGACTAGAGAAGATCCAGTCCGGAGTCTTCTTCCCTTGAGCTTGGTGGGGATAACCAGCTCATCTTCCACAGCCAGAGGATCCTCTTCTTGGTTGAAATCGCTGCACACTGCTGTAGTGGTCTGAATAGCCATCTGAAGAGCATCTCCTGTTTTGAGGAGCGCACCTTTTATTCATCGTCGCTGCTGCCGGCTTCCTCCCTGTATGGTGGAGACCCCTCCAGACGTCCCCCTTCGCACCGAAGCTCCAGGAACCATGGGTCTGCAGGAAACCAACAGGAACAACTGCCAGGGCACCAGCTTCTCCATTGAACAAGGTACTGTGTTCTGCTTGAGGAATGAGGGGTGAATCCCTTTTCTTCATTTCCAAGGCTTGCCCTTGTCTTCCCCCTTCTTATAACTTTTGCTTCCTCTGTTTGCTTGCTCTGTTGACAATATCTAAGTACTCCTGGCAACGTTGAATTTCGAACTGTCCGACTCTGCGATCCTCGACAACAGGAACCCGGTTCCACTTGACAGTGGCTCCGGCCTATTGACTCTTGAATTTCCGTCAAATAGTGTTCTCTGATTCTGTCTGCCTTGACAAAAGTACTGCCTAAGATTTTTGCCCCCAACTCTCTCTGGTTAACCCAGGTGCTAAGTGTGTTTTTGCCCCGGTAACAATTCTTGCCGCGGATACGCGTTTCTTTAGTAAGACCGAACTGTCATTGCTGTCAAAAAGTGATCGCAAGTGTATTCCCGGTAACGTCTTTTGTTTTGCAACACCGATCCATTAAAACACAGGATACTTACCTTGAGTTAGAGTGTACCAAAGTGAATTGGTTGGTTGTAGTATATTTTACGTGTGGTTTTGAATTAATAGAAGTGTTGTGTTTATAACAAATGGTTTAAAAATAAATGTACGTATATATTTGTTTTATTTTTTTATTTACTCGTATATAATTGCTTTAGCAATTTTTACAAGAATCTTGCAGTATTCCTTAGGAGCTAAGAAATTACAGACATAAAAGAAGAAGGATGAACGAACGAAGATAAGTCCAAAAGTCGAGCAGAGCAAAGCCCTGGTGGCAAGGTCGCGCCCAGAAGTCAGGAGAGAAGAGGAAGAAGAAGATGAAATGTTATTAGATAAAGTTAATTGCCTCCATCAGGGTCTTTGGCTGCACCGGTGGGTCTCTGTTCAGTTTGTTCATTTACTTTTTGGAAGGCTGCTTCCAGAATTTTTGCTGCGGCCAAGGTCCAGGGAGTCTTTTCACCTGACATTAGTCTATTCCACCAGGTGGCTTGTTCCTCTCCGTGTACGCCTACCCAGCTGGTACACAGGTTGTTGAGGAAGTCTGTCCGTATTGTTTTTTTCTCCAGGCACTCCATTAACATTACTGTTTCCGGTTTGTCGGTTTCTCCACATAGTCTGCAATCTTTAGGTGCAATTTTTAGTCGGATTGCCTGAATTTCTCGTGTCGGGAGGAGATTTAAACGTGCTCTCATGTAGAATGCTCTTAATCTTTTATCCGGAAACTTTGTACAGTATGGTAGCGGTTTATTCAGGCTATTGAAGGTCGGTGGGAGATGTTTTGCCAATTTATTTCCATGTGCTTTTTCCAGGGTGTTTATCCAGTCTTGGGCCTTCAATTTGTCTTTTACTCTTTCTGGGTTTGCTTGCAAGTCTGCTTCTGTGCATGCCACCTCCTCCAGTTTCTCTTTTAGCTTGTCCATCCAGCTGTTTAAGGAGGTCAGTTTACAACTTGATATTTCAGTTCTGATAATCTTATATGTTGGTGGGGCCTCTGGTAGTAAAGTATTTCTTAGGATTTGCATGGCACTCAATGTTACTGATTGTTCTAGAGAGAGCAGGCCTAACTCTCAGCTAATCAGGTCCACTGAAACTGAATTAGGTAGACCTAGCAGAGGTTTCCACAGGTACCCTTCCAATTTCTGCCATATGGTGTTCGGTATATTCAACATGGCACCCATCCCATAGGTGATGGTCGGGACTACTTTCCCTTTGTAGAATTGGATGACCGGAGTGATAGAAAATTTCCCGTATTTTCTATCCAGGGTTCTCATCTGTGCTGCCAGGTTTTTTGCTTTTTTCCAAAGAGTTGTTTGCGTGGAGTCCTCTTGGTTTGAGGCATCTATCAGGACTCCTAAGTACTTGTAGTCAGTAACCACCTCGATTTTTTCCTTATCCAGATACCATTTGTGACTTCTGTTTTTTTTTGTATCTCTCCTTCTTAATGTCAGAATTTTTGGTTTTTTCTTATTTATTTGTAGGTTGTTTTGTTCCATGTATGTCGCCAAGTTGTTTAATTGGTACTGTAGGCCTATCTCCGTCTGGTCCAGTAGAATAAGGTCGTCTGCATACAGTAGCCGTGAAATAGTTGTACTTATATTTTTCTACCTGAAACCTTGAGTCAGTGTTTGCTTAAGTCACAGTGATTGTGGTCCCTTTGTGTAATCTCTTCTACTGCTCATATACTCTTGAGATAAGCCTGGCTGCTCCGCTACTGCTACCACTTTAACATAGTAGTACAGGCTTGTACCAAAGGTAAAACTTGTATTGCCACTTGTAGTCTTAATTGTTGGTAGTGGTCCCTAAGGGCACTGCACAGGATTCTGCCTAACACCCCCCACACCCGACTCCAATGGCTTTACCAGATCGTGCCAGTCGGGGGAGAGTAGGGCGCTGGGACATGACACATAACCACCATACAACAATCGTTTGTCTTCTAACCACAGGTCAGAATGGATGTTGCCTGTTGATGGAAAATTGAATAATTTCGGTGTGAACCACAAAGAACACAAGATGGGCATATAGTAAGACTTTTTCTGTGAGTTCAGGCTGCCATCTCTCCAAAAACTTAGTGTCCGGGATGTGATGGTGGGTGACACTGATAAATGACACAGAACACACCCTCTGCATGGGTTGAGAGTGGCAGTAGAGTCAGGGGAAAGGCAAGAGACAGAGCGCCAGCTGCCACTTGCTTGAATACTGCTTGAGAACTTTTTCAGGACCCTCAGCAACAGGAAGGCGTGGCTCCACCAGGGACATCAATTGGGGGTCGCCAGAATTCGTAAGAGCGACCTCTGCCATTTCCCCAGTGACCTCTGGTATCATTTGCGACCTCTGGCCTGGCGCCCTGGAACTTGCATTTTTTATAAATAGTTTGAAACTATTTACAAAAAACCAGCAAGCTCCTGACGCCAGGCCTGGCCAGTGGAAGCACTAAGCAACAAGGCGCTGGTGCCTTCAGTGTGGCACTGGTCCCTTCATGTCTATTACTTGAGGTTGCTTAGCAACCCTAGCTCATCCGGGCCCGGGGCAGGGTCAAAGAGCAGAGCTGAAGAGCAGAGCAATGACTGCAGCAGCCAGCCAGCTACACTGAGGACGGTTTGCAGCATGGGCGCGACGGAGTGAGCTGAGCTTCCAAGCATAGTGCGGCAGGACTGGTGCAGGACAGGTAAGGTTTGAATGTCCTGTAAGAGAACAGAGATCGAGCCCTAAATTACAGAAACCTGGCACAAGTTCAGGTTCAGCTTCGCATGGCATTTGCACTAGTGCTTTGGAGCACCGCAAGGGAAAATGCATCTGGGTATGTCTGCACCAGCCCCCATAACCCGTTTTGCCCTGCCACACTCCTAACACCTGCGGCTTCCAGCTCCATGCCTGGACGCATTTCGCAACACAGGGCACAGCAGGAAGCCCAGAGTTTACCACTTCAAGCTTGTGTAACCCTGGTCCCTGTCCCCACCGTTAGAGAATAATCGAAAACATTTTAACGTGTTCACTCGAAAACTGCCCCAGAGCCACTGAAGCCCAGGCAAAAGTCACATTGGAGTGGAGAGTGTCTAGCCAATAACGAGTGCACATGTACCCCATGCTTCATTAAACTGGCTCATACGGCTCGGTGGCCTTCGTTGAGCTTGCAACAAATAATTATGGACATTCACATTACGTAGTGTTGTAGCAGAGGATGCAGCATTTACATCATTGAGTTATAGCAAAAGGATAACAGCCTTTATATTACGTTGAGTTTAACAACATATCGTGGCATATTGCCATCCTGATCCCTTGCGCCGCCTGACTCCTCGCTCCTCCCCCTTCCAGGTATTGAATTGGGCCATAAAGAACCCCCACGGGGTGCGGCAGCTGCCACCCTTTCTTTTTTGAGCTTGCCCCTTCCTCCCTGAGTTTGCGACGGTCTATGCACTCGTCGTACGTAACTTAAATTTGGCAGCCCCAGGCCTGTGGCTCTTCCGTACCCTACAACAAGCCATGTGTTGGTTCCGTGATTTAAGAATTTTGCAGCTATACTAGGCCATACGGCCATACCGTAGTCCTTACTCAATTATGTAACTCACACTGCTTGAGCTTCAGCATAGATTTGAACATATCACGGCACCTTGACCGTGCATCACAGCATGAGCGCAAAATTGCTCTTTGTATAACCACTTTTTTGCCTAACGTCAAACATAATGCAGCACATTGACCGTGCAACACAGCATGAACTCACATTACCTATTATAAAAAAATGGCTTCTCTGCATATAATAAACATCTGGCGGCACATTGACCACAGATCTCATTATATCGTCCAACCATTTGTGCACTATCCCATCAAACTATCTATGTAATACCGGTACACTGGTGCATTTGTGACGTGTCAGTTCGTACATTGTGTGATCCTTGGCACATTTTATTATCAGACTGTGCCTCTGGACGCGTAATTGGCAAGTCTGCCCCCCCTACTCTGACCGCGCATAACACCCATCCTCCTATCCTGTGGCTTCCCCGCCCCAGGCGGCACCGTGGCCCTTCAGGCCCCCGGAAACATATGGACAGAAAGCTAGTCATTCCTCCGCACAGCATTGTGGAGTTATTCCTCATTAATACCAAGTGGCCTGTTGCCTATTCCCTGCAATTCAGATATCCTTGTATGTAATTCCATTGCCATATAAGTACTCTCAATTACCGACTTGGCTTACCTTGTTGCATTGTTAGATAGAAACTGCCATACCATACCATACTCTTCATGCACCCAAAACGTGCCAACAATCTTATTAGTGTTATTCTAAAATGTGTGCAACGTTCCTTCTGGACGATCAGCGTGGATTCAGACCTCTTAAATATGGCTATACAACGGATCACTGTGACCCCTTGCCAACTGTCTTAGGCTTTCCAACGAACCATGCAGCCCTGACACTTTGCCCTAATGCCGTCATTAACCACGCGGCTGCCCCCTGGGCCCTATTATCAGTATCATTTTACAAGGCATATAATTGCACATAGTAGACCGTCTGCACGGCGAAACTAGCACCCAACAAGGGCTATTCAATTGTAACGCGTGAGCCAAAAGTAAACCTCAAATCCCCCACCTCCAAACATTGCCAGCGCACGTTGCACACTCAAAGTGAACCATCTGGTTAATTAATCCCTTGAGTAATAAAGAAAACAGTTTGGTACTGCATCCCAGGGTAGGTACTAAACCTGCAACCTAGCTTGTCTCGATTCAACATATACTATATACTATTGCCCTAGTGTGCCAAGCCATAAAACCACCCTAATTCTGGGAGCTATGGCAACACACAAGCAGAGCTGACCTGAACATTGACAGATGAAAGCCACTAAGAAGCCGATAAGATAGCTCATTGGGTTGAGTGCTGGCTGATACAATGTGTGTGTGATCTGCAGGTTGCCGGTGCAACTCCCAGCAAGGTCAACTCAGGCTTTCATCCTGCTAAGGTTGATAAATGAGTACCAACGCAGGTGGGGTGATATTGTATGTATATTTGTTCTATAGGGGAGCGCTTAAGCGTAAGTGCTATATAATAACACATAATTCTCATTTGGCCTTCGATGTCTGCTTGCATTCACAGTGATTTGGTAATATGGGCCTATACGCATTGATATTAACGGTACATATGGTGATCCATTCTTGTATAAAATGTCACAATACAGTGATATCGTAACCATATTTTTTTCTTAGTGTACTGAGGGGTAATGCTTTATGATGTCACGTGGGGTGTGGTCAAATGACATCACTTCCTGTGATATCACACGGGGCAGGGTCAAATGACATCACTTCCTGTGATGCCACTCTTGGGGGTGTGGTATTGTGATGTCACTTCCGCTACCCCTGGCATTTTGGTGAAATGACGTCCCTGGGCTCCACATCTCTTCACTAGTTACCAACAAGGTAAGTTGTTGGCCAATGGACGCAAGCAGGTGGGCCCAACCCCTCCTGCTATGTTCCCATTGTTCAGCTTGACCTATTGACTGCCAAACCCCTTCTCCCCACGCTTCGTTAGTGGCCTGGTGTTTCATAGACAAGGTGGGCACCAATTACGATTGAACAAACTTTGGTGGAAAAATAAATGGCTTCATTTATTCTTTCAACATTTAAATGAATGAAGCTATATGCAACTATTTGCACAACATCATAAACAAACAAAAAATCATTACATCCAGAATACACCTATGATCTGCTCCGATGGTCCTACCTAATTGGTGCCAGCCGGTGGCAGGGGTGTTCTTCGATTTACCTTGTTTTTTTTTAAACGTAAAATTGCAGTTAACATCCAAATGATCAATTCATCCAGTTAGAGTTCATATCGCACCTTGTACAAGAGTAATAGGGCCTCATTACGACCCCGGCACTAAACCATGGTGCTGTTAGCACCATGGTCCATGCCGGGGTCCGCCATGGTGAATGGTGGAATTACCGCCCCATTCCAAGGTTGGCGGGGTGGTAATTCCCCATTCACCATGGGCCCTTCCCCATTCCCATTTTTGCCCCATGGGGCTCAATGGGAATGGGGAAGGCGCTAAGTACGGTGCCGCAAATTGCGGCACCGTACTTAGCACCAAGGTCCCTTTGCGGCACCCTACTTTAACGCCTGCTAAAAGCAGGCGTTAAGGTCGGGTCCCGCAAAGGGAACTCGTAATGAGGCGTTAAGGGTTTAACAGCGCCGACACCTTTTACGGCGCCGTTAAACCCTTAACGCCAGGGTCGTAATGAGGCCCATAGTAATTATGAAGATACACACATATAGTTCGTCCAGTTCATACACTCAGCACCTAGGCTTATCACATGGGCTCATTCCGAGTATGCCGGAATCCTGGCGCTAGAGCCGCCAGGATACTGGCATCTGGTACTTGGTACTTTCCTTTACTGGCACCTGGTACGGCGGCGTTGCTGCCAGATTACTCGTGCCGGCGGAGCGGTGTAAATCCCCATTCATGGAGTCCTATAGGACTCCATGAGGGGATTTGCAATCATTATCGCCACCGCAGTACGGGTGGCAGTAACAAGGGTTTTTTTGCCCAGCAGGGTGCCTGGCTTACCTCCAGCATTTAGCTGGGATAACCCAGGTGCCCCACCGGCACCCCAATAGTCGGGCTGTCTGGTAAAATGCTAGTATCCGGGGATACCGGCACTTTGTTACTAGACCGGCCAACTCGGAATGAGGCCCAGAATTCTTCAGAAATCTAGCTTGGGATCGCAGAAGATTTCAGAGCATGAAACGTGATGACAGGCAAAGAGCTTCAATGCGGTAATTAACTCCCACAGCCATGTTGGTAACCATTTGGAATAGGATGGAAAATATGAACTCCCTCATATTATCAAGTGCTCCCAGGCGGTAATAACAGGGTGCATGCTACCAAACCAAATATGGGTATACCTGTCATTAGGACATGGAAGGGGGTAACTTCACTGCATAGTACCAGCTGTTCTATAGCTAAAGAGGGGTCCAACCTAGTGTACGGTTTAGCTATGGCATAACACATCTCTAAGCATTAAGTAACCAATTGTGTTAGTTTAAGAGATAAGCCAATATCGGTACACCAGAAAGGATCCGAACAGATTGGAAACACAAGAAAATGATAAACCTCATTGCTCAATTTTGGTAACTTGAATGGCTTATCTCCAAAAGGTCGTGGATCATTGGTTATATTCAACAAAGCGAAAATAACCCATGATAAAAGGGACTGTCGAGTCCAGGTGGTATAAAAATATCTACTTTATTACTATCACAACAAACAGTTAGTACACTACAAAATACAACCCACCCATTAAAGGAATGCAGAGGACAGGCAGCTTCAAAGAAGGAAAAGGGATGCACTCTGGATACTAACAGGAGGTTATTCGGTATAGTAATTAATCACAATAGTTCAAGGATGCTTGGTTTCAACGCAAAGAGAGCAATGGGTCGTAAAATGTCACTAGGGGCTTTTGGAGAAGGACCGGGGACAGAACCGCAATGTACCTTCTGCTGTAGGAGTTCCTGGTGCTCAACAGGTTTGAGTCGGTTTCAGGGCACCTTGCAGCTTCTGCGACAGAGTTCAAGATCGCAGACAGCTGCAGGTATCAAGCGGCAGTTAGTTCGGCAAGCAAAGCTGGATGGACAGCTGCTGGCTGGCCTACATGGAAGCTCAGGTCAGGAATCGTTGTCTCAGTGCTGATCAGTGATTCTGAAGCATTGGTAGAGGTCTCTCGGATGGCTTTATTCACTGCAGTGTAACCACAGTCAGCGTTGCAGTCCGTTGCATCTCGCGGGGCTCGACTGGCTCAAAAAGGTCCTTTAATGTGGACATTGGTAGAAACTTCACTGGACTTGTGTTGTCCTTTAAGGCGGACGGCCCAAAGTGGAGGAAGGTGTTGCAGGCAGCTGCCTTGTCCTTGGTTTGGTTCAGAGACTCTCTGATACTTCCCACCTAGGAAGCTTGCTGCAGTGCATGGCAGGGCATGCTGTGTTCTGGCTGGGTACCAGTTCTGGAGCTGATGGAGGATCCTCTGGATTCGGTATCTCCCTCTGTTCCATCGGAGATGTTTAGGGGAGGGATCCTGCTTTTCTCTTGGAGGTCCTGGCCTTCCTTCACTGGCAGAAAGTAAGGCAGACCTGTACCTTCAGCCAGGGTCCAATGATGAGTTCTTCCTTCTGCTTCTGGTGAAGCCTTCCGATCATCTGCCAAAAGAGGGGATCAGCCCTCTTTTAAAGCCAAATGGACCTCAGGGATTGGTGTAGGCTAAGCCTACCCTAGTAAACTAATCCTGGGTCCCCACCAACAATCGCCTGTATGCGTGAGGTCATACCCAGAGTGCTTTGCAACAGAAAAGGTAAAGGGGTGAAAACATGTAATACTAAGCCCCAACCATCTTCCGGTCTGTTGTGGATCAAAGGGTCCCTCTGGTTAATGGAGCCCTCTGCGTTTCCTGATTAAAGCGGCAGTTCTCCCTTGAAGCTGTGGCAAGACCAGGCTTCTTGCTCTGTTAAACCACATACTCATACCTTCTGAATGGTGTCTCTCTGCAGGGATCCCTACTGTAAACACATTGTCCCAAACATGACATTTCACTGTCAATCGATTCTCAGGGCGGGAGCTGGCATTGGGTTGACACAGTGCATATGAAAGGGTGCTGGAGTTTCCTGTCTCCTTTGTTAGCCTCTGCAGCCAGGCCCCAGGAGGTCCTGTTTGAATTGAAATCTGATTAGTATGTGAATGCTACCACCAGCTACAGGGCTCAACAAAAGGACATGTATCCATGGATCCTTTGTTGGTTAATTAGGCTGGCCTATGGCAGGGGGAATGTTTGGCCCTCCCCCTTCTGGAGATGGATTATGTATGCCACTTTTTATATCCCAACTAAATATGACAGGGGAATGCGCCTGTAGGCTGTGGGCTGTGTCCACCTAGATACAAAGGTCTATGCATATGTCGTGCGGTGAGCATAGGAAAATGTGTGCTGATGAGCCCCACACATTTTCCAGACGTTGATCTACAATCATTCAATTTCATCTACAATTTCAAAAACGACAACCTGAGCGCACACCCACGGTGTGGATGGTCGAATTCATCACATGCCCTCGAGCCTGAACATGTGAACCACCAGCCTACTGAAGTTCTGGTTTGCATCAAGGCGAAAGTAACGGCTGAGGTCATCTCCATCTCCATTTCTGTGCTGGATGTCCATATCTAATCCTCCAACAAAGAAGCTTAGTGTTCTCCCCTTGCATGGCCATTGACCATCGAAGAGGCAGGTGGTCTCTCAGGATCATGAAGTGCGACCCAAAGATGTAGGGGGTTCAGCTTCTTTATGGCCCACATGACCACGTAAGCCTCTTTTTCAAAGATGGTCAAGTTCCTTTCCCTTTTTGTCAATTGCCTGCTAATGTAGGCAACAGGTCACTCTACCCCCTTAAGAGTTTAGCTGACCTAACACTGCTCCAATCCCAAACTCAGAGTCATCTATCTGGATAATGAACTCCTGACTATAGTCTGGAACTTTCAGAACTGGGGCCCTGCACCAACTATCCTTTAAATCCTGAAAGAAGGTTTGACAGATGGGGGTCCAAGTTACCTTCGTCAGCATTTTCTTGGAATTTACAGCAATCAGGGCCATAGCAATGGTCCCATACCCCTTGATGAATGACCGATACTACCCGGTGGGACATAGAAAGGCTCTCACCTGCGTCTGTGTGGTGGGGATGTACCAGTCCTTCACAGCCTGTACCTTTGCTTCGATAGGTTGTTTCTTACCTCCACTGACCAGGTGGCCTAGGTAAGTCTCTGTACTATCTGGCATTCTGTGGCCTTGACAGTCAGACCTACATTCTGCAGCACCTGAAGCACTTGTTTCCATTGGAATACGTGATCCTCCCAAGTGTGGCTGAACACAGCAATGTCGTCTAAATAGGCAACACTGAAGTTTTCCAGCCCAGACAAAACCTGGTTAACCATACACTGAAAAATGTCAGGGGCATTCTTCAATCAGAAGGACATCACAGTGAACTGAGAATGTCTTTCTGGGGTTCACAATGTTGACCTTTCTCTTGCTCCAGCTGTCAAGCCGACCTGCCAGTACCCTGCCGTGAGGTCAAAGATTGGCAGCGCCGAGCTTGTCAATGAGCTCATCTGCCCGAGGAATGGCGTGAGCAATCGGTTCAACTGACCCATCTGTGGCTTCAATGTGCTTCAATGTGCAGGAGGTCTGGCAGGGGATCGGTCTCCTCCTCAGTCTCTCCAGTCTCTCCATCAGTCACTAATGCCATGACCAAGTCATCCTGGCTATATTGGGATTTCAGATGCTTTACGCAAAAGACCCTGCACGTCTGTTTAGGTCCTTTCACGGCAATGAGATAATTCACCTCACTAACATTTTCCAGCACACACTAAGGGTCAATCCATTTGTCCTGAAAGGCACTGGGTTTTACTGGCTCCATAATCCACAACCACTGTCATGGAGAATAGACTGTTGAAAGGTAGCCCAACTTACAGGGTACCCCTTAAATATATTGGGGTACCCATAATCATGCTCACACAAGAGTAAATGCACCCCTCTAGGGAATTAAGGCCATGAGTCTTCATTTTGCAAGGATAACAAACTTTAATCTGTACAAAGATGAGGATGAGGGCAGAGGACGACCGGCATTCTGTTTTCCGTGGCTGGCTCCTGTAGACATTCCTTCCTTTCGTTACTTCTACAGTAACAAACTCATCCCCACCCGACATATCTACAATCCCAGAAATATTAGCTTGAATTTTGCTGTTTATTGTATGGCAAGGTGTTTTAGATCCCCCAATTGATACCATCATCTTTGCACTGTTAGGGACTATATGAACACATCATCGGAGACCCAATTGGCACGTGCAGAAGAGAACCAATAAGAACACGATCACAGGCAACAGTAGTTTTCCTGCTGCCCCCAGCCATGATGAGACCCAATCAAAAGCAAGTGATAGCCAATCTGTGTTCTGAACTCCACCTTCTTTCTTCATTTGAACACCTAGATTGTGCACCACCTTAAGGATGTGGGATAGTGACCCATTGTCAGCATCCTACGGGGGTATAAAGGGCAGCAGCTGCTTGTACCCCAGGAGCCAATAAAGATGAGCAAGAAAGTATCTGATGAGCTAAAAAAGCAGTAGGAAGAGTCTTTTAAGACAGTTTGAGCTCTTCTTTCTTCCCCGCCATTGAAATCGTCCTTTTTCTGGCAGCATACAAAATTCTTGTGTGATCTGCAAGCTTCTTTAGGAGCTGGGGCGGCTGTTGGCACCTCAACAGGCATTTCCTCTCCCTTCGGGTGTTCTTCCAGGATTACTAGTAGCACTGAGTTCAGGGTGGCCAGTGAACGCTTTTCCCTCTATGAGAGTGGGAGGTGAAAGTAGGCTGGTCGGCCACAAACCCAGCCACACAAGAGTGTGGTTGCACTGTGTGTTTGTGCCACCAGGAACTGTTAATTCATTGAGTCTATGGCTCTAGGTATTCACAATGGCTTCTTCATTGTTGCAATCCGTGTCAGCGTTGTGAAGTGTTTGGATCATATTTGTGCACACATCTCTATTTGGGATATTGCTTCTCCGCTGTACTTGATCAGTCCATCTACCAGGCACATGACTGTGGTGCCCTGCCATTTGTCATTGTCATTTGAGTAGCCTCCCAAGGAGAAATATGGTACTTGTAGACACTGGCAGTATTTTGTGTTGCCATTGCATAACGCTGGGTCTAGATCAATGCTCCTCATCTGCTCACTATGTGCCTGGAATGTGACCTTTATCCTGTATAGTGCAAGATGTACCAAGCATTGTGCCTCTGTAATTGGAACTGGATGTGGAACTAAAACCTTAGGAGCCCCTGATGTGTCTGGGATAAGTGCACACACATAACAGCTTTCATTGATTATATTCCTTCCTGCAATGGGCATATCGTAGTACCAGCTATTCAATGTTTCTAAATGCTAGGTGCCTCATTACAACCTTGGCGGAGGACCATGGTGCTATTAGCACCATGGTCCATGCCGCTAAGGTTGCAATTCCGCCATGGTGGATGGCGGAATTACCGCCCCATTCCAAGGTGAGTGGGGCGGTAATTCCCCATTCACCAATGGCCCCTTCCCCATTCCCATTTTTGCCCCATAGGGCATAATGGGAATGGGGAAAGGCGATAATTACGGCACCGTAAATTACGGTGCCGTAATTATCGCCAAGGTCCCTTTGCGGCATGGCTTTTAACGCCTGCAAAAAGCAGGCGTTAAAGAGCCATCCCGCAAAGGGAACCTTGTAATCAGGCGTTAAGGGTCGGCGCCGTTTACGGCGCCGTAAACCCCTTAACGCCTGAGTCGGAATGAGGCCCTAGATGTCAGAAATGGTGTCAAAGCCCAAACCCTTATATAAATCATACATCATTCATACTTCCTGTTTCATTCGTCTAAGAAAACTTGTAGGGGTGGCTGGCAAAAAGTTAGCCATTTTGTATTTCCTTTTTTATAGACATTAATTTTAGCATTGCTTCCCCAACTGTCCACCCCCCTTTACATGGCCACCCCATATAACAGACATCCATTCATCCACCCCAACAACCACGACCAGTGTCACACAAAACAACATAGTACTTTGTATAATACATAGTTCCTAGAAGAAATGACTTGTTTTAATCTTATCCCTACATAACAGAGAGTTCGGACAGCCACCTCTGCTTATTCTTGGAGAGGAGAAAAAAAGGTGAAAGAGAAAGAGAAAGTGAAAGAGAGAGAGAAAAGGAAAGCAGGGGACCCTTTTTCCAACAGGGCCGACCAGGTTCTGGACCTTCAAAAAATTGAAAAAAGATTAAAAAAAGAAAAAAGAATAAAAAATGAAAAAATGAAAAAAGAAAGAAAAAAGAAAAAATAATTCAGGCGTGTACCAATGCACACCACCCTGGCACAAATCCTCATAAATGTTTCTTCTTTGGCTATGTCCTTACAAAACTTTGCCTTGTCTCAGGTGCTCTTCGGACATCCGAGAGATGCACCCAATATCTAACTCCTTCATATGGACGGCGAGAGGACTACAGAACACCACCTCATACGGACCTTTAAACCTGGGGCTGATCAGATCCTCAGATAATACTGATCCAGTTGTAATATGGGCAATGCTGTGTATGAAACTGTGGTCTCACTTTCTACAGGGATGGTCACTATTTCTCTCCCCCTTTACTGCAACACCACTACCGCCCTTGTGTGCTTCCGTCCCGTCCCCTTGTCAATTATTTATGACCCACCAACTTATAATATATCTCCTTCCATCAATGCATGAGCCGTTCATCAGAGTGGGAAAATAAATAAAACTCCTGTATATAATCCGGAGTTGCTAAAACAGGGGCTGTGCAAATAGCTTAAGTCCTCAAATTGTCTAGTCATTTTGTTCTCTATCCTTCCCTTAGACTTTGTAACAGTGGCCTTGTGTAGACTGCGTCGTCTAGGATCCATGCCCTACAATAATTACATAAGCCCAAACAACTGCTACATTTCCTTCACAGTACTGGACATAGGGGTGGCGTGCACTGCCGCCACCCTATCTGGTAATATTTTTACCTTTTTAGAAAAAATGAGTTGTCCTAAGTATAGTCCCTCCTGTTGGCAGTATTGTAGCTTCTTTTTATCTGCCTTGTCCCTTTGTGAGCCAGCAATTACAATAATGCAACAGAATCCCTCCTGCATCCCTCCTGCACTGATGTTCATTTTCACTACATACCAACCGACCATCCACATACTGGTTGATTGTGCTAAGCACCTTACTTCAATGTAATCTGTACTGGGATCACATCTCTCAGTAACCCATCATCATGTGGATTAACAGTCCATAATTTTGCTGGCACATATCGCATGTCCTCCTAAAAAAATAAAATCATCTGAGTTACCACTGCCATCAGAGGGCACTGTACCTTCCTATACTGCACCATGATATCACAGGGTTTGCAGATTCCCAAAATAATTTCCCCATTTACTCACTTTCCTCAAATAGACTGTCGGGTCTATACAGAATATTGTGCGCCACTCTCAACCATCCTGGTCTGTTCCAATCAACACTATTCTTTTGTCTGACACTACTAGTCCTTGCAAATCTAATGACAACATTGTCCCCTGCCACCATCTTAGGTGGCCGCATGGGTTGGAAAATAAAATCTGTAGGCAGTTGCCAACACTTAGTCGCAATTGGAGGCACTGCTTTTACTAATTCCTTTAATACTTTAGAAAAATATATCTGGGACCACAGGAACCCCATGTACTACTGACTCCCTTGACATTGCATTGATTATTACCAGTGCCCGAGCTACACACATCCCTGAAGTGGAACACACTACCCCTTGATCTGTAAATGATATGGTGATATTTAGTTTACTGAGCAGATCCCTACTCAACAAGTTCACAGGGGAACTCTCTGAATATAACAAGGGGGCGCATACTTCCTCCCCGCCCACTTTTATATCCAGCTCCTCAGTGTATGGAAGCATAGAAATAGCCCCAAAGAATCCTTGAGTATAAAGAGTTTTACCTGATGATGGAAAGTTTCCCTACATAATGCATGTTTTGGTTGCAGCTTAATCTACCATAAATATAAATTGCCTCTTTCCCATTTCCTCTTGCACCAAAGGCTCCTCTTCAGGGGCTGCGGTTATCAATAGGATTGGACATGGGAGTGCTCTCTGTGGGCTGTCCCAATCAGAATATGTATTTGTCCCAGAGAATGAAAAAGAGCTGCCCCCGCCATTGCAACTCCTTGGAATGGGGCACCAGTTCCCCCTGCCATCCTGTTAAACTGTGTTCCCTCACCCTGCTGTAGTTGTTGCCCCTGTTGCCCTTGCCTGTCAGTCCCATAAGGGAACTGATTTTTATTCCCTCACTCAAATTACTGTTGTCCCATTCCTTGAGGCCCTTGGAATCCCTGCCCTGGAGGTGATGGCCCATAATTAAATCTCATCCCAGGCCTGTTCCTGCATTACCTTGCGAAATACCCCCATTTACCACAATACCAGCACTGTGATGTTCCCAATCCTCCTCCCCGAGGCCCTATCCCCCCAAAGCTTCCTTCTCTTGCTCCTCAAAATCCTCCTCTTCCCCTTGGTGCTCTTTCATATTGCCACTGTGGGTTGGGGTACTGTTCCCCTGCCCCATTGCCCCTGTCCTCCTTCATCCCATAGGGCCGCAATTCCCAATTTGTTGAGTGTCTCCTGTCCTTTCCCCCTGAGCCGGTGCCATCACTGGTGCTTAGACAACAACCTCACTTAGTTTCTTTTCCACTAGTTTTGCCTTGTTAGTTTGCCGCTTCTGGACTGTCTCCCTGTCTTGCTCCTTGATTCTCTTACAATTGTGCACTATTATACATTGTATCTCTGCCCACCTGTTAAACCGTAATTATATAGTGCCTCCTTATATTTAACATTGGCCTAAGCCCAATCGCATTACACGGAAAACCGTGTTGCAAAAGCTCCGATTTTGAGTTTTACTTCTCCGCCATTTCGATTTTCATTCGTGTTCCATATTCTAAAATGGTGGTCTGTGTTTTCGTCTTGATAGTCGAGCCGACCGACCTTTTGATTTCTGTTAATGTTTAGGTTGTCTGCGAGCCGACTGTTTAAGCAAAACAAAGAAACCTTGTGCTTCATATGAACTGCTATTCGGGTGTTGTCTGGGCTCACAAGCCTCATCCTTGTATAAACATTGAAACAACGAAGAGTAAACGACGATCGTATGTTTTAGGTGAACTATATTGTGAAAGATTCTTGACACAAGGCTTACCGCAGATTCGAGAACCAATACCACCATTGTATTATCATGGAAATGTAAATTCATGTAATCCTTTGCATAATATTGTAAAATCTGTCATATGAACTAGGCATGAACTCTAGACATGAATTATTAACGTGAAGAGAGACTGTACAATATTGTAGGAAATGTATAAAAATGCTAGTGTTTAGATGTCCAGTACCTCACTCTCCTCTCTGTGTCGGCTGGTACACATGGCGAGGTGTTGGGTCCAGATAGCTATCTGTTTTGCTTTGTAAACTGTACAGTAATAAAAGATACTTGTATCTTTTCAGACCGTGATTGGTATATTTCATTTGTGGTACTCAGCCTCAATATGTCTCTGTTCTTTAAGATGGCACCCGAATACTGACCCTCAAGATTGATGCCACCTCGTTGAAGGAAAGACGCGGCTATCGGACCGGGATTGGACGGTGAGAAAAAGGGGGCCCCTTTAGGATGAAACGCGATACCTCAACAGTACTGCACAATCCGATCCCTGGACGGTGAGCACGCGGACCGAGACAGCATCTTGACGATGCTCCACATATCGAGGTGGGCAGATTTGCCGAAATCACCAACCTCAAGGGTCCTTTGTCCTTTGTAATCCGATAGGACCTACTTTGTCCTTTGTAATCAGGTGAGTCGTGCCCCGATTCCTAAGTATGCTGATATTTGATTGCAGATCTGTACTCGCGAGCACAGGCAACGCCAGGTAAAACCAGTAATCTGATATGCCTGGGAAATTGTCTGACTGTTTCAGGGCGTTATTCCGCAGAGATAGACAATCTTTGGAATTTGGCCGACCGGCGCCACAGGAGGGGTCACCGGTATGTACTATGTACTGTAAGTACGGCATTGGTAGTATAGTATTCAACGATATTTGGCACAGACAAGCTAGACATGCTTCCGAATTTGAGTGGCCAGTCAATGGTAGCTTTGAGATTGCCCGAATAGAGTATTTAGAAACCATATTGTTAAAGAAAAAAGCAAGACCGGCAGCATTTGATGTAATTCAGAATTGGAAAAGGGAAGCTATGCAGCAACTTAAGAGCAAAGAGAAGCATACACGTCGCCATATATCAAATTCAGAAAAATCATTATATGATCAACAAAAATAGTCAGAGTCTGTTAGAAACATGGATACGGTTTTTCAACTTGGTATACAGAAAATATATCCATCTAAAGATTTTCATGTCTCAGATGAACTAATTAATAAACTCTTAAATGAACATAGGCCTGGTCCAACTGCACCACCTCCTTATGTACCTATTCCTGTTATCTTACTTCTTCCCACTGTCGCACCTCCTCCCGTAGCAATTCATGTTCTTCCCGTTGCTCCACCACCACCAGTTATTGCTCCTCTTTCTATTGTTGTTCCTCTGTCTGTACCGCCACCTTTACTGATTGTTACTGTTCCAGTAATTTCTTCTTTGTTACCAGCGGTAGTGTCTCCACTACCTGTTGTACAGGATCTGTCTACTCTCTCTGTCCCAAGTGGTTCTGCTCCGCTTGTTAATGAGGAAGGGGCGATTATTGAATCAAAAGTAGTGACTCGAAGTACAGTTTCTAAAGATGAGAAGAGAGAATTGTATGCATGGGCTAAACAATGTATAGAGAAAGGAGAAAAATCAACTGTCTTAGCTACAATTCTTAATCTAGTAAGTATTCCCGAACAGAATGGCCCTCGTTACGAGTAGCGCAGTAAAAACGGGGTCATTACTGGCATGGCGGAACGAGCGGTTCCGTGCTCGTATGATGCCGCTAATAGCGGGTGATTACGAGTGCGCGAGCATGCACGAACCCCCATGCCGGTAATGGCCATATCGGCATGCCGCAAAAGGCCCTCCAATCCCCCGATAGCGCCATCACGGGACCCGCCGATACTGCCACTGCCTAGGAGGAACCCCTAAATACTGACCCGGTAATACCAACATGCTAATACCGAGCTCGTAAAAACCGGACCCGGAAATAACGTCATTGCGTCGGAACGGGAAATGGCCGGCGGCCATCTTTAAAATCCATTGGAATCCTCCCAGACCACCAGTTGATTCCTGTAGAGCTCTGTGCCAATACTTTGAGAATGTCTAAGGCTACCCGGAAGACCACCCCCCGGCTGCAGATGAAGAAGGACATCTGGCAGGAGGTAGCCCGCAAGGTGTCGGCCGTAGGAACCACCCCACGTAGTGTCAAGGACTGCAGGAAGAGGTGGGATGACCTCCGCTTGAGGGTCCCCAACATCATGGCAAGCAACAGGAGGCAGGCCATGGCCACAGGCGTGGGTCCCCACTCTCCTGCCAAAATGATGCCCTGGGAGCAGACCGCAAGCAGCTTCATAGATCCAGAGTCCATCAAGGGATTCGGGGAGATGGAGACGGGTGCGGCATCATCCCCAGAAGGAGGTGAGTGACCCTGCAGATACCTGTAGGGGAAACCATGACGTAGCACAAGTGAGGTGGAAGAGAGTCTAGGAAAGGCAATGCATGTTCCAACACCCACATTAACATATCCAAGTCCAGATGGCGGGCCAAACCCTGCCAGACAGAAATGCATGCTGAGTGTCAATCCCATAATCCACACACAGCCAACACGACTGGACCGTGCCCATGTAACACATCACACAAACCCCAAATTCGCGGCATGCCACCTGCCATGCAGTGAATGCCAAAATGCTCCTTCAGAATATCCTGTGTGACACACCTGTAAAACATGAATGCATGATTAAACGAATAATGAACAGCACCATTGTATGCTTCTGGCATGTAACACCATCACTGATACCCTGCATCTCTTCTACCCAGCAGGCACCAATGAGGAAGATGCCAGACAAGACAACACCGCAAGGGCATCCACGTCCCACCCAAAGAAAAAGGCTACCACCACCTCCGTGGCAGCCAAGCAGGCCACACCCACAGCCAGTGTGCCTGACTGAGCCGAGACACAGCCAACAACACCTGCTGCCAGTGTGCCTGACACACTTGAGACCCAGCAGCCCACACCCACACCAGTTGAAGGGGAGTCCATACAAGCACCGGACACCACTGAGGATGACATGGATGGCAATGTGGACCAGGAGGGAGTCAAAGAAGTGACATGTCCGCCCAGCCCAAGCCCTGTGTCCACCCCCCCACCCCATATGGAGCCCTCACCCACCTACAGCCTTGCTGATCCCTGCCTCCATGACTCAGACCTGAGCCCCTTCGAGGAGGACAGCACCCAAAATGCAGGCCCCATGAGTGCACCACCCACCACTCCAGCTCCCACCAACACCCTCCGAGTCACGTCTGTCGAGGGAGGAGGCCCGACAGGAGGCCATGTTGGAGCTCCTGCGACAATACATTGCGATGGAGAGGACACCAGGCGGGGAATCGCCACTGCCATTGCGGGGACCACAGCGGCCATTGCAGCAAACACAGCTGCTTTGAATGCGTCGGCTGTACTAATGAGGGACTGTCTGGGGGCAGTAACACAAGTACTTACTTCAATCCTGCTCCACATGCAGCGGCCACGCCTTGGAGCAGGCGTGGAACCTGCCACTGATTCATCATCAGCCACAACACCTGCTTCCTCAGTCCCCACCAGCCCTGTGCGCCAGACCCGAAGGAGTGCACGGCACACCGAAATGCCACCCCCGGACAGCAAAAAGTCCTGAAAGTAGTGTGGGCGGACAATGGGAGTGTGACACATGGTTGGGGGTGAGGAGGAGCATTTTATGGAGTACATTGGGGGGGGGGTTCTGGAGTTTGTTGGGTGGTTTTGTGAGTTCACTGGGGAATGGGGGGTGGTCATATTTTTGCTGTTTGAACTAATACATCCGTTGTGAGAAAAAACATTAAATGGCTGGACATTGTTCATTTTGTGTGTATCCATTTAATGTGTGACAGTGTTCTGTGGCCAACTCCCAACAATCCCTGTGTGCATGTCCACATGGACCCAGTGTGTCACTGACACATGTCTATAATAGTCCCTGTGGTTCAGAAGTATTCGTGAATCAGTGCTTGGCGTACTGCATGGCCATCCCGTGCATCATGTACTGGAAAGGGGGCTACTTCACCTCCGTCTCCATCCTCATCATCCTCACCCGGTGCATGCATGTTAATGTCAGGTGGCAGTGGTACATTTCTTCGGACGCACATGTTGTTCAGCATGACACAAGCCATGGTGATCTTTGCCACCTTCTCAGGCCTATAAAGGAGTGCCCCACCAGACCTGCTTAGGCAGCGGAACCGCGCCTTCAACAGGCCAAAGGTCTGCTCAATCACAACACGGGTACGGGTGTGAACACGATTGTACTCCTCTTCATGGCTGTTCTGCGGGTTCCGCACAGGGGTAAGTAGCCACAGCCTCAAGGGATATCTGCCATCACCTGCAAGCAAATACAAATAGGTGTGTGTCACTCTGAGCTGCCATCTTCAGGAGGCACAGTCATGGCCGCAGCTATTTGCAATATGAAAGAATGTTAACTAGATGCATACTATACTGCTGTGAGGTGTGGTAGTCTGGATGGCGTTCAATAGATGATGAAGGGTGAAATAATGCATGCTGAGGCAGATGTACTGTGGTTGTACGACAATGTTTAGCCTCCCATTTATGCTGTGTATTATACACTGTGCATGGTCACACTAGCCACATTGCCACAGTTGCAATCCTGTTCAGTCATGCATTGCTTGACATACCCATGGTGGCCTGGTTGTGCCTCTTACTTGTTGTCATCGATATGCATAATTGATAAAATGTTTGCCAGTGATGGGTCATTTTGGGTTTGGGAGATTCAGGTCAGGAGTGTCTAGCTCTGCATGCATTCTCCAATCACCGTCAATTGCCACCCAGGTGGAGTATAACCCCCCTTTCCCACCGAAGTGGAGTATGCATCCCCCCCCCTTTCCCACCCAGGTGGAGCATGCATCTCTACACATCAATAGCCCATTACACTGCCATGGCCCACTCAGGCAACTCACCAAGCAGCCAGGCACATGGTCCAGCATGTCGCTCCATGTAATGGGGTAGCATGGAGTTACGCAGCATCATGGAATCATGTGTTGATCCAGGAAATCAGGCGCTCCAGGAAATCAGGCGCAGCAATGTGTGATGATCTTGCTGGAGTCACATACCATTTGCACATTGATTGAATGGTGTTGCTTCCGATTGCGGTACACCGCCTCTATGGCATGGGGGACTACCAAATCCACATGGGTGCAGTCCAGGGCACCAACACAATTAGGCATGCCTGCCAGTGCATGGAAGCCTACTTTGGTGTCGGCTATCTCCTGGGCAGACCGTGGTAGGGATATGTGGGTGCTTCCGTGCTTCAGGAGGGCATCCAGCACTTGGTTCAGCATTTGTGAAAATAGTGGTTGTGAAATTCCATGAAGCTGCCCCACTGTGTGTTGATAGGTGCCCGTGGCCAAGAAGTGGGGCACAGACACCACCTTTAGTAGCGGGGGGATGGCAGTGTGTATTTCTATGAGGCTGGCAATGTCGTTGTGTATCATGTCCACTATGGTGGTGATGGTGTCCCGGTCCAACCGTTACAGGGTGTGGATCTGCTCAGGGGTTAGGTTGAATGGCCTGGGTCTGATGTGAGGGATTGGTGGCTGCCTACGAGGCACTGCTGGCTGCGCTGGTGGTAATTGCTGGTCCTGTCTCGCCCTCCTTCTCCTGCATCTCCTCTGTGCTGCCTGTTTTTGCTGCTGTAGTTGTTGGAGTTGCTGTTGTTGCTGTAGTTGTAGCAGTGTAGGCATGTCCTCCAGTGCCATGATTGCAACAGCTAGTGGTAGCATTTTGGTGTAGGAAGGGGTGTGGTGTGTGGGTGTACTCATTTTATACTGGCCCAGCCTCCATTGACTCCACCTGTGGTGATTGTGTGCACCTGTGGCAGTTGGCTTGATTGCTGATTGCTGTTTGTGGGTGGTCCGCGATGCCTGTATGGCTGGCATCTTGCAGCCCCTGATTACTGCCTTTGGGGTGCCGCTATTTGCATGTCTGCGTGAGTTGTGATGTCCTCCTATTACCGGCATGCCGGTATTTGCGCCCCAAAGGGGCACGTGTACGCGCCCATGACGGTATGAGGGGGCACAGTAAGGGCGGTGCCGGTATTGGCGGGTTGTCGGGTCGGAATGCCCCAGACCCGTTAACAATGCCGCTATTACCATTCCGCCTTCATTTTTCCATTACCTCCATTCTCATAATGAGGCCCAATGTCTTTATTGAGGGGATGGGAATACATTTGGCTGTAATGTGGAATAATTTGACGGACATAGATGTCCCACAAGGGTTGAGGGATTTTAATGTTTTAGCCTATTCAAGGGATTCTGCAGAGAAAGTAAAAGAGCATGTCGAGAGGGTTTTTGAGTTAAGAAGGGAGTTGGAACGGTTACAGGACGATGAAATAGATGGTGATAGTTTGGACGCTTTGGGCCTCATTATGACCCAGGCGGTAAGGGGTTAATGGCGCCGTAAAAGGTGGCGGCGCCGTTTACCCCTTACCGCCTAATTACGAGGTTCCTTTGCAGGTCCCCACCTTAACGGCTGGTTTTATCAGCCGTTAAGGAAGGATTCCACAAAGGGACTTTCGAGGTAATTTGCGGTACCGTAATTACCGCCTTCCCCATTCCCATTGAGCCCTATGGGGGCAAAAATGGGAATGGGGAAGGGCTAATGGTGAATGGGGAATTACCGCCCGTCAACCTTGGAATGGGGCAGTAATTCCGCCATCCACCATGGCACAATCGGTAAAATACCAGCGTCAACAATGGCGCTAATAGCGCCTTGGTTAACGCCTGGGTCGTAATGAGGCCCTTTGTATGTGCAGAAACGGTTCCTTCCTCCTTGTAAGTCAACGGGTGAAGAAACGCAAATTTGCACAAGGGATGCGCTTAGATGGATATCGGATGTGTCGATATCTCCCATAAAAATACATGACATGTATAGTCAGTATACTCCAGAAATACAGAGGAAAGTATTACAGGTAATGGTAGAATACCTGCAGGATGAGTGTATAAAGAAAAAGATTTGTATTCCCGCAGAATTGATGATTATTTATAAGAGAGCCTTTGCTCCCGATACTATTTCTACCACTTTAGCGCTCGATCTGGCTTAACAAACCTTCGAAGTCGCCAACTACTGAGTTGCCTATGAGGGAGGTTCCTCCGACATTCATTCCTAAAGTCGAGATTCCAGCTAATGTCGCCACAGGTGCAGCAGCCATCGATATTGAAGCTTACTATGTATCACAATTTGTTCACGTCCCGTTCTCTAGACAGGAAGTGAACACTATCAGACAGTCAATTCCGGACATTAGGAAAGATCCAACAGGGTTTTACAAAGAAATAGAATCTGTCTTGCATTCATCAGTTTTCACTTTGGGTGATATAGACTTGTTGTTTCCTGTGATCCTACCTGCTGATTTATGGAAACAAATTAGGACTGTAGATGATCAAGCAGGATTGGGTGATACATGGGTTAACTTGGTGAGGACATATGGAGAAAGAAGAGCTGGTGAGAGACCACCACAAGTGATACTGACTTTGCCAGACAGGATAGTAGCGAAATTAAAAACTGTGGTTCCTGAGAGAAGGATTGTTTGGGACAAACTCACTTCTTGTACCCAAGGAAAATCTGAAGGTGCTACCGAATTCTTTAATCGGTTCGAAAAAGTAATCTCAGATTTTAGCGGACAGGATTTAAGAACCGAGTCAGGGAAAAGATTGTTTGTGGATACGTTTGTGCGTGGATTGTTGCCTGATATTCAGTCACAAATCATGACTTCTGATAGTGCTTGGCAAGCTAAATTGCAGTCCGAAGTATTACATATGGCTCAATATTATGAAAATCGGGTCAATAATGAAAAAGAGAGTATTGAAAGGAAAAAGGGAGACCTGAAAACCAAAGTATTACTGCAACAGATAGTTAGAGGGACTAGAGGTGGGAATACACAGTTTTGTTCCACAAAGTAATGCACAGTTGGGTCCTGTACACGTGAACCAATGTGCTTATTGCAGACAAGAAAGGTCATTGGAGAGCACAATGCCCGATCCTTCCGCGGTGGTTGAATAACACATATGGTGTCAAAGTTAGACAATCCAGAGGCCACCTTGGGGTAGCGGGTCCTGGTAGAAGCCAGTTCACTCAAAATCCACAATCATTCTCTCAAGATAATCAACAACCTAGTATAGATAGCAGAAATATTTTTGATAATCCTTCAACTGTCTAACTTTCTGAAGATCTTCTACTTGACGATATATTGTGTTGTTAGGACTGCCCAAAGCAGGGTCTGGAACCAACGCCTATTCCTGTTAATCAGTGAGGTCCCTATGTTGAAATGATGGTGGGGAATAGGAAGCATATATTTTTGATAGATACGGGAGCACAGAAGTGTTCCATTGATCATTCACGGTTTCCAGACATTCCACTGTCAGGGCACAATAACGTTTCTGTAGGGTTTTCTGGTACACCAGTGGTTAGTCCGGTTTCTCTGCCGGTACCGATTTCACTGGGGCCATTTACGGATTACTGTTCGTTTCTTCTGACAACAAACTGTGGAGAGAATTTGTTGGGGTTGAATCTGTTGAAGGAATTAAATGTGCTAATTCATTGTTCTTCGGATGGAGTACGTTTGACAATTTCACCCCAGCAATCTTCTGCCTCACAGTATTTAACTAGACCTTTGCTGCCTGAATTTTGTAAAGTTCCAACGTTTATGGGCAGTTGACAACAATGATGTTGCTGTTTTGCAAATTGAGCCTGTTAGAATTGTTTTGAAACCAGGAGTTAAGTTGCCACGTATCCCACAATATAAGATTTCAGTTGATGGTGAACAAGAGTTGAAGATTATAGTTTCCGATTTTGTACATCGTGGAGTGATTGAAGAAATTGCAGGAGGTTTGTGCAATAGCCCGATTTGTACAAGAAAGGGGATAATGCGATTCCTTTTCGTTTCATTATCAATTTACGTGCTATCAATAAGGTCATTGCTCCGCAATTTCCAATTGTGCCTGATGTCACTACGATATTAACAATGATCCCAGTTTCTGGTACTCATTTCAGTGTGGTGGATCTTAAGAATGCCTTCTTTAGCATTCCCATACACGTGGATAGTAGATATTTGTTTGTGTTCACCCTAGGGGGACCCTCGCTTACATTTACCCGGGCACCACAAGGGTACACGGAGAGTCTGAGCATTTATAGTAGGGCTTTGAAAGAGCAGCTCGACACACTTGAGTTGCCTTCCACTTGTACATTGTTGCAGTATGTTGACAACCTTCTCTTAGCTGCAGACTCAGAAAGTGCTTTGAAAGAGGATACTGTGTTATTGCTTATTCATCTAGCAGAGCATGGGCATAAGGCATCATTAAAGAAGTTTCAATATTGTCGACATGAGGTCGCCTATTTAGGCTATCTCCTGTCAAAGGAGAGAAGAAGATTGACACCTGAACGAATAAAAAGCATTGCTAGCATGTCTGTCCCAAATACACAGAAAGAGGTTAGAGCCTTGATAGGAATGGCCTCCTACTGTAGACAGTGGATCCCCAACTTTTCCCTAGTGATAAAACCAATGTTGTCATTGACAAAGAAGGGCATTTCTTTGCCACTACCGTGGAACTTGGAACACCAGAAAGCTTTTGATCTGCTCAAGACTGCACTGTGTTCGGCACCGGTTTTGGGCACACCAAACTATGATAAGGCCTTTGTGTTGTATGTGCATGAATGTGATGGATGTGCTTTGGCTGTGTTAACACAGGAACATAGGGGGGAAGAATAGACCATGCGGTTATTTTTCCTCCACACTTGATCCTGTTGCATGCGCTTTGCCGAGATGTCTGAGAGCTGTCGCTGCTGCTGCGTCTGTGAAACAAAGTGAGGGTATGGTTTTAGGTCACACTTTAACCATAATGGTACCCCACACCGTAGACGTTCTACTTAACAGAACGCAAATGCAACACCTTACTTCTGCACGATTAACGAGATACAAACTAATCCTATTTGCACCGCATATCCAAATTAAGAGGTGTTGCGTATTGAATCCGGCTGAATTGTTACCTCTTCCGCAAGATATTGCTTGCAGTGACGAAATGTCACATGACTGCCTCCATACTACAGAGCAAGAAACCAAAGGCAGGATTGATCTAAATGATACACCTTTGAATGATCCACAAGGGGAGCTGTTTTGTGATGGCTCCTGCTTCAAACTTCTGGATGGTACATCCACTTCTGCGTATGCCTCACTACACTAAACACAATTGTGGAAACCAAGAGAATTTTGCATAACTCCACGCAGGCCGCAGGGATTATCGCACTGACTCGAGCTTGTGAACTTTCCGAAGGGCTTAGAGTAAACATATTTACAGATAGCCAGTATGCCTTTGGGGTGGTTCACAACTTTGGTAGACTATGGGCAGAACAAGGTTTCTTGACCTCACATGGAACAAAAATCCAACATGGCACCTTGCTAGTTCAGCTACTCTCAGCACTTGCACTTCCTACTCAACTAGCAATCATGAAGTGCACCGCCCATCAAAAGGTAGTAGATGATGTAGGGAGAGGAAACGCTTTTGCTGACAGAATAGCTAAACGGACCGCTACTGATTTATACTCAGAAATGTATGCCAGGAAAGAAACTACAGATATCTGTATAGTAGATGAAGGGATTGACTCGATAAAGAATATTCAAGCTGATGATACTCCAAAAGAACTTAAACACTGGGCTGAGGGTTTAGCAAGTTTGGATGAGGAAGATTGTTGGGTGGACAACAAAAGGAAAAGATGGATGCTACCCGATGCATATGTCACTGCTATGATCACAATGGCTCATGGTCCTACTCACATATGTGCTAGAAAAATGTGTAAATTGTTAGAAACTGTCTGGGTAAACGTAAACATTTCAAAGACTACTGAGCGTTTTGTTCAAAGTTGTATGGTATGTTTACAGCATAATGTGGGGAAGGGTACAACGACACTGAGGGGTAGTTGTGGCCCCCCCTCTGTGCCTTTTGAGGTGATTTATTTTGACTTCATCGAGATGGAGCGCTGCTATAACTACACATATGTCCTAGTAGTGATTTGTGCCTTTAGCAAGTGGGTTGAAGCCTTCCCTATGAAAGATGCCACAGCAATGACAATGGTCCACATTTTATCGCTGCTGTAATCCTACAAGTATGCGCAGGATTACAGATCGATGAACGGTTCCATTCGGCTAGACACGCTCAGAGTGCTGGACTTGTAGAACGCCATAATGGTATCTTGAAGAACAAGCTTACGAAAGTCTGTGCCAGCAGTAATTTGAAATGGCCAGATACCTTACCTATAGCTCTACTGTCCATGCAGACGACCCCACAGACTAGAACTGGACTCTCCCCATATGAAATAGTAATGGGGAGACGAGCTAACATTTGGAATCTGCAGAAACCCAGAGCATTGAAAGATGTGGAGTATTTTCTTCTTGCTGAATACTGTGACCAGCTAACTCAAAATCTGTATTTGATTTACCAACAGGTGAGAGAAGCCCTCCCAGTTAAATACGAGTGGCCAGGTCATAGAATTCGACCTGGGGATTGGGTGTTAACAAAGTAGTTTGAGATAGCATCCAGTCTTGCACCGCGCTGGAGAGGACCGTTCCAGGTCCTGTTGGCCACACAGACTGCTGTACGAGTAGCAGGCAGGACACACTGGATCCCATTTCCTTTTTTTTTCGGTCTTTTTTTTTCGACCTTATTGTTATTCGAGATTATTTTTTCGAGATTTTGACTGACCACCACACACACCAAGAAAATACCTTTTCCCTTGCCACTCAATGACGAAGAAAAGAAGGAGACCATTTGTTCTGTTTCTGGTGATCAATCTGTCTTGAACAACATCAAGGGTGTTTCAGAGATACTTCTTGAGCCCGTGGGGCCTGGGGAGACAGCTGCTTTGTCTTTGTAATCTTCTTCAGATCATTCTACACCCTTGAGCAATCTCTCTTCTGTTTCACCACTTCCATCAGGAAGCAACGACACTCTGTTCGCAGATCACGCAGTGCCTGGAGTCTTATGGTACGATCTGCATCCACGGCACTAGACTTACAGTATAGCACGGCTGTGCCCATGGGAAACGACTGTTGAGCTAGTCCTTTGCCACTCTCTCGTTGAGACATAAGTAAGTGGCTGGGACCGGCATAGCTATCTTCAATCAAGATACATCACATGGTCAGGAGATCACCAACGAACAAACGTAAGGAGCCCGTCGCAGACACCTTCTGGAATGAACTTTTGAGGAAAAATGCCTGTCACTACTCCTACTCATACGGAGCAACCAATCGATTGTGTTGCTAACAAAGACATTGGACATAAAAATTCATGGTCCTTGAGGACTTATTGTTTCTCTTGATTTTGCTAATTGGTCTAACAGTAATCATCGTTTTAGGGTTTTGGTATATTGAGGGGGTGCATCCACTTGAAACTTTGATATCCACTGAGAGTGTTCCTACTACTTCTTCTCCTTTTGTGCATCTGCACACTCTATCTCCTAGGGATTCCCAACACAGACAGAGTTATCACAACAATACACTTTTGTTAATTATGAATGCGACCCATGCAATTTTGAATAGAACTAATTGCTGGATATGTTTGCATTTGCCACAACACAGGGAAAAAGGGTTGGGCTGGTATATTCATCCTTTGCCTTTAACTACTGCATGCTATGCCTCTCTAAGGGAACTATTCTTTGGTTGTTGGAATGATAGCATCTCAGGGAATTTCGATGGGACTAATTTGAATAAGTTTGAAAGGCGAGTTCTGATGCCTCTGGGATGTTCTCTTTTTGCAAATAGGAGCAAACTTAACATTGCATCTCTTTGGCCTTCTGATAGACTTTCTAGACCTTTCCAATCGTTAATCTCTTTCAAGATGGCTCCCATAGGCAACCGGGATGCCACGCCTCCTTCTTACACTATTAATCACAGCCCCCACTCTGTGTCCTTCTGCATACAAAGGAATGGTTCTCAGCCAATGGGTACTTTTGAGTACCAATATTGCGAATTTGACGAGTGAGGACAGACCATTGTATGTAGGTGATCCCGTTTATTTCATATGCAGTAATGAAGCTTATCCTTGGTTACCTAGAGATTGGAAGGGTACTTGTTATTTAGGTATCTTGCTATGAGGGGTATTTGTAGCTAGCACCTCTGAGGTCTCTAAAGCTCGTCCAAGGCGGGACGAGAATCGTGATACTCCTTCACAGGTCATGGGTGATGTAGCACAATCCTTTGTGCCATTTTGGGGACAGATCATGAATTCCAAGGATATTAGGAGATTGGCAAGAGTATTGGAGAAAACCATCAACCGTACCACTGACATACTCTACAATATGATGTTAGAACAGAAAGTGATTAGATTAGTAGCTCTACAGAACCAGATGGTGTTATCCGTCATCCTGGCTGAGCGTGGTGGAGTATGTAAATTAGTAGGATCTGCTTGTTGTGTTTTCGTACCTGATTCCTCCCCTACCATATTTAAGGCAATACAAAATATGCATGTCCTAAGTACAGAAGTAAATGTTCCCGAGGGAAATTGGGATCTTAGTGCTTGGTTTTGGGACTTTTTGCAGTTTTGGGGATAGAAACTCTTCTCGGTTTTAGTGATAGTCCTTGTTATCCCATTGTTTTGTTGTTGTTGCATACAATGTCTTCCTGCCATATGTTCGATGTTAGGGGGATGTTGTGCGCAAACTGTAGGTACATTAGGGCCAAAAATACTTGCGCTTGAAAAGATTACTTAAGTTTTTGTACTGGAGGATATTACTGTCAAGGATCTAACAGTGATCGATATATCTGATGAATGTTATTCGGGATGCATGGACATTGAAACTGGAGTTACGAGCAAAGCGAATATATTTAGTAAGCTATCGCCTTGGGCCAAAAGGAGGGTTTGTTAAACCGTGATTATATAGTACCCAATCGCGTTACATGGAAAAGCGCATTACAAAAGCTCTGATTTATGAGTTTTACTTCACTGCCATTTTAAGATTCGTCCGCCATTTTGATTTTCATTCGTGTTCCATATTCTTTAATGGTGGTCTGTGTTTTCATCTTGCAAGTCGAAACGACTGACTTTTGAGTTCTGTTAATGTTTAGGTTGTCTGTGAGCCGACTGTTTAAGCAAAGCAAAGAAACCTTGTGCTTCATATGAACTGCTATTCCAATGTTGTCTGCACTCACAAGCCTCAACCTTGTATAAACAATGAAACAACGAAAAGTAAACAATGATCGTATGTTTTAGCTGAGCTACATTGTGAAAGATTCTTGACACAAGGCTTAGCGCAGATCCGAGAACATATTCCACCATTGTATTATCATGAAAATGTAAATTCATGTAATCCTTTGCATAATATTGTAAAATCTGTCACCTGAACTAGGCATAAACTCTAGACACAAATTATTAACGTGAACAGAGGCTGGACAATATTGTAGGAAATGTATAGAAATGCTAGTGTTTAGATGTCCAGTACCTCATTCTCCTCACTGTGTCGGCTGGTACACACGGCGAGGTGTTGGGGCCAGATAGCTCTCTGTTTTGCTTTGTAATCTGTACAGTAATAAAAGATACTTGTATCTTTTCAGCCCGTGATTGGTGTATTTCATTTGTGGTACTCAGCCTCGATATTTCTTTGTTCTTTCACACCCTTTGACTTCAATTCCCAAAATGTTATCTAGTGCCTTCTGGACCTCTTTTGGTAGTCCCCTCTTTACAATAAAATAGAAAAATTGTACTGTCTCAATTCTTCACATTTCCTGTAACTTAACAATAAACCTAACTGGGTCCTCATCATCACCCATTGTGCACTGCATTAAAGAATGTATGTCAGGGGTCTCTGGGTACATCCTTCGTAGGGCAGCCCATACCCTTGCCTTTACCTCAAGGCTGCTCCATCATGTTCATTACCTGCAAGATTTACCCCAGCCCTTGCCCATTTGTCCCCAGCCTGGTCCCCAGCTATGGTGACCAGTAGACTCTTAAAATCTCATAGTGCTAAAACCACCCCTGCTGTTTGTTTTTCAAATTCATAGATCCATTTACTAGCTCTGGTTACAAGCTGTGGGAGAGCTTTAATCAAATTATTTTTGTCAATTTGAGGCCATGGCACATACTGCGTTATCCCTAATTCTTTATGTATTAGAGGTATCTGCATATCTATTTTGTTTTCTACCACTTTAGTATTCTTCTGATCTTGTACTACCATGATTAAATCTGGTCTATTTCTTGGTCTGTCCCTCCTCATGGCCTCTGGTGGCAGGGACGGGTTTCTCACTACCTCCTCTCCTTGATCTCCTTTTTGCCCTGCCTCTTCATTATTTCTACCACCTTGATCTTCCCCGCCATTTTCACTTGCTTGTTCTACTTCTTGTCCCAGGACCACCTATACCCTCAGCCCATCATCTTTCTCAACACAAACATTTCTTATTGCCCTAGGGTTGAATCTAAACAAAAATCTCCTGTCTTCCAATTTCCTATTTTCTGCACCAGTACCCTTATTTCTGGTGATACTTCTTCAGGTTATTGTAACCTGACCAAACTTTCCTGTAATGCTCTTAACTCATTTATGTCTACTTTCGGACCCTCTGGGCACACCGTTGCTACGGGCATATCAGCACTTGTGGATGGGCTATATGGAGGTGCAAAAGCTCTTGAGCCCCCGACCCCCCTAGTTGCTAATCTCGATAATCCTGTTGAGACTCTCTCTATCACTGCAGGCTTATGGACTGGGTTTGTATACCCTACTGTAGGTTTAGTTGTTACAGGGTATATCCCCATATATTGGATCTCTTTTTCTCCTTCCTGATCTTCCATATCCTCAACTAATTGCCAGAGATCTAGAATCTCTTTTCTTTTTTTGGGACTTCTTCCCTTCATATTTTGCTGCTACAAGGATGGACATTTTTTCTAGCATGTTTCTGTTATTGAAGCCCTGCTCTGGCCAGGAGAAGGACGTTCCACTTTCCTTTGTTTCTACTATCCATTGTTTATTTATTCTGTCACAATACAGTGGCAGAACCCTATGTATTTGGTTTTTTTTGTTTTGTTTGGAGTTTCTTCCTCCATAATGTTGTGCGCGTCCCTACTACTTCACTTAGACCCTATTGCATGCTGTAGCTTTTTACACAAAAATACAGATCAACCCACGTTTTCCCCACCCCTTTTCCACTTTCTCCACTTTGATTTCACACATACATACACACACACCGCGACTCATCAACCTTCCTTCCTTGTTTCCCCAAAAGACAGCAAGAGAAAATAAAAAAAATGATTGACTAAAATCCAGGCCCATTCCTTACTGTGCCACTACTGTTTTCCCTTATATCCTTTGTAATACCACCTTCCCAGCATGTTTTTACTATGCTGAGGATCCCACTGCTTTTATCGTCATAAAAGAATAATGTATGGTACTACCTTCTCAACCTATTATGGCTGAGGATCCCTTGCTTCCCAGGCTTATAAGCTGAGGTTCCCTTTTTCCATTATAAAAAGTAGAAAAACAAAAATACTTGACAATTTCAACACATAACCCACCTCCTATCCAATCTACTTCTTATAACATCCCCTGAAATTGTATTCCATCATACATCACCAAAAGTCCTATTCTCAAATACGTCACCAAAGGTCCTATTCCATCTATTCCATTGACCTCGTATATCATTCACATCACCAAATATTTTTTTTCACATCACTATAGATGGCCGTGGCTGACTGTTTTTTTGTTTGTCGACTGTTGCATGTACTTTGCCATTCTAGACCAAAGGACAAGTACATAGTCCACCGCATCTCGAATAGGGGATGATGGGTTGCCCTCCCATCACTCTTTCACTAGACTGAGGGCACTTCATACAGGGTGTCCAAACAGAAGCTCAAAGGGACTAAACCCTACTCCATTCTGTGGCACCTCCCTATAGGCGAGAAGAAGGCATGGCAGAAGAATTCCACAAATCCTTCTCAGGTGCTCTTCCAAGCCGCCTATCATGCGTTTCAGGGTCTTGTTGAACCGCTCAACAAGCCCGTTTGTTGGTGGATGGAAGGATGTAGAGAACTGGTAGGTGAATCCACCCTCTTCGCACATAGCCTTCATATATGATGATATGAAATGTGATCCCCCGTCAGAAATGACTTCCTTTGGGAAACCAACACAGGAGAATATCCCAATCAGAGCCTTTGCAACCACAGGGGCTCAGATGATCCTCAGAGGGACAGCCTGAGGGTACCGTGTGGCATAGTCTACCACCACCAAGATGTATATGTTCCCTGAGCTGGTTGGAGGATCCAAACAATCCACAATAGCCATGCCTATTCTGTTGAAAGGCCGCCCAAACATGGATAGTGGAGTTAAGGGGGCCTTAGTGGCACAACCTAACTTGCCAGAAGCTTGACAAGTCAGGCAGGACCAGACAAATTCCTTCCCTTTTACGCCAAACTGCGGCCAGTAAAAGTGTAAAGACAATATGTCTGATGTCTTAGCCACACCAAGTGACTTGCTAAAGGAATTTAGTGAGCCGAATCCAAAAAGGAACTTTCTGTGGCATTGGGGTATCACCAACCTTCTAATCTTTTGGCTCACTATTCAGGAGTCCATCCTCTCAGTACACTTTAAACAGTCCAGGAGCCTCACCCTTAGGCTGCTCCTCCACCTGCTTCTGCACTCTTTCTGTGCTATTTCTAGGCCCAGGGGAGGACGTGCCGGTCGCCATGTCGTGTGACGTCGTCCCTTAACGGTCCCTGTTGAGGCCAACCTCTGAACCCTTCTGACCTTTCACCTCCTACTGCATCTCCAACTACTTCTTCTCTGCCCCTAATGCTCCTTCTGCACCTCCACTTCTTCCCGCCCTGTTAAATCCTTCAGACCCTCATCCTACTGGACCATCAACTCCTTCTGCACTTCAACCTGCTGCTGAACCTTCAACTTCTTCTGCATCTCCACCTCACTACTCAATGCCTCGCTTCTCCAAACAGCCACGGTATCTGCTTCTCTGCCAGGGCTTTTTAAGAGGTCTGTACCCTCAAATTGGGCCAGGCTTTTTGCTTCTTCAATTGTACCTGTTTGTAATAATTAGTCAGTGTTTGGAACTGGTTGTGCTGTAAGGATTTGAGGCAGTCACATGTGTTTAATGACTCCCTCGCTTTGGGTCCAGATAGGAATCTTCATCAGGGGTTAGGCGGAGCGGTAAAAATGTGGTGGTAATGCTGTTACCGCCACATTATTAATTAATTAATTAATTACTGCCCGCCCAATCCCGAGTTTGGCGGAAAGAGGGATGTTTACCTCTAGTTTTTTGGCAGGAGTTAAAATCATCCCCTTTCTGCCCATTTACAGTGCTATTGCTGCCGGCGCTATTACCGCTGGCGGTAATAGTGCCGAGAAGCCCATAGAGTCCTAGGACTCAGGATAATGGGGATTAACAGACCCACTGCAACTCAGGATTCCGCACAAATTGTGCCGGACTGAGTTGTGGTAACGCTAATAGCGTTGGGGGGTATACCGGCAAACTAGTGATGAGGCCTAAGCCTTTAAAAGACAGTTCCACCATTTTGCAATCCTCACTTCCTCGTATGCCCATGCAAATGTGTTCTCAGAGTCCACAGCGTGAAGTCGGTGGGACCGGCACTATAAATCATGCTGATAACCTATCAGCTCACCACGGCAGGCACAACCTAGTTGCTCCACAGTACAGACGATTGTTGCACTCCTGAAGATCAAAAGCTGATTAGGTAATGGTTCACACCCAGATGTTTTTCTAGCAATAATATCTCAAAGATTATACCAAAATGTCTAGAGAAAGGGATTCAGGCCTCACTATAAGTTTGCCTGTCCGGAAACAAGGGTGCCGGTAAGCTCACCGGCACCCTTGTTTCCGGATTGGCAAACTCTGAATCTGCCTGTCGTGGCTGCTGTGCCTGACAGGTCAGACCGTGCCGGGTGCAGCGGCCATGGTAGGCAGACCTGTAACGGAAGCAATGGTGCTGGTGCTTATGGGAATGGGGACTTCCATTTTACCGGTGCCTGACTTCCTGGGCAGCCGGACTTGGAATCTCCTGGTGGCACCAGGAAGTCAGGTGCCAGTAAAATGTTACGAGTCCAGCGGCAGCACGCTGGCAGTGCAGGAAGGGTAACTGACAAACACGTAATGAGGCCCGTCATGGGCAAGGGAGGCAGGTTTTGGAAATGTGCATGCCTGAGTCCCAAATTGAAGTTATTTAAGCTGTTGCTGACCAATTTCAGCATGTAAAGCCCATGGTAAACATACTGAACGTCCAATATGTGTATGGGCAGATGGACTGGTCCTTAGCTCCAAGTATATGTCAGGTCCAGCAGGAGTGGAGTGGTCAGCCCCCTATCCCAAACTGGTAGTTGCGGATCACAAAAAAGCAACCATGCTTGTGCCAGTAATCCACCACCACCTGCCACCCACAACTGAAGGATCTCAAGAATTCAAATACATAGTGACAGGTAAAGTGAAGTGTGGCAAGCAAAGCTCCCGGGCCTAAAACTCTCAGGACCCTCAAGTGTGGCGTGTAATTGGCTAGGGACATGTGACTGCCTAGACGTGTGTTTTCAATCCATCCATCTTTCTTTTTTTTCATAGCCACATCCTACTTTGCTAGAACACCCTGTGCACCCTCTGAGGGTCCTGCCTGCAAAACGAAGCTGCCTGGACCTACAACACCCAGGACTCTACCTTCAAGCGTGGAAGCATCTGGAGCACTAGGAATGATTATGGACATGTGACTGTCTGAAAGGTTTGTTTTCAATATTTATTTTTCCTGGCCACATCCTACTTTACCAGAGTACCCTGTGCACCATGTAAGGGCCCTGTCTACGAAATGAAGCGACCTGTGCCTACAACACCCAGGACTCTGCCTGCAAGTACGGAAGCCATCTGGAGCACTGTGATTGGCTAGGGGCATGTGACTGACTGGAGGTTCGTTTTCAATATTTTTTTCCCATCAAATGAGGGTCCTGCCTGCAAGTGTGGAAGCCATCTGGGGCACTTTGATTGGCTCTCAGCAGGCCATGTGACACACTGCAGCCCTTATCTAGTTTTCCCTGGGTGTCCAACCCAGGCATATGCATCCAAGCTTTTCATAGGTCAATTGAAAGTTCAGCTATTCTTTGATTGGTCCATTGCTTCTTGGCTTTCTAGTTGGAGCTAGGATGTTGCACACTCTGTGCCTCCTCATGCACAAAGCGTTCCTTAAGTGAGGGTGCACGAGGATCAACAGTGGGAGTTCTTTTATTAATGGAATGTATTTGAAAGTAAAGCACACTGGGTGAGCAGGGTTATGTTTTTGCATTTACAGCACAGCAGTGGTTATCTCTTACACTGCAATTTTCCCCCAATCAGTGTGTGGTGCCTGGTTCTGTGACATCATGACCAGACTCTTAACTGGAGTGGTTGGTGTTGTGTCAGCGTGCAGCAGGCACTGCAGCTTAATTTGGTAGATATGGGGTACAGACACTGACCATTGACCAAAAACCGGGCGTTTGAAAATGATCAACCAGAGACTAATTTGGTCAGTAGCATTGCAGTGGAGTTAAGAAAAGTGACACCAAGGAAAGTGTAACCAGGAACATTCTGTGTTGTGGTTCAGAGTTCACAGGCTGAAATAAAATATCTGTTTCTGGTGACAAAACAATTGTTCACTCTTTCCTAATCAGTCTGTGTAGTGGCAAGTTTCAACATTACCTGGTTTTGAATATAGCGTACAGGCAGTGAGCCACAACATGGCTGGCCTCGGGGGTAACCAGTGGCCAAGAAGCCGAAAGGCACGTGACACACCGACCATGGTACTGCCCAGGAGTTCAGTGGTGGCACCAACATTTACGTAACCAGAAACAATATCTTCTACTTTTGGGCTCTGAGACCTTGTGCTCTCAATGTTATACTTTTCTAACTCGTGCTGTCACAAAATGACTACTGCTCTGTAGGAGTACAGGGACGAGTAGTGACTAAAGCGCCTACTCAGCCCCACACTACAACTAAACCAGCAGCGTTCCCAATCATAAAGGTGAAAAAGTCACAGCATGGCAGGTACACCTTCTTTGCCTCTCTTGGTAACGCTGGCTGACGGTAGGCTATACTCTTTAGGAGGGGTGTGAGCTGGCACTGATGAAACACAAACAGCCATACTACGGGTCTACCAAAATAATAGAATGTTCAACCAAGATTCAATAAAAAGATGGATCTTTATTTAAATTAACAGAAATGTATCGAGATAATAAACACACTGCTGTCTAAACTCTGTAAGGGAAAACAGAGAGAAAGCAGTCCTTAAACTTAAGGGGCTCAGGCATAGATTTCAGCAGCAAAGTAAAGGTTTGTGACTGTGTCTCTCAAAGGTTAGAGAAGGGGCTTTGAAGTAACTAGGGGCCTTTGCGACAGACCAGGGGGATACTGCCTCTTCAAACATCTTATCTTCTTGTGTTTGGGAGTCAAGAGTATTGTGCCAGGCAGCATTTGGGCCAATTTGGCGCAAGACCTGGGTCAAGTCGAGGACCGGTGGCAAATGGTTCCAACAATGAAGTGCTGTTTGGCAGCGGCAAAGCCGATGGCTTGTGTGTTGAAGACAGAGGGGATGGCAGGCAATGTCAGTGGCCTCAGGTGGCGGAGAAGGGTTTGGTGGTGTTCGATCGTCTGACAACTGATCACGGCAAAGAGACCAAAAAACAACTGCCTGCATGCAATCAATTGTCAGAGGATCAAAGCGCAAACCAAATGCGTGCACACCAACCCGCACCCCTCAACCCGTTGCCCTAGTCACCTGTTTCTGGTCCCCTTCACCTCTGCAGCAAAAGAGCCAACCCTCTAACACAGGTCGGATCCGACACCGCAGGGTCCCTTTTTCTTTTTCTTTTTTTTTCCCGTCCCCCGCCTTCCATGTTGAGGAAGCGGGGGACACCCCTGGAACCCCCCAACGTGTTCATCTGAATGTGCCCTGATGCTTGCGAGCTTACGGCGCTATATAAATAAATAAAATAAAAAAATAAAATAAGGCTAATACATACCGGTCATAGGGAGTGGGGACACCCCCGCAACTCCCGCTCCACATGTTCGGTATGTATTAGCCTAATTGTTTGTTTTTAATTCGTCGAATGGTACAGACCAACTTCGGTCAATTGTACCATTCAACCAATTAAAAGCGAACAATTATGATAATACCGTGGAGAAGTGGAGATCAGCCTTCGAAGGTGATCAAGCTTGGCTTCCTCACACAGCAGCAGATACTACAATAGTGATAGCTTGGCACTCCAAGAATCTGGTAACCTGACAGGCAGTTTTTGATTTGGGGATCTTATAAGACTCTGTGAGACTCAGGTTTGGAGAGGACTGAATGTCAGCATTGAACAAAACCGGGAGATGCGGAGGCGGCCGAGCGTCGAGGTCAAGGCTGACTTCGGTTGTTGCTTTGCAGTGGCTTGGATGATTTTGAAGAAGCCCAAACTGACATTGAGGCCATTCTGAGATGCAGGGGGCTCGTCCTTGATTCTATGGTTGCTTGGAAACCTTTGCAGGGCCTCCAGGGGCAAGGTGAGTGATTTCTTCTTCCCTTCCCAACCAGGAAGGTTTTCAAAGAGCACTTATAGGGTTCTATCATCTGTCCTGTCCATGTATAGTACCAGGTGGATACTTCTTGTCTTGAAGTCCAGAGATGAATGATCTAAGGAGAGAGCCCCCCTCCCAATTATCTAGGTGAAATGCTACAGTGCATTGGTCCCTAGCAAGCCTGATGTTAGGGGTCCAATCCTGGCTGCTTAATTGGCAGCGGCAACTACTAACTGCACCTCCTCAGAGGTATTCTACCTTTTCTCACTTTCCCCCTAAGGCTCATCACCTTGCGAGCCCTGGTTCTGTTTAGGCTGGAGCATTGCAACAGCCTCTTTCTCAATCTTCCTACTTCTACTCTCCATTCTCTTCAACTCATCCAGAACAGAACTGCAAGACTTATCCTTGGCCTCAAACCGTGGGACCGCATCTCTACGGGGCTAAAATCCCACCACTTGCTCCCCATGGCTGCAAGGATCAAGTTCAAGACCCTCTGCATAATCCACAAGGCGTTCTGGGGCCAGGGTCGGACTGGGACAAGAAATAGGCCCGGACACACAAAAAAAAGTGGCCCACCCCTCGCCTCAAAAGAGTGGCCCATCCCTCGCCTCACGGCCCTTCACCTCTGATGACATCACCAGAAGTGATGTAATTTGACCCCACCCCAAAGTGACATCCCGTGAAGCGATGAAACACAACCTTTCACACCTTGACAAAACAGGAAGTGGCATCAAATAGCATTGTTCCTAAGGACACTATGAAAAATATGGTTATGATTTCACTAATGTGATATGCATTTCATACAAGAATGGATCACGATATGTATCATTAATATATGTGTGTATAGATCCATATTGCACGTTGCAGGTGTTTTTTCTTTTTCTTAAAAAAAGAAATGTTTTCAAAAATATATATTTTTTCAAAACCGGCTGCCACTCCACAGGGACGATTTTGGCCCGGCCACGGGACGAAAGGCCGAGGGGCCAATCCGACCCTGTCTGGGGCCTGGGCCCACACTATCTACAACGCTCGCTTCCTAAATACTCTCCCTCCAGAGTCCTCTGCTCGTCCTCGTCCAACTCTCTGATGGTGAGCCGCTTTCACAAACAGAGATTTGGGGGTAGATCTTTATCCTCTGCATGTGCCTGCCTCTGGAACAGCCTCCCTGTCTCTCTGTCTTGAGCCGGAGCGCCTTAAATTCCAGAAACTCCTCAAGATCTTCCTTTTATCTTCCTCCTTCTCGCTCCCTCTCCCCTGTTATCCTCCTTTCTTTTCTCTCTACCCTCCTTCTCCTCCCTAACTCTGTTTAGTTTATGCTGACTGGTTGCCTGATTCACCTCCAGAGCCTACAGGTCCCAGGCTCCCCCAACAGTCTTTTGCACTTGCCTCCTGGCCGCTGCACTTTGTTCAACATTACTGCACTCTCAGTTTACGCACCTTGAGCGGGACAACCTCTCTGCACTTAACCCAGGGCCCTGTTGGACTGGAATCTTTGCCCTCCCCCCGCATCTCTGCACCACCGTCAGTACGTATACATGACCTAATTGGACGAGTTTGGTTGTCTGTCCTGTTCCCCCAGACCCCACCGTGTTCCACCCCCCCCTCCCGAGCTTCGTCTCAACTGTACCACTTCATGCACTTGCACTAGGAGAAATGTCAGGCCTAGTATGCTAGTGTTTCTGTTTAGATCATGCGGAATCTGCAAGGCCTAAGAATGATTACTGTACTCACTTGTTACATTCCCGCCTTGAAGCGCTTTGAAGCACTTCACATGCGTATAAGCACTATATAAATAAACACATACAAATTGGGTGAATTGTATTGCTACTCAGAGTCTAGTTAAGGCCCCAAAGAAGAGCTTCATATGTTTGCTCTAACGTGGGTTTGTGAATGCCAGTCAAGCAGTTACTGTTAGGGTGACCAGATCACCCAAGCACCACCCTTCCAGTTCTGGTTTTTCATTTAACGCGTGTAGTGTGTTGGTTGAATATAAGGTGCATGTTTAGATTGGGAAAGATAGATGATTGCTTTTTTTAGAATGTCTGTAAGTGCAGGTGGCAGATAGTTAGCTGATTGTGAGGCTCTTAAAGCGAAATGTATTCTAAAGTTAATAAACCATTCTAAGTTTAACTGCACAGGTGTATTGATGTACTAGTCTGAGGGCATGGTATGTCTGGACGTGCGTTAGAACGTCTGTGAGACATCTCTACAGTGTTTGGGTTCATGAGTGGGTATACTAGTGGCTACATATGAGTGTGCCATTGTGTGAGTGTTTCCTTGTGTGTGAGAGCCCGCTTGATGGTGTTTGTGGGAAAACATGCGGGTGTACATTCATGTTAGAGGGCAGATGTGCATGTGTCTGAGAGGGGATGCCTGTGCAGGTTTGCGTCTTCATATGTGTGTATGGTAGGAGATCAGGAATGTACATGGCCATAGGATGGGAGTACCTTGGAATTTGTGCTAACTACTTGGGTATATAATGGCAATACTTGGAATATGGTGTGTGGACATCGACATATGAAGGCACTACTTGACATATATATTGAGTACCTGACCATATCATGGGGGTCCCTAGAGTGTGAATACCTTGGCATCGGATGGCAAATCTGGCATATGTGTATACTATCAGAATTCTTGAGGAAAGCATATGGTGATAGGGCCTGGCCAGTGCCTAGCATATGGCGCCAGTTTGCGGGTATATGTTTATGTTTGTTTATCTTTATTGAATTTATATAGCGCTTTAAACCAAGGCGCTTTACATTATAACAACAGGTACAATAGTAAGAGAAGCATTTTACAACATGAGTCAAGTCATTAGAACAACACGAAGAACAATTTACAAGGAGCAGGGGGAGAGGGGGGGAAGGTGAAGGGGGTTCCAGAGTTTGTATTGTGGTCAGGGAGTGGGAGGAAGGGGGAGGGGAAGGGGGAGTGGTCTGGTGTCCTTAAAGTACAAGTGGTGTCAGTCGCGAATTGTGGTCCAGAGGGAGGGCAAGGAAGGAGTGGGGGGAGTTAGAAGGGGAGAGGGGTAGGTACTAAGGTGTATTTTGGTAACACCTACACATGTGATGTCAATACGTTTTTACAGTTGGAGTTTCAGGCTATAGGATCGAAATACTTGTTATATGGTGGTAGTCGATGGCCATATGTTGCAATGCATTGCATATTGGCTCAGTTCCCAAAGCCTGATATGCCTTCATGTATTATGGTGACAGCTTCGTAACACCCAACAAATCTATGGCATGCCAGCCTCTACTGCACCCTTGCCACTCCCAACAACCCTTCATCCATAACCTATTGGCCTCTTCCTTTGCCCTTACCCAAATAACTGCACCTTGGGATGATGTGAAGCCGAATAATTGTACAGTTTAATGACACAGCCACCAACTGATTTGGTGATCCAAGATGTTTGTGCGTGGCTCTGAGTGAGTATGCACATGACAATGTGTCTCTCTCTGAGGACATGTGCATCTGTGTGAGTGTACATGCATGATTGTGTGTCTTTAAATGAGTGTGTGTGCCTCATGTGCTTGTTAGAATGTGTGTGAAATTGCACATCTGTCGAATTGCAGAGCATGGCCTTGTCGTTCAATCACCAATCCGTAAGGAGAGACAATTGGGTTTTAGGGAGTTCTTGTGTAGCCTTGTCTATCTTAGTCATTGAAGTAACAGTGGCCACTGGTTTGCCATGGCACTTGGTAGTACCAGAGGTGTGTCTCCATAGTTCTCCTGGTTGATTAACAATCAGGGACGTTCTGACAGGGTCCCCTCACAGAACTCAAAGACAGACCTCTTTGGCACACCTATTGCGATATTGATGCCCAACCCAGGGGATGCAAATGATGTCCACACAGGGTCAATTGTACTATACATACGTGTATAGGGAATTACATTGAGAAAAGACAGAGCAAACCCAAAAGCACAAAAAGAGATCTAAACAAATACAATGTGTACTGGTGCACACCATCAGAGGGGCAGGCTTTCAGAGAAGAAGAGTCGCAGAGACAGTCTTAAACAAACAAGGATGCACTTGAAAAGCACATAGACATGGACTAGCCTGCAAGGCAAACAGGCAATGCTTCAAGTGCTGCCCCGACCGGGAAACAGGGGCCCTGTTTAGACCAACTTGGGACCGCTTGCTGGCTTTGGAGTTCATTCCTTTATACCGGGGGAATCCTTGTGAATGGGCTCGACCGGTTCTGCACCCTTAGGGTCTGGCTCATTCACCTGTATGCAGTGGGAGGAGACCCAGGAACCCAGGTGGAACCCGGGTTTTGGAGCCTTTGATGGCTCGCATGTAGTGAATCCAAAATGGCCTTCACTGCACAGCAGAGGGAAGCAATTGCCGCCAACATGACACCCGGTGCGCCAATCATTGCTCCATTGCTTCCTACAGGTGGCACCTGTGTTTTTCTGGTAGAAGAAAAGTGGCCACAATTCACTGGAACCTGGCCACTCTGTTGTGGTCATAACACTGGTCTCCGCTGTGGACTGGCTATAGGATGCTGAAAGAATAGTGCATTGTGCACTGTATGCCCTTGCTTGCCTGTTGTGAGGCTCTTGTCTAACGTTTCGTGTTAAACAAGGAAACCTTTTTATTTTATTTTGTTTTGTTTTAAAAGCTTTTGCTGGCAAAGATGCAAAAACATTCCTGCAGCCCGTCAGCAGCCATCCTTCGATGCCCCCAGCCGTCCCACACCAAGACGCTCTGCTTCTCAAATCTTTGGTGATATAGCGTGAGAGAGGAGTAGTAAATAATTATTAAGTGATGGCGCAGATATTTCCTTATCCCTCCAAGGAACAGCACCTGTGCTGACTTCACAGCTCCTCTGGGTTCAAAGCGTCCATCTGTTCCCACTTGAACCGTTATGTTCAGAGCTAAGAATATCCCCGGCATGGCACCCCCTGCCAATCCAATCCTCACCTGGTGCTGTCACAGGCATCAGTGGCAGCCTTCCAGAGGAACAGGTGTGCTGCACGGAACGCACTCCACCAGCGAAGCGAAGGCAACCAGTCAACCTGCGACCAGATCACGCGAGACTTGCAAACGATACAAACGCTCCAGGACCCTCAAAGGAGGGGCTTCGACCTTGCATGACTGACCGGGGGCAGAGTCAAAGGGGCAATCTTTGCTGAGGTCCTAACGCAGAAAAACACACTTGCTCCCACTGCTGCTCTTTAACATTCAAATGTTGCCTCTTATAGCACTCTTGCCAGAGTACACCCTCTTTTCCAACTTACTGCACTGGTGACAACTGCTCTCTTCTCTATTCAAAGCCATAGAGTAAGCAGGTCTTCAACCTTTGGCTCTCCAGACGTGTTGAACTACAACTCCCATCAGCCGTAGCCAGCACAATCAATGGTAAGGTCTCATAGGAGTTGTAGTCCCAGTCATGTTGCAGACCCAAGATTCCACAAGTAGAAACAACGTTTGGGATAGGAGCAAAAGTCAGGAAGTCTGGAAGGTTGAGGCCCAAACGCAACCATCTGGTAAGTCTAGTACAAAAAGCGGTACAGCCAAAACAGGATCCAACTGTGAGGGTTTATTCCTTCCAAATTACACTCTGTGGCACCTAGAAAGCAAAAGACACAACATCTATGGCTTCTTACAGCTGGTTTTCGATGGACCCTGGCCGACAGTATATCTATTGAGCACTCCTGCTGAAGTTTAGAATCTCAAAATCGTTTTCCATAGTCGGTAATTCGATTTTCAGGAGAGTTGGCTGTCCTTTGGTTCTCAGTGTTTACTCTTCACAGCATAATGGTTTTCAGATTTTCAAGAGGATTTTGGATTTTCTTTCGCTCATAAACACAAGTTTATGAAAGGATTTGTGTTCTTACTTGCAATCACCCTAGCTTAAAAAGGGAACTGACCAGTACCAGCAAGTAATGGGCAGTCGTGTTTCTTCGCCCAGGAGCTACAAAAACAGCCTCAAGTTCAATGGGGCAGTGCAGGCGACGGCTGTGTAGTAACAAGGCTTAATGCTTGTATGTCTCCATTTGTCGCTCTCCCCCAATTTGGCACGGAGCGGAGTTAAGAGCTCTGTCATGCCGACCCCCCCTCTGTATCCTACCTCCGCTGTACCTCTGTACTGTAGTATATCTCTGTAAAGCGCTTCCTTGTGTATCTGTATTGTTGTATAGCTCTGTAAAGTGCTCCGTTGCTTCTCGAAGCTAGGTCCACGCTCAATAAATGCCAATTATAATAACTGCTCTGCTTTGTCAGTGCACTTGATTTTACACTTGTATGAGATGTTCATGCAGATATAAATAGAATGGATGTCTATGGAATCTGCCTCGATTTGCCACCTGCTAAATAGCATGTTGATTCTAAAGGAATGTATCAATAAATGCTGCCTGCAAAGCATAGGAGTAAAAGCAAAGACTACTGGCGGGTTCGCCTGTTATTGCTCCTCTTCAAATTTGAACTCAGCTTTGTCAATGTTTAAAATTGGATGCAGGGGACCCAAAAGCATGCAATTGCAAACAGCGGTGCTCCCCTGCACGCAATTTGCATTCAGTATCAAATGCCCCGTGGAGGGTCTAGCTAGCCCAGCAGGGGAAGTCACCGCCAGGGATAGACACATTTCGCAAGTCCGGTGGATCAGTGAAAGTGCAGGTACACTTTTACTGCCACATTTGAATTCATTTGACAGCCAACTTTGGGGAGTGGAAAGGACATAACACCTCTGCCTGCTTTGGCCACTCTCCAAATAAATAAATAAATACATCTTCCAAATTGACCTGCATTATTTTCATGCTTACGCTAACCCAATGGATTCCTATGGATTCCGCCTGACTTTTGCCCTTGATAAAAAGCAGGCCGACTTCATAGGAATCCATTGTAAATGCCACCTGTAATTCTTAAATGCAGAAGATGTTGACACTTTTCTAAACAAATAGCTGAAACCTGAGGTGTAAAAGCGATTTTGCCTGTGTGTTACCCTTCACTTCACCGCTGAGGCGAGACATTTTATTCAGAATGTTGTTCGCATCCAGGGAACAGCCAACGTTACCACTGTACACGATGCTGCGGCCCTGCATACAAGTTTAAACTTTAGCAAAATGGAGTTTAGAAGTTACAGTATAAGCAGGTGAAATCACTTTTACTCTTTGGTTTTACACTCTGTTTTTAAATGCTGCCAGCAAATGACGCTTTGTAGATAGTATATTGAACGGTTCCCGCGAAATGCGCCATTTTTTAGCAGGTGCTAAATGGAATTTGAGTCCAATGGAATCCATTAGTTTGACACCTGCATAAAAATCTCATACAGGCGTAAAACAATGTGTGCTTTAAAGATGGAGGAGCAAATGGCAATTCAACCCTGTGCCCCTACTCTGTCTTTGAAAGGAATGAAAATGTCCCTGAGTCGTAATTCAAATCATAAACGTGTTATGCCTTGCTGTAACACTCTGACCCACCCTTATAATATTACCCCCTATTTGAAAAAAGATTAAAATTGCATGGAGGCGATCATTTGCATGGGACTCCAAACAGAAGTAGACCCCTCAGTGCAATGCAGGTCACAAAAGAAAATGGCCCCCAACTTCTGTGAACAATGGAGTCCCAGAGCTTGTGTAATGCCCTTCAACCCAGGCCAGGGATTTGTGTCGGGCATAAAGCAGCGCTCCTCCTGGGAGAGGGCACATAGGGCATGCAGGCTCCCAGGTCCAGGGCCCAAACTTTGAGTTCAGTGGCGGGCAATCAAGAAGGAAATGAAAGTCGTTGGCTCTCAGTCTAGGGTGCAACAGGTCCAGGGCTGCCTGGCAAGGAGTTGTGCACTGGAGCAATCCACCGAAGAGTCCTTCGAAATGAAAAAAAAGTATCAATAGTCTTGGAGCAAAGTTCAGCTCATATATGATCTTTGGGAGGCAAATAAAGGGGCATCAAGTAATCATTCAAGCAAAGTTAACCAAGCAGGTGTGACATTTCTACACCAGAATCTATAGGTGCCCATCCTAATCCAATGTGTCTTGTAATGTTGTGCCCATCCTACATGAGAGCAGAGGGAATGGCCCCGTAGGAAACATTGGAGAGCAACAGGGCTAAACAGATCAACACTAGGCAGAGGCAATCGAACCCAGAACTCTTCCTTCATGCTCGAGGAGAGAGATCAGTAATATTTGGAGTGGAGCTATACGCATACCCAGTGAGGCCTCCTCAGGCTGCTCTCCTTTTCTTTATTGTAAAAGATAAATGCAGAGCTCTGCCCAACTCAATGAGCTGCATGGCCTCTGGACCCGTGAAGCTGGACTAAACTTATGCAGTGTTTTCCAGTTGTGTCTGTCTTCTTCTTTCATGAAAGGCTGTCCCTTCTGCCCAGAGTTTGCACTGCTTTCTGTGACTCGGCTCAATGCAACCATGTGCGCAGTGTTCATGGATAGTCAGAGATGCACTCATAGCTCTAGTCCTGAGAGGGCAGGTGCTGTCCCACCAAACCTACTGTGCTCGTTTGGTTGAGGTAAGTATTTAACAGATCGGACATGATATGCCTCAATGTTTATTAAGCAATAAGTACATACCTGCACATTAAAAATCATCCACACAGGAGTGGTTTAGACTTATATTTCCCTTCTCTTTGAGGATTGGGTGTAAGTACACCTTTAATTGAATTACATTTGAAGTTTACTGTTTGGTGGACCTTGAAGAGACCGGGAAATGGTGTAGGGGTGTGTCTTGACCCTACCCAGCTACTACTGAACGGGATCTCCCAGCGCCCGTTGTCCCATTGACTGCTATTCCAATGAGCACACATTCCCCATGCTAAGGTCCACTGTGCAGTAGGCTGTTGCCCCATCCTTGTGTAAGAGTGATGGAAGAACTAGATCTTTCATGTTGGAAACCGTGAGCCTATCAGCTTTCAATGGAGGCCCTGTGAGCCGACAGGCTCTTTGCTCAGTGTGTAATTGTCATATTCCACTGGATGAAAAACTCCTCGGGCATCTTATCTTGAAGAAATGGGAGATCCTTCCCTAATGCCAATGGACAGCTTCTGTGTAGGAGCTTGAAATTTTCAAAGTGGACCAGGGAAAAACACCCGAGGCACAAAGAGCTAAATACTGATTAGAGAATACAACTTTGAAAACCAGTTAAGCAACTTACAAGTTTTGGAACCACTGATCAGAGCAAAAAGCCCAAAAGAGGAACAAAAGAATTGGGATGTATCTTTCTCCTGAGGTGGCAGCCTTATATAGTGCCTGTGAGCCATGTGACAGGAAGGGAGTCCACGACAGCCATGCAGGCTTGGGACACTCTCAATGCAGATACCTAGAATGCAAAGAAACAAATACTGCCAGTCTTCTTAGAGCAGCCATTAGCACCCATCAATGTACTTTTTGCCAGTTATCCAAATCCACTGGACAGAGGAGAAGCCCGTACAGGGATGGAAGCCACCGAGCCAAGCCTGATTCCATCGTCCAAAACGCTAGGACTGGCAGCGTGAGTACAAGCCAGAAGACAACTGCTACCATGCAGCCATTGATGCTACAGGCTGACCTATTACTTGTGATGGAGAGTTAACATATACATCAATAGCTATTGCTCTTTTAAATAGAAATTATTAAAATGATTTGAGGTGGTGTCAGCTACACCCTGATTTGCAAGAAATGGGGACGTTTTCTTCCAATGTATGACTGCCAGCACCATGATCTGGGGGTATCCCTACAAAACATCCCCACCAAAAATATCGTCGTACATATGGCCGTTTGTCTCGCCATAGGCAATATTATTGAGGGGATAATTTGTGGGAGCGGGAGTTGCGGTGGTCCCCCTGCACATTTTAAAATAATGCAGGGGTTGCGGGTTTGTCCCCCTCAGGGTTCATGGGTCAATATCACGGCAAAAATATGGCGATATTTTTGTATTGTGATATTTCTGCGGGGATATTAAGACATGGAACCGATCTGGGGGTAGGCCTCCTCCACTACTTGTGGCAATACAACTGTGACAAAACTCTGCAGCCTGCCGCTCAGAAGAACCCACTTCTGCATTTCCAATGATGGTAAAAGCACACTGGTGCTGAGATGCCTCTATACCAGGTTTGTCTAACTCCAGGCCTTGAAGGCTGGATCCATGTCCGGTTTTCAGGATACCCCTTGTAGAGGAGGTCCCAAATATGGCCTGCACTCCAGCCACCCATTTCGAGATGCCAGAAACATACTCGCCAAGATATGTGACATATAAGGAGAAAATGAACCAACAGAGAGCCACGGTGGGGCTCTGTCCTGTAGCCATTAGAAGGACATGTATACCTATTGAAGTGCCAATAACCAGACAACCGTGGGGTGCAAGGTACCCATTGAGACAACCATACCAGCAGTTAACACAAAATGAAGACTACTTGCAAACTGTCCTCGAAGAGACCCAAAGAGCCTTAATGGAAGGCGAGTGGTGATGACCCAAGGGCCCGGACAGACGTACAGATGAACATAAATGACAATCGAAAGATGACACATAAGGACGAAATGTGAAGAGTAATGACGTAATGGACTTGTAAGAAGAAACGATGTTGATATATAAAGTAACGTAACCATGAAGTGAGATGAAATATGCAACTAACTAACACCTGTAAATAGGCTTGTAACACAAGAAGCTAAGAAAACAGTACGGCTTGCAATGCTTAGTAGAAGAATAGAGCGGCAAGCGCCAACTATAAACAATTATATGTCTACCTCAAGAAGCACATTATACAAGTGTGACTCCATTTTACGAAAGTAGAACTAAGCCCAGGATGGTAGGGCCTAACAGACCAGGATTCATGTACCAGCACAAAGTCGGACGAAAGAGCGGAATCGAAACTTAGCAAGAAGCAGCTCACAGCTAGGAATTCGAGGTCAACTCCAGGAAGGGAGGAGAGCGGCAACTCCAAAGAAACGAAACTTAAGAGCATAGCAGCCAGCCAGTGAAGGTCGAGATAAGGAGGCCCAGGCAGGTGCGAGGCCGAACAAAAACTCAAATACGCAAATAGATGGAAAATGAAGCTGCTTCGCAGTGTACAGACACTTGACCAGCCAAGCGCGAAGAGGTACCAACGTCCGATGTCACCCAGAACCCGAGGATGCCATAACTTTTCCTGATAAGAAGCTACAGTTCCGAGGCTATCCTCAGCCAACTAATTGACACATAGCCCTAAAGTACTGATTGATGGAAGGGAGGCAGGGTGAATCTTGGGGCACACCGCATCTGGGTGTCCATTCTGCATGCTGCTAATTAAAGTGGAGATTTATGTCTAGGGGTGTAACTTACCCAATCACAATGGACCAAATAATCTAGGGCCCTATAGCTACTAGGACCAATGAGACGTCGTACTTGTAGTGACGTCTATCATGAGTGATGTAGAGGGAAGGGAGTAGACGCCCACCCGATAAGAGTTATCCAATCCTCACGCTCTGTTACCATATACAGATATAGTACCTATACTTAAGTTACCTTTCCCAACCAATAGAATTGCATGATAAACTTTTAAGTTTTACACGTCAATGATGACGAGAAAGTACTATAACTATTGTTGTCTGAATGAAGAATTTTGAAGTTGAAGCGAGACAGGCGATCGCAGCTCTGATGATTTCCATTTGTTTCCCCATTTTTTGTACTTGTCATTAAACAGACTTCCCTTTGCCAAACCATTGACTTGTCCTTATTGATTTGGGTTGGAGTAAGAGAATCCTGCACCCCACCCTCCTCAAGGTGCAGCTATCTCGTTTTAAGGTGCCGAGTGCGAGCTCTGAATCTCATGGGCCCGTTCAGAGGTCGCTCTGCCCTCGAGTACACTTGGTAGCGGAGATTATGGTTGTGACCATCAACTATTGAGTATTGATTATTGATAAGACACCTATTGACCGTCGACACGAAGTAACTCTAGGTCTTCGGCAATATTACGAGTCCTTCGCCATTTTGGCCGAGTAGGCTGTGAAGCTTCCCGTGGACAATGATAGTATAAACTTGTCCTAAAAAACTGCATTGGTTTTGAAGGCACCCATTTTAAAAACAGAAACCCTTCCATTCCGACGGGCAGTGAGCAGACGAAAGACCAAAAAAGGCGATAACGGAGGTGGTGATTCCGAGGATCCAGAGAGGAACCATGCGAGCGGTGAGTGAAACAAAAAATTCAATGCTTTGGCAAATGTTTTTATAGGCATTAGAACAAGTAAGGGAAAGGTAACGGAGGGAGGCGGAAAAAACAAAATAGCCAGAAATAGAGAAGACTGTACATATATAGCTGTATATATATAGGGGAATAATGACTCTAGGATAATTAAATAAAAAGAGAGTATACCGGGGAGAACACCCGAGATAAAAACAGAGTATACCGGGGAGAACACCCGAGATAAAAACAGAGTATACCGGGATAGACTCCCGAGAGAAAATAGAGGATACCGGGATAGACACCTGAGAGAAAGCAGAGGATACCGGGATAGACACCCGAGAGAAAACAGAGGATACCAGGGCAGACACCTGAGAAGAGAGAGGATACCGGAGAAGACACCCGAGGTAAAGGATTTGCCTTGTTCCTGCACTTTAATATAGCGGTCAGAAGAAACGTGAACTCATAGTCCCACATAATAGGGAAAACTAGGCTACTATGACGATTAAAGAAGTCATAAAAGGAGTTTGTTTAAACTCCATGTCGGGATATTGATTAGAAGGCAGAGATATCTGTGTCCATCTGTTGTCTGTCTAGTTTGTCTAGTCTGTTTAACGTTCATCATACATGTTCTGTTGATGTGTCACATGTAAGAAAATTTGTTTCCGTGTTGTTTGAAATTGATTAGGTTTTTTTTTGCGATTCTATAGTTGAGAGGGAATCGCACCTGAATTGATGTTCTTGAGTAAATTGGTGATATAAAAACTTTGGCGGGAAAAGATTGGATTGGAGCTTGCGGTGTGTGGTGCTCGCTCATATTGTTGGGTGTGGTGAAATTGCATGAAAGTATTGCTAAAACAGATTGAGCATGGATGATATTACTCTGCTAGCTCACTTGTGTAAACAATTGCCTAAACATGCACCCAAGCTTATGAAATACAGACAGAGTGGGTTAAGGGCACCACCCACAAGATGTTTATGCCATGGCCACAGAATGGGTCCTTATCTAAAGCCGTCTAACAACATATGATGACTTATTTGCATGCCACATATACAGGCAAGAAACTAGAGAAACGCCTCGCTGTTCTAGAACTTTGGAAAATGTTCGAACAGGCGAAAGAGGAAGAGCCACCTGCAGATGGGATATTAAATGTATGCACATAGGGGGGTGAGATGCCTACCGCGCCACCAGCCCTGCCTGAAACAGAAAGCGAGGGAAGTAAGTCAGAGGGACTCTACCCATTAAAAGAGCTCAAGGCAGCTACAGGGTACAGCAACCCCGCATATGAGTCACCTACGTACAGTAGTGATGAAAATGAAGGGAAGGATCAGGATAAGAATCTCACCTCTGCAGTCCCGAGGGTCAAGGAGAGACGCGATGATGAACAGAAGGATCAGGCGCAGACAAGTGCACCTCTCGATAAGGAGAGAGAGGGAACGAAATGGAAAGGAAGTGAAGACAGAACTGATGAGATAGCATTCGCGAAAGACGAATGGATGGGAGGACAGATATTGTTAAAACTCAATGGTAAAGGAAGTGATGATGTGAGGCTGAGAGGGAGGTCTGATGAGGCACAGAGAAGGGAGAAAGAGAAGGAAAAGGAAGTAAAGGACGAAAGAATAAAGATGAAAGATAGGCTGAGGCGAGAACAGCTATATCGCGAAGAGTGAGGAAAGCCGCTCAGGTGCAAGCAGTGCGAAGCCTATGACCAGTACAGGCAGAACCTCCAAAGGTTGGAAGAACAACAAAGAATATGTGAAAAAAGAATAAAGAGACGGGAAGATGAGAAAGTTAGAAAGGCAAATGAACGTAGAAATGAAAGGAGAAGGGAAGAAGATAAGGGCAGAGAAGAGGCGAGGAAGCGCAAAGAATCCGATGATGATATTGAACGTAAGCGTAGACAGAAGGCACGCGATCTCGAATATCTGGAGTGGGAAGTTAAAAAACCCAATCCTGTTGTAGAATGGGAAGACATTGAAGAATGTTTCCCTGTGTACGATGCAGTACCAGGCAATAGCGGGACGAATATTGAGGATGACTTCGACACCAGAAGCTTCGGGGAAACGATCGATAAAATATATGATGAAATGGGGTTGGAACGAGTATCCCAAGGGGAAAGGGAAGACAAGCGCTTAGAAAGCACTCAGCTGTATGACACTGAGGATGACACCCAAAGTAGTGGGAGCAGGAGACTGTCCCTGGATAGGCTGGAAATCAGTAAGAACGAAGATGACGCAAGGAGTTGCATGAATTGGGAACAATCAATGTTGTACTCCGGATAGGAGACGTAGTGTGATGCAAATGAAGAAGGGAGAACAGCCCGAAAAGCAGCTCTCAAGGGACAAAGGGGTACGATGGTCAGACGCTAGCGAGTCCAGGCATCAGGGCATCAGAGTCTACCGCACAGTCTGACCGACACGAAGGAACACCCCATGGTCAGAGGGGGGTGTCAGCACCCGCCTATGTAGAAAGATTAAGGACATTGTCAGGCAGACGGTGATGCGGGAATGTTACCCCAGCGATAGACAGAGGAACTATGGGGAAGGAGAAAGAAGGCTGTGCGTTCCAATTTCCGCTTCTAGAAAAAGGGGGAGCGAGACCGCAATATATTCCATGGCCACACATGGATCGAGAAAACCTGAAGAATAAGCTTCCAATTCTGACATCGGGAGCTGGGAAGTGGATACACGAGTTATGACAGGGGGTGTCACATTAGCTATAGGGGACATAAAGGTCTCCTGATTGTCATACTCGGTGAGAGTGCTAACAAGCCCAGCTATCCCACAGCAGAATAACCAAGGTTTCGTAGGACAATACCCAATGGGAAGGGGATTTAGAGGAAGAGGATGGCAGAGTAATCAGGGAGGTTTTTAGAGTAATCACGGAAGCTTTCAAAACGTGCAGATGGGCAGTCCAGATATGTCAAACGGACAAATAACCCGACCACCGCCGGTGTGTTGGCTGTGTGGAATGACGGGACACCTGGCGTGCACGTGCAGAAACCAAGGCACGTGGCAAAATAGCCAAGGATTGGCACAGTGAATCCACCTGCAATCTCCCAAGAGGGCGGTGCACAGAATCACACAGTTCAGCAGCAAGCACCAGGCATGCAGCAGGATGCACAGCAGGGTGTTCAACCCCCGAGCATGGGAAACATGCCACATGGGCAATTCCAACAGGCACCACCGCAAATGTCTCAGGGCACAAACTCCGGAAGGGGAGGCAACCTTGGGAATGGAGAAAATCCTCAAGTGTACAGTGGACCGAACTTATATATGAAATAGGACAGCTCACTGGAAACCCTGATCTGCTCTATCCTATCAGTGACACCAGACCCTAACAGAGAACCAGGGTGAATGTCGTCATAGGGGGTAAAGAATATTCCTTCCTAGTTGACACGGGTGCAACACGCTCGTGCATACGGGAGGGCAAGTTTTCCTTGTCCGGCGAGGCCATAGACACTCAGAGTTTTACAGGAGCTCGCAGTCGAGTTCCCTTTACAGACGCACTCCCAGTCTCCATAGGAGAGTGCGAAATGAATCTACCTTTGTTGTATTCGCGTGAGACCCCTGTAAACATCTTGGGTCGAGATTTAATGACAAAGTTGAATATGACCATCTTGTTCACGGAGGAGGGCATAGTATGCTCCACTCAAGGAATGCATTATTCAACGGTATGCGAAATGATCAGCGCATACTCAGGGCGCATAGCCATGAGAGCTATACCATTAGAACCTGAAGTCCTCACATATGGCATGCGTGTGCTTATTGCGGGATTGCCAGGCCTCACAGATAAACCTATGAGAACCCCATATAAGTTCCTATTCAGACCAAGAATACCTATGCATGAAGAAGAGGGACAAATATTTCCCTTGACGATACAAATTGCAGCAGTGCGAGGGAAAGTAGCATTGGTCAAAGGATATGATGAAGGCAGACAATGGTGCACGATTATCGCCATTAAAGAAGGACATGGAGTGACGGATGTCACCGATGATGATCTGTTTGAAGAACAACCTGACTCATAAGAGACAAGGGTGGAAGTGAGTCTCATAATTTAGGTAACAATGATCAAACGAGAGGTGCCCCAGAGAATTCCCGTCTATCTTTAACAGAGTCCTCCAGTTGGACCACAGCAATATTGCAGTAGAAAGGGTCGTCTTGCAGTATGTGGATGACATTCTAATCTGCAGCACGACAGAAGAACAATGCAGGCGCGATTCAGTTCAGCTACTGACTATACTGGCTGAGAAAGGTTATAGGGTTGACAAGGAAAAACTACAATATTGTCAACAGGAGGTGCTGTACATAAGCCAGTTAATTTTGCATGAGGGGAAAAAGGTAACCCCAGACAGGGCTGAAGCTATCAGCAACACCGCACAGCCGCTCTCGGTAAAGCAAATGCAAAGCTTTTTAGGCCTGTGGAATTATGTTAGGACATGGGTCTTCCATTACAACTCATATACCAAGCCCTTGTTCCAGGCCCTAAAGAAGGCCTAGATGACAAAGGAAAAGACTGAATGGACTGAGGCAATGGAAAAGGGATTTACAGAACTCAAGAGAGCGATTTGTACCGCCCCAGTTCTCGGGATTCCTAATTATGCAGAGGAATTCTACCTGTTTTCACACACGAACGGCAGTGTTATGATGGCAGTGCTCGCTCAAAATACCTCATTGGGGTACAAGCCCCTGGCACATTACAGTGGGAATCTGGACCCAGTAATGAGAGGCCAATTCCCATGCGAACAAAGCTTAGCTGCCAGAGCGTTCGCCATAGAGAAAGTGACAACCATTGTAATGGGATGCTCCATGACGTTATACGTTGAGCACTCATTATTTGCCATTTTAGAGATACCGAAAGGCACAATGACATCACAGAGAGCGTCTGCCTATGAGGTGATTATATCTAACCCATCGATCAAAATAGTTTGATGTAAAACAGTAAACCCAGCTACATTCATAGCTGAGCCAATCACTGAAGGAGAACCGATACATGACTGTGCAAACTATGAGGAACTCTATGATGAAATCCCAAGGGTAAAAGGAAACGCCCTAGCAGGAGGAGAGATCGTTTTCATTGATGGTTCTTCAAGAATCGACCAAGAAGATGGACACAGATACACAGGCGTTGCTGTGATGGAACACATAGCAAACAGAGAATTTCGAGTACTCGTCAATTCACGAATACCATCTCATTTCTCGGCACAGGCTGCAGAGTTATTGGCATTGATACTCGCCATTGAGAACGGTGTACAGTGACTCCGCCTATGTGACATCCACAGTACACGCAGGCCTAGCACGATGGAAAAGGAGGGGCTACCTCCGAGCGGACGGCACACCAGTGCAGCACGCAGCCTTATTAGACAGGCTGATTAAGGCACTACAGCTCCCAGTGGGCATAGCAGTCGTGAAATGCGCCTCCCATACTCACAGGACAGATTTTGTGTCGCGTGGAAATCATGCAGCAGACACGGAAGACAAGCGTATGGCACCCAAGAGTGAGACGATCATGGAAGTGGAAGTGGTATGCACCCATGAGCGTATGATGGTGGCACAAACCACACCCGAAGCCTATAGTAACATGGAGCAGACACAACTGATGGAACTTCAGGGGGGGGCACCTCAGGACGAAAAGAACCTATGGAAACGTCGAGGGTGTTCTTTAAACCCCCATGATGGATTGTGGCGGCAAGACAGCACTGATAAACCAGTCATGCTTGTAGCCCTACAGAAAAAAGCATTGGAGCAATTACATTACCCATTACATATGTCGAAAGAGAATCTAGTTGCAACACTCGCGGAAGACTGGTTCATACCGAATTTAGCAGAGCATGTTACATTCTTTATGGTGAACTGAATAATCTGCCAGCAATTCACCGCTGGGCACACATTAAAAGTAGTAAGAGGAGTCCTCCCCCGGCCAAACGGCCCTTTTCAGCAACTTACATATCGACTACGTCAACATGATCCAACTGGGTAACGGGTACAGGTACTTAATGGTAGTGGTGTGTCCTTTCTCTAGATGGATAGAATCAGGTCCCTGTACACGCCCAGACTCAACATCTGAGGTCAAATTCCTGGTGAGGGAAGTGTTCCCTAGATGGGTAGTGTGCGAGGTGATAAGGTCAGACAACAGGGCTCATTTTGTTAACTCAGTCTTTGAACAGATCAGCTTGCTGCTTGGTATAAAGCACAAGTTCTCGTCGGCATATCATCCGGAAGGTAATGGTATTTGTGAGAGTCTCAACGGCTTCTTAAAGGAAAGGATAGCCACGTTGAAGCTTACTCTACAGAGGGGATGGTTGCACTGCCTTCCACTGGCATTGTATGCTCTTCGGAACCAACCAGGCTCTGACCATCATCTTATGCCGCACGAGATAGTCACGGGAAGGAGAATGAATACCCCTCTCACCCCACGAGATAGAGCTAGATGTGATGCCCAGCCAACCAAAGAGGTCCTGGGAACCGAATTGTCACAATACTTGAACTGCATGACATCCAGTCTCACTGTTATTTCAGACCAACTACAGCGACGACGAAAAGGGTGCAGCACAGCACAAGACACAGCAGGAGGCCCTGAGGCAGACGCAGTCCAAGGTCTACGTGTACCTCTCATCTTCCCTGGAGACGCTGTGTTGGTGAAAAACCACACAAGGAAAAGGTGGGACGAGCCAAGATTTAACGGCCCTTTTATCGTAGAGGACTGCACTCCTGCAGCTGTCAAACTGCAAGGCAGAAGAGCATGGATCTTTCACAATGACATTAAGCCCTATATCGGAGAAGGCCCTCTAGCTGCATCCCACCACAAAGAAACTACAGAGAACGGGAAGAACCTCAGCACGTGCAGACGAGATCCATGACGAGGAAGAAGGACGCATGAGCAGAAAAGCCAAGACAAAGAACCCGTTTGCAAGTTGTGGCATAAACTGGACAGTTCCTCTAAGCAAAAATGGGATAAGGACATAACGCACACTCTATGCATCTCAGTTGTAGGGTGAATAAGATAATTGCGCATCTAAGCCATAACACGTTTGTTGACACAAACTTTTGAACCAAGCCACACTTAAGCATTGTTGAACAACAAAACCCAAATAGACTGTGATCAAGGACTTTTGGTCAAAGGAGCTTAACACAGTATACTGAATCATCAGAGATCAAGACGGCGCCTTGCAGCACGTATGGTGACTCCCAGCAGAAATCTCACAAGGGATGTTCTCACCTATTTCCGGTTAGTAGTTTTTTTAAATTAAATTCTATTTGTGTTTGTTACAATGTACTTTTACAAATATTTGTTACATCATAAAAAACAACAATATAAACATATATTTTTATCTTAGAACTCATAAAAGTATTAATAAAACATGAACATCAGTTAGTAGTAATATCATATCTGCCACTTGTAGGGAGAGTCACCAGTGTCACAGACTTTATTCAAGATCCTGCCAACAAGAATGTAATCCGGCAACTACTTACTGTCATCGCGGAAGCCTTCGCTGTGTTGCCACAATACAGTGATAAGGACACAAATGCTTCCACCACAGGTGACAGTAGATGAACTCACAAATACGCTCTTCTTTCGCATCATAGAGGAGTGCCCAGCCATTGTCGGATGAACCACTGACACGCTTACATTCATCAGAGATCCAATGAACACTGAACATTTGAACCAGCTGTGTGTCAAACTGAACTATCTGGTCGCAATTCACGCAGCAGGAAAGTGCAGAGACTGTTCACGTCAAAAGAAAGGCCTGTGATCCAGAACCCAGCAAGGCCAGACAAATGTCCCTGTCTCCCGAGGACAGCCTACTGGCGCACAACATCCTGTTTCGTCTAGTCACTGACTTCCCAGAAATGGTGCGGAGACCTGCCGGGGTTGACGTCATCACCTTCATCAGAGATCCAGCTAATGTCACGCATATGGGAACGCTCCTACATGGCATTATGCTCCAAGTGGAACTGTCCAACTTCCAAATTTGAGTATCTGAGAAGATTCCAGTGAAACCTTCCGCCGTGGGACAGATCGAGGGAGCAGAGACAAGAACTTTGTCAGATTATTTCGGATTTTTTATTTTGATTTTTATTTTTGATTTTCCATTTTTTCTATTTTTGCATCACATTGAACAGGTTCCAGCATGTCCTCAGGCAGGGTCGGACTGGGACAAGAAATAGGCCCAGACAACAAAAAAAAAGTGGCCCACCCCTTGCCTCAAAAAAGTGGCCCACCCCTCGCCTCAAAAAAAGTGGCCCTCAAACCATCATCCGTGAATCGCGTCAATTCATGACTTTTACAGAAAATGCTACATATTGAGGGTCCATGTGTCTGTTACATTATAACACAACTCATAAAATAACATTACTTTGCATACAGTTCTGTGACAGGGTCCGTCCACAGCTCCGAGGTGCAGGAGTGGCATGAACCAACCACCCCCACTGCGGTTTTGGGACCTGCTGCAAGTCAATGCTTAGACAGGGCTCCGAAACCCCAGCAGGGAAGGAGGGTTAGGGTGACAATGGTTGGATAGGAGGGGAGGGGGGTAGGGAAACCGGCATGAGGTTTAGGGAGAGGTCAGAAAATGCTACGTGTGCCAGCTCAACTGACTTTTCAGTACTGACACTTTTTCCCTCATCTTTTCCCCCAGTTGCAACCCCTCCCCACAGAAAAAAAGTCATGTTTTATCATGGGCAGGGCCACAATCCATCTCTATCAAGGAGAACAATGAAGTAGCATGCAATACTCTTTACCTAAATATTCATGCCAATGAACAGGTACAGCCAGCTTCCAAAACGGATACGGTTAATACATTGCGCTCATGCCCACATTGCCCAGTAACAAATACAACCAGCTCTGATGCCCAAGGGGCGTACAGCATAACTGGTACAGCCTGCTCCCAGCTATGGTAACGCCAGCTCAAACACAAGCGGCTCCTGATCATTCTCTGTGAACGTTGCTGCACCCATTTAGTAACAGGTAGAGGAGCGAATTCCCACATATGTCAGGCAATAGATAGCGCAAGGTAACACCATTTCCAGTAACAGGGACAGCGAGCTACTGCTCACGTCCAGTAGCTTTTACAACCCAAACTCCTCGCACTCATCACCGGAACTTGTACAGCTATAGCCTTCAACGTGCCCAGCCCCACCCCCCTTAGCTCACAATGTCCATACTATAGGCTCCGTTTCGAAAGGCATGTAACACTGGAAACTGAATGCGGAAAGGTAGGGAGACTAAGCATGAAAGCATGGCAGTAGGGCAATACATTGGCCCATGGCTATGCTACCTAATTCTGACTGCTGCCCTCACCAAGAACAGCTGAGCTCAGTCTTGCAATAGACCAGTGAAAAAATTATGACATACTTGTCGGATGGTGGAAAAATAAAGCTCGTAACTGGATCAGCCCCAAACAGGTCCTCAGAGGCATAGGCCCCTCTGGAGTGTTCCCAAGTTCCTTATGGGCCAGTCTGCCACTGTCGGCCTCACTATAAGTATGGTGGTAACAGGTGGCATTCCAGAGTAGCGCCTATCTTGCCGAAACACACGATAATGGCCTTTGCAGCCCATGCATATGCTGCCTGCTTGTTGCCTCATCTTCAATGGAGGTCTTGCCCCATGCAGTATTACCACATGTCCCCAATGCAGTTCAATTGGCCTCAAAAGCGGGCAATAACTTGTACTTGGCACCAACTCTAAATCAGTTGTAGTATTATCGTAGCCGCATGCAGTAAGAGGAATTCAGTTGAGCGGTATTACCTTAGTTGATACCGCCAAACTTACAATGTGGCGCAGAATTACAGAAACAGCTTGTCACATGGTGGAAACAGAGTGTAAACATAGTGGAATCCATGCTGGACACACACAAACATACACAACATTTGAGGTGCACAGAGATGGAGCCTGGGGCATGAGAGAGACCAACAAGGGCAGGAACACAGAGGGAGCCTGGCGAGGTGGGCTGGAGCAAGAGAGGCCAACAAGGGCAGGGACAGAGATGGAGCCTGTGGAGGTGGTAAGGGGCACGAGAGACCAACCAGGACAGGAGGAGAGATGGAGCCTGGGAGGTGGGCTGGAGCAAGAGAGGCCAACAAGGGCAGCAAGAGAGATGGAGCCTGGGGAGGTGGGCTGGGGCACGAGAGACCAACCAGGGCAGGAGGAGAGATGGAGCATGGGGAGGTGGGCTGGGGCACGAGAGACCAACCAGGGCAGGAGGAGAGATGGACCCTGGGAGGTGGGCTGGAAAAAAAGAGGCCAACAAGGGCAGCAAGAGAGATGGAGCATGGGGAGGTGGGCTGGGGCACGAGAGACCAACCAGGGCAGGAGGAGAGATGGAGCCTGGGGAGGTGGGCTGGGGCACGAGAGACCAACCAGGGCAACAAGAGAGATGGAGCCTGGGGAGGTGGGCTGGGTCAAGGCAGGCCAATAAGGGCAGAACCTGAGATGCAGCCTGGGGAGGAAGGTAAGTTCTAGAGGGGCAAACAAGTGCAAAAAGAGAGATTGATGGGCCCTAGTGGGGCTGGGGAAGAACACAGGTATGCTTTTGGTACTCAGGCAGGAGGCAAAAAGAGAGTGGGTGTATGCAGGCAGAGGAAGTGTACGGTAAGGGTGGGGTCTAAATAAAAATAAGTTTGGACTATGGAGTAGGGATATACACAATGAAAGGAAAATGAAATCAGAAACAAACATTTGGTGACTTAGCAGGGTAGGAAAATAGTTTGAAATTGATAAATATTAACACAAAAGAGAAGGTAAAAGTAAAAAAATAAACGGAAACAGAAGTTTGCAAGATAGGTTAAGGACAAAAAAAGGTGAGTCTGAAGAGAGAGAAACTAAAAGACGATGGAAACTATAAAAGGCAGGTGTGCAGAGGAAACTGAGTAACATTTGATGAGAGAAAAGGAAGAATATTGAACATTTTAAAACAAATGGACAGAAAGCCTTCGGTCAAAGAAGAAGGAAAGATGGAAAGACTTGAGCTGGAATTGGGACCAGGACTGGGGAATTACCGGACTCAGGAGGATTCGACTCGTTTGTTCGGTGAGAGGGTAATAGAGAGAGATGGCGAAGGGAACAAGGAGGAAAGGGGGGGTCTGGTGTCGGGGAGAGCCCCTGGGGCAGAGGTACCACCCTGTGTCAGGCTGCAGGGGTCTACTGTCTTACAGAAGTTATACACGCGTGAAGCGAGGGAAGGAAAGGGTTTGAGAAAGGGGGGCTCAGAGTATGGGGCAAGCCCAAGGGTCTGGGGGAGCCCCATCCGGCACTTCAAGGTAACGTTGTGCACCATTGAAAGGAATGCGCTGCTTACGCCTACACATATAATGGAATGGTGACTAGAAAGGTTTGTGAATCCCAGGCTAAATATTAAGCTATAGATCTGGGCGTTATGCGTTGCAATGTGTTTGAAAAACAAGTTGCTTGGAGCTGGCACCCAGCAAGCAGATGCAGCCGCAGAACACACCACACTGGGGCAGTACGAGCTGCTCAAGCGGGGGTGCATCACATCATTCCTGCATTTGGGATTCATAAGCCAATCAGAAACCCGTGTTATGTCTTGTTCTACTGAGTTAATGGGATCGATGTGATCGCATGATAACGTTTGCCTTTGGTGCCACAGAGAGGTTAGCTGCCTTTCTGCAGAGGGCTTCACTGTCTGTCATAACGCACATCAGTATCTAATAATTATTAAACGGCGTAGATGCACATGTTTTAGGGAGTGCTAGTGGCCCACTAGAGTGCCATTTTGCCAGGGATTGGCAACTGACCATTGACCAATATGTTGGAAGTCATGAATTGGTTCTCCAATTGCTTTGATTCTCTGTGTCCAAACCGGAGGCCGCTATTATGCATTAATCTCCGTGGCACGAGGGTAATGAGGAGGGATGGGTCTGCGGGATGTGTGCGCATCACTGGCACAGCAGACCTGCATGGTAAGACCAGGATCAGAGGCAGCAGAAGTGGGCAGCAGCAGTGCCTCTGCGTATTTGGAGCTCTGCCACCAGGGATATCCATAGCAAATGCCCCTGCATCAAGAGGAAAGGGAAAATTGGGGCGACGATTTGTGTTCGCAGAAGCAACGCAAGCCGAGGGCTTGTAAAGAGTTTACTTTTTAGGTGGTTTATTTTCTAGAGGCTAACAAACCCGGGTTTAATATTGCCCAGGCTTCTTCCCGTATTGAACGCCTGCTGCAGCTGGGGTCACCGGTGAATGTGCTTATTTTCTCGCCTGCCCTTGGCTGTTCTCCAGATGTTCTGTGCATTCCCCGCTCACCGTCCGCAAAGCGCCCTCTGCACTGAAAGGCGGTGATGAGCACCACATTTCAAAGGATGCTTTTAGGCGTCGGCCAAAAGGATGCCTTGTGCTGTTAGCTTTGAAGGGCGGGCTCGCCTATAGGTCGTGGCCTGTAGAAGCTCTGCAGGCTCCAAACGTACAACCAACCCCCACCACAGGCCCAGACTTATATAAGGGAAAAGTAAAAGGATTTATTAAAAAAAGTTTGCTTTTCTTTGTGCAGCCGTGTGTTGACTAGATTTGAATTTGCATTCCACCCCATTGTCCACTTGTGCCAAAGAATGGGGCTATTTGGGTGCTTTTTAGTCGTAGTAGTAAAATAACGTTATTTCGGCGTATTGCCATAAAAGCACAATTGTCAATCAAATACAATATTAACATTTAAAACACGGTAAAAACAATAAAAACACTAAAGGACCAATTCAGACATATCATTTACCAGATACATTTCTTCCTCAGGCGCCAGGCCCGCCAGGCAAATAGTTACTTTTTTTTAATTTAAACTTAATTTCCCATGCACAGGGTTACAGTTGTGAATCAAAGCAGCACAGTACTTAACACGCTTTGGCAGAGTGACACCAGAAACGTACATTGGGATGCATCACATTTTGGGCACAAATCCATTGACTTAATTGTTAGTGCTCTGATGTTCCAAATACTGCAGAAAATCGCCCCAAATATCTCGTGGGTGTCCAGAAAGAACGAGGGAAAAAAAGAGAAGCTGGCAGGTACTCCACCCAGCCCCCTCCTTTATTTCCCCGGCAGAAGGTGCGAAAATACAAAAGCTCCCCTCTTCCCCACTTTTCTGCAGCAGCCTGGAATGACACTGCTAGCCACCAACTACTCTCGCCGCTTGCAAAGTGCATTAATAATTCAACCCCCCACCCCCTTCCTGCTCAGAAACTCGAACCCTGCTTCTTCGCTGCAGCCTCGCGCCAAAGGAGCCCCCTACTCCTTTTCTCTGCCCCAGGTTTGGCCCCTACCCTATAATTACATAAAAAATAACATTGGGTGAAAATACCACCGCAGGAAATCGGAATAAAAATCAATGCATCATTTTCAAAGAAAAAGGCACCAACCCATGGGTAGGTGCCAATCGACCCCCGCCCCCTGCCCACCCCCGGGGAAAATAAACAGCGAAATGAATGCAGATGTGCCAGGAAGGGCTCGGGTGGGGCGGGGGGGTGTGAGTAGTATTCATCCCCTGCTGCTCTATTTGTATTGCTCCAAGTGAGGGCTGTGCGACGAGTGGGGGGCGAGGGGGCATTTCGCGCTCTTCCTTTTTGGTGACAGTGCATTTTCAGTTTGGCTTGTGCGCCACGCATCACTGTGAGGACACGGTATGCTAATAGCTGGCAACTCGGACTCACGAGGGTATTGAGGGATGGGTCTGAGCGGGATGTGCCGTGCGAGTGCATGTGCGCATCACAGTGGCACAGTAGACCTGCACGGTAAACCCAGGATCAGAGGTTCAGTCAGAGAGGCAGCAAATGGGCAGCATCAGTGCCTCTCACCTTAGCAGGGAGGTGTCTGGCATGAAGTGCTATGTAATAATACACATCATTCATTGCCCTGGTCAACGGCACAACCGAACTCTATTTGTATTATGGAGGACACTGGAAACATTGTGCAAAATAAAATAAAATATAGCTAAACGTGAGGCGTCAGCCGACACAATTATTTATCTCACTGCACATATGGTGACCATTGCATACACATTTTATGAAACGGGTATTTGTAAATCAAACCACATCTGGCAGGGATGTCATGTAGGGGCTGTCAGGGGTCTGCCTGGTGACCCCTGAAGCCTCACTTGCTACCCCTGTGGTCTCCCTTGCTACCCCTAATTTAAAATTGGGGCTCCTGGGCTGTGGTCAGCAGCATGTGGCTCTGTGTTTCTTAAGTGGCTAGTTTTCTGATAGCTATAGCCGGTAAGATAGCTCAGTGGGTTCAGCGCTCACTGCTGCAATGTGCGTGTGCTCTTCAGGTTGCAGGTTCAGCTCCCAGAGAGGTCAACTCAGCCTTTTATCCTGCTGAGGTTGAGTGAGTACCAACACAGGTTGGGTGACTTTGTAGGTATATTTGGTCTATATGAAGCTCTAACAAGTAAGTGCTATATAATAACACAACATTATCATTTGGCCTTGGACATCTGCTTGCATTCACAGGTACATTTTCCCATATGCGCTGATATTAATGATATGGTGATCCATTCTTGTATGAAATGTATATCACTTCACACCAGACCTGCATGCACCCCTCCCCACCCCAGGCACACTCGCATGGCATGGCATGGCAGGGAAAGCCCCTGAAAAGGGACGGTGTAGAGGCAGCAAGTGGGCAGCAGCAGTGCCTCTCACCTTAGCAGGGAGGTGTCCAGCATGAAGTGCTATGTAATTATACACATCATTGCCCTGGTCAACGGCACAACCGAACTCTATTTGTATTATGGAGGACACTGGAAACATTGTGCAAAATAAAATAAAATATAGCTAAACGTGAGGCGTCAGCCGACACAATTATGTATCTCACTGCACATATGGTGACCATTGCATACACATTTTATGAAACGGGTATTTGTAAATCAAACCACATCTGGCAGGGTGTCATGTAGGGGTTGCCAGGGGTCTGCCTGGTGACCCCTGAAGCCTCCCTTGCTACCCCTGTGGTCTCCCTTGCTACCCCTAATTTAAAATTGGGGCTCCTGGGCTGTGGTCAGCAGCATGTGGCTCTGTGTTTCTTAAGTGGCTAGTTTTCTGATAGCTATAGCCGGTAAGATAGCTCAGTGGGTTCAGCGCTCACTGCTGCAATGTGTGTGTGCTCTGCAGGTTGCAGGTTCAGCTCCCAGAGAGGTCAACTCAGCCTTTTATCCTGCTGAGGTTGATAAGTGAGTACCAACACAGGTTGGGTGACTTTGTAGGTATATTTGGTCTATATGAAGCTCTTACAAGTAAGTGCGATATAATAACACAACATTATCATTTGGCCTTGGACACCTGCTTGCATTCACAGTAATTTGGTAAATTGGCCCATATGCGCTGATATTAATGATACATATGGTGATCCATTCTTGTATATGTATATCACTTCACAGCAGACCTGCATGCAAACACCCCCCACCCCAGGCACACTCACATGGCATGGCATGACAGGGAAAGCCCCTGAAAAGGGACGGTGTGGCTGAGACACACAGGCACTTGTTATGCTTTTCCTCAGGCTCTGCCCTAATGTTTACGTTGCTCACAGTAGTCCCACTCCAGTCCACTCCTTACCTCAGTTGGCTGGCTGTTGGCTGGGCTGCTGCCTGCCGTCTGTGTGGCCGGCACTGGCACTGGGCACTCCACTGTCTGCTGGCCGGCCGCCTCATTGCTGCCTTGTGGTCCTCCTGTCCTGTGTGGGCTGTGGGCACTGGCACTGTCGGGCTCAAGGTCCACTGCAGACGGTGTGTCCTTGTGGGGCACTGGGGCTCATATAGCAGCAGCCCAGCCAGCAGCATAATGTATGCATTGGCGATTTGGCGGCAAATTGGGTGGAATTTTCATTGGGTCCGATTCTTCCACGGCGCCGGCGGCCCCGGGGCCCAGCCCAGCCCCCAGGCACACAAGTTGAAGACAGTTGCTTTCAACTTTGCAAAGAAGTGTTACTTACTTCCTGCAGCAAAGTTGAAAGCAAGTGTCAAATGTGTCACTGTGTTTGCAGTGCCGGGCTCGGCCCCAGCTCAGCAGAGCCCTCAGTCAGCCTGCAGGCAGGCTGCACCCCCCAGGGTCAGGAGGACTCGGAGGGGAGGAGGGCGGCAGGTGTTACAATTGCTTTGGTGTTTGCAATTGCTTCAGCCTGCCTCCCTCCGGCTCCGAGTCCCACAGATTAAACAAGTCGTTCTCTCTGTGGCCGCCGCAGCCGCAGGCCAGAGGCTCGTGAGCTGATGGCAGGCGCACTGGCCCCCTGCAGTGGCAATGGCGGGCAGCGGCACGCCGCCGGCCTGGTGGTGGCCCAGGCCCACCGACGCGACGCCGGCCCGTGAATTATGCACATGCATCTGCATCTGCATGCATCATAAATTATGATGCATGCATGATGCAGATGCAATCATCAAAGCAAGGTAACATCTAGTGACTAGTGTTACCTTGCTATGATCATTGTGCAGAGCAGACTCTCACTCAGATAGAGTGCCACCGCCGCCGGCGCGCGGCACCTCCCCCTCCTGGCTCCCGCCTCCATGCCCTGCCTCCTCACTGATTGGCTGGCTCGCCCAGCCCAGGGCAGGCGACTCACTCACCCCCCCACCCCCATCTGGCCATCCCCATCTGACTTGGCCGCGGGCCGCGAATACTCGCGACGCGGCTCGACGCACTGCAGCGCACACACACACACTAGGCCGGGCCCGGGGCCGCCGGCCCGGCCTGCCAATAAAAAAAAAAGACTTTTTTTTTTTTTTAAACCGGCCCAGAGGTGGCTGCCGGAAAACCGGCCCCAGAGGACCCCAAAGTCGTTCGGCCACGGGCCGAAATACCGAAAGGGCCAGTCCGACCCTGTCCTCAGGACTGAAGCAAATTCGGGGGGTGGACTGGGAACTGACCTATTTTGAATATGCACAATGAATGCCACTCACCAAGGTGTTAGTTCAATCTTTTTCCATAGTCTAGCAAGGGAACTGTATCCCATAACCAGAGACAATCGTCACCCGCAAGAGGGGGGACACTTGTGAAGCACCAGGCACTTTGAGATACAAACTGTTTGAGAACAAGTGAATTGGGGCAAAGGAATAAACATTGACATTTTGTGATGCTTAAAATGGGGGCCCAGAACAGTAACTTGGTCATCCCGCCAGCAGAGGGGCACCCCAGCTTCCCTGGAAGGAAATGCTGCCAATTGTCATACCTCACGATTATCTGTATATGCATGGTGATTATCATTGTCTTTCTTTTATTAACATTCAGAACTGCATTCTTTATTGGTGCACGAAATGGTCCAATTTCAGTGCACCCACCAGATAATGTACGCATGAGTCCCACAAAGGCACCCAGACCCTATATAGTCATTCCAGTCCCAAGAAAATCTGATGGTAAGGTAAATGAACTAAAATTGAATGTAATTAGCAGTAATACACACACACGTGAGGTAACGAATGAAGAGAAAAGCTGTAGACAGGGTCAGCACGGAATGAATGAAAACATAGCACTGACCACTACACGCACCCACACACTAAATGCACACGAACTAGGGCAAGTATCAATGGCTGCAGAACCTCAAGCAAAGGCAGCAGAGAGCACGAGACTTCCTATAGAAGAACCCGTCGCAGAAAATAGTAAAGGTGACTGAAAAGCACCAAGTGAAAGGCTTACTGAAAAAGATATAGCAAAAGCCCTCGAGAAGACAGAAGCGGCTACAAAATAATTCACTGTTAGAACACAAATGTTGATAGATAATTTATTCCCGATCGTAGCTAGAGCGAAGACGCTACATGAGGAACAGGAAAATATACCCACAGAGACTGTGCTGACAATCACACAAGTTCCAACACATGGAACAAGTACCAGGCCCATGATGCAGCCATACACGGGGCCAGTGACAGGGTGGTGGCTAATAAAGACACTTATAGAAGGCAGGAAAATGATGCAAGAAGAGAAGCAGAGAATTGCAAAACCATCACCGACTACATCGATGCAGAGAAGGAAACCTGCTCCATCGACCACAATGCCTGAGAATCCCTCAGCAATAAAAAGCCACGCAGACGCATTTAGAGATGTAGTTATAGCTAACTACAGAAAGACACTAAGAATCAAGAGAAGACTACATGAAGATAACAGTGAACTGAACGACTACCTAGACAGCACAGCACATCCAGGAAACAACATTTGGTACCAACACATGAAAGAGGTCGGAAGAAGGAAATCAGAAGGAGAATGCTTCGAATATGCACTTCAACCGTACAGCATGAGGAAATCCAAGATCTTGGTGGCTGTAAAAATTGACGTCCCAACAGCACACTGTCTTTCAGACGTAGCAATGTGGAACACCAGAGGACAGTTCATGGGAAGGGATGCCTCATTTATATGGGCAACCGAGACAAATTACCCCGATGAAGATGATTATATACAGGACATTAAGACGAGAAACAGAGCCCATGCAAGGAATCATGTGATCAGGTACGAGAAGCCTGGAGTTAAAGGAACAGCAATCATTAAATGTCCAAGGAAAAACTCCAGAAGAGGAGATAAATTGGAAGAACAGAGGCCAAATGCAGATTTGGGGAACAGTGCTTTCCCCCAAACGGATGGGAAGAAGGAGTGGTGATCTGCTGAGCATGGATGGTCTATGGAGCATATAAGGAAGCAATAGAGAACTCGCAGAGGTTGTGCAAACCTTTCTGGCCGAAATTCACAAGATTACTGACTTGGGTCGAAGACAGAGGAGGACCCTTGCAAATAGTGCCACTGGAAAGCCCGAAATTGTGCTTCAGGATCAAGGGCACGAGGAAGATGGGAGAGAATCAAAACTGCGGATGAATCTTTGAAGCTCCAGGAATGACTCACGGGACCACAGTAATTATGGATGATTACTGGGCTTGTGGATCCAAGGCATATATAAGACTACCGAAAAACTGGGGAGGCATATGCACAATAGTGAACGTCCACGTTCCTGCACTAGTGATCCGGAAAAGTGACCTGAATATAGACAGTTTCCCGAAAGCAGATGCTCACCTGAGGAAAAGGAGATCTGTGGAAGTGGGATCCTGAAGAAAGAGAGATAATTACTTTTCTGCCACATCAGAAGAAGCATTTCATGCAATCCCATATGAACACAGGCTGTTTAGTCTCACCTCATCAGTGTTCGCAACAATCCTCATGCCAAGATTCCAGGTTGGAGCAAATACGAAATGGTTGCAGATAACCAGATGGGAGTTATTGCAGACCATTAACATCACCATAAAAGGATTCAATGCTATCGAGGAAGAACTAAGAGCAATCCAACTGATGACCCTCCAGAACAGATATGTACTTGACATGATCACAGCGATGGATGGAGGTGTTTGCACAAAAATTGGAGAATCGTGTTGCACATTTATACCTTCGCATGACGAAATGAATGGAACTTTAACAGAAGCTATAAGTATGCTGACAAACCTACAGAACCAGATGATCGATGAAACTGACGAAGTTGATGATGACAGCTGGTTCAGAACTCTATTCTCATGGGTCCCACAATGGATGGCAGACATATTCAAGTTTCTGGGAGCCCTGCTATTGATGATACTACTAGGATTTTGTGTTATCAAGATAATCATCATACAGTGCCAGAAAACTGCGAAGAAAGCCATAGGGATGAAGATCATGATCGATGTCAATCCAGGATGGAAGCCGAGAGACCTGACTGATGAAGAAATAAGGGAATTTGTGAAGGCCAGCGAATTTGCGCCAGAAGGAACACAATTTGAGTATCCGAGAAGACGTAGACTTTATGAAGGAAAATGGATCTATTGTAGCCCAAATGGTCAGTGTCAGCTTATGACCTGGAACAAAGATGAACATGTAAAAACAGCAGGAATCCTGAAAGGAGTGATAAAAATATGGACTCCAAAGAAACACACGTTCACACCATCCTGTACAAACCCAGAAGATGAAAAATTGGATATAGAAGGACCAAGTAAGAGTAATCTAAAGGAAGAAGAAAAAGTGGTTGATAAACCGACCAGAGGTGGGTGTGTAGAGGAGTTCCCAAATATGGCCTGCACTCCAGCCACCCATTTCGAGATGCCAGAAATATACTCGCCAAGATATGTGATGTATAAGGAGCAAATGAACCAACAGAGAGCCACGATGGGGCTCTGTCCCGTACCCATTAGAAGGACATGTTTACCTATTGAAGCGCCATTATTTGTTTATGGTTTATTTAACCTTTACAAAAATCACATTCTAATATGAGTTGCAATTTAAAATATCTACAAATCCTTTGCAATCCCGTTAAATCATTAACCTAAAATCGGAAATATCATACATTTAACATTTCAGCAGGAATATTGAGCACCCGCATATTACCACAGTATCATAAATCCAAAGTAGTGACAGTACCAGACAATACATACATTACACCAACTGATCGTTTTTCCCGGCTAATTCCCGTTCAATGATAACAAGGAAGTTTGTTAAACAGATGATAAGTGTTATACTTCTTCCCCACATACATCGTTGCCAAAGCGATTCCCTACTCATGCTCGTCTCAGTATAGAGGTGGGTGGTAAAGCATCGTTTTCGCTCCACTTCGAAATACCTGCAATATACAGTAAGGTGCTTCAAGGATTCAACTATATCCGGTAATTGGCAGAATCTACATAATCCTCTCAATGCATTATTTTTATACTTTTGCCAAGACATAATCTTTTCATTAGTAAGCATCTGATTCAGACGAAATCTTAGGTAGATCCTTCTTACAATATTGCATGGAAACACGATCTGATACCTTGGGCGAAATCCCCATTGTCCTATAAATTTCGCGTATTCAGTTTAAGTTTGATACCCCTGAATCTTTTCAGTCAACAGACACCAGTGGTATCTGCAGTGTTTAGTCTTACATGATGGTAACCCCAATACCTACTCCTCATGTGAAATCATAGCATCTGAAAGGAATTGTTCCATCCTATTCTTAATTATCAAGATCGACCGAGGATGCCCCTTCTCAGTCATTATTGCAAGCTCTTCATACAATGAATTCTTAAGAGGAGCCAGCATTTTCCCATAGTTGGTTAGCATTCGCCAATGCCATTTAACTGATAGTGGTAGGATTCCCAACTCATGGCAAACAATAGCATTTGGTATGGACATTGCAAGACCCAGAACCTTTTTTAACATTTTCCCCTGGATAGTATCCACAATATCATACATCTTGTATAAACAAAGATCCAATGCATATAACAAGATTGGTTCAATCTTTTGTAGGTAAAAAGTAAGCATTGGTATCATTGAAAATTTCCCAAGGCGATTGTACACCAGTTTAAGCTGTGCAGTCAGCGATTGGGCTTTTTTGGTTAAGACCAACTTCCAGTTCTCACAGGAATTACTGCATGCCAGATGATAACCCAAATAACGCATGGATGGGGCCCTCGGAATCGCACAGCAATCAATCGACCATGTAAATTTTTTAATTTTTTGACATCCTTCATTGAATGTAATAATAAAGGATTTCTCCGTATTAATCGTTAAATTATGTTTACATGCAAAGGTATGGAAAAGTTTCAATTTAATCTGTAATCCATAGGGGGTCCTATCGAAAAACAGTAAATCATCCGCAAAACTTAGCCAGTTTAATGCAATAATACCCAATTTTGCAGGAAAAATCACTGCCTCTTGCCATTGATCGTCTAAATCCAATAAGTAGAGGTTGAACAGGACTGCAGCAAGATTGCAGCCCTGTTTCAGTCCGATCTCAGTCGGAATGGGTTCGGTGAGTACACCAGCCTTGGTAAGTCGGATGCGATATGTTGTATGGTGGTGCAGAGCCGCTATGATTGAAACTAACTGGGATGAGAAACCAAATTTAATCAATTTATTCCAAAGTAGCTCTCTGATTACTGAATCAAACGCAGCAGTAAGGTCCAAGGCCGCCATGTAAACACAACCGGCCTTGTCTAATTTGGTTTGCTGGTACAAATGGGCAATAATAGTTGCGTTGAGCTGGCAGCCCATGAATCGTCGAAAGCCAGTTTGGAATTTGGATAGTAGGTTAGACTGATTAATATATTGGTTAATGGCTTGTAGTAGGAGATTTGTGAAGATCTTAGCCGAGGCATCCATAAGAGCCATTAACCAGACAACCGTGGGCTACAAGGTACCCGTTGAGACACCCATACCAGCAGTTAACATAAAATGAAGACTACTTGCAAACTGTCCCCGAAGAGACCCAAAGAGCCTTAATGGAAGGTGAGTGGTGATGACCAAAGGGCCCGGACAGACGTACAGATGAACATAAACGACAATCGAAAGATGACACATAAGGACAAAATGTGAAGAGTAATGACGTAATGGTCTTGTAAGAAGAAACGATGTTGATATAAAGAAACGTAACCATGAAGTGAGATAAAATATGCAACTAACTAACACCTGTAAATAGGCTTGTAACGCAAGAAGCTAAGAAAACAGTACGGCTTGCAATGCTTAGTAGAAGAATAGAGCGGCAAGCGCCAACTATATACAATTATATGTCTACCTCAAGAAGCACATTATACAAGTGCGACTCCATTTTACGAAAGTAGAATTAAGCCCAGGATGGTAGGGCATAACAGGCCAGGATTCATGTACCAGCACAAAGTCGGACGAAAGAGCGGAATCGAAACTTAGCAAGAAGCAGCTCACAGCTAGGAATTCGAGGTCAACTCCAGGAAGGGAGGAGAGCAGCAGCTCTGAAGAAACGAAACTTAAGAGCATAGCAGCCAGCCAGATAGTGAAGGTCAAGATAAGGAGGCCCAGGCAGGTGACGAGGCCGCACAAAGAATCAAATACACAAATAGATGGAAAATTAAGCTGCTTCACAGTGTACAGACACGTGACCAGCCAAGCGCGAAAAGGTGCCAACGTCTGATGTCACCCAGAACCCAAGGATGCCATAACTTATCCTGATAAGAAGTTACAGTTCCGAGGCCATCCTCAGCCAACTAATTGACACATCGCCCTAAAGTACTGATTGATGGAAGGGAGGCACAGTGAATCTTGGGGCACACCGCATCTGGGTGTCCATTCTGCATGCTGCTAATTAAAGTGGAGATTTATGTCTAGCGGTGTAACTTACCCAATCACAATGGACCAAATAATCTAGGGTCCTATAGCTACTAGAACCAATGAGACGAGTGATGTAGAGGGAAGGGTGTAGACGTCCACCCGATAAGAGTTATCAAATCCTCACGCTCGGCTACCATATACAGATATAGTACCTATACTTAAGTTACCTTTCCCAACCAATAGAATTGCATGATAAACTTTTAAGTGTTACACGTCAATGATGATGAGAAAGTACTATAACTATTGCTGTCTGAATTAAGAATTTGGAAGTTGAAGCGAGACAGGCGATCGCAGGTCTGATGATTTCCATTTCTTTCCCCGTTTTTTGTACTTGTCATTAAACGGACTTCCCTTTGCCAAACCATTGACTTGTCCTTATTGATTTGTGTTGGAGTAAGAGAATCCTGGACCCCACCCTCCTCAAGGTGCAGCTATCTCGTTTTAAGGTGCCGTAGGGTGAGCTCTGAATTTCATGGGACCGTTCAGAGGTCGCTCCGACCCTCCAGTACACCCTCATTAATATTCATGAGATACATTTGCATACAATGATTCTAAACGTAGGCACATTTTCCTCATGAATATTATTGAGGGATATCCTGAAAACCCATCAGGATCCCAGCCCTCGAGACCTGGAGTTGTACAACCCTGTTCTATACCTACTCTAGACATTAATTCTCACTCGTAGTGCCGCCTTGAAGAGACTTCTTTAGTGTCAGTCTACAAAAACAAAAACACTGTTCAAGCTCCTGCCCTGTGGCAGGCCCACCCAATCACACAATTTAGGACTGAGTACCTCTTTGTTGCACCTTGAGGGAAAGCCTCTTTCACCTGGTTGTTCCCGAAAGCATGTTCTCAAGAGACCCTGCCACTTGGACGCTGTTGCTGTAGTGATGAAAGCCCTGACACCAGGAAACTATCCAGCTAGGTCAGTTGTTTCCAAGCATTTTTAGTCTGAGCCCCCCTCAACCAAAGAAACTAGTGCCAACTTCCCCACAAATGCCATAATGTCTTATATTTATTATTAATAATAACAGTTACCGCCTTTCATTTAGAAAGAGCCTTGAGAACCCATGGACATCCTTTGGGCCACCCCAGCAGTTTGAATACCACTGTGCCAGGAGAAGATGTGGTGCTACTTAAGATCTGGCGTCATTAAATAACACCGGAAACCCATCTTGTGTACTGTAGGCCTATGTGTGACTTTCGTGTTTCTATGTTAACATTTACCACGGATCTTTGTTTAACTCAAATACGTGTCGCCTCCAACTTGGCTGCAGACTATTAGTTCATGGAAGTCATTATTGACTGCCAATTAGAATGTTCACACATTCTGATTTCAGAAGCACACATGTATTCCACGGAAAGCTTTTATCTTCATTCTAGAAAAACAGTAATACAATTTCTCAGCTAATGTAACGCTCCACATCAAAAGCTAAAACACGGAACAATGATTTTACTTTGGTAAAGAAAAACACTCGGGAAGGGTCAATATTGGTTGGAATAATTACCCTCCCCCAACTAATGATGCCTCTCTCGGTCTATACGGCTATTTTAAGACACTTCCCTTTGCCCGTAGTGTTCCAGGGGGATGTACTGAAACCACAATTGATGAAGTTCAGGTACTTTGTATTTGAAAACTAGTTTTGCCATTATTTTGAGAAAGGTTACAACTATGTGCACTGCCCATAGTTTCACTAAAGTATTACTGTGTATTTTTTCTGTGAATAAAAATGTGTTTGGTCTGAGCTTTTTAACCTCCATCATCACACAACAGCCTTCTGTTTAACCTCAGGATAAAAAGTTTATCTTGGGAAACCCCACTTTATCTTCAGACTTTGAGAATTACATAGGTTCTGTGTAGGAGCTTATGGAGGACTCCATTTGAGCCTTCCCAAATATTTCTGGGACTCAATTTCACAGATGCGATGCAGGAGTGAGACCCATCACATCTTAACAAATCATTAGATACAATTCAATAAATGTTATTATTTATTTATTTATTTATTAATAAAAATGACAGGGAAAGCAATGCATTTTTTGCACAAAAACACAGAATTTACCACTTCATAACAGAGCGGAAATGGGGTGAGAGAAGGTGACTTGAGGACCAGACGTTGCAGGGGAAGGTGGACACATAAACCAGGGACCAGGACATGACAGAGTGACATATGAACGGGAAAGTGCTGAATTAAGGACGGAGGGGTGCCAGGAAAGTGCTATAGAGGTGTCCATGAAGGGAAGGGAGAGAGGAAAATAGGGTGATGCAGGTTATTCTGAAAGAAGGCAAGCTTTGAAAGGTCTAGTCGTATTTCCAATCACACAGCAAATTAAAGATTCCTTAAAATGGAGAAGCTTGCATGTGTGCAGGAAGATGTCCTTGCAGTTCACTCTGCAGCCAGCTCTAGCTAGAAAGAGCGGCTTGCCTCGGTGCAGCGACATTCTGAAACCGCAATTACGGCAGAGCGCAATTGGCTTTTAAGAGAAGCCTGAGGAGGAATTCCCAAAAAGTGACCCTGCGAATGATGGACATAGTCGCTCTGATGAGGCAGAACAAGAATGCCCGACACACCTCATTACTGGCCCCTTAAATAATGTCATCACTGATCCAGCCGCCAACACATACCTGGTGTTGGGATGTGCAAGATGCTCATCCATAACACTTTCCAAATAAATTAAACATTCTGTTACTAATGACTGTTACTCTGATGTTGATCTTCGATATAAAAATGTGTGTAAGCATTTCTCCTACTATTTTGTGAACTGTCTTCAACCCCTTAATTTAAACCGTAAGTGATGTCCTGGGAGGAGAGGCAGTGCAGTCAGCAGAGTCAGCATGAGAGCAAAGGGACAAAGTAGAAGGCGGCATGTTCTTTTACTGGCCACAAACAAGTTAACATACATAGTCATCCTGCCAAATTAATAGTAGTATTAGACGTATTAGCAGCAGTACTATTAGTAATAGTAGTAGAAGTGTGGGTTCTACCAAAAGCAACAAAAAAACTAGTAGTACAAATGGTATTAGTGCAAGTAATTCAACCAATCGTATTAGTAGTAGCAATAACTTTACTGCTAGTAGTAGTAATACCAGTTGTGTATTCAGTTCTAGTACAACTGTTAGCAGTAGTAGTATTAGTAGTAGCAGCAGTGGTAGCATAATTAGTATTCGAAATAGTGGCAGCATCAATATTAATGCAAGTAGGAATAGTCACAGTGCCATTATAACATGCAGTTGTTTTACTACTATTACTGTTGTACTATTACCAGTCATCGTAATAATGCTAATACTAGTAGTAGTAGTACAATTGGGAGTACTGCTATTACTAGAAAAATATATGTAGTGGCAGTACCATACCTAGCAGTAGTAAGAGCAGTAACAGTAGTAGTACTATCAGTGACAGCACAAGTAGCAGTAAAACTGCCACTATCAGTAGCAATAGTAAACACATTAGTTATGCTAACATTACTACCATACCTAGTAGCAATGCTAATACCAGCTGAAGGTACGCATACATATGTAATGTTGTGCTCACACTTGGAGTTTGTACTAATCACCATATGTGTTAAAAGAATGTACCCTTTGTTAAAAGAAGAGGCCTTCTCTTTATACAGCGGCATTTAAGACCTGCTGACCTGGCAAGAACTTGTTTTTAACAGAAGAATTGTGTTTGGTCACTGTATGTCGAAGCATGCTGAGCCTGCTAAAACTATCTGCAGATTACGGGTGGGGAAGGAATGAGTAAGCACAGCCTCGTGCACAGAGATAAGGACACAGAGGGGCACGAGAGAGAGCGAATAACAGATAACAGGAAACCACAATAGCAGATGTTGAACTGTTGACCGTTGATGCAAAGTCATGACTGGGAGGAACCGCCTTGTGGTGGACATAATCTATGTGCAGCAATGTATGACAATGTAAAACAGATGGGTATAAAAGGACCACGATGTGCAGGGGAAAGGGCGGCACTTTGACGACTTGCTTTGCGAGACGGCTGAACTTGTGGCCCATTCGCGAATGCTTGTGTGTTAATAAAGCAATGTTTACTCAACTCTTTTCTGTTTGAGTTTTTATAGGGTCCCTTTTGTACTGGTTATGGTGACGGCGAGAAATCGCACCCACAATTTTGGTGTCAGAAGTGGGACGCGAAGGAGTGACAGTCCGTCACTGGGTGAGGAACGCCGCGGCGGAACCGGAGAAGGAATTGATCACGGGGCCCCAACAACTGAATCCGCACCTTTGATTGCAACCAACGCGTCATCCTTGTTTTTCCGGCTCCGTTGGCGGTGGAACAGCAGGCTGTCGCCCTTCGGGTCCGGAACACTCTGGCGGGACCCTTAAGATAAGTGGTATGGACGGATGCATGATGGAATAAGGAAATAATGATTCAGGGTTTGTGAAGAGGACGGTGGTAAGTCCGTCTATGAAGAAGTAATGTTGAAATGATGATATGATATGTTAGATACGCCAGGAGGATGTATTATTATTGTTAGCCAATAGGTGCATATTTGGGAAAGGTGAGTGTTTTAGGCAATTGCGGTATACCGCCAAGATGGGTCAAACGGCTTCACAAGGGAGGTATAGGCAAGAGACACTATGCCCCCCTTGAAGGAACCCCTGCATTTGATATGTTGATTAAACATGGATTGAACTCGACATTGTTTTTAAGGGAGTGGTCTGAATATACAAAAGATTCGATTGAACATAATTGGCCAGATACCGGGTCCTTTGACATAGACCGCATATCCAAAATAGAAATAGAGTTAGTAAAAAGACGGGTTAGACCCGCACAGTTTGAGGCTATACGACTATGGAGGGTAGAAGCAATGCGCAGGTACAATGCTCAGAATAAACAAAAAGCAAAGGAGCAGAAGAGAACGGTAAATCAAAAATTACATGATCTAGAGATAAAAGAGAAGGGTGAGAGGCTAGATCAGTTGGATAGACATATGATGATTAAGAACAGTGGGGGTATGTATCCTGCCGTGCCGGTGCCTCGATATGAAGATGTGATAGGGCTAGAAGCAGAACAAACAACGACTGAATTATTGTTTCCAGGAGCTACAGCTCCACCGGCAGACAGTGAGGGTGAAAGGGTGGAATTCCCAATGAAGTATGGAGACCCAGATAGGTTGATAGACCATAGGAGAACTACTGTAGAAAAGGATAGAGATGGAGACTTGCAAATCCTTATGACCGGGCTGTATGGCACACCCCTCAATGACAGCCTACGGGACCAATTGGGGCGTTTGACACCTTTGGAATTTAGGACAGTGGCCACTAAACTATATACCTTTCATGAGGGTAACTGTAAATTGAGAGGACAGAGTACTGCGGATCTGCCCTCAGCATATCAGGACGCTGTCGCGTTACTACCAGTGACTGCGTCCAGTGTTCAGTTATGGGGATGTATGTCCGACATAATAGCGGAAGTCATAAGGGGCGGTGTTGAATGGGAGAAGGAAAAGAGGGCATGGGAAAGAGAGGTGAGGGAAAGAGAGGCTAAACTCAAAGATGCAGACCAGGAGGGCCAAAACGTAGCTAATCGTATGATAGCATCCATACACTCGCAGTCCATGTCCACCCTGGTGAGTCTGATGGAGGGCCTTGGCTGGCCTATACAAGTAAACGTAATTAAATATCTTCTTATTAGGGTGGATGATATAGAAGAGGAAAAGGAGCCTAGATATGTGTCCCAGTGGAATAGGATTAGGACGGAATTGGATAAGAAACTGCTATCTAATATAAGAGTGGATGATTCAGGGGCGGAAGAATGGAGGATGGCTAAGGTGGAGAAACTATTAAAAGATTATAAAAAAATAAAAGAGAAAGCTCTTAGTCATCAATCCTCTGTTTCGCCACCAGCGCAGGCCCCTGTGAGTGAACAAACAAATACGGAAAAGTTACTATTAATGCCAATGAGAGAGTGCCAACCCACCATAGAGGCAGCCACTGGTAACATGATGCGCACCTATGTGTATGTCCCTTTATCCCGAATTGAATTAATGCATATCACCAAGTCCATCCCCGACCCCCGTATAGACCCGGCAGGATTCTACAAAGAAGTAGGAAAGTTATTCAGACCAGGGTTATTTACCATAGAGGATGTAGATAACATATTGTTAGCCATTGTCCCAGAAGAAATATGGACCCCCTTTCGTGCCAAAGACAATGAAACAATAAAATGGAAAGATGTAATGGATGCGAGCAAAAATAGAAAACTGCATGAGGAATATCCTGAACCCCTAAGGGGGCATGGCATGGCAGTCCTGAGGGCTCTAGAAAAGGTGTTACCCCCATTTGATGTGAATGTGGAGAAACTGTCCGCTGTGATACAGGGTGCAAGTGAGGAAGTAGCACAGTACTTTCTGCGTTATGAAGCAGCATTCAAAGCACACAGTGGGCTAGAGATAGGGTCTGAAACGGGCCAACGGTACTTTGCCACAAACTTTGTAGAGGGGCTCCACGGGCCAATTCAGGAGAACATTAGGAGGGCAGAAAGTACATGGATGACTAGAAACCCCCGGGATCTCCTCGAAATGGCTAGGTATTACGAAAGAGGGGAAAGAGTGAAGGGACAACAAAAGGCACGACAAGAGAAGGATTTAAAAACCAAAGTGTTGATGCAACAGTTGCATCAAGGGCCCCAAGGCAGGTATAACTACAATTATAACGGCCCGTCACAGGGCTATAGTAGCAACATGATAGGGGGCCAAGGGACAGGAAGAGGTACAGTGCAAGGAGGTGCGCTATATGGGAGGAGGGATGGGCTACCCCAAGATGTATGTGCCTTCTGCAAGAGACCCGGACACTGGAAATCCCAGTGTCCCCAGAGTGGTGGGAGAGGAAGGGGCGTACGGCCCCCTTCACAGACAACATTTGCCCCAGGAAATAGGACTGGTGGGTACGGCAACCAAGACAATAGAATGTTTAAACCCCCTCAACCCAATGCCTTTGACGGACAAGCAAGAGGGGATGTTCCCTGGCCGGCCCCGCCTCCCCCCAATCTACTGTATCAGCCACAACAAACGACACAAGTACAAGGTGTATGCCAGGGTGAAGAATGTGGAGAAGGGGTATACTATAACGATGATTTTCAGGATAACACAAGCGATATGTCCTGAGGATGCCGGAATGAGATAGCGGGAGTGGTGCAGGTTCCTATAGACCAAAGGGGGCCTTATGCCTCTATTAGGATCGGCCCCCACCGAAACTTGAGATGTCTGGTAGACACGGGAGCTGGAAACAGTTCCGTGAATATCAGAGCCGTCCCCGCTGTCCCATTATCGGATAAAAGCAAGGTATCAGTTGGATTTGGGGGAAATCCAATAAAGACTCCTGTAAGTGAAATAGTAGAAGCGGAACTTCATGGGGTAAAATGGGAGAATGGGTGGCTATTGACCAATCACTGCCTAGAAAACTTGTTAGGTATTGATGCATTAAAAACGCTAGGGGCCACAATATATTGCTCCCCCCAGGGAGTGAGAATGACCATAAGCAAACCTATGAGTATGATAGGAGTAATGCAAACCCTGCCCCCGGAACACCAAGACATCCCAAATGAACTATGGGCCACTCATGGGAATGATGTAGGAGTGTTGGATGTTTCCCCAGTAGTAATCAAACTAAAGCCCGGTGCCAGGTTGCCCAGGATAAAACAATATCGCATATCACACGAGGGAGAGCAGGCACTATATCAAATAGTACAGGACATGATACGGTTAGGGGTGGTAGAGCCAACAAATGATAGCCCTTGTAACTCTCCGATCCTTCCAGTACACAAGAAAGGTGATGAAGCGGTACCCTATCGTTTCATTATTGATTTGAGGGAGATAAACAAAATAGTAGAACCCAGATATCCAGTTGTCCCTAATATTTCAAGTGTACTCACTTTAATTCCCAAAACAGCGAAATGGTTTACGGTAATTGATTTGAAAAATGCCTTCTTCAGCATTCCTATTGCCGAAGAAAGCAGGTACCTGTTTAGATTCACTCTTCGAGATAGACAGTATTGATTTACTAGAGCCCCGCAGGGATATACAGAAAGTCCCGCCATATTCAGCCAAGCACTAAAAACACAGATGGATAACCTAGCCCTACCCGCTAACACTGGTCTGATACAATATGTTGATGATTTGCTATTATGTGCAGCCACCGAAGAGGAATGCCATTATGTGACCAGATTGGTGCTAATGCACTTAGCAGAGAATAAGCACAAGGTAGCCCTAGCCAAAATGCAGTATGTAAAACAAAAGGTCCATTATTTAGGCTTTGAGCTGTCCAAAGAGGGGCGAACCCTGTCTACTGATCGCATTGCTTTGATACAGTCCATAAAAGGTCCAGACACGGCAAAGGGTCTCCGAAGGATAATTGGTGTTTTATCCTACTGTAGGCACTGGATTCCTGAATTCTCTGTATTGATCCAGCCCATGCTAAAAGCCTTAAAAGAAGTACAAGAAAACGGCCCATTAGAATGGACACCTGAGATGGAAAAAGCCCTGACAGCTATGAAAGATGTTCTATGCCACGCACCGGCCTTAGGCACACCTGATTATACTAAGAGATTTTGCCTTTTTGTTGATGAACAGGAAGGTTGCGCTGTGTCAGTCTTGACACAGGAACAAGGGGGTAAACAGAGACCATGTGCATATTTTTCTAGCACTCTGGACTCAGTAGCTCGAGGCCTACCCCCATGCATGAAAGCAGTAGCTGCAGCAGCGACAGCCCTAAAACAAAGTGCAGGTATCATCCTAGGGAGTGAAGTAACAGTAAAGGTTCCACATACGGTAGATGTTCTTCTGAATAGAGTGCATACACAGCATTTGACTACAGCTAGACTCACACAGTATGAGATGATCCTGTTTGCCAGTAATGTAAAAATTGAACGGTGTAACACTTTGAATCCAGCGACACTGCTTCCTTTGCCCACCTCACCTGATGACATTAGGCATGATTGTGTGATCCAAATGGAAGAACACACTAAGGGTAGAGCAGACCTGCAAGACACCCCCCTGGTTGATAATGAGGGTATATTATTCTGTGATGGTTCCTGTTTCAAACTGCCAAATGGGGAGACAACAGCAGGGTATGCAGTAACTACAGGGGAACGGTTGATTGAGAGTGGGAAAGTGTGTGAAAAATCGGCCCAGGCAGCAGAATTAATTGCGCTAACGAGAGCATTAGTGTTAAGCAGCGGTATGAAAGTGACAATTTATACTGATTCAGCCTACGCTCATGGGGTGGTTTCCAGTTTTGGTAAACTCTGGGGAGAGCGTGGGTTTTTAACCTCCCAAGGTGATACTATTAAACATGCCCGATTGATTGCTGAATTATTGCAAGCCCTTACGCTGCCCAAAATGGTGGCTGTAGTGAAGTGCTCAGCGCATAAAAAAACACTGGATTATGTCACGCAGGGAAATTCTTTGGCTGACCAGATGGCTAAACTAGCTGCCACAAGGGACACTCGGTGGGAAGCCCGACAGCTCATAGTGGGGAGGGATGTGACTATGGAAGGGACGAAGGAGCGCGTAAAGGAAATCCAAGCAGATGCAACCATTGAAGAAAGACTATCTTGGCACAAGGATGATCAATATGAGGAGACGGTAGATGGGCTATGGGCACATACCAAAACGAACACCTGGGTACTACCTGACGCATACTTACCTGTGATAGTGAGCGTGGCTCATGGTCCAACCCACGTTAACGCAAGAACTATGGAAGAAGTTTTAAGTACTGTGTGGTACAACAAAAGATTGGGAATGTATTGTCGCCAATGGGCAAAACAATGTGAAATATGTGTTTTATATAATGTGGGGAAAGGTGTACCGGCCCCGGTGGGCCACAGTAAGTTACCCACCTGCCCTTTTAAGGTGGTGTATATGGACTTTATACAGCTGGAACCTGTAAATAAACATTCCTACTGTTTGGTGATGAAATGTGGGTTCTCAGGATGGGTGGAAGCATATCCCCTGCGGGACAATAGTGCCACCTCCACAGCACAATGCATATTGAAACACTGGGTGCCCTTGTATACGGTCCCCAGATATCTATGGTCTGACAATGGGACTCATTTTACTGGTGAAGTAGTACGCAAAGTTTGCAAGGCCCTTGGTATTGATCAACGTTTCCACGCAGTTTTTCATCCTCAATCAGCTGGGATTATAGAGGGCACAAATAAGGTACTGAAGAACAAACTGGCAAAGGCTTGTGCTGAAACGGGACTGAAATGGCCGGATGCATTGCCTATTGCATTATTGAGTATGCGTACTATGCCTAAGCGTACACATGGTTTATCTCCTTTCGAAATTGTTATGGGGCGCCCACCAAGTATTGGGACCCCCATATCACCTAAGAGATTGTCTGAGCAAGCATGGCCTGCATTACAACAGTACTGTATTGGGTTAACTAATAGACTGATTTCTATTAATGCACAGGTGAACGCAGTAGCTCCATCTCCTCTGATAGGAGAAGGTCACGACGTGCAGCCCGGTGACTGGGTTGTTATAAAAGCCTTCGATCGCACCAGCGGACTGCAACCCAGATGGAGGGGCCCGTTTCAGGTGCTCCTCGCAACACAAACTGCGGTAAAAGTTGATGGCAAACCGCACTGGTACCACGTGAATCACGTCAAGAAGACGCTTCCATTACTGATTCCTCCGGAAAAGGGAACCAACCAACCCAAATCGCACCCACACAGCAGTGGTAGTAGAATTGCTGCAACTCATGGTAGTGGTACTACCAGTACTACATATATCACTAACCACTTCAAATGTTACCAGGAGTTGCACTTGTAGAATTACTGTTAGTAGTAACGGAGATGAGGCGGGGGGTGCATCAGCTTCTTCATAAAAAGTCAAGACTGGTCCAAATCCCCCCCCTTTTCAAGAGTGCAAGTGTTCTCCATTGGATGTGATGTTCTGGATTGAAATGCCAGCTTAGATTTGCTAGTGATGTGTGTTTAGTGAGAACAGAGAGCATGTGGGCCCAGCCACCGGGCACCCGTGAGAGTTATATCCCAATGAGACTCTACACTGAAGGAGAGCTTGGTGGAAGGTAATCAATTGCCAAATTGCCTCATTGGCCACTCACAGTAGATACTATCAACCAAGGAAGGGGCTGGCTTATTGAAAATAAATAGTCAGCATTGCGCCATGGCTACTGGGCCAAAGAAAAGAGGCTTGGTGCCTTTCCTAGAAGCTGCTTGTCTGGCTGTGACCCCGGAAACAATGTAGAGCCTTGATGGACCTGCCACTGAAGATGGATCTGTCACTGAGGATGGAACTGTCACTGCGGATGGACCTGCCACTGCGGATGGACCTGCCACTGAGGACGGAACTGTCAATGAGGATGGACTTGCCACTGAGGATGCGCCTGCCACTGAGGACGGAACTGTCACTGAGGATGGACCTGCCACGGAGGATGGACCTGCCACAGATGAAGGACCTGCACTAATGTATACCCCATAGACCCCCAGTCCTGTGGACTGAGTAACTAACAGATGTGTTTGCAAAAGGATATCCAAGCAAGGAAAGGCCCTGGGAAGTACAGCAAAACTGCAGTGAACCCGCAATAGCTTGTCAAGGATCACGAATCCTGAAAGGTGCATTTTCAGTCCAGTGGAACTCTGTCAAATGTCTGTTCTTTTCAAACTTTGTTTTACTCATTACAATCTTCCACAGGCTGACATGGCCTGCAGTGTGAGCAGGTATCCCTTACCAGCCTCCTATGTGCATGGTCCTGCCTCACACCGGGGGAGCAGCTGGGGGGCAGGGGGAGGGCGCATGTTAAGAATTTTAATCTGCAAAATAAAGTTTGAAGACAATGGAACCATGTGAAGAAGTGTCACACTGGAGGAAGGCCTTTCTCCTTTATCAAAAACGTGATACTGGTGAAACACCACACACAGACCAGCACCCCAGTGAGCTGGATCACTTTCACGTTCACGTGTGAACCCCATGTTAGGGGAGGTTCTGGGGTCGGCAAAGCCATACCTAGGGTCTGCAGGCCTGCAGCTCACAAAGGGCCCTAACTCCCTCCAATGTCCCAAAGAAGTCGAGGTCCACACAAGGAGCAACGGTTAACTGCCGTTTTATTATATCAAATGAGCAGGGACAACATACAAGGCATCATGTTCCAACCGAGTATCTCTCAACAATATCAGGCTCGCCAGCCCTTTTTGTACACTCGTGACATCACAATCGTCATCACTTACCAAAATCCATCCCCGAACCTAGCGCCACGCCGGGTTGGCTCCCTGAGTGGTAGGTCCAGTATAGAGATGTATGGGGTGTGAGATTATTGGTGGTTGCAGTGTCAGGTGGTGCACTTGGTTCATCCCTAAAAATTGCTACCGGACAATTGTTTCATTAGAACCCCTGATGATTGGCTGGAGATTCCGGCCGCCAGCCCGTCCCCCAGTGTACTGATTGGTCAGGCTGCGTGCCCCCAAGCCTGGGACCAACGTTGTTCCCAGCCCGCGAGACACCTGCTCTCGTATAATATGTATCAACAAGATGTGACTTATGTGGCGGTGTGTCAAAATGAGGTCTTTGCTAATGGCATGAGAACAGTCCACTCCCAGCGTATTTTGTAGATGAAATGTTGCAATTATGTGGCAAGGTTCAGTCTCAGACGTGGGATGGCTGCCTCTTCCCAGCTTCCAGGTCTTGGCATCATGTCAGGTAGGCCGGATCACATGTGAGGAGACTGCTAGGGAAGTCGAATTACTTTGATTTGATTTGTATTTTAGCTTGAGGTATCCTGTCCTGTAGCTGGGCTCATCATGGCACCGTGAGTGAGGAATGTCACTTGCAACATTATGGCCTTGGCGATAGCAGTCCTTGCCAGGGCGATTCTGCTTGCTCAGCAGCTTGCAGCTTTGAGGTCTCTGTAAAGGGAGTTTAGTGGAATGGAATGCTCTGAGGCCTACCTAATTTCTGGTTATTCTTCCAATATGATTATTCAAAGGTTAAGCATATGCAATGGGTGATCAGGTCCCTGGAGTGCTCCTGTCCATCCATAGAGTAAATAGCGAGTAGCGTCTGCAAGCATATACACAAGCTCTTCTTACATCTTGCGTTTCTGCTGTGCGATAGCGACCTATATGAAAAATAAGAAACACGCAGAAAGGATGTGTGTCAGTGTCCTCTAGCTCATAGAACTGTATGCAAATGTTTTTCGTGTAGATTGGTGTGTGAATGTCCCGATCGTGCCCATTGCAAGTGTGCTTCCTGTCTAATGCGGCTATGTCATCATGAAGTCCCTAACGACCTGCAACATGGTTTGTGGGGACACCAATCGAGTTGGTCTATATAATTGTCTCCAGCTTGGTCTTGGTTACCATTGGTTGTGTTGGCTAAGGCTCTTGCCATTGTGGGATTGATTGGGCGGATGGCTGGCTGTCTATCGTGATGTGAGCTTGCGTTGGGAGCGGTGGGACCAGGTGCAATCTCTGATAGTCGATAGTTTCTGAGAGTGCTTCTTCCAGTTGGGGCCCCATCAGGAAGGAAAGGGCACTCGGATTTTCCCTCTTCACCCAGGAGGTAGATTAGTGCATCAGGGCAAAGCACCTTATATTGGGAAGCTGGGCATCTGTGCTCCGAATCCGGGACCCTGAATCTGAAGGCTGACTGTGTTCCACTGTGTTCAGGATTTTGTCATTACCTACCTTCCTGCCAAGGCGAACGTGTTGGCTAATGCATTATCAAGAAGCCTGTGAGATGATACCACCAGTATCAAAAGAACAGAGGAATGCTGACAGGTAAAAGGATCCTGGGGAAGTCCATGCCTTTCTTCAAGAGGTCAAACAGACCACCCAGCTTCTACCTCTGCCCCATGGTCAAGAACAACACTTGGAGAAAAGTGGGGGACCGTACTTCCATGAAGGGTTGTTATACCTCCCTTTCAAAAGTCTCCAGATGCAGGCCATGTCCTGGTGTCACGACCTCCCATCAGCAGGACATAAAGGCCACAAAGCGACCCTGGACCTCCTGGCCCGGTGTTTTTGGTGGCTAACCATGTGCAAGGATACCAAAGCCAATGTAGTGGTTTGTTCCTGTATGTGCTGCCAACAAGTACTCCACACAACGACCCATTGGCTTGCTAGAGCAAGAGGAATCACTGTTGCAGCCGTGGTAGCACATCTCCATGGATTTCATTGTGGACCTTCCGCCTTCACAAGGATTCACAGCTTCAATGGCCACTGTTGACTCTCTGAGTAAACTTGCGCATTTCTCTCCCTTCGATGGGTTACCATCTGCTCCCAAAACTGCCTCAGTGTTTCTAAGAGACGTAGTCCGCTTGCATGATCTACCCCATACGATAGTGTCTGATAGGGATACCCAGCTCACCTCCAAGTTCTGGTCTGCACTATGCAAAGAGTTGGGTATCCAGCGATCACTGTCTTTGGGGTACCACCCTCAGTGCAACGGCCAAACAGAATGCCTCAACGCTACCCTGGAGCAATACCTCCAGTGTTTTTTTTTAACTAAGAACAAGAAGAGTGGGTGACCTTTGTGCCTATGGCTGAATTTACATATAACAATGCCAAGCATTCCGCTATAGGGATGAGTCCTTTCTTTTTCACCTACGGCTTCCACCCCAGACACGTCCCTCTCTTTGGGATAACTCCCACCACTACTCCTACTATAGACAAATACCTGCACGATCTACCTCCATGTTTTGAACAGTTAATGTGATTCAAAGCATGGGTGATAGTATCACCTATTTGGGAATGGCAGTATTCTCACATATCACCTTTTCTTTAAATGTTCGCACATGGCAGTCAGGTCGAGAAGTCAGTTTGGGGAGCCCCGGAAGAGCACACGCTTGGGGGTGATTTTTTGCGCTCAGGCTAGACCGGTCACACTTAAAGCCCTGGGCCTTCCATCTGTAGTGAACCTACGAGATGCCACTTGCAGGTACCTCTGTTTAAACAAGACAGTGTAGTAGCTGTCTGCTGATTTCTACAGATCGAACTGGATATAATTGTTGAGGAAACTTTAGGACCTTCTTGATATGCCAGGTTACTGTGAATTTCAGAAAAATCTTCATCTATGATATGGGTGTATGTTTTGAGGGAGAATAGATTAACATTGTTGCTCCCTTAGAATGCCCTATTTTGAGCTTGGAAGCATTTACCTATCGTTATGGATTAGGCCATGCAATATTGCAAAACAGTACCCCTGAGGAGCATGAATACCACTGTGGTAGCCAAGGACAGTTGAGTATTCTTACATAGGTATGGTTAGCCAGAGAAATTATCTCTGGCAGAGTATCATGATTCATGTCTGTGTCATGAAGACCATGGGGGGTGAGTGGGGTGTACCTTACACATTCCCCATCTCTTATCATCCATAAACAAATGGTCTTAATGAGTGTTTGAATGAAACTATTAAATTAAGATAAGAGATTTGAATGAGCCCTTTGAGAGAAACTGGGATTGCCTCTTGCAAGTGCGTTATTAACACCCTGAGCTGTGCCACAAAACCTTGTTGGATCCATCCCGTCAACATGCTTTTAGGCAGTTTGCAGGCACCCCTTCCAAAATGTTCTTGGTGAAGTAAGGGTGAGAATGTAACCTAGATTTCAGAGCCATTATGCTGCACGGAATCTACAATAGCTGCTGGCCAAAATGGTGAAATACATGAAGACAGCTAAATGACGTGTTCCAAGCCATGTGGGATCTGAATGGGTTGAGTAATATCGTGCCATTGACTTGGGAAGTGCACTCTGCAGAAAGTGAGGAGTGTTCAGCTAGTAATATCTAGAGATTTAGAAAACTGATTAGCAGGTCCCCATGTTAACTTGAAAAAGTTCAGTGTTTCAAAGTATTTTGTTACATGGCAATTGCCTCACACCATTTCAATGGTGTGAGGATATTGTGATGTGCCTAGTGGAAGCTGAAGAAGGCAACCCAGAAGAGGGGCCACTGCGGCATCTGTAGCAGCGAGCTGGGAGCCATAGCTCAGTCTAGAGAGTATGGATCGCTGTCACACTGAAATCCGAACAGAAGGAAGACCAATGAGCTTTTCCCAATTGATTCTCTTAGTGCCTCTACCTGTCAGTAGGTCGCACCTTTTTTGTACCTATGATATTGACACCAGCGACAGAATGTCTGCAAATGCTAAAATTCATATGTCGCCTGAAAGAGTCAGAGAAAGCATAAAGGATGAGGTAGAGGTAGACATGGTACAGTGCTTGAACTGGGGCTGGTGGTGTGATACCCAGTGCCCATATTTTGGCTGAGTCATGCTTGTCCTGAACAAGAGTCACAGAACATGTGTTCTTTTTTGGATTACTGGGACAGGGGGTACAACCCTGTCCCCAATAGCTGATGACCACCTATCTCTGGTGAGCTTGTTGCTAAGTAAAGGGCTCCTCATTTTCTCAATACTCAACAATACAGCCGTTTGAAGCACCCCTTGGGCAACAGCATAAGGCATGAGGCATGTTAAGGTGACTTGCTGTTCCTCAAACAGTTACCTTTACCATGACATGGTCCACGTGCCAAATAAGGCAAAGCTCTGTTGTGCTGTTGGAACCTGGTGATTGGAGCTACTATTCAGCCACTCTGGGCCAAGATGCAAGTTGTCTCAAGACAGAAGTCACCCAGAACACATCGCCGAGTGGGTGCATTATGAGATCTCGCGGAGAACTACAGGAACCGTGAGAAACAATGTGGGCTCCTCTTCGCTGCACAGAATGAATGGGAACAGCCAAAGGCAGGCGCGTGGAATTGCAGCAGTCGATTAGTGTTTGGCAGGTTAACACAGTCTTTGTGTGTGGCACCTGTGCCACAATCACATCATTGTGGGCAAGTGTCCGTTCGGCACCTCTAGCCTCTGGATTAAGAAGCCAAACCTAAAGGCTAATTGTGCTGCCCAGACCTTTTTTGGTAGGGATATTCGTCCAGTGGGAGCAGAAAGACGCAAACATTGAAAATGAATGTTGTGTCGTTATCAGAGCCCTCGAGATGGTTGACATTCGTGTACTAATTATCCCTACAGTGCCCTCTTTGGTGAACGTCTTGTCATGTCAGGAATTATGCCTCCAGTAAGGACCCATTCATGGCATTAGGGAGGTGTCCCATGTACCAGCCCTCTGTGGTATCAGAGGCTTGTTCACTCTGTTGCTGTCCTGTGGTGTTAGGTTTTGTCCATGGGCTGCTCCTCGTATTTCTGAGAGAGGTTTACCCCTTCTGTGGTGAGCCATCGGCGGTATCGGGTTTTTATCCTTCCTGAAGTTACCCGCCATTGTCATCAGAGTTCCACGCCTCCTCTGATCCTTCTATGGTATCAGGGGTGTACTGGCCCGCCCATGCAATCAAGGATGTCACCCCTGCATTCGCCCGCCTGAGGTATCAGGCATGTATCTCGCATACTGTCGCACCTGAGGTAACAGCGGCTCGCCCCTCCTGTATTCTGGCTCCTGTGGTATCTGAGATGTATCCTCTGCAGTGCCTCTCCTGTGGTATCAGGGCAGTAGCCCCTGTACCGAACTACCCGTCCAGTCTCGAGAGGATAGCTCAGGGGCAACGTGCTTGCCTTGGAATTAAGACAACACGGAGCACCACAGGTTCGATCCCCGGGGTCCGCGCTTAGAAACCTAAACGCGTTAAAAATAACCCGGTGTCGGGGGTTTATCGGTGTGTAGGGACTGTCCTGTGGTATCAGCGTGTATCCTTCCTGTACTGGCCCGGCTGTGGTATGAGAGATGCGTCCCCTGTAATGACCCTCTTTGGGTGTATATAAGCTCCTGTTTAACGCCTGCTGTGGTTTCAGAGGTCAATCCACTGCGCCATGGTATAGTGAAGACCCTCGCTGCTATCGGAGGTGTAGGCCTAGTACTGGGCCTTCTCTGGATTCAGAGGTTCCCCTCACAGTGACCCGCGGGTGGCATCAGGGAGGTGTCCATCTTTGCTACCCCAACCTCCCTCCCTCCCCGTGATGAGCGATGTGCATTCCTCCTGCGCTGACCTGCCTCTGGTTACAGGAGTGTATTGCATGTGCCGAGGCTCCTCTGGTTTTACAGCTGTATTTATTTCGTATGTATTTGGGATTTTGTGGCGCACTGCGTGCAAAACAGAGCCACTCGAGAGCGCCTCGTGTACTGATCTGTGCGTGTGGTCTCAGAGGTGTATGCCCTGCGCCCACCCGCCCGTGATATTAGAGGGTTATCACTTCCTGCAGTGACCCCTCTGTGGTACCGGGGGTTTAACCCTTTGCATCAGAGCTGTAGCCCCTTTACTGACACTCCTGTGGGATTATAGGTTTATAATTTCCTGCACAACCCTCCCGTGGTATCAGGGTTGTACCCCTGTGAGGCCCTCCTGTGGTATGAATTTTGTATACCCAGAACCAAACCCTCTTGTGACCCCCCCAAAAAAAACAAAAAAGGGGTAAAAAAAAAAAAAAAAAATGCGACCTTTTGGCATTCGACCAAATGGTGTCGACCAATTGTCCTGTCGACCAAATGTTTTCGACCAATTGACTGGTAACCATGTATCCCCTGTGCTGACTCTCCTTGTGGTATCAGATGTGTACTCAGATGTGTGACCCTCCTGGGGATATAGGGTTATACCCCCTGTACAGACTCCTGTGGTGACAGGGTTGCATCCAATGTGCTTGCCCTCCAATGGTACCAGGGATGTATGCCCTATATTGACCCACTCTTGGCATCTGGGTTGTATGTCCTTTATCAACCCACTCATGGTATCAGGGTTGTATGCCCTTTATTGATCCACTCATGGTATCACGGTTGTTTGCACTGTTCTGACCCACTCATTGTATCAGGGCTGTATGCCCTTTATTGGTCCACTCATGGTATCACGGTTGTTTGCACTGTTCTGACCCACTCATGGTATCAGGGTTGTATGCCCTTTATTGACCCACTCATGATATCACGGTTGAATGCCCTTTATTGACCCACTCATGGTATCAAGGTTGTTTGCACTGTTCTGACCCACTCATGGTACCAGGGATGTATGCCCTATATTGACCCACTCTTGGCATCTGGGTTGTATGCCCTTTATCAACCCACTCATGGTATCAGGGTTGTTTGGACTGTTCTGATCCACTCATTGTATCAGGGCTGTATGCCCTTTATTGGTCCACTCATGGTATCACGGTTGTTTGCACTGTTCTGACCCACTCATGGTATCGGGGTTGCATGCCCTTTATTGACCCACTCGTGATATCACGGTTGAATGCCCTTTATTGACCCACTCATGTTATCAGGGTTGTTTGCACTGTTCTGACCCACTCATGGTACCAGTGATGTAGGCCCTATATTGACCCACTCATGCTATCAGGTTGTGTCCCCTGTGCTGACCTTTCTGTAGTATCAGAGTTGCATCCTCGTTGCCCACCTTCCTACAGTAATAGGGTTGCACCCCTTCACCTTACCTCCTGTGGGGTCTGGGGTGTACCTTCTGTACCAACCCTCTAGTGGTATCAGGGCCCTGTGTTGACCCTCCTGTGCTATCAGGGTGCAACCGCCAGCGCTGACCCTCCTGTGGTATGATGGTTGTATCCCCTGTTCTGACCCTCCCTTTCAGGGTGGAAGCCTCTGTGCCGACCCTCCTGCAGTATCAGAATTGTATCCAGGGTTTTAAGTGGGTGGGGGCGGAGCCCTGGCAGTCTCCAGAAAGGACTACTGAGCCAGGGCCCTGCCAGGGCCCAACCCTGACTAGCCCCAGCCATGCCGACACCTCAGGCAGCCTATGTAGCCGAAGTGCTGCACGGTTACAAGGCCTGCCTGCAGGTGTCAGCACTGACGTTTCTTTTTTTCTAAACCAAAGTACTGCCACCTGAGGACAGCCCATGTAACCATGGCTTCAGGGCTCTCATGCTGCGTGATGACTCTTTGCTCAGAAACAATAGGCGAGCCGGTCCCTCCAGCCCTCCTCCTGTTTCTGAGTATAGAGTCATCACGCAGCAGACGGTCATTTCACTCAAGGAGCCCTTGGTTTTTAACCACACGGCTCCTTGAATGAAAGGGCTGAGATCTGGGACGTACTGGTGTCACACCTCTTGTGTGCCCATCCCAGACCCGTTTCTAGGGGCGGGCTAAGGGGCTGGCAGCCCGGGGCTCAGCGTGGGGGGCATACTGCAGGAGTTTCATTAGATTGGTGTTTGTGTCAGCTAAGAATTGACCATGGACAAAAGACAGAAGCCTGCTTTTCCCTGCAGCGTGCTACATCCCACAAGCACTTAGCACCTCTTTATCATCCTGTATGGCCCAAACTTTCACAGGGCGATGCCAGCTTGTACAAGTTGGGACCATCAACCCTAACCACCACCCCCCAATCCTCCCCTCCCCCGACGGGGAGGGGATTGCCAGTACTGAGTGGGTGCTGAAATAATGACAATAAAAGCAGAATCCAAGTAAAACTAAAGAGAAAGGCAGGGTGGATGAGGGCGGAATTTGGGGTGCTTAGTGAGAAAATGAGGGGGAGAAAGATCAAAGATGGGGTTAGTGCACGGAAAAGGGCAACGAACATGAACACAGGAATGACAGGAGAAAAAAACGGAAAGAAAGTGTACTCGAATGCCAGAATGAAAGAAAAGAGAGGGAAAGGAAGAAAATGACCATTACATGGAAAGCAAAAGGTAATTAACGAGGAAGAGAGAAAATCAAGTGTGAAATGAGAAACAAACCAGTAAATGAAAGGAGGTAAAAGATCAAAAGAAAGCAGAGGGTTGAACTAAAAAAGGAGTACAGAATGTATTTTTTGTATGATGTAAGAGGGAGCGAATGCTGTCCGACAGTAGGAACATGCAGTAGAAGGGGATCAGGAAAGGTTGTGCTGCACCCACAGAAAAGGGGAAGAAGATGAAGGAAGGGGGGCTCTCATCTCTGCTTGTTTCGTGGGTGCCTCCTACTCCATTCCAAGCTGGTTCTCTGCCTGGACAAGTTGTATGTTACCTGCTTGGTGGTGGTGGCCCGGGTAAGTGTCAGAAATCAGCCCTTCGTCGCACTCACAGCATCACCACATGCAAGGTATCATCCTTTCCTGACATGATGGCGAGGTATACCGCCTAGCTCACACGGCTTTGGCACGTGTCACCCGCCATGGAGCCAGTTCATAAACACAGCTCGGCAAATACCACCCACAGCTTTCAAGGGGCTCTCTAGTCTAAATCTGATTTCACCCACTTGGGCGGCTCAAAAAGATTGAGATGTGTGGGTGATGTGAATAATGTACTGCAGTGCTTGATGGTTAGAGGTGGATCTGGGTGGGGCAAGGCCTTTAACTGGGTGGGGAGCGAGCAGGCTCAATTGCTTTTGCAAACCCCAGGTCATTGGGCCTATAGCTGCGGAAGCTGTACCCCCGGCTATGATATGTCTGAGGCAAGAGGGGCACACTGATGTTGGGTATGCCACGGGGGAGAGACTGCGGCATTAGATGGAGCTGTGTGAAAGTTGGGGGGGGTGTACTTTAGCTGTTTGCCCTGGGCCCCATATTGCCTAGAAAAAGCCCTGGCCCAGCCCTTCCTTTTTATTAAAAGGGGGGGCTGGGTGCACCAAAGGTAACAATGTCAGTGCGCCCTAACTCCCCTGCTTTCACCAGACCCCCCTCCCTTAGGAGCGTGGGGGTCTCATTGGGGTTGTGGCCTAAGTACACACATACGTAGGCCACACCCCCTAACAAGAGCCCCCCCCTCGATTAAGCATCCCAATTAAAGCACTGGTTGTATCCCCTGTGCTGACCCTTCTGTGGTATCGGGTGGAAGCCTGCGCGCCGACCCCGGTGCAAGGGTTTTAGACCCTGCCCATTGCCTCCTGTGGTATAAGGTTGCATCCCCTGTACTGATCCCACCCCATGGTGTCACGGTTGTTACCCCCCTCCCCCCGCACCGTTTTGTGGGCCCTCTCTGGGCTGCAGGCCATTTGTTTGCCTGCACTAAATGTTCGTATTGTTAGCCGGTAAGTGAGAGGCATATCTCCATTAGGCAAAGCGGTGCTCAATTTCTGGAAAGGAAAGTGACACGCGATGATTTTGTACACAAATTTCATATTAATTAGTGTTCAACTAACAAGGAAAAGAAAACTATTTCATTAGCAGGCAGAGAAAGAACGGCAATACGGAGAAGGCCATTTATAATGTATTAATATGTCAGGCAGAGAAAAAAACATTTGCTTACAAAGAGAAATGGAAGACGGGGGAGCGAGGGGGAATGAAAGAGAGGGCATGAGAGTGGGGAGAATGAAGAAGGGAGAGGGTTGAGAGGGAGACAGTGCAACGAGGGGAAATATACCGGTAGGGAGCGAGGAAGTGTGGGGCAGAGGGTGAAAGGGAGAGGGCGATGCAAGAGAGGGCACGAGATGGAAGCGAAAGAGGGCCTGGGAGGTGATGAATGAGACAGGGCGAAAGAGAGGGACGTAGAGGGAATAGACAGGTAGAGAGGGGGAAGAGTAGGAGAGGGGCGGAAACGGGGTCGCGTTTAAGCGGAGAAATGATTAAGAGAGGATGGCGATCACATAAAGAGAGGAAGAAAGGGGGCGAAAAAAGAAGACAAGGGAGGGAGCCAGGACAGGGGAAGGAGACGAGTCACGCGGGGGGAGAAAGAGACAAGGGAGACGAGACAAGGAAGGGAGACGAGTCAAGGGAGGGAGACAAGAGAGGGAGACGAGACAAGGAAGGGAGACGAGTCACGGGGGGGAGAAAGAGACCAGGGAGACGAGACAAGGAAGGGGGCGAGTCAAGGGAGGCAGACAAGGGAGGGAGACAAGACAAGGGGGGGGGGGCGAGCCAAGGAAGGGAGACGAGACAAGAGAGGGAGACGAAACAAGGAAGGGAAACGAGACAAGAGAGGGAGACGAAACAAGGAAGGGAGACGAGACAACGGAGGGAGACGAGTCAAGGGAGGGAGACAAGGGAGAGAGACGAGCCAAGGAAGGGAGACGAGACAAGGGAGGGAGACGAGACAAGGAAGGGAGACGAGACAACGGAGGGAGTCGAGTCAAGGGAGGGAGACAAGACAAAGGGGGAAGACGAGCCAAGGGGGAGAAAGAGACAATGGAGACGAGACAAGGAAGGGAGACGATTCAAGGGAGGGAGACAAGGGAGAGGGGCCAGAGAAGGGAGGGAGACGAGTCAAGGAGAGTGGCGAGTCAAGGGAGGGAGAAAGAGACAAGGGAGACGAGACAAGGAAGGGAGACGAGTCAAAGGAGAGTGGCGAGTCAAGGGAGGGAGAAAGAGACAAGGGAGACGAGACAAGGAAGGGAGACGAGACAACGGAGGGAGACGAAACAAGGAAGGGAGACGAGACAACAGGGGGAGACGAATCAAGGGAGGGAGACAAGGAAGGGAGACGAGCCAAGGGAGGGAGACAAGACAAGGGAGGGAGACGAAACAAGGAAGGGAGACGAGACAACAGGGGGAGACGAATCAAGGGAGGGAGACAAGGAAGGGAGACGAGCCAAGGGAGGGAGACAAGACAAGGGAGGGAGACGAAACAAGGAAGGGAGACGAGACAACAGGGGGAGACGAATCAAGGGAGGGAGACAAGGAAGGGAGACGAGACAACGGAGGGAGACGAAACAAGGAAGGGAGACGAGACAACAGGGGGAGACGAATCAAGGGAGGGAGACAAGGAAGGGAGACGAGCCAAGGGAGGGAGACAAGACAAGGGAGGGAGACAAGACAAGGGGGGAAGACGAGACAAGGAAGGGAGACGTGATAAGGGAGGGAGACGAGTCAAGGGAGGGGGAGGAGTCAAGGAAGGGAGACAAGGGAGGGAGACACGAGCAATAAGGGAGGAGTAAAGTCATGTAAAACAGAGACATGAGGGAAAAAAGGGGCACACGTTAGGGTATGGAGAGAGGGGTAAAGAATGATGTGAAGGGGAGAGGGGGAAATAAACAAAGAAAAACATGGGACCAAAGCAGCACAGAAAAGGGGAATAAAAAAGTGAAAGGGAGCGTGGACGAGGTCGATGGGATTATGGAGAAATTGGAAATATTTAAAGAGCAGATTGAGAAAGTGATAATTACACAGGGCAGAGTTAGAACGATAGAAGAAGGACATTGGAGAGGAATTATGGGGGACAAGTAAAAAGAACACCGAGTGTGAGGCACAGAAGCGAAGACTAATTGAGACAATGTAGGTGGTAAAAGACTAGAGAGTGAGTTATTGTGATCAGATGGAAGATGGGACAATGAGGGAGGGGGATGCGTGAAAGGAACGGAGGGAGAAGTGTAGAGGAGGGAACGGGAGGAAAATGAAAGATGGACGGATAGGGATGAACAGGAGACAAGATCACACACAAGAAGAAGGAACCAGAGGGAAGTAGAAAAAAGAAGAAAAGGGAAGGTAAGAGTGACAGATGGAATGAGGAGGTGGGCCAGAAGAAGATGGGGAAGAATGGGCGAAAAAAGGGGAAAGGGAAGTGGAAAGTGGAAGAAGGCAAATGCAAGTGCTGAAAAAAAGGACTAAACCACAGGAAAGAGAAGAAAGGTAGACATCCCCAAGAGAAAGGGGGAGAATATGGGACTCAGAATGAAAACGAAGGCGGAAGGAACAGGAGAGAGTCTGCCTGCCCACTTTCAGCAGAACAATGGGTCAAGCCTTCCCAAGCCAGACAGAGTCCCTCAGAAAGAGATGCGATGGCCTGAGAACTTGCACTGGCCAGGACGAGGGCAGGACCAAGCAGGACATGAGGTCAAACACAGTATAGACACAATCATCCATATTCGGTGACTTGCACTGGGATTAGAAAGAACAACTGAATTAAGTGAAATAAAAAATATATAATGGCACAATAGGAGTCCATAAAAAGCTAACAGTTTACCCAGGAAACTGGGGAAAGTGGCCCATTTCAATGACGGATTCAGTAAAGACTGACACCGGCCAATCACAATTACTCCTGATACAAGTTCATGCGAGCTCAACGGGACAGGCCAGATCTGATCCAATACATGCGCTAAACTGGTGTGGCGGCTATTTCATTCTTTCATTTAACCCTTCACCTTCAGTCCTCCGATGGGGACATGTGCCAGGGACAGCGGTGAAGAAATATACCCCTGCTTTCTCTTTCTCCTCCTGGTTCAAATAGACATCCAGCCTCAAGCGCCTTTGGGGACTTCTCTTGAAAAGTACCTTCAACGATTTGATTAGTGGTGATGTGTGAATAACACACCGGCTTTCCTGTGGAGTTGCAGCCTAGGCCCTGAGGCCACTGCTCCCCAGAATGCCCTCACTCCTCAGCACGGCCACCACAACACCCTAGTCAGGTGAAAGTCCCACCCGAGGTCGCTTCTGCTTTAGATTCTAGCAGAGGATTAGACAAAACATGGACCCGTCTTTGGAGTGATTGTGGTTTCTGGAGCTATGTTCCCATGAGCAGTGGAGAGTGGTATTTGAGGAAGGCCTATCCTTGCTTTTGAGTTCTCGGAGGAGAGTTCTCTGGAAGACCCCGGCATGGCTGTTGCCTGTGCAGCTGTGGACTCGGGCTCCAAAAGATGCTTGCAAAATGTTTTTCAAAGTGGCGCCATATCACACTGAGCAAATGAGTCCAAAAAACAAGACCAATCCATCTGAGTAGGGTCTAGGCAGGGTTCGCCCCCAGTCCCAAAAACATTTGAAAAAAACTGGTCTAAATGGTGAATTTTAAAAATCTCATGAGAGAATGTTAGAATGTTTATGCTTGATGAGGGTTCCATCGTCAGGCAGCTGAAGGAAGAGAGCCTGGGTGGTGGGAGCCAGTGAGGCCTACTTGGTCTTACCTCGTCTGCAGGGAGGCTTACATAAGATCCTACTGAGGTAACAGAATAAGGGAACTTCATGTCAACTTACCTGATCTCCCGAGCATCCTTAGATAATAACAGTGGAGACAAGCTGGTCAGAAACCGGTCCCTGGAGTGCTGAAGTTACCTGCTCAAGGGGGTGCAGGGAGGAGATTGCAGACTCACTGCTCCTAAAAGCGTGAACCCACCACCCAAGACGAAAGGCAAAGGTGCAGGGGCGCTCTGAGGGTGACCCGTGGAGTAGCAAAGGACTGTGCTGGCTGAAGAAACAGGGACAAAGGTACACTCAGAGCACCGGCATAGCTGAACAGCTGCTGGCAGAAGTCGTAAAAGACCGTGCCCACTGGATCCAGGCCGCTGGGCAAAGCTACACCTTGAGCACCCGCATTACAGAACAGCTGCTGGCAGGAGAGAGGCCACCCATGTGATAGAGGATCCCTGCCCAGAGGACCAAGGGCATAGAGTAGGGGCCAACAGGAAAATGGAGTGCAGCGCAGAGCACACAAGGGCCCTGCTTTTGCAGCATAAACTGCATGGGGATGAAGACGTCTGGCAGCCAGTGTAGCAGTTATCTTACTGAGCGAAACGAGAGGCTGCCACCATACACCCAGCTGCTGTTAATGGCATAAAATGCCAGGTGAAGGCTAAACCCCAGCAGAGGAATTGGCTTCCTGCCATTTTAATGTGGGCACTGCGCTCTGCCGCCCAGTGAGTTTTTGCTCCTAGGAGCGAATGGGTCCTGCACCTACCTGCGTGGGAAACCGTTGGTCGTTGGGTGCGGGACGCTCCATGCAGCTCCGAGATAACAAGAGAATGATGATGTCATAATACAGGTAAGGGGTGATGGCAAACGACTGGAACCCTTCCCAACGTTCAGATGTGTGCCACTGGGCAAAGTGGGTCTCAATCACTTAAAAAAAGGACCCTGCAACGAACTAAAAACGTTATGAGATCACACGAAGTTCGTGGCGGAGGAAGTAGAGAAGTTGACGAAAACGAGCTCCTTGATAAGGATGGCGCCAACGCACAGAGGTACGGTTAAAAGGTTTATTTAACTCACAGTGGAGAGCAGCAGGCACCCAGTTTGGTGTTCCAGAAGGAAGATGGTTCTAGAACACCATAAAGTAGAACACAACATATCTTCCCCCTTAACAGTGAACAACACAAAATTGAACCCACTAAACAAAGCACGTGTAAAGACTGGAGGGGGTATCTCTACTCCTGCTCTCTATATGGCACACTAGAGGCACAGAGCAAATTTTCGTCATTATTGACGTTAACCTGTGTATCACTAACGTCATCCTACGTGGCAAAACTCAAAAACCTATGGGTGAATGTGATAGGGTCTAAACGGATCATCTAGGTATACAATCCATACTCGTTAGGGCAGTGAAATGAAGTGATAGGCTACTAAACTGCTAAAGTGATAGGCTGCTAAACATCAGGTGGGGCAACTAAGCCCTTCCCTAAAAATGTGTCACTATGAATGTCACTAAATATACAACATCTAATTGGCTACACAACTATAGGTCTCTTGATCATGAAGTCCCCTACCATTGGTTACTTTCTAACCTTCGTCAGTACCCTCACAGCCTACGTTAGCAGCATGCAGGCTGAGCGTCCAGGTGCAGATAAGCTAGTCTTAACCATAGCTTCCCGCCTATTACCATGACCATCCATCATCACCACAGTGGACTGCTGTCAATTATGGCTGTGAACTCATCCTTTGAAATGTTCCTTGCTACTGAAGAATTCAGGGGAGTGAAGGCACACCAACCTCGCCTTTCTGACTTTTCTTCTGTAATTCACTTGTTTTTCTGACTACAACAAAATGAAAAAAACAACCTTCCTTCTTTTGCTCAGCACTGCTATTGTACGTAGTGAGAACATCCATCTTCCACTGACTCCAATATATATAGAGTGCGGCATGCACCAACATGTACATATATATATATGTATATATGTACATGTTGGCGCATGCCGCACTCTTTTTACTATAAAGCTAGCCTCAAGAATACTTCATCTGCTTGTGTTTCTTTGCATCTTTACACGTGGGAAATTGCTTGATATCTTCATTACTTTTGTAGCATGAGTCTCTCCATCTTGGTCCCAAGATGTCATTCATCTCGATACTTTCTTGATGCCTTATAACATTTTTCTACAGCCTCTGGTTTCTGCTTCTCTTCTCTGTATATGCCAGCTTTGCAATTGTATGACGTCATTATTTCTCTTTGCTGCTTCAATTTGTCCTGCTTTCTTCCAGACTATCACTCGGGTAGCCATCATACTGTCTTATATGTGGGTATGGTTGTCTCAATGGGAACCTTGCTTCCAACATCCTCCTTGGTATCTGTAATTCAAACGTTTTGCACGTGTGGCATGTTCTGTTTTCCAGCAGATAGCAATATGGGCGAAGTGATTGAGGTTGGGGTACTTAGCTCCTTCTCTACACTCCCCCCTCCGGGCGATTCATCGATCACTCTCCTATCAGTCTTCACATCTAGACATCCTTGGCTGAAGAAATGTTTCTTTGGAATCCATATCTTTTGTGACTCCTTTCAGGCATCCAGCTGATTTCACATGCTCATCCTTTCTCCAAGTCATGCACATACACTACCCAATTGGACTACAATAGATGCATCTTCCCACATACTCCTTATGGTTCTTTGGATACAGGAACTTTGTTCCCTCAGGTGCATGGATACTGGCCTTCACAAAGTCTCTGATCTCTTCATCTGTTAGATGTCTGTTCTTCCATTGTGATTCAACATTGATCATGATCTTCATCCCTATGGCTTTCTTTGCTGTCTTCTTGCATTGTGTGATTATTATCTTGATGGCACAGAATCCCAACAATACTAACACAATCAGGGATCCAAGGAACTTGAACATGTCTGCCATCCATTGTGGAACCAAAGAAAAAGTGCTCCAAACCAGCTGTCATCAGCAATATCTTCTACTTTGTCTGTCATCTGTACGTGTAGCTTTGATAGGATTTCTCTGGTCTCAGTCAAGGTGCCATTCTTGTCGTTGTGAGAAGGTATGAATGTGCAACATGATTCTAAGATTTTTGCACAAACACCTACATCCTTAGCTGTGATCATGTGCAAGACGTATCTGTTATGAAGAGTCATCAGGCACATGGCTCTCATCTCTTCCCTAATAGCATTGAATCCCTTTATGGTAGTGTTGATTGTCTGCAGCAGTTCCCATCTGGTTATCTGTAACCATTTAGTGTTTGCTTCAACCTGGATTCTTGGCATGAAAATTAACGTGAATACGGATCACGTCTCGCTAAATAATATGTGTTCATACGGGATAGACTCAAAGGCTTCTATTGATTTGGCAGAAAAGTAATTCTCCCTCTTCATTCAATGAACCAGTTCCAAAGATCTCTTCTGTCTTAGATGAGCATCTGCTTTTGGGAAACTCTCAATATTCAAGTCCCTTTTAGGAATCACCAATGCAGGAACATGAACATTCACCAGTGTGCATATTCCTCCCCAGTCTTTGGGCAATCATATATATGCTTTTGATCTGCAAGCCCAATAATGATCCATAACCACTGCTGTTCCAAAATTAATCTTTGGTGCATCAAAGATCCAACTGCAGTTCCCATTCTCTGTGACTTTTCTTGTGCCATTATTTCTGAAGCACAACTTATTATCTGCAATGGTCCTCCTCTGTCTTCAACCCAGGTAAATAATTTAGCAAGCTTTGGCCATAATGGTTTGCACCCCACCTGCGCATTCCAAACAGTTGATTCAGGGCGATCATATATCATCCAGGCTCTACAGATAACCACTCCTTCTTCCCATCCATCTGGTGATAACACTGATCCCCAAATCTGCACCTGGCCTCTGTTTTTCCAGTGTCAGATGTCTTCTGCAGTTTTTCCTGGACTTTCAAGTCTTTTGTTTACTTCCCATCTTATTCCAGCTCCTTTCACTCCAGGTTTTTCATATCTGATCACGTGATTCTTGGTATGAGCTCTGTTTCTTGTCTTTAAATCCTGTACATAATCATCTTCATCTGGATCTGTTCATTCAGTTGCCCATTTGAGATAGGCATCTCAACCCATGAACTGGCCTCTTGTATGGCAAAGTGCTATGTGTGATAGACAATGTGCTGTCTGGGCATCTATCTCAATAGCTATGAAGATTTTAGACTTCCCCATGCAAGGCATGAGTGCACATATAAAGCACTCCTCCTTCAAGGAGCTTCTTCCCACTTCTTTCATATGCGTTTATCAAATGTTGTTCCCCAAATCTGCTGTACTGTCCAGGTAATCATTTAGCTCATGATTATCCTCCCTAGCATTTCTCTTATGTCTCCTCCTTTTCACATGGGTTTCTACAATCATCTCATGAAGTATGTCAGCATAGATTCTTCTTACTGGACCAATCATAGAACTATTCATCAGTGAACTAGGTGCATCTATATGTGCTACCTGAGTAGGAGAAAGTTCTAGAAGTTTCATCCTCTCAGCATGATCTTTAGGCATAAAAATGTCTTGCAAAATCTCCATGTGTGACTTCCTTCTAGAAACTAACCTTGGTTCACTTATCACAGGACCAGGTGTCTTTGTGTGTTTCTCTAGGGTAGGAACAATCACTTAGGGTATCAGCTGGCTTGTAATTGCCACGTCTGTATCCTTCTTTTCTTGTACAGGAGGATACAGAAGAATTTTCACTTTACTTATGTCTACATAATATGACGTTCGTACTGTGAGTGAGAGCGGAATTACTATGAACAGAATACGGGTGTAAATTGTGCATAAACATTACCACTTAAAGCAACAACCTTTAATACATCGTGGACATCTGTCATGATCTTCCATGATGAAGTTGCTACTGATGCTGCCCATTTTACGTTAAAGGAAAGAAAAAGTATTTTTAATGGGGCGACATCATGCACTTTTCTAAAATCTGCGTTATTGACTCAAAAAGTACCTCGATTAGTTTCAGCAGGCTGACTATACAATAATGTACCCAAAATCCCAATAAATGCCACAACCTGGCCTCCGACTGGATACCATTAAGATTTTCTTTCAGCATGAAACAAAAGTTCCTTATTTGGAAAATCTTTCTTGATTCTTTTCCTTGGAATTTTCACTATGTCCTCAAAGTTCTCTCGGAATATCCATTCACTTCATTGATGATGTCTTTCAATATTTCATTGAGAGCTGCATTGTTTCTCGGATCTCTCAAAAAAGTTCGGGCATCGGTTTGTCTTCCAACAAGATATGGGCATTCCTCTATTAGATAAAGAAACACTGTACTGGCTAATCTATGAGCATTATCTGGTGACAGGGGCATTTGTATTCTTCACTCTGAACTCAGGAAATTGAAGGATCTGCTCAATTATAGCTATGATCAGTCTTCTCACAATGGGGCCATTTTTTTGATCTTGCAAGAACAAGTGAACATTGGTAGTTCTCCCCACTAGTGCAAAGTAAGCAAATAAGATGAACACAAATATTGCAAAAATGATCCGTAAAGCGTTGGCATTAGGAACCACCATAGGCACCCTAGAATGGACTTTCAGCAAGGCATGAATAGGGGACCCCTTCACTCTTCCCAATGGTGAAAAATAAACGTAGATTTTGGCATATCCTTTTTCTCAATCAAGGCTTACGTGTGCCTCAGTCCAATGTCACAAGTTTCTGTGGCTCGGGAACAATTATTTTTGAAACAGAGTGTCCCAAAACAAGCCACAGTCCAATTAACTCCTTATTTTTACTTGCCAGCAACTTCTGCATCCTTCTTCCTTGTCATAGACCTAGTCTGTACATGCTGTGATTCTTCCCCGATGCTCTCTTCGGGTGGGGGTGATGCAGGCTCTCCAGTATAGATCTTTACATCTTCGAAGAAAATCCAAGCTCTTCTGCCCTGCACTTTGACTGTAGACTGCGTCACATCTTCCACAATGAAAGGGACGTTGAAACGTGGTTTGTGCCACTTCCGAGTGAAATTGCGAATTAGAACTGCATCTCCAGGAAACAGTTTAGGAAGACACAATTGATCTGCTCCTGTTGCTGTACCCTCTTCTTCTGTGTTCTGCATTGCCCTACACCCCTTTCGCTTGAGCTGAGCTGAAATGACAGAGATACTTGAAGTCATACATGTAAGATAATCACGTAACTCCTTTCCTAACAGTTCTGCTGTTGGCTGGGCATCACTTCTAGTTCTAGATGGAGGTGTGTCCTCATCCGCCTCCCTGTCACTATTTCGTGAGGGGTAAGATGGTGGTCTGACCCTGGCTGGTTTCTCAATGCATATAATGCCAGTTGTAGACAATGCAACCATCCTTTTTTCAGGGTCAATTTCAATTTAGCTATTCTCTCTCTAAGCAGGCCATTGAGTCTCTCACAGACACCATTCGCTTGCGGGTGATATGCCGATGAAAACTTGTGCTTTTTACTAAGCAACAAGCTTATTTGTTCAAAGACTTCATTAACAAAATGAGGGTCATTATCTGATCTCAATACTTCACATATTCCCCATCTAGGAAAAACTTCTCGCACTAGAAATTTGGCTGCACAGGTGGCGTCTGGGTGTGTACATGGTCCAGCTTCGATCCACCTTGAAAAGGGACATACTACCACTATCATATATCTGTATCCATTACAGACTTGCAGCATATTGACATAGTTGATATGTAAATGCTGAAAGGTACCATTAGGTCTCAGAATGACTCCTCTAATTGTGTGCAATGTGTGCCCAGCAGTGAACTTTTGAAATACGATACAATTTACTACATAAAATGCAACGTGTTCTACTATATTTGGAACAAACCAATCCTCTGCTATTGTTGCGGCGAGGCTCTCTCTAGTTGTATGCGCAGGATAGTGTAGCTGTTCCAATGCCACCCTTAATAAGGCTACAGGCATCACTGGTTTACCAGTTCTGTCTTGTCTCCACAATGCCTCAGAGGGGTTTAAAGAACACCATCTCTGCAGAAACAAGTCTTTTTCATCTTGGGGCGCTTCCCCTTGGAGTTCCCCCAAATGAGTTCTTGACAGATTGTTATAACAATATGGCACACTCATCATCACCACCATACTTTCATTCATATCAGGCGTATCAAAAGACATAAATGCTTCTGTATATGAAATACGTTTGGCTTCCTCATCTGCTTTTTAATTCCCACGTGAAATAAAATGTGCCCTTTTAGTGTGAGCTGCGCATTTTATGACTGCAATGGTTGCTGGGAGTTGTAGTGCTCTACTGAGTCTGTCCAATAAAGCTGCGTGCTGCACTGGCCTGCTGTCCGCTCGGATGTAGCCCCTCCTATTCCAACATGCCAATCCTGCGTGCACTGTTGACATCACATAGGCAGAGTCGATGTGCACTGTTACTTCCTGGCCTGCATGGTTCTCAAGCGTGACAATCAGCACTCGTAATTCTGCTGCTTGTGCCGAAAAATGAGACGGTAGTCGTGCACTTGACACTATTTCAAACTCTCCATTGGCTGTGTGCTTCATGACAGCGGCACCTCTATATCTCTGTCCATCATTTCGATTGATTCTAGACGAAATGTCAATAAAGAGAATCTCCCCAGCTGCCAATGCATTTTCCTTCACCCTTGGAAGTTCGTCATAGACCTCTTCATAGTTCGAACAATCATGCGCATGCTCACCCTCTGCCAGTGTTTCAGCTACAAACATGGCAGGATTCACTATTCTGCATCTAACTATTTTGATTGCTGGATTCGATATGACCCCCTCATAGGCAGAAGCTCTTTGAGATGTCAACGCACCTTTAGGTTTTTCCAGAATGGCAAACAATGCATGCTCAACAAATAACGTCATAGAACATCCCATCACTATGCTGGCAGCCTTCTCAATGGCAAAGGCGGCGGCTGCCAAAGAATGTTTGCACTGGAAGTGAGCCCTCATTACTGGGTCTAGAATCCCACTCTAATACACAAGGGGCCTATACCCCAATGTAGTTCTCTGCATGAGTACAGCTTTCATAATAGTGCCATTCATGTGCGAAAACAAGAATAATTCCTCTGCATAATTAGGAATCCCTAGAACTGGAGCTGTACAAAATGCTTTTTTCAGTTCATCAAACCCTTCTTCCATTGCCTCATTCCAAACATTTTTTTCCTGATTTCCCTGTGCTTTTTCCAGAGCTTGCAACAAGGGCTTTATGTATGAACTGTAATCAAAGACCCATGCTCTCACATAATTACATAGTCCTAAAAATCTCTGCATGTGCTTTACTGTGACTGGCTTTACTGTTTTTAATATAGCATCCGCAATCTCCAGCTTAACCTTCTTTCCTTCATGCAAGATTAACTGTCCTATATACAGCACTTCCTCCTGACAGTACTGTAACTTATCCTTGTCCACTTTATATCCTTTGTCTGCGACAATAATCAACTGAACTGAATCTTGTCTGCACTTCTCCTCTGTGGTACTACAGACCAATATGTCATCCAATTACTGTAATACAATACGTTCTAAATCAATATTGCTCAAGTCCATCTGTAGGACTCTATTGAAAATCGATGGAGACTCATAGTACCTCTGGGGCAGGCGAGCATTTTTCAGATGGGTTTGTCTAAACGTAAATGACGTCAGATCTTGCAAGTCTTTGTGCAAAGGGATTGAGAAAAATGCATTTTTCAAATCAATCACAGTGAAATATCGTGCCTCAACAGGTATGTTACATTAAATTGTTGCCGGATTACGAACTAGAGGAAACTCAGCCTCTGCAATCTGGTTAATTGGTCTTAAATCTTGAATTAAATGCCACAAGCCCCCTTTCCCTTTCTTGATCAGACAGATAGCGGTATTGCATGGTGATTCTGACGTTACTAAAATACCCTGTTCCATCATGGCAGATATCGTCTTGAATATACCTTCATCTGCCTCTCGAGACATGGGATACTGTCGTGCTAGAGGTAAAATTGCTCCTGGTTTCAATTTAATCTTTACTTCCCCAGCCCCCTTCAACAGGCCTACATCATAGGGGCCTTTTGCCCATAAGGAAACAGGTATCTTCACCATATCTTTCTCATAATACTCTGGGCGTTTTAGTGCTAACATCATTCTCTGAGGAACCTCTCGTTTAATGGTTCTTAACCAATAAGTAATGCTTATCTAAAAAATCACTAGCTCATCAGATAGATAATCTCCAAATATCTCATCAGTGATGTCAGTCAATCTATAACCCTCTCCAATGGCAATCACTGTGCTCCATCATCTGCCTTCACAGTCATTCCCATCAAGCAAAGCCATATCTCCTCGCACTATGGCTGCTTGTAATTCTAAAGGAAAGATCTGCTCTTCCTCTTCATCCAAAGGTATCTTTGGCCTGAATAGAAATTGATCGGGTATTCTCATAGTTCTTCCCACTAAGGCTGGGCGACATGTCAGCAGAATGCGTCCCACATAGTAAAGCACTTCTGGTTCTAATGGCACTCCTTGTATGATGACCTTTCCTGAAAATGCCATAACAAATGCGCATACATTTAAATGATACATTCCCGGTGTCGAACACACTATGCCTTCATCAGTAAACGAAATTGTCATATTCAACTTGGTCATTAAGTCTCGACCCAATATATTGACAGATGTCTGTCTTGAATATAATAATGGTACAGACATGTCACACTCTCCTAAAGAGAATGGTAGTGCATCAGTAAAAGGAACTCTACTTGTAGCTCCTGTGAAACCTTGAGTATTCATGGCATTTCCAGACATCAAAAATGTCCCCTCTCGTATACATGAGCATGTCGCACCCGTGTTTACTAAAAATTAAACAATGTGCCTCCTATATTAACGTCAACCCTTGGTTCCTCTTGAGGATTAGGTGTTATTGATAGTATAGAACACATCAAGTATCCCAGTGAGCTGTCCTATTGCGGGTACAGTCTCATTCCCGTACCTGTGAAAGGATTCCCCCATCGACAGTGACACCTCCAATTCTACGAGTCATTAACTCCACTGTGCTCGTGCTTTGCTGTATTTGCAAAGGTGACTGCTTTGACTGCCCTTGCAGCGGATTCATTGGCAGCTGCTGTGTTTGAAAATGTTTCTGTACTCTCGGTACTTGAGTCTGCTATACTATCTGGTTTTGAGCAAACCCATCTCCATTCTGATGTGAGTATGCAGGCAGGTTTAACATCCCCCCTCTCGAAAATTGATTATTCTGTACAAATCCTTGACCTCCACACATACTTTCAACATGCCCTGTCATTCCACATGCCCAACATATAGGATATCTCCTAATCTGTCCTCCCTGCATGCCTTGGTTATCATTCTGCATGTTCTGAACCCCACTCTGATTATTCTGGAAGGTTCCCTGATTAGTCTGGAAGACTCTTCCTCGAAAACATCCCCTTCCCCGTGGTATAAATCTATTATTACCTTGGTCAAACTGTCTTTGATTATTCCCTTGTGGCATATTTGCTGATTGCTGTGAACCAGATCCGTCTCCACTCGTCAGCATTGCCCCTTCAATGGCATACTTGGAAAGGTTTTTCTGCACTAGCTTTGCCTATTCGCCTTTCCTAGTATCATCTTTCTTTGGATTTTTTCTTGCAGAAGCTTGCAATAATGCACGATGGTCAGCTCAATCTCTGACCATGGCTTGGCTTGCATGCCCACTAACATCCTGAGCTGCTATTGTACCCGTCTGGCAGCCCTTGGCATAATATATGATAGAACACAGGTATAGATTTCCCCCAAGCCTCGCATGTCTCCAAAGGCCATTGCTCTTGGAAATTCTGAATGTAAACAAGCGGATCATCCCCTTCTTGCATCTTTTTTTTCATTATATTTCCCATATCTGATGTGTCCGGATATAGCACTCTAAGCACTTTCCAAACTGCCACTCTACAATTATTGAATGGTGCTCCATCATGAGCAGTGTTAACTGTGGTAACACTAAAATATCCTGCTCTGGACCAGACATCATCAGCTCGTTCCCCAAGAATAGCAATCAGGAGACCCTTAATGTCCCCTATAGCTAATGTATTTCCTCCTGTCATTTTCTCTAGCTCATGTATCTACTTCCCAGCACCAGAAGTTAAACTCGTGAGTTTGTACCTTAAATTATCCTTATCCATTTGCGGCCATGGTATATACTGTGGTCTTATTCATCCCTTCTCCGACAAAGAAAACTGTGAAACCCCAAACTCGCATTTGTCACTCATTGCTTGCCTATCCATAGCCAGAACAATAGTTCCACACCGCCTTCCAACTGGTAGTGATCTTAGCCTACTCACATATGGTGGCGAGTCCCCCGTCTGACCATAGGATCTCTCTTTAGGTCGATTTAGCCACATCACAGAATCTGACACCTGAGATATAGGGAATTCTAAATCCAACCATCTTACTTCCTTATCCATTGACAAACACCCTCCAGGTCCACATATATTGCCTTCTTCTCCATAAGCGGATTCTCTATCTTGATCTGACATCTCTTGTCCGCAACTTATCTGACCTCTTTCTTTGTCATCTTTGTTCAGAGTCATTCTATCTAAAGACAGCTCCTTTGGTTCAAAACTACATGAGGCTCCTTCTTTATCATACAGCTGCGTACTCTCAAGTCGATAATTTTACCTTTCACCTGCAATGTTTTCTGGGACTTCATGTCATGATAAACTTTATCGATTGCCTCTCCAATACTTCTAGAGTCAAACTCATCCTGCAGATTTGCTCTGGATGGACCTGCTATCTACTCATGTTCTGGGAAGAACTCTTCTTTGTCTTGACACTACTGGATTAGGATCCATAACCTCCTTGTCGATCCGATCAAGATCATGCTCTCTCTGTCTTCTCTTTCGTTTCATTTTATCATCAACTTCCTTTTGCTTCCTTGCCTCTTCCCTTATCCTATTTTCTTCTTTACTTTTCATGTCCCTTCTCTCATTTGCCTTTCGTATTTCTTCATCCCTTTGTCTCTGCATTCTTTTATCCCTTAATTTCTGTTCCTCTTCTTCCCTTCTTTTCCTTTCTTTTCTTTCTTGCTCTTCGATAGCCCTCTGCCTGTTATCATATTTTCTCTGTTCCTCTGTTCCTGTTTTCTTAGTTGCTCCTTTTGGTACAACTCTTCCCATCTCTGTCTATCCTTTCTTTTTGTTCTATCGTCTTTTAATTTTTCCTATCTTTCCTTATTCTTTTTATCCTGATCATCTTGATATTCCCTTTGCCTTATGTCCTCAAAGCTCTTACCATCGAGTTTGAGCATAATCTGACCACCCATCCATTTGTTCTGTATAAGCGCCAACTCATCAGACTTATCTTTTTCTCCTTTCCATCTCTTTATTTCTCATCCGATATCTAGAAATGTGCTTGGTTGATCACTTTTCTCCTTATCGTATCTCTCCTTGTCTCTCGGGACCTTAGAGATTACATCTCTCTCAGTGGTTTTCTACGGGCCCTCGTCGCTACTTTGCGCAGGCGACTCATGTGCCGGGTTGCTGTATCCTGTTGCTGCCTTGAGCTCCCGTGGTGGGTACAGCCCATCATCTTTCTTACTTTCGCCATCTGCTTCAGGCGCGGAGGGTGGAGCAGAAGGCTCTTCACCCCCCTCTGTGCATACATTAAGTATCCAATCTACAGGAGGTGGATCTTCTCTCTCCTCCTGGTACATCTTCCAGAGCTCGAAGCTCGCTAGTCGTTTGTCTAACTTTTTCCCCGTATATGTAGCATGCAAATATGTCATCATGTGCTGCAGCACTGCCTTTGATAGCGATCCCCCTTGTGGCCACGGCATGAACATCTTCTCTGCGGTTCCTTTAACACATTTTGCACTATACTGTATGAGCTTGGGTGCGTATTTTGGCAATTGCTTGCAAAGGTGTACAAGCAGAGTAATATCCTCCATTTTGACACATCACTCTTTGACCGTCAATACTCACTGTTTACTCTTTGTAAATTATGCTAATACTTTTTAATACAATCAAACAATATGAGCGAGCACCAATCGTCACAAGTTCAAAAGGTTTTATAATTTTGTTTTTTACTTTAATCTGCTAAAAATGTCATCAACTCAAGTTCGTTAAATATACGCTTAGTTCTTAACATCTCTCGTGTTTTCCATCAACTTTGTCTTTATCATTTCATCATTTTTTATGCAATCACATAAAATAAACAGACAGACAAACACACTCAGCTGGCCACATATACTTCTCATCTTCTCTCATAAGACTAATTCTGCCCCTTAAAATACCCCACATGGAGTGTGAACAGACCTCATTAGGTTTGTCTTTAACCAATCCCATCCCCTACAGCTTCATCTATGGGATTTTAGGTGGAGTTCCTTCTGTTACATTCTTTAAAACGCAGCACTAGGTGTAATTTCTATCGTGGCTCCTCTTCACGATTTTCCCTTAAATTGCTTGGCCTCCCCTGAAGTCTATTTGTACACAATATTTAACACTACCTCCCTCCGTTACCTGTTTTCCCTTTCATCACTTTCTTTGACCACTACCCATTCACTCTTTTGCCACCTCGCTCAGTTTTCTACTCACCATTAAAATCTTTCAACTTCTGAATCTCAATATCTCATGGACTCTTCAACTTTTCGTCCGTTCAGCTTCCTATAGACGCCCAGAGGGGTTTCTGCATGAAAACAAGGGGACCTGTCTAACCTGGCTTGCAAGACTTTGCATTATTCTAAAAACCGCTGTCTACAGGTAGCCTCACTTCCTTTCAGCCGAATGGCAGAGGTTGTGTGATATTTCCGGGACCTCAAAAGCTTACTTGTCTCAATGGATTATCTAACCATCAAATCTCTGCTACCACGTGAACTGGACCTTCCAGCCCTTTACGATGAGATAGCAATACCCTTGAGATAAATGGGGATGCAGAATTTTATTCAAATATCAAAAATCGAAACAACTCATCTAGTTGGCAAAAGGATAATTTTTTTCATATCGATTATCTAAAACAGGGAGTACAACGGACATCAGCAGACGTCTCTCATCACAATCTAAAAGCATTTAATAAAAAGTCACACTTTTATAGTAAATATTTGTCATGACGTTAACCTGCGTATCACTAACGTCATCCTACATGGCAAAACTCAAAAACCTATGGGTGAATGTGATAGGGTCTAAACGGATCATCTAGGTATAACATCCATACTTTTTGGGCAGTGAAATAAAGTGATAGGCTTCTAAACATCATGTGGGGCAATTAAGCCCTTCCCTAAAAATGTGTCACTATGAACGTCACTAAATATACAACGTCTAATTGGCTACACAACTATAGGACTCTTGATCATGAAGTCCCCTACAATTGGTTACTTTCTAACCTTCATCAGTACCCTCCCAACCTACGTTAGCGGCACGCAGGCTGAGCGTCCAGGTGCAGATAAGCTAGTCTTACACACAGCTTCCCACCAATTAACATGACCATCCATCATCACCTCAGTGGTCTGATGTCAATTAGGGCTTTGAACTCATCCTTGGAAATGTTCCTTGCTACTGAAGAATTTAGGGGAGTGAAGGCACACTGTACTCTTGTGCGTAGGTGTGACCTTCATGCTCGTCACACTTCTCCTCTCCTTGTGACTAAAGACCACAAATTTGAGCTTTCAGTGTATTAAAATGCTATTTTCTAATTAGACCTCTGACGTCTTCTTGTTTCTGTCCATGCCTTCTGAACAGGAGCTTCATTCATTCACACAATTTGTATCAAATATCCAATGTATCCAATGTCAGCTCACCCCAGTCTGATAAGGTCTTCACATCCATCTTCTACTGACTCCAATATATATATATATATATATATATAACAAAGTGAAGCTTTTCCACAGAAAGGCAACTTTTGGAATGCACTCCTGGGAGCAGCTGCAGGGGGAAAAATGCCCCTGCAGCAATTGAGAGGAAACAAAACAAAACACCTCAATATTTCCTGGCAACATAGTTTTCTTTATTGATGTTTATCGTCAGGAAAAGGAACCATCCTGGTAAAAAAACAACACGTTTCGCGGTATGCAAACCGCTTGATCACACAGATTACAATCAACACAGATGATGGACTCAGATTTAAACCTTGACAACTCTTTGATTCAGAATAGAGAATGTCTACCTGCTGGTTGCCGCTTTTTGCATGTGTTGTGAAGCGGACATCTTTAAACATTCGAAAAGTGTATGATTCACATAGGTGAGTGCAAACAATTCCCATTTACATGCACAGCAAAGAAAGCAATTCTAAAATGTTTTAGAATGAATTCACTATTTCGAAACCAATGCAGTAAAAACGAAATTTGTGCCGTTAAAAATAAAGCAGTTTACGTAAAAGACATGTATTTCTTACATGCTGTCTGATTGTATGTCTGATGTTAAATAACATGGCACAATGAAACGAAATATCGTATACTGCTCTAAACTACTTGGGAAAGATCAAAAAAGGCTGAAGGGGAAGTTGCCTGGGTCAAGTGTTAATCGACTATAATGCTAATCACCTGTTCAAACAGAGATGTGCTGCGCTGCATGTGTAATACCGGATTGTAAAATGCTGTAACTATATATCTAGTACAGCTATTGTACGTAGTGAGAACATCCATCTTCTACTGACTCCAATATATATAGAGTGCGGCATGCGCCAACATGTATATATATATATATATTTCGGGCTGGTGGGAGAAGTTCAAAGTCTGGACATCTACCAATATTCACAATACAGACAAGGTTGTACTCTGGTTATGTTATATAAATGACCTTTTTATCATCTGGGATGGGTCAATTACTGAATGGTTGGAGTTTGTCAAATTACTAAACATTAATGAATTCGATCTACAGTTCACTGAGTGCCACAGCAAGACTGCTATCGTCTATTTAGATATTCTTGTTACTGTGGCACAAGGTGAACCAGTGACAGAACTTTATCGTAAACCAACCAGTTTCAACATACCCCTACATGCAAAAAGTAACCACCCCACGGCCCTGAAGTGGAGCATACCTTATGGCGAATTTATTCGCATAAGACGTAACTTTTCCCAACTTGAAACCTCCGATAAAGAGTGCGGAAGTATGGCTTTAAAGTTCTTACAAAGAGGCTATCCCAAGAAAGTGTTGGAAAGAGCGTATGTTAAGGCACGAGAAAAAGACCGCTCTATTTTGTTGATGTCTAAAGTCCCAATTGGGACCAGCTCAGAAACAGGAGACACCAGATTAATTCTAACGTACAGCAAGGCTTCAAAGAATATACGTCACATAATGCACAAACATTGGCATATATTAAAACAAGATGAACATTTAGGAAGCATTCTGGGTAACAACATCAACATTACTTTTAGACACTCTACCTCACTCCGGGATAACCTTGTATCCAGTTATATGAGTCCTAGGATTGTCCCAGCAGGCCAAAGTTGGCTCGGTGTCATACCAAAAGGTTTTCAGAAATGCATGAAATGTAAGGCGTGCACATTTTCCAAAAACACCAAAAACTACCTCCATCCCATATTACACAAAAACATGATCATTAAATCTCATATCACTTGTGAAACTGAGTATGTTGTGTATGTGCTCACTTGTCCATGTGACAAATGGTACGTTGATAGTACTATTGGCAAATTAAAACTCAGGATACTCCAATACATAAGAGCCATCAAAAATATTGATCCCACGTATCCGATGGCTCTACATTTTCAGGAAAAACATGGAGGTGATCTGCAAGGCTTCGCCTATTTTGGGATACATACAATTCTGAAGGCACCGAGAGGAGGTAATCGAGAGCTGCTCTTAAGACAATCCGAGACTAAATACATTTTGCACTTAGAAACCAAGAAACCAAAGGGCCATAACCTTGATGAGGAACTTTATGCCTTCCTGGGCACTTCAAATAGTCTGTATCCATATCATACTTTGCAATGTAGATATACTGTATTTAGTCTTATGTGTTCTTTTGAATCTCCCTTTCTTCTGCTTTCTGCTATATTTTCAATACAATCTCCATTTTTACTAGTTAGTCTCATAGAGAGGGGATCTTATTATGTTACTTACTTATATCACATAAAGGTTTATATGTTATATTTAGCTGACACAACCACCGTTTTTCACATTAGCTTGTAGGATACTGAGTCTATCAATTCAACATTTTATTGACAGTAATTGAATGAATTTTAGATTCTCTCTTCCTCTAGCTATCTTATTTTAAATCTGTCCTTTTTCTTTTTTAAGGGTGAGCAATTCTTTTGCTATGCTATCTTGGAACATCAGTTAAACCTCCGGCCGTTTTTTAACTATCGTGTATGTAGTATGTCCTTTCTCCAATGCACATATGGACAGTACATAACTTTGCGTGATTTTACCATTTAGGATTTATCTACTGTCATAGCCATGTATTTTAATTGTACTATTATTCATATGGCAGTGCGGTTTTCTTTGATTAAATATTCAGGCATTGCATGCACTAAGCACTTTATACACCAAGCACTTTATATACCTCCATGTAGGATACATCATTAGCTGCTATATTGCTATTTGCACTTTACCCACTTGGGTAGGCTATTGCATTTTTGCACATGCATTTTTCCTCATAGGCACTTGCACTTTACGTATTCTTATATGTGGTATACTCAAAAAGCTGCTTTTAATGCACTGAGCATTATATTAGTAGTAGACTGGCCTCGGCTTAACTGCACAAGTAGCCCACAATGGCATCTGCATTTTAAAGTAGCAATGCCCATTATTATATTAATTTAATCATTTGGACAAATACTCCCATAAACCACACATATTATGTCCTGACATTGCCATCAGTAATTTGAAATGTGAATTCTAGGAATATTATTTGTTATCGTGCTAAATAACATGGTTTACGATAAACACTGATTTTAACATTTATTTCAAAGTTAACTGTCCATTCGTTTATGAATTTACCAAGTAGTTTCCATACGTGTTGGATTCACAAATCTACACGGACATAGTTCAAAATGTCCGAACTGATAAACAAGGTTAACAACTAGCTCTATATGTAGAGCAGGTCCAACACGCGGAAATTTTAGTATAACGAAAGTGTGCAGCATGTGCAAATTACGTATACAATAATGCTTTTTGTGCACGGTTTACAAATACTGAGAAAAGAGAAACATTGATAGTTTATTCGATGTCTTAAATAAATGTATTTTCATGCATCTTAGTGTATTTCACACGACCCACAAGGGTATACAACATGTTTAAACATGGCGGATTCTGTGTAAATGCATGCTTACAATTATGCATGTGACTCTATCCACACATACCATAGAGAGCACGCAGGTTTAAATGTCTTTCTTCTGTTTCTGCACTCTAAACGTGATCAAGCGGCCAGCTTTGCCGCGAAACGCGTCGTTTTTGTCCAATTCTTTCTCTTGTCCATGACATTTACTGATTAAAGAATATTTTTGGATGCTTGGAGCTTCGTTGGTCTTTTTTGAACTCTGGGTCCAGTGTGGAACTTCTACGCAGGTCTGTTCTCTAGAGTGCACTCCAATAGCTTTATACCGTGGTACAAAGCAACACTATATATATATATATATATATATGTACATGTTGGCACATGCTGCACTCAATTTACTATAAAGCTATCCTCAAGAATACTTCATCTGCTTGCGTTTCTTTGCATATTTACACATGGGAAATTGCTTGATATCTTCATTACTTTCGTGGCATGAGTCTCTTCATCTTGATCCCAAGATATCATACATCTCGATACTTTCTTGATGCCTTATAGAATTTGTCTGCAGCGTCTGGTTTCTCTTCTCATACGCCAGCTTTGCATTTGTATGATATCATTATTTCTCTTTGTTTCTTCAATTTGTCCTGCTTTCTTCCGGACTATCACTCGGACAGCCATCATACTGTCTTATATGCGGGTATGGTTGTCTCAATGGGAACCTTGCTTCCAGGATTTTCCTTGGTATTAGTAATTCAAATGGTTTTGTATGTGTGTCATATTCTGTTTTCCAGCAGATAGGCAATATGGGCAAAGTGATTGAAGTGGGGGTACCTAGCTCCTTCTTTACAACAGTGTAGTCTCCAAGCACCCACAAAGGAATGTCCACACTATGTTAGTGAAAACACAGTTCTTTATATAAATAAGGCTTTGATTATTTACACATACAATAACACACTTTGTGCTCAGGCAATTCTAAAATGGTAAATATATACAGTTTCTATGTGGTACCACAATTCCTCTTTGAACCATTAAAATGCATCAACTGTAGACAGTTTCAAATGGCATACAAATCAATGAATAAAGAGAACCAATAATAGATTTTAGGAGGAAAACAAGTTGGTTAAACAATTGGCGGAGTACTGGGCCCCTACCAGTAGGCATAGTTCTGTATGAGGCTCCCCCCACCTGAGCAACCTGTAAAATAAATATATAACACAAGCCCAGTCCATATATTGCTTATAAGAGTCTTATTTCCTTCTATAAAAGTTCTACCACCCCAATGTACCTGGTTTAGCAAAGTTTGACATTGGGTCGTCGACAGATCTTTCTTAAATGTGACTCCTTTTAAGGCAGGAGCCATGGATCATCGAGATCCCTCGGCGAAAAATGGTGTTGAGCCAGCAGCTTCGGTGCTGGTGGTGCTCGTCGACAATTGGTCATGGACGTCCTGCGAAGATGAGGCATACGGGGCACCTCGACGATGATAGTTCATTGCCGTCAAGAGTCACTGAAGAACTTTGGCCCAGCAATGGCATCGGTTTGTCGGCATCTTTGTAGTCTTCGGGTGGCTGGAAACCCACCTGCGGATTCTCCTCAGTTTGTCGGTGGCTATGACCTTCTCCCGCGGGACAAAGCGGTCGCCGGTGATGAGCGAGGGAGAAGTTGGTTCAAAGTGTTCTTAGGCAATGGAGCACTGCAGCTCCAGTCGGCGACAGTGGTCGTCGACTGTGATGGCCTTCAATGTCTGGGCACTTCACTTCGGATTCTGCGCCAGTCGTCGCCGCTCACGTTGCATTTAGGCCATTCCCCTCCCTCCAGGTAGTCACAACAAGGAATGTGTATTGGGACAAGTACCCAGCCATTCAGCACTCCAATCTGCATTCATATCAATTTTCGGGCAGGGCTGTTTCAGTTGTGTGTCAAAGACCAGCAACCAGACACTCATAACATGAAGTGCATATTGGTCACACACTCCATTCACTCAGGTCACACCCCAACGGTGTACCCACAACATACAGTCACTGGGACGGATCCAGCCAGTCTGGCCTGGACTTCCCCACAATACCATATATGGAACTTCCACCCAACAGCCAGTCAGGGGGAAGGGACAGAGTCAGGGCTTCCCAGGACTTTGGGAAAACAAGGTAACAGGCAATAGAAAGCAAGAGGCCACAGGGGCCACCTTGTCTCCTATCAGGAATCAACTGATTCCAATGGCAGGGCCTGGGTATCCCAAAATGGAGGCTACTCAGAGCACCTGTCAAATTCAGCATGGAGCTACCACCAGCCCATACCCTGCTCTGTGGGCCACACACAGGTGCCCAAAAACATACACTAGTGGTACAGGGTTGTACCCCCACCCATGGGTGCCATAAGGTTATCCCAAGGGTCTGTTCACAAAACCAAAAAGGGGAAGAGCTGCACTGCCAGGAGTCCCACATGCATTCCTGTGAGAGAAAAATAACACAGAACACACATGATAACAGGAAAACAGGCCAAAGACATGGAGGCACTATCCCTCCAATGCATTTCCTGCATCATAGAACCCAACCCCAAGAAGTGACGCATGAAATGGTAGCTCTGAAAGGAGCAAAGTTAAGTGCAAAGAACATCTTTAAACTTGACAGGAAATCTCCTGATTCGCCCACAAACATGTCCCTCATCCTTCACCGTACTACTTCCACAATCACTCTCACCACTTGCACCACCACCCTCCATCAATGTAACACCAGCAACACTGCTCTCCCCTTCCTGCCCTTGTTCCATGCTTAACGACAACCTACCTTTTGACCACACTTCTCCATCATCCACAATCACCACACTATCTCTCACTGCCACAATTCTTTTAGGACCCAAACATTTACTTTCCAAGCATTTCAGACCATACCTGGGATTCTTTATAAACACGCAATCACCAATCACCAAATACCCTTCCTTTACCTTGTAAAAATGTCCTCTTGTATTTACTCTGAGACTCCTCCACCAACCACATCACTGCCTTGTGATCTACATTCACACTGCAAGCCAAACCCACCCAACCTGGGCATAATTTGGTACCAGGTTGCCTTCCCTTTAACTAGATAAAAGGAGCCACACCCGTAGTGTCATCCAATAACTCCACACCATCTCCCTCAAAACACCACCCCATGGAAGCCCTGACTGCAAAGCCAGTTGAATGCCTCCTTTCAGGAATCTATTTACACACTCTACCATACCATTGGCCTTGGGATGATACAACGTAGTGCATGTATGCCTACTGCCAAACCATAACAGCCTTTCCTCATGGTGTCAGAGCAAACCTGCACACCATTATCCGTCACAATTTCAGTAGGAAACCCTCCCAAAAATGTCACTAATTCTGCCGTCGTGGCATCTCTTAATCCTTTCCACTCTACCCACTTCGAATGATAGCCCATCAAAACCACAACAAATCTGATGCCATTTCCCAAAACCTGGATAGGACCCATCAAATCCACAGCCACTTTTTGCTACAGCTCTTCAGGAACTCGCACTGGACAAAGTGGTGTCTCCCTTACCACCTTACTTTTGTCACTTGGTAAACAAACATCACATTCCCTGACCTACTTATCCACATTGCTATCCAAAGCCGGCCACCAGTAACTTTGTCTTAACATCCTATTAGTACTATTCATACCACAATGCCCCTGATGAGCAATCTCAATTAGCTTGTCCCTGATGCGTCAGGGGAATTCACCTTGTGCCCCCTCTTGAGCCTCCGCCCAGCCCTCAACAAACACAACTCATCCCTTACCTCATAGAATCGATCACATTTATCTCTATTTGATCTATGCGGGGCCAACCTTCCACAGTCCACTCCTTTACCTTACCCAGTACCGGATCTCCTCTCTCAGCTACCAGCCAAACATCTTCACTTAAAGCCCCTTGTTCAATATTGGCCACAACCATCTCCTCTTCCTGCAACTTCTCCTCAATACCACTGCCCCCTTCTACTGGCAGTCGCAAGAGACAGTCTGCCACTACATTTTCCTTGCCAGGGAAATAACACATCCGGAAATCATAGATCTGTAAACCTAACATCCCTTTGGAAATCCTGGGCGACCCCCTTGCCCAATTTCCTCCAGCTAACATTTGCACCAACCGTCTGTGGTCCATCTTAACCATAAACAGTTGCCCCCACAGGAAGAATTTAAAGTGCATAACAGCCCAAAACACTGCTAATGCTTCCCTTTCCACCAATGAATAATTGTTCTCTGCACCCCTTAAAGGTCTGCAAGCAAATACGATCACATGCTCTTACTTCCCACAATCCAATTGCGACAAGGACACCCCCAATCCCAGCAAACTGGCATCCACTGTCAACACCATCCTCTGACAACTTACAAATCCCCCCAAGAACGGTGCCTTAGAAATTCCTTTGTTAATCTTCTGGAAAGTCTCCTCACACATCACCGTCCACAGGAAGGTAACTCCCTTCTTTAACAATTCCCTTAATGGCGTTGAAATAACTGCAAAACTATCAACAAATTTATGAAAGAAATTTGCCATGGCCATAAATTACCTAATGGATCCTTATCTCACGGGGATTGAGCTTTTTCAATACTCTTCACTAGACTGTGTTTGGGAGAAATCCCTTGAGCTGAGACCGTGTGCGCCAAATATTCTACCTCACGCACACCAATTTTGCACTTACTCCGCTGTACTGTCAAAACGGCCTCACTGAATTTCCCCAACACACATCTTAAAATTCCATCATGTTGTTCCATGTTATCAGCAAAAATTAAAATGAGATCTCGGAAGACAATCACATTGCTGACCCTCTTCAGCACTTTCGCCATCACCCGCTGGAAAAGAGCTGCAGCCGATGCCAGACCAAACGGCATCCTAAGATATTTGAAAGTTCCTTCCGGGCTGATGAATGCTGCGAGATCCTGACACTCCTGGGACAATGGCACTTGGTGATATGCTGCTGTCAGATCTATGACTGTGAACCAAGTAGCATTCCCCAACACAGATAGAGCTTCCGATATGACCGGTAATGGATAGCTCTCCACTAAAATGCAGACTCTCGAGTGGATACCTTCCCAAACAACAGGTAATTTAGCCGTGTTCGTTCTCACAGAGGGGCACCTATGGACTATTTTTTGATTGTTAAAGGGACTTAGGTTTAGTCACCCCAAGTTTCCTAGGGTCATCCAGACATGGATCCCTTGCTCACTGTGCTCAGTTCCGCACAGCTCCAACTTACTGATGAGGCCCAACAAGGTTGAAACATGTGTATGGGGTTGCTGTTAGCACTCTTGTTCAGAAGAGGATTGCCATAGCATTTTGGTACTGGACTGCCCATGTGGGCGGGACAAAGACTGATATGGACATGGATAGTTCGCTTCTGTGAAAGGTACAGTGAGCTAAAATGTGGCTGTGGACTCGAGCGGGTACCTTCCCAAAGAACAGGTCATTTAGCCGTGTTTATTCGCGCAGAGTGGTGCCTATGGACTATTTTTTTTACTGAACTGTTCTTGTTTAGCTCCCTCAAGTCCACACACAAACAAATCTTTCCATTGCCCTTTGCATCTAGACCAACTGGGGATAACCATTCCATGCCAAGTACTCGTTCTATCAAACCCCTTTGTAAGAGACAATCTAACTCCTCATGTAATTGTTGCTTCGTATTATGGGGAACTGGCTGCACCTTGTGCACCACTGGCCGAGAACTGTACTTTACTTTGATGCAATGTTCATAGACCTCTAACTTTCCCAGACCTTCCGAAAACATCTTGGGGAACTCTGTGACCCATTTGTCGTCCACTTCTGCTATTGACATTGGAATGGATGCATTGGCTTGAATCCGAACTCCCAAGTTTCTCTGCTCTTCCCATCCTAATAAAGATTAACCTTTATTTGCAACTAAATTATTCGCCACACACTTCCTGCCTTTATAAGCCACAAGTCCTTGACATTTTCCGAGCAATTCTATTTCACTCTCCCCGTACCCACAAGGCTGTACTTGAGGAGGTGACAGTTCATGAACCTCCCTCGATAGAATACTCGTCAAAGTGTCCTTCAACACTGTGGTCCATGGAGAAGCAGAGTCCACCTTCATTGATAGCTCAGAGCCATCAATTTGAAACACATCCACCGGGCCTTCTGCCCCCCGAGAAATTGCTGAAATTTCAAAAATATGTCGACATTTGGCTTCTCCATTTTGGCTTTCCTGTTCACTATGGCTTGGTTTGTGCTCCACAGCACGGATGGTAGACTCCTTGCACATACATGCAAAATGCCCCTTGCGTCTCCATCTGATGCATTCCGCATTCCTCGCTGGACAAACAACAATTAGCAAGCCTAGCACCCACACCCCTGGAAGATTGGGATATACCAAAGGCTGCAACCATGTGTATCTACTCTGAAATGAAGGATGTACACAAATCTTCTGCATAAGTACTTAAATCACGCTGGGGACGTAGATGCAGAAAAGAACAAACTATTTTTTACAGGGTCAGGGTCTTGACCCTGTCGAAGGGGGTAGTGACCTTTCTCAGCCTGAAGCATGAGGCTTTCTAAAATTTAAATCCAAACAAGCCCTACTCCCAGGTATGGAAGGTGGGAGTTGTGGGGTCACCGGTCCCCGAAAAATCCCCCTTCCCAATAATGACAACACTGATGCCACTCACATGCTCTCAATGCCTCATTTACAGTCGCTCGCCACAGTTATCTTTTTGTCTTTTCAGAACGATATCTCCCACAATGCAAAAGCAAGCAGCCACGAAAACCCGGACTGGAAGCAAACACCCTAAATCACGAAATGCAGCAATGTCAGCATACTTTGAAATGGCAGCACCACCAAACTGCATCCAAGACATAGAAGCAGACTACTGCCCCACCAATCAGAAAAATGGACTTGCAGCCCACAGCATGACAGAGAAACACAAAGTGGTTTATAAAACCATGCTGGAAAAGGCAGAGGGGCTTAGAAGGGTTTTTAAAGCCTACCAGCTGTGTAGCCCTGCTTCTGGCGAAAAGGCAGACACTGATTGGTGCTGGAAATCAGCTGACCACTGCAACTAATGTGGTTGAGACAGTCTCTGCATTTAGAGTCCTGACCTATATAAGCAGACAGGAGAAGAGGCAGAGAGTGTGGGTTGTACGAGTGATGTGGAAGGTGGAGTTGGAGAAAGACCAGGTGGAGGACGGATGGCAGAGCAGATGTGGAAGGTGGAGTTGGAGAAAGACCAGGCGGAGGACGGATGGCAGAGCAGAGTGTTGGAGAGGTGGATTTTGAGCAAATGAGGTTTTTGAGAGAGAGAGTGGTTTCTGTGGTGTATAGTATTGTGTATTTCAGTGCAGGAAGTTAGGAGGTGGGAGTTTAGGAGTTGGGAGTGAGAGAGAAAGACTGAACATAGTGTGGGAGATATTAGTTATTGAGCGGGTGTGATTGTTATCAGAGAGGGAGGCTAGTATGGAGTGTAGAAGTGGGATGCAAGTGGTGGGATGTTTTAGAGAAGTTTGGAGGGGCTGAGAGCAGCAAGAGCATGAATTGTGAAAGGGTGAGCAGGGGACCGTATCCATGGGTTGCTTATATAGCTAATGAGGTGAGCAGGGCACCGTATCCATGGGATGCTTGTGTGGTGAAAGGGTTGAGCAAGGCACCATATCCCTGGGTTGCTTGTGTAGTGAAAGGGGTGAGCAGGACACCATATCCCTTGGTTGCTTCTATAGCGAAAGGGGGGAGCAGGTCACCATATCCCTGGGTTGCTTGTATAGCAAAAGGGGTAAGCAGCACACCATATCCCTGGGATGCTTGAATAGCGAGAGGGGTGAGCAGGGCACCATATCCCTGAGTTTCATTCGTTGTGATAGGAGTAGAGCTGGAAGGCTCATAGTAGCATTTAAGGTAACGAGTAGTGGTTAAAGGAAGGTAGGTGGAGTTGGTAGGGTGGAGGAGAGAGTAAAGACGAGGGGGTGATAACATCAGGAGGCACACATTCACCACCCTCTAGAACTAACATACGTGGGAGTATAGAAATAGGTTGGAAGTCTCTGAAGGAAACAGATAGCCAACGTCTTAGGGACACCTTCTTAGAGCAATTTAGCAAACAGACTACAGGGGTTAACGATCTGTAGAAACTAACTGGGGCTACGGATGCCTGGGCTAGGGCAGAAATCGCAGGGGATCTGAGAGAGAGAGGGGCAGCCCTAGTGCCACCTTCCCAAACCCCTTTTGCAGACGGTGGCCCTTGCTATAATCAATGCCTGTCTGATCTGCAATTCTGAAGGAAGCTTTCAATAACCACAACATAGCTCTACTGTGTGCGATAATAATGAAAACCCTTGAAATATTAGCAAGACTTTGTGTTTCATTCAGCCCATCGGCCACACACTATACATGAATCTGATAATGTGAAGGTTCCACAGGCAGTAGACCTGGTTGTTGCGGGCGTGGTAAATACACTTAGCCAACGCTATAGATCTAATCCGGAACTACTGCTGCAGAAAATGGGGTTTGAAAAGGAAGTGGTGGCATAGACCGATAGGGAAGAAGCTATCTACAGAGGTACTGTTGTAAGGGGCTCGAACATGCACAATCCAGTACGGGGTATTATTACAAGTCAACAGTTAATTTCTGTACACAATGCCCCCAGTGGACAGAATGAGTTCATGCAAGTGATTCTGTTGTAGGTTTTGTTACCTAACAACGCATTCTGGAGTGGTTAAAAGCTGTTGGCCTGGTTATCCCACACCCACACGGCTCTGCAAATACATCCAGGCCAACCACCCCTACAACAAGATCCTGATCGCCCAGTCCTGAAATGAGGTACTCACCACATCATGAAACTATGATGACCCTGCCACTTATACCTCTTAAGCGCCTAGGCCTGGCAGAAGACATATACATCCAAGTTGGTTGTCTGATTAATGGAAATGACCCGTTGTCTAGCAGTATTAAAAATGACTGTTTATAAGTATAACTGCTGCTTTTTATCCTGTGTGTAGTAAAAATGACTGTTTGAGTATAAGTGCTGGCTTTTCTACTTTCTGTATTACAAAAGACTGTTTCAGTATAACTGATACATGTTCTCCTTTCTGTGTTTAATATGTCTTTATAAATGAATATTTTCACAAGTAATAAAACGGACTGGCTGTTTATTACATTGCCACATCTGTGTATAATGACACACAACACAAAGTTATTTTATTCATACAAGATAACACTAAATAGAACACGCACATCTGCATTTCTAACAGAGGTTTAATAGTCTGCGAGATCTACATACGCTGTGTAATGTCTTATTTTTAACGAATGTCGCCACCATTGGATCGTTATGCTTGCGATTGCTTAAGTACATTTTTATAACAACCAACAGTGATCGCCATTTGACTGATAAAGAATAAACAGTGTTGTCTGCAAGTAATAGCTTTAGAGTCTTGGACCGGCACTGTGGTATAACTTAAATACTTTGCAATTCTTTTCACATAATCCATTAAAACAACAACGTATATGGGGTGTTGCGGAAATTGAGCCAAGCTGTCAAACACAGCGTATCTCCTGCCAACCACAGAGCTATCCAATGCATTCAATCTCGGCCCTGTGGATCAGTGTTCACCACCAGACTAACAGGGCGACTGCGGGGCAGTCATGTGAGGCATGTATTGCTGGCATACACACCGTAAAATGTTATCGTGGTGTGTCTATTGTTACTCAGGAATCCTTTTATCTGTAGACTATCCATTACATATCAAAGAGAATGTTTCGCTGCATGTTGATCTCGAGAATGCTATCGAAATGTCTCCACACTAGAAGTGAATGCGCAGTTGCTAGGTTTCATTTCAGCTCGCAAGTTCCCACTCCTCAATAGGTTGATATGTCCTGATGATGCATTGTTGGATCTTTGGGCGAAGGCCAGTGGCATGTAGCCGTGGACATAGTCATTGTGTGGCAATGCAACTGCCACATCACTCGTGTGCTTCCCCGTAATAGACACTAGACCCATGTACTCTCTGATTGTTTGGAAGTCCATAGTTAGGTGCATACACTTTGTCAGGGATCAAGACACAATCCTTATGCAACGCTGCATAGTTCATGTTACAGTGTTTGAAGTGGAAGTGGTTTCCAGCATATGTGCCTATGAGCGATGCTGTTTCAACAATCTCTATGAAGGTTATTTTTGGCAGTTGCCCCAGGATCAGGTTGTCAGTTACCTGTAGGAGTGCTATAGAATTTACTGGCTATCCTCTTGACTGGTTACTTCAAGTTAGATATTTGCAAAGCCTCTTCATGTGCTAAACTAACGGTTGTGGAGATGCTCAAAGGTTTAAGTAACAAGCTAGCTGATATGATGGCTCTCTTGTATAGTTCAGCATCTTCGATAATGAGTGAGAAAGAATCAGTGTTCGGGATAGTTTCACTTTAAGATCAACACTATTGATCAACAGTTTATCGTAGAAGAAAAGGTCAGAATGTAGACGTCCTATTAAATCAAATGTTCTACTGATCGTGGCATAGCAGGCTTTCTTCACGAACCCTGTGCTGTCACCATCCAGAGCAGTGGGGTCAAACTGTCCCACAGTGTCACAGTGAAAGAGACTGGCCAAGAGCTGGCTTTCCAAGGCATCAGGGCCATAACTTAATATACTCTCTATTTAAGACCGGTAGGCGTACATATTATCACTCTGGTTTATCAATCGATCGCCCAGTGTTATGTCCACCTGGTTGAACATTGTGGCTATGGGGTATGCAATCGTAGCCACTTGTGTGCCAGCCACGAGGTTGATGTCGTAGGCATTTGTTATTTTACAAGTTAGATGCAACAATGCGCTGTTCAGGGGGGAGCAATGTTGTGCGACAACAGGAATGGCCACAGCCTGAGAGCGCGCCGGCTCCAGCTTGTAAATCCTCGTAGTGATCCTCATCTCCTGGAAGGATGCAACTTTGTTGTTTGATGTATCCAACACCCAAACTGCCCAGGCACACTATGGGAAGAAGATCGGTGTCCTGCGGCCAGATAACGGCTGATTGTGCTGGTTGCCTGCGGCCTGAGGGGGGAATGGTGGGCCTCTGACAGACTACCCTGCTAGCCACGCCGTGACTCCTCCTCCCTCATCGAAGCAGCAAGCTTTTCCCCCCAGTCCTGTGCCTGGATGTGCTATGTCAGCGTGTGCAGCTCCCTCGCCTTGGGCTGCGGAATGGTCTGGTCCCACACCTGAAGCACAGGGGACGATCAGAAAGGGAAGGTACTTTTTTTAATGACTCCTGAAACTGCAGAACATTTTGCCCTTGAGCGGCCTGACTCTGGCAGGGCCCCGGAATAATTACTTTAGCCTTGGCCTTAGTTTGGGTATGCCTGAGCTGTGCCTCGCACACTATGATCTGGATCCATGACTGCCCTCTGGGAGTTGAAAATATTGTGGAGAGGGCTCCTAGCCACCGTAGACTGTTGTCACCTAGTGCGCCCTGTTCCCGCAGACACTGCGGGTGTTGAGTGTTTCAGTTGTTTGACCGAGTTGTTTTGTTATGGGGGCTAAGGCCGATTGGTTTGGTTTCTGGTGTGGGCAGGGAGTTGGGAGGATGCGCGGTGGGGTTGGGGGCTAGGTTTTAACGGCAAGTACACTGCACTGTTTAGCTTTGTCATACTTCTGAAACTAGACAACCAAGTTGGGTCCCTGTGGACCATGCAACCTATTAGGGGTACACAACACGGTCATGTGAGATGGCAGGTACAATTACTTCTTCACTAAAGGTGCAGTCGGGAATAGTATCCCGTTACTGTCATGGAACGTAGGGGGCTTCACAAATCACACAAAAAACAATTAATTGAAAACTATGCTAGGAACCATGGTGTGAATGTTTTGTGTTTAGAAGAGACACATTTGGCCCTGGATGCTAAACATCCTAAGATACCTGGATGGGGTGTACATAGATACGGTTCCTCGTTCTCTACTCATTCACGCGGAGTAGCTATGTATATACACCGTTCAGTTGCATTTATGCTCCACAATCAAATCTGTGATGGTGAGGGGTGCTTTTCACTGCTGGCGGGGGAGGTTCTTGGCCTCTGTGTTCTCCTTATAAATATTTATGCCCTGAACACAGACTCCTGTGTTTTTCCCAAAATGTGCCAAACAACTATCAAGGTTCTCAGATTATGACATAATATGGGCAGGTGATTTCAATATGGCCCTATCCTTGACACTTGATAGATCCACCACACAACAGACGGTATTACCAAACGTGGTGACTAAATGGCTGGACATTGCGGAATATCATAGATTTGTATGATGCTTGGAGGGTAATGTACCCCACTGCCAAGGAATATTCCTTTTATTCTGGGGTCCACGGTAGCTCTTCTAGGATTGATTATGTCATGGTCTCCTTAAACATGCTCCATTCTATTGTGGAGGCAAAAATCCTTCCACGATCCCTGTCAGATCACTTCCTGGTGAATGTTCTCTTCTCCTGCCCCCTACAACACCTGAGGTGTCTGAGGTGGTGGTTCAGGGCCAGTGCACTGGGGGACGCTCTTTTCCGCTACAATATTAGACTGGACATACAAACCTTCTTTGAGATAAATCTGGGGTTTGTGTCGGATGATAGAATAGTATGGGAAGCCTTTAAAGTATATGTCAGAGGGTGCTGTATGTCTAGAGAGGGCGGAGCATTGAAGGACATTCATAGATTGATATTTAACACTGAACGAGAAATTAAAGAACTGGAAGACCAACAGGCACTACATGATTCCCCCTTGGCTCGGGAATTCCTAAGAAAAAAACAGGAAGAACTATGTCTCCTTATGGAACAGGAGGGAGATTCCTGGGAGACCCAGTTCGGGTGGAAGCGTATGGGGAAGGGGACCGCCCTAGTTGCACGTTGGCATGGGCAATTAGACAAGAGCGTCAACTAGCAGATATCGTGGAGTTCGAAGACCCGGGGGGAGCATCAAGTAGGGATCCCTTAGTGATCTGCAAGACTTTTAGGAAGTATTACGAACAGTTATATAGGTCACAATTGAAAGTGGGGAATGACTCCATATCGGAATATCTGGATCAGGTTGTCTTGGGTTGGCTCGAACCGACACTGGTGGAACAGTTGAACGTACCTCAGCTGGAGAGAGGAATACGAAATACTATCAACTCCCTCGCTAACGGCAAGGCGCCGGGTATAGACAGGCTCAACACGGAACAGTATAAGGAATACTTCATTGGAGACTTGATTGTCCTACATATACGCAGTATGTACGAGGAAGCCTTTAACTCAGGAACTCTACCCGAATCCATCAGAACGGCTATTGCAACGGTACTGCCGAAACCCAATAAAGACCCCTCGAAGTGAGACAAAACAATTCTAGCGAAAATCCTGGCAGATCGCCTTCTCCCACATGTGTCTGGCCTGGTGCTCCCAGACCAGGCAGGCTTCATCCAGGGCAGGTCCACTCTGAACAATCTACGGCAAATATTTTACACTTATGCACAACGTGAATCCTGAAATCCCTATGGTGGTTGCTGCCTTGGACGCGGAAAAGACCTTTGATTCAGTAGAATGGCCCTTCCTATTCAAGGTCCTGAGATGCTCTGTGCTGGGTGTTGTTTTTCTCTGCTGGATCCACCTGTTATAAACAGTGCCCAGAGCATCAGTGTACGCCAATGGATTCATGTCGGAATGTATAGAGCCAACGCGAGGCACAAAACAGAGATGTCTGTTGTCCCCTATACTAATATTCGCCCTTGCTATTGTACCATTTGCTTGTTACATTAGGGAGAATCATGTGCTTAGCAGTGTCAAACTTTATTCCTCACCTCTTTGTATCACTTTACGCAGACATATGTTGTTGTATTTAAAATATCCAAGGGAAAATTTACAACCGGTTGTACAGGTGATGCAGCAATACGGTGATGTCTCTGAGTTGCGGATCAACTGGTCTAAATCGGAGGAGCTACCCCCAAAAAAAACGTGGTCCAAGAGGGAGATATTTGTGAAGACTTTAGATGGTGCCCTGATGGAATGCAGTATTTGGGTATGTATATAACCACCTCTGCGGCTGAATTGTTTGAAAACAAAATCTGAAAGCCTTGGAATACCTGGAGCACAGGGTTGAGGCCTGGATATTGTTGCCGATCTCGCAAGCGGCCCAGATCTCTCAGGCCAAGATGGTTATACTCCCGAAGTTTTTATATATATTTAATAACGTCCCAGTTTGGCCCCCCTCTAGCTTCTGGTCCAGAGCACGTAAACTGTTGACACGCCTGATTTGGGCTGGTAGAAAGGATAAAGTATCACTTGAGGTTTTGACATTGCCCTATGATTTGGGAGGGTTGGAATATCCTGATTTGTTTATATATTTCCTGGCCACACAAGTGCAGTGGTGGTCGCCCCGTCTGATCTCCCTAATTGTCTCTCTTGAAAAGGCTATCACATACCCTGTCAACTTAAAGGCCTGATGTGGAGACCCCATCCTACATGTCCCTGAACCGAGATCCAGACGATTTAAAACATTTGCAAGACATGGCATAAAGTGCTGAATATTACTCAAATGCATCTCAATACTCCCCCACATTTGCCATATACAGGATCAGGGATATGCCACTTACCCATGAAAAAATCTTTCGAACACACTTTGAAAGGTTGGGGATGCACTCATTGGGTTATCTGGTAGTGGATGGTCATCTAATCACATGGGCAGATCTGAAGACTAGAGGGGTGTGGGATGGGCTAACAATGTTTCTGTATTTATGACACGGGAGGTGATCAGGGCTATCTGGCCAAACTTCCCACAGGCGCTGCGACCTCCTCCCCAACACTACAATATGTGACTACATCCATTTCCGCTAAATCACTGGTTTCAGTCAGATATAAGAGTATCAGAGCACAGAGGTCTTTTCCGACCAATGCACCCCGCTTAAGATGGAAGTCAACACTGGGTACAACACTGACGGATGGCCAATGGTGGCAGATATGTTCTCAAATGAAATCTCTCTCATGGAACAACCGTCTATGTTCAATCCATTATACATTTTTGCATCAGGTATATTACTCCGCTAAGAGGTTGCATAAATTCTACCTGGAAAGACCAGCCAGCTGTACTAGGTGCTCTTGTGACTGAGCCGATTTTCTCCATGTGACATGGTCCTGTCCCTTAATACAACCGTTTTGTGCAGCAGTAGAAACGGCTATGCGCTCCATGTTGTGTGAATCCTGGCAATACTGTCTGGAATTTCGGCTGCTAGTCTTGATTGAAACCAGATCTAGAACTGGAAAAAGACTTGCGGGAATGGCATCAGTTGTTGCCAGAGCATTAATTGCCACGGCAATCCATGGCACCAATATTGCGTGAATGGTTGGCCTACATGAATATGTGGGAACATAGGGAAACGCTGTAGCCCTCCTCCTTGCCTCTGCAGAGCAGGACATTGGAATATTGGCTCCCCCTTCCGGAACTATATGCTGAACACTGACAATAAATGGTCCTCATTACGACCCTGGCGGAAATCGAAAAACGATGGCGGAAATGCAATACCGCCATCGAATAGCGCTCGGTGCGACTATGGCCCGTCACCGCAAAGTACGAAGCCATTAGCGACACCGTAGTGAACGCCAACGCTAACTGCACCAAGTACACGCGCGCGCACCATGCCAAACCGTAAATACCACCATGGCGCAAGGGTACGCGAATTCCGACCCTAGCGGACATGTACCTAACGCCATCAAGCATGGCGGAAAGTACCATTCCGCCATGGTGAGAAGTACGGCATCGCGAATCAACCGTAGACGGCCCCACTGAGTGCCTGTACACCGCTCCCTGCCCACAAAGTACAACTCCCCGTAGGTGCAATGAAGTCACAATGCAACCAGTGAAATGTACAAGTCACCCCTGCATGCCAACGAACAAAAGAATCACAAGAGGGGCCAATGGGAGCTGCAGGGCACAGATGGCACAAATACAGAAGCCATTCCAATGGACATGACCACAGTCCCCCCCCCCCAGAAACGCACGCAAACACAGGCACCTGTGACCAGCAATATTCCGAAAATCACATCATTCCACCAGTCCACCTGGCTGACCGGCATCTGTTACACAAAACCCAATCCCCCGCCCCTGAGCATGACAACATTCAAACAGTCATATTGGCAGCCCCCATCCCTGACCTCACTGGGCTTCGTAGGCAAACGCGCCCAGCACAGTACCACGCAACTAAACTCCGAAGCTGGAACCCAATGCAGATCTCCTCACAATACATCGCTCCCCAAATAGGAATATGCCACATCACTCGCAAAGAAGAACGCTACACGGCCCATATCAGAATAGAAATTTAATGCACAACAAAATCACCAAGCCCATACAGCCATTAGGCCATGAACTCCAAAACACATTTCACCATTGTGGGCTGCATCCGCAAGAAATGACCAGCTACTACTTGTGTGACGCCCTGTTCCATCATGGTACACAGAGCCACATTCACGTACGAAAAGGCAACATGGAAGCGCACAGAACCGCAGGGCCGTCCCAATGGGGAGGCACTAGTCCAGCTGAAAGGCCGAAATGTTGCTCCGAGCCACTAGTACTGCGTAAGGGCATGTGGCCCATTGGCGATCGTCCCATAAGATCGTAATGCTGCTCCACTGATTAACACGAAGCAGCAGGTGTCGGGAGTAAAAGCCATCTGCAGGAGTGGCATACAGATGGCAGTGGCAAAAGGGGAGGAGATACCTGTCAACCAAAAGAAAAGAAAAAGAACAGAATGGCCATCAGAACTACATTCGAACAACTCACTTCAATGATCACACTAAATCCACAGCCATATGCATGCTAGCCCACTCCAAAGGATCATCACCACCCCAAAACCACTTGCGACTCATAACTATCTATATCGAGGTGTAAACACCATCACAAACGAGTGTACCTGTGCATGCGTCTGTGAAAACAGAATCCATCTGATGGGATTGGTAACGTGCATGGACACAAGTGTCTGAAGGCGCGTCGAGACAGGGAGGGCTCAACAAGGCCAGATAGACGATGGTCCCACTATGGCAGCCCTGCATCACATAGCGCAGGGGAGGCGGATAGATTCCAAGAAGCCCTGTACATGGCAAACTCTGTATCAAATCACCTGCCCATGCATCCATTCATCATTCCCTCATCCCGGTATAAAAACGCCTGAATATTTACTCACATAACATTAGAAATATCCATTGAGTCTGTGCGTTATGCAGCCTGCAAAATCCACAGTGCCCCAGCCCGTAATTCCAGTGTTGTGAAGTAACATGTATTTGGGAACGTCCGGCCTCATCGCCCACGTCGCTATTGCGCATCCCAAACTATTCATATCAATCATTGCATCCTCGCCATGGCCCCTGTCTCAAGGACATTGAACAATAGAACGTTATATTTGCAGTCAGACCTGTGGGCATCTCCTCGCCGCTAGCTGAAAACCGAAAGCGCCGCCCTCCGAATTCCTCATTTGCAACATCACGTCGAAAAGGCATCTGTGGCCGTTTGAAATCACAAATTAATCCATCTAGTGCGGCTGTGTGTGAAAATGGCAACTGCCTTCACCCACAAATGGGACGCCCCGCCCGTCGGTGCAACTCGGTACAGTGATGCATGAGGGCCCACCGTTACTCGAGTACTACGTTCCACTGACCCATCACAAGTCTGTTCGCGACTGCAAAGATTGTATGTGAAACAATGGGACCATAGCCGAATGTACATATCAACAAATGTTACACGGCCATCGGGTACAAATACATGATTGCAATAGCAAGATGCCATTCCTCGAATTGCAGCGTTGTGTGCGGGACGTGCTCGGCCAAAGGGGAGAGCAGCTTGCACAGGTGGAATGAATCACCACAGGTGGAGGCCATACAGCCTGAAAACACATAAATTGCACACCCAGTCTCCTCCCACAACCACACCCACTCCGGAATGCTACCGGCAGGACTCGCGATGTTGGCCCTGGGGGACCTGATAGCACTGCAAGTACTCCAACTCCAAGAAGAAGACGAACACCAACTACAACCGGCCGCACGGAGGAGACGCAGGAGGAGGAGGAGGCCAAGGCAGGGCCAGCAAGGGCCGCCAGCACAGCCACTACCACCACGCAGGCAGCCCGCAATCCCACGCCTCCGAGCACATCCGTTCAACCTCACTGATGAGCAGATCCACACCCTCTACCGTTTGGACCGGGACACCATAGCCGCCATTGTGGACATGACACAGGCTGACCTTGTCAGCATGATAGATAGCCCAACCGCCATCCCACCCCTACTGAAGGTGGTGTCTGTACTCCACTTCCTGGCCACAGGCACCTACCAGCACACAGTCGGACAGTTGCATGGCATTTCTCAGCCACTGTTCTCACGGACACTATTGCAAGTGCTCGATGCCCTCCTGCAGCACGCAGACGACTACATCTCTCTACCACGCTCGGAGCAGGAAATTACCAACACAAAAGTGGGATTCCATGCACTTGCCGGCATACCGGGTTGCATTGGTGCCATCGACTGCACCCATGTGGAATTGGTCGTCCCACATGCCATGGAGGCCCAGTACCGCAACCGAAAACAATTTCATTCCCTGAATGTACAAATGGTGTGTGACTCCAACAGGATCATTACACATTGTTGTGCCAGATTCCCTGGATCAACCCATGATTCTATGGTCTTGAGGAACTCTACTATACCACGCTACATGGAGCGACACGCAGGGAACAGATCCTGGCTACTCGGTGAGTCTCATTACATGCATGATAATGTGGGGTATGTGATTCGGCAATGACCTGGCAGGAAGGGGGAGGGGGGTGTGCGTACGTAGCAATGGCATTCCACATCATACGTTTATCGTCCACATACAGGTGATGCTGGGTATCCACTGAAGAGATGGCTCCTCACACCAGTCCGGAACCCACGGGACCAGCATGAGGAGGACTACAACCATGCCCACTCACGTACCCGTGTAGTCATTGAACAGGCATTCGGCCTACTGAAGACTCGTTTCCGCTGCCTCAGCAGGTCTGGCGGGGCACTCCTGTACCGCCATGAGAAGGTTGCAAAGATGGTCATGGCATGTGTCATGCTCCACAACATGTGCGTACGTAGAAATGTGCCCATGCCCCCTGACGCAGAACTGCAAGCACCTGATGATGGTCATGATGAGGGTGGGGATGTGGCAGCACCTCAAGGAGTCTGCGAGGCACCGGAGGGCCGTGACATTCGTCAGCATCTCATTGATGCATGCTTCTAGCACTCACGCCTGGTGGCTGATACATGGACACGGGACTCGTGGCACTGTGTGTGTCTGGTACATGCACAATATGGACTGTACGCCTATGATGGCCTAGTACACAAAGATCATTGTCCACACATCTCATTGGTTGATCGTGCACTGTTTATGGCATATGTGATATCATGTTGAACACCCTATCGACCCGCCACCCAAGTGAGCCCAACACACCCCCTCCACCCTCCTACCTCCCCCCCGAACACCAGTGTCCAAAGATTCTCATTGTCAGTGGGCTGTCGCTATTGCAAGCCCCCTCTGCGGGTATCAGGGGCACCCCTGCCTGTGGAGCGCAGGTTCCTCCCAGATCTACGTTGGGGGCTGCCCTGGACGGAACTTGCAACGGATGATGTCTCTGCCTGCTCACGTCCATGCATGTCCCTAAGGGTTTGTGAGAGCTCAGTGAGCACACGGCGCACTGCGGCAAGTTCGGCACATACGTCTTTGGACGTCGCATGCAGTTCCCCCCTCAGGCTCTCGGTGCTTCTCTCCATTTGGACTCTCAGGCTCTCGGTGCCACTCTCCATTTGTACTCTCAGGCTCTCGGTGCTACTCTCCATTTGTGCCCTTAGTGTCTCTGTACTTCTCTCCATTTCTGCCCTAAGTGTCTCAGTTGATGTTTCTATGTCTGCCTTAGTGCCCCCACATTCATCGGCATGGTCCTTGAGGAGCGTGGCCAGTTGCTGCTGTTGCACGATTAACTGGTCGAGGGACTGTTGCCTCTGCTGGGCCATGGCCATTTGCGGGGGTGTCACAGAGGGGCTGTTGACCTCATGTTGCCTTGCCACAGGGCTTGTGGGGGATGGCCAGTCGTCGTCTTGTGGGTGCCCCTGCGTGGTATCCTCATGTTGTACGGGATGGGACAGACAGGGGGATTGGGACAGGTCATGGATGGATCTGACTTCGACATCCCCGTCTTCTGTGTCGGAGCATGCTGCCATCAATGGGGTGTCACCTATGGTGCTGCTGCCACCAGAGGCAGTGCCTTCTGTGGCATCCGTTGGGGGGACCTGTGGTGGTGGTGTTGTGGGCATGCTGGCTGCTGGGGTGCCTGTTGATGTTCCCTCCTCTGTGCTGCCACCTGATTTGTGCTGCTGCCGTGTCTTGATGCGTGCAGCTGAGGTGGAGGGTCTTTGGCCGTTGGTCTTGGCCCTCTTTGCAGGTGTGCTGGTAGGGGTGTCCTGATGCTCGTCGTTTGGATCGGACCCTGTGGTGGAGTAAAGGAGGGCGAGGGTTATTAATGGGTCTGTGGGTATTGGAATGGCATTGTATCACATGCATTGGGGTGGTACCTGAGGGTGATTTGGGTCGGGGCCTTGGAGGTGCTTTCATTTGTGTGTGGAGTGAGGGTGCAGTTGTTTGGCAGCCTGCAGTTAGGGTGTGCCTGCTGCACGTGTAGTGGGTGTTTTAGGGGTTTTTAATTATTTATGTATTTATTGTGAGTTTTAAAGTGCGCTATCAGGCCGATGTGTGTGGACGTTCTCCTGGACATGTGTTTCTGTTGCACTATGTGGACACATGGTACTTCACATGATTGGACATTGTGGATTTAGCATTGTTTTATCTGGCCCACCTACCTGAATCTTCGGATGTCTGCACTCCTTTCTCCATCCCTCCGACTCCCTCTATGCTCTCCATTCCGATGGTGGAGGCACAGATTTCTTCCCAGGGGGTCAACTTGATGGGTGATTCAGGACCTCCCCCGGTGGCTGTGGCAATGTTGCGGTTGGCAGAGAGTATGCTGCGGACGCGTATCCGCAGGTCGTCCCATCGCTTTCTGCATTGCTGTGGGTTGCGGGGTGCGGTCCCCACCGCACTTACCCGCTGTGCCACCAGAGCCCATATGGCCTTCTTGTTCGCAAGTGCCGTCCTGGTCATTTGCGTGGAGAAGACGACGGCAGCATTCTCCTGGAGGGTCTCTGTTAGCACGGTGAGTTCCTCACGGGAGAAGTGGACCTGCCGCTTGCGGTCGCACGCTTTCTTCGCTGCTTTTCCCATTTTTCTTGGTTTCGCTAGGGTGGATGACGGGTTGGGGTGTGTCTCAGGGTAGTGTTTTTAGTGGTTGTGTGGTTTTTGTGGTTTTATAGGTGTACGGCGGGATGTTTACCGTTCCGGGCCCATGTTTTTACTTCCGTTTCCGTATATTTACGGTCACCGTACTTTCCGGTAGGCGCACACTGCGGTGTCCGCTGTGATGGGTGGCGGTATTGCACCTAGGGCGCCGTACGGCGGCGGTGTGGGCCGTTTTGGGTTCATTTCCGCCATCGCGGACTTTGCACTTCCGCCATGCCGTGGTGCTCGTGCCCGATGGGTCGGAATGGGCCGCACTTTGCTCCATCGTGCAATGGCGGAAACGCTATTTACGCTGTGGCGGTCCGGTCAGTCACTTTCCGCCAGGGTCGTAATGAGGGCCATTTGTGTAGACTACCTTTACACCAGATGGTCGTAACAATGATACTGGGCCTCATTACACGGAAGGCGGTAACGGTTAACGGTCACCGGTAATGGTACCGGTGACCGTTACCCTTATCGCCTTACTACGAGGTCCCTTTGCGGGTTGGTACTTTAATGCCTGCTATTTAGCAGGCGTTAAAAACCAACCCGCAAAGGGACCAGGGTGCTAATTATAGTACCGCAATTTGCGGTACCGTAATTAGCACCTTCCCCATTCCCATTATGCCCTATGGGGCAAAAATGGGAATGGGGAAGGGCAAAGGGGGAAGGGGGAATTACCGCCCCGACAACCTTGGAATAGGGCGGTAATTCCCCTTTCCTCCAAGGCGGTGCCGGTATTTTACCGGCATGGACCAAGGTGCTAAAAGCACCTTGGTCCACCGCCTACCGTGTAATGAGGCCCACTGTATTTTAGGCCCACAAAGTTGGACTGCAGAGACATCAGACATAATGGGGTTTGTGTAGCCATGATACTTGATGTCTCTTTCTTCTTTTCTTCAGCTTTAAAGCCACTGTACTGTATGCCGTAAGTTTGTACATTTTTGGGGGGAGTGGGGGCTGATGGGATGTTGTGGTATGTTGATGGTATTATGTACCCATGCAAAAATAATAAAGAGAATTTGAAAACAAAAAGCAATGCATCGTTAAAATCCAGATACATGTCGGTCAACCCTGATACAAAGAATTCTTTGGGGGCTAAAGGCAATAACGCTTCCAGGGGTGACACCTCAAAGAAAAAACTGTTCTCTATGCTGCTTTGTGTCAGTGGTACGCTGAAGAGATCAAGCTCCAATTTCACACACTCCCCAGAGGCAACATCTAAGAAGGCCATTGTTTTTTAGAACAAATCATCACCCTTGTGTATTTTAGAGGTAACGTGGTTCTTGTTAGTTTCATGTCTGCGTCGGGCCTTTGAGCTTCTTTGCTTAACTTGTTTCGGAGGGCTGCATAGATGTGATGTGGCCCTCTTCGTTGTGACACTCCCACAAGGTCTTTAAATGAAGCCTGGTCCATCCTGCCACTTGTTTTTCTGTTTGTAGAGATGATTGGCTTCTGTTGTCACACTCCCCATGACGTCTTTTGCAACACGGGTGGCAGCTGTTTTCACATGTTGTGTAACTAATTCATAGCTGTGGTGTAGGAAGGGAATTGCGCATCTAAAGAGACTTCTAAAGATACTGCTGAGTCCCGCTGCATACATTGAGGGACTCCCACTAAAGTTTGGTTGATCACCATAGCCGGCCTTGCTCCTGTAATATTCAATATAAGCCCTGGGGTGCCCATAGTTCTTCATCACGGCCACTAAGATGGGAGTCGACACTGCGTACAACACTGACGGATGGCCCGTGGTGGCAGATATGTTCTCAAACGAAATGTCTCTCATTGAACAACCGTCTACGTTCAATCCATTATACGTTTTTGCATCAGGTATATTACTCCCCTAAGAGGTTGCATAAATTCTACCTGGAAAGACCACCCAGCTGTACTAGGTGCTCTTGCGACTGAGCCGATTCTCTCCATGTGACATGGTCCTGTCCCTTAATACAACATTTTGTGCAGCAGAAGAAACGGCTATGCGCTCCATGTTGTGTGAATCCTGGCAATACTCTCTGGAATTTCGGCTGCTAGCCTTGATTGAAACCAGATCTAGAACTGGAAAAAGACTTGCGGGAATGGCATCAGTTGTTGCCAGAGCATTAGTTGCCACGGCATGTGGGAAATCCACGGCAACAACATTGCGTGAATGGTTGGCCTACATGAATATGTGTGAACATAGGGAAACGCTGTAGCCCTCCTCCTTGCCTTGCAGAGCAGGCCATTGGACTATTGGCCCCCTGTCCCGGAACTATATGCTGAACACTGACAATGTGTAGACTACCTTTACACCAGATGGTCATAACAATGATAATGTATTTTAGGCCCACAAAGTTGGACTGCATAGACATCGGCCATAATGGGGTTTGTGTAGCCATGATACTTGATGTCTCTTTCTTCTTTTCTATAGCTTTAAAGTCACTGTACTGTGTGCCGTAAGTTTGTACATTTTTGGGGGGAGTGGGGCTGATGGGATGTTGTGGTATGTTAATGGTATTATGTACCCATGCAAAAATAATAAAGAGAATTTGAAAACAAAAAGCAATGCATTGTTAAAATCCAGATACATGTCGGTCAACCCTGATACAAAGAATTCTTTGGGGGCTAAAGGCGATAACGCTGCCAGGGATGACACCTCTAAGAAAAAAACTGTTCTCAATGCTGGTTTGTGTCAGTGGGACGCTGATGAGATCAAGGTCCAATTTCACACACTCCCCAGAGGCACCATGTAAGAAGGCCATTGTTTTTTAGAACGAATCATCACCCTTGTGTATTTTAGAGGTAACATGGTTCTTGTTAGTTTCATGCCTGCTTCGGGCCTTTGAGCTTCTTTGCTTAACTTGTTTCGGAGGGCCGCATAGATGTGATGTGGCCCTCTTCATTGTGACACTCCCACAAGGTCTTTAAATGAAGCCTGATCAATCCTGCCACTTGTTTTTCTGTTTGTTGAGTTGATTGGCAACTTCTGTTGTCACACTCCCCATGACGTCTTTTGCAATACGGGTGGCAGCTGTTTTCACATGTTGTGTAACTAATTCATAGCTGTGGTGTAGGGAGGGACTTGCGCATCTAAAGAGACTTTTAAAGATACCACTGAGTCCCGCTCCATACATTGCAGGGCTCCCACTAAAGTTTGGTTGATCACCATAGCCGGCCTTGCTCCTGTAATATTCAATATGAGCCCTGGGGTGCCCATAGTTCTTCATCACGGCCACTGTGACACTGTTTTATTTGTCTTTGCGCTGCAGTGGTTGGAAGTGCAATCACAGCCAGACTTGTCTGTATTGAAATGATACAAACTTCACTTGATTGACTCTAATCTGAATGTTGATGGTGTCAAAATGGTTTGTACACACAGGGACGTAATTGGGCTTGCTGTATTGAATGTTCACAATATCACTGTTGTTACCTTTGATCTCCACAGTTCTAAGTAATGGTGTATAGCTATCCCCCACCCTTTGATACTCCACTATATTCCTGTAAATCAGTAAGCTGTAAAACATGCCATTAATATCAGCTAGGCTATTGTCCCGGGGGTCTTTATTTCCAACATGTTACACGGTTCGTAGCATGTTATGTTGTCTCCTCGTTGATGAAAACCTGACTGACTCGCATGGCCCTTGAAGAAATCTTTTTTCTAGTGCAGATCTGGATGTAACACTGTGTCGCCATACTCTGTTATGATTGATATGCTTTTGTTGAGGACTCTGACAAGATCTCATCTATTTGGGTAGTACCCGTCAGAGAGCCATCCATGTGAAAGCCTTCTAGGAATTGTTTGTTTTATGATAAACGTGGCATCCCCACTGCTTAAATTGGCCCACGAACTTCTGTGAGCACCACTGTACTTCATAATTTTTGGGTTTATCCAACTATAAAGTGAAGTTGGATTTTATGTTCTCTGGGAATGTATCTGTGTGGACCTTTCTGGAGATAATAATGTAAACAGGTGGAGGCTCCATGACTTTCCTGCTATACATCCATAGATTCTAGAGAGCTGCCATCCACCCAACTATTGAATTTCACAATCCATCCCAACCATTTCACTAGATATTGTTTTATAGAGGCTCATCCTTTATTAGTTATTACGTTTTCTATTCTGTAAACTCTGTGTAGGTCCTCAGTGACTTTTTGGATCTCCGCCCTATAAAAAACACATTGAACAGCTTTCCCTAAGTAATCAATTAGTCTGTATAAATAAAGACCTTTGCGGAAAGCTGCGCCATTTACGATAAAGATCTTGTTTCTGTAGTTCTGCTCATGCCCCTTTGTAAAGACAGCATTCCATTTTGAGATCTGCACATGATCACCCTTTCTAAGGGGAGTTCTTGCCTCTGTTTCAAAAGTCTTTAAGCATGAAGGTTTTTCCAGACCTCCAAGGAATTCTGAGTTGTTACTGCTACGGTGATAGTTTTATGGTGTGTGTTGTTATACATATTTATAAATGAGAGTAACACATTCATATGGGCATTTTTAGCTGTGAAGAAATACCAGATCTGTTTCAAAGGTTTGTATAAAATGCTCTACAATAGAGGCTTTAACTTCGGAACGTGTTATGAAATGGTGCACCCCGTGTTTTAGATAGATCTGTAGCAGTTTATTTAGAAACACTTTACTGGCAATCTGCCTGTAGTTTAGTGGGCACTCGCCCGCTGTTAAATATGCATTTAAAAGCTGCAACCACACTGGGTCCCATCTTGACCCATTCTTTTAAAGCCTCAACATAGGCGTATCATGATAGGACATTGATGAAGGCTAGAATATGTCTAAAGTCGTGATTTTCTCCCTGCAACTGGCTCATATCCATAAAATCATAATGCCATTGTTGATCGATATCAGATACCACAGTCATTCATCATTTAAAATGTTTTCAGACCAGCTTGCGTAGTGCGTAGGACTCCTGATCTGATAGTCACGTCTTGACAGTGCTCCTTGACACATTCTCCCATCAGTTCTAAGTTTACGATACAATCCCTCAACACCTCCATAACTACCAACACACCCTTCATCGTAATATATTTTGGACAGCTTTACGCAGGCCATGTTCACTCCTTGGCAGTTGGACATAGAGACACAACTACATTTTTAAAACAACAGATTTGTATTCACGTTTACACCATCAGATTTATATTCACATTTAATATCTGGGCTTATTTACTGCTGTATAATTACCAATCAGGCTACAAATTCGGCAGTATGCTCAATTATTTCATACACACTCTACCGTTCACTGCGTCGATAAGCAAACATTCACAGTATAATGGTGCCTGATAGAAATTCATAAAGCTCCCTATCAAACAGCCAGTGCCATTCAACGGCTAGGAGTGCATGTTGCATGTTGTACACCTCCAGCTTCAATGAAAGTTCAACAGGCAGTCTTAAATCGTTGAAACCCCCTCTGTAATGATTTTGTCAGTAGATGTCTATTGGTGTCTATCGGTGGCGTCTGTTAAAACATATGTTCATGATACATAGAAAATTGTTGCATTCACGTTTGAATGCCTGATGTGGTTTTAAAATATCCATGGGGATATACTGCCTACATGTTATTTAAGTAAAGCCAGCATTAATTGCTGTACACATCCAGTGGAGAGTTTCAAATAAAATTTGCAGCTTGTCAACGGGTGTTAATTTTTGATTTCCTGCAATTCCGCATAAATACTTGTAAATTGTCTACATTCTCAATCTTCATAGGTCAGTTTACGAGGCATCATGTGCATTTCTCTGTTGTAGTGGCTTAAATATACTTTATCCCCCCACTTGCAGACAGTTTTCTCAATTATACTTCTAACACACAGCAGAAATCCCTGTCTAAACTGATTCATTTTCAACAGGGGTTTATACGCCACTTGTATAGTCCACATCATTCTATGCCTTTCCCAACCCTTAGCTGTGTTGACGGCTGTATTAGATGCATCATTTTTACAAGACGTGAAGGCTCAGCATGTAGCATATTTTATGTATTGATTTATCTGAATAGGATATTTGCAAATATTGATGAGCCCTCTGCTTATTCCTTTTGCACCATTTTTAATAGTGTTGCTTTAAGCATATTTTCCCCACTATGACTGTGAAGCCCTGAATGGCTAAGATATCAGTACAAGTCATAGCGGTTATGACCGCATAGTTTTAACACTATTGGTCTCCATTATTGAGATTCGTTACTTACACAGTCTATTATTAAGATTCCTGGGGTTTTCAATTTGATTTGAGCATCAAACAGAATAAATATTGACAGTGTCTGCTACAGCTTGCCTCTCCTCATTGCCCATGTTATCAGCTAGAGGCTGTAGACAAAAACAGAAATGCATGGTTTTAACGCTGGGTTAGTTGTCACACCTCTAAAAAGGTACAAGCGTTTGATTTGAAAATATACCCACTGACTGGCACGATATCCGATTTCGATGATACATTACTCCATTTCTGCATGTTGCTTATCTAAACATAAAAGTATGGACTCTACGCCAATGAGCTGCTCGAGAACCATGTTATCAGCATCATTATCATTTGCAAAAGAGCCATTTCTTCGGCTGCACTCACCTGAGCATTTTAAATGACATCTCAACCAGAACTCCCCTTGACAGTGGCGATGAGAGGTGGCTGACTGCCAAAACAAAGTGTATACATGTTCTCTCTGAGCTCCCGAACATCACAGTCTACCATCAAAGCCTGTGAGTCATCCACTGCATCAAAACTGTTGCATCATCTCCTAAGTCAATAAGGTAAATAAATATCATCAGGATCGCTGGTGCTGCCGGGGCTGTTTTCTCCCCGTCATAACTGTAGCTGTTCCTAATTACAGTTTCCCTGACACCTGCTTCATAGACCTGAGGCGTCTGAAGAGCACACTTGCTTTCGAGGCATATCTGTATTGTGAGATCCCGCCCCTAATAGTGTCATAGGGCCTCATTACACGGAAGGCGGTGAGCCATGGCGCTATTAGCGCCATGGCTCATGCCGGTAAAATACCGGCACCGCCTTGGCGGAAAGGGGATTTACCGCCCCATTCCAAGGTTGGTGGGGCGGTCAATCCCCCTTCCGCCATTGCCCTTCCCCATTCCCATTTCTGCCCCATAGGGCTCTATGGGAATGGGGAAGGCGCTAATTACGGCACCGCAATTTTGCGGTGCCGTAATTAGCTCCGAGGTCCCTTAGCGGGTTGGTTTTAAACGCCTGCAAAAAGCAGGCGTTAAAGCACCAACCCGCTAAGGGACCTCGTAGTAAGGCGGTACTGGTTAACGGTCACCGTTACCATTAACGGTGGCCGTTAACCATTACCGCCTTCCGTGTAATGAGGCCCATAGTCTTAGAGCCACTCACAAACATATGCCTATTTAGCACATATACCCATTCAAACTATATATATAGGGGTGCTATCAAAGTTGTATTTTTATATCACATTGTATGGGGTTCTTATCCAATTTATATTATATTTATGTAAAATGTACTAGGTCACCAAACTTATTGGGGTTCAATAAAATGTATAGGGGTTTGGATAAATCTATATCAGATTTTTATATCAAATGCATTAGCATTCATCTCAAATTTTATAAAATCCATACAAAATGTGTTTGCAATTTTTGGGGTCATCAAATTTATTGGGGTTCAATTAATTGTATTGGGGTTCGAATAAAATGATATCAGGTGTGTTTATCAAACTCATTTGAGTTTTTATCAAATGTATATAAAATACATATGAAATGTATATAACATGTTTAAGGGTGATCACATTTATTGGGGTTCAATTAAATTCATAGGTGTTCAGGTTATCTATACCAAATGTTATATACACTGCAGCGGGGCTCTTATCGAGTTTGTGGTTCATTGCAATCTATAGGGGTGTAATAAAGGGGCATGACCACCTGTCACTTGTCACGCTTGATGAAAAGTATTCCACTCCACTACTGTGGCGGAAACCTAAGTTGTGTTCTGCCCTTCCTCTCCACCATACAAATACACAAGAGGTTTATATATTTTTACATTAAGCAGAGCTCAAATGAGCTCCTATATGTCAAGGTTAGCTCCTTCTTTGTACGCTTTCTCAATACTGTTTCTTCATTCGGAGCAGCATCAATTTGGCCATTTTGAATAGTACGTATTGTTGACATTTTTGCGTGTTCTGCATTTCTGCCTAGGTTGTACGATTCCCCATTACTTTTCATTTCATTTTTTAAAAAAGTTTTCAGACTTTCTTCCATGTTCTTTTTTATGATATATTTTAAAAGGCCCAGCCATAATGCAACCTCTTAAGTAGGCATATAGGCATATGTTTGGCTTTCCCAAATTGTGCAGACCTTCACCTATGCTGCCAACGTGTAAGCCTCCATGGGATTTTACATTGACTTTTATAACTCATGTGAAGTTTAGGTTTTTAAGGAACAGTATGTTGAGCTGCCAATGTCTTAATTTGGTTGAAAAAAGTGGTGCATGTGCAAGTGTAGCTTTGTTTGTTCTGGCTTAGCAGGCGGAATGCTGAAAGGCCTGGAGGAGGGGGCGGGGTGGCTTCAGGTAAGTCAGAATTCCATGACACATTCTCAGGCTGGGTCCATAGCGGCTTCCACGCAAATCATTGTACGTTCACAATTACATTCTGGAAAATAAATCCTTGCTGCAGTAGTGGTGCTGCATCTTCAGTTTGTGTGCTCCTTTATACTGCACGAATGTGCTTTCATGGGCAATGTAATCTATCCACTTCTCTCGAGTTATTTACCTGTCTTCATGGAATGGCATCTTGCGCAGTCTTTTCTTGAAAGGTGACTTCTTTGACAGGGGTTTCCAAACTTCACAAGTTCGGGTCCATCAACACTTTTTCCAGTAGCCCTGCAAAATGCCTGCAGTGAGTGCAGCTACACCGGTTATCAGACAGCGGTGCACCTCTCAAAGCTCCACTAAGGCAAAGGCACCTCTCTTCCCAGAGACAGACCTGAAGTAGTTGGGAATGGCCTTGGATTTGCAATCAGGACTGGTTTAGAGAAATGCTCATCCTTTTGTACTCAGCCTACAAAGTACCAACAGAGGGCCCACTTGGTCAGCTCTCTGTTAGCCCAAGTGTCAAGGAAGTAAAGAAACAGAAGAAGAAAGCTCATAGCCACACACCTGCTGCCAGAGCCCAGGGTGAAGCTTGGAGTTGGAGGCTGTGTGGCCTTAATGGTAATGAACCTGCATGTGGGTGTGCTGATAAGCAACGTAATGTCATGTGCTATATTTCTGTGGTGCGTTTTCAAAGTTAAAAAGGCAGAGATTATTGGTGGAGTTCTGTTATCATGGCTCCCTGTGGCAAAGAACGAACGTTGGTGAGGGGTAGCCCAGTATTTTGACAAGCTGTCCCTATATCTGTGCAGAGATGCTGAGGACACGTGAGAGAGGTGCCAACGTCTAGAAGACTAATAAGGGCTTAGCAGCCACAAACCGAATTCCAGCGCCTTGTCGAGTGAGCACAATGGCGAATGGTTGCATTCAAGTGGGACCGCAAACCAGAGCACTGTTACAGCTTAGACATGGGGGAAACACAAGATGACTCCTTCCTTACACATGATCCTTACTGAGGCACTGACGTATGAGTGTTTCCTTCACCCGCCCCTTGAGGCAAAGGGGTCAGAGACAGAGGCCGTTGCCTTGCAGCATGGACACAGATCACTGAGTTGTTCGTTGTGTGGGCGGAATCCTCTGACTTCAGTCCTCTGAAGCTTGCTGTTCTTCGGGAGGGTTGACATCTGTAAGCCCTTCATTTCATTCAGTTAAATGGACATTTTCAAGTGAAGGCAAACTCGAGGTTGACTAAAGGCTGCAGCCAACTGGTGAATTTCCCCCATTGTTTTTATATATCTGACAATATCTCATGTGCTCTGGGTTTAAAGATATGTATCAGTCCGCTGGGAGACTGAGGCCCTCATTACAACACCGGCGCTAAACTATGGGGCTATTAGCACCATGGTTGGTGCCGGTGTTGTAACAAGTCCTCCATGGTGAAATGGGGAAATACCACCCCATTCCAAGGTTGGCGGGGCGGTAGTTCCCATTTCACCATGGCCCTTCCCCATTCCCATTTTTGCCCCATAGGGCTCAATGGGAATGGGGAAGGCAGCAATTACGGTACCGCAAATTGCGGTACCGTAATTGCCTGCGAGGTCCCTTTGCGGGTCGTTACTTTAACGGTTGGTCCAGACCAGCCGTTCAGGTCGGGTCCAGCAAAGGGACCTCGTAGTAAGGCGCTAAGTGGTTAACGGCGCCGCAGCTTTTTATGACGCCATTAACCACTTAGCGCCAGGGTCGTAATGACCCCATGAGTGTGTGTGTTTGGGGCGCGGGGTGTCTGACTGTGTGCCCGTGTGTGTGGATTTGTGTGTGTGTCTTCTGTCTATAGGTGTATGTGTGTGTAGCACTACAGCGAATGTCCAAAATAATAAAATACAATTGACTCTATTAGAAGTGAGTACCCTCTTAGTATAGCAGACCTTGGCAGAGCCACCTTAGGGGACTCATTATGCCCTTAGCAGTAGGCTCATGGTGGTAACCACATGCAATACTTATTGGCAAATAGTTGCCAATATGACCCATTCCAATCTGTAGGTGCTTATCCAGTCCTGGTTTTTTTTCTTTGCATTCTGGGACTGGTAGTTCTACTTTTCTCATTAGAAAACTGAACTACAAGTCCCAGAATGCAAATAATAAACCAGGGCTGGATTAGCACCTACAGATTGGAATAGGTCATGTTGGAAACTATGTTAGCATTGTGAGGCGTTTGCAAGAATAATTACTTTAATACTCCTAGAGAGATAAAGGCGCTGTATTACACCAGTTTGGAAAGACCACGGGAGCCAGAGAGTTACCACCTCTGGGCCTGAGACACAAATGCCCCTGAAGGAGTCCCGCTGACAGACTGCGTCCAAGCCATAGAGGTTGGCCGGGCCAGTAAATGTGAGGACACTTGCAGGGCTGAGACTAACCACATATAACACTGAACGTAGGTACCTAACATTATGAGGGAAGCCACATCGGAAGAAAGCCGGAAAGCACATAAGGAGGCAATGGCGGTTAAAAGGAAGGTGTTTTCTGTGCAGGCTTACTTGCTGGCTGCTGGGCTGAGGAAGATGCTCCACATGATCAGCCAAAGAAGTATTCAAGGGATTCCCAGGCCAAGGCAGCTTTTTCGCAAAAGACCAGTCAAAGAAGGAAGCAGGCCTGGCCATGGATTATGCCACCAGCCTCTACTCCACCCCATCCCATCGATGCCTCACAGCACATGGCCACTGATACCTCAGAGCAGCCAAGCCCTCGCATCATCGACTGATGGCCTGCGAAACACCAAACACGCCTAGAGTGACACTTCTCTCCTTACACTGGGAAAGAGACAGTACCAGGGTCACTGCCATTACCTCCTCGCCCATCTTCCTCGTCCCAGTCCTATGCAATTGAGGTGTGCTGACCCTGGGCAGACTCTTGCCATAGCAAGCATTTCCTTTGAATCCATTTTCTATCTCCTGTTTACCTTCTTAGTCTGGCCCCTTCTAGGGTGAGACCCATATTGCCCCAGTCTGACCGCCACACTCCCTGTTTTCTGTCTGTCCTTGGACATTGACTCCTCCTCCAATAGTGATATGCTTGGCCATCTCGGGTGGTAGCGGATATACGTTAGACAGCCTGCGGAGCAGGCGTGCCCACTGTGGATGAGACACCCTTGGCTCAGGTACTTTGAGGGTTTGTGTCGGTCCTTACCCCGCTGGCTGACCATGGTAGGGGCACCGGTGGCATGGATATAGAAGAAACGCACAATGCACAGTTCGTCCCTGTGGCTTGGCAACTTACTTTGGCAACCTTGATAGGTTTTGTTGTTTCCCATGTGGGATGATGTCATAGCTGATGTAATTGAAGTATAAAGTATTTTTGTAGTCCCAAAAATTAGATTACAGTGAGTGAGCTGCATTTTATATGATCACCAGATTTCTCTACTTTATTTGAGCTGACAATAAAGTAGTACTTTGCCATATTCTTTGAGTCTGTCCGGTTATTTGTGTTTGAGATCATTTTTTATGATTATTCCATTCTGCCCATAAGATACGCTGCAAGGGCTGGTGCACATTTTGGTAGCGGTGCGGATGGTTCAAGGTCCAGTCGACCTTGGCCCAGATCTAGACAGTCGGACGATCGATGACTTCCGCCATTAGCCAGAAGACTGTAGAGCTTCCTGTGGAGAGCGGTGCACAATACACATGTTTGAAAAGAATCGTTTGGCAGGTGCCCCGTTGACGAAATTCCTGCCCGGTCCCCGCAGTTGCCCACAGACTGAAGGCGAACTTGTCGATTGGGGAAGAGTCGATGCAGAGGGACTCGAACTGAGCCACGGATTTAAGTAGAGCATTGAAAGTGGCAAATAAGGAGGAGGGGCTATATTATAAGTGTCATGTATATGTCATGTGCTATATTTCTGTGGTGCGTTTTCAAAGTTAAAAAGGCAGAGATTATTGGTGGAGTTCTGTTATCATGGCTCCCTGTGGCAAAGAACGAACGTTGGTGAGGGGTAGCCCAGTATTTTGACAAGCTGTCCCTATATCTGTGCAGAGATGCTGAGGACACGTGAGAGAGGTGCCAACGTCTAGAAGACTAATAAGGGCTTAGCAGCCACAAACCGAATTCCAGCGCCTTGTCGAGTGAGCACAATGGCGAATGGTTGCATTCAAGTGGGACCGCAAACCAGAGCACTGTTACAGCTTAGACATGGGGGAAACACAAGATGACTCCTTCCTTACACATGATCCTTACTGAGGCACTGACGTAAAGTGGCAAATAAGGAGGAGGGGCTATATTATAAGTGTAAATATATGGTAACGAGATTTGTGTTTAAAGAGATAGATACCCCAATTCCAGGTTCCAAGGGGACCAAAGAATACACATTAATCTCTAAACAGAGTATATGATAGGGATTCCTGGGGCAAGTGCCAATTAAGAAGAATGCGTATTACACTCCAAAATGGGGTAAATAGTGAGATGAGATACATCTACTAAGGGAAAGTAAAGGAAGGCGATCACAGAAAAAAGAAAAAGTGCACGTTTATTAGGGGTTATAAATACATCAGTGTAAAACTTTTATTGTGTATAAACTGAGAAATATAAAACCATAGTAATAAATTTAACTAATTATCAGGCCTGAAGATCAAGTGATTGACGTCAATCAGAGAAGGATAAAAATTGAGAAAAAATAAGTACAATTTATTAAAGATTCCTACAGTGATAATAACAGAACAACAGGCTAGCAAGAATCGCTAGAATTATAAATGAAGAAATAAGGAGAAATAATATCATAGACTTTTTAAAATTGGCTAGAACATTGGTCTTTTGTGGTAAAGGGTGGCGATTGATAGTGCTTGCCCAAATACATTTTTGTTTTGTAAGTGATTTAAGAATCTGGTCATTATTGGTAGTCCAGATCGACCTGCCATCATGGCATACACGCCCCTTTTACACCTATGTAGGACTTTACCAGGGTATACACCGACAATTAGGCAGCATCTTGCGGAGTGGGTGAAGGGAATGACTGATAAAACACTTATGCCATGGCCTCAAGAAGTATCAGAACTGGCGCTATGGGCTACGGGACTTGCTAGATGATCAGCTATGTCTTCGTCTTCACTCGAGTTATAACATTCCCCAATCACCTCCTCCTCACCTGAATAGTCCAGTTTCTTCCGGCGGGTAAGTCCTATGTAAGGCTTCTTCTTTTTTTGAAGATATGGTCTACCTCGGAAGGAAGCCACCGTGACTCCCAGACAGAGAAAACCCATGGTGACTCCCCTCCGCGACAGCCAGAGGGGAAAAAGCCACTGGATGGCAAAAAAACCCTGGATCCAAGGTAGTCGTGAAGGCTGTGGAAGTCGTCTGCACTGTAGTAGGTTGAATTGGTCCTCCGCCGATACCCAGGAACAGTAAGGTCGGCGTGTCTCTGCAGATCGTTCGATGGAGAAAGCGGGATACAGGTAAGTACCCCTCAGGGTGGAGGACAAGCGAGAACGGGAGAATCCGGGAGTCTGAGAATCCTAGAGCGAAGAATGGCAGCAGGGGACAGCACGGGAACAAAACACAGGGGAAGGCAAGCGGGAACAAGAGAAGGGGGAGAGCCTAACGGAAAACGGGAGGAGGAGAAAACAGATGCTTAAGGAAGGCGTAAATAGCAGGACAGAAACTGTCAGAGGGAAAAACTAGCGCTAGCAACAGGGCGATAATGAACTCAGTTGCAACGCGCCGAGCCGCCGGCAGCCGAGTGAGATAAACAAACGGCGGCGGCCATCTTGGAAACAACTAGACCGTGTCTGGTAGACGGAGAAGGAACGTAATGGAACACTTCAATGGCGTCCCTGTTTCCACCTTCACCACAAACGCCAGTCACCGGCGGCAGTGACAGTATGCCCCCTCCGAAGGCTTCTCCCTCCCGGCCTTTCAGGATGTAGTCGGTGGAACTTGTGTAACAGTTGAGGAGAGTGAACGTGGAAATGGGGTTCCCAAGTATCTTCTGAGGAGGGATACCCTTTCCAATGTACGAGATACTCAAGACGTCCCCGATGATAACGGGAGTCACGTATCTGAGAAACTTCATACTCCTCAAAAGCTGGAACAGGCAAAGTCCATAGCTTGGGGGATACTTGTTTCCGGGTATCTGACACAAAGGGACGTAAGAGAGATGAGTGAAACACGGGGTGAATCCGCCTGAGTCCCTTAGGCAACTTGAGGCGGAAAGCCACAGGATTGATCCTTGAAGTTATCTCGAAGGGTCCAATGTAGCGGGGTGACAGCTTAGAAGGCCGAACCCATCGAGGAAGGAACTTGGTGGACAGCATGACCTTGGAGCCTTTGTCCCAGGCAGGAACTTGACTCCGGTGTTTGTCGGATTGCTCCTTATAATGTCTGCTAGCCTTAAAGAGGCTCTGACGGGCCTTGTTGTGGGCCTCCTTGATCTGCACGAGGGTGGTCTCCAATGAAGGGATGTTAGTTTCCTCCCAGAAACCCGGAACTATGGACTGCGGGTTGTATCCGTAGGTACAGAAGAAGGGGCTAATTCCTGTAGCCGTGTGGACAGCGTTATTGTATGCAAATTCTGCTGTGGGGAGCAGGTCCACCCAATTGTCTTGCTGTTTATTTATGAAACACCTTAAGTACTGCTCTAAGGTACCATTTAACCTTTCGGTCTGTCCATTTGTCTGGGGGTGAAACCCTGACGAAAGAGCTCTCTCAACGCCCAATGAATTACACAAAGCTGACCAGAACCTGGAGGTATACTGGCTGCCCCTGTCTGAAATTATCTTTTGGGGAAGCCCATGTAGCCTGAAAATGTCCTTGAGGAATACGTCAGCCATGACTGGGGCGGACGGGATCTTTGTCAAAGGAGAAAAATGTGCAAGTTTCGAGAAAGCGTCTATGGTTACCATTATGCAGGTACAGCCTCGGGAAACCGGTAACTCCACAATAAAATCCGTAGAAATGCATTTCCAGGGACCATGTGGTTTCGAGGTGGTATATTTGCTTTGTAAGCACACCATACAGGATTGAACATAGGCTTGAGTATCGGCCTTCATGTTGGGCCAGATGAAAGCTCTTTGGAGAAGTTCCAGAGTACCTCGTACTCCTCGATGACCTGCTGTCTTGGAATCGTGGCACCACTGAGTGACTCGTCTCCTGAGATTAATGGATGGAATGAACAGTCTTCCATGGATAAAGTGCAACCCGTCCTTAGTGGTGACTGGTTGATTTCCCACATTGAGAGTAGGTTCTTGCAGGTAGGCTCCTCGTACTTCTTCCAAAAAGCTAGACACTGTAGATATGATCCGAGTACGAGGAAACATAAGCTCCTTGCTGTAAGGGAAAATAACATCGTCTCTGCGGGAGAGAGCATCGGCGACTAGATTTTGAGAGCCAGGGATGAATGTGATGACAAAAATCAAACTGGGCGAAAAAATGAGCCCATCTGGCCTGACGGGTGTTATAACACTCTTGCTGCTTGAGTATTTGCAGATTTTTATGGTCTGTTCGTATCTGGAACGGGTGTAGGCTCCCTTGGAGCAAATGCCTCCACTCCACACAAGCCAGCTTCATAGCTAGTAGTTCCTTTTCTATGACAGAGTAGTTGCGTTGGCTGGGATTCAAAGTCTTGGAGAAGTACGCCACCGGATGCTCGAGGTCCTTGACTCTCTGAAGAAGAACAGCACCTACGGCTGCTGCAGAAGCGTCGGTCTCCAGAATAAAGGGTAGTAGTTGATCTGGTTGTTTCAAGATAGGAGCTGTACAGAACTTGTGTTTTAAGCTGAGGAAGCTTTCTTCAGCCTCATTTGACCAGATGAAAGGACCCGTGGATTTCTTGAGAAGGGATGTAATGGGAAGAGTGAGTAAGGAAAACCTCGGAATGAACTTCCGATAGAAATTTGCCAGCCCCAAAAAACGTTGAATATCCTTAACCGCAGAAGGCGACGGTCATGACAATATGGCATCCACCTTCCTTGGGTCCATAGTAACCCCTTTGTCGGATAGGATGAATCCCAAGTATGACAACGAGGATTGAGCAAATGCACATTTCTCAGGTTTTACCAGAAGACTGTGATGTTGTAGTCTGCGCAGAACCTCCTTGACATGCCGAGTATGTTCCTCCTGGCTCCGTGAGAAGACTAAAATGTCATCCAGGTAAACTACTGTGTTAAGGTTCAGAAGGTCTGAAAACAATCGGTCCATGAATCTTTGGAAAATGGAAGGTGCATTGACTAGGCCAAACGGCATAACTTGATATTCAAACAACCCATAGGGAGTGCGAAACGCCGTCTTCCACTCATCTCCTGTTCTTATGCGGAGTAGATGATACGCATTCCGTAGATCAAGTTTAGCAAACACAACAGAGCCTTGAACAGCCTCTAGAATCTCTGAGATGATGGGCATAGGGTACCAATCCTTTATGGTCACTCTGTTTAACCCCCGATAGTCGATACAGGGCCGCAACTCCTTAGTATCCCGTTTGGGTATGAAAAACAGAGAGGCCCCAGCGGGGGATTTGGAAGGTCTTATGAGTCCATTTGCTAAATTATCATCAAGGTAACTTCGGAGCACAGCTTTTTCTGATACAGAGAGGGGATACATCCTCCCAAAGGGGACCAATGCCTGCGGTACTAGGTCGATACCACAATCCTCTGGGCGATGTGGAGGAAGTTTGATGGGGGTCTGCTCCTGAAAGACTTCTGCGTATTCGGAAAGACGTTCCGGTATGCAATGGATGGAACTGCTTTCGACAGCGGACATGGTCTTAACGGTTGCGAATGTTGGTTCCGGAAGGCATTCTCGTAGGCAGAAAGCGGAATGAAAACTTAGTAGATTCTTAGACCAATCCACCGTTGGGTTGTGTTTCCGGAGCCATCCTATTCCTAAGATGACCGGGAAGTGGGCCGCCCGTATGATGTCAAATCTTATTGTTTCAGAATGCTGGTGAATGGATACCTGAATCTCCTCGGTGGTGTGAGTAATGAGTCCCGAACATAGGGGTGTACCATCCACTCCTTCAACCTTTTGGTCCTCTTTTTTCTCAATCCTTAGTAGACCCACCTTATCAGCCCAAAAGGTGTCAAGGAAGTTTCCAGCCGCCCCACAATCCAGTAGAGCCTGCATCTCTACTTCTCTCTTCCGGAAGCGGAGTTTGATGGCTATAACCATGAGACGCAAATCTTCGCTCATCTGAGATGAAGCCACAGAAAGAGTAGTGTAGGAACAAGGTGCAGCCCCTCGATAGTCTGTTCCACTGACTATCGAGGGCGGTCGTTTCCCGATCTCTTTGGGGGCACATCAGGGCAGTCTCTCAGCAGATGGTTGGCAGCTCCACAATATAAACAAAGATTCCCTTCACGTCTCCTCTTCTTTTCTTCGGCAGTCAACGGAGATCTGGTGGTTCCGACCTGCTTGGGTTCATCTCTGGTGGGACGCGATGCAGGTGAGGAGGCTGACGGGGGTGTATCCAAGAAAGGATGTGGACGCGAGCCTTCTTCTTTTCGTTTTTTCGTTCCGTCAGGCGGAAATCGATTCTTAGAACTGCAGTCTGAAGATCTACAAAGGTTTCTGGGCGAGGGATCCGGGCAAGCTCATCCTTGAGCTCCTCTCGCAAGCCCCTGCGGAATATGGCGTACTGGGCCTGCTCTTGCCAACCTGCCTCTGCAGCGAGCTTCTTGAAAGTGGAGATATAGGAGAGTAAGTCGGTACTCCCTTGACGCACATCCAGCAGGTCTTCGCTAGCCACGTGTGAGCTTTCGGTTCGCAAAAAGGTGTGTATAAGTAGTTCCTTAAAGACCGCATAGTCCTGCAAAACTGGGTCTGATAGGGATACCAATGGAGTAGCCCATGCCAAGGCGTTTCCCGTCATGTGCGTGATCATGAAACCCACCTTGGAATGATCTGTGGAAAATGCATTTCTGCGGAAGGTGAAATGGATATTACAGGCTTCCAGGAATTCCTTAACCTTTCTGTAACGCTCACCTGATTCCCACGGAGGCGCGGGTCTTGGCAGGAAGCTGTCTGTGACTCGAAAAGTGATGTGCAGGACTCGATTGGCTTCTGGGGTCGAACCTCTTCGCACTGTGTGTCGGACTCGAAGAGTGAGGTTTCTGCAGGTGAAAGAATATGGGGGTTAATGGTCTGGGTTGTTGAATGTCCCTCTCTCTCTCTCTCTCTTCCCAGCTTTTTCGTAGAGCCCCCAGGTCAACGTGCTCACCTTATATAGGTGAATGCTGGGCTCTCCATCTGCGTCTGGTGCAGGGTGCCGTTGCCAGTTCCTTCACTGGTGAAACACAGGCCTCTTGAATTCAGAGGATGGTTACCGTCGTTATCTGCACGAGCGGTGAGTTTCTGGACACCTTTTGTCTTTATAGTCTTTACATGCGTGGCACGTTTATATGCAGACTCTGTATAATGCCTTTCCCTTATGTATTGCAGGGCTCTTGAGATGAAAGATGAAGTGAAGCGCTTGGAAGTTCGTAAGTATGGCAAGCGCTCTAAATGTCTCTTTCCTTGCAGCTTAGTTCGTGTTAAAGAGACGCCGGAGAATTCGCAGTCGTTTTATTGCGACGAGCGTGATGGACGTAAGTAAATACCTGCTTAATGTCTTTTCTTTTGCCTTTCAGATGTTGGGTTGCAGGGCCGGAGTCCGCGGAATGCCAGTAAGTTGTTAACGATACTTTGTCTTCACAGGCGGCGATGCAGAACGAAGAAATCCGGAATTCACAGCGTGCCGGTAAGTATGGCAATGCTTTTGTTCTTGCAGGTGGAGATGCGGCGTGAAGAAACGGCCGCAGCCGATTGATCAGGTAAGTAAGCACTGCGTGTAAAGTTCGCCTTGCTAACCTGTTGTTTCTGTTCTTTGCAGGTGCTGATGATGTCTGGATACTGAAATGGTAAGTAGGATTCTTGCAGGTCCAGGATCGGAAGAAGAAAGGCCGGAGCAGACTCGGTGAGCGTTCTGCTGCAGATGCAGAATAACGCGAAGCACGCTTCATCTATCGGGTGTGGTTTAAATAGCCTTGGAGTGATGAGGCGTCTTCTTCCACGGCCCCGCCTAGGTAAGAAAAGAGTTCCAGTTTCCAGAAGAGTTCCAGTGCTGTATCCAGGGAGTGGAGCTGCCCCACCCAGGTAAGAAAGTAGTCCCTGTTCTCAGATGGCTTCTAAGTGGCTGGTAAGTAAGCAGCATGGTCTGCTGCAGGTAAGTCCACCCAAGCATCTTCACACCTATTATGAGCCCGGCGCTTCCAGTGCCGGGACCAATGGTTTTGATGAGCCTGGTGCCACCGGCGCCAGGACAAGGTCCAAAAGGTCCCAGTGGGGACCGGCTGGTGCTTAGGTTTAGGGTTAGGGGCCTGCTTCCAAGGACGTTGGGCTGGTCCTGGCTCCTTGGAAGCAGTGATCATGACAGTACCCCCCCTCAAGGCCCCTCCTAAGCGTGTCTTCTCCGGGGGTTTTGGCTTGTCGGGGTGATTCAGATGGAATTTCTTGACCAGACGAGGTGTGTGGACATATTCTGAAGGTTCCCAAGACCTTTCCTGGGGGCCGTAACCTTTCCAATCAACCAGATAATATAACTTAGATTTGGAGATCTTGGAGTCTAGGATGTTCTTAACTTCGAATTCGAGTTCTCCATCTACTAAAACCGGTTCTGGGAATTCAGTCAATCGGGTTTCTGGTTGTACTGGTTTTAATAAGGAGACATGGAATACTGGGTGTATTTTCATATGCATAGGTAACTCCAATTTGACAGCCACCGGATTAATTATGGCAGATATGAGATAGGGTCCAAGGTATCTCGGGATGAAGGTGCGGGGTCCCTTTAGAGGCAGGTGCTTAGTGGATAGCCAGACCTGATCTCCTACAGCGTAGTGAGGAGCCTCTTTACGGTGTCGATCTGCTCCTCTTTTGAATTGAGCTTTAGCTCTTTGCAGATGGGCCGAGGCTTCCTTAAAAGCACGGGTGATCTCCGAGTGCAAGTGATCCACAGCAGGTGCTTCGAATTCTTGGGGAGGATCCAGGTTAGAGGTTCTAGGATGGTGTCCGTATAGTAGGAAGAAGGAGTCTTCCCTGTTCCAGAATGAATCGAATTATTGTAAGCGTATTCAGCGATCCAAAGAATATCCTTCCAGGGGTTTTCAGTTTGTTGGAGCATGCAACGTAAATATTGCTCTAGAGTTTGATTTGTCCTTTCGGTTTGTCCGTCAGTTTGGGGATGGTGACTAGTTGAAAGTCTTACATCAATTTGGGCTAGACGACAGCAACTGCGCCAGAAGTGAGAGATGAATTGACTTCCCCTATCGGAGACTAAAACCGAGGGAAAACCGTGTAGCCGAACGATGTTTTCTAAGAATTCTCGGGCCAATACTGAGGCTGATGGTAGACCCTTCAGGGGAATGAAGTGAGCCATCTTGGAGAATAGATCCACGACTACTAAAATGGTAGTATACCCTGAGCATGGAGGTAAGTCCGTGATGAAATCCATGGACAGGGTATGCCATGGACAGGGAGGGATGTCTAGTGGCTGTAATAGGCCGGCTGGTTTCTCCTTCTGACTTTTATTCTGGGCACATACACCACAGGAGATTACAAAGTCTCTAATATCTTTTTTCCATGACGGCCACCAGAAATGTCTTTTAATCTTTTCCATGGTTTTGGTAATGCCAGGGTGACCCTCCATTAGAGAGTCGTGATAACAGGAGATTACTTGTTTTTGTATTTTCTCACAGGGTAAATGCAATCGTCCTCGGAAATATGGTAGGTCTTGATCCACTGAGAATTCTTTCCCCTTTAATTGCCAATCTTGCAAAGCGCCCGGAGTTAGGAGTGATTTAACCATGGTCTTGATGTCTTCAAAAGATTGAGCGCTGACCAAACCCAAAATTCTTTGTTTTGGGATTATGGGTATTGGTTCTGGATTGGTCAAATGTTCATCTACTCCCATCCGGGAGAGAGCATCTGCTTTTCCGTTCTTACTGCCTGGTCGATAAGTAATTATAAAGTCAAATTCTGCTAGAAACAGAGCCCAGCGAAGCTGTCTGGAAGACTGAGCTTTGGCTGTCTTTAGATATTGTAAATTGCGGTGATCAGTCATTACGGTGACTGTGTGTCTGGCTCCTAGAAGATAATGCCGCCAGGCTTTAAAGGCCGATCTGATGGCCAAAAATTCCTTGTCTGTAATTGAATAGTTGATCTCGGGAGGCGAAAACTTGCGGGACCAAAAGGCAACAGGATGTAGTTGGTGTGTGACCGGATCTCTTTGTGATAAAACTGCCCCCATAGCAAGACTAGAAGCATCCGTTTCCACGATGTAGGGGAGTTCTGGGCGAGGATGTTTTAAAACAGGTGCAGAAATGAATTTAGCTTTTAAGTCCTGAAAAGCTTGTTCTGCTTCAGAAGACCACTCAAAACGTTTGTTCTTCTTCAACAGAGCGGTGATGGGCTGGACTATCCGAGAAAATTCAGGAATGAATCTGCGGTAAAAGTTAGCGAACCCTAACATGCTTTGAACTCCTTTTACCGAGGTTGGTGATGGCCACTTGATGATTGCATCAACTTTCTTTGAATCCATATGGACTCCGTTAGGTGACAATATGAATCCCAGGAACTCGACTTCCGTTACGTTGAAAACGCATTTCTCAAGCTTAGCAAAAAGATTATGTTGACGCAATCTCTCGAGAACCATTTTAACGTGTCTCTGATGTTCCTCTTCAGATGATGAATAGACGAGGATGTCATCAATGTAGACAACAACACACACGTCTATGAGTTCTCTAAGGACATCGTTCATAAAATACTGGAAAGCAGCAGGAGCATTACACAGTCCAAAGGGCATCACTTGATACTCGAATAGCCCGTACTTGGTGCGGAAGGCCATTTCCATTCATCGCCCTCTTTTATCCGTACCAAGTGGTAGGCTCCTCTGAGATCCAACTTTGTGTATTCACATGCATCTTTGACTTGATCCAGGAGTTCAGGGATCAAAGGTAACGGGTATCTGTTTTTAACGGTGATCTGATTCAGGGCGCGGTAATCTATGCAAGTCCTAAGGTCTCCTTCCTTTTTCGGAACGAAGAACAAAGCCGATGAAGCTGGAGATTTTGAAGGACGGATAAACCCGTTAGCTAGGTATTGGTCTAGGTATTGTCTGAGGTGAAGGTTCTCTGGCTCGGTGAGGGCATAAATCCTGCTGCAAGGAGGAGTTGTTCCAGGTATCAGATCTATTTGACAGTCGTAAGACCTATGAGGAGGCAGGGTGTTGGCTTGATCCTTCCGGAAGACGTCTTGGAATTCCTGGTATTCGGGAGGTAATTTGGGCACCTCCTCAGAAGAGATTGCCGCCAGTGAAACATCAGGCCGAGGATAACAAGTGGTAAAACACTCTGGAAACTGAACCGTCTTTGCTCGCCAATCGATCTGAGGATTGTGCTTCTCTAACCAAGGGATTCCCAGAATGATCTGGAACTGAGGGGCCTTGATTACATCGAACACGATTCTCTCCCGGTGTCCATCTTGACTCACTAGCGTCACTTCTTGGGTGGCATGCGTTACTGGTCCGGAGGCTATCTCCATGCCATCCACAGTAGTGATGACGTCTTTCACTGCCTTAGGGACAAGGGGTAGATTCATCCTTGATACCATTTCACGGTCCACATAGTTACCGATTGCTCCGCTGTCAATGTAAGCTTCAATTGCATGCAAACGATCCGGACGTTCAGGACTAATGAGGACCATGGGTATCACGAAATGGGAGGTCACGGAACAGATCTTAACGCTCGGCAAGAGGACCTCTTGTCGGGCGAGGTCGTTTCCCTGCTCAGAATTTGTGGTACAGGTATCCGCGGCTCCTACAGTCTTCTTAGCTGGTTTCACTGGACAGTCCCGAAGAAAGTGTCCTGAGTTTCCGCAATAGAGGCATAATTGCAGCTGCCTTCTTCTTTCCCGCTCTTTCTGGGTTAAAGGTCCTTTCATGCCCCCTATTTGCATAGGTTCCACAGTGTCAGCTCCCTTATTCGAGGTCTGTGGTTTAGAAAACACTCGGGTATCAAATCTGGAACGATCTGCCTTCCTGTTCTGTAGTCTATGGTCCAATTGGACAACTAAGTCAATATAGTCAGAACATTCTTGTGGAGGATTCACAACTTGCGCTAACACATCTTTGAGCTCTCCACGCAGGCCTCTGTAGAAAAGCGTTATTCTCTTGTCCTCGGGCCATTGTGTTTCCACTATGAGTCTATTGAAGGAGGCTATATAAGTCAAGAGGTCTTGATTACCCTGTCGTAATGAGAGAAGCTCATTGTCCAAGGCCTGCCCTTGTGCATGTCTTGCGAACAGTTTCTCCATGCTGGACTGGAAGGCCTGAAAATCATGTAAAACCGGATCATCCTGGGTGACTAAAGGGATCGACCAATCTGCAGCGCTGCCACTGAGATAAGAAAGCACGAAAGCCACCTTGGTCTGGTCTGTTGGGAATGCAGCTGGTCGACATAAGAAGTGTAGGCGGCACTGATTGATGAACACTGCGAATTTCTTTGGATTACCAGAAAAGCGTTCGGGCGGAGCCAAGGGAACATTACCGGGCAGATTGATTTGCACTGGATTTAAAGATGATGCAGAAGGATAACTTCCTCCTGGAACAGGCAAAGGTGTCTGTCCTGCCTGCGTTTGTAACAACTGCCTAGCAAGGTCCTCTGTTCGCTCCTTGGAAAGTATCAATTCTCTTCTTAGAGAGTTCGTTTCCTGTCAAGCTGCATGTACTTCTGCTCTTAATTCCCCGAGCAACTGGGCTAGTTGATCAGTGTCTGAGGTTTCCATTGCGCCTGGGTAGGAGTTTTGTGGTGGGCTTCGCGTTCTGTAACGCTCACCTGATTCCTACGGAGGCGCGGGTCTTGGCAGGAAGCTGTCTGTGACTCGAAAAGTGATGTGCAGGACTCGATTGGCTTCTGGGGTCGAACCTCTTCGCACTGTGTGTCGGACTCGAAGAGTGAGGTTTCTGCAGGTGAAAGAATATGGGGGTTAATGGTCTGGGTTGTTGAATGTCCCTCTCTCTCTCTCTCTCTCTCTTCCCAGCTTTTTTGTAGAGCCCCCAGGTCAAGGTGCTCACCTTATATAGGTGAATGCTGGGCTCTCCATCTGCGTCTGGTGCAGGGTGCCGTTGCCAGTTCCTTCACTGGTGAAACTCAGGCCTCTTGAATTCAGAGGATGGTTACCGTCGTTATCTGCACGAGCGGTGAGTTTCTGGAGACCTTTTGTCTTTATAGTCTTTACATGCGTGGCACGTTTATATGCAGACTCTGTATAATGCCTTTCCCTTATGTATTGCAGGGCTCTTGAGATGAAAGATGAAGTGAAGCGCTTGGAAGTTCATAAGTATGGCAAGCGCTCTAAATGTCTCTTTCCTTGCAGCTTAGTTCGTGTTAAAGAGACGCCGGAGAATTCGCAGGCTTTTATTGCGACGAGCGTGATGGACGTAAGTAAATACCTGCATAATGTCTTTTCTTTTGCCTTTCAGATGTTGGGTTGCAGGGCCGGAGTCCGCGGAATGCCAGTAAGTTGTTAACGATACTTTGTCTTCACAGGCGGCGATGCAGAACGAAGAAATCCGGAATTCACAGCGTGCCGGTAAGTATGGCAATGCTTTTGTTCTTGCAGGTGGAGATGCGGCGTGAAGAAACGGCCGCAGCCGATTGATCAGGTAAGTAAGCACTGCGTGTAAAGTTCGCCTTGCTAACCTGTTGTTTCTGTTCTTTGCAGGTGCTGATGATGTCTGGATACTGAAATGGTAAGTAGGATTCTTGCAGGTCCAGGATCGGAAGAAGAAAGGCCGGAGCAGACTCGGTGAGCGTTCTGCTGCAGATGCAGAATAACGCGAAGCACGCTTCATCTATCGGGTGTGGTTTAAATAGCCTTGGAGTGATGAGGCGTCTTCTTCCACGGCCCCGCCTAGGTAAGAAAAGAGTTCCAGTTTCCAGAAGAGTTCCAGTGCTGTATCCAGGGAGTGGAGCTGCCCCACCCAGGTAAGAAAGTAGTCCCTGTTCTCAGATGGCTTCTAAGTGGCTGGTAAGTAAGCAGCATGGTCTGCTGCAGGTAAGTCCACCCAAGCATCTTCACACCTATTATGAGCCCGGCGCTTCCAGTGCCGGGACCAATGGTTTTGATGAGCCTGGTGCCACCGGCGCCAGGACAAGGTCCAAAAGGTCCCAGTGGGGACCGGCTGGTGCTTAGGATTAGGGTTAGGGGCCTGCTTCCAAGGACGTTGGGCTGGTCCTGGCTCCTTGGAAGCAGTGATCATGGCACTTTCTTTCCGAGCCGTCGAATTTACCCGACACCAGGGGTATTGGGGGTAAATCAGATGTCTGTTGTTCTCTTGCAGCTACTCTTTGTTGGAGCGCCACGTTGTCAGCCTTTAGTGTTTGGACTTCTGCGTTGAGGGTTTGGACAGCTGTCACTAGCTCTTGCAGTTGTTGTGGCGTAGCCATAACTTCTTCTTGGCGTTGCAAGCTATCAGAACTGGCGCTATGGGCTACGGGACATGCTAGATGATCAGCTATGTCTTCGTCTTCACTCGAGTTATAACATTCCCCAATCACCTCCTCCTCACCTGAATAGTCCAGTTTCTTCCGGCGGGTAAGTCCTATGTAAGGCTTCTTCTTTTTTTGAAGATATGGTCTACCTCGGAAGGAAGCCACCGTGACTCCCAGACAGAGAAAACCCACGGTGACTCCCCTCCGCGACAGCCAGAGGGGAAAAAGCCACTGGATGGCAAAAAAACCCTGGATCCAAGGTAGTCATGAAGGCTGTGGAAGTCGTCTGCACTGTAGTAGGTTGAATTGGTCCTCCGCCGATACCCAGGAACAGTAAGGTCGGCGTGTCTCTGCAGATCGTTCGATGGAGAAAGCGGGATACAGGTAAGTACCCCTCAGGGTGGAGGACAAGCGAGAATGGGAGAATCCGGGAGTCTGAGAATCCTAGAGCGAAGAATGGCAGCAGGGAACAGCACGGGAACAAAACACAGGGGAAGGCAAGCGGGAACAAGAGAAGGGGGAGAGCCTAACGGAAAACGGGAGGAGGAGAAAACAGATGCGTAAGGAAGGCGTAAATAGCAGGACAGAAACTGTCAGAGGGAAAAACTAGCGCTAGCAACAGGGCGAGAATGAACTCAGTTGCAACGCGCCGAGCCGCCGGCAGCCGAGTGAGATAAACAAACGGCGGCGGCCATCTTGGAAACAACTAGACCGTGTCTGGTAGACAGAGAAGGAACGTAACGGAACACTTCAATGGCGTCCCTGTTTCCACCTTCGCCACAAACGCCAGTCGCCGGCGGCAGTGACAAGAAGGCTGGTTGTCAAAAACAGTACTGCAACATATGACAACGTATTTTTATGCTAGATACACGGAAAGAAGTTACAAAAGAGGTAAGCTGTTTTAGAATTATGCAAGATATCAAAGTGAGAAAGAAGACCCACCTGAGTAGGAGTGTATGCTTAATCAGAATAAACAGAAGGGAGTAACGCCCTCAGCTTCTCTTACTCCTACCAAAAAAGATAGCAGCTGGGTAAATTAATCCAATATATGCACCTCCTTCTTACAATAGTGAAGACAGCATGGAAAAAAGTAAGACTAAGGTACGGAAAAATATATCAGCATGCTACGAACATAAAGAGCGTGATGAGCGAGAAAGTAGACAGAAAGAAATGCAGAAGGAAGCTAAGAGACAAAAAGAGGAGAAGGACAGGGTCAAGGAAGGGATTGTAGCGCAAAACGAATGGATGGGAGAACAGATATTACTCAAGTTAGACGGAAAGGGCATTGATGATGTTCGAGAGAGGGAAGAAAGAGAACCATGGGAAGAGAAGGTATAAGAACAAGAAAGAGCATATAAGGAGGAGAAGGAGAGGAAACTAAGGGAAGAACGAAGAAGGTATGAGGAACAAAAGAAAGAGAAGGAGAGATTAGCCGACAGAAAATGCACTGAAATAGAAGCCCAGAGAATGAAAGAACGTAGGTTGCCAAGAAAGTGAGAGGAAGAAGAAGACAGGGAGATGAGGAGAAGGGAAGAAGAAATGAGAAGGAGTAGGGAACAAAGACATAATGAAATAGATTGCATTGTTAATAGAAGTATGGTACCACTTGAAGCGTGAGACCGATGGGAGGAAAAGAGAGGGTCACAACAGCCCCACAGGGAGTTGAAAGGGATACCGAGAATACAGACGTGGGCTGGTGAGCATGAGGTAGAAGGCATAGGGAAAAGAATTGGGGCTTTATATAGACAGAGGAGAGAGAAAGATGACTTTGGTGGTTATGAGGAGTACCACAGGATCTCTGCCAAAGGAAACAGGAAGTAAAACAGATGACACGTTGATGGACAAGCATAGAGTGCTATCCCTAAGTAGACTAGATCTTGTTAATGAGGAAAGGGATAATAGCCATACGACTTGGTGCATAATGATGTTAGACGAAGAAAGGGAACAAAACGATAAGGCACAAAGAGAGGGTCCAAGTGGTTTTTTGATAGACTTGAGTATAGAAAAAAGGGTAAAATGTTCAGATTTAGAGGACTCTAAAGAGAAAACACTGGAACCGACACCATATTCTGAAGGCCCACCAGCATGATCGCGCAGTGAAGGGGATATAGCCGGTGTCATATGTAAACAGGTTAAGGTCACTGTCAGGACGAAGGCAAACTGGCAAAACTAGCCCCACCTGGAAAAAGAGAAGTGTAGGTGCATATGATTATGGGCAAGGGTATACGCAATTTCCATAATTAGGAAAAGGGGGAGGATGCCCAAAACAAATATTCCATGGCCACAAATAGATAAAGACAATTTGAAATGTAAATTGCCTAGTTTGACTGCAGGTGCAGGGAAATGGATTCATGAGTTAGAAAGAACAACAGCGGGAATGACGTTGGCAGTGGGTGGTGTAAAAGGCCTGCTTGCAAGCATTCTAGGGAGAGAGCTGACGTCATTTGGAGATGAGCAGGGTATGTAAGTGCAACATCACAAAACACGACACATGACAGAGCGTATTTTAATAACTGTAAAGCAGATGTATGGAGAACTCTTAGAGTACAGTATCTGGATACATCAGATATGGGTGCGATTATTACATGCAAAATGGGTGAGAATTAAAACACTGGGCCTCATTACGACTTTGGAGGTAGCCATGGCACTATTAGCATTTTAATTTCAACTGGAGTAGTGATGACAGCAGTCCTTACACAGAAAACAACTTTAGGACATGGGCACTAACTATTAGCATATTGCAATAGGATTTTAGACCCAGTAATGCACGGACACTATGCTTGCGAACAAGCTTTACTGCTGCTGCATTTGCGATTGAAAAGGCTGCAAGTATTACGGTAGGGTGCTCAATGGCACTATTCTTTGAGCATGCCTTATTTGCCATAAATAGGAAACCTAAAGGTACATTGACTACACAAAGAGCATCACGATGTGAGGTGATTATTTCGAATCCAGCAATTCAAATTGTTAGATGTAAAGCAGTGAATCCGGCAACATTTGTAGCAGAATTGGTAGGAAAAGAGGACTATTAGCATTATTGTACAACGTATACTGAATTTTATGATTACATTCCCCATGATAGAGAAAATGCTCTTGCGGGGGTGAGGTTATCTTTATTGATGGTTCTTTGAAAATTGACCAAACGACAGGTGAAATGCAAACTGGATGAGCAGTAGTAAAGCTGAACCAAGATGGTGAATTTGAGGTAGTGACAAGTGCGAGACTGCCTTTGCATTGTTCATCACAGGCTGCAAAATTAGTGTTATTTATTGCTGCACTCTAGAGATACGAGGAATGCTTAAATGGAATCCTTTAAGATAGTAAAAATAAAGATTAACTTAAAGAATGGGTTTTTACATTGCTTACCCTTGGCTATGTTCGCACTGAGAAACCAACATGGTTCAGATCACCACCTGACTCCTCATGAGTTGGTGACTACACGTCATATGAGAATGCCCCTTACTCCTCACACTCGAACAGAAACTGATTCCGAGAGTGTATCCAAGGCTCTAGGGGATGAGATGCATGATTATTCAACAAATATGACCGCTAGTGTTTCTTTAATTTCTCAACAGGTCAAACGTCGGAAGGAAGGGTCAAAGAAGATGGAAGAATACAGCCAAACCGATGATCCTAGCAAATAGTCAAAACAGCCTAATTTGTACCCAGGCTACCATGTGTTAGCACAACGTTTTGTATGCACTTGGAATAAGCCTGGCTTTCAAGGACCCTATTATGACAAATCAACTTCCAGGGCACCAGTGGCTGACTGATGAATATCGGTTTCTAAACCATCAGTCAGCCCTACACCTCTAGTACAACAGAAGGGATCCAAACACATTGGAAACACAAGCAAATTATAAACCTCCTTGTCCAATTTTGGTAACGTGGATGTAACGGCAGGCTTATCTCTGCAAGGTCAAGGATTGTTGGTTAGTTGCAACACAGCAAAAATTCAATTTCCTTTGGAGATGTTTATGGGAGGCATCTTGCTCCCCTCTTTGGAAATCCTGGCCTTCTTTCACTGGCGGAAGCTGAAAGGCAGCCTGCACCTTCAGCCAGGGTCCAAATGAGTCTTCTTGTTACTCCTTGCCATTGATAAAAGGGACTGTCCAATCAAGGTAGTATAAAAATATCTGCTTTATTATTATTCAACAGACAGTTCTAGCACACTTCAAAATACAACCCACCCTGTAGGGGAATGCACAAGACAGACAGTTTCAAGAAGGAAAAGGCATGCACTCTGGATACTGGCAAGAAGGTAGTCGATAAAGTAATCAATCACAATAGGGCAAGGATATTTGCTTTCAACACAAAGGGAGCAATGGGTCGTACAATTTCCCTAGGGACCTTTGGAGAAGGACCAGGGGGTCAGTACCACAATGTACCTTGTGCTTGTAGAAGTTCTTGGTGCTCGACATGATCGAGTCGGTTTTGGGGCGCTTTGCAGCTCCTGCGTCAGAGTTCAAGATGGGAGACAGCTGCGGGTATCAGGTAGCAGGGAGTTTGGTGAGTGAGGCTGGATGGACGGCTGGAAGCTGGCCTACACAGCGGCTCGATGTCAGGAATTATTGTCTCAGTGCTGGTTGGCAGGTCTCAAGCACTGATCGAGTCATCTCAGATGTGAGTGACTGCAGCATGATAACATGACAACAGTCAGCAGTGCAGTCAATTGCGGCTCGACTGGGTCAAAAATATCCTTTAAGGTGGATGCTGGTTGATGCTTGTCGATGAACCCCTCCTAGCTTCTTCACTGGGCTCATGTCGTCCTTTAAGGTGGATGCCCCAAAGTTAAGGAGAGTGTTGCAGTCACCAGCCTTGTCCAGTGTTAGGTTCAGAGACTCTTTGGCAATTCCCACCTTGGAAGCTTGCTTGCAGAATCTAGCAGGGTATGCTGTGTGCAGGCTGGGTAATGGTTCTGGAGCTGATGGAAGGTCTTCTGGACTCAGTATCTGCCTGTGTTCCCTGGGAGATGTTTGGAGGAGGGATCTTTCTTCCCTTTTTGGAAATCCTGGCCTTCCTTCACTGGTGGAAGCTGTAAGGCAGACTGCACCTTCAGCCACGGTCCAAATGAGTTCTTCTTGTTACTCCTTGCCAAGTCTTCAGATGATCTGCCCAAAAGAGGTGATCAGCCCTCTTTTAAAGCCAAATGGGCCACAGTGATTGGTGTAGGCTAAGCCTACCTTAATGACCAACAATCTCCTTTATGCATGAGGTCATAACCAGAGTGGTTTGCAACAGAAAAGGTAAAGGGGTGAAAACATGTAATACTAAGTCCCGCTCATCTTCCTGTGTGTTGCGGATCTAAGGGTCTCTCTGGTCAATTGAGATCTCTGTGGTTCCTGCTTAAAGCGTCAGGTCTCCCTTGATGCTGCGGCAGGACCAGACCTTTGTTCTCTGCCAACCCACATACTCATACCTTCTGAATGCGGTCACACTGTGGGGGTGACTACTGTAAATACATAGGCCCAGACATGACAGGTCACTGCCCCTGATACTTAGAGGTGGGAACTGGCTTCAGGTTGACACAGTGCATACCAAGGGTTTTTGGGTTTTCTCTTTCCTTTGTTAGTCCTGTGGCCAGGCGTCCTGTGGGCCTGTTTGAATTAACTCTGATTAGTATTTTATTTTTATTTATTTATTTGAATTTATAAAGTGTACAGGCGGCCCTAGGGCATTGTGGCACTATTACAGAATGAGATGCATAGATACAGTAGTACAGTGACAAAGCATTGGTGATGACATTTACAATTACATTTGCAGGATATACTTTGTGAAAAGTAGACAAGATCCAAGGTTACAGGTGGACAGTCTAATCATTTTTACAAGATGGGCAGACTAGTTGAAAAGCTTGGATTTCAGGGCTCTGCAGAACACTGTGAGGGAGGACTCTTTGCAAAGTGATGGGGGTAGAGCGTTCCAGTTTTTAAGAGCTAGGACAGGAAAGCTTGCGTCTCCAACCTTGGCTCTTTTAAAGGTGGGGGCAATGATCTAGTGGATTGCTGGACCCACTTGGGTCTGTTCGAGGTAGCAAGGTGAATTCTTTCTAAAAGGTAGGGAGGAGCTGTCAGGGAGAGGCACATGTGTGTGATAGCAAGGGTTTTGAAGAGAATACGCTCTTTAACTAAGAGCCAATGGGCATCCCTTCTCTCTTGAGAGATGTGCTCCTTTTGGCGATGCTCAATGCCGCTCTAATGGCATTATTTTGGGTAATTTGTAGTTTGTTTAGGTTTTTGCTGAGGTGCTGAGAAACAAAATGTTACAATAGTCCAGTTTGGCCCCAATGGTGGCTCCGGCTAAGATAAGGCAATTTGTGGATGAGAGGCATGGTTTAACCGCATTTATTATTTTAGTTGTGTGTACTGCTGATGAAGAGACTTGACGTGTCATAGAGAGGGTGGAGTCGAGGTAGACTCCCAGAGTTTTAACTGCTGCTGATGCCGTGATTACAGTATTCTCAATGTTGGAGGAACGGTATTGACTGTTGAGCTGGTTGAGGATTTCCTTGGGGCCTACCAGGAGGATTTCCATTTTGTCTCCATTGAGACATAGCCCATTGGCTGCCATCCACGTCTGTGTACGGGCATATGTTTTGCTGAGCGTAGCTGCATCTTGTTCATAGGAGCCGGATAGTGGGAGAAGAACTTGGGTATCATCGGCATAGTTAGTATAAACTATGCCGTGATTGTCTAGGTCATTGAAGCGAGGGAGAGTAAAGAGGTTGTACAAGGTAGGCGAAGTGCAGGAGCCCTGGGGGACTCCACAATGGGTGGTGGTAGGGGTAGCATAGGCATGGTCAGAAAAGACTCTCATGAGTCTTCCTTCGTGAAACGATGTGACCCAAGCTGTGGCTTCCTGGGAGAATTGAGCAGCATCTCTGAGGTGTCTACAGAGGGTCTTGTGATCTACAAGATCAAAAGCAGCAGACAGATCAAGGAGCAGGAGCAGCGCTGGCTTGCCTTTGTCCATGATTTCCTCTAATTGGTGTGGGCGGAAGCCAGATTGCCTTTTGCCTAAGATATTGTTGCTTTCCAGAATGTGTAGAATTTGTGAGTAAACAGCTTTGTCCAATATTTGTTGCAAACATTGAATGGTAGTTATGGATCTATAGTTATTTGGTGAGTCAGGATCGAGGGAATTTTTTTTAGCAGCGGGCGAACCTAGGATTCCTTGAGGGAGGGTGCAACGATGCCCGTGGAGAATGAGGCATTAATAAATGCTGCCAGTAGTGGGGCTAGTGCCTCTGCACATTCTTCTATAAGGTTGGCAGGGTAGATATCCCCCTTGTAAGGGGACGGTTTGATATGTTCCACGATAGCTGGAACTTCTGTCTCAGTAACGTCTTTGAAAGAGAAATACTTTTTGTCTTTGTTGTCTGGATTAGAGACTGGTGAGTGTGGCAGGCTGGCTTTGGACATCGCATTGCGATGTGAATTGATTTTTTTCCAGGAGGACGTTTATTTTATTCATCATGGCAGTCTGGATATTGTTGCACCAGGCTTCATTCTTCATGGTTTCCTGTGTGTTGGTTGGAGGTGCGGCCAACTCCTTGAATATTGTGAGCAGCTCTTTTGACTCGGATTTAGCATTGAAAATTCTAGCATTGTAGGACGAGGATTTTGCTAGAGTGATTGCCTTTTTATATTGAGTGGTGAGTGTTTTGTAGGCATTTTGGGTAGAGTCTGAGGGGTAGGATTGCCAGTTGGTGAGTGTAGATCTCTTCTGAGATCTCAGCTCAAGTAGCTCTTGGGTAAAACAGGAATTAGAATGTTTTTTAGTTTTAGCTTTTTTTTCTCTCTAGAGGGGCTATGGTGTCTACTGCTGTTCTGATGGTGGTGTTGCAGATTTCTGCCAGCACCAGGGGGTCATTGGAGAGAGGGGCTTCAGTGCTAGGGTGTTTAGGAAAGGAAGGTAAGGAGCCGTGAGAATCTGGCCCAGGCTGTGGGTGCGGATGTATTGGGTTTGGTGAAGTTTCTGGTAGGTATGTGGAAGTGAAGGAGGTGGTGGTAAGTCCGCGGGCGAGGGGGTGTTAGAGCCAAACTCTGCGGCACAATTATGGTCCGCTATCCAATATAACATGCAACCTTTCATGTGAATTGGGTCAGTGGCTCTTTGTATGGGAGGCTGCCGCCAGCAGTTAACAAAGGAAAGGGCAGATCCATGGAGCCTTTGTTAATTAATTAGGCTGTCAATGGCAGGAGGAAGCTTTTGCCTTCCCCCTTCTGAGATGCCTTGATATACTCTTAGCTGTCATATTCCAACTAAATATGAAAGGGGGCGGTGCCTGTAGGCTGTGTCTACCCAGAGTACACAGTTCTATGTGTATGTCATTTGGTGAGCATAGGAAAATGTTTGTGGATTAGCCCCACACATTTTCCGGAGGATGATCTACCATCATTCAATTTCATTTAAAATTTCAAAAAAGCCCAGGTGAGCGCACACCCACCATGTGGATGGTCGAATTCCTCATACATATCTGGTACAGGAGGTTAAATCTACAGCTGTTAAATTGATAGGTAGAATAGCCTGGCTGCACCTGAATGATGTGAAGCTCTACAAAGGAGAGACCCATATCCCTCCAGCAGCCGATAACAGAGAAGCAAGAGAAGAGGTTCTGCGCTTGCAGATAATATCTGCTACCAAGGGCAAGGACAAAGAATTGATGAATTAAAAATATTCTGGTATTAAGTGACACTTCCTAGAGATTGATAGGAAGTGAATGGACTTGTTGTTCCAGAAATTCTTTCAGCTGAACTAAAAACAGATCATACATTAACAAGGGGAGACAAAGAGTGCACAACATATTGTATGCTGCTTAAAACATTATAGCAATTTTGGAAGAATGTGCCAGAAAATAAACATACAACGTGTATACAGATATCCCTTCATGAAACCCATAACTGTAATGCTCTGCACATTTCTAACTGCTCTGTTTATCTATATTCTCCAGCCTTACCCAGCTTTAGTAAGACAAGACGTGGACGCTGTTACATTTTATGGGGATCATGAGAAGGATCCCATCATTCTCAGAATTGTCATTGCAAATATTCTGCAAAATGTGCTGTACAAAGAGGACATTTATTTTAAAAGATGATTTAAGCACATATTGAAATAAAAGAAGAGAATGAGAATATTTCAGAGTACAAGAGGTACTATGCCTGTGAGACGAAGATCAATATGTTCATTTGGAATGATTATTGTATTATCATTCTGTACCATGATTTGTCTTTTCTTTCCTATTATTATGGGATTTAGACAGATAATCGTTAATAATGCTGATGAAATGTTAGGTAATGACACTTCCATGATTATCCATAGCAAAGGTACAAACAATGTTTTCCCTAATACTTTTGAACAAATTGTTCGAGCAAAAAGAGGTGATGAAAAAGATAATGAGGATATAAACTAATTTCTTGATAATTCTGCGCATTCAAAGAATAGTATATAGTATCAGCACATGAGAGAAGCGGGAAGGAGAAGGTCAGAGGAAAGCTGTTACATGTGTTCTCTCATCCCTTATCCCATGAATGCGGCCAGGACATTTATTGCAAGAGAACTACCTGTACACGATGCAAAGTGCCTCAGCCATCTAGCAGCGTGTAAGACAAAAGGACAATTTGAAGGAATATGGGCAACCCTACGATGGCAGTCCAGGAGATAATTTCCACATGAAGATGCTTACATGAAAACACAAAAGATGGAAAAAGAGAGGCTGGAAGAACAAGAAGCTTATATATTCATTCCTGATTGGAGAACAAGTAAAGATTGTTGAAATGACGAGACTGGGATGTTTAGACATACAGAAAAAAATCAGGAGTACCAGGATGTTGGGAGAAACCTCAGCTATTGGTATAAGGATGAGTTGCCATCAGTACAGGATGGGAAGAAGGAATGTTATCTTGCACCGCACATTTATTGAAGAAGGAACCAGTAAGCATAGTGCAAATAGGAAATGATATATGCCTAAAGTCATAGGACAAGTATGCCAAGTTACTAACATGGGTTGATGATGAAGCAGGACAAGTGTCCATAATGCCAATAAAGAATGCAACAGCATGCTAGAATGCTTCACGAATGAAGGCATAAAGGATGTAAACAAACATTTGAAGTACCAAAAATGAATGGAGGAACTGCCATGCTAATGGGCCACTATAGGGCCTGTGGATCCAGAGCTTACATGAGGCTCCTAAATGGGTAGAATCATTTTTGTAGTCATACATGTTCCTACAATAGTGATTCCCCAGAGTGATCTCCATATTGAAAGGTTTTCAAAAATGGATGTGCACCAGAGGAAGAAGAGGTCGCTTAACCTCCTTCGACTGAAGAGGGAGAACTATTTCTCAGCAAAATTGATAAAAGTTTATGAAAATATTTGAGATGAGCATAATCTATTTGACAAAACGGCAATGAAACCTACATCCATATTTATGGCAGGGCTCCAGACTGTAGTGAATTCCAAGTGGTTACAGATCACAAGATGGGAACTGCTGCAAACTATCAATATGGCAATCAAGGGATTCAATGTAGTCTGAGAAAAACAAAGGCCCAGTCGATGGATGACCCTCCAGAACAGGTATGTCTTGGACTTCATTACAGCAATGGAAGGTGGTGTTTGCACCACAATTGGGCCTTCTTGCTGTACATACCCATCTGCCCATGATGGAGAAAATGGAGCCCTGACAGAGGATCAAAAAAATGTTGTGAAACCTGCACACGGAGATGGTAGAAGTAGACGAGACTGAAGATGATTGGCTCTTGTCCCTGTTTTTGTGGAGTCCGACCTGTATGGCAAATGCCTTCATGTTATTAGGAGCAATACTAGCGTTGGTAATGCTGAGATTTTGTGTTGTGAGAATCATCACTGGACAATGTCAGAAGACAGCAAAGAAGGCTATTGGGATGAAGGTAATGATTGACATAAATGCTGCAACTGGTGAACAAATGCAAAATGAGCGTGCTACCCATGAACATATAAAAGGAAGTCCCCTGGCACCCCCAGGAATGAATTTCTACTACTGTAAGGATCATAAAAAGTATGTAGGATGTTGAATAGTCTGCCAACAATTTGGGGAGTGTTGACACATGACGTGGAGTGTGAATGAGCATATAAAGAATGCAGTTCATGAAGCTATGGTTCCAAAGAAACCACAGTCTGAAAAAAGGTAAAAAAAAGATTGAGGAGGTGGCAGAGGACTTGACCAGAGGGGAGAATGTAGAGGAGCAGGGGATGTCATCTCTAGTGCCCACATCCTCACCTTTGGCATATTGGAAGAGCAGCAAGAGAGCGCTGTGTGTGATGCCAAGTATCATCCCAATACAGCACCATAGATATGAGAGATGTTATGCACTCAGACAGCCGTATCAAATGTACCCCCGTACTGAAGGAGTGGAAGGATGTCGCCATACACCATTGGACATAAAGGAGCTGTAAGTGCAAACTGACATGAGTAAAGTGACATCATAAAGGGAAGACACAAGGTTGTATGGAAACAATATGCAGATATTTAAAGAATAAAGATACAATTGGAGTAACAAAGTAATCAAGTGAAAAGAGATGAAGAAATCATCTATGTTGAAAAGATGAGTGAGATGAAGTTCAACGAATGTACATATGCAGAAACGCAAGGTAGATAAGTCATATAGAAGCTTGCTGCAATAGAAACTATAATGTAAATAGAGCGGCTATGATGGAAAGATGGAAGTCGGATCATGTTGAAACTACCTCAGAGACAAACTGAGGCTGCAGGACTAGGAGATGCTGCAGAAACAGCTTTGTGCAAAGAACAAAGATTATCTGTTTTACTAAGGATGACGCAGCAGGACATAATTGGAAAGTGCAAAGGGAGTTAAGCAGGATAAGCTAAGAACCGAGGACACATTTCTCTTAGATTAAGCAGAAGCAAAAACATATGCAAGTGCCAAGTAGTGGACAATTAAAAATGCCAAACGCATATGTAAGGTGGAACAACCAGGTTTCCAGAGGCCAAGAGGAGTAATAGCACCCAGCAGAATTAAATCAAATAGCAGTAAATAAAAGGATGAAATGGACACATTTGTGGTCTACTAACATGAGGTGCAAGAACAGAAGATAAGGTCTATTTATTAGGCCTCAGACAAATATAATGGTGTACCTTGACTCCCTTAAAGGTCCCAGAGAAGAAAACAGTCAGCAAGGTTAACTATAAAGGAGAAGCCTTGGCTTGTGACCCTACTGATGAGAGATGGCAGGCTAATTGACCAAAGTGGGCAGTGGAATGATGTTGCTCTCTGCACCTGGATTTTGTTTTATTCACATGCTGCTAGCGAGCCGAATGTCCAAGGTTGGGAGACTATGCCAACCAATCATGAGTGTTTATGGAGCAGTATGCTATACAGTTTTGCAAAAGCCAATCCGTTGTTAGAATTTTGCTATAATCAGTATTATACATATTTTAGAGGTAGTTTGAGGCATGCCTACTGGATAAGGAGCAGCCAATGATGTTATTAACACTTGCACATACTATAAGTATATTTGTTCCCCTAACCATTCCCTGCCCCCTATAGGTTTGGTTGTTTGCCACGTAGGATGATGTCATAGCTGACGTACATTGAAGTATAAAGTCTTTGTGTAATCAAAAATTAGACGATAGTGAGTGAGCTGCATTTTGTATGATCACCAAATTTCCCTACTTTATTTGAGCTGACAAAAAAGTTGTACTTTGCAAAAATTTTTGAGTTTGTCCAGTTATTTGGGTTTGTGATAATTTCTTATGATAATTCCATTCTGTGCGTAAGATATGCTCCAGGAGCTAGTGCACATGTGCATCTCGAGCTAGTTTTTCCTTCTTTCTTTAATACTGTTGGTACCTCTCTGCACCCTCTCGACATGGGGTAAGCATTTAAAAAAATGCCTTCAAATATCTGCTGCTTTATGCTTCAGTGATTCTTTGTTAGTGTCCTCTGGCCCAGGTGACAAGAGGAATAAGCCCTTGACAGCCACCATTAGCAGGTGGTTTGGAGAGGGTCTCATGATGGCCTATGAGCTTTAAGGTATCTCTTTGCCCTAGGTTATTCAGGGTAAATCTACTTGGGGAGTGGCTGCATCTGGGACAGAACTAAAAAGGGTGCCTCTATAAGCATTTGTTGAGTAGCTTTTTTGGGTTACCCCGCTGGCGTTTGTACATCTGTGAGGAATTGCCATCTGGCAAGGGTGCAAAGCTCTGGCTCTTTTGATTTTTATTAACAAATAGAATGATGACCGTAATTCTATCTCAAAAAGGGGTAATCTGCCAACCAGAATCCCCCTTTCCCATAGACACCATGCCAAAAGCATTGTTCACTTGTGCCCTGCAACATAAGTAGCCTGATCTGTGGCACCCACTGTACCCATGCGCAGAGCATGTTCAAAAGACACAAAGTGCCCACTTGACAGCCACAAGGACAGCCAAGTGCCTGCAGCGTAGAGGTGGCATTTAAGATATGCACCAATGTACCAAAAACTATGATTGTCATGAGTCGCCCATGCTGGTGGCAGGGTAAACTCTAAATAAAAGCTATGTCAACATGGAGGCTATTTATCACAATCACCACATTCCAATTGATATCACAATGTCAGCTCCTGTGAGCCAGCTCCACCATGGAAGTTGATGTGCATTCTGGTCAGCCAGGTGTAGCCCGCCAAATGGCAGGATGAGAACCTGGAAGTGTGGGCCTCCTCTTTGAGCTCTTTGTGAGTGTCGGTAACACCCTACACTCGAGGCAGCCGCACAGCAGGCAGCTGGCCCAGGCATCAAAGGAGCACACCCATTCAAAAAGGGCAACCTCACACCAGGGTGTTTCATCTCTAAAGATCTTTGTTCTCAGTAAGAAGAGAAAGGGTCAGGATTATGATAGATGTAGGGCTCTGGTCAATGGAGGTTTCCACCATTTTGATTCACACTGCCCCTCGCTCTCTTTTCTGTCCCCTCAACTTCCTCTGGAGCAAAGCACTTTGGGTGTGACATTAACAGGGCAACGTCCACTCCATCCCAGAGCATTGATTGGGCCACTAAGGCAGGCTAGCTTTAGTCCAATCACCTGAGGACTTTCGCCCTTAAAAGAAGGCATCTTCGACTCCTTCAGCAGATTTTCTCAGTTCCTCTCAGTTCTTTTTAAGGCTGCAGATTCGTTCTGTAGATCTAACTGGACTTCCTTTGGGGAGAGTTGTACTCTCCAAAGCCCTCACCCTGAGGTGAAGAATGAATCATTCAAGACAGAAGGAAGAGCTGTCCCAATTCACTCCCAGGGCACATCAGGCGTAACCTCTGCTGTGGATCAGAACCTACCACTCTGCACCAGAATCTCCTAAGCTGGGAGAGCAGACCCTGACCAGGAATCATCCTATCCCAGAGTCCCCCTAAAAGGGCATCAGAGCAACCGGAGAACCTGACCAGCTGAAACTCTCTGTTCACTGCATCAACCCAGTTGCTCTGTGTTCACCACTCCTGGGACAAGAGGTAAGCCACCGGCACTGATTGCTGTGCTCCTCCACCAAATGAACATTTGCTTGCACCTTTGATCAGCTCGACACAGCATCCTATACCTGCCAAAGCTTGTCACCTGATAGTCCTGAAGGGAGCGCTCAATGCTGGTGCAAGAACCGAATCACTGGAGAGTCACTCGTCGATTCTAACCGCGGTTTACAACCACTGCTCAGCCCAGTCAGCCAAGTTAGCCCTTGAACTACTGCATCATTGATCACCTCTTCGACAACTGTCGCCTGCCGACTCAAACCATTGGAGTGTAACTCATCGACCCATCCAAGTGGCTAAAGCCCAACTCTGCCTGGCCAACTGTGAAGCGTTCCTGGGACTGCCCCCATCTGCATTTTTGAAGAGCCGCCGTTCTACCACACAGAGCATCCGCATTGGCCACTGCTCAACGGCCACTTGATGCTGGGGCCACCATGATTCTACATGCCCGAACTGTGCCAGATCAGCTTGCATCGATGTACGACCTCAGGTCTGATGACATCAGCCCACTAAGAACTGAATCCAGGTACTGTTGACTCTGAACTGCCCCCTCACTCGACCTGGACCCTAGAGACTGGTTAAGTGCTGATCACTCCTGTGTTCTACAAGATATCCTTTTTATGGTAGTACCTTACCTATCACCCCTGTAACTCCAGTGAGAGTGCTATTTTCTACAGTCTGTTGCATCTTCTCTGTCCTTCCTTCGAGGTTGGTTTTTGTGAATTTGTTCTATTTGTTCTACTAACTGTGTCTGATTGGTATGAGGAGGATATGGACTTGGAGTAATGAAGATTACCAGGAAGATATCTGGGCATTTTCCCCTTCTACCCAGTACTGGACTTTGGGATACAATACCTCCCCAGATCTGGAATAATTAATTTGGAGCCTTCAGTTACTTGAGTGTTTTAGTGTGTTCGGACTTTAAATGGTGGGATTGGAACCACAGTCTTTAAGAGCAAGGGAGAGAAACCTAGACACAAGACCACTTGAACATCTGATCAAGATGCCTGTGAATTTGCTTGTTAGGCTTTACCCTTCAAGAAATGTTTAAATACAACTGTTTGGATTTAAAAGGTGTGCACCTTTTATACTTTGCCAGCAACATTATAGGGCACACTCCTATCTTGGGTTGTTTTCCAAGTGTTCATGATTAACCTTCGGAGAAGCACGTATTTGTATGGGGAGCAGGGTGAAAATGAACTCTGGGAAAATGTGAAAAAGGAGGCTACAAGTAAGAGATCCTTCCCATTGGAACCCCTGCTTCCTCTTTCCCTCCCACATTCTAGCTGCCATCCATGGGCCCCCACCCCTCACCCTGCTGTGAGGCAAAACACATTGGTGTCACCTTCAACTATTCTCTCACCTTCTCTTGCCAAGAAGGCCCATTTTCAGCTGCACAGCCTCAGAGGCATTCTCCCTTTCCTCACCTGCCCCCAGAAACTCAATGTCTCCAGAGCTCTGGTCCTCTCCAGGCTAGACTACCACAACAGCCTCTTCCTTAATCTGCCTTACTCCTCCCTTCGTCCACTTCAAGTAATCCAGTACAAGACTGCGAGAATTATCCTTGGTTTCAAGCCCAGGGACCGCATCTCTGTAGCCCTAAAATCCCTCCATTGGCTCCTGGTTGCTGTGAGGATGAAGTTCAAGACCCTCTCCATCATCCACAAGGCATTCAGGGGCCTGGAATCCAGCTACATCCAACACTCTCACCCTAAATACCTCCCTGCTAGAGCCTTTCGGTCATCTAGCTCTAACTCACTTCAGATCAGACAAGCAGAGAGTGAGGGGTAAATCTCTCCCCTCGGCAGGTGCTTCCCTCTGGAATGGCCTCCCTGCCCTCTCAGACTTGAGCCGGATCTCCTTAAGTTCCAGAAGATTCTCAATACCTTCCTTTTCTCTTCTTCATTCCCTCTCCCCCTCCCCTACTAATGTCCCTTTCTGCTCTTGACTGACTGCACGGTTCCTTTAGAGTCTACAGGGCACCAAGCCCCCCTACTCCAGTCTACCCCTGCATTTGGTCTCTGCTGACCTCCCCCCTCAGCCTGTGCTCGCCCTTCTGGGCCCCTACCCCCACACTAGTCTGGCTGGGCCTGCACCGTTATAGCCCTTTCAGTCCCCTACCTCGCACTTAGCTTGAGGACCTAACCCACTACACTCTCTGCTTTCCCCTGGCTGTGTCCACCTGGCCTTTCCTGGCACTTGTTTGTTCTCACAGGCCCTTCCCCCTGACCAGCACCCCCCACCCCCTCTCCTTTACACTTCTCTTTACTGCACTTGCACAATCTGAATGTAACAAGGCCTAGTAGGATCGCGTTTGTCTTGTCCTCCCTGTTGGCCCACCCTCTGTCTTGTTGCGTCTCAAAAAAATGTTTTTTATAGGCACATCATAAATACCAAATCGATAAATACATAAAATAAGAGGGACTGATATTTGCATAATGTTGAGGGTCGCTAGCTATGCAGGATGTGCCATTATGTCCGGGGATGTGTGGATCTTAGAGTGTAAGATATGTCCTTATCGTGAGGCATGTGAGTGTGGTGTCAGGGTTATGGAAGGTGTACGGTGTGCCCTTATGGCTACAGATCTGGATGCTCTGCTCTGCATAACAATAATAACTGCATAACACATGTTGAAAAATAAATGTTTACTTTAACACATTCTGTATCACGTTGTCTCTGATCATGACACCACGTGTGTCATCAGTGGTCCCAAGTGGCATGTTGAGGCCTGGAGAGCATCCTGAACCCCATGGTCCTCCTTCTCCTGGCGTGGTGCGGACGGACTGTGCTGCATTGCAATGGCAGAGCGGGCGGGAGAGTTGGGAAAAGGGAGAGGGAGAGAAATGCAGAGATTGAACGGATGTGGGAAAGGGGACCATGACAACATTTAAGGAGACATAGAAGCAAAGGTGCGAAACCTGTGGAGAGGAAATAAAAAGGGGAAGAGAGAAAGGGGATGCAAGGAATTAAAGGAATGAGGGCGCAAAAGTTAGCAAACAAGAAAAAGATAGGAAATGGAGGTCAAAGGAAATTGTGAGCAAGAGGTGATTCAGGAAACCAATGTCCAGTTTCTCAGTGCTCCAAGTGTGCATGCCTTCAGCCTCACAATATAAGTGAAGCCATAGCTGACCTCAGCGGTCATGGTCCTTCGCTCACGCTAGGTGGCAGTATCACATCCTCAAAGAGCTACTGCCATTTTCCAAGGACAGAGCAGACTCTATAGGATACACAGAGACCGCACACTCATACGCACAGTTATGTTATGGCTACTTAAAACGCGCACAATTCCCCATGATTGGCATCTTGTTGGTGGATTACCTTGCAATCTATTGGTGGCTTACATGTTATGGAATAACTCTGCCTTGAGTATTTTCCTAATTGTTAATTTGTCTTTAATAAGACATGGGCTCGGCAGTGAAATGCTCTTGCTATTTCCTGGCAGAGCAGATGTGTGTGCCTTTGCAGAGGGCTGCAACAGTCTAAGAGGCGCAGCTGTGTTAGTCCAGTGTGTAGACAGCTGGATCCTTTCCTTGCATCACTATGAGGGGGAAGCAAAGTGTCGTGAACTCTACCCTAGGCTGGGCAGAATGTCAGGGTAGGTGGCCGAGTGCTGGGGACCTTAGATCAGAGTGGTTGCCCCGGGCGTGGGTATAAGACACTATTTCCAATGCATTTACTGATGCCATCATCCCACTATGGTGATGGTTGTCAAAGTAGAAAAGCCTAATAACAATACATAAGGTCTTAGGCCACTGAGCAGGCATGTGCTAAACACAATAGGCACAGAGCAAAAGACCCAAGCGGCATGGAAGGCCCTGGATGCAGAGACAGCCTTCGACTGCATCAAATGGCGGGTTTTGCAGGAGGTGCCGAGGAAGATGAAATATGGGGGTACTTTCAGCAGGGCAGGCTTTGCAATTCAGAATGGCCCTTGTGTCAGCTGCATTTACCCTAATACCCTTCCTCTCCTCTGATTGTTTCCCTGCTGGTTGTTAAACGCTTAGCAGCAACCATACACCAAGTGGACACTTTGTCAGGTGTCATGTATGGGAGTCTGGATCGCAAAGATATTATTTTAGCGTAGACTAATCCCCTTATCTCAGTGTCGACCCTGCTAGGGCTCCTGGAGGATTGCCAGGTGATGGCTGGTTTTAAAATCAACCTAAACAAGAGCAAATGTGTTCATGGAAATTTGCTGGAAAGAAACAGTTGCATAAATCAGCTGGGGAGAGAATAACATGAAATACCTACGTCTATATAGCATGAATCTATATGGGGTCAACTACCCCCCACTTTTCCTCTGGATTAGGGAAACCCGTGTTTGCTGGCGTAATCTGCTGATGTTTTGGTTTGGCAGCAGGGGTGTTGCTAGGTCTGGAAAAGACCCGGGGCTACGCTGATGTCGAAACAGTCCGGACTGGGGGCTAGCTAGCATTTAGGTTGTAGCTCCTGAGATTCTATCTGGGGCTACAGCCAAAAGACCAGGGGCTATAGCCCCCTTACCCCCCCCCGCCCATCAACGCCTCTGTTTGGCAGGGTGGCTTCAATAACAATGTCAGCCATTCCATGCCTTCTCTATTTGTCCCAAACAGTCTCTGTGCTGTCCGAGAAGGTTCCCCCTTTGCCAAGAAAAAGAGCTTGTTTCCTTCATATGGACAGATTCTGTCGAAAGGGTAGATAGTCCAGAAAACGTGGTACCAACCCAGGGAATATGGGACTTAAGTTGCCCTAACATTGTGAAGTATTACTGAGCTGCACAGGTGAGAGTCCTGAGAACTTGATCAAGCCTGTCATGTGATCAAATCTAGGAAATGAAAAATCTGGTAGTACGCAGATCATTGCCCCATATTGTTAGGCTTGTTAAAACGGAAAGTATCAAAAAAGGAGGTCAGCTCACTATTATTTGAAAACAGGGGCCCGTAGGGGCAAAGAAGCTACACAAACAAGGAAGGACAGCCCCTGTAGTTTTTCAAATCACGATTACTGGAAATCATTTCCCAAAGTGATGAATCATCACACACTGTATGATCTATAAGCCGAACATATTTTAATCAAGTTTGAATTAAAAAAAAAATCATTGAAATTACCAGACACACATACACTGCAATGGGGAGATGCCATTAACAGGAGGATAATACATTTTGATCTTATGTTCCCCTTGAAAAAAACTCACCTAATATATTATTTATTAATCCACAGAGAAATTTTCAAATCTTGCTGCATTCATACCACCAAACTCTCATACACATTCATGCTATCACATGTTGCCAGAAGAGACTAAACCATTACAAAACCAAGGACAAACAAAACTATACAGGTCAATTGGGGGCTGAAAATGCCTGTCAGCTTTCACTGTTTGTTCTTACAAAATACAGCTGGCGCTGTCAATAATAAACACTGCGCGCCATTACTCAGTAGGACGTGGAAAATCAGAGAGCTTTACACCTATGTCACTATTATTTCTGTACAAGGCCGCCTGAGGCATTTGCTGGAGATTGATTACAAGAAAGTCAACAACTTGTGCCAACTCGAGTTTCAACCATGGCTGTGACAATTCAACTGCGGGTCACAATGCCCTTCTTCAGGGAAAAGAGATTGAGGCAAGTGGACAAAAAACGGAGAGGCCATTGGCTATACATGAGCTCCCCTCGATGTCGCTGACTTCTTTCCTCAGCCCTCGACGCCAATACACTGCAAGCAACAGTTTACACCAGCATACAACTAGAACAGTTTTGAGGCATAGAAAAGAAGAGGCTCTGAGTTAACTGCTGATCGTTTTAGTAGTGGGAATACAAGGATCCTTTGAATACTAAAAGGCTACTTTTCAGGTGGAAGAGTCTGAATGAATGTGTCAATGCCAATTGCATCATTGGGACTTGAGTTCAAAGGTAGGGGTAGCGGCTAAGAGACAATTAACTCCCTTTGATACATTGGCCCTCTCCTCCCAGGAATCAAAGGTTTGACTTCCCCACTTTTCTCCCCACATACATTAAATCCTGGCATACAGATTTGGGTAAAGAATCTAACAGTGGTGTATGAGGGAACAATTGAGGACGTCGTAGGAGGGCTTCTGCCAGTGTGCAATATGCTAAACAGGTGTACAAAACATTACCGCACTGGTACCACAGCTCATGGCTATCTAGTTTTTGACTAGTGCACCTTTGGGTAGCACCCCCACCAAGGACGGTTTGTAGCCCAGGTATTGCCATTTCTGGGTTTTGCCCTTTCTGCTGATAGAGGTGCTGTTTTTCCACTAAAAGCAAAGCATAATTCCAGGCAGTAGTTTGGCAGGATGGGAACAGCTTCCACACCTTTAACATTCTTGTAAACTGCCCTGTCACTAAAATCAGACTTAGATTTCTTGCCCTATTTATGGTTCTTGTCGTCATCATACTATTTCTTTTAAGTGCAGATATCCACCTTACAGTCAGCGTCTCTTGCTTGCTTCATACAATCAAGAGATGTTAAATGTTAAATGTCAAAGGTATTTGTACCGCGCAACGTCACCAACGGAATTGGTCCCCAGGAGCTCAGGCGTATCTGTAAACGATGAAGGTGGGATGGGTTAGTAAGGTGAAGAAGGGAGTAAGATAGTGAGAGGAGTGGTGTTCTGTTGGCAGCTTCAACTCAGTATACACTGGGTGCTGAGCTTTGGTGCGGGTATCGGATCGGAGTCAGTTCGCGTGTGCTGTTGTTCCGGCTTATGTGTTGTTGCAGTGTTGTGAAGCGCGTGCAGCTTGTTGTGCGAGAGATGGTTGTGTGAGCTTTTTGAGTGAGATTAGTATGCAGAGTTTGAGCTTAGGTTGGTTAGTGGGTTACCTGACCTTTACCATGCTAACATTCACAGTTCTGTCTGAGTGTGGCACCTGCTGGCCCCCACACTCCCATCCAGACGCGGCGCAGGCCAATGTCTAGGACTCCATCCAGATGTGGTCATGCCAACACTCACACTATAATCTAGATGTGGCGCAGGCTAGTGTTTAGAGACTCGTCCAAGTGTGGGCATGCTAACATTCACAACTCCATCTGAGCGCCACGCAGGCTGGTGTTCACAACTCTAGGTGTGGCACATGTTAGCATTCACGTTTTTCTAGGCGTGGGCATGTTATCCTTCAATCGATCCTATCCAGATGCAATGCGGGCCAATGTCTATCTAGATGGGTCTGTCAGTCTGGATATGTTCGTCTGGTACGAACGAGTGGGAGAGTCACTTGGGGCTTTCATCTGGGTCTAGGTATGTGGTCAGTCTCTGCAGCCTTCCTTTGTGGCTATTTTCCATGTCGTCTTATGCTCTGTCGAGCGGTTGGTTCTTTGGTTTGAGTGTTTGTCCAATTTGAGAGTGGTCGAGGTTGGAGTTATTTTCGTCATTGTTTTAATGTCTGGGCATTCTAGTGCGTCTTTGTTGTGGTTACGCTTTGAAGAGCCATGATTTGATGAGTTTCCTGAATGCTAGGTGGTTTGTTGTATTCCGTATATTCTTAGGTAGGTCATTCCAGGTTTTGGGTGCCTGGTGAGAGAAAGACGATCCTCCAAGTTTTTTTCTGTTGTAGGGTTTTGGTTCCAGGCGTATGTCGGTGCTTGATCTTAGTGTTCTTGTCGGTTGGTGTAGGCGTAGTTTGTCGCTTAGGAATTCTGTGCCTTGTTTGTGTATTGCTCTGTGCGTGATGCACATGCCCTTGCACTTTATTTGTTGTTTCAGTGGTAGCCAGTGTAGTATTTGTAGCGCGGGTGTGATGTGTTCTCTTCTGGGTGGCTTGAGGAGGAGTCTGGCTGCTGCATTTTGTATGCGTTGCAGTTTTTTTAGAAGTCGTTCGGGCATGCCCAGGTACAGGCTATTGGCATAGTCTACTCTGAACATGATCAGAGCGATGATGGTAAGTGTTTTGTTGGCGAACGACAGGAACGGTAGGATCCTTTTTGCTGCTCGCAGGAGGAAGAAACATTTCTTGATTACCGAGTTAACTTTTGGCTCCAGAGTGAGGTTGTAATCCATCAGGACTCCTAGGTTTTTTACAGTTGATGATGGTTCTGGTGTGGTGCCGAGCTCTCTTGGCCAGGGGATGTACTTGATGTTTCCTCCCTTTTTTGAAACAATCATTATCTCTGTTTTGCCTGGGTTGATTTTGAGATGGTTGAGGTTCATCCAGTTGAATATGTCACGAAGGCAATTCTCTAGTGTGGTGTTTTCTTCTTGGGTGCCTTGTATGTTGAAGATTATTTGAGTATCGTCTGCGTAGTTGTAGCATGTGAGGCCGTGTTTTTTGATGAGTTTGATGAATAGGTACATGTAGATGTTGAATAGAAGCAGGGAGAAGGATGATCCTTGTGGTACTCCGCACGTGGAGACTCTGGGTTTGGATACACAAGGTTTCATCCATATTGTTTCTGTTCTGTTTGTTAGGAAGGATTTGATCCATCGTAGGGAAGTGTCTGTTATCCCTAGTCCTTCTAATCTCTTTATGAGGATGGCATGATTGACAGTGTCGAAGGCTGCAGACAGATCAAGGAGAATCAGGGCGGTGCTGTTGTCTGGGTCTGCGTTTGATTTTAGGTCGTCCCATATTGAGAGGAGAGCTGCTTCTGTTCCTCTCATAGGCTGAAGCCAACTTGTGCCTGGTCTAGTAGGCAATGCTCTTCTATGAATTCTTGGGTTATTTGGTAGACGTACGTTTCTAGCAGTTTGGCTATGTAGGGTATGTTGGGGATGGGTCTGTAGTTAGATAAATCCTATACGTTTCCTGTTGTGTCTTTGAGTAGCGGCTTGATGTAAGCCGATTTGAAGGCCTGCGGTACTTTACCTGTTGAGATTGAGAGGTTGAGGAGGTTCCTGTGGTATTCCATGGGGGTTCCTTGTTTGAGAATTGTTTTGTATATGTCCGGGGGGCAAGGGTCTTCAGGAGAGCCCGATTTGTTGCTTTGGTTTACCAGTTTGACGAAAGCCTCAACTGATATTTCTGGGAAGTTTCGTAGCTTCTTTGCGTGTTCCTCGTCTGTGTCGGTGGGGTTTGAGCTGTGAACGCTTGGTCTGTTTTGTATGGTGTGTTGGATGGAGGTTATTTTGTTTTTGAAGTGGTCTCTGAGGTCCTCGCAAAGTTTCGTCGATGGGATTGTGTTGTTGCAGGCCGGTGGTTTTTTAATTTCGTTTATGATTTTGAATAGTTCTCTTTGAGCATTTGGTGCTCTGAAGATTCGGTTGTCGTAATGTTTCCTCTTCGCTTTTTGTATTTCCTTTTTATATGCACGTATCTGTTGTAGGAATTTCACTTTGTTTGCAGTGGTGTTGTTCCTCCATTCAGATTCTAGTTTTCGTTTTTTTCTTTTCATGGCGTTGAGTAGTGGGGTGAACCATTTTGCTGTAGTTTTCTTGCATGATGGGGTGAAGGGCTTTTCTTTGGCGATGTCGTCAAGGGTTGTTGCGATCCAGGTATGAAGTAGGGCAACTTTTTTGTCTAGGTCTGCTTCTTCCATGGTTGATGCTTCTGGTTTGCTGAGTTCTAGGAGCTCGGTTAGGTTGGAGTTTTTTATGGTTCTCCAATTTCTTTTCATCATGATGGGTTGCTTTTCTTGTTGCTTTTTTTTTGTCGGAGCGGCCGTTGTGATTATGAACGGAATAATGAGGTGGTCGCTCCAGAGTATTTGAATTGGGGGTGCCATGGTGATGAGATCCTTGTTGGCGAAGATTGCGTCAAGTGTGTGCCCTGCTGAGTGGGTTGCTCCTTTGACTAGTTGTTGTAGGTTCATGGCTGCTAGTTGGGCGGTTAAGGATTATTGTGTGGTTGTGGTTTCTTCGTCGAACCAGATGTTGAAATCTCCAAGGATGATCAGATGATTATACTTGATGGCTAGTTTAGTGATTGCTTCCGTGAAAGCGTCTACGAAAGACGCATCGTAGGTTAGTGGTCTGTATATCAGTATGAATTTCAGGTTGGTTTTGGGGTTTACTGAAAGTCGTAGTATTAAGGATTCGCATTTATCGATGTTTAGTGGATCTTCCATTTTGATGGCCAGTTGTTCCTTGTGGATGATCGCTAGTCCCCCCCTCTTTTAGATTTTCTGTTTGTTTGGATGCATTGGAAGTCTTCAGGCAGGCAGCTGTTGAGGGTGATCTTGTAGTTGTCGTCTAGCCATGTTTCGGTTACAAATAGGATGTCTATGCCTCCTTCTGACAGGAAGTCATATATTTCCGTTGAGTGTTTGGACATTGACCTTGCGTTTATTAGATTACAGTGGATTCTCTGGGTGAGATTTTGTTTTGAGGTTATTTGTTGTTCGAGTTTGTAATTGTCTGTTCGTGGAGTTTCTGCATTGATGTCGGTAGGATGAAGAACGGCGACAGCTGCTTCTTCATTGAAGCGGTCTAGTAAGTTGATAACAGGGCTGATTAGTCTTGGTGTTTCTGCTGTGATGTTATTCGGATGAAGATCAGCGGTTGTTTCTTCATTGGGTCCGATTGTTGAGTGGGAGGTGGCGTTGCTGGTTGTTGGTACTTCACTGTATTGTGCTGGATGTAGTGGGGATCGATGTTGCCCCTCTGTTCTTGTAATGTAAGGGGTGATGGGGTCGGAGCCCTCCCACTCTCTTGTTGAGTGCCCCTGTCTTTTCTCTGCGTGTATCAGGAAATTCCTTGCATGTTTCGAGGTTTCCGTGTTGAGGTGTCAGTGTACCGTGGTTGTTGCAAGGTAAGGTGTGAGGTATAAGGATTTTACTCTTGTGGATTTTGTTCCGGCTGTGGCTGTTTTAGGCGTGTTTTCTTCCAATGGGGTTGTTTCTTGTGGGTTCTGTCGGTTTTGTGTGTTCGCGTCTCTTGTTGCACGATCATGTTCTCTTTCTCGGCATCCTTTTCTGGTACGGGCCATTTTCCAGTCTAGGTGCAGGCGTGGTATGGTAGCTGGTCCTCTATGCTGTGCTGTGCGGTCGCAGTGAGCTCGGTTATCCTTCTCTGGATACGCTGGGGTGTTATCTGGCTGAGTGTTATTTTCTGTCGGTGGGTGGGGTATGTTTCTTAAGGGTGCACTGTCGGGGGGTTTAGGGTGTTAACGGTCTGCTGGTATGGGATTTAGTTGGGTTAGGTATTGGTGGGTTTCCGGGATTGGTAGAGTACTGAGCTAAGCGCAGTTAGATTATTTGAGAGATCTGTATAGTGGGTGGGAGTCCTGTCAGTGCAATCTAAACATCACACAGTGCCGTTCGGAGACAGGGCCCCAGCTAAGTTTGAGAGACCTGCACAGTGGGAGAGACGTCCACCAGCGCAATCTAAGCACCACATAGTGCAGTTTGGAGACGGAGCCCCTGGTGAACTTGAGAGACCCGCGCAGTGGAAGAGAGGCCTATCAGTGCAATCTAAGCATCCTACATTGCAATTTGGGGAGAGAACCCCTGCTAAATTTGAGAGACCTGTATAGTGGGGGACAGGCCTATCAGTGCAACTTAAACATCATACAATGTAATTAGGAGACAGAACCCCTGCTAAATTTGAGAGACCTGTATAGTGGGAGAGAGGCCTATCAGTGCAACTTAAACATCATACAATGCAGTTTGGGGACAGAGCCCCTGCTAGATTCGAGAGACCTGTATAGTGGGAGAGAGGCCTGTCAGTGCTACCTAGGCATCATACAGTGCAATTAGGAGACAGAACCCCTGTTAGATTTGAGAGACCTGTATAGTGGGAGAGAGGCCTATCAGTGCAACCTAGACATCAGACAATGCAATTAGGAGACAGAACCCCTGCTAGATTTGAGAGACCTGTATAGTGGGAGAGAGGCCTATCAGTGCAACTTAAACATAATACAATGCAATTAGGAGACAGAACCCCTGCTAGATTTGAGAGACCTGTATAGTGGGAGAGAGGCCTATCAGTGCAACTTAAACATCATACAATGCAATTAGGAGACAGAACCCCTGCTAGATTTGAGAGACCTGTATAGTGGGAGAGAGGCCTATCAGTGCAACTTAAACATCATACAATGCAATTAGGAGGCAGAACCCCTGCTAAATTTGAGAGACCTGTATAGTGGGAGAGAGGCCTATCAGTGCAACTTAAACATCATACAATGCAATTAGGAGACAGAACCCCTGCTAGATTTGAGAGACCTGTATAGTGGGAGAGAGGCCTATCAGTGCAACTTAAACATCATACAATGCAATTAGGAGGCAGAACCCCTGCTAAATTTGAGAGACCTGTATAGTGGGAGAGAGGCCTATCAGTGCAACTTAAACATCATACAATGCAATTAGGAGGCAGAATCCCTGCTGGATTTGAGAGCCCTGTATAGTGGGAGAGAGGCCCATCAGTGCAACTTAAACATCCTGGAATGCAATATTTTTTTACTTTGGGTTTGGTAAGTGGCTTGGAGTCTGGGGCAGAGTAGTTGCTCTAATCCTGACCCAGGCCACTCCTACCTTACTGGTCCTGTGGATGATGGTTGACGGCTGGCCACTGCTTCCCCTGCAGACACCGGCTGACACTTCTTGGACCCGCCTCTGTTGGAGCCGCCCTTGGCCTTAGGGCCCTTAGCCACAGGGCTGCACGGGCAGAAGGGCTGCCCTGGGGGACCAGTGATAAGGCTGGGAGGACCAATTAGAGCTGTTCTGGGTGGGTCGGGAGGCGGGAGACCCTGAGAAGCAGATCTGATTTTTTGGAAGGTGCCGGGTTGGGGGGCAAGATGGCCTCACCTGCTGCTGGTCTCCGTGTGTCTGTGGCTGGGGTGCAGGGGGAGTAGTTCCCTTCTGTTGCCGGTGGCCTTAGAGGACAATCACAGACCTAGTGGGTGGGAAGGAGGGAGGAGGGAGCGGGGGGACAAGGAAGAAGCAAGCGGTGCGCTCGGAGCGCGTTCGCTTTCTTTGGCCTAAGTGAGTTTTTTGGGTTTTTTTTAGAAGGTGCCGGGTTGGGGGGCAAGATGACCTCACCTGCTGCTGGTCTCCGTGCATCTGTGGCTGGGGTGCAGGGTAACTAGTTCCCTTCTGTTGCCGGTGGCCTTAGAGGCCAATCACAGACCTGGTGGGTGGGAAGGAGGGAGGAGGGAGCGGGGGAACAAGGAAGACGCAAGCGGTGTGCTCAGAGCGCGTTCGCTTTCTTTTGGCCTAAGTGAGCTTTTTTTTGTATTTTTGGAAGGTGCCGGATTGGGGGGCAATAGAGGCCAATCACAGACCTGGTGGGCAGGGAGGAGGGAGGAGGGAGCGGGGGAACAGGAAGAAGCAAGCGGTGCGCTCGGAGCGCGTTTGCTTTATTTTGGCCTAAGTGAGTTTTTTTTGTATTTTTGGAAGGTGCCGGGTTGGGGGGCAAGTTGCTGGTGGCCTTAGAGACCAATCACAGACCTGGCGGGCGGGAAGGAGGGAGGAGGGAGCGGGCGAACAAGTAAGAAGCAAGCGGTGCGCTCGGAGCGCGTTCGCTTTCTTTTGGCCTAAATGAGGTTTTTTTTTTATTTTTGGAAGGTGCCGGGTTGGGGGGCAAGATGGTCTCACCTGCTGCTGGTCTCCATGTGTCTGTGGCTAGGGTGCAGGGGGACTAGTTCCCTTCTGTTGCCGGTGGCCTTAGAGGCCAATCACAGACCTGGTGGGCGGGGAGGAGGGAGGAGGGAGCGGGGGAACAGGAAGAAGCAAGCGGTGCGCTCGGAGCACGTTCACTTTCTTTGGCCTAAGTGAGTTTTTTTTTTTTGTATTTTTGGAAGGTGCCGGGTTGGGGGCAAGATGGCCTCACCTGCTGCTGGTCTCCGTGCATCTGTGGCTGGGGTGCAGTGGGACTAGTTCCCTTCTGTTGCCGGTGGCTTTAGAGGCCAATCACAGACCTGGTGGGCGGGAAGGAGGGAGGAGGGAGCGGGGGAACATGGAAGAAGCAAGCAGTGCGCTCGGAGCGTGTTCGCTTTCTTTGGCCTAAGTGAGGTTTTTTTTTTATTTTTGGAAGGTGCCGGGTTGGGGGGCAAGATGACCTCACCTGCTGCTGGTCTCCGTTCGTCTGAAAGAGATGGTGACAGATGGCCATTTGTGAGGTTGTAATAGCCTGAGCTTTCTTTTATTTGTTTTATATAAAATCATGCAGGTAAAACTGTCTCTGGAAGTGAAGTGTGCCAATCAGACCCCACTCATATGATGCTCTATGCTGAAAAGTTATGTCCAAACGTGAGTCCGTCTACTGACACCTCACAGCTGCTGATTTGTAGGTTGGCAAAGTGGCAGTTACAAAGTGACATGTGTCTTCCTGTCAAAAGCCTGGTAAACCTAATGTTCCAGCAGCCTGGGTGTGTCTTTAACTGTGGGCAACCCTGAGCCAAAATAATAAAATAGTGTGCTCCCAAAGCCTGGTGGCAGATTAAACTCATTAGGACTCTGGCGCTAAACCATGGTGCTATTAGCACCATGGTCCATGCCGGAGTCCGCCATGGTGGAATGGGGAATTACCACCCCATTCCGAGGTTGGCGGGGCGGTAATTCCCCATGCCACCATGGCCCTTCCCCATTCCCATTTTTGCCTCATAGGGTTCAATGGGAATGGGGAAGGCGGCAATTACGGTACCGCAAATTGCAGTACCGTAATTGCCATCAAGATCCCTTTGCGGGTCCCTACTTTAACGGCTGATCTAGACCAGCCGTTAAGGTCGAGTCCCTCAAAGGGACCTCGTAATTAGGCGCTAAGTGTTTAACGGCGCCTCAGCCTTTTACGGCGCTGTTAAACACTTAGCGCCTGGTTCGTAATGAGGCCCAGTGTCTAGTTTTGGCATGGGAGCCTATGGGAATCTACAATTATACTGCCCAAAACCTATTGGTGTCACATTATTATTAGCTTGGTTGCCAGTGACTCATTTCACTGACAGGGTATTTGGTATATCAGCATCTAGGACTGGGTTTCACCCAAAACCATCATTTGGGAAGACCAGAAAACCCCTCTTTTTGATCTCTTTGGGGGGGCTTATCACCTTCTGCAGAGGACAGGAGATCTCCTGCTGGGGTTAGCAAGATCCACTGTTTCAAAGGTGAGTCCTGCCAGGGCCAGGACAAAGGCAAGGACATAGCAGGGTGATAATCACAAGAGATACTGGAATGCAGAAAATGGTCATCAAGAGTAAGGTTCCACCATCTTGGTATTTCTTAAACCACCACACTTCATGTGCCCACTCTCTGCTTATTGTTGAGAAGGCAATCTGGATATGACATCACCAGACAATAGGTACTGAACACAGAGCCAGGATTGGCCCCCTTACATAAAGCAGGGGGGGACCAATCTGCTGTAGCATATTACCTTCTTAAGGAGTGGAGTCCACACTCTCTATTGAATCATGATTTTACTACAGAAGAAGGATTTCACCTGGAACTTTATTTGGTGTAAAGGCTTCCCCGAAAGTCGTCTTTAATAGAGATGAAGAAAACGACTTCCATGAAAGTAGCAAGTCTTTTTTGCCACAGCCATTTGAGGGGAATCATGTGGGGTGATCTGTTGACTGGACAAGGCCTGCTCCAAGCTGAGATGACTGGAATCCAAGAACCTGCTCACTGGAAGTGACAGCACCTGCACGTGCCCAGTGGAAACCTTCCTTGCAGAACACAGATCTGCCTTGCCTCTGTAGACCCTGGAAGAGCTCCCCCATCAACAAGAAGTCAACAATCAATGCCGGGCAAGGTTTGCTTGCTTAGATTGAGCCAGCTCAATTTCTTTGGCTTTTTGAGTTGCTGCAAGCATCCAGAGATGCGTTTGACACTTGCTGATTTGTGATCCAAAGTTGAGTCGTCAAGCTGCTAACTTGACCATTGCCTGCCTAGGCTCAAGGTGTTTTATAGTTGATCTCACCATTAAAGACCTGCATCGCCCCATTGGACCTTTTTGAACGGACTCGATTGATTTGAGACACCAATTTGACTATCAGCTACCTGTTCTTCACCGGATTAAAGACAATCAACGCTATTGGACTGATGCGCATTGCAGGACCGCCTCGAGCTGACTCAATTGTCTCGACACACGTAATCCATTGGGAACAACTGACATGAAAGGTTTCAATGACGATTCGATCCATTGAAAAGCACCTAAAAGCCTGGCTCGATGCTAACCCTAAGAACAAGCCTAAAAAGTATTTCAAGTTGTTCTGTAACCCTGCCTTCAAGAGGTCTACTGACTAGTAATACCCAACGCTCTACCTTTTTAAAAGACATCAGTGACCCTGACTTTATTGCCTCTGATCCTCTGTCTTCAGACCTGCAATGCATTATAAAGTGTGCATATTCTGGGCCTGATTTATGGAACGTTTTCCTATGGAATTTCACCATTATAAAACACTTCCAGATTCAGGCCCTCTGTGTCTTCTCTGACAGGGGTTCTTTATAGAGTTTTTTTTCATTATTGTGTTTGTATTTTTATTTCCATCAAGCTGTCCTATTCCATAGAACCATGGTTGGATAGTCTCTTATTTTGGTACCACAGTAATAATGTTGTTTGGTCTGCTTCTGTGCTAGCTCACATCCCTCCTGAAGAATACAGCCTGCCCTTGACACATGTCATCGCAATAGGTGAAGGAGCTTGACGGGGGTCTGGCTGTGGCCTTTTCGCCTTTAGTGTGGGGATGAGCATAGGTGTCATCCATTACTTCTCTATGTACGCTTGCGCAGCAGCGGTAGTTTTGTTTCCGAGACTATTTGATCTGTGCTCGTACACAGCACCCCCTGAAGCTTTGGGAGACTGTAGTATAGGATTAAATGATCCCTTATCAATTGATCACCCTCTGCACCAAATATACACATGCTGCTAAATTCACTGGATGCTGTGCCGAAATCCTCGTTGGTCTCAGTGTATGATTGCAGTCTTGTGCCAAGCATCTGACGTTCTATGCATATGTTTCCGGAAACAATGTTCAATTCTGGCTTATTCCTCATCATACAAACTCTCATCACCAGAACCATCGGCTCGTCTTGCCACAGGAGCCAATGCAAAGAGTATTTGACCTTCCACCTCATAGGAGTTTACAGCAGGTAAGGCACAGCAGGTAAGGCCTTTTGCCTGCTTGCTGTGCTTTCAAGTACGTCTATCGCCTCAAGACATAATTCAAAAGAAGCGATGCCGCTAGAAGGGGTCAAGTGGTGCATTGGGTTTGCCAGACTTTTACCACAGTGAGATTTGAAAGTAGACTGCCACCAGTCTAAGTACATTCAGCATTTGCCTCACAGAACATGCTGCGTCATTGCTGCATCCTCCTAAGCACCGCCACGGGTTTGTCCCCCATGCCTCGCTCTGCTGTGGTGCATTCTCAGGAGTCTGTTGGGGACAGTGGTCGAAGTGAGCGGGAACGGTCAGGAGCGGTGTTCCACTACTTTTATTTTTTACTCTGAACAGCTCCACTACTTTCTGGAACTGTTCTTTCTGAAGTTAAAGCACACTTCTCCATTTTACCAACGGATATCAGTTACAGCTAAACTGAAATCGTTTTCAACTCAATTGGCTGTCAACCAGCATGACTGCAATCCTTGAAAAATGTGTTGCACGTTGCTTTCTTCCTTCCTACCCTGTCCGCCACAGGAGTCACAGTTCCACTACTTTTTTGGTACACTTCAATCACTGGTTGGGGACGTTGCCGGGGAGAAGTACAGAAGCCTAGGGTGAAGGCACTTGAGAAAGACAGGACATGTCGACAGGATACAAGATCTTGGGCTCTTCCTTCCTTTGCTTTTCGCATTTCACTATCCACCAGCCACTAATTTCCCTCTCATTTTGCTCAACAAATCTTCTCTGTTACCTACCACTTCCGGCCACTGTTTATCTATTTAAATTGTGATTTGTGCCCACCTTTCTCCGCCCAGCAGTTTTGTAGTGCTCTTTCTTTAGTTCCTCGGCAGTTCTTGGTCTCAGACTGCCTTGAGCTTCATTACTATTTCTGTATGTCCTTTCCCACCCAAAAAAACTCAGGTTTTCTCTTCACCTGCAATGCTGCGTCAACGCTTCCCCTGCCAAAGAGGCCCTGTTTTCAACGAAAATTGATAGCAATCACATTGGTACGCACTAAAAGAAAATGAAAGAATGGCCGACTTAGCCATCGTGGCCTGCTGTAACTCAGAAGGACGATCCTTTTACCACTCGGGGCATTTGACTCCGCCTGCGTTTACTTGCAGCCGCTCAGCTCCGAGAGGGAGGCTATGGGGATTTCTGATGATCTCCGCCGCACACCCCGGTCTTTCTCACCTCCCTTCTCCCCCTCCCCTCTCTGAAGCTTTGGCCTTGGTATATTAGTATGTAATTAATTCTCTAATGCAGGCCTTTATCAGAAACTTTGCTGAACAGCTGGTGCAAAGAAAGGAGTCAGTGAGCCGTGCCGGAGAGGACAGGCCTAGTGACAGCCGGGACACCAGCAACACACAGAGAGCAGCCAAGGCTGTCAGATCCCCTTACCTGCCTACAGCTTTCAGACGAAGGCAACTGCAGAGAGAGAGAGAGACAGACAAAGAGAGAGAGAGAGAGAGAGAGAGAGAGAGAGAGAGAGTCTGTGTTGCAGAGGTACAGGGACAGGTACAGGTGGATCTGAGGAACGAGTCAGCATGACAAGAAAAGTGACAGCCCGGACACCAGCTACACAGAGAGAACTGCCACGGCTGCCATGTCCCCTTACCTGCCTACAGCTTTCAGAGGAAAGAGGAAAGAAACCGGGGCGAGAGAGAGAAAGAGAGAGAGAGCGGGGAAGAGGTAGTGAGAGAGAGAGACGGATGGAGGGGAGGGGGGTCTAGAGAAAGAGGCAGCACGACATGAATTAAGTGACAGCGAGGATAGCAGAAATACAAAGAGAAAAGCAAAGGCAGTCACATCCCCTTAGTGCATACAACTTTCACAGGAAGGGAACCAGTCAGAGAGTGTGAAAAAGAGAGAGAACGGGATATAGAGATAGAGAGAGAGAGCGAGAGACAGAGAGAGAGACAGAGAGAGAGAGAGAGCAGAGAAGGTTGTCAGATCCCCTTACTTGCCTAGAGCCTTCAGAGGAAGGGAGCCAGTGAGGGAGGGTACGAAACAGAAGAGAAGGAGGATCTAGAGAAAGAGCCATCATGGCAAGAATAAAATGACAGCCAAGGCACCAGCAATGCACATAGAATTGGAAAGGCTGTGAGATCCCTGACATGACTACAGCATTCAGGGGAAGGGAACGGGGGACAGACCTGAAAGAGAGAGAACTAGAGGGAGAGAGAAAAGAGAGAATGGGAGGGAAAGTGGATAGGACGTGGGGAAAGTGACAGCTATGATGGTATGCAGTGATTTATGACATCACCAGCAAAACACCCAGACCAGGCAAGGCTGTCAGATACCCCTACCACCCTGACGAGAGGGGGAAGGAACCAAGGGAAGAGACAGCTGGACAAAAAGGAAATGAAAACCAGGACAACATCAACACTCAGAAAACAGTCAAGGCTGAAAGATTCCTTTACCTGCCTAAAGCATTCAGAGGAAGGGGTCTGGGGTGAGAGAGGATGTAGGAGAGAAAGTGGGAGGGAGAGAAAGGTAGACCTGGAGAATGAGAGAGTAAGGCAATACAAATGAGACAGGACAGCAGCAACACACAGCTACAGAAAGAGACAGCAAGGCAAGGAGCTAGAGACGGAAACAGCAGTGGCAGTATGCCATAAACAGTCAAGGGGGCCAGAACCTTTTGCCTACCTCTGAGAGGAAGGGACAAGGGTAGAAAGGCATTCACAAAGGGACAGTAAGGCAGGAGAGCGTGAGGGCATCAACGAACAGCCAATGTGGTCAGAGACACAGGCGAAAAAATCTAAAAACAGACCGTTAACAGGGACAGATGATGTTACTAGACTGTGAGAGACACTTATCCCTCAGACACAAGCCTCAAGTCGGGTGGACGTGTGAAATGTAGGAGGCACCGAAGAGCCAGGTGCCCAGACCACCCCCACATGGCCCAATGGGAAGCCCTGCACAACATCCTCCATGCTGGCCAGGATAATAATGTGTAGAGGAGCAGACGTGTATGTCACTGAGAGACTCCACCCCTCACCTCTGTCATACTGAAACAGCAGTAGAAGAGCCTAATGTATGACAACAGGTATCATCACAATACTGCATAAAGTGTATGAGAGACGATATGCACTCAACAACCTTATCAAATGTACCCTCAAGCTGAAAGGGTAGCAGGAGATTTGCAGGAACCACTAAGCCTTGAAGAGCTGTAAAGAAAATCTGACTGCTGCAAAGTGACGTCATGAAGGAAAGACACGAGGACGCACTGAAACGATATACAAATACTTAAAGAATGAAGATGTAACTGAAGTAACAAAGGAAATAGGGAATCAAATAGGAAGGAATCATGTGCACTAAAGAAATAATTGAAAATAGACAAAGTGAATGTACATACGCAGAAATGCAAGGTAGATGAAACATATATAAGCTTGCTGCAGAAGAAAATATAATGCAACTAGAGCGGCCATGAGAAGAAGACGGATGCCGAACTCGTGTTAAAACCAATCAAGGTACCTCAGAGAGAGACCAGGGCTGCTGAGTCAGGGAACACTACAAAAATGGAATCGTCCAAAATGACTGAGTTCAAAAGGCTGAATGCGTGATTTGGCCGGATATCAGCCGTTCAAAAATTCCGAACGGCCAAAAGGTTTGACCAAATCATGCATTCAGTACTGGGGGCTGCGGAGGTGTCCCCCACACCCTTGCTCACTTTATTGTGACCAGGTGTTGTGGGGGTGTACCCCAAAGCCGTTCCTGGAAAAAAAGGAAAGGACCCTGTGGTGCCGGTTCCCAATCACGGAAGTAAAAGGGAAAAGGTGTTGCAGGAACACAGCGAGTCGGCAGCAATGTAAGTTGGTAGGGGGGTGAAGGTGTGGTAGGGTGTGGGTAGGGGTGTGGTTGCGGACGGGGGCCAAATAGGAAATGTTCCAGGGAGAAAAGACTGAAGGTTATTTCAGAAAAATTATCTTCATTCTTTTATCCCTCAAACATTTCTAGCTTGGGCTTTCAACCCTGATCTGGAAAATCAGTTCAGTGTGAGGAATAAAGGGAAGCCTATTGGCCTGGGTTCAAGGATGCCACATCAAGGAATAATTGCAAGGCACAAAGATAGTCAAGAGGATAAGTCATGTCCGTAACACATATTTCTCTTGGATTAAGCAAAGAAGAAAATATCTGCAAGTGCAAAGTACTGGACAGGCAAAGATGCAGAAAGTTTATGTGAGGTAGAACAACCAAGTCTCCTGAGGCCAAGAGGAGTAATGACACCCAACCTAACTGAATTAAATGGCACTGAATAAAAGTTCGAAATGGACAAAATCATGGTCTCCTCAGACGTTATTTGGAAGTTGAAAACAAGGGCTATTCATTAATCTCAAGTTGAAGATAATGATGTACCTATACTCCCTTGAAAATCCCAGAGCAGAGAACATGATGCATGGTCAACTTCAAAGAAGAAGCCTTGTCTTAGGGCCTGACCAATGAGAGATGATAGACTAATTGGGCAAGTGGGTAGTAGTCTGGCATTGCTCTCTGCCCCTGAGTTTCATTTTGCTTACGTGCTAATAACAAGCTGAAAGTCCAAGGTTGAGAGAGAATGCCAGACAATCATAGGGGTCTATGTATTAACATACTATACAATTTTGCACAGGTCAATCTGCTGCTGTTATTCTGCTATAATATGTATTGTACATATCTTGAGGTGGTTTAAGGCGTGCCTACCACATAAGGGATATCAAGTAACATTACTAATACTTATATGGCATATAGGTACCTATGCTCCCTTAACCAATCTCACCCATCAATAGGTTTTTCAGTTTGCCACATAGGATGAGGTCATAGATAACGCACATTGAGGTATAAAGCCTTTGTATAATCAAAACCTAATTGTGAGTGTGTGGACTAGAATTCATTGTTCACCTGATTGCCCTACTTTATTGAGCTGATAATTAAGTAGTACTTTGCCATATTCTTTGAGTCTGTCCAGTTATTTGGGTCTTAGATCATTATTGGTAATTCCATTGAGCACGTGAGACGCTCCAAGGTGCTAGTGCACATCTTGGTAGAGGTGCTGATGGTTATGGTCCAGTCGACCTGGGCCCAGATCTAGACTCTCGCACAATCGAGACTTTCGCCATTAGCCCGAAGATCATGGAGCTTCCTGTGGAGAGCGACGCACAATACACATGTGTGAAAATAATCAGTCAGCAGGTGCATTTTGAATAAATTCCTGTCTGGTCTCCACAGGTACCCCGCGGACTGAAAGTCAAATGGTTGAGTGGGGATGAGTTGATACCGAGGAACTCATGCTGAGCCATGGACATAAGTAGAGCTTCGAAAGTGGCAAATATAAGGGGAGGGAACTGTGTTATGATATATGTATATAATGAACAGGATTTTTGGGGATTAAAAAGAAAAGAAATAGATACCTCGATTCCTGGTCACAAGAGAGGCAGAAGGGTACACAATAAAACTCCAAGTGGGGGTATTATTTCAGGATTTCTGAGGCAAAGCCAAAATGAAGAATACGTATCAAACTCCGAAATACTAGAGGTAGTACAGGAAGGCATACACAAAAAATGTAAAGTGCACATGTGTATGGGGTTATAAAAATGTCAGTGTAAAACTTTTATTGTGTCTAGACTAAGAGATTTAAAAAACGACAGCAAAAAATTAAGGTGATCACCTGATTTTTAAATCAAGAGATTGACGTCAATCAGGAGGACAAAAAAAAAGAAGAGATTCTTAAAGTGTCAATAATAAAACAATGAGACAGCACAAATTGATAGAAATTGTAACCAAAAAGGAATAAACCTTATTGCATTTATTTTCAAAATCCGTCAAAAACGTGGTTTTCTGGTAATAGGCGGTGGTTGATGGTGCTTGCTCTAATCAATTGGTGTGGTATATTTGATAAAGTAAATAAAAGGATGAAAGATCCGGTAAGTATTGACAGTCAAAATTGACCTGTCACCATGGGGTACACTCCCCTTCTACATCTTTGCAGCACACTACCACGATATACACCCAAAATTAGACAGTACCATGCTGAGTGGGTCAAAGGCACAACCAATAAAACACTTATGCCATGGCCGCAAGACGGATCATTATCAAAAATGAATACTGCAACATCTAAGACGACATACTTGCATGCTACATGTAAAGGGAAGGAGTTACAGAAAAAAATTGCCATTTTAAAATTATGGAAGATGTACCAAATTGAGAAAAAAGATCTACCTGAGAAGGAATGGATGGTAAATCAGCATTAAGGGGAGCATGTAACACCTTTGGCTGCTCTTTCCCCTTCTGAAAACAAGAGTGCAGGCACTGAGGAGCAAGGATTTTATCCTTTAAAGGAAATGAAAGCACCAGTGGGGTATGTTAATCCGACATGCAAGCCCCCCGCATATAACAGCGAGGACATTATGGAAGAGAGCAAAAGTAGAGAATGCAAGTATGTGTCAACATGCGATGAAAATAAACAGCGTGATGAGAGAAAGGACAGACACACAGAGATAGAGGAAGAAGTAAAGAGACAAAGAGAAATGAAAGACAAGTCCAAGGAAGTGACGATAGTACAGAATGAACGGTTGGGAGGACAGATATTACTCAAACTCGATAACAAGGGCATTGATGGGGCTAGAGAAAGAGTAGAAATAGAAGAGTGAGAAAAGAAGGAAAGAGAACAAGAGAAAGCATACAAGGAAGAGAAGGAAAAAGAGAGGAAGTGAAATGAAGAACAAAGAAGTTATGGGGAAAAGAAAGAAAAGGAGACACTACAGGAGAAGAAATGAGAGGACATAGAAACACAGAGATTGAAAGTACATAGGTTGCAAAGAGGGCATGAGGAAGAAGACAAAAGAGATGAGAAGAAGGGAAGAAGAGATGAACACGAGTAGGTGAAAAGATCATATCAGATCTTCCAGCGGCAGGGCAGGAGCCCCTCCGCCGCCGTTTCCCAAGGTAACTAGCTGATCCCATCAGCTGCTCCAGCCGGCGGCACTCGAGCCTGCTGGAAACAGCATCCGCCACGATCTAGTGCCGAGTTCATGATGGACCATCCTCAGCTGCAACATGACCACAATCCGATGTAAAAAATCTGCAATCCGCACTTATTTTAATGTTTATATTGCGGAAAACCACATGATGCTTTCCAAGATGGCCGCCGGTCCTCGTTGTTGACCGTTGCCTAGCAACAGACCTCTGCGCCCATTGGAGGAATCATCGCCCCTTGCCTGCGAAGCCCCGCCGGAAGGCTCGAGCCGGCACCTCCCCACAGGACACCTCCTATAAGGCCCGCAGCCTGTCCTTTGATTCTCGTATCAGATCTTCCAGCGGCAGGGCAGGAGCCCCTCCGCTGCCGTTTCCCAAGGCCACCAGTTGATCCCTTCAGCTGCTCCAGCATGCAGCACTCGAGCCTGCCGGAAGCAGCATCCGCCACGATTTAGTTGCCAGCCCATGAAGGACCATCCTCAGCTGCGACGTGACCACAATCCGATGTTAAAAATCTGCAATCCGCACTTGTTTTAACATTTATATCGCAGAAGACCGCATGGCGCTCTCCAAGATGGCCGCCACTCCTCTTTGTTGACCGTTGCCTAGCAACAGACCTCTGTGCCCATTGGAGGAATCATTGCCCCTTGACTGCGAAGCCTCGCGCCTTGACTGCGAAGCCCCGCCGGAAGGCGGGAGCCGGCACCTCCCCGCAAGGCACCTCCTATAAGGCACGTAGCCTGTCTGTGCCTGTCCATGGCTGCCGGGCCACCGTCGCCACTGAACTCTGGCCATCCTCCACGCAGACAAGACACTAAACCCCCTCTCTCTCCTCCCCCGTTCATTCACTTTCCTCCCTCTATCTCTCTCCAAGCTCGTAATTTAGGCGTCCTCTTTGACTCCTCTCTCTCCTTCTCCCAACACATTTCCCTCACTTTTCGCACCTGTCGCTATCACCTCTTCAATATTCGCAAAATCCGTCCCTCCCTCACGTTCCACGCTACCAAACTCTATATCTCCTCCCTCATCTTCTCCCGCCTCTTCTATTGCTCTTCCCTACTCTTTGGACTACCTACATCTCATCTTGACCCCCTTAAATCCATCTACCACTCTGCTGTTCGTACCCTTTGTCTCCTTACCTCCTGTGACTCCATCTCCACCTCGCTATCCTGCCTTGGCTGGCTACCATTCCACGCTCAACTTAAATTTCACTTTCTATGCCTTGTCCTCAAATACCTCCATGGTCTTGCTCCCCTTACCTCTCCTCCCGTCTCACTTTCTACTCCCCCTCCCGTTCCCTTCGATCCGCTGACCATTTCCTTCTCACTGTTCCTCCTTCCCCCTGCGCCTCCTGCCGTTTCCACTCCTTCCAACTCCTAGCGCCTCTGCACTGGAACTCCCTTCCTCTCGCAATCCGCTCCACCCCTACCTTCTCCTCTTTTCGCACTTCCCTTAAATCTCTCCTCCTCCATTCTCCTCCTTGAAACCCCCTCCCCCCTCTCCATCCCCTCTCTCCTCACTCTTGCCCCTTGACTATCTCTCCCCCTCTCCTACCTCCCCTCTCTCTCCCTTCCCTTTCCCTCCTCCAACTCATCACCACTACTCCCCCCCTTCTCCCCTCAGTTAATTGCTCTTTTCACTGTTTTGTTGAATGGTTCATATTGTAATTTTGCTTCTACCGTTATATTGTTTATGTTTTATGTGCTAAATTGTTCCACTGTACAGCGCCTTCGTGTAAGGCGCTTTATAAATCAATAAATACAAATACAAATACAAATACTAAACAGGTATTTACCACCCCTGACCTGAACCCCTGCCACTGATCACCTATCAGAAACATCTCCAATGACTGTAAACTTCCCTGCACACGCCCTGGGTCTCGTACTCATATACCCACACATTGGCTTGTGAACCAGCCCATTGTAATTGCCTTGACCTGCATACATATTCTGTCTGATCTCCTGGTCATCATTAACCCCTTCCCCATGCGGCTGAATAAGCATATTGTGTTTTTCACCTGCCATCTGTAATTTGAACTAGCCTCTGGTGTTTTTTTACCTGTCATCTCTCATTTGAACTAGCCTACTGTCATTTCTACTAGCCCACTGTAATTTGAACTACCCCACTGTGATTTTTACCAGCCTCCTGCAAATCCCACTCACACCATGCTGCTCAAAGCCAGCATCAAGATCCTTCATAAGATCTCCAGCCTCTTCCCCAACACCATCACCACCTTATTCACCCTTGCACTCACCTTATCCACTCTCTATCCCATAGAGACAGACACCAACGTCACTGGCATGCTCCCACCACTGCATCACATCACACCTGCTCTCCCTCTATTCGCTACCATGCCCACTCGCTCTCCCACACTGAAACCCTTCCACTCACCCACTGCCACCCCTGGCACACTCCATCTCAGACGCTCCAGACTAAGGGGATTGCACTCTGTAATCTGCGCCTAGGATCACGTTCCACCTTCAATGGCATTCCACACACTGAACGCACACTTTCATGTAGCTGCACACCATCACTACCGCTGCCGCATGGACCGACACCCCCCACCACCACAGAAGCAGCCAGCACCCTCACCAACTCCAAGTCCAATACAACACCTACACCTTTCCTTAAATGTGCCCTCTTAAACGTCCGCTCACTCCCGGCACGTGCCATAGAAATCTATGATCTCCTAGACAGCCTCAACCATGACCTATTGGACATCACTGAAACCTGGCTTCATGAAGCATCACTCCTTACATTGCTTTGGCACTCCCACCAGGTTACACTATCTTCAGGCAAGACAGACCAGCACGCCTAGGAGTAGGGGTAGCTCTCATCTCCAAAGAAGCACTCTCACTCATACGCATCACTCACCCCTGGGATAGCAACTCAGACATGTTATCTGCCAAGCTTGTCCTATCCCCTAACAGCACCATCAACATTCACATACTTTATCGGCCCCCTGGCCTTCTGTGGGATTTCCAGGGCCACCTACTACACTTACTAAGTAACACCATCAAAGGCTCCACTAAGACACTACTCCTTGGTGATCTAAACCTCAGTTCTAATGACCCTAAAAACAAAGCTGCCACTTCCCTCACCAAGGAACTTAACAAACTAGGACCCACACATACCAAAGGCCGCAACCTCGATTTGGTCGCTGACCATAACTGCCACTCCTCCGTCATCGCCAAGTCAGCGCTACCCTGGACAGATCACAACTGCATCAAGTTCACCCTACCCACCTCCTCAAATACCAAAATCCTCACCCCTGCGCCCACAACACTAGTAAGAAGCTCCAAAAAACTCAAAGAGGACAGCCTTCACCCACACCTTAACATCCAAGCACTAGCCCCCCTTTCTATAATGACCCAAACGCCCTAGCTGACATTTACAAAGATGCTCTATCCAGAGCCATTAACTCCATAGCTCCTCTTGAATACAAAAAAGGTAAAACAAATCTACAGAATAACTCATGTTTCACTGATGAATTACATTCCCTACGCTCCCGTAAAAGAGAAGCTCAAAAAAACTGCCTAGCACTCCTGTGTGAGGATACTAAAAACTGTTTTAACCAAATCTCCTGACAATAAAAAGATGCCATCACCAACGCTAAAGCTAATTCCTTCAATGTCCGTATCACTAATGTCAAATCGCACCCTAAAGAAATCTTCACCATCTTCAATGAACTCATCTCTACCCCCAATACACCAGATGAGATTATCAAAGACGAAGCCTGGTGCTCTACTATTCAAGCCGCCATGCTAGAAAAAATAGAGCTCCTCCAAAACAAAATTAAGGGTCATCACAAAGCCCTAGCCCACAAACCTGGGCCCAAACAATCTGACCCCTCTCCACCATCAACTAATTCCAAACCACTTTGAACCTTTAAAGATATCACAGAATTGGAAGTCACCAACATCCTCAGAAACTTAAAACCCTCTATGTGTAAAGGAGACATCTGTCCTCCCAAGCTTATCAAGGACTGCGCAGACCTCCTTGTCCCACTTATAACAGCGTTCATTAATGCCTCCTAAAGAACTGGAATCATCCCTGCCAGCCACAAAGAAGCGTGGGTACGCACCCTTCTAAAAAAAACACCCTAGACCCTACACAGCCCAACAACTACCGACCCGTAACCACTGTGCCATTCCTCCTTAAAATCCTGGATAAAGCTGCTCACTACCAAATCCAACACTTCCTTGAAACCCACTCAATTCTTGGATCTAGACAATCTGGGTTTCGCAAAGGACATGGCATGGAAACAGTGCTGGTAGACCTAAAAAATCAGATCACTTAAATCATGGATAAAGGCAAGCAAGCCCTCCTGTTACTCTTAGACCTCGCAGCTGCTTTCGATCTTGTAGATCACAAGACACTCACATCACATCTCACCCACTCCGCCAACTTCTCTAAAGAAGCAGCGCATTGGATTACCTCCTTCTTAGAGGGCAGGGCAATGAAAGTATTCTCAGACACCACCCATGTTGCCCCCACCACCATTAATTGTGGAGTCTCGCAGGGCTCGTGCACTGCACCCACTCTATACAACTTGTTCACGAAGCTTCTCTTCGTCAAGCTTGACGCCTTAGGTATCGTGTAAACCAACTACGCAGATGATACTCCAGTACTCTTACCAATCACTGGCTCCTACACTAGAGATGCCCAAGCACTTCACTCAATATACACAACCATCCAGGCTTGGATGGCAACCAACGGCCTTTGCCTCAATGGAGAAGAGACGAAATCATCATTCTAGGCCTAAGAACGACATAAGCCTTCTCAGCAAATTCATATCTTGCACAAACCTTATCCAAAAATGCTCACTCCAGAACCATCAGGATACACTACGCCAACCTTCTACACACTCCCCACATCAACAGGTCCAAAACGGGAGCAATAGGTTTCTCATACATAGCCACTAAGCTCTGCATCACCTCACCCACAGACATCAGAACAAAAAACTCTCTTGTCACCTTCTGCAAAAAACTCAAGACCGTCCTTTTCATCTGACCCTATATATTCTTTATTACATGCTTGCATAAATGTTTGCAATTGTTCATCACTTCTGTAACTAAGTAAACTGTCTGTAACCAGTGCCACGATGCCTCCGGGCTGCTGCACGCTTAACAAATATGAATAAATAAATAAATATTAAATAAAGGGATGACAAGATAGATCATTTATTTTATTTAATAGAGGCAGAGTGCCAATCGAAGCACAAGCACATTGGGAACAGACAGAGGGTCACAACAGTCCTGCAGGCAGCTGCAAGGGGTACCAAGAATACAAACATGGGCTGACAATCATGAGGCAGAAGACATAGGGAAAATGATTGTGGATTTATATAGGAAAATTAAGGATAAAGATGGATATAAAACCAAAGAGAATATCGAAGGATCTCGATCAAAGGAAACACAAGGTACATCAGATGACAAAATAACAGATGAACATAGAACGTTGTCTTTAGGTAGTTTAGATCTTGAGGAAGTGGAAGGGGACAATAGACATAAATTGGGGCATAATGATGTCAGATGAAAAATGGGAAGAAAACGAGAAAGTGAGAAGGGAGGGTGCATGCCGTTTTTCGAAAGACTCAAGTTTAAAAAAAACAGTAAAATGGTCAGACTTTGAGGACCCTAAAGAAAAAAAAACAGAACCGACCCCATACACTGAGTGACCACAAATACGATTGTGCAATGCAGGGGATTATCCCCACTTTATGTAAGTAGATTAAGGTCGCTGCCAGCACAGAGAGGAATGGGCGGGACTAGCCCCATCTGGAAAACAAGAATTATAGGTGGGTATGATTACAGATCAGGATTTACACAATTCCCATTATTAGAAAAAGGGGGAGGATGACCACAATATATACCATGGCCACAAATGGACAAGGATAAATTGCAACGTAAATGATCTAGTTTGAGCTCACGTGGGGGGAAATAAATGTATGAGTTAGAGAGAATGACATCAGGAATGACATCAGCAATAGGTGACATAAAAGGCCTGCTAGAAGCCATTTTAGGGGAAAGGGCTGACAACATTTGGAGAGGAGCAAGGTATGCACGCGTGACTGCACAAAACACGACACATGATGGAGCACCATTTAATAATTGTAGAGCAGATGCATGGCTGGCACTCGGGATACAATATTCTGATACATCAGACATGGGTGTGATTATGACTGGGCAAATGGGTGAGGATGAAGATCCTGTTGCCTTTATTCAAGATATTGAAGAAAGCTGGCATCTCGAGATGAGAGAACCGTGTGATAAAACGGTGACATTATTTTACCACATTTTATGCCAGGGGCTGCCTGAGCCAGTGCAATGGCAGATGAAGAAACAGGTAGGGATGGAAGCGAAGCCATGGCCAGAGATACAATTGACTATCGTGCATTATAGCCGGTTGTTGCAGGAGAAAATTAAGAAGAAAGTCAAGAGCAGAAAGCAGGAGGAAGTGAAGTTAGTTCCAAAAACATTGTCAAAATTAGCCATAGAGGGAGCGACATTGACAAGTGATGAAGGTGTGATGATACAAAAGATACGGCCAGCGTAGCAAAGCAATGTAGTGTACCCATTGGATCACAGTGGGTACACTTTTTGGCCACAACAGAGAGGGAATGACTTAGGGGAGGACAAGGTGGATTTAAAAACCCTCATGGAGGCATAGGATTTAATGGCGGACAGCCACAGCAATGTTGGAATTGTGGAAGGATCGAACATGTAGCCAGAACATGTAGAAGTTGAGGGGGCATGCAGCAAAACTGTCAAACTCCAAGAGGGTGGATGAGCTATGTTCCACAATACAATACGAACCATAGGAGTACTATGCCCAAGATCAAATGCAGAATCAGACACATGCGCCGCAAACACAGCAAACACAGCAAGCTCCATAACAAATGCAACTACCACAAGGGCAACCATAGCAAGTGCCTATGCAAACACAAACAATACAAACTCAGCAAGCGCAAACACAACAGGCCACGGTAGCACAATGGAATACGAATGCAGGAGTCCCGAAAGCAACCCACACCTAGAATAGGGAGTGTGACTGTGGTAGGAAGAAATTCTTCCAAAGGTATAGGGATGAATTTATATCCACAATCGGACAGCCCACAGAGCGACCTGATGCATTCAGTACTATCAGTGACACTTGATCCCCAAGAAGAACCACAGATCAAGGTAACGATAGGAGGCAAGACATTTCCATTTCTTGTAGACACTGGAGCAACTCTTTCCTGTGTTCATTAGGGAAAATACCCAATGTGAGGCATTGCCATGAATGCACAGGTATTCTCTGGGGCGACAAGCTTAATTCCTTTCACAGGTGGATTACCAATCTCCATAGAAGAACATGGTGGGCCTCATTACGACAATGGAGGTAGTCATGCTGCTATTTTCAGCATGGCTACCCCCATACAGGCACCGGGTCTGGGTTCCCCAAATGGGGAAATACCGGGCCATTCCGACCTTGGAGGGCCCTGTATTTCCCCATTCAGGGAACCCAGACCTGGTACATCCCCATTCCCATTTGAGCCACCTTAGGGCTCAATGGGAATAGAGAGGATGCAAACAACGGGCACGTTAATGACAGGCCTGTTGTTTGCATCCTGATCTGCTCGCTACATCCCTTCTAAGGCCAAATATTTTACAGTAATATATTTTAAAAACGCATTCTTTTCAAGTCCCCTTCATGAAGACTCACAATACTTGACTTCATTTTCATTTAGAAATCAGCGCCTTAAACACACTTGTCTTCCTCAGGGGTACTGTGAGACCCCCCCCAATCTTTAAAAGAGTTCTTCTGATGGACTTAGGTAATGTGCACCTTAGGTCTGAAATAATTCAGTACGTAGATGATATATTAGTATGCAGTGAAACAGAAGAGTAAAGCAGGGAAGACTCAGTTTGACTGATGACAATACTAGCAGAAAAAGGATACAAAGTAAAGAAGGAATAATTACAATATTGTCAAGAAGAGGTCCTGTATATAGGACAGTCAATCTCTCAAGAAGGGAGAAAAGTGACACCTCAAAGAGCAGAAGCAATTATGAAGACTACAGAACTTAAAACAGTAAGGGAAATGCAACACATTTCGGTCCTATGTAAGTATTGCAGGGCCTGGACTTTTGACTACAGCACATATATATTCAACCATTTTTAAAAGGACTTAATGAAGCACAGGTAGCATAAGTAAGATAACATGGACAGATGAAATGACTGAAGGATTTGAAGAATTGAAATGGGCAATCTTTACAGCCCTTGTTCTAGGAATTCCAGATTATCATGAAGAATTTTACCTAATCTCCCACTGAAATGTAGAAGTTATGACAGCAATCTTCAGACAGAAAACAACATTAGGACATGGAGATAAACCATTGGCTTACTATAGTGGGATTTTAGATCCAGTAATTAAAGTGCATTACCCTTGCAAATAAGCGTTAGCTGCAGCAGCGTTTGCTATTTTAAAAGTTTTAAGTGTTACAATGGGGTGTTCAGTGACATTATTTGTTGAGCACTCATTATTTGCCAGTCTAGAGAAACCCATAAAGTACATTGACTACACAAAGAGCATCAGGATATGAGGTCATTATTTCCAGCCCGGCGATCAAAATTCTTAGATGCAGAATAGTGAACCCAGCAACATTCATAGCAGAACCAGCAGGGAAGGAGGACTATGTACATGATTCTACACTGTATACTGAGTTTTATAGTTTTATGATGACATTCCCCACGTTAGAGCAAATGCTCCCAGGGGGTGGGGGGGGGGGCGGGGATTCTCTTTATTAATGGTACTTCAAAAAAATTGACCAAACGACTGGCGAAAGGCATCCTGGATCAGCAGTAGTAAAGCTGGACTGTGATGATCAATTTGAAGTACTGAGAATTAGTGGCGCTTATTGCCGCACTCCAAAGACATGAGGATAATGAAGTAACAGTGTACTTTGACTCTGCCTAGCAACGTCAACTGTACACGCAGGTTTGTCACGCTGGAAAATCAGGGGCTTCCTCCTCACAGACAGCACACCAGTGCAATATGCGCCCCTATTGGATAAACTTGTTGAGGCACTAAGACTCCCATTGGCTATCGCTGTCGTGAAATGCGCAGCCCACACAGACATGATTTCTCGCAGTAATGAAGTTGTCGATATAGAAGCCAAAAGGTCAGCATCATTCGCAACAATTTCTGATTTTGTAGTAAAAAGTGTTAAATAAATGTCAGAATGGTGCAAGATGGTAAAGGAGGGTTTTAATATGTTGTCTATTGTTCAGTTTATTGAGTTACAAAGTCGAGCCCCACAAGAAGAGCAAGCTTTATAGAGGAAGCAGGGATGTTCTTTATCCCCCACTGAGGCTACATGGAGACAAGATAGCACTGGAAAGCCAGTTATGCCTCTAGCATTTTTGAAGGTGGCACTGGAGCAGCTTCATTATCCCATTCATACGGCTCGAGAGAGTCTTGCTGTCATGATCGCAGAAGATTGTTTTTCATCAAATGTATTAGAATATGTGGCATAGTTTATTGTAAATTGCATCGTGTGCCAGAAATGTACAGCAGGGCACAATTTGCGGATAGTGAGAGGAGCAATCCCTAGACCCAATGGCCCTTTCCAGCATTACATTTGCTGTTTAAGTAATGACATTTATAATGTCCGTTCACAAGAGGCCATTTCTGGCCCTGGACGACATGTGGTGAATTACAAATGGTTACTGCATCTTTAGAATCAACTTCTGCCAACTGTCTGTGTTAGGATTGAAAGTTCTGCCGCTGTGGCACTAATGCAAGTGTATAAACAATATGCTTGGAACTAGAGACCGTTGGAAATAAAACTTGGTTAATTATTAGAAACTGCTCTTTAGGAGACAGCAGCTAGGACATGAGATCACGAAGGATGGAAATATTGTTAAAAGCGATCTTATGAGAAATGTGAGTAATTACTATTTCTAAAAAAAATAAAAAGAGTCATCCTTGATTATACTATAGGATACAATAATACTTTGTCAATAGATATAGCCATTAAAATAAACATGATTTTTCTGGTGACAGAGGAGTTTCTTACGCTTCTAGCACATGGAAAAAATATTGGTGCTGTTTTTCGTGCAGTCAATGTATAACCAGAACATACTGAAGAGTGTGTTGTATATTAAAAATACAGATGCCTGGAGATTGTTATAGAATATTATATGTCATACAACCACGGACCATTCAACTATGTAATTGTTTTTATTGTGTTTATGTGTTATTTATAGATTACTGTTTATGAACACCAACTATTGGGGTATACAAGAATCAACTATTAAATTGAAGAAATTTTGTCCTGAAAATGGCCCTTATATCTATATTGACAAGGACACTAGGGATAGTGTCTACTGTAAAATGAGGCCGAAACATGTCAATGATCTGGTAAACCTACAATAATAAGAGTTGTTTTTTTAGAAATTCAAATTACTTGATTACTGATCACATAGTAATACTCTTACTAGGGGATTTCAACTTAGGCTTCATGGACCAAACGGATAAAAATGCCACAGACATACCCAATACAATTAAGGCAATAGGTCTATCCCAAAAAGTTAATAAATCCACCCTCCAAAAAGGGAGAATATTAGACTGGATAGCGGATTATGTGTTATTTATAGATTACTGTTTATGAACACCAACTATTGGGGTATACAAAAATCAACTATTAAATTGAAGAAATTTTGTCCTGAAAATGGCCCTTATATCTATATTGACAAGGACACTAGGGATAGTGTCTAATGTAAAATGAGGCCGAAACATGTCAATGATCTGGTAAACCTACAATAATAAGAGTTGTTTTTTTAGAAATTCAAATTACTTGATTACTGATCACATAGTAATACTCTTACTAGGGGATTTCAACTTAGGCTTCATGGACCAAACGGATAAAAATGCCACAGACATACCCAATACAATTAAGGCACTAGGTCTATCCCAAAAAGTTAATAAATCCACCCTCCAAAAAGGGAGAATATTAGACTGGATAGCGGATTACAACTGTACAGCTACTATCTTATCCATCCTACCGCTCTCCTGGACAGACCATTCATTGGTGTCCTTCCACCTATTTACTACAAGATCCATCCCAATGGCTCGCCAGGTAGCACCACCATGCTTAACCAGAAATAAAAATAATATGGTAGAGAAAATTATCCCTGCTATCCTCCCCAGACTTAACTCATTATCTGAAAATCGTTCTTCCAGTATCCTAGTCCAAGAATTTAACAATATTATGCTCACCACTCTGGATAGAATTGCCCCTCTCAAACTTAGATCTAGTAAACCAAGGCCCATTTAAACAAAAGGTTCACACCACAACTTAAAGACCTTCGCACCTTAAAAAGAAAAAGTGAAACTAATTGTAGACTCACTAGTGAGAACAAAAGCAAACTAACCTCACTCTCCTCTCATTATAAGAAGGAAATCTGCTTGGCAAAATGGAACTCCTATGATGGGCATATTGCCAATTCTAATTCTAGTATGAAAGAACTCTTTTCCATACTGAAAGAACTTCAGTCCCCAATAGCTACACCTGACATCTGTACAAAAGATAAATCTTGGTGTACAGACATCCAACATACACTAGCCAATAAAATTGTCATGCTCCAAAATAAAATTCAGCAGAAAAAATAAGTGTTGAACCTACAGCACTCGCCCAACACTCCTGCACCCAGTGCTTCAACACCGGCTCACAATAACTTCTTCAATTTTTCCAAAATGTCTACCCTGGAGGTAGATAAATGTATCCTGTCACTAAAGCCTTCCAATTGCAAAGGTGACATCTGCCCAGCACAGTTAATTAAAAATGCCACCAGAGATTTATCCCCATTCATTACAAAACTGATTAATGCCTCCTTTGCCACATGCACCATCCCTGCCAACCTTAAACAGTCCTGGGTGCTCCCTCTCCTGAAGAAACAGACCCTGGACCCACTCATCCCTACCAATTACTGGACTATTACCACGGTCCCTTTCTTACTTAAAATACTAGATAAAGCTGCCTAAAACCAAATTCAAAAACACCTTGAACAGCATAAACTCCTTGGTAACAGACAATCTGGCTTCCGCCCGCTACACGGAACAGAAACAGCTTTAATTGACTTAAAGACCCAAATAGACGAGCTGAGAGACAAAGGGCAGTCAGTACTTCTGCTCCTCCTTGATCTCTCAGTCGCATTCGATCTGGTCAACCATAAAGTCCTCTGCAGACACCTTGATACTGCTGCCCACTTCTTCCTGGAATCCATCAACTGGATTAAAACTTTCTTGAGTGAGAGAACCATGAGAGTCTTCTCTCCCTCTGCAGCCACAGACCCCACCCCCATCCTATGTGGTGTCCCTCAAGGCTCTTGCGTCTCTCCAACTCTATACAATATCTTCACCAAACCCTTGTTTGATGATCTGGACCTTCTGTGTATTACCTATACTAATTATGCAGATGATATCCAGATTCTCTTCCCGCTTTCTGGGGATCACAACAAGGACACAGGGCTGGTGAACAAAGTATATCTTATCATCCAAGCATGGATGGCCACTCATTGCCTATGCTTGAACGATGATAAGACAGAGTTGATAATTTTGGGTTCTCAGGCTAACATCAACAAACTTGGTCAGGAATTTTCTTCATTCAATATTGATGGGAACTCTATTAAAGTATGCAAGGAGGTAAAAATCCTTGGCTTCTACGTGGACTCCACATTGTCGTTTGATAAACAGATCAAATCCCTGACATCCACCAAAGCTTACAAGTGCAAGCTACTCAGAGCTGGCAAGCCCTTCCTCTCTGACGACAGCTGCTTGATCCTGGCTAGAGCTCTAATACTTTCCAGAATTGATTACTGTAAAGCTCTTTACAGTGGTGCTAATAAAAAGTATTTCCTTAAACTCCAAACCTTACAAAATAACGCTTTAAGAGCAGCCTTAGGCATAAACAAAAGAACCCACATTTCCCCCCTCAGGCGCCATCATAAATGGTTATCCATGGCCAATAAAATACAATTGAAGACGCTATCATTGACTCACGAAACTCTTAATAACGCTGCCCCTAGCTACCTTACAGCTAAGCTTCAGATAAAAATTGTCCACAGACCAACCAGAGCCGGCAATGCAAATTGCCTGATCATACCTAAATACAAGCTCACCACTATTGGTGGCAATAGCTTCCCTGAAAAGGCTGCTAAATGCTGGAACTCTCTGCCTCAAGATTTGAGTGCTGACCGACTCTACCTACACTTCATTGTCCCTGTTCACCTGCATGCCTTAGTGATACACAGAGGCTATTACTAAGCATGGCGCATTTCTGCATACTGCTCATGTTTATTCTTGTAACTGCAAAGGCTACATTACCTCTGTATATATATTTGCACACTCTGTATACTCTGTATTTATGCAATTTCTGTGTATATTTGTGTATATTCAATGCACATTTGTAACTATGTAAGCTTTGCATCTTCATACTGCTGCGCCCTCTTACCTACGGGTTTGGTGCGCATAACAAACAAACAAACAAACAAATATGTTTTGATTTTCACCCCTATGGAATTTGTTTCTATTTTTTTTTGGTTATTTGAGATGTTAAGTGATTTAAATCCGGCACTTCACCTAAGTCAACGCCTAGCGTGTAATGCACAACTGAAATCCTTATTTATTTATTTGTGTCTAAAAGTTCTTTCATTCTGAACGATGTAACACTTATATCGCGCCCCTCTCTTGGAACCCCCCCCCCCCCGGTCACACTGAACCAGGAATCAGGCTGGTTTGCAAAGTTAAAATATTTATTTATATATTCACAATATAATCACACTATTTTTAATGGGAATACAATAATCACCAATGGGGTGATGTCACACTAAGCAATCTCGTTAGGAGTAATAATGAGCAAAAACAATGCAGCACAGCAATAATACTTTTGTGGGTGTGGGTTCAAATCAAATAGCAATGTGGTTATTCTTTCCCCCTGCACACCCCTCAACCGCCCAATATGCAATGTAGAGAGATAGGGGGAGAGAGAACAGGTTTCAGGAATGCAGACTTCTAGCAAATGTCAATCCCAATTTCCTCCCAAAAAACACAAGAGAAACACAGAGTAGATTGGCAAACTGTGAAAATGGTTTTTAAAGTTGTCTGAGAATGGATTGGGTAAAACACTAAATATGGGCTAAATGACTGAAATTGTTTAAATTCCAATGGGAGCCACTTTATATGGTTGCATACAAACACTGGCAATGATTTAACACCAATAAGCAATGTGCAACTGAAACTTGAGGTTGGGTGCAATGAAAAGCTGTTTTACACTTTATAGAAATTTCCAAAGGCAACATTTACGACAAACCTTTCCGCGCACGGTAATCGCTATCGCTGGAGAACTATTTGGATTTTTGTATATGGAAAGCTGTGGATGTTAGCTACAAGCAGATGTTTAAATTGTGTTTCTAGCATAAAATTTGAAGAAGTTATGGACGTTTTCGTGGAAGTCATTTTTCTGAGATAGGTGCAACAATGAGAAACAGGGATGCACTTTTAAAAGACAAACAGGATTTCTTTACACTAGGGAATGACTAGGAAGAAGCAAATACTACACGGGAGCATAGCCACTAGACCAGGACGCCTCTGGATCAAGTTTTTGCCTGCCGAGGAGCTTGCCTTCTTCAGATGAAATATATCAGCGCAAAGATATGTTTAACAATACTATTACAGAAGGAAGGTAGTAGGAATAAGATAAAGAGTTCAGGCAATTCAAAATAGTTCTAACAATATCAGGTTCTAAATACAAGAGAGGATGGGTTTGAGATAGGGATTACTATGGACAGTACATAGGCTAGTGACAGTCCTATACTATGGATACTCACTATATATGTTTGAACAGAACCGTCAGGAATTCTGGTCAGTCAAGATTGCTGGGCAGGAATTCTGCTGGGCACACCGGACTGGGACAGGCTGCTGGGCACACCGCACAACAGGACTGGGTCTACAATCAGCACATCGCTCTGGTCACCGCACAACAGGACTGGACAGGATCGGCACAGCACGGCACAGCACAGCACAGGATTGGGTTTAATCTGCCTTGGTTTTGCAGATAATTATTTGGCAGGCAAGCAGTTACAGCACAGCCCAATTGTTTTCTTTTATGTTCCCCTTTGGTGGTGGGATTCTAGTTCTGGAAATTCAAGGCCTAGTTGAAAAGGGTTCAACTAATGGAATGGGCCTTTCTGCTTGCAAAGTTTCTGGATTCTGGAGCAGGGAATATTGATGGATCTCCTTCAGGGTGCTTCGCCAGGAATCAGTTTGTGGGTGAATCTGTGTCTTTTCTAAGTCCTCAGCTTTCTCTATTTATGCATTTGATAAAGGGGTGTGTATGCTGGATTATCCTAAGCGCGCCCCCTAGGCTGACTATAGGCTAGAGTCTCCCCCTTGATTGGAGGAGAAAACCGGGCATCACCATGATGATGTGGTTTTATGAGTCAGAGAATACTCCCCTTGGCTTTTGAACATGAAATCTACTTTTAGGATAATACATATTTACAATTTTGCAAACTTTATAACAATAACATATCTAGATCACATATTTTGTGGAGCAAATGCTCTTCCAAGCCCGGTCATTGTAGGATCTTGTGTCGGCTTTTGACAGAATTCAGCCCTTTTGTGCCGTAACACGATATCTAGTTTGTCCACAAATTTGTACAACTGTGCGCATTGCATATGGGCATAAGCATGTGAAGTTTCATGCTTTTGACATAATTACATTTGGTATAAAACCATAATTTCGACAGTTACTTCTCAGAACATAACACAGAGTTCTCGCTCCTCTTAAAATGTGCAGCCAAAAATTAGGTTCAGAAGTCCAAGGTTTGCATATTTTTTATAATTGTACAGAGTAAGTTATCAGTCTTTTTAGAAATATGCTTTTTTGTCAATTGTGAATCAACAAAAGTTGTCCTTCTTGCAGCTCAGAAGCAATCTCCGCCCCCTTCCGTCTGGCAGAGGCCATTTACGATCCTTCCTGATTAGCATCTCCTTGCCTGGGAGGAAGTCCATTGTGCCCTTCCCAGAGCAGCCCAATTGCCCCTCCCCTCTTAATCATCACATAAATGTGAGTTCCTGGTCTAGAGAGCAGAAGGGAGGTGCCTGGCCCTTTGGGGGGAATTTGTTTGTGGTTTGGCTTGGAGTCAGGCTGAATTTAAATGTCATTTTGTTACAAATTTTTCTTGGTTTAAATAAACTTGTCATTTTAAAACAAACATCTAGAACAGTGATTCCAGACTCTAAACCATTAAGTTTAAATCGTTACAACCTAGGTTCCTCTTGATAACAGGTCACTTAGATTTCAGACATTAGATCTTAATGCTACAAGTTTACAGTTTTAAAGCAGGCTTTTGAAACAGTCATTCAGGCGGCCACTGGTACTGCGCCCAGATTTTGACAGATTTCACAGGCAGGCAAACTTGTGCTGTGGGTGTTTTGATGACCAATTCAGCTTTTCAGGATATTGTAATTTCACAATGATTTCTTTAATTCAGTAAAATGTGACACCCAGCAACAAGATTGGATGTTTGTGGGTGTTTTGGACCAGCATTTTGTATTTTCAGCAAGCACTGCTTTTCATGCAGTCTCCATTTTTCCTTGTTGTGAAGCCCCGTGATATGTTTCAGGAGTGAGGTCTGCGTTCCACCACTGACAACATGCATGGTAGATTTGGCAGCCATCTTTCTGTACTTTGTAGAGTGCAAATTCCATAGGTTTTGGCACGCATAGGGGTTTTGTGGCCATTTTGATGATTCTGGTACCACCAGGACACAGGGTTGCCACAGGGCAGAGCATAAGTGGGTTAATACATCCCACAGAGATAAGGTTTTTAGTTTTGCAAACTATGACAAAAACTGAAATTATCTTGTCCAGTTTGTCAATTTTTATATATTGTGACATTTAATAAATTAGTTTTGAAATTATTTTGATGTTTGGTCCTGCAACTTTATTGCTTGGGTTCATTGAGGTTGTTATGAATTATCAAATCATATTTGTACAAATGTAAATATGACTATTGCATGAAAGTTGCCATTGGCGTAAAGAGGGGTAATCAATTTCTCATTTTTGTGTATATGTCTCTTGATTCATTTTTCCCTTTTGAGAATTGATCCCCCGTAATCAAAAAAGAGGGAAAATACCTGATTTAGGTAACACCTTTCCAACATCTACATATAGATTATGTGGTTATGTTGCAGACATGTAATGGCTATAGGTACATGTTGGTAGTAGTATATCCCTTTTCCAAATGGATTGAGGCAGGCCCATGTACACACCCTGATGCTACATTTGCTGCCAATTTCCTTGTGCGTGAGGTGTTTCCAAGATGGGGTGTGTGCAAAGTTCTGCGGTCTGACAATGGACCGCATTTTGTAAATGAACTATTTGAGCAGGTCACTCTTTTATTAGGTATAGAGCATAGGTTCTCTTCTGCCTATCACCCACAGCTGAATGGGATTCAGGAACATTTACACAGACTACTTAAAGAGAGACTAGACAAAATCAAGATTACTTTAAAGAAGGGGTGGTTACATTGCTTACAACTTGCATTATATGTACTACAAAATCAGCCTGATTTAGATCACCACCTCACTCCTCAATAGTTTGTGACTGGACGCCGCATGAGAATACCCCTTGCTCCTCCTACTAGGATAAAAACTGATGCCCACAGTGTAGCAAAGACATTCGGTGATGAGATGCATAATTATTTGGCAACTATGATCACTAGTGTCTCTTTTATTTCTCAAGAGATCAAGATCTGGAAAGAGGGGTCAAAGAGGATTGGAGAAGATAGCCAACTAATTGATCCCAACAATCTATTGAAACAACCCAGTTTATATCCAGGGAACCAGGTTCTGGTACAAAATCTTTTTGCAACTGGAATAAACCCAGTTTTGAAGGACGATACAAAGTTGAATAAGTTATTCCCACATCTGTCAAGCTACAAGGAAGACAAGCCTTGGAGCATCTGCACGACATCAAGCCATACTAAGGAGAGACCTCGACCCCTCCTGCATCTGCTGACAGTGAAGCAAGAGAAGAATTTCTGTGCATGCAGACCAGATCAGCTACCAAGGGGAAGGATAAAGACTCCATGAATTAAAAAACAATCTGGAGCAAAATTGACATTTTCTAAGTCTAATAGGGAATGAATCGACTTGCAGTTGTTCCATAACCTTCTCAGTTAAATTAAAAGAAAATGGAACATTCAAAAACACAATATGAACATTACATAAAACATTCTATGCTGCCAATCACAATAACATTGCACAGATTCTTCTATGCTGTTTTTTACCTACATATTGCAGTCTTAACCATCTCTAGTAAGATGGCACATGGACATTGTGAAATTTCTTGGCAATCCTAGAAACAGTCATGTTATTTTCAGAATCATTGTTGCGATCATTTTGCAGTTTTTGATATAAAAGTGTGAATTACAAAATATAACAAAAGTACATGCTGAATTAAAACAACATGGGAATTTTCCATTATATAAAATGCACACTAACAAGAAGACCAGCTACTCCAAAGGAGATCATGTGGCATTTGAATACTATGGCAATACTTCTTACACTACATTTTGCCTTATCTGCTGTTTGCAGTTTCTTATGGTTTAATATTGTTTTATAATTCACGTGAAATACCTGAGAATGAAACATCCCGTTCTATCCCTGACAAAGGTATGAGTGATATTTTTCCTAATATTTCGGGGCAAATTGCCCAATCTAAAAGAGATGTTGGGGAAGATCAGGAATATATAAATACATATCTTTGATAATTTGTCCCATTTAGAAAATAACATGTGGTATCAGTAAATGAGAGAGGTGGGGAAGGAAACGTCTGATGAAAGGTGCTACGCATGCTCTCTCATCCCTTATGCCATGAATACAGCCAGAACATTAATTGCAAGAGAAATATTTGCACACGATGTGAAGTGCCTCATCCATCTAGCATCGTGCACAACAAGAGGACAATTCGACGGAAGATGACCAACCCTATGAGGGCGATCGAAGAAATAATTTCCATATGATGATGCTTACGTAAAAATTCAGAAGATAGAAAAAGACGCAGGTTGGTTAAGCAGAATGCTCATATATTCATCCAAGAATGGAGACCAAATAAGGATTGCCAGATATACAAGAAACACCGGGATTGCCAGGATGCTCGTAGAGAACTCAGCTATTGGTATATGGATGAGTTGCAACTAGTACAGGATGGGAAGAGCAAATGTTAGCATGCAGTGCACATTTATTGATGAAAGAACCAGTAGACATAGTGTAAATTGTAAATGATGGATGCCTATGGGCCAAGTATTCCAAGCTACTAACATGGGTTGAAAAGTAAGCAGGACCGGTGTGCATAATACCAATAAATACATACTTCAGGAACAAAGGCTTCATTCTAGTTGGAGAAAATAAAGGATGCAAGCAGACGATCGAAGTATCAGGAATGCATGGAGGAACTCCTGTGCTAATGGATCGATATTGGGCCTGTGGATCCAAGGCTTATTTGAATCTGCCTAAACATTAGGGAGGAATGTGTTCCTTGGTGGTCATACATGTTCCTGCATTAGTGATCCCCCATATTAAAGTGTTTCCAAAGATGGATGCACACCATAGAAAGAAGAGATCACTCAACCTCCTTCGGCAGAAGAGGGAGAACTATATCTCAGTAAACTCAGCAGCAGCCTGTGATGATATTCCAGCAGAGCATACATTATTCAGTAAAATGGCAGTGATATTTACAGCCACATTCATGCCAGCAATGCAAACTGCAGTAAACACCAAGTGGTTTCAGATTACTAGGTGGGAGCTGCTACAAATGATCAGCACAACAATAAAAGGATTTAATGTGATCAAAGAAGAAATGAGGGCAATCAGGCTCATGACCCTCTAGAACAGATATGTCCTGGACTTAATTACAGCAATGGAAGGAGGCGTGTGCACCAAGATAGGGCCTTCTTGCTGTACATTCACACATGCACATGATGGGAAAAATGGAACCCTGACAGAAGCAACAACAATGCTGACAACTCTGTATATGCGGATGGAGGAGGAAGTTGATGAGAGCAAGGAAGATGACTGGTTTTCATCCCTGTTCTCAAGGATTCCAATTTGGCTGGCAAATGCCTTCAAACTACTTGGAGAAATACTAGTGTTGGTATTGCTAGGATTCTGTCTTATGAGGATCATTGTAGGACAATGCAATACGACAGTGAAGAAAGCAATTGGGATGAAGATAATGATTGATGTGAATGCTGACCATACATCACAGACTGAAGACGCCACTCATGAGAACATAAAGAAGAGTTTTCTGGGACACCGACTGATGATGTTTTATTACCCAAAGGATCATAAGAACTATATGCGACGTTGGGTAGTCAGTCTTCTCTTTTGTACAGATGATCTTATGTCTGCTTTTCCCAAATGCGTAATTCAGGTATCTGTAAAACATTCATAAAATTGTTTTATATTTATTTTTTATATAGGAATATCCTTTTTGTCTCACCACTGCTTACATGGTGTGTACCTGTATCGTCCATGTTCTGTAATTTCCTATTCTCCAGTTCTTTTCATCTCCCCGCCCATGTGCGTGGTTATGGATAAGCCAGTCAACTGCCTTCTCGACATGCCTCCCACTGACTAGAGACAAGGGAGAAACACATTGTTATGTGCATGCCTGGATTCTGTATGTAATTATAGCACCAGTTCTATATTTATCCACTATTCTTATAGCCTGTGCCCAGTCCCACTATATTTAACTTCTGTTGCTCTTACCTAGCGTTCAGGTTTCACAGGCACTGCTCTGCTGTCTCTGGTGCGGCCGCCATTTTGGAAAATCTCCTATTTATATACACAGTGGTCACATGATCTCAGATCATTCCGTGTTTTGTATCGCTATGAATCTACGTCATTTGTTCTCTCAAGTAATGCCTTTAATTCCTACTTCTAAAAGTTTGACTTCTACATCATGTTGTCCTGTTCATGTCAGCTAGACTTATGAACTACTGCTGACTCTAGGTGTCATGGGAAATGTAGTTTGTGGCAATGGCTATTTCGTTTTTTATCTGTTAGTGCCAAGAATCTCATTTTAGCTACTTGGTGCAATTCCAACACTTGATGCCCCCATTCTTAATTTTCATCACGTTGTCCTGTTTTTCGCCTCATTTGCAGTTTTTGGTGAAAATCCGTCCAGTCGTTTTTTTTAAAATGACCAAAAAGTAGGTCACAAAAAATTAGTGATATCTATGTTCGGTCCGCGGACACACTTCCCTGTTTGGTCCGCGGACGGTGTCCTGCTTGGCCAATCAGCTTGCGTCCTGTCCACGGACATGCAAGCAACATGTTTGTTGATTGGATGGCGAAGAGCGTGAAATGCGTCAGATTTTCGGGAACGCCCGCCATCTTGGATTCGCGAACGTCCGCGGACAGCGCAGTGAAACTTTGTTGAAAAATACTATTTAGTAGAGCCTCTTGTTGTGTGAAAGTGTTTGGGGAGGGTGGGGGAGTAAGAAATGGGTTAAATGTTTTATTTATTTAGGTGGTAGACCCCCCTGTTGTGTTCGCTTTGTCTGCAGACAACGCGGATGTTCTAAAATGTTCTAAATAAACGAAGTTCTGAGGACACTACTCCTGTCCGTATTGTTCGCAAACAAGCTGAAAGTGTTCTAAGAACACATCATGTGTCCTGGGATGTTGGTCAATAAATAAAATGGGGGTGTCCTGAGGACGGTATGCCTGTCCGTTCTGTTCGCAAGCAATTTCAAATTGTTCTAAGAACACATGTTCGTAAGCATGTTCAAAGTGTTCTTAGAACACATTATGTGTCCTGGGATGTTCGTAAATAAACGAAATGAGGGTGTCCTGAGGACGCTATGTCTGTCCGTACTGTTCGTAGGCAAGTTGAAACTGTTCTAAGGACATTCATGATGTCCGCGGACATTAAAAGTGTCCATATGGCATAGTTGAAATGTTTGATTCTATGGGTGTCATATGCTGCGATGGTGCATAGCCATATGGCCATGCACCCAAGACTCTATGCCCTGGCAACACCTACTGCAGCATATCACACCCATAGTGGTTTATAACTTTGGGATCGAAGAACAAATTTATAAGCAACAAAGTTATAAGCCACTATAGGTGTGATATGCTGTGCTGGTTGTGGGCAGGGCCTGCAGTTTTGGGTGCATGGACAAGATCAAATTTATAGGCAGCAAAGTTGAAATTGTTCTAAGAACACTCATGATGTCTGCGGACATTAAAAGTGTCCATATGGTATAGTTAAAATGTTTGACTCTATGCCCTGGCCATATGGCCATGCACCCAAGACTCTATGCCCTGGCCACAAACCACCGCAGCATATCACACCCATAGTGGCTTATAACTTTTGGATCCGTGATCACATTTATAAGCAGCAAAGTTATAAGCCACTATGGGTGTGATATGCTGTGGTGGTTGTGGGCAGGGTCTATGGTCTTGGATGCATGGACAAGATCAAATTTATAGGCAGCAAAATTATAAGTCACTATGGGTGTGATTTGCTGTGATGGTTGTACTTAATATAATATACTTACTGTTTGGTTTAGTAACTGTAGTACATGTATTTCTTGTTTATTTCTGTGACAAAAGAAAACATCATGTTAGTATTGGTATTTTGTAACAACTTATAACATTGAATAATCAACATTTTTTTTTACCCTCATATTTAGTAGATTACAAACCAGTGTACTGTGCAATTCGCTCAGTTTCTGTGTTTGTTGCTAAAATCATTGGGTCTGTGGGAGAAAACAAATCCATGTTGGATTAAAAAAAACCTTTTTTTGTTATGCTACAGTCTATTTGTTTGTTTGTCTTCAGTGTTTACTTGTTGTTTCTGTCTAATGCTTTATATATTGGCTTGTTGCAGATTTTTGGAGCAGTTAGATACCTGTTGACATATTCTAACAGTCTATTTTTTGTTATGATGAAGTGGTATTGATTTATCTATTTGGATTTTGTAATATTTTGGGTTAGTTAGATACCATTTGGCGTATTCTAACTGTCTATGTTTTGTTATAATGCAGTGGTATTGATTTATCTGTTTGGTTATTGAAAATCTTGGGGTAGTTAGATAGCAGTCGGCGTATTCTAACTGTTTATTTTTTTATATAATTTAGTGGTATTCATTTATCTGTTTAGTTGTTGTAGAATCTTGGGGCAGTTATATAGCTGTTTGCATATTGTAACAGTTTATAGTTTTCTAATAGAAGTTTAGTTAATGTTTAAGTACAGTTTAGTTAATACATTTTAGTTTTAAGAAATTATAATGAAGTGGTATTGATTTATCTGTTCAGATATTGTAAAATTTTGGGGTAGTTAAATACCATTTGGCGTATTCTAACTGTCTATTTTTTATTATAATGTAGAGGTATTGATTTATCTGTTTGGTTACTGAAAATCTTGGGGTAGTTAGATACCAGTTGGCGTATTCTAACTGTTTATTTTTTTATATAATTTAGTGGTATTCATTTATCTGTTTAGTTGTTGTAGAATCTTGGGGCAGTTATATAGCTGTTGGCATATTGTAACAGTTTATCGTTTTCTAATACAAGTTTAGTTAATGTTTAAGTACAGTTTAGTTAATACATTTTGGTTTTAAGAAGATTAAATAAGTGTTTGGAAGATTTGCAGGTAATCTCTGCTTTAGAGTAATGGTACTATCATTACATTCAAACCATCCACAATTCTTTTTTATATATGCAGTATAGGCCCCTGCATTGGTTGTGGCTCCTGCGTGGTAGATTATACCTATTGTTGTGAAGGTTTTTTTACCAAGTGATACTTGACCATGTGTGAATCCAGTCAGCTTGCAGTTGTTTTTGGTACCATTTGTAACGTAGAAGCATTAGTATTACGTATTTACTATGTGTTTGTATTAGTAAGGTGGAGCGATTATCTGAATTGCAGGTAGTACATAATCTACCATGGTTTGCATTTTGTACAAGTTGCTGAAATGCAACGGATTCACAATTATGTATTGATACATACATAAAGCGCTCATTGGGGATTTGTTCTTGTGTCACATTGTTGCACAGAGTGCATGTATGTTTCCACATGTATGAAATATGGAAGATTTCATTTATAGGTATGTTTTTGTTTTCCAGTACTTGTAGTAAGTACATTAGAAATTCTTGTGGGACTTCTTGTGAGTTTATAGTGAATTTCACCATTCCAGCACAGTAGTCCAATTGTTGTCTTATTCCATAAACACTATACATGCTGTCAGGATTGTTTGTTGCGTTTCTATGAAGTGCTAACATTTGCAAACACAATTGGTCTGTACTGTGTAAGTAAATGTTGTCAACTATTGGTGGTAATTGAAATAGAATATTCATTGCTACATTTGCGTAGCAACTTACACCATTTACATTTGAAAGTTTAAATGGACCAGATAGTTCTGTATCTGAGTGCTTTTTTTGGAGTTTGTCTTCCTTTTTTGAAGAAGTACCTGGTTTACTTTCCCCAATAGGTTCTTTTTTGATTGTGGTACTTGATGAACTATTAGTTTCTTTTAATCTCTTTGGAGGATTTGCAGTGACATCCTGTTGCATTTCTGTTTCATTTAGTTTTCTTTTCGAACATTTTACTTTTTGTGGAATAGGATATGTTTTTAGATGGGGGTGTATATTCGCAGTCTATTGTATTCTAAAATGCAAGGAATATCAGTGTTTACTTTACTTGCATCAAAGTTGATTAGAAATAGACCGTCAAGTGTACGTAAGCGTGATAGTGCTACGTAGCTCATGCCTTCTTTAAAGACTGTGTTACCAATGTCTATCAATGCTTTGTCTAGGGTAAAACCTTGTGATTTATGAATGGTGACTGCGTGTGCAAGATTTAGAGAAAATTGTTCTCTTCGTACATACATGTCTTTGAAGAGAAGGAATCGAGCTGTTGAGCATCCTATCCTTTTCACTTCTGAAAGTTTGTCGAAGAGAATATTGACAAACTGAATGTTGTTGTCAAGTGGGTATGTTTGAAAGCCAACAACTGTACCCAGTGCTCCATTAACTAGTCCTTGATCCACGTCAAGGTTACGTTTAAGCATTACTCTGCAATTTAAGGATAATTTTAATATTTTTTCCAATCCAGCTGTGTTGGAGATTGAATTTTCTAAACTATTTAGTCTCGTTGTGGCTTGTTCACACATGGGTAGTGTCATACCATGTATGTCTAGTTTGTCTGTGGCGCTAATTTCAATTATTGGTTGCATTTCTTTTTTGTAACATTGTTTCATTGAATTTGAAACAGCTTGCAAGAGTTGGCATTAAGGCCATACAATTTACAATTGTGTGGGATAATTGTTCCTTAACATCCGCAGCACATTCATTATGGCCATAAAGTGCATGAATGTGCCGGGTTTTCAATATTGTTTGTGCTTCTTGAGATGTTATACCAACTCTAATACTTTTTAAGATGTTGGCATAAGGGAGATCTGCAGATTGCCGCATATTTTGTGTTAATTCTCTGTATTGGAAATGTTGCCAAAGGTTGACATTTCCAATGCTGCCAACAGTTTTACGGCAGAGTTTGTGTCCTACGGTTTTAAAAATAGGCACACCTTTCACTGGTGTTAATTGAAGAAGATCTCCGAAAACAATAATGTGTTTTCCTCCAAAGAGCTCTTCGTAGTTTGTTTTGAGTACTTCTTGTAATCTGAGGTGAATCAAGGCCAACATTAGGTTGGAGACCATGCTCACTTCATCTATTAGTAGCATTTTCATTTGTTTTAATACTCTGCGTAGTTCCATTGCAGCTTCTGTAGAAAGTTTGTAATAGTCTAATTTGTTTTGGTGTTCTAGTGGCAGGAGTAGTAATCGGTGTAAAGTGACACCGCCTATGTTGTAGGTAGTCTGTGGGGGCAGTGACAACAGCTGACAGTTTGTTGTTTGTCAATTGTTGAAGGAATTTACTGATGATTTTGATTAAGAATATTTTGCCAGAACCAGCTTCACCACTGACGTATAGTAGTATAGGTTTGTAATTTTTTGCAGGTACATTCTTTGTTTTCATGTTGTACACCATGTGCAATTTCTTTTGTTACTTCTTTAAAAATGCTACGTTGTTCATTGTTTAGTTTTGATTGTAGTATAGTTAAGTCTTCTTTATCTTCATACTGACACATGGTGTTTTCTACTTCTGTCATAGCTAATTCTGCCTCATTTGTTATTAGTGGCTCTCCCAGTGGTTCTTGGCTTCCTGTTACAGAAGGTTGACAACTGTCAGGAGTGTCCTTATCTAGTTGGGCCTGCAGTTATTATTTGTGTTGCTGTTCATTGTGCAACATTGTTTTGTACTGTGTAAAGTTTACATCAGTTATAGTGCTTTCGTTTGCTTTGAAAGCGTCTTCATAGGAGTCATAGTTATCTAGTATTTCTTCTTCTTTTCTCCATGGTTTAAAGAGTTGTAGCAGGGGCATGTAATATAGTTCTTTAGGTTGAGGAGTCTTTAATGACAATTTGATATGATTAATTAAATTTGGTTTGTTGAGTTTTACTAAGCTGCCTTCACAATTTGACACTGTGTATTTACCTTTTTTTATCGGGTTTTATATTATTTTTGTATGTGAAGTTTTGGGCTGTGTGGTATAGACACCTGGTTTCCAAAGTGGTACTTCTGTTTGGGTAGTATGTGTCCAGCAAATTGTTTTTTAAAATGCCTTGGCTGTTGGGATCATGTTTGGCTATTGTTTCTATATCTTCGTATGATTTTAGAACTCTTTTTCTAGATTTAGCAGGACCAAGACTTAGCCATACTATATTTTCAGATTTTCCATACAAAGCAGTACCAGTTAAACGATCTGCTGCTTCATAGGAGCCACATTCTCTATGGGAGAGCATTTTTATGCCCAAGCTGTATAATTTTTGAGACAGTGTTTTGTCTGATGACAGGTCATTCCAGAGGTCTTGTAGCTTTGTTTTTTCTGCTTTGGTTAAGTATGCTGTAACATATCGTGCAACTGCAGTGGAATTGTCTGCAATGTACTGCACATCTATGTTTGCATTCCATAAGCGGGCAATGATTGCATTGTAATCATTTATATATTTTTCTTCTTCTGTTCTTTTTATGTAATATGTATTTTTAGGTGATTTGCCTTTAACACTGTGGACCTCATCACAAGTTGGGCGGTAACGCCGGTGGTATTAGCCCTACTGCCAAACCGCCCGGTGCTATTAGCGCTGGATCACGGGTTTGGCGGTAATAGAATTCCCCATTCCCCACTGAGCCCATTCGGGAATGCCCCATTCCCCATTGGGCTCAATGGGGAATTTTCGCGCTCTTACAGCCAGCGGATTTCCCGCCGGCAGTAATAGTGCACATTTTTGGCGGATTTCCCCCCAGCTCAGAGCTGGGGTGAAATCCACCAAAGCCCTGATTAGGCGGACCCTTAAATCCGGCAGTAATAGCGCGACCGCCAGATTTAAGGGTTACTGCCAAACTCGTGATGAGGCCCTATGTCTAACTGAAGACATGAAGCTGTTCACTTGACCTGTTTTTGTAACCGATCTAGGGAAACCAAAGCGGCATTTGGTGTAGTATTTCCCTTTGTTTTCGTATTTGCGACGACAATATTTGCCACATTTGTGTCTTTGAAATTGTAAAATGTGTGCTTGGAGATCACTATTTGTTGCTTCTCATGGAATTTGACAAGTGACATATTTTTCAATAAACTGTAAAACAGTGGTGTCACTGTCTTGACCAAATTTAGGAGCATCTTTAATCCATAAAAGCATGTGGATATGTGGTGCTCCTCTGGCTTGGTATTCTTTTGTCCAAAAGAAGTGTTGCACTTCTCCAAGGGGAGGAGCAGTTTTATTACAAATAAAGAGTAGCATAGCAATGAAGCAATGGTGAATATATCTTGAAACATTAACAGGATCTAGAGAACAAAGTTCTCCAGGTGTTAGTATATCTATGTTTGTTTTGTTTTTGTTTGATATGTGTAGGAAATCATGTAAATCTTCCCATGCATATTCTGGACAACTTAATGTAACAAACCAAGTGGGTGGGCCAAGGTTTCTTATCATACAACGTACATCTCTGTGACGTCGAAACCAGTATTCTTTAGTACCACACATATTTGCTAATAGATTTGTAATGTTTGATTGTAAAACCTCATCTTTTTGTTGCACTTTTTGTAATAATTGTGTAGATGACATATTTTGAAAGTGGGATCCTGATTTTAATGTGTGTGCAACTCCATAACATAAAGTTGCTAGTTCACTTTCAAAGAGTAGGTGGAATATTTATTCCACATTTTGTCTAAATCTGGGATCTTCAGAATACATCCGTAATGAGCGATATTCTGATGCTGTTATTTGAATAGGTCTATCATCGTACCTTCCTCCTTTGCCAGTAGGAAAAAGTAGAGGAAAAGCACATGCTTCTATACTTTTTCCCATATGCTGATTGGTTATCCTTTTGTTTGACACATTTGGTACGTTTCTAGTGCATCTTCTACAGTGTCATTAGATTGCAATGGATGAATTGTATAATGGTCTAAAGTATTGGCTACTGTAGCAGGACCTAGAAGCTCAAATTGACCAACTTCTTGTGTCTCTTGAATTATTTCAGTGCTATCCTTCAAGTTGTCTTCAATATTAATTTCTTTGTAGTAATCATTATGTCTTTTAGATATTGCAAAGCTTGTCTAACATTATGTAAATCTACAAGTTGTTGCCAAATTTTTTTGCCTTTTGTAGGTACACCATTTACTAAGATAATTAAAGATTGCTCCATTGGACGTTGCACTCCTAGAGTGTGCACATTTTCTTTTAGATCTAGTGGTAAATACACTACTTTTCCACAAATACCTTTCACTAATTCAGAGGGAGTTCATTTTCCTGTTTTTGGTTGAAGGCGATTATTGCTTGAAAGGGGTGCACTGTTTGAATTATGATGCTCTCATATAAATTGAGTTGTTGTAGGGGTTTTGGTAGTGGATATAATTCCAAATTATATGTGATAGCATGTGAAGGAGTTTGGTTGTTGTCAAGTTTTGTAGTGCAGTAACTGCAAAGTATTATGGGGTCAGTTATTTCATATTTGTTTTCTGCTATAAGGTAGAGAGCTAATTCAAACCATTTAGAATCTTCATTGTTTTCTATTTTATATGTTAGGTCTACAGTTTTTGTGTTACTTTTATAGAAAGTTCTACGGCAACATACACACACATGGTTTGGTATTTCAGCAGATGTACTTATAAATTTCAGTATGTCTTTTTTGTATGTGTGTAGTAGGTTGCCATGCATAGAATTGTTGCTAATTTGTTTTAAAGCCATTTCATTCTGTAAGTGGCTTTCACTTGCAAAATATTTTTTCTGGATATAGTCGATTTCTTCAAGTAGGTCTTTTGCTGTACCATGTAGAAGAATGTTATTTAAATTGGCTAGTGCTAAAGCAGGACTTTTAGCATAGTACAGTTTATAGACTAGATTTCTTATAGTTGAATGATGTGTGATATCATTTTGATATAATGGAAGGTGGTTTTGCAAGTAGGTCCTGAAATGCAGGCCAATGAATGTCCTTGTAGTCCTCTGTACTTGCGCACTGGACAGTTATCCATATTTTGCAGTAGTTTAATTTTCATTTTGTCTTTGCCTTTCACATATTGATTGAGGAATTGGTGTAAAGACTTGAAAGATTCTTTGGGAATGTTACACATTGACATGCCTGGCCATTTGTATACTAGACGTTCTGATTCAGTTGAATGGAGAGGTAATTCTAAGTTTTCTGGGGATATTTTTGTAAGTAGTATTTCTTGTTCCATTATGGTATTATTAACTTGTTCATAACCTTGTCCACTGCTATGTATGGCAATTGTATTTGTTTGCTTTTGTTTGTATGCTTCTTCATTAAAATATGGTTCTGTGCTCATAGTGTGACTCCATTCATCTCCACAGATACTTAAGAAGTTATTTCTGTTGACATTTCGTTTATTGAGAAGTCTTTTTTGTAATTTAGTCATTAGTTTTGTTAGTGGTTTCATTTTGTTTAACACTAAAGTAAATAAGTTTCTTTTGAGAAGGATTGCACTGTCTATCAACGCTTCTAAGATTAATTTACTACGATGGGTTTTAAGGGTTGAGTTTGATTTATCTCCTGTTTTTATAAGATTTTGCAGGACTCTGTGATGGAACATTTTCGCTAAAATACTTTTTTGGTATGCTTAGTTTGCACTATATCAAGATTTATAGGGGCAGTTTCATCTGTAGTGGTAGCTGATTTTTTGTTAATTGTTTTGTGGTTTGTTTTACATTTTGATAGAGGAGGCAAAGTTTCTGTACTTGAAGCTTGTTTTGTTTCTCTAAATAACTGTATTAGCTGTTTTGTTTTAACTTTTAACTTTTTTTTTACAAATTCTGCTAGAGATGGATGCTTGTTTTGGACACTTCTATTTTCATTTGCTCTGTTTCTGCGTTGCTTTCTACGGACTTGATTTTTGGTAGGCATTCTTTAGGGTCTGTTGAAAAAAATAAAGAAGGTATGGGGTGGGGTGTTCTTAATGTATGTGTGCTGTTTGCATGAGTGTGTGAGTAAGATAATAAAGATGTATGTATTGGGATGTGATTGTGCATTGGGCAACTAGTTGGGATGGCTATTCTTGAATTTATGTGCTACTAAACTGGGGTTCAGATGATAGTAGAAAGTAAGCTGGTGGTGTGGAGAAGTAAAAATAGTAAATCTAATGGTATACAATTAAAACAGTTGTTTGTTCTATAATATGAAAATTCTAGGGGTTGAGTTGGGTTATTTGTGTGTCGAAAACTAAGAAATTGTGCGTCATTCTGCCTGTAAATCTCTGTTTAAGAAATGGGGATTTGTAGACAGAATGGTGCACAATCTCTATTTTTAGACACAGAAATAGCATGAATTAACATTAAAGTGTGTTTGAATAATAGTACAAATAATATGGAGGTATTCAACTTACTTTTTTTTAAATGAGCAGGTTTCTTCTTAGTTGTTCTTTGCACTTCAAATTCAGCTGGTTCTTTTCAGGCGAATGGTCTGCACTGCAATTGTAAAGAAAACAAATAAGGAATTTTGTTTGTATATAGCATTGTTTTTCATTTAGACATTGATTTTTTTAATTGACATTGACCCTCAGCACCTTCCTCAAAATCATGAAAACTATCTTATTCACATAAGATGTGTCGCACCAGTTGAACACATATCATATGTTCTTAATGCATAAACTGTATTGTAATGACTAACTGTACCAACCAAAATATCATTTGTATGCCTTGTGGAATTCGTAATGTACCACTGAATACCACTATTTCTGTAACTAAACTCTTGTAAGTAACAGCGCCTCAATGCCATGGGCTGCTTGTGTAGTATATAAATATAAGTAAATAAATGTTTACATTTTTGTACAAGTATTGTTGTTTGATTTTTGAACATACGGTGTGCAAGCAATTTTGTTTGAGTAAGTTAACTCTTCATATCGTACTTTAAATATGTTAGTTCAACATGCTTTGAAAATGTGTGTGTAAAAAGAAATTAAATAGCAGATAGGTTTGGAAGTGAGATTTGATTTTAGGAGATGGAAAAAATGACAGTAAATTCTTTTTATAGATTATACAAGCTAGAAGTCAGTTAATCTGTGTACATGAATCTATAAAAATTGCACATGTACTATATAGAAAATATCCATACCTGTAGTTTGTGTTCATGCATATCGATATGCATGCAGCTGCAAGTAGATATCTTGGAGACTTGTACAGTATTTCTTGTAGAAGGTGCTTTCAAATGATATGAAACTTGTACTCAGAGAGATTAACAGTACATTTAAAGTGGTGATCTATGATGATGCAGTTAGATGTAGAGGTCTTGGATGTGATTGGTGGATGTTCATGTGACTTCTTAGCTATATCCAATGAGGGAATGGCCCAGAAAGTGAAAAGGAAATGGTAGAAGGACTGTTCATGTTACAATATGTCCGCGGACATGGCGGTAGTTCGCGGACATCGGGTGTTACATCCGGGGATTTTTGGGTTGGGGAGCCATGCAAATGAGAATGAGCACAGAAAGGGATTGGTCAGGAAAGTTTAGTGGGTGTGTTGTGCCAAGAGAGAGTTTCTCAGATACTCTTTTTGCTGAGAGAAGAAGAGATAGCTATGGCTGTGTGTTTCAAAAGACAGATTGTTTGGATTTTGGGAGACTCGTGGATACATTGGTTGAAGGTGCATGCAGAAAGCTGTGGAGTAGCTGTAGATCTTGGATTCCCACATGTGGAAGTGCACTGGCATGGAGTACATGGAATTAAGTGGTTGGACTTGCTACCTCTCTGTGCTACTTTAGAGACAGAGCAACATCCAGACATAATTGTAATTCATTGTGGAGGGAACAGTTTAGGACATGTGTCTGGAATTTTTTTGCAATTTGCAATGAAAGAAGGACATGTTTCCAAATTCTGAAGCAATTTTTTCACGGATTGCGCAGAGACAAATGTGGCTTTGTACTTCTTCATTTGGTCCACAAATGGAGAAATCAAGGCGCAATGTCAATAAGGCTGTTTGTGCCTTTCGAAGAGATTTTGGCATGTCCTATTTTCACAATGAAAATACTATGTTTCGTAGTACATACATTTTTTGCAGAGATGGAGTCCATCTTACTTATGCTGGCAATCAAGATTTTTTTGAGAAATGTACAAAATGCATTGCGACCTTTTTTGGAATTACAGCATCCATTTTATAGTAGGTGTCAAATTTTTCAAACACAAATAACACACAAATAAACACAAATAAACAAATAAACACCACCAAAGGCTCTTTTCAGAGCCACCACTTTGTTCCAGATAAAACTGCAATGGTTATGATAGGGTAGCACCCCAAAATTTTAGATGTCCGCGGACTGTCCGCGGACTTCTAAAAAAAACTCAGAGTCCTGCTTCATTTGTTTTCACTTCTATTTTTTAACTGTAAAAGGCGGCTCTGAAAAGAGCCTTATTTTATTTTGATTTTTGTTGTTTGACATTTCTTTGGGTTTTTTATACAAGACACACTATGAGAGGAGGGGAAAGGAGGGTAAGGGGGAACACCAACCACGGGGATAAGAAAGGGCGAGCTGAGCGAGGAAGATGTATAGTGGGTTTCATTTGGGTAGTGAGCAGACTTTTTCGTGCTCTGAAACGATAGCCTCAAAAGCACTACAAAGTCTCTCCCCCCTGCACAGTACTGCGTCGCAGTACATACACACAACTGTGACCCTTGAAAGGTAAGGGTCATCAGCATTGCGTATGGCCTGTGAGGCAGCTTGAGGAATACGCTGTCCCACAGGAGTGTTCCTTGTGGTGACAGGATCGGAAAGAGAGGATGAAGTAGAGGAAGTCAACCTGCTACGCTCCTCGCAAGGTACAACTTTGCGAATGGCCCCCGAGTGGAATGACTTTAGGTGTCGCTTCATGGTAGTTGTCCCAAAGCTGTATGAACCATGCCTCCCGCGACTGAGTACCATTTTGCACTCATTGCAGGTGACTTGGTTCGCACGTGCCTTAGGACCATTACCACGAATGGTAAATAACCGCCACACCCAAGACTCACGTTGAGTGCTGGTAGTAGGGACTTCCACTACCTCATTCTCATCATCCTCTTCTTCCTCCTGTGCATCCTCACTCCTGTTCCCCTCTTCAGGCCCTTGGGGAGGTGGTGGTGGTGGAGGGAGTGGTGTGCTGACGCAGATGCAGCACGAGGTGGCAGTAGTGGAGGCACGGAAGCCATCAGCTTGGCGTTGAAAATCTGCAAATTGGCAGGAAAATTCGCTGTGCTCTGTAGGATAGCCAGAAACACAATGAGAATGAGCTCTAGGGCATGGTCTTTTATAGGGGTGCTTGTGAGCGGTTCGCAGACATGCGCGCTGTCCGCGGACAGATCGAACAGAAAAAAGGTTTCAAAAAGTCACAAAAAGTATGTAGAAACTCAGGATTACTATGTGGGACTTGTTCTATTGTGAGTTTTATTTGGAATATTTGGAAAATATTATAGATTACTTGAAAATGTAGTTTTAAATTGTTCGGGGACATGAACAGTGTTCGCAATCAGAACATACGCTGATCGTGGGCGCGGTCACATGATAGCTTTGCGAACATGTCCGCGAAGGGAGCGGGTGTCCACAGGACACCAAATGCATTGAAACTATTTTGCGCATGCGCGTTGGTGTTCTACGGACACTGTTCGGCACTGTCTGCGAACAATACGGACAGGCATTTCGTCCTCAGGACACTCCCATTTTGTTTCTTTATGAACATTTTAGGACACAGCCTGTGTTCTTAGAACAGTTTCAACTTGCCTGCGAACAATACAGACAGGGATAGCATCCTCAGGATACCCATTTTGTTTATTTACGAACATCCCTGGACACATAATATGTTCTAAGAACACTTTTATATTGCCAGCGAACAATATGGACAGCGTCCTCAGGACACCCACATTTCGTCCATTGACGAACATTTCAGGACATCGGGTGTGTTCTTAGAACAGTTTCAACTTGCCAGCGAACAATACAGACAGGCAGAGCGTCCTAAGAACTCTCCTATTTCGTTTCTTTATGAACATTTTAGGACATAGCCTGTTTTCTTAGAACAATTTCAACTTGCCTGCGAACAATACGGACAGGCATAGCGTCCTCAGGACACCCCCATTTTGTTTATTTACGAACATCCCAGGACACATAATATGTTCTAAGAACAATTTCATCTTGCCAGTGAACAATACGGACAGGGTCATCAGGACACCCACATTTCGTCCATTGACGAACATTTCAGGACACTGCGTGTGTTCTTAGAACACTTTTAACTTGCTAGCAAACAGTACAGACAGATATAGTGTTCTTAGGAGACCTCCATTTTAGTTTCTTTACGGACATTCCGGACACCCGCGCTGTCCGCGGACACCTGAATTGCTTTTAAAAAAAAGATATATATATATATATATATATATGTTAAATGTATATAAAATAATATTAATTAATTGGTTTATATAGTAAAGTGTCTACCATTAGATTCACTATCTTCTGACATTTGTGATGTCATCTTTGATGTCGTGGGTGTTAGTCTTAGCAGTGCACAGTGGTGGCGCGAGTTATGGTTGCTTAGCTTACCGTAACTGGCGAATTTCAGGGGGTTTTCGGTTTTACTTGGAACCATAACGTCCCTTTAACAAAGTTTTTACACTGAATTTCATAGGTTTTTAGTAGCATAACTTAACCATAACGTCCCTTTAACAAAGTTTTTTCACTGAATATATATATATATATATACACATGCCATAACGTGGCATGAAGATAATCAGTAGAGTTATCAGCACTTTCTGATACTTCTGTACACTGCTAAGACTAACGCCCACAACATCAAAATCATCACAAATGTCATTGATGACATAACTGATGACATCACATGTCTGTCTTCCTCTTTTATCTTTTAGTGACATATGTAGGCCACATGGTTTATATATATCATATGTCTGAAGTATGTTTCGTTATTTTGTATAGTATAATTCAGAAAACTGAAATCTGTATTGGTTTGAAATGCTCCTGTGATCGTGTCAGTCAAATAGAAAATATGAGACATGATACCCCTGCACATGCAACTGCATTATGAACTTTATGATGTTATTGTATGACATGGACATAGATTTTTGCACACGCAACTGCATTATGCACCTTCTGATGTCATTATATGATTTGGATATCGATTTTTGTATAGAAGATCGCACTTTGCACTTTATGATGCCAGTGTAGGATATGGATATAATTGGCATATGAGATTGCAGCCTGCACTTTATGATATTATCAAATCTTTAATTAGAAGCATCAGTTAAATTAATATGCAGAGATGCTATTTACTATTTATTGTGGACAAATTGTCTTGAGCGTGTTGGGACAGTGTAATATGGAGCAACTACATCAATGGATAGTTGTAATTCCCACGCATCATATTCATTGCTGGCTCTCAGTTGTTCATTGGCTGGGAACAGGCTTCAAGCAATTATTTTAAAATTATTTTTAATAATAAAAAGGACATTTAACATTCTGGACTGAGGTGCTGTCTTTTGGTGTACCAGAACTTCCATCTTCATTCTGTGAGTGCGGCTCAGGACTACAGCGAGGGATCGGTGAAGGCATTTTTGGATATATATATATATATATATGTATATATATATATATATATATATTTATATATATAATATAGATATTACACTGCCTGCGGTAGCAGCCGTGAAGTTATGGTTAAGTTGCTCAACCCATAGGAAGAGCACTTTTTGGCTGCTTATAAGTTTGCTTCCCGTGGACGAATCCTCACCAAACTTTGTAACAAAAAGTATATTGCCCCTTCGGGTTGATTCTGCAAAGTTTGGTGAGGTTTCATTAAGGAGCAGCAAAGTTATAGGGGGTGGTCTGAAAATGTGTGGTTTTCCTCACCAGATATGCAATGGAAAACAAATGTTTCTCACGCCCATAGCTCAAACCGCTGGATGTATTTTCACCAAATTTGTGGCTGGAGCAGGCGGGTTGGTCATCGAAATGTTAAATTGGGCGTAAATCCGTCCAGTATTTTTTTTTAAGAAGCCCCAAAAATGTGGTCCAAAACAATGTGTGATATCTGGGTTTGGTCCACGGACTCACTGCTCTATTTGGTCCGCAGACATCCCTTGGGACCAAAAGGGGGAGGAGGGTTGAATGATGTCCGCGGACATCAGCCGGGCCCGCTGATTGGATGGTGAAAAACGTGAGCTGTGTCAGATATTTTGAAACAGTCGCCATGTTGGATTCGCGGACAGCCGCCTGTGTCCGCGGATAGTGCAGTGGGGAAAAAGTCTGGAAAACACATTTTGGGTTATTTGGTGGCCGAAAGAGGGCATGGAAAGGATGTTTTTATAGGTGGAAAAAGGACATGCAGGTGCAGCGCTGTCCACAGTCAATTCTGGTGTCCGCGGACATCATTTCAAGGGCAGGGGGTTCAGGGCGAGTTTTATTATGTAATTGTTATATGCTTCAATTGTATTGTGGTGTGGCCAGTGGCCATATTCTTGGGAGCATGGCCATAGGCCATTGCTCCAAGAATCTGGCCACTGGCCACAACCATTATAGTAATATGCGTATAGTCATTATATGTACTGCCCTATCCTACGCTGTCCACAGACACTACAGTAGTCCACGGATGGCACTTGCCACATTTGGGTATTTTAAACATGCCTGGCATGGAAACCGGACTGCAGAGAATGCAGACAGTTGTTGTGTCCTCGGACATCGGTGGATCAGCTAATCAGGATTCCTGGGTGTGATGTACAGGAAGAAAGGGTAGTAGGAGATTTGTTTGGTGAGAGCCCTGAAGATGGCTATGGCTATGTCTTTGAGGAGGCAGAGTGCATGGATTTTGGGAGATTCTTTGATCCAGTCATTGAAGGTGTATGCTGAAATCATGGCATCTGTGGAAATATCGGATTGCAAGAAGTGGAACTTTTGTAACATGCAGTTTGTGATTTAAACTGGGCAAGCTTTCTGTATTTCTGTCATGGCACACTTTAAATATCTAGACGTTATAATTGTACATTGTTTGGGGAACATTTCGGGGTGTGTAACTGCAATGCATTTGCAGTTTCCCCTGAAGGATTTTTTCAAAAGTCTAATGGAACTGTTTCCTGCTGCAAAGATTATTGTTTCTCAAATACATCTAAGGCAAACATGGAGATGTGTAAACCTTTTCAGTGTACACATTAAAGAATCGTGGAAACTTGTGAATAAAGCGGTATCTGCTTTTTTATATGCTGCAGGATTGTCATTTTTTGGAGAATAACAACATAAGGGGGTGTAATTGCCCTTTCACAGGTGCCGGGCCCGGTACATCCCCATTCCCATTTGAGCCCCTTAGGGAATGGGAATGGGGAGGGTGTTACCGGTACCAGTGCTACCATCATGTTCTGCTTGCAGGCGCCGGTACGACCAGCAGGTCAGACCTGGTGGCTGCAAGGGCACCCGCGAGCAGAACTCCTAGTATGGCGGTACAGTAGCAACGGTGCCGGTAGCGATACCGGTGAGGTTGTTGCCTAACCGCCATACTTGTAATGAGGCCCAAGGTCTTAAGGTGTGAATCTTTTTTGTGAAGATGGAGTTCATTTCACAGATGTCGGAAATGTGATTTAGCTTTACAATGTTAGGAATGCATTGAAACACTCCCTGTAAGAAAAATGGAAGACAGGATGTAGAGGGTACAGTACTACTGTACATAAAAGCAAGAAAAGAAAAAAAAGGTGTTTGTTTACAAACCCCAAAAAACAAAGGTTCTTTTCAGAGCCAACACTAAAGAATAAATAACTAGAATTGAGTTAAAACTCCTCCTAACCCCTTCAATTTAATGTTCCGTTTGCGGACAATGCAGTAGTCTGCAGACATCAGAGGATTAGCCAATAAGGTTTCCTGGGTGTGGTGTACAGGAAGAGAGGGCAGCAGGATTTTTGTTTGGTCAGAGAGCACTGAAGATGGCTATGGCAATGCATTTGAGGAGGCAGGGTGTGTGAATTTTGGGGGACCCTTGGATCCATTGGCTAAAGGTCTTTTCTGAGCAATGTGTATTGGCTGAAAATCTTCGATTCCATGAATTTGAAGTGTTATGGTATGGATTGGGAGGAATGGAATGGGCTGACTTACTCTAGTTTTGTAAGAATATGGTTCATATCAAACATGCGGACATCATTGTGGTCCATTGTGGAGGGAACAGTTTGACGTACGTCACTGGAATTTCATTGCAGTTTGCAATAAAGGACACATTTGGAAAGTTGACGAAATGTTTCCAAATTCGAAAATTATGTTTTCCCGGATTGCTCAGAGACAAATGTGAATACTTTTGAATTTATTTTGTCAGCAAATGGAAAAAGCAAGGTGCAATGTGAATAAAGCTGTGTGCTTTTTTGCAAGATGTTGGCATGACGTTTTTTCATGAGAACATTACATTTGATATGGTAAAAAATGTTCGAAGAGACAGAGTCCATCTGATGTGGGCACTGAGAGTTTTCTGGATAATGTTCAAAATGCATTGAATCAGTTTTTGTGAACATAAATAAAGTATGGATTCAAGTATTAGTTAGAAGTTACATTAACTAGAAAATGAAAAATACACACATAAAATACAAAGCACTTTTTGTGAAAGTTACAAAAAGTAATTACATTGTGTAGAAATGTTGTTAGTTCACTATATAAAACAAAATAATCAAAAATATGAAAGTTAAAAAGAGAAGAAAGGGCTCTTTTCAGGCACACTATTTTTGTGCACAAAACAATTAAAATGATTTTTATTTTCCCACTCCATGCCTGGAATTTTCTAGGTGTTTGCATACAATGCAGGCTGCAAAGGGTCCTGTGAGTTTTTTTCTCAGTTATAATTTTTAACTGTGAAAGGTAGCTCCTAAAGGAACCTTTTTTAGTGTTTTTTTTGGATTTGTATTTTTTGTGGCTTTTTGTGTTTTGTTTGGTAGAAGCAAGGTAAGGTAGGGACAGTGTTTTTTTTGCTCCTTGACCGTCGCCTCGAAAGCACTACAAACCTGCTCCCTCCTACAGATTGGTACATCGCAGTACATAGATGGTACTGTGACCCTCGAAAGTTAAGGGTTAACAGAATTCTGTATGGCATGTGATGCGGCCGCTTGGCTCATGTGCTTCAAAGGAGCATCTTTTGTGGTAACGGGCAGTTGAAGAAGATGGGGTAGAGTGTGTCAGCCTACTTTTCCCTGGGAACGGTACCTCCTTCCTCAAAGCACCCAGGTGGTTAGATTTGGTGTGGCGCCGCATGGAGGTGGTCCCGTAGAAATACAGGCCAGGTTGTCTGTGACTGAGTACAACTTTGCACTCAGTGCATGTCACCTACGGTGCTTGAGCCTTCGCTACATCCCCAACGGTGGTGAAAATTGCCACACCCAGGACTCACTTTGGGTGCTGGAGATAGGGACCTCCTCCACCTTATGTTCATGTTCCTCTTCATTCTGATCTGTATAACCACACCTGTTCCCCTGTCCAGTCCCTCCATATGGTGATGATGTTGGTGGTGGCTGGAGTGGCTGGGGAGGAGGAATGACCATAATAGATGCCATTTTCAGCAAGATTTCAGGTCTCCATAATAGGTTTCCAAAGGAGTTGTTCTCTCCTGGATAGCCAGATTGAGAATGTTGAAGGTAATGGGTGGGTCCGTTCAGAGGAGCTGTCTGTAGACTCTGCAGCTTCTACATTGGGGGGGTGAGTATGATATTAGTAATGTGTAGGAAAGATGTACTGGTAAAAACCTATGCAATTCAGTGAGAAAACATTGTTAAAGGGACGTTGTGGTTACAAGTAAAACCGAAAAAACTCCATAAAAGTGCCAGTTATTACAAGAAACTTGCTTGACGAAGATCAGCAAGGGCCTAAAGCATGTTCTTGCTAATTTGTCTCGTGTTTTACCTTTTCAAAGTGTCAGAATGTAAGTGGAAATGCTAGTGATATAAATTGAGTGTCTGCGTGGTGGACCTGGCCCTCGGCAAACGCAAATGTGTACTTTGATTTGCTCATTGGGGAATACGGCATGGCCGAAGCCCATGCCCCATGGATTTGAAGACTGGCTATGGCTGCAAGACATGAGCACTGGCCACTGGTCACATTATTAGAGTATAGTGGACACTGAGTTAGGATGCAGTGTAGGTGCAGTGAATAATAGGGGTGCTTTGGTGGAGCTGGGGTCATGGTTGAGCCTCATGCTGTGGGCAATTCAAGAATGACTTGCATCTGCAGCATGCGCTGCTGATAACGATTTACATAAGAATGAGTTGCAAAAAATGTGTCTGTTAAAGGAGGTTTCAAGTTTTTTCATACATATTAAAAGAGGATTTATTAATAACGTATATACAGTGATGTAACATGATGAAACCTTTCCACTTTAAAAGCCTATTAAATTCACAGAAAAAACTTTGTTCAAGGGATGTTATGGTTAAGATGCACCCAAACCTTGGCACTCCTGTGCCCCAGCAGTTAGCCAGTGCCTTCCCACCCTGTCATCCCTTGGCACTTCCCACCTGGGCTTCCATGAGCACATGCATTTCCATACTGCCCCTTCTACTTATGCACTTCTCTAACTGCACAATGCATATGTGCATTTGTTAATTGGCACTTGGTGTGTGGAAGTTTAATGTGTTGACAGGGATATATGTAGAGTTTTTGGAAGTGATTGGTGGATGGATGTGTGACTGTTCAGAGGTAGGCAATGAGGGAGTGTTACAAATATAAAGCAAAAAGTTTAGAAGGACTGTCTCGTGCGATGGTGTGCACGTGCCATCCGGGTCTTTTAATAATGCATGGCCTGGAAAGGGTACTGCGTATACCGAGGATAGTTATAAAGGTCCATGGATTATGCTGTTTATTGTATGCTAGAGAAAAGTATTTGGGACAGAATATTGTTTCTGCTTTTTTATATTTTTCTCTTGTGTACAATTATCCATCATTCACATTAGAATAATCAAAAATGCTAATAGACAATTTGGGGAATCTTATTGAGTCAAACTGCTTTACTGAGAACTGTAAAGTAGATGGAGTCTATAAAATTATTTGATTCAGTTCTATTTTTTAACTGTGAACGGTGGTTCCTAAAGGAACCTTTTTTGCAGTGTTTATTGATTTTGTATTTTTTTAAACATTTGCAGGAGAGGCCAGGAAGTAAGGTGGAGGAGGGAAATGTGGGAAGGAGCACCAGTGAAATATACGGGGGGCAGGTAGACATGGAAAGATGTTGTGTTTGTCATAAATCTATGGTAAGGGGCAGTGTTTCTCATGCTCATTGATTGAAGCATCGAAAGAACTTAGAAACTGCTTCGCCCTGCAGAGTGGTGCATTGCACTATATACAGAGTACTGTTGTCTTGCAAACATATGGATCAACAGTCTCTTTTTTGGCTTGCAAGATAGCTGATGGGATCTTCTGCCCCACAGGAGTGGTCTGTGTGGAGGCAGTCACAATTTAGGAAGATGAAGTAGAGGAAGAGAGTCTACTGCTTCCTTAGAAAGGAACAGCCTTTCTGAGAGCATCCCGGTTGTTATATTTGGTGTGGTGGCCCATGGAGGTGGTACCGTAGGAGTAATGCCCAGGTTGTCCATGACTGAGTCAACTTTGCACTTAATGCAATTAACCTTTGTAACCTTAGCCTTTGGTACATCCCCAACGGTGGTAAAAAACTTCCACACCCATGATTCTCTCTGGATGCTGGAGGTAGGCCTTTCCACTCTGTCATCTTCCTAGTCCTCTTGATTGTTTTGTGCATGATTGCTCTTTTTCCATTTCGAGGCCCTCCAGGTGGTGGTGGGAGCTCCTGGAGAGGAGGGATGCCATGGCTGCTTCAATTTTTTAAGTTAAGTAGCAATTGTGCTAATATTGTTGCAAGCATGTGCGTTTTCCTGGATTGTAGATGGAAAATTAGTAAGAATAGGTCTAGGAGCTGTGCAAGGGTACATTATCAACTTGAAACTTCCTAGATCAGCTGAAAATGCAGTTACGAACTGTTCGCAAAGCATAGACCTGTTCGCGAACTGCAAACATGTTTGCAAACAAGTCATCACAGCGTGCTCGTGTGGTCACGTGACACTATCCGATCAGTCCGAGGTGACGTCAAACGTCCACAAACGTCAGCGGACAGGAAATTGTGCTAAAAAGTTGCAGAAAGTTCATAGAAGTGTTAAAAGTTTTGCTATGTTGTCAGGAATTGCACCGTTTTGTGCATGAAACTTTCTAGATTGGCTGCAAATGCTGATGTATTGGGGGTAAGTATGATATTAGGAAGTTGTATTACATTAGGGTGCACTGGTAAAAACTTATGAAATGTATTGAAAAAACTTTGTTAAAGGAAAGTTATGGTTAAATTGCACTAATAAAGCCTATGGAATTCAGTGAAAAAACGTTGTTAAAGGAAGATTATCGTTACAAGTAAAACCAGAAAACCCCAGACATTCGCCAGTTATGGTAAGCTAAGCAACCATAACTCATGCCACCACAGTGTACTGCTAATACTAATACAGAGGACATCAAAGATGACATCACAGATGTCACTGATGACATCACACATAAAATTAATTTTGCTGAAAAGTCTGTACAAGGGGTTGTGTTTACAATGGTGATAGCAAGATGTCACGGGTGATCGAGAGACTTATAATGAACTACTTAATGTAGTAAATAATGTACACATCTAAACAAAACATTGCATTGGAGTGTTGTTCTTAATAGAGGAACCTAATCATACATAGACATAGGCAATGGCTGCAGCATGCACCATAGAAGTACAATATTTTTAATCTGGTAATTCCGGATAGTAAAATAATGATTGCTACCTTATCAGAGTTTTGAGTAATGTTAAACATGAAATAAATAGCTAGCAATTCAAGAGTTATTACTCAGTTTGGTACAAACAATACATATGAAGACGCACAATGCATAGGAATCAAAGGCACACACAGGGAAACTAAAGTAAGGAAGAAAGAAACAACGTCACCAGAAAATGTCAATAACATTAAAAGGTCATCTTCATGTATACAAATGAGTTGTGTGTTTAAGGTCTGTTCATTGCCCCAATATGTACGCCATGAGCTGGACCAAACCCTAAGGAAATTGCTTTAAGTGCATACAACAAGGTTAACATCTAGATATATAGCACCTTTTGGTTGTTCATGATTATCAGTGAACAAATACACCTGGCCTAGATATCTCAGTGAACAAAACCTATTTGCCTAGATCTCTGATGTCATCAATGACACTTTTGATGTCATCTTTGATGTCCTGGGTGTTAGTCTAAGCAGTGCACAGTGGTGGCGCAAGTTATGGTTACTTAACTTAGTTTAACTGGCCAATTTATGAGGTTTTTCGGTTTTACTTGTAACCATAACATCCCTTTAACATTGATTTTTTACTGAATTTCATAGGTTTTTATTAGTGCAACTTAACCATAATGTCCCTTTAACAACATTTTTTCACTGAATATACAAACAAAACAAGCTTTTTTAACAAAATAAGGAGAAGGAGGGAAATCTGGTAAAATGTTCATTCAATGTATATGCTAAGTTTAAGTAGCATTCCATACGTTCGCAGATTATATAGTTTTTATTTATCATCATCATCTTTTATTTCGGCCTAAGCCATAAAAGTACATACAATCCATAAAATGTGCAATATTAAAAATTCAAGGGAAAACACAAACCCACGATGGAAAAACCAGCACTTCATACATAAAATACAAATCAGTTTCTGCAAACTATACAGATGACAAATGGAAAGTGCAGTACACAGGAAGAGCAAATAAAATACTTCACAGTCCGTATAATTTTAAGAACATTTCCCATAACAGTTCTATGTAAGGGTTCTGTATCTATCTTCAAGCATAATATAATACAAAACAATCCTTCATACCTAAAGCTGCAAGTCAATTTGTGCAAACTATGCAAACCTCAAATAAAAAATCCTCTTGTAAGAAAGACGTCTTATGCGTTCTTTAGTTTCGTAATAGAGTACAGGTGTATTCATACATTCAGTATTCTGTGTGGCTAGCCAAGTCTTGAGAAAGACCTAGCAAAGGTCCAAACGCATTGGCACAGGGGCATTTGGAATATATAATGGTCACGAATTGGCATTAATAAACCTGCACTCTATCACGAATCTAAAGAACACATAAGACGTACATGGAATTGAATATATGAAATTGCCATTCTGGACTATTACTCACTAACCTTTAACCATCCATCAAGGATATTTACAACCTATTGATCATGCGCATGTGCAATGGGGCAATAACTAGTACACGTTTTTTGGTTGTGGGCTGTGAGGCAGCCCCCATGCTCCCGGCGTAGCAGCAGACCAATCAATCAATCTACATATACCAAAGCACGCAGAACGCAGCCCATCCTCACAATCTCCACTACACTAACACAAAAATGCATCATGCAGGAGCAGAAAATAATGGGCAAATCAGAACGAGATATTTCTTCCTACTAATTTTAAAGTACCACACAATGCATATAACATATTTCAATGGCACTTATATCTGTAAATACTACACCCTACTATTTAGTTGTATTAGAAATCATTGTGCAATCGTGATGTTACACATTGGTATATTGTTTAACAGTGGTCTTGTGTTTATTATTTATTTAAAAGGGGAAAGGTGTGTGGGATCGTATTGTGTCAGGATGTAATGGAACTTTGAAGCCTGGATGTGGAGGGGGGTGGTTGGATGCAGTGGAGGTGGTGGATTGAGTGCGCGGTCCCTGTGTAAGAATAAAGACCTTCCTGCTCACCTCGCTGTCCGCGAGTCGTCCCCACCACATATACCATCGACCACACCACAATAAGCAAAGGCTGCCGGACCCCCTTTATCTAATCTCATCATTCAGGTTCAAGGGGGGACGTGGTGGGAGAGAGGGAGCCAGTGCTAGAGACAGCAGGATAAGGATCCAAAAAGGATCAAAGAGGCACATCATAAACAATTAAGTCTCCTAGGTCCCCTGACCTGCCTACAATAGTCAGAGGATGGAAGCTGAGGGGAGAGAGAGAAAAAGAGAGAGAGAGCATAAGCCAGGCGGTGAGACGGTGGCAAGACACTCGAGAATGAGACAGCTATGGCACTGGCAATAACCAGAGAGCAGGCAAGGCTGTTGGATCTTCTTGTCAGCCTGTAAGACTTCTAGAGACCGAGGAATAAGAAGCAAACCCCCCTTCATTCTGTGTATGGGGTCATAAACCCTTTCAATAGCCCTATGGCTCGAATCCATTAGCGTGAGTGTCTGTTGGACTAAATGTGCTCTAACAAATGTGTAATTACCACCTCCTTAGACGTCACAGGTCTATAAGATTGGAGGCCATTTTTGGACATGTGCTATAGTCACAGGGTCTTTTTGCAATACAGTGCTGTGGGACCAATAAGCCTGTAGCAGGGATATCGAGAGCCTCCTGCAAGATTAAGGGTTTTTACAATGGGAATTAGGACAGGTGGTGCACGTGGATTCAGTCAGGGGGATAGGCATGCATTGTTTGTTTATTTTATTTATAAAGCGCGCCTGACTCAGGGGTATCTGGGCGCATGAGGTGAAGGTAATGGTTACAAGATGCAGTTATACAGTTTATGCAGTTTATGCAGTTTATACAGTTTATACAGACATATTACAGATGAAGCATTCAGATGGCAAAGGAAAGGCAGGTAGGCGGGGGGCGTAGGCAGGTATGAAATATGAAGCAAGGAGAAAGATATATACAGTTAAAGAATGGGAGTGCAAGGTGATGTCAAGTGCAATGCAAGTGGTGTTAGTTTTTTTCAGTCATGCGTATTTGCCGTACATGTGCCTGTGCAGCTACAGCATAATTACAACATCAGTTAAAGGAATGGTTCGGTCAGAAATATTATTGTCCCTATGGTTCGGTCATGTGTTTTTAAGCATACGTTGATCGGACAGACAAACATTTCCTATGCACCTTACCAGAATTTTCGTCTTTTGAACACAAGCGAAATCAGGCTGCAGGGCGCGGCCATCTTGTGATAATCTCATCAGTTGCTGCGTCGCCCTGGGTGGACTGCCTTTGCGGCACTAAATCATATCCCCCGCCCCTGAGCCTGACATCACCAAATAATTGATATTTTCCACCTCTCTCCATGACGTTACTGGCAGCGTAGTCAAACGCGCCAAGTCGCCACCTACGCGACTTGACGCAGAACCCGGAAAACTTCACACATGGTCTCACAACACAGCACGTTACAATTTGGAATATGAAACTGTACTTTAAAAGGAAACAGCAAGACTGTAAACTTGGTAAAGTACATTTATTTCACATTAAATGCTTCGAGAACATTTGGCGATTGACATAGTCAATCAAAATTGAACTTTTTTTCTTTGCTCTCGATCCGCAAATGTTTATCGTGAGTCACACGCTGTTCCTTTTGGGTACACAGGGTGTTCGTTTTGGGTAAAAGAAGCACTTTGGTCGCACAGTCAACGGCAAGGCTGGTGCATCAACTTGGCACTAGACCACTGTAAAGGTTGTTATGTTGCTCCTAATCGCTAGTACAGCGTAAGGGCATATCGGGCCTTGGTGATCGTCCCAAAAAAGAGTTTTAAAAAATCCAGTGATTGAGATGTAGCTGCAGCTGGCGGTTGAAGAAACCATCGGTTGGGGTCTGGAATAGATGACAATCGCAGAATGGCAGAATGTACCTGTTTGCAAAACATAAAAATAGAAATGTGTCTCAGTAGCCGATCTTTATTACAATTAATCATTTTACTTATTAGCACAGATGTGACGCAATGTGAACCGAGAGAACACAACGTGGAAAATACTCTGCTATTTGCTTCCGAGGATAGTGCAATGGAGTATGTTCAGCTCTAAACGTAATGCGTAAACTGAGGCAACAATTCTAGGTGCACAATGTAATGTTTTATTAGCGTTGAACCAGGGGGAAACGAGTGGTGGTCTACATGCGTGTCAATGCTGGAATGCCCACTTGCCCGGTAGAAAGACCAGCACACAAAGGTTGTACTTGCGCTTCATTGCAATATGCCACACAGAAAGACAGAGTACAATGCAACCCAGCAATAAGGGTCAGCTATTGATATTTGGACTAGTTCTGGTATAAAATTGTCTAAAGTGAAACTTATATTATATTCGGCATTTCCATTCTCTTGGTGTAATGCAGACCATAACGCAGACTCTGTTCGTGTCAACGCTTTTTCATAAACTGAAGCTACATGTAACTAAGTCCAGTTTTGCAATGGCTAACCTTATCATATCTTATGTTATTACACCCCTTCTTCAATTCAATCACTTTCGGAATGGTGCCTGTCTCTCAAGGTAAAAAAACAATAGAACCTTATACTGTGTGTGCGACGCGTGGGCCTCCTCAGCTCCCAAGCAAAAATTCAAAGCTGGTGACCTTCACTCACAATGAACATACATTCTTAGTTTGCAACATCTCGTGTCAACGCATCCATGAGAACTGGAATTGTGAAGCACGGGCCGTGGAGGTTAAAATTTGGGGCTGTCACGTCTCGCTGTTCGTGGCGCTGCTGAGAGGTAGGGGAAACTTGCCAATGACAGAATGCGCCCTACTCCAAAATTGTAGTTGAGGAAACACAAAAAAGGAGTCAAAGTGTGTCTAGTAATAGCCCCACCTCTGCTTATCTCACGGCCTCCTATCCCATGGCATGTTTTCACAGTCAGTACTTCTTGCATGCCTAGTATCTTATGTATCCTAGGTCTCATCCCTTTTGTGTGATGAGCAGTTATTCAGCTGTTTGGGGAATCGGATGGTAAGGCAACTGCCGAAATCCAAAGATCACTGTTACACACTGTTATCCATCGGGCCCTACCATGATAAATGAAGGTCCCACTGTAGCTCGACGAAACTCTGAAATGTGAAAGCACAGTGTTACATTGTATGGCAATCGTAAAAATTGTACTATTTTTAAAAAAAAGGACAAAGAGGATAGATTTCAAAAGAGAAATTGCATACTTTATTAGAACACTTTATAAAAACATTTTTGGCAAAAATAAAAACAGATGGTAATCATGTGTACCGGGATTTGAACTGTTCAACAAGCTCTGCTTTGGGTGGAGATGGCACGTTGGCAATGTTTTGTGGCAATGTATGTGTGCTCTGAACAGATTTGCGTGCAATTCCACGAGTATGCATCTCTACGAAATTAATACTAAGATATTTAACAAAATCGAATTCCATTTCCTCATATACTGGTTTGACCACCCATTTTTTTTTTTTTTCGTACAGGCCATAGTGTAGCGTAGCATCCCTAAGTTTCCTGCAGTCCTAGATTGTTCACGTCCTACATTCTCGTTATGCGCTAATACCGCTAGTAATGTCCTATATTTCATCCCTCCGATGGTGAAATGCAATCTCTTTGGCCTGTACTTTAGGCACATATTGTGGAACACCTCCAAATCTCCTGTGTGACAGAATTCTGTGAGTCCTTTCAGATCTCTTGATAAAGTTTTATCCAACACAATCTTCTCAAGGGCTTTGTGTGGATGAGAAGATGGAATCAACCACTTCTTCTTCCGTGCCTGCTCCGGGGACAAAGGGCCATGTTCACATTGGTGGAAATGTTGGTTTTCTGTCCAATGGTGAATGTTGGAGCAGTGGTGCATTAGTGACCGCCATTTTTCCAGTAGAATTTCTACAGACCCATCACATGTTTTGAAGCTCCACCAAAGATGGTTGCTGAAAGACTGGGACCACTGCAAAATACTTTCCAAACCTTTTTTTTCCCTGCAGCCGAGATTTCTTTATTGATTGATTTGGCAATATGCCATACATCAAATTGATGTTTAATATTTGGAAACTGCTCTCTCATTGTCTTGGCTATTGAAACGTGTCTGTCCGTGGCTATGAGTTCGATTTGCATTCCCCTCGATTGTAGATCTTTCAGTGATTTTATAAAACCAAGTTTCTCCATGGCCACTGAGGATTTACATTCAGACACCTGGACGACCACCGAACTCACACTTTTTCTTACTTTCCATGTCCTGAAAGTGGTATGTGCAGTACTTAGCAGAAAATCTGGGGCTGTCACACTGTCCATCGCCGTCTAGCATGAGCATTTTGTCGGAGAATGTACTTTGAATAGACAATTGTTCAATTTTCCAAGCTTCACTAATGGCAGGGAATAGATATTCACGTTGATATTGGTAGTACTGCATTTTAGAAATGAAATGGAGTCCCACAGACTGACAGAAACTGGATAACTTCCTGAAACTAGAGCCACTGAAAAGTAAAGCTGCTGCACACAGTAGATTGCCAGCTGGCAGTTTCCCCAGCATCGATCAAGCGGACCATGAAAATGTTTTATATAACATTTCACATGTGGCATGTATTTTGAGGTTACTGCCTTTTGTTAGACGAGTCAAATTCACCAATGGCTTCCCACATATTTCCCCTCTTACTGAATGCACACATTTCAGCATCTTTACAATCTCCATCAAGCTGCAGTCGAATACTATTTATTTTATTTTATTTTAATTTTTGTAACGCGCCAACATGCCCGTGGGCCTCAGGGCGCACACAAAGACAAGACAAAGACAAACAGGCACATCAGGCAGAGAGGAGAAAAGAGTCAATGAGTTATTCCAAGTTGAAGAAGTGAGATTTTATGGCACGTTTGAACACAGTATAGCTCTGGATCTACCGTATCTGGGCTGGAAGTGTGTTCCAAAGAAGGGGACCATGAGCATCAAGAGTGGTACCTCTAAATTTGGCTGTCCTGAATTTGGGGTGTTTAAGAATGATCGCAGAGGATGAATGCAGGTTCCTCACATTAGGCTTAGTGCTAATACGAGTTGACAGATATGTAGGACTACTTAGACTGAGGCATTTGTGGGTCGTAGTGAGCATCTTGTGTGTCATACGATGTTTGACAGGAAGCCAATGAAGTTTTTTCCTAAAGGTGGAAATATGTGTTCGATGAGATTGATTGAAGATATTACGCACAGCATTATTCTGGGCCACTTGTAGTGATTGGATGTTAGAGGCTGTGGTGCCCGCTAAGAGACTGTGACAGTAGTCTAGTCTTGAATTTATCAGTGCAGTGGACAGGAGAACACAGTTCTCTTCCGATATGAATGGTCGAATGTATTCTATTCTCTTGTTTATAAGACCACAGCTGGATTTGATGCTGGAGACGTGGGATTTCATGGAGAGTTCTTCATCAAGAACAACTCCTAAGGTCTTGACTTTCTTTTGGACGGTGATAGTATTGTCGGCAATGTGGAAACTAGCATAGTTGGAATCAAGTTTCGTCTGAGTATTTTTAGATTCCACAATGAGGAGTTCTCTCTTTTTGTCGTTGAGGGCAAGAGAGTTGCAGGCCCTCCAATCTTGTATGGCTTTATATATTTTGTTGATGGTTTCCACATCACTGCTATAAGAGCCACTCAGCTTTATGACTACCTGAGTGTCATCAGCGTAGTTTGTGTATTGCACTCCTAATTTGTTTAGGAGGTCAAGAAGGGGACAGATGTATAGATTGAAAAGCAAGGGTGACAGACAGGAGCCCTGAGGAACTCTGCATGTCTGAGAGATCGGGGAAGATTGATTATTGCCAATGCAAACCCTCACCATTCTGGGACGCAGAAAGGAAGCAATCCATCTGGATGCAATTACAGAGCAGTTAGTGACCTCTCCGAGCCTTTACACCAGTAGGCTGTGATCAACTAGGTCAAAGGCTACGGAGAGGTCTAATAGCATGAGCAGAGCAGCTTGGTTTTTATCAGCTATGCTAGCTAGGGTAGATTTCAGATCTAGCATAGCTGTCTCAGTCCCGTGACAAGCTCTATAGCCTGACTGGCGGGTTCCCAAGATGTTATATTTTTCAACATGGGCCTGTAACTGTAAGTAGGCAAGTTTGTCAAGTATCTTAAGGACAAAAGGCACGTTAGTTATGGGCCTGTAGTTGTCATTGTTGGCTGGATCAAGGTTTTCCTTTTTCAATAAAGGTGTAATCCATGCCGACTTTAACAGGTCCGGCACCAGGCCCTCATCGAAGGAGAGATTTACCAGTTTGGTAATCCATGGAACCAAGGTTTCTAGGGACTACTTAAGAATGCTTGTGGGACAGTCGGCGGCAGGACAAGATGTGGCTTTAAGGTCCTGTATGATTTTGGATACTTCATCTTCAGTGTAGTGCGTGAATGAAAATTGAGGGATAGTGTTTTCACTGGTGTTGGACGGAGTGGTATCAGTAAAAGTTTGCGTTGATGTTATGTTGCCTAAGGCTTTATTGATTTTTTCTTTGTGAGAGTCGATCTTGAGTAGAAAGGCGTCATGAATGCTCTGACACCATTATGTATTTGGCCTCCTTTATTAGACTGTCATCCTGCATTAATGTTGTTTCGGACTGAACCGTTGTGGACATATCAGCCAAACTGGACATGCTTTAGTTAAGATCTTTGTCTAGTTCGTCGGTCAATTGTGTTGATGCTTCAGTCTCTGTAATTTCAACATCTGTTACTTGAACGTGAATAGGAGAAAACATCAATGTCATCTGCTTTTTGGGTGCCATTTTTTTGGTGGGTGCCGATTGTGTCAAGTGCTCTGCGACTAATTAAAAAGCATCTTCAATACATCAGTTTCATCTTCTTCTGGTGGTGCAGTTGCATAGTAGCAATGGTCCAAAAACACTTTGCTGGATTTGCCGGTAAAATTAAATTCATTTTCTGGCCATTGGACAAAGGCATCTCGAGTCTGAACACGCAGTGCATCAATTAATATTTCCTCCATGGAGAAAACAGTTTGGCAAGCAGCATCTCTCATTTGTGTCGCTGCCTACGTCTGCATACTCCGTACTCCATCGGGCAACTACAGGACAGAAAGGAAAAAGGATTTTCAATGTAAATCCAACATGCAGTATCGTACAATTTACATTAAAAAAAGCATATAAAGAAGGCCTCAGCACAAAACAATTGCTAAAAATAGAAACTGTTTATAAATAACCTTATTTTTTTTCTTTTCGTTGAAACCTTCTTTACTCTAACATCACCAACAGCGAGCTGGTGCACCGACTCGGATCCACGTGCCTCCCGTTCAATATACGGATCTTGTATACATCTCTAGAAAAGAGTATCCATTTAAAATAAGTCATTTGTATTACAAATAAAATTAGACCGACTTTCTTTCATTAGAGGTTACTGTCAGTACGCATACCTCTGGCTCCGGATCGACTAAAAGGGATGATGTAATTGTAGAGGAAGCTCCAGCAACTCCCTGAAAAACAATACTTGCATTAGTATGGATGAAAATATTAGAAACTGAACACACACTTCGGGACCATGACGAAGGTACATATAAATATTAAACCACGAATGAAACATTGTGTAAACAAATGACACGGTATGTAAATATGAACAGATTATCTCAAATTCCATGCATAAAACAATTCCGGAACTGAATAGCTAAGTAAGACTACCTGATAAGCGCTCGAAGTGGTTGTTGACTCCAGGCAAGATATGGATGCTGAATCTTGCTCCTTCATATTCAGTGCATAGTCATGGAGTTGTAAAGGGAAATATTATTTGATTTAGAAATGCTAATCTTAACAATTGGCATGCAAGTAGACAGATTGTGAAAACATTATGCTTATTTCAAAGGACACTACAGCATAGTTATTAGTGACATTTACACCTAAAATACCAATCAATCCATTTGGTTACTTGCACACACCCACAAGGCCTAAAGCTAAATCCGGAAGCGTGACTCACCTGTGGCGGCATGTGAGCGAATAAAGTCGGAATAGCGGTTGGGAGCAATTTTCGAGTCGTTCTCAGTTGATTCATCTTTGTGTACAAGGATGTGTCGTACATATTCGGGGTAAAGTGCAGGCTGCAGATGCGGTATCGATCACACCTCTTGTCCTCCAAGACACGTTTTACTCAACTTTCAAGCTCAGCCGGTGCATACCTGCAATATCTGACCCATTCTCTAATTCAATCTACAGTCTTAGGGAATACATGCATTGTAGTGCTTCAGATTTGTCATGGGTCTTATAAGGGAAACCGAAAATCGAACATGCATGCATTGTTGTAAATTCTGCAAAAAAAAGGTCAACATTATTCGAATTTTACTTTGCATAAAAATGTGAGAAAGAAGGAATTAGACCATACATTCTTCAATGCAAGCTTTGTATTGGTCACCACAGCAAAACCAGTGCAGCGTGGGCGGCTGTATTATAGGATATCTTTCATAAAACAATTCATTGATGTGACGAAAATCATAACATGTTACTCGTCCCTTGAATGTACTATCGTGCATGAAAAGGAAACATGCTTATATTATAGACACGGTCCACGAAGGATGCAATTCGATGCCAATTGACAATGATGAAAATTGATATATCGATAACATAACAAATGAAACTCAAGTCAATAGCAATGAGAAGAATGAACATAGCACTACTGAGTATGTTAGTTTGAAATAGATAGAAATTTACAGATTTACAGATGAAGGAGATATGATTAGGATACATGCCCTTACCTTGACCAACAAACAGTTAGATTCAGCAAGCAGAGTAGTTAGTGGCAGGAGAACAGAGAGATGTTCACAGGTAGCACACTGACGAGTTAACTCGCAGCGGTCACAGAAGTTCACAGATAGCATGACAACGAGCAGATTAGCATCGGTCACCTGGGTTCTCAGGTACCACATTCACGAGTTGACTTGCAGTGCTCAAAGATGTTCTCATGATAAATATCCAGTGGTTTATAAAAAATTACAAGAAGGGGTGTGTATGTGAATGAATGACCTGGGGCAGGATGGGCCTGGGGCATACAGACAAGGCACCGGAACACTGCTGAATGGAGACACACTTATGTGGATTGCGGGGGCGCGGCCTGCTTCAAGGGGAGCCTGCCTGGAGACACGGGGTCTGAGGAGGGCATGTGTACAATGACTCCTACCTGAAAGGTAGCTTTGAAGTGTACATGGTGTTTGGCATCTTGGCTGTTCGTGCCCCACACAGCACCCCTTGCCAGCGCACATCCACTGGTGCCAACTGCCTTTGATAGTGGAGTAGGGATGGATAGGTCTGGGTCGTGCAGACAAGGCACCGGAACACTGCTGAATGGAGACACACTTATGTGGATTGCGGGGGCATGACCTGCTTCAAGGGGAGCCTGACTGGAGACACGGGGTCTGAGGAGGGCATGTGAACAATGACCCGTGCGCGAAAGATAGCTTTGAAGTGTACATGGTGTTTGGCACCTTGGCCGTTTGCGCCTCTGACAGCAGCCCTTGCCAGCGCACATCCACTGGTGCCAACTGCCTTTGATAGTGGAGGGGGGATGGATGGGCCTGGGGCGTGCAGACAAAGCACCGGAACACTGCTGAATGGAGACACACTTATGTGGATTGCGGGGGAGCGGCCTGCTTCAAGGGGAGCCTGCCTGGAGACACGGGGTCTGAGGAGGGCATGTGAACAATGACCCCTGCGCGAAAGATAGGTTTGAAGTGTACCTGGAGTTTGGCACCTTGCCTGTTCGCGCCCCTGACAGCACTCCTTGCCAGCGCACATCCACTGGTGCCAACTGCCTTTGATAGTGGAGGGGGGATGGATGGGCCTGGGGCATGCAGACAAGGCACCAGAACACTGCTGAATGGAGACACACTTATGTGGATTGCGGGGGCACGGCCTGCTTCAAGGGGTGCCTGCCTGGAGATACGGGGTCTGAGGACAGCATGTGAACAATGACCCCTGCCCGAAAGATAGCCTTGAAGTGTACATGGTGTTTGGCACCTTCGCCGTTTGCGCCCCTGACAGCACCCCTTGCCAGCGCACATCCACTCGTGCCAACTGCCTTTGATAGTGGAGGGGGAATGGATGGGCCTGTGGCGTGCAAACAAGGCACCGGAACACTGCTGAATGGAGACACACTTATGTGGCTTGCGGGGGCGCGGCCTGCTTCAAGGGGAGCCTGCCTGGAGACACAGGGTCTGAGGAGGGCATGTGAACAATGACCCCTGCGCGAAAGATAGCTTTGAAGTGTACATGGTGTTTGGCACCTTGGCCATTCGTGCATCTGACAGCACCCCTTGCCAGCGCACATCCACTGGTGCCAACTGCCTTTGTTAGAGGAGGGGGGATGGATGGGCCTGGGGCGTGCAGACAAGGCACCGGAACACTGCTGAATGGAGACACACTTATGTGGATTGCGTTGGCGGGGCCTGCTTCAAGGGGAGCCTGCCTGGAGACACGGGGTCTGAGGAGGGCATGTGAACAATGACTCCTACCTGAAAGATAGCTTTGAAGTGTACATGGTGTTTGGCATCTTGGCCAATCGTGCACCTGACAGCACCCCTTACCAGCGCACATCCACTGGTGCCAACTGCCTTTGATAGTGGAGGGGGGATGGATGGGCCTGGGGCTTGCAGACAAGGCACCGGAACACTGCTGAATGGAGACACACTTATGTGGATTGCGGGGGAACGGCCTGCTTCAAGGGTAGCCTGCCTGGAGACACAGGGTCTGAGGAGGGCATGTGAACAATGACCCCTGCGCGAAAGATAGGTTTGAAGTGTACCTGGAGTTTGGCACCTTGGCTGTTCGCGCCCCTGACAGCACGCCTTGCAGCGCACATCCCCTGGTGCCAATTGCCTTTGATAGTGGAGGGGGGATGGATGGGCCTGGGGCGTGCAGACAAGGCACCAGAACACTGCTGAATGGAGACACACTTATGTGGATTGCGGGGGCACGGCCTGCTTCAAGGGGAGCCTGCCTGGAGACACAGGGTCTGAGGACAGCATGTGAACAAGGACCCCTGCGCGAAAGATAGCCTTGAAGTGTACATGGTGTTTGGCACCTTCGCCGTTCGATCCCTGACAGCACCCCTTGCCAGCGCACATCCACTGGTGCCAACTGCCTTTGAGAGTGGAGGGGGAATGGATGGGCCTGTGGCGTGCAAACAAGTCACCAGAACACTGCTGAATGGAGACACACTTATGTGGCTTGCGGGGGCGTGGCCTGCTTCAAGGGGAGCCTGCCTGGAGACACAGGGTCTGAGGAGGGCATGTGAACAATGACCCCTGCGCGAAAGATAGCTTTGAAGTGTACATGGTGTTTGGCACCTTGGCTATTCGTGCATCTGACAGCACCCCTTGCCAGCGCACATCCACTGGTGCCAACTGCCTTTGATAGAGGAGGGGGGGTGGATGGGCCTGTGGCGTGCAGACAAGGCACTGGAACACTGCTGAATGGAGACACACTTATGTGGATTGCGGGGGAGTGGCCTGCTTCAAGGGGAGCCTGCCTGGAGACACGGGGTCTGAGGAGGGCATGTGAACAATGACCCCTGCGCGAAAGATAGGTTTGAAGTGTACCTATTGTTTGGTACCTTGGCTGTTCGTTCCCCTGACAGCACTCCTTGCCAGCGCACATCCACTGGTGCCAACTGCCTTTGATAGTGGAGGGGGGATGGATGGGCCTGGGGCGTGCAGACAGGGCACCAGAACACTGCTGAATGGAGACACACTTATGTGGATTGCGGGGGCATGGCCTGCTTCAAGGGGAGCCTGCCTGGAGACACGGGGTCTGAGGACAGCATGTGAACAATGACCCCTGCGCGAAAGATAGCTTTGAAGTGTACATGGTGTTTGGCACCTTGGCCGTTCGCGCCCCTGACAGCACCCCTTGCCAGCGCACATCCACTGGTGCCAACTGCCTTTGATAGTGGAGGGGGAATGGCTGGGCCTGTGGCGTGCAAACAAGGCACCGGAACAATGCTGAATGGAGACACTCTTATGTGGCTTGCGGGGGCGTGGCCTGCTTCAAGGGGAGCCTGCCTGGAGACACAGGGTCTGAGGAGGGCATGTGAACAATGACCCCTGCGCGAAAGATAGCTTTGAAGTGTACATGGTGTTTGGCACCTTGGCCGTTCACGCCCCTGACAGCACCCCTTGCCAGCGCACATCCACTGGTGCCAACTGCCTTTGATAGTGGAGGGGGGATGGATGGGCCTGGGGCGTGCAGACAAGGCACCGGAACACTGCTGAATGGAGACACACTTATGTGGATTGTGGGGGCATGGCCTGCTTCAAGGGGAGCCTGCCTGGATACACGGGGTCTGAGGAGGGCATGTGATCAATGACCCCTGCGCGAAAGATAGCTTTGAAGTGTACATGGTGTTTGGCACCTTGGCCATTTGCACCCCTGACAGCACCCATTGCCAGCGCACATCCACTGGTGCCAACTGCCTTTGATAGCGGAGGGGGGATGGATGGGCCTGAGGCGTGCAGACAAGGCTCTGGAACACTGCTGAATGGAGACACACTTATGTGGATTGCGGGGGCGCGGCCTGCTTCAAGGGGAGCCTGCCTGGAGACACGGGGTCTGAGGAGGGCATGTGAACAATGACCCCTGCGCGAATTATAGCTTTGAAGTGTACCTGGTGTTTGGCACCTTGGCCGTTCGCGCCCCTGACAGCACCCCTTGCCAGCGCACATCCACTGGTGCCAACTGCCTTTGATAGTGGAGGGGGGATGGATGGGCCGGGGCGTGCAGACAAGGCACCGGAACACTGCTGAATGGAGACACACTTATGTGGATTGCGGGGGCATGGCCTGCTTCAAGGGGAGCCTGCCTGGAGACACGGGGTCTGAGGACGGCATGTGAACAATGACCCCTGTGTGAAAGGTAGCTTTGAAGTGTACATGGTGTTTGGCACCTTGGCCGTTCGAGCCCCTGACAGCACCCCTTGGCAGCGCGCATCCACTAGTGCCAACTGCCTTTGATAGTGGAGGGGGGATGGATGGGCCTGGGGCATGCAGACAAGGCACTGGAACACTGCTGAATGGAGACACACTTATGTGGAGTGCGGGACGCGGCCTGCTTCAAGGGGAGCCTGCCTGGAGACACAGGGTCTGAGGAGGGCATTTGATCAATGACTCCTGTTCGAAAGATAGCTTTGAAGTGTACATGATGTTTGGCACCTTGGCCGTGCGCGCCCCTGACAGCACCCCTTGCCAGCGCACATCTAATGGTGCCAACTGCCTTTGATAGTGGAGGGGGGATGGATGGGCCTGTGGCGTGCAGACAAGGCACCGGAACACTGCTGAATGGAGACACACTTATGTTGATTGCGGGGGTGCGGCCTGCTTCAAGGGGAGCCTGCCTGGAGACACGGGGTCTGAGGAGGGCATGTGAACAATGACCCCTGCGCCAAAGATAGCTTTGAAATGTACATGGTGTTTGGCACCTTGGCCATTTGCGCCCCTGACAGCACCCATTGCCAGCGCGCATCCACTGGTGCCAACTGCCTTTGATAGTGGAGGGGGGATGGATGGGCCTGGGGTGTGCAGACAAGGCACCGGAAAATTGCTCAATGGAGACACACTTATGTGGATTGCAGGGGCGTGGCCTTCTTCAAGGGGAGCCTGCCTGGAGACACAGGGTCTGAGGAGGGCATGTGAACAATGACCCCTGCGCGAAAGATAGCTTTGAAGTGTACATGGTGTTTGGCACCTTGGCCGTTCGCGCCAGTGACAGTACCCCTTGCCAGCGCACATCCACTGGTGCCAACTGCCTTTGATAGTGGAGGGGGGATGGATGGGCCTGGGGCGTGCAGACAAGGCACCGGAGCACTGCTGGAGACACACTTGATTCACTGAAAAACTGAAACAATCAATGATAAAAAAATATGTTGTGTTTTATTTTGTTTCTTATTTTGATGGCACAAAACTACTACACATTGTAAAGGTCTGGTTGCAGTACAGTGAGGGAAAATCCCCTGTACTGACCGCTGTCACTGGGGAAAGTTTCTCTAATGGCACCAACTACACAGGCGGGTATTACTCGTCGAACGCGGTGTCCAAGCCTCCCATGAAGCCACCATGTAAAAGAACGATAGGCCACCAGCCGGTACCACCTGTGAAAGAGGAAGATACTAGCTGTTTTTAAATGAAGTAACTCTCTATACATTGGGGCCAACAAGGAAACCATCAAGAGAATCCAACTCTTTCAGAACAATGCATCAGAGCAGCACTCGGAATCTCCAGGAGAGACCACATTTCTGAAACTAGAAGATCAAATAACTGCCTTTCGACTCATGAGAAAATCCAGTTAAAAGCTGCTTCACTTTTATATAAATGTCTAAACAATGCCGCACCCTGCTATCTTTCAGAGAGACTTACTAGAATAAGTCCTTCAAGACTCACCAGATCTTCCAACACCAACTGCATTACAGTACCAAGATTTAAACTCTCCAGAGTTGGGTTACGCAGCTTCCAGGTCAAAGCAGCTCAACTTTGGAACTCCCTACCACTCCCTCTGCGAACAGATCAACCTTACCTTAAATTCCGTCAGAACCTAATAAGGTGGATCAAAGACTCTGACAAATAAGGCCCTGCCACTTACCTGCTCATGACTGACTATTCCCTTCCACCTTCGCCTGGCCAACTCTGTATATTTGTACATACCTACTCGATCCTTCTTGTTTTTTATCTGCATCTGCAGGATATTTACTGTGTTCTATCCTGTAATAACATGTATGCATTTGATTTGCTCTGTTATGTAACTAAGATGTATTATGTATGTGATCAAGCTGATATGTAACCAAGCTGTAAATTGTCTTATGCAATGTGCCTTGATACCCAAGGGTCTGATGAGCAATACAAGTAATAGAACAAACAAACAAACAAACAAACAAAAAGGTTCAGGCGAGCACACCTACACCAGAAGAAAAATCTTCAGATAAAAAGGTTAACAGGGATGGGAAGGACCAAGGTCCAACCCACTCCTCTTCGCAGTCAGGAACCCAAAAGACTGAAGAGAAATCCCAAAACTTTAATTCAGCTGTACACACCGAAAAGCTCTGAGCACAGGCACCCCTAACACTGGGACACCTTCTTTCTCACCACCCAAAGGTTGTTTAGTGTGTAAGGAGCTGTGCTATAGGAAAGGGGGTCCTGCTTGCAAGGGCTTACCCAAGCAAGCCATAGTTAATGTTGGACTCATGGAAGAGGCCATCATTAGTGTGGGCCACCTAGTGGAGGACTTCCCATTAGACCAAGGAGTGATTGAATTTGGATTGATTACACTGGATGTGAACAGTTGTGGGTCTCCAGAAGAGATCCCAGTTCCCAATAATACTGAACTATTTTGAACATGTGTATATTAATAGACACAAAACTCCTGCGGTCTGAGACTCCACGGCTAGCCTCCCTGCTGTCACCCAGCAGTGGGTACAGCTAGGACAGTATATTGATGGGCCTGATTGTAGCAGCAGTGGGTTTGATGAAAAGAGTAAGTTCTCTTTGGCGATAGTAGAGTTCAGCTGGTGAGGTGAAATGATCCAGCGCCGTGTAGCAGTGAAAGACTCCATCCCTGTCCCATGTCTGTTGGGTAATGATATTCCTGACCCGAGATAGTTGCAGCAGATACCTGATTGAGAGCAAAGAGGTCGCCAGATAGCACACACTCACAGCCTTATGGCTTGGAGTGCTTCCAGAGGGCTTGTTGGAGGGACTGCCGTGACTGATTGACCCTGGTCCCGTTCTTCAGACTGCTGAGTCACCTATTCCTGCAGGAGAGGGGACAGTAGCCACTGAGGACACCACTTTAGTAGCAGGGGACTCAGTGACTTCAGAGTTACCAGGCGCAGCGCAGGAATCTAAGGTGGAGGACCAGCTGAGTGCAGATCTGAAGGGTCTGCCCAAGCTAGATGAGAATGCATCAGCTCGGGGTCCAGATCAGACTGACTTCTTTAAAGCCCAGAAAGAGTGTCCCACTCTGGCAGGCCTGAGAAAGCAGGCAGAGGAGCATGCCAAGAGTGAGAACCATGGACTGTTCACAGTGTTCTGGGAGGATGGACTTCTGTACAGTAAGCCAAAAGACTTTAAGGGTGAGGACACCAGAAGGTTGGTGATTCTCCAATGCCACAGAAAGTTCCTTTTGCATTTGGCCCACCAAATTCCTTTAGCGGGACACTTGGGAGTGACTAAGACATTGGACCGGTTGTCTGTGTACTTTTACTGGCTGGAGTTTGGCATGAAAGTTAAAGTATTAGTCCTTCCTACCCAACTTGTCAGGCTTCTGGCAAGTCAGGTGGTGCCACAATGTCCCCCTTAATTCCACTACTCCTGGTTGGGCGGCCTTTTAAGAGAATAGGCATGGACATTGTGGGTTCTTTGGATCCTCAAACCAGCTCAGGGAACAGATACATTTTGGTGGTGGTAGACCATGCCACAAGATACACTGAGGCTGTACCCTGAGGAGCATAAAAGCCAGTGTGCTTGAAAAGGCTCTGATTGGGATATTCTCCCATGGTGGATTCCTCAAGGAAGTTGTTTCTGACAGGGTATTAAACTTCATATCAGCGTATTTTAAGGCTATGTGGGAAGAGTGTGGAGTCACCTACCGGTTCTCTGCATCCTTCCATCCCCATACAAATGGGCTTGTTGAACGGTTTAACAAGACCCTGCAAGGCATGATAGGTGGCTTGGAATAGCACCTGAGGAGAAAATGGGATATTTTCCTGCCATGCCTTCTGTTCACCTACAGGGAGTTGCCACAGAACGGAGTAGGGTTTACAGCTTCTGTTTGGACACCCTGTACGAGGTCCACTAATGTCTAGTGAAAGAGGTATGGAAGGGCAACCCATCATTCCCCACACGAGATGTGGTGGACTATGTATGTGGCCATTGGTCTAGAATGACAAAGTTCATGAATAGTCGACGAAGAATCAGGCCAGTCAGGATCTTTTGAAGCACTGGCACGACCAGAAGGCCACAGTGACAGTCTATTCTCCTGGCCAATGGCTGTGGATTATGCAGCCTGTCAAACCCAGTGCCCTTCAGGATAAGTGGACTGGTCCTTAATTGTGTGCTGGAAACAGTCAGTCAGGTGAATTCTCTCATTGCCGTGAAAGAACCTAAACAGATGTGCAGAGTCTTTTAGGTCAAGTGGCTACAACCCCAATATAGCCTGGATGGCTTGGTCATGGCTGATGGGACTGCGGAGGAAACTGAAACCCTCCCAGGCCTCTGGCACACTGGAGCCGCAGATGGGTCAGTTGAAGGTATTAACCTTGCAACAGACCTCTCAGGATGGCAACAGACAAACTGTCTCTGTTTACTGTGACAGTTTGCTGGTCTGTTTTCACAGACTCCAGGTTGAGCAGATTGGTGCACCCATGATGTGGACACTAGAGACAGTAAGCCATTGAAGAGCAGGATTCACCAGATGTCCAATAAGGTCAGCCAAAGCATCATGTTTCCAAGATGTTTCCCTAGGAGTGAGAGCCATACCACAGCCCCTGGGTTAGCCCAGTGGTACTAGACCCTAAAAAGACGGGTGGTGGGAAGAGTGAAGTTTGCTTTTGTGTGGACAACAAGGGGCTAAATTCTGTCACCCCATTCCTCGGCCAGATGAGCTCATTGACAAGCTCAGCACTGCCAAGTACATGAGTACCTTTGACCTCACAGCAGGGTACTGGCAGGTCGACATGACAGATGGAGCGAGAGAGATGTCAGAATTCTGAACCACAGAAGAACATTATCAGTTCACTGTAATGCCCTTTTCAGATTGAAGAATGTGCCTGCCACCTTTCAGAGGATGGTTAACCAGGTTTTGTCTGGACTGGAAAACTTCAGTGTCACCTATTTAGATGCATTGCAGTGTTCAGCCACACCTGGGAGGATCGCCTATCCCACCTGAAACAAGTGCTTCATTCACTGCAGAACACAGGTCTGATTATCAAGGCCACGGAGTGCCAGATAGCAAAGGGCACAGTCACTTGCCCAGGCCACCTGCTCGGTGGAGGTAAAAAACAACCTCCCAAAGCAAAGATACAACCTGTGAAAGATTGGGACATGCCCACGAAACAGACACAGGTGAGAACCTTTCTAGGTCTCATCGGGTATTACCGGTCGTTCATCAAGGAGTATGGGACCACTGCCATGCCCGAGAATGATGTAACTTCCAAGAAAATACCATAGAAGTTAACTTGGACCCCTGCCTGTCAAACCTCCTTTCAGGATTTAAAGGATGGCATGTGCAGGGCCCCTGTTCAAAAAGTGCCAGACTATGGTCAGGAGTTCATTATCCAGACAGACGCCTGTGATTTTGGGATTGGAGCAGTGTTAGAGCAGCTGAACTCTCAAGGCATAGAGCCACCTGTCGCCTACATTAGCACCCGATTCGCAAAAAGGGAAAGGACTCTTCACCTAATGGTGGGGGTCCATCCATAATGGGCAGATGCCAGGAAGGTTCACAGCCCCATCACCCATCATGGACAGGATGACAATGGGAAAGGGAGGGCTGAAGGTCGAGTCAGGTGGTAGTGCTGCAGGAGTAGAAATGGGTTTGGCATTGTGAGGCGCAGTGTGAGGGGGAGCAAGGTGAAGCTGCAGAGGTTGTAGTGACAGGGAGACTACATATATCAGAATGCAATAAACAAAAGGCTTAAAAAAGGCCTATGTTTTTTATTTTGCAAGAGTACTTTCAAGACTCACAACAAAACATAATTTGTGGAAAGGTATCTTGGTTGTTTATCATTGCATGACAACAAAATGCCTCTTTTATGATGTGAAGAAATTGTGACATTCTACAAAAAAACAGTTTGTGTGACCTATTGCAATTGGGCCTCATTATGAGTCCGGCAGGAGCTGTGCCGGTAAAACCGGCAGGCTGCTGCTGGACTCATGAATTTTTCCAGCACTTGCCTTGCCGGTAACAGCAGGGGATTCTAATCCAGCCAGTCCGGGAAGTCAGGCGCCGGAAAAATGGTATTCCCCATTCCCATTTGAGTCCCATAGGACCCAAATGGGAATGGGGAACACAGAGGCACACCGTAAATAACGGTGCCGGCACCTCTGTGAAAGTCTGTGAGCAGCTGCCGTCCCGCCCGCCAGGTCAGACCTGGTGGGCAGGACGGCAGCTGCTCACAGAACTCGTAGTGTGACGGTCCGTTAACAATGGTGCCGGTACGCTAACCGGTACTGTTGATACCGGACCGGCACACTCGTAATGAGGCCCATTGTCTTCAAATAAGATATGGGTTTGGGGAGATAACTTGTGCTTTGTTTGTGTTTTCAGCAAATAAATGCCCTGTTTGCAATACTTATGACCGAAACTTGGTGTACTCGAATGAGTCACAACTCTTATAAAGTGTCACAATTAAATGCTCTCCTTAACAAAGTGAGAGTTAACTGTATGGTGCTCCTGCTCTGCCCGTATTAAAGGTTGCTGGAGAGGTTGGGGGAAGAGGATTAATCGCACCGCCTCACAGGGGGTTGGGAAGTGACTCCACACGCTCACCAGGGACGGGCAGGAAAAAGACCCTCAGGCCTGGAAGCAGTACAACCTCTTCAAAAAACTCACTGTACTAGTTGGTAAACACATGAGTGCAGCAAAACAAAAGAGGTGATGTCTGGAAGGTTTAGAATTAATCTTAACCTCTGGCATTGTTCTGGGTAACCCTCCAGACCATCATTCTTCACCTGCCAAGCCATTATAGAAAGGGGAAAGACCATATGAAAACTAGGCATGGTCCCACCCCCATAGGGGCAGTCCAGGCCGCACTGCTAGGCCACATCCCTTCTGCACGCATGGTAAGCAGTGTTTCCAATTGTAATTGAACCCTGCACGACAGGGTTTCATTGTAATTGTGAGCATGGAAAGTGAGTAAACATAATGCCCAATGCATAATAAAGTGAGTGAAGGCTGCTTTACTCACTTTAATAATAATAATAATTTAGCATTTATATAGCACTACGAATCCTCAGGCATCTGAGCGCTGCTTATTATTACCAACAGTGTGTGGTCCTCATTTATCGACCTCAGAACGACGAAAGGCTGAGTTTTGACCTTCCAGGATTAGAACCTGCGTCAGACTGGCTGACTTTGCACGGCAGAGTGCAAAAGTGCACAGCAAAAGGTGACATACACACGTGTGCAGTGCAAATGACGCAAAATTGGCAGCAGGGAGCCACCTACGAGTCTGTCAACACGTAACGCTCTGTCAAATTATGATTTTATAGAACATGAGCCCCACTCTGTTCACACGAGCTTCTCAAGCTGTTCTACACACATCTTTTTTACATTTTCAGGGTGAAAGGGTATTCTTGAAAAGGCCATCTAAACAGTAAAATTAAAGCTTGGACAGACAGGCGACTAACAATAGTTGAGGCGAGGGAAGCAGGAGACCATTTTGAGTTGGGCGTGAGGAACAGAGTGTCTGGGCCTGCTGGTCCTCTGCGCCGCCAGGGCCTCGTTTCCGCCGGCCGCATTTCTCTGAATCAGTGGTGGCGTTTTCAGCATGGGGAGCGAATTCCATCCCGATCACAGCATCCTGACGCGCTCACACTGAGCGTCTTCACTTTGTTGGACTCAATACTGTACATTCATGCATTACAGAGCTGCAAAACACACGGGCTGCTGCTGCGCTGTTTCCCATAAGAAAACTGTGGCGGAAACAGCGGGGGCCGCATCACCCGAGGAGGGGCCGAGGGGGCGTGACAGAATGCAAATAAGGGTTCAATGAAAAAAGAGCACTGGACGTTTAATGTTCACGGAGATGATGGGGGTAACTCAGTTATGTTATTTTATCGCTGGGGAAAAACATCGAGGTGGACTCGATATATTTTTTAACACACTAAACACCCTTCCCAACATATTTTAGGACTGGTGCACTTATATAAAAAAACTTAAGTCCTAGAATATGTGTGGAAAGTGTTGGATAGTGGGTTAAAATGAAATTCGAGTGGCCCTGAATGTATATTTCTGGATTAAGTCACTGGATACTGGGTAACCCCTACAGTCAGTATTTTATAGAGGGTGGCGCTCCTCTTGCCCTCAGTATTATAATTAGGATGCGTTTGGGATGCCACTGGATTTTTTCAGTATTTTAATAAGGTTAAGGTTCCTCCTGCTCTCAGAATTATATCAAGCCTGTGGTCGCGGTGCCTTAGGGTGCCGCCTCCTCTAAGTATTAGGAAAAAGTAATGTTTGTGGAGCCTCCTTACAGAGTAATATCCCATGGCTGGGGCACCTCCTGCTCTCTTTATTATACTGATGCTGCTGCAGTTCCTGCTTGCAGAATTTTACTGATGCTAGGGTACTTCCTGCTCACAATATTATACTGATGCTGGGGCACCTCCTGCTCTCTTTATTATACTGATGCTGGGGTACTCCCTGTTCGCAGTATTATATTGAAGCTGGGGTTCTTCCTGCTCGCAGTATTTTACTGACTGATGCTGGGTTACTTCCTGCTAGCAGTATTATACTGATGCTGCGGCAGTTCCTGCTCGCAGTATTATACTGATGCTGGGGCACCTCCTGCTCTCTTTATTATACTGATGCTGGGGTACTGCCTGCTCGCAGTATTATACTGATGCTGGGGCACCTCCTGCTCTCTTTATTATACTGATGCTGGGGTACTTCCTGCTCGCAGTATTATACTGATGTTGGAGCACCTCCTGCTCTCTTTATTATGCTGTTGCTGGGAAACTTCCTGCTCGCAGTATACTGATGCTGCAATACTTCCTGCTCACAGTATACTGATGCTGCACTTCCTGCTCACAGTATTATACTGATGCTGTGGTACTCACTGCTCGCAGTATTATACTGATGCTGGGGCACCTCCTGCTCTATTTATTATACTGATGCTGGGGTACACCCTGTTCGCAGTATTATATTGATGCTGGGGTACTCCCTGTTCTCAGTATTATATTGATGATGGGGTACTTCCTGCTCGCAGTATTATACTGATGCTGTCGCAGTTACTGCTTGCAGTATTATTCTGATGCTGGGGCACCTCTTGCTCTCTTTATTATACTGATGCTGGGGTACTTCCTGTTTGCAGTGTTTTACTAATGCTGGGGTACTTCCTGCTCGCAGTATTATACTGATGCTGGGAAACCTCCTGCTCTCTTTATTATACTGATGCTGGGGCACTTCTGGCTCACAGTATACTTATGCTGCACTTCCTACTCGCAGTGTTATACTGATGCTGAGGTACTTTCTGCTCGCAGTATTATACTGATGCTGAGGCACTTCCTGCTTGCAGTATCCTGATGCTGGAGTACTTCCTGCTCACAGTATACTGATGCTGCACCTCCTGATCGCAGTATTATACTGATGCTGGGGTACTCCAGGCTCGCTGTATTATACTGATGGTGGGGCACCTCCTGCTCTCTTTATATTACTGATTCTGGGACACTTCCTGTTTGCAGTATTATACTGATGCTGCACTTCCTGCTCCCAGTGTTATACTAATGCTGGGGCACCTCCTGCTCTCTTTATTATACTGATGCTGGGGTACTTCCTGCTCGCAGTATTATACTGATGCTGTGGCAGTTCCTGCTTGCAGTATTATACTGATGCTGGGGCACCTCCTGCTCGCAGTATTATACTAATGATGGGGTACTCCCTGCTCGCAGTATTATACTGATTCTGGGGCACCTCCTGCTCTCTTTGTTATACTGATGCTGGAGTACTCCCTGTTGGTATTATATTCTGATTCTGGGGCACCTCCTGCTCTCTTTGTTATACTGATGCTGGGGTACTCCCTGTTGGTATTATATTCTGATGCTGGGGCACCTCCTGCTCTCTTTATTATACTGATGCTGGGGCACCTCCTGTTCTCTTTATTATACTGATGCTGGGACACTTCCTGTTCGCAGTATTATACTGATCCTGCACTTCCTGCTCGCAGTTCTATACTGATGCTGGAGCACCTCCTGCTCTCTTTATTATACTGATGCTGGGGTACTCCCTGTTCGCAGTATTATATTGATGCTGGGGTACTTCCTGCTCGCAGTATTATACTGATGCTGCAGCAGTTCCTGCTCGCAGTATTATACTGATGCTGGGGCACCTCCTGCTCTCTTTATTATACTGATGCTGGGGTACTCCCTGTTCGCAGAATTATATTGATGATGTGGTACTTCCTGCTCGCAGTATTATACTGATGCTGTGGCAGTTCCTGCTCACAGTATTAAACTGATGCTGGGGCACCTCCTGCTCTCTTTATTATACTGATGCTGCAGCAGTTCCTGCTCCCAGTATTATACTGATGCTGGGGCACCGCCTGTTCTCTTTATTATACTGATGCTGGGGTACTTCCTGCTCGCAGTTTTATACTGATGCTGGGACAGCTCCTGCTCTCTTTATTATACTGAGGCTGGGGTACTTCTGGCTTACAGTATACTGATGCTGGGGTACTTCCTGCTTGCAGTATACTGATGTCGCACTTCCTGCTCGCAGTGTTATACTGATGCTGAGGTACTTTCTGCTCGCGGTATTATACTGATGCTGGGGCACTTCCTGCTTGCAGTATCCTGATGCTGGAGTACTTCCTGCTCACAGTATACTGATGCTGCACTTCCTGCTTGCAGTATTATACTGATGCTGGGGCACCTCCTGCTCGCAGTATTATATTGATGTTGGGGTACTCCCTGCTCGCAGTATTATACTGATTCTGGGTCACCTCCTGCTCTCTTTATTATACTGATGCTGGGGTACTCCCTGTTGGCATTATTATACTGATGCTGGGGCACCTCTGCTCTCTTTATTATACTGATGCTGGGGTACTCCCTGTTGGCATTATTGTACTGATGCTGGGGCACCTCCTGTTCTCTTTATTATACTGATGCTGGGACACTTCCTGTTTGCAGTATTATACTGATCCTGCACTCCCTGCTCCCAGTGTTATACTAATGCTGGGGCACCTCCTGCTCTCTTTATTATACTGATGCTGGGGTACTGCCTGCTCGCAGTATTATACTGATGCTGCTGCAGTTCCTGCTTGCAATATTATACTGATGCTGGGGTACTTCCTGCTCACAGTATTATACTGATGCTGCGGCAGTTCCTGCATGCAGTACTATACTGATGCTGGGGCACCTCCTGCTCTCTTTATTATAGTGATGCTGCGGCACCTCCGGCTCTCTTTATTATACTGATGCTGGGGTACTTCCTGCTCGCAGTATTTTACTTATGCTGGGGTACTTCCTGCTCGCAGTATTATACTGATGCTGGGACACCTCCTGCTCTCTTTATCATACTGATGCTTGGGCACTTCTGGCTCACAGTATACTAATGCTGGGGTACTTCCTGCTCGCAGTATACTGATGCTGCACTTCCTGCTCGCAGTGTTATACTGATGCTGATGTACTTTCTGCTCGCAGCATTATACTGAAGCTGGAGCACTTCCTGCTTGCAGTATCCTGATGCTGGAGTACTTCCTGCTCGCAGTATACTGATGCTGCACTTCCTGCTCGCAGTATTATACTGATGCTGGGGCACCTCCTGCTCGCAGTATTATACTGATGCTGGGGTACTCCCTGCTTGCAGTATTATACTGATTCTGGGGCACCTCCTGCTCTCTTTATTATACTGATGCTGGGGTACTTCCTGTTGGCATTAATATACGGTGCTGGGGCACCTCCTGCTCTCTTTATTTTACAGATGCTGGGGTACTTCCTGCTCGCAGTATTATACTGATGCTGTAGCAGTTCCTGCTCGCAGTATTATACTGATGCTGTGGCACCTCCTGCTCTCTTTACTATACTGAAGCTGCGGCAGTTCCTGCTCGCAGTATTATAATGATGCTGGGACACCTCCTGCTCGCAGTATTATACTGATGCTGTGGCACCTCCTGCTCTCTTTATTATACTGAAGCTGCGGCAGTTCCTGCTCGCAGTATTATAATGATGCTGGGACACCTCCTGCTCGCAGTATTATACTGATGCTGAGGCACTTCCCGCTCGCAGTATACTGATGCTGGGGCACTTCCCGCTCACAGTATACTGATGCTGGGGTACTTCCTGCTCGCAGTATACTGATGCTGCACTTCCTGCTCGCAGTATTATACTGATGCTGGGGCACCTCCTGCTCTCTTTATTATACTGCTGCTGGGATTCTCCCTGGTTGCAGTATTATACTGATGCTGGGGTGCTCTCTACTCGCAGTATTATACTGATGCTGGGTCACCTCCTGCTCTCTTTATTATACTGATGCTGGGGTACTCTCTACTCGTAGTATTATACTGATGCTGGAGCACCTCATGCTCTCTTTATTATACTGATGCTGGGGTACTCCCTGTTTGCAGTGTTTTACTAATGCTGGGGTACTTCCTGCTCGCAGTATTATACTGATGCTGGGAAACCTCCTGCTCTCTTTATTATACTGATGCTGGGGCACTTCTGGCTCACAGTATACTTATGCTGCACTTCCTACTCGCAGTGTTATACTGATGCTGAGGTACTTTCTGCTCGCAGTATTATACTGAAGCTGAGGCACTTCCTGCTTGCAGTATCCTGATGCTGGAGTACTTCCTGCTCACAGTATACTGATGCTGCACCTCCTGATCGCAGTATTATACTGATGCTGGGGTACTCCAGGCTCGCTGTATTATACTGATGGTGGGGCACCTCCTGCTCTCTTTATATTACTGATTCTGGGACACTTCCTGTTTGCAGTATTATACTGATGCTGCACTTCCTGCTCCCAGTGTTATACTAATGCTGGGGCACCTCCTGCTCTCTTTATTATACTGATGCTGGGGTACTTCCTGCTCGCAGTATTATACTGATGCTGTGGCAGTTCCTGCTTGCAGTATTATACTGATGCTGGGGCACCTCCTGCTCGCAGTATTATACTAATGATGGGGTACTCCCTGCTCGCAGTATTATACTGATTCTGGGGCACCTCCTGCTCTCTTTGTTATACTGATGCTGGAGTACTCCCTGTTGGTATTATATTCTGATTCTGGGGCACCTCCTGCTCTCTTTGTTATACTGATGCTGGGGTACTCCCTGTTGGTATTATATTCTGATGCTGGGGCACCTCCTGCTCTCTTAATTATACTGATGCTGGGGCACCTCCTGCTCTCTTTATTATACTGATGCTGGGACACTTCCTGTTCGCAGTATTATACTGATCCTGCACTTCCTGCTCGCAGTACTATACTGATGCTGGAGCACCTCCTGCTCTCTTTATTATACTGATGCTGGGGTACTCCCTGTTCGCAGTATTATATTGATGCTGGGGTACTTCCTGCTCGCAGTATTATACTGATGCTGCAGCAGTTCCTGCTCGCAGTATTATACTGATGCTGGGGCACCTCCTGCTCTCTTTATTATACTGATGCTGGGGTACTCCCTGTTCGCAGAATTATATTGATGATGTGGTACTTCCTGCTCGCAGTATTATACTGATGCTGTGGCAGTTCCTGCTCACAGTATTAAACTGATGCTGGGGCACCTCCTGCTCTCTTTATTATACTGATGCTGCAGCAGTTCCTGCTCCCAGTATTATACTGATGCTGGGGCACCGCCTGTTCTCTTTATTATACTGATGCTGGGGTACTTCCGGCTCGCAGTTTTATACTGATGCTGGGACAGCTCCTGCTCTCTTTATTATACTGAGGCTGGGGTACTTCTGGCTTACAGTATACTGATGCTGAGGTACTTTCTGCTCGCGTTATTATACTGATGCTGGGGCACTTCCTGCTTGCAGTATCCTGATGCTGGAGTACTTCCTGCTCACAGTATACTGATGCTGCACTTCCTGCTTGCAGTATTATACTGATGCTGGGGCACCTCCTGCTCGCAGTATTATATTGATGTTGGGGTACTCCCTGCTCGCAGTATTATACTGATTCTGGGTCACCTCCTGCTCTCTTTATTATACTGATGCTGGGGTACTCCCTGTTGGCATTATTATACTGATGCTGGGGCACCTCTGCTCTCTTTATTATACTGATGCTGGGGTACTCCCTGTTGGCATTATTGTACTGATGCTGGGGCACCTCCTGTTCTCTTTATTATACTGATGCTGGGACACTTCCTGTTTGCAGTATTATACTGATCCTGCACTCCCTGCTCCCAGTGTTATACTAATGCTGGGGCACCTCCTGCTCTCTTTATTATACTGATGCTGGGGTACTGCCTGCTCGCAGTATTATACTGATGCTGCTGCAGTTCCTGCTTGCAATATTATACTGATGCTGGGGTACTTCCTGCTCACAGTATTATACTGATGCTGCGGCAGTTCCTGCATGCAGTACTATACTGATGCTGGGGCACCTCCTGCTCTCTTTATTATAGTGATGCTGCGGCACCTACGGCTCTCTTTATTATACTGATGCTGGGGTACTTCCTGCTCGCAGTATTTTACTTATGCTGGGGTACTTCCTGCTCGCAGTATTATACTGATGCTGGGACACCTCCTGCTCTCTTTATCATACTGATGCTTGGGCACTTCTGGCTCACAGTATACTAATGCTGGGGTACTTCCTGCTCGCAGTATACTGATGCTGCACTTCCTGCTCGCAGTGTTATACTGATGCTGATGTACTTTCTGCTCGCAGTATTATACTGAAGCTGGAGCACTTCCTGCTTGCAGTATCCTGATGCTGGAGTACTTCCTGCTCGCAGTATACTGATGCTGCACTTCCTGCTCGCAGTATTATACTGATGCTGGGGCACCTCCTGCTCGCAGTATTATACTGATGCTGGGGTACTCCCTGCTTGCAGTATTATACTGATTCTGGGGCACCTCCTGCTCTCTTTATTATACTGATGCTGGGGTACTTCCTGTTGGCATTAATATACGGTGCTGGGGCACCTCCTGCTCTCTTTATTTTACAGATGCTGGGGTACTTCCTGCTCGCAGTATTATACTGATGCTGTAGCAGTTCCTGCTCGCAGTATTATACTGATGCTGTGGCACCTCCTGCTCTCTTTACTATACTGAAGCTGCGGCAGTTCCTGCTCGCAGTATTATAATGATGCTGGGACACCTCCTGCTCGCAGTATTATACTGATGCTGTGGCACCTCCTGCTCTCTTTATTATACTGAAGCTGCGGCAGTTCCTGCTCGCAGTATTATAATGATGCTGGGACACCTCCTGCTCGCAGTATTATACTGATGCTGAGGCACTTCCCGCTCGCAGTATACTGATGCTGGGGCACTTCCCGCTCACAGTATACTGATGCTGGGGTACTTCCTGCTCGCAGTATACTGATGCTGCACTTCCTGCTCGCAGTATTATACTGATGCTGGGGCACCTCCTGCTCTCTTTATTATACTGCTGCTGGGATTCTCCCTGGTTGCAGTATTATACTGATGCTGGGGTGCTCTCTGCTCGCAGTATTATACTGATGCTGGGTCACCTCCTGCTCTCTTTATTATACTGATGCTGGGGTACTCTCTACTCGTAGTATTATACTGATGCTGGAGCACCTCATGCTCTCTTTATTATACTGATGCTGGGGTACTCCCTGTTCGCAGTATTATATTGATGCTGGGGTACTTCCTGCTCACAGTATTATACTGATGCTGCAGCAGTTCCTGCTCGTAGTGTTATACTGATGCTGGGGCACCTCCTGCTCTCTTTATTATACTGATGCTGGGGTACTCCCTGTTCGCAGTATTATATTGATGCTGGGGTACTCCCTGTTCGCAGAATTATATTGATGATGTGGTACTTCCTGCTCGCAGTATTATACTGATGCTGTGGCAGTTCCTGCTCACAGTATTAAACTGATGCAGGGGCATCTCCTGCTCTCTTTATTATTCTGATGCTGGGGCACCTCTTGCTCTCTTTATTATACTGATGCTAGGGTACTTCCTGTTTGCAGTGTTTTACTAATGCTGCGGTACTTCCTGCTCGCAGTATTATACTGATGCTGGGAAACCTCCTGCTCTCTTTATTATACTGATGCTGGGGCACTTCTGGCTCACAGTATACTTATGCTGCACTTCCTACTCGCAGTGTTATACTGATGCTGAGGTACTTTCTGCTCGCAGTATTATACTGATGCTGAGGCACTTCCTGCTTGCAGTATCCTGATGCTGGAGTACTTCCTGCTCACAGTATACTGATGCTGCACTTCCTGCTTGCAGTATTATACTGACGCTGGGGCACCTCCTGATCGCAGTATTATACTGATGCTAGGGTACTCCCTGCTCGCTGTATTATACTGATGCTGGGGCACCTCCTGCTCTCTTTACATTACTGATTCTGGGACACTTCCTGTTTGCAGTATTATACTGATGCTGCACTTCCTGCTCCCAGTGTTATACTAATGCTGGGGCACCTCCTGCTCTCTTTATTATACTGATGCTGGGGTACTTCCTGCTCGCAGTATTATACTGATGCTGTGGCAGTTCCTGCTTGCAGTATTATACTGATGCTGGGGCACCTCCTGCTCGCAGTATTATACTGATGCTGGGGCACTTCCCGCTCGCAGTATACTGATGCTGGGGCACTTCCCACTCACAGTATACTGATGCTGGGGTACTTCCTGCTTGCAGTATTATACTGATGCTGGGGCACCTCCTGCTCGCAGTATTATACTAATGATGGGGTACTCCCTGCTCGCAGTATTATACTGATTCTGGGGCACCTCCTGCTCTCTTTGTTATACTGATGCTGGGGTACTCCCTGTTGGTATTATATTCTGATGCTGGGGCACCTCCTGCTCTCTTTATTATACTGATGCTGGGGTACTCTCTGTTGGCATTATTATACTGATGCTGGGGCACCTCCTGCTCTCTTTATTATACTGATGCTGGGACACTTCCTGTTCGCAGTATTATACTGATCCTGCACTTCCTGCTCGCAGTACTATACTGATGCTGGAGCACCTCCTGCTCTCTTTATTATGCTGATGCTGGGAAACTTCCTGCTCACAGTTAATTGATGCTGCACTTCCTGCTCGCAGTATTATACTGATGCTGGGCACCTCCTGCTCTCTTTATTATACTGATGCTGGGGTACTCCCTGTTCGCAGTATTATATTGATGCTGGGGTACTTCCTGCTCGCAGTATTATACTGATGCTGCAGCAGTTCCTGCTCGCAGTATTATACTGATGCTGGGGCACCTCCTGCTCTCTTTATTATACTGATGCTGGGGTACTCCCTGTTCGCAGAATTATATTGATGATGTGGTACTTCCTGCTCGCAGTATTATACTGATGCTGTGGCAGTTCCTGCTCACAGTATTAAACTGATGCTGGGGCACCTCCTGCTCTCTTTATTATACTGATGCTGCAGCAGTTCCTGCTCCCAGTATTATACTGATGCTGGGGCACCGCCTGTTCTCTTTATTATACTGATGCTGGGGTACTTCCGGCTCGCAGTATTTTACTAATGCTGGGGTACTTCCTGCTCGCAGTTTTATACTGATGCTGGGACAGCTCCTGCTCTCTTTATTATACTGATGCTGGGGTACTTCTGGCTTACAGTATACTGATGCTGGGGTACTTCCTGCTTGCAGTATACTGATGTCACACTTCCTGCTCGCAGTGTTATACTGATGCTGAGGTACTTTCTGCTCGCGGTATTATACTGATACTGGGGCACTTCCTGCTTGCAGTATCCTGATGCTGGAGTACTTCCTGCTCACAGTATACTGATGCTGCACTTCCTGCTTGCAGTATTATACTGATGCTGGGGCACCTCCTGCTCGCAGTATTATATTGATGTTGGGGTACTCCCTGCTCGCAGTATTATACTGATTCTGGGGCACCTCCTGCTCTCTTTATTATACTGATGCTGGGGTACTCCCTGTTGGCATTATTATACTGATGCTGGGGCACCTCTGCTCTCTTTATTATACTGATGCTGGGGTACTCCCTGTTGGCATTATTGTACTGATGCGGGGGCACCTCCTGTTCTCTTTATTATACTGATGCTGGGACACTTCCTGTTTGCAGTATTATACTGATCCTGCACTTCCTGCTCCCAGTGTTATACTAATGCTGGGGCACCTCCTGCTCTTTTTATTATACTGATGCTGGGGTACTGCCTGCTCGCAGTATTATACTGATGCTGCTGCAGTTCCTGCTTGCAGTATTATACTGATGCTGGGGTACTTCCTGCTCACAGTATTATACTGATGCTGCGGCAGTTACTGCATGCAGTACTATACTGATGCTGGGGCACCTCCTGCTCTCTTTATTATAGTGATGCTGCTGCACCTCCTGCTCTCTTTATTATACTGATGCTGGGGTACTCCCTGTTGGCATTATTGTACTGATGCTGGGGCACCTCCTGTTCTCTTTATTATACTGATGCTGGGGTACTTCTGGCTTACAGTATACTGATGCTGGGGCACCTCCTGCTCCCTTTATTATACTGATGCTGTGGCAGTTCCTGCTCGCAGTATTATCCTGATGCTGGGTTACCTCCTGTTCTCTTTATTATACTGATGCTGAGGTACTTCCTGCTCGCAGTATTTTACTTATGCTGGGGTACTTCCTGCTCGCAGTATTATACTGATGCTGGGACACCTCCTGATCTCTTTATTATACTGATGCTTGGGCACTTCTGGCTCACAGTATACTAATGCTGGGGTACTTCCTGCTCGCAGTATACTGATGCTGCACTTCCTGCTCACAGTGTTATACTGATGCTGATGTACTTTCTGCTCGCAGCATTATACTGAAGCTGGAGCACTTCCTGCTTGCAGTATCCTGATGCTGGAGTACTTCCTGCTCGCAGTATACTGATGCTGCACTTCCTGCTCGCAGTATTATACTGATGCTGGGGCACCTCCTACTCGCAGTATTATACTGATGCTGGGGTACTCCCTGCTTGCAGTATTATACTGATTCTGGGGCACCTCCTGCTCTCTTTATTATACTGATGCTGGGGTACTTCCTGTTGGCATTGATATACGGTGCTGGGGCACCTCCTGCTCTCTTTATTTTACAGATGCTGGGGTACTTCCTGCTCGCAGTATTATACTGATGCTGTAGCAGTTCCTGCTCGCAGTATTATACTGATGCTGTGGCACCTCCTGCTCTCTTTATTATACTGAAGCTGCGGCAGTTCCTGCTTGCAGTATTATAATGATGCTGGGACACCTCCTGCTCGCAGTATTATACTGATGCCGTGGCACCTCCTGCTCTCTTTATTATACTGAAGCTGCGGCAGTTCCTGCTCGCAGTATTATAATGATGCTGGGACACCTCCTGCTCGCAGTATTATACTGATGCTGAGGCACTTCCCGCTCGCAGTATACTGATGCTGGGGTACTTCCTGCTCGCAGTATACTGATGCTGCACTTCCTGCTCGCAGTATTATACTGATGCTGGGGCACCTCCTGCTCTCTTTATTATACTGCTGCTGGGATTCTCCCTGGTTGCAGTATTATACTGATGCTGGGGTGCTCTCTGCTCGCAGTATTATACTGATGCTGGGTCACCTCCTGCTCTCTTTATTATACTGATGCTGGGGTACTCTCTGCTCGCAGTATTATACTGATGCTGGGGCACCTCCTGCTCTCTTTATTATACTGATGCTGGGGTACTTCCTGTTCGCAGTATTATATTGATGCTGGGGTACTTCCTGCTCACAGTATTATACTGATGCTGCAGCAGTTCCTGCTCGTAGTATTATACTGATGCTGGGGCACCTCCTGCTCTCTTTATTATACTGATGCTGGGGTACTCCCTGTTCGCAGTATTATATTGATGCTGGGGTACTCCCTGTTCGCAGAATTATATTGATGATGTGGTACTTCCTGCTCGCAGTATTATACTGATGCTGTGGCAGTTCCTGCTCACAGTATTAAACTGATGCTGGGGCATCTCCTGCTCTCTTTATTATACTGATGTTGCGGCACCTCCTGCTCTTTTTATTATACTGATGCTGCAGCATTTCCTGCTCCCAGTATTATACTGATGCTGGGGCACCGCCTGTTCTCTTTATTATACTGATGCTGGGGTACTTCCGGCTCGCAGTATTTTACTAATGCTGGGGTACTTCCTGCTCGCAGTTTTATACTGATGCTGGGACAGCTCCAGCTCTCTTTATTATACTGATGCTGGGGTACTTCTGGCTTACAGTATACTGATGCTGGGGTACTTCCTGCTTGCAGTATACTGATGTCGCACTTCCTGCTCGCAGTGTTATACTGATGCTGAGGTACTTTCTGCTCGCGATATTATACTGATGCTGGGGCACTTCCTGCTTGCAGTATCCTGATGCTGGAGTACTTCCTGCTCACAGTATACTGATGCTGCACTTCCTGCTTGCAGTATTATACTGATGCTGGGGCACCTCCTGCTCGCAGTATTATACTGATGCTGGGGTACTCCCTGCTCGCAGTATTATACTGATTCTGGGGCACCTCCTGCTCTCTTTATTATACTGATGCTGGGGTACTCCCTGTTGGCATTATTATACTGATGCTGGGGCACCTCCTGCTCTCTTTATTATACTGATGCTGGGGTACTCCCTGTTGGCATTATTGTACTGATGCTGAGGCACCTCCTGCTCTCTTTATTATACTGATGCTGGGGTACTCCCTGTTGGCATTATTGTACTATTGCTGGGGCACCTCCTGTTCTCTTTATTATACTGATGCTGGGGTACTGCCTGCTCGCAGTATTATACTGATGCTGCTGCAGTTCCTGCTTGCAGTATTATACTGATGCTGGGGTACTTCCTGCTCACAGTATTATACTGATGCTGCGGCAGTTCCTGCATGCAGTACTATACTGATGCTGGGGCACCTCCTGCTCTCTTTATTATAGTGATGCTGCGGCACCTCCTGCTCTCTTTATTATACTGATGCTGTGGCAGTTCCTGCTCGCAGTATTATCCTGATGCTGGGTTACCTCCTGTTCTCTTTATTATACTGATGCTGAGGTACTTCCTGCTCGCAGTATTTTACTTATGCTGGGGTACTTCCTGCTCGCAGTATTATACTGATGCTGGGACACCTCCTGCTCTCTTTATTATACTGATGCTGGGGCACTTCTGGCTCACAGTATACTAATGCTGGGGTACTTCCTGCTCGCAGTATACTGATGCTGCACTTCCTGCTCACAGTGTTATACTGATGCTGATGTACTTTCTGCTCGCAGCATTATACTGAAGCTGGAGCACTTCCTGCTTGCAGTATCCTGATGCTGGAATACTTCCTGCTCGCAGTATACTGATGCTGCACTTCCTGCTCGCAGTATTATACTGATGCTGTGGCACCTCCTGCTCGCAGTATTATACTGATGCTGGGGTACTCCCTGGTTGCAGTATTATACTGATTCTGGGGCACCTCCTGCTGTCTTTATTATACTGATGCTGGGGTACTTCCTGTTGGCATTAATATACGGTGCTGGGGCACCTCCTGCTCTCTTTATTTTACTGATGCTGGGGTACTTCCTGCTCGCAGTATTATACTGATGCTGTAGCAGTTCCTGCTCGCAGTATTATACTGATGCTGGGGCACCACCTGCTCCCTTTATTATACTGATGCTGTGGCAGTTCCTGCTCGCAGTATTATACTGATGTTAGGGCACTTCCCCCTCGCAGTATACTGATGCTGGGGCACTTCCCGCTCGCAGTACACTGATGCTGCACTTCCTGCTCGCAGTATTATACTAATGCTGGGGCACCTCCTGCTCTCTTTATTATGCTGATGCTGGGGTACCTCCTGCTTGCAGTATTATACTGATGCTGCAGCAGTTCGTGCTCGCAGTATTATACTGATGCTGGGGCACCTCCTGCTCTCTTTATTATAATGATGCTGGGACACCTCCTGCTTGCAGTATTATACTGATGCTGAGGCACTTCCCGCTCGCAGTATACTGATGCTGGGGCACTTCCCGCTCACAGTATACTGATGCTGGGGTACTTCCTGCTAGCAGTATACTGAGGCTGCACTTCCTGCTCGCAGTATTATACTGATGCTGGGGCACCTCCTGCTCTCTTTATTATACTGCTGCTGGGATACTCCATGGTTGCAGTATTATACTGATGCTGGGGCACCTCCTGCTCTCTTTATCATACTGATGCTGGGATACTCCCTGGTCGCAGAATTATACTGATGCTGGGGCACCTCCTGCTCTCTTTATTATACTGATGCTGGGGTACTTCCTGCTCGCAGTATTTTACTGATGCTTGGGTACTTCCTTCTTGCAGTATTATACTGATGCTGTGGCAGTTCCTGCTTGCTGTATTATAGTGATGCTGAGGCACCTCCTGTTCTCTTTGTAATACTGATGCTGCGGCAGTTCCTGCTCGCAGTATTATACTGATGCTGGGGCACCTCCTGCTCTCTTTATTTTACTGATGCTGGGGTACTCCCTGTTCGCAGTATTATATTGATGATGTGGCACTTCCTGCTCACAGTATTATACAGATGCTGCGGCAGTTCCTGCTCGCAGTATTATACTGATGCTGGGGCACCTCCTGCTCTCTTTATTATACTGATGCTGGGGTACTTCCTGCTCGCAGTATTTTACTAATGCTGGGGTACTTCCTGCTCTCTTTATTATACTGATGCTGGTGCACTTCTGGCTTACAGTATAATGATGCTGGGGTACTTCCTGCTTGCAGTATACTGATATTGCACTTCCTGCTCGCAGTGTTATACTGATGCTGAGGTACTTTCTGCTTGCGGCATTATACTGATGCTGGGGCACTTCCTGCTTGCAGTATCCTGATGCTGGAGTACTTCCTGCTCACAGTATAGTGATGCTGCACTTCCTGCTTGTAGTATTATACTGATGCTCGGGCACCTCCTGCTCGCAGTATTCTACTGATGCTGGGGTACTCCCTGCTCGCAGTATTATACTGATTCTGGGGCACCTCCTGCTCTCTTTATTATACTGATGCTGGGGTACTCCCTGTTGGCATTATTATACTGTTGCTGGGGCACCTCCTGCTTTCTTTATTATACTGATGCTGGGGCACCTCCTGTTCTCTTTATTATACTGATTCTGGGGTACTCCCTGTTGGCATTATTATACTGATGCTGGGACACTTCCTGTTCGCAGTATTATACTGATCCTGCACTTCCTGCTCCCAGTGTTATACTAATGCTGGGGCACCTCCTGCTCTCTTTATTATACTGATGCAGGGGTACTCCCTGTTCGCAGTATTATATTGATGCTGGGGTACTCCCTGTTCACAGTATTATCCTGATGCTGCGGCAGTTCCTGCACGCAGTAGTATAGTGATGCTGGGGCACCTCCTGCTCTCTTTATTATAGTGATGCTGTGGCACCTCCTGCTCTCTTTATTATACTGATGCTGTGGCAGTTCCTGCTTGCAGTATTTTACTTATGCTGGGGTACTTCCTGCTCGCAGTATTATACTGATGCTGGGACACCTCCTGCTCTCTTTATTATACTGATGCTGGGGCACTTCTGGCTCACAGTATACTGATGCTGGGGTACTTCCTGCTTGCAGTATACTGATGCTGCACTTCCTGCTCGCAGTGTTATACTGATGCTGATGTACTTTCTGCTTGCAGTATTATACTGATGCTGGGACACCTCCTGCTCTCTTTATTATACTGATGCTGGGGTACTCCCTGCTCACAGTGTTATACTGATTCTGGGGCACCTCCTGCTCTCTTTATTATACTGATGCTGGGGTACTCCCTGTTGGCATTAATATACGGATGCTGGGGCACCTCCTGCTCTCTTTATTTTACTGATGCTGGGGTACTTCCTGCTCGCAGTATTATACTGATGCTATGGCAGTTCCTGCTTGCAGTATTATACTGATGCTGGGGCACTTCCCGCTCGCAGTATACTGATGCTGGGGCACTTCCCGCTCGCAGTATACTGATGCTGCACTTCCTGCTCGCAGTATTATACTAATGCTGGGGCACCTCCTGCTCTCTTTATTATGCTGATGCTGGGGTACCTCCTGCTCGCAGTATTATACTAATGCTGGGGCACCTCCTGCTCTCTTTATTATACTGATGCTGGGGTACTTCCTGCTCGCAGTATTTTACTAATGCTGGGGTACTTCCTGCTCTCTTTATTATACTGATGCTGGTGCACTTCTGGCTTACAGTATACTGAGGCTGGGGTACTTCCTGCTTGCAGTATACTGATATTGCACTTCCTGCTCGCAGTGTTATACTGATGCTGAGGTACTTTCTGCTTGCGGTATTATACTGATGCTGGGGCACTTCCTGCTTGCAGTATCCTGATGCTGGAGAACTTCCTGCTCGCAGTATAGTGATGCTGCACTTCCTGCTTGTAGTATTATACTGATGCTGGGGCACCTCCTGCTCGCAGTATTCTACTGATGCTGGGGCACCTCCTGCTCTCTTTATTATACTGATGCTGGGGTACTCCCTGTTGGCATTATTATACTGTTGCTGGGGCACCTCCTGCTCTCTTTATTATACTGATGCTGGGGCACCTCCTGGTCTCTTTATTATACTGATTCTGGGGTACTCCCTGTTGGCATTATTATACTGATGCTGGGACACTTCCTGTTCGCAGTATTATACTGATCCTGCACTTCCTGCTCCCAGTGTTATACTAATGCTGGGGCACCTCCTGCTCTCTTTATTATACTGATGCAGGGGTACTCCCTGTTCGCAGTATTATATTGATGCTGGGATACTCCCTGTTCACAGTATTATCCTGATGCTGGGGCACCTCCTGCTCTCTTTATTATAGTGATGCTGTGGCACCTCCTGCTCTCTTTATTATACTGATGCTGTGGCAGTTCCTGCTAGCAGTATTTTACTTATGCTGGGGTACTTCCTGCTCGCAGTATTATACTGATGCTGGGACACCTCCTGCTCTCTTTATTATACTGATGCTGGGGCACTTCTGGCTCACAGTATACTGATGCTGCACTTCTTGCTCGCAGTGTTATACTGATGCTGATGTACTTTCTGCTCGCAGTATTATACTGAAGCTGGAGCACTTCCTGCTTGCAGTATCCTGATGCTGGAGTACTTCCTGCTCGCAGTATACTGATGCTGCACTTCCTGCTCGCAGTATTATACTGATGCTGGGGCACCTCCTGCTCTCTTTATTATACTGATGCTGGGGTACTCCCTGTTGGCATTAATATACGGATGCTGGGGCACCTCCTGCTCCCTTTATTTTACTGATGCTGGGGTACTTCCTGCTCGCAGTATTATACTGATGCTATGGCAGTTCCTGCTCGCAGTATTATACTGATGCTGGGGCACCACCTGCTCCCTTTATTATACTGATGCTGCGGCAGTTCCTGCTCGCAGTATTATACTGATGCTGGGGCACTTCCCGCTCGCAGTATACTGAAGCTGGGGCACTTCCCGCTCGCAGTATACTGATGCTGCACTTCCTGCTCGCAGTATTATACTAATGCTGGGGCACCTCCTGCTCTCTTTATTATGCTGATGCTGGGGTACCTCCTGCTTGCAGTATTATACTGATGCTGCAGCAGTTCCTGCTCGCAGTATTATACTGATGCTGAGGCACTTCCCGCTCGCAGAATACTGATGCTGGGGCACTTCCCGCTCGCAGAATACTGATGCTGGGGCACCTACTGCTCTCTTTATTATACTGATGCTGCGGCAGTTCCTGCTTGCAGTATTATGCTGATGCTGGGGCACTTCCCGCTCACAGTATACTGATGCTGGGGTACTTCCTGCTCGCAGTATACTGAGGCTGCACTTCCTGCTTGCAGTATTATACTGATGCTGGGGCACCTCCTGCTCTCTTTATTATACTGATGCTGGGGTGCTCTCTGCTCGCAGTATTATACTGATGCTGGGGCACCTCCTGCTCTCTTTCTTATACTGATTCTGGGGCACTTCCTGCTCTCAGTATTATACTGATGCTGGGGCACCTCCTGCTCTCTTTATTATACTGATGCTGGGGTACTTCCTGCTCGCAGTATTTTACTGATGCTTGGGTACTTCCTGCTCGCAGTATTATACTGATGCTGTGGCAGTTCCTGCTTGCAGTATTATGCTGATGCTGGGGCACTTCCCGCTCACAGTATACTGATGCTGCGACAGTTCCTGCTCGCAGTAGTATACTGATGCTGAGGCTCTCCCGGCTCGCAGTATACTGATGCTGGAGTACTTCCTGCTCACAGTATACTGATGCTGCACTTCCTGCTTGCAGTATTATACTGATGCTGGGGCTCCTCCTGCTCGCAGTATTATACTGATGCTGGGGCACCTCCTGCTCTCTTTAATATACTGATGCTGGGGTACTCCCTGTTCGCAGTATTATAATGATGCTGGGGTACTCTCTGCTTGCAGTATTATACTGATGCTGCTGGTCCTCCTGCTCTCTTTATTATACTGCTGCTGGGATACTCCCTGGTCGCCGTATTTTACTGATGCTGGGGTACTCGCTGCTTGCAATATTATAGTGATGCTGGGGCACCTCCTCTCTTTATTATACTGCTGCTGGGATACTCCCTGGTCGCAGTATTTTACTGATGCTGGGGCACCTCCTGCTCACTTTATTTTACTGATGCTGGGGCACCTCCTGCTCTCTTTATTATACTGATGTTGGGGTGCTTCCTGCTCGCAGTATTATCCTGATTCTCAGGTACTTTTATTCCTGCTCACAGTATTATACTGATGCTGGGGTGCTTCCTGCTCGCAGTATTATAATGATGCTGGGGTAATTTCTGCTTGCCGTATTATACCAAGAACAATAAACATCTGCTATGGGTCAATAGCACCAAGATAGCCCTCTGGGTACGAATGTGCAATCTACAAATACGCCTGTTATGTTATGTTGGTACAACGTTCATTCAACACCGTTTTTTTTCACAGCACTTTTTGCCAAAATTATTTTGTTGAAATAAATCTTCGAAAAATATAGGGGGGGTATAAAAGGTAGGGTCAGGGTGTTGTATAGGTAATAAATAATAGGCAGGGGAGTTTGGAGGCACCCCCCAAATACAAAAAAACCAAAGTATTTTTTCAGCGAAAAATTGTCAGCAAAAAATGCAGATGAATGTACATTGAGCGTAACGTTAAAGGTACTGCTAGAAAAAACCTATGAAATTCTATGTAAAAACATTGTTACAGGGACATTATGGTTACAGGTAAAACCGAAACCCCCAGAAATTCGCCAGTTATGGTAAGCTAAGCAACCATAACTCACGCTACCACTGTGCACTGCAAGGACTAACACCCATGCCATCAAAGATGATGTCACAAATATCATTGATGACATCACTGATGACATCACATGGCTGGCTCCTTCTTTTTTGTTCACTGACATATCTAGGCCAGTGGTTTTCTTCACTGACAGTCAGAAACAGAAAATTCAAAAGGTACTGTATTGCCGACGTTCCCTTCTCATATGTTCTTACAGCACTTTCTTTAGGGTTCAGTCGCATCTTGTGATGCATATACATAGGGGAAGAAGCAGGCCTAAACACAGCTATTATTTCTGTACATCAAGATAACCATTTAGATTATGAACAGTTTCTGCTGATACTGCTTCTGTTGTGGCTGATTATGATATTAATCTCCTTTCAGAGTGTCACAATGTAAGTTCCAATGAAAGGAGGTAGTGCGATGCGCATTGTATACCCGCCACACAATTGTATGCTAAATGGCAGGAACTGTGGTACTGTGGAAAACACTGCAGTGGAAACAGGTAAGCAAAGGTGTGCAACAGCAAGCACAAACATTATTCCTATTCTTCCAAAAAGGGAAGCAAGGCAATGTATGTAGAGCGTGCTCAAATTGCAAATGCAGTAATATCAAGTAGAACGCTATTTGTGGGGAAAAGTGTTCGTGCTGTGAAACAATAGATTGCTGTTTGTACAGTACGACAATGGCAAAAGTTGTAAAAAGACATAAATACACTTCTTCACAATGTACCACGCTTTCTCCATTTCTGGAACAAATTAAAAAGAACGTGCCTACATGGGTGTCTGCATAATGGGATACACAATTATGCAGGAGATTGGAAACAGAAGCATTACCTGGCCTACTGCCTCCCTCGGCAAAAACGGCACTGAAAATCATGTTACATGGTGTTCATTTGTCCCTAGACAGTCAACAACAATAATATCATCATGATAGAGCGTCACCAAAGTCTCACACAGACAAACCAAAAGCAATCACTTCAGTGTAGCTGCTCCATATGCGTACAAACCCACATGATACACTCCACACATAACTTCCACTAGACTCTGGTTTCCATGCACTGTCAAGTAATGTATGCACAATCAGGGTCGGACTGGGACAAGAAATAGGCCCGGACACCCAAATAAAAGTGGCCCACCCCTTGCCTCAAAAAAGTGGCCCACGACCTGCCTCACGACCCTTGACCTCTGATGACATCACTAGAAGTGATGTCATTTGACCCCACCCCAAAGTGACATCCCGGGAAGCGATGAAACACAACCTTTCACCCCTTGACAAAACAGGAAGAGGCATCAAATAGCATTGTTCCTAAGTACACTACAAAAAATATGGTTATCATTTCACTAATGTGATGTACATTTCATACAAGAATGGATCACCATATGTATCATTAATATCTGTTTGTATAGATCCATATTGTCAAATTACTGTGAATGCAAGCAGACCTCCAAGGCCAAATGATAATGTTATTGTATGACACTTACGCTTCAGCTCTTTTTTATACAACAAATATCCATACACTATCACCCAGCCTGTGTTGGTTCTCATTTATCGACCTAAGAAGGATGAAAGGCTGAGATGGCCTTGCTGGGATTCGAACCTGCAGACCACACACATATTGGAGCAGCGAGCACTCAACCCACTGAGCTATCATATCGGCTATAGTAAAATGAGCAATTATTCTGTAGCGGATACCATTAAACTGGTAACTGAGATTTAACAGCAGACCAGTTAAGTTCCTCTGCAGGTCTGGTGCAAAGTTGGCTGCATGTCAAGCCTGCATGCATCTACTTTCAGGCTTCAGAGGTTGGCAAAATAGGGAAATCAGCAAACTCACAGGACATCCCATACTCTGAGCACTCGTTACCTCACACATGCAAACAAACATCCTGAACAGCATGCCAGTGAGATGGGAAAGATAGACACATTACAACAAAGCATTCATTGTGGCACAATGAAGTCAATGGCCCCTTGATTTGCTATGGTCAAATATTTGTACACTGTACAGAAGCCTTTAGGCACAAGGATTTTATCAAGTGACCAAGGACACCGAGATGGAATGTCTTGTGATGATCGTAACAGAGACAACGGCAGAAAAAAAACATGCTATTACTGAAACTTGCGAAAGGCAAAATACATAGTCTGAAATGGACGCTTATTGTACTCTAAAATTGGTTGTTTATCACTAACATCACTAATACATATTTATACTAAGACAACAGCACAGCAACTCCAAGGGGCACCGTGCCCCCTGGTGAGGTGGCACTGTGACAGCCGCCGGCCTGGTGGCAGCCTCGGCCCCTCAACTTTGCATGCTGCAGCAGCATGTGAATGATGCATGCATCATAATTTATAATGCACACATCATGCATGCAAAGAAATCATCAAAGCAAGGTAACAAATGTTACCTTGCTTTGATGAATTTTGCTGTTTCAGGTATTTTTTTTCCAAATATATATATATTTTTTTTGTTGTCCAAACCGGCCCAAACATGGTCAGAAACCGGCCCCCACTCCACAAGGAGGATTTCGGCCCGGCCACAGGCCGAAAGGCCAAGGTACCAATCCAACATTGTCTACAATTCACCCGCAAAGGATACACTGCGGCTCGTACAACATACAGCCATAAACTCACCCTCTACATTTAGGTCGACAAATATATCGTATACCACAGTCTGTGCGTGCATTCCCCACCCAGAAAGCTTATTGCGCAATCTCGTGTCCTCCACAGTCCCAAATGTAAGGTGACCATGTGCAAAAGGGGCATATATTACACGTACAACCCTGCAACTGTCACGATTTGTGTGGACTTTTCCAGGTGTGTGTACACAGGAGTAGGAGAATAAATGCCGACCAAGGTAGGGGATGTCCTTTGTAGTGGTGGGACTGAAAAAAGCCATTTTGTTTTTAAGTTTTTAAACAACTTCTACATTAATAACCCTTTTTTCTGGCTTATATATTTGTTTTTATTTATTGCACTTTGCCTCACATTCTAACAATACCGTCTTCAGTGCAGCCTGAACATTGCAAAACCAAATGTCATTGCCACTGGGCGACAATGAAATGTCATTTCTATTGAGAAGGTGCACATATCGATCACCAATGTTTTCATTGTCACAGGAATACATCCGAGCAGCACGCAAAAAGTTACACATGCTTCTATTGATAAAACGCCTTCCCACATCTGGGTGCCGACATTTATTGGGATAGTTATATACTGGACTTGGTGTTATACATGAGAAAAGCACCTTTGCAGTGCCAAAAATGTGCTGCACTTCTTTCATCATCTTTTTCAGTTGACGATTCACACTTGCACAAGCTATGGAACCCAAAAGCAATGCTCCATAATGCACTACCACATCATGTACAGTACCGAAACTGGCCACTCATCGACACTCTGCAAGCAAATTGTCAAAAGTACGGACAGCGACACTGCACCACAATGTCTCCACTTGGTCAAAATTCCAATTGCCGTTAAGGCCTCTTTCCACAGCATACTGAAGCAGATCTAGCACAAGGCGATCACCCACTATGAAAACTGTATGTCTGGCCATCTCTGCCTGTCTCAGTACACAGAGTAGTTAAACAAAATATGGCCGCCGTTTCCTGTGATGCAGACTTTTACCACCTGATTGGACAATTACAACAATCGCATTTCCATTGGCCAGCATGATCAAAAGCGCAGAATGTAGCACATGTGGCACGCAAAGTATCGTAAGGGCCGCGCCTCAGTAAATCATGACCAGTCCTTCTTCCCTTTCCACTATCCTCTTCCCGCCACGCCCTTCTTAGGTATTGCTAAGTACTGACACACGCATCCACCAAAGGCCTCCAAGACTTCAGCTGCTTACATTGTCAGTTCTCCACAAGACTTTATATGTACGTTACAAAATCAGCCTGCACGTGTGCTGTTATTGGAAAGCACATCCAGTGGAAACTTCAGTGAAACACTGCATGAGTTATACATACACATTCATCCACATAAGCACCCTTCACCACAAAAGAAAGGTATGGACAGATTTTTTGTAGTATGTGCAAAACTCTGTTATAAGTGTCTATGCACACGATATCTGCCTCTAAGTGTCCACTATGTGTTTAAAAAGCATACTGATGTTCCTCGTATCTCCTTCCATAAAGAAGCAATTTGTTCGTATGTGCGTGCAACGTTCTCATTTACACATAGCATACACTATATTAGCGAAGCAGGAACTCTGTTCTTTCCTAACGACAATGCTACAAAAAAATGCCCCCACTAACCCACCTACTACATAACTCGTAAAAAGAAGGCAGTAAAGCATCCACTAAATGTATCTTAGCAACCCACAGTCACTTTCCAAAAGGTCAGTCACTGCACGGCTGTGGTGCTGTGTATACTGCACTGTTGCCACAGGCCCTTTTTAAATCTGCCAGCTTCCACTCTGGGCCCTCAGCAACTCATCCGTAAGAGGATTGTGCAACTTGTCCTTGGCCTGAACACCAGGGATCGTATCTCTGCTAGACTAAAATGTCTGCAATACCTCACAGTGACTGCGAACAATAAACTAAAAGCACTGTGCATTATACACCTGGACCTCAATAACTTGCACTGTGACTTCCTAAATATTTGCCTGCTCCAGCTCTTCCCTCATCCCCCTTGTACTCCCTCAGGGTCAGTTGCTTCTACACGCAACCACATGTTGGTTGATGTGTTTCTTCTGCTGCGGCCTCCCTGTGCAACATGCTCTCTGTCTCCCTGGACCTTGAGGAGAAGCGTCATAGGGTCTGAAAGCACCTGAAAAACCTTTCCATGTGCTTCTTATTTTTCCCCTCCTTTTCCCTACTCACTTCTTGGCTGAAAGGTATTGTGCACTGCTTTCCTACCCACCCTATAATCTGTGCCCCAGGCCACCTCCCTCCCTACAGTTCCGCCCCTCCACTGGCATGTATTTAGATTTTTTATTGTTCCCATGTACTGCACTTTGTCCTCCCCCTTCCCATTCACTTGCGCACTCTCAATGTCAGCTTGCCTAGAGGAATCAATGTCTCTGTGTGGCCTCCGTTCCGCCTCCCTTTCTTCTGCGTGCCTTCACACACTTGTATGTAGATGCAATACAAATGGCACAAAATACCATAGCACATCATATCGTAAAAAAAACACACTACACTCATAGCTACATGATGCCTGCCACGTACCTTGTAAACTTCAGAATAAGGTCTTCCCACTGCAATGCATGCACTACAAATGTTGGAAAAGTGAACCCACAAAAGCAACAGAGAATGTATATTAGAAATGTTAAGCAAGTGTTTGTGCAGTGTATACATACACACAGGATACATTCCCCTTATCTTGCACACTTTCACCATAGCCTCCTACATTTATCGGTACCAACAAACCTTCTGTCACATTGTTTATGTACACACCACAACCACCCACCACATTGCCCAATGGCTTAGCCTCTGCATGGCCAATGCCATAGGTGCCATCCTAAAAAGAGCCGGAAATGCCACATCTAATCCTCAAAGTGCAGCGAAATCCACAGCATTACCGTGCTACAAACTGAAGGTGGTCAAGGGGCTGTTGGTGGTGGTTGGGGGATGGAGGAATGTGAAACAGGGGTGGTGATTGTGTCTTTAGGATTGTCTCTAAAAACACTTATATATTTTTTTCTTTTTATCAAGTTGTTGTTATTTTTCTTACTTTTCTCTGTTTTGCTCACTGTCTGTTTGCTTCTGCTCCTCACATTTTTCTCACCTGAACATCTTACATTTCTACAGAATTCTCTGCAACGCGTTGTGCAGAGTGGCAAACAAAACAACATTGCCAATGGAGGTAAAAAAATGCCATTTCTTGAAACCACTGGAAATCTGTGTGGTTACTAATGCTTTCATAATCAGTGCAGAACATCCCAGCACTGCACATAAAGTCGCACATGCTTCTGTTGATCCAACATCTCCCGACCTCTTGCTATGCACAATTTACACCGGCATGCTCCCATTGTCCTCTTAGTGTCATCGATGAGAAAATCACCTTTGCACTAGGAAACATCTACATCACAGCTGTCATCAACTACTTTAAGTAAGCCAGCAAACGAGAGCACGACATGTGCACCAAATGTAGTCCTCCAAAATGCACAACCGCCACATCTACAGTACCAACAGAAGCCACGTATTTGCAAAGGAGATCCATGCACCCGAAACCCCCCTCATAAACTGTGCCCCAAAAAGCCTGCACTCCGTCCAACTGAAAGTCAGTATCGAAGCCTCTTTCCACGGCATACCTGTGCAGATTGTGCACAAAGGTATCACCGACTATAAGCACTTGCTGTCTGTCCATCTCTGCCAACATCACTGCATCGAACTTTGGGTGATTATGTCACCGCCCTTCCGGTCAACCACACCCTCGAATCCTCATTGGAGAATCCCCACAGTTCCATTTGCAAAGCATCCTTGCTCAGAATGCCATTATGTGGCATGTGTGCATTTCCAGCTACAGCTAGGGCCACACCACAGTAAAACAGAAACAATACTTCTTCCCTTTGCACTCAAACTTTGCAACACTAACTTAGTGCTGCCTATTGCATATTTCCCATTACACACTCTGAGAGCACGTTCCCTTTCCTTCCAAAGCCCCTCCACCACAAACGTTTCCTCCAGGATGCCCTATTTCAGCATCCACAATGATCCTGCGGCACACCCAGCTCACTTTTCGCCATGCACACAACAGTCCACCCTTGCCAACACCCAGCACAACACTATGAATCCATGCATGCAACCATGTTGGCAGCTAACATTGTGCATAAAGTTAACATACGTAGTGGCACTGCAACCCAACTCCCTCACACCATAAAACACCCATTCACGAAAACAAGTTGCTATTAGCTGCATGCACAAACATACCACAGCCTCAATCACCCCTACACGCTGCCATTCACAAAATATTGTGTCACTGCCAACCTATCCACAACATTTTCACAACATTGGCCCTACTTCAACAAATCTGCACACAGCATAATATAGAACCCATACAAACTACCCTTCAACCATACCCTCTGCCATACTGCCAGTATGCACACACTGCACCCAGTGCCCACACTGCATGACTTTTGATTGCACCATCTCCAATCACACAGCCAAAACTTTACCATCTCCTACCAGCGACCTCACCGGCGGAACCAAACATACACACTTGGCACCTCACTTCTGCTTCTCTACGACGTCTGAAATATACTCCACAACCATTCTTTACAGGTCACCACCCTTTACCAGATACAAAGTCAAAATTGCATTAGGGGTGCGGGTTTCCTCAAGTCCTAGCCTCTTCAATGCATGGCCTATGGCCTTCGGCCATTCACCCAATAGGCTAGGCCTTGAACACAGGCACTGCAACATAATGCCACCATGCATGTGACCATATCACCAACTACCCCCATCCACATAGACACCACTCCCACCAGCACTCTTACCCAACCTGTACATACACCCACCATTCACATACTGAACCTCTGCATTGCACTCAATCACGAAAACAGGTCGCAATCCGGACAATCTACAAACATACCACAACCTCCACCACCCCTACCCACACCCATTCACCAAGTATTGTGTCACTACCAACCTACCCGCAACTTTTTCACCACATTGGCCCTACTTCATCAATTTAGCACACACCATAGTTACCAAGCACACTGAAGGTGTACTTCTACCATATCCTCTTCCATACTAACAGTATGCAAACCCAGCACTCAGTTCCCACACTGCATTACTTTTCACAGCACCATCAGCAAGTTCACATCAAAAACTTTACAGTGTTATAACTGTGTGCTCACCTGCAAAACCAAACATGTATGCATGGCAGCTCACTTCTCCTTCTCTGTTGCGTCTGAAATATGCTATACACCCACTATTTACAGGTCACCACCCGCTAACTGGTGCACATTCCAAAATGCAGTGCTGCTGAGTGTGTCAGAAACTCCTAGACTCTTGAGTGCACATCTAGGCCTTTAACACTCTCACTGCTACAGAATGGCACCATGTCACCAACTTCGACCATCCACATACACAGCACTACCACCATCACTCCTATCCAACCTGCGCACCACCATGTAACCAAGCACAGTGAAGGTGCACTTCTACCATATCCTCTTCCATACAAATAGTATGCAAACCCAGCACCTAGTTCCCACACTGCATTCCTTTTCACAGCACCATCGCCAAGTACACATGAAAAACTTTACCATGTTATGACTGTGTGCTCACCTGCAAAACCAAACATGTACGCATGGGAGCTCACTTCTCCTACTCTATTGCGTCTGAAATATGCTCTAAACCCGGTATTTACAGGTCACCACCTGCTAACTGCTGCACAATCCAAACTGCAGTACTGCAGAGTGTATCGGAAAATCCTAGCCTCTTGAGTGCATTTCTAGGACTCACTGCTACAAAATGACACCATCCATTGCACCATGTCACCAACTTCGACTATCCACATACACAACAGTACGACCAGCACTCCTACCCAACCTGCGCACTGCCATGTAACTATGTAGCAACAAATTGCACCACTTACCATAATGTAGAAAGAGAACACTCTCTCCTGCACCCCTCTGCACTTTCATTCAAATACAATGGTCGTCCCCACTTCCATTCCCAAACTATTGTGTCACTGCCAAAGTACCCAAAATCGGTTCGCAACACTGCCCTAGCCTCTTCAGTGCATGGCCTTTGGCCTACGGCCTAAGGCCATGCACCCAACAGTCTAGGCCTTCAACACTGTCACTGCTACAGAATGGCACCATCCATTGCACCATGTCACCAACTTCGACTATCCACATACAGAGCACTACCACCAGCACTCCTACCCAACCTGCGCACCTGCATGTAACTATGTAGCAACGAATTGCACCAGTTACCATAATGTAGAAAGAAAACACTCTCTCCTGCACCCCTCAACAGCTGTAAATTGCATGCAAGTATGAACTGTAGGAGTCACATACGTCTCAGTTTGTACATTCTGCAGTTTACATCTAAAAACTCACATCAAAGTCAGTGTTGATTTTAATGTTAGTTTTCAGGGGATGTAATAAATTGAAATTTTTCTCACAAACTGTACCAAGGTGCTTATGATTTTCACAGTTTGTAGTTTACACAATATACCTCTTTTGAAAACTGACAGGAAAGTCAGAGCTTACTTTGTTGTAAGTTGTCAGGAGCTATAAATTACATACAAGTACGAATTGTAGAAGTCATATACACACCTACAACACCTGCACGTATCACATGTGCACCTGCAAAACATGCACCTACAACTCAGATGTACGTGTGGGAAGTGAACAATTCGTATATGTGCACTAACATACCTCTAAAAACTTCACATAACATTCAGAGCAAACCTCTGATGTAGGTTTATAGGAGATGTACATTTCGTACATGTATGAACTGTAAAAATGCTATACACCTCTTTTATGTCTAAAAACCTCATATGAAAGTCAAACTTGATTTAAAAATAGGTTTTCATGCATATTAAAGGCATATAGGCCATGTGCGTTTTAGGACTTCATACCAAACACTCATGCACTGCTTATACACCATATACTGACATTCCAAACACTGATACACCAAGCACTCATACGTCTTACACTGCAGAGTCTAACGACACACACTGTTAAAACATACACTTCTATGACACATACTGCTATCACAAACCCTCCAACGATACACACTTTATACACCTGACCTTACAACATGTGCTCCTACGGCACATACTCCCATAACAGCATATCTAACAACACACACTCCTATCACTCACTGTTATGACACACACTCCTACAACACACGCTCCTACAATGCATGCTCCTACAACACATATGACACACAATCTAACGACACACGCTCATACAACACAAACATGTTCAATACATCATGCACTTACGACACTTACACCATGCAAAGCTACACAACATGCTCTTATGCCACACATACATGCTAAGACTGATCTCTCTCATTCTACCCAGTTCCTTCTCATCTGTCAAAGCTGGTCCCTTACTTTTTAAAGACCTTCTAGGTGGCCTGCCTCTTGTTTCAGAGTACTTATTGGGCATGCCATTTTCTACGCACATTGCCTAGATTATACATGCTAGTTCCCATCAGCCAATGGAATAATGTGATAACAAAGTAAGTCATTGTCACAGGAAATCCCCAAAAGTGGGAAATGCAAAGTAACTATTACATTATTTTACTTTGGCGTGCAAGTCAGTGCCTCCGTCCCACCACTTGGTTTGTTCTGGTCTTTAAAGGCCTCAAAGGGTCCATCCTTCAAGGGGGTACCATAAACGCATGGACTAAGGAACAATCAAAGAATTAAAGAGATTCTATGGAAAGATACTCTGCATTTATAGCGCACTATAAATACACAAACAGCACAAAACACAGCATGGAGCAATGTGCAATTCCTCAATGAGAACATCAGGCCACTGAAGGCAAATGGTAAACAATGTACCCAGTGAACCCTTTGACCCTCAGGAGAGCTCACCCTCACAGAGCATCAACCAAAGCAGTCAGTCCACCAGGACGAATTTCTGGCTCTGTTGCTATGTGGACAAAAGAGCAGAAGAATGTTGACAAGCTCATCCTATACATGAACCAGCCACAAGACAGAAATACTTTCATCTATGCAAGGGCAGTTGAACCCCAAAACAGCCCACCTCTTTGCTTACATTTCATCTCTGCAAACAAGTGATGAGGATACCAGGTTAATGCCCCAAGTGGGACAATGGGAGGAATGAAGGGTCAGGGCACAAGATAGTAACCACCCCTTCATCAGATATTTACGGACATGCCAGCACACCAGGAGGCATCTGAGAAAGACTGTCCTGAAGATGTCCCAGACAGGAAGTCCTCAACCTCTTCCAGCTGGGCCTTGGCTATGTGAAACCCACCTTGGATGTGAGGGGGGTATTTGGGAGGGGGTTGGAGCACAGTTCACCTCCAACAATGGTATCAAGGCACTGAAACCAAAGCACTAACTCAGAGACTTGAGATCAGGGAAGATTAGGAAAGAAAAATGTCAGACTTGCAAAGCACCTCAGCAGTCCCACATCTACAGGAATCTCTCTGGGTGGATATAGGCTGTATGGCTAGTACACACAAGCACTAATACCCAGCTTCTCGGAGATCCAGAACCATATGCCTCTCTCATCCTACCTTGTGAGATTGCCCAACAGCTGAAAATGGGTACAGCCCCAAGAACCCTTAAGGGGTGAGGGTTGAGATGCATTGGCTCTTTCCAGGTGTTAGGGGAAATGTTGGTCCCAAGATTTGTGGTTGTTTGGGGTGATCCTTTGGGTATCATCTGGATATCTGAAATGAGAGGAAGATTGGTTGTATTCCTATCCTTGCCCAATGTCCCTCCTGCCTCCCTTTCAGCATTCCCCTTAGAGTAAATGGTACCTGAAAGATGAGGGGATGCTGTTAGAAAGTAGAGCCACTCTTCGCCTCTGCTGTGTCCAGCAGTTGGCAAGTAGACTTATGGGAAGACAAAATATTGCTAGGCAGCAAAGTCAGCTTCACTGAATTGTCTTGTTCTTCAGCTGTGGCTGCAGCACGCCAGAGTTCAAATGTTCAGTTCTAACAGGAGTAACTCCCAAGCTATTGCCTCCTTATTTCTTCTTACTTTTCAGTGTGGTGATGTGATTTGAGGCGAACCCTAAGGTGACACAAAGAACCACAAGATCCTGGTGAGTATAATGATCTGTTAAAGTGCCTTTAAATGTCTGCCTCCTTTAATTGTCTTTTTTCTGTTTCTCTTCTACTAGGTGTTCAGGGTGCATGGAATGCAAAGTAGATGCGGAGCGGGTCCAGGTAAACTGGGCATATTATTGGCATGTGTATAAGGTGGATGGGGTCTTAAATAGGCTCCCACACAGTCTGCTGGAAATCTCGCAACTTCAAGATCTTGCGCACTCATGCTTTGACCTCTAACCTGATCACACAGAGTGAGGCAGGCCAAAGCATTATATGAAGTGTGGTTCGATGGCCCTCCCCTGGTAGCTCCTGATCCTGCAACTACACTTCCCCTTGGAAGTGTCACAGGGAATTGTAGGACCAGAACAGCCAGTGGGAGGGAAGGCCAGGTGGCCATGCCCCCTGAATAATTTTCCCCCGAAGCCCCAAAGCTTATCTGGGAGTTGATGACGAAAGAATGTAATCAAACGGGGGCTCAAATGTTAGATGCTGGTTCCCAAGAATGGTTTTCAGGGCCATAGTGTTTCCAGTTTATCACGCTCTTGGAATGCAATATTCACTTTAACTCATAACATGGTTCTCCCTGGGTAATATTGGGAGGTGGCGCATTGTGATGCCTTTAACCAGGATCGAACTTCTTGGCTAGAGATATGTGAAAATCCAGATGAATGTGCATGGAAGAAGGAAAAACTAATATTACGACTGCTACACCAATATTTTCTTTAACTGGAAATGAGCCTATGTAAGGGGCTGAAGTTTTCAATGGCACTTGAGGCATAGCTTTTTAGTGACAAGCCATGCCTTGTCCTTCGGTTTGAGTAACCCTTAATGTCTATAGTGCTTGTCTGCATGAACCTGATGGACCCTTTTTGACTAGTCTAGATTGATCTTGAGCTGATGCTGGATTTTTGTAAAATGATCATGATGTACGTTTATAGCTGACACTTGGCAAGAGTACATTTTAGCTCACTGGGTTTTCATTAGCTTAAGAAGAAACCCCCACAGGCAGTAAAAAATGGAACTACCCAGTGTAATCATGTGTCGCAAACTAAGTCTGCCCAATCTTGTTCCCCCTTTCAAATCTGACAGTGTAAATATTGATCCAAGACCTGGTCTGTTCTCTCAGTTTGATTGTATGCTTGTGGATGGTAAGCTGCAGACAAACTAACATTAACTCCTAATATAGAGCCAAAGGCCTTTCAAAAATGGGAGAGAAACTGTCTGTCTCTATTTGAAAAGATAATTGAAGAAATCCCATCTAAGTGGAATATGGGAGACAGGAATAATTGAGCCAGTCCAGTTACTGTTGGAGGTCATTAAGGGGCATGATGTGAGTCATCTTAGTAAGCTGATCAATGACCAGTAGAATTACAGTATATCCCTTGTATCTAAGTAGGTTTGTGATAAAATCTAAGGAGGTGGTGTGCCATGGTACAAGTGGAATCAGTAACAGTTGTAACAATCCTTGAGTTCTTTACTGGTTGCACACATCACAAGTCCTTACGTAAGTCAGAATGTTTGATTTGTCTGAAGGCTACCAACAAGTCTTTAAGATTAGGTATTTTGTCTTCTTGGTGTCCGGGTGGCCCGGTAGTGGAGAGTTGTGATGAAGATGGTTGGTCTGAAGCTGTTGTTTGTTAGGTGGCAGGTAGTTCTAAATAGGGTAGTCCATCATTATGAGACCTATTCGGTCCATGGGAAGCCATGTTTTCAGGTCTGGTCTATTGAAATCGTTTCTGATTTTAGTAAATATGTCATCCTTATCTACTAAGGCTCAGGTGAAGCCAGATGGTGACAGGATTGGTGGGGGTTCTTCTACTTCCCTCAGGTCAACAGTATCAAAGCCCAATCAGGAAAGTGCTGTTATGCACACCAGGATGAGAGGTAATTATTGTGGTAATGAAGAAGAGAGTTGCACTGGTATTGGCCTTCAACTGTTCCCTGTCTCGATCATGAACGAAAGTATGAGCTGAGAAAGGTGCAGTAGGCCAATAAACAAAACCACAAAGAGCCATGTAGTTGCCTTTGAGGACAGAATCGATGGTGTAACGCAAGCAGGGTGAAAGGTAGTTGCATTACTATATACACAGGTAGGGAATAATGAAATCATGGCGCACACACAAACAAAGCAAACAAACATGAAGAGCATGCAGACATGAAGACTACTCGCACATAGATATGAAAAATACTCGCACATAGACATGAAGAATACTCGCACATATACATAACGAATATTTGCATCTAGACACAAAGTACACATATATGTTGACACGAAGAACATTAACATGTACGAGATGAAGGACACAACATTGAAGAGCATGAACTGAAGTACTGTCATTTTAAACCAAACACAACAAGGCCTAATTACTGATATACTGCAGCCTGACATAAAACTGCATGGTTTCCAGGCCTCACAGACTCAGACAGTATCCCCCAGCAAACAAGGTCAGTGCGCCGAAGGGAGTTCGGCATAGCAAGTTGAAACCACACCAGATAATGTTTCTGAGGACACACAGCACAATTGTTAAAGTTAATTAGTTTCAATTGGTTGCTGTGAGGAATATGCATATCCTTGAATACCAGGTGCACATAGCTATAGTGCCAATTGATCACATAACAAATGAATAAAAAGCGCCCGTAGTGGACACCATAAGAAAGCACACACAGGTTAAGACAGCAGAAAATCAAACAAATAGATGAAATTAGGTTCTGAACAGTGGTCCTCCAGCACAGGACTGAAAAAATTGTCATTTATGCCAGAGCCAATTAGACTGATAGTCAAAACATCAGGCATCGGAACGAGTAGGGAGTATCTTCATTCAACCAAATAATCACGCTTCACCCATCTCTCCTTCCTCACTATGTAGCTTGGCACCACTTGACGTTGGCCAAGGCCGATGAGCTAAAACCTGTGCAATCATCTTGTGTTCCTGTTATCTATCATTGTAATATAGTGCCAACCAATTAGATGCTAAGTAGGAATGTATTATTGGAGAAGATTGAACTTAGAGGAGTTATTAGTTGTAGAAGAACCAATCATAATGAGGTCCACTTATAAATAACAATATGTCCTAACCTCTAGACTAGAATAGAGGTTTTATTATAATAACCAACTGTGATGTCATCTATGATGATTTTTTTATATAGAAAGTTGCCATTTTGAGATTGTATTTTATACGCCATCCTAGGCAGCGGCCGTTTGTTTTTTTAATAAAGCTGGGTTTTTTCATGCACCTGAAGTTACTCTGATTATTGAGTTTTTTGTTATTGGTACATTCTGGACCTATCTTAACATTTGGAGGCACTGCTGACATACTCAGTGTCCATCAGAGGTTCGAGGACTCCTTGCTACAGCTCCCTCAGACAGCAGAGTCAGCCTACAGGGAGGGGTTTGAGTGCACAGATACAGATGTGGTTGGCAGGGGCCCGGTTTCAGCAAAGTGTTGCCCGGTCTCGCAGGCGGCATTCTGGACACTCAGGGCAGAAGCAGCCAGACAGAGGAGACTCAAAGCCGGCAGACCTCAGGGATCATAAGATTTTGGGAGTATATCGGTGCATGAAAACACCTGTTCTTATTGTTGTTAAAGTTGAGTATTGATGAAAGAGAGTAATAGATACTTCTGGCAGTAGTTGGGGAAGGCTGCTCTGCTGGCCATTAAGACCAGCATCCTTCAACCGGGTCAGTATTATATCCAATGCAAGCTGCTGCAGGTTACAGTAACCCCTGATATGAGCCGCCGGAGTTGGAAGGTAAGAACAAAGGAAGGGTGAAGGGAAGTGGTGAAGCGTGGCTAAGAGAAGCAAAAGAAGAGTTAAAAGGGGTGAAAAGCATGAAGGGAAGGGACAAAGGGGTAGGAGGACAGATAGTATTTAAATTAGACAGGCCGGGAACTGACAATGATAACGTAAAGGCCCTTGAATGAGAAGAGGAGCCGTAAAAAAGAAGAAAGGAGTTGTGAAGGGAAGTTAATGCCAGCATTACCGGAAGAGTGATGGAAGACAGAGTGAGAGCAGAGAGCATGAGAGGAGTTGCAGGCAGCGTCAGCAGAAACATAATATACAAAATGAAAGAGAAGTGTATGTGAGCGGAGGAAGCCACAACAAAGTGCTAGAAGAGGAAGAGGGAGAGGAAGAAGAGTGGAAAGATGAGAAGGAGGAAGACAAAGGAGAAGCGGCACAAGTCCCCCAAACAGAGTTGTTTGAAAGAATATAGTATCCCTTAATACATTTTCTAGACAACAAGCTAATACAGAGAGAAAGCCCCTCACGTGCAGGGCTCCTCCAAATAAATTCAGAAAGAAAAACACCATATGTAAACATTTTTCTTGTTTTGGGTGAGTAGTAGCAGTCTGTGCGCTCTACCCCAGGTTTAGTTTATTAGGTATTCTTCATAACTGACCTGTCCACAAGTAGTTGGGGGTCAGTGGCTGCATGGCTCAGTAGGGACTGATATTCACCAGTCGGTCTGATTGTTACGGAAGGTGGTTTTTTTTTCTATCGAGCATTTGCGCTTGAGTTTCAGGTGTCCCCACAGGTTTCTGAATTATATAATAACTTGTGAGGTACACACTTGTTTGTGTTTTTTTTTAATATAGTTTGAGCACTTTATTTTGTGTATTTTCCATTCATATTATCCACAATACTTAAATCACTTAGTGCTTACTCTATTCAGTTCCACAAATATCAGTATCACACAAGTTATTTCACTTTGTGTATTCCTTTGTGACATCAATTGTGACTTTTCTGGTGATTGGTGCGTTATTTCTTTTATAAAACATTTGTGCTATTGCAAAATGGTTTGTTCATTTACAAAAAACATTTATGCCAACATTTCTCTGCCCATGATGCTGTTGTGCCCTTTCTTGGGCTTTGTCAAGGCACATTCTTTACTTAGTGTTGTGTGTCAGTCTTGTATTTACACTTACATTTCAGTGCATACATTACAATTATGTGACACAAGTCAATGTTACATAGGCTTGTAGATAAATACATCAGATTGTTTTCATTTATTCTTTTTTTTTTCTTTGCGAGAAGGAAAACTTCAGTGGGTTTCAAGTATCAGGTAAATGCACTGTTGTGTTGTTGGGGTTCTGCATTTTGCTTAATCTGCGTCCTTCGGTCTCTCAATTCAGTATTCTTATTTCAAGGCATATAAGCATGCCTGGTCCTGTGTCCGGACATGCATATATGCGTTGAAATAAGAATACCACAGTGAAATGCACAGCCCATACAAGGGGGCAGACTTAGTGACTTGCGGTAACAGCGTGACTGATGCAGAATCAAAAAGAGCAGCATATTTCACACAAATAGCAGAAATTACAATTGTCCCACACAAATATATGCTGAACATGAAGATAAGAGAGGTATAATGCATTATCATTAACACAATAAGTGGAGTTATAGGGATATGCACCACAGGCAAAGCAGAACATTTGGACAAAGCAGGGGGTTCATTATCCCCAAGGGACCTAGTTTGGCAGCAAGACAGCACAGGAAAGCCTGTCATGCCACCTGGTTGCTCACAGTATACATGCCACAAGAGACTATGTATCTGCAGACATTTCAGAGCACTGGTGTCCCAGCAACCTGCACAAGTATATTGTTGATTTTGTTGTTAATTGCACCACATTCTAGCAATGTACTGCTGGACATACTGTGAGAATGGTAAGAGGATTAATACCCCACCCAATAGGCACATTTCAGAATTTGAACATCGACTATGTTGATATGCTCCATAATTGTAATGGATACCATTACATGATCCTGATGGTGTGTCCCTTTTCACGCCGGCTAGAAGCAGGTCAGTGTACCCATGCTGATACCAAATCAGCTGCCAAATTCCTCATACGTGAGGTGTTCCCCCGATGGGGAGCGTGTGAAGTGCTGCGGTCAGATAATGGAACACACTGTGTAAATTAGCTATTTAACATCTCTACTTGGCATCAAGCACAAACTTTGCACTGTTTACTACCCACAGGCCAATGGTGTCGTTAAATACCTCAATAGCATCTTTAAGGGATGCTTTGCAAAATTGAAAGCTACCCTAAGGAAAAACTGGTTTCACTGCCTTCCTTTGGCTCTTTTTCGGCTTATGTAATCAGCCAGGCTCGGACCATCACATCACATCCCATGAAATTGTAACAGTCAGAAGATGCATGCACATTTCAATTGCTCCTCCCACATGTGCTCAATTGGATCTAGAAAATTCTACTACAATGCTAGGTGATGAGATGCATGATTGTTTAACTGCCATGACAAAATGTTTGAAATGTATCTCTCGACAGATCAAAGTGTGGCAGGGGGGGCCAAGAAGAAACCAACATCAACAGAGAAAGAATAGTAGATGATAGTGTTCTAATACCCCCCTGGTCCCTGTTTCCAGGAAATCTCATTTTGTGTGAGGAACTTTGTCTAAAAGTGGCACAAGCTGTGATTTGAAGGCCAATTTACAGTCCAGTATGCAACACCCACTGCAGAAAAGGTGCGCAGCAAAAAGACATGCGTGCATATAGGTGACAATAAAAAATGTGTAGGGATGGCATCCCTGTCGATTGAAAAGGAGTCAGAAGAAGAACAACTGACCAGACCCCAGACGACAGCGAGGACAAGAGCTGACCAGCAACACAAAACATGGCACTACAAAGAGGGACGCGCGAGAGAGTACCTTTCCTTTATTGTCTCAACATGTGAGGAGAAGAATATACCTGCAAAACATGGACTCTATCGCCATCATGATTGGCACATTTTCTTTTCCCTTTGTTTTTTGAAAATGGCCCATATAGTGGCAGTACACATTTTCAGTGATGATACAACAAATATATTTGCGAACATAAGTGAAGAGATAACTAGGATTAGAAGAGAAGCAATAGCTGAAGGATATCACCTAAGAGAACATTTTCAAGGTTTCACTCATAAGACTAATGGCATGTGGTATCATCACATGACTAATGTGGGAAGGGAGAAATATGATGAAAGCTGTTTTATGTGCTTACTCCTTCTGTATGCCTTGACTGTTTCCAGATTGTTTGTGGCAGTTTCCAGCTGTTTGTCTATACCTGTATAGAGGGCACAGTGCTTAACTCACATTGCGCTGTGCAAAACAACGAGACGATTCCAGGTAAGTTGAGCCCTTATAAAACGAGTGACAAAAGCAGATATCCCATATGAAGATAGATTTATCAAAGCAAAAACAATGCACAACAAAGTAAGAAAATATTTATTATCAGGACCCCGAGCAGGTGCAATGACAGTAAGAGACCACCCTTTGTTGAAATGTATGGACAAAAGAGGGAGCAAGACACGTTTTGCTGGGGCAAACCTCAGCTGCATATTACAGGACAAGTGTACACCCCTCCAGGTTGGGTAGAAGGGATAATGGGGTGTAGAGCAGAGGCAATCACAGGGTTCTCATGGTATCCAATTGAACTTGCAAAAAGAGAGTGCCTGGAACAATGGAGCAAATATGCCAGACTTCTGACATAGGTAGAGGATGAAGAAGGGCCATTACACATACAAAAATAAAGAATGCATCGCTGTGTTTTAGAAACAATGGCACAATACAGATAGGGAAGAACGAAGGGCGCAAACACATCATGGCCAGGCATGAAAGTAGGCACAGCAGTGTTGAGTTTTTATTTATTTATTGCATTTATTTCAGCAAATAAAGCCCTGAAGCACCTAGGCGCTAGTTACAGAAAGTGCATGGTACATTGGTGAAGTGCAAGAATAAACATATGGTTACAGACATAAAATGGTGTGTATACAGACTGGCAAGGCCTCACCACATGTTACAGGGGGCTACATCAGGCAGCATAAGTGTCAGATAGGTACATTAAATGCACACAGCGCAGTGCTGCAAAATGACAATCATGTGGTAACAGGTAAGTTAAATGCAAAGCACAGCACAGTGCTGCAAGATGACAATCCAGTAGTTACAGGTAGGTTAAATGCATAACACAGTGCAGTGCTGCAAAATGTGAATCCAGTGGTAACAGGTAGGTTAATGCAACACACAAAGCAGTGCTACAAAAATGTCAATCCAGTGGTAACAGGTAGGTTAATTCAACAGAAAACGCAGTGCTACAAAAATTTCAATCATGTGGTAACAGGTGGGCTAAATGTAAAACACAGCGCATTGGTGTTACACAGGACAACCGATAGGTATAGTCAATTAGGGTAGGTGCAAAGTCTGGTAAACTGAGCCTCAGGTGAGTGACCTACACAGTTGTGCAGCTAAGCAGGATGGGCTCAGTTGTAGTCAGGTAGGATAAGAGATTGGCACTGGGGTATAGAGCAGGTAGGGTACAGGGCAGACACAATAGGCAGACTATAGGAGAGGTATGTAAGCTGATAGGTGCCAGGCAGCCTATGCATACATTGTGAGATGTGAAACCATTTAAATAGGGTAACAAGCAACAAACATATACAACTAGTGAAGCTCAATTCACAGATTGGTAGGTAACAAGGGCAGCCTGTGTCCCACACAGTAACGGCCAGCAGGTCCGGTGGGTTTAGCAGCAAAAGTGGCTGCATAAAAACTACAGTGGTTGCAATGTCATATAAGCTGGGGAACATTACGAGGAGCGAAACAAGCATAGTGCAGTAGGAGGTAGAGAGTGAGAGAGAACGTTAAAGAGGGAAGGCAGCAAGGAGGGAGCGCTCAATGTGTTTACCTTCATAATAGATGATGAAGCAGGTATGTGTGATCAAAAGTTGAAGACAGCAGCTGCAGAAGGAGACGCTGTTTAGATGGGGACAGGGGCCCAATGTGCCTGGACAGGACCAGACAGGCATGGGCCTTTTATGGAGGCCTTTCTTGGGGGGACACCAGCCGAGACTGCCGGCTTGTTTGCAGATGGTGTTTTCATTTTCAAATTGATCCAATTAGGAGGGTCGGAAGGCTGCGCTAGAAGCAGCATGTAGTTGTAGACCGTTGCGTGGGACGCAGCTTGCTTCTGGCTTCATGGTAGATTTCTGGGAAGGTGGCCATCTTCAAAGGGAGCTGGCGCTCCATGGAATAAAATATAAAACATAGCATCTTCCTCCTCCTGCTATGCAGTGTGCTGGAGGGGGACTCGGATGCCCATGGTCCAGGCGCCTATATGCAGCTCCTGCCCGATTGGGGTGGCATGTGCCTCAAAGTGATTTGGTGCAAATAGTCGACTACCCACTACTAAAAAGTGACAAGAAGGAGGAATGTTCACAACACACAAAAAAAGACAATTATTTCTCGAAAGAATCAGTGGACGTGTTAGACAATATTCCATCTGAACACTGCTTTGCAAAACAGCTGTGTTCTTCACTACCATTCTCACCCATGGCTTACAAATGGTAGCAAATACCATATGGTTGCAGATAAGCAGATGGGAGGTACCTCAGGCCATAAATGACAGAGAAAAGCGGTTCAATTCGAAGAACTGAGGGCAATCAGTTTAGTTACCCTCCAGAACAGGTATGTCCTCGACCTCCTCACTGCCATGGAGGGACGCATGTGTGCACAAATTGGTTCAAGTTGCTGCACATTGTACCTGTACATGATGAGCAGAATTGGAGCTTGATGGAAGCAATAACGATGCTGCAAAATTGCATGCAATAAGTGGTCCATGAAACCAGTGAATTTAAGGATGAGGACTGGTTAACCGCTCTATTCTAATTGATGCCTGCCTGGTTAGGTAACGCATTTAAAATACTTCTGGCAATCGTGGTATTGATATTGACAGGACTTTGCATTTTGCAATTAATCCTGTCACAGTTTAAAAAAGCTGGGAAGAAGGCTGTAGAACAGCATATGATGACAGTCAAATTGGGTAAAGATAACATAGTGCATATACACACCCAAACAGATGAAACACATTAAATGCACCTCATTGAAAGACTAATAGGGCCCCCAGTCACTATGTCTGAGCCCCTAATAGACCCATAAAAGTATACAGAGCACTGGGCCAATTGTAAAGGAGATGTGGAGTGTTGCTCTATGACATGTGGGCCAGAATAATACATAGAAAAGGGAGGCAGATTGAGGAGGGTGTGTAGGATATGGATACCCAAAAATGGATATGATAGGATGAGGGAAAATAATGGAGGTGTGGTCAAACAATTGGCCAGAGTGGGGAGTGTGGTAATGGAGCTGAGAGTTGCCCCAGTATTGGTCACACCACCCAGAGCCTCACCTGTTCCCTGTCACGATCATGAACAAAAGTATACGCTGAGAAAGGTGCAGTAGGCCATTAACAAAAACACTAAGAGCCATGTAGTTGCCATTGAGGAGAGACAAGATGGTGTGACACAAGTGGGGTGACAGGAAGTTGTATTACTATATACACAGGTAGGGAATAATTTAATGATGGTACGCACACACACAAAGCACACGTAACAAACATGAAGAGCATGTAGACATTAAGAGCATGCAGACATGAATAATACTCGCACATAGATGTGAAGAATATTTGCACATAGACATGAAGAATATTTGCATGTAGACACGAAGAACACAATATGGTGGAGCATGAACCGAAGTACTGCCATTTTAAACCAAACCTAACACAGCCTCAATTCTGAAATACTGCATCCTGGCATAAAATTGCTTAACACATGGTTTCTAGACCAGACAAAGCTCAGACAGACTGTAGCCCCAAGCAACCAATATCAGTGCACCAAGGGGAGTTCAGCGTAGCAGGTAACATTTCCCAAGGCACACAGCAAATTGTTAAAGTTAATTAGTTGCAGTTTGTAGCAGAGAGAAAGATACTTATCCTTGAATGCCAGGTGCAAGTAGCTATGATGCCAATACAACACATAACAATTGAATATACAGCGTCTGTAGTGGACACCACGAGAAACCATTCACACGTTACGACAACAGAAAATCAAACAAATAGATGAAATTAGGTTCTGAATAGCGGTGCTCTACCACGTGTCTGAAAAAATGCTATTTATGCCAGAGCCAATTAGATGGTGCACTTGCCATTTCCTTAGCACATCCAGACACAGAGGCAGCACACCTAGGCCACAAACAAGACTGATAGTGAAAACATCAGGCCTGGGAACAAGTAGGGAGTATTTTTTTTAACCGGATCACAGCAGTTTGCCCATCTCTCCTTCCTCACTTCATAACATCGTACCACTTGAAGGTGGCCTTGTGTTCCTCTTATCTATTATTGTAGTATAGTGCCAGTCAATAAGATGCTAAGTAGGAATGTATCATTGTAGAAGGTTGAACTTTGAGGACTTATTAGTTGTAGAAGAACCAATCGTAATGAGGTTCACTTATAGTTAACCATATATCTTATAATATAATGTCAAATTCAAGACTACAATAGAAGTTTAATTAAAATAACCAACTGTGACATCATCTATGATGAGTTTTTGATATAAAAAGTTTTTGTCCCTGTCACCATTTTGAGATTGTATTTTACATGCTTTCCCAGCAGCCATTTGTTTTTTAATAAAGCTGGGTTTTCTCATGCACATGGAGTCACTTTGATTATTGAGTTTTTCTTTATTGGTACATTCTAAACCTTAACATGATTCAATTATATTTGGGAAAAATAGCATCCACCTCAGTTGGCATGCAGTGAGAGCTCTGGCAGAACGTAGAAATTGTAGTTTATGATGATCCATCAAAATAGTTGTTGTGTGTCTTGCACCAACTAGGTAATTCCTCCATTTCTTAAAAGCTGCCTTGATAGTGACCATCTCCTTTTCTATGATTGCATAATTGTATTTCGCTGGCATGACATTTTGTGACCAATAGGTCACGGAGCGCAATATGTCCGTTGCTAGATCTCTCTGTGAAAGGACTGCTTCCATGGCCAAACTTGAAGAATCCGCTTCCCCAACACATGTTGATTGATTGATTGATATTTTATTTCTATTGCGCTCGTACACAAGTGTTTCAGAGCACGACAAGGCAAGGGAAGGGAACAGGGGAGAACAAAACAGCGATCTTACTAGGACCAGTGACATTGAGAACGTGCAAGTGCATGGGATAGGGGGAGGGGAAAAGTGCATGGAAGGGGGAGAGGTGGAAAGTGCGAAGCAGAGGAGAAACAGATAAATAACAATAAATAAATAATAAAGGCAACAAACAGTGGTAATGCAGCCAGCAATTTGCAAGTGCTAGGTTTAAGGCAGCAGACAGGGTAGGTCTGATAAGCGCGGGAAGAAAAAGGGGGGGCAGTATGGGTACAGATACAGACCCCAGTGCAAGGGGTGGCCCGGAGGCAGTGCGGGAGGGTGGCAGGAGGAGCAGGTACCTGGGCCCAAAGGACAGAGGGTGGCCAGGTGCATGGTGCCAAGAGAGAACAGATCAGCAGGGGAGAGGGGGAGCGAAGGCAGAAGAAAAGAGGAAGGTCTTGAGGTGCTTCCGGAACCGGTGATGGTTCTCCTCAAGTTTTAGAGTGGCTGGGAGGCTGTTCCAGAGGGAGGCCCCAGCCGCAGACAGAGATCTACCCCCAGCTTGTTTCTTCGGAAAACGACTGACCCTGAGGGAGTTGGAGGTAGAGGAGCGAAGAGCTCGAGGGGGGAGGTATTTGCGGAGGGATAACTGAAGGTATTTTGGACCCAGGCCCCAGTAAGCCTTGTGGACAATGCAGAGGGTTTTGAATTTAATCCTTGCATCCACTGGGAGCCAGTGGAGAGATTTCAGAGCTGGAGAGATACGATCCCAGGGCTTGAGGCCAAGGACAAGTCTTGCAGTCCTGTTCTGGATTAGTTACAGAGGACGGAGAGTAAAGGCAGGTAGATTTAGAAAGAGGCTGTTACAATAGTCCAAGCTAGAGCGAGCCAGAGCTTGGGATACCATGAGCTTCTGGGGGAAGGAGAGGAAAGGCAGAGTACCTCTGAGGAGGTGCAGTCGGAAATTTGACTTTTTAGAGACCTCAGAGATGTGGGTGGAGAAAGAAAGGGTGGAGTCAAAGATGACCCCAAGGTTCTTAGCCTCGTAGGTGGGGGTAGGAGGAGGGCCAAGGGAGGCCGGCCAGAGAGTGAGGAGAAAAGATGGTGAAGGTGTGCCGATGAGGAGGATGTCCGTCTTGCTGGCATTCAGACAAAGATCATTGGCGGCACACCAATCTTGAATGGCAGTTAGGCAATCAGAGATGAGAGAGGGAGAGGAGGTGGCAGAGGGCAGCCTAAAAATGAGTTGAGTGTCGTCAGCGTAGCACTGGAAATTTGAGCAGAAAATGGCAATGCAGTGGGCGAGAGTTGCCAGGTATTGGTTGAAGAGCCAGGGCAAGAGGTTAGACCCCTGGGGAACACCACAGGTAGAGAGGAAGATAGATGAAAGGAAGAACCCAAGTTGGACCTGGGAGGGTTCAAGTTGGTTCAAGGTTTGCATGATGAAGGATTGAGGCTGAGGAAAGTCACTTCTTAAAGTCTGCTAATGATTGTTCCACACTTGAGCTCCAAGTAAATTTGTATGCTTTCTTTAAAAAATCAGTGATAGCTTTTACCGTTGCAGAAAAACCTGAAATTAAATGGCAGTAAAAGTTGAAATTGTAAGGAATATGAGGGCGTGCTCACTTCTTTCCCCAAAATATCCTCATCCTAGGTGGCCAGGAAAAGACCATCACTCTTGGATCCTGACCCTGGTGGTGGATATGAGAGCGAGGATCACTCGGGAGGAGGAGACCTGTGGAGTGGGGGGTGAAGCACCCTTGGATGAGACACGGTATCCCCATTTCCCTTTCATCAAGAATCAACTGCCCCCCAGGCTTTTATGGGATACTTCCAATCCCTTCCCTATTGTTCTAGGAAACTATCTCCCAATTTATACCACTATGATACTGAGATGAGGAAGAGACCACAAAGTAACTTACATTCATGCTTTATTGACTCAGACATGCACACACACTACTCTGGTACTGGGACAAGGAATAGGGATGCTGAGTACCAGGACCGTTGTGAACTCAATCTAAATAGCCTGCACCAGGAGCCTGATAATCTGACAAGTGAATGGTGTCAAAATAATAAGACCTGTGAGAATCTAAGTCCATTACCACTGTTGAGGTGAAGCAGTGATGGTCCAACTGTGCAAAAGAAGCCAATCGGGTGTGTCGGTTACGTGACCTGTAATGGGTGGACCGTGTGATCAGACGACTGCACCTAGACTGGGCACACCCCACTAAAGAGAAGCCACTTGATTCATCTATAGGTTTATGGTTGAATATCCAGAGAAGCTTGCATATTGTGAACATGACAGAGTTGAACTTTGTGATATTGATGAAAGAACCTAAAAGGCTGAAAGCTGGGAAGAATCCAGAAGAATTGTGTTGTTGTGAAAACTGAGAGAGAGAGGCTTGAAAGCTTGGGGAAGGGAACCCCTTTAAGATTGAAAGTGAACTATTTGGAATCCTGGGGAAGGGCTGGAAAAAGCTCAAACCCCTTGTTTGAACACTGTACCAGTTGATGCTGACATCCCTGCACAGTTTGAACAAATAGATGTGAGGGCAAGTATAGGTTTTAGAGACAGAAAGATCTTTACTTTGGACTTCCTGACACAGACAATAATTAGTTTTAGTTTGGTAGGGAAATTCCACCTTAGCATGGGGCAAGGTAGGCATTACCCCAACCTCTTTGCGGTTTTTAATGAAGGTTTGTACCCCAAACTTTACTCTGTTGTCTGTGCCTGGAAGTTTGTTTATGATAGTTTACTGCACTGCGCGGCTTGCACGACACTGATTGTCACCTTTTGTATTCATATTTTACAGCCTTGATTGAACATATTTTCAGGACATATTTGAAATTGAAATTGTATCTAGTTACATTTTTTGAAAACAGTGAAATTGCCTGCCATTCGTAAAATAAGCTGCACTTGGTAAAGTTATTTTATTTTGCTGCTACTGCAGATATGCACAGCCCCTTATAGAAGGCTGTGCATGATCCGCTTTGTTAGAAACATTTGAACATTTGGCCAACGGGCACGACAACACCTGTGCAACAGAGACCAGGCGGTCTGTGCCAAAATAAAAAGGAACTTCCTTCCCTAATTCCCTTGATTGTATTTTACTGCACTGTGACCCTTGCACCACGCTGCTTGACAACTTTTGTATTACTATTTCATAGCATTGATTGAATTGTTTTAGTTTCAGGACTTAATTCAGGATGTATTTTAAATTGAAATTGTATCTAGTTTTACATTTTTTTTAAAACTGTGAAATTGTCTGCTATTCTTAAAATAAGATGCACTTGATTGGCAAATGTCTATTATTTTGCTGCTACTGCAGATCCATACTGCACCTTATAGAACACTGTGCACAATCCGCTTTGCTTAGAAATGTTTGAACTACATCTCCCAATAGAGTTGTAGTCCGCGCCTCTCTTTTACTGTCCACCAGGTGTGACAGCGCCGGTGCGGCAGAGACCAGCCGGTCTATGCCGGTCCATGGCATATGTGGAGTATGGCCCTTCCTTTTTTTAAATCTCTTCTGTTGGTAAGTGCATATGTAAGTGGTTTACTACTCTGTACTATGACAATTACTTGTGTATTATACTTTTAATCCTTCTGGTCATATTTGCACTGCACTTTGCTGCGCCAACGCAATATTTAACACTAGTGAGTTTTTGCATTCTTTTAAAGACACAGTGCATGGTATGCTTTCTCTACGCTCCCTGGATAAAATTAGGCCACTTAATATTATTGTGATAGACATATGGCACAACATCATACCACATTATTACCATTGAAGCTCGCATTGATCAATGTATGGTCGACCATTAATGATCCGGTTGCTAAAAACAAATTTATCTCTAAACTCATCATGCTTTTTATAACTGATTCATGGTTTACCAATAGCTGCACTGCGCACTCCCACCTCCTAGTACCATAATATTTTCAAATTAAATGGCCTAATGGTGAGAATCAGAAAGGAGGTAGTGTTGCCATTTTAGCCAGATCTTCCCTTGAGTTGACGAATATTCCCCCCCCCCAAATTGGACTGCAATGTCTCAGACACTGGCTTGTACTTATCATCGTTCTCCTAATTAACCCTATCAGCTGATCCTTTGTTATAGATCCCTGGGTCCAGCCAGCTCTTTTCTCGATATCCTTGATGCCTACCTGGGTTCGGAAGCACTTCTCTATCCAAAAATGACCATTTAGGTGACCATAACATATGTGCAATACGCCTGAAGAAGCTGATTGTAAGTATGTTTATGACATTCTGCAATCTCATGATCTAAAACTCTTGTCCAATCTACCGACTCACACTGGTGGCTACTGCCTGGATCCCGATTTTATTTAGGGGCATACGCTTATCTCAGCATGAACACATACCTGTCAGTTGGTCAGACTGTAGAGGTGCAGTTACATGCCTCTGCAGGTAATCCTGTCCCCCTACATCCTATATGTTGGAAGCCTGAGATTGTGCCATGCTTACACCAGCTGTTGTGACCATATCACGGCGAGTATTCGAAAGAAGGTGTCCTCTGAGAAAACCCTATCTAATGTATCCCTGAAGAGACGACAATCTGAGGGAGGAACGCTGTGAAGGAATATGAAAAGGAGCAAAAAGAGGAGACCTCACGAAAGACGAGCGTGATGCCCTGAGGATATTGGCTGAAGAGAATGCATGGATCTTACAGAAACTGATGACGAAGTTAAGAATCAAGTAAACTTTCATATGCAAAAAGAAGACTGCACGTGTGCGCAGCATTGTAGAAAATGCTAGCCGTTCAATAACTGTACAGATGCTGTAACGAAAGTAGATTAAGTAATCTTAGAAGGAGGCTATATGCAGTGAATTGACTGCAGGGGAAGCCGCCATTGTATAGAAACTGGACATCAGTGTCATTAATTTAGTAAGCCTGGACCCGTAGAGAGAAATGACGAGAACTGTGTTGCAGCAAAATTAAGCTGAGATCGTGGAAATGAGTGGCGAGGCTTTCAGGCCTGGTATCAAAACAGATGCAGCCAAGGTTGGTTATCTATTCTTGAAGACAGTGAATGTATGAAGCTGAATCATCCCTTGTTAAGCTTCAAAGAACGAACACCAAGTGTGCCAAGTTTTATTCATTTAAGACATTTAAATGCTACAAAATGTACCAGATCGTGGTCTCCTGTCACGTGACCCAAGGATGGAAATAGAGTTGAGCATGGATTCCTAGAACAACGATAGTGAGTGCTCGCACTCCCATATATTCCCAGAGACAAGAATACTTTGCAAGGCCAAGTTCAAAGACAATCTGCATGGCAGAAGGCATGGGTGATGAGAGATGATGGGCTAATTGGGTGGGGAGGTAAAGTCAAGTCCACCTTCTGGCAAGTGGGTCTGAGCTTACGCTCTGCTAAGTGGACTGAAAGTTCCAGACATGAACGAGCGTGCCAGCCAATTATAGAGGGCCGTATAATGGAGGGCCTTATAGTTTGAAGACCAATGATAAACTGTGTACTTATTAGTGTTGAAGATGACATGTTTTTAGAGATAGGCATATGTTGTCCACCTGACAATAGATTGCAAATCACAATCCCAGCCCTTATAGAAAGTATACTTAGATGTTCCCCTTGAACCTTTTTCTTATTTGCCACATAGTATGACATCACGTCTGACATATTTATTGTATATAAGGATGTTTTTATGAGAAATGCACTGAGAGCTTGAGCCAACGTCCGTTGATTTCCGTTGTAACTCCCTGTTTCAGATATTTGTTAATAAAACAGCACCTTTGTCATTTTCCTGAGTTGGTTCGATCATTTGGTGTCAGAGTTATTCTTCAACCCCATCCATTGAATGCGCGTTACCCAAAGGGCTATATGCTGACGTGGTAGCAGTGCGGATGGTTGGAAAAGATCCAAACTAGTTTGTCTCCAGATTTTCAGATGATCGGGCATCCTCCACCATTAGCTGGAAGATCGAATGAATGGTGAGTAGACTAAAGGGAATTCCAAATGAAGGAGATGGAATTGTGATAATTTTTAAGTAACAGGAAATATTGTGTGAAGAAAAGGTAGTGCCTTGAAGTCCTGGCTCAAGGGAGTTTCAGAAGGAGACATTTCAAATCCCAATGGGGGTAGAGCAGAAACATATAACACGTAAACAGGTTTACGTAAGGTGACGTCTCAAACCCTGTATGGGGTATGAAGTAAAGGTGAGAGAGAAAAAGGTGACCACAGTGTTTATTAATGTGTAATGTCGATTAGTCTGTTTGTTGTTTGTTGAGTAAAAATATCAAAGAGCGATAGTAGTTGTGAAGTAATTGAACAAGTTGAGGAGCAATAGTGATTGAGCATAGCAAAGTGATTGGCACCAATCAAAAGGTAGAGACAACTAATTAAGAGATTAGAGGCTTGAGCTGCAATTGATGGTGAATGCTCATATTTGTTGTTTTAAAGGCATTCAAAAAGTGTTGATTTAAGCAAAAGTATAAAGGTTATTTAATAAAGTCTGGTAAGTATTGACAGTCAATTGTGACTTGTCATTATGGGAGCTACTCCTTTGATGCACTTATGTAAAACGTTACCAAAGCATATTCCCAAGTTCAAACAGTATAATGCGGAATGGGTGAAAGGCGCAGCAGATAAAATGGTCATGCCATGGCCACAAGGGGGATTATTGTCAAAAGCAGTATTGCAACACATGACTACATACTTGCACGCTGGATACACAGGGAAGAAATTAGAGAAAATATTAATGATTCTAGAGCTCTGGAAAATGTACCAAGAAGAAAGGGAAGATCCACCACCTGAGGAGTGGATGCTTAGTCAGCGTTAGGATGGAGGTGTTGAGCCCTCAGCTCCCCTTCCCTTGCCTGAAGTAAAAGGTGCTAGTCAGGAAGAAATAGAATTATCTGCTTTAAAGGAGTTGAAAGCAGTGACGGGGTATAGTAATCTAATATAGGAAACCCTGCTTATAGTTGCTATTATAGTCCAGAGGAGACTAAGAGAAAAGAAGAGATCTATAAGATCATATAAGACAAAGAAGAAAGGAGTGAGGGCTCGAATTTGTCCACAGAAATAGATAGGGAGATTAAGAGATGGAAAGGAGAGTAGGATAAAGCTGACAAGATAGCGCTTGTGCAGAACGAATGGATGAGAGGACAGAATTACTTAAAATTGATGGGAAAAGCATCAAGCAAGTTAGGCAAAGGGAAGAAAAGGACAAATAAGAAAGAAAAGACAAAGAACAAGAGAAGAGATTGAAATAAGATGAGCAGAAAAGGAAGAGCAGGGAGCGACGAGAACAGATATATCAGGAGGAGCAAGAGAAAAAAGAAGAACAGGTAGAAGAAAATAGAAAGTGTGACAATAGACAGAGATCGATAGATGACAGGGAATAAAAGAGAAGGAAGCGCAAAGACTAAGAGACCAAAGATGACAGAGATGAAAGGAAGAAGAGGAAAGAAGGGAAGGAGTAAGGAGAGATGAACAAAGGCAAGAGGAAGAAAGAATTAGAAGGTATGTGAGAAAGCGAAGAGAACTAGATGAAGAAATAGAATGAAGAAGAATACAGCAGAGTCTTGATACCAGTCTCATTCATAAGGAACCAGTAGGGCCAACCCCAGAAATACGATGGGACAGAATAGAAGAGATTCCTCTGATGAAGGAAGAAATGCCAGCAGCATCTAGAATAGTACTGGAAGAAGAAAGCTTTGATGCAGTGAGCTGAGAAAAGATCAATAAGGCCTTTCAAGAATTAAAGGAAGGTAGCAAGTATGGAATTCAAGGGCAGAGGGATCAATCCCTATCAATCACAAAGCGAAGAAGAAATTCTGTTCAGTCACGGAGTTGGAGCATTGTCCTTAAGCAGACTGAACCTAAACAAAGATGAGGAAGATAAGAGTCACACTAGTTGGGGACAAGATATGTCAGACGAGGAAAGAGAATCCAGTCTTAGGGTAGAAGTGAGGAGTGCGCGCGCTCCTGAAGGAAGCCTGCAAATGGATAAAGAAGTATAGTAAGATGGTTGGATCTGGAACAACCTATGTATAGGACGCCAGATCCCATAGCATATCCTGAGCATCCCCGAGGACAATCTTATAGTGAGAAGGGAGAATTGCTCCCCTATGTTAGCAGGTCAAGGTTGTTACTGACAAGGAGACAGACAGGGATGATCGTCCCTGTTACGGATAGACTAATGATGGGAGCCGACTCTGGGTTGGGGTTCACACAGTTTCCCTTATTGGAAAAAGGGGAAGCAAGACCACAGTATATCCCATGGCCGCAGATGGACAAAGATAATTTAAGGTGTAAGCTTCTGAGTTTGACTTTGGGCGCTGGGAAATGGATATATGAATTAGAAAAAATTACTGATGACATGTGGAGGAGCAGGATATTCAAGTGTGACAGCGCAAAACACGGACGGAGCGCCGTTTAATAATTATAGAGCAGAGGTGTAGAGGGCTCTCAGGGTACAGTACCCCGATACATCGGATATGGGTGAAATTATGACACATAATATGAAGGAAGATCAAGACCCTATTGCTTAAATTCAGGATATTCAGGAGAAATTGCAACTTGAAACTTGCAAGCCGTGGGAAAAGACAGTGGCATCATTTTACCACATTTTATGTCCGGGGTTGCCTGAGCCAGTGCAGAGACAGATGAAGAAACAAGTAGGAATGGAAGCGAAACCATGGGCTCAGATACAGCTGACGATAGTAAACCATTGTCGGTTATTACAAGAGAAAAACAGGAAGAAAGATGAGGCTAGGAAAATCGAGGAAGCCAAGTTAGTTCAGGAAAAATTGTCAAAATTTGCCATAGAAGGGGCAGTATTGAAAACTGGAGAAGGATTGGGAATCCAGGGAGCAATTGGTGCATCGCAGGAGAGTAATCAGTGCCCGATGGATCAAGATGGATATGGGTTTGTGCCACGAGGCAGAGGTATGGGCTAGAGAGCAAGAGGAGGTGGATTCCAAAATAATAAAGGTGGGTTTCAGAATACACAGAAGGAGAATCAGAGTACCCAGGGAGGATATAACCAAGGGGGACGGTTCCATGTGTTAAATTTGCGGTAAAAATGGCCGTTTACACAATATATTGCGGCAAAATGTCTGTGGTGTTGCTGCTCCAATCCATGTAAAGGATGCGTGGGACACCGCCGCAACCCACAGACCCATTATACCATTTAAAGGGAGCGGGGGACACCACTGCAACCCCTGCTCTCCTTAAATGTTATAATGGGGTACACCTTTACCGTGTCAAACCATGGCATTTTTGCCACGATTATTTGTAAAGGTGACATTTCTGCCACAATTTTATTACTGCATACCAGGGGGACTTGTCAGACGGGCACCCCCAGTATGTTGGACTTGTGGGATGACAGGGCATATTGCACGCGTATGTGGAAGCCAAGGGAATGTACAAAATGGCCAATTTTCAAGAGAGGGGACAACTTATTCTCTACCATATAGTACACAAACTTGAGAAGGGTTCACCCAAGATCACCCATTTTATCAGACACATGTGCCGCGGGTACCGGAGGTACAGCAAAAATAGTGAGTGCAAATGAATCCACCACAAGGGCAGTCACAACAAGCCCCTATGCAGACACAGTAGTATGTAAACACAGGACAAGTGCTGACACCCAGAATAGGAGTTGTCACTGTAGTAGAAGGAAATCCTTTCACAGGGATGGAGATGAGCTTGTACCCACAATAGGACAGCTCACACAGTGACTTGATGTGTTCAGTACTATCTGTGAAACAAGCCTCCCAAGAGGAACCAAGGGTCGATGTGACAATAGGAGGGAAATCTTTTTCTTTTCTAGTAGACACTGGAGCTACTCGTTCATGTATACGAGAGGGAAAATATCCAATGTCAGGAATTGCCATGAATGCTCAGGGGTTCTCTGGAGCTACGAGTTGAGTTCCTTTTACCAATGAATTACCAATCTCTATAGGAGAATGTGACATGTCTGTTTGTTATATTCACGACAGACACAGGTTAACATTTTGGGAAGAGTTTTGATGACAAAACTAAACATGACAATTTCATTCACTGATCAAGGAATAGTGTGTTCCACTCCAGGAATACACTATTTATACGTGGGCGGATTTATATTGGTATTCACAGAGCAAGTGGCATTGCGAGGCATTCCAGTAGATACATAGATGTTTCTATATGGAGTGAGCATTCTACTGACATGGGTCCCTGACTTGGTGGGAACAATCGTGAGGATACCTGATGAGTTTTTGTTTAGACCACGAATACTGAAGGATAAAGAGGGGGGACAGAATATCCCTATAGATCTAGAAGCAGCTATAGTATGCAGGGAAATAGCAATGCTTGTTGGGGTGGATGATGAGGGTAGACAATGGAGGACAGTGATAGCTCTCTTGGAAGGGTACAGATTGACTGACATTACTGATGATGACATGTTCAGGGAAGACCAAACAGATGATGAAGTGGTGTTCTTTATGAGCATCACATACTGGATAAGGATAGAAAAGAGGGAAGTCCCACAGCGAATGGTGATAATGTGGCAGCGTGCAGCATTTATTCAGGAAAATTTGGAGAAGGTGCCAAGCATCCTTTAGACCACAGGCCCTTATGACATAGGTTTATTAAAGGGAATAGGGGGAAGTTAAAATAAAGCTGAATCCAGGAGCGATTTTACCTCAAGCAAAACAGTACCCTATGTCTTGAGAGACTGATGAAGGCATATTTCAGACGATTTCAGCGTTGATGAAACAAGAGATTCTGGCACCATCGGAATCATTGTGCAATACTGCGGTGTATCCTATCAAAAAATCTAAAGGAGGATTGTGGTGATTTATACAAGATATGAGACTGATTAACCAGATTGTAGATGTAGAGTTTCCTCTAATTCCTAGTCCAGTGACGACACTATGTAGTATCCCAGTGGAAGCTCGATATTTCACAGTGAACTATTTAAAAGATTTGTTTTTCTGTATCCCATTGCACAAAGACTCACAAGACTTGACTTCCTCATGTTCCGCCAAACTCGACTGAAACATAAACAAACTAGGCTGCCCCAGGGGTACTATGAGTCCCCATCGATATTTAACAGAGCCCTACAGATGGATTTAGGCAATACTAATCTTAAGAGTGTGGTGATACAATACGTCGATGATATTTTAATTTGTAGAACCACAGAAGATGAGTGTATACAAGATTATATTCAGTTGATGACTATTCTAGCAGACAAGAGATATAAGGTAGACAAGGAGAAGTTACAATACTGCCAAGAAGTGGTGTTACAGACAGGGCAGCAGATTTCATATGAAGGAAAGACGGTGACACCTGAAAAAGTTGAGGCAATTATGAAAACCTGAAAGCCAAATACAGTGAAACAGTTTTTGGGGTTATGCAACTATGTTAGAGCCTGGGTGTTTGATTACAGTATGTGCACAAGACCCTTTTTGCAGGTTTTAAAGAAAGCACAAGTGGATAAAGTGAAAATAGAATGGACTGAAGAAATTGAGGAAGGGTTTGAGGAGCTGAAAAAGCAATTTGTACAGCCCCTGTTTTAGGAATTCCCAATTATGCTGAGGAATTTTATTTGTTTTCGCACAAAAATGGGACAGTCATGACAGCAGTTCTTATGCAGAGAATTACATTGGGGTACAAGCCTTTAGCATATTACAGTGGGATTTTACACCCAGTTATGAGAGGCCACTTTCCTTGTGAACAATCTTTGGCTGCTGCCACGTTCGCAATTGAGAAGTCTACAAGTATTGTTATGGGCTGCTCCATGACTCTCTTCATGGTGTATGCTCTGTTTACCATTTTAGAGAAACCCAAAGGCACATTGACATCCCAAAGAGCTTTAGTTTATGAGGTAATGATTTCTAATCCAATGATTAAGATTGTAAGATGTAAAATAGTGAATCCTGCCATGTTTATAGCTCAGCCAATAGAAGAAGGTGATCATGTGCATGACTGTGCTAATTACGTTGTAGAATGCTTTGGTTGGAGAAGAAATTCTCTTGGTTGATGGTTCTTCGAAAATTGATTAGAAGTGGAGAAAGGCGTTCAGGTGCCGCGGTAGTGAGACACAGATTAAATGGCGAATTTGAAGTTGTAGCAAGTGCAAGGCTACCGTCTCACTTTTCAGCGCATGCAGCAGAATTAGTAGCGCTTATTGCTGCGCTTGAGAAACACGAAGGGCAGGAAGTGATGGTGTACAGTGACTCTGCCTACATGACGTTAACCGTACACGCAGGATTAGCACATTGGAAAAGGAGGGGCTACCTCCATTCGGACAGCACTCCAGTGAAGCATGCATCCTTATTGGACAGGCTTATTAAGGCAATACAACTCCCAGTGGCCCTAGCAGTCGTTAAATTTGCAGAGTGTAATAAACAAACAGATTTTATCTCTTGCGGGAACGAAGTTGCAGATAAAGAAGCCAAAAGGGTTGCATATTCCCCAGATATTTTGAGTTTTGATACTGAGAGTATTAAAGAAAAAGTAGTTATAACCATGTTAGCGCAAGAAGGGTTTAACAAATTGTCGATAACCCAAGTAATGGAGATTCAAGGGAGTGCACCACAGGAAGAGCAGGAAATGTGGAAACGAAGGAGGTGTTCTTTATCGCCCATAGAAGCATTATGGTGACAAGACAGCACTGGAAAGCCGGTGATGCAAGTAGCATTATTGAAGGTCAGGCTTGAACAGCTCCATTACCCCGTGCATGTAACTAGGAATAGCCTTGCTTCTACAATTGCGGAAGACTGGTTCATTCCGAATTAGTTGGAGCATGTTGCACTATTTATGGTAAACTTCATTGTGTGTCAAAAGTTTACTGCTGGGCATACACTGAGAACGATTAGAGGGCTAACACCCAGAGGCGTAGACAGGGTAGGACCTGAAGGGCAAGGCCCACTCAGAATCTGTAAATGACCACACTGCAATGTTGTGTGGGCATTTACAGATGTTAATGTCACTACAGTGGGCCCATCTACATTAGCTTCAGGACCCACATGTTAGACACTCCTGGCTATGCCTCTGGTAATACCTCAACCAGATGGTCCGTTCCAGCATTTACATATGCTGCAAGTGTGTAATGGATATAGGTATCTAGTATTGGTGGTTTGTCCCTTCTCTAGGTGGTTCGAGGCAGGTGCGTGTACACACCCTGATGCCACTTGCACAGCAACGTTTTTAGTGTGCAGACTTTTCCCAGGATGGGTTGTGTGTGAAGTGCTGAGATCTGACAATGGGCCACATTGTGTTAATGAGCTATTTGAACAAATAGTTTTCTTCTGCTTATCACCTGCAAGCGAACAGAATATGTGAGAGATGAAATGGCCTCCTTAAAGAAAAGATTGCCAAGATTAAATTGACTTTGAAGAAGGGATGGCTGTATTGCCTACCCCTAGATTTATATGCCCTTCGGAATCAGCCAGGATCAGACCACCACCTCAGCCTGCATGAACTAGTGACAGGGTGTCGAATGAGAACAACCTCACTCCTCCATCTAGAAACAAAAGTGATGCCCAGAGTGTAGATAAAACCTTAGGTGATTAAATGCAGGACTATTTGACATGTATGACATGTAGCATTTCTCTAATTTCAGATCAAGTCAAGTGCAAGGGGTGTTGGTCTCAGAGCAAAGAAGAAGACAATTCAACAAACAACCCAATTCAACTTCTATCGGCACCTAAGTTAAATGTTGGGGTCCTAGTTCTCTTTAAAAACTTTACTAGAAAGTGCCATGAGCTACAAGTCAATGGTCCCTTTTGTGTTGAGAATATAACCCCTTCAGCTATAAAGGTCCAAGGAAGACGAGCTTGGCTTTACCTGGGTGATGTAAAAGCCTATAAAGGTGAGAATCGCCCTCCCACCGTTGCTGATCCAGAAGCAAGGAAAGAAGAAGAATTTCAGCGTGTGCAGACTCAATCGATGACGAAGAAGAAGGACGATAAAGCAACCAGCTGTTAATGCAGATTTTTCCATTTGAACTGAAATTTAAAAGGACACTACTTATAGATATTTTAGCAGGAGTGCAAAGACTTACCGAGAATTTGAGGAATTTTGAAAATGAACTTTTAGAAACACATTGACATATCAAAGTCATGCCTAAATGTCAGTTCTTGATCAGAAATTGGAAACGCGATCAGTCTCCAGATTCCTTTTGTGGTGAATACCTGTTCTAAGTAGCTAATCATATGGTACTTACTGATATTGATGTTCATCATCTTCTGCTTGCTGTCTTTGTGTTTATACTTCAAGCTTATCCTGCTCTTGTCAGAAGAGATGTTGATTTTCACACTTTTTTACAGGATCCTAAAAATGGCCCAGTGATAAGAATGCTTCTCATCGCAGTAATTGAGCAGATTTTACAGTTGAACTATTACGAAATTTGATGATTGCACTAAAGATGAGAATTGTACAAGCTGGCATGGTTCTATAGAACGAACAAGTGCAACAAGTACCAGGATGGCGTGAAAAATGGATGCCTATGTTTTTGTGCATAATATATGTCTGTATGATTATTCTCTTTGTCTTTCTGTTCCTCATTTTTCATAGTCTCTATCATGTACGTACTTCCACTGAGGTAGAGGTCCCTATAGTCCTTCCTACTATGGGCACTTCCTCTGATATACTTCATGAATGGTACAAGGCTTATAGGAGAAACAGGAGAGATACAGAGAAAGATAATGAGGGGATAAATACCAATCTAGATAATGCAGCACATTTGGGTAATAACATGTGGTACCAGCACATGAGGGAAGTAGGGAAAAACATCCAAGGAGAGTTTCTACGTCTGTGGTCTCATCCCCTATGCCATGAATACAATGCAAACTTTCATCTCCACAGAAGTCCCGGAACACAATGCCAGGTGCCTCATTCACCTTGCAGCATGTATGACGAGAGGACAATTTCAGGGCGGTTGGGCCATTTTGTGATGGATATCGAAATGGGTGTTTCTATTCCAGGATGATTATATCAACACTACACAGATGGAAAGTGAGCCTGGATGGGAGAGCAATATGCTTGTGTATCCTGCAGCAGGACAGGAGGAGGTAGTCATTGAAGATATGAAGAGAATGGATTGCCCTAATGTAACAGAAATAGCTGGATAGCCTGGATGTTGGGAACAAACTCAAGTCTTTGTATATGGACAAGTGGAGTCCAAGAAGGGATGGGAAGGAGGACTGATGTCCTCTGCAGCTCATCTACTGAAATCTGAATATGTGCAAGAGGTGCAGTGAGTGATCAAAAGATGTTTGAAGTCATGGGCTAAACATGCCAAAATACTGACATGGGTAAAAGATTAATCAGGTCCAATGGTTGTGATCCCATTGGCAAATGCAACATTGTGCTTCCGAAGACACGGAAAGAAACGTGTGGGAAATAACTAAAACAGCAAAACTACAGTTGACGTTTCCAGGTTGGGAGAAGGGGCAGCTGTCCTCATTGATCGATATGGGCTTGTGGGCCTAGAGCCTTCATGAAGTTGCCCAATGATTGGGATATAGTATGCTCCTTGATGCTCATCCATGTTCCAGCATTAGTGATTCCTCAGAGTGACCTGAACATTGGAGAATTTCCAAAAAGAAGATGCCCATTTGAGAAAAAGAAGATCGCTTGAATTTCTCAATCGAGCCAGAGGGGAGAATTACTTCCCAGCCAACTCAATAGAAGCAAATGACCACATTCCTTATGAACACAGGATGTTCAGCAAGACTGCTTCAATATTTACAACTATATTCTTGCCTAGGATCCAGACGATAGCCAATGCCAAGTGGTTCCGGATTACGAGATGGGAGCTTCTGCAGACAATCAACAGCACCATAAAGGGATTCAATGATATCAAGGAAGAGCTCAGGTCCATACGACTAATAACCCTACAGAACAGATATGTCCTTGACATGATCACAGCGATGGAAAGAGGAGTTTGTGCCAAAATTGGACCATCATGCTAAACATACACACCTTCTCACAATGATGAGAATGGGACCTTGACAGAGGCAATAACGTTGCTAACAAACCTGCATAACAAGATGGAAGACGAGACAGGGGACATTGCGGATGACAGTTGTTTGCTTCCATATTCTCATGGATTCCACAGTGGATGGCAAACATCTTCAAGTTTTTGGATCAATATTGGTGATGGTGATGTTTGGATTCTGTGTAATCGGGATAATGATAGCCCAATGCAAGAAGACAACAAAGAAAGCAGTAGGAAGGAAGATCATGATCAATGTTCAATCTGGGTTTGGACCCAAGCAATTGACTGATGAAGATGTCAGAAAATACATAGAGGCCATCATCGTAGCACCTGAAGGAACAAAGTTCCGGTAGCCAAAGTATCATAAGAAGTATTCTGCCATCAAGGTACATGAGCACACCATGGTGGTCATTTGATCCACTGCAAAAGGGCTGCAGCACCAATCAACTCAAGAGAGGAAAAATGTATACTCTATGTACCTCTGTTGTATTTGCTGCCTTGTTGATTTTCAGTCTCTCTTATGCGTTATAACCTTTAAAATAAGTTCACACCCTCTAAGGTTGAATAGTGGCCATGGTTTAAAAGAAGGTGCATTGTTAAATGGCAGAGAGGCATGATTTTATGGGCAGTTGGGAATGTTATGTTGATATGGTGTTAGGATTTCTCCCAAGACCAGTGAAGTGCCTCACATGTTTAGTTCCCTACCCTTGTGAAACCCTTCCTTATTGGATTTTTAACAGTGACAATGTTCATGCTCAAAATGCTCAGTCACATTCATCATGAATGATACCTAGCCTAAATATGTCAGAAAGGAACGTGACTGCAACTACTAGAGCCTTAGCTCCCGAAATGTATCCTGAAGCATCCCATTTCTCAGATCTAATGTACTATTATTCTGTCTTATATTCTAGAATGGGAAGGAAGGAGATTCAAAAGACTATATTCTGGTTCCACTACGCGATGAACACAACGATGGTGGTGAGAGAAAAGTTTCAGAGCACAAATGAGAGTGAAGACACTGATGTGGTATCCTTGCCTATAGGGTTTCATTGAGTGGCTGTACCAGGAAAATGTAGTATAGAAGATCAGAGCATAATACTAGGGAGACAATTTAACAATTAAATGGAGCTATATTGTTTCCTACTAACTACGGTGACTTCCAGGAACAGTACTAAAATGGTAGGGACAGAATGCATGCATTGTCCAGTTATAGGACATATACTCTGATACAACATCTGATTTCACCTTCATTCCGCATTACTACATTTATGATAAATATGTCAATCTTTGTGGTATGATACAGTAAATAAGATAGATAGGTCAGGGTTTCGATATCTTGTCTTGAACACCACTTTAGGATTTACACTCCCCTTTTTGGCATTTCAGGTCACAACACAGTTCCCCAGCTTTACAGAAGGTGCCTTTATATTCAGCAGTCTCGGGAATGACACAGGGGAAGAAAGAAAACAGAAGTAGCCAATCTGTCTCGGATGTGGCTAATACTGCCCTTCCAGCTAGGGGTAAAAAGTTAGATGGCCGTTTGGGCAGATTAGGATGAGCAACAGGATTTATCTGTGGGGCACAGCTCACCAACACAAATACCAAACATAGGGGAGAAGCACATCACCAAAACTCTCAGTACACTCATGAGAGATGCACTAATGTAGTAAATGCTTGTAATGAAGACAGGAGTCTCCGAGCTTGTAAACGCTGTATTTATTCTATCATTGGTTTCATGCAGGATGCACACAACATGTGTGCCTCATTAACAGAGGCCAACGGGCCTAATGTGGCTGGGAGGCAGCTGCCTTGTCTCTGTGTCCAAGTTTCATAAGGAGCGGGCCCCGTATGAGGAGGGCTCAGCAGGACGCACCTTGTCGCGTCCTCCGCTCGTCCCGTAGTGCGCATGAAGCGCGCGGGGGCGGAGCTTTGGTCCGCGACGAGATCTCGCGAGAGCGCACGCTCTCGCGATATCTCTACACATCTCCCTTTTTCAATGCACAGCGGAATCACTGTAAAACATAGTCATTATATCTCACCGGTCTTCTGTGTTCTCTTCTGGGCCGATCATCAGTTCTGGTGCAATTCTCCTGTTGCTCCTGATCGGGATCTGCACCCAGTGCTTCCGGTTCGACCTCAGTTTCCACCCTCTCTCTGTCGTCTCCTTCTGGTTCTCGTTCTTCACCTGCTCCGCAGTCTCTTTCGGTTTCCGTTCGTGATCTCTCTGGGGTCTTCGCTCTTCCCCGAGTCTTCTGGTATAGTGCCACTCTTTCAAGATTCCACGCTCGTCCGTCTTCCGTGCGAACATGATTTGTTCCTTTGTGAATCACTTTGATGGGTCGGCTAAACCGAGACCCTGTGACCTGATCTTTCTTCGGCAACTGGATTTTTACCAAGTCTCCTTTTCCTATGTCGGACGCTTGCTTGGTTCTTCTTCTCCTATCACTCCATAATTTCATGCGTGACTTGTTGCTTTCGATTCTCCAGACTACTTCTGCCATGTCCACCACTTCATCTTCTCGTATTTTCGACAACCATGGTGGAATCAGCGTGGATGCCGCACTCCTCCCTCTCAACATTTTGAACGGGGATATTTGGGTGATCCCATTTGGAGTGAGTCTGTGGGCCGCTATGGCCTCCTTGGTGGTTTTGAGCGGGTCCATGCCCGAAGCCGTTGCTAATTGTATGGCGCCTTTTATGAACCTGTTGGCCCTCTCTACAAGCCCATTGGCTTGGGGGTGATATAGGGCCGCTTTCCTTTGTTTTATGTGATTTCTTTTTAAGAATTCCTCCATGTCTTTTGAGACTAGTTGCACCCCGTTGTCTGTAACCACTTCCTTGGGGAGGCCTTCCCTCTGAAAAATTTCTGTGAGTACTTCTATAACGGTTGCCGTGGTTATGTTCGGGACGAACGCGGCCTCCACCCACTTGGATAGATAATCAACCAGTACTATGCCATACCGGTGTTCAGGTGCCATTGCTTCCAAAGGCCCCATGAAGTCAATGCCAAGCTTTGACCACACGGCTTCTGGAATTTCCGTGGGTATTAGGGGTGCTTGGCGAACCTTAAGTCTCTTGTCGCTGTTGAGACATTCATGGCAACGTTCTATCATGGATCGAATCTCCTGGTCCATGGATGGCCACCAGTAAGCCTCTCTCACTCTGCGACGGGTCATGGTGTTTCCCAAGTGGCCTGCGTGGGCTCTACATAGGATGATCCTTCTCATTCCTGTGGGAGGAATAATCTGATCTGATTTCATAATTATCCCCTCCGTTTCAGACAGTTCGTCCGACACCTTCCAGTAGGGTCTCATGCCCTCGGGCAACGCCTTTTCAGTTGGCCAACCTTCCTTGGTCCATTTGCGAATCATGGCCATGGTGGGGTCTTTCCCGTCTTCCTCTTCCCAGTGTCTCTCACTGAGTTCCAGGTAATCTGGCGCTCTCAAGTCCATGATGGATGCAACTATGCATTCTCCATGAAGGAAAGTGGTGGCTTTATCCTTACCCTCCGGCAGTCTCGACATGCAGTCAGCTTGTGAATTTTTCCAACCTGAGATATGCTGGATCTCAAACGTGTACTCTTGCAGCTTGGCTGCAATGCGTGCCAATCTGGGTGTGGATACTTTTGTGCCACCCGGGCTGAGCATATGGATGAGGGGCTTATGATCAGTTACTAACTTGAATTTGGTGCCCCATACATACGTCCTGAAGTGTTCTACCGCCCATGCACAGGCCAACATTTCTTTTTCAATGGTGGAATAGTTCTGTTCCGCTTCCGATAATGCCTTCGATGCAAAGGCCACCACATGTTCAGTGTCGCCTTTCTTTTGTGTTAGCACTGCTCCCAGTCCATAAGCACTGGCGTCGGTGGTTACGACTGTTACCCACGCCGGATTAAACGGTTGAAGGCACGGGGCATCTATGATGTGCTGCTTTATATTCACCATCGCCGTCCTTTGGGGTTCTTGCCATACAAATTCCGAGCCCTTTTTGAGTACGTCGCGAAGGGGTGCCGTGGTCTCGGAAAACTTCGGTATGAACTTCGCATAGTATTCAGCCAACCCCAGAAATGACCTTACTTCCTCTTTGCTGTTTGGTTCCGGTGCTTTAATGATTGCTTGCATGAGATTCTGTTTGGGACTGATACCCTTTTCTGAAATCTTGTACCCTAAGTATTCAACTTCTTTCACTCTGAGCAAGCATTTTTCATACCGCAACCGCACCCCTTCTTCTTGTAGCTTGTTTAGGACAATTCTTAACGTGGCGTCGTGCGTCTGCTCATCTTCCGCATACACGAGGATGTCATCCTGGAAGTACACCACGTTTTTAACTTTCCTCAGCAAGACATCCATCATGCGTTGGAAAGCCGATGCTGCTGATGACAACCCGAATGGCATCTTGGTGAATTGGTAGGTGCCAAATGGAGTGATGAATGCCGTGAGGGGTTTCGACTCTTCATGTAGCTGTATTTGGTGGTATGCATTCCTCATGTCCAGTTTTGAAAATATTCTGGCTTCTTTCATTAACAGAATGAGTTCATTTATGCTTGGAAGAGGGTAGTTATCTGTGATGACTTCCAAGTTTAAACTGCGTAGATCTATGCATACTCTGAGTTGCTGTGATTGGGGTTTCTTTATAAGCACGACAGGGCTCAGCCATTCAGATGCTTTGATTTCTTCGATGACACCCTCCATCTTCATCTTTTCCAACTGACTTCTGAGGATTTCCCTTGCCGTGGCTGGTACTGGCCTCACTCGGTGCTTTACAGGGACCGCATTCCTTTTGAGCACTATTTTGTGCAGGAAACCCTTAATGTGCCCCGGCTCCTCCGAGAAAAGTGTTGGGTAGTCGCTTTTGACGACAGGTCCGCTCGTCACCCTGACCGACAGGACCTGATCTTCGGTGCTGGGATCCAGTCTGATTTTTAGCTTGTCTTGGTCGTCCCACCCTAGCACTGCTGGGCCTTCGTGACTGAAGTAGACCCTGGTTGTGGTTTCCCTTCCTTTGAATTCTACTTTGGCTTTGATGTATCCTAACAGTTCGACTGACGCCCCTCCAAAAACCGTGGGTTTGTGCCTCGTCATACGCACTTGCACCTTTTCTTTTCCCACCATGTCCTTATATGTGCGAAGGGGAATGATCGTTAGATCCGAACCTGAATCTGCCATGACCCTTGTTTCCATGCCATCAATCTTGATCATGCAGTGAGGTTTCTCTCTCCTTGCTCTTGTGCTGTTCACCATGATGACTGTGGGTCTTCCTTCATCTTCTGAGGATGATTCTTTCTCTGTATTGCGGTCTGCATTAAGGCTGGAGACTTTCTTGTTCCTCCACCGACACACAATGGAGAAATGGCCAATGCGTTTACAAATGGAGCACTCCTTGTCTCTGGCTGGGCACTCCCTGTCAAACGCCAGGTGTTTCGTGCTGGTGCACCTGTGACACTTTAGGGGTTCTTTCCTGTTCCCTCTCCCTTCTCTCGTGTCGTTTGCCGGCCTTTCTCTTCTTGCATGGAAACCCACAGCTTGTATTTCAGCGGAACTCTGGGCCCCAGTAAGCTCCTTTCGTCTTCCCGCCGTTTCCTCGACTGCTCTGGCGATCTCAATCGCTTTCTCCAACTGCAGTTCCTTTTCCACAATAAACTTATCTTGGACCTTCCGACTGTTGGTGTGGACGACCAACATGTCACATATGAGGCTCTCCGCATTGTTGCCAAAATTACACAGCGCTGCTAATTCCCTCAGCTTGGTGACGTAATCGTCAACTGGTTCAGACATTTCTTGCCTTCACGTGTAAAACCGTATCCTGTGGAGCACTGTGTTCTCTTTACTGGCAAACCTTTTTACGATTCTCCTGACTGCCTCCTTGAAAACATCGTCATTGTCGCCAGCCACCGGTATCGGGGTGAGACTCGCGAATATTCTGTGACCTTCCACTCCCAGGGCATTTAGTAACATGGCCCTGCGCCTCGCCGCTGAGAACCCTGCCCCACCTAGGGCCTCCACATATGTCGTGAATAGGGGCTGCCATTGTGGCCATGGGATGGCAGGCCTACCTGGAGTTTGGAGAAAGGGTGGCGGTGGCGTTGCTCCTTGCATGCTCTTCCGTGAGTTCTAGTGGTGATCCTCGTCGCCAATTTATGTAGTAAATGCTTGTAATGAAGACAGGAGTCTCCGAGCTTGTAAACGCTGTATTTATTCTATCATTGGTTTCATGCAGGATGCACACAACATGTGTGCCTCATTAACAGAGGCCAACGGGCCTAATGTGGCTGGGAGGCAGCTGCCTTGTCTCTGTGTCCAAGTTTCATAAGGAGCGGGCCCCGTATGAGGAGGGCTCAGCAGGACGCGCCTTGTCGCGTCCTCCGCTCGTCCGGTAGTGCGCGCGAAGCGCGCGGGGGCGGAGCTTTGGTCCGCGACGAGATCTCGCGAGAGCGCGCACTCTCGCGATATCTCTACAACTAACATAGCTGATAAATTGAGTGATTTCCTCTGGGTAAAGACTTCAGTGATACATTGCCTGTTAGAAGTGACAGACTACCTTAACACTGAACGCCTGAGCATCTGTGAAGATGTGAAGTCCAAATGCTGGCTGATAATTCTTGGAAACGATTAAGGAATACCAAAATATCTATGTTCCTACAGAGACTTCTGGTAATACAGTAATGGGACCTGTGGGCCACAAGAATGCACTTTAAAAGTGAAGGGGCTCCTGAGTGTCCAAGCTCCCACCAGTAGAATTGTAGCAGGCCAGTGGGCTGGCTGCAACTGGAACTGGGTAATACACTGAGATTAATGCGAAGAACAACCACCTGGTGATCCAGCCAGACACTTGACAAATGTCACAGGCATAACCCCTGTTAAGTGGTGCTCTAGAAGTGAAATGGTAGTCATCAATACAGCACCTTCTAGATCCTTCCGCCACAGTTCTACAGACAATTGATGCACATACTTTGTACACAAAATGTGTGAAGAGAATTGCAATGACTAATGAAAGTTTAGAACGAAATTAATACAGTTAATATTCATTTAGATTGTATTTTAAAGGAGCAGTAAAGGCCAAAAAAAAGTGATGTCCCAGTCCCTACAAATAGCATAGCCTGTACAATGTTGAAGAAGTAAAAATGCTGTTGTTATGATTGCTGCGCTAAAAGTGCAAAAGTAGGGTCTGTGGAAAAAACTGACCTGAATAAATTAGTGAATAAATAAATCATCGATGAAAGTATTTATGGAGGCGCAAGTGTTTCTTTATTTTCAGGGAAATATAACTTGCCTCCTCAATAACATCCCCTATGTGCCACAATCCTCAGTGTTTATTATTGTACTAGTTCTCTAGGAGACTTTGGTTAGGCGTCAATTAACTGAACTCTGCATGTGTGCCAAAACTGCTGTCTATGTGCTTTCCATCTGCCTAGGTGCAGTAGGACGAAGCCATTGAACTTAGTCCTATGAATCACACTGGCATAAACAGGTAAAGACAATGGGACCTTCATCAAAATAAATCGGAAATCGTCAGGGCGTGGAGGCCCTATACCCCTCTACTGTAACGGATGGGACCAGAACTGCACCTGGTTGGCCCTCTTTGCCCAGAAAGACATCATCACATGGCATCATTCTAAAGCAACACAGATGATGGACTATGAATCAGAATTAATAGGTTTCTTTGTTCTGGTAGGAGGCAGGAATTATGTCCCGGGAGGCATGGTATGAATGTTCTGGAATATTCAACAGTCATGTGGCTGATGCGTTATAAAAATAACAAATCTGGAGGGTGGTGTGGGCTACTCAGCAAGGTACGGGTTAATAACTAGAATGCTTCCCAAGATCAGTTTAAAACACAAGACATCAATCGGGTCAAATGTTAGCTATTCCGTATGTCCATCCAAGCAATGTAAATGTGGTTAGTGTGATATCTAACTCGGCCAGGGGTGAAACTTGAGCCTCTACTGCACACACATCGTTTCTTCTGTCCTTCGGGACTAACGCCACTCCCAGACTGGCAGCATAAGTCTTAACCATGTGATTTCCAGTAGCCTTATAATTAAAACAGAATACTGCTACATGTGTTTGAGTGAGGCAGTAGTTAAGACTACCGGCAGCGCTAGCTGTGTTTAGTCTGGTGCTATCTACAGAAGGCTCAGGTGTGACCTGTAATGACTGGTTGGCCTTCTCAGCCATTGGACTTACTGGTTTTCTGGCCCAGAAGTATCTCCTGGAGAAAGGTGGCAAACCGAGAAGGGTGAGCAAGGAGGGAGATACCCTTGACCTTTCCAGCGAGAACCCATTACTTTTCAGAAACCTTCAGATTAAAATGCTTAAGGCTAGGAAACCAGACTGAAGAATGCTGCATTGTGTGTCAGAGATATCCAGGGCCCACCTGAGTGACTAGTCAAGTCGGGGAGGAGCAGCAGCTGACGTGATACCGTCCTTGGTTCCAGGATCAAAGAAACGCCATAGAAATCAACACAGCTGGTCAGTTCGGAAGTCCGATGCAAGACCGGTCTGCGTTGAAGTGAAGGTTCAAAGCGGCAACATTGTATGAAGAGCACAAGATCAAAGAATATCAGCGCGTGTGATGAAAGATGCAAGTAAAGCTCAATATCCGATGAATTTTTGCACTTTAATATGAGTCAGAGAAGGTGCGAGACAAAGTAACAGAGTGGTCCCGCACCGCGGGTGTGCTCAATCGAAGGTCTCTGTGTGATGTACCAAGCCAAGAAGTGGAAGAAACAAAAGCTATAAAGTGAAACTTATGAATGAAGTGAATTGAAGTGGTCCTGTGATGGTTTACGAAAAATCCATCACACAGTCGAACGTCTTAAAATTTTGATAACAAAAAGAAAGCAAAGACAGTGAGATTATAAGGTCCGAGCCCAACTGAGGAAGACCAGTGGTCCGAGCCAGATCAAGGGAGATCAATTGTGAACTTGTGTTTAAGGGGGGTCCAAGCCTGACTGAGGGAGATCCGCGGTGAACAGTAAACCCGAGAACTTGTAAGTGTGAAAATCCGGATGAGAAAGGAACTTTGGTGCTCGTTCATTACACCGGGTACTCTACAATAATTTACTTTTATTGGGAATGAGACTTTGGCACAGAAGACCAATTGATACCTATGTTCTGAACTGCATCCTCGTGGCAGAGAAGCCAGAGTGTGTGCGAAGCTCGAGTGTGCCACCTTGTCCCGTGCTGAAAACGTGGGGAAGGGAAGCCAACTGATCAACTATCCTGACATATTGTTTCTTGAACACTTTTCTTTTGCATACATTGTTTTCCCACACCATTTGTATTTAGAAGAAATAATTGGCAACAGGTTTATTAGTATAGGCCCTTTTATTTTGACAGAGACTACACTAGGACTGAGTTATTATTATTTGATGGTCGTAAATTGCTTCCATCCTTAGATTTAGGGTTAGATATGTGTTCAATCAACCCACTGAAGTTCAATAAACACCCTTGAACTGTGATCACTCGTGTCTGTCTTCACTGTTTGATACCATGCCTACCTTACATCTGTCTTCAGGTTGCATGGAATGCAGAAGAACTTCTCCAAGGTAAACTGAGTAGACCAAAGGCACATGTGAAAGTGGGTGTGGCATTTTACAGGCTCACGCAAAGTCCTCAGAAAATCTCACAAGACTTCAAGATCTCGCACAATCATGCTTTTGGAGGTATGATGAGGCATTGATGGAAGTGTGGTTTGTTGGCGCTCTCCCAGATATCTCCTGATCCTGCATCCCCACTCCTCCTTGTCATTGTCACAGGGCATCCGAGTGAGAGACTGGCCAGTGGGATGACAGGCCAGGCTGGTCATGACATTGAGATCACTTACTTGTTCAGGGGAACCACAGCCTGAGTGACCACCCTGATCTTGCAGACACTGTTGCTGCTCTCTGGTTCAGTCGGAGACTTTGCTCTCAGTTCTAGATGGAACAGTTTCCTTTCACATTGTAGTCCATTTCTTGAAAGGTTCATTAGAGATGAGGTTCTTGTTTACCATGCCAAGGAGGAGATGCATGTAGGGATGGTAGACTCCGGTAGGAAGACATTGCAGAAGAGGTTCTCAAGCTCCTTCAGAGTTTTAAAGTCCTCTGTCCCTTTCTCTGAAACCTCTTCTGCTGTGCTTTACCACACCAGCATCATATGTGTGGGACATATTCCAGTAACGTTTGAAAACCCTAAGCACTTATGGTGGCTAGGGGATGTAATGAGCTGTCAGGCTTGAATTAGAGGGGCTCATTCTTTCAAGCACACAGCACGCTAGAAAAATAGGTCCAATCATCATCCTTCAAACAGTGCTGGTGTTTTCCTACAGGGCTTCTTGGCTTCAATAGATATATTGTTTCCATCTAAAAAGTCACACAGTGAAAAACAATCCCCAGATCTGGTCAGGCCAGTCTGCAAAAAGACCAGGTTAAGGACCACATATGGCCAGATTAGTTTCTTCAGTTAATATATTTCATACAAAATAATATCTGGCTTTTGGGGCATACCGATTTTTAGAAAGTGATATTTACTCTGCTAGGTATATTTTCCCACGCCTTTTGGGCCGGTAAGGATTTCTGCAGCAACCAGAGCAAAACATAATAATAATACTAATAATAGAATGACGATTTATGTACCGCTTCATCACAGATTCCTCTGCGTCTAAATCCTGTAATAATATTTGTTTAGTACCATATGTAATGGTGCTTACTTTGTAGATCTCAAAAGGATTAAGGGCTGAGTCTGCCCTGCCAAGATTTGAAACTGTGACGGCATGCTTCTCCATAGAGACTGGAAATTACTCCTTCCAAACCATAATTGTTAAGCCTGGAGTGCTGTTCCAGAAGGGGAACATCTGTATGCTAATCAGGCTTGGTCTCATCCCAAAAAGGGCAGCTCAGTCCAAACTGGTGGGCTACATTCCTTCTGCACAAGACAACCAGCAACCCCAGACATGTTTCAGGTTGACAGGGCCTCATCTCAGAGCTGTAGAATAGGCAAGAGAAGCTTTGGACCCAGGTCTAGGCACACCCATGCCACTTGTGGCGACTTATGAAACACTGAGGAGAGATTATGGAAGTGTTTAAATAATCATCACCACTGGCAACTGCTATGAGCAGCCTTCCAGGCCATTATTTCTCAGTCTGATGTGCCATTACAAAAGAGGAAAACCTATGTGTAAATCAGGTGTGGTCCCACTCCCAAAAGAGGGGGCACAGCTCGAAGTGATAGGTGGCATCCCTTCTGCATAATACCACAAGCAACTTCAGGCCTGTTTTGTCCTCCTAGGGTGTTGCCAATGAGGTGTAGTTTTGGCTCTAGGCAGTCCTAATAGACATCAAAAAGTGACGGATGTAAACTTTCGATCATAACTACCGAGAATCGCTCTGGGCACCTTGCATCCCTTCTTTTTCTATCCATTACGTGTCATTCCAAAGAGAATGCCAGCCATACACAAATCTTAGTTCTTAATTAAATCAAATGTTACTTTATTTTATGCTACCTCTGACATTTATAAGGCCTTTTGGTGCTGATTATCCTCACGTGGGATGGCTGAATTGCTGAGCTGTGATGGACAATAATGAGCCATATCTGAGAGTGCATGAGGGGGGCATCAGGGATGGGGGTCGGAAACCTAATGGCCTGCCACATCACTTTCCACTCTGAGTTGGTGAGTAAGTGGTCCTGATAGGGGGCTGGAGTTCTAACATGCCTCGCCATCACCTTTCAGTCTAGCTTGCTAGAGGTTATTTATGGGTGTCTGGGTTAGTTGCCGTCTGGTGCTGTCAAATATAAAGCAGTGCTCTGGCATGTGTCAGTGGGGTTGGAGTGACTCCTTGGCAGCATGGTAGGGTGGCAGGAGGAGTAGTAACCAGTGTCACTAATTTGATCCATTATCGGTGGCACTTTTATAACTTGCAAATAGGCATTAACATAAAATTGCATGCAGAATTAGCATACAGAATCAGCAGGATATAGAAGACTGGTCGTTACTGGTACCTGTTGGCACGATAATGGTGGAGTTGAGATGTGTGTGCGTTGCTGTGAAGCCTGGTTATCTATGTCAGTTGTTCGTGCATAGTACGTGTCCAGACGCATAGTTTCATCATCGCATATGTGGTTGGGTGTTGCTGCAGTTTAAATATCTGAGCGATGTCAGTGGGGAGTCAGAGTGCCCATTCACTACCAATTGGGACCCCGAGCTCCATGTTAGGCTTAGTGTGACTTAAAATAGAATGGCATAGCCTTATATTTTATCATATAGACTAACTAAGCATAACAAGGTAAACAAACGGCATGACAAGGCCCACCATGGCCTCCTCCTCACGTTTTCAGCACTCAACATCTTCAACTTCAAGGCCTAACTTTCGCATTTGAAGCATATGGAAACTTTGTGTTGCAATGCATGGCTATGATGTGGCTGTCCCCCAGTGGATGGAGAAAGAGGTGGGTGGGTGTAATGGTGAAATCGGAAAAAAAGGACAGTGCCCCCCCATATGTTGAGCTTTTCTGGTGATTCCTCCCGACCTCTTTCATCTCTAAATCCAAGCCTGCCTTGACAAGTAATCAGTGTTGTATGGGGTGACAGGCACGCAGCTGGCTGCTTAGAACATCCGTGGGTCAACTGGTCGATTCATGCGAGGGAAACACAGATCTGCCACATTGCAACCTGGGAGCTAGTTTATATTTTTTTTGCTAATGTACATCTTCACCACTGTTGTTTTTGGTGGGTCGATTCTACCTCCTTCTAAACTACCCTTTCTCCCTCTGTGGTTCCCCTCATTCACCTTTTTTTGCACCGACTATCCTTGGCCCTGTCACTTCTGATGGGTGGCTTGGTGTTCACAGATTATATAGTGGAATGTGCAGCAGGCGGCCTAAAAAGCACTACCTCCAATTCTGGCCTGCACACTTTAAAGGAGACATCACACAACCATGTGCACTAATTCTAGTACTTCGTACACAGGGACAGAAAACTCCATCACTGGAAAATGCTTGCTATCTACTGCATCTAATTACTTTTTTAGCCTGATATCACATTGTTTTACCTTTGTAGACACATTATTTTAGTATAACTCAATTTTAGGAATTCTAGGAAGTTTTAGGAGTATTGTGATTCACTTAACTACTTGATTGCATTGTTGTATATAAGTGTGAATGTGTGTGCTGATAAGAGTTTCACTCTTATTTTAGGGCCTCCCTGTCCTTGAATCTATATTTTACGTGGCTTGGGAATCTGAGCCTGCCTTCTTCTGAAGGAACTACAAATCCCACAAAGTTTGTAAATCTCCCTGTTCTTTAAGGACTTTGTGAGGCGCATCAGTCCCGGCACATAGAACCCGGTTTGTGCCGGTTCGTGGCTAGGTGAGTGTTTCATTTTGCCAGTCTTTTTCTTTTCAGCAGTCTCATATTGAACTACTTTTATTTCTTAATCTTGAGGTCTGTGTAATATTATTGATCATTGTAGCTTAGTAGCCACTATTCAAAGAAATCTTCAGGCTCGCTTAAGATGGCAAGCTGACCAAAACATGGTAGAAAATGACACTAACCAAACGGTTCAACCAGAACAGTCCAAAGCGACAACTGCTTCTTTTCTATGTGTGTTTAGCTCCTTAAATAAGAAGCTGAATGTCAGTAACCTTGTTATGACCCCATCCATGCAAGGTCATTTAATTGATCTTGCAAATGCCAGCGCCCCAGTTGTCTCTTCCTGTGCTTATCCTTTATCTACCACCCCACTTAAATGTGCTTTACTCAATACACAGTACTCTCTGGTATCACATGCGATGGAAATCTTCGACTGTATTACGGGAAAATAAATTTAACCTGCTGGTACTTATTGAGACCTAGTTACATGAGGCAGCCCGTCATACAATAACATTGGCTACTCCTGATGGTTTTAGGTGCCTCCATGTTGATCGTAACAGTGGTAGAGGGGGTGGAGTTGCTATGATTTTCGACAAGATTTGAATTTGTATATCTCCACCCCACCCTGGCTTGATGCATGTGAGGCAATGTTGTTAAAAATAAATGCTGACCCAGTCCATTTACTCAGTGTTTTGATTTTGTATAGGCCTACTATGACTAGGCCTCTTTTCAGCAGCTTGTGACATTTATTGGAAGCACCACAGCTTTTATTATTCTTGGTGATTTAAACCAGTTGCTAATAACCCACATGTCTCTGAAGCCACATCCCTTTTACAAATTCTTAAGTCCATGGGTTTTGATCAGTTTGTTAATACCCCAACACAAAGGGGAGGCAATACTTTAGACTGGATGTTATCAAAGAACCAGTCATTAACGTTAAACCTGGTCGAGAGATGCATCTGGTCAGATAATTTTTTACTACATTTTGAGGTTCCCCTTTCTTTTCGTATCATTCCTAAACTAACAAGATCATCAGGTTTAATACGTAATCGTAAGAAAATTACTCTCAAAGTGTTTGAATCAGCAGTGGTGCGATTACTACCTTCACTGGTAGAGTACTTAACTTTAAAGAAGTTTACATATTTTTGTAGGTCAGCTATAAACCAAGCTTTTGATCTCCTAGCTCATCTCCAACCAGTTAAACAAAATAAACTGGCCTGTTATAACCAAGGGTTCACCCTAAAGGTCTTACTAGCTAGAGGGGTGAAAAAGAAAGCAGAACGACATTGGAGAAGCTGCGCATCAGATGCTTCAGTCTCGGCTTACAAACAGGCTGCTAGACTTTATAAAGCCGCAGTATTTGAAGCTATAAGACATCATTATAATGCTAGCATGGAAGGGGCTTCATCTAAATCAAAATAACTTTTTTCAGTCCTTCAGGAATTAAAGGGATCGACTGTTGAGCCCCCTCCTTCCATGTGTGATGACTGGTGTCAGCGTATTCTTGATGGGTTCTGTCAGAAGGCTCTACAACATCAGATACATATCGAGAACCAGGTTGAGACTCTTCAATATGTAAATGATACTACCACACCATCCTTTAAAGAACCTACTCAGGGTACTAATCTTTTTACATATATACATCCATTATATGCGCTGGCCCCAGTAGAGTGGGAACCCCCTGACTTCAGTAAAAAAAGAACAGAAAATACCAGAGTGCAAAAACCTAACACTTCAGCACTAAAGAGCAGTGAAAAACATGTTGGTACCCTGGCTTCAAAACAGAGCTATAAATAAATGTTGGCTCTGGTAAAAAAAACATTAAAGCCCTATTGTAAAAGTTATCAGGGGAAACGTGTTATCAAAGGTTCCTTTACACATCTGGAGTAGGTAGTTTCTACACTAACTAAACAACTGGCTGATTGCACTACAGCCTTATTAACAGCCGGGATTTGCGGTACAACCATGGGGAGCCAGCCCGACTATCCACATAGCCCGCTAGACAATGCTCAAGATGTGGCACATAACATACTAGAGTTTGAGTGTCTTTTCTACCCCGCTGATATCCGTTAAAAATCACAATGTAGCGATAGCTAACCCTACAACAGGCACCACCCCATCAATACCTACCCAAGAAATATTACAGTCATCGGATATAGCAGGACAGCAAACGTTCAGGACTAGTGAGTAGCACACACCCTAAAACCAAACACCCCATTACAAAACAGAGGCAGCTTTTAAACAGACAGTAACTTGCTAAGCAACAATCACATTTAACCAGCGCCCGCTGTAACAGGAATGATCCAATGGGTGAAGTTGAAAACACATGCACTATTACAGTGGGACTGTATCTAAAGAACAGATGTGTATAACCGGTTCAGAAGGGCCTTAGAGGCACAGAACAATCCTTAAAATGGTGTAGATCCAAAGCTCAGCTGTGTCAGTTATTTAAAATCTTCAAAAAGGCCAGGTTGGTTATATCCAGACGTGATTGGCATAATACACCACAACCCCAAACCCCACCACCTGGTGTACTTAGAAAGGGTGAGGACATATCAAAGGGCGTATAAAACATTTGCAGCGGTAGAGCATTATGAGCAATTCAGATTTGTAAACGTGTACCAGTTACGGTTGTTGGGGCATGGGCTAGTTGTCATAACAGAAGCAGTGGAAACATTGGTCAGGCATATATTGGAAACTGTTGGACCCAATGATTTCATACAAATACGCATAGATGCTGATGGATAAACCAGGCCCTTGATTTTAAGGCAATCCACTCAGGACGTCTTCTGAATTTTCCAATTTCTGGAAAACCTGAGGCGGCTCCTGCCAAGTAAGACTGCAATTATGTGTTTTGCACCCTTAAGAATCAAAGCACTAGTTGTCAGACCCCGCTCGAGAGGTATTTACAAGCCTCTGAACAAAGTCATTCACAGCCATATTATAAAATCTAAAAGCAGGTGGCTATTACATTTTGATAACACGCCTTTACATTGGTGTCTGGTGTCTAGTATTATATATTTAATTGGACCGCACAGCTGTACAGACACTGTTATACGTGACAAAGCATTGAAAGCCCATCAAGAGCTGGCTATTCCAATGAACACCACTGTACGTTTTAGACCGCTGGGTCTCTTTGAGGAGTATTTTGATAGACCCATCAAAATACTGTACTCCAACCCTGGTGTGTTTCAGTATTTCCTGTTAATGGACAAAAATAGCCAAAAACACTCTGTACACTACAACAACCATTTCTACAGTGTAACCCATCTACAAAACCTCCTGGGGGCTAAAAACCTCTGTGAGCATTGCCATCATATTTTCAATGCAAATACATGTAGAGGGGCCCAATTAGACAGTTATGGGTGTTTCAGACAATGTATATACACTAAAAGTACAAAATCCCTTTGTTAATGGTTGTACTCGCTGAGTTACACTATATGTGATGCTGCTTTACTGATCTCTTGATCTAAATAGCAGGTATCTGATTATATCATGCATATTAAAACACACCACTCATGACTCTTAATTAATTTATACTAAAAGTATTTTAATTATACAAAAAGACTTTTTCATGAAGAGTATTTTATGTTAAATAGCTCTGAGTTCGTTGAACACCTATTTGATTAGAGTGTGTGGGTATGCTAATGAACAAAAAAACATGCGTCCGTGTGCACTGAAAATGAAAAATATATACCAAACACAAATGTGTACACAAATAAATCCACCACCAAGTGACTGTGAGTGACTCCAACATTGTTTCACCCACAATGTATATACTAAAATCTAACAACATCTTAAAATAGAAACTGACAATTATTTCAATTACATGCAACTTGACTTCAAATAGTCATGTGCAGTCCTGACATGTTTCTTTTCCTCAGTTGATGTGAAACTTTCTTTATGGGAGCATATAACATTTGCATGATACTTATTTTGATACAACTTGCATGGACACTTTTTCAAGTTATTCTGAGTTTAAAGAAGATTCTCACTTCCTTTAAACCTCCAATCTCTCAGGCCATATGAACATCCACACTTCTCTGATGTCCTAATTAGGATGATCTCTCTGTATTAATAGCCACATTTCACATTAAAACTAGGAATGGCATTGTATCCTTAATGTTGATAAATATCTGTTGGAATAGTGCTGATTATTCAGATCAGATGCTGGTAAAGTTGATCGAGGAACTTAATATCGTTATAGAAGATTGGCTTGAATCTATTCCAGGAGGTCTTATAATTTTGGCTGGTGATTTAAATGCTGATTGTAATCTCACGAGTTGTGAGACCGCATGGGCATTAACCTCTCTAGGTGATCAGGAGCTAAAACTGGCAATTAGAAATACAGAGGAGCCTTATGGCTACTTTTTGCGAGATCATGGGGTATGAGAATGCAGTTTAATGATAAACCAACATGGAATGCATGTCGGGAGTTTTCAATCATTGACTTCATGTTTGTAAGTGAACAAATAAATGAAAGGTCAGAGAATTTGATAGTCCAACTTAGTCCATTCAGTGATCACGCTATGATGTCAATTGACCTAAATTTGAAGAAAATACCTTGTGATGGAAATGTGTACTGTGCAGATAGCCTGGTGAACGTAAGGGGCAATAGAGTTAAATGGAATCCGGTAAGAAATGTTAAATTTAACAACTTGATGATGCATGACTATGAACAAAGATCGATGGAATCTAAAATAGAAACATACTCAGTTGATTCTTTTGGTGTATTATTGTCTTCGATGATGTCTAAGTTTTATAAATCTGACTCAATAGGAACCTCTCTTAAATAAGCCATAGACATACTTTTGACATAGCTATTAAACAACGTAGAGCCCAGCTGAACAAAGAACTACACTGTATAAAGAGACATAATCTGTCTCCATTAACTGCTAAAGAATTTAGTAGAGTTAGTAGGCAACGATACAAGAATTGGATGATCCAACATCGTGCTGCTCAATTTCAGAAAGACGGTGAGGTAATGCTAAATGCAATGAAAGAGTCAAATTCTAGGAATTATTTGTCTCTGATTAACAGCACTGAGTTTCTCAAGCTCAACTGAATACAAATCCTATAAGTGAAGCGGTGTGGTGTGATTACTTTGAGAACCTGTATTCTCCTTCAATCCCGCATGGGACGGTTCCCATTAATGAGGGGTCTAAAAGGGTTTTAGATGCGTCAGTTGAAAAAATAAGGAGGACTATAAGGAAAGCAAAATCTTCCTATTCCCCCGGTCCGAATAATTTGACTTTTGTAACGCTCAAACAGAACAAGTTTATGTGGGCTAGTATACTTTGCCAAATTTTTTCGTGATGTGATCGAGAGAAAGTCATTGCCTGTTTCATGCCAAATGTCGTACGTGCTTCTGATTTTTTAAAAAGGTAACCGCTTGAGTCCCACAAATTATCGGCCTATATCGCTGATGAATGTCGAGACAAGGATCTCCTCATCTATAGTATTGGAACAATTGATAAGTTGGATGGATGAGAAAGGTATCCTTAATATAAGACAGTTTGGGTTTAGGAAGGGCATGGGGACTGATGTAGGGGGTTTGCTTGTCTCTATCTTGCAATATAAAGCACGGAAATCAGGGCAACTGCCAATGTATGCTGCATCGATGGATCTCTCTGCTGCCTTTGATATTGTAGATAGACCCATTCTCTGGTGAAGGCTTGTTGCTTTGACTATAGAAAGAGGTTTACTTGACATGATTATACATCTATACTCGAATACAGTGTTGAAGGTTAGACTCTGTAAGAACGGGTTGATGTCAAAAAAATTAAGTCCAGGATTGGACTCAAGCAGGTATGCACCTTGGTAGCTATTTTGTTTAATCTTTATGTCTCTTGAGCGAGAGACATGCTTGATTCAACTGGATTATTGGCCCCTAAATTGGAAATCACTGATATAAAATGGGTAACATATGCAGACGACTTTCTGATCTTTGATCGCACGAAAGTCGGACTGCAAAGGGTTATTGATGTTTTTGGGAAGTTTATAAGTGAATTGAAGTTAAAAATAAATCGTCACAAAACGGTTGTCATAAATTTGGGACAGACAAACAGTAAATGGGCAAAACCAATGTGGTTTGTTGAGGGTACTGGGATTCGTCTGCAGAAACCAATCAGGTATTTGGGATATTCATTCTCGAGCACCATGACTCAAAGTTTTCTTAGAAAATTTTTAGGAATGAAGGCTACTGAAACGGGAAAACAAATGAAAGTGATTGAAAGGAAATTTGGGAAATTTATAATGTCACCATGGAGGAACTTCTATATCCGGAGGTAATTCCAAAATTGGTTTATGGGCTTGAATTTCTCCCAGATAAATTAACTCCATACTTAAAAACTATTGAAGCCACAATCTGGAGAAAGGTATTGTTTTTCTTGCCAAAATGCATACCAATGTAAGTAATTCGGTATGAGTTTGGTCTTTGCTCCTTGAAAAGCATTATGGAATGCAAAAAGATATCTTTATATAGAAAATGTGTCACAGGTGAAAGTAATTCCATGTATAAGCTATTCAATGATAATGTAATGGAGGATTTTATGCAGAACCTTAAAATTGATATGGAAAACATACTTACAAATATTGCCGTTACATTGAAATGTCTCATTGAGAAACCATCAAAGGTGAAATTGCTGATCAAAGCGTTTGATTGGGTTGGCAATAATGCCGCTATTTTGAATTCTGAGTTGTATTGCCAAATTGTATCAGTATGGAAGTGGTACCCATAGTTAGAGAAATAGCTTGTAAAATACCCTTCAAAGTATCTGCGAAACAGTAGGATGCGGTTCAGGTGCAATGTACTAAATATGAGGGAGAACTGTTATATACCTCATCTAATCACTCATGAGCTGAAAGTATGTAGATTTTGCGCAATTGCTGGGGAAACGGAAACCTTGATGCACCTGTTGCTAATTTGTCCAAAGTTGAGCTAGGAGAGGATGGATTACTTTCCGAAATTTGTTCATGATACATCAAATGTGTTAAGGGAACAGGTATGTTTGAAATGCTTCATGGTTCAGCTGTATCTATGAAGATTAGCGTTAATGCCTTTTTGTTGAACATCTGTAATGTGACGTAACTGCTATACGCTCATTGATAATATTTGAAAAGTTAATAATTCCTGTTTTATAGTTTGGTACCTAGTTATTTTTACTATTTTTGTAAACAGTCACTTCAGTGTCCTGATTTAATGTTTTATTATCAATCAAGAAATTCGATGTTTTAATGTATGCAAATGAATTTTAGTTTTATATGGACATTTTGTAATGGTATTGCTTAGAATATATTCATTGAAAAAATTGAAAGAAATAATGAGATGTATTTGAATGCTTGTATATATCTTTTTGTAACAAATTGTATGTGATTTTGTAAAGGTTTATATAAACCAATATGCAATAAAATAAAAAATTAAAATGTAGGATCTCTTAATGTCCACTTAACAGTTTAATGGCCGCAGCCGGGCTCTTTCAAAAGTACACAGGGGATATCCAGAGGCTAGGCGATATCTTCATTCTTCATACCTCTGTTTGCCCCTCACAACTTATGTGGGTGAGTAAGACCAGACAAACTTCTCTGCTCTTTTGTTGAATGCAAAGCCGCTCTAGTGCATTGCTAATCATTCATTAGATCAAGAGATTAATAAAGCAGCATCACATATGGTGTAACTCAGAGAGTACAACCATTTACAGGTAGGGGTTGTGTAGTATTGTTGTTTCATATTTTTAACAACAAAAATAAACACAGCTGTGAGCATCACTGTCGCTGGTGTTTAAGAGTGGAGTGCAAAGTGCTTAAGGAGAGACCTTCAAAATGTCCGCAATGTCACGCCTTTGCAAGGTCGTGTGCTTGTTTAAACATTCACAATGCGAAAGCAGCCACCGGGGCTGTGGTGTGTGAGCCCCGTTTTGACTTTCCCAAGTGCGGGAAACTTTCCACAGAGAGTCATATATGTAATGGGCTAATCTGCTGGATATGTAAAGTGCCTGTTGTCAACATGGCTGAGCACCTGTGTTATATGATGGCAGGTAGACCTCAAAATAATAGCAAGGATTATATTGTGTGTGTCATGGAGGCCCCGCAGGAGAATATAATGCACTAGCTAAACTACATTTATGCCAGACACTTAACAGGAAATAGTTGTTGGGAGTTTGAGGGCGATTTGTGTGTGAGTAATTTTGTTAGCACATTTGTAACAACTCAATTCAAAAGCTACACATTTTTAGCTCATAATGCCAAAGGGTATGATGGCTACTTTATACTCACACAAGTGGTGATGGGGTGAATTAGAGTAAAACCTATCACACAGGGTAATAAGCTCATGGCCATGCTTGTGGTAATATTACAGATACATTTTATCGACTCCTTGAACTTCCTACCCATGAAACTCAGTTAACTCTAAAAAGCTTGTAGTTTCTGCAGTTCAAAGAGCTTCATTACACATCTTTCAACAGGGCTGCTAATCAAAACCATGTAGGCTGACCCCAGCACCCGATCAATATGGCGTTCAGTATATGATGACTAGCGAGAAAGACCAGTTCATGGCATGGTATAAGGCAAATAAACACACTGTATTGACTTTCATCAGGAGTTAAGGACTTATTGTAAAGAAGATGTCAACATTTGAAGACAGGCTTGTGATTTGTTCAGGGACGTAATCATTCAAACGACCTGTGGGTATGATGGCTACTTTATACTCACACAAGTGGTGATGGGGTGAATTAGTGTAACATTTATCACACAGGGTAATAGGCTCCTGGCCACGATTGTGGTAATATTACAGATATGTTTTATCGACTCCTTGAACTTCCTACCAATGAAACTCAATAAACTCCCAAAAACATTTAGTTTCTGCAGTTCAAAGAGCTTCTTTACACATCGTTCAACACGGCTGCTAATCAAAACAATGTTGACCTGGCCCCGGCACACGATCAATAAGGCGTTCAGTATATGATGTCTAGCGTGAAAGACCAGTTCATGGCGTGGTATAAGGCAAATGAACACACTGTGTTTGACTTTCATCAGAAGTTAAGGGCTTATTATAAAGAAGATGTCAACATTTTAAGACAGGCTTGTGATTTGTTCAGGGACGTAATCATTCAAACAACCTGTCAGGAAATACCTATACAGGGGGGCTTAAACGTGTCATAAGTTGATCCTTTTAAAGGTATCATGAGGGTGAGTTGTTGTATGTAGATCTACAGGCAATTGTACCTAAAGCCTAAACAATCATACTGCTTCCCCAGGATGTATACCACAGACAACAGAAACTTTATTCCACAGCAGCTATTCAATGGCTCTTATGCATAGAGGACACCAAAAACATTGTGATACAACATGCCCTAACTGGGAGTGGTGAGAAATGCTAAATTCAACCATTATTACTTATTATGGGTGTCCCGATTGTTGTCCAGCCGGGGCTTTCAATACTCTGACAGGTACTACTTACACCCTATTGAAACAGATGTTCCTAGTCAATCAGGGTGTTTGCGTTGTCAGTATCTGGGAACATGAGTGGTGGGGCAATCTTCGCAAAACAATCCTAAAGTTGTTTGTTTTCTTAAAGAGAAGAAACAGCCCGACCCCATACAACCCCATGATGCAATACACTATTTACATTTCTCCAGTCTATGCCCAGATGTGAACAATGAAAATCTATATCTTCTAGGACACCACAAGATCATCTGTGACAATTTTGGACATATAGAGTAGGATTTTGGCTTGATAAGGTGCGAGGTGTATCTGTCGAACGGGAAATCATATTATACCTTCTAGATCATATTTATATATATTGGCCTAGGCCAAGTCGCTCTGCGAGGAAATCCGTGTTGCAAGGTCCTGACCTTAGATCAGTGTTAGCTGCCATTTTAGGTTCATCCGCCATTTTAGATTCTCACTCTAAAGTCACCCTGTGTTCTAAGATGGTGGACAGTGTCGTTTTGAATGTAACATGGCCGTCTTGACCTCTGTGTACAAGTCAATGTGTAAACTGCCCGCAGGCCAAATGTTAGGGTCATGTACTGAGACCTTGTGCCAACGATACTAATCCATGAACATATATCGTGTACAATACTGTTCGAGCAGCTAATGTGAACACTTGTTTAACTATATTGTATAAATGTGTACAAAGGTTCAATATGAAATCCAAAGATACACTGTTGCTATTGTAACTTGTTGGAGAATGTATTAAGGATAACCCCTAGATGTATAAATGCATAAATTAGGAGCAAACTCGGCACGAACCCTAGATCCAAGATTCATTAACTTACAAGTGGTTTGGACATCATGTTTTGGATTGTATAAAAGGTGTGACTATTCTGATGTACAGTCCCACTCACTGAACACACCGAACAAGGCTGGTATTCGCTGTGTTGTACTGAGGGCCTGAGAGCTATCTGTTGCTTTGTTCTTTGAAACTGTTCAGTTGAAGAATAAAGATCTGTGTATCTTTTGAACCTGCGTTTGGTGTATTTCCTTTTGGGGTACTCAGCCTCGATATCTTCTTTTTGCTTTCACAGATGGCGCCCGAATAGGGACCCTCAAGATTGATGCCAGCTTGTTGAAGGTTGACGCAGCTATCGGACCGGGATCGGACGGTGTAAAAGGGGCCCCTTTCCTGAATGAGAAGCGACACCTCAGCAGCGCTGCACGGCCCGATCCCTGGATGGTGAGCATGCGGTCCGAGTCGGCATCTTGACGAGGGTCCACTAATCGAGGCGGGCAGATTTGCCGAAATCACCAAACACAAGGTAACATTTGTTAGAAAAACTTTGAAATCCGATCGGACCTCCTTATGCTTGATCAGGTGAGTCGTGACCAGATTCTCAAGTATCCTGATAATTTGTTTTGGTGTATTACACTTGCAAGTGCAATTACTGATGAGGTAACACCAGTATTCTGATATGCCTGGGAAATTGTCTGCCTGCTTCAGGGCATTATTCCGCAAGGACAGACAATCTTTGGAATTTAGCCATCCGGCGCCACAGGAGTGGTCGCCGGCTTGTACTATGTACTGTAAGCATGGCATTGGTAGTATAGTGTTTAATGATATTTGGCACAGACAAACTAGACATGCTTCCTAACTTCAGTGGCCAATCAATGGTAGTTTTGAAATCCCTCGTATTGAGTATTTAGAGTCTATATTATTAAAGAAAAAGGCTATACCTGCAGCAATTGATAACAAAGAAGCTTTACAGCAGCTTAAGAGTAGAGAAAAACATGCGCGCCGTCATAAGACGAACGCCGAAAAAGCGTTGTTATATGACCAAAATAAACAGTCTGACTCAGCTAGGAATATGTATAGGGCTTTCTCACTGGTATCCAGAAAATCTATCCTTCTAAAGAATTTCTTGTTTCCGATGAACTTATCGATAAATTGTTAAATGAAAGAAGGCCTGGTGCCACTGCGCCACCTCCGTACGTTCTTCTTCCTGGTGGTTTGCCTCTTCCTGCTGTTATTCCTCCTCCTGCTCCTCCTGCTGCTCCTATTGTTCCTCCTGCTGTTCCTCTTCCTCCAGTTGTTGGTCCTCCTTTTGTTGTTGCTCCTCCACTTTTGCCCGTGGCGCCAGTGATAACACCTCCGTTGAATTTGCCTATTCTCCCTCTTCCAAGTGGTTCTATGCCGCTTGTAGTAGATCAGGGAATGGTATTGAGGGTTGTTACTCGCAATGCTGTACCTCCAGAGAAGAAACGTGAGTTAATTGCGTGGGCTAAGCATTGTATGGAGAAGGGTGATCAAGCTAAAGTTTTTGCCACACTTTCTAATATGGACAATTTTCCTGAGAAAAATGTTTTGATTGAGGGATTAGGGATTCGTTTGTGTGTAATGTGGGACAGATTAAACGATACAGATCTCCCACAAGGGTTGAGGGATCTGAACACCTTAGCGTCGTCTAGAGATACTGCGGAGAAAGTACAAGAGCATGTTGAGAGGGTATTTGAGTATAGAAAGGAGTTGGAAAGGTAACAGAATGAGGATGAAGATGGAGATAGTTTGGACATTATGTATGTGTAGAAACAATTCCTTCCTTGTCGTAAATCGATATCTGAGGAAATGCGAATCTGCATGAAAGACGCGATTAGATGGATCTCAGACACATCGATAACTCCTATTGAAGTATATGACACATATAGTCAGTATACGCCAGAAATGCAGAGATAATTGATACAGGTAATGGTAGAATACCTACAGGATGAATGTGTAAAAAGAAAGATTTGTTGTCCCGCAGGGTTATTGAGTATTTACGAGAGCTTTTTCATTTGACACCTCTTCGGCTGCTTTAGCGCTCAATTTGGCTCTGTTGCTTAATAAGCGTTTGGAGTTGCCTACTTCTCAGTTCCCTATGAGAGAGGTTCCTCCGCCATTTGTCCCAAAAGTAGAGATCCCTGCTAACGTTGCAGCAGGTATGCCAGCTCAGGATATCCCTGCACACTATGTGTCGCAGTTTGTTCACGTCCCGTTTTTGAGACAGGAAGTGAACACCATCAGGCAATCTATTCCCGACATTAGGAAAAATTCCGACAGGGTTCTATAAAGAAATAGAGTCTGTTTTGCAATCCTCAGTATTCACTTTAAGTGATATTGATCTGTTATTTCCCGTACTCCTGCCCGTAGATTTGTGGAAACAGGTTGGGACTATAGATGATGTAGCAGGGTTAGGAGATACATGGGCCAACATAATTAGACTTGATGGAGAAAGGCCAGCTGGCAAGAGACCGCTTCAGGTGATACTAACTTTACCTGACAGAATCGTTGCGAAATTGAAAACTATAATTCCCGAAAAGAGAATTATTTGGGACAAGCTTACTGCCTGTGTCCAAGGGAGGTCTGAGGGTGTTCGAACTTTAATTGGTTCGAACAGGTATTCTCGGATTTCAGTGGACAAGACTTAGGCACAGAGTCTGGGAAAAGATTATTCATTAACAAATTTGTGCGTGGATTGCTGCCTGACATCCAGTCGTAAATGATGTCTCTGAGAGCGCTTGGCAAGTGAAGTCTCAATCAAAAGTATTGCACATGGCTCAGTACTATGAAAATCGTGTCAATCATGAAAAGGAAAGAGTCGAAAAGAGGAAAGGTGATTTGAAGACAAAAGTACTATTACAGCAAATTGTTAGAGGCCCTAGAGGAGGTAATTCACAAATTAGAGGTCAGTATGTCCCACAAGGAAATGTTCCCTTGGGTCCTGTAAACATTAACCAGTGTGCCTACTGGAGACAAGAGGGTCATTGGCGTGCACAATGCCCGATCCTCCGACAAAGGTCAAATAACACATTTGGGAAAATGGGTAGATGACCCAGAGGTCGCCCGGGTGTAGGGGGCCCTGGTAGAGGTCAGTTTGGACAAGATTCACAGCAACCTTTTTCACAGGATAATCAGGCACCAAGTGTGGATACTAGAAACATATTTGATCATCCTTCTGCCGCTTACCTCTCTGAGCAACTTCCTTTTGATGACATTCTGTTTTGCTAGGATTGCCCGAAGTAGGGTTTGGAACCAACGCCTATTCCATTTAATCAGAAAGGTCCCTACGTTGAAATGTTAGTGGGAAATAGGAAACATCTATTCTTGATAGATACAGGGGCACAGAAGTGTTCCATTGATCATTCTCGGGTTCCAAACATTCCACTGTCAAGGCAAACCAATGTTTCTGTAGGGTTTTCTGGCACACCAGTTGTCTGTCCGGTTTCTTCACCGGTACCTATTTCTTTGGGTCCCTTTACGGACCACTGTCCATTCCATTTGACTTTGAATTGTGGAGAGAATTTGTTGGGGTTGAATCTTTTAAAGGAATTAAATGCGGTAATTCATTGTTCTTCGGATGGAGTGTGTTTGACGATTTCACCACAGCAACTTTCTGTCTCTCAATTCTTGACCAGACCTTTGCCACCGCAATTTAGCGATGTTCCGGAGTGTTTGTGGGCAATTGACGATAATGATGTCGGTGTTTTGCAAATTGAACCTGTTAAGATCGTCTTGAAACATGGAGTAAAACTGCCATGTATTCCACAGTATAAGATCTTGATCGATGGTGAGCAAGCTTTGAAATGCATCGTCTCCGATTTTGTGCATCGAGGGGTGATTGAGGAAATTGCAGGTAGTTTGTGCAATAGTCCGATTTTGCCCATGTACAAAAAAGGCGATAATGCAATTCCTTTTCATTTCATAATTGATTTGCGTGCCATCAATAAGATTGTCGCTCCACAATTTCCAATTGTGCCTGATGTGACGACGATATTAACTATGATCCCGGCTTAAGCTACTTACTTTAGTGTTGTGGATCTAAAAAATGCTTTCTTTAGTATTCCTATACACAAGGACAGTAGATATTTGTTCGCCTTCACCTTGGGGCGAAGCTCCTGAACATTTATCCGTGCACCGCAGGGTTACACGGAAAGTCCTAGCATCTACAGTAGGGCTTTGAAAGAGCAGCTCGATACCCTTGAGTTGCCCTCTACTTGTACACTGCTTCAAAAAGTTGATGACTTGTTGTTAGCCGCTGACTCACAAAGCGCTTGTAAGGAGGGCAGTGTGTTGTTACTTATTCACCTGGCTAAACACGGACATAAAGCTTTGCTTTAAAAATTTCAATATTGTTGCCAGGAGGTCGCTTATTTAGGCTATCTCCTGTCAAAGGAGGGAAGAAGATTGATGCCTGAACGGATAAAACTCATTTGTAGCATGTCTGTCCCAAATACACAGAAGGAAGTTAGAGCCTTGATAGGAATGGCTTCTTACTGTAGGCAGTGGATCCCCAACTTTTCGTTAACGATCAAGCTGATGTTGGCTCTGACGAGAGAAGGGCATTTCTTCGCCATTGCCGTGGAACATGGAGCACCAGCATGCATTTGATTTGCTCAAGACTGCATTGTGCCCGGCACCAGTTTTGGGCACACCAATTTATGAAAAGGCTGTTGTGTTGTTTGTGCATGAATGTGATGGATGTGCTTTGGCTGTATTAACGCAGGAACATAGAGGGAAGAATAGGCCATGCGGTTACTTTTCTTCCGCCCTTGATCCCGTAGCATGCGCTTTGCCAAGATGTTTGCGAGCTGTCGCTGCTGCTGCTGCGTCTGTAAAACAGAGTGAGGGAATGGTCCTAGGCCATGCTTTAACCCTAACGGTACCTCACTCTGTGGATGTTCTACTGAACAGAACTCAAACGCAACACCTCACTTCCGCACGGTTGACGAGATATGAATAGATCTTGTTTGCACCACCCATACAAATTAAGAGGTGTTGTGTTCTTAAATTGGCTGAACTCTTACCTTTCCCACAAGGTACTGCTTGCAGTGACGAAGAGTCACATGACTGCCTTTACACTACCGAACAAGAGACAAAGGGTAGAATTGAACTTAAAGATACTCCTTTGAACAGTCCACAAGGGGAGCTGTTTTGCCATGGCTCCAGCTTCAAACTTCCGGATGGTACCTCCACAGCTGCTTATGCAATCACTACAATGAGCACGGTCGTGGAAACCAAGAGAATCACGCATAACTCTGCGCAGGCCGCAAAGATTATAGCTTTGACCCGAGCTTGCAAACTTTCTGAAAGGCTATATATACACTGATAGTCAGTATGCCTTTGGAGTGGTTCACAACTTTGGGAGACTTTGGTCAGAAAGAGGGCTCTTAACTTTACATGGTACAAATATCCAGCATGGCTCCCTGATAGTACGGCTACTCTCAGCGCTTGCACTCCCTACTCAGCTGGCTATCGTAAAATGTGCAGCGCATCAAAAGATTGCAGATGATGTAGGAAAAGGGAATGCTTTCGCTGATCAGATAGCTAAACAGACTGCCACTGATCTCTCTTCAGATATGTACACTTCGAGGGAGGCCTCAAATGCCTGAACTATGGATGAGGGTATTGATTCCGTAAGGGATATCCAAGGCGATGCCACATTAGAAGAGTCTAAGAAATGGGCTGAGGGCTTGGGGAAACTTGATGATGATGATGGGTGTTGGGGTGACAGAGTTGAAGGGAAATGGCTACTTCCCAACGCGTACATTATGATGATGGTTGTTATGGCCCATGGTCCCACACATATATGTGCACGCAAAATCACACAAATGTTGGAAAAAGTATGGGTAAATGACAAAATCTCTAAGGTAGCTGAACGCTTTGCTCAAGACTGCATGATCTGTTTACAGCATAATGTGGAAAAGGGAACGTCAACTCCTAGGGGAAGTTTTGGTCCACCTTCTGTCCCTTTTGAGGTTATACACTTTGATTTTATTGAGATGGAACGGTGTAATAATCTGAAGTATGTGTTAGTTGTCATCTGTGCTTTCAGCAAATGGGTTGAGGCTTTTCCTGTTAAAGACGCTACAGCCATGACTACTGCAAAGACTATGTTAAAAGAATACTTCCCAAGATTCGGGCTACAAAGAGTCATCTGGTCAGACAATGGTCCACATTTTATCACTGCTGTAATTCTGCAGATGTGCGCGGGATTACAGATCGATAAACGGTTCCATTCGGCCAGACACGCTTAGAGTGCCGGACTAGTGGAAAGACACAACGGCATCATCAAAAACAATCTCGCTAAGACGTGTGCCAGCACCAAACTAAAATGGCCGGACGCCTTACCGATTGTGTTGTTATCAATGCGTACAACCCCTCAAACTAAGACTGGGCTCTCTCCCTTTGAGGTGGTAATGGGGAGGCCTGCTAATATCTGGAACATTCCAAAATGTCGTTCCTTGAGAAATGTTGAAAATGTACTTCTTTCAGATTACTGTAGGCAGTTGACTAAAAACTTGTTTTTGATTTATCACCAGGTGCGAGAGGCTTTACCTGTACGATACGAAGGCCCCGGTCACAGAATATGACCTGGGGAGTGGGTTCTTGTAAAGTCCTTCGAGCGATCGTCTTGCCTTGCACTTCATTGGCGGGGCCCCTTCCAGGTCCTACTGGTCACACAGACGGTGGTGCGAGTGGCAGGCCGAAAAATTGGATCCACGCGACACACACCAACAAAATTCCACACCCAGTGCCATAGGATACAGAAGAAGCAGAACCCGTCATCAGTACTGCAACCAACGATCCCGAAGCAGTAACTGGCATCAAAAGTGTGCCAGGGATTCTCCCTGATCCTGTGAGGTCTGGGGAAACAGCCATTCCACCCCCACACTCTCCAACCATTTTGCTTCCAGAGACGATCCCCAATTGTGCCTCTAACCTTACTTCCGTTCATTCGCGAATTTGACTGGGGAGGACAGACCTTTGTATGTAGGCAAACCTGTCTACTTTGTTTGCGGTAATGTAGCATTCCTATGGCTACCCAGGGATTGGCAGGGAAGATGTTATTTAGGGATCCTGTTACCCGGGGTATTCATAGCCTGTACTGTAGAGGTTTCAAAGTCTCGTCCACGGCGGGACGAGAATGGTGACACTCCAGCACAAGTAGCAAAATCCTTTGTGCCATTTTGGGGACAAATAATGAACTCCAAGGATCTCAAGAGACTAGCGAGAGTAGCACTTCAGAACCGGATGGCATTAGATGTCATCCTGGCTGAACCTGGAGGGGTATGTAAATTAGTGGGGTCCACTTGCTGTGTTATTGTGCCAGATTCCTCCCCAACTATCTTCAAGGCAATACAGAATCTGCATGTCCTAAGTTCAGAAGTGCATGTTCCCGAGGGAAACTGGGATCTTAGCGCTTGGTTCTGGGACTTCTTGCGATCTTGGGGTTGGAAGGTACTCTCGTCTTGCTGATCATTTTGGGAATTCTGTTGTTTCTTTGTTGTTGTATACAATGTCTTCCTGGCATATGTTCGATGCTAGGGGGATGTTGCGCATAGGCGATGGGTACATTAGGACGCAAGGTATACGCCCCACACCAGAACTCCAATGAATATGTGTTGAAAGAAATTCTAGTAACTGATCTAATGGCAATAGATATCTCCGATGGTGATTCAGGGTGTATGGACGTTGAGACGTGGAGTTATTCGTAAAGTGATTAGAAGTAGTTTAGTGCTTGGCAAAGGCCAAAAGGAGGGTTTGTCGAAAGGGAAATCATATTATACCCTCTAGATCGTATGTATATATATTGGCTTAGGCCAAGTCGCTCTGCGAGGAAATCCGCGTTGCAAGGTCCTGACCTTAGATCAGTGTTAGCCGCCACTTTAGGTTCATCCGCCATTTTAGATTCTCACTCTAAAGTCACTCTGTGTTCTAAGATGGTGGACAGTGTTGTTTTGAATGTAACATGGCCGTCTTGACCTATGTGTACAAGTCAATGTGTAAACTGCCCGCAGGCCAAATGTTAGGGTCATGTACTGAGACCTTGTCCTTCGTTGACCTGTGTATAGAGGATTACCTGTGCCAACGATACTAATCCATGAACATATATCGTTTACAATACTGTTCGAGAAGCTAATGTGAACACTTGTTTAACTTTATTGTATAAATGTGTACGAAGGCTCAATATGAAATCCAAAGATAAACTGTTGCGATTGTAACTTGTTGGCGAATGTATTAAGGATAACCCCTAGATGTATAAATGCATAAATTAGGAGCGAACTCGGCACGAACCCTAGATCCAAGATTCATTAACTTACAAGTGGGTTGGACATCATGTTTTGGATTGTATAAAAGGTACGACTATTCTGATGTACAGTCCCACTCAATGAACACACTGAACAGGGCTGGAATTCGCTGTGTTGTACTGAGGGCCTGATAGCTATCTGTTGCTTTGTCCTTTGAAACTGTTCAGTTGTAGAATAAAGATCTGTGTATCTTTTGAACCCGTGTTTGGTGTATTTCCTTTTGGGGGACTCAGTATCGATATCTTCTTTTTGCTTTCACATATCCACCGCAAGGACTTTATTTATCAGGGCTGCCCTATAGATGTGATGGTAAGCTAATGTTCCCGCTTTGTCAAAAATGCTGTGAGACAAAACAGACAAAGTATGAACACACGGATGAAGAGCAGAGGTTACAGGCACTTGGTGTATTATACAATTACAGGCCACTTTGAAATGCAGCTATCGATTGGAGCGCAAACATAAGATATGGCATTTTAGAACAATCACGCTAGAGTGGTTCAGTACTTATATCCAGATGTTCCGCCAGCAAAAACGGGAAGCTTCTGGTTTCTGTCATGGTGTTTGGACGATGCCACTAAACAGGCTTACGTGGACGATTATTGCAAACAACAGGGCATACGTTTGTGTAAAGAATGCATTGAGGAAACCCCACCCGGCGGTTGTTAGCAAAACTATGCCTTAATTTCCCACAGGGCAAGTTTGCACAAAGAGCTCTCAAACACAGCCATCATCACAGACCCTGATGAGCTTCACGATTATTTATTGAATAATTCGTGCAAAGTGTGCAGCTGCATGTTCATAGATGATCAAACGGCTTGTTTGTGCTGTCGATATGCTGAGGAACATCCAACAACTTCTGACAATACCCATATTTTCATGATCGCATTCACAACAGCTAATGTACGCTTAAAGCTCTGCAATGTGATGGATCAATTGCAAGAAAGGGTTCTGTATCATGACACTCATAGTGTTATTTTTGTCAGCCTCCCTGGGGATGTCAATCTACTAACTGGTCTTATCTAGGGGATCTATCTTCATAGCTAGCCCCCAGCATGTACATTGTGGAGTTTGTATCCGCAGGGCCTAAAACATATAACTATCACACATCTCTAGGGACTGTCAATATGAAAGTGAAAGGCACAAAGCTGTACATTAACAATACAGTCGAGATACATTTTGACAGTTTGAAAGATCTTGTTCAGTCGTATACATAGGCAGATGCACGTAACACCACAAGATCTATCACCATTACACCGCTGTGTATTGTGCATGATCAAAAATAATGGGAAATTAGCACATGTAGTCTTCAGAAGACTCTTAGTGTTGTGTTTAATAAAAGGACTCTGGCACCAGGTGATTTGATGCATCCTTACAGGTATTGAGTACCTGGTGTTATCAATAGCAGACTACAAAATCATTTTGCGTGTGTGCTGGCCGGCCCTTCCAGCTGTGGTAAGAGTTATTTTGTCAGAAAACTTCAAACAGTGATGACACAAAAACCCCAAAATATTGCATTGTTATAAAACTGCATTTTTACAGAACTTTACACCACCAGTTTAAACACCTCTTATTTGTACAGGGTATGCCGGACAGTCTCAACGATGATCACCTGCTTCCACCCGGCATGAGGAGTATGGTAATCATGAACAATTTGATAACAGATGGTGGTCAGAGCGCTGAACTAGAAACAGCCTTTACTCGGTATTCATATCACCGCAATCTTAGCATTTGCTATATTGTGCAGAACTTGTTCAATAAGGGTAGGAGAAACAGATCTATGACACTAAACACTAGTTATATAGTGTTATTTAGAAACACCTGTGAAAAGCAATAACTAGCCATGATAGCTCGACAGATGTATCCATTCAAAATACAATTATTCATGGAGGCTTTTGAAGACGCTACCAGTAAACCCTATAGATGTCTGTTGATTGATTTAAAAACAATCACTCTAGAGGATTATATATTGTGCACCAATATATTCCCACCCAGTCCACCTGCTGTCTACATCCCTAAAAATACATCTAAAACCTCTATAAAACACCCTTAAACACCCATCAGTAGATGTTAGAGCTTTGAACATGTTGGCATGCATAAAGAGAAACATTGCGCTGCTCAAAATGCTTGTATATGCTAGCGCTCAACAACACAAGGCCAGTCTCGGGAGGATAGCTCAGGGGCAATGCGCTTGCCTTGGAATCAAGACGACGCTGATCAACACAGGTTCTATCCCCGGGTCCGCGGTTAGAAACCTCTGGGTATTAAGCGTGTTAAAAATAACCCAGGGGTCCGTGATGGAGCACGCTCACAAAATGTATTTGGTGGAAAAGCGCCAGCTACAATTTCTGCACTGACACCCCTGTAGGACTGGGATATAAAGAAGGTTTTCACCATGAGACTCGACTCAGAAATGAAGGATGTTTTAAACAGATCTGATTTAACAGCTCATGCTAAAGTGGCCATATACGCAGATATTTTGCATAAATACTTATATCACACTAAGCATGGTGATGCAGAAAATAACAAACTAACATTATACATTCCCCCACTGATGAATCTAGCAGTGTGAAGGCAACAGGCAGTAAACCCTGTTGTGGCACACATGGTGAATGCACTTAGCCAGCACTATAAATCTATTGCTGACTATTGCAACATAAAATGGAGCTTGAAAAGCATGTGGCTGCGTGGACTGAATTCATCTACATAGGTCTGGTAGTAAGGGGCTCGAACCTCCACGGAATATTACAAGTCGACAGCCAACTTCTATAAAAAATGCCCCCAGTTGATGGAACGAGTTAATGCAAGCAGTTACTGTTTTAAATATCCCAACATCCATTGTAGGTCATGTTGCCCAATGACACCTTCTGGAGAGGCTAAAAACTGGCACCCCTTTTACCCCACAACAACACAGTCCTATAAATACACCCAGGGCAATCATCCCTATAAGCAGATCCCGATCGCCCAGTCCCGAAGCACGGTGGCCTACATGGGGCTTTAAAGACTCTTTAACATCCACATGCTACTATGATGATTATGCCATCTGTACCTCTGAAGCGCCTAGGCCACGCAGGCCACATACACGCCCAAGTTGGTTGTCTGATTAGTGCAAACAACATGTTGTCTGTGTGTATTGTTTTTTTTTAAATTATTTTTTCCAGTATAGTTTATTACATTGCAGTATCTATGTATAACAACGCACAACACTTGTTGACTTTTAAAAAGTTATTTTATTCATTCACGATAACACTACGTAGAACATAGACATCTGCATTTTTCAAACAGAGTAAAACATCTGTGAGCTTATACACATTGTTTAATGTCTTATTATTAACAAATCTCATCACCATGTTATCGTTTTGTTAGTGATTGTGCGAGTACATTTTGAAAACAGCCAACAGTGATCTCCATTCTGACATTTGACTTGTAAAGAATATACAGTGTTGTCCGCATGTAATTGCTTTAGAGTCTTGGACCGGCACAGTGGTATAATGTAATGCTTTGCAATGCTTTTCACAAAATGCTTTACAACACATGCGTATATGGGGTGTTGCATGAATTATGCCAGGCTGTGAAATTCTGTCAGCATATCCCCTTCTAACCACAGAGCTACCCAATGTGTTCCAGCCCATGTGTGCGGATCGGTGTTCACCACCAGGCTAACAAGCTGGGTGCGGGGTAGTCGTGTGGGGCATGTATCATTGGCAAACACACCATGAAATGTTTTTCCGGGTGTGTCTATGGTACGAAGGAATCCTTTTATCTCAAGACTATTAATTAAATATCAGAGTATGTTTCATTGTGCGTTGATCTCGAAAACACTATTGAAAATGCTTCACACTAGAAGCAAGTGCGTAGATGCTAGGTTTCCTACAAATTTTACATCAGCTAATAGGTTCCCAATCCTCAGTAGGTTAAAATGGCCATATGAGGTGTTATCTGGTGTTAGATTGAAGGCCAGTAGCGTGTAGCTATGGGGATTGTCATTACCTGGGAATGCAACTGTCGCATCACGCATGTGCTTCCCCGTAATAGACACCACTCGCATGTACCCCCTGATTGTGTTTGGAAGTCCAAAGTTAGGTGTGGGATCAAGACACCATCCTTATACAACACTGCACAGTTCATGTTACAGTGCTTGTAGTCAAAGGGGTTTCTAGTGTATGTGCCTGTGAGCAACGCTGTTTCAACCACCCCCATGATGATCATTTTTGGGAGTTGTCCTGGGAATGGGTTGTCTTGACTGGTACCCCGGCTACCAGTAGGAATGCTGAAGACTTTAAGGGCTACTCTTTCAACCAGATACTTCACGTTAGGTATTTTCAATGTCTCTGCATGTGCTAGTCTAATGGTTGGGAAGACACTCACATGTTTAATGAACAAACTAGGCGATACAATGATTAGCTTTTATAGTTTGGCATCCACGCTGATGAGACAGATTCTGTGTTTCTGGAAAATTTCACTTTGGGTGCAACGCTGTTGATCAACAGTTTATCCTAGAGAAAAAGGTCAGAATGTAGATGACCTAATAAATCAAATGTCCTACTGACCCTGGCATAGCAGGCTCTCTTTACGAACCATGCATTCTCACCATCCAGAACAGTGGTGTCGAACTGCCCCACAGTGTCTCCGTAAGGGAGCCCTGCCGAGAGTTGGTTTTCAAAGGCATCAGTGCCATAATATAATAAGCTCTCTATATAGGCCCTGTTTGGATACATACCATCACTCTGTGTTATCATTCGATCTCCCAGTGTTACGCCCACCTGGTTGAACATTGTAGCTATGGGGTATGCGACCGTAGCCACTCATGCACCAGCTGTGATGTTGGTGCCATTGGCATTTGTTATTTTATAAGTTAGATGCAACAGTGTGTCATTCAAATCGAGATACAATATGGCTGATCCCGATACAAAAAAATCTATGGGAGGCTAGCCATGATAGCACCGCCAGCGGTCACACCTCCATGAAAAAACTGTTCACAATGCTGATTTGGGTCAGCGGTATGCTGAAGTTATCAACCTCTGATTTCAAACACTCCCCGGTCACCCTGTATAAAATGGCAATTTTTCTTTAGTAGATAGCACCGCCCTTGTGTCTTTTAGGGCTAGCTTGCTACTTATTAGTCCAATGTCTGCGTGGGACCCTGGAGCTTCTTCTTTTCTTAACAGGTTTTGGTGGTCCACGTAGATGGGATTCTTCTTAACAGTCCTACAAGGTCTATAAATGAAGCCTGATCCATCCTGCCCCTCCTTTTTCTGTTTGGCAAGCCAATTGGAAACCACAGTTGTCACACTCCCTATGACGCCTTTTGCAATACTGGTGGCAGCTGTTTTCACATGTGATTTCGCTTATTTTAAGCTGCGGCGTAGGAAAGGCATTGCATCTCTGAAGAGACTTCTGAAAATACCGCCGAAGCCATGCTCCATATATTATATGGGGCTTGCTCTAAAATATGGCTGATCACCATAGGAAGCCTAGGTCCTGTAATATTCCATATAGGCCCTGGGTCCCCATAGTTCTACACCACAGCCATTGTAACGCTGTTTCATTAGTCATTCAGCTGGCGCAGTCTCAAGTGCAGCCGCAGCCAGATTTTTTCATATTTAAATAATTCAAACTGTCCTTGATTGTCTCTTATCTGTTAATGATGTCAAAATGGTTTTCACACACTGAATGTAATTGGGTTTTCTGTTTTGAATGTTCACAATATCATTGTTGTTTCCTCTAATCTCTATGGTTCTAAGTAATGGTGCATAGCTATCCGCCAGCCTTTGATACTTCACCATATCGCTGTAAATCAGTAAACTGTAAAAAAACATTAATATCAGATTGAGTATTGTCCCACAGTTCTACATTTCCAATGTTTTCACATGGTTCACAATATGTTAACCATTTTCCCCATTGTTGAAAAACTGACCGACTCGTCCGGTCCCTGAAGAAAAACTATCTGCTGATGGGTGTTTAGATGTAACACTGAATCACCATACTCTGGTATGTTGGATATGCTTTTGTTGATGACTCTGACAAGATCCTGTATAGTTGGGTAATGCCCCTCAGTGAACAGTCCCGGTGAAAGCCTTGGTGGGCTTATTCATTTTATGATAAATGTGGCGTTCCTGCTGCCTAGAGTATTCCACAAACAGATGTATTGAACTTCTTCGAGCGCCACAGTCCACTGTCCTTCCAAATTTGCAGTTCAGCCAGCTTCTATTTTGTTCTCTGTGAATGTATTTGTGGAGGCGTTGCGGGGGAGCATAATGTAAAAATGTGTAGACTCCATGATTTTTCCTCTATAGGCACCTGGCTTCTCGAGAAGCTGGGTCTACCCAACTGTTGAATTGCACAGGCGACCCCAACGATTTCACTAGATACTGCTTCTTAGCTCCACAGCCTTTACTAGTTCTACCTTTTTTATTTCTATACACTGAGTGTTGGTCTTTGCTAACATTATTGATCTATGGGAACAGAATCTGGAAATCTCGGAACCCAAGCAAAGAAGTGTATAGAATCATTTCTAAATGTAATTCTCAAGGCGGCTCTTCTACCCTCCACCCAACTCTCATTCCCTATGTGATGCCTTGCCAGAACACTTCCACAACATCGCTATTGACAGACCCTCTGCCATCATCTCCAAATTAGAAATAAGGCCCCTTCCCATCACTTGCCACTGCCCATTTTCCGCCGGTACTCCGCCCCGATACCAACATTCACCTCTTTCTCTCTGATATCAGAACAGGAGTTCATCTCTAAAGTGAATCTTGTCTTGCATAAAAACTTGTTAAAAGTCCCAAAGAAGCAGACTGATGAAGCTGTGGTAATGTTCTGGTTGTCAATGGATTTGAAACTTCATAGGCACAGTTGAATGTGGAACACTATGGGGCAGGCAACTTGAACCGCATGGTGAAATCTTGCAGAAGTTGACCTGATAAAACAGTAGCTCAGATGGAAGTAGAACTGTTGTGAAGTCATCCTGACAAAGCTAGAAGCTGTGTTTATTAACTTTACTAGAAGCTGTGTTTCATTTAATGTACCAGAAGTTGTGTCTTTTTTGGTTACAATAAAAAAGTGTGTTTCTTATTTGACCTGTATAAGTTGTGGCAAAACATCTTGGTCGGGAATAACACTGATGCTACTGGATGAATTGCAAAGTAATTATTCAAACAAGAATAGACACTTTCCTGCGGTTTGAACTTTGGTTAATAGAACTTTCTTTTGAAGCATTGAAAGAACCAAGAACTGAATTAAGACTTTATTACCAACTCGAATGTCCTTGGTTCTTTTTGTTGAACATTGGAACTGAATTTACCTTGACACCTGGGGAAGGGGAGTTCAACCAGGTTACCAAGAATGACTGTGACTATCATTGTTGATGTTGTTGTGAATTTCCATATATTTCTTTGTGTTTTGATGTTTAAGTGTGAGGGACAGATATCCAGTGTTAGAATGTTTTTCTTTAGTTTTGATAGGCAGGGAAATCCCTGTCAGAGTAGGGATAGTGAGGCGTTTGATGAAACGTATAATTTAATCACATGCCAACATTTGAGATATCATCCAAAAGTTGTCATCCTCACATTTCTGACCCCTCACAAGACCCGGAAGAAGGAGTTTGGGTATTGGACCCCAGCAAGTATTTCCTTTGGAGCGTTGGCCATGCAATTAGTTGTGGGGTGTGTAGCATGAGGAAATCTGGCCAATGGATTATTTACCCCAGTGGTCTGTTGTGTCTATGCCATTTGATAATGTGGCATAAGACATTGTTTGGTGACCGTTGTCAAAATGTTTTAGCATTGGGCATTGCGCCTAGTTGTCTGTTGGTCCTTTTGTTCTGGTGTGTTGTGTTGGGCTGGGTGCCGTTGTGTGCTCTCCAAGTTGTGTTTATGTCAGGTGGGTACATGTGGTTGGAGTGGTGTTGGACAGCTGGTGCGTGATTTAGTGCACCACTGTGTTGTTTTGTGAATGGTCGAATGGTGATGGTTGAGTCAGTTGGTAGAAGTGGTAGCCCGTAGTAGTTCAAAGTGTTTGGGGCTGGAGCTTTGGTGAGAATGTCCTGTTGTTTGTCTGACACGTGAAGCCTGTGGAGTGGCTTGAGTGTGGATTTGCCCTCTTGTGTTTCACATGTAAAGACGTTGAGGGGTTATGTTGGAGTGGAGGTTTTTCTCCTTGCTATGGTGATAAATGTAGTTTACAGTTTCAGTGACTTTGGTCTTGGTGAGTTTAGAGACTTTGGTCATGGGGAATTTAGGAATTCTGGAAGCCCTTGTTGCGTTTGCTCTGTTCCTTTTGTTTGGTAAAAAGGAGGGAGATGTACTTTTCCCCTGTGTCTGATATGAGCGTGTGAGCTGTGAATTCCTGTGGAATATTGCAATGTAGATTGCTGGGTGAATGTTTTTCTTTGAGTGTTCCTTGAATGCCAGTGGTAGTGAGCTGAGGGTGCCGGTGGATGTCTATCTGTCTCACCCCTTCTAGACTGCTTCATTTTGAGGAGGAGGTTATTCGCCACTTGTATAGCCCACACTGTTTTAGACATACATTGTTCTGCCCCTTCCCCAAACCTTAGTTATGTTACGGCTGTATTAGGCGCATCATTTTTACAAGACATTTAGGGTTCAACATGTAGCATGTTTTAGTGATGATTTACCTGTATAGGATATTTCCAAACATTCATGAGCATCCTGCTGCAGATCACCAGTGTTATGCCCAGTGCACCATCAGTGAAAGTGTTTTTTCAAACACATTTTCACCACTATAGCTTTGAAGCCCTGAATGGCTATAATATTAACCCAGGTCACAACTGATGTGTCTGCATTGTCTCGAAATAAAACCACCGTGGTTGAGGGCACAATTAGTTGCTACTGAGGGAGGGAACTACTGTGGGTTTTAGCACCCACAGGGGCAAGGCTGTGTGGGAAGACAGAAAAGGATAGAATGAGATTCTGAATATCCCTTCCTAGTCAGCTATTCTGTCCCTGTGTAGCGCTGCTGGACCGCCTACAAAAACAAGGGATAGAATAAGAAGAAAAACTAGCTTCTTCTAAATGTAATACACCATTCAGCCTTGCAGCAAATGTGCCCTACAACCACTCTCTCCCCCTATGTGTTTGCATGGAGAGAGACAAATACCAGATCTAAAAACAGTGTTATTGTGATGGGGAGCAACAACATCCTATGGGTTATATACGAATTTATTTACCCAAGGATTGTTAGTCACAACTCATCCACTGTGATTTTTAAAACAAGGAATATCACAAGGTCAGGTTGAAATCACTCTGAGCTTGTGTTTAGACCAACAACAAAAAAGACAACAATTACAACATTCTCCACTCCGCCTTCTTCTAGAACCTCCTATTGATCTAGCGAGTGGAGGATGGTAAAAATTTGCTCATAAATAGAAAGTGAATGTGGTATCTATTTTATGTAGCAATTACCGTCTACTGGTTTCAGCGGCTCATGTTTATTAAGGTCGCTTTCTTCAGGACAGTCTTTTTCTATGTGTTTAACACCACCGGGGAAGAGAGATGAGTGTTATGCACCAGAAACAGTTCAGAAAAGACTGGAGCTTCATTGCAAATAAGTGCACCAGAGACTGGCTTATACTCATAATTAACACAGCCAAGATCGTCTCAATCAAACTCATGAACGAAATTGAACTCAAAATCGACCAACTTAAATTAACGGAAGTTCTGGACAATTTCAAGAAAAAGCTCGACGAGCTGAACTCCCTGATTAAAGAATTAAAAGATTTTGATTTTGAATAAAAAGATCAATAAATTGAAAAAAGACATAACATCATTTACGCACGAAAAAACGTATCCATACACCGTAGACAGCTATTATGATGAACCGCAAGGAGCAGCAGTACAACAGGCTAGCTATACCAATAGGCGGGGGTGGCAGCCCAGACGCAACAATTACAGGAAACATAATACACCAGCGCAATGGAGTTTTTCGAGCGGAAGCTCGGATGAGGATAGCAGACCAGGAACCTCGGGAGAACAAGGCCCTAGGCCATGGGACCAATCAAGAGATAGGCGAGTCCAATTTGTCAACACCAACCAGAGAGGACAAAACGACAACCGTAAGGCTTTTTATACCGTGGCCAAAGAGGAGGCGGATACCGCAGAATTAAGCAATATCTCATAACCATTAACCAACAATCTGGAAAACTGGACCCTATGTTCCTGGAATACACAAGGAAACTCCCACCTGTTCAACGAACCCTCTCCTGAATTCGTTTCCTATCAGATCATATGCTTCCAAGAAACCTGGCTCTCCATTACCCCGAGTTGTGATGGCTTTTTAGCCTTTCTTAATCCAGCCCCAATAAGAACCAAAGGAAGACCGTCTTCGGGACTATTAACGCTAATTAAGATTGACACTACATGGTCTATACTCGAGACAACAAACATTAACTCATGGATACAGAACACAGTCATCAAAATCATGTCAAACAGCGAACCAACCTGCGCTTTGGTGAAAAATAATCGCGAAAGGAAAATAGCAATTATGAACCTATACTGGAATCCGGTGGCTATTACAAACGAAGCATTCTTAGACGGCGTTTTCCTAACAATCGACAATCTCATCCAGAAGCATATAGGAATCGAATTTATACCGTGCGGAGACCTAAATTTGCACTTATGGCAAAAAGATGGACAACCAATATCCAGCAAAAATCAAACAATTCGTGCCAAAAAATGGACCAAGGAAACCACGATTCGTAACTTACAACCCATCGATCACCCAAAAGACGAAAAAGGAAACCTTCTACAAACCTGGTTTCGAGGCAAATCCTCTGCCGTAATTGACTATATATACCTTTCCAACAACCTAAAAGACTCAATAGAAACTATAAGCATAATAACAACAACAAAAAGTGACCACAACCAAATAGTCACACAAGGGAAAAATATCCTGCGCCAACATCAGCCCGAACACCCCATTCCACTTGAAGTCTGTGCAGCTGGAAAGAAACTTCGCATTACTCAAAAAGCAACACTTCAACTTACAAGCAAATTCATTCAAAATTCTCTACCAGACGATCAGAAATTAAATTATCAATGGCTACTCCAACCTCATTACAAAACACTTAAACGACAAACTTCACAGATTCATCAGCATTGCTACAACAAAGAGCTTGCTGAAAGAATAAGATCAATGAGAAACATAGTTCGCCAACTATCAAAAAACAAAGACACGGAATCGATCATCAAAATAAAAGCAGCAAAACAAAGCTACAGGAACTGGATAAAAAATCACAAGATGATGCTACTACAATCTGACGCAGAAGCAATCCTGGAAACCTATAAAAAACATAATCTTAGGGATCTTTGGAACCTCCTGAACAACAACTCTGCACAACAACAAAAATTGACTGGTAACGTGACGGAACAACAATGGATTGCCCATTACACAGAATTATACAAAGCAAGAACAGATGCTGAAAATAATTCACAATCTCAGAACGATAAATGGACAATAACATGTACTCACCAAGACATTTTCAAAATCATCCAAAAACTCAATGCATCACGAGCCCCAGGACCAGATGGAACATCAAATGCAATGTTAAAGAAAAATCCACATGCATGGGCAAACATGATGAAAAATATTATAATACTCATAAACAACCTCAACCAAATTCCAAAGTCATGGAAAACGGCAACCATTGTTCCTATCCATAAGCAAGGTCCAAAAGATGACCCGACCAATTTCCATCCAATAGCACTACTAGATCCATTAGGAAAGTTGTTTGCCTCAATCCTCTTGAAAAAACTGAACCAATGGGCAACTCAAACCAAACACTTCGCCACAAGACAAACGGGCTTCACCGCAAATGTCGGGACTAACATCAACCTCCTACTACTAAACTTGATAAAACACGATGCCATCAATAGCAAAATAAAAATGTACGCAGCGTTTATAGATCTCCATATGGCCTTCGATGGGATCTCTCGACAAAAACTTTGGACCAAACTGGAAACATGGGAATGCCCTAACGACATACTGGGCCCAATCAAACAACTCTACACAAATACCTCTATTACAATAAGACTCACACGAGAAGGTCATACATCATCTAAAATAAATGTCATAAACGGACTAAAACAAGGGTGCCGCCTAGCTGCAACTCTATATAACCTCTACACTGCAGACATTGAAACCCACTTGCAGACGGACGCGCTCAACCCTCCAAAAATCAACTCAACTCCGGTCAGAATTATGACATATGCAGATGATATAATCCTACTGGACAAGACACCGTCAGGGTTACAACACAGTCTTAACCAACTAAGTTCTTATATGCTCCTCAACGAACTCACTGTCAATACAAAAAAAAACAAAATCATGCAACTAACGAGAGCATCAAACATCAAAAATGAGAAACAACTGAAAATCTATCTCAATACAAAGCAGCTAGAAGAAGTAACAACCTTCAAATACCTCGTCATTCTAATAAATCAATCAAAGTGCGAAAAAGAGTGGACATTAAAACTGGAAGAACGAACTCAATCCTTAGCAAGACAAGGATGTTCAATACAGCGCAAATTTGGGAAATACTCTTTCAAACCGATAATTTCATTTTACAAACAAAAAGTAGTCCCGACAATAGTTTACGGAACAGAGGCAATGATACATGCAATAGACCAGACCTGTTGGACAAAACTAGAGGCACTCTTCTGGCGTAAAATCCTACAACTTCCACCTGCATTTCCTATGCCAAGAATCAGGCATGAATTAGCTCTACAATCCATCGGCTCAACAATTTTATGGAAACAGCTGGACTTATACCGAAAGCTCCTTACTGACGAAAAAACACCGGCAATCGAAATCCTGAGAGCCAAAGAAGGAGCAATGAACAATACAATCCTGAAGAAGTGGAAAGTCAGCCTAGAACAGCGAATGCAAACAGAAGATATTTCATATGAAATGCTTACACTCCGCCCTCAGCATGCGAAAAAGAAAATAACGGACAACGACTGGATAAAAAAACTTGAAGAGAAAAAAAAATATTCTCTGAATTTACAATGCATAACAGACCTCAGATCTATCAACGAACTCCCGGCATACCTGACCATCTTCCCTGACACCAAAACTCGAGCAACATATCTGAGGCTCAGAATGAACATACTTCCAACCCGCTACTACCTAGCCAAAACAAGACAAATTCCATCATCTGATAATTTTTGTCGATTTTGCTCAGATACCGAAAAACCTGAAACAATCTTTCACCTAGTCATGGAATGCACAGCCCTATCTGAGGAAAGAATAAGATTTGGCAGATACTACAAGATCTACGAACAAACAATGAAAACAGAGGAAAGATGGACGGAGATATTGAACGGCAGATCGCGAAAACTCATCCTGACAATATGCCACTTTTTACAAGAAATTCTCAATCTAGAAAAACCACCACTTAATATCTAAAACAAAAGAGAAACTAATTCCTTCCTATTTTAAACTGGCAGATAAATTAAAAGTTTAAAGATATTAAACTACATCATTTAAAAAAAAAAAAAAAAAAAAAAAATAGAGGTTTTTAAGTACTCCTCCTTTTATAACGAGGTTCATGTCACCCTCTAATTTGATTTCCCCTGGGAACTGGTTATCCTCCAATTGTCTTCAGCATTCAGGCATTGCAGGCTGTGGTCCCCTTTGCTGCACTGCATACGCCACATTACTTATGTTCAAGCTTTACCCAGTGATGTCCCACAGCACTATTTAAAGCTGCAGTCTTTAACATTAAAGCGGATGGGGTACGAATCAGTGTAGGTTTCCAGTCATAGCAGATGCCACCTTATGATAAACTGGCCATTTTTATACGGATAGAAATCTCCCAATGTTTTCAGTTTATAGCTCTGTTGTATGAGAGTTGAGAATCTTCTAATATTACTGAAACAGTTAGCTTTTGCCATTATGGCCTAAACTATGAGTTATTTGGAAACTATTATGTAGCTATTATATTTACCCTCGTCAAATATCAAAAATGGGTTATGTTTTTTAGGCTTAGTCTTTTGCAGAGATGTACATCAGCGTCCACGCGTATGCCCCTGTGATTTACTAGGGTGTTGCTATAGTTTTTCTTAGCACCCTAAAACCATCTTCTTCCATCCCTTGTGTTCACAATGTGCCCTTCTTCTTAGCTGTGCTGCCTATTCATATATATGAAAATGTGGCAAGGCCCATCCTCCCCTTCCTATTGAACTTCCTATGCTTCTTCTATTAAATCCTTTCTGCTTTTATGGACCAGACACAATAACTAACAACTGATTGAGTTACTTGTAAGTGGAGTGGCATCAAGCAAAGAAAGAATTACACTGAGGAAGCACCCACTTTTTTGTATTACGTGTATTCTCCTTACAACTGAAGTATGAAGATTCTCCCAATTTCTCTTTGTTGCCTTTCAATTTTTTTGTAGGGCTTCAACATGTCTTTGCTATCAAATCTCCTTGATCTTTTGTTCCTTGCCCTTGCGGGCATTGGATATGAATTTGTGTATGAGTTCAATTCCATCAGCTCAGATTTAATGATGTTAATTTTAGATCCACAATGTTCTCCAATGTTAGGCAATATATTATGCTGCTCTCTAATAATAACGTACCTATGCTGTCAGCATACAATGTTACTGTAGATAAGCAGAGTTTCTAGATGCATGTGGCGGTCTTTGTATCTTGGGTCCTGAAAGGTTCCTCTTTCAATGAGCAGTGATCCGGAGATGCAACAGTTAAAAGCTGTAGATAAGCAGAGTTTCTAGATGCATGTGGCGGTCTTTGTATCTTGGGTCCTGAAAGGTTCCTCTTTCAATGAGCAGTGATCCAGAGATGCAACAGTTAAAAGCAATTCTAGCTTTCAAATCCTCAAGGCCCTTAATAATGTTCTAGGTGTAAGTTTCAAGAGATGGCAAGATATTATAAAGCCCTCCTCAGGTACATTAATCAAGCCAATCATACATTTAATAGGTCTAATTGCAAGTATTCTTTAGAATATTGTAACATCCCTATTAAATAAATTGTCCTCTAAGAACTGACATTATTAGGCAACATTCCCAAATGGCAGTGAGGCGTTGCTATTTGTCTGGGCTTTAGAAGGTAGACCAGATACTGACCACATCCTACACGAATGGTTTGTGGGAACCAATAGAAACTCTTATGAAAGACTTAAAATATGGTGACAATGGGCTCTGAATCGTGGTTTCGGCTGAGCCAGCAAACCCACTTATCCCAAACTTGTATTGCATTCCCGACCCAGACAAACCCTCTAGACGAGATCCCGAAACCAATAACACCCTTTCTCTCATGGTCCACAATGATTTATAGTTTTACAGACTTCAGATCCTTAAAACTGGCCCTTCTCATGTTTTCTCCCCAGTCCCTTAAATGGCTTCAAGTTACTAAATGCTGTCCAATTTAAACATATGCTACCCTTGGGTTACACAGTAAGGTTTGTATTTGTTATATTCATAGTAACTTTATTGTGTATGTTGATGCCCCGGCATCTGTGGTGGGGGTTAAGCTTTAAACTTGGCCCGCGCTACCTGAAGGTGAGGCAGGGATACTTCAAGGAGGGGTTTGCCCTGCTTCCAGTTGTGATTGGGTTGATCTGTGTTGTTGGAACTGACCTGGATCGTTTTAGCCCCTAATTATGCATTGCTTGAATCTCCCAGTTCATTCCTACTAGATGCTCTCTCAGGCTACCCAGCTCCACCCACCCTTTGTGAAATGTCTCTAACCACTCCTCGTTCTTGCTGCAGCTGGTTCGATTCTTGGAATTGACTAGATTGGAGCCTTTTGGGTTACCAAAATATTCTCAATGGAAAGTATCTATACCACATCTGCCACCATCCTATGATACTGTACCCATCTAGTTATTATTATTATTATTATTATTATTATTATTATTAGTGATGTACATAGCTGTTCATCCTCCAACTTCTGTGCACTCAATCAGGGATCCAACCCACGTTTCAGGGCATTGAAAGGCGAGCATGTTGACCCTGAGCTATCATCAATTAGGTTTATTTAGTTATAGAGAAGAGGTTAATGTGCGTGTCTCTGTCTTCAGCTGCCTAAATGATGCAGCTCAGACGCACGTTTTCAAGTGTCTCCCGCTCCCTCCCTCCCAAGTAAATGATGTGGACTGTATTGAAATGCCTCCATTTTGTTTGAATACCAAGTCAGGGGGATGTTAAAGTATGTTAAATGGGACAGAGGTAGGCAGGGCATAGCCCTGACAGTCTCCAAATATTGTCCTTCATCTGGCTCTCTGCCAGGGCTTCCCAACAATCTTCCCTGACCCAATGTACTATTGCAGTATTGTAAATAAAATGATGAGGGGCAGTCCTCTTCGCCAGTAGATGTCACAAACAGCCATGTTAGGAACCTCGATATTGGTTGAAGGCATTTGAAATTAGGTTGTTTTCTAACAGAAAGAGGAATGACCATATAGCGAATACATTGTCTGATTTTTTGAACACATTGGCCCTCATTATAAGTGAGCCTGTCCAGAAATAAGATGCTGGTAACGTTACCGGCACTTTGCATTAGCACTTTTTGGCCGTTTCTATGTGAAGAATGGAATTATCATAACAAATAATCTTGGACACAAATAACCAAACAGACTCACAGAATATGGCAAAATACTGCTTTATGATCAGCTCAATGAAGTAGGGAAACCTGCAAACAACAAGTTGCAGTCCACAAACTCTCAGTTACATTTCAGGTACACAAAGGTTTTATACCTCGATGTGCGTCAGCTATGACAATATACTATGTGGCAAATTATAAAACCTATCGGGTGGAGGGATTGGTTAGGGGAACATATCTACTTATAGGTTCCATAAGTATTAACAACATTATTGGCTGCCCCATGTCTGGTAGGCATGCCTTCAACTTCTCTCTAACTACATATAATACAGAGTATAGCAGCATAGCAGCAGCGGATTGGCCTCTGCAACAGTGTATGGTCCACCATCACATAGGCCCTCTGATTGGTTGGCATTCTCTGCCAACCTTGGACATTCGGCTCGTTATCAGCACATAAGCAAAACGAAACCCAGGTGCAGAGAATGCCAGACTACTGCTCACTTATCCAATTAGTCTACAATTGCTCATCGGCCAAGCCTTCAGCCAAGGCTTCTCCTTTGTACTTGACCTTGCATGATATTCTCTTCTGCAGAACTTTAAGGGAGTTAAGGCACATTCTTATCTTTGCCTGAAGCTCAAGAATAGGCCTTGCTTTCCTGGTCTTACACCACGTGTGAAGAGACCACAATTTTGTCAATTTTACCTTTTATTAAGTGCTATTTGATTCAATTATGTGAGGTGTAATTGACCTCTTTGGCCTCTGGAGACTTGGTTGTTCTGCCTCACATATTTTTTATTTGCATTTTTAAAGAGCTCACACAGCCCAGGGGCATTGAGGCGCTGTTACAGGAATATGTCTCTTAGTTACGTATTTATAATGCACTTAATACCCAGAGGTTTCCAAGCGCGGATCTGGGATCGAACCTGTGTTGCTTCGTGTCGTCTTGTTTCCAAGGCAAGCACGTTGAGGCTGAGCTATCCTGCCGGGACATGCTTTTCTGCATCTTTATTCGTCCATACTTGGCATTCACAAATGTTTGTTAATTTACTTAATCTAAGAGAAATGTATCCTGTGTACATGGCTTATCCTCGTTCACTCCCCTTATACCCTCCAGTAGCTTCTCGCTGTGGCACCCTTGATCTCTGGCCAACAGCTATTCTTTTTTCATGCATGAGTTTGTATTTCCAGCCTCTGTCAGCTCTGCAGTCCTGGTCTCTTTCCTTCAAGCCTTTCACTTACTATTATTCAAAGCCGACATCCATCTTTCCAACATGTTTTGCACTGCAGCAAGCTTCTATATGACTCCTCTACCTTGCGCTTCTGTCTATCTGCATTGACTACTCATCTAGTTACTTATGTTCTTCTGTTTACATGGTTTCTTCTCTCTCATATATATGCTTACTCTTGTTTCTTCAGTTATCTCTTCATTTTTTAAGTAGTTTTAAATCACTTCAGTGCGTCATCATCTGTTCTCTTCATGATGTCACTCTGCACCTATCAGATTTTCTTTACAACTCTTCGATATTCAGCAGTACCTGTAGATCTACTGCTACTACTTCAGTCTGAGGGTACATTCGGTATGGTGGTCTCAATGCATATCGTATCTCGTAGACTTGATGCAGTATCGGAATTATACCAGGTGTCATGCACAGTGTCTGCTTGTCAATCATCTAATAGGTCGGAGGTGAGGAGGTGGGGTCTATCAGTGGCGTGCACGTCTGCTTCTCTGCAGCACCTTTTCAGGACCGGCTCACTCTGAGTCTGCTGGTAGGGTCTGTGAACTACCGTCAGGCCTGACCTGTCAGTAGTTCAGGCCCCTTCCAACAGATAAATCACTGAAGCACCGGCACTGGTTATTAATGGTGCCGGTGCTTCAGTGTTCCCATCCCAGTGGAGTCCTACGGGCCTTCACGGGAATGGGAACTTACCGTTCCGCCATCGCCCCAAATATCCTGGCATTACTGGGATATCGGGTGGCGGAAACGGTAAGCCGAGGTTGCCAGTAGGCTGGTGGCACTACTGGCGGCCTACCGGTAACCTCATAATTTGGGCCATTCTGTCATTGCAAAATAATTATGGGATTTGTGGGTTTTTTTGCAGAGTTTTTTTCATCGTGGTAGATTTTCTCTTTTTTTTTACGGTTCATTTTGCTGCAAATACATGCGTGGGGCCCCCGCTGCTCCCCCCTTTTATTCTCCCGACATTCATTGTTCATTATCCACCCCCACACATATTTTCAGCAAAATCAATATGACTAAAACTCGATTAAATCTGCTGTGACTAAATCTGCTGTGGCAAAACCTCCTATTCCCAGATTTTTACTGCATATTAATTATATTTTAACACACCTTTTAAAATAGATTTTACTCCTTTCCATCGCAGGTATGGAAACTCGACTGGAAAGTCCCCCCTTTATTGACATGGACCCACACATGCTAAAGGGTCCTTGGCTGCCTTGGATTTGAGGATGCACCAGACACTTTGGTCCGCACCCCCAAAATACTGCTTTGCAGAGTAGTATAGTCCCCCTCAATTTATTTTCTCGGCATTTCACTTTTGCTTCTGGCCTAGGTATGCCCTGATCCGGGGACCCTACTACCACAAGTCGCCCCCCTGCTCTGCATAGTGCACACTTTGCGCCGCTGTCCACTTGTCTGCTCTGTGGCGCTCTGGGGCCAGATTACAGAGCTCTGGACTCATACGCTTTTGGCAGGTGCCATCTGTCACGGAATTAGTTCTCTCGCGCTCCGAGCCCCATGTCTGTCAATAGACTTGAAGGAGCTCTCATGCGCCTAAAACAAAAGGGTCTGTTTACACCAGCCCGGGGGACCCAGCGCGTTGAGGAATGTGGATTATCAAAGGCTTTGCACTAGTGCAAAAAGGGGAAGCGAAGGTTTAGATATTACACAATGGATCAAACAGGTCTTGGCACAATCCATATTATCTAAGAATGTTTGCACTACCGCAAAACGTTATCTGAATATGTTTTAACAATGTTTGCTACACAACATACATGCGTTTGCTGCATCTCCTTTCATGTTGTGCAGGAAACCGAGTCAATAAAACAGTCTGCTTCACTTTCACATCGTTGGCGTAATTTGCTAAACCTAGGCAGAACAATTGGTGCTAAATGAACTTGCATTATTTTTTTGCACACGGGTAAAGTTTTGATAACCTGGCCTAATGCCCAATCACAGCTTCCCAATGGTGTCTGCTTCACCCACAGCCAAATGGGCGTTGTTCGCTACTGTGCCCTTAATCACCATTTAGGCAAGACTTCCCGTGGTGGACGCTAGACGGATCTAACGCCTAGGCACGCATGCACTACATCGCAGCGCCCTGAATTCTGTAGCGCCTGACTGCTCAGGGATTGTGGCGCTACACGAGGCAAATGTAAAAACAGATATACTGGCAGAGGAAAATGCGGATACTGTGGGTATAGGCCTGAGGTCAGGGAGAGAGAGAGCGCGCCAAAGATCGGGAAAAAGTGGGGCAAGAAATGAGGGTGAACATGTGGATCCAGGGAGGCAGGCAAAGGGAGGAGAGGCGAGGGGGGAGAATAAAAAACGGAAAGGAAGTAGATCACACAATGGAAGCATCAGCGAGTTCAGCAAAGCAGACAGAAAGAAGGGCGAGAGAATGGGAAAGGAGCCGTGGTGGTTGGCATGCCTGCACAGGAGGACGAGGGGGCGATAAAAAGATGGCAGCAGAGGGCAACAAGAGAAGAGTGGCAGGGAGGGTGGGGGGCGAAATAAGCGGGTAGCGAGAAAGGGGCATATCGCGAGAGGAAGTGGGGAGCGTGAGAGGCAAGGGGTGAGAAAGGTGGCAGAAAGGGGGAGAATTGCAAGAAAACCAAAGCGAGAACAAAACGAAAGAGCCGCCCAGCCTTGTCGGAATACGAGACAGCAGTAAGAAATTGACAAAAGGAGAGAGATGTGAAGACTATGATAAAAAAGAGCAAAAGGTCAAGAAAAGGAGATGGGGTGAATAAAGGGAGGACACAGAGAGAACAATTCAACAAAAGAAAGACAAAATAAAAACAGTAAAGAAAGAAAAAGAAAGAGAAGAAAGAAAGAAAAAGAAAAGAAAAAGAAAAGAAAGAAAGAAAGAAAGCAAAAAAGAAAGAAAGAAAGGAAGGAAGAAAGAAAGAAAGAAAGAAAGAAAGAAAGAAAGAAAGAACGAAAGAAAGAAAGAAATAAAGAAAGAAAGAAAGAAAGAAAGAAAGAAAGGAAGGAAGGAAGAAAGAAAGAACTGATTGGAAATATATGCAACTTACAGAGGGAAATTGGGAGGCAACCAGAGAAATAGTGATGTGCAAACAATGATGGCCATTCATTTATTTATTTATTCGTATTTGTTGAGCGCACAGCAGCCCTTAGGCATCGTGGCGCTTGTTACAGAGGATGATCAGTACTTAGTTACAGAGATAGGAGCATTGTTATCAACGAGAAAATACAAAAAAGAGCACGCGAGAAAGAAGTGAATAGAAAGAGGAGAGGGTGGGAAAGAGCAGACCTATTAATATCGAGGGGGGAAGGGAAAGAAGGAGTGAGAGAGGGTAGGTGGAGAAAAGAAGGGATGGGCACAAGAAATGGAGAGAGCATGGGGGAGAGGGGGGCACATAGGAGGGGGCAGGAGACAAAAGCAATTTCTGTCTGCGGTGCTGGCGCGTCTGATCGTCCCTTTCTGACAAGTAAATAAGACATTGATTGTAGAAGGCTGCACTGCACCCCGTGTCCCCAGCGACCCTCCGATCCCATCTTCCACTTTATTCACTACACACTGTTCAACATTTAACAACAACAAAAAAGCAGGCCGAATGCCTGTGTGCGTCAGGTTTGGACGGGCCCCCCTCCCATTGGCTGCGTGGCCGGCCCGATCGATACCTTACCCAGGTGATCCGAAAAGCAGGTCCGGAGGTCAGGCGGCACCGGCGGGCGCGCACAATTCACTTAAGACGCGCGGAGCGGGGCTGTGTACCTGGCCGAGGCTCCGTTCATTTAGGGCCGGGCCTGAAGCGCTGGGAGGCCGCTGGCATGGGAGCAGAAAAGCAGTTACCTTCCTACCCCGGGCTCGGGGCTGACGGCCGCTTCTCTCTCTCTCTCTCGATGGCAGGGAACCAGCAGAAAGCCGCCGACTGGAAGGGGAACGTGTGCAGAGGAGCTGGGTGTGGAAGGGGCGTGTGGGGGCAGATTTCGCTGCATACCCTGGGCGTGCATCTGAATATAAGTTAATGTCGAGCTACCCCCCCCCCCCTCATACCCACCACCCACCCTCCCCTCACTTCTTCCCCACTTTTGACGCTGGCTTGCAGGATGTGGACACAGTAGGTCTCTGTTTCCAAAATTATCGTGCGTGTTGAAAAGGCACCAACAGTGTGTAAGATTTGCACAAGAAATAGATGCCCTTCTTCCCAGCACTGGATATGAGCACCGTGGGCCTAATTCACAGAAGCGTTTTATAATGGCCAAACCCCATTGGGAAACGCTCTGTGAACTGGGCCACCCTCTTGTAATGTAAAGTCGTCTTATGCTTAACACCTCTGCCATGGTCGTTGGCCCTGCGGAGATCAGGCAACATAGATGCACACTGGGCACAAAGCATATACAGACACCAAAGTAGTCATTCCAACGAGATGTGCCCTTGGAAACTTGGTTAAAATGTGCCCAAACGCTGTATTCACGAAACCAGAGCAAATGATTCGCTCCAAAAAAATGGCCAACAGCATTTGCTCCTATCACAACCTGGAGCAAGTGGTCCAGAAGTGTGAGCAAGGGATTTGCCAACCACAATATTCACCCAGAACAGTCTACGTGGTGTGAAAGGCCCGCATATTGCTGCCCGTACATTTCCCCAAAATGGCTGATCGAGTGAGCGTAACGCCGCAGCATTCACCGATGAGGAGAAGATGGAGGACGAAGGAGGAAAAAAATATACTGGAGGACAGTGTCCAAGTTTTCAAAGACAGATGAGGGGTTCAAACCCAAGGAGATGTATTGCGGGACATGCTAACACAGTGGGAGGGGGACCTGCCAGACCCCCACTAGTGAAGCTAGTACCAGCTTTGCCTTCTTCAATGCACTTACTCCAGTGGACTGTTGCTATCACTTCAGGGATATCGCCTTCCTCATAGTGATGGTGATTCTTGCATCTGTAGGCAATACATATCCATGCCCCGTGACTCAGGTAGAAGGGCAGCCATTGTAATGGCATTCTGTGCGCTTTGAAAGTTGTCTAATTTTGAAATCTACTGCCTACTCAGTTTTCTGTGGCCACACTCGTCCTGGCCCACCTGGTTGCAGACCACCTGCAAGCCCTCAACCAATGTCAATCAGGTGGAGGCCAGCTGCGTGCGGATGGAAACGTGATGCTGTCGCCTCTGCTCCTCCCAAGTAGTGGAGTGTGGCCCAGGGAGCTTTGTATGCGCCCATTAAGGCATACATTGTGCCTCTGGTAGGTTGTGCAGTGACAGGTGTGGTTGGTTGTCCTTCTACACATTCCTGGGACTCCTCTTGCTTGTTGGTGGTTCTCCAACCCGTGTCAGCTCTAGCACCTTCTCCGGTTCTTATTCGCACATCCCAGAGAGGTTTCTCTCCATCCTCCTTCCTGTCAGTAAGTGACTGCCATCATGAGGGTTCAACCATTGAGCTCCACTGTAGTGCGCTATCCATATGAGACGGCGATAGAATTCTGGTATTTCCCAGAGTCCTGGAAAATATTGCAGACTTGGGAATTCAAAATACTGCTCCATTAGGATGATGGCCTTGCCCTGTACAGAATTAAGGACTAGCGGGGACTCTATATTGATAGTGAAGAGAGTATATCCGCCAATCATGAGTGGATACCAGATGATTGGGGGGGGTTGTTGAACGCATGGTGGGAATTTCTACATCGAAGGCCAAGGCGATGTGGCTGAGCGTGTCCGTCTTCCTTCTGACATGTGGACTGGGTGCCCGCGAGAGGGTGGGAAAGCACAAGATGTGGGGCCACTACAACCCTTTTCATATAAACGGTTTTTACCCTTTGAATGTTCGAATTGTTGTAAGAGTCGGCAACAACAGAGATGTGACTAATTGCTTTGGGACACATCGGTTTTTAAAGATAGGAGAGCAGGATACAACCTGCAACACTGAATGCATAATTCAAAGACAAGGATAAAAATACAGGATTTAGTTGATTATATGTTTGGAACATTGGTTGGTTATTGTACTGTTGAGGATATGTTTTCTCCCTTTTTGTTTTTTGTTTATTCGTGGTGTGGAATGCAGAAAATACAGACAAGGCAGAGAAATTATTGGCCAAACAATTTAACACACACAGAGGTGATCTGAAATTGAGTTCTTATATGTCCTGAGGATGGCTGTGGGAGGAAAACAACACCATATACTCTGCCTGAAACTCGAGTCAACATTGTAATAGCTCAAGTTCCATTTAGGATCTCAATGTGTTCAGATTGTATAAACGCTTGTGGAAATTGACTGTATTATAATAACAAAACGACATATGCCATGATTGTAAATTATTGATGCATTTATGGACAACCAATAATATCCTGCATTTAAGGTCTAATTGTATGACCTTTTGTTTTGACAAATTGTTCTTATTGAGTGTTTTGCACAAGAATGACTGGATTTGAATGAGTATGAATGATGTCGGAATGAGTTTGAATGATGTCGATGTGGATGAGTCAGAATGTTAGATCACAGTATGGTGTGTGTGTTAATATGATTAAATTATTTGACTACAGATTTAGCTGTGGTTTTCACTGGTTTTAAATGAGTGATAGCTGTGTGCATACAGTCTTTATATACTATGATGATTTCTACAAAATAAAATAAAAGAAGAAATTGCAATAATCAATTGAATTTGATTTTCCTGAGAAGGGATTGAAGTTGAACATGTATAATTGTTTGAATGCAATGAGAGTCTGTACAGGCCCTTGGTACATGTACACGTTGCGATCACCCATGTATATCTGCATGTGCACCCGCTTCATTGTTCCTGTGTAGGTGGTTTCATCTAGGTCCCTTCACATAGCCAAGACTGGCATTTCAAATGAAACATCTCAACTCAGATATTAGACCCCTCAGCCCCCAACACCCAGGAAACATCATGGCCCGACACATCTGCATACACCTCTGATTTTTGATCCATGGACAACGCATAACTCAGAACAGGCGCGTGGGCAGCCACTCTGGACACAGGCCCCATGAATGCTGTTGACTGGGTCTAGGGGAAGTGCCCCACAGGCCCCAGTCATTTCCTAATATGATGCACACAGGCGCACAGCAGCAGTGCTATCTGGCATTTCACCTCAGTGTACATGGTAGAAACTCAAAACAGTACCGGGTACTCATGCCATTCAATGGCATACAGAGGCTGCCTTGGGTCTACTTGGGAGCTCTGTCACTGACACACTCTGGATACCAACCTTTCAGTCCCCACTACATGATGCAGCACATGCTGTGGGGCAGTGGAACAACACCATTGAGCTGACTGGGCACCGCCGCCCCCTGCCCGATCCCCTGAAACTTTGGGCTACGTTGACTCGACCTGGCTGACCTACAGAGCCATGGCCGGACCGAGAAGGACACACATGTTAAATAGCGCCTGGCCTTCGCTGTTAACAAAGGCCCTGCAATTTCTAACGGAAAGAATTTTATTCTAAGCACCTGCATTCATATCATGCATTTTTAGGCAATTGACATTGTGATGTGGGTTTAGTACTTGCATGCCAGGGGAGTGATTGAAACGGTAGAAGAGGACAAGACACAGCACGTTCTCATAGCAGTGCATAAGTGGATGCTTTCAGACTAAAAGGAGCTAATTAAATGCTTGTAATATTGAAGCTGCATTAGATGCCCCCACACAAAAGTGTGCCCCTCCCCCACTGTGAGGAATTTGACGATCCACATGGTGGCCGTGCGCTCGCCTGGGTTTTTTTGAGATTTTTAATTAAATGGAATGATGGTAGATTGACCTCAAGAAAATGTGTGAGGCTAATCCATCCACATTTTCCTATGCTCACACCATGACAAAGAATAGACCTGTGTAATCCGGGCTGGACAATGCCTACAACCACTGTCCACCCGTGTCATATTTAGTTTGAATATGACAGCAGAGGAGTGCACAATGTCATCCCCAGAAAGAAGGGGGAGGACCAACCTTCCCCCTGCCATGGGCAGCCTGATTAACTGTCAAAGGTTCCATGGCACAGCCCATTTTTTCTATTAGGCCCTGCAGCTGGTGGCAGCAATTTCGATACCAACATAGGGTTCTTCAAACAGGCCCACACTGACCTCGCTGCAGAGGATATCAATGGAGGCATGAAACCCAACAACCTTTCATGTGTAACTGTGTCAACCCGAAGCCAGCTCCCGCCTCTCATTATCGATGACAGTGAACTGTCTTTTGTTGCAGCAGGGCACCCCCGCTAGGGGGACCCCATTCAGAAGGTATGGGATGTGGTTTGCAGGAGCCAGAGAGTCCGGTCTCTCAGCATCTTCAAGGTAGACCTGCCATTTTATCAGGAACCACACAGGGAGGTCTGCCTTACATCTTCTACCAGTAAGGTAAGGCCAGGATATCCAAAGAGGGAAGCAAGATCCCTTCCCTAAAAGTCTCCCAGAGAACAGAGGGAGAAAAAGAACTCTGGGACCTCCAGCCGCTCCAGAACCGGTACCCAGCCAGCACACAGATTGCCCTGCTAGCAAGCTTCCTGAATGGGAAGTGCCAGACGGTCTCTGAACCAGAAACAAAGGGCAATGCAGTTGCCTGCAACACACTCCACAGCTGATAAAAGGGACTGTCAAGTCAAGGTTGTTTAAAAAATATCTACTTTATTTATATCACAGCAGAGATTTCTAGCAACACTAAGAAATAGAACCCACCCTATAAAGGAATGCAGAGGACGGTTTCAAAGAAGGAAAAGAGATGCACTCTGGATACTGAGAGGAGGGTAATCAGTATCTTTAATGACCACAACAGTTTAAGGTTACTTGGCTTCAGCGCAAAGGGAGCAATGGGTTGCAATATGTCTCTAGGGCCTTCTGGGAAGGACCAGGTAGTCAGAACCACAATGTGCCTTGTGCTGTAGGTGTTCTTAGTGCTCGGCAGGTTCGAGTCGGCTTCAGAGCGCTTTGCAGGCTTCTGTGACAGAGTTCAAGATGGGAGTCAGGCTGCAGGTATCAGAATGCAAGATGGTTCGTCCAGCAAAGCTGGATGACCGGCTGCAGGCTGGCCTACACAGCGACTCGTGGTCAGGAATCGTTGTCTCAGTGTTGATCGGTTGTTCTGAAGCACTGATCGAGACGTCTTGGATGTCTTTAAGTGACTGTGGCTGGCAACGGTCAGCGTTGCAGTCCGTTGCTGCTCAAGGAACTCAATTGGCTTGAAAATGTCCTTTAAGGCAGACATCGGTAGATGCTCATCGAGGCACTTCTCCCAGCTTCTTCAATAGGCTTGTGTTGCACTTTAAGGAAGACGGCTCAAGGCTGAAGAGCGTGTTGCAGGCATGTCCTTGATTTCGGATTCAGAGATCTTCTGGCACTTCCTACCTAGGAAGCTTGCTTCAGAGCCTAGCAGGGCATGCTGTGTGCTGGATGGGTACCGGTTCTGGAGCTGCTAGATGATCCTCTGAATTCGGTATCTCCCTCTGTTCCCTGGGAGATGTTTGGGGGAGGGAGCTTGCTTCCCTCTTTGGAGGTCCTGGCCTTCCTCCACTGGTGGAAGATGTAAGGCAGACTGTACCTTCAGCCAGGGTTCAATGATGAGTTCTTCTTGCTACTCTTTGCAAAGTCTTCAGATGATCTGCCAAAAGAGGGGTTCCGCCCTCTTTTAAAAACAAGCGGGCCACAGTGATTGGTGTAGGTGAACCCTACCTTAATGAACCAATCCTGGGTTCCCTACCTAGAAACTCCTGTGTGCATAAGGTCATTACCAGAGCGCTTTGCAATGGGAAAGGTAAAGGAGTGAAAACTTGTGATACTAAGTCCCACCCATCTTTCTGTCTTTTCTTGCTCAAAGGGTCTCCCTGGTTAATGGGCCTCTCTGTGGTTCCTGATTAAAGCAGCAGGTCTCTCTTGAAGATGTGGCAAGACCAGACTCTCTGGCTCCTGCATACCACATTCTCGAACCTTATGAATGGGGCGCCCTACCATGGTGGCCTACTGAAAACAAGCAGTCCCAGACATGACAGCTCACTGTCAATGATACAGAGGGCAGGAGCTGGCTTCAGGTTCATACAGTTGCATATGAAAGGTTGTTGGGGTGTCTTGTCTCCTTTATTAACCTCTGCAGCCAGGTCCCATTTGGGCCTGTTTGAAGTACACTCTCTTAGTATGTTTACTGCTGCCACCAGCTGCAGAGCCTAGCAAAAGAGCAGGGCAGATCCATGGAGCCTTTGTTAGTTAATCAGGCTGGCCATGGCAGTGTGAAGGTTGGTCCTCCACCTTTCTTGAGATGACATTGTGTACTCCTGGCTGTCATATCCCAACTAAATATGACAGGGTGCACTGCGCCTGTAGACTGTGTCCACCCAGAGTACACGGGTTGATGCGTTTGTTGTGGTGTGAGCATTGGGAAATGTGTGTGGATTAGCATCACACATTTTCCTGAGACTGGTCTACCATCATTCCATTTAATAAAAAATTGCAAAAAAGCCCAGTCGAGCGCACACGCCTCGTGCGGATGGTCGAATTCATCACAGTACTGCCTCCAAAAATGTCTGCATTTGTGTTACCGTTTCCTGTATGTTGAGGCTTTTGAGTGTAAAAGCTCACATTTCAGTTCATTAGCAGTCAGATACGGGTGTTTTTCACACAGCGTGATATGTATGGTAGCATTTGCACGAAAAACGTGTGCATCATCGTTATGTACATTTGGCCTAATGGGTGATTGTATCATGCATTGGAACAGATGTGACATCAGATACGTATTATTTTCTGCATGGGTTTTTGACTATATCGTGTGCTGTGAAAGTTGCCAAGAGCAGGGGTCCCTCAAGTCAGAGACGAACTCTTAACTCTAATAGCTATCCACTCTTGGCAATGTAAATGTTTTTGAGAATCAGGACCGATGTGTACAATACACAGAGTAGGAAAAATATTAGACAGTGCATGAAAAGTCGCTTATAGGTGCAACATAGCGCTCATGACAGACACATGTTTTAACACAGACAAAGCTTTTTTCAATGGGACTGCGCCATTGTAAAAGGCTTATGTAAATTAGGACCAACATGTCTATGTTTAGCATGTAATTTGACAAAATGTGCAAAATGTCTGTTGGAACACAATGAAAGATGCTGATATTAACACACAAACAAATGAAGAGGAATACTCATGGACTGTATCCCTTGCCAACGGAAGAGACAAATGACAGCTATTTGCCACATAGGGGAGCTAAAAAATGCAAGGACAACTTTCCGGGAAGACTTCTACTGAGTGCTAACCAGAGAACACCAGCCTGCCAAGTCCACAAGCACTGGTCAATGGACAAATGGTTTCTTCTCAGAATGAGCACTTCCAAAACTCAGGTGGAGCAGGGGGTGTCAGTGAGTGTAATGGACACTTCCCATCCTGTGGAGGTTCCAGCCTGTCCATGAATCCCTCGATTTCCCCCCAGACCAGGCTGTCTCTGTCACCAAAGCCTCCGTGAAGAAGCCTGATAAATGCATACAAGAGTCTAAACTGATCTGAATCCACTCATACAGTTGGTTTCACCCACCAAAAAATGATATACGGCCCAGCTACAAAAAACGCACTATTACAGGAAGAGCGTTCTCGCCCCAGAGGCCTGAGCCTATGGAATTCAAGACGAGATACAAAGAGACACTCGATTCCAAACGCCTGCCCAATGTATAGCCGGTCTGAAAGTGAGGCCCAGGACCACACAAACCAGAATGCTCAAGTACGCCAGTGGTAACACCACGAAACATGCTAAGCAGCAGCGCTGTAGATGGACATTATTTACCGTGGGATCCAACCAAAGGTTAGGGGCGTTTAGAGGCGGTGTGAGGTGCGCTCTCTCTCCCCACAAACATTTACCACTCCGAAGATTGATCATGAGCACCTGGAAAATAACCCTAGAGAGCAGCGTTTGCAGACATTTTGCTGGCAAAAGTATAAAAGGTGCACACCATTTAAACACAAAAAGCTGTATTCACATGTTTCCCGCAGAGAAAAACCCTAAAGAGCGCAGGCATACCAATCAGTCATTCAAATGGTGTTGTGTCTAAGTGTCTCACAACTTGGATTTGAATCCCAGCTTTGGCACCGTTTCAATTCCAAATAAACTAAACCCTTTCACCTGTAAAAGGATGCAAACTGATTTCTCTGAATCAAGATCCGTAAAGAAATTATTTGATTGAACCCTGATCTGGAAAATATTCAGCCCAAAGTCCAGCTCTGTATGCAACAGGACCAAACACTAGAGAAAATATCTCTAAAGAAATTGAACAAGCATGACAGGCTTCCATTAAAAAAAGCCTCACGTTTGGAGTGGCAGCCGCCTCTGCTGGAAAGGACTGTGGGCCTGGTTCAAGGAAAAGTGCTCATTGATCCAGCATATTCTGCACAACGAGAACGACTCTGCACGGGCCTACGTGCACATTTCCAATCCGTGCTCCATGTATTCATGGATTCAAACGCGCATTTCAACCCGACCGCAAAGAAAACCGGGCTGCGCGAGGAATTCCCACAACACACCCTCACGCAAACCAAAAACATAGACATAGAAAAACCTTTCCGCAAACCTCTGCATCCTCCACTGACCCAACATCCAGTACCCCGGCAACACTATGTGACGTACCCCCTAAGTAAAGGCTGCCCCCCCAGCTATTCTGTTGGTGTTCCCACGTAAGTAAAGTCTGCACCCCAGCTAAACTGTGCGAGGCCCCAGCTAAGTAAAGGCTACACACCAGCTATTCCTCGAGGTCCCACGTAAGTAACGGCTGCACCTCAGCTAAACTGTGCGAGGCCCCACTGAAGTAAAGGCTGCACCCCAGCTAAACTGCACAAGGCCCCGCGTAAGTAAATGTTTCACCCCAGCTACTCTGCGCGAGGTCCCAGGTAAGTAACGGCTGCACCCCTGCAAACCGTCCCCCTTACTCCCAAAACACCTAAACTACTGGCACATACCCTGACTGCACAGCCACCAGCCCCCCTCACCTCCGACACTGCCCCCAGGCAGCCCCTCACGTCCCCACACCACCCACCAGCCCCGTCACCTCCGACACTACCCCAGGGAGCCACTCAGGTCCCAATTCAACCCACCAGCCCACCTCAACTCTGACACTACCCCCAGGCAGCCCCTCTGGTCCCCACACCAAGCACAAGTCCCCCTCACTGCTGAAACTACCCCCAGGCAGTCCTGACACCGCCCACCAGCCCCCCTCACCTTTGACACTACCCCCAGGCAGCCCCTCAAGTCCTGATACCACCCACCAGGCCCCCTCACCTCATACACTACTCCCAGGCAGTCCTGACACCACCTACCAGCCCCCCTCACCTCAGACATTACCCCAAGCAGTCCTGACATCACCCACCAGCACTCCTTACCTCCGACACTTCCCCCAGGCAGTCCTGACACCAACCACCAGCCCCCTTCACCTCGGACACTACCCCAGGAAGTCCTGACACCCATCAGCCCCCCTCGCCCCGACACTACCCCAGGCAGCTCCTCAGGTCCCCACACCACCTACCAGCCCCCTCACCTCTGACACCACCACAGCCTAGCCCTGCCACATTACACCACTGCCAGTCCAATGTTGATCAACCTACCTGAACTCCACAAGCCTGCCTCCAACATGAAGCACACCGGCCACATATTCTACACTAGCCTGAATAACTGGGGGCATTGCTGCAGAATCCATGTCTGTAGCTCATCACTGGACACCCTGGTACATCACACTCACTTGCCCAGCAAATGGACTGCACAATGTAGCACCATCTACACTGTGGATGCTCAGTCTGGGTGGCGGCATCCACGATGGTGGCCATTGCTGCATCAGATGGGTGAGGGACGGTGCACTACACATCCTCCTGTCCCTGGCCCAGGGTTGCAGCCTGATCACCCTCCCGGATGCCCTCACCAGACCCTGTGTGCTGGCCTTCACCTGCTTCCTCCTCCACCACCAACTCCATCTCCCTGGATGACTCCAGAGAGCCTTCCTCCCTGGATGACCCCACTGCCACCGCACCCTGGCCCACAGCCACTAAGGAGTCCCCCACAACAACAACCTCCTGGAACGTACCCCCAGCAGCTCTGCTCGATGTTACATGCCCTCCCCAAGCCAGCTCTCCCTCAGCTGAGGTGGTCTCAATAGTGACTGACTGGGGTGTGCACTTTGGTCTGATGGGCCGGTCTCTGCTCTACTGCGTCACAGCAGTGCCTCCTTGCTCTTCACAAGCTGCAGCAACAGTGGAAAATGGGACAAAAAACATTGGCACCAGTCATTGTCGTCAATGCATGTGTGGCATACACAACATGAACATCACCAATCATACAGCATGTTGCAACCATGAACTGACACACTTACACACACATACTGCTCAAACACATGTACTTGCCCATGCAAACTCTAAGTCAACTGACACATGGGTGTAGTGTGAAGGATCAATCACAATCATGATACATGCACATGTCAACACAGCACATTGTTAGTGTGGCCACAAGCACATCACCAAAACATGCTACTCCACCATACAATGAAAAGCCAATAGAAGCATTACATGTAGCCAGGCCATGGGAACTGCACCAGGGCATATGCTCACACAAAAACAGTCACAAACATGCATATGTGACAGCACGACTTGCAAGCAAGCAACATGTTCCTCCACACATATCTGGGACCCATTTGCCCATGTGGTTTGGCCCAGCATACACATATTGCATCAACACATGTGCACCTGTGTTCAAAATGCATTGGGATGATATGTCACATCCCTGTCCCGGAGATGTCAATGCAATAACTTGCCATTCACAGACATCCATGCACATGTGTCACTCTCAGCAGATGAGTCTGCATGGATGCTCATGCAGGTGTACCACACATGGAGGTATCCATCATGCACGTCCCTTACATGCCCATGACAAAGCATGCCGTCATCTGTACTGTCCATACACTTGCTGTATGATCCCACACTGCAATGTGTACTTCGAGTCCAACAAGTCAGTGGCCCTCATTACAAGTCAGGCGTTAAGGGTTTAACGGCGCCGTCGGTGCCGTTAACCCTTAACGCCTGATTAAGAGGTCCTGGGTTTTAACGCCTGCTTTTTGCAGGCGTTAAAACCCAGGCCGCAAAGTGACCTTGGTGCTAAGTACGGTGCCGCAATTTGCGGCACCGTACTTAGCGCCTTTCCCCATTCCCATTATGCCCTATGGGGCAAAAATGGGAATGGAGAAGGGCAAATGGTGAATGGGGAATTACCGCCCCACTCACCTTGGAATGGGGCGGTAATTCCACCATCCACCATGGCGGAATCGTAACCTTAGCGGCATGGACCATGGTGCTAATAGCACCATGGTCCTCCGCCAATGTTGTAATGAGGGCCAGTGTGTTAAATGTTGCCAGTACACATGCATATGCCAGTATACAATGTTCAACGCCACAGACACCCAGCATTGGCATGAGGCTGCAAGCTACTGTGTCTCACAGCACACCCAAGCTGCAAACAGAATGTGGCATCTGCAAACATGCATGCCACACATACACTGTAGAGCATTGCTCCACATGGGTACTCACTGACAGCTTCCAGATGACGTTTCCAGGCACAGATCTAGGCATAAAGGTCCAAATGGAACCTCTCAAGGACGCCAAGCTATACCTGGGTGAACTGGTGGCAACCTGCACAGTGCGACAATAATCGTCAGGGGTAGCCCCACACTCAGGTGATTTTCCCTCCTAACCAGTGAGGATATATAATATATATTTTAACAAAAGGAAGGAACACAAACAAATCTCTACACTAAATAGTTAAAATACCCTCAGATAGCGGCATCTCAAAACACCCTCTTAGCAAATATGGGCTGCATTCTGTGTACTGTGTCCTAAATAACAAACAGTGTTACCAAAAATATCATTTTTAATACATTATTCTTTTTCAGCACAAGTAATACACACATTAAAAAACATATACACATCACATAGTCATATACATATTAAAATTATTCCACCTCACAACATCACAAGTCACAGAATACTTGATCACAAAACGACAATGGCAACTCAATTCTTCTTATTCCCCATTGTGTTAAACAGGCCCAACTTATATAAGTTTCTGTCCTGAGTGTTCCAGGTAACTGGACATTCTTCAGGGGCAGATGTAGTCTTGTGTTTCAGATAGATCTCTTTTATTCACACACCAGATTCCTATATCTGAACCAGTAGTCAGAAGAAGTCAATGTCTTCAAACTTGATAGCAAAACGAATTCTTGCTCTTCACTTATCTAGCAAATAGGGGGATTCACTCAGAGTACCCAGGGATGTAAGTGCTTATTCTTCTCCTTAATGAGACTCATTAATGGTGGAGTCTTCAAAATGTAAGCAGCTCAAACTTCCACTTGGCCATTTGTTGCCTTTCTTATACTGCTATTCACAGTCCACATCAAAAGCGGCCACATCAACTGGTACGGACCTTGAACAAGAAAGAGAAAAGATTCTCTTCTTCCTCCAATGGGGTAATCCAAGGCAGAGGTATCACACCTCTCGCCCTAGTATAGGGCTGTAGTTCTCCTGGAAGGAAGAACAGGTACAGCAGTAGAATCCTAGGAGTGGCGAAGTACTTTGCCACTCCTAGGATTCCTTCCAGAATTACAGCCCTATACTAGGGCGAGAGGTGTGATACCTCTGCCTTGGATTACCCCATTGGAGGAAGAAGAGAATCTTTTCTCTTTCTTGTTCAAGATCCATCCCAGTTGATGTGGCCGCTTTTGGTGTGGACTGTGAATAGCAGTATAAGAAAGGCAACAAATGGCCAAGTGGAAATTTGAGCTGCTTACATTTTGAAGACTCCACCATTAATGAGTCTCGTTAAGGAGAAGAATAAGCACTTACATCCTGGGTACTCTGAGTGAATCCCCCTATCTGCTAGATAAGTGAAGAGCAAGAATTTGTTTTGCTATCAAGTTTGAAGACATTGACTTCTTCTGACTACTGGTTCAGATATAGGAATCTGGTATGTGAATAAAAGAGATCTATCTGAAACACAAGACTACATCTGCCCCTGAAGAATGTCCAGTTACCTTGAACACTTAGGACAGAAACTTACATAAGTTGGGCTTGTTTAACACAATGGGGAATAAGAAGAATTGAGTTGCCATTGTCATTTTGTGATCAAGTATTCTGTGACTTGTGATGTTGTGAGGTGGAATAATTTTAATATGTATATGACTATGTGATGTGTATATGTTTTTTAATGTGTGTATTACTTGTGCTGAAAAAGAATAATGTATTAAAAATGATATTTTTGGTAAGACTGTTATTTAGGACACAGTACACAGAATGCAGCCCATATTTGCTAAGAGGGTGTTTTAGATGCCGCTATCTGAGGGTATTTTAACTATTTAGTGTAGATATTTGTTTGTGTTCCTTCCTTTGGTTAAAATATATAACCTGCACAGTGCACCTCCACTGTGAGCTCCTTGACGAGGGTTGCCACCATCTTGGAATGGCTACGGGCCTTGAGGTCGTCCCAACATTTCCGGACTGTGGTCTTCATGCAATCTGCACCTCCCCCCCCTCTGCGTTGATGGCAGCCATGATGTCTTCCCAGATCTGTTGCCTCACGTTGTTGCCCAGCTGAGTTGCTGGGTTGCAGAGGGAATCATAGGATCCCAGGACCCGATCCACCAGGATGGCAACTTCTGTGGAGGTGAACTTGTCAGCCCTCTGCCTTTACGTGGGGGTGCTGCACTCCTCAGAGTATGTAGATGGTCCAGACATGGCACCCCTGAGGCAGGTATGGCCTTCCTGGGTGCTGGGTAGGTGCTTTGCTGGTGTTGTCTGGGAGAGGTGGAAGTCCCGAAGACAGAAGAGGTGGTCAAAGGCCCAACACAGGAGTACAGGGAAAAGTAGGACAGCTAGAACCCCAAAACAGAGCTGGTTGCAAGCAGGGACTCACACTCAAGAAGGCAGCAGCAGATGACGATTGAGTGCAGCATAGCAGGGCCTGAGGAGGCAAAATCGTCAGTCCACATGCAGGCGGATCAATGGTGTGCGTCTCGCATCCGTAGCAGCTGATAACAGAGTAAAGGTCCCTAGAGCCCGATTCATGCAAATGTGCACAGAAATCCTGCACGGGCTCCATGCCGAGAAGGACACTGTGCGAACCTGCGTGCAGAAAAATAAAAATGCATGCTCCACGTATGCATGGAATTTGCTGCGCAAAGTAACTGTATTCGGAAATCGCACCCGGAACACCCCCGCCATGCAAAGCATAAACAGCCAGAACAGCTACCTTTACGGTCCCCTGGCCGTGAATACACACACTCTTCAAACAGTGCGTTTGGTCCCCCGCAAGCAGGCCTGCATCTCGGGAACCCTGCGCAGTGTCCTCTGTAACTGTTGCCAGCAACCCGACAACATCAACATGCGTATGAGAAAACTTAACTCGGTCTGAACTCGGAAAATCTGAGTGCAAACGCCCGTAAACCATTCCTGAACCCCGCTACACTGCATACGTCCCCCCTAATTTAGATTGGAACCACAGTTGCTTACATGAACCCCTAAATCTGACATGCAAACCCACCTCTGTGCTTCATATCCTAAGCGCAAGTATACTTATGCCTGACTTGGGGTGGCATAGTGATCGAGGGATTTACATGGCAATTCCTATGCCAAGAGGCTGTGCGTGTGTTTCCATGAATACGTATCATTTGCCTGTGGGCCCTCCCTCGTAATGCCCACTTTTTTGCATGCTCTTCCCCATTTTCTGAGTTCCTGCCCCTTCCCAGCCTTCTGCACAAGCCACATCCAAGCTCTGCGTGATGTCTTGCACAAGGCACTCGACTGCTCGCACAGATGTTCCGGGCCTGTGCGAACTCCACGCAAGTCCCTAGAAAGTCCTGCGCAGTCGGTTCCATGAATCGCCGAATGTGGATTCGTGTGCAGTTGGTCACGCAAATCCCCTATTTCCCACGCAAATAATTCCATGAATCGGGCCCTTAACACGTAAGTTACATCCGACACACGGGACGCAGCACACCTACGCCATGCTCCTACGTGGCTCACAGCAATGGTGGTGTAATATAAGGCACACAACACGTATCACTGTTTGTGCGTGCAAGGTACGAAGACTAACAAGCACTGTATACACGTATTTTGGGGTGTTGCACAAGCCGTTTAAATCTGCTAACGTTTACTGCATTTTTCTTTTTGGGGGTTGCCTCTGTGCACATGCGCATGTATTTTTTCCATTCTGAGGCCTACGGTGTGTCATGTACACAATTTCTGAGTTTAGGGGTGCCTTTGCACATTGCGTACCACTTTTTCCACCTTTGGGAAGCTTTCTGGGTATCGCGGGTGCAATCTTTGATTTTAGGTGTGCCGTTGCACATCACGTACTGCTAATTCCACCTTTGGAAATCTTTCCGGGTATCACGTACACAATTTTTGAATGCAGGAGTGCCCCTGCATATCGCGTATCATATATTTTTGCTATCGGGGTACATTGGAGCCTTGCTGGACCACAAATCTACATTGCACATCACGTAGACTGTTCCCTTCATCATATTGCCCAGAACAATATCTTAGTGTGCCTTCCATTTATCCTTTACATCAGAAACATGAGCAGAAAGGTCCAAAGAGGGAAAGGGAGTAGACAGGCTCGGGGTTGGGACGTGGTGAGAACACATCTGCCCCAGCCCACAGAGGATGTGGCATGCCTCAGCCCACAGGTGACACGGCACCTGCAAGTCAATGTGGTTGCAGCCAGACAGATGAAGCACCACCACCCAGACCCCTCAGACCAAGAAGGGATGCTCTTTGGAGCAGGAAGAGCCTTGAACCCAAGGCACAGCACAGGAGACGGGTGCGCAGAGGAAGAGGTGCTTTACTGATGAGGAGATCTAGATCCTCATTGACTACCTAACCGATCACCACCATGAGAGTATATGGGGAGCACCCATACACCCACTCAATGGATGGTGCATTGGCAGCGGGTTTCAGACCATATTAATGCCGTCGGGTAGAGATGCGCAATGCTGAAGTGGTGGAATTATCTCACACGTAGGACCAAGCACAAGATCAGTGTCAACCTGGCCTCTGCAGTGGCCACTGTAGGGGGGGCCACCAGAGGAGGAGCAGCTGACACTGCATGAAGAGCTAATGAGTCAATTCATCATGCTTGAGCAGGTACAAGGCATTGGAGGCCTGGAGAACTATGAGGACACATCTGGTGAGTGGCATTTCTTGTGCATTGTATGTTTTGCCAATCATGTATGACCCACCATCTATGTGGAGTAATACATCTGGCTGCAGTTGTATAAAATCCTTGGGGAATGCATGTTTGCACACGTTTAGACTCATGTCACATGACCTTCACTCTGGGAATATCCTGTGTGGTGGACATGTGTCTTACATGTTCATGTGACAGTAATCAACACCGTCTGATGGCCTACACAGCTGTGACATTACATGCCTGCAGGGTATCAATGTCAAGTACATGCGCAAATTGCCAGCCCCATGACGTGCCCCCCTGACAGGCACACATCACCCACTGGGTACACCTCTGTTTCATGGCCAATTAATGACACACCTACATATACTGTTGTATGCTACATTTTTGCAGCCTGTCACTTTGTGTTGCTCAACAGTATGTGCGATAGATGTTGACCAATCACATCATTTGTGGCTGAGCTGAATGTTCAAAATGTCATCTGCTCCCAATGGGTGCCTTTTCATGATGCATCTCAGAGCTGTCTATCCGGAGACCCTGTAGTGTGACCAGACTGATGGTGCATCAGTACGCACAGACCACTGCCCCGAGTAGCAGGCATGATATTTATGCAATTACACTTGTATGGTTTAAGGGGTTACACTATACTCTACATGGTGATCAATAGCTCATGGTGGGTCATAATGAAGAGGTTGCCAATCTTGCAATCTTAAATTCATATGTCCATAGCCAGCCCATGTGAACAGTAATGGGCATTGTTAACTCCAATGAGTGTGCCTGTCTGCATAGCATTTCATGTATGTGCATGGTTGTAGTTCAAACGTGCTTATCCATTTCAAATCAGAAGCACCTGTCTGACCTGAAAGGCCTGTATTTGTCTATCAGTGGATACCATACAGACACACGCATTGTCACTTTCATCATTGTGCTGTACACTTGCACAGACATTGGCCTGTCTGTGTATATGAGACGTGCACACTTGTTCACACTTGCGTCATCTGTCTGATAAGGAAAGACATGCCAGCTACATCGGCCACTTAGATGTGGCATGATGGCCCTGTTGCTCCATGTGTTATGTGAGATGTAGTCAAGGAGGTGCAGGTTCTCAGTCCAAGCATGCGCTGTCATAAACAACGACTCATCATATTGGGATGATGTTCATAGACAGGGACTTATTCACAAATAATGACACCTATCCCAAAGGCATTACTGTAGGTAATGATGGTTGCACCTACATGCTACTCCTGGATGTTGTAAGACCTTCATAAGTATGTCTGACAAAGATGGCTCAGGATATGTTGTGTAGGCTCCACATCTGCACAGAGATAGCTTCCTCAGCATCATGGGTGGGGCGTGAACAGAAGAGCAGGCCATGCTTCTACTGACAGTGCTGGCATCTGTGTCTCTGCTTAGTGATTGCCTTCAGCCAGTGAATCCTATGTAGTGCCGGTGTAACAAGTTTATGTGTTAGTGTGGAGTATTGCATTGGAGGAGACCTCTGTCATTGATGCATGCCATAGGAATTGTGTACAGTATGGCACACTCGTGGTAGATGCATATGTCAACTTTCCCAATGCACTATTTAAGGCATAATTGGCATAATGCTGGTGCAAGGGGATACCAGGTTGTTGGGCCACACATGGCAAGGATAAACATGGTGCTCAACATACACTCATGATTTGCATTAGCAGTTTGCATTGTATGAGATGAGAGTGTCCATTGCCTAACAGTGTCATACAATACGACAGTCAATGACGGTTGGTCACTCTCTCATGGCCAGTCATCAACTGATGCTTCATTTGACAATGTCATGTGAATGGCACTGTCATCACACACAATGTCAATTTACAATGCATATTTCTTCTGAGTTCTGCTAAGCATACAGCAGGGGACTCACGCCGACGTGGAGCCACACACAGGGTGCCGGGAGACCTGGTGTTGACATTGATGTGACACAGCACATGGTAACAGTCTTATGTGTGGTCACTTTGTTTCCAAACACGGGGAGTCCTACACTGAGAGTGTGATTTTGATAGTGCTAACATCCTTGCTGTACACATATCACGTTGTTCATTGTACATGGACTACGCTCCACACAATGATGCAATGGGCCATACTGTCCTGGACAGGGTGCATGCTTGCATTAAAGTGACATGTGGCAGTGGTTGTGATGTTGGGTGGATGGAGTGAGTGCCAATGTTCTGGGAATGCATGTATGACATGTCCCAATGCAGCCACGGGAACACCTTTCAAAGGATTTTCAGTTTACCATCTCTGGCATGCAACATATGTAGTGATGGCGCAAAATAGTTGAACAGTATACATGTGTGTATTGACTGGACATGGTTGTCCACTTCTCAGTTGAAATCTTGTATTGTGTGTCATGTTTTGATGGTGGTAGTATCTGTGGGCTTGGGTGGCTGACTGATGCCATGTGATGGCCTTCACCATTACAATGCTCATTGTACAGTTCTTTTCCCTGGGTTATGTGCTGACATGACAGTTGCATGGTCCATCAGTGAATGTGTACGGCACTTTCGTACGTCAATGTGTCCATGGACGGCATGTACAGGACCCGGGCAGCGGTGCTGCAGGTCAGCAAAAGTTATACATCCGTGGCTTACAGCTCGTAGTGTGGGAAGTCATGATGTCAGATGCTTGCATGTCCTGCCATTTTGTGTCTGCCTGCACTTGGTTGCACATCTGCATTTTTGTCTGGAGGCACATGACTCAGTATGTCATTCTCTCTCCATGTGAGGATGCACCAGGTGCAAAGGAGGAGGAGGAAGAAGAGCCATTGGCACATCAGACCACCCGTGGAGGCTGCGGTGTCATTCACCATGAAAACTCACTGGTGCTACAGATGATCATCAGTCGTGCTGGAGCCTCTTCGGACTCTTTGGACTCAGCTGATTTGGATGCAGAACCAGGTGTGTGTGCCTCACAGATGAAGAAGGTAAGTGCCCCAACGGGGGGAGATCAGATGGGGCCAGTGAGTCTGCGGCTGTGCAGCTGGCTTCACAATGCCAGTCAGTGGTGGGCCCCACGTCCACGATGGTCATGGCTGCAAGGCCACCCTCCCATGAGTTGGTGTCAGGTTCTGGGGCTCATGTCCAACAGAGAGTTGCAGACCTGTAGCGAACAACAAGGACCCCGCAGCAACAGGCATGGTCCCTTGCAGCAGGCCACAGTGAGCCCCGCACATGTGGGGGATGTGTGCAGGCTGGAGAGACAGTGTGGGGGCATCAAATGTTGCGTCCCGCCATCTGACATGGAAATGTGTAGGACATAATTGCAGAGGGCATAGATAAAATGGCCAAGAACATGACCCCACGGCATGACCCCATCAGCGGCATGGAAGCGCAATGGCTGCAGGTCATGCAGTCCTCAAGCCGCTCTCACAGACTGGGCGTGGAGGCCAACATCAAGGGCCGACGAGCTGATCTGATGTGTCTGCAAGAGTACCTGCATGCAGATGCTCAACCACAAAGAGAGCATGCAGAGAGGCAGCCGAGAGGCAGTCGTTGCAGGAGGCACGTTCTTTTTTTTTGTTGGCTTCCTGAATATGTCTACAGTGTTTGTAAGGAGGAGGTGGAGCTATTCTACCTAAACCTCTTTCTCCCGTGGTGAGGTGGCAGAGAGGCAGTCACTGCAGGAGGCACATTCTTACTTTTTTGGCTACCTGAGTCTGTCTTTAGTGTTTGTGAGGAGGAGGCAGAGCTATTCTACCAAAACCTCTTTCTCCCGCGGCACAGAGAGGTGGCGGAGAAGCAGTCATTGCAGTCTGGTAAGTTTGGGAAGCTGCTGCTGACTGTGGACTGTGTGTCTAGCGGAATCCTGAGTCGGGGTCATAGTGAACAGCGCTATTTACTGAGTGTGTCCTAACCACATCTGATTTGGGTTAAGCTTGCCTCCCCCTTTAAATCCTGCATTTTTCCGTTTTTGTGCAGGCTGGGTGTCCGTAGACTATTCTACATTTGGAACAAGTTTTTTTGCATTTGAATTAGTTGGATTCAACCTACTGTAATTCGTGGGTTGACGACTGCACCGGAAAGCCTTTGAGTGAGCCTATTTTGGGGGATCCTACATTGTCAAGAACTCTTGGTACCGTGGGTACTTTACAATTTTGAGAGTGTTTGTGTGTTTGAGAGGTCTGATGACTGCGGACACCTCGCCTTTGAGTCAGCTCTCAGTGAATTCCACGCAGCCTCAGCTGGTGTCATTTGGGCTCTCTATAAGCGTAAAGAGGATTGAGAACCATGGACTGTGGTGGTCTTTTGAATCAATCTCCAAGGTGATTTCATAGAAGAGGCTGCAAAACTGTCATCGACTGTCCCACTATGTCGCGGCGAACACTAAAGTCTGGGGCAGTGCTGTCCTCAGGTACACCTTTGCCCCTTCTCTCTCAGCTAATGGCACTCTGCAGTTGCCTAAAGACATTCAACCGAAAAAAACATCAATCCTTGGTCACCAGTGTGCAGCGGTTTGAGTTGGTGGACGAGGGACTAAATATTACAGAAAAGATTTCCTCGCTGGAAGACTGTACTATTTCATCTCAATGGAGTGACAAAAACAGGGCAGAGATAGTGGAGGAACCGGAGGTGGGCTTGACATCCCCAAATCAACCTCAGGATTTGGGGGTATCTTTACAAAGATCACTCCCTCCCGAAACTCTGCGCAACATGTTAGCAGATCCCAATAATTCTCCAATCTACGAACGGGTTCGCTTTCATTCTACTTTTCCACCCTCTAACCAAAAACATAGGGTGATTTAGAGATGTGTCCTCATTCTGCTCCACCTGGTTTTCAATGACAAACCGATGTGGCAAATTCCTTTGTTTTTGGCTCTCACCAGGTACATTTGTTTATGTTTAGAGAGCCTCTAGGCAAGAAGGTAGGGTTCCAAGGTGTGGGCTTCAAATTGGGACACAAAGTGTTGGACAAAAATGTGGATGGCAACTCTACTGGAAACATGCATAATGAATGTGAGGTTCATCGGATTGAGGCAAGCCTCTCTAGGTGAGAGAGGCGGTAACAGAGAGATCCTCCTTCGCCAGATGGAAGCTCGCACAATTTCGTAAATTTAGAGCAACAGAATTTGGCCTTAACCAAGACCATGAAATGGCGTACTTCCTCTAAAGGGGAAATAACACATAACGTTCCTAAAATGTATTCATGTGTTCCTGCTGATATTTTATCTGTACTACAATACTATATGTTACTCATTGTTCTCGACTAGCATTTACGATACTGAAATATTTGGAACCATTTGGCTTTACAGTTCATTTGTTTATATGACATTTTTTTTCATGTAATCCCGGGGATTTAAACACATGCTTAGCGTGAATGGTATTTTGTTCAGCCGTGCCCCCATCACCTTTGTCACTGTGTCACTTCATCTAATACTACAGCTTTTTACTGCTATCTGGTAATATACTGAGATATTTATTTGCCTAGCCTTTCCGACTACTCTACATGCTAAAACTACAGCCCCATGGGGACCCTTTGTCTATTTCGACGATTCGTATTCCCTTTTCTATAATTCGAACTCTTAATATGGCGCTCATTTATTTTGCCTGACTCTCCGAATAGGCCTTAATGGAAATAGTAGTAGGACTAGGGTTGCCTAGACAACCCTTGTAAACTTGGGAGAAACCGCTTTGCCGACCGACCCAGACGAAAGGAGATTGAGTATAAGCCGGAGGTAAGCTGCAGCACATTTCTTTTGTGCTCCCAGCGCTTTTTTGTTGGCGCATTTTGTCACACGGCTGCAACTCGAGTAATGGGCTGGCCGTGCTTGGACCAGAGTAAGCGCATACTTCATACATGTAGTCACGGCGTTTTTGGACTTAGCACTATTTGGTCTATGAGTACATTATTTGAATTGTTTTGCCGCGCTCTAGTCAGACGCTGTTTATCGTATTTAGTATTCTATCATGCTAGAATTTTATCCAGTATTTACATGAACACTTTCTTACAAAAAATTACTAATTTGTATAATTGAGGTTATTTTAATTTCGGGTAATTCACTACTGTAGGATTTTTCACTTAAACATATAGTTTCAATAATATGTAAAATAGTAGACTGACAATTTTGGACGTTTTAAATGACGAGTCACATGTATTTACTGTCTAAAATGTGATATTTTGGCATGAATCAAAACAGGGGGATTTAACCCATGACTTTCTGTTCTACTGAATTGAAGACTTTTGATTTGGAATATAGGTAAGGCCTCCATGGGCAAACCTCTATATCTATCATCTTAAGTAAGATTGATGTTTTTGTTCAAACACTACTAGATAATGACCTATGAGTATGTACTAATATTTTGTTGTTTTTCTTTACCTTTTTGCTTTCTGTTTTCTTACCTTGAACCTCCTGCCCCTTCACCCCTCCCTTTCTCTCTGTGACTATTTTTAATGTAATTTAATCTTTTGTTTTCATGGTTTACTTCTACATGTGTTTGATTATGCATTATGATCTCTAATATATGTTTTTCACTGTGAATTCAGCTACACACTCACTAGTTTTTATCACTAGCCATGATTTGAAAAAGACACTGGTGTGTCGAAACACGTATTATCCAAAAGGGAATTATAATCAATAAATTTCAGTTTCCACAAATATACGTTGTGGCGCAGTTCTTCGAGTGTGGAGCATTTTTTCTTCAACTGGTTTGAGAAAGACTGATTGGTTGAAACACGTGTCACAATACAATACGGCTTTTGAATAAATATGATTACCTTTACATTACCCGCAATCTAAGTGTATCTTCATTGATAGGTGGAGGTGTTGGCGCTGATTGTGAGTCAACAATAAACATATACACTATTAAATAAGGTTTGGAATACTTTAGTTTACCCTGTCAGCGACAGCCAAGAACCAGCATAAAATAAAGGTGGTGAGTGCACAGTGAAGTCATAACTCCCAACACTGTAATTTACATCTTCTATGTGGTTTGTTGCTAAGGGTATTCTTGCGGTGCACGCCTTTTTTCCAAAGGGTATTGGAGATGTCCTGCTAGTTAGCATCTATTAGGACCCGGCCAAACAATCAATTTCTGTCTTTCACTCCCTCTTATCGCAGACATTTGACTCCTGGTTGACGGCAGGCTATCAACATGCAATCATTGTGGGGGGAGGTTTTAATGCCTACTGTGCCGAGGGTCAGAATGTCAACATTCGTTCTTGTATCCTTTGTCCAATAAAAATCTTACGCTGGCATGCCGTAGGATACCCTTATGTCTACTTGGGCTATGTACCGATTGGAGGTCAAGCAGACCGAGGATGCCCCCCTCTTTACTTGGCATAGGGGCAATTCAAAATCATAGATAGGTGACTTTTTTGTCTCCACGCCTCTCAAATGTCAGTGTTCTGAACTGTTCTCTTATGATCCTGGAGTTAGTGATCACCTTATGATATATTTTACAAAGACACAATCCACAGTTAGGCATGATTTGTGTAACACGCTTGTTCCTGTAAGATCCGACAGGAATGGGCTAACCTGTCGTTGGAATGGAAACATTTACAACAAACTTACAAAATATCTTTTCCTGGTTGACAACATTTGGGGACCTTTGTCTTTGGAGTTTGGTTTGGGTAGGCCCCCTTTGGGACTAGGTCACAAACCTTTGGATTTATGTATTATTGAGTGCATTAAGAGGGTAACGTTTGAAACAGAAGTATGATCCAAAGAATCCTATCCCCATTTCTTTGACCGGAAAATAAAGGATTCTAAAAGGGCCAAAATGCTTGAGATTAAAATATTTAGGGGCAGCGCCACCTCGAGAGAGGAGTTTGACAAACTTAAAAAGCAGTGCCAAGAGCACAGGAATTTTGTGACATCATTGAGGTGTGAACTCCACTTAAAGGATAATCAGTATATGTTGAGCACTCTTTTGAATGCTGATAGTACATACTTCTGGTCATGGATTAACTTAAAATGTGACGGAATTGCTAAACCAGTGGTTGATATAATTCAAGAAAAGACATGGGTGTCTTTCGTTTCGGAAAAATGTAACATCCCATCTGGAATGAATTCTCCCCCGATGTACTGGAAATCCCTGCTTCTGATGGCCCTTGCCCTTGGGCTATTGAGATCGTAGTTTGGGCAATAAATAGACTGAAACCATCCAGGGCACCAGGTCCCGACGTATTACCTCCATTCTTGCTGAAAAGGGATCTGATTGCCTGGGCCTATTTCCACAAACCTCATTTTGATGCTGTATCTGCCACACATATAGTGCCGATCTCGTGGACAGTTCACTATCATCCCCTTCTACAAGAAGGGTGACCCTAATGATCCGGCCAACTATAGGCCTATTGCCCTAATTGATTAATCTTGCAAGGTTTTCTCCATTCTGCTCCTTAGAAATCTTAACATCTATTAAGGTAAAGCACATTTCTTATCCTGTGTTCAGGTGGGGTTCCGCCAACAGATGGGCACGCCTCTTAATGAAACTATAATTAAACATCTGTTGCTAAGTGCTAAGGCCTCTCAAGGGGGTAATATGTATGTGGCCTCCCTGGACTTGTCATCAGCATTCGATTGCGTGGTGCGACAGCGACTGTGGGACAAACTTCTTAGGCTCAAGGTGACTCGTAAGCTGGTTCAGTTCAATGCTGCACTGCACTAAAACTCCACACTGAGAATCAGTTTAAATGAGGAAAGGGCTGTCTCTAAACCCATCAAGGTTCATCTGGGGCTCAGGCAGGGTTGTACATTCGCAGCTACACATTTTAATTTGTATCTTAGCGACATTGAAGACCTGTGGGGGAGCCAGGACTTGATACGAGTTAGGTTGGGTCACCTAAAAAGTCATTGGTTGGCCTTTGTGGATGATAATATTATTTTTGAAAGGACTCTACAAGGCCTCCAATGGAAACTTAACATCTTCTACTCTTACAGCCTATTAAATAACTTGGTGGCTAATGGAGCCAAATCGAAGATGGTCATCTTTTCTAAAGATATAAAGCCGAAGGTCATGTGAGGGTCCTTGGGGGCAGAAATGGTTGAGTGGGTGCACGCTATACGATACTTGGGCTATAATCTATCCAACACTGCATCAATTGACATATGGATAACAACGCTGAAGGCTAAGATGTCTCCTTTATTGTCTCATATGAAGCGCATTATAAGGAAACTGTGCAGATTCTCAATTCTTCCAGCTATGCAATATTATTTGTGGAAGATTGAGCCTGTGTTGCTGAATGGGCTAGACATGGCCTCCCTAAATCTTGTACTGTGTCTCGATTCCATGCAAGGTTCTCTGAGGAAAAAGGTGTTGGGGCTCACTCCATCAGTCCCGAATGTGAGTATCCAACATGAATTGAACTTGATTTCCCTACAGGCTAGGTTACACTGCATACAGTTATTTTCTTACTTTAAGTTTCTTAGCCCCCAACCAACTCTCTGTATGTTGATCTGCACCAGATTATGGCTCAATGCTCTGTAACTTCAGTTAACTTCTACAGGGAAAAAATGCTTAATCTATTGGAGCGTATTGGCTCTACAGAGTTGGAACTAATGGGTAATCCCAATGCAGTCAATTTCAAATTGTTCCGAGATGATTGGAGAATTACACTTGAATCCGTGTCGAGTTATTCACTGTACTGGGAGTATGCCAGGTTTCCTCCCAGAACGGGTCAGTTGTCTGTCTATCTCAAAAGTTTTCCACGTCTCATGTCTCGTAATGTGTTTTTAAGACTGAGTCTGAATCAATTCCACACAAAGGAAAGAAATAAGAATTGGTCTACTTTACCCACAGATAGGGTTTTCCCAGTGGCTTGTCATTTCTGTAAAGGAATATCACTTTGGAAACTCTGAGACATTGGATTCTCGATTGCCACATTTTGCATACGATTTCCATAGGGAACTGTACAGTTGGACTACGGAATACTCTAAGGAACTGTTCTGGTCACGTCTCATGTGTGGTGAGAGCCTATCCCTGATTGCCCTTGTTCGTCTGTTAAATTAAATTTAACTTATGTGTTAAAAATGGTATGTATGTATGTGTAATTAATTTGATATACTTGTCTTTTAATTTGTGTAAGGTTTTATGTAAACCTGATCAAAATTAAAAAAAGAGGGAGGTCCTGAGGCGTGAGATGGAGGCCTTGAGGACTGCAATGCATGATGAGCTCTCTGCCACAAGAACACATCTCCACAAGGAGATGGCTGCCTTGAGGCAGACACTGTCATAGCAACTTGATGCATATCACGAGTGAGTACGCATAGAGATTCTGCTGCCATTCGTGAGGAAGCACATCGAGACCTCACCGCCATTGGTGTTCTGGTGAATGCATCTGTGTCAAGGCTGGCCGTGGCCAATGAAGACCAGGCTCTGGCACTGCAAGGATTGGATCCACCACCACAACCACCAGCAGGTGCAGGGGAGTAGGAGACACATAAAATCTGGGGGGGACAGGGGACATCGTGGGGACTTTGCTTTCTTTATTGTGTTTTAGTCAAATAACTCGACTTTTCACAAAATTAAAATTAAAATAGCAGTGCGTATTAAAATACAAATATCACTGTATAAAACAAGAGAAAAGAAGAAAAGAAAACAGAAGAAAATTAAAGGATGCAGCAGCAAAGAACATGTCTTTGTATGTTGCATTTCTGGATTTTACATCTGACTATGAGCTCATGGTAAGAGAGAGGAAATAACAATTACTTCCAGTGGGCCACAGATAGGATGCCAGCTCGTTAAGAGGCAGATCACTTGTAAGTGGACTCCTGCCAAATAAAGGAGTTGAACCCTTTTCTACCAACTGCAAGTTGCTACTTTTTTTGTGTGGGGGCAAGGAGACGTGTGTGTGTCCTGGAATGTTGGAATAAAAAGATGGGGGTTTCAAAGAAAGAGGAAATCTTGTTTTTACCTCTGAGGAAGCCCTGTTATGGGAGTAGAGGGACCAGGTGTGTGATGTTGCTGCTTTGACTGTCCTCTGGGGGGTGGGGGGGATGTACAGCAAACAAGGAGGATGAGCCATCGCAAGACCACCTCCTTATAAGCACTCACAAGGCTCACGGCCAGATGTGTCGGACCCAGGGGATGTCTAGTGGGTGGGGTGTATGTGGACCTAGGGTGGTGGGCAGAGGGGCAGCCCGCTATGTGGGCTACCCCTCTAGCACCCCTGCGAGGGCCGGGCCAGCCTCTCATGATGAGTCTGGTCCTTCTTATTCCATCTCATGCTGGCTTCAGAGCTTAGCCTTTCTTGCTTTTGTTATTCTGAATGCAGAGCTGGACTCTGTTCCTTTCTCGTTTAACATTTGCTGCAAAGCCTGATCTATTTGATTCTCTCATATGTTACTAGGATGGCAGGGCATGGGTCCTCTGCCCTTTTACATTATTCAAAGAAAGAGCCATTCTGGTCTTTCTTTGCCTCTCCCTTGTCTCACTGCTTGCTTGCTTAATACATACCTCCTTGCTTGAACACTCAACATATTCTCCCTAACACAGCAAAGGCAGCTGCAGTCTGTCTTAACTTCTATTTGTTCCGTGTCTTGAATTGGCCTCTTATTTCCGCTTTTTTGTCTGCAGGGGAAAGACATTTGCAAGTCACTGCCATGATGGTTCTACCTGGCCATAAGAGGGCAACAGCTAGCCAATATTGGAAGAACATGGCATATTATGCCAGAGGCTGGCAACTGCCTTTCTAATCCCTACATAAGAGACACAACTCTTGCCTTTGTTTCTAACAGTAATTCAGTGGATGAAGAAACACGAGAACACACATATTGCTTATAAATGAAGGGAATGATGTCACACTTGGTTAAGACATTTTGATCACGCCAGGAGCTAATTTCCAGCTGCAATTAAGTGATTACCTTTTAGACTTCTGGCTTTAAATAATGTTAGTATCACCTGGAAAGCACAGAGGTTGCTCAACAGGGTTCCTGGAGAACGAGGGGTACCCTACTCATGGGCATGGATGATTGTAGGGCATTCTTGCCCTGGTTTGGAGCCTGGCCCCTACAGCCATGATGAGGGGAGGGGCCTATTACTTTTGGTTGTACGTACCCTTTGAGGGTGGGCAGACATTGCCGCCTGCCTTAGCCCACTAACAGCTCTGCTTTGCAACTTTATCGCACATACCTGTCAGGTGGCATGTAACTCAATGCTACTAATGTTATCAGCCTCAGAAGTCTGGAATCCTTTGCCACATAAACTAGGGTACAGGCTTGCCACCTGAGACTTACCCATGTCTGAGTCGGCATCTGTCGCCCTGTGGGGAAGACACACACAGAAAGAGCAGGGCACAGTGCCCTTGTGGGTTTTTCACACTTCTTCATTGGGGTGGGCACAATTCACTCTGCAGAGAAAGTGGCACATGCTGGACAACATTCTCCCACTTTGAAAATGTCACCCAAAGAGCGAATTTGGCCATTTGAAATACCTCTGTCGACTTATTATTGCGCAATCCACACCGATAGGTTTAAGCACCTCCTTACCATTTTAACCCCTTAACTGCCATGGGTATTTCCCCCCAGTGGCAGGGCCTTTTTTGGTGAGTTCGGTATGTCGCCATTCAATCACTTGTAACTTCTTTGTTACATGAGATATCTTGGCCAAAGTTGGCCCCTTTTTTCCCACATGTAGGTGGTCGTAACGCCACCCAGGAATCCTAGTTTGCTGTAGAGGGCTGAGAGAAAATAACCAAAAAGGAGAACATTTGTTTTATTTTCTTCAGAAAATGGCAATAAAATGTTGTACAAAGGAGCCTGTGGTGTTTTCCTTGTAAGAGCTAAGAACAAATGGTTTGCTGTGCTGGATTCACCATTTCCCAGGCTTTCAAGAACAGATTGTGTGGAAACCAAAATAACATATTTTGATATGCTAATCAGCTGTTTTGTGAGAGATAGACGATTTTGGTGTTTTTTGTCCAATAGGACATGCATGGACGGAATGGAAGAAAAGGGTAGGAAAACTGAATGGGAAGCCAGAAAGGCATACATTCCTGAAAAGTAAACAATATTCCAAGTTTAGGAAGGGGTGATTTGCGCAGGTCAGGCAACAACTATGTAGGGAAAGATTCCATAGTTTGGGGGGAAATTGGGAAAATGACAGAAAAAAAACACAATTTCCACAGATTTCACTCTGCTCATCCACCGAAACATGCTCCAACAACACATGGCCTACCTTCCTGCATTTCCACAGGTTTCCCAACAAAAGCGATACCTCACATGTGTGGGTGCACCTACCTGGGTGCAAAAGGAAAAGTCTAAAACACTGGTAACCCCAAGTCTTTTCGCACAGCAGATTTTCAGCTCGTGTGGACAACCTACAGATTTGGGCCTAGGGTGTCGAAGCCACGAAGGAAAACAGAGAACCCCATGCATTTCCGAAAAGAAGAAACCCATGGGAATCCACAGAGGTCTGACTTGCGCGAATCGCCCCATAATTTATGACCCACAATCCCTGACAAAGTCAGGGAGATTGCTAGCACAATCTGCCCCCAGGGAGGGCTACATGAGATGCCCTGATACATTTGGGGTGGGGGGAGAGAGCCACCCCCCTTTCCACTAAAAACATCCATGGTGGTTCAGTGGCCCCCCTCACCCACCCAAAACAAGTTATAATTTGTTTTAGTTTTGTTTTGCCCCTTTCCTAGGAGCAGACGGGCACATGTGTGTGTCCATCTGCCCCCTGGGGGAGGGGGAAAAACCTACTGCCCCAGGCTTGGGGGTGGCTCTGCCAATATTTGCAGTGGCCTCCCCCCAACCCCAAAAGGATGGGGCATCTCATGTACCCGTTCCTAGGGGTAGAAATCTGCCCCCAGGGAAGGCTACATAAGTTGCCCCCATCGACTTAGGCTGGGGGGAGAGGGCCACCCCCCCTTTCAAACACAAAAAATCCTGGTGAACTGGTGAGCCCCTCAACCCCACCCAAAACAAGTTATAATATATGGATGTTTGTTTTGCCCTTCTCTAGGGGCAGATGGCACATGTGTGTGACCATCTGCCCCCAGGGGGGTGGCAAAATGTACTGCCCCAGGCTTGGGGGTGTGGTGTCTCTGCCAATATTTGCAGTGGCCTCTCCCCTCACCCCAAATGGATGGGGGCATCTCATGTACACCTTCCTAGGGGCAGAAATCTGCCACCAGGGAGGGCTACATAAGGTGCCGCCTCATCCACTTAGTGTGGGGGGGTACCCCCCTTTCAAACACAAAAAATCCTGGTGGTCTAGTCGGCTCCCCACCCAAAACAATTTATAATATATATATTTTTGTTTTGCCCTTCTCTAGGGGCAGATGGCACATGTGTGTGACCATCTGCCCCTGGGGGGGTCAACATGTACTGCCCCAGGCTTGGGAGGGGTGGCTCTGCCAATATTTGCAGTGGCCTTTACCCCCCTGCCCAAATGGATTGAGGGCATCTCATGTACCTCTTCCTAGGGGCAGAAATCTGCCCCCCATAAGGTGCCCCCCCATCCACTTAGGGTGGGGGGGAGAGGGACACCCCCCTTGCAAAAATCCCTGGTGGCTACTGGTCCCACCCGCACCCACCCCAACCAAAACTACATTACAAAAAAATGTATCTTTTTTTTGTTGTTTGCCCCCCTTCCCTGGGGGCAGATGATCACCCATCTGCCCCCAGGGTATTGCCCCCATGATTTGGGGGGCAGGGGGGAGAGGGCAGCTTACATAGTAAGCAGCCCTTCCCCCCACTTCAAAAACAGATCTCTGCACGACACACCAAACACATATTCTGGGGTGATAAATGACATTACATCCCCCCCGACTTAAAATTGTGGGGGGGATTTGTCCCCCCTGTCCCCACCATGTCCTACGTCCTGAACCACTGTTGGCGTGATGTCCATAAGCCCATGGAGGGAATTTTAATTTAAAATAATTTTCTTTCCAACTTTTTTTTTTTTACATAGCATGTGTGGTCTGCTTTTTCATAATTGTTTCCCCTTATTCTAGGTGCCCATTTTTCTTTTTTTTGATACACCTGTCCAGGATGGAGGTATGTGTTGTTTTTCCAACAGATCCAAGATGGACTCATTTTCGTTAAATTATTCTTTCTTTGAGAGATGTTGCCCTCTCAATGAAATGACAAGTGCAGTAGTGGACATGCAGCCATGCACAGTGGTGTCAACTGCCATGGTTGCTGAGGACGACAGGATGGCATGTGCAGGTAACAATGGGTTGATGAGATATTGACAAATATGACACCTATGTGTTGCATGCATTCTACATGGCTGGTGTAAAATGTTAAATGTTAAATGTTAAAGGTATTTGCAACGCGCACCGTCACCAACGGAATTGGTCCCCAGGCGCTCAGGCGGATCTGTAAATGATAAAGGTGGGCTGGGTTAGTAAGGTGAAGGAGGGAGTAGGATAGTGAGTGGAGTGGTGTTCTATTGGCAGCTTCAGCTCAGTATACACCGGGTGCTGAGCTTTGGTGTGGGTATCGGATCGGAGTCAGTCCGCGTGTGCTGTTGTTCCGGCTTAAGTGTTGTTGCAGTGTTGTGAAGTGCGTGCGGCTTGTTGTGCGAGAGATGGTTGTGTGAGTTTTTTGAGTGAGATAAGTATGCAGAGTTTGAGCTTATATTGGTTAGTGGGTTACCTGACCTTTACCATGCTAACATTCACAGTTCTATCTGAGTGTGGCACTTGTTGGCCCTTACATTCCCATCTAGACGCTGCGCGGGCCAATGTTTAGGACTTCATCCAGGTGTGGTCATGCCAACATTCACATATTCAATACAATGTCCCATGTTGTTGCAGTGGTTCTGATTCATCCGGTGACTGCACTCTGTGGGAGGTCCACCCTGCACCCTTTCACATCCCTAGTGCCCATGCCCTCTGCAAAGCGTTGGCCTTTCTTTCACAAATTAGGAGGTACAGTTTCCGGTGGGGGTGATGAGCAAATCACATCAGGCCAGCTCTGTCAGCAGGTAAGGATGTGAACTTTCGATTGTGTTATGTCTGTATTATTGGTCACCACAGTCTTTGCAAGCATTCCACTAATCTGTTAGCTGGGGTGTAATCATTGAGTCACAGTAAATGTCACTGCAGATGTGTGTCTGTCCACATGCATGTGTGTGTATGTGCTCTTGCACTTCGATGCAGGCATTGTTTTGGAGGGTATACTTAAACAATTGACGAAAAAATGGAAGGGATTGTACAGCACTTTTCACACTTGAGTCAATGACAGTATTTCCCACATTCTGGATGTACATGCTTTTTGACGACATGCATTATCTGTGCATCTGTACTCTGTGTATTTTGGTTCACAAACACGACTCACTGACCATGATGATGTCTCCTTACTGACACCCTTCTACTCTGTCCACTGGCTCCCGGTGGCCACGAGGATCACATTGAAGACCATATGCATCATCCACAAGCCTGTCTGTGGCCTGGTACCATGCTATCTCCAACTTTCCCTCCCTAAATATGACCTTTGCTCCTCTAACTACAACTCATTGATTGTCAAACGCTTCTCCAAGCAGAGAGTGGGGGCAGGTCTCTCTCTTCGGCTGGTGCCTCCCTTTGGAACAGCCTCCCTGCCCCTCTCAGACTTGAGCCGGACCTCCTTAAGTTCTGCAAACTTCTCAAAACTCAGCTTTTTTGCTACCTCTTTCCCGTTTTCCCTTCCTTGCTAATCACCCCATTGTTGCTGAGACCAGTAGCCTGATCCTCATGAATCTCACAGAATACCAGGTCCTCTATCCAGTCGACACCAGCACCGTCCCTCCCACTGCACTGCCCCCTGTACTCCCTGCCTGGCGGCCGTTCATCTCACCCATGGGACTCACCCACCCTAGCACTCCCTCCCTTGGCTCCCCTTGGCAATTCCCTACAGGGCCCACACCAGCACCTGTCCTTGCCCCCCTCCACCCATCCCTATCTCATGTACTTCTATTCACTGCACTTGCACTTCCAAATGTTACAAGGCTTAGTAGGACCACAATTCTATATTTACAGTTTTGGCAATGTTTTTCATTCCCCTTGTCCCCTCCCCACGTTGCCTTGTGGTTCCTGGAAACACAATTCTGCTGTATAGGGCTTAGCAAATGCTCAAAAAAAAAAAAAAAAAAAAAAATGTTGTTACCTCTAGTGGCATAGTTATGGACATTTGTGGACATTGACTCCACAGGACAGGTTTGTCATACTTGCTGCTTGTTGGTTTGAACAGATATGCGCATGTGAACCCCTGACAGACTGCTACTGTGTTCTACAATCAGGCCACTTGTTCATTTCTGTATGTTATCTACACATGGATGTATTGCAGGATTTTTTTTTACATTACTTGTTGATCTAAGCCAGCACTGTCAGTGACTGCACGGTATGTGTGCACATTGTGTGCCCATGCATGCGGTACATTGTCCACTCCCCCAGCTTGTCTTCATCTGTTGTTCCTTTAGGTGTCACCAGTGCACCGTGTGATCCATGCACACTTACCGGAACGGTGTGTGCTCTGTTGGAGGGTAAGTGAACAGCTGCATATTGTCAAGAGGTCCATTTACAGTGGTGTCCAACAGGGTTGGTTGGTGGTTGGTGCAGGGTATGGGTATGGGTCTGTGGTTGTGGGCGATTCTTTGTGGGAATGATGCCGACATGGCACTCTTTCTGCTTTGCATGCCATGGTGGGTTGTGCATGTTGTTTCTTTGATATGAAGCTGTAGATTGGCCTTTCATGGGTGGGCTTTCTTTGCCAGTCTGCCCTTCTCTGTCACCCACTTTAATCCGTTCTCGCCCACTACATGTGCCACTTTTCCATGTATGTGCCTTCCAGACTCTCTGACCAAGCTGCTTCTTTTACAAGTGTACATGTCTTCCTCTTCCTCTCTTGGCCACCTTCTCTCTGCCCTCACCCACTGTGATGTCTGACATATCCATCCTCATCTCCCCACCAGCCAGTCTCCTCATTGCGCCACTTTTCCCCAATCCCCCTCTCTCTCTCTCTCTCTCTCTCTCTCTCTCTCTCTCTCTCTTTCTTTCTCTCTCTCTCTCTGTCTCTTGCTCTCTGTCTCTCTCTCTCTCTCTGTCTCTCTCTCTGTCTCTCTCGCTCTCTCTCCATGGCTATGCATTCATCACTCTTCCTGTCCCTCTTGCCCTCTGTCATCCTTCTCATCAGCTACCACACTTGTACATCCACTCCCAGGACATCACCTCCTCACTTGGTGTATTTTTCCTACCCTGCATCCATGGTTGACTCAAAGGCACACATGAGACCTGACAGTGGGTGTGCAGAACATGTATGCCTGCAATCAATGTCCCCACTTGGGCCTGCATCCCAATGCTGAGTGTCACCTATTTCCAGGGTGCTTGTTGTCCTTTGCTTGTAATGTGTTTGCATTGCTGGCAGTGATTTCTCTGTTAGTCATTTTTGCTATTGTGATTTTGATGGTGTAGAGGAGGTCCCAAATGCAGCCGACACTCCAACCGTCCATTTTGAAGTACCAGGAACGTTCACGCCAAAATATGTGATGTGTGATGAGCAAATAAACCAGCAGAGAGCCGCAGTGGGGCTCTGTCTAGTACCTATCTGAAGAACAGCACCTATTGAAGTACAGACACTTAAGAAAACATGGACAGTAAGTTACCCATTGAGAAAACCATATCAACAAATTAAACAAAATGAAGGTTGTCTAATTACTGTCCCTGAAGAAACCAAAAAGGTCTTAATGGAAGACAAATGGTGACAATACGAGAACCCGGACTGACTCACATATAGAAGCAATGACGACCAAAGAATGACGTAAAACGATGAAATGCCATGGTGCAGGGATATCGTGAACCTAAAGTGAAAGGACGATGTCAAACGTACGAAGCTTAGGCCATGAGCATGATGAAGATATTCACCAGTTTACCTATGTACATATGCTTTTAACTGAAAGAAAGCTAAGAAAATCGTGCTGCTTGCTATGTTTAGTAGGAAGATAGTGCGGCAAGTGCAACTATACATATCTACCTCAAACGAAGCACATTATATAAGTATACTTCCACTTTGCACAAGAAGCAGAATTAACCAAAGGTTACTAAAGGCCACATGAGGAGAGCTACATATTAAGCAAGATCAAGAATAAGCGGCAGAAACGAAAATCAGCAGAGGCCAAAGGTAGTATCAGTAGAATAGACGAATAGTAACTACAATTAATTGAAGCGAAGAACAGAATATCCTGCTTCTGAAAGGTCAAGAAAAGAAACTGAAGGCAGGTGGTGGGTGAAACGAAAATCAAATGTGCAAATTAAATGAAGAAGAGGCAAATTTACGGTGTCTGAATCACGTGACCAGCTGAACAAGGAGAAGTAAGACCTTCATACCTACTCATGGCACCAGGCCAGGTGAAGATACAAGAATCTTTCCAAACAGGAGATGGAGTCTCGAGGCCAACCACAGTGAAATAATTGACACATGGCCACTAACGTGATGACTGATTGTAACAATAATTGGAGGAAAGCCGGGGAGCTAAGGGTAACCCTGCACCTCACCGACCATTCTGTGTGCTGCTAAGCAAAGTGGAAAAGTATGTGTGGGGTTTGGTGCCAATCCAATCACAATGGACCAAGTAATCTAGGGTCCTATAGTTAGTAGAACCAATAGGACATCGTACTTTTGGTGACGTCTACAGTAGCCATTTTGAAGGACAGGCTTAGATACCCCACCAGACAGTGTTTACCCAATCCCCTTACTCCGTTACCATATACAGATATAGTACCTATATTAAAGTTACCGTTCCTGAACCAATAGAAGTGCATGTCAACTTTTAAGTGTTACATGTCAATGATGATGGGTTTTCAGTATAAATGTTGTTGTTTTTATGAAGTTCGTTGGAGTTGTGAAGCGAGAAGAGAAGATCACGCATCCACTGATATTCATGAAACTCCCCGTTTTTTGTACTTGTCATTAAATGGACGCCCTTTGCCAAACCGTCGAGTTGTCATTATTAATTTGGTGTTAGAGTATTAATCTGCACCCCCATTCATCTTAAGGGTGCTGCTATCTTTTCTTAAAGTGCTTCTGGGCAAACCCCAACTCTATGGGCCGGTTGGGGGTCCCGGAGAACACTTGGTAGCAGAGATCGGATGTTTATCGATTATCGATTAGAATAAGACACCCATTGACCGTCGACATAAAGTAACTCTGGGTCCTCGGTAATGTCACAAGTCCTTTGCCATCTGGCTGAGTAGACCATGAAGCTCCCTGTAGACAGTGGTTAGAATAAAAAATAGAATCTGCAGACAGAGGTCTGAAGAGACCTGTGTTCCCCACATAAGCCCTTCCCAATCCTACGAGCTGCTGAGCGAGCGAACGGCAGGAGAGGCGGTGACGAAGGCGATGGTCCCGAGCACCCAGAGAGGAAACATGTGAACGGTGAGTTAAAAAGACTAAATATTTTGTCAAAAGTGCATGCTTTAGAACAAGTGAAGGAAAGGTAATGGAGGGAGGCGGAAAAACAAAATATAGTCAGAAGTAGAGTAGGATGTATATATATATGGGGAAGGAAATAGTGACTTAAAGGGTGATTAAAAGTAGTAAAAGAGGATAGCACTCGCCCTGGCGCACAAGTGCCTGCACGGTCGTGCTCCACCCTACCTAGCTCAAAGAATCAGCTTGCACACTCCTACTAGGCCCACCAGAGCGGCCTATACCAACAGAATCCTTGTGCCTTCCACCCGCAGAGTGAAAGCGGGCGGTACAAGCTTCCCCAACATGGCAGCCACGCTGTGGAACTCCCTTTCCCCCTCCATCAGGGGGATTGACTCCCATGCAACCTTCAGGAAGGCCTTCAAAACTAAACTCTGTCTAAATAACCTTTGCTATGCATACTGTAACATGCTTCTGACAATGTACTGCTTCCTTGCCTAACTGTCATGAAAATACCTTTGTTAACCGTAACTAATTTCTGTGTTCAAGTCTCTGCTGGGGCCGCATTCTTGTATCCCTGAACCAAGCCTCCCTAAGCCTTCTCATAGCACCTCAATGGGCTACAGTGCGCTTTACAAATGCAAATAAATAAATAAATAAATACCGGGGAGGACACTCGAGAAGAGAGAGGACACCGGGGGGGGGGGACACCCGAGAAGAGAGAGGATACCGAGGGGACACCCGAGAAGAGAGAGGATTCGCCTTATTCCTACGCTTTAATATAGCGGCTAGAAGAAACTTGCATCCAGAATCCTGAATAAAGAGGAACAAATAGGTCACAAAGACGCCTGTGAAAGGGATGAGTTTAAACTCCATGTCGGGGGTAATATTAGAGGCAGAGGTCTGTGTAACCAGTTGGACTTTGTCTAGTCTGCGAACGTCTGTTTTACGTGTTATTTGTTGTGACGTCATAGGACGAACATTTTTCCTTCGAAGAACTAGCATAAAAATGATGCGATTGGATACTTGAAATACTTGAAATATTGTAGAATACAACCTGTTCTTTATTGAGTAAAATAGAAGATATAAAATTTTGTGGAAAAACGGGGTTGGAACTTGCGGTGATTGGTGCTCGCTCATATTGTTGGAATTGTTTAAATAACGAAAGGCATAACAAGTGTTATATAAAGAGAAAGCAAACAAATTTAAATATGGAAGACATAACTCCATTAGTACACCTGTGCAAACAGTTGCCAAAACATCCATCTAAGCTGAAAAAGTACAGTGCAGAATGGGTTAAAGGAATCGCAAACAAGATGTTTATGCCATGGCCCCAGGGTGGATCATTATCTAAAACAGTCCTACAGCACATGACGACATATCTGCACGCCACATACACGGGCAAAAAGTTAGACAAAAGCCTAGCTAGTCTAGAGTTGTGGAAAATGTACCAACATGATAAAGAGGAGGAGCCGCCAGTAGATTGGATACTTAATGTATGCACCGAGGGGTCACAGCAACACCCGCCCCGTCAGAAATGAAAATTGAAGACAGTAAGGAGGAAGGGTTATACCCGCTAAGAGAACTTAAAGCAGTCACAGGGTATAGCAACCCAGCATATGAGTCAACTACACAAAGTAGTGACGAAAATCTAGACAAAAATAAAGATAGAGATATCACCTCCATAGTCTTGAGGGACAAGGAGAGACACTAGAACGAGATAAAAAAAACAAACACAAGCAAGTAAATCTCTCGATACAGAGAGAGACGGCAAACGATGGAAAGGAAATGAGGATAGAATTGATGAGATAGCATTCGCACAAAATGAATGGATGGGAGGTCAGATTTTATTGAAACTCGATGGTAAAGGCATTGATGACGTGAAACAAAAAGAGAAGCTAGACGATTTACAGAGAAAAGAGAAGGAAAAGGGAAAAGGATTGAGAGACGAAAGAATAAGGAAAAAAGATAGGCAGAGACGAGAACAGTTATATCGTGAAGAACAAGAAAGGCAACGCGATCGTAAACAGAGAGCAGCCAATGATCAAGAGCAGCAAAGGTTATAGTGAGATCAAAGGATAAGGGAGAAAAGAATAAAGAGAAGAAGGGATGAGGAAATCCAAAGGGCAAATGAACGTAGAGACGCAAAGAAAGAGGAAGAAGATAGGGTCAGAGAAGAAGCGAGAAGGCGCAGAGAATTCGATGACGATGTAGAACATAAGTGAAGACAGAGAGCACGCGATCTCGAATATCTGGAAAGGGAAAGGGAGGTTAAAAAACCTGAGCCAGTAGTAGACTGGGAAGACATAGAAGAATTCTTTCCTGAGTATGATTCAGTACCAGGCACATCTAGGGCGAATGTCGAGGATGACTTCGACACCAGAAGCATCGGAGAGATGATCGATAGAATATATGATGAAATGGGGCTATAACAAGTACCCCAAGGGGAGGGGGAAGACGAGCGCCTGGAGAGCACGCAGCTTTACGATACTGAGGATGTCTCCCAAAGCAGTGGAAATAGAGAACTGTCCCTAGATAGGTTGGAAATCAGTAGGAACAAAGAGGATGCAAGAAGTTGCACGAGTTGGGAGCAGATAATGAAAGAGAGGAGCATGAGAAAAAGGAGGAAGAGAGAAGATGTGAAAAACGATTTTCAGGAGGGAAAGGGATAAGATGGTTGGATTCTAGTGGGTCTGCTCCGAGGGCATCAGAATCAGCCACGATGTCAGACGGACACGAAGAAGTATCTCATGGTCAGAGGGGGGTGTCTCCACCACCCTATGTGAGCCGGCTAAGGACATTGCCCGGTAGGCGACGATGCGGGAATATTACTCCTGCAATAGCCAAGAGAACAATGAGAGAAGAGAGAGAGGGCCATGCGTCCCAATTTCCATTGCTCGAGAAAGGTGGAACAAGACCAGAGTATATTCCATGGCCACACATGGATCAGGAAAACCTGAAAAATAAGCTTCCTATGTTGACATCTGGAGCTGGAAAATGGATACACGAGCTCGAAAAAATGACGTGAGGGAACACGTTAGCTATAGGGGATATCAAAGGTCTCTTAATCGCTATACTTGGTGATAGAGCAGACGATGTGTGGACATGGGCAGGGTACCCTGGTGTGACCACAGTTAATACCGCGCATGACGGAGCTCCATTTAACGACTGCAGAGCCGCGGTATGGAAAGCATTACGATTGCTATATCCGGATACTTCCGACATGGGAGCCCTAATGACATGTAAAATGAAGGAGTCAAAGGACCCTTTGATTTACATCCAGAATTTTCAAGACGTGTGGGTACTCGAGACTCGGGAATCTTGGGGAAAATCTACACCTGTGTTCTACCATATATTATGCCAAGGGCTGCCAGAGCCGGTGCAGAAACAGCTCAAGAAGTTGGTAGGAATCAAGGCCAAACCGTGGTCAGAAATACAGATGACCATCTCACACTATTGCAGGCTACTGCAAGAAAAGAATTGCAAAAAAGAACCTGCACGAAAGGGTGAAGAGGCAAAATTAGTGCCGAAGAAACTGTCAAAATACGCCCTTGAAGGGTCTATGATAACTAGCACAGACGTATCGAGCATGCAACAGGCCAATAATCCACAGCAGAATAATCGGGCAATACTGGGTTTTATCCAATGGGAAGAGGATTTAGAGGAAGAGGATGGCAGAGTAATCAGGGAGGTTATCAGAATAAACAAGGAGACTTTCAAAACATGCAAAATGGCAATCAAGACATGTCAAATGGGCAAATAATCAGACCAGTGCCAGTATGTTGGTTGTGTGGAATGACAGGGCATCTAGCACGCACATGCAGAAATCAGGGCAAGATGCAAAACGACCAAGGAATAAGAGCAGGTATGGTGAATCCACGTGTGTTTTTACAGCAGGGAGGAAATGGAGTAACACGGAATCACACGGTGCAACAAAAACGCCAGGAGCACAACAAGGCTTGCAACCTCAGAATTCAATGAGTTTTCCACAAGGACAGTCTCAACAGTCGCTGATGCAACTTTCACAGACCGTAAGCACAGGACAGGCTGTGAACTCTGGATGGAGGAGTAATACTGGTGATGGGGGAAGTCCATTCGCACAAGGTGGGACAACATTATATATGGACTAGGACAGCTCACTGGGAACCCTGATGTGTTCTATCCTATCAGTGACACCAGACCCTCCACCGGGAACCAAGGGTGGATGTCGTTATAGGGGAAAAAGAATATTCCTTCTTAGTTGACACGGGTGCAACACGTTTGTGTATACGTGAAAGCAAGTTTTCCTTGTCCGGCGATGCTATAAATACTCACAGTTTCACAGGAGCTACAAGTCGTGTTCCTTTTATAGACACAATTCCAGTCTCTATAGGCGACTGTGAGATGAATGTACTTTTATTATATTCACGACAAACCCCATTAAACATCTTGGGTCGAGATCTAATGACAAAGTTAAACATGACAATCTCGTTCATGGAGGAGGGCATAGTATGTTCGACTCCAGGAATGCACTATTTGAACATATGTGAAATGATTAGAGCATACACAGGACACACAGCTATGAGGGTTGTACCATTAGAGCCTGAAATATTCGCTATGGAATACATGTGTTAATGGCAGGGCTGCCAGGCCTTGCTGAGAAAACCATGAGGACCCCAGATGAATTTCTATTTAGGCCAAGAATACCTATGCACAAGGAAAAGGGACAAGTATTTCCCTCGGTGATACACACAGCTGAAATACGAGGGAAAATGGCTTTGATTGGTGGGTGTGACGATAAAGGCAGACAGTGGTGCACAGTAATCGCCATTGAAGAAGGGTACAGATTGATTGATGTCACTGATGATGATCTGTTTGATGAACAAGCAGATATAGGAAAAACAATAGTTGAGGTAAACCTCACTTTTTGGGTGAAAATTATCAAAAGAGAAGTGCCGCAGAGAATGAAGTTAGCACAGAACCGTCCTGAATATTTCAAGGACGACATGGCCCAGGTGCCTGTCTTGGTATGGACCACAGACCCCTATGACGTAGGCTTACTGAAAGGAGTCGGAGAAGTGAAAATGATACTGAAGCCAGGAGCAATTCTTCCAAAAGCACAACACTACCCCATGTCCAGGGAGGCAGATGAAGGAATTTTTAAGACAATTTCGGCTATGATGGAGCAGGGCATTTTAATGACGTCAGATTCGTCATGCAATACTGCAGTTTACCCTATCAAAAAATCAAATGGTGGGTCTTGGAGGCTAATTCAAGAGCTGAGGCCGATAAATGATATTGTTGAAGCCGAGTTCCCTTTAGTCCCTAACCCAGCTACAATTCTATGTAATATACCTGTTGAGGCAAAATATTTCACGGGGATTGAATTGAAAAATGCCTTTTCTCAATCCCATTGCACCGAGACTCGCAAGATCTGACGTCATTTACGTTCAGACAAATGCGTCTGAAAAGCACAAGGCTACCCCAGGGATACGGTGAGTCTCGTTCTATTTTCAACAGAGTCTTGCAGATGTACCTAAGCAATATTGCATTAGAAAGTGTTGTCTTACAATATGTGGATGACATCCTAATTTGCATCACTACAGAGGAAAGATGCAGATACGATTCTGTTCAGCTATTGACTATATTGGCTGAGAAAGGATATAAAGTTGACAAAGAGAAGTTACAATATTGTCAACAAGAAGTACTGTACATAGGCCAGCTGATCTTGCATGAGGGGAAAAAGGTTACCCCAGAAAGGGTTGAAGCCATACTTGACACACCTAAGCAACACACGATAAAGCAGATGCAGAGCTTTTTTTAGGCCTTTGGAATTATATCAGGGCATGGGTCTTCAACTACAGCTCATATACCAAGCCATTGCGACAGGCCCTAAAGAAGACACAAGTGACAAAAGAAAAAATTGAATGGTCTGAGACCATGGAGGAAGGATTTGCTGAAATCAAGAGAGCCATTTGCATGGCACCAGTTTTAGGGATTCCCAATTATGCAGGGGAATTTTACCTGTTTTCACACACGAATGGCAGCGTTCTGACGGCAGTGCTCACACAGAAAACCACGTTGGGGTACAAAGCCCTGGCATATTGTAGTGGAAATTTAGACCCAGCGATGAGAGGTAATTTCCCTTGCGAACAAAGTTTAGCTGCCACAGCGTTCGCCATCGAGAAAGCTACAACCATTGTGATGGGATGCTCAATGACGTTGTACGTCGAGCACTCGCTATTTGCTATTCTAGAGAAACCGAAAGGCACATTGACATCTCAGAGAGCTTCTGCTTATGAAGTGATCATATCGAACGCATCGTTAAGATAGTCCGATGCAAGATACTGAACCCAGCTATGTTCATAGCAGAACCAGTCACTGAAGGAGAGCCAATAGATGACTGCGCAGATTATGAAGAATTCTATGATGAAATTACCAGAGTGAAAGAAAATGCATTGGAAGAAGGAGAAATTGTCTTCATTGACGGTTCCTCGAGGATCGATCAAAGCGATGGACAAAGATATGCAGGCGCTGCTTTAATGAAACACACAGCAAATGGAGAATTTCAAGTGCTTCTTAGTGCACGATTACTATCTCATCATTCAGCACACCTGCAGAATTATTAGCATTGATCCTCGCTATTGAGCATCACGCAGACCAGGAAGTAACTGTGTACAGTGACTCCGCCTATGTGACTTCCACAGTGCACGCACGCTTAGCGTGCTGTAAAAGGAGTGGCTACCTCAGAGCGGACGGGACGCCAGTGCAGTGTGTAGCATTATTGGACAGGCTCATTAAGGCACTACAGCTCCCAGTGGGCATAGCGGTCGTGAAGTGCGCTACCCACACGAAAGGGACAGATTTTATCTCATGATGAAATCAAGCAGCAGACACAGAAGCTAAGCGTTTGGCATCCAAAAGCGAGATGATCATGGATGTAGAAGTCGCACATGTGAATGAGAAAATCATTGTTGTACGGAGTGAACCTGAGAGCTACAATAATATGGGGCAAACACAGTTAATGGAACTCCAAGGGGAGGCACCACAGGAGGAGAAAAACCTCTGGAAGCAGTGAGGGTGTTCTTTAAATCCCTCTTAAAGCTTGTAGTGACAAGACAGCACTGGTAAACCAGTAATGCCTATAGCCATGTTAAAAATAGCGCTGGTGCAGTTACACTATCCAGCACACATAACAAAGGAGAATCTAGCAGCAACACTTGCTGAAGACTGGTTCATACTGAACTTAGCAGAGCACATTGCATATTTTTTATTGTGAACTGTATAATTTGCCAAAAGTTCATGGCTGGTTACTCACTAAAAGTAAATAGAGGAGTCATCCCAAGGCCCAATGGTCCTTTTCAGCACTTGTATGTCGATTACGTCGATATGATTCAAGTATGTAACGGGTACAGGTATCTAATTGTTGTGGTGTGTCCATTCTCTAGATGGATAGAAGCAGGTTCATGTACACACCCAGACTCTATCTGGGTGGCCAAATTTCTAGTGAGAGAGGTATTTCCCAGGTGGGGAGTATGTAAAGTCATGAGATCAGATAATGGGACTCACTTTGTCAATGAAGTTTTCGAACAGATTAGTCTGTTGCTTGGTATAAAGCACAAGTTCTCGTTGGCGTATCACCCGCAAGGTAACAGAATATGTGAGAAGCTCAACGGCTTATTAAAGGAAAGGATAGCCAAGTTAAAGCTTACTCTAAGAAAGGGATGGTTACACTGCCTTCCTTTGTCACTGTATGCACTCAGGAACCAACCTGTTTCTGACCATCATCTTACGCCGCACGAAATAGCGACAGGAAGAAGAATACACAGTCCCCGGACACCGCGAGACAGAGTTAGATGTGGGCCCAGCTAACAAGAGAAATCTTAGGGTCTGAAATGCAAAATTACTTGAATTGCATGACATCTTGTCTTACTGTAATTTCAGACCAGCTGCAGCGATGACAAAAAGGGTGAAGGGCAGCACGGAACACAGAAGGAGATACTACTGCAGACACAGCTCAAGGACTACGTCTTCCATCAATCTTCCCTGGAGACACTGTCCTGGTGAAGAACAACATTAGGAAAAGGTGGGACGAGCCAATGTTTAACGGTCCCTTTACCGTGGAAGACTGCACTCCCTCCGCAGTGAAACTACAAGGAAGAAGAGCTTGGATCTTTTTGGGTGACATCAAGCCATACATCAGATAAGGCCCCCTGCCTGCACCCCACCGCGAAGAGACTACAGACGATGGGGAAGAACCACAGCACGTGCAGACACGATCCATGACGAGGAAGAAGGACGCATGACCAGCAGCAAAGCAAAGACAAGGAACTTTTGTGCAAAAGTTGTGGCTTCATTTTGAACATTCCTCTGAGCAAAAAGGGGTTAAGGACATAAAAATGGACACTCCTTGCATCCTAGTTGCAGGATGAAGAAGAAACTTGCACTCATAAGCCACAACATAGTCTGCTGACTTTGAACTTTGGACTAAGGCACACTGAAGCCTTCATTAGAAAAGAATATGCCAAATTTTGAACGAGGACACATAAATTGGAGGAAAATACAGTATCCAGATTCTTTCCACACAGAGACCTTGTTCAGAATCACTTATGGTGTCCCACAGTAGCGACATCACTAAAGACATTCTGAATTACTTTGACCTAGTCTTGAGGTAATACCCGTCACTGGTGGGGAGGCTCACCAGTATCGCTGACTTTCGTCAAGATCCTGAAAACGAAAAGACTATAAGGAGGCTGCTTACTGTAATAGCCAAACAGTTCCTCCTACTTCCGGAATACAGTGAAGAAAACTCAAATGTCCCTAGCGGAGAAAGAAGCAAATAGGCTTATTAATGTACTGTTCTTTCGCCTAATTGAAGACTGTCAAGATCTTGTCGGAAAACGCCTTCACATTTCTTCGAGATCCAGCAAATACAGAACATCTAAGTATAATCCTAAATGGCTTTGTTATCCAAGTTGCTCTTCACTCACACATAAATTGCAGAAACTGTTCACAGTAAGTGGGAGCCAAACAATCCCAACCTGCAGTAAAAGGCAGCACAAATGTACCTGTCACCAGAAGACAGCAGCTTGGCGAGTAACGTTTTCTTTTGCTTAATCAAGGATTTTCCATACCTTGTGGGGAGACCTGTCGATGTTGACGTCCTCACATTCATCAGAGACCCAGCTAGTTCTACGCAGATGGGCAAGTATCGTGATGCAAGTCGAACTTTCTAAGCATCAGCAGAACTATTTGAGAAGATTTTAAACTTTCTGCCGAGGGACAGATCGAGAGTGTATTGCCAGAGACTTCACTTTTGTTATACTGACAGGAACGAGATGTCTTCTGGAGTGAAGCAAATAAGAGGCACTGATTGGGAACTCGTGTATTTTGAACATGCACAGTAAAGAGACTTGCTGAAGTATTACTAGATTTTGACATTTCCTCATACGTAGAAAAAGAAACTGTATCCAGAGACAATAGACAATCCATTGTTCAGGCAAAAAAGCACAATTGTTTTAGTGCCTGCAACGCACAAGCAGAACCAGCAGAATCTGGAAATAATATCGTCTAAGAGTGTATTAAAGTTGGTATCTTTTAAATGATGATCGAGATGGGGAATAAAAATAGTAACCTAGTTCTCCCTCAGGAGGAGAGACACTCATGTTTTTCCAGAACTAAATTCTGTAGATTAACCTACAGGGGTTTCATGTATATATGTATTACATTCATCATTGTTTTACTGTCACTGATGATTAGAACTGCATTTTTTATTGGTGCACAAAGCGTTCCAATTCCAGTGCACACACCTAATGATGCACGCATGAAGCCTACGAAGGCACCCAGACCTTACATAGTCATTCCAGTCCCTAAGAGGTCTGATAGCAGAATGAGTGAACTTGAGATGGAAATGATTAGAAATGACACGCACACATTTATGGTAACAAGCAAATTGAAAAGCCAGAGACAGAGTCAGCAGAGTATGAATGTAAAAAGGTTACTGACAACCACATGCATGCAAACGATGAATGCACACACACCAGGTCTAGTGTCAAAAATTACAGAACCACAAGCCAAAGAAGAGGGGAAGGTTGGATTACCAACAATGAGAAGCTCTACGATCAGCGAAGTTAAGAGCCACATGAAGGAAGCTGAACTCTTGAAAAGACAAAAGGAGTTGGAGAGGAAACCAACAGAAACCACATTGATGAACATCCCTGATACAGCACTAATGGAGACAAAGGCAAGCCCAGAGAAAATCTTGCCGGCAAAGATGATAGCAGAATCAATATGGTTGTTCGTAACCAGAGCCAAGAAGATGGAAAAAGAAAGAATTGCCAGACTTTGGCCTACTCAATTGGTGCAGATGAAGAGGCCTGCCCATGGATCAGGATACCTAAGAATCCTCCAGCAAGAAGAAGCCATACAGAGGCATTCAAGGATGTAGTTATAGCCGACTACATGAAAACCTTAAGAATCAAGAGAAGCATACAAGGAGATGTGAGTGAACTGAACTATTAATTGGACAGCATAGTACATTTGGGAAATAACATATGGTACCAACATATGAAAGAAGTTGGAAGACGGATTTTAGAGGGGGGATGCTTTGTTTGTGCGCTCCTACCTTGCAGCATGGAGAAGTCATAGATCTTTGTAGCTGTAGAAATTGATGTCCAGACAGCACACTGTCTATCACACATGGCAATGTGCAAGACCAGAGGCCAGTTCATGGGTAGTGATGCCTCACTGAAATGGGCAACCGAAGCAACCGATCCAAATGAAGATGATTATGTGCAGGACATAAAGACGAGAAACAATAGAAAGACGAAACACATTGTGATCAGATATGAGAAGCCTGGAGTTAAAGGAGCAGAAATAAGAAGAGAGGGAAATCAAAAACTAAACGTCCAAGGAAAAACTCCAAAAGAGGCCAGAAAATGGAAGAACAGAGGCCAAATGCAAATTTGGACAACAGTGCTTTCACCAGACGGATGGGAGAAAGGAGTAGTGATTTGATTTGCAGAACATGAATGGTCCTTGGAGCCTGCAAAGAAGCAATTGAAAATTTGCAGAAGATATGCAAACCATTGTGGCCAAAGCTTGCAAAACTGCTAACATGGGTCGAGGACAAAGGAGGACCCTTGCAGATAGTGCCACTGGAAGGCCCAAAATTGTGCTTCAGGAATAATGGCACTAGGAAAATGGGAGAGAATCGGAACTGTGGAAGAGTTTTTGATGCTCCAGGAATGGTGCATGGAATTGCAGTGATTATGGATCATTATTGGGCATGTGGATCCAAAGCATATATCAGACTGCCAAGAAACTTGGGAGGTTTATGCACAATAGTGAATGTCCACGTTCCAGCATTGTAGATTCCGAAAAGTGACCTGAACATTGACAGTTTCCCAAAAGCAGATGCTCACCTGAGGAAGAAGAGATCTGTGGAACTGATGAATCGAATGAAGAGAGTGAATTACTTTTCTGCCAAATCTAAGGAAGCTTTTGATGCTATCCCTTATAAACATAGGCTGTTCAGCCAGACATCATCAGTGTTCACGACAATCTTCATGCCAAGAATTCAGGTTGGAGCAAATACTAAATGGTTGCATATAACCAGATGGGAGTTACTGCAGACCATCAACACGACCATAAAAGGATACAATGCAATCAAAGAAGAGTTGAGGGCGATCCGACCTATGACTCTCCAGAACAGATATGTACTTGACATGATCACAGCTATGGATCGAGGTGTTTATGCAAAAATCGGAGAATCATGTTGCACATTTACACCTTCTCACGATGAAGAAAATGGAACTCTAACAGAAGCCATAGGTATGCTGACGAAACTACAGAATCAAATGATTGATGAAACTGACGAAGTAGATGACGACAGTTGGTTTGGATCACTATTCTCGTGGGTTCCTCATTGGATGGCAGATGCATTCAAGCTCCTAGGAGCCCTGTTGGGGTTGATGATATTGCTAGGATTCTGTGTTATCAAGATAATAATCTCTCAGTGCCAGAAAACTGCAACAAAATCCATAGGGATGAAGGTCATGATTGATGTCGAGCCAGGATGGAAACGCAAAGACCTGACTGATGAAGAAATAAGAGACTTTGTGAAGGCCAGCATTCACGCACCCAAAGGAACAAAGTTTCTATATCCTAGGAAGCATAGAAATTATGTGGGAAGATGGGTTTACTGCAGCCCAAATGGACAGTGTCAACTGATGACGTGGAACAAGGACGAACACGTGAGAACAGCAGGAAGTTTAAAAGGAATCATAAAGATGTGGACCCCAAAGAGACATTTCTTCAGACCATCATGTATAGACCCAGAAGATGAAGAAAGAATGGACCCGGGCGATGAAGTGAAGGTAAATACAGAGGAACAAAAGAAGAAGGATCCAAAGAAAGAGGTGAAAGTTGAGCGAGGCTGGGTACAAGAAGCAATAGCTCTTCCGAGGCTGATGCAAACCAGGCTGTGGAAGGTGGAAGGCCAATGGGCTGATCGACAATTGAGAGGATCAATAGAATGCCAGGCAATATGTATATGCTTTCGGGAGGCCATGAGTGTTCGAAGAGCAAAATCGAGCGAGCGGAGGAAAGAAACCTTCAAGTTGCCAGAAAGTGGCCCACGACACAGCGCAGTTGGGGCGTAGCAGAAGAGGCTTGGTAACGGTCTTGAGCTGCAAGAAAGAGATGAAAGAAATCCAATTAACAAAGCCAGTGAGTTATCGAGGGAAACCAAAGTCAGATTGATGTTAAAGGGACTGTAATTTGAAGGTTGAAGGTTGCGCATGTGCCGATAAAATGCTAATGAAGGGAACATGTTGAAAGACAAGGATACAAAGTAGCAGGGTGGTGCTGCAAGATTAAGTCGCCCATTCAAAAGTCTCTGTGAAATGTTATGAATTTTGAAAGATATTACAAGCAGAGATCAAAGGAAACCACGATAAGGAAAGAAAGTTGAATAAGAGGAAAGTGACATTTGTGAACTGTGAAATATACCAAGAGGGCAAAAGTAAAATATAAGAACTTTGGAAAAAAACAAGAAGTCAAGTGAAAGAGAATACAAACTACAAGTACCAAGAGGTATTGGTGCTTCAAGAGAAGATTGTGAATTGAAGGATTGTTCAAAGAGAGGTCGAAGTGGTCATGAAGGAGAGACAGGCTCGAGCCCGGCAGAGGAAAGCCTGTGAAGAACTGTGAGAAATTGTGTGATAAAGTGAAACAAGACAGGTTCGAGCCCGGCAGAGGGAAACGTGTGCAGAACTGTAAGAAATTGTGTGATGAAGTGAAACAAGATAGGCTCGAGCCCGGCAGAGGGAAGTCTGTGCAGAACTGCAAGAAATTGAGAATATATGAACTAAGTATTGATGACAAGGCGGGCGAAGCCTAAAGAGGGGATTGAACTATCAGAAGTTGAAAGCCTAAGATTGAACTGTTGAATTGTATCAGTAAACCAAAGTGTTCAAGACTGACAGAACTGTGCCATCCACCCATCCTTTGTTTTTTTAGCGACTCTCTAGACCCTCTGGGATTGAAACTGGGGAAGGGAGTTGGTGCTGAAGCCAGTCTGACATTTCCTTTAGAGACACTATTTTCATTTTGCATTCCCTTAATACATTTGTAATTCTAAGCAGGAGGGCACGGTTAGGTTTTCTTAGAATAGGCCTTTTTATTTTGACCAGACTTACTTAGACGTATTTGTTATTGTTTAATGGCCAAGATTACTCCCATTTTAGAGTTAGGGCCGGTAAGGAATTCTACCATCCCAATCAAAAGTGTAAATAAAGGTTTTTTGAAACTTGTATCCATTGTGTCTGTGTCTACTGCTCGATACCATGCCTTCCACAAACTACCCACGCAGACAGTCCACTCTTGGTCATTCTATCCCTTCAGGCAGTGCTGTCCTGAGACAAATCCACACACAGCACAGCATTGATGGCTTTTTGGGGGATGCCATGTTCATCACGGACACCAGGCACACATGATTGGCCAGGTGTTGTTGTTTCCCATGGTGAACATGTACCGTGCACTGTACACCAACAGGTATTTTGCAGCCTGTTGACAGCTGCTCAGTGCATCTCAAAGCTCCCTTCAGTTCCAAGCACATCGGTCCCTGTTCAATCCAGTCCCTGTGAAGTCTGCCTTCCATTCCTCTTGCCTCTTGCCTGCTCCCGTTTGTGGGGCAGAGTCCTTGGTCTCTGTTTCTCATTCCTTTCTCATGTCTGCTTGCCTCTTTCATGCCAGTTGCCTCTGTGCCCTGCCTTCCTGTATGACTGCTGTCTCTGTGAACAGCTGCCTTCTGCCAGTTCCTGTCTTCAATGCAATTGCTGATATGTTTGCATCCCATCATCTTGGCCTTTACATCATCGGCTCCCCCAGGCAGTTTTTACTGCACTGTCCTTCTGTCACGTTAATAAGGGGATGCCATTTGGTGGCATTGGGAGTACTTCCAAGGACATCCTTGGTTTCCAACCTCTCAGAGACCACTTGTTGGGAGTCCTCTCAGTGTCATACTGACTGTAGCCGTATCAGTGTTCACAAGGTCCCATCACCATGACAAGGGGTAAGTGGTACCTGGTCCTTCACTGCATGGCACTATGGGGGGGCAGCCAGTGTAGGTGCTGTGGGTGGGTAAGGTGTCACTGTGTGGGGTTTTTTCATTGCATTGGCATGGGGTGAGCAGATTTGGCTACATGGGTGAAGGAATACATGGTGATGGTTGTCTGGTGGGTTCTTGTTTGCATTTGATGCAGGGCGCTCAGGGGGCACATACTGCTGTGTAATTGGGTGAATGGATGTGATGCCTGCCCTGACCTTGTGTTGTTTTTCTCTACAGAGGCATTCTGCTGGGGTAGATGGTTGCTGCGATTGAAAGGGACGTTGCTGTTGTATGCATATACAGAACCCATCGTCAGAGTTGGGTGGCTTGCATGCCTACAAGGGGGACATCCATGCATACCAGGGTACAGCTGATGCAGGCTCACAAGGGAAAAGGTGTGAGGTGAGATGTGCATCTTTATTGCAGTGCACTTGCATTTCCTAAAGTCTGCATGACTTTCTTTATGTTAATGTGTATTGTGAGCACACTTGTTGTCAGGGAATGGGTTGGCCACTCAACCTGTTTCTTGTTGTGGAACACGCATAGGGGGTCCAGGGCACTCCTCACATATGTAAGGTACTCATTTCAATTTTGTGCTGTGCCTTCCTACTTGTGTTCTCGTGTGTGTGGTTTGGGGGCTAAGTGCAGAATAGTGGTTGTTGTCCATGTGACAATGGTAAGGAACGTGCTGCTTGTGTTGTGTGCGTTTGGGTGATCTGCATCGACACTGTTGGTTACAGTTGCTATGACCATGTTGGTGATTTGAGCACAGCCTACAGATAAGTGGTGTATCAGCCCCTTTCACTCCATACAAACTGGCACATACTCACATAAAATAATGATAGGGATTTAAAATACTCCCAAGAAATAAATATGAAATAGACGTGAAATCTTGTGCACCTGCTTTCTCCCTCACAATGACCAATGACATGGATATATTTGGCCTAGTGGTGCATGTAGTACCACAGGTGTACATTACTATTTTAACAGCCTAACTGGAAGAAGTAAACATGTATCTTTTTATGTGCATACATGACTAGGTAGAAAGGAATGTATATTACCAAGAAAATGCAGTTTTTCAGTTAGAACATATTTTAACTAGCTTCTGAATTACTGTCATTGTGAATTGGACTTACATGTTTACTCCCTATGAAATCATTTCACTCCCTACTTGGAAAAATAGGGAGTACAATACTCCTACTTACAAACCTTGTATGGAGCAATGTTTATGCACGTTATTTATGTGTAATGGACGCAAATAATTTGCCTCTACCAGACACACATTCTCAGGTTGTTCTTATGGGCTTGGAGGATAGGCCCCAATTCATCAATGAATGGCACTTGGGATGTGGCCTCATTGTGTGTGCTCCACAGGGGCAGGTTTTTAGGTGAAGTAAGTTTGTACTAGCTGAGTGTGTGCAGCCTCTCCACATACCCTTTGGTCAGCCAAGGGCAAGGGTTGTGCCTGTTGCTGAAGGCGGTGTCCCACCTGCATTTCCACTGGTACACCACGCTGGGTGGTGTCATTGTACAGTACACATGCTGTCACTATGATTTTACATACTACTGGTGGGGCATAGAGCAGAACCCCACCAGGGTGGTCAAGTTAGCGGAAACGTGACTTTAGCACCCTGATTGTATGCGCCACTATGGTCCTAGTGGCTACATGTGCTGAATTGTATCTTACCTCAGCTGGTGTGGCAGCATTCCGGTACGTCCACATCATGATCGGTGACAGCGGGTTGGCACTGTCCCCTGCAAATGTGTACATGCTGTTATTGGCATTTATTGTCATGGTCTGTTGTTCAGTTTGTCACATGCATGCATGTGCTTGACAGTTTATACTCACTGATGAGCCATGTGTTTCCATATTTTCCAGATGCCAGGGCCCGGTGGAGTGTTGACTAGCTGTAGATGTAACCATCTTGCATGCTGCCAGGGAAATTGGTATACATTTCTATGATCAGCTCATTAGCGTCACACACTACCTGCACATTAATAAAGTGTCAGTGCTTCAGATTGTGGTAGATGTGCTTTGTCAATCGAGCAGGCCGTAACCAACATGTGTACAGTCAACTGCACCAAGTGTACGTGGAATGTGTTCTACTGTGCAGAATTCCTGAAACACTATCTGCCTTTCCTCCAGTGTTCTGGGCATATATATGTGCCTGTGCATAGATGCACGTGCTGTTATGCATGACAATACCTAGTGGAGACAGCGGCATTGTGTGGCCTGCAATATCTCACTAAGTATTGCTGTGGTTTGCTCGAAAGAACCAGTTGCAATGAAATGAACTGCCGTCATCACTTGCACAAGGAGGGTAAGGGCCTGGGAGCAGATGGTGGGTGATGCTAGGTCATGTTCCCACCCCCTCACAAGCTCTAGGATTACACAGGGGCGGTACCTAGCATATACCTGGTCATCAGGCATCCAGAACAGCATGGTGCGTTGAGTGAAAATCTGGGCCCTGTGCATCCTCCTCCTCCTTAGGTGTCTGTGTATGATTACTCCTGCTATTTCTGGGTTCGTCGTACCTGTCAACGTTAGTTTGGTGTGCAGTGAATGCTTGATATGCATTGGATCCTAGTTGCGTTGAACTTTCCGCCTGCTAGCATGTGGCAGATGGTTCACAGGGTTTGTGTGTGCCTGTCCCTGATGCGAGGTTGAGCGTTGTAATCCATGAATTTGGTTGGGTTTGCGGTGGAATGGGCCTGCGATTTCTTAGCGTGGCCTGTCCCTCAACACGCCCACATGTTCCCATGTTCTTCCTCACTCTGCATGTTCCGCCCTCTTTTTGGGTTTCTGCCTAGGCCAAGCCCACTCTCTGCAAGGAGTCTCGCGCAAGGTGTTCGACCGCTCACAGAGACGTGCCGAGTCTGTGCGAACTCTCCGCAAGTCCTGGAAAAGTCCTCTATAGTCGATTCCATGAAACCAGGGTTTTGTGCAGAGAAAGTCCTGCAAAATCCCAATTTTCCCCCAAAATGGTCCATGAATTAGTATCTATGTTGTTAAGTCACTGCCCCATATCTTTCTTGTTCTCTTTGGGTCATATGCTTGTCTCCGAGCCATTTCATCTGTATCCAAGTTTTAAAGAAGCTGCCAGAATGGGATGCTAGCTAAGGCTCACTCCAGCACAGTCGAAATGCCTTCCCCATGCCCATGTTAATTCCTTAAAGAATTCAGCGTCACCTCCTCCTCATCAGTATTTCACTTAACAGACCTTACGAAATTAGTGTCCACCCCTAAATAAGCACCTCCTGCCACCCATTAATCACCAGAGAGTAAGCACCAACACTCCCTATTGTTTCTGAAATTATTGTTCTTTTATTCTGTGTGTAAAGAAGAAGTTACCTAAACCCTCAGGTCCATTTTTTGTCTGTTTCACTAGGGCAGGTTTGTATGCCATCCGCCTGCATTAAGGCTTGTGAATATTTATATATATATTGATCACCTCTGTCCGTGGAGCAATAGTGTGTACAGAGATACTTGCTGTACCCTGCATTCTTTATATATATATATATATATTACATGGACGCGGTAGCGTCCATGTAGTTATGGTTAAGTTGGCGTTTCCGTAGCAAGAGCATTTTTTGGGTGGCTTATAACTTCGCTCCCTCTGGACGAATCCTCACCAAACTTTGCAAAAATGTGACAATGGTAAGGGACTTGCTGCTTGTGTCGTGTGCTTTTGGGTGATCTGCATCGACACTGTTGGTTACAGTTGCTATGACCATGTTGGTGATTTGAGCACAGCCTACAGATAAGTGGTGTATCAGCCACTTTCACTCCATACAAACTGGCACATACTCACATAAAATAATGATAGGGATTTAAAATACTCCCAAGAAATAAATATGAAATAGACGTGAAATCTTGTGCACCTGCTTTCTCCCTCACAATGACCAATGACATGGATATATTTGGCCTAGTGGTGCATGTAGTACCACAGGTGTACATTACTATTTTAACAGCCTAACTGGAAGAGGTAAACATGTATCTTTTGATGTGCATGTATGACTAGGTAGGAAGGAATGTATATTACCAAGAAAATGCAGTTTTTCAGTTAGAACATATTTTAACTATCTTCTGAATTACTGTCATTGTGAATTGGACTTACATGTTTACTCCCTATGAAATCATTTCACTCCCTACTTGGAAAAATAGGGAGTACAATACTCCTACTTACAAACCTTGTATGGAGCAATGTTTATGCACGTTATTTATGTGTAATGGACGCAAATAATTTGCCTCTACCAGACACACATTCTCAGGTTGTTCTTATGGGCTTGGAGGATAGGCCCCAATTCATCAATGAATGGCACTTGGGATGTGGCCTCATTGTGTGTGCTCCACAGGGGCAGGTTTTTAGGTGAAGTAAGTTTGCACTAGCTGAGTGTGTGCAGCCTCTCCACATACCCTTTGGTCAGCCAAGGGCAAGGGTTGTGCCTGTGGCTGAAGGCGGTGTCCCACCTGCATTTCCACTGGTACACCACGCTGGGTGGTGTCATTGTACAGTACACATGCTGTCACTATGATTTTACATACTACTGGTGGGGCATAGAGCAGAACCCCACCAGGGTGGTCAAGTTAGCGGAAACGTGACTTTAGCACCCTGATTGTATGTGCCACTATGGTCCTAGTGGCTACATGTGCTGAATTGTATCTTACCTCAGCTGGTGTGGCAGGATTCCGGTACGCCCACATCATGATCGGTGACAGCGGGTTGGCACTGTTCCCTGCAAATGTGTACATGCTGTTATTGGCATTTATTGTCATGGTCTGTTGTTCAGTTTGTCACATGCATGCATGTGCTTGACAGTTTATACTCACTGATGAGCCATGTGTTTCCATATTTTCCAGATGCCAGGGCCCGGTGGAGTGTTGACTAGCTGTAGATGTAACCACCTTGCATGCTGCCAGGGAAATTGATATACATTTCTATGATCAGCTCATTAGCGTCACACACTACCTGCACATTAATAAAGTGTCAGTGCTTCAGATTGTGGTAGATGTGCTTTGTCAATCGAGCAGGCCGTAACCAACATGTGTACAGTCAACTGCACCAAGTGTACGTGGAATGTGTTCTACTGTGCAGAATTCCTGAAACACTATCTGCCTTTCCTCCAGTGTTCTGGGCATATATATGTGCCTGTGCATAGATGCACGTGCTGTTATGCATGACAATACCTAGTGGAGACAGCGGCATTGTGTGGCCTGCAATATCTCACTAAGTATTGCTGTGGTTTGCTCGAAAGAACCAGTTGCAATGAAATGAACTGCCGTCATCACTTGCTCAAGGAGGGTGAGGGCCTGGGAGCAGATGGTGGGTGATGCTAGGTCATGTTCCCACCCCCTCACAAGCTCTAGGATTACACAGGGGCGGTACCTAGCATATACCTGGTCATCAGGCATCCAGAACAGCATGGTGCGTTGTGTGAAAATCTGGGCCCTGTGCATCCTCCTCCTCCTTAGGTGTCTGTGTATGATTACTCCTGCTATTTCTGGGTTCGTCGTACCTGTCAACGTTAGTTTGGTGTGCAGTGAATGCTTGATATGCATTGGATCCTAGTTGCGTTGAACTTTCCGCCTGCTAGCATGTGGCAGATGGTTCACAGGGTTTGTGTGTGCCTGTCCCTGATGCGAGGTTGAGCGTTGTAATCCATGAATTTGGTTGGGTTTGCGGTGGAATGGGCCTGCGATTTCTTAGCGTGGCCTGTCCCTCAACACGCCCACAAGTTCCCATGTTCTTCCTCACTCTGCATGTTCCGCCCTCTTTTTGGGTTTCTGCCTAGGCCAGGCCCACTCTCTGCGAGGAGTCTCGCGCAAGGTGTTTGACCGCTCACAGAGACGTGCCGAGTCTGCGCGAACTCTCCGCAAGTCCTGGAAAAGTCCTCTATAGTCGATTCCATGAAACCAGGGTTTTGTGCAAAGAAAGTCCTGCAAAATCCCAATTTTCCCCCAAAATGGTCCATGAATTAGTATCTATGTTGTTAAGTCACTGCCCCATCTCTTTCTTGTTCTCTTTGGGTCATATGCTTGTCTCCGAGCCATTTCATCTGTATCCAAGTTTTAAAGAAGCTGCCAGAATGGGATGCTAGCTAAGGCTCACTCCAGCACAGTCGAAATGCCTTCCCCATGCCCATGTTAATTCCTTAAAGAATTCAGCGTCACCTCCTCCTCATCAGTATTTCACTTCACAGACCTTACGAAATTAGTGTCCACCCCTAAATAAGCACCTCCTGCCACCCATTAATCACCAGAGAGTAAGCACCAACACTCCCTATTGTTTCTGAAATTATTGTTCTTTTATTCTGTGTGTAAAGAAGAAGTTACCTAAACCCTCAGGTCCATTTTTTGTCTGTTTCACTAGGGCAGGTTTGTATGCCATCCGCCTGCATTAAGGCTTGTGAATATTCATATATATATTGATCACCTCTGTCCGTGGAGCAATAGTGTGTACAGAGATACTTGCTGTACCCTGCATTATATATATATATATATATATATATATATATATATATATATATATATATATATATATATATATATATATATATATATATATATATATATATTACATAGACGCGGTAGCGTCCATGTAGTTATGGTTAAGTTGGCGTTTCCGTAGCAAGAGCATTTTTTGGGTGGCTTATAACTTCGCTCCCTCTGGACGAATCCTCACCAAACTTTGCAAAAAAAAGTATATGGCCCACTTTGAATTTTTTTGCAAAGTTTGGAGAGGTTTGGTCCAGGGGGGGCAAAGTTATAGGGGGGTCCCAAAACTTCAGTTTTTTCCCATAGACATAATGGGAAAAAACTTTGTGCACGCCTACAGCCCAAACCGCTGGACGGATTTACACAAAATTTGCGGCAGGAGCGGGGGCTTGGTCCCGAAAGCGTGCTTTTGCAAATTTGGTGTAAATTCGTCTAGTAGTTTTTTTTTTAAATGACCAAAATGCAAGGCAAAAAAATTAGTGATATCTCCGTTCGCTCCGCGGACAGACTTCCCGGTTCACTCCGCGGACAGTGCCCTGATTGGCCGAGCGGCTTGCGTGATGTCCGCGGACATGCAACGTGTCGCTGATTGGACGGCATGGTGCGTGAAGCGCGTCAGATTTTCTGTGGCGCCCGCCATCTTGCCTTCGCGGACGACCACGGACAGCGCATTGAAACTAGGATTAAAAATTGTATTTAGTGGAGTGTGTTGGTGTGTAAGAGTGTTTGGGGAGGGTGGGGGAGTCTGAGATAGGTTCAATGTTGTGTTTTTTTATGTGCTAGACACTTTTGTTGTGTTCGATTTGTCTACAGACAACACGGCTGTTCTGAAATGTTCTATATAAACTAAATGGTGTGGTGTTCTGAGGACGGAGTATGTGTCCGTTTTGTTCACAAGCAAGCTAAAATTGAGCTAAGAACACTTGCGGTGTCCTTAAATGTTAGTACATAAACAAAATGGGGGTGTCCTGAGGACGCTGTCCGTATTGTAATCTGGCAAGTTGAATGTGTTCTAAGAACACTCACAGTGTCCTGAAACGCTCTGATTACTTACCGGTAATCTTCATTACTCCTAGTCCTACTCTTCCTCGTCACAGTACTGACGACCCTCCTCACCCTCCCTGCGGGGAAGGTCCCATGCTCCGGCTTGGTAATATGAAACTGAGTGATGTGGATGTGGGGGAGGAGTTATATGAATTTAAAGAAATAGAAGAAGGTCCTGTGTCGGAGGCAGGGGCCTCATGAAGTAAGTACTGGGATGAGGAAGAGTGGATGTGGAGGTAATGTTTGCAATTAAACAAAATGGGGGTGGTCTGAGAACGATGTTCGTATTGTTCGTTGTCACGTTGAAAGTGTTATAAGAACCCTCCTTATGTCCGTTGACATTACAATTTCCTATGGCCCTTACCCGACTTTTTGTCCACTAAACAAACGATAAATGAGTCTGCTGTATGCCGACATTATGTGATAATCCTATCACTTGCGCCATCGACCTGGCTGACCTGCTTTTGCGACACTAAATCATATCTCCCGCCCCTAAGCCTGACATTATCAAAGCATTCATATTCCCCGTCTCTCTCCGTAACGTTACAGGGTGCGTAGCCAAATGCGCCCAGTCGTCTCCAGTCCTACGCGACTTTACACAGAATCCGGAAAACAACACAGATCATCTCACAACACAGCGCGCCACAATTCGTAATATGAAACTGTGATTTAAAAGCAAACAGCAAGATTGTACATTTCGCAAAGTACTTTTATTTGACATCAAATGTTTAGAGAATATTCAGCGATTTGCATTTGTCTTTGCTGTCGATCCGCAAAAGTTCATCTTGAGTCACGCGCTGCTCCTTTGCGGTACACAGGGTGTTGGTTTATGATAAAACAAGCATTATGGTCGCACTGATAATCGGAAGGCTGTTCCAACAACGAGGCATTAGACCACCATAATGGTTGGTATGTTGCTTCTAGCCGCTGGTGCCGCGTAAGGCCCAGTCGTCTCCAGTCCTACGCGACTTTATACAGAACCCGGAAAACAATACAGATCATCTCACAACACAGCGCGCCACAATTTGGAATATGAAACTGTGATTTAAAAGCAAACAGCAAGATTGTACATTTTGTAAAGTACTTTTATTTGACATCAAATGTTTAGAGAATATTCAGCGATTTGCATTTGTCTTTGCTGTCGATCCACAAAAGTTCATCTTGAGTCACACGCTGTTCCTTTGCGTTACACAGGGTGTTGGTTTATGGTAAAAGAAGCACTATGGTCGCACTGATAATCGGAAGGCTGTTCAAACAACGAGGCATTAAACCACCATAATGGTTGGTATGTTGCTTCTAGCCGCTAGTACCGCGTAAGGGCATATTGGTACTTGGCGATTGTCCCATAAAATGGGGAGGGTCATAAAGTTGTTTAGAAGTAGCTGCACCTGGCAGTTGAAGAATCCATCGGCCGGGGTCTGAAAATCGTGGCATTGACAGTAGGGAAGAATGTACCTGTTTTTAAATTAGTCTCACGAGCCGATCTTCATTAAAAATATTAATTTTATTTATTAGGGCGTGAAACTATTTGCTAGCGAGGATAGTGCAACGGAGTATGTTAACTTATTCCCACTAACCCACCCTCTCTCCTCTGACTTTTTCAGAGCCGTCTGAGCGCCAGGGGACCACTTCGACGGTGATAGTGCGCGGTACAAAACTATATGCCACATTGAACGAACAAGTACAACTTAACCGGGCTTTAACGCCATGCTATTGTTATTATATTCCGGTATAAAATAATCTAAAGGGTTACTTACATTATATTGGCATTTTCCATAGTCTACGCGTAATGCAGTCCCTAAATACGACTCCATCTGTGCCAACGATCTTTCTCATAGTGATATAATATATAAAAGCGGTTTAGTTTCAGAAATTTCATCCTTATCGTCTCTTGCGTTTTTGCACCCCTCATTCAAAAGAAGTCTTTTGGCAAGATCCCTGTCTGTCAAGGTAAAAAAACAATAGAACCTTATAGTGCGAGTCGTGGGCCACTCTGGCCCGCGAGCAAAAAATGTAAGCAGCTGACCTTCACTGTGAACGAGCATAAATTCTTACTTTGCAACATTCTGTGTAAAGCCATCCCTGAGAAATTGCTCTTTACACTCCATCTTTGTATATTGTCTGTGTGCTAATGAAAAAAGTTTGTTAAAGGGAGTTTATGGTTAACTTGCGCTACTAAAAACCTATGAAATTCAGTAAAAAAACTTTGTTAACGGGACGTTATGGTTAAGTTGCGCTACTAAAAGCCTATGAAATTCAGTAAAAAAAACGTTGTTAACGGGACGTTATGGTTAAGTTGTGCAACTAAAAACCTATGAAATTCAGTGAAAAAACTTTGTTAAAGGGACGTTGTGGTTCCAAGTAAAACCGAAAAACCCCAGAAATTCGCCAGTTATGGTAAGCTAAGCAACCATAACTCGCGCTACCACCGTGCACTGCTAAGCCTAACACCCAGGACATCAAAGATGACATCACAAATGTCATTGATGACATCACTGATGACATCACATGTGCATTTAACTTTCATGAAAAGTCTGTACAAGGGATTCTTAATGTAATGGTAATAAAAAAGTGTCAAAGATTATTGGAATAAATATCAAGTGCTAATCAGTGCATTAAACTATGCATTGATATAAATAGCATTCTATTATTAACTTCAATCCAGTATACTAAGGTACTCATGTAGAAACATAGGCATTGTGTGCAGCATACATGATGGAGGTGCAATATTCATAAGCTTGCCAGGTTGAATAGTGAAATGATAACTGTTTTCATATTAGAGTTTTGCGTACAGTGAAACTTGTGATAAGTAAGTAATAAAACCCACTTACTACATAATTGCATTATTATAGACAAATCACAAAGAGCCAATACCAGATACAAATATGAATATATATACAAGGGAATTGAAGTAAGAAAAAGAAACAGCAATAGTAGCAGAAAGTGTTCATAACCTAACCGATTACCTTTATGCAGAGAAATGATTGCTCTGTTTCAAAGCTGTAACTTACCCTATCTATATATATCACATGATGTGTCTGGATCCTAAGGAAAATAGTGTGAGTACAACATATAAAAATATGAGCATATACAGGGAAAGTACAGTAATAAAAAAACATCAAAACTATCAGAAAGTGCTGATAACTCTACTGATAATTTTAATGCACAAAAAGGATTGCTGTCTTTCAAGGTTGTGTCTTCCCCTATATATATGTTTCATATGATATGAGTGGACCATAAGGGAATTATAGTAAGAACATACTTGAAGGATAAGTCTACAAATATAGTACATTTACAATTTTTAGTTCCTGACTGTTACTGAAGAAAATCATGTGGCCTAGATATGTCAGGAAAGGAAAAAAGGGGGTGTCAGACATGTGATGTCATCAGTGATGTCATCAATGACATTTGTGAAGTCAACTTTGATGTCCTGGGTGTTAGGCTTAGCAGTGCACGGTGGTGGCGCGAGTTATGGTTGCTTAGCTTACCATAACTGGCGAATTTCTGGGATTTTTCGGTTTTACTTGGAACCATAACGTCCCTTTAACAAAGTTTTTTCACTGAATTTCATGGGTTTTTAGCTGCGCAACTTAACCATAACGTCCCGTTAACAACGTTTTTTTACTGAATATATATATATATATATATATCACTAACAAAAACATTGTTAAAGAGACGTTATGGTTAAGTTGCACTAGTAAAAACCTGTGCAGTTCAATTGACAAACGTTGTTAAAGGGACGTTATGCTTACAGGTAAAACTGAAAAACCCCAGAAATTCACCAGTTATGGTAAGCTAAGCAACCATAGCTCGCACTACCACTGTGCACTGCAAGGACTAACACCCATGACATCAAAGATGTCATAACAAATGTCATTGATGACATGACTGATGACATCACGTGTGGCTTCCTCTTTTTTTGTTCATTCACATATGTACACTGGGTGCTTTTCTTCACTGGGAGTCAGGAACAAAAAATTCTAAAGGTAATGTATTTGTGATGTCAATGACATTTGTGATATCATCATTGATGTCATGGGTGTTAGTCCTTGCAGTGCACAGTGGTAGCGCGAGTTATGGTTGCTTAGCTTACCAAACTAGCGAATTTCTTTTTTTTTTTTTTTTAGTTTTACCTGTAACCATAACGTCCCTGTACCAAAGCTTGTCAATTGAATTGCATAGGTTTTTACTAGTGCAACTTAACCATAAGGTCCCTTTAACAATGTTTTTGCTAGTGAATTTCACAGGTTTTTAGTAGGTCACTGTAACCAGAACGTTGCTTTAGCATAGTGTTTTCTGTAAAGAAGATAGTTGTTTGGTACTGCAACGGAACCATAACATCACGTTGACAATGGTTTGTTAAAGATTCCTTGGCTGCCCTCATGATAAACGTGTGGAAAGACCAAATTGTCTGGTGTATGTGTCCATTTGCGCATCCCCTTCCTTTTCCGAGTAGTGTTGGTGTATCTTAGCAATTACAGCTATAAATGGTAAATGTTGGTGAGTGTTTGGATAGTTTCCCTTTTTGTGTTGACATTGCATGGTGAATCTGTGCTGCACAGTACTGGCAGAGATGACTACAGATGAGCAATATGGACATTTCCTAGGGAGACTGCACCTAGTCAGCGTATGAGCAATCACACTGCAAGTATCCATAGGACTCCATTAGTGGCCGCATGTCTGCATCTTCTAATGCACTTTTAAATAGTTGTTGAAGCGCACGTATATCTGTTCCACACCGATACCCTTACATAGGTCATCCACTGTGTGCTAGTAACACTGCCCCTGTCGCCAGCCCTATGGATTCATATGGTAGGCTACCACATTTCAAGTACTCCTGCCAACTACGTGGGTGGCTCTGCAAACCTACCAATGTGTGGCTGAAGCACGCCTGACTGTATGACGCCCACTGGTAAACAAGGAACAGCAACCTGCAGTGGAACGTGGGCGTGTTAAATGTTGCATTAATTTGCTTGATGTGCTGCTTGCCTTTCCATGACCCGTGAAACAGACACATCGTGTCTGCACTGTGCAGTGTGACGGAAAGTATGAAGAGGTCACCTGCGGGTCGTACAGTTGAAGAAAACATGTAACTGCAGGTGGGACAGCTTGTAGTGAACCTGCAAAATGGCAAAGCTGGTGCGGCTTGATCACGCACATACTAGTGCATGTAAAGGAAAGTAAGCAAACAGCAGAATGTGCAGAGTGCAAACAATGTTAGCGGTGTTTAGAAAGGTACTGTAGCTGCATGGGTTGCACAGAATAAATGGCTTCCTGCTCCACGTAATAAAGTTGTGTTTTGCGTTGTTGTAAACATTCTTGTATTCCAAAATGTATGCATTTCCGTGAATGCTACTCCTAAGACTAATGGCGTATCATGAAGTGTTTGTACTGCATGTGATGACAACTGAAATGAAAGCACAAGGGACCAGTGGGCAGTATACCGCCCTTCCAACAATTACATAGGATAATGTCATGTACAACATTTGCCACATCTGCTGTGGGCAACAAAAGGGGCACTCCTGTAGGGCAGCGGAGCTCTAAAACATCATTGCAGACCATATGCCACGCTACAGACCCTTACCCAGCAAAGGGAATTGTATTGTGCATGTACTGCAATGCACTACTCTACAGAGGGAAGGTACTTGGCAGTGCGTGGGAAGGGTCCGTCCAGGAGCATGACAATGACTGGCGCCTATGTAGGTGAGGGCCAACCAATAATTCTGTCTCTAGGCACATCCCCTATGGTATCCATGTAGGTGCTTCCCCTTCTGTACCGGGCCTTTCATGCCGTTTCTTCTGTGGCATGTGTCAGAAGACCATAATCAATGGAAATTAAATGGTAAATTAAAAAAGGGAAATAAAGAAAGCACCTTTCAGAAATAAACAATGGAATTGCCAATGAACGGATGCAGGGCAGGAGGCGTAGCACTGTGCAAAACACTGTATTGGAATCGGTTAGAAAGGGGGTCGCTGTAGAAAAAGGTTTCTTTGCGTGTTGGACAGCGTTTTGAAGAGTGTCAGTGCGCAACACTTATTACAAACATTTTTCCACTACTTTCAAGAAGGGCACCAAGGCAATTTCGATGGGGTGTGCAGAAATCAGGAGGGCAGGCATAGTAAGATGAACGTTATAGCTGGGGAAAACTGTTTGTGCTGTGAAACGTCATATTCACATGTGTGAAGTATGCCATTGGCACATGTCATACAAAGGCACAAATACACGTCTTCGCAATGTACTGCGCTTTCTACTAAGTAGAAAAAGAAGGTCAGGCGCGCACTCTGGTTCCAAGTCATTTAATCCTGATGTAAGTAATAACAGGGTTGAATCCCAACACAGTTCAAAAAATAATAACAGGGCTGAATCCCAGATGCAAATAGTCCCAACAATGTTCAAAAATTACCAGGGTTAAATCCCAACTGCTACAGTTCCAAAGCACAATAGTTAGTTCTACTCCTCCAAGTACTTTCAAGTCTCAAACTCTCATCAGGGAGGCTGTGTTAGTTGTGTTCCTTTTCAGGTGTTGCTAATTACTTTTTTCAATTTCAGTCTCAAAGGATTCTGGTTATTGTAGTGATGGCACAAGTGTTTCATTCAGGAGACCAGGAACCAACTCCCCTCCAAACACAAATCTTACCCACAATTGGGGGAGGGGGGAAAACCATGAATATGGCTCTCCAAAGTGGGGGCATAATAGCCCCGGTGCTGCTGCCTCTGGAGCCCGGGTCTCCTGTAACATTAAGTAGAAAAAGAAGGTCAGGCGCGCACTCTGGTTCCAAGTCATTTAATCCTGATGTAAGTAATAACAGGGTTGAATCCCAACACAGTTCAAAAAATAATAACAGGGCTGAATCCCAGATGCAAATAGTTCCAACAATGTTCAAAAATTACCAGGGTTAAATCCCAACTGCTACAGTTCCAAAGCACAATAGTTAGTTCTACTCCTCCAAGTACTTTCAAGTCTCAAACTCTCATCAGGGAGGCTGTGTTAGCTGTGTTCCTTTTCAGGTGTTGCTAATTACTTTTTTACTGTTATTATTTTTTGAACTGTGTTGGGATTCAACCCTGTTATTACTTACATCAGGATTAAATGACTTGGAACCAGAGTGCGCGCCTGACCTTCTTTTTCTACTTAATGTTACAGGAGACCCGGGCTCCAGAGGCAGCAGCACCGGGGCTATTATGCCCCCACTTTGGAGAGCCATATTCATGGTTTTCCCCTCTCCCTCAATTGTGGGTAAGATTTGTGTTTGGAGGGGAGTTGGTTCCTGGTCTCCTGAATGAAACACTTGTGCCAACACTACAATAACCAGAATCCTTTGAGACTGAAATTGAAAAAAGTAATTAGCAACACCTGAAAAGGAACACAGCTAACACAGCCTCCCTGATGAGAGTTTGAGACTTGAAAGTACTTGGAGGAGTAGAACTAACTATTGTGCTTTGAAACTGTAGCAGTTGGGATTTAACCCTGGTAATTTTTGAACATTGTTGGGACTATTTGCATCTGGGATTCAGCCCTGTTATTATTTTTTGAACTGTGTTGGGATTCAACCCTGTTATTACTTACATCAGGATTAAATGACTTGGAACCAGAGTGCGCGCCTGACCTTCTTTTTCTACTTAATGTTACAGGAGACCCGGGCTCCAGAGGCAGCAGCACCGGGGCTATTATGCCCCCACTTTGGAGAGCTATATTCATGGTTTTCCCCCCTCCCTCAATTGTGGGTAAGATTTGTGTTTGGAGGGGAGTTGGTTCCTGGTCTCCTGAATGAAACACTTGTGCCAACACTACAATAACCAGAATCCTTTGAGACTGAAATTGAAAAAAGTAATTAGCAACACCTGAAAAGGAACACAGCTAACACAGCCTCCCTGATGAGAGTTTGAGACTTGAAAGTACTTGGAGGAGTAGAACTAACTATTGTGCTTTGAAACTGTAGCAGTTGGGATTTAACCCTGGTAATATTTGAACATTGTTGGGACTATTTGCATCTGGGATTCAGCCCTGTTATTATTTTTTGAACTGTGTTGGGATTCAACCCTGTTATTACTTACATCAGGATTAAATGACTTGGAACCAGAGTGCGCGCCTGACCTTCTTTTTCTACTTACTGCGCTTTCTACATTTGCGGAACAAATAAAAAATGATGCAGCCACATCAGTGGGCCTCATTACGACCCTGGCGGAAGACCATGGTGCTATTAGCACCATAGTCCATGCCGGTAAGTTACCGACTCCGCCATGGAGAAAGGGGGAATTACCACCCCATTACAACTTTGGCGGGGCGCTAATTCCCCCTTCCTCCATGGCCCTTCCCCATTCCCATTTTTGCCCCATAGGGCTCAATGGGAATGGGGAAGGCGCTAAGTACAGTGCCGCAAATTGCGGCACTGTAATTAGCACCAAGGGCCCTTTGCGGGTCCCTACTTTCACGGCTGGTCTACACCAGCCGTTAAGGTTGGGTCACGCAAAAGTGACCTCGTAATTAGGCGCTAATAGGTTAACGGCGCCGCAGCCTTTTCCGGCGCCGTTAACCCATTAGCACCTGGGTCGTAATGAGGCCCAGTGTCTGCATAATGCGATAGAAAGTTATGCAAGAGATCGGAAACAAAAGCATGACCTGGGAAAGTGCCTCCTTCATCGCAAACGGCACTGAAACTCGTGTAACATGCTATGCAGTTTTCCTTCCACAATGAAAAACAATAATATTGGCATGATTGCGTGTCATCAAAGTGTCACACAGACAAACCAAAATCAGTAACTTCATTGTAGGTACTCCATAGCACTACACATCCACATGATAGATTCCAAAATGAGCAGCCACTGCAAAGGGTTTTCCATTCACTTTCAGTCAATGTATTTCAAACTCCCCTAAAAACCGCACGCTGTGGCTCGCGAAACACACAGCCATAACCGCACCCTCTGCAATTCTGTCGACAAATACACCATTACCACAGTCTGTGCGTACACACCACACCCATAAACCTTATTGACCAATCCCGTAGCCTGTACAGCCCCATTTCTATGGCCGTCATCTACAAAAGGGGCGAATCTAACACATGCCACCCTGCAACTATCGCAATATTCACTGACTTTTCATGCTGTGCACACGTGGGAATGGGGGAATAACTTGCAACCAGGGTAGGGGATGTCGTTAGTTGTGGCTGCTCTTAAAAGAGGCTTTTTTTATAATGGTGCTTCCATAGAAACACCTTTTGTGTGTTTTTTATAAGTAATTTTGTGTTTTCAATGTAATTTTTGATGTCATCTTTGAAGTTATGGGTGTTAGTCTTAGTAGTGCACGGTGCTCAGCTTACCATAACTGTTGAATTTCGGGGGGGTTTCGGTTTTACCTGTAACCATAACGTCCCTGTAACAACGTGTTTTCATAGAATTTCATAGATTTTTGCTAGTGCAACTTAACCATAACGTCCCCATTTCATAGGTTTTTAGTGGGCCACTGTAAGCAGAATGTTGCTTTAGCATAGCGTTTTCTGTAAAAAGGATAGGTGTTTTGTATGGCAACATAACCATAACGTCCTGTTAACAACGGTTTGTTACTAATTTCTTGGCTGCCCTCATGATAAACGTGTGGAAAGGGCAAATTGTCTGGTGTATGTATCCATTTGCGTTTCTCCTTACTTTTCCGACTAGTGTTGGCGTATCATATCAATTAGAAATGTGCATAGTAAATGTTGTGTAGTGTGTCAGCAGGCTCTCTTTTTGTGTTAGCAGGGCACGAAAAATCTGTGCCACACTGTACTGACCGAGATAAGCACAAATGTGCAAAATATAGACGTTTCCTAGCGACACTGCACGTGGTTGGCATATGTGCAATCACACTGCAAGTATACGAAGGACTCCATTAGTAGCGCACAGCCGCCTCTTCGAATGCACTTTTAAGAAGTTGTGGAAGCGCACGTGTTTCCGTTCCACACCTATATCCATGCATAGGTCATCCACACTATGCTGGTGACAATGCCCCTGTCCCCAGCCCTACGGAAACATACAGTAGGCTACCGCATTTAAAGTACTGCTGCCGACTTCATGGGTGGTTCTGCAAACCTACCAATGTGTGGCTACAGTCTCCTAACTACTAACTGTATAACGGCCACTGTTAAACAAGGAACAGCAACCTGCATTGTCACATAGCCGTGTTAAATGTCGCATTATTTTCATGTATCTGCTGCTTGCCTTTCCATGACCCGTGAAACTAATACATTGTGTCTGCACTCAGCGGTGTGGCGGAAAGTATCAAGAGGTTGCCTGCCGGTCGTACATTTGAAGAAAACATGTAACTGCAGGTGGGACAGTTTGTACGTAGTCTGCAAAATGGCGAAGCTGTTGCACCTTCCTCACGCACATACTAGTGCATGTAAAGGCAAGTAAGGAAACAGCAAAATATGCAGAGCACAAACAACATTAGTGCCGGTTAGAAAAGCGCTCTAGCTGCATGGGTCGCACAGAATAAATGGCTTCCTGCTGCACGTAATGAAGCTGTGTTTCCCGTCCTTGTTAATATTCTTGTATTCCACAAACTATGTATATCCATGAATGGTACCCCTAACACTAATGGCATAGCATAAAGTGTTTCTACTGCATATGACGACAACTGAAAACAACGCACAAGGTACAAGTGGGCAGGCTACTGCCCTTCCAGCAATTACGTAGGGTACTTTCATGTACAGCATGTTGCTCATCTGCTGGCGTCAACAAGACGGGTACACCTGTAAGGCAGAGGAGCTGTAAAACAACTTTTACAAACCATATGCCATGCTCCAGACCCTTACCCGGGAAAGGGCATTGTATTGGGCATGTACTATAATGCGCTACTGTACAGAGGGAAGGTACTTGGTAGGGCGTGGGAACGGTCCTTACGGGAGCATTACAATGACTGGCACCCATGTAGGTTAGGACCACCCAATAATTCCGTCTACCGGCACGTCCCCTATAGTAACCAGACAGGTGCTGCCCCTTCTGTACCGGATCTTTCCTGCCGTTCCTTCTGTGGCGTGGGTGAGAACACCATAATAAATTAAAATGAACTGTGAAAGGGAAAAAGGTAAATAAAGAAAGCACCTTTCACAGATCAACCACAGAATTGCCAATGCACGCATGCAGGGCGAGAGGTGTGGCAGTGTGGTTAACACTGTAGTTCAATCAGTTACAAAGTTGGTCGCTGTACAAAGAGTTTTTTTAGGTGTTTGGGAGCATTTTCAAGAGAGCCACAGCGCAACACTAAGTACAAAAAAATGTCACTACTTTAAAGAAGGGCAGTAAGCCAATTTAGATGGGGTGCGCAAAAATCCGGATGGCTGGCATAGTAAGAAAAACATTGTAGCTGGGGATGCCATTGGCACATGTCGAACAAAGCCACAACTACTCTTTTTTTGCAATGTACCTCACTGTCTGCATTCAAGGACCAAATAGTAAATGATGCTGCCACATCAGGATAGAAATGTATGCAAGAGATCTGAAACAAACGCATGAACTGGGCAAGTGCCTCCTTCATCGCAAACGTTAAGGTTGTGTAACATGCCTCGCCATTTTGCCTGCACAATGAACAGCAATAATATCGGCATGCTTGCGTGTCACCAAAGTGTCACACAGAGAAACCAAAATCTGGCACTTCCTTGTAGCTACTCCATAGCACTACATCTGCACATGATAAATTGCAAAATGAGTAGCCACTGCACAGAGTTTTCCATTAACTTTCACTCAATGTATGTCAGAATCCCCTAAAAGCCGCACGTTGTGCCTCGTGAAACACACAGCCATAACCGCACTATCTGCATTTCTGTCGACAAATAAAATGTGTACCACAGTCTGTCCATACACACCACACTCACAAACTTTATTGCCCAATCCCGTAGCTTCTGCAGGCCCATTTCTATGGCTGTCATTTGCAAAAGGGGCATATGTAACACGTGCCACCCTGCAACTATCTCGATATTTGTGGACTTTTTCTGCTGGGCGCGTGCAGGAGTGGGGGAAGAACTTTCAACCAGGGGAGCGGATGCTGTTAGGGGTGGTGGCTCTTAAAAGAACCTTTGTTTTTTTTTGGGGGGCAGTTTTGTAAAGGTGCTTCCTTGGAAACACTTTTTTTTCAGTCTTCATACGCAAATGTGTGTTTTTTAACGTCAGCTCACATTCTTATAGTAGGGTCTTCACTGCAGAGTGTAGATTGTTAAACAACATTTCATTGCCACTGCACAACAAAGACATGCCATTTGCCTTGAAAAGGTGTATGTATCGCGAACCAATGTTCTCATTCTGACAAGAGAACATCCCAACAGCACTCACAAAGTCACACATGCTCCTGTTGATGAGACCCCTTCCAATCTCTGGCTGGCGACAGGAATCCTTGGAATACTTCCACACTATTCTCGGCGGTATACATGACAAAAGCACCTTGGCAGTAGGAAAAATGCGCTGCACTGCTTTCATCATAATCTTCAGTTGACTAAACACACAGGAACAAGGCATGTTACCCAAAAAGAAGGCTCCAAAGTGCATGATCACAAAATGTACAGTTGCTGAAGAGGCCACGTGTCGACATTCTAGAAGCAGTCCACCAAAACAGCACGATTCAACACTCACCACAAAGCGTCCACTCCCTCTGAATCCAAATTCCCAGACAAGTCTTCTTCGAGGGCATACACGCACAGATCGTCCATGATGGAAACTGTGCGTCTCACCATGTTTGCCAGCCGCAGTACACAAAATAATGGGGCCCTTTCCTGTGACACACACCCAGAACACCTGATTGGCCAAAATCCACAGTCTCAATTCCACTCTCCACCATGATGAGAAGCGCAAAATGTGCCATGTGCCTTTCCCCAATGAGTGCTAGGGCCGCGCCCCGGTGAGGCAGCAGGATTCCTTCTCCCTATTGGAGCTCTTTCCTGGACGTACACCTTGAGCACCTCATTGGCCAAAGGCCATAGCCCCATTTCCATTGGCCAGCATGCTAAGAAGCGCAGAATGTGGCAGGTACCTTTTTCCAAGTACTGCGCGGGCCGCGCCCCAGTACAGCAGGAGGAGTCCTTCTTCATATTGGTGCGCTTTCCTGTGACGCGCACCCTGAGCACCACCTGATAGGACAATCACTGCAGTCCCATTTCCATAGGCCAGCATGGTGAGGCGTGCTTAATGTGGCACGTGCAGGTCCCCAAGTACGTCGAGGGCTGGGCCCGAGTGAAGCAGGAGTCCCTCTTCCTATTGGCGCACACACTGAGCATGTGATTGGATAATCCCCACAGTTCCATGTTCGTGGCCACTACTCGCAAAATCTCTGGATGTAGCTTTTGCGCTGCGTGCGGGCGTGGGGGAATAACTTGCAACCAGGGTAGGGGTAGTTCATGGTGAGGAGCGACTCTTCAAAGAGCCATTTCTTTTGTTTTTTTGTTTAGATGCTTCTACGGAAAACACCTTTTTTTCGGTTTTCATTAGCTTCTGTGAGTTCTTCTGCTCACATTAGTACAGTAAACTCTTCACCGCAGCCTGTAGACTAGCAAACAAAACTGCATTGCCAATGGGTGACAACAAAATGCCATTTTCTTGGAAACACTCCGCATTTCCACAACTAATGCGCTAATTGTTGCAGAAGAACTTTCCATGAGCAGACAAAAAAGTATATATGCTTCTGTTGATGAGACACCTTCCTGCGTCTGGCTCCGAACAACAACCATGAGCAGTAGGCCATACTCTTCGTGGTATTATGGAAGAGAAAAGCACCTTGGCGGTGGGAAAAAGCGTCCTCATGACATTCAGCAATCTCCACAGTCTACGGAACAAATCTAAGCAAGGCAGGTAACCCATATGCATGCCGCCGTAATGGAAGACAATGACATCTATTACTGGAAAAGTGGCGAGGTCTTTGCATGCATATCGGCGAAATTTCACTCATACACAGCATTCCACGATGCGTCCACTCCTTCCAAAGGAAAATTGCTGTCAAAGTGTCTTTGCAGGGCATAGTTGTGCAGATCTATGACAAATGGATCACCTACAGTCAACACAGTGCATTTCCCCATGTCAGCCAACACCAGTACGCAGAATATAATGTACAACAGTTACACCTCCCCTTCTTGTTAACCACACCGACACTACCTGATTGGCTAATACCCACACTGCCATGGTAATTGGGGGAAGGTGGTGTAAAGGGCACATTTTGGCACCTGCGCCTCCCAAAGTAGTGCGAGGGCTGCACCCCTGTAAAGCTGGAGCAGTCCTTCTTCCCTTTGCAATATGTTCTCCGCAGCTCTACTTCATTGGGTTACACGTAAATAGGCAAACACGCATCCACCAGTTGCATCAAAGCTGCCATCATCCCACACTGTCACTTTTGTACAACACTTGAAATATACCGTTACACATTTACAAAATGTCGTGCCATTCCAAAGTACGTCCACTACAAAGTTCAAAGAAAGTATGCACGATTTCTCCATCTCTGTTCATCCACATAGCCACCCTGGATGTGGCAAGTGTAATCCTGATAGTAGTGCGTAATGATAGTGGAGGGGTGGGGGTAAAAAATATCAAACTGGGTAGAGGATTCAGTCTTCCATCGTAGATGTATTAAGTTATTTAATTTTTGTGACGTGCTGCCACCAACTTTTTAAAAATGTTCTCTTTATATGCGTTTCAGTTTGCCTCTCGTCACATTTTAAGCACAATCTGGTCAATGCTTCTTGCACAGTGTAAAAGAAAATGGCATTGCCAATGGCGCTCAAATAAATGCCCTTTCTACGGAACCACTGCGTATTTTGCGACCTCATGATCTCATAGTGGGTGGCGAACATGCCAGCAGTCTGCATAAACTCACGCATAATTCTCTTTATAGCACACCTTCGACCACTGGCTGTGGACAAATTACACTGGCATGGACCCAAACTCCTCTTGGTGTTATGCATGAGTAAACGACCTTCGCAGTTGGAAAAATACACATCACTGCGGTCAGCAACCTCTTCAGGTGACGATTAATCATCCACACAGCATGTGACCCAAATGTAGACTTCCATAGTGCAGCACGACCAAGTCAGTGTTTGTGACGGACGCCACATATCTGCAAAGGTGACACATCCCACCGAAACTGCAGTCACCCTGACAGAGAGCGTCCACTCCTTCCAACCCGAAATTACAAGCAATGCCTCTTTGCACACACCTTTGCAGATGGCACACAAAGGTGTCACCGACGATAAGCACTTTACGTCTCTCCATCTCGACTAACTGTACGACACAGTATTGGGAGGAAATGGTACCACCACTTCCTGTAAACCATGCCCTAGACTCCTACTTGCCTATTTCCCACAATTCCATTTCCCTTTCCCCACTGCTCATAATGGCAGGATGTGCACGCACCCAGCACTCCTTTGGCCATGCACACAACATTGCAGCCCTTTCCGCACCCACCACCTCACTATACATCCAAGCAAGCTACCATGTGGGCACCTACCATTATGCACAAATGTAACATACACAGTAGCACTTCCACCCATCTCCCCCAAACCATAAAACACCCATTCACGAAAGTATGTTACACTTAGCAGAATCCACAAGCATACCACAGCCTACATCACTCCTACGCACTGCCATTCACAAAGTATTGTGTCACCGGCAACCTATGCACAACAGCTGCACAATATTGGGCCTACTTCAATAAATCTGCACACAGCACAGTAACCAACCACATATAAACTGCACTTCAACCATACCCACTTCCATACTCACATTACGTATACACTGCACCCTGTGGCCACACTGCACAACTTCTCAATGCACCATCTCCTGATGCACACCAAATACTGTAGCATGTTGCAACTATCACCACAACCATCAAATGCACAATAAATGCTTCGCAACTCACTTGTATTGCTATAGCACGTTGACAATGTGCTCCGCACCCATTTTCCAAAGGTCACTACCCTGTACCTCATGCACTATCAAACCTGCATTCCTCCAGTGGGTGTGCTCTTTGCACTCATTCCCTGCACCGTAATGCAATCATGCATGTCAGCATGTCACCAACTACCACTATTCACATATGCACCACTGGCATCAGCACTCGTAACCAACCTCCACACTGCAATGGACATGCACAGCGTTACATGCAACAGTTAAAAACATTACACTGTTTCTGGCACCCCTACGCCCTTTCATTCACATACTATTGTCTTACCGAATTCCACTCAGACGGTATTCTGTCACTGCCAACGTAACCACAAAATGTTTACAATATTACCCATACTGCAGGCATTTTGTCCACAGCACACTATCCAAGCACATTTAAGCTGCCCTTCACCCATCCCCTCTACCATACTGACAGTATGCAAACACTGCACCCAGAGTCCGCACTGCGTGACTTTTCACTGCAGCATCTCCAAACACAGCGCACAGCCATGCAGCTATGCAACAACAAATTGCAACAGTTACCATAATGTATAAAAAAACAATCTCTCCTGCATCCCTGTGCACTTTCAATCACATACTATGGGCATACCCACTTCCATTCACAAAGTATGGTGCCACTTCCAACCTACCCACAATCTGTTTGCAACATTGGGCTATTACGGCTGAAATGTGCTCCACAACCATTCCTTACATGTTAAGGGAATCCGGGGTCAATAACGGTACCGCAATTTGCGGTTGCATTATTGCCGCCTTCCCCTTTCCCATTGAGCCCTATGGGGGCTCAAATGGGAATGGGGAATGGCTCTGGTGAATGGGGAATTACCGGTCCTGCCGACCTCGGACTGGACCGGTAATTACTCCCTTCACCAGACCGGAGTCGGACCGGTTTTGGAGGCAGCCATAGCGCCATGGCTACCTCCAAACTCGGAATGAGGCCCAATCTCTCCTGCATCCCTGTGCACTTTCAATCACAAACTATGGGCGTACCGACTTCCAACCTACCCACAATCTGTTTGCAACACTGGCCTATAACGGCTGGAATGTGCTCCACAACCATTCCTTACATGTCACTACCCTCTAAGTGATGCACATTCAAAAATGCATTACTGCCATGGGTGTCCTCAAGGCCTAGGCTCTTGAGTGCATGCTCTACGGCCTTCGGCCATGCACCCAATAGTCTAGGACATGAACACACCCACAACAATGTAATGCCACCATGCATGTCACCATGTCAGCAAGTACGACAATTCACATACACACCACTGCCACCAGCAATCCTACCCAACCTGTACAACGCGATGGCACTAAGCAACACCAAATTGCACCACTTTACATAACACCCATGTGGGCAGCTAACATTAAGCACAAAGAAAACACCCATGAATGAAAACAGGGCGCAATTACCAGAATCCACAAACTCACCACAGCCTTCGCCACCACTACCCACAGCCATTCATAAAGTATTGTGTCTCTAACCACAACATGTTCACAACATTGGGCCTACTTGAAATCTGCAAACAGCATAGGACATGAACACACCCACAGCAGCGTAATGCCACCATACATGCCACCATGGCACCCACTACCACTATCCACATACACACCACTGCCACCAGCACTCCTACGCAACCTGCGCACCGCCACGCAGCTATACAGCAACAAATTTCCGCAGTGACCATATTCCGCAGTGACCATATGTGCAAAGAAAACACTATCTCCAGCACCCCTGTGTAGTTTCATTCACTTACTATGGGCATCCCCACTTCCATTCACAAAGTACTGTGTCACTGCCAACCTACCCACATTCTGGTCACAACACTAGCCCTACTGCAACCAATCTGCACATACTACACTATACAAGCACCACCCAGTACCAAATGCAGAGTCAAACATGCACTCCTGCGGTAGGTATGTTGCAGCCCTACACTCTTGAGTGCATGCCCTACACCGTAGGGCCTCCGCCCATGCACCCAATAGTCCAATCCTTCCACAGACCCACCGCACCTTAATTCAACCATTTATGCCACCAACTACTGCATTCCATCCCCAGCGCACAGCCACCCGCGCTCCCACCCACCCTATGTCATGTGCAAATCACTCTCCTTCTACAATTCACCTGCCACCACTCACCACGAAAAGACGTCACTGCAAACAGGTCGCAGCAGAAGCTATGGGGCTGTTACGACAGCTGCCTCCAATCACCACACACAGTACTCACCTAAATATGTCACATTAACCACTTCTCACTCCCCTACGCGTTCCCTCCCTTATTATTCTGTACAGTACATTTTCCAGACCCTTCCGCCACCGCACTGTCCTCCCATACACCACGGCGGCTTTCCCAAAATATGTTGACGTACACCACGCTTCCCTCCAGCCAACCACCGGCCACGTCCAAACTTTTCCGACAGCACGCCATACCGTGAGCCAATTACACTTCTGTCAGCGGAGCGAACAGGGAAATGGGTCAGCGGAGCGGACCCAGATATCACACATTTTTTGGGATGTGCATTTCTGTTCTTTGCAACAAAACTACTGGTCGGATTTCCACCAAACACACAAAAGCACACTTTTTGATGCAAGCCCCAGCGCCTGCTGCAAATGTTGTGAAAATCCGTCCAGCCGTTCGGGCTGTAGCCCTGCGCAAAGTTTTTCCCCATTCAGTGTATGGAAAAAGAACCCCCCCCCCCCGCACGAAACCACCCAAAAATTCAGAGCCGGCGATATACTTTTTTTGCAAAGTTTGGTGAGGATTCGTCCAGGGGGAGCAAAGTTATAATCCGCTGAAAAAGTGCTCTTCCTATGAGTTTAGCAACTTAACCATAAGTAAATTTGCACTGCAAAAATACACTTTGCACCACTCTGTGAGTCAGAGTGTTTGTTGTATATGGAAGGCATGGTATCAAACAGTGAATACAGACACAAGAGATCAAGGGTGTTTATTAAACTTCAATGGGTTGGTTAAACGCCATTCTAAACGTAAATCTAAGGATGGGAGCAATCTACGACCATCAAATAATAATAACGCAGTCCTAGTCGAGTCTCTGTCAAAATAAAAGGACCTATACCAATAAACCTATTGGCAATCCTTACTTCTAAATACAAAATGCTGTGGGACAATAATATATGCACATAAGAAAAGTGTTCAATAAATAATATACAAAAACACCAGGGGAATTACTTGGAGTATAAGAACATTATTTCGCTTTCCTACCGTTAAAGACTCAACTTTGTAACACAACAATATGGTTTTAGGAGTAAGTCTTTTCACACAGTGTCATTTTCTCATCCATGCAGCATCACACAGGCTGTCCCTTCAAGAAGCACACCGTGACCCTGTCAGGGAACGCTCTTCCTAGGTGACCGGTGGTCCACCGCCTATTTAATAGGGATAGTGAGAGAAAATTGTCCCTCAATGCAAATGATACATTGGCCTCCCTTCCGCACGTTTTCAGCATGGGGCAAGGTGACACATTCGAGCTTCGCATACACTCTGGCTTCTCTGCCACGAGGATACAGTTCAAAGCATAGGTATCAGGGCCTTCTGCCAAAGCCTCCTTCCCAATAACAGTCTCTTACTGCAGAGGGCCTGTCATAACAAACTAGCACCAAAGTTCCTTTCTTAGCAGGATTTTTACATGCTCAAGTTCTTTCTTCCAGTGTTCATCATGGGTCTCCCTCCTTCAGGCTCGGACTACTTTTTACCACAATGTTCACAATTGATGTCCCTTGTTCGGGCTTGGAACATGGATCTCCCTCGTTCGGGCTCTGATCCCTTTAGTACAATATTCACACTTGGTCTCCCTCAATCGGGTTCAGACCACTTTATCACAATGTTCACAGTTGGTCTGCCTCGTTCGGGCTTGGACCATGTAATCTCACTTTCTACGTTTTCCTCTTGATATCAAAAATCGAAGACTTTCGAATGTGCAATGGGATTTGCAGGACCACTTCAATTCAATTCACACAATGTTCTTGCCAATCTTTTACTTTTGTTTCTGCCACTTCTTGGCAGGATACCTTACAGAGACCTTCGATTGAGCATCCTTGTGGTGCCGGACCACTCTGTCACTGGTATTGTGTCTTTCTCCTTTAATGTTCAAACATTCATCAGCAATTAAGCTTTCATCATGGCTTTCATCCCATGCATTTCAATCTTCGTTCTTGCGCTCTTTGTACAATGTTGCCCCTTGCAACCTTGGCTTCAACACAGACTACTCTTGCATCGGTCTCCCCAATTCACCGGCTATGTTGATCTCTTTGGTGCTCCTTTTGATCTTCGAGCCAAGGACGGTACCACAGCGGCTGCCGTTCCTCCCCAACTCAGGAGGGCCACAGGTATCTCCAACACACAATACAGGATTCTTATATCTGGCTTCTTGGCCTTATCTTTCTAATCTGAAGTGTTCTGGAAAGTAACAGCTTCTTACAGAAAAGGTCAAGGGTATCTCCCTCCTTGCTTACCTTTCTTGTTTTGCCATCTTCCTTCCCTAGTTCAGCTGATATCAGGAAAGTACTGTTCCTTTGTATTCTTTGCCTCGCTCAGAGTGTGCTCTCGTGCTTTGCCTTTTATCCGTGTGGGGACGTTTAATGGAAGTCAGGTGTGATTGATTACCAGTAATTGCCTGAACTTGCCTGACCATAGTATTGGGACATGTTAGGTACAATGCTCGGGTGTGAGTCTGTTTTCTCCCAGAGCGGGCTGTCAATATGAAAGTATTTTTGGTAGGGAAAGGGGAGGTAGAGTTTCTAAATATCCTATCGTGTAGGATGCGGTAAAGGTTTTACAGGGATGGGGAAACCACGTCTCGCCATCTGGTGTCCCACTATCACTCCCCGAAGACCCGTCACCCACGTGATCCTCCCGCACTGGTCCACCGCTAGGTTCTGGATTCAAAGGCGATTGCCGTGCCCTAGCCACCTGAGCGAGAGACCCCTGAGGACTAGCGGGTGAGAAACCTCTGGTTCCTCCCATCCCCTTCCCCTATGCGATTTAGCCGCATCTTTTTCACAGGGAAACAGGGAAAGGAAATTCATGTTCCCCTGGTCTTTACCTTTTCGGTGTTCCACAGTGAAACAGTAGGGTTGCAGGCAGGGTTCAAGTCGAGGGTACACACGGGGGGACGGAGTTCACCCACTTAATTCAGAGGGTGGACTCAGTCGCCCCTAGCTCAAAGATAAACATTTTGTGAGTCATGCGAGTTTTAAGCTTATCTGGGCAATCTTCCCAGTTTGGTTGCCACTCAATCACCTCAAATGATTTTGCTACCAATTTAGCCATATTTTGGTTATAGGGTGGATCGGCTTGGCTTTCCAGAAGTTCCAACAGGAGGCAAATGGGGGACTTCCGAGATTTTAAATACAGCAAAGCTTTTCTTTTACGCCCCATAGTAGCCAATGATGTGAAGCCTAATTCAAGACTTATAATTTCTACAGGTACGCTGGGACCTAGGCTCAGAATTTTACGGCAAAATGTGCCCTCTATAAGATTCAACCAGCTAAAGTCATCCATGATTATAGACTCAAGGCCCTATAGTATCGTGGCACAGAAGCTCTGTTTATACAGGGCCAATATGCTACAATAAATATATCCAGAGGCTGCCCTAACACACCTATAGATCATATTTGTCAGTGTCACAGCCTTCCATTTCTTGGTTTCAATTATTCTTTGGTAGTTTCCTCTAGTTGTGATTTCTAGACCCAAGTATTTCAAATGTGAAACCTGCCCTATATGATGGCCTTCCATTACCATGCTAGGAGCAGTGGCTCGCCAATGAGTAAAGTGCATACATTTAGTCTTACCAAAATTAAGTTCCAGGTCATGTTCACAGCCGAATTTAAATAATACTTGTAATGCTCATTTTAGTCCAGAAAAGGTGTGGTCACAAAGGACTGAATCATCTGCAGAGTATAGGCACTCCACTTTTTCACCTGATATTTTGGGGGAGCACATATTAGCAAGCGTCAATCTTCTTTACCACGTCTGCAACATAAATGTTAAACAGTAGTGGTGCCAGCGCACACCCTTGTTTCAGGCCCTGTCCTGTGTTTATGGACAACGTCACTGTTCCTCCATTGTCCAGTTTTACCTGAACAGAAGTGTTTTCGTGTAGACCCCGTATGGCCGCCAATAAATCACCTAGACAACCCAGCACTTGCATCTTTGCCCAGAGTTTATTCCCGTTTACGGTGTTAAATGTGGCTTAGAAATCGATCATAGCTAGATGCAAGTTGGGTTGCCCTGGGACATTAGCTGTTTTTATGAGCATATAAATTATCCATAGACAGTGGGCTGTACCTGAGCCCACTCTGAAGCCCATTTGAAACTTGGCAAGTATGTTATTTCAGGCTACCCAGGCTTCAAGTCTATCAAGTAACAATGAGGCAAATATTTTTCATGTTGTGTCCAACATTCCAAGTAACCTATAGTTTTCTGGCTTTGATATGTCTTCACATTTGTATATTGGCACCAAGATAGAAGTGCACTATGTGGATGGGATCCAACCTTCCTCACATACCTTTTGATGATGTATAGACAAAAGCTTACCCCAGAACTTCGATGCACCTTTAATCACTAAATTGGGAAGGCAATCAGGGCCAGTGACTCTTGTGTCCTTAAATGATCTAATTTTCCTCTCGATTTCGCCCTGTTCAATCGATAGTTTGGGCCAAGTGTGACCAGTGTGAACTACCTTCATAGAAGATTGAATCTTATATTGGTGATTGCCCATTTGAATGCAGGGGCCTCTATTCCAACACAGAATAGTTCTTCTCCTGTAGAAAGAGATTTTGACTAGTGAATAGAATAGGGTGTTCTATTCCATCACTAATTTGCGATAAAACTGCTCCTAACCCTGTGAGAGAGGTATCAGTTTGTAACACACATTCCTTTGAAAAATCTACTACCTTTAGGATTGGGTTCAGGCACACAGTTTGTTTTAAGTTGTTGTAACATGCTTCATCCTCATCAGTCCAATGAACCTGTTGGGGTTCAGTGTTGTTTAATTTATCTGTCAACCTAGCTGATCTATCTGAGAAATGTGGGATAAAACTACGGTAATAACCAATCAATTCTAGGAATGCCCTAAGGTCTCTCTTGGTCTTAGGCATGGGAGTATTGAGGACAGCTTTCACTTTTTTTCATTGGCAACACTGCCGTTCCCGCCAAAGAAGCCGAGGTATTTCATGGCTAATCGAGCCAGTTTACATTTGGATGGATTGGCAGCTAAGCCTGCTTCTCTGAGGGCTCTCATAATAGTAGAAATATGAAAAGATGGTCTTCCCAAGTCTTACTATAAATGACTATGTTGTCAATATAGGCCCCACAGAAATGGGATCAGGGCTCTGATATCGGGTCCATAAACCGTTGGAAAGTGGCTGGGGCCCCATGCAGGCCAAAAGGAAGAATTTGTACTGGAATAGTCCCAGGGCCATTGGGAAAGCTGTCTTTTCCTTATCAGGTCCATGTACAGAGACCTGCCTATTTCCCTTGGTTAAATCTAGCGTTGATAGGAATGTGGCACTTCCCAGTTTATCTATTAACTTGTTGATGCATGACATAAGATAAGCATTGAAGAAGGAGATGGTGTTAACATGCCTGAAGTCTATGCCAAAATTTGAAGAATTATCAGGTTTAGTTACCAGCACAATAGGGGAGGACCATGGGCTTGAAGAGGGGCTCCATAGTGTTTGCATTCAGCATGTATTTCACTTCCTCAACCACTATTTGTTTTCAGCTTCTGGGAGTATATAGGGTTTTAAATGGACCACTTTTCCCTTTGGAGGTTTGATATAATATTACGTACCATTTACTCTCCCTGGTTTCTCGCAGAATACATCAGGGAATGCCATAACCAGGTTGCTTAAATCTTCTTGTGGCTGTCTCAATAGTTCTTGGGGAATAAGCTCAGAATTGTCTATCTGCTCTGGTACCAAACAAGACAATATCGAGGTGAAGGCAGTGGAAGGATTTTTTCCCACTCCTTCAAGAGATTTACATGGTAAAGGTGCATCTTTTGTTTCCTATCCGGTTGGGCTATTTTATAGGTATAGGTCCATGTTTGCTCTAGTACCTTATATGGTCCATGGCACTTTAAGACACGTTTATTTTCAGAGGTAGGTAAGAGGACTAATACCTTTTGTCCTACTGAACAGATCTTAAATGTACTTTTTTTCAATCATAGGTGGACTTCTGTTGGGCTTGAGCATTTTCCATGTGAGTGTAGACTAGATATCAAATGAGTTTTATATACTCTTAATCGGGTAGCTGTTTGTGAGAGGGGAATACATGCCTCTTCCCTCTGTTCCCAGGTCTCCCGAAGCATGTCTAAGAGAACTTGTGGTTGTCTACCGTAAAGTAGTTCAAAAGTAGAGAAGTCAGAAGATGCCTGAGGGGTCTTTCTTACTGCAAATCGGACCCATGGGATGATGTTATCCAAGTAATTTCCATCCTTATGTACCAATTTTCTTTAAATCAGCTTAAGGGATTTGTTAAATCTCTCTACCAATCCGCCCTTTTGTGGGTGGTAAGCTGAGGTTCTTAAGGTAGAAATATGCAATAATTCCTTGACTTCACCCATGAGTTTGCTCATAAAATTGGATCCCTGATCCGTTAGAATTTCCTTGGGGAAACCAACCCTAGAAAAGAATGGTAATATGTGTTTTAAGATTTGCTGGGTTGTATTGTTCCACATGGAGAACGCCGCTGGTATTGGGTAGCCAAATCAACAATTACGAGGACATATATATTACTCAGTCTACATATCTCCAACAATCCAATGATATTGATCCCAATCCGGGAGAAAGGGACTTTTATGATTGGTAAGGGGTTTAGACGAGAAGGTAAGGGAATAAGCTTGCTGTTTTTCTGTCATATTTCATATGTATGTCTGGATGAAGTTCTTTATGTCAACCTGGCCAATAGAATTTCCCACTGATGTGGCTTGGGTTTTAGATTGTCCTAAATGTCCCCTTGTCAAATGAGAATGTGCAATATCTAGCATGAACTTATGATGGGTTTTGGTGATTAATAATAGAGTTTTACTCAGGACCTCTGTGGAGGTTTCCTTTCTATATAGTAATCCCTGTTTCAGGAAGAAAAGGGGGGCTCCCCTTTTATAGTCCTTCTCCCTCAGGAATCACCTGCAAAAAAGCCAATGCGATTGCTGGATCGTTTTGTTGGATGAAGGCTAGTCGGGATCAATTTCTCCTGCTAGAATGTCTTGACCAAAATTCCAGACTAGGGCAGATTTTGGGGCTGATTTTATATAACAGCCCTCGGGGGTATTCAGACTAAGTCCGCGGGAATCATTTCTCTTTTCCCTGGAGAGAAAGTAACATTTCTGCTACTACAAATATCAAAGCCTGTGGATTATTTCATGGCGGTAGAGGGATCTGAGGCACTGTGACTAGGTTTCTGCTATTTTAGGGTCCCCCAATTTGTCTCAATTGAGTCACATCCCACTTCTGACACCACATGTAAGGAAGGCATGGTATCAAACAGTGAAGACAGATGCAAGTGATCACAGTTCAAGGGTGTTTATTGAACTTCAATGGGTTGGTTAAACACCTATCTAAACCTAAATGTAAGGATGGGGGCAAGCTACGACCATCAAATAATAACAACGCAGTCCTAGTCGAGTTTCTGTCAAAATAAAAGTCCTATACTAATAAACCTATTGCCAATCCTTACTTCTAAATACAAAATAGTGTGGGACAATAATGTATGCACAAAATATAAGTGTTCAAGAAATAATATAGTTGAGTAGTTGTCTTCTCTTCCCCACGTTTTCAGCATGGGGCAAGGTGGCATGTTTGAGCTTTGCATTCACTCTGGCTTCTCTGCCACAAGGATACAGTTGAAAACATAGGTATCAGGGCCTTCTGCCAAAGCCTCTTTCCTAATACCAGTCTCTTACTGCAGAGAGCCTTTCGTAACAAACAAGCACCAAATGTCCTTCCTCATCAGGATTTTTACATGCACAAGTTCTCGCTTCCAGTGTTCATCAAAGGTCTCCCTTTTTCAGACTCGGACCCCTTTTTTACCTCAATATTTACAATTGATCTCCCTCATTCGGTCTCGGATCCCTTTAGCACAATATTCACACTTATTCTCGCTCGTTCAGGCTCGGACCTATTTATCAAAATGTTCACAGTTGGTCTCCCTCGAATGGGCTTTGACCATGTAAACTCACTTTCTACGTTTTCCTTTAGACATCAAAAATCAAAGACTATCGAATGTGCAATGGGTTTTGCTTAAACTGTCACCGGACCACTTTGATTCACTTCAAACAATGTTTTTGCCAAAATACTACTTTTGTTTCTGCCACTTCTTGGCGGGATACCTTACAGAGACCTTTGATTGAGCACCCTTGTGGTGCCGGACCACTCTATCACTGGTATTGTAACGTTCTCCTTTAATATTCAAACATTCATTAGCAATTAAGCTTTCCTCATATCTTTCATCACACGTGTTTCAATATGTGTTCTTGCGCTCTTTATGCAATGTTACCGCTTGCAACCTTGACTTTAACACAGACCAGTCTTGCATCGGTCTCCTCAATTCACCGGCTGTGTTGATCTCTTTGGCGTTGCTTTTGATCTTGAAGCCAAGGACGGTACCACAACGCCTGCTGTTTCTCCCCAACTCAGTCAGCCATGCAGGAGGGCCCCGGGTATCTCTAACACACAATACATGATTCTTCAGTCTGGCTTCCTAGCCTTAAGCTTTCTAATCTGAAGGGTTCTGTTAAGTAATGGCTTTTCACTGAAAAGTTCAAGGGTATCTTCCTCCTTGCATACCTTTCTTGGTTTGCTGTCTTCCTTCATTCAGCTGCCATTGGGAAAGTACTGTTCCCTTGTGTGCTTTGCCTTGCTTAGAGTGTGCTCTCATCCTCTGCCTTTTATAAATGTGGGGATGTTGAGTGGAAGTCAGGTTTGATTGATTAGCAGTAATTGCCTGACCTTTCCTGACCATAGTATTTGGACATGTCAAGCACAATGTTCGGGTGTGAGTCTGTTTTCTCCCAGAGCGTCCTGTCTGTGTGAAAGTGTTTGTGAAGGGAAAGGAGGGGGTAGAGTTTCTAAATATCCTATAGGGTACGGTGGCGTAAAGGTGTTACAGGGAAGGGGATACTCCATCTTGCCTTTGGTGTCCCAATCCCCCAAGACCCATAACCCAGGTGATCCTCCCGCACTGGTCCACACCAAGGGTCTGGAACCAAAGGCAATAGCTGTGCCCTGGCCACCTGAGAGAGAGAGCCCCGGGCACTATCGGGTGAGACACCTTCTGGTTTCTCACAGTTAGCAATGCAAAGTCACTTTGCACTGCAAAAATACACTTTGCACCTTTCTGTGAATCAACATGTTTGTATGCACCAGTGCAAAGTGACTTTGCACCATGCTAAAAGTTTCATGAATCTGGACCATAGTATTTTTTTTCCTAGCCATACCTACCTGCTGTGCAGATCCATGCGCTGTTACCTCTTTACTCGGGGAGGTAATGGGAATAACTACTGAATGGCACTATCCCAATCATTCTATGGGCCTGATTCATGCAATTCTCTCTGAGCTGAAACTTGAATTTGCACACTAATCAGCGTGCAGAACTCTTTCTGTTGATTCAAGGAATGAACTTTGCATTCATTTGCAGGACCTTGTGGGGACTCTGTGCAGGTCCGTTGCCTCTTTGCGAGCAGTTAGGCTCCTCGCACGAGACTCCATGCAAAGTGCGGGACGGGCCAACGCAGTGAAATAAATAGGGGTGGGACATGCATATTCCACATTTTTCCAGAAAAATTAGGAAGAACGTGGGCGTGTTTAGGGTCAGGCCACGCAGTGTAATAGCATGCCCAGTCAAGCACAACCTAAACCAAATTCATGGAACCCAACAAGCAACCCCACATAGAGAAAAGTTACAATCAATCCTCGTGGACTCACTGCCTCATGATAGGAGGCACAAAGCACTGTGCGCATAGGATCCAACGCGGAGCAGTAGAGTTCACATAGCAATTTAGGGGTGATGGTATGTAGTTGAGGTGCTGGTTTGAGTTAAGGGTGCACTGTGCAAATTAGCGAGGTGCAGCCGTCATTTACGGGAGTTCACACGCAGATTCATTGGGGCGGACTTGAATTCCATGACATGTATTGCAATTGTTGAGGTGCAGTTAGGAGTTACGGGGGACCCCATACAGTGTCACCGGGGTGCTGCCTTGATTGCGGGGGATGGTCTGCATTACTGATGGGGTGCATGATGACAGGGATGTGGACTGCGCACAGATTGCTAGATGTGACTAGATCTGCCTTGAGGGGGGAATGTCGTGGGCGTTGCGGCTAGGGTTATTTTGCGGTTGGTATTCCATGAATGCGGAGAGCGCGCAAAACCTGATTTTGCATGCAGGCATGCGCAAAGTGGTGTTATGCGCAAAGTAATTTGTGGGGTCTATGTGTGAGGAATTTGACCATCCACACAGTGGGTGTGCATGGGCTTTTTTGACATTTTAAAGAAATTGAATGATGTTAGATAAACCTATGGAAAATGTGTGGGGCTAATCCGCACACATTTTCCCATACTAATCAACCGACATACACATTGCCCCATGTACTCTGGGTGGACACAGCCTACAGGAGCAGTCCCCCCCTGTCACATGTGGTTGAGATATGACAGCCAGGAGTTCACCATGTCATCTGAGAAGGGGAAGGGCAAAACCTTTCTCCTGCCATGGCCAGCCTAATTACCTAACAAATGCTCCATGGATCCACCCTGTCCTTTTGTTTAGCCCTGTAGATGGTGGCAGAGATTGACATACTTAACATACTAATAGAGTGTACTTCAATCATGCCCGCATGGGACCTGGCTGCAGAGGCTAAACAACGAGGCAGGAAACTCCAACAACCTTTCAGATGCACTGTGCCAACCTGAAGCCAGCTCCCACCCTCAGTATTTCTTTGACAGTGAAATGTCATATCTGGGACAGCATGTATTACAGTAGTCATCCCCGCAGGGAGACCCCATTCAGAAGGTGCAAGTATATGGATTGACCGCGCTAGAAAGTCTGGTCTTCAAGGGAGACTTGCCACTTTAATCAGGACCCACAGAGAGCTCCTTTGACCAGAGATACCCTTTTATGCACAACAGACATGAAGATGGGTGGGACTTATTATGACATGTTTTCACCTCTTTACCTTTTCTGTTGCAAGGCACTCTGGTTTTGACTTCACGCATACAGCAGATTGTTGGTGGGGACCAAGGATTGGTGCCTTAAACTAGACTACACCAATCCCTGTGATCCATTTGGCTTTAAGAGAGGACTGAGCCCACTATTGGCAGACCATCTGCCTTACATCTTACGCCAGTGAATGAAGGCCTGGGCCTTGAAGAGGGAAGCAAGATCCCTCCCCTGAACCTCTCCTAGGGAACTGAGGAAGATACAGAATCCAGAGGACCCTCTAGCAGCTCCAGAACCGGTACCCAGCCAGAACACAGCGTGCCCTGCTAGGCTATGCAGCAAGCTTTTCAGATGACACGTGCTAGAGTGTGTCTGAACCAAACCAAGGACAAAGCAGCTGCCTGCAACACTCTCCTCAGCTATGGGCTGTCTGCCTTAAAGGATGACACAAGCCCAGTGAAAACGCTAGGAGAAGTGCATCGACAAGCATCTACCGACGGCTGCCTTAGAGGAAATTTTCGAGCCAACCAAGCCCCTCCAGCTGTCACTAACTTGCACTGAGAGAATGATTCCTGACCCCAAGCCGCTGTGTAGGCCAGCCTACAGCGGTCTGTCTAGATTTGCTCGCTGAACTGCCTGCCGCCTGATACCCTCAGATGTCTCCTGTCCTGAACTCTGTTGCAGAAGCCTGAAAGTGCCCTTAAACCGACTCTACACTGTTGAGCACCGCAAACCTCTTCAAACACAAGGTACATTGTGGTTCTGTCCTTCTGGTCCTTCTCCGAAGGGCCCTAGTGACATTTTACCACCCATTGCTCCCTTTGTGTTGAAACTAATATTATTTACTATGCCGACTAATGTGAAGGGATCATGAAGCAAGACACAGACAACAGACTTAAAGTTCAAACAAAATATATTTATTAACTTCAATGTCAGGGTTTAGAATGCCTAACTTGCCCTATGCTACAGTGGGATATCCCTACCTGAACAAAACTAAGGAAATTCTGAGTCAAAGAGTTCAACTTAAAAGTCTGTCTGTGTCCAAAACATATATTTGTCCTCACAACTAAAGCTAAACAGTGTGCAGGGATGTCAATAATCAAAGAAATGGTGATCAACACAAAGTTCTGAGCTTCTTCCAGCTCTCAGTTTATTCTTCAGCTCCCCTTGCCCAGGTTCAAGACAGTTCCACAAAAAAGTCTTTAGGATTACCATGTTCAAGTTTAAACGGTTCTACAAACTCCTCAGGGCTTCCTTTTCCAAGTTTAAAGTAACACAGTTCAAACAAAAGGGGTCTTGAGGCCCTGTCATTAAGACGGTAGTTACAATTCATCAAGTCTCAGGGTTCCCTTCCACAAGACCTCAACGTAGCAACCAATGTGTGATTCAGTCTTTTGAAGTTCAGCATAACTCTGGGTCAACCTGTCCCTCCTTCTTGTTTGTGTCACCAGTTCACTCGGAGTGCTCCATCTTGGTTGGTTTCAGAGTGTCTTTATCTTTCCCAATGTACGGCTCACTGGTCCAGGCGCAGTTGTAAGACCACACAGTCCACCCATCACAGGTTCTGCAACCAGAAATCCTTGGCTCGTCAGCCCACACAAGTTCCTCTGCGTTTGCCCCTGTGTATAAAGTCACGTTCCCTTAGTTTCTCCTTGTTGGCCTCTTGGCTTTCTGTGCAGTATTTACACTCCTCTGGTTTCTCCTGATTAGCCTCCTGGCTCTGCCATAACGTGTTACACACCTCTTGCCAGTCTTTGGCTTTGCCGCGCTGCATTTACTCACAATGTTAACTTGGTGGTTGTTCTGTTCATGTTCCACCTCTGGTTGCACTCCTTTCCCCATAAGTTGCTTTCATATGGGAATTTTCCTTTTTAACCTCTAAAAGCTCTTTGCTTTTCTCATAAAGTTTATATTTCAGCTCATTGTGTAATATGGGTTTAAATTGTAGGTTTTCAGTCAATTCAGTATTCAATATGTACTGTTCAACAACGTTTAAAACTTCCATTCAGTTCGTTATTCAATATGTATAGTTTTAGTGCTGTTTTCAACTTCTGTTCAATTAGGTATTCAATATGTATACTTTAGCACTATTTTAAACGTCCATTCAGTTCAGTATTCCATATGTATCGTTGAGCGCTACTTAAAAACGTCCATAAAATTTGATATTCAATATGTAACTCATCTTGCTTTGAATCTTTCATTCATACAGCGCTTCATTAGTTGTACGCAGCCCACCCGGATAGCCTCAGTTTCTGAGTGTCTTTCCCCCAACACTTACCGGTCTGGGGCATCTTGCTCCGGCGGCTCTTGCTGCTCCTTTGGCTTCCAAGGCTGGCGCACCAACCTCTGCGAGCCCCGCTCACATGCCTGTTTTACTTGTGCTGTTGCTTCTGGGTGGACACGGGCAGCGTCCTCCCTCTCTCTCTCTCTCTAGTTCATCCTTAGCTCCCAGCGGCTCAAACTCTGTCACAGAGGCTCCCACGCCTTGGGGATGTTGTCTGTCCTCTGCATTCCCTTACAGAGTGGGTTGTATTTCATAGTGTGCTAGAAGTGTCTGTTGTGATAATAATAAAATCGATATTTTTATACAACCTTGACTGGACAGTCCCTTTTGTTGGGTAATAAATATATTTTTGCTTTGTTGCAACTAACCAACGATCCACAACCTTTCGGAGATAAGCCTGCCATTTCGTCCATGTTACCAAAATTGGATAAGGAGGTTTATAAGATATCCCTACAAAATATCCGCTCAAAAATATTGCCGTACATGTGGCCGTTTGTCTTGCCATAGGTGATATTTTTGGGGGGGGATAATTTGTGGGAGCTGGGGTTTCAAGGGTGTCCCCGGCACATTTTAAAATAATGCAGGAGTTGCGGGGGTGTCCCCCACAGGGTCCATGGGTCAATATTGCCGCAAAAATATGGCGATATTTTTGTTTTGCAATATTTTTGCGGGGCTATTAACACATGGAACCGTTTATAATTGACTTGTGTTTCCAATCTGTTGGGATTCCCTCTGGTGTACTAGAGGTGTGGGGTTGATTTATGGTTTAGAAACTGATATTCATCCCTGGACCACTGGTGCCCCGGAAGTTGATTCATTACTTGGGCCCTATGCCTTTCTATTTTGTCACCAGTTCTGGATGCAGCAGTGTGAATCCAGTGAGAGAGGGCAGGAAGTGGATGTACTGCCTCTTTTGCGACTTTTGCCTGTCCTGAAGATGGCTGAATGCCCGCAAGAGGCGGAAAATTCATTAGTTTCCGGTAGCGCAACACTGTTTTTGTTGGAAAAATCGATCTGGCAAAGATGCAGGGAAAGAGCAATTTAAAGGCCGCTTTGTGGGGAATCCTGTACATGACATTTTCATTTTTTGCATTTGTGTTCATTGCAGAAAGCACAGAATGTTTGTTTTGAAAAAAAATCACCTTACATGCAAAAATGCTGGGAAGTGTTCGAGGAAAGAGGGAATAAAAAACGGTGGCGAGTTGATGTGTGAAAACAATTGTGCCTTTGCAAGACAAACCTAATTGAAGGGCGTACTGAGGGGGCGGCGACCATTACCAGCAAGGGAAAAGGGGGGCAAGGAACATAGGGGTCGGGAAAAAAATGCCAGCAGGTGGGAAGGGGTTTGAAGGCTGGGGGCAACGGTTGGGGGAATTGAGGGAGGGGACAGAAAGGACAAGTGGGGGGAGAAGTGGATGGAGTGGTGGGGCCACCCAGGCAAAGCCACGAGAGGAAAAGGGATGGACGACTATGGCCAACCAAAGCCAGTCAGGTGGGAGATGGAGAGGTGGGGAATACCAGCGCCAGCTGAAGGGTAATGAAAGAATGGGGACCTGGGACAGCTTGGAGTATCTAGGGGTGGGGGCTACAGGGGTGAAAAGAGCCGCTCTGCCAATGAGTAATGGATGGAGCAGTGGAGACTGACAGGACCTGATGGATGGTGAGGTTTCAGCCACTTACAATGGGAGGCAGAGCCATTCCACCTTGCCAAGGGTCTTGACAAAGGGTGCAGGGAGAAGGAGCATGATGAACAGTCAGACCTGTGATGCCTTCATCCATGCACCTTTCATAGGGCCACCCAGGCAATGATGACCAGGTACACATGAGGAGATACTAAAGCGAGAATAGGGCACAAGACCTTTGCCAAGCGATCCGTTGCTGCCTCCCTTTGTTGTGGGCTTGGCTTTCTGGGATGGATCAGGGTGACTTTGGTAGGTGTCGGCAGATGGATGCATGATAGAATTGGCAGCATTCACTGAATCATCGCTGGTCCAGGCAGGGCCTGTCGGTCCTTGATGATCAACTTCCCAGTCAGACATGCATCAAGGAGGAGAAGGGTGTGTTCAGAGGAGCATCTGAGTCAATTCTTGTACTCCCATGGATGGCGCCGCTCGGCCAGGTCACATAGCGAATGTACCTGCCGCAGGGCCGCTACTGCTCGCATGTCAGGGCTTTTTTACCCTTTGCATGTTGCTACAGAACCAGGGTTGATCGTCTTTGAAAGTCTCACCTTCAGCAACTGATTGCTGTGATGTATTCTGAGAATGTCAAAGAACAGCTTTCAGCCTGAAAGATGACTTTTGTGTCTCTATATTGTTAAGAATATAAAGGAAAATTCGGACAAGCTACTTGTCAGAAGTTGGGAGAACCCCCAAATGCTTAATTTGTGGATATCTTGTTTTGGTGATAACATTGAATGGCAAAAGGTATAATGGGACCAGGCTAAAATATTCACATTTAGCATAATTGAAGTTAAGGTATGTAAGCATGTTTTGCTGGAACATATGGGGGTCATCCAATTACATGTATCGTACTATAAAAAGGTTCATATAATGTTAGCACACAAGTAAAGAGCATTGTATTACTCTCTTTTCAGGGGGGTATGTGACACTATATGGAGATGGTTAGCTACCTTATGTTGTGCTAGAACAATGTTAAACCAAGAAAGTGATGCGTGGATGGTTTCAAAGTAATCTGATCCCCTGGCACAGCTCTGGGCAACCTTACACACCACTGTTTTTTAGCCCATCTGCACCATTGCAAAAGGGATCCAGCCATATACAAATCAGTCAGGTATTGCCAACATGGGAGCAGCCCTGACCAACCTGTCAGGCCAGGTCCACTCTGCACAGAAACACAAGCAACCCCAGACATGTTTCGGCCTTTTATGACCTCCTCAGTGAGATGCAGCGTGGTACCCTATGGCGCAGCGAGCATGGGACTCACGTCTGGGCATACCTTCTCTCACATAGGCAGACAGACTAAAACTAAAAAAGTGATGGGTGGAAGGTTTCAAATTAATCTGAACCACTGGCATTGCTCTGGGCAACCTTCCACACCACCGTTTTTTAGCCCGTCTGCAACATTGTAAAAGGGGTCGACCACCTACAAATCAGTCAGGCACTGCCACCATGGGAGCAGCCCTGACCAAACTGTCAGGCCAGGTCCCCTCTGCACAGAAACACAAGCAACCCCAGACATGTTTCGGCCTTTTATGACCTCCTCAGTGAGGTGTAGCTTGGTTACTTATGGTGCAGTGAGCAACTGACCCATGACTTGGCAGACGAAGAACGATGGTCTGGAGGATTGCCCAGAGCAATGCCAGGGGTAAGGATTCAATCAAAACCTTCCAGCCATCACCTCTTTCGTTTTGCGTGCTAGGGCAATGTACACAATACATAAAGTTATCTGCATGATATTTTTATCCTTTGATTATTTCAGATCCTTGAAGGACTCATGTCGGAAATGCATTGGTTCTACATGAAATAAAAGCCTGATTTCTCATCAAATGGATATTATTGTTCATTTTTGAAATAGAGAATTGAAGAATATATTGTAAATTGTAGAAATGGATATGAAAAAAGTATTGGAAGGCAGCTCATGTGGAGGTTCACCCGGCTTCTGACAAGTAGCTTGCCAGAAACTTTCTTCATATGCTTTCTAACCTCGAGTGCATGGGAGTTTCTGGTGTGAACCAAATATTCTGGTCAGTAATAACAATAAGTGCTTGAACAAACTTAATGGAGCGGTTTCCTCTCGACATAGTCTTTAAAACTGTTAAGCAGCCATGTGCTCCTCATGTGAAGTTAGGGAGAGCTGTGTACAGAGAGGAAGGTACAAGTTATTTATTTTGCACGCATTCACATACTCATGTAAATTCCCAGACGTCAGGCTGGGATTCCTTGGTAAAAAAAGAAAGCAGTTTAGCTTCAAACTTTAAACTGCTTGCCTCCTCTATAGCCTATCAGTGTCCTTTGGGTCATACTGCCCTCAGCCAATGACACCCTGCCTCCTAAGCTCCAACCCTAGTGGCCATCTTCAGATTTGGAAGCACACATAAAGTGGAAGTATGAACCAAGAAGAGCAAAAGAGGGGAAGGAGGCAGGGTTCACATGTGAATCCATGCAAGACCCATGCTTGAGAACAAGATTTGCAGGTAAGTAACTTGTACCTTCTCCAGCAGGGGGTCTTGCATGGATTCACATGCTCATGACTATGATTACACAGCAGTACATGTACACAACTACAGGAAGTGGCAAGGCTCACAGAAGCAATACACTTACCCCTGGAACAGACACACCCCAAACAAACAAGTTGTGAAGCACAGCTTGGCCGACCCGGGACTCCTCCCTGGAATCCCTGTCGACACAGTCGAATTTCGTGAAGGTGTGGCTCAACCTAGCAGCCATGCAAATGTGAAGCAGGAGAACACCAGAGAGAATCGCTGTTGTAACTGCGATGGCTCTGGTGGAGTGGGCACCTGGCCAACCTGAAAGCCGTCTGTTGGCTAGACAATGGCAATGCATGATACAGCCATAGACCCACCAGGAGATGGAAGCCTTAGGCAGGGCCTTCCCGTGTTCCACAGGTCCAAAACTGAGAAAAGGCTGAGACATCTTCCAAAAGTCTTTCATGGGTGCTTCATAGAACTTCAGAGCACAAGCTAACTCTAGCGAATGCAACGCCCTTTCAGCAGGCGAAGCCGGGTTTGCGAAGAAAACTGGTAGAACCAAAGGGTCGTGGAGATGAAAGTCTGACAGAACCTTCATCATGTAAGTAGGGTGAGTTTGCAGAGACCACTTTAGTGGTCTGGAAGAACAAATACGGGTGCTCACAGGAGAGGGTTTGTGTGTCCCCGACCCGCCTCGCCGAGGTGATAGCCACCAGGAATGCGGGTTTTTACGACAGAAACTTTAAGGGGCACAATCTACTGGTTCAAACGGAGGCCCCATGAGCTTAGACAGGACCCCATTTAGTTCCCAAGCCAGGGCAGGAGACCGACCCAGCAGGTAAGTCCTGAGGGCGAGTTTGCCTGGACCCTGTGTGTACCAGGATATGGGGAGCAGGTGGACTTTGATAGATGCAATGGCAATACCACCCTTGGCCAGCGAGAGCGGGTACGGAAGGAGCTGCGGAGCAATGACATGCAGTGGTGCAGTTTTTTGCACCCGGCACCACACTGTGAAGCACTTCCACTTTTGGCTGTAGCAATTTAACATGGAGGGTGCCCTGGCCCTGGCCAGGATCTTCTTGCATTCCAAGTTCAGCGAATAGTGTGCACATTCTAAGGCTGCAGGAGCCAGGCCGTGAGGTTCAGGAACGTCGGGTCATGGTGCAGGATTGATCCTCCTTCTCTGGAAAGGAGGTAGGGAAGTGGAGGCAGTTGGATATGATATGATATGATATTTTATTTATATCGCGCTCATACACAAGTTTTTCAGAGCGCAACAAAGCAAAGGGAGGGGAAACAGGGGAGAACAAAATAAACAATGATTTTACTAGGCCCAGTGACATTAAGAACACGCAAGTGCATGGAAAAGGGCAAAAGGGGGAAATTGCATGGAAGGGTGAGAAGTGGAAAGTGCAGAAACAGAGGACAGAGCACAATAAATAATAAGTGCAGTAAATAAATAAAAGGCAGTGAAAAGTGGTAGTGCAGCCAGCAAGTGGCAAGTGCATGATTAGGCAGATAGGGTATATCTAATAAGTGCAGAAGAAGAGTGGGGGGCTGTATGGATACAGACAAAGACCCCAGTGCAAGGGGTGGCTCAGAGGCAGTGCTGGAGGTATGCAGGGTGAGCAGGTTCCTGGGCCGTAGGACAGAGTGTCGCCAGGTGCATTGTGCCGAGAGAGAAAAACAGATCAGCTGGGGAGAAGAGGGGAAAAGGCAGAAGCTAACAGGAAGGTCTTGAGGTGCTTCCAGAACCACAGATGGTTCCCCTCAAGTTTCAGGGTGGCCAGGAGGCTGTTCCAAGGGAACCCCGGCCGAAGGGAGAGATCTACTCCCAGATCGTTCTATGTAAAATGACTGACCCTGAGCAGTTAGAAGTAGACGAGCGAAGGGCTCGAGAGGGGAGGTATTTGCAGTTGGATAGTTGTAGGTATTTTGGACCCAGGCCCCAGAAAGCCTTGTGGGCAATACAGAGGGTTTTAAATGTAATCCTTGCATCCACTAGGAGCCAATGAAGGGATTTCAGAGCCAGAGAGATATGATTCCAGGGCTTGAGGCCAAGGACAAGTCTTGCAGTCCTGCTCTGGATTAGTTGTAGAGGGCGGAGAGTGGAGGCAGGTAGATTTAGAAAGAATCCAAAAGACTTTCACAGGTGGGCTGCACCAATATAGAAAAAGAACCTTTAGCAACACTTGATTAAGGTTGATATTTGGTTTATTATATCATGATGGCCCTTGTTTGAGACACATGTTTCGGCACGTACTGTGCCTTTTTCAATCAGGGCTCTTGGAAAAGTTATTGTACAGTGTTTCAATATATACCAACAATGTCTAGAAATAAAAATAAAAAATAGAAACATTTGCATTCGTACATGATCAAATTGTGAAGATTCAACAACAATGAAACATATTAAGACATATGTATACCTCCATCAGATATGAATCTGCAATTAAAACTTTGGACTATGTTTTCAAAGATGAATCTGCATCCCACTATCATTTTGTGGGTATGCTCAAAGAAATGCTCATGGCTACATTACAGTACAACATATTTATGTTTGACGACAAGTTCTACAAGCAAAAATGAGTGGTAGCTATGGGCTTGAAATACACCCCAGCATTAGCCAACCTTTTTATGGGTATGTATGAAGACTCACATATATATACAGACCAGGCCTACACAGACAACATCATCCTGTGGGCCCGCTATATTGACGATGTCCTCCTAATTTGGAATGGATCAACGGAAGGATTGGACAACGTTATGGCAAGGGCAAACCAGAATGACTTTGGTGTCATTTTCATCGGAACACGAAGCCAAAACCGTGCAAATTTCTTGGACCTTATAATTTATTTGATAGAAGATAGATTGATGACACGCACATATTGTAAGGAAACTGAGGTCAACTCAACTCTTTTTGCAACAAGTTGTCACCATGACCCGGTCAAATGCAACATCCCAAAGGGAGAGATTATTAAAGCATGGAGAAATTGTGGGGATCAATCCATTTTTGATAGAGAATGCGGTGTACTCTTTAGTAGATTTAGAGAAAGAAGCTATACTACCAAATGTATTAAAACAGCATGTGACCAAGCCAGAAGAATGAACAGAGAACAAACATTAATCCATAAAAACAACTGGAAAGAAAAGATACAGACAAGGTCAAATTCATCACCACTTTTTGCAGTAATAACCAGGTGCTAAGGAAAATCTTAAAAAGGAACTGGCATTTACTAAACCTGGACCCTCACATCTGCACATTTATAGAGGACCGCCCAAGTGTCATCTACAGGAGAGCGAAAACCGTTAAAATGAACATAAGCCCATCATTACTACCAGAAGAAAACAGACAACCTGTAAATACTTGGTTACAAACATCAACAGCAGGTTTCAGGAAGTTTGGTATGTGCACCATGTGCAAATACGCTCATGAACACAAACAAATTCAAAGACAAATATGGAACCTACATCAAGAATAAAGAAAGCATTAATTGTAAGTCAAAATCTGTAATTTATGCTATAATCTACACCTGCCTTAAGACATAAATAGGTAGCACCATACGTGAACTGAGAACCTGTGTTTGAGAACATTAATCCTCAATTGGGAGCCAAGATTGAACACTACCCTTAGCCCAACATTGACAAAGACATCATCAGATGAATGACAAAAAAGATATCAAATGTATTGGTCTAAAGAAAGTTGCCTTAGGTTGGCTAGGGGGCAACAAAGAAACGCTTCTGAGACAGGAAAAAGCACAACTAATCTGCAGATTCAGATCTGTAGAGGTGGGACTAAACACAGACAATGAGATGGCTCTATTTTTATAACACCTGCCACCTAGGGGACTCATAAGCTTGAAGCTCCTCAAGAGATTTATTTACATGAACTAGAAAACATGATACTACTTTACAGAATGTGTTTTATAAAATCAAGCGAAATCCTTCATATGCTTGTATAATGTTAAAAACACTGATGAACAACAAACTTTTTCCAATGTAGAAATGCTTATAATGTACCCACTATCCCATGCCAACCATGCCTCAATTATATATAAATGATATATGGATCTATATTGTACACAGTGGGATGCCCAGCGTTAGCATGGTTTCCATTTCCTGACTACTGTATATGTAAACTAAAAGTATTGACACACGTAGGAATATCAAGGCTTTCTATTTTCATTTTCCAATTACTACACAACTTATTATAGTGATTGACTCTGCATATAAGCACAATAATGCATTTTTTTGGCTATGCTAAAACCACTGACACGCATCCAGCACCGTGTACATCAAAGATGTGGAGGGTTACCAAGTTTCGCTTTGTTATTGTTGAAATCCGACCAGTTCATATAAACTTAGCAAACCCCGAGTTCATAATTAGAACGAAAGAGGTAATTTACAAATATAAGTTTAATGGTAATGAATGGACCAACTAGACTAAATTAAAAAATGTAACTTGACAAAAATGTTTAGATTAATCTAGAAGTATGTACAAGTGCCTTTCTCATAATTAGGGTGAAGATCCAATATCAAAATGTAATATAAGATGTCAAGTATGGGGAAGAATACGTAGACTATAATGCCAAATGAAATGTTTCAGTCTGATAACGTGGCAACCGCGAGTGCTGGAGAATGGAAACAAAGAAAGGACTTTAGAAACCATAGCAACATTAGTATACATGAGTTGGTAAAGAACGCTGGATTCACAGAGAATGGAGCCGACGCGTGAGGACTGAGGCGACACTTTATAGGTAAGCCCTAAACCCACCAAGCGACATGGACAACTAATTCAATCCGTATAGAGCGGGCCACTGCGATACCCATTGTAATGTGCAATGGCTCGGCGAGCTTAGATAGCGGCCAGATTATGAAGTTGTAATGACTGAAATGGAAATGCATAATAGCCCTGCATGCAAGTGTTAGACATCTGCCAAACCTATCAAAGGTATAAATAGATACTATAGGCACAACATAGGTGATATGCTGAACACTATTGGCAGAATGTACGAAAATTCATAATCAGTACAACATTGAACAAATCAAGCATGGATGTGCAATTCACCCATCTGACTAACACTAGAATCTCCCGATATTTGCATAAAAATGAGAGATGCTTAGCATAGATCAAGAAATAAGCATATAACAAACTTTAAAGACACAAGAAGCTCTAAAAGTTTCTTTTACTAAGATTTACAATACATATCTTATAGGAGGGATTTTAACCCTGGACTTCCGTTCGATCAATAAACATTAGACCCACAAGGTCATCGTGAATCAGAACACAAGCTTCTACTGCTTAGAAACTGGTCTAATATTGTGATATATTGAGACAAAAACATATAAAACATGGAATTTGTATTGTAAAAAGCCAATTCTTACTGATGTTTTGTTCTTTATCTTCCCTTTCCTTTTATTTGATTTTTATTTTTCTACTCCCTAAACTTCCACCCGTTTCACCATTCCCCATCTCTGTGGCAAATATGAATCATTTGTCTTAATATGTTTCATTTTTGTTGAATCTTCACAATTTGATCATGTACGAATGCAAATGTTTCTATTTTTTATTTTTATTTCTAAACATTGTTGGTATATTTTGAAACACTGTACAAGAGCCGTGATTGAAAAAGGCACAGTATGTGCCGAAACACGTGTCTCAAACAAGGGCCATCATCATGTAATAAACCAAATATCAACCTTAATCAAGTGTTGCTAACGGTTCTTTTGCTATATTGGTGCAGCCCACCTGTGAAAGTCTTTTAGATACTTTGATTTTTACAGAGCAGGGGAAGCAAATCTCCGTACCTTCACGGGCATGCAACACACTGTTAACAAAGGGCTTGGGGCATTCTAAGTTGATATTTTAAGACCCCATTTGTTAAATAAGATAGATTTAGAAAGAGGTTGTTACACTAATCCAACCTAGAGAGAACCAGAGACTGGGAGACAGTGAGCTTCTGAGGGAAAGGAGAGGAAAGGCAGAGTACCTCTAAGGAGGTGCAGTAAGAAGTTTGACTTTTTAGAGACATCAGAGATGTGTGCAGAGAAGGAAAGTGAGGAGTCAAAGATTACCCTGAGATTCTTAGCATCGCAGGTAGGGGTAGGAGGAGGGCCAAGGGAGGCCGGCCAGAGAGTGAGGGGAAAGGATGGCGGAGGTGTACCAATGAGTAGGATCTCAGTCTTGTTGGCATTTAGACAGAGATCGTTGGTGGCGCACCAGTTTTGGATGGCAGTTAGGCAATCAGAGATGAGGGAAGGAGAAGAGGTGGCTGAAGGAAGCCTGAAGATGAGTTGGGTATCATCAGCATAGCAATGGAAGTTTGAGCAGAAGATGGAAATGCAGTAGGCGAGAGCTGCCAGGTAATGTTTCAAAATCCAGGGCGAGATGTTAGACCCCTGGGGAATACCACAAGTGGAGAGAGCGATAGACGATAGGAAGGACCCAGGTTGTACCTGGGAGGGTCGATCAGAAAGGAAAGAGGTCAGCCAGGCCAGAGCCTGATGGGTGATACCCAGGTTGTCACAGAGACGATTGAGCAGGATGGTATGGTTGACCGTGTCGAAAGCAGAGACGAGATCAAGTAGGATGAGAACAGAGGGAATGTTAAAGTCAAGGTTGGAGAGCAGGTCTTCACGGATGTTCAGGAGAGCAGTTTACATGCTTCTGGCAGCTCTGAATACAGATTGGTGGTCATGGTGAGAGCCAACAGCGTCAGAATGAAGGTTCAGCTGGGAGATGGCCAGCTTTTCCAGGAGCTTCCCCAAAAAGGGAGTAATCGAAATTGAGCGATAGTTAGCTGGACAAGAGGGATCAGCTGTGGGTTTCTTGAAGAGAGGATGGCCAGAACCACCGACAGATGTATAAGGTCCAAGTACCAGATCTGCCTCGGCCACACCGGTGCAATGAGGATCATCTTGCAGTGGCAATGTCTGAGTGTGTTTATCACACATAGCAGATGCGAAATCAGGGGGAAGTCAAAAAAAGAAAAGCCCCTCCTAGAGTAACGAGAAGGCATCCCCCAGACTCCTCGGCTGAGGATATCTGCTGACAAACATGTTACACTTGGAGTTGGCAGCCATCACAAAGAGGTTGATCTGAGGAAGACCCAACTTGCTGAAGAAGTGAAAAACGTACTCTTGCTGAAGGCCCCATTCATTGCAGGACCTTAACTCCCTGCTAATAGAATATGCAATGGTGTTCTTGACACCTGCCAGGTCAAATGGGATGAGAAACATGCAGTGAAGAATGACCCCATGTGATAAAGACTGGGCTTTCAGGGAGAGACCGGGGTAGCACATCCCACCCTGTTTCCTGATGTAAAGCATGGTGGTGATGTTGTCCTTGAAGATCTACACCACCTTTTCATGCAGCTGAGGCTGGAATGACCTGAGGGCCCAGAAGACCGCCTGCAGTTGCAGGACGTTTATCTGTAATTCCTTTTCCTCTGGGAGTCAAAGTTCTCTGGAGTGAGAATGTCCTCTGTGGGCTCTCCAACCTTCCATTGAAGCGTCGGTCATGACAGGAGCCTGGTATAGAGGGATTTGGAAGGGAGCTCCTTGTGTGGATGTGGCCAAACTGATAAACATTGGAGAGTTTAGCAGAATGCCCAATTGAGGGAAATCTTGTCTGTCCATGTGCATGTGACCTGCTGCCACCTGGCATCCATAAATTCTTGCAGGGGTCACAATTGGAGCCTGCAAAAGGAAACCAGATGTATGCAGGAAGACATCATCTCCAGCAGTGATTTGATGGACCGGACGGTTGCAACAGACACTGTCAACAGCTGCTGGACCTTTCTCAGGCTGGCCCTCACCCTTTCTTTTGATGGAGTCGCCAGACACAATACTGCGTTGAGCTGGGTGCCCAGGAAGAGTGCGTTCTGAGATGGCACTACGCAGGACTTCAGAAAGTTGATTGAGAATCCTAGTGAAGTCAGAGGTTGGATGGTATCCACTGTGTGCTGGGTTGCTAGTGCATGGGAGCAGGACCAGATGAGCCAGTCATCCAGATATGGGTAGACTTGGATTCCCTTGCAACCTAGATGCACAGCTACTACGGCCAAGCATTTGGTGAATACTCTTGTAGCCAATTTTGAGCCGAAAAAAAAGGACCTTGAATTGGTAATTCCATCCCTCGATGACAAAACGTAGGAACGTCCAGTGTTTGTGATGAATGGGGATGTGGAAGTATGCATCCTCCAGGTCGAGAGTTGCCAGAAAATCCCCTTCCTCCAGCTTGTTGAGTGTGTGCTGCAACATGACCATCCTAAACATTTGAGCTTTTAGGAACTTTTTGAGGCGTCGCAAGTGTAGGAGTGGTCACCACCCTCCTGACTTTTTCCTCAGTAGAACGTTTCTGGAGTACACTCTGGAGCCCCAAAGGTGCTGAAGCACTGGTTCTAGTGCCGCTTTACAGAGCATGGCCTGAACCTTAGGCAGCAGCTGGCCCAAGTGTAGCTCTTGTCGCATGACAGGAGGAATGCGGGGGCACCTGTTTTCAAATTCTATAGTGTGTCCCTGCTGAAAAACATCCAGCACCCATTTGCCTGTGGAGATCCTTTACCACTGATCAGCAAAGTTTGATAGTCTGCCTCCCACTGGGGTGCAAAAGTAGGGACATGGGTCCTGGGCCAGTTCAGGCCTGCTTTGGCATCTGTGTCCTGGATGAGGGGCAACGATGATGCTGGGTGACACTGCCGCAGGCCTGTGAGTGACCCCTGTAAGTCTCCTGGGTGTTGGAGAGGAGGGGGCTGACAATAGGGGGTGGTGCACCCCTTGAACGATCTGGAGACTCTCCCATTTGGGGAACAAAAGAACAATCTTCTCTGTTGAAGGGTCCGCAGAGAGCATGCAGTCTCTGTATCAGTCTTGATGGCCTGGAGGGTGTCATTTACCGCCTTCCCAAACAGGTTGTCCCCATCGAATGGCATGTCGATGACTTTGGTCTGCATATCTGTGTGGAAATGTGTGGTTTTGTGCCATTTCTATCATCAGAGGACCACACCATTCCCCATCTGGCAGAAGCCTGAGTCAACTATGTCAAGTGCTTTAGTCATGGCGTGGCCTGAAGCTACTTCTCGTTCCTGGAATAAGGACAAGTCTCCAGCCTTTTTGTCATCAGGGAGGAAGTCAAGGATGGGCCCCAGCTTGTACCACATCTCCCTGTAGTGCCTTGGCAGGATGGCGAGAGCGTTGGCGGCCTTGTTGGTGGAGGCTGCTGTGGTAATGATGCACCTGCCAGCCACGTAGCGTAGAGCTTCATGCCTTCCTGGTCTGGAGGCACCATGGACTATAAATATTGGTTATATTACCTCTTGCTGGCGGCGGCTGATACCACCGAGTCTGGCGAAGGCTGAGACCTGAGGCATCTGGGAGCTGATCTGGAACCCAGTATTTCTTCTCCAGCCAATCACGCTTGGCAGGTGTGGTATTTGGAGCCTTCATGACTGCCAAGCCATCCTCCCATATGCCATACAACAAAGGGACCAATATGATGGTCATTTCAGCTGCCTCCCGCCACTGAAAAAGGAAGGCCTCCTTCTTCTTCTCTTCTGGAGGGCTCATCAACATCCGAGGGTTCCCCATCCATGGGAACATAGTCATCATCTCATCAGTGTGAGTGCTGGCAGTGTGAAAGCCTGTGCCAGTGTTGGTGTGAACTGGCTCTTCCAGTACAGGCCTAGGAAAAACAGGTGCCTTATGAGACGGTGTCGGCTGATGCCGAGGAGGCCTTGAAGGACTCTTGGCTGGACCAGGCACCTGGGCAGTGGGCAGCCACTGCTGTAAACAGCTGGGAAAGTCTACAGGTCAGTGACCCTCGATGAGGCTTAGGTAGAATGGAGTCAAGTTCTTCATGGTCCTCTTCCTCAGCTGAATAACTATCTTCTGGTTGGTCCTCCTCAGAACTGGTGTAGATGGTTTCGGGACTTCTAGGCCTTGGCAGGAAAGCCATAGCTGCAGCATGTCACTCACCAGGTGAGAGCCTTTCGGAAAAGAGGCTACGAGAGGAGCCTGCAGATCCAGAATAGGAGCCGTTATCAACAGGATCATCGTCGGGACCATTGATGGAGGTCTTGGAGGCAGCGAGACCATTGACAAGGTAAAGATGACGGTCATTAACGAACTTGATGCTGCTGAAGAAAGACTTGTTTTTTCCTACATCAGCGGGGTGCTTGCCGATGAGGTGCTTGTCGACTGGGTGCTCGTCGATGGGGTGCTCGTCGATGGGGAGCCGGCCCTGGTGGATGAGGTTGTCGCCAGTGGGTCCCCTGTCGATGACAGAGTCGCCGATGACCGGGTCGGTAACGGGCACTTAGAAGATGTGGTCTTTGACTATTTGTGCTTGGATGGCGTCAGGGATTTCCTCAGACAGAGGTAACCCACCAGCCGGTAGGCTAACCATTGACAGAGCCGGTGATGGTGACCGCCTTTTCCAGAACCTGTTCATGCATTCAAGTGTTGGATTTCACCTTATTTTGGATCTTCACAGAGGAAGCATTCTCAAAGTACCTCAACCTCTTTTTACTAGAGGGAGAATGCTCATAGGACCTGCCTGTCCTGGAAGAGGCATGACTATGTCTGGAGGCCCCTTCAGGGGCCTTTCCTTCCTCAATCCAAGCCGCTAGCCTCTGGTGGCAATCCTTGTTGGTCTTCAACAAAAAGGATTGGCAGATGATGACTCCATTTGTGTCGTGGTCAGGGTGAAGAAAATAAAGTAGTTAAAATGGATTTCTAAACTCTGGCCTGGTGGACAGATGTGTAGGGGGCCACCCTTCTTAGATGAACAGGGGAACACTTTTGGGAAGATAGCCAGACCTTTGCACGGTAGCTTGGAGAGCAGTTAAGGCTAAATATCAGACGGTGTAAGAGTGATCAGAGATCTCCGATGAGCACCCAAATTGAAACAGCAGTAATTACAATTAGATACTAGTATACTAAAATTATACTGTTTATTATAGGCCCAATAACAAAACAAATGAATCAATCATGAAATGAAATAGTAAAATACCACACAAGCAACATACTATGTGACATATAAACAATCACTGGAGTCAGTGGGAGAAAGTTAAGAACTCCACCAATTCCTGCAAAGGAAAAGGGGGATTAATTATCATAGCACAGACATCCTTCAGAGATGACAATCCTAACTTTATAGGTCCAGACCTAAGATGAATGGAGCCTTGTGTTCAATGTTTGGTGCATGCGTAAAAAGCGCCCGGCCATGAGTAACATTCACAAAGTACTTCTTAGGATGCAGGGAGAGGTAGGGGAAAAATTCTGAAGAGGTGAAACAGGTTCCAAAAGTTGGGAAAGGATCTGCTAAGGCAAACTATACTGTTCCTAAGTTTCGGAGGGCTTTAGGGAGTGGATACTACCCAAGTCAAAAGAAGGCCAAAATTAACCTTCTATGCGTAAAAGCGATTGAATGAACCAAGGGCCACCAGTAAATTACTTCACTAATCACCGGCATTTGCTCTGTGTTGGTCCACACGTTACAGGTCTAGAGGTGGTAATCAGATGTTCGATTTCCCATCCTCAGTTCGGCTTCTAGATGCACAGGCACTATGCGTTTGGACACAGGACCAGTATGGTACAGGAGCTGCTACTCTTGATTGAGATGACGCAGCCTCCTATCTGATGACCCAAATTTGCGGGGTCACAGAAGCGTGCTTTGTAGGATAAGCTGGGATTCCCCAAAGTCTTGGGTTGGAAATAAAAAACTTTGATGCTCCTGCGCAGTACCCAAGGTTTCAGCTGGTCAGACCGCGGGATGGGCCACGGACACTTCTGAGATGGCTTACTTGCAGGACTACCAGAAAGTGTTAAGAGTGATTGATTCCACCACTCCAAGTGTTCAAAGCACCTTCACAGGTCTTCTGAGATCAAGCGCAAAGCAGGGATCAACCAGGACAACAACAGGGTTCGGGTGCCAGCCCTCTTCAGTGCATCTCAGGATCGTCCTTTGTTCTCCTCGACCCTTCAGGATACTTGGTTCCTTCTGCAGATCCACTCGACTCTGTTGCTGATCTGCTGGAATGGCGAGTGCTGGCAACCGGCCCACCAATGAGAAGATCTGCCCCATGCATGCAAGCCAGCAGTGGTCCAATCCGGGACCACTGGGGCCCTCATGCTCTCATGCACATCAGACACCCTGGCACCATTAATGTGTGTTGAGACTGACAGTCCCAGTACCCACTTCCCAGGTGCCTACACACATGACCTGCAGGGACCCACGAAAGAAGCAGCTTTCACAGGCAACTGCATGCCCAAATAAGGAAGACCTGCACCTGGAAATGCAGGGAGAGACCAAGTGACAAAATGGCCAAAGGAAGAGACAAAAGACCTTGTGGAATGGCCATGTTGGACACTAGCCTAGTCATGAGCCAAACACAGTAAATGCGGCATTGCTCAGGAAAAAGTTACTAAAATATAAGAAAAAGCTACTGCTGCCACCAGTCTGTTCCTAAGCACATTGTACAATCACTGAAATATCCTTAGAGGGTGTCTCGGGCCAGAAAACACACTGGACTCATTGCACGGTACTGTAATGGCATACAGTGATAAAATTGCGGCAAAAATGTCGCCTGTACAAAAAGTTGCAGCAAAAATGCAGTGGTTTGACCCGTTAAAGTTGTACCCCATTACACCATTTATGTGGAGCGGGGGTTGCAGCGATGACCCCCGCTTCCCTTAAATGGTATAATGGGTCCGGGGGTTGCAGGGGTGTTCGCCGCATACTTTACATGGATTGCGGCAGCAAAACTAGAGCCTTTTTGCCCGCGATATTTTGTGTCCACAGACATTTTTGCCACAATTTTAACACATGGAACCACTGTAATGTACTTTAGGCGGTACTGTAATGTACTTTGCACAATGATAAAATGTTACCAACAAGTGGGAACGAAGTTGAAAGATTAAGAGAAACAAAGTCTCCTAGTACTGACAGCCTGAAGGACGTGTCGGTTTCCCCATAAGAATGAGCCAAAGCCCAGTGGAGTGGAGCTGAAGGCTGTGCTTCACTGTAAAAAGTCAGGTTAGGATATAGTAACAAATGCAACAGTTTTGGGGGTACATAGACTATGGAGAAAACGTTGCTTCAAGATAGATCTTTTCTAAAAGTCTTCTACAAAGATGTTTCTCAGGCCACAGCTTTCACAGGCCGTGAAGAGGCTTTACTTCGTGGCATCTGCCATGGTCATGGTGCTGAGGTATAGGCCCAAGCCTGTGCCTGTTGGTGCCACAGGTTGAAAATCCAACGGTGGACTGAAGATCTTTGCCAAGGACTGGTTCACGCTGTTGGTCGTCACCGCATGACGGTTAACAAAGAAGTGATGGAATATTTCTTGAAAGAAAACAGCAAAAAAATTGAAAAACGCTTCGAATTTCGAGGAGCGAAGCACGAGGCCTCCCAACACTAGAAACGTGTGCTAAAATCTGAAGACGGCATGAGGGGTGGAGATTAGGAGGATGAGTGTCATTGGCTGGGGGCAGTATGATTCAAAGGACACTGATAGGCTACAGAGGAGACGAGCAGTTTAAAGTTTAAAGCTAAACTGCTTTCTTTTTACCAAGCATTCCCAGCCTGATGAACAGGGAACATTCATGAGCATGTAAACCCATGCAAGAACACATGCTTCAGAACAGTCTCTGGACATAAACAATGCTTACTTTATATCACAATACACAGGGACTCTCAGCAGATTCTATATTCTGCTAGCAAAGTTCTACATTTCCAAATCACAGCTCTGCCTTATGGATTAGCCCAGCACCAGGATTCCTCGCAAAGGTATTGACTCCCTTGATTAGGTTCTTCATGAGCAGGGAATTCACTTATGTCTTTACCCCGACTACATAATCTATGCTTTCTCTTTTTTGAAGGCACCGTCCAATGTTGCCAAAGTGTGCAAAATTCGCCATAGTCATGGATTTCTTCTCAAATGGAAGAAAAGTCAACGAAATCGCTCACACCCTCTGCAATCCACTAGAGCTCTGTTTTGCACAGAGAATGTAGAGGTCTATCTTTCAGAGAATCAAATGGTGTAGGTTGAAAGTCAAATACGATACATACCATAACAAATCAGGTGTTAACGATGGTATTTTTCCAAATGCAGAGCAATTTGGCAGCCTCGAACCACGAGGTCCCTTGGGACTGGCCTTTATTTGAACAACAATGTGGGAGGGGGGCAAACCTGGAGAAGCATCCAGCTCAGATGAAGTGGTACTAAAAGAAAGCAACCATGTACTCCAGATGGATAGATCTAGGCACTATGCATTAGACCGTGCAAGAGTTTCAATGCAGAAGGAGGAGGCAGTCATTTGTCAGATGGGCGACCAACTGACCAAATCCTACATTATCCCTGAGGGTGGGACTCATGCCCTTCACTCGATTTATCAGCCCAGAAAATAGGGCTCTGGGGTGATAAAACCCCATCTCATTGATTGCAACCTATTTCCCAGTTAAGGAAAATGGTATCACTTGAGCAAGAGTTTTCCATCCTCCATTCACAAATCCCTAAATCTGCAGGTTTATAGGAGGAAACAGATTGTTTCAGAGTTCCAACAAAATATCTATTTGCCAGCAGCTCAAATTCCCTACTTCCAATATTCTATCAGGAAACATGTTCTCGGACAGTCAAGAATCAGGATGCATTGTCTTACCCAGGGTCCCCAATATGTCTTTATTCCTTTCTCCACTTGCTCCCTTATTGTTTTATAATAAAAAAAAGACATACCTGCAAATTCTCTTTGGATTTGCAGCTCCTCAGCTGGCATGAACATAAAAATCAGGCTATTTCTACAGCGAAAGAGCTCACCTTTCTTGTGTGAATGGAGGTGTGGTGAAGTACCCTCTGAACCGCTGAACACTGTTGGACGGATAGAGGAAAAGTCCGGCTTACCGCCCAACCCCCCATCACCCTAGTCTTATCATAGGAATGTATTGATGCTCTAAGGACGATGTATTTGGGTAGGAATCCCCTTCCTGCTTGGGAAACAGCAGTGGGTTCACGGATGAGGAACTAATACTCTTAAAGCCCCCCCCCTGGCTGAGATGTATTGGATGGTAAATAAGATATCACTATAGGCCCCCACAAACCTGCTATCCTGTCTTTAAAAGAGAGCAATACATGCTTTCGGTGACTCTTGTTCCAGGATGTTTTCCTATACATGTGTTGGCATTCTAATGTTTTGTTTTTCTTTATTGCTGACTTATTTCCATCCTCCCGTTTAATAGGCTTGATTCTAGCAATAAAAAATATAATTGGACAAATATACTTTATTTGTCTAGTTATTTTGCATTTATTTGTCAAATGATGGTTGTGCATCTAAAACACTGGCACTGTATTGCCACATATGGATTTGAGGAGACAATTGAGCCAAAATGCTGTGTGTCCCAGAAAAGCCATAAAAGGTAAGATCCAGTGACATTTGCAAAACTGTCAGCACATACCCCCGTCATATTAAACTGCAGTAAGGTGCCAATCAGTGGAACCTTCCTCGGGTCTTCCCATGCATAAGGCCACGCCACGTGGATATTGAGGAGATTCAGCTCAATAAACCACAGCAGCTGAGGGGTAAATGTCTACTGGTCGAGTTTTTGTTGTTGTTGTTGCTCGAACCATTTTAGTTTAAAAAATGGTGATCATATTTGTTTTTGATAGAAAGCGGGGAGTGGGTGACCTCATGTGCCCCCATCTGCCCTTACATGCCCTCACCCATCAATAATGCCTAACCCCAACTACGTTTTTGGGGGGAAATTTGAGTTAAAAAAATGTGAACTAAAAACGTTTGAGCAAAAATGGTTCGATCAATAGACCTTCTAACCAGCTGAGCAGGATGATTTTAGGATCTTCATACCAGATTCTGCAGCAGAATATAAATGATGCTCTTGGTTTGAAACAGAGTAAAAGAAACAGAGAAAAGGAGGGTCGATAGCTCTGGAGGATAGCTCAGCTGCAATGTGCTCGCCTTGGAAGCAAGACGACACTGAGCAACACAGGTTCGATCCCCGGGTATTAAGCATGTTATAAATAACATATCAATACATATCAACCCTGGACTGAGAAAAAGAGGGAACATGAACATTTGAGATAAAGACAGATGTAGAGATTCAAGAGGCAGGAAAAGAAAGAGTGAAACTATGACGGAGGACTTCATGGAGGTCAGAAGTAGAATTGAGGAGAAATATTTAAGGCTAGGTAAAGAAAGAGTAAAACAAATAAAAAGAAAGACGTAAAGAAAGAAAATAAACAAAGAAAATGTAGAAATTGAAAATAAATAAGAATACTGGGGACAGAGAGACTGATGCACAATAAAGAGAAACAGAGATGGAGAAATTGAGGTTGCAGAAATAAAGAGTAAGACATAGAAAAACATAGCGCCCACAGAACATTATTTGGATAGATAGTGCTTGGTAGCAGTAAAGAGAACGAAACATATATAGGTATCTATTCAGAGAGAGATACACAAGACATAAAAATAGATGGACCTTAAACAGTTGCTAAAAGTCAACTAGAAAGATGGATGGGCATGGGAGGTGGATAGATAATAACATCACAATCTAATCTAGCGCTTTATGCCAGGTTCCCCCCACTTCTAGGTGGTGTTGTAATAATTGGTGTTACTATCCCCAATTTAATGGCACCAAACATGTCATCTTCAAAAGGATGAATGTCTGAGTTAGCGCTGCCAGGTTTCCAATTTGTGTCTTACTGTCTAAAAAGGTCTTGGGTGATCGCTTAACTCACTCTTAGCAAAACGTTGAAGATAGATGGACAGGTAGCTAGAAAGATTGAGGACCTGATATATGGAATTGTTTGAACGGTGCAAAGTGAATTTTCACTGGTGCAAAGTGTCTTTGCACTGCGAACAAACACCCTGATTCATAGAGCAGTGCAAAATGTATTTTTGCAGTGCAAAGTCACTTTGCACCTGTGAAAGGTCACTTTGTACCGTGCACAAAATTCCATGAGTCAGGCGTTGAGTACAAAAGTAGATAATACGGAGAGCTAGCTGGAGTGGGTAGGTAGAAGAGTAATAAACACATTGAGAGATGCATACTTACAGGGATGGATACATAGACTGATAGATACATCAATAGACTTAGTAGGGAGATAGCTAGAGTAGGAAGGGCGATTTAAATATAGGTAGATGGATAGCTATAGAGATGCAGATAGATACCGCTATATATGAATAGATGAACAGATAAATAGATGAACAGATAGATAGATAGATAGATAGATAGATAGAGAGAGAGAGAGAGATAGATAGATAGATAGATAGATAGATAGATAGATAGATAGATAGATAGATAGATAGATAGATAGATAGATAGATAGATAGATAGATAGATAGATAGAGAAGGATGGTGGCTAGAGTAAGAATATATACAGATAAACACAGTAAGGAGATAACTAAAGAAGGGAGTAACAGAGAGTACAGGGTGGCTAGAGTAGGGTGACAGAAATACAGCTAGACAAAGTTATATTTATAGAAAGATAGAGTAGGGAGGCAATTCGAGTAACGAGGTACATATAGAAACGCTGGGTGGATAGACAGACAGACAGACAGACAGACAGACAGACAGACAGACAGATAGATAGATAGATAGATAGATAGATAGATAGATAGATAGATAGATAGATAGATAGATAGATAGATAGATAGATAGATAGAGTAGGGAGATAGCGAGAGAAGTGAGGTACATGGATTACAGACAGATAGATGGCATACAGATAGGGTAGGTAGATGGCTAGATAAGGGTGCCATAGAGATAGATAGATAGGTAGCTAGAGTAGGGAGATTGAGATATTTACAGAGGATTTGCTTAGAAAAATCAAGGGTATGGAATGGGATGATGATTACATCATGATATCATTGGATGTGACATCCCTATACACAAGTATTAAACATCAAGAAGGATTAAGAGCTTGTAAATATTTTCTAGACAGTAAATAAGTGAGCTTCAAACAACATAATGAACTCATCATAACATTACTTCAATTCTGTCTGGACCATAATATATTTTTCTTTGAGAAGAAGTTTTACGGGCAAACTTGTGGAAGAGCCATGGGCTCATGTGTTGTTCCCTTTTATGCAAACATCTGTATGGGATGGTGGGAGCTCACAATATCCTGGGCTGAAAAATATGATTGTCATGTGGAACAAGTTATTTGCTGCTATCGGTACATAGATAATCTATTTATTGTTTGGAAGAGGCTCACAGCAACAACTGGATGATTATTTATCAGAACTGAATATTAACTCTTTAAACTTGTACCTAACTATGACCTGTAGTAAAGAACAGCTGATTTTTCTGAATGTCATACTGTTTCCAGAAAGGGGTCTCTTACAGAGCAAGCTCGATAGAAATCCGACACCTCCAATTCAATCCTTCATGCCAAGAGTACCCACCCCAAGACTCTTATCAAAAGCATCCCCTTTGGTGAACTCCTGTGAGGGAAATGGAACTGCTCGAGGGACATGGATTTCGATATAGAATCAAGAAACATTACTACTACATTTAAAGCAAGGGGTTATGAGGACAAAGTTGTAAATGCTGCCCTTAAACAAAAAAAGTAGACAGGGAACCAATGCTTCTAGATAAGAGCAAAAGAAAGGAGGAAGCTAATGAAGAGGATACTGTTAGATTCATTACCCCTTCTCCAAAAAGCTGATCAATTACGATCTGTTTTGAACAGACATTGGCTGATTTTACAGGCAGATAGGATCTAGCGAGATATGTAGGACACCATCCTAAAATGGCATTCTCCAAAGCTAAGTCCACCAAGGAATTCAGAGCACCCAGTGATTCCTTTAAAAATAGAGGCCAGAAAACATTTCACAAATTTAAAATCTGCAATCAGGCCATAACAGGCAATGAGATTAGCTATGGTCCAGATAAAAGGCAAATCTGAGAGATAAAGGAGTCAGTGACATGCACCACAAGATTCGTGGTGTATGCAATGTTATGTCCCTGTGATCTCATGTATATTGGATCTACTTTTTGTCCCCTGAAAAAAGAATACTACAGCACTATAGAGAGCCATCAACAACAACAACTCTAACTACACATTGGCTACTAATGTTGAAGGGAAACATTGCAGTGATGTGTCCCTGTTAAGATACACTGCTTTGGCCTATATTCCTGAACATTGAAGAAAAGGGAATAGAGAAAGACGTCTCAGACAATTGGAGTCCAAGTTGATCATCAAATTCAATGTCCGGAAGCCAAGAGGCCATAAGACAGGCGAAGAGCTGGCAGCACATCTGATGGACAACTGAGACAAACTATTTACTTGAACAATTGAGCAAAGACTAGAGTTCCCTAGAGAATATAATCTAGTGAGACATCTCCACATTGATAGCAACTTTCGCTTGACATTTCTGTGAGTTGGGTGCTTGCATAAAAGTCTTTGCCCACTGAGGCAATAGCTAAACACTGGGTGAGCCAGGTGGTAGCCCACTGGGGTGATACTACTTCTGGCACCATAATAGCATGTTGGGTGGTAGTTGTTTGGCTTATTTAGCCTCCTTGGAGACCTGGGGAATAGTTATCTGCAGTATATTTGCATTTGCAGTACATACAGAAGTCTGTGTTGGTTACAGTTGTCTAAATGGTTTAACATTTATTCAGGCCTTTACAAAATTAGGATTGTTTTGTTATTTCCTCGGTACACTTGCATCATACAATTAAGATATTATGGGCCTCATTACGAGTCCGGCGGTAACTGCAGCAGTAAAACCGCCTGGTTACCGCCGGACTCGTATTACCATTCCGCCTCCGTGACTCGCGGAATTACCAGGGCATTACAGCCCCGGTGTCCCGGGAGTCATGGAGGCGGAATGGTGTTAATCCCCATTCCCATTGAGTCCTATAGGACTCAATGGGAATGGGGAAGTGGAAACACCGGCACCATCTCGTGATGGTCAGGTCAGGTCAGACCTGGCGGGAAGATCACCTCCCGCCTGCAGGACTCAGGATCGGGCGGTCCGGAATTAACAGTGGCGGCGGTTTTACCACCACTGTTAATTCCGGACCGCCCGACCCGTAATGAGGCCCTATATCTTGTTTTTGACCAGGAGAAGGGTCAGGATTCTCATATCCAGATATTATCATTGAATGACTGGGAGTGTCAAAAACTCCAAGATGGCTTCCTTTTTAGCATGAAGCATATCGCCATCTTGAATTAGTCACATGATGCTAGGGTGACCTTTAGGAATACTATAAAATGGAGCCTGCAAACAGAGATTGTAAACTTCACCTGAGGAAGCCCTGAGTGAGGGGTGGAACGCATGGTGACTACAGAAGTGCTTACTCCCAGGTGTGATAGTTCCCAGTAAGTCCATGTCTGTAACCATGGCATTTTTAGACTGTTTGTTGAATAAAATATGAAATACATTAAACATAGCGCAGATCCAGTGCCCTGGTTTCTTTGTGTTTCAAATACTTACCTGGTCCGACTATTAACAAAGTAATAGCCCTAAACCACAAAAGGATTGGTGTACGCTTCATGCCCAAGTTGTTTCGGACCTGGTCCAAATCCATCCAGCGTTTTTTTCTGTACATACCGCACAAATTGACCTCTGTCATGAAAGAATGTGAAATCTGCAGTCAAGGTGGGGCGGGCACTCTTCCACAACAAACGGGCAATTCCCACCCACCCCCAAAATCTAGCCTGATACCTTTTCACCGTTTTTCTGTTTCCAGATTCCATTTTTGTGCTTTTTCATTTTTGAGTACCCGCTGCTATCTCTTGCATCAGAAAAAGAAAAGATGCCAGATTTTTCATTTCTGAAAAGCCTCATCCTGCAATGCACCATGGGAGATGCAGCTATTTCTTGGAAAAAGGGCTACCTCAATCTCTGTCAAATATTTTATTAAAAAAGGTAATGGATGCAATAACACCAAACCACCATCGGATTAGTCAACGCTCTGTACCCAAGTTGTTTTGGACCTGGTCCAAAATTGTCCAGTAGTTTCCACTGTGCAGTCCGGCATACATTGGGCCTCATTCCAGGTTTTGAGCTAACCATGGAGTGATTAGCTCCATGGTTGCCTCCGAAACCGTCCCAAATCCGGCATGGTGAATGGAGTAATTACCGGTCCATTCCAGGGTTGGAGGGACCGGTAATTCCCCATTCACCTTTTGCCCTTCCCCATTCCCATTTCTGCCCCATAGGGCTCAATGGGAATGGGGAAGGAGGTAATTACGGTACCGTAAATTACGGTACTGGAATTACCTCCGAAGTACCTTTGCGGGTCCCGTACTTAACTCCTGCTAAAAGCAGGAGGTAAGGAAGGACCCGCAAAGGGACCTCGGAATACGGAGGTAAGGGATTACCGGCATCGGCACCCTTACCGGTGCCGGTAATTCCTTACCTCCAACCTCGGAATGACCCCCATTGACCTTTTTTGTCTATTGGAAAAAGAATGGGGACCAGGCCAAAAGCATTTTTTCTTTTTTTTCTTAATAGCTTCTTTATTTTTTAACAAATCTTTCCCAAAATGTCCAGTCTGAGGGGCCCTGTGAGTACTATCTTGTCTGCAAAATTTCAGCAAAATTCATTATTGGAGTTATAGTTATTAGCAATTATTTTTTTGATTTCCTGTGGAACTTACCATACACCGTATACCTTATCTATAATATATAAATATATATAAATATATAGGTCAGGGAGGCAGGTCAGGGAGACAGGCAAGTGCACAAAGGGATGTACTGTTATACAAAGGGAGAGAAAGAGGGCGAAAGAAAGACAGATTAGGGGGCAGCAGCAGTAGGGAGGTATAAATAGGGATAGATAGACGGATGGATAGATAGATAGATAGATAGAAATAGATAGATAGATAGATAGATAGATAGATAGATAGATAGATAGATAGATAGATAGATAGATAGATAGATAGATAGATAGATAGATAGATAGGGATAAATAGAGTAGGAGGTACATAGATGAATAGAGGCACAGGCAGACAGATTGATGATAGATAGGTAGAACGATAGTGATGGCTAGAGTAGGGAGATAGACAGATAGGCACAGCGTAGCGAAATAGCTACAGTAGGGAGTTAGATAGATAGCGAAGGTAAATGGCAAGAGTAGAGAGATAGACAACTAGGCAAATGCATTTATATATACATGCATAGAGAGAGAGAGAAAGAGAGCGAGAATGACAGACAGAATAGGGGGCAGTGGGAGTAGGGAGGTACACAGAGGGATAGACAGACGGATAGCTAGATAGCCGTAGACAGGCAGATGCATAGATATTAGACAGACAGTTCTTCCTGGGTCCCTGCATTGTTAGTCTCTGGCAGTTTTGCAATCTGACATCCTTCATGCATCAGCCCAGCAGGTCATAGCCATCTGAACCTCTCCCCAGTCGAGTGTGTAAGTGAAACAATTAACGGGAAGGAGGGAGAGCAGGGAGAACTGGAACGTCGACTGGAACGGCTCCTGCTCTGCCAAGTCTGGGATGACGAAACGAGCAAGCGCCCTGGCCCCCTGAAAGCAAGGGGCTTAAGAACAGAAGCAGATAAAAAAAGGGGAGCATCCTGGTCCGCAAAGAGCACCCCCTGAACATGGGAACACAGTTCCCTGAAGAGACACAGAGTTGCACTTAGCGCTTCCATCAGCTTTAGTCGCTAACGCAATGTTTTATATTGAGCTGTGGAGATAAACATTGGCAAAGCCAACAGTTTTGAAATTTGCATTTGTTTACTGCACTTTACATTTATAGAAAATAATGCAGGAAATAATTGCACCCACCATACCCAGTAAATCCAAGCATGCCTGAAAGTTAATGTTTGCCGACAAATAACATTAGTAATAGACATAATTTCACAGTTATTTACATAAGTCTTTTGGGATGATACCAAAATAAAGAATGTAAACATTTGGAAGCACAAAATATCGAATTTCGAGAGCCCCATTTTACTGTTTGTGTATATATAATATATATATATATACAAATGCCAAATGCCATATCATACGGTAGTGGCCATGTAGTTATGGTTAAGTTGGTGTTTCCATAGGAAGAGCACTTTTTGGGTGGCTTATAACTTGGCTCCCCCTGGACGAATCCTCACCAAACTTTGCAAAAAAAAGTATATGGCCCACTCTGAATTTCTTTGCAAAGTTTGGTGAGGATTCCTCCAGGGGGGGGGGAGTTATAGGGGGGTACCAAAACTTTTTTTTTTCCCCCATAGACTGAATGGGAAAAAACTTTGCGCACGGCTACAGCCGAACCGCTGGACGTATTTACACCAAATTTGCGGCAGGAGCGGCTGCCTGGTCCCAAAAGCGTGCTTTTGCAAATTTGGTGTAAATCCGTCCAGTAGTTTTTTAAAAAATGACCAAAGTGTAAGGCAAAAAAATGAGTGATATCTGTGTTCGCTTCGCGGACGGACTTCCCTGTTCGCTCCGCGGACAAGACCCCCGATTGGCCCATGGCCTTGCGTCATGTCCGCGGACATGTGACGTGTTCGCTGATTGGACAGCGAGGGGCGTGGAGCGCGTCAGATTTTCTGTGGCGCCCGCCATCTTGTATTCGCCGGCGACTGCGTACAGCGCGGTGAAATGTGGATAAAAAATTGTATTTAGTGCCCTGTGTTGGTGTGTAAGAGTGTTTGGGGAGGGTGGGGGAGTATGAGATAGGTTCAATGTTTTGTTTTTTTATGTGCTAGACGTTTTTGTTGCGTTCGATTTGTCGCGGAGAACACGGCTGTTCTGACATTTTGTAAATAAACTAAATGGTGGGGTGTTTAGAGGACGGAGTATGTGTCATTTTTGTTCGCCAGGAAGGTAAAAATGAGCTATGAACACTCGTGGTGTACTTAATTGTTTGTAAATACACAAACTGGGGGTGTCCTCAGGACGCTGTCCGTATTGTAATCTGTGTAGTTGAATGTGTTCTAAGAACACTCGCGGTGTCCCAAAATGGTTGCAATTACACAAAATGGGGGTGTTCTGAGAACGTTGTTTGTATTGTTCGTTGACAGGGTGAAAGTGTTTTAAGACCATTCCTTTTGTCTGCTAATAGTACAATTTCCTATGGGCGTCAACCGACTTTTTGTCCACTAAAGAAACGATAAACAATAAAAGTGTGCGCCGACATTATGTGATAATCCTATGACTGGCGCTATTGACCTGGCTGACTTGCTTTTGCGACACTAAATCATATCTCCCGCCCCTAAGCCTGATATTATCAAAGCATTAATATTCCCCGCCTCTCTCCGTGACGTTACAGGGTGCGTCATCAAACGCGCCCAGTCCTCTCCAGTCCTAAGTGACAGAACCCGGAAGACAACACATATTATGTCACAACACAGCGCGCCACAATTCGGAATATGAAACAGTGATTTAAAAGCAAACAGCAAGATTGTAAATTTTGTAAAGTACATTTATTTGACATCAAATGTTTAGAGAATATTCAGCAATTTGCATTTGTCTTTGTTATCGATCTGTAAAAGTTCATGTTGAGGCACGCGATGTTCCTTTGCGGTACAGAGGGTTTTAGATCAGCTTACAACTCAGTGCGCCACAATTCCGAATATGAAACTGTGGTTTAAAAGTAAACAGCAGGATTGTACATTTGGTAAAGTACATTTATTTCACATGAAATGTTTAGTGAATATTCAGCGATTTGCTATTGTCTCTGCTGTCGATCAGCAAAAGTTTATTTGGAGCCACGCGTTGTTCCTTTGCGGTAGATAGGCTGTTGGTTTATGATAAAAGCAGTAAATGGTCGCTCTGATAATCAGAAGGTTGCTCCAAAAACGAGCCATTAGACCACCCTATTGGTTGGTATGTTGTTCGTAGCCGCTAGTACTGCGTAAGGGCATATTGGTCCTTGGCGATTGTCCCATAAAATGGTGAGGGTCATGAAGTTGCATATTTGGACCTGCACCTGGCAGTTGAAGACCCCATCCGCTGGAGTCTGTAAATCGTGACATAGGCAAAATGGGGCCACATACCTGTTTTAAAAAACATAAATTAGTCTCACCAGCCGATCTTCATTAAAAATCATCATTTTATTTATTAGGGCGTGAAACTATTGGCTATCAAAGATAGTGCAACGGAGTATGTTAATAATAAAATAATAATATTTTCCCATTCATATAGCACTAAGAACAGTGAGGTATCTAAGCGGTGCTTATTATTAACCACGGTGTGTGGTGCTCATTTATCGACCACGGAAGGATGAAAGGCTGAGTTTGGCCTTGCCGGGATTTGAACTTGCGTTAGCAAGCTGTGCACGGATGTCAAAGCGAGCGTTGTACTCGCTGTGCCACTTGACAGGCTACAGTGAAGTGGCACAGCGAGTAGAGTGGTTGACCGCCTATAGTCCGGTTAAATTATTTATATTAACCCACCCTGTGTCATCTGCCTTTTTCAGAGCCCTCTAAACAACAGAGGATCAATTCGGCGGTGATAGTGCGCGGTAGAAAACATTGTGCCACTTTCAACGAACAAGTTCAACTTGAGCGGTCTTTAATGCTACGCTATTGTAATTATATTTGGTATAAAATAATCTAAAGGGTTACTTACAGTACAAATGCAATTTCCATTGTCTACGAGTGGTGCAGTCACAAAATACGACTCTGCGTGTGCCAACGATCTTTCGCATAGTGATATAATATATAAAAGTGGTTTTGTTTCGTAAATTTCATCCTTATCTTCTCTTACGTTTTAGCAACACTCCTTCAAGAGAAGTCTTTCATCACAATCTCTGTCTGTCAAGGTCAAAACACAATACAACCTTATAGTCCGCTTCGTGAGCCTCTACAGGGCCCGAGAAAAAAATGGAAGCAGCTGACCTTCACTGTGAACGAGCATAAATTCTTACTTTGCAACATTCTGTGTAAAGCCATCTGTGAGAAGTTGGTTTTTGCACGCCATGTTTGTATATTGTTTGCGTGATATTAAAAAAAGTTTGTTTAAGGGACGTTATGGTTCTAAGTACAGCCGAAAGACCCCTGAAAATCGCAAGTTATGGTAAGCTATGAAAAATAACTCGCGCCACCACAGTGCACTGCTAAGACTAACACCCAGGACATCAAAGATGACATTGCAAATGTCATTGATGAAATCACTGATGACATCACATGTGTATGTACTTTTCATGGAATTTGTGTACTAGGGATTTTTATTATAATGTTGCGAAAAAAGTGTCAAGGATATTGCAATAAATATCATACCGTTATTAGTGCTTTGAACAATGCATTGATATAAATAGCATTGTATTATGGGATTCTATCTAGTATACTGAGCTACTAATGGAGAAACATAGCATTGTTTGCAGAGTACAAGATGAAAGTATAATATTTGTAATGTTAATATGTTGAATAATGAAATGATAATTGTCCTGAAATGTTCGAAAATTCACAAAATGGGGGTGTTCTGAGGACGTTATTCGTATTGTGTGATTGCTTAGCTGTATGCAATGAGGGAATGGCACAGAGAGTAAAGTGGACGCCGTCCGCGGCTATTCGTGGACAGGGCGTGCTACATCCGGGTTTTTCCAGGAAATCCAACATGGAAAGAAGACTGTACGGATCAGCCAATCAGATGTCGAGGTTGTGGATTTGTGTTGAAAGAGACTGTGTGTGGTGAAGATGGCAGAAGTGGAGAAAGTCAGGGTGTTGGTGCTCGGAGATATGTTTGTGCATGGTTTACAGCAGTACGCTGAATGCAGGCATGTTGCAAAGAACTTTGATGTGAAAGGAGTGGAGGTGGTGTGGAGCACTGTGCCTGATTGCAATGTACAGGGAATTGTACAAGTTTGTGAGGATATGGCCACGATGAACAGTCCGCATGTGGTAGTTTTGCACTATGGTGCTTCCCATTTGGGCAACGTCAGTGCCCCTACTTTGTTGGCTGATTTGGAACGCTTGGTTCAAGCCATAATGAAGATCCTTCCAAATGCGAAAGTAATTTTTTCTGGATTACTACCTAGGGCAATATGGGACAATAGTTCAGTTTATTGTCCTCAGCAAAACATTGCTAGGTGTGTCATCGACCGAGGCATGTGTGCCTTCATGCTTAGAAGCTGGTATGTTCTTCTGTAACAATGAGAATATTGATGCCAGTAATGCTGTTAATTTTAAAGAAGATGGCATTTCTTTATCTTTTATGGGAAATGCCTTTCTATTTTGGAATGTAAGGGTTGCTTTGGAGAAGGTTATGTAAAGATTTTAGGAGTAAAGTAAGAAGAAAAAAAACAAGAAAAAAAATACAAAATAACAGGTGTCTGTCAAGCATCTGTAAAAAAATAAAATAAAACGGCTCTTTTCAGAGCCAACTTCAAAGGGGAAATTGGGCGCACTATTTAAATTTACATTCACCACGCTCAGATTTTCGATGTGTCAGCGGACATGGCGGTAGTCCGCGGACATGAAAATCACTACGAGGGGGTTAGTATGTTCTATGTTACATGTATATGAAGTCAGGGATATTATGGTTAAGTTGTGTTACTAAAAACCTATGAAATTCAGTGAAAAAACTTTGTTAAAGGGACGTTATGGTTAAGTTGTGCTACTAAAAACCTACGAAATTCAGTGAAAAAACTTTGTTAAAGGGACGTTATGGTTCAAAGTAAAACTGAAAAACCCCTGAAATTCGGCAGTTATGGTAAAATAAGCAACCATAACTCGCGCCGCCACCGTGCACTGCTAACACTAACACCCAGGACATCAAAGATGACATCACAAATGTCATTGATGACATCACTGATGACATCACATGTGCATTTACCTTTCATGAAAAGTCTGTACAAGGGATTCTTAGTGTAATGTTAATAAAAAAAGTGTCAAAGATTATTGGAATAAATATCAAGTGCTAATCAGTGCATTAAGCTATGCATTGATATAAATAGCATTCTATTATTAACTTCAATCCAGTATACTAAGGTACTCATGTAGAAATATAGGCATTGTGTGCAGCATACCTAATGGAGGTGCAATATTCATAAACTTGGTTGCTTATCTTACCATAACTGCCGAATTTCAGTGGTTTTTCGGTTTTACTTTGAACCATAACGTCCCTTTAACAAAGTTTTTTAACTGAATATATATATATGTATATATATATATATATGTGTGTGTGTGTGTGGGGGGATGGGTTAAGTTAATGAAAAAGGTGGAGGGGTATTAGGGGTGGAGGGGGTTGCTTGGGGTCTCCCACCGCATATATATGCAGTAAAAAGGGCAAACAAATAAAATAAATATTCAGTATTTTGGGCTTTGAAATTTTATTTTCGAAGTCATCACACAGATCCAGTCTATTTCTTATGTTTTTCACAGATACTATGGGCTTCATTACGAGGTTACATGAATATTACGGGCTTCAGCGAAACAGTAAGTTCCCATTTTCATGGAGTTGCATGTGGTTTGGGATATCTGCTGGGAGTATGTTACATATGGCTTGGTCATAACCTTTTGTATTTTTCTTTGCAAAGCCCCACTCTTGGCTCTGGATGTCTTGTGGGATTTGTTGATGTGACTCATTTGCCCTGTGAAGTCCTTGGTGCTCCCTGCAAGGAAGGGAGGTTGCCCATGATGTGAGCCTGGTAGCCCAGGACAGCGGTATGTTATGTCATATCCTTTGTGCTGTACGAATGTTAGTGACAAGGTCAAAGCAGGACGAAATAGGTGTCTGGGGTTGCTGTTGGTATTCTTGTTCAGATGAGAATTGCCTGGCATTTCGGTGCTGGACTGCCCTTGGACTTATATGTTGTTGAAATTTCTCTTTGTGAAAGGATGGTGAGCTAAAGACTCTGGTTGAGACTCTAACCCAGTATATAGACTGGTAAAGAGACACTCCCAGGACCCCCCTTGTGTGTGCGTATTAAGTAGCTTTAAGTTTTCACCCTAAGTTACTAAGGTAATCCAGACGTGGAACCCTTGCTCACTGTTCTTAGAGAGGCACAGCTCCACCTCACTGACGAGACCCAACCAGGCAGAAACAAGTGTCTGCGGTTGCTGTTGGTACTCTTGCTCAGAAGAGAATTGCCTGCAGCCCGTGGGCAGGACAAAGACTGATATGTTGTGGACATTCCTCTTCTGTGAAAGGATGGTGAGCTAAAGACTCTGGTTGAGACTCTGATCCAGGATATAGGCCAGTAAAGAGATACTCCCAGGACCCCCCTTGTTTGTGTTTGATAGTGAACATGAATGCAGCAACCAAATCAACAATAACCCAAGACCACCCTCATGTGTGGTGATACACCTATTCTCACCCCTCCCTGGAACAATTTCTAATTAGTAATATAACATTTGTGCTGACTGCTGGGGCTTTAGTCTGCCTTTGGTCAGCACCATTGCGACTGAGACACGAGACAGCCTACTTCTGTTGGGAAGGGAGACACTCACACAGTACCTTCTGATTATTGGCCTTTGCAGAGTTTGTAGGTGCTACTCTGAAGGAGGGCCACCTTCCAGGGACACAAAACATACCGCTTCATTGGTTCCTCCAGAAACACCACTACGCTCAGCTTCCGTTCACATAACCACCTGCCGATCTGCATTCATAGCTTTGTGAAGGGATCCGTGGCTCAGGTCCACCTCCCCCTCCATCCTGAGTGCTCGCTGGATTTGATTGCTGCTCTGTTTGAGGTTGCAGCTTTCTCAGTTTGCCAGTGATGCACTGGGTAAGCTCTGTCCCCGCCCCCTTGGCCCATGGAAGGCTGATCATGTGCTTGAAGCGGGATTCCCCAAACATGGGGATTTTCCCTGTTAGGTGTTTTGTATTTAGGAACGCCCATCTCTATTGAGTGCTAATTATATGTGGGCCCGTTGGGCTGTTAACATACATAAGAAATCACCACTCCCGCAATTCCCCATGTGGTCTCTTTCCAAGCTATGACTGTACTCTGATGGTCCTGTGTTCTCCTAGGCCCCTTTAGGGTGCCCTATTCCACCCCCGACTCACTCCTGCAGGTTGTAGGTCCGTCCCCGAACAAGGCCTTGGTTCAGCATCTTCAATGCACTTGTATCAGCAGATCAGCCCAGAGAAAATTATTGTTTACATGGAGAAAAACTTTAGTCACAAAGGGACATCTGTGTTTGTATTTCAACTTAAAAGAAATTGTGGAATGATCCTGTGAGGGATTTTCTGCAAGTAAAACAACAGTGGTAAGCAGGCCTAGTCATTTATAAATACCCTCATTTTTGCCAGCAGAATCATTAGGAATATTGCAGGTCCCACATGTTTTCCAAAAATGAATTTATGAGGTGTGCTCGTGTATTCTAAAAACCAGATGTGCTATTTGCTTGCAGGTGGAGTGATAAGAGTACCATAAAAGCGACGTAGGCCTGAACAGTCAAAACAGACGTGAGCAGATTAAATAACTGAAATTCAACTTAAATCATGGTCTGCGGATGTTTTACCATCTGCCCTGCTCCTGACTGTTGAAATAGATGTCAGATTTATAATACAAAAACCCTGGGAATAAACGTTGTTCAGTGTATGCTGAACATGTATATCCTCAATGGCCAGATGCCAGCTGAAACCTAACAGGCCGATTCATGGAATCAACGTGCGCCGGAAAAACGGCGCACGCGTGCGAAAACGTGCGATTCGCAGTGAAATAGCGAAAATTGCAGTGCAAGTGCGATTATCGCAGTGCAAGTGCGATTATCGCACAGAAAACATCGCACATCTATTCATGGAAGTCCGTGCACGCACAAAATGTGGGATGTGCGCTGAAAAAGTGTGCGGCGCATGCTGGCGCACGCTGGTGCACGCTGGCGCACAGGTCACCGAACGCCGTGCGATAAGGCCACAGCGAATTCGCACATAGCGCGGCGCACATAACAAAAGTAGGCGTAACACGGGGCGTCACACGCAGAATGGGGAACAACTCGTGAAAATGTGGGCGTCACGGGGGAAGTACAGGAGGCAAGTGCGCAGAACGCCCACACACTTGCCTACAACATGTATTCATGGAATCGAATAGGGAAAAACAGCGCACGGCCAAAGACGCGCACAGGCCCATACATGTCCGCCACATGAAAGCAGGCGGTAGCGTCCCTGCGCAGGAAAAAAATGTGCGCCAGAGAAGGCCCACACGCGATCGGGCCTGGGGGAGCGTGTGCGTGTATTTCAGAGGTGCGCGAGAAGTGCCACACGCAATCGGGCCTGGGGGAGCGGGGTACATGTATTTCAGGGGCTCGCGGGTGGTTCTACACGCGATCGGGCCTGGGGGAGCGGGGTACGTGTATTTCAGGGGTGCGCAAGAAGTTCCACACGCGATCGGGCCTGGGGGAGCGTGTGCGTGTATTTCAGGGGTGCGCGAGAAGTTCCACACGCGATTGGCCTGGGTGCGTGTAGTCCAGAGGTGCGCAAGAAGTTCCACACGCGATCGGGCCTGGGGGAGCGTGTGCGTGTATTTCAGAGGTGCGCGAGAAGTTCCACACGCGATTGGCCTGGGCGCGTGTATTTCAGGGGTGCGCGAGAAGTTCCACACGCGATCGGGCCTGGGGGAGCGTGTGCGTGTATTTCTGAGGTGCGCAAGAAGTTCCACACGCGATTGGCCTGGGCGCGTGTATTTCAGGGGTGCACGAGAAGTTTCACACGCGATTGGCCTGGGCGCGTGTATCACAGGGGTGCGCGAGAAGTTCCACACGCGATTGGCCTGGGCGCGTGTATTTCAGAGGTGCGCGAGAAGTTCCATACGCGATTTGCCTGGGCACGTGTATTTCGGGGGTGCGCGAGAAGTTCCACACACGATCGGCCCTGGGGGAGCGTGTGCGTGTATTACTGAGGTGCGCGAGAAGTTCCACACGCGATTGGCCTGGGCGCGTGTATTTCAGGGGTGCGCAAGAAGTTTCACACGCGATTGGCCTGGGCGCGTGCATCCCAGGGGTGTGCGAGAAGTTCCACACGCGATTGGCCTGAGCACGTGTATTTCAGAGGTGCGCGAGAAGTTCCACACGCGATTTGCCTGGGCGCGTGTATTTCAGGAGTGCGCGAAAAGTTCCACACGCGATCGGGCCTGGGGGAGCGTGTGCGTGTATTACTGAGGTGCGCGAGAAGTTCCACACGCAATTGGCCTGGGCGCGTGTATTTCAGGGGTGCACGAGAAGTTTCACACGCGATTGGCCTGGGCGCGTGTATTCCAGGGGTGCGCAAGAAGTTCCACACGCGATTGGCCTGGGCACGTGTATTTCAGAGGTGCGCGAGAAGTTCCACACGCGATTTGCCTGGGCGCGTGTAATTCAGGGGTGCGCGAGAAGTTTCATACGCGATCGGGCCTGGGGGAGCGTGTGCGTGTATTCCAGAGGTGCGCGAGAAGTTCCACACGCGATTGGCCTGTGTACGCGATTCCATTGGACCAAAGGCTGTGACAGCACAGGCGCGTCTGTGACGTGACACGCGCGGGCGTGTCCCTGTACCCGGGGGAATGTTACAAGACCAAAAACTGCACGTCCGAGTGTCAGCCCGCGTAATTGGAGGATAGTCCCTCAGTGCGTATACGCGGAAGTGACGTTGGACGTGTGGTGCGGTTTAAAAGGTGCGTGTAGTACGTCATTTCCTTGTACGTGCTTCCGTGGAGAGCGAGTGGGTGAAATCTGTACTTCTTGTCGGTTCACACGCGATTCACTTCACAGCGTTTCTAGTTCGTACTCCCTGTTACCTCTGTCAGTATTTTTCTGATTTTCTCTTCGACTTGTTTCCTCAAACAGCATTGACTTCTCCTTTTGTCCTGTCTCCTCAGACAGTGTACAATTCTTCTTTTGGCGGGGGTGTTGCCAACGCGCACACGCGCATATTTTTCACGCTCTTTTCCCAGGCAGACGGTGAGTCGCGCACGTATTTACCAACTGTGCTAGCCCCGTGTGTAGCGTACCCCTTCAGAGGTCATTGTAGGCTGCGTGTGACACGCATACGTTCATTTTTGTGTTTCTGGGTGTCACAGCGTAGTGCAGGTTCCTTTTCCCACGCACGTGGTCTACGAGGGGTCGCGTGCACGTCATTTTCTGTTTTAGGGGTGCCTGTGCGTTGCGTGACCCGTCCTCTTTCCCCAGGGGTTCCATACAGCCTTGCTAGAGCACTTGGGTACGAATTCCATCTAGTACCCTACCCCTTTGACCCCCAATTGCCCAGGACAATTGTCCACTGCAACTCCCATACGCACAACTCCATCAGTGCCATGGCTGGGAGGCGAGCAAGTGGTAAGGATGGCAAAGGTGGCCGAGCCTAAAGAGGTGGGCGTGGTGGGCGCAGTAGGGGATGTGGCCAGGATTTGCAGACTCCCTCTAGCCCCCCACGTGTGAAGGACCAGTCAGGGAAACACCCCCCCCCCCATGGTTGAGGGAAACGTGGCTGACACCATCCCTGCTCAGCCCTTGTTGGACCGGCCCGTTGTGGCACCTGACCTAGCACAGGGTGACTCCCAGGCTGACTTCCAGGTCGCCAAGTCTAGGCCACGGGTGGCGGCGCAAGCCAGTGTCACCAGGCCACGTGGTACAGGGGCAGCCATGTCATCTTCTGCCCCGAGTAGGCGGGGTGGGGAGGCTGCAGGGGCAGCTGCAGCTCCGTCCTCCCCAGATCTGACTCCCCCAGCAAGGACAGTGTTGGTCCCGGTACATCAGACTGAGGTTCCCCCTGCCATCATCACACTTCAGCTAATGCCTGCAGAAAGTCATGCGGTCAGTGTGCCATTGCACACTACTACTACACAGTCCACCGGTGCTCCTGCCTCTAGTGTCCAGAGCGGCGTAGGGCACTCCGGATCCCCACCACCCACAAAAAGAAGGAGGAAGAGTGCTCATCCAGTACAGGCTGATGACCCCGACACGGCTACACGGTCCGGCACGCCAAGGAAGCCTAGCTTCAATGATGCCGAACTGGATGCACTTGTGCAGTATGTGTCCGAACATGACGCCGAAATGTTGGTCACTTCAGGGTGTAGGATTACACCTGCTCGACGTCAGGCACACTGGCAGTCCATCGCGGACAGCATAAGTGCCCTTGGGTTTATGAGGCGCACAGCTGTTGAGTGCTACAAGCGCTGGAACGACCTTAAGCGTAGGGCGAAGAAAAAGCTGGCCTCAAGTCATGCCGCAACTCTGGTGACTGGAGGTGGGTCTCCACAAGAGGACATAGAACTCACTTCTCATGAGCATGTTGCTGGGACCTACGTCACAGAGGAGCAGATCCAAGGTGTGGGAGAACTGCCAGATTACGAGGCATTGTCCGGTGAGTGCACATGCATGTGTGTGTGATCCATGTGTATGTTGTTTGTGGGAGGGGTTCTGGTTGAGTGCCAGGTCAGGGTGTGTGTGCCTGAGTGTTTTGGCCCACCCATGTGCTTCATCCAATGCATTCGACGCCCCGAGATTTGGGTATTACAGTATCCCTTCTGGCCACAGTAGGCGTTTTGCACTACATCGCACCAGTTGCCCTTGAAGTGGCATCTTGCTACAATATTGTTCCGTATTTAGCTGTGTTCATTCATGCTGATTGTAGGAATTCACCTGGTTCTACTGCGCATCACTCTGCCCTATTGTCACATATATGACATGCCTATGGTACATGCCATCTGTGTGATGGCATGTGTCATGTATGTGTATTGGACATGCCACTCACAGGCCAATGTGTGATGGCACTGCTAGCCACCATGCAGCTGATGTGTTGCTCTCCCATCTTGGTGGCATCAGGGTCTGACATTTTCCTCCCCTTCCAACTCATGGACAGTGCATGCATGGGAGGGTTATAGTCATGTGGGACATGTGTAAATCAAGTACTGGTACTGTAGCTTGTCTGGCCTAATAGCGTGCCATGGTGCTAATGCCTGTTTCCATTTTTTGTCTTTCATGTTTTTGCAGAGGATGACGCACCTGATGCTGTTGAGGGAGAGGAGATGGTGCAGGCCTAGGAGGGATCTGAAGCACGACCAGGCACCAGTGGGGGGTGTGGTTTGGTGGTGGGGGAGAACCCTCTCTTGCTGCAGGCCATACTGTCCAGGGGTGTCCCTGGCTGCACCTCCCCAGAACTCTTTTTAGGTGTTGATTCGGATGAGGCATATGTGGATTCGCAGGTATGTGTTCATGGAAGGGATACTGTTCTGTCCGACCCACCTGCACCAGGGGTAGAGCCCACTATGGGGATGTCAGTGTTGGTAGGTGCGCCTGTGGTGGTTACGGATGCAGGGCCACACTCCGCAACATCTGATCCTGTTCCTGGGCCAGCAGTTCAGAGGGGAAATGCAGTCCTGCAGCCTCAGGCAGTGCCGACACAGCAAGGCGCAGTTCGCCTTGCCCCAGACAGGTGTGGTGCCCGCCAATGCGTTGGCCGTCCGCCACCAGGCAATACCACATGGGAGCAATCCATTTACGGTATGGCCAACCAACAGGCAGCATCATCAGAAATGATTGCTCAAGCCATGGAAAGGGTGGCCACTTCATTGTCCCACCAGAAAGGCTGATGGAGCTACTACAGCAGACAACAGACTCCATTTGCCAATCAGTCAGGGAGGACATGTTGGCGTCCAACAGGGACGGACAGGCGGCCCTGGACAATCTGAGGGAATCAATTTCTATAGATGCCCAGGGACAGAGGGAAGCCCTGAGGGGAGAGGTCCGGCACCTCAGGCAGACTCTTGTGGACCTTGAGGCTTCCACTGTCATCAGGACGGAACAGCTGCTGGAGCGCGTCACCCGTACGCTCTCAGCAGAGATGCAGGCAACTCGGGCAGAGGTCCGGGCAACACGTCGGGTGTTGCATGGGGATCTCCGCACCATATCCCTCCAGAACGAGGCCTTCCAGACCCGCATGCTTGCTGCCATGGAGGACCAAACTAGGGTGTTGCGTGCACTGCCTCCCATAGCACCACCACCTCCTGTGGCAGCAGCAGCAGAGGTTGAGGAGATCGAATCCAGCAGTGAATCTCCCACTATTTAGTAGCCGTGCAGGCCATGAGCCCATGGAGGTTTTTTTTTTTTCGCAACATTCACGCAGGTGGCTGTTGGTGGGCACCCTGTCCTCGGACCTCCTGGGTGGCCTCCCCCACCCCTCCTGGCCCACACATGGCCATTTTTGATTTTTGATTTTTTGTTGCAGTGTGTTGCCTTGTGTGGCTCCCGTGGGCATCCACTGTATTCCGGCTGGGCACATGCAGGCTTGTCCTGAGTCTGGGTTAGATGCTTGGGTTCATGAGACACACACACCTCCTGCTTCCCATTTCCATGGGCTTGCAAAGGGTGTGCCCAAGTGACAGTGAATTACACAGTGACTTTGGACTCCCATGAGCTGTGTGGGCAGTCTGTAGTCAATACTGTGTATACATTCCTAGTGCATATTGTTGTTGTATTATGCACTGCATGGTGTATTGATGTGTGCTTGTGCATCCATGTCTCCCTCCTAATTTGCAGGTTCATTCCTCATGTCTTCACAAGGCCGTCCACTTTGGAGATGGAGCTCATGTTGTGAGCAGTGGACTTCCAGATGTGCGTGGCAACAACACTGTACAGTTGGAGGTGGTGGATGTGCTGGCATTCTCATGTTGTAAGACTACGTATCCTTTGCCTTAGTACTGTCATGTTTATGCTATGTCGATTGTATTGTGGTAAGTATTTGGTCATGTGTGTTGTTGTTTCTACATTTATGTGGGCATATTGTGTGTGGCCAGTTTCCATTAGGGACACTGTACTTTGTGACACGTGTCATGTTTGGGGGATGACTTTGTTTGCTCTCACATGGCATGTCATGCAATGGTGTGTTGGGTGGCGGTGCTGGGGAGGGGTTGGGTGACATGGCACTGTTGTCATGTTGTGTCTTGCAAGGGGGTAATGATTTTAGCAGAATAGAAGTGTGTCTTTTGAACACAGCATTGGTGGTGTTTGTGTAGGTAGGGAAGCACACAATGGAACACTTCCAGATGTACAATCTCAGGCTGGTATGGTTGTGACAGTTGACTGTCCATTGACACATCATAATTGTCAGTTACAATCATCATTGATTGTCAGCTGGTATGTGCCAGGGCTGTGTGCACTCCACAGGGGTGTGATTTTATGTGAAGTTATTAGCCACGAGCTGCGTACGGGCTGCCTCACCCCGTGCCCTTTCCCCTCCCATGCGCAGTGGGCATGCATGTGGTTGGGGATGTGGGGGCACCACCATGTCCACGGCCAGGCCCCGGTGTGTTGCAACGTTGTGCAGGACACATGCTGCCACTATGATCCTGCACACTACTGGGGGAGCGTATAACAGCTGCCCGCCAGAACGGTCAAGGGAGCGGAAGCGTGACTTGAGCACTCCGAATGTGCGCTCCACGATGCCCCGGGTTGCAATGTAGGCTGTGTTGTATCTTACCTGGGGTGGCGTGGTGGGGTTCCGAATTGGCGTCATCATGTGGGTGCTGAGAGGGTAGGCACTGTCCCCTGGGGAGGTGGTGATGGGTATCATCAGTGGGGTTGTGACATTACTCAGTATCTGACATGCATGCATGCGCAGTGGCATTTATACTCACCGAGCAGCCATGTATCACCATGCCGCCCAGCTTCTATGTCCCGGTTTAGGGTAGACATTCTGTAGATGAAACTGTCGTGGGTTGAGCCTGGATAGTTGGCGTATACTGAGGTGATGATTCCCTTGGCATCACATACTTCCTGGGTGTTGATGGAATGCCAGTGCTTGCGGTTTCTATAGATGTGCTCAGTTGCCGTGGGGGGACGTAGGGCCACATGGGTGCAATCAATGGCACCTAGCACTTTGGGGAATTGTGCCACCCTGTAGAAATCCTGGGCAACAGCCTGCCTTTCTGCAGGTGTTCTGGGCAGGTATATGTGCCTGCGGACTGATGGGCGTGCAGTGATGATGGCCAAGACCTGGTGTAGGCAGCGTGACTGCGTGGCCTGTGACACCCCCCCACTATGGCACTTGTCCGCTGAAATGATCCAGTGGCCAGGAAGTGCAGTACATTGAGGACCTTCTCCAGGGGGCTGAGTGCTTGGGAGCACAGGGTGGTTGATGTGAGGTCATCCTCCCACTCACTGACCAGGTCGAGTATTATGTGAGGTGGAAACCTGTACCTCTCATACACATGGTCATCAGGCATCCCAAAAAGGCTGGTTCTGGGAGTAAAAATTCTGGCCCGGACTATCCTCCTCCTCCTCCTGCGGTATCCCACGGCCACTGCTGCTAGGAACGGTATGTTCATCCTGGCGTCTGTGCTTGTTTGTTGTTTGCGTGCACTTTTATGCGTGCGGGTGGACGTACGCCTACTTCCTGCTGGCGTACGTGTTTCCGGATTGGCCACGTTCGTTTCCATGAATACGTGTTGTAGGCGAGCGTGTAAAACTTCCTGCGCAGCCCTGGAATACCCGCACCCAGCCCAATCGCGTGTGGAACTTCTCACGCACCCCTGAAATACACGCACATGCTCCCCCAGGCCCGATCGCGTGTGGAAATTCTCGCGCACCTCTGAACTACACGCACCCAGGCCAATCGCGTGTGGAACTTCTCGCGCACCCCTGAAATACACGCACACGCTCCCCCAGGCCCGATCGCGTGTGGAACTTCTCGCGCACCCCTGAAATACACGTCCCCCGCTCCCCCAGGCCCGATCGCGTGTAGAACCACCCGCGAGCCCCTGAAATACACGCACCCCGCTCCCCCAGGCCCGATCGCGTGTGGGACTTCTCGCGCACCTCTGAAATACACGCACACGCTCCCCCAGGCCCGATCGCGTGTGAAACTTCTTGCGCACCCCTGAAATACACGTGCCCAGGCCAATCGCGTGTGGAACTTCTCGCGCACCTCAGAAATGCACGCACACGCTCCCCCAGGCCCGATCGCGTGTGGAACTTCTTGCGCACCCCTGAAATACACGCGCCCAGGCCAATCGCGTGTGGAACTTCTCGCACACCTCTGAAATACACGCACACGCTCCCCCAGGCCCGATCGCGTGTGGAACTTCTCACGCACCTCTGGACTACACGCACCCAGGCCAATCGCGTGTGGAACTTCTCGCGCACCCCTGAAATACACGTACCCCGCTCCCCCAGGCCCGATCGCGTGTGGAACTTCTCGCGCACCTCTGAAATACACGCACACGCTCCCTCAGGCCCGATCGCGTGTGGAACTTCTCGCGCACCCCTGAAATACACGCACACGCTCCCCTAGGCCAGATCGCGTGTGAAACTTCTAGCGCACGTGTGTCCCCGAAACCCGTAATACGCGTTCCCCGCTTTTCGTTTGCTGTTTGCCAGTCCGGTAAACTGGTACAGGGTTGGCACGGCCCTTTGGGATGGTTTTGCGATCTTGATGGCTTTTCCTTGCGCAAGGGCGTTCTTGGGGGCGTATCTGGCGCTGCTGCAGGGTCGCTGCGCCACTCTGCGCCACGTCTGCTTTTGGAGGCCAGAATCTTGTACAGATAGAAGCAGGTTTTGCTATGTAAGGGCCAATTTGATATCTTTGTCTGTGCTTTTTTCTAGATATATGTACATTACACAAATAAAAACAGTTCATCCATAAAAAAGCTATTGTTAGTATTGTTCAGACTGTGAAGTATTTGAAAAGCATGTGTAGTAAGCAACATACTTAACTCAACAAAATAATCCTTCTGGTGATGTCATTGGCGAAGAGGAGTATTCAATGGGTGGGTTATAGTCTGAGAGAGACACACTCCACTACACATCTTTTGCCTGCTCTTAACAAATCAGGTGATGAATTTCTCAGGGTATCATACAGTCAGTGGAGCCAATACAATTAATGAACCACTGTGCAGTTTCCTGCATCACAATATCTCGTACTGTATGTTATGATCCTATTAGACCTAGACAGGAAACAAAGAAGTTACTCAGGATTACGGAAAAGGAGATTTAAGTTCATTAAGAAGCAATGCACAGGGGCAGGTCTGGAGGAGCGACTGCGATGCCATTTTTGAAAGCCCCTTATAAATGTAAATTAAAGCAGAGAGAATCCAGTGCATAGAAGCAGTGGTACATAGGCTAAAGGCTGATGCTGATGTCTAGACGGAGGGGACAGAGTTGCCAGGGGGGTGTCGCCTAGATTGAGTTGGTCTGTGCAGAGCCCCACTGTCTGTTTGCACTGATACAATAGGCAAAATGAGGCCCTTAAATAGTATTTAAAAGTTGCATATCTAAAGAATCTAACATTGTGCAGGGTGCACATGCCTCTACCAATTAGAAGATAATGAATCTACGTCCCTGGTGATTGTGGTGGCAGTGGTCTGTCTGGATTGTTAATTTCCTGAATTCTTTTGACATCACAGTTTTACAGTTGAATTACAATGCTAGTCGCTCTGTAAAATTATTTGCCAAATAAGTAATTGATGAGCATATAGTTCATAGCCCATGGAAGATTATAATTATTATCATTATTATTATATTATTATAATTATTATTATTTTTATTATTATTATTATTATTATTATTGTTGTTATTATTATTATTACGATAGTTATTATTAATGTGTTCATGGTTTAAACAAGCAAACCTTACACAAATATAATTGTTCAAATATTCAACTAAATCATAGTTATCTTTTTTATTCATAATTCAGCTTAGCTAAAAATAACTTCATCACATTGTTAATCCTCCTAATGAACTAATTCACATCAATATCTTATAAAAATTTGTGAAATGATTAACAAATACGCTGTAAGACACGTAATTTAAAATCACTGACATCAAATTGACACTAATAAAAGGTATCACGCATTATTACATCTTGAGCAAAATAAATGACCATATCAAAATGTGCAACTTATCCTTGCATAATTGCATAATTTCTAGATAGCTGTACATACACATTAATTAAATGTATACTATGTAAAAATGGAAGAACAGCTAGAGTCAAAGATGTTGATCTCCCACTACATAATATTTCCCATAAGTTATCACTCAAAATAAAAATAGATCATATCTAAAACTAGTAAAGGGCAGAGTGCGCAAATTATTTAGACGTGAACAATTCAGCATGAGGTTCCCCAGATGTCCTTTGTCTTTATTGCAATGTATGCACTCTGCTCGCGATTGAGCCACTCTTTCTTTATGCATAGATAATTTCCCTGGTCATGAGTAGATTTAATCTAAATGTAATAAAATGTGTTCTAAGCTGTGAGCTAAGATATTCTATCAAATATTGTGCCATTGCTCCAAGCTTTCTATGTTCGAGTTTTTAATTTTCTGAAAGTGAATAGCTCTTTAATCCTTAGTTGCTATCACACCAATCCCATTGCCACAAAAGGTATCTTTTTGGAGGGTTGAACTTTGAACTAAAGTCATAATGGTGTTTCCTATAGATTTCAATAATGCTTTACATTTACAAGCATAATTATTTAGATTCTCCTGGATCTGACCGTTGAAATCTTCAAAAAGGGAGTTTGTAGGGGGTTCCAAAATGTTTTTACCCAGAAGAAGTCTTTTCTAATTAGTTCTCATATTTTCAACGACACCGGGCCTCAACTGAAAATCGAATAATTGACATAGTCCCACTATTCGGCAAGGCCAATACTTTACGCCAGCTGAACCCCTCCATGGGGGTCAACTCTAGATTATCCAGAAAATGTTGGATTTCCAAACCATACATTAATGAGGGCACTACCTTTCCATCAAAAAACTTGATGATCGGTAGTAGAGAGATTTTCCAATATTTGTTGTTAATGCTCTTCATTTGTGCTACTAAAAGTGTTGCCTTGTTTTTGATATTATGCAATATTAATTATTTTTTGGGCCTTCTCTGATATGCAGTTAATTGACTGTCTCCAACTTATAGTTATTTATATGCCAAGTGAAGCCAATGAGTTTCCTAACAGCGGTCAAATGGATAATTGTTGTTTTCCCAGCAATAATAACCGCATAATTAGTCCAAGTATAGCCATGAATTGCTGTAAGTAAACTTTGTAAAACAATCTGGGTATTATCAAGTAGAATTCCTGCCAACAAAACTTCACTCCATTAATATTGGGACTATAAAGGCAGAATTTTCCATTGTTTCACCCACATCAGATACATAAAGGTCAAACAAACAAGAAGCCAGAATTCACCCTTGACTGAGCCCTCAGTGTTCGTATAGCACTCTATAAAGTTGCCCCGTAGAGTCAATCTAATGCTTAAAGCAGTTTCATTGTGTAAGTGGACCAAGATGTGCAAAAGTTCAATAGGGAGACCCCAAATATTCTGTCCTTGCCATAACTTGCCATAACTTGTGTCTGTTCGGCATGTCAAATGCAGGCGACAAATCAATACATGCCATAAGTATTGGAAGGGCATTTTTCTGCCATGCTAATTTGCGTGCATATTCAATAATGAATCCATTAAGTGGCATTCAAACTCCTCTTTGAAATCTGGTTTGACATTTTTTGAGTTGACCATTTACTCATTGAAATTCGAAATTTAATGAGGGTGCCATGTAAGACGATTGTTGGCAATTCCGGCCGATGGACTACTCCGATTGAAGTACCGAAAAAGAGCACTCATCATATTATAATCATTTATCCTCATGTCCAATGTGGAGAAAGGCATACATTTATGGAAATTCGGCTCTAGAACAAAATATAAACAACGCAAGTTCTAGAAGACTAAGGGCGTCATTCCGAGGTGGGCGGTAAGGGGTTAACGGCACCCTTAGCGGGAGCCGCTAAAGAACCAGCATGCTAACAACGGTCCCGTTATTAACGGTCCCGTTCTTAGCATGGTCCCCAATCCCATTGAGCCCTATGGGGGCACGAATGGGAATGGGTATGGGTTCCCGGAATGGGGAAATACCAGGTCCTCCAAGGTTGGAAAGGCCTGGTAATTCCCCATTCAGGGAACCCGGACTCGGTATGCGGTAAGGGGGTAGCCATGGTGCTCATATCGCCATGGCTACCTCCAACCTGGGAATGAGGCCCTAAGTATTTTTAGGGGGAAGATCACCTTTAACATTCACGTTTAGCCTATGAAGATTCCAATCTGAAAAATAGTACAGCCCATATTTAATTGATTGGCTCTGTTACAATACTGTCACATAGTTAATATCCAAATATCTCTCCAATAACAAAACATTAACTTCATTTCATCAATATGTTCGAGAGATTATGAAGGAATGTGTTTAGATCTCAGTGAAATGCATTGCAATAAATATTTACTAATGATAGATCACAATACATAGCAGCACATTTAACATGAAAAGCTAATAGGTCAAAAATGGATTCGTCAAAGATGGTAACTTCAGAGTCCCAACAAGATTTAACCACTGTTAACAGATCTCCATCAGGCCTACCAAAGGTAACATGACCAGCACTTTGAACACACATATATTAACCATCCAGTGTAGTATTATTTAGCAACCACATCTCCTATAGCGTACTTAGTTTCTGAGTAGTTAGGACACTACACAGATGGGAATCATTAAGCAGGTTGTGATGACCCCTAGAGTTCCATGACATTACCCTGTAAGAGGAGATAATACAAGAAACCCGGCCTGAGTTCATTCCCTTTCATTGTGGTAGATGCTAGGGCAGAGGATGACCAGGTCCAAACAATAGATGGAGTCAAAGTGGCTGTCTCAGTTCCTACTAGGTGGGCCTTCATCCTCCAGTGCAGGATATTTTCAGATCCTCGCTGAATATTTTATCCTTTTGTTTAAGCGATGACTCACTCATAGGTTCTTTGATGTGGTTTTTGCAATAGGGGGGCAAATCATACTGACTTTTTCACAAAGCTTCTCTGGCAGACGTTAATATCCCATATATATCCGTGAAGGGATTTCCATCACAACCATGTCAGTCCTCATGGCATCAGTAAATTCAACATGTTCAATGTGTCTAGAATGTATTAGTCTAAGTGCAGGTATCCTGCGAAAGGGAGCTAAGATATTTTACTAAGATTTAACAGAACCTTGCAGTCAAATGTCAACACAAACTCCAGGGATAGGTGAGATGATATACGCTTATGCATTGTAAGGTTCCTCATTCGGCTATGGATCAAGTCATGGTTTGGGGAATGCAAGCCTTGTTCAGATGTCCCGCCAAAGATGAATTGCTTCATGACTCCTGATAATGGAAGAAGTGGGGAGGAGGTAGCTCTTTAGGAGATACTTGATCAGCCACTGAGTGGTTCTAAAAGGGTCACTGGCGGTAAGTGCAGGTGTCACTCCCAAGGCTTGTGAGTTGGGGCCTGAAGATGTTGCCTCCAAGGAACATACGGAATCCTGTTGCTCCAGTTGTAAGATCTTTTTCGTCTTAGCCTTTTTATTCAGGTTAGCATGACTGGGAGAACCATTTGTTATAATACTATCATTCCTCCCACTTGAAATAAGAATTCACGCTTCAATGGTAACTTCTATCTGCTCTTTAAGTGGCAGCGATCTGAGACATTTTCAAGAAGATCTTTTATTTGTCTTCTTGTTCTTTTGTTATTTTGTTATTTTTGATTTTACTGTCCTTTCGCTTTCACAGATTTGTCCATAGGTATGAAGACCAAGGAGGAGGATGGCATCAAGTCTACATCCCCATTACAAGGCAACATACTTAGCCTTGCTACTTTAAAAAAAAAAAACAGTACACTGTGGTCTATCCATGAATTCCACTAAGGCAATGGCACAATCTGGCATGATCAAAGTTGTCATGAAGATTAGAGGATTTTCTGTTACTTCTACTTCACCCTCTGAAGTCACGGGGGGGGGGGGTTGGGGTGCTAAGGTAGAAAAGTCCAACTTCGCCTGGTTTGAGTTTAAAGAGATTGTATGTGACTTAACTGCAACGTTAATAATGTTGTATAAAGTTACTATGGAATTTAGAAAAAAATAAAGCACTGCTATTGAAGGGGCACCCAATGCCTTAATGGTCAATAATCTTGGTGATCTGCAATCGCTATCAGATAGTGAAGAAGACGATGTCGATAAAAGCAATTTATCTATAGGATGAGAACTCTGATCAATAAAGAAAGCGGGCATTTCGGATAACGACCCAAGTGATGGAGGTGCTCTATGTGGGTACTCCATGGCCAAATACTGGAACGCGTGTCACTTTGTGGAATATCAGTTTGAGACCAGGTTCGGAATGGCCTATAGGGCAATAGGCCCACGGCCAAAACAAACAAAAACACGAAATGCTGGTGTGGGCCCGTTTTTTTGGTCAAAGTGGGCCACTTTGTTGGCCAATTTGGGCCAGTTTGATGAGTTACTTCACTCTGCGTCTAATAGTTTTGACAATTGTTGCCGAATAAATATTCATTAAAATGCACAATTTTCATCACACTTTATCACAAAACTCCCCCTTTGTTACTGTTCAAACAGTGTCACGTTTATCCGTTTCCAACTAAGGGCCACTTCTACAAAGGTACCCGAGACAATTTTATCACCCAGTCCGACACTGACCCAGGAACAATTCGGGAACCACTACTGAAATGTTGTTTTGTGAAGTGCTTGTCTGGGATCGAAGTCAGGCACCAACCTTGTTATGTCCCATGCACTCGCACTTCGGCTTTAAAAAAAACCTCTGTTCTTATTTTCTTAATAGGCGTGGTGGCGAGAGTATGGCGGGATGCGAAAGGATTCCCCATCGTTGAAGGGGATCCACAACCAGTTTGTACATTATTTAACACGGCTGCTTCACTATCGGGCTGTGCTAGATTAGTCTGTGCCTTTCATTTGCCCCAGAGAAGTAAAGAGTCATTTTAAAACCATGTTTAACTGTTGTGAATGTTCAAGCAACATAAATATAACACGTTATTCATAATATAACATCGTAGACCAATTATAATGGTAATTGTAATAGCAGGTGACTTACACAATCCCTTGGTATTTTGATTTTTCCCTAACATTTTACGATGTTCCAAAATGAACATGACACGTTCTCTTCGAACATTTTAAAAATCCAGAATATTTAAAATTCTTTTGTGATTATTGCATTTACCATATAACTTAAGAGAATCTGATAATGTATTATTCTGAATACATTAACCAATTATTTTAAAGGTGGATTTTTACTTTGAATAAGTGATGGCCACTGAAATGTTGGATTACACTTATTAGAAAGATAAAGCCAACCACACTGCATTGTTTTGGTGTGAATTGCCATCACAATTTGAGGTTCTGCAGGGAGTTTTGCACTTGTTTGCCACACAACTGACCTGGGTCTTCAGGCCCGCTGCCCACACACCACACTCCCTGACTGATGCACTGAGAGCTTCAATAGCCCTCTGACCCCTGGCCTGGGTCTACAAATAAAAGAAAAAAATTCAATAGCTTTTTTATATCATGCCAGAGTCCAGTCTCTAAGCGCAGGACCAGGTGTTCTGCATTTATTTTCGGGAGCAGATGCGCTGGAAACACTTCTGTTCCCTGCGGGTCCGCTCCCGATGTCCGCCATGGAAAGGGAAAACGGACTCCGTTTTCACTTTCCCGGCGGCCATTTTCTTGGTTGTTTTTTCTTTTTTTCTGTAGCGTTTCGGGACAGAAAAAAATGCTTTTAGTGCCCCGGTCACGCAGATCTTGCGGGCCAGGGTACTAAAAGCAATATGACCCTCGCGGCGGGGGCAATTACCGACTCAGGTAATGCCCCGGGGCCTTCATTAAGGCCCTCGGTTTGCTCAGGCCTATAACTATGGGCTCCAGAGCATTACCTGAGTAGATTAAAGCACCTACTGCAGAGATCTATGCATAACCGGCAGGACCCTGGATTGAATCTGGGTAAGAAGAACTCAGCCTTTTATCCTTCTGAAGTTGAACAAATTAGGGAGTTTGGAGTGGGGAACAGTAAGAATTCAGGTCAGAGCAGCAGAGTCAGTCACATGTCAGGCATGCCTGGGTCTGTTTTTTTATCATTCAGATATCAACAAATTGAGTATTATTGAGTTGTAGATGGTTTATGGTCGTTCCATCGAAGGAAATACATCGAAATGCATTTCCATCGATGCAAATCCATCGAATGCCATTGCATCGAAACGCTATCTTTTACATGTAAAATTGCATTTCCATCTAAGCCAGTCCATCGAAAATATAAATGGACTGGTTTCAATGGAAATGCACTTTTACATGTAAAAGATAGCATTTCAATGCATTTATTTTCTACATCAAAACGTTACATGGAGCTGTCCAGTGCTGAAATTTCAGCACTGGACAGCTCCATGTAACGTTTTAATGATTTTTTGTATATTGGGGTGGTTCCTCCCTCCAGCCCCCCAAACTCCCACTCCCACCCCCCTAACCCCAACCCTAATCCTTAATCTAACCCTAGCCCCAACCCTAACCTCTAACCCTAATCTAACCCTTAATCTAACCCTGGCCCCAACCCTTACCCTAACCCTAATCTAACCTTTAATCTAACCCTAGCCCCAACCCTAACCCCTAACCCTAACCCTAATCTAACCCTTAATCTAACCCTAGCCCCAACCCTAACCTCCAACCCTAATCTAACCCTTAATCTAACCCTAGCCCCAACCCTAACCCTAACCCTAATCTAACCCTTAATCTAACCCTAGCCCCAACCCTAACCCCTAACCCTAACCCCTAATCTTAACCCTAGTTTCGAAATTACCATCGAATTATAGTCAATGGAAAGGCATTTCGATGGAAATGCTTTTCGTTGGATGTAATTCGATAGTAAGGCATTAGATGAAACTGATTTCGATGGAATGACAATATACCGTTTTATATTATTACAATATAGGAATTCATAACAGACATGAAGTTTTGAAAAGCCAATAGGATCAGTGAAGTGTTAATTATGAATTAGGGGTTCATGAAGTTTCACCATGTTGAGTTTGCTTCCATGATGACTACTGACGTTGTTTATTTAATAATAGGAAGAGCCCATGGCTGCAGGTCAATGACCTCAAAAAGGTCAGTAGGGCTGAGGAAGAGTCAGTGACATGTTAACCATTCGTGATTGTGAGGAATCCAACCATCCTGCGCTCACCTGTTTTATTTTTACATTTTTCATTAAATGGAATGATGGTAGACCAACCTCAGGAAAATGTGTGGGGCTAATCCACACACATTTTCCTATGTTCACACCATGACAACCCCATAGACCTGTGTACTCTGGTTAGGCAAAGCCTACAGGCACAGTCCACCCTCTCATATTTTGTTGGAATGTGACAGCCAGGAGTGCATTATGTCATCTCCAAGAACGGGGTGGGCCAACCTTCCCCCTGCCATGGTCAGCCTGATTTACTAACAAAGGCTACATGGATCTGCCCTCCTCTTTTGTTAGGCCCTGCAGCTGGTGGCAGCCATTAACATACCAAAAGGGGGTACTTCAAACATGCCCACATGCCCACAACCTTTCCTGTTGCAAAACACTCCAGTTATGACCTCACGCATACAGGAGATTGTTGTAGGTACCCCAGGATTGGGTCATTAAGGTAGACTTAGCCTACACCAATCATTGTGGCCCACGTGGCTTTAAAAGGTGGGGGGGCTCTTCAAGCAGATCATCGGAAGGCTTCATTAGAAGCAGAAAGAGGAACTCAACCTTGGACCCTGGCTGAGGGTACAGTGGGCCTTACATCTTCAGCCAGTGAAGGAAGTGCAGGAGGGAAGCAAGATCCCTCCCCTAAACATCTCTGAGGGAACAGAGGGAGATAAAGACCTCAGAGGTCCCTCCAGCCTCTCCACAACTGAAGCCCAGCCACCACACAGTGTGCCCTGCTAGGCTCTGCAGCAAGCTGCCTGGATAGGGAGTGGCAGGAGGTCTCTGAACCTGAAACCCAGAACAAAGCAGCTGTCTGCAAAACACTCCACAGCTGTGTGCCATCCACCTCAAAGGATGTCACAAGCCCATTGAAGGAGCTGGGAGCAGTACCTTGATGAGTATCTACTGATGTCTTCCTTCAAGGACTTTTTTGAGCCAATCGAGTTCCTCGAGATGCAACTGACTGCAACGCTGACCGTTGTCAAGCCGCAGTTGTTTAAAGACATCTGAGGCGTCTCGACTAGTGCTTCAGAACCACTAAACAGCACTGCTACAACGATTCCTGACCCTAAGCTGCCGTGTAGGCCAGCATGCAGCCGTTCATCCAGCTTCACTCGCCGAACCATCTTGTTGCCTGATAGCCACAGCTTACTACCGTCTCGACCCTATTGAGCACCAAGAACGCCTACAGCACAAGTTACATTATGGTTCTACACCCAGTCCTTCTCAGAAGGCCTTTAGAGACATATTAAGACCCATTGTTCCCTTTGTGCTGAAGCCAAGTAAACATAAACCTTTGTGGTTATTAACCATACATAATCCCCTCATGTCAGTATCCACAGTGCATCCCTTTTCCTTCTTGAAACTGTCTGTCCTCTGCATTCCTTTATGGGGTGGGTTGTATTTTGTAGTGTTGCTAGAACTGTCTGTTGTGATATAAATAAAGCAGATATTTTCGATACAACCTTGACTGGACAGTCCCTTTTGTATTTGGGTCATAATTGTAATTTCGCTGTGTTGCAAATAACCAACGATCCACGACCTTTCGGACATAAGCCTGCCGTTCTATCCACGTTACCAAAATTGGACAAGGAGGTTTATAATTTGCTTGTTATTCAATCTGTTTGGATCCCTTCTGGTGTACTAGGGGTGTGGGGCTGAGTGATGGTTTAGAAAGAATTGCAAAGTTATAAGATTTGTACCTGGGGAAAAAACATAACATATCTACAGTAAGAGGCCTATTTTCAAAACCTTTGTTGGTGCAAGTGATGAGATGCCCTAGTGCCTCTCATCACTTGTGTAAAAAATGATGAGTCCCATTAACGAAGTTCCTTTGAATATGTGCATCATAGATGCCTACATTCAGATGCCCGTTTTCATCCCCTTTGCACCTTTGCACAGATAGGGGTCATTTCTGCACATGTTAATGTGCACCCCGAATTTAGAAATGGGATGCATATTAAAATGTGCAGAAAACAACCACGTTCCCCTGTGTCACTATGGAAATAGTGCAGGGGAAATGCAATGCATGAGAGGGCTAATTCTGCCCCTTTTGTGAATTTATTCAGTATGGAGCTGCAATGGCATGAACGGCTGCTCTCCCGCTAACATTGCTATTCCTCAAGCAGGACTAGAAAAACGTATTTTTTTACAGATCTCACAATGACAGATTGTAAGGGCATGTCATAATGTAAAGGACTCCCACCATCTTCCAGGGTGCACAGAGCACCATACATTCTCCGGACACTAATGTATTTCAGGGAGCTGGTCAGTTTGTTATTTGTGCTACAACACAGCCTTCTGGAAGTGCACAGGCCACGTTTTGTGAGTAAGGTGACCTGTGCATTTCTCAAAGTAATGCAAATAAAAAATGCACTTACTACACATTACTATTGCACAGCTCTGTCCTCACCCACAAGGTCTTGGAGCACCCTACAAAGTTCGAAAGGGAGCAGGTGGAAAAAGATGTTACAATGTTTTCAGACTATGAAAGGAAAATTAGGATAGCAGGAGAGGTGGTCTGGCTGGTTTAGGGACAGGGAAAGAGATACCCATTTAAGGCTTTCGCTGAAGGTGTTGATGGGTGGGGCAGTACAGATGTGAGGAGGGGGGCGAGGATGGTCCAGGCTCTGGGTGCCCATTGTGTGAAGGTTTGTTTTTGAATGCAGGTTAGCTTGCAGAATAGAACTTGTAGAGGATTGGGGTGACATGTCTTCTGTTTGTGCGGATGATAGATTTCAGTTTGTTTTGAAATAAGGATTTTGTTAGGATTTGGTTTCTTGGTATATAGCACAGAGTGCCTCACTACAAGTACGGCAGTTCTGGTAAAACGGCGGTAATGTGGCAGGTATTCTGTTACTTCCAATTGGGTGGTAAGGTGGAGGATTTACTTCCAGCAAAATGCTGGAGGTAAATCCTCCACGTTACCACCAACATTTGGCAAAATTGGTGGAATTAACACTCCAGAATTACCACTGGAATTTATTCTGCCAAAATCCCCATGGAGTTCTCTGGACTCGAAAAAGGGGATTAACGCTGCCCTACCATCATGTGTAATCACACATCCGCTGTACCAAGTAGCGGTAATCAAGTTGGACCAATTCGCCATCGAATTAACACTAAACTTGTAATGAGGCCCTCCTGAAAGTAACCCTCTGGGGTATTGGGAGGCAGCACAGCGGGAGGGAGCTGGGGTGATGTGTTAGTGTTTTGGTAGGTGTAGAATTAGTCTTGTCACTTCATTCTCTCTGACTTGCAGGGGGATGAGAGTGTTCTGGAGAGTCCAGTGATGATACAGAGTCCACAGACCAGCTTGGAGAGAAGTAGTGTCAAGACTGTGGTACAGAGGTCGTCAGGGGGGAGAACAAAACATTAAGAATTACATTTGTCTTGCGTTATGTATAACTTGTAGCTGTGGGTTGCAGGTTTTGGTGATGCAGCTATCTGGTGTGTGAAGAATAGGCAGGGCTTGATGATGTAGCCTAGGGACTTGGCTGGTGCGGGGAGGGATATGTGTGGGTTGTCCTTAGTGAGTTCTTTGATCTTGGGGGTGTGGTCTTATTTGTGGTAAGGGAGTAGATAAGGAGGTAATCTGTTTTGGTTGGGTTGGGTTGAGTTTTAGGAAGTATCTGGCCATCAAGGTGGTGATGGGGAAGAAACAGTGTCTCGAGGAGCTCTGTGAGTGTGGTGATTTGAAAGTATATGTGTATGTCATCTGCGTACTTGTGAAAGTGGGTGTTGTGGTTCCTAAGATTCTGTCTAAGGGATTTAGCGTATAGGTTGAACAGGAGGGAAGATGGGCAGGATCCCTGTTGTACTCCGTATTTGCCCAAGCGGACATTTGATTGATACGGGGGAGCGGAGGCAACTAGTATCCCGCCAGCAAAAAAGGAGGTAAGACAGTCAAGAACAGTGCATGAGAGTTTCATTCTGTGGTATGGGATGTTTAGGAGGATGATGTGGTCAATGGTGTTAAAGGCTGCTCGAGGAGGACTAGAAGGGCTGGTTCTCCTTTGTCAGCAATGTTGTGAAGGTCATCAAGGATGTGAATTGTTGTAGTCTTGCTGGTGTGGCCTTGTTGGAAACCTGATTGGAAGGGGTTGGAGTGGCTGTTTGTGGAACGGTACTGTTGGAGTTGGCTTGTGAGAAAGCGTTTCATGATTTGGGTGAGGTATGGCCGCATTGTGATGAGACTGTCAATTTGGGGATTGTCAAGTTGAGGGATGGCTTCTTGAAGCGTGAGAATTGTCCTGTTTTCAGTACGAAGTGGATGGTACCATTGGAAAGACAGGAATTGATTATGTTAAGCCAGTGTGCAGCCAGAGTCACAATGCAGTTAGATACGGAATGAGCTGGGCATGTGTCATCCAAAGAGTGTGCTGGTTTTACTTTAGATGCAATGGTGATGAGGGCATCTTGGTCTATTGAACGGAACATGCCCCATGTGTTGGATGGGGTGTGCAAGAGAGACTGTAGAGGTCAATGCATCCCTGAAGTTGTGTATCTCGGAGTTGAAGTAGTCAATGGTGATTATAGAGTGACGTGATGATATTAAAAAGTTTCTGAATTGTTGAATCATGACTTGTGGTGGTGGTTGGGTGATTTCTGTGTTTTAAGGGAGACAATTTAGTGAAGTGCCTGGGTGATTGTGGTGTTGTCATTCTTGAGGAATAAGGTGGTGTGGGTAAAAGGGAAGGTGGGATGGTATGAGCGCGGCGAGTGCTGTGTTTGCGGTGCCTTTAATTTGCCTGGCTGGGGGACAGGTGTGGATGTGTCGCTTGTAGGGAGATGTGTGGTAGAGTGGGTGTTATGGAGATGGCAAAGTGGTCTGACCATGATACCCAGATTCAATTTTGCACATAAACCACATTTTGCCAGAGATGAGAAGGTCAAGAGTGTTGCCAGCAATGTGTGAGAGGTAGGTAATGAGTTGGGTGAGGTTGGAGTGGGAGAGTGGAGGGAGGACACTGTATGGTATGGGGTATTGAGTGGGTGGGATCTACCTGGGTTGAAATCCCCAATGTATATTGGGCGAGCTGTGGTATTTAGAATTCAGACTATTCAGTGTGAAAGTTGGGATTATGTGTTGGAGGGGTAAATGAGGTGAATGAATGTGTGGTGTGGGTGAGATGTGGGGAGCAACTGTGAGAGGCTGCTTAAAATGATGTTTATGGTGGGTTTGTGGGGTATGTAAATGTGAGTGTGTCTGTATATTGATGACAAGGCCACCACCTGTTTTGTGTGGGTGTTCCTTGTGGTGGATGAGGTAGTGTGGGGAGAATGTCAAGGATGATAGGCGTCTATTGTGGTTTTAGCAATGTCTCTGTGAGAAGCAGCATGTCTGGTGTGTGTGCGTGTGTGTGTGTGTCTGTGGTTATGAGGTAATTGATTTCATGCATATATGCGAAGTGCAGGGTGGCAGTTGTTTAGTGAGCATGTGTTATGTACGCAGTTTTCTCAGTGGAATCATTTGCTGGAGTATGATTTGTGTGTTGTGTGTGCACTTTATTTGTGTCATGTTGGTGTCAGCAAGTGACAAATAGAGGCTAACAGATGGAACATAAAGATATAGAGCTAGATACTCACACCTACCTTTTGCTCTATCTGGCCTTTGCTCAGGACGCCCGGGTGATTGGATGCCCGGCGACAGTGGCTTTCATTCCCAAACTGACCTGGAGTAAATCATTTAGAAAACGAAATGGGGCTTGACAAGCCAGCACTCTTCTGAATCTCTCAAAAGCAGAAGTAGGATCACAGGATGGGGGTAAGGGGCTGCAGATTGGGCTCTGAAGCTGATTTCCCAGATGCAAATGGTGGCTTAGAAGGTGGGGGACCTAGTATTCTAACCCTACATGAAGAGCAAAAAGACAAAATGCAGTTTTAATCCAGGCACCGGTTCAGAATGCCTGTGTGTGCATCCATTTTGGTGGGTTTCCAAGCTGCAAGATGAGACATTTGACAGTGAGGAGAGGGGGGGGCTTACGGTTCTAACCCTACCTGAAAGGAGGATAAAGGCAAAATCTAGCCAGTCTGGGCCACATGCAGGTTTAAAAAGACTGCATTTCTTTTTGTGAGTTTGGTACTAAGTGATCTTTTTAAAAAGAAATGGTTGCCACTTACAAACAAAAAGTTAATGTTGCTTTCCCTGCAAAGAAACAGCCAGGTGCAAAGCATTCGTCATTTAGACACTTTTCATTCCTGAAGCATCCATGGTAGGAAATGTTCTGGTCTTCTGACCTGTTCCATTAACTTTATAATTTGTTTGCTTTGCACATATGATGGTAGGAAAAAGGCTGAGCTCGTCCACCCAATGTTCACAGCAACATTAAATCAGCATGAGCTTAACGCAAATTTGCCGCCCACATCTCTTAAAAGTTCTGTCGAACGGAATCATCCAGATACAGTGAACATCAGGTGATTCGGGATTCGGGGTTCGGAGGAATTAATTCACAGAGGCTTAGCTGCAAGATCTAGCAGGCTGTCTCTGGTGCGGTGATCAACGTCAGTTCCAGGTTGCAGCATGTAGGCCATTGTTGTAGAAGAATTTTATTTTGCATTTTACCAGCACGTTTTTCAATGTTAGCCACAACATCTTTATCTGTGTCTAGAATCCTTGCCAGACTTCTGAGGTAAGTGTAACCTTTTTAGCTTCACGTAACTGCTCTGATCGTTCATTTTGGTGGAGCTGATGACCCCATTAGGCTACTATTTCAGGGGCACTGTTTCCTTCATTCATGTTTTCTGTTTTGTAACAAACATCACCTTACATTGGAATGTTGCATGGGTATTTTGTATACCTTGTTTCACTTTTGTATGGCAACATACTTTATTCCTATATGATGTGCACATGATGTGCTGGTGACCGTGAACTTTGAATTTAAAATTCTTTCGGAGCACCCTAAGCACTATCATTTTTTACCTCATATGCCATTTATTGTACCATATACTCAAAATGGCCACTCCACATGGTTTACCTCCTATCCTTTGAACATCTTAACCATATAAGTGTGTGCACTTTCTGGGATCCGGCTTGGATTCACAGGCTAGTATTTTGTGTGGCTGAAATGTCCAGGACTGGGTTTTGGGACAGTTTAGTCTCAATGCACATTAGTGCCAGGAAGTGTCTGTTACTTGGCAGATGTGGAGTTTGTTCCAATTCGTGATTGGACAGCCCTTACCTGCTTGTATGATACAGATGATTGCCATTGGCCAGCAGGGGCAAACCCCAGTTCACGTTTTCGTTTTGGATAAGAATAGGAGCCCTGCAGCCAATCTGTACGCTACCCACTGGATCCAAGTGTTGAAATACACGAAGCCTTCTAAGGAAGAGCCAGAGGATTGCTGCTGAAATTAACTTGCATTGCCCAAGCCAACCACTGGTGTCTGGTGTTGCCACTCCTACGACCAGACAAAACCCTATACTGGGCCTTTTTGATGCTTGACCAGTGGAAATAACTGGTCCTGTGTGAGTCACTGTGGATGTGCTCCTGAGTTGTCTGGCTGATCTAGACGAATGGGTGTCTGAACCATCCTAGAACCGGAGATCAGAACTCCAGCAGTCCCAATTAAAACACCATTTTTAGCCGCTGCACCTGTGACCCCGGGATGCCGATTGACTGACCCATTGACTGAAGTAAGTGTCCCCCGTGATTCTGTGTGCATTAGGAGTGGTCAGCTAGAAAATTGGAGTACGGGAACAGAGCATACGTAACTGTTTCAGACCACCTTCCCTATAGGGATTGTATGGGTGCAAGGTCCATTCCACCATTCCATAGCGTTAGTCTTGCTTGGCTGAAGTTGGTGGAGTTGTAGCACAGATTACCCCCTCACCCTGGGTAAAGCTTGGTGTGGTGGGATAGTGAGTGAGCATTACAAAGGGCATTTCTATGTTTTACTGAATCTTCTGATCAGAAAAATTAGAACAATTATTTAGTAAAGCTAGAATGAAAATGGTATCTTCTTATGGATAGATGGTCTGCGAACCGGCAACAACTGCAAAATATACTCAACCAGTTGCTATCTGAGTCAATTTTATTCTGCAAGGGCAGACCCAAAGAAGCAGACAAGCGCAACCTCAAAAATATTTGGGTAATCTAAGGGACATAGGGCCTCATTACGAGGTGGGCGGTAAGGGATTACCGGCACCGGCAAGGGCACAGGTGCCGGTAAGGGCACCGGTGCTGGTAAACCCTTACTGCCCTACTATTAGTTCCCTTTGCGGGTCCTTCCTTAACGCTTGGTTTTACCAGGCATTAAGGACGGGACCCGCAAAGGGATACCGGGGACAATAACGGTACCGCAATTTGCAGTACCATTATTGCCGCCTTCCCATTGAGCCCTATGGGGGCTCAAATGGGAATGGGCAATGGCTCTGGTGAATGGGGAATTACCAGTCCTGCCGACCTCGCAATGGACCAGTAATTGCTCCATCCACCAGACCGCAGTCGGAACGATTTTGGAGGCAGCCATAGCGCAAATAGCGCCATGGCTACCTCCAACCTCGTAATGAGGCCCATAATCCGAGTGTGAAAGGATACCAGAACATTTTGAGATAATTCTTTAAAAAAAAAGAATGTAAGCAGATTGTCACAGAATTAATTACCCTTAAACAAGATCCTACGAGTGTCCTCCAGAGCAGTGCAAACTCCAGAAAACTGTAGATCTGCAGCGATCGAAAAATAGTCATACCTACACCAGATTATCGATTTAAAGCAGAAATTAAATGATCTATGAATTAGGAAGAAATAATTTCAAAGACAAATTACTGGTTTCAGAAATATCAAGAGTTATTGCCTATCCGAGTACAGATTGATAACAAGTGCAAGCAACTATCTATAGCGGCTGAACAGCACCAGACCTACATTGATCAATTAAATTCCAACATGAGGAGGGTTAAGGAAGACAACAATTACAATATCCAAGCATTTGAGTTGTTGCAAGGAGATTATGAATCTGTCCAGGTACATTACCCAATTACCCAGAGGTGATTTGTATAAATCAAAAACTAAACGTACACATGTTACAGGATAAGATGGAGAAAATCCCAGACCTCCAAAAACAAAACATGGACGGCCCCCCATAGAACAGGGTGGTGTGCATAATTTCCCTTTTGCTGCAACACATCTCCACCTAGTGGCAGCATGGACCGGACACATGTTTTCAATGTGAAAATAGTGGCAACACATCCCTATGTCAAAATCCAAGTGATCACTCTAGGAAATCACACAGGAACCCAAAGTCAGTAGGCCTGGTCTTAAATTTGAAGGAAAGAAAACATAAAAAGCACAATTTTGGGAGTAATCCTAAAATTTATATAAAAATAAGGTTGAGGAATCCACCAATACCAATAATTAATTAATCAAAAGAGTTAAAAGCAAAAAGAAATATGTATATTATAGAGAGTCAGAAGAAGATGATGATGAAGAGTGATGGCAAAGGGTAGGACACAAGCATTATAAGAAGGAAGTGAACATGGACAGGCAAAAATAATCAATTCTTTAAGAAGCTTGGTAGAGATCTTTTCCAGATTTTATGCAACTATTGAACAGCATATTGAGACAGTGGTGCTTACATACAGGACTCTAAACATCCCTGGACACAAAATCTAAATTAAGTATTTTAGCTGGAGGGTATCTGAAGATCAGACTGACTTTTTCTCGAGTTTGTCAGAACAAAACAAAACTCAGAATACTTTTAGGAATGAATTGCAGAGACATTTTAATCTAAAATGCTTGGTCCGCAATTTAAAACGCAGTGCATATTCTATGTTCTATGATCCAGAGGAACCCCCTCATAAGTTCTTATAGAAACTCCAGAGAGATTTTCTTAGAATCAGCCTAAACCTAGATATTGAATCACTTAACTTGCATAACTCATATTTCTATCCCCTCTCAGTGCAAGTGATAGCGCAGCTTGCATGCGATTATTGCGATAAACGTTCCATCCGTTGGATTACTGACCAGGTGACTATTGTGTGTGGTACTGATTCAAATAAGAGTCAAGTCCCAGACCTAAGATGGAGGCATTGCTCAGAATTAACTTGACCAGACAATAAAGCTACCCTGCCATTGTGAGCCATGAGTATGGAGAGAATCCAAATTACCTACGATTTCCTGAGTAGAATCAGGGAAATTATCACAGGGACCCTAACAATAATGTGAACTAATGGAAGCCTCAATTTCAGAGACATAGGAGCCCAAGGATGATCAAAGATTACCAACATTTGGAAAAACAAGTTAGAATGCCTACAGAGCAGATGTAAAATTATTCGGTAGCACACCACCTGCATCAGAAAATATACTTGCTCTGAACACAACACAGAGTGCAAGTCAATTGTCATAAAATGCATTACATGATTATAATATGTGACAGCTCTAAACTCCAAGTCCGGCCACATCAGCCTGCAGCCACATATGAAACATTCCTGTTAGCATTTATAGAGATACATTTCACAAATGTGCATTCCAACTTGTGACTTTGCCATAATTCTCTTCTCATGCACAATTGGAAATATACAGCTCTTAGCTGGAGGTCATTCCGCCACCTCACCGGCCAACTCTTAGTGTGCTGGTGTGGTAACATGCCGGTATACGTTAATAACAGCACGTTATTACCGCACTGGCCAACTTGTAATGAGCCACGCTATATTGCAAATGCAAACACTGTTGGTTTAGTGATACAACTGTGTAGGGAAGATATTGGTATTGATAACATCTAAGGTTTATCATACAAGGGTAATAAGCAATGACACATAGATTCACCCAGAAGATGGACCCATGACAATATTGCTGTCCAATAGTAAGCCTGTCAGGTGCTCAGGAGTAGTAGATTCTGTTGAACTAAAGTGCAGAGACCAACTTTTTTCCAGAGCCTTGCTTCAGGTACAACACTATTCTCTGCCACAAAACCTGCCACAGCACCTCTGGGCATTTAGACTGCCTTTGAGAGTGGAGGTTAGGTCCTGGGGTGCAGGGTATGATGAAAAAAATGACAAAAGGACAAGTCAAAAGAACAGTTGAACACAATCAAACAGGTACTCAAGGGAACCAATCTGGAGTTGTCACAATTGGTGCATTTGGGGTTGGCACTGATGCGAAGTGTACAGCACAAAACAAGACATAAACAAGCAAAAGATAGAGGGGGTCATTACGAGATTGGAGGTAGTCATGGCGCTATTTGCGCCATGACTGCCTCCAATTACGGGACCGGGTCTGGTGTGGTGCAATGGGGACTTACCGGTCTAGTCCGACCCTGGCAGGACCGGTAAGTCCCCATTGCACCAACCGTTCCCTATTCCCATTTGAGCCCCCACAGGGCTCAATGGGAATGGGGAAGGTGCTATTTACGGGCCTGCTAACGGCAGGCCCGTAATTATCGGCCTGATCCCCTAACGGGACCCGACCACACGTCCCTTGCGGTTCCCATTAGGGGACCTCAGAATCGGGCGGTAGGGGATTATCAGCACCGGTCTCCATACCGGTGCCCGGTATTCCCCTACCGCCCGACTCATAATGACCCCCAGGGAGACGATAACACAAATTCAATTTTGATGTAGAACATAACCAAGTAAAGGAATTCATAATAGAGAGAGGACATTTTGAAAAACAGCAACCAAAAAAGAAAGACATACCATCACAGGGAGCAGGTCTCAGTGAGAAACCAAAATAACAAAGAAAACTTTTGCATAAAGTTAGGAAAACAGCACAGAGAGATACAGTGGGGGTGATTTACTACCTAATAGAATCAGTGACAATGGTCAACAAAGTGAGGGTGTAACACAGTGCATCAGTGGTGCCAAGGATGTCAAGACAACTGAAGATGAACTTGTAGCAGGTGGTATCCTTTCATTTAAAAACTATAAACCATCTCTCACAGAACTGATGCATGCACACAAAAGGGAGGGTCAGAAGCTGCACAATCCAAATAGCTTGGTGCCAAATAATGAAAAAGAATGGTGTGCCAGAAGAGTATAGACACATCAGAAGGCAAAAGTAAGAAACAAAGTCAAAAGATCCTGTGGAAAAGGGGATGATGGTTTCTTCATCTTCTGATGTACCTAATGATACATCTGTGGCCACCAATCTAGGAACTAATAAAAATGGAAAAAGTGATCAAGATACAAAGGATTGTTTCCCTGTAGATTTGTTTGATAATGAGCAAGCAGCAGGTACAGTAGGTATATTAAATACTGTCTATTGTCCCAGTCTGTCTCCAATGCAGGATGAAGTGTCCAAAAGTGGGAAGAAGCCAGAGGCAAAATGTCTATATGTACGGATGCAGAATGATCTGTCAAGGAGGGTGCACATTCAATCCCAAGAACACGGATAGGTACCCGAATTGCTCTTGCTAGAGAACTCAGTAATAATTCTCATTTCTTGTGTACCTTAGAAATAGGTGAAGACCGGTATAATACATCATTACTATACAGGGGCCATGTCAGGCCATTAATTGACACAGGAACACAATGTTTACAAGACATTTCGGCTTAATCTTAAAGCAGAGAAAGCAACAGGAGTTCTGTGGTACTGGTGGATTTCTGAGTGTTCATGACCATCTCAGGCAACATGGTTGAACTTGTAATTACACTCCTTTAGAGGAAGTCAATGATGACCCAATGAGGATTTTAGTAGACAATTTAGGTTATCGAAGCATCAGTCTTGAAAAGGGAACTTCCATTGGATTGGCCATCAGCAAGGATGATTCCCCTGCAAATATGAACAGTATGATTATTAGAAATATGCCTGAAGTGTGTGTCGAGACGAAGGCAAAAAGACCTAACATTGTTCACACAAGACCAGAGGGAATATTTTCATTTTATTCATTATAACCACGTGAAGCTAGGGATGAAATATGTCACCCTCAGGATGATTGTGTACTTTTCCAATGATACAGTTATGAACAGGAACAAGGTGATCAGAATTATTTAAAGGAACCTGAAGGAAAGAAGAAAATATGTTATGTACAAATAGATAATAGCACTCAATTAAAAGAAAACAGAGAAATCCTGCCATAGGAATATTTTTGGGAGTTTGAGAAATTGGTAGAAGAACAGGTCCAATTAGCAGATCTGTGTTTCAATGACGAGGAAATAGACCAATTCAGACAAATATTTTTCTCCTTCAAAGATGTGATTTCCTGAAGTCTATACGACTGTGGTATATGCATCTATATATAGGAATGTTACTTAAGATTCAGATTAAGACAGTTTTTGTCCATCAGTATCATCTTCCATTAACTTGCCTTTAATATGTATCTGAAATCAAAATGCACTAGAACCCAAAATAATTGTACAAACTGTGCATAGTCCTGTCAACACTCTTATTCTATGGGTACTCAAACCTAATAGTCAGTGGGGATTGTGTGCAGATCTGAGAGAGCTGAACAAGAGATTTCCGGTTTCAAGATTATCACTACTGTTCATTGACAAAGGAAATATAACTTACGTAGATGATGTTTTGTTGAAGCATAAGGAGTTAAGTGACCATTTTCAGGAAACAATGTATTGATGCATTGACTCTACTCAGAATGCTGGAGCCAAGGTCTCTTTTCAGAAAACAAAGTGGTGAAGAAAAAGGTAAACTTCTTAGGTCATGATGTTACTGCAGAAGGTCTGAATCCTCAAAAGAAAAAAATAGAAGCATTACAGACATTGAAAGATCCTAACAAACTTAAACAAAATATAGATGTCTGTTGGGTTTGACCAGTTACGGCAGAAAGTAATACGCAACCTCTTACCAAATTGTTAAAAAAGGGTGATCGTGGTAATGAGGGATGAGCAGCATGAGGCAGTTCATCAGTACAAAAATGCATGGGACAAGCTCCATGTCTTGCTTACCCGATTAAAAGTCAGGATTTCTTCTTTTCTAAGACCTGTATCACTGTGGTCTTGTATTACAAAAAGGAGAAAAATAAAAAGGTGATAGCCTATGCAAGTAAGGCTTTTTCACAAATTGAGAGCCGTTTCAGTGAATGTGAGTGTTCATTGAGCATTCATTGTTGACAAACATGTAGAGGAGCAGCCAAAAGCCTCTGCAGGAAGTCCGCCCCCCTACCACCTGTATTTTGGAGGCCTGAAATTGTGCCATGCTTGACACCAGCAGTTGTGACCATACCTCGCAGACTATTTGAAAGAAGATACCCACTGAGAAAACCCTATCAGATGTACTCCCAAAGAGATGACAATCTAATGGAGGAAATCCCAGGAGAAATATGAAAGAGAGCAAGAATAGGAGCTAGTGATGTCACAAGATGCAAACATGACGCACAGAGAGGACTGGCTGAAGAAGATACATGACCATTATAGAAATTGATGACGAAATAAAGAATCAAGTAAACTTTCATTTGCAAAGAAAAGAGTGCACGTTGGAACAGCACTGCAGAAAATGCAAGACGTTCAATAACTGTACAGATGCAGCAACGCAAGTAGACTAAGTGATCATAGAAGCTGGCTATACGTAGTGAATGGACTGCAGCCGAAGCCACCATTATATAGAATCTGGACATCAGTGTCATACATTTGGTAAGCTCAGACCCTTAGAGAAAGAAGTCCAAGAGCTGTGTCACAGTAAATATTAGCTGAGATTGTGAAAATGAAAGGCGAAGCTGTCTGGCTGGTGTCAAGGCTAAAGGCAGCCATGACTGGTTGTCTACTCTTGAAGGCAGCAAACGTGCAAAGCTGAATCATTCCTTGTTAAGGTACATAGAAGGAACAACAAGTGTGCCAAGTTTTATTTATTATTATTTAAGATAATCAATTAAATGCAGTAAAATGGTCAAAATTGTGGTCTCCGTTCTCGTGAGCAAAGGATGAAAATAAAGTTGAGCATGGATTTCTAGAATACCAGTAGTGCATGCTCGCACTCCCTTATATTCCCAGAGACGAGAATACACTGCAAGGCCAAGTTCAAAGACAATCTTCATGGAAAAAGGCATGGGTGATGAGAGGCGTTGGGCTCATTGGATGGGAGGTAAAGTCGAGTCCTCCTCCTGGCACCTGGGTATGAGCTTACGTGCTGCTAAGTAAACCGAATGTTCCAGACATGGCACACACGTGCCAACCAATTGTAGAGGGCCATATAACGAAGGGCCTCATAGTTTGAGCACCAAGGTTATACTGTGTACTTAATAATATTGAAGATGACTTGCACTAGAGGTAGGCACAAGATGTCCACCTGACAGTAGAGACCCAATCACAACCCAACCCCTTATATAAAGTATACTTAGATGTTCCCCTTGATCCTATCACAACCCCTGCTAGGTTCTTCTCATTTGCCACGTAGTATGACATCACTTATGATGAACTTTATGTATATAAAAGTATTTTTATGTGAAATTAATCGACAGCTTGAGCGAACATTCGTTGAAGTACGTTGTAACTTCCTGTTTTAGTCAATTGATAATAAAACAGAAAACGTTGAGTTCCTGAGTTGGTTCGATTATTTGGGGTCAGAGTTATTCTGCATCCCATCCATTGCATGTGCGTTGCCTAAAGGGCTCTTAGCTCAACCATATGGCTGCTACAGCATGTTTGTCCAATCATCCAAGGTGAGAGAGTGATACTTGATACTGCACATCAACCTTTGCAATATCTACAAAGTAAAAAAGGTAGGCCTGGACATCTTTCCAATTCTTGGATTACTGAATAGATTTGATCAATGATGGGTTTTCCAGTAGAAGTCAATTATGGGCAATGAAAAAGGCCCAATTACTCAAGGTTTCGCAGAGCTGCATGACTGCGCAAAATGGAAGATACCGAAGAAATTGAACGTGGTGATAATACTGAAGATTACACGAAGTCTGCCCTCAAATCCTTTGATGAGGACATTTGTCAGTAGTTCATGTGATGGCTCTGCCTTGCATATAAATGAAGACACAGAAAAATAATTGGTGGCTAGAATAGGAAATGTTGGGTCAGTAACAACCACATTCAATCTGCTGGACATAGAATAGCTACTAGAAGTAGCCAAGTGGCAAAACTGATTGCTATTTATAAGGCCGTAAGCGTGGCATTGTAGAATAAAATAAAATAAATATTAATAATCATGAGTTCTGATTATACCAGGAATAGTGTATCGACCAACTTCGTAAACTACGGAAATGTTAACAAGTTGAAGTAACCTCACCACTCTGGTCTAGCACACCATAATGTGGATATAATCAACAACCTTAATTGAAACTTATTACAATCATATGAACATTGTATTGTCCATTTTACATAAATCCCATTGATTCAAACACTTGCTCAAGTGGAGAAGAAGACAGTCATTCAGTCACCTCTCGGTTACCCTGACTGTAAATAAAATGGCACCATATAGTACATTTTCCAAAAGCGCTTCCAGGATTAGAACGAGTATATAGGCTCTGAAAGAATAGAGGGATTGAAACCTTACCGCACTTATTCTTACAATGTCCTTCATTGGTGTTTTTACGTGAAACCAACTTTAGCTCGTTTGTGCATAATTTTAATGGAACGTTGCTTGACTCATTTACCCTAGAATTCTGTCTATAGCAGTGACTTCTCTTGTGCTGGCTGCTATTCATTTTGCATTGCTGATTATTAAGGACAATGATTTAAACAGTGATGACTTTTTATAATATAGATCAATTGGATGACTTTGAAATCACGCTAAATTAATCTGTGTTTTATATAGTTTGTGCACATTCTTTTTTTTTCCTACTTTAACTATTCTGATAAATACGTTTCTATAAATGTGTAAGGTATATTAACTAAACTAATTTACAATAAAGGGCATCCTCTCCACTAGAGCAAAACTGTCATTTTTAATCTGGATAATCTGGGGTTTTACTGAAGGGTCATATGGCACGTAGAAATCTCCTGTTTTAGCTGAAGACCCTTGAAAACTGAGTTTTATACTGCCTTTTGTTTTTGACCAATAGAAGACAAAATATAATTTGAATTAGGTGAGAAGATCCTTGCAGCAGCTGCTGAGATTGCCCATGTCAACACTTCCAAGTACACTAATTTGGCACAGGGTTTCCCTGTTGAAGTCCTTTCTGTCGATGCAATGATTTGCCATGTTACTTCATTTAAGCAAAATGTGCATTTCTGAGCTTTTCAATGCAAAGGAAAAAAAAGTTCAAATTGTCTTGCAAGTGGGTTTTGTTTAACTGGGGGTCCTGAAATCCAAACGTTGCGATCTTTGTTTTATAACCCTACAACAATGCTCTACGTTCTTTTTTGAAAGGGACATTAAAAGCGCATAACAACCTGCCACTCTCTTCACTACAGCATTTCACATATCTCTGAAATAAAGCACACATCTGACACATGCAATCTTCACATCAATTGTATTCTTTAAAATATACTTGCACTGCAAAAGAAGTGTCAACATTTCCCCGAAAACGCATTCCAAAAATTAACAAATGTAGGATTACACAATTGAGGACTAACCCAACCTAATATAATGGCCAACGAGCAAATCAGAGTTTTGAATTCCTGGAAAACCACTTTGCATTTCGTTAATAAAATTGGTGTCATTAGATTGCACCTGACATTAGAAGTGCATTCCATTTGCTGTACTTTAGAATGACATTGAACATAGCTCTCTTTTTTCTCAGCTAAAGCAGCTCTTTCATTAAAACATGTCACCTCTATGTAGCTCCAAAGTCTTCGTGAGATGCAGATGCTGCAGCCACATAAGATACTCACATGTTTACTAGTTGGTGTATCCCTGTCATTGAAAAGGGATCAGCATGCCTGCAAATGCTGTCCACAATGTGCATGGGAATCCCAGACTGAAAGTACGTTCCCACTTGAACAGGCATACTTCACACCCAGAGAATTGCTAGACCACAGGAGCCGTGGGTTCAATCTTCCCCACCAATGATCTCAATTTACTATTTTTTTCTCAACACATTATTATAATAATTAATTTGGCAAAACATGGCAGCTTTGTGCATGCCATTTTCTTTTCAATATGTGGTCATTATTTTGATGTAATCCTGGATTTTTTAGTCTCAAATTATATGCACTACATTTTGATGAAAACCACCTGCTTTCAATAACACCCACATTGAGCAAGTCCAGGTGCTGTTCCATCGCCCCTCACCACCCCACAGCAACCACCAAAGGAACTTTGTGTTGGCGTTTGCATCCTCAGTAGTAAGGAATGCCTTACCTGCAATGTGATAATCAATAACTTCAAGATAAAACTGACAACCCCCTTAGCATGCCATCACTGCAAAAGAAAATAATATGCATGATAGAATGTCTGCTGGTGTTACAATTATAATTTAAGAACTTAAAAATGAAAGCGAAAGTCCAAAGTCCCACCATTATGTAGGTTCAGAATTGAACAAGGTATTTGCCAAGACCTAATCTGGTGATGACAGAAGGTTCTAAATGGAGGCAAAGAAGTACTGAAGTCAGTGGAACACGCCATGTAAATAGCTGACATTCATGGAAAGGTTCATGGAAATGCCTACCTTGGAAAGGAAAACAGCTGAGAAGATGAATGCTCAGACAAAGGCCCTGAAAGCTTTGCTGCCCCTAAGTAAGAAAAGGGTCCACTTCAATTTCAAAGACACGTTACTGTACTGCATACTCTGTAACCTCTGCCCTCTGTAATACTGTGTGCATGGCTGTTGTCTTCTTTAGTGCATTACCTCTGCTTCATTACCAGACCTTGTACAGGAAAATGTCTCACAAGAAGCATTAAAGACCAAGCCACTGGATGGCATTATCAAGTGGGAGAAAGAGCAGGGGTCACAACAACTTGCCTACAAACTCAATGATCATGCAGCAGGTGCTGGAAGTGAAGGAGGCATGATTCCTTTGTAGAAGGGGAACTTCGGAGTGTCTGCAAAAGAACTCAAACCCTGCAGAGATTCCCCCCATGTTCCTGGATGAACAATAATTACTATTAACTGAAGCCAGAAGCAGCATATGCACCATGTCAGGCACCATGTTGTCCTTTAAAAGACACAGTGGTAAAAGCTTGTGAAACACAGGGGGCAATGGCAGGAGCCACCACATTTGACATACATTGTATTACTAAGCAAAAGCCAGGGAAGGGACTACCCATTCCATTTACCCCACTAGCAACAAAGATCAATGCACTCCTCAAACTGTCTTCTCCTCCATACCCTTGGCCATCATCCATACACTGCCCCTCTCCCCCCAGTGTACCCCTACCATGGATCTCAAATCCAGGAAACCACATACCCCATGCTCTTGCTCAGTCACTTCAATACAGTGCACTCACAGTCATCAGCTGTCCTCAGCCATCAGATTTTACAAGCTGTAAAGAGCTCTGCTCTGGCTTGCATCCTTTTTGTTTGTTTGTTTTGTTTTTAATTCAAGCAAGTAATATTCCATTAAAGGTTAGATGGCTGCATTCAAAGGAACAGTAAATAACTAGGAGCAGCACATTGCAGCCTGGAAGGAAAGGAACACCTGGGAAATTAAACTTAAGTTGCCAGAAGTAAATTTAAAGGCACAGATTAAAGAAACTGGTGGCTTGTCAGAGCTGTTTTAAAAATAAACTATGATAATGAAGTTGGAACCACATTTATTTTGTATTTGAAGACAGTGGTGCAAATCTCATGTACAAAAGTCTGAATGTAAAAGCATCATTCATTTTCTGTTCACAGGAACTCAATAAAGAGCTGTGCTGAGCTCAGTGACTCTTCCACAGAAAGCCAAAAGGTCAAGCACTGCCTTATCTCCAAATATAAAAATCTCTTTGAAGCTCACAGAGCCAGGAAAAGGACAAGCTTATGCCAGACTAAAGGTTTATGAGGTGAACATATGACCACTGTGAAAACATGAAACCCAATTGATAGACTTGACCTTGGAAAAAAATATATAGAATTAAAATTTGATACCTGGTGAGGTCCAGGATCTGACTTACAATTGACATGTACCAGAGAATAACCCATGCGAGAATGGGTGGAGTTGTCTTTCTCTTTTCAAATAAGATAAGCAGACCCACGGCATGGCTATTAACCTTGAAAGGAGCTAATTGCTTAATAGCAGGCCATGTCAACAAAGGAGCAGATGTCCTAAAACTACATGTTATGTTTCTTGAGGAGAACAAATGTGAAGTTCATTAAAGGTAAAATCAATGCCAGACACAAGTCCTGCATGGTTAGACCAAATCAGGTATCTATATTTTATGTTATGATGCTTATTTGTACATTGAAACAAAATTGCCATGTTGTAGATTTTAGCTACAACTGTAAAACTTTTCAAAATGTTAATTCACGGGTGTGGAGTCATAAACTACCAAAAATGGAGCCTAGTAAGTCAAAGGGACTAATCACAGAAAAGAGCAGGACAGTACTGGTCCAATCCAAACCAAGAGCCAATAAGCTGGCTCCTGATAATTTAGATATTTTGTGGGTGCATTTTAGATTATATTAGGGGATGCACAATGGGAAAAGGGGAGAGCTGTCTGAAATCATCTGAGCGAGAAGTACTGGACAAATTGCTGGAGAGCCAAAATTGCCTGGGTGGTAGAGGAAAGCAGGGACACAGTCAGAGGCTGGGATCCAAACAAGGAAAGGCAAATAAAGAGATGAATTCTGGAGGTCTCCATGACTGAACCTGTAGAGGCCATCTAACCAAGTCCCTATGTTTCCCCTGAGTATCGAGAAGCCTTAATGACTTTTCCTGAGCACAAAACCTAGAGCTGTTCAAGATAAGTAAAATCGTCCAACAGAACCAAGCATTTTGGGATCTCCTTGATTTAATACCTTCCCCTTGTTGATTGGGAGGGCCGACCAAGTAGATCCTTAGCATTTTGACTAAATAATAATGTAATTAACTCCCTTATAGTCAAAGAATGCAGAATGAGTTCAGAGGAGTTCAAAACCTCTGATATATCTCCTAGCGCTGATTAAAGGTATAATCATTTAAAATAAGTGGGTATCCCTTACCTTATTGTGGACAACTCCATAATTCCCTAAAGTGCAGGGGTACATATACTGCTCCCCATTACCCATACCCTGCCTTAAAGCAGAGGGGTTTCCATAGTAAACTTAATAGCTGAGTTTGTGATGGGGCAGAAAAGTGTCTTGCCAAATTAAATAAAGTCCCTGATTTAAAATCAAACCCTCTACAGAAGGTGGGAAAGTGACAATGCAAAGTGGTGAAGGAAAAAGGACTTAATCTATGTAAAAGTGTTTTGTTTTAAAAGGAATTTGTGCTCCAACACTGCTAGCATTACCAAGTGTGCAGGGAGATCAAAATATAGAGAGCTGCCAGTGCAACATTTCTTTTACCAATAGAAATGTATTGGCATGTTATTCAAATCAAACTTAATGTAAAGTTTTTCGAAGCGTATGATCCGGTCAGGTTTCAAGGTGCTGCTTAATTTTTACCTTTAACTATATTGTGACTGATCGCATAATTAGAAATGCTTATTCTACCTGTGTGTCTTTTGACATGTGGGCAGGATTGAAAATACACATGTGGAATTTTGAATATTTGTGAATTCCCTTATCAAAAAGTGAATAGTGTTTAACTGATTTGTATTGATGTTTGTGCCACATAGTAAGGTTGCATGTCTTGTGATTATGTTCAATATTGACTTTTATAATTTATTATTAAATATATAGGGCCTCATTATGAGTTTGGAGGCAGCCATGGAGCTATTAGCTCAATGGCTGCCTCCAAACCGGGCTCCTTTACCGGGTTCCTGCAATGGGGACTTGCCGGGTCATTCTGACATTGGAGGACCCAGTAAGTCCTCCTTGCAGGAACCATTCCCCATTCACATATAAGCCCCCATAGGGCTCAATGGGAATGGGGATGGAGGTAACAACGGGCACATTATAAGTGTCCCGTTGTTACCTCCCTCTTCCCCTCGCGGGACCCAGAAAAGACATCTGGTTTTACCAGACATCTGATCCGGGTCCCGCGAAGGGAACCTCATAATACGCGCTCCCAGAATGAAGGGGGCCGGTCCCGTACCGGCCCCCTTCATTCCGGGAGCGCAAGGGTCATAATGAGGCCCATATTCTTTCTACAGACCAGCCTGATTCTTGGCTCATCTATTGCATAAGGGTGAGGCCAGAAGTAGTGTTAAATGGGCCACAGACAGTGCTAGATTGATTTATATCTACAGGTGTATGGACGAGGTGCTTTGATTGGGGCGGACAAGCTCTCTGCAATTGATTGTTGCCATATAAATATACCCCACAAATCCATACTTTCACTACAAATACACTGAAAGACGGGTCTTACTCACCTCTTCGCAATCCATGAGGCCCCAACATCGGATTTGAGGTGTGGGGGAAACAGGGCCACTGAATGCACAACCTGGTAAATTGAATACTTTTATGCTAAGTACAACACTGATCTGTATAGTATTGCAGGGCACAGATGTGCACAAGTATTTTTAATGTTGCTCTTAGTACCAATTTTGAGTACTAACAGTGTTTGAATGGATCCATAAACAAGTGCAGGTACCCTCATATTAAAAGCATCACACCCGCCTGAGTTGTATGGGTAATCTCCAGTTGAAATAACAGAGGGGGCAATTGGCAGAGGTGGGGGAGCAAGAGCCAGCACAAGCCTGGTTATAGACAAATGCTTGGCTCTGACTCTGTTTGATTGCATTTGTGAAAGAAAAGCGCCATTGGAGCCGAGCCAAGCTTCACCTCATCATTGCGCTACATTCACAGAGTAAATTAAAGTGACACTACCACCCAATGGCAGTTAAAAGAACTGCATGCAATCATCTACTTGCACAGAGTACTTTGTTTATCCATTGCCAGGAATTGTATATTAGTGCAAAACTAAAGATGCAATGGCAGCATGCATGGTCTGGAACCTGCAAAATTGCAAACTGTGCAACCAGGAAACCTGGCTTCCACACTTGACCAATGTATGCATTCCTTGGCAAATCACACTACTTAAATTGGTTGTATTTCCTTTGGTTGTTCGAAGTGATTCTGTTAAATTTACACTAAAAAAAGCCACACATATATATTGTATAAAACTAGGGTGTTTGCTCCAAAGATAATACAAATATTGATATTTTATAATGTGCTCACCTCACTCTGAAGTATTCCTTTAACTTCCTCATTGCTCTGTCATTTATAAGCCATGTTCCCCTCCTAACAGAAAAGTTAAATAGATGAGGTACTACACTGTTTGCTGGGCTAGAAGATTTCCTTTGGGCATTTTCCCTTGGTGTTTAAGGAGGCTGCCAGAACTATTTATTTTACTCTTCCCGGAGCTATAGACAGTGGTCAGGGGGTCTCCACATGCAACCAAGTTTATGAATGAGGCAGTGGGAGATCACACTGGTCTTGGCAAGGGGAATTCCTGCCTAGACACACAGCGTCATGCCTTCCACACAGCCCTTTAGTTTTTGTCCTCAATCTCCCACCATCCAAGACATGTGGGTGCTGCCTTTTGCTCCCACTTGTGCCTGCTGAAACATTGAGTATAGCACCCTTAGGTTTTAAGTGCACTACGAGCTGTGCAAAATAACCAACTACAAGCGTGTGTAAAACAATAGCTCCAAGCAGCTCACCTTTTCATGCAGTTTTGTTGTTGTGTGTCTATGTCTGGGAGGTACAGCTGCCAAACACAGGGGATTGTTTAGGCTGACATTACTTTGCATTCTGATATGTGCAGAGTTCCATTCAAGATGGTGAAAATAAAGCTATAATAATTATTTTGAACCATCATAAGTGAAATGATGATAGCCCTTACATAAGTAAGTGGGTTGCACGTTTATTTATAGATAATACGATATCTCTCAGCAACCCCCAGCTCTGGACATCTCAGCTCCAACACCCAACTGGCCAGATTCCAATGACAATATTCCACTCTGGGATGCATGGTAATTGCTCTAGCTCCTTGAAGCATCTCATGTGCTAGATGGAATAACCAATAATGATCAAAGACCCAAATAACCGGACAGATGCAAAGAATATGGCAAAGTACTACTTTATTATAAGCATAGAATAAAGTAGGGAAATCTGGTGAACAACAGACAGTCATTCACGCACTCACACTCAAGCTTGATTATACAAAGGTTTCATACCTCAATATGCGTCAGCTATGACATTATCCTATGTGGCAAACTGTGAAACCTATTCAAGGGAGGAATTGGTTAAGGGAATATATATACCTCTATATCATGTAAGTATTAAAAGTTATACTGGTTGCACCTTAACAGGCGGGCACGCCTTGAACACCTCTAAATATGCATAATACAGATTACAACAGAGTACTAACAGCGGGTTGGCCAATGAAACATCGTATAGCATGTTGCTACATAGATCTTCGGATTGGTTCGCAGGCATTCTCAACCTTGAACTTTCGGCTCGTTAGCAGCACATAAGCGAAATGGACCTGAGGTGCCGAGAGTAACGTCAGACTACTCCCCACTATCCCAATTAGTCCATCATCTCTCATCAGTCCTGGCCTAAGCTAAGGCTTCGCCTTTGTAGTTGACTGTCCAGCCTGTTCTTCATTCTGGGACTTTTAAGGGTGTGTAGGTATACTAGTATCTTCATTTAGAGCCTTGTTTTTTACTTCTGTATCACGTGTAAGGAGACCATGAATTTGTCAATTTCGACATTCTGTTTACTGCTATTAAATAATATTCTGCTGGGTGACATTACTCCTCTTGGCCTCTGGAGACTTGCTCATTCCACCTTGCATATACTTTTCGCATCTTTAATTGTCCAATACTTGGCTCGTGCAGATGTTCTTTTCTTTACTTAATCTAAGAGAAATATGTCTTAAGTACATGGCTTATCCTTTCGACTCCCCTTTCGACTTCCCTTGTGCCAATAGACGCCTCTTTATTCATCACATGAAACCGTTTTTCCATTGTCTCCTGACTCTGCAACCCTGGTCTGCCTCTGAGGTAGCGTTATTGATTTTAACACGAGTCCGAGGTCCATCTTTCCATCATGGCCGCCTTAGCCCGTTATGTTTTCTTCTGCAGCAAGCCTCTATATGTCTCATCTACCTTGCATTTCTGCGTATATACATTTATTATTCAGCAGGTTACTTTATCTTCGTTGCATGTATGATTTCTTTATATTCGATTACATGTTTCTCTTGTTACTTCCGTTATAGCTCCATTCTTTAAGTATTTGCACATCGTTTCAGTGCTTCTTTGTGTCTCTCCTTCATGACGTCACTCTGTCCTTGTTTTATTTCCCTTATAACTCCATGATGTCCATTTCTGTGTGCAGACATCCTTCCACCCTTTCAGTGCGAGGGTACATTTGATACGGTTGTCTGAGTGCATATCGTCTCTCATACACTCGATGCAATATTAGGATGATATCTGGTGTCCCACTTAGGGCCCTTCTCCTGCTGTTCCATTATGACTGAGGTGAGGGGGCGGGAGCTAGGGATGATGTGTCCACCTGCTCCTCTACACCGTGGCTTAAGAACATTCACCATAACATAGGTAATGCACAATATAACAATAAGGTTTTCTATATCTGTCAGGTTTGCTTATATTGTGATGTGTGTACTTTTAAGTCAGCTTTATGAAACAGGGCACTATTTTAGCTTTATATTCACACATATTTACAACAGGTAGAGATGAGACGATATATAGATGGGTAAGATAGCTCAGCAGGTTGACCGCTAGCTGTTGCGATCTATGTGTGATGTACAGGTCACAGGTTAGAATTCTGGCAAGGCTAACTCCGCCTTTCATCCTTCTGAGGTTGATAAATGAATACCAACTTCGGTTGGGATGAGGATGATGTTTGTAAATATGTTCTATGTACAGCGCTTAGGCGGAAGTGCTATATGAATAAATCATTATCATTATATGTGGTCAAGTGTCTAAAGTATGGACTGGCACAGAATCCAAAGTTATGACCCAGGACCAATCATTTAATTATTTGTGGTGTATCTTCTAAAATTGTTACACCAGGCACAGGTTATGGGGTCAGGGAGGCAGGACATCAGGTGTGGGCTTGTGTTGTGAGTCATAGAGGAGGATGTCAGATATTGGGTTTTTGTTATAGGGGTTCAGAAGAAAGGATAACAGGTATGGGTTTTGTGTTTGAGGGCAGGAAGGCAGATGGCAAGGCATGCATCTTTTACCGGATTGGCTCGCATTTGGCTCTTAGAGCCGAGCTAGGGCCAACGGCTCAACCCTTGTGTGTTTTTACCCACGAGCTCTTTGGCTCCCTCAGTTGAAGTACTCATACCCTTGTAATACATGCACATTTCAAGTACTGATTACTCTTAATTATGCCTCTTCTCAGTATCGTACATGATACTATGAGAAGTGGATGTTTCCAGCACCCCTCAAGGTGTGGAATAATGTGAATCCTGACTGAAGCAGCAGCTATCGAGTAAACCAACATTTCAGTAATATAGCTACGGAGGTTAATGCACGTGCTGCATTGATGTGGGTGCCGTCTGCAGGCCAAGATTTAAATCCCATCAGAGTTGAACCAGCCAATTGTTTTTATAAGGTCAATAAAACGATCAACTGGGCTGGTTTAAATACGTGTTATTTTATCGCCAGGAGTAAATGGCAAACTTGTGTTTGTGATAAATGCAAGAAGGAGACAACAGTGCAAGCAGGCAAATGGGGCGGTTCATCTACGAGACGTTCATCGGCCATTTAAATTATCGATAAGATGTTTGGAGCAGAGTCCCCCATGTCCGATTAAGAAGGCGTCCTACCGCTCAGTTGGGTTAGAGAAAGCTGAGGCACTGAGGAGGATGGCACCACTGGGCCAGCGGTGAGAGCTGTGTGCCAAGGCGTGACAGTCGTCAAAGCAAGGTCAGAAGGTTTTCCTTGAGTGTGATGCCCTTTGACCCCTCTCCTAAACCCGTAGAGCTCTCGGCATAGCAGAGGTCATCGAGAGCACCCAGTGGAGTAACTTCGCTCAAAGTGTTGGGGAGGACATGACATCTAAATGAAAGGGGCCCATGCCAAATGAGCGGGATAAAATGGTGTGCCACAAAAGGTTTGGGGGGGAAACACCCTTGCCCCCCCTAAAATTACACCCATGAGGGCACATGGAGTGCACAAACACAGCCCACCTGTGGTCAGAATGAGTCCAGATCTCCCTGAAGGCAAGAGACCGTATCCGTGCCTGAGTTCTAAATAACCAAGTGGGCGAGGCTTGAGGGTACCCCCCAGAAGAACAGCGCCCTGACCACGTGTTATATCTTCCTTTTCCGCCTTTCCCAATCCGTCACTTCTCCTGTTAACTTTACCATTCTCTGTTATCCTTTATCTGTCTTCCGCTTGTTTCTATCTTTTGCTGCATTCTATTGTGCCATTCTGTTTTCAATTCTTCCCCTTTATTTTAAATGTTTAATTTGCTTCCTTTTGCCTGCCCTCTCCCTTCCTTCCTACTCCTTTCTCTTTCTCTTCATGCCCCATCGGGAGTGAGGGCAGACTTACACTGGTGAATAATGGGCATGTTCTATGGCTCCTCATTGACCAGCCCCTTGCAACAGGATGCAATGTAGCATTAAGCAATGCATTAGGGGACAGGTTTGAGTGGTATCTGCTTGCCAGCCCAAGCCTAGGTAGGCCTGAGTGAAGCAAGGACCTTGCAGAGAGGCTCAGAGCTGTCTCAGCGCTAGACTACCCCCAAATGCAGGGATTAATGATATTAGCAACTTGCACAAATCCAAGGTGCTAATAGTGCATTTTGTTTTTTTTTAAAGAAATTGCCCAATTAAAATGAAATCAGGGGCTCAGCTTGAAGGCCCTCCTCCATTTGTATGGCGTATGGGGCACGGCCAGAGAGTAGCAACAAGTAAGGTAACATAGGGCGAGAGGCAGGGAGAGTGATGGGATACTCTCACAGAGGTGAAGCACAGGCTTGCAATGACTAGCACAGCCAGCATTCAATGGTTCCTGTCTGGTTGGCATCTTCCACCAGGGTGTGTCCCTCTCCAGGTCTATCTTGTTCTTTCTTCCTCTTTCTGCAGCCTACTTCTGTCTCTTTTTATGTATTTTCTCTGCATTGTGACCTTTCCCCCTGTAGGTTTGCTTTTCAGTGATTACTTGTATCCTTCAGTCATTTCTTTTCCCTAATGTAGAGGAGCAGGTAGGCACATATACCCTAACTCCCACCGCCGCACCACCATCATACTGGAACAGCAGGAGAAGAGCTGTGTGTGGGACCACCTGTGTGGTCCCTATACTGCCTCGAGTGTACGAGAGGCGATATGCACTCAGACAACCGTATCGAATGTATCCTCTCACTAAAAGAGTGGAAGGATGTCTGCATGCACCAAAGGACATCATGTAGTGCTGAGTGACATCGGACGAGGGCAGAGTGATGTCATGAAGAAGATATATAAGGACATACTGAAACGATATGAAGATACTTAAATGTGACGGTGTAACTGAAGTAACAAGAGAAACATGTACGAAATGATCAAGTAATCATTTATGCAAAAGAAGATAAAGTAACTTGCTGACCAACAAGTGTAAATATGCAGTAAAACAAGGTAGATGAGAAATATATAGAAGCTTCCTATAGAGGAAAATAAAATGTGGCAAGGACGGCCATCAAAGCGAAATGGACGTCGGCTAGTGCAAAGATTCATTCCAGCTACCTCAGAAACAGACCTGGGTTGCAGAGTCAGGAGACGCTGGAAACAGCTTTGTGTTCCGAATAAAGAGGAGTTTAGGTTGGCCTGGGATCAAGCATGCTATTTCAGTGAATAGCTGCAAAGCACAAAGGGAGGTGGATGGATAAGACATGAACGTGAGAGATATTTCTCTTAAATTAAAGAATAAGAAAACATTTGCAAGAGCCAAGTATTGGACAATTACCATGGATAAGGCTCTTACAAGATGGGGTGAGCAAGTCTCTAGAGGCCAGAAGGAGCAATAACATTTAGCATAATTGAATCAAATAGACAAACATACGGCCTCCTCACATGTGATGCAGAAGTAAGTCAAAAACAAGGGCTATTCTTTAAGCCGCATTTTAAGATAGTGATGTGCTCATGCTCCCTTGAAAGTCCCAGAACAGAGAAGACTACAAGGTCAACTACAGATGGGAAACTTTGGCTTATGGTTGGACTGATGAGAGGTGATGGACTAATTGGGAAAGTGGGGAGTTATCTGACGTGACTCAAGCACCTGGGTTTTGGTTTCCTTACTTACTGCTAGCCGAGCCGAAAGTCCAAGTTTGGCTGGAAATGTCAACCAATCAGTGGGTCTATGGGGCAACCTGCTATACAATGTTGCACAGACCTACCCGCTGCCATTTTGTCCACTATAATCAGTATTATATGTATTTAGCAGTAGTTCAAGGCATTCCCTACAGTTAAGGGGCAGCCAGTGAAGTACTAACCCATATGTATTCCATAAGTAGATATGCTCCCCCTATAATCCCTACCATGAATAGGTTTTACAGTTTGCCATGTAGTATGACATCATAGATGATGCATAGTGGGGTATAAAACCTCTGTGTAATCAGGTTTGTTTGTGAGTGTGCACAGGGCTGGTCTTACAACAGATTGCACCCCAGGCGGGAAGCATCGTTGGCACCCCCTCTTCCCCGACATGTGATCTCATGCATGTGTCATGGGCTGAGCAGCGGGAGTGGGCACTATGAGTTAACAAAATTGTCAATGCTGGCATCTGCTGAATTTCATGAACCTCAGAAAACAGCAATAAGAGGGTCAAACCCGAACAGGCCTGGTTATGTTAGCCTGCTTTTGCTCTTCATTTTTAGTAACAATGACCAGTTTGCTGCTGTGACTCAGGTCAGAGAATCGACAATTTCAGATCTACACTAATGTCATTCGTATGACCTCAAACATTTAGCCACTCTTAAAAGGTTATGAACTGGTCTTGAACAGTGTTACTCAAACCTCCAAGAACAAGCACAAGCAACATACCCACCAATAGCTGTACAAGCCCGTCTATCTCAGCATTAAAATACATGCATTTAAGCAACTAGTATTGCATCAAATATTTCACGGGAAGTTAAATATATTTAGGAGGGACACACGTTAACAATATCACTACTCCATGTGAGTGGTAAAGCCTACTTTAAACATATGCAGAGAGTTAACATGCATGTACAATTCAACATAGGTCCCAATGTTAATGTTGGAGAGGTGGCGTTCTAAAATTATGACATTACAATGTGGACTTTACATTGAAACACACTGCAGTGCATTACCGCGGCAGAGAAATGGCAGTTCGAGTATTGGGGTTTGTTTCGCTGGTTCTACGTGATTTCGCCGAATGAAATGTCATCGTGGGACATTTCATCGCCGAAATCTCATCGCCAGAAACCCTGTATTTTTAATTTTTTTATTTCAGGGGGGTTCCCCCCCCTACTTTAATAATCATACCCCAACCCGCACAAAACACCCCTCAAAAAATATTTTTTTTAAAAAAGGGTTTCTGGCGATGAGAATTCCGGCAATGAAATGTCCCACGATGACATTTCATTCGGCGAAATGCGTGTATACCGTTTCGCTCATGTTTGTGAACTCTCAAACTTCTGAAATATTTCCTTCGTGATCACTCATTTTAGCTACCAGCACCATGAAACTGTAAGATCGCAAAGAAAAACAATGTCTACCATCCCAACATAAAAACAAAAACAATCAAATTCTTAAAGGGTGGAAGATGAACTTTTCTTGGGACTCATTAAGTTTACTTTTTTCAAATTACTAGTCGCGTGCTGCTTGAATAACAGCGGCCCTTGCACATTGTGCAGTGTATAGACGAATTCCATTTCAAGGGACTTGGAGTACTGCGGGTATCAGGGGAAGCATCTCCAGTGTACCACAAGCATAGTGCGCTTTGCCCTCCAGCCTCACCCCCATCTTTGCAGCCCTGAGCTTTTTCACATTCTCCATTTTGGTAAAGAACATTGTCCCGAGCTTGGGAGAGAAATGGACTATGCAGAAGGAGCTGCCTTCCCAGGGTGTGTTTAGCTGCTGTTGTATCAAATGCAGAAATGGGTGGCATCAAGAGCCCTATGCTCTGAAACATCTTTTGCTCACTGGCTGTTCACACAACAGAAAGTGTGAGCAGGTGATTCCCCAACACTTGAACCATTCTTTAGAGACCTGGCTTTGATTAATGTGGCGTTAGCTAGTCATGGCCATTTCCCAGCGTTTGTTTTAAAGAAGAACGGAAGCAGGGTATTTTAAAGGCCATGAATTGATGCTACAGCATGTCGCCCCCAATGGAACAAAGAAAGTGAAGTATGCATCCTGCAAGACTGGGTATTTGTATTACACGGAAGACGGGCCAACAGTCCACTGAGATGGTTTCTATTGTAGTTGCTGAGTCGCTTTCCCAAGCCAGCTGCTGTGCAGACTTCGCTCAGCTTTTGGTCCAGCGCCTGCATCCATCCATCAGACCATCATTCACAAGGCGCGTTGCATTCAGGAAAGGCGGTTCCTTCTATGCTGTATTGCCTGGAGCTGCTCCAATTGGATTGGAGGACTCTTGAGAAAATGGACGGCCTCTTTTGGAAAAAGAATTATTTAGACTTTCATCCTCTCTAACTTTTGTGACATTTTGTGACAATCGATAATAAACAAAGGTCAAGCCAGCAGATTTTAAAATGGGTTCACTCAAAAGGACACAGTCCCATCAGCAATGCAGGAAAGAAGTCCCTCAGTCAACACTGCAGATCACCTCATACAAATCACAACAAAGTTGTAAAAAACTAGATTTATTTATTTAGTCAAATTCATTAAAAAGTTATTAAATAGTGTAGAGTTCACACAGAAATATAACATACAAAAATATGACACTAATAAAGTGTGATATGTGATAAAAGTGCTAGTATCAAAAGGAGGCTGCAAACAATTCACTGCCAGTTTACAATACATAGGGAAAATCGCAATAATCCCTAATGTAAATGTACAGTTGCCAAGTCAACAGACTCCATCGGGAAAAGGTAATCTCGCGAAAAGGAGAAGCCAGGTCAACTGGAGAAATCTAAATATAGAAAGTTGAATCATAAATTGATTAAATCAACCTATCACATAGGCAGGAAAGAAAAAGGACAAATATTTTGATCCCAAATAGGGCAGTCCAATGGTGTGTTGGCACTGCAAAACCTCGCAATCCTAAAATCATACACTAGAATTCTGACATAGGATGCTATACGTCAACTACTAAAGTGGCATGCACAAATTCACACAAATACATATAAACAATATTGTGGGCATGTCACCAAACTACTAAAGTGGCATGCACAAATTCACACAAATACATATAACCAACATAGTGAGCATGACACCGTTGAAAGAGTAGTTTCGATGGAAAAAACATCTAACTGAATTGTAGATGATGTCCATCTTCACCAGGACGTGGCATTCCCTACAAATATTCATGAAAATTCATCTGTGTCTTCTATGCAAATACACAAATTATTGAACGCTAAAAAGCCTTTATACTAAAGGTAATGTTTTATAGATAATAGTTCTGCCATAGTCTCAACCACTGAGGAGGCGATGGCTCCGGAAGCCTGTCTAAAGAGTCCAGGAAATCACAGTCCGGCCATGCAAAAAGTAGATCTCTGATACATTAGATCTAGGAACAGAACGGAATCTCACCAGCCAAGTGCCGGTAGATAATGTGTCCTTAGTTTGAAGGGTCACCTTGTATAAATCGAGGTTCTATGTCCCCGTTGGTTCCCAGTAAGGTGAACCTCGAGATGTCAATGAGGAAGAGCTGAAGTCTCCATTGGACGCCGAGCGCCATGCAACGAAACGGAACCGGTCAGGCAAACCGTGACAATTTGTGACAATCGGGCACGAATTTGGTCTACTATCGTTGGAGATCTCGGTACACATAGCGAAGTTAAGGATATATTGCAAAATCCTTGACCACCAGGGCTGGACTGGCAAACCAAAAGTGGCCCTGGAATTCTATTTCAAAGTGGTCCCAAATTTCACTAAATGAGCAAGCACAGCGCCTGAGACCAACCCTTCTATGAGGTGATTGGGAGTATCCCGCATGGAAATGTTGCATAAAATTAGTCAAAATGGGTTTATGCTTTATGTTGTGGAAATCTGTAATACAAATCATGCTCAGGCTAGTTGCAATATTATGCTTTCTGTGGTAATGTGGCATGCAGCCAGAATATTATGCAATACACCTCATGCTCAGGCTGGCCACACTATTTTGCTTTATGCAGTGATAATTTGGTATGACGGTGACATTTTGTGTGTAATACAACTCCTGCTCAGGTTGGGTGCAGTATTGTGCTTCATTAAGTTTTAACGTGTCAGAAAGGTGAACTATGTAACACAACTGATGCTCAGGCACTGTGCAGTCGCATGAGTTTTGCTGGCACTAAGTTGAAGGAATGTTTAATGTAAGTCATACAAAGGGCTTAACTGCTGAGCTGTTTTGCAAAGTCACCCTGATTCTATCAATTTTAGGGAAGTTCGGGATTAAAGTCGGCATCTGGGAGAATTCGCCATGATCAGGGAATCTAATTGCATTGCTCCGCTTTCAAGCAGATTGTTTTTATGGAGTTTTGGAGCTATGGATCACAAATGGGCTGATTTCTCACTTGTGCAGACTTTCTGAGTTCAGGAAGACTATTTTCTGAAATCATGTTTTAGACTGAGTCTCTGTAAATCTGTTCATTTCAGGACATTTCCAGCAGAAAATTCAAATTAGTGAGACCGTTTGTAATTTTTTGCACTCAGAATTTGTGCAATTCTCTCCATTCAATGGGGATTGGAAAGGAAGCCAACTTGCAAATCCACCCAGGAGTGCATATTGAATTCAGGGAGACTGCCACCACCATATCACGGGCATCTGTACACCCTCAACCCCCCTAACAACTGCACTGCACCATTAACAGCCAAATGAGCCTCGCCATCAGACTTTATTCACTATGGCGCTTAGAAGCGGTCAGATCGGGCATGAAGTGCTACTACATACAATTGCCTACAATTAAGTGCTATTAGGACTGAGCAATCACAGACATTCACTTTTTCTACACCATTCTTCTTAACCCCCACCGCCCATTTCCAGCTTCCCTTAGTCAGTCCCGCACCCCCTGACCCGGTTTATCAAAGCAGTCCAACTCTTATACTGCCCTGGTATTAATCCTACATTAAAAGCCTAATTGCACTCCAACGTACAAGTCATTGACCAACATCTATACATCCTATTGCAGTTCAGTGCTACCAGACCCTATTAGCCTTCATGCACAACCATCTGCCCTAGCACAGGTTCCTCATTTACACCCTCCAAGCGTAACATGCCAGGCCTGACCCATGCCCCCTTAGCCACCTCCATGCACCCCTCGCTTACGCGTAAACACTCACCATTACCAACCTCTATTAACCCACCCGAGTGCTAGTGTGCCACTGACAGCTTTTCTTACACCCCTTCTCACCTTATTCTCATTGCACACCTCCCAGTGAAGTGATGTTCACATCATTCCCAGTGCACACCTACCAGTGATGCTCAAGATGGGGCAAGATTATGCTTTATGCTGGTTTAAGTGTACTGTGTAATTCAACTGATGCACAGGCTGGGTGCCGGGGTATGCTTTCTGGCGTGGTAGTAAGTTGCGAATGTGAAGGATATTGTAATTAACCTGATGTTCAGGGGGGCAGGCTGCGTGCAGTGGTATCTCACTCTTCTGTGGCAGGTATTAGGGGAGCAATATTAATGCTCCAGCATATCCAATCCCAGGGCAAATATACAGTCCCTTACAAGCTGTGCCCCGTAGGTTGGCAACTATCCCCCCCTCCAACAGTCGCACAATCCCCTGCAGGGGGGGGGGTGATACTTGTCACATAAGAGCAGGAACAAAATGGAGGCTGGGGGTAGTGGGCGGAGGGGTAGAGGAGTGTTGGACGATTCCGTCTAACCCTCTCACCATGTACACTATTAACTAAGGGAGAATGCAGGTTCTTATCCTTCCTGTGTATTGTCAGAAATTGATCTAGGGTTAGACTGTCCCGTGGAAAGAGCCTGCTGCACCCCGTCGCATAGCTCTATAGGCCCCCACAATTCCTACAAACCATGTTCTTCACCTCTGTCACACGTGCAGGCACACAGACGTACACGAATCTAATAACAAAAGAAGTGGTTCTCCTGTATCTAGTACCCGTCTCACCGAGAGCAGCATTCAGTCTGGAGCCGCATCGTGTGTAAGGCCCTGAGCAGAGCTGAGAAGAAGCTGAGCAGTGCCTCCTCAGTCAGAGCTGTGTTTGTAAGTGGCGTACCTCATGGCTGTGACAGACTGAGCTACACTTTCCAATAGCTGTCCCGACGAATGGTGTTTTGCAACTGAGACACAGTTTCCTTAGCTGCTGGGCCAGGGCAATGCCAGATCAGTGCCCCATGGAAAATTAGCAGACCTAGGTGTGCCTCACGAAGGCTGTACATCAGGGGTTTGCTGCGGGGATGGTAGGGCTTTACCACTTTCAACAGCCGTACTTGCACTGCCAGAGGTCGTCGGCTGCTGTGGAGGCTACCGGCTTTTACCTCCTTTACCGCTCCCGATCCCATGCATGTCCTGCTGTGATTCTACACTGCTACCTTCAATTAACCCTGCCTGGTTCAAGCCTTGCTCCACCATATGTTTAATTAGGCAAAAATAAATGTTTGCCAGTGCATGTACTAGAAGACCCAATTCGCATGGGGCATGATGCGCCCATGCAAGTGGAATTTTCAGAGAAGAAGACACTTCACTGGCATTTCACTACAGCCTCCACAAGCTCCCTCCAGGCCCCAACACCCAAGCCTCTGCAGCACCCACTGAGCAATATATTTGCAGTTTCACACCTAAAATCACAAACTGGTGAAGAAAAGCCTGAGCACGCAGCCCAGGCTGCGCACCTCGTCAGTCGTCGTAGCACTCAGCAGAGTCAGCAGCACTGAGGTCGACCGTCACCAGCTGCACAGTCTGCACCTTTGCAATGTGTGCATCATGTGACGAGCACACCAGCTAGCAGACAGTCAGGCTACAGGACATGTGCAGTTCCCAAGGGCTGGGGGAGCCCCTCAAAACAGAAAGGCGGGATCCCGGCTTGTCAGCCCTGGGCAAAGAAATGCAGCATCCAGTGTGCTGTGAACTATCCCGGCTGACCTGAATGTTCATTCAGGATTTATGTGTCCTTCTGCCAAGACCCCAAAGAGGCCCTATGCCCTGAGGCCTACCGGGGGAAGTCCCGGTGTCCCGGTGGGCCAGTCCATCACTGTTGACCACCCGAACTCTCCCGAGCCCCCCCGAGCCCTCCCCCCACCGTGGAAGTGTAGCAGAGGTCCCAAATAGAGACTGCAATCCAGGTTTTTGTTTATCTCGTTAGACTAGCGTGATTACTATTCCAAACAAAAGAAGCACAACGACAAAGAAGAGTATAAGACAAGTCTGAGCGAACAGTGAAATGTATGAAACTCTTGCACTAAAATAAAGTCAGCAGTGCATGCCCAGGAAAGAGGAAACGACGAACAATATGCTCGGGAGCGGGAACTAGGGGGGGCATAGTAACCCACAAACAGGCCCAAGTGTGTCTAGCTTTGTGACCTCCAGATGGTGTTCTTGGATGGCCCAGTCATCTCCGCAATACCATTTTAAAATAAATAAAATGCCTATGCAGCAATAGGCCTCACCTGCGAGGACGGGAGCAAGAGGAAAGAAGTGTGCTTGCCTCGGCAGGCTGTAGTTACTGCCGGGTTTCCTGAAACAAGGCCAATCAGCGAGGGCAGGATGCAGCAACTGTCTGTATTTGCTGATTCAGCTGCTGCTTGGCAAGGTGTGCTTGTGATGGGAACAATTTCAGCATTTAGTGACCCACTCGCTCCTCTTTTCTGTAATGGCCGGGGCCGACAACACCAGCCAGCCCCATTCGATCCACACTTCAGTGTCAGTGCGCGACTATAGCCTGGAGGAGGGCACACCGCACGTGCGCCCATGGGCCTGGCTGGCACCATCAGCGCTGGCACCACCCGGGGCCAGGGGAAGGTAATAAAGCAACAAATGTTGCACATTTATTTGCCAATTGCCCTGCCCTGCCTGAGGGCCGAGGCCAGGCCTGTTTCTTGGCCCGGACGAGGTGGGCAACTGCCCGGGGCACAATAGCCTTGGGGGCGCAATTGCCCCGGTCCCTGGAGCCTCTGGAGGGGATGGAATTCCCCAGTTTGTCCTTCCGACTGTAATGTCACGTAGTACAAAAGTACTACGTGACATTACACAAGTCAGAGGCTCCCTCTGACCACTTTCGTGCCACTTGGGAGTGGGGGGCATAAGCACACCAATAAAAACACTTTAGGTCCCCCTGCAGCTAAGACCAGCCCTTTCCATCACAATGCCAGCAGGAAACTTCTAATGGTGGCCCATTAGCCACTAAATGGTTTTGTGCTGGCATTGAGATGGGAGGGGAGGTGCAGTGGGTTGTGGGGAGTGGGCGTGCCTTGCAGGGACGCACTGTGGGCCCCGACACAGTACAAACGGAGACCCGTTTGGGCCCATGGTGTGTCCCTGCAAGCCCAGAAAAAGGCCAAAATAATAGTTTAAAGCAGCGCTATTTCTTTCATGTTGCTTCTTTTCCAAACTTTATATCAATTACACTTTAAACCACTTCCATGGCACTGATGATGCTTTACTTCACTATGCAGATAATAGTTTTGACCAGTGTTGCTGAGTAAATATTCTTTAAGCCACAAACCGGTTTATTTATTTATGCAATGTTTGTCGGGTACATGGAGATGGATAATTTATTTATTTATTCATGCAATGTTTGTCGGATACCTGTATCTGACACACATTGCATAAATAAATAAATATGCAAGTACCCGACAAACATTGCATGAATAAATAAATAATCCTGGTCCATGTATGCTTACAACAGTCAAGACTTTACTGTATCAAAGCATACACTTGATTCCCATTCAAAGAATGTTAAAGTGATTGTTTATTGAGTTCAGGTGTCTCCTTGTCATTGCTTTTTTGGCTTAGGTTGCCTCCAAACCCCCTTCAGCATCTTGTGTTCTTTGTTGGTTGTATATACTGCATCCTGTGCCATATTCATGGTCTCTTGGTTGGTGTGCCCAGACCTCATTATCTGCAGCCTAAGTGGGACTGGAGCATAACATTGTCTTGGGCACCAGTGAAAAAGTGGCCCACCGTTCCAAATGGCAATTCATTCCTTGTGTGACGGACTGTTTGACTTTGGGTAGGAGTTCCTTAACGGTCTAGTTTGGGCACGGCGCGCCGGGTCTAGTGGGAGTGCTGCGCGGTGGGAGTGGTGCGCGGGTGCAGCGGGATTGGAGCGCGGGGTGTGGTGGGAGTGGCGCATGGGATGGGGCATAGGGGGGCGCATTCCTAGTTTTTCGCCCTGGGCACCAAATGGACTAGAAACTGCCGAGGCCACAGCCTGGAGCAGTGCCAGTGGTAGAATACACGTGTAACACGTTTGTTTCCTAACATTATAAAAAAGAACAGGCACATTCATTTTTATAATGTTAGGAAACTAACGTGTTATACGTGTATTCTAGCACTGGCACTGTGGACTGCTGGTAAAGCGCCCCCTAGACGTCTGCTGCCTGGGCTGCCTGACGCAAAGACTGGCCCTGAGTGTGCAAGTATCAGTCCGATGTCTAGCAGTTTACCCTGCTTTATTAAATTGAGAATAAGGTAGTATTTTTTTAGTCTGTCCGGTTATCTGGCCTGAGATCTTTATTGGTAATTCCATGTAGCACAATTGGGTAGCAGAGGATGGTTCAGGTCTAATCAACCTAGGTCCAGATCAAGGCCTCTGGACACTTGACTGCGCCTGCCATTAGCCAGAAGACCGCAGAGCTTCCTGTGGAGAATAGCACGCAAATGCATGTGCAAGAAGATACAGTTTGTAGAGGAGCAGGGAGATGCTTTCTCACTAATTCCCACCCCCTCCCTGCCATCAGACTGGGATAGTAATAAATAAATGGGACACCCTGTATTGTTCCCATACTACATTGAGTGTATGAGAGACATTATGTACTCAGACAGCCATACAGAATGTACCCTTGCACTGTACCCTCGCACTGACAGTGTGGAAGAATGCCACATGGAAGGATGTCAGCAAGCCCCTATGGACATCACAGAGCTTTAAGTGAAATCTGATGAGGGCAGAGTGATGTCATAAAGAAGATATATGAACCTATGCTGAAACAATATGAAAATACTTAAGAGTGACACAGCAACTGAAGCACTAAGAGAAACATGTACCTAAAGCTGTAAAAGTGAATACAAAGAAGATGAAGTCACTTATTGGTCAATAACTATAAATACGCAGTAACGCAAGGTAGAAATGAAACATATAGAAGCTTGCTATAGAGGAATATATAGCATGGCTAGAACGGCCATAATAGGAAAATGGACGCTGGCTCATGTAGAATTCAACCAAGCTACCTCAGAGATAAACCAAGTCTGCAGAATCAGGAGACATGGAAGAACAGCTCTGTGTGCAGAACCGACGATGAGTCAAGATTGGCCCAGAATTAAGGATGCTATTTTAAGGAATAAACACAGAGCACAAATGGAGTTACATGGATAGGCTCTGAATGTGGGGCATTCCTCATAGATTGAAGAAGAAGAAAACATCTGCAAGAGCCCACTGTTGGTCAATTAAAAGTGTACAAAGTTCATATGAGATAGAGTGAGCAAGTCTCTATAGGCCAAGAGGAGCAACATAATAAAATCAAATAGCAGTAAATAAGAGGCTGAAATTGACAAATATGTGGTCGCTAACATGTGATTTTGAAGGAAGAGAACAAGGGCTAGTCATTAGAGCCTTAGATGAAAATAGTGATGTGCTCACACTCCCTTGAATGTTGCAGGACAGTGAGAATCCGACAAGGTCAACTACAAAAGGAAGACTTTGACTTCTGGCTGAGCGATGAGAGATGATGGACTAATTGGGAAAATGGGGAGTAGTCTGATGGGATTCAAACACCTAAATTTAATTTCACTTACGTGCTGCTAAGAGAGTGAAAGTCCAAGGTTGGGATAGTATTCCAATCAGTGGGTTTGAGGGACAACCTAACATACAATTTTGCATAGACCAATCCACTGCCATTCTGTTCGCTTTAATCAGTACTATACATGTTTAGAGGTAGTTCAAGGCGTGCCCTACAGATAAGGGGTATCCAATGATGCACTCATCCTTTTATGTCCTATAAATAAATATGTTCCTTTAACCAATCCCTTCCCTCAATAGGTTTGGTTTTTTGCCACGTAGAATGAAGCCATAGATGATGCATTTTGGGGTATAAGACCTCTATGCAATCAAGCTACTGTGTGAGTATGCATGCATCAGTCCGATGCCTGTCAGTTCTCCCTGCTTTACTAAACGAGAATAAAGTAGTACTTGGCCATATTCTTTGAGTCTGTCTGATTATTCGGTCTGAGATCATTATTTGTAATTCCATCTAGCACAAAAAACACTTCAAGGACAGATCCAGACCCCCGGATGCTTGGCTGCTCCCGCCATCAGCCAGAAGACCACAGAGCTTCCTGTGGAAATTGGTGCGCAGTTACATGCAAGAAGATTTGTTTAGCAAGTTCTCCTTTCATGAAATTCCTGTCAGGTCCCAGAGCTGCCCCATGGACAGAAGGTGAACTGGTCGGTTGTGGGAGAGTCATGACTGAGGGACTCGAGCTGAATCAGGGATGTAAGTAGAACAACAAAGGTGGGAAAAATAGGGGGAGGGGTTGTGTTGTAAATAGTATGTACAAAAAGTAATGGGTATTGTTTGGGGGGATTATAAAGAGAAATAGATACCTTGATTCATGGTTCCAAGAGGTCAGAAGGGTACGCTCTGAAGTAAAAACTCCAAATAGGGGTGTTAAGGATTCCTGAGGCAAGGACCGCAGAAGAGTGTGTATCAAACTCCAAAGTGGAGTGAAACAGAGAAGAGATATATTTACGAACAAAATAGTAAAGAAAGGCGTATGCAGTACAACTGAAAAAGTGCACATGTGGGGGTTATACAAATTTCAATATAAAGCTTTTGTTGTGTTTAAAAGAAAGAAAATAAACCGAGAGTAAAAAATGAAGGAGATTGGTGAACATTTAGACCAAGAGATTGACATCAATTAGGAAAATAAATCAAAGGGAATTAATATTTAAATAAAGAATAGACTCTTGAATACTAATAATACTAGAAGCGAGATTATAAAACTTGATAGAAAGTGTAAACAAAGGAGCAAATAGCATATCATTGCATAGACTTTTAAATAAAAAAGTAAGCAGTCAAAATATTTCCTTTTGGGATTATAAACAGTGATTGATGGTGCCTGCACCAACTGATTGGTGTGGTATATTTGATAAAATTGAGAATCGAATAGAAGAACGGGTAGGTATTGATGATCAAAACCGATCTGTCATCATGGGAGACACACCTCTTTTACATGTGTGCAGGACATTGCCGAGATACACAGTGAAGATAAGGAAATATAATTTGGAATGGGTCAGAGGCACGACTAATAAGACACTCATGCCATGCCCTCAGGAAGGGTCGCTATCAAAAACTATTTTGCGGCATATGATGACATATTTGCATGCCACATATAAGGGAAAAAAGTTACAGAAAAGGTTGGCCATTTTAGATTTATGGAAAATGTACCAGAGTGAGAAAGAAGATCCATCTGAGATGGAGTAGATGCTCAATCAGCATAAAGGGGAGGATAAACTGCCTGTGGCTCTCCTTTCCCTGCCTGAAGATAAGAGCATAGATACAGAGGAGAAGGTATTTTACTCTTTAAAGGAATTAAAACTTGTGGCGTGGCATGTTTATCCGATGTATGCGTGCCCCGCTTATAACAGTGAGGATAATGCAGAAGAGAGTAAAAGCAGAGAACGCAAAGATATATCAACACGTGATGAAAGTAAACAGTGTGATGAGATAAAGGACAGACAAGACAGACAAATAGAGATAGAGGAAGAAGCAAGAAAACATAACAAAAAATAAAGGATAAACCTAAGGGAATAATGATACCACAGAATGAATGGATGGGAGGACAAATATTGCTTAAGCTTGATGATAAGGGCATTCATGGGGTTTGAGAAAGAGAGGAGAGAGAAGAGCGGGAAAAGAAAGAAAAGGAAGAGGAAAGAGCATACAAAGAAGAGAGGGATGAAGAATGCAAGTGAAGAGAAGAACAAAGAAGATATGAGGTAAGGAAAGAAAAGGAGTGGTTGGAAGAGAAGAAACGAGAAGAGGTAGAAGCCCAAAGAATGAAAGTATGTAGGTTGCAAAGAAGGCGGGAGGAAGTTGAATTGAGGGAGACAAGGAGAAAAGAAGAGGAAATGAACAGGAGTTGGAGATTAAAAGATGACAAGATAGAATATTTATGTTATAGGAGTATAGTACTGATAGATCCACAAGAAGGATTGGAGGAAGAGAGAGGGACACAACAGCCCTATAAGGACCTGCAAAGAATGCCGAGATCAGCATGGCCTGATGGGTTGGACACAGAAGCCATAGAGCAAAGACTTGGAAATGTATACAGGCAAATGAGGGATAAGACCAGCATAAAACCCAAGAGAATGCAGAGGGATCCCTATTAAGGGGAACTGAAGATAGATTAGATGATATTATAACAGACGAGTACGGAACATTTTATTTAAACAAATCAGATCTTGATGATGCAGAGAAAGACAACAGTCACACAAGTCGGGCATAATGATGTCAAACAAAGAAAGGGAGGAGAATGAGAGGACACGAAGAGAGGGCACGTGCAGATTTTCAAACAAATTGTGCATAGACAAAGGGGTAAAATGGTCAGATTTAGAAGACACCAAAGAGAGAACACCAGAACCGACACCATATACTGAGCGACCACAAGCGTGATTGCGCTGTATAGGGGATGTATCCCCACCATATGTAATATGTAAACAGATTAAGATTACTACCAGGAAGGAGACAAACAGGTGAGGCTATCTCCGCCCTTTAAGACGAGGAGTGTAGGCAAGTATGTTTATGGACCAGGATTTTTACAATTCCCATTATTGGAGAAGGGGGACAACAACCACAATATATACCATGGCCAAAGCTGGATAAAGACAATTTAAGATTTAAATTACAGAGTTTGACTTCAGGTGCAGGAAAATGGATTTATGAGTTAGAGAGAATGACATCAGGAATTACGCTAGCTATAGGTGACGGAAAAGGCCTGCTAGAAGCCATTCTATGGGAGAGAGCTGACGACATTTGGAAGCGAGCAGGATATGCAGGTGTGACTGCGCAAAACACAACACGATGGAGCGCCATTTAATAATTGCCGAGCAGACGTATGGCGGGTGCTCAGAGTGCAATATCCCGATACATCAGACATGGGCGCGATCAAGATAGATGGTGGCAAGAGACCCGTGAACCATGGAATAAAACGGTAGCACTATTTTACCATATTCTGTGTCAGGGGATGCCCAAGACAGTGCAACTGCAATTGAAGAAACAGGTAGGAATGGAAGCAAAGCCACGGCCAGAAATACAATGGACAATCGTGCGTCATTGCCGATTAATGCAAGAGAAGAATAAAAAGGAAGCTGAGAATAGAAAGCAGGAGGAAGCAAAGTTAGTTCAGAAGAAGTTGTCAGGGATAGCCATAGAGGGAGCGGTACTGATGAGTAATGGAGAAGGGACGACACAGGAGATGCAGTCAGGACATCAAAATAAAGCAGGGTATCCCACAGACCAGAGTGGGTATAATTTTTGTCCAAGAGGAAGAGGGAATTGGCCTAGAGGAGTGGGACGAGGTGGATTTCAAAACCCTCAAGGAAGAGGGGAATGTAATGGTGGACAGCCACAAAAATGCTGGAATTGCAGAAGAATGGGACACATAGCTAGAACATGGAATAAAACGGTAGCACTATTTTACAATATTCTGTGTCAGGGGCTGCCCAAGACAGTGCAACTGCAATTGAAGAAACAGGTAGGAATGGAAGCAAAGCCATGGCCAGAAATACAATGGACAATCGTGCATCATTGCCGATTAATGCAAGAGAAGAATAAAAAGGAAGCTGAGAATAGAAAGCAGGAGGAAGCAAAGTTAGTTCAGAAGAAGTTGTCAAAGATAGCCATAGAGGGAGCGGTACTGATGAGTAATGGAGAAGGGACAACACAGGAGATGCAGTCACGACATCAAAATATAGCAGGGTATCCCACAGACCAGAGTGGGTATAATTTTTGTCCAAGAGGAAGAGGCAATTGGCCTAGAGGAGTAGGACGAGGTGGATTTCAAAACCCTCAGGGAAGAGGGGAATGTAATGGTGGACAGCCACAAAAATGCTGGAATTGCAGAAGAATGGGACACATAGCTAGAACATGCAGATACAGAGGAGGCATGCAACAGAATTGGCAAGCTCCAAGTGGGGGTGGTTTATGCTCCACAAAATAATACAGAGCCACAGGAATATTATGCCCAAGATCACACACAGGCTCAGACATATGTACCGCGACCCCAACAGATGCAGCCAGCACTGCCGCAAATGCAAGTGTGACTGTGATAGGAGGAAATACTTTCGCGGGTACAGGGATTAATTTATACCCACAATAGGACAGCCCACAGAGCGACCTGGTGTGTTCAGTACTATCAGTGACACCAGATTCCCAAGAGAAACCAAGGGTCAGGGTAGCGATAGGAGGCAAGACATTTTCATTTTTAGTATACACTGCAGCCACTTGTTCTTGTGTCCACGAGGGAGAATACCCAATGTCAGGTACTGCCATGAATGCTCAGGGATTCTCTGGGGGTGAGGAGTTTAGTTCCTTTTACAGATGAATTGCCAATACCTATAGTAGAGCACGACATGTCAATGCCATTACTATACTCTAGGCAGACGCCAGTTAACATATTAGGACATGACTTGATGACAAAGCTTGACATGACGATATCTTTTACTGATAAAGGAATAGTGTGTTCTACTCCAGGGATAAACGATATGAATGTGGGAGAGTTTATATACACCTTTACAGGCCAGACGGCATTACGAGGAGTTCCTGTAGATCCATAGGTATTTTTGTATGGAGTGACTATTTTATTATCATGGTTACCCAGATTGAGAGGTACAATATTGAGAATACCTTATGAATTCTTATTTAGAGCAGATATCCCCATGGACAATGAGGAAGGGAAGATTATCCCCTTAGAGTTAAAAGCAGCAGTGGTCAGATGAGAAAGGGTGATGCTTCATGGGACAAACGATAAGGAAAGAGGATGGAGGACAGTGATAGCCCTCAGTGAAAGATATAGGCTGACAGATTTGACAGACAAAGGATGGTTTAGAGATGATTGTTCAGATGATGCACTAGTGTTTTTTATAAGTCTCATTTACTGGATAAAAATAGAGAATATAGAAATATTACAGAGAATGGCATTGTTAAAAAGGAGGCAGTCCTTTTTTCAGAAAGACATAGAGAAAGTGCCAGAGATTTTATGGACCACAAGCCCATATGATGTGGGTCTATCAAAAAGGATAGGTGCAGTTAAAATTAAACTAAAACCAGGAGCCTTTTTACCATGAGCATAGCAATATCCCATCTATAGAGAGGCAGATTAAGGTATATTTGAGAGCAGTTTCCCTTTAATTAAGCAAGACATATTAATGCCATCAAATTCATCATGTAACACAGCTGTGCACCCTGTGAGGAAATCAAAGGAGGGGTTGTGGACATTTATACAGGACCTCCGCCCCCTTAATCAATATAGTCGAATCTGAGCTTCTTTTCATTCAAATCTTATGACAATACTTTGTAACATCCTATCTACATCCAAATATTTCACAGTTATAGATTTAAAGAATGCATTCTTTTCGATTACCCTTCATGAAGACTCACAAGATTTGACTTCCTTTTCGTATAGAAATACGCATCTGAAACATACTCATTTGCCCCAGGGGTACTGTGAGTCCCATTCAATCTTTAACATAGTCCTCCAGATGGACTTGGGTAACGTCCAATTCGAAAATAAAATAATTCAATATGCAGAGGAGATTTTAGTGTGCAGTGAGACAGAAGAAAGATATAGAGAAGACTCAGTTAAACTCATGTCTAAACTCTCAGAGAAAGGATATAAGGTAGACAAGGAAAAGTTACAATATTTTCAGGAAGAGGTCTTGTACATAGGACATTTGATCTCTCACGAAAGGAGAAAAGTGATGCCTGAAAGAGCAAAAGAAATCATGGAAACCATAGCACCTAAAACAGTGAGGGAAATGCAACAGTTTCTAGGCTTATGTAACTATTGCAGGGCCTGGGTATTTGATTACACTACATGTATTCTATCACTTTTAAAAGGACTTAAAGAAGTGCAGGTGGATAAGAGCACAGTAACAGGGACTGATAAAATAACTGAAGGATTTGAGGAATTGAAAAATGCTGGGAATCCCAGATTATAATGAAGAATGTTATTTATTCCCCCATTCAAATGGAGAAGTTATGACCGCAGCCATCACATAGAAGATGACATTAGGACATGGACACAAACCATTGGCCTATTATAGTGGGATTTTAGATCCAGTTTTGAAGGGACACTATCCCTGTGAGCAATCTTTAGCTGCTTCTGCATTCACAATTGAAGAGGCGTTAAGTATAACAATGGGGTGCCTAATAATGTTATTTTTAGAGCAGGCATGTTTCGAGATTTATAGAAGCCCAAAGGTACATTGACCGCACAAAGAGCATCAGGGTATGAGATGATTATTTCCAATCCTGCGATTAAAATTGTTATATCTGAAACAGTAGATCCAGCAATGTTTATAGCAGAACTAGTAGGAGAGGATGATTATATACATGATTGCACAACGTATACAGAATGTTATAATGAAATCACCCAAGCTGTCTTTATTAATACATCATCGAGAATTGATGAAATCCTGGAGAGAGACATACGGGATCAGCGGTAATAAAGTGGACTCAAGATGGTGAATTTGAGGTAGTGACAAGTAGGAGATTGTCTTTGAATTATTCAGCACAGTCTGCAGAATTAGAAGCACTCATTGTAGTGCTGCAGAGATTTGAGGATGAGGAAGTGATGTGTACTCTGACTCCACCTATGTGACATCAGCTGTACATGCCTGGTTGTCATGCTGAAAAAGGAGGGGCTTCCTCCACACAGACGGCACTCCAGTGCAACATGCAGCCCTATTGGATAAGTCTCCCATTGACTGTAGCAGTCATAAAATGCTCAGCGCATTTAGACAGAACACATTTAATTTCCCACAGAAATGAAGCCGCAGATTTAGAGGCCAAAAAAGTAGCCTATTATCCACCTTTATCTAGTTTGGAAATATAAGATATTAAACTAATGACAGGATGGTGCATGTTGGTAAAGGAGGGCTTTAACATGCTATCTATTGTCCAGTTAATTGAGATACAAGGTCGAGCCCCACAAGAAGAACAGGATTTATGGAGAAAGCGGGGGTGTTCTTCATCCCCCACTGAGGCAATTTGGAGTCAAGATAGCACTGGAAAGCCAGCTATGCCTCTAGCATTATTGAGAATAGTGCTGAAGCAGCTTCTCTATTCAGCACACATGACTCAGGAGAATCTTGCTGCTACAAATGCAGAAAAATTGTTCTCTCCCTGTCTACTAGAGCATGTGGCACAGTTCATTGTAAACTGCATTGTGTGCATACATTTACTGCAGGGCAGACTTTGCGAACAGTAAGAGGAGCAATTCCTAGAACCAATGGCCCATTTCAGCATTTACATATTGATTATGTGGACATGCTGCAGACATGCAATTTTACAGATATATGCTGGTTGTCGTATGTCCTTCTCTAGATGGATTGAGGTAGGTCCATGCACACACCCTGACACCATGTGCACTGCCAAGTTCCTTGTGCGTGAAGTATTTCCAAGATGGGGTGTGTGTGAGGTTTTGCGGTCTGACAATGGACCGCATTTTGTAAATGGACTATGTTCAAACAAAGAGTTTTCATATTAGGCATTAAGCATACATTTCCACCCCTGTATCACCCACAGGCCAATGGCATCTGTGAACGATTAAATGGATTACTGAAGGAGAGGATTGCAAAAACAAAGATGACCTTAAAGAAGGGTGGCTACATTGTCTACCCACTGCATTATAAGCCCCGAGAAACCAGCCTGGCTCAGATCACCATCTAACTCCTCATGAGTTGGTGACTGGATGCTGCAGGATTGCAAAAACAAAGATGACCTCAAAGAAGAGATTGGCTACATTGCCTACCCTTTGCCTCATATGCCCTAAGAAACCAGCCTGGCTCAGATCACTATCTAACTCCTCATGAGTTGGTGACTGGATGCTGCATGAGAACCCAACCTTGTTCCTCCAACTAGTTTAAACACTGATGCCCATAGTGTAGCAAAAGCACTAGGTGATAAAATGCCTGATTATCTAACAACAATGACTGCAAGTGTTTCTTTCATGTCTCAATAGGTCAGAAATGGAACGGAGGGCTCCAAGAGAAGCGACAAAGACGACAAACCCATTAAAGAAGAATATTTGTTCAAATAACCCAGCTTATACCCAGGGGACCAGGTGCTGGTACAAACGTTTGTATGCACTTGGAGAACACCCTGCTTTCAAGGACCATATGAGGTGGAAGAAGTTACGCCCACAGCTGTCAAGTTAAAAGGAAGAAGAGCTTGGCTGCATTTGCACAACACCAAATCATATAAAGTAGAAAATCAGACCCCTCCTGAAACTACCAACGGTGAAGCAAGAGAAGAAGTTCCACGCATGCATACTCCTGCACTGGCCAAGAGTAAAGCAAGAAAAATGAAGAGCACAGCATGACTTTAAAATAGAGACAAATATCTTTCAACATTCGATAATGAATAAATAGACTTGCAGTCATCTTGGTACTTTTCAGATAGGCTAAAGGAACAATTCTTCCAGCGTACCGAAGCTGGAAGAAGAGGAGCACATTTCATCATATGTTACCCATTATAATAATGATACACACATTCTTAATTGCTGTTTTCACACATATATTACAGTCTTATCCAACTTTAGTAAGAAGATTTGTGAATGTAGTAATGTTTTTCGGTGATCCAAAAAATAATTATATTATTTTCAGAATAATTATAGCAATTATCTTGGAGTTCTTGATTTAAAAGTAGGACCCATAAAGAATTACAGAGGTACATATTCAGAAGAATTAAAACAATATGTGGAGGCTTCAGAGTATAAGAGACTCAGGGCCTCATTACAAGTGGGGTGGGCAGGAAACAAGGGTGCTGGCACCCTTGTTTCCAGAACCGTCACACCACGAGTCTGCCTGCCGGGGCCGTCGCACCCGGCAGGTCTGACCTGCTGGGCGCAGCGGCACCGGTAGGCAGACTTTTCACAGAAGCACTGGCACTGTTGCTAACGGTGCCAGTGTTTCCGTCTCCCCACTCCCTTAGAGTGTCAGACCTGCTGGGCGCGACGCCCCCGGCAGGTAGACTAGTAGTGCGGTATTCTGGAAACAAGGGTGTCGGTAAGCTTACCGGCACCCTTGTTTCTGGACCACCACACTTGTAAAGAGGCCCAAAATCTTACTACGCATTTATTTCAATTTTAAAGGGATGTTGGGGAAGATCATGACGATATAAACACATATCTTGATAATTCAGCTCATTTAAAAAATAACCTATGTTATCAGCACGTTAACGAGATGGGAGAGAGAACATCAGTTGAAAGCTGCTATGTCTATTCCTTAATACCATGTGCCATGAATGCAGCAAGGACCTTTATTGGCAAAGAGATGTCTGCACATGACTTAATATATCTCAGCCATCTAGTAGCGTGTTCAACCAGAGGGCAATCTGAAGGAAAATTGACAACTTTACGTTGGCGAGCAAAAGGAACATTTCCGTATGAAGGTACTTATGTGAAGACAAAAAAGATGGAAAGCGGGTTGGGTTGGAAAAGCAAAAATCCTATGTATACATGCCAGATTGGAGAACCAATAAAAACTGTTGAGATGAAGAGGATGGACTACTCCGCTTGACTGAAAGAGCAGGAGAACCAGGATGCTGGGAGAGGCCTCAGCTATTAGTCTATGCGCGTGTTGCAACCAGCCATATGGGAAGAAGGACTATTATCTTGCCCTGCACACTTATTGAGGAAGGAACCATTAGGCATAGTGCAAATAGTAAATGACAGATGCCCAGGATCATGGGCCAAGTTTTCCAAGTTACTAACATGTGCCAACAACAAAGCAGTGTCCATAATACCATTGAAGAATGCAAAAACATGCTTCAGGATGGAGACTCAATTCTGGTTGAAGAGAATAAAGGATGGAAGCAGGTGCTTGAAGTCTCAGGAATGAATGGAGGAACTGCAGCATTGATGGCCCGATATTGGGACTGTGGATCCAGAGCTGGTATGCAGTTGCCTAAAAATTGGGGATGAGTATGTTCCATTGTATTAATACATGGTCCAAGACAGCAAGACAGCAATGATAATGACATCTATATTTATGCCAGAATCCAGACTGCAGTAAATGTCAAGTGGTTGCAGGTTACCAGTTGGAACCCACTGCAGATGATAAATCCAACAATAAAAGGATTTAATGCAATCAGAGAAGAATTGAGAGCAATCAGGCTGATCACTCTCCAGAACAGGTATGTCCTGGACTTAAATACAGCAACAGAAGGAAGCGTGTGTGCCAAGGTCGGGTCTTCTTGCTCTACATTCACAGCATCCCAAGATGGAGAAAATTGAACCCTGACAGAGCAATAACTATGCTGATGACCCTGCATATGAGGATGGAGGATGAAGTTGATGAGACAGCAGGAGATGACTGGTTTTCATCTCTGTTTTTGTGGATTCCAACCTGGCTACCAAATGTCTTCAAATTACTGCGAGCAATACTAGTGTTGATATTGCTAGGATTCTGTCTCAAAAGGATCATCTTGGAACAGTGCTAGAAGACAGACAAGAAAGCTTTTGGAATGAAGATAATGATTGATATAGATGCTGGAATGGGTAAAGAAATGCAAAATGAGTAAAGAACCCATGAGCATGTAAAGAAAAGCACCCTTGTGCCTCCACGAGTGAAGTTCTACTATCCCAAGAATCATAAAAAATATGTAGGACATCGGCTATTCTATCCACCATCAAGAGAATGCAGTTACATGACCTTGTGTGTGGACGAACATATAAAGAATGCAGCTCACCTGAAGGGGTAACAAAGATATGGATCCCAAAGAAATGGCAGTATGAAGAGAAGATGAAGGAGATTGAAGAGGTGAATGTGTTGAGGACTCGAGCAGAGGGGGGAATGTAGAGGAGCAGGTAGACACATATACCCTAACTCCCGCCACCTCACCGCCGTCATACTAGAATAGCAGGAGAAGAGCTGTGCATGGGAAACCCCTGTGTTTTCCTTATACTACATCCAGTTTGTGAGAGACAATATTCACTCAGACAACCGTATTGAATGTAACATTGCACTGAAAGATTGGAAGGGTGTCTGCACACACCATTGGACATCATGTAGTGCTGAGTGACATCTGAAAAGGGCAGAGTGATGTCATGAAGAAGATATATGAGGACATACTGAAACAATATGAAAATGCTTGAAAGTGACGCTGCAACTGAAGCAACAAGAGAAACATGTGCAAAATGATCAAGTAATCATGTATGCAAAAGAAGATAAAGTCACTTGCTGACCAATAAGTGTAAATAAACAATAACGCAAGGTAGATGAGACATATAGAACTTGCTACAAAGGAAAATATAACGTGGCAAGGTTAGCCATGATAGGAAAATGTACGTTGGCTTGTGCAAAGATTCATTTCAGCTTCCTCAGAAACAGACCAGATTTTCAGAGTCAGGAGATGCTGGAAAACAGCTCTATGTGCAGCACAAAGAGTTTAGGTTGGCCTGGGATCAAGGATTCTATTTCAAGGAATACAGCAAAGCACTAAGGGAGGTAGACGGATATGCCATTAGCGTGAGACATATTTCTCTTAGATTAAAGAAGAACAAAACATTTGCAAGAGCCAAGTATTGGACAATTAACAATGGATAAGGCTCTTATAAGATGGAGTGAGCATGTCTCTAGAAGCCAGATGGAGCAATAACATTTAGCATAATTGAATCAAATAGCAGTAAATAGGAGGTTGAAATTGACAAATTTACGGTCTCCTCACATGTGATGCAGAAGTCAAAAACAAGGGCTATTCATTAAGCCTCGGTTGAAGATAGTGATGTGCTCCTACTCCCTTGAATGTCCCAGAACAGACAAAACTACAAGGACAACTACAGAGGGGAAACTTTGGCTTATGGCTGGACTGATGAGAGATGATGGACTAATTGGGAATGTGGGGAGTAATCTGACATGACTGAAGCACATGGGTCTCGGTTTCCTTAAGTGCTGCTAGCCAAGTCAAAATTCCAAGGTTGGGTGGGAATGCCAACCAATCAATCGCCCTATGGGGCAACCTGCAATACAATGTTGCACAGACCAATCCGCTACCATTTTATCCACTATAATCAGTACTATACGTATTTAGAGGTAGTTCAATACATGCCCTACAGATAAGGGGCAGCCAATGAACTACTTACCCATATGTATTCCATAAGTAGATATGTTCCCCCAAACAATCCCTCCCATCAATAGGTTTTACAGTTTGCCACATAGTATGATGACATAGATGACTCATATTGTGGTATAAGACCTCTGTGTAATCAAGTTTGTTTGTGAGTGTGCAAGCATCAGTCTGATGTCTGCCACTTTACACTGCTTTATTAAATTGAGAAAAAGCAGTACTAGTATGTCCGGTTATTTGGTCTGAGATATTTATTGGTAATTCCATCTAGCACACGAGACGCTTCAAGGTGCTAGAGCACACTTACATTTTATGGGTCTCCTCCTCCTGTCATGCTTATGCCTACGATGAGCTTCATTTGGCACTTGCTCTTTAATTCCTCTATTTATTGGATCTCAATTTTCAGGTACATTGGGGGTCATTACGACCCTGGCACTAAGGGGTTAACGGCGCCGTAAAAGGCTGCGGCGCCGTTAACCCCTTAGCACCTAATTACGAGGTCCCTTTGGGGCTCCCGACCTTAGCGGCTGGTCTGGACCAGCCGTTAAAGTAGGGGCCTGCAAAGGGACCTTGTAGGTAATTACAGTACCGCAATTTGCAGTACCGTAATTACTGCCTTCCCCATTCCCATTGAGCTCTATGGGGAAAAGTTGGGAATGGGGAAGGGCCAATGGTGCAATGGGGAATTACCGCCCCGCCAACCTTGGAATGGGGTGGTAATTCCCCATTGCACCATGGTGGATTTGTTACAATACCGGCTGCAACCATGGTGCTAATAGCGCCATTGGTTACCGCCGGTGTTGTAATGAGGGCCATTGTTTGTGTTTCTTACTACCCATCTACCCGCCTCCTGCGTGTCCACCTGGTCTACAGGGGCAAAGCTCTGCATGGACACCTCCTTACTTCTAAAAACTTCTGTTGCTGCAGGGTACTCTCGTTTTCTTTCTCTCATCCTCAATTGTAGCCACGCCTTACTTTGTTTGGTTTTATCCTTCTTTGTTATGTTGTTCTATTCAGTAATGCTTCCTCATAATGTGTATCTATGTTTCCAAGTTTGGTCTGCTGACTGGGGGGTTTTATCGCCTGCATTTCTTGCTCATCATTAGTTCCTTTCAAATGTTTTTGCCTCTATTATCCACCCTTCCTCCCTTGCCTATGTTGTGTTTGTTTTGTGGCATTGCAATCCATTCCGTTCATACTCGGACCCAGGTCACAGGCACATATTCTAGCAGGCCCACTAAGTTTCTCGTCCTTCCAAAGTTGAGATGTGTGGGGACGGTGCACATTATGAGCTATTTAGAGAGCTTGTGGAGTGTTACATGTAAGGGTACATATTATTGTGTTGGCTCTGTATCTTTCTTGTTTATTTTTCTCGAACTCTCTTTCTTCTCTGAACCTTTCACATTTCTTTGCTTGGCTCTCTAATCTTCTTAATTGCTATGCTCGTTTTTCTTTCTAGTCTGCTCATCATTCAATCACAACTTTTTGTTATTTACATCTACTCTCTTTCATACTTTTCTTGCTATATGCTTTCCTATCTCTCTCGCCAATTATTGTTTCTTAATCCCGGCTCCATTTTCCCGTTTTGTTTTTTACTCACTATTTCTTTCTCTTTTTTATATTGTGCTCATTTTTTTTCCTTCTCTATTTCTTTCTTTAACTTTATCTTTTCCTCTTCTTGGGTTACTTTCTTTTTGCACCATTTTCTTTTTCTGCTATCTTTCCTTCTCTTTCATAATTGCCTTGATTCACAATACTTTTATTTGCTTTTTTCCCTTGCCGTCAATTCTTTTTTCTCTTGCATTTTTATAATGTTTTACTACTTCTTAATAACGTTTCCTCTCTTTCTTTCTTCTCTCGTTCTAATTTTTCTCTGCCTGCTTCAATCTCCTGTTTCCCCTTTCTTCCATGGGGTTTTCTGCTCTGCTTTTTCATTCCCTCTGCCATTGCTTTTGTTCTCATTCTGGATTATTTCCCTTTATTTGCCCTATATTTCTCGTTTCTTCTGTTAATGTTTTCCAGTGGCTTTCTCCATGGCCATCTTTCTTTAATGAGGCATGCATTTCTTTTCTTTAATTCTGCCTTCCTTTCCATCGTTTTTTTATTTGCATCCCATGTTTCTTCATTTGCGATCTTTCTTCTCGCCTCTTCGCCTGCATTTGCTGTTTATCTCATTCTGCCCAATTCTAACCCGGCCTCCTTTTCTTCCTCTCTCTCTCCCTCCATCCCTTTCCTTCCCTTCATTCCCCCCCACACCCCCTCCCCCTGTGTCTCCCTCTGCCCGTCTCTCTCTCTTCTCTTTTCTCTCTCAAGTGTTTTCAATTTTATTCTGAGTGGAATTAACTACCCCTGATGTCAAATTGCCGCCGAAATCGATAATAATATCTTTACAAAAGAGGATATTCTTCTCTCTCGGAACGGCTTCTGAAAAATGGAAAATTTAGTCGAAATTGATTCATTACTTGACACTTTATAGGACGGTATGGCTATTGATCGGCCTGTCATGTCCCATCTCCCTTAATCGAAGCTGAAGTCCAGTGTCGATGGTGGTATTTTTCATAATTCCAGGAGAGCAGACAGACAAAAACAGACACAGCTTTCCACATCTATGCCCTGTCCATCTGGGCCCCCGCCGCACGCAGAGATGCACACAACCACACCGAGGTGAACACAGGCCCAGTGCACAAAGAGGCAGCCACACGTCCACACAGATCGGGACAACAGGACAGATGCATACACAGACACTAAGAGGTGCGCTAACACCCACTTAGACCTACAAATAGGCGAACACACGCCGACATATGTGCACACACGCAGACGCGCTAACACGCACACACCATCTCAAACACCCACACCCATGAAGATAATCACGGATTTACACAAACACACACAGAAACACAGGCGACATAAACACAGCAATTTACCGATTCAAAGAGCTACACAAAACACACATATCATCGCATAGATACACAGAGACAAACACACACACTCTCACACAGATAAACCCGTGCAGCTGCAGACATGCATGCACCACACACACCACAGACAAACACACAAGCATACGTGGACACAAACGCACATCAAACATACATCCTTCAGATACAAGTAAATAAATACACACATCCACACCCACGGAGAACCAGATTTATAAAGCGTTTTTCAGTGGGATTTCCCCACTGAAAAACGTTGTGTAAACCAGACACAGACTCTCATGAAGACGTAAAGAGAAGTACACAGAGGTACACACACATTTATACACAGAAATATATGCATGCACCCATAGACAATACACGCACACACGCACATAGAAACACACTCAGATATGTATAAATACACAGAGTGAAACACAGAGGCACACGCACAGATATACACTTATATATAAACACACACAGAGACACATTGACATACACCAATATATCCCTGCTCATGTACACGCACAATCGGTACACACATTTGGATTCACACAAAGGCACATACACAGATAAGGATATACAAACACAGACATTCATTCAAACATGAACACACAGCGATGCTCATGCACACACCCAGGCACAGATGGACTCACACACACAAACTGATGGAAAAAGCACATAGGCAGCCGGTGGGGCATATGCACGTATCATAATGACACCAACAAAATATCCCTGTGGTCCAAGACTGCTGTCTCGCACACATACAATGATACACACGGGTAAACTGGCCCAGGCCCTAGATCAGAGATATTGATGCACAACAGCAAACCGACACCTGCAGATGCACAAAGATATGCAGACTTACACACAGATACACTGGGCCTGTGACTATGCAAGGACCCAAACAGACAAAAACGCCCTCACACACACGGATGCAATACCGCAGACTGACACAAACTGCATCGCCAGCAAATGGCAAACGCTAAAAAGCTGTATTATTTTGCACCACGGAAAACGCAACACATGCTGTGGCAACACAAAACGACACAAAGGGACACATTTTCAGCCGGCTACCCAGGGCGCACAGTAAACATAGCAGCTTGCATTCTGGGAGAACCGCCACCAGACAGAGCATGTCTGCTTCACATGGAAGCAAAGCACATACAGCACACACACACTCCATTAAAAAGCAATTAATCTCCCCCTTCACGGGCCATCCTTTTCATCAAGGCATCTGGGATATTAATTCCTTTTCAGTGCACCCGCTGCCCCCGTATCCCATCCGAGATGGTGAAGACCCAGGGACTGTGCTCAGGGGGTGTGTGGGAGAATCAGTGGGGTTTAAGGAAAACCTTTACTATAGGGGGTTGACTAATACTTCGGAGCTGGAGGGCGCCTCCTAACTATTTGCCTCCATCGCCCTCTTTTATGTGGGTGATAGAGAGAGGCTTTCCGTGCATTTCTGTGCGTCTGGCCCGGTCAGTGCCAGATTAAACCTTGTGGAGGGCCCTGGGCAGTTGAACTTTCGCCCCCCCCAAATGATCTCCAAATATGTTTTTAATTTTACCAACCAACCATTTTAATGAACCAATTTTATTGCACAAAACTAAACATTTACAATTATCAATGTCATGAAACAAAAATACTTTAAAAAAAAATTAATAAACCAAAAAATACTTTAAATATTCACTTTCCACGAGTTCATTATAACTTAGGAATGCTAACTTACAGTAATGCAGACGTTGGGTATATATACTCGTCGGTGTTCTCGAAGCTTCTGCTCACGAATATTCTGCTAGGGTCTGGAGTCGGCAGGAACTATCGCGACACACTAACTCACAGAAAGCATAGTTTCTAGAGGTGTCTTGTGCACATGCAGCACTCTAGTGGGATTGAACTAAGTAGTGTGCACGTGGGCCGCTAGATGGAGATGACTATCACTACTGCACATCACACGTACGTAGTTTGCACTGGATTTTATGACAAACTAACAGCTGCCAGAGGATGAGCTTTTAAGAGAGAAACTGATATGCGAGTCTGATGTCTCTATTTATTTTAAGTTGTTAGTGGGTACATTACATTAATACTGTATTTTCTATATAGAGTCTTTAATGTCAAGTTTTTGTTTCTTTGATTTGATTCATTTTTTTCTATCTTTTAGAAACAATTTAAGAAAGCTTGATTGTAATTTTCTTTTGAGATCAAGTCAACATTATTTAGATCTGTTGTCGCAGGCCCCTGAAAGGGGTGGGGCTCATAGGCCAGTGCCTACTTTGCCTATTTGGTAATCCAGAACTGGTCCCAATCTGGGTATGTTTCCGCATAGTGCAAAAACTGCGACCCTAGAGATTCGCTGCAGGTTTTTGCTGCCATACAGAAAATCTGTCAGCCTCGCCTCAGGATCAGCCATGGAGACGCTGGACTCCTTAGGTCCAATACAGGAATTGGGTACTTCCCTGTTTTTTTGTTTTCAGGGACCAGTTCAATTGTGGGAAAATCTTAAGGTTGAATATGCAGATTTGTTCTTATGGCCATTTGTGTGGGCTATGCACTCTTTTGTGAAAGATACCATGGAAATGATTAATATCTTACCCAATATTAAGGTACGACAAGAGAACATATTGGTACCTTTAGATGTTGAAGTGCTGTATACCAGCATCCCACAAATGGAATGTCTGAAGGTTTCGGAAGTTTTTCTAAACAAACAAACAGACACTCTAGAGAAGGTACCCACTGCATTCATAGTTGAATGCACTAGGATCACACTCACAGAAAATGACTTCCTTTAAAAGGGTGAGTTCTATAACCAAAAGCATGGCACAAGTATGGGGGTGACGTTCGCTCCTGGCATTGCCAATTTATGTATGGACCACCTGGAAATTAGATCAATATACCATGAATGCAATCCACATAAACACTACATAGATGGATGTTATCGTTATATAGACAATATATGGCATTCGTGTTCATGGGATGGAAGGGGGCTGCGATCGAACTAGAACAATTTTTGATATGGCTTAACAACCAAAACCAGTTAATCAATTTCACAATGAATCATGATCAGACGAGAATGCCCTTTCTAGATTTATCAATCTATAAAAACAGATAATGGTCTGTTGGAAACAGTGTTATACAGGAAAACAACGGACAAAAACACACTTTTACAATATGACAGCTTCACCCTCTTAGCCTAAAAAATAGTCTACCTATAGGCCAGTTTCTCGGTGTATGAAGGAACCGTACACAACCAACAGCATTCGAACAGAGTTCTAAAAAAGAGGTTAAAAAACCGAGGCTATACCCCCAAAGTGATACATACCGCCTACTAGAGGGCTCACCATGCAGACAGGAATGTATGTTTTAATCCTCTAGAAAAAATAAACCTGGATAAGCGTACCTTTAGCCCAATTAGCAATGACCTAAGGAGGCTGATCTTAAAAGAACTGGCAAATTGTTGAAATATGTGATTTTGCCCCAGTGAAACCAGGATTTGCATTCAAACGACAAAAAAACTTAAAAGACACCTTGGTCTATACTTACCCTGCAACAAATACCAAACCAAGAGAGTCTACATTATGGGACTTGCCCCCGGTGGTAGGCCACTTTAAATGTGGCAAATGTTCAGTATGCCCTCTCAATAAGAAAATCAAAACAGTAGATCTAAAAGGAAAGGACTGGGTCCTAAAAACCTTCACTAATTGTGCAATGCAATGGGCAATATATGGCATAGAATGCCCATGTAATCTTACTTACATTGGGAAAACTAAAAGACAAATAAAAAAAAGCATCTGTGAGAGCAAAGGTCATCTGTAAAAAAAAGGTAGAAAATAACCCCCTAGTGGCCCATTTTGTACAGCATCAACACAAACCATCAGACATCTTTTGGTTTATTATACAAGTCATTGGTATGCCAACCAGAGGTGGCGATCGTGATCTAGCCTTGAGAAAAGCAGAACAACATTGGATCTACAATCTAGACATGGTCCGAAACGGCCTGAACACATGTGTGGAATGGAACTTGTTTACGTAAAGAAACATCATTTCTCCTCATAAATAGGTCCATCAAGTGTAGCGCAGCATGACTTCCACTCAATGCTGACACTTTTTTTTAGGTAGTTTGTAACAGCCATATAAATACACTGTGAAATAATGACATATGGATCTACATATATATCCTTTCTACCAGTCATTCCACCATAACCTTTTACCTCTGGTGTGAACAGAAATAGGCCCATCATGTCCATTAAAGCATGATGTTCACATAAGTTTGGGAGAACCTTGAGGCACCTGTAACACTCATATGCACATATGGCCGAACTCCGATATATGGTGGATTTTGCTCTAATTAGTCATTTCTTCTCACTCAAATTTTTACAAAATAAAAAAGAGTAACTAATTGTAGCCTCTGGGGCCACTATATTCTTATAGATTATGCCTCTTGAGGCCTATGAAATTATTTTCATGCCTGTGGATTATAACTCACAGCAGGGTTTTTGAAAGAATACTTGAAAAAATGGCACGTGAATACATTTATCACCGGAATCGCTTTATAACTAATAAATACCAAAAGCGTTTGTCAAGATGTCACTCATGAGTATTCAATAGATGCACGTTCACCTTTAGTAAAATGACGGCCACAAGTTGATTATTGTTTACTCTGCCCAACGTGGAAGATATCCACACATGCGCGGTACACAGCCGTAGGCCTCGTCCGACAGGCAACAGGAGACAAATGCAGAAATGGGAGGAAAAGTAGATTGGCCTCTTGTTTGATCAGATACTTGAGTTGGTACACACCCGTGTAAGCTACAAACTGCAATATGGGTGAAGTCGCATAAACGAAATAAAAAGGTAAGAAATGCTCGTGGAGGCATGGAATATCTATTTGATAATATAAAGTTCAAGTCCATGTGCATCACGCACAGAGCAATACACAAACAAGGTGCAGAATTCCTAAGTGATAAACTACGCCTACATCAACCAACAAGAATACTGATATCAAGCACCGACATCCGCCTGGAACCAAAACCCTATAACAGAAGAAAACTTGGAGGATCCTGTTTCTCTCACCAGGCACCGAAAACCTGGAATGACCTACCTAAGAATATACGGAACACAACAAACTACCTAAAATTCAGGAAACTCCTCAAATCATGGGTCTTCACAGCGTAACCACAACGGCGACGCGCTAGAATACCCACCCCGTTAAACAACGATGAAAATAACACCACCCTCGGTCACTCCCAAAATGGACATAGACAGAACCCAAAGAACGGACCCCATGACAGACCATAAGATATTATGGGAAATAGCCACAAAAGGAGGTCACCATAGATTGATCACATACTCAGACCGGGACGAACGCTCTTAAACAACTCACCCACTGCCTCCAGGCCATACCATATCAAAACCCCCAGCAGACACATTTAGATAGAACGTTTGTGAGAGGAGACCACAACACCAGCTCCAGCACCCAAGGAAGAGAATAGACACCTAACCCACATTAATCAATCCATCAGCATTCAATCACCTACAGAGCTTACTAGAATAGAACGACGAGGAGCAATTAGAACACTTACAGAGAGCGTTAGAACAGCACAGGGAGCGCCTCACACAAACCTTAAACCCTGCCAGTTGTAACCCCTTCGCCCACCCTGATGAGATTGGGAGGATTGGCGAGCGCCACACTCGGACAGAGTTCTGAATGTTAGCATGTTAAACTTCCTACAACTCACTAACAAAAAACTCAGCACTTCGGCAGACTTATCTCACTCAAAAATCTCACACAACCAACTCTCGCACAACAACCCGCACACACTTCACAACACGGCAACGACACATAAGCCGCACCAACAGCACACGAGGACTGACATCGATCCGATACTCGCACCAAAGCTCAGCACCTGGTGTATACTGAGTTGAAGCTGCCAACAGAACACCACTCCTCTCACTATCCTACTCCCACTTCACCTACTAACCCATCCCACCTTCTCGTTGGGCAGATTTTTCTGCATTATATGACGAAACAATATATGGTGAAGCCCGGCGGCAGATTAAGCGCTGGAAGTATTTAGCATTTGGCCAAAAGAACATGGGACACATAGGAGATTATAGATAAATGTTAAGAGTGCATAGCAAATCGTTCGAAACGCCAGAAAAAAGTACTAACAAGTGCTGAGTATAATAGAAATATTGGCAAGTTTTGTTGAGAAAATGATTTTAAATCGAATTTAAAAAAGAATGAGATATTAACAAGATCACATTATATAAATGGAACATGCCGGCAAGACCCATGGCAAATAAGTGTAATAATGTGACTTACAGTCCTGATCACTAATCGGGACTCACATCTCTCACAGAGTTTGCCCGTCTTAGAATCATTGTATTCAGAATACTGCAAATCTGCCAAGAACCATCAAAAGAAGGTGAGTCATAAGTAAGTATGACTACAGGTTTCCAGAACCATGAAAAGAACATATGTGCACACCAGAAATAGATATGATGGTAATAGGTACTTTTGTTTATCCCACAGGGATAAAACTAACAAGTCCAGACAGAGACAACCAGTCTTGGGGCAATTGCTCAGGTCCACGTGCTCTAAAATTTGAGGTTAGTGACCAACATACTAGGAAAATGATTCCATAACCAAACACAGCGAAGTCTTTTTATTGTTAAGATTTTAATATAGGTATATATATATGTGTTTATGTTGTAGTGTCAGGAAATGGAAAACACTCACGGGGTTGTTGTGAAATATCACCATGATGTTGAGAAATATCCTGTCCTGAAGAAGGCTCAGAAAATCACAGTTGATAGGCATTAGGGATTACGCCCAAAAATCTTTAGGGGCAGACACACATGTCGACTATCTGTAAGGCCGTACTCAAGTGCCTTTACCTGTTTTGAGGCAAGATAAACCTCACATATCAAGAAACTGTTGGCATCCTTTTCAACTGTGTCCTTGTTGTGTTAACTACTAATAAGAAGCATTTTTGAAGAAAAGAAGATATTCTGCTTCCTTTTCTGTTCATGTTTATTAATAATATCAAAGAGGATTTCGCAAGTAACACAAGTCACTTACTAACCCCATCACAAAAACATCTGTTGTATGTTTTTGGAATAACAGCAAAAGTGAATAGTATCCATTTTTGTTTGTCATGTTGATGTCATAATTGTTTTTCATCTACATATGAGTTGTTTTTTGAAAGATTATTCTTGGAATAAAATATTTTGGAATACAAAAATGTGTTTGGATAGGGGTAACCAGCTCACTCCTTAGGTCGAGCCATCGTTTTTAATACTGCTACAGACCATCGGAATGGTTCATAATGACAGAGCACAATATTTTTCATGGCAACCACCATTACTGACCTCTGCCTTGTACCAGATCCTTGTAGATTACCTGTATGGAGCGGCGTTTGCATAGGAACCCATAGTCTGTCATGAATTCAAGAGCCTGAGATGAATCTGTCAGAGAGGGCCCTGACCCCATAGCCTCATGTGATTGAGGTGTCTCTGCTGGATTCTCCAGATTACTCATCTGAGACCCAATGAGTGTTTGTCTTCCCAAACCACCTATAGAGATGAGCCATGGAGTGCTGTGTGCCCAACCATGCAATGTGCATATCTTATGTACACAGGGCCACAGAGCAGATCTCTCCAGCAACTGAATGCTGGGTGAACACTAAGGAGACCTACCACACCACAGGTACATGTAAAATGGCGATCCGCTCCTACACAACTGGAATTTTTAGCATCTGACCACATGGAGTGAGCAACAAAATACTTGCTTCAGATATAGTGACCAAAGGTCTACATAATGATTCATAGCACCTGATAACCTGCTACACCGAACAAAGGTTCACATACAAAGTGTAGAAGCTCCTACACACAAATTACAGAGAGTACCTGCCCATTATAAGGAGTGCAATCACCTATACAGGGTATGTCATCCACAGGTGTATATATGCTACCGAGCAGCACATACACACCAGACCCATGCATAATGATGTCTCACCTGAACAACAGTTATAATAATGACCATATCTTCATATATATATATATATATATATATATATATATATATATATATATATATATATATATATACCTGCAGCACATGCGCACCGAAACTGAACACATGTTTTATACAATGTACGCCAGCACCTCTGCATGAGTTATAAGAAACACATGTTGCACATATAATGGGCAGAAACAAGGCTATACTGATGAGAAGCACCTATACACCAGGTGGAGCAAACACAGATTTAATACATAACAACCGTCGGGAGCTGTATACCGTAAATAATGACCACACAATTGTATAAAGTATCCAGTTAAACCAATAGGTCAGTAATAATGAGCACAGTTTTGAACTTATGGTTCTTTAGTAACGTGCATGCAATGGATGGGATCACAAAGTAATTCCTAGTCAAAATAATAGAACCAACTCAGGAAGATGGCAAAGGTTGCTGTTTTATTAAAAATTATCTAAAACCGTGAGGTTACAACAGACATCAACAGACGTTTGTTCAGCTGTTGACGATTTTACCATGAAAACATCCTTATATGCAAAAAATACATCAGAAGTAACATCATACTATGTGGCAAATAAACCAAAAAACCTATCAAAGGCTGTGAAAGGCTTAAGGGGAGCACCTAAGTATACATTGCATAGGGACTAGGATTGGGATTGGCTGCCCACTGTCAGGTGGACAATTTATGCCTACCTCTAAAAACATGTCATCTTCAACGTTATTAAGTACACAGTTTATCATTGGTCTTCAACCTATTAGGCCCTTCGTTATATGGCCCACTACAATTGGTTGGCTTGCTCGTGCCATGTCTGGAACATTCGGTTCACTTAGCAGCACGTAAACTCAGACCCAGGTACCAGGAGGTGGACTTAACTTTACCGCCCCACCCAATTAGCCCAACATCTCTCATCACCCATGCCTTCTGCCCGAAGATTGTCTTTGAATTTGGCCTTGCAAAGTGTCCTTGTCTGTGGGAATATATGGGAGTGCAGGCTCTAACTATCGTTGTTCTAGGACTCCCAGCTCAACTCTATTTCCATCCTTGGCTCAAGTGACAGGAGACCACAATCTGGTCCATTTTGCAGCATTTAAATGTCTTAAATGAATAAAACTTGACACTCCTGGTGTTCTTTCTTTGCACCTTAACAAGGGATGATTTATCCTTCTCACATTCACTGCTTTAAAGAATAGATAACCGACCTTGGCTGCTTCAGTTTTGATACCAGTCCAGAAAGCCTCACCAGGCGCTTCCACCATCTCAGCTTATTCTTGCTGCGACACAATTCTCAGCCTTTGCTCTCCATGGATCCGGGCTTACTAAATTCATGACATCGATGTCCAGCTCCTATACAAAGTCGGCTTCACCTGCAGTCTAATCACCACATATAGCCAGCTTCTATGATGAATTAGTCTACTTGCGTTTCATTTCTGTAGCACTTTACATGCGTGCAATCTTCTTCTCCCACATGAATGTTTACTTGATTCTTAACTTCATCAGTTTCTGTAATATCCATGCATCCTCTTCAGCCAGTATTCCCGGAGCGTCACGCATGTTTCTTGTGACATCACTAGCTTCTTTCTTCGCTCCTTTTCAAAATTCCTTCAGGAGTTCCTCCCTCAGATTGTCATCTCTTCAGGAATACATTCAATAGGGTTTTCTCAGTGAATACCTTCTTTTCATTATCCGCTGCAGTACTGGCACAAATGCTGGGGTCAAACATGGTACGATCTCAGGCTTCCAACATATAGGAGGTAGGGGGCAGGATTTCCTGCAGAGGCATGCAACTGCTCCTCTACATAAGTGGGGGGTGGGGTGGGAGAGGGTGGAGTGGGACGGAAGGTGCTGCATAGCGGCTGTGGCCTCGTGGGTGGAGACCACCCACAAGGAAGGGAAGAGGGCCACGCTCAAAAAGTCACACCCAAGGGATTGCAACTTTTTGTGCTGCAATTGTGGGTGCAAACTTTTGTGCGTGACCTACAGGCATAGAACCGATCATACACGTAGCTCGCTCCATCCCCAGCAGCACTTTCTTCAGGTGAGTGATGCATTCCTCCTAATAAGGACTGAACACAGCTATGTTAATGAGGTAGGAGGCATAGAAGGCCTCCAGTCCAATATGGAGATGGTTCACAAGCCTTTAGAACAAGCCAGATGGGTTCTTTAAACCGAATGGCACATCTTTATCTTAGTCCAGCCCCTCTGTTTTGGAAAACATCGTTTTTTCTTTGGAACTCCATGTCAAGGCAGTCTGCCAGTACCCACATTTCAAGATGAAGGTACTCAGAAACTGAGCAGTCCCCAACTTACATACCAGTGTCAGCCTATAAGACTGGCAATCAATATTTATAATGCAACATTTTAATCAGGGTTACTTTATGGAGCAGGTATTGCAAGCATTGCCTGTCTCTTGAAACTTCAAAAGGCCCAAACACATGTTTACGGGTGCTTTTGGGTGCCTTGAAAAGGATGTAAACGTTTGTAAGGTTGCAAGAATGTGGCCTACGTCCAATAGGTGGTTTACTGGGATAGTTTCCTGTACTTTTACACCTGCAAATTTGGAGAAATCCCCTGCATTGCTTAACACGCTTTATCTAAATGGAGTTGAAAAAATCGAACATTATTTAAAGATGTCAATGGCACAGAAGTTTACATTAGTGTGAGTGAACCTGGGCCCTACACGTTTCATTTTTAACCCCAAAGCTCAGGCTCTGGTATCAGGATATTTGAGGGAGTCAACATGAAAAGGTAGAACTGGAAAAGAGTTCAGTGATCCACTATCACCCTCTTAAACGTTGCTCATGCCATGAAGTTTACCCTGATTCTTTCCATAGACACAGACAGTGCTCCATCTTATTGAAAATGGGGGCTGACTCCAGCCACTGGCAGCTCACATTGCTGAATGGGATCAGTGGAGCCCTGAATGCCAGGTGTGTTCTTGTGATGAGGCCTCCCATGAAGATGGCATTCATATAACTGTGTGCCTCTCTAATGCTGCTCTAAGGAGGACGTTTTAGTCACCGATATTCCATGTTTGGGTTATTAGACAAGCAAAGGCGGCTGTTTATCGTGTAATAACTGCTGCAGGGTAACAGGATTGCTATGGCTGTGTATTGCTTTTAAGGAAATGCTTTCAAAACTTGACAACTGATGTTATTAATGTAATTGTGGTTATGATTTAGGATGTACTTTCATGAAGATACATTTTCTTCGAAATACATTGCACTACTACTACCAGCGTCCGCTTTATGAATGGGAAGTGCAACCATTCTAATGACCACATTGAACCCTCAATAGTGCACTAAAATAAACAACGGCACAATGACTCGTCTTTCCATACCAGTATCACTGGGCTTGCCAAAGGACTTTTATGTGGCTCATTGACCCCTTAGTCCAGAATCTTGGTGACCTCAGCCAAGGAGGACTTAGGTTGGGGGATTATGGTATCCTGCACAGATGGGCCATCTCCCTTGCTCTCTGCAATCCCAATTCTCTTTCTGAGCTGTAAAGGTCTACACTCAGCTTTATGACGGGGAAGAGTTATTGTGGGCCTAGAACTCGGTGGTTGATAGCAGTGGGAGGAGAAAAGGGGGTTCTCTCATGACTTTGGTGGGGGGACTGCTTTGCGTGGAGTGGAGTGTTGCATTCCAGCAGTGGCACGATCCTGCAATCTCCGACCACCAATGAACACCGTGAGAGGTGCAGTGGGTACGTCAATGAGAGCATCATCTTCAGTGATAGGTCATTCTGTTCTGACCTGAGAGCTTTGGGCTTGTCATTTGTTTTTACAGCCGGCCACCATCTTAGCAGTGGAAACCACCCTACGCTGTGGTTTTCCCCAAATAAATGCCAGATCAGTAGAGGTTGATACAAAGACTTCCTGATCTGCTCAGCCACTTAGGTGGGTGTCTATTCTCAGGCTGCTATTGCTACCTGGACATCTTCAGAAGTCACAGCAGCAGGGAGGCGACTGTCCTGTGCCCTAACCTACAGCTCTACCCGCACCCCCATAGGACACCTTGGCCAGGTGTCCTACCTAATCAAGCTGAGGCTGGTACCTTGAAGATGGAAAGGTGGGCTGCAGGGGTGAAGGCCACTCTCTCCTCGTTGGCTACCCAAAGAAGAACAAATGGCTCTTCTATGGTCTGTCCCAAGTCAGCTAGGAACCCGTCTTGAAAGAATATTGGTTGCTGCTTTGTAGAGATATACTCAACTTGAGGGTGATTGCATTGTTTTCTGTCATGTCTCCGACAGTATGATGTCCCAATAGAGTGATACATACCATTGGTGTTGCCTGTTGCTTTGGACCGCCTTGGACCTCTTCTGAGCATATTTGTATACACTTGGCCTCTTTATCTTTCATTTGATCACGGCATAAATTCCCCAACACTGGTTTTAGGGTACTGAGATGAGGGATTTTGACTAGCATCAATGTGTTCTTCAACGGTCCTTGACTGACGTCTGGTAGAGGCCACCAGAATGAATGTTGCCTAGTTGTTGGGGTGTCTAGGCGTTTCACCTCCGTTAATAGGCAACCTTCTCTGTTTCTTCCCTATCCTCTGCTTTCTTCATAAACGCCACAAGGAGCATAGCCATATCATCTGGTGGTGACCAAGCATGAGCATGGGTTTGACGTTTCACACGTGATGATGGCTGACTCCATTAAAACAATTATAACACCTCTGATATATTTCTTATAACCAAATGTCTCTATCAGATGAATTTCTGACTCCACCTTCTCTCTCTCTCTCTATCTCTCTCTCTCTCTCTCTCTCTCTCTCTCTCTCTCTCTCTCTCTCTCTCTCTCTCTCTCCTCCTCCTCCTCCTCCTCCTCCTCCTCCTCCTCCTCCCCCACACCCCCCTCTGTTCACTGAGTGGAAAAGGCTTTAAATCATTGTCTCTTGTCCGTCTCTGCTAATGCAGCATTGCCTTTTTTTGAGTTTGGTTATTTCAAGGCCGATATGTCAGTCTCTTTAAAACTTGGGACTGAAACTCGAACATTCAATCCTTCCTTTGTTTCTATCAGCGTCTGTGAATATGTTCATTCTGCGTCTGGCTGGAGTTTACCACATGGGAGCAAGTATCCAGCTGCATGTTGTCACTTGTTTTAAACGACTAATGTGGCTTTTAAGTGTGTTGTATTAAACGGCTTCAAACACTCCTTGAAGCACATTACAAACAAGCTGCACATTAGTGTTTTTATTTTCACCAAAACAGAACCTTGGCCTCATCCCCCTATCTGGGCACAAAGCTTCTCAGTGACTTCCAATGTTCTTATAATGTACGGTAGGTGGCACTGTATGCCACACATAATGAGCATACATCCATATGCATGCAATAGCAATGTTATTTCCTATTCCTGGATTGAATGCATGTTTCAAGATGCTTTCTGCAATGCACCTGCCTCTGTCTATCAAAACAAAGCTTGCTAAATCATAACCACAGCACCTCAATGGCACCAGAATGGATCCTAGAACCTCTTGGTTTTCAGAGCTGTGCAAGAAGCAGAAAACCTCTGTTTGTGGGGAAGCATTTTAAAGGAAATTGGCGTCTTAATGGGATTTCTACTATGCAAGACATATTCTGGAAGCAGCCTCCCCACAAATAGAGGTTGCATAAATAATGCAGGATATCACATCACGGTAATACCAATCACCTGATTTTGTTTGATTTATCAGTTCCATTTGATAATGTCGATCATTCTATTCTGAGTGATGGTCTTGTGAAACTCTATCCGCGGAGCACAGCCTGGGTGGTGTCAATCCTTTCTTTCTTCTCGGCCGCCCATGCTCTATATGCTATTTTGCGGTTCAGAGTTCTTACAAGCCATTTGTGGAGCACTCCAGTTCTCTGTCCTTCATGCCTTTATTGAAGCATTTGGTATGATAGAGTACAGCTTTGTGGATAACACCCAACTGTTGCTGAGCCTTCCTCCCCAAAATAAGGGTGCAGTGAAATCTTGTGATTTTGCCTTTTGGTCATCAATTAATGTATGTCAAATAGTACACCAAAGCTCAATCCTTCCAAGATGGAGATACCAATGTTAGGCCACAGCATTGACTTCTGGAGACCTTCACCACTTCACTCCATCATATTACATATAAATATGGGCTTCTTGATTGACAGTGTCCTCTGTATGGCGATGGAGGTCAATATAGCTTCTATGGAAGAATTTGTGTATGCTAGAATTACGATAAGAATTTCCCGCATCTCGGCTTCCTTCGGATAGTTGGTGTGATTATAGCACTGGTACAGTCAGCCCTAAATAACATGAATGGGGCGTATTTTGGGGTCCCATGCTATCTACCTTGTCTCCCGCAACTGGAGCAAAAATTGATCAGGACTCCTGCCCCGACCTCCAACGTCATCTCCTCTGCCTAGAAGGACCTCAACATCCCTCTTCCTTGTCCCCGTGCTTACGCATGAGGCACCTTGCCTCAAAGGTAGGTACTTGGATGAGGAAGAGTGGGACTGGGTATAATGAAGATTACAGGTAACTAAGCCAGGCATGACCTCCATGTCCCCCTACCTCATCCCAGCACTTGTGTATGCATTAAAGTGCCTCATACACAAGTACTGGGACGATGAAGAATGGGACTAGGAGTAATGAGGATTACCCATAAGTTACCATGGCATTAGACACAAGCAGTAGTCCGACACCATTGATCTGACCAGGCTTCAGCCCTCTCCCCCAGCCCTGGAATCTTGGGCTATGTTGAATCGACCTAGCTGACCTACAGAGCCGTGCTGGACAGAACAGGATACAGATGTTAAACAGCACCTGTGTTTTGCCATTAAAAAAGACCCAGCAATAGATAACGTAAAACATTTCACTGTTAGTACTTTCATTCAAATTCCAAATTTTTTAGGCAATTGAAATTGTGATGTAGGTTTAGTACTTGCATGCCAGGAGAGTAATTGGAAAGGTAGAGAAGGGAAAGAAAACCGCTCATTTCCATATCAGTCCATAAATTGGTGCGTTAATACTTAAGGGAGAGCGTTAACTGCTTGTAACATTGAAGCTGGACTAGAATAGTCTCATTAGAATGTGTTAAGAAGTTAGATGCCCCAACACAAAAAAGTGTGCCCCTCCCTCACCATCCGTGAAGTTAGCTCCTCTCCCAACATTTGAAGGGCTATCCCCCCAAAATATAGGTTTCTTTGCACCCCTGAACACAAGCACACACACCATTCACCATACACAAACCACACGCACAATCAGCCACTTATACATTTAAGTGTGCACCCTTTCACCATAAAGGCACATCCAGGCAGCCACCCATACATTCAAGTGTGCACCCTTTCACCATACACGCACACCAGGGCAGCCACCAATACATTTAAGTGTGCACCCTTTCACCATACACTCACACACGCACACCCAGCCACCCATACATTTATGAGTGCACACTGTCACCATACACTCACACAGGCACACCCAGGCAGCCACCCATACATCATGCACTCACTCATTCATGCACATTACATTATATACATATATATATGCACACGCTTACATGCACACACACACACACATTTAAAGAAAATACATTTTCTTACCTTTAATATTAATCTGTTGGTCCATGGAACGAGGCCTTCAGCTCCCTGCAGCAGCCAGAACGCTTATTCCCATCATCTGCCTGGGAATCTGGAGGCCTCTATGTCATGTAGTGGAGGGGAGCCCTATCACTCAAAAAAAAAATGGTTTCTTTTTTAAATGACTCTGACTTCATAAAGACATTATTTCCATAAAAGGACTGAACTGTAACAGGAATAATTACTTTATGAAGGCAGGGTGACTACAAAAATAAATGTTTATTTGTTAAGTCCTAGGGCTCTCTCCAACCCATGATATAAAGGCCACAAGCCTGGGGGCTTCCATGTCATGGAGTCGGATTGGCCCTCATAATCAAAAAATAAATCGTTTATTTTTGTAGTCACTCTGCCTTCATGAAGAAATTATTTCTGTTTAGGCAGAGTGACTTCAAACAGAAACTATTTCTGTGCAACCATGTCTAAATGTGCCATGGCATGCTTTACTGTAATATTCTATTAATATGCTATTACGTGTCTATTACGTGTCTAGACTGGTCTATATTGTAGTTGGAAATGTTTTCATTGTGGCATGGCATTTTTAATAGCAAAGCATTAAAGTAATTAAATCATTCGTGTTCCTTTGCAGTGTTTGTGACTTGCATGTATTGGATTTTTGGATTGGTGTTACCCTACAAAACAATTGCAAACACTCTGGCTTTTTAGCCAATTTTTCTCAGAAAGTGTGCTGTATAATGCATTAAAACACATATATATATAATTCTCCTGCAGTGTGCAGCGTACCTCTGCAGCAGCAAATTTGTGCGTATTGCACAAGTGTGGTAATCTAGGCTGGCCCAGGGTGAGGCGCGACCCGTGATTTGTTCCTGAGCAGGGGAGGTAGACCCCACTCAGCATGGTTCGCAGGGGGCCTCCCAAATGTTGTGCTGCGCCACTGCATCCAATCGTACCAGAGGATCTGGTGCTCATTCTCACTAATGTCTGGGTTGAACCAGATAGGGGATTCTGATGGAGTTCTTATTTGACTTGCAAATGTTTCTTTTGGCTTACTGCACAAAAACCCAGACTCGCTTGTTGTGGAAAAGGTTGCTTTAATGTGACAGGCCAAAGCTTACAAATAACCGCTTACCTGGCTCCCATGGCCTTACAGACAAACAAAATGTTTTAAACAACCCATTAATAATTCAACACTTTCATTTTCCCCAACAAATAAATAATGAAATAGTTCAACTTCCTCTCTAACTATCCCTTGGTCCCTACCGTCTACTTACCACTTCTCAAGGTGTCCCACTTTCTCCCCGGGGCCATGCCCCTCCAGGTTCAATACCTGTTCCCCTGGGGTAGCCCGTTTGTGCAAACAGCACCACCCCCATCCTTTCCGGCGCTATTCCCCCATTGTGCTTCCCTCCCCCCACATCTAAAGGGGCCATGCCCCCGGTAACCAAACAAATTCAAAACCCATAAAACTCCCCTCTACACCAAACTCCATCTTCCTATGACGTGCAGCCAGCCTGACCTGCCACATCAGCAACAGAAATGTTACATGACAACTTCCCCAACTAATGCCCCAACCTGTCACACAAAAACTGCCCAAAAACCAATAAGGACCTTAAACAGAGACTAAAGCCCATGGCAATATGAAAAAGGCGGGATAACGAGACAGAGACCAAATTAAAAGGAACCCCCCCTAGAAATTAAAACCAGTTGCCTGACAGACAATTAAAAGGGGGTCGGAGGGCGGGGTCAAACTCACGTCCCAACCATCGCCTGCTCCAGAACCTTCCCTGACCCCTTAAATACCCCTTAGGACTCGAGCTGGCCTGTGCAGCACCAAAAATCACCCCGGGGGGAAACGCACCCCCCTTTTGGTTTACTGGAAAAAAAAATAGAATCGCTTGTAGTGGAAAAGGTTGCTTTAATGTGACAGTCCAAAGCTTACTAATAACCGCTTACCTGGCTCTAATGGTTTTACAGACTAACAACATTTTTAAACACCCCATTAATAATTCAACACTTTCATTTTCCCCAACAAATAAATAATGAAATAGTTCCACTTCCTCCCTAACTATACCTTGGTCCCTACCATCTCCTTACCACTTCTCAAGGCATCCCGCTTTCTCCCTGGGGCCATGCCCCTCCAGGTTCAATACCTGTTCTCCCGGGGTAGCCCTTTTGTGCAAACAGCACCACCCCCATCCTTTCCCGCGCCATTCCCCCATTGTGCTTCCCTCCCCCCACATCTAAGGGGCCATGCCCCCGGCAACAGAAAAACCCTCCACTGAGGTGTTCTTTCTGCCCCACCCCACCATTTCTTTCTACTTCCAACTCCTTACAATCTCTTCCACCTGCAAGGTCAAATCCACCGGATAATAACTACTCCCGAAAACTGACAAGTGGACGCCATCCTCTCTGAATATCATGAATCCTTCATAAACTATTTCTTTGTGTTCCAAAACCTTTACCGCCGCCGAGGTACACATTTTTACCATCTCTCTATTTACACTTCCTTGCCTGCTCTATTGCTGCCTCACTTCTCGCTCCTCTCCAAACTATCCGCAGCAACAACTAAGTCCAAACTACACATGCTTGGGGCCATATTTCCTGCACCCATACCAAATCCCTTTTCATTTTTCTTCGAAGAGCCACACCTGTATCTCTTACCAGGTTATTTTCCCCTGCATGAATGATCACCCCCTCTGGAGACTCATAGCGTTCCCTCAACCCCGCCAACATAGGCAGCAGCTGATCCCAGCGAAGCCCCCTAAACCGGACCATTTTACCAATGCCACTTTGTAGCTTCAACCCAATTGCCTGCCAAAGACCTTTTTCTCTGCCTCCTTCCCCGCCCACTTAACAATAGACTGGCCCACAATCCATATCTGTGGCATCTCCCCCGGCCTCCGAGCCGCATCTGAAAAAGAAATTACAATGTCACTTACCAAATCACAACCATCCTACCACATTTGACACTCCTGAGATCCTCCAAAACCTTCTTTCAAACGTCCCCATAACCAAGTCCCTGACATACCCTTTGTATCTCCCGGACTTCCACCGGCCCAAACCTTTTACCTTATTCTTCGATAAGCCCAATCTACTACCTTCAGATGCTGCACCCATCCTAAATGAATGAGTTCCAAACTCCTCTGCCTTTTCCCCTACCGCTACCAAAACCTTTCGTAGCACCCCCAAAACTTGCGCCACTGATACTGCCGCCCCATCCTCATGCTGAAAAACCAAACCTGTCCTCCCCCACAACGCTCCTTCCATACCAAACCTGTCCGAACCGGGCACAAATCCCTGCTCCCCCGACCCAGTAAAACCCAGGAGCCCTTTCCTTTTTGATCTGTCTTAGCCTCTTAATCTTGATGTCCAACCCTAACTCGGTAAAATGAACATCTTCCCAAAGAAGTCCACTTACCCCACTTTTTCACCCCACCAGCTCAGAAACACTAAAGGCCCCAACGAATAGCCATGTAAAGCAAGTCGCAAACATCTCTACTTCCCAGGCCAACCAGCAAACCCCCACCCTCAGCCCGACACAACCTTGCTATCAGTTCCACCAATACCGGTCTCCTCTTGTCCTTTTCCCTCTAACTTTCCCTTGCCCAACCTTCCAACATCCTGTTTGCCATTTCTCCACCGCTCGGCTGAAAACCCCAAAACCATTTCCCATGGAAAGCGATCCCTGCCAATTTCCCGTTATAGTTGCCCTAGACAACCCCTATCCATGCACCTCAAGAGGAAGTTATTCACATCATCCCTTCTCCGCTCTTCCGCATCCCCCCTACCATTCCAACTACGAGCTCCCCCTCCTATGAAATCCTCCCAAGCTCTCCTGTATGCCTCCCTAGATGCCGGGGCAAGCAAACCCTCCACCAATGCAAGCGCTCTCAGCTTCCTATCTTCCACGGCTCCTCCGGAATCCACTGCCCCTTCTGTTCCGCTTCTGGAGCCAATCCACGGAATCTCTGCCATTGAAAACGAGATAATGCATCAGCGATGCCATTATCCTTCCCGGGCACATGTGTTGCCTTAAACACCACATTCCATTCCATGCAACTCAGAACAAACTCTCTCATCAGTCTCGCCACCCAATGATCCCTTGCTGACTGCCTGTTCACTACATGAACCATGCCTTCGTTGTCAATGTTGAAATTCACTTTCCTGTTCTGCAACTCCTTCCCCCACAACTCCAATGCAACCAGCAAAGGAAAGAATTCAAGGAATGCAATGCTCCTTCCTTCCTTCAACCAAAGCGATGGCCACTTCTCCGTGCACCACTTTCCTCCCCAAAACACTCCAAAACCTCCCGCACCTGTTGCATCTGAAAATATCTGCACTTCCCATGACACCGGATCTCCCTGTAACAACATGGACACCCTGTTAAAACTCTCCAAAAAACGCAGCCAAATCCTACAATCTTCCCAAACTGCACCTGATACCCTTACCCGATGATGTGGGCACTTTGCTCCTACCATAGACCTGCCATGTTTCTACAAAAATTCCACCCTGGGGCCACCACCTTGCATGCAAAATTCAAATGCCCCACCAAACTCTGCATTTCCACTAGCATCATCTTCCGGGCCCCCACAGCTTTCTCCAGCAATCCTACCAGTTTGCTCACCTTGTCGTGCGGCAAGCGTGAGATCATGGCCACTGAGTCCATTTCAATTCCTAAAAAGGTCAACACCACTGCCAGCCTCTCTGTTTTATCTACTGCTAAAGGCACACCCAACTCCCCCATCAAGTCCTGAAACATTTTTAGCATCTCCCTGCACTCCCTCTCTCTGTCTGCCCTGCTAATGAACAGAAAATCATCTAGGTAATGCAATACCCCTTCCAACTGGAACTGTATGAGAAAACCCACTGTAAAAAGGAACTGAAACGCTCAAACAAGGCGCAGGAAATTGCGCACCCCATTGGCAAAGCTTTGTCGATGTAGATGCAGTCCTCAAATTGCATTCTCAGCAGCCAAAAATCCTCCGGGTGCACCGGCAACAACCTGTAAGCCGCCTTAATGTCACACTTGGCCATGAAGGCCCCACACCCAGCTTTCCTCACCAAATCCACTGCTTGGTTCACACTTGCATATACAACCCCGCACTCCTCCGGGGCAATTAAATCATTGACAGACATGCCCTCAGGCCATGACAAGTGGTGTATCAATCTAAATTCCCCCGGGGCTTTCTTGGGTACAACACTCAGTGGGGATACTACTAAATCAACCGGCAGATGATCATATGGCCCTATGACCCTCCCCTCTGCTATCTCCTTGCCCAATTTCTCTCTCACCACCTCCTCATTATCCTTGGCGGACTTCAAATTTTCTGCCCACCGACGCACCTTTGGCCCCTGGTAACCCAGCGTGAAACCATGACAAAAACCTTCTCCCAAAACCTGAGCCCCTTCCCTGTCCGGATATAATTTCAATCACTTCTCCAACACATCCAATTTAATTGGCGTAAAAACCTTTCCCCACAACCCCTCTGCCGGATCCTCTCCCCCTTCCCCTATCTCCTTGTTGGAAACACTGCGTGAGTGGGTGCTTCCCTGCACATTTGCTACATTCATGTCTGAACCTACATAAACTCCTTGTGCAGCCATCCTTGTTAAATGCCCAATATGCCGCTGAGGGCTGCCCTCTGCCTCCTCCCCCACCCCCTCGTGGGCGGGGTGACCAAGAAAGGGCCGGAAACGCACAACCAAACCACTTGCTGTGTGCAATGTCGGGGCAGGCCCCGTCGGTGCCATCCACTGCAGCCATAGATGGATGTCTATTTCCCCCCAGACCGCCTGGCTATCCTCTGCCATCCTTGCTCTAAATTCTTCATCGTAACGCACCCATGCAAATCCCCCAAAACGTGTAAATGCCTTTCTAATCACATCCATGTATTTTAGCAGAGCCACGCAATGCTCCAGGAATTTCTCGCAATAGACACTGGCGTAGATAGTAAATGCCAACGTCCAATTTTCAATTGTCAATGGGACCCTTGGGAGCGAGGCCAATTCCCTCTCCTCTTCCTTAGAACCCTCCTTTGCCCTTCCTTCCCTTTGAAGCAGCTTAAAAATATCCACAAATTCACCTGCCTGAATCTTATCCTTAGTCGCTGTCATCAAGGGTGCTCCCAAAGGTTTTGTAATGCCCATGTATGGTAGCTTTTTCTCCTTGCCCTTCACTTCAACCTCTTTTTCTTTTGAATCCTGTACCTCGAGCGCCAATGGCTCAATTACCTTGTCCGTTTGTACCTCCACCGAGCAATTTTTCCCTTCTCCCACCAAGGCTCCAATTGTCATGACCACTGTGAGGGGGTACACTTTGTGCCACAAGCAGGCTCCCACCAGAACCCTGAGGGCCTTAAAACCACTGCAAAAGGACTCCTGGGGCCAGTCCTGGTGCCTTTGGCCCCAGGCTCATATGTAGGAAGGAAGGGCTGTTCAAACTAGGTCCCATTTATGTACATGGGCCTTTAAATCCATCATGGAAGCACCCACAGAGCCTAGTTCTAAGAACCAAGCTATGCGGTCTAGTGTTTGGGTGTGGTAGGCCTGGAACTACATTCCCTGGTACTAATTTACCTGGGCTATATAAACCACACCCTGACAGCAGAACACGCTTCGCGTTATTCTGCAACCAGCAGCATGACACTCACCGTGTCCAGCTCCTGGTCTTCAGCATCTTTCTGTAGTCCTGCAAGAACAAGAACAAGATTATTCTGTCTTACCTGAGAAAACACCATCCAGCACTCAGCATCTCAACCGGGCTGCAATCTGTGGAAACCGAGAGAAGAAGAAACATCACTCACCTGTGAGTACTAGCTTAAGGACTTCTGGTGAACCGCTACCACAGCTGCTGCTCGAACATCACGACCTGCAATAACGAGAAAAGGAAAAACAATATTAGAACGTGCGTGCTTCCAAAACATCGAATTCCATCAGTCTGACCTGAATTCCATCGCGCTACGCCGCGCTTCCATCCGGAGCACCTCAGCAACATCTGTAAAGGAAAAAGAGACATATTCAGGTTCGCTTTCAATATTAAACAACCGCACAGCGCTGTACTTACCTTAACGGATTCCGGGGGCCTGTTTTTCATAGCGCTTTCATCCACTCGCAGCACCACAGTGGCCTGTGAGGAGAAGAAGGAGAAAACACAGGGTAGCTTTAAAAGACAATAAAGGCGCTGCGCTTCGTGCTTTCTCTTACCTAGAAACTTGCCTCTCCATCGGCACGCAAGTATCAAGGCCTTCGCACCTGAAAAGAAGGAGATAAAGACATTAACGAATTCCCACAATAAACAGAACAAAGACTTACAATTAACAAACCTACCTGCCTACTAGCAGATTCGGGGTCACAGCAGGCCTGGGCCCAAGGAAGGCGCACTGCACCAGTGAAGCAACTCGGGCAGCTCGCCAACACACGTCAAGCTCCCCTGCACAAGAAACGCAGGACGGATAGCTCACACTACAAATAACTCAGGTGAGAAAAGAACCCAGTGGGAAGGGAATCGGTCAGAGGGAGGTGGGAGATTCCGTTCTGTAATTGCAGATTCATTATTCATCACTGGGCAACAACGCATCCAGGGTTCCAGATCTCAGAACCTTCCAGACACCCCCTGGGGATATCAGGTGAGCGTAACACCAATAGCCTGTACACCAATCTCTCTCCTTACCCCTTGCAATCCAGACCCTTCACTTCTTACCCCCGCTCTCGTGTCCCCCCTCTGCCATGCAGTTGACCAGTCCCCTTCCCACTCACCTCTTTCCGCCCTGCCATCGCGCGTCTGCAGCCTGGCCTCCACTCCGATGCTTTTTATCTCCTTCCTTAATGGGCTCCTGCTGCGGGGACAAAACATGTAGGCAGTCTCACCCAGCCAATTGTTCCCCGCCCTCTTGCCCCCCAAACCTCTTGCTCTTTTCTTTCACAATCCCACCTAAAGCCCCTTCTCGCTCTCCCCCTCCTCCATGCCGACCTATATCCTTCATCCTCACAATGCCCCATATATTCTTCCATCCCTTCATCATCACCCATGAAATACCATTGCTGTTGCGAGCACATGCTCAGATAGAGTAGATTTTCTTTTCGTGAGCCCGGGGCGTCCGCCCCGCCACTCCTTCGCATCTTCTCGGCAGAAACCCCTTCCTGGTCCTCTTCTCTCGGGTGAGGGGTCCTCTCCTCCACCCTGTGTTCTTCCTCGCTAGGGGCTGTGCTGTGCCCTCTAGACTGCCCTTGCGCAGCTCGAGGAGGGGCCATTCCTAAACCCTCTCCATATTCATCATCTGCGACAGCAGGGGCTGCTCTGTGCCCTCCGCCCGAAATCCTCCTATCCATGAGGGCCGTTCTGCACCCCTCCCTAACATCACTAATTGATGGTGACCGTTCTCTCCTTCTCCCACCTGCACTCTTCTGCAGGTATTTACCACCCTTGCCCCTCTGCCCTGGCACCCCCCTCTGCATCCCTTCACTTCCAGTTTCCTGTCCCACCCAACCTACACCTTTCTGAGCACTCCTGACATCCCCTGCATCCTCCCGCTCATCCTCTCCCAAACCCCTATCCGTCCGCACTCCCAACTGCACTTCCCCCCCTGGACGCTCTCCTGTCAATCTCCCTCCTCATCTTCCTCCCCCTGGATTCCCATTCCTCCCCTCTACCTGCCGAAGGGCTACAAGCCACCATTGCCGTGAGGGCCCCATCTGCCGCTGCTCTCCGCTGCAACCTTCCCACCCTTTCCTCCACTTCCCCCGTAACTTCAACCACAGCCCCCTCCAGCTGGGCCTTGGATGCCCTACTAATGATCTCCAATGCTCCCCTCAGGGCCTTAGCATCCACCAGACCCTTCTTTTTTGCCCCCCGCCCCACCATCCTTAAGCAGTGCAACTCCGCACTTGCGCAATGCCCCGCTGAAAAACCTACCTAGCCCCGAGTCTTTCCCCCCTTTAAAAACGCTGGGAAAAGAGGGGGCTACGTGCCAGAATATGCCGACAGCAGCCCCCTACAGATAAAACCGACCAAACTTAGCAATTGAAAACTGGCAGGTAGCCAAAGATAACAGGCCTGCCAAATTAATGTATTGTGTATTTTAAAACGTATTCAATTATTTATCCTGTGTAACAGCCTACCAGGACCACAAGCGCAGCAAGCAGGACAATATAGTAAATAGTAACACAAACTGAAATATAATAATGATGGCTAACTGTGCCAGTAGAAAAAACTAAATTAAGATTTTTTTTCTTTAATTCATTAAATGCCCTCACTAATTTGGCAAACTGATAAGGAGGGCCCCTTGAAACACCCCACCAGCAGGCAGCCCCCGATGGAGCACTGAGAAGAGCCAAAACCGGAGGCTCAAAAAACGCTCCTCGCTAAAAGGAGCGCGGCTCCTTTAACAGGGCTGTACTGCCGCTCAAGGACACAGGAAGCCACCGCGTATGCAGCCGCAGCCCGTTGGGAAATGCAGCTAAAAGTCTGCTTCCCTCAACTTTACTACGCGGGCACAGCAATTACCAAAATGCTGTTTTACCCGACAGAAACCCGCGGGGTACCGGCAATGACCTTAGAAACAAACTGAGCTTTGCACACAGCGAAGACAAGCCTCCACCTTTTCCTGCTAAACTCCTGCAGCCGCGGAAGACCTGCTGAGCTCTACCTTCAGAAGCTACGAACAAAGAGACCGCAGCCGCCGCTTTCCTCACCCAGAAGCCCAAAAAACTGCCAAGCCACCTAACAGGGGAGACTGACAACACAGCGGCAAGAGGGGGTACCTTATGTATGTTACTCCCGGCTATGCAATATACGAAATTATATTACTGAAATTATACTAAAACTATATCTACCCACCCGCCGACATTAGCTAAACCCCACACCTCACCTCCACTACCGTACACCCCACAGGCCCAAGAAAGCAGGGAAGGCTCTGGAGCAGGCGACCAGGTCAAACTCATGTACCAACCGTCGCCTGCTCCAGAACCTTCCCTGACCCCTTAAATACCCCGGAGGGCACTCTATGCGCAGGCCAGCTCGCTGGCCTGTGCAGCACCAAAAATCACCCCGGGGGGAAACGCTTTGCGTTCCCCCCAGGGCTCCCCCTTTGAAGCACTGCTCTTCGTTTTCTATAACAGTTTTATTGAAGTTTGTAATAATCAGCAGCAAGTGAGCGACACTGCATTAGTAATGAAATAATACCAGAATATGCACATGCACAAGGTAACAAGAAACAGTTAATCTCAAAGCAGTCTAATGCGAGAACAACATGGACATAACAACATCTACAGTGTTGATTATAATTTCTTTTACTTAGCGGCAGCTAGAAGCAAGGAGCGGTCAAAACTCCACAACTATGCCAAGAACACACCGGACAATGAAAAAATGAACACAATGAAAAAACACAACAAAACATAAGGTAAACAAATCATCAAAGGCTGACCAAACAGTTTGATATCCTGTTTTTGAAATACATATTTTTTGCACCAGTTTCACCCCAACCCATTGGGCAGCATGAGTTGCAAAAAGTGTGAATTTTCCTGCTATGTCCGCAGCCCACCTCTGCTTCTCAGGAGAACTCCCCTGCAACCTCTGCACTTTCCTTTGTGCCCCCCACCCCTGCACCAAATTAGGGGACAAATGCAGAACGCCTGCCACTCACCTACCACCTTGTCCACCTTAGTCCCCCCTCACCTTACAACCTCACCCTCAACTCCCAAACCATCCTCCGCACTTACCTCATCTCCACTGGCTGAGCCTGTCCTGTGCATGTTGAGTGCATGTGCTGGCAGTGATCCGGCATTAATCAAAGCCCAGCTCAGTGCGGAGGGGGGTGAGGAGGTTGCCAGGCTAGTGTTGGGGGCTGCTCTGTTTGCCGGGTTCTTGGAGGAGCCCTTTGACGGTGTATGCATGGGAGGGTGAGAGTCAGTGTTGCTGTGTGTAATGGGTTTCAATGCGGGCACATAGACAAGAGTTTCTGGCATGAAGTGAGGGGGAAAGGAGGAGGGGGCATCTGGTGCATGGGTACAGCAGGCTACGTTTGTGAGTATTGAGGGGGGCATCGGTATTTGGTGGTGCTTTGGATGGGATTGAGAAATGCGTATATCTGGAAGGGGGCAGGGTAGTGGTGTGGAGAGAAGGGGAGGAAAATTGCATGAGAGGAAGGAGGAAGCTAGTGGGAGGTGGCATGGTTGTGAGTGCAGCGCAAGTGGGTGTAAAGAGGGTTTCGCAGCTGTGGAGAGTTGGCTTACTTGGGAGAGGTAATACAGAGTGCAGCAAGGAGGCAGAGAAGGCTGGTATGGCTGAGATGGGGAGATCTTGGACAGTAGGCCAGAACAGGTATGGGCATCCATGCCCAGACAGGCCAAGACAGGAGCTGGCCTTTGTTGTGGGCCTTGAGTAGTGGCCGGCTTCACCTGCCGGCTCCCTTTTAGGCTCAGGAAGTGGTCATGGTGGTTGGTGGCCAGCCATTCAGTGTGAGCAGTGGGTGGGACCTCAGGAAGTTCTGTAGGTAGCTGGGAGTTGGATGGGGCAGCCGTAGGAATCTTGGAATGGAGCAGATGGAAGCATGTTGCTTTATCTCACCTTGCAGGGGGGTCGAAGCACAGGCCAACACAGGAGCTGGCCTATGTTTTGGGTCTTCAGTGGGGGTCGGCTTCACCTGCCCGCTCCCTGTTAGGTTCAGGAAGTGATCACAGTGTTTGGTAGCCAGCCAACCAGTGCGGGTGGCAGGCGGGACCTCAGGAAGGTCTGTGGGTAGCTGCGATGCAGCAGGGACAACAGCAGACATCTTGGAACAGAGTGGATGCTCCAAATTCAATGTGGTGGGCCCAGCAGGGCTTACCTTGTAGCAGGTGGAAGCAGGCTGCTTTATCTCATTGTGCAGGGGGGCCGGAGCACAGGCCAATACAGGAGCTAGCCTGTGTTGTGGGCCTATGTTGGGGGCCTGCTTTGCCTGCCAGCTCCCTGTTAGTCTCAGGAAGTGGTCATGGTGGTTGGTGGCCAGCCAATCAGTGTGGGTGGTTAGCAGGACCTCAGGAAGATCTGTGGGTAGCTGGGAGGCAGCAGGGGCAACAGTGACATCGTGGAACAGAGTGGATGCTCCGAATTCAATGTGGTGGGCCCAGCAAGGCTTACCTTGCAGTAGGTGGAAGCAGGCTGCTTTGTCTCATCTTGCAGGGGGACCGGAGAACAAGCCAAGACAGGAGCTGGCCTTTATTGTGGGCCTTCGGCATGGCACCTAGCCTGGCTTCCACTAAGAGGTTCCCAGCTTTTAAGAACATTGCTCATCCACACATCCCCAACTTTATGAATATTTGTCATTCTCCTTGGTTTCAAAGTTATCTTTTTATTATTGACTTTGTGGCAGGATCATGGGGTTCACATTGGATGGGGACATGGGGGCAAGGACACCAGAGGAGGTGTGGTGGAGCTGAGCAGCAGCTGCTGATGGAAGGAGGTGTCAGATGACGGGACGTGTGCGGCAACAGAGGGATTTATACTGCTGACGAGTTAATCACTGCCGAGAACACAAGGCACTTTTTTCGGCGCTGAGCAGGATAGGTGGGTGAGAAGAAATTTTGACAAACAGAATGCCGTACCAGTGGACCAGGCGGGCATTTACAAGATTGGATGTTATAACGCTTGGAAGCCCTTGTGATAAGTTGACAAGATTGTGATCTATTTGTGAAGACACCCTCACAGTACCGGTTAATGAAGTATTAATTTTGAAAATACTGGGTCTGGACATATAAGCTGCAATAGTGGTGATGGTTTTCTCTACTTCAAAATTGAGTGCTAATTAACCAAATGCTGTTGGTCCCCTGAAGAAGTTCTGTCAGAATATGTATAATTAAATACAGTGGATTGAATTTACTTTTAAGTTGTGTTAGAACCCTCATGGCATATAGGGATTTGTTTAATTGATCTCATTTATGGGGAGATAAAGAGATTAGAAATACCTTATTCACTTTATCTGCCAGACAACATTGGTTGAGGTTTTTTGCACTATAGAGGTTATAGCAATTTGTCAAAGTCGTTTTATGCATACTATGTGTTTTTATGCAGTTTGTGACATTTTGCAGTGTGTTTTAAATGATAATTGTGATATGAATTGATATGTATTTTTATGTGTTTTATTGAATTGTGCACATTGTGTTGAATTAAAATGTAATAAAATGTAATAGAATTTTACATTATATGGATAGGATACTGGACAGTTCTTTATGTGTTCCATGAACTGTATGTTTAATGTCTAGCCTATAAGGAGAAAATACAGAAACTAGACAGTTTTGTAGTATTTAATTGTCTATGGTGTTCCCTTAGGGGATAAACTCTTGGGTCATTAAACTTCCCTAGTCTCTTTGTGTGTTGTTGGAGCTGAGTTTCTGGCTCCGATATGCATGAAGCTATGCATGTACCTCTTTCCTGAACCCAGTGCCCATCAGCCTCTGTCCAGGCCAGGTCTCATCTAGTCTCTCTCAGTTGGCTCCCAAGAGACTTCAATTACCAGCATACATCAGACTCCTCAGACATCTGGATGGCAGCAACATCCCAAAACCCACAAGTACCACAGTGCACCTAGGCACAACCGACGGGACCCAGCTTGAAGAAGGAGGAACTGACCTGTTGCCAAAATGAAAATGGACTAGTCTCCCCCATTTCGGAGCTGGATGGGAGACCAAACACCTACAGCAGTCTGCCCAGGCATTCTTCAGGGGAGCTGGAACCAGCAGAGCATGACAGTGCCCTAGGGGGACCAGGGAACTCGCCCCAGTGCATTTCTAAACATGACCTTACTTGATAGAGAGAGAACAACGGACCCCATTGACCACAAGGCTGGCTGGGAGAAACTGGAGACAGAAAAAGGGTCAGGCTAAATGACCTTATGCAGACTTCCTGGGAAAATCCCAACTCACAAGCAGAGGAGATGGGAGGGGTTGGGAGTAGTTTAGGCAGAGATGAGCCCAGGGAACCAGGTAGCCAATGGGTGTGGAGAGAAGCTTTCAGGCAGGAAGTGTATAGGACTGATGTCCATAAGTCAGGTGAATGCTGCCTTCCTTATATTTTGTATAGGTGGAAGTTAATAAATCAGACACACACTTGGCCCAATGTGTTGCAGCGAGATGGCACCAGGCAGACACCCAGGTAATTAAGAACAGCCAAGAGAGAGAGAGAGATTAAATTCATGATTAGAAGTCCAAGTTCAATTACAACACGCTCTGGATTCCACAAATCAGCGCAAACCATAGTGTGTCGAATGAGCAAAAGGAGGATTAAGAAGAAGTATAACCAAAAAGTAAATGTATCCCCTATTGCCTGTCTGAGATCAAATAAGGTGCTGGGTCCAGGTGGCTTCACAGTCAATTTCTGTAAACACTTTTTCAAGACACTCCTGCTGCCTTTCCTAAACCTATGGAACGTTCAAGGCAAACCGGAGGTGTGCTGGATCCTATGACAGAAGAGATGCCAGCTAGTAAATTAGCTAAATTGCTACATATCCCAGCCTCTTCTGATCAGACCCCCTTTATTACAGGGAGACAGACTTTCAATAATGATCAGACAGTGGCACCTCTGTTGGGTGACTCTTGGTAGTTCCATTAGGGCCCTGCCAATAAGTTCTCTGTAGATGCGAAACGGCGTTTGACAAGCTCCTCTGTGCCTTCCGGTCTTTTAACTTGAAGGAAAATTACTTAAGCCTGCAATTCATAAAATGTATCTTTGCAAACTACATACATCCTGCTTCAATGATAAGGGTTAATGGAGGCTCATCTGAAGGCATTCACCTAGGTGTGCCAATGGTGCCCACCAAAACTCTTTTTCTGTCCCATTTAATGAACCCATTTGCCAGGCAGGTCAGATATAATGATAAGATACAAGGAATCATATTCAGCAACAATTAATGTAGTTTAAGGTTAGGTTAAGTTCAACTTGTAGAGCTGTCATGAGTTTCCCACATTGTCCCATATAATGCCTACCTGTGGTTGTACTGAGGAGTTGCCGCTTACATCCTTTTTGGTTCCTATGGGGCAGGCAGCAGCAATGAAGTGGGCAAGGGTCGGCAATGAGCAGAGTCGCCTCTGGGAATCATCATGTACTGCACTTATGTGCAATCTTTGGGCACAGCTGTTACATCTTTGGTACGAATTCGAGAACAGGGTGTGGCTGCACATTCACAACGGGGAAAGCATCCAAGTCGCTATGGCTACTCGCGCTGTCATCAGGGAGCCTCATTTTAATGGTGACGTCTTCTTATCTGGACACTATCTTTAGAGAATGCACAACTTAACTCAGTTCTAGTGCTCGCTTGATCCCTGAGAGTAATTCTGGGTTTCTATTCTCCTTGCACCAGTCTTCCTCACCAGTCTGCGCCACCTTTCTTTCCTGGTCCTCCCGAAGGTTAGTCTTCTCCTCCCCCTTGCCCTGGCCGGTACTTTCCTCCTTGCCCTGCCATCATCTGGATTCATCTGCCGTTGTAGCCTCTGTTCATCCGATTCTCCTGCTGGCTGCTTCGGAGACTTCCAATTCCACAGTCTCATTGCCCATATTGCCTTGTAGCCAGATTGATTCCTCTTTGGTTTTCCTGTCCTGGATTCCTGTCCTTGGACACTTGGTTCATCTTGTTATACGCAACCATCTAGGCTTCCCCAATCTGTGCTTGCACTATCCCCACGCCACATTAAACATGGGAGGCTGTCCCGTGGTTTGGGGTGTTGGTCCCGTTCAATCCCTGGGCTTCCTTGACCTAGGCACGGCAAGAGCCTTGGTCGCTGTAATACCAATTGCCCCAGGAAGGAAGGCCAACTACCTGGACTCCACCAGGAGGAAACTGACTAAGACATCAGGTACTCGCAGCTTGACAAGAGCGCAGATACACTGCAGAGTGAATTTGTGGGCACTGTCATCCATGGCAACCGAATGGGGAAGATGGAAAAGAGGCAAGACAAATTAGATCTGGAAAATAACCATGTTTAAAATGCCATCTCAATGAAGAGAAACAGGGTAAGGAGAGTAAATTGAGAGGAAGGGGATTCCATTCTACAGTCTCCAGGTTAGAAAAAGCGCATCCTCCCTCATGGCCATAGCGGAAATGAGGAGCTTTCAGAAGGAATTGATTAGTGGGGCAAAGTGCGCTGATAAGGGCTTATCTGGCAAATCCATGGAAGAGAGTGGGGGAAGCTTTGGCATTAAAAGCATGAGGGGCGATGCAATATACTTAAAATAAAAAACTCTGCCTCATGGGGGTCTCGCAAGAAAGGGGAAATGTGCTCAAAGTTCCTACTTCTAGTAATTAATCTTGCTGTAGTATTTTCAGTTCTCAGTTTAAGTCGATTTGAAGTGAAATGGGAGGATGAAATAGAGCGGTTTGCCATAACTAAGATTCCATTGTACTGGTGCGGTCACCGGGGAAGTACATGTGGACAAGGAGAAATCTGGTGATGGAGATTGGGCTGAAATGCACAGGAAGGGGATCCCTGGTTACCCTGGGGTGAATAGAGGCAGATCTTGAGAAACTTTTAAACAGAGTTTGTTTATTACCAATGAGACATTAATAGACAAGGCATCAGTGAGGGGGCCACATCCAAGGGTTCCTGGTGAGTGTATGTCCTCCTCAACATCCTGAGCTCTGTGTTATCTGACTCAAGTTTTAAAGCCCTGTGGCTTATCTAGTCAGAAGCAGCAGATGTAACATGATGTGTGGTGGCCCCCAGATCACCATCAAAACAGAAGAGGAGTTGGATGTCATGTCCATAAATGTCAATCAAAAACTCAAATTATGGGAGGAGCATGGCAAGAGGCTGCACATATAGGTTATAACTGGGGAGGGGAAAGAGAGGATCCTTGGGGGACCTCACAGGTGAGGGTGTGAAGTGGGTCAGGAAACAGCTTAAATACAATCAGAAAAAAAGGAGGGAACACAATCAATGGAAGAGCCTTGGAGGCCTGCTGAAAAGAGGTAGTTGGACAGGATGGCATGGTCAACGGTATGAATGGTGGCAGAGAGAGCTAGAAGGACCGATGCAGTAACACCATTTATTTATTTATTTATTTTATTGCATTTGTTACACGCCCAGACCCTTAGGTATCACTGCGAGGTTACAGACAGCTTAATATAACATACATTGAATAGGACATTATGGCACAATTACAGTAGAATTTACGGCCATGCAGTGGTACAGATCCAGAGAGATTAACAACCAGGCATGAACAGCGTGGAGAGCATGGTTATTTACAAACGTAATACAGACAGATTCAGAAATATTTACATGTACAATGATGGTAGTTGTTATTGGTGTAAGTTAAATAGCCAAGTTTTTAACATTTTTTTTAACCCTGTGAAGGTTTCCTCATTTTTAATCCACTTGCATTACAAGTTGGAGGTCATTGAGAGTGGCTACCTTGATGGATTCAGCACCCCTTCCATTGGGAAAACCATGCTTGCATAAGATGGAGCCGAGAATGAGTTTGGGGAAATTCTTACAAATACCAGGTTCAGAGGGCGTACATGGTCATACCTGGGCTATGCAGGATGGAATTAGGCGGAAGGTTTTGCGATGCCAAGTGATCAAGAGAAGGTTTTTTTTAGGAGAAGGGAATAACTTGTAGTTTTAAAAGTTAATAAGAGTGAGGTGTGTCAAGTCAACCAAGGATACTGTGTGCTCTGGTGGAAGAGCACTGTTTAAGGAGCCTGAAGGGGAAGCCAGATTTACTGCACACAATCAGCATTGTCTCAAAATACAGTGAAACCCGGACAAAAGGCGCGACAGCAGCGAGAGAATCAGGCAAGAAACATATGTGATAGGGTCAGAGGCGGGTGCTAGAAATGTTAGTTTGAATGGCATGGTGGATTTTGATGGAAAAAAAGAGTAGCATGTTGCTTTGCCTGCAGAGCTCCAAAGATACCGGAAATGGTCGAGGCACTTGCAGGAGGTTTGATAGTTATTGAGAGCAGAGAAGGACACTTTTTTGCTTATTGTTGCCAGCCTCAATAGGAGTCAAATAGTCCCGTTTTTTGGTATTGGGTGACATTTTTGATTTATTTTAAACTAAAAACAAATCAATGTAGAAAGACCGCTCTGAGACCGGAAGTGTCGTATTTCAGCATATTGAAGCCGCACATTATCTACCGAAAAAAACCTGCATTGCTGTGTTCGGCCTTTGATATGCACAAACATCACATAGAAACAGTTAATTCTAGATGTTCACCTGGATATTACATATGTCATTGGTGTCTTTGCTGGAAATGGAGCCACGTGAGTCTTTCAGCTGCCCTATTAAGTGGTCTTACTTCAGAAAGGAACCTAGCATGAGGTTTAGTGTTGCAAAAGCTTAATGCAGAATTTTGAACCCAAGCAGTAACAGTCAGGGCATCCATATGACTATAAGATCTTCCCACAGGACCCCATAAATATATGACTTTTTCAATGAGCCCTTGTGCTCTCAACAAAATGTAAGAAGTCTCATTTGGCTCTACGAAAATAGAATACCATGATTAAAGCGACCAGAGTGGTCTTATAGGACTAGAACCTATGAAAATGTGTCAGAGCCAGCATTTCATTAATTGCAAAACCAGATATGTTGTATTATCTGCATATCCCTTTTTATATTGTCCACACAATAGTATAACTTCAGGAAAGACTGAAAGAACACATTAAAGTGGTCAGAGATGGAGAAAAACGTTACCCGAAGGCATGACACTGGAAAATATGCATATGACTGATAACAGCTTAGAACTCTGCTACATTAGAATCCGCCACATTAAAAGGCCCCAGAGAGATGGTGACAGAAGGCTCGAACTAGGAAGCAAACACACTGAGTATACTGTGTAAGAGCAACAAAGGTTAACCTGAATTTACACCCAGAACTGCCGTTCGTTTTGAATTAAGTGCAATATTATCTTGATCATTGCATATTCCCTGTGCTTTTTCCCGCAGCTTTATACTGTAATTTTGCTCTCGTTTTTAAGTACAGAACGCTTATCAACCAATTACTTTGGCAATGCCACTGCTGTCATAATTTGGCATCAGAATCCATGACATTAAGAAGGGGTGGCTTTACCATCTCAAATCACTAATTATGTACATTCATTTTCTGAAGACATTCCTCGATTCCGCTATCTCAGATACATATCACATTTTACTGATGTGAAATATTGTAATTACTCATGTTCTTAATTACCTAGATACATATTCACACTTGTAATCAGGGCTAAACATTAACCATTTGTCTTTTGTTAATTAAAATACATATATACTTCACAGTTGACATGGCACCTAAAGATGGCTGCCAACATTCTTGACAGAAAACAGTAATGTTTTATGTTCTTGAATGTTTCATATAGATATTGAGTGCTGGTTTGCATACTTTAAGAAATACAGTACTAGTTGTTCTCCATGTGTGGGCTCCATTTGTGATTTTGACACAAACAAACCTTTTAGAATATCAACCATCAGCTATGATGGAATGTGGGATATCAGTGCACCAAATACACTGCAACCCTGGCCTTCTCATACTTTACCTCTTTCATCTTTAAGAAAGAAATGCCATCAATAACTGAAGACAGCTGACATTTGGTGTGAGAGACTACACATGTCCCGTTTCTATATTTAACGCCATTTTTAACGCCATGTGACTTCATCTCTGGAGATCTGTATTGGTGAAAAGCAGTACACTCACAAAGCATACTCGCTTACAGGCAGCAGAAGTTGCAATGAAAGTGTTGAAAGGGTTGAGTGGGGGGCTAGAACCCTTTTATTTATAAGCTGGGAGGCTCATCGAGGGGTTCCAGGCTGGTGTCTTGTTGCCAGTCAGCATGGCATTTCTTTTCTGAGTTGATGATATCTCTGGGGCTCTGGTATCCAGGAGGGATACCGCCAGAAGCGATACGGCTGAGCCTGCCAGCTAAGAGAATTGATCAAAAGTACCCGCAAAGGGTAATTTGATAACCACACCCTTATGAACTCTTACGCTTTTCGGTTGGTATGGGTGAAAAAGAAGATTCACATATAAACCTTTGGTGGATACAATTGTGGTTCATTTTGGCAATGGGGAAATTGACAGTGAACAGAAATGACGAGCCCCAAACATGTAAGAAGATGAGGACACATTGTTCCAGTTCGAAGTATTCCGACTTCTGCAACCAATGAACGCTGCATCATGTGAAGGCTCGTGTGGCAGAAGGGCCAGACACACAGTAGGGAGGCCCGCAAGTGCATGCCGGTGTCGCCAAAGGTCACACACAGGTGTATGCCACCCGTACTGCCACACTACAGTGTGTGGTGGTAAGGGGTGACATGTTTCACGGGAGATGGGGAGCAGTCACTAATAAGTTTCTTGTGCATAGGACAATTCCGTGGACTTTGGCAAGGAACAAAGTGAATTGAAAGGAAATACGATGAGAGTATTTGCTTTCAATTCACTTTGTTCCTTGCTAAAAGGAAATGAAAGAGGGTCATATAAGATTTAGAGGGCAGTGAGTAGAAGGGGTCCTCCGCAATTAGAAAGAGAATCACATAGCAAATGTGTCACTCGGTTTGCACTTTAATTGCACTTGAATTGCCTTTTGCGGCTACAAGCGATTTTTCTGGGAGCAGGCTTGCCATTTTATCTGCACCTTCTGACTACCGCCATTTTTTTGACAAAGGAATGAACTAACCAGAATGCTGACATAGAACCAAAAAACAATGATCATATATTACAGTAGAGAACAGCATCCATGCTAGTCTTGTTTGCCTCTGTCGTTTCATTTATTTGCATTAAGGAAAAAGGTATTTTGAACGCATTAACTAAATCTCTTTGCTTCCAGAAAATGTTTAGTCTGGTGGTGGATCAGTGTTGATGCAAATTAATATGTGTTTTCACGGACTTTAATGTAATCCCGCTTGTGTTATGAAGGGGCTTTTGAAGGATTTCCATTCTTTGCCCTGCCCAATACCCCATTTATAGTACTGCTGCCAAAGCGTATAGGCTTGAAAGTTAGCTTTTCAGTAAATAATGTGTGTTGTGACAGGGTTTAATACAAACAGGCCTGTTGCTTTTAAGGGATTTGCTAGTGTATGAAGTGCTTAGATGATCATTTCTATTGGCTCTAAATTTGTGTGTCTGGCAAATTCATAACTGTTTCAAGCCAATGTGCCACATTCCTGGAATGTATACTGTCAGGGGACTTTGGGCCTGAAGACTATTTAGTGCTGTGGAAAGAGCAGGTTCTCCGGTAACTGGGCTGTTTCCCCAAAGCTATCTGGGGTTTCCTGACTGCCACCAGTTAAACCAACTTGACAACTGCAGCAATCGGAAGGGGGTTGAAATATCGGTTTCTAAACCATCAATCAGCCCCACACCTCTAGTACACCAGAAGGGATCCAAACAGATTGGAAACACAAGCAAATGATATACCTCCTTGTCCAATTTTAGTAACGTGGACGGAACAGCAGGCTTATCTCCGTTAGGTCCTGGATCATTGGTTAGTTGCAACACAGCGAAAATACAATTATTACCCAATGATAAAAGGGACTGTTTAGTCAAGGTTGTATACACATATCTACTTTATTATGACTACAACAGATAGTTCTAGCACACCCCAAAATAAAACCCACACTGTAAAGGAACACAGAGGACAGACAGTTTCACAAAGGAAAGGGATGCACTCTGGAAACTGACAGGAGGGTAGTTAGTAAAGTAATCAGTCTCAAAGTTCAAGGTTATCTGGTTTCAGCACCATGGGGCAAAGGGTCATAACTGTCTCTAGGGGCCTTCGGAGAAGGACCGGGAGGCAGAACCACAATGTACCTGATGCTTAAGAAGTTCTTGATGCTCAACAGCATTGAGGCGGTTCCTGGGTGCTTGGCAGCTCCTAAAACAGAGTTTGAGATGGGAGACAGCTGCAGGTATCAGGCGGCAGGCAGTTCGGCAAGCAAGGCTGGATGAACGTCTGCAGGCTGGCCTACATGGCGGCTCAGGGTCAAAAAATCATTGTCTCTGGGCTGGTTGGTGGATCTGGAATCCTGGTCAAGGCGTCTCGGATGGCTCTTGTGACTTTGGCGTGACAACAGTCAGTTGTGCAGCCGGTTGCCGTTCGAGGACTCAACTGTCTCGAAAATGTCCTGAAAAGATACATGCTAGTTGGTGCTTGTGCGGCCCTTCCCCTAGCTTCTTGGCAGGGGTTGTGCCATCCTTTCATGGCGGACAGCCCAAAGCTTAGGAGAGGGTTTGCAGGCAACAGCCTTGTCCTTAGTTCAGATACTCTCCGGCCCATCCCACCTAGGAAGTTACTGGCAAAACCTAGCAAGGCACGCTTTGTGCTGGCTGGGTACCGGTTCTGGAGCTACTGGACGGGTCCTCTGAGTTCGGTATCTCCGTCTGTTGTCTAGAAGATTTTTAGGGGAGGGATCCTGCTTCCCTCTTGGAACTCCTGGTCTTCCTTCACTGGCGGAAGATGTAAGGTAGACTGTACCTTCAGCCCAAATGAGTCCTTCTTACTCCTTTCAACGTCATCAGATGATCTCTAAGGGAGATGTTCAGCCCTCTTTTAAAGCCAAATGGGCCCCAGTGATTGGTGCAGACTAAGCCTACCTTAATGGACCAATATTGGGTTCCCAACAACAATTTATCTTCAGTTATGCATGAGGTCAGGAACAGAGTGCTCTGCAACAGGAAAGGTAAGGCATGACAACATATATCTAAGTCCCACCCATCTTCCTGTAGTTGTAGATCAAAGTGACGCTGTGTGATACTTTTGATTAAAGCACACATCTCCCTTGAAGCTTGTAGCGAGGGCAGACTTCCTGTCTCCCGCAATTCACATACTTCTCCCTTCTGAAAGGGGTCCACTCTACAGGTGTACCTACGGTAACTGATGGACCCAGACATGCCATTCACTGCCTTTCATACAGAGAGGTGGGAACTAGCTTCATGTTGACACATTGCATACCAAAGGGGTGTTATGCCTGCTTTCCTGTTGTCTGTCCGGCAACCAAGCCCCTCCCAGGCTTGCCTCAGTTATCTCTCATTAGTATGGCTGTCATGGCCACTGGTCAAGGGCCAAGCACTTCACCACCTGCAGGATCCCAATGGACCCAGTCTTGGTGCCTATGGCACCAAGCTCATTACAAAGTGTGCTCTGCACACAGAATACAGAGGGCACATGCATCTAGGCCGGGCGGGGCAGTACCAATACAAAGAAGGCACGTGCAGAAGGCAGGAGGAGTGGCAAGGTGGGGCCACAAGGCGGGGCTTAGAGGGAGTGGCTGGGGCCAGGCTATATAAACCAGCCCCACCCACATGCTGGCGCTTCGCGTTAGTCTACTAGTGCAGCGTAATGCTTACCGCCGTACAGAAGACTCTTACGTGGTTCAGCATGTGCATCTTCAGTCTCCGGAACCCTCTAGCATCTTACCTGGAATCAGCCACGACATTGCTAGAAGCACTGCCATCGGCTTCCCTCTGCAGCGCTGCGCATCTTACCTTGAGACCACGCCACCGCTGGAATGCCTGTTACCTGCTTCCGACTCTTGAGTCTCCGTATGCATCTTACCTGAGTCAGCCTCGCCATCACTTGAAGAAGCTCTGCTCCGCTTCTGACTCTGCAGCAGCCACATCCAATTTACCAGTCTTCTCGAGTCCTCCGTGGGTGACGCCTAGCATCCTTACCTGTCCCGAACTCCAATCTACATGGGCCCATCACCCGGCGCAGGATCCACGCAGATCTTCATCTCCGGCAGCCTGCAGGAGTCTGGAAACCGTTCATCAGCTAACACCGACCAGCTACACCTGCAGAGGGAACAAGAAACACTAGGTGAGCAATCGCATAGACTATAACACGTCACGAACTTGGCTCAGTTTCTGGAACAGTCTACTTACCACCAGTAGGTTCTCCGGGACAGACTTTTTCATCCTCACATGCTCGTGGGCCATCTTCATACCTAGGGAGAGAAAGGACAACATATGGTTACGGGCAATAATCATTGGGGAAAATAATAACAAAGGATGCAGACAATAATCATAGCAATAAACCTACCTTCAAGCCAGAATGGTCGCAGCCGGTCTGGACCTCCACACTCAGGACCAGTGACACAACTAGGTTCATCCACGGGGCCCCTGCTGAAGGAAAGAAGGACGGAGAGCCCATCTTTACATCAATACAGGTGAGCTTGCATGGGCAAACTCTTGCCACTACCTTTTGGCACGTGAATGTAAGCGTCCCCAAAAATGCACCCCCCTTAGTGAGAGGCAATAAAGGACACACCCCAGGAGGGGAATGAGACCAGGACCAAGTGCGGGTGAGATCAAAAAGGGCTTTATATAAATCAATATAGGGCATGCAAAGGACTCTGCAAACTCCGAGAACACTCTGTCTGACAATAGCAAAGACAGGCCTACTTATTTCCAGAACACGTCATGGGTGACACAAGCTATATGGGGCACATAATCGTGGGTATTGGGTGGTGATGTCTAGGGGGTATACACAGTAGAGAGTTGCTCCTCCAGGATTGGCGGACGTTGGTGCTGCGCCACGTGGGGTTGGAAGGTCAGCTGGGCTAATCGGGGTGGAGTGCCGGGCCGGACATGCCTTGTAGCGATGATTGGTAACTAAACTGACATTTGCTCTTTTGGCCACACATTCATACCCATTCGTCACACTTCATGCTTCCGTTGGCTTGTAACTCTTGTAAGCACTGACCTTAGATCAATACGCAGGCAGGAACATTGATATGCAATCTGAAGTGTCCCAATACATCAGTTGTGAGGATACCTTAGGTTCAAACAATCTGGTCCCATGTGCATAGTCAGGGGCATGGGAGGGGTCACTTGACCACCCTGTCTTGGTAGATTTGGTGAGGGATAGTATTACAATCTGTTGGTACAAAGGTGGGCGCCCCCCTTTTGAGGGCCATTAACTTGGGGTCGGCGGAGATACAACTGGCCCGTGGGGGGCATGTGACTAGTGCCTGAGAGACGGTGGGATTTAGGACCAGGTAGCTCGTAAGTCATGTTGTCAGGCTGTGGCGGCCTCTTACATGGGGGAGGCGGATGCATGAAATGGGTCCAGCCGGGTCGGGATGGGAGGCGAGGCTGTGCTGTTTGAACACCAGCTATCTCTGGAGGGCCTGTGCGGGAGGAGGGGGAGATGGCCTTGCAGCTCTGTGCACGGCATCCTGCACAAGGCGGTGTACTGTCCCTTGGGTGAGGGGCAAATAACAACACGAAGGGGTCTCTAAAATGACTCGTATGCATTTGTATTAGAGGGGATACTAACTGGGGGCCATACCTTTTAGTACAACAATTCACATCTATAGTTGACATACGAACATGAGGTAGTGTTAGGCAGGTGTATGTGTAAAGAGAACAACACATATTATTGCACATTGTCATCAGTTATCCAGTCTTTGTACATCTTCACATTATAAACAATATCTGTTGCATATTTACTCTTTACCCATTCTTCTTCACGTTAGCAGCGAACGTTAGTCAACACGACATATATTACATTACTGGTTTCTACACATTACAAGAGTCCTCGGGGTAGGCAGGGGTGTAGGGCGCCACACAGTCTAATGCTGGGGGCTTGGTACAGGGTCAGGGCATGCAGGTTTTGGGCTGGTTTCAGTTACTTCCTAATGTTCCCATTCATGGCTGGGGCAATGATGTACTGCGGAAGGTTAACAGCTACAGTGTTTTATTTTGTTGTTTGTTCGTGTCTGGTGGCTCGTGAGAACGAGTCCTCAGCGGATCTGCCATGCGGCAGGGGGTGGGGGAAGTGTGGGCCTCTGTGAGCACAGCCGAGTGGGGGTCAAGCTGCAGCTTTATGTGTGCACGTTGGCTCTGCCTGGGTTATGTCTAAACATTTCTAACAAAATGGAGTTAGCTTAGTACAAGATGGCGCCTGTGCTCTGCCACATAACGTGGTGGTGCAGCCTCACGTGTCGGTCTGCAGCTGCCCTGCCGCCTCAGCCCGGGCGCCGGTGGGCTGCCGACGAGCCATGAGTCTTCAACAGGGTAGGAGATGTAGTGGAGAGGGGGGTCCTATTGACCTGTCCTCCCCTACATTTCCCCCCTTTCGTTACTTAAGTAACGGATACCTTAGCTCCCCCAACCGCTCGCGCTCCTTCTCAGCTAACACTGCTTCCTCCCAGGCCGGTGTTCCCTTTATTGGCATCCAAGCCCTGCAAACCCCTCTGAGGCTTTCCCCCCTTCTAGCATACTCATCTGGTGTGCAGGTCATGTATATACATCCCCTGTCTCCTTCCAGGTCCACCCATACCTCCGTATGCCATTCTAATTCCAGGGGCTCTTTTATTGTGGTATGATATAACCTATCCACTATATCCCCGTCAAAATATTTAGGTACCATTCTAAATTTGGGCTCTGAATTCTCACCAGTTTGTACATGTGCTTCCTGTTGCATTCGTGCCCCTCCTCTCGCATTGTCCATTGTCACCATCATCATCGCTCCATTTGGGACTGCGTTTGCGCAGCACCGAAGACCCAGCTGGCACACACAAAAAATCACAAGCAATAACACAATGAGGGGCATTAGTAGTTTCACTGCGAGCCCCATCCAGGATGGTACCCATGAAAAATGTTGTCTAACCATGTGCTTGATTCTGCACCACCTTCTTTCTTCATGCATTCCCCTAGGTTGTGCACTGCAGCGATGACGTGTGATAGAGTCCCATTATCAGCATCTTCAGAAGGTCCGAAAGTGCAACAGGCACTTCCGATTTTTCGGCAAACACCCACATCCATTGCCGTCAACAGGTCTAAGACATACCTGCTTTGCATTGTCATTAGTCTCAGAGCCCTTAGCTCCACCTTGATCACGTTGAACCCTTCTTCAGTGTCGTTGGCCAATTGGATCAGCTCCCACCGCGTAATCTGTAGCCACTTTGCATTTGCCCGGGCCTGAATGCTTGGGATGAGGGAGGTGAAGAAGGTTTCGGCTGAGCTGAATAGCCTGTACCTGTCTGGGATCTGTGCCAAAAGTTCTGAGGAGGCCTTTGATATGTAGTTTTACGACCTACGTTTTCTGGATACGATTCCTTCGGCGTTCCCTTCTGACAGGGCGTACAGTGGTGGCTCTTCAGTGGGTGGGGCATTGGCTGCTGCTTGGGTCATCGTCCTGGCCCCTTCTCCGATGTGGCTTTCCGGTATTACCATTAGAGCTGAGTGCAGTGTCACCAGGGAACACGTGCCCCTCCATGATGGTGGGATGTGCATGTACGCCCGTTTGCCACAGACCCAGTAAGTGTCCATTAAGGCTGCTGTTCCTTTCTTCATATCTGGGATCATCAGGCTTTTACTGCAGTTTGTGTTTCTTCCCATGTCGATTTTCCCTTCTCCCAAGAAGCAAAGTTCATGTGAGATTTCTTTCTGTAGTTTCAATGCTTTTTCTATAGCGCTCACCCAGGTCAATTTTGCTATATGTTCTGACCAGATTGTGGTACATGTTTTCGCAATCCATTGTAGTTTTTCGGTCGGTAGCCCTCGCAGTGCTTCAGCCTTGCACGTAACCACATCATCTTTCCATTTGTTTTCCGAAAATAGTGTTCCTGTTATTACAAAGAACGGTTCTTTTAAACAGACCACTCCTTTGGCTCTCCAGTAGCATGTTTTCTCGTTCTGCAGCATTTCTAAAGATACCGTGTGTGCCTGGAAGGTGTTCTTAATTCTGCACAGGGTCAGATGGATGAGACACTGGGCATCTGCGAGAGGCATTTCTTGTGGCATTAAAACTTTAGGTGTGCCTGCGGCATGGGGGTTCAGTGAGCACACGTAGCAACTTTCATTAGTCGTTCGTTTAGCTGTGGAACTCATGTCTGCCTACCATTTATTCAACTGGTGTGGGTGCCTGGGATCTTCTATTGTATCTAGTCCCAGGCCATAGTATTCGTCATATCTCTTCCTACCCGCCTCCCTCCTCCTTCTCCTGCTTTTAAGAAATGTTTTCGCGTTTCTCGCTGCATGCAATAGGGACTCCCTTTCCCTGGCTCCCCCCTTCTCCCACTCCTCGTACAGAGTCATAAATTTGTCCGCCATTTCAATATTTTCTTTCATTCTCTCTGTGGTGTAGTCATTTTCTCTAGGAGGATCGGTTGTTGTTGTGGGCAGGATAGCAGTGGTGTCCTATAGCCATGATATAACAGAGGGATGCCGGTCATTTATTTCATGTACGCTAAAATTTATAGCATTGTGTTGGAGCTTCGGAGGGGTGGTTGACTTGTTGTTAGTATCGTTCTGATGTTTTGCCTGGTCTGGATGGGGGCCGTACCCCCATACCAGCTGGAAACCATCCCATATTAATAAGTTACCCTCCTTAAATGTTTTGCTTGCATTTTCCATGTTGGTCCCATTACTTCCCCCCTCATTTTTCTCAATGCAGATAAATGCTATTATCGAATAGAGTATCAGGCCGAACATGAGTGTGAAGAATATAATTGCACAGACAGTCAAACCGCATTCATATGAGTATGTTCGTAAATCAAAAGTAACATTTGTACTCCTAGCATCCCTACTTCTAGTTGTTGCAGGCTGCCTGATCGTTGCCATCATTTCTCCTATATGTTAAGACATAAAAGGCACATTAAGCATTTAGTTGCGATTATTTTTGCATTTCCAACTTTGGAATGATCATCGAGAGAGAGAGAGAGAGAGAGAGAGAGAGAGAAAGAGAGAAAGAGAATAAGAAAGAGAGAAAGAGAGAAAGAAAGGAAGAGAGAAAGAGAGTGAGAAAGAGAGAAAAAGAGAGAGAGAGAGAGAAAGAAAGGTCATTTTCAGTCAATACTGTTTTACTTCTTGCTGTAAACATGGTCATAATACAGTTGTTATTCAGTAAACCTTGCATGCTAATAAAACTTATTTTTTTATACAGTTACTTTTTTATTCTTGCATATTTTCCCTGTCAGGGCTCTCTGCACTTTCTACTGGTCCCACATTGTCATAGGCTTTTCGGACGTCTGTCAAATGTATCCAATATCTCAAGCCCTTCACTTTCACCGCCGCGGGCGTGCAAAACACTACTTCATATGGGCCATGAAATCTTGGAGCATTCCATCTACGAACGAAACTCCTAAAATAGACCATCTCACCTGGTTCTAGCTGACCCATTGGGTTTTCTTGTTCTGGAGTACGTGTTTCACTTTCCCCGTCACTTATGAATGGTGGGTCGAGTTGTTTTGCTATCATGCGTGCTGCCTTAGTGAGCTTTGTCAGGTAATCGTTGAATTCCTCTCCTAGTACAGTAGCGCTTCTGTGGGCATCTGAATGTCTACGGAGAGGTGAATGTGCTGTGTGCATTCGTCTCCCTGTCACAATCTCATGTGGTGACAAATGGTGGTCTTTGCTGGGCTGATTCCTCAGCTCAAACAAGGCCAAGGGGAGACAATGCACCCAGTTTTTCTTAAGGGTGAAACACAATTTTGAGAGTCTTCCTTTTAGTTGTCTGTTTATCTTTTCTACCACGCCGTTACTTTGAGGGTGATAAATTCAGCATAATTTGTGTTTGATTCCTAGCATTTATGTTATTTCTTTGAAGAGATCGTTCACAAAAGTGTGCCGTTGTCAAAGCGAATTAAGTTGCAAATTCCCCAGCGGGGGAATACTTCCTGCACTAGAAACTTTGCAGCGCACTTAGCATCTGGGCGGGCACAGGGACCTGCCTCTACCCATCGTGAAAAGGGGCAAACTACCACTATCATGTACCTTGCTCCGTTGCACCTTTCACCCATGTCTGCATAATTTATATGCAGCTCTCTGAACAGTCCTACCGGCTTGGGTATCGTCCCCCTCAGTGTCCTTAGAGTCATGCCGGAGTTGTATATCTGGCACATTGTGCATTCCATTGTTAGCTTGGAGAGTTGTTCCTGCAACCCTGGAATGAACCAGTGTTCCTGTATCTCGGCAGCAATGTGTTGTCTTGCATTGTGCGCTGTGAAGTGTAGCTGCTGGAATGCTATTTCTAATAACTTAGTTGGCATAACCACTTTACCTGTGTTGTTTTGCTGCCATAATAAATCAGTGGCTGACTGGCTGCACCCTCTTTTTGTCCACAATTCCTTTTCGTCCTCAGTTGCCCCTTCCTGTAACTCCAATATTTGAGATCCTGGCATGGTATTGTACCCGTCTGGAAAATCGTCCTCCGATTCTTTCCGCACTAAGTACTCACCTGTTCTTTCTTTTGTTAGATATGACGCTTCTTTGGCAGCTGCGTCTGCTGCCGCATTTCCCAAAGAGACAAAGTCTGTATTATTGGTGTGGGCCTGGCATTTTACTATTGCTACCATGGTGGGTTCTTTCAACGCTTCTATGAGTTCCTTTAGGAGTTCTGCATGTTGCAGGGGTGAGCCATCTGCCCTGTTGAACCCCCTTCTCCCCCACCTGGCAAGCCCTCCGTGTACTGTTGTGGCCATGTATGCTGAATCTGTGTAAATTGTCACGGCGCACCCTTTTGCCACACGTGGTGCTTCAATTAATGCTACCACTTCTGCTGCCTGTGCTGAGAAATGGGCGTGCAGTCGCTGTTGTACTAGGACCTCGTACTCACCTTCTTCCATTCGCACGACCGCCACCCCCACATGCTTTTCTCCAGTTTCTGAATTTATGGAAGCTGACCCGTCTATAAAAAATATCTCACCTTCAGCCAGTGCGTTTTCACTCACTACAGTTGTTCCATTTACCTCGCCCTGATATGTTGCACAGTCATGTGCCTGTACATCCTCCACAGTGCATGGTTCTGAGATGAATCTTGCAGGGTTCACTACCTTGCACCTTACTACATGTACATTGGCGCTTGACAGTATTACCTCATATGCAGTGGCTCTCTGTGTGGTTAACATGCTTTTTGATCGCTCTAGTATGGCGAACAATGTATGTTCTACATACAGTGTCAGAGAGCACCCCATTACTATGGTGGCACTTTTTTCAATGGCGAACGCAGGGGCTGCGAGGGCCTGTTCGCACGCGAAGTGTCCCTGCATTACTGCGTCTAATGTCCCGCTGTAGTATGCCAGAGGCTTATGACCTAGTGAGGTTTTCTGTGTTAGGACTGCTGTCATGAGTGTTCCCTTGCAGTGCGAGAACAGGTAGAACTCGCGTTCATAATCTGGGTTCGCGAGCACTGGAGCGCTTGAAATGAGTTCTTTGAGTGATGTGAATGCATCACACAATTCTGAGTCCCACTGTATCTCTGTATTTTCCTTCTGGGCTTCTTTTAGTGCCTGGAGCAATGGGTGTGTGTATGCAGCATAGTCTAATATCCATGCACGACAATAGTTGCACATCCCTAGGAATTTTTGCATGTCTTTCACTGTCTTTGGTCTCCCTACAGCCGAGATGGCTGCCACTCTGTCTGGGATTATTTTCTTGCCATCTTTTGAGATCAATTGCCCTAGGTATAGCACTTCACGTTGACAGTATTGCAACTTTTCTTTGTCCACCGTATACCCCTTTTGGGCTAGTAATGCCAAAAGGGCAATGGAGTCTTTTCTACATTCTTCCTCGTTTTTGCTGCAAATCAACAAATCATCCACGTACTGTATTATCGTGCTGTCGGCTGTCATGTTCCCAAGATCTTCCTGCAATATTCTGTTGAATATGCTGGGACTTTCGCAATAACCCAGGGGCAATCTAAAGTGTTCATACCTCCTCCCCCCTAGGGTGAATGCTGTCAGGTATCTGCATTCTTCTGCGAGGGGTATTGAAAAGAATGTGTTTTTCAAATCCACCACGGTGAAGTGGGATGCTTCTTTTGGGATGCTGCATAGAATAGATGCTGGGTTTGGGACCAAAGGGAACTCTTTCTGAATGACGTCATTTAGTGGGTGTAGGTCCTGGATCATCCTCCAGGCCCCTTTTGCTTTTTTGATTGGGTAAATACATGTGTTACATGGGGAGTTTGAGGGTACTATTATCCCCTGTGTGAGTAGGGCATTTATTGTTTCTTTTATTCCTTCTTCTGCTTCCCGGGACAGGGGGTATTGTTTGACCCGGGGCAGAAGTGCTCCAGGCTTAAGGTTGATCTTCACTGGTGTGACTCCGTGTAGCAGTCCTACGTCATGTGGACCTGTTGTCCACAACTGCCAGGGCACCGACTGCATGTCATCATTAAAGAACGAAGGTGGGGCCCCCACTACCGCCATTCACTGTACTGGCACCTGCCTCTGCTGTATCATTATTTCACAAGGGATGGCTATTTCCATAATGATTTCTCCATCACTCTCTGAATCTGTGAAAAGTTCCTCGTCTGACAAATCTTGGAGTGCAATGTCAGCGTTTATGCATAATACTTTACGCCACTCACAGCCATGTATGTCCATTGCAATTACAGCTATTCTTTTGGCTGCGATTTGTACTGCATGTATGTCCAGTGACATTACTGTCCCTGGCATTATCTCGGGGCTGGCTATTGGGCGGAAAACAAATTCTGCTGGTACTCTCCACTCCAGTTTCTTCAACTCTGGGACCACCCGTGCCAGTGTTTTTAACCCATGGATGAACATATCTGGGTCCACGGGTATGCCGCGCACCTCTAGGCATGCTGCTCTCGAATATATCACTAGCATCACACGCATAGAACACATCCCTGGGGTTGAGCAAACCATCCCTCCTCTCTTGGTAAAAGAAATAGTGATGTTGAGCTTGCTGAGGAGATCCCTTCCCAGCAGGTTGACTGGGGATGGCTTCTAATACAATAGGGGTGCTCTTACTGTTTTCCCCCCACTGTCACGTCCAAATCTTCTGTGTAAGGAACTTAGACCACCTCCCCAGAGAACCCCTGCGTCTCCAATTTACGATTAGATAGCGGAAACCAGCCTTCAGGTATACATGATTTTTAGGCTCCCGAATCTACCATAAAGATGAAATGTTTATTTCCTATCTCTGCCCCTATCAATGGTTCCTCGCTTGCATTGAAGGTTGTCGATATGATTGGACACGCGAGTGTTCTCTGTGGGCTGTCCTATGCTGGATGCCTGGTTGTACCCCCCTGGCTGAAAACGTTACCTGAAACTACCGCTACTCCTCCATATGGGGCAGGCGCGCCGTTTGATGTTGTAATGAAGGGGTTGTTTTGAGTTTAGGGAAGCTGCTCACTGCTTTTTGGATGTTGTCGAACGCTGTGTGGTCGTTCACTATCTTGGTCTTGCCCCCTTTGGTCTTGCTGTTCTCTTCCCCCGTCCCGGGGCAATCCGTATGGGCTCCCCGGATGGGGGTGCCCGTAATATTGGTCATCTTGGTAACCTGGGTTAGGCCTGCTTCTGCACTCGCGCGAGAAATGTCCCCACCTCCCACAATTCCAACAGTTTCCTTGTCCCCCTCTGGGTCCCGGCCCCCCATTTCCGCCATTACCTCCGTATCCCTGTCCACCCCCTTGTCGTCCTCTGTACCCACCTCTCCTGTTGCTGGGGTGCCACACTTGCCACTGCTGCCTTCCGTATTCCTCCTGTCCATTCCACTGTCTTTGCCCGTTGTCTGCCCAATTTGCAGCCATCCTCCCCTGTATCGCTACCAGTCCCTCCTCCTCCTCCTCCATGTCTCTATCGCGTGGGAGTGCTGCTACAGCGACCTTCACCAGTTTCGTTTGTACTAACTTGGCCTCGTCTGCCAGCCTTTTTTGTGCCACCTCCTTCTCCCTTTCTTTGGTTCTTTTGCAATGGTGCACTATTATGCTCTGTATCTCTGGCCATCCTTTTGCTTCAATCCCTGCTATTTTGTCAAGCACTTTTTGCACTTCTTTTGGGAGCCCCCTCTTTATTGTGAAGTAAAATAACGATGTTGACTGATCATATGGTGTGCCCATTTCAGCTCTCCACATCTCCTGTACTCGAAAAATGTAATCCATAACCTCTTCCCCATCGTTCATAGTGCATTGCATTACTGACTGTAAATCTGACGTGTCTGGGAATGTTTCCCTTAATGTGTCCCACACGCATGCGCACACTGTATTGAAGGCAGCGCCATCATGTCTGTCACTATCCAGTGTTATTCCCAGGAAACCTGCTTTTTCCCACACCCGATGTGATTGGTCACCTACTGCTGACACGAGTAAACTGTGAACATCTCCTATGGCCAGGGGCACTCCTGCGGTGTGCTTCTCGAAGGCATATATCCACTTGCTAGCTCTGCCTGATAGTGGGGGCAGTTATTTTAGTAAGTTTGCCTTATACATCTATGCCCAGGGTATATAATTTGGTCTTCCCGCCCCCGATGTATTAGTGGGAGTTGTAATCGTCCCTTACTTCCTTTCCCAATACTCACCTTTGTTCCTTTCTTCCCCACCATAGCTATCCTTCCCATCCTGTTTCTCAATCTCCCTGTACACTCCTGTTCCATTGCCCTTCCGACCGGTGTCTCCCCGAATTCCAATAAACTTCCTCCTGCAGCCATTCCCAATCTCCTAGCTTCCTGCTCATCTTCTTCTATGTCACATCATAGCTCTACTCTCCCATCACCTTCCACTTCTCCTCCCTCCACATTTCCTCCGGTATTGTTTGCTCCCAGTTCTAATATCTGTGTGGGCCCCTCTTGTATCCTGAATAGTATCTCCCCTTTTTTCCACCCTTCCTCATTTGACTTATCTAAGGTGTGTGACCGGTTCAGTCGCTCTGACCTTGTCGTACCGCGCTCACCTTGTTCACCTATGCTTTGTATCCTCGACAACTCCTCTCTGGCTATCGAGAGCCTGGCGTCTAAGTCTTCTGTTAACTTACTTATGTTTACTGAAGGGGTACTCACCTGTCCATTTGATCGGGGGCCCTCATATGGTGGTGGTGCTGTTGGCCGTGCTGTCGGGGCAGTGGTACTAGTGGGCACGTATGTGGGATCACTATATCCTTCAGCAGGTGGGGGTTTATTCAGGAGTGGGTACAATCGGGTCACCTTTATCACTCCCTCTTTCCCCCGTCCTCCTTGCCACCCTCTGCTCTTGCAGATGGAGTAGCCGTGAGGGCAGGTTGATCGAGTGTGGTGCTATTTTCTTTGGTGGGGGTATTTCCTTGAATAGTCGCCACAAATCTAGTATCTCTCTTCTGTTATGAAAATGTTTTCCTTTGTATTTTAAGAATATGCAGGTGGCTACCATGTCCAGAACGCTTTTATCAAAGGACCCTCCTTGTGGCCAAACCTGGGGGAGACCCTCCCCCTTCAGTTCCGTGACCCACTGGTCATGGTACTTAGTTATTCTTTCCGCATGTCCCGTTAAACTTCTACAAATGTGCGCTAAGGGTGTCTCTGCCCCCATGCTTAGACCTGTGTTACTCTATTCTCTGGAGTCACTCACTTCTATCACTATGCGTGTGTAACTGTGTGCATGGGGCTTTAATCACTTTCAGGTTCTAATAATCAATCTATACTCTTACTCAACAAAAGGCATTGCTTTGTCAATTCTTACAAGGTCACACTTACATTGCCCGCACCCCCTGGAAAAACACTTAAATCAGTATTATTATATAGAGACAATTGGTTGCAAAAAACCATAAACACATGATGTGCACAACACACAACAGACATTCATCATACCTCAGCATACACACATAGCATTTACCCTCCCTGCCTTGCCCTTCGCCTTCTACAGCGACCCCCTCTAGCCCTCACACAGCTTCGTTTATATATATATATATATATATATATATATATATATATTTTTTTTTTTTTTTTTTTTTTTTCTTTACAGTCCTTATTTTACCCCAAATAAGAGGAATTAGAGAAGAATAAGAGAAAGAAAAGCTAGTTCTAACGTATTTTCCGTGTCTTTTCACTCAGACACCCTTAATTTATTCCTTCACTGTTTTTACTTATTCCCAGCAGTAGTCGAGATAGCACTACGCGGCGCCCCTTTCTACCCCCTTGCAGAGTTAGGTTCCCGTCCTCTTTTGCCTTTTTCACTCTTGTATCCTAATGGCCATATGAAAAGAAAAAGTATTGGAAGTTAAGAGTCCCCTCTATGTCCCCGACTTGTTTCCCCTTGTCATCTAGATTTTTTCCCCTTTTAGTATCGCTCGCACTTAATACTCACGTGTCTGTCTTGATCCGAGACTCTCCGGACTTGGTCCGTCCAAGCGGCACGGCCTCACACTCAATGGCCCCACCCGGCTCCGGCGAGCGGTACTAAGGGTTTTTTCAAACAGGACCCGTACCCTCTCGCCCTAACTGCGTGCGCACATCTCTGCGTACCAGTTGCCGTAGGTGGGCAGCTCTGTTGAGCAGCGCGCAGTGCGTCTCCACTGCGACCGGGGCGTCTCGTGCCAAGGGGACAGTTTAAAGTTAAGAAATATATCACGTCTATGGGGTCAGCACTGAATGTAAGCGTCCCCAAAAACGCACCGCCCCCTTAGTGAGAGGCAATAAAGGACACACCCCAGGAGGGGAATGAGACCAGGACCAAGTGCGGGTGAGATCAAAAAGAGCTTTATATAAATCAATATAGGGCATTCAAAGGACTCGGCAAACTCCGAGAGCGCTCTGTATGACAATAGGAAAGACAGGCCTACTTATTTCCAGAACACGTCATGGGTGACACAAGCTACAGGGGGCACATAATCGTGGGGATTGGGTGGTGATGTCTAGTGGGTATACACAGTAGAGAGTTGCTACTCCAGGATTGGCGGACATTGGTTCTGCGCCACGTGGGGTTGGAGGGTCAGCTGGGCTCATCGGGGTGGAGTGCCGGGCCGGACATGCCTTGTAGCGATGATTGGTAACTAAACTGACATTTGCCCTTTTGGCCACACATTCATACCCATTCGTCAAACTTCATGCTTCCGTTGGCTTGTAACTCTTGTAAGCACTGACCTTAGATCAATATGCAGACAGGAACATTGATATGCAATCTGAAGTGTCCCAATACATCAGTTGTGAGGATACCTTAGGTTCAAACAATCTGGTCCCATGTGCATAGTCAGGGGCATGGGAGGGGTCACTTGACCACCCTGTCTTAGTAGATTTGGTGAGGGATGGTATTATGATCTGTTGGTACAAGGCTGGGTGCCCCCCTTTTGTCTTTTGAGGGCCATTAACTTGGTGTCGGCGAAGATACCACTGGCCCGTGGGGGGCATGTGACTAGTGCCTGAGAGACGGTGGGATTTAGGACCAGGTAGCTCGTAAGTCATGTTGTCAGGCTGTGGCGGCCTCTTACATGGGGGAGGCGGATGCATGAAATGGGTCCAGCCGGGTCGGGAGGGGAGGCGAGGCTGTGCTGTTTGAACACCAGCTATCTCTGGAGGGCCTGGGCGGGAGGAGGGGGAGATGGCCTTGCAGCTCTGTGCTCGGCATCCTGCACAAGGTGGTGTACTGTCCCGTGGGTGAGGGGCGAATAACAACACGTGGGGTCTCTAAGACGACTCGTATGCATTTGCATTAGAGGGGATACTAACTGGGGGCCATACCTTTTAGTACAACAATTCACATCTATAGTTGACATACGAACATGAGGTAGAGTTAGGCAGGTGTATGTGTAAAGAGAAGAACACATATTATTGCATATTGTCATCAGTTATCCAGTCTTCGTACATCTTCACATTATAAACAATATCTGTTGCATATTTACTCTTTACCCATTCTTCTTCACGTTAGCAGCGAACGTTAGTCAACACGACATATATTACATAATTGGTTTCGACACATTACAAGAGTCCTCGCGGTAGGCAGGGGTGTAGGGCGCCACACAATCTAATGCTGGGGGCTTGGTACAGGGTCAGGGCATGCAGGTTTTTGGCTGGTTTCAGTTACTTTCTTATGTTCCCATTCATGGCTGGGGCAATGATGTACTGTTGAAGGTTAACAGCTACAGTGTTTTATTTTGTTGTTTGTTCGTGTCTGGTGGCTCGTGAGAATGACTCCTCAGCGGATCTGCCATGCGGCGGGGGGTGGGGGAAGTGTGGGCCTCTGAGCACAGCCGAGTGGGGGTCAAGCTGCAGCTTTCTGTGTGCACGTTGGCTCTGCCTGGGTTATGTCTAAACGTTTCTAACAAAATGGAGTTAGCTTAGTACAAGATGGCGTCTGTGCTCTGCCACATAACGTGGTGGTGCAGCCTCACATGTCAGTCTGCACCCGCCCCGCCGCCTGGGCCCGAGGCCGGTGGGCTGCCGACGAGTCATGAGTCTTCACCAGGGTAGGAGATGTAGTGGAGAGGGGGGTCCTATCGACCTGTCTTCCCCTACACACGAAAGGGTCGAGGGGAATCACAGCACCACCACGTTATTCTCATCACCTCTCATCTCCTCCCAGGAACCGTACCAGCACCCCTGCCCCTCGATACTGCTGCAGCTGGGGGAGAGAAGCGATCCAAGGGAGTCAACTCCTAAGAGGGCTCCAAACGTGCCCCAATGTCCCCGTAGAGACCACGTGAGCGTAAAATAATGCGAAGCCTCTCTGAATCTCTGGCTGGGCGTTATGAATGCCTCAGAGACTGACCAGTTAGCCCCATTGCTGGGGGAACTACGGGCCGAAGTGCATGCCTCCAGACAAGAGACAAATTCCTTGAGATGGGATCTCATTGTTGCCCGAGAACGAACCGGCAAACTGGCAAAACAGGTGCTTCATACTCATGCAGGGCAAGTTCCGCTACCTGGAATCACGCCAATCCCTTTGCCACCATCATAACCAGTTCAAGTGGTACTTCCGGGGGCTGTACCGTTGGCTCCACCTGAATGGTTTACCGGTGACCCCAACAAATATGCCATATTTATGAATCAGTGCTGCCTGCACTTTTTGTGCCGTCCAGGTGCATTCCTGAATGACAGTTCCAGGGTGGCCTTTGTACTTTCGTATCAAGGAGGCAGCGCAGCAGACTGGTCGATACCTTTGGTCAATCAGGATGACCCTGTACTTCACAATTTTGGGGAGTTCCAACGGGAATGGAGAAGCTGTGGAAACCCCGGAAAGTCCCGCTTAGCCCAGTGTCGCCCTTCAATCTTCTGTGGACTCGTGTACCGTCGACGTTGTCTCCTGCATTTATACTTGCATCAAGCACTTCATTATCCACAAGGTGAAGATTTACTGCAGAAGGACTTTTATAAGCCTTATATTGAGTTACATAGACTTTTAAACCTCTTTTCTCTACTTGTTTAGGCTTTGCTCACACAATTTTGGAGGCATGTCTATAAAATTGTGCTTGTGCACGCAAGGCATGCACGCACCCGTGGAAGCCCCGGAAAGTCCTGCTTAGCCGCTTTGCCGCTTTGCCACGCTTGTCGCGGTCTATGGTCAGGCTGCGGTTCGTTCTGGTTCTATCTCTTTTTACAGAGTTTTGTGTGTTGTGACCTGAGTTACCTCACGCTGATAATGAAACGAGGCATTACAACTTTGAAATCGGGCACGCCCGTAGTGACAGCCATCCATTGCACGAATGATGAAGGTTCCTTACATAATTCGCTCCACTGCCCAATAAAAAGATCCTGTTTAAGCTCCACGCCTCGCATGGGCACAATAAGACCCAAATCAAGATCCAAGGCTGAAATCTTACTGGGTATGGATATTCAACCTTTCTGTCATGACGTAAGCCACCTGGATTCTAATGATTTGGAATGTGAAAATATCTTGGTTGTGTCTAATCGCCTCTCTGAAAACTCAGTCGCCTCAATTAGTTGTCCTCAACATGGCATCCCACTTGGACATTCTGGCAAACAGGACACAAAGGATGCGAAAATATCAGATGAACAAACAAAGCATGCAACAGTGGCTGTCCCAACGGTAACCTTTGCAAACGAAAATGTATCTTTAACTGACAGCATTTTGCTGAAAAAGTGTGTTAACTGGTTCTGGCGCCATATCTGTCAAAGCGCCTGTTTTGTCTGTATCGTCTGATAATGACATTTCCTATGCTAAACTGTCCAAAATAACCATTTCTGGTGACATGTCTGTAATTGATTTAGACACAAATGCATCTTGTTTCTCTGCACACACTTTATCTGAAAATGTATCTAAATCACCGGTTTTATTTACAAACATTAGCAACACGAATTCAGTGGACAATTTATCTTTTATCACCCCAACACCACGGAAAACTGGGGCTAATCATTTCTCTTCTGTTGAACCGGTTGAAAACCCAAATGGCTTAACTGAAATTGCTTTAACTTCAATGAACACAGCTATTCTCTCCTTAGCTAAATTGTTTGAAGCACTAGCTAATAAGGCCAATGTTCACTCACACAAACTCAACCAAATGTTATCTTGCCAACTTTTCATTGCAAATAAACTTGAGAAATTAGGTGGATCATCTATGCCGCCCATCTTGAAAACGTTGGTAAACTCCCAAACTCACACGCAGACAGGAGAGCCTCCACAAAATGTTCATAATATTCCTTTTATATTGAATCCTATTATTGATTTGACAGGCATTACAAATGAACCTATGGCTGATTCACAAAAAAAAACAAATTATGCACTTTTTGATGGTACAAGTACAAACGTATCTGATTTGCCCATGAAATTAGGGAATAAAAGGGTAACTCATCTATGAAATCTAAAAACATCAGATCTGTGGCCAAGCGAACATCCCAAATCAAATCGTTTGTCAAAAATCTTTCGCTACAACCAACAGCAACATAAACTGCTTCTAAGGCCATAGCTAAAAAATATTTGTTGCAATTCCAGGCGAAGAAAACCAAGGCTTCATTAGAAAAGACTATTTCTGTTAACTCGTATAGCCCCTTGAATTCCGTGGTAAGTGCAGTCGCAGCTGCTGCCAATGAAACTAGTGGTAAACAAATTGGTGAAGTAAAATACTCAAATCCTTCGTCAGTACTGGAAGATCAGGGTCTAATTGATCGGCGTAGAGAAATAAGACAAGCAGTGGACGAATATATGGCCTCCAAACCAGCCCCTAAGAAGCTGAGCTTGGCGATATGTGAGACTACCGCACCCACTCCAAAAACACTCTGTGTCAACGCAATTTCAAGCATGAGTGAGACTGGCCCTCCATTGGCACAGAAGCTCAATTAGCTCAAACACAAGTTTCAGATAGCACTCACCTAATACATCCAGTGACACAGACGCAATATCGAAACAAGAGTAATGAGCCATCATCCCAGACTTCCACTCCCCCAGACATAAAAGAATTGATTAAATCCACATTACTGAAGATTCTTGATGTTCGCAATCTCACACATGGCAGTGACACTGGGTCCAAAGTCATAGAGAACGGAAATCTGAATGACTCTCGAAAACTGACGAAACAAACAAATCCAATCACTGTATTAAGCGGCCTGCAGTTCACTCACTATCTATGAGATGTTGACCCTCTCCGGCCCCTCAGTATAATTTGAACCGAGCCTCAGTCTTATCCATATTCAGCGAAATTCCCGAGCTCGACGATATTGGTACCATCGATATTGAGCAAGTAGAATTTACTGATGCATTGAAATGGTGATCAGTGACCTTATGGATAAATTCAAGGGTCGTAGTTAATACCATCTGGGCAGTTAAGTCCCAGCTTTTTGACCTTGGATTTATAATTCTGGCAGGGCCGGGCTCCCCCGAGCACATTCAATCTGAAACATCAAAGCAAATCTCACAATCACAACCAGACAAAAAGCAAAGTATCTGCTCACATAACTGCACTTGCACCTAAAAAATGCACAGTGTTAGCATCTGGATACTCATGAAACTGCTGTCCCTGATCAGCTGGAACTCTAGAGGGTATAAGCATTTAATCAACAACCTGGCTATCAATCTGTTAAATCATGATGTGATATCAATACAAGAATCTTGGCTCACTTGTGCCCCATCGTGGAACAATTACGATATCCTCCTGAGTCCAGCAGTCAAGGGCATTTCTGGGCGCCCTGCTTTGGGTTTGCTAACAGCCATTAAGCAGAGCTCATCCTTAAAAACACAACCATGGTTTTTGCCAAATTCATTTATACAAATATCCAGACTTATTCGAGATAACTATTGTGCACTCATCAACGTTTATTGGAATCCGCTGGGCATTACAGATGATAGGTTTCTGGACTCAATGAACAAAGCTCTGGATGTTATAATTTTGGATGGCAACTGTGACACTATTATTATAGCTGATGATTTGAACCTACATTGTCTGGGCCCAAAACGGAAATCTGAAATCAATCGACTTGCTAAATGGACAAGCTTTGTAGAGTCCAGAAACCTGTTCATCCTAAGTGGTTCATTTTTCAATGATATCCCTGCTAAAGCAACTTGGCATCGTGCCTCTAGCAATGGAATCATGATTATATCTATCTCAATACAAACATGTTGAATAAAATAAAATCTTTTCAAGTTATACACACAGAAGAGAGCGATCATAGCATGCTTAACGTGACCTGGATTTCTAAACTTAATATGACCCAAGGGCAATCTAAATATATTAAGGGCTCCATTATAGTAAATACAGCAAGGAATAGGTTAATCTGGACGGAGTCTTCCTTGCAAGCGTTTAGGCGCTGCTATGACGCTCAGCTAAAGTGTGAAATTACATGGAAACAAGGTCCACCGGTAATTTATCATGAACTAATGCAGCTGTTTCAGCCAGCTTCCATTAGACACAAGCAAAAACAAACACCTCATCTTCACATATCATGAAGTCAAAATTAAGAAATCATTGGTTCAGGCTGAAAGGAGGGACAAACGAGCGTTGGCCCTGACTCAAATCAAAACCAGATATAGGAATTGGACGAGGGGAATGCAGGCCAAATTATATCAAACTGATGGCTGCAATATGTTAAAACTATTGTCCGGTAAAAACTCTGCAGACTCTTGGAAAATTATCAACCAAGCCACTGCAGGCCATCAGGTAACAGTCCAGACCAATGACGTGAAGGAAGAGATGTGGGTTCAGTACTATTCTAAACTATATGCTGCACCTCTGAGGAACGGCGTTTACCTAGGCCCTTGTCCCAAACTAATTTCCATCTAAGGTTTGACAAAGACGACATTTTACATTTCATCAATAAAGCCAGTCGTTCTAGGGCGCCTGGTCCGGATGGTTTGTCAAATATGCTAATGATACAATTCCCGGTTATATGGGCTGATATACTGTATATCATGTTTATGAACATACTTTCATCACAAAAAATACCGGTATCTTGGAAACAATCCATCACTATTCCGATTTACAAGAAAGGAGATCGGGCCAATCCGGCCAGTTATAGACCTATCTCCTTGTTAGATTCTCCCGGGAAGATCTTTTGCTGTCTAATTTTAAGGGATACAAATAATTGGTCCAAGAATCACCATAAGAGAGATCCTTTCCAATCTGGATTCGTCAGTTGGCTCGGTACCTTACCTAATATCATCACAATTAATATGCTTAAAGCCCAGTATGCATCCCGGAAACAATCTTTGTACTTTGCATTTATTGATTTTCGGACGCCATTCGACTCTATAAACCGTGTACTATTATTCCAAAAACTAGAACTTCTTGCTTGTCCAACTTCATTATTACCATTAGTAATCCAGCTGCATACAGAGACTACCATGCGAGTGAGATTATCTCTGGAGGGACTTTTGTCCTCGCCTTTCAGTACTCATTTGGGTCTTAAACAAGGCTCTATTTTGGCCTCTATTTTGTTTAATTTATTTATTTTGGACATGGGTAAATCATTCCTCCAGGTTGTATCTGATGCTCCTGAACTCAGGGGGTCAGCGTATAGCTTGGTTACTGTACGCTGATGATCTGGTTCTAATATCACAAACCCCAAAGGGACTCCAAAATATGCTATCTGCCCTATCCACCTATGTCGAAGCGAACCACCTCATTGTGAACCTAGACAAATCGCAAATTCTAGTATGTAAAAATCAAGGTAAAAAAAGAACCAATAATTGTATTTGGTCCATTAGAAATGAACCCTTGAAATCATTCTCAGAATATAAATATTTGGGGCTCATAATACAGAACACGGTTACAGACAACCTTTATTTGATCAACATACAGTCTAAACTTTCAAACCTGATTTCACAGGCTAGAATTCTCATTTATAAATATGGAAAATTTACTTTGAAACATCTTCTCCTTCTTTATGAACAAAAGGTAATCCCCATAATGATCTATGGTGTTGAATTGAAACTTTATATTAATGACAAAATGTGGAACAAACTGGAGGCCTGTTTTTGGAAAAGGGTTTTACACCTGCCGAACTGTACACCCATGCCAATTTTGCAATTTGAATTAGGCATGAACTCACTGGCTTGTAGAGTAAAGTGGCGGATGTCCACTTTCTTTCACAAGTGTTTGTTGGGTCTGGAAAATAACAATATCTTAATTACGGTTGCACATTATTTGTCCTCATCAAATCATGTTTTCCCGCTTACATGGTGTAACTGTGTAGTGAATACTTTGGCCAAAGCCCACATAACGGTAACACTCTTAATTGAAAATCCTTTGCGTGCTAAGACAAAGTTTCATCACTGGGATTGGATAAAAAACAGAGAAACCTGTCTAAAATACAAAGATTTTAACAGTAGTAACTTTGGCAACAGAAAAACTGGGCCAATTTGTGGAATCAGAAAAAATACAATATTACAGCTGTTACACCAAGCAAAGGAAAATACACCGACACGGGCTTGTAAAGATTCCCAGAATCTTTATTACAAAACTGAACAGTATTCAACAAAGTACACAAATAGCTATTTGGCCGTCAATACATCACAGAGACCACCAGCAGGGTTCAATGTGAGCAGTGAACAGAATTTCCTCGACGCATTTATACAATTTGTAAAATGATGTCCAGCCCTCTTACAGGTTAATTATTCACTGGGCTAGGGTCGCGCCAGGTTCACTTTCCTAATTTACATATCTCGTGCATGCGGTTTACTTTTGAATATATTTACTAACACACTTCATTATTCTTTAATTTAACATTTACACTCTTTACATGCTGTTTTAATACAGACCAAACAAATGTTTCACATATTATATTTGGATAGCATTACTGTTCTTGTATACTTGTAGTTTAACATTGCTAATTCAAGTAATCCCCTGCACCCGAGGTCAACAAAGGACAAGGTCTACATGACCCTAACATGTAGCCTGAAGGCAGGTTGGACATTAACTCCCCTACAGAGGTTGGAGAGGTTAAGGCAAGAACAAGGGCACACGAGACGGCCATTTTAGATTACAGGGTGACTTTGTACAAAAACCCCAAAATGGCAGTTCTAACCTAAAATGGAGGCTTGATTCAAGATGGCGGCTTACATCAATTTCTAAGGTCAAGACCTTGCCGTAGAGAGTTATTCACGTACAATTTTAAGCAACTTGGCGTAGGCCAATATACATACAAATCGTTATAATAGGAGGCATAATTTAATATCCGGTTTGACAAACCCTCCTTTTGGCCTATGCCAAGTGCTAACACTACTTCTGATCTGCTCGCAAGTAACTCCATATGTCATCGTCCATACACCCCGAATCATTGTCGGACATATCTATTGCTATTAGATCTGACACCAGAGTTTCTTTCAACACATACTCTTTGGAAACCTTCCTTGGGGCGTATATTTTATGCCCTAATACACTTGTTGCTTGCGCGCAACATCCCCCTAATACTGAGCATATACCAGGGAGACACTGTATACAACAGCAGAGAAACAGAAAACTTCCCAAGATAATCAGCAGGGCCGAGAACAACTTCCATCCCCATGACCGTAGGAGGTCCCAAAACCATGTACCAAGTTCCCAGTTTCCCTCAGGAACATTTACTTCTGAACTAAGAACATGTAGATTTTGGATAGCCCCAAAGATCGTTGGAGAGGAGTCTGGTACATAAATGCAGCAAGCGGACTCCACTAATTTACATACTCCTCCTCGCTCTGCCAGGATGACATCTAATGCCATCCGGTTCTGAAGAGCCACTAATCTTATCGCTCTCTGTTCTAACGTCATATTATAGAGTATGTCAGTGGTCCGGTTGACGGTTCTCTCCAATACTCTTGCTAGTCCCCTGATATCTTCTGAATTCGTAATTTGCCCAAAAAATGGCACAAAGGATTTCATAATATCTCCTAGAGTTTGCGCTGGAGTATCCCCTTTTACACCTCGTTGTGGACGAGTCCTTGAAACTTCTACAGTACTGGCAATAAATACCCCAGGTAATAGAACCCCTAAATAACAGGTTCCTTGCCAATCCCTGGGCAACCATGGAAATGCCACATCACCGCAAACAAAATAGACAGGTTCACCTACGTACAAAGGCCTGTTTTCACTAGTCAAATTCGCAACATTAGCGCACTTTCTAAAATTACCTATTGACCGTGTTCCATTCCTCTGTATGCAGAAGGATACTGAATCGGGGCTATGATTAACAGAATAAGATGGAGGCGTGGCATCCTAATTGCCTATAGGAGCCATTTTGAAAGAGATTAAAGAATGAAAGGGACGAGACAATCTATCAGAGGGCCTAACAGAAGCAACGTTTGGCTTACTTCTATTTGCAAAAAGCGAGCATCCCAGGGGCATCAAAACATTCTTTTCAAAACTATTTAAATTTGTACCATCACAGTTCCCTGAGATGCTGTCATTCCTTCGACCAAAAAATAGTGCTCTAAGAGAAGCGTAACAGGCAGTTGTCAAAGGTAAGGTATAAATATACCAACCTAACCCCTTATCCCCATGTTGCGGTAGATGTGTACAGATCTAGCAATTGGTCTTATTAAAAATTGCATGAGTGGCATTCATTATTAACATAAGGGTATTATTCTGATAGTTCCGTCTATGCAAAGAATCCCTAGGTGACAAGGTATGCAATTGCACAGAAGGAGTGGGAATAACAGATGCATTTTCAATAGGTAAAAAGTCCTCTAATGGATATGCTTCTTCCAGATACCATAACCCAAACCCAACAGTTACTAAAAATCCAGTAATTATCACGAAAAGGCAACAATACACTTTGGGGGTCCCCTTACATGCTTGATCATTGTCTCTGCTAGTCACATATTTATCTAAAAGTTTGGTACGAGCAGTAGCGGGTGCAGGCATTGGGCCTCATTAGGACCCAGGCGGATTTCGCGGTGCTAAATGCACCGCGAAGCACGGCGGAAAGCCGTCGATAGCGCCATGGGGGTTGGCGGATTTACCGCCCCATTCCGACCTCGGCGGAGCGGTAAATCCCCAATCCCCATTCTGCCCTTCCCCATTCCCATTCTTGCCCCATAGGGTATAATGGGAGTGGGGAAGGAGTTAATTACGCCACCGTAAAATACGGTGGCGTAATTAACAACGAGGTCCCGTAGCGCCATGGTTTTCTCCGCCTGGTAAAACCAGGCGGAGAAAACCTCCATGGCGCTAAGGGAACTCGTAGTACGGCGGACGGGTCCGCCGCGATTAGCGCTGGCGGAAACCCACTCCGCCTGGGTCCTAATGAGGCCCATTGTAGTCTTCAATCGAAAAAACACAAATTGTTTGTTTGCTGGCGACTCCAGTCGCGCGTCTTCTTAATGTCTTTCCCACAACCCTTAGCCGACAGAATCTTCCCGCACAGTCGGGCCAAAAAGGCAAGCCTTCAAATGATTTTCTCAATCGCACAGTCAGACCATGCTGTACGTTTACTTCCTTCGGCGCAAATTATATTTTGGAGTTTCTGGCGAGAACAAAGTGTCGTCACTTCCTTCTGGAAGTGGTGAATGGACAGAAATGGGATCAGAAAAGAATTGATCCGTAAGTTCCACTGTTGGGGAGTGCGGAGACAAGAGGGATGTTTTGTCCGGCCTTGCGGATTCTGAAGCGGTCTCCGATTCTCCGTTGTTGGTTGCTGCTGTTTCAGGCACGCTAGTTACAGCAGTGGAAGGGATTCTGTGCCTTCTGTATCGTATGGCACGGGCTGTGGGATCCGTTTGCTGTGCATCGCATGGATCCAGTGTTTACGACCAGCTACCCGCACGGCAGTCTGGGTGACTAGCAGAACTTGGTAGAGACCCCTCCACCGAGGTGCAAGGCAAGACGACCTCTCAAAAACCTTCGTGAGGATCCAGTCCCCCGGGCGTAGACTGTGACAAGGACCCTCGTAGTGCACAGGTAATGCCTCTCGCACCTGGTGATAAATTGAAAACAGATTTTTAGTCAACTGGTTACAGTAATCTGAAAGAAGCACATTTTCTATATCCCGTAATGAGAGACTTTTTGGCATACCCCAAATATTAGCAGGTCTCCCCATTACCACCTCAAAGGGATAGAGCCCAGTCTTAGTTTGAGCGGTTGTTCTCATCGACAGTAACACGATCGGTAAGGCGTCCGGCCACTTTAGCTTGGTGCCACCACACGTCTTAGCAAGTTTGTTCTTTATAATGCCGTTGTGCCTCTCCACTAATCCGGCACTTTGGGCATGTCTAGCTGAATGGAACCGCTTGTCAATCTGTAATCCTTTGCAAATTTGTAGGATTACAGTGGCAATAAAGTGTGGCCCATTATCTGACCAGAAGACTCTCGGCAGCCCGAATCTAGGAAAAAACTCTTTCAACAGAGTTTTTGCCATGGTTATGGCTGTTGCATCTCTAACCGGGAAGGCCTCAACCCACTCACTAAAGGCACAAATAACAACCAATACATATTTAAGATTGTTACACCGTTCCATTTCAATAAAATCAAAGTGAATAACCTCAACCGGGACAGAAGGTGGAGCGAAACTTCCTCTAGGAGTCGAGGTACCTTTTCCTACATTGTGCTGCAAGCAAACCATGCAGTTCTGGACAAAACACTCTGCAGTTCTGAAAATCTTATCATTGGCCCATACACTGTGTAGCATTTTTGTCAATTTTCGTGCAGAAACATGTGTCGGACTGTCGGAATAGAAACAATATTATGCCTCCTATTATAACAATTGTATGTGTATTGGCCTACGCCAAGTTGTCTAAACATCATGTGCGAACAAACTCCACGGCAAGGTTTTGACCTTAGAGAAACCAATGTAAGTCACCATCTTGGATTGAGCCGCTATTTTAGGTTCTCTTATGTAGGAGTCACCCTGAACATCAAAATGGAGGCCAAATGACATTCTGAGTAAGATTCTGGCCGTTGTGACCTCCGTACAACTGAATAATTAATATGCCTGCAGGCCACTTGTCGGGGTCGCGAACAGAGACCTTGTCCTACCGTTGACCTATATGTAAATGTACTACTTATATCAGCGAAACTAATCGAAATGCATATATTAAAGGATTGACCTGGCAAGGAACCCTAAAACCAGAATTAAATATTTCGCAGAATGGTTAACCTGCAAGAGGGTTGGCCAAGGGCTAGACAAATTGTATAAAAGGCCCGGGTATTCCAATATACGGTCTCTCACTAACACATCGAACCCTCGTTGAAGTTCGTTATGTTATACTGAGAGCCGAATAGCTATCCGTTTGTCAATTGACTTGGTAACTGTTGTAGCTTTAAATAAAGCACTTGTATGTTTCTTTGTAACCTGTGTTGGTGTGTTTCTTTTTGGGCTTCCCGGCCTCATATTATCTTTCTGTTTTCACAGTTGGCGCCCGAATAGGGACCCTTAAGATTGATGCCGAATCATTGAAGGATTGACGCAGACTATCGAACCGGGATCGGACGGTGTGATACTGCGGGCCCGACCGAACGAGACGCGATACCTCGGCAGCGCTGCACAATCCGATCCTTGGACGATAGTCGTGTGGTCTGACACGGCATCTTGACGAGGGTCCATTTTTGAGGCTGGCAGATTTGTCAAAAACCACCAAACACAAAACCACCAAACACAAGGTAAAATGTGTTAGGTAAGTTCTTTGGTAAACCGTACGGTCCTCCTTAGGTTTGGTCAGGTGTAGTCGTGACCCGACTCTTAATTTAACCCTGACAATTTGAATTTGGCAGACACAATTATTGACCAGGTAACACCCATTTTTTGTGAAATGCCTGGGAAATTGTCTAGCTGCTTTGGGGCTCTGTTCCGCAGCGATCGACAATCTTTGGAATTTAGCCGCCCGGCACCACAGGAGGGGTCGCCGGCGTGTACTATGTACTGTAAGCATGGCATTGGAAGTATAGTATTTAATGATATTTGGCACAGACAAACCAGACATGCCTTCGAATTTCAGTGGCCAATCAATGGTAGTTTCGAGATCCCCCGTATTGAATACCTAGAATCGGTCTTGCTAAAGAAGAAGGCCAGACCTGCAGCATTTGATGTTTTGCAGAATTGGAAAAAAGAAGCGTTGCAGCAGCTTAAAAGTAGGGATAAACATGCACGCCGTCATAAAACGAATGCCGAAAAGGCGTTGTTATATGATAAGGAAAAACATTCAGAGTCAGTCAAGAATATGGATAGGGCTTTCTCACTCGGTATCCAGAAAATCTATCCCTCTAAAGATTTTCATGTTTCCGAAGAATTTATTGATAAATTGTTAAACGAACGCAGGCCTGGTGCCTCTGCGCCACCTACGTATGATCCTCTCCCTGGTACTCTGACCGTTCCTGCTGTTATTCCTGCTGTTATTCCTGCTGTTAGTCCTGTTCCCCCTGTACAACCTATTGTTCCTATTCCTCTAGTTGTTGTTCCTCCACCTATTCTACCACCCCTTCCTCTTGCGCCGATAGTCGCACCTCAATTGATTTTGCCCACACCTCCACTCCCGAGTGGTTCTGTACTGAGTGAAGTTGATCAGGGTGCGGGGTCAAAGATTGTTACTCGAAATACTGTCTCTGCAGAAAAGAAACAGGAATTATTTGCATAGGCTAAGCATTGTATGGTGAGAGGTGATCAAGCTGACGTTTTCTCCACATTATCAAATATGGGCAATTTTCCCGAGAAAAATGTTTTTATTGAAGGTTTGGGGGCTCATTTATGTGTAATGTGGGGCAGATTACATAATACGGATCTCCCACAAGGGTTGAGGGATCTAAATACTTTAGCGCTTTCGAGGGACACTGAGGAGAAAGTACATGGTCATGTTGAGAGGTTATTTGAGTATAGGAGGGACTTAGAAAGATTACGGGATGAGGATGGTGAAGACGACAGTATGTATGTACAGAAACGGTTCCTTCCGTGTCGTAAATCGGCATCTGAGGAAGTACGAATTTGTACCAAAAATGCGATTCGATGGATCTCGGATTCATCAATACCGCCGGATGAAGTATATGACACGTATAGTCAGTATACAGTAGAAATGCAGAGGAAGGTGATTCAGGTAATGGTACAGTACCTACAGGATGAATGTTTAAGGAAGAAGATTAGTTGTCCTATAGAGTTATTGGGTATTTGTAAGAGGTCTTTTTTCGCCCGACACTTCTTCGGCTGCCTTAGCGCTCGACCTGGCTCTGTTGCTTAGTAAGCGATCGGAATTACCTATATCTCAGTTGCCAATGAGAGAGGTTCCTCCGACATTTGTCCCAAAGGTTGAGATTCCCGCTAACGTTGGGACAGGTGCACCCGCTGTGGACATCCCTGCACATTATGTATCGCAATTTGTTCACGTTCCGTTTTCGTGACAGGAAGTGAACACTATTAGACAATCAATTCCTGATATTAGGAAAAATCCGACAGGATTCTACATAGAGATAGAGTCTGTGTTGCAGTCCTCTGTGTTCACCCTAAGTGATATTGACTTGCTATTCCCTGTACTCCTGCCTGTAGATTTTTGGAAGCAGGTTCGAACAATAGACGATGTGCCAGGGTTGGGAGATACGTGGGCTAACATAACTCGGCTTGATGGGGAAAGACCAGCTGGTGAGAAACCACCTCAGGTAATACTCACTTTGCCTGATAGAATTGTCGCGAAATTGAAAACCATAAATCCTGAGAAAAGAATTATTTGGGACAAGCTTACGGCCTGTGTTCAAGGAAAAACTGAAGGTGCCACCGAATTCTTTAATACATTCGAACAGGTATTCTCTGACTTCAGTGGACAGGACTTGGGCACAGAGTCTGGGAAAAGGTTGTTTGTGGACAAATTTGTACGTGGATTGCTGCCCAACATCCAGTCACAGATTATGTCCTCTGAGAGCGCTTGGCAGGCGAAATCCCAATCTGAAGTTTTGCACATGGCTCAGTATTATGAGAACCGTGTTAATAATGAAAAAGAGAGAATAGAGAAGAGGAAAGGAGATTTGAAGACTAAAGTATTGTTACAACAAATTGTTAGAAATCCCAGAGGAGGTAATTCACAGACCAGAGGTCAGTATGTTCCGAAAGGGAACGTTCCCTTGGGTCCTGTGAATATTAATCAATGTGCCTATTGCTGCCAGGAATGTCATTGGCGTGCACAGTGCCCCATCCTTCGACAGAGGTCAAACAACACATTCGGGAGTGTGGGTAGACGGCCTAGAGGTCACTCCGGAGTGGGGAGCCCTGATAGAGGTCAGTTCTCGCAAGATCCTCAGCAACCTTTTTCACGGGATAATCAGACTTCGAGTGTGGACACGAGAAACATATTTGATCACCCTTCTGCTGCCTACCTTTCTGAAGAACTTCCTTCCGACGACATTTTATTTCGTTAGGATTGCCCGAAGCAGGGTTTGGAACCTTCACCTATTCCCGTTAGTCAAAAAGGTCCCTACGTTGAATTGTTAGTGGGGAATAGGAAACATCAGTTTTTGATAGACACTGGAGCACAGAAGTGCTCCATTGATCATTCTCGGGTTCCAAACATTCCACTGTCAGGGCAAACTAATGTTTCTGTAGGGTTTTCTGGTATACCAGTTGCTTGTCCGGTTTCTTCGCCAGTTCCTGTTTCTTTGGGTCCCTTCACGGACCACTGTCCATTCCTCTTGACTTCAAACTGTGGAGAGAATGTGCTGGGGTTAAATCTGTTGAAGAAACTAAATGCAGTAATTCATTGTTCCTCTGACGGAGTGCGACTGACGGTTTCACCACAGCAACTTCCCAGTTCTCAGTTTTTGACTCGACCATTGCCTCCTGAGCTTAGCGTTGTCCCGGAATGTTTGTGGGCGGTTGACGACAATAATGTCAGGGTAGTACAGGTTGAACCTGTTAAAATAGTTTTGAAACATGGAGTTAAACTACCACGCATTCCGCAATATAAAATATCAGTTGAGGGCGTGCGTGCTTTGAAGTGCATTGTCTCTGATTTTGTGCATCGAGGAGTGATTGAAGAGATTGCAGGTAGTTTATGTAACAGCCCGATTTTACCCGTGTACAAGAAAGGCAACAATGCAATCCCATTCCGTTTCATAATTGATCTACACGCTATTAATAAAGTTGTCGCCCCACAATTTCCAATTGTGCCTGATGTGACAACAATACTAACGATGATCCCTGCTACAGCTACTCACTTGTGGATCTGGAGAATGCTTTCTTCAGTATTCCGATACACAAGGATAGTAGATATTTGTTCGCGTTCACCTTGGAGGGACGTTCGTTCACATTTACTCGTGCACCTCAAGGTTATACTGAAAGTGCGAGCATTTATAGTAGGGCTTTGAAAGAGCAGCTTGACACCCTTGAATTGCCATCTACTTGTACACTGCTTCAGTATGTCGATGACTTGCTTTTAGCTGCAGATTCTGAAAGTGCTTGTAAAGAAGGCACGGTATTGTTGCTTATTCATTTGGCTGAACATGGTCATAAAGCTTTGCTTAAGAAATTTCAATATTGTTGTCAGGAGCCGCCTATTTAGGCTATCTCCTGTCAAAGGAGGGGAGAAGATTGACACCTGAAAGAATAAAACACATTTCTGGCATGTCTGTTCCAAATACACAGAAGGAAGTCAGAGCCTTAATAGGTATGGCTTCTTACTGTAGGCTGTGGATCCCGAACTTCTCACTAGTGATAAAACCGATGTTGGCCTTGACGCAGAAGGGCATTTCTTCGCCGCTGCCATGGAAGTCGGAACATCAACGATCATTTGAGCTTCTCAAAGCCGCGTTATGCTCTGCACCGGTTCTGGGTACTCCAAATTACAATAAGGCCTTTGTGTTGTTTGTGCATGAATGTGATGGATGTGCTTTGGCTGTGTTAACACAGGAACAAGGAGGGAAGAATAGACCGTGCGGCTACTACTCTTCTGCCCTTGATCCTGTCGCATGCGCTTTGCCAAGATGTTTGCGAGCTGTCGCTGCTGCTGCCGCGTCTGTAAAACAGAGTGAGGGAATGGTCCTAGGCCATGATTTAATCCTGATGGTACCTCACTCTGTAGATGCCTATTGAATAAAACCCAAACACAGCACCTCACCTCTGCACGGCTGACGAGGTATAAATTAACTTTGTTTGCCCCTCACATTCAAATTAAGAGGTGTTGTGTTCTTAATCCGGCTGAACTTCTACCTTTCCCGCAAAACACTGTTTGCGGTGACGAAGAATCACATGACTGCCTGTATACTACTGAACAGGAAACGAAGGGCAGGATAGACCTTATAGATACTCCCTTGGGCAATGCGGAAGGGGAGCTGTTCTGTGATGGCTCCTGCTTCAAACTCCCGGATGGTACATCTACAGCTGCCTATGCCGTTACTACATTGAGTACGGTTGTTGAAACTAAGAGAATTCCGCATAACTCCGCGCAGGCCGCAGAGATTATAGCGTTGACCCGAGCTTGTGAACTCTCCGAAGGGCATACAGTAAACATATATACTGATAGCCTTGGGGTGGCTCACAACTTTGGGAGGCTCTGGTCGGAAAGAGGGTTCCTAACCTCACATGGGACCCAGATTCAGCATGGCCCCCTGATAGTGCAATTGCTCTCGGCACTCGCGCTCCCTAGTCAGTTAGCGATCATGAAATGTGCAGCGCATCGTAAGGTCATAGATGATGTGGGAAAAGGGAACGCTTTTGCTGACCAGATAGCCAGGCAAACGGCCACAGACCTTAGCGCAGACATGTATGCTCTAAGAGAAACAAAAGATGCCTATGTAATGGATGAGGGTATTGGGTCTGTACGAGATATCCAAGCTGATGCCACGATAGGAGAGTCTAAGAAGTGGGCCGAAGGGATGGGGAAACTAGATGAAGATGGGTGTTGGGTGGATACATCTGAAGGGAAATGGTTGCTCCCTGATTCATATGTGCTGGTGATGGTGACGATGGCACACGGTCCTACGCATCTGTGTGCTCAGCAGTTCACGAAAATGTTAGAACAAGTATGGCTAAATGATAAAATTTTGAAGATTGCGCAGCGCCATGTCTAAAATTGCATGATATGCTTACAGCAAAATGTGGGCAAGGGGACAGCAACTCCAAGGGGTAGTTTTGGGCCTCCTTCTGTTCCCTTCGAGGTCATCCACTTTGATTTTATTGAGATGGAATGGTGTAACAATCTAAAATATGCCCTTGTGATTATTTGTGCTTTTAGTAAATGGGTTGAGGCTTTCCCCGTTAAGGATGCTACTGCCATGACCACTGCAAAGACTATGGTAAAGGAATTCTTTCCACGATTTGGGTGTCAGAAAGCACCCAAGTATTAACTGAAAAGGATACGGTACTCAAAAGGATACAGGTGGTAGGGTCTTCCGGATCCCTGTTCACGCGTTTTGATAGTTGTGAAGTCAAGTTAAGACCTTCCAAATGATACAACTCTCTGACCGGTAAAACAGGCAGAGCGATGGATCACTGGAAAGGGCGTGGGTAAGGTATAGGAAGTCAGCCTAGAACAAAATAAAGTATCATGAATAACTGCCCCCAACCTGGGTATGATGGAATAGAAAATGTCATGAATACACACACTGACCTTGAGTCTAGGGCAGAACGAATCCAGCAGAGTCTCTTGAGGAATCCAAGGTAGAACAAACGACAAGGAAGGGAAGATTAGTAAGGGAGACTTATCCCGAACGGAACGAGGCTCACGCTAGATACCGGGTTGAAGCACCACAGGATAGCGTCCAAAGTACTGTTCACTGTCACCTTCCAATTTGAAAAGCTTCCTTCCCACGTAGAGTAAAGTATAGAAATGAATCACTCCCCCTGTTAATATCACAGGTGCAGGAGTTGGAAATAGCGTTCCTTTTAAGGTATAAACAAAGTTCACGCGGTTATGTACAGCCGCGAAGAAAAGAGCGCGTGCGTGTGGATTTACACGCGATTAGGATTCACGCAGTCCAGGCCAGCAGCGCTTGAAGATAGCGTGCGCGTGTGGATTTTACACGCGAGCAGGATTCACGCAGTCCAGACCAGCAGCGCTCGAAGACAATATATGCGTGTGGATTTTACACACGAGCAGGATTCACGCAGTCCAGGCCAGCAGCGCTCGAAGACAATATATGCGTGTGGATTTTACACGCGAGCAGGATTCACGCAGTCCAGACCAGCAGCGCTTGAAGATAGCGTGCGCGTGTGGATTTACACGTGAGCAGGATTCATGCAGTCCAGACCAGCAGCGCTTGAAGATAGCGTGCGCGTGTGGATTTACACGCGAACAGGATTCACACAGTCCAGTCCAGTAGCGCTTGAAGATAGCGTGCGCGTGTGGATTTACACGCGAGCAGGATTCATGCAGTCCAGACCAGCAGCGCTCGAAGATAGCATGCGCGTGTGGATTTACACGCGAACAGGATTCACGCAGTCCAGTCCAGTAGCGCTTGAAGATAGCGTGCGCGTGTGGATTTACACGCGAGCAGGATTCATGCAGTCCAGACCAGCAGCGCTCGAAGATAGCGTGCGCGTGTGGATTTACACGCGAACAGGATTCACGCAGTCCAGTCCTTTAGCGCTTGAAGATAACGTGCGCGTGTGGATTTACACGCGACCAAACAGCTCCAGGAATCAGCGTGTGACGGAAACACGCTATAGAAGGCCCAATAAGTAGCTATAGTAACCTGCAAGGATGCAGACCGGAGGATCAGCTACACAACGCCAAATGATTCGATCAGAAGCAGCGAGTGCAGTTTCCACGCTGCTTAAATACGTAATGCCGTAGTTCACGTGACGAAGCAGAGTACACGTGGAGTTAGCGACGTGAAAAGTGCAAACGTCGTTTTCCCGGCAGCGTATCGAACAACCGCCATTTGGAATAGAACGGTCTAGCTGTTCTACGAGCGTAGGAGGTAGGACCACGTCCAGCATGCATGACAGTGCCATCCCCCAAAGGGGCAACCTCTCCCCTTCTCGCGTGAAAACGCTTCAACAAAGCAGGAGCATGAATGTTAGAAAGAGGTTCCCAAGACCTATCTTCGGGACCATAGCCCTTCCAGTCCACCAGATAAAACGGCCTACCAGAACGTAGTCTCATATCCAGTATGTCTTGTACTTCGTATTCATCCGAACCCCGCACAGAAACAGCAACAGGCCGGACAGGCAATCTAGTAGCTTCAGAACATGGCTTAATGAGTGACACGTGGAACACGGGATGCACTCGCCATCGTTGTGGCAAAGCCAGACGGACAGCAGCCGGATTAATCACCTGGAGCACTACATATGGACCGATGTATTTAGGCAACAATTTCTTTTTGCCTGGAATTCTCAGGTTCTTAGTGGACAGCCATACTTTCATACCAGCCTTGTAGACGGGTGCGGGTATTCTCTGAGCATCGGCATAGAACTTGTCGCGTTTTTTAGCCAGCTCTAATTGCTGCTTCACTTTCCTCTGTAATATCTTCAGATCACGAAAGGTACGGCCTGCGGCAGGAGTATCCAAAGACAAGCTGGAATCCAGAGGTATTGATCGGGGGTGCTGTCCATAAAGCGCATAGAACGGTGAAGTGCCTATGGCACTATGATAGGAGTTGTTATAGGCGAATTCAGCTGCTGGCAGGACCGTGAACCAATCCGATTGGTACTGCAGACATAGACACCGCAGATATTGTTCCATAGTGCAGTTGACCCTTTCGGTCTGTCCATCAGTTTGAGGGTGGTAAGCACTGGACATTCTATCATCAATCAGTAATGCAGAGGTAAGTGCTCTCCAAAAGCGTGACGCAAACTGTGAGCCCCTGTCTGTAATGATTACTGACGGTAGACCAAAGAAACGAAATACATGTCGGATGAATAGGTCAGCCAGAACAGCAGCGGTTGGTAAACCCATACAGGGAATATAAAGAGCCAATTTAGTGAAATAATCCACTACAACCCATATGGTATCGTATTCCTGGTTTGGTGGGAGTTCTACCACAAAGTCCATAGATATCATGTCCCATGGTTTGTTAGGGACAGGTAGGGATTGGAGTAAGCCCACTGGTTTACCAGGAGTGTTTTTACATTGGATGCATACAGAACAAGATGATACGTGATCTATAACATCTTTTGACATGGACGGCCACCAGCACCATCTTTTGAGTAGTTCTAGTGTCTTCTTCCGTCCAGGATGGGCTGCGATCAAGGAATCATGATTCCACTTGAGGGCTTTATTCTGCGTTGAAGACGTCGGTAGGTAGAGCACTCCTTGTGTGAATGGCAAACCGTTATGTACGTCCAGATTCATATCCTGGATAACTTGTGGATGATTTTTTACCCACTCTTGTACTTCGGTTTTTAAGGATGGTTGAACAGAACAGCTACATATTACATGATCTGCCAACAACTGACTCTGTACTTGTGCTTCTTCCTTCGCCACTTCACCCATACGAGACAACGCATCCGACTTAACGTGTTCTCGGGCAGGACGATATGTGACCTGGAAATCGTATTAGGCAAAAAAGACATGCCATCTGGCTTGTCGGGCCGTAAGGCATTTCATGGATTTGAATGCTTGAAGATTCCTATGGTCAGAGTACACTAACACCTGATGCTTGGCCCCAAGAAGATGATGACGCCATTCTCAGAAGGCATCTTTGATAGCCAGCAGTTCCCGCTCAGTGACGGTGTAGTTTCGTTCATATGGGGTAAGTTTGCGAGAGAAGAAAGCCACTGGGTGCTCCTCCTTGGTTTCAGTGCAAACTTGTGAGAGTACCGCTCCAGTAGCGACACTGGATGCATCCGCTTCAACGATAAACTGGCGATCTGGATCTGGATGTTGGAGCACGGGTGCAGTGGTAAATGCTTCCTTCAACTTTTCGAATGATGCTTGAGCATTCGAGTTCCAACAGAAAGGAACTTTAGAACTAGTCAAGGCCGTCAAAGGAGCTACTGTTTTGGAGAAGGAATGAATAAATCTGCGATAAAAATTCGCAAAGCCTAAGAAAGACTGTAATGACTTGACATTGTACGGAACCGGCCAATTCAATATGGCCTTCACCTTGGAACGGCTCATTCGAGCCCCTAGATTGGTAATGTCATAGCCCAGGAATTCCACTTCCTGTGAATGAAAGACGCATTTCTCGGCTTTCACATAAAGGAGGTTCTCCCTGAGTCTTTGTAGGACTGTAGAAACGTGTTTGACGTGTTCCGAAATAGATGACGAATAGATCAAAATGTCATCCAGATAAATCACCACAAACTGGTCCATTATGTCCCTGAATATATCATTCATGAAGAATTGAAAAGTGGCGGGAGCGTTGCACAGACCAAAAGGCATCACCAAATACTCGTAAAGGCCATACCGCGTCTTGAAAGCGGTCTTCCATTCGTCGCCTTCACGAATGCGAACTAAATTGTATGCTCCTCGCAAGTCCAATTTGGTGAAGTAACTGGAAGTACCTAATTGATCCAATAGAACGTTTATCAGTGGTAAAGGATATTGGTTTTTTATGGTGATGTCGTTAAGTGCCCTGTAATCTATACAAGGCCTTAGATCTCCCTCTTTCTTCGGAACAAAAAATAGAGGAGAAGCAGCAGGCGATTGTGATGGCCGTATGAAACCCATCGCTAAAGCTTTGTCAATGTATTCTTTCAACACAACGTCTTCTTTTGGGGTCAGTGAATACAAAAGGCCTGTAGGGATTTTGGCACCAGGAATCAATTCAATAGGACAGTCGTACTGTCGATGGGGAGGCAATTGTTCTGCCTGGCCCTTGTCAAAGACATCAGCATACTCAGCGTATTCGCATGGTATGGTAGTGTCGCTTTGATGAACCACGCTGATAGTTGAAGCTCCCACCATAGAGGCTAACATGTGTTGCTTGTTTGACACCTCCTGACTGGTAAAGCAATGTTCATTGCAATGAATCGAAGGATACTGGAGCAATCCCGAAACCCAGTCAACGGCGGGATTGTGAAGGGTTAACCATGCAAGACCAAGTATGATCTCGTACTGCGGAGCGGCTATGACATCGAAGACGATTTCTTCCGAATGATTATCCGATAATGTCATTTGAACAGATACCGTCTCCTGGGTTACCATACCAGAAGTCAAAACAGATCCGTCCACGGTATTAACCGTTTCAGGTTTGTTCTTGTTTACAAGGGGTATGGAACATTTCTTGGCATATGTGATGTCTATGTAATTGTTGGTGGCTCCGGAATCAACCATGGCCTTGGAAACCAATTCTCGTTCACCACAACGTAACGTCACCTCAACAATTACGGGTGCGTGTTAGGAATGGTACTGGAGTCCGATGAAACACTCGACATAGGGACCCCTGCTATTGTCGAGTTTTGGCGTTTCCCGAACGCTTGATGGGTTTTTTAGGACATGTCGCCAATAAATGCTCAGAAGAACCGCAATACATACATAAATGGTTCTTTCTTCGGTTCTCTCGTTCTGTATTGGACAACCGGCCTCTCACGACGCCAATCTGCATGGGTTCGGGGTCGTTAGAGAGGACTGCCGGTGTCTCTGAACGCCCCGAGGCTTGCATGAAAGGCTTTTTCTCTCCTTTCCGAGCATTCCTTCGGGCATCGATTTGTAAAACCAAATCGAGCAACTCTGTGAATCCCGTAGGAACCACAGGAACTGTGGATAAGGCATCTTTCAGTTCTTCTGAAAGACCCTTGTAGAAAACAGCCGTTTTCTTGCCGTCAGGCCATTGAGTTTCGGCTGTTAGTTGATTGAACCGGGCAATGTAAGGCAAAAGAGGCTGATTGCCTTGCTGTAGATTAAGTAATTCCAGATCCATGGCTTGAGTGGCATAACGCATGTCAAAGACTTTACTCATAGCAGCCAAGAGATCGTCACAGTCGTACAACAAAGGGCTATTAGTTTCCAACAAAGGGTTAGCCCAAGCAGCAGCTGTGCCCCCTAAATGGGAAAGCACGAATGCTGCTTTTGTGGTTAGGTCAGGAAACGATGTAGGACGGCAAAGAAAATGAAGTCGGCACTGATTAACGAAGGTTCTATAGGTTTTGGGATTACCTGTGAACCGTTCCGGAGGGGCCAAGGGAAACTGAGTGGGCATAACCACATTGATAGTTTCCTGTGGGGGTGTCATAGTCCCCGATCCAGATGCAGTGGCCCTTGGAACCTGTGCTCCCTGAGGACTACCGTGCATGGCGTCTTGCATAACGTCCATACGGTGCCGTAACATGTCCTGTGCCGTAACCATTTCATTTCTCAAATCGCTGATCAACTGAGTCAAAACAGCTAAAGGATCCGTACCCTCCATGGCTTCTGATTCTGTCAGAAAGCACCCAAGTATTAACTCAAAAGGATACGGTACTCAAAAGGATACAGGTGGTAGGGTCTTCCGGATCCCTGTTCACGCGTTTTGATAGTTGTGAAGTCAAGTTAAGACCTTCCAAATGATACAACTCTCTGACCGGTAAAACAGGCAGAGCGATGGATCACTGGAAAGGGCGTGGGTAAGGTATAGGAAGTCAGCCTAGAACAAAATAAAGTATCATGAATAACTGCCCCCAACCTGGGTATGATGGAATAGAAAATGTCATGAATACACACACTGACCTTGAGTCTAGGGCAGAACGAATCCAGCAGAGTCTCTTGAGGAATCCAAGGTAGAACAAACGACAAGGAAGGGAAGATTAGTAAGGGAGACTTATCCCGAACGGAACGAGGCTCACGCTAGATACCGGGTTGAAGCACCACAGGATAGCGTCCAAAGTACTGTTCACTGTCACCTTCCAATTTGAAAAGCTTCCTTCCCACGTAGAGTAAAGTATAGAAATGAATCACTCCCCCTGTTAATATCACAGGTGCAGGAGTTGGAAATAGCGTTCCTTTTAAGGTATAAACAAAGTTCACGCGGTTATGTACAGCCGCAAAGAAAAGAGCGCGTGCGTGTGGATTTACACGCGATTAGGATTCACGCAGTCCAGGCCAGCAGCGCTTGAAGATAGCGTGCGCGTGTGGATTTTACACGCGAGCAGGATTCACGCAGTCCAGACCAGCAGCGCTCGAAGACAATATATGCGTGTGGATTTTACACGCGAGCAGGATTCACGCAGTCCAGGCCAGCAGCGCTCGAAGACAATATATGCGTGTGGATTTTACACGCGAGCAGGATTCACGCAGTCCAGACCAGCAGCGCTTGAAGATAGCGTGCGCGTGTGGATTTACACGCGAGCAGGATTCATGCAGTCCAGACCAGCAGCGCTTGAAGATAGCGTGCGCGTGTGGATTTACACGCGAACAGGATTCACGCAGTCCAGTCCAGTAGCGCTTGAAGATAGCGTGCGCGTGTGGATTTACACGCGAGCAGGATTCATGCAGTCCAGACCAGCAGCGCTCGAAGATAGCGTGCGCGTGTGGATTTACACGCGAACAGGATTCACGCAGTCCAGTCCAGTAGCGCTTGAAGATAGCGTGCGCGTGTGGATTTACACGCGAGCAGGATTCATGCAGTCCAGACCAGCAGCGCTCGAAGATAGCGTGCGCGTGTGGATTTACACGCGAACAGGATTCACGCAGTCCAGTCCTTTAGCGCTTGAAGATAACGTGCGCGTGTGGATTTACACGCGACCAAACAGCTCCAGGAATCAGCGTGTGACGGAAACACGCTATAGAAGGCCCAATAAGTAGCTATAGTAACCTGCAAGGATGCAGACCGGAGGATCAGCTACACAACGCCAAATGATTCGATCAGAAGCAGCGAGTGCAGTTTCCACGCTGCTTAAATACGTAATGCCGTAGTTCACGTGACGAAGCAGAGTACACGTGGAGTTAGCGACGTGAAAAGTGCAAACGTCGTTTTCCCGGCAGCGTATCGAACAACCGCCATTTGGAATAGAACGGTCTAGCTGTTCTACGAGCGTAGGAGGTAGGACCAGGTCCAGCATGCATGACATTGGGCTGCCAAGAGTAATTTGGTCAGACAACGGTCCCCATTCTGTTGCAGCAGTAATTTTGCAGATATGCACAGCGTTAGACATTGAAAAGCGATTTCACTCGGCTAGACATCCTGAAAGTGCTGGGTTGGTAGAGAGACATAACGGTATCCTAAAGAATAAGCTTGCTAAAACATGCGCCGGCACCAAACTGAAATGGCCGGACGCCTTACCTATTGTATTGTTAGCCATGCGTACCACACCTCAAACTAAGACTGGGCTCTCTCCATTTGAGGTAGTGATGGGGAGACCTGCTAATATTTGGGGTCTTCCGAAGCATAAAGCACTGAGGGAGGTTGAAAATGTATTGCTTGTAGACTACTGTAACCAGTTGACTAAAAATCTCTATCTCATTTATCATCAGGTTCAATCAGATTTACCTGTGTGGTTTACGGGCCCAGGACATAATTTTGAGCATGGAAGTTGGGTCCTGGTGAAGGCCTACGAAAGGTCTTCCTGCCTCGCACCTCACTGGCGGGGACCATACCAGGGGCTGTTGGTCACCCAGACAGCAGTGCGGGTGGTTGGAAAGAAGCATTAGATCCACGCGACGCATGTCAAGAAACTTCCTCACCCGACGCCACACGTTACAGAAGAAGCAGAACCCCTCGCTGATGCTACAATCTCAGATCCTGGAGTAGCAAATAACGCTGTGAGTGTGTCGGAGAATCTCTCTGAACCCGTGGAGCTTGGGGAACAGTCCATTTTGTCTCCACACTCTTTGGAAAGGTCACTTCCGGAAAACGTTGTTTCAAGTTCTGCGACTTCCATCGCCTCTGATACGTTGCTTCCCTCAGGAAGTGACTTTACCTTATTTCCGGATCAAACAGTACCGGGAATCACCAGGTACGACCTTCGACGAAGAAAATAGAACTACGGAACAGGTTTTTTCTGTGCATCTGGAGAAGAAAAAGAGTCATTGAGAGTTTTTTTCTTGCAAAAGAAAGTTTTGAAAAAAAAGGGGATTCTGCTGGCTAGGGTTGGGGAAGGACTAAGAAGTCGCGCGACCGTAATGTCGCCAGCAACGAACATTGGGGTCGTCGATTGAGAAACTACGATGCCTGCCACCTCCACCGCTGCTGCTCGCATTGGACTTGTAAATAAGGGGGTGACCAACTCGGACAATGAACAATGTGCCTGGGCCCCGAAAACGTATTGCTGTGTTGTGATAATAGTAATTGGAATTTGTATAGTTACTGCCGTGGGACTCTGGTACTTCGAAGAAATTTATCGTCTAGAGCCTCTTCTGCCAATTGAAATTGTACCTACTGCTTTGACTCCCTCTGTACACCTTCATACTTTGTCACCTAGGGACTCCCACCATAGACGAAAGTACCATAATAACACTTTAATGATAATAATGAATTCAACGCATGCCATTTTTAATAAGAGTAATTGCTGGATTTGCACCCATTTACCGCAACATGGGAACAAGGGGCTAGGATGGTATATTCACCCTTTACCTTTAACGACTGCTTGCTATGCCTCTCTTAGAGCACTGTTCTTTGGCCGTTGGTATGATAGCATCTCAGGGAACTTTGATGGAACTAATTTAAATAATTTTGAGAAACGTGAATTGACTCCCCTGGGATGCTCGCTTTTTGAAAATAGAAGTAAGCCTAAAGTTGCTTCTATTAGGCCATCTGATAAACTGTCTCTTCCTTTCCAAACTCTAATTTCCTTTAAAATGGCTCCGATAGGCAATAAGGACGCTGTGCTTCCTTCCTACTCCATTAACCATAGCCCCGATTCAGCCCCCTTCTGTGTACAAAGAAATGGCACTCGGTCAATGGGAGATTTTGAAGGTTGTGTGAACATTGTAAATTTGACCGGAGAGAACAGGCCTCTGTATGTAGGGGGGCCTGTCTATTTCGTTTGCGGTAGTACAGCATTTCCCTGGTTGCCCAAGGATTGGCAGGGAACCTGTTATTTAGGAATCCTGTTACCTGGGGTATTCATAGCTAGCACATTGGAAGTTTCTAAGGCTCGCCCACGGCGGGACGAGAATGGAGATACCCCTGGGCAAATATTGGGAGATATAACAAAATCAGTTGTGCCATTTTGGGGACAGATAGCAAATTCAGAAAATATTAGGGGGCTAGCAAGAGTACTGGAGAGAACCATCAACCGGACCACGGATATACTCTACAATATGACACTGGAACAGAAAGCAATAAGATTGGTAGCGCTCCAAAACCGGATGGCATTAGATGTCATTCTGGCAGAACGTGGTGGAGTATGTAAATTAGTGGGGTCCGCTTGCTGTGTTTTCGTACCAGATTCCTCACCGACAATTTTCAAAGCAATACAGCACTTGCACGTCCTTAGTTCAGAATTGCATGTTCCTGTGGGAGATTGGAGTATTAGTGCTTGGTTCTGGGATTCTCTACGATCCTGGGGTTGGAAGGTGCTTTCTGTCATACTGGTTATTTTGGGAATCCTGCTATTCCTTTGTTGCTGTATCCAATGTCTACCCAGTATATGTGCAATGCTAGGGGGATGTTGCGCTCAGGCAGTGAGCACGATATGGCACAAAATGTATGCCCCAGATACAGCATCTAAAGAGTTTGTGTTGCAAGAGGTTTTGGTGAACGACCTAATGGCTATAGATATTACAGATAACGATTCAGGATGTATGGACAACAATGCATGGAGTTATTTACGAAGACATTAGAAATGGTATTAGCACTTGGCATAGGCCAAAAGGAGGGTTTGTCGGAATAGAAACAATATTATGCCTCCTATTGTAACAATTGTATGTGTATTGGCCTACGCCAAGTTGTCTAAACATCATGTGCGAACAAACTCCACGGCAAGGTTTTGACCTTAGAGAAACCAATGTAAGTCGCCATCTTGGATTGAGCCGCCATTTTAGGTTCTCTTGTTATGTAGGAGTCACCCTGAACATCAAAATGGAGGCCAAATGACATTCTGAGTAAGATTCTGGCCGTTGTGACGTCCGTACAACTGAATAATTAATATGCCTGCAGGCCACTTGTCGGGGTCGCAAACAGAGACCTTGTCCTACCGTTGACCTATATGTAAATGTACTACTTATATCAGCGAAACGAATCGAAATGCATATATTAAAGGATTGACCTGGCAAGGAACCCTAAAACCAGAATTAAATATTTCGCAGAATGGTTAACCCGCAAGAGGGTTGGCCAAGGGCTGGACAAATTGTTTAAAAGGCCCGGGTATTCCAATATGCGGTCTCTCACTAACACATTGAACCCTCGTTGAAGTTCGTTATGTTATACTGAGAGCCGAATAGATATCCGTTTGTCAATTGACTTGGTAACTGTTGTAGCTTTAAATAAAGCACTTGTATGTTTCTTTGTAACCTGTGTTGGTGTGTTTCTATTTGGGCTTCCCGGCCTCATATTATCTTTCTGTTTTCACAGGACCATGAGCCATAATAACCATCATTATAATGTAGGCGTCAGGGAGTAAACATTTCCCTTCAATATTGTCTACCCAACACCCATCGTCATCCAATCTCCCTGCACCCTCGATCCATCTCTTAGTTTCCTCTATGGTGGCATCTGCTTGAATATCTTTTCCAGCATCGATACTTTCACCCAAAGTGCAAACATTTACAATTTCTTTTACAGCATACATTTCTGAACTGAAATCAGTGGCAGTCTGTTTAGCTATCTGATCGGCAAAAGCATTCCCTTTTCCTACATCATCTGTAACCTTTTGATGTGCTGAACATTTTATGATAGCTAACTGAACAGGGAGTGCAAGTGATGAAAGTAATCGCACTATTAAAGTGCCATGCTGGATTTTCGTTCCATGCGAGGTCAAGAAACCTCGTTCTTTCCAAAGTCGCTATTCAAAGGCGTATCTTTCAAATCGATTCTGCCTTTAGTCTCTTGTTCTGTCATATAAAGGCAATCGTGTGACGTATCGTCACCATCAACAGTATCTTGCGAGACAGGTAAAAGTTCAGCCGGATTTAATACACAACACCTCTGAATTTGAATGTGGGGGGCAAACAAGATCAGTTCATATCTTGTCAATCGTGCAGAAGTGAGGTGTTGCGTTTGAGTTCTATTCAATAGAATATCTACAGAGTGAGGTACCATTAGGGTTAACGCATGACCCAGGACCATTCCCTCACTCTGTTTTACAGACGCAGCAGCAACAGCGCGCAAACATCTTGGCAAAGCACATGCTACAGGATCAAGGGCGGAGGAATAGTAGCCGCACGGCCTATTCTTCCCTCCATGTTCCTGCGTTAACACAGCCAAAGAACATCCATCACGTTCATGCACAAACAATACAAAGGCCTTGTCATAATTCGGAGTTCCTAAAACCGGCGCTGAACACAGCGCAGATTTGAGCAAATCAATTGCTGTCTGGTGTTCCAAAGTCCATGGCAATGGCAAAGAAATGCCCTTTTTTGTCAAAGCCAACATTGGTTTAATCGTTAACGAAAAGTTAGGGATCCACAATCTACAATAAGAAGCCATACCTATCAAGGCTCTAACTTCCTTTTGCATATTTGGGACAGACATGCCAGAAATGTTTTTTATTTGTTCAGGTGTCAACCGTCTTCCCTCCTTTGACAGGAGATAGCCTAAATAGGCGACCTCCTGACAACAATATTGGAATTTTTTAAGTGAAGCTTTGTGGCCATGTTTTGCTAGATGACAAAGCAACAACACGGCACCTTCTTTACAGGCGCTCTCTGAATCAGCAACCAAGAGGAGGTCATCTACATACTGCAGTAATATGCAAGTAGTAGGCAACTCGAGGGTATCAAGCTGCTCTTTCAATGCCCTACTATAAATACTTGGACTCTCAGTGTACCCTTGTGGTGCACGAGTGAATGTAAACAAGCATCCACCTAGGGTAAACGCAAACAAATACCTGCTATCCTTGTGTATGGGAATACTGAAAAACGCATTTTTAAGATCAACAACGCTAAAATGAGTGGCAGAAGCCGGAATCATGGTTAGTATCGTTGTAACATCATGTACAATAGGACATTGAGGAGCCACAATTTTGTTAATAGCGCGTAAATCAATTATAAAATGAAAGGGAATCGCATTATCACCTTTTTTGTATACTGGCAAAATGGGGCTGTTACATATGCTACCCGTAATCTCCTCAATTACTCCACGATCTACAAAATCAGAAACTATACCTTTCAAAGCCTGCTCGCCTTCAACTGAGATCTTATATTGCAGGATGCGAGGCAATTTTACTCCATGTTTCAAAATAATTTTAACAGGTTCAATTTGAAGAATGGTATATATAACAAAAAAAGGGTGTAAACACCGTACAATATACCACAGAGGTGACAAACGCCAGGGATCGTATATTCCCGAATATACTTGTTCATACATTAATTTATTTAATAATAACTCTCTTAAAATGATCACATTACATAAAATTCATAGTTAAACACATAATATATAAAACATCAAAAGACTGTACTTCACAAAACACATACAAATGCCGAATATGGGTTGATTCTGCTGGTCTGTAAATTGACTCCGTGTGGAACTCCACACTGGAGAAATTTCTCTTTTAACTAGGTTTTATTGGTCCTTGCTCAGTAACCCAACTTGTACAAGTTTCTGTCCTAGAAACACAGATTAAAGTGGGACATTCATCAGGGGTAAAGTGATATGTGTTTTTTTCTCTCAAAGGTGATGGTGATTCCTCCTACCACTTTCTTGCAGCCATAGAATTTCTAAAATTGACTCCCTGTGGAATAAAACAAAATCTATTACTAATTTTGTACGGCTGTTTGTATCTTATAATTTAGACTACAAACATCAGCACCCTGATCCAAAAAAGGGTGTTAGAGTATATATTTATTTACATACCTTATCAATTGTGGTAATAACTTCCACGACAACGCCAAATTTATGGTATTGATAAAAGCGACTTCCAAATGGTTTAGAGAAGGTCGCTCCAAAACTTCATCTCAAGTTCTACAAAGACACATAGGGAAAAAAAATATTTTTATAGGGAAAAATATTTTTTATAGGTGAGAATTCAAAGATTGGCTTCAAAATGATATGGGAATTTAGCATGGTCCTCTATATTTTTTTATAAAATACCCAAATCTTACTTACCGATCCTTTAATTAGATCGGTGCTTTAGGATAAGAATTAGCCTCCATCTTGAAGGATGTTGATTAAATGGACGGAAGAAACTTCCTGTAGAATGAAAACACAGGAAAAAAGGTTTGGGTCTAGGAGTCTATAGATACAAAGTTTTTCTACATGATGTCCATAAATACTATTTCTGAAATTTTTATTTCAAAGTATAGATTTCAAAAAGAGGGAGTTTTTTGCATGTCCCAATGTGTATACTTTATGCATTAGGGAAAAAGATTTCAAACTACACCCCAGGTTCTAAGGGTCGAGATAGATAATCTGCCTGCTGTTGATTTTCTAATGGCAGTTTCTCGTCCCATAAAGAGTGTCAAATCCTCCTTACCTTAACAGGAAAAAGAAAGGAGAAAGAAATTCCGGCCACAGAACAGGTTCCAGTCACATCTGTGCCGTTTTAAGAGGAAAAAGGGCCGCCTTTTAAATCCCTAATCTGTGGCGTCTCACGTGATGCGATGACATCACCCGCAACATGGAACGCGCGATGGCGTCATCACGCCACGTGCAGTGACGTCATAACGCTCCGCGCCATAATGGCGTCCGCCCAAATAATTAGGGCAAAAAAACAGCAATAAATTGGGAAACAAACAGAGTGAGGTACAACCTCACTTCCCTAGATTTACTGGGAAATATAGAGAGGAGCCTAGTCGTGGAAGGGAAAGAAAGGGGAAAGAAAAAACCAGAGACTGGACACAACCAGCTTCATAGTTGCCCTTGAAGCCAAATAATAAAGGTAAAAATACCATAGCAGAGTTTATTGAACCCACACCAAAAGCTGTTTATAAAAGATACATCTTATTTGGGAAATTTTTAGAAGGTCACTGTTCACTACACCCCCACAGGCGGAAGGGGGGGGGGGTTTGGACAACAGCATAGTCAACCAAGCGCTAAGTATGGCAAACATAGCTGTAAATGTAAAACATTCAGATATAGGAAAATAGTTGTCTCCTGATCTTCCAAAAAACTAAGTAACAAGAATGACTGTAGAAAAAAGGAGAAGCGTTAAGCATTGTGCCACTCTACATTTTCGTTCAAACCACAAATATGACTTTTTGTTTGGAAAATTAGTTTTTGTTCCAGACTCAAAAGTTTCTTGTTGATCAAATTCTGTGTTTTACCTCTCATATGTTTTAGAATTGTCCAATTAAAGTCTGTACATTTATGATTTTTTTCTAAAAAGTGTTTGACGAGTGCTGCTTGTTCTACCTTGTTCCTAATGCAGCTTTTATGCTCAGTCATTCTTATTTTACACTTGCGATTAGTTTTTCCAATATAGATGTATTGACACGGGCATTTGATGACATATATCACATTCTCTGTATTGCAGTTTGTATGCTCAGTAATGTTCCATTCTTTTTTAAGACCTAGGTCTACTTTAACAGTTTTTCTGGTCTGTGCACACATGCTACATTTGCCACATGGGTAGTGTCCTACTACTGGAGGTAAATTCCACAATCTTGTCTGCTGTACACCTTTATTTTCATTGTTTCCAATGTCATTCCTCATCACCAAGTTGCGTATGGTGATACTTTTCTTGAATGCTACTAGTGGTTTCATATTCTCCTTTGGCATCACCTTTTTCCAATTTTTATTGATGATGCCTTTGATCTTATAGGATAAATTGCTATAAGTGTTCACGAACACTAAAGGGCTCTCCTTACGTGTCCTGTTCTGGTGTAATTGTTGATCAAGGAGGGCTTCTCTGTTATTGTTGAACGCCCTCCTTGCAGCATCTTTAACTAAACGTTTCGGGTATCCTCGATTTGTAAGTTTAGTAATCAATTTATTGGCACCTTCCTCGTATGACACTCTAGTACTACTGTTTTTCTTAATACGAAGAAATTGACCAAAAGGCAAATTATTTTTGACATATTGGGCATGATGACTAGTGAAATGAAGAAGAGCATTTCTATCTGTCTCTTTGTTGTAAGGTTTAACCAAAAGGGTGCCTTGGTGATGATATATCGAGATGTCTAGAAAGTTCACCATGTCATTACTCATGTTCATTGAAAATTTGAGGTACCTGTTTTGTTCATTCAACCATGTGTTGAATTCATTGGCCTCTTCTGCGTTACCCTTCCAAATAACAAAAATGTCGTCTATATAGCGTAGCCAACATATTATGTTGTCTTGAAAAGGGTTGAGACTACGATATATGATTGTTTCCTCGAACATGTTAACGTATAAATTGGCTAAATTCGGTGCCATGGCGGCACCCATAGCGGTCCCTTCAATTTGTACATAAAATTGGCCCATAAATTGAAAAAAATTGTTTGTCAAGGCCATCTCCGTACACCATTTTATAAAAGAATTGGATACAGGATGATCATCTTCTCTTTTGAGGAGGGTTTCTTCTACAACTTCGAGGGTAGCTCGTTGGGGTATGTTGGTATATAGAGCTTGTATATCCAGACATAATAGTAGATTAATATCTGGGTTGAACTGACTGCCCTCAATTCTAGTTATGGCATCAGTAGTGTCTTTCACGTAGCTCTTCGTGCTGGATATAAACGGGCGAAGGTAGCAATCCACATACTTGGATAAAGGTTCCAATAATGAATTAATCCCAGAGACTATAGGTCTCCCGGGAGGATTCCTTAAGTTTTTATGGATTTTGGGGAGTATATAGAAGATTGGAATTCTGCCATTCTCTCTAACAAGATATTCTCCTTCTTGTTTACTAATAAGTTTTAAATCCACTGCTTTGGTCACTTTATCTCTGATGATCGTAAGTAATTCATTGCTAGGATCACTGTCTATTTTCTTATAGTGGTTAGTATTGGACAGTAAATTCAAGCATTCTTCCACATATTGAGTTCTATCCAGAACCACTATCGCGCCCCCTTTGTCGGCTTGTCGGATGATAATATTGGGATTCCACCCTAGAGATTTTAAGGTACTTAGTTCATTTTTACTTAGGTTAGAGTGGCTAGGGATGCCCATCGATTCCAGAGCACTTAAATCTTCCAATACTTTCCTTTCAAACACAATGGATTCAGGAGAGTAAGAGGAAGGAGGGGCACAAAAAGTTGAAGGATTTCTTAGGCCACTACAATTTTCTGAACCATTAAAGGTATTCTTTTCAAAAAATTCTTTCAGGTGGACTTTTCTCATAAATTGTTGGAACTCCACTCTAAACTCAAAGGGATTATGGTATTTAGATATAACATAGTTCAAACCTTTGTTCAACACGAATTTTTCATGTTCAGTTAAAATGGTAGCAGACAGATTAACTACCAACCCCTGTGACTCCGGGTCTGCATCCGGTCTGTGGTCCATTGTCTTTGTCCATTGCCTCTTTATAAAAAAGGCTGCCTTTGGCCATTTCTACCCCGATTGTTACCTCTTGCACCTTTTCCTCTATTAGGTCTATTCTCACCTTCACTGCTGTTCCCACACGATCCGGTTCTACTGTATTCATCGTTATCATCGGATCCTGCACTAGAGCTATATGAGGTATTTCTAAATCGCACTCTACGGTTATGTTGTTGGTTGGAATTTTGCCCGGGTTTCGGGTCCCCAATTTTATAATCTTTGTTGGTGTAGATGAACGCTTTCTCATGAGAAAAATTCTGTACATCTTTCTTCATGCGTTTCACTCGTTCTGTAATAGTTTCCGTTTTGAACTCCTGCATTTCTTTCAAATGTTTATCTAGACTGGTTTTAAAAGCCTCAACTTCAAATTTTTTCTTAATCTCTTCTTCCAATGATTTTAAATCCACTTCTATTTTTTTAGCGGTTTCCTGAGCTGTTTCTATTATTAAGATAAGCCAATCTCGGCCACATTTGTTAGAAATGTAACTCCATTTCAATTTGAAATCATGATTGTTCAAAAATAATCTAGGTTCATTCTTGACTATCAATCCTTGTGGTAACGCTTGATTCTTAACGTATTCTAGCAGGATGATAGCATGTAGCTCAGTTCTTATGAGTCTTTTTCTTAATTGAGCGAGTTCGTCCCATTGGTCGTCTTTAGTGAGAATATCTAGGTCTTTGTCCAGACCCATTATTGGTAAAGATTCTATCAGTTTCCGTACATATTCGTCATTATATGCAAGACATTTTTCTGATTGAGACGCCATCCTATAATGCCGTTTTACTTGGTTCAAGTATTAGCCTATGGTTCCTGAAAAAACTTGAAAAGAGATATATTGGCTAAACACGCCACCGAGACCAACCGGTCTCTAAATATGTTTTTCTCAAACGGCAAAAACCATGTTTTAATGGATCAAATTACACTCTTTACCACATGGATAAACCTAATAGTATGTATAACAAAAAAAAGGGTGTAAACACCGTACAATATACCACAGGGGTGACAAACGCCAGGGATCGTATATTCCCGAATATACTTGTTCATACATTAATTTATTTAATAATAACTCTCTTAAAATGATCACATTACATAAAATTCATAGTTAAACACATAATATATAAAACATCAAAAGACTTTACTTCACAAAACACATACAAATCCCGAATATGGGTTGATTCTGCTGGTCTGTAAATTGACTCCGTGTGGAACTCCACACTGGAGAAATTTCTCTTTTAACTAGGTTTTATTGGTCCTTGCTCAGTAACCCAACTTGTACAAGTTTCTGTCCTAGAAACACAGATTAATGTGGGACATTCATCAGGGGTAAAGTGATATGTGTTTTTTTCTCTCAAAGGTGATGGTGATTCCTCCTACCACTTTCTTGCAGCCATAGAATTTCTAAAATTGACACCCTGTGGAATAAAACAAAATCTATTACTAATTTTGTACGGCTGTTTGTATCTTATGATTTAGACTACAAACATCAGCACCCTGATCCAAAAAAGGGTGTTAGAGTATATATTTATTTACATACCTTATCAATTGTGGTAATAACTTCCACGACAACGCCAAATTTATGGTATTGATAAAAGCGACTTCCAAATGGTTTAGAGAAGGTCGCTCCAAAACTTCATCTCAAGTTCTACAAAGACACATAGGGAAAAAAAATATTTTTATAGGGAAAAATATTTTTTATAGGTGAGAATTCAAAGATTGGTTTCAAAATGATATGGGAACTTAGCATGGTCCTCTATATTTTTTTATAAAATACCCAAATCTTACTTACCGATCCTTTAATTAGATCGGTGCTTTAGGATAAGAATTAGCCTCCATCTTGAAGGATGTTGATTAAATGGACGGAAGAAACTTCCTGTAGAATGAAAACACAGGAAAAAAGGTTTGGGTCTAGGAGTCTATAGATACAAAGTTTTTCTACATGATGTCCATAAATACTATTTCTGAAATTTTTATTTCAAAGTATAGATTTCAAAAAGAGGGAGTTTTTTGCATGTCCCAATGTGTATACTTTATGCATTAGGGAAAAAGATTTCAAACTACACCCCAGGTTCTAAGGGTCGAGATAGATAATCTGCCTGCTGTTGATTTTCTAATGGCAGTTTCTCGTCCCATAAAGAGTGTCAAATCCTCCTTACCTTAACAGGAAAAAGAAAGGAGAAAGAAATTCTGGCCACAGAACAGGTTCCAGTCACATCTGTGCCGTTTTAAGAGGAAAAAGGGCCGCCTTTTAAATCCCTAATCTGTGGCGTCTCACGTGACGCGATGACATCACCCGCAACATGGAACGCGCGATGGCGTCATCACGCCACGTGCAGTGACGTCATAATGCTCCGCGCCATAATGGCGTCCGCCCAAATAATTAGGGCAAAAAAACAGCAATAAATTGGGAAACAAACAGAGTGAGGTACAACCTCACTTCCCTAGATTTACTGGGAAATATAGAGAGGAGCCTAGTCGTGGAAGGGAAAGAAAGGGGAAAGAAAAAAACAGAGACTGGACACAACCAGCTTCGTAGTTGCCCTTGAAGCCAAATAATAAAGGTAAAAATACCATAGCAGAGTTTATTGAACCCACACCAAAAGCTGTTTATAAAAGGACTACAGGTATTTGAAGAATGCCCACATCATTATCATCAATTGCCCATAAGCATTCTGGGACATTACTAAATTCTGGCGGTAAAGGTCGAGTCAAAAACTGAGACGCGAGTGATTGCTGAGGTGAAATTGTTAGCCGAATTCCGTCCGGAGAACAATGTATTACTGCATGCAATGCCTTCAACAAATTTAGCCCCAGCAAGTTCTCCCCACAGTTTGTGGTAAGTAGAAATGGACACTGTTCCGTGAAGGGACCCAGTGTTATTGGTACCGGCAAAGAGACCGGACAAACTACAGATGTGCCTGAAAACCCTACGGAAACATTGGACTGCCCTGACAGGGGAATATTTGGAACCCGTGAATGATCAATGGAACATTTCTGTGCTCCCGTATCTCCTAAAAATAGATGCTTCCTATTTCCCACCGTCATCTCACCGTAGGGGCCTTTCTGATGAACGGGAATAGGCGTAGGTTCCAAATCCTGCTTCGGGCAATCCTAGCGGAACAGAATATTATCAAAAGGAAGCTCTTCAGAAAGGTACGCGGCAGAAGGGTGATCAAAAATGTTTCTATTATCCACATTCGAAACTTGCTTATCTTGTGAAGGAGGTTGCTGTGATTCTGGTGTAAACTGACCTCTGCCAGGGCCCCCTGCACCTGGGCGACCTCTGGATCATCTACCCATATTCCCAAATTACCTTTGCTGCAAGGTCTGACATTGTGCGTGCCAGTGGCCTTCCTGCCGGCAATAGGCACACTGGTTAATGGTTACCAGAGCCAAGGGTGTACTTCCCTGTGGGCTGTACTGACCTCTAAATTGATTACCCCCTCTAGGGTTTCTAACAATCTGCTGTAATAAAACTTTAGTTTTCAGGTCACCCCTTTGTTTCTCTTGTTTTTACTTTTCAGTATTTACACGATTTTCATAGAACTGAGCCATATGCAGTATTTCTGATTGAGACTTCGCCCGCCACGCGCTTTCAGAAGACATCATCTGTAATTGGATGTCAGGCAGCAATCCATGTACAAATTTGTCGACAAACAACCTTTTCCCTGACTCTGTGCCTAAGTCTTGTCCACTGAAATCTGAGAATACCTGCTCGAACCGATTGAAGAAATCGGTAGCACCCTCAGACTTTCCTTGGACAAAGGCCGTAAGCTTATCCCAAATGATTCTTTTTTTCTGGAACCATAGTTTTCAATTTTACAATAATTCTTTTAGGCAAGGTTAATATCACTTGAGGTGGTCGTTCGCCAGCTGATCTTTCTCTGTCTAGCCTAACAATGTTATCCCATGTATCTCCCAACCCAGGTATGTCATCTATAGTCCTAATCTGTTTCCACAAATCAACTGGCAAGAGTACGGGAAATAATAGGACAATATCACTTAAAGTGAATACCGACGACTGTAAGACCGACTCTATTTCTTTATAGAATCCGGTCGGATTCTTTCTTATATCGGGAATAGATTGCTTTATGGTGTTCACTTCCTGTCTTGAAAACGGGACGTGAACAAACTGTGAAACGTAATGTGCAGGAATTTCTCCGGCGACTATTCCTCGTCCAGCATCGGCCGCAATCTCAACTTTCGGGACAAATGTCGGAGGGACCTCTCTCATAGGCAACTGAAAAGTAGGCAGCTCCGAACGCTTACTAAGCAACATAGCCAAATCAAGCGCTAAGGCAGTCGAAGAAGTATCAATCGAAAAGGCTCTCTTATAAACACTCAACAATTCTGCGGGACAACAAATCTTTCTTCTTACACACTCATTCTGCAGGTGCTCTACCATCACCTGTATCACTTTCTTTTGCATTTCTAATGTATACTGACTATATGTGTCATATACTTCATCTGGAGTTATCGACATATCCGAAATCCATCTCATCGCATCCTTTATACAAATTCGCGCTTCCTCTCCTTTTAATTCTCGACGAGGAGAAAACTGTTTCTGTAAGTACATAATACCTAAACTACCACCATCTGCTTCCTCATTCTGTAACTCTTCCAACTCCTTCCTATACTCAAAAATCCTCTCAACATGCTCATATACCTTCTCCGCAGTATCTCTGGACAACGCTAAGGCGTTCAAATCCCGTAACCCTTGTGGGAAATCTACATCATTTAGTCTATTCCACATTATGCTCAAATGAGTCCCTAATCCTTCGATAAAAACATTTTTCTCAGGAATATCTTTTAAATTTTTGAGTGTGGAAAAAACATCATCTTGTTCACCCTTCTCCATACAATGTTTAGCCCAAGCAGTCAATTCACTCCTTTTGTCTGGGGACACAGTATTACGAGTCACAACCCTTGGTCTTGCTCCCTGGTCTGCTACAAGCGATGCAGAATCACTTGGAAGAGGAAGAGTAGGCACATTCTGAATAACAACAGGTGAAGGCAAGGGGGCAGGCAAAGAGGCTACGGCTGGAAGAACAACAGGAAGAACAGCAGGGAGGACCAGAGGAACTATAGGAGGGGTAACTATAACAGGAAGGGGCAAAGCGCCAGGAGGAAGGACGTACGGAGGTGGCGCAGAGGCATCGGGCCTTCGTTCATGCAAAAGCTTATTAATCAATTCATCTGACATATGAAAATCTTTTGAAGGGTAGATTTTCTGAATGCCTTATTGAAACGCCCTGTCCGTGTTCCTAACTGACTCCAATTGTTTATTTTGATCATATAACCGTGCCTTTTCGACTCTTGTCATATGTCTACGCATGTGTTTCTCTCTACTCTTTTGTTGCTGCAAAGCTTCTGTTTTCCAACTGTGCAACGCGTCAAATGCTGCAGGTCTAGCCTTTTTCTTTACTAATACAGACTCTAAATATTCTATACGAGGGATTTCAAAACTACCATTGGTTGGCCACCGAAGTTCAGAATTATGTCTGCTTTGTCTGTGCCAAATGTCATTAAATGCTATACTACCAAAGCCTTTCTTACAGTACATAGTACATGCCCGCGACCCCTCCTGTGGTGCGGGACGGCTATCTTCCAAAGATTGTCTGTCGCTGCGGAATAATGCCCTAAAGCAGGCAGACAATTTCCCAGGCATATCAAAGTTCTGGTGTTACCTGGTTAAATAATTGTGCTCGCGAGTACAATGCTCCAAATTCAAATTGTCAGGGTTAGATTAAGAATCGGGGCACGATTCACCTCACCAAAGGCCTGGGAGGCCCGATCGGGTTACAAAGGACAATGCTAAGGACCCACATGTTTGGTGATTTTCGGCAAATTTACCCACCTCAAATATATGGACCCTCGTCAAGACGTCATCTCGGGCTACAGCTCACCGTCCAGGGATCGGATCGTGCAGTTTCGTCGAGGAATTCGCTTCTTGTCTAGACTGGCCGGTTCTGTTGGCACCGTCCGATCCCGGTCCGATAGCCGAGCCAACCTTTAACGAGACGAAGTCAATCTTGAGGGTCCCTATTCGGGCGCCATCTGTGTAATCAGAAAAAATACAATATTACGGCTGTTACACCAAGCAAAGGAAAATACACCGACACAGGCTTGTAAAGATTCCCAGAATCTTTATTACAAAACTGAACAGTATTCAACAAAGTACACAAATAGCTATTTGGCCGTCAATATATCACAGAGACCACCAGCAGGGTTCAATGTGAGCAGTGAACAGAATTTCCTAGCTTACAGGTTAATTATTCACTGGGCTAGGGTCGCACCAGGTTCACTTTCCTAATTTACATATCTCGTGCATGCGGTTTACTTTTGAATATATTTACTAACACACTTCATTATTCTTTAATTTAACATTTACACTCTTTACATGCTGTTTTAATACAGACCAAACAAATGTTTCACATATTATATTTGGATAGCATTACTGTTCTTGTAGACTTGTAGTTTAACATTGCTAATTCAAGTAATCCCCTGAACCCGAGGTCAACAAAGGACAAGGTCTACATGACCCTAACATGTAGCCTGAAGGCAGGTTGGACATTAACTCCCCTACAGAGGTTGGAGAGGTTAAGGCAATAACAAGGGCAAACGAGACGGCCATTTTAGATTACAGGGTGACTTTGTACAAAAACCCCAAAATGGCGGTTCTAACCTAAAACGGAGGCTTGATTCAAGATGGCGGCTTACATCAATTTCTAAGGTCAAGACCTTGCCGTAGAGAGTTATTCGCGTATAATTTTAAGCAACTTGGCGTAGGCCAATATACATACAAATCGTTATAATAGGAGGCATAATTTAATATCCGGTTTGACAAATTGGCAGGATACTTATTGAAATGTCCTTCTGCGTTTATACGGAACAAATATTTACGTTTCAGATTGAATTTATGGCTAACAAGAGAAGTGCTTGCTAGGCGTAACATCATTCCAGCTGATATGAATTACTGTTGTCATTGTAAGCTTACTACTGAAAAGGAGACACTCCAGCATCTCGTAATATCCTGTGATAAGCTAACTGAACAGCAAGCTAAATTTTTCACTAACTTGTTAAATTTGCATGACTAACTAGATGAAAATCAGATCTGGAGTTTATTATTTTCCAACATGAAATTCTCTGTCTTAAAAGCTTTAGTGCAATTCCTAGAAGCAATCCTTCCTTGTGAAATCAAGTTGTAATGCCTTCTCTGAGCTCAATTTGTAAATGTTAAAAACTAAACACGTATTCAGGGAATAGAGATTTTTAAAATGTCTTTTTTGTTTTAACTAATGTTTGTTTTTATTCTTGTTATATTAACATGTAAATGAAATGTGAAATATCTGTTCTGATTTTTTTGAAAAGTTGATTTATTCAGCTATATCAAAATAAAAAAATTAAAAAATTAAAATTGGAGAAGCTGTTTGCGAGACACACCCAAGGACAGGCTCTGGATAACAAACTGCTGTCCCTAAAACAGGGGAGTCATGATTTACTGACATATATAGCCACTTTTAATCACCTCATTGCACAAACCAATTGGCCTGAAGAAAAAAGAACCACATTATTTTACCGAGGACTTCGTTGGGAACTAAAGGACGTGCTAGCCCAGGTGGTCAATCCTCCTGAAGGCTGTGCAGAATATATCAATCTGATGCTGCAACTGGATCATAGGTTACAAGACCAAAAATTGGATCGCACAAGAATGGAAGAGAGGTCAGTCTATATGCGACCCAGAGACAATCTAGTCAAGGCCCATGAAACAACGGAACCCATGCAGATTGGGGGGTTACGGGCCCCTATATCCAAGGCAGGAAGAGAAAAGAGAAGGCAGCAGCAGCTTTGTTTATATTGTGGCAAAGCAGGACATTTTCTTTGAGATTTCTCCACGAAACCACCCAAGAAAACTGTAGGTGCAACGGATAATACCGATAACGAACAAGACAAGGCTCCGGAACACTGCAGCGCCTGACAAGGGTAGGGGTCCCTTTGTCGAGCGAAAAGAAGAAAGTAGTTCAGCCCTCACATCTAGTCATTTCGGTACTCATAGTCCACCACCAGCAACCATCAAGGGTACACGCCTTGGAGGCGTATATCAACAGTGGAGCAGTAGGTAACTATATTGATCAGGGTCTAGCCGCACGAATAGGCCTCCCGCTTCAGCATAAAACACAGTTGGAAAACGTGACTGCAGTGGATGGCTCTCAACTATCCTCTGGACCAGTAGCGCAACACACCGAAAAAGTTATGCTGATATATCAGGACAGTCACCAGGAAGACATTTCTTTTGATCCTATTGGAGCACCACAGTTCCAGATGATCCTAGGAATGCTGTGGCTGGAGGCCCATAACCCCAGGATAGACTGGAAAACACGACCGCTGATCTTTCCACAAGAATGTGCCAAAACCTGTTATCGCAACAATCTGCAAAAAACCAAAAGCATGGCAAAAGCACTTCTGGCTCTTGCTGGTGCCTTACCTTTGGATTATTTGGATTATCAAGACGTATTCCAAAAAGAACAAGCAAATGCGCTGCCGTCACATAAACCCTACGACTCCCAGATGGACTTGATACCTGGAGCTCAAATCCTGTGCAGCCGAATATATGCTTTGACAGAGCAAGAAAATCAACACTTACGAACCTACCTAGATCAGTATCTGCCAACGGATTCATTCATCCATCTAAGTCCTCTGCTTCCTCAGCGCTCTTCTTCGTACCCAAGAAGAAAGGTAACCTCAGAACGTGCATCAATTACAGGGCATTGAATCAAATCACGGTTAAGAATAGATACCCTCTGCCACTCATCCCAGAACTGCTCGACCAGGTAAAGAGTGCTCAAATCTAGATGAAACTAGACCTTCGGGGCACCTATCACCTTGTACGAGTTAAAAGTGGCGATGAGTGGAAAACAGCATCCGGACCAAATATGGACTTTTCAAGTATCAGGTGATGCCCTTTGGGTTATGCAATGCACCAGCGGCATTCTAGTTCTTTATGAACGATGTGCTCCATGAACTATTGGATGTCTGTGTTCTCGTTTACCTTGATGATATCCTGATCTAATGACAGGCCAAGGAAGATCGTGTTGGACATGTGAGAGCGGTGTTGGAAAAGCTCAGTCAGCACTGATTATTTGCCAAACTATAGAAATGCTCCTTCCAAGTCACAGAGGTCGTGTTTTTGGGCTTCATGTTTACTCCACGAGTAGTTCCTATGGACACATGTAAGGTTGAAGATACCCTGAAATGGCCATCCCCCACATCTACCAAAGGGGTACAAAGTGTTCTGGGATTTGCTAACTTTTATAGACGATTTATACTACAATTCTCACAGATTGTCCATCCAATCACATCTCTTCTAAAGAAGAATAAGACATTATTTTGGCCCGCAGAGGCTGAGAGCGCCTTCCAAGACTTAAAACAAGCCTTCACCTCAGCATCTATACTTCGACGTCCTCGGCTGGATCTACCGTATGTGGTTGAGACTGATGCCTCCAGTATTGCCATGGGAGCCGTGTTATCGCAAAGGGACCCTGAGACAGGGCAGCTCCATCCTATAGCATTCTGGTCCCGCATGTTTTCTGCACCTGAAAAGAATTACGCAATTATGGACAAAGAGCTCCTGGCAATCAAAGGAGTCTTCAAGACCTGGAGACACTGGGCCTCATTATAAGTATTGCAGAATGGGTTAACGGGTGCCGCTAATGGTGGCGGACCCGTTAAACCCATTCCGCAATATTACGAGGTTCCCTCGCGGAACCCGATGGGGACGTCTGGTTTTACCAGACGTCCTTACCGGGTCCCGCGAGGGGACCAGGGAGCTAACAACGGGCCGGTCGTAATCGGCCCATTGTTAGCTCCCGCGCCCATTCCCCTTGAGCCCTATGGGGGCTCAAATGGGAATGGGGAAGGTCCAGGCCCGGGTTCCCTGAGGGAGGAATTACTGGGCCCTCCAAACTGGGAATGGCCTGGTAATTCCCCATTCAGGGAACCCGGACCCGGACACGGTTTTGGAGGCAGCCATGCCCTTATTAAGGGCATGGCTGCCTCCAAAGTCGTAATGAGGCCCACTATCTTTTATGGGCAAAACACACGGTTACTGTTATTACAGATCACCGTAATCTGCAATATTTAAAGACAGCCAAAACTCAATCCTCTCATCAACTCCATTGGGCTTTATTCTTTGCCGAGTACAATTTCGTGATAACCTACCGACCTGGGGTGCATAATGGAAAGGCAGACGCCCTATCATGAATGTGAGAGGAAAAAGATGCCTTCATTCCATCCGACCCCATATCCATTATTCCTGAAGACCGGAATAAACATCAGATTGCCATAACTACCCGATGGGAAGAGTTAAAGACTGATCTCCAAGCTCAGATGGATCCGACAGCTCAAAAGGAATGGTTGAGTAAGGGACATCAGTACTCCACCAGAAATAACCTGCCTTACTTTCAAGGAAGGCTATATGTTCAGGACAATGAAATACGTGCTAAGATAAAAGCGAATAATCATGAGTCATTGGTGGAAGGACACCCGGGAATCGCCAAGACTAGAGCCAAAATACATAAGAATTATTGGTGGTCCTCTTGGAGGAAAGACATTGCCCAGTTCATTACCACGTGCGGTATTTGCGCACAAAACAATTCCCAAAAATTAAATCCTGCAGGACTATTGAGGCCATTAGGAGTACCACCAATGCCATGGCACACGTTGTCAATGAACTTCATCAACGATCTGCCACCCTGTGATGGGTTTAATACAATACTGGTCATGGTAGACCTATTCTCCAAAATGGCACATTTCATTCCACTGAGGGGACTTCCCACCGCTGCTACTCTGGCCACAGTATTTCTGGAACAGATTGTCCAACTGCATGGTTTCCCATCCCTATTGGTCTCTGACAGGAGATCTCAGCTTGTTTCAGCCTTCTGGAGAAGGTGTTGTAAATTAGCCCAAATTGACCTTGGTCTTTCCACAAGTCACCATCCCCAAACCGATGATCAAACAGAAAGGATGAACCAGACACTCGTCAATATTAGAGATGTATGTTACAACAAACAGGAGACTCCTGGTAAAACATCCTCTGGTTAAGTGAATTTGCATATAACAACTCTATTCATACGAGCACTGGACAGACCCTGTTCTACACAATGAACGGTCGACACCCAAGAACCTCTTCCTTTGATCCCCTTGACGAATTGGAGATGCCAGCTGTTACATCATTGCATAAAATAATCACCCAATCTCTTAAAGAAGCTAGCAAAAACTTAAATCGAGATAAGGAGCAACAAAAGAAATTTGCAGACTGACATAGGAGGGAGGCTCCACAATATCATGTTGGGGATAAAGTGTGGTTGGCATCCAAAAACATTCCATTAAAACGACCAGATGAGTATGCAGCAAAGAATATCCTGGACTCTAAGAAAGTACACTTAAAACTATATGAACTCATTGATTGGGAGGGCTACGGGCCCCATGATTGTACTTGGGAACCAGCTGAATTCGTCCATGCTCCACGACTCATCAAACAATTTCACCGGAACAACCCCACCAAACCGGGACCGGAGGGAAAGACAACCATGAGAGGGGCCTTGAGGGGGAGTGCTGTCATGGCCACCGGTCAAGGGCCAAGCATTTCACCACCTGCAACGTCCCAATGGACCCAATCTTGACGCCTATGGCACCAAGCTTATTACAAAGTGTGTTCTGCACACAGAATACAGAGGACTCGTGCATCTAGGCCGGGCGGGGCCCTACCAATACAGGGAAGGCATGTGCAGAAGGCAGGAGGTGTGGCAAGGTGGGGCCATAAGGAGGGGCTCAGAGGGAGTGGCTGGAACCAGGCTATATAATAAGCCCCACCCGCATGCTGGCGCTTCGCATTAGTCTGCTAGTACAGAAGACTCTTACCTGGTTCAGCATGTGCATCTTCAGTCTCTGGAATCCTCCAGTGTCTTACCTGGAATCAGCCACGACATCGCTAGAAGCACTGCCATCGGCTTCCCTCTGCAGCCACCACGCATCTTACCTTGAGACCACACCACCGCTGGAACGCCTGTTACCTGCTTCCGACTCTTGAGTCTCCGTGCGCATTTTACCTGAGTTATCCTCGCCATCGCTTCAAGAAGCTCTGCTCCGCTTCTGACTCTGCAGCAGCCGCATCCAACTTACCAGTCTTCTCGAGTTCTCCGCGGCTGCCGCCTAGCATTCTTACCTGTCCCAAACTTCCATCTACACGGGCCCATCACCTGGTGCAGCATCCACGCAGATCTTCATCTCCGGCAGCCTGCAGGAGTCTGGAAACCGTTCATCAGCTAACATCGACCAGCTACACCTGCAGAGGGAACAAGAAACACTAGGTGAGCAATCGCATCATAGACTATGGGCCTCATTACACGGAATGCGGTAAGGGTTTACCGATAACGGTAAGGGCACCGGTACCGGTAAACCCTTACCACCTTACTACGAGGTCCCTTTGCGGGACCCGACCTCAACGGCTGGTTTTACCAGCCGTTAAGGAACGGGCCCGCAAAGGGACCTTGGTGCTAATTACGGTACCGCAATTTGCGGTACCGTAATTAGCTCCTTCCCCATTCCCATTGAGCCCTATGGGGGCAAAAATGGGAATGGAGAAGTGCCTTGGTGAATGGGGAATTAACGCCCCCACTCACCTTGGAGTAGGGCGGTAATTCCACCATCCACCAAGGCGGACACGGTAAAATACCGGCGGCAACCATGGCGCTAATAGCACCATGGTTACCGCATACCGTGTAATGAGGCCCTTTAACACGTTAAGCAGCACAACTCACGAGCTTGCCGCAATTTCTGGAACAGTCTACTTACCACCAGTAGGTTCTACGGGACAGACTTTTTCCTCCTCACGTGCTCGTGGGCCATCTTCATACCTAGGGAGAGAAAGGACATTATATGGATACGGACAATAATCATTGGGGAAAATAATCACAAAGGATATGGACAATAATCATAGCAATAAACCTACCTTCAAGCCGGAATGGTCGCAGCTGTTCTGGACCTCCACACTCAGGACCAGTGATGCAACTAGGTCCATCCACAGCGCCCCTGCTGAAGGAAAGCAGGACGGAGAGCCCATCTTTACATCAATACAGGTGAGCTTGCATGGGCAAACTCTTGCGCACTACCTTTTGGCACGAAAGGGTCGAGGGGATTCACAGCACCACCACGTTATTCTCATCTCCTCTCAGGAACAGTACCAGCACCCCGGCCCCTCGATACCGCTGCAGTTGGAGGAGAGAAGTGACCAAGGGAGTCAACTCCTGAGGGCGCTCCAACCGTGCCCCAACGTCCCTGCAGATACCAGGTGAGCATAGCAATGCCCTGCCACCAGCCGAACTAAACAATAGGAAAGCAGATCATTGGAGCCTTTGATATTTTAATTAGGCTGCCGATGGCCGGAGGAAGGTGCACCTTCCCCCTTTTTGAGATGCTTTGATGTACCCTTGGCTGTCACATTCCAGCTGAACATGACAGGGGAGGACGGCGCCTGTAGGCTGTGTCCTCCCGGAGTACATGTGACCATGCGTTTCATGCTGTGAGCAGAGAAAATGTGTGCAGAATGGCCTCACAAATTTTTCAGAGGTTGATGTCCCATCATTCATTTTCAAAAAAATCGAAAAAGCCCAGGCAAGCGCACACTCCCCGTGCAGATGGTCGAATTCCTCACAAAATCTCTGTGCATCTATTAACTCAACACATACACTTCTGTGTTGCATCCCTCTAGAAGATAGCACATATATAATGTGTAAACACATGTCAATACTGATACAAGCAATACTGATGCAAGCATTTCGCTCTGCCAAATTCCGTCCTTACGTCTGCAAACTCCTGACCTTTGTTCCCTCCCTCATACTTCTCCTTTGTTCATGCTACTCTTCCCATCAAACTAAGGGCTGGTTACGTGAGGTGGGGAATAGTACACCTCAGATAAGGATTCAACACTTTGAAGTTCTAATGGTGGTGTCCCGCTGCAGTGCAAAAGAATAAGAGCAAAACATAACATATGTGCCTTAAAGAACCCTGAGGAAGGAGTGTATTTAGCCAGCATAGCTCAGGTGCAACAGGCTCACCTTGGGAACAGGACAATGCCTTGAGTGATGGGTTTGATACCCAATCAGATTGACCTAACTACTTCATCGCCTCAAAAGCCTTATGCATTTGCGGACCCTCCTCAAAGACCCTGATATACCATCCACCAATTTATGGACACAAAGTAGGAGTAGAAGCCATGGACTTTGGAACTAAAAGATCAATCTGAAACAAGACAAGCACAAAAAAAAGAAAAAAGAAATGACTGTGTACCGTGGACTCTGCACCACTACTTTAATGAACACAACAGCTTGCACCACACTAAAGATTATTTGCCGATTTTGTGCTAAAAACAGCATTGAGTCACCAGTGCTGCATATTGTTCTGGCAACACAATGAGCAACAAGGAGGTTTTGAAGTATCACTGAACCATCCGTCCTGATGAAGGTGTTAATAGCTTTTATTTTCCACTGACACCGGTTGACTAGTGTGGATGTGCCAAATAGAATTACACCCCCCTAACTAGAATGAATACATCCTTTTATTGGAAGTGGAAATTATTAGCTCACTTACTCTTTTTTGAAAGATTGTGGAATTAATCCCTAAATGTGTAATATTAGGACCAAGTTACAGAAAAAGCTTTCGTGGGGAACAAATAGAAAGCAGTCTGTCCTGGACTGTGGGAAGCTATGTAACCATACAACCTGAGAGCTTTTTTTCCAAAGGTGTGTGGCCAGTAAATATTAAATGTTGCTCCATATATAAGTCCGGACACACTTTTTTACATTTAGTATTATTTACCTCGAAAGACCATGTTTAGTCGTTTAGAGAGGGCAAGGTTTCTCTTTCTATCTTACCCCTAGGTAGGAGGCCCACCACTGCTTACTAGGGTTCAGGCCCCTACTCCGAGGGACAGTTAGAGTCTTTGTAAGGACATGTACATAAGTTTACCATGTCGCAAGTAATTGTTTTTTCTTTCTCTCACTTCTGTGTTTTCCCTAAAAGACATCCACCACGTTGCAGCACTCCTTGTTACGGGTAAAGGGAAATTTGACTGAATCGCCCCCATACTACCTAAGCTACACTGGCTTCCTCTCCAAGCCAAGATACTGATCAGGACTGCATGCATCATCTACAAAGCAGTGCGTAGTCGCACAACATTATACCTGCCAGCTGTGCTCCAGACATCTGGTGTCACATGCTCCTTGCACAGGAAATCAACCAACCGACTTGAATCACAAACCCCCTTAAAGAGAGGACCCGCAAACAATCCTTTTCTTGTCACACACCCACCCTCTTCAACTGAATCCCACTATCGGCTCTGAATGCCCCCACAATTCTCCCAACCTGGAAAGCACTCAAAACATGGATGTCTCAACAATAACTGACCAAGGACAAATCCTGATGGACCCAAAAACTGATGCACAGACCACAAATACTGTTAAAGACGCCAGCCAGAAAAATGGCTACCCACGCCCTAAATAGTGCTCTGCTGCTCTCATGCTAGGTCTGCGCTGTATATATTAAAATAAAAAATTAAATATAAAAGCCTTAGGTCAATAAATTAAGTACCAAATTGTGTGGTTATATGTAACATCAGTTACTAAAAGCTCTAAAATTGGATTTACAATGATAATGGCACTATTTAAAACATTAGAATTATAATCTTTAATTATGACTTAAAGGGGAAAAACAGAAGGGGATGAAATGTAATTAGGGTTAAGCATACATACTTATAATTGATTGGTTCCCATATTTAATGTACTTTGCAATTTCCAGGCATGAACTCTGTGTGACTTGCCTTCGTGAATGAAATACCATAGGATGAATAGGGCTTGTTAGAGGAAGGGGGAAAGGCACGGGTAAAAAACAAAACTGCAGAGGATGCACAAAGTTATTGCTCCTCAATCAGTTTGCTTGCGGTCCATATCAAACGGCTGGTGGCACTGGGAAGCTAGGTGCCGGAAACTGTTAGTCCCCATTCCTGTGAAGTCCCATAGGACTCCACAGGAATGTGTTCATGGAAGCACCAGAACCGTTACTAATGGTGCTGGTGCTTCCATGATGAGTCTGTATACCGTGGCCACTGCACCCGGCAGGGTCAGACCTGTCGGGCGCAGTGGCCACGGCAGGCAGACTTGTAGTTTGGTGGTCCAAAAACAAGGCTGCCTTTATTCCAGTTCTCAGTACAGAATGTACATAAAATGTGCCAAGAAGGTACTGCGCCATGAGAGATCCTAGAGCAATCCCCCCATTGGCCTGCCCAATAGGGTGGTAATGTTCTCAGGGTCTGTCTTGCAAAAGGAAAGAGGGTTCGCCTGATCTGGGAGTAATCGAGGATTGTCAGTTTTACTATACTCATCCCATGGATAGCTGGAGGAGGGCTTCACAATTGTGCCAAATTAATTTGGGCCTAATGAACAGCAAAGAGCTATTCCAGTGGTCTGTATAACCTTTGACACTCCAGATGCTTGGGACCAAAATTCCCAACAGCCCTAACTAGCGCAGTCAATGGTGAGGGATCATGGAAATTCTACTGCAAAATAACCTAGTGTGCTGCAGGTTTCAGACCTGTGAGCTACTCCAAACCTGAACTGGGATGTAGGTATAATGCCAGCAGGTAACTCCCTTTAGAGTTGCCGGTGCCCAGAGTGCCGTACAAGTTGAATAGACACCATGGTAAGGGGTACACACTATTGACTACTGCAACTAGTGCATTAGACAAGCAATGTCACTGGTTTAGCAGCTAGATTTCCCTATTGAATGACATTTTGGCATGGCTGGGTTATGGTACTCTCATAAGACCTTTATGTGCTTCCTTTTGCAGGGCCAACGAGTTTCGCTGTTTATCTTTTCTTTGCAGGGTTGAAGACTTGTTTTCCAGGCTTGAGGAAGCCAGCGTCCTCGCCCCATCTCCAGGGAAAATTGGACATTCTATCTAGTGGACAGACACTGGAGCCAGTTATTGTAGGGCCCAGTCCCACACAGTGAGAGGGGTCAGGAGGTTTGCAGACAACTAGTCAATGAGTCACTTGGGAAGACCAGCTCAATAGCTCCCTACAGGTGGGTGCCATGGCCTTAAATGACTATGGCCACACCACAAGGAGAAGAGGACTTGCCATTATGGTTTTGTCATCCACAGAGGGCAAACGTCTAAGAACATTCTAAGTACCAAAGATTGCAGAATCCCAAATCCTTAAAAATCTTAAATTGTGGAAAAATAAATGTATGAAAATTCTAGTGTGCATTGTATGCTCCTCAAGAATCACCTGGGACGTGTCACTTCGAAGAAGGTGTACCATTCAATGCCTGCACCAGGTATTGTCCTGAACTCTTTCGATGGTGCAATGAAGCCCAGCACGACCCCTCATGATACACTTGTCAGGTTTTGGCACTGGAACCATATTCGGATACTGCTTTTGACCAGCACCAACAGACGATTGTTGGGCTCCAGTATTTCTGCTTCCAAAGAACCAACTGTGAGACACCACGCCCCTGGATCTAGGAACCACCTCTTCCTTAACCGGCTGCCAGGAATGCCTGTATTACACTGCCTTCGCTGCAGTCAACTGCCAATCGAAGGTTTGGAACAAGTCTCGGACATTGTTGAAAAGCATACATTAAGGAGTGCTCAGAGCTTTAAAATGTCTTCTAAGTGCCAAAGTAATTTGATTTTCTTTCTTCTAGTTTATTTTTCCTGTCGTTCATTTGCTCTCTACTTCTGTGTCTCCAGTATCATGTCTCCCCTATTTTCGTCCTTCACACTGCTTCCTCTTCCCTTCCTTTCTTCCCTCCCTCTTTGCTATTCACTCATGTCCCCAGCAGATTTCTTGTTTGGCCTGTTATTGGTGGGGGGTATGGAAAGAGGGTGCAACTTCACATCCCAAGAAGAATAGGATGATAAGTGCACCTGATGGATTAGAGCAGCCCAAAGACCAGACAACTCACTGCCTCAACATAAGATAGCTGCCCCCTCAGGGAGTCCGGACAATTGCCCCTGAGGAAAAAGGCTTGCACCCTGGGGGGAACAAGTCCTGCTCCTGAGAACAGGCCTTTGACCTCAGGTTGGAGCAGGGAGATGGTGTCACCTAATAGCCCCAAGTTGAAGCTGCAGGTTTTCTGTGGTCCTATACTTCTAAACCGATTGCGGTAGGCTAATGTAAGAAGAGTGGGTGTATTATAGGTTTGAAAAAGGGTGTGGGAGACCTTTTTACTGTGAACAAACATGGCTCAAATGACCTGTTCAATGGAATGTCTTCCACTCTAAGGCTGCTGTTGATACTCTTGTTCAGAGGAGACTTGCCTAGCATTTCAGTGCCGGGTGGGTGGAACCAGACTGATATGCAAATGGGTATTTCTTCTCTGTGAAAGGTATAGTGAGCTAAAACGTGGTTGTAGACCCTCCTGAGTGGGAACCTACCCATACAACACGTTATTTGGCCATGTTCATTCTCGGTGGAGGGTCTCCCAGACCTTTTGCAAATGGTTTTAGGGACTTGGTGTTTCACCCTAATTTACTCAGAGTAATCCATACGTGGACCCCTTGTTGTCTGTGCTTAGAGAGGCACAGCTTCAATTCACTGCTGAGGCCCACAAAGGCTGAAACATGTGTCTCGGGTTGCTGTCGGTACTCTTGTTCAGAGTAGAATTGCCTAGCATTTTGGTGCTGGACTGCCCAGATGAGTGGGACCAGACCGATATGCAGATGCGCATTTCTCCATTGTGAAAAGTACAGTGAGCTCAAATGTGGTTGTAGACTCTGCAGAGTCGGAACCCACCCATAGAGCAGGTTATATGGCTGTGGTTGTTCACGGTAGAGGGGCTCTCAGACTTCTTGCATATATATTATAGGTATGGTTGGGGCCTTGAAGGTTTTTAAATACGGCTGCTGCACTCTATTTTTCTTTGTGAGTTGGTTTGCCTTGGCATGGTTTCTTTTCTTGGTTGACTGTATTGTTTACTTGTGTTTTCTTCTCCTATATTTTTTAAGAGGATGTTTGGCCTCAGCTTTCTTCTAGCGAAAGAGTATGGGCAATGTTTATGAGCTGGTGATGCCCCTTTTACAGAACTGCCACAACCTTAGACCAACCCTGCTGCACTCCCTTCTATGAAAGTATGCCAAGCTTTTCCATTCAAATGAATATGCTCATCTGATCTACTTAATGTCGATTGCAAATAAATCTGCATTACTATTAGATTATATGACAACTTATCAATCTGCTACATATACGGGTACGAAGCTACAAAAAAGATATGCTTTTTAGAATTATGGAAGTAGTATCAAAACGAGAAAGAAGACCCGCATGAGAAGGAGTGGATGATTAATCAGCCTAAAGAGGACGTAACACCCTCAGCTTCTCTTACTCCTCCGAAAAAAGATAGCATAAAGGAAGATAAACAGGGAATTTATCCTTTAAAAGAATTAAAGGCAGCAGCGGCGTATGTTAATCCAACATACGCACCTCCCGCTTATAACAGTGTAGAAAGCATGGAAGAAAGTAAGATTAAGGAACGAAAAAATATATTGACACATGATTCATGTAAAGAGTGTGAGGAACGTAGAAGTAGATGGATAGAAATAGAGGAGGAAGGTAGGAGACAAAAAAAGGAGACGGATAGAGCCAAGGAAGGGATTATAGTGCAAAACAAATGTATGGGAGGACAGATCTTAATCAAATTAGATGGAAAATGTATTGATGGTGTCCAAGAGAGGGAAGAAAGAGTAGAACCGAAGAGAAATAAAAGGAACGGGAAAGAGCATACAAAGAGGAGAAGGAGAAATGGAGGAGACAAAAGGAAGAACAAAGGAGGTATGAGGAACACAAGAAAGAGAAGGAGAGAATAAAGGAGAAGAGTCACAGTGAAATAGAAGCCCAGAGAATGAAAGAACATAGGTTGCTAAGAAGGCAAGAGGAAGAAGAGAACACAGAGATGAGGAGAAGGGTAGAAGAAACGAGACGGAGTAGGTAACAAAAAGATGATGAAATAGATTATCTTGTTAACAGATGCATAGTGCAAGTTGAAGCATGAGAACGACGGCAAGAAGGCAGAGGATCCCAACAGCCCCATAGAGAGCTGCATGGAATACAGAGAATACAGACATGGCTGATGAGCAAGAAGCAGATGGCATAGGGAAAAGAACTGGGGATCTATATAAAAAGATGAGATAGAAAGGCTGTTACAAGGGTAGGTGAGCATTGCAGGATCTCCACCAAAGGAAACAGGAAATAGGACAGAAAACATATTGATGGACGAGCATAGAACGCTCTCCCTAAGTAGACTCAATCTTGATGATGAAGAAGTTGAGGTAGAATTATGTCAGACGAAAAAAAGGGAGGAGAATGAGAAAACAGGAAGAGGTGGAGCATTCAGTTTTTCAATAGATACCAGTATAGAAAAAACGGTAAAATGGTCAGATTTAGAAGACCCTAAAGAGAAAACACCAGAACCAATATCATATTCTGCGCAACCACCAGTATGATCGTGCAGTGCAGGGGGTTTATCCCTGTCATATGTGAGCAGATTAAGGTCACTGCCAGGAGGAAGACAAACGGGAGAAACTAGCCCACCTGGAAAATGAGAAGCCTAGGTGGGTATGATTATGGAAAAGTGTATATGCAACTGTATATGCAATTCCCATTATTAGAGAAAGGGGATGGACGACCGCAATATATACTGTGGCCACAAATAGATAACGAGAACTTGAAATGTAAACTGCCTAGTTTGGCTGCAGGTGCAGGAAAATTGATTTATGAGTTAGAAAGAATAACAGCAGGAAGGACGTTAGCAGTGGGGGATGTAAAGGGCCTGCTACCAGCCATTCTAGGAGAGAGAGGTGACGACATTTGGAGATATGTGGTTGTAACAGCACAAAAGACGATACATGACAGAGCGCCATTTAATAATTGCAGAGCAGACTTATGGAGAGCACTTAGAGTACAGTACCCTGACACATCAGACATGGGTGTGATAATGACAAGGGAAATGGGGGAGAATGAAGACCCTGTTACCTTTATTCAAGAGATTCAAGAACTTTGGCCGCTCGAGATGAGAGAACCGTGGGATAAAACTGTGGCATTATTTTACCACAGTTTGTGTCAGGAACTGCCCGAGCCAGTGCAACAGCAGATGAAGAAACAGGTTGGAATGGAAGTGAAGCCCTAGCCAGAAATACAGTTCACTATTGTGCATCATTCTCAATTGTTGCAAGAGAAGAACAAGAAAAAAGCGGATGGTAGAAAGCAACATGAAGCAAAGTTAGTTTGAAATAATTGTTAAAGGAGCGGCATTGACAAGTGGTGAATGTGTGGTAACACAAGCAGTACAGCCATTGCAGTTAAGCAATGTAGAGTATCCTGCAGATCAAGGTGGATACAATTTTCACCACTAGGCAGAGGGAGCATGCATAGAGGAGTACAAGGGGGATTTCAGAACCCCCAAGGAGGAGGAGGCTTTAATGGAGGACAGCCACAGCAATGTTGGAACTGTGGGAGAATAGGATGCATAGACCGAAGTTGTAGAAGTAGAGGGGGCATGCAGCAGAAATGACAGGTTCCAAGAGGGGGGTAGGCTATTCTATGCAGTACAATACAGAACCACAGGAATATTATGCTAAAGATCACACACAGAATCAGACACATACACCCCAAATACAGCAGGATCAACAAAGCCCAGCACAAGTGCAGATGCCACAAGAGTATCTACAGCAAGCGCCTATAAAAGCAAAGTAAGTACCGACACAACAAGCGGCAGCACCACAATGGAACACGAATTTAGGAGCCCCACAAACATCTGCACTGAGGATAGGGAGCGTGACCATGGTAGGAGTAAATCCTTTCACAGGAACTGGGATGAATTTATATCCACAATAGGGCAGCCCGCAGAGTGACCTGATATCTTAAGTACTATCAGTGACACCAGAACCCCAAGAGGAACCAAGGGTCAGGGTAACGATAGGAGGCATGACATTTTTGTTTTGTAGACACTGGAGCGGCTCGTTCCTGTGTTCGAGAGGGAAAATACCCAATTCCTGGCATTTCCATGAATGCTCAGAGATTCTCTGGGGTGACGGGTTTAGTTCCTTTTACTGACGAATTACCAATTTTCATAGGAGAACATTATGTGTCCATGCCACTGTTGTTTTCTCGACAGACACCAGTTAATATATTGGGACGTGATTTGATGACAAAATTAAACATGACAGTGGGCCTCACTATGAGTGTGGCAGAAAGGCAACAACGGTGCCGGTAGTGCTACCGGCGCCATTGTTACCTCTCCACCACACTATGAGTTCTGCTCACCGGTGCCGGACTGCACACCTGGTCTGACCAGGCGTGCATACCGGCACCCGCGAGCAGAACTCATGATTGCACCAGCACCTTTATACGGTGCAGGTGCAACCATGCTCCCGACCCCCATTCTGCCCTACAGGGCAGAATGGGGATCGAGAGGCCAGCCAGAATGGCACCCGCAAATGGGCAATTACCGGGTCCGCCAAACTCGGCATGACCCGGTTACTGCCCATTCACAGGTGGCAGAAATAAAACAACTCCGGCGGCAGCCGTGGGCTACCGCCAGAGTTATAGTGAGAGCCAATATCTTTTACTGACAAAGGGATTGTGTGTTCCACTCCAGGAATACATCTTCTAAACGTAGGAGAGTTAATATTGGCACTTGCAGGCCAGAAGGTATTACGAAGGGTTTCTTTAGAGCCAGAAGTATTCTTATATGGAGTAACTATTTTGTAAACATGACTTCCTAGATTAGTAGGTAAAATATTGAGAATATCTAATGAATTTTTGTTTCAACCAGAAATACCTATGGATGGTGAAGATGGAAAGATAATTCCCATAGAGTTAGAAGTAGCAGCAGTCAGAGCAGTAAGGGTGGTTGTCTATGGGACAGATGATGAGGGAAGAGGATGGAGAGCAGTGATAGCCCTTGGTGAAGGATATAGACGGTCAGATTTGACAGATGAGGAATTGTTTAGAGATGACTATTCAGATGATGAATTAGTATTTTTATAAGTCTTACTTACTGGATCAACATAGAGAACAGAGACATACCACGGGGAATGGTATTAGTGAGAAAGAAACTGTCATTTTTTTCAGGAAGATTTAGAAAAGCATCTTGTGGACTAGTAGTGCTTATTATGTAGGTCTACTGAAAGGAATAGGAGAAGTTAAAATCAAACTCAAGCCTGGGGCTATCCTGCCACAAGCAAACCAATACCCCATGTCTATAGAAGTGGATGAGGGTATATTTGAAACCAGTTCAGCCTTAATGCAACAAGGGATATTGGTACCACCAGATTCCCTGTGAAACACAGCTGTGTAGCCCATGTAGAAATCGAAAGTGGGGGGGTCATGAATTTTTATTCAGAATTTCTGGCCTCTTAATAATATTGTTGAAGCAGAGTTTCTTCTAGTTCCGAATCCCGCTTCAATATTATACAATATTCCAGCCACAGCTAAATATTGTACAGTTATAGATTTAAAAAACACCTTCTTCTCAATTCCCCTTCATGAGGACTCACAAGATTTGACTTAATTTTTGTATAGACATACGTGCCTAAAACATACTCATTTGCCTCAGGGGAACTGCGAGGCCCCCTCAATCTTTAATAGGGTCTTTCAGATGGATCTAGGCAATATACAGCTTGAGAGTGCAATCATTTAGCATGTAGATGATATATTAGTACGTAGCGAGACAGAAAAAAGATGCAGAGAAGACTCAGTTTGACTCATGACCATACTAGCAGAGAAAGGATGCAAGGTAGACTAGGAGAAGCTACAATATTGTCAGGACGAGGACCTGTATATAGGACAGCTGATCTCCCAAGACAGGACAAAAGTGACACCCGAAAGAGCAAGACAATTCAAAACACCCCTGAACCAGAGACAGTAAGGGATATGTAACAATTCTTATGCCTATGTAATTATTCCAGGCCCTGGGTTTTTGATTACAGTACATACATACAACCACTTTTAAAAGGACTCAAGGAAGCACAGGTGTGCAAGAATAAAATACCATGGACAGTGGAAATGACTGAGGGATTTGAAGAATTGAAAAGAGCAATTTGCATAGCCCCTTTTGTTGGGAATTCCAGATTGGAATGAAATGAAGAGGTAATGACAGCAGTTCTGACACAGAAAATGACTTTAGGACATGGGCACAAACCATTAGCTTATTATAGTGGGATTTTAGACCCAGAGATGAAAGGACATTATCCTTGCAAACAAGCTTTAGCTGCTGCCACTTTTGAAATTGAAAAGGCTGCCAGTATTATAAGGGGGTGTTCAATGACATTATTTGTTGAGCATTCCTCATTTGCCATTTTAGAGAAACCCAAAAGTTCGTTGACTACACAAAGAGCATCAGGAAATGAGGTGATTATTTTGAATCCAGCAATTAAAAATGTTAGATGTAGAACAGTGAATCCACCAACATTTCTAGCAGAATTAGTAGGGAAAGAGGATTATGTACATGACTGCACCACGTATACTGAGTTCTATGATGATATTCCCCATGTTGGAGAAAATGCCCTCGGAGGGGGTAGGGGATTTCTTTATTGATGGTTCTTCAAACATTGACCAAACAACTGGTGAAAGGCATACTGGGGTGGCAGTAGTGAAGTTAAAAATGAATAGTGAATTTGAGGTAGTGACAAGTGCAAGACTGACTTTGCATTGTTGAGCACAGGCTGCAGAATTAGTGGCGCTCATCTCCGCACTTCAGAGATTTGAAGATGAGGAAGTGACAGTGTACTCTGGTTCTGCCTATGTGATGTCAACCGTACGTGCAGGATTGTCACGTTGAAAGAAGAAGGGTTTCCTCCACACAGACGGTTCACCCATGCAACATGCATCGCTATTGGAAACACTTATTAAATTATTGAAGCTTCCATTGGCTATTGCAAGCCTTGAAGTTTGCAGCCGATATTAAAAGGGCAGATTTGATATCTTGAGGTAATGAAGCCATAGACGTAGAAGCCAAAAGGGCAGCATATTCCCCAAACATTTCTGACTTTGATGTAGAGAGTGTTGAGAAATTGTCAGGACAATGTATGATAGTATGGGAAGGATTTAATATTTTATCCATCGTACAGTTAACTGAGCTACAAGGTCAAGCTCCGCAGGAAGAACAGGATTTATGGAAAACATGGGGGTGAACCTTATTCCCACTGAGGCTATATGGAGATAGGATAGCACTGGAAAGCCAGTTATGCCTCTAGCATATTTGAAGGTGGCATTGGAGCAGCATCACTACCCCACGCACACAACAAGAGAGAGACTTGCTGCTACGATTGCAGAAGACACCAAATTTATTAGAAGCTGTGGCACAGTTTATTGTGAACTGTATTGTATTTCAAAGGTTCACAGCAGGGCATACTTAAGGAACAATAAGAGAAGTAATCCCAAGGCCTAATGGTCCTTTTCAGCATCTACATATAGATTATGTGGATACGTTGCAAGTATGCAATGGACATAAGTACATGCTGGTAGTAGTATGTCCCTTTCCCAGATGGATTTAGGCAGGTACATGCACATACCCCGATGCGTGAAGTGTTTCCTAGATGGGATGTGTGCGAAGTCCTGCGGTCTGACAATGGACCGCATTTTGTAAACGAGTTATCCAAACAGATAGTGCTTCTACTAGGCATAAAACATAGGTTTTCATCTGCTTATCACCCAAAGGCCAATGGTACCTGTGAGAGATTAATGTCATGATCTCTGCTTCCAAAAGGTCAGGGTTTTCCCAACTCCCTTGGAAGCAGATCCATAACCCAGGTTCTGAGTGCCAACCAGTCCCAATTGGGACCTTTTGGACCCAGTCCTGGCGCCAGTGGCACCAGGCTCATAAATATGCCCAGTCCCAGCGCTGGAAGCGCCGGGCTCATAATGCTTGGGTGGACTTACCTGCAGCAGACCATGCTGCTTACTTGCCTGCCAGTTGAGCCTCTGATCCTCTTCTGTTTGGAACTACTTTTCCTGTTGGGTGGGGCAGGAGCCACTCCCTAGATTCAGAACACTGGAACTCTTCTGGAAAGCAGGAACTCTTTTCTTACCTAGGCGTGGCTGTGGAAGGAGGCACCTAAGCACTACAGGAGGCTATTTAAACCACACCCGATGGATGAATCTTGCTTTGCGTTATTCTGCATCCTCTGCAGCAGAACGCTCATCGTGTCTTCTGCATCTGATCCTGGGCCTAAGGAAAAAGGCTTACCATCCTGAATCCAGTCTTCAGCAACACCTATAAAGACAAGAAAGAACAGGTTAGCATTACGGTCTTCAGTGACAGCTCTTCACTTACCTGGTCCATCGGCTGTCACCAACGCCTCGCGCTGCATTCCGGCATCTGAAAGACAAAGGCTTACCTACTCTTCGTGCGCTCCGGAGGTCTTCACACTGCATTCCGGCATCTGAAAGACAAAAGCTTACCAACTCTTCGCACGCTCCGGAGGCCTTCGGCGCTGCATCCCGCATCTGAAAGACAAAACAAGGTGCGTTTAAAGACATTGGGGAACTTTAATACTCACGTGCCATTACTCCTTTCCACATCTAACCCAGTGGGTATACCGGCACCCTGCAGCCGCTCCGAACTTGTACCTGCAAAATAAAAAGACAGTTAGAGCGCATCGTGAAGCAGGCAACAAGCGCTTACTTACGTGCTTCCAGGCGCTTCTATTCATCACACGGGCTCCATCTTCAACTCACTTCAGCCCGTCATCCGCCATCGCCGGAACCCTGCAAAACAAGAAACATCATTACTAAAGACTTTAAAGACATTAGAATTACTCGAAACTTACCGTTCGTGCAGTAAACGACGGACAGCAGTCCTCTGAAGTCAAGAGGCCTGCTCCCCTTATCCAGTGAAGAAACTGGTTACAGCACCCTGCCCCGAGGCAGATGGAGAGCATGGCGTTCACTTACCTAAGGTGAGAGCGTTAACCTTTGGGGTTCTACAGGAGAAGAGAAAGGGAAGAAGAGAGAGACATTCAATAACCCAGTTCCTTAATCCCATATTTTCTATCTGCAGACATCTTACCCTTCGAGTCAGACATACAGTGCACAGAGGTCCAGCCCAAAGAGCCAGCCATGTGTTACACATCACCTTTGAAGATACGGTATACGCCCAGTCAAGACCGGCGCCTCTACGGGAATCAGGTGAGCGTTACAGAACGCAAAGCCTACCACAAAACTCCCGTCCAGGCGCTATGGAAACTTCGGATACCGACCAGCTAGCCCAGTTACTTGGGGAACTAAGGGCAGAAGTGCATGCAGCCCGTCAGGAAACGAACGCTCTAAGAAGGGAACTGATTATTTCCAAGGAGCGAACAGATGATCTCGCTAGACAATTGCTACAGTCACAAGCCGGACAGACCCCGTTACCCGCATCTGGGGGAAATCTTCCTTCTACATCCTCTATGAATCCAGTGCAGATCAACCTACCTGGGAATGTACCTCTGGCTCCGCCCGAACGATTTTCTGGTGACCCAAAGAGGTTTGCAGTATTTATCAATCAGTGCCGGTTGCATTTCTTATGCCGGCCAGCAGCCTTTCCAACTGATCAAGCTAAAGTAGCTTTCGTGCTTTCGTACCTTAGTGGCAATGCGGCAGACTGGTCGATCCCTCTAGTAAATCAAGATGATCCGGTCCTCCATGATTTTCAAGCTTTTCAGCTCAGTATGGAAAAACTGTTCGCAAGACATTCACAGGGGCAGGCCTTGGACAATGAGCTTCTTTCGTTGCGACAAGGTAATCAAGACCTTTTGGCTTATATTGCGTCTTTCAACAGACTGATAGTGGAAACTCAATGGCCTGAGGACAAAAGGATTACGCTGTTTTATAGAGGTCTACGTGGAGAGCTCAAAGATGTGTTAGCCCAAGTAGTGAATCCCCCACAAGATTGTTCGGACTATATAGACTTAGTCGTTCAAATAGATCACAGACTGCAGAACAGGAAGGCCGATCGTTCCAAGTTTGATGCTCGAGTATTTTCCAAACCGCCAACTCCTTCCAAAGGAGTAGACTCCGGGGAACCCATGCAAATAGGGGGTCTGAAAGGTCCTCTAACACAAAAGGAGCGGGAAAGGAGAAAACAGTTGCAATTATGCCTCTATTGCGGAAACTCAGGGCACTTTCTTCGAGACTGTCCGGTGAAACCTGCCAAGAAGGCAGTATGAGCTGCAGTTACCAAAGTTACAAACTCTGAGCAGGGAAACGACCTCGCCCGACAAGAATAGAGGTCCTCTTGCCGAGCGTGAAAACCAGTTCCGTGACCTCGCATTTCGTGATACCTATGGTCCTCATTAGCCCTGGTAATCCGGATCGATTACATGCAATTGAAGCTTACGTCGACAGCGGTGCCATCGGCAATTATGTGGATCATGAAATGGTTTTGAGGATGAATCTAACTCTTTGTCCCAAGGCTGTAAAGGACGTCATTACTACGGTGGATGGTACGGAGATAGCCTCCGGGCCAGTAACGCATACCACTCAAGAGGTGACGCTAGTAAGTCAAGATGGACACCATGAGAAGATCGTGTTCGATGTGATCAAGGCCCCTCAGTTTCAGATTATTCTAGGAATACCTTGGTTAGAGAAACACAATCCTCTGATCGATTGGCGAGCAAGAACGGTCCAGTTTCCAGAATGTGTCTCTACTTGTCACCCTCCACCTGGTGTTGCACTGGCAGCAATTTCTTCAGAGACTCCCCAGTTACCTCCCGAATACCTAGAATACCAAGATGTTTTCCGGAAGGATCAGGCTAACTCTCTACCTCCTCATAGGTCTTATGACTGCCAGATAGACCTGATACCTGGATCTACTCCTCCTTGTAGTAGAATTTATGCCCTCACCGAGCCTGAGAACCTTCACCTTCGACAATACCTGGATCAATACCTGGCAAATGGGTTTATTCGTCCTTCCAAGTCCCCTGCTTCTTCAGCTTTGTTCTTCGTTCCAAAAAAGGAAGGAGACCTTAGAACTTGTATAGATTATCGCTCCCTGAACCAGATCACCGTTAAGAATAGATATCCGTTACCTTTGATCCCTGAACTCCTGGACCAAGTCAGAAAAGCATGCATATATACAAAGCTGGATCTTAGAGGAGCTTACCACTTGGTACGAGTAAAAGAGGGCGATGAATGGAAGACGGCCTTCCGCACCAAGTATGGGCTATTTGAATATCAGGTTATGCCCTTCGGACTTTGCAATGCCCCGGCCGCCTTTCAATATTTTATGAACGATGTCCTCAGAGAGCTCATAGATGTGTGTGTTGTTGTTTACATTGACGACATCCTCGTTAATTCTTCATCGGAATCTGAACATCGGAAACACGTGAAAATGGTCCTCGAAAGATTGCGTCAACACAAACTTTTCGCTAAGTTGGAAAAATGTGTTTTCAACGTGACTGAAGTTGAATTCTTGGGATTCATATTATCACCTGGCGGAGTGCGTATGGATTCAAAGAAGCTCGATGCAGTTCTCAAATGGCCATCACCATCCTCCGTAAAAGGTGTGCAAAGCATGTTAGGCTTCGCTAACTTTTACCGCAGGTTTATCCCCGAATTCTCTCGAATAGTCCAGCCCATCACTGCCTTGTTAAAGAAAAACAAACGTTTTGAATGGTCTACCGAGGCGGAACAAGCTTTCCAGGATTTGAAGACTAAATTTATCTCTGCACCAATCTTAAAACACCCTCGCCCCGAACTCCCCTACATCGTGGAAACTGATGCTTCAAGCCTTGCCATGGGGGCAGTTCTATCACAAAAGGACCCGGTAACCAATCAGTTGCATCCCGTGGCATTTTGGTCCCGCAAATTCTCGCCTCCTGAAATCAATTACACGATTACTGACAAGGAACTTCTGGCTATCAAGTCTGCCTTTAAGGCTTGGCGGCATTATCTGCTGGGGGCCCGACACACCGTTACTGTGATTACGGATCACCGAAACCTGCAATATTTGAAAACCGCAAAAGCCCAATCCTCTAGACAACTCCGTTGGGCATTATTCTTTGCCGAGTTTGACTTCATAATTACCTATCGACCTGGTACAAAGAACGGTAAAGCTGATGCCCTTTCTCGGATGGGAGTGGAAGAACACTTGATCAACCCTAAACCTGTACCAATCATTCCCGAACAAAGAATTCTGGGTGTAATCGCCACAGAATCCATAGAGGAAGTTAAGGATAAAGCCAGGCAACTTGTAACTCCAGCAGACATACAGAATTGGCATCTGCAGGGAAAGGACTTTGCAGTAAAGGACAACTTATTGTATTTCCAAGAACGATTATACCTACCCAGCACAGATTTACAGAAAAAAGTAATCTCTTGTTATCACGATTCTTTAATGGAAGGACATCCCGGTATGGCCAAGACCTCAGAAAAGATCAAGCGCTACTTCTGGTGGCCGTCTTGGAAAAAAGATATCAGAGACTTTATAATGTCCTGTGGAGTATGCGCCCAAAACAAGAGTTAAAAGGAAAGACCAGCAGGCCTCTTACACCCTATTGACATCCCACCTCGCCCTTGGCATACGCTTTCTATGGACTTCATCACCGATCTACCTCCATGCTCCGGATACAATACGATTCTAGTAATCGTGGACTTATTCTCCAAGATGGCGCATTTCATTCCGCTCAAAGGCTTGCCAACAGCAGCAACTCTGGCCCGAGAATTTCTCGAAAACATCGTCCGACTGCACGGTTTTCCTTCGGTTCTAATTTCGGATCGAGGTAGTCAATTTATTTCTCATTTTTGGCGAAGTTGCTGTCGGTCGGCTCAAATTGATGTGAGACTATCGACCAGTCACCACCCTCAGACCGACGGACAAACCGAGAGGACCAATCAAACTCTGGAACAGTATTTACGCTGCATGCTGCAACAAACTGAAAAAACTTGGAAAGACATCCTTTGGATAGCCGAATATGCCTGCAATAACTCTGTCCATTCGGGAACTGGTAAAACCCCGTTTTTTCTTTTGTACGGCAGTCACCCTCGAACCTCGGAGTTGGATCCCCTCCAAGATCTTGAAACACCAGCAGTAGACTACCTGCATTCTACAATCACCCAAGCCTTTAAGGAAGCTGTTTCTCACCTTCAAAGGGCTAAAGAACAATACAAGAAAGGAGCAGATCAACATCGGAAGGAAGCCCCTCAATATCAAGTAGGGGATCAAGTCTGGTTATCCACCAAATATCTACCTCTAAAAGGGCCACGCACATTCAACCCAAGATACCTTGGTCCCTATTCCATCACTACCATAGTAAACCCAGTAGGGGTCAAGTTGGACTTGCCCCCGCACATGAAGATACATCCGGTCTTCCACGTCTCTCTATTAAAACCCGTGCAACCTCAAACCCGACTAACTAAATCTCCAAAAGCTATCCTAGTTGATGGAGAACTCGAGTTTGAAGTCAAAAGCATTCTGGACTCCAAGATCTCCAAATCTAAACTATTTTACCTAATTGACTGGAAAGGCTACGGCCCCCAAGAGAGATCCTGGGAACCTGCTGAATATGTCCATGCTCCTCGCCTAATCAAAAGATTTCACCGAACATTTCCTGACAAGCCAAAACCCCCAGAGAAGCCCGGTTTGGGAGGGGCCTTGAGGGGGGGTACTGTCATGATCTCTGCTTCCAAAAGGTCAGGGTTTTCCCAACTCCCTTGGAAGCAGATCCATAACCCAGGTTCCGAGTGCCAACCAGTCCCAATTGGGACCTTTTGGACCCAGTCCTGGCGCCAGTGGCACCAGGCTCATAAATATGCCCATTCCCAGCGCTGGAAGCGCCGGGCTCATAATGCTTGGGTGGACTTACCTGCAGCAGACCATGCTGCTTACTTGCCTGCCAGTTGAGCCTCTGATCCTCTTCTGTTTGGAACTACTTTTCCTGTTGGGTGGGGCAGGAGCCACTCCCTAGATTCAGAACACTGGAACTCTTCTGGAAAGCAGGAACTCTTTTCTTACCTAGGCGTGGCTGTGGAAGGAGACACCTAAGCACTACAGGAGGCTATTTAAACCACACCCGATGGATGAATCTTGCTTTGCGTTATTCTGCATCCTCTGCAGCAGAACGCTCATCGTGTCTTCTGCATCTGATGCTGGGCCTAAGGAAAAAGGCTTACCATCCTGAATCCAGTCTTCAGCAACACCTATAAAGACAAGAAAGAACAGGTTAGCATTACGGTCTTCAGTGACAGCTCTTCACTTACCTGCTCCATCGGCTGTCACCAACGCCTCGCGCTGCATTCCGGCATCTGAAAGACAAAGGCTTACCTACTCTTCGTGCGCTCCGGAGGTCTTCACACTGCATTCCGGCATCTGAAAGACAAAAGCTTACCAACTCTTCGCACGCTCCGGAGGCCTTCGGCGCTGCATCCCGCATCTGAAAGACAAAACAAGGTGCGTTTAAAGACATTGGGGAACTTTAATACTCACGTGCCATTACTCTTTTCCACATCTAACCCAGTGGGTATTCCGGCACCCTGCAGCCGCTCCGAACTTGTACCTGCAAAATAAAAAGACAGTTAGAGCGCATCGTGAAGAAGGCAACAAGTGCTTACTTACGTGCTTCCAGGCGCTTCTATTCATCACACGGGCTCCATCTTCAACTCACTTCAGCCCGTCATCCGCCATCGCCGGAACCCTGCAAAACAAGAAACATCATTACTAAAGACTTTAAAGACATTAGAATTACTCGAAACTTACCGTTCGTGCAGTAAACGACGGACAGCAGTCCTCTGAAGTCAAGAGGCCTGCTCCCCTTATCCAGTGAAGAAACTGGTTACAGCACCCTGCCCCGAGGCAGATGGAGAGCACGGCGTTCACTTACCTAAGGTGAGAGCGTTAACCTTTGGGGTTCTACAGGAGAAGAGAAAGGGAAGAAGAGAGAGACATTCAATAACCCAGTTCCTTAATCCCATATTTTCTATCTGCAGACATCTTACCCTTCGAGTCAGACATACAGTGCACAGAGGTCCAGCCCAAAGAGCCAGCCGTGTGTTACACATCACCTTTGAAGATACGGTATACGCCCAGTCAAGACCGGCGCCTCTACGGGAATCAGGTGAGCGTTACAATTAAACAGACTTCTCAAGGAAAGTATAGTGAAATTGAAGATGACTTTAAAAAAGGGGTGGCTGTATTGTTTGCCCCTTGCTTTGTTCACATTAAGAACCCAGCCTGGTTCATATCCCATCTGACTCCCCATGAGTTGGTGACTGGATGCCGCATGAGAATAACCCTTACTCCTCCAACTCCAATAGAAACTGATGCCCACATTGTATCAAAGACTTTAGGTGATGAGATGCATGATTATTTGACCAATATGACCGCTAGTTTTTATTTTATTTCTCAACAGGTCAAGCAGCGGAGGGAAGCATCGAATAAGTTTGAGGAGGAAGACGGTCAAACTAGTGATCCCAGCAAACTGTTACAGCAGCCTAGTTTGTACCCAGGGGACCAGGAGCTAATGCAATGTTTTGTGCACACTTGGAATAAGCCCCGCTTTGAAGGACCCTACCTAGTAGAAGAGGTCACACCCACAGCTGTCAAATAAAAATCAGAAGAGCCTGGCTGCATCTAAATGACGTAAAGCTCTACAAAGGAGAGACCCCTACCTCTCCAACAATCGGTGACAAGGAAGCAAGAGAAGAAGTTCCATCAATGACAACAAGATCAGCCACTAAGGGCAAAACCGAAGTTTATCAAAATAAAGAATATTTCTGAACTTTTCAGTCATTCCCAAGACTGAAGGGAAGTGAACATTGCAGCAATTACAGAACAATTTTAGTTAAGAAAAAGGAACAATATGCCAGAGGCAAAGCAACAATACATATACATATATTACTTCATGTTGCCTATAACTGTAACATTGTGTACATTTTTTAATGGTCTTTTCACCTATATTCTCCAGTCTTACCCAGCCTCAGTAAGACAAGACATGGATGCTGCCACATTTTCTGGGAAACCTAAAAATGGCCATATTATTTTAAGAGTTGTTTTCCTGCAATATTTGTTGTAAAAGGGGAAGAACTCAGTAAAGGTGACCTAAACACACACTGAAAGGAAAAAAGAATGATAATATGTCAGTATACAAGACATACCATGTCTGTGAGAAGATCAATAAGTTTGTTTGGATTGATGCTCATATTCTGTACATTCGACAATTAATTTCTAATGCAGATGAAATAATAATCAATGATACATCTATAATTATACCTAGCAAAGGTACAAATAATGTATTTCTGAACAAATTGTCTGACTTAAAAGAGATGTTGAGGGAGGTAATGAACATATACATTCATATGTTGATACTTCGATCCATTTAAAGAATAACATGTGATATCAACACATGAAGAAGGCGGGGAGGAAACGTCAGATGAAAGCTGTTATGTATGCTCCCTTATTCCTTATGCTATGGGAGCATCTGAAATATTCATAGTCACAGACGTACCAATAAAAAAGGCAAACTGCCTGACAAACCTTACACTTTGCCTAACCAGAGGGCAATTCCATGGTAAAATAGCTTCATTGGTATGGATGAATAAGGTGAAATCCGAAAGACAAGACAATTATGTACAAAAGATGAAGTCTAGAGAAATGCAAGTGACTATGAACCAAATAATAAAATATGAGCAATCTGGAGCAAATGGAGCAGGGATCAGGGTTCAGGAAAATCAGATGTTACAATGCAAAGATAAAACAGGGAAAGAAGTACAGGAATGCTGGAAGAGAGGCCAATTACAACTCAATGGAACAGTCCTGACTCCAGAGGGATGATCAGATGAACTGGTCATATGTAAAGCAATGGCCTTATCGGGACAATGGGAAGCAGTTGTGAGGACTGTAGATAAAGAATGTAAGGACCAATGACCTACAATCACAAAGTTATTAACATGGGTTGAGGATGAGGGGGGACCATTGCAGATATTACCCCTGAAGAATGCATCCTTATGTTTTAGAAGTAATGGCATGATAAAAGCTGGAGAAGATATCAAATGTGGTGGTATTTTTGTTTTACCAGGCGTGAAGGGAGGGACAGAAGTCCTGATGGATCACTAGTGAGCCTGTGGAGCATGAGGATATATGATGTTACCACCAGAATGGGGAGGAGTCTGTTCATTAGTATTGATGATTATACCAGCTCTAGTAGTACCACAAAGTGATCTTCAGATTGAAAGCTTTCCGTAAATGGATACACACCAGAGAAAGATGAGGTCGCTCAACCTCCTGCAGCTGAACAGAGAGGACTTTTTTTCAGCAAAATCGCTAAAAGCTTATGACAATATTCCAGATGAGCATAAACTATTTGGCAAGATGGCAATAAAATTTACATCCACTTTCATGCCAGGACTTCAAACTGCAGTGAATGCCAAGCGGCTACTGATCACTAGATGGGAGCTGCTACAAACAATCAATACAACAATCAAGGGATTTAATGCAATCAAAGAAGAACTAAGGGCCATCCGACTCATGGCCCTACAGAAAAGTCTTGGACTTGATTACAGCAATGGAAGGTGGCATTTGCACCAGCATTGGGCCTTCTTGCTGTACATACATACCTGCCCATGATGAAGAAAATTGAACTTTAACAGAAGCAATAATGAAGTTGTCAAACCTGCACACAAATATGGAAGAAGAAGTAGATGACACTAAAGGAGATGACTCGTTCTCATCCTTGTTTTCCTGGACTCCGACATGGATGGCAAATGCCTTCAAACTACTATGAGCAATACTAGTTTTAGTAATGCTGGGATTCTGCTTTTTGAGGATCATCATTGGACAATGTCAAACGACAGTGAAAAAAACTGTTGGGATGAAGATAATGATTGATATAAATAATGAAACTGGTGAACACATGCAAAACAAGAGCACCACCCGTGAAGACATAAGAGGAGATATCCTTGCACTCCCAGGAATTAAGTTCTATTACCCTAGGGATCACAAGAAATATATAGGATGTTGGGTATTCTATCAACCATCTGAGAAGTGCTGCCATATGATTTGGAGTGTGGATGAACATATAAAGAATGCAGGTCCCCTGAGGGGGTAACAAAGATATGGATCTGAAAGATGTCACTGTGTGAAGAAAAAGTGAAGAAGGCTGAGGAGGTGGTAGATGACTTGACCAGAGGGGGGAAAGTAGAGGAGCAGATGATGTCATCTCTAGTGCCCGCGCTTTCACCTCTATCATACTGGAAGCAAAGCAGGTAGACTCTGTGCATGGCACCAGGTATTGTCCCAATACTGTACCGAAGATATGAGAGATGTTATGCATTTAGACAGCTGCATCGAATGTACCCTTGTGCTGATGTGGTGGAAGGATGTTGGCATACATCATTGGCCATAGAAGAGCTGTAAATTAAGTCAGACCAGAGTAAAGTGATGTCATAAAGAGAAGATACTAAGATGTACTAAAACAATATGCAAATGATTAAAGAATGATAATGAAACCAGACGAGTAGTGAATGTATACACGCAGAAAAGCAAGGTAGATGAGTTACACGGTAACAGTGTATTTTTAGGATTTCTCATAAAGGTTTTCTCAAATATTAATACAATGTAGTTAAACAAGTGTTCTTAGTTCAATATTTGGATACATTGTTCTTAACATATGCTCGCGGATTAGCTTCATTGGCGCAAGTAATCCTTTGCACACAGGTCAGCGAAGGACAAGGTCTCAGTTCACGACCTCAACAAGTAGCCTGCAGGCAAGTTACATATTAGTTACACACAGAGGTCAAGACGGCCATGTTGTATTTTGGAATGACATCGTCCACCATTTTAACTCACAGGGTGACTTTACAGAGAGAATCTAAAATGGCGGGTTGACCTAAAATGGCGGCTTACATTGATTCTAAGGTCAGGACCTTGCAACATGGATTTCTTCGCAAGTGGCTTATAAGCAGCTTTGCGTAGGCCAATGTACATATATTCGTTGCAATAGGAGGTACGATATAATTTCTCGTTTGACAACTGGTCTTAAGGTTTTTCGTTGACTGTTCATTGTACTCTGCCATTTCAGAACGAAGGCCAAGAACATAGTCCATCACATCTCATGTAGGGGATGAGGTGTTGCTCTCCCATTCCTCTTTCACTAGACTGAGGGGACCTCCTACTGGGTGACCAAACAGAAGCTCAAAGGGGCTAAACCCTCCACTGTGTGGGGTATTGCACCAAATTACCATATAGAAAATGCTGAATGCGTGTTTGTTGCACATTCGGCATTGCAGAACATTTCAAAGCTAAAAATGATGACCTACGTGACCGGGTATTACAGGGGTGTCCCCCACTCCCCTAGTTCAGAATTATTGGCTTCTGCAGTTGCAGGGGTGTCCCCCGCATATATTAGGTGTAGATCGGGGGAGAAAATAATTAAATCCCAAAAGCTCGGGTTACAAAATGCAAACAAGTCGGCTATGCATTTTTGTAATTCAAGCTTTTGGGATTTGTAATTTCAATGTAGATCCGTTCTGTGGCAACTCCCTGTAGGTGAACAGAAGGCATGGAAGGAGAATATCCCATTTCCTCCTCCGGTGCTCTTGCAAGCCACCTATCACGCCTTTCAGGGTCTTGTTGGACTGCTCAAAAAGCCAATTTCTTTGTGGATGGAAGGATATAGAGAACTGGTAGGTGACTCCACACTCTTCACACATTGGGCCTCATTACGAGAATGGAGGTAGCCATGGAGCTATGAGCTCCATGGCTACCTCCGTTCCGGGCTCCATTACCGGGTTCCTGCAATGGGGACTTACCGGGTTACTCCGACATAGGAGGACCCGGTAATTCCTCCTTGCAGGAACCCATCCCCATTCACATTTGAGCCCCCATAGGGCTCAATGGGAATGGGGAGGGAAGTAATAACGGGCAGATTACATCTGGCCCATTATTGCTTCCCTCTTCCCCTCGCGGGACCCAGAAAGCATGCCTGGTTTTACCAGGCGTGCGATCCTGGTCCCGCGATGGGAAGCTCGTAATCGGCGCTCCCGGAATGAAGGGGGCCGGTCCCGTACCGGCCCCCTTCATTATGGGAGTGTCAGCCTTATAATGAGGCCCATAGGCCTTCATATACGCTGATATGAAGTTTGATTCCCTGTCAGAAACGGCTTCCTTGGGGAATCCACCATGGAAGAATATCCCAATCAGAGCCTTTGCAACCACAGGTGCTTTGATGCTCCTTAGAGGGACAGCCTCAAGGTACCTTGTGGCGTGGTCTACCATCACAAAAGTCTGTCTCTTCTCTGAGCTGGTTTGAGGATCCAAAGGACCCACAATCTCACTAAGCCTGAATATCTTGAAATAATTAACTAAAATTAACTAAGGTGAGACCGTTCCATCTTGATTTCTGAATTTGGACACAGAGTCAATATGGCCAATATACTTATACCTATACAACAGGTTGACCCGCTCTTTTTCTTTTAACGAGCGGTCTGTGTTATAACAGGGTCATAGATTAATCGAAAAAGAAAAGGGGGGAACACAGACTACCTTATACTCCTGCATTATATATTGGATGATTACCAAAGTGAAATACCACCCAGAAGTCCTCCTGTCTTTAACACAACTACCTACACAGAAACTTTAATTGAAGCCACAAAAAGTCAATAAGAAAATAATCGCTGTCCTTATTTTCTTTATCTATCCACTATTAGATAGGCGGCAGACCAGCACCGACTAGAGAAAGGGGTTTCAGACAGTCAGGGGCAGAACTTCTCTGTCTTTTCTTTGTCCATCTTCTCAATCATTTCTTAGATTTATGTCAAGATTCACCAAACCCTCAGAACTAATCTAAAAAGATATAGAATTATACTGTTTGACTTTGACAACAGGTTGTGATCAGTTGTCTCTGCCACTCTCATGCTTTGAGACTATTCGATTCACCTATGAGTACTGTAGATGTTTCATGTATTAACAAATTATTAGGGTGTGTTGCCCCTCCTCTCTTTTTTCGGGTTACATAATATTGCTTGGATACAACCCTCACAAACCACTTCAAAGCACCCCCTAGCCCTCTTTTGTATATTTAGCCCACAATATCCATGCCTATTCTCTGGGAAGGCCGCCCAACCACAGGTAGTGGAATTAAGGGGGTCTTTGTGGCACCACCTGACATGCCAGAACCTTGACAAGTCAGGCAGGAGCAGACAAATTCCAGAACCTTTACGCCAAAATGTGGCCAATAAAAGTGCCCAGACAACCGATCCGATGTCTTAGTCACTCCCAAGTGACCCGCTAAAGGAATTTGGTGAGCCAAATCCAAAAGCAGCTTTCTGTGACACTGGGGAATCACCTCACTCCTGGTGCCCTCACCCTCAGAGTCTTTTGGCTCACTGTACAGGAGTCCATCCTCCCAGTACACTTTGTACAGTCCAGGGGCCTTGCCCTTAGCCTGCTCCTCTGCCTGCTTTCGCAGACCCGCCAGAGTGGGATACTCTTTCTGGTGTAGAGGAGCAGATGGATGCATATACCCTAACTCCTGCCCCCTCACAGCTGTCATACTTGAACAGCAGGAAAAGAGCTGTGTGTGGGACCCCCTGTGTTGTCCTTATATTGCATTGTGTGAACGAGTGGCGACATGCACTCAGACAACCATATAAAATGTACCCTTACACTGAGAGAGTGGAATGATGTTTGCACGCACTGTTGGACATCATGAAGTGCTGAGTGACATATGACGAGGGCAGAGTGATGTAATAAAGAGGATATATAAGGACATGCTGAAACGACATGAAAATACTTAAGAGTGACGATGTAACTGAAGCAACAACAGAAACATGTACGAAATGATAAAGTAATCATGTATGCAAAAGAAGATAACTTGCTGACCTATACGTGTAAATACGCAGTAACGCAAGGTAGATGAGACGGTTGTAGGTCAAATGGTCGAATCTAAATGGTCGACAGGACAAATGGTCGACACCAAAAGGTCGACAGGTCAATTGATCGAATTTTCTTTTTTTCTTTTTCACATTTATTTTTTTTGTGGGGGTCTCCCCAACCCCCTTTTTTTTGCTAAAAACCCCTTTTTTTCCCTAAACGAAAACCTAAAAAAATATATATAACTAAAAAAAAAATGCAATCATTTGTCCTGTCGACCAAATTGTGTCGACCATTTGTCTGTCAACCATTTGTCTGTCGACCATTTGACTAGACACCAGATGAGACATATAGAAGCTTGCTATAAAGGAAAATATAATGTGGCAAGGACGGCCATTATATGAAGATGGACATCAACTTGTGTAAAGATTCATACCAGCTACCTCAGAAACAGACCAGAAGCGCAGAGTCAGGAGACACAGAAAAACAGCTTTGCATGCACAGTAAAGATGAGTTTAAGTTGGCCTGGGATCAAGGAGTTGCAAAACACAAAGGTAGGCAAATGGATAAACCATGAACATGAGACATATTTCTCTTACATTAAAGAAGAAGAAAACATTTACAAAAGTCAAGTATTGGACAATTAACAATGGCTAGGGCTCCTAAAAGATGAGTGAGCCAGCCTCCAGAGGCTAGCAGGAGCAATAACACCCGGAATAATTGAATCAATTGAATCAAATAGCAGTAAATAGGAGATTGAAATGGACACATTTGCGGTCTCCTCAGACGTGATGCAGAAGTTGAAAATAAGGGCTATTCATTAAGCCTTGGTTGAAGATAGTGATGTGTTCATACTCCCTCAAATGTCCCAGAACAGAGAGAAGACTACAATGTCAACTACAGATGGGAAAATGTGGCTCATCGTTGGACTGATGAGAGATGATGGACTAATTGGGAAAGTGGAGAGTCATTTGACGTGACTCCTGGGTTTCGTTTCACTTACGTGCTGCTAGCCGAGCCGGAAGTCCAAGGTTGGGTTGGAATGCCAACCAATCAGTGCATGAATGGGGGCAACCTGTTATGCAATGTTGGATAGATCAATCTGCTGCCATTTTGTCCATTTTGGCTGCTATAATCAGTGTTATACATATTTAAATGTAGTTTAAGGTGTGTCCTACAAATAAGGGACAGTCAATGAAGTACTAACCCATATGTATTCCATAAGTTTCCCTAACCAATCCCTCCCATCACTAGATTTTACAGTTTGCCCCGTAGGATGACACCATAGGTGACACATATTGGGGTATAAGACCTCTGTGTAATCAAGTTTGTTTGTGGGTGTGCAAGCATCAGTCCGAGGTCTGCAGGTTGCCCTGCTTTATTAAATTGAGAATAAAGTAGTACTTTGTCATGTTCTTTGAATCTGTTCGGTTATTTGGTCTGAGATCCTTTTTGGTAATTCCATCTAGCACAAGAGACGATTCAAGGTCCTAGAGCACACTGGGCTGTGAAGAAGTCAGTCTGATCTGGGCCCCCAGCTGACCTAAAATCATTCACCTTGGGCAAGCCCTTCAGATCTGCGCCCACCTTGTTCTCCATCTCAGGTTCCTGCGCTGCAGACAGGCTACTCTGAAATCACTGAATCCCCTGCTACCTAAGTAGGGTCCTCAGTGGCTACTGGCAGCTTTCCCGCAAGAGTAGGCAACTCAGCAGTCTGTGGAACTGGACTAGGGGCGACTGGCCCTGCTGGTACTTCCAACAAGCCCTCTGGAAGCACTCCACGCCATAAGGCTCTGAGAGTGTTTAATCTGGTGATCTCTTTCGCCCTTGATCGGGTAGCCACTGTGCCTATCTTGGAATTAGGAAGATTATTACCCAATAGACATGGAACAGGGATGGAGTATTTCACCGTTACACAGTGCTGGGTCATGTCAACTCACCAGCTGAACTCTACTATCGCCAAGAGGTACTTACTCTTTCCGTCAAACCCACTGATGCTACAATCAGGCCCATCAATATACTGGCCTGGCTGTACCCATTGCTGGGTGACAGCAGTGACGCCAGCCGCAGTGTCTCAGGCCTCTGGAGTTTTGTGTCGATTGATATATACATGTTCTTAATAGAGTTGAGTATAATTGGGAACTGGGATCTCTTCTGGAGACGCAACATTCCCACTCAGTGTAACCAATCCACATTCAGCCACTCCTTGGTCTACTGGGAAGTCCTCCTGTAGGAGGCCCCACACTAACGATGGCCTCTTCCATGAGTCTAATATTCACTATGGCTTGCTTCGATAAACCCTTGCAAACAGGATCCCCTTTCCTGTGGCCCAGCTCCTTACACATGAAACAACCTTTGGGTGGTGAGAACAAAGGTGTCCCAGTGTTGGGGGTGCCCGAGCTCTTCTTTTCAGTGGGTACAGCTGAACTGAAGTTTGGGGATTTCCCTGCATTCTTTTGGGGAACTAACTTCGAAGAGGATTGGGCTGGACTTTTGTCCTTGCCATACTTATTTATTTTTTTATCTGAAGATTTCTCTTCCGGCTTGAGTGTGCTTGCCTGTTTCTTTTTCTGGACTCAAATACTCACAAACCTGTTGGCAGCCTTTGCAAGCTCCTTAGGGTCTGTGAATGTCTTATCCACAAAATGCTGGTGTAGGTTAACCTCACAATTCTTCAATACATGCTCACACGCAATCAAATTGTACATCCCTTTAAATGTGTCAACTTTGTTACCAGCCACCCAACCGCTCAGATATTTCAACAAGTGTGTGAGTGCTTCAAATGTATGCCACCTTTTCATTCCAAGCTCTGTGAAGCTCTTGAGATACTGTCCTGGGGTTTTACAGAACTTCCTGAGGAGGGCCGCATTCATGCTTTTATAAACGGGCCTTTCCGCAGGAGTTAACTGAAGAATTGCATCAGTCCCTGGTGTCGGTAAGCGACTCATCAGGGTTGCACCCCACAGTACCTCCTCCATCTCCTGCAGCTGAAAAGCGAGCTGGAGCGCTTCAAACCAGTCAAAAATATCCTTCCCCACTTTGTAAGCCCACACTAAGTCTTTGGGGATGTGCCACCAGTATTTACCCTGGGCTCTCTGGTTTGAACCACTACTGCTGCTTTCACCAGATGTGGATCTGTTGGCCTCCTTCTCCTCTTCAAGCACCAGCTTGCGCAGCTCTGTGGCAGGCCTGTCCCGCTCCATGGTGACCTTGTCCCACTGTTTCTGTTCTCTAGCGCTAGTCTCCTCTCCTTGAGAAGGAGCTTTCTAGTAGCTACTTCATTAACACCCGGAACAATTACTGGGCCCCTTAAAGACGTTGCTAAGACCTGTGGGATGCCACACTAGCCCCTGACTTCACTGATACTCTCAAGTGTTGTGAAACTATGATTGCCCCCAAGCGGGATGGTTAGCAACAAACACTGCTCATGCTGTCTTCCTAACCATCTTCCACTTCCTGCTCCAGATGTTCTTTTCTGTTCTGGTACACAGGTTCTAACCCATCCCCTGGGGTCTTCTGCCCAACAGCCCTCATTCCTACCCAAGCTTGGAGGCTGGTTGGCAGTTCAGGTTTATTAACCTTAGTGCTGTGGGGAAGTCCCCTCTCTTGACAAAGGACGCGCAGGACATCCCTGGTCATGCCTTTCACAGTCTCTATGTCAAGATCCATGATTATTACCAATAGCTAGCAGTGTTCTAAATGTAGCTTGTAACAGTACTTTTAACTGTTGGGTGACTTAGCTGTTCACAAGGCTCCAACTAGATCTGACCACCTGCCACCAATGTGACAAATCAACTTCTGGGGCACCAGTGGTTCGGGGATGAATATTGGTTTCTAAACCATCAATCAGCCCCACACCTCTAGTACACCAGAATTGATCTGATCAAATTGGAAACACAAACAAATTATACACCTCCATGTCCAATTTTGGTAACGTGGACGGAACGGCAGGCTTATCTCTGAAAGGTTATGGATCGTTGGTTAGTTGCAACAACGCAAAAATACAATCATTACCCAATGATAAAAGGGACTGTCTAGTTAAATTTGTATACAAATATCTACTTTATTATTATTCAACATACAGTTCTAGCACACTACAAAATACAACCCATCCTTTAAAGGAATGCAGAGAACAAACAGTTTCAAGAAGGAAAAGAGATGCACTCTGGATACTGACAGGAGGGTAGTCAGCAAAGTAATTAATTGCAATAGTTCAAGGATACTTGATTTCAGCACAAAGGGAGCAACGGGTTGTAAAATGTCAACGAGGGCCTTCAGAGAAGGGCCGGGGGATAGAACCACAATGTACCTTGTGCTTCTAGAGGTTTTTGGTACGCAACAGGGTTGATTTTTTTTCTGGGCACTTTGCAGCTCCTGCAACAGAGTTCAAGATGCGAGACAGTTGCGGGATCAGGCGACAGACAGTTCAACGAGCGAGGCTGGACGGACTGCTGCAGGCTGACCTACACGGCAGCCCAGGGTCAGGAATCGCTGTCTCAGTACTGGTTGGTGGGCTAAGCACTGGTCGAGGTGTCTCAGACGATGTTAGCGACTGCGGTGTGACAACAGTCAGTGGTGCAGTCGGATGCAGCTAGAGGGGCTCGACTGACTCAAAAATGTCCTTTAAGGTGGACGCTGGTTGATGCTTGTTGATGCACTCCTCCTAGCTTCTTCACTGGGATTTTGTTGTCCTTTAAGGTGGATGGCCCAAATCTGAGGGGAGTGTTTCAGGCAACGAGCTTGTCATTGGTTTGGTTCAGAGACTCTCTGGCACTTCCCGCCTAGGAAGTTTGATGCAGAGCCTAGCAGGGCATGTTGTGTGCTGGCTGAGTACTAGTTCTGGAGCTGCGGAGGGTCCTCTGGATTTAGTATCTCCCTCTGTTCCCTGCAAGATGTTTAGGGGATGGATCTTGCTTCACTCTTTGGAAATCCTGGTCTTCCTTCGCTGGTGGAGGCTGTAAGGCAGAGTGTATCTTCAGCTAGGGTCCAATGCTGAGTTTTTCTTGTTACTCCTGGCAAACTCTTCAGATCATCTCCCCAAAAGAGGGGTTCAGCGCTCTTTTAAATCCAAATTGGCCACACTGATTGGTGTAGGTAAGCCTACCTTAATGAACCAATCCTGGGTCCCCACCAACAATCTCCTGTATGCCTGAGGTCATAACTAGAGTGCTTTGCAACAGAAAAGGTAAAGGGGTGAAAACATGTAAGTCCCACCCATATTCCTGTCTGTTGTGGATCAAAGGGTCTCTCTGGTTAATTAAGCTCTCTGTGGTTCTAGATTAAAGTGGATGGTCAGCCTTGAAGCTGCAGCGAGAACAGACTTTCTGTCTCCAACAATCCATATATTTGTACCTTCTGAATGGGGACACCCTGTGGAGGTTGCCTAATGTAAACACATAGTCCCAGACATGACATATCACTGCACTTGATACTGAGAGGCAGGAGCTGGCTTCAGGTTGACACAGTGCATATCAAAGGGTGTTGGGGTTTTCCTGTTTGTTGTTGGTCTTGCGACCAGTCCTCCTGTGTCTTGCTTGAATTAACTCTGATTAGTATGCAAAGCTGCCACCAGCAGCTGTCAAAGGGCGGGACAGATCAATGGAGCCTTTGTTAGTAAATTAGGCTGGCCATGGCAGGAGGAAGGTTTTGTCTTTCCCCTTCTCAGATGACTTGATGTACTCTTGGCTGTCATATTCCAACTAAATATGAAAGTGGGGTGGTGCCTGTAGGCTGTGTCCACCCAGAGTACACAGGTCTATGTGTATGGCTTGCTGTGAGCATAGGAAAATGTGCCTGGATTAGCCCCACACATTTTCCGGAGGTTGATCTATCATCATTCAATTTCATTTAAAATTTCAAAAAAGCCCAAGTGAGCGCACACCCACCATGTGGATGGTCGAATTCCTCACAGTCCCCACTCAATGAGCATGCCGCATGAGGAAATAAAGTGCTGTAGGCACTGGATTGATTCAGCCGTAGACTATGAAAGGTGCAGCAGGGCGTGGCCCATTATAACGGTGGGGCTCCCAGGCCATGAGGCCACCCATTAAGAGATTGCGAGACTCAGGTGCAGCAGTGACGTGCACACCACACAGGGCATGGGGAACGCAAAAGAGCATGAAGTATGCCACAGAACCGGGGGCAGTGATATAGATCGGACCCACATGGATGACAGACCATCTAAGAACAGTTTGTTGCACAGGGCGCACAGTGAGATTGGGTGTTCCTACATGGTGGACAGGTCCTTGAGTGAGGAGTCCTGATATATCACAACATTCACTACACATCTAGAACTTTTTTGCTATATGAGACTGAGCCTTGAAATCTCTTCGGCAGAAGAAATTTTCCAAGAAGAAATCTGGAAATTCATATTCTACATATCATATTGTATTAACTACAGAGACGATACCCTCATCTTTGGAAAGTCTCAGGAAGACCAGGATGCTACACTCATGAGAGTGTGCAAGGCATGAAGTGATGCCAATCTGACCCTCAACAAAGAGAAAAATGCACATTTAAATAAGTCCACACTGAAGTTCTTCGGCAACACATTCTCGGAAAAGGGCATAGAACCAGACCCCGACAGGATCAAATCCCTAACTGAGGCCCCTAGCTCACTGAACATCGCCCAACTGAGGCCATTCCTAATTATAGCAATCTACTGTACAAGATACCTCCCAGACTTGGCCTTCACGAGCTCCCCACTACAAACACTGACCAAAAAGGACCACAAGTTCACGTGGGAGTCAGTGCAGCAAGAAACATTCAACAAAATCAGGAAAGACATTGCTGCAGTATGCATGTCATACTTTGATCCCAGCAAAACAAAAGAGCGGATGGCTGGAAGGTTTAGAATAACTCTTAACCTATGGCATTGCTCAGGGCAAGGCTCCAGACCATCGTTCCTCGCCTGTCAAGCCATTACAAAAGGGGAAAGACCATATGCACATCGGTCTTGGTCCCACCCTCAAAGGGGCAGTCCAGCCCAAACTGCTTGGTCACATCCCTTTTGCACAGGACCACAAGCATCCCCCAACATGTTTCAGCCACATTGGGCGTCATCAGTGAGGAGTAGTTGGGTCTCTAGGCACAGCAGGCATGTGACCCACGTCTGGGCATACCCGTCCCATTCAGGGTGACAATAGCAAAACAAAACAGGTGATGGCTGAGAGGTTTAGAATAAATCTTAACCTCTGGCATTGCTCTGGGCAACTCCCCTAACCATCGTTCTTCGCATGCCAAGCCATTACAAAATGGGAAAGACCATATGCAAATCATACTTTGACTCCAAATGCACACTGAAGTGATGGTAGACGCAAGCCCAGTAGTACTTGGAGCCATTCTGGTGCAACACACCGGCAGCTAAAATGCTCCATGAAAGATTATGTTGTATGACAGCAAGAGCTTGACCAAAGCCAAACGACGATACTCACTGGCTGAAAAGGAAAGCCTTCCTGTCGCATGGGCATGCGAGCACTTCCACCTTTTTCTGTATGGCAAAAAGTTTACCGTCATTACAGACCATCAGGCTTTGTCACAAAATATGGCAAACTAACAGCCCAAATGCCACCTTGCATCGCTCGATGGGGCCTACACTTGCAACGGATTCAACATTTTACACAAGCCGGGCAAGGAAGCAAACCCAGCAGACTTTTTGTCCCCCACCCCCTGTCATGCCTGCAATCATCGAGAGGGGTATGTCAACAAGGTTGTTCAACACGCCCAACCGCAGGCCATCCTGATAGAAGAGTTAGCATGGTGTACGTCAGAGGACATAACTTTAGAGCTGGTGGCATCCTGCATACAGAGCGGGAGGTGGCGATCAACGGAATACTCAGCACAGTTCAAGCGGCAATAGACGTCAAACTCTTTCAGACACTCGCCAGCATAAAAGACAAGGGGGGTCATTACGAGTTTGGAGGCAGCCATGGTGCTATGTCTGGGTCCGGTGTCTCTGAATGGGGACTTACCGGGTCATTCCAACCTTGGAGGACCCGGTAAGTCCCCATTCAGAAAACCATTCCCCATTCCCATTGAGCCTCTATAGGGCTCAATGGGAATGGGGAAGGAGCTAATAACGGGCCTGCAAATTGTGGGCCCGTTATAAGCTCCATGGTTCCTTAACGGGTCCCGCTAAGGACGGCTGGTCAGACCAGCCATTCCTGGTGGGACCCGCTAAGGGACCTCGGAATATGGTGATACGGGGTTAACGGCACCGGCATCCTTACCGGTGCCATTAACCCCCTACTGCCAGACTCGGAATGAGGCCCAAGCTGTCCATCTCGCCATCCAATCTGATCCATATCGGAGATAGAATTGTGTTACCAGCTCCCCTGCACCGACGTGGGGTGGACATGGCACACGAAGGCCACCGAGGGATAGTATCAACCAAAAGGCTACTCAGGAGGAAAGTGTGTTTCCACGGAATGGAGTGTACTATTGAAAGCACTCTCTATGTGTGCCACATATGCTTCAGCTTACAGCCACACTCTGCCTCGTAGCCCATGCAGATGACGCCACTGCCTGATTGAATCTGAGAAGAGGTAGCCATTAAATTCTTCGGTCAACTGAGATCCGGCGACTACATACTAATGGTCCTAGATGAATGCTCCAGGTACCCTTGGATCGAGATTCTACAGTCTACCACTGCCACGGCAGTGATACTAGCGCTAGACCGAATCTTCTCATCCTATGGCATTCCAAAAGTGGTTAAGTCGGTCAATGGCCCTCCGATCACAAATCATGACTTTCGGGACTTCGCCTAGTGCATGGGCTTCCACCACAGGAAGGTCACCCCATTGTGGCCTCAGTTGCATGGGGCGGTTGAACGTTTTATGGCTAACATCAAGAGGACCATAAGGATATTTAATATAACACACAGACCCATAGAACAGACACGATACCAGTTCCTGAGTGACTACCGCAACACGCCACATGACCCCACGGGGGCATGAGCTGCAGAGCAAATGATCTGTAGCACAGTGCACACGAGAATGCCCCACGATCCGCATAAGGGAGAGTTCATCAAGAGTGACAGCAAAATCCAGAGGAGGGATGGAGAAGCAAAGGATAAAATTAAGGAATACGCTGACCGCAAGCACAGAGCACACAGGTTACACTTTCAGCTAGGGGACAGAGTCACAGTGAAACAAACTATCTCTCACAAGGGAGTACCACCATTTGACCTTTGACCACTAGTCGTGGAGGGCAGAAAGGCTTCCATGATCACTTCCACAAGGGACGACAAACGTGGGACGTGCAATGCCTGATTCTTTAAGAAAGTAAGACAAGACCTCAGGAAGAAGACAGAGAATGGAGTGAACGTAAAGATGAAAGACGGGAAGAGTCTGGATCACGGGAGGTGACGAGGAGTCAGAGGGAGATAGGAGTGTGACCCAGGAGGCAAACCGAGAGTCAAACGCCAGCGTTCGAGAATGGGTGGACGACGTCACCGGATCATAAAACGCCCAAGAAGGTGGATAGAGGAAAAGGTATAGGACATTGTTATTTTGGAGGGAGACGCAGCGTTGCATCACAGGCATCGTGCTTTGCCGGCACAAGCTGCCATGATGGTCATTTGACCAGAGTTAATGAAGTAAAGGAAATATGTAAAGTAACGGCAGACCATGAGTGTAGACGTGCATCCCTGTTGTAAGTGTGTGAGTGCGGCCCATCGGCCAGATCTGACAGTATACATTCTGACCCCTGGTGGGGCCATAAATCAGCAGGGGCTATGAAAGATAGATAGATAGATAGATAGATAGATAGATAGATAGATAGATAGATAGATAGATAGATAGATATTGATGTGATGGTGATCAATAGGATAGATAATGTAGAGATATATATCAGTGTGATAGAAATATTGATATGATAGTTGAACATTAAATGCATAGATAATGATAATCGAATAGATCGATGCAATGGGATAAATAGATGGATAGATAGCTGGATGAATGGATAGTTGATCAGATAGATAGATAGATAGATAGATAGATAGATAGATAGATAGATAGATAGATAGATATCCATGTGATAGATAGACGATGGGATAGATGGATAGATAGATAATGCTGATGGGATGGATGGATAGATAGATAGATAGATAGATAGATAGATAGATAGATAGATAGATAGATAGATAGATAGATAGATAGATAGATAGATAGATAGATAGATAGATAGATAGATAGATAATATTGATGAATAGACAGACATTGGGATAGATAGATAGATAGATAGATAGATAGATAGATAGATAGATAGATAGATAGATAGATAGATAGATAGATAGATAGATAGATAGATAGATAGATAGATAGATATGATGATGGGATAGATGGAGAGAGATAGATAGATAGATAGATAGATAGATAGATAGATAGATAGATAGATAGATAGATAGATAGATAGATAGCATTGGGATAGATGGATGGATGCGTTGTCGCTTATAGAGAAAGGGTGAGGGCAGGAGATTGGCAAATAGAGAGGCAGTGAGAGAGAAGAGTGGGCCGCGGTGGGCATGCATAAGAGAGATAAGGCGCACGGTGTGGACACATGGCATTCTTCCACGCCTCGCGTGCTCCAGGCTTGAGATCTCGGGGTCCTCAGCCCCCCCTCTGCCCAGCGGGGAGGGGCGGAGAGGGCCCCGGGTGCCCTGGGCAGGCCAGCTCTGCACCTCTGGAGCCGGCAGCAGGTCGATAAGTAATTGTTATTGCAGGCAGGGAATGCAGAGGAGCGGCTCCTTCAAGAACATTTCTCATTTACTGCCTATATTTATTTATTTATTTTTGGGGAGGCTGCTGGTCACACTCCACCCCCCCCCCCCACTCCCTCCCCATGCTCAGGGCGCATGCGGCCGACACCCCTGTCCATCCATCACACTTTGGTGCTACCAGTGCCAAAAAGAAGAGCGGGAGGGGAGAAAAAAAATCCCATTTTCAGCAAACAAGTTTTTTTTATCCCCCACCTCCTGCAAACCCCCTCCCCCCGCAAATGAAATCAGTCATTTTCATCAAGTGCCAGCTAAATATTATCCACAGCCCATTCAGAGGGATCGAATCCTATTTGGAAGGGCGATTCGACATCTGTTTTCAAATTTGATCAGCTATGAACTTTATTTTCCGAGTTTGGGGAGAATTATATGGCATCGATCGGCCGGGGCTGTGTCAGGGCCACATATATCCTGCTGGCGTGAGGCGACGAGGAGGCTGAGCGAGGCTCAGAGAGGCACACACTCCCAGCGCAGCTCCTGCCGCACGCTCCCCTCGGGGCTCCGGCGTCCTCTCTACGCCCCTCTCCCGTCCCCCTTGCGCACCCCCGCTTCCGCGTGCAGTACCTTCTTCTGCGCCCCCCGCCCTGCCCGCCCCTTCCTTCCTGTCTCCCTCTTCCTCCTTCTTCTGCCCGTTCACTTGTTCCTTCCAGCTCCTTTCGCATGCTTGCAGGAATACTTCTGTCCTCGTTTTACCGGCTTCGCTTATTCCTTCCTAGTGCCCTTTACACCTTGCTCCCGTGTTTCTTTCTACCCGCTTTATTCTTCACAGCCTGCACTGCTATAACCCCTCTCGCCCCTTAATTCCTTATTCGCTTACTACTCTCTTTGCCCAAGTCCTGGAACCCACTCCCTCCCCGACACCTTAGTCCTTGCGTTCGCTGTTCCCTCCCTCGGTGTGGCATTCTCTTACTCTACTTTGTCCCCCCTTCTCTTCCTTCACTCTACCGACTCTCCCCTTCCCTTCGTCTCCTTTCTCCTTCCTCGCTCGTGTCCCCTCCCTCTTTCTTGTTTGGGTTGTTATTGGTGGGAGGACATAGAGAAAGGGGGCGCCTCTCCACACCGGCCAGAAGAAGAGGAGGAAAAGTGAGCCTGAAAGTGCAGCGCGGCTCCTGAGACCAGAAAGCTGCCCTGCCAGGCGCCGAGAGAGCTGCGCCTGAGACAAGACACGCGCCCCGAGAAGGCAGCCTCGCGCGCACACCTTGGGCACGAGCCCTGCCCCTGAGACCACCCTGGGACTTCCGGCCGCCGCGGACTACTCCCTCGGCGAGATTGTGAGTACAAACTTTGCGGACTGGGGTGCATTTGCGGGGGGTGGGGGAAACTGTGGGGAAGAGGGTTGTTTCTTGCTTTCTGTTCAGAGAAAGTAGGGGTGATTTGCTGGTGCCCGAGAAAGGGTTGTGAACTCCGTGGGCCAGGTTTGAGGGTGTGTGCTGCGTTCACCAGAAGTGTATGAGGCCACTAGAAGGGTCCTGGAAGGGATGGTGGCACGCGCATAGGTGGAAGGCTTCAATACTTAGCACAGCTGTATTGTGCGGGTTTCAGACCCTATCCACACAACCCAAGCGCACAGCACGGACGGACGTGGTTACACCCAACTCTGATGCACAAACCAGGCACAGAGCACAAGTGGACGGGTTTTAGATACATGCTAGGAGAAGAAGTCCATTAAATGTCAGGAATATTGCATATTAACAAGGGGGGGGGGAGTTCCTGGGAGTCCCTCTGCTGGACATTAGTCCTGGTTACGAGTTACGAGAGCCTTACCCAAGGAGTATTGCATGCAAGAGCTTCAGTCAATCGGGAGCTACACAACAACTTGGCTGTAAGAGCGCCAAGCAAGGAACACAGGTGAAATAGGTCCAGCAAGTAACAGGTGCAACCTGGGCGCAAGAGCGGCGCTTGGCGGACAAGTAGACACTACAGGTGATATGGGATGCAGTCTTAGTAATGTATGAAAACATAACGACAGTGTTTAAATGCACTACCCAACACTCAGCTGAAATAGCTTCCAGCAAATAACACATGCAAAACATGGGTGCAAGAGCGCCAAGCAAGCAACACAGGTGAAATAGCTTCGAGCAAGTAACATGTACACAACATGGCTGTAAGAGCGCCAAGCAAGCAACACAGGTGAAATAGCTTCCAGAAAGTAACAGGTACACAACATGGGTGTAAGAGCGCCAAGCAAGCAACACAGGTGAAATAGCTTCCAGCAAATAACACATGCACAACATGGGTGCAAGAGTGGTGCTTGGTTGACAAGTACCCAATACAGGTGAAATAGCTTCGAGCAAGTGACAGGTACACAACATGTTTGCAAACGCGCCAGTCAATTACCAAGCGGCAGGGCAGCTAAAATAGCTCCGACTGAATAACAGATACAGAACATATGGACAAGAGCGTCGCTGAAATCCCAAGGCACTGCAGGAGTGCAAGAACGCCAAAAAAACAGACAAGCACACAACACTGAAGCACTTTAATGAGACGCTAGCTTCACAATCCGGTGCAAGTGGCAGGTATGCAACACGGGTGCAAGAGCTTCATTGAAATTATAGAAAGAAGACACACGTGCAAGAACTTCTGTGAAACCTTTGCTATACACAGCACCTGTGGAGGAATTTCAAGGAAATGGCAGGTGAACAAGAAGGGCGCAAGACTTCAACTGGGCAGCCGCCCCAAAAGCAAGACCTTCAGTCGAATCCCAGATAAACAACACCTGTACACGAGCGTCAATCCAATCACAGGTACAACACGCAGGAACAGATTGCCAATAGAATTCCAGGCACAGAACAGGGGGTAATACTATCAATCCAATCCCAGTTATACAGTACAGGTGCATGCATGTCACTCCAACCAGGTACACAACACAGGTGCATGCATGTCACTCCAACCAGGTACACAACACAGGTGCATGCATGTCACTCCAACCAGGTACACAACACAGGTGCATGAATGTCACTTCAATCCCAGGTAGACAACACTGGGCCATGAAATTCAATCCAGGCTCAAGTACACAACTCCGGATAAGAATGTCACTCCATCCCCAGATGCACAACACAGGATAAGAATGTCACTCCAATCCCAAGTACACAACACAGGTGCATAAGTGTCACTCCAATCCCAGGTACACAGCACTGGGCCATGAAATTCAATCCAGGCTCAAGTACACAACTCCGGATAAGAATGTCACTCCATCCCCAGATGCACAACACAGGATAAGAATGCCACTCCAATCCCAGGTACACAGCACAGGTGCATGACTGTCACTTCAATACGAGGTGCACAACACAGGATAAGAATGTCACTCCAATCCCAAGTACACAACACAGGTGCATACGTGTCACTCCAATCCCAGGTACACAACGCAGGTGCATGAACGTTACTCCAATCCCAGGTAGACAACACAGGATAAGAATGTCACTCCAATCCCAAGTACACAACACTGGGCCATGAAATTCAATCGAAACCCAAGTTCACAGCACAGGATAAGAATGTCACTCCAACCCCAGGTGCACAACACAGGTGCATGAATGTCACTCCAATCCCAAGTACAACACGTGGTAAGAATATCAACAGAATCACAGGGACACAACACAGTGTAATGATGTCATTAGAATCCCAAATACAACACCACATGCCAGAATGCCAATAGAATCCCAGGTACACAACACGGAGTAAGAATGTAAATGCAATCCTTTACACAATACAGACAGTGACTATCTATCCAACCCCAGGTACACAATCCAGAGTAATAATGCCAATAGAATCCCAAGTACAACACCACTGGCCACAATGCCAAACGAATGCTCGGTACACAGCATGGAGTAAGAATGTCCTTGCAATTCTAGAAACGGAATTTTGGGTAAGAATGTCAATTCAATCCCAGGTACACAACACTGGTAAGAATGTCACTAGAATCCTAGATACACAACACGGGTAAGAATGTCAATAGATTCCCAGGTATACAACACGGGTAAGAATGTCAATAGATTCCCAGGTATACAACACGGGTAAGAATGTCAATAGATTCCCAGGTACACAACACGGGTAAGAATGCCAATAGAATCCCAGGTACACAACACATGGTAAGAATGTCAATAGATTCCCAGGTATACAACACTGGTAAGAATGTCACTAGAATCCCAGGTACACAACACGGGTAAGAATGTCAATAGATTCCCAGGTATACAACACGGGTAAGAATGTCAATAGATTCCCAGGTACACAACACATGGTAAGAATGTCAATAGATTTCCAGGTATACAACACTGGTAAGAATGTCACTAGAATCCCAGGTACACAACACGGGTAAGAATGTCAATAGATTCCCAGGTATACAACACGGGTAAGAATGTCAATAGATTCCCAGGTACACAACACATGGTAAGAATGTCAATAGATTCCCAGGTATACAACACTGGTAAGAATGTCACTAGAATCCCAGGTACACAACATGGGTAAGAATGTCAATAGATTCCCAGGTATACAACACGGGTAAGAATGTCAATAGATTCCCAGGTACACAACACGGGTAAGAATGCCAATAGAATCCCAGGTACACAACACATGGTAAGAATGTCAATAGATTCCCAGATATACAACACTGGTAAGAATGTCACTAGAATCCCAGGTACACAACACGGGTAAGAATGTCAATAGATTCCCAGGTATACAACACGGGTAAGAATGTCAATAGATTCCCAGGTACACAACACATGGTAAGAATGTCAATAGATTCCCAGGTATACAACACTGGTAAGAATGTCACTAGAATCCCAGGTACACAACACGGGTAAGAATGTCAATAGATTCCCAGGTATACAACACGGGTAAGAATGTCAATAGATTCCCAGGTACACAACACGGGTAAGAATGCCAATAGAATCCCAGGTACACAACACAGGTAAGAATGTAAATACAATCCCATCTACATAATACTGAAGCATGAATTCCAAACAAATCCTGGTTACACAACACAGTGCAAAAAAATCTTATCACAGGTGCACTACAGAGTTGGATGGTTTTTGCTATAAACCCTGGTGTAGAATGTGGGCGAAAGATCTTAAATCCAATTGCACACAGAGGCTAAGGATTGACGAGTTTGTATTCAATCCCAGAAAACAAACCAAGGAGGAAGATCTTAACAGCAACTGCAGTAGCATTATATGGGGAATGGTGGGTGGGGCATTTCATATTCAATACCAGGGATAGGGCATGATTTAGAGATTCTAAATTGAATCCCAAATGCAGGCTATGGGTATGATATGATGATATGATATGATATTTTATTTATATCGCACCTATACTCAAGTGTTTCAGGGTGAAAGACCTTACATTCAAATCCACATAACGAACTCTGGTGGAAGATCCTACTCCCGGTGCCAAGTACGGGATACAGAGTGGCGGTTTTACACATAATCCTCGGCACGAAATCCAGCTGGAAGATCCTACTCCCGATGCCAAGTGCAGGATACAGAGTGGCAGTTTTACAAATAATCCTCAGCACAGAATCCAGGTGGAAGATCCTACTCCCGGTGCCAAGTGCAGGATACAGAGTGGCGGTTTTACACATAATCCTCGCCACAGAATCCGGGTGGAAGATCCTACTCCCGGTGCCTTGTGCAGGATACAGAGTGTCGGTTTTATACATAATCCTCGGCACATAATCCGGGTGGAAGATCCTACTCCCGATGCCAGGTGCAGTATACAGAGGGCGGTTTTACACAGAATCCTCGGCATACAATCCAGATGGAAGATCCTAGTCCTGGTGCCAAGTGCAGGATACAGAGTGGCTCTTTTGCACATAAACCTGGGCACATAATCTGGGTGGAAGATCCTACTCCCGATGCCAAGTGCAGGATACAGAGTGGTTCTCTTACACTTAATGATCGGCACAGAATCCAGGTGAAAGATCCTACTCCTGATGCCAAGTGCAGAATACAGAGTGGCGGTTTTACACTTAATCCTCGGCACAGAATCCAGGTGGAAGATCCTACTCCCGATGCCAAGTGCAGGATACAGAGTGGCAGTTTTGCACTTAATCCTCGGCATAGAATCCAGGTGGAAGATCGTACTCCCGATGCCAAGTGCAGGATACAGAGTGGCAGTTTTGCACTTAATCCTTGTCACACAATCCAAGTGGATGATCTTGTGTCCAATTCCAAGCATGGGGTCATGATATACAGGATCCCAAATAAAGGGCATGGATTAAAGGTTTTAGATTCCAACCCATATCTTGGACATGGCTACATATAGTTTCTCAGTACTAGTAGCTCAAATCTGGAACTCTCTGCCCACCGCTTTAAGAGTCGAACCATCCTTCCCAGCCTTCAGATACAAAGTAAAGTCATGGCTTGCCGCACAGCTGAATTAGGACTTCTCTCCTCTGACCTCAAACATATGCTCACACCATATATTTATGCTTGCTCCGTATACCTGATGTAAAAGGGCTTCCGGTTGAGACCCTATCAAAAACAATCACAAGTGAACAGGGTCAATCCTACCTATTCAAAGAACCCAATAGTCTACTTCGTGCAATATAAAGGACACATCTTCATAGTTACTGTAAATGTTTATAATCGAAGGTAGAGACCTAATGGTCTAGTTACACACAAGACACAGAACATTCCATTGAAAAACAGACATGCAAAAAATGTGTGATGGTTTAGCACATGAATCTTCGAGACAACTCGAAAGATGGAGTGTTCTATGTGTGTACTGCCTACAAGAGAAAAACATGGGGCCGTGTCAGTACTTGGGTATTGAGAAATAGGTAAGGAGGTGAACATAACTAATTATTTATTTATTTGTGTCCAAATTAATGTATACATTTCTTTCGAGTTCACCCGTCCTGATGAATGCCCGCTCAAGAAAGGCTCATACTGTAGCCTGCTAGGACCAAAACACTCCTGTGTAGACTGTCTTAATTCCAATTTCAGTGTTCATCATTAACACTGATCCCATCTGCGATTTCTCAACATTATGTTATGTTAATGTATTATATATGTTTTGACCCCTGTGGTGCTTTAACCCAGCAGTAGACAATGTACTCTGTAGGTTGTTTGTATTGAAATCCGAGTCTCAATTGTCTCGAAGATCTAAAACATCACGCATTTTTTTTGTTTGCATGTCTGTTTTTCAATGGAATGTTCTGTGTCTTGTGTGTAACTAGACCATTAGGTCTCTACCTTCGATTATAAACATTTACAGTAACTATGAAGATGTGTCCTTTATATTGCACGAAGTAGACCATTGGGTTCTTTGAATGGGTAGGATTGACCCTGTTCACTTGCAGTTGTTTTTTACTCCGTATACCTGCAAAGGACGTACGCCTTGATTTGTAACACTAGGCGCTCTCCTTGTCTGCTCCTAGTCGTACCACTATACGTGTATAAAAAAATATGCATATAACTCACTGTAATTCATAACTCCCTGAAATGTCTTTTAATGGTATGCTGTTACAAATTCAGTTTATTCGTGGAACGGTTTACGTGCGCTGACTCTCACCTCTAGACCGCTCTGTTTACTTGTACCCAAATCTGTACATTATTTACTGCCATTTCTAAGTTTCGATCGATGTATTTCTGGAGCTTTTTCCCATGTTGTAACAAACTCTTTTTTTACGCAAGCAAAAGCGTCCAGATACCCTCGGGTTTGGTGCGCTATACAAGCAAATAAACTAAACTGCAGGAGCTTTTTTCCAAACCCAAATGTAAGAAACGGGCTAGTAAGGGGGCTATGAGGACCCTGACTCTGGCCATTAAAGCAGAGAATTCTTAGCTGCAGTCACAAGCAGGTGGACAATCTCACATCCAATCCCAGGTTTGTGGGATGTGTGTGATAGTTTAGGTCGGCTCAGAATGTCACTGGGGCAAGGGATAGAGAGTCTCACGCCTCGCCTGAGAAGTGGGGCACAAGGCGTGCCCTCACAGAAGTGGGGCACCGATAGGGGTCTCGCACCCCCCCACAAGTACAGAATGTTAATACCGATAGTTACCAGTCACAGGTGGGGACTCAAACATTGTAGTTGTGAGTCATGGGTAGGGTTCCACATCCCTCAATTGTGGGGCACAGATTCAGTTGTGGCACGGGGTGGGCTCTTAGATCGCCTCTCAGTTGAAGGATAGGGGTGGCAAGCCCTCATCTACTTTTTACTGTTACACATAAGGCAAGGTCTTGTATCCTCTCATATTTGTAGGTGGTAAGGGGGTGGCGTGGTGTCCCACATCTCCTCTCACACGCAGTCCACTAGAGGCACGCTCCGATTCCTGACTGCGGTGGCCCACATGATGGAGTTGACGTCTTTGCGGTACATGGGTGGGGGGACTCAAATCCTCTCCTCACGTCCTTTCTCATATGTGTGACATTTGTGGGCTGGCAGCACCTCTCAGTTGCGGGGCCCTGGTGGAGATCACGCTCTCACTTGTAGGATATGCGAAAGTCTCAAATCTCTTCATAGTTGGAGGAGACATGCGCGGTCTCAAGTGGGCCAGTGTTGGAATATTAGCGGGCAGTCTTGAATCTCACCTGAGCCCAAGGACCCTGGTGAGGGGACACCCCTGCCCAAGTGCAGCACGGCTGTGGGTTTTAGGGCGCCCCCTGTCAGCTCTCAGTTGCAGGGCACTGCTGCAAGTCTAACTTCTCTTCTCAGCGTTAGGACACTGATGGGGTGTCTCATCTCCTCTAAGTGGGGGGGGGGCACATAGAGGGTCTGGTGTCTATCTTCCTATCTATCTCGCCATATATATTTAAGTTATCTCTTGCGTGTCCCATCTGTCCCAATGTGTCCCCCACGCCATGCTCACTGGCTAAACATCACTGTCTATACTGTAGAAGTCTTTCCATCCCAGCACATTGCTGGCTTCTTTTCTATACACAAACACGCCTAACTCTGTATTCTTACCCTTGGACACTGCCTCGTAGTGTATACCGCTTCCCCTCTGCCCTGCCCTGTATCTGTGTTTCTTCCCTCCCCACCCCACTCCCCGCACCTCCTACACAGACCCCGCCTCTCTTCTCCCGTGCTACCTCTTCTGTTGTACACTTTATCAGCGTGTATCCCCTCTCTATGTCTATTCTTCAACTTTTACTTGCTTTGCTCAATCATAAATTCCCGGCTCCACCCGTCTCTTCACAACGATTGCTCTTGTCAGTAAATCGGCCATCCTCTTTGCCTCCTTCGCCTACAGCCTCACCCCGCTTTTCTCTTCCCCTTGTCAGTTTTCCGCCACCCTTCAGCCCCGTTTCTCTTATCCCCATTTCCTAGTATCCCTTTTCCCGTTCTCTCTTATTATCCCACCTCTGACTCCCTTTCTAATGCTCTTTGATTTATTCTCCGCCGCGACACCATTCCCTGCCTCCTCTCCAGCTCTTTCTCATGACCTCCTGGCTCCCTCCGTTTCTAACCCTTTAGTCCCCTCTCTCTTTCGCATTCCCCTCTCGAAGCGACCCCTCCAGTTTCCATTCACTCTTCCTGTCCTTCCTCCTTTGCAATACTTCTCTTGCATGCCTCCTCTCCCTCATACCCTTTCTCTCCCCCCTCCCTTTTACCCCAGTTCTTTCTCTTTCTAAGCCCACCTGTCACTCTCCCTCTCTCCACCCATTTCCGTTCTTCCATTTTTCCTTTATCTATTCTCTCTACATTAAGTACCCTCTCATTCTGAACTTTCTCATTGCATTTTTGGTCACTGATGTCCTTCCTTCCTTCCTTCCTTCCTTCCTTCCTTCCTTCCTTCCTTCCTTCCTTCCTTCCTTCCTTCCTTCCTTCCTTCCTTCCTTCCTTCCTTCCTTCCTTCCTTCCTTCCTTCCTTCCTTCCTTCCTTCCTTCCTTCCTTCCTTCCTTCCTTCCTTCCTTCCTTCCTTCCTTCCTTCCTTCCTTCCTTCCTTCCTTCCTTCCTTCCTTCCTTCCTTCCTTCCTTCCTTCCTTCCTTCCTTCCTTCCTTCCTTCCTTCCTTCCTTCCTTCCTTCCTTCCTTCCTTCCTTCCTTCCTTCCTTCCTTCCTTCCTTCCTTCCTTCCTTCCTTCCTTCCTTCCTTCCTTCCTTCCTTCCTTCCTTCCTATTTGGCCCATCCCTCTCACCTTCTCGCTCCCTCGCCCTTCCATCCTCCCCCACTCCTCATTCCCCTACATCCCTTCACTCCTCCACTGCCACCTTCCCTCGTTCTCTGTCAGCCTCCCCTCGCCCAGTTCCCTTCCCCTCTCTGCAGCTAACTGGAGCCGGTTTCCGTTTAGATTAAGGCAGGGAACCTAATTCCAGGGCAGGGATCGAATTTTCTGGCAACAAAGGGAAATAGTGTATTGATCAGAGGCTCCGGAGATTAAGAGACAAGTGTGTGTATCCATCAGAGCTAAACTGCCTCTCCGCGCGCTCAATGGGGCCCGGCTGCGGACGAGCCCAGCATGGCAAGTGTGGCAGGGGGAGAGGAGCAGGGGAGAGAGGGGGGCAGAGCGAGAGAGAGAGAAGGGGACAGTGATAGGGGGTCAGAGGACCTGAGACTGGGCAAAGGAGAGCGGGACAGACAGCTAGAATGCCACAGAAAGCGTGAGAGGGGGCAGCGACAAGGGGAACAGAGAGTAAGGAGAGGGGAGGACAGAGAGTGTGGGGAAGGGCCACAGTGTGGGAGGGCAAGGGAGAAATAGCAGGAGAGGGGAACAGTGCGAAGGTGGGGAGCAGGGAGAAAGCACGAACGGGGCGGTTAGAGAGGGGTATAGAGACAGCGGGAGAGGGGGCAGCGACAAGGGGAACAGAGAGCAAGGGAGAGGGGAACACTCAGGAGGACAGAGAACACGGGAGAGGCGGCAGTGGGGGGGGGGGCAAAAGAGAGCTATCCGGAGAGGAAAACAGAAGGGGCAAAAGTAGGGGACAGCGATTTAGTGGCAGAGAGAAAACATGAACGAAGCAGTTAGGGAGGGGCACACAGACTGCACAAGAGGGGACAGTGAAAAGGGGCAGACGGGTGGGACATAGTATGAAGAATGGGGCAATAAGAGGGAAGACAGAGGAAGCGGAAGAGTCAGCAGTGGGAAAGGGCAAGGGAGGTTGCAGTGGGAGGTAGAGTGGGACAGTGAGTTTGGAGGACAGAGAAGGGGTAGAGGAGCGACCTTGACAGAAGGGGACAGAGAACGCAGAGCACAATAAGCAAGGGGCGGATAGAAGGAGGAGAAAGAGAATAGAGAATGGGACAGGGAGGAAGGGAACGAGGAGAAGGGGACAAGGGAAGTGGGAGAATGGCCAGAGACAGAGGGGTAAGCGATACCAGCAAAGGGGGACAGAAGAGACCGAGGAGAGGGCAATACGTCAGAGGGGCTTAGAGAGTTGGCAGCAAGAGATGGGAACGGTGATTAGAGTTAGTAGGGGACAGTGAGATGGGGCAGAGGAAGGGGGCGTGACTTATAAGGACAGGGAAAGCAGAACACTGTGCACCTGGCCACCCTCTGTCCTTCGGGCCCAGGTACCTGCACGCCCTCGAACCCTCCTGCACTGCCTGCGGGCCACCACTTGCACTGGGGTCTGTATCTATGCCCATACAGTCCCCCACCCACTTTCTTTCTGCACTTATCAGGTATACCCTATCTAACTAACCTAGCACTTGCCACTTGCTGGCTGCACTATCACTGTTTATCGCCTTTATTTTTATTTTTTACTTATTAATATTTATTCTGTTCTCTCCTCTGTCCCGCACTTTCCACTTTTCCCCCCTCCCATGCACTTTTCCCCCTTTTCCATGCACTTGCATGCTCTTAATGTCACTGGGCCTAGTAAGATCGTTGCTTTTGTTCTCCCATGTTCCCCTACCCTTGCCTGGTCGCGCGCTGAAACACTTGTGTATGAGCGCAATATAAATAAAATATCATATCATATCATAACAGGGGCAGTGAGAGAAGGTGACAGAGATACCTGGAGAGGGGAATAGAAGGTGGGACAGAGACCTGAGGATATGGGGCAGATTAGGAGGCCAAAGAAGGATGGAGAGGGAGCAGTGAGAAAGGGCAGAGGAAGTGGACAGAGAGAAATCGGTAGGGGGCAGAGAAGCAAGAAGAGAATAGGGCAGTGAAAAGGGGGTGCAGAGACGGAGCAGTACAGGGGCCAGTGGCAAGGGGGCATATAAAGCAGCTGAGGGGGTCAGCGAGGGGGCACAGAAGTGATAGAGGGGATCAATGGGAGGGGGTAGAGAAAGTAGCATTGAAGACAATAAGAAGGGTCGGAAAAGGGGTGAGAATCAGAGTGGGCAGTGGGAGAGGCGACAAAGAAAGGGGGGGCAGTGAACGAGGTGTACAGATAAGGGACAGAAGGAAGGAAAGTAGGAAAGGGAAGTCATGGAGGGGCAGAGCAAGAAGTAAAGGGTGTCAATCTAGAAGAGAAGGGGACAGATAAGGAAACAAACGTTAGAAGTTATCGATGGGGCCTACAAGGGAGAGAAACGAAGGAAAGGGGCAGTTTAAAAGGAGGGCAAGAAAGAGGAAAATGGGAAATGAGAGAGGAGGCTGGGAAGGGGTGCCGGTGGGAGATATAGGAAGGGATAGTGACAAAAAGAGAAAAAGAGAGGTGACGGTGAGGGTCATTGGCAGCAGGAGATAGGGGACAATAGGAGTCAAGGCAGGGAAGGGGAGGTAGGGAGAGGAGACAGGGAAAGAGGACACAAGGAGGATAGAAAGGGTGGAAAGGGGGGGAGAGAGAGGGGAAAGGGACATGTGTAGGAGGTCATTGGAAGAGAGGAAGGAGAGGAAGGTGGGAAAAAGGCGCAGTAAAAGAAGGCGAGTAGCAGAAAACGGGGACAGAAGTGGGAGCTGGGGGGCATTGGGAGAAGGGATAGGAAGTGAAAGAGGCCAGGAGTGAAACTAAGCAAGTGGGGGGCAGTGGGTGGAGGTAAGTTGGAAACCACTGAGAGTGAAGGACTGGCAAGTGCTGAGGAATAGGGGAAAGGCAGTGGGGCAAAAGAGAGCTAAAAGGGGGTTCCTATGCGAGCAAGAGCAAGAGAAAGGCGAGGGTACACATAGCTGAAAGCGTCTACTGTCTGTCCAGGCCGCCGCACTTTATTACAGAAAGTTGTTCTACTGTGCACACTCCTGACTTCTGGGCAGGCTGTTTCATGAGTTCATTCTTCATTCTATTTACTGCACTGCATATTAACATCCGCATGGAAAGCATCGTTTACAAACGATCACTTGATTTATTTATTTATTTATTTATTTATTGGGACTCTTATACACCGCGCCACAAGCCCGCAGGCCTCAGGGCGCACTCAATGTGCATGTTTTCAGCTGAGACCCTTACTCCGGCGCTCATGTGGGTTTGAGCCATTTCACGGGCCTTGAAAACCCTTCACTGCACACGGGGAGCTGTGTCCTGAGGAGAGCCAGCTGGATGGGGTCCCACGCCAAATGCATCACTGGAACTAGTTTTTGCAGAGGCCATGAGAGTACTCACCAGTAAGATGGCCGCCTGTACTTGCTGTGGGTGGTGGGGCAGTCTAGTGCTTACCACGCCTGCCATGGAATGAGACCAATGAGAATCTGGCCCTTTGGAGATCATTATGGAAAGTCTGCAGGGCTCATGAGCTGGCACAATGCCCACACTCCTGCGGGTACGCTAGGTGTCGCCGGGAGCAGACTGCTACGGTACACAGGCCTCTGCCCCGCCGTGGGAACAATGTGGCTATTACCAGTAGAAGATGGCTGCCACGCAGCTAGAAAAGCCTTCAAATATCCAAGAAAAAGTACGTGTTCTCAGTCTTTCATTGTGAATAACCGGCTGTGTGTGTGGGCCCTTCTGCTATCCTATAGTGACCTGGATTGAATAAAGTATTTGCTTCATTAAATGCCGGCGACGGCACGACTCTGAGTACGGGACAGGGGCTACGTCTTGCTCCCACCTCTAGCCTGAGCGGGGCCACAAATACTGATCTTTCCCAATTCCCGAGATATAGAAATGCACGTATCGGACAACCCCGGGAGCCATGACACCCTCGAGACCCATAACACGGCCCAAGCAGACCTCCACACAGACTATCAAGCTCAGTGCCAGGAGGGTTCCAGAGTCGCAGGCCTTACAAATACAAAAATGATTGTCCCTTGGCATTGAGGGTGTGTGTCGGCAAAAAGAATTGTTGCGCCAACTCACAAAGGGAAACCTGGCTACTAAAAAAACGTATACCAACTTTTGGAAAAGAAAAGTGCAAATTACTCAGATTTCCTTGAACCTTTATGAAACATGAACATAAAGAACTAAACATTTTAACATTGAAGGAAAGACTAAAATTCAGGATACTATACAGGGAGAAGAAGCGCAATAAGACAATATAAATATTTAAATGGGAATAATCAACAACAAAAAACTGTTTATTTAAAAGATCAAATATTATTTTAGCACTCATAATTTTTAAACTAATAAAACTGTATTTGCCATAAAGGGAGCATGTTCCTACCGCTTGAGTAAATAAGCCTTGCAGAAGCCAATGACCAGAGGCCTGGAAGTTCATTACTGAATGCTGTGATTGGTCAAGCGACTGTGCTGAACTTGGAGGGGGAGGGTTCAACTCAATGACCTCTGGGATCCTAGAACACAGTTCCAGACTCCCCTTAGCGGCAACCACTGCACCGCAGCCTGCGCTTAGTAATGCGGGAACGCTAGCACCTGAGTGTAGGGATGGAGCTTGATCCCACGGTCTGGCATATCCTAATAAAGCGAAGGCTCCGGCACAGTGTTGGGCGTCCGGCACAATGATCCATAGGCTCGCTTCCAAGGCCAAACTTCTGAAAAGCAGCACGCAGCCCTACAGATAAGGGGAATATCGCCCCCTTTTACTCCCTACAAATAGGCAAATTCTCCCAAGAAATAAAAATGGTGAGTGAAAATGCTGCCACCAAAAAACAGAAAGCAGACACATAGGACGCTGTGCCCTGGTTTCGCTCACAGAGCTCCCTGGATGCGTTTGAACCAGTAGTGCACATAGTACCACAGGAAGAAAATACGATTATAAGCGCATGATCGAAAGAAGTACACATGTATCTTTTAATGCTAGGTGCCAAGAAATCATTATTCCAAAAACATTTCCGTTTTACAGTTAAAACATTTTTACACACTTATAAAAAAATACTCTCATTAGGAATTGGACTTACATTTATACTCCCTTAAAAATCATTTTACTCCCAACTTTAAAACATAGGGAGTAAAATACACCTACTTCAAAATCTTGCCTGGAGCACTGGCAACACGTATCAGAATTCCCATCTTTATCGCTGTACGAACAGCCAAATTGGCAGACAGGTTGGGTGGAAGTGATAAGATCACGCTCTGCGGATACCCCATGAAAAAGTGCAGTTCCATTTTTTTGACTAGTTTGTTTATTGAATGATTGATCTTTGTTGCGCTCTTACCCGTTACAAATATTTGGAATCCCATTCTTTCAATATTCACTATATATTTGTATATGAGTTTAGTTATCAATGTGTGTGTCCCAAATTAGAGTCCTTTTTAAGTGATGCTTCCGAGTTGCGAACTTATATATGCCCAGCAAATGAACTTTTTATCATTATTTATTTATTTATTGTATAACAATTAAAATTAAACATTGCACAATATATCCTATAAAAAATTGACTCGCACATAACTTCTGTTTAATAATATAAATAATAAAAGTGACAAGAATGGATTCTTCCATAGGCAGAATATATAAGAATAAAGTGAATTTGTTCGGAGCTTTGTAGGGAGAATATGTAGAAAATATGTGCATGTGGGTGTATTGTTAGTATCCAGTGAAGACAATGTCACTAGTGTAAATTCAATGCACACATTTGTATTGTTTCAAAAACGTACAGGGCATCTGTCCCGGAAGTACTAAGACCCATCAAATTTGGCAGAAAGTGGGTTGGCACTGTAAACGTGTTGTCCCCTTCGGATGTGTGTGTGTGTGTGTGTGTGTTTAGGATACATGCTGGGAACCTGTTTTATGGTCAGAGAATATTCCCCCCCTCTGCATTGTATGTAGCTCCCCCTCCCCGCCTCTGCATTGTATGTAGTTCCCCCACTCCCCGTCCTCACTCTTTTCACACTTTTTTCGATGCTGCACTTGCAAGATCTGAAAGTCACAAGGCCTAGTAGGACCGATATTAGTTTTTTCCCCGTATCCCCTTATCCCCCCCCCTTTTTTTGTCTTGTGGCACCTTACAAATACTCAGTAAATAAATAATAAAAAAAAAAAAAAATAAATACATTTGTAAACATCACCGCGAACCCCAAGATGAAATGGATGGACCAAAACACGCATGGCACCCGTTTAGAATTTTGAAATTGAATGTTAAAAAATATGTAGCCTTCACAATGTTTAAATATGTATAGATTGCGCAATTATTGTGTCATTAGCAGTTGTCATTCATGGGGGTGGGGCCTGACCTTTACTTTTTATCGTACATTGTCTACTTTGGTTTAGTGTATTTTTCTTAAATGATTTAGTCTGTAGAAGCCCTAGTTTTACAACACTGCTATCCTCAATTTGCAGCTAATGTTGGAACAAGAGCCGTAACGCAACTTGCGTTTCCGCCGCCTCCCTTCCGCTCTGCCATACAAATCCTACAGCATTTGCACCGGCATGCATTTTCATGCAGCTGCAAATGCTGGTGATCCCTATGGAGTCCGCCGGCTTTATACAACAGTAAAAAGCAGGAGGAAGCCGTAGGGATCCATTGTAAATGCATAAATGTCCCCTGCCCTGTGTAACATGGCAGGCTGTGTTTATTTAATTTGCACAGCCGAGTGCAAAAGGTGGCGTTCACGCGATAGCTTGTCTTTTGGGCTCCCCTTTTGCACTGCACCGTGCAAATGACAAACATTTGGCGGCGGGACTGGTTCATGCAAAAGTGTAAGCGTAGCAGGTCCCTGCTGTCAAATTACGAGGATCTATAAAATGAGGTCCGGAATGTTTTTTTACCTTTCTTGTGAAGGTAGCTGTTGAACTCCTTAAGGGCTAAGGACGAGTATGCTTGTCCTATTTGCATATAATTGCATAGAGCTCAGCATTTTAAAGTAGATTGGCTACATTGGTTCACAACTGCTGAATAATTAAATAAGGCTAACTTGTATTTTGTATTTTATTTATTTATATAGCTTCCCACCTTCTCCTTTACAGATCCGCCAGAGCGCCTGGGGACCAATTCCGTTGGTGACGGTGCGCTGTATAAGTACCTTTAACATAACATAACATATAGCGCACCAAACCCAAAGTTATCTGGGCGCATTTCTTAAAGTTACACATTTTTACAGATTACAAAGAAGTGAGACAGTGCAAAAGGAATAGTTAAAGTGCATCGCAAATAGGTACAGACATGTGCAGAATAGCAGACAGGTGAAAACATTATGGTGCGTCTTGTGTGTGAAACCACGTTTGTACATTTTATCTGAAACTAAAGTATGATTGTTCTGCTCTTAGGGCTAAAGGAAGAGTATTCCATAATGTAGCCACTAGAACTGGGACACCACTGCCACCTGCCTTCTGTAACTTGAACCTAGGTACCTGGAGGCAGTGTAGGTGTACGTACCTCGTGGGTCGGTCTGAGATGTTTCGTGCAAATTTGTCAGCCAGGTATTTAGGCATTAAGTTACAGAGACATTTGTGGGTGAGTGATAGAGCTTTGAAAGCAATTCTTTGATTGACTGATGGCCAGTGAGTATTGCATCTCAATTCCGATATATGGTGAGTTCTAGGGATATTCAACGCAGATCTAAGCACATTGTTTTGGAGTATTTGTAGCTTTTTTAGTTTGCGTGGATTGTTTCCTAGATACAAGGCGTTACAGTAATCTATTTTAGCTAAAATGAGCGCTCTGGCTATAGTGGTGCAGTTTGCTGATGACAAGAAGGGTCTGCAGGCATTGATTAGTTTACAAGTATAGGCTGTGGAGGAGGCTGTCACGTTGACTTGCCTTGTCAAGGTCAGTGAAGAGTCCAAATAAATTCCTAGTGTTTTCACATCCTCAGAGACGTTTATGTTGTTACTATCAATGTTAAAGGAGTCAAACTGTCTATCTAGTCTGTTTAGTCTTGTCTGGGATCCGATGAGAAGTAACTCTGTCTTATCATCATTAAGACAGCGGGCATGCATGGCCATCCACGCTTGAATGATTAGGTAAATATTGTTGAGTAGTTTCGAGCCTGTGGTGTAATCGCTGGTGATGGGGATGAGGATGTGGGTGTCACCTGCATAGTTGGTATAGGTGACACCCAAATGGTCGAGGTCATCGAAGAGGGGCTTTGTGAAGATATTATAAAGTGCTGCAAAGTCGCAAGAGCCCTGAGGGACTCCACAAGAGTACACAGCTGTTCTCTGCATTGTCGAGCTCACAAGATGCACCAATTCACAGATTGGCACGGAGGCTAGCAGCATCGTGGGTTTTGCCCATTTTAAGACAGTTCTGTGTTCAAGGAACAGTGAAGTTAATTCATCAGGTTGATATCCAATACTTTCCCTTGGGGCAAATTTATATTTCAATGGAATTATGTATGCACTGTTTGGAAAATATTTAGAGGGAATGATATCGTCAAATTGAAATATAGGGCTTGAAGGCAGTTCTGTTTGTGCAATAATGCGAGGATTGAACAAAAAACAGGGACACAACACACCCCTATCATACCCCTAAACCCCCACCCCTAATCCTAGGGGACGGCGCTGTGCTGCTTATCCATGAAAGGATAGGTTAGAAAGGTCAGCATTCTTCATTGTGGATGAAATCACAAAAAGGTAACACATCCTGGTCCATATAGCAAAGGTCAGAGATGGAGGTGTGTTCTGTCCCTGTCTTTTGTTCAAGCCCTCTCTTTGGGGTTGGTTGTCCTGGTCCAGTGTAGGAGTCATGAGTGTACTCATTCTGTGTACTCATTGAATGTTGTGTAGAGTGGTCTGCTCCCTTTGAGTGGTCTATGATGTACGTTTGACAGACCCTACAGTACGTATAATTAGGTCCTCCTAAGTGTTTTCTGTTACTATACATACGCCCATAGAAAACTATCGTAATGTAGCAACTTTTGCAATACATTTGACCAGAGAGAGGATATACCACCTACATACACCTGCCAGAGACACTTTATGAACCACTGCAACCCCACATTTATTTCACAGCTTCACAAGGGGAGGGATCTCAGTGCACGGGAAATATCTAATTTAATATGAGCTGCCTTAATTAAATTGCTATTTTCGAGTTAGGAGCCATTTGCTATCATCACTTTATAAACTAGATGACTATTTCCTGTGAGCGCGTCGGAGTGGTGATATTTGGGCCAGACTGTCACAAATGAACTATGTTGGACCCTGCTAAGGAGTTCTCTACTTTCATAATTCGGGCCTGATTCATAAAGAAGACATATTTATACGAATGTGTGTAATTTACAATTTTAAAAAGTTAGGTGTGCACACCCATAACGTGTTCCGGTTGCTCTGTTTGCACGTGGTTTCCTCATGGGTCAGTCCGCAACAGGGTGTTAACAATGGAGAGAATTGGTGGCACGCTAAAAAAACTCTACATTCTCATTTGCAGAATATGAGTTGTGAAGACAATGGTCCGGGACAGGCAGTGCAAACTAAGGAAACACAGGGAAGCTCCCTGGGACGTCTGGGAGTCACAAAACAGGCAGGGCAAACTAATCAAACACAGTGAAGCTCGTGGAAATGCTGGGAGTCGCAAAACAGGAAGTGCAAACTAAAGAAACACAGGTAATCTCACTAGGACGTTTGGGAGTCACAAAACAGGCAGTGCAAACTAAGGAAACACAGGGAAGCTCGTGGAAAGGCTGGGAGTCACAAAACAGGCAGTGCAAACTAAGGAAACACAGGGAAGCTCGTGGGAAGGCCGGGGAGTCTCAAAACAGGCAACATAAACTAAGGAAACAGACTGAAGCTCACATGCAGGCCGGGGAGTCTCAAAACAGGCAACACAACCTAAGGAAACAGAGTGAAGCTCATATGGAGGCCAGGGAGTTGTAACACAGGCAACGCAAAGTAAGGAAACAGTGAAGCTCACTGGCAGGCCCTGGAGTCGCAAAACAGGAAGCGCAAACTAAGGAAACACAGTGAAGATCGTGGGGAGGCCAGGTAGTCGCAAAACCTGCATTGCAAACTAGGGAAACAGAGTGAAGCTCACATGGAGGCCAGAGAGTCGTAAAACAGGCAACGCAAAGTAAGGAAACAGTGAAGCTCACTGGAGACCAGGGAGTTGTAAAACAGACAGCGCAACTTAGGAAATACAGTGAATCTCACGGGGAGTCAGAGGAGTCACAAAACAGGCAGCGCATACTAAGGAAACAGAGTGAAGCTCACATGGAGGCCAGGGAGTCGTAAAACGGGCAACGCATAGTAAGGAAACAGTGAAACTCACTGGCAGGCCATGGAGTCGCAAAACAGGAAGCGCAAACTAAGGAAACACAGTGAAGATCGTGGGGGGGGCGGGACTTCGCAAAACAGGCAGAACAAACTAAGGAAACACAGAGAAGCTCTCAGGGAGGCCAGGAAGATGCAAAATAGCTAGCGCAAAGTTAGGAAAAACAGTAAAGCTTGTGGGGAGGCTGGGGAAGTGCAAAACAGGCAGCAGAAACTAAGGAAATACAATGAAGCTTGTGGGGAGGGGCAAAACAGGCAGCGCAAACTAAGGAAATACAGTGAATCTCATGGGGAGTCAGAGGAGTCACAAAATAGGCAACGCAAACTAAGGAAACACAGTGAAGATCGTGGAGAGGCCGAGAAGTAGCAAAACAGGCATCACAAACCAAGAAAACAGAGTGAAGCTCACGGGAAGTCACAAAACAGGCAGTGCAAAGATTGTCGGGAGGCCGGAAAGTCGCAAAACAAGCAGCGCAAACTAAGGAAACACAGTGAAGCTCACAATGGGCGGGGAGTCGCTTAACAGGCAACGCAAACTAAGGAAACACAGTGGAGCTCATTGGGACATCGAGGAGTCGCAAAACAGGCAACGCAAACTAAGGAAACACAGTGAAGATCGTGGGGAAGCCGGGAAGTAGCAAAACAGGTAGCACACACTAAAGAAACACAAAGAAGCTCACAGGGAGGCCAGGGAGTTGCAAAATAGGTATTGCAAACTAAGGAAACACAATGAAGATCGTGGGGAGGACGGGACTTCGCAAAACAGGCAGCACAAACTAAGGAAACACAGAGAAGCTGTCACGGAGGCCAGGGAGATGCAAAATAGCTAGCGCAAAGTTAGGAAAAATAGTAAAGCTTGTGGGGAGGCTGGGGAAGTGCAAAACAGGCAGCACAAACTAAGGAAATACAGTGAATCTCACGGGGAGTCAGAGGAGTCACAAAACAGGCAACGCAAACTAAGGAAACACAGTGAAGATCGTGGAGAGGCCGAGAAGTAGCAAAACAGGCAGCACAAACTAAGAAAACAGAGTGAAGCTCACAGGAAGTCGCAAAACAGGCAGTGCAAAGATTGTTGGGAGGCCGGAAAGTCACAAAACAGGCAGCGCAAACTAAGGAAACACAGTGAAGCTCACAATGGGCGGGGAGTCGCTTAACAGGCAATGCAAACTAAGGAAACACAGTGGAGCTCATTGGGACATCGAGGAGTCGCAAAACAGGCAACGCAAACTAAGGAAACACAGTGAAGATCGTGGGGAAGCCGGGAAGTAGCAAAACAGGTAGCACACACTATGGAAACACAAAGAAGCTCACAGGGAGGCCAGGGAGTTGCAAAATAGGTATTGCAAACTAAGGAAACACAATGAAGATCGTGGGGAGGACGGGACTTCGCAAAACAGGCAGCACAAACTAAGGAAACACAGAGAAGCTCTCAGGGAGGCCAGGAAGATGCAAAATAGCTAGCGCAAAGTTAGGAAAAACAGTAAAGCTTGTGGGGAGGCTGGGGAAGTGCAAAACAGGCAGCAGAAACTAAGGAAATACAATGAAGCTTGTGGGGAGGCGCAAAACAGGGAGCGCAAACTAAGGAAATACAGTGAATCTCACGGGGAGTCAGAGGAGTCACAAAACAGGCAACGCAAACTAAGGAAACACAGTGAAGATCGTGGAGAGGCCGAGAAGTAGCAAAACAGGCAGCACAAACTAAGAAAACAGAGTGAAGCTCACAGGAAGTCGCAAAACAGGCAGTGCAAAGATTGTTGGGAGGCCGGAAAGTCGCAAAACAGGCAGCGCAAACTAAGGAAACACAGTGAAGCTCACAATGGGCGGGGAGTCGCTTAACAGGCAACGCAAACTAAGGAAACACAGTGGAGCTCATTGGGACATCGAGGAGTCGCAAAACAGGCAACGCAAACTAAGGAAACACAGTGAAGATCGTGGGAAAGCCGGGAAGTAGCAAAACAGGTAGCACACACTAAGGAAACACAAAGAAGCTCACAGGGAGGCCAGGGAGTTGCAAAATAGGTATTGCAAACTAAGGAAACACAATGAAGATCGTGGGGAGGACGGGACTTTGCAAAACAGGCAGCACAAACTAAGGAAACACAGAGAAGCTGTCAGGGAGGCCAGGGAGATGCAAAATAGCTAGCGCAAAGTTAGGAAAAATAGTAAAGCTTGTGGGGAGGCTGGGGAAGTGCAAAACAGGCAGCACAAACTAAGGAAATACAGTGAATCTCATGGGGAGTCAGAGGAGTCACAAAACAGGCAACGCAAACTAAGGAAACACAGTGAAGATCGTGGAGAGGCCGAGAAGTAGCAAAACAGGCAGCACAAACTAAGAAAACAGAGTGAAGCTCACAGGAAGTCGCAAAACAGGCAATGCAAATATTGTGGGGAGGCCGGGAAGTCGCAAAACAGGCAGCGCAAACTAAGGAAACACAGTGAAGCTCACGATGGGCGGGGAGTCGCTTAACAGGCAGCACAAACTAAGGAAACACAAAGAAGCTCACAGGGAGGCCAGGGAGTTGCAAAATAGGTATTGCAAACTAAGGAAACACAGTAAAACTTGTGGGGAGGCCGGGGATTCATAAAACAGGCAGCAGAACTAAGGAAATACAGTGAAGCTCACCGGGATGCCAGGGAGTTGCAAAACAGGTATTGCAAACTAAGGAAATACAGTAAAACTTGTGGGGAGGCCAGGGATTCATAAAACAGGCAGCAGAAACTAAGGAAATACAGTGAAGCTCACCGGGAGGCCAGGGAGTTGCAAGACAGGCAACGCAAACTAAGGAAACACAATGAAGCTCACGGCGAGGCCAGGGAGTGGCAAAACAGGCAGCGCAAACTAAAAAACACAATGTATAGCTCCATCAGGGAGTCGCAAAATATGAGCCTATGGCTTGCTCGTGATTCCCCGGGTTACAACTAGCAAATGTCCCAAGCTAGCATTAGGTTTGTGGGAGGCGGCAGTGCGTGCAAACTTTCCCATGTAATTCAGGATGAAAATCCACACCCACAGCACTTAAGTGGTTAGTCGTTTTCCAAGCAGAGGATCAGTTGCGCCTCTGCAATGGGTTGCCTCTGTCATGACGGGGTGAACACAGCTGTTTGTCGTGACACTTGGCAAAGAACTGTATCCCGCGTGTGCCTGGTGCCAAATGTTGACATGTGCACGTCCAGGCATCAAGCCGAGAGTGCAGGCGAGTGGAAGGCGTCCACCCACTTTTTCCCGAGGGTGGACGCTGTCCCCCTGGGTACCTTAGAAGCCGTGTGTAAAATGAGAAACACATGGCTGTCTTTCTTGAACGTAGCGCCAGAGCCGTGGTCGGCAGATTCGCAGGCCGGGCACTACACCACGGCACCAGATAAGCTGATAAAACACCTACAATTGAAATGTCATGTTGCGGGACTGCATGTTCCAGGGAAGACGTTGCTATTGACTCTTGAGACTTCAGCCTGGCCAATATTGCCAATGCACACAGCATACACCACGCACTGGACTTTCTTGTATAAATCTGTGTTACTGTTTCCCCGGGCATTGCCACTCGGGGTAAGGGCCTCAGTCCTTCCAAGGTTGGAATCTATCGCCTGCATGTTACCGACAGGACTCTGCAGCCTTGCTGAACCCACTGGGCTGTCTTAAGCCTCGGATTGCGACGGGTGCTCTAAGGTGACAATCGCATAGTCGATAGCTGCCGCGGAGAGAGCAAAGTGGACCTCGCCAATTCATGGTGGGATTTAATGAGATGCTCGTGAGCGGAAAACACTGCATGCAATGGAGCTATATGCGACTTTGATATTAGCAGGCGACGCAACTGATGATCACGAGATTACACCAGGATAATACACACACACACGCGCGCGCGCGCGCGCACACACTTTCCATGCGCTTTGCTGCTTGAATGTATCTAGAAAATACAAAAAATCTAGTCAACAAATGGAACTGCATTTTTTCATGGCTGATACCTAAATGGGTTTCAACAATGCAATATTGATAGGACTGACCACAGTGTGCGTTTGTGGGTCCCCTGGGAGGTGCTCATTATGATCTCCCTCGGGGTCCCCATAGATGAAGGTTAAGGACCAGAAATAGAATGTGCATGTTCTCATTGTACATGTGTATCTATTGATAAGTGATGTCACTGAACTATGTATGACATGTGTCTGTATGTTTTACTTGGGAAGTTATGTAAACCACATGTAGTTATGTTGATGCGCACCTGAAAGATGTGTAATTAATGGCAAAAACAGAAATGGATAGATAGATAGATAGATAGATAGATAGATAGATAGATAGATAGATAGATAGATAGATAGATAGATAGATAGATAGATAGATAGATAGACAGGGAGATAGGTAGGTACAGAGAGAGAGAGAGAGAGAGAGAGAGAGAGGTAGTTTGAATAAAGCAGTGGATAAACGAGTTGACGCTTAATCAGGCCAACTAAATCATTTCTAATGGGTTCATTAAATAGCTTGATTAAGATTTCAACTCACTCGTGTTTTCCTTAGGCAAACACTATATTAAGTTTGGCAAATAATGTCCAATTAAATAAAAACATAGACAGATGTATATATAGATACATAGACAAACAGATAAATAGGCAGACAAAACGACTGACAGGATGATAGATAGATGCACAGACAGATAGACGGATAGACAGACACACAGACAGAAAGACAGACAGACAAACAAGCCAAGTCCAATCATGACCCCTGTTCCTGTGCGGTCATAGAGGGCTAACATGACTTGATCTATCTCTGTACTGCTTGCAGAAGTTAACCCCCGTTTCCGGTCAAACCCCTCAGCCTCCTCCTCACCTGAAGTCTCGAGGGTCCACAGGTTGCACAAGTTTCTTCTTCCACAGTGCCTTTTTTTTGTTAGTAGATAAGGTCTGCCCCGGAAGGAAGCCACCCTGACCTTAGGGCAGAGAGGTCTCGGGGGGCCCCTCTCCCGGAACAAACAATTTGGGGGGAAAAGCCAACGGCACAAAAAAAACCCTCAGGAGTAGTGTAGGCACCAGAGGTCGTTGCCTTCCGCGTTGAAGAGGTAGCCAGGAGTCCAGGTCCCGCGTACTGATAGAAAGATTGAGGGTGGTAGCGGAGTCAAATGGCAAACTGAGCAACAGGGAAACAAACGGAGTCAGTAGGACTATGGAACGGTACAAAAGCTAACAGCAGGGGAGGGTAGAGCAGAACTGGAAGACACACCGAAGAAAAAGGAAGGAAAGAAGCAGGAGAAAACGCCAGAGCGGGGATTGGCGGCAGACACGGAGAGGAGGGCAACCAAGGAAGGGAAGGATAGAGTACCAAGTAGAGGGACAAGAGACCAGAGAAAGAGAAACAAGGCGAAACGAAGAAACTCACGGAGCGAGGAATACTCACCCGGAGCCTAGCGCGAATGGGTTGAAACGCGTCGGCTTCTGTGTGAAACAGACGGAAAAAGCTTCTCGCGGCAGAGACTGCAGAAGCTAGACAGTCGAAACGCAACGCGGAGGAAACGTGCTGGGGATCTCAATGGCCGCCCAGGCGCCACTGAGACCACACACGGCAATGTCTTCGGCGTGTGACAATCTCTCCTGTCTGTGTATGAGTCTTTGAGTAGAACATGTCTGTTCCCAGAGTCCTTTGCTATCGTGCCATGCAGATATCTAGGTAAATTAGATTAAATGAATATACGCAGGTCTTTGCCGAACAGACTTGGCCTGGCTCATGAAATATTCTTTCAATGGAAACTAACTATGGAACTTTTTTGTGGAAGGAAGCAATTAGATTCACTTGTCATCACATGTGAAAGGTATTTGTAAGGGTTTGTAAGTACTTATGTGTCAAAGAATGGTTTGTTCTGACCAGCAAGAAGGGACCCAAATCGATAGTCCCAAGATGGATAAAAGAACAGAAACTTGTATCAGAGCCAACACCTGTTGACAAATCACAAGCAATTATCCCAGCAAACTTAAGCCCCCCATCCAGAGATATAAGAGGGATGAGGGTTGGTCTTACAAAAGGTCTTGCAGTTTTTCTCAACACAGTGGCATTAGCTGTCCAATGTGTCAACGAGTAGACAATGGGCCTCATTACGGGTTTGGCGGTAGCCATGCCACTACTGGCGGCACAGCTGCCTCCAAAACCAGGTCCAGGTTCCCAGAATGGGCAATTACAGGGCCATTCCGAGTTCGGCGGGCCCAGTAATTCCTCCCTCAGGGAACCCGGGCCCGGACCTTCCCCATTCCCATTCGAGCCCCCGTAGGGCTCAATGGGAATGGGAGACAGAGCTAACAACGGGCCGATTACGACCAGCCTGTTGTTAGCTCCCTGGTCCCCTCACGGGACCCGGTAATGATGCCTGGTTTTAACAGGCATCCTTACCAGGTCCCGCGTAATCAGGCAGAATGGGAATAACGGGTCCGCATCCATTAGCGGACCCCGTTAACCCATTCCGCCTGACTTGTAATGAGGCCCAATATCTCCCAAAAGTTACTTTTCGTTGAAGAATCTAAGGGCTATAAATAGCAATTCGGCATTTGGCTGTCGTATCCATCCGATGGCCCTTACTGTCTAGAGCCTACTCAACTGAAAGCATATAAAAGGCCTTGCTGCAATCAGCAGCTATGCCAAATATTCCATTCTGGTAGATTTGGTCTTGGATTCCAACCAAGGGGCTCTCAGTTGGCCATGCATGTTCATAAACTTCCTACCAAAGGTCCGCAGATGAATGGGGGTGCTGACCGTGATGGTGGTGTCCCAGTCGACAGAGCCGAGGAATGACTCAGTCCAGGAGGCCATCAGATGAAGAGAGTTGCTTCTAGAGATTGGCCACCTGCTACTGCTGCCAGACTTCGGTTTGGAGACCTTACCCAGGACGCGGTCCTTTAGGGATTAAAAGGGAGTTGGAGGCAGCAGATATTTCGCTCACTGTGGGTCTTCAGGTCTGTGTGAAACTGGATCACTTGGGGATCATGCATTCCTTTACCCAGGAGGAGGCTTTCCTTAGGACACTTCATCTAAGAGCCTTACGAAGGGCCAAATAAACTGGCTTTTTTCCATTTCTGGGTTCTTTTCCAAGCGATGGGGGCGTTGGATGTTCCATACTGAAGACTGTGAGTGGCAGCTCCTCCCAAGGATTGTTGGGTTCAGCCTGCAGGGAGAGGGCTCCCGCTGGAGATTTCATTTGGGAGAGTTTTTCTTGGCTTTACTTATCTGCTCTTCTGCCCCACCACCGCATCTACCTCCTCCAAAACTGGAGTATACATATGCCCACACCTGTTTTCCTTCTGAGTTGAAGGGATTGGGGGTTACCATGAAACGTTGAAACAGCGTTGAGGATTCATTGTGAAGGATCACCTATAAGCAGATTTTATTTTAAAAAACTGAAAACAGGAGATCCGGTTAGCCTGAGCCCCATACGGAGACTGCGAAAGCAAATCATAGATTTTACAAACAAATCTTGCTTTTGATTTGCCTCCACCGCACCTCTAGCCACACCGCACCTCTAGCCACACCGCTTAAAGCACCTGTGGAAGCAATGGACAGAGTGCTATCCCGTGCCGGTAAAATAAAAAGGTGGATGTTGGATAATAAGCTTCAATTTAATCCATCAAAAACTGAGATTATAATATTTGGTTCTAAGAAAAAAAATTGGCTACCACCTCAGTGTGTTTCCTGCCCAGTGCTTTTTTGAGGTCCCAACATCATTTTCATCCAAGGTTAAAAAAAACTTGGATGTACTCGGCAGACAAATTTAAATTGCAATTTGCAGGTAAATGAAATTGTCAGAGCTGTTTATTTCCATCTAAAACTGAGAAACCCTTGCTACCACTTTTTTTTCAGATAAAGATTGTTCACTAGTAATTGGTGCATTAGTGAACTCTAGGTTAGACTATTGCAACACTCTGCTCATTAGAATTCCAAAAGGCAAAATGAAGCATTTGTAGGTTGCTCAAAATGCAGCCATTACGTTACATACCTTTATACCAAAGTCATTTATAACGAACGCCCATATATCAAATCTTTTATCTTGAAAACGTTTATAGTGAATGCATGTTTTTTTTTTGTTGTTGTTACGGGGGCCCCCGCCATCCCGCCTTTCCTAACCCCTAAAAACACATCCAAACTGTTTCAAAAAAATATTTAACCCTTTAGCCCACCCTAAATCCATTCACTACAAAGGTTTTCGTTATGAAAGTTTCAATATAAATGTCATTTACTATCAAAGATTCGATAGAAACGCTGTATACCCAGCTGTTAGGCTTATGTACTCACTGCCTAGACGTTTGGCTATTTTTTGGTTTTGGAGGAATCTCCACTGGTTACTGGTTCATCAGAGAGTCTTGTTTAAGTCCCTGTGCCTAATATTTAAATGTATTAATGGATCTGCCCCTACTTATCTTTCTTGAAATATTGATGCTTATTATCCAGAACGCCGCCTTCGATCCTCAGGAAAACATCTTTTGGTGGCTCCACCATCAAGATCTGTCTCATTGGGCGACAGGCGCTTTTCCTGTGCAGGTCCTCGAGGCTGGAATTCGCTGCCATATGATCTCAGGAAAATTGAATCCCTCTGTGAATTTAGCAAAAAGTTGGAGACCTTTCTGTTTGAATAGTTGTTTGTCTGACAATCTGGCTTCCTGCTCCTATTATTATAATATCTGTGACAAGATGCACATTAATCTGCTTGGTTCCAATTGGATTTGCATGGTATCAATATAAAAATCAATCAAATCATAAAGTTTAATACATATGAATCTGGATTTTAATGCAAGTAATACGCTACCACCAAATATTTAAGCTCCAGGAGACAATTTGTGCAATGTTATGTATAAATGGAAATTCATATTATTTTGATTATTTTGAATAGTAATTATACATTTGATCCTTTTCATGTATCTATTTTTCTTATTTGGATTGTCGTTTGCACTGTTATTTCTGCTATTGTATGATGACTAGAGGGCAGTTTTGCCCTGTATTGGTTACTAATCTTATATCACACGTCGCAGTGTTTGCATTTGTAAATTTACTGAAAAGGCGCACGTCAATGGTCATCTCGGGTCTGGTTCCGGTGACATTTACAAGCTATTCAGCCTTCAGCCTTGCTGACTGTCTCCATGTCACCAAAGCCACACAATAGCATTATAGTAGTATTATAGTAGCATAATGCGCTGTGACCTGTCAATCAAAATTCATGTCACATTGTCTTCACTCAACATAATTTGTCCCAGATTGCTCACATGTTTTTAATGTAGCTGTTACATTTGTTGCAACACTTTCGCAAACATCATACATTTCGGCAAATGTATTCTCCACAATAGGGTTTCCTTCATTTCTATGTGGGTTAATGAAGGACGCTAATCCTGCAGCAGAAAAGCAGCTACAGCGCCCTTGCTGCACGGCGAATTGTTGCACAGCACAATACATGAGAACGTATGCATGATGGGGGGATAGAAATGTGACGTAAAAGCGTATGATATCTATAGATTAGGCCGCAGGAGGGGAATTACCTGCATTCTATTTCTGGGGCTGTAAGCTTATGGCGATGAGGTGGGCATTGCTTGTGGGGCAGAGGTCATAGTGGATTCATAATGCGGTAGCCATGGCGGTGCCTCCGATGTGGGCTCAGGAGCTGCTGCCATTTCTGGTGCCACACGCACTGTGGCCATGGGTCTCCTATAGAGAAGATGTGAATGACGAGTGGGGCTAGGCCACACATAGCCGTAAGGCAGCATGTTTTTAATTGGGCTTGAAAGATACGAAAAATGTCAGACATATAAGTCCCGGCATCAGTGTGGCCCACTGTGGCTTGCTGTGAGACGGTCTACATTATTTTCAGAGCATAAGGTTGATTTCATATCTCCTTAGCCTGTAATATGCATTATGCGTGTAATATGTGGCAGGGGTGGAGACGATGTCTGCTGCATGGGCCCGGCCCAGCAGCAGTGCTGTCTGTGTTTGCCGCTTCCTGTCGTTAATTTAGGTACAAATCGGAGCCCTCAGGGGGTTGGCACAGGAGCCATGTTTTTTCTTTATGCTCATGTCATGGACATTAAAAGGCACCCCTCCTTCACAGGAGACCCTGAGGCCATGTCAAAACATCGTACTTTAATAATGACCAGAGTCCGGTATGCTTACTTTTGAGGTTAGGGTGAATAATCACCCCCAAACCCAACTGCCGAGTCTGCTGCAGGAGCACTCACTCACTAGGAAAGGATAGCGATGATTTTATTTTTATGATCTAAACTCATTTCTCGGATCTGTTTCCCAACATTATTTTAAGCATCAAGGAGGTCTCTTTGCTGCATCTGGCCAAGAATCTGTGCAATGCAGTCCCTTGACGCGACAATGGTCCCCCATTAAAATAGGACACCCCTTATCTTCATATATTGTTGGAGTATCACAGCAAAGCATATATGATGGCAACATATTGCAATCCCCTGTGGACCTGTCATGAATAACTATATACATTGTACATTGAAAGATTGTTGGTACTTACAATTTTACCCACTTTTTAGATCTCTATCCTGCAATATCCTTACAAAACGATGGTGGAACTCTAACGGTACCGGATCCACAATTTCTTTTTAAATGAGAGGTCAAATGGAATGATATGTCTGTTATCTTGCCACATGTATACTCTGACACTGAAAATATGGTACTTACAGGTATCATTAATTGTTCAGAATTAGAATTCTTTACAATTTGGAGGTACGACTACTAGTTCCCTAACAAATTTCGAACAAAGAATTTGCATCTTTTACATTTCGGTGAATCGAATTTTCCTACTAAACAAGCCTTCCCATTAAACGTAATTAATGGCTGATTGTAAATTAATTTTTGATAACTGGGCTGAAGGCTAGGGCTAGGGAGTATTGCCACACGCTGAGCTGAGAGACGGCAGGAGGCAGGCGCATCGACTGGCAGGAAAGTCACTGCGGCCAATGCTGCGCGGCCAGAGAAACCACCAGGTCTCTCCAGTGAGATTTTGCACTATTACAATCAGATTTGCTTAGTCCCTACACGCGGATCAGTATCCCGGAGAGGGGGCATGTACAATCAGCATGAGGTGTACACCATTAGAATATGGCGCCTAGAGCAAGATAACGTCCACGGGGCCCCCACTTGCCCACATAGACCTTTGGAGTAACACGGGCAACTAGGGGCTGAGCGTAGCCTTCATGACACGGGGCTACCAAGCCTCCATGTGCCCAATGTAGGACATATTACACGCGGCAAGTGGCGATGATTTTTTTAACTACAGACATGTCCCAGTTAATTTTTGGGAGAATTAGGAGGAGCCTATATATTGCAAGCATTCAGGTGTTGTAGTGCACGGTGTGCTTGTCATTTCAGATGTGGTGAAAAGACCAGTCGATCCCTGGGGAGATAACAAGAATTCCTACTGCCTATTGGCTGCAGAGGTGATTCGGAAATGCGGCACATCGTGGCACACTCGCCGTATGTAAGTTAATATAGTAAATATACCACAAGTCAGCGCAGGTATTTTCCTGCATATTGGCAACACTAGGGAGTGATAGGGAACTCAGATGTGTCCTTTCTATTCCCTGCATTGTTGCACCTTCCAGGTGGGATCATGTTCGGGTGATACAGTCGCATGAGCATCATTAAGCATGGGACTCTGGGTCTACAGCTCAACCATTGAGGTATGCCTGGGGTTCATGCCATTATAGGCATTGTAATAATGTGAGGTGATTTATTCCATATAAGATTTGACAAAGTGGAGACATAATGTGTATGCTAATGGTAGTTGTTCGGGTTCTTTATAGATAGCCATGAATACAGAAGGTTAAATATAGTAGAGTACAGTACGGCACCCACTTTTGTCCTGAAGAAGGCTGGAACATCGAAGAGCCAGAATCAAGGGCTCACATATTTCGCCTGAAACACATGTCGACGACTATTTGTTGTTTAGCAATACACACAATGTTGTAAGGAAATGTGTCCACTGATTTGTTAGTATGAAGTCCTTATGTATTGAAAGGGCTAGTTTAGTATCACTGTATTCATTTTTATTTTGAGTGTTATTGCAAATGGGTGTGCCGAATGAACTGGGGTGTATGTATAAGTCAATGGAATCAGTTCTGTTTACCACTTTAAGTCTTGATCTATGTTTCTGTCATAGTATTGCCTATGTGGGCATGACTGCATGCAATTCCTTACAGTGAGTGCAAGCGGGGCCACTACAGTCCGGCCAAGCCGTATGCTCATTGCAGTTCTGGATGCTGTGCTTGCCCGGCATGGCTTGAAGGCATGGGCTGGAGGCATTGCAAGTAAGAACATTCAGGGCCTGATTCATGGAAATGTGCGCAGAAATCCTCCAGGGGCCATGTGCCGAGAAGGACACTGCGCAAGCCTGCATGCTTATTAAAAAATGCGCACCCAGCGTATTCATGGAATTTACTGCGCAAAGTAACCGTATTCGCAAGTCGTGCCGGGAACCCTGCCGACACGCCCCCATGCAAAACAGCCAGGACAGCTACCTTTGCGTGCTCCCCGTGGCACAAATACATGCACCCTTCAAGCAGTGCATGGGGTCCGCCGCAAGCAGTCCTGCATCTCAGGGGCCCTGTGCAGGGTGCCCTGTAACTGTTTCCGGCACCCCGACAACATGCATATGAAAAATCGTAAATCAGTTGAAATCACAAAAAATCTGCTTGCCAACCCTGTAAACCATTCCTGCACCCCGCTACATTGCGTACATGCACCCCTAAGTTGGATCGGAACCCCAGTTGCGTACACGCACCCCAAAATCCGACATGCAACCCCACCTCTGCTCTGCAATTCCTATGCTCAAGTGTACTTATGCCTGCCTCCGGGTGGCAAATAGTATGAAGGACTTGCATGGCCATTTCCCAGCCAAGAGGTTGCCCGAACGAATCCATGAATACGTCTCATGCCGCGCAATTGTGGGCGTGCGAGGGACTGCCCACTTTTGTTGCAAGTTATTCCCCATTTTTAGTGCTGTGGCCCTTCCCAACCCTCTGTGCAAGCCATGCCCACACTCTGCTTGCTGCCTCACGCAAGGTGCTCGATGGCTCGCAGAGACGTGCAGAGCCTGCGTGAACTTCACACAAGTCCAGGAGATGTCCCACGCATTTGATTCCATGAATCACTTAATGCAAGTCCCGATTTTCCCAGGAAATAAGTCCATGAATTAGGCTCTCATTCGGGCACAGCCAGTTGTTTAGAGTGCGGGGAGCATTGTCTGTACCTATGATCTAGGTGCACTAAAAACAAGGCACTGTTTGGACTGGTGGTGCCCCGGATGCATTGCGGCCATGTCCTGTGGTTAGTGCAGGAGTAATCAAAATAAAGCAAATATTGGGCCTCATTACGAGTAGTCCGGTAAAAATGGCCTCATTACTGGCATGCCGGTTAGTGTGGGTCCGTGCTCGCATGAACCCGCTAATAGTGGCTGATTACGAGTGCGCGAGCATGCGCAAACCCCCATGCCGGTAATGGCCATACCGGCATGCCGCTAAAGGCCCTCCAACCCCCCGATAGCGGCATCACATGACCCGCCGATACCGGCACCGCCTAGGAGGAACCCCTAAATACCTACCCGGTAATACCACCATGCTAATACCGGGCTCGCAAAGCCGGACCCGGAAATAACATCATCGCGTCGGAACGGGATATTGGCCGGCGGCTATCTTTAAAAACACAATCCATTGCAATCCTCCAAAACCACCAGTCCATTCGTGTTGTACTGTGTTGGAAAACCCTGAGGATGTCCAAAGCCACCAGGAAGACGACCCCCCGGCAGCGGAAACAGCGTTTCTCAGACGCAGAGCTAAACATGCTGGCGGACACTCTCACTGCACATGCAGACATAATCAAGGCCAATGGGCCTCATCACGACTTTGGCGGTAACCCTTAAATCCGGCGGTCGCGCTATTACTGCCGGATTTAAGGGTCTGCCAAATCAGCACTTCGGCAGATTTCACCCCAGATTTTGGCTGGGGGGAAATCCGCCAAATATTCGTGCTATTACCGCCGGCGGGAAATCCGCCGCCGGTAGAAGCGCAAATTTTCCCCATTGAGCCCAATGGGGAATGGGGCATTCCCGAATGGGCTCAATTGGGAATGGGGAATTACATTACCGCCGAAATCGTGATCCGGCGCTATTAGCGCCGGGGAGTTTGGCGGTAGGGCTAATACCGCCGGCGCTAATACCACCGGCGTTACTGCCAAAGTCGTGATCAGGCCCAATGACATGAAGCATTCTGCCCAGATGAGGACAGAGGAAATCTGGCAGGAGGTTTCCCGGAAGGTGTCTGCTGTGGGGACCACCCCACGTACTGTGCGTGACTGCCGCAAGAGGTGGGACGACCTCCGCATGAGGGTGAGAAACATCCTGTCAAACAACAGGAGGGCAGCCATGGGGACAGGCTGGGGTCCCCACTCACCTGCAGAACTGATGACCTGGGAGGAGACTGCCAGTACATTCATTGATCCTGAATCAATTGAGTGATTCGGAGAGATGGAGATGGGTGCCGCCTCATCCCCAGAAGGAGGTGAGTGACCCTGCACATCCCTGTAGGGGAAACCATGACGTAGCACAAGTGACATGGAAGTGAGACCAGGCAAGGCAATGCATGTCCTTACACCCACATCAACATATCCAAGTCAAGATTGCGTGCCAAACCCTGCCACACAGAAATGCACGCTGAGTGCCAATCCCATAACCAACACACGGGCAACATACCACGACCGTGCCCATGTAACCCAACACACAAACCCCATATCAACGGCTTGCCACCTGCCATGCATTGATTGCCAACATGCCCCCTCACAACACCAAGTGCCACACATCTGTAAGGCATGGATGCATGAATGTATGAATATTGAACAGCACAATTGTATGGCGCTGGCATGTGACACCATCACTGATGACCTGCATCTCTTCTAACCTCCAGGCACCGATGAGGAAGATGCCAGTCAGGAGAGGAGCGCAAGGGCATGCACATCACGCCATAGGACAAGGGCCACTGCCACCACCACCCCCCAGCCAGACAAACAGGCCAGACCCGCAGGCAGTGTGCCTGACCGGGTGGAAAGCCAGCAAACAACACCTGCTGCCAGTGTGGCCGACACACATCAGGACCAGCAGCACACACCCACAACAGTTGGAGGGGTGTCCCTTCCTGCGCCACCAACCACCGCGGAAGTTGTGGATGCCAATGTGGCCCCGAGGGTGTCACAGTTGTGTCTACTACACCCACCCCAAGCCCCCTGCCCACCCACCACCCCAAATGGAGGCCTACAGCAGTGATGATCCCTGCCTCCATGACTCCGACCTCAGGGATTCAAACGTGTGCCCCTTCGAGGAGTACAGCACCCAGGATGTAGGCCCCATGCATGCACCATCCACCACTCCAGCTACCACCACTCCAGCCCCCAGCACTCCAGCCCCCACCATTCCAGCTCCTACCACTCCAGCTCCCACCGCTCCAGCTCCTACCACTCCAGCTCCCACCAACAGCTTTGAGGCATGCCTGTCGAGGGTGGAGGCATGACAGGAGGAAATGCTGGATTTCATGCGGCAGTATATTGCCGATGGGGAGGACACTAGGAGGGCCATTGCTACTGCCATTGCAGGGACCACAACTGCCATTGGGGAGACCACAGCGGCCATCGCTGCGAACACTGCTGCCATGAATGCGTCGGCTGACTGTCTGGGGGCAGTAACCCAAGTCCTAACGTCCATCCTGCTCCATATGCAGCGGCCACGCCTTGGAGCAGGCGTGGAACCTGACTCGGACACATCCACTGCTACAACACCTGCATCCTCAGTCCCCACAAGCCCTGTGCGGATGACCCGGAGGAGTACATGGCACTCAGAGATGCCACCCCGGACAACAAAAAGGCCAGGAAGTAGAGTTCCCAGACAATGGGAGTGGGACACGTGGTTGTGGGTGAAGGGAACCATTTCTTGGAGTACATTTGGGGACATGTGGGGTTTGTGGGGTGGGTTAGGGAGTTCACTGGGGGTTTTGGGGCATGTAGGGTGGGTTAGGGAGTTCACTGGGGGGTTTTGGGGCTTGTAGGGTGGGTTAGGGAGTTCACTGAGGGTTGGGGGGGTGTGCACATTTTTGCCTGTTTGAAAAAATACACCCGTTGTGTGCCAAAAAATTCAATGGTTGGACATTGTTCATTTTGTGCATATCGTTTTAATGTGTGATGGTGTTCAGTGGCCAACTCCCAACAGTCCAAGTGTGCATGTCCACATGGAGCCAGTGTGTCACTGACACATGTCTATCATAGTCCCTGTGGTTCAGAAGTATTTGTGAATTAGTGCTTGGTGTACAGCATGGCCATCCCGTGCATCACGTACTGGCAGGGAGGCTACTTCACATCCGTCTCCATCCGCATCATCCCCACCCGGTGCATGCATGTCAATGTCAGGTGGCAGTGGTACATTTCTCCGGACACACATGTTGTGCAGCATAACACAGGCCATGGAGATCTTTGCCACCTTCTCAGGCCTATATAGGAGTGCCCCACCAGACCTGCTTAGGCAGCGGAAACGCGCCTTCAACATGCCAAGGGTCTGCTCAATCACAACACGGGTACGGGTGTGCACATGATTGTACTCCTTTGCATGGCTGTTCTGTGGGTTCCGCACAGGGGTAAGTAGCCACGGCCTCAAGGGATATCCTCCATCACCTGCAAGCAAATACAAATAGGTGTGTGTCACTCTGAGCTGCCACCTTCAGGAAGCACAGTCATGGCGGCAGCTATTTGGTGTGGACATGCACATATCCCTGTACGTATGCAAAATTGTCGCCTAGATGCATTCTATACTGTTATGAGGTCTGGTAGTCTGGATGGCGTTCAATAGATGATGCAGGGTGTAATAATGCATGCGGAGGCGGATGTACTGTGGTAGTACGACAATGTTTAGCCTCCCATTCATGTAGTTTATTCTACACCATGCATGGTCACACTAGCCACATTGGCACAGTTGCCATCCTGTACAGTCATGCATTGCTTGCCATCGCCATGGTGGCCTGGTTGTGCCACTTACTTGTTGTCATCGATATGCATTATTTGTGAAGTTTGTGCCAGTGATGTGTCATGTTCCATTTTGGGGGTTCAGGTCTGGAGTGTTTAGCTCTGCATGCATTCTCCAATCACCGACAATTGCCACCCAGGTGGAGTATGCATCCCCCCACCCCTTTCCCACCCAGGTGGAGTATGCATCCCCCCCTTTCACAACCAGGTGGAGTATGCACCCCCCCTTTCACAACCAGGTGGAGTAAGCATCCCCCCCTCTTTCTCACCCAGGTGGAGTATGCATCCCCCCCCTTTCACAACCAGGTAGAGTATGCACCCTCCCCCTTTCACAACCAGGTGGAGTATGCATCCCCCCCTTTCACAACCAGGTGGAGTATGCATCCCCCCCTTTCCCACCCAGGTGGAGTATGCATCCCCCCTTTCACAACCAGGTGGAGTATGCATCCCCCCCTTTCCCACCCAGGTGGAGTATGCATCCCCCCCCTTTCACAACCAGATGGAGTATGCATCCCCCTTTCACAACCAGGTGGAGTATGCACCCCCCCTTTCACAACCAGGTGGAATATGCATCCACCCCACTTTCACAACCAGGTGGAGTATGCACTCCCCCTTTCCCACCCAGGTGCAGTATGCATCCCCCCTTTCACAACCAGGTGGAGTATGCATTCCCTCCCCCACTTTCCCACCCAGGTGGAGTATGCATCCGTACATATCAGTACCCCAAAGCACTGCCATGGGCCAGTTGTGCAACTCACCAAGCAGCCAGGCACATGGTCCAGCATGTCACTCCATGTGACGGGGTAGTGTGGAGTTGTGGCATACCATGGTATCATGTGTTGATCCGGGAAATCGGGCGCAGCAATGTGTGATTATCTTGCTGGAGTCACATACCATTTGCACATTGATGGAGTGCTATTGCTTGCGATTGCGGTACACCGCCTCTTTGCATGGGGGACTACCAATTCTACATGGGTGCAGTCCAGGGCACCAACACAATTGGGCATGCCTGCCAGTGCATGGAAGCCTATTTTGGTGTCAGCTATCTCCTGGACAGTCCGTGGTAGGGATATGTGGGTGCTTGCGTGCTTCAGGAGGGCATCCAGCACTTGGTTCAACATGCGTGAAAATAGTGGTTGTGAAATGCCATGCAGCTCGCCCACTGTGCGTTGATAGGTGCATGTGGCCAGGAAGTGGAGCACAGACACCACCTTTAGTAGCGGAGGGATGGCACTGCTTATTTCTATGAGGTTGCCAATGTCGTTGTGTATCATGTTCACTATGGTGGGGATGGTGTCCCGGTCCAACCGTTACAGGGTGTGGATCTGCTCAGGGGTTAGGTTGAATGGGCTGGGACTGGTGCGAGGGATTGGTGGCTGCCTACGAGGCACTGCTGGCTGCGCTGGTGGTAATTGCTGGGCCTGTCTCACCCTCCTTCTCCTCCTGTGTCTCCTCTGTGCTGCCTATTGTTGCTGCTGTAGTTGTTGTAGTTGGTGTTGTAGTTGTAGCAGTATTGGCATGTCCTCCAGCGCCATGATTGCAACAGCTAGTGGTAGCATTTTAGTGTTGGAAGGGGTGTGGTGTGTGCTCATTTTATACTGGCCCAGCCTCCATTGACTCCACCTTTGGGGATTGTGTGCACCTGTGGCAGTTGGCTTGTTTTCTGATTGCGGTTTGCGGGTGATCCGCGATGCCTGTATGGCCGGCATCGTGCAGCCCGTGATTACTGGCTTCATGATGCCGGTATTTGCATGTCCGCGTGGGTTGGGATTTCCTCCTATTACCGGCATGCCGGTATTTGCTCCCCGAAGGGGCGCGTGTACGCGCCCTTGCCACTATTAGAGACACTGTTCTTTAGGGTGCCGTTAATAGCGGGTTGCCGGGTCATAATGCACCGGAGCGGTAAGCGATGCCGGTAATCCTTTACCGGCATCGTTTTTCACTTACCGGCAACCACGTAATGAGGCCCATTGTTTGAAATATTCCATAACAATTGAATAGCATATGTAACAATGTATGAATGAACATGATTTTCAAACAAATTGTGCAAATCTTGTATCTATGGATAATGGAAAAAAAAATACTAGTGCAAGGCAGTGCAGTGTGTATTAAGTTATTTAGGGCCTTAATTATGAAACGTTTAGTGTGGTGCAAAGTGACTTTGCGCTACCAACAAACATGTTGAACCAGGCCTAATTCACAGAGCGGTGAAAAGTGCATTTTTGTGGAGCAAAGTCACTTTTCACACAAAAAACGTACTCTGTGCACCACGCTAAGTGGGCCTACATTTTCTTTAAAAGCACTAAGAGACTGAGGGGCCGATTCAAGGAAAAGTGTGCATTTTTCCTGCAAAGTCTGTGCGCCAAGAACGACACTGCATGAGCGTGTGCACAGAATAAAAATGTGCACCATGGGTATTCATGGAATTTCCTGTGCAAAGTAACCATATATGCAAGTTGCGGCCAGAATACCCGCGACACGCCCCCATGCAAAGGAAAAACAGCCAGAAAAGCTACCTTTGTGTGCTCCCCCGGGTGCGAATACATGCACCCTTCAAATGGTGTGTGTGGTCTAGCGCAAGTGGCCCTGCATCTCGGGGACCCTGCGCGGGGTCCCTCATAACTGTTATGAGCACCCCGACAACATGTGGACGATGTATCGTAACTCAGGTAAAACTTGGAAAATCTTTGTGCGAACCCCTGTAAACTATTCCTGTACCACACCACACTGCGTGCACACACCCCTGACTCCAATCAGATCCCCAGTTGCGTACACGCACCCCTAAATCTGACATGCAAACCCACGTCCCTGCTGTGATTCCTATGCGCAAGTGTACTTACGCCTGCCTTCGGATGGCGGAGAGATGGAGGGATTTGTGTGGGCATTTTGCAGGCCAGAGGTTGCTCGGTCACATCCATGAATATTCTTTGTCGTGTGAATTTATGAATGTGCGATGGACTGCTTGCGGTCCATTCCTCGTAACGTCCACTTTTCCCCTTGTTCTTCCTCATTTTCCGAGTTCCGCCCCATATTCCACCCTCTGCGTGGTGTCTCACGCAAGGCACTCGACTGCTCGTAGTCCACGCAAGTGTGAGGGATTCGCCCATCCGATCGGGAAGAGTGTGCTCACCTGTTTTTTTTTTTTGTTTCATTAAAATAATTAATGATGGGAGAATAACCTCCAGTCAGGAGCTGATGAAGCACTGGCACAGCCAAAAGACCAAAATGACTATCTATTCTCCAGGCCAGCGGGTGTGGATTATGGAGCCTGTCAAACCCAGTGCCCTTCAGGACAAGTAGACTGGGCCTTACTGTGTGCTGGTAAAGGTCAGTGAGGTGAATTATCATGTGAAAGGACATAAACAGATGTGCAGGGTCTTTCACGTCAACTGGTTAAAACCCCATTATAGCCGAGATGACTTGGTCATGCGTTAGTGACTGACAGAGAAACTGAGGAAGAGACCGATCCCCTCCCAGACCTCCTGCACACTGAGGCCACAGATGGGCCAGTTGAAGGTGTCAACCTTGCAACTGACTTGTCAGAACTGCAACTGAACTCTGTCGCTGTTTACTGGGACAGTTTATCAGTCTGTTTTTGCTGACTCCCGGTCACCCAGTTTGGAGACCGTAAGCTGGTGAAGAGTAGGATTCGAAGGTATACCCAAAATAAAAGGGTTTTCAGTTTGGCCACATCTGAGAGACATTTCTAAACCCATTTCCAGATGTTGGAACCTGGTTGGTTGCACCACTCCAACCATGCAGCGCATAAAAGCATTCCAATCCTTTGGAAAAACGATGGATCCGCGTAGCCTCAGGCTCAGAGCTATGTATGGCAATAGCCACTGATTTAGCAGCATAGGCCATTAAAATGGCCTTCACCAGTGATCCACCAAATCGACTGGAAGACATTGGAATACCATTGTTGGCTCAGACCATCTGAATTCACTATTTTGCCGCATTACCGTGATGTCCATCTCAGCTCGCCATCTGGACTCTGGGTGACTGGACCTTTGAGGAGAACACAAGTATCAATAAAGGTCTCCTAGGCCAGAGATGTACAATGCCTTTTCTCTTCCGTATCTGCCATTTTCTTGCTTTATCCAATCGTTTTCAATAAGCTGAACTACATAAATATATCCCGTTGCAATGTTTCACGGTTAAGAACTGAAGGGTATTTCTACACGCACTGTAGCCTGCACTTTTACATGCAAAATGAGCATCAATAGGCACCAGGGGAGATATTGTCCCCAGCACTTTAGAGGGTGTATCTATGTACTGACTCCGCAGTGTACATATTGGGCTATATGATCGTGTCTGCACCTAATGCAGCGATCTTGTGACTGCCATAGCATGAATGCTGCTCCATCACCCATCGCTTACCTTAATGGGGGGGTGTGCCATGCGGGGGATGAAGAGGAACCTCTGACGTGTCCCCACTAGAGTGGCTTGATTTATTTGTGTTTTGTATAATGTCTTAATGCTGCCTTTCAGCCACTCCAGGGCACCCCGAGACCACTGTGCTGGTGTCTCTCTCTCCCTCCTCTCTTTACCCCTCTCTCTCCCCATCTTCCTCTAACTCCCACATCTATCCCTCTTTCCATCTCCTTCTCTCTATCTCCTTCTCTCTGTTCGGCTCTCCCTCTATGCATCCCTCCCTCGCCTCCTGTCGCTCTAGAGAGGTCAGAGTTTAAATGTGAGTCCTGCCTAGGATGCTGCTGGCCAGGGCAATGCAAACTCCCAATAGAGACAGCTCGAACTAGTCCTCCAGAGTTAATAACTTCCACCTGGGCTGACTAGGTGGCCGCTCCAAGGCACCCATGCCGCCTGTACGCTGTATTCAGCCAAGTGAGAATGTGCAGGGACGGGTTTGACCATCTCATTGGGTCAGGATTGGTGGATCGTCTACCATGGCCTGGATCCTCGCTGCAGCGGAGGTCCCCTCAATAGTCTTAGCCATCACCGTCCTTCGGTCTTTGGTGCGTCCAGTAAGATCGACTCTTCACCTCACTGTGGAAATCTTAAAGGGATAGTCCAGTAAAAAAAATTATTTTAAAAATAGATAGGCAACATTAAAAAAATAATACTAGCACTTTTTTTTTTTAAACTTCCTATGTAAAATTTTGAGCTATTCAAGCTCAAAATTCACAAAAGCAAGCACATGGGCGCATCCATTTTGTGAAATGGATGCCCGCCTGTGCTGGCTTTCGCCTTTGCGGCACTAATGAAGGAAAAGCCAGCCAGCTGTAGTAAACAAAAGCTACCGCTGGGTGGCTTTTCCTTCATTGGTGCTGTACGCGGAGGACGGGGACCGGAGACCAGAGCAGGAAAGCTGCAGCTGAATCTCGGTAAGTGCTATTTATTTAAAAAAAGAAATAAGCACTAGCTGCGTTTTTTTTTCTAAGTTTTCCGGGCTGGAGGAGCCCGGAAAACTTAGAAATAAAACCGCAGCTTTAAAAACGTTGTATTTATGTTTGCGGTCGCTTTTGAAGCGACCGCAAACATAAATACAACGTTGTGTTTGAAAACGCTGCGGTTTTTCTTTCCAAGTTTCTAAGGCTCCTCAGGCTCGGAGGAGCCTGAGAAACTCGGAAAGAAAAACCGCAGCGTTTTCAAACACAACCGCGTTGTGTTTCTGCCTGCCTTGGCTTTCACTTTGGGTCTCCGGTGCTCCCCTGGAGCCAAGGCAGGCAGAAACACAACGCGGTTGTGTTTCTGCCTAAATCTGCTTTCCCATTTGGGGCTCTCCCAAGAGCCCCAAATGGGAAGGCAGATTTAGGCAGAAACACTGCAGCATTTAGCATTTCCCATTTGGGGCTCTCGGGCCCCCCGTGGGGAGCACGAGAGCCCCAAATGGGAAATCAGCTGTAGGCAGAAACACTGCGGCATGTAAACACAACCGTGTTGTGTTTCTGCCTGCCTTGGCTTTCACTTTGGGTCTCCGGTGCTCCCCTGGGGGAGCACCGGAGACCCAAAGTGATAGCCACAGCAGGCAGAAACACAACACGGTTGTGTTTGAAAACGCTGCGGTTTTTCTTTCCGAGTTTCTCAGGCTCCTCCGAGGCAGAGGAGCCTGAGAAACTTGGAAAGAAAAACCGCAGCATTTTCAAACACAACGTTGTATTTATGTTTGTGGTCGCTTCAAAAGCGACCACAAACATAAATACGTTTTTAAAGCTGCGATTTTATTTCTAAGTTTTCCGGGCTCCTCCAGCCCGGAAAACTTAGAAAAAAAAATGCAGCTAGTGCTTATTTATTTTTTTAAATAAATAGCACTTACCGAGATTCAGCTGCAGCTCTCCTGCTCTGGTCTCTGGTCCCCGTCCTCCGCGTACAGCACCAATGAAGGAAAAGCCACCCAGCGGTAGCTTTTGTTTACTACAGCTGGCTGGCTTTTCCTTCATTACTGCCGCAAAAGCAAAAGCCAGCACAGGCGGGCATCCATTTCACAAAATGGATGTGCCCATGTGCTTGCTTTTGCGAATTTTGAGCTTGAATAACTCAAAATTTTACATAGGAAGTTTAAAAAAAAAAAGTGCTGGTATTATTTTTTTTGATGTTGCCTATCTATTTTTTAAATACATTTTTTTACTGGACTATCCTTTTAAGGCTTCCTGCTGGAATCAAGGGAGAGAGAGATGTAGAGAGAGCGCAAGAGAAGGTGACCGTGACAGCCTTTTACATCCAACTCCTAACCCCGCCTCAGATTTTATCGAGGCCTGGAACCATACCGCCACCCCATGGTCCTATTACTTGCAACTGAAAGAGCAAATTAAGGAGGAGGATCTGGGAGCACACAGCCATCTGGTGCAACAAGGGTAGTCTGTCTTCAGGTTTAAGCATGTCACTCCCATGCTGAGCAGCCGTTGGCTCCTGGTGAGGTGCTGAAAACCCTAACTACCGTCTTGGTATAGTTTCTTCAGTCAGTAAATGGGGGTGGCGTTATGAAAATCACCTTGAGGAGGTAATTGAGCAGTCGGGAGTGGCTGTCTTCAGTCGGTAAATGGGGGTGGCGTTATGAAAACCACCTTGAGGAGGTAATTGAGCAGTCAGGAGTGGCAGTCTTGGTTGTGCCTTTCTATGAAACCATTTTATTTTACCATTTCCCCATTGCTTCTTACAGGTCTCGTAGACATTGGCCACATACTTTCCCCACCTGAATGACGTTGATTTCATAGCCGCCATTACTAACAGCACACTTACTCCCATTTGCCTGTGGCATGGGCTTCAGCTCCCACATCAACACTGGCACCTCGTTTCAGCATTGCCACAGCCATTTTCGCCAGAAACTCGCGACTGCTGTTCCTGGGCCCATTGCATCTCTGACCTTTGCAGCAGTGCAAGCGGCTTCCGCATCTGTGCAGGGACGTCATTTCAACAAAACGCCAGAGGTAGCTGCAGTGACATCACACGACCCTTGACCCCCTGATGGCATCACAGGAAGTGATGTCATTTGACCCCACCCTGAAGTGATATCGCGGGAAGCGATGGAAAACGACCTTTCACCCGTTGACAAAACAGGAAGTGGCATCACGTAGCATTGTATACTATGAAAAATTTGGTTACAATATCACTATAATGTGATGTACATTTCATACAAGAATGGATCGCCATATGTATCATTAAGATCAGTGCGTATAGGCCCATATTACCAAATTACTGTGAATGCAAGCAGACGTGCATTACCAAATGATAATGATGTGTTATTATATAGCACTTACGCTTAAGCGCTTTATATAGAAAAAATATACACCCAATATCACCCAATCTGTGTTGGTACTCATTTATCGACCTCATAAGGATGAAAGGCTGAGTTGAGGTGTTTAAGAACAGACTAAATCAATGACTCACCCCCTGAAGTGTGCTTGATATAAACCTTTAATGAGTCTAGCAATTATTGGATAGAAAATTCCAGAAAGACACATCATTTGGTATTCCTATTCTTTATTATTTAGGGTCAGTGCTGAAAGTGTTAGACTTGTGGCACTCCTGTTCTTATTTTTCTTCTTTTCTTAAGGCACCTGAACAAGAAAGCGAGCCACTCCAGAAGTAAAGAGCCACATGTTGCTGGCCACAGCCCGGGAGCTGACATTACCAACAAACAAAAAAGCATCTTCACCGGAAGTGAAAGCGGCTTATTCACGTTTAGCACCAGTGTACTGCTGCATACCCATACACTGCATCTCCCCTCAATCCAAGCAGGCATACAGTCACAATGGCGAGAACCCCACCCCTGGCTCTTGTTTCAATGACACACACTGTGCATGTAGAGTATGAAAACGGTGGCATTCTGATAATGTCGGGGTCTATATATAAATGGGCCACACTTGTAATCAAGACACACACGGAATAGGGACTGTTTCCAACCTACGTTTATTCCTCACTGAGGACCTTCCTGTCCGTGTCGTCACTTTCCGTCCTTTGAGTGCTCCACATAACGAGGCTGAGGGCACATGGAAACACCCGCTTTCTTAAACAATGAGTCCACCCATGTTAACCTATTTCTTCTACGATTCTTAATGGTTTTATCCGGCCCTCATGGGTCGCTCTTCTCAGTGCTGTTCTGGACTCCCTATTTATTTATTTGTTCAGAATTGTAAAGCGCGCAACAGCCCAAGGGCATCCCTCATGAAAGGCGGTGTGTCACAACCTCCCAATCCTCGTTTGAGATTTCACCATCACATGGATATGAGTCTTCTGAGTCATGTCTGCTCCCTTCACTTCTGGTATTACTCCATGGTCCATCTTCCATGCTCTGGCATACTTTGAAATGTGACACGTTTCTTTGGATGGTTCTTCTCTGCCTGTCTCCTGCTGTAATCATCGTTCCTTTCTTGGGCATCTTTTTCAGAAGTTCTGGTATGAATGTCGAGTCTTCTTTCCTGTTCTGAGATTGTCACACCGTCACGTGATCGCCTACTTGGATGTCTGCATCCCTGCTCCTCTTTGGGCGTCAGCCAGTTTTTTCATCTTTCGCTTTCCTCCCCGTCCATTTTCTTGGCCTGATGATCTAATTCCCCAAAATCTTTCCTCTCCGTTCCTTGAGGCAGCCGTGTCCTGACTATCCGTCCAAAGATCAGCTCTGCTGGGCACATGCCTGTTCTGCTATGCAGAGTATGTTAGTAGTCCTGGAGCAGCTGGTACAGTACTTGTTCAAACAGGCTCTCAGTGAAATTTGCAATCTGCAATGCCCTCTTTATGTTTGCCATGAATAGCTCTGCTGTGCCATAGGCCTGTACCAATTGCGGCGTCATTATTCTATGTTTGAAACCCATGTACTGAGCAAAATCCTGAATGGTGATTGGTGGACCATTATATGACTTGATGACCTTTGGGACACCATATGCCATAAGGATTCGTTCCAGAACAGGAATAATGCCCGTGGCTGCGCTGGATGACACTATCTGCATTTCCGGGAATCTTGAGTATTCATTGATCCCCACTAGGATGAAGTTCCTTTCCCTTGCTGTTCCGGAGAAGTACATTTCCACCTCTTTCCATACCCTTTCTAGTAGGGTTGATATTTTTAGTGGTTTGGGGTGGGGTAGTGGGGCTACGACACAGCACGTAGCAGACATGCGTAAGGTCTCCTCAACTCTGGTGTCTAGTTTTGGGAACCATATTTTCATTCTCAGCAATCTTTTGGTAGAGACCACACCTCAATGGCCTTTGCGGGACAGATCAATGACTTGCTGATGTAGGGACATGGGTAGTACAATTTTGCAGCCCATCATAATGATGCGATCCTCAGTGGCAGTTAATTCATCTTGTACTAGAGTTAGACTGTTCACATCCTCCTGCGCAGCCTTTTCTTTGTCCCTTGCCATCTCTTGTGCGTGTGTCTCATCTACCCCCTTGCTATGCATCTGGCAATAATGTTCAAAGCTGGATCTTGTTCAGGATCCTTTTGAAGGGTGGCCCAGGGAAGGGTTTCATCTGAAGGATGGGGTAATGTATGTATATGTCCACAATCGAGTTTTCTACCCTCGCTGATCACGTGGAGTGACAGGATAAGTAATCTGCTGAATTCTCTTCCTTACCCGGCCGTTGTCAAATTGTGAATTTATAGTTTTGTAGACACAAACCCCATCTCAAGATCCTTGGAGGCATCCTGGCTGTTGGAATGCCGTGTATAGTGAGAAGCAGCTGATGGTCTGTGGCAATTGTGAATGCCTTTCCGTGGAGCAAGAGGTAGAAATGCTCACAGGCACATACCACCACCAGGCTCTCCTTTTCCTCTTGGGAATATGCTTCTTATGTGGTGGACAAGCTCCTAGGCCACAACAAATCAGGTGTGCATTGTCTTCGGGTTGTGTTTGGTCAGAATGGCTCAGAGTGCCATTGGTCTGGCATCTGCTGTCATCTCCGTTTCCATACTGGAGATGAAGAAATGCCATATGCTCTGCCGACATGATGTTTCCATAAATCTCTTTGAATGCTGCTTGTCTTTCTGATGTCCACCAGAACTCCTGTTTGTTCTTGGTGAGCTCTCGTAGTGGGGCGCTTACTGTGGTGTAGTCTTTCAGGTACTGCGAGCAATAGCTCACCTGTCCCAGAAATGACAGTAGATCTGAGATGTCTTCTAGTCTCGGGGTTACATTTAACGCTGCCACTTTGTTGGGGTCTAGTCTCATTGCTTGTTTGGAGAATATGTGCTCAAAGAACTTGATAGTCCTCGTACAGTCCTTGTTGAATGTCTAACGGGCTGCCTTCAGAGCTAGAAAGACATGATGGAGTGTGGCGTCATGTTCTTCCATTGACTTTCTCAGAAATGTGCTTGATCACCTTGTGGCTCTCCTACTGGAATATTTCCACCACGGATGATACTCCAAAACTCAGACGCTTGTATCTGTATAGCTCCAGCTGGGTCACGAACGTAGTTATGTAGCAGGATTCTGGTGCTAGTTTCAGCTCGTGATAACCTTTGTTAGAGTCTAGTGTAGAATATATGGTCACCCTCTTTAGTAATCGAATCATGTCTGTTATTCTAGGCACCGTATACCTCGCTTTCTGTATTGACTCATTTGGTCCCCTCGTGTCCACACAGATGTATGGACCAATCTGCCATCTTCGTTGGGACTGCATGGGGGACATCCATGCGGCGGGTCCCGTAGCTGGCTCAATGATATTTTGGTCTAGAGGTTTTGAATTTCCTCTTCTACCTGCTTTTGAATGTTAATCGGTTGGGCCACCAGTCAGGTGAATTAATCAACATTCAGCTTCACTTTGCAGTTCAGCAGCTTTTCCAGTCCCCTGAATAGTGCCGGAAATGCCTTCTCTGCGCTTCCATCTTGCACCATAGATTTGTGTGCCATAAGACGGCATAAGATGTGCACCAAACCCATGTCCACTGCCATTTCGAAACTCAGGATGCATCCACTATCCATTTCTGTCTTTAGTACATGTGGTTGTGTCGGCTGAGTGGGATGTGTGGGTGCATGCTGCAGAAAACATAAGTCTGAAAGGTAGAGGGACATTTGAGCCCTATGGGTATATGTCTATGGTGGATGGTTTCAACTTTGGTGACTACGGTAGATTGTTGTACGCTTCCCTGAGCACGTTCACTGTCGCTACGGTGTCTATGAGGAATTCTGTTGCCGTTTTATTTACTTGCATCAACATTGTGGGGCTGCGTTCTTTTGCGGTGGCTTTTCACAGTGACCACACATATCCCCTTTTCCTCCGATCATCTATCGACAACGTCGATTCATTCCACGATGGAGATCTTACTTCCATGTATCAAACATTTCCCTGTGGGTATCGGAGTTCCCTTTTCTCAATTGAATGATGTTCCCTCCTGGATTGGTATCTGGTGCCATCTCCCACCAAATACTGGTGTGTCTTTTCTTCTCGGCTTGTCCTGGTTCCGCTGCTTCTCGGTCGCGTGGAGCACTGCCCCCTCACTGCAACGTATTTGGGTGGGCTGTCATGGGTGCAGTCCTGCATACTGCTCAGAAATTGTTTTATTCCCCACAGGTGACACGTTTGACCCATTGCTGGGCAGTGACCTTCATCAGGAAACTCATATCCACATTTGAAACAAGTCTTGTCGGTTCGGCTGGTGATCGCTTCGGCTGGTGATGTCACCCTGCGCTGGTGTCAGTTGCTGACATTTGCCTGTTCTTTTGGCTGGGGCCGCAATTTCATTTTATTCAGGTTCACCATTTGTTGGTCTATAGCTGATCCTGGGCGGGCCATCACTAATATCTCTTCTAAAGACCTTTTAATCATTTTCGTCAAAATATCAGGGACTCACACCCTGAGATCGCAACGCCTCTTAGTTGGAGTATCTGTGAAAGTCACAGTGTTTGATTTGGATGCAAAGTCTCATTACAAAGTTGTCCTTTGTCTTCTGGCATGTGAAAAAAAATGGCTTTCGCAATTTACATTTATATGGGGTGCAAAAGTATGTTGAAAGTGTGTCTTTTAGCTCATCAAAGGATGCTGTTTCATTATCCAGTAATTTGTATAAAATGTCACTGGTCTTTGCATGAGGAGAGGCTCTGTAGCTGGGCCCTTCCGTGCTTACGCCTGTATGGGGTGCACCGCTTATCAAACAGATTCAGTGCGGCTCTCCAAGAGGCCGTCAGGCAGACCACTGCCGCTCTCTCACGTTGTCCAGGCCGAGTGAGCATGAGAACAGGCCTTCTGTGACCTGAGCGCGTGTGCCCTTACGACCGGGGACATGCCTTGTGCCGTCCTCGCGGGCTCCTGCATCGCGTTGGCATGCTCCTGCGATGTTGGCTGATTGCTGTGGGGTCACCCCGGTTGTGGTTATTGTTATGCCCCAAGCCGCCGCGCACGCACTCATATAACAGAAGACAGTATACACACTTCAGCCCGGTATGGGGTCCCGGCAGCAACTTCCGTCTCGGTCCTCGTTTATTGCAACAGCGCATGCGCGAGCCTCGTTCCGGCCCGCGCATGTGTATAACATATTACACTACGTAACAACCCCCTCGTCGTAAGTGTGTTGTTCTGATAACGCTAAGAACTACATATAAATGGGCCATACTTGTAATCTAGACACACGCAATAGGGAGTGTTTCTAACCTTTGTTTATTTCTCACTGAGGACGTCCGACCTTCGGGTAAACCTCGTCACTTCCCGTCCCCTCTGCCCGAACCCAAACCCTGCCTCCACATAACGAGGCTGATGGCGACATCACAAAGACTTTCGTGGTGTGAAATGGAAGACAGTGATGTCAGCTGAATCACGTGTGACGTCACGCACATGGTCCTGCATGGAATGGTTCAGTAGTGCAAAGTAGCGCCTAAACTGCTGCAATTGGGGATTGTATCTGCAATAGGAATGAAAACTTGTTTGTCACAGCAATCACTTGTGAAACCTTAGGACTGCTCAAACGGATTCCTAGCAGATTCTTTTTAAATATGTAAATATGTATTGTATTTGAAGAACATTCAACCTTGCTTTTTTACATTAACTACAGCTATTTGATGAACCCTACACATCAAATCCAGAATTGCATTATGCCCGCAAAGTAATGGCTGTGATTTATAGGGATGACGTCATTCCTGAGTAGGGTGATTTGCAACCATAAATGGAACATTTTTTTTTTTTAAATGAACATCTATTAACAGCAATCCACACCTGGTCCACTATGAGGCTGAATTGCTGGAGCATGCGTGCCGTCGTTCTTCCTGCTCTTCGAGGGAAACGTGAACGGTTCATGAGTGCCTATGTACAGATGAGTCATCTCGGGAGGATAGCTCAGGGGCAACGCGCTCACTTTGGAAGCAAGACAATGCAGAGCAACATAGGTTTGATCCCTGGGCGCTTAGAAACCTCTGGGCATTTAACGCGTTATAATAAATACAAGTTGCACGAGTTGAGTTTAGCCAACTGATTGTTGCATCCCGTTCTATGATGACCCACTCAATTGCGCGCGTTATTTCACATGTTGCAGGAATCCGTTACCCAGGGCCGGTGCTATAATGCAGCTACAAGCAGCTGCACTAGGCAAGGCTGTCCAATGTTGTACAAAAGAAATAGTGGAAGTATGTTCCCTGCTGGCCTGCCCCGGCTTCCCACAAACCTCATCTCCACACCCCCTCCCACACACAATACAAACCCCCAAACAAATGTGCCTGCTGTTTAAGGGAATTTTCATTGCAGTGCACTGAAGTGCTAGTTTCAACTTCTTCCTAGACTTTTAGCTTAACACAAAACCATTCCGAAACAGTATCTTTTTAAAATAAAAGAATAGGAACAGAGAAACCTAATTAAAAGAAGTAGAGGAGCCCCGCTCCCGCCCCCTTCGACCACTGATTGGTGGATTGCTGTCTGTATTTGGACACATGAGTTCTATCATGTGCCCAACAAATAAGGAACATTAATTAGATTGATCTGTGCGGAAGGAGGACAGAAACAACACTTTAGACAATGAAGAACTTACAAAGGGGGACATACGTGAACTGGTGGTAGCATGCTTTTGGCCACTCCACATGATACCCAACTGTAAAACCACCAACTGTCTCATGTCTTCTTAAAACACTGTCTCAAAACTATCAAGAAAATAAATAACCCCACCACCTCTCAAACGTAGGTGCTCGTGCTGCATAGGTCTGTAGATGGAAACTGCTACTGGAGAACCGCGCGTTATGTTAAAGCATAATAATTGCATTTATTTAGAGCCATACTCGGACTGGCCTATAGGGCAACAGGCCCATGGCCGAACCAAAAACACAAAATGCTGGTGTGGGCCAGTTTTTTCGGTCAAAGTGGGGCACTTTTTTGGGCAATGTGGGCCAGTTTGATGAGTTACTTCAATATGCGACTGGTAGTTTTGACCAGTGTTGCAGAATAAATATTCTTTAAAATGCACAATTTGCATCATATTTTATCAAAAAACGCCCCCTTAGTTGCTATTTAAACAGTGTCACAAAAGGAATGAATAGCCATTTGCAACTGTGGGATACTTTTTCATTGGTGCCCGAGGCAATTTTATGGCCCAGTCCGACCCTGCATAAAGCCCAGCACCACAAGGCGGATGCTCTTTTGGTGCTGTACATGAAGTAAACAAAATACTGTATTTTCTTCTCTTATGCTTTTTAACTTAAATATATTCTAAAATTAGATTAACTAACCGCGCATCAGCAACACCTATTTCGTCCAAAAAATAGAGTGAAGTTTACACTATGCCAGGTTCTCGCAGTGCAGCCATTTTATAAATACAAAGGATGCTCCAATGCATCGCTTCTAAAAACTGCGTGATTCCTTCAGAGAGGCCTGGCTTTGAATCCAGTAGCACTTGCATTATGGGGCTAAAATTGGCAGAATCCATGCCACATCAATGAAACCAAGAAACCAGCCAAGACACACGGGTGGGCGTCACACTCCATTCTTATGGAAGATTGCTGAAGGCACAGCCACCCACCCACACTCATCGGCTATCATGTACTACTGTAAGACACTTCGCACAACCTCTCTGCCATAAGAATGCAGCTATCCCCCACGACACAAATTTGGTTTAGCTGGACACATAATGAGTCTTATGGACTCACATCCTCTACAGACTACCTCACAGCACCCATTCACATGCATGTTTATATGGGTAACTAGCAGGGACTTGGCCACCCCTACCTACCTTCATGCTGGCTAAAATGCACACACGCATTCCAAACTCCTATAAAGAATTTGGTTCTCCGCGAGTGTTCAGCTTCAGTGCTTTGAGGCCATACCAATGAAAAAAGGCACTATACAAATGACAAATTACATTACATTTCATTTCCCCCTACAGAGCGTATGAAGCTAAAACTCAAAGTATGCTCTTCCTTTCTTTGAACCCTCAGAAAAGAACTCCATCAGATGACACCTTTCTGGCCCTTTCGTGGTTTCAAAAGGTGTTCTGAGCAGGACCCCAATGTGTGATGGAGTGAAAATGGCATGCAGTAGCAAGGGGTAATAGGTGATGTCTCTCCTGTGTGACTTATTGCACTGTGAGGCTTTTCACAGCTCAGCAATAAACAGAAACCATAAAGAATAGCTCTCCAGGCTGCCAGACGGCATAATGTGCAAGGCCCTCTCTCATATCTGAAAGCCTCTACATGTACTCCAGGCAGTCTGTGCAGTAGCACCCGGAGCGTTCCAAGTGCTGAGTGAGATTACCAAATAAATGACCTCAGACTCCAATAACCGTACTCAAAGAATATGGCAAAATACTACTTTATCATCAATTAAATAAAGTAGGGAAATCTGGCAAACAAACAGATTGTAGCTCACACACTCAACGCATTTCAATTATGCAAAAGGTGTTATACATCGATGTACGTCAACTATGATGTCATCTTAAGTGGCAAACAGTAAAAACCGATTGGGTGGAGTGATTGGTTAAGGGAACATATATATACGTACGGTTTTTATCAGTGTAAGTATCATCATTGGCTGCCCCTTATCTGCTAAGCACGCCTTGAAATACCTCTAACTACATAAAATACTGATAATAACATAACACCAGCAGCAGATAGGCTTCTGCAAGAATGTATAGTCCACCATTACATAGGCCATTATGATTGGTTGGCACTCTCTTCCAACCTTGTACATTCGGCTCATTAGCAGCATGTAAGCAACGAAACCCAGGTGCAGAGGAACAACATCGGGCAACTGCCCTCCATAGCTAATTAGCCCATGATCTCTCATCAGTTAGGCCCTAAACCAAGGCTTCTTTTCTGTAGTTGACCTTGCTGACAGTTCTCTTCCTCAGAACTCTAAAGGGAGTGAAGGTACATTGCTATCTTAGCCTGGAGCTTTATGAATACACCTTGTTTTCTGGTCTTATGCCACATGTGAGGAGACCATGATTTTGTCCATTCCGTCCTTCTATTTAATGCTATTTGATTCAATTAGATTGGGTGCTATTACCCTTCTCGGCCTCATGAGACTTGGTGGCTCTGTCTCACATGTGCTTTCTGCATCTTTGATTGTACAATACTTGGCACTCACAGTTATTCACTCATTTACTTAATCTAAGAGAAATATGGTCTGCGCATGTAGCTTATCCTTGTTGACTCCTTTTGTGCCTTGTGGTTGCCTCTTGCTGCAGCATGCTTGAGCCTGAGCCAAGCAAATATCCTTTATTCTGCTCGAATATCTATTCCAGTGCCTGTCAGCGCTGCAGCCTTGGTCTTTCTCCTCAAGGCTTCTTGCTTACTATTATAGGATGCCAACGCCCATTTTCTCAACATGGCTGCTTTACTCGCATTATATTTCCTACTCCAGCAAGCTTCTACATTGTCTTATGTACCTTACGTTTCTGAGAATATACATCTACTGCATCTCGTTTTAGTTATCTTCTACGCATATATGGTTTTCTTCATATTTGCATATGTGTTTATTTTGTAACTTCAATCACATCTTCATTCTCTACCTTTCCATATATCATTTCAGTGCATCCATGTGTCTTCTCTTCATGTCGTCACTTTACATCTATCACACTTCCCTAATAGTTTTTCTATGTCTGGTGGTGTCTGCCGACTCATGTCTACTGCCTCAGTTTGAGGGTACATTCGATGCGGTTGCCTGAGTGCATAACCTCTGTCATACCTTCGATGTGGTATTGGGATGATACCAGGTGTCATGCACAGTGTTCTCTTGCTGTTCGTTCAATACTATGAAGGTGAAATTCATTGAGGAAAACAGCATTTTGGGGCCCCAGTGTTGTGTTGTGTATAGTTATTCTGATCTAGAATGTTAATAGGTCATTAATGGAATGAAGGGAAGGGTTGGGGAATTTGGAATGTAGGAAAAACAGATATATGAAGGTGATTAAAAGATGAAGTCTATATGTCATAGTCTCCAGTTTATTATCAATATAAACACAAAACAATGGCGACGAGGATGAACGGAACACAGGGAAAAGAAACTAACTTCTGTCACGCAAGTTGAAGATGAAGCAACAAAGAAATATTGAAATGAATCGGAAAAGAAATTGAATATAATAAAAAAGGAGAAGAAAGAAGAAGAAAAATGCATACAATTGGTAAGGCGCGCTAAACAAAATAACATTGTGGGCAAAAAGACATTTATTGGTGCAAGCGGTAATAAAGTGCGTAGTTTAAAGAAAGCGCTGCATTTTTTAAACAAGTAGGCAACGTACGCGTATGTGGAGGCAATGCGCGAGCTTCCGAATCACATGATGATGTAAAAGCGTTGCACGCAAATTAGAAAAGAGCACCAGGAAGCATCAGAAAACGTGCCGCTGCCATTTTGAACACTATCATTTGAAGGGACATTGTCATAACAACGCAAAGTCGGTAACAACAAGCATCACACGTTACTATAACATAGAAACATCCTTGCAACAACGCAACATTAAAAGCAATACGTTTCTTTCTAAAAATGGTGTCGTACTTACGTGGCACTGACAATAATTATTGTGACTGCGACATGAACTGATTCTTATTAAGTAAACAAACAAAAGAAAATGCACATAAAACGAAACAAGCAAGGGGAAGCACAGGTGAAATAAAAGGAAATAAACTAATTAAATGCATAAATAAGTTAATGAAAGAACATTATAAAAAAAAAAAAATAATAATATATATGACATTTAAAATATATCACCGGGAAAGACAAAAGATGTCTTCTGAGAATGCAGGTGGAGACATGAGCACTTCAGCGCAAGCCACATTAGGAACACCGGTCATATCAACAAACCCAACAAATTATTTGAGAAAGCCTACTCCTTTTAACTTAGAACCGCAGGATGACCAAGGACAAAGATGGCAGGAGTGGCTTGATGAATTTGAAGAATTTCTGAGAGCAGTGGGAAACCAAAATGCTATTAACAAATTAGACATTTTCCCAAATTTGGTGGGAAGAGAAATGAAAAGCGTCATTAAAACAATACCAGCAGAAGAAAAGACAACCTACCAACTTTTGGTGACTGCAATAAATACAAGAATCATAGTACCACCAAATCGAGACTATGAGCGTTACATCTTTAATCAGTGCACTCAAAGCCCACATGAAACCATTGCACAATTTGCCTTATGTGTTCAACGGAAAGCGATGTACTGTGATTTCTCACATTTTAGTGATGATGAAGCAATCGGACTAAGGATCATTGAAGGTTGTTTATCATCCCAGTTTAGGAAACACTTACTTAAAAAATCTCTTCCACTAAAAGAAGTACTGGAGCTGGCACGGATTTATGAAAGGGTAGATACTCAAGCAGCCAACATGGAAAATCCTAAAGGGTTGGACACCAGTGCTGCCATGAATCAAAAGCAAGGTGCACAGTGGCAAAAAAGAGACACAAACTAATCTTATTGGAACATCAATCGCAGAATTATAGGGGAAAGGCAATTTTACAGATGTGGATTCGAGTTTCCACACAGAGGTCAGTGCCCAGCCTTAGGTCACATGTGTCTAAAATGTGGTCAGGAAAAGGGGAAAGGCAATGTTTACAAATGTGGATTCGAGTTTCCACACAGAGGTCAGTGCTCAGCCTTAGGTCACATGTGTCTAAGATGTGGTCAGGAAAACCATTTTCAAACTATGTGTAGGGAGAAAATACCATGGACACCTATCCAAAAGTCAAATGCGCAAATGATTCCAGTTTGGAGATATGACAACCAAAGACATTTTAATGTAAGGGCAAGCATGGAAAGATCAAATAAACATGTGAGACCAAGCTCAATTCAACCGAGTGCTCAGCCAGGATTTGTAAGAACAATGGATGCTCTACAAATTGAAGAGAGCAGACAAACAGAACCTGAACAAACCTTGATAACACAAGTGCACAATAATCAGACTCAAGTAAAAGAGAAATACAATGATCCGTATGAAAATCCTCTGGTGGAAGATAGAAGCATGAATGTGAACATGAATAATGAATACTTGGACTATGACATATACAGCAAAGATTATGTAAGATTGATATATGATATATCAGATGGGAGTACAGCCATAAAGGTAACCATAAGTCTTGGAAATCAGAACATACCATTCTTGGTGGATACTGGCGCCACAGTAAATGTAATGAGCAATAACATATATGAGAAGATAACACAAATATACCCATTACAACCGTCATAGGCTAACATATTCCAGTGGGGAGCCATACAACCATTGGTTGTAAAAGGGAAATTCACATGTGATTTAGTGCATAAGGACAATCGCATACCTGTGGAAATATTTATCATAGAGAGTTCTGTAGAAGGATGATGTCTTATTAGCTGCAAACCCGCAACCAGCTTAAAGCTCATTAATGTAAACTACAGCAAGTTGGAGATGATAAAAGGTAAACCTTCACAAAGACAAAACATACAACTGTAACAGAAAGGACAATGAACATAGACATTCTTAAAGAGAAATTTCCTGATTTATTCAAAGGGGTAGGGAAATTGAAAGGGGATGCAATACATCTTCATATTGATCCACAGGTTCGACCGGTTCCCCAGCAACCAAGGAGAATAGGATTCCATCTTCAGGAGAAAGTCTCTATAGAACTAAAGCAATTGATTGATAATGACCTAATTGAAAAAGTGGAGAGCGGTCCCACACCGTGGGTTTCACCAATAGTAGTGGTCCCAAAAGCTGATGGACGCATTCGATTATGTGTAGATATGAGGATTCCTAATGTGGCTACACAAAGAGAAAGGCACCCGGGACCTAACATTGAAGACACGATCATTAGATTAAATCGAGCAACTAGATTTATGAAGCTTGATTTAAATCAAGGATATCATCAGCTGGAAATCGATCCTGAGTCCAGATACATTACTACATTCACAACACATGAGGGTTTGTATAGGTACAAGAGATTGATTTTTGGAATATCATCTTCAGCGGAAATATTCCAGGAGACAATAAGGAAAGTCATTGCACCTGTGAAGAATGCATTTAGTTATAGTGATGATATACTGGTATATGGGATCACTCAAAAGCAGCATGATGAAGAACTAGAGCAAGTGTGTACGGCTTTACAAAATAGGGGATTAACTTTGAATGGATCCAAGTGTGATGTAAAGAAACAGAGTTTACGTTTTTTTGTACATATATTCTCAGAAAAGGGAATAAGAGCAGATTCAGGCAAAGTGAATACCATTCTTAACTTGGAGCCACCAAAGGATGTAACTGAATTAAGGTCGTTCTTAGGAATTACGGGGTATTGTGCTCCTTACGGGCCTGACTTTGCAATGTTGACGAATCCTCTACGACAATTGTTGAAGAAAGAGACAGCGTTTGCATGGAATGAGAAATGTAAAAATAGTTTTGAGTTGATAAAAAATGAACTTGTTAGTGGCCGACAGTTGGCCAATTTTAACCCAGCGTGGGAAACTGAAGTCACAGTAGATGCCAGTCCTGTGGAGCTAGGGGCAATCTTGGTGCAAATTGAACCAGGAAAGGAGGATATCAGACACATTGTAATATATGCCAGTAGAGCATTAAATAAAATTGAACAAGCATATTCGCAGGCAGAAAGTGAATGTTTAGCTGCTGTGTGGGCCTGTGAAAAATGTAATTTTGTGATTGGAAGGCCATTCACACTTATTACAGATCATCAGGCTTTGATCTCGCTGTTTGGGAATCCTAGAACTAGAATGCCTCCACGCATTGAGAAGTGGGGAATCTGCCTGCAGGAGTATGATTATATCATTGTGCGCAAACCAGGAAAAGAAGCTAATCCTGCAGATTATCTATCTCGACATCCACGGAAAGAATCTGATGATAAAATGCAAACAGAAGCGGAAAATTACGTGTCATATTTGTCTACTAATACTCTACTGCCAACAATATTGAGAGAAATGTTTGCAGAACAAAGTAGAACTGATCCGACAATCCAAGCAGCTATACGTCTAACCATAACTGGCCAGTGGAAAGGGCTGTTGAAAGAACAGAAGGCTGAGTTGACATAAAAGATCTGAAAAGAATGGCAAGAATAAATAGAGAATTAACATCGACGGCTGATCAAATGCTCTTGAGTAGCAATATACTGGTGGCACCAAAAAGCTTAAGGAAAATGCTGGTAATGCTAGCTCATGAAGGGCATAGAGGAATAACAAATACAAAGAAAATGTTGAGAAATCACATATGGTTCCCGTGGATGGATACAATAATTGAGGACATTGTGAAGAAGTGTTTCGCATGTCAGTTGGCTACATCGGACAGCAATGCTGGTCCGCTTCAAATTGTTCCGTTACCCGAGGCACCATGGAGTAGAGTAACTATGGATTTCTATGGACCTCTAGAAGAAGGAGGATATTTTTTAGTAATATTGGATGAGTATTCTCGATTCCCACTGGTGCAACATGTGGTGTCAACTGCTTTCCATCACGTAGTGGGTGTTCTGGATTAATTATTCAGTGAATGGGGAATTCCCAAAATAATTCAAACGGATAATGGTTCACCATTCCAAGGACACCGATTTGAGAGATTTGCAACATATTTAGGGTTTAAACATCAAAAGATTACTCCACTGTGGCCACAAGCAAATGGCATGTTTGAAAAGTTTATGCTTAATCTTAAAAGAACAAAACAGAAGGCAATGGTGAACAATATGTTGATGACCCAGGCAGTGTCACAAATGCTTAGGAGTTATCGGAACACCCCGCATGAAGTGACTGGATATTCGCCGTCTGAATTAATGATCCGATATAAACCTCGAACTTGTATTCCACAGTTGAATGATTATACATTGGAAGAAGATGAAGAGATAAGAAAGAGGGACGAAATAAAGGTCAAAGAGTGGACTGATCAAAAGAGGAAAGCCAAAGACAATCAGATTGAGGTGGGAGAAAATGTGTTGTATGACAAAGAGTGCACTCCAAATTGGATTCAAAATACAAGCCGGTGGTCTTGAAAGTGGAAAAAGTGAATGGACCCAAGTTAACTGCAGTTGATGAGGAGAATCATGAAATCACACGGAACACATCATTTTTTAGGCGGATGTTTCAAGAAGACACTGACCCTGATGTTGATGCCGAGAAAGAAGTAGGACTTGATCCTGATGGTGATGTGGTTGACAGTTCAATGTGGGACAACATTTCTGTGGACTCAGGAGACCTTCTAACTAATGAGGAAGTGACTGGACCTGTTGGTGGAAATTATGGTGATTTAAGTCCTCTAAGGGATGTGTCACATCCTGGTGAGTTAGGATCTAGTGGAGAACCTGAATTTAGAAATACACATATGAGAAGCCGTCCTCTTCGAGTGGTGCGTAAACCAGAACAATTGATTGAGCAAATGTAGATGTCAAATTCAGCAAGCTGTAAGCACAGAGTTTAATAATATTCTACTTGCCATTAATGAAGTTAAGTCAGTTGCATAGTGATAAGTTAAATGATAAGTAAGGGGGGGGTTGTTGTGTTGTTTATAGTTATTCTGATCTAGAATGTTAATAGGTCATTAATGGAATGAAGGGAATGGTTGGGGAATTTGGAATTTAGGAAGAACAGATATATGAAGGTGATTAAAAGATAAAGTCTATGTGTCATAGTCTCCAGTTTATTATCAATATAAACACAAAACACCCGGCAATCTGGCTTTAGAGCTCGACATGGCACAGAGACTGCCATGCTTGACCTTAAGTCGAATCTCTCCTCTATCTTCGATCAACGCCATTCGGCACTTCTTATGTTGCTGAACCTTTCCGCCACTTTCAACCTGGTCGACCATGAACTGCTGGCGACCAGGTTGCAATCCATGGTAGGATGTTCTAGTACAGCAACACAGTGGGTGGCTTCCTTTTTGGGCCCCCATACTGCCAGTTTTGCCATAGATGATGCTTGCTTCTCACCCACACTACTTACATGTGGGGTACCCGGGGGCTCCTCCCTTTCACCCACCCTGTTTAACATCTACATCCTCCCACTTCTGGTGATTTTCGTTGACCTGGGTGTCCTGTATACAAACTAGCCATATGACACTCAGGTCATCCTAAAACTCTCAGGCACCTACTCCCAGGATTCACAGGCCATCAATTCCATATATTCCACCATCCATTCTTGGATGGCAGCAAATTCAATGGCCCTTAATGCAGAGAAAACCGAGATCCGTATCACCACATCTAGCCATATGCTAACGAAACAAGGCCCAGGGTACGTCAACTTTTCCATCACCAATACAACCATAACGGTCGCCATGAGCGTCAAAACGCTGGGTGTCACGTTGGATGCTGAACTTACCATAAGGCAGCACGTCACCAAAACTAGCTCATCATGCAGGCTCATTAACAAACTCCTCAGCAATATACTCCACTTTCTCTCTCAAAAAACATGTCTCTGCTGGCCTTGTCTCTAGTCAAATCACGGCTTCACTACTGTAACAGTCTCTTGGCCGGCACTGCCCAGTTGAATTTCTCAGCTCTTCAAGTGACTAAAAATGGGGCAGTAAGAGCAATTGTAGGTATCCCTAGATGCCATCATATCTCTGAGGCAAGAAGAGAGCTGCACTAGTTGCCTGTGAAGCAACGCGTGTCCCATAGGATCTTGACCCTTACCCACAAGTACTTGACCCATGAGGCACCTGTCTACCTCACAGAGCGTCAGAAGCCAGACCTACCCTTGTGCTCCCTTAGATCACAGGACCAAGCCGAACTAGTTCAGCCTAGATTCCACCTGGCTAAGTAAGGGGGACAAGTTTTGATGTCCTGGCCCCTGTTATCTTAAACGCCATTTCACCCGAACTCCAAAATATCAAAACTACAACTGAGTTAAAAAAAAAAGGCAGAAAAACTTCCTTTTCAATGCACCCTCATTCTAAAATCACCTTCCTCGCCCCCTGACTCTGATTTGTGTTGTCCTGTCTTGTTTGTTTTGTGTGCACCCTGAGGTCCTTGGGTGACTTGGTGCGTTATCAAAAATGTAAATAAATAAATAATAAGGTGAGGGGCTAGAGGATGTGTACATCTGCCTCTCTACATTCCCCCTCTGGTGAAGTCAATGGCCACCTCTTCAATTGTCTTCACCTTTTCTTCAGACTGTGGTTTCTTTGGAATCCATATCCATATCTTTGTCACCCGCCTCAGGTCATCTGCATTCTTTATGTGTTCATCCCCACTCCAGGTCATAAAACAGCACTCCTCAGTTGTTGAACAGAACACCCAATGTCCCACATAGTTCTTATGATCCTTGCAATACTGAAACTTTGTTCCTGGGGGTGCCATGGTACTTCCTTACAGGTGCTCATGGGTGGTGTTTTCAGTCTGTGTGTGCTCATCGGCCACAGCATTCACATTGATCATTATCTTCACCCCAATAGCTTTCTTCGCTGTCTTCTTGCATTGTCCTATGATTATTCTTGTAAGATAGAATCCTATCAATACTAACACTATTATTGCTCCCAACCTTTTGAAGGCATTTGCCATCCTGGTTGGAACCCTCGAGAATAGAGATGAAAACCAATCTTCATCTTTGGTTTCATCTACTTCTGCCACCATTTTCATATGCAGAGTTGACAACATAGTTATTGCTTCTGTCAGGGTTCCATTTTCTCCATCATGGTAAAGGGCGTATGTACAGCAAAAAGGCCCAGTCCTGGTGCAAACGCCTCCTTCCAGTGCTGTAATTGTGTCCAGGACATACCTGTTCTGGAGGGTCATGTGTCTGATGGCCCTCAATTCTTCATTAATCACATTAAATCCTTTTATCGTTGTATTAATTGTTTGTAGCATCTCGCATATGATGATTTGTAACGACTTGGCATTTTCTGAATCCTGAATCCATGTGTGCTCATCTGGACTGTCATGATATGCTTCTATTGATTTTGCCGCAAAATAGTTCTGTCTTTTCTGTCGGGTAAGGTTGAGTGACCTCTTTGTCCTTTGGTGTGCATACATTTTCAGAAAATCGGCTAGGTGGAGATCACTTTGGGGGATCACCAATGCAGGGACATGTATCATCACTATAGAACATATTCCTCCCCAATTTTCCAGCTCTCATCTGACGTTCTTTTACCCTCCTTACTCATGTGTTCATACCACATGTTTTTTTTTTAAATTGGCTGAATTATCAAGGCATGTATTTATATCCTGATAATCTACTCCAGCATCCCTCTTAAATCGGTTAATTTGCTTGGAAATATCAGGGAAAATGTGCTCTTATTAGGGATAAAAACAGCTGTCTCATTGTTAGACACTTCATCTATATTCTAAAACATCATTTGACAAAATGCTATAAGAATAAGGAAATAAAGACTACACATTGTACAAAACGTTGCTGCAAGGAATATTGCAATATAATGAATGCGCCGTACTGCATTCTGCGTATTAATCGGTCTTCTTGCTAGCAATGTGTATTTCACATAATGGAAGATTCCCATTTTCTTAACGTTTAGCTTCTGTCACTTTTTATAATAACCACACATTTTTATCACAGAAATGGTAACACTATTGCAATGATGATCCTGTGGACAATAGGGGTTGTTTTAGGATTTCCAAAAAAGGTGACAATATCAATGTTTTTGTCTCACTAGAGCTAGATATGATCAAAGTATAAAGTGAAAACAACATACAGAAATATGTGTAACATTATAGGCAGCATAAAGTGGTGTGTCTTCAAAACATTGTCTCTTTACCCTAATAGGAATAGTTCTATGAACACTGCAAAGTTATTCATTTCCCTTTAAACTTGGGAACTATCGAAATTTCAAATTGTTTTTGTTTCATCTGTTCTTGTTGGCTCTTGGTAGCAGATCGAGTCTGCATTTGCAGAAATTCTTCTCCTGCTTCACTGTCAACGGCTGCCAGAGGGCTAATGGTCTCTCCTTGTAGAGCTTTATGTCATTCAGATGCAGCAAAGCTCGTCTTCCTTGGATCTTCATGTCAGCGAGGAGACTCCCCTCTACTAGGTACGGTCCTTCAAAACAGGGCTTATTCCAAGTGCGGACACAACTCTTAACAAGCACTTGTTCCCCTGGATACAAACTAGGTTGCTTTAACAGTTTGACAAGGTTGATCATCTGGCTGTTGTTTTCTTCAATCTTTGACCCTTCCCTCCGATTTTGATCTGTTGGGAAATAAAAGAAACACTACCAGTCATATTTGTCAAATAATCATGCATCCCATCCCCTAATGTTGTTGCTACACTATGGGCATCAGTTACTATTTGAGTGGAAGGAGCAAGGGGTACTCTCCTGTGGCGTCCAGTCACCAACTCATGAGGAGTCAGGTGGTGTTCTGAGCCAGGCTCGTTTCTCAATGCAAATAAGGCAAAGGGTAGCCAATATAGCCATCCCTTCTTCAAAGTCATATTTATCTTGGCTATATTCTCTTTAAGGAATCAGTTTAAACGCTCACAAAATACCATTCACCTGTGAGTGATAAGCAGATGAAAACATATGCTTTATGCCTAATAAAAGAGTGATTTGTTCAAACATCTCATTTACAAAATGCAGCCCATTATCAGAATGTAGGACTTCACATACACCCCATCTAGGAAACACATCACGTACGAGAAATTTGGCAGCACATGTGGCATGGATCTGCTTCAATCCTTTGGGAAAAAGGACACGCTACTACTGACATATATCTGTAACCATTGCATGTTTGCAACATATCCACATAATCTATTTGCAGATGCTGAAAAGGACTATTGAGGTGGGGTACTGCTCCTTTCACTGTTTGCAAGATATGCCCTGCTGTGAATTTCTGACAGACAATGCAGTTCACAATTAACTGTGCAACAGGTTCTAACAAATGTGGCAAAAACCAGTGTTCTGCAATCATGGTAGAAAAATGTGCTCTGGTTATTTGTGCAGGATAGCGAAACTGATCCAGCACAACTCTCAATAATGCTTAAGGCAAAACTGTCTTTCCAGTACTCTCTTGTCTCCATATAGCCACTGTGGAGGATAAAGAACACCCCCATCTTTTCCATAAATCTTGTTCTTCATGTGGAGCCTGATGCTGTAGCTCAATTAGCTGTACAATGTATAACATATTAAAGCCTTCCTTCATCATCATCCATTGTTCGGACATTTGCTTAACACTTTCCACTTCAAAATTAAAAATATTTGGAAAATATGGTGTGCTTTTCACTTTAATGTCTGCGGCTTCATTACCACAAGAAATTCTGCCTGCCCTTTTAGTATGGGCTGTGCACTTCACCACGGCGATAGTCAATGGGAGCTTTAGTACTGTAATAAGCTTGTCCAATAGCGGCGCATGTTGCACTGGTGAGCCGTCTGTGCAGAGGAAGCCCCTCCTTTTCCAGCGTGACAACCCTGCGTGTACGGTTGACGTCACATAGGCGGAGTCAGAGTACACTGTCACTTCCTCATCCTTATATCTCTGAAGTGCGGCGATAAACGGCACTAATTCTGCATCCTGTGCTGAATAATGTGAAGGCAATCTTGCACTTGTCACTACTTCAAATTCACCATTCATTTTTAAGTTCACTACTGCTAACCCCGTATGTTTTTCTCCTGTCATTTGATACATTTTTGAAGAACCGTCAATTAATAGAATTTCCCCCCTCCTAGAGCGTTTTCTTTAACATGGGGAATATCATCATAAAAGTCAGTATACGTTCTACAATCATTTACATAATCTTCCTTTTATCCTGGTTCTGCTATGAATGTCGCTGGATTCACTACTTTACATCTAACAATCTTGATATCTGGTTTTGAAATTATGACCTCATATCCTGACGCTCTTTGCGTAGTCAATGTGCTTTTAGGTTTCTCCAAAATGGCGAATAAGGAATGCTCGACGTATAATGTAATTGAACACTCCATTGTAATACTTGCAGTTTTTTCAATTGCAAAAGCAGCAGCAGCTAATGCTTCTTCAAAAGGGTAATGCCCTATCATTACTCGGTCTAGAATCCCACTGTAATAAGCTAGTGTTTTTTTCTCTATGTCCTAATGTTTGCTTCTGCGTAAGGACTGCTGTCATTACCACGCCATTTGAATGCGAGAATAAATAAAACTCCTCTTTATAGTCTGGAATCCCCGACACAGGGTCTGTACAAATCGCCCTTTTTAGCTCTTCAAATCCTTCTGTCATTTCATCTGTCCATGTTATGTAATCTTTACCTATCTGTGCTTCTTTAAGTCCTTTTAAAAGTGGTCTAATATATGTACAGTAATCAAAAACACAAGCCCTACAATAATTACATAGGCCTATAAATTGTTGCATTTCCCTCACTGTCATGGGACTTGGAGTTTTCATGATTGCTTCTGCTCTCTCAGGTGTCACTTGTGTTCCCTATTGAGAGATAAGTTTTCCTATATACAGGATCTGTTCCTGAGAATACTGTAGTTTCTCTTTGTCCACTTTCTATGCTTGCTCTGCCAATACTGCCATTAACTGGACTGAGGCTTCTCTGCATCTTTCTTCTGTCTCACGAAACACTAGTATGTCATCTACGCACTGAATAATTATTGTGTCCTCAATTTGTATGTTGCCTAGGTGCATCTGAAGGACTCTATTAAAGATCAATGAGGACTCACAGTACACCTGTGGTAATCTTGTATGTTTACACCGCTGATTTCTATATGAACAGAAGGTCAAATATTTAGCAATTGAAAAGAAGGTGTATCTTTAAATCTACTACTGTAAAATATTTAGTTGTAGCTGGGATGTTACATAATATCGTAGCTGGATTTGGAACCAGAAGAAACTCTGCTTTGACAATATTGTTTAGGGGGCGTAGAGCCTGAATAAATCTCCATGACCCCTCTTATCCCCCCATCGATTTCTTTATTGGCTACACAGCGGTGTTACATATGGAGTCTGATGGTGCGAGTATTTCCTGTTGTACTAAAGTGGAAATGGTTTCAAATATACCTTCATCTGCTTCTCTGGACATGGGGTACACTTTTGCTCATGGTGAAATTGCTCCTGTTGTAAGCTTATTTTAACTGCTCCTGCACTTTTTCTAAATCTTTCTGGAAAAATGATGGTTTCTTTCTTACTAATGCCATTCTCTGTGGTATTTCCCTATTCACAACTTTTATCCAATATGTAAGGCTTATTATAAAAAATACTAATTCATCACCTGAACTCTCATCTCTGAACTACTCTTCGTATGTCCAGTCTGTTAGTCTATATCCTTCATCAAGAGCTATTACTGTTTTCTATGTCCTTCCTTCATCATCCGTCCAATGAACAAACACCCTTTTTATTCTTACCATTGCTGCCTCTAGTTCTATGGGAATAACCGGTCCTTCCTCGTCATCTATAGGTATTTCTGTCCTAAACAAAAACTCATCAGCTATCCTAAGCAATTTACCTATTAATCCAGGAAGCTATGTAAATAAAATATTTACTCCATACAAAAATACTTCTGGGTCTGAAGGAACTCCTCACAATGCTTTTTGGCCTGTAAATGCTAGTATACATTATCTTGCATTCATGTAATTTATCCCTGGAGTGTAACATATTACATCCTTGTCAGTAAATGATATTGTCATGTTAAGTTTTGTCATCAAGTCACGTCCCAATATGTTAACTGGTGTCTGTCAGGAATACTATAGTGGCATAGATATGTCATGTTCTCCTATTGAAATTGGTAATTCATCAGTAAAAGGAACCAAACTCATAGTCCCAGAGATTCCCTGTGCATTGATGCAATGCCAGAAATTGGATACCCTCCCTCTCAAATACAGGAACAAGTCACTCCTATGTCTACAAGAAATAAAAATGTCTTGCCTCCTATCGTTACCATGACCCTCTGTTCCTCTTGGAGGTCTGGTGTCAGTGATAGTACTGAACACATCAGGTCGTTCTGTGGGCTTTCGCATTGGGATATACATTAATTCTGGCACCCGTAAAAGGATTTCCTCCCACCTCTGACACACTCCATATCTTGCGTGTAGGTGTTTGTGGGGCTCCTGTATTCATATTCCATTGTGCTGCTGTCTCATGTCGTGTCGGAGTGTACCTTTGGTTCTGTACTTGTTGTGTTTGCATAGGTGCTTGCTGTGGTTGCCCTTGTGGCGACGGTGGTTGCAGTGAAATTTGCTGCATTTGCTATATTTGTCGCACACGTTTCTGATCCTGCATGTGATCTTGGCCATAATACTCCGGTGGCTCTGTACTTTACTGTGGAAAATAGCCCACCCCCCCTTAGAGCTTGCCAGTTCTGGTGCATGGCCCCTCTACTTCTGCACGTTCAGGCAATATGTCCTGTTCTCACACAATTCCAGCACTGTTGCAGCTCTCCTCCATTAAATCCTCCTCCCTCTTCAGGGTTTTGAAATATGCCTCCTTGTCCTCTAAGTCCACTCCCTCTACCACGGGGCCCAAAATTATACCCGTCCTGATCTACTGGGTACCCTACATTGATTGGCTGTGTAGGCTGTAACTCTTGTGTAATCACTCCTTCACTGCTCGTCAGTATGGCTCTTTCTATAGCAAATGCCAACAATTCTTTCTGAATTAACTTTGCTTCCTCAAGCATCCTATTCACTGCGTTTTTTTATTCTTCTCTTGTAACAATCGACAATGAAGTACCATGTCCATGAAGTGGCCATGGCTTTGCTTCCATCGCTACCTGTTTTCTCTTCTGCCTTTGCACTGGCTCGGGCAGTCCCTGACATAAAGTATGATCAAATCATTCTATTATTTTATCCCACGGTTCGCTCTTCTTGAGACGCCAACGTTCTTGAATCTCCTGAATATAAGCAACATGATATTCATTCTCTCCCATTTTCCATGTCATAATCGTGCCCATATCTGATGTATCAGGATACTGTACTCTAAGTGCCCTCCATCCGTCTGCTCTACAATTATTAAATGGCTCTCCATCGTATGTCATGTTTGTTGCTGTCACACTCGCATATCCTGCTCGTTCCCAAATGTCATCAGCTCTCTCCTCTAGAATAGCTGCTAGTAGTCCTTTTACATCACCCACTGCTAATGTCATTCCCACTGTCATTCTTTCTAACTCATGAATCCACTTAGCAGCTCCTGCAGTCAAACAAGCTAACTTGTATTTTAAATTATCTTTATCCATCTGTGGCCACGATATATATCGGGGTTGTCTTCACTCTTTCTCTAATAACGGAAATTGTGTGAACCCTGTTCTACAATCGTAGCCACCTATGCTTCTTTTCTTCCTGGTGGGGCTAGTTTAGCCTGTTCATCTTCTTCCTGGCAATGACCTCAATCTACTTACATAAGGCAGGGATATTTCCCCTATGCTATGCAACCATCCTTGTGCTCTTTCAGGATATGATATAGGATCTGGTGTTTTTGTTTCCGGTTCCCCTAAATCTGACTACGTTACCCCTTTCCCAAAATTTGGATCTATCGAACAGCCACATGTGCCCTCTTATTGTGCTCTCTCATTTTCTTCCCTTTCTTTGTCTGACATCATTATACCCCAACTGGTATGGCTGTTATCCCTTTCCTCGTCATCAAGATCGAATCTGCTTAGGGACAGCATTCTATGCTTGTCCATCATTACGTCATCCAATCTACCTCTTGTTTCTCTCTGTGGAGATCCTTCGATACTCTAGTCTCATAGCCATCTTTTTTCCTCATCTGTCTGTATAATTCCATAAAACCTTTTCCCTATTCCTTCAGCCTCATGCTAATCAGCCCATGTTGGTACTCTAGGTATTTCATGCAGCTCCCTACAGGGCTGCTGCGATCTAGTCTCTTCTTGCCATCGTTCTCAACCTTCAACTGATATTGCACATCTGTTAACAAATTGATCTAGTTCATCATCTCTTTGTTCTCTGCTATTTCTCATTTCCTTTTGCTCATGCTCTTCCCTTCTATTCATCTACCTCTTCTATTCTTCCTCTCGCCTTCTGTGCAACCTTCTTTCTTTCAATCTCTGTGCTTCTATTTCCTCACATGTCTTCTTTTCCCAATCTTTTCTCTCTCTTTTACCTGATCTTCATGCCTTCTTCGTTCTTCCTTTTGCTTCCTCTCTTTTCAATGCTCATCTTTGGTTGCCCTTTCTCATTCCTTTTCCTTTCTTTCCTTTAACTGTCTTTCTTCTCTTTCTTTAACTTTGTCACTACCTTTTCCATCTAATTTAAGCAATATTTGTCCTCCCATCCACTCATTCTGTACAATTCTCACTTCACTGGCTTACTCTTTCTCTCCTTTATGTCTCTTGGTTGCTTCTTCTATCTTCATCAGTCTATCCCTTCTCTCGTTACACTCCTCACTTTTACTACGTCTGGACATATATTTGCGTTCTTTAGTCTTACTTTCTTCTGTACTATCTTCAATACTATAAGCAGGGGGTGCATATAGCAGAATAGTATACCCTGCTGCTATTTTAAACTCCTTTAGAGGATAGAATCCCTGTTTCTCAGTGGTTGCACTGTTGTCTTCAGAAGGAGGAAGAGGAGCCAAGGGCACTGCTCCCTCCCCTTCATGCTGATTAAACATCGACTTCTTCTCGAGTGGGTCTTCTCTCTCGCTGTGATACATTTTCTATAGCTCTAAAGTAGCTAACGTTTTTTGTAACATCTTCCCTGTGTACAAAGCATGTAAGTATGTTGGCATGTGTTGCAATACTGTTCTTGACAGGGAACCCTCTTGAGTCCAGGGCATGAAGGTTTTGTCAGCCGCGCCTCTTACCCGTTCAGCATGATATTTCCTAATGTTATTTCCTCAGTAATGTTTTGCACAATTGTAGAAAATAAGGTTCACTGTGATTTTAACAAAAACTGTAATAACTAAAACATTTTTAATGAACCTTAATTACCTGGAGGTAAAAAAATGTTTGTTTTCTTTTTATTTGGTGGCCCCTCCAAAGACCGCTGTTTCCCTATAATTATAACCCCCACTAAACCCCTACCCACCCGTTTTCATCCCTTACCCCAGGTCCATAAATATTTGTAATGAAAAATTCCATGTTTTCAGTATTTAAGGTTTGTTTAAAAGTTATTTGTTATTGTATTTTCATTAATATCACTGGGTACCGAAGAGGAATGGCCTCCATGATGACAAGTGGTTTTTAACTGTCAATACTTACCGGACCTTTTATTCTGTTATTACTTTTATTATATCACAACAATCAATACCGGCAAGCACCAGCAATCGCTGCCCATTTCCCAAAAACAATTCTCCAAACAATTTTCAAGACTACACAATAATATTAGTTTTGCTCCTTTGTTACAGTTCTATTTATTCTCACTGCCCTGCTGTTTTATTATTGACAATCAAAAAATCTTATTTTGCTATTTTGTTCTCAACTTTTATCCACCTATGATTGGTGCTAATCACTTGTTTTTAAGTTCTGGTAAACAGCCAAATGATTACTATTGCACTATATTTTCAGTTTACAAACAATTGTATCACATTTACACTAACTTAGTCATACCCCAACCAAATGTGCACAACACATTCTGCAATCGTCTTCCTTACTGTCTCTAGTAAAAGTATCTTATCTCCATTGTACCCCATTTTGGAGTGTAAAACACATCCTACATATCGGTCTTGCCTCAGTAATCCTCTTTAAAAAAAAACCCTATGTGAATGTTATGTGTTTTCTTCTACCTCCTTGAGGATAGTTATCGAGGAATCTCTCTTTAAATCATCCATGTTATGTTTTCCCCACTATATATATTTACACAAGCATTGCAATCCATCCCCTTTTATTTGCCACTTTCGATGTTCTACTTACGTCCGTTGCTGAGTTCAAGCCCTTCGGTATCGACTCTTCCCCAATTGACCACTTCGCCTTCAGTCCACAGGGTGGCTGTGGGGACCGGACAGAAATCTCTGCAAAGAGGCATCTGCCGACCATCTCTTCTTACACATGTGTTTTCTGCACTCTCCACAGGAAACTCTGCAATCTTCTGGCTAATGGTGGGAGACAAAAAAAATCTAGGAGTCTGGATCCAAACCATCCACACTGCTACCTGGAGATTTCCAAATGCCGAATGGGATGCCAAATAAATGATTGCAGGCCCAAATAACCGGACAAATTCAAAGAATATGGCTAAATACTACTTTTTTATCAATTCAATAAAGTAGGAAAACCTGGAGAACACATTGTTGCTCACACACTCTCAACGAATTTCAATTACGCAAAGGGTTTTATACCTCGATGTACATAAGCTATGATGTCATCCTATGTGGCAAAAAGTTAAAAACTATCAGGCGGAAGGATTTGTTACGGAAACATATATACCTATATTCTATATGAGTGTTAGTATCATCATTGACTGCCACTTATCTGGTAGGCACACCCTGAACAACCTCTAACTACACAAAATACTGATAATAACATAATTGCATCAGCGGATAGGCTTCTGCAACAATTTATAATCCACCATTAAATGGGCCCTCATGATTGCTTGGTACTCTCTTCCAACCTTGGACATCAGCTCATTAACAGCACATAACTAACAAAACCCAGTTGCAGGGGAACAATGTCAGATAACTGCCCTCCTTCACTAATTAGCCTACCACCTGCCATCAGTTAGACCCTAGGCCAAGGCTTATTCTCTGTAGTTGACCTCGCTGACTGTTCTCTTCCTCTGAACTTTACAGGCAGTGATGGTACATTGCTATCTTCGACTGGAGCTTTATGAATAGGCCTTGTTTTCTGGTCTTGTACCACGTGTGAGCAGAGCATGAGTTTGTCCATTGTGTCCTTCTATTTAGTGTGATTTCATTCAATTATATTGGGTGCTATTACTCTTCTCAGCCTCTGGAGACTTGATTGCTTGATTGCTCCATCTTGCATGTGCTTTCTGCATCTCTGATTGTACAATATTTGGCAGTCACAGTTATTCACTCCTTTACCTAATCTAATAGAAATATGTGCTCCATATGTAGCCTATCCTCTTCGACTCCATTTGTGCCTTGCAGTTGCGTCTTGCAGCGGCTGCCTTGATTATTAGCCAAGCAAATATCTTTGTTCTGCTTGAATCTCTATTCAAGTGTCTGTCAGCTCTGCAGCCTTGGTCGTTCTCCTTAAGGCTTCTCGCTTACTATTATACGATGCCGACATCCATTTTCTCAACATGGCTGCTTTACTCGCATTATATTTCCTACTCCAGCTAGCTTCTACATTGGCTTATCTGCCTTGTGTTTCTGTGTATATACATCTACTGCATCTCTTGTTACTTTTTTTATTGATATAGCTGAATAAATCAACTTTTCAATATTGAATTACAAAGTTTAAAATTAACAAAAGCTTGCAATTAACAAGTATTGATATTAGTATAAAGAAAAGAAAAGAAAAGAAAAATAAACAAGCATTAAAATCTATTGTACAAAGTAGAAATTGATGCATGAATAATAAACAGCAATCATAACATATATATATTTTTTTAAACAATCAAATCTTTCGATAATAGATTAAAAGATCTGAATTTAGCAAAATGTATATTTTACAAAGAATTAATTTGACATAAAAGTCAAGATGTTGAGATGATTGTACAGTCAGAAAAAATTAAATTAATACATAAATAATGATCCATAGTCAAACAATGAGAGTCAAACGATAAGAGTAGAGTCAAGCAATATCATTCAGCAAATAGAGTCCTCTTTACATTTGCATCTTAATCTGTGAGTCATTAATAAAATGCAGACACTGATTAATATATCCAAATGTTATACTCATAGCGTTTTTTACAATAATACTAAGATACAAGCATATATTAGTATGCATAGCTACTTTTTTATACCATCATGTACAATTGCATTATCAAAGTTGTGCTTTGGTAGATGTGTGTACTCATCAAGTTTTTATGTTTGCATCACTAGAACTGACCACAATATAAGGATGCATTATAGATGTAATACTGCAGTCTTTCAAACTAGGTCATCTCTTGTTACTTATCTTCTCAGTATATATGGTTTTCTTCATATTCGCATATGTGTTTACTTTGTTACTTCAATCACATCTTCATTCTCTAGATATCCATACATCGTTTCAGTGAGTCCACGTCTTCTCTTCAGGATGTCACTTTGCATCTATCAGACTTCACTTATAGTTCTTCTATGTCCAGTGGTGTCTGCAGACTCATATCTACTGCCTCAGTTTGAGGGTACATTTGATACGGTTGACTGAGTGCATAACATCTCTCATACCTTCAATGTGGTATTGGGATGATACCAGGGGGCATGTACAGTGTTCTCTTGCTGTTCTTTCAATATGACAAAGGTGAGGGGGTGGGCTCCATAGGTGACGTGTACATCTGCCTCTCTACAAGTCAAACCAGCTTTGCCCTGGATGACTCCTCCTACTGGGCCTAAACACTGTACAAATAATTTCCATCCGCTCATCACCTAGATCCAGAGAGGTACTAGCCTATTACAACAGGCCAGTGGTTCTCATTGCAGAGGTGGTAGGGGCCCCCTATGTAGTGCTTCTGCAGCTTCAAGTGTCTTCCTTCCCTCTTGTATTCCCCATCTTGTACCCCTTATGCACCTCGATCCACTTGCTTTTCTCCACCGAGCCACCGATACAATAGCACAAAATCAATCAGTTTGTCAGTCTCTTCAGCAAGGCCAGGATTGTATAACCATGGAGTCTGAACTTTCCACTCACACTCTTGCACAAATAACAAATCGACTTGTGGGACACGAGAGAAGCTTGCAACACTATGGGCCATTTAAGGCCAAAAATGTACATACACTATGGCAGAGCCCCAGCAGTCACCAAAAATGTCTTCTGAACCGGAGCTCTGCCAGTGCTCAAATAAGTACCCCACTACCCCCAATCCAAAACAGAGCAGTCCTGAATTCTCCATAACTCCCCCACTTGCTCTTGTTGTATAGACGAGGTCTGAAGTCGCCCGTGCACGCATGGCGCATCAAGAGATTTACAAAAACAAAGCTCTTGGCTGTGTCACCTGTCAGCAGGGGAGGGGCAGAAAGGGAAATGATTACGGCTCCGCAGCATTTGAAAAGGCTACCTGGGTGGTCAGTGCCACAGTTGGGTAACATAAGGGGGGACGGGCACACAAAATGCCGGCTAGCAAATCGCCACCTCTCAAAAAAGATCCCGGATTCGTCTTTAAACTGGAGATTGTGGCTTGCTTGACGTTGAACAGATGCCCTATGACCGCAGGGGAACTGCAAATAAGAAACGTCCCTTTCAATAGCAGAACTCTTCACTCAGTCTTGAAAGTGACTGTCCCTTCATATCGAACGATAAACGAGATAGCATAGGAAGCAACGTACACGTAGATAGTCAATTCCACATTTATTGCAACCGAATCAAATGTTTTGTAATGAAACCATTATTCTGTTACAAGTGTCGTTTTTTTAATCTCACACAAAAGTTACAATTTAAAGTGTTTTTCCTATGTTCCTTTCACTTTATGGGGGATTCCCACAAACAACATACATAACTGTGTGACCTTTGAGTGTGAGACAGACATTATTCAGTCATTTTCTGTCAGGGTTATATATTAATTTGTTTGAGGCCTCAGCCCTTGCCCAAGATCCTGCCCCCTTAGGCTACGCCCAGTAATCTACAGGCCACGCCCCTCATTGCAGCCTGCTCATTTTCTCACCCCACTTAAAGCACTGTACTATGTGCAGGTGATTCAAGATGGCCGCGATTCCACTAGGTAGAAAGCACAAACTCAACGTTCTCTTTAAAAGTAGCTCTTCTTGTGATTGAGCTGTCGTGGTGCTCATGGCAACACATTGTGGGATAAGGAGTTTCCACAAGCCTTTTTCTGCTAGGACCGCCAAATACTCTGTGGCTAAACGCTCCAAAATTTTGCGTACCAGGGAACCGAAGCACAGCTATCATCCCACAGCAGATGGAGATCAGCCCACTCTCAGACGAAGGACTGTGTCTCACCAAGTAAAGAGTCCACTGGTCACCCTCCTTCAAGCTCCTCTTGAAATAACCAGGGGCGTCACTAGGGGGGCCTGTGCCCCTCCTCTGAAATCCTGGGCCTTTCTTCGGCCCCCTCACGGTCAGCTGGGCTACACACTCTGCACTGCGTGCAGCGCTGTGTTCCCCCGCACGGCACACACACAGGGCAGCAATCAACAATGAAGAGCTGTTAGGTTGCCTCTGCCGTCAAGACCAGCCCCTCCAATCAGAATGTAGCGGCACAAAAGAGCGAATGATGGGTCATTAGTGACTTCATGGTTTTGTGTCTACATTCTGAGGGGAGGTGCAGTGGGGTTTGGTAGTTGGTGTGCACAAAAGCTTCTCTGCAGGAGTGCAGGTGACGTCACACATTCCCTTTCATAGGCGGCCCCCCTCCTTTTGTCTGTGGCCCCCCTACTTTTTTCTTTGGCCCTCTCTGTGCCCCCCCTAAATGTGATTCCTGAGGACGCCACTGGAAATAACCCATCAGCTGATCAGACAATTACAGTGGCCGATCAACATGAGGGACGGCCTCCACAACGATACCATCCACAAGGCATACAACTGCCTTGAAGTGGCCACCAGGCATCATGAACTGCTAAGCAAAACACAGAAATAATTAATTGACTAACTAATACATACAAATAGTAACATGAAGCAAGAGTAAATCCTTAAAGATGTCAGATTAACCGAATGTGCATAGAGTTTATCCTTGTAAAGTCAGGAACCAGACCATGGGGCCTCATTCCAACACTTGCGACCCAGAAATATGGGTACCAGTCGCAACGTACCGGCACCCTTTCCGGCCTGCCAGACTATGTGATTGCCTGCAGGGGCCGGATCTCACGGCCGGTCTGACCTGCTGGCAGTGCCGGCCCCTGCAGGCATGGTTTTCACGGAAGCACCGGCACTGTTAGCAACGGTGCCGGTGCTTCCATTACCTCATTCCTGTGAAGTCCTTAGGACTCCACGGGAATGGGTACTTACAGTTTCCACCACCTGACATCCCGGCCCGTCGCCACCTGTAATATCCCGACGGCACCGGGATATCAGGCATTGCAAACGGTGTTACGAGGTCGACGGCAACTCGCCAGTAGCACCAGCGGGTAGCCGCTGACCTCGTAATGAGGCCCACATGTGACTTTATCAAAGTCGTTGACCTTTCGCTTAATCACACAAGATACCTTTTCAAGGGCAGTTGGTTCCCATTTTTCATCCTCCTGTCCTAGCATCTCATATGAGTGTTCCCAATTATCACGAGAAGACCAGTTTCCTACCAATCTATTACTACAACAAAGTTACACAATCCATTCTGCAAGGATTCAAGAACATTGACCCGGGCAGGATGAACACCCATGAAGTCAAGATGTTGCAGAGCTTAATGATCTGGACGAGGCTATGGTGCCGTCGTGCAAAGGGAATGGCTGGATGCAACGGCGGGAACTGGTTCTTAACAACCTAACGCCATACACCTGTGGAGTACCAGAGAAAGCTAGTGGTTGTATTCTGTCAAAACCAAAAAGACACTGCACATTGCCCACTCTCGCCCCTCTTATGCAGCTCCCAAACCCATGTCAAAACAAAAACATCAACTTCTCCTGATAGACTTGTAGGAAAGAAACCATAAAAAAAAAAAACAGAAAAGGAGAACTATCTTAGTTTGAGCATTGAAACTATTTGAATGTCGCCTGGTGTGTACTTTGCGCCACTGCGCGCACTCTTGGCCACCATCTAAAAACATACGCACTGGATGCAAATGGAGGCCAATGGGAGAAACAGAGAGGAAGAAAGCAGAGAAAGGAAGGCAGAACAGCAGAGACTACGAGGAGAAACAAACAGTGGAAGCAACGGAGAGAAGTAAAGGAATTCAAGATAAAGGAGCGGGGTGGTGGCTAGAAAAAGAAAGGCAAATGCCAGGAAGGGAGGTACAAAGAGAAAGCAAGAAATACAAATGCAGGTGGTGGGTGAGAAGAAAGGTGGACTAGCAAAGAGGGAGAAAGAGAAGTGAAGAGAGATGAGGCTGAAAGCCAAGCGAGGGGTCGAGCTGAGGGGGGCAAGTGAGGCACAGATGGAATGGGGTGCTCAATGGGACATGAGGGGAGGAGGGAGTGAGAACGACAATGGGGTGTCATGCAGTAAGGGAAGGGGGGTGCGGTGTAAGGGGAGAGGGGGCTGAAGCGCCGCTGGCCTGAACCAAAGAGAGTGGAGAGAAAATCGATGAGGAGGACGAGGGCTGGCTGCGAAGGATCGCATCCTGTCAAAATAATTTATTGCTCTCATCCCGCCGGATCGATGCTTTGAATTAGCGCAGCTCCCTGCTTTAATATTTACCTCCGCGCGGGGCTTCCAATCTAAATTTTAATTGATTTCGACACGGCGGAGTGGGGGAGAGATGTGGGGTCTGACGCGAGTGGGTGGGGTGCCAGGGGGACCCCCCGGCCGGCCGGGCAAGGAGGGTGCCCAGGATGGGGAGGAAGATGGCCGCGTCCAGTGGGAACCTGCTTGCCAGTGTAAACGCTCACTACCTCCTCTACTGCGCCCCAAATACGCCCCCACTGTTTTCCATGGTGCGCGTCTTGTGCCATGTTCAGGCCCCATTCTGTGCTGCCAGTCTACTTCCGGTATTCCCCGTGACCAGTGGCGTCGACAGGAATCAAATTTAGGAGGGGCACAGAGGGGGCCAAAGACAAAAGTAGGGGGGACACAGACAAATGTAAACATGGTGACTGCTCGTCTTAGGCAGGGGGGGCACGAAAGGGGCACATGGTTTCACAGGGGGTGCCGCCCCCCCCAGGTCCCTCCCTAGCGACGCCACTGCCCGTGACACTCCTCCCTTTGTCCCCACGTTGCACCCCCTCCTGTGATCCTATCATGTCCGGAGGACCCCAGCAAACCCTAATGTGTGCGCCCACACTATGCTCTCTCCCTTCAGTGCCCAACCCTGGGCCTTTTAATGTGGTCTATGGAGTCCCTTGCAGTGCCTCATTCTGCCACCCCAAGGTGCCCGGCAGACCGTCACCTTTGCCCAGCACTGTACCCCCTAATCTGTCCCTCAGTTTCGCACTCCTTTTCCCCCACCGTGCCTGCCTCTGCACACCACTGTATACCCCACTGTATGCCCTACTGTCTTCCAGGGAACCCCTATATGCCTTCTCCTTGTAGCCCTCACTGGACTGCCAACTCTGTCCCTCACTGTGTCCTGCACTATGTCCCCTTCTTTGCCCTCCCACGGTACCTCTACTCATGTCCCTTCTGTACCCCATTGTCTGAATCTCAAGCACCGAGTCCTCAGCTCTGAGGATTTGATAGAGACTCCAGACAATCTGGCCTGAGCTCTGGGCCTTATATCCGAGACATGTGCCCTGAAGCTTTGTCCCTGGAACCCGAGCACTGAGGCCTCACTACAAAGGTCCTATGACGAATCAACTTCCGGGGCACCAGTGGTCCAGGGATGAATATCAGCTTCCAAACCATCAAACAACCCCACACCTCTAGTACATCAGAAGGGATGTAAACAGATTGGAAACACAAGGAAATTATAAACCTCCTTGTCCAATTTTGGTAACGTGGACGGAACAGCAGGCTTATCTCAACAAAGCTGTGGATCGTTGGTTAGTTGCAACACAGCGAAAAAATACAATTATTACCCAATGATAAAAGGGACTGTCCAGTCAAGGTTGTATAAAAATATCTACATTATTATTATCACAAAATACAACCCGCCCTGTAAAGGAATGCAGAGGACAGACAGTTTCAAGAAGGAAAAAGGAATAATGACAGGAGGATAGTCGGTAAAGTAATTAATCACAATAGTTCAAAGATACTTGGTTTCAACACAAAGGGAGCAATGGGTCATAAAATGTCACTAGGGGCCTTCGGAGAAGGACCAGGGGGACAGTACCACAATGTACTTTGTGCTTGTAGAAGTTCTTGGTGCTCGACAGTGTAGAGTCGGTTTCAGGGCACTTTGCAACAGAGTTTAAGACGGGAGGCAGCTGCGGGTATCAGGCGGCAGGCAGGTTGGCGAGTGAGGCTGGATGGACAGCTGCAGGCTGGCCTACACAGCGGCTTGGGGACAGGAACCATTGTCTCAGTGCTGATCGGTGGGTCTGAAGCACTGGTCGAGGTGTCTTGGACGGCTTTACGACTACGGCGTAACAACAGTCAGCAGTGCAGTTGTTTGCAGCTCGGGGGCCTCGACTGGCTGGAAAATGTCCTTTAAGGCAGATGCTGGTTGATGCATGTCGATGCACTCCTCCTTACTTCACCACTGGGCTTCTGTCGTCCTTTAAGGCGGACAGCCCAAAGCTGAGGAGAGTGTAGCATGCTACAGCCAAGTCCTGGTTTTTGTTTCAGAGACTTTCTGGCACTAGGAAGCTTCCTTGGGGAGCCTAGCAGGGCACGCTGTGTGTTGGGGGTTCTGGAGCTGCTGGAGGGTGCTCTGGATTCAATATCTCCCTCTGTTCCCTGGGATATGTATAGAGGAAGACCTTGCTTCTCTCTTGGAGGCACTGGCCTTCCTTCACTTGCGGAAGATGTAAGGCAGACTGTACCTCCAGCCAATGTCCAATGATGAGTTCTTCTTGCTACTCCTTTCAAAATATTCAGATGATTTGCCAAAAGAGGGGCTCAGCCCTCTTTTAAAGCCAAACGGGCCGCAGTGATTGGTGCAGGCTAAGCCTACCTTAATGAACCAGTCCTGGGTCCCCACCAATAATCTCATGTATGCATGAGGTCATAACCAGAGTGCTATCCAACAGAAAAGGTAAAGGGGTGAAAACATGTAATACTAAGTCCCACCCTTCTTCCTGTTTGTTGTGGATCAAGGGGTCTCTCTAGTTAATGGAGCTCTATGTGGTTCCTGATTAAAGAAGCAGGTCTCCCTTGCAGCTGTGGTGAGAACAGTATTTCTGTCTCGTGCAAACCGCATTCTCGTACCTTCTGAATTGGGTCCCCTTGTGGCGGTTGCCTACTGTAAAGAGATAGTCCCAGACATGACAGCTCACTGCCATTGATTCTTTAGGGCAGAAGCTGGCTTCATGTTGACACAGTGCATATGAAAGGGGTGTTGGAGTTTCCTGTCTCCTTTATTTAGCCTCTGCAGCCTGGCCCCATGTGGGTCTGTTTGAATTATACTCTATTTGTATGTTAATTATGTCAATTGGTCCCACCACCTGGAGTGCTTACACAAAAACACAGCGCAGATCCATGGAGCCCTTGATAGTAAATTAGGCCGGCCATGGCAGGAGGAAGGTTGTGCCCACCCCCTTCTGAGGTGACATGATGTACTCTTGGATGTCATATCCCAACTAAATATGACAGAGGGGATGGCGGCTGTAGGCTGTGTCCACTCAGAATACACAAGTCTATGTGTATGTTGTGCGGTGAGCATAGGAAAATGTGTGTAGATTAGCCCCATACATTTTCCGGAGGTTGATCGACCATCATTCAATTTCGTTTAAAATAAAAAATAAAAAACAGGGTAGTGCACACCCACCGTGCGGATGGTCTAATTCCTCACAGGCCTGAGACCTGATCACTAAGGCCTGACAGCAGGACTTTAACTCTAGAGCGCAGCCCTTAGTACTGAGATTTGACCACTGAGGCCTGAGCTCTGAAGTCTGTGTGTCAAGGTTTTAGCACAGAAGACTGCATGCTGAAGGCTCTGGGCTCTGATTGCTAATGCCTGAGCACCAAGGCCTGAACACTGACACCTGTGTATTGAAAGCTGAGCAATGAGGGCTGGGCACTAAGCGTTCAAGCCTCTGCTCTGAACTTAGAGGCTGAGCAGTAAAAGCTAAGCTTTGAGATCTGAGGCCTGAACTCTGAAGCTATTGGGGTAAAACCAGATCCCTGAGGCTTAAGCTTGGAGGCCTGAAGTCTCAGGACTGGGGCCATTGCACGGAGGCCGTTGCATAGGAGAGCGGACATTTGTGTCTTTTGGGACTGGACTTAGATTCTATTGTGCGCACCGGAGCCCTGGAACTATTAAGCACACGTGGGGGCGCATGCATTTAAAGTGATAATGATTTAATGAATCTTAAATCTCTTCAGGTGTAGCTTAGTTGCTGATGGTTGACTAAATTTTTTTGAATGTTTGTATCCGAGCACAGCCACAGATTTAATATAACTAAGATTTTTAATAAAGCAATACATCCATTTTGCGTACTTAAATAAAATAATGTACGATTCTTACACCGAAAATGTGTACCTATTTGTTAGTGGTTTGCTCTGCTGAGGCTGCAAAATAACCCTAAATATTGTGGCTCCTGGGGGACACAAGGTGAGTTCTTTTCCAATTCAGTGACCGGGTCTGCTGTTCACAGTTAGACACAAACACAGCTCCCTCTATTTTCCTTGGCTCCCCTTTGGTAACGAGGCAGAATGTCAAGGCTGGGTCTTTGCTGTGCTTTTTTTTTCAGTTCTCGTTCATGCAGGCTCACCTTCACCGTGGTTGCACGTTCACTTTCTTGTGTATGTCTAACCAGCCGATTTACCAAACCCCTCTTGCAAGACCCAGTGCCAAACATAGAACTGGAATAAGAATAGTCATTTATCCAGTTCCACAAACCACTTGAAAAATGAAACCACTGGAACCCTCTGCCTGGTTTCATGACTAGCGCTGCTTCCCAAAGTCACAAGGTGATGGTTGTGTATGAATGAGAATGAGAATAAGAAAAAATAGAACGAAACAAGCAGAATTAAAAAGAAACAGGAAAGGAAAAAAGCTTTGGTGTCAAAGGAAACAAATGAGAAAGAAACAGAGGGGGAAAGAGAATGAACGTACATGAAAAAGACCAGGGGGTAAAAAGGTAATGGACATTATATGGATTGGTGGATGTAATGATGTGAAGGCATTGGTGATAGGATAGACGGGTGGAAAGAAACATGTGAAGCCAGTGGAAGGATGGCTGGATGCATGGATGGAAAGGAAAATGTGAAGGCCATGGACGGATGGATAGAAAGGAAGAGGAAGGCAATGGATGCATGGCAAAGGACATTTGAAGCCAGTAGATGGATGGCTGAATGCATGGATGGAAAGGAACACATGAAGGAAATGGATGGATTTATTTTTTATTTATTTATTTTAATTCTTGATAGAGCTCCAAATCTCCCACAGGCCTCACAGCGCACATAAAATGCGACAAACAAACAGTGAGAGTAACAGAGATCAGGATCGAAGTCATAGAAGGAGCACAGGTCTAAGCCGCAGAGAAAAGGAAGGTCTTCAGGTTCTTTTTTAGTCAATAGGGAAGTGGAGGACTTAAGGTGAAGTGGAATCAAGTTCCACCAGGCTGGGGCAAGAACATCGAAGTTTGTTTTGCCAAATTTGGCAAGACGAAAACGAGGCTGAAAGAGTCTGGCCTGTTGAGTTTACCTGAGAGGACGACCTGGAGTGTAACGATGAATCTGTGCTGAAAGGAAACTGGGTGCAACGTCATTCAGGCATTTATACGCGAGTGTGAGTATCTCGATAGAGATCCTGTGCCGGATAGGAAGCCAGTGTAGTTTTTTCCGTGCTTCAGTAATGGAATGTCGTCTGGGTAGGCCAAGGACAGCACATACCGCACCATTCTGAGTGGTCTGAAGAGCTGTGATGTTAGTGGCAGAGGTGCCGGCCAGGAGGCTATGGAAAGAAACTTGTGAAGGCAGTGGAAGGATGGCTGGGTGCATGGATGTAAAGGAACATGTGAAGGCAATGAATGCATGGCAAGGAACATGTGAAGCCAGTAGAGGGATGGCAGAATGCATGGATGGAATGGAACTTGTGAAGGAAATGGATGGATTAAAAGAAACATGTGAAAGCAATGGATGGATTGTGAAAACAAGGAAATAATATGAGGCAGGGTAACCAAAAAGGAAACACACCAAACACAGGTTACAAAGGAACATACAAAGTACTTTATTTTATACTGAATCCAGTTACAAAAGAACAGAACAAAATTCAGATAGCTATCGACCCTCAGTACAACACAGCGAACTCCGGCGTGGTTCGGTGTGCTCAGTGAGTGCAAATATTCATTGAAACAGTCAGGCTTTTATACATTTCTCCAGCCTGTTGTCCAGCCTTTCTTCAGGTTAACCATTCCATAAATAGGTTACTGCTCTAGGGTCCCTTGCCAGGTCAAATCTAGTTCAACTTAGGTTTATACATTAACAAGAAGAAATGGTAATAATGTATGCTCTGGGCCTAACAATACAATGCAGGACTTAATTTATACAATATAGTTAAGCAGGTGTTCTCATTCAATTATAGATCAGTTTCGGTGATACAGGTAATCCATTGCACACAGGTCAGCAGAAGGACAAGGTCTCAGCTCATGACCCTAACAAGTGGCCTTCAGGCAAGTTATACATTAGTTGTACAGAGGTCATGACAATCGAGTTCTGTTCTGAATAACATAGGCGACCATTTTAGCTCACATGGTGACTTTATAGAGCAAGAAAACCTAAAATGGCGGCTTGACCCAAAATGACAGTTTACATGGTTTCTAAGGTCAGGACCTTGCAATGCGAGTTTATTCACATGTAGTTTATAAGCAGCTTGTTAGCAGCTTGGCGTAGGCCAATATACATATATTCATAGCAATAGGAGGCACGATATAATTTCTAGTTTGACAAACCCTCCTTTTGGCCTATGCCAAGTGCTAAACTACTTCTGATCTCCCTGCAAATAACTCCATGTGTCATCGTCCATACACCCTGAATAGCTGTCAGAAATATCTATCGCCATTAGATCTTTTACTAAGATCTCTTTCAGTACATACTCCTTAGAGGTTTTATCCGGGGCATACACTTTATGTCCTATTGTACCTATCGCCTGAGCGCAACATCCCCGTAGCGTTGAACATATACTTGGTAGACATTGGATAAAACAACAAAGAAATAACAGAATTCCCAAAATAATCAGCAAGACTGAAAGCACTTTCCAACCCCAAGACCGCAAGAAGTCCCAGAACCAAGCGCTAAGATCCCAATTTCCCTCGGGAACATACACTTCTGAACTAAGAATGTGCAGATTCTGTATTGCCTTAAAAATAGTTGGGGAGGAATCCGGTACGAAAACACAGCAAGCGGACCCCACTAGTTTACATACTCCACCACGTTCAGCCAGAATGACATCTAATGCCATCCGGTTCTGAAGCGCTACCAATCTGATCGCTTTCTGCTCTAAAGTCATATTATAGAGTATATCTGTGGTCCGGTTGATGGTTCTCTCCAGTACTCTCGCTAGTTTCCTGATATCCTCGGAATTCGCTATCTGCCCAAAGAATGGAAGGAATGATTTCGCTATCTCCTAAAACCTGTGCTGGAGTGTCGCCATTCTCGTCCCGCCGTGGACGAGCCTTCGAAACCTCTACAGTACTTGCTATAAACACCCCAGGTAACAGGATTCCTAGATAACAAGTTCCCTGCCAATCCCTGGGCAACCATGGAAATGCTACATTACCGCAAACAAAATAGATAGGTTCGCCTACATACAAAGGTCTGTCTTCCCCAGTCAAATTTGCAACGTTGGCACAACCTTTAAAATCTCCCATTGACCGGGTGCCATTCCTCTGTATGCAGAAAGAAACTGAATTGGGGCTATGGTTAACAGTATAAGAAGGAGGCACGGCATCCTTATTGCCTATCGGAGCCATTTTAAAGGAAATCAAACATTGGAAAGGACGAGACAGTCTATCAGAAGGCCTAATAGAAGCAATATTGAGCTTACTCCTATTTGCGAAAAACGAGCATCCCAGGGCAATCAGAACACGTTTCTCAAAACTATTCAAATTAATGCCATCAAAGTTCCCGAGATGCTATTGTTCCATCGGCCAAAGAACAGTGCTCTAAGTGAAGCATAACAAGCAGTTGTCAAAGGTAAAGGGTGAATATACCAATTTAGCCCCTTATCCCCATGTTGCGGTAAATGCGAGCAGACCCAACAATTAGTCTTATAAAAAATGCTGTATGTCTATCTTCGTGGCCGGAAGTTGTATCTTGTTGTGCCTGGTATTGTTTGATCCGAGAACAAGATGTCGTCACTTCCCGTTGGAAGCAACGAATCAGAGGCAAGTGAAGATGGAAAAGCAATTTCCGGGAGCAAAATTTTCGGAGTGCGGAGACAAAATGGCAGCTTCCCCAAGCCTCACGGGCTCAGAAAGATTCTCCGACGCACTCTCAGTGCTACTCACTGCTTTGGGATCATTGGTTGCAGCGTTAGCGAGAGGTTCTGTTTCTTCTGTAACGTGTGGCACTGGGTGAGGAAGTTTCTTGACATGCGTCGCGTGGATCCAATGCTTCCGGCCTGCGACACGCACCGCTGTTTGGGTGACCAGCAAGACCTGGAACGGGCCCCGCCACCGAGGTGCAAGGCAGGAAGATCGGTCAAAGGATTTGACCAAAACCCAACTTCCAGGTTGTATACTGTGGCCTGGGCCCTCGTATCGCGCGGGTAAAGCGTCTCGTACCTGGTGATTAATGAAATACAGGTTTTTAGTCAACTGGCTACAATAGTCTGAAAGCAATACATTTTCTACATTCCTCAATGCCCTAGGCTTCGGAAGACCCCAGATATTGGCAGGTCTCCCCATTACCACCTCAAATGGAGAGAGCCCAGTCTTAGTTTGAGGGGTTGTACGCATGGCTAGTAACACGATCGTTAAGGCGTCCGGCCATTTTAGTTTGTTGCCGGCACACGTCTTAGCGAGCTTGTTTTTTATGATACCATTGTGTCTTTCCACTAATCCGGCGCTCTGAGCATGTCTGGCCGAATGGAATCGTTTGTCAATTTGCATTGCCGTACATATCTGTAGAATTACAGCAGCCATAAAATGCGGACCATTATCCGACCAGATAACTCTCGGCAAACCGAACCGTGGGAAGAATTCCTTTAACATGGTCTTTGCAGTGGTCATGGCTGTAGCGTCTTTAACAGGGAAAGCCTCGATCCACTTACTAAAGGCGCAAATGACCACAAGGACATATTTTAGATTGTTACATCGCTCCATTTCAATAAAGTCAAAGTGAATCACTTCAAACGGGACAGAAGGAGGCCCAAAGCTACCTCTTGGAGTTGCTGTCCCCTTTCCCACATTGTGTTGTAGGCAAATCATGCAATTTTGGACATAATGCTGGGCAATTTTTGAAATCTTATCATTTACGCAGACTTTCTCTAACATTCTCGTGATCTGTTGAGCGCACACATGTGTGGGACCGTGTGCCATGGTAACCATCATTACTATATAGGCATTAGGAAGCAACCATTTTTCTTCAACCATTTCCACCCAACACCCATCATCATCGAGTTTCCCCAAGCCCTCAGCCCACCTCTTGGATTCTTCTAATGTGTTATCGGCTTGGATATCCCGTACAGACCCAACACCCTCATCCATTGCATAGGCATCTACAGTCTCCCTTGAAACATACATCTCTGTGAAGAGATCAGAGGCAGTTTGTCTAGCTATTTCATCAGCGAAAGCATTCCCTTTCCCTACATCATCTATAATCTTGCGATGTGCTGCGCACTTAATGATTGCTAACTGACTAGGGAGCGCAAGCGCTGAAAGCAATTGTACTATCAGGGAGCCATGTTGGATCTTGGTGCCATGCGAAGTTAAAACCCTCTCTCTGACCAAAGTCTCCCAAAGTTGTGAGCCACCCCAAAGGCATACTGGCTATCAGTATATATGTTTACTGTTAGCCCTTCGGAAAGCTCACAAGCTCGAGTCAATGCTATAATCTCTGCGGCCTGCACAGAGTTATGCGTAATTCTCTTGGTCTCCACAACCGTACTCAATGTAGTGACTGCATAAGCAGCTGTGGATGTACCATCCAGTAGTTTGAAGCAGGAGCCATCACAAAACAGCTCCCCTGTGGGTTATCCAAAGGAGTGTCCCTCAAATCAACTCTGCCTTTTGTATCTTGTTGAGTAGTATACAGGCAGTCATGTGACTCTTCGTCACCGCAAACAGTATTTTGCGGGAAAGGTAGGAGTTCAGCCCGATTAAGAACGCAGCACCTCCTAATTTGAATGTGGGGAGCAAACAAGATTAATTCATATCTTGTCAGTCATGCGGAAGTGAGGTGTTGCGTTTGGGTTTTGTTCAATAGAATATCTACAGAGTGAGGCACCATCAGGGTTAAATCATGGCCTAGGACCATTCCCTCACTCTGTTTTACAGACGCAGCAGCAGCAGCGACAGAGCGCAAACATCTTGGCAAAGCACATGCAACAGGATCAAGGGCGGAAGAGTAGTAACCGCATGGCCTATTCTTCCCTCCATGTTCCTGCGTTAATACAGCCAAAGCACATCCATCACATTCATGCACAAACAACACAAAGGCCTTCTCATAGTTCGGTGTGCCCAAAACTGGCGCTGAACATAATGCAGTCTTGAGCAACTCGAATGAATGTTGATGCTCCATATTCCATGGCAATGGTGAAGAAATACCCTTCTTCATCAAGGCCAACATCGGTTTTATCACTAGTGTGAAGTTTGGGATCCATAACCTACAGTAAGAAGCCATACCTATCAAGGCTCTAACTTCCTTTTGTGTATTTGGGACAGACATGCCAGAAATGTGTTTTATTCTTTCAGGTGTCAATCTTCTTCCTTCCTTTGACAGGAGATAGCCTAAATAGGCGACCTCTTGGCAACAATATTGAAACTTTTTAAGCGAAGCTTTGTGACCATGCTTAGCTAGATGGATGAGCAACAACACAGTGCCCTCTTTACAAGAGCTCTCAGAGTCAGCGGCTAAAAGCAAATCATCAACATATTGAAGCAACGTACAAGTAGGGGGCAATCCAAGGGTATCAAGCTGCTCTTTCAAAGCCCTACAATAAATACTAGGACTCTCAGTATAACCTTGAGGTGCACGAGTAAATGTGAATGAGCGCCCCCCTAAGGTGAACACGAACAAGTATCTACTATCCTCATGTATAGGAATACTGAAGAAAGCATTATTTAGGTCCACAACACTGAAGTGAGTAGCCGTAGCTGGAATCATGGTTAATATTGTCGTCACATCAGGCACAATTGGAAATTGCGGAGCGACGACTTTATTAATGGCACGTAAATCAATTATAAAACGAAATGGAATTGCATTATCACCTTTTTTGTACACGGGTAAAATCGGACTATTGCACAAACTTCCTGCAATCTCCTCAATCACCCCACGATGCACAAAATCGGAAACAATGCTCTTCAAAGCTCGCTCGCCTTCAACTGAGATCTTATACTGTGGAATACGGGGCAGCTTAATTCCATGTTTCAAAACTATTTTAACAGGCTCAATCTGCAAAACACCGACATCATTGTCATCAACTGCCCACAAACACTCTGGTACATTACTGAATTCTGGCGGCAAAGGTCTAGTCAAGAATTGCGAAACAGAACATTGGTGTGGTGAAATCGTCAAACGCTCTCCATCAGAAGAACAATGAATTACCGCATTTAATTCCTTCAACAGATTCAACCCCAGCAAATTTTCTCCACAATTCGAAGTCAAGAGAAATGGACAGTGGTCCGTAAAGGGACCCAAAGAAATAGGTACCGGTGAAGAAACCGGACAAACAACTGGTGTGCCAGAAAACCCTACAGAAACATTTGTTTTCCCTGACAGTGGAATGTTTGGCACCCGAGAATGATCAATGGAGCACTTCTGTGCTCCAGTGTCTCACAAAAATTGATGTTTCCTACTTCCCACTACCATTTCAACGTAGGGACCTTTCTGATTAACGGGAATAGGTGTAGGTTCCAAACCCTGCTTCGGGCAATCCTAACGAAACAAAATATCATCAAAAGGAAGCTCTTCAGATAGATATGCAGCAGAAGGATGATCAAATATGTTTCTAGTATCCACACTCGAAGTCTGATTATCCTGTGAAAAAGGTTGTTGGGGATCCTGCGAAAACTGGCCTTTACCAGGGCCCCCTACACCCGGGCGACCTCTGGATCGTCTACCCATATTTCCAAATGTGTTATTCGACCTCTGTCGAAGGACGGGGCATTGTGCACGCCAATGACCCTCCTGGCGATAATAGGCACACTGGTTAATATTCACAGGACCCAAGGGCACATTCCCTTTTGGAACATACTGACCTCTAATCTGCGAACTACCCCCTCTGGTGCCTCTAACAATTTGCTGTAACAATACTTTAGTCTTCAAATCACCTTTTCTCTTCTCGACTCTATCTTTTTCATTATTGACACGGTTCTCGTAGTACTGAGCCATGTGCAGTACTTCTGATTGGAATTTCGCCTGCCAAGCGCTCTCAGAAGACATAATTTGTGACTGGATGTCAGGCAGCAATCCACGTACAAATTTGTCCACAAATAATCTTTTCCCAGACTCTGTGCCTAAGTCTTGTCCACTGAAATCCGAGAATACCTGTTGAACCGATTAAAGAACTCGGTAGCACCCTCAGATTTTCCTTGGACACAGGCCGTAAGCTTGTCCCAAATAATTCTCTTTTCGGGGATTATAGTTTTCAATTTTGCAATGATTCTGTCAGGCAAAGTTAGTATCACCTGAGGTGGTCTCTCACCAGCTGGCCTTTCCCCATCAAGCCTAACTATGTTAGCCCATGTATCTCCCAACCCTGGTACATTGTCTATAGATCTAACTTGTTTCCACAAATCTACAGGCAGGAGTACAGGGAATAGCAAATCAATGTCGCCTAGGGTAAACACTGAGGACTGCAAAACAGACTCTATCTCTTTATAGAACCCTGTCGGATTTTTCCTAATGTCAGGAATAGTTTGTCTAATAGTATTCACTTCCTGTCGTGAAAACGGGACGTGAACAAACTGCGATACATAATGTGCAGGAATGTCCACAGCAGGTGTACCTGCTGCAGCATTAGCAGGAATCTCAACCTTTGGGACAAATGTCGGATGAACCTCTCTCATAGGCAACTGAGATGTAGGCAACTCTGAACGCTTACTAAGCAACAGAGCTAAGTCGAGCGCTAAAGCAGTTGAAGAAGTGTCAAGTGAAAAAGCTCTCTTATAAATGCTCAATAACTCTGTGGGACAACTAACCTTTCTCTTTAAACATTCATCCTGCAGGTACTCTACCATTACCTGCATCACTTTCCTCTGTATTTCTAGCGTATATTGACTGTATGTGTCATATACCTTAACTGGAGTTATCGATATGTCTGAAATCCATCTAATCGCATCTTTTGTACAAATTCGCGCCTCCTCAGATGTCGATTTACGACACGGAAGAAATCGTTTCTGTACATACATACTTTCTTCTTCGTCATCCTCATTCCGTAACCTTTCCAACTCCTTTCTATACTCAAATATCCTCTCAACATGCTCATGTACCTTCTCCACAGTGTCTCTTGAAAACGCTAAAGTATTCAGGTCCCTCAACCCTTGTGGGAGGTCTGCATTATTTAATTTACCCCACATTACACATAAATGAATCCCTAAACCTTCAATGAAAACATTTTTCTCAGGAAAATTATCCATATTAGAAAGTGTGGCAAGAACATTAGCTCGATCATCTCTCTCCATACAATGCTTAGCCCATGCAAACAAATCCTGTTTCTTTTCTATAGGTACAGTATTACGAGTAACAATCCTCGACCCCGCACCCTGATCAACTACAGGCGGTACGGAACTACTTGGGAGTGAGGGTGCAGGCAAATTCAATGGAGGTACTATGACTGGTGCAATGGGAAGAGGCAGAGGAGCAGGTGGAGGAACAACAACCGGAGGAATAGGAACAACAGGTTGGGCAGGAAGAGCAGGAATAACAGCAGGAAGAGGTACAGCAGGAGGAAGAGGAACATACGGAGGTGGTGCAGAGGCACCAGGCCTTCGTTCATTTAACAATTTGTCGATAAACTCATCAGAAACATGAAGATCTTTAGAAGGATAGATTTTCTGAATATCGAGTGAGAAAGCCCTGTCCATATTCCTAACCGACTCAGACTGTTTGTCCTGATCATATAACAACACCTTTTCAGCATTTGTTTTATGACGGCGCACATGTTTTTCCCTACTTTTAAGCTGCTGCAACGCTTCTCTTTTCCAATTTTGCAAAACATCAAATGCTGCAGGTCTGGCCTTCTTTTTTAACAAGACTGACTCTAAATATTCAATACGAGGGATCTCAAAACTACCATTGACTGGCCACTGAAGTTCGGAGGCATGTCTGGTTTGTCTGTGCCAAATTTTATTAAATACTACACTTCCAATGCCATGCTTACAGTACATAGTACATGCCGGTGACCCCTCCTGTGGTGCCGGACGGCTAAATTCCAAAGATTGTCTATCGCTGCGGAATAATGCCCTAAAGCAGCTACACAATTTCCCAGGCATTTCTCAAATACTCGGTGTTACCTGGTCAATAATTGTGTCTGCAGGTACAATGCGCCAAATTCAAATTGTCAGGGTTGAATTAAGAGTCGGGTAACGACTCACCTGACCAAACCTAAGGAGGACCGATCGGTTTACAAAGGACTTACCTAACGAATTTTACCTTGTGTATGGTGATTTCGGCAAATCTACCCGCCTCAAAAAATTAACCCTCGTCAAGATGCCGTCTCAGACCACACGGCTATCGTCCAGGGAAATGATTGTGCAGCGCTGTTGAGGTGTCGCGTCTCGTTCAGTCGGGCCCGTTATGTCACACCGTCCGATCCCGGTCCGATAGCGTGCATCAACCTTCAATAATCCGGCATCAATCTTGAGGGTCCCTATTCCGGGCGCCAACTGTGAAAACAAGGAAATAATATGAGGCAGGGTAACCAAAAAGGAAACACACCAAACACAGGTTACAAAGGAACATACAAAGTACTTTATTTTATACTGAATCCAGTTACAAAAGAACAGAACAAAATTCATATAGCTATCGACCCTCAGTACAACACAGCGAACTCTGGCGTGGTTCGGTGTGCTCAGTGAGTGCAAATATTCATTGAAACAGTCAGGCTTTTATACATTTCTCCACCCTGTTGTCCAGCCTTTCTTCAGGTTAACCATTCCATAAATAGGTTACTGCTCTAGGGTCCCTTGCCAGATCAAATCTAGTTCAACTTAGGTTTATACATTAACAAAAAGAAATGGTAATAATGTATGCTCTAGGCCTAACATCACAATGCGGGACTTAATTTATACAATATAGTTAAGCAGGTGTTCTCATTCAATTATAGATCAGTTTCGGTGATACAGGTAATCCATTGCACACAGGTCAGCAGAAGGACAAGGTCTCGGCTCATGACCCTAACAAGTGGCCTGCAGGCAAGTTATACATTAGCTGTGCAGAGGTCATGACAATCGAGTTCTGTTCTGAATAACATAGGCTACCATTTTAGCTCACATGGTGACTTTATAGAGCAAGAAAACCTAAAATGGCGGCTTGACCCAAAATGAGAGTTTACATGGTTTCTAAGGTCAGGACCTTACAATGCGAGTTTATTCACATGTAGTTTATAAGCAGCTTGTTAGCAGCTTGGCGTAGGCCAATATACATATATTCATAGCAATAGGAGGCACGATATCATTTCTAGTTTGACAGGATAGAACGTAAGATGTGACGGCAATGGGTGGATGCACGTACGTACGGATGGATGGAAGATAGGAAATACATGGGATAGGACGGATGGATGAAAGAACGAAAAGGAGATAGGATTGGGATGGATGGATGGGAAATGGTAAGAGACTGGATATAAAATGGATTAAGGAATGGATGAAAGTAAACCTACAAAGAAAAAAAGGGATGGTTTAGGCCTTTTTCTGGGTCCACTATGTAACCTCGGCAAGTGCTCTGCTACCCATTACCCTGGGGTAAGGCGACGGAAGGCTTTTGGGGGGGGTGGCAACACCCAAGACATGTTCCTTAGGACATCGAAAGCTATAGGCACTGCTCTGGTCTTCAGAAGACGCACATCATTTTGATTAGTTTTAATCACATGGTGGAAATTGTGTAGTGCTGGAGTTGAAGCACCTCAGTGTCAAATTCCAGGCAAATAGAATTGTCCATGTTGATAAGTGTTCAGGTCAGGGCTCCCCAGATTGGTACAGGCCCAAGCAATTCTTCAGTTTTGAAGCACCCAGTGACCTGACGATGCAGAAAAAGAGCAGACGACCTCGAACACCATAGCACGTCAACAAATGGTATTCAAGTGATGGATCTGCGAGATGGGTCAGCACTTGCCACAATGCCAATTCCTCGCTGTTCTTCTTTAGTGCAGGAGATCACCCCCAAAAGGCAGACTCAGCTCCTCCCCTTGTCCAGGGGGTTTCTAGGCACTAACTTCAGAGGTTGAAGACTCAGAGTTTTCTCACTCTGTCCCAGGCAGGCAGGTAGAACGACACTTGAGATACCAGAGCACTGGATGGCTGGACCACACTGGGCTTAAAGGATCTCCAGCAATGTGGTCAGGGCAAGGGTCATTGTTTGATAGAGGTGGTCTCCCACAGAGAATGTGTACTCGCTGACTTGGCAGGGATCCAAGCATCTCTTCTGGGCGTAATTTTAGGAGGGGACAAGGGTGTTTGTCCCCCCACCTAACTTTCTTGGCACACCATTTTGTTCCACTCATTTGGCAGGGACCCCTTTCATTTAGATGTCATGTCACCCTCCAACATTTTCAGCAAAGTTACTCCACTGGGAGCCGTGTGGGGAAAGGTCAGAGGTAGGATGAGTATTCGCTGCACCCCCTCAAGAAGCTGGGATCAGCACTGCCTTGCCCCTGGAATCCCTAAAAGCTTTTGGTGAGAGATGTGTGTCTGGTTGATACTCATGAGAGTCCAAAGTTTGCCCCAACTTATCACAATAAATGGGAAAGTGGGTTTGGTTCAAAGGGGGATCAATTGGGGTACTCTATATCACTCGAACAAGCACCACTTGGAACCCCTTTGGGCAGACAGCAACACAAGTCGGAATGGGCGACGTATGCCATAAGTAGCGCTGCCACTGAGTGCGCCAATTCATAGAGCGAGGCGGCCTGTTGGGCAGGGCTACAACATGAGCGTGAGCACTGACGTGGGCCCAGAAGAACTTTAAAACAAGCATTGCCAATGCCAACAGTTTGGGCTTTTGTGTATGCAAGGGAAAGGCACTTGCCAGGCACAGCCGTAGTGGTATTAACTGGCCATTGATGGTAGCAGGTGCAAAATGGTGCCAGGGCATCTAGTAGCAGTGCCCGCAAATGCCAAATACTTATACACAAGCCTTTGCCAAGGCTTGTTTTTAACAGGATTTCAGTGAAGGACACGCATAGTGTTTATAAATCGAGTGGCTGAAGGCAGTTAAGAGATTTTTATTACACCAGTAGTGGGTTTACAGCTCCAATTAAGTAATGACCTCTTAGAAGGCTGCTTCGAAAAAACAACTAACAGGCGCTTCGAGTGCAAAGTTTCATGATAAAGCTGGATTAAGGTGATCTGAACGAATTCCCACGAGGGGGTGCTTTGGGTGGGCAGTGGCATGAACTGGGTGGGAATGGCCATAGGGATTAGCATGGCCATGGGCAGTCAATCAACGGGCAAATCGCCAGACAAAACCTATAAGCTCTGTGTCCCTCCTCATATGCCATCTCTCCCCATCTGTAGTCTAATGCAATCGTTTTGGCTTACAGGTGTTGCTTGCAACAGCTAGTAGCCCCAACTAAAAACCTCTGTAAAGTATGAAGCACATGTGAAGTATGTACTAATTAGCGTAGTCCCTGCAATCACTGAGCATGTCAGTTCATGTAGCCAGGTGGCCTGTTGGGAGGGGCTGTGACGTCAGCACTGGAGGTAAACTTGGAAGATCTTAGCACAACGTATGTGATAAATAGCACAGTCCCTGCAGTAACTGAGCGTGTCCGTTCATATAGTGAAGCGGCCTGTCCGGCAGGGCTGTAACACGAGAGTGAGTGCAGGAAGAGGACCCATAAGATCTTTTAAAAATCCCAGTATAGCGTGAAGCACCAACGAAGCGTAGGAAGTATGCAGTAAGTAGGGCAGTGCCTGCCAGCTCATAGAGGAAAGTGGCATGTTGGGTGGAGCTGCGACGTGAGCAGGAGGAGCATGGTGGAACCAGAAGATGTTTAACGAACCAGAATGGCCCTAAGCAGGGACAGCGTCAGGGCCTTTCAACGTTTTCAAATGAATTGGGCCTCAAGCCTAAGGGGGACCCCCATCAACTGCCCGCATGTCGCCAGTTGCAGTCTTATAACATGGCAATATATTCTTTTATATATTTCATTCTGCGGCTTTAAAGGTACACTTTGCAGTGCTCGCCTTACAAGCTGTGCTTGCTGGAGCCCTTCCGGCTGTCCCTTCCCTCGGGGTATACAGAAGGGTTATCACCTCGTTGCCTTTTAGCACCAGTTCCCCCACATCAGCTCCTTGTTGACAAAGAAAATTGTACAGCTTATCAGTGGGCATTTAATGTTACAGCTCCCTTCTGGCTGGCCGTCTCGTGATAATGAGAGGCTACTAACCTTATTTTTGTCACCATTATAATGTGTGCACCCCACGAGTGCCTTGGACTGTTTTTAACTCTAAGCACTGGGGGCCCCCAACCGTCATGTTGTAACCCCCAGGCCCGCCACACATCTTCAGCCGAGCATGGTGCGAAGTGCGTGAAAAGTATGCACTAAGTAGCACAGTCACAGAGTATGTCAGTTCATAGAGCGAGGTGAGCCACTGGGGGCAAGGGGTGATGTGAACCCCTGGAAGATATTTTAAAGAACCTAGCATAGCACGAAGCACACATGAAGTATGCGCTCAGTAGTGTAGCGCCTGCAGACCTTGCAGGGGGGCGAGGGGACTCTGTGTTTTCGTGTGGGACGCTTTCAAGTGTGGGACAGTGAATTGCGAAAAAGAAGATGGTTGGGAGTATAAAGGAGAGTGAACTGATACTGAAACTGCATAATTGTATAACAGCTGGCGCGGCCGTGGTTGGTGTGAGTCAGTGTGTGCATCTCTTGGCATCTTTTAGTTATTGTAAATGGGACCAAAGAAAAGACCTCGGTACAGTGGTCGAAGTGCATGAAAAGAAGTAGTGGAACTATGTCCCCTACTGGCCTTCCCCGCTCCTCACAAACCCCATCGCCACGCCCCCTCCCATGCAGAACACAAACCCCCAACCACATGTGTCTGCTGTTTAAGGGGACGTTCGGTGCAGTGCACTGAAGGGTAGTTTCCCCTTCTTCTATACAGGGGTGGACTGGGAACCAAAAGAGGCCCTGGAAATATTATTCCTAGCAGCCTCAAACTACACATGTTCTGAAAGCCCAACCCTTTTCCTATGAGAACATTTGGAAATATCACACAAAAGAGGCTCCGGGCGCAGGGGCCTAGCGGGAAGTCTCCAGAGTTCTCTATAGGCCAGTCCATCCCTGCCTCTATACACGTTCATTTTAAAACCAAACCATTCCGGATCGATTTCCTTTTAAAATAAAAGTATAGGAAAAGTAAGATGTAAAATAAAGTAGAGGAGTACCGCACCAAACCACTCCCACCCACTTAGACCACTGCCTGGGTGCCAGAACAATTATTATTTTGATTTGTGTGTAAAGCAAAGCGTTTGAGTTCAAACTGGGGGGATTATTAAGAAATGATCGCACAGAGTGCATTTGAAAGCCCATTGGGCCTGTGACCTGTGCCCGTGACCTTGCCCTGGGGCCACTGGCTGCTACACCGTGCACCTTCTCTTCAAATTGGCTCATAAAAACAGCCCATGCTGGCTATTTGCCACCCCTTTGGGCATTGCGTAGTGCCCTCTAGGCCAGTCCGAGCCTCGATGCAATGCTCGATAGTTGATATAGCAGGAATGGGGTAGGACTCTTGCCTGCCGTCTGGGGTATGCAGGCATCTTCATGCTCGAGGGACTGGGGCTGATGCTGTCCGCACAGGACGCAAAGGCCTCTGGGTAGGAAGAATACCAAGTTGTGGGGTAGACCCGGAGCTGGACCCGCCTAGACAGGATCTCCCAGCTGTGCAGGGAGGTTGCTCTGCAGCTGCATTCTTGGGTAGCTCTGGGACGCCTCATAGGCCCACATTGGTTAATGTAATAAAAATGTTAATGTTAATGATATTTGTATCACGCACTATCACCACCGGAGTGGTCCCTTGGTGCTCTGCCCATAACACTGCCCTATTTTTCATGGCTCTGGGTCTCTTTTCCCCATAATGCAAACAAATGTGCATCGATGTAAACAGGACATTAAGGGGGCCGGGGTAGCCGGAAGTCTCTGAAAAATGGTTCTGAGGTGGGGCCCTTCTGAGCCTCTCTAATGCCCCCTGATAGCCCCAGCCGATGAGGATGCCAGAGGCCAAGGCTTTTTTTCTAACGCCTGAAGCTCTTACTCATGTGCGAGAGCTTCAGACTTTCGAAAAAAAAGGCCTTTTCTCCATAATGGTGGTGTCAGCCCCTGCCAGGCATCCCTTTAACCAAGAGTCCGGCGCCACCATTATGGAAGAAAAGTTGAGGCCGATGGAAGCAGAGGCCTTTTTTTTTTAAAGCCTGAAGCTCTCACTCATTTGTGGTAGCTTTAGGCTTTAGGAAAAAAGGCCTCATCTTCGAGTGGCCTAGCCTTTTCATCCATAATGGTTGTGTCGGTCCATGCCAGGCATCCCTTTATCTAAGAGATGCAGCAATCCCCCAAAGGTCTGGAGAAAGTTTTGTGTACTGGCCCCATGATGTGTACTTTAAGCATACATGCCAACATGCCCTACTCCATTCCGGAAAAGGTAGTCCAGACCTGATTTTAACTTTCAATTCTGGGCCTTGTAGTGCTGGATTTGCCCATTACAAACTCAGGACTACACGTTCCAGAATGCAAAATTAAAACCAGGACTGGACCATCATCTCCCGCATGGAATGGGGCATAGTGACAAGTATGATTAAGGTTGATATTGAACAAATATTTATAGTAAATCATGCATAACTCTAAAAGTCTGGTGGCCGTGGAGAGAGAGATATGACCCAGGTGGCAGATATTAAGTATGATTTGGTTCTGGTGACAGAAAGGATGTGTACATGTGTGGATTTTCCCCCATGAAGTGGCCATCAGGAAGCAAGGCGGCTCACACAATCATGCAGAAATCTATTTTCTGAGATAAGAGAGAGAGTCGGTACACGCGCTGGCGACAGATAAATGCGCCATCTATTAGCTCTGTTGACTTTGAAATTATGTCAAGGAACAATTAGGTCCGCAGTGTTTGCTGTTCGCGAGATCTCGCCCACTCGGGTATATTAGCCTCCACATCAAGCGATCAGTTTATTATATTCGTATCACAGAGCAAATGGGTCCATTTTTTTGAAGGCAGAATAATGATGTGTACATTAGCTCTGGGAGTTCACAGACAGTGTGTTTAAATTACCAGGGGGAAGAAATTATGAGCATATTACAGTAGCTCTGATGGCAAAGAAAGCGTGGCTATTTCAGCGCTTATGGCAGAGGCGGCGCGTGCATATCGGTTCCGATGGCAGCAATTCACAGAAGGCTGTGGCCACACAATAGGGTGACCAGATTTAAAAAGTAGAAAAAAACGGGACAGGGCAACTAACATAAAAGTAGGACTAACTCTTGAAAGTGGCTGTCAAGGCACTACACTTCAGTAGCGTTTGGAGGAGAAGGGGATTTAAGTGTTACTGTTCAAAGAAACACATAATTAATTTAAGCTAAGTTAATGTTAATGTTAAAGTATATTTGTACCGCGCACTATCACCACCAGAGTGGTCCCCTAGCGCACTGGCGGCTCTGAAAAAGGGAAGGGGGTTGAGTTAGTGGGAATAAGCTGGAAAAGTGCAAGAGAGCAGTGATGTGCTGTTGGCAGCCTCAGCCCAGTGGGTCAGTTGACTAGGCTTGAGGTGTTTTACTGTCGGTAGTTGTCGTGTGCTGTTAAGCGAGTCTATGTGTGGTTTGTTTTGCTGTCGCAGTGTAGTGAAGTTTGTGCAGATTGTTGTGTTGTAGGCTTGTGTTTGTGTTTGGTTAGAGTTTGAGAGGTGTATGCAGAGGGGTGAAATTGTTAGTGGATCGGTTAATTGGCTTTGCTGTCCTTGCAATTATGTCTCGGTGTGATGCTTGCCCTCATTCACTATTCCATCTGAGTGTGGCTCTTGCTAATCTTCAATATCCTATCTAGATGTGATGCAGGCTAGTGATCACGATTCCCTCTGAGTGTGGCACTTGGTAACATTCACAGTTTCATTTAAGTGTGGCACATACTAACATTCAAAATCTAGGTGTGACGCAGGCTAAAGTTAAGCATTCCATCTAAGTGTGGCGCATGCTAACATTGACAATCCTATCTAGATGTGCCACAGGCTAAAGATAAGCATTCCGTCTAAGTGTGGCGCATGCTAAGATTGACAATCCTATCTAGATGTGACACAGGCTAAAGTTAAGAATTCCATCTAAGTGTGGCACATGCTAACATTCACAATCCTATCTAGATGTGCCACAGGCTAAAGATAAGCATTCCGTCTAAGTCCATCTAAGTGTTGCACATGCTAACAGTCACAATCCTATCCAATGGGTGGACAAGTGATTCAGCCCCTCACCCACCTTCACCCTGCTAGTGCTGCACAAGGATTGTAGAGGGAAACATGACATGAAGACATACTACAAAAAACCGCGACCACTGCCGATTCCAATGGGAACATAATCTTGAAAAAGGGGGACAGAGCACCAAATACTGGGACAGTCCCAGCAAAACCGGTACATCTGGCCACCCTACCACACAAAGCGCGGTGCAGAGCGTGTGTCGCTTTCAGCAGCTACCTGCATGCAAGTCTGTCATACACTGAGGAGACTTGCGTGTAGTGGTAGTGACCGAATGTGTGCATAAGCGACCCTCGGCCACGCAGGCCCTCCATGGGTTAAATATGCATGGGGGTAGTGGGGGGTCTTGAGACAATCTTCCACCCAGGTGTGTGCTAGCTGCGCATTGACAGTGATGACCCTTAACAGCCTGCCACAGTCACTGTGACTCTTCAGTTTGCACTTTGTTTCCTCGGAGGTGGACATGTAACAAGGAATGTAAATGGCAATGCCAAGCAAGAGCGTTGCTATTTGGGGAAGTTCAGTGCAAGCAGGCCAGCACCTGAAAAGACCCCAGTCTGGAGTGTGCTTTCCCAAGCTCCTGGGTTGTGACACGGATAACCAGAGTCAGTGCAACTGCAGCTCTGAGGATCGGGGAGGCACTCTAGGGTTTGGCAACCACCCCTTCGACATGCCCCATGTCTGGTAATTCGGCAGATAGAACGAATGCCCCCTCACGAAGCCATTAGCATTGACGGATTCACAATTGAGATCAACTTGGCCAAAGAACGTTGCAGGATCTTTCCCGACTTGCAAATGCACTTGTGAGGAGAACTGCGCCAGTGTGCATGCTTGCGTTTGGGGCATGCCAAGGAAACTGCAAGGCTGTGTAATGGAGCTAAACGCATATCAATATCGCCCCGTAAATATTAACCTTAAGTGATGCATACCTCAATATCACACAGAGGCAGAATAGAGCCCTAAGGGCAGGGTGACCAGGTGTTCAATACTAAAAACCGGGATGACCAACAAGATAAAAGAACTAGCCCCTCACAGCCACCACCCTCAAACCACCCCACCACTACCCGCCCCCCTCCATCCCGCAGTATTTCCAGCACTGCCTCCCATAAATTGCGCACTTTTGGCTGTCGACATAAGCTTATTAATAATAAAAAAGCGCTTTTGCTTGGATGCATGTCACAAGCCTTGTTGTTCATTCATTTCCCAACTGGTCTCTTGTACCTGGAACCTATCAGGTTGGAGGTTCGAGCCCAGCCTGCCATGCCAAAATGCAGTGTGTATTTTCATGTATATTTACTTTATAATTGTTGCCGACCATCCCTTTCCACAAAAAATGGGACTGGCACCCCCATTTCCCCAAAACTGGGACAGGGTTTTAACATTTTTAAAAAACTGTTGGGATCGGGGGATGCAGGGCCCAATTCCGGGACTGTCCTGACAAAACCTGGACGTCTGGTCACCCTACTTAAGGACTATTTCCGGCATGTGGGGCAATTTGACTTCCCGAGGGCAATAATATCATACAGGCCGTGACATCTAGGATCTCTATATAGTTTTTCCTACCAGATTGATCCTTCTGGTATAAAGATGGGATGTATATGGTTTGGCCGTGGCACAATTGTTTGCAGCCAAATTGACCGTGGTCAATTCATCCGCAAAGCCAATTTTGCCACAGCCAAATCTGCCCAAATAAAAAAACCACACACACCCCATAGTCCCATCCACCAACTCCCTACTTACCTTTTCGTCGCTGTCCTCTCATCTTGCATCCCTGCGGCGTCGGATCCGTCCCTCCTATGCAGGTCGGATCCTACGACGCAGGGTCTGCTTTTCTATTTTTTTTCTCCGGGGACACCCCCGCTACCCTCAAAATCCATTGCAACCCCCGTTACCCATGTTTGGTAGTGATTACCCAAATTGATCGTGTACAAACGATCAAATGGTACTGGCCGAAATTCCGCCAGATTTACCATACGAGCGTTTGTAAACCATCAATTTGGTTATTACCTAAAGATGCACGCGCAAGATACTGTAATGTAATGTAATCAACTTGGGGATCTAGGAGGACCAAGACGAGGCCTTGGACATAACACTACTAATGGCATACACCGCCATAAGGACTCATTCTGCCTGCTAGGAAATCGTTTTTTTCGCCCTATGGGTTCCCCCTTGATCGATTATGCTTTTGTGGGCACTAGAGACTGAAAAATGATCACTGATTTTCAGGTTTTAGATATTTATGATAGTGCCATAAGCTATTAGCTTCCCTATTTGGAACTTCTATTCCCAGGCCAAGAGGCTAATTCCTGTAATCAGGCATTGAACATCATTTGACATGCACGAAAGGCTATCAAATGGGCTAACGTGCCGGAACGAGATACTAAGTCACACCTGTATGAAGCTATTTTGCCTTATTTAGATAGAATCTGCATTGGAAGGATTCAAGATCAGGAGATCCTATCTGAATTTGAAACAATGACTGTTGTGGTTCTCCCCTTTGTTACCCAATTTAGTCAAAACGCATGTACTAGCAAAACCAGAATGGTTTGATGATGACTGTATGTTAGCTAAGCCGATGGTAGTAGCAAGCCTGCCAGCTGGTTCATCTGTGGAGAAGCTGCTCCTGTGATCCGTGTTGCAAGAGTATTATTAAAACAAAGAACGATGCTTATCTTAGCTCTACGTGGATTTGTCTGGCGAATGCGTGACAGTGGAGATAGCCGCACCTTTTGGAAACTAGTCTTGGGCGTTGATGTTAAGTCAGGACTTCCAGTGCAGTATCACTGCAGAGGCCTGGATTCAATTCATCATTTTTCCAGTCTATATGAATGGGCTGAGGACCATGGAGTATTAGAGTCTAGCTGTGGCCACCTTCTCCAGGTAACTGAGAGATTTACAATTGAATTAGTCAAGGTTGAGAATCTATTAAATTACAGAAAGGGGGGGGGGTCTCAGGCACAGACCAGTTGCCACCTGATAGCTTTAAAGATGAAACATGTGTCTATGCACCTATTTTGTGGAAACTCTTCATGGCCTGTCTCAAAACTAACTGAGTTCCAGAGTCGTGGTGATGCGCTCAAATCCTGCCAATCTTTAAAAGGGGGGGGGGCGAACCAGCAAATTGTTGGCCCATCCCTTTATTGTATGGGTCTGGAAAAATATGTGCTAGGTTCATCCTTGATCGTGTTCAGTCTTGGGTCATTGAAAATACCATCATTAGTACCCTTCAGGCAGGATTTCAAAGGCGGAAGGAAAACGGTTGATCTGAGATTCCGTTTGTTTGTGATTATGCAGAAGTACACCATCTTAAGAAAGACCAAATGATATGCCGTCTTTGTAGACCTTAAAACGGCATTTGGTGCTGTGCCTCGAGATCTTTTGTGGCAGGTTTTAACCTGGAGGAGCATGGCGGATTCTCTGATCTTACCGATTTGCTCCTTATAAAGCAACAATAGGGCGGTGGTTCGCCATGGGCTGGCGGCAGAGGCCACACCCCAGTTTAATGTCATGAGAAGAGTGAGGCAGGGGTGTGCCCTCACTCCTCTACTGTTCTCTATTTACATCAAAGAAGGTATTTCTGCTCTTTGTGTGGATGGTCTGGACTCCTCAAAGCTGGGTTTGGTAAAGTACCCAGCGTTCCTTTTTGCGGATCACACAGTCTTATTGTCCACTTCACCTCAGGGACTTAGAGGCTCCCTGGAGGACTTCTCCGAGAAATGTGGGAAGTTAAACCTGTCCTTAAATGTTGATAAGACAAAGTCTATCGTTTTATTACCAATGCATGCAAAACAGTAGCTTATTGACATCAGGGTGGCCAACCGTAGACTGGAACAAGTTAAATCCTACGACTATCTGGGGACTCGTTTTTGGAAAAATATAGTGGTGTTGCTGGGCATTGTTTAGTCAGCATGGTAAGGGTACAATCAGGCCAGTGGTTGAATTGTATAAAAACAAGCTACTACTGTGGCCTTTTTTGGGTCAGAACTCTGGGGATATGCTAATTGCTCTGGTATGGGGACAATAGAAAATACATTTCTGAAGAGCATTCGTTTGCTATCCACGGGGTACCCAATGCTTTGATAAATATGGGAGTAGGTCTGTGCCCAATAAGCTAAATAGTTACTATGAAAGCAGTTTTATTCTGGTTGAGGTTATGGTACACTCCAGATTTATGTCATTATTGTGATGCTCTGGTTAACCTGTTGGACCTGGAAGGAGGTAGGAGCCTACCTTGGGTTGGTAGAACTGGGTTAAATCAATCTCTGGGCACATCCTGAAGACATCCCCAAGGCTACTTCCTATCGAGTTAAGAGGTTGTTCTTGGAAAAGGCCAGGAAGGACATGGAGAGAGCCTGTTCTAAGCTGAAGACGGCTCCAGGCCATCTAAGGTGTAAACAAGAGTTTGGATACGAATTTTACATAGACCTCGTCAGCCCCCCTTTTGCTCGTTCATTGGTTTAGGCAAGGCACATTTAGGCTGGTCAGCTTTATAAAATCCTGGGGTGTTTCTGGCACAGGCATTTGTCCTCTCTGTGCTCTGGGGGAGGAGATTATTTCACACCGAGGGGGCTCTATTTGAAACCGCTCTTAAGATCAGTACTATGGCGGGGCATTGGCATTTTGTAAACACACGGGTGATCTGTAGATAGTTTATCGGGTAGTTACACTTATCCATCAAGCATGGCTTCTAAGACCAAGGGAGCAGTGAGAGTATGAGGTAAACAAAAGTGGGCCATTAATCATTGATAAGGGGGGCTGCAAGCATTCTCTCTTCCCAGGATTTTATAACCACATTATGTTTTTAGAATTATCGTCTTAATTACTAATGAATTGAATGTTCTTAAAATGTTAACACTTCATGCATTTCTTGTAAATGATTGTATCATCAATATTATTTTTACTATTATTATTTTTTTACCATGCATGGTGCAGTGCCGAATTAAAGCAAATGACTGACTGACTGTGGTCAACTCAGGAAACAGGGAAAAACATTTCTGGGCATAAAATATTCCCACGCATCAGTTTGTATCTGTCACCTGAGGCAATTAAAAATAGGAAGGCAGAGAGTAGGGTTGCCTTCTTCGTAGCCATCAAAAGGAGGGGGGGGGAGATCTTTGTGAAGCAACTTCCCATTTGTGGGGCTAACAAGAAATAATCAGCCCCATTTTGTAAAGATAAATACGCATTTTCGTTTTGCTCTCCGTGACGTCCCCAATGCAAAAGAGAAAAACATTTAAAACAGTACAATGCATCAGAGTTATAACAATCAAAATATGGCCACTTAGTGTTTAATCTAAAGCAGAATTGGTGCGACGTAAAGCATTTAATATTGACTGAAAACATCCAGAGAACTCAAAATCCGGTCAAAATATGAAAATATTGACTGGCAAAAAATCACTAGGGAAGCATGAAAAAGCACAAGCATTGCAAAATTAACTTCATCCATCAGGAGATGCTAAGGTTCCCTTCCTAGCAAAAGGGTTCTGCTGTTCTTAGCTGAAAGACATGGCAAATGTCACCAGTGAAGACAGGGGCTTGCAACCTTTGGCTTGCCAGACGGATTGGGCACCAATTCCCATTGGCCATTTCCAGGACAGTCAACACTGAGGGATGTTTGGAGTCGTAGTTCAAAACATCTGGAAAGGTGCAGGCTTCAGCCACTTTTGCGCCCGGTTGTTTTTGACTACAACTACAATTAGGCCCAGGCAGCATAGTGAATGGTAAGGGATCATGGGTTTCATAGACCAATACATATGGAGAGTTACAGAGTGCGTACCATATCTACCCCAATGCAGTCCTCTACACTTCTCACCATGAACTCACAGGTCTAGATTTGTATTCATATTTATTTGAGGATAAGAAACACATAGAAAGGAACAAATGGTAGACAGGGCAACGTCAAGGACGGTGCCGTGCAATAGAATGTGTGTGGTGGAAATTAAAGCAGCTGCTGATAGAGGTGACGTAGAGCATGGACCATGATAGTATAAGGGGAACAGCAAGGCATATTTATTAGGTGTTGCGCGTTCACGGAAAAGGCACATGTTACAGGATAGTGTGGCAGCCCTTCTGATGTGACAGAGATGGGGGCTGAGGGCCATCCTGAATGCATGAATGTTATACATCATCAATCGCATACATTATGGTGCCATGTCACTCTACCAGGATCCCACTCCTAACAGTTGGTTACTTTCTGTTTATAATGGTGTCCCTTTGTTCCAGATTTTCGTTCTGCATTTCTCACCCAGATTAAGGATGGGTTGAACACAAGCAACAAGCATTTGCCATAGGACATGGCTGGTACTACACTTCAGCAACTAAAAGTGGTTGCCTAGGACTCCACCATTAGAATGGCACCAGAGGGTGACTATTTGGTCCTAAAACATCAAATATAGCCCTGTTGCAAGGGAGGGAGGGCCACAGTGGACCTTTTTCTTGCACTGCCCGAATCCTTGCAACATCTCGGATATAAAAAAAACATAAAAAATGGTTGAAGGGGTTGAAAAAAGGAAAGATAGTCAAGTATGTAATAATGTTGCCCCAGCATTTGCAGGAGCTCCTAACCAATCAGATCTTCAGTTTAAGATTAGAATATCGTCTTGGATTCTTGAATATGAGGTCGGCATGTGTTGCTGACTCACCTTGGCTCAGCAAAAAAGTCTCAAGCGCTCGCAAAGTGCACATTGGATTGAGTGAAGACCCTGTTAGAGGGGGTTTTGTTTGCATTTTTGGGATTTAGTGATAAATGGCAACTTGGCAAATCCCTTTGCCTACTCCTACCACCCTTCCCCTTGAGCAATTGTCAAAAATTGCTAAAAATAATACCAAAATGGTTTTGGAATGTTTGGTGCATAAATTAATCAAGCAGTATAAAATGAACATGTCAAAAAACGATCTCTTACAATGGCTCTTTAGCTGCAGTCTCAACAAGGGGGTCACCATATCCATCGCCCTAGAGATCAGAGGCTCGTCTGGTTTGCAAATACAGTAATTCAACCAATCACGGTCGAGGATATCAAATCATCAAATAAAGGTAACTAGATCACAAACCAAGCCACAAGTGGGTTTGAAAATACACCAAAAGCACTTAGAAATACGAGAAATTACTCCAGTGTGAAGTTTCATACGGAGCTGTGTTAAAACCACTAAAAATCAACCGACAGTATGGACTTTCTGTGTGTTTTGTAAAGTACAGTCTTTTACGTGTTTTATACATTGTGGCCCTCATTACGAGTTTGGCGGTAACCATGCCGCTATTGGCGGCATGGCTGCCGCCGAAATCGCGTTGGGGTCCGGGTCCTCGGAATGAGGATTTACCGGGCCATTCCGAGTTCGGAAGGCCCGGTAATTCCTCCCTCCAAGGACCCGGACCCGGTCCTTCCCCATTCCCATTTCAGCCCCCATAGGGCTGAATGGGAATGGGAGAGGGAGCAAACTTGCTCCCTCTTCCCCTCGGGGGACCCGGTAAGCACGCCTGGTTTTTCCAGGCGTGCTTACCGTGTACCGCGAGGGGAACTCGTAATGCGGCGGTACGGAGTGAACGGCGCTGGCACCATTTACGGCGCCGTTCACTCTGTACCGCCAGGTTCGTGATGAGGCCCAGTGTGTTGATATTGAGTTTCATGTAATGCGATCATTTTATGAGTGTTAAATTTAAATAAAAATATGTGTTAATATGAACATTTGGTAATACACCTGCCCCTGTTTGTTCTGCCCTATGGGCAAAGACAACTGTGTATACATCTTCTTTTTGAATATTAATGACGGTGGCACAAAGACCCATTACCCCCTGCCTGGTAGATGTGATCACTGTAGGTGTAAAATGTGCTTTTTTTCACTCTCTCCCGATTCCCACGGGATTCCCCCGATAATGGCAATGAACTACACATACAGCAGCAATGAACTACCTATGCCCGCGGTATTCCCCTGGTATTTCCCCAATAATCTGAAAACATTTGAAATTCAAAAACTCTTCCCAATTTCTCAGGCACTCACCAAGTGCCCGTCTCCTCGTTCCATGGTCCCCCTATGCCCGTCAGTGTTTTTTTATTACCTGCCCCTCTCCCATTACTCACTTTCACTCTTTTGTTCATGTGATGCATTTCCTTTTCCAAGCACATCGTCAGTTGTAGCCGCAGGAATCTCGTGAGATTCCCTCAGTATTCCCCCAATAATCCAAACATTTTCAAATTGGACCTGGCTCCCCAGACCAGCCCCAACTCTCCAGTTTCACATGTTATCCTTTTTCCCCCTACACATCTCTAGCCTAATGCAACAGCATCCGTTTTGCTTCTCCAAATAGCTTTTTGAGCACTTTTCATTTTTGCATTACCCCAGTATTAACCTGGTAATCGCTCACATCGAGCAAAACAAATGGCGGCTTTTCATGTCTTAAAAGGCTGTCTGCTGCAATGCACTAAGGGAAATAGAGCTATATTTTTGGGATTAACCCCAAACCTGTCCCGGAAATTAAGACAACACATCATGTCCAAGTTGTTTCTTATTTGGTCGAGATCCGCCAAGCCATTTTGGGAGTAGTATGAAAACATCTTTTTTGTGTTGCTTTCTTAATAAGTTTTTCATTTTTTAACAAATCTTTCCAAAAATATCGAGTCTAAAGGGTGCGGGGGGGAGGGGGGCTGTGACAACCTCTTTGTTTGGAAAATGTCATCCTAATCCGTCTTGCAAGTCAAATGTTACTAGCAATAGAATTTTCTGATTTCCTATGTCTCAAGGCCATCACCTCAACAATAGGGTGGCGACTGCTGCCCTATAAAATATATATATATATGAGAGAGAGACAGAGAGAGAGAGAGATAGCGAAATGTTGCAGATCTTTATAAAGGCACTTTCAGCCTAGTCCCCCGATTATAAATAGGGGTCCCATTAGCTAAGATGCCACAGGATGTGCGCAATAGACATTGTTTTAGGCAGCCAGTATGCATGCAATGTGCACTGTGTAATTGACTTCCACCCGTGCAAACTTGTCTATTTGCTCAGATGGGAAATAAATCGGGCATATATTAGCATTGATGAGGCAGAAAGACTGCGCATATTGGATCTGATGACAGAGTAGCGTAGGAGCTCATTATGTTTGCAGTGAATACTATAAAATTCCCTCTTGCGCTCACATACATCCTGGGTACATATATAGCAATTGCACTCACAGCAAATATTTGCTTCATCTCCTGGATCCACACTTAGCTGCCTTTGGGCTTCACCGAGAAGCATCAGCTCTCAGGGACATAAGACTTCAGGACTTCCTCTCTGCAAACCAGAGAGAAGATGCAGCAACTCTGAATACATTTAGTATTGCAAAATTAATTCCCAAAATCGGGTATCACTCAAATGGAGCACCACGTATCACTGCTTAGTCGCGCATGCCTGCAATGATGTGTAGGACTCTGGTGCCTGCACTCCCAATAATGTTGTTAGACATGATAACATAATATTGACCATTTAAGCAGCAGTGGTGACTAGTGGATGGATCCTAACCCTGCAGTGGTATTCTGGGGATACTTAGATCACCCCCTCTGGGTCCCCACACTAAATCAGAGGCAGTCACTGGATCACTCCCCCACCAACACCCACCAATAAAAATCAGCCTGGGTCCCCTAGAGATCCGTACAAGCCTGCTAGACAGGCCCAAACACACAACATAGTCATTAGTACCATTCCCTTCAAGGAAACAGATTTGCAACATTTTGAAGTCACCTGCAAATGTGGGAATGCATGTCTTTCCTCTACACAGCTGTCGAAACAAACATTGAAAGGAATCAGCCGCGCTCACGCCGCTCCCAGGAGTCCCGCGGACATTTGGTTCTGAACAAACACAATGAAAGGTATCCTTTTTATCCACGCGAGGGACAAAAACAAACAAGCACCCACTAGTTTTGCCAGGATAACAAAGCTGACATTTCCCTGTGATGAAAGCTTTACATTTAGAAGAAACAGCTTCTCTTGCTTACCAAAGGCTTCCCCGGCTATGGCACACGGTAAAAGAGAGGGGGCCAGTTTGAAGCAGAAAACATCAATATCAACTTCCTACACTAGAGGTACTGGGGTCTTGGTCTGGAATACCTCGTACCCAAAGAGTGTGTAGGCAATGCAGCACTGCTGTTGAATCAAGTCGTCATGTGCTTACTGTTAGCCCTAGTCTAAAAAATGTAGATATTAGGGGCTATGATCAACTTTTGCATAACTATGATGGAATTCATTCAGATCAATTTTGGAGTATGGTGAAACTATGATAATAATGGCAGCAGCTTTTCATGTATGGAAAATGTATGGAGCAATGCTGTTGATGTTTTTATGTGATTACTTATAAAGGTTTTATATGTGTAATGATTCTGATTTGTTAAATTAGTCGTTTTTCTTATGTGTAATGATTCTGATTTGTTAACTTGTGTTTTGTTCTTTTTTGTGTCTTTGAAATAATGTTTTTTATGGTTGTTATGTTATGTTAGTATGAGATTGATTGAACCATTTTTGTGTTTACGGTTTGTAATAAACCACAATACATAATACAAAAAAAATAAGAACACATCAAGAGGGCTCCCGGGGGGAGGGAAAGAGACCTCACACATGTTCAAGAAAGTTTTAGATTCCATGAGAAGGTTCAAGGTTCAAGGAAACAGTTCATGGCTGCAGACAGGGTATGAGACAGGGTAAGAGAATGTTCAAGGAAACAGGAAGGCTGTAGACAGGGTATGGGAATGTGCAAGGAATCAGTTCCTGGCTGCAGAAAGGTTATGAGAATGTTCAAGGAAATAGTTCCTGGCTGCAGACAGGGTATGAGAATGTTCAAGGAAACAGTTCCTGGCTGCAGACGGGGTATGAGAATATTCAAGGAAACTGTTCCTGGCTGCAGACGGGTTATGAGACTGTTCAAGGAAACAGATACTGGCTGCAGATGGGGTATGCGAATGTTCAAGGAAACAGTTCCTGGCTGCAGGCAGAGTATGAGAATGTTCAAGGAAACAGTTCCTGGCTGCAGATGGGTATGAGGCAGGGTAAGAGAATGTTCAAGGAAACAGGAAGGCTGTAGACAGGGTATGGGAATGTTCAAGGAAACAGTTCCGGGCTGCAGAAAGGGTATGAGAATGTTCAAGGAAATTGTTCCTGGCTGCAGACGGGGTATGAGAATATTCAAGGAAACAGCTCCTGGCTGCAGACGGGGTATGAGAATGTTCAAGGAAACAGTTCCTGGCTGCAGACGGGTTATGAGACTGTTCAAGGAAACAGTTCCTGGCTGCAGACGGGGTATGAGCATGTTCAAGGAAACCGCTGCTGGCTGCAGACGGGGTATGACAATGTTCAAGGAAACAGTTCCTGGCAGCAGACGGGTTATGAGAATGTTGGAGAAACAGTTCCTGGCTGCAGACGGGGTATGAGAATGTTCAAGGAAACAGTTCCTGGCTGCCGACAGGGTATAAGAATGTTCAAGGAAACAGTTCCTGGCTGCAGAAAGGGTATACGAATGTTCAAGGAAACAGTTCCTGGCCACTAAAGACCTTTTCTGCATTTTCTTTGGTGGCTATCCCATGTTCACAGACTCCCTGTGCCCTCTGCCCACTTCTTTGCTGCAAAGTTGGCCTGCGAGGAATGGGCCTTTCCATCAGCCTGACAATCTGTCACTGGCTCATTTGCTTATTTTTCTCCCATTGCAAAGATAAGTCTAGCAGATCCGCGTGGCAGAGACACAGACTGCATGTTCTGTGTTATCATGCAGTCCTGTGTGGCAGAGACACAGGGAGCATGCTCTGTGTTATCTTGCAGTGGCAGGCTCGGAATGGCCACTAGAGGATGGTACAAGCTCGACTCGAGTGTCAAGCCACTTGTCAGTAAAGCGCTGAGAAGAGCCTCGCCAGCTCACCCTGGACTTCTGTTTAAAAATGTTGCTTGGACGGGAGAGGACAGTGTCTGCTTGATGTCTTGAACTGCCGGGAGCATGGAACCCCACTCCTGGGGGCCTAGCAATCCTTGCATCCCTTACTTGCTCCAAAATGGTCAATAATGAGTAACGCAAAGCTTGGCCCCCAAACCCCCATTAAGTGCATAGAAATGGATGCACCTGTGAGCAGGAAAGGGCCCTCTGTGACAAGCCTTCCTAGAAGTGTTAATGTTAGGCGCTAAAAACTAAATTAGCACATTTTCATATGAAAGACCCATGCCACACAAGACTGGTTAATTACACAGCATGTGCCTTCTTTCAAGACACTGAGTCAAACTGTCTAGTTTATTTCCATGATTTCTACTGGTTTCACACCTGCATAAAATGGGTTGATTTTTGTGGAACTTCACATTCTCTTTTAAGTCAAGCATTATAACAAGCTGTGTACCTGGTCAAACAATGACTGCTAACAGGTTACCTTGTCACACATGTTTGAGTTTTGTTGGCTAAGTCTTGAAAGTACAGTTGTAAATCACAGAAGAGAGTTTTTTAGGCTGAAATCACTTTCCGCTCTTAGTACTTGTAGTCTTCCATTCAAGTTGAGGAAACCAAAGCTAATACTCCTACTTTTTCTGCTTGACATAAGGTTTTGTATATTTGTTAGGATCATTTATAATGTCATTTGTGTATGGTTTTATAAGTCATCAATAAGAGCGAGTGTTATTGTAGCTCTTTATAGCCATATTAACACGTTTCTATTTGTATCCTCTGAAATTGAGAAGGTATCTGGTCAGGTGCATAAGCACAGATAGGCCTCAAATCCTGGCTTCACCCACTGACTACAATGCTTGATCCTGCGCAAATGATTTTATCTGACTGTCCCGTATATGACAATATTCAGGCACCAGGTATGCGTTTTGCATTGTGAGATTAAGATGGCGGGATGCCAGGTTTGTGCTTTGCATTGTGGGTTTGATGACGCAGGATGCCAAATTTAGTTTAGCCTCTTCGACTCCTGTTTAGCGCGTGCACTCAAGCCGGACGCCCTGGCTTGGCTCTGTTCGGCGCTACCCATGAATTCTGTCTGCCATTCTGTCTACCTCTACTCACCACAATGTGTCACTGCTGCCAACGATGCCCAAATATAGCTATTTACTGAATTTCCACTGCCTGTGATCGAAGCAATGTTGCATTTCCATCGTACAGTAGTAGGTCGCTGCTACTTGTGTTATACCCTGGCCAGCAGGAGAGACTGCTGCCATGATGCTCCGCACAGATGTCTTAGACTTATCTCTGACTATAGCTAGTGGCATGTCACATCTGCCGGTTCACCTCCTTCTTCTGAGACCATCATTAATCTTTAAGAAACACTGACCCAATGTGGGATGTAATCCTCAGAATTCATCTATCAGGCTCCACTAAAGATTCACTGGTGTATCCACTTGTTCCCAGTTCCCACCAAATAAAGGGTAGTACCAGAAGCTGGGCAAGGTAAGACGTCAGTAGCCCTGGAGATGAACACTAGGTCAGAATTTCATCCTGAAATCTCCTCCTCTATCTGTGAAAGAAGTGCAGTATCAGGCTGTGTGAGGAATTCGGCCATCCGCACGCTCGGTGTGTGCTCACCTGGGCTTTTTTGAAATTTTGTATGAAATTGATTTATGGTAGATCAACATCTGGAAAATGTGTGGGGCTAATCCGCACACATTTTCCTTATCTCACCGCACGACATACGCATAAACCTTTGTACTCTGGGTGGACACAGCCTACAGGTGCAGTCCTCCCTTTCATATTTAGTTGGGATCTGACAGGTAGAGTACACAATGCATCTCAGAAGGAGGAGGGCCAAAACCTTCCTCCTGCCATGGCCAGCCTAATTAACTATCAAAGGCTCCATGGATCCGCCCTGTCTGTTTGTTTACCCTCTGCAGATGGGGGCAGCAATTAACATAATTAACATACTAATAGAGTATATTTCAAACAGGCCCACATGGGGCCTGGCTGCAGAGGCTAAAACAGAGGAGATAGAGAATCCCAAACAACCTTTGATATGCACTGTGTCAACCTGAAGCCAGCTCCCACCTCTCAGTATTAAGGGTTGTGACCTGTCCTGTCTGGGACTAAGTATTTACAGTAGTTATCCCCATAGGGGGACCCTATTCGACCCCATTCGGAAGGTATGAGTATGTGGTTTGGCGGAGACCAAAGGTCTGGTCTCACTACCGCTTCAATGGAGACATGCCACTTTAATCAGGAACCACAGAGAGTTCAATTAAGCAGAAAAACCCTTTGATCCACAACAGACAAGAAGATGGGTGGGACTTAGTATGGCATGTTTTCATCCCTTTAGCTTTTCTGTTGCAAAGCACTCTGCGTATGACCTCATGCATACAGGAGATTGTTGCTGGGGACCCAGGATTGGTTTATTAAGGTAGGCGTAGCCTACACCAACCACTGTGGCCCATTTGGCTTTAAAAGAGGGTTGAGATCATCCGATGACTTCGAAGAGAGTAAGAAGAAGGACTCATTTGGACCCTGGCTGAAGTTACAGTCTACCTTACAGCTTCCGCTAGCGAAGAAAGGCCAGGACCTCCAGGAGGGAATCAATATGTTATGTTATTTTATTTGTAAGGTGCCAAAGCCCGAAGGCGTCCAGACGCCATAAAGAGGGAAGAAAAACAGAACCTTATCTAGTAAAAGCTGGTAGCCAAATCAGGGTTATGAAAACAGAATGGTCTTTAGCTGTTTCGGGAAAACCAAGAGATCGGCTGTGTTACGTAAGGTTTCAGGCAGGGCATTCCAGGCCCGTGCAGCCTGTACATGAAAAGCACAACCATTACCACATGCTCTTTTGACTCGGTCTAGACAGGCCTTAGCTGATCGAAGAGTTCCACTCGGTATATATAATCTCAACCTATTCTTAAGATATGTAGGGGTATCACCATAGACACACTTGTGACAGATGGTCAGTAGCTTAAACTGTACTCTAGCCGAGACTGGCAAACAGTGGAGAGTCCTCCTGGCTGCTGATGTGTGTTCCAGGCGGTTCATCTGAAAAACAACACGTACCGCTGCAATAATCCACTCTTGGTAGCATTACAGCTCGAACGAGTTTCTTGCGGTTATCATCTGAGACCAAAGGAGACACTTGGCGGAGCACTTTCAAGTGGTAATTAGTGCTTTTTACAATTGCATCAACATGGGCATTGTTGTCCACGTTGGCCCCGAGGTAAGTACCCAGGGTCTTTACCTTGTGTACGACTGGAATCTGGCATCCATCAACCAGGAAGCTGCTATACAGAGAACTCAGCTTCTCTCTGGCTTGTCTTGGGCCGTATAACATTCGTTCCATTTTGGTGGTGTTAAGGCAAAGCCAGTTAGTCGACATCAAGTCTTTCACCATCAAATAGACCAGGTCCAATGTCTGTTGGTCTTCGTTATGATCTCCACAGAACTCCAGACAGTGCCAAAATTATAGATCCGAGTTTTCAAGGTCCTTACACAATGGAATAATATAAATGTTAAAGAGCAGGGGGAATGACAGGCCCCCTGGGGGACTCCACAGACGGTAATCTCGCCATCAGATGCACTGTCGCCCGAGTATACTCAGGAACTACGTCCCTCAAGGAAAGATTTGAGCCAAGTTAATACCTCCCCCGAGAGACCTCCAACAGTAGCCATCCAGTCCAACAGGATCCCATGTTCTAGCAAGTTGAAGGCTGCCGATAGGTCCAATAGCATCAGCAACCCCGACTTGCCAGACTCCAGCCCAGAGAGCATGTGTGTTTGTAAATCTAACAAGGCACTCTCGGTGCCATGGAAGCTACGAAACCCTGATTTTCTTTTATGAAAGATACCTCTTTCTGACACGTGCGCTTGTAGTTGTAGCATGGCTACCTTATCCACAAGTTTTAAAAAAAGAGATTATTGATAATTGGCCTAAGATTGGCCGCATCATTTGGTTCCAGACCAGCTTTTTTAACAGCGGGGTAACTGATACGGGTTTTATAGAAGAAGGGATGTGATTAGTGCAAAAAGAGGAATTAATAAATCGGCAGAGAAAAGGGTCAAACACATCTCTATGTTCAAGTATCATTTTTGATAGTTAAAGTTCCCCCGGGCAGCTTGTAGGGTGCATGGCCCGCATAATGTTACAAATATCTGTCGTGGAGTGTTCCTTAAGACTAAATTCAACCTGAGATTGTTGGAGAGACTGCTCTCCCTCAGGCAAGGATTTTAAGGCAGTTTTAGGATTAATTTGTGCCTCCTCAGAACTATTACTACTGAGTTCCCTGTGAGTAACAGTAGTGGTCGTCTTAGCTAATTCTTGAATAATTTTCTTTTGGGTGGTTTTTAGTTTATTGGCAAAGGCTTTCTGCACTCTTATGCAGTCATCATTAGTAGGTTTAATGACAGGACTTATGCTAATGCGCTTCTCCCAAGACCTCAGGAGTCCAAAGATCTCTTTAGTTTGGTTTCCAGCCTGGGTGATCTGATTGTTGTAGAGGTTATGCTTGGCTTCTACAATTTTCATCTTATATTCTTTTGTCTTGAGTTTCCAGATTTCTAAGTTGTCCAGGGTGTTATCTTTTAGCCAGGTATGTTGCACTTGTCTTTTAATTGCTTTTAATCTGCCAGCATTGGAGTAAATCATTTGTGATGGTTTGGAGTATCTCTGACAGTTCTGGTTTTCAGTGGGGCAACCTGATCTAACATCCTTAGAATTTCATCATTATAAGTGGTAATAAGGAATTGCGGGCTATCAGAATTCTTAATTTTATTCATTATGACCTCTAGGCATGTTGAGAGGTTAGGTGAAGTAACAGCATTCATATTCCTACCAAGCACTTTATGCATAGATTCGTGTTTTCTAGGATGGGTAGCTGGGAGTGTCAACTGTAAATGGACGGAAAAGTGATCCGACCAGACACATGGTGTAGTAATGACGCTATCGATTAAAATATTTCCACTCCCTACTCAATCCAGAATATGTCCTTTTGTGTGTGTAGGTTCAATATTATGAATTGCTATGTGGTGATTATTTAACGATTTCTCAAGATCAATGGCTCTACTATCTTTAGCATGTCCTTTCCACAAATTGAAATCACCTAAAATCACCACTGCAGAATTAGTAGTCAGCAAAGGTGCAACAATATCTACAAAATCATCATTAAATTTAGGGGATTCACCTGGAGGGTGATAAATTAGGATTAGGTTAATGCTATGATTAAAATCGGAGAGCAGTTTAATATGTAAAAGATCACAACCTACACAATCTACTTTACTTTGATAGATTCCTAATTCTTTTTTGCATATAACTGCTATGCCACCTCCAGGGCCCTCCTCTCCGTGTTTACCGAAGAAAACGTAGCCAGGAGGTGTCACCTTTTCGATAGTGGGACCATGTGTGTTATTAAGCCAGGTCTCAGAGAGGTCCACATTGTGATTGAGGACAAAATCGTGAATATCAATCACGTGTCTCACAAGAGACCCGTGGCCTCATTATGAGAATGGAGGTAGCCATGGAGCAATTAGCTCCATGGCTGCCTCCGTTCCGGGCTCCATTACCGGGTTCCTGCAATGGGGACTTACCGGGTTACTCCGACATAGGAGGACCCGGTAATTCTTCCTTGCAGGAACCCATCCCCATTTCCGTTGAGCCCCGATAGGGCTCAACGGGAATGGGGAGGGAGGTAATAACGGGCAGATTACATCTGTCCCGTTATTGCCTCCCTCTTCCCCTCACGGGACCCGGAAAGCACGCCTGGTTTTACCAGGCGTGTGATCCGGGTCCCGTGATGGGAAGCTCATAATCGGCGCTCCTGGAATGAAGGGGGCCGGTCCCGTACCGGTCCCCTTCATTACGGTAGCGCCAGCCTTATAATGAGGCCCCTAGTGTTTAGTAGAGCCAACATCAGTTTCCTAGGAACCAAGCTCTATTTAGTTAGGATAGCTGCTTTTTGAAGAGTTTCTGGTGGAGAGAGGTTCTCTATTGTTGTGGCATGATTGGAAACCTTAGACGGTATGTCTTTTGTGTTTTCCTGTCTAATGTAATGCAAAGTAGATGGGCTACAGCTTTGAGACATTTCTATGATAAAATCCAAATCGGCTGATGTGTTGCCCGCACACGTATTGGCGGGAGTTTTACTACGTAATTCGTCAATTTCCAAGCTACAAGCACACGATTGTTCTCTGGTGTTTGCAATGGCATGGAGTACATCAGTAATACCCATGTGAAAAAGAGAGCAAAAATGAATACAGAACTTACTAACTTACTAATGACGCGTCTGTCTGCCTGGTCTGCACACGGACTGCCAGAGACTGCCCGGCCGCGCCTGCGCGCTCGTGCAGGGTTAGTAGGGAAATTGGCACCAGGAACTACAATCCCACAGGGATTTGTAGTTTTAGTCACACTAGAACACGTGTGTGGAGTGACTAGCTCACTGTTTTTACTCGCACGGGTTGAATGAGTGTATAACTACTATGGGATACCTGGACAAATGTTAGCAGGCAGCACAGAGGATTACAGCATACAATATTAAAATGATTGCAGTTACCACAAGTAAGATGAAGATAAAATTAATATTCATCCCCTAAACATCTTCCAGGGAACAGAGGGAGATACCAGACTCAGAGGACCCATCCAGCAGCTCCAGAACTGGTGCCCAGCCATCACACATGCGCTGCTTGGTTCTGCCAGCAAGCGTCCTAGGTGGGAAGTGCCAGAGAGTCTCTGAACAAAGGACAAGACTGTTGCCTGCAAACACTCTCCTCAGCTTTGGGCCGTCTACATTAAAGGATGAAACAAGCCCTGCGAAGAAGCTAGGAGGAGTACCACAACAAGCATCAACCAGCGTCCATCTTTTAAGGACATTTTTGAGACAATTGAGCCCTCTCACCACGACCGGCTGCACTACAGACTGTTGTCACGTTGCAGTTACTAAAGTAGTCCAAGACACCTCGAACAGTGTTCCAAATCCGCCAACCTGCACAGAGACACCAATTCTTGACCCCGAGCTGCTGATTAGGCAAGCCTGCAGCCATCCGTCCAGCCTTGTTGCTGAACGTCCTGACGCCTGATACCCGCTGCTGCCTCCCGTCTTGAACTCTGCTGCAGGAGCTGCAAAGCATCCTGAAACCGACTTGATGCTGTCGAGCATCAAGATCATCTCAAACACCAGGTACATTGTGGTTCTGTCCCCCTGGTCCTTCTCTGAAGGCCAGTAGTGACATTTATGACCCCCCTGCGCCCCTTGGTGGTGAAACCAAATAACCTTGAACAGTTAAGACTGATTGCTTTACCGACTACCCTCCTGTCAGTATCCAGAGTGCACCCCTTTTCTTCGTGAAACTGTCAGTCCTCTGTGTTCCTTTACAGGGTGGGTTGCATTTGTTAGTGTTGTATAACTGTCTGTTGAATAATAATAAAGTAGATATTTGTATACAACCTTGTTGGGGAAAGTCCCTTTTATCATTGGTTAATAATTGTATTTTCGCTGTGTTGCAACTAACCAACGATCTACGACCTTGCGGAGATAAGCCCACCGTTCTGTCCACTTAACCGAAATTGGACAGGACTTATAGGTCTTATAATTCACTTGTATTCCAATCTCTTCAGATCCAGTCTGGTGTACTAGAGGTGTGGGGCTGATTGTTGATTTAGAAACCGGTATTGATCCCTGGACCACTGGTGCCCTGAAAGCTGATTCGTCACAGGCTGCCATTCAGAGCAATGCAAAGTCTTGCCCTGAGGCAACACATGTTATTAAAGACTGTGATCATTGTTTAAAGTCCTAGAATCAAACAGGAACCAGGAAGCTGGGCACTGCCAAACTCTGGTGGGGGGTCCAAGCGTTCACATTCGGTCGCTGGCATGAATTATCCAGTGCAGTGCAACCAACCAGCCTCTTTCCTGTCCGGAATCTGCGGCGGGAGTCCTTCGGGCATAAGCAGAAACTTCTCTAAAATCCCATCTTTAATTAGGAGGAAAAAATGCATGGGTATGCCCTATCAGACAGGCTCAAGCAGTGACTGCAGTTGGACCCACCCACCTCCCTGCACTGACTAGTCCAGTAGATGCTTTTCTTGCAGGTCGCCCGTATGTCATTTGGCTGTCTCTATCGTTCCGCTCCGTTGCTTCCCGAAGCTAGGCATGCACTCAAAAATCCCATAATAATAATAATTATTATAATTTTTCTTCTCTCTCCCCTTTTATCTCAACACGCAATGTATATCGTAAACATCACACTAAAAATGATACAGTTTTACTTCGAGGATATAATTGTATTGTACCCAAAATTTGCAAGCTAACTTGATTAAAAGACAAAATGGCTGCCCTCTCCCAACAACAATTGCCTTTCTTGAGTTGGAAAGTGGACCCACAAGCCCCCTGTTAAGTGATGTCAAGACTGAAGGTGGTACCTGGTGGATCCACCAGGGCCTTGGCCCCATTCCTAGCATCTGTATTTATTTATTTTATTTATTTTATTTATTTTATTTATTTGTTACACGCCCAGACCCTCGGGTGTCACGGTGTGGTTATAAGACAGCTTAGAAATTAGTAGAATTCAAACATTACATTAGTTGCATTACATGATATAAATTACAAAATATTCACAACAATATACAATGGACTAAATATTCACAACAGTATACGATGGACGGGGTCCTATCTTTGGGTGCTAATATTGGTTGAATAACCAAGTTTTTAACTGTTTCTTAAAGACCGTGAAGGAGGGTGCTTTTTTGATGTTGATGGGTAGGGTGTTCCAGTGTTTGGGGGCTAAAGTGGTAAAGCTGCTGCCCCCTGCTCTTGTGGTTTTGAATCGGGGGGGGTCCAGGAGGAGTTTGTCATTGGATCTAAGTAGTCTCATGTCGGATTTGGGATGCAGAGTGTTATTGAGGTAGATAGGTCCTTTTTTGGTAAGGCATTTGTGGGTGATGCATAATGTTTTGAAGATAATTCGGGCTTTGATGGGGAGCCAGTGGGCATTTTTCCTAATCTTGGATATGTGGTCTGATTTTTTTATGCCTAGAGCGGCCCTCAGGACTTTATTTTGCAAAAGTTGCATTTTGGCTAGGTTGGTGTTGGAGGTGCCCAGTAGTAGTACATTACAGTAGTCCAATTTCGATAGGACCAGTGCTCTGGCTAGGGTGAGGCAATTTGCTGGGGTCAGAAATTGTCGGCTGAGCGCAATTAATTTGGAGGTGTAGGCCGTGGAGGAGGAAAGTACATTGATCTGTTTAGTCATGGTCAGGCTGGCATCGATGTACACGCCCAGTGTTTTTACTTGCTTCGACACTGGAATATTGGTACTGTCGATATTGATGGTTGAATATTCTGGCTGAAGGGTTGCTATTTTGGCTGGAGATCCTACGATGAGGACTTCTGTCTTCTCATCGTTAAGGCATAGGCTGTTTAATGCCATCCAGTTTTGTATGATGACATACATTTTTTTGATTGTTAATGTGTCCTGGTCATAGTTGCCTGTAAGAGGTATAAGGATCTGGGTGTCATCCGCAAAATTTGTGTATATGACACCCATATCGTCAAGTGCTGCGAACAGGAGCTTGGTATATGCGTTGTACAGCGTGGGAGAAAGGCAAGAGCCTTGGGGCACTCCTATGGGGACTGGGATGGGGTTGGCTGCTTCTTTGCCTATGGACACTCTGGAGGTGTGGTCGGTTAAGAAGGATTTCACCCAAGCAGTGGCTGCCATAGAGAAATTAAACTCGCGGGCAAGTGAGTTGCAGAGTTTGTCGTGGTCCACCAGGTCGAACGCGGCTGAGAGGTCCAACAGCAGGAGAATGCAAAGTTTCCCTGAATCTCTGATGGCATCCATCTGGATTTTGAGGTCCAAGAGAGCTGTTTCAGTGCTGTGGTTGGGCCTGAAACCTGATTGTCTGGTACCGAGGAGCTGGTTAGATTCTAAGTGGGTTTGAATTTGGTTGTAGGCTAGTTTGTCGATGATTTTGAGTAAAAATGGGACTGTGGTTATGGGGCGATAATTAGTTGGAATGGTGGGGTCTAGATTTGTTTTTTTTAGAAGCGGGGTAACCCAGCCTTCTTTAATGCAGGTCGGAACTGTATTGGAGTTGAATGAGGGGGGTCAGGGTGGGTGCACAGGCTTTGACTAATTTGGCTGGGACAGTGTCTCCTTTGCAGTTGGATGCTTTTAGTTTGGAGATTGTGTCGAGTATGAGATTGTGGGTGACTGGTGTGAATTGAAAGGGGGGGTTGGAGTTGTCACTGGAAAGGGTACAGGGATTAGGGGTGGGGGGGTTTCTGGTTGCTAGGAGTAGTTTTTTGGAATTGATTTTATTTTGCAGCATAGTGATTTTGGAGGCAAGAACATCTTGTATGGTGGTACACCATTCTTTGCTTGTGTTAGTGGGTGTGTCGGTCGGAAGTGGATTTTCAAGTTCTCTAAGGATAGAGAAGAGCTCTTTGGAGTCTGATGCTGCATTGCTAATGCGAGCATTGTAGGCGTTTGCTTTATGGGTGATGATAGCTGATCTGTAGAGGGTATTTGCGTCTTTGAATGCTTTGGCTGAGTCCGGGGAGAGATGTTTATTATGGGCATGCTCGAGAGAGCATTTTTTCCTTCTAAGGGCGATTAGTTCCTCGTTGAACCAGAAGTTGGATTTTCTATTGAGGCGTCTTAGTTTGGAGGTGACAGGTGCTATGGTGTCAATCGCTGTGGAGAGGCATTTGTGGTAGTACTCAGAGATAGTAGTTGGGTCACTGCTGAGGATTGAGTGTGTATCTAGCAATTTGTTCAAGGTGGGGTCAAAGTTCTCAGCTGTGAGCTTTTTAGAGTTTCTACTTTCAATGGTGTCCATAGTTATGTTCTTGGGTGTGCAAGGGTCGTCACTAGTGATAGTAAATTCTATGCAGTAGTGGTCTGTCCAACTAAGTGGGATAATCGGGCCTAAAGTGATGTTGGTGTTGAGGGAGAGGATCCAATCAAGTGTTCTGCCCTTGGTATGGGTGGGGACATTGACGTGTTGGCAGAAATTCATGTCATTTAGTGCCAGGAGAAGGGCGGTTGCTTTGGTGTCTTGGTTATCATTAAAACTGAGATTGAAGTCACCAATGATGATTCATTCGTTTTGGGTTTAAGGAAGGGCGCCAGTATTAGTGGGATGTCTGTTTCTGGGTGGCTGTTTGTGCTAGGGGATCTATAGATGACCACTATGTTAATTGTGGTGTTTTAATTCAAAGTGCGTTTGGCGAGCAATAGTTCGTACCCTGCGATTATTTCAATGGAACTTGATCTTAGTTGGATGGTGTTTTTTGTAATGATGGCAACACCGCCTCCTGGAGTGGTGGTTCTATCAGATCTGAGAATGGTGTAATCTGGTGGGATGGCCAATGCTAGCAGAGGACCTGAAGCTTGGTGTAGCCAGGTTTCTGTGATTACTAACAGGTCTAGGTCAAGTTCGATGATGAGGTCATGAATTTCAATGGCGTGGGCTCCAAGGGAGCCGGCATTGATGAGTGCATTTTTTAGACTAATGGGAGGGTTGGGATCCTTAGTGGGAGTATTTTTAGTTGGTGGGCAATTTAGTGGAGTAGTTTTAGTTGCTGTAGGCTGGGTGTGTTTATTATTTGTTGTGTGGGCCGTGGGTTTGGGTGATCTGGGTGGCTGGGTACTGGTAGTGGGGTTGTGGTGTGGTAACCTTGTACGTGCTCTTAATCGGGATGTTCTCTCATATCCTAGGATAGGGTGTGTTTTACCATTGCTTGAGGGGTTGGGGAGTACATGTGGATCATTAATGATGGCCGGGGTGAGATGGTGTTCCTTCCTGGTTGTGTAGGGGTCTTTGGGACTGGGAGTGAGAATGGAGGAGGATGGGAAGGGAGGTGTGGTAGGGAGGAAGGGGGTAGGACAAGGGATAGGATGGTGTCTTGGGCAAGCTAGTTTGGTGAGCCCATTACTGAGGGCGAGGAAGTGGTTGCCAGTGCACCGGGTGTCCGCTCGGACAAGGCAGAAGGGGAACATGATGCACAATATCCAACTTATCATAGCTAAGGATATGGGGGTGGTGTAAGATGAGGCTAGACTCACTTGGTCTACACCAATTAGGCTAGATACAGTAGTCAATAGTAAAGTACTAGTAGGCTAGTATCAATAATCCTAGGAGGGGCGCAGTTTAGGCTAGATAACATTATCATACATGCGGAAGCATTAGGCTAACAACAATAATCCTAAGAGGGACACGAGCTAGGCTAAATATCATTAAAGCACATGGGACAACATTGGGCTAAAAGCGGTAATCCTAGGTAAGACACAAGCTAGGCTAAATACCATTGATGCACATGGGACAACATTAGGCTGAAAGCGGTAATCCTAGGTAAGACACAAGCTAGGCTAAATACCGTTGATGCACATGGGACAACATTTGGCTGAAAGCGGTAATCCTAGGTAAGACACAAGCTAGGCTAAATACCATTGATGCACATTGGACAACATTAGGCTAAGAGCTAGGCTATGAGCTACAGTATTAGAATAAAGTGTAAACAAAGGATCAGAGTGGCAATTGGGCAAAAGCGGCACAGGAGTGCACTGGCTGTAAATACAATGCTGCAGTGATGTGAGCAGGGCAATCAGTGATATGGTCTCTGGTAGTACACAGGCAGTGCAATGGGGCACAATGAGGGATTTCCATCTTAACGACGCAGAGGTTCAGCATACTGCAGGATGCGTGCAAACCCTATGCTGCAATCATAAACAGTGGCGGGGCCAGGGAGGGCGGCCGCCCCCCCTTCCTCCCTCCTGGTGCCCAGTGCGCCCCCAAGCTTCCAGCTGGTACCCTATATGCTGCCCCCCTAAAACTCAAAGCTGCCTCCGCTACTGCCTGTGAGACAGAATCAGACTCATAAAGTACATTTTGGGTAGTTACGGCCCATGCAGTAGATCATAAACAGCTGCATACCCTAAGAATGTTGATGCAACAAAACAATGGCAGCGAGGAACAGGAATGCCAGATCAGGGAGTGAGGGAGAGGGGAAGAAAGAGAGGAAGTGAAGGAGAGAAGGACAGAGAGAGGGAGGCAGAAGTAGTGGGTGGGAGAGAGGAAGTAAAGGAGAGAAGTAGAGTGTGTGGGTGAGAGAGAGAGGCAGAGTTAGAGCGAGAGACAGATGGAGAGGGAGAAGGAAAGGCACAGAGAGAGGGATATAGATGAAGGAGAGGGAGAAGGAGAAGGCGAGGGAGATGGAGGCGCAGAGGGAATGAAGAGAGCCGTGGTGGAATCAAGCAGTTACCTTGACCGAGATGTCTGATTCCAAGATGGCAACCCAGTGTTGTATGCCTTCGGCTCATGGAGCAATGGGCCAGGTTTTCTCAATACAGAATCCATGAGTTACGCTCAGTTTGTGCCAGGATCACATCCATGTCCTGCGCCCCAAAGTATAGTGCGGGTCTTGGAATAGGTGTGGGAGTTTGGAGAGATGGTGAGCAGGAAGGGGAAGGAGTATCATCAGGGAAAGATCAGAAGGAAAGAGGGTGACAGAGAGCAGGAAGGAGGAAGAGAGTGAGGAAAGGTAAGGTTGGGGCAGGAGGGAAGAGGAAGGTGTGTGAGGAAAGAAAGATCCGAAGGAAGGAAGCAGGACAGTGAATCCAGGACAGGAGGAGGAAGGGGAGAAGCAGGAGTGACGCTGGAGCAGGAAGGAGGAAGGAATGAGAGTCCCCAAGCAGGAGTAAAGTCCAAGGTGGTCGTGGAAGATTAGGCTCCCAGAAGCGACCCAGCACTGGCCATATTAAAAGGGCTGAGAGTCCTAGGTTAGGGTTTAGGTCAATGGACAGAAACCCAAGGGGTGAGACAGTTGTGTTCCAGGGGGTTCAAACTGACCAGGCCCAAGCCTACAGGCTGTCAAGAACAAGAGGAAAGCAGGACAGAGATAGTGGCCATAAAACAGATCTGATGGAGTTGACAAGTCCACAAGGAACACTAAAGACCACCTGCCGGTCCCGAAGAGAGGAGAATTTCTGGGGAAAGAAACACTGCTTTTTGTGCAGTAATGAATGGAAGGAATAGAGCGACAACATGGAGGAAACCAACGGCCAATCTGCAGTGTACATCGAAAAAGAACCAGACTTTGCTCCTTGGCTCAAGCAGAGCCAACCTTCCTGACCACGAACCGTGGAGGAACTTTATCATTCCCTGCACCCATTTCAGTTCTCCTGCCCATCACTTCGTTTTAAGGCGCTGTATCCTGCCATTGGTTGTGCCTTTTTCCTCCTGTGCTCAACCCAATAGACTTCGTTATAACATCTAAACTGCCTCCCAGGACCTCTGCCTCGCTGTGACCATTGGCGGAGTACCATTAGCCGGGTATCCAAACTGGAGCCTCATAATTGAATACGTCCTGCTCGTGCAAATGGTGCATTGTGCCCTTTGGTGCACATCAGTATTACAGAAGGAACCCCTTCTTTTATACGGATTGTTAACAGGAGTGCATTTCAGGGGGTCAACCAATAATTTGCGTCAGCATGGCTCCCCATTCGAGCGAGGAAATTCTAGTGCTGCGCGCAGGCTTTGAATGACCATGGCTTGCACACAGTCAACCTGGGCCTCTGCACGTGCACTAGCCACAAGATGGCGTATTTGCAGAGCGCGCCAGAAAGTGCACTTTGCATGTGGGAAAGGGGGGTACCAAATACCGTTCGTGGGTGCCTGAATGGGTAACAAACTGCACCCCTATTGGGGATACTACTGCACCCGTACAAACATGTTCATAGGTGCCAAATGCCAATGCTGACAGCTGTGTAAGCATTGAATAAATAAACATGGATAACCCCTTGCCAAGTGGTTAGGTGTTAGGAACTAAAGCTGGGTCACAAATTGCCCGGAAGCAAAGAAAACGGAAGGGCTCTTATGCAGAAGGGGTTCCGTCCTGACGCGTGCAGCGCGCGTAGCGCAAAGAAGCGAGCAGTAGAAAGTCCGGGGAAAGTGGCATTAGCGAGTGTGGGATTTCCTGCTATCTGCTTTGGAAGGCCCCAGACATTTTGAATATATGTCCAGATTCTTCAATTGAGCCACAAAACTGGTGAATGTATCTTGACATTCTTTTATGTGTTGCTTAGCACACATTGGACTGAATAACTGTGAATGACCAGGTCATAATATTTCCTGGTGTCTCTGCCAAAGAGCAATAACCTACACGTATGATGCACTCTCATCATTTTGAAACAGTTACATGTCAGTTCAACAAAGTAAATTACTTCGATGTAATTTACTTCGTTGAAATTACTTCACCAAAATACATCGACATTATATTTGGGGGGGTTCCACCCTTGTCCCCACCTCCTCTTAATTGCCACCCTCACCCCAAATACCCCCCCACTCCTCTTTCATCCCTTACCCACAAATAGATATATATTTCCGTGTTGGTGAAGTAATTTCCACGAAGTACATTACATCGACGTATTTAGCTTTGAAATATTCCACCAATCCGTGCTGAGTTAAGGAATGCGTGGCTGGGTTAGGTCTATGGTCTCGATTTTAGTGCCTGGGACTTATGCCCCGAGTGTGAGATCATAAGAAATTGAATTTGGTGCCAATGATTTAACCAGTTTTGGCCTTGCCTCCCATATACACTTATCCAGGAATTCGCTTTTACGAAACACAAGCTTTCTCTGGGTCTCGGAATACAGTGGCCAAGGCTTGCTTCTAATTTCGTTCTCAGGAACTTATTCAGGACAGATGTATAGCTCGCTGCTGGAAAATAAATGGTAGTTTGGGGAGAATCGCCACCCTGAGAAAATGTATTCTTCCCACCACAGAAAGTGGGATTCAGTTTCTCGTTGTCATTAGCGGCCTTCCTTGTACCTGAAAGGGTTTTGCAGACAATTGACAATCATGCGGATCTGAGGGATCAATAAAGATTTGGATCAACTGAGAAACAGGCAGCCTTCCAGAGCTGTCGCCTGTTCTGACAGTAACTCATTAACTGAGCATGAACTGAGAAGCAGGCAGCCTTCCAAAGCTGTCGCCTGTTCTGACAGTAACTCATTAACTGAGCATGAACTGAGAAGCAGGCAGCCTTCCAAAGCGAGTCGCCTGTTCTGACAGTAACTCATTAACTGAGCATGAACTGAGAAGCAGGCAGCCTTCCAAATCGAGTCGCCTGTTGTGACATTAACTGAGCATGAACTGAGATGCAGGCAGCCTTCCAAAGCTAGTCGCTTGTTCTGACATGAACTGAGAAGCAGGCAGCCTTCCAAAGCTTGTCACCTGTTCTGACATGAACTGAGAAGCAGGCAGCCTTCCAAAGCTTGTCACCTGTTCTGACATGAACTGAGAAGCAGGCAGCCTTCCAAAGCTTGTCTGAGAAGCAGGCAGCCTTCCAAAGCTGTCGCCTGTTCTGACACCTGTTCTGACAGTAACTCATTAACTGAGCATGAACTGAGAAGCAGGCAGCCTTCCAAAGCTAGTCGCCTGTTCTGACATGAACTGAGAAGTAGGCAGCCTTCCAAAGCTAGTCACCTGTTCTGACATGAACTGAGAAGCAGGCAGCCTTCCAGAGCTAGTCGCCTGTTGTGACATGAACTGAGAAGCAGGCAGCCTTCCAAAGCTTTCCGCCGTTCTGTCATTAACTGAGAAGCAGGCAGCTTTCCAGAGCTAGTCACCTCTCCTCACATGACCCTAAGGTCAATATTTCATGTGTCTGACAGAGGTGGTGCCAGGCTAGAAGACAGAGAAGCAGTCATTGCCTTAATTAGTTTACATACCACCGTCAGCAGATCCTCTGCAAATGGAAAACACATGTTCGCACACCCTTTTTAGAAAAAGGTGTGTAGTGGAGGGCTGATTCATAGTAGAAAGCCACAGTGGGAGAGCCCTCCAGACTCCCCTTTTTTGCTGTCTTATTAAGAATACCCCACAATAATTTCCGTTTACACCGTTTTTTGGGTTTACAATTTCAATGAGGAAACGCCATGAAGGACAAAAATCAGCCTCACTTAGATTTAACAAGAAAAAAAAATTCACAACATGAAGTACTCTGTAATTCCGTCAACCTTGAGACATTTAGGTTGCAGCCACAGATTTCTGATAAAGAATTAGAGGGGTAGCATTCCATACTTCATGACAGCAAAAACGGAGGCAGCCATGGATAGGGACCCATAGGCTGCAATGGAAAGTGACATGTTTTTCCACCAACATGGCGTCCAAAGCTGACACAGTTTCTGGAGGTATGTTGGTGCTCTAGTTCTTTATTAGAACTATGTGGTTGCATCCCAGCAAGCTCTAGGAGATTCGGTTGAGATATGGCAATGCTAAAGTTTATTGTGATGTCACCTCTCAACGGATAACCCCTCCATTTCATTGGCCAGGGACTTTAAACCTGTCAATCATGTGGCAAACAATGTTGTTGTATAGCTAGGATGCAGTAATGTTGCTATATAGTTAGGTTGCAGCAGTTTATCTTATGTATGGCTCATGGATTTCGCTACTAATGCAACAAATGCGTAACAGGTTTGATGTGTATTTGTAGAACTCTAATCATATATTTTCATATTCATTTTAAGTATATATTTTCAGTTCCGTGTGTTTTTCATTCATAGCATATATCATTTCACCTGCTGCTATGAGAATACTCCTCAGCAAATGTTCATGGACTGCAAACATTTACCACACAGCGCAGCACCCATGGCATGTTCTACATAAAACATTGCCTTAACCTTGAACAACCCGTAGATACGGCTTTGCTGCAGGTTTTCTCAACAAAGTGAAGACTCGTCGTCAGCCTATTCCACTTACTTTACAATAAAATATTCAGGATTTAAAAAAAATGTCCTTAAGAAAACTGAGTGAGAACTGTTTTTTCCGGGTTTCTACTTATTTTGCTGGGTCCAGAGGGTGCAACTGGAAAATGTCAAGTGATACTTTCACACTTTTGTAAAGTGGGAAAATATCTATTTTGCTGAACTCATCTGCAGGGGTGCACACGCCCATCACCCAAGGACAGGGATGGCCCACGTGCGAACCAACCAACACCACCCACCAGGCCAGCTGGAGACCACGGGCACTGCACTTGCAAGATAGGACCACTGTCGACAGGAAATCCGCTACGCCCTGAGTCCTTATTTATTTTTATTTATTTGAATTTATAAAGCGCACTAGCAGCCTGGAGGCATTGTGGTCCTGTTACATGGAATCAGCTCCGTTACAGGTAGATGCACATACTTGGGTGCGTGCTGTGTTACATGAGTGGCATTAGGGTTACTTACACATGGTTGCATCCTGTAAACCATATAGCGGCCGAGCATATTGCATTATGCTATTACATGGTTGAAAGAAGAAACATACATTGATATTAGGTGAGTTGTAAGGGTAACGATATGGTTACATAAGGGTTACATGGGGTAAGGCACCTTACACCACTGGGACACAGACACCAAGGTGGAGAGATAGATTGCTGGTTATATAAATATATAATATAAAAAATATATATATTACAAGGAGAGAGAGCGCACAACAGCTATAGATTTTAAGATATAAATATGTACATACGTAGGTAGGTAGGGAATGCTCTTGTTAGGGACTAAATATGTACCACTCTTTTCTGTTAGTCGCCCTTTTTTGGATTCTTATAACTTTGAAAAAGTAATCAGCCGGACCTTGTGAAATTTGAAGCACGTTTCTCTAGTAGGAGAGTCGGTTTGCTTCACTTTCAATGTTAATCATTTTTTATGGATGTGTGATGTTGTGTCAATGGTTCCGACGGCGGAGCACGTGGGGCGTGTCAGCGCATTAGCAAACCGCGTGATCACGCTGTTCAGCATTGGATGATAATGCTGTTAAATGGATGACGTCCACCAGAAGAAGCGCTTTAAAGTGCTGCTTTTGCAGGTGGAAGTTCTGAGGCAGGCCTGGCTCGTCATAAACATCAATGCCATTGACTTGAACGATCAAGGTAACATCCTGTGCCCCGGAAGGAGTAATTACATCCAGCGGTCTAATGGCACTGCCGTGGTTACCACGCAGCTCCGGAAGCCAGGAAGCAGGCGCAAGACGCCTCAACCGCACCACAATCAATGACGTTGCCAACACCAAAAAGCACATTTATTTCAAAGATGTCTTTAGCTGGTAGCACATCCTAGGGTGACCCTTTAATGATCTTGGAAAAAGACTCACAGAAACCCTGAAGATGTAAACTAGGGCTCAAGTCGAGGGTACATGAGTCCACCCACTTTTTTCAAAGGGTGGACTCAGTCCCCCCAGCTAAAATAATAAACATTGAGTGTCCTTTTTTCACTTTATGAAATAAAGCCAACCTCAGGGATCGAACCGCAGTCGACAGGTTTGCAGGCTGGACACTTCACCACTGCCCGATATAACCGGATGAAATATAGCATTGGTTCTTGGAGCTTAAAACACGCACACCGTTTCATGTTTTCAAAAACATGAGAACCAAATATCCTGTCTTGGTTTTGTGCGTGTGTGTTGATTTTATGAAAGGCAAATGCCGTTCGTCCTGGGCAATTTGAGTGGTTATGCAAAGCCAATAAAATTAAATGTTATTTCACCTTGATATGCTAATTTCTGACGACGTCACACCCGATTGTGTTTGTTGATGGGTCCCCACACTTTAATGTTTAGGACGTGACCCGTCGTGTAAACGCCCATTACAATGTTGGGGTGTGTGCCTATCTGTGTGTCAGAGAGAAGGGGTGTAAGAGAGGAAGAGAGATGGAAAGAGAGGGGGATTGAGGGGGAGAGGGAGGGAGGGAGAAAGAGAGAGCCAGATAGAGGGACAGAATGGGGGTAATTTTATTCAATGCTAAGCACGGGACCTCTTAGGTGTTGATAGTCCCCTGCATGTAATTTTCAACACTGAACTTGCAGTGTAGTTAAGAACAGTAAATTAAGAGTGAAATCGCCTTTACTCTTCCCTTTTACTCACCGCTTTGTGAGATTACGCTTTGCAGGCAGAGTTTTGTAATGGATTCCTATGGAATCCACCTGCTTGTTAGCAGGTGCCCATGAGAGACGTGTTCCATTAGAATCTTTGGTTTTACACCTACATGAAAATATCATTCGGGAGTAAAAGCGAGTGCTCTCCCAAGACGGAGGAGGAAAGCAAAGCAACAATGCTGTCCCCCCACACCTCGGCATGGCACAGACATGAGCTACAGAAGAAAAGGTTTGTGCAAAAGCACTTCTGTGATTTCAGTTTGCACACCACTCAGAGCAAAATAAGCCCCAATGCATGGCTCCATAGATGGAAGGTTACATTCGCTCCCCTAATGAAATGACCAAAGTTATATTCCTTATGGTTTTGTCCTCCGACCATGACTTTGCGTTAAACTTACCCAAAAAGTGAATTGAGCCACCAGAAGCAGCATGCAGCCTTTCATGTTGAACTGCAGTGCAGGTTCAAACTTTACTAGGCCTGTAAAAATCATGCATTTCCCATTGGGGGTCATTTTGGGTTTGCCAGTATCCCGCCAGTGTTACCGGGATATTCCAGGTGCCGGTAACGGCGGCCATTCCCCATTCCATGGAGTCCCACAGGACCCGCACCGGTATTACTAGCTGTTTATTGCTGGTGGGGGCCCAATTTACCTACAGCTCTTGGCTGGAGGTAAATCAAGTAACGCCCACCGGCAAACCTGTAGTTTGGCAGTGCAGGAAAACCGCCACTTTTACTGCCACTTTTCCCGCATCACCAAACCCATAATGACCCCCAATGTACTTTAAGCACTAAGCATCTGGTGAAACACAATGCCAAAAGCAAAAAAAAAACCAAACCTAGTGCAACCAAAACAGAGGATCCCAGTCCCTGATCCCAAACATATGGGGGAACCAGGTCACCTGTGCTGGATCAGCACCAATTGCATGGTCTGCAATCCAAGACACCGGGACTCTGTAAGCAGTACTTCATTCTTCCATCATCTAAAGTCTCTGGCAGTGATGTCATTTGGGGGTCGCAAAATCTTTTTATCTTTTTTTTATTTTTTAAATGGAAGCTCCTGGGCTTTGGTCAGTGCCATGTGGCTATTCTGGAGTGGCTGGCTTTCTTGTTTAGGCCTCTTTAAAAAAAAAACAGGGAGTTCCACAAGTGTAATACTTTGAGCAATGACCGAAATAAGAAAATAAGAAAGAAAAGGAATAACAAATAATTTGTCTTTCTGGAATTCTATACAATAATTGCTACACTTATTAAATACTTATTTCAGGCACACTTTAGGGGGGGAGTCGTTGAATTAGTCTGTTCTTAAACCCCACAAATACACAATGCTGACAAAAACCTACAAAAAGCATTTAGAGTAGAATAAGTATACTTTTCGGACTGTGTATTTTGTTTTTCACAAGTTATGGGATGTTTTTTTCTACTGTTGTCTCCGTTACGATCATCACAAGACATTCCATCTCAGTGTCCTCGGTCTCTTGACAAAATCCTTGTGCCGAAAAGCTTATGTACAGTGTAGAAGTGTTTGATCATAACACCTAAAGTAGCCCTTGATTTCATTGTGCCACAATTAATGCTTTGTTGTAATGTGTCTATCTTTCCTATCTCCATGGCATGCTGTTCAGGATGTTTGTTTGCATGTATGAAGTAATGAGTGCCCAGTGTACGGCATGCCATGTGAGTGCGCTGCTATCCCTGCTCTACTCTAAATCCTTTAATACTCAGTTATGAACCCTCCCAATGGTGTGTATTTTGCCAACCTCTGAAGCCTGAAAAGTAGTTCTACACAGGCTCTACATGTGGCCAACTTTGCACCAGACCTGCAGATGAACTGACCTGCTGTTAAATCTCAGTTACAAGTTTAATTTTATTTATTTTATTTATTTATTTGAATTTATAAAGTGTGCAGCAGCCCTGAGGCATCATGGCGCTGTTACAGAGAGTTCACTTGATACAGATACCATAGGATGGAATAAGGTATAACAAGATTGCATTTACATGTTTGATTGCACAAATACCGAGGGTAACTTCCATGGTTACAGGGGAACTCCCTCTCGTACAATTTAATTGAAGAGCTTTGTTTTCAAGGCTCTTCTGAACACAGTGAAGGAGGTTTTTATTCGCTGAGAATAAAAACTGATGTGATTCCAAAATAAAACGGAGTTTTACAACTGTAGTTTTAAGACACACAACAAAATTGGCTAGATATAGGGGCCTGCTTGTAGTCATTGTTGGGCAAGGGCATTCAGCTTGTTGTGTGTGATGCAACAAAATATTTGAGGTGCTACAACAAATGCAAACTGTTTTGCATGTCTAACCAGCAAACATTATGGAAATAAACAAAACAGTTTGAAAAAGAAAAAGGTTGTTCTCTGGGATTCAATTTGTTGGTTTGAAAGATTAGATTGGGAACAAGAGTTCCTTATCTATTACGCTGATGACACCCAGATACTCATCCCCATCACAGGCGACCACAAAGCTGACATACTAGCAGTAAACACTATCTAACAAGTCATTCACGCCTGGATGGCTCAACACGAACTCTGTCTTAATGACAAAAAGACAGAGCTTCTCATCTTGGGCTCTCATCAGAGACTAAACAAACTAGACCCCTCTTTTTTGGTAACATTATTAAAGTTACCAACAACACTAAAACTCTAGGCATTTATCTTGATTCCACCTTTTACCTCGCTAGACAAACTAATGCAGTATCCTCGGCTGCAGCGTACACTCTCATCACAGCCTGACGACCTTTCCTTACACGAGCCAACTGTACTACCCTAGCCAGGACCCTGGTCATGTCCAAAACCGATTATTGCAATGCCCTTTATTTAGGCACTAACCAATGTAATATCAACATATTACAGATTATTCAAAACAATGCCATTAGAGCCGCACTAAATATCCCTAGGAACCATCACATATCTGACACCAGACAGAGCCTCCACTGGCTCCCAGTATCTCAAAGAGTTTCACTCAAAACACTTGCTCTGATGCACAAATGCCTTGCCAACCAAACGCCCAGCTATCTGACCTGCAGATTTGCCTACCACACTACCAAAAGACCCCTCAGATCTGCACATGCCAATTGCCTTGCCATACCTCGCTTTAAGCTACAAAGATCAGTTGGGGTTAGCTTCCCAGTCTTGGCTGCGAAATTATGGAACCCACTTCCAACCCCTCTAAGAGCTGAACCCTCCTTCCTTGCTTTTAAGAGCAAGCCAAAGCATGGCTGTCTGCCCAAGACTAGCCCCGGCAGTAATTTGCCCGCCAGTCACTACCCGTGCTTTTGCCTCACTGTATAAAGCTGATTGTGTATATACTTGTACATTTTTGTTTATATAACTATTTGGACCTTCTCTGCAGGGTGATCGGCCTTGCTAACTGTCTTTATCATCGCCTTTCTGCTCCTCAGACTGCAGAATCTGTATACCACTGTAAATGTAACTATAACTGTATATTACCCTGTATGATGTTCTTTTATCTACTGTCTTTCTTGTAACCTAAGCGATGCGGCCGGATGCCCCAGGGCCAGGTGTGCTATATAAATGAATAAAATACAAATACAAAGGAGTGTGGGGAGAAGGGCTTTAAGTGCCAATGCATCCATTGAAGTGCACATCACTAATAAATGTAGTAGTAAGAATTGTGACAGCAAAGTAAACACCAGTGCAAAGTTAGGGTCATTACAGCTTTCCTGGTAACGCGCTGGAAATTCTGGCAGGATACCGGGAAAGGTGAATTACTGCCTCTGCCGCGCCCCGATAAGCTGGTATTACCGGGATATTAGTGGTGGCGGAGTAACGGTAAGTTCCCGTTGCACGGAGTCCCGGAATGGGAACTATTGTTGTTAACGGTGCTGGTGCTTCTGTGATTCTCTGCCGGTAGGGGCCTGAACTCCCAGGAGGTCGGGCCTGCTGGTAGTTCACAGCCCCTACAGGCAGACTCGTAGTAAGCCGCTTCCAGAAAATTCCAGATCCGGTAGTACCAGGCGTTATAACTGCATTTTTCCCAGACCGGCTTACTCGTAATGACCCCCAATGTCACAGCTAAACACGAGCATTGTAAAGCCTGCTAAAGCTAGTAATGCTGAAAAACACTGCCCGCGTTCCTCAGCATTACTAGAGTTAAGCAGGCTCTGGGGAAAATGCTGGGGCCGGCTGGGACCTGGACGCCCTCGTTCCTCACAAAGATGCATAAACTGAACTCTAATATTGTGTTCTATGAAGCCTCGCATTTGCAGTGCATGCCATTTTGTATATGTGCACATAGTTGAAATGCAGAACTACATGTACCAGATTTCAATATGATGCGAACATAAACACCAGGACTGGTACATTACTGCAAACATCGCATTGCATGACTTGGCATCTCACCAAAGAAATGGTTGTGCTCCTTTAAGGCTTAGAGATGGTCTGTGTTTCGGCCGTGTTTGCATATGCAAATGTCTTGTTGCTACACATAATGTACATAACATTTTGTAAATCCACAAATAAACGTATTAAAGCCCTTTTGTCAGACGGCCATTTAAAGTCTCCTGCTCAAGCCAGAGCAGGGAATAGTCACAGATTCTGCTGGGCTCTATTTGTATTTGTTTTTAGCAGAAGGTTCTTAATGCAGAGGCTGTCAGTGCCTGCCTTTATAAGTTATGTCATGTTACGTTAATAGTCGTGTTACCCAATACCCACCATAGTAGCGTTACAGTATTGATAATTGGCCCTGGGAGTTGGCGTTTGCCAGGGGTAACTGGAGAGAAAAGGGTAAAGGTCAGGTGGCTGGAGCAGACACATTGGCTGGATACGGGAGGGGGAGTTAGAGGGAGAGTGAGGGTGTAAGTGGGTGTGTGAGTTCTCATGTGCAATGCATCAGAACTGAACGTTGCTCTAGGCAAGAGGGAACTAGTCTTTCCTGGTGGGGGCAGGAGAAACACCAGTCAAAGCGTGCTTCTGTGATGGCCCCAAGATGTCTCAGGCGGCCCTCGAAGCGTGGGGGCCAGAGTGATCCGAGGGTTTCACATGCTAGATAGATGTGCAGCGCCTTTGCGCACCTGTACCCTGTAGAATGACCAGCGGACATCCTGCAGTCAGAGAAGGGACATGCAGTCCATGAACCTGTGCTTAATCCTGTGCCCAGACTCCATGGACATCCAACGCAGGTACACACACAGGTGAGAACCAAGTACGTTATTTATTGGAGGAAGTCAGGCTGCAGACAGCACCCCGTGGCCGAGAGGGCGTTCTGAGTTTCGTGTCCTCCTGCACTGTCCGGTGCTACCTTTAAATGGGTTTCTGCACCCTCTGTGAGCAGTGGACCTTTAACTCCTGGACAGCAGGAGCTGCTCACTGCGCCCTCATCCTTCATGCTGGATTCTGGTTAGGGGGAATTGGGGGGGGGGGTGTATGGGGGTTGTCTGAATTATGAATGTTCTGCTGGGCCTGTCACCTTGTTCAGATTCAGCGCTGTGATGCCTTTCCAAGGTGGATGTTGCACATGGTAAGTATTAGACCTTGGACCATAACATACATACTCATCCCCCTCCGGCGTGTTGTTCCAGGTGGAGAGCTGAGGGTGGGGCTTGCCCCGTAGGCCGCAGTCTGCCTATATCACTGGTAGTGCCGCTAAAAGCAGGTGTACCCGCCCTTTCTGCTGCACCATCCTCCATCACAGACCCCACTGACACCGAGCCACGCATTCCGTGGTCATGTCTACTGTAAATGTGGAGGCGCTGGCTGCACCCAGACTCAGTGGTGTGGGTGTCCCAGTCTTTCTCTGCGAGCACCTACCTACCCCTCACACTCTTCACCTGGAGGGGCGGAAAGGAGAGGATTTCGATGGGTCGATAGTCTCCTACCAGGTCAATGGCCCGTGTGGAATATGCCCGGGGGGCATTTAACTGCACAGGTCGAGATTGGCCAGAAAATGCTCACTAGCAACTTGGGTGTGTGTTAACCGCGGATGCGGCCTTAAAGGAACACAGGAGCCAGCGGGTATAATACGTCTGCTTTATTTCAAATCCTAACAACAACTGACTCCTCCCCGCAACTTCCCTTCTCACCGGACGTCACTTCCCGTGTGATGTTTTTTCATTGTGGGCCTTGCCTTAAAGGTGCAGCCCACAGCAACAACACCCCCGGACAAATATCCTTACAACAGTGTTACTAAACTGTCTTTTGGACGCCAACTTTGAACCATTGTTAACTTCAACACTCCTCCACTAACCTCAGGGGTCTCTTGATTGTTCTTTGGGTCCGTCCTCGCGACCCGTGGCCGTCAACCTCTGATGCGAGACTTGGTTGACGCAGAGCTTGTGGCTCGAGGGGAACCCACTCTTCATCTCGAGTGTCGATCTCTTCTGGGTCTAGATCGATGGGTTGTGGCACTTCTTTCGCTCCTTTTGTGACATGCTTGAAGAGCGAACTGTTCCTTGTCATTTCCTTTTCCTCGTTTGCAGCTGTTACCATTGTGCCCTTCACTGCTATGACCTGAAGAGGATTTGGTGAAAATAAGGGATCTGTCTTTTTGTGCACAGCTTTTTTGCACCCACACCTCATCTCCTGTTTGTAAGTCTTTCGGTTGAGCTCCCCTCCTTTTGTCGGTCTGTTCTCGTGCCTTCTCTTTCATCGCTTCATCTCTGCGGATGACTTCTTGGTCTGGTTTTGGCCTTAATGCCGGATTGTTTACGACCATGGTTCTGACTCGATATTTTACCATGAGCTCGGCTGGGGTTTTATTGGTTGCTTCATGGGGAGTGTTTCGGTAGTCCCTCAGCATTCTGCATAAGGCTTGATGGGGGTCAGATCTTTTGAGGCATGCTCTTTGCATGGTCTATTTGATGGAGGCCATGAACTTTTCTGCCATGCCATTGGCCTGAGGCCATCTTGGGGTTACTTTTTGATGTCAAAATCCCATGTGTTTGGCGAATACGCCGAATTCGTGTCCACTGAATGGCGGGCCATTATCTGATTTTATCATGTCTGGAATCCTCCACTCACTGATGACTTCATTGAACGTTGCCGCCACATGTGCGAACGCTGTGGAGTTTACTCGTTTCACGATGGGGAACCGGGAGTGTTCATCGATCAGTAGCAGTATGTAATCTCCTGATTCCATCAGTCCATAGAAGTCTGTTGCGACTCGTTCCCATGGGCGATCCGGAATCGTTGTTACTCTGAGTGGGAGTGGAGGTTCTGGTTTGGCGGTGCATTGGCATGCGGCACAGTTACGTACCCACCGGTCGACCATATCGTCCATGAAAGGGAACCAAACGTGGCACCGCAGCTGTCTCTTGGTGTTTTCCGCTCCTCTGTGGCCCTCATGAGCCGTTTTGATGACTTCCGTCTGTAGTTTGCTGGGAACAACTAACTTGCACCCCCTTAGTAAAATGGCATTGTCCTGAACCGCTAATTCAGTGTGCACTTTGGCCAACCTCTCGATCTCGTCTTGACTTGCCCCTGGATGTGTTTGGACTGCTCTCCTGAAGTCTTTCCACTTGTCGTTTCCTGTCAGACTAATGGCCAGAGCCATTGATGGGTCTGCTGCTGAGGCTGGTGCCACAGTTTCGATGGAGATGTTTCGAATAATCCACCAGGTTATTCTCGCCTCCCGGTCATTGGATGATTTCGAAGTTGTACTCCGCAAGCGGATTCCCCACCGCTCAATTCTGGGGGGCATTTTGGTTCGTGGGTTGCCGAAGAGAGATAAGAGCCTGATGATCGGTTATGAGTGTAAATTTCTTACCAATGATGAAATGGTGAAAATGCTCGCAGGCCCAGATGGCCGCTAGGCTCTCTTTCTCTGCTTGGGAGAAAGCGGATTCTGGAGGGGCTAAGGCTCTGCTGGCGTATGCAACCACGTGTCGTGGGTGCGTGTCTTGGCCACTGGTCTGGGCGAGGATCACGTCTAGGCCCATCGGGCTGGTATCGACAATGATTTCAGTATGCTATTCTGGGTCAAAGTAAACTAGTTTCCTGGCTTCCGCAAGGGAGTGCTTGATGTCATCGAATGCGCCTTGGCACTCCGCAGTCCATTGGAATGGGACCTCCTTTTGCAACAGGAGTCTTAGGGGTTCGGTGATGGTTGCAAATTGCGGTATGTAGCGGGCACAATATCCAGCCATGCCCAAGAACGATCTGATGTCTACTGCTTGGCTGGGTTTCTCAAGATGGGGGATGGTGGAGACTTTGTCGGGGTCAGGGGTCATCCCATCAGCCAAAAAACTGTGTCCTAAGAACTTGAGTTTAGCTTTGCTGAATCGACATTTCTCCACGTTGAGGGTCAGACCAGCTTCTTGTATCACTCTGCAGGCAGCTCTGAGAGCATCATCGTGTTCGCGACGGGTCTTCCCAAACACCAGAATGTCATCGCTATAATTTAGTGTCCCTTTGATAGGCCGAATTATTTGTCGAATCGTTTCATGGAATATTTCAGTGGCTGAGGAGATTGCAAAGTTGAGTCTTTTGTATCGGAATTGCCCCTCATGTGAAGCAAACGTGGTGATTGGCCGTGAGTCTGGATGGAGCACGAGCTGGTGGTACCTTTGATTGAGGTCCAGCTTTGAGAACAGGACTGCTTTGTTTAGTTGGACTATCATGTCTTCGATCTTTGGGCCGGGGTGCCGTTCCCGTTGTATGGCTGTGTTAGCCAAACTTGATTGGCGGGCCTTTCAGCCTGCCTATGCCATGACAAATGTCCGGAAATTCATTGATGATGTCGTCTTTTGTAAGGATGTTGGCCTTAGAGACTCTCTGGTCCATGTTGCATATTTGAGCCTGTTGTGGGATTTGTGGTTCAGCCGAGTTGATGAGGTCGCCATCTTGCACGAGTATGTTGATCAGGCCCAGATGTGATGCGGTTTTGTAGCTTAGTAGACAGCGCCCTTTTGTGGGGCTTCTAATGACATGGATGATGGTGGTAGTCGACTTGCCACTGAATGTGAGGCGTCTCTTGAATGATCCTATGCTGCATAGAGGTGTATCAGCACCCCACTGGTATATTTTGGATGTCATCTGAGTCAGTGGAGGTTTATTGTGGAGTTGTTGGAACTCTTTCTCACACATAATGTTTACTGTTGCACCAGAGTCAATTAGAAAACAGAACTGTTGGTTGCAGATCTCTACTTGTATCTTGGGTGCTTCCCGTGCTACTTCCTCATCCAATATGAGATTTACGAATTCATTGTGGTTGTGTGGGTCGTATTGATTTCCGTCATATTCTGCGTAGCCTTGCGACGCTGTGTATGAGGTTTGTCTGGGCAGCGGTGGGCCATCGTACTCATCTTGTAGTTGTGACTCAGGTTCTGGAGTTTCATACTGTGGATAGTCCTCTTCCGGATATACTTCCTCCACCACTCTCACGTATCTTCGTGGTCCCTGCTGGTATGGGCGGGTTTGGTATGGTTGATTTGACATCGGACGCTGGAGTGGCCTGTATGATGGGGTGGTGGCCACATGGACCGTGGGAAAAGGCTTTCCTTCTCTGCATACGATCTGGAAATGTCCCTCTCTACCACAATTTCTGCACTTTTGTGTGAGGGCTGGGCATGAGCCCGCGTGCAGGAACGACATTCCGCGTCTGTAGCATTGCCTCTGCATTCTTGGGGTCGTTGCGGCGCTGGACCCTCTGTTTATTTCGCCGCTCTTGCCATTAGCCACCTGGATTGCTGCAATGAGGTCGCTCTTGTGTTTGGTGGCTGCCGTGCTGGACATGTGCGTGGCTTACTTGTCCACCCTATCGAGTATTCGTGCCATCTCACTCACCTCCTCAATGGTGATGGGATTTTTGAATAGCTGCTTCTTTGGGGCTGGCGAAACGCACCCCTCAATTACTCTCAAACGATGGCTTCATCCAGAGAAAACGCGTCAAACTGGCAATGAGCACCCTTTATCCTGAGTCTTGTGATGAATTCGTCAACTGTTTCTTCTATGCGTTGCATGCACTGGTTAAAAATGTACCTTTCATAATCCCTGGTGGGGGCGATGACAAGCCGTTTGTTTAGGGCCGTTATTAAGCTTGCAAAGTCAGTGAGTTCTGATGGGGAAATGGTCTTGATTAGCGTTTTTTATCTCAATCCCTGCCGTGTTAATAAACATGCTGCGCAAACGAGGGGGGGTTTATTCTCCAGCGGCGTCTATGAAATTGTTAAAATCCTCTAGTCATTCTGCCCATCCTGCCCCTTTGTCCGCTTGAGGTGTCATGGAGAAGGGAGGTGGCATGCGCCATGCTGTGGCCATTGATCTCGTGACTGGCGTGACTGGTGGAGCACTTTGACCCGCTTGGTCGGCTTACGTGCTCATGGTTGGCTTGGGCGGGTGCCTGGAGGGCTGTGGAGGGTATGCCGCTTGTGTTCTGAGTACTGGTGGGCTCTGCGCAGTTTTGGTGGGATTGCGCGATCATGCAGTCTCTGAGTGTCGATGCGGGAGCGACCCACCTGTGGGTGGCTGTGCAGCCTTGAAGGAACTGTGAGAGGGAGTCTCTGGGCAGCGGGATCGCTGCATCGTCACATGCGCTGGCAGCGCGCAGGAATGCCGGAGTGGCAGAGGGGTGCCTTCGAACAGCGGCATCGCTGCGGGCCGGACGCGCCACACCCACGTGCGCAAGGAGGACCGCGGGACGGTGGAACCACTGTTCTGATGCGGCGGCCATGTGGTAGGATCACCCATGCGCCGTGAAGGAGGACCGCTGGCTGGGATAATCCTCGTCGCCAGTTGTTAACCGCGGATGCGGCCTTAAAGGAACACAGGAGCCAGCGAGTATAATACGTCTGCTTTATTTCAAATCCTAGCAACAACTAACTCCTCCCCCCAACTTCCCTTCTCACCGGACGTCACTTCCCGTGTGACGTCTCTTCATTGTGGGCCTTGCCTTAAGGGGGCAGCCCACGGCAACAGTGTGCAATGCGTTTTAGTTCTTTTTTCTTCACACTTTCCTGTTGTAAAAAACCTTGCTGTCTTGCTTGACAAAGACCCTTTGTACGAGCCACGAGTCAACCAAGCGACCAAGTCCGGATTCTTTTAACTCTTTACACTCCATATGTGTACTCCTCCACGCCGAGACCAGCGGAGGCAGCTCTAGTCTTCTCGTCTCTGGATCCTGCACACGGAGTCTATGCAGAAGCGACCACATGCGCGTGGTGTCGGCGTCAAGGGCTTGAGGACGCAGCAGCTCGCTTCCCAAGCAATGCTTAGCACTCAGACCATATGGCAGCAGTTCTGACCTCCCTGCATTGGTGAACAGTGAATAATGAGTGCATCATAATCAATATCCCGGGCATCACAAAGCGCCCCACTTCATGACTCTGCACTCCAGCCCCAGGTTTACGCTCTGCTGCTAATTGAGCCCGCGGGATAGCTCAGGGGCAACATGGCCCCGCGCATGGAGGCGGGACTCCGGTATTAAATGACTGGCAGTGACCGCCTCCCCCCTCCACTTCAGCTGAGCCCACATGGGAAGTCTATCTCTTGCCTACCATGTCCCCTTGCTATGCAATTCCCACTCGCCTACCTTGGGCACACTGAACCTCACTGGTCTTTCATCAAGCGTTAAAGCCCTGGCTCACTCTTTACCTATTCCCTGATGGTGCCCCACCCCGAACAGCTAGCTCCATGAAGCCGCATTGCTACTGAAAAGCGCACAATATCCATTTTCTTAACATAAAATGACATTACATTGCGAAAGTGAGTTATTTCGAAGCCAACTGTTTGTAACACAATGAAAACATGTGCCCCTGCTCACAACTGACCACAAAGCAAATGTAATTAATGCTGTGGTTCCAAGTACATCAAATTACATCAATGTCTATTTTTGGGGATTTCTTAAATGCTAGGTTTCTGGGCGCTGTGCTGCTAAAAACAGAGAGGCTCCGGAATAGAATTCTACAGAATAAAGGCAGGTTATCAGCAGCGAGGCCGAGCACCAAAGGAAAGGAGTTCTAAACTGGCAGCCCCCCGCTGTGTGTTGTAATTGTAGCCCCTGGCGGGCCCGGTTAGGTAAGGCTACATGCTTGTCCCCCGGGGGAAATAAAGAAGCAAAGACACAGAAAGGAAGGTGTTATGTTATGTTAGGCTAATTGGCATTTATATAGCGCCTTATGTGTCATTGGTATGACCACAAAGCGTTGGTAGGTTGAACGCCCTCGGGAACCACAGTTCAAGTCAGTAGAGAGAGAGAGAGAGAGAGAGAGAGCGTGTCGTATGGTGCGTGGGAGCACAGGATATGTGTGCAGCTGGGGTGGTTGTTGCATGATAGCTGCTTCTTAGCGGTAGGTGTGGTGCTGAGGAATCAGTTGGATGTGTTCAGTCTGGAGGGTGGACACCCAGACTGAGTTCTGGCTGCGTTAGGCCTGAGGAGACGCCTAAGCTAGCCGGAATGTGCTCAGCTAGCTGTGTTTTATTAGGATGATGAGGTGTTTGTCTGGTCATGTTAGTATGAGAACAGCTAGACCAAATGTGTCATAGTATAGCTGTGTTCTAGTTAAATGATGGTGTAGAGGAGAGAGTAGGAGTAGTAGTGTGATATGGTGGTTACCAGTGAAGCGCCTGCGACCAAGCACGAGAGCAGGACAGGGGCCATACATAGCGGCATACGTGTATAAAGCAACAGGATGGATAGGGTAAACATGTGATACAGATAACGTGGGGATATAGGTACATAGCATATACATAAGATAGGTGGGACATTGTTTATTTATTTATTGTTGTGTTCAAGTAGTGGTTGTGTGTTTAGTCACATGGACTTACCTGGACTGTGCCATCCAGCCCATGATGGGGCTTGAGGGACTGTAGAGAAGGAAGAGAAAGTGGACAATGCATCCTCTGCCCAGTGGTGGGCTGGGCCTGGGCATGTTAGCAAAAAGGATCAATTGAGCTTACTCTTTTAGGGGGTACAGAAGGGTAGAGGTGATAAACAACTGCTCTCTGGGGGACTGTGGTCTCGAGTGCCCCACAAACCCAGGGCCTAACAACTTTCAAAACCACTTTCGATGTCAGGTGTGGCCCAGCCTCTACCGTGGGGCAGTACTGTGTGCCATGTGCAGCCTGGGCACCCACAGGGCCTAGTGTGCTGAAGGACCACCCGGGCGCCAGGGCCCCATGGCCGTATGTGCAGGGCAGCCAGGAGAAGAAGAGCAGGGTGGACGGAAGAGGGGGCACTGCTTTGCCCCATGACGGCCCACCCCAGGGCCAGACAGGATGGGCCCACAAGGTAATGGACCCTCTTGGGTTGTATCTGCCAGAGCTTTACGGGAGGTGGAGGAAGTCCTCCGTGCCCTAGTCAGATGGGGCAGAGAAGGAAAGTCGGGCTGCCACGCGCTTGTGGCCCAGGTACAGGACATGCCGGTCTGGAGCTCCGAGAAGAATTGCAAGTCCACCCCCTTGTGCTGCACAGGCACAGAGAAGAAAGAGGGTGGGCCACAGATGTTGCACGCCCATGTGCAGTAGTTGGCAAAATCCCCATGGCAGATAGCACAGCGCGTAGAGCGCTTGCTTTCACATCTGCGCAGAGCCTGCTGTTGCAGGTTCGAATCCGGGCAGGGCCAAACTCAGCCTTTCATCCTTCTGAGGTCGATAAATGAGCACCACACACCGTGGGTAATAATAAGCACCGCTCAGATACTGGAGGGTTCGCAGCCCTATATAAATGCAAATCATTATTATTAATAGGGATGTCGCCAGAAGAAAGAATGCACTACAGGCATAGCGGTGATGCCCCGGGCATGGTGCCATCCAGGAAGACATGTGTGCTGAAGGCAATGTGGCAGTGCAGCGGCGGCCTCACGTGCCGGACAGATCCACCTGAAAGAAAAAATATGTGCCAGGCAGCTCAGCGGTACCTCAGGTCATGTGTCTCACCTACCCTCTACAACATCTTCACTAAGCCCCTTTTCGATGATCTGGATCATTTGGGTGTCACCTAACTAACTATCCAGATGACACCCAGATCCTCCTACCTATTTCTGGTGATTACGACAAAGATTTGGCCTTGGTGAATAGGATTTACCTTGTCATCCAGGCATGGATGGCTACCCATGGTCTATGCCTGAATGATGACAAGACTGAGATCATCATCCTAGGCACTACTGCATCCCTCAATAAATTAAACTGTAATTACTCCACCTTCAATATTGATAATAACACCATCCCTGTGGCCAAAGAGGTGAAGACTCTAGGATTTTACCTAGATTCAACCTTATCTCTTAACAAGCAAGTCAATGCAGTGGCCTCCTCCACAGCCTATACGTGCGAATTGATTAGGGCTAGAAAACCTTTTCTATCAAACAGCAGTTGTATCACCTTAGCCTGAGCTCTTATTTTATCAAAATTGGACTATTGCAACGCTTTATTCATAGGTGCTAATAAACAAATTATCAAAAAGAACCAGCCTTTGCAAAATAATGCTCTTAGAGCCGCATTAGGAATTGCTAAACGAGAATACATCTCCGTGACACGAAGAGCCAACAACTGGCTTTCCACACTCGACAAAATTAAGTTGAAGGTTGCTACCTTGACCTATAAATGCTTGAACAATGCTGCACCCAGTTACCTGTCAGAAAGATTCAACAAGATGTCTTCAACTAGGATCACTAGACTATCTAACACTAATCACCTTGCAGTTCCTAGATTCAAGCTCTCAGGAATTGGGGGCTGTAGGTTCCTAGTCAAGGCAGCTAAACTATGGAACTCAATACCACCTACACTAAGAGTCGATCAGTCCTTCCACAACTTCCGCAAGAGTACCATCAAATGGCTTAAAGAATTAGATCTATAGTTGGTACTATACACTGGACTGCAACATGACTGTAAATATTGACTGTAATTACCTGCCTTCAAACTGTACAGCTTTTCTCTGCATGTTATTTATGTTAACATGCTTTACTCTCTTGCTTCTGTATATTGTAATATTGTACTTCTCTTTGTTATTCTCACCTTGTACCATACACCTCTGTGTGCTTAATTGGTTATTACTGTAATTTTCCTGTGTAACTAAGCTTTGAATTATCCATGTGGCAGACGGGTCCATCTAAAAGAAAGAATATTTTCCAGGCTATGCATAGAGTGACCAGACGCCCCGGTTTTATCAGGACTGTCTGGGTATTTGCACCTCCGTCCCGGGGTCCTGAGACTTTTTTAAGTTTAAAAGCCTCATCCCGCGATTTGGGGTTCGGGTGGATACCATCCTGGTTTTTGCACGGATATCATCATTTTTGCCAAAAACCGGGATGGTATCCACCCGATCCCCAAATCCCAGATGGGTTTTTCAAACTTAAAATAGCCTCGGGACCCCGGCCGCTGCAACATGACACGAGACAAGCCACCCACATAGAAGTAGTACAATAGTTTCATGGCTGAAGCTGTAGTCCCACTTCTATGTCAATGGCCTGTCCCGGTTTTTTATTTTCGAAATCTCGTTACCCTAGATATGCAGTGGTTATCTGATGGCCCCATGTGACGAACAGGACCACCAGGAAGCAGGACAGAGGTGCGGGTCCCACATGACGTGGTACCCCATGTAGTGGAGGTGGCACCACCAACAAAAGAATAGCGCCGGGGGCAGGGAAGCCCCATTTATCAGCGTGGGGTAGACCCGCCAACTGCATCAGACACCATAGAAGAGGTACAGGAAAAGGGTGGCTGACTGCAGCAGACACACCCATGTAAAATAATGTCAATAATTGTTTGTTATGGCTTACGTGTTTAGATATGTATGTTTATGTTCACATTTATAGTTAAGGTTATTGGGGTGGATTATTGAGAATATCATCAAATTGGCGATTTATAAAGAATTTGTTAGGAGTTTGGGTAAGCAAGGAGTTTAGCTAAGGAGTTGTTAGGGAGTACCCTGGCATGAGCAGAGAAGTGGGAGCCGGCCGAAGGCTGCCTAGGGGATGTAACCACCCACTGGGGACATCCCCTAGCCCTCTTCTAGAGTGGGTAGTAGGGATCTGTTTTGTCACTTCCACCCTACGAGTCCACCTTTGACCACTCTTAGAGAGGGTGGGCCGACGGGGCAGATCTCCCAAAGGCAAACTACACCTGGGGAGCAGAGAAGAAGGTTTTTAGGGTGGGTAATGTTTATAGAGTTACTGTGCTGTGCTTTATCCATTAAAATGGGGCCTGGCTGGGATCCCTACGAAATCCACCTCGGTGTCTGTGTCACATGGTGCAGAATAAAATAAGACCTCATGGTGTAGCCCATCTCATGTTCTAACATTTTTATACCACTGTTGACATACCACCCCTGCCTGTCCAGCTCTCCAGCGGGCCGGGGGTGGTAGGTTGCTGTGGGGTACGCCCCTGGCCTGAGGTGAGGAATGTGCACCCTCTTGCCCAGGATGGGGCCGGATAATGCAGAGGCTACATGCAAAGTGGCCAAGGGTGCGCACAAGTCAAATGTCTTCTTTTTTGACTGCAGTGAGAGGAGAGAGGCATAGGGTCATAGTTGAGGGCCGGAAACACAGGCCAGAGAGCCTGTCACTGCCACTGCTGATCATCACCTCCATGTAGTGAGTTCACTTGTAAAAATGACAATCTCCCTGAAAATAAGCATTTGTGATGACTTTTTGGACGATTTTACGTTACCAGCATTTTTACTAGCATTTCTTCCGCACCGGGAAACTCCTCTTGAGCCCCAGTGTTTTGAATCGCAACATAAAAATGTATAGCTTCAAAAATGATCTGCCCGGCATTCTCCTTACTGGTCCCTCCTAAAGATGCAAGCCATGCAAAACTACACCCCAGAGGAAGGAAAATTCTAATAATCACTTGAAAAGATTGTTTTTATGGCCATTGGTGGTGGACTCCTCCGAAAAATGGTCAAGTCCATGTTATCCTTCTTCAAAATGCAATCACGTATCCTGTTTACCATACGCAAATTCTGTTTCCTTTCCAATACGCCCCCGGCGCTCTTAAGCTACCCCTGGGGTTCATGCGCCTCCTAATCAAAGAGGAGAAAAAAAACAATATGAAGATCTACTGAAGTCCCAACACAGCATCTTAAAGACATGCCACTAGTGCAACCTCGGGCAGCTGTGGGAGCGCATTACTGCAACTCTGGCTGTCGTTCGGCCGGCACATTGATTTGAAAGCATTGTGTCTAATACCCAGAGCCCTCTGGGACAATGGACTGCTAGACACCAGGCCACAGCTCAATCACTGTAAGCCAGGTAGGGGCTTGCCACCAAGTCCTCAGCGGATTCCGCGATCGCGGCGGCCGGAGGAAATCAGATTGGGAGGCAGAGCAGGACGTTTTCCAGGATGGGGCAGACTGGGAGATAACGTTTTTGAATCTGGGCCATGTGGTTCGGCACTATGGCAAGGTCAGAGGCCTGGAGCCCTACTGGCCTAGCTGTCAATGGTGGACAGATGACCCCCACAAATAGATTGCATCAGGGACCCCCATGGGACTCTGCTGTGCACTGAGGAGGACATCGTAGTAGAATTCTGTGCCTTCTATCAGCGCCTCTATGGTCTAGGTACTCCCGGGGCGCGGAGGATGTCCATTGCTATCTGAATGGGGTGGAGCTGTATTGGTTGGACCCCCCGCTCCGCGGGGCACTTAATCGTGAGCTCTCCATGGAGGAGATTCTGGCTATGTCTAAGTCCCCCGGCCCAGATGGCCTCTCGGGGAAGTTTTATAAGGCATATGCCTCCACCGTGACCCCCATCTTGCTCTGAGTATATAATGAATTCCTGGTCTTGGGGAAACTCACCCCCTCGCTGATAGAGCCAAATATTATTGTGATAGACAAGAAGGGGAAGACCGCTGATGAGTATCTGTTTTACGGGCTGATCTCCTTAATCAACGTTTATACCAAGACCTTTGCCAAGTTGTTGGCCAACCGGCTTCTCCCCCTGATGCCAGGCCTTGTGCTGCCAGATCAGCCCGGCTTCATGCATGGGAGGAATACTACGTACGGTTTACGCCACTTTTTGGGGTTTTGGTGGCGCAGGAACCAGAGACGCAGGCAGCCGTGATCTACTTGGATGCTGAAAAGGCATTTGACTCCATTGAATTACCTTTCCTATTTGCGGTTTTACGGAGACTTGTCCTCAGAGCCCGATTTCTCTCTCTGGTCTCCCTTCTCTATACCAGTCCATCGGCAAAAATAGTGGTCGGGCGACGGCGGTCTGATCATTCTGACAAGGGGTGGGGGACAAGGCAGTGCTGCCCGCTGTGCCTGCTTCTTTTTTTCCCAGGAGATGGAACTGCTAGCTGCCATTCTGCAGGAGCATCACATGCAGCGGGGACAGCAACTTGGGCCGCATAGGTTGATTATCCCTCTGTACACAGATTATGTGGCCCTATTTCTGAACAACCCGGGAACACAATTTCAGCACAGTGATGCGGGAGGTGACTAGATTTGGGGAATTTTCCGGCCTGAAGATCAATCACAGTAAATCAGTGTTCTTTGCTCTCACGGACAAGACCGACAAGTTTGCAGACAAGTTTGGGCCTTGATGGGAGTCATCCGGGGTCCGGTACCTGGTGGTTGAGGTGCCACGCGACTGTGAGGAGTTGCTCTGGGACAATTATGGCTGGGCAATTGAGTCCCTTCAATTAAGGTGGCGAGATTGCGATTGCTCTCTCTAACCCTGATCGGGCGCATCTCGATAGTAAAAAATTATCATTCTCCCCATGCTGCTTTATCTGTTTCTCAATGTTCCGTCACTTCTCCTGACAGCATTTTTTATGCGGCTGCAGGGACTTATCCTGGACAGCTTTTGGGTGGGGAAGCCGGCAAGGGTGGCATACTCTGCACTGACATGGTCCTATGATCAGGGGTTCGCTCTGGCCTTACCGGATCTAGGGTGCTATTATTGGGCAGTGTAGGCTCACTATTTGGCTCATTGGTATGCTATAGACTTCATTTGGCCACATGTACAGGTGGAGAGGGTGCTGGCCGCCCCCATTTTGCTGCGTTCGGTGGGTCACAGGCATCCGAGGATGGCACTGGGCTCCCTGAATGTTGTACGGGTCACCTGTGATATTTGGAGGCGGGTGGCATGCAGGTTGGGCATTGACATCTGGAATTCGCCCCTCTTGCCTACCAGACATGTGGCTGGTTTTGGGATCACCCGGGAGAGGGCATACCTCAAGTGGGTGGAGAAACTGGGCATAACCACCTTCAGAGCCTATTTTTTTAGAAGGAAAATTCTTTTCACTACAGCAGGTGAAGGATAGGGGAGGGGGTACCCCATTGGACATATTCACATATTTCTAGGTGCAAACTGTCCTTAAAGCAGAGTTTACATAATTTCCTCGACATCCTGCCACCTGGGCACTGCTACATGGGGTGATTCAGTCACAGCGGGAGGGCCGTCTGGTCTTGCGGTTTTTTAGTGGACTCATGGCTGACCTTCTGTGGAAAGGGGATGCACCAAGACAGCGGTATGAGCATGCCCTCGGCAGGGCCATCGCGGATGAGGACCGGCTGTTTGTGTTGCGCCATACCCAAAAAGTATCCCTGAACTCCAGGTTCAAGAAGATTCATTTCAACTTTGTACACCAGGTCTATCATGCCCCTGCCCGCACTCATAGACATTTTCAAGCTACTAGAGGCTCATGTGTTAGATGTGGGCCTGGTCAGGTAGGGTTTCTGCACTTGGCTCGAGTGTGTGTGGAGGTGTCTCGGTTCTGGGAGGAGGTCATTGCCAAGGACTCTTCGATTATTGGGGACCACTTAGAACCCGACACCCTGGCAATGCTCCTGGGATGCACTAAGTCTTTGTTATGAGGGGCTAGACGCCTGGCAGGGTTGCTCCTGGTGGTAGCTTGTAGGAGGGTGGCCATGTCCTGGGAGAGGGGGCGCCCGCCAAGTGTTCAAATGTGGCTGCAGGACCTTGCGTACCCTCATGACGTGGAGACATTCATTCGGACTCTACCACAGCATGCCCGCCCGCCTGTTGTATGGACTCTGTATGTTCAATCACTGCTTACTGTGAGTGAATAAGTATTTGTATATCGATCTGATCAAATACTTGTAATATATAGTATTATAACTCACTGGATCAAGCTGAGGGTGAATCACTGAGGCACTGGACGGTTGAGTGTCGAAGAAATGCAAAAATAAAGTATTAAAAAACATGTATGATGTAATTAGTGATGTCACCATTAATTTCATCAGTGATGTCATCTGTGATGTCATCATTGTGGTCATACACTGCACAATAGGGGGTGTAAAGTTAAGGTGGACTTACTTCAAATGTGAGTGCTGCATTTCAAGGGATTTGTTGTGTTAACTTTGATCACCTTAAGTCTCTCTTAACTAAGTATTTTTCACTTAATAAATATATACATACACATATATGTATATGTGTGTATATTAAAGTGTGGCAGTGCGTAGCATGATACATAGGAAACCTGAAAATGGATTTTCTAATAACTTTTGACTTTTGACGTGCATGACGTATTTGGCTGATACTTTGCAAACACAAAATGTGTCACGTAGCGGTCACCGCACTATAGTTAAGGTGAGTAGTATGATCGATAGGATCCCTGAAAATTGATTTGCTAATTTGTTTTGAATTGCATGGCATATTTGGCTGATACTTTGCAAATAAAATGTTTGTCACAGGCCCCCCAAACTGGACATTTTGGGAAAGATTCATTAAAAAATAAAAGAGTTATTGAAAAAACAAAAAAACAATGGTATTGGCCGACTCCAATTCATTTTCCCATAGAGAAAGAAAAGTAAACATTTCTGCGCAGTGCATGGCAAAAACCGCTGGACAGAATTGGACCAAATAAGCAACAACTTGGGCACGAATTGTTGAATCGATTTCCAGGAGTGATCTGGCATTATTCTGTGGAGTATTTGCCAAGATATTTGACGAGGAAGGGGCTGACCGCTGCTCCCAAAATAAGAGCTAAAATTGTCCTTTGCAGCAGGGAGGCTGAGAGTATTTTCAGCAATAGAAAATCCGGTATTTTTTCCCAAAATTCTATTGCTAATAACTATTGACTTGCTTGATGGATTTGGATGACATTTTCAAAACCAAATGTTTGTCAAGGCCCCTTCCAAATTGGGAATGTGTGCAGCAATATGTTAAAAAATTCAAAAGATATTATGAAAAAGTTATTAAGAAAACAAAACATCACAGTTTTCAGCCTAATCACTCCCATAGAGAAAAAGTGAAGTCTTGGAACAGTCATAGCGTGAAAACTGCCGTGTAGATTTGGGCCAAAGTGTTGTTGTAGTTTCCAGCCTCTGGAATTGGGGATGAACACCACATTATTTTCATTAAAATAACCCAAAATGCTAATAGGAATGGTGGAGAATCTTATTGAGTCTATCTACTTTATTGAGAAATGGAAAGTAGATGGAGTTCATAAGATTATTTCTTTTAGTTCTATTATTTTACTGTGAAAGGTGGTTCCTAAAGGAACCTTTTTTTGTGATTATTTTTTTTTTGCAGGAGGGGTCAGAAAGTAAGGCGGGGAGGGAAATGAGGGAAGAGGCACCAACCACTAATATGGAGGGGAAGGTGGACAGGGGTAGATGTTGCGCGTGTGTTACATCCAAGTTATGGGGCAGTGTTTCTCATGCTCGTTGATTACTGCTTCAAAAGCACTTTGAAATTGCTCCCCCTGCAGAGTGGTGTGTTGCAGTATATACAGAGTACTGTTGTCTTCGAAAGATATGGATCAACATCCTCTTTTATCACTTGCAAGGTAGCTGGTGCGATTGTGGGTCCCATACAAGTAGGATGTGTGGTTACAGTATTATTTGAGGAAGATGAGGTGGAGGAAGACAGCCTACTACTTGCTAAGAAAGGAACAATCTTTCTGAGAGCATTGTAGTGGTTGGATTTATTGTCGCGGTGCATGGGGGTGGTCCCGTAGGAGTACTATCCAAGTAGTCTGTGACTCAGTGCATTTTACTTTGGTAGCTTTAGCCTTTGGTACATTCCCAACAGTGGTAAAGAACTGTCACACCCTTGATTCTCTCTAGGTGCTAGAGGTAGGCACTTCCTCTACCTCATCATCTTGGTCATTTTCATTGTCTTTGGAAGTAGTGTGCTTTTATTGGTGTGTAGGTCCTCAGCTGGTGGTGGTGGCTCTTGGGGAGGAGGGATGGCAATAGCTGATGCCATTTTTAAGATAAATAGCAGTTTTACTAATATTCTTCCAAGTATGTTCTTGTGCTAGATTGTTAATGGATAATGAGTAAGAATAGGTGTAGGGGCTGTGCAAGGGTAAATCTTGAGCTTGAAAGTTCCTAGATCAGCTGAAAATGCAGTTCCGAACTGTTTGCGAAGCACGGACCCGTTCACGAAGTGTGGACATGTTTGCGGACATGTCATTTGTGATGTCATCTTTCATGTCCTGGGTGTTAGTCTTAGCAGTGCACAGTGGTGGCGCGAGTTATGGTTCTCTTGAACACGCCCACAGTAAACTCCTCACCTCTGACTCAGCCAAAGCTTTCAAGGATGCCAACAAAACCTACAAAACAGCCATCATCTCCCACAAAGCTGATTCCTACAACGCCCGCATTAGCAATGCAGCATCTGACTCTAAAGAACTTTTCTCTATCCTTAGAGAACTAGGAAACCCCCTACCAGCCGAAACGCCCACCAACGCCAGCAAAGAATGGTGTACCACCATACAAGATGCACTTGCCTCCAAAATTACTGTGCTCCAGAACAAAATAATCACCAAAAGACTACTACTAGCAGATAAAAACTCCACCACCTCTAAGCCTCTCCCTGCCACCATTATTCCATTTCACACCTGTCACCCAAGAACTTGTATTTGACCCTATCTCCAAACTAAAAGCCTCAAATTGTAAAGGAGACACCGTTCCTGCCAAACTAATCAAAGCATGCACCTCCACCCTGACCCCCACCATTACCAAATTTGTCAACTCTTCCTTCAATTACAATACAGTTCCAGCTTGCATTAAAGAAGCCTGGGTTACCCCGCTTCTAAAGAAAACAAATCCAGACCCCACTATTCCGACTAATTATCGTCCCACAACCACGGTCCCTTTCCTACTCAAAATCATTGACAAATTAGCTTATAATCAAATCCAAACTCACCTGGAATCGCATCAGCTCCTCGGCACTAGACAATCAGGCTTTAGGCTGAACCATAGTACAGAAACAGCACTTTTGGACCTTAAAATCCAGATGGATGCCATTAGAGATACAGGGAAACTCTATACTCCTGCTGCTGGACCTCTCTGCAGCATTTGATCTGGTGGACCATGATAAACTATGCACCTCACTCGCTCAGGATTTCAACTTCTCCAGCGAAGCCACTGCATGGGTGAAATCCTTCTTAACTGATCGCACATCCAGAGTGTCCATAGGCAAAGAGGCGGCCAACCCCATCCCTGTCCCCATAGAAGTACCCCAAGGATCATGTCTCTCCCCCACTCTGTACAATGCGTACACCAAACTCCTTTTCTCAGCATTAGGCGACATGGGTGTCATCTACACCAAGTTTGCGGATGACACCCATATCCTCATACCACTCACAGGTACTATGACCAGGACACCGTAACCATCAACAAAATTTACGTCATCAACCAAAACTGGATGGCACTAAATTCTCAATGATGAGAAGACAGAAACCCTCATCGTAGGATCCCCAGCTAAAATAGCGGCTCTCCACCCAGATTACTCAGCTATTAATATCGATGGCACCTGTATTCCAGTGCTGAAGCAAGTGAAAACATTAGGAGTCTACCTCAACGCCAGTCTTACTATGACTAAACATATCAACGCGCTAGCCTCCTCCACGGCCTACACTTCCAAACTTATTGCTCTTTGCCGACAATTTCTGACACCAGCAAATTGCCTTACCTTGGCCAGGGCCTTAGTACTATCGAAATTGGATTACTGCAATGTATTACTACTAAGCACATCCAATATCAATCTATCCAAAATGCAACTTCTGCCAAATGAAGTCCTAAGAGCAGCCCTAGGAATACAAAAATCAGACCACATTTCCAAGACAAGGAAGGATGCTCACTGGTTTGCCATCAAAGCAAGAATTATCTTTAAAACACTTTGCATTGCACATAAATGTCTGACCAAAAAAGGCCCAATTTACCTTAACAATACTCTTTTCCCAAAATAATACACCAGATCACTAAGATCCAATGACAACCTCCTATTGGCAGCCCCTCGTTACAAAACTACTAGAGCGGGGGGCAGCAGCTTCCCTGTTCTAGCCCCTAAACACTGGAACACCATCCCCATTAACATAAAAAAAGGAATCTTCCTTCCATCGCTTTAAGAAGTTGCTAAAAACCTGGTTATTCAACCAATATTAGTACAAAGGGACATTCCTCTGTGAAAGTGTAACATGCCAGTGAAATCTGTAAACCGCAAATATTGTCTATCTTGTTGTACTAGCTCGCCATCTGTGTTGTAATTTATGCTCTGTAACAATGTATGACCAATCTCTAAGCTGTCTTGTAACCACGCCGTGCTACCTGAGGGTCTGGGCGTGTAATAAATAAAATAAATAAATGGTTGCTAAGCTTACCATAACTGGTGAATTTTGGGGGGTTTTCGGTTTTACTTGTAACCATAACGGCCATTTGACAACGTTTTTTCATTGAATTTCATAGGTTTTTATTAGTGCAACTTAACCATAACATCCATTTAACAAAGTTTTTTTCAGTGAATAATATATATGTGCACTTTGCATTTGGAATGCGCCGAGTTAAGCCAGTCATGACATCCCAAATGCACTGAATTTCAAGGGTTTTGTTACAATAAATCTCATCAACTTGACTAATGTTAACTAAAGTTTTTCAGTAAATGTCAAGGTTTTTGTTATACCATCGTTTTTTTGGGCCACTAGTCATGGCTACTGTATATTTTACGATGGTACCAGGCCACTAGCCAAGGCCTTTGGCCGTGTCCACTGTATATGTTCCCCCAATATGTTTCTTTTGGTCATGGCCAGAGGCAATAGCCTTTGACTGTGTCCATTGCACATGTTTGTCCTCTCCTTTAAGCCCACTAGCCAGGGCCTTCACCCCTGGCCAGTGAGCACGCCATTTGGCCGTGTACACCCTATATTTTAAAACACTGCCAGGCCACTATCCATGGACTTTGGCCAAGGCCAGTGGCTATGACCTTCAGTTGTGTCCATTATACATATGTTTCGGGCCCAGTAGCCAGGGTGAGCATGGCCTGTGGATTTGCCCACTCTATAGGCGTGGTGGCTATACATGTCTTTCATGCCCAATAGCCAGGGCCGGCGATGCCCACATTATATTTTGAAACACTACCAGGCCACTAGCCATGGCCTTCGGCACTTGCTCGTGAGCACAGCCTTTCACTCTCTTATTTTAAAACACTACCAGGCCAATAGCCATGGCCATGGCCACTACACATGCTCAGCCTCTCTTTCGGGCCAACTAGCTAAGGCCTTCAGCCATGCCCACTCTCTATTTAAAAAAATTACCAGGCCACTAGCCATGGCCTTCGGTTATGTCCACTTTGCACCTCATACCTCACTGTAGCTGTAAATATTCATGTTTTCTTTACATTTTCCCCATAACCACAGGTATAATAACAATGTACTACAGATTGCTGCGGTTATCGGTAGTTATCCATTACCCATGGTTATTGGGAAAAGCAACAAAAGAAAATGCTTCCATGCCTTCCCAGGAATTCACCAAGTGCCCCCCCCCCATCTGGGCCTGCTCCCCCACTCTCCTAAAGGCCTCCTCACCTCCCCAGCCCTCTCCCATTCCCCCTCCAACACTTGCTGTTTCCTTGGCTCACTTTCATTCCCGATGTCTGGTGGCCGTGGTTATTCTGCCGAATACCCGCAGCTGCCAGAAAGTGTTTGTGCTTCGTGTTCTAAACTTCACCCCTAGCCCCCTCCAACTCTCATATTTCCCATGGTGTGCTCTTGCCTCGTCCCCACCTCTAGCCTGATGATAGTTAATTGTTTTTTGACCTGCAAATAGCATTTTTCTGCCTTCTTGGGTTACCGCAGGTGTACCCGCGGTTATTTCTCATAACAAACAAAATAAATATGGCGATTTTTCAGTCCAGAAAAGCCTGTCTGCTAAAATGCACCATGGGAGATATAACTGTAATTTTAGGAGAAGGGGCACCCCTTTCCCTGCAGATATTTTAAAAATAACTGGATGCAATAACCCCAGATGAACCTCTTCCCTGCGCCCCCCACCGCCACAAAAATCGAGTCAAAGGTTTGTGCCCAAGTTGTTTCGTACCTGTTCCAATTCTGTTCAGTGGTTTTCACTGTGCACTTGAGCATACATTGGCCTTTTCTGGTCTATTGGAAAATGAATGGGGACTAGTCAAAATTATTATTTTTTTGTTTTCTTAATAACATCTCTATTTTGTAACAGATCTTTCCCAAGATTTGCAGTACAATTTTGTCTGCTAAATTTCAGCTAAATCCATTGTACGAGTCAAACGTTATTAGCAATTCTTTTTATTTATTTCCTATGTATATCAATACTATAATATACACACACACACTAACTGTACCTGTGGTGTCATACGCTGATCTAAGCACTCCCTTCCAATTTCTCTCTCGACTCGCTCTCTCTGTCTAAATTTATATCTCTGTCTCTCTTTCTCTGTTACAAAATGACTACTGCTCTCTAGGTGTACACTGATGAGTAGAGCTAAACCCGCTACTCAACCTCACATTACCATCAAGCCAGCAGTGAACACAATCATAAAGGAAGGTGAAACAGGCACATCCAGACAAGTATATGTCCTTTTACTTTTTGTGTTAGTGAATGCTGAAGGCAGGCTTTACTCTTCAGGGGGGGGGGTGATCTGAGAACAATAGCAACCCAAATAGCATAAGTACAATGGTTCCAAATCAAATTATAATTGTTCTTTTATAATCATAGTTGTTTTTTTATAACGCGCTTAATACCAGAGATTGGTTTTTAAGTGTGGGATCAGGATTCAAACCTGTGTTGCGCTGCATTTTCTTGCTTCCAAGACAAACGTGTTGCCCCTGAGCTATCCCCCTCACCAAAAGAATGTCCAATCAAGGTTCTATAAAAATAGTCTTTTAATCAAACAATAAAATGCAATCAACTTAACTACAAACACTAGCAAAAAGCAACCACCAAAAAGAAAACACATAAAATGCAGACTGTTAAAGAATGGCACTCTCAGTAGATGAGAAGGGGTGTGCGGGCACTTAATTGGCACAATGTCAATGTCAAGGAATGTCTTAAGAAAAAAGCAGAGCAGTAACTATTGCCACAATTGAGGGTGTGGGGTCTCTTCACAATACCTTACTATTGCCTTTTGGGGTTTGACAGCATCGAGCTAGGCTTCTCTAAGCTTTCTGAGGCAGCGATTCAGCATCTGGTTGGCAAGCTGGTTAACTGGGTCCAACACATGGTGCAGTCCAAGCAGCTACGGCACGTGGCACCAAGAAGCTTCGGACAGGCAGGTGATGTCTTGGTTGGTGTAGCTCACAAGTGGTTCAATGCAGAAATCAGGGCCCTGAGCTCCTCCTTGACTTCTGGTTTGCTGAGAGCCCCAATCCAGTTTCTCCAAAAGGTCTTGGCGTGTCCAGGGACAAGCCAGGTCCTTCTGTTCTGCACTCTCACTTCAGGGAGCCTGGCTGGCACAGACAGGTGATCCTTCACCTCCAGTGTACAGGAGCCTGGCTCCAGTGCAGCCAGCAGAGAGGGGCCTCGGTCCAGCAGCAGTCTCCCCCCTGTTCCCTGGGAATGGTTAGGGGAAGGAACTCCCCTTTCCCTTGGATGCCTTCTGGCTTCACCTCTATGGCAGAGGTCCTTGAAATTGACTATACCCCCAGCAAAGGTTCAAAGGTGTATCCTTCTTCTCTTGAAGGTCCAAAGATCAATAACAAAATGGGGTGTGGGGTGACCCTCTTCTATTAAAAGCACAATTCCACAGAGGATTGGTCCAAAGCAGGCCTGTTGTAAGGAGTCAAATCCCTGTAGTTCTAACAAGCGCCTTTTGCCTTATGACATGACACCCAGAGCTCCATGTTTGCAGGAAATGGGCGGGTGGTTAGGGGGGGCAGGAGATGGAAGAGAGCCCTAACAGAAAGCAAGATGATGGGACCCTTCCCCAGGCTTACCTTCCCTCTCTGGATAATCTAGCCCCACCCCCTTCCCATGCATGCTGATGTCATAAGGACTCCAGTGGTCAGCACCCTGATGTGATGCTGGTTTTGTTATGTCAGTGCTTCCTCTGAAGCACTGTTCCCAGGAGACCAGGTGGGTACATTGTTTTACCCCTGGGGGCGAGGTGGGTACTACCCTTCCTGCTAGAGAATCAAAGGAGCAGCATCTTGGCAATTGCTCCACATAGCAGCGGCGGAGGCAGTCAGCCTAGACACCAATATACATCAGTCCTGTTATAGCTGGGCAAGAGATACAAAAGATGAAAGAGCCCCATCTGCTTGCAAGAACTGTGCCTTCCAACAGCAGTCAGGAATGCCCAGCGACCTTCGAATCTGCCCTGTGCTACTGCAGGGCTCGGACAAAGGGTGCCTGTAAAACATCTCAGACCTCCCTTTCAAAAACAGAATTACCTGCATCATTTATGATAATAAAGATTAAAAAGTATGGCAGTATGTCACACTCTGTGGGCGAGAGTCACATTGTTAGGTGTGCATTTGCTAATGCAATCCCAGTCATTGCTGACAGCAGTGACTACAGAAAAAACAGATATCTTATGGTTGACAGAGGACTGTGTTTTAGTTGAATGAGAAAAGCAGTGACAGAGGCTTTCCTCAAGAAAAAGACTGGACTGAAATCAGGATACATACACTGTCATCACTGGTGTCCTGCGGGAATGCCCCTATCTCACCGTGGGTGCATTGTCCGCATGGGGAGATTCTAATGATCACTTACAGTATGTATTCACTTATAGTATGTATTGTAGTCTTAAGGAGAACTCTACACATGTCTTACTGAACAAAGCATGTTACCAAAACCCTAGAACAACCATTTCAATTACTTTCTGATAGAAGGTGATGACTCCAGGATGGACAGCCTGGTACCCTGCTGGTGTACCCTTTTGAAATACCCCTGTGGGAAAGGGGAAGAGATACATAGCATCAAGGAGGGTTTCTGGCTGTATTGTATGACATTAATGAGCATTTTGGAAACATAAGAATGACCACATAACTTGATATTTGGCAAATATGCATGTGATGAAAGGGTTGTATGCGTAAATCGCTAAGCACATAATGTACATCACGCTTGGTGCTCATTTAATTTTTCACAAAGCTCTTCCAAGCATTAAAGTGTTCTTTTTTTTTAACTGAGCCCTATATACTCATTCGACAGCCACAGGATATGGATGTGAGAATAAAATGGTTGTGACATCTTTCTCTCCGTTAGGGTCCAAGAGCTCAAATGAGCCAGAATCTTAGAAAAGGAGGAGCTGAGAGGGGAAGCTGGTGCACAGACATCCTTAGAGAATTATATATATATATATATATATATATATATATATACACACACACACATGCGCGCGCATGGCTTTTCATCACGCCCAACAATATTTGGTGGCGGACCATCACGCAAATGCGATGCCTAGCAGTCTCAGGTGTAGTTATTAACCTCTTTGCAGTATTCTGACTTTTAAATCGGCAGCGTTCCCGCAATAATTGGTTAATTGATTGTGAGACTCCGCCGAGCCGGTGAAAGGGAAGAACAGCCCCTGATCAGGCCTCCCCAGGTTGAAAGCTGCTCAGTCAGCCCTCTGATGCAGTATTTGGGTGGAAGCACAATTGTACATGAAAATGCTCAGCCCGTTTCTTAACACACCAGATGAGGGCAGATCCAGAAACCTTTTCTTCCATCCCCCATACTCCAAGCTCCCTGGCTCTACACTCAGTCTCCTCACTCCTTCTGACTTTCCAGCTAATGTTATCGCCTGCCAATTCAGCCAGAACATGGTTCGCACCAAGGCACCAATCATACTCAGCCAGAGCACGCTATGTTTCACTGTAATCCACGGGTCTGCAACCTTTGGCTCGCCAGTTGTTTTGGACTACAACTCCCATCAGCCCCAACCAGCATAGTCAATGGTGAGAGATCATTGAGTTGTAGTCCAAAACATCTGTAGAGCTGAAGGTTGCAGACCCCATTTCTAATCACATGCATGCCATGCCTGTTGGGTGGCATGCTCTGTACTGCAATCACTTCAAGGCCATTCTTCAATTACATGACAACGTGGCCTTTCACAGGACCAAGGAGACCTACCACTTTGCCTAGATTGCTCCAACTCCACAATGCTTCCGATCACAGACTCTCTTATCCTTTCGGGTGGGATGCAGTTATGTTTGTAGCATGTGTGTCAGAGATAAAATAATATTTACCAAGATGCTGTACTAATGACGATTCGCCTGGGATACATTTGGCACTGTAGGTTACTTGTTATGATATGATATGATATGTCATTTGTAACACGGCTGTACACAAGTGTTTCTAGACCTGACAAGACAAGGGAGGGAAGACAGAAGGACGGGAAGACAAACTATCTTACTATGCCTTGTGTCATTCAGATTGTGCACGTGCAAGAACGAAAAGTGCAAGGGGAAAGGGGGGAGTGCAAGGGAGAAGGGAAGGGAAAACAGGGCAGCAATGTTCTGAGTAAGTGCAGCCAGGGCAGCGTGGCTCTGGGTAGTGCAAGGAGAACCAGGGGCTATAGGGTTACAGTTACAGCACCTAAGTGCGTGGTAGGCACAGAGGCTGTGCAACTGTGACTGATCAAGAAAGAGCCTGGTACCCAGTGAGACTCTGAGGGTAGCCAAACAACCAGTCGGTACAGCAGACAGCTAGGTCAACAGGGGAAAGAGAAAGCAGAGGAGAAGAGGAACGTGTTGAGCTGCTTCTGGAACTTCAGGTGGTCCGGCTCAAGTTTGAGAGAGCCAGTGAAGACATTCCAGAGGGAGGCACCTGAAGAGGAGTGAAATCTACCCACCACTCTCGGCCTGGAGAAGCACCTAACTCTTAGAGAGTTGGAGGTAGCTGAGCAAAGCGATAATACATCAAGCTTATTTTTATACACACATAATCTACTTGGGAACTTTCATTCCTTACAAGTCTGTCATATGGCAATTGTGTCTGTGAACTTTGAATACTACGGCTCCATGGTGTGAGGTAGGGCTAGAGCATGTACTGTGCTACCTATCAGTAAGAATAAATTAAGGGTACAGTGGGTTAGTTCTTGCGCTGTTTGCAAATGGCTAAAGAAGGTTTTTTGGGAGCTCAGCTACGGCTTAGTTGAAGTGTGCTGACACCCTAAACACTCTCCAACTTCTAATACCCCAGTTTTTTTCTTACACAGGGTCTCTTAGACCTAGGGAGAAAAGAAGCATTGGAGGGGCCAGTCTAGAAATGCCACACTGGAATAGAGTCTGCTAGAATCCAAAGGGCGTCCCTGGGTGTCTTCTACTTGAAGGAAAGACTGGGATAAGGAGGTAGGAGAAGTCATGAAACCTCTCATCTATAGAGAAAGAGTGGCAGTGACGGGCTGGTGCACCTGCAGTGTCTCAACATATTGGGGAGAGAAAGTGGTGGAAGTGTAACGGTATGCCTGGCCTTCTTCTGGCACTAACAGGGAAGTGGGAGAAGGGAAGAGGTGGAATATGGAGTCTAAAAGCTCAAGAGCACCTGATGGAGGAGCTATCCTGTACAGCACGGGATGTGTGCAACACGCGCACTGCAGTTGTTTGGGGGGGGGGTAGGAGTTAGGGGGATGTGGGTGCGTTAATCGGATCATTGGAGGAGTTGATGTATCCTCCTTGATGGAGCAAAATAAAAGAGGTGATGGCTGGAAGGTTCAGAATTCATCTTCAACCTCTGGCAATTGCTCTGGGCACCTGCCAAGCCATTATAAAAAGGGAAAGACCATATGCAAATCAGGCTTGGTGCCACCCCAAAAGGGGCTGTCCGGACCAAACTGTTTGGTCACATCCCTTCTGCACGAGATCATAAGCATCCCCAAACGTGTTTCTGCCTTGTCTGGTTGCCCAGAGAAATTGCCAGAGGTTTAAGATTCATTCGAAACCTTCCAGCCATCACCTCTTTGTTTTGCTTTGTCACCTTGATTGCGACGAGCATGCCCAGATGTGGATCCTGCGCCTAGAGACCCAAGCTACTCTTCACTGATGAAGCCCAATGAGGCCAACACCTGTCTGGGGATGCTTGTGGTCTTGTGCAGAGGGGATGCGACATAGCAGTTCGGGATGGATTGCCCCTTTGGGGGGTGGGACAAAGCCTAATTTGCATATGGTCTTTCACCTTTCTGTAATGGGTTGGCAGGTGAAGAACGATGGTCTGGAGGGTTTCCCAGAGCAATTGCCAGAGGTTTAAGATTAATTCTAAACCTTCCAGCCATCAGCTCATTGTTTTGCCTCCTCCTTGATGGATACAACTTGTTTGTTGCAATTGGCATGATGCTAAAACGAATAAAGAGTTTTTTGTTTTTTTAAATGAAGTCTAAAGGCTCCATGGAGAAAGCTGCCATGGTATATGGCTGTGTTTTAGGTTTTTCAACATAATGTACTGAGAAAGCAGTAGAGGTTTAAGGGTTTGCCTGGGGGGCTTTGTGCACTAAGAGGGGAAGGGGATTGAAGTCAATGCACCATTACAGTTCACAACTCTGTGGAGAAGGTGGCACTAGAAGAGGACTGTGCGTGAGAGCCATCACAAACTGAAGATTGTGGAAGGTGTGGAAAGGTGTGGCCGGTGGATCTGTGCACATTAAACATGGAGTGGGAAAGTGGAAAGTGAATCCACAGTGTCTCCGAACTCTAGGAGTGAGTGGGAAAAGTAGATGCTGAACCCACAGAAACTCTCTACTCTAGGGGGGGAATGGGAGAAAGGGATAGGTGCACTGGTGGTCTGCCACAACTGAGGAGTGAGTGGGAAAGTGGAAGGTGAATCCCTGGTGTCTCTGAACTCTAGGAGGATAATGGGGAAATGGAGGAGATGTCCTCCCACAACTGAGGAGTGAGTTGGAAAAATAGATTGTTCACCCATAGAATCTCCCACCTCTAGGGGGAGCATGGCAGGAGTGGTGTTTTGGCCCAGGGAGTCTCCCACAACTGAGGAGTGAGTGGAGATATTGTATGCTTAACCCATGAAGTCTCCCAACTATAGTGGGAGAATAAGAAAAGGAAAGGGGCACCCTAGTGGTCTGCCACAACTACAGAGTGAGTGGGAAAAGTGGATGGTGAACCCATGGACTCGCTCAACTCAAGTGGAAGAATACAAAAAGGAAAGGGGTGCCCAGTTGGTCTCTAGCAACTAAGGAGTGAGTGTGAAACGAAGATAGTGCACCCATTGAGTGTTAAAACTCTAGGGGGAAATGGGAGCAGAGAAGAGGTGCACTGATGATATGCTACAACTAAGGAGTGAACGGAAATTTAGAGGGTGCACCCATGGAGTCTCTAAACCCCCGTTCGGAGAACGGGAGATGGAAAGAGGTGTGTTGGTGGTCTCTCACAACTGAGGAGTGAATGGGAAAAGTGAATGATGTACCCATGGAGTCTGTCAACTCTAGAGGGAGGATCTGAGAAATCAAGAGGTTCCTTGGGGGTATCCCAAACTGTGGAGTGAATGGGAAAAGTAGATGGTGCACTCATGGAATTTCTCAACTCTAGGAGGAGAATGGGAGAAGGGAAAGGTGTGATAGTGGTCTCCCACAGCTAAGGAGTGAGAGGGAAAAGTAGATGGTGCACCTCTCTCTAAACGCCTGACGAAGAACAGGAGATGGGAAGAGGTGCATTGGCAGTCTTTCACAACTGTGAGGTGAATTGGGAAAGTGAATGCTGTACCCCTGGAGTCTCTCAACTCTATGGGGACAATGGGAGAAGGGAAGATGTGTCTTGGGGGTTTACCACAATGAAGGAGTGAATTAGAAAAATAGATGCTGCACCCATGGAGTCTCTCAACTCTAGAGGGAGAATGCGAGACATGAAGAGGTGTCCTGGGGTGTGACAAAACAACTTCCGGGGCACCAGTGGTCTAGGTATGAATATCGGTTTCTAAACCATCAATCAGCCTCACGCCTCGAGTACACCAGAAGGGAAACAGATTGGAAACACAAGTCAATTATAAGCCTCCTTGTCGAATTTTGGTAACGTGGACGGAACGGCAGGCTTATCTCTTCAAGGTCGTGGATCATTGGTTAGTTGCAACACAGCGAAAATACAATTATTACCCAATGATAAAAGGGACTGTCCAGCTAAGGTTGTATAAAAATATCTACTTTATTATTATTCAACAGACAGTTCAAAATACAACCCACCCTGTAAAGGAATGCAGAGGACAGACAGTTTCAAAAAGGAAAAGGGATGCACTCTGGATACTGACTGGAGGGTAGTCGGTAAAGTTATTAATCTCCATAGTTCAATGATACTTGGTTTCAGCACAAAGGGAGCAATGGGTTGTAAAATATCAATAGGGGCCTTCAGAGAAGGACCAGGGGGACAGAACCACAATGTACCTTGTGCTTGTAGAAATCCTTGGTGCTCGACAAGGTCGAGTCAAGTTTCAGGGCATTTTGCATCTCAAGATGGGAGACAACTCGGGTATCAGGCGGCATGCAATTCGGCGAGCGAGGCTGGATGGACAGCTGCAGGCTGGCTTACAAGGTGGCTCAGGGTCAGGGATCATTGTCTTGGTGCTGGTTTGCGGGTCTGAAGCACTGGCCGAGGCATCTCGGATGACGTTAGAGACTGCAGCATGACAACAGTCAGAGGAACAGTCGGTTGCAGCTCAAAGGGCTAAAAAAAAGGCCTTTAAGGCAGACGCTTGTTTATGCTTCTCAATGCATTCCTCCTAGCTTCTTCGCTGGGCTTGTGTTGTCCTTTAAGGCAGACGACCAAAAACTGAGGAGAGTGTTGCGGGCAACTGCTGTGTCCTGGGTTTGGTTCACAGACTCTCTGGCACTTCCCACCTAGGAAGCTTGCCTGCATAGCCTAGCAGGGCATGCTGTGTGCTGGCTGGGTACAGGTTCGGGAGCTGCTGGAGGTTCCTCTGGATTCAGTATCTCCCTCTGTTCCCTAGTAAATATTTAGGGGAGGGAACTTGTTTCCCCCTTTGGAAATCCTAGTGTTCCTTCTCTGTTAGAAGCTGTAAGGCAGACATTATCTTCATAAGAAAAAACAATTTCCCAAGAACAAGCTACCTATTGGTGTCACACATATGGGCTTGAGGTCTAGACAAAGATTTGGCACATTTTGACAATAATCTTGTGTTTGAAGCAAATATCACAAGATATAACACATAGGCTAGTATTTTATCACAAATATATTAACTTTTATTAATCTTCATAAAATATTGAGCCCGGTGGGTTCAATTATTAAAAGAACACAAAGAACAATAGAGATAAATCACAATCCTGTTAAATAGCATGAAACAATCATATGGAGATAACGCAGTGTGAGTCAACTTATTTCATCCTGATCCTATATAAAAACACTATTGTTTCTCAAGGTGATGTTAGTCATTCTAAGGGTGACTTGTCAACATGAATATTTTTATAGTGAAGCTATTACAAAAAGTCCCCAGTTGGTACAGTCTGTGGGCATAAGCCCATCTATACAAAGTGTCTTGGTACAGTCTGTGGGCATAAGCCCATCTATACAAAGTGTCGACAGGATAGCTCTGTTTCCAGCCTTATAGGTACAAAAAACAAAAACGTTTTTTTCATTTGTAGCTGACTGTTGTCCATTCAGCCAGTGTAGGACCAAAATAAGGCTTTCATCAGGACACGTTAGAGAGGTGTTTTTGACCCAAAACTCAGCGTCTTCACAGTGGGTTTCGAATATTAACTGGAATATCTCTAGAGACAAACAAACCAAAAAATTAAAAACTAGCTGTGTTTGAGATATCATTCATAAACATGCCTCATCACCATTTCTATGACCTGCCCTGTCTTCTCTTGATCATTGTGCACCCAAGAAGAAATCTCTACGTGATTTTTCATATATGACTATGACAAAATTAAATTAAGTAAGTTATTTTGTGTTGTCTTTGTTGTCACTTTTGGGACACCTTAATGTGCACATACATTTCCTATTTTTGCATAATTCTACTTTTGTTGATCATTTCATTGTAACAAGGTGTTTGTTATTTTTAATACCTTATAGTGTAGCTGAAGTTTGTTGATTTTTTTCAAAAGGTTATTTCGAGGTCTACACTGGCTGAATGGACAACAGACTGTACCAACTGGGGACTTTTTGTAATAGCTTCACTATAAAAATATTCATGTTGACAAGTCACCCTTAGAATGACTAACATCACCTTGAGAAACAATAGTGTTTTTATATAGGATCAGGATGAAATAAGTTGACTCACACTGCGTTATCTCCATATGATTGTTTCATGCTATTTAACAGGATTGTGATTTATCTCTATTGTTCTTTGTGTTCTTTTAATAATTGAACCCACCGGGCTCAATATTTTATGAAGATTAATAAAAGTTAATATATTTGTGATAAAATACTAGCCTATGTGTTATATCTTGTGATATTTGCTTCAAACACAAGATTATTGTCAAAATGTGCCAAATCTTTGTCTAGACCTCAAGCCCATATGTGTGACACCAATAGGTAGCTTGTTCTTGGGAAATTGTTTTTTCTTATCATGTTTTGACCACATCCCACAAGCCCCTAAATAAAAAAGTGGTCCCTTGCTCATTAAACTTCCCTAGACATTATCTTCAGCCAGGTTCCAAATGACCCTTCTTGTTACTCCTTGCAAAGTCCTCAGATGATCTCCCCAAAAGAGAGGGTCAACTCTCTTCTTAAAACCAAATGGGCCCCAGTTATTGGTGTAGGCTAAGCCTACCTTAATGAACCAATCATGGGTCCCCAACAACAATCTCTTGTGTGCATGAGGTCATAACCAGAGCGCTTTGAAACAGAAACGTTAAAGGGGTGAAAACATGTAATGCTAAGTCCCACCCATCTTCCTGTCTGTTGTGGATCAAATGGTCTCGCTAGTTAATTGAGCTCTCTGTGGTTCCTGATAGCAGGTCTCTCTTGAAGTTGCCACAGGACCAGACTTTTGGTCTCTGCCAAACCACCTACGTGTACCTTCTGAATGACGTCCCCCTGCTGGGATAACTACTGTAAATACATAGTTCCGGACATGACAGGTCACTGCCCTTGATACTGAGAGGTGGGAACTGGCTTCAGGTTGACAAAGTGCATATCAAAGGTGGTTGGGATTTTTCTGTCTGTTGTTAACCTCTGCAGCCAGGCCCCAGGTGGGCCTGTTTGAAGTATACTCTACTGGTATGTTAATTATATTAATTGCTACCACCATCTACAGAGGATAAACATACAGATAGGATGGATCCATGGAGTATTTGGTAGTTAATTAGGCTGACCATGACAGGAGGAATGTTTTGCCCCCCCCCCCTTATGAGGTGCATCATGTACTCCACCTGTCAGATCCCAAATAAATATGACGAGGACTGCGCCTGTAGGCTCTGTCCACCCAGAGTACATGGGTCTATGTGTATGTCGTGGAGAGAGCATAGAAAAATGCGTGCAGATTGGCCCCAAACATTTTCCAAAGGTTGATCTACCATCATTCAATTTCATTTAAAATTTCAAAAAAGCCTAGGCCAGCACACAACCACCGTGCGAATGGTCGATTTCCTCACATGGGTCTCCCACAACTAAGGAGTGAGTGGAAAAAATAGATGGTGCATCCACTGAGTCTCTCTACTCTAGGCCGAGAATGGCAAAGTGAAGAGGTGCCCTGGTGGTCTCCCACAACTAAGGAGTGAGAGGGAAAAGTAGATGGTGCACCCATGGAGTCTCTAAACCACTGACGGAGAACGGGAGATGGAAAGAGGTGTGTTGGTGGTCTCCCACAACTGAGGAGTGAATGGGAAAAGTGAATGGTGTACCCCTGGAATCTCTCACCTTATGGGGAGAATGGGAGAATTGAAGGCGTGTCTTGGTGGTATCCCACAACTAAGGAGTGAGTGGACAAAGTAGATGGTTAACCCATGGAGTCTCTAAACCACTGACGGAGAACGGGAGATGGAAAGAGGTGTGTTGGTGGTCTCCCACAACTGAGGAGTGAATGGGAAAAGTGAATGGTGTACCCCTGGAATCTCTCACCTTATGGGGAGAATGGGAGAATTGAAGGCGTGTCTTGGTGGTATCCCACAACTAAGGAGTGAGTGGACAAAGTAGATGGTGCATTCATGGATCTGTCAACTCTTACCAGTGAATAGTACAAGTGGAGTGCCGGAACCCAGGGCAGACTCCCCACCATCCTTGTGCTGCACCGCTCACTTCTGTCCTAGACATTTGATTTTCTCTGAAGACCGTGTTTTCCATGTCAGTGAACCAAAGACACTGGGAGGCACAAAAAGAAAAGAAAAATCACAATTGAGGCATTCAGGTGAAAAGCCCAGTTATCTGATGTGTAAAGAGCAACAATTGGCTAAAAGTCAACAACCACATTGAAAAAAGCCAGTTTATAGAAAATAAACCTTCCCCTTTACTCCTGGATCGAAAACACAGGGTTCCGGACAACAGTCGCCAAATGAAATGTCATTGAAAAGCAGAATAAAAACATACATATTGCTATATATTGTTTAATCTTTACTTCCAGCAAATGTCGAGTCCAGGAACAATTCATCCAAATAGCTGCAGACAGGCCCCAATTACACGAGCCCCTAAAAATGCTATTCTTCACCCTGTTTCTATAGCAAATTAACAGAGGGAAAGGGAGAGAGGAGGAAATTGGCTTGGGAGGACAGAGGGAAAGTGGTGTGCGTTTAAGGCCGAGTTGGGCGAGATTGGCTAAGTGTGTTTCCAGCATATGATTACAGCGGAGCCTGTGTTTATATCTGTAATGACATATTCTTGTACAGCAGCCTGTGATAACAGCCCGATCACTTCTCCTGGGCCGATCTATACGCCGCAGATTGAACACAGAAGCTCACCTGCGAATTGGCTCTCCTCCAGGGCCTTATGGAGGGAATAGTGACCTGTCATTAGAGAGAATGGAATATTGACCAGAGCACGTATCGACACAGCGATAATGGAAATAAATGCGGATCTCCTTCAATCAGGCGCGCGCAGCCGTGGGGGCGAGAGCAAAGGGTAAGAATGGGGCATAGAACAAGGACCATTTCAGGGAGAACAACGGGATGACAATTGGCTCCAGTTCCGCGGGTCCAGCTGCCTGCCAATTATCAAGCAGGATAAACAAATATAAACTTGGATCCCAAACGACATGGGTTAGTCGTATGCTGGGTAGCGCTTAGATGCCCTTGTGTAGTAGTGCTTTATACATTCCAAAATATATATACTTGGGGTATCTCAAACCCGCCTCAAGCATATTACTCAGTATTTGTATATAATCCCTTTACTGCATGTGCACAAAGTCTATGTGTGGGTCATCAAGAGAGGTTCAGGTAGAATCCCTGGCAGGGCAGGAAATGGGTCGGAACAAGACAGAGTGGCGCTCCCCAGACCCAAAGGTTTGCCCACATCACTCATAGATCTGCTCTTAAACCGCGTTATCCGATGGACGTGCAACCCCTGCGAAGACTCGGCAGAGCCGCAGAGTCGTCTGAAAGCAGTCTGCTAGTTGAAGGGAGGGTTGCTTGTGGGTGTAATATGGATTTAGAACAGGATCCTCTCCCTGCAGTTGAGTTATCACATGCACAAGCAACCCTCGTTTAAACAAGCAGACACTTTCAGTAGACTCAGGAAACTGAATACAGAAACAGTCAAAGCCTCAAATACTTGCTGCAGCTGTCCAAGCTGGTATATATGTCCTGCAATGTACACACATTTGTTTACTTAGGGTGAGTAGTGTAATCAATCAAAACTGCAGAGCCCAACTTGCATTACTTTCTCAAAAGGGTTTCTTACTGAGTCCCTATACGACATGTTTCACATTTAAAATTGTGGTCATTCTTATGTCCCCATAATGCTCTGCTTTTATGCAAATCACCAGGATTGGGTTCCATGAGTGTCGAAGCCTGGGGCCACACCCCTCGCCCTTCTCCTCCCCATGTCCCCAACCCTCCAAGGATAAGAGGGTTCCCCCAGTATATTGTTTTCATTTCCAGAAGTGATCCAGGGGGCTCCTCCATAGTACAATTAAGCAAAGGACATCAACATCGAGATGTCACTGAATGGTGGAATTCGGGTAGAACCCGACTGCAGCAATGATATGTTCATTTCTATGAATGTGTTAGTCCAGACTGACATTTTACATTGCAAACCAGCTGTAGTTTACCAAAGAACCAGCCAGTAGTTTCAGAAAAAAAATAATGATTTAAAGAGGCACAACAGTTATAATCATTTCAACTGTTTATAAGACACATATAGTATTTAATTCAATTAAGACATAAAAATTACAAATTCATCAAAATTCACATTATAAAACACTGTAACCGAAGATTAACTCCAGAGACCTCGAGAGACGGCGACGGTAGACCACGCAAGGGCCTCATTTGGAATTTGAAAACCTCGACACTACTAAGAAGGAACAGCCATGCTCCTCTCGATAAAAGAAGGACGGTTGACTCAACATCATACCTACAAATAAACACTTGTGGAAGTATGTTCTATAGAGTACCATGAAGTATCTATCTCAGAACTAAGCCGAAGAGTGGCAGTACTGCTTACTATTTGAACCTATCTATTTTCGAACACAGAAGGTTCGAGACTCCATCAGCTGATGTCCACCTAAGGGTGTTTATCCCACAAATGGGAATCCTTAACTAGAAAAGTCTCTCCTTGCTTTAATCATGATTGCTTCTAAATCAACTCCACAGATTAGACAAGTTACAACGGTCTGACACCGCGCAAGATACAGCGTGCACACTGCTTACAATCAGCTGAAGGAAACTTCAGCCCTATAGATCTAAAGTATAGATTGTATGTTTTAACTTTATCAAGTGACAATACTCCTTAAGAAAGTTCTGTATACATCTAAAGAGAACTGAAACATGTCGAGAACAACACAATGGCTTATGTAGTAACCATTGATAAAGCACAAACGTCAAGATAATGACAATATCAATTTAGAGACTAGCACTATAGTCCTCTAGACTACTAATAACTAGATCTATATTGATCGTTGTTTAGCCTAATAGGTCACGTTTTGTCACATATTTTTATACAGCGTTTTATAATGTGAATTTTGATGAATTTGTAATTTTTATGTCTTAATTGAATTAAATACTATATGTGTCTTATAAACAGTTGAAGTTTAATTATTATAACTGTTGTGTAAATATGAGCTATCTATCTCCTGTTTAAATAGTCTCTACCTCCCAGAATAAGATAGAGTGACCACTCTGGTGGTCATTTGGAAATCCCTCCTTATATGGTATATTCAGAAAAAAAACATACATTTAACACCCCCTTGATTGTTCCAGCCTTCAACGTATTCTCTATTGGTTTGGCCCTTACCAAACCATACTTGGAACACAAGAACAACCAACCACAGGAGCAACTGGAGACCGGTGACATGACATACCATGACATGAGATGAACCCACACTGACCTTCCTCTGCATCCAATCCACTCTACCAGCTATCTTAGCCCACTCCTCACCTCTGCCCTAGCAGTTGCACCACCACCTAACACCAGAACCCTTACCTTTCCACCCACACTCACCCACACATTCACACCTTCCAACATGTCCATGCATTGCACTCCCACTGTCAGAAATCTGACTACGCGCCAGTTAACCTAAAATATTTGAACCTCGAGCCAGAGACATCATTCACACTACACATAACACTCGGACTAGCCGTGAGTACAGTGGCACACCCACCACCCCTCCCTTTGACAGAGCCACACACTACCTCAGTAACACCAACGCCAAGCCCAATCCAGTCAACCCAGCCTCCTTGCCATCCCCCACTAAGACCATTACCCCCCCATCAGAGGCGCCCTAATAAACGCACGCTCCATAGTAGCACACGCTACTGACATAGCAGACCTTATACTATTTGAAAATCTGGACGTCTTAGCCATAACTGAGTCCTGGCTCCACGCAGCAGCAAGCCCAGCTCTTATGTTAGCTATCCCTGAAGACTACACCATCCTCAGAACCGATAGAACTGAATCAAGAGGCAGAGGCCTTGCCATAATTTCTAAAACCCACCTCAACATGAGACTTGTCCCGTCAGACACCCTCAACTCCTGCAAAACACTTATAGCTAAACTGCCCACCGCTTACGCCCAAACACTTACCATCCACCTTCTCTACAGGCCCCCCGCCCCGCTTGGCTGTTTCGAGGCGGACCTAACTACCACCTCACAAACAATTTAAAAAATACAACCCAGAGTCTTCTCATAGGCGACTTTAACCTTGGCTTTACGGACCTCAAAGATTCTCAAGCCGCTCTTATTGCTAACACCCTATCCAAGATAGGATTTGTCCAAAGAGCGAACCTCCCCACCCACAACAAGGGGAGGACCCTGGACTGAGTGGCAGACTATAACTGCCTTGCCTCCATCACCGCCATCTCCTCCCAGCCGTGGTCCGACCATCATCTCCTTACATTCTCCCTCGAGGCCTCAACCCCGACCCCCCCCAACAACTCACCAGCTCCGGCAATCCCGACGAGGAACAAAAACAACATCAGAGCTGAAAAACTCATCCCCCTTATTCTCCCGACACTGAACTCACTCACAGAATCCTCCAACCCCCATACCCTTGTAGACGAATATAGTAACATCATGAGGACAGCCCTTGATTCCATCGCTCCGATGAAACTCAGAAAACGCAAACCCAAAAGACATCTGAACTCATGGTTCTACCCACACCTGAAACACCTCAGACTCGAAAAATGCAAATGCGAACACGCATGGAGACAATCACCTTCAGATAGCAATAAAACAAACCTCAACAAAATAACTACTCTCTACAAGAAATAAATAATAATGGCCAAGCAAGAAACCTACAACTCGAGAATTTCACAAGCCAATTCTAGCATAAAAGAACTGTTTACCATCCTCAAAGAGCTTGAAACACCCACCCCTATCCCAGACACATGTGTGAAAGACAAAGAATGGTGTACTAGTATCCAAAATGCCCTTACCAACAAAGTTGCAGGCCTACAAACTAAAATAAACAACAAGAAAGAATTCCTCCTTGGCACCACCCGTGTAGCCAACATCACGCCCCCCCTCAAAAATCTACTCCAAAACCCCCCTTTGCTTCTGCTTCTCCAAAGTAACCACACTAGAGGTTGAACAAATCATTCTCACCCTTAAACCTTCTAATTGGCAGGGTGACCCCTGCCCCTCACAAATTATCAAAGATGCTTCCAGAGACCTCTCACCTTTTATCACCAAACTCATCAACTCCTCCTTCTCCTCAGGCACCATCCCCAGAAACCTCAAAGATTCTTGGATTCTCCCTCTACTCAAAAATCCCTCCTTATACCCTTTAATACCCAAGAACTACAGACCCATACCCACCGTCCCCTTCCTGCTTGAAATATTAGATAAGGTAGCCTATCTTCAAATACAACAATACTTGGAAAAAAATCATCTCCTGGGAATCCGTCAGTCTGGCTTTAGACCACAACATGGAACTGAGACTGCTCTAATAGACCTTAAGGCTCAAATTGACACTCTCAGAGACAATGAGAAAGCTGTCCTACTACTTCTACTTGACCTTTCAGCTGCATTTGATTTAGTAGACCATAAAATACTCTGTAGCCACCTAGACTCGGAAGCCCAATCTTCACAAGAGGCAATAGGCTGGATTCAATCCTTCATCAACAACAGGTTTATGCCTGTCTTCTCTACCACCGCCTCTGCCCACCCCATCCCCATCACTTGTGGGGTTCCCCAGGGCTCATGCGTCTCCCCCACCCTGTACAATATGTTCACGAAGCCCCTGTTCGACGACCTTGATGGTCTTGGTATCACCTTCACCAACTATGCCGATGATACCCAGATCCTTATCCCGCTGACGGGAGATTACGACAAGGATTTGGCCTTGGTGAACAAAGTGTACCTCAACATCCAGGCATGGATGGCCTCTCATAGTGTATGCCTGAATGATTACAAGACTGAGCTCATCATCCTTGGCACCACATGCAATTTAAACAAACTTGATCATAAATACTCTAGCTTCATCATAGACGCATCTCTATTAATGTAGCCAAAGAAGTTAAAACGCTAGGATTTTACCTTGATGCCACACTTTCCTTCGGTAAACCGTTCAGTTCCATGGCCTCCTCCGCAGCCTACACTTGTAAATTTATTAGAGCAGCTAAGCCCTTCCTCTCGACTCATAGCTGCATTACCCTAGCTAGAGCCATAATTCTGTCAAAACAGGACTATTGTAATGCCCTGTATGTGGGTGCCAACAAATACGTCACTGACAAAATCCAGATTTTGCAAAATAATGCTCTTTGAGCAGCACTGAGCATCTCCAAAAAAGAACACATCTCCTACACTAGAAGAGCCAATAACTGGCTCACCACAACCGACAAAATCCTGCTGAAGGTAGCCTCGCTTTCTCACAAAAATGCCTCAATGACACAGCCCCCCCGATACCTCGTAGTCAGATTCCAGAGACACACCCCCAATAGACTTACTAGAACAGTGAACTCCAACCTCCTTTCTGTTCCTAGATTTAAACAATCTAAAACTGGAGGTAATAGCTTCCAAGTGAAAGCGGCCCAACATTGGAACTCCCTGCCACCCATTTTAAGAACAGCCCAAACCTATCCTCACTTCAGGCGCAATTACACTCATTGGTTAAAGAAAAATGACCGCTAACTCTTGCCTTGACTCAAACATATACATTTGTAATTTACTGTTACTGCATTTGCTTGTACTTTTGCCTTTTTCTCTTATGTTCCTATATTAATCATGTATATATTTGTAAATTCCTATACAGCATTCTAACCAAGCTGAAAACATACTTGTTGCTCCTGCGCCCTGATACCCTTGGGTATGGTGCACATTACAAATGAATAAAACAAACAAACAAACAAACATCGGCATGAGAGCGGCATGAGAGCAGAGTGAGAGGGAAATTTGCGCATGGTCACATTGCTAGGATTAGTCAAATATTGGCATCCCGATTTATTTACACAGTCGCCTTTTTGAACAGGGCTTAGATACTGTCTTCTGCTCCCAACTCTTCAACATGACACCATTCGAGGCTGAACTTGGGGTGGATCTCTCTCTCTTCAAGTGAGTTTACATCCTAAGTGGCCACCTCCTTTTTGCATTTGCTCACAGAATTACCACGTGATAGCCACTTCTCTGATAAGCCAAGTTTACCACGAGCAGCTTGTTGGAGATTCAACCAAGGCTCTTGACTACCCTGTCCTCTATCCCAAACCCTCGTAACATTGATTCATAAATTAGTGGCTCCAGGATCTTTTCAGCATCTTCCTCAACTGCGATGTCATCGTTCGATCAATTTCCGTTGTCGCAAGCTCAGCCCCAATACCCGATGTGGCTATGAATGCGGCTACTCTATATTTTTGGAGAAAGGGGTTCACTTGTTCCCTATGATAAAGTCCGGCTTGGCTGCACATAGAACTTCACAATCTCCAGACCACCTCTGTGCACCCACCCACTTGACAGCTGAATATGGGGGACTTGCAGGGACTTGGCCACCCCTACTTACCTTCATATTGGTTAAAACGCACACACGCATTCCATAACTCTCTGACAAATTTCCCACACCTGGTCTTCGGTCCCCAAGGGCGTTGAACCTACAGCGCATTGAGACCATACCAACGGTGAAAGGCGCTATACCAATGCCCATTACATAGACTCCTGGAGCGCACAGTAAACCTGGAGACCAGGAATTCAGCGCCTTCTCCATGCAGAGCTCTGTGGCCAGTACAGGCAACATTGCAGTAATGTCGTTTTGTGATAGGCAGGGGTGGTAGTCATGGCTGGGGAGACGAGAACCCAGTGGATGGAGCATACAGTAAACGGTAGCAGTAGACTTGCTGATGTATTTTGGGAATACTGCAAGCATTGGCTCTGCCCAATCTCCTGACACAGAATGATGGTTGTCATTAAAATAAGGGCGCATAGTTTCTGGGATGTTACAAAGGAGAACGGGGGAAGGGTTGCCGGAGGAGTTGGAAGAAACCAGCTGATGATTGTGCTTACTGGGCAATTGAGTGAAAGATTGCAGCCAATGATAAACCCGAGGCCTCTCATGATATTGACTGGGGAGGGCACCCCTGGCAGTGCATACCCGGTCGAAGACGAAGAGCCAGCCCGATCACAGCGCTAGAACAGAAGTGCTGCTAGGCCCAGTGTTTGGAGTCCCGGGCCTTCATTTACAGACAACTAAAGGGTAAATGCATTCATCCCGTTGGTGCAACGGTGCTACCGGGCATTCCTTGCCAAAGATGTAAGGAGCCAAACTGATCATAGCATTAAACACGTGTCCCGGTCCGTAGTAATGGATTCTAGGTCGTTTCCTAGCCACAGGTGTTGATCGGGGGGAATGGTTCTGTGGAGGGGTGAGAGCCAAATTGGACCTTTGCACCATTTTGGGGAAGAGCCAGGTTTTTAGTGCGTTCTGGAATGCCATGGAGCCATGGGTGTGTCGAATGAGGGGGGCAGTGAGGTCCAGATCATGGACTAAAGGTAGGCGTAAAGTGGTAGGTCCGTTTGGCAGTGTGCCCTGTCCAGCTAGAGCAGGGTCCCGATGTGGTGTGCGTACTTGGATGCGAAGAAGATCAAGAAAAGTCCAACAGAACCTGGTTTTTGACTGTGTCAAATGGCGCTGATGTGTCCGCGGGCATCAGGGCACAGATGGCATCAGCCCATGTGGGCAGAGGTTGACCAGACTGAAAAAATCAAAAACAGGACAGGGCATCAACATAAAAGTAGGACGTCAATGTGAAAGTGACCACCATGAATGCACATCGGTAGTGAGATAATGAGGGGGTGGGAGGAGAGGTTTGTGTCCAGTCTTTAAAAATGTGCTTGGCACTGTAAGCATGGTAAAAAAAAAAGCAACCTTTGCTCTGTGTACTCAGTCTCTGTGGCACGATCACTAAACGGTTGGGAGTTCGAGGTCATCACTTGACAGCTTCTCGTAAAATTGATATGCTATAATAACATAATTTGGTTTAGAATTGTTGGATAAATGGTGACTTATGCAGTCACACCCATGATTATGCCAATGGTCCCCCTGCCTTTTCACAAAACCAAGAGGGGGGCGAGAGGGAAATTTTAAAAAGCGGGGGACAGAGGCCCTAATTCCTAATACCTCTTCCAGGCCTGAAACCTCTCTGGGCAAGGATGGAAACGCCCTTGATGTGGACGTGGGATGACACGGAAGGACAGCGAGTGTTTGATGATGTGCAGGGGGTGGTGGGAAATTTCAGGCAATGACAGATTAAGTGGTGATGCAGGGGGAATTTGGTTTAAGTGAAAGGTGTTTCAAATTCAGAGGGAAAATGAGGGGAAGGCAGTGGGTGGAAGGCGGAGCGTGTTTGAAAGGTTAAGCACCTATTCATCTTGGCGGGAGATGTACAGTCTGGTGGCAGTGATCCTAGACTATAAACAGGGGATCTATGCCATCAGAGAGTTCACTTTCAGGACTGTCCCACACATGTTACTTAATTCCCTGCTAGGAAGCGCATAGACTACATAGGCTTTTCGTGTTGTTTGGCTACATGTCCACCCATTTAACAGCCATTTCTAAGTCAAATCTATATGATTTTTTACTATGGGTTTTAGAAACGATAACACTGCAGTGGCTGCTGGATAGTATTGATTCAGCTGAATGTAGGAATGGCATATTTTATTTTGAATGCTGGAGTTGTAAGCATTTTTCCCAAAGAACATAACCCACTCTCTGTCGGACCTTCACAATCGGCAGAACTTCGAAATATCATTCATGGTTTGTATCATAATGTCGAAGTGAGCTCATTGATGCGTCGGGTCGTTGGATCCGAATTCAAAGGCCCATTGGAAAAGATGAAATAGTTTTTCCCCTAGAATTGAAAAAATCCAGAAACCATTTTAGTTATGTCGTGGCTCCGTAAGCCTGCCTGTAAGCAAAACATTGGCACGGGAAGTGAACACAGGAGAGAGATGGGCTGTGAGGATGGACACACGTTCTGTGGCTTTTTTTACCCACACATTGACATCCCATGGGCATTATAGTCCCTATGTCCATCCTCCCTCACTACGCTGCCCAAACCCAACTCCCATGGGATCTCTTTGAACATTTTTCTGCTTTTAAAGGGATGCCAATGTTATTTCTAAGCAGTCTTCTGAGAAGTAATGACTTCACTTCAGCTCTAAATCACCCCCTTGTGTAATAAACATGGCTTAACCAGGTGTGCAATTGGTCACTTCATTTGTAAGCAATATGAGTGTCCTTGTATGTGTTCCTTGCCCTGAATCCTGCTAAAAAACACAAATTGGCAAATCTAACACTTTTGGATCGTGTGTATGCATTAGATAGGCCTTTGCCAGGTACTGCCACAATATGCCCAGATTCTGACATCACTTTCCAGCTATTGTCATTTTATGGCCAGGAAGTCCCAGTGCATGAACAATACCTATCCCCTGCATACACAGAAGAACTGGTGGGGAGGCATGTGTGTGTGTGTGCCATGTTCTGCTCATGGGAATGTATTATTTTCCCAAGAGAAAAAAAAACGAGTTACCAAGTTAAAGAAAATTTCTCTAAAAGGCAACTACAAGAGGAAAGCTAAGGCATGACTGAGAGGTGTTGGCATCTGCATAAGTAGCAGTGTGTTTACCAAGGCAGGGAAAAGTCACGACTGCCTAGACACTTGTTCCGTGGGAACCTTCCTGTGATGACAGCAGTGTATTGACACAGGCAAGACTAAGCACCCGCAATCTCTTATCGTGTTCATTTGGTGAAGTATACAAGTGTGTTGCCAAAACAGACCTGTCACTTGGAGATGTTATGACCGTTTCAATGAGATGGCATTGTAAATGTAGATGTAGTTTCGTCCAACTGGCCCTGGCGTTTCCATCCAAGCAAACAATCACCCTTAGATGACACATAGACTTTAGCTTGGATATGCTTCATACCATATGTAATTTAGCCCCATACAAAACCCAGGATACAGATCTTCCCACCGCCACACACCACCTTTGGTGGTATATCATTCTTGTGTAACGTGTGTTTTTTGCTGGCCCATATCCCCCTGTATTTCTCCTCCTGTATGATGGTATAAGGTGAACCCGAATCAGCTAACGATTTCATCGTGCACCCTGCCATACCTATCTCCACCTCGGGTGGAGCATATTCACCTTCCGTATCATCCTCTGCAGCTTCACTAACAATATGAGCCACTTACTCGTCCATAACTCTTTCTCCTCCTCCACGTATGTTATGCTTTTGTCATTCCCGCCATTCCTGTTTCTTCTCCATAATCTAGTGGAATGCCCCATTTTGCCACACCTCTTACCTTTCACCCTTATGGTGGGACACTCTTTTGCGTTCACAGCATGCTTTTCAAACCCACACCTCAGGCACTGACATTTATGTGGCTCTTGTGAGAACACTTGACTGCCCCCCTAAGCCAAGCCCATTTTGTGATTGTGACTCTTCTTCACCACACATACCTTCGACGCCTCCTCCACCAACACTTTGCCAGCATTCTATAACTTCACAAATTGCACATTATCCTTGCTGCCTCTCGAATTGACTTCCTTCAAGCATCTGCTTGTTAATTCAACTCCCTATGCTATGGGCAATGCCTCCTGCAATGGTGGCTTCTTTGCCTGCCATAAGCATTCCTGAATTTTAGGATTAGCCCTATGCATCCTTAACTGGTCATGAATATATTCATCCTCCCTCCCCATAAACTCACACGATGCCAACAATTCCCACAAGTCAGCTACAAATGCATCCACTCATTCTCCCACACTCTGCTTCCTTGCAAAGAATGTGTTTCTTTCCAACACCACATGTGTCTTTGTCCCAAACTGTGCCTCGAGTTTCTTCATCACTTTACTATATAAACTCCCCCGTCCCCTCTTGCCCATCATCTCCCTGCACATCTTTCTGTACATCTGGGAGTTTCTTTATAATCCTAACTGCTCCCGCTCCCAGGCAACACATTAGAGTTGAAAATGTACGTTCATCAGAAAACCTCTCCCCACCAGAAGCCATGACATACATGTTGAATAAATCGTTCCAATCCTCCCAGGGAACCGGTGGCTCCCCCGGGGTTTCTAGGAACTTTGGACTTGGTTCCAGATTTTGCATGGTTACGCAAGCTTAATTCTATGATGAAACGGCACGCCAACACAGCTCACATCAAACCTTGCACCCTTGTTGCACTTCACTGGGTAATGCACTGCCCAGATTCTGGCTCCTCACACTCCCCAGATCTATTAAGGCAGGAGTAATCTCCCACTGCCGCCAGTGACACTGCGACCCAGTCTACTGTCCCAAATGCTGCTTAAAATAAGGATGAACAAGCCAATAACAGAAAACTACTGCCTCAGATATCAATCACAATGTTTCATCAACACAAGCACTTTTCAGGCAGGAGTAATCTCCCACTGCCACCTATGACACTGCGACCCAATGTACTTTTCTGCAGGTTGACTTTGAAGAACTCAGATAAGGTCTCGTCATACACCCTGAAGAACCACCAAAATGTTCCAAAGTTACAAGGTTCCACCAACTCGAAAATGTTCAAATGTCACAATGTTCCGCCAATGTGAGCTTGGAACTTCCCATCACCACTAGAGATACTGCGCCCAATGCCCACTCCAGGCGCAAGTAGTTTTCCTCCATGGCACTCATTGATCACTACCAAGTGCCTTAGGTTCTTCTCCAAGATGTCCACCGCCACTTTGTTAGTAATGCCTGACTTTAAGATGGCCGCCACTGGGAATTCCACCAATATAAGTCTGCATGATCGCACATCTTCAACCACGCACGTGCCAAAAACAGCCTCCTGCCATGATGCAGGGCACAACCGCACTGTTGCTCGACTTGTCTCCATGCAGCTCGATTATCAAGCCATGCTCGAAAATAGCCACTTCACAATTGCCCCGCCGACTAAACGCGCACCACCCAGCTGTAGCAGCAGCCAGGTAAATTAACCAGTGCACTAGTTACATAACCGCACCGTATCCCTCGGCACCCCTCACCACACTTTCAACATGCGGATAGTGAGCGATCTATTGATGATCCCACGATCTCCAGGGACTGTGGCACCTACACCAAAATGCCGGGGGTGACTGCGATGGGAAGCCTGGGAAGCGCCTGCCGAGCTGCCGGGGTGAGGCCCACTCTGACAGCGGTGAATAAATTGTGCCTGGAGCGGGAGGCCGTGGGTTCAATGAGTGAGACATTGAGCCAGTCACGGCTGTAAGTGACCTTACAAGTTTAATTAACGTCCCATCATTATGAACGATGGCATCAAACTTCCGTCACTGTGATAAATTAGCGAATTATCAGAGGCAGCGCTGATCTCTGGCACGGTGTCCAGCTCTCTGCTACTGCCTCCCTCGGCTCTCCAGCGTGTCTCCCGACACCTCCCCAGCCAGGACTGCGTCTCACTCTCTGCCTAATGTCTGTCTCTGAACGCTCTCTCCTGTCCAGCTGTCTCCGGCCTAGATGCGGCCAATGCCTGCCTCTTCTTCCTCTCTCTTGACAGATTTAAGTACAGGCCCCTCTCTCATATCTACCTGTCTATCTTCCTTGCTCTTATCTGGCCTTGCCCCCACCTCTCCCCTATCCACCAGTCAGTCTCTCTCTCTTCTGCATATTTCTGTCCCTCTCCCAGCTCCCGAATCTACCTGTCTGTCTCACCTCCTTCTCACCTGTCTACAGTATTTCCCTCTTTCCTGTCGGTGTGTCCCTGCTGCCTCTCTCGTAACCGTGTGTGTGTGTATGGTGTGTGCGTCCGTCACCCCTTTTGCCTGTCTCGGTCTGTCCGCCTGTCTTTCCTGCGTTTTCCCATGTCTCCTCTGGCTTTCCATCTCTCTCTGCCCTGTCTAATGTCTCTGCCGTTCACTCATGTCGGCGTGTGTAGGTCTGCTCCTGTTTACCATCTCTGCATGCCTCTAACTGCCACGCTACCCTTCCATCCATCGATTTCATGAATCTTCTATTGCCCCACTGGCCTCTAGCTCTGCCCCCTCTGTACTCCCCGCCTGTCTATTGTCTTGTTTTCAGCTCCCTCTGGACTCTCTCTTTGTAATGCCGTCTGCACTACCCTTACCACTCTGTCACTCGGCCTATTTTCTCTCTCTCTGCCCCAGCCATCTTCGCTTGGCCTGCCTCTGCTTCTTCTGTCTACCCATCTATCTGTAGTCTCCAGCATATACACCTCCCTCCCACCTGTCCATGTGTGCATGGACTGTGATGTCTCTCCCTTGTCCATCTGTCTGCCTCTGATCTCCCTCTCCTGTCCATCTGTCTGCGTGTTGCATATCTCTGTACTGCCCCATAATCAGCTCTCCTGCCCACCTGTCTCTGCTTCCTCTAATCTGTTTATGCATTGTCTCTCTACCCCCAACCCCCTTTGTCCATCTGTCTCTGTTCTCGCTCTCCTCCCCACTGCTCTGCCTCTGCTCCACCGCTCCTGTTTACCTGTTGTTTCTGCTCAAACCTGCCCAGTAGATTTGTTTTTCCCATTCTAAGGCTGAGCCTAACATCCCAGAATGGAAACTGTTATTTTCTGAAAGCTAGGCCTGTCTAAAGAGGATTTGGGATCGCTTGGCAGAGCCAGTGACTGCGTGCCCTCATATCGCATACTGTGCCGCTCTGGGCACTCCATATACTGATGGCCCAAAGATGGTAGACAAACTATAACCATAAAAGTAATGGATGGAAGGTTTTGAATTAATCTGAACCATTGGCACTGTTCTGGTAACCTTCCACACCACCAATTTTTAGCCCGTCTGCAGGATTTCAAAAGGGGGTCCAGCCATATGCAAATCATTCAGGTACTACCACAAATGGGAGCAGCCCAGCCCAAACTGCTAGGCCAGGTCCCCTTTGCACGGAAACACAAGCAACCCCAGACATGTTTCAGCCTTGTTGGGCCTCATTGGTGTGGTGCAGCTTGGCTGGCCGAGACCCGGTAGGATGCCAGGACTATACAAGTAGAATGGACACTTTGTTGCCTAAAGGAGTTTGGGTTTAGAAGCAGACAAGAATCTGCCATCTTGTGATGGCCCGTACCAGCGTTAGAGGCGTGTCTAAAACCTGTAAAAGAAGGGCGCGCCCTGGCAGGAGTTGAGGGAGCGCAGCGTTCACTGCACAGCAGCCACTTTTTGCCTTCGTTTCTTTCTATAATTCTTTTTTATTGATTTTAATAAAGGTAACAAACAAAAACAAACAGTTACAACCACATCGATCAGTCACATTCATGCTTACACAGTTCATCAAAAATAATAAGTCACACAAAGGCACATAGACTCCAATATGCATATGGTTCCATCATCCGTAATTCCATTTGTTCCATGTCTTGCCAAATGCAGGTGGGCACCCACGGGCTCCGGGTATTTGTTCCTCTATTGACATACAGTTGTCTAGGTCCTGTTGCCACTTGGAGATCTGAAGTGATTCCATTGCCCCAACTTCATGGCTATATTAAGCTTGGCTACATCATAGCATTTCATATGAAGAGTTTTCCGTATCGAGAATACGCTGTCTCTCCGCATACGCCAAGCAGCGCGGGTTTTGGATCATCAGGGATGGATCGTTCAAGCGTTTGGGATATGCGCCTCTTTTTGCCTTCATAGATTCCAAACTCAAGCGCCAAGAGAGCAATAGTAGGCGGTATGCACCCTACAAAAGCAAAAGCACCACTTCAAGCTTGACTGCCAGCCAAGCGCGGCCATCTTTTAAAGAGACAGTGTCAAATCTAAAGTGGGGGCTTCAACTGAGGTATGATTCTGAATTTTGCCCAGAATCCATTAGGCAATAAACGAGTTGCTTCTCAAGTAAAAATGGGCACACCAGCAACTCCTGCCTGTGCCCTTATTCTGTGGTGATAACCCACCATGAACGGCTGTGGGGGGTGGGCAGGTGCACTTGATAACGGGGACTGGATCTTTTTCACCATTACTGTACTCACTAAAGCGGTGATACTGCTTGGCAATAGGAGGCTTCTCCAAAGCCCCTGAGACAGTGAGCTCCATGATCCAGTTTAATCCATGTGCTTGTGGTCTTTCTTCACTCCCATACATGTATCTGTCTTCATTTCTATCGCTGTCCTATGTTGCGTTTCTTCTGTCTGTTTTTCATTATCCATTAGCATATTGTGATTGGGCAGCAGTCAATCAAGTTGCTCGGTTCGCGAACCCCAACTACTGGAACATACCAATGTCAGGTTGGTCGCTTTCCCTTTTATCCCAGCTCCTCTGCCTCCTAATTTTCCCCTAAGAACTCATCTCAAATTACCATGGCAGCCATCTTTGTAGTAGCCTTCTTTTATTAGGGAAAACACAGGTTGTGCACTCTGTGCTGCCCTGGTTTTTCCCCTTCTAAAACAATACCATAGCACCCTGGACATTGCACTGGGTACTAATGGCCATAATGGCACATTTGGTGGTCCGTACTGGGTAATAAAGATCCCAGTCCTACGCTAATGGTCCTTGCTGCACTCAGGCTTATTTACTCGAGTGGTGGGCCACTACTACTCATGCGACCTGCCAAACACATCAGTACCATAATGCAGTTCACCTGACCTATGGTTCAGCAAGTGTTGCCAAAGCTTTCCCGTTCCATAGGCAGTGAAACTTTTTTTGTTTGTTAGCAAGCTCTTAAGTCTCTGGTGGTATCAGAAGCTGATCGGCAATCAGCTGCTTTTCCTGCAAGTTCTAGGACTTCTTCCTTAGGGATGCCTGGCTGAGTTCATCCTCAGGCTTTGCACAGTCAGGGATTCACTATGGGCCTACTTCCATGCGTCCTCATATTCGGTGCATTGTACAAGGTTGTGGCTTTCGTTCTTTATGAGGCCCAGGTCACAGTGTTGATGGTTCTGTTGATGGTCTATAACGTAGGCCGAGGTCCATCTCCATCCTAGGATCCTTGATACAGTATTTGGTCATCGCTTGCCTGTGTGCCCATTCCATCTCCTCCCCACCCCATCATTTATATAAAATAATGTCTTTCTCAACACTCTTCTCTGCTTTTTCCTCTTCTGTACCTTCAGTCATACTTCTTCTGTTTCTCTTATGGAAACTGTACACCTTTTTCTGGAACACTGAATTTTGTTTGTAAAGAGTGTTGTGCATTTGTTTAAAACAATTTGCAAACCTTTGTAAACAATAATCGTGTGCAATTTAAAGAAATGTGTCACTCTTTCTGTGCGCTTGTCCTAAAAAATGTACAATTAAAAGAATGGTGTGTCATTGTAATCTATGAAAGGGTTGTGGCCACCCTTTTACAGAATTCCGTGCAGCGAATGTTTTAAGACTTCTGTGTATCCTTTGAACTTGAAGCGAGCATATGCAGACATATAACGTTGCAAGGTTATTTCATTTTGGTGCTGATTATGCGCAAGTATTCACCAAGTTCGGATGTGCTCTGTTTGAAGAAATTACACTGATTCGACACGCATTGGCAAAGCCAACCGTTCTGTCTTTTGCGTAGACATCAGACCAAGCACTGCCTTAGTGGTACGACCTGGCCATAAAATGGCAACATTTGGAAAATGGTGAGGATTCCCTGGGTGTATAGTAGCAGTGCCTAGCAAACACCTATAAATACTGTTGGCTTTTCCAATGCTTGATTTCAACAGGACTTCAATGGTAGGAAAATGGTTCCATGTCTGTTTGCCGTCAAGTATTTTTTCCAAAGTAATTTCCTTCACCGAAATTACATTGAAAAAACATCATCCCATTTTTTTTTATTTGGTGGTACCCCGCCAACTCTCTGTTTCTCTGTGCTATTTCCCCACGCCCAACCTCCTCACCAATCCTTTTATCCCTCCCCTTATATATTTAGTTGAGTATTTTTTTAAGTAATTTCAGCGTCGGAAATTAGGTTCTATGTCATTTCATCGATGGGTGTAATTTCATCGAGTATTTTTTGCAGAAAAAGCTCATCGAAATAGATATTTTTTTTATTTTTGGGGTGTTCCCCCAAACTTGCATTGTTTTTTTGACCTATTCCCGACCACCCCCACCCCTTATATATACTTTTCCAACCCCCCCCCCTGTATATTTTGAAGAGATTTTTCGGTAAAATGTACTCAGGGGGCCGGAGGGGTTCATCGAAATGAAAGAACGCTATACCAGAAATTACTCCAAAAAAATGTTTGGCAGCAAATCAACACGAGGCCTAGGAAAATATGCCAGGATAAGCACACTGCTTAAAAATCAAGTGGTTGAAGGCAGTCTTGGTTAAGACATCATTTTCATGAAACCATTCCCAGCTGCAATGAAGTCATTAACTCTGGGGAGACTGCTTGGAAATCACACTCACAGGCCTTCTACGCCACAAAGTTGGAGACTTATGCAGCTAACTGAAAGCGATCCCAAGAGGGTGTGTTTTGGGTAGGGAGAGGCAGGTAGTGGGTGAAAATGGCCAAAGGAATTAGCATGTCAATCGCAAACACCACTCACAAGCTGTGTATCACTCCTTCTATCCCATCTCCCTCCCATCTGCATGCTAGTGCACTGGTTTTGTCCAAAAGCGGCGCTTTAAGTGTGAAAACAAAAAGAAGATATCGAGGCTGAGTACCCCAAAAGGAAATACACCAAACGTGGGTTACAAAGAGAGATACAAAATATCTTTATTTTATACTGAACAGTTTCAAAGGACAATGCAACAGATAGCTATCGGCCCTCAGTACAACACAGCGAACTCCAGCTCGGTTCGGTGTGCTCAGTGAGTGGGATTTTACATTAGAATAGGCGTGCCTTTTATGCAGTCCAAAACATGATGTTCAACCCACCTATAAGTTAATACAAGTTAATACATCACGGATCTAGGGTTCGTGCCGAGTTCATACATCTATACATTTAGGATTTACATTTAATACATTCACTAACAAATCACAATGGCAACAGTATAACTTAGGATTTCTCATTAAGCCTTCTCAACCATTTCTATACAATGCAGTTAAATGTTCACATTTCGGTATTTGAACATATCGTGTCTAACATGTGTTCATGGATTAGCTTCATTGGCGCAGGTAATCCTCTATACACAGGTCAACGAAGGACAAGGTCTCAGTTCATGAGCCCAACATGTGGCCTGCAGGCAAGTTACATATTAGTTTGTACACAGAGGTCAAGACGGCCATGTTACATTCGGAATGACACTGTCCACCATCTTAGAACACAGGGTGACTTTAGAGGGAGAATCTAAAAATGGTGGATAGACCTAAAATGGCGGTTTACACTGATCTAAGGTCAAGACCTTGCAACGCGGATTTCCCCGTAAGTGAATTATAAGCAGCTTGGTGTAGGCCAATATACATATATTCATATAGTATAGGAGGCACAATATGATTTTCTGTTCGACAAAACCTCCTTTTGACCTATGCCAAGCACTAAAACTACTTCTGATCACTTTACGAACAACTCCATGTCTCAACGTCCATACACCCTGAATCACTATCGGAAATATCTATTGCCATTAGATCGGTTATCAGAATCTCTTTCAACACATACTCTTTGGAGTTCTTATCTGCGGCGTATACCTTGTGTCCTAATGTACCTATCGGCTGTGCGCAACATCCCCCTAGCATTGAACATATACTAAGTAAACACTGTATACAGCAACAAAGGAACAACAGAATTCCCAAAATGGTCAGCAAGACCGAAAGCACCTTCCAAACCCAAGATCGCAAGAAGTCCCAGAACCAAGCGCTAAGATCCCAGTTTCCTTCGGGAACATGCACTTCTGAACTAAGGACATGCAGATTTTGTATTGCCTTAAAGATAGTTGGGGAGGAGTCTGGCACGAAAACACAGTAAGCGGACCCCACTAATTTACACACTCCACCATGTTCAGCCAAAATGACATCTAATGCCATCCGGTTCTGAAGTGCTACTAACCTTATTGCTTTCTGTTCTAACATCATATTATAGAGTATGTCTGTGGTCCGGTTGATGGTTCTCTCCAGTACTCTCGCTAGTCTACTGATGTCTTCAGAGTTCGCTATTTGTCCCCAGAATGGCAAAAACGACTTTGCTACGTCTCCCAGAACCTGTGCTGAAGTTTCACCATTCTTGTCCCATCGTGGACAAGCCTTTGAAACCTCTACAGTACTGGCTGTGAATACCCCGGGTAACAAGATCCCTAAATAACAAGTTCCCTCCCAATCCCTGGGTAACCATGGAAATGCTACATTACCGCAAACAAAGTAGACAGGTTCCCCTACATACAAAGGTCTGTCTTCCCCAGTCACATTCGCAACGTTGGCGCAACCTTTAAAATCTCCCATTGACTGAGTACCATTCCTCTGTATGCAGAGAGAAACTGAATCTGGGCTATGCTTAATGTTAATGTTAAAGGACACTTGTACCGCGCACTATCACCACTGAAGTGGTCCCCTGGCACTCTGGCGGCTCTGAAAAAGGGGATGAGAGGGGGTGGGTGAGTGGGAATAAGCTGGAAAAGTGCAAGAGAGCAGTGATGTGCTGTTGGCAGCCTCAGCCCGGTGGGTCCATTGGCTGGGCTTGGGGTGTTTTATGGTCCGTAGTCGTCATGTGCTGTTGTGCAAGTCTATCTGTGGTTTGTTTTGTTGTTGCATTGTTGTGAAGTTTGTGCAGATTGCTGCGTTTTAGGCTTGTGGTTGTGTTTGGTTATAGTTTGAGAGGTGTATGCTGAGGGATGGAATTGTTGGTTGGTTAGTTGGCATTGCTGTCCTTGTAATTGTGGGATTCCATCTAGGTGCGGTACATGCTAACAGTCACATTTCTATCTAGATGCGACGCAAGCTAAAGTTCAGAATTCTGTACTAGTGTGGTACATGCTAACAGTCACATTTCTATCTAGATGCGACGCGAGCTAAAGTTCAGAATTCTGTACTAGTGTGGTACATGCTAACAGTCACATTTCTATCTAGATGTGACGCGAGCTAAAGTTCAGAATTCTAAGTGTGGTACATGCGAACAGTCACATTTCTATCTAGATGCGATGCGAGCTAAAGTTCAGAATCCTAAGTGTAGTACATGCTAAGAATAACATTTCTATCTAGTAGTGTAAGAAGGAGGCATGGCATCCTTGTTGCCTATAGGAGCCATCTTGAAGGAAATCAAAGATTGAAAAGGATGCGACAGTCTATCAGAAGGCCTTATTGAAGCAACGTTAAGCATGCTCCTATTTGCGAAGAGCGAGCATCCCAGGGGCGTAAGAACACGTTTCTCAAAACTATTCAAATTAGTACCATCAAAGTTCCCCGAGATGCTATCGTTCCATCGGCCAAAGAACAGTGCTCTAAGAGAAGCATAACAAGCAGTTGTCAAAGGTAAAGGATGAATATACCAACCTAGCCCCTTCCACGTGTTGCGGCAAATGCAAACAGATCCAACAGTTAGATTTATTAAAAATGGCATGTGTAGCATTCATGATGAGTAATAATGTATTATTGTAGTATCTCTGTCTATGCTGAGAGTCTCTAGGAGATAAAGTGTGCAGATGCACAAAAGGAGTAGAAACAGTGGGTACATTTTCAGTCGGTAACAAGGTTTCGAATGGATGCACTTCTTCCAGGTACCAAAAGCCTAAAACAATTACTATTATAAAACCAATTAACATTATAAAAAGACAGCAGTATGTTTTCGGGGCCCAAACAGTTTGTCCATTCTCATAGCTGGTCACACAATCATTTATCAGTCTTGTACGAGCGGTAGCGGTTGCAGGCATTGCAGTCTTCAAACGGAAAAAAAAACAGTGTTTTTGGCTGTCGACATCCCAGCCGAGCGACTTCTTAGTCCTTCCACAAGCCTAGTCAACAGAATCACCTTTTTCAAACAATTGCTGATTTTTCCTTCCTTCTCCGAATGCACAGCCGAACCAATGCCGTAAGTCTATTTCCTTGGACGCAAATTGTACCTCGTTGCCCCTGGTACTGATTGATCCAAGAACAACGTGTTGTCACTTCCCGTTGGAAGCGATGTATCAAGAGCAAGTAAAGATGCAAGATCCAGAACAACAGTTTCTAGAAACAAAACTTTTGGAGAGTGTGGAGACAAAATGGCTGTTTCCCCAGGACTTGCGGGCTCAGAGAGAGACTCTGATGCACTCTCGTTGTTGTTTACTGCTTCGGGATCGTTGGTTGCAGTATTGGTGAGGGGTTCTGTTTCTTCTGTATCGTATGGCACCGGGTGTGGAATCCTCTTGACATGCGTCGCGTGGATCCAGTTTTTTCTGCCTGTGACCCGCACCGCCGCCTGTGTGACCAGTAGGACCTGGAAAGGCCCCCGCCACTGAGGTGCAAGGCAAGAGGATCGTTCAAATGCCTTCTTCAACACCCAGTCACCGGGCCGAATGCTATGACCTGGGCCCTCGTATCGTACAGGTAAAACCTCTCGCACCTGGTGATAAATCAAATACAGGTTTTTAGTCAACTGGCTACAGTAATCTGAAAGAAGTACATTTTCAACATTTTTCAAAGACCGACATTTTGGAAGGTTCCAGATATTAGCAGGTCTCCCCATTAACACCTCAAATGGAGAGAGCCCAGTCTTAGCTTGAGGGGTTGTACGCATAGCTAACAACACGATCGATAGGGCGTCCAGCCATTTTAGTTTGGTGCCAGCACACGTCTTAGCGAGCTTGTTCTTGATGACGCCGTTGTGTCTTTCTACTAATCAGGCACTCTGGGCATGTCTGGCCGAATGGAACCGTTTGTCGATCTGTAGCGCTGCACATATCTGCAGAATTACAGCAGCAACAAAGTGTGGACCATTGTCCGACCAGATGACTCTTGGTAGCCCGAACATAGGGAAGTACTCCTTTAACATAGTTTTTGCAGTAGTCATGGCTATAGCGTCTTTAACAGGAAAAGCCTCAACCCATTTGCTGAAAGCACAAATGACAACTAACACATATTTCAAGTTATTGCACCATTCCATTTCGATAAAATCAAAGTGTATCACCTCAAAGGGGACAGATGGTGGACCAAAACTTCCCCTAGGAGTTGATATACCCTTTCCCACATTGTGCTGTAAACAGATCATGCAGTTCAGAACATATCGCTCAGCTATTTTAGAGATTTTTTCATTTGCCCAAACTTTCTCCAACATTTTTGTAAGCTTCTGGGCACATATGTGGGTAGGGCCATGAGCCATGACGACCATCATCATTATGTATGCGTCAGGAAGTACCCATTTCCCTTCAATTATGTCCACCCAACACCTTCATCATCGAGTTTCCCCAAGCCTTCAGCCCATCTCTTGGACTCTTCTAGTGTGGCATCAGCCTGGATGTCCCTTACAGAGTCAACACCTTCATCCATTACATAGGCATTTACGGTCTCCCTTGAAATATATATATCTGCAGAGAGGTTGGTGGCAGTCTGTTTAGCTATCTGATTAGCAAAAGCATTCCCTTTTCCTATATCATCTACAATCTTTTGATGTGCTGCACATTTTACGACAGCTAACTGAGTGGGAAGTGCAAGCGCTGAGAGCAGTTGTACTATTAGGGAGCCATGCTGGATCGTTGTACCATGTGAAGTTAAGAACACTCTTTCTGATGAAAGTCTACCAAAGTAGTGGACCACCCCAAAGGCATACTCACTATCAGTGTATATGTTCACTATAAGCCCTTAGGACAGTTCACAATCTCGGTCAATGATATAATCTCTGCAGCCTGCGCAGTTATGCGTTATTCTCTTGGTTTCCACGGCCGTGCTTAATGTGGTGATTGCATAAGCAGCTGTGGATGTACCATCCGGAAGTTTGAAGCAGGAACCATCGCAAAACAGCTCTCCTTGTGGATTATTCAAAGGAGTGTCTTTTAGATCAATTCTACCCTTTGTCTTTTGTTCGGTAGTGTACAGGCAATCATGTGATTCTTCTTCATTACAAGCTGTACCTTGCAGGAAACATAAGAGTTCAGCCGGATTAAGAACACAACACCTCTTAATTTGGATGTGAGGAGCAAACAAGATCAATTCATATCTTGTCAACCGTGCAGAAGTGAGGTGTTGCGTTTGAGTTCTGTTCAATAGAACATCTACAGAGTGAGGCACCATCAGGGTTACAGGAGGGCCTAGGACCATTCCCTCACTCTGTTTTACAGACGCAGCAGCAGCAGTGACAGCTCACAAACATCTTGGCAAAGCGCATGCTACAGGATCAAGGGCGGAAGAAAAGTAACCGCATGGCCTATTCTTCCCTCCATGTTTCTGCGTTAATACAGCCAAAGCACATCCATCACATTCATGCACAAACAACACAAAGGCCTTTTCATAGTTTGGTGTGCCCAAAACCGGTGCCGAGCACAATGCAGTCTTGAGCAGATCAAATGCTTGCTGGTGCTCCATGTTCCACGGCAATGGCGAAGAAATGCCCTTCTTTGTCAAAGCCAACATCGGTTTAATCACTAGTGAGAACCCGGGAATCCACTGCCTACAGTAAGAAGCCATACCTATCAAGGCTCTAATTTCCTTCTGTGTATTTGGGACAGACATGCCAGAAATTAGTTTGATCTGTTCAGGTGTCAATCTTCTTCCCTCCTTTGACAGGGCATAGCCTAAACAGCGAACCCCCTGACAACAATATTGACATTTTGTAAGCGAAGCTTTGTGTCCATGTTTAACCATATGTATAAGTAATAACACAGTACCCTCCTTACAAGCGCTCTCTGAGTCGGCAGCTAAAAGCAAGTCATCAACATATTGAAGCAGTGTACAAGTAGAGGGCAATTCAAGAGTATCAAGCTGTTCTTTCAAAGCCCTACTATAGATGCTAGGACTTTCCGTGTAACCTTGAGGTGCACGGGTAAAGGTGAATGAGCGTCCACCTAAGGTGAACGCGAACCGAACAAGTATCTACTGTCCTTGTGTATAGGAATACTAAAGAAAGCATTGTTCAGATCCACAACACTAAAGTAAGTAGCTGAAGCCGGGATCATGGTTAAGATTGTCGTCACATCAGGCACAATTGGAAATTGTGGAGTGACGATCTTATTGATGGCATGTAGATCAATTATGAAACAAAATGGAATTGCATTATCGCCTTTTTTGTACGTGGGCAAAATTGGACTATTGCACAAGCTACCTGCAATTTCCTCAATCACCCCTTGATGCACAAAATCAGAAACGATGCATTTCAAAGCTTGCTCACCTTCATCTGAAATCTTATATTGTGGAATACGTGGCAGCTTTACTCCATGTTTCAAGACTATTTTAACAGGCTCAATCTGTAAAACACCGACATCATTGTCGTCAATTGCCCATAAACACTCTGGTACACCACTGAATTCTGGCGGCAAAGGTCTAGTCAAGAATTGAGAGACAGAAAGTTGCTATGGTGAAATCGTCAAACGCACTCCATAAGAAGAACAATGAATTACCGCATTTAATTCTTTCAACAGATTCAACCCCAGCAAATTCTCTCCACAATTCAAAGTCAAAAGAATGGACAGTGGTCCGTAAAGGGACCCAAAGAAATAGGTACCGGCAAAGAAACTGGACAGACAACTGGTGTGCCAGAAAACCCTACAGAAACATTGGTTTGCCCTGACAGTGGAATGTTTGGCACCCAAGAATGATCAATGGAACACTTCTGTGTCCCTGTATCTATTAACAATAGATGCTTCCTATTTCCCACTATCATTTCAACGTAGGGACCTCTCTGATTAACGGGAATAAGCGTTGGTTACAAACCCTGCTTCGGGCAATCCTAGCGAAACAAAATATCATCAAAAGGAAGTTCTTCAGAGAGGTAAGCGGCAGAAGGATGATCGAATATGTTTCTAATATCCACACTCGGAGCCTGATTATCCTGTGAAAAAGGTTGCTGTGGATACTGTGCAAACTGACTTCTACCAGGGCCCCCAACACCCGGGCGACCTCTGGATCGTCTACCAATATTTCCAAATGTGTTATTTGACCTTTATCGAAGGACCGGGCATTGTACACGCCAATGACCCTCTTGCCTACAATAGGCACACTGGTTAATATTTACAGGACCCAAGGGCACATTTCCTTGTGGAACATACTGACCTCTAATTTGCGAACTACCCCCTATAGGGCCTCTACCAATTTGCTGTAATAATACTTTTGTCTTTAAATCACCTTTTCTTTTTTCGACTCTTTCCTTTTCGTTATTGACACGATTCTCACAGTACTGAGCCATGTGCAGTACTTCTGATTGAGACTTTGCTTGCCAAGCGCTCTCAGAAGACATAATTTGCGACTGGATGTCAGGCAACAATCCACGCATAAATTTGTCTACAAATAATCTTTTCCCAGACTCTGTGCCCAAGTCTTGTCCACTAAAATCGGAGAATACCTGTTCAAACCGATTAAAGAACTCAGTAGCACCCTTAGACTTCCCTTGGACACAGGCCATAAGCTTGTCCCAAATAATTCTCTTTTCGGGAATTATGGTTTTCAATTTTGCAACGATTCTGTCAGGTAAAGTTAGTATGACCTGAGGCGGTCTCTCGCCAGCTGGCCTTTCTCCATCAAGTCTAATTATGTTAGCCCATGTATCTCCCAACGCTGTTACGTCGTCTATAGTCCTAACCTGTCTCCACAAATCTACGGGCAAGAGTACAGGAAACAACAGATCAATATCACCTAAGGTGAATACTGAGGATTGCAAGACAGACTCTATTTCTTCATAGAACCCTGTCGGATTTCTCCTAATGTCGGGAATAGATTGTCTAATAGTGTTCATTTACTGTCTTGAGAACAGGACGTGAACAAACTGTGACACATAACGTGCGGGAATATCCATAGCAGCTGCCCCCGTTACAACATTAGCCGCAATCTCAACTTTCGGGACAAATGTCGGAGGAACCTCTCTCATAGGCAACTGAGAAGTAGGCAACTCCGAACGCTTACTAAGCAACAGAGCCAAATCGAGCGCTAAAGCAGTCGAAGAAGTGTCAAGTGAAAAAGCTCTCATAAATACTTAATAACTCAGTGGGACAACAACTCTTTCTCTTTTTCGCACTCATCCTGTACTCTAGGTACTCTACCTTTACCTGTATCACTTTCCTCTGCATTTCTGGTGTATACTGACTATACGTGTCATATACTTCAACTGGGGTTATCAACGTGTCTGAGATCCATCTAATCGCATCTTTCGTACAAATTTGTGTTTCCTCGGATATAGATTTACGACAAGGGAGGAACCGTTTCTGTACATACATACTATCCTCATCTTCGTCCTCATTCTGTAACCTTTCCAACTCCTTCCTATACTCGAAAATCCTCTGAACATGCTCTTGTACTTTCTCCACAGTGTCTATAGAAAGCGCTAAGGTGTTCAGATCCCTAAACCCTTGTGGGAGATCTGTATTGTTTAGTCTGTCCCACATTACACATAAGTGAATCCCTAATCCCTCAATAAAAACATTTTTCTCAGGAAAATTATCCATGTTAGAAAGTGTGGCAAAAACATTAGCTCGATCATCTCTCTCTATACAATGTTTAGCCCACGCAATCAAGTCACGTTTCTTCTCTGGAGGTACAGTATTGCGAGTGACAACCCTTGATCCTGCTCCCTGATCGACTACAGGCGGTGCAGGACCACGTGGAAGAGGAAGAGCAGGCAAGTTCAGCGGAGGTACTATTACTGGTGCAATAGGAAGAGGTGGAGGAGCAGGTGGAGGAGCAGCAACAAAAGGAGGAACAACGACTGGAGGAAGAGGAACAGTAGGAGGAGCAGGAACAACAGCAGGAATAACAGGAATAACAGCAGGAAGAGGCAAATCAGCAGGAAGAGGAACATACGGAGGTGGCGCAGTGGCACCAGGCCTTCATTCATTTAACAATTTATCAATAAATTTGTCGGAAACACAATAGATTTTCTGAATGCCAAGTGAGAAAGCCCTATCCATATTCCTAGCCGACTCAGACTGTTTATCCTGGTCATATAACAATGCTTTTTCGGCATTCGTCTCATGACGGCACACATGTTTTTCCCTACTCTTAAGCTGCTGTAAAGCTTCTTTTTTCCAATTCTGTAAGACATCGAATGGTGCAGGTCTAGCCTTTTTCTTTAATAAAATTGACTCTAAATACTTAATACGAGGGATTTCAAAAATACAATTGATTGGCCACTGAAGTTCGAAAGCATGTCTGGTTTGTCTGTGCCAAATATCATTAAACACTATACTACCAATGCCATGCTTACAGTACATAGTACAAGCCGGCGACCGGACGGCTAAATTCCAAAGATTGTCTATCGCTGCAGAATAACACCCTGAAGCAGGTAGACAATTTCCCAGGCATATCAGAATACTGGTGTTACCTGGTCAAAAATTTTATTTGCAGATACAATGCACCAAAACAAATTATCAGGATACTTAAGAATCGGGTCACGACTCACCTGATCAATCCTAAGGAGGTCTGATCGGATTTCAAAGATTCTTTTCTAACTAATTTTACCTCGTGTTTGGTGATTTCGGCAAATCTGCCCGCCTCGATAAGTGGACCCTCGTCAAGATGCCGACTTGGACCGCATACTCATCGTCCAGGGATCGGGCCATGCAGCGCTGTTGAGGTGTCGCGTCTCTTTCAGAAAGGGGGCCCCCTTTTTGTCTCACCATCCGATCCCGGTCCGATAGTTTGCGTCAACCTTCAACGAGCTGGCAGCAATCTTGAGGGTCCCTATTCGGGCGCCATCTGTGAAAACAAAAAGAAGATATCGAGGCTGAGTACCCCAAAAGGAAATACACCAAACGCGGGTTACAAAGACAGATACTAAAGATCTTTATATTATACTGAACACTTTCAAAGGACAAAGCAACAGATAGCTATCGGCCCTCAGTACAACACAGCGAACTCCACCTTGGTTCGGTGTGCTCAGTGAGTGGGACTGCACATTAGAATAGTCGTGCCTTTTATGCAGTCCAAAACATGATGTTCAACCCACCTATAAGTTAATACAAGTTAATACATCACGGATCTAGGGTTCATGCCGAGTTCATACATCTATACATTTAGGGTTTACCTTTAATACATTCACTAACAAATCACAATGGCAACAGTATAACTTAGGATTGCTCGTTAAGCCTTCTCAAACATTTCTATACAATGCAGTTATACAAGTGTTCACATTTCGGTATTTGAACATATTGTGTTTAACATGTGTTCATGGATTAGCTTCGTTGGCGCAGGTAATCCTCTATACACAGGTCAACAAAGGACAAGGTCTCAGATCATGAGCCCAACATGTGGCCTGCAGGCAAGTTACATATTAGTTTGTACACAGAGGTCAAGACGGCCATGTTACATTCGGAATGACACTGTCCACCATCTTAGAACACAGGGTGACTTTAGAGGGAGAATCTAAAAATGGTGGCTAGACCTAAAATGGTGGTTTACAGTGATCTAAGGTCAAGACCTTGCAATGCGGATTTCCCCATAAGCGACTTATAAGCAGCTTGGCGTAGGCCAATATACATATATTCATATATTATAGGAGGCACAATATGATTTTCCGCTCGATATAAGAAGAATCTAATAGATACAAGTACAAACATTATCATTGTACTGTGGAAGGGCAGTGCACTGTATTTGCAATGAGTAAATTGCACAAATTTGCTCTGCCAAGTTATAAATAATGATAATAATAGAGGCAACAATAATTAAGCTTTATAGACCTACCCCTAGGGCTGTTCTGGGGGTTTTGGGGCCTGAATACAGAGTTAAAGGCCCAAGCGCAGCGTTGGCGTTTAACAAAGTTTACGGCCCTTTACTCCAGGAACGTGCATGGACACGGTCTATAAAGTGATTATGTTATGTGGTGAAGTCTGAAGGGGTTCAAAAAAATGCATTCTGGCTGGGGTGGTTGCTGGGATCTGGCCAGTTCATAGAAAACACATAGCAATGAGGAGAGGAGTGAGGGACAGGGCTTATAAATCAGCCGGGCCGCATCTGCCATGTCTGTGCCAGAAAAGCAATGGAAGCGGTTCAGGGGCGAGGTGGAGGGGCTGAGCCGCGTCTGCCACCACAGTAAAATAAGGATGAGGAGGTGGGGAAATGCTTGGGCATCTGGGCCATTTCTGTCGGGTGTGGCTAAGGTAAGACGTAATGGTGCGGGCAGGCGTCGGGGCTCTCAGGGCTGTGCTCCTGTGCTGAGAGGGAGCGCCACACAGAGAGACCTGCTAGCGGTGCTACGCGGAGGATTCACGCTGCTCTCCCTCTCATTGGCCAATTTCCGGCCCATACAACATTTTTGAGCCATACCGGCACATAGGGCCTGAAAATTAGCCAATGGGAGAGTGCCACATCACTCCTCAGGGACATCATTGAGCATTATAGACCTAGCCTGACGGCCATACTGAGAATAATGGGGTCCAAAGGCTGAGTATAAGGCCTGAGCACAGGATGCCATTTAACAAGCTTTTCATGCCCGTAGCTCCCAGTACAGGCAGGGGCAGGGTCTATAATGCCATTATGTTCCTATCCAAAAAGCTACTCACTGTTCCCTGCAACTGCTAGAGGTAAATTGGTACCACCCTGTTCTTAAAAAAGAATAGGCTTTAGAAGCAGAACATAATAGCTTTATAGATCTAGCTCTCGGCTGTACTGGACACTATTATGCTCACCTGCAAAAAGCTATATTACTTTTTAAAGAGGAGGAGGAGGTGTGATGGTGGTGTTTGCAGGGAACTGGCTAGGCTCGTAGGAACGTTCTGAGGGGCGAGGGAGGTCCGGGTCTGCTGGGTGAAATGGAGTGGCGACTCAGAGGGCCCGAATCAAGGCCGGGTTGCATCTGCCAGGTGCGGCCTAAAAAGGATTGAGTGCGCTGGCTGGGGAACAGAGCCATGGCTCCCGGGTCACAAAAGCCAGGAGTGACCCAGGTTTAAGGTAAGGTGCAGGAGGCGGACCAGGGATTTTGGAGTGCCCTGTGTCAAATGTGGCCCGGGCGAGGAGGGGGCCAAGCTGGAGACGGCTGCAGCAGCGCTCCTGTGATGAGAGGGAGAGCCACGCTAAGAGCCCTGCCACAGTGCAGAGAAACTGACGCGGCCCCTCTCCAGGCTATGTAGGATTGCTGAATTATACTGGCTCATATAACCCGGAAATGAACCAATGTGCAGATGCCACGTCACCCCCTTGGATCATAATAATATGTATACATGGGATAAAAGGCATTTAAGGATATTGTACGTTACAGAGAAATGTCGTCATCAAACAGAAGGCAAGTTTCTTTATAAAGAATTCTACTTCCAAGGCAACTTGCGTTTTCTTTTTTTTAACATGTGTGAGGGGTATTTTGTTCCATATTATACATGTAATACCATCTTCTCCTTCAATGTATCATCTCTTGCTAGCTCTGATGCCAAGCCTCTACAGGCATGCAGTGGTGTAAGTCCCCCAAGCAGCGGAGTATGATTTGGCAAAGAAAAAGGGGTCAGGAGAAAGGAATCTGAAACACGCGGGCATCCCTTTATCGGAGGGTTTAAGCAGCAACTGCTATTTATACACCGGGCTGACTCAGGCTGCACGCCCTGGGAGGTCACAACCGAACCCTAATCTCTTACCCTCGAGTACTGATATTGTAGACTGCAATACAAATTGCATATATCTTTCTTAATAGATAATGTAGGCTTCCATGGTTTATTTATTTATTTATGTATTTATTTATTTTGGCATTTGTAAAGCCTGCCTAACCCTGAGGCATCTGGGCGCTTTATAATAATGAAAATACTACTGATTACTGTTTTTTTGGTTTGGGGTCACAGGTCGCAATGCAGTGCACCTGGGAAAGCTTAACTGTTGGTGTGATTGTGTAGAGAGAGGAATGGTATTGTGGAATTAACAAAAAAAACGTTCATTTGTGTCCTAGGGCTGCTTAGCTTTGGCTCTGGTAATGCGTTAGCATCTGTGTTAGGTTTGGCTCACCTGTGAAACTTTAACAGCACTCAGTGAGGCTAATTAGTGTTGACTCACGAACGCCACCGCCAGTTTTGCTCGAGGGTGACACGACTGTACAAACTAGTGCGGTTGCATTAGAATGCGGAAGACTGGCAGAGAAGATGCCTTCTTCACAGATCTATAAAATAAGTTCAGTTGAGTAAAAACAATTCACTTCAGGGCTTGTGTTCCATGTACCCGGAGCCCAAAAAAAGTTCCAAAGAAAGATGTGCCTACTCCACGGCATTTACATGATTTTTGGAAGGGGGGGGGGTCACAAAACTTGAGTTACATTTCTGCCTCCCTTTTCCCGTCCTCTTCGCAAAAAAACGAGAGTATTTTGATGTTGGCATAAAACCAATGGATTGCTTTGGAATCCACTGGCTTTCTATACTAGCAAAAAGCAGGTGGATTCCATAAGAAATCATTGTAAATAATGCCTGACTTGCATACATGGCAGATGGCATTCACTCAAAGGGGCTCATTTTCATCAGAGCCGTAATGTGAATGGAAGACATCAAAGCCTTGCATAAGGCTTGTACGCCTTCCATTGACGCCACGCCTCATTTTCATTCATTTGTGTGGCAGAGAGGAGGGGTGGAACGCAACTTGCATTTCCACCACCTCCCTTACTCTCCGCCATACAAATACAGCAGCATCTGCGCCATCATGCATTTTCATACCGGCGCAAATGCTGGAGATGTCTATATAGCCTACCGGCTTTATGCGCCAGTATAAAGCAGTCAGACTCCATAGGGATCCATTGTATACATTTACAATTAAATGCTGCCAGGCAGCATTTTTTATTGTAAACGCTGCCTGCCATGCAAGAATGGCAGGCAGTGTTTCCTCAGTTGCACGGCGGAGCGCAAATGTGCAGGGAAAAGGCGGCGTGCACATGTGTATGCCACCTTTTGCCCTGCACCGTGCAAATGACCAAAATTTGCCGGCGGGCAGCCGACTGCATGCATGTCTACACGTAACGGCTCCCCGCCAACAAATTATGGCTCCAAAGTGCACTGTAAAGTGCAAAAAGAAGCTGCAAAGGCAACTTTGTCTGATTTTTGCACCTACTTTTTGCACTTCGTAGTACAAATTACTAAGATTCCATGTAGTGGGTCTGTTTGCACATAAGTGCAAATGAAAGTGGCTGCTTTGCGCATTTTACGCAAACATATCGACTGATTTTCCTCATCTGCTAAATGTAAACCCGACTATTTTTCCGTTTATCGGCGTTATACGAGTGGGAGGCAGATTGACACGTCGCAAAAGATTTCCGCAGCGGATGCATAAACCCAGCGAGCTATGCTGCTGGCATCCTACCTTTTATCCTGGCGAGGGTTATGTTGTAAGTTAAATGGTACAAGCGCTGACCCGGCTGCCTCACGCTCGCTGCACTCTGGGAGAGGCCTCATTAATTGCCTTCACTTCACTGCTGGCATGGCACAAATGGTGTGTTAATGAACACGTCCCATTAGAGAGTGTGGGCCCGTCTGCAGCAGGCGAGGCGGGAAGCGGTGAGGTGTACTCCATGAAGAGCCCATCACGCCCGAGGACAGGCATGTGGCAGGCAGCTGGTGGTGGCGTGGTCTCGGACCATTATTTGTTCCGAATTCAGAAAACACTTGCCCTGTTCCACTGTGACTGAACGCGGTGAGCATGACTCATTGCGTGCCACCCAGCTCCTGGCAGTCTTGTTTCAACCCACATCGTTCCCACGTAACTTGGGCCACCTGAAATAACTTGAACAAAGGCACTGCACCTTATCTTTCAGTTTAGGCAGCAAATGGCAACATATTGACAAATTGTGGGGAAATCCAAAATGGTGGAAAGAATCCCCTGAAGTCTGGGTGACATGCACCTTCGATGCACTTTCCCCTTTTCCCTTTCCCATGCACTTGCACGTTCTCAAAGTCACTGGGCCTAGTAAGATTGTTGTTTTTAATTTTGTTTCTCCCTTGTTCCTCTCCCTTTGCCTGGTCGCGCTCTGAAACACTTGTGTACGAGCGCGATATAAATAAAATGAAATAAAATTTCATTTCATGTCAGCACACCACATCTACTCAGAGAAGGTAGCTCTGTGTTAACTGAGGAGGCCTTTGTACCCAGGAGCTTATCCACCCGTCCAATGCACTGGAACACACTTAAGATTTGACAGGAGGGCTGTCCGTAAAGGAATTAATCGCAATAGTTCAAGGATACTTGGCTTTAGCACAAAGGGTGCAATGGGTCGTAAAATGTCACTAGGGGCCTTCGGAGAAGGACCATGGGAACAGAACCACAATGTACCTTTTGCTTGCAGAGGTTCTTGGTGCTCAACAGTGTCAAGTCGGTTTCAGGGCACTTTGCCGCTTCTATGACAGAGTTCAAGGTGGGAGCCAGTTGCGTGCATCAGGCGTCAGGCAGTTCGGCGAGTGAGGCTGGACGGATGGGTGCAGGCTGGCCTTCACAGTGTCGTGGGGTCAGGAATCATTGTCTCAGTGTCGGTTGGCGGGTCTGAATCACTGGTCGAGGCGTCTCGGATGACTTTAGCGACTGCGGCATGACAATAGTCAGCATTGCAATCAGTTGCCGCTCGAGGGGCTCGACTGGCTTGAAGATGCCCTTTAAGGTGGATGCTGGTTGATGCTGGTTGATGCTTGTCGATGCACTCCTCCTAGCTTCTTGACTGGGCTTGTGTCGTACTTTAAGGTGGTTGGCCCAAAGCTGAGGAGAGTGTTGCAGGCAATGGCCTTGTCCTTGGTTTGGTTCAGAGACTCTCTGGCACTTCCCACCTAGGAAGCCTGCTTGCAGAGCCTAGCAGGGCACGCTGCATGCTGGGTCGGTACCGGTTCTGGAGCTGCTGGAGGGTTCTCTGGATTCAATAAATTCCTCTGTTTCCTGGGAGATGTTTAGGGGAGGGATCTTGCTTCCTTCTTTGGAATTCCTGGCCTTCCTTCACTTTCGGAAGCTGTAAGGCAGACTGTACCTTCAGCCAGAGTCCAAATGAGTTCTTCTTGTTACTACTTGCAAAGTCTTCAGGTGACCTGCCCAAAAGAGGGACTTGACTCTCTTTTAAAGCCAAATGGGCCCCAGTGATTGGTGTAGGCTACGCATACCTTAATGAACCAATCCTGGGTCCCCACCAACAATCTCCTGTATGCATGAGGTCATAATCAGAATGCTTTGTAACAGAAAAAGTAAAGGGGTGAAAACATCTAAGACTCAGTCCCACCCTTCTTCCTGTCTGTTGAGGTTCAAAGGGTCACTCTAGATAATTGATCTCTGTGGTTCCTGATTAAAGCGGCAGGTCTCCATTGAAGCTGCGGCGGGACCAGACTTTTGGTCTTCACCAAACCACATACTGGTACCTTCTGAATGGGGTCCCTCTGCAAGGATGAGTACTGTAAATACAGTGTCCCAGACATGACAGGTCACTGCCCTTGATACTGAGAGGCAGGAGATGGCTGCATGTTGACACAATGTCTGTCAAAGGTTAGTGCGGTTTTCCTGTCCTTTGTTAGTCCTGCGACCAGGCCTCCCATGGGCTTGTTTGAATTAACTCTGATTAGTATGCAAGTCTGCCACTAGCAGCTAACAAAGTGAAGGGCGGATCCATGGAGCACATGAAAGGTTGTTGGGGTTTCCTGTCTCCTTTGTTACCCTCTGCACCCAGGCCCCATGTGGACCTGTTTGAATTAAACTGTATTAGTATGCTAATTATGTTAATCGCTAAAACCATCTGCAAGGCCCAAAGGTCAAGGTGGATCCATGGAGCCTTTGTTAGTTAATTAGGTTGGTAATGGCAGGAGGAATGTTTTGCCCTCCCCCTTCTGAGATGCCTTGATGTACTCTTTACTGTCATATTTCAACTAAATATGACAGGGGGGTGGCGCCGGTAGGCTGTGTACCCCCAGAGTATACAGGTCTATGTGTGTGTCATGTGGTGAGCATAGGAACATGTGTGCAGATTAGCCCCACTCATTTTCCAGAGGTTGATCTACCATCATTCAATTTCATTTAAAATTTCAAAAAAGCCCGGGCGAGCGGTCACCCACCGTGCGTATGGTCGAATTCCTCACAAGCCCACATCGTATGGGGTCTTGCAGAAAGCAGGATATTTCTTTCTCTTCTGGTGGAAACTTCTGGAATGCTTCCATCTTGAAATAAGACAGTGTCGGAAAGTCCCATTTTCACAGGCTCCATGAAGTGTATGTCTATACCAAAGCCCTGCTCAAACCCCCTAATATGGCTGCTAGCCTGCCCCCTGTTTGTTGACCATACCCAATATTGTTGTCAGATGTAGCGTATCTCACCAACGCATGACTCCTAACACGTCGCAAATGCTTACATTTTCTTCCACCCCTTTGAACAATCGAATGAAGTTGGGTTTCGTGTCAAACCGAAAACTGCGCTGGCTAGACTCTTCGAAAAAGGGCATCCTCTGGGAATTAGACTGGCAGCAGTGCTGGAAATGGAAAAAACTACTGAGGGAAAACTCTCCTCATTGGGATGAGGCATGGGGAATCGGGGTCGAGGGCGTGGCCCCAGGTCATGTCCCAATCCCAGTATCTCTTTTGGAAACCCAAGCCTAGAGAGTTTCATACAAGCAAAGAGCATTTTGGGAACATAAGAATTCCCACAATTTGAAATTTCAAACAGGTCTGTTATAGTGATTCAGAAAGAAACACTTTTAAATTAGTATGTACGTTGGACTCTTCTCTTTTCATTGGTTAAAAAAAACCTCAACCTAAAGAAAAATGTAGTTAAACTGTAAGACACATATATCATTTGGTTCAGCCTCTGAACAGGCTGTGAGGCCTTTGTGTCGGGCTGTTTGAAGCATCTGAGAAGCAACTCTCCATTTCCTAAAGAGTTCCCCCATGCCTTCAATGAGTCCATCTTCTCTTCAGATATACAGGACTCCTGCTTCAGCACGTCGAACTTCATGGCTGGATGCAAATTCTCTATTTTTTTAGGGGGTGACTTTCTTGCCCCTCCCTGCACCCTTTAAACACCTGGTTTGAACACCTCTGTATAGGCAATGTGAAATGGAATACCACCACCTGCTTCCTGTCCTGCATCATTCACATACCGACATTTTCTCCTACTATAGAGAAAGATGGTTTTAGGCCTTCACATTGGCCATCAGCCAGAAGCAACTCCATCCTGCTGCTCACCAAAAACACAAATCTTTCCACCATCCTTTGAACACTCCTACTACACCTATGCTCTCCAATGAAAGTGCAATATCGCCATACCGCGCCACTTCTTGCGCCACCACAAATGCACAACATACGGGAAGGCCTGGGTCCTGTGATCACAGTCACTCAAAAATGAATTTGAATACATGTTAAAGCAACAGGTCTCCCTTGAAGCTGTGGCAAGACCACACCCTCTGGCTCCTGCAAACCACATTCTTGTACCTTAAAAATGGAGTCCCACTGCAGGGAGGAATACTGTAAACATGCAGTCCCGGACATGACAGCTCACTGTCAATTGATACTGAGGGCGGGACCTGGCTTCAGGCTCACACAGTTAGATATGAAAGGTTGGTGGGGTTTCCTGTCTCTTTTGTTATCCTCTGCAGCCAGGCCCCCTGTGGGCCTGTTTGAAATAAACTGTTTTAGTGTGTTAATTATGTTAATCGCTAACACCAGCTGCAAGGCCCAAAGGGCAAGGTGGATCCATGGAGCCTTTGTTAGTTAATCAAGCTGGCCATGGCAGGGGGAAGGTTTGGTACTCCCTGTTCTGGAGATGCATTGTGTACTCCTCCTGTCATATCCCAACTAGATATGACCGGGGGCACTGCACCTATAGGTTGTGAGTACACAGGTCTATGCATATGTCGTGCGGTGAGCATAGGAACATATGTGCAGATTAGCCCCAGACATTTTCCGGAGACTGATCTACCATTATTCAAGTTAATTTAAAATTTCAAAAAAGCCCAGGCGAACACACACTCACTGATGGTCGAATTCCTCACATGCCCCCCAGCCTCAACATGTGAACCACCACCCTAATGGAGGTCTGGTTCGTCATCAAGGTGAAAGTACCAGTAGAGGCCATCTGCATTTCCATGCTGGGAGTCTGGCTTGTGCTGGGTATCCATATCTAATCTCTGTAGGGATTTGGCCCAACGCAAAAGTTTAGGGTTCTCCCCTTGTATGACCATTAACCATCAAAGAGGCTGGTGGTCTTTTTGGATAGTAAAGTGCGACCCAAAGATGTAGGGTTTCAGCTCTTTTACTGCCCACACAACCGCATAATCCTCTTTTTCGATGACGGTCGAGTTCCTTTCTCTTTTTGTCAATCGCCTGCTAATGTAGGCAACGGGTTGCTCTACCCCTTCAGCGTTCAGCTGCGCTAACACTGCTCCATCCCAAAATCACATCTGTCTGTCTGGATAATTAACTCCTCACCATAGTCTGGCCCTTTCAGAACTCGGGCCCTGCACAATCTATCCTTTAAATCGTGAAAGGAGGTTTGACAGGCAGTGGTCTAAGTTAACTTCTTTGGCATTTTCTTGGAAGTTACATCATTCTGGGGCATGGCAATGGTCCCATACTCCTTGGTGAGTGACTGGTAGTACCCAGTGAGACCTAGAAAGGCTCTTACCGGTTTCTGTGTGGTGAGGGATGTTCCAATCTTTCACTGCCTTTACCTTCACTTCGAGAGGTAGTTTTTTACTTCCACCAACCAAGTGGCGAGGCAAGTCCCTGTGGCCTGTGGTATCTGGCACCTCGTGGCTTTGATGTTCAGACCTGCATTCTGCAGTGCCCGAAGAACTTGCTTCAGGTGAGATAAGTTATACTCCCAGATGTGACTGAACACAGCAATGTCATCTAAATAGGGGACACTGATGTTTTCTAGTCCAGAGAACTGAAAATGTCCATCTGGGGTTGAGACTGCTGACCTCTCTCTCACTCCATCTATCAAGCCGTCCTGCCAGTACCCTGCCGTGAGGTCAAAGGTGCTCATGTACTTGGCAGCGCTGGGCTTGTCAATGATCTCATATGCCTGAGGAATGGGGTGAAGTTATGTCTTCATGACAGATTTGAGCCCCCTGTAGGCCTTCACCAACCACTGGTCTTTTTAGGGACCAATACGACTGGGCTAGCCCAAGGGATTTGGGATGGCATCTTGGAAACTTCCTCCTGAATGGTGTCCCTCACTTTATCGGACATCCGGTGAATCCTGCTCTTCAATGGCTTACTGTCTCCAGTGTCCACATCATGGGTGCACCAATCTGCGCGACCTGAAGTCAGTGAAAACAGACCGGCAAACTGTCCCAGTAAACAGTAACAATCTGTCAGTGGTGTCCAGTCATAATGTCGAATACAATAATATCGAAAGTCAAAATGTCGAAAAAAAAATGTCGAAAATAAAAATGTCGAATTACAAAAATGTCGAATTTTTTTCGATTTTTTTTCGAATTAATGTTTAAATAAATAATTAATTAATTATATTTTATAAAACATATTTTTTTTAAATGGTTAAAGGTATATCCATGGTGAGTGGGGGGGATGGGGAGGAGGGGGGGTTTGGGTAGGGGTTTGGGATGGGGTTTTTTAATAATTAATTATTTAATTAATGTTTTATTAAATACTTTTTTAAAAAAATTAAAGGTATATCCATGGGGGGTGTTGGGGGGATGGGGAGGAGTGGAGGGTTGGGGTAGGGGTTTGGGATGGGGGGGTTGGGGGGGACCCCCCCCAATAAAAAACGTTAGTATATGTGATATTTTACAGTTATTTTAACATTGGTTTTTCGATTTTTTTTCGACATTTTATTTTCGAATTAATGACTTTTTCTATTATATGTATGTGTTTTCGACATTTTTGAATTGGACATTTTTTTTCGACATTTTTGTAATTCGACATTATTTTTTCGATATTATGACTATAAACCTCTGTCAATTGCTGTTCTGACAGGTCCATTGCAAGGTGTATGTGGCTTCAGCATGCAGGCGGTCTGGGAAGGGATCAGTCTCCTCCCCAGTCTCTCCATCTGTCACTATGCCATGACCAAGTCATCCCGGGTTTTAAAGAAGTCAGTCTGATCTGAGCCTCTAGATGATGCAAACTCTTCCAGCTTGGGCAGACCCTTCAGATCTGCGCCCACCTGGTCCTCCACCTCCGGTTCCTGTGCTGCGCCAGGCAACTCTGAAGTCACGGGGTCCCCTGCTAACAAGGTAGGGTCCTTAGTGGCTACTTGGCCCTCTCCCGCTGGAGTAGGCGACTCAGCAGTCCGTGGAACTGGACCAGGGGCTACCAGCCACGCCGGTCCTTCCAACAAGCCCTCTGGAAGCACTGCAGGCCCTAAGGCTCTGAGAGTGTTCAATCTGGTGACCTCTTTGGCCCTCCATCGGGTAGCCACTGCGACTATCTCGGGATCGGAAAGATTATTACCCAACAGACATGGGACAGGGATGGAGTCTTTCACCGCTACACAACGCTGGGTTATTTCACCTCGAAAGCTGAACACTACTTTCACCATGGGACACTTAGGGCCTGATCACGACTTTGGCGGTAACCCTTCAATCCGGTGGTAGCACTATTACCGCTGGATTTAAGGGTCTGCCAAATCAGGACTTTGGCGGATTTCGCCCCAGCTCTGAGCTGGGGGAAATCTGCCAAAAATTCATGCTATTACCACCGGCGGTAAATCCGCCAGCGGTAAGAGTGCGGATTTTCTCCATTGAGCCCAATGGGGAGTGGGGCATTCCCGAATGGGCTCAATGGGGAATTACATTACCGCCAAACTCGTGATCCAGCGCTATTAGTGCTGGGGAGATTGGCGGTAGGGCTAATACCGCCGGCGGTAATACCGCCAACGTTACTGCCAAAGTCGTGATCAGGCCCTTAGTCTTTACTTCAAACACACTGATGCTACAATCAGGCCCATCAATATACAGGCCTGACTGTACCCACTACCGGGTGACAGCAGGGAAGCTAGCTGCTGTGTTTCGGACCGCAGGAGTTTTGTTTCCATTGATATACACATGTTCTAAATAGAGTATTAATGGGAACTGGGATCTCTTCTGGAGACCCGGTACCATTCCCACTCAGTGTAACCAATAAACATTTGCCCGCTCCCTGGCCTAGTGGGAAGTCCTCCTCCAGGAGGCCCATACTAACGATGGCCTCCTCTATGAGTTCAACATTCACTATGGCTTGCTTGGTTAAGACCTTGCGAGCAGGATCCCCTTTCCTATAGCCCAGCTCCTTACACACAAAATAACCTTTGGGAGGTGAGAACGTAGGTGTCCCAGTGTTAGGGGGGGCTGTGCTCTTCTTTTCGATGTGTACAGCTGAATTAAAGTTTTGGGATTTCCCTTCAGTCTTTTGGGGACCTGACTCCGAAGAGGAATGGGTTAGACCGTTGTCCTTCCCATCCTTGTTAACTTTTTTGTCTGAAGATTTCTCTTCCGGTTTGGGTGTGCTCGCCTGAGCCTTTTTCTGGACATGAGTATTCACAAACCTGTCGGCAGCCTCCCTGGGTCTGTGATAGTTTTGTCCACACGATGCCGGTGTAGGTCAACCTCACAATTCTTCAATACACGCTCACACGCAATCAAATTGTACATCCCTTTAAAGGTGTCAACTTTGTTACTAGACACCGACCCGCTCGGATACTTCAACGACAAGTGTGTGAAGGCTTCAAATGTCTGCCCACTTTTCTTTCTGAGCTCTCTGAAGCTCTTGAGATACTGTTCTGGGGATTTCCAAAGAACTTCCGGAGGAGGGCTGCCTTCATGCTCTCATAAACAGGTCTTTCCTCGGGAGTTAACTAAAGAATTGCATCGGTCCCTGGTGTCGGTAAGCGACTCATCAGGGCTGCACCCCACAGTATATCATCAACCTCCTGTAGCTGAAAAGCCAGCTCAAGCACTTCAAACCAGTCAAAAATATCCTTCCCCACTTTGTAAGCCTGCACTAAGTCTTTGGGGATGTACCACTGATTTCAATTAAAATCAGAGTGAGATTACAATGTTTTCCCAGTAACACATACTTTGCCTAAACAGTGAAGCAGGGATTTTAACCCATTTTCAAATGTATGCACGAGACCACACACACCTTCCATGCTTTACTTGATGCAACTGTTTAAGCTTTGGATTGCAAGACCTACAATAACACTGTCTACTGTTTTATAGAGTTTACTTGGAAAATATACAAATTGCACAGTAATGCAACATAACATGTAACTCTTTATATATATATGTTGAGCCAAAAGAATATCATTGTAGCTTTATTTTCCACATCCTGAATGAAAAACTCCAAATACCAGAATGCAAAATTATGCATAATTTCATTCCACTCCACTTTTAGCACTTTAAAACACACACTAAAAGAAGTTGAAAAATACACTCAGTTAGGTGTGGTGATCCTGTGTAACAAATGTCCAGCTCTTTTTTTAAAACATTTCACTATGGACATAAAAACAAACCTTTCTTTTCTTTTTGCTTGTCAAGCAAGGAGACATGGAAATAAGACAAAAGGGATATGTGCTGGGTTTCTAGCAGCGATTTGCAAAGTAACTGGTGCTACGGGAGGTCTTTCAGTTGGAAGCGTCCCATCACGCATAGCAAAGGCTCTGCTAGTGATACCAAAAGACATGGGGCCTCATTACGACCCAGGCGGTAAGTTACCGCCTGGGTCGTACCTTTACCACCATGGCGTAAACTACGTTTACGCCATGGTGGTTGGCGGACTTACCGCCCCATTCCGAGGTTGGCGGGGCGGTAAGTCCCCAATCCCCATTTACCCTTCCCCATTCCCATTTTTGCCCCATAGGGCATAATGGGAGTGGGGAAGGCGTTAATTACGCCACCGTAAATTACGATGGCGTAATTAACAACAAGGTCCCTTAGCGCCATGGATTTTAACACCTGCTAAAAGCAGGTGTTAAATCCTCCATGGCGCTAAGGGACCTCGGAATCAGGCGGTAAGGGTCGGCGCTGTTTACGCTGCCGTAAACCCCTTACCGATTGGGTCGTAATGAGGCCCATGGTCGTTAAGCCGCTGGTTGCAGAGGCACTGGTGCTGCCTGTGTGTCCCCCAGCCAGGCCTTGACTGGACCCTGCTTGACCTAAGCCGAGCTGATACTCTATTAACTATAGGGACTCACTGCAAAAAACAAGCGAGGGGGGAAAAAACCATGAGGTAGGGAGAGGTGTAGAAGAGGGTGGTGGGGAAAGGCCTCTCTGTGAATGGGAAGGGAGGTGTTCCATAAGTAACATAGAGGGGTGGGCGGCTTGGGACAGTGTCTTCCTCCAGAGGCTGCTGGGATGTTGGGGGTAGAGATGGGGTCGGTTTATGATAGAGTGGCAAAGGCTGCAAAACCAGCGGAAGTTTAGTAAGAGGGCGTGCAACGATGGAGAGTGCAACATGGCGGGCTTAGAGAGGGGATGCACAGGTGTGTGGGGGCGGTTACAATTAGAAAGAGTAGGGGTGCATACGAAGGGGTGCTGCCATAGAAAAGCTGGGCGAGACAAGAAAAGGTCCTAATGAATAGAGAATGGGGTGCTTGCAAAAGAGGGGATGCTGCTATAGGAATGGGTCTGATAATGGGGTGGGGGTTGAGCTGAGGGGGTTGTCGAGGGGGCTTCGAGCTGGGAGAGTGGTACACAATACAGCGATCTGGAGAGAGGGGGGTGCAGTGGAGGGGGGTCTTCGAGGAGGGGCGGGTGTTGCTATACGGAGGGATTTGATTTAGGTGGGGGCAGAAGTGTCTGCTGGCACTACCCGGCTGCCCCACAGCACTGCCCTGCTGCTTTGGCTGCCTCTTCTGCCTTTGATCTGATGGGCTCTGCGAGTGTCCTTGGTATAATCTTCTGCATATTACAGGAGCCTAATTAGAAATCGATGCCACGGGCCCAGCGGGTATTTGCAAAGTGTTTGTGGATGTTAATAAAATTCCCAGCTCGATGCAACTCATCCCGGAGCCCTGGGACACGGGGGCCTCCTGTCTACAAAGCCCGGCACTGCTGGTTAAGGACACGGGGGAGGGGGAGGAAAGAAAAGGAAGGAAGGAAGGAAGGAAGGAAGGAAGGAAGGAAGGAAGGAAGGAAGGAAGGAAGGAAGGAAGGAAGGAAGGAAGGAAGGAAGGAAGGAAGGAAGGAAGGAAGGAAGGAAGGAAGGAAGGAAGGAAGGAAGGAAGGAAGGAAGGAAGGAAGGAAGGAAGGAAGGAAGGAAGGAAGGAAGGAAGGAAGGAAGGAAGGAAGGAAGGAAGGAAGGAAGGAAGGAAGGAAGGAAGGAAGGAAGGAAGGAAGGAAGGAAGGAAGGAAGGAAGGAAGGAAGGAAGGAAGGACGGACGGACATTGGAACTATCACTACATTTATTCTGCTGGTGCCCAGATTTTTTTTCTGCCTCCCTTTTTTTCATCTCAGCTCAGGGCTTGTGAAAGGGCCATGTGCTGTATAGGCAGGGGAAAGGGCCATGTGCTGTACGCCCACAGCACTGGGACAGCTCACAGTGCCTACAACAGGAGTGTGCAACTTAAGGCTCCTCAGATTTTTTCGACGACAAATCCCATGAGCCTAGAAAGCATGCGGGATCATGGGAGCCGTAGTCCAAAAACTCAGGAGTTACAACTTGTGAACCCCCGACCTGCAGGATGCTCTGCCCCTAATTTATATTAAACTGCTAAATACGCGCATATGTGGGGACATGAGTTACCAGCACCAACAGCAGCGCACCATCCATGCTTACAATAAAGCGGTGAACTACGACTTGAGTATTCTTCGAAAACGTATAGAAAAAACAACTGATGAGCCAAAGTAGAACTGGTACATCTGCATTCCAGCCCTCGGAGTGTGTTAGATCTGCATTCCAGCCCCCGGAGTGTGTTACAGCTGCATTCTAGCCCTCTGCATGTGTTACATCTGCATTCCAGCCCTCGGAGTGTGTTACATCTGCATTCTAGCCCTCTGCACGTGTTGCATCTGCATTCCAGCCCTCGGAGTGTGTTACATCTGCATTCCAGCCCTCGGAGTGTGTTACATCTGCCTTCCAGCCCTCTGCACGTGTTACATCTGCATTCCAGCCCTCAGAGTGTGTTACATCTGCATTCCAGCCCTCGGAGTGTGTTACATCTGCATTGCAGCCCTCGTGTGTGTTACATCTGCATTCCAGCCCTCGGAGTGTGTTACATCTACATTACAGCCCTCGTGGGTGTTACATCTGCATTCCAGCCCTCGGGGTGTGTTACATCTGCATTCCAGCCCTCTGCATGTGTTACATCTGCATTCCCGCCCTCAGAGTGTGTTACATCTGCATTCCAGCCCTCGGATTGTGTTACATATGCATTCCAGCCCTCGTGTGTGTTGCATCTGCGTGTGTTACATCTGCATTGCAGCCCTCGGAGTGTGTTACATCTGCATTCCAGCCCTCGTGTGTGTTGCATCTGCGTGTGTTACATCTGCATTCCAGCCCTCGGAGTGTGTTACATCTGCATTCCAGCCCTCGTGTGTGTTACATATCCGTGTGTAACATCTGCATTTCAGCCCTCGGAGTGTGTTACATCTGCATTCCAGCCCTCGTGTGTGTTACATCTGCATTCCAGCCCTCGTGTGTGTTACATCTGCGTGTGTTACATCTGCATTGCAGCCCTCGGACAGTGTTACATCAGCATTCCAGCCCTCGGTGTGTGTTACATCTGCATTCCAGCCCTCGGAGTGTGTTACATCTGCATTCCAGCCCTCGTGTGTTACATCTGCATTCCAGCTCTCGCAGTGTGTTACATCTGCATTCCAGCCCTCGTGTGTGTTACATCTGCGTGTGTTACATCTCCATTCCAGCCCTCGGAGTGTGTTACATCTGCATTACAGCCTTCGTGTGTGTTACATCTGCATTCCAGCCCTGTTACATCTGCATTCCAGCCCTCGGTGTGTGTTACATCTGCATGCCAGCCCTCGGTGTGTTATATAGATTCGGCGTGTGAGGAATAGGGCGTCCACGAAGCTGCTGTGCCCCATGAAACATCCCACAGCACCCAATCTTTGCCACTCCCCTTCCATAATAGCGACTTCCTTAATGACAGGCGAGGGGGCTTTACCTCATTGGGTGTGCTGGCATCAACCCACCACTGGTGGGGGCAGCCACAGATTGAGAGAGGGGGACCCTAAGTAGACAGAGTTTAGGGTGGGGAGTTAATCGCTATCACAAGTGGGGCATTAATGGACTTTAGAGTGAAATGTTCCATGCATTGTAACCTGTTCACATCACTAACCAACCCCTGTTGCAAATGGTGAGCTTGCTGAGCCTGGGGAAAGGGTCGGATCTCCGTGGGATGCCCTATTTGACTTTGAGTTGCGAAAGTCTGAGCAGGGCGCGCCGTGGGCATGTGTCCCTTGTCCGAGTGTTAAATCCTCCTCTGGGTGGGTGGGCGTGGGTCACCTGGGTGCCGAGGACGCACCTCGTGCCGGAAAAGAAGCGATGCATAGGAGGGGAGAGATGTCTGTGTTGCCATGTTGGCTATCGAAGAACTGATGCCCACATACAAGTGTCGCAAGAGTTGCTGGTGCTGATTTTGTAGCCAGTGTTGGGGGACACAAGAGTTAGCGATATTCTTTGCCGTAAAGTTAAATGGGCACGAGGCTACACCAGCCACTTGGCTGAATGTGCCTATTGGATGCCAAGCTGAGGGCCAGGACTGTAAAAGACATGGGGGTCGACAGCCTTGGAAGACCTTTGGAGGCATCCAAGGCTATGAGAGCCAGTTACCCCCCTTCTTTTCCTAGCGGCCAGGTTTCTCGAACCCCCCCTCAGCAAAGCCAGGCAAAGCCAGGCAAAGCCAGGCAGCAGTGGCCCTAATACCAGAAAATGGGGGGAGGGCAGCGATTTGGCAGCATCACACATGTGATGCATATGGTGCATTTTGGGAGACAAGTAGGACAGAACCTAGGAGGGGGGGCTGGGGCTTGAAGTGCAGTGCTGTGCTAGAACAAAGCAGGAACTTGCCACTAGCACCAACTGTATTGGCACTGCACAGGTGCTGTATTTGTACTTTGCCATTTGCCAGGAGGGACTTGAGAAAGATGGCGGTGTAAAGAACCTTCCGCTTTGATTGTGTAGCTCCTTATCTATATTGCATTGCACGATGATTGTTTAATGCCCGCGCCTAAACCCCCACCCTCCCTACATATTTGACTGAATGAAGTCTTAAGCTTGGTCTGCGTTACATATATGTGAGCTATGGGTAAATGATTGAGGATTCTGGCCTGCCTCTCCTTGTGAATGGCTTGAGTGTTACGTTATCTCCACTGTATGATGTTAAACATCCAGCCCGAGACAGAACCCAGCTGTGAGCAAACGTGTCTTAGGTTCAAAGGCGCTCGCGTTCATGTTACACTGGAGTGGCCACTCCGGGGACTTGCCACGCCGCCCTCGCGCCCAGTGGAATGGAAAGTCGCCGGATTTGGGGAAATAGCGCCAGAATGGACTAGAACTGATATGTCTAACAGCCCGGAGAGGTGGGGTGTCATTTTTAATGAGGAGTAATACCCCGAGCCTTTTTAGATCCATATCGCCCCTCTGCCTCCGCCTCCCACTCTCTCGAACTGTCTCACTGTGGACAAAATGATGGAGGCGGCATGTTATATGAAGGGGTTGGTGCAAAAACGGGGCTCCCGCTGGTCGGGCCACGTGTAAGGGTAATGCTGTCCCCCGTGCTCATCCAGGCCTGGAGCTCGTGCTGGTGGGGTCCCAATGTGTGGTGGAGTTCTGCAATGCTGTCCCCGTGCTCATCCAGGCCTGGAGCTCTTGCTGGTGGGGTCCCAATGTGTGGTGGAGTTCTGCAATGCTGTCTCCGTGCTCATCCAGGCCTGGAGCTCGTGCTGGTGGGGTCCCAATGTGTGGTGGAGTTCTGCAATGCTGTCCCCGTGCTCATCCAGGCCTGGAGCTCGTGCTGGTGGGGTCCCAATGTGTGGTGGAGTTCTGCAATACTGCTCATCCAATCATGGAGCTCGTGCTGGTGGGGGCCCCAATGTGTGGTGGAGTTCTGCAATGCTGTCCCCGTGCCCATCCAGGCCTGGAGCTCGTGCTGGTGGGGTCCCAATGTGTGGTGGAGTTCTGCAATGCTGTCCCCGTGCTCATCCAGGCCTGGAGCTCGTGCTGGTGGGGTCCCAATGTGTGGTGGAGTTCTGCAATGCTGTCCCCGTGCCCATTTAGTCATGGAGCTCGTGCTGGTGGGGCCCCAATGTGTGGTGGAGTTCTGCAATGCTGTCCCCGAGCCATGGAGCTCGTGCTGGTGGGGTCCCAGTGTGTGGTGGAGTTCTGCAATGCTGTCCCCGTGCCCATCCAGCCATGGAGCTCGTGCTGGTGGGGTCGCAATGTGTGGTGGAGTTCTGCAATGCTGCTCATCCAATCATGGAGCTCGTGCTGGTGGGGTCCCAATGTGTGGTGGAGTTCTGCAATGCTGCTCATCCAATCATGGAGCTCGTGCTGGTGGGGTGTCTATGTGTGGAGTGGGGTGCCAATGTGTGGAGGAGTTCTGCATTTCCATTTGATCACTGGCCATTCTGTTGGGTGGAATGGGGGAAGGTGATTCTAGGGGTGAGTTCCGTCAGTGTGTCCACAGGCAGGGAGTAAGGGGAAGCGATCCGCTTAGTGTGCACGGTGACTGCGCTGCACTCCCCCTGGGCTCGCTGGAGTTCACAGAGTCTCTGTGATGAATGGGGCTTTGCGTTGGCTATCTGCCTGCGCGACGCTTTCCATGTACAGCTTTCCAATAAGCCACAGACTGATTTATGTCTCCACTACATTAATCTTACCCAAGGAAAACCCGTGGATATGGCTCTGTGGAAGCGGTACCGTTGACTCAGTGTATGTAACCAATAGCATGCAGCCTAGCAGCGCATGTAACCAATGGCATGCATTAGCACCGCATGTAACCAATTGAATGCAGCCTATCAGCGCATGTAACCAATGGCATGTAGTTTAGCAGCGCCTGTAACCAATTGCATGCAGTCTTATCAGCGCATGTAGCCAATGGCAGGCAGTCTAGCAGCGTGGGGACAGAGATTCTAAGAGGACAGGCCTCACAGCCACAGGAACACTGGTTCCATTGTCTCAGTGCATGCAGGTCACTTTTCCGCAGATCCTGGTGCCAGGCCGGAGCAGTCAACCGCCCCAAAGCTGGTACTATTATTGCCTGTGCTGCCCTGGCCCTGGGAGAGTGGTTATTATGCCCTGGGAGCCTGGCAGAATTCTGCAGCTTTCTTGCTTCATCTATGGTAGCTATGGTCAAGCAACCGAGATCCAAACTCGGAAGGAAGGATGTGCTGGTTGGCATCAGCTACAGTTTAGCACGCATATTAGCAGCCAATAAGAATGAAAACCAGACAGAGGTATTTGCTATGAAAATAATTGTACACTTTATTTATATAAACAATTGCATACAGTTTAAGTAGGTTTCTTGAAGCAAAAACAAGCATTCCATTTTTTTGAACCGTAAGAACCGAAAAGGTCGCAGAAAGCGTTAGCAACCTTTTTGGTACCTAACACCTATTCTGACCGGGGCGCATTGTTCCTAAATCGGAACTAATGTGCCACTTTCGGAATGTATGCACCGGTTGCTAGGATGGGCAATAAAAGTACCTAGCAACCGGCACTTTCGGTATGCAGCATTTTGCATGCCGATCTTGGGGCACTCCTCCAGTTGCGCAGATAGCACAAAGTGGCGCACAAGGACGGCGCCACTTTGGTGTCGCTGTTGTGGAGGAGTGCCACATGAAACAGCAGTCCTTGTTTGAAGAGATTTCTCAGTTGAGAAATACCTCATGATTTATGTCATGCGTTATGACTTAATCCAGACACACGAGGCAGGAAATAGTCCTGTGAAAATGATAATCTGGCTTGGGAGGATAGCTCAGGGGTAACACGATCGCCTTGGAAGCAAGACGACGCGGAGCAACATAGGTTCGATCCCTGGGTCTGCGCTTAGAAACCTCCGGGTATTAAGCGAGACATAAATAACCTATCATATCATTACTTGCCGTGATCTCGGAAGCACTTTTGTAAAATTATGATTTCCTTATTATTTTATGAAAATGCTGCCGAGATTTTGCAATCTGTCCGTTCGCCACAGAAACAGGCTGACTGCAGGTAGTGCACTGCTGTGCACTGCAACAACACCCAGGCCCACTTGAGAATAACTGTGGTGCCTGGGCGTCAAGAAAAGATGCAGTGAAGCATGCTGTCTAGCATGCTCACTGAACCTACATGAGAATCGCGCCAGGGTGCCAGGTGGGAGGGATTTGACCATCTGCATGGTGGGTGTGCCCTTGCCTGGGCTTTAATGACATTTTAAATTAAACTGAACAATAGTATATCAACCTCTGGAAAATGTGTAGGGTTAGTCTGCCTGCATGTTCCTATGCTCACTGCACTACATACTCATATGTCTGTGTACTCTGGGTGGACACAGCCTACAGGTGCAGCCCCCCTGTCATATTTAGTTGAGATCTGACAGGTGGAGTACACTATGCCTCTCCAGAAGGGGGATGGCCAGCCTAATTAACTAACAAAGGCTTCATGGATCTACCCTGTCCTTTTGCTGAGCCATGTAGCTGGTGTCAGCATTCACATACTAATCAGAGTTTAATTCAAACAAGCCCACGTGGGGCCTGAATGCAGAGGCAAACAAAGGTGGCAAGAAACTCCAACACCCTTTCACGTGCACTGGGTCCACCTGATGCCAGCTCCCACCCTCAGTACTGATTGACAGTGAAATGTTATGTCTGGGATTGCGTGTTTACAGTAGTCTTCCTCGCAGGGACAGCCCATTCAGAAGGTAAAAGTATGTGGTTTGACAGAGCCAGAAAGTCTGGTCTCGCTGCAGGTTCAATGGAGCCTGCCAGTTTAATCAGGAACCACAGAGAGATCCATTAACCAGAGAGACCCGTTGATCCACAACCGACAGGAAAATGGGTGGGACTTAGTATCACATGTTTTCACCCCTTTAACTTTTCTGTTGCAAAGCACTCTGGTTATGACCTCACACATACAGGAGATTGTTGGTGGGGACACAAAATTGGTTCACCAAGTTAGGCTTAGCCTACACCAATAACTGTGGTCCATTTGGCTTTAAATGGGGGCTGAGTTGCTCTTTTGGCAGATCATCTGAAGACTTCACCAGAAGCAGAAGGAATATTTCATTTTTGGACCCTGGCTGATGGTACAGTCTGCCTTACATCTTCCACCAGTGAAGGAAGGCAAGGAACTCCAAGAGGGAAGCAATATCCCTCCCCTAAACATCTCCCAGGGAACAGAGAGAACTACTAAATCCAGAGGACCCTCCAGCAGATACAGAACCGTACACAGCCAGCACACAGCATGCCCTGCTGGGCTCTGTAGCAAGCTTCCTAGGTGGGAAGTGCCAGAGAGTCGGTGAACCAAACCAAGTACAAGGTAGTGCCTGCAATACTCTCCTCGGCTTTGGGCCATCCACCATGAAGGACGACCCAAGCCCAGTGAAGAAGTTACGAGGAGTGGATCGACAAGAATCTACTGACATCTGCCTTAAAGGACATTTTCGAGCCAGTCAAACCACTCGAGCTGCAACTGACTCTACCGCTGACTGTTGTTAAAACCCAGTGGCTAAAGGCATCCAAGACGCCTCGACCAGTGCTTCAGAATCGCAGAGCAGCACTAGACAATGATTCCTGACCCTGAGCCACCATGTAGGCCAGCCTGCAGCCATCTGTCCAGCTTCGCTCGCCGAACTGCCTGCTGTCTGATACCCACAGCTGTCTCCCGGCTTGAACTCTGTCGCAGAAGCTGCAAAGCACCCTGAAACCGACTCGACCCTGTCAAGCACCAAGAACTTCTACAGCACAAGATACATTGTGGTTCAGTCCCCCAGGGGCTTCTCAGAAGTCCCCAGTGACACTTTACGACCCATTGCTCCCTTTGTGTTGAAGTCAGGTATGCTTGAACTATTGCGATTATTTGCTATATAACGACTACCATCCTGTCAGTATCCAGAGTGCATCCCATTTCCTTCTTTGGAACTGTCCTCTGCATTCCTTTACAGGGTGGGTTGTATTTCATAGTGTTGCTAGAACTGTTCTGATAATAATAAAGTAGATATTTGTATACAACCTTGACAGGACAGTCCCTTTTAACATTGGGTAATAATTGTATGTTTTTTTGCTGTGTTGCAACTAACCAACGAGCCAATACCTTGCGGAGATAAGCCTGCCATTCCGTCCACTTCACCAAAATTGGACAAAGAGGTTTATAGTTTGGTTGTGTTTCCAATCTATTCGGATCCCTTCTGGTGTACTAGAGGTGATGGTTTAGAAACCAATATTCATCCCTGGACCACTGGATTCGTCACACCAGGGCTGGGAAATGAAGTAGGAGGTGCCCAATCCATGAATGGGAAAGGAGGGCACTGGCACTGCCCTTAGGAATCCAGGTCAGTTCTGCACAGTCCATGTATGGCCCAGCATGGCAGATGCTGCCCTTGTAAATGCTGGTATCATGGACTGAGCAGGAGTCAATAAGCACAGGCAAGAAACAAACACATACCCACTCTTGGAAGAAAACCTGGTTGCATGTATTACACATTTTGATTTCTCTTTCAGCGTCCTTTTTCTGTCTTGCCCTCTGGGCGCCACAAAATGCAACATAAAAAGAAAGATTTGTCACAAACCCCAAAAACAAACATTCAAGTTACAAAAAACCGGCACCATAAAACCCCCCGCAGTCTATACCAACGTCCATTCTTGACAGGTGGCTCACTCTGGCCGAAAGCGGTGTATGCCACGCTGCAGCACTGAACGCCTCCCCACCCTGACCTTCAGGAGCGATACCAGGAGGCCCAACACCCTGGTCCTACAGGGCAGAAGAGAGCGTTGTAGATGTTGGGGCCACTGTGGCAGAGTACGGGCACTAGGCCTCATGATCAAGCAGAGGCCGGTCCAGGAGGTCGATCACCCTTGAGACTGCCGACACAGACAGGGGTCGCGCCACCAGAGTGGGGCTGTGGTGTGGACGCCCCGGCATTGTGTGGCCCACAGCGAAGCTCTGGCATACGGGTACAGCGGGGACCAGCCTTCTCCGGTACTCCCGGGCGGATACTGAAACGACTCCAGGAAAGCTCTCTCCAGTGAGAGTCACTACCCATGACCGTTAAGATGACTTTCCTTCTGCAAAGGGAGTGGGGGATCTTGACAAACAGGGTATTGGTCTGACGCTTACTGCTACCCGAGGGGTGCTGCTGCTGACATCTGGCTATGGTTCCCGGTGTCGTGTTTCTGGGTACTATCTTAAGGGTCTTCAGCTCTATGAGACAGTTGATGGCAGCCGCAGGGGTGCAGTGGCAGTCCCTGGTTCCGGCAGCAGGCCCTGACTTCATTGACAAATCCCTTCTCGGATTGGGCCCTCACACAGGTAATGGAAGCCTGGCTCCCAGCTGGTCCCTCACAGGAAGGCAGCGAACGCGTTGGCGGGTTCCACTCTGGAATGTCGCCTGTACCTCGACTAGTGTCTCCAGTGACGTTGAAAGTACTCCGTCAGAACTCCAGCACTAGCAGCAAGTGTGTTGGGTAGGATGGGATCGCAGCTCCAATCACACATCTGCCTTCCGTCATCTTAAATGTTAAGGCGCTCTGAGTACGGACCTCCCATTCAAGCTGCCCTGGCATACTTACAGGCCCAAATGTGTACTCGGCCAAGGCGCCTGCGCACTTGCAGACAGAGAAAATATGCTTAAGGTGTAAATGTTGAAAATAAAAGACACAAAGTTATGGGTTCCACGTGTTTTTACGTCCACATTTTTTCCACTGATGTTTTACCTCTTCGCACTTGAAAAATGTGGGGTACAGCCTTCACACCCCACCACTCTCAAAACAATATGTTTTTTTAATTGATGTAAGCATGTGGGGTGGGTGGTTTTGATAGCAGGGACGATTCTGCACGTAGGTTGCCTGTCTTTCTGGCTGTCTGCATCTCACCGTGCTTGCGGTAGATTGTCTGCTTTTGTCATAGATCTCAGCTCACACCCTTTTGGCGGGTATCACCCGCCTTGTAAACAAGGGACCCACCCGCCAAGCCTCCTGCACAGCCATTTGTTTCAATGGGATCTCACTCGCCAAAAACAAAAATTGGTGCTTTGACCCGCCTTTGCGACACAAATGGTTGAGAGCTATGTTGTGACTGTGTTCATACCCATGGTTGTCAGTCTCTTCGGCAGTCTCTGGGGTTGCATTCCAGTTTCTCCATGTCTGCCTGTCTGTCTGTGTCCATGTGTGTCTGTGTCCCTTCCTTTCTCTATTCAGGTCGGTCTTGTCCACTTGCAGTGGGGGATCTCTGTCCATCTGTCTTTATCCACTATCACTCGCTCGATTTGGTGGCGGTTTAATGAGAGACACTTCTGCTCCCTTCCCATGAAGACCTTGACTTCGACCGCAACCAGACCAGGATTATTCCCCCTAGAAGAAAGCCTGAGGAGCTAAAAGCACCTTCTTGGATTAGGGATTGATGGGGCTAAGGGAACTCCCTTGGATTAGGGCACAATGAAGCCTGGAGCACATGCCCTGGTTTAGGGCCTAGCACACACACACACACACCCCCATGCCTTTTAAATTCCTCTGACCAATCTCTCATACCTCTGACTTCGGTCCAACAGGGGCCTTCACCTACAGCGCTTTGAGTCCACACCAATGGGAAAAGAAGCTATACAAATGTCATATGGCATTACATTGCCAGAAGCACATCCACTGAAATAAGGCAATTGAAGACCATGAGCCCCTCCGGTGGATTAGGGCCCGATAAAACCGGAAGTGCCCCCCTCAGGTTTAAGGCTCAATAGGGCTGAGACACCTCTCTTGGATCAAGGAGTGATGTGGCTTGGAGCCCTTCCCCCAGCTTAGGGTCTGACAGAGCCAAGAGCAGCTCACCGGGATCAGTGCCTGACGGGGACAGTTGAACCTCATCTGGATCAGTGGAACGCACGCCTGAATCACGTGTCTTTAGTGACACACTGTTACTACAGGCCGTGCCCCAAGAAGATCATCCAGCCGGGGTGAGGAAACATTAAGCACTACGGGGACACTGTGGCACCAAGAGCACCGTGACCATCTCACACAAGTACAGCCCAGGAGATAAGATGCCCCATTGCACCCATAGAGCCTCACTCTTAATTTAAGTATGAAATGCACTCCACCCCAGGAGCGCGCTGCACCGAATGCACCAACATCACACAGAATGGAAGGCGTGCACAGGTCTAGTGGGACCAGAGCAGAGGTGCCATTCAGCTAGGGTGACCAGACGTCCCGGTTTCGACGGGACTGGCCCATTATTTTTTTCGTCTTGGTCCAGGCGTCTCAAGAGTTGTTTTTGTTTTAAAACCCTGTCCTTTCCGGTTTTTTGCCAGCAATTGATATACAAATTCTGAAGTCAGGCCCTGTGACCGTCTCTCTGCTTACTTTTTACACCCCATTTCCGCCCTGGCCTCTCTCTTCCATTGGGAGTGTTGTGCCTATAACACACACCCATACTTTGCATTGGAACAGGCCACCGACATAGGAGTAGGATTACTGTTTTAGTGGAGTCCTATTTGTTGTAGTCCATCGTTTGTGTTTGTGTCCGCTAAAACTTCAGTCCCACTTCTATGTCTTTCCCATCCCGTTTTTTTTTTATTTTGGAAATCTTGTCACCTTTTATAAAGCCTATGAGCAGAAGCAGACCACACTGCAGACGGCAACAGGAACGATGGCTGCGGCAGAAGGCAACAGGAAAGATGGCAGCGCTGTACCCACTCCTGAAGACCAAGTCCATGCCCCTCTGGACAAAGATCAACGTCTACAAGGCGATGAACAGACCAACCCTGGCATATGCCTCCTCCCCAGCATGGATGACCTGCCATGAGCGACACCGGAAGAGTCTTCAGATAGTCCAGAACAAGGCCCTGCGGGGACCGCCTGGAGCTCCAATCTTCACAAGGATAGCAGACCTTCACAGAGAACGGGACATCGAGATGTTGGACGAACATCTAGTGAAGCTAAGCAAGAACTTCTGCCAAGGACTGGATCAGAACCCGAACCCTCTGATCAGAAGACTCACTGCCACCACTGCAAACCCCTTCGACCGCTACCTGCGTCCCCTCACTGCGAAGACCCTGTGAAACCAGCCCTACTGTGACAAGACCACACAGAACAAGAAGAATACGAACCCACGACTACACACTCAACCCGAGAAGATGGCGTAATGAGGCTCAAGCCTCGGTGTCCAAAAGTAACCGCTGATGGATAAAATCTATCAGCAAGAAGAACAAGCGCAGACCACACTGCAGTAGACGGAGTGTGTTCCTGAAATGGCTTCAAGTGTGGGGCAGTGGGAGCCCGGACACCTTCTCCAGAATGTACCTTAATTTGAGGACATTTGCTGAAAGTTGATTTAGGGACATCTTTTTTTTAGGAGTGGTGAACAATGAATTGCATCCTAGGGACAGAATGACTGCCACTTCAGATGGGGCTTGGGTTGTACACAGCCAATTCCCCGAATGACCTCAAGCAGCAAGGAAAGGGAGGGGTGTCAAAGAAAGAATGTCCTCTTGTTCATGGTCATGTCTGCCGAGTCTCAAGGAAGGCTCATTCGTGTTAGCGTCTTCCCGCATTTTCCTGCGACTGCACGTGCATCCCTGCGTGAAGTAGAGCGCGCGCCACGGCCACGGCGTGCACGTCGGCCGTCAGCGCGTGCTCGCGCACGTCTGAACGCTTCGCTCTGCCCGATAGGAGCCCTCGGCAGGTGCTTGTTACGGGCAGGTGCTTTGCAGTTCGCACACAAGCGGTGCATCGACTTGCTTAATTTTATTATAAAACACTTGTCGATGGCTTCGCCCCTCTCTCCTGGGGGGGTTCAGTCGAAGCCTAGTAGAGTCGCGCACGCTCCCACAGATGGCGCGTGTAACAGCTCGCGCTGGCTGCGGGCGCGGAGCAGAAGGCGGCTCCCAGGGAGGCAACCTTCCAGCTCCCAGACAAGTGTAACCTCGCGCTGCGGGGGCATCCCGCAGACTCCAGTGGCAAACAAAGGGGGAGGACTCGCAGCCAACCAGGAGACGGCGCTGCTTCAGACGCAAAGCTTGCATTCTGCAGCAGGGTATTGAGCGCTCTGTCATCCATTAGGCATCTTGGCGCTACTGGGGAATGAAAAGTTGCAGGCGTGGGGTCACGGAGTATGGGTATATTCTCCGACCTTGAAGCCTTTCAGAATTTCCAATGATCACCCTGCAGAAAGCGCTTTCCCGGTTGGGCTCCATAAAGGGAATTTATCGTAGCAGAAACGGGCTAGCTTCACACCTATGTAGCTCTGCCCCAACAACAAGCAATTCCATTAGCTTAGTGGGTTAATGTGCCAACTTCAGAGATCTGGATTATATACCATACAAGCCAATATGTCGGATTTCAGTGTTGGCAGTACAGCCGTATCTTTTTGCATGCTGCGAGTCGGGACTTGTAGTACTGGGTGGGTTTTTAATGGGGAAATTCAGGACTGCAAGCCGCAGAATATAAACATTAAAAAAAACAGGAATGGGCCAACATATTCTAAACAGAATGGTGCATTCATGATATTTTGAAACCAAAAGGTCAAACTATGTAAACAAAAATACATTTAAAAAAATATATTAAAGGGCACTTGTATTGCCTTCATGGCAGAGACGAGCTTTTAAGCACGGGACTGGGATGCTGGGGGCAGTAACAGCGTTTCAATCGAGTTTGATGGAAGATATATACTGCAAATCGGCAGGATAGAAATGACTAAATACAATGAAAAAAGTAACCAAACTAAGTTAGGTCTTTGTCAAAATGTTATTTAAGCACCAAGAATCAATTCCGTCTCTAGTGTTTGCCAGACAAACGGCGGTGGGGGTTGACATTATGGTTGTAATAAATGTGGTCAGAGGAATGCAGGCTTTCCAGGCACGACTATGGATTGTTCACCACATTTCTGGCACAACCACTTAAAGAGAAAATGCTTGACCTAACCATGTTATTAACTGATGCTCAGTGGTTAATATCTGTGGTTAGAGCCTAGTCTGTGATACACTTGTGACTGGTGGCTTTGAGGTGTGACGTGTGGAGTTAAGGGAAAGTATGACAAAATAAGGTCTATTCAAAAGTGCAGGTACACAGCGAGGTTTCCATGGGTTAAAATGTAAGCCTAAAGAGAAAAGCACCACCACAAACAAACATACAAGTCAGCTTAGACATAGCTCACGTGCCAGTCTTGCAATGTATGGATATGTATCTGAACGAAAAGGTGTATGTATGTATATTTTGAAGGAAGCTTTAGCATGGCAGCTCCGCAGAGGGCACCACAAGGGACCCGCCCATAGAGGGGACTTGCCACAATGAGGAGTACGAGGCATGTATGGCAGACATGCCAGGCTCAAACCATGAGACCGGTCTGCCAGAGGGAACACTGCAGCGATCCGGACACACCTTTTACTGAGAGCCGGTTCATATTTAGTGGGGGTGGGGCGATGAACACACACAGCTCAAAAGCGCTCTGCCTGATTCTCAAAGATTGGCACTGCAGCAAGTCATTGGATGCCCAAGAGCACGTCTCATATGCACGGACTACCCTGCACCAGATTCACAAAGCCAGAGTTGCCCACTGCATCCTCTGAGGTGCTCACATGCAAATACAATTCTCAGAGATTTCCATAACGTCAACTCCAGATTTGGTGCAATGTAAGGTTTGTGAGTCTGAACTCATTAGGTACACATCTGGGATCTCCACATTTTCTCATGTTCAAATCATTGGGGATCAGGCCCAATGCCCTTGAACCCCCAGGCTAGACACGCACAGGCTGCAAATCACAATGTAAGAGTCACAAAGCTGGCAGACATAACAGAAACGCACACAGCACCTGCACTATCATTACCGGAGCCACGCGTAGAAAAGGTCACATGCTGGGGACTCCAGAGAAGAAATGCAGGCAAACATAAAGGGGAGCGCGTGCACACACATGGCATATCCTAAATAGCCCTAGAGCACACAAGACAGCACAGACGTCACCCACAGGGTAGCCCGGGACCAAGCACACATAGCACAAAGATCTCATACATTAGTTCACTGTACTAGGCCAGACTCAGAAAACGCCAAAGGTTGGTGTGCAACACTTTACAAAACTTCTAAGTAAAATAAATACATTCACTATAGACAGATAATCACGCACAAACAACCACCCACAGTTGTTACAAAAGACTCGCAGCCGCAAACGTACAGAGGCGTGGATCAATAACGTTCATAGCCATGGCCCCCACAAGCTGTGCCCCACTTTTGCCATAACTCATGGGGTGCAGTGTGAAGAGGTATTGTTCATCATCAGAAATATTAAGACTTACTTTCTTAACTGTACAGATCTTTTCATGTGCATTTAACATTTCACCCCTAATGACCACTACACTGCCCTTTTCTATTCACTGATGGGGACATTATATGCTACTCTTCAGACAAGTGTCGACACTATTAGGCCACTATAATGGTGTGAGGGATTCGCCCACCCGCACAGGAAGAGTCCGCTCACCTGGGCTTTTTTTGTTTGTTTAAAAGAATGATTCATGGCAGAACAACCTTCGAAAATATGTGGGACCATTCCCACACATATTTTCCATCATGTACTCTGGCAGGACACAGCTTACCTGTGCCGCCCTCCGCTGTCATGTGTGGCTGACACCTGACAGCCGTGAGTATATCAAAAGCAATTGGCCGTTGGCAGCCTGTTTATAATTTCAAGGCCCATTGGATTTCCATCTCAATTGTCCAACCTTGCTGGTGGCGGCAAATACTGAAGAATGTTAATTAGCAGACCTCAGGGAATGCCTGGCTCCAGGAAGTGACAATGGAGACCAAACACCAACTCCTCTTTGTAATGCAATGTGTCAACTTGGTACTAACATCCCTCCTTGGTATGAAAGGCCAGTGAATGACCTGTCTGGAACCACTCCTTTCAGAGCAGGGAAGTATGTGAATTGTAGGAGGGATCATGATTATCTCATTAGATTAACACCCGATTCTACCACAAAATAGTTTTTGCTACTGCACAAAATTCGAACACGTTATTGTGTAACCATATCTCTATTAACCACCGTTCTATGTACTTAAAGAACAAGTTTTATTCAATATAAAAAATTCACATGCATAAAAGCAATACACAGTATTTGAAACACATTTAAAAAAAAAAACACACAGCTTCATCTGTGCCGGGGTTAGTTGTAGTAAATATGACAAACTACATCAAATTGCAGACGTTTAGCGATAGACTTCAGTTGTTCTTTAGTCTTTTATCAGTTGTCAACATGTTTCGGCCTTTAGGTAAAATTGGGCACTATCTCTAGTACCTTTTGAACCATTAGTTTCATGGCTTTCTTCAGGACAGATACATTTCTTCAGTATGGTATTGATACTTTTGTATGCCCCATTACAAATTTTGTGTTAGAATCGGGTGGTAATCTAATGAGATAATCACGATCCCTGTTATAGTATAGAACATCACCCAGCCAGACCTTTATTGGCATAGAGAGGGGTAATCTTTTTCTCCTCTTTGTTATAGTTAATCTATTATTGATCTCCCGTTCTGAGAAATTGATCCCCTGTTACAAAAGAATTGGGAGATTACCTTTGTTGAGGTAACTGTGAATTGTAGGAGACAAACATCTGCCCCCAACCCCCTACTTCAAAGGAGACACAGGTTGTGATCAAGCATAGGGCTCAGTTAATTAGGGAGACATGTTGATGTATAGCAGACAGGAAGATGGGGGGGGGCTTAGAAGTATATGTTGCCATCCTTCCCCTGTCGCCAAGCGCCCTGGTTCTGACCTGAAGCATCACTGAAGATTGTTGGTGGAGACCCAGGATTGGCTCACTTAAGTTGGGCTTGGCCTACACCAATCCCTGGGCCCAGTTTGGCTTATAAAGAGGGCTGAGCCCCTCACTGATCGGATCATCTGAAGATTTCACAAGGAGTAAGAAGGGCTCATTTGGAACCGAGCTGAAGGTACAGTCTTACTAACATAGAGATACCGGACTCAGAGGACCCATCCAGCATCTCCAGAATTGGTACCCAGTCAGCACACAGCATGCCCTGCTAGGTTCTGACAGCAAGCTTTCTAGGTGGGAAGTGCCAGAGAGCTTGCTAAGACCCTCCTGAGCTTTGGGCCATCCACCTTGAAAGGAAACAAGCCCTGCGAAGTAGCTAGAAGGAGTACCACACAAGCATCATCAAGTGTCCATCTTTTTAAGGACAATTTGGAGACAGTCGAGTCCTCGAACCGCATCCAGCTGCACCGCTGACTGTTGTCACGCCGCTGTCACCAGAGCCGTCTGAGACGCCTGAACCATCATTCCTGATCCACCAACCAGCACAGATAAAACGATTTTTGGCCTTGCATGCCGAACAGTCTGCCGCCTGGTACCTGCAGCGGACTCTCACCACTAACTTTTTCTCACTGGCTGCAAAGTGCTCTGGAACCACCCTGACGCTGTCGAGCACCAAGAACCTCAGCACTAGGTACATTGTGGTTCTGTAAGACTGATTACTTTACCAACTACCCTCCTGTCAGTATCCAAAGTGCATCCCTTTCCTTTGTGAAACTGTCTGTTCTCTGTGTTCTTTTACAGTGTGGTTTGTAATTGTAGTGTGGTAGAACTGTCTGTTGTAGTAATAATAAAGTAGATATCTTTATACAACCTTGACTGGACAGATCCTTTTATCATTGGGTAATATTTGTATTTTCGCTGTGTTGCAACTAACCAACGATCCACAACCTTGCAGAGATAAGACTGCTGATCTGCCCACGCTAACAAAAATTGGACACAGAGATCTTATAATTCGCTTGTATTCCAATCTGTTCAGATCCTGCCTGGTGTACTAGAGGTGTAGGGTTGATTGATGGTTTAGAAACAGATATTCATCCATGGACCACTGGTGCCCCAGAAGTTGATTCGTCACAAATGGTGACTGGCACATTTAAAATGAAATCTCACAAAATAACATACACTCAACTGTTGCAAAGATACACACACACACACCCTTCCTTCAAGGACTTCAACTTCCGTTTAATTCTTGGTCTGCAGCTCTTGCATAATCATCCTTTTGGAAACTGCCACAACATACTGCACACAAAGAATAACATCCTCAGCCACACCTGCCACTCACAGACCTTTCAACTAATATGCAGACGAGAAGAACCAGTTCAATCATAGAGGTGTACTATTGCTAAGGACCAATGGCTGGGAAGCAGCAGCAATCTTCCAATCTGTTTGCAATGACCCCTGAGAGCTCAACTTCCAACACACACACGCACGTGTGTATCCACAGTAATAGCATTGATTGTCATAAAATCAAAAGGTTTGGTGAGCAATAAGGCTTTTATAATCACAAAAAAGAGACAACGACTCTGAGATTAGATGCAAAACACTAGTATATCTTAATTAGCTCCAGATGGCTAGGTGGTATCAAATCAGGTCACTGGGAACACAGGTGGCATATGCCAGCAACAGCCCCGGTTCGCTCCTCGCCACAAGTGGCTCGCCATAGGCACTGCCATTTATTTCCAGTCTCACCTCCCCGTGTCCTCTGAGCCCTTCACCCTAAGTATCCTTACCTATCACCCAGTCCTGCATCCTTGCCCACCCTACTTCCCTTTGTGTAGCTCCCAGGCTGCCTTTCCACCAGCCACTTCACTTGTTAGTCACAACTGCCATGGACATAGCAAAGAGACTTCCTTCCTTTACCGTGGTGGCCATATTTGTTTATTTTAGTTTTTTTTAGGGTAGGGAAATTGGGCGACAGCCATTGCTCCAATTTCCCTTAAAAAAAATACAGCTAGTGCCCTGTGCAAGTAGCTATCCCCCCTTTGTTTTGGGGTGGATAGGGCCAGTAAAAACCCTGAACCCTCGGTATGCAGTGATAAAATCGCTGCAAAAATGTCGCCTGTACAACAAATCACGGTAGAAATTGCTGTGGTTTGACCCATTAAAAGTTGCAGGGGTGTGGTCCGCTTCCCTTAAATAGTGTAATGGGTCCGGGGATTGCAGCGGTGTCCCCCGAATCCTTTACATGGATTGCGGCGGCAAAACCACAGCTTTTTTGCTGCAATATTTTGTGTCCACGGCCATTTTTGCTGCGATTTTAAGACATGGAACCGAACCCTCCCCATGGTTGGTGCACACTATGCTCGTGCTTAATTTAGGCTCAGACTGGCAGGCCATTACCAGCTATATTAGTCTTGAAAAAGTATTATTGGTAAATGCATAAACCATGTTAGACAAAACCACATAATTTCACGCTGTGTCAAAGATTAGTTCGAATCAAACCTTCAGGGAGAGTTAATTCAGGTGAGGGGGAGGCCATGTATAAGGGAGCCCCCGGCACTGACCGGCCATGGTTTTGGAGCACTGAGTCCATCGGAGGTAGGATGGGCTGCAACAGTCCGTTTGCATTTCCATGATGTAAATAGACGTGATTGCGTCATTATGAGCTACCGCATGACGGAAAGGAAATAAAAAAGAAGGCAACCTATGCTTCAAATGTAAACAAAACACACTGTGAAAAGACACACTGGAAAGAAAGAGCTAGAAGCCCAGCAGCACACGACAGAAGAGCTGCATTGAATAATGTACACAGCCCCGTGATCAGATGCACACGTGACTTGAATAGTGCCTGCATGCATCTGAAAGAGGAATCTAACATCCATTGGAAAAAATTCAAATCTATAGAGAGCCGATAGAAAAGGTTGAAATGATACTCAGGCGGGAGTGGTAAAAACTGGCAGTAATGGAATTGTCACCATTTGTACTGCTCTGCCAAATTATGCAAGGCCCAGTAGGCTTGCTCGCTCTCTCATTGGTATATATGCCTTTCATTCCCATGTTCCCTCCCTGTTGCCCTGTGGACACTTTGAAACACTATTTGCTTGATGTATAAGCACCTTACAAATGCACAATAAATAAATACATAAAGAAATAAAATACATTTGGAGGAAATTAGAAGGAAACACATCCTCCAGAAAAATTGGCAAACTATTTTCATAATCTAACTCCCATCAGAGGCAATTCCTCCAGTTCCCAATGGAATACTTAGGGGCCCCAATAATGGGGAGTAACACAAATGTGTAACTTGGCAGATTAACCCCCTAAACATACAATGGTAACAGTATTGAATCTTGGTGGAATTAGCCCATCAAAAGTGTAATGACTACCTTACTCCATAGCCGGGGTTGGCAACCTTTGCCTCTCCAGATGTTTTGCATTAAACCTGCCATTGGCCGCAGCCCGCCTAGTCAGTGGTGAGGGATCATGGACATTGTAGTCCAAAACCCCTGAGGAGTTGCAGGTTGCAGACCCCTGCTCTCTAGAAAGCCCCTGTGTGGAATCAGGACATGCATATAGAGGCTTGCCTTTAGCTCTAGATCCTGAAGTTGAGAATCAGGACATGTATATAGAGGCTTGCCTTTAGCTCTAGATCCTGAAGTTGAGAATCAGGACATGTATATAGAGGCTTGCCTTTAGCTCTAGATCCTGAAGTTGAGAATCAGGACATGTATATAGAGGCTTGCCTTTAGCTCTAGATCCTGAAGTTGAGAATCAGGACATGTATATAGAGGCTTGCCTTTAGCTCTAGATCCTGAAGTTGAGAATCAGGACATGTATATAGAGGCTTGCCTTTAGCTCTAGATCCTGAAGTTGAGAATCAGGACATGTATATAGAGGCTTGCCTTTAGCTCTAGATCCTGAAGTTGAGAATCAGGACATGTATATAGAGGCTTGCCTTTAGCTCTAGATCCTGAAGTTGAGCTAATAACGGGCTACTCCATGACTTGTTCACATCAAAGTCCACAACAGTTTCCCAATAGCTGGGTAACACAATGCAGGGATGTGCAGGGATATGCCTTCAAGTCTCTGTGTAGTGCCAGGCGAAGTAGTGTCCTAAAAGACTGCAGCAGCAGCAGCTACAAAGATTCTGCCAACTTAACACTTTCAAAAGTTTACGCAGAGGCATGCAAGTTATCACGCAGGTAACTTTACCTTTTCAAATAGAAGGGGAACGCGTTTCCAAACACGCGGGCCTCCTGCTCTCTGCAATGCACAAGCTAATGCCCACGCTAATGCCCTCAAGGACACCACTGCCATGAAGGGGTGGGATGCGCCCCTGAACCCCTCAAGATGATATGATAGGTTATTTATAACACGCTTAATATCCAGAGCTTTCTAAGCACGACCCGGGGATCAAACCTGTGTTGCTCTGTGTCGTCTTGCTTCCAAGCAAACGCGTTACCCCTGAGCTATCCTCCCGAGACAATGTGAAGAATGAGGCAAATGGAAGACCGTGAGAATCGAAGAAAGTCGCTATTTAAAACAGGTGGATATCTGCTCTCAAAGATGACTGGATTAAATGCACTTTTTGACTCCATAATCATCATTGTACCCCCTCCCTCCGGGTAGGACATCCCTGGGCTGTGAATCCAAAAAGCCTCCGCAAGTTTGTGAGTGTCTCTATTTCACCTTCTGTTGGATTGTTTGACCATTTAAAATGACCAGCTTTGGGAATAGGCAGTGGGAAGTTTATCGGTCACAAAATATTGATCCAAAGTGGAGGGACCTGTACCGTTTTCAATCTTCCGTGTACAGCAGTACAGGTCTGAAACTGATTATAGGTCATTACAGTTCCAGGCACTGGAAACAGTCTGAAAATCCACCCGCTGCAGCAATCAGCAGGCCCAGTGGATAGCCTATAATAGATGCCTCCAATACAGATGTGTTCAGGGCCTTGGGACACAGAGGCCAACATCATAAGGTGCAGTTGCAGGACTGCAGTATGCAGGATAGCATTTTCAAATATCGGTCATATGTGAGGGCACCACTGTCCCACACAAACACAAACTCTGCAAATCCATGGTCCTATGCAGAACACACCTGTACAATACTGTAGGCCCCATCCATGCAGTGTGACTAGGAGTTGATCTGCAAGCCCCAATGGAGGTCCAAAGGTGGTCATGCTTAAGCGCCCGGAAGTCCCATCCCATGCAGCCCACACTAGAGGATTAAACGAGGGATTTACAAAAACACACAGGTCACCATTTGGTAGCAAGACTCAACCTATGCTTAATAGAAGGTTCCTGGAGGGTTTCAAATGACAGCTTAGCACGTACACGCAACAGCAATAAATAGATAGAGCCATAGCAGGTACATATATAACGTCCTTTCCTCATTGAAATGTACACGATTATACTTAAGCATACCAAGAGAGGATTAAAGACACCAGAAAAGGAAAGTGGTAAGCATGATTAAAAAGCAGAAAGTAGGTTAAGAGCGGAATTGCAGGAGCATATCACTGCTGCAGTCCACCCAAGCAAGGTCTGCTGCTGAGCAGGTCTACCCCTGAATACGATATACAACAACAAGTCATAGAATGGTTTCTAGTTGAGTTGGAGTCTCAGCATGCCAAGCAGCAGTACAGGTCATGGATGGCTAAGCATGCCAAGCAGCAGTACAGGTCATGGATGGCTAAGCATGCCAAGCAGCAGTACAGGTCATGGATGGCTAAGCATGCCAAGCAGCAGTACAGGTCGTGGATGGGTAAGCATGCCAAGCAGCAGTACAGGTCATGGGTGGCTAAGCATGCCAAGCAGCAGTACAGGTCATGGATGGCTAAGCATGCCAAGCAGCAGTACAGGTCATGGATGGCTAAGCATGCCAAGCAGCAGTACAGGTCATGGATGGCTAAGCATGCCAAGCAGCAGTACAGGTCGTGGATGGGTAAGCATGCCAAGCAGCAGTACAGGTCATGGGTGGCTAAGCATGCCAAGCAGCAGTACAGGTCATGGATGGCTAAGCATGCCAAGCAGCAGTACAGGTCATGGATGGCTAAGCATGCCAAGCAGCACTACAGGTCATGGATGGCTAAGCATGCCAAGCAGCAGTACAGGTCGTGGATGGGTAAGCATGCCAAGCAACAGTACAGGTCATGGATGGCTAAGCATGCCAAGCAGCAGTACAGGTCATGGGTGGCTAAGCATGCCAAGCAGCAGTACAGGTCATGGATGGCTAAGCATGCCAAGCAGCAGTACAGGTCATGGATGGGTAAGCATGCCAAGCAACAGTACAGGTCATGGGTGGCTAAGCATGCCAAGCAGCAGTACAGGTCATGGGTGGCTAAGCATGCCAAGCAGCAGTACAGGTCATGGATGGCTAAGCATGCCAAGCAGCAGTACAGGTCATGGATGGGTAAGCATGCCAAGCAACAGTACAGGTCATGGGTGGCTAAGCATGCCAAGCAGCAGTACAGGTCATGGGTGGCTAAGCATGCCAAGCAGCAGTACAGGTCATGGATGGCTAAGCATGCCAAGCAGCAGTACAGGTCATGGATGGGTAAGCATGCCAAGCAACAGTACAGGTCATGGGTGGCTAAGCATGCCAAGCAGCAGTACAGGTCATGGATGGCTAAGCATGCCAAGCAGCAGTACAGGTCATGGATGGGTAAGCATGCCAAGCAGCACTACAGGTCATGGATGGGTAAGCATGCCAAGCAGCAGTACAGGTCATGGATGGGTAATCATGCCAAGCAACAGTACAGGTCATGGATGGGTAAGCATGCCAAGCAGCACTACAGGTCATGGATGGGTAATCATGCCAAGCAACAGTACAGGTCATGGATGGATAAGCATGCCAAGCAACAGTACAGGTCATGGATGGGTAAGCATGCCAAGCAACAGTACAGGTCATGGATGGGTAATCATGCCAAGCAACAGTACAGGTCATGGATGGATAAGCATGCCAAGCAACAGTACAGGTCATGGATCGATTCTCCTGTACTCAGAGGCCCTGGCAGCATTCCAAGCAACAGTACAGGTCATGGATCGATACTCCTGTACTCAGAGGCCCTGGCAGCATGCCAAGCAACAGTACAGGTCATGGATGGGTAAGCATGCCAAGCAACAGTACAGGTCATGGATGGATAAGCATGCCAAGCAACAGTACAGGTCATGGATGGGTAATCATGCCAAGCAACAGTACAGGTCATGGATGGGTACTCCTGTACTCAGAGGCCCTGGCAGCATGCCAAGCAGCAGTACAGGTCATGGATGTGTACTCCTGTACTCAGAGGCCCTGGCAGCATGCCAAGCAGCAGTACAGGTCATGGATGGCTAAGCATGCCAAGCAACAGTACAGGTCATGGATGGATAAGCATGCCAAGCAACAGTACAGGTCATGGATGGGTAAGCATGCCAAGCAACAGTACAGGTCATGGATGGGTACTCCTGTACTCTGAGGCCTTGGCAGCGTGCCGAGCAACAGTACAGGTCATGGATGGCTAAGCATGCCAAGCAACAGTACAGGTCATGGATGGATAAGCATGCCAAGCAACAGTACAGGTCATGGATGGGTAAGCATGCCAAGCAACAGTACAGGTCATGGATGGGTAAGCATGCCAAGCAACAGTACAGGTCATGGATGGGTAATCATGCCAAGCAACAGTACAGGTCATGGATGGATAAGCATGCCAAGCAACAGTACAGGTCATGGATCGATTCTCCTGTACTCAGAGGCCCTGGCAGCATTCCAAGCAACAGTACAGGTCATGGATCGATACTCCTGTACTCAGAGGCCCTGGCAGCATGCCAAGCAACAGTACAGGTCATGGATGGGTAAGCATGCCAAGCAACAGTACAGGTCATGGATGGATAAGCATGCCAAGCAACAGTACAGGTCATGGATGGGTAATCATGCCAAGCAACAGTACAGGTCATGGATGGGTACTCCTGTACTCAGAGGCCCTGGCAGCATGCCAAGCAGCAGTACAGGTCATGGATGGGTACTCCTGTACTCAGAGGCCCTGGCAGCATGCCAAGCAGCAGTACAGGTCATGGATGGGTACTCCTGTACTCAGAGGCCCTGGCAGCATGCCAAGCAGCAGTACAGGTCATGGATGGGTACTCCTGTACTCAGAGGCCCTGGCAGCATGCCAAGCAGCAGTACAGGTCATGGGTGGCTAAGCATGCCAAGCAGCAGTACAGGTCATGGATGGGTACTCCTGTACTCAGAGGCCCTGGCAGCATGCCAAGCAGCAGTACAGGTCATGGATGGGTACTCCTGTACTCAGAGGCCCTGGCAGCATGCCAAGCAGCAGTACAGGTCATGGATGGGTAATCATGCCAAGCAACAGTACAGGTCATGGATGGGTACTACTGTACTCTGAGGCCTTGGCAACGTGCCGAGCAACAGTACAGGTCATGGATGGCTAAGCATGCCAAGCAACAGTACAGGTCGTGGATGGGTAAGCATGTCAAGCAACAATACAGGTCATGGATGGGTAATCATGCCAAGCAACAGTACAGGTCGTGGATGGGTAAGCATGTCAAGCAACAATACAGGTCATGGATGGGTAATCATGCCAAGCAACAGTACAGGTCATGGATAGGCACTCCTGTACTCGGAGGCCATGGCAGCATTCCAAGCAACAGTACAGGTCATGGATGGGTAATCATGCCAAGCAACAGTATAGGTCATGGATGGGTACTCCTGTACTCAGAGGCCATGGCAGCATTCCAAGCAACAGTACAGGTCGTGGATGGGTAAGCATGTCAAGCAACAATACAGGTCATGGATGGGTAATCATGCCAAGCAACAGTACAGGTCATGAATAGATACTCCTGTACTCAGAGGCCCTGGCAGCATGCCAAGCAACAGTACAGGTCATGGATGGGTAATCATGCCAAGCAACAGTATAGGTCATGGATGGGTACTCCTGTACTCAGAGGCCTTGGCAGAATGCCAAGCAACAGTACAGGTCATGGATGGGTACTCCTGTACTCAGAGGCCCTGGCAGCATGCCAAGCAACAGTACAGGTCATGGATGGGTACTCCTGTACTCAGAGGCCCTGGCAGCATGCCAAGCAGCAGTACAGGTCATGGATGGGTACTCCTGTACTCAGAGGCCCTGGCAGCATGCCAAGCAGCAGTACAGGTCATGGATGGGTAATCATGCCAAGCAACAGTACAGGTCATGGATGGGTACTACTGTACTCTGAGGCCTTGGCAACGTGCCGAGCAACAGTACAGGTCATGGATGGCTAAGCATGCCAAGCAACAGTACAGGTCGTGGATGGGTAAGCATGTCAAGCAACAATACAGGTCATGGATGGGTAATCATGCCAAGCAACAGTACAGGTCGTGGATGGGTAAGCATGTCAAGCAAAAATACAGGTCATGGATGGGTAATCATGCCAAGCAACAGTACAGGTCATGGATAGGCACTCCTGTACTCGGAGGCCATGGCAGCATTCCAAGCAACAGTACAGGTCATGGATGGGTAATCATGCCAAGCAACAGTATAGGTCATGGATGGGTACTCCTGTACTCAGAGGCCATGGCAGCATTCCAAGCAACAGTACAGGTCGTGGATGGGTAAGCATGTCAAGCAACAATACAGGTCATGGATGGGTAATCATGCCAAGCAACAGTACAGGTCATGAATAGATACTCCTGTACTCAGAGGCCCTGGCAGCATGCCAAGCAACAGTACAGGTCATGGATGGGTAATCATGCCAAGCAACAGTATAGGTCATGGATGGGTACTCCTGTACTCAGAGGCCTTGGCAGAATGCCAAGCAACAGTACAGGTCATGGATGGGTACTCCTGTACTCAGAGGCCCTGGCAGCATGCCAAGCAACAGTACAGGTCATGGATGGGTACTCCTGTACTCAGAGACCTTGGAATGGTACTCCAGTCAATGACTGAAAATTATGTAACGAAAAAAGAGGGGCATCAGACTGGCTGCCAGCGAGGCAGTAACAGATTCCTCAGGAAATGATCAGTTCTCAAAGCAGAATAATAAAAGGTTCAAGTCGCATGGGGTGCCTTTATTTATGTATGTATTTATTTGTAAATCGCCCTAGGCCAGGGAAGGGGGGGGGGCAAATGGACACTGTGGGACAATCACAAACACAAAATGGATGAAAAGTATAAACATTTACAACAAAAACAAAAATCAAACCAGCAATAAAACAACACTTAACACAAGACTGGTCGATAAAAATAATACCAATGGAGACAAAATAATAAATGATGCAATGCACCACAAAACAACAGAGAATACAAACAAGCTAAAAACGGGGACTAAGAGCAGAGACTAGCAATTCAGTAAAATAAATGTTTTTCAGCACTTTCTTTAAAAGACCGAGCGAGGGCTCCAATCGCACATGAGGCGGGACACTATTCCAAAAATGAGAAGCAAGAAAGTTAAAGGCGCGCTTGCCAGCACTCTCGAGCCTAATCCGCGGCACAGCTTGCAGGTTGCTATGACTAGATCTGAGCACCCATGCATGTTGTTTCAAGCATAGGGCCTCATTACGAGTGTGCTGGTCCGGTGAAAATGTTGCTAAAAATGCTGAAAACACTGGGTTTGGCTTTTTTACCAGATCGGCACACTCTGAGTCTGCCAGTAGGGGCAGTGATCTACCGGCAGGCCGGACCTGCTGGGAGTTCAGGCCCCTACCGGCAAAGAATTGCCCCTATCACCAGCACCAGTACTACCGGTGCCGTTGACAGGGCCCAACCCATTGCATGGAGTCCTATGGGACTTCATGGAATGGGAACTTACCGCCGTTGCCTGCACCCATAATATCCCGGTAACGCCGGAATATTGGGCACTGGTAATGGTAAGACGAGTTTTCTGGTAACCCGCCGGCAAGCTCGTAATGCGGGCCATACTCTCTGCTTAAGTTAGGCTGGGCTCTTACCAAACATCGATTTATGACCAATGGTGAGCAGCCTAAACTACTTGCATCTTGCACAGGTTGCTCTGAGAGGATCCTACAATAGACTGTTGCAGTAGTCTATACTTGCTCCTACAATCGCACGAGCTAGAGTGGTACAATCGCTTTCTGAGATAAATGGTCGAATCCGACTAAGTAGTCTCGATAGTAAGCCAAAGAGGAAGCCACAAAATTCACAGGGTCTTTCATAGACAATGTCGAGTCCAGGTAGACACCAAGGGTTTTAACCTTCGGGAGCACCTCTATTGTGCAACCCGCACTAGCAAAATGTGTGTATAATGAGGGCAGTTTGTCCAGCCCTTAGTGTGAACCAATGAGCAGTAACTCAGTCTTGGCCCCGTTAAACACCAGCCCATTATGAGCCATCCATCCCTGAATAAGATTAAATATCATGTTGATCCTTGCAGAGTCTGCCACATGGTCACCCGTCCAATTGTAAAAGTATTTGAGGGTCGTCGGCGTAATTTGTGTAAAAAGTGCCTTCATCATCCAAAATCTCAAATAAGGATTTCATAATACAGGAATCCAGTCACAGGAATCGCACAACAGGCTCGCTGGTAATCTAGGATGGCCGGGGCACCATTTAGCACCAAACCTCCACCCATTAAAGTGTGTCAGGCGATAGGGCCTGCTTCACCAGAGTATTAGACTCCGTCATGGCTGATTTGCAGTACGGCACGTTAGGTGCCTGCCATTGAGAGACACTCCGCTATGGGTGCTAAAAGGAGACATTGGTGGTCATTACAAGGATGCTGCTCTGGAAATTAGGTGCTGGTAACGACGTGTACCAGCATCTTTTCTGGACCAGCATACTCCGAATCTGCTGGTAGGGGCAGTGAACTACTGGCAGGCCTGACATGGCGGTAGCTCAGGCCCCCACCGGCAGTGATTTCACTGAAGCACCTGCACCGTTAACAGCGGTGCCAGTGATTCAGTGGTTCCCTTCCCATGAAGTCCTCTGGAACTCCATGGGAATGGGAACATATCATTACTCCGCCGCACATAATATCCCGGGCTAGCGGGTGTCGTAAACGGTATTGCAGCTTTCCCGGTATCCTGCCAGAATTACCGGTGGGATATGATATGATATGATAGGTTATTTATAACGCACTCAATACCCAGAGGTTTCTAAGCGCAGACGCAGCGAACGAACCTGTGGTGCTCCATGTCGTCTTGCTTCCAAAGCGAGCACTTTGCACCTAAGCTATCCTCCCGGGATACCGGGAAAGCTGTGATGAGCCCCATTGACACCAAATAACAGGCATGCGGTGCACTCTGCAGCATAGGGCATCGCACATGAGGGGTGGCTGGCAGGATAACCATTCTTGAAGGGCCTCCCACAGAAGGTAGCCTCAGAGGATGGCATGGGGCAGCAATTCTTTACACGCAGGCACACAGATGTCTTGCATCTGAGAGGCTTCTTACGGCTAAGCAGCACCCATTCATAGCCGGCCTGGGGCTGAACACTAGTGTTCTGGCAGTGTGGTCTCTTCAAGAGCAGGTGAGGATGAGCAGGGGAGTATTCCAGGCACAGCCTTAAGGCACTGGCAATTTCATCTCTGGATGCTGAAATGGTCACCACTTTTGATGAATCAGAAGTGAGCACCTCCAACTAATTCCACCGTCATCGATTTCCGGTCAAAAGTGCACTCCAGACAATGGATGTCATAGGGGGAGACAACAAACCCACTAGTAGTCTGTAAGTGAACATTATTTATTTGCATTTATAAAGCGCGCACAAACAGCCCGGAGGCAACATTGCATTCTCACCGGCTGTTGCCCAGAGGGGGGACGCACATGCTGCTAGAAACCACCCCCTTTCATTTAGAGGGTCTACTGGAAGGTGCAGATTTTCTGGTCCCATCTGTGAGATGTTCCCCGCTAAAAACACCCACAGAAAGTGCCATCCAGGCTTTATGCCCACCGGGAGGAATGACAAAACATGTATTCACTTTAATGGGGTACACTCCCCTGAAGCAGCAGCAGGTGGGAGTGCCTCCTACGCTTCTTGCTACCGGGACCCGCTATGCAGAAACTTGGAAAATGCCTTTCCGTTCACACATGTAGGCCATGGCCACATTTCCCCCATAGAAGGGTCTCTCCACGTCCAACGTGTTTCAAATTAAAGGAAAATTCAAACCCCTTTGAAGTGGGTTTTGGATTAACAACGAGGTCACTGTAGCCTTCTGCTGTGACCGCTCTCTGATAGAATGTGTTAAAAAGCAGGTTCCAGGCTCTTTAAGATTTCTTCAGATAAGTTTATTTCCAAGTTCATAGTTACATATCCACATGAAGACATAAAGGACATAAGCTGTGACAAACACCGGCTCCTATCACCCAGGGCCATCCAGCTGTAACTGTCACTGAATAGAACACTCACCAAGAAGATTCTATCATCCACACACAAACATTCCAGACGACATCACCAGCTACATCACCAGAGACAGGCACAATACAACAGAATATAGACTAAAATCACATGTGTTGCTTATGATACTGCCAAAACCAGGCTAATGCAGAGGACTGGCCAATGAGAACTCGAAGCACTAGAGATGTGCGTACATCTCTGAACTCCAGTATTAAAGGATGTATGCATGTCTCCACATCAAAGCGAATCAGAGGAATAATATAGGCACTGTGCAGCCTATTAAATAAATAAAAAAGGGAGAACACAGTTCAGGCTTAATCCGGCATTCCGCTCTTACAGGTAACAATACAGCCGAAATGTAGAGTCCGAGAGACTCATGTAAAGTGTGCCGGTGTTTAACGAAGACAAAATGTTTAGGGTGCCATAGTCTCATGCTAACCAAGTATATAGGCCCCATTGATGCAAGTAGGCCGTCTGCTATTATGCAGTCTGAATGTATAGGCTGCCCTGGTCCTGTATGGAATGAAGGTAAAGGCAGGAGTTTTCAGAAGATGCTGAAATACAGCATCATTGGCGTCAGATGTATAGCTTCACAAAGCAACAAAGACCACACAGAACCTGTGGGAGGCCCGGTAGGCACCACACACAGCGGCTGTGCCCGCCGGATGGTCTCAAAGTCATCCCTCATGTCATTAGACCTCCCCCAGGGATCCATACGAGACCCCCCTCTCTGGCCCCTCGAACAGAGTGAGTGCGACGAGAGTCCATCGATATCACACTCAATGCCAGGCCCAAGGACCCGCGCCAATTCATCATCCCACTCCGGTCCCTCATCTCCAGGCCTCCCGTTAGAGAGGCAGAAAATATGAAATTTAAAAAAAAATCAATTTTAATTCCAGCTTGGAAGATTGTGTTAAGAGGGAGACGGGGGAGCAGCTGGGAAGTTGGAACATCTCAGACACATCGCGTTAAACTGGTACCAAAGCGTGCAGATATGAGCCCCCCTCCTCCTGCCAACCCACAGCACATTTTTAGTGTTTAAGGATGGGTTTTAGAGCAATATTGAGGCTGGTTATAGACCTGTCCAGCACTCCGCCGCTCGCCTGATGGCCTTAAAAGAGCGCCGTGATGGTATCCATCTCCAAAGCAGCAGCAGCAGCCAGACACAACAACACACTTTATTAAAACAAAAAAAAACAAATCTCATATTCAGACACAAGAAGAAAAGCAAGTTTAACTGAGTCTCTCCTAGTACAGCGCTTGTGCAAATTAGCCATGAATTTGCGCAATAATAGGGCCTGTTATTCACACCCTTATTGCTGTTAGGAGTAATAATAGTCTGCGATAGCCATATAAGAACCTGTGCACCATTGTCTTCTTATAGTCTTATTGTTTACATCACTGGTCCCATCTAATAGGAAAATGACATGGTTACTCGGCTGTAATCATTTATTGCAGACGTGCTAGCGCCACCATTCCTGCACCCAAAGGCAGCTCACAGAGCAAAATATCAGCTGCCGCTTCGAAAGCCGAACTGCAACAGCGCATGTTCCGATTCCTCTGCACTGAATTCCTTCTCTAAAAGGGCTCAGAATCATTACATGATGAGGAGACGTGTATATCTGTGCTGCCTTGAGGACAGAGCCGCGTGTTTCTATTTGCATATTGCGACTCATCAGGGAGGCCTCTTACAGTGGCTATTATTAAACTGATCGAAGTTATGGTTTGCAATGATAATGATGTGTTAATTATATAGCAACACGTATGTATGCATGCATATGAGTGTATCCAACACGCTATAAACTGGACCGTGTATTAATACGGGTTCAATAGAAGAAAAATATCGACAAAAGAAAATGTTGGCACTGGGTCAAATCACGGCTATCCTATCAATACGTGTATTGCAAATTCTACACCCGCGTGCTGAAGATGCCTTGCATTAGGAGGCCCAACAGATCAAGAATGGGAAGGGGGGTAGTGCGGCAGCGTATTATACGGGATAGAATGCCCTCAATAGTGAGTTATGAGGCTACGGCCCTCAATAGTGAGTTATGAGGCTACGGCAGCTCACCTCGCGGCTCTGTGGCTAAATGGCGACATGAGGCAACCTGAAAAATACTAACAACACAGACATGTATCGGCCCTATACTGTGTTGGCAGAGAGTTGTAAAATGCATAAATTGTTAATAAAAACAAAAAATACATATATACTAATAACAAACAGTTGTGGTGACTTCATTCCCTATATTTGTATCACCGTTAATACTATTCTTGCTGTATAATAGACAAGGTTGAGAGAAAACAGTTTATCTCCCGCACGATCCACAGGAAGGACATATGTGATGGAATGCAATGGGCATTTGTATAGCGCCTTTCACCATTGGTGTGGTCTCAGCCCGCTGTAGGTTGCACGCCCTTGGGGACCGAAGTCCAAGTATGGGAAACTGGTCAGAGAGTTATAGAATACGTGTGTGCGTTTTAACCAATATGACGGTAGGTAGGGGGGGCCAAGTCCCTGCTAGTCACCCATGTTGAGCAGGCCTGGGGGTGGCTGCAGATAGGTTGTCTGGAGAGTGTGCAGGAGAGATGATGTGAACGGCTAGACCTAATGTTCTCATGGGGGATAGCTGCATTCTAATGGCAGAGGTGTTGTGAAGTGTGGTAGAGTAGTGCGCGGGTGCTGAGGGTAGTCTGGAGAGTATGCAGGAGAGACATTATGTGTGCAGCTAGACCGAATTTCTATCATTCGGGAATAGCTGCATTCTAATGGCAGAGGTGTTGTGAAGTGTGGTAGAGTAGTGCGCGGGTGCTGAGGGTAGTCTGGAGAGTATGCAGGAGAGACAGTATGTGTGCAGCTAGACCGAATTTCAATCATTGGGTATAGCAGCATTTTAATAGCAGAGGGGCTGTGTGGCGCTAAATCAACATATTGGTTACTCTGAAGTTATTCCAAGTGAAACACATTGACCGCCCTCACAATTCGTCTGGGTGCAATACATTCAGAGACCTTCAGATTCCTCTGTGTGCAACACATTGACTACCTTCCCGCATCGTCTAAGTGCAATACATTGCCTACCCTCTGGTTCATAGCAAAACAAAAGAGTTGATGGCTGGAAGGTTTAGAATAAATCTTGACCTCTGGCATTACTCTGGGCAACCCTCCAGACCATCATTCTTCGCCTGCCAAGCCATTACAAAAGGGGAAAAACCATATGCAAATCAGGCTTGGTCCCACCCCCAGAGGGGTAGTCCAGCCCAAACTGCTAGGTCACATCCCTTTTGCACGAGACCACAAGCATCCCCAGACATGTTTCAGCCTTGTTGGGCGTCATCAGTGAGGAGTAGCTTGGGTCTCTAGGCCCAGCAGGCAAGTGACCCACGTCTGGGCATACCCTTCCCACTCGGGGTGACAATAGCAAAACAAAAGAGTTGATGGCTGGAAGGTTTAGAATAAATCTTGACCTCTGGCATTGCTCTGGGCAACCCTCCAGACCATCGTTCTTCGCCTGCCAAGCCATTACAAAATGTTCTACTAAGTTCCGTACCTTGGCCATCCTTAAATTCTGCAATGTGTGATATACTGGCAACCCTCACCATTCTTTCAAGTGCAATACATTGGCCACCCTCAAAAATTCCTCAAAGTGTGATACCTAGGCCACCCTCATAAAAATCCTCTAGGTGCAATACATTGGTTATCTTTGAAGAGCAACAAGCATAGAGGCAAATCTCTAGAAAAGCCCTAATTTCGCTCAGTGTCTATGGACTGCGTGTGTGCCTAAGTACGGATCCGTGGCTATCGTCCCGCTCTGCACCCAACTTCAATGCAATGGGTATACACTAAAAACACACACTCAAAGCCACACACCTAACTTCAGCTATGTGATGTAAGTTACATAACAATGACAAAAGAAACAAATGTCGTCGTCTCTTACCTTAAGGTTGATGAAGACAGTTTTAGGGCATGGCTGGGGCGGCCCAGGTGAATAGAGCAAAAAGGGGATAGGCGCTGCCCTGGGGCCCTCCGTAAAGAGGGCTACTTCCTGGAGGAAGTAGCCAATCATGGGCCAGGTGGGCGGGAGTAGAACAGGAAGAGGGCAGGGAAGGGAGTTGGGAGGAAGGAGGCACAGGGATTGAGGTACATGGGCAAATAAATGCATGGAGTGTGAAAATAAATAAAAAATAGGTGCAAGGAGGAGGAGATTAGAGAAATAGATGTAGGGAGTGGGAGGGCAGATGAATACATAAATAAATGCGGTTGGGGAAAATAAATAAATAAATGCCGAGGCAACTGTTTATTGCGGTCCTATCAGGCCAGGAGAGTTTCTCAGGAGGTGATAATTACCCAAGAAGCTGGTGTTGGAGCGGGTTGTGAATGTTGCACAACATCTGGAAGATGCAAATGCTGCGTGCCAGTCTGACTGACTCCAGGGTTGGATGTCGACCTCCACTATCAGCCATGGTTGTGCATATGACTGGTAAACATTGTGCATGGCCTGCACCATTCTGATCCACTAATCTTGATCCATGGCCTTCAGCTCCACACTTGCTTCGTGTACTGGCATGATACCCAAATGCGCCAAACGCAGAATACAGTCTTCGGGTGGGAACTGTGTTTAGTGGGTGTACATAACATGGAGAGTGCATGGCCTGTGGTTGGGGTTGTTTACTAGGTGTATTACTCAGGGGCAGGAGGTAGGGCCGCCAGCCTCTGGTATTGTTTAGTGCATGTGTGTGTACAACCATGTGCATTCCGAGGGTGACTCTATTTTACTCATTCTTTGGGACAGGGGTTTCTTTGAATTTGCACAGCCCCTTCCACTAGGATATGCACATCTGGTGGGCCTGTTTCACCTCACTCCGTGTCTGGTAAGGTTTGCTCATTTGCATATTTCATTCCTGCTATGTGCAAGCGTGTACGCTTCCCTTCCTCTGAGCAGGGGCAGTTTCCATGGATACCACCCCCATGCCCCAGCCTGCCGAGTAGGGAGGAGCGGTGCACCTGCTACAGTAAAATCGCTGTTAACCACGAGATGGGCTGCACCCCGAGTTATTTGGTCACTAAGGGGCACAGGCACCAGAGGGAATGTTATAGGGATCCTAACGGGGACCCCCCCTTTATTTAATAAAAACACTCATACCGTTTATACCTTTTCTCTAGGATTCCCAGGCATGAGCTCCATCTAAATGGGGAACCGCTATGTCAGCTCACCCTTCCTTGGAGGGGTCTTGGGGACCCTTAAGGTGATTCTGATGCAACTGACCACTTACCTAACTCAGGTACCACCCACATGGAGTGTGAGGCCAGAGGATGGCCTCTCTGGGGTTGTCCCATCTCACTAAGTGGCCTCAGGCAGGCCACCACACTATCCCACTACCCCACACATGAGTGCCTCCCCTCTAACCACTTTTAAATTAATGGCCATATAACGTCCCACGCCTACATAGCTTTTAAATGCCCCCTACTTAACATTTACCCTACATAACAGTACTTAAATAAATATCTACATATAACTGCACATACATATATGCAGTGGGCCTCATTACAACAGTGGTAGTACAGTGATAATGGCGCCGGTTGTGCTACCGGCGCTGTTATCACTGTACCGCCTCATTACGAGTTCTGCTCGCGGGTCAGACCATGCATGCAGAGCGGCACCCGCGAGCAGAACTGAATGGTAGCAGCGGTACCGTTATGAACGGTACCGCTGCTACCATCCCCCCTATTCCCATTGAGCCCCCTATGGGGGCTCAATGGGAATGGACATTTTTCATTTATTTTCATACTCCATGCATTTATTTGCCCATTTTCCCCAATCCTTGTGCCTCATTCCCCCCAACTGCCTTCCCTGCCCTATGGCCGCTCAAATGGGAATGGGGATGAACCAGCTCCGGGTCCAGCAAAAGGGGAATTACCGGGCCCACCAAGGTCGGAATGGCCCGGTAATTCCCCTTTCGCGGGACCAGGAGCCGGGCCCGAGTTTGGGGGTAACCATGCCAGTATAAACGGCATGGCTACCTCCAACCTCGTAATGAGGCCCATTGATTTACAACATATATACTATATAAAGCAATGTCACAATTGTGTGGCTGCTGCCATCAGTCTCTCCTTCACAGTACCTCCGTGGTTCTGTCCTAGGTAGAGCTGGCTTTGTGGTGGCTGGTGCAGGGCTGAAGTGTAGGGCTGGTGTCAGGCTGGCAGGTTCTGTCCTGGTGGCATTGCAGGATGGTGGCTGGATGGGGCCTGTCCCTTATGGATGCTGACTGGGGCTTCTTTCATCAGGGTGGCCACATGACTGGGACCTGTCCCCACTGATCATTCTTCTGGGTGACCCCATCCACCACATGGGGCCACCCACAATCACTGCACTTCCCATGCTCTTTAACAGTCCTGGGTGGCCCCCTGCATGAGTGGGGGTCTGCCTGAGCTCACCACCACACCCCATGGCCCTTTTCTCTCTTCAGGGTGGGTTCTGATGGCTGGAGGGGCCCACCTGTGCTCACCGCTGCAGCCAGGTGGCACGCTCAACGCCATCATCTTTAGTTTAGGTGGTACCCCCATGCCAACGGGTGTGCCGCCGACTTCCCTGCCATGCTCGTGGCCTTGTTGGGGCTTGACCCTGGGGCCTGTGAGCTGCCCCTGACATAATCAGCTCAGCCCCCTTGGATCTTTCTCTGGGGGGACCCCCCACACGACGCACAGTAGCACTTCCCGTGTTTGGGCCTGGGGGAGGGGAGCACTCGAGGCAGCAAACCCCCCAGATTTATCTGTTTCTGCTTCTCCCTTCCTTTTCTTTAAATCCTCCTTGAATGTTTTTCTCCCCTGCTCAGCCCATTCTTGGGCAGGAGAGTTCTATTATATTGTTATTTTCTTCTTTTCTTTTCTGTTAACATTCTATGCAGCCCCATGATGGGCTGGGTGCTATGGTCCACACACATAGACAGGACACAGGCAAAAAATGAAACACACCCTACACCTTTAATAAATACCTGTATTACCTCTGTGTCTGCGTCTTTATTTGTAGGTGTTCCCTCAGCATGTAGCCACACCAGCCAGGGCCCGTGGGGCCACGGCACACTACAGTTACATTGCACAGCGAGGCCAACATTATTGGCAAAAAGGCGCTACATAAGACCAGTTTACATTACAATGAGTCTTGAAAATGAGCAGTGTAGTGTGAGGAAGTATGTTCATGCTTCAGAAATGTTACATTCATGTTGGCATCCCTAAAGGTTGTAGACACTTTTTCTATTGTTTTGGAGCACTGGTAAGATACAGGTAACTGATGTACCAGCCACTCTAAGTCCCTAAAACAGGGGAAAACTCCCAACAAAAACAATTGGGGAGAAAATATTCTCCAACAAAAATAAGAATCGGAGAAACAGGAGCCTGTCCCCTGCTTCTGCCCACACAGCTCCAAGGCTTGACCGGATCAGTGGTACAAGCCCCGCAGTACCGCGGGAAGGGTCTGTATTATCATTACTACCTGAAAAGGAACTTTAAAGTAAAACTGCTATTTTTAATATGCATTAATAACTTGATGAAATAAAATATGGGTTCTCCAATGATATGGTTTAGGGTTCAAAAATATTTTGACTTGACTAGAAAATACCCTTGTTGAGGATGGCAATTATGGGTACATGTGATTTTATCAAATGATAAAACAAAGAATACATTTTGAATGAAGAAAAAACATCTAAAAAAAATAATGAATTTATTTCTGATATTTTTGGATTGTACCCACCCTTCCCAAGCCCTCTCCTTTTTTAAAAATACTTTTCCCCCACCCATATAACTGCTTTCCCCATTCCCAACCACATATATAAATAGTTTTCTAAAATGTTTTATTTTTATTTTAGATGTTTGGGTTCATTTAAAAATGCATTCTTTGTTTTCTATTCGATAACATCACTGCATACCGGCAATTACCTTTAACTCCCTAAAATCTCATTTTACTTCCATATTTAAAAAGGAGGGAGTACAATGCTCCCACGTCAAGGCTGCATTTAGAACCTGGGTGGTATTCTCCCCATCTGTGGGCTTCACCTTCTTATAGGATGTAACCTCGACTATTTGTATGCATAGTGCTCCGAACATTCTACTCTTGAAGACTGCTTATAGGAGGCGAGTCCATCCACCTAAAGCCTGGAGCAATGTCTGAAATGACCAGATTGGGAAACACAAGGACGGAGGCACATATCATGCAATCCAGGGGAGGGTTTATACTTGCACCATGTAGCCAGGTGATAACCAAAGTGAAAGAACACATCCAAGATATAAGCTGACAACAAATCCCATAATGCATTGCAACCCGTGCAGAAAAAGGAAACAATAAACGGACTTGAGATGAGTCCAAACGAATGATAAACATGTGAAGCGGAGTAAGTGGTGTAGCAGAATAATTTCCCAACAACCATGTAGAAACCGATGAAAAGACAGGTAAAATGTAGATTCTACTTTACAGAGGGTTGGTATGGAGAAACATTTCCAAATTTAAGAAAGTCACTGAAGTTTTGGGAAAGTTGGCCATGAACTCTAGATTGTAGGAATTGAGATGGCTAATGTAATTGTCCAGTGTGGTTTCCTCACCTTCACCTATCAAAGATAGCGTCTACGTATCTGACCTGTGTTGCCATACTTTCCGTGAGGCCAGTACTCTCTTGATAGGCATGGCTACTTGCAAATATGCCTGTGAAAAGATTGGCAAAGCAGATACACATTTTGCACCCATTGCAGTCCCATCTTTTTGTACACAATTATTCTTTTAACAAAAAAACATTGTTTTTGTCATGAACCCAGAATTTTGCACAGCATCATTTTGTCATATAGAAAGTTTGCTGACCTGGTGTCCAGCAAGGTCTTGGCTGCCTCCATACCTTGATCATGTCTAATTGATATGTAAATGGATGTTACTTCCAAAGTGACCAGTGTAAACTCTGGCTGCCAATAGACATTTAATATTCTCTTTCATGTATCCACTGTATCCCTCGTGTAACATGGTAGTGCAGTTACATACTCCGGTAGAAATCAATTGATGCATTCAGAAATTCTTTCTATAATAGATCCACTGCCAAAGATAATAGTCCTTCAGAGGAGAAATGTGTCAGGTTTGTAAAATTTGGAGAGCAGATATAGGACAGGAGTTACATGGAAGAGGCTATTTAAATTTTGAAATCTTTATTAGAAAGGAGTGCTATGTTTTTTTCAGTTCTGGAGAGATTTCAGTAAAGATGTTTGCATGTGGCTAGCTGAAGCTTAACAGGGACAATACGGAGATTCTGGTGGTGGGTTACCCGCCTGATCTCACTCTTTGGTCTCCTTTCGCCTGGCCTATGGCTTTAGGCGATTTACCAACTTCAGTGACAGTGGTCAAAAACCTTGGAGTCTATCTTTCTGCCTCACTCTCCATGACCACCCAGGTGAGTGCAGTATGTAAATCGGGCCACTTTCTATTGGGTGTGTTTCATAAGGTGCTGCCTTTTTACCTATCCATCTGCTCCCCCTGGTCGTCGCATCGGTTGTGACCAGTCAGACCGACTACTGTAATGCCTTGTTTTCATCTGTTACAGCTTCTTCAAAACGTGGCTCTCAGAAACGGGGCTGCCCCCAGTGGATCTTATGTCAGTCCTGTGCATCGCAGTCTGCGTTGGCTCCCAGTGGCCAAAAGAATTACATTCAAATCCTTATGTTTGGTCCACTGTGACTTTTATCGTCAAAGAGTCGATTACTTGCGAGATACATTTCAGCCATACATTCCTGGTCGACCTCTCTGTTCGGAAAATGTGTATTTAGTTGTTATCCCTAAATTCCACCTTTCTAGGATTGGCGGTTGGGCCTTTTCAGTCTCTGCAGCTAAATTATGGAACGACCTACCTATGGCCATTAGGTGCACTGGGAATCATCTCCATTTCTGTGGAATCCCTAAAACGTGGCTTTTCTAGGCCACAGCTTCATCAGTATAGTGCGCTCTGTCTGTTGTGTTCTTTCCTCGCGCGAAGATCCCCTTGGGGGGGATGTGTGCGTTATAAGTGTTGTTAACATAACATAACATAATATTTGAGGCAGGGGTTCCATTTCATGTTTGGTGCATGGGTGTGGATCCCTGCATTGGTCTGAGTCCCCCTGTATGCAGTTTGCAGTGTTCAGTGCTTCAATTTCCCCACCAATGCTGCTTCCCAGATTGTGATGTCATGGCTTCCCATCAGGTTTCGTGAGGGTTTACGTAGTTGCAAAGGATTTCCCACAGGCTGGGGGAATGCATGGTTTTATCTCTTGTTTGGCGGGTATCAATATTATTTTGTTACAAAGTGAGCGATACGGAATTTAGTTATGGTTATGTTGGGGTCCCCAATTAAGAGCCAAATACGAGCCGAGTCGGCAAAAGATGCAGCACAAGAATTAAATGATTGGTCCTGGATCATAACTTTGGATTTTCTGTCAGTCCATACTTTAAACACTTGACCACATATAATGATAAAGATGTATTTATGTAGCACTTACACATGAGTGCTGCACATAGAACATATTTACATACATCATCCTCATCCCAACCCATCCCAAAAATACTTGTCTGAGTTGGCAGTAACTTTATGGACATTCAACAGAGCTCTGAAAGTGAAACCTTCCAATATAGAATATATCATATTGTGAATATTATTGGAAGGTTCCCTGTGTTAATATCCCTGCAAAAATATTGCCATACAAAATTATCGCCATATTTCTGTGGTGATATTAAGGCATGGAACCTGCGGGGGACACCCCTGCAACCCCTGTATTATTTTATAGGGAGCGGAGGACACCCCTGCGACACCCGCTCCCAAAAAACCCAAACATTATCCCCATTAGAAATATCGCCTATGCCGTTCCTGACGGCCATATATACGGCGATATTTTTGTTGGGGATAATATTACGTGTTACCCATTGGAAGGTCTTGTATAGTTACATTCAGGGAGGGAAAAGTTATATAGGCGAGGGGGCCTGTGACGAAGGCCTATGCCTCGGGGTGATGGATGGTATGGCCATAGAACCCAGGTTCCGTAACTTGATTCTCAGTCAGGAGGCTGTAGGTGGGGTGGTCCCCTAAACCACCCCACCTCCCCTCAGAGCTAGCGCATGGGGATTATCACAAGAGACATGCCCACCATCCGATGTCTTCTTTAAGTAATAGCCAGGTGTATGCAGTATATCACACCCCTGTTGATGGTGAAAATATCCACATCAGGATGAGGAACACAGCTGAGGAACCTGCCTGTAAGTCTTACTGCACCTCTAAACATGAGCAGAGCAGGGCGATAAGTGTTCTGCATAGCACAGTAATTGCAGGAATTCAGCATTGAACTGCTATGCATGGGAGGTTCACATGACAGCATAGGAGTCAAGTATGAAAACCCAGATGGTGGACAAACCCAAAGAAGGCTCAGTTTGCATCTCTAGTGTGGAGTCTCTCTTTTGCAAACAGCTGCATTAAACCCCTGATGCCCACTGAACCACGTTTCATGATGTCCCAATTATCACTCACAGGTGCAGACACTCACACATAGACATCCCTGGGGAGCAGGGGAAAGGCCCTAATGAAATCCAGGGGAGTTCACGCAGTGATATGGGTGAAAGAAATTTGAGTTTCCGCTTGAATTTGAGCTGAGGTTATTGACAGTTGTAAGAGGAGGCTGAGGACAGGCACAGACAAGAAGGAAAGTGGAGACTCAGGTGGAGGCACAGAGGAGAAGAAAAGAGAAGGTTGAGGTGGGGTCAAAGAGGAGTATGTGGAGAGAATAGAGGAAGGCCAGGAAAGTATGTCAGCGCAATAACAGGTGTATAGTGGAGGTTGTGACAAGAAGGACAGTGGTTGTAGAAGAGAGCTGAGGAGGAAAAAAGAGCACCCAAATGGAGGTGGTTGAAGAGACCAGAAAACTGGGAAGTGGACCATAATTGAGGACGAGGAGAAAGGAGGGCATGCAAAGCACTGAAGAATAAGAGAAGGTTGGAAGGAATGAGAAAGACGTAGTAGGATGAACCCATGGAGAGAGAAGGAGAAAGGGAGGTTGGAGGAAATATAAATGGACCAGAAGAAGCTGGATGAAACACCAGGAGGAGGTGGAAGAAGGTTTTAGAGACAGGTAGTTGGAAGGAGATATCATGAGGAGGTTGAAGGAAATATTGGTGGGAGGAGGGAGGCATTAGGAGGTTAGAAGAAGCACTGAAGGAAAGATTGTTGGAGATAAGAAGCAGATCTTTCTGACCCCCTTAGATGGTGAGTATTGGAAGGACAGAGGCAAGAGGTCACAGGGGAAAGTGAGGATGAGACATTAAAGGATATCCCCAGGACCCAGCGACCGATAGGTGGCAGAGGTAAAGCCAATGGGCTACAGCTGCTGGCCCCATGGTGAGATATTTGAGGTTTTGTTTACTGCTATCCTACGCCGGCTTCTGACCTTGACTAGACTTAATGAGCAGGGATATAGGGCCCAGAGAGCCAGGAAGATGGGACTTTCAGAACAGAGGACAAGCGTCATAGGACCCGACAGGATGAACAACCGAAAGAAGTGTGGGTGACACTTAGAACTCCAAGAACCGTGAGACAATGACACCTGATTGGGATTTGCATTCTAAAAGACGCGGAATGCCACAAGCAAGGAGGGGCCATCTTGTAGCTGTCATTGAAGTTTTATGTTGAATGTTTTTTGATTTGCCTCACCCTTGTAGCTAGCCATAAAAAAACACTTGTGAAGCTACAACCTCAAATCTGCCTCATGTTGACCCTATGCTGCTCTATGACAGGCCTCAAAAGTTTGAGTCCCAGTCAAGCTCCTGTGGGAAAATGTTGCTCTTACCTACAGTAAAAACACCGGCAGCAAAACCCTGCAAGGAAACCAACCAGCCCCTGGTCCCAATCACATGCTTGGTTTATAGAAAAGACGAAACGAAAGTGTCGTGAAAATCCATGAGGGTACAGTGTCAATTTGGTCTGTGGATCCAGATTCACTTCTGCATCTGGGAATGTGATTGGCTAATGCAGATCTAAACATGTGGATCCTTCACTGAAAATAAATAGCTCCAGATGTGATGTATTTTGTTAATGGGTCTTCGGAGCTGAAATCAATCTGTGATTCAATCGCTCCCTGCCAATCCAGAGAAGCTACAAAATATTCGAACCCCTGGCATTTACCTGCCTTAGCCAAAAGGAAGCAGCTGTATCGCAAAAAAGAAGGAGCTCGCAGAAAATAAAAAAATCAGATTTCATGAGAAAATGCGAATATCGCCATGAAAAGGCATAAGAAAGTGATATTTGAGGCTAAATCAATGTATTTGCAGAACAACATTCCTACTTCAGTAACCAATAGAATGTTTTGGAAGTATCTCTACATTTCTAAAGCCCACAAGTATTCACTTCTACAAAACTAGGCGATGAAGTTAATGTTTGTAAATAAAATAAAAACTACCCAGGAAATGCTCGATCAAACACCTGTTCAGATCGAAATCTCGAAGGACACTTTGAGTTGAAGCCAGTCACCCATGATCTCATTGTCACACTGCTCCGAAAGCCGAAACCTACTAAAAATATGCTCTTTGCCCTCCCAGCTTCCGTGGTACAAGCATGTGCCACGTCATTGGACCTGTTTTTTACCACGTTTGTTCATCTTTATTTAGAACAAGGCTCAGTTCCCTCTGGCCTGAATTTGTCCGCGTTCTCTCCTCTTTTGAAAAAAACATCTTTGGATGCCTCGTATTTCCAGAATTATCGGCCAGTAGCAGGTCTATCTTGGCCATCCAAAATCCTTGAGAAAGGAGTCACTCTTCAACTCCAGGAACGCGCTGCGAAGCTTGACACCTTTCAATCAGGATTTCGTCCCAGTCATGGAACCGAGACAGGTTTGGTAGCAGAATGGGACGACATCCTAAGAGCTGCTGACGAAGGGGATCTAATTCTGCTGGCAGTGCTTCATCTCTCGGCAGCGTTTGATGTTGCCTAGATTGTTTAGGTTGGCCGGAGTTTCAGCTCATGCAAAGAACCGGTTCAGCTCATTTCTGACTGATCGATATCAGCATGTTAAATTAGGAGGCCGCCTACAGGTGCAGTCCTACGGCAAAGTCCCACAGGGCTCCTCGCTGTCACCACTGCTGTTTAATTTATACTTGCAGCCATTGTTAAGAACTGTGATCTGGGATATCAGTTCTACGTAGATAATGCCCGGATTTACGTGAGAGTGAATAGGACAGCAGAGTCCCTGCAGAGTGTGCTACATGCTATAGAGAAAGTGGGCCGGTGGATGACAATGGACTGAGTCCAGTTGAACCCAAATAAAAGTGTGATGAAGCTACTGGTGCCTAAACATCTGCTGGCAAATCACTCCCACTGCCCTCCTCCACAATCTATCCTTGGTACACCAATCTGGGATGCCTACGGCAGTCTAATGTAGCCCCCGACCTGCAAGTTATGGCCAACGTTCAATCGATGTTACATTCTCTACGCCTTATGCATGCCCTCCCTTGCGTTCCCCAGAAGGACCATGCAGGTGTTGCAGGAGCGCTGTTCAATTCTAAACTGGACTATGGGAATAGTGCCACGGAGGAGGGGAAGCGCCCCATTTAAGTGCAAGTTTCTGCTCCATATTTACCAGTAGTCCTGGTAAACAAAATCTGAATATAAATAATACTAAATAACTAAATAACTAATGACTAAAGCATGGACCATGCAGTAGTTTACAGTGGGTTGGGAAAGTTTCACACTATAAGGGCCCGATTAATGGAATAGTGTGCAGAAATCCTGCAAAGTCTGCGTGCCGAGAGCGACTCTGCACGCATACGTTAATTTGGCAACTCTGCGTATTCATGTAATTGTTTATGCAAAGTAACTGTAGCAAGTAGCAGCCGGAATGCCCCCGACACACCCACACGCATAGCAAAAACAGCCAGAACTGCTACCTTTGCATGCTCCGCCGGGCGTGAATACATGCACCCTACAAACAGTGCGTGGAGTACCCCACAAGCAGGCATGCATCTCGGGGACCTCTGTAACTGTTACCGGCACCCCGATGAATACGCATTGTTCCACGCAATAGTGGACGTGCGATGAACTGCCTGGCGGCTGTCCCTCGTAACGTCTAAATTTACCCTTGTTTTTCCTCATTTTCCAAGCTCCGTCCCTATCCTGCCCTCTCCCGCAAGGCACTTAGCCTCTCACAGTGATGTGCCGAGTCTGCGCGAAATCCCTGCAAAGCACAAAAAAGTGCAGCGCAGTCGATTCCATGAATCAACAAACGGGATTTCGCACGCGGTTTGGCGCGCAAAGTCCCTATTTTCCAGGCAGGTATTTCCATGAATCGGGGAGTAATACTGTACATACATTCAGTGTCATGATCACTTTTACTTTTGGAATTCACGTTGTTTTATTCCTCGCCATTTTCTGTGTTTCGTGCATGCCTGTGTGAATAGAAGGAGATCTTTTTTGGAGGCACCGTCCTTTGTAATTAATATGCAGTTCAAGTAAAAACAAAAGTATTTCATGTAAGAAAGTTGTAGATGTGTTCTTTGTAATTAAAGTGCCTACAGATTAAGGAAACTTAACTTCCAGGTGTGTCGCTGGCTGCTGGTACTCCTTCTCCCTTAATTGGAGGCTAAAATCAGGAAGTGTGCCATGGGGGACCTTGCACCAACAGTGACTGGCAGCCGTCACTGTGGACAAGGTTTCCCCCAAAAAATGAGGATACATTGTTTGGGCCATGTGCCAGTGCCATATGCGTGCGTAGACACTGGCAGTGTACATTCGCAGTTGTTTTAAGGTACTGTCTGTTGTCTTGGGGGAGGGGAGCATTTTTGGCACCTACACGGGCTGCTGGCGGGCGTAGTGCACCCTTCCTCTGCAGGGGGTACAGGGGTGCGGACGGTGGTCATTACATTTTCAGGCGGCCAGGGGTCGCAGCTTCCTACGCGGGCACCCAGGAGCGCGCGTGCCACCACACCCCATGTCAACGGGAAAGTCGTTCATTTCCTTATCACGCCAACTTCGCTTTACGCTCCGAAACGTAGCGAACCCCACAGACGGCCCCAAAACCGGGAAACGGCGAGGCTCTTTGCAAACAGTCTTCATGGAACAGAAAGAACAGCACACACTGAAACCACATGTTATTTAACACAAGTGCGAGCACGAGCTCAAAGCACGAATTGTTGGGATACCATTTGTGTTAACATCATGACAAATACATCTTGGCACTGTGCTGGATCAGACTGCGATGCGAACGCCTTCTGCGATTGCAACTGATAAAAAAAACCTAGCCTCGTAAATAAAAGTGAGTGGCGACGTGTTCCAAGGTTTCTTCCCGCCATGATTACTTTTCCGAGCTGCACGCTGTTCCTATGTGTTGTTATAATCTTAATTGAATAAGAAACGCAGCCTGTTGGATTCGCCGGAGCAAGGCCTTATTATTGCGTTGTTTTTTTTTCTTTTTTTCTGGCTGGATTCCGTGCCTTGATGGCTCGAGGACAGTGAGCCCCCCCCCCCCCCCCCCTCCCACTTAGCCCTCGCCCACCCCCCTTGTTTTACCAGGCAGGTAATTGGCATGTTAAATATTTGTCCTGCTCTCTCGCGGGACTCCCCAGGCATCCCCCCCCCCCCACTTCTCTCGGTTCTCGTTTCTGGTATCAGGTATTTGGGTTTTGATCTCAGATTTCAGATGAAAGGAGCCTCTCTGGCTAATAGTTGAAGCCTTCCCATTGATCCCCCCCCATCGATTCAGGCGAGTTTTGCCCTAACATGAGCCGGGAGCCCTGGGCACCGAGACACCGCGCGCTTCTTCCCACTGCCCGGGGTTATGAAACAATGCGAGCGCAGAAGAGAGCGCAGCTCCCCGTCCTTTCAACTCCCGCCTCCAGGTATCCAAATCGATAATTAATGACAATGAATAATTTAAAATATCGATTTTACTTGCAACATATCCTTTCAGATTGAATATATATATATGTATATTTGCTCACCCAATCTACTTTTCTGGGGTTTTCACAGGATTACCATTTTAAATGATGGGGAGATAGTGTGTGTTGTGTGTGTGTAGTTCTTTCTTTTTTTCTTGTTTTGTTTACTTGTGGGCCCAGGTTTCCTGTATGAATTGAGATCAGATGCAGACCGGCTGGCCAAGTTCGGGGAGGGGAGGGAGTGGGGATGCGAGGAAGGCAATGCCAGAGAAGGCTGGGGAGGGAGGGGGCGAGGGGGGAACTCCCTCGGCTACTTGTTATAACGTTTCTCCAGGAGATTGAGGGAAGTTGAAAGCCTCGGTTACTGAAATCAAAACTAACAAGGAAATGATTTGTGCGGCTCACAAGGGTCCTAGATCCTGGGGGCACGAGGGGGGGATATGGGGCTTCCTCTTTGATTTGTAAAAAATGCATTACCTCCGAAATCAAACGGAAAATTACTGCAGGGGAGAAGCGCTTCAAACTCATCTAACAAGGCATGGAGGGGCGGGTGAGATTGGGACAACTTCACGCAATCTGATGTGGGGAGGGGGCGCACCGAACTCAAGAGAAAGTTTGCCTCCTCTTGATCCGGTGCACGGGCGGGTGCCGTGCCCAGAAATACACGAGGCTTGAACGCCAAGAGGCTGCTGTCCAAGGTGCTGAACCCGGAAACCAGGCGGCGCCCAAGCAACCGAGACCGACACCCAGAGAGAGAGAGAGCCCTGCTCACTCACCGCAAAGGGGGCATAGGGCTGGGAGCAGCAGATGCCACTCAAGGATTGGACTCACGGAAAGCGCAAGCAGGGGTGGACTGGCTTATAGGGAACTCTGGAGATTTCCCGGTGGGCCTCTGCACCCTGGGCCTAATTTCTGTGGTATTTTCAGATTTTCTCATAGGAAAAGCATTGGGTTTTCTGAAAATGTGTCATATGGGGCCACTTTGAACATTATTTCCAGGGCCTCTTTTGGTCCCCAGTAATTATTTCCAGGGCCTCTTTTAGTTCCCAGTCCAGCCCTGAGCGCAAGTCAGGTAGGTGGCCAGCGGCAGCGCCCAGGGGTCAGAGGGACAGACCCATTAACAAGCACAGGGAGAACATGGGTAGCGGTTGACATTTAGAGGGCAGTTGGCCTCCTTGAAAACAGAGGGAGCCCAGCATTGAAATACATCAATGCCAGGGGTGAGGTGGACACATTGAATATTGAAGGGGTGGGGGGGGGCTTGACTGGGGGGGCTCTTCCTTGGGGGCGGGGCAAACTTCCCCCCTCCGCATTTTTCTCTCGTTCATTTGTGTTCTGTTTTCTTTTCATCACAATACATGCCGATAACCCAGGTGGGGGAGGGGGGCAAAGGGTCAGGAGGTCACCCCCTTATTGGAAAGTCAGACTCACTCCACACCAGGGTAGAAAGGTTTAACACTTTACACTGCTTAGAGGGGGACAGGGCTCACTGGAAATCCAGGGGACATAGTGCTAGCAGGCGTTACTGTTAAGAGGTAACCGGGACCCCTCCCCCCGCCTAAAATGGATGGAGAAGATGGATGGCAGAAGTGCCTGATAAGGAGGAGTGGCGCTCACTGATGACAGACAGGGCGCACTGTACTGGCAGCAGTCTCTGCCATGGTGGCCTGGAGCCAAGTGTTGTCATAGGTCAAGGTTTGGCTGGCTCACTACACCCAAGGGTGTTCATGGGGGGCTAGTCTCTGCTAGGGAGGAGCTGGACTCCATGAACGCTGGCAGCCACGCCCCGGACAGGAGAGGCCGCGCGAACGGGATGTTGGGGCCTGAAGGCGAACAAAAAGCGTCGATAGAAGCAACATGTCTGGGTGGGTGTGACATATACAATAACAGGCGCGTGCATGGAGAATGCTGTCACAGCATTGCATTCTCTGTGTGTCCTTTTACAATGCACCTCTCGGCATGCTGAAGCAAGCACTCAGCGTGGACAACTTGAAGTGCAATACTAGAACATGTCAGCCCTTTGCATGCACATGACAATATTTGTCAAATCGGGGGCTTGGGCCCCCAAATCAGCTACATCTACAAATGTAGTTGTTGCTAGGTGGTTTGGTGTCACAAACAGGAGGCCAGAAGCAGACAAAACAACCAGGGCTATTGGTCAAAGGCTCCATTATTCTTCTTACACGTGCCCTTCGTGGCTAAAAGTGTAAGGTATTGAGTCATTGCTAGATTGTCATCTGCACAATGTAAAAACATCGTAAAAGTGGCATCCGTATTTCATTGGTTGCTTTGTGAATTAGGTTCTACTATGTAGATGATCTCTTACAGATCTCTTCCAGAGCGATCGGTGCCCGGAAGCTTATGTTCTCTCCGTTGACGGCTATTGGCCATTTCAGTGGCTCCTAGACCAGTAGGGATGAGACCTGAGAGTCCTTGATGATCCACCATCATTGAAGATCTGAAGATCCATGTTTGGATGAGACCAGGAAGTCAATCATCTGACAGAAACTTCAAAGTTACATCAATCCGTCAGACCAGTCAGTAGGGTTAAGAGTGGGGTGTGTGGCTTAAACCAAGCCCCTGGTGCCCTTCTACAAAGATATCCTGGTGGAGGAGAGTTGCCCCTTTGTGGACTCATCATTCCTTGTTCTGAGCAGCAGGGCAGGTGCAGCTTAACGTCCACAAGCAGCATCACCACAAGGTAATTTCTCAGGCATGGTTTTGGCATGATGATGTGGCACAAGTGGTGCTCCTTCTTGGATTGAATGTCAACCAAATATTTCACAGATGTAACATGTTTTCACATGATTCGCTATCAAGATGATCTATTTGTTAGGGGTGCTGACACCAGTGGCTCAGTAATGCACCCCTTCTGCAATTTTCCATAACCAGGTAACAATGATTTCTTATTGTTGAACTGTTTCATCGCGTCCCGGGTGGCTCTGATGACTGGTTTGCTTTCTTCCTGCACTAGGCCATCCTGGTACATTGTCTACGTACATAGTCCACCTCTGTTTGTGTGAAAGACAAACCATTGCCCTCCCATGCCTTCTCGACTAAGAAGACGACACGTAGGGTGTTCAATGAGGAGCTTGATGAGACCGAACTCTATGCCTTCCAGGGATACTTCCCCAGAAAATAATGGTAACGGGACACCCCACCCCCCAGCGTCCTCTTTCGGGGATCTTGAGGGTGTCCCAACATGCTCTTCAGCGTCAAATGATTGCTTTATGAATCATAACAGGTGGAGAACCAGTGGGTCACTTCACACTCCTCACCTTGGTGTAGGCAGGCACGGTGTTGGAAACCCGGGCTAGAGACTTCTTCTTTGGAGAATCTACAAAAGTACAACCATCAGAAATAGCTCATGCATAGCAGCCCTGATCCCAATGGGCACTGCTTATAATTAAGGAATGTCTTGCTCCACTATAAAAGTAAATACTCGTCTCTGGGGGAAATAAAACATTTAGGCGGATCGACAATATCCCAATCTTCTCAAATAGCGCCCCTCACTAGCACCATGAGCATGATAAGGGCCTCCATTTTACTTTCTTGCTCCCCGAATGCTTTGCATCCCCGGCAGCTCCTGCAGACTTTAACCACTTCTACCCCTGTACCTGTCCAATAGCAATGCAGAGAGAACCTCTCCACTCTCTGCTCAGGCTCAGATCCCTGTCTAAGCCTACCTCATGGGCCAACTCCAGGAGGGCGTTCGGTCACGGTGGGCAAGTAGCCTTTTGGCTTAGCACATCTGTTAATGCCCGAGTCACTGCACAGGAGTTCATGTCCCCAGTAAAGATGAAGAAGCCAGGGCACTCTCTCTGCGCGTCCAATGAAACTGCCCATCTATGTGGCCCAGTGAAGCTAAGGCTACACAGTGCTGCGTGTCCAGGCCTCGGGCATGTAACCGTTCCATTACTTCCAGCGGGCAGGTCCCGAAGTCGGGGACTGAGCTCTCCGCAGCCAACACAAGTGGTGTGTGCGTCTGGTTCAGTAAAAAAAAAGTGCTCTGCATTCCGGACCTGGGTTCCTGTGAAGCTTCATAGACTGTTGCTTTCCTGATCTCTGTAGTTTTTCTGCCGTTCATCGGGCGATCCTCTATGTCAGGCGTCTGCAACCTAAGGGTCTCCAGATGTTTTGGACTAGAAGTCACATCATCCCTAACCAGCATAGTCAATAGCCAGATATCATGAGAATTGTAGTCGGAAACATCTGGAGACCCCCTGCTCCATGTCTACTGATGCTGCAGGGCGCCCCAAGATTTAACCATTAAAAATAAAAATGGTGTCATTCTTATGTAATGGGCACAGATTTTCATTCCATTGTATCTCAGTGTCTCCTGAAGACCACGTACTTGTTCTCACCTCTTGCCACCAAATATAAACTGGGACAATCAATGGATGACATTGTGCACGTGATTGTCGGGGTATCTTTATTCCCGGACAAGCCAGTAACAGCACAAGTTATCTAAAGTCAAACCAGCAGAAGACAAGTGCCACAGTTTCCAATGGGTAGCAAGGCTGAACTTTCAAGAAAGGGGGAAAAACATATGGATGAGTTATGCACTATGAAAGGGCATATATATATATATATATATATATATATATATATATATATATATATATGTATATATATATATATATATATATATATGCCACCTATAATATAATATAACCGTAGCCAAGTAGTAACTGATAAAGAATATTAATTAGCAAAATAAATATCTCAAGAAGGAAGCAAGATACAAATGGAAAAAGACTGCAGTAGCCGACTCTATAAAGAAATCATTATATTCTGATAAATTCGGTAAAGTCCTACTTGCAAGAGGGGACATGCTGTGACCACAGACCATTTCCAACAGTGAAAGGGTTAAATCACTTGAAGAAACCATGGTAGAATGTGGATTTTACCCTAATTATGAGGTGGACGGTTGATGAGGAACCTGCATATCTCTGTTTACCAGTCCATAAATGTGGTTGATAAAGACCAAACGTAGACTCGTGTGATGCCAAGTCGCCGCTGGCCGGGCAGTTGCCGGAGGTAGGAATGTTAACTGCAGTCATGGGACGTTGGGTGGGCTAGACCCCAGCGGGTTCGAGGGGACGGGGATTTATAGATCAGGAAAATGCCCTGCTCTACTTAGTGGGTTCCATTTATAAGTTGGTCTCCTGTGAACGAAGCACTCGGTTGAGGGGACAACGGGTCCTTCCCTCTTTAGGCCTGTGATGTGGTGGCTCCCAGGAGTCGGTCTCTGACCGCTCTTCTTCACATGAAAGAATTCATTGGAAGAGGAGCAATGGGTTTTTCGCCATTTCCAATGGGTCACCATATTCCACCCCTACAATGTGTAAAGTGAAAGTGGCCATGGCCAAAGGTCATGACCAGCGAAACACGGTTATTTACCACTGGAGGGGATATGGGCCTTGGTCTTATAATTAGTTCAAGGTGGCTAGTGCCCACAGCCGAAGGCCACAATGGCCAGAGGGTCAGGGTTATTTATTACTCCAGGTGGGGCAAGATAGCATAACAAAAACCTTGAAATCCATTGAAAAAATATTAGTTCAAATACTGTTACGCTGAAACAATGTATTGTAAGGCCATGGCCAGTGGGATAAAGTCATTCACCCTAATGTGTACAGAGTGGCAGGGGCCATGGCCAGTGGACATGGTTATTTACCACTGGAGGGGACATGGGCCTTGGCCAGTGGGATACAGTCATTCACCCAAAGGTGTACAGAGTGGCAGGGGCCATGGCCAGTGGACATGGTTATTTACCACTGGAGGGGACATGGGCCTTGGCCAGTGGGATAATGTCATTCACCCTAATGTGTACAGAGTGGCAGGGGCCATGGCCAGTGGACATGGTTATTTACCACTGGAGGGGACATGGGCCTTGGCCAGTGGGATACAGTCATTCACCCACATGTGTACAGAATGGCAGGGGCCATGGACAGTGGACATGGTTATTTACCACTGGAGGGGACATGGGCCATGGCCAGTGGGATACAGTCATTCACCCTAATGTGTACAGAGTGGCAGGGGCCATGGCCAGTGGACATGGTTATTTACCACTGGAGGGGACATGGGCCTTGGCCAGTGGGATACAGTCATTCACCCAAAGGTGTACAGAGTGGCAGGGGCCATGGCCAGTGGACATGGTTATTTACCACTGGAGGGGACATGGGCCTTGGCCAGTGGGATAAAGTCATTCACCCTAATGTGTACTGAGTGGCAGGGGCCATGGCCAGTGGACATGGTTATTTACCACTGGAGGGGACATGGGCCTTGGCCAGTGGGATACAGTCATTCACCCAAAGGTGTACAGAGTGGCAGGGGCCATGGCCAGTGGACATGGTTATTTACCACTGGAGGGGACATGGGCCTTGGCCAGTGGGATAATGTCATTCACCCTATGGGTACAGAGTGGTAGGGGCCATGGCAATTAGACATGGTTATTTACCACTGGAGGGGACATGGGCCTTAGCCAGTGGGATACAGTCATTCACCCTAATGTGTGCAGAGTGGCAGGGGCCATGGCCAGTGGACATGGTTATTTACCACTGTAGGGGATATGGGCCTTGGCCAGTGGGATACAGTCATTCACCCTAATGTGTACAGAGTGGCAGGGGCCATGGCCAGTGGACATGGTTATTTACCACTGGAGGGGACATGGGCCTTGGCCAGTGGGATACAGTCATTCACCCAAAGGTGTACAGAGTGGCAGGGGCCATGGCCAGTGGACATGGTTATTTACCACTGGAGGGGACATGGGCCTTGGCCAGTGGGATAATGTCATTCACCCTAATGGGTACAGAGTGGTAGGGGTCATGGCAATTAGACATGGTTATTTACCACTGGAGGGGACATGGGCCTTAGCCAGTGGGATACAGTCATTCACCCTAATGTGTGCAGAGTGGCAGGGGCCATGGCCAGTGGACATGGTTATTTACCACTGGAGGGGACATGGGCCTTGGCCAGTGGGATAAAGTCATTCACCCTAATGTGTACAGAGTGGCAGGGGCCATGGCCAGTGGACATGGTTATTTACCACTGGAGGGGACATGGGCCTTGGCCAGTGGGATAAAGTCATTCACCCTAATGTGTACAGAGTGGCAGGGGCCATGGCCAGTGGACATGGTTATTTACCACTGGAGGGGACATGGGCCTTGGCCAGTGGGATACAGTCATTCACCCACATGTGTACAGAGTGGCAGGGGCCATGGTCAGTGGGCATGGTTATTTACCACTGGAGGGGACATGTGCCTTGGCCAGTGGGATACAGTCATTCACCCAAAGGTGTACAGAGTGGCAGGGGCCATGGCCAGTGGACATGGTTATTTACCACTGGAGGGGACATGGGCCTTGGCCAGTGGGATAATGTCATTCACCCTAATGGGTACAGAGTGGTAGGGGCCATGGCAATTAGACATGGTTATTTACCACTGTAGGGGATATGGGCCTTGGCCAGTGGGATACAGTCATTCACCCTAATGTGTACAGAGTGGCAGGGGCCATGGCCAGTGGACATGGTTATTTACCACTGGAGGGGACATGGGCCTTGGCCAGTGGGATACAGTCATTCACCCAAAGGTGAACAGAGTGGCAGGGGCCATGGCCAGTGGACATGGTTATTTACCACTGGAGGGGACATGGGCCTTGGCCAGTGGGATAATGTCATTCACCCTAATGGGTACAGAGTGGTAGGGGCCATGGCAATTAGACATGGTTATTTACCACTGGAGGGGACATGGGCCTTAGCCAGTGGGATACAGTCATTCACCCTAATGTGTGCAGAGTGGCAGGGGCCATGGCCAGTGGACATGGTTATTTACCACTGGAGGGGACATGGGCCTTGGCCAGTGGGATAATGTCATTCACCCTAATGGGTACAGAGTGGTAGGGGCCATGGCAATTAGACATGGTTATTTACCACTGTAGGGGATATGGGCCTTGGCCAGTGGGATACAGTCATTCACCCTAATGTGTACAGAGTGGCAGGGGCCATGGCCAGTGGACATGGTTATTTACCACTGTAGGGGATATGGGCCTTGGCCAGTGGGATACAGTCATTCACCCTAATGTGTACAGAGTGGCAGGGGCCATGGCCAGTGGACATGGTTATTTACCACTGGAGGGGACATGGGCCTTGGCCAGTAGGATACAGGCATTCACCCAAGTGTGTACAGAGTGGCAGGGGCCATGGCCAGTGGACATGGTTATTTACCATTGGAGGGGATACGGGCCATGGCCTGTGCGATACAAGCCTTCACCCTAATGTGAACAGAGTGGCAGGGGCCATGGCCATTGGACATGTTTATTGGCCAGTGCGCTATGCACTTTCATTATAATATGAGCAAAGCCGCCGGGAACCACCATCACAGCCGTGGGCCATGGCTATTTACTACTATAGATGGGGTAAGATATATCATAACAAAGCCCTTGGCATTCAGTGAAAACATATTAGTTAAAGTAGAGTTAAGCTGAAACAATTTATCACAACACCCCACCCCCCCATGAAAATCGGCAGATGTTGGATATGATGGCAACCTTAACTCAGTGTCCCCTCATTACTCAGCCCATGAGCACATAGCTGATATCACAGTTGCCTTCCGAAGTGGCATAAAACATTACATCATTAATGACATCAACAGGGGGGACTTCGAGTTAAAGTTGTTGTCACTTCCAACCCCCACCCAATTTCATAAGCTTTGTTGTGATACATTGATCAACTTAACTGACTCTTAACACATTTTCTTTTAATTAAAAACCGAGTGTTGCCATTTGGATGAACAGCAACACCTTTCAGTGTTGCTGGTGTACATTCTGCTGCACAAGGTGGGTGTTCACTAAAGCAAGGGGCCTGTACAGTTGGCTGTTATTTAGGCTAGGAATCTCATCAATGAGATTGGGTCAGAAGGATAGCTCAGAGGCAACACGTTTGTCTTGGAAGCAAGACAACACAGAGCAAAACCGGTTGGAATTTCGGTCCCGCACTTAGAGACTGGTCTCCGGTACTAAGTGTGTTATAAGAGATTAATTTGTGAGTGAGGGAGCTGGTTATGCCATATTTAAGGCCAGTGTGGAGTATCCACTTTTAAGCACCGGTTGGGCAGATTCCCCCAGAAGGCCTTTGGAGTCTGTATGTCTCTTGCAAAGAACTACTGTCTTTCTTGTGGGAACTTTGCTAGGTTAATTGTTTCAATAGCATGGGGAAGCCAGCTCCATGAGCTTTCCGCTGAGTCTAGTGTGGCATTCTGCAACCCAGTGTGGTGTGTGGAGTCGGCCTCGCTCTCTGAGCTCAGGCATCTGGAAGTCGTGTGGTGCTGACCCTGCATCCTGGTGTCCAGCACAAGATAAGATGACGGGGGGTTCAGAAGGACCAATAAAAGGAGCCTTAGACCATCAGGAGAGGTTCCTGTCGGGGGCAGCTGTGGACTCAGGTTCGTATGCCAAAAACACACTGAGAACTGGATATTGACATCACAATTGTTTTACAAGGCAAGTGTATCCAACCTCAAAAATCTGGTGAGAGAGTCCCGATTTTAAGGCTTTTCGCATTTCCTGAACCAACCCTCTCAATCCCTTTAGCCAATCAGAGTCCAGTGCAGTCTTCTAGACCTGCATAACAGCCAACTGCAACTTGAGGATTGTGTGTATCCTGTTTCTTATCCGGAGCCGCCTCCTCTCTCTTTGCCGTGGTCTCATGTTACCAGCAGTTGTCATTGTGGGCTCCACTTGGGCGTAATAGGAGCTGTGGAGCCATTTAGAAACTACCTGCAACCGGTTCCCACCGAAAAAGTTCGAGCTGCGAGGTTTCATTCAAGAACATGGTAACCTTAAGCATCCAGAACACATCCAATCAAGTCCCCTCACAATGTTGCCTGACATTGTATTCCAGTCCCACTTAAAAACCTCAGCAGTCACAACAGAAAAGCCATCTTGCATTTCCCTCCCTCGCCCCATTAACCATTTTGACTTCTAGTGATGTCAGGGTACGCTAGAAGCCAAAATTAAAAAAGGGCGTCTAAGTGACTGAAATTAAATGAGAGGTGTATATACCGTCCATGTTGCTGAGGGAAATACGGAAGGCAGAAGAGTACAGATGAAGCCGAAGGAGGCAAGACAAGCAACGCATTATTCCACAGCTCAGCACAGCAGGGGTCTTCCTGGGGAATTGCCCAACGTTTCTTCTCCTGTGGGACGGACTCGGTTGATGGTTAGCATAGCTAGTGACTTCTGGCGCCTCCGTTTGCATTTTCCTGGGCCTCGTTCCTCTGTGATGCATAAGGGGAGTGCGTTGCATAGTGCTACGCCTTGAACTGATAGTAATGTGTTGCCATCCTGGCTTTTCTTTACAAATGTTGCCAAGATTTTCATGGATGCAGCGGATCTGGGGGGTCTGCTTGGTGGGTAAAGGGTGGTGTGGATGATTAGGGCCAGTTTGCCACTACATGTCCGGCTCGTCCTATCGAAGGCCAATCTCCAGGTGTTTAAGGCACTACAGTTGTTGGGGGTGCAGAAACAATGAGCACTCTTGCCAGGGTCGGACTGGGGCGTACATTTCTCACAGGCACCAATGAAAAAGTGGCCCTCGTCAACAAATTGGAATTCACTATTTTTCCTGAGGGTGGTTTGGGTACTACTCAAGGGGGCGATTTGGCTAAAATGTAATGGAAATAGTGCATTTTAAAGTATATTTGGTTAGTAAACGTTTCTAAAACTAGTGCAGTAACTCAAACTGGCCAACTTTGCGCAAAGAAACTGGTCCACTTTGACCAAAAGACTGTCCCAAACTAATATATTGGTCCAACCATTCAGGCATTGCCCTGTTGCCCTATGGGCCAGTCCAAGCCTGACTCTTGCACTACAGTAAGAAATAAAGAACAGGAAGTTCAGACAAGAGGATCTATAAAAAGGTATTAACGAAGTTTCTCAACAAATTCTCTGTGAGTAAAGTGGAAAATATGCTGACCAGGGCATTTTTTCGCAAATAATCATGGGTCCGCATTCCGCAGTTACCGCTTCCCTTCTCCTTGCACCCCCTTACTTATTGGGCCAGTGTATGAGTGTCTGTGCCCTTTTATTTGATGGGGGACACTCGTGACACCCGCTTTTTATTCCTTTGCGGGCACTAAGAAATCCTTTACCGCATAAACATTTCTGCGGTAAAGTGGCCCGGTCCCCTAAATAGGTTGGGTTTTTCTCGAGCCCAGTCAGATTGCACTGCTGTGCCTTTGTCTCTGCCCTTACTGTTCTGATACATGTTACTGATCTCCCTGTTGTGTTCTGCCCTGTGATTGCCTGCTCCGAATCTCTTCCTGTGCTGTGAATGGTCAGGTGTCCCGCCCCTCGCCCTCTACCCAACTTCCGTCTAGATCAGGGGGGGCCACAAAGTGACGTTGTTGTAGGTGGCGCATAATAACTCAGCAAATACAATGAAAATAAATGTTTAGAAAAGCCTTAATTGTGGGAGCAAAGCAAACACGTGCAGGTGACTGAGCAGGCAGGGAACTGATCCTGTCTGACAGGAGGGGAGACAAGGGAAGTGGAGGAGGATGATGAGGGTGGTGGTGTGGGGGGGGGGAGTTCAACAACAATAACAAAAGATGCCTGTGGTTATGAAATCAGTCGCAAGAAGGACTCGTTCTGGCCTAGGCGTGCATTGCAGCTTTGGCGTGGGCTTGCTGGTAGCTGGGCATGGCGGCCTCTGTTGTGGCATAGGTGTGTCAGGAGGGGGAGGGTGGCCCAAGAGGCAGAAGCTGGATCAACCACCACCGTCCCACACTTGGGGGTTCTCCCAGTCTTCTTTATGTAGGGTTTGACAACTTCAATGGCCTTTCGTGACTAGATCGCTATATCTGGGGGGGGGTCGAGTTCTGTTTGGAGGAACTCCTGCAGCAAGTCCCCTTCCTTGGGAATTGTAGGCTAAGAGAGAGAAGCTCAATCGGAGGTCACAGGAGGAGTTCTGCGCTCCTCATGAAGGCTTTGAATGGGGATTGTGATGACAGAGGCCCAGAATGTTGCGCCTTCTCCAAGTGCTTCTCAGATGTCTCCTCTGGTTGCGCTTGCAGGTTTCGACCCTCCCAGCACTTTTTAGACCCAGGAGTCCATTCGGATGTCGAATTCTTGGCTACCACCATCAGACTGCATTCTAATGAGCCTCCAGTTCTTTCTTCCTGTAGCGCAGGTGGATCATTGTCTCTGCACCAACAGCAACCATAGTGAAGTGAGTATGGCCTATAAGAGAGAAGCGAGCAAGAATTCCGTAAGGAGGCTTTGACTTTCCTTGGTCTCTAAATCTTTGTAATAGGAACTGGAAGACTCCAGCTAATGAGCGTTAATCTTCAGTTCCTCATTCACTCTTTCCCGGACAGCATGGTTTGTCTCACAGTCTCAATCGCTTGTGAGTGTTGGCTCATTGGTGGTAGTTAGTGCTGCCCAAAATGAGTTAAGTGTCCATGGCACAGTGCCTAGATGTAAGGTGTATAATCATCTGAGCACTTCCTGTCAACCTCCTCAGAAGTCTTTTATTGACACAGGATGCTCCTTCTGGTGCTCTCAGCCTGTGGGGCGGGGGCGGGAATGGGGAGACTAGGCTCAGGGAGTGAGACTGTTCACGGGCTTTCTGGGGCTCAGCCTCCAAACAGCAGCTTCTGGTCACCATTGAGTGGCGGGCCATCCCACGGGGCGTAGGGATGCAGCAGAAAGCTGTCCTACCACTCATGGTAGCCAATCTGCTGTTCAGGCAAAGACAAAATAGCTGTTTTTCTACAGAAAGGACCGAAGTAGAGCTGATCAAAGGTGGCACATGTTAAAGGCTTGGAATGTATAGCAAGCATAATATGTGATTGGCTACTGAGAAAGGCTTGAAAATCCATCAATCGCTACTATTCCCAGACCCTGCATGTGCCCATTTCACAAAAGGGTTGACATGCCTGAATATCCTGGGAGGTGATTTGTAACCAGAGGTCATATGATTTGCCTCGAAAAAGAACCTTTAAGCAAATGACCTCTGCCTAACCAAAGGTTGTCCACGCCAAAGGACCCTTGCAGCATGTTCCCAATTGCCCCATGGGGTCAACATCAAATACCCTCATGGTCAGTGCTGGAAATGGAAAATAATTACTCTGGGAACGCCCTCCTCGTTGTGAGGATGGCTGGGGCCAAGTGGGCATGGTCAATTGTTGTGGCACAGTCATGTCGCGAAACACCATATCTCTTCATGGTGGAGCAAAGAGCATTTTGGGAACATAATAAAGCACACACTGTTAATTTCAAATAGATCTGTGCTAGGGATTCAGCAAGAAACCCTTTATTTGAGTAATAGAGATTGTGCTCTGTGTTTTTTATTGGTCACAACACTCACCCTAACAAAAATATGCCTGTAAATTGCAAGACATATACAAATGTGGACATCCACCAAACGGGATGGCAATGCTATACCCACTCGTGAAGACCAAGTCCATGCCTCTCCAGACAAAGATCAACATCTACAAGGGGATCATCTGACCTAGCCTGATGTATGTATCCCCAGCATGGAGGACCTGCCAGGAGCTCTCCAGCATGGATGACCTGCCATGAGTGACACCAGAAGAGTCTTCAGATAGTTCAGAACAAGGCCCTGTGGATATTGTCTGCAGCTCCAATCTTCACAAGGATAGCTGACCATCACAGAGAACTGGACATCGCGATGTTGGACGAACATCTAGTGAAGCTAAGCAAGAATTTCTGCCAAGGACTGGATCAGAACCTGAACCCTCTGATCAGAAGACTCACTGCCACCACTGCAAACCCCTTCGACTGCTACCCGGAGACCCTGTGAAACCAGCACTACTGTGACAAGACCGCACAGACCAAGAAGAACCCTAACCCACGACTATGTACTCAACCCGAGAAGATGGAGTAATGAGGCTCAACCCTTGGTATCCAAAAACACAGCTGATGGATAAAATCTATCAGCAAGAAGAAGAAGAAAGACAGGCCACCAAACGGTGTGTGGGACTTCCAGAGTTCCAAGTTCCGGCAGCACTGCGGCAAGAAAAACTTTGCCGGCTCCATCTGTTTACGCCCTATTTCCTACGCTGCTCATGGTATGGGTCATGAAGTGCATAGGGGATTCGTGGATATTTTTGCTGGCAGCGGTAGAACCCGCGGCCTGGGCTCTTCCAGAAGCGCTCGTGGGGTTGGGAGACTTATTCTCAGACAGCCCAATATACCTGTGGGTGGAAACACCTCTGGCATGGCTTCAAATCCTCAAAACTCAAGTTTTGAAAAATGAATACATCAAATCTGTCAACATATATCACTGTTCACCTGCGCGCCAATGTAGGAGCCAATCAGGTGCATTGTTTAAGTGGGTAGGGTTAATACCAGATTTTGTTTTTGTTTTAAAAAAACAACTTGTGGGGAGGATATACATTGTTCACATCTCTGTGAGCGCCCACCACTTGACATTTCTCGGGTTATCAAAGAAGAAACGTGTGCCTGGGACGTTCCTGTGGCTGGAGAGTTCCTGTGTAGCTTCACAGATATGTTCGCACTGAGTAAACTTTAAAAATACGCATTAGGATTTGCGCTGTTTAAGGGAGACGGCACACGGGTCTTTGCACTGTCGCTGAGCATACGATGCCAGCACTCTGGGACCACAGGAGGCCGAAGGGTTCTCTTGATTAGAGACGCTGTTTTAGGATGTACAATGGGGGAGGAGACACTGCCCAAGACAGTGGCCGTCGGTGGTAACACTTTAATGGCGGCGAGTTGCAGAGAGGAGACTTGCTGTCCAGGGTGCTGAACTTCAACAGAAGCATCGAAAATGCACACGCCAGGTGAACAAGAAACTGTGACTGGTGACAGAGGGGGCTACATGTGTGCAAGTGAGGGGCTTTTGTGCATGGGGTTTAGCACTAATGAACAGCTGAGGAATGCCCTGTCCGGCGGGCCTCCAACTAGACCAGGCGGTCTAGTATGGTGTCCGGGGTGTGGGGAGCCGGGTAGGGTTCAGCCCGATGAACTTAAACAATACAAGAGGTGGAGCTATTGAGTAGGGGGGGCATTCAAACAAGAGAAGGGGCTCGTTGTCCTGGGGGCTGAAATTAAAAAAAACAGGAGGCGGTATGTTCCGAGGCGTTGTAGTATTTTTTTTAATGGAGGGTCTGCGCTAGGATCTAGAACGAATCAAGCGAGGGTTACAGTCTGGGGGCTGAAATAAAACATGAGCCTTATCTGGAGTGTAAGAGGGATGCGCTGTCCGACGTACTGAAGTTAAGGAGGCGTGCGAGCCATTTAGGGCCTGATTCATGGAGTTTATGCACAGTTCAAAGTAACTTTGCAGTGCTGAAGTGACTTTGCACTGCCGACACAAATGCAAAGTCAGTGCACGTGGTCGTGTTTGCAGTACATTACTTTGCACTGATTTCGCACTGCAAAAATACACAGTTCCATGAATCAGGGTTTGGGTTGGCAGTGCAAAGTCACTTTTCAGCAGTGCAAAGTCACTTTGAACCGTGCACAAATTCCATGAATCGGGCCGTTAGTTGGAAGTAGACGGGAAACAAATGCCTACGTTGTCCCCCAGGGCGCTAGAACAAGCCAAATGGGTGCATTCCTGTGCCAGGGCCAGAAAACTGGAGAAAACAAATAGCGGACTGCCTTCTGAGGAAGCTGACATAAAGACCAGCTGGAGCCCTGTCCATGGTGCTGAAGTTACACTTGTGACGGGGCTGCGCCCGGAGACAGCACATTGCTCACATAAGAAAGGCACGTCAAAGTGGCGGAAATTAAAGGCGTTTGGTCACAGTCGGCTTTTGCCCCCGCGGCTTCTATGAACACGCAAGAGGCACTGACGGCTCTTTTAGGAGGTATGCGGCGAATAAATGCCGCTAAACGACATGTTTATCTTAACAACCCGCCTAAGCTGGGTGAGTGAGATGGCATGTATTAGCATAATAATACTAATAGCAGTAAGTATTACCGGTACTATATCATGCGCGTATATCCCTCCACCTTCTAAGCACTATAATAGTTACTAAGCAATGTAGACATTCAGCCATGAACATAACATGGCAATTTAACGATGTCAAGTGCTCCTTTTGATTTCTCTGCGCCCAGTTCTTAACCCCCCCAGCCCCCTCTCCCGGATAGGGAGGGATAGAAAAAGGGGAAATACACCCCCGCCCCCTTCCAGCTAATGAAGATGAAGCGACTACCTCCTCAGGCTCAAGCTAAGCCCCCCCTCGACGCCCCTCAGTTCTTTAAGTAGCCCAGTATATTGGTGGGGGAGGAGGGATGAGGGCGCCGATGCGCTGATGGTGCCCCTTATTTCAGGTCTGGGGGGTGAATCGATTAATAAGTCATGTCTGTCCCCGCCCCCTCCCCGAGTGTGAGATTCAGGCTGAGCCGCCCCTGGGCTGTGCCCCCTCCCCATCTGTTCTCGGTGGTAATTATTTGGGTTTCGGCGCGCTCTCGGGTGACCTGGCGCTGGAGGGGAGAGGATGGGGGCCTGTGGGAGGCCGTGGCAGCGTACCAGCGCCCCCTCCCCGTTCTCTCCCCTCCTAGGGGGAGCCGACAGAGACTAGCGGCATTTAGATAAGAAAACAGCCCGAGCGGGACGGGGGCACAGGAGAGAAGCCTGCGCGGGGGAAGCGGCGGCAGCAGCAGCAGCGCCGGAATTACGCGCGCGGGGCGAGGACCCCAGCCCTGCCACAGGGGGAAGGGGGATGAGGTACGAAGGCGCATGGGGTATAACTTGGGGCGGGGGCAGACATCACCAGCAGGTCTTGAGGTCTGTGGGTGGTTGTTTGGGTGCAGGGAGGGGACGGAGACCTGGGGTGATGTGGGCTGAGGCCTTCACTCTATACCCTGTGCATTGTGGCGGGGGGGGGGGGCAGTCTCACTCTACACCTGTATTTTGACCAATCTGGCTCTTGTCTTTCCACCTTGTTTCACCCTGTCTGACCCCCCCCCCCCCACACTCCATCTCCTCATCTCCAACTTTTTTCCAACGCTATTTCTTTCTCCATGGCACTCCGTCACCCTGGCCCCCTCTTCTCTCCACCTCGGGAGAACCCCCCCCCCCCCTGTTACTGTCCCTTCTTCCACACCCTCCGGTACTTTCTCCCCCTCTCTATTCCTCTTTGCCTTCCTCTCGCATCACTCCCCCGTCTGCCCCCAACTCTCTCTCTCTCACCCCTAACATCGCCGGCCCCCCCTGCGCCTCCTCCCATCCCTCCACCACCATCTTCTTCGCTGTAACGCCTCGCCCTCTTCCCGCTTTCTTCCTGTCCGTGCTCCCTCTGCCCCGCGGGTCTCCCCTCTCTTGGTCTCACGCGCACTGTCACGCCTTCCTCCTCCTCCCTACCGCCCCCCCCTCACCCCTGACACCCTGCAGGTGGGAGCATTAAGCGCCATGGATTGTAGCTGCGTGTCGGACCTGCTGCTCGCCCCTTCCATGCCGGCTCTCTGGACTCCAGGTAAGAGAGAACATTTTATTTCTACTTTGTATTTTTGGCGAAATACTTTGGGGGGGGGGAGTGGTCAAGGGGGGCTTAGTCATGTTCCCCGAACTCGGAACAGGGGATAGTTGCAGCATTTGAAGTCGTACTGATCTAAAGAGGGGAACATGCGGGAAAACGTGCCTGGAGGCGAGGCACGGGGCCAGTCGCGAAACACCGCTGGGAAACACCGAGAGACAGGGCCAGCAAGACACCCGAGAGTGAAGGACCGAGAGGGCGAGACATCACCGGTGAGGGGCGCAAGAGAGAGATGTCACTAAGCCAGGGGGGGGGACCGGAAAAGAGGGCAGTCAAAAAACAAATGCACGGTTCCAGGTGAGAGGGAGAGTCGGGAAGAAAGGGGGGACACGGGCATGTGAAAGTGGGAGGAAAGTAGGCAGATCATTCAAAGTGGGCAGAGAGCCCCCCCCCTCCCGCCCCCCTTCTAGTGTCCTGCCCTCTCCACCCCGGCGCACCGGCCCGCGCCTTGACTAGAAGTCCTGGCAGTGCAGGGCAGTGCCAGGGGCAGGCGGGAGAACTAGGGTCATCCGAGAACACTTAAGAGGGGGCGCTGCCGGGGGACACCTGGACGTGCCGAGGGACGGCGATGCGGACCTGGGGTCCCCCAAAAAGTCTGCGGGTGAGATACGCAGGCAGGTGAGGGTAGCTCGGGCATAAGGGGCCGTTTGTGTACCCCAGGGGCCACTGAGGGTCAAGTAAGAGCCATCGGAGTCGATGTGGGCTATTCAAGAGGCTATCTTGGGGTGCCAGGGACTCACGCGGGCAGGGGCGGCGTGCAGGTGGCACATGCAAGCCACTGGGCGCCCCTGGAGCCGCTGAAGACACCTTCTACAGGAGGGTACACCGGGCGGGGCGAGCGGGTGGAGCGCGGGTGAAGTCGCGTAAAGCGCTGGACTCTCCCTGGGAGGGCAGGTGGACGCATCCGGGGACAGAGAGTCTGAGCTCCCACTTCATACCGGGGCATTGAAGCAGCGATACCCTGTGCCACACAGGCCGACCCTGAAGCAGACGCTCTGGGAATGTACCGGACAGGACTGTCCAAACTCGGATTAATTGGCGCCGTAGCAAACTGAGCTGTTTAGATAGCAATGCACAGCGTGGTACATTTACCCTTTGCCAGCCAGCACCCCCATCACTACCCCTGTGGTCCGCGGACTTTCACCTCCAGGCGCGCTTTTGGTGTAAAGGCCGGGGAGGTTGCACCTATCAGTGGGAAAGAAAACGCGTTTACGCTGCACTAACCTTTACACGAGGATTCATTTCGTTGTATTATGTATTCATTGTATGTGCATGCTAGGCTTAACCAGAAGCCGTTTGCTGTATTTGGAAGTCGTTTTTCTTTCTGTAATATGTGTCTGTGCTCTGCCGCGTCCACGGCACGGGCGTGCGCCGCTTGCAGTGTGCGTATGTTCTGTTTGCTGAATGGAGGACAGGTCTGCGTGCTCTTACTGCTGGCCGGGTCATTCGCCCATTTCCTTCAAGTTCATAATCCTTTTAAATTGGGGAGGTGTTCGCAATGCATATGTATACTTGCAACGGGGCGTCCTTTACACGTTCCTTGGATGTTTTAATTGGGGGGTCTGGGGGACATGTTTACATTGCATTTCAAAAGTAGTTTGTTTTGAGAGACCCACGTGCCGATGACGTATTTGTCCGGCGGTGTTTCTTCTCCACACCCAGGGATGTCGCGGCAACGCCGCCACCTGCACAGAGGACGCACGTGCGTCAGTTGCAGAATTTCACTCGAGGTTTCCATTGTTCTCTGGACGATTTTACTCGATTAAAAATCGTTCAAAGAAAGCGAGAGTTATTTGGCGCGTTCAGAAAAGAAAACGAAAACTAAAAAAACAGGTCGTACAAGAATCCAAGGGCCGGATCCGCATTACGATTCTGTGAATCAGGTGCTTCAAATAATTACACATGAGCACCTGCTGTTCCCTAGCATTTTCACGCTTGAAGGCGTCCGCGTGCGTTTGTTTGGAAAGTTTATAAAATACCTTCGAAGTTTCGAGGAAATGGTGTAGGAAAAAATAATAGACAATAATACCGAAATACATTTTTATTTCACTCCTCCTGTTATTTTTTTATTTTAAAAAAACATAACAAAAATAGGGCGTTTTCGATGTTCTTTTTTCGTGTTTTAATGCGGGGACGAAACCACCATCGCCAACTGGCGTTAAATCGAAGAAAAGAAGCGCCTTTGCTTCCAAGCCGTTGTTTAATATATTTTCTGCGCAGAAGCGACTATTTCCCCTGGCTGTCCGCGATGGACAGCGCTGCTGCGCGGTTCGCCACCCGACAAGGGGTCTACTCCCCTCCGCCCCCTCCCAGCCTTTTGACGCCAACAGCTGCGAAGTCCTCGGGTGAAAGTCCGGGGAGATGAGATGTTACCGGGACCAACGATATCATGTGTGTGTAGCGTGTTTTAAAACTAAAAGACGATATGGGGTTTAGCGAGGAAAGGTGCTCGCTTTCTGGGGCTGACGGGAATATTGGCGACTTGCTGGCGACAGGTCGATCCACCTGCGATTCAGGCAAACGCGAACAAGCGGTGAACCCTTGGACGGGAACTTCAGTTACGATAAAACGCAGATCCCCCAAAAGATGTCATCCTCATTTTCGTACCACACATTTTAAGTTAGAGGCGGGAGAAATGTTGCCTTTTCCACAGAGGTGCCCGGCATCCCTTTCAGGTTTTGTAAACACCGATGACCAATTACCCCGCGAGCGGGTGAGTCCTGACATGTCCCCTGGCCGACAGAGCACCAACACAGGACCCGCGGAGATCGGGCAGCAACCAGGTCGCGACCAAACACGCGGACCTTGTATAAAATCCGCGAACTCGCGCCCGTGATTCTGTGGGGCCCTCTACCCGCGCCCCGCCCTTCTTTCCAGAGTCCTCGTTCCATCTATTGTACTTCATAAAGTATTGACCCCCAAGACCCCTCATTGGTTGGGTTTGAAATAACACTTTGGTATCTGACTTGGAGGCTTACTGCTTTGGGGGCGATTAGGCGAGGCTGTGGGAAAGGGATGGTTGGGGTGCTGTCACCTGGGCGAAGGCAGGGAGCAGGATAGTAACATGTTACAGAAATGGTTATTACAGTTAATAATGATTAGGTCAAATAAAAGCGGGAGAAGAAAACCTTCAAGATGAACAGGAAGGGAAGCGTGAGGCGGTTGAGGTTTCCCATGAGGAGGGGCTCCCCGCGGTTCCCTGGAGGCATCGGCCGTTTATGCTTCAGCCCATCACAGCATGGCTGAGTTGTGGGAGGGCCCCGGGGTCGCACGGCCTTCCGAGACGCCTCGAAAATGTAGAACACCCCGGCAGCAATGGCATGGCCGTGGCGTGCTGCAGAGAATTAAAGGGGCGCACCTCTTATTCAGGTTTACATATGATGCATGTAGCCGCGTGGGATAGCTTCATTTTAGAAGCAGATGAAGCTTGCGCCATTCTCGGGGGTGGGTCAAGAAGACAGACCTTCCCCCCTCGACCGAAGAAACTGGGGGGGGGGGGGGCAAACATCGTGAACATGTATCGCAGGCGGGCTTAGGGCAAATGAGTTTCCCACACACCTACATCAAACTTTCTTAATAGTGTTTGAACTAACCTGCCAGCATTTAACAAGCCCTGGAAAGATCGGGGGAACGTTGTAACGGGATGACAGCGGAGCCACCAGGCCACAGGCCCGTGGTGTCTGCGGAGCCACTAAGTTTCCCCGTTCCGTGCATGACACTTCACCCCCTTGCATGCTGTGTGGAGGGGGCCTGCTGGGGGGAGGCCTCCAGACATTTTCCCTGGCTATAAACTGTCCAGGTTTGCCGGTGAGTAGAAGCACGTTTAAAAGGAGCCTTTGCTATGCCGCCTTGATAGGCAACACCTTCCCAGCAGCCTCTGTGGCTCAACAAGTAATGCACGGGACTGGTACCTGAGACGGTGGGTGTTCGAGCCTACCCTGGGACAGTAAATCTCACCGTAGAGATCTAACATAAGTGGTATTAGTTTACATTTAACATATCCTATACAATGGGTGGTCTGACTTTCAGGCCCATCACTAAAATGAAATCTATGACACTCGGCCGGCATGCAATGGGGGAGATCAGTACTGGCCCCCGCATCTCCAAGATGCCATAACATGGGTCTTCGCTTCAAACATATAAGACCGACTCAGTTTGTTTGGCCGATTAACTTGGGTGATAATTGTAGCCATTATTATAGAGCTTAGTATCCCGCACGAAACGCTAGATAAATGAAACGCGAAGAGTGGTTTTCATTTCAAACCCCCATAGAGTGTCTCGAGTGCCCCTTCCTAGAAGTTTAGCAAATTGAGGAGGCAGCCAGAGCCTCCTCCCACCCCTGCCTTTCTCATGAAAGGTGATATTCTGTTCAGCACTAGGAGAATGTCAACCAACAAGACATTGCTATTAGCTCTACGAATCTGTTGTCATTTACACCAGAAGGAGGCATGGGCGCTCTGCTGGGAAGGCACAGTCAAGATGTGACCCCTAACGCGATTTCAGCCCCTCTGAACACGTCTCCAGCATAGGCTCTCACAACGTTGTGTGGGGCCGCATTCTGCCGTCCTTTCGCTTTCCTGCACACATTTTTGACTTGGGTTGAGGGTTTACGTCACTGACTTCGGCACAAACTCTCATCTTTAACCATTGCATGAACCCCCCGCCCCCTAGGGGGCTGGCACCGTGTATTTGTGTCGGATGTCCACAGTGCACGAACACCACACGTGGCTTCTTGGGAGTGGACTGCAGGGGCGCGGGGGTAGAAGAGAATGGATGGATTAATTAGAGAGCGCTGGGTCACATTTTAAGTGTAGGGCAGAGCATCAGCAAGAATGGGGCCATGGGGTCACACATTTGGGACACGAAAGGAGACAGAACGACAGCCACAAGGACCCTGGGTTGGCCTACTCTGTAGGCATAACAAAATCGGGTACTCTTAACTCTTTCAAAAACCTGTATTTTCTGAATTTTTAGCATATACTGGGCAGAACCGCGCTCAATGTCTGGTGCTGAAAGTCACTATCTCTTGCCTTCCAGAAAAATCTAATATTCCCCTCTTAAGCGCGTGATATCCCTAGTGAGCGCGATATCCCTAGTGTGTGGTGCTGTGCCGCCTATCTAGGAAAGTGGATATATGAAAGCGGATACTACTTTTCAATGCACAATGTGTACACATCTAAATGCCCTGTGCTTTCATAACCCAAGAAAAGAAAACGCGATGACCTTTAAAACATGGCCCACAAAGCAAACCAAGTTCTTTATTTTTCCCTCTTTGTGCCCTTTAAAGATTAAAACATTGTTGTATCATGAACAATTCCAGAAATATCTCGAATCAATTAAGGATATCCCTGTTATAGTGGAGCGGTTTCAGCAGCCTTGATTTACTGGGCCGCTTTCTTCAGGACTTGCTAGTACCATAATTCTGGGAGCAGCGCAGCTCCGATAGGCGTCTGATGTAGCGCGCTTATTCACCTTTAGTGTGGCATCTTTGTGTCTACAGGTGAGAGAAGAAAGAGAAAAATAAGGTTCTCAACTATTTTTACAAAATAATCAATTTAATGAATATAATTCAAGTTAGTGAAATAAGTGAGGCGTGGGGGTAAGGTACTTACCCACCCCGAGCGGGTTCTGTAGTTATATAATGTTGTGCTCAGTCTTGTGCCATCTATCAGCAACTAGAGGGGAGAGACAACAGGGAAAGTGGGGAAAGATGGAGGTTGGTCTTAAAAGTCTGGTGCCTTAGTAGCCACAACACGAACATGTTTGTGTTCAGGAGCTCTCTTCTTACCTGGGATCAAAGATTCTCCTGGTCATTGTGATGAAGAACGCCTGTCATTTTTACTGTGGGCATTACTGAGCGCATTTTTATGCTATACAACATGACCGCAAGTGATCACCCTTACGTAGTGATGTCACCGCGTTGGGTCACATGGCTCCGTATGTCCAGTAGCCCTCTTTGTATGGTACGAGTGATCACCATGCATTAACACTAACCAAACCTGTCTATTTCCATGTAGTTTGATTTGTTGCCAAGAAAAAGGTTGATCAGTAAAATACTGAAATCAAAAATTAAATGAGTAACACATAGGTAGTCACTCTTGCATCTTGTTGTGAGCACGTTAGGTCTGATAGTTCAGTTTCTCGGGTGCCATCTTTGAATGGTGCAGCACCTACCACAGCAGTCTGATGAGCTGCTTAGTATGACCATTGGATCACCTGGTGTTTTTCAATTTCTTCAGCTTTTTAAAAATGTTGTACTATTGTCAAAAACATTGAAGAATCGTTTAAAATAATTGTTGTTTCAAAGTCCATTGCACAACCGCAATGAAAAGCAGAACATTGTTCAATCAGCTACCAGGGGCGGTCATTAATAAGCAATTCTGCTATAGCCTTTGTGGCATGGAGGAAAATGATCATAATGTTGCCAAGGGATGCCCTAATTCAGGTCATTCTCATTGGTTCTCAATCTGAAAAAACAACTTAGTTCTCTGTTTAAGAGTATGGCATTGACACCTCCTCCTCTATGAGGCGTTTTAATGTGTTCCAAGACAGTCCAATTAGACTCAGTACGTTTCCCTTTCAGAAAATGATCCACCGTGGGGGAGCATTATCTTTTTTGGTCCATAGAGAGGACTTGGCTGCTATTTAATACCAGAGTTTTGCACTGCATTGTCTATCGACCCCTGTGTTGTGCACTAGCGTAACACCATCAGTAGGGGGGTCACCGGCCTTAATTGGGCCGTATCTGCCTGTTTGGCCTGTAAGGGCCTTCTCGGTGGTCGCTGAAGAACGCAGCCTGTGTGTGGAAGGGTGCCACGTTTCCCACACACTATGGTGGTATTGAGGTGAGTAGCTACCCAGTTTGCTGGAATATAATCTAGAATGCTTTACATTAGTTACACAAAGACATTTTTATTGAATTTGAGATCCAAGCCATGCCATTTGTCACTGCAGACGTTAAATAGAATCCGTGCTATAACATAAAAAATAATAGTAATATAATTGGCGATTCAAGAGCCTTTCCCCATCTTTAACTTGGGTGGGACTGACTAATTCCAGGCCAGTGGTTTCACATCTCTGTGAATTATATGATTAAATTGAAATGTATTCCCCACCCCTCTCACCAACCGGGCCATTGCTTAGATGCAGTTATCGTCCGTGGCTCCACAGTTAACACTATGTCTGGCTCTTGGTCAGATCATTTTGTTAGACTTTTTTCCTCTTAGCCAAAGTCAAACACCCCAATGACACATCAATACAAGGGTCGTGTATCATAGGCCTAAAGATCTTTGGGGTATTGCGTACCCCAAGTTACAGAAGGCCTGGAATCCATTGATGACTCAGGACTCTGAAAATCTCTTCTCACAGGGGGAAATTATCATGGATTCCATATGTATGGAAATTGCAGCACTTGAACCATGTATATCAAACATACAACAAAAAACATAGCCAAGGCCATCATGTCATACACACTTTCAATTACACCACCTGAATGTTCATAGGGGTTTATTCAAAAGACATAATTCATTCTTTGACTATACATAGTGATCTATACACTTTTCACACGCTCAGATACAATCATTCCAACATATTGTTGTGTGATGATATTCACATAACATTTTCACATTCTTTACATTTTTTAGACACAAAAAAAACCTTTACTTTCCACTTTTGACCAAACCCTGGTCCCACCTTTATATACTACGACCTTGTATTATTTCAAGGGTCAATCCAACATTTTAGTCCTTTCTTTTATATTTGACCTGCCCTTTGTGTGCAGTGTCGTGAGTAGTTCTTAGAAAGTCACACCGTGTGTTTTGGCCATCTCCAGGAGTCTAGAATTGTGGCCTTCATCAGGACATAGCCGAATTGTTCAATCCCAAACAATGTGTTTCTGTGTCTATAGTTAAAATAAAAACAATACAGTGTATATGTAAAACATGGGAGTATGGCATCTGAATTTAAAAGGACAAAATAAAATTGTCAAACACTTTGATGGGTCAAATGTGTACTGCTGGACCCCATACCTACCAGGTAGTCGCCAAAGTGTAGAGGGTTATTTCATTCACCTCTTCTAGAAGTATAGCATATAAGTTACTCCGATGTCTGTAAAGACATACAGAGAGAAGGTCACCAATACTTCTATCTTTCTAGAATCCTTCTGGTTAGGCACATACCTATGCAGTGCAGGCTCACTGGGTCCATTAACAGCAGCCTCTTTAATATCTCGCCTCCATGTTAGAAAACCAGGATTTGTGCCCCGCATATGTGTCCTCTTTACGAATCTGTGTAAGCAAAAGGGGTGGGGGCAGCTAAGTTATCCAAGTTGGCATCTCGCACCACAGCGCTCAAGAACAAGCCAGAACCCCTTGCCTAATAGGGACTGTTTTAAGCATGCACCTAATGTGTTGTCGTAATCCAACTGGAGAGACAGGCGCTCATACACCACTGTGTGTTAGCCTAATGTTAAACCCTACACCCCAACACATGGTGCCGGTAGTGAGTTTTGTACACAGCGGTGCATCATGTGTTTTACAACCAAGCCCACAAGCGGGCAAGTGTTTCGTGATCCTAATGTCAGCCACACTATCACCTCACAGCAATATCCTCGGAGCGGTCCCTTGGCAAACCCTGCTAAACCCAACCACCTGATATTAGGGCCCAGGAAACGATTCCTTGCTAGCCTGTGTCATGTGACTAGTGAGCCATCCGGCCGACCCAGAACTGAAAAGATGTAAACCGCCACAGCCATTATTAAGCGATCGCAAAGGGTTTAGCACTTGCGAGTCTGGATGGTAATACGCTCACACTGCAGATGTAAACAGATGTACAAAAAGTACTACTTATCAACGATGTTACTGCGAGGACTGGGCACATTTAAGGGTGTTTTATGTGAATTTTATATTTTCCGGCAAGTATAAAAAAATAAATTAAAAAAATGGAAAATCACCCACCTAAACCCTGATGTGCCCATTTCACTCTCTTTACTTTTTTGACATAACACAACTACACCTGGTTTGGTCTATTAGCTGTGCTGCCATTTACAAATCATTTATCACAGCTTTTCTCAATATCTTAGAACGCCATTTCAACTTTCTTTATGTCCAATACTTGTGATTAATTCACTCGCGTGTAAATATTCAAAATATTAGACCCCATGCTGAGCTCAACATGGTTTGATACCACATCGCCCTATAGTTTAATGCCACATGTTCACTACAGCTCCTATTATAAGTTTTCAAATTATTCATGAACAGATCCTTACAAGATATATAAACACACTAGTACATGCTACTTGTTCACAGTTTTATAGACTGAACCTTATAATACAATGGGAAATTACTGTACATTGGTTATGGTTCAACCCACTCCAAATCCGAGGGCTAAGAGAAATTTCACATATGAGACTAATATCACAGCTCCTTGACTTGATCCATCTCTGTTGTTGTTATTGAGTATGCGCTGTACAGAAACTCAGGAATCTACACAAAATAGGGCCATTCAGGTGGTGCCTGCATGCCAGATAGATGGATATACATACGTGGGCATTAACTAGTGAAGATTAGATTGTTCCACTCCACAGAAACATTTAAACCACTTTTAATAGTATCAAGACTGTAAATCCATCTTTGTTCCAATTTGTATAGTTGACTTGCAAGATCTTCACCACAAAAATGGGGTTATAGCATCTGTCAAAAAAAAAAAAGAAATATCCTGGTCTGTATGCCACATCTGTTTATAGTGATTTACAAGGGACTTGTCAGGTACCAGATTCCGCATACAGGAGCAGTGTTCAGAAATACAATGTCTCATATGACGGATCGTTGTGCCAATATATAGCAGTTTACAAAGACACTCCACAACATAAATCACACATTTGCTCTTGCAATTTGTGTGATTTCTGAGTTCCCATTTGAATGGTCCATGTACAAACATCAATTTAGTGGTTGTGAAATTACAAGCAATACATCCTCCACATTTGTGAAGTCCCACCACAAGGGGTAAAACCCATAGGGACAAAACTCTCGAAACCTCTTGTGTTTTTTCTATGTTTGAACCAATTTATTTCTTAAATTAGCTCTCTTTTTTAATGCAAATAATGGTTTCTGGTTTAGTGTACCTTGTTGTTTAAGCAGGTGCCAATTTTTGCGAATAATCATTTTTATTTGATCACTCACCGGGCTAAAAGTGGTGACAAATACTAGCCTCTTTTGAGGATCCTTATTTTGTTTAGTGAGAGCCAATTTTGTATCTGTATTTGCTGCTCTCTTTAGGTGGTCTTTAACCACATTCGTAGGAGATCCTCTGTCCCAAAATCTCTTCTTCAAGTGTTCAGCATGGGTAGAAAAATCACTTTTTCTGGTACAATTTCGTTGTATTCTGAGGCATTGACTGGCTGGCAAATTTTGCTTTAGACCTTCCAGATGAAAACTATTGAAGGGCAATAACCCATTGCAATTGGTTGTTTTTCTGTAGAGGGAAGTGGCACATCCTTGTATATTGTAAGATCTGAGAAGCTCACACACTGTTGGTTTTTCTCCATCGTGAACTTCAAGTTCTTGTCACATCGGTTGATCCATTGCAAGAAGAGGTCCAGGTCTGTTGTATTGCTGATCCATATACAGAACACGTTGTCAATGTAATGTCTCCATGTGGCTACACATTTAGCATATGGGTTGTAGATAGAGAAAATGGATAGCGTCTCAAACTCTGCCATATATAAATTCACCACATCAGGGGCAAATGTGGGCCCCATACCCACTCCTTTGGTTTGTTTATAGAGTTGTTCTTTATATAAGAGAGCATTCGCTGTCATGGCCAATCTGGCACATTCGACAATTAAGGCATTCTGAGGATTTTCAGGATCTGTTTGTGTGTCCAATGTCTTGCCCAGAATTTCAAGACAATCCATTTGTGGAATAGACGCATATAAAGTTTTCACATCTAGCGTCACCAAAATATCTCTATTGCCCTTTGGAATCAGTGTAAAGGTGTTAATCATATCTGTAGAGTCTTTCCATAAGACGTCATTTTTTCCAAAACATTTTTCAGAAAAAATTCAGTATATATTGAAAGGGGCTCAAGAACAGAATCAATGGCAGCCACAATGGGTCTTCCGGGCGGTGGGCTCATGATATTGTGTTCTCCATGTAGAATGTAGAAAGCCGGGATTTTCGAATGCTCTTTCTTGAGAAAATATTTTTCTTCATCACATATCCCTTCTAACCTGGCTGCATGTGTGATGAGGCTGTCAATTTCATCCTGCAGGCACTAGGTTGGGTCGATTGCTAATTTGACATATGAGGATGTGTTGGCAAGTAGTCCTTCACATTCTTCCTCACATTTGATGGTATCAAGCTGAACAATCCCTCCCCCTTTGTCTGCAGGTTTAATAGTAATGTTTGCATCATTGGATGATGTCGTTAAACTTAGACGGTCCTCTTTGCTGAGATTAGCTCTATGATGATTTTGTTTGCTAATAATTTCCAGTGATTGTTTTATTACACTGTTTTCAAAAGCCATTATCTCTGCTGGACAGGTGTGATATGGAGAGATAAACTTTGACTTAGCCTTCAGACCAGTCTAGTTGTCGTTGATGCTGGCGGAGATGGGTAGCCCCTGTTGTTTTGGCAGATAAATCTGAAAAAAGTGTTTTAACTTGATTTACAAAAGAACTTGTGCAGTTCTATTTCACAAAAAAAAGGGGTCTGCCCTCGTTACAGGGACAAAAGATAATCCTCTGCATAATACACCCCGTTTTAAAAAGAGTATGACCAGACAGATTTCTGATGGATAGACTGTCATCTATTGTTTTTGGTACCATTGTTGTGTTTGCATTCTCTGATCAAACTGTGGTAATCTTTGTCTGGGTCTGTCCCTTTGCCCTCCTCTGGAAAAACCCATTGTCCAGGAGCATTCAAAGTATTTCCACTTGCTCCTGTTGTTACCATGTTGTCTTGTTCATTATCACTTGATGACGCCAAAGTGTTGGAGAACGTCACATATATATTTTGTCTTTGTATTCCACTTTGTTGCTTCTGTTCAGTGTAAAACCCATCTCTCAGGAAAGGGTAAGTCAGTTCTTCTTTGTAGTTGCCTATATCTCTTTTGAGCTTAAAGATTTTTCGATTTTGACTTAACTGTCTAAATTTGTTAATTTCTTCATCCAATTTTTCTAATTCTTTCTTTGCATCTTGGATGACTAGGTTTTCAAGAAATGTCTTTTCTAGTGCTGCTAGCTGTTCTCCCTGTATTTTACATTCCTCTTCTGCTGTTTAAATTACCAGCATACTCCAATCTCAAGAGCATTTATTACGCACTCCGCTAAAGTTTTTCTTAAAGCGGGGGATATCTATGAAAATTCACAGGATATTCCGGACATGTAGGCTTTCTGGGATAATTTAGGTATTCTAGCATAAACTTGCTGTGTTGTTCTGCCCCCACCAGTTTTTTCTTTTTCTGGTTAATTTGATATAATTCATCTGGATTGCTTCCAGGTATAACCATTCCTACATTTGAATCAAACAAAGGAGGTGCATATAGGTTGCTACCTAAATTCACTTCTAATCTCGATGTGACACCCGTGTCTTAATCGCTTTGTCGTGTTCTACACACGATCCCTCCAGCCCAGGGCTGCACAAAAGTATTTCTTAATTAAGGGTGCCTAGTAAGCCTTGATTTTCCAGGCTATCATAAGCTCATAACAAAAAACATAATCAAGGCCATCATGTCATAAACACTTCCCATTACACCACCTGAATTTTCATAGTAGTTTATTCAAAATACATCATTTATTAATTGACTATACATAGTAATCTATACACTTTTCACAGACTCAGATACAATCATTTGAACATATTGTTCTGTGATGACATTCACATAAAATGTTCATATTCTTTACTTTTGTTAGACACAAAAAACCTTTACTTTCCACTTTTGACCAAACCCTGGTCCCACGTTTATATGTGCAATATACTACGACCGTGTATTTTTTGAAGGGTCAATCCAAAATTGTAGTCCTTTCATTTTATATTTGACCTGTTTATTAAAGAAATATTCCAATCCATGGTATTCTGCAACATTGGTTCTTTCAAAGAAATAATATCGGGTTACGGAAAAAAGGAGGAAGTCAAGAACTCGGACCGAAGCCCTGAATGCTAAGACTGCTCTGAAAGATTATAAAACAGTTATTTTCAAGGCCAAGTCAACTTTTCTTCATAACAAAATTCAAATGGCTGATAACAGACCAAGAGAACGTTTTTTCTGTTATTCCCAAATTCTATTGCCTGAATAATATCTCTTCAGTCAACAAACCTTCAAAAATCCAAGCCAACACATTTAATCTGTTCTTTATGAACACAATTGAAGGTATTCAAGATAAGATCAAACAAAAGTCCGGGACAGTGCTGGAATCAGATTATGTAACTCCCTCACCGTCACCACATCCAGATCAGAAGTGCCACAGTTTGATTTCAAGTTAGTATCAGAGAGTACCATATTAGGTTTATGAAGAAACTCAAACCTACCAATTATCTGTTATTTGAACTTCCAGCATGCGTAGCATCCCGCATAGCTGTTCAAATCACCCCTTATATGACCTTATTTGGTAACTCATCCTTATTACAAGCTCATTTAGATCCCAACGAACTACAAAACTATTGCCCGGTGGCCAGACTCCCATGGACGGGTAAAATACTTGAAAAGGTCATTACCATCCAGCTTCAAGAGCATGTAAAAAAAATATGCTCTCCTAGACACACATCAGTCTTGTTTTCGATCGGGAAATGGAACAGAGACAGCAGTACTAGCATTCTGGGAAGAGCTTCTGAAGTTGTCAGATGTGGGTCAGCTGTCACTGGTAGTGATGCTGGATATTTCCACAGCATTTGATAATGTGGACCGTGGCATTCTACTTGATCTTTTATGGAAGGTTGGGACAGTTTCTAAACATACCATTCACTGGTTTAGTTATTTTGTTTCTGACCGCTGGCAGCAGCTGAAGATTGGAGGATGCCTGTCTGACTCTTTGCCTCAGAAATGTTGCGTTCCCCAAGGTTCCTCACTCTTGCATTTATTGTTCTATTTGTACATGCTGAAAGGGGCCCCTAGGGGGCCCTGATGTCTATGAAAACAAAGGCGAGTCACCACACACGATAGAGACGCCAGACACGAGGTTGTATTCCCAAAGCTAGGGTTTTATTGCAAAGCAAAAGTCTCAGTTAGCCAACTCGGTCTCACGCCTCGCGAAGTGTATCTCTAGACCTCGAGGGACGCAAGAGAGTGAATTACGTACATCAGTTACATATATCCAAAATGCATATCAAACATTCAGCTGTGACATGTTTAACACCCCCCTTTATTGGGTTTCTTTGAACTTGGTGTGATGATGGACATCTCCGACCACTATGACACCTTCAAACATCTATTCTAGTAACAATTTGCAATTTGTGAGTGCGAAGGCATCTTTCGGTTATTGAATAGAACACGGCGCTTCTGTTCTTGGAAGCGAACTACATACGGGGGGGGAGTTGCATTCCGGACCTTGCTATCTATCAGGTGCTATTCGTGTCCTGGGAGCCGACATGCTCTAGCGGGCTCAGCAAAGGGGGGCCGTTAGAAAAGCATAATTCATGCCTTTAGCGGTATTATTCTAACATATTCTACCATATAACGAGACTGGCTGGCAGCTGTGAAATGATTAAATGCCCTGCAGCTCTGCTTCAAGGCTACATTCGGGAGGGAGCCGGGCATTCTTCCTGGCGCTGCCTACGTTTGTTTTTCAGCGAACTCTTGTTATCCTCACGGCCCTGCGGCCTTGTCCTTTTCACATACAGACAACAATGTTTCACAGTCGAGCAGTGTAAGCAGAAAATATACTGCGAAGCAATAGGAACAGAAAGCAATGAGAAATGGTTAGAAAACAAAATGGCGATTCTCGTTACATCAAAATGGCCGTTCATTGGCAAACTCGAAAACCTATATTCCGTCATATCGTGCATGAGACGGTTGGCCCACGGCCACTAAAATGCGTTTGCGGTCTCAAAGTAGAGGTATCCGTATTTCTAGACTGACAATGCAACCAGTAATGGATATTTTGAAGAAACACAATGTCGGCTTCCAATCATATGCCAGCAACACCCAGATCTTTGTGAAGTCAGGAAACTTTGAGGACTCCTTTCATAGGGTAGGATAATGCTTGCAAGAAGTAAGCATGGATGTTCCAGAATTGACTACAACTTAACCCTAGCAAAACGGAAGTGATTCAGTTTGGATACCTTTTAAATCAGGACTTCACGCACCCTCCTACTCCATGCTTTATGGGCTCGAAGTTAAAATTTTGCTCCCAAATATAAGCTTTGGGATGCCTTTGGCAAGCCGATCTAGGGTGCAAAAGTCAGGTAGGAGTGAAATTACAATCAGTGTTTTACCCCTTGCGTCAGCTTCGTTTAGTCCTTCCACGTGAAGATTACGCCTCTGTGGTAGGGAGATTAATCAATTCCCAACTAGAGTACAGTAAGAGTATGTTAGCCGGTATGCCATTGAATCACCTAAACAAGTTGCAGACGATCGGAGCACAGCTGTAAGACACATTTTTTAAATTTTATAATCCACTCCAATTTCAGCTTTTCAATGCGCTCTCTCCATTGCCTCTCAGTGAGCAACAAAATTGATTTTAAGATTCTTTGTTGGATTTACAAGGTTACATGTCTTTAAATTGACAAACCAAACAGTGAAAAACTTTTTCAGTGACACTTAAATAACAAACATTTTTTGTTTGTTTTGGCCCTCCCCCAAAACCCCTGTTAACCCAGCTTTTTTACCCCATAGCTGCCCCCACCCTTTTTGGTCCCTTACCCCCATATATATATTTTGTAAAAATATCGAAATTTCTTTCGTTATTTGGGTTTCACTGAAAATGTTTGTCACTATTCTAATTTCGATATAAACACTGTATACCGATTGACAAACGTATGACTAACTTGGCTACCCTATATCTTGCAGAAAAACTGAAGAGATACCAACCATCTCGATCACTGCGCTCGACTGATAAACTGTTACTGGTCGTCCCTCCGCCCCACTCTGTTTCTAGGGGACACAGACGTTTCGCAGTGTACGGTCCTAGATTACAAAACGATCTGCCATGGGAGTTGAGGAATAAGAAAACGCTTCTGCAGTTTCAGAAATCCCTTAAAATGTATCTTTTTAAATAGATCTACAGAGATCAGGGCCATTTGTTCTATTCACTCAATTGGAATTTAGACATCATCTGCAGCCAGATGCAGTTCATTCTGTCCGATTTGCGTAGTATAAATCACTCAAAAATCAATGATACGCTTACTGGTATGTCATACCAATGTATCGAAGATTGCATGGACAAGTGATTCAATAAATAACACTGTTGGAATTACAGTTTGTAAACTTTTTTGTGTCCATGGTGTTTTCCAGCCTATGTCAATCATGTGCCTCCGACATGTAGTCCTTGCAGTTCGTGTTCTGTCTGTGAACAATGTTCTTGGCACCACAGAAGGGACCATAGTCTGGATGGTCATCTACTTCTGGACATTTGTCTTGCTACAAATGCACTAGCATATCTCTCAACTTTGTCCTTTTTATGGCGAATCTTGGCTGGCGGATCCGTTTGGCCCACACGTTAAGAATTGGCCATCGATTTTATTTTTTAATTTCTCATTTTTATTGTGTTTAAAAGGGCAAGTAGCTTAGTACTTGTGTAATTATGCGGTGTGAGTCTGTTTTTGGGTGTTGTTGTTGCGTATTTTTGCAAGGTGTTTTTAGCTCTTTTGTAGGCCTATTTTAACAATTTCTGTGGATACCCACGTCAGCCAAGTCTGGATGTAAGTTGTTTCGCTTGTCAATGTTCAAAGACCTTGGCCGTGAGGCCAGCGGTGCGGGTTGCACTCCTATGTCCACTTAAGAGTGGCAACATTTACTGTCTTGTTCGAATAAATAATATATATATAATACAAGCATTCTGCATCAGATTGTGTGTACTAGTGAGATTGATTTTTTTGACTCACTTGAAATAAGCCACTCTTAAGTGGACATAGGAGTGCAACCCGCACCGCTGGCCTCACGGCCAAGGTCTTTGAACATTGTCATTTTTCAGTGCTACTCCACGGAGGCACAATCTACAGCGGGTTTGCACCCTGAACTTTAAGAATTTTTACTTAAATATTAAAGAAGATATCACGAAAGATTGGTTGTGCGTACTCACTTCAATGACCCAGTTGTTTCGCTTGTCTCATATTCTTTGCGATTGGAGCAGTTGCGTCTGTATCGTAAGTACTGTTCAAATGGTAGGTTTTCCCAAAGATGTTGGGGATGGTAACTTGCATAGAGTAACTGTGGAAAACTGTGATGTGAAGTTGGCTATTTTTCGCTTTTATCTAAGAACTGTATCTGTTTGTTAATGACATTTTTATTAGTGAATTTCAAATGTCTGTTCTGGCCATTAATCCATGTGCAGAATTCTAACAACTGGGATTCTTCCCTTGAAAAACGACATATTTTGAGACACAAGCAAACAATTTACATCCAGACTTCGCTCACGTGGGCATCCACAGAAATTGTTAAAACAGGCCTACAAAAGAGCTAAAAACATGCTCTGTGAAATTACGCTACAACAACACCAGCAAAAGAGACTCACAGGGCATAATTACAGCAGTACTAAGTGGCTCGGCCTTATTAAACAAAATTAAAAAACGATGGCCGGTTCTTAACATCGGGTATACACAGATCCGCCAGCTAAGATTCGCCCTGAAAAAGGAAACATTTGAGAGATGTTCTAGTCCACTCATATCAAGGGAAATGTTTACAAACAAATTCCAGCAATGTTATTTATTTAATCATGTGTCCATCCGGTCTTCAATTCATTGGTACAACAAACAGACCAGTTAAGGAGCGTATCATTGGACACAAGTCCTCTATACGGACCAAAAAACCACCATGCTCCCAAAGGGGGGAGATAACAATGCCACAGTCTTAAAAAGAGAACAAAGTTGGATTTTCAGATTGAGAACCGACGAGAATGGCCTGAATGAGGGCATCCCTTGGCAACATTTGGCTACACTGATCAATTTCCCCCCATGCCAAAAAAAAGCTAGAGCTGAATTACTTATTCCCAGCCCTAGTAGCTGAATGAACAATTTTCTGCTTTCATTATGGTTGTGTAAAGAACTTTGAAACCATTTTTGAAATGCTTCTTTAATGTGTTTGACAATATTAAAAATTGTTTATAAGAAATTCAAGAACACCAGGTGTAGCAATGGTCGTACTAAGCAGCTCATCAGAGTGCTGTGTTTTGTGTTGCACCATTCAAAGATGGCTCCCAAAAAACCGATCTATTGGACTTTACGTGCTCATGTCAAGATGCGAAAAAATCAAACTACATTGAAATAGCCAGACAAGTTTGGTTAGTGATCATGCATGATAACCGCTGGTACCATACAAATATGGCCACCGGACATGCGTAGTTATGTGACCCAACGCAGCAATGTCACCACATAAGGGCACTGGCGGCCATGTTGTATAGCCTTAAACTGCTGCGAGTAGAGCCCATGGTAAAAATGACAGGCGTTCTTCACTACAGCAACTAGGAGAATCTTTGATCCCAGGTAAAAAGAGAACACCTGAACACAAACATGTCTGTGTTGCGGCTACTAAGGCACCAGACTTCTAAGAACAATGCCCAACCTTTCCCCTTTCCTTGTTGTCTCTCCCATCCAATGGCTGATACATGGCCCACGACCGTGCCACAACACTGCATGACTATACAACCCGCTCGGGGTGAGTAAGTGCCTTACCCCCCACACCTCGCTTATTTCACTAACTGGAATTATATTCATTCAATCGATTGTTAGATAAGAGAAAAATATTTTTCTCTTTTTTGTCTCCCCTGTAGACACAAAGATGCCACACTCAGGGTGATTCCTGAAACGAGCACGCTACATCAGATCCTTATCAGAACTACCTTGCTCACAGACTTATGGTAGTAGCAAGTCCTGAAGCAAGCGGCACAATAAATCAAGGCCGCTGAAAATGGTCGACTATAACAGGGACATCCTTAAATGAAATCGAGATACCCACAACAATGTTGTTCCTGGAACTGTTGATATTTGAACAATTTATTAAGGGCCCAGAAGGAGTAAAAAAAAAAAAAAGGATTCGGTTTCCCTCCTTGTCCGGGTTATAAATTACATCCCCTTTTCTTTTCTTGGGTGCTGATAGCACAGGGGGTTTTGATTTGTACACACGTTGCATAGAAAAGTAGCATCAGCGTTCCTCTGTCCACTTTCCCAGATAGGCGGCACACCAGCACATACATGGGATACCGCGTACTTATGAGGGAAAGATAGGCACGTTCGGCATGGCAACGCGCTCGTCTCGGAAGCAAGATGGCATAGAGCAACACAGGTTCGAATACCGGGTCCGCACTTAGAAACCTCTTCGGTATTAAGTGTGTTATAAAAACATTTTTTTATAATTATAATAATAAAGAGGAGCTTTTTCTAGAGGGCAAGAGATAGTGACTTTCAGCACCAAATATTAAGAGCGATTTCTTCTTTGTAGAGTGCCATATTCTGTTCTTTATAGGTAAGACTTCCTTTAAATATGTTCTCATGAGAGCACGTGTTGCTTAATCAGAATCATGCCTGTGATGGCAAACCAGACTTTTAGAACAAATTAAGACAGGTGGCACTTAAGTTCAATTATGAAGTTGGAACTCTTGAAAGATGCTAAATATTACCAGGACTTGAGAGTAAATGCTTACAGGCGTGAAAAAAGGCAGAGTCTGAGCAATTCTGAAGGCATTCCTTCGGCTGGAGTAAAGGTTGCCTTCGCAAGGTGAGAACCGGTGTGAAATCCCCCAAAAGCTTGGCTGGGGCTCACACAGAAAAGTCCGACGGTCTGACACCACCGTGGCTTACATTCAAACTGCTGATCGGAGGATTGAATCCTAGAAGCTCCAGCTCCGCATTTCATCCTTCCAAGTGCCATTAAAATGGATCAGCTTGTATTTACAGCACTGGGAAACAGCAGTGCTGTATAATAAATACAAGTTGCTTTTATTGTGCCCGCCTGCAGAAACCATACTCCTATGGGAGCAACCAACAGGAATGGACACAAACCTCAGGCGGTTGTCTGATGCTCGCAAGAAGATCAGACAAACCTTGGAAAATAGATCGTGTAGACATTTTCAGTACCTTTCAGGAAGAAACTCAAGTTTGAGATTTGGAGCGCACTATGGCAAACCTGGAGGGGTTATGCTCTACCCCAGGACAGAGTGTGCGAGGCATTCTAGGGGCCTCAGCCGCCGCCATCTCTAGAGCCCCCACAGTCAAGGGCAGTATTATGGTATATTTGCTGCACAAGCAATGCTTGTTGCCACTATCAGGATAACCTTGTGCTAGGGTTCAGGCTGCTGCTTGCTAACCTCTTCTGATACCAGCAGCCAGGTCCGAGCAGAATGGCACAATAACAAAGCAGGTCTACTATTTGAACCCCGATTCCGCCAATTTCCAGCCTTGGCGTTCTAGTAGTAACTGGACACATCTGCACTTTATCTGGCAATCCCATTTGCTTGTACTCTAGCGTCTAACTCATGGCAGTAGCTCACTGAAGCGTTGGATGCAGGCACTGTGCAGCAGCTCTGTTGAAATTGAATCTAGAAGTGGGATAGTTACACGATGACAAATCAAGGGTCGTTTTTAATGGTTCATTTCACACATGTGCAGCTCATCCTTGTCCAGGGGCCAGGATAACCTTTTCGGTAGCATGCCACTTTAAGTGTGTGTTGCCAAGGCGAGCAAGTGGGCCTGTTGGCCTGCCTCATTTTCCAAACAGCTGGATCATATTAAGCCTCTTGTCACACTCCCATTTCTCAAACTGTTAATCCATCTCCGAAATTGTTGGCACAATTGGGGCAGCAAGATTAAGTCCCCCCCGGGTCCCCCTTACCTATTCACGAGAAAGATCATTTACTGGAGAACTTCAAGGTGTGGAGTTTCGTTCAGCCTTGCGTCTATGCAAAGTTTTCCAATGAAAACACAATTTCACATATCTTCACACCCTAACAGCGGCAGACAATGTTCACATAAGCCACACATGAATGCAAAGAAACCCTGAAATGAATGCCATGAAATGATCACAAATCCATTGAGTCCAGTGAACTCAATCCTGCAGTTGGATTTCTTTCTCACCAGGCAACTAGCCCTGCTTGCTTCCTCTACATGGCAATGTATTGGATAAACCATTCTACCTGCTCCTCGGAGGCATTACCCAAACACAACCATTCTACCTGCTCCTCCGAAGCATTACCCAAACACACAACCATTCTACCTGCTCCTCCGAAGCATTACCCAAACACACAACCATTCTACCGGCTCCTCCGAGACATTAACCAAACACAGAACCATGCTACCTGCTCCTCCGAGGCATTACCCAAACCCACAACCATTCTACCGGCTCCTCCGAAGCCTTACCCAAACACAGAACCATTCTACCTGCTCCTCCAAACACACAACCATTCTACCTGCTCCTCCGAGGCATTACCCAAACACAGAACCATTCTACCTGCTCCTCCAAACACACAACCATTCTACCTGCTCCTCCGAAGCATTACCCAAACACACAACCATTCTACCGGCTCCTCCGAGACATTAACCAAACACAGAACCATGCTCCCTGCTCCTCCGAGGCATTACCCAAACACGCAACCATTCTACCGGCTCCTCCGAAGCATTACCCAAACACACAACCATTCTACCTGCTCCTCCGAAGCCTTACTCAAACACACAACCGTTCTACCTGCTTCCGCGAGGCATTACCTAAACACACGACCATTCTACCTGCTCCTCCGAGGCATTACCCAAACACGCAAACAACCAAACACAGAACCATTCTACCTGCTCCTCCGAGGCATTACCCAAACACTCAACCATTCTACCTGCTCTTCCAAAGCATTACCTAAACACGCGACCATTCTACCTGCTTCTCCGAGGCATTACCCAAACACACGACCGTTCTGGGCAATTAACTTTTTTAGCTGACCATTGTAAACACCATTTGAAGTTGATTGTGCAATACCACAATCCGGTCAGGTGTTAGCTGTCTCTGATGACGATGAGCCTGTTCCAGGTGCTTTTTTCTTCCAGAATTCTCCCGGTTTTTCTGAGTGGGTTCAGGGACTCATTCTTCCAGAACCCCTTCGTTTGCACCATTCCATGGCCACCAGGGTGCAGTGTGTGTATTTGGAATAAGCAGTTGTGTCTCTTCCATCGGGTCTGGCCTGGTTATTAGCAGCAAAAAGGTTCAAAGGCAGCCGCATGGGCGGGCAAAACTTTTCAGTAATATTCACACACAAAATAGACAGGTAACCCACAAACATATGGTGTCTTACAGACATCAAAAACCACAGAGCTTCCTTTCAAAGGATATGGGGTGAGCCGACTGTCCCTCAGAGTGTCTGCGCCTTTGTTTGTTTATTTGGTAATGCGCTCCTAACCCGTGGGTAGCTGGGCGCAGCAGATACAAGGAAACTTTAAGCTTAGTTACAGAATACAGATAGTTACATATGACATATAGACATAAAACATATTTACAATTTGGTAAGGTATATGCAGTACATGATCAACAATGCTAGGCACATGGGAACAGCTATATACACACATGTGTACAGATACACGTTCTACAGTAATCGAAGGATCATTAGGTGTTAATTGTCATTGGTTCGCAACCAGGTCAACAAATTTCTTTTAAAGCTAGAGTATGGCTGTTCCACCCTGATGTGAGTGGGCAGTGCATTCCAATAGAGTGCGGCTTTGACAGGGAAGCTAGATCCACCTGCTTTGGCCAGTCTGAATTTAGGAATGTCTTGGCAGAGGTGATTGGAGGCTCTAGTTTGGTAGGTAGGGCTTTTTCTGGTCAGTCTGGCAGAGAGATAAGGGGTAGCGGCATTATTAAAGGCATTTGAAGGAGAGGGAGGCCAGTTTGAGGAGTATCCTGTCACTAACCTTTAACCAATGCTGGTCTCTTCTAAAGTTAGATATATTTTCACGCCGGGTATATCCAGGGCTGCTCTCAGCGCATTATTTTGTAATATTTAAATTTTATTGATGATACTTTTATTAGCTCCGGCATATAAGGCATTACAGTAGTCAAGTTTGGACATTATTAATGCATTGGCAAGTGTAATGCAGCTAGTTTTAGATAGAAAGGGTCTACAGGCTCTAATTAATTTACAAGTATATGCTGTAGATGAGGCCATGGAGCTGACTTGTTTTTTTAGTGAAAGTGTGGAGTCCAGGTAGAAACCTAGTGTTTTTACCTGGGAGACTACTTTAATTACATTGCCATCGATGGTAAAGGCAGCATAGTTGGGACTTGGTTTTTTTAGGTTGGAGTCAGAACCCAGGATCAGTATCTCGGTTTTGTCATCATTCAGGCAGAGTCCATGTGAGGCCATCCATGCCTGAATGATGAGGTATATCCTGTTTACCAACGCTGTGTCTTTGACAAAGTTGCCCGTTAGGGGCATGAGGATCTGGGTGTCATCAGCATAGTTAGTATATGTAACACCCAGACTGTCAAGTTTGTCGAAGAGAGGCTTGGTAAAGATGTTATACATTGTGGGTGAGACACATGAACCTTGTGGGACACCACAGGTAATTTGGATTGGGTCTTCTGAGGCTGATGGGGAGAATACTCTCATCGTACGGTTGGCAAGGAAGGACTGAACCCACGCTATGGCTTCACTCGAGAAGTGTGCAGCTGATGATAGATGTTCGCATAATACTGCATGATCCAACAGATCAAAAGCTGCCGAGAGGTCGAGGAGGAGTAGCATAGCTGTTTTCCCTTTATCCTTCAGCTCATAGATTTGGGTTTTTAGGTCAGTTAACGCTGTTTCAGTCCCGTGTTGTGGTCTGAATCCAGATTGTCGTGCTCCTAGTAGGTGGTTTTCCTCCAAATAGGTTTGAATTTGGAGGTAGGCCACTCTGTCAATGATTTTGCAGAGGAAGGGAAGCGTTGTTATGGTCTATAGTTGGTGGCAATGGACAGGTCAAGTGTCTGTTTTTTAAGAAGTGGTAATACCCACGATTCTTTAAGGTTAGTTGGGACGGTACTTGAATTAAAGGAGGCGTTAATTAGTTTGGAAATGAAGGGTGCTAGCTCTCTGGCTGCATCCTTAATACCTTGGGCCGGGCAGCTGTCACCCTGGCAGTTAGAGGGTTTCAAGGAGAGTATGACCTTTTCAGTGTCCAAATGGAGATTTTATTGAATCTGAAAGGTGCGTTTGGTGATAAAGTGGTAGTGGGGGGGGGGGGAGGTGTGCGTCTCTGTGACGCACAATGATCTTTTCTTTGCGGATATTTTAGTCTGTAGTGTGGCTATTTTGTTAGATAAGGCGTTTTGGATGCTGGTGCACCATTGTTTATCTTTCGGGTTGTTATCTGCAGGAGGAATAGGGTTCTCCATTTCACGGAGGATGGTAAAGAGCTCCTTAGTATTATGGTTGGCTTTGGAGATTCTTTCATTGTATGCGTTTTGGTAAGGATGATTTCATTTTTGTACATGTTAGCGAAATTGGTTAGGATAGATTTATTTTCCGCTGTAGGGGTGTGTTGCCAGATAGCTTGTAATTTTCTTTTCTGGAGTCTCAATTCTTTGAGTTGGGGGGTAAACCATGTGTTCAGATGGGAGTTTTGTTTGCTTTTATGAGGTTTGGTGGGCGCAATGATGTCCAGGGCTTTAGTCATGGTGTTGTTGAATGTGACTATTAGCGTATTAGGGTCGGAGTTGTTAGTGAGACCAGAGAGGTAAGGTAGGAGGAGTGGGAGCAGTGTTTCTGCAGTAATGTCTTTTTTGCTTCTAGTAGGGAGCGGAGAAACTAATTCGGTATTTTTCTGTAGTCGTGCCTCTATGACAGTCAAGAAGTTGATTAGGTAATGGTCTGTCCTTAGGGTGCAGCGGTGAGCCGCTTATCTATGCATAGAAAAATAGGGGGGAAAAGTCCTGCTTCCGTGTCAGTGCAACTGCAGCTATCTGGAATAACCTTCCATTACACCTAAAATAGTACAAGGTCATTCTAGCTTTAAAATGGGTCAAATACTATTACCTGGGAGCGGGATTTGGCACTCCCCCATTGGCCAATTTCCGGTCCATACAAACAGGTATGGCTCGCAAAAACAGCCCCATTCACCTCCACCAGCAGAGCTGTGAGCGTGGCACTACCACGATGACAGCGCTGAGAACCCTGCCGGCAGCAGGACAGTGAGCACAGGGCGCCCTCTCATCCAGTAGCCTGAAGATGAGAGCGAGTGCCGTTCCCGTTCCCACAGCCCTGTGGTGGGGCTCTCAGCACGGCGCTCCCTCTAATCACAGGCTCCAGTGATGTGGGCAAACGCGGCACCGTGTTCCCTCTCATCACGGGAGCGTCGGGCTGAGAGCCGCAAGCTCTGACCCACAGTGTTAAGTCTACCCATGCCACACCTGACAGACATGGCCCGGCCGCAGTGAATCCCCTTCCTCCATATCTTCCCTACCTTCTAAAGGTGGGGTTGGCTCCACCGACTTACCAAATGTACACTGGGTCGCAACTGACAGACGCAGCCCTGCTTCTTTTTCATCACTGCCCGGCCACCATTTGCTCAACTTGCCAGGCCTGACCTAACAAAACAGCTCAGTTGCAATGGAAGCCCCGCCCTTCCCATCTTAACATGCTGTATGTGGTTGCTGGGAATCACACCATGCAGATTGTTAATTGATATACCCCCCTTTTTATTTTGATCCTAAAACATTACCCCACCCCCAAAACCACTATTCCCACTCCCAACCCCCTTTTTAGTTTTTTTCCAAATTCGTTATTTTGGAATTAGTTATTTTCGATTTGTTAAAATTGGATTAGTTATTTTGTGATTCGTTCTAATCGCTGCATACCATAGAGGGATATACCATCAAGAGCACACTGGAAGGTCCCGGGGGGAGCGGGACACAAGGGTGTGCAGGCTGGGGATACAGGCTGAGGAGAGTTAGGGTGGGGGGACGGGGGGGGGTGTCCTGATTAATTCTTCAGAGGATCTGCATCAATACTCCTGCTGAAGGCATATCCCTGTGGGTGTCATGCGATCCGACCACCCTGACTCCAATGTTGAGTCCCTGGGTCCGCTTGGGCTTTAGCCTGCTCAGGCAGAGGGGATTCTGGGCTCAGGGGGGCAGTTGCACATGGCTTCAACTGGGTTGTTGGTGTGTGGTGGCGGAGAAATGTATTGAGTTTCAATAACAAAAGAGTTCATTCCCTTTTCTATTTGCAACTCTTTACTCTGCCCTCGCCCCCACCCTTCCCACGACAGTCGAATATATAAACGCCTCCCACCCCCCCAACTCCGGTGGGCGCAGGAGACCTGTAATCCCCACCAGGGTGATGTTGCTGTTCATCAGAACCAGCTGTAGGACCAACATAGGTTGTCTTTGCACGTCAATGTCTCAGATCAGAATGGTGCATGTAAGCTGCGGGGTGGGCACGGTTAGTCTTGCCAAGACCTTGGCGGCACTCGAAGATTGAAAGGCGGGCAATACCAGAGAACCTTCTGGAGCTGCAGCGCAGAACTTCTATCTCAGCTTTCTTATAGTCTTGGGGGGAACTCTGCTGTGCTGTTCTCGAGCCATGCAGAGAACCCATGCAGGGTGACACGAGGTTCACCCCCATTCGCCAATAAGGCCATCCTAAGATTGCGATCAAGGGGCGATCCATCAGAAAAGATCTGAAGGGAAGAGAGAAGAGGAGTGCAAGTCAAAAGAGACAGAACAAAAAGGCACACGAAGAGAAAGGGAAGGAAAAATACTGCCTGAGCAACAGCCAAAAAAGTAGGACAGACAGAAAAAGAGAAGGGGACATGGTTGGAAGCAAGCGGGAGGATAGAGGGGAGAAACGGGGGTAGTACACGTGGAAGGTAGGAGCAAAAGCAAAGCTTTTAATTAACGAATGATTTTGAAAGAATGTTAAATAAAGTGCACCAATGCAAACAGATAAGACCGTGACATTCAAAGTTGAGATCAAAGAGGAAAGCTGGAAGATGATGGCGGGTGGTCTTGTCTCGTAGCGGGCCCACCGCTCCTGGGTGGGCAGGTAAAGGCAGTTTGTGCTTGCTTCCTATCAGGCGTGTACTGGCATGTGCCTGACTCTGGTGGTCTCTCTTTCTCCCCCTCTATCGTTCAGGGTTTGCGTTCCCTGACTGGGCCTACAAACCCGAGTCCAGCCCCGGCTCCCGCCAGATCCAGCTCTGGCACTTCATCCTGGAGCTGCTGCAGAAGGACGAGTACCAGAACGTCATCGCCTGGCAGGGCGACTATGGCGAGTTCGTCATCAAGGACCCCGACGAGGTGGCGCGTCTCTGGGGCATCCGCAAGTGCAAGCCTCACATGAACTACGACAAACTCAGCCGGGCCTTGAGGTGAGTGCCCGACCCATACCCCTGCGCCAGCTTCGCGCGCAGACAGTACAATAGATCCGTCGCATATGTTCCTCCTCTATTGAGACTCTGAGACACCTTCCCACTCTATGTTGCAAGTTAACACCCTTTCAGGAGAAAAGGTACAGGTGTCTGGTCGCGAACGTGGATTTTATTACTACTGACCAGTTCTGGAGCTCAATATATGGAGCCCAATCAATAGCGAGTTCTGCAGCCGCATACTTGCGCAGCCGCATACTGTGCATGGAAAGAGATTCTTAAGCTGAACTTGCGCAGCCGCATACTGTGCATGGAAAGAGATTCTTAAGCTGAACATGCGCAGCCGCATACTGTGCATGCAAAGAGATTCTTAAGCTGAACATGCGCAGCCGCATACTGTGCATGGAAAGAGATTCTTAAGCTGAACTTGCGCAGTCGCATACTGTGCATGGAAAGAGATTCTTAAGCTGAACTTGCGCAGCCGCATACTGTGCATGGAAAGAGATTCTTAAGCTGAACTTGCGCAGCCGCATACTGTGCATGGAAAGAGATTCTTAAGCTGAACATGCGCAGCCGCATACTGTGCATGCAAAGAGATTCTTAAGCTGAACATGCGCAGCCGCATACTTGCATGGAAAGAGATTCTTAAGCTGAACTTGCGCAGTCGCATACTATGCATGGAAAGAGATTCTTAAGCTGAACTTGTGCAGCCGCATACTATGCATGGAAAGAGATTCTTAAGATGAACATGCGCAGCCGCATACTATGCATGGAAAGAGATTCTTCAGCTGAACATGCGCAGCCGCATACTATGCATGGAAAGAGATTCTTAAGCTGAACATGCGCAGCCGCATACTATGCATGGAAAGAGATTCTTAAGTTGAACTTGCGCAGCCGCATACTATGCATGGAAAGAGATTCTTAAGCTGAACTTGCGCAGCCGCATACTATGCATGGAAAGAGATTCTTAAGCTGAACATGCGCAGCCGCATACTATGCATGGAAAGAGATTCTTAAGCTGAACTTGCGCAGCCGCATACTATGCATGGAAAGAGATTCTTAAGATGAACATGCGCAGCCGCATACTATGCATGGAAAGAGATTCTTAAGCTGAACATGCTATGAATGGATTCTTTTATGCGAATGAATCACGATTTTTACATGCTATTGCAGAACCTACCGCTAATTTTAAATGTTTGCTTTGTTATGCATTGAATCTATTACTATACTCGAAAAGCTCATTTATATTGTATTTTTCCTAATAACGAATTGTTTTTATTGTAATCGATATGACATGCTAGACGATGCTAAGTGTAATACAATGGGAAAACGGTTTGTTATTTATAACCATAAGCACTAAAAAATGAAAAAAAGTTTAAAAAAAAGAATACATCTGCGCCACCTGCGCTGCTGTGTCCCTCTGCCCACCCATCGAAGGAAGTGTAATATAAATCGTTGTTACACCGTACCATTAGTTCGTTTGCTTTTTACAGAGGGTACCTTTAGTTTAAAGGCTTAAGAAACCCGTCCTGGACGCTTTCTCCTGAGCCAAATATAGAATCGGCTCAGGCCGCACATTCAAGCACTGCCAGGTCCCCAAGTCACAGCAAAGCAGACACAGACACACACAGACACACACAGACACACACACACACAATCAGTGGCTCTGCAGGTCGCTAAGGTGCTCAGGTTGCAAATCCATTTCTTTTATCAGTGGCAGAGCCTTTCTTATGCATGATGGGACATTTCCAACTCAAGGAGCTCGCAAAGTACTGGTTACCTTGCACATCCGTGATGGTTAAAGAAGAATCTGCAGTTCTATCGGAGTGTATTACACAGCTTCTGTTATTGCATGAAAGGACAGTGGCTTAAATAGATTTTTCAGGTTGACATTTTCTTGCATTCTAGGATTTATAGTTTACCATTCGGGATATGAAACTGAAAGCCAGGATGATATTAATTTGGCTTGACATGCTGCTGTAAGGATTTACATGCTGTCGTGTGGCTTTATTATGCGATTTGTATTTTTTGTAAATAAACTCTATAAGACATTATAACTACAGGCCTTGAAACCCAAACTATTTGTACCGGGTAAAGCCGGAAGGTATGTGCTCAAATTTGAAGAGTGGATTAAAATCCCTGCTTCACTGTCCAGCCAAAGTTTGTGATCATGGTGTCCCTCCAAACTGCCCAAACCCCCCTGCCCCCGCCGCCATCTGTCCAGCCATCCCACTGCCTCCTTTTTGGATGTAGCCAGAGTACCACTAGTACCTTTTTGCCACTCCCACCCCTGCACACACCCCAGGATATACTCATTGACAGGAAATCCAGGAGAGTCTTGTGTTCCGAGCTCCCACAACACCCTATAATGCTGCACATAGAGGCAGACAAAAGCCTCCCTGAAATACCCATGGCTCACCCTTAGGTACAGTAGGCCGAGTACAGAGCTTATTTCAGTCAGAGTCACTGCAAAGCCAGGGTCATAGCACAGTTGCAACACAGGTTGCCATTGTTCAACACACTGAGTCTTGTGGTCATAGTTCAGAGAACGGTCGCTTCGGCTTCCAACAAGGGACCCTTAGGAGGTTTGAAGAGTGGTCCAGGTACCTCATGATTAACATTGAGGTCTTAGTGGTGCTTTTTTGCCAGATGTTTTGCTTGCTTCCATCAATCCTTTCTTAGCCGAGCCAGGGCACCGCAAGCAACCAACCTTTCATGGCACAAAGACTATCTTGGTGTCAGGGATCACCCAGGTGCTCAATGAGGGCCACTTCCGCCTGGCATGACAGAGGACATGTGTGCAATGTGAGTGAAGGAATTGCCAGCCTACCTCAGTGGACAGTGCCCCTTGCCCAAGCTGATCAGCAGCTTTTGCAGCACAAGGAACCCGATCCTGCTCACCAGATGGCAAACATGCGCACACTAGACCTCTACGACCAACTTACATGCTAGAGCCTCCTGGCACAACAGGCACACTAGGCCTGCCTCAATGCTCCTACTCACCTACAAAAAGCTCATACGCACGTGGGCCTCCAGGTACCTTCACTGTGCACGCATCAACACAACAGCACAGCAGTCTTGCACTTCTCCTCCCACTTAGACCAACCTAACACCACACACACTTATTCAGGGCCACCAGGGAACTTGGAACCATGAAAACGTCTGCGGTGCTTGGTGCAAATTCGAATAACGTAACCCTCAAGTGATCTGCCTTGTTAGCGACTAGTTTAATTCTTGGTACAGTCGGCACACCCTGTATCACTGACCCCATTGGCCGGATCAAAGGCTGTGACGCAGAAGTGTCCTATTGCCTCCGGGTGTGTCGCAGCTGCAGGTCTTTTTCACAATTACTGCGAGCTTGCAATATAGTCAACTCAGCTCCGCCCCACCATTAGAGACCACTCAATGGCAGAGGGTTGGGCTCTGCTGATCCCAGGACGCAGACATGCTTAGGCGTGATTTCCCCTAGTCACCATCGTAGTCACCATCGTAAAACCATTCACAATAGCCACTACAATCAATTCACCCATTAATGTCTGCAGCATAACGCAGATTTTCCAAAAGTTTTAATATCCAATGCAGTTGTTCCTCACTGGTTCTCCATCCGAGATGCCAGGGTGGATTAGCTGCTACCATCTTACATGTTCAGAGATCGAAGTAGGTGTGATGGGCATGGTAGGCACACTCCTCGGTGTTCGGGATATGGTTGCCAAGGAACCAGTACGCCGGATTAGGTTGCCATGATCTCTGCCGCCCCCATCAAGCCTTGTGAAGGTTACACTGCGGCCGGTCTGGCAGTACCCATTAAGCCTGGTAACCCATCTGGCCTGACTCATGGAAGCGATGTGCTGTCAAGACTCCCCAGAAGCGCAGTTAAGGATTCACTGAGTTCATTGGCATTACAGCACCCCCACTTCTCCAACTGCCTCCGTCCCGTCCACCACATTCCACGCCAACACTCCACCTCAGTCATCCACATGGACCATCACACTCTGCCCTCTGGTGGAACAGGCGCGCAGAGGCATCACCCCATCGCAGAAACATTCAAGGACTCCGATCTACATGATGCGGGGGAGTCCGCCGCAACGTCCTCCCCACCTTAATTACAACCCCAACCCACGCCCCTCCACCCCCAATCTTCTTTTCGGGCGAAATGCGATAAAAAGAATTGGATAAAATCGACCGCAACAAAGCTGCCCAGTAAACTACCTGCCTACACGAGGGACTCCAGGCTGCACTCTGCCTCGCGACACCTTGGCTTTGGTTCCTTTTGTAGCCGTCTTCCAACTCCATCCTCTTTGCCCATACAAGATGGCCTCACCCGTTACATAAAAGCGAGCGTCTTAGGCCTCACCCGGCCTCCAGGACTATGTCTCGCCTACCCCTTTCCTGCTATCAAGTCTCCTGGCACCGCCCCACTCGCCTCAGAATGTCCATCTGGGCCACACAAGCCCTGGCCTTGGCCCTCACTCTGTGACAGAGGGTCCCCTTTGGATGAGGGCAGGGGGCGTGTGATATGCCCACATCATAACCTTTAGAAGTTCCTGCTATTCCAGTTTTAGCGCTATGGCTAGTTGAGCAATGCCAATCAAAACCATGGTAAAAGCGCTGTGCCTTGTCTGGGCCAACACACCTCAATATGCCATTGGCAGCTTTCATGATCATCCACCCCCATGGCAGGTCTGAGTGCACCCTTCCGGGCTTAGCTGCTCGCCATTCATTCTCCATCACCACCGCTGCAAGGAGCCCTCAGACAAGAACACGCTGGCCGTGAACTGCAGTGCTACCCTGGTCAGTGGTTCCCTTTCACACTCGGGTCAAGGCGCTTAGAACGGCAGGCGATTAGGAACACGATGCCTTGCACCCCCGGCTAAATCGCCCATGAGACCCAGCGCCAAACGGTCCCATGGCCTACCCAGGAAAAGCACGGGCCTCAAGGGCAGCTCCACGCGGAGGTGCACCGGCTCACTTCCAACGCAACTACACCACTTCCACCGGCTTCGCCTTCCCCAGCCAGCAACACTACTCTCAACTGCCTTCTGGTAAAGTGCCTACCCATCTGGCCTTCAGTTGCTCTCTCTACAATGGTCTTTCTGACCCCCATCTGGTGAATCCCTTTCTGCTCCTGGAATAGCCAATCTCGTCCCATGCACATCTCATCCGGAAATCATATCATCCATTTTGCCTCGCTGGTTGTTTCCTCATAGAAGTCACCTGACTGACAACTCTTGACCACCCGTCACACCATGGCTGTGCCCCCTCTAGTCTTCAGTTCACCTCTTCTCATTGAAGTCACATCATCGAGGATTGCACTGCCCGGCTGTCACCCATCACATTGTTTCTGGCAGTGTGCAATAGCAGCCACGACACAGTCCGACACAATGTTTTCGACAACACTGTATACAACACTTGGAAACTGTATTCTTGTAAACACAGCACAACTCTTGGTCCTAGGGAATCCATCCTAGGTACATTTGAAAGGCAAAGACTACATCAACAGTTTATGACCAATCTTAATCCAGAACAGCCCCAGAGAAAATACATCAGACGCTCCACAGCCCATTGCAGGCAAGTTCTGTCTCTTCACGGTGGAATAGTGTCTTTCTGCAACCTTCAGAAATCAGGCAAAGGCCAGAATAACCATGTTATGGTTCCTAATCTGGGATAACACTGTCCAAAGGCCTACATTGCTTGCATCAGTAAAATCCTATTCATCCTTCAGATTCAAAATGGCCAACGTGGGAGGTCCCGCAACATGCTCTCTAATGCACCCTCACACTTCTTGCTCCAGAGACTCCACTCACCTTGCTTCCATAAATCTATTTTTCCACAAAACCCTCTTCTAATTTGGAATAATATTCGCCAGATATAGCAAGGCCTGCAGCAACTAAGCGGGTGGCCTTATGCAATGCCTCAACAAGACACCCCGTTGGGTGTTTTGCTGCTTCACTGCAGCCAACATCCTTCTATATAAATGTGCACCTCTTTCTCTATAGTAAAGTCTGACCTCCCATAAGATATTCCATACCTTTAACAAAGTCATGATTATCTACAATTCTACCAAAAATGAAATGCATGGAATTAAAACAACTCTTCCATCAATTGATTGAAAACTGCTGATGCCAAAACAAATGCCTTTCACTTTAAGAGGAGCACTCCCACTAATGTGGTAGAGAAGATCAGCAGCTTACACTCTAGATACTTTCCTCTGGTGATGCACAATGGATAGGTCTGTGGATGAAAAGAACTTGAGCCCTAGTAGCATTACCAACATCTCTGCCATCCTCAGCAGAGAATGCCGGTCTGCTCAAATCCTCTCATCTAATGAGGGCCAGTCCACGCATACCCTAAATGAAGCATTCATGTTGGAAGCAGCCCACTCCATGGCCTCAATCCTCCAAATAGTATAGACTTGACACAACTCTCACTTCAGCTGCACACTGAAGAACATAGACATGCCGTGGACCTTGTGGACAGGATGCCGACTTTACGGACGCTCAATTTATCCATGGCAATGAACACTCCTCCTCCTACTCCTCCTCCTACTCCTCCTCTTCCTCCTCCTCCTCCTCCTCTTCCTATACCAGTATCACAGGTTCAGCATCTGCTGCAATCAAGACCTCACTGTGCATTTGCCTCCCTAGAATCGCCAAGCTCGTCTTGGCTACGCACAGCATCCGATCCACACCCCGGCCTTTGTACATAAGGCTCCTCACTGAAGAGTCAATATTCCACAGCTTTAAACCCCCACATTCCCAAGTGCTTGTCAGGCTCAGCCAATTCCACCCACTCGGTCCAGCCAATAAGTGACATGTTTCTTTGCTCTTTGCGGATGTGGCGAGACAGGTTTTCCCTTCGTCTAGATATTCAGGTCATCCACGCCCACCACGCACCAGAGTGCCTTTCTGCTCTCATCCCCCCCCCACCTGGAGTATCAGATAGTTCATGCCCTCCAGCTTCTCTTCCACACGTGACCGCTTCACTGGATATGTCCTTACACCCAAGTAAAGTGAACCCTTTTCCGCATTTCCTGCACAGGGCTTTCATGGTGCTACACCTAAACCAAGCCGCCTCGTTTCCCCAATAGCGGTTTTCATTTCTCACATACTCTTGTATGCTTTCTGCCAAATTGCACCCCATTTCCTTCTCCCCATTACTTGGCCAGCCACTGTCTGGTTTGTTGTGCTTTGGTTTGCTCATTGCCTGCTCCACGGTTAGTATTCGTCTTTCTGGCACATTATCTGACAGCGCTGGTCATTCATGAGCCCATCCGCCAGATGGCCAAATGTGCAATCTGCTGAAGAGTTGGTACATAGCTTGCATCCCGGTCACCTTGGCCTTTAGGCATACAAAAGAGGGGGTGCCCAATAGCCCATTCTTCTTAAGACCTAAATGTGATGCCAACATGTTGCTTATTCGCTCAATACAGGACCATTCACCTCCCACGCCTTGTCGTAACCCCTTACCAAAGACAAAGTTTCAAAAACCTTTCACCCCCAAACAGCTCTGCATTAATACCCGCTTCCTTTGTGCATCAAAGTGTTGCCATCACTTGTGACTCTATAGATGATGAATAGTTGTGCACAGTGCCCACACTGCACCTCAGGTACACTGTGTGTGGGCATGAAGACTGATGGCGTAGCCATTCAGGTGTCCATGGCTGGGACACAAATAATTGATAGAACAAACTAACCTAAAATGTTACCAAACCAAACTCCATCTCGGGGTGAAGTAGCCTTCCAGCATTGTAGGCATGATGCATTCTCGTCCCCGCTCTCACGACAATGGCTGCCTTTTGAAAAAGGCACAGTGTTTCCCTGCACTATGCTCCACCAACCTAGTCAAGTTGGTAACCTACAGCATTCAGCCGGCCATTCCGCCGAATGCAGGGCACTTTCCGGGTTAGGGGACAGGTGGTCGGCCAACAATGCCAGAGGGGTCTTACTACCAGCTTCTCTACCGAACGGGTTATGCCAGGTTGGCGATGCAAAAATGACCACACGTGCAACGGTGATTCAATTTCCTCATGAGCGCATTTGCATAAGACTGACAAAAAGTGTGCGTTAAGGAGGTGCGGGGGGGTACATCTTGATTGGCTGCTCCCTATAGGTCTTCAGCAACCGCAGCCTGCCTTCGACCAGGTTGCCTCTGTGCTCAGTAACCACAGCCAGCCACCGCTTTCACGCTATGTGCCGGTACTACCTTGGAATTTCCAACACTGGGCACCCCATTTACGCGTCTCGAACATCACACCTCAAATCAACCATTAGAAGCCCACCTCCCCTCTTCACCAGGAAGTGGGGAACGTGCTGCATTCCCCTCAAATCCTCTCCAACTGCTCGAACCAACATACACCACTCCAACACTCACTATGATATACATAACCACACAGTCCTACCCTACAGAGTAGAGACAAATCAGTTTCTCTGGACCCTCTACTCTGCTAAAACTCTGATCTCTACCTTTGTTCTCAGCAAACTGCGCTACCGTGCAAGCCTGCTTGTAGCTAGTGGCAGCGTACCTCTCTCAACAATGTCATCAATGACTGTAAATATGCTGTAGATCATGGGACATAGCCTGTTTATGTCTGTTCCCTCGTCACTGTCCCTGGTCTATGCCTTATCTTTATCAACCCTCATCAGCTGGGGTGCGGTCAGCACATACTCATTCTATATTACCAAGGGACTGCTAAATCTTCTGTAAACGTATCCGATGTGTGCCATTGTGTATTTGCACTTATTTAAAAATCATGGATGTTAATTTCGATCAGGCACATTTACAGATGGTGGGGGCATTCCCCAGAAGGGTGCCTGTACAATAGCATAAGGATGACGTCAAGTAGCGAGCCAGTTTCTGAAAGTGTAAAACAAAAAAGTGGGAAATGGACCAGGGACAAAAATACAGCAAACAAATGTATATAAGAAAACAGATGACTTACAAAGGTAACATTAATATAATGGGTAAGTGCTTCCAATTCAAGAGGAGTACCAATCAAATATACAAAATTACATCATTAAGTATACTGTTCAGTTCACACTTCTGTTCAAAATGACATCCTTATTATTCTAGAAGCACAAAAATCCTAGTGAGGCTGGCTATGTGAGTGATCAGTTTTGATCAAGGGTTGGAATGCCGCCCTGGCCCCAATGACACATTGCTTAGGTAGCTATTAGAGAAGTGCGGCCCAAAGAAAGGAATGACTAGTATTACAGATATCCTGTTCCCGGGGGGACAGAACACGCGTTGCTGGGGTTCCCACCCATCATAGAAGCATTATTGGCATGTACAGCGAGAGGGTGGCCACTCACGGACCACAGAAACGTATGCAACATGGAGCAGCAAGAGTTTGCCACATATAGACAGGGCCGGCCTTAGGGCAGAGCCAACCGGGCTATCGCCCGATGTGACATTAGCCCCTGCACAACACCCGCTCGGGAGGAGTCTTTCAAGGGCTCCCCGAAGCTGGTGTGGTGGAAGGAGTCGCAGCAGGTGCTCTATTGAAATTAAATGGACCCGCTCTTGTGTTGTCGCCAGGCTTTACAGCGTGGGAGCGGGGCGCATTTAATAACCATAGGGTGCCAATGCCTATTCCAGTGGTGAACTCCCTGCTCTGGTGTGGGAGGGGCGAGTTAAAAAATATGCCAGCACAAGGGTAGCCGCTCGCACACTACAGAAACCTATGCTACGTGTCAAGAGAGGTGCAGGTCACAGGCCATAGAATAAAAACACAGCACAGCTAGTGAGGTATGGTAGCGAGAAAGGTGCCGCTATTAATAGAAATAAATGGAACATGGCAGCAAGAAATGGACCACAGAGACACATGAAGCAGGGCAGCGAGAGAGGTGCCAGTCACAGATCATCCAAAGACAAGCACAACTATACAGTAACAATAGAGGGCCTTGTTGCGATTATAAACACGTATGCTTTAGGGTTTGCCATAGAAACAAATAAAACACGTGGTTGCAAGCGGGGTCTCTTTTACTGACCAAACGCACCCTCTGCATTACGAGGCAGTGACTAGTTCCAGGCCCCATTCTCACAGCATTCCCCCTATGCGACACCCCAGCTCTTCCAAGGCGGCGCTCTCTCCACTCATACTCCTGCTATACAGTGGTCGAAGTGTAAAAAAGAAAAGTAGTGGAACTAGGTTCTCTCGCCCGCCCCCTTTTCTTACCACTCTCCCTCCGCCCCCCCATTCCTGGGTCCTTCCTTTCCCCCACTGCACCCTGCAACATTGCGTTTTACAAAAGTTCTAGTAAAACTGAAGAAAACACAATGCAACAAAATGGATTTTAATGACCGCCATTGCACATTCATGCAGCCTCCCCTTCACCGCCCACCTTTCACACCTCTTCAAGAACATGCCCAGCCACAGACACACCCCTCCTGTTGCCACACAACAAGTCTGAGCCTAAAGCTATTCATACGCAGATCCATATCGCTATCAAGCTGGACTTTTTGGCTGTTTGGGAACACGTTGTACATCCCAGACAGTCTGTTGACATAAATAATACCTTTCCAGTGCTTGAGAGATAGCGCTGTGCAATGTTATACAGGCTTGATATTGGGATGGCAGAGGTTCGAGTACCCAGCAGGGTCGAAGTTTAAAACAAAAATGTATTTTTTTTTAAGTTGCTGTCCTGGAACGGTATTCTGGGTCGCATAAAGTGAGGGAGGATGACGGGTTGCCCCGAAAAGCAAGGGAACGTCGTACCCTGCAGTTCCCTTCCACTTTGACCTCTGCTGGTATATGCATACAGCATCAGCAGCATTAGAGGTAATCATACTTCGTACCGTAGAAAGAGTAGAACAGCATTTCGTGCAGCAAACAGAACACACCAAAAATGCATGAATCTTATTCCAAAGAGGAAACCCTGCTGATTATCAGAAGTAAACCGGGACAAGGCGGGCCTTCTTTTCTGAAGTCTGTGGTAATAGCAGGGGGGGTGCAGGGGCAGCATATGCGTGCACGTCTGGGCACATGCCTCTCCGTGCACTAAAGATGATTTGCACTACGAACTGCCAGCGATGCCCGGCAATCCAGGTGGGCCCAGGCTTCCTTGCAACGTCTGCACTTGGACTTCACTGCCCTCCGTGCACATGGACACCATACAGAGCCCGCCAGCATTCGGCGGGTGCACATCAGATGGGGGCAAGTGGGGGGCGGGGGGAATCGTTAATTGAGATCCGTGAAACCGCTGAGTCGGAAATCCTTGAAAATGTGCCGGTGCGCAAAAAAGCATGCAGCACATGTTCATGCTTGCATTTTAGGCGCATTGAAAACATGGCAGTAAGCGCTACCGCCTCCTCCTTTATACATCTATCGAACTCTTCCACAAACAAGCTCATTGTCAGGGGCCACAGCAATGCTGCTGAACTTGCTCGTCGAGGGTCATGCTAGAGTACACCACCAGTAAATGGAAGCCCCCCCACCCACCCCCGCAATCCCCTAGACCCGAACCAACCCCCATCCCCAGCCTTACACCATGAAATGAACTCCTGCGTGCAATGTTTTCGTGCCGGCGGCTTTTCCTTACTTCCTCTATTCGCCTCCCACAGAGGGAATAAAAAGAAAATGGCCGACGGGAACGAGGAACATCAAAAAGATGCGCTGCCGATTTATGGGAATATTTGAAGTGTGACTAGGGACTCCCCCTAGAAACAAGCTGCCTTTCATCAAACTTGCAGTGGTCATTCTGGAGTTCCCTGCTTTGAGGGCCATTTGACACGGTAACAAGCGAGCCAAGCAGTCAGAAGGTGCAGCCACAACCTGCTCACGGACACGCTTCACTTTAATACCCCTATTTAAGGTTTTAAAAACAATGCCAAACACACCAGATGGCTACATGGTATCCATAGTGTTGGTGTTCTTTTTGGGATTGCCAATGAGGCACCATAGCAAGGAACTTGGGGTTGGTCACCCTAAGTTACCTGGGGGGCAAGCAACCAGGCGTGGAGCTTACACGTTGTATGAGTGAGATTAAGAGGCACAGCTTAAACTCACTCATGAGGCACAACAAGGCTGAAACACGTGGCTGGGGTTGCTGTTGGTACTTTTGTTCAGAAGGGAATTGCCATAGCAATTTGGTGCTGGACTGCCCATGTGGGCGGGACAAAGGCTGATACGCAAATAGATATTTCCCATCTTTGAAAGGTAAGAGCGATGGCCGAAAACTCTCAAATTGGGAAAAAACCACAGAGCAGGTTATCATGCCAAGTTCATTCTGGAGGGGGGCACCTGCTACCCTTTTTTTGACCATAGCGACCCCATTGATCACTAGCACAATCGCTCCAGTTGGGGATGTTCAAGACTTCCCTTGAAGCGAATCAGAAAGGTCTGGGAACCTGCCCCGTGTTTAGTAAGCACAACAATTCTTACATTGCTGCGCACCAATTCCACACTTTAACACGCAAGACAAACATGCCCCCACTCGAAGCCCACTCACTGACCAATTTCCGCACTTCTAGATAAGTACTGGGGTGTGTGCTTGCTCACAGGAGCATGAAGCATTCAGCCTTTTTCTATCAGCAGTATGCTTCAAACATTCTACAGTGACTCTACAGGCATTTCATTTATCACACACTCCATCCCTCCCCTCAATTCCCATTCTTACCTGTACAAAGTGAGAGTGAGTGTGAGAGAGTGTGTGCGTGTGTGTTAAACCTCTCTCCCCCTTTCCCCTTTACTTTAGATTTATAAGGGGCATCCAAAAGTGGCCCGGAGGCATACCGGCGCCAATAAAACAGAGTGAGAGGGCGGTGTTAGAAAATAGGACGAGGAATGCCAAGCCCAGGAATTAGCTAAAAAGATATATTGTATGCCGTTTCTTAAAACACTACAGGGAGGGGCAATTTCTTAGCTCAAGAGGCAGAGCATTCCACTTAGCAGGTGCAGCAACCCAAAACGCCCCTTTTTTTTTACTAGTTCAAGGGATGTTTTCAGTATATGCAACAGTTTCACATTACTTGAGCGCAGAGAGCACGCTTCAAGTTTGTTTTTAAGTCTGCAGGCTATATATGCAGGAAAGAGCCCTGCCACGGATTTGTAGGTAATCGTAAGTAACCTGAAGTCTATCCTAGCGGCAATAGGCAGCAAGTGCAGGCTTCTCTGCACCTCTGACACATGCTCACATTTCCGCATCCCCATGATCGCTCTAATAGTGCTATTTTGCACTACATGAAGTTTGACAAGTTCGCTTTTACCCACCCCCACTAGGAGGGAGCTACAGTAGTCAATTTTCGATGAAATAATAGCTCGGGCAACTGTTTTGCAGGCCTTTTGGGAGAAGAATGAGCCAATATGCAAGAAGAGATGTATGTAATAGACTGATGCTGAGACAAGACTTAACCGGAGCTGTCATATTTAATGACTGATCAAATACCACTCCCAATATTTTTATTTTCCCTTTAGTAGTGATATCGTGTATCGCAATGCGGAAGGAATCGTATTCCGCATTGAGCTTAAGTAGTCTAGGCCTAGAACCGACAATCATAAGTTCCGTTTTTTCATGGTTCAAGGCCAGCCCACTCATATCCATCCACTCATGTATTAGTTTGTAGATTTCTGACACCGTTATTGAATCTTTCTCATAAATGCCTGACAGGGGAATGAGGCATTGAGAATCGTCTGCATAGTTTGAGAAACATATCTTTTTCTCTTCTAGTATTTGGAAGAGAGGGACCGTAAAGATATTGTACAGAATAGGGGATAGAGAAGCCCCCCGAGGGACACCACAGGAAAGTGGCACTGGATCAGCTTCTGCTTGCTTACTGCAAACCTGCATGGTCCTGTTACTTAGAAAGGACTGCATCCACTCCCTTGCTTGATTGCTAAAATTAGCCACCTCCTGTAATCTAATCAGGAGTAGAGGATGATCCACTAAATCAAAAGGACATCAACAGGATAGTTTTCCAATCATTGATATTAGCCATCATATTAGACTTCAGTTACAGTAAAGTCGATTCAGTGCTAAAACCTGGTTTAAAGCCTGACTGACCCCCATTCGGAAATGCATGATCTTTTATGTAGCTCAATAGTTGTTTGTAGGCCACTCTGTCAATTATCTTCAATATGAAAGGCAAGTTGGATATGGGCCGATATGGGCTCCTACTCTGTTGCCCTTTCTATTCTCTCGCAGACCAAGATCTGGATCCCTCTGGCAGGGCACAGTGCCCCTCTCTCTTGGACGCTGTAAGACCACTACAGTGTTGACTGGTGCAGTATGAAGCACTCTTAACAGAAAACAAATTAGCACAACTCTACAACCACACTTCCAATCTTTATCAAGTTATTTCACATCAAAATATTTGCAAAAAATAATCAGAAGTTGGGGTTTGCATTCCCATGTCACCCCAGTGTTCTGGGTTGAAATGTCTGAACATCAATGCTGAAGGCTTTGTTTCAATGCTGACTAAGGAAGTTTTATTTTTGGTGCACGGTAACAACTTGTGGGTGGTGCGACAAATCCAGTGAGATGCTCACCTCTCCCCAAGGTGAGCTACCCACTTTGGGATTAGGGAGGTGAGCCGACTACGGTTAACACCTCCTAACGGACAGGGTAAAGCCGACTACGGTTAACACCTCCTAACGGACAGGGTAAGTGGAATCCCAGAGACCCCAATAGGGAGATAGGTTACCATCCCTCCCACTTTCACCAACACCATTGTAGGATATCTAGGGACTGGTGTTCACTGCGATCTTATACACGCTTTAATAATGGCTGACTTGGCTTCTGTCCTTACCTGTGCCCAATCACCTTTGAAGACTGAGGAAACACTAGCAAACTAGTCTCGGGAGGATAGCTCAGCGGCAACGCTCTCGCCTTGGAAGCAAGACGAGGTGGAGCAACACAGGTTCGATTCTCGGGTCCGCGCTTAGAAACCTCTGGGTATTAAGCGCGTTATAAATAACCTATCATATCATATCATAAACCAGCCCCCTGGAGATGCCTCCCTGGCCCAACCAGGTAACGGAGGCTTTAACTGTATGAAGGAGGTCAAAGGAGATGTGGCTGAAGCGACGCCTTTGATGAACCCGGATGCACCGTAGGAGGGTGCTGTAGGACGCAGCTACCAGCAGACTGAGTCACCCCTGAGAGGTTGCCAGTGCAAGGGAACAGACCCCAAATCAGCAGACGCAGATCCCAGTGGAGAAATCGCAGGAGTGACTCTGCTGAGGCCTAGCTGCGAAAATGAGGAAATCAAGCCTGGAACTCTCGCTGCAGAGCTCAGTTGAAGAGTTGTGCAAGCAGCTCCACAACGAGAATAGAGCAGGCCTACCCCCCATTATCTCCCACGGAGCACCGCTCGAGAAAGCCAGGTACTCAGTTGCTCAATGGATGGGGGAGGTGGGCAAAAGAGAAAAAGCCCCAAAGTGGATAGAAGTGGAGAGGACACCAGAGGGGTGAATGAGAAAGAGAAACACTCCAGAGTGTGGAAAGAGAGAAACATCACAGAGAGTAAGAGAAGCGCTCCAGAGGGGGCATGGGGCAGAGAGAACCCCAGACTGGTGAGAAACAGAGAAAACACCAGGTTGGGGAGTGAAAAGAGAAACATCAGAGCGGGGAAGAACAGAAAGAACCCCAGGGTGGGAAATGGAAGAGAAATGCCCAAGATGGTGGAGAGACAGATACCCTCTGAGTGAAGAGGAAGAAAGACTTACCGAATCCCCAAGGGGGAAAGAGACGGGAAGAGTCTCAGAAAAACTGGAAAGAGACAGAGAGAGACTTGGGACTGGGACCTCTGGAAAGCAGTGTATCCCACCAAGAACTATATTCTCTGAACTAGAACTATGGGCAGAGACCCTCAATCACAGGGAACCCAATTTTGGGGATGTCAGAAGCCAGCCGCCATCCCTTCCAGCCCAAAAGCCCCAGCCTTGTGCTGTTTTCCTTTTTTAAGCTCAGGGAAAGTAGTTAGGTTGGAGTAGGATTCTGGACAGAGGAATGGTATTTTGTTTTGAAATCCTGACGAGCACCATTAAAACCACTAAAAGCTAGTAATTACAACCAGAACCACTACCCATAGTCCCCCCATAACCAAGTTGCCACCCTTCCAACGCCCAGTACTCCCACGGACAGTCCGCCCATAGAAAGAGAAACACCCGAACCCAACTGACTAAGCAGACAGACACCTTCGGAGAGCATCCAGGCATCACAACATAAGAGGATTAAACTCAATATTATCTAACCACAAGGCACGACAGGTGGGCAACTGCCCCTGTAAATTCAATACCCAGACCAACTCCTACTATCGAGGACCCAAAATGCCCAGATGCAGAATTGGACACCGACAAAGAGATCTGAAACATGGACCAACCAATATGGATACACAAACTCAACCACCTCCAGTAGAAGCCACCTCAAATACAGAATGCACCCCACCAAATAATAGAATCAACAGAACAAACATCATAAGAGAAAAATCTGTACACCTTACACCGTACCTCGCAATGACCGCAGAACCTCTACACTTCAACGACACTGACATCTCCAGACAGGTAAAGAATCACCCTAATCAACTGAAAAAATGACGGGACGACCCAAGAAGAGAAAGGGATAATACCAATCTCCTTACTCCAGAGGCGTTGCAGGGGGGGCGGGAAAAGGACTATAGCCCCTGGTTTTTGGTTGTAGCCCTGGATAGAAACTCAGGAGCTGCAACTAAAAGATTAGCTAACCCCCAGTTCCGACAGTTCTAACATTAGCGTAGCCCTGGGTCTTTTCCAAACCTAGCAACACCCCTGTATTACTCCATATATCACAAGAACAGAAGGGCACTATTGATATCCACATCAGACAACAGGAGATGAAACAATAGAATTCAAAAAGCCAACTATCAATCTAACGGGCCGATTCAACAATGAAGCAGCCTCCACGGAAACTCAACCAACCGGCATCAACACAGAAGCACTCCAATTGAGCATCCACAAATCAAAACAGGTAACAAATAAACCGAACCACACCAAAAGGATCCACTGCAATCTAATCAATTGTAGGTCAATGTCCAAACATGCCACCGAAATCTACGACCCCCTATGTGACGGAGGTATCGACATTCTATTCGTAACTGAAGCATGGCTAGATGACAACTGTAAAATCACTCTCCAACTGCCTGCCTGATAACTTCAATTGCATCCAAGCAAACAGGAAAACCAAAAGAGGTGGCGGACTGGCAATAGTCCACAAGGAACACTTGGAAATTGAACTGGAAGACCCATTAAACATCGAAAACTGTGAATCTCTAATCCTTCGCCTATCAACAAACCCCAGAACAAACCTGAAATTCTTACTGGTATACCATCCACCAACTCACGATGTGACCTTCGTAGACGCCTTCACAGAAGCAATCACCAACCTAGCCATCGAGCAGAATCATCCGATTATCCTCTGTCATGATCTCTGCTGCCAAAAGGTCAGGGTTTTCCCAACTCCCTTGGAAGCAGATCCATAACCCAGGTTCCGAGTGCCAACCAGTCCCAATTGGGACCTTTTGGACCCAGTCCTGGCGCCAGTGGCACCAGGCTCATAAATATGCCCAGTCCCAGCGCTGGAAGCGCCAGGCTCATAATGCTTGGGTGGACTTACCTGCAGCAGACCATGCTGCTTACTTGCCTGCCAGTTGAGCCTCTGATCCTCTTCTGTTTGGAACTACTTTTCCTGTTGGGTGGGGCAGGAGCCACTCCCTAGATTCAGAACACTGGAACTCTTCTGGAAAGCAGGAACTCTTTTCTTACCTAGGCGTGGCTGTGGAAGGAGACACCCAAGCACTACAGGAGGCTATTTAAACCACACCCGATGGATGAATCTTGCTTTGCGTTATTCTGCATCCTCTGCAGCAGAACGCTCATCGTGTCTTCTGCATCTGATCCTGGGCCTAAGGAAAAAGGCTTACCATCCTGAATCCAGTCTTCAGCAACACCTATAAAGACAAGAAAGAACAGGTTAGCATTACGGTCTTCAGTGACAGCTCTTCACTTACCTGGTCCATCGGCTGTCACCAACGCCTCGCGCTGCATTCCGGCATCTGAAAGACAAAGGCTTACCTACTCTTCGTGCGCTCCGGAGGTCTTCACACTGCATTCCGGCATCTGAAAGACAAAAGCTTACCAACTCTTTGCACGCTCCGGAGGCCTTCGGCGCTGCATCCCGCATCTGAAAGACAAAACAAGGTGCGTTTAAAGACATTGGGGAACTTTAATACTCACGTGCCATTACTCCTTTCCACATCTAACCCAGAGCGCATCGTGAAGCAGGCAACAAGCGCTTACTTACGTGCTTCCAGGCGCTTCTATTCATCACACGGGCTCCATCTTCAACTCACTTCAGCCCGTCATCCGCCATCGCCGGAACCCTGCAAAACAAGACATCATTACTAAAGACTTTAAAGACATTAGGATTACTCGAAACTTACCGTTCGTGCAGTAAACGACGGACAGCAGTCCTCTGAAGTCAAGAGGCCTGCTCCCCTTATCCAGTGAAGAAACTGGTTACAGCACCCTGCCCCGAGGCAGATGGAGAGCACGGCGTTCACTTACCTAAGGTGAGAGCGTTAACCTTTGGGGTTCTACAGGAGAAGAGAAAGGGAAGAAGAGAGAGACATTCAATAACCAAGTTCCTTAATCCCATATTTTCTATCTGCAGACATCTTACCCTTCGAGTCAGACATACAGTGCACAGAGGTCCAGCCCAAAGAGCCAGCCGTGTGTTACACATCACCTTTGAAGATACGGTATACGCCCAGTCAAGACCGGCGCCTCTACGGGAATCAGGTGAGCGTTACATCCTCAGTGACTTTAACATTTGGTTTGATGAAGAAACCACATAAAAATCACTAGCCGCCAATTAATGAAATTACATCAACTAGTCAAAAGAGCAACCCACAGAGCGGATATACACTAGACGCAATATTCGCCAACAAAAAACTCATTACCACGGAGCCACCAATTCAGATCCTCTGCAGGGACCACCTCATCATTTCCTTCGTGATCACATTGGCCATGCCAATAATCAAGCAACAGGACAAGCCACCGACTATCATGAAAAGAAACTGGAGAACCATCAAAAACTGCAACTTAACTGAACTACTGAAAATCAGCAAACCACAAGCAACAACTATGGACGAGGCTGACCTGGACAAAAAAAAGAACTACTTCACAACTGGATCACGACAACAATAGACGAGATTGTTAAAGTAAAACCTTTTACCCCATCACACAAAAGATCAACGGCAAAATGGTTTACCCTGCTACTCAGCGCCATGAAAAGGACAAACCGAAAACTCGAAGTAGAATGGAGGATCAAAAATGACAGTGTAAAGAAATTCAAATTCCAACAACATATCCGCTCATACAAAAAGGAAATACAAAATGCAAAAAGGGAATACTACAAAAGAATCTTCAAAGCCCCAAACACCCAAAATGAACTCTTTAAAATCAAACGAAATTATTTTTAAAACCTGGCTGCAACAACACTCAATACCAGTAAAGAAACTATGCAACGACCTCACAGACCATTTCAAAAACAAAATCACCATCCAACAGACCATACAAAGCAGACCACGCGACCGCAATATGCAACCCACCCACCCATACGAGGAATGCCCGAACAAACTCTGAAGCTTCCCCCAAATATCAGCGTAGACATTCATCAAACGGGTAATCAAAAGCAGCAAAACAGGTTCCCCCACGGATCCCTGCCCCCACGACATATACAAATGAATCCCGTCACAAGGAACACTGATGGATTACTCCAAAAATGTCTTCAACCACTCAATCTCAACAGGGAAAGTGCCACAATCCTCCAAATCAGCATACATCAAGACACTCCTCAAGGACACAGCAGGAAACGTGAAGGACCTCTCCAGTTACAGACCTATCTGCAACATCCTGTACCCAGCGAAACTACGCAAAACATAGATCTATAGAATAACCCAAGAATTCATAGATGACCACCGCCTATTGGACCATGCACAAGTAGGTTTTAGACCAATGAGAGGAACGGAAACTTAACTTCACTCAATCTGGGATGATCTAAAGGCAAACGCAGACTCAGACAATAGTACCGCTCTAATACTTCTAGATCTCTCTGCGGCAATCGACACAGTTAACCACAACATCCTCAGGAGATTTTAAGAAATTGGAATCATCGACCATGCCTTACTATTGATCAAATCCTTCCTAACAAACAGAACAGAAACCATATGGATCAAACCTTTCAAATCCAACCCAAGAGAATCCTCATGCGGAGTACCACAAGGATCATCCTTCTCCATGTTATTATTCAACATTTACCTGTCTCAACTAATCAAGATCATTAAAAGACACAGCCTCGCTTTTTACAACTACACTGACGACACACAAATAGTCTATAAAATACAAGACACAGAAGAAGAAAACAACATGAGAGAGCTGCCTTCATGAAATCTACAGCTGGATGAAATCGAACTACCTCAAACTCAACCCAGGGAAAACAGAAATAACGATTATCACTAAAAACGGAGAAAACAATCACTACATCCCCTGGCCAACAGAACTTGGTACAACCCCAGCCCCATCAACGACTGTAAAAAAAAACATGGGAATCCTGATGGACAACAAACTTACTTTAGAACCACAAGTAAACACTCTAATCAGGAAATGCTTCTTTCTCCTGCGAGCAGTAAAAAGGATCCTACCATTCCTCTCATTCACCAACAAAACACTCACCATCATCGCTTTCGTCATGTCCAGAGTAGACTACGCCAATAGCCTATATCTGGGCATGCCAGAACGACTTCTAAAAAAAAAACTCCAATGCATACAAAATGCAGCGGTCAGACTGCTCCTCAAACTACCGCGAAGAGAATATATCACACCAGCTCTGAAAACGCTGCACTGGCTACCAATAAAACTGCAAATAAAGTTCAAATCAATGTGCATAATCCACGGCCAAAACGCAGAGTTCCTAAGAGAGAAAATAAACATCCATCACCCAGCAAGACCACTCGGATCTCATCTGACATCTATTTGGAACCATAACCATACAACAAAAGAAAATTCGGAGGATCCTCTTTCTCTCACCTTGTCCCAAAAACCTGCAACAATCTAACAAAGAACATACATAACACAAGGGATCACCCCGTATTCAGAAAACTCCTTCACCCCATAACTAGAAGGAATGCCTATGGGGGCACTTACACAGCTGAAACAATGCAGAGAGAGGAAATCAATCCTCCCCATCTCCCTAAGCTACCGCTCATCAACTTAAGTAAGGGAAGAACAATCTACGGCATACCAACTTACCAATTGAAAGATAGATACTCTAGACTCATACCAAAGAACGATCATGGAGAGATCGGAAGGGTAAGGGTGATATGTCAATAACACCTTAGCCTACAAAGTAAACACAGGCAGCAATGGATCACAGACAGGAAATAGATAAGAAGGGAGCGGGTGATTGTAAAAATACAGCACCAATACCAGAGTGGGGAAAAATGCATGCCTCAACAAAGGTACACAAAGGTAAAAAATAACAGTTGGAAACTTGCCACACCATCAATCCTAACAATTAGACGGACAGTAATAAAAAAATGCCAACTCCATAGGACAATCGGATACATAGAACAAGAATTAGAAGGACTAAGAGACATAAAACCCACTAACCCAAAGGCTCACACATTTCTGCATACATATCGCACACAAAATTCCACACAACCATCATCTCACACAGCAAACCACACGCACTTCACCACACCGCAACAACAAACTCACACATAACTCGCACCAACGGCACACCAGGACTTACATCGATCCGACATCCACACCCAAGCTCAGCGCACGGTGAAAACCGAACTGAAGCTGCCAACAGGACACCACCTTTCTCACTTTCCTACTCCCTCGTCACCCTACAAACCCCAGGCCTCCTTGTTTGCAGATCTGCCAGAGTGCCTGAGGACCAATTCCGTTTGCAACGGTGCACGGTACAGATACCTTTAACATTAATAACCATTGTGACTATTTTTTAAAGAACCGGGAGACCGCTGGTAGTCCAAGTCCAGTTTCTGAGTTGCAAGACAGGATATCACTTTCATCACCAAAACCTTCACTCTTGTGGGGAAACTGTCTAGCCTCACATCTACAATATCATACACTCCATATCACACAGTATCTAGTATGCCCAATGTGTTTATAATGGCACTTAGCCCTTCCGGCACCGACGTAGCTCTTTAGACGTGTCCATGTGGCGCTGCATGGTCTGTGGTGTCTGCAAGTGCCTTCTACAACCTCTGGCTCTGCGGAAGCTTGCATTGCAGAGTGTGGCACTGCGAAGCACCGGTACACTTCAGTACTACACAGCATTCACAGGCGCAGGGGTGCTCGGCTGAATAGCGCCATCCGAGGCAGATACCGTGCGGGGTTTGGAAGGGGCTTATCATCAGCCAGTATTGATATGTTGGGGATGCCACTGGTGTGTGAACCCAGTGAGTAGTTGCAGGCACTTAAAAGGGGAGGGAGTGGGCAATTGATTGAAGTGTGCTTAGCCAATCCGTGCAATTGTTTTCAATCCCGGCCTCTGCCTTTCACAGCATCAGTGTTGCGATAAGAGTAACTGATAGCCGTGCATTACAGCGTGCATGAGGCAGTGCATGGTGGCAGTACCAGCAGAAGCGTGCATCGCAACATTACCCTCCCCCCCGCGGTAGAGATGCAGCGGCAGGGTAAGCTTGATCTCTTATGCAGGTGGTGTGTGGGAGCTTTGGGGTATGGTGCTGTGCCAGCGTCTAAGGGTTAATGCTGCGTGCATGCAAGAGGCGTTGAAATAGCGATGTGTGAATGGGGCGGTGGGGACTGGGGGTGATCCCAATGGGCTTAAGCCTGCTAGTACTGTAGCACAATTGCAAGCTCCAAGTCTGTGTCCAGCAAGGACGACACACAGTTGATCTTGTCACAGTTTGGTTGTGGTGTGTCCTTAAGTATTTAAAGTACAGTTGCAAAACCTGAAGGGGATTGTTTAGGCCGACATTACTTTGCAATCTGGTACTTGTAGCGCTCCACTCAGGCTAACGACAATGAAGCTATAAATCAACCTTTTTGCTCAACAGAAGGTTGTATATATCGGTCAGGTTGTCTTATAATGTGAGGTGTAATTTTAAAGTGATTTTTCTGATGTTAAGTAGCATAAAACCATACATTATCAAACATGTATATCCGCTATATGCGGGGAGGAGGAACGCGTCTAAAGTGCAGGCTGGACTCGTGTGCCATCTTCAGCTCTTAGAGTGTTTGATCCTGGGCACAGCATTTGATTTCTCTGGGCCATATCTTCCGAAGTCGGGTCTTCAGCTCTGGCTGGAGGGAGGGGCGCCAGGTATGATTCTTTTGCCGGCTCGGCTGGTTTGACTGAGGCATGACAGGCCCCAGGCTCGGCTCCAGCTGCATTTTACCCATCACTTCTACGATTACCCCTACCCTCGAATGCTGCACAGACCTCTGACCCCGCGCGTCGATTATAACGCTATTTAAAAGAAATCACCTCTGCATAAAGGGACGACGGCCCCATCAGCACAAAAGGGGGGTCGGGTGGCAGTAAAACGCCCCTGCAGATTCAATAAAAGGTCCTTTCAGGAAATGCATAAAAGCCACACTAACCCGCTTAAAGGCAGGTCGAGCCAGTAAGATAGCTCGGCGAGTTAAGTGCACGCTCAAGAGGTCCGTGCAAGAGCTGCAGGTCGCAGGCGTGAATCCGCGAAAGGCTGCCAGCATTTAACCCTTTCCCTGCACTTGGGACCTATACAGACCATTACTTCCTGGAGAAACCCTTGAAGTCTCGGATATCAACTGGTTAATCCATCCAGAGTAGATACAACGAGTCGCGTTCTCGGTAGGGTCATATTTGTACAAACATGCTGTATACATGGGATTGTTATTCGCAGACTATCACCTGGCGATACGAAACATTTAACAACTGCTTCGCTTGGCCCGTGTTTTCGCACTACATTTTTTGTTGAGTCTTTCTTGTGTAACGACACGTACCTATCAATTATTCATCGTGGGCGGGGGAAGATGTGGGCTACTTAATCAGTCATCTCTGGGATCACCCACGTATACGCTTGTGATCCTAGGCACAGTAATAGAGCCCCGCTGAGCACCAGTATGCGACCCACTAGCCATACCTGGATATTTCCATATGGACGTGAAATGTGCGGTTTAAAGACGGGGAGATGGCATAACGAGGGCAGCATAGGGCAAAAGGTGGGGGCGCAATGGACGATGGGAAAAGGAGCATGATGAGGACGCCTGGATGGGAGAGAGGAAGAGGCTGCGGAAAGACCTGCAAATACAAAGGAGGAAGGGCAAGGAGCGATTGCTAGGAGCACTAGTTGAAGAAAAGGAGAGAGTGTGGGGAAGGGACTAGTGCGGAATGAACAAAGAAGCGAGAAGGAAAGAGTGAAGGGAAGAGGAAGCAGGGAAGGAGTTATTGTGAAGGAAGGAGAGAAGAGGAAGGAGTGTGAAGGGAGGAGGAAAGAGGAAGGAGCGAAGAGGAAGGAGCAAAGTGAGGAGAGGAGTGAATAAGTGAATGAAGGAGGGAAGGGAAGCGAGTGACGGGAGGCAGGAAGAGGAAGGAGTGAAGGGAGGATGAAGGAGTGAAAAGGAAGTAGTGTGAAGGGAGGAGGGAAGAGGAAGGAGGGAAGGAAAGAGGGAAGAGGAAGGGAGGGGGAAGAGGAAGGAGTGAAGGGAGGTGGAAAGAGGAAGGAGTGAAGGGAGGTGGAAAGAGGAAGGAGTGAAGGGATGAGAGAGGAGCAAAGAAGTGAATGAGGAGTGTAAAGGGGGAAGGAAAGAGTGAAGGGAAATGGGAAGAGGAAGGAGTGAAGGGAACAGTAAAGGGAGGAGTGAAGAGGAACTAGTGAAGGAAGGAGTGTGAAGGGAGGAGGGCAGAGGAAGGCGTGAAGGGAGGAGGGAAGAGGAAGGAGTGAAGGGAGGAGGGCAGAGGAAGGAGTGGAGGGAAGAGAAAGGCGTGAAGGGAGGAGGGAAGAGGAAGGCGTGAAGGGAGGAGGGAAGAGGAAGGCGTGAAGGAAGAAGGGAAGAGGAAGGGAGGAGGGAAGAGGAAGGAGTGAAGGGAGGAGGGAAGGCTGGCATATCCTTCTCATGCACCCTCTTGCTGTGCGGGCTCGGTGTTCCCCCTCCCTCCACCTTTCCAGGGGAGGCATTTAAGTCACACATTTCCCTCATTTGTTAATATCCCCCCCACACTCCTCCCGTCTTTGTAATAGGCTGGGGTTAAAGAGTCGCTGATGGGGAATAATATTGCGCTGCATTGTTTGCGGCAAAGCGCCCGCTGCAGAAAGAGCAGCCGCCCCGCACGCGTGCCCGTACTTTGCCTTAGATGGACAATCTCACCCCCCACCTCCCTGGGACTGAAGGCAATCATACCCTTCACTCTCCTCCCGACAAATCACTTGTGACGTTTAATTTCAGCGGCGGACTCCCTAAACACGCCGCCTTAATATGTTTGCTCTGGTAAAACAGCAGGGGGCATTTGATGGGGAGGGGGCGGGGGTCGAGAGCAGTGCCTTTATCCCGAAGAAGAGATGTCCTCATAGTTGATGCATTTATAAAATGCTCCCTCTTTATTGTCCCCCCCCCCCCCCCTTCCTGCCCCCCATGCACAGGTATTACTACAACAAGCGGATCCTGCACAAGACCAAAGGCAAGCGCTTCACCTACAAATTCAACTTCAGCAAAGTGGTGCTGGTGAACTACCCGCTGCTGGACATGGCCAACCCCGCCCTCCTGCTGGCACAGAACCACTTCCACGGCAGCCACGCACCCCACGACTGCAGCCCACTCACGCCAGAGGTAAGCGGGGGCTGGGGGAGGTCGGCAGGGACCCAGTATTGGGGGGCACGGGGAGCAGCTACGGGCTTCGAGCTTCTGGGGTGAAAGCAGTGCAGGTGAAAGGGTGCCCGCAAACACCAAACGAGCAGTTCCCGCAAAGCAAGCTCCACTGCCGCGTGGCGGTTAGCGCCGGCCCGGCCCTTTGCTATACAGAACTGCACCTTTGTCAAAGGGGAATGAGGAGGGTGTGGCGTGATGGGCGTGGTCTGGGCGTGGGCCTGGTGGGCGGGGTTCTCAGATGACGTGGGCGTTGTTCCCCACGGGGAGCCAATGAAGGCGGGAGCTGCTGAAGGCGACCAGGTCTCATCACCCTTCAGAGTGTGATCGCGGGGGGGGGTGCGTACCTTACCCAGTTAGACCCAGGAAGGATGCGTGTTGTTCCCCGTCTGGGAGTGCCCCAGCAGGGTGGGCAGATGCCACCCTGACGCTACGAGGCTATCCATCTAGTTGCCGGGGTCTGTCTTCTTTGAACTTCCCAGGCCTCCTGAGTACGAGTGCAAGTCTGGTTACTCGACATGTTTGTTTTTGTGATTGTTAACTCTTCACACCCCCAGTACCTGGACGCGGGGGTGGGGGGGCACGTTTAGCAAAGGTCCCGAGGGTGCTGCACGTTGCGTATGCTCATGGAAAGGCATATACAGTTGCAGATGAACTCAGGAAAAGGAGGAAAAAAAACACACATACAACTCTGCGAGTATAGGGGAGGATATAATGCAAGGACACGAGCTGCTCAAGATCCTAAGTAGCCCTGTGGACATGATTTCAGACAAAACTCACATTAACACCACCTAAAGATAGAAAGGGTATTAGTCAGATATGTTCATAATCTCATACAAACACACACAAAATAAAAAATAATACAAGACAACCACATGAGCTCAGTGCAACCTATACACACACAGAGGTAATCATACACGCATTTAAACACACCACAATTCACTTATAAGGAGAGACTGACTTTGCATTGTACTCCAAGCCATGGGTCATGAACTCAAGAACGCATTTTGTCGAATTCAAACTGTTAGACTCAACACAGCCTGACAGGTTTCAAACCCATGCCCAGAGAGGGGCTCTTCCTCGGGGGCAACACATTGCGTGGTGTGCAAGAACGGTGGTAAAAGACGTACCGAAAAAGAATAGAAGACGATTGTGTACTATCCGAGAGCCAGCAACTAGTTACTAACCGAACAGTTGGGCCACTTTTTGTCACATGTCAACCTCTGGGTTAGAGGACATTAATTCAAAAAGTATCTATCGAGTCCTTTTGCAGCAATAAGCATCAACCACCTAATATATACAGGCAGCGTACCTATGAAACAAACCGAGAACAATTACTGCCCAATTACAACAAAGTGAGAACAGAGAAACCATGTGCACCGTAGAGTTACACCATGCATACATGTGTGTGACACACTCGCCTAACCCAGGGAATGCATGACCCATGCAAAGCAAGTGGCTAGCCACTAGACTGTAGCAGGAATACACACATAACAGGATGTGTTATAATGGCAGAGCAGTATGTGGTGCACACAGACCCGTACCAGCAATTTGAAGGCACTCAGGAGGCCTTCCTGGGGATAAAGCTGGCAAAATATCAATCGCTGGGGAGGTTTCAAGGCCACTGGCCTCTTATTGGTCAGGCCCAGCACATCATCTTTCCCATGTGAATTCTTTCGGGAAATCCCTCACCTCCCCAGAACCAATGGTTGAAGCCCAAAGGGAGCTGGTCACCCTCTTCGTTGTACATTATTATAATTATAATTGTTCTTTTATAACGCGCTTGATACCAACAAGCGGTTTCTAAGCGGAGGCTCGGGATTCGAACCTGTGTTGTACTGCGTTGTCTTGCTTCCAAGACAAATGTGTTGCCCCTGAGCTATCCTTCCTTCCCCATATCGTACATATTTGAAATTAAGTAATTCCATAGTAGTGGGGTGCATTTCCGTGGAGCCAGTGTCCACGACACCGGTCAGCACAGACAACACCGGTGCCACGGCCGCTGCTCCCGAAGGCGGGGGCCTGTCGGCACCAAGACACCTCGGTCTGGCCCAGGCCAGAGCCCTTAGGCATGCAGGAGTGGTCCCGAGAGGGTACCCGGTCGGTCGCAACAAACACTTTGGGACCCTGCAGCATCATAGCCAAAGCTGACAGCGCTGTAGCCTGCACCACAGGCGCTGATGCCCGAAAGACCAGCACCTTGGTGAAGATGTTCAAAATCTTCAGGAATAAGTTCTCCCATTCCTCCGGCGTGGAGGATTGGGTCGGAAAGGGTACCCGAGTGGGACACTGAGGGGACTTCTTGGAGCAGTGGTTCTTGTCTTTGAAGAGGAAGGCTAATGTCAGTGTGAGGACTCACTCGGGGAGTGGGACCTCTTTCTATGCTACTTTTCCTTGCGTGGAGCCGCTTGTTCATTGGGGCGTCGTTCCACACTGTGCGACTTTGACCAAGACCGCAGAACCTCCCCCTCTGCCTTGTAGACAAATGTGAAGATATTAACAGCCCTTTCCCGGTGGCCGTTCAGGTGCATGGGCTGGCATGACTCGTGATCTTTGGTGTCATGGTCCTCGCATAAGCGGTTTAGGCAAATCCAGTGTGGATCCAAGACGGACATCTGCCGGCCACAATCCACACATGGCTTGAAGCCAGACGCCTGGCAACATATTTTAGAAAAAAAAAAGAAGCTTGTGTTCCCAAGTAGCAATCAGAGCACACAGAAAAAAAGGAACTGTGGCCACGGAGTGCGGCACCGCTATAACCCAGACCTTGTGTCTGGCACGGGACACGAAGGGGTGTCAGGATGAGCCAACAAGGAGTCTCGCTGTACCCCATTGTAGCTGAAAAGTTCCTAGAGAACAGCTGCGCTGAGAGGGGGATATCATAGATGAGGAATCCATGGGAGTAAAGAATCCATTAGAAATCAGGGTTGCTCTCTTTGTTCTCAGAGAGAACCCCCCCCCACATACTTTGGGTCACATTGGCGATGATGAACAGAGTGCTTCCAAACCATAGCCGGTGGGCCTTTTAGGCTTTAGCGCCACCTTTAAGCCAAAGTGATTACAGCTAGGGAGAAATGGCATATGGGGAAGGATACAAAGCTTGTAGGTGTTTGGTTATTTACCCACTCATTGACTGCCCAAAGCCATGACACGCAGAGAATGGGCCCATGTGAACCCCACCCCTCCCCAAAACACATACCTATGGCCAGTCCCACCCATATCCTACCCCGCCCAAAACACATCCTCCTGGGATCTCTCTGAGATAGGTTTATTAAACTTTACGATCAAACTTTGAGCTCAAAGGACCCGCCAGTGTTTTTTTAAGCAGTCTTCTCAACGTCGCACCTTGAAACACTTGTGTATAGGCGTGTTATAAATGCCATATCATAAAGTGAACGACTGAATTGCAGCTGTAAAGACGCTGCTGGTATAATAAACGTGTCTTAACTCGTTCTTCCTTCAGCTACTCTATTTATAAGCACTATGCGTATCCTTCACCAAAGTCCTGTTAAAAACAAGCATCTGCAAAGCCAACATGTTTGGCTTGTGTATAAGTATTGGGCATTTGCCAGGCCCTGCTTTTATATACCCCGGCACTTGCACCATTTTGCAGTTGCTACTGTCAATGGCCAGATATTACCACTACGGCACTGCCTGGCAAATGCCTTTCCCATCCCTACACAAAAGCTAAATCCGTTTGCATTGCCAATGCTTGTTCTTTTAAGGAGGGGTCCAGCCCGCCCCTATATTTTAGGTCGAACTACAAAAATGAGGTTGACCGCAATTGAAATGATATATGTTCTTTCTACCAAACCACCATACCCTGAGAATCCCTACAAGGGATACACATTTTTTGGGAGGTCCTTCCTATCAGAGCCCAGGCACCTTTTGTTATCCCAAAAGTGAGATAACTGCTTGATTATCCAAGGTGGCGCCGCCCACCTCTATGCTAAAAGGTCTGAGTGCAATTTGTTCCTGTAGGACAAACAGGACACCGAGCCGAATCTGGCAGCTCTGGTGCCCATGGCTATTAGGATGACAAAGGGTAGAAGTATCCGGACATGAGGTCTCTTGGGGAGAAGTACCCCGTGCCCCATGAAGCTGGAAATCCACACCCGATGCTGGCATCAACCCAGCGCGGGCACTGGGCAACCGGTGTGTCGAGTCAGTGACTCTAAAAAGTGTTTCGAGATCTCCACTCCAGAGAGCACTGGGGGTAGAGTGGTCTAAGGCCGGGGAAGGCTGTGGCCGCGTGTCACGCGATTAGCTCATTTCTGGAAAGCATGGGGGGCTGCCGCAGTGTCGGTCAGATTTTAAAAACTCTGTCTCCAAGGGCTGGGTAAGGCACATGTTATGTTCTGTTAAAGGTACTTATATAGCGCACTGTCACCAACGGAATTGGTCCCCAGGCGCTTTGGTGGATCTGTAAACACAGGGGAGGGCGGGTAGGGTTAGTCGGGTGGAGGTGAGTGGGAGAGGTGGTGTGCTGTTGGCAGCTTAAGCTCGGTATACAACGAGTGCTGGGCTTTGGTGCAAGTATCGGATCGGGCGAGACCTCGTGTGCTGTAGGTGCTGTTTATGTGTTGTTGATGTGGTGTGGTAAAGTGTGAGTGGATTGCTGGGAGAGAATTGGTTGTGTGAGTTTTATGTGGTTGAATGTGCAGAGATTTGAAGGTTGGGTTAGTGGGGTCTGTATCCTGATACTTCTGGTAACATTCACATCTATATCTAGATGTGATGCGGGCCAAAGTTAAGAATCCCATCTAAGTGTGGCACATGCACATACTAACATTCACATCTCTATCTAGATGCAACGCAGGCCAAAGCTAAGAATTCCATCTAAGTGTGGCACATGCACATACTAACATTCACATCTCTATCTAGATGCAACGCAGGCCAAAGCTAAGAATTCCATCTAAGTGTGGCACATGCACATACTAACATACACAATCCTGCCTAGATGCAACGCAGGCCAAAGCTAAGAATTCCATCTAAGTGTGGCACATGCACATACTAACATACACAATCCTGCCTAGATGCAACGCAGGCCAAAGCTAAGAATTCCATCTAAGTGTGGCACATGCACATACTAACATTCACATCTCTATCTAGATGCAACGCAGGCCAAAGCTAAGAATTCCATCTAAGTGTGGCACATGCACATACTAACATACACAATCCTGCCTAAATGCAACGCAGGCCAAAGCTAAGAATTCCATCTAAGTGTGGCACATGCACATACTAACATACACAATCCTGCCTAGATGCAACGCAGGCCAAAGCTAAGAATTCCATCTAAGTGTGGCACATGCACATACTAACATACACAATCCTGCCTAGATGCAACGCAGGCCAAAGCTAAGAATTCCATCTAAGTGTGGCACATGCACATACTAACATTCACAATCCTGCCTAGATGCAACGCAGGCCAAAGCTAAGAATCCCATCTAAGTGTGGCACATGCACATACTAACATTCACATCTCTATCTAGATGCAACGCAGGCTAAAGTTAAGAATTCCATCTAAGTGTGGCACATGCACATACTAACATACACAATCCTGCCTAGATGCAACGCAGGCCAAAGCTAAGAATCCCATCTAAGTGTGGCACATGCACATACTAACATTCACATCTCTATCTAGATGCAACGCAGGCCAAAGCTAAGAATTCCATCTAAGTGTGGCACATGCACATACTAACATACACAATCCTGCCTAGATGCAACGCAGGCCAAAGCTAAGAATCCCATCTAAGTGTGGCACATGCACATACTAACATTCACATCTCTATCTAGATGCAACGCAGGCCAAAGCTAAGAATTCCATCTAAGTGTGGCACATGCACATACTAACATACACAATCCTGCCTAGATGCAACGCAGGCCAAAGCTAAGAATTCCATCTAAGTGTGGCACATGCACATACTAACATACACAATCCTGCCTAGATGCAACGCAGGCCAAAGCTAAGAATTCCATCTAAGTGTGGCACATGCACATACTAACATTCACAATCCTGCCTAGATGCAACGCAGGCCAAAGCTAAGAATCCCATCTAAGTGTGGCACATGCACATACTAACATTCACATCTCTATCTAGATGCAACGCAGGCCAAAGTTAAGAATTCCATCTAAGTGTGGCACATGCACATACTAACATACACAATCCTGCCTAGATGCAACGCAGGCCAAAGCTAAGAATCCCATCTAAGTGTGGCACATGCACATACTAACATTCACATCTCTATCTAGATGCAACGCAGGCCAAAGCTAAGAATTCCATCTAAGTGTGGCACATGCACATACTAACATTCACATCTCTATCTAGATGCAACGCAGGCCAAAGCTAAGAATTCCATCTAAGTGTGGCACATGCACATACTAACATACACAATCCTGCCTAGATGCAACGCAGGCCAAAGCTAAGAATCCCATCTAAGTGTGGCACATGCACATACTAACATACACAATCCTGCCTAGATGCAACGCAGGCCAAAGCTAAGAATTCCATCTAAGTGTGGCACATGCACATACTAACATACACAATCCTGCCTAGATGCAACGCAGGCCAAAGCTAAGAATCCCATCTAAGTGTGGCACATGCACATACTAACATTCACATCTCTATCTAGATGCAACGCAGGCCAAAGCTAAGAATTCCATCTAAGTGTGGCACATGCACATACTAACATACACAATCCTGCCTAGATGCAACGCAGGCCGCCAAAGCTAAGAATCCCATCTAAGTGTGGCACATGCACATACTAACATTCACATCTCTATCTAGATGCAACGCAGGGCAAAGCTAAGAATTCCATCTAAGTGTGGCACATGCACATACTAACATACACAATCCTGCCTAGATGCAATGCAGGCCAAAGCTAAGAATTCCATCTAAGTGTGGCACATGCACATACTAACATCCACAATCCTGCCTAGATGCAATGCAGGCCAAAGCTAAGAATTCCATCTAAGTGTGGCACATGCACATACTAACATTCACATCTCTATCTAGATGCAACGCAGGCTAAAGTTAAGAATTCCATCTAAGTGTGGCACATGCACATACTAACATTCACATCTCTATCTAGATGCAACGCAGGCCAAAGCTAAGAATTCCATCTAAGTGTGGCACATGCACATACTAACATACACAATCCTGCCTAGATGCAACGCAGGCCAAAGCTAAGAATTCCATCTAAGTGTGGCACATGCACATACTAACATCCACAATCCTGCCTAGATGCAACGCAGGCCAAAGCTAAGAATCCCATCCAAGTGTGGCAAATGCACATACTAACATACACAATCCTGCCTAGATGCAACGCAGGCCAAAGCTAAGAATCCCATCTAAGTGTGGCACATGCACATACTAACATTCACATCTCTATCTAGATGCAACGCAGGCCAAAGCTAAGAATTCCATCTAAGTGTGGCACATGCACATACTAACATACACAATCCTGCCTAGATGCAACGCAGGCCAAAGCTAAGAATCCCATCTAAGTGTGGCACATGCACATACTAACATTCACATCTCTATCTAGATGCAACGCAGGCCAAAGCTAAGAATTCCATCTAAGTGTGGCACATGCACATACTAACATTCACCATCCTGCCTAGATGCGACGCAGGCCAAAGCTAAGAATTCCATCTAAGTGTGGCACATGCACATACTAACATCCACATCTCTATCTAGATGCAACGCAGGCCAAAGCTAAGAATTCCATCTAAGTGTGGCACATGCACATACTAACATTCACCATCCTGCCTAGATGCGACGCAGGCCAAAGCTAAGAATTCCATCTAAGTGTGGCACATGCACATACTAACATTCACCATCCTGCCTAGATGCGACGCGGGCTAAAGTTAAGAATTCCATCTAAGTGTGGCACATGCACATACTAACATTCACATCTCTATCTAGATGCAACGCAGGCCAAAGCTAAGAATTCCATCTAAGTGTGGCACATGCACATACTAACATTCACCATCCTGCCTAGATGCGACGCGGGCTAAAGTTAAGAATTCCATCTAAGTGTGGCACATGCACATACTAACATTCACCATCCTGCCTAGATGCGACGCGGGCTAAAGTTAAGAATTCCATCTAAGTGTGGCACATGCACATACTAACATTCACCATCCTGCCTAGATGCGACGCGGGCCAAAGCTAAGAATTCCATCTAAGTGTGGCACATGCACATACTAACATTCACCATCCTGCCTAGATGCGACGCGGGCTAAAGTTAAGAATTCCATCTAAGTGTGGCACATGCACATACTAACATACACAATCCTGCCTAGATGCAACGCAGGCCAAAGCTAAGAATCCCATCTAAGTGTGGCACATGCACATACTAACATTCACATCTCTATCTAGATGCAACGCAGGCCAAAGCTAAGGATTCCATCTAAGTGTGGCACATGCACATACTAACATACACAATCCTGCCTAGATGCAACGCAGGCCAAAGCTAAGAATCCCATCTAAGTGTGGCACATGCACATACTAACATTCACATCTCTATCTAGATGCAACGCAGGCCAAAGCTAAGGATTCCATCTAAGTGTGGCACATGCACATACTAACATCCACATCTCTATCTAGATGCAACGCAGGCCAAAGCTAAGAATTCCATCTAAGTGTGGCACATGCACATACTAACATTCACCATCCTGCCTAGATGCGACGCGGGCTAAAGTTAAGAATTCCATCTAAGTGTGGCACATGCACATACTAACATTCACCATCCTGCCTAGATGGGACGCAGGCCAAAGCTAAGAATTCCATCTAAGTGTGGCACATGCACATACTAACATACACAATCCTGCCTAGATGCAACGCAGGCCAAAGCTAAGAATCCCATCTAAGTGTGGCACATGCACATACTAACATTCACATCTCTATCTAGATGCAACGCAGGCCAAAGCTAAGGATTCCATCTAAGTGTGGCACATGCACATACTAACATCCACATCTCTATCTAGATGCAACGCAGGCCAAAGCTAAGAATTCCATCTAAGTGTGGCACATGCACATACTAACATTCACCATCCTGCCTAGATGCGACGCAGGCCAAAGCTAAGAATCCCATCTAAGTGTGGCACATGCACATACTAACATTCACATCTCTATCTAGATGCAACGCAGGCCAAAGTTAAGAATTCCATCTAAGTGTGGCACATGCACATACTAACATTCACCATCCTGCCTAGATGCAACGCAGGCCAAAGTTAAGAATTCCATCTAAGTGTGGCACATGCACATACTAACATTCACCATCCTGCCTAGATGCGACGCGGGCTAAAGTTAAGAATTCCATCTAAGTGTGGCACATGCACATACTAACATCCACATCTCTATCTAGATGCAACGCAGGCCAAAGCTAAGAATTCCATCTAAGTGTGGCACATGCACATACTAACATTCACCATCCTGCCTAGATGCGACGCGGGCTAAAGTTAAGAATTCCATCTAAGTGTGGCACATGCACATACTAACATACACAATCCTGCCTAGATGCGACGCGGGCCAAAGTTAAGAATTCCATCTAAGTGTGGCACATGCTAACATTCATATTTCTATCCAGAGGTGATGCACATATCGAGGCAGAGGGGGGCTGGGAAATAGTTCGCCAGAGGCCGAGGAACGTGGAGGAATACTCAAGAGTAACAAAACGGGGTGAAATAAGAACTATCCATGATACTCCCATTGACCACGAAACGCGGCGAATGGGCCCATGTGAACCCCACCCCTCCACTCCGCAAAACACACACTTCGGCCCCCAGTGAAGGGCTGCAGGCCTGCTCACTGCACCCATTGGGCCCGCTTACCAACGCTCTGTACACAAGTAGACGGATTTCTTCATATTATTAGCCAAGTACAGTAACATTGTATACACTTAAAAGGCGTCTACATACCAATACGTACATTTAATACTACCTAACATAAGCGTCAGACGCCGGCATGGAGCAAACGCGGGGTAATGCTCACGGGACTGCCCTCCCCCACCCTGAAGGAGGAAAATCCCACACCCGTGCAGAAACACGCCGTGGGTCGCCGCGGAGACATACACGCACACGGGACCACAGGCGCAGAGACTCGCCGTGCGTGACGTGCGCAATGGAGCAGCTGAGGGGGGTAGAGCGGCACAGGGTTTCATCTCAACTTAAACTCCGCCACTAATGGGGAGAGAGTTTGAGCTGAACTTGACAAATCGATAGCATTGATCAGGCGGCTCCCACTGGATTAGCAGGCAAGTTAATCAGCTGGCGCCTCTGACCGCGACGCGGGGACCAGAAATTACAATAACCGCATGTGCAGAGCGACAGAGACAGCTCCTCACATGCGGGCCTGCAGAGAATGACACCCCCCTCCCACCGCGCCAGACATGCAGATAGCATGGAGGAATATGGCGGGGTGTGGGGTCGTGTAGTCACCCTTGTATAAGAGGCTTTGCTAAACAATAGACTAAAGGATCTGCAAAACAAAAAAAAGAACACTATTTCACAACAGGATCACACTGTCAGATCTCTAATTCTAAAGATTTGTGAAATAATTGAGAGAGAGAAAAAAGTGCAGCATCTGCATACATGAAACAAGGAGTATGCGGACAGACCAACACGCCCTAAACTCACAACACACTGGCTAATGCCTGGGGTGCATTTTACAAACTGCGCATTTTGAAGTACACCCGGATTACCAACATTGGTGAACACTACCAGATGGACTGGGCATCACATAGGTGCAGAACTTTTACCTGGGTTCACTAACGCAGCATTGGCACGACTAATTGGTCATTGGCCTCAAGAAAAGAAACGTTATTCAGTTGTAATGCTATATTTACATCTCTCTGGCATCCCAAAATAAACGGTGCTGGTGTGGGCTGTAGGGGACCCCTACTCCTACCATCAGGGCTTTCTTTCTTAGCACATTTGGGAGATGGCAGTAGTCTTATGGACATACACATCTACCAGTGGGCAGCCTTCATTAATCCTTTGCGGTGTGGAGCGGGCACTGTCAAATTGAGCTCCTAAGGGCCTGACTGTTTCTACCAGCACATGGGGGTGAGGGGATCTCAAATAACTTATTATGGACTATTTAGTTCTGCTGCAAAAAGATTGCCATAAACAGGATCACTCATTTCTGCCCGTTCTTGCCAGGACTGCTTATTCAGTCATATTTTTTGCACAAGGCCGGCAGCCATTTTACAGTGGCCTGCCAACGGTACATTTGGGTATCCTTTCATCAAGTTTTGGTTCAGGGATGGGACGGTCTGATGCTATCTTTTTTTAGGTGATCTGGTAGATCAGCCAGGATCTGCAGACTTCCATGTTTTGCTTAACATATAATTATGCCGGTTGTATACATATTTCTAGTGATATTACTATTTATTCTGGGCAGTGTAACCTTCCAACTGGCGCCTATTTAAACGATTGCTCGCACGTAGGGAAGACTGCAGTCCATGCCGGTCTCTATTCCAAAGCTTGATGTGAGAAAGGAGGATGTCCACTACTCATTCTTTGAAGTTTAGAGCCCAGTCACTATCCACACACTGGTTATTAGGGTGCTTGGTCAGGGTTTGGGCTCTAAACTTTATTGTAGTGTTTTGGTGTTAATGGTATATGGAACATTAATGATAAAGCTGTTCGTAAAGGAAGAGGACAGGGAAATGGATATAGTATTTAGGGGTCTTGTGTTTCCAGGTCTAAGAGACTATTTGGCAAATTCAGTTGATATGGAGCAACCAGGAGCCTCGATATTAGTGCTCTCTGGAGTGTCTCAAGGGAGCGCAAAATGTACTCCAGATATGAACTTTAGCAAGTTAGAAGGAATGGCAGAAGAGGTGGTTAGAGATATCGCCATCTCAATGACCAACCTAGATAATGTGTTCAACATTTAGAAACATTATCAGAATTCTGGGAACTTTGTGCTGAACAGTGCAGGGGTAGCATGGGCAGAGGAATTGGAGGGAGCGAGGGGAGAGGTAATAAGACAACCTCATGGAAGGGATGGAGGAATCTTAAATCTAGATCCTCAGAATAAACTATGGTAGTCTTGTTCATGGATGGAACCTGCGGGGGAAAGTGCAGAGAGGGTGAGGGCCCTAAAGGCCAAGGTTACAGAAACCAAAACACGGGCTCTCCAGGAGATGCTAGGCAACCTTCCCATGAAAGTAGGATTGTGCTACCAGGGGGCAGGGGGTTGAAAGAGACAGAAGACCTGAATGGGACTGGAAATGTTGTGCTACCATGTCCTATGCCTACAGCTACTGTTAGCTATGCGCGAGATGCAATGCCCACAGGGGAACATAAAGGAGCAGAAAAGACTAGTGTTGAGCACTAAATAACAGAGGCTGTAGTCCAGGTAACTCTGGAAGAGAAGAAACAAAGTAAAATACACCACTGTGGTGTCAAAACAATATATAAGAAGGTAGGCAATACACTTAGTTGACAGCAGAAAGGGCAATGTTTTATTGATCGTATTGAACAGAGAGGGCATCGAAGAACGATGACCTAAAAAATGCAAGCGGATGTTTGGGTTATCTTGAATCAGCAGCTTGAGGCATGGAGAGGAGGAAAGACCACTGCACATGAGCAGGGTATATTACTTTTGACCCTTGGCCGAGCTGCCCTTCGACTGGCTGCCTGATAGGCTGGACACCTTGGTCTACTGAATGTGATGGTGAGGTACGGTTGCATGATAAGCCAAGGGAGCCTGCACCCTCTCCATGCAGGCGTGCTGCCGATATCGGCGCTGGTGCCTCACACGGTAGCCATGTATGGCCAATAGTCCCCAGTGTTGCAATGGGAGAGCAATGTTGATGCTCACAACCTGTGGGTGCCCTCCACGGTGTAAGGTGGAGACTGGGCCTGGAAGGACCGAGATGGATGTCAAGCTTCAGGTCGCTAGATCTCCTGCAACAGGCGACTCTTCCAGGATCCCACAGGAAATGCAGCAGAGGAACACTGTCCAGCGGGACTAATAATTGGACACGTGACATCCGCCCCACACTGCCAGTATGATATTGCAGGCAGCAGGGCCCATCGAAGAGTGGTACAAATAACTTCATTGATTTTACTACTGCCATATAGGGGACGCCTGTAGAGTTATATAGAGGAAGCTACAAAGAGCAAAGCATGCTCATTGTTGGGCAACACACCCGTCTGCCGATTATAAACTGTGCAGATTTATCAAGTGCGTCACTCCGCCATGCGAGAAGTATTCCAGTGCACAACTGCGGGGATAAGGCCGGGGCAGCAGTGCAGCACAATCATACTGAACGGCAGCACCAGACAATAGTTGTCTTAGAAAATGTATGTCCAAGGAAGTAGTTGGCCCACAGTATTAAAAGGCGCGGCAAAATGTAGGAAGGGCGACACAGAACATGACAAGGGGCAGTTCTTCAGTTTTGCTCAGAGTCATAATCCCATGAAGGTCATAAGGAAGGTCCTAAAACGGACACAGGCAACCACTTTCAATGTCTCTGCATCTATCCCAGGTTCCTCCAAGCCGGCACTAGAATCAATGTGCTACAATTCAGTGTTCGCACTCACCCCTGTGGGTACTAATAATTGTGCCATTTTCTCAGGTCAGGGTCTGCAACCTTTGGCCCCCATACATCTCCCATCCGCACTAGCCAACATAGTCATTGGGGGACCATGGAAGTCATAGTCCAAAACATCCAGAGAGACTCAAGTTGCAGAGTCCGGCCCTATCCGTTTTTCTGTAGATAGAGACGATAGAGTTTACTGCGAGCAGAGTTAAAAAGAATGCAACTAATGAAAGGGCATGTGGCTTTGCCTACCCTAATGGAGCACTCGCTAAAAGACAAGTGGGGAAAGCTTTAATGTGGTTGGGCACACTTCTTAGAGTGCTTCAGCCCAGTCCAGTAACGGGCTGGCCCCCAAAGAGGACACCGACCCACAAAGATCCTGAAGCGAAAAGAGGTTGCAAAGAAAACACCCCCAGGGCAAGTCCACCTTCATGGAGGAGCAGTCAAATAAAGAGCACAGCATGAACACGAGTCCTTAGCACACATGTAATTCAGTAGATGAAGGCGGGCCCCAGGAAGGAGGGATGAGTTTCCTCTGCAAGCAGGTTTGGGCACAGTACTTCTGGCCCAAGCGAGCCAGGTCAAAAGGGCCAGAGTGGCCGGTGTATTTATAGATGGCTGAAGGTTTGGGAACACCGACCAGTATTTGGCTGTCGCAGCGTTCCCCTCCTGTAAACCCCACTATATGTTGGATGGTTGGTCAGGCTAGATGAGGCTGGGCGCGGAGTGGAGTAAGTTCTATGTTTGTGAATGCATAGGTTGGTTGGTGTGACAGGCCTAGGTCCGAGAGTTTTTCTCTCATTGCAACATTTGTTGCTGGTACCACAGGTCAGGCTGGTTTCGGTGCTGGTAGGGTGGCAGAAGGAAATGGACTCGTCTAGTGGGGTTTTGCTAGGCGGCGCTGGGGAGGGGGACGAGTGCACTGCAACTTCAGTTAGTAGTTGGGTTAAGGGAGGGAGTTATACTGTTGTTAAGGAGGGTTTAATCAGTTCTGTACAGACTGACCGGTTAGCCTTGGGATGCAGAGTGGGTGGGGAGAGAGGGAGGGCCGAGGACTAGCAGGAGGAGGATGGAGTGGCATTACAGAGAGAGAAAAAGGTAAAGTCAATAAGCTGTTGGGGAGCGAAGGGGGAGGGTTGGCAAGTGGCAGAGATTAGGGGAGGGGTAAGGAGTTTGGGTCTCACTCTAAGTTGATTTAGGTTAGTCTAAAGCGGCAGGTTAGCGGATGATTATAAGCTAGTGCCCGACACGTTAATGATAAAGAAATGTGTACCGTGCACTGTCACCACCGGAGTGGTCCCCAGGCGCTCTGGCGGATCTGAAAAGGGAAGAGGATAGGAAGGTTAGTAGGATTAAGCGGGAGAAAGGCAAGAGAGCGGTGATGTGTGGTTGCCAGCCTCAGTTCGGTTTGCACCGTTTGCTGAGCTTGGGTGTGCTTTTAGGTTTGGAGCCGTAGTGTGAGGCTGTGTGTAGTATACATTGTTGTAGTGCGGGGAAGCGTATGTGGTTTGTTGTGCATTAGAGGTTGATTGTGGTTAGAGGCCGAGATGCGTATGCAAAGGAGTGGGGTTGGTTAGTGGCATCACTATTTAGAAGTGACGCATGCTAATCTTCCCAAATCGGTCTAGGTGTGACGCAAGATCATCTTTACGCAACCCTTTCCACTTTAAAGGAGTCCATTTTCTTTGTACCGTCTGGACCCTGCCGCTGAAAGGTTTCAATCTTGCTATGCCCAACACATTTGTTCAACTTCAGATGGATGAAAGGCTGAGTATTGCTGAACTGGGTAATAACATTACCCATTTAAGTGCCAAGATACAAGTCTGTGCTACATTATTTTTATGGCTAAAGTCATATTCAATGTTTCATCAGCCAGCGTAAAAGGGGGAGCAGACAGGTGAGGCATGAAGGGGACATCAGAAGGGGGAAGAGATTGTGTGACACATTCCTACGGAAGTTCTATATTGTGCCAGTCAAGGCTTCAACGTGCCTAAGTTCAGTCCCGAGACAAGGTGGACGGGGTACCTAGGACTAAGGAGTGGTGCCTGTGGGTAAAGAGCGAGGGCTGTATGCTGTGAACGTTTATCAGTCGTGGCTCTGTTGACGGGTCTGCTTCTCCACTCCTCACAGGCGCTCCAGTCGCTGTTTTCCACTCCCCGCCTGGCAGAGCATGGGACACGGAACCCTCTGTTCGACCGGCAAATCTCCAGCTCCGACACTGAAAAGCTGAGGCTGGAATCCACCTTCCCCTTCCTGGCATCTGGTAAGCTAAGTATAAGGGACGGGGTAGCACCAGGCGAATACCGAAAAGCCTTCCCAGCAATCCTGGGACAGATTGAGAAATACTTGGGTCAATCCTATGAAACCACAGGTCACGGGGTTAAATCTGAAATCAATTGCCCACCACTTTTAAAGCTACAATGTTGTGTTCCACTGTGGCCATAGGTCACGTTGACTTCCAGGAGGGGAGATGGAGTTATGGTCCACACACTATGCTGGCTTCAGCAGTTCCAGGCATGGAAAGATTTAAACTATAAGCCAACCATCTGGCTGTGGGTGAAAGGGGCGGGCAGAAGGCAAATGAGCGACGGAAAAGGGTAGTCCAACTCCAGACCTCGCCTAAAGTGCAGTTTGGGTGTAGCACAATGGGCAATTAAGTGTAGTGTGGGATGAAGTGCTAAGGATGTGAAGGGACTGTGCCAGTATGTGCACATTAAGTGGAGTTCCGATTTAGCCAGGTGCTGTACAGTGCAATAATACTGTTTTAGGATACATTGCAAATTAACAAGGGGGGGTCCTGGGCAGAGGCGTTGCTATGGGTAGGGGGGCTTAGGGGGCAATAGCCCCTGGACTTTTGGTTGTAGCCCTGGATAGAATCTCAGGAGCTGTAACCAAAAGGCTAGCTAGCCCCCAATTCCGACAGTTCCAACGTTAGCGTAACCCCAGGTCTTTTCCAGACCTAGCAACACCCCAGGTCCTGGGAGTCCCTTTGCCACACATTAGTCCTGGTTACGAGAGACTTACCCAGAGTCTTTAGCTCACTATCTTTCACAGAGAAGAAATATCCAACGCATATCAGTCTTTGTCCTGCCCTGGGGCAGTCCAGCACCGAAATGCTAGGCAATTCTCCTCTGAACAAGAGTACCAACAGCAACCCCATACACGTGTAGCGGTCTGGTTGGACCTCATCATTAGGGTGGAGCTGTGCCTCTCTAAGAATAGTGAGCAAGGGGTCCACGTCTGGATTCCCCTAGTAACTTAGGGTGAGACCCAAAGTTACTTAAATATGCAAATTAACAAGAGGGTCCTGGGAGTCCCTCTGCCAGACATTAGTCCTGGTTACGAGAGACTTACCCAGAGTCTAGCTGGATTACCTAGCAGTTTGGTGCTGGACTGCCCCAGGGCAGGACAAAGACTGATATGTTTGGGATATTTCTCCTCTGTGAAAGATAGTGAGCTAAAGACTCTGGGTAAGGCTCTTGTAACTAGGACTCGTGTATGGCAGAGTCTCCCAGGACCCCCTTGTTATTAGGATACAGTGCAGCATAAGAAAGGTGGTGACGGAAGATGTATAAGCACAATGAAGTGTAGGTTGAAAGCTGTTGAGCACATGTTCACTGTCAATTTAGGGTCAATTATAACAATGTGCTCACCAGGTGTGAAGCAAGAGCAGTCAGATAGGCGTTCCAGTGGAGCGTTAGTGAGTCAGGGTGCACCCTTCAAGGCAAGTCGGCCCTGAAGGGTGCAGTGGGAGTGCCACAGGACAGTTCTGGATTGTAAAGGAAGTCTCAACAAAGGTCCTTGCTGTACAGTTAGAGTACCTAGCAGTGCTTCCCCTGCTTGACCAAGACTGGTGCCTGCAGGGGTATCTGGTGATGATATGCCCTTTAATTCCATCAGTACCCGTCAAGTAGGGCTGCTTAGAGGCAGGTTTGATTCCCGGGATGGGGATGGGGGTCCGGTGAATGCATTGTGCGGATCCTGCCTGAGGAGAGAACAGATAATGGGGCTGCTGCTCATGAGTCCCTCCCCCACCTGCTCCCGATCCCAAATTCCCAAGCCAATATGTAGTAAAGGAGTTAGTGGTACCACGATGAAGCAACAACATCCTGTTGTTTGCAAAGACTGATGCACATGGGGTACAGGCACCACCCGTGACAGTACTCCAGATGATGGCTCACCCCCTATTGGGCAAGCATTTGGGTAGGAGATGGGTCAGTAGATGGTAGCACTATATATGTATATTTTCCTCCCAGATGATTAAAGGCACTCGGGGTATACCCTTTGCCCTATAAAGGGGTACCCTATTACACGGTCGAGCTGTTAACCAAAGGGTCGCCATCAAATTAAGTGACATTGAAAGAGTTTACTTGATCAATGTCCTGGAGTTAAGGTTTCCTTCTTTGGTGTTCGGAATATGGTTATGAAATGTATTTCTAGATCCATGCGGATGGGTATTGATCTGGTGGTGCTAAAATAAAGTATGGTCTGCATATACCCCCATGAGGATCACTATGATGGGGCATTTCATGAAAATGTAGATCAAAAGTAGAGAAGCCATGACAGGGGGAAAGGGCAGAATGTGCATTTTAAAGGTTATACATTTATAGCAAATCTTGGCTCACAGTATCTTCCTGAATGTATTCAGGGAAATGGCTAATTTAGTCAGTCAAGAAGTCCTACCAGCCTGGTAATATCGAGGGAGTATTAACAGGGGTTCAACTTGGCCCCCTTTAAAACACCTTTTCACTCTGGCCCAAGAAGAATTCTTCTAGATGCAGCTTGTGCGCCTAGTCCAAGAGTCTGCAACCTGCGGCTCTCAAGATGTTTCAGCCTACAACTCCCATCATCACTCAAAATGTACTAAGCGACCTAGGGCTGATGAGAGTTGTAGTCCAAAATATCTGGGAGCCAAAGGTTGCAGACCCCTGTCATAGTAGTGGGAGACAGAAGTATTAGTAAGCGTTCCAAAGGTGAAGTGTGACATTTTCATGGAAAGTTGCCTGGATGGAACAAGTTACTTACCTGTAACACTTGTTCTCCACCATGGATCTTGCATGGATTCACATGCTCATGAATATTCCCCGTCGTCAGGGTGACAATCCTCAGTAAAAAGAAAGCAGTTTGCTTTAAGCTGAAACTGCTTGTCTCCTCTATAGCCTATCAGTGTCCTTTGGGTCAGACTGACTCCCCCCTCCCCCACCCAATGACACTCATCCTCCTAAACTCCACTCCTGCTGGCCAACTTCAGATTTGGTAGCGCACGTAAAGTGGCAGTATGAACCAAGAAGAGCCAGAGAGGGGAGGCAGAGAGGGTTTGCATGTGAATCCATGCAAGACCCATGCTGGAGAACAAGAGTTACAGGTATGTAACTTGTTCCTTCTCCATCATGGGGTCTTGTATGGATTTGCATGCTTATGAATATGATTATACAGTAGTGCATATACACAACCACGGGATGTGGCAAGGCTCACAGAAGCATACACTTACCCTGGAACAGATTCACCTCAAACAAACAGGTTGCGTAGTACCGCTTGGCCGTCCCGGGACTCCCCCCTGGAATCCCTGTAAACATAGCAGAATTTCGTGAAAGTAGACCTCCACGTAGCAGCCGTGCAGATGTTGAGCAGGGGAACACCAGAGAAAAACGCTCTTGCTGTGATGAGACTGGTGGAGTGGGCTCTCGGCAGGCCTGGAAGCGGTCTGTTGGCCAGACGATGGCAATGCACGATACAGCCGATTTCTATCTGGAGATAGGAGCCTTAGACAGGGACATTCCTGTGTCCTACAGGTCCAAAATAGAAAAACAGCGGAGACGTCTTCCTTAGGTCTTTCATGCATGCCACATACAAGTTCAGGGCACAAGCAACGTCCAGCAAATGCAACAGCCTTTCAGCAGGCAAAGAAGAGTTCACTAAGAAAACTGGTAGAACCAAAGGCTTGTTAAGGTGAAAGGCTAATGGAGCCTCCGGTATGAATGAAAGATGAGTTTGTGGAACCACTTTAGTGGCATGGAAGGACAAAGAGATTTATAGGAGAGGGCCTGTATCTCCCCGACCCACCTGGCTGAGGTGATCGCCACCAGGAAGGCGGCTGTCATGATGCCTACCCCCGGGCATCAGGACCAAGGCCCTCAGCTCCGGGAGCAGGCATCCAGACATTTGTTTAAACCTCATCAGCCACGGCTCATAGACTTTACTTACCTGATGCAGACTATGCTGCAAAAGAGTCCAAGCCTACATGAGGCCTGGATGGGACTATTTTGTTACAGGGACTATTTTTTACTCGGGCGTGGCTCTAGGGAACTTCTTACCTGGAACTACTTGGGAGGCTATTTAAACCACACCCGTACAGCAGCACATGCTTCGCGTTATTCTACATCCAGCAGCGTGACGCTCACCGTGCCTGCAGCCAGCATCCAGTCTTCTGCCACGCCCGCGTGCCTGCAGCCAGCATCCAGTCTTCTGCCACGCCCGCCTCAAACCCGGAGCGCCTAGAATAAAGAAGAAGAAAAGGACAAGGTTAGAAAACAAACTTATTTCAAATTCCTCACCTAATTCCAGAACCATTTCATCTCCGGTCCTCACCTAATTCCGAAACCATTTCATCTCCGGACCTGGAAAGTACATCAGTCCTGCACGCGTCGCTTCGCCAGCTCCAACACGGCGCCATACTCAGAAGTTCTCACAGCATCTTTCGATCCGGCACTGTCTCCATAATTTCTTTGCCGTAATCCGGCACCTAGGGGACACAAGAAAAAACAAGGTGAGCCAAGGGAATCAACAAATACAACCTCTTACCACCATAGACTTAGCTGATTTACCACCGACGGTATTATTCCATAACTCTCCACATTTTCATATGCCGCATCTGTAAAGAGGGAGAAAAACAACACGTTAACGCATGCAATAGTTACCGGACAGCGTTGGGTAACACAGACTCTTACCTGAACGCCAGCAGCAGCTACGAGACCTTCTTCTCACAAACTCAGTTGCAATTTAAGGAAGGAAGGGGACAAGAGTGAACATCGGGCACATTGAATTCTTTGAACTTGATACTTACCAATCCCGCCAGGGACTTCAGAGTCAATACTTACCGGAACTCTCCCAACGCCTTCAAACCAGCGAAGTAACTGGTATCTACGCGCCCCTGCAAGACACGCAGGATGGAGAGCTCATCTTTTAGGTGAGGTTAGTAAGGGGATATCGGAGGTGATCAAGTGGGGGAGAGTGAGAACAGTTGGGAGGCCATCACTAAAACCCACAGGTGGTTAATCCCTGTCTCCACTTGCAGGAAAATACTTCTTTGGGTCCAGCAGACAAGACTAGGCGGGCCAGTCCAGACAGTCATCTCTGTACTACACATCACGTTGAAGGAGACTGCAGCTGTCCGGGTCCGATCGACACCCGTGTGGGATCCAGGTGAGCGTAACAGCGGCCATCCACGACAAACTTCAAACTGAGGCCCCACGAGTTTAAACAGTAACATGTTCAGCTCCCAAGACAGGGCAGGTGCTTTCACTGGCAGGAATGTCCTGAAGAGACCCTTAAACTCCTTCACGAGCCTGTGCGACCACAGGGAAAGCTTGCCTGGAGCCTGTGTGTACTGGGATATTGCGGCATGGTGGACCTTGTTGGATGCATGGGCAAGATCAGCCTTGGGCAGCGAGAGCAGGTACGAGAGGAGCTGAGGAGTAGTTGGTGCAGCAGCACGATCTTCCGCACCTGGCACCACACTGTGAAGAGCTTCCACTTGCGTCTGTAGCAAGTCGATGTAGAGGGAGGCCACAGTTTTGGCCAGGGTCTTCTTGCATTCCAGCAGCAGTGAATAGTGCCGAAACACTAGGGCTGCAGGAGTCAGTCTGTGAGGCTCAGCGACGCCAGGTAGTGGAGCAGGATTGATCCTGCTTTACTGGAGAGGAGGTCGGAAGTGGAAGTAGCTGGACGGCTGGAACCATTGACAGGTGGAGGTCTGAAAATCAGATCTGCCTCGGCCAAGCCGGCGCAATGAAAATCATCCTGCAGTAGCAACCTCTGTGAGTTGATCACACATAGCAGTAGCGGAATTGGGGGGAGAAGGCGTACAGGAAGAGCCCCTCCCAGGGGAACGAGAAGGCATCCCCTAGACTCCTCAGCAGAGGATATCTGGTAGCAAACTTCTGACACTTGGCGTTGGCCGCTGTCATGAAGAAGTCGATCTGAGGAAGACCCCACTCGCTGAAGAGCCAAAATACTTGGGCTTGCTGAATCCCCCAATTCAAGGCAGGATCGCAGCTCCCTGCTGGGAGAGTCTGCTATGTGTCCTTGACGCCTGGCAGGTGAAAGGGGATGAGGAACATGCACTGAAGAATGGCCCACCACCATAGATACTGGGCTTCCAGGGAGAGAGGGGGGGGCACGTCCCTGCCCGGTTTCCTGATGTAAAACATGGTGGTGGTGTTGTCTGAAGATCTGCACCACCTTTCCTTGTAGCTGGAACGACATGAGGGCCCAGAAAACCACCCGCGGTTCCAAGACGTTTATGTGTAACTCCTTTTCCTCCAGGAGACAGGACCGTGGCAGGAGAATGTCCTATGTGGGCTCCCCAAACCTTCAGAGAGGCATCAGTAGTGACTGTAGCCTGGTATGATCTGGAAGGGAGTTCCTTGGGTGAGGTCAAACCAACCACCATTCGAGGGCTTGACGGCATGCCGATTGAGGGCGATCTTGTCTGTCCATGCGCCTGTGACTTGCTGCCACCGGGCGTCCAGAAATTCTTGTAGGGGGTCGCCTTTGGAGCCTACAAAAGTGGACCAGATGAATGAAGGAAGAGATGATCCCTAGCAAGTGTTTCATAGACTGGACTGTTGCAACAGACAGTCGACAGACGCTGCCTTTCCTAGGATGGCCTTCACCCTCTCCTCTGAGCGCGTCACCAAATGCGAGATGGTGTTGAGCCTGGTGCCCCGGAACTGAGCGTTCTGAAATGGCACCATGCAGGACTTCAGATAATTGATCGAGAATCCTAGCAAAGTTAGAAGTTGGATGGTTTCCACTCTGTGCTGGGTTGCCAGTGTGCGGGAGTGAGACCGGATTGGTAAATCGTCCAGGTAAGGCTAGACGTGGATACCTTTGCAGCGCAGATGTGCTGCTGTCAAGGCCAAGCATTTGTGAACACCCTCAGGGCCGATTTCATGTCAAAGGGAAGGGCCTTGAATTGTTAATACTGCCCCTGGATGACAAAACGCAGGAACTTCTGTGTTTGCGATGAATGGGGATGTGAAAGGACGTGTCGAGAGTCGTCACCCTCCTGACTTTTTCCTTACCAGAAAGTATCTAGAGTACACTCCGGAGGCGCTGGGGGACTGGTTCTATCGCTCCTTTCTGTAAAATGGCCTGAACCTCCTGTAGCAGCTGGGCCATGTGTAGTTCTTGTCGTGCGACAGGAGCAATGTGGGGGCACTGGTCTTGAAATTTTAAAGTGTGCCCCCGTGGAGACGTCCAGCACCCTTTTGTCAGAGATCTTTCACCATTGATAGACAAAGTTTGATAGTCAGCCTCCTCTTCTGTACGCAAGTGGGGGTGCAGGTCCTGGGCTAGTTCAAGTCTGCTTAAGCGTCTGTGTCCTGGATGAGGGATGATGACAACGCTGGGTGCCACTGCTGTAGGACTGCGAGCGACACCTGTAAGCCTCCTGGCTGGTGAAGTACCCCTTGAACTGCAGACTCTACCCTTCGGGGAACAAAAGGAACAACTTCTCAGTTGCAGGGTCCATAGAGAGCGCGCCGTCTCAGTGTCGGTCTTGATGGCCTGGAGGGTGTCATATACCACCTTCCCAAACAGGTTGGCTCCATCGAACAGCATGTCGATGACTTTGGTCTGCACGTCTGTGCAGAAATGAGTGGCCTTTAGCCAACCATTGACTCTGAGAGCCACACCATTCCCCATCTGGCAGAAACCGGAGTCCGCTATACCAAGCGATGATGTGGTCCGATGCTACTTCTACTTCCTGGAATAGGCCAAGGAAACCAATCAACAATAGCAAACAAATTGTTACTTTCTTTCTATTTTTTTATTTTTATGAAACCGGTCAATTTGTATAACCAATTGTTGTACCAGCGTATCAATCTCTTCCTTGTGTCATGTGCACACAAGAGGGTGGCAACAGACCGCAATTGAGACCCATGAACTTCCAAGTGGGGTAGGTTGGGAGACCGAATAGAATCTGTGAGAAGACTCCATAGAAAGAACATTACTGGTAAGTAATTTTTCCTCCAATGTATTGCATCCTCCACAGACTCCTGATCTTGATAGACTCGCAAAGCAGTGTCCACTCCGGTGGAGGGTTGAAAGTCACACCAGGAAACATTGGAGGATCGCTCTACCAAAGCGAGCATCAGCTCCCCGGCAATTTCTAAGCAGTTATGTTTGGCAAACTTGTGTAAAGAAGACCACGTTGCCACTCGACAAATGTCCCTGACTGCCACTCCCCTCTGAAGAGCTGAGGAAGCACGACGACTCTGGATGATGTATACTCTGGCTCCAGTGGAATTCTACGGAAAGTAGGGGAGGAGGAGCACTAGGCAATCGTATTACACTTTTACTGGTATATTTCATCTATGCTTTTTGTATTTCAGGTGCATATGGGTATTGTCCCCAGGCCTATGGAGACACTAAATGGAAAAATAAAACAAAAAAGCCTGTATTTGCCCACAGGTGACCCACGTGCACGCTTATCGGACTAAGTCCTTCTATGTATTTGATTTTCTTCTTGTTTTTGATTGGTTTGAGTAAACCTCCACCTTTATTTCTCAAAATTCTGATAGCCCTGGAATTGGGCCATACTGCATTTATTATTTTGGATACATTTTGTGATTAAAAAGTGTTTATTCTACATGAAATACTGCTCTCAATTTTTTAGAGTAATGCATAGAAAGATTTAGTCAGATAAGAGTGTACATGGGTCACCTGTGGGCAACTAAAAGCTTTTTTTATTTTACTTTTCCAGTGGAATTCTGACACCACCTTCGGTAAAAACGTAGGGTGAACTTTCAGGGATACCTTCTCCTTGAACCTCAGAAAAGGGGGGGCTTACAAGATGGTGCTTGCAACTCAGTGACACGTCTTGTGGACGTTATCGCCACCAAAAAGGCAGTCTTCAACGTGAGAAGTCTGATGGAAGTAGAAGGTAAATGCTCAAACGGAGGAGCCATTAGAAAGGTTAGAACCATGTTCAAATCCCAATCTTTGACCACAAAAGGCAAAGGAGGAAATGAATTAACAGGGCCACCCCTGGGATGGTAAATTATTATCCTCATTCTGGCATCCTTTTACACAAGGAAAAAGGCCACCAGATACCCCTTTACTGTACCCACGTGTAGGCCTGAATTGGCTAATGCCAACAAAAGCTCCATTATTGAGGAGGTGAGACATCGGGTACACTCCCTTCACCTTACACCATGCCCTTAACTTTCTGCATCTGCACATGTACAGTGACCTTGTGGACAGTATGTGCAAACAACACCACCACTAGCATCTCCTCTGCAAGCTCCCAGTCCCTGTACCTTAGCTTCTCAAGAGCCAAGCATGCAAGCTGAGGTTCGGGTGAAGCACATTGCCTTCCGACTGAGACAACAGGTCTGGGCGAGGTGGGCAAACGGCCAGTTCCAGGAGATCCGGTCCCACATCCTCTTCGCCCGGCCTGAGGCGATAAGGATCAGGCAAGCCCTGAATTGCCTCAACCTCCTGAGAACCCCAAAGGATGACTGGCAATGGCGGGAACTAATAATGAAGGTCGAAAACCCACTTCATGAAAAATGTGTCACCCAGTGCCCCTCTGGGGTGAAATTCCCTCCAACAGAAATGTTCGCATTTTGTGTTGTCTCTTGTCGCAAACAGATCGACTGCTGGAGTGTCCCCCGCCTGGTGAAGATCTCTGCAATGACCTCTGGCATAGCTCTGCCTGCTCGGACTGTCCGTCAACCCAGTCTCCACCCGTGCCAGATGAACCGCAGAGTCTGATGTTCCCCAGAATCCAAAACCATAGCTGCATGGCCTCCCTGAACAGTGACAGTGATCTCACGCCTCCCTGCTTGTTTAGGTAGTACATGGACACTTTGTTGTCCGTTAGAACCAGGCCATGTTTCCCATGCACAGACGACCCAAATGCCATCAGCGCTAGTCTGACTGCTCGCATTTCCAGCAGATTGATGTGGCAACATTTCTCCACCTGGGACAAATGGTAGCGGATTTGAAGATAGACTGAATGAGCCCCCCAGCCCTTCAGAGAAGTGTCCGTGAATAACTGCGCTTCCGGCCATGGACGCCAGAGAGGTTCTTCAGCAAACATGTTTGTTCTGCCGCTTCACCAAGTCAGGTTGTGAGCCACAGACCTAGACACCAGGAGCACATCCGACATCTTGTCGAAAAATACTGCAACCACTGGCTCATGAGAAGCAACTACAGGGATCTCATCCGGAGGCTTGCCTGCAGCGCCATGAAATCTGAAACAGACTATCTTCGGCACGTTGGAGACTTTCTTATCAGGAGTAAAAGCCTCCCCCTTCCCAGGTGTTCAAGACCGCTCTGATGAATTGGATCCTCTGCACTGGTGAGATCTGTACATTCAGGTAGAACAAGTCATGCAGCAGCGAACAAGTCTCCTCGAGATGCCTTGAAACTTGTTCTGGCGACTTAGCCCGGATTAGCCAAACGTCCAACTATGGGAATACTAAGACATCGGTTCTCCTGAGATGGGGCGCTACTACTGCCATCAGTTTGATAAGAACCCTGTGTGCGTAGGTCAAGTCAAAAGGGAGCACCTTGAACTGGTAATGTTCGTCCCCAATAATGAACCTCAGGTAACATCTGTGCTTCCAGTGGATAGGCACGTGGAAAAAGGCATCCTGAAGGTCCAGGGCCACAAGCCAGTCACCATCCTGAATTTGTCTTTCCTCAGGAACTTGTTCAAGTCCCGTAACTCCAGGATGGGACGAAGTCCTACCCCTTTCCTGGGGACCAGGAAGTATCTGGAATACCAGCCCAAGCCTCTTTCTTCAGCTGACCACTCTTCTACTGCTCCCTTCTAAAGAAAGGCCTGGGGCTCCAGTTCCAGCTGTCGGGAGGGTGGTGGAAGTCTGGCCTAACTCGATCAACTGAAGGACCCAGGTGTCAGAAGTGATCCCCATTCCATTTGCCTAAGAATCCAGAGACTCTCTCCAACCGGAGATGTATGGGGGTGGTTGGGAGAACTCAGAGGTTTCCGAGGTGTGGGTGCCATCAACGTGGCCATGGGAATCTACACTTCCCCTGCTTGGCCTCGGCAAGCTGCACCCTTCTTGGGACGGTGGAGTACTGCCTATAGCCTCGTCCTCTCGACCCAAAGCCAAATTCGGCCTTGGAGGTTGCTGCTGCAGAGCCAATCCAGTGACTTTGCTGTCAATTTGAAGTCTCTGAACTTGGAGGGACTCATCAGCTTTGGGCCAAACAGATGCTCCCACGTCAACGTTTGGACATTCAGGGAACACTCAGAGCTCCTGAGGTAGGCTGACCTGCACACCACCGTCAACGTGCCCATGGCACTGCCCAAGCAATCCACGGAATCGAAGCCAGACTGGAGTGCCTGGAAGGAGTTCACTAATGATTTCCAGAAATCCATCCCCGACTTCCCCCACTGGGAAATAGCTGGCTGCTTCTGTGGTGGCGTTCCATAGAATATGCTAAAATGTTGTAAAGGTACAAGAGGCATTAATGGCTTTCAACGCCATGCTCCGTGAGGCAAATACTTATTTTTTGCAAAAGCCCTGACCTTCTCCGACTCTGTGTCTGTGCAAAGGTTCAAAGTGGAGGGACTTGATGCAACTATGGCGGCCTGCATCGATTGCGCTTCGGGGTTCAAGTGGACTGTCAAGAACAGAAGATTGCCTCTCGCCGGTTTATATTTTTTTGTCAACTCTGCAACCTCCACTGGCTTCGAACACTGGCATTTCAACAGTCGCATGATAGAGTCCACTATGGCAGCATTGACCAGCAAAACGTGTTCAGCCTACAGTGCTCAGTCGAGGATGTCAGTCAGCTCATACTGCAATACCGACTTCGTCTGAGTGCTGAGCTAGAGTGCCAAGATAACCTTCTTGACCGCCTTGCGGTACTAGGCGTTCGGGTTTGCATTACAGCGGCTTCACCCCAAAAAGGGATCAGGTCGACTTCCTCATTAAAAACTGACTGCCTCGAGTCAAAGAAGTCTATTCTCGATTCCGGAGCGTAATTTCAATCGTGCGTGACTTCCGCTGGTTGAGAGGTTTCTCACCCCGAGGAGGTTGCCTAAGGTATCGGCATGCAGGAGTAGGCATAGCCTTCGAGGACACGCTGAAGGGCATTTGACCTCTCTTGGCTACCTTCACGCTGGACAAACCAGGCACCATCAGAGCAGAATCAGCCTGTGGTGTTGAGGCCGGAGCCGTATCAGCTGCGGCCTTCTCAAAGACTTTCATCATCTGCCTTTTAAAGTATTCTCACTCTTTGCAGCGTATGACTTAACCGTATCTTCCGATGAGACAGAATCACGTCTGTGCTTCTTTTTGTGCAACAAAGATGAGGAAGAACAATGGGAGACTCTACACGAGTGCAAGATTTCTTTTTAAAGCTTTTTTGGAGGCACCTTCCTTCCTGACACTTCTCTGGGATAGGCCCCAGTGTCATGCTCTGAAGATTTTGAGACCGACTTTGCTGGAGATTGATAGTGGTTTGCCAAGCGCCAGCTTAGCCGAATGTTCCTTCACCGCCTTAGCGTACATGACAAGATCCACGTTGCTCCGTAACATGCCCGACACAGACACACCACATGCAGATAGTGTGTGGATCTGTGATGGACATTTTGGAGTTGAAGTCCGTGCAGCACTTCAATCGAGACAGTTTAGGCCCTGAGATTCTGGCATGGCAAGATTTCAAACAAGTCGAATGTACGAGCGTGTTCAGAGTAGTATGCTGAGCGCACGGAAAAGGGAACGGATGTAAGGGGGCATAGTGCATCCCTTTAGTACAGCGATCAACATCACTTCCGTTGTCGATGAGTGACACGACCGAATAAGTCAGAGCCGAGAGACTGTCGAGCGGAACTACAGCGGTGTCGAAAAATATTCAAGTAGCGGACACTGGACGAATATCAAGATGCGGAATCTGTGGGAGAATGCAATCCATCAAACACTACTTTATTTATCAAGCAATGGAGCATAAAGCTCAACTCATACTCCAGTGTATGCAAAATTGCCCAGTTTAAAAAGTCAGATCTATATGAGAGCTTTTGGTTGACATATTCACGTCCAGAGTAAAGATTTGGCTAAAAAAAATTATTTTTGGGTCATGTCCCATTGCTGGGTTATGGGGTATCCTGGTTAACACCAACTGCGTGAGTGGGTGGAGCCTACAATGATTCCTTATGGGAATTCAAGACAAACTTTTACATCCATAGCACTTAAGGGGTTAAAGATCCCTTGATGGAGCTAGGTGGTTTCATTGTAGGTGAAATGTATTGTCTGTATATCCCGGACCCTGTAGATGTATTCTGAAGCCTGTTTATGCTCAATATGGGGTGAGATCAGTGCAACAGGCTTTTGCTTTTTTGTCATGTGAGGAATACGTGCACTGGAGGGAATTGTTTTCTGAAACAGCCTCCCCCAGCCCCCTTCGAATCAACTTTGCTACGTCCTCCTTACTCTCAGTAACTGAGTGTGCAAGACTGAAAACATCTCAACTGGGTATTGCGCTGATAACCCTGTGTATGTTCTGAACACAGCCCTTGTATTGTTTACTCGTTCTCAACTTGCACCAAGTCTCCCTGTGCAATGGAACAATTCACCCACATCCAAGTTATGGTCATGTTGCACAAGATACTGAAAAAGAAGTATTTTACACCAGATAACTCTGAAGTATTTTTTCCCTGTATCACAGTGTAGGTTGCCAGCATGCATTTGGTTGCTACGTAGTCTATGCTGCTAGTACTTAAACCAATTAAATAATTTACACAGTGAATAAGAGTTGCGACCAGAGCTGGAATAAAATAATGAATATATATATATATATATATATATATATATATATATATATATATATATATATATATATTCAATATAAAGAATCGTTAGTTGCAGGGACTTTAAGGTGAGTACTTAATCCAACACCACCCTTGAAATTCAGCCTAAAGCCACCTTAACTTCGCGCCCCCTGTTGCGCAGCCTATGACCACGACGACATCACAGATGATATCCCCGATGACATCACTGGTAACATCTGCTATTCACTCACCAGTGGCCAGTAGAACTCCTGCACCCATGTGTCCATCACAGTTGTCTTCTGGTTTATGGATGGTCCTTCAATCGCAGACCCTGACCTTGGACAGCCAGTGCTGTCTCCAATTCTGGTGCTGTACCCTGCTTCTGCCCGTGGGAGTCAGTTTGACCTCTGCCGCCTTTTAAAATGCTAAAATCACAAATGCAGAAATGTAACGTGGTCTAAATATGTGCAAGTACCTAGAGTGATCCTATGTCTGATGCCATCAGTTAAAGAATCATTGTTGTCATATGATATTAGGGATGTCATCAGTGATGTCATACATGATGGTATTAGTGATGTAATCACAATATGATATGACATCACAGCTGACATTCCAGAGGACATCACTGATGACATACTTACATTACAACACTAACTGGCCATGGACAGTGGCAACAACGTTTGGCCTTGCCCACTGTATATTTTAACACAATAAGGGGCCACTGTAAACTGTGATGTCATCATTGTGGTAATAGGCTGTGCAACATGGGGCGCAAAGTTAAGGTGTCATTAGCTGAATTTCAGGGCTTTTGTTGCATTAGGTTCTCACCTTAACACCCCCGTAACTAACGTTTTTTTCCTTGAATTTCCAAGGTTTTCTTATACAATGTTTTTTTCCCACACCACTGGCTGTGCCCACGAAATATTTTAGAACACTACCAGTCCACTAGCCATGTTCTTTGGCCATGGCCAGTGGCCGGCTGTGCCACACTGTATTCTTTAAATCCCTACCGGGTCACTAGCCATGGCCTTCGGCTGGGCCCACACTCCAGTTTAGAACACTACCAGAACACTAAGCCATGGCCTCTAGCCATGGCCAGCGGGCATGGCCTTCCGCCGTGCCCACTGTCCATTGTAAAACAATACCAGACCAACGGCCATGGCCTTTGACCGTGCCCACTCTATATTTTATAACTTGCAAACCATCGTTTAAAGACGTTCTTCACTCACAGCCTGATTTTGACCTGTTTTCACAGTACTATTGTTATATATAAAATATGGCATGCTTTGAGAACTCACAATTGTTTGAGGCAATGCAGAGTGACATTAAAGTATTTGCCAAGGATCACACACTTTGGTCCAGCAGGGTGCTACAAGCCCCTTGTTTTATGGCTGGTCTCTTGGTGACTGTTGTGATACATGGCACAACCCCAATTAATGGCATTTAAGCAGCATGAAAAAAAGGAAAAAATGACTGGCTGTAAGAATTACATATGCCCAGGTACTTTTGCCCCATAGCAAAAATCAAAAGCAGGCACCCATGAATATATATACGCACAGTGAACATGTATTCTAAATTGAAATATACAAATTTAGTTAAATTGACCTTCCCCTCAGAAGAAAGTGCGCAAGACAAAATAGCATTGGATTTTTAATAAAAGTAATGAACACCAGAAAAACAATATGAGAGATAATGTTCCAGTAAATATGCTGGCAAAGTATAAAAGGTGCTCACCTTTTAAACCCAGCAATCTGTAGTGAAATATTCCCTGGAAAACAAAATCCCAATACGAGACAAGCGCTTGTGGGCTTGAGGATAAGCATCTGCAGTGGGAACATGACAACCCAAGTAAAATCCTACTAGCCAAATACTTGAGCAAGCTTGCCAACCTCAAAAAAATCAAGCGGTTGTGTACCCCCTCTGAAAAAAAGTTAGACTGGCCACCCACAGTGAAAAGCAGCTACAATCAGGGGCAAAAACCTTCACCAGTGTCCAGGATTGCAACCCCTATTGCCACAGCTGGGGCAAATAATAATGACTTACTTGCCCCCTCATCATTTTGCCACCTCAACCCCATGCCTGGCTTTCAGCAATACTATGCTTTATAAATATAACTTGATAGTGACATTCAAATATATAAATCCTTATAGATCTATGCGAACAATTTGGACATTCACCACCCCCCCCCCCAATCTTGATTGAGAGACTACAAATACCAAAATGCAATTCTGCAAAAGGCAAATAAAATGGTCTCTCAGAGCACTGGTAACACAGAACATCTTTAAACGATATTGGATATAAAACCAAAATGTTATTCTAGTTTGCCTCACACATGCAAGCTTGATTTGCAATTCCCCATGTATTTGCAGCGCCTTACCCAGAAATGGAAGCTCTTTTCAAGTGGGCCTATTGGCAGCTTGACCCTCAGAGTACAATACTTTCAAGGACTGAAAAACACCAGTTTAAAAAAAAAATAATGCGGATGCCGTGTGTTTTCTTGTGTTTTGAGATATTTAAAACCAAGAAAACATGTGGCATCCGGGACTGTCTCCCATCTATGCAGTAACCAGGACCGACCCTGCTTAGCTTCAAAGCGAGGCAGGGGCTAGCCCCCTGAGGCCATGTTGCTCCAAGTGGTCATGTAACTTGGGCTGATTTATCAGGCAACATGGCCTGAGGGGGGGTAGGCCGATTCCTCGCTTTGAACCAAACAGGGCTGGCCCTGTTTGCTGCATGGATGGGAGTCCCAGATGCCTAATGTGTTACTGGCAGTGGCCAGTGACTTTAACCCCGACGTCACTGTAGCTGTAGAAAATATATATATTTTTTCACTTTTTTCCATAACCACGGCTATTAACTATAAATAGCCTAGTTATACCCTTGGTTATAATTTTGTAGTTCTTATGAGCACAGCTATCAGGAAAAACAGTGGGGGGTGGATGGGGTTCCCTGCCCTCCCAGACTCTCACCAAGTGCCCCCCCACATCTGTGCCTGCTCCAGAGATATAAATATTTTGGAGAAGGGGGCACCCCCTTCTCCATAACATATTTTTAAAACTATTGGACGGAATAACCCCAAACCACAAAATGATCTCAAGTCAACGCTTCGTGCTCAAGTTGTTTCGCATATGTTTAGAATATGGGAAAATGAATGGGGACTAGACCACAACTTCATGTGTTTCGTTTGGTTTCTTAATAACTTTATTTTTTAACAAATCATTCCCAAATTGTGATGTCTGGGTGAGGGGTTTGGGGGCGTACCTAATTATCATCAGAATTTTGACTAAATCAGTCAAAAGTTATTAGCAATTCATGTTTTCGGGCTTCCTATGGAAGTCCGACTCACCTTAACTAAAGGGTGGCAGTAATAAATATATATATATTTTTTCCGGTTTCGTTAGCTGGGTGATGTTCTCAAAATGCAAAAAGCCTCTTGTAGCAGAGGTGTATGAAATCTTTCCATGAAGATGATGCAGTAGGATGAGGTTTAGATCAATGATGACGGAGATCTGAGAACATGTTACAGGATATCTTGGTCATCAAGTTCTGAGGAGTTCTGGTCTGATCACTCTAGAGGATTGAGGTGACATTTCTGGGAGAACAAATATGGGTATAGTTCAGAGCAAGGTCAACCTAAATGGCAATTTTCCCACTACACAGTGTCTGATGTACTGTTTAAGAAATTACTTTAGGCCTGGAACACAAATAAATCATATGTTTTAAAGGTCTTGATGTGTTAGAGATCAAGGAAATTATCCATGGTTAGGGACAACCTGGCTGTTATATCATGGAATTCTCAAGTTTCATTTAATTCTTTAAAGGCTTTTGCCAAATACAGAGTCCATGAAAATGGAGCAAGGGGGAGGATTGCGCTTGCATTTCGGCAGATGCCACCTTGAGATCTGGCCCCCAAGACAAAGCAATTGGGGGAATGCTGGGCAAAGAAATAGGACGATTAAACTATAATTCTTTTTTTTTCTTCTTCAGGTGTCTCTGCTTATTCCAAGCCTCCAGGATTGGTGTCTCCTTATGGCCGAAACACTGCCTTCCCAGAATACCCGTGGAGTTTCAATCCTTACCTATCCGGAACTTTCCCGCTCAGCAGCTCCAAACTCCCGGCATCTCTCTACCCCCCTCACTTTTACCCCAACCCACTAGCAGGGTCCCTGGGGCACCTCCCTGCACCAGTCTCCCTCCTATCGGGGGAACCTCTGGACCGTCCAACTTTGGCTCCTGGGGCCGTTCCTCGCATTTGCCTGCCTCCACACCCCAGCAACCTGCCCCTCAGAGGAGATGTGAATGCGGCCAGGGAGCTGGGGGTTCAGCGAGCCTCAAGTCCAGCTGCCAGAGGAGTCCGGGAGGATCCTGGGTCAGATTCGGACCTGGAAATAACCGACCTTAGCGACAGCAGCTCGGAAAACGAGGCCTTCAGCCCAGAGTGCCTGGCAGACAAACTGGGTACACTGGAGAATACAGTGCGGAACCTAAATAACCTGGAACCCAATGAACAACACCGCCTGGGCAAGCCAAAGAAATTGGGCCAGTCAAGCTGAAAGCTCCAGCGGACACTGGCCCTGGCCAGAGGCACTAGAGACGCCTCCTAATGAAACTGATTAACAGACATTTCTTGATGAGAAAGAAAATATATATATACATATAAATATCTAGAGATAAGTTTAAATGTTCTGATTGTCCCAACTGAGTCATTTCACTGATTGTGTATATTTTTATAGAAAAGTTCCCTTGTATACTTCAGAGTTTCACAGGAACCCACATGGGCAGGCTTTTCAGATATACAAATCACTCGGTCCTATATATTCTACAGCTCCCACTTCCTTTATGTTGCATCATTCAAACTGGGGGTCCCGAATCCCAGTGCTGGTCAACACATCATAGCACGAGGACCACCCAAGCATAAAGGATTGGGTCAGAGTTAGGAAAAAAGGCACAAGGGCAAGGGTTCTATGGCTGGAAGGGTGGAGGTGGCTGAGGGTGTAAGAGGTCTTTACTCAAATGGTTTTTCAATACACACTAACACAGGAAACAAAAGTAAATGTGTGGGTAAAAGTGGTGGAGTGGGTCGAGGTTTGCGGTTCTTGCGGGCACCCCTTCCGTTCCTGGTATCAAATGCATATTGGCACTGTGTAGCCAAGTGTGTGGGCAGGCCCAGTGGGTGTGGTGGTGCTCTCTGTCTTTCAGGGTTTAGGCCCACCTATTACTGGAGTGAGCAGAATAGAGTTCAGCAGAAGGTCGTGAAAAAGCACAACCGTAGTTCAACAGGGACAGTTCTAGGAACTGCAAAGTGCCAATAAATACAGCAGCTATCATTGGCACCATAAGCGATGACATCACCACCTCTCAGCATCCCTTTTATCAGACAGAACACCCTTGCTTTAATTTGCAGTCCTCATAGTAGGGTGACGAGTCCACAGCCTTCCCTTTGCCCATGGACCCCCGCTCCTACGTAAATCTAGGTCTGCATCCTTCACAACATCACAGCGATATGCAAGTAGTGTCGGGCCCTTAATGGTGATCATCAGCTCCCCAGGAACAGCATCAACATTACCTTATCTCAGCGGTCTAGTCCCAGCTGGAATGACCACCATTATGGAGCATTTTCTGGCAATGGTGTCCTCCTATATTTCACTTAAAGCAATAAAAAGAAAAAAGCATCCGAGTGGCCCAGAATATGCGTGTTCATGATCACGACAAAACAGTGTTCAGTGAAAATACAACCAAGTGGGTGACATCACAAAACGTGCAGGACATTTCAAGAACAGGATTTTAAAGATTGTACTAAGGTTTGATGACATCACAGCACATTTTGGGGGTCGCAGGACTTTTGACATAAGAGTGGGTGACGGCACAGCAGTTTGACAAAACAACAGTAACTTGAAAGGCATAGCAGAATGACTGGTTTACAGACATAACCGTGGGGCAAAGGACAATGAGATGATCTGGTCCGTGGCATCAGAGCAGGGATAGTACTATCTGCGTTCTTGGCCTAGCTGTGTGCTTTACGTGTGCAGTTTCAATTTCCTGACATCAGGATACTGGCTGTGCTCATCTTGCTACTTGTCGGTCGGATCTCAGCCATGTTGGTTGCTTTTTTGTGTATCCAAGTACATACAATTCTGCTGCATTTGGCGCCCCAGCCCAAACTAGCATAGTCAATGGAGAGGAATCATGCAATCACACAACACAGAACATGGCAATAAAGGGGATCGATTCTTCCTGGCCAATGCTATGGGACTTCCAGGAGAGAACAGGAACACTGCGTGTCCTGCGTTGGGCCAGGTGAGGTGGAGTTATTGGGTCATTGGGGTTCGGAAAGTTACTGCTCCAACAATGTCAGGGCTGCCATGATGAACTCCAAAGGGAAGGCAGCAGTCTTTCTAGTGCAAATCTCCAACATGCAGAGACCGCTTCGCACACACACTTAGCCCATCACAGACTGATCAATCCCATCCTGCAACAGCATCATTGATTGGCACTCCAATAAAGCACCACCCTCTGCCCATGGCACGCTCGCAACAGGGGCCTCTTGACAGGCTTTGCAGTGGGCCGCTAGCGCTTGTTTGCCCTGCTCCTGTAACACAAAGAGCCATTGGAATAGTGAGAGGGAAAACTTAAGATATTCAGTACACATGTAGGCACCAATACTGCCAAATACGGGGGCATACAGAGCTGTGATTGAGAAAGGAAATACAGCTTTTTGCAGCATACGTCTTTTTCCAAGGGCTAATACATCTTTTTTGATACCTGCAAACATCACCAGAGTAAGAGCAAGACGCCCGAAACCTGGGACGAAGAACACTCTAGTAAAAGCTGTATAAAAAGCACACGTTATATGTTTTTGATGACTGGGGCCAGCGCCCAAGGGGTTTCCCCTTCCTCCCATGCCAGTGTGACATTGATGGTGTGTTTCATCGTTGTGTTTGGTTAATGGCCATTGTTTGCTTGACACCAGATTCGTTTTTTAGCAGGCTGCGGTTTCCAAAACATGAATACAGAAGAGCCATCTGATCTGCCTCAGGCAATATCGAGGACCTCAGGCTTATGCAGCATAGTGGTGTGATGACCAGGCCGGCAGACAATTCCGGTCAAGGCGGATCCGCTGGGCACCAGCTGCAGACTGGCCCTAGACGCCCGTCAGTTCTTCTCAAGGTTTCCCCATGGACTACAGCACTCCGAGATCTAGAGGCAGCCAGACAAGATGGAAAGATGGACCATGCACAGAAGAGTTGGAGCCTGCTTATCAACTAACAGCCCTGTGTAAATGTTAAGTAATTAGTCTACCCATGTTTAGGCCTCAACCGACAGCCCCTAAGGCTTTAACCTGTAGAGTCTGATATGATGGTACAGCCACTCCGTCATGTCTCTTTCCTTGTGGTGTGGAGCATCTGCACCCCCTGGCTACCTGTAAACCCCTCCTTTGCCTGTGGTTTCTCTGTGTTTTCAACAAATGTAATTGTGGCCAAGGGGAGGGAGGATGCGTTTATGATTCTTTTTTGTAAATATAACTGAGTGTACAATTCTTAAGATATGTCGAGTTTTATCTGCCAGCAGATGCTGCCTCATGAGCCAAGGTGGATACTAAAGCAATAAACAGACTTGAGCTGCGATGAGTTTTCCGGATGGATGTTTCTCCTGGTTTTTTATTCTCGCTGTGACTTCTTCAATCACCTACACCTGTTTCGGACAGGGGAAATGGGAGGGGAATGGGGAAAGGATACTCATCGTGCAGCAGAAATTGTTCGTAGAGGGAGCAACGCAGAAGCAATCCGATCAGAAGATTACATCTGGCTCAGAAAGATGGGAACTGAAGGTGGCCATCTAGAAGAGCTTATGATGGGAAGCATCTCCAGGGCAGGGCGGAGTATCTGCTCCCTTTTGGAGCAATGGTAGCAGATAGAAATCATTGGAGTCTTCCGACACAATCAAAGTCCAGAAATGCAGTTCAGCTCAGACACGGACCTCTTTCTAAGCATTCAGACTTCAGTAGCAGTCTAAAAAGTGACACTGCATGCATCTTCTTATTTGACCACATTTTGCATATAGCCTCAAAGACCTCGGAAGGGCGCATTAGGACTTAGGACAGAGCCCCCTCCACAATCTATTGCTCTCTGCTGCACCTCGGACAGTAACTTGGGTTGGGGGCATTATTCTGCAAAAATGACAGCTTCTTTGATATATAAGGCGTAATTGTTTGTGTAACATGGGACGCTGGAGGGCCCTAGTAGGAGAGAGGAAGGGCAGGTTGCACATTACTTGCACAAGAAGAGACATGTGCCGAGAAGATTTGGTAAGAGTGGTGGAGAAAAGGACTTCCAGAAGACTATTCTTATAAGAATTAAATCAATGATACATTATCAGGTAGTGGTCTTTTGAGATGCGTGGTTTCTCTGTTTTTTTTTAAATGCGCAATTATTAATTTTATGTACAAGTATAGAGAGAGAGTTTTGTGTACAAGTAGTTACGTAATTGAACTGCAAGTGGCATTAGGGTACGACAAAATCTTAGGGCTCTTCCTGATGTGCATCAGAGGAGATTCTGATCGAATTCATCGCGAATGACGCATTGGCACTCGAATGGGGCTATGCTGGAAGCCAGGTGGAGCGCAAAGTAGGAGCTGCCACACACACGCTCTTATCAATCAGGATAGTCCTTTAATAGAAACTATTTGCCTCAGAGATGCACCATTGATATACCTAGTTAAAGTTGGGGACAATCTCATAAAAACAGTCATATAATTGAAACGATTTCCAAAAGTAGAGACATGCTTGCAGGCTCTGGGTGGGCTCATAATTACACTGAGAATGACTTCCCTCCACAGACTGACCGAGGACCTGGCCACATACGTCATACATTCATTCACAGAGTAATAACATCCTGCTTAAAGTTTGAAGAATGTGCCAAGTGGAGCGTTCTACAAAATGACATACTCTTCAGAGGAAAGGAGGAAAACTGATCATGAGATGGTTTTCTTTGATTGGAGGGGGCATGCCACGATTGTGGCAAATAGTCTTACGAGAGAAAAGGCTATGGCAGGCTGGCAGGTCTGCACCATCACTGGAATGATCCCACCAAACATTTGGCCCTGTAGCATTCAGTCAGTCATTCAATGCACCACATTATCGACGTATAGTCCCCCACTGATCATATGAAGAATCTACAGGAATCGCAGGTGAGAAATCGGCTTGCTTTTATTGTGGCACTACCAAGCTACTTCCCACCATCACAAGCCTCCTTAAATGCCAACACCATCTCTCCCCAACACCTCCCTGCCCCCCGACCCCGCTACCACCTCGAAGTCTCCACCAAAGGCCAAGCAAGCAGGAAATCTCTCGCAGTAAATTCAGGGCAAGCGGAGAGGGGGATTGCAACCACCACTTTGGAAATATCATAACCACTGCAATCACCACTGAAAGAAGTGAAACAGAAAACGCATCCAAACTGGCAGAAACACAAAGACAAATCAGAAATAATTTATACACCTCGCCTATCCAACTTCAAAGAAAAATGGAAAGGAAACACATACATGCCTTTGTGACGTTTTGCGATATTGCAGCACTAAGTTATCTTTTTTTAACACAAGTGTTGAGGGGTTGGATGAATGGAAGCCTTTGTTTGTTTTTATTTTTGGTCCCAAATACCCTGAAGCGTAATAAAAAAATAATGGAATTGCTGGTTTTTCCCTTGCAAGAAAAACGTCCACCATTTTAGTGACAGAACTAAAACGTCTTGGGGAACAGTAGAGTAAAATAACAATATAGTACAGTGGCAACACTTGGAGGGAACGGGCAGCAAGAGGGACAGGAGTGGTTACAAGTGGTATTAGGGAACATCAGAGTCCTCTCGGTGTTCCAGTGAAGTCCAAAAGATTTGGAGCAACTTCTCAAATGCTGGGCCTTGAGGGTGGGAAGGGGGCAGGTGCAAGGATTCTTCTTGCAGGGAAATCATCATGCAGGATGGAAAGGAATACCTCTGAATCCGTTGAGATTCTACGGTTGTTGATATACCATGCTTTTCGTTTGGCGGCTGATAACCCATTCAAGTGTATGGCTTACTGTGGATGTGAACTGAGTGCAGGGCAGCCGACACCAGCCAAATGCAGGTGAGTTGAGAGGTATGAAAAGGCAGAGTCCTTAATACGCGCCTCCCAAATCTCTGCTGGCCAGTGTCAAAGGAAAGAAAGATCTTACTTAGACGCACAACAGGACATGCCACATGCTGTCGGCAATACTGAAATTGGTGAGTGGGAAAAGGATAAACGAGGCTGAGAAGGCATCTAAACCCCTCTAAGCAACAATGGTCAGCCTAAATGCTAAAAAATATATATTTATGGATAAAAACACACTCTGTGCAGGCGAGTCGCTCACGCTCCTATACAACTACGTTCCGTTTTATTCAAATATATAAAAAAATATCCTGGAATACACATATATATATATATATTTAAAAAAAATTTAAAAGCCAAGAGGCACTTGGGTGAAGTTTGGGATCACTACTGGATATTGAACTCGCATGGTGGGCATCAGCTTCCAAAAGGGCTGAATGCCTCATGTGGCAAAACACATCTGAATAGCACCGCCACCGTGAACAGTTGGTGATCGTGACCAGTTTTTCCTAAAGGTGTCTGGATCCACTATCCTTCGCAATTATGCAATTTATTGGCCATGCCAACAGAACTTTTACAACTGCTGAATTCAATTCATAAATGCAGAAAGTAAAAGATTAAAAGGCCGAAAAAAAGCACTCAAGTAAAAGGGGACTATCCAATAGGCCTCTCTCTTCAATGTTGGCGTTAAAGACATACATTTCTGGCTAGCCCTATATCTTTGGAATTTTCTTTTCTCCAGGGCCTGATGACACAAGAATCCCCTGAAAAATGGGCGGGGCAATGTGTTGGGGAATGTAAAGTAACTGTGGTAGCCATAACTAAATGCAACGTGATAACTCTTAAGAGAGGTTTGTCTGTTGAAGAAGACAGCAGTCTGTAGAATGCAGGAGATGCCAATTAGGACCATCTGCCTTGATGCAGTCACATCCTTCTCAACATTCCATCACCTCCCAGTCCCTTCTATCTACCAGAACATCCAGTGTACACGTTAGTTCCTCAGTAAAAGACCAGGATTTCCTGTTTTTCCCCCAGTGGCAGTCTTTCCGTGGGCCACGTATACATAACCCAAGAAAACAGGGTAACTAAACCCACGAGAAAACCCCCATAACACTATGTCAGTAATGGCCTCCCACCTGAAGCCATTGCACCCTTCACACAGTTTATTGCTTTTGTCCCCATGGCACTTGAAGTTCAGTCTTTAGGATGACATGATTAAAAGCACAAGTATCTGGCACTAATTAGTCAACAGCACAGAATGTTTTTTTGGGTCTGGCACCATAACAGTTTGCATGAAAGGACAGTAGGGATGGCGTTGCAGAGGATATTACGAGCAGTCATCCCCTCCAGTCTTGAGGTCCCTGCTATTGAATCTTGTGTGAAGCAAGCCGGGGTCCAGTGTGGCAGCTATTTCCTTGTCCTCTCTCACGAACAACCTGTTGGCAGTGAGACAATAGACATAAGTGATCGAGAAAACGCTTGCATTGCATTGTTCAATTTTATAAGCTGAAAGACTTTGCTGAATAACAAGCAGCGCTAAGTGAGCACAGAGATGCCCTCCTCTTCACACCACAGACTATGATCTGTAATCCCAGGCGTGGGCACACTCCAGAATATTCACTTGGTAAAGCCTCAGCACCTGGAGATAACTACAGTTATAATGCAGACAGTATAAATACCTATTAATATACATTAGGGCAGGGCTTTAATATGCACCTACCCGACTATAAAACAGGTTAGAAAGAGTTCTGGCCCTAAAAGGGCCATCTTTCCTGGCTTTTAAAGTACATAACATGAACTAAAAGGGTGTTAAACTAAACAGGAAAGATTGGAACAAAGCTAAAAAAGAGAATTAAATGTCTAGTTTCCCCTGCACTCCCATAAACCTTTAAAACTCGTAAACATTATAGAATCATTGGGGACCTCCATTTCCTTCAAGTTTGAAGTCATCCTTTGTTTGGGTTCATCTGTGTCTTCATTTGATGATCTGATGAACTTTACTTACCAGTTACCAGTAGTAGTCTTTTTGCAGCTTGTATCAGTTTGTTGTCTTGTGCACTAGAAAACCTATCCCTCCCATTTGATGAAGTAGCAAAACATTGTGTTTCATTTATGTGTTTCCCTTGATATATCCACACACCTCTGTGACAGATTTAAATTACCAAACCCTATGACCTCAGGAGCCAAGCTGATAAATTTAGAGAGTGTAGACTGGGGAGAGTGTGATCACCAGTCTCTTGAGTAGATACGGATGTGGAAGAATTGTCTATACCCATCTCAGCGGCGGAGTAGCTGCAGAGTAGCAGTCTCTGCAGTCATCTCCATACCTCTACATGGAGTGTTTCTTCTACTGCTGCTGTGCTAGTCTGTTTACTAGCTCCTTGCTGAGAGGGTTGGAACAGCCTTTAAAACCCAATTTCAGCTGCAGAGCGGCCGCAGAGAAGCTGCAGACTAGTAGACTCTGCAGTCATCTCCATACCTCTACACAGAGTGTTTCTTCTACTGCTGATGTGTTAGTCTGTTTAATAGCTCCTTGCTGAGAGGGTTGGACTGGCCTTTAAAACCCCATTTCAGCCGCGGAGTAGCTGCAGAGTAGCAGTCTCTGCAGTCTATGGCAGCGCGGGCAGATCAAGGTTAAAGCAACCAACGACCATGACTGTACTTTCGGAGGGAGAAGGACGCCGCCTTCGAAGTTCGAGGAAACCCAAAGGAGACACCATGGCCCAGCTCCCCTGCCAAGAGGCGGGGCCCTCCTGCTCACCGGACCCGCTGCCCGCAGAAGTTGGACCATCCTCTGATCAAATCCCAGTGGACGGTAACCCTGGCACCGCACCTCGGAGGAGGGTCTGTGACGGTCATACCAGGTAAGGAGGTTGGGGTGAGTGGGGAGGGTTGAAACCTGGGTTCTACCTCCCCGCCCCAGTGTCCGTCTCTGGGGAACAAGTTCGGAGGAGGCGTGTCTCCGCGGTGCTCACCTAACAATGTGGAGATGGCTGCGGGGGCGCCGTCTCCGCCTACGGAGAAACTCTGTCAGCCTCCTCACTTAATGGAGGTTCCCATCCAGATACATACATGCCCCCCCTCTAGTGGTCTTCGCGACCTCCCTTGTGAACGGGTCCGTGTGGCCCCTCCCACACCAGCCCACTTGGTGGCCGCTGAGGGGTGGGAAACTTCAGGGTGTCACTCCCCGGACATCCCACAGAACGAGAACGATTCCCACAGTCTGAAGAAACCAGCATATTCTTCGGCAAACCAGCGGATGCAAAAATTAAAAAAGGCGCCTGCTAGGAGAAAGAGATGCGCCCACCTCCGACAAAAGTCAGGGAAGAATGCACCTCCTACCATGACTATAAGATCTACCACCCTCCACACTAGCCTGAAAAAGACTCATAAGGGCTCAATGAAAGGAGAGGTTAGGAGCCTTTTGCCCGTACCTTCTTTAACCAGCTTTTTCCAAAATAAAAAAAAAAAGAAACAACCTGAACCAGAAGAACTCTCGGGCGCCGAATTGTGAGTGCAGTCACAGATCAAACCTCCCCCTCCAAGGCTTCTCCGGACCCTGTGTCACAAGCAGGCAGTTCAAGGCATGGCACGTCGCGAGTTATGGGGCCAAGCTCTACACTCTCCCTCAGTCAGGTGGCACTTTGGGTCACCCTGCCCCCCACTAAAACCTGTGGCTCAGCCTTCTAAACCCGTCCTGTTGGTGGAAAAGGAAAGCGGGACTTTACCTTAACCAGGCACGAAGTCTCGGGCTCTGGATACGGACTATTCCTGCCCTGCTAAAATTGCAGATTCTGTTCTCCAGACTTCCATTCTTCCGGCGATCAAGGCCAGACCGTCATCATCTCCGACCCCAGTGGCCTCCAGTCTGGACGCAGAGGTGTTCTCAAAACAGGCAGCGAGGGGGGGGCGGTAGGTGAAGCTGAAAGGCCACTCCTGCAATCACCCCCAACTCCAGTAAACTCAAAGGGGCAGAGCAATTGCCCGCCTGTACTGGATACGGGCACGGGGAAAGGCCCCGTTGCCGCACAGTCAGGAACTGATCACAGGCCTTCGCATCAACCAGACCACCTTCCTTTAACAGCTGGAAAGAGTACTAGCCCGAACTCCGCAAAAAACGACCCTGAGGCCACCAATGGTATGTTGGGACTGGGATTGCCCCAGGCCCTGGAAACACCTCGGCCCTCCCGCCCTCACTTAACTCCTCCCAGGAATCGATGTTTGAGTGAACTTCCATCCAGCACTCCCAAGGACTCACTAGGAAAAAAATATGACCTTTTGTCTGTAATATCAGCTGTGACTTTTATCCTTGCCCCCTTTTGTAAACTGTACGAGTCCATCAACGACTCCTTGAAAGACCATACATCTATTTCAGCTATGATGAACAGTAGACTGATCTTCCTTGAAGGTTACATCAATGCTCTGAACAACCGAGCAGAAAAAGGGGGCCCGGCCGCACATACTCCACCTAAAGTCCGCCATCAGACAACTACAGTGGACCTTTTGACTCCCCTTCATACAAAGCCTGTAACAACTGCGGAAACAGGTACACAGACCCTTCCGCCTCCGGTGGCCTGTCAATTAGACGACAATTCTATCAAAGGGAAAAAAAGCTTTAAAGGCTCTGTGACCACAAAAAATAAAGAACCAGCCCGATGGCGGCTGTTGAAATGGCGCAATTAATAACAATGTGATTTTCATCTCTTCTGCTCTGCTAGAGACTGGCGGGACCAATGCGCCCTTCAAAGACTCTACAAAGATATTGCTATCTTTGAGGCCTCGAAGCAAAAGGACTCTACAGCTACTACACAGCCCTCATCACCAGCTGAGGTCCACTTAAACAGAGAGAGGGGGCCAAGAATCTGGATACCGCCCTCAAAATCGTCAGAAAAAGGCCTAGGAGGAGCACATAGTGCAAAAAACGGTGAGATGACCAACCAAGGGGGCAAAGGCGAGGGAACCCGAAAGGGACCTCTTTCCCCAAAACTGCCGGAGGCATCTGACGTAGATGACGACTTAATCAACCTAAGTGTATATCCGGACTCTGAGGTTGAAGAGGAAGATCCCCAACAAGGGCCCTCGGCGGAGACCTACCTCTAGCCATAAAAGCATATATCTTCTGCAAGAACATAGACCAAACGTTCGTTCAAGTGGGAACAACTGCTTGACAATAAGAAATACATCGTCTTAAACCAAGGTTTTGTGCAACTTATTCCAATGTATTCCTAACTTGCGGCTGTTGAGAACGGACGATATCAAACTGGTTGAGCCAGTCCACAAAGGCTCTAAGGCTACTGCATATCTACATATAACATCGTCCTTGGTAAAGACCATGATTGCTGATGCAGCTGAAAACTTTATGAAACTGGGCTTTGATCTTTTTGAACTGGTTGAAAATGGTCCGCCTCTATCTTCGGCGGTGCTGGATGGAGATGTTGGGTATAGATCCTCTAAATATCCCGTCAACCTTGAGTCCATCCATCACAAGCTACGGTCACAAAAAAGTAACGAAGCAACAAAAAGTCTGAGGGACCAACAAACGACCTTCGAGGCAAACAAGCGTCCAGCTTCTCGCCTCCAAATCAAAACAATAAGAACGAAAAGGTACTGGAGAATTCCAACTATAAAGGACCCGTTGGGAATAGGACGATTCCCACATGGCCCACTGGACAAAATTCGGCGCACCATCTCACAAGTCCCGAAAGTTGATAAAATCAACCATCAACAGAATTTGAAGCAAGCCCCCCTTTCACAACTTTGGTCCTGGCTTCCCAAAGCAACTAATAGGAAGAAATAGCAATGCGATCAGACCTCAACTTAAGCCTATAACTACACAACCAACTCCATTGAAAGAGGTGTTGAATTTGGGGTCCTGGAACACATGGGGCTTCCACCACCTGACTAAGGAAGGCGGGTTAAACCTGGGACTCTTCGACATACTGTGTATACAGGAACCTTGGATGATGTCAAAACCGGTGATGGATGGCTATGACATAGCCTTTATTGAAGCAAAAAAGGGGTCCAGGGACGCCCGTTTGCAGGTATAATTACTGCAATTCGCTCAGGTAGTGGGCTGCACCTTCAGACAACGCTGACCGCAAACCCGTATCTACTTGTCACATTACTGCGTTGGGACCAATTTACGAGTCCAAATGCAACGATCGCATCAACCTGGCTGATCATCATGAATACCTACTGGAATCCTCTAGCTTTGGGCGATAAGACCTTCCTTCTGATGATCGAACAGGCTATTGATTAAGCATTTATGGAACATCGGGTTGCAAATGTCATATGTGGCGGCCTAAATGTCACCTGTTGCCCTCAAGACGATAAATCAGCAAGGTGGTCTCCCTCAACGCATAGAGAAGAGAGAGGAAAAAAGTGGTCAGAACTTTTATCTTTAAAAGACCTCTTAAACACAGGAGACCTATTCCCGAGGCTAAATCGGGCCCCCACATGGGAAAGAGATAGTTCACATGCAGACATCGACCACATCTTTCTAACAAGACCTCTAGTTTCTCATGCAGCCTCATTTGAGGTGTTAAAGTCAACCGCCAGTGATCACAACCTCCTGGCTTTCACGTGGAAATCGCGTGTAGTACCGAAACTTCAAATGCTAAACCAAGTTGAGTGCAACCCACAAAGAAATCTCCTTAAACTGACCATTAGAACAATAAAGGAAATAACAACAAACTATCTAAAGGGGTCTGAGGCCTTACATCCAAACAACGCTCCAGTAGCGCCGGACTATCAGCCACTTTTGATCCTGTACGAATTCACAGCTAAAAAAGCTAAAACATCTGTGAATTCTCGTAACCACGAATACTGCAGGAACTTGGTAATGAAACGACGAGAGCTTAGGAAACAAAAACGTTTGGTCTTGAAAAACCCGACAACAGCTAACCTGGAACGGTTACATACAGTGGTAAAGTCCTACAAATCCTGGGTAAAAAAACTATCGCCTAAACCTCTATCAACGGGATGCTGAAGAAATGCTGAGAAACGTGAGTGGCCATAACCCTCGAGAATTCTGGGCCTTACTCAGAGCTGCTGACCCGGGGGTGGAGGTCGCCCCTACAAATAACATCAGCGAGGAGACCTGGATGAAGTTTTTCCAAACACTATTTCAGCAAACCTCACCACTCTCAACTGTAGAAGAAAAAATGAAAGTGGAAAAATGGGCCGATATGAGTAACTAAGAGGATATAGTAGATGTTATGCGCAGATTGAAATTATCTAGAGCCCCGGGCCCGGACGGCATTACCAACAGCGACCTCAAACAGTTCCCTGAGGAATGGGCAATGTTCATCAGCGCTATCTTTAAAAGATGTTCGGAATCAAAATCTATTCCATCTTCCTGGACCTCTTCCATCGTGGTCCCGATATTTAAAAAGGGATGTAAAGAGGAGCCAAACAATTACCGTCCCATCGCATTACTTGACAGGATCGGCAAGGTCTTTGGAGCCCTTCTTCTAAAATGTTTCCAGACATGGGCAAAGAACGCCCCCTGTGCAGACCCCTTTCAAACAGGGTTTACCAAGAACATTTGGACAACGGCGAATATCATGTTCCTGAGCGCACTGAAGAGCAAGATCATTGAAGGGGCACCTCGAGTCTTTGTGGCTTTCATTGACCTGGCTCAAGCATTTGACCAGGTCAATAGAGAGACTCTATGGAAGAAACTAAGTGTCTGGAAATGCCCTGTGGACATCCTCCAGCCCATTCGAGCCCTCCATGAAAACACTAGACAGAGTAAGATTAAACCAAGCGGGCTGGCTATCTGATGAAATACCGGTTGAAAGAGGAGTTAAACCGGGTTGCCCTCTTGCTCCGGCCCTCTTCATTGCATACATGGGCGACTTCAAGAATTCAGAGTCTGCTATAAAATCATTTCCGCCCACCATGTGGGCGACAAAAACTATGCGTCTGTTGTACGCACACGATTTGATATTAATGGACAACACGCCAATTGGCCTCCAGCGTCAGCTTGATAACCTGGCTTCCAACATACAGAGAAATTACTTACAAATCAACATCGCAAAAACAAAAATGTTGATCCTGGAAAAATCCCCAAAAAGACAGGAAAAGCTGCACTGGTTCCTTGAAGTCACGGAACTCGAAAAGGTCAACAATTTTGAATATCTTGGCGTGACATTTGACTCCTCCAGAACAAACGCAGTGATGCAACAAACACTCCTGGGTAAAACCAGAAAGCTGTCTGCCCAAGCTAGAGCTCTGGACAATACATACGGCCGTTTCTCCTTACTCCCCATGATCAGATTCTATCGATCTAAGGTGGTGCCGTCCTTAACTTACGCCATGGAAGCTATGCCCCAAACACAGAGAAAGCTATGGATTAGGCTGGAAGGCTACTTTTGGCGATCAGTGTTGGGTCTCGCCAAAACAACATCAATGGTGCTACTCAGACAGGAACTAGGTCCTTTATCCCTTGAAGCGCACATCGAAAGAAACAGCATGATGCTCTATAGGAAAACCCTTCTCCCAAACTGTCCAAATATCTTGAATATGAACAGAACAGAAAACATGGGAAAAAGATTGCAAAGCGAAGCTAGAAGAAATGCAAATACCTGAAGTCGATCCCATGAAAATAAAAATAAAAATGGAGGAACTCGATTGGATAAAGAACCTGGATGCTGCCGCTGATTTAAAATCAACAGCTCATCTACCTCCACAGTCGAGGAAACTAAACTGCGTCCCGAATTATCTGGCAAAATTCCCTAATAAGTCAGTAAGGAACATCTTTATGAGAGCTCGTTTAAATCTTCTCGAAACCAACAAGATCTTGCCTGTAAGAGGTCTAGCAAATTCAAACAAATGCTGCTTGTGCGCACACGAAGACCAGATTGAGACAATACGGCATTTACTTCTAAACTGCCCTGGAACCAAGAAGTATAGAACAAAATGCATCCGACGTCTTCCTACACTCAAGAAGAACCGGTGTGGTGGTAAAGATTAATAGCGGGCGAAAGAACTACTTGGACAATTGCTACCGCGCAGCTACTGAAACAAATTCTTGGGTCGCTAAACCAGTAAGCTCAATGGGACTTGCCGCTTAGGTATGGAAAATGCCAGAACTCCGACTTGAACGTCTCAATAGGCATTACAACTCCAAATAGGAACCACTTTTTTATTTTTTAATTTGTTACAACGGTATACTGCTACGTGCCTTTCTCTTCTTCTTTTCCTCTCTTGTAAAAATCAATAGTTTGATTCAAATCAAGTAAATAAAAAAAATTATAAAATAAACAATAACCATCTCATATCGGTCTGGCACATTTCGGTGTGATTAGTAAAAGTATGAGCTGTTATTCCTGCATTTTTGGTAACACTTTGTGCATCAGTGGTGGTGATGGAAAAACATGTATGCAAGTGTCCCTGAGCAGCTGCAGTGCCAAGAGACCATCGTATTAACATTCAGCGTTGTATCCCATGGCAAATTGATCTAGGACTTGCATGCTCCACTTGTGAAAGATGCCCTTGCAATTTTTGGCATCTATCTCCCAATTATGGTCCTGACTCAGTTCTCTGCTGAATATCAGCTAGGCATTTTGGTGCTCATGGTAGGTGCTGTAACTTTAGTTTTTTTCTTTTCTACACACCAATGCAAAAATGCTGCAATATTTCTGACATGTTCAGGGACTGCACCCTCCCTGATAATTGATGTAAAAGCATTGCGGTTGTCTCATCTGTATTGAGTAGTACATTTTTCCCTTTATCTACTTGTGGAAAATTCAAAGTGCTAACTGTATGACCCTCATCTCTAAAACATTTCTATGTAGTGTTTTCTCTTCCTGTGTTCAAATACACTGTATTTGTAGGGATTGGAGGTGTGCTCCCATATCGGTAGCAAGGCATCTGTCGCTATGGTCACTTGAGGCTTGTGAGGCAGCAAAAGCGCAACCCTTTAATAGACTTAGCAACTTAAAAATCTTGTGGAACAATCACACTCTCCCAATCCCTTTATGTTTCTGACCACTGAGACACTCTTCCATGGGTCTCATATATAGTTGTCCATGTGGCACTAAATTAATGCATGATACCATCAGACGAAATAGTTTCATTACAGAGTCGGAGACTTGATTTAATAATGTGTCAAGTGTATTTATTAGTGTATCCAACACGTGTTTCGACCCTCGGGGGTCTTGCTCAAGGCAGGGTAAGATAGTGTGTAGGTCCTGGTAGTAGTTCGGGGGAGAAGCCCAATGCACGTTTAGTGGGTAATCCGTAGAGTTAATGCAAAGACAAAGAAGGCTTGGTGGGTGCCGGTAGGAAACCCTGACAGCCGCACTGTGTTCAGTCTGGGCCCCTCCCCCGAACTACTACCAGGACCTACACACTATCTTACCCCACCTTGAAAAAGACTCCTGAAGTTCCAAACATGTGTCGGATACACTAATAAATACACTTGACACATTAAATCAAGTCTCTGATGCATCAATAAAAATTAGAATCTGATCTAAACACTCTGAAGTTCCTAGCTCGATTGTGCAGGGTCTCCAACCTTTCTTCTACGTCTACGTTCCACTGTCATATGAGACAACAGCACACACGGCAGGCTACGCTCAAAATCATTAATCAGACGCAGTAGTCCCACCGCTCTAGTGCTCCCAACGCATACTAGTTTCATTACAGTCCTTGCCGTCAGATATGTATGTCTGGAAAAGGCAACATATTGCCAGAAAAGGCTGTAATCTCTAGTAGGACAGAAGCCAGTACCATTTTGCAAATTAACATGACCCTCAGAAATGCCTTAGTATAATGCTCATCTTTCACCACATTGATAGTGAAGCCTAAGTGCTTGAGTAATTGCGCAGTGGTGTTTGTGTGCGTGTTGCACCAACTGGAATGCCTGTTTTTAAGTCAGTCAGCTATGTATTTATGCACTTTTACAGCTCGTCTGTGTGGATGTGCTGCAGCCATCAAAAGCACCTTTGTGAACAGTGTTGGGCCCGATGTTATTTCAAAGAGTAATAACTTTAACTGATAGTGACAAGCACCACCTTGAACTTTAGGGACGTTGTGCTTCTGATGCATTGAAATATGGAAGCAGGCCTGTTTTATGTCCATCATGGGCACATATGGCTTTCTGAGGTGGTGTCATTCTGAATATTATGAGTTATCACACACATTACATGTTTTACAGTCTAAGATCAATTATAGCTATCATTCTTTCTTTGGCATAAGGCAGCACATTTTAATATATATGGGATACACCACATACCGTAATCGTATTTCTGATGCTTGTATATGCTTAGATTCACATGCTGTGCATAGGCCGACATGTAGTGGAAGCTGCGGAGTATTCGTTTGTTTTTCAAAACTCGAAAATGGGCGTCGACATAGGGCGTGCCAGTAATACTATCGCTAGTGTGACGTCCACTGTATCCATGATCCCTCACGCGTGTAGGACCCTCAGATTGTATATTTTCTGACATGAGGTAGCATGAGGAGTAGCGTGAGTACAGATTTATCCAAGCAGATAGATAGATAAGACTACAAGCATCCATGTGCCTTCTCTCAGAGGGGAGCAAGGGCGGGCGCATGTGAATCTAAGCAGATACAAGCATCAGAAATACGATTACGGTGAGTAATGTATCCCTTCTGAGGCTTGTGGAATCTGCTTAGATCACATGCTGTGCATAGATTAGCGAGCAGTGTTAGAAGAAGGAGGTGGGATGTGAGTAGGGTCATGAGCGAACAGATGTCTTAGAACCGCTTGTACCACTTGAGTATCTGTCTTTGAATGAGTGTAAATGCAGTAGTGCTGAAAATAGAGCTCCATGTAGCTGCTTTGCAAATGGTGTCAAGGGGTACATTTGCAATGAAATCCAGAGTGGCCCCAGTGCCTCTTGTAGAGTGGGCTCTTGGCGTAAAAATGCAGAGTTTTTTCAGAAAGGGAGTAACGCAGCTGGATACATTTGACTATCCATTTCGAGATGGCACCTTTAGAGACGCGATCTCCCACTCTGCCTGTAGCTACGGAGACGAACAGTTGGTCTGTCTTTCTAAGCGGTCTGGTCTTGTCAACATAGTAGAGGACCGCTCTTCGCACATCTAGTGTGTGTAGTTTCACCTCAGCAGAGCTTTTGGGTTCTTGGAAGAAGGCTGGTAGCTCAATGGACTGGTTAACATGGAATTTGTAAATGAACTTAGGTGAGAAACTAGGGTGAGTTCGTAGAACCAGTTTATCCTTATGAACAGTAAAGAAAGGATCCTGCACTGACAGAGCCTGAATTTCACTGACCCTCCTTATGGATGTAATGGCTACTAAGAAGGCAGTTTTATAGGTCAGGTGTTTGAGACTGGCTTTATGAGTGGGTTCAAAGGGGGGGCCCATGAGTTTAGCAAGCACCACATTAAGGTCCCATCCTGGTGGTGGGTTTGAAATTGGAGGGTGGAGTCTCTTTACCCCTTGCATGAAGGCTTTAACCACTGGTACTTTCCACCACAACACCTTGTTATGGGAGGTGGTGTAGGCTGACAGCACCGCCAGGTGTACCTTAAGTGAATTGAATAACAACCCTGCGTCTAGCAGGTGGAGCATGTAGGTGACAATATTGGAAGGAGTGCAATCAATGGGTTGATTTGCTTATTCTGGCACCATATAATAAATCTTTTCCATTTATCAAAGTAACAGTGCCTCGTGTTTGGTTTCCTTGGTTATTTTAGGATATCCATGCATCTCTGCGGCAGGTTGACATGTCCAAACTCTATGACTGCAGGAGCCATGCTGCCAAGTTCATTGAGCTGGGTTGAGGATGCACTATTTGACCTTGGTGCTGGGATAGTAGGTTGTGCCAGCACAGGAGTCTGATGGGTTCGCACACTGCTAGTCTGCACAGGTATGGGAACCACGGTTGTCTCGGCCACATGGGAGCAACTAGGATGAGCGTCATCGATTCCCTATGCATCACTGTTTGCGATAGTTTAAAAGTTGTACAACTATTTTACCAGAGGTATTTGCTTTCTTTTATTTAGAGCCAAGGCTAACCCAGGGGTAGGTTACCTGACCCAGGTTTGATGACCAAAAGGTGAGCGGAATCGAATAAGAAGGCAAAGGGACTTGTTCCCAATGACATCCTATGGGGGACAGGGGTGGTGGTGGCAGGGGGGTGGGTCAGATCATGTTACTTACCACCTGGTAACGTTCTTTCCACTGGATGTTCCTCCAATGTATTCCACATCTTTGACGTATTCCACATCTTTGACATGTAATGTCCACAGCTTTGCTGCTTTGGAATTTGTTTTCGGCAGAGGGTGTCCTGCGTCGGTGGGGTCGGGTCGATGTCCCTCAAAGGCCTCCATCGAGGGTGACGTCACCGGATGTTATAAATAGGACGCACGGTGCCTGTAGCCTCAGTTTATGTGTTTTCCTCCATAACGTGTAACATGTTCGTACACAACGACTGCTTGACTGCACATAGCCTTGCGGGAATGCAAGCTGCAATAGCATAGGCAATTCTTCAGAGGGGCAGGCTGCGAGGGCGATGTGGAATATTTTGGAGGAACATCCAGCCGAAAGAACGTTACAAATTGGTAAGTAACTTGTTCTTCGAATGGATTGTGTCCTCCAACATATTCCACATCTTTAACAGACTCCCAAAGCAGTATCAGAACATGGAGGAGGGAGAGGAATTTAGACTACCCAATCAGATAGCAGAATAAACCACTGCTTTACCAAAGGCCATATCCTGACCATGGAGCGTATCCAGGGAGTAATGCTCGACAAAGGTGTGGATGGAAGACCACGTTGCTGCATCACAAATATTCCTAATAGGAACCCCCCGCTGCAGGGCTGTGGATGTAGCCACGCCCCTAGTGGAGTGAGCTCTCAACCCCTCCGGAGGGTCCTTGCCCGCCAATTTGTAACATTCAGTAATGGTGAGGATAATCCACCTGGACAAGGTCTGTTTTGCAACAGCCTGACCCAATCTGTGTCCATTGTATCCCACAAAAAGCTGGTCATCCACTCTGACCCTGGACATCCTAGAGATATAAAAGCTCAAAGCTCTCCTAGGGTCCAACCTATGAAGGGGGAGGATAAAAAGCAGCAAGTACCACTTTCTGGCTCAGATGAAACTCAGACACTACCTTAGGTATGAAGGACGGACGTACCCTCAGTACAACCCTATCCTTGTGGAACACAGTAAAGGGTGGCTTAGATGAAAGTGCCTGCAATTCACTCACTCTGCGAGCAGATGTAACTGCAACCAAGGAAAACGTCTTGAAAGACAACATTCTCGAAGGACAAGAGTGCAGCGGTTCAAACAGAGCACCCATCAGGAATTTCAAGACCAAATTCAGATCCCAAACCGGCACCTGAAACAGGGACGGCGGGAACACATTTGTGAGCCCTTTTAGAAATTGGGAAATCAAAGGAATCTTAAAACAAGAACATTCTTCAGACGCGCGCTTGAAAATAAGACAGCGTTGCCAGGTAACCTTTAATGGTAACCACTTGAAGACCCCTGTGGGCCAAAGAAAGCAAGAAAGATAGAACCATCGGAATGGAACACTGAAAAGGATCTACATTGCGTCCACTGCACAAGTCGCAAAATTTACGGCAATGGTACAGGGATTTGGTTGCCAGCCGCCTGTCCGAAAGCAACACTGCCATCACGTCATCCGGGAGGTTACAATCTTTATATCTCAACCTTTCAGAAACCAAGCGTGAAGGTTGAGAGTTTTGACCTCTGGATGGAGAACCCCACACCCTCGCACGAGAGACAATCCTCTCTGTGGGGGAGACGCTGTGGAGGGCATATGGACATTTCTAGAAGCTCCGGGTACCACACTCTCCTGGCCCAATCTGGAGCAACGAGGAACATGTGGGATTCGAACCTCTGCAACCTCCTTAGCACATGAGGAATGACGGGGATCGGAGGAAACGTATACAGAAGTGGGAATGATCAATCCACGACAAATGTGTCCCCCCTCAGAGGAAATTCCCTTGAGCAAAATCTCTCGCACTTCCGGTTGGCACCTGTCGTGGACAGATCCACTTTAGGGGTTCCCCAAAGGGCGAAGATCTCCCAAAGGACTTTGAGCCAACCCTCACTCGTGGGAGATCGTGCTCTGCCTGCTCAGAGCTTCCGCCGCCGCATTCTCCTCTCCGGCTAGATGAACTGCCGAGAGTGATATTCCCTGCTGTATCGGCCAGAACCAGAGCTGCATCGCCTCTCTGCACAGCGGGAGTGACCCCCCCCCCTTTTTGTTGAGGTAATGCATGGCCACTGTGTTGTCCGTCATGATCAGGACACTCTTCACCCGCACAGACGGTAGAAAAGCCTTCAGGGCTAGCCTGATGGCCCTCAGCTCCAAAAGATTTCTGTGGAGTTTGGACTCCGACACAGACCAACGACCGCTGGCGGTCAGATTGTTGGCATGAGCTCCCGAGCATGTGAGGGAAGCGTCCGTCACCACCGTCTGTGGTTGCCAAAATGCCCCCCGCCCCCATCAAATTCTCTTCGCTGGCCCACCACAGAAGATCCTGCGAGACAGAGTGGAATCTGAACGGGATCCGACATCTTGCCTGAGAACTGCGACCACTGCATCTTGAGAGCCCATTGAAGAGATCTCATTCTCAGTCTGGCCTCTGGCACCAGAAAAATGTAGGATGCCATGAGGCGGAGCAACCTTCATAATTCGAAATCCGGAAGACTCTGGGCGTATTGTTGACCATCTGTACAATGTGATGAGCCCTCACCTTGGGAGGCAAGCACTTCCAAGGACGTGTCCAACACAGCCCGATGTACTGGAGCTGTTGAGAAGGTGTCATATGAGACTTCTTGAAATTTAGGGAGAAGCCCAGCTTGTGACGGGAGTGGCAGGTGAGGCTGAGATGATCCAAGGCTTGTTCGGGAGAACACGCTTGGATCAGCCAGTCATCCAGGTAGGGGTATACATGAGCCCCCCCCCCACTCCTGAGATACACTGCCACCACCAACATTAGCTTGGTGAAGACCCTCGGGCGGGGGTCAAATCGAATGCCAGGACCTGAAATAAAGTGGGAGTCGCCAGCCGCAAACCTAAGGTATTTTTGGTGCTTTGGATGAATCGGCACATTAAAATAAGCATCCTGTAGGTCCAGAGACACCAACCAATCCTAAAGTCGAAGGGCCTGAAGGACCTGAGAAAGACTGACCATCTTGAACTTGTCCTTCCTGAGCAACTTGTTCAACCAACGCAAGTCCAAGATGAGTCTCAGTCCCCCATCTTTCTTTGGAATAAAAAAATATGGGGAATACCACCCCCCTAGTTCCTCTTCACCACAGGCACTAGTCCTATAGTGCCTTTCTCCAGCAGGGTCAAGATTTCCTGCACAAGGAGCGGATCTGGATGCTTCAAAGAGGGATTCCACGGTGGATTGTCGTGAGGCCGCTTCAGAAAGGGGAGGCAGTAGCCGTGGACTATTGTATACAGAACCTAAGCATCCGAAGTAATAGCTCGCCATTCTTTGAGATGCTGAGACAGCCTGCTCCCAACCGGCAAACAATGGAACATGGCCTCATAGCTGTTTTGGAGCAGCTGTGGCAGCGCCTGAAGGCAAAGAGGCAGCTGCCTGAGCGGCTTTGGCACCTCTATTTCCCCGTCCACCACGGGTACCTTTTCGGTGGCCCCTTTGATTAGCGGCTCCTCTCGTTCTACCAAAAGAGGAGTAGTAACGAAAGGAACCCCCCCTCCATTGTTTTCTCCTAGGACGAAAAGGCAGAGGTTGATGCACAGCTGCGTCAAAAGATTTAGCAGCAGCTTTGGAGGTCTGCAACCTCTCAAGGCTCTCATCAGCCTTGCTGCCAAACAAATGAGAGCCATCAAAGGGCATGTTCAGAAGATGGGCTTGCACATCCGGAGCAAAACCTGACTTCCGCAACCACGCAAACCTGCGTATCACAGTGCTCGCAGCCCTGGACCGGCTAACACTATCAGCCGTGTCCAACCCAGACTGAAGGGATTCACACATGGCATCCTTGCCATCCTGCACAAGAGCAAGGAACCCATCCCTTTCTTCCCCCTCAGGGATATGCTCAGCCACTAGAGAGAATTCCAGAGTGTGTGAAAACCTTGCCAAGGCACAAGTGAAGTTGGCCGACTTCAGTGCCATACTCCCCGCAGAAAATACTTTGCGTGCCCAACCATCGAAGCGATTGTCGCCCCCATCAGGAGGGATGGTAAGGTACACCGCTTGCCTCGACGCGGCCGTAGCTGCCTGAACCACCAAACTCTCGGGAGTGGGGTGAGTGGATAGGTATCTGGGGTCGCTACTGGATGGGCGGTAGCTCTTAGTTAACGACTTGTTGACAGCCGGAAGAGCCTCCGGGGTCTGCCAAGTAGCCGCCACCCGTATTTGCAATGCCAAATGAAAAAGGCAACACACTGGGTCAGTGGACGGACCCTGATCCAAAATATCAGTCGGGTCATCCTGATCAAATGCAACCGAAACTCGAGACATCAACCTCCTATAAGAGGATTCAGCATGAGCCCCAGGCTTTGGCCTACCAAACTCTACCTCGGGAGATGTGTCAAGGCCACTGGCATCATGTAACGACTGACGCAACTCCTCCAACTGACTGTCTTCAGAAAAGACCATGTCAGGAGCCTCATGAGTTTCAACAGGCTTAAACTCCATATCCGACCTCTCCTCATCCTCATAAATATCATGCAGAGAATGAACGAAACTCCTTCCTCAGGACAGGAGCGGCCCTGGAGTCCACAACAGGCCTCCCAGTCTTGGATAAAGCCTTTCACGGAGGATCCAAAGTAAATTCTGGCCAAATTGCCCGGAAGGCGTCGACAACCGCGCCGAAGGCTCCGAGGACTGGCTCGAAGGCAAAGCAACGACAGCCGCACTCAACGGACACGGCACCGACTGTGTCAACGCCAACCTCAAGCCGTTTCAAGATGTCTGCAGTTTCGCTGGGGCGCCCGAAGGCGCGCGAGCATCGGACCGAGACGGTTCCCTACCGGCTTCTTCAGAAGACGCAGACAGAACTGTGCCCTGGGATTGAAAAATCGGCAGCATTTGGCTCCCTGAATGCCTCCTATTCCTCAGGAGTCGAGGATTTAGTGGGACAAGCCACTTTGCTCACGGGGCCAACATCCGACGAGGACAGGGAAGGCGACCGGTGACGCCACTTCCGGGAGTGCCGAGACAAGGAGGACGAGTGGCGGGACCCACTCCGGGATCCAGATCCCAGGACTCCTTCCGACGAAGAGAATCACCCCTCGAATCGTCAGTGGAAATACTCATAGTTTTTGGGGATTCACAGGGTTTAGAAACCCGACCTACCTGTAACTTCTCCTTACGCTCCCGGAAGGCCTTGGCAGTCAACGACTGGCACTTCGAGCAGTCGTCGGTATCATGACTTTTGCCCAGACACCACGAGCAGATGTGGTGCAGGTCCTTAATCGACATTTTGGACTTACAGTCCCGGCATGTCTTAAACCCAGACCGTGGAGTTGGAGGGGTAGACTATGAAGATATTTTCTTCAAAGATGATAACACGAGGTGCGCAGAGTTCTCAAAGCAAACACGTTTGCGGAAAAAATGGAACTGAGGCTACGGTGCCGTGCGTCCTATTTATAAAATCCAGTGACATCACCCTCGACGGAGGCCTTCGCGGGACATCGACACGACGCAGGACGCCCTCTGCCGAAATAAATTCCGAAGCAGCACAGCTGTGGACATTACACGTCAAAGATGTGGAATACGTTGGAGGACGCAATCCATTCGAAGAACAAATTACTTACATTTTGGTAATGTTCTTTCTGATGTATGTTCCTGCCATGAATTCCTCATCTATGATATCCCGATCCCAGAGCAGCAGTTCTGTGGAAAGTTTTGGTTCACCAGGGGGCGCAGTGTGACCGTGCGTCAGTTCTGTCCGACGCCTCTACTTGCCCCGAGCCAGATATGATGCCTGGGCCAGTATACATAGCGGCGCCGCACCCGTTTACTAAATTAAACACATTTTCCCGAGCACTCTGAAGCTGAGGGACCATAGAACAGATGATGTAAGCTTCAAGTAAGGAGGGCAGGTAGGGAGGGTCGATGAGGAATCCGTGGAACATCCATCAGAAACAACATTCTTGAGAGGAAGGTAATTTGTTCTTTTAATTAAATCTTTCCTCCCACGGATTCCTCATCTAAGATAGACTCCCAAAGCAGAATATAAACCTGGAGGAGGAGGAAGCAAGAACACCACCGAAACCAGAATACTTTGGAGGACTTCCCTACCAAAACCGGCGTCCTTGCCCGCAAGGGAATCCAAGCAGTAATGCTTTGCAAACGTGAGCAGAGACAATCACGTTGCCGCTGGCAAACATTCAGGACTGGGACTTGCCTTTGTAGGGCAGAGGTGGCAGCCACTCCACTGGTAGAATGAGCTCCAAGACCTTTAGGCACATCCTTATCAGCCATATCGTAGCATTCTGAGGAGCAGAGAATGATTCATCTGGACACTGTTTGCTTAGTCATCACAACCACAGTCTCATTGCTTCTCTGCAGAGAGGCAAGGCCCTCAAGCAACCTTGTTTGGCTTGGCCACTGTGTTGTCCGTCAGAATCATGGACAGCCTTGCATTTCACAGAGGGGTGGAAAGCGACCAGGGCCAGCCTGATCGCCATTAACTCCAGCAAGTTGATGTGTTCCCGAGACTCCCGATACCACAGTCTGCTCACTGTCAGGTCTGACAGGCGAGTTCCCCAGCCAGTCAGAGATGCATCTGTGACCACTGTCACCTGGGGCCAAAGTTGACGAAACAACGTGCCTCTCAGCAAGCTATCCTGCACAGCCCACCACTCAAAATCCTGGGGCCACCTGGCTCAAGACTTGCAGAAAATCTGACATGTGGCCTTGGAACTACAACCATTGACAACGGAGAAGCCACTGAAGCAATCTCATGCACAGCTTTGCCGTTGGCACCACTACGATGCAGGAGGCCATGAGGCCCAGAAGGTACAGGAAAGACGAGGCACAGACTTGTTCCTGTCATTGAAGGACACTGACCATCCGAAAGATGTTTCCCACTTGATCTCGGGCGGGAAAGACCTGTCCAGGCAAGTATCCAAGACTGCCCTGATAAATCAGAGAAACAGATGGCAGAACCTGAGACTTTTTGAAGTTCAGGGAAAAGCCCAAACACTGCAAAAAGTGCCAGTGCGGACCAGATGTCCGACACTAGTACTGGTGAGCAAGCTTGGACGAGTCAGTCATCCAGGTAGGGAAAGACGTGAATGCCATCCCTCCCGAGGCAAGCCAGCAGTTTGATGAAAACCCTGGGTGCAGACGAAAGAGCGAAGAGCAGGTCCTCGAACTGTTAATGCTGTTGGCCAACTACGAACCTCAGGTACTTCCTGTACTTTAGTTGAATGGGCACATGTAAGTAGGCATCCTGAAGATCCAGGGAAACCAACAAGTCCTGCAGATCGAGGGCTTTCAGGATCTGGGCTAGAGTAACCATCTGAACTTGTCCTTGCGCATCTTGCACTTGTCCTACTAGCACCACCCCCATTCTGTGAGGGGGACTTCGCAAGGGTGCCGATGTCACTATGGACGAGTCCCTATGAGGTAGAATGCATCAAAAGCATAGCGGGAGTGAAAATAAAGCTTAAAAAAGGGGCAATACTACCCAGAGTCAAGCTGTACCCACTGTTGAAAGAGGCCGATGAGGGCATTTATGAAACGATAAGCGCCATCGAACGAGGCATCCTAGTACCATCAGAATCCCCTTGCAAAACTGTGATGTACCCCGCCCGCAAGACAAATGGGGGATCGTGGCTTTTTATGCAAGACTTGAGACCCCTTAATAACATCATAGAGGCAGAATACCCAGTCGCGGCTAACCCAGCTACAGTATTATGTGTCATTCCATCTGAGGCAACACGGTTCACCGAGATAGACCTCAAAAATGTCTTCTTCTCCATACCGCTACATTCAGATTCACAAGGCCTGACCAACTTTATGTACTGTAACACAAAGTGGAAACATACAAGATTGCCCCAAGGGTATTGTGAGTCACCGTCTATCTTTAACAGAGTAATACAGATGGACCTAAGCAATATCGAAAAAGAAAGTACAATACTACAAAATATAGACAACATTCTCATTTGTGTAACCACAGAAGCTGAGTGCAGGAAGGACTCAATTAAAATGCTCACTGTATTGGCAGAAAAAGGATGCAAGGTAGACAAGGCAAAATTGCAGTACTGCCAGGAGGAGGTTCTATACATAGGTCAACTAATATCACACCGGGGCAGACATCGCGCCACAGAGGGCACAGACAATATTGAATACACCACAGCCACAGACAATAAGGGAATTACAGCAGTTCCTCAGGTTCTGCAACTATTGCAGGGTATGGGTGTTTGACTATAGTACATACACGGGTCCCTTGCTCACAGCCCTCAGGGAGGCACAGAGGGAGAAAAGAAGTTGAAATGGATGCAGGAAATGACAGATGCCTTTAATAAATTAAAAGATGCAGTATCAACAGCACCAGTCTTAGGGACCCCAGATTATAAGAAAGAGTTTTTTATATTTTCACACTCTGATGGGTGGTAATGAAAGCAGTACTGACGCAAAGTACCAGTTTGGGACACAAACCAATTGCATATTACAGTGGGCAATTAGACCCAGTAATAACAAGGAACGTCCCATGCGAACAACATTTGGCTGCTGCAGCTTTCGCAGTAGAGAAAGCATCATCAATAACGATGGGATGCTCCACAACGCTTTATGTGGAGCATACCCTCTTTGCAATTCTACACAAGCCAAAGAGCACACCGACAACACAAAGAGCAACAGATTACGAAATCATCCTCTCACGCCCCAAACTAAAAATAGTAAGATGCAAGAATGTTAACCCAGCACAATTTTTGGCAGAAGAGATCGAAGAAGTGGAATATGTCCATGATTGCACAAAAGCCATCGAATACTACTCAGAAACAAAGAAAGTAGAGGAAGATGCGCTTGGGGGGGAGATGTGCTGCATATTGACGGGTCATCAACAATTGACCAAGGTGATGGGGTGAGAAGAACAGGGGCAGCGGTGGTAAAATTAAGAGAGGACTGGACTAGTGAGGCAGTAAAATGTGTCAAACTGCCTCCCCAATATTCGGCCCAAGCAGCAGAACTAGTGGCCCTGATACTAGCTCTTAGAGAGAGTGAAGGAAAACAGGTCACTATCTATTCCGACAGTGCCTACGTAATGTCAACAGTTCATTCAGGTCTTGCGAGATGGCTGAGAAGAGGGTTCAGACGGGCAGATGGTACACCAGTGCAGCACGCCCTCCTCTTAGGCGAACTAATTGAGGTTGTAACATATCCAGTAGAACTCGCATTGGTGAAGTGCCAAGCACACACTAATGGAGAAGACCCATTATCAAAAGGAAATGAAGCAGCAGACTTCAATGCGAAACATGCCTCATATTTTGGGGAGTTATGGGACCTCCAAGAAAAACAAAAAGAGAGGGGAGGGGGCGAGACAGATGTTAATGAAGGAGGGGTATTAGTCACTTGCCACAGACACAAATAAGGGAGCTACAGGCAGCAGCCCCAATGACCGAAAAGGAACTATGGGTGAGCAGAGGGTGCTTAATGTCCCTCACAGATGCTCTATGGAGACAAAATAGTATGGGCAAAGTAGTCATGCCTCTTGCTCTATTAGAAACGGCACTGACACAACTACACTATCCTGCACACACAGGGAAGGTGGTAATTACGACACACATTAGGGAATCATGGTTCTATCCTGAATTAAATGCCGATGTTTCAAATTTTATCAGCAATTGTCTCACATGCCAGCATTTTACTGCTGGCCACACGCTTAAGTTGATCAAAGGATTGATACCCAAACCCAAAGGCACTTTCCTGCACCTTCACATCGACTATGTCGATATGATAATTTATGCCAAGGCTACCTCTACATGATCATGGTAATATGTCCCTTTTCCAGGTGGATAGAAGCAGGCCTGTGCTCCCATGCCGATGCATTACGGGCCGCTAAGTTCATGGTTAGAGAGGTGTTTCCACGGTGGGGCGTCTGAAGTCCTACGATCGGACAATGGACCCTACTTTGCCAATGAATTGTTCCAGCACATCACCACATTGTTGGGTATCAAACATAAGTTCACTTGTGCATATCACCCGCAGGTAAACGGAGTCTGCAAATGCCTCAACAGCCTCCTGAAGGAGACAATAGCCAAGACGCAACAGGAAACCAAAAAGAACTGACTATTGCCTACTGCGGCCTCTATTTGAGCTGCAGAATAAACCAGGATCGGAACACCACTGTCTGACTGTGAGGGAACCGCTACTGCGTTTGCAAATGAGATGCATGACTATGTCACTTCTTTGGTTACTAGTGCCTCCTTTATCTCTCAACAGATCCGACGGACACAGGGGGTCGGAGAACAATACACAAGAAACAAGTGACCCTCAGGACTTCGCAAAAGCACCACCAATCAAAGAAGGGGACCACATCTTACTGCAGAACTATAGCTGCAAATGAAACTCCCCTAGATTCACAGGTCCCCACACAGTTGAGGCAGTTGCAGAACATGCCATAAAGCTCCAGGATAAAACCGCCTGGCACCACACACATGACATCAAGCCCTACAAAGCGGTGACCTCTCCTCAGCTCACCGACGGAGCCAATGCTGCAGCTACAACGACCATACAAGATAGCTATAGTGTTCCGCTAACGACAACACCAACCGTGATAATTCTATGGACATTAACATTAGTGAACAAGAGCATCCCCCACATTCTGATTAGGCGCTCGCAATGATCACATATGTCTGACTCACCCCAATTGAACCAATGGACTAAGCTATTAAATGATACCGGAGTACACACAAACCACCTACTGAAAACGTACGATGCTCCGAGTGTGTCCTCCACACACTCACCCATTAGGAATACAACACTGTCCTAGTATGTTCTTTCGTTCTTTCTCCGCACATTCAGGATTCTGCGTCTCAGCAAAATGTGCATGATGAATGTTAGAAGTAGGTTGAAATAATTGATTCAGATGTTACCTCCCATTGAACAACCTGAAGCTCTTTCATACCAATATATCCACGTGTTAAGAAAGGAAGAAGGCAATGTGCACGGAATCTCACAGTGTACACCTTTGAATCTAAATATGTGCATACAAAACCCAAGACTTGTGTATACTAAAACCCAGGAGAAACAATAATACCAATATATGAAAAGGAATGTGGGGTAAGCACTTAGAACCTCCTTATGACTGAAAGGAAAGTCGGCAAACTCCTTACCCACTATGCTATTACAGATACTGACAGCGCTAAACCCACGTAGAGGGCAAGCAAGGACAGAATCTGTGAGCTGACACTCTGAATGATACAGAATAAGGAACTTAGAAACTGTACTCACGAGGACCGGAAAGACCACTTGAATGTCAGTATACTCACGAACCCAGTTGATCAAACAGGAACCCTGAAGGCTATAACAGCAATGGGTGGAGGAAACTAAATACATAAAACCCTAGTCAAGGGGCGAGTAGAAATAGTGATATAAAAGAGTGAGGAAAACAAAAGGGCATTTACACTGGGACTAGTTACAATAACACCCACACCTAATAATCCATGGGAAATGAATGCAGAAGTGAGATGGAAAACATGGAATGGATCCCAATAGAAAGTAAGGATCAGGAGCAGGGAAAATTATATCACAGAAGTAAACCTTGAGGCAGGAAGCCAAATCTATAAAGGGAAAGACTAAAGCATCAGGATTTTCAGTAGCAAAGAACAACAACAAAGAAACAGAAAACACAGGCGAATAGGGCAGCATAAAAAGGGTAAAGCACAGAGAAAGGCTGCCTGCAGACAGAGGAAGACAGAAAGGGAAATCTAGTGAGCAGAAATCAATTAAGCACAAGAATCCGAAATCCAGGGCAGAGGAACAAGAAACAGGAACTAGGCACTAGGCACAAAAGCTAGGAACAAGGAACAGGAACTAGGTACTAGGCACAAAAGCTGGGAACAAGGAACAAGGGACCAGTCACAACAGGAACACAGCAACAATGACCAGCGCTGGACTGAAGCAAACTGAGGCTTTTAAAGCTGCTTAACGAGCACACCCCTCAGGCGTGCCGCCTGCTGCACCTGCAGCCACAGGTGTTGCCTATCCTCCACCCAGCCTTGTCCTGCAAGGGAGGAGGTGAAGCAGTGAGCCAGGCATTCTGGGAAGCAGGAGGTGAAGCAGTGAGCCAGGCATTCTGGGAAGCAGTCATTTGATTTAAGTAGCATGCTGGCTGCCAAAAACCTTGAATGGATCCGGAAGGGAAGTAACTTGGAAAATAAGGTTTTAGCGCTCCCAATTCATCAGAACACTGTAGCAAAAGGTTCGAAGGAAATGTCCAGTAGGGAATAAACCCCAAAACATGCCCCCAAGTGGCGGGAACGGGAGCGAAGGGAGCGAGAACGGGAGCGAAGGGAGCGAGCCGTGACAGTATACCCCCTCCCACGGCCGACTCCAGGCGGCCGTTACTCGCACAAAACATCTTCCTTCCATGACAGGAGCGCTTTGTCTTTGGAGGTGGCACTGATGAAAACGATGATCCACGGGCAGAAGCAGAAGGACTGGAATGAATAGAATCAGGCCGCAGTCTATAAGAGCCATAGGCAGGTTTTCGGTGAGGAAGAGACTCATGGGTCGAAGAAAGGCATGAAGGACTTGCAGGACCTGAAGCAGAGTTGGAAGGACCAGGAAGCTCAGTCTCTGGGAGCGAACACCCATACATCATTGAGGAGGGAGGCTGGCGCAACATGCTTTGGACAATGATAGATGCTCTGGTAGCCCCCCTGCTGAGAGCGTACACACAGGAGGTGAGAAAACTGCAGGTTTCAGGAAATGTTCTTGTTCAGACAATGAAGGTGGCGGCCGAGGTTCGGATCTTCTCTCATCATCCATCTGATTAAAGGCCTGTGGTTGAGGGTGACCAAGGTTCGACTGCATCTGTCCCACGCCTTGGGGACCTGGAAGTCCAATGGGTTGTACGAGGCTTGCACTCCTGGTGTCAGTCATGTAGCCACCTTGTTGCACATGGGATACAACCGCAGGGACATTTGGCATACCGATAGGAGTGATAGACGCAGTACTTGGTACATCAGGCACACTCGCAGCAGGAGCAATAACAGGCACATCTTGAACTGCAGCAGTCATATCCTTCCTTTGGCTACTAGCACCCGAATGGTGCAGCAGTTGGGGGGCCGTGCCCGTCCCTTCCTTCAGGCTCATGTGGGATCCGGCAACAAAAAGGCTGTCAAGTGGCTGATCCAAACCGGCCCCCAAATGTGAACCGTCCAGCCCGTTATCCTGGTTGGCTACTTGTTCGATGTCTGGGCCATGGCGGATGGTATCCGTCTCCCTCTTGTAAAACTCCAGGCAAGTCCAACGGCCTTGCATGTAAGGCCCTCCCGAGTCGTGAACCAGCTTGATGTTTTTGGCAGAAGTCTCTGACTCAGATGTAGCATATGCGGGAGGTGCTAATTCTACAGTCAAGCAGTTGGAAGAATTAACTTGTGTAAAAGGCAGGCCTTCTGGTGATCCTCCTGAAGCATAAGAAGGGCAGATTGGACGTTCATCCGTAATAAATGGTTGGGATTTAGGAGGTAGCTCTGAAGTAGATGAATCTGCAACATGATCAAACAGAGCAGACAGGTGCACCTCCGATATTGGCAGCGAGGCTGAGCAGGATACAGGTCTTTCATGAACTGAAGCCAAACTAGCAGTAGGCTCTGGGACCGAAGACAGACACTCAGGATGTGCTACCGGAGGCTCCATGGCTGAAGGAGAATTCGCTGGATGAGTCACTGTAGCCGAAAACAGGCATGCCAGAGGAAATTCAGAGGCTGAGGGCATGCAAGCTGGAGCCGTCTCGTTAGCTGATGACAAACTTGTCAAGGTCTTTGGCTCTGACCACGTACATGGTGAAGGCTCTTGAGTGATTGACAGACATAACAATTGTTCATTGAATGAAGACACGTTAGACAATGATGACTGCAGTGCTGTGGACTGGATAATCGAAGAGTCAATAGTTGTAGGAGGACAGACTGAAGTCCCAGAAGTCGACAAACACATTTGTGGCTCAGGAATGGAAAGCACCTTTAGGGCGGTTGACTCCTTGGCACCAGTAACCAAAGACTGAGCTGTACCCATGCCGTCCCTCTCCTTAGTGGATGACACAGAGTCTCTTCCTTTGTAGAAGTCAAAATCAACTAGAGGAATCACCATAGTAAAGTCTCTGATAATCAGGATTTCGTCAAATGTCCATTCCTCTGACTTAGCTTCTGAAAGTGGCATATTAACAATCAACAGTTCAGGAATTGCCTGCCGGGTCTTTGGTTCAGTATACTGTGGAATGAGTCCATCAGAACATGAATTTTGTACTGTCTTTGACTGTTCATTGCGACAAAAATTGGCAGAAGAAGGAGCGAACACAGAGGTAGCATCGTTTTCCACATCAGCTTGAATGTCTACTTCAGTCTCAGCAGCTAGATCAAGGGCTGAACCTAAGCCTACAGTAGTGTCTGATTCTGTGTATGCCTCCATTGTGGATTGTGTTTGGGAATCAGAAGCATGTAAGTGTTCAAGCTCAGAATTATGACAGACTGCTAAACAGGAAATCTTAGGTAAAGGAGTGGCTTGTAAATCTTCAGTTAACGGCAATTCCTGACAAACGGTAGAACAATTGTCAGAACCTGTGCCCTGAATATGTGCTGTGCTAGAAAGAGGACTTTCACTCCCAATAGAATCTTCATATTGACAAGTATCATGACCTTCAAAAACCTCCGCACTCAAGGAATGAACAGTATTCACTTCATCAACGGATAAAGTTTGAGGTGTATTCAGAAAAGACCGTAAAGTCTTATTCTCCTCTAGTAAAGTAATGTATTCTTGTTTTAACTCCTCAAGTTCAGCTTTTAGCATGTCCCGCCTTAACTGTACATCCCTATCAGTAGGCACAGGGGAAGGCATGGTGGCATCAGGGCTGGAACCTGCCCTAACCATCCGGGTGTGCACTGTTTGTGCATTGTCCTTTGCTGCTTGCAGGTTTTGTAATCTATACTCACTCTTACCGACTTGGTCTGTGTTACCCTTAAGCAGACTACTGACATCAGACCTCTTGACATTAGGGACTACAGTAAGTACCTGTGCAGAGGAGTAAGCAGTTGACCGAGTGCTGAAAACAGAAGATATGCAATGAACCCCTCCATTCTTTATGTTTGAATCATGAAACTGTTCAATCTGAGGTAAAGCACAACCGGAATCATGGGGTTCAACAACAGACGTTCTCGTGTGTAGTAAATCTAACAGTGTGTTGTTTTCCGCTGCTAAGGCTTGTGCGGACATAGAATCTGGATCAAAATTAAAGACAGAACTAGGATCAGGCAATGTACGATGGGCCATTCTGTGGGTAAAATACTCAGCACGTAAATACCCATTTGTAACAAGGAGTTCTTTTAAGTCAGGATCAATGATTTGATTGTCACAGGTAGACTTAAGGGAAACTTTCTGTACTAACTTGTTAGTGGCCTTGCTGCCTTTCTTTCTTAAACTGGCCATATTCAAATGGGAATAACGGCTGGTCATTCTGTTAAGAAAGGAAGAAGGCAATGTGCACGGAATCTCACAGTGTACACCTTTGAATCTAAATATGTGCATACAAAACCCAAGACTTGTGTATACTAAAACCCAGGAGAAACAATAATACCAATATATGAAAAGGAATGTGGGGTAAGCACTTAGAACCTCCTTATGACTGAAAGGAAAGTCGGCAAACTCCTTACCCACTATGCTATTACAGATACTGACAGCGCTAAACCCACGTAGAGGGCAAGCAAGGACAGAATCTGTGAGCTGACACTCTGAATGATACAGAATAAGGAACTTAGAAACTGTGCTCACGAGGACCGGAAAGACCACTTGAATGTCAGTATACTCACGAACCCAGTTGATCAAACAGGAACCCTGAAGGCTATAACAGCAATGGGTGGAGGAAACTAAATACATAAAACCCTAGTCAAGGGGCGAGTAGAAATAGTGATATAAAAGAGTGAGGAAAACAAAAGGGCATTTACACTGGGACTAGTTACAATAACACCCACACCTAATAATCCATGGGAAATGAATGCAGAAGTGAGATGGAAAACATGGAATGGATCCCAATAGAAAGTAAGGATCAGGAGCAGGGAAAATTATATCACAGAAGGAAACCTTGAGGCAGGAAGCTAAATCTATAAAGGGAAAGACTAAAGCATCAGGATTTTCAGTAGCAAAGAACAACAACAAAGAAACAGAAAACACAGGCGAATAGGGCAGCATAAAAAGGGTAAAGCACAGAGAAAGGCTGCCTGCAGACAGAGGAAGACAGAAAGGGAAATCCAGTGAGCAGAAATCAATTAAGCACAAGAATCCGAAAATCCAGGGCAGAGGAACAAGAAACAGGAACTAGGCACTAGGCACAAAAGCTAGGAACAAGGAACAGGAACTAGGAACTCGGCACAAACGCTAGGAACGGAACAGGAACTAGGTACTAGGCATAAACACTAGGAACAAGGAACAGGAACTAGATACTAGGCACAAAAGCTAGGAACAAGGAACAGGAACTAGGTACTAGGCACAAAAGCTGGGAACAAGGGACCAGTCACAACAGGAACACGGCAACAACGACCAGCGCTGGAATGAAGCAAACTGAGGCTTTTAAAGCTGCTTAACGAGCACACCCCTCAGGCGTGCCGCCTGCTGCACCTGCAGCCACAGGTGTTGCCAATCCTCCACCCAGCCTTGTCCTGCAAGGGAGGAGGTGAAGCAGTGAGCCAGGCATTCTGGGAAGCAGGAGGTGAAGCAGTGAGCCAGGCATTCTGGGAAGCATAGTCATTTGATTTAAGTAGCATGCTGGCTGCCAAAAACCTGGAATGGATCCGGAAGGGAAGTAACTTGGAAAATAAGGTTTTAGCGCTCCCAATTCATCAGAACACTGTAGCATAAGGTTCGAAGGAAATGTCCAGTAGGGAATAAACCCCAAAACATGCCCCCAAGTGGCGGGAACGGGAGCGAAGGGAGCGAGAACGGGAGCGAAGGGAGCGAGCCGTGACACCACGCTATACAAAGACCCACTCAGACCAAGGCCACCACGCGTATATTTCAATGAGTTCATTGAATATATAGCCCAATCAGACCCGGAAATCCACCATGCCCTACCTATCCTTGGAAACAAATAAGTATGTATGATCTGGGAGGAGTTCTTTTCCTGGGCATTGAATGACTACTTAGTGAATCAGGCTTAAAGTACTTACAAATACTAATCTATTAACACTGTTTTATTGCGATTTTCAGGCGGGCAACTGTATCATCTCATCGACCCCTGGACAGGGGTGTAAGTAAAGGTAATGCCTAGTGTAATAAAGACTATTAAAAACAATGTGGATTATGCTATTCGCTGGCTTTGTAGCTGCCATTGTGTGGCAGGCGTGCGCAGCTTTGCATGTTTCTGCAACGTCCTATACTAACATCCCTCCCACCCCAGCAGCAAGGAGCACTGTGTCAGGTGGTGTAGAAGGCACTGGCAAAAAGGTAAGGAGAGGTAAGCGTAGTATTGGCACTGACATTAATTGGGTTAACACACATCTCACTGGTACAGCACACATCATAAAAAACGTGTAGTATAAACATGTCAAAAATCGGGAAAGATAAAACACGGGACAGGTGTTACATCTGTTCCTTGATACCATATGCCATGAGCGCTTCCAGAACCTTTGTTGCTACGGAAGTACCTGCGCCAACAGCACAATGCCTCGTGTACCTCGCCCTGTTCCAGACGCGAGTAAGATTCCAAAGAAAGACAGCAAGCTTCCGGTGGAGATCAAAAGCAACATATCTATACGAGGATAGTTTCATTAAGACCCCCCCATGTTTGACAACTACTGGCAACATACTCAAGCGCTACGGTACATAACTGACGGACCAGACAAAGGAGAAACGAAGGAAGTGATGTTCTACCTGGATGGGTAGATGGAGTAGTGGGGAGCAAGCCGCTCACACTAATGAAGGCTGCAGTGACAAGGTCCAGGAAGTTCCAGGAAGAAAATGACAAATGGGACAAGAGTGCCTGACATAGTTGGACAAAGAAGATGGACCGTTGACAATAATACCCCCGACAATACCAACTCTGTGCTACCAACACGACGGGGATGTTGGCATAGGGACCAACGAAGGATGCTGGAGAATAGAGAAGATATAAAACATGGGCGCTGGCACAGCGGTACTGATGGACCATTACTGGGCTTGTGGGTCAAAAGCATATGATAAGCTATCACCTAATTGGGGAGTGGGGGGATTTCCTCCTTAGCTCACGTCAAGGTACCCTCGCTAGTGGTACCCCAGAAACATGTTAAGCTAGACGACTTTCCGAAGATGGATGAGAACAACAGGAAGGAAGAGATCGATACCACCTTCTCCATTGTCATCAACACCACCACCGGGTCCTGGCACCACCAAAGCTACTACATTGCGGAGAGCTAAGCGACAAGGGAATTATCTATGTGGCAAATCAGAAACAGCGCTCAATGAGGTACCGCCAGCACATCGACTGTTCAGCAGTACTGCCATGTTCTTCTCAGCGATCATACAACCAGGGTTCCAGATGTACGCAAACGCGAAGTGGCTCCAGATTACACGGTGGGAGCTTATGATGACAAACTCAACAGTAAATGGATTCAACGCAATAAAATAAGAACTTCGAGCTATACTTCTAGTAGCTCTACAGAACAGGTATGTTGTGGACTTGCTCATAGCCATGGAAAGAGGAGTATGCGCAAAGATGGTAAGTTCCTGCTGCACGTTCATACCAGCGAACAATGAAGACAACAGGACATTATCAGAAGCAGTACTGCAGCTGGCAAAGATGCACGCCAAGATGAAAGAAGAATCGCGAGGCACCAAGTAGGATGGAAGCTGGTTCTCATACTTATGGTCATGGATGTCGTTCTGGCTGCCAGATATCCTTAAGATCCTAGCGGGAGGTCTGATATTAGGATTGGCACCACTACTTGGGATAAAAGCGTGCGTGGCAAAATCGAAGACGACGGCAGCAGAGATGATTGGGATGAAATTGATGCTACCTGCGGAAGATGACCAACAAAGAGACATAATACACATAGAAAGAGAGCGACGACGACAACAGCTAATGGAATCGGACATGTACCCCCCATCGATGAAGAGAATCCGAGAAACCCCAAGATTTATGTTGGGAAATGGGCCTGTTGCAAGCCTGGCAGAGGATGCGTGTACATGTATTGGTCATTTAAAGATCATGTAAACCACTATGGAAACCTTGCAGGAATAACGAAGGTATGGTGCCTGAGAGACGAAAAGAGGAGCAATAATTTTGTGGCGCGACAAGTCGACCAGAGGGGGGACTTAAGAGGGAAAACTAGAATGTCCCTTCCATCCAGAAGGAGCCCCTAACCGGAAGAAGCAATCCCGACATACCAACGGTCGATCAGGTGAAACTGCCAGTGGCCCCACTGCTCCCAACGCCAGCCCGCATCACGCACGGCGCTAGGACATCCGACCACTGAACCCTACAAATGGCACAGGTCTTAGCCGACCTAAGCACCAATAACCAAGATTGAGCTGGAAGCGACTATATGGATCAGCCCGATTAAGCGCACTACAAGCCATGCTGCAAGTTGTTAGAGACTCTATTACAACGGAGCCGCATTAGACAAGAAGCACACGTGCAGCCTGCACATTCGAGACATTCATACACCAACCTACACGAAGAATATATCCATACGGTTCTATGAGTTAGAGGACAGTGACACACGACTTGCATGAAGGTTTGTTTTTCATATAGGCTCACTACCGCACTGCAGAAATGCAAGATGCAAGGAGAGCTTGTGTAAATGCTTGCAGACGCTACATGCTGCTAACCCTAGGGATAGACTGGAGTACACGAAGGACCCAATCACCCGCAGTATGCGTCAACCTATGGCAGCCATGTCGGACACATAAATGAACCAAGTAGGCCCTTAGACTATGCCAGCACACTAACACCCATTTTATGGAAATCCTGAAGCCTCAAGCTGCTGAGCAAAGCAGAATCACTCCGACAAGGCTGCCACCGTCAAGGTCGCAATGTTGCAAGTGACACTCTTCATATAAACTCTGGTGGGTCCAGTCACAGAGGAAAACACCCCCAAGGCAAAATACAAATTAAATCAAAGTAATTTGGCATCTCCAGTGGTCTCTGCACACGTGATCCTGCCAACCTGACACCACGACAAGGTCTGGAAGCTGGGAAGATGCAGCCGTCTCACGTTTGAGACCAAGACTTGCAACAATATTTTAACGTTCCGTCTACAGCATGCGCTGGGACTGGACCATTCTCATGGCAGTAATAAGACTTCCTATTGTTACACACTGTCACAGTCACATGTTACAGGTACACATTGTATGAAGGCAGGTGTCTAGCGGGCTGGGAGCTACAGTGATCCCATGCTTGGGGGGCCCCCGGCCTGACCAATCAAGACATTGGGGGACAGGGACTGGTGGCTGGACTTCTCAGCCAATCATCACAATTCCTAATGTAACTTTTTGCAAGTAAGGATTCCTAGGGATGACCCAAGCTCACCACCTGACCCAGTAGCAGCCAATGACTAGGCATTCTATGTGTCCCTATACTGGACCTACCACTCAGGGGACCAACCCCGAGTGGTGCTAGGTTTTCGGGGACAGAGTTTGGTAACTGATGTAACTTTGATGCCACCATAACTTAAAAGGGCCTGCAATCCCAGATTTGATGAGAAGTGCCTGGACCTGACTGTGTTTCATGCATGTTATCCCTGCCTGTTTGATCTAATAAACGGCAGTACTCTGCTCTGTGTGTGGACCTCGACTTCTTTGAGACTTGGAAGGAGTTAGGGCCTTCCGTGAGCTGGAGGTCCGCGGACCCGTGGTACGGCTCTGCCGACCCCAGAATTTACCCTAACACGGTCTTTCCCTTCCTGCAGCTCAAGGGTACCCTTATGAGGGGCAAATGGAGGGATAAGATTCAGAGAGACTTTACCCCCTTTGAAAACGTACTAAACTCCAGAACTGAGTCCAAAGGCCTGATCTCTGCGATGTATAGACTGTTGATTGAAGCTGGGAAGGGGACAACCCTAAAATTGAAACGTAGATGGGAGAAAGACTTGAGGGGAAATTGATCCTGGCCTATGGGGGAACATATGTAGTGGGGCCTCACAGGTCTCGATAGCCAGCCAGTATAAACTACACGCCATTAAACTTACATGGATGGCAGTACAATCCGCACAGACTGTCACAAATGTTCCAGTCAAGGAGCCCATTGGCGCGAATGTGGATAGAGTGCTAACTATTGGCACATGTGGTGTGGATGCCCCCGTATCAAGATCTTTTGGGATGAGGTCCTGGGATGGACCAGAGACCTGGACGGGATCCAGCGCACGCTGACCCCCTCCTAATACTGTTTGGGTTTGAAGAATGCGAGGATACACACAGGAGAATAACGGGGCTAGCGGCATCACTAGAGCAAGCCAGGTGCCTAGGAAGAATGAATGGATAAATGTGGCCACTAATAACTGTATTATGGAGAGAATCACTGCAGCCCTTCACGGGAAGTCCACCCGATATGAGCAATTATGGGGAGATTTTGTGAAGAAATATATGCCTGGGACGTAATAGCCTGTAACCAAATGGGAAGGCTGAGCCAAACGAGTACACACCTCTAAGATTCACGTAACTACTGGAAATAAGAACGTTTTCCCACCTGAGGGGACCAATGTAACTGTTTAAACTGGACCTCAAAAGTGTCAATATTCACTATATAATGACAATTGGGAACACTACACACACATCACGAGCAGGAGAACTGTGTATAACACTTAGAACCTAGAGGAAACAACGTACCAAGGGGGGTGAGGGGGGGCCAGGAGGGGGATAGATATTCAGAATTTAGTAAACAGGGCTAGTGGACGAGTGGGATTAAAAATCTGTGTTGTTAAGTTTAACATGTTCCTGACAATGTTCCGGTTATTTTCATGATCTGTTTTGAAAGCTTTAATAAAAAAAAAAAAAAAAAAGGCAGAGAAAGGAAGCCGCTGGTAAGGTGATGTGGTTCCGGAACAACTGGAGCATTTGTTGTAGGTTGTCGGCTCTCTCTTTGGGGGCGGTGGGGGCTGGGGGGAGGGGGGGGGAGGAAAACCTTCCCTGCCCGAGTGTCTAGGACTGCCCCGATGAATTGGAGCCTTTGGACTGGTGTCATGTGGGACTTCTTTAAGTTCCGGGAGAAGCCCAGCCTGTGCAGTAGTAGACGGGTGTCATCTAGATGAGTCAAAACCTGTTCCGCTGACTTCCCCTGGATCAGCCAGTCATCCAGGTACATGGACTCCTGAGGTGAGCCACGACTACCACCATGAGCTTGGTGAAGACCCTTGGAGCGGAGGTCAACCCAAAGGACAGCTCTTTGAACTGCTAGTGCTTGTCCCCAATGAGGAACCGCAGGAATTTCCTGTGCTTCTGATGTATGGGCACATGGAAGGAGGCATCCTGTAGTCTATGGACACCAGCCAATCCTGAAGCTCGAGAGCGTGGAAAATTTCTCTCAACGTCACCATTCTGAATTAGTCTTTTCTCAGAAACTTGTTTAGAGCCCTGAAGTCCAGAATGCGACAGACCTCCTCCTTTTTTGGGTAACAGGAAATACCGGGAATACCAGCCAGACCCTCTCTGATCAGGAGGCACCTCTTCAATGGCCCCCTTCGACAATAGGGCTGTCAGTTCTTCTTGGAGCTCCTGTACCGGTTGTATCAGTGAAGACAGGGGTGTCTGTCAGGAGGTTGTCTCAAAAAGGGGAGACAATGGGGGAGGCAATAACCCCACCGAATTAACTGCAGGGCCCAGGCATCGGAGGTTATCTTACACTGGGACCAATGCCCTGCCAAAAGTCCACTAACCGGTATGTTGTGGTAGGGAAAAACCAAAGCGGTTTCGAAGGCACCGTCGCCCCACTGCAGCTGCTCTCTGCGGGCTCTTAGAAGCTCATCTGCCCCTCCCGGGATGCGAGAAACGCCTCTGCCACTGCCTGGCTTGTGGGGGCGGCGCTTTCCTGCCATAAGGCACATGGTGCCTATAGCCCCTCCCTCTGGAGGCAAAGCTGAAAGCAGGCTTAGGCGGCTGCGTAGACAGACCAAGCGACTTAGCAGCAGTTTTAGACTCCTTGAATTTCTCCAAAGTCTCATCTGCAAACTGTCCGAAAAGCATCTCCCCTCGAAAGGCAGGTCAAGAAGGCGGTTTTGTACATTGGGGGAGAAGCCTGACATTTTCAAATAGGCCTGCCTTCTCATAACTACTGCCGACCCCATGGATTGGCCAACACAGTCAGCAATATCCAGAAATGTTTACAAGGAATGCTTGGCAGTTTCCATCCCATCCTCCAGCAGCTCTATAAATCCGTCCTGCATATGACCTTCCGGGACACATTTTGTTGCATGCTCTACTGCCTTCCACAAACCGCAAAAAATACTTTGAGAAACCGCAAGCTAGGTATGTGGCCGTAAGACCCATAATACCAGAGGTAAACACCTTTTTGGCCAAAGCGTCAATCCTTTTCCCTTCCCTGTCTGTAGGGAGATTCAATGTGGATGCCGCGGGGCTGGAATATATAGTGGCAGCCTGAACTACCTGCCCTACCGGGGGAAGGTTGCGTCGAGAGGAATTGAGGGGTCCCCTCTTGCCTGCCTGTACTTCCCTGTGACATTGTACCCTACCAATGTCCTGAATTTGACATGAGAGCGAGTGTAGGGTTGTTTCTGTTGTATCTCAAGAGCTGGAGATGTTTCCAAACCACTGGCATCCTGAAGGCCTTGAGCCAGTGCCATCATGTTGTATCGTTCCTCGAAATAGTCGATGCTGCCGGATCCGACAAAGATGGGGTCGACCTCTTCACATTCTTTGGCTTGTTCGGTGGCGAAAATCGACCTCATTGAGATGAAAAACCCCATCCGCGACAGCGGTTGAATAGCGCTGACGTTGATGGTCGACGTCAAAGGCTTATCTTTTGGCTCCACAGGTCTGGACGCAGAGGGCGTAGCTTGCAGCGGAGCCCTAGAGGCCGAAGGGTTAGATATCAGTGCCAGTAGCTCCAACGGGTGCTGTAGGAGAGGCTAGTAGAAGGTGCTTTCCTGGCTTTGTAGGTCACAGAGCTCGAAAGCTCAGTCGGCGCCAAAGGCGTTGACTTTTTGGTGAGCGTAGAGTCGGAGGTACTGAGTGCCGGTTTTGCTGCCAAGGCCTGCTGGTCGGAGGTGGGAGCCATGCAGACAGCTGCCTGTTGATGAAACACGTCAAGTATTTGTTTAAACAATTCCCACTCTTCTCGAGTGGTACGTTCCTTATAGGGCTTACCTCGCTCCGAGGAAGAATCATATTCCCACCGATGGTGGCGTTGCTTCTTCTTACGCAAGGAAGAGGATAAGGAATGGCTACTGGAGTGGAACCTCTAATTTTCTTGCGGTACCGGCTCTTGTCGGGACAAGTGGGCCCCTCGGTTTCTGCCTCAGACAACCTAATGGGAGACCGCGCCGGAGACTTCGGCGACAGTCAGCCCAGGGCCAGCTTACTGGCTCTGTCTCGCAGGGACTTGGCTTGCATCTTGGGGTACGACGCACAGGCCTCCGTGCCGTGAGTGGAATCCAGACACCACAAACAGACGTCATGTGGGTCCATCGCTGACATTTTGGCCTCGCAATCCGAGCACCGCTTGAAAACCAGGATCCGATGCGAAGACATCGTCGAGGTAATCAAATTTCATTTTGAAAAAGTGTTGAGTGAAACTCGAGCAAGTTCCTGGTGCAGGGTGTGAGCGGATAAAAGGAACCGAGGCATGGGATCTAGTGACGTGGTATATGTATGGCTCCCAAAGTCACTTCTGGAGCCGACGATAGACCACCGCGCAAGATGGATCGAAGATAGACGGCTGAGTCGAGGTCCACTACGCCCCCTGTGGAAATAGTTTCCGAACAGCAGAGCTCTGGAGGGTTATCTATCAAGATGTGGAATCTGAGGGAGAAAAGCAATCCATTGAAACACAACTCTTGTGGATCAGTGATGACATCTTGGTGTCACAATCGGAACACCGTCTGAAACCAGATACTTGCGCAACCGACATCTTTCGTCGAGAAATCTTAATAAAAGTACACGTTTTCTGATGAAAACATTGAGTCGAATTCACAAACCGCGCGTTAGTACATGGAAAAAAGGAACTGAGGTTGGGGCGCAGGGATATACAAAACCTGACATCGTGGCCGAAGCAGACGACCAGACACTGAGCAAGCCGGATCGACGGTAGAGTCGAGGTCCACTACATGGCCTGTCGAAAATGTGCCCAATCAGCAAAGCTGGAGGGAATATCCATCAGATGAGGAATATACAGGAGAAAGGCAATCCATTGAAGGAGACATTACTTTCCAGTAATGCTCTTTCTATAGATGCTTCTCCCACAGATCCCTCATCTTGGGATTTATCCAGCTGCTCTGAATTTCTTTCTCGACAGGGGGTGTAGGTGCAGCGCAACTTCGTGTTCAACTGCCACCCTCGTATTCGGCCACACCAAACCTCGACAACGGACGTACCACGTATCACTGTATTAAAGGAATACACTGCGCCTGCATGCCTTGCTCGATGGACTTGTAAAGAAGTGACCATGCTGGTGGTTGGAAGTCACACCAAAAAACTCTGCTTGTCCGCCCTACCAAAGTGAGTATCTGCTCCTCTGGCAATGTCTAAGATGTAATGTGATGTAAATTGTAAATAGTCTTCAGTATACATAGCTCAGGTTACTGGTGCCTCTGTGACTCCATACCATTCTGTATGCAACACTGCCCTTCGTAACATTAAGAATGGAGTTGCATTTGAATGTTATTGTAAGAAATTAGGCAGTTGAAGAGCCGGCCAAGGAGAGAGAGCTGCAGCCTTACCAGAGTTCCTAAATAAAGCTTCATGAACTCATTCAAGTGTGCAGACAGTACTTGAATATAATACTGGCAACGAAGATTGACCATTGCCTGGACTGCAGCTGATGTGGGCATGGTCTGAGTGAACTCTCATTAACTCAAGGTACATGCCAGCTGCATGTGAATGGAACCCGACGAGTGGCCATTGATAGCCGACACCTGCGTGAGTACCAACACTGGCGGGCACCTGAAATTTACTGTGTTTGGGTGCCGGGTAAGAACGCAAGCGCGTATGGCCCACTGCGTTTCAGGAAACAAGTGCACAAGGTAATCAGCAAGGTGAAGCTGCCTGGTGCGCGCAGCGAGCAGCGATAGCGGAGGACCTCTGCTGCACTGACATTAGAGGAAGGGACGTGCGCATCCATCGGCCATGTTGGTATCCTTGGTTACCATGTAAACAATAGCGCAGAGACATTCTTCACAAGGTCCGTCAGCAATACGTGCTCTGCTAATGCAGTGGATGTAATTAGGAATACAAGGCTGCACAACCTTATCTATCCTAATCTCACTAACAGCTCCAATGCCTTTGACGTCTCCCTCAGGAACACCAGGTCAATTTGTAATAAAACCACTGCTGTCCTCGACCTTTTCCTACGCCTTAACCTCCAATTTCTCTGCATCACTGAAACCTGGATCCCTCCTCACAACACCTCGGTACCTGCCTCACACCTCCTCCTCCACCTCCTCCTCCTCCTCCTCTTCCTCCTTTGAACATGTCCCCCGTTCTTCTGGCCGTGGAGGTGGTCTTGGCTTTCTCTTTCGGCCACACTTCACCTCCTCTCCATCCCCTACTTCTCTACCCACCTTCCCTTCCTTTGAATTCATGTTCAAAATCTTTAATTCTCCTCATGCTATCTCATTCCTTATCATCTACCGCCCCCCTGGCCCACTCTGCTCCTTTTATGAGGACATTGACCATCTCCTCAGCCTCATTTCCCCCAGCCCCAATCCTCTACTTGTACTTGGTGACCTTAATCTCCACCTCTCTTCCAACCCTCCCTCCTCTCCTCTCCATCCTTGACTCCTACCTCCTCTCTCCCCTCCCCTCCCACTCACAAATCTGGCTCTACTATTGATCTCATTTTTACTTCCTCTATCATTGCCTCCCCCGTATCCTCCCTTCCCAACTACCTGTCTGATCACCCTCTACTTTCTTTTTCCCTCTCCCCTCCCACCCCTTCTCCTCCTCCCCCTCCATCCTCCACCTTTTTCTTCCGGCGTGACCTACGCGGCTTTAACCCCTCTCTATTTCTTACATCCTTCTCCTCTTCCCCCCCACTCCCACTTCTCACTCTCCGCCTCTGATGCCTCCTCCTTCTTAACTTCCTCTCTCTTCTACTCTCGATCTTCTCTAACCCCTCTCCTCATTTTGCCCCTCTCACCGACCTGATCAACCTTGGCTTTCATCTCATCTCTCCTCAATGCACCGCCTCCTCAGGCGCTTTGAACGTCAATGGCTCAAACACCCAACCCCCTCTAACCAATCTGCATACTTCTCCCATCATACCCTCTACGACTCGTGCCACAACTCCGCTAAACGCACCTACCTCTCTGACCTTCTCCAGTCTCAATCCTCCCACCCTCGCCGCATTTTTCAAACTTTAGCCAGACTTCTCTCTCCATCTACCCCCGATCCCTCCATTGCCTCTTCTCTCTCTGCTACTGATCTTGCCTCCTCCTTTTCTAACAAAGTCCTCAATCTCCGTCAAACTATTCTCTCCTCCCCCTCCTACTGTCCTCCTCCTCCTCCTCCTACTCCGCCCCCCACCTATTCTATGTCCTCTTTCTCTCCCGTCACTCATTCTGATGTTACCCTCCTCCTAACCAACACTCATCCTACTGCTTCACCCGCTGACCCCATTCCTACCCCCTCATCCTGAAAATCTACCCCCTCCTTATACCCTACCTTACCTCCTCCTTCAACATCTGCCTCTCAACTTCCACTTTTCCTACTCCTTTTAAGCATGCGACTATCATCCCTATTCTCAAAAAACCTTCTGCTAATCCCCATCTTGCTTCCAATTATCGCCCCATCTCTCTCCTACCCTTCCTCTCCAAACTAACGCATTGTCTATTCTCAACTCTCTTCCTTCATCTCTAACCACTCTCTCCTTCCCTCTACCCAATCTGGCTTCCGCCCACTGCCCTTCACTGAAACTGCCCTCACCTCTGTTCGTAACTCTCTATTCTCTGCACGCTACTCAAAACACTCCTCCATTCTCATTATCCTTGACCTTTCTGCCGCTTTTGATACTGTTGACCATCCTCTCCTCCTCAATTCCCTCTCCTCATTTGGCTTCAAGGACACTGTTCTTAACTGGCTCTCCTCTTATCTCTTTAACCGCTCCTTTTCTGTCTCCTGGGGTGGCTCCTCCTCCCCCACATATCCTCTTTACCACGGAGTTCACCAAGGTTATGTCCTTGGCCCCTTTCTTTTTTCACTCTACACCTCCTTGTTAGCTCCTATCATCTCCTCTTTTGGTATCTTGCACCATTTCTATGCGGATGATACCCAGCTTTTCCTCTCCTTCTCTCCTGACATTCATGATAAACTCTCTTCTTGCCTTTCTGCTATTAAATCCTGAATGTCCTCTCACTTCCTTACTCTTAATGCTGAAAAAACTGAACTCCTTTTCTTCCCTGCCAACACTCTTCCTCCTCCCTCTCCTCCCCTCCCCCTTCCATTCTCTTTCTCTCCTCCCAGCTCTCCTTCTCTCCCCATGCCGTAACCTTGGTCTTCATATTGACCCTCACCTCTCTCTATCTCGCCACATTTCTCTTACTGACAAGTCTGGTCGCTTTCACCTCTACATAATATGTAAAAATCGACCCCTCCTTACCTTTCACGCTACTAAACCTTTAATTACCTCCCTCATCTTCTCCAGACTCTTCTACTGTTCCTCCCTTCTCTTTGGTCTCCCCTCCTCTCATCTCTCCCCACTCAAATCTGTCTACCACTCTGCCATCCGCTCCCTCTGCCTTCTCTCACCCCTTGATTCCATCTCCTCTTCTCTCACCTCTCTAGGTTGGCTCTCTTTTCACTCCCAGCTCAAATTCAAGTTACTCTGTCTTGTTTTCAAATCCCTCTATGGTCTTGCCCCCCCCACCTCTCCTCCCTTCTTACTTTCTATACCCCTTCTCGTTCTCTCCGCTCTGCTAATCTTTTCCTACTCTCTCCTCCTCCACCTCCCTGCGCCCCCTCCAGCTTCCGCTTCTCCTTGCTCCCTTTCACTGGAACCGCCTCCCCCTTCACATCCGCTCTTCCCCCTCCTACCCTTCCTTTCGCTCTTCTCTAAAATCATATCTTTTCACTCACCTCCCTAGCACCCTTTGTTTCCTCTCATTCCTCTCCCTCCCCCGCATTCCTCACCTCCTACTACTGCTCTTCCTTACCCTCTCCATCCTCTCTACCTCCTTCCTCCCCACTCCCTGCTCTCATCTAGTCTTACTCTTTCCTCTCTTCTTCCTCACACATTCTTGCATTCCCTCTTACTCCCGCTCTTACCTCCACTAACACCTAACATTCCCTCGCACACCTCTGCCCCTCCCTACTCCCACCTCACCTCTGCAATTTTGTAAATTGTTCTTTATACTGTTTGAGTTGTGATTCAATTGCCATCTTATACTTGTATTTTGCCTGTTTTCATGTAAAGCACTTTGGATTAAAGGGCTATATAAATTCAACAAAATACAAATAAACAACAAGGAACATTTAGATAAATGGGAGACATTTAGTTATTGATATACAGTTATTTGTTTAAAGGATACTGAACAATTGCAATTACACTGCAAGCATCACATCTGAGAAAGCAAAGATACACAAGCGGCTGAAGAAAATCATCACTGCTCCTGGAAGTGGGACAGTACCCCATCAAAAGAACCGCAAATATAGTTGTGCACTAACACCATGGCAAATATACCAGGTCCAGCGATCTTCCTTCCTCAGGGATGTGGTGAACCAAGAATCAAATGGAAGCAACGGAAAGAAGATTGTTTGAAATTTGCCTTGGCTGTACATGATCCAAATTGGTCAGTGGGTAGGAACGATGCCTTGTTGTTTCACTGTCTTGGGTATGGCGGACAGAAAGTGCGAAAAAGGTTACAAGTGAAAATGCATCCTTCCTCATACGACATCTTCAGATTCATAACACATGTGGGTTTGTTCAAGTGTGTCAGGATGCATTTTGACCCTATTTCTGCAGTCAGTGTTTTTTAACGTACCATGCATAGTATTCTGGGAGGTTTGTGTACTGTACAGTTTTATCAGGATGACATGTTGGTGTGGGGTGGGGATGTCAAGCAACATGATGAGACTCAAGAGAGTGCTAAGCAAACTAGAAAAAGCAGGGTTGACGTTAAAACTTTAGATAAGTTCAAGTTCAGAAAGAGATGAGTAGATTATCTGGGCTACAGCATTTCTGGAGAGGGTGTGAAACCGAAAGGAAGCACAGTGCACTTAATTGTGGACATGCCCGCACCAACCAAAAACATGAATGTAGTGTCTTCATTTCTTGGTCTCATTGAGTACTATGGGAAGTTTATTTGAGGATTAGCAAGCAAAACCACCAATTTGAGAAAACTGACGAGAAGAGGAGTTGTCTTTGAATGGAATGAGAAGTGTGAGAAGGAGTTCCAAGTGGTAAAGCAGGACAAAACTAAAACACCCATTCTACAAGGATTTAGAGAGGAAGCCAAGACCATAGTGTATACGGATGCATCAGTGTGTGATTTAGGTGGTGTCTTGATGCAAGAGGAGGGTTCAAGACAATTCACTGTAGTGTATGCCTCCAGGACCCTAAAGGAGGTGGAATGTCGGTATTTAGTCATTGAGCAGGAGGCTCTGACCATTTTGTGGGCTATTTTAAAATTAAAGGTGTATTTATTCGGTACGATGTTTGCGGTTTGCACTGATCATAAGCCACTTATAGCCATTTTTAACAAGAGGGGTTGGGATGGGGTGTCCAGGCACATTTCAAAACGGTTCACAAGGTTACAAGGGTTGGAGTTTGTTGTGGAACATTTGAGTGGAAAAAACAATGTAGATGCAGATGTTTTATCCAGGAAGCCATTGGTATTGAATGATGACGTAGAAACATTACGTGATGAAAGGCTCAGTGACATATTTGTTGTTGAAGAATCTCTTCAAGAGGAGGCTTGGTTAGCAGCATGCGTGGAGGATGCACACTATCAAGAGGCTATGAGGAGGATGCTGCTCAACTGGAGATACATTGAAGAGGATGTAAGAGAAAAATGAAGAGAATATAAGAGAGCCAACGATGAGTTATGTGTCAGACAACATGTGTAGAGGACAGCGACTAGTGGTACCTGAAGTTATGCACAAGAAAGTTGTGGATGTTCGTCAAAGGTCCCACATGAGAATCTGTAGGACAAAAGTGCTCATCAGAATGGATTTCTGGTGGCCAGCGTGAGAAACTTGAAGGTGTGTCACCCGCTAGTCCCCGGGCATCTGTCATCTAGGTGGCCAGGACACGACCATGGCTTTTGGATCCAGTACCTGTGGGTGGAGGTCCAGTGCGGGAGGATCACCTGGATGGGCGGTCTTCGGGGAGTGGAAGTGGGACACCAGACGGCAAGATGCGGTAGCCCCTTCCCTGTAAAACCTTCACACCATCCTACCCGGTAGGATACATAGGCTCTCAGCCCCCCTCCCCCTTTTTCGACACAAACACTTTCTCACTGACAGCTCACTGTGAGGGAAAACAGACACCCAAACCGTATACCCGACATGTCCCACTACAAAGGTCAAGCAGGGGCAGGCAATGACTGATCAATACACACACCTAACTTCCATCACACTTCCCCACACGGATAAAAGGCAGAGCATTAAAGCACACAATGAGCAATGCAAAGCACACGAGGAAGCAGCAGTTCCAAGATGGTAGTTTAATACAAGGCGGAAGACAGAAAGACCGAAGAGGATTGCAAGGAGGGAAATTCCCATGACCTTTTCACAGACAAACCGCATCTTTCATGAGCCTTCAAAAGTAGGAAACTTAAGACCTGGAACTCAAGATTATAAGTTACTCACCGTAGTGACTAACATACTCCAAGTCCACAGTCCCCTTTCCGCCATACTGCATGGGCGTCCCTCGTGAGGGACGCGAGACAGAACCCTTTTCACCAGAAAAATCTTCTTCCCCTCTAAATTTAGAGGTACGCGGTCGCGGCCCTGGGAGCATGCGCTGCCCTGACTCCGCCCTCCTGCGACACCCCTCAGTCCCCAAAGATGCGTCGACAACAGATTTACCATTGCCTAATGACACCAGATTATTAGGGGGGAGGATGGTGGGACGTATGGAGGAAAGGGGACTATGGACTAAGAGTACGTTAGTCACTACGGTGAGTAACGTATACTTACTGTTACGTCCCATCCCCTTTCCTCCATACTGCATGGGCGATTACAACTGAATATAGCCCCAAGGTGGATAGGAGACCCTCCTTAAGCAAACAGGTTCCGGAGAACCACCTATCCGAAAGCCGCATCTGACCTGGAGCCGGCATCCAAACAGTAATCCTTGCAGAAAGCGGATGGGGTGGCCCATGTGGCCGCCCTGCTTATGACCTGCCAGGGGACATGGCGCTGAAAGGCGATGGCCATTGCCTTGGCCCTGACCGCGTGGGCATGCATGTTCGCTGGAAGGGGTCTATGCTGGTCCTCGTACCCTTCCTTGATTGCAGAGACCATCCAGCGGGAAACTGAGTCTTTGGAGGCCTGATAGCTTGGCCTAGCGCCTCCGAAAGTGATGAACAGGGCATCAGACTTGCGGAAGCCCTTGGTCCTGTCCAGGTAGAATTTCAGGGCACGCCTGACATCTAGGCAGTGCAGAACTCTCTGTGGCTCGTCCTGCGGGTCAGTAAAGAATGTAGGAAGGACGATCTCCTCATTTAAGTGAAAGGCTGCTGGCACTTTAGGTAGAAATGCCGGATGGGTCCGCAGGACCACCTTATCCTTTTGAAAGGTAGTGTCCGGCTCTGATGCAACCAGAGCCTGGATCTCGCTGACCCTGCGCGCTGAAGTGAGGCCGACTAGAAGGGCTATCTTGATGGTGACTGCGATTGGACGTGCCGTGGACTGATGTCCGCAGACTCCATAGGCTCAAACGGCTTGTGTCTGAGGGCACCCAAGAGTAGGTTTAAATCTCACACGGGGTGTGGCTTCCTAATGGGCGGGTAGAGTCTAGCGAGTCCGGCCAAATGTCTCTTGACAACTGGGTTGGAGGAGTAGAAGACCCCCTCCTCCGAGTTCTTGTAAGCCCCAATGGCTGAGAGATATGTGTGGCAGGTGTCCTCCTGCACACCGGAGTTGGCGAGGTGCAGTGAGGGGCGGACGACTCTGCCCCCTGCTGTGTCAGAAGATGTGCTGGGCCCCTCGGGAGTTGGATTGGAGCCAGAGAACCATGGCCTGGCTGGCCACCACAGAGCTATCAGAATGAGGTTCAGCTGGCGAGACTCCTTGATCTGGCAAAGCACTCTGTGAATCAGTGGAGTGGGTGGGAAGGCATATGCTGCCATGCTGTTCCACTGAATCCATAGGGCGTTGCCCAGGGAGCCCCAGCCCCTGCCCGGAGGCGAGCTGGGGGTACTTCCTGTTGTGCCTGGTGGAAGATTTCCTGTGCCACAAGGTCGTTCAGCTGCCACTCGTAGTTGTCCGCCCCCAACCTGCTGAGCCTGTACGCTTCCAGGTTTGATTCCCCCAGGAGGTGGACTGCCGTGAGGAAAATCTTGTTTTCCAAGGCCCATTCCCACATGTTGATCGCCAGTTTGCAAAGGGAGGGGGACATGGTCCCTCCCTGCTTGTTGATGTAGTACATACTGGTCGAGTTGTCTGTCTGGATGAGGACAACCCTTCCCATGAGCCGTGGGAGGAAGGCTCTGAGCGCTGACCAGATGGCGTTCAGCTCCAGCCAATTGATGTGGTACTCTTGTTCTTGACGGGTCACGTGCCGTGGACCGATAGATCCTCCAGGGTGGCTCCCCATGCTTCGAGGGAGGAGTCTGTGGTAATCGTCACCTGTGGAGCTGGGGGCCTGAAGGGCTTGCCGGTCCGCAGGTTGCAGTCTTCGGACCACCATGTGAGGTCCGGGTGGAGAGAAGTGGAGATCTTGATGATTTCGGCATGCGATCCCTTCTCCTGGTTCCACGACACTGAGAAGTGGAGTTGGATCCCCCTCATCCTGAGTCTTGTGTAGGGGACGGCGAACAGTACCGCTGCGCAAAGCCTCAGGAGATGTTGGTGCCACCAAGCCGAAGTAGAGCTTCGACTGAGAAAGTGGGACGTGGCCCTCTTGATGGCCGAGATCTTGTCGTCAGAGGGGAAGACCCTCTCGGAGCGCGTGTCCCAGATGAGGTCCAGGAAAGTTAGAGACTGCGTGGGTTGCAGTTGCGACTTCATGAGGTTGAGCGAAAAGCCCAGGTTGTGTAGAGTGTTCATCAGTGCTTGGGAGGAGTGTTGAACTGCTTCCGGAGATGTAGCCCTGACGAGCCAGTCGTCTAGGTATGGGTGTATGTGGAGGCCCTGAGCCTAGAGGAGGGCTGCCACAGTATTCACAAGTCTGGTAAAGACCCTGGGGGCCGAGTTGAGGCCAAAAGGGAGGACCTTGTACTGAAAATGGCAGGCCATGATCCTGAACCAGAGGAAAGAACGATGGGGTTGCCAGATCGGGACGTGCAGATACGCGTCCTTCAGATCGAGGGAGCACATCCAGTCTCCTCTGCACAATGTCTCCGCAATAAAGGCTGGCGTAACCATCTTGAATCTCTGAAGAGGTAAGGAGAGGTTGAGGGTGGAAAGGTCCAGTACAACTCTCAGGCCCGCCTGGTTCTTCTTCTGAATGGCGAAGATCCTTGAGTAAAAGCCCGAACCTCGCTCGGAGGCTGGGCCTTCCTCCACGGCCTGGCTCAGGACGAGCAACCAAATCTCCGCCAAAAGAGTGGCTGTCCCAACTTGGGGGAGGAGAGGAGGGAGGAGAGGCAGTAATAGGTAGACGGTACCCCTAGGAGACTACTGACAGGATTCAGGGGTCCGCAAAGTTCTGTCGCCAAAAGTGTGCGTGAAGGGCAAGCCTGCCCCCCACTGGCGACTCGTGGACCCGGAGTGGTGTGTCAAGACTTTTTTCCCCTCAGAGGCAGAGGAGGGGGGACTGGAAAAAAAACATTGCCCCCCATCCCCCTTTTTGATGGTTGCGCCGACTAGCGGTCGGTGAGCGTTCCGACTGCCTAGACCTCCGCTCCTGGAAGCCACGGAAGCCCCCGGTAGAGCGACCCTTATCCGAGCGTTGCTGAGACTGGGAATATGCTTTGGGCGTGGCCTTCGTCAGAATGGATAAAGACTTGGCCGTCTCAAAGCTATTCTTCTTCTTGTCCAGCTCTTCGTCTGTGCTGGAGTGGAAGAGGTCGCTGCCCTCGAAGGGCAGATCTAGAATACATTCCTGGACATCCGGGTTGAACTTGGTTGCCCAGAACCAGGCCATCCTTCTCATTTCCGTGGCATTACAGATGGCACGTCCAGAGGTATCAATGTGTGCCAGCGTGGACTCCATGATATCCTGAGCTACAAACATGGCCTCGGCTAGCCCCGCCTTGAAACGTAATTAGCTGTGGGTGGGGAGTTCGGGGTGGAAGTCGGCAATTTCCCGCCATAATCCCTGGTTAGCGGCAGCCAGCATGGCGTCTGGGTTGGCCTGTCGCAGATGCGAGGACGCATTGGAATACAGCTTCTTACCGTATGCCTCCAAGGTTTTCTCCTCCTTGCCTAACAGCGCCGTCGAGGACGACTGAGGCTTCGAGTACAGTGATGCCGCAGCTATCACGGAGGAGTGTGGCGGAGGATGGGAGGAGAGCAAGAGTGTATCTCCCTCCATCTGCCTGCACTTGGCGTCCAGGCGGCGGTTGACTGGCTGGACCGAGTGGGGTTTGAGCCAACCCTTCTTGGCGAGGGAGACTACATCGGTTTGCAGTGGAATCCCTGTTCTGGCGGAAGGGCGCCTCGTGAGGACTTCAGCGAGGACGCACTCTGCCGGCTGTTCTACCTGGGGCTGGGGGAGGTCCAGGTATTCCGCCAGGCCCGAGATACGTTCCTGGAAGGCCCTGGCTGATGATGGCGTGTCAGGATCCTCCTCCTCATCAGTATCCTGAGGGTCTGGGGGATCCTGTGGAGGAGGAGGAGTATCCGGAGCCGGAGGCTGGGGCACAGGGTCTGCGGCCGGAGGCTGGCATGGAACCGCCTGCGGAGTAGGCTGAGGAGCCGGAGGAGGCGGCTGCGCGCCATGGCCAAGGGTGTCGGCGTTGGCGTCTGTGGTGCCGCTAGCATAGCGGGAAGGACTTCCCTGACTGCGTCCTTGATGATGGCCCCCATATCTGGAGACTTCATGAGGCCAAGGAACCTATCAAAGATCCGGTCCTCGCTAGCCAAAGAGGAGGAGGAGGGCACGGAAGTGGTTACTAGAGGCAACTGAGGCCGCTGGAGACCCTGTACATAGGGACGCAAGGGAAAGCAGCCCTGCGCATAAGAAGGGTAGGCCGTAGGCCACGTACCTGGTTGATGCCAGTCCCACCTCGATACTCACTCTTCGCTGAAGTCTTGCAGAGGCGTTGAACGGGTATCCTTTTCTGGCCTGTCAGCCATCTTGTTGAGCTGCCTACAACGTGGCTGCGACGTGTTGCTCGGCTCGTCGCTGTGATCCTCTGCCAAGTCTCTTATGTGTGAGGCGCAGTAGGTCTATCAACCTCGACCCGGGGGTCGTTAGAGCTGCGTTCAGGCGCCCCCTTGGACGTACTATTGGTAACAGGGAGTAGTCCCTCGCCCATGATGCCGGTAACAGGGGCGTAGCCCCTCAGGCGCAAGCCCCGTAAAAGAGCCTAGCGGCCCCTCAACCCTGGCACCGGGAGGATCCGAGGACCCCTCGACCCGAAGGCCGGTAGCTGTGACAGCCTTGGTGCGCGAGTTGGTAAAAGGACCTGACCTGTCCCTCCCGCGTAGGAGAGTCCCTGGGAAGGAGTCTCCCTTGCGAGGTGCAGATGAAAATATAGGCCCTACCTCTGGCCTGGAACGTCTCACGAAACTCTTGAGGTCCTCAGAAGGAGACAGCTGGAAGAGATCCCTCCACCTGGCTAGTCTGTTCTTCAGAGCTTTCGTGGACAGCAAGCCGCACGCTGAACAGGCTTGCCAACCGTGGTCTGGGCCAAGGCAACGAAGCCAGAGGACGTGGGGGTCTGAAGTTGGGAAAGGCCCTTTCCAGTATGGGCACCTGCTGAACCCTGTCGAAGTCAACATGCGCCGGGGAGGAGCTGTGGCATCCGAGGACCAAGTACCTATTGAACAAGAAGACAAAAAAAAAAATATATATATATAGAGGAAGAATCCGCATGCGGAATTACATGGCTGAAGCCAAACACAGGAGCACTGGTGAATTCGGCCCTTTCACGGCAGCGCGGAAAAGGGGACTGAGGTGTGGCGCAGTAGGGCAGAGTCAGGGCCACGCCTCTAAATTTAGAGGGGAAGATGATTTTTCTGGTGAAAAAGGTTCCGTCTCCCGTCCCTCGCGAGGGACGCCCATGCAGTAAGGAGAAAGGGTACAGGATGTAAGAGTACTAAAGAATCCTGTATTGTGTATCAGAGGTACCCGGGACTCTCCCGTGTCGATAGTCAAGGTGAGGCAAAGCACTTGTCGCCGTGATACTGTCCTTGGCTGACACAACAAAGCAGCACCAGTGAAGTCAGCACAGCCGGTGAGTTGGGGAGACTGATAACAGACGAGTATGTGTGGAAACCAAAGTTGCAAGCAGCAACATTGCATGAAGAAGATTATTAAGACAGCAGATGAGTGAATGAACTTTGAAGCTAAAATACAATACCGTAGACGTAGTGGTCCGGCATCACGTGGGTGCTCATCGAAAGTCTCTGTTAGGAATCCAACCGAAAGGGCGCAAACATTAAAAGAAAGATAATTGTGAAATTGAAGTGGTCCTGCAACGGGTCAAGCCAAACCCTGTACAGATTTGAAAGTCTAAGATACTTGATGTAAAATTGACATTATTCTGAGCCCAGCTGACAGGGATCCGGGGTGAACCGTGAGTCACCCAAAAAGGAAGAACCTATGAACATTGTGCGATAAGGTGAAAGGAGAAAGACCGGCTCGAGCCCGGCAGAGGGAAGCCTGTGCGTAACTTTACGCTAATAGGATCTGAGCCTGGTTGAGGGGGATCCAGGGTGGATAATGAATCACCCGGTGTGGATACTATTTTTTTTTGTGTTTCTTTTTATTATTTTAGATTGTACATAGTACGAAAAAACTCAACATGGATCACTTCACATTTAAAAACATGGCGATCGTCATCACTGGCCCCTTAAGTCCATCTCATATTCGTGCAGCCCACACATGAGTTTAGTTTAGCAGAACCACCAAATACTGTTCCCGCTAGGGCTCAATCCGTTAATTCACATCATGTGCGCTGCTTCGCCTAGCAAAAATTTGCATCAAATGCAGCTCCGTGGGGTCTATTGCTGTTTTCCCAAATGGGGGTGCCCATCCCCGGTTCTTCGCCATATCCCCCACCCTCATGCCTCTCTAGTCGCTCTGTGTTGCATTCAGAGCTACCTGGAGCAAAGGCATTGCCCGTTATAGTCTCCCCCCTACCATAGTTTAATTCATCGTCCCCTGCCTCCCCCTGTTGGTGTCTAGCCCAGCTCACATCTCCTATGTGATTCTATGACATATCTTACATTACACTCCCCATCTACCACCCTCCTCTACCCTCCGATGTCCACCGCCAATTTCTCCCTGATCCCCCCCGACCCCGAGGGCCTCCCCTTCCCAATCGCTTCCCGTAGTCCCCTTCATCTTCCCATTCATCACAGGTTCGGAAACCCCTTCCCCTCCAGTTAGGCCTACCCCTGTAACGCTCACCTGATTCCCGCAGAGGCGCCGGTCTTGACTGGGTGAATGCCGTATCTTCAAAGGTGATGTGTAACACACGGTTGGCTCTTTGGGCTGGACCTCTGTGCACTGTATGTCTGACTCGAAGAGTAAGATGTCTGCAGATAGAAAATATGGGATTAATGAACTGGGGATATTGGGTGCCTCTCTCCTCTTCCCTTTCTCTTCTCCTGTAGAACCCCAAAGGTTAACGCCCTCACCTTAGGTAAGTGAACGCCAAGCTCTCCATCTGCCTCGGGGCAGGGTGCCGTAACCAGTTTCTTCACTGGATAAGGGTGCAGGCCTCTTGACCTCAGAGGACTGCTGTCCGTCGTTAACTGCACGAACGGTAAGTTCTGGGCACTTCAAATGTCTTAAAAGTCTTTTGTAATGATATCTCTTGTTTTGCAGGGTTCCGGCGATGGCGGATGGCGGGCTGATGAGAGTTGAGGATCGAACCCGCGTGAGGAATAGAAGCGCCTGGAAGCACGTAAGTAAGCGCTTGTAGCCTGCTTCACGATGCGCACTAACTGTCCCTTTTAATTTGCAGGTACAAGTTCGGAGCTTTAGAGAAGCTGAAGGGTGCTGGAATACCCACTGGATTCGGCGTGGGAAGGAGTAATGGCACGTGAGTAATAAAGTTGCCCAATGTCTTTAAACGCACCTTCTTTTGTCTTTCAGATGCGGGATGCAGCGCCGAAGGCCTCCGGAGCGTGCGAAGAGCTGGTAAGCTTTTGTCTTTCAGATGCCGGAATGCAGCGCGAGGCGTTGGTGACAGCCGATGGACCAGGTAAGAGATGCGCTGCCACTGAAGACCGTAGTGCTAACCTGTTCTTTCTTTGTCTTTACAGGTGCGGCTGAAGACTTAGGCCCAGGATCAGAAGCAGAAGACACGATGAGCGTTCTGCTGCAGAGAATGCAGAATAACGCAAAGCAAGATTCATCCATCGGGTGTGGTTTAAATAGCCTCCTGTAGTGTTTAGGTGTCTCCTTCCACAGCCACGCCTAGGTAAGAAAAGAGTTCCTGCTTTCCAGAAGAGTTCCAGTGTTCTGAACCTAGGGAGTGGCTCCTGCCCCACCCAACAGGAAAAGTAGTCCCAAACAGAAGAGGATCAGGGGTTCAACTGGCAGGTAAGTAAGCAGCATGGTCTGCTGCAGGTAAGTCCACCCAAGCATTATGAGCCCGGCGCTTCCAGCGCTGGGACTGGGCATCTTTACGAGCCTGGTGCCACTGGCGCCAGGACAGGGTCCAAAAGGTCCCAATTGGGACTGGCTGGCGCTCGGAACCGGGGTTATGGGTCTGCTTCCAAGGGAGTCGGGCAAGTCCTGATCTTTTGGAAGCAGAGATCATGACAGCACCCCCCCTCAAGGCCCCTCCCAAACCGGGCTTCTCCGGGGGTTTGGGCTTGTTAGGAAATGTTCGATGAAATCTTTTGATTAGACGAGGCGCGTGGACATATTCTGCAGGTTCCCAGGATCTTTCTTGGGGACCGTAGCCTTTCCAGTCAATCAGGTAAAATAGTTTAGATTTGGAGATCTTGGAATCCAGGATGCTTTTGACTTCAAACTCGAGTTCTCCATCAACTAGAATAGGTTTTGGAGATGTAGTTACTCGGGTTTGAGGTTGCACGGGTTTTAATAGAGAGACGTGGAAGACTGGATGTATCTTCATGTGAGAGGGCAAGTCCAACTTGACCGCTACTGGATTTACTATGGTAGTGATGGAATAGGGACCAAGGTATCTTGGGTTGAATGTGCGTGGTCCTTTTAGAGGTAGATATTTGGTGGATAACCAGACTTGATCTCCTACTTGATATTGGGGGGGCTTCCTTCCGATGTTGGTCTGCTCCTTTCTTGTATTGTTCTTTAGCCCTTTGAAGGTGAGAAACGGCTTCCTTAAAGGCTTGGGTGATTGTAGAATGCAGGTGGTCTACTGCTGGTGTTCCAAGATCTTGGAGTGGATCCAACTCCGAGGTTCGAGGGTGACTACCGTATAAAAGAAAAAACGGGGTCTTCCCAGTTCCCGAGTGGACAGAGTTATTGTAGGCATATTCGGCTATCCAAAGGATATCTTTCCAAGTTTTTTCAGTTTGTTGTAGCATGCAGCGCAAATACTGTTCCAGAGTTTGATTGGTCCTCTCGGTTTGTCCGTCGGTTTGAGGGTGGTGGCTGGTCGAAAGTCTCACATCAATTTGAGCCGACCGACAGCAACTTCGCCAAAAATGAGAAATAAATTGACTACCTCGATCCGAAATTAGAACTGAAGGAAAACCGTGCAGTTGGACGATGTTTTCGAGAAATTCCCGGGCCAGAGTTGCTGCTGTTGGTAAGCCTTTGAGTGGAATGAAATGCGCCATCTTGGAGAATAGGTCCACGATTACTAGGATCGTATTGTATCCGGAGCATGGAGGTAGATCGGTGATGAAGTCCATAGAAAGCGTATGCCAAGGGCGAGGCGGGATGTCAATAGGGCGTAAGAGGCCGGCTGGTTTTTCCTTTTGACTCTTGTTTTGGGCGCATATTCCACAGGACATTATAAAGTCTCTGATATCTTTTTTCCAAGACGGCCACCAGAAGTAGCGCTTGATCTTTTCCGAGGTCTTGGTCATACCGGGATGTCCTTCCATTAAAGAATCGTGATAACAAGAGATTACCTTTTTCTGTAAATCTGTGCTGGGCAGGTATAACCGTTCTTGGAAATATAATAGGTTGTCCTTCACCGTAAAGTCCTTTCCCTGCAGATGCCAATTCTGTATGTCTGCTGGAGTTACCAGTAGCCTGGCTTTATCCTTAACTTCCTCTATGGATTGTGTGGCGATTACACCTAGAATTCTTTGTTCTGGAATGATAGGTACAGGTTTAGGATTGATCAAATGTTCTTCCACTCCCATCCGAGAAAGGGCATCAGCTTTACCGTTTTTTGTACCAGGTCGATAGGTAATTATGAAGTCAAACTCAGCAAAGAATAGTGCCCAACAGAGTTGCCTAGAGGATTGAGCTTTTGCGGTTTTCAAATATTGCAGGTTTCGGTGATCTGTAATCACAGTAACGGTGTGTCGGGCCCCCAGAAGATAATGCCGCCAAGCCTTAAAGGCGGACTTGATAGCTAGAAGTTCCTTATCAGTAATAGTGTAATTGATTTCAGGAGGCGAGAATTTGCGGGACCAAAATGCCATGGGATGCAACTGATTGGTTACTGGGTCCTTTTGTGATAGAACTGCCCCCATGGCAAGGCTCGAAGCATCAGTTTCAACGATGTAGGGGAGTTCTGGGCGAGGATGTTTTAAGATCGGTGCAGAGATAAATCTAGTCTTCAAATTCTGGAAAGCTTGTTCCGCCCCGGTAGACCATTCAAAACGTTTGTTTTTCTTTAACAAGGCGGTGATGGGCTGGACTATTCGAGAGAATTCGGGGATAAACCTGCGGTAAAAGTTAGCGAAGCCTAACATGCTTTGAACACCTTTTACGGAGGATGGCGATGGCCATTTGAGAATTGCATCGACCTTCTTTGAATCCATATGCACTCCGCTAGGTGATAATATGAATCCCAAGAATTCAACTTCAGTCACGTTGAAAACGCATTTTTCCAACTTAGCGAAAAGTTTGTGTTGACGCAATCTCTCGAGGACCATTTTCACGTGTTTCCGATGTTCAGTTTCCGATGAAGAATAAACGAGGATGTCGTCAATGTAAACAACAACACACACATCTATGAGCTCTCTGAGGACATCGTTCATAAAATATTGAAAGGCGGCCGGGGCATTGCAAAGTCCGAAGGGCATGACCTGATATTCAAATAGCCATACTTGGTGCGGAAGGCTGTCTTCCATTCATCGCCCTCTTTTACTCGTACCAAGTGGTAGGCTCCTCTAAGATCCAGCTTTGTATATATGCATGCTTTTCTGACTTGGTCCTGGAGTTCAGGGATCAAAGGTAACGGATATCTATTCTTAACGGTGATCTGGTTCAGGGCGCGATAATCTATACAAGTTCTAAGGTCCCCTTCTTTTTTTGGAACGAAGAACAAAGCTGAGGAAGCAGGGGACTTGGAAGGACGAATAAACCCATTCGCTAGGTATTGATCCAGGTATTGTCGGAGGTGAAGATTCTCAGGCTCGGTGAGGGCATAAATTCTACTACAAGGAGGAGTAGATCCAGGTATCAGGTCTATCTGGCAGTCATAAGACCTATGAGGAGGTAGAGAGTTAGCCTGATCCTTCCGGAAAACATCTTGGAATTCTAGGTATTCAGGAGGTAACTGGGGAGCCTCCGACGAAACTGCTGCCAGTGCAACACCAGGTCGAGGGTGACAAGTAGAGACACATTCTGGAAACTGAACCATTCTTGCTCGCCAATCGATCTGAGGATTGTGCTTCTCTAACCAAGGAATTCCTAGAATAATCTGAAACTGAGGGGCCTTGATCACATCGAACACGATCATCTCATGGTGTCCATCTGGACTTACTAGCGTCACTTCTTGGGTGGTATGCGTTACTGGTCCGGAGGTTATCTCCGTACCATCCACCGTAGTAATGACGTCCTTTACAGCCTTTGGACAAAGTCAGATTCATCCTCAAAACCATTTCATGATCCACATAATTGCCGATGGCACCGCTGTCGACGTAAGCTTCAATCGCATGTAATCGATCCGGATGTTCAGGGCTAATGAGGACCATAAGTATCACAAAATGCGAGGTCACGGAACTGGTTTTAACGCTCGGCAAGAGGACCTCTATTCTTGTCGGGCGAGGTTGTTTCCCTGGTAACTGCAGCTCCTACTGCCTTCTTGGCTGGTTTCACCGGACAGTCTCGAAGAAAGTGCCCCGAGTTTCCGCAATAGAGGCATAATTGCAGCTGTTTTCTCCTTTCCCGCTCCTTTTGTGTTAGTGGTCCTTTCAGGCCCCCTATTTGCATGGGTTCCCCGGAGTCTACTCCTTTGGTAGGAGTTGGTGGTTGGGAAAATACTCGAGCATCAAACTTGGAACGATCGGCCTTCCTGTTCTGCAGTCTGTGGTCAATTTGAACGACTAAGTCAATATAGTCCGAACAGTCTTGCGGGGGATTCACTACTTGGCCTAACACATCTTTGAGCTCTCCACGTAGACCTCTATAAAACAGCGTAATCCTTTTGTCCTCAGGCCATCGAGTTTCCACTATCAGTCTGTTGAAAGACGCAATATAAGCCAAAAGGTCTTGATTACCCTGTCGCAATGAAAGGAGCTCAATGTCCAAGGCCTGCCCCTGTGAATGTCTTGCAAACAGTTTTTCCATACTGAGCTGAAAAGCTTGAAAATCATGGAGAACCGGATCATCTTGATTAACTAGAGGGATCGACCAGTCTGCCGCATTGCCACTAAGGTACGAAAGCTACCTTAGCTTGATCAGTTGGAAAGGCTGCTGGCCGGCATAAGAAGTGCAACCGGCACTGATTAATAAATACTGCAAACCTCTTTGGGTCACCAGAAAATCGTTCGGGCGGAGCCAGAGGTACATTCCCAGGTAGGTTGATCTGCACTGGGTTCGTAGAGGATGTTGAAGGAAGATTTGCCCCTGACGCGGGTAACGGAGTTTGTCCGGCTTGTGACTGTAGCAATTGTCTAGCGAGATCGTCTGTTCGCTCCTTGGAAATAATCAGTTCCCTTCTTAAAGCATTCGTTTCCTGACGGGCTGCATGCACTTCTGCTCTTAGTTCCCCAAGTAACTGGGCTAGCTGGTCGGTATCCGAGGTTTCCATAGCGCCTGGGTGGGAGTTTTGCGGTAGGCTTTGCGTTCTGTAACGCTCACCTGATTCCCGCAGAGGCGCCGGTCTTGACTGGGTGAATGCCGTATCTTCAAAGGTGATGTGTAACACACGGTTGGCTCTTTGGGCTGGACCTCTGTGCACTGTATGTCTGACTCGAAGAGTAAGATGTCTGCAGATAGAAAATATGGGATTAATGAACTGGGTTTATTGGGTGCCTCTCTCCTCTTCCCTTTCTCTTCTCCTGTAGAACCCCAAAGGTTAACGCCCTCACCTTAGGTAAGTGAACGCCGAGCTCTCCATCTGCCTCGGGGCAGGGTGCCGTAACCAGTTTCTTCACTGGATAAGGGTGCAGGCCTCTTGACCTCAGAGGACTGCTGTCCGTCGTTAACTGCACGAACGGTAAGTTCTGGGCACTTCAAATGTCTTAAAAGTCTTTTGTAATGATATCTCTTGTTTTGCAGGGTTCCGGCGATGGCGGATGGCGTTGATGAGAGTTGAGGATCGAACCCGCGTGAGGAATAGAAGCGCCTGGAAGCACGTAAGTAAGCGCTTGTAGCCTGCTTCACGATGCGCACTAACTGTCCCTTTTATCTTGCAGGTACAAGTTCGGAGCTTTAGAGAAGCTGAAGGGTGCTGGAATACCCACTGGATTCGGCGTGGGAAGGAGTAATGGCACGTGAGTAATAAAGTTGCCCAATGTCTTTAAACGCACCTTCTTTTGTCTTTCAGATGCGGGATGCAGCGCCGAAGGCCTCCGGAGCGTGCGAAGAGCTGGTAAGCTTTGGTCTTTCAGATGCCGGAATGCAGTGCAAAGACCTACGGAGCATGCGAAGAGTAGGTAAGCCTTTGTCTTTCAGATGCCGGAATGCAGCGCGAGGCGTTGGTGACAGCCGATGGACCAGGTAAGAGATGCGCTGCCACTGAAGACCGTAGTGCTAACCTGTTCTTTCTTTGTCTTTACAGGTGCTGCTGAAGACTGGATTCCAGGATGGTAAGCCTTTGTTCCCTTAGGCCCAGGATCAGAAGCAGAAGACACGATGAGCGTTCTGCTGCAGAGAATGCAGAATAACGCAAAGCAAGATTCATCCATCGGGTGTGGTTTAAATAGCCTCCTGTAGTGCTTAGGTGTCTCCTTCCACAGCCACGCCTAGGTAAGAAAAGAGTTCCTGCTTTCCAGAAGAGTTCCAGTGTTCTGAACCTAGGGAGTGGCTCCTGCCCCACCCAACAGGAAAAGTAGTCCCAAACAGAAGAGGATCAGGGGTTCAACTGGCAGGTAAGTAAGCAGCATGGTCTGCTGCAGGTAAGTCCACCCAAGCATTATGAGCCCGGCGCTTCCAGCGCTGGGACTGGGCATCTTTATGAGCCTGGTGCCACTGGCGCCAGGACAGGGTCCAAAAGGTCCCAATTGGGACTGGCTGGCGCTCGGAACCGGGGTTATGGGTCTGCTTCCAAGGGAGTCGGGCAAGTCCTGATCTTTTGGAAGCAGAGATCATGACACCCCTCCCCTTCTGCCCTTATTGTGCGCTCTTGGCCCTGTGTCTGTTCAAGGAGGTTTTAAATCCTGAGTGGATGCCAGCTCATTCATCAACTGTCCTCAGCACACCACTAGTGCATTTTCCCTTTCCAGGTCCCATTTTTTGTTCAGGTAGTCTACCTCAGCCAGGCCCCATCTACGTGTCTCATGGAGCAATTGTCTCACAGATGGACGCGTCGGCTTTTTCCATTCTATTGCGATCCGTCGTTTGGCCAAGGTCAGCAGGAGTTGTGCAATCTTGTTCTGGTTTTTGTACCTCTTTGATCCCGGTAGGAGCTGTTAGGGAGAATTCTCATAAATGGTTGATTTCTCTTATCTGTAACGCTCACCTGGTATCCACGGGGACGTCACTCAGCCTGTTCTGACCTCTTACGACCTCAAACCCTTCCCTGGAGTCTACTCGACTGGAGACTGTCTGAAACACAGGATTGGTAGAGTTTAACTCCCTATTGTCTCTGTGTGCTTGAACCCCTTCTTCCCTGGGGTCCAACCCTTCCCTTTGATCCACAGCTCACCTTGTTTTCTTGGAAAGTGTGCTCCCCGTCCTGCTTTCAGCGCAGGGGCGCGTTGATTGATGCGGGCTCGTTGCTGCCTAGTTACTTCACTGGCAAGAGTCCGACTGGTAAGTATAAGGAGTCTTTTGAACAGTTCTCTAACTTCCTTCCTTCGATGATGGCCAGCGTCCAGGGATGGCGACGTGCTGCTGAGATGAGTAGCGCTTAAGGTGAGTGAGAGCGCAATGCACCCCTTTCGTATTTGTATTGAACTGAGTTATTTTTCTGTGTCTTTTAGGTGCCGCGACATTTTCAGCGTGGATGCCGGTTATGAAGAAGAAATGCGGTGAGTAAGCGCGGTATGCGGTGCCTCTAGATGTTTCCACGATAACCTGGAGTGTCTTTTCCCTCTTGCAGATGGATGAGAAGTTCCGGAGACAGAGTTCCCCCAGAGCGGCTGGGATTCAGTTAAGTATTTGAAGCTCGTATACAGTCTTTAAAAATAAGCGAAGATTTGCTGAATGCTTACTAATGCCTTTTTTCTGTTCTTTTCCCTTTTCCTTAGGAAGCGGCGTGCCGGGATGGGAATGACACCGCCGAAGATGCCCGCAGAACAGAAGGAGCGATGAATGATGGGCAGAAGCACCGCAAGGTATGGCTGTTCCTAACGGTGTTCTTGTTCTTGCAGGAGCTGAGCGCAGAAGAAAGATGCAGGCCTAGTGGAGACCGAACACGGAGAGTGTCACGCTGCAGGTGCAGAAAACACAAAGCATGTTTCTCAGCCTGGGCATGGCTTAAATAGTCTCTGGGTATCCCAGGTGTCTCTGGGCTGAACCACACCTAAAAGACTAGACTTCACATGCAGTTCTGGGAACCGAAATATGTGGGGGCATCCAGCTTGTCCCCATCAATGCACTACAAGTCCAATCCCCAATGTTATCCCATGGGAGTGAGTGAGTCTGGTGTAACAATCGCCAAGTCTGACTCCAAGTGGGAGGGCTGGGACATGAGGGGCAGGAATCATGACACCTACTGAGTCCCTCCGCAGTTTTGCTGGATTACTAGGATTTATTTTCTCACATGGTAAGAGTGTGAGCCTTTTTTACCCACTCTTACAATGTGTTTTGCTATGTGTATTTCTGCTTTTTGTGTGATCTTGGGCACTGGAGCCTCACCTACTACATAGCACCATTTTCAGTGCAGTGACACAGGGTTGTCTTTGAGACTTCCCACCGACTCCATTTTCTGGGACTGACTACTGTGCCCCAGAAAGTTGCCATTAACTTTATTTAGTCACTTTTGCCACAGACCCAGTACACCCCATCTTCCATAGAGTATTGCAAAGGGTTCATTCCTATCCCTTTTTGTCGTCTGTGTCTCTTAGAGCATTGTTTTGTTCCCTTTACACTAAGACTTGGCTGGTGACAGTGGTATCTACCCTATTTTTTATACCGTTATCTTAAATAACCATGGTATTGTTTTAGGCTATTATATTAGCCTCAAGCATAAACCCGCTTTACCATATATATTTTATTACAGTTCTGGCTGGGTTTATTCGCCATTTCTTTTTGTAAATGTTTCTCGTGTTTTACTCTGCACGCCAAACCATGTTTGGTCCCTTTGTTCATCGCCTTTTCACGGGCTTCCACACAGAATCCCTCCTTTAGGCGCCTGAAAGTCTGGGTAGGCAGGATGTGAGGGAGGGGTTTTAGAACCCCTGCCATGAGTTCCCTTGGTAACCCAAGTCGCACTCCTGTTTGATTGGCTGGGCGACCGTCCTTGCCAGGACAGCCACCCTGCTGTGTGATTTACAGCCAGGCTGTATGAATGGGGCAAAACAGCATTAAAAGCAGGTCTCTGGGACTGGAAGAGCAGAGTTGCCACTGCAACGAAAGAACCAACGAGGAGCTGATGGACCAGGACCCCTACAACACTGAACTGCCCGGTAAAGCCCTGCTGCAGGTCAGAATCTTCAGAATCCGACGACAGAGAAGATCCTCCAGGAAACTTCTTCCCTTGAGCTGGTGGGACCAACCAGTTCACCCAAACTGCAAGCCAGGACCCCTCTTCTGGTCGAATTCACTGTACAGAACTACAGTGAGCCGGATAGCCAGGAAGGTCGGACCCTGCTTGTGGTTTTAAGGAGCGCACTTTTTATTTGTTGCTTTGCTCTGCTGCTGGTTACTTCCCTGGGTAGTGCAGGACCCTCAAGTCTTCCTACTTCTGATCAGTCAGACAGTCGCTTCAGGAACCGTGAGCCTGCAGGAACTACCAGGAACTTCTGCCTCAGCTCCCTCTCCGTTTTAAGGTACTGTGCAAATCCGGTTGTTCGTTTCGTTCAGCCGCGGTGAAAGTGTTTGAAATTTTTCTCCAATCCGAGGGCTTGTCCTCCTCTTCTCTTTGAACTAACTTTTCTATCAACCAACCTCGTCCGGAAACCGTGCCACAAACTTTACCGCGAACTACACTGAACTGTATTATCTTGAGCAAAAGACTTTTGAACCATTGACTTTGGCCCTAAGCCTTTTCTATCTGATTTTATCATTGTAGTCTCTCTTGTTCGATTGCCCCGAGTACTTGCCCGTTGGTGTGATTCAATTTCTGTTAACTTCTGTCTTTCCCTCCCTTTTAAATTGGAGTGCCATTTTGCTCCCACTTCATTTTGTGAGCTTAACTTGTCTGGAATTTAAGGGAAGCGGTGTGGTGTACTAAGAGTGTGATTTTTAAACGGCTTAGAATAGTGTAATGTTATATAACTGAAGAGTGAAATAAATATATATTCTTTTACTTGAAAACCTTGAGTCAGTGTTTGCCTGAATCATAGTAATTGCTGCCCTTTGTGTAACTATTTGATCCTGCTTGCTTACTCTTGAGATAAGTCTGGCTGCTCAGCCACAGCTACCACTTTAACTGTGTAGTACAGGCTTGCACCAAAGGTGAATTTGTACCATCACGTGTAGTCTTAATTGTGTGTGGTGTTCCCAAAGGGTACTGCATATAATTCTGCCTAACAGGAGCCTCCACAGACTTACCTCATGGGTACATTCGTACCTGCTTCCCATCAGGGTATTCAATCGGTCCACCACATCTCCCTAGTATTTAGCTACAACTGGGAAATCCCAAACCATGTACCAAAACCCAGCATGGTCTCCTGTGCATCGCAGACAGCTATGTGATATAGAGTGGTTGATCACGTGTAACTTCTCTGTCGTCAAATATACCGTGTGTAAATAGTAGAATTGGGTGAGTTTAAATTTTGCATGCCTAGACGTGTTTTTGACCTGTTCCCACATTTGTGCCCATTTCTTCCGAGATAGGTGCTCCCGAGTCCCTTTCCAACCGCCACCTCCTTCTCCTTCCTCCTTGCCTGCAAAGCCCCGTACGCCGGTGACACTTTACCCCCACCCTCCCCTAGCTCTAATAATGTCTGCATTAGCAGATTCAACTCTGACTCCTCCAGGATACTGTCCCATATTGCTGCCAGGCGTCTTATCACTTTGGCGTATGTGAGGAAATGGCCACTTGTCACCTGGTATGTTTGTCTCCATTCCTCCAAAATTAGTAGCTTGCCTCCCCTAAAGATATCCCCCTACTGTGGCGCAATGTCGCTCTTTTATTGTTTTAAGACCCACACTTCGCAATGCTGTTCTTATGGTGGGGTCAATCCCAATTGGCAATTCCCTACTATATAGCTCTTTAGCCTGTGTTTTTTTTAATAGCTTCCGCCACACCGTTCTCACCACTTTGAAGACAATTGTGTTCCCCTTACACCATATGGGTCCCCACAGTAGCTCCGCTCCATGCCAATATGGTTGAATCCCACCCAACAATCCTGTCAGTTCTCCTCCTGGTACATTTCGCCAGCGTGCCATCACCTGCAGCTGTGCTGCCATAAAATAAAATTCTAAATCCGGCATATTGAGGCCCACTTCCTCTAGTCTGCTACTTAATGTTTCCATAACCACCCTGGTGTACCCCGTATGCCACAACAGTTCCCCTAGCATTTTATCCAACATTTTGAAGAATACCTTCTTAACTACATATGGGATATTCGCAAAATAATTTAAAAGCTCTGGGAGAAGCACCATTTTGCAAAGCGCGATTCTCCCCATCAGTGATAAGGATAGCCTTTTCCAGAACTATGCGCGAGAGCACCCTCCCGGTGTTGTGTACAAATGTTTCCTCCACCATCGAAAATCTGAATCCCCAAGGATTTAAAGGATTCCCGTTCCCATCGGAGCCACCAGTCCGGGATATCCTCTTCCTCTGTCCCTTGAGGCCCGCCAGTGGGAATACCAACGATTTTTCTTTGTTGACCTGAAACCCCGACAGCTTGCGAAAGTTATCCAACACCTCTAGTATCACTGGCACGTTTTCCAGCGGGTCATCCACAGGGCAACACATCATCTGTGTAAAGCGAGATCCTGTGGGCCAGACCCCCCCAGCCAGATTCCTGTCTCTGTGATGTACATTCTGAAGTACCTTGCCAATGGTTCCAGCGCCAGGGCAAACAAAATTGGAGCGACCGGACACCCATGACGCGTTCCCCGCTCCAGATTCCACCCTTGCGAGACCTACCCCCCCCCGTCTTCACCTTGGCTGTAGGAGTGTTGTACAACAGTTGCAGCCACCTCAGCATCCCTTGACCTAGGCCACAGACCTCCAGTACCTTAAATAACCATGGCCATTCCAACGAATCAAAGGCGTTGACCGGATGTACCAAGCTGGGTGTCACTCTTGCCAACCTAGTTGCCAATACCTTCCCTAGGATTTTCGTATCCATGTTTAATAAGGAAATGTGCCTGTAGGATGCGCACTGCTGCGGGTCCCCCCTTTTTTAACAATACCGTGATTATCGCCTCCTTCATTGACTCCGGTAGAGAGCCTTTCTGGAGTGCGTGATCATAAACTCTCTTCAGTTGGGGTACTAAGATGTCCACAAATGTCCTGTAAAACTCCACTGGGAGGCCATCGCTCCCGGCGACATGATAGCCTGCATCGCCTTTATTGCCCCCAATATTTCCCCCTCCTCTATGGGCAGATCCAATCTTTCCTTGGCTTCCCCATCCAACCTGGGCATAAGTACCAGGTCTAGCAGATCGGAGGCCTACTGATCCGAGAAATTCCCTTTCGTTGAGTACAATTGCTTGTAATAATTCTGAAATACCTCATTTATCTTCTGTTGTGGCAACATCAAACTACCCGTCGGGTCCTGTACTGAGTAATCGTCCCTCCTGGACTCTCCCGCTTTGGGGCAACATGCTCGCCTTGTTAACAAGATGACACAGAGCACCACAGGTTCGATCTCCGGGCTTAGAAACCTCTGGGTATTAAGCGTGTTATAAATAACCTATCATATCATATATCAGCCATGCTAAGAACTGACCCGCCTTGTCGCCTTCCCTGTGTACTAGTGCTGTATATTGCCCCTTGTCAAATTGTGCGTAATGAATCCAGCCACCCACCCCCCGGTGGGAGTTTAGTTTCTCTGGCAACAATTCCCCCACTTGCTGCCCTTCCTACAGATCTACCTCCAGCTGCCGAATCTCCTCCGCTAGTCTTAATAGTGCCATCTAGTGATCGCCTGACCCCTACCACCTAGAACATACCCACTCCCCTTAGCGTCAGCTTAAATGCTTCCCACTGTAACCCCATACCCCCACAACCCCTTATTTCATTAAAAAAAGGAAGTAATTGTCTCCCTTAGGGCCTGCACGTTAGCCACATCCCCCAGCAGTTCCTGCCTCAACCTCCATAACCTCATACCAGACCGTCTATGCGCGCCATCCAACCCGGTGACCAGTGAGGAATGATCCGACAGGGCCCTATCTAAATACTGTGGGTCATGGAATCAATGGAAGCTCTCTTCCCACAAATAGGTAATCCAGTCTACAAAATGATCTGTGGACCCTCGAATTAAAGGAGTACCACCCTCTCAGACCCATGCATCTCCTTCCAACGTTCCGCTAGACCCAGCCTTTCCACCACCTGTCGCAGTGACTCCCGCGCCAATGATTTTGTTGGGCACCCTCTCTGCGTGCGATCTAGTTCCGGGTCCAGGGCAAATTTAAAATCCCCTCCCCATATATATATATATATAACCCGTTCATTGGCCACTCGTCAATTCCATAACTGAGGTGAAGTAGGCCTTATCGTCCACATTCGGAGCGTAGGAGTTCACCACGCAGACTTCCTGTCCCTCCTCCCACTGTCCTATCAGGGCTATCGTCCTTCCCTCCGTATCCCCCACTGTATGAGTCACATGTATGGGGATTCCCGGGGCTACCCAAATCAGCACTCCCCTCGCATAAGTATAATACGAGGACCCAAACACCCTGCCTCCTCATTTAGTTTCCAAACCTTTCAAGTCCACCCCTGCATTCCCTTTGACCCCATTCCCTTTACTCCCCTGCCCCTGCACATTCCAAGTGCCTATTTCTAAGGCGCGGTTCCCACCCTTGCCACCATTTGCATTGTTTCTGCCCAGGTCAACTACAGTTTTGAAGCTGCCGTCCCCGGCACCCTTCCCCTTGACTTCTACCAGCCTTTAGGTCAACATTTTTCCCATCCCCCCAACAAACAACTATTCCTCAACTCCCTGATCCCAACTTGCCCCCCTTTTCATCCCCCCAATGTCCAAAGCCCCATGCTCCCCCCGCCGCCTCTCACTCAACCTGCTCCAACCGGGATAAACCTCAAAGTCGCATCCGCTGTCCGGTGCGTTAGGTGGGTCCCAGTTCTGGTATTGGCTAGATCCTCTTCCTGCTTCAGCCACATATCGCTGTGCACAATCTCGGTTTCTTCACAGTGAGCATCCGATCTTTTTCCCCCCCTTCAAGCCAAACCATCAGTTCTTAATCATCTTCATTGCCCCATCTTAATTCACTGTCAGTTGGCTACTTCCTCTCTCCTTCCGTTGTTGGTCTTCCGGCCCCCCGAGTTGTCTCCTTCAGTTCTCTGCTGTCCAACCAGTACCAATGCATCTTTCGGGGATGTGAATAAAAGGCCCCTATCCATCACCTTTAGCTTTCCCGGAAAAATTGTCATATAGCGTAGGTTCAGTTTGCGAAGCCTGCAGCGAGCCGAGTCAAAAGAGCTCCTGTGTTTCTGGACCTCCTGCGTAAAGTCTGGTAAGATCAGAATTCTGGCGTTCTCCACCTCAATGTATCCAGCCTTGTTCTCCACCTGCAGTATCGTGTCCCCGTCTCTGAAATTTAACAGTTTGGCTATTATTGCTCTGGGCTTGCCCCCTGGGGGTGGGGGTCTGCCCGGCACTCGATGCGCTCTCTATACCATGAATAGCTTCGATAGGCCTTTCGGACGTAGGGCCTCCAGTATCCATTTTTCTACATACAATTCTGTGCTTCACCCTTCCTGGCCCTCCGCAACCCCCACCAGGCATATGTTATTACAATGAGAACGGCCTTCAGAGTCTTCTGCTTTCACCTCCAGCCCACGTGTGGTCCGATGAGGCCGTGAACTTGGTTCTCAAGTGCGGTTAAATTGTCCACCGTGCTTACACTTTGTTCCACCTCCGTCACCCTTTCACTAACTTTGCGCAGGTCAGCCTGTAGCAAGGACATGCCCACTCCCACTTCCTGTACTTTTCCTTCCAAGGAGGTTCTAGATTCATGAATGGCCGCCAGCAGTCCTTCCAACGTGACACCCTTGCCCCCTCGCCTTTCTCTGCTCCTGCTCCCATCGCGTCACTCTCCCCCTCCTGGCCCCTAGATGTCTTTTGCTTGGGGGTGGCATAATGGTTGATTTTTTGCTGACCTTTCACCATTATGCCAGTACTTGCTCCTCGTGCCGGATTGTGTTGGGCTAAGTTGTCCACAGTGTTCACTGTGTCGAGAGAAGGCCACTTTTTGTGTCTTTCCTTTTTTACGCCTTCCCTACTATTCTCAATGTCTGGTGGATATTGCCCTCCACTTGTCTTAGTATCCACCGGGGACTCCCAGTGGCCTGCTTGCGTGTTCCTCAGCTGTCCCTGTAGGGCAGGTTCTATGGCGCTGTGGTTTCCCCTGTATGTGTACTGGTCCTGCTACTTCTTCTCCACCTTCTCTGCTTCTGTTTCCTCCTCCTACGTCTACCCACATTGTGCCACTTATGGGTCAGTTCCACTCTTCCAGGCAGCCCTCTGCGCCATCCACTGTGGCCAGTCATTCTATTGGTGTGCCTTGTGTGGACGTGGCCTTTCTGGGGGCCCCTAGTGTTGACCTGTCCCTCAGTCCACTGGACCTGCATCACATGGGGGTGGGGGTTACTTCTCCTCACTGCCGGGGTCCCTTCCACCAGGTCTGCTCACCCTTGATTGATCCTAACTTTATGTCCTCAGCTCCTGCTCCTTCTGAGGATCTAGGTCTGTGCGAGCCTTGGTGGGGTGTGCTTCAGCGCACCTGCTGTTCTGGATACTCTCCACAGTGTTGTCCCATCCAGCAGTGACTTGCCACTGTAAGGTAGCCTTTCGCCAGTGGGTCCCCCTGCTAGCTCCACCTGTGCCGCCCCTCACCTCACCTCCTTGAGGTCAAGGGGGATTGGTGCGGTTCCCTGCTGCTCCTACACAGGGCTATGGCCTCCTCACTTCCGTGCCTCGCAGCTGCCCAGTGTTATTTTACCCCAGCTGGCCCTGGGCGTCACCACCCGTGCCTTTCCTCACCTCGTTGCAGGGGATACCATCTTATGTAGTCACTCCCACCCAGGGCTACACCTTTCCATCATTATCACACCTTACAGCTGCCAGCCGGCTCTGGTTACTCCCCCCCCTCCCTGCCCCGCTCCTCTCCTCCTTGTGGCCACAGGGGACGAAATGACTCTCCTTCGCCCCCGCGCAGGCCGTCACCTCCTACACGCCTCTCCGCGCTGCTGAATGCCTCTCTCGTGTAGCCCTTGCTCAGCAGTACAGTGTCTTTGCGGCCACACTCCTCCAGACACCTCGCCTGGGTGTCCAGGTTGCCACAACCCCTCGGGGGGCGCCTTACGCAGCCTGCTGGGTTCACTGGTCCCCCCCTCCCTCCAACGGTGGCCATCTTGTGGTCTCCTCTGACGGCACCTTCTCCCACTGGGTTTGTCCACACACCAGGGCTCACAGGGCTTTCCGTGCCCGCCAAGTCAGCTCCTGGGATCTTCCGATACACGATACTGTGAAGTTTTGCCTCTGGGGTGCTTTTAAAGCAGAATCCACAACAGAATTGTGTGTGGCCTGGAGCTGGAGCTCCGGAGCTTCACCTCTGCATCCATCGCTCGCTGGCCACGCCCCTCACCTGATGTGAATACTTGTGAAAATCTAGAAGGGAAAATAAATTGCTGTATTTGGTTGCATCAGGCCCTTTGAGTGTAGAGACTTGAGAAGCAAGAAGACTTCAGCTACCTTAGGCCCTGAGGCTGATGAGTGAACTAGAAGCCAGAGACTGTGCTATGTTCGAGAGAGCCACCTTAACCCGTGCTAAAACTTGGACTTCTTAGCCATTACTGAATCCTGGCTACATCCAACAGCAGGCCCCGCAATTATGTTAGCCATACCAGATGACTATTCTCTACTAAGACTCGATCGTACCTCCTCTCGAAGCAGAGGTCTTGCCATTATAGCTAAAACTAAATTCCCTCTGACCATTGAGTCACCAGCCAACATAGGATCTTGTGAATCCTTAACTGCAAAGTTAACTGTTAAATAAAAGCACACTCCAGGCTGCTTTAAGTTGCTTCTTAATAAGTTTACTTCAGTTCCTTAGTTACAGTTACATGACACTGAGACATCAGGTATAAGACATAGATCACCGGCACCCATCACCCAGGGAGGGAGGGACCAACTGATCCTGTTACAGAACACTCAACACAGCATTCTCACACTCCTACATCAACATTCCACTTGACACTGGCATGACATCACTAAGCACATGACCAGCTACAGCAGACACAGACAAGCACATCATAACATATCTCGCTCCTTACCGAAACACCTACACAAACAACAAGCACTTCACATACAAGCAAGTCACACCACCATCCACCATACAAACTTCACAGATACTCTCACAGCTATGGGATTCCAAACTTCACCTACAAATCCAGGTCACCCTCACTAATAACAACAAATCATCTTCTATCTGTCCCTGCCACGAGCAGACTCTAGACTCACACTCTAGACACATACCAGCCCATATAACAAGGCAAAGATTACCCTACAAACCAAACCATGACTAAAATAACATATATCCTTCCGCTCGCCCTCGCCACAGGCGAGCTATCAGGCTGCCACCCTGAAGCACAACTTGCCATCCTGATGCAATACTAGTCATCCAGGATGACAACAGAATCACCACACCTGTTAAGAGACCCCACACACCGCTAAAAACGCTGCTACCAGATATAGAACTGTGCCTGCATCACAAAAATACAAACAGGTACATATTCAGACTTTGCCACCAGAGCCCACCCAACTACACCAAGATATACAGATCCTGCAACAACTTGAAGATGCTGGCCAGCCATCTCCAAGACCACCAACAAAACATGGGGTTGACCTAACCACTTATCTCAATGGCAGCACTAACCAGTCCCATAAACAAAACCCTGACCAGGTAACAATAGACAAGATAACACATAACACTTAAAGATAAATAAATCAACATGTGACTCTTCATCTTGAACAGCATCTTTAACTTTAACGTAGTATTAACTAGAGGGCGTTCCCTACGAGCAATACACTTCATCTAACTTAACCAGCTGTCCCTAACAATAAGAGTCAGCTTATCGAAACAGTGCACTAGTGCTATATCCAAAAGTCACCAGACTCACCAGACCTACAACTCCCATTCTCCTTAGTGCACTTCTCACTTACCACTCACCAAAATTCCTGAAAGGGCGCTACCCCCAGGATTTACCTCACTCGACACAATAACCAAAAGAGATGCTAACTCACAACAGTTAACTTATACCATGGCGCTACCTCAATATACAAAACACATTAACTGAAGCAGAGTGCTACTACCCTAAGATTAGTGGTGCATACCACACCAAACCAAAGCACTGGTTTCTGAGACGCTACCTACCTCCCAGCACTTATTAACCAATACGGAGGCGCGACCTCCCTAGCCTTAGTGGTGCATACCACACCTTACCACAACACTGCTATCAGAGGCGCTACCTCCCTAACCTTAGTGTGCATATCACACCTTACCAAAACACTGCTATCGGAAACGGAACATTTCAGCACTCATTCTCTCAAATGGAGGCGCTACCTTCATAACCTTAGTAGTGCACAAAGCCTACTAAAATACACTAACGTAAGTTGTTATCAACTTCACACTGAACCGGTGTACCTGCTCCCTTCACAGGCACACACCTAACTTAACATGGAATGACTCACACACGTGACGGCATAACACTTTAATGCGTCTCTCACACCAGTCACATTAGGCCTTGCATTCATTCCCATACTACTTAAACTCTATGGATACTACATGAGGCATTTCTTCACTTTTTAGAATTTGAAATAATGGCAACCTATCCAGCACGGTCCATTGACCTATCCGTGGCCTATTTGTGCACTAAATGCCCGAAAGTCCAAATCGTTGAATAACAACCTAACACCTGAAAATCCTCAAAACGTTAATCTAGCTCTCCGTCACCCACATATACTCCACATAAGCTCCTTACGTAAATGCTTTCCTCGGCTATATTATTGCTTCGCATTTAATTATGCCATCAATAATGAGAATATCCATGAAAGTCCATGAACCTGTAAATCCTCAAAATATGTTAGGTTTCTAAGCAAAACGAACAATGTTCTCTCATACACCTAGAACGCATGTGCACTGTATCAGTCCTCACACATGTGACAGGTATTAACAGATTCACACTGCATGTTTGCACTTTTCCAATAGCCGATTACATAGTGCACACCTGAACACAAGTTTCTTTTGTCAACATGTAAAAATATCATTTAAACACTTCTTAACAAAAAATGTTTTTAAAAAAACGTGTTCACATCACAGTATCACAATCCTACGTTTACCAGAACGATGGCCGCTACATGACTCCTCGCTAACCGGGCGGAGCGGCATTTGCTGCATGTAGCCTCTATCCCAATGAGGCTGTGCAAGCACATGCTGCGCACATCCTCTTCATCGGATGACGCCCAAACGGCCCCCTGCAACGTACTCTATCATCGTTGTCAGAGCAGCTTTGCTGCACCACGATTGACTGCGGCGCTCAGGGGATGGGCGCGCATTGACTCTATGTGGCGAACGCGGTGGGGAAGCTCCCTCCTGCTCTCCATAGGTCGACTTCCTCATCCAACAACGTCTTACAGTTCCCCGATACGTGACGTTGCGTGCCACAGTAAGGTCCTTGACTCTAAAACTGGAGCGTCCCAGTTTCAGTTCCCCATGAAAAACGCAATGAAAACCCGTTCGATTCCACCACAGCTCCCTCTATTTGATGAGGACGTCATCATTTTCAAATCAGCAGTCGAAGGCTGCAGAACTCCTGCACCGCTAGTTGACCAACAGTCTGTTCGGCAGCTGCGCTTATCTATGTATGTCTTTACACTCGACCATATACGGCTCTGAGTCATTTCCAAATGTAGTAATGAACATTTTCTCTACACGGAATGCTTTCAAGCCTTCTCTTTCCTTGAACTATGCATGAGCTGGTCAGCGCAGGGGAACAGGGCCACTGAAGTCTATTGGCAAGACTCTCCTCACTCATGCTGGGATTCGAAGTCCCTTATGCCCCATAGACATCTCTCCCTTAAAGAAACGGGGTGCTGGTCCTGCTAGTCCATCCAAACAAGTACAGGAGCATTTTTCTCACATGTCCCAAAATCCAGCACTGTAGGGGCACCTTTGTCACACGGATCCATTCAATTTCTTATATCCGAGGACCCAGCACTCCCTCTTACTGTGGGCTGCTGGTCCTCACAACAGGGAATCATCCCCACTGTCCAAATGTTCATAGCTTAGCTCTGGAGCACCGTTCTTTCATGGACCACTTCCAGCTTCTCATGCCCCAGGACCCAGCACTCCCAAGAACTATGGGCTGCTATTGTAACTGCTGGGGCCATACAACCTCCTCCCTTTATCCACCCTGGGTGAGGAGTATGCTTACTTGGGGGCGGTGTTGTCTTGTTCTCTCCTTCTGGTCCTGATGTCCACTGCACCCCCCGCAGCAGTCCTCCCCAGTCCGGTCTTCTCCGCTTTCCTGTACCTGGGGTTCTTTCTTTTAGAAATCCTCGTCGCCAATGTTAAATAAAGAAACTCTCCAGGCTGCTTTGGATTGCTTCTTAATGTGTTTACTTCCAGTTCTTAAGTTACATGGAGTTCAGTTGGTCCCTCCCTCCCTGGGTGATGGGTGCCGGTGATCTATTGTCTCCTGTACTTATTTGGACAGACTAGCAGGACCAGCACCCCGTTTATCGAATGGGAGTGCTGTGTATGGGGCCATAAGGGACTTTGAATCCCATCCTCGTCGCCAATGTTAAATAAAAGCACACTCCAGGCTGCTTTAAGTTGCTTCTTGATAAGTTTACTTCAGTTCCTTAGTTACAGTTACATGACACAGACATCAGGTATAAGACATAGATCACCGGCACCCATCACCCAGAGAGGGAGGGACCAACTGATCCTGTTACAGAACACTCAACACAGCATTCTCACACTCATACATCAACATTCCACTTGACAATGGCATGACATCACTAAGCATATGACCAGCTACAGCAGACAAAGACAAGCACATCATAACATAAACCTTATCTAATACACAATCCATCTCCATTCACCTTATTTACCGACCACCTGGACCCTTAGGGTCATTTGAAGAAGACCTCACAAATATCCTATTAAATAAACTCAAGAACTCCTCACAAAGTATCGTATTAGGAGACTTTAACCTTGGTTTTAGCGACTCCGCAGATGCTAATGCCACAATAATTAATACCCTAGAGGAACTGGGCTTTACCCAGAAGATCACAGAGCCCACACATATCAAAGGTAGAACCCTGGACTGGCTAGCTGTGCACAATTGCCCAGTCCTGATCTCTTCTATACTTCCACAGCCCTGGACAGACCATTACCTCATCTCGTTCACCCTAGAGGCGACACCAGCGCAAATTGACAGTATAGCTCCAGCTGTTCAGACTAGAAATAAAATCATCCCTGAAAATTTGATCCCGTTAATCGCACCAACCTTGAATGTCATTCCGGACCACACAGATCCCTTAATGATGGTAGACATATATAATAGAGTCATGCTCTCATCTCTTGATGCCATAGCCCCACTTAAGTTAAAAAAGAGCAAACCTAGAAAACACATCAACACCTGGTTTTCTCCTCATCTTAAACCCCTCAGACAGGAAAAGCGATGCTGTGAAAAAATGTGGAGATCACTTCCCTCAGAAAAAAATAATAAGAAAAACTTGAGTATACTAGCCTCCCATTATAAAAAAGAAATCATCCTGGCCAAACAAACGTCCTACAGCACTCGAATCTCACAAGCCAAATCCAACACCAGAGAGCTCTGTACAACACTAAAAGAGGTTGAATCTCCCATCCAAGCTCCTGACTCGTGCCTCAAGGATAAAAACTGGTGCACTCATTTTATGGGTGCTATTTCTCTGACTCTCAATATTTTATTTTTGAATCTATACTTTCCTATAACTTTTTGGCCATCTACATTTTACTATTGTAGCATGCAGCACTTACTGTGCAATGTGGCTGGGGAGCCCCTTGGGCTTCGCCTTTTATTTTTTCTGGGGTTCCTTGTGTGAACTACTGCTCCCAAGGGTAGAAGGATACTTTTGATCCTTTCTAAAATCTCCATTGCCAGATCAGCACACCCACCTTATGTGGAGTGCTAAGGAAATGCATAGTATGCCCTTTCTCACTGCTCCTCTAACATTTATGTTACAGTGACAAGCTTACAATTATGGCTGGAAGCAGTGGACATGTTCTACCGACTGTGTAATTTCGTGGTAATTCACAGAAGGGTCACTGTTCAGCTAGAATGTTGGCTTCTTTCTTTTTTCACCATTTCTTGTGTGCTTGTCCTTTCTAGGTCCTTATGCAGTCTTCGGTGGGGGAGGTTCTGGTTTGATTTTTGTCTTCGGCAGGAATCCTTTGTGAAGCCTGCCGAGGCTACAGAGTGTCTTCAGACAGGAAGTAAGGGAGGAGTCCAAAATTGTGAAGTCCTTTGTCTTCTGGAATGCCTGCTTGGAACCACTTCCAATAAGGAGGCTGGCTGTCCTGGAAGGAAAGTCACCCCCAAAGTTTGAATGTCGCATGGTTGCTGGCTGGGTTCCTGTATAAATGGTCTGGATCCGGAAGCTGAATAAAGTCGACCAATGAAGTCGAATCCGATGAAGAAGAAGAGAAGACGGCTGTAGCTACTTCCGGCGACCGGAGATGCCTTTGTAACGGCTGTATGGGCTGACCCCTTCTTCCTTGTGACAGAGGAGTCCTGAAGACTACTCCGACCCATAGAGTGGTGGGACCAATCAGTCTTTAGAAGACATGCATTTCAAGCAATCCCACGACAAGCTGTACCTTCCAGGGCTGCAGACCACTAATACCCTGCGACCTCGAGCCAGAGTGCTGTGCATCATTTACCGAAGAACGAATATTGCTGAAACTTTGGTGGACTCCTACTGGATCTTCAGAAGCAAGTTTCCACTCCTTGAAGTCCCAACACCAGAGTGCTGGACCGAGATAGCAAGGTGAATCGATCAGATGACAACCGCCCTTCATCTGGTACCTGAAAAGGGGACCAAAAATACAGAGCCGCGAGAAGCACAGAAGAAAACTTTGTTTGGAGCCTTTACTGTCAACTGCTGCTGTAGGTTCCCCTCTAGTGTCCGTTCTTTCGTAACCACAACCAAGAATCCAGAGACCGGGTCCTGTGCTGCTGCATCGTGAAGGTGTCCATCTGCAAGCTCTTCTTCACTGCTGAGGTAGTGTGTGACTTGAGGTAATACTTAGCTAAAGTCTTGTGTTGCTCCTGTGTGGCTAAGGTGATGATTCGGGTATTTGGGAGTTCACCTATACCGTTCGGCCAGGCCTAACGCGGGAACACCTTTAGGGAGCCTACTACGAAATCCCTGAACACTTCCACTAAACTCTAAAGTCTGATACATACTTGTCTGATGAGACATCCTCTGGAACTCTGACTTACCTAGAGTTCTGCCTCATCCCGAACTGCCCACAGCTGGCTCTGGGACCACCAGGGTGCCCATTCTGCCTCCGAGAACACTTGTGCCCTAGAATAGGGAAGTACTTCCAAAATAAGGCCTCTGTAAAGAAATTATAACAAGTGTTGCAAAGTACTTACTGGCTATGTGTTAGTGTTTTAACTTTGATTCCTGAAACAGAATAAGTTCCAAAGTTTTACAAAGTTCTTACTTACCCGTGAATTGCTTACTGCCATTCTGATAAGTACACAACGTTATTTACTTGCCTTTGAATTGTGTTCCACTCTTCTAAAAAGTAAATCACATTTGAGCGGTAAAGACAGATTGAGAAACGACTAGTTCAGGACTACCCTCAGGCCAGCCTAGTTTTCTCAGCTACCGCAAAAATCCTTGAGTAGAAACCAGAGCCCCTGCCTGACTGAGGAACCGCTTCCACCGCCTGCATCTCCAGGAGCGAAAGGACCTCCCGTAAAAGAGCCATGGACCCAATCTGACGAAGAGGAGGAGCGGATGGTAGAGGAAAATTAAGAGGAAGACTGAAGGCAGTGGAGACTATATATAGGATCGAAGGGTTCTTGAAAAGATGCTTCGAGCTGTCCTGGAAAAGAGCCTGTTGACGCCCCCAACTGGGGAGCTGTGTTCCCCGACTATGACATTGCTGTTTCTTGGCGTCAGAGGCGGAAGAAAAAAACAACCTGTGCAAGTCCTCTGCTGTTTCCTCCTTTTGTCGCTGGGTGGTCTGTCAAGCCTCTGGGTGCCGAGGTCCCAGAAAGCGCAGTGATTGAATTCGGTCCTGCCCTGAGAATGGGGAAGGACTTCTGCCCTGACTGTCAGGATGGCCAAGGACTTGCAGGTTTGAGTGGAGGATTTCTTCTTTGTCATCAGTTGACGAATGAAAGAGGTCCACGCCCTCAAAGGGCAGATCAAGGATCCACTCTTGCACATCAGATGAAAATTTAGTGGCATGCATCCATGGCGGCCTTCTCATCTCGACACCCAGGCACAGGCCCCTGCTGCCTGTGTCGATGTGGGAGACCGAAGGCTCCATGAGGTCCTGCGCAACGGCCCGGGCATCCGCCAGACTGGCCTTGAAAGAGGCTTGCCTCTCTAGATGGAGGTCGGGCAGAAACTCTCTGAGCTGTGGCCACAGCCTCTGGTTAGCTGTGGCTAAAAAGGCATTGGCATTTGCCTGTCGCAGATACAGTCCTGATATGCCATAGCAGCGTTTGCATAAAGATCTTCCTTGGAAAGACAACCGGAGGTGGCTCCTGAGGAGGAACACGACAAAGGCAATGGTTTAGAATACAGGGAGGCTGCAGCCGCCACTGAAGAAAGCGGCTGAGGATGGGAGGCCACGATGATGGGCTCCCCGTCCGTCAGCCTGAACCTGCTGTCCAACTTCTTGTTCATCTGGGCTCTGGCCCTGGGCTTCTCCCAGACCTTTCTCCTTACCTGCAGGACATCCTTCTCGAGAGGGATGTCAGACCAGATCGTAGTGCACTTGCCCAAAACCTCTGCTAGCACTCCTGACTCCTGGGGGGCTTCTTTGGGCAGAGGGACCAGCAAGAACTCAGCAAGGCTCTGAAGGCGGTCATGAAAGTCCTTAACGGATGCTGAGGGCTTATCTTCCTGGGCGTCATCGCCCTCCCACCCCCCCTTTTTATTTTTTACAGACCCTGGCGAGTCCTGGCCCTGGGACAAAGGTGCCGCTGGGGTCCCTCCAAGGTCAAGAACCGAAGACAGGTCCAATGGTTGTTGAGGGGTAGGGGTTGGTGGTACAGGAGGAGCTGGAGGGGTCTGAACAACTGGTAGGAACTGGACCAGGAGAAGGACAGGCCCGGGGCACCGGTAGTGCTGGATGAACAGGCTGTGGACCCAGAGGAGGAGGCCGGGGAGGCACCACCTGTGGGATCACCTCCTTTACTATATCCTTCTGGAGCCCTGTCATCTGAGGGGAACGCATGAGGAGGCGAAAGCGCTCGAAGAAGCGATCCTCGCTAGTCGCCGGATTGCTAGGGGCCCGATCCCTCGAAGCTCAAAGCCGCCGCTCCTGTTCAAATTGCAGAGGTGCTTGAGGCATGTAGCCTTAAGGCTGCAATGGGTAGATGTACCTCTGAGGAGGCCAGATGCCTGTACCATTCAGTCCGCCACCGCTTCCAGAGGAAAAGGAACTGGGACTTTCTTGCAAGGGCGATAGCACAGGCGTGCCCTGATTCGAATCCAAAATGACTGCCGGTCTAGCAGGCTCGGCCACGTGCCTATCCGTCATTTTGGGGCCTTGCGCCATGCTCAGATATATGTAAAAAATAATGGTTTATTTTACAAGAGAATTCTTTAGAAAGGTAAGTACCATTAGATGCAATAGACAGTATAAAAACCAACACAATACTTCTAGTAAGTAAACAATGTAAAATACGTTCAAAAATAGCATTATGCAGTTCAAGGTAAGTAAAACCCAATTCGTAGTCAAATATGTAACTTATTCGGTTTCAGGAATAATGCACACTACCAATCTTTACAGGTAAGTACTTTGCAACAGATGGTACTTATTCAGTTTCAGGAATATGCAGCTACAATAGCAACATTACTTTTTAGAATAGTGCAATACAATTCAAAGGTAGGAACTTGGCAATTAATTTTCAGACTGGTAGTATGCACTTCAAAAGTAAGTAATAACTTTGAAACCCTTGTAACTTATTCTGTTTCAGGAATATTACAGTTACAGCAGCAACAACCACACTTGGCAGAGTTCTTCCACAGAGGCCTCATGCTTTAGCAGTCCTTCCCTAATCTAGGGCATGAGTGTTCTCAGAGGTAGAAGGGGACACTGGTGGTCCAGTGGCCAGCAGTAGGCATAACAGGATTAGGCAACTGTAGGAAATTAAGAATTCCAGATGATTTAGTCTAACAAGTAAGTATCAGACTCTATACTCGGTAAAGGGGCTCAGCAACTTTGCAGAAAGCTCCCTGAATGTGTTCCAGCATTAGGCCGGTGAAAACGGTATGGGCGAACACCCAAACGTGCAAATCTCCACCCTAGCCACACAGGAGTAACAATGACTTTTGGTAAGTTTTACCTCAAGCCACACAGTACCTCAGCAGTGAAGAGGTTGTTGCAGACGGACGCCTTCACGATGCAGTAGCTACAGGACTCAGTCTCCAGATGTGAAATTGCAGCAGCAGTGCAGAGGAAAGGCTCACAGCAAAGGATTCTTCGGTGCTTCTCGCGGCTCTGTGATTTTGGCACCCTTTTCAAGACACCAGATGAAGAACGGTTGTCGCCCGAACGATTTGCCTCACTATCTCGCCCCAGCACTCTGTTGAGGGGACTGAGGAAGTGGAATCTTTCTTCTGGAGGTCCAACAGAACGCTACCAAAGTTTCAGAGAGATTCGTTCTTCAGAAGATGATGCACAGCACTCAGCCTTGAGGTCCCAGGGTATTGGCGGTTTGGAGCTCTGGGACAGCTCAAATGCAGGTCTCCTTAAGACGGATTGGTCCCACCAAACCAAGGGTCGGAGTCATCGTCTTCGGGACTCCTCTGTCCCATGGAAGAAAGAGTCAGCACATGCAGAGGTTACTCAGCAGACATCTCCAGGCGCTGGAAGTAGCTGCAGGCATCTTCTCTTCTTCCTCGTTGGATTCAGCTCCAGTGGTCGACTTGTCTTCTGCTTCCAGATCCAGGCTATTTACCCAGGAACCCATCCAATCAGGACTCATGCTACATTCAAACTTTGGGGGGTGGCTGTCCATTCAGGACAGCCAGTCTCCCAGTTGGAACCAGTTCCAGGGAGGCATGCCAGAAGACCAAGGACTGATGTTTCATACTCCTTCCTCGTTTCCTGTCTTCACAGACACTCTGGAGCCTTAGCAGGCTTCACCAAGCATTCCCGCCGAAGACAAAAGTCAAACCAGGACCATCCCCTACCCATCACTTATAAGGAGCAAGAAATTAATAGTTACTCACCTTAGTGACGAACGCATACTCCCCTTTCCTCAATACTGTATGTGCGTCCCTCGTGAGGGACGGGAGACGGAACCTTTTTCACCAGAAAAATCATCTTCCCTTTTAAATTTAGAGGCGCGCAGCCCTGGGAGCATGCGCTCGCCTGACTCCCCCCCACCCCCCAGGCGCCACTCCTCAGTCCCCATTGACGTGTCGACAATAAGCAACATTGCCTAATGACACCAGTATTATTAGGGGGGAGGATGGTGGGACGTATGGAGGAAAGGGGACTATGGACTAAGAGTACATTAGTCACTAAGGTGCGTAATTATTAATTACTCTTACGTCCCACCCCCTTTCCTCCATACTGTATGGGCTATTACAACTGAGTGCAGCCACAGGGTGGAGAGGAGACCCTCCTTAAGCTAACAGGTTTCTCAGAAGCGCCTGCCCGAAAGCCGCATCTGACCTAGAAGTGACGTCCAGATAGTAGTGCTTGCAAAAGGCCAAGGGGGTGACACGGCACATGGCGCTGGAAGGCAATAGCCTTGCTCTTGGCCCGGATAGCATGGGCGTGCAAATTGGCCAGAACCGGCCTGTGTTGCCCCTCATAGGCCTCCTTGATGGCCGCGACCATCCACCTAGAGATGGAGACCTTGGAAGCCTGATAACCTGGTCTTGCCCCTCCAAAGGCACCGAAAAGGGCATCCGATTTGCGGAAAGCCTTGGTCCTGTCCAAGTAATACTTCAGAGCGAGTCTGACATCGAGGCGATGCAAGACTCTCTGAGGTTCATCCTTGGGATTGGAGAAGAAACTAGGTAGAACAATCTCCTCGTTACGGTGGCAGGCAGATGGGACCTTGGGTAGAAAAGCAGAGTGCGTCCGGAGGACCACCTTATCCTTGTGAAAAGTGGTCTAGGGCCACAAGGGCCTGGATCTCGCTGACCCTGCGAGCTGAGGTGAGGCCCACGAGAAAAGCTGTCTTTATGGTAACCAATCAAATGTCAGCGGATGTCATTGGCTTAAATGGTTTGTGGGTCAATGCACCCAATACCACATTGAGGTCCCAGACTGGGCGAGGCCTCTTCACGGGCGGATAGAGTCTGTGGAGACCCGACAGGTGCCGCTTGACCACAGGGTTAGAGGAGGAAAAAAGAGACCCTCCTCTGAATTTCTGTAGGCACCTATGGCTGCCAGGTAGGTGCGGCATGTGTCGACTTGCACTCCGGAGTGTGCAAGGTGTGCCGAAAAGGAGAGGATATCATCCAAAGAGGACTTGAGCAGATCAATCTCCTTAGAGCTGGCCCAGTGACAAAATCTAGACCATTAGCTCGTGTATTGGCTCCTGGTAGCTTTGCTTCTGGCGCCCTGTATGGTGTCCAGGTTAGCCTGGGACAGGTTCAAGTGTTTCAGAGTGACTTGCTCAGGAACCAAGCTGCGAGGGCTAGTTTGTGAGGTGCAGGCTGGAGAACCCTGCCGCCCTGCTGTGTCAGAAGCAGAGTTGGGCTCAGCGGTAGGTGAATGGGAGGCGTGTCCGATAGGCTGAGTAGCTCGGAGAACCATGGTCTCACCAGCCACCATGCAGCTATCAAAATGACGCTGAGGTGAAACTATTGCTTTATCCTGCAGACCACCCTGTGGACCAGGGTGGTAGGCGGGAAGGCGAACGCCGACATGTAGTTCCACTAGAAGGGGAATTCATCGCGCAGGGAGCCGGGGGCCTGCCCCTGCCAGGAGACAAACTGCTGGCATTTCTTGTTGTATTAGGAGGCAAACAGATCCACTTGGGGATGCCCCCATCTGAGGAAGATTCAATTGCCACACCTAATTGTCTGCCCCCAATCTGCTGAGCCTGTCCGCCTCCAGGTTGGAGACTCGCGGGAGGTGGACAGCAATGAGGTAGATGTTGCACAGTGGAGGGGATCTGGTACCCCCTCTCACCCCCTGCTTGTTCACATAGTACATGCTGGTGGAGTTGTCCATCTGGATAAGTACTGTCTTGCCCTCTACGAGAGGGATGAAGGCTTTGAGGGCTAGCCATATGGCCTTCAACTCTAGCCAGTTGATGTGGGACTCCTGCTCCTGCCAGGTCCAGACTCCATGGACACTGTGGTTGTCCAGAGTGGCTCCCCATCCCTCCAGGGAGGAGTCTGTTGTGACAGTGACCTGAGGGAGAGGCTGCCAGAATGGCCTGCCCCACTGTAGGTTGAAGTCTGCGGACCACCAGAGGAGGTACGGGCGGAGAGACTTGGGAATGTCCACAGACTCCGATTGTGAGCCCATCTCCTGATTCCAGGAAGCTGCGAAGTGCAGCTGCAGTCTCCTCATCCTGAGTCTCGTGTGGGGGACGGCCAGAAAGACCACTGCCATAATGCACAGTAGGTGTTGTTACCACCAGGCCGAGGTCACAGTCCTGGAGAGGAAGGGCGTAGTAGCTCTCTTGATGGCCTTGTTCTTGTCCTCTGAAGGGAACACACTCTCAAAGCCGGTGTCCCAGATGAGGCCCAGGAAGGTCCGCTTCTGCGTGGGTTGCAGCCGAGACTTCCCGAGATTTATAGTAAACCCCAGGTCGTGGAGTGTGTTCAGAAGCGCGGAAGAGGTGTGAAGAACCACCTCCAGAGATGAGGTCCAGACAAGCCAGTCGTCCAGTTATGGGTAGATGTGGTGGTCCTGGGCCCTGAGGAGAGCTGCCACCACATTCATCAGTCTGGTGAATACCCTGGGGGCTGAGTTGCGGCTGAAGGGTAGAACCTTGTACTGGAAATGGAAGCCTATGATCCTGAAGCGCAGAAAGGACCGATGCGGCTGCCAAATCGAGACTTGTAGATGCGCATCCTTCAGATCCAGGGAGCACATCCAGTCTCCCCTGTTCAGTGTCTCCACAATGAGAGCTGGCGTAACCATCTTGAATTTTTGTAGAGGTAGGGAGAAGTTGAGGGTCCAACACAACTCTCAGGCCAGCCTGGTTCTTCTGTATGGTGAAAATCCTGGAATAGAAGCCCAATCCTCTCTGGGAGGCTGGGACTTCTTCCACTGCCTGGCTCTCTACGAGCGACCGGACTTCCGCCAACAGAGTTGCTGTCCCAATCTGTGGGAGAGGAGGGGAGGAGGGAGGAGAAGGAGGGACCAGTAGGCAGTACGCTGTGGAGGCTACAGATAGGATCCACGGGTCTGAAAAGTTTTGGTGCCGAAATTGCACGTGAGAGGCAAGTCTGCCCCCCACCAGAGACATGTGGACCTGGAGGGGCGTGTCATGCCCTCCGAGGCTGCTGAGGAGGAGGGGTATTGGAAAAACCTGTTTCCCCCCAAACCCCTTTTGTTGGTTCCCCTGATGCGGACCTCCGTTCCTGGAAGCTTCAGAACCCTTCAGACACCGCCCCTTGTCGGACCGTGGATTGGACTGGGTGTTCGCCGTGGCCTTCGTAAGAATAAAGACTTAGCGGTCTGTGAGCTGTTCTACTTTTTATCTAATTCTTCATCCATGGAGGAGTGGAAGAGGTCACTACCCTCGAATGGAAGGTCCAATATGCGTTCTTGGATGTCCTGGTTGAACTTAATAGCCCCGAGCCAGGTCATCCTTCTCATGTCCGTGGCGATGCAGATGGCCCGGCCAGAGGTATCGATATGGGCCACTGAGGACTCCATGATGTCGGACGCTACCAGTCTGGCTTCTCCTAGTCCCGCTTTGAAGCGAGCCTGGCTTTGGGGCGGGAGTTCCGGGAGGAAGTCCGCAATTTCCCGCCAGAGCCTTCGGTTAGCAGCTGCCAGCATGGCGTTGGCCTGACGCAGGTGCAGGGTGGCGTTGCAGTACAGCTTTTTCCCGTACGCCTCCAAGATCTTCTCCTCCTAGCCTAGCAGCGCCAAGGAAGAGGTGGCTGAGGATGACTGAGGCTTAGAATAGAGTGACGCAGCAGAGATCACCGAGGAGTGCGGCTGCGGATGAGCCGAAAGCAAGAGTATATCCCCCTCTAGCTGCCTGTACTTGGCGTTGAGGCGCTGATTGACAAGTTGGGCTGAGTGCGGCTTGAGCCACCCCTTCTTGGCCAGACCGACAACATCCTTCTGCATCGGGATCCCGGTCTTGGAGGGGGGCCTTAGCGTGAGGACTTCTGCCAGGACCCCCCTTCCTCAGGCTGCTCAACCTCGGGCTGAGGAAGTCCCAGATAATCTGCCAGGGCCGCAAGGCGTTCGTGGAAGGCCCTCGCAGACAATGGCGTGTCGGGGTCATCCTCCTCGTCTGTGTCCGCCTGAGTGCTTGCAGGATCCAGAACTGGTGGAGGGGTACTGGGCGCCGCGGGCTGCGGTGTGAGAACCAGAGCCTGTGGAACCGCCTGTATGCCAGAGGCATGGGGGCTGGGGCAGGAGCCGGCAAAGGAAGCGCGGGCAGCGCTGGGGCCTGAGGCACCGGAGCCATTGGAGGAATGACTAAGGATACTGGTGGGGTGACCTGAGGGAGCATGTCCCTGATAGAATCCCAAAGGATAGACCACATCTTGGGTGTTTGCCTCAGCGCCAGAAACGTTTCAAAGAACCTGTCTACGGAGGCTGAGGAGGTGGCAGGAGATATTGACGGAGTGGCCACGAGCTGCTGGGGCCAGGGCGCACTCTGTCTGGGATGCAGGGGGAACCTGCCCTGCGCCGTTGATGGGTAAGCTGTAGGCCACGTACCTGGTTGACCACAGTCCCACCTTGTAACTCGTTCTTCGACCCACTCTGCTACAGGAGCTATCGGACATACAGCCATTTTGTCTGGCGCGGTGCCCATTTTGTCGAGCTGAGTGCCAGAGTCGTGGTGCCTGGCTCGCTGGAACCAGCCCCGTCCAAGACGCTTGGTGTTGGAGCGTAAGGCCTATCCCGTACATCAGGCCGGGGCCGGCAGAACTGCTGGTAGTGCTGCGTGAAAGCGCCCCCTCGGACATGATGCCGGTACTAGGGTGTTGCCCCTCAGGAGAAACCCTGGTATAAGAACCCTGCGGTCCCTCAGCACCGATACCAGAAGGATCAGGAGACCCCCTCGGTCGTAAGGCTGATAGCTGGACTAGCCTCTGTACGTGTGCTGGTACTAGAGCCGGATAGGCCCTTCCTGGTCGGGCGCTTCTTCGGGAAAGGTGTAGCCCTTGCAGGGTGCTATGGAGAATAGAGGCCTTGTCTTTGGCCTCAAACAAAGTTCTTGAGGTCCTTCGGAGGCGACGTCTGGAAAAGCTCCATCCACCTAGCCAGTCTGCTTTTCAGTGCCTGAGGTGTCAAGGAATCGCACGCGGAGCAACATTCCCAGCTGTGGTCGGGGCCAAGGCAGCAGAGGCAAAGGGTGTGGGGTCTGTTGTGGGGAAGAGCCCCTCGCAGGCTGGACACCTGCTAAAGCCTGTTGAAGTCGCCATGCGCCGGGGGGGGGGGAGCGTGGCGTTGGATGATCAAGTATCTAGAAGAAAAAGAAAAGACAAGATAGAAGAATATCTGGGGAAGAGTGCGTGGTATTATGGCCGAAGCCAAACCCAGGAGCAATGGTGAAATCGGCCCGCTCCCGTCGATGCGGAAAAGAGGACTGGGGGGTGGAGTCAGGCGAGCGCATGCTCGCAGGGCCGCGCCCCCACGTGCCTCTAAATTTAAAGGGGAAGATGATTTTTCTGATGATTTTTCTGGTGAAAAAGGTTCCGTCTCCCCAGGGACAGCCATACAGTATGGAGGAAAGGGGACGGGACGTAAGATTAAGGGCAAGCACACAAGAAATAGTGATCTTTCTGTGCATTACCATGGCTGTGAACACAGCCTGTGAGTAAAAGTAACAAAAAAGTCAGTAAGACACTCCCACTGCCACCAGCTATTCTGGTATGCTTGTCACTAACAGAAATCTAACAGGAGCAGTGAGGAGGACGATACAGTGCAACCCCCTCAGCACTCCACATAAGGTAGGGTGTGCTGATCTCACAATATAAAATGTAGAGAGGATAAAACATATCCCTCTACCCTTGAGAATATGTGTTCTGACAAGGTAAGTAAAGGACTGTATCATACATGGTACAGCAACAGTGAGAAAAGGGATACCCCTCAGCACTCCACATAGGGTGGGGTGTGCTGATCTCACAATGTGAATTGTAGAAAGTTAAAAGTATCCTTCTTCCTTTGTGAACATTAGTAACAGAAAATAAAAAAATAAGCCCAAAGGGCTTGCCAGCAATTCTGCACAGAAAGTGCAGAGTGCTGCAACAGTAGAATGTAGATGCCCAAAATGTTATAGGAAAGTAGAACTCCAAAAAGAAAGTAGGGAGTTACATACAAATGACTCCCATACAGTAAAAGAACGGGTGAGTGGAGAAAAGGGTCATCACTCACTCAGGAACATAGAAAAAGAATTCCCCTAGTGCAGCAAAAAATGTGCTTGGAGTCCCACAGGTGAAGTTGATTTGGCATAAATATGAAAATCTAACCCAACAATGATTGGTAACGATGGCAATGCACAATGGAGATTGAAGATCTACTCCACCAGAAACGCATTCCCCACTGACCCCACCATTCCCGGGGGCGTATTCCCTCTTACAGAGCTCTTTGCATTCTGTGTTGTCCTTCGTCGCATCCATGTCCACTGTCGGGGGTTCTTCAACGGGTGCAGATCTCTGTAATGACCTGCGGGCATAGCTCCCACTCGACACCAGCCAGTCTTGGAAATGCAGAGTTTGGAAAAGTTCCATCAATGTCACCATTCTAAATTTGTCCTTCCCTCAGGAATTTGTTCAAATACCCAAATTCCAGAATGGGACAGAGTCCTCCCCCTTTCTTGGGTACTAGGAAATATTTGGACTACTAACCCGAGCCTATTTACTCAGCTGGCACTGCCTTTGCACTGCTCCTTTCAAAAGAAGGGCCTGCGGCTCTTGCTGGAGCTCCCATTGATCTCTTCACTAACGGTATGCAGCAGCCCCAGTCGATCAACTGAAGGACCCAGGCATAGGATGTGATTTCCTCCCATTTGCCCAAGAACCCGGAGACTCTCCTTTCAACTGGGGGGGGAAGTATGGGGGAGATCTCAAAGAGTAGTCGACTGTCGCAACCCTCCTCTACCTCTTCCTGGCTGCGGGAATTTACGTTGGCCCTGCTTGGGGTGTGGCGCTTGCAGCCGTCTGGAAAAGGTGGAGTAGCCCCCTGTCCTCTGGACACAAAGGCAACATTTTGCTGTGGAGGCTGCTACTGCTCAGCTAACCATAGAGATTTAGCTGTAAGCTTAGAGTCCCTGAATTTCTCGAATGACTCATTGGCTTTGGGGCCAAATAGATGTTCTTCATCGAGGACAAGGTCCAGCAGCTTCGAATGGACGTTCTGGCAAAAACCGGAGCCCCTCAGATAGGCTGACCTGCGCAGGACTGATGTGCCCATGGCGAAACCCATACAGTTGCAGCGTCCATCCCTGCTTGGAGCAATTGAAAGGCCATTTCCATGCCATCAGCAATTATTGCAAGGAAACCATTTGTGACCTCTCCCCTCCGGGAGGTGATCCGATGCTTCCGAAATGGTGCTCCAGAGGATATGCAAACATTTTTTAAAGGCACAGGAGGCATTACGACTTTAAGAGCCATGCTCCCAGAGGCAAACATTTCTTCGCCAAACCGTCGGCTTTTTGCGACTCCTTATCGGTGGGGAGGTTTGACGTCGAGTGCCAAGACGTGACTGTCAGAACCTGCACCAGCAGCTCTTGGGGTTCGGGTGGACCGCCAAGAATAGAATATCACCTCTTGCCGGCTTATACTGTTGTGCGAGTTCTAAGTCAACAGAGTCTAGCATGTGCACTGCCACAAGGCCATGGCCGGGTCAGCTATGGCAGCATTGAACAGTAAAGTACAATCAGCCTGCAGCCCTCGGTCGAGGTTGTGTACTGCGACAACAACTTTGTCAGAGCACAGAGCCCTAAAGTTACGATCTTCTCGAACGCCTGGCGGTATTGGGCATTCGGGTCCATGTATGGGTTCGACTGCTGGATCTCAACATCTGGGGCTGTGTCTAGTCCACTCGAGTCATGGAGTCCTTCTGCCAGTTGTAGTAATCCAGCAAGGCCGCACTCCCCACCCACCATAGGACTGAACCCAAAAGATACGAAAATCTGTTTCGAAGTTTCGATCTTGCAGGGTTTCCACTGGTCGAGGGGCTTCTTGGCCCGAGGGGGCTGCTGACTATCGGCACAGGAGTAGGTTTCTCCTTCAGGGGACCGGGCATGGTAGGAGCCGAACCCTCCTGCGGCGTCTATGCCGTAGCCCTACCAGCCAAGGCTTTAAAAAAAAAAAAAAAAGTCCTCCCGCTCTTCCCTAGACAAACTTTTCTGGGTACGACTTACCCTTGTCATCCGATCAGTCAGAATTGTGTCTGCGTCAGAGCTGCTTTTTGTGCTACCACGACGATGCAGAGTGGTGAGATTCACTATGCGAGCGCTTCTTGTGGAGTGTTCCTTGTCTGTTTCTCGGAAGTAGGCCCCTCGGTAGCATGCTCAGAGGACTTGGAGATCAACTTGGCCAGGAATTTCGACAGCAGTCTGGCAAGCGGCAGTTTTGCTGAGTATTCCTTCACCACCTTCGGATTCATCGCTTGACAAGAACCACATTGCTCCATATTATGTCCAACACACCAGACACAGATAGTGTGCAGGTCTCTGTGGGAAATTTTAGACTTGCAGTCCTTGCAGCATTTAAAACCGGACGGTTTTAGCTGAATTTGTATTCAATTTTAACCAAAAGAGTGTATTCGGAGGACTGCGTGGAGCGTGCAGTAAAAAGGACGGTCGTAGTGCATTCCTTTAATGCTGCAATCGACGTCCCATTGTCGAGGAGTGGAGTGGCTGAATACGAGGGAGTCAAAGACTATGCCGAGTGGCACTACGCCCTGTTGAAAAATGTTAAGAGCAACTGACGCTGGATGAATATCTATCAAGATGAGGAATCTATGGGTGAATGCAATCTATTGAAAGGAAGGGTGGAGGTCCTGAACAGAAAGAAGGGTGAAGTGCCCCAGAGGTGGCGGAGAATGAAATGGTAGTGATGCTGGTCTGGGAAACCGAGAAGGTGACGAGAACGAGGATGAAGGTGAAACAAGTGAAAGGTCCCCTGGGGACAAACCCAGGAATGAAGACAGTGTCCTTGTGAGGTTTTGGAGGAACGTCTGGATGCCTTGAATAAAAAAGGTATGAGATTGAATATACTGGTTGCGTCATTTGTTAATACTTTTTACAACATACTGCTACACAGCTTTGTTGACCGTTCAATAAAATGTGCTCTGGAAAAAAGTACAATACAACCACACAACATGCTCATGATTATATGCTGGATCCATCGGTGGATTTTGACACCCTAGACTAGCATGTTATTTGAGAAAGACTATCCTTGGTGGCCAGGGTCTCTGATACAGTCTTATGCTGGTTTACCTATTTTGTGGTTCACTGATATTCTTGTGTCACTCCAAATGACTTCACTACTCCCAGAGCCAGAGGGACATGCGTTGTGCAGTAAGGTGCATTACTCTCCCACCCTCTTTTTTGATAAATGTTAAAGCTTTACACAATTTGCTTGTGAGCGTTGATTTCAGCTACCATTGCTATGTAGAAAAAAAACAGGTGTTTATATCTGGAATCACCTCCCTCCTGCGCTGAGAATACAATCTAAACTTCAGTTTTAGAACCAGCTAAAAACACATTTTAAAATCCCTCGTAATATTTTAATGGTTGCTTGTTAGGTTTCAGCGCGCCTATTCACAATATGGTTAAACCTTTATCCATTATCGCTTTAATTCCCTTTGAACCTCAGAACTTTATAAATTTAGAAAACAGGACATTGATCAAAAACAACCTCCCACCACATTTGTACCAAAATGTAAATTCACAACTCTCTCACCTCAAATTGAATTAAAAAAAATGTAAAAGTCTTTTTTAAAAAATTGCTTTTGGTAAACTTAGCTGACTTAATTAGGCCATCAAACAAACCATAATAATAATAATAATGTTTTCACAAATCAACCATTCTCCCTGCTGCACCTCACACCTTCACCAAATGGACACAGCTCCTACTGCACCCTTGGATAATCTGATTTTACCTGACTGGTACTCCACTCTCATGTAAAGCTCTGCTGAGAGGATGTGAACTTGGCCATCACCTGCTGAAGGTGAAAATATTCCTCTTCCATTACCTAGAAGCGAAAAGGATGGGTAGTGAGAAGATGAAGTATATGAGGTAGGTGTGAGATGAAGTATATTCAACAAAAAAGGTGATACAAGAAAAGGACAGAGAAAAACACCTACTGGTAACAATAGCTCTCCCATTAATGTAACCACACAAGATTGAAATGCTTTCAGATAATACTATCGTGTGTTTGGTCCCAAACATTTGCAGATTTTCAGTTTGGATAAAATGCAAAATATGTTTTTTTTTTTAAACCAAAATAATGCATGATAAATATACTCAACGGAGCCACGCGATTACGCGAGCGGAGCCATTTCCAGATCGATTCAAATTTGTTCATTTTCTTTTTTTGTATATTAAATTTGTATTTTGGATGCCAATAAAGGGCAAAAAATGGAGCCCACTAGCAATACAATGAATACAAAAACAATGTAAACAATACATTCAAGTTATTAAGCAATACCCGTGCTCCAAGTTTGTGCATTTTCAAAGGTTGAGAAGCACAGTACGCTCAGCCTAGCACTGAAGAGAACTGCCTTAAAATCATTTTCAGTTCCATCGAAAGACAGATATGCCTACACATTCTATCCCATGGTTAATAATAGATGTACAGTCCTCGCATGCAGGCCACACCTGGTAGTAATGTCCCCGAGCTTGTGCTAACTGTGCCATGATCATCTAGTGTGGCCCGCTGGGGAAAGCTGTAAAGCTTTGCTGTTGTAATGAGTCAACAGAGGGCCTTAGCCACTGTTACAAGGCCTGATGCCCTCTTCCCCACCGCCCCTCCAACATTGCTCAATAATGCTCAATGCCTCACATGGGCAAAGATCACTCAACAGCTCAAAGCTCTTCCCTTCAACTGTTATTAGGGTGTTTATGCTATGTTATGGCAAAACAGCTTGGAGCATAAGGGCTGTAACAGGCGTTTTTGTCCCTTACACATTATGCAGCCTTCGCTTTGCCTCAGGCACTTAGGTTGCCAATGGGATGACATTTTGAAGCCCTCTCACTGAGGGGTACATAATGCAACATCATACACGTGCAATTGAGAAATTCACACAAGCAAGTGTCGGCACCACACAGACTGGTGTGTGCAGGCTGGAACAGTGGCGCCACAAGGAATCTTATTTTTGAGTGGGAGTACACAGGCAGCCACAAGTAATGGGGTGGCACCCATTAAAGGCGGTGACACCTGCCCTCTTTCCAGCATGCTGTGCGAAAGCTAGATCTGCTCATTGCGGTCCATTCATAACTCTGTCCCATTCAACCTTCAGGCATGATCGCATGAACATGAGATTCATAAATACCTCATGAAAGCAAAGAAAGTCCTAGAGATGGAGAAATGACTTACCATAATGATCTTTCTATGGATTCTTCTCACGCAGATTCATCATCTTGATAGATTTCCATCATCCAGCTCTGCTGCTTGGAAACATTTCGACAGGGGGCGTAGTGGACCTCGACTCGGCCGTCGCTCCGTCCTGCTCGATCATCTAATATATGGGATACATTACTCACCGTAATCGTATTTCTGATGCTTGTATCTGCTTAGATTCACATGCTGTTCATAGGCCGACATCTAGTGGAAGCTGCAGAGTATTACAGTTTGTTTTTCGAAACTCGAAAATGGGCGTCGACACAGGGCGTGCCAGTAATACTATCCCTAGTGTGACGTCCACTGTACCCAAGATCCCTCACGCGTCTAGGATCCTCAGATTGTATTTTTTCTGACATGAGGTAGCACGAGGAGTAGCGAGAGTACAGATAATCCAAGCAGATAGACAGAAAGGTAAGACTACAAGCCATCATGCGCCTTCTCTCAGAGGGGAGGAACGGTGGGTCGCATGTGAATCTAAGCAGATACAAGCATCAGAAATACGATTACGGTGAGTAATGTATCCCTTCTGAGGCTTGTGGAATCTGCTTATATCACATGCTGTGCATAGATTAGCGAGCAGTACCTGAAGAAGGAGGTGGGATGTGAGAAGGGTCATGAGCAAATAAGTGTCTTAGAACCGCTTGTCCCACTTGTGTATCTGCCTTGGAATGGGTGTCAATGCAGTAATGTTGAGTAAAAGTGTGAATCGAGCTCCAAGTAGCTGCTTTGCAAATGGTGCCAAGGGGTACATTTGCAATGAAAGCCAGAGTGGCCCCAATGCCTCTAGTAGAGTGGGCTCTTGGCGTGAAAGGCAGAGTTCTTTCAGAAAGTGAGTAACACAGCTGGATACAGTTAATAATCCACTTCGAGATGGCACCTTTAGAGACGCGATCCCCCTGTCTGCCTGTAGCTACGGAGACAAACAGTTGATCTGTTTTTCTTAGCGGTCTGGTCTTATTTACATAGTAGAGGACCGCCCTACGCACATCTAGGGTGTGTAGTTTCACCTAGCCGAGCTTTGCGGGTCCTGGAAGAAAGCCGGAAGCTCGATGGACTGGTTTACATGGAATTTAGATATACATTTAGGTGAGAACCTAGGGTGTGTGCGTAAAACCAGCTTGTCTTTATGGACAGTAAAGAAGGGATCCTGCACTGACAGAGCCTGAATTTCACTGACCCTTCTCATAGAAGTAATAGCTACTAAGAAGGCCGTTTTATAAGTCAGGTGTTTGAGACTGCTTTTATGCATGGGTTCGAAAGGGGGGCCCATGAGCTTGGCTAGCACCACATTAAGGTCCCACCCTGGTGGTGGGTTTGAAATAGGAGGGTGAAGTCTCTTTGCTCCTTCCATGAAGGCTTTAACTACTGGTACTTTCCACCACAAAACTTTGCTATGGGAAGTGGTGTAAGCCGACAGGGCTGCCAGGTGGACTTTCAGTGAGTTAAAAACCAATCCTGCATCCAGCAGGTGGAGCATGTATGTAACAATAGTGGAAGGAGTGCAATCAACGGGGTTGATTGATCTACTTTGGCACCAGATAACGAACCTCTTCCACTTGTCAAAATAACAGTGCCTTGTGTTTGGTTTCCTAGATTCTTTTAGGATGTCCATACACCTCTGTGGCAAATTGAGATGTCCAAACTATATGACCTCAGGAGCCATGCTGCCAGGTTCATTGAGTTGGGTTGCTGGTGCACTGTTTGACCTTGGTGCTGGGACAATAGGTTGTACCAGGCTGGAAGTTTGATGGGCTTGCACACCGCCATCCTGCGTAGGTGTGGGAACCACGGTTGTCTTGCCCACATGGGAGCAACTAGGACGAGCGTCATCGACTCTCTGTTCATCTTGTTCACCACTTTCCTGATGAGGAGTTGGTGGAAAAGCGTACGCAAACATCCCTAACCAGTTCATCCACAGGGCGTTCCCCTGGGAGTCTGGTTGGGGGAACCTGGATGCAAATCCTGGGCATTGTCTGTTTTCGCTTGTGGCGAATAGGTCTATAGTGGGGAAACCCCACTGAGAGAAGATATCTTCTACGACCTCTCTGTGTAGAACCCATTCGTGTTCCTCTGGGAGGGAATCTCTGCTCAGAGCATCCGCTAGGGAATTGAGCTCCCCTGGAACATGTTGTGATGACAGGAAGATGTTCCGTCTGAGTGCCCATATCCAGATTTTCTGGGCAAGCTTGGACAGATTTGGCGAGCAAGTCCCTCCTTGCTTGTTCAGGTAGAACATGGCTGTTGTGCTGTGCGTCCGGATTTGCACTGACAGGTTTAGTAGGTGGGGCTCGAACGTCTGAAGCGCTCTGAATACTGCTAGAAGCTCTAGCAGGTTGATGTGGTTCTTGGCCACTGAGTGAGACCAGAGACCCTGAGCTGTGTGGTGGAGATTGTGAGCTCCCCACCCCGTCAGGCATGCATCTGTAGTGACTATTGCCTGTACCCCGGGATCGTAAAAGGGTTTCCCCTGTGCGAGATTCTCTCTTGTCCACCAGTGAAGGCTTTGTACCAGTGTTGGTGAAACGACCACTAGATCGTCCCACTGACCACTTGCCTGAGACCACTGTTTCGCCAACCATTCCTGCATGGGACGCATGCGCAGGCGCGCGTCGGGGACCAGGTAAATACATGACGCCATCATGCCCAGTAAACGCATTGCTTTGCGTACCGTTATTTGTTGACCGGACTGATAATGCGGAATTTGCAGTAGTATATTCCGAATTCTTTCTTCTGAAGGAAAGGTCAACCCCTCTTGGGTATCTAGGATTGCTCCTAGGAACTGTTTTGAGGTGCTTGGCACTAGGCTTGACTTTTGAATGTTTGTCCTGCAAATTCCTGGGGTTTCCCCCGTTATGAGCCAGTCGTCCATATAAGGGTACACTGGGATTGCCTCCCTGCGTAGGTGTGCAGCCACCACCGCCAGTACCTTGGTGAATACCCTTGGTGCTGAAGCTATCCCGAAGGGCAGTACCTTGAATTGGTAGTGTCGACTGTCCACCTTGAAGCGCAAATACTTTCTGTGCGGTGGGAACATGGAAATATGAAAATATGCATCTTTCATATCCAAGGTTGCCATGTAACCCCCCTTTTTTAGGAGGGGGATTACCTCTTGTAGCGTGGTCATACGAAATTTTTGGGGCTTGACATACTTGTTGGCAGGCCGTAAGTCCAATACTGGGCGCATTGTCAAATCTTTCTTTGGCACAAGGAAGTAAGTTGAATAAATACCCTTGTTTACCTGGTGTCCTGGGACGAGTTCTATCGCGTCCTTTTCTAGCAGAATGGCGATCTCCTCAAGGAGAATCTTCTGATGTTCTAAAGAGTGTACTCTTTGTCGTGGAGGATGGTTCCGGGGACGCTGCAGTAGTTCTATACAATATCCTGTGGATACTGTTGACAGCACCCATCTGTCTGATGTGATCCCTTCCCAAGCCTGGGTGAAGTTGGAAATGCGTCCCCCTACTGGGGTTGCGTGAGAAGGGACCCTGAACTGAGCGTCACTGCTTTGGTGGAGGCGTGCCGCCTCCCTTGTTGGGGCTGCCTCTGCCTTTACCACGACCTCTCCTATTACCCCTGCCGTAACCCTGGGTAGACTGTTGGTTGTTGTTCCACTGTGTACCCTGCCCCTGGGAATAGGTAGATCCTCTCTGGGAATTTTGGCCGCGTGGGCGACGAAAATTACTATTCCCTCTCTGGTTAGGGGGTTTATTGGTTAACTGGCCAAGGGACTTGAGTGTTTCGTATTAGTCCTTGGCATTCTTCAGTGCGTCTTCGACCGCCTTACCAAACAGATCGGTTTCCACCGGTTTGTCCAACAATGATGCCTGGGTTTCTGCCTTAAAACCAGACTGCCGTAACCACGCATGTCTTTTGATAACAGTGCCTTCCGCTATCAATCTGCCTGCGTTGTCCGCGGCGTCGAAGGTTGCTTTCAAAATGCAACCAGACACGGCTCTACCCTCTGCGGAAATCCGAGCTAACTGGCCCTTTAAAGGTTCAGGAGCAGAGGCTATGAGTGCCGCGACTTCTTCCCACTGATGGCAGTTGTAGCTGGCCAACAGGGTGGTGGAGTTTGCAATCCTTGCTTGATAGGCAGACGTTGAGGCTACTTTCCTGCCGAAACCGTATAGTTTTTTGCTCTCCTTGTCGGGAGGAGCTTCGGACGATGACAAGGGTGTTCCAGCCCTCTTACGAGTGTTGGTGACAACTAGGGAGTCTGGCTTCAGATGTCCTCTTATATAGAGAGAGTCAGACTGGGCCGCCCTGAAAAGTTTTTCAACCCTGGGATTGACTGCTTTGGTGAGGTTCAGGTTCACCAGGGACGGATCTATTCTCCGCTGAATGGACTTAAGGATAGGGATGGTCTGGGCAACAGGCCTCCTTTCTCCCACCAACTCTTCTGCAAAGTCCCTTTCCTCCTGGACACCGTGGGTGTCAATGTGGAAATGTTCTGCTGCGCGTGCGAGAATCTCGTTTAGGAGGGGTTGGTTATCGACCGGGGAGTCGGTAACCGGGGCTTCGTTCTCTACCGGGGAATCTACTCTGTATGTTTCCGGGTCCTCCTCTTCCTCTTCCTGGTCCTCATCATCCCCATAGTAGCCCGTCCCGGTTTGCTCTTCTATCATACCAAATTCTTGGTCCTCACAAAAGGAAGCCTCTCCTTGATACAGTGAGTATGGTCTTGCGTATGGTTGTACCTCGAAGGGTTCTGACCTCATCGGAGTTTTAAACCAGGGCTTCTTACTCGGGGGGGATAGGATCAGTAGAGCCTGAGGGAGTCCCCCCTTGTGGATCATACGAGAGGAAATGTTCTGGATTTTTATCATAAAAATCTGCCAAAGAAGACATTCTTGACATGACCCTATCTATGTCTTCATTGGACCATTTTTTGGAACTGGGGATGACTCTCTCAGCAAGTCTATGGGATTTATCTTGAGTAGCTTTGCTGGTTTTAAACCTATCAGCAGACCTGGTCTTGTCTGTCTGTTTAGGGGGAGAGGTGTGTTTCACAGGTGTGGTAGAGTGCAAAGGTTGTTTCTTTTGCTGTTTTCCCCCCTCCCCGCGAGTGGAAAAATGTTTTCCCTGTCCTTTAGTGGCTCCGGAGGTTTTCGACGCCTGGCGTCGAGGATCGGGGGTGGTGTCCGTGTCCTTCGAGCGTGGGACCTCGCTGGTTTTAACTGCGGGCTCCGACTCCTGGAGCGCGGCCTGGGGGTGGAAGTCGTGTTCGTCTTCCGACGATCGAACTTCTGTTAGCCTAGGGAGCGAGGCACTTTTGCCAAAAGTGGATGATTGCCTGGAGTCATGCGGCGATCTTGATCGAGAGCGCCCAGAGGACACCGAATCGGACCGTTCTGTTTGTGCCTCTTTCCGAGAACTCGACGTCGTCGAGTCTCGGTTGGACTTAGTGTGTTTAGTGTGTGTAGTATGTGAAGCGCTTGTGTCGCCGGGGGTCTTCCCCCATAGCCGCCCTGCCGTACGATCTTCCGAGGTCAGGGACCTGCGCTTGGCTGTCTTTCGACGCCGTAATGCCCTCGCCGTCCAAAAGTACGTCGTTGCTGCCGTCGCTGAAGGTGCCCTCCGCTGCCATGGCCGCCTGCCTGGCGTGGTGGGCCCAACGCTTCGAACGGTCCCTAAGTGTCTTAGGTTTAAACCTACTACACGCTCTGCAGTTCGCTTCGGGGTGGTCCCTCGGCAAGCAGAGATTGCACGTGGCGTGCCTGTCAACCCAAGGGTATTTGCGATTGCACTTGGGGCAAAATTGAAAAGGAGTACCCTCCATACGCACCTTGAGGCAGCGGGCTGTTACGTGTAGGAAATGTATAAGGTGTACCTATATACCAAGAGTGTAGAGTATGTACCACCCCCCACTCTCCCTACTTGCAGGGCCGAGGCCAGAGGCCTTCCAAGGCTCGGGCCAAGGCCAGCGGCCTTCCGAGGCCCAAGTCCGTCGTGCAGCAGCCGACGGTCGATTTCTTCTCCAGCCGGCGTCGAGTGTCGAAGTTCGACGTTGGGGTGGGGAAGGATGTCAATAGATTATTAAATTAAATTTTTAGCAAAAGTATGGCTAAGGCCAGGGGACTCCGCAAAATGCTTCCGACCAGTATGGTGGAAAAAAACAATCTGAGGATCCTAGACGCGTGAGGGATCTTGGGTACAGTGGACGTCACACTAGGGATAGTATTACTGGCACGCCCTGTGTCGACGCCCATTTTCGAGTTTCGAAAAACAAACTGTAATACTCCGCAGCTTCCACTAGATGTCGGCCTATGCACAGCATGTGATCTAAGCAGATTCCACAAGCCTCAGAAATATATATACATATATAGAACACGCCACTACGCCCCATGCTTCAGTTCCTCCCTTTTTTCCCCCTGCCTGAATGCGCCAGAGGAAAACCAACGGGAGGAGGCTAATCAACCTGTAAAACACATAAGGGGATACATCCCAACAGGGTGATCCCACAAAATTAGAAATCATTTTCTTATTTTCTTTTTAAAAACGAAAGGATTGACGAGACAGAAACGGTCATCTAAGACCCATCATCAGATGTCTTCTCGTTCGGACAGAAGCGTCAAGCTACAAGGACTTTCTGAGCGGGGATGGGTGGGGCGATGAGGAATCTGCAGGAGAAGAATCCATAGAAAGATCATTACAGTAAGTCATTTCTCCTTCAATGGATTGCCTTTGTCCCGCAGATTCCTCATCTTGATAGACTCCCCAAGCAGTTAGAATAACAGAGGAGAACAGAAAGTGTTACACAAGAAGATTCTGACCTACCAAACCGTGCATCAGCTCCCCATGTATCATCAAAGGCATAATGCTTGGTGAATGTATGCATGGACTACTAAGCGGCTGCCCAACATATGTCCCTAACAGGAACTCCCCTCTGAAGGGCTGTAGAAGCTGAGACCCCTCTGGTTGAATGTGCCTCAATGCCAGTCGGAAGCTCCCTGCCTGCTGAATGGTAATAATTGGATATACACAAAATAATCCAAGGTGACAGGGTTTGCTTGGTTAGAGCTAGACCTTTTCGAGATAAAGAATGGGCCACAAATAACTGGCCTGACTTCCGAAACTCAGATGTACGAGCAACATAAAAGCTTAACTTTCTTTTGGGGTCAAGGCAGTGCAACAGCTCTTCCTCTTTCAAGGGATGTGGTGGAGGGTAAAAGACCGGTAGATTGAGAAAAGGTGGAACTCAAACTACCTTAGGAAGGAACCCGGGTCTGACTTTGAGAGAAACCTTCTCACGAAAGAATCGTAGAAACTGAGGCTTGCAGCACAATGCTTGCAACTCACGAACTCTCCTAGCCAACGGAATTGCAACCAAGAAGGCGGTTTTAAGGGACAACAGCCTTAGGGAATATGAGTGCATGGGTTCAAATGGAGCCGCCATCAAGTAGTTCCAAACCAGATTAAGATCCCAATCTGATACAACAAAGGGAGTTGTCGGAAACTTATTTAGAAGGCCCATCAGGAATTGGTCCATGACCGGAATAGTGAAGAAAGAACCTTGGTCCGGGGACCTTTTGAACACAGACAAGGCCGCCAAATATCCTGACTGTGGTAACCTGAAGGCCTGTTGAGGCCAGTGACAGAAGGAACTCCATCACTGTAGTGGTGGGCCACGAGATGGGGTCAATCTCGCGTTCTCTGCACTACGCCTCAAATCTTCTCCAACTGCACGTGTACAGAGATCTTGTAAAAGGTCTGCGTGTAGCCAGCAACACCTCAAGTACCTCTCAGAGAGGTCCCAGTCATCATACTTCATCCTCTCAAGAGCCACGCATGTAAATTAAGGGAGTCCAGGGTCGGGGTGAAGTACTCTACTTTCCGACTGGGTCAGGAGATCCGGACGCCGAGGCAATCAGTGAGGCAGACAGATGGTCAGATCCAAGACATCGGAGTACCACTTTCTCCTCACCCAGTTGGGGGCGATCAAGAGCATGGTTGCTCAAATTCTCTTCAACCTCCTGAGAACTCAGGGAATGGTGGGAATCAGAGGGAAGGCGTAGTGGTGAGGGAAGGTCCAGTACATCAGCAACGCATCCTCCAGTGCGTCCTCTGCTGGGAATTCCTCAGGGCAAAACTGTTTGCACTTCCTGTTGGACTCTGTGGCAAAGAGATCCACTGCTGGGGTACCCCAGAGAGAGAAGAACTCCTCTAGTACATCCTGGCACACCTCCCACTCATGTGAGACTTAGCTCTGCCTGCTCCGAGCATTCACAAAAGTGTTCTCCGTCCCCACCAGATGAACTGCAGAGACCGAGATTTGGTTCTCTAGTAACCAGAACCACAGCTGTATCGCCACTCAGCAGAGGAGGCGGGAGTGCATACCTTGTGAGGTAGTGCATGGCCATCGTGTTGTCTGTTAAAATGAGAACATGCTTCCCTCCGAGAGATGGGGCAAAGGTATCTAATGAGCAGTCTGGCCTTTGGCACTAGAAAAATACAGGAGGCCATGACACAGAGGAAGGAAGCCGCTGGTAAGGTGGTGTGGTTCTGAAACAAATGTACCATCTGTGCTATGTTGCCGACACTCTCCTCAAGAGGAAAGGCCTTCCCTAACCTAGTGACTAGGACTTCTCCAATGAACTGTAGCCTTTGAATGGGCATCAAATGGGACTTCAAGTTCAGGGAGAAGTTCAGCCTGTGCAGTAGTCCTCCAGATGAGACAAGACTTGCCCTGCTGACTTCGCCTGGTTCGGCCAGTCGTCCAGGGAAGGAAATACATGGACCCCGGATCTTCTGAGGTGAGACGCAACTACCGTCATGAGCTTGGTGAAGACCCATGGAGCAGAGGTCAACCCAAAGGGAAGCACCTTGAACTGATAGTGCTTGCCACCTATGAGGAACCTTAGGAACTTCCTGTGCTTGAGAAGTATTGGCACACGGAAATGGGTGTCCTGCAGGTCTATTGACACCAGCCAGTCGATAGTTCGAGAGTGTGGAGAATTTCTCTCAACTTCACCATCCTGAATGTGTCTTTCCCCAGAAACTTGTTTAGAGCCCTGAGGTCCAGAATGGGACCGAGACCTCCTCCCTTTTTGGGCACTACTAATACGAAATACTGGGAATACCAGCCCAATCCTCTCGGTTCGGGGGGGTACCTCTTCCACGGCACCCTTTGACAACAGGGCTCTCAGTTCTTCCTGGAGCTCCTGTCCCTGTTTGAATGGGTGCTGTGGGGTTCTGTCAGGTGGCCTTTTAATACATCGCAGACATTAACCCCACCGAATCAACTGCAGGGCCCAGGCATCAGAGGTTATCTCCTGCCACTGAGGCCAATGCCCTGCCAACCGTCCACCAACCAGTGCATCGTGGGAGGGGGGATAATCAAAGCTGCTTAGAGGGCGCAGGCACCCCGCCGCTGCTTGTTGGTCTTTAGAAGTCCCTCTGCCCCTTGTGGGTGCGAGAAACGCCTCTGCCCGGCTTGCAGGAGCTGCGCCTCTTTGCCATAGGGTACATAACGCCTATAGTCTCTGCCTCTTGAAGCAAAGCTGAAGGCAGACTTGGCCGATTGTGCAGCTACGGCCAATGATTTAGCTGCAAATTTAAACTCTTTAATATTCTAAGGCGTTGTCAGCTTTTTGACCGAAAAACATGTCTCCCTCAAAGGGCATGTCCAGAAGCCTATTCTGAACATTTGGGGAGAACCCAGAGGTTTTCAGGTAGGCCTCTCTCCTCATCACAACTGTTGACTCCATAGAGTAGCCAACACAGTCTACTATATCCAGGCCCGTTTGCAAAGACTGCTTGGCTACCTCCAACCCATCCTCCACCACCTGTAAAAATCCATGCCAGACTGCACCCTCAGGGACGTAATCAGCAGCATGCTCTACAGCTTTCCACAAGCCGAAGGAATACTTCGCAAATCCGCAGGCTATGTTGGTGGGCTTGAGTGCCATGCTGCCAGAAGTGAAAAATGTCTTGACCAATGCGTCAGACTTCTTTCCCTCCCTATCTGGAGGCAGATTGGAAGTGGATGCTGCACGTCTGGTGGAAATTGTGGCAGCTTGCACAACCAGCCCTTCCGGGGAAGGGTGTGTAACGAGGAAAGAAGTATCCCTCTTACCGGCCTATACTTACCTGTAAAATTGGCATTTACGGGGGTGAGGGGGGAATAGTGCAAGGGTATTGCCATACGGAGGATAAGGGGTCTTCAATAGCCAGGTTAAATGGCATATTATGCTCAACTGTGGGACCCACATACAGTATGTCGTGAGCTCATACCCCTGAAGGGGTGTGGCAGATGACTTTAAACCAAGGGTGTCTGCAAGAGCTGAATTTCGTATTAGCATGCGTGTAGGGCTGGCTTTGCTGTAAATCAAGGTCAGGGGATGGATCTAGGCCATTTCAAACCCTGAGCTACTGCTAATAAATCGGCCTGATCATCGAAATAATCAACACCGCTGGCACCCATATAAACGGGGTCGACATCCCCTTGGGCATCCGGGTCGTCGGCGCCAAAGATTGATTGCATGGAGTCGAAGAATACCGACATTGACAGCGGGTATGAAGGAACCATCAGCGACAGTCGGCGCCGAAGGTTTAACTGCCAATGGATCGGCTTTCAAAGCCAATGGGACGCTAGGCGCTGATGGTTCATTCGGCATTGAGGGGAGCTCGGATGACCGATGGCCACTGGGGGCATCGGCCTTGCGGCCTTCAGACGATTTACGCACCTTTATCGGCAGGGAGCACAAAGGCGTTTGACGTCGAAAGAGTCGACAGATTAGCTGGCTTGGGGTCGGAAGCACTGAGCGCCGCTTTTGCTGCCAAAGCTTGCAGGTCGGGGGTGGTGGGTTTGGGAAAACAGCACCTACAGTAGCTTGTTGCTTAAACATTTCCAACATAGAAGTTTTAAAACGTTCCCACTCTTCCTGAGTGGTCCGACCCGCCGAGGGCTTACCTCATTCAGACGTCGAGCTAGACTTGCATCAATGGTGGTGGCCTTGCTTCTTGTTTGCGAGGAAGACGATGAGGAATGGCTCTTGGAATAGGACAGTTTTAGTCTTTTTGCAATGTCTTTCCTTCCCCTTGTCGGGAGTGGGCTCCTCGGTCTCTGCCTCGGAAGACCGGACGAGAGACTGTGCCAGAGATTTTGCAGACGGTCGGTCCAAAGCCAGTTTCTCTGCTCTCTCACGTAGGGATTTTGGTTGCATTTTCGAGAACGACGCGCAGGCCTACGTGTCGTGACTCACACCAAAGCATCACTGACGGATGTCGTGGGGGTCGGTTACGGATATTTTGTATTTGCAGTCACAGCACCGCTTAAAGTCTGAAACCCAGTGAGATGACATTGCGTCGAGTTTTTCAAAAGGGAAAACTGACACATTTAGTACAAAAAACAGAAAACTCCGAGTCATGCTCCTGATGCAGCAGAAAAAAGGAACTGAAGCAGTGACGTGTTATATCTCCAACGCCCAAAGTCACTTCCGAAGCCGACGATCGACCAACAAGCAATACGAATTGACGATCGAGTCGAGGTCCACTACGCCCCCTGTCGAAAAGGTTCCAAGCAGCAGAGCTGGACGATGGATACCTATCAAGATGAGGAATTTGTGGGAGAAAGGCAAACCATTGAAATGAGGTTTATGCTTGTAGAGAGGGAGCTAAGTACCCCCACCTCAACCATCTCGCCCACAGCACCTGTATGTTGGATGACGGAGTGTGAAACATGTGCAGTACCAGTGAAAATACTGATACCAAGGAGAATCTGGGAGGCAAGATTCCCATTGAGGAAACCATACCTGCATACGAGACACTATGATGGTCGTTTGAATGAAATCCCAGAGGAAACAGGACGGTTGAATGACGAAGATGAATGGTGACGTCATGCAGAGCAAAGCGGACGTATAAGGGAAGAGATGCAGGGACTAGAGAAAGTAGACAATTCTATAAGGCATCAAGAAAGTAGCGAGATGAATGACATTTTGGGATCAAGATGGAGAAACTCATGCTGCAGCTATAACGAAGAGATCAAGCTAAGTATACGCATGCAAAGAAACGAAAGCAGATGAAGTATTCTTAAAGGCTAGCTAAATAGTGAATAGATTGTGGCATGCACCAACATGAACATATATATATATATAGTTTCGAAAACAAACTGTAATACTCCGCAGCTTCCACTAGATGTTGGTCTATGCACAGCATGTGAATCTAAGTAGATACAAGCATCAGAAATACGATTACGGTGAGTAATGTATCATACATGTATATACATATTGACAAGGGGGGTCCTGGGAGTCTCTCTGCCAGACATTAGTCCTGGTTACAAGAGACTTACCCAGAGTCTTTAGCTCACTATCTTTCACAGAAAAGAAATATCCCAAACATATCAGTCTTTGTCCTGCCCTGGGGCAGTCCAGCACTGAAATGCTAGGCAATTCTCCTCTGAACAAGAGTACCAACAGCATCCCCAGACACGTGTTTCGGTCTGGTTGAACCTCATCAGTAGGGAGGAGCTGTGCCTCTCTAAGAATAGTGAGCAAGGGGTCCACATCTGGATTCCCCCAGTAACTTAGGGTGTGACCCAAAGTTACTTACATATACATATATATACATACATATGCATATATACATACACATATATATGGGATACATTACTCACCGTAATCGTATTTCTGATGCTTGTATCTGCTTAGATTCACATGCTGTGCATAGGCCGACATCTAGTGGAAGCTGCGGAGTATTACAGTTTGTTTTTCGAAGTCGAAAAATGGGCGTCGACACAGGGCGTGCCAGTAATACTATCCCTAGTGTGACGTCCCCTGTACCCATGATCCCTCACGCGTCTAGGATCCCCAGATTGTGTTTTTCCTGACATGAGGTAGCATGAGGAGTAGCGTGAGTACAGATAGTCCAAGCAGATAGACAGAAAGGTAAGACTACAAGCAACCATGCGCCTTCTCTCGGAGGGGAGGAAGGGTGGGTCGCATGTGAATCTAAGCAGATACAAGCATCAGAAATACGATTACGGTGAGTAATGTATCCCTTCTGAGGCTTGTGGAATCTGCTTAGATCACATGCTGTGCATAGATTAGCGAGCAGTACCAGAAGAAGGAGGTGGGATGTGAGAAGGGTCATGAGCAAACAGGTGTCTTAGAACCGCTTGTCCCACTTGTGTATCTGCCTTGGAATGAGTGTCAATGCAGTAATGCTGAGTAAAAGTGGGAATAGAGCTCCAAGTAGCTGCTTTGCAAATGGTGTCAAGGGGAACATTTGCAATGAAAGCCAGAGTGGCCCCAATGCCTCTGGTAGAGTGGGCCCTTGGCGTAAAAGGCAGAGTTTTTTCAGAAAGAGAGTAAGACAGCTGTATACAGTTGATAATCCACTTTGAGATAGCGCCCTTAGAGACGCGATCCCCCTCTCTGCCTGTAGCTACGGAGACAAACAGTTGATCTGTTTTCCTTAGCGGTCTGGTTTTATTTACATAGTATAAGACCGCCCTACGCACATCTAGGGTGTGTAGTTTCACCTCAGCTGAGCTTTGTGGGTTTTGGAAGAAAGCCGGAAGCTCGATGGACTGGTTTACATGGAACTTGGATATGAATTTTGGTGAGAATCTAGGGTGTGTGCGTAAAACCAGTTTGTCCTTGTGGATAGTAAAGAAAGGATCTTGCACTGACAGAGCCTGAATTTCACTGACCCTTCTTATGGAGGTAATGGCTACTAAGAAGGCCGTTTTATAAGTCAGGTGTTTGAGACTACTTTTATGCATGGGTTCGAAGGGGGGCCCCATGAGCTTAGATAGCACCACATTGAGATCCCATCCTGGCGGTGGGTTCGAGATAGGAGGGTGAAGTCTCTTTACTCCTTCCATGAAGGCTTTAACCACTGGTACTTTCCACCACGAAACCTTGTTATGGGATGTGGTGTAGGCTGAGAGGGCTGCCAGGTGTACTTTCAGAGAGTTAAAAACCAACCCTGCATCCAGCAGGTGGAGCATGTATGTTACAACGTTGGAAGGAGTGCAATCAACCGGGTTGATTTGTTTACTCTGGCACCAGATAACGAATCTTTTCCACTTGTCAAAGTAACAGTGCCTTGTATTTGGTTTCCTAGACTCTTTTAGAATGTCCATACACCTCTGTGGTAATTTGAGATGTCCAAACTCTATGACTTCAGGAGCCATGCTGCTAGGTTCATAGAGTTGGGTTCCTGATGCACTGTTTGACCTTGTTGCTGGGACAGAAGGTTGTACCAGGCTGGGAGTCTGATGGGCTCGCATACCGCCATCCTGCGTAGGTGTGGAAACCATGGTTGTCTCGCCCACATGGGAGCAACTAGGATGAGCGTCATCGATTCCTTGTTCATCTTGTACACCACCTTCCTGATGAGGGGAGTTGGTGGGAAAGCGTACGCAAACATCCCTGACCAGTTTATCCACAGGGCATTCCCCTGGGAGTCCGGTTGTGGGAACCTGGATGCAAATCCTGGGCATTGTTTGTTTTCGCTTGTGGCGAATAGGTCTATAGTGGGGAAACCCCACTGAGAGAAGAGATCTTCTACTACGTCTTTGTGAAGGACCCACTCGTGTTCTTCTGGGAGGGAGTCTCTGCTTAGAGCATCCGCTAGGGAATTGAGCTCCCCTGGAACATGTTGCGATGACAGGAAGATGTTCCGTCTGAGTGCCCATATCCATATTTTCTGGGCAAGCTTGGACAGATTTGGCGAACGAGTCCCTCCTTGCTTGTTCAGATAGAACATGGCTGTCGTGCTGTCCGTCCTGATCTGCACCGACAAGTTTAGTAGATGGGGCTCGAACGCCTGCAGCGCTCGGAATACTGCCAGAAGCTCTAGCAGATTGATGTGGTTCTTGGCTACTGAGTGAGACCAGAGACCCTGAGCTGTGTGGTGGAGATGGTGAGCTCCCCACCCCGTCAGGCATGCATCTGTAGTCACCACTGCCTGTACTTCGGGATCGTAAAAGGGTTTCCCCTTTGCGAGATTCTCTCTTGTCCACCAGTGTAGGTTCTGTACGAGTGTTGGCGAAACGACCACTAGATCGTCCCACTGACCACTTGCCTGAGACCACTGTTTCGCCAACCATTCCTGCATGGGACGCATGCGCAGACGCGCGTGGGGGACCAGGTAAATGCATGACGCCATCATGCCGAGTAACCGCATAGCTTTGCGTACTGTTATCTGTTGACCTGACTGATAATGCGGAATTTGCAGAAGTATGTTCCGAATTCTTTCTTCCGAAGGGAAGGTCAATCCTTTCTGAGTATCTAGGATAGCTCCTAGAAACTGTTTTGAGGTGCTTGGCACCAGACTTGACTTTTTCTCGTTGATGGAGAAGCCTAATTCGTGGAGGAGGTCGATGGTCCTCTGAATGTTTGACCTGCAGATTCCTGGGGTTTCCCCCGTTATGAGCCAGTCGTCCAGATAAGGGTACACTGGGATTGCCTCCCTGCGTAGGTGTGCAGCTGCCACCGCCAGTACCTTGGTGAATACCCTTGGTGCAGAAGCTATCCCGAAGGGCAGTACCTTGAATTGGTAGTGGCGACTGTCCACCTTGAAGCGCAAGTATTTTCTGTGCGCCGGGGAGCATGGAAATATGAAAATAGGCATCTTTCATATCCAAGGTTGCCATGTAATCCCCCTTTTTTAGGAGTGGGATTACCTCTTGTAGTGTGGTCATACGGAATTTTTGGGGCTTGACATACTTGTTGGCAGGCCGTAAGTCTAAAACTGGGCGCATTGTTAAATCTTTCTTTGGCACAAGGAAGTAAGTTGAATAGATACCCTTGTTTACCTGGTGTCCCGGGACGAGTTCTATCGCGTCCTTTTCTAGCAGAATGGCGATCTCCTCGAGGAGGATCTTCTGATGTTGTAAAGAGTGGACTTTTTGTCTTGGAGGATGGTTTAGGGGACGTTGCAGTAGTTCTATGCAGTACCCATTGGATACTGTTGACAGCACCTATCTGTCGGATGTTATCCCTTCCCATGCCTGGGTGAAACTTGATATTCGTCCCCCTACTGGGGTTGCATGGGAAGGGACCCTGAACTGAGCGTCACTGCTTTGGTGGAGGCGTGCCTCCTCCTTTACTGGGGCTGCCTCTGCCTCTACCCCGTCCTCTTTTACTACCCCTACCATACGCCTGGGTAGACTGTTGTGAGCTGGTGTTCCACTGTGTACCCTGGGTGCGGGAGTAGCTATTTCCTCTATTGGAATTTTGGCCGCGGGGGCGACGAAAATTGCCATTCCCTCTTTGGTTAGGTGGTTTGGTAGTTAACTGGCCAAGGGATTTGAGGGTGTCGAATTCTTCCTTAGCGTTTTTTAGAGCGTCCTCGACTGCCTTCCCAAACAGGAGATCACTTTCCACTGGTTTGTCTAAGAGCGCAGCTTGTGTTTCTGCTTTGAATCCCGACTGCCTCAACCAAGCATGCCTTTTGATGACAGTCCCCTCTGCTATAAGTCTACCCGCATTGTCAGCGGCGTCCAGAGTTGCTTTTACAGTGCAGCCTGACACGTTCCTTCCTTCCGCACAAATGCGAGCTAGCTGGCTTTTAAGGGGTTCGGGAGCAGAGTCTATTAGTGCTGCCACTTCTTCCCACTGGTGACAGTTGTAGCTAGCCAACAGTGTGGTGGAATTCGCGATTCTGGCTTGGTAGGCTGCCGTGGAAGCTACTTTCCTGCCAAAACCATAAAGTTTTTTACTTTCTTTGTCGGGGGGAGCCTCAGAGGAAGATAATGGTGTACCAGCTCTTTTGCGGGTGTTGGTTACTACTAGAGAGTCTGGCTTAAGTTGACCTCTAATATATAGGGGGTCCGACTGGGCTGCTTTAAACAGCTTCTCCACTCTCGGATTTACAGGTCTTGTCAGGTTTGGGTTGACAAGGGATGGTGCTATTCTGCGTTGAACAGATTTTAGGATGGGAATGGTCTGGGCTACTGGCTTCCTTTCCCCTATTAGTTCTTCCGCAAAGTCCCTTTCTTCCTGGACACCTTGTGTGTCTATGTGGAAGTGGTTAGCTGCCCGAAAGAGCAGTTCATTCAGGAGGGGCTGATTATCTATTGGGGAGTCAGACACTGGGGCTTCCCTTCCGACTGGTGAGTCCATTCTGAAAATATCTGGGCTATTTTCTGGCTCATCCTCGTCTTCGCCGTAATAATCTGATCCTGCAGGATCTTCTGGCGTGTCAATTTCCTGACCTTCTATAAGGGAAGAGTTTCCTTGGTCTGTAGGGAAGAGGTAAGAATAGGGTTGGACCTCGATGGGGTCTAAAGGCCTAAATGGTGTCTCGACCCGGGGTCTTTTATTTGAGGGGATAGGGTCCCTAGACCCTGAGGGAGAATCTTCCTGAGGGTTTAAAGCTAGGAGTTGTTCAGGGTGTCTTTCGAAAAAATTCGCCAAGGAAGACATCCTTGACATTACTCTGTCAATGTCCTCGCATGACCAGAGTTTTGAGCTTGGGGTGACCTTGCTGGGACTTTCTATGGATTGGCCCTGAGAAGACTTGGTCAGTTCTTTTGTAGTGGAGGACTGCAAGGGTTGTTTCCTTTGCTGTTTACCCCCTTCCCCGTGGGTGGAAGTGTGTTTCCCCTTTCCCTTATCTTTCGACGCCTGGCGTCGAGGATCGGAGGTGGAATCCCTGTCTTTCGAACTAGCCTTCGAAACTGGCCCCTCTTTACTCCCAAGTGATGTACCCTTTTCCTGGGGTGCAGGCTGGGGGTGGAAGTCGTGTTCGTCTCCGGACGATTGATCTTCCGGGATATTAATGGTCGAGGCACTCTGTGCAAGTGTGGAGGCTTGCCTGACGTCGTGCGGCGACCTCGACCGGGACCGCCCAGAGGACGTCCTTTCGGACCGCTCCTTCTGTGCCTCTTTCCGAGGTTTCGACGACGTCGAATCTCGGGTGGATTTTTTGTGTTTAGCGTGTGTATGTGTAACGCTTTTGTCGCCGGGGGACTTCCCCATAGTCGCCGGGACGGACGACCTTCCGAGGCCGGGGACGTGCGTTCGGCTGTCCTTCGACGCCTTGGTGCCCTCGCCGTCCGAAAGTTCGGCGTCGCTGCCGTCGCTGAAGGTACCCTCCGCCTCCATAGCTGCTAGCTTGGCGTGGTGGGCCCAACGCTTGGTGGAGCGGTCCTTAAGAGTTTTTGCCTTAAACCTGCTACAGGCCCTGCAACCCGTCTCGGGGTGGTCTCTGGGTAGGCAAAGGTTGCACGTAGCGTGCTTATCTACCCAAGGGTATTTCTTATTACACTTGGGGCAAAACTGAAAGGGCGTACCCTCCATACGCGCCTGTGGGCAGCGGGCAAGTGTGTGTAGGTAATAAGGTGTCGAGTGTGGAAGTGTACCACCCCCACTCTCCCTACTTGTAGGGCCGAGGCCAGCGGCCCAGGCCCGAGCCGAGGCGGAAGCCTCAAGGCCCAATCCGTCGGGTATTCGACGTTGATCTCCTCCCCGGTTCGGCGTCGAGATGTTGATCGACGAAAGGTTGGCCAAACGGGGCAAATTAGAATTAGTTTAGAGTGAAAATATGGCAAAGCCAGGGAACTCCGATGAAGTGCTTCCGACCAGAATGGCGGAAAAAAACAATCTGGGGATCCTAGACGCGTGAGGGATCATGGGTACAGGGGACGTCACACTAGGGATAGTATTACTGGCACGCCCTGTGTCGACGCCCATTTTTCGACTTCGAAAAACAAACTGTAATACTCCGCAGCTTCCACTAGATGTCGGCCTATGCACAGCATGTGATCTAAGCAGATTCCACAAGCCTCAGAAATATATATATACTCACCATAATCGTATTTCTGATGCTTGTATCTACTTCGATTCACATGCTGTGCATAGACCGACATCTAGTGGAAGCTGCAGAGTATTACAGTTTGTTTTCGAAACTCGAAAAGGGATGTCGACAAGGCGTGCCAGTACCAGTAATACTATCCCTAGTATGACGTCCACTGGACCCATGAACCCTCATGCGTTGAGGTCCCTCAGATTGTAATTTTTTTTTACATGAGGTGTAGCGCGAGCACAGTTGTATCCAAGCAGATACGTATCAGACAAGTTCATAAGCATCCATGTGCCTTCTCTCAGAGGGGAGGGTGGGTCGCATGTGAATCTAAGCAGATACAAGCATCACAAATACGATTACGGTGAGTAATGTATCCCTTCTGAGGCTTGCTCATGCTGTGCATAGATTAGCGAGAAGTGGAAGAAGGCGGTGGGTTGTGAGAAGGTTCATGAGCGAATAAATGTCCTACAACCGTTTGACCCACTTGTGTATCTGTCTTGGAATAGGTGTCAATGCAGTAGTGCTGAGTGAAAGTAGGAACAGAGCTCCATGTAGCTGCCTTGCAAATACTGTCTAAGGAACAAGTTACTTACCTGTAACTGTTGTTCTCCAGCATGGGTCTGGCATGGATTCACATGCTCATGAATATTCCCCGTCGTCAGGCTGGGAATCCTCGGTAAAGAAAAAATCAGTATCAGTTTTGTTTCTGATCTGTCTTTCTTAGTAGTAACCAATCACTGATATCTGGGTCATACTGCCCCCAGCCAATGACTGCCCTCTCCCTAAGCCCCGCCTCTGGCAGCCATCCTCAGATTTGGTAGCACGCAAAGTGGCAGTATGACCAAGTGAAGAGCCGCAGAGGGGTAGGCGGGAGGGTTCGCATGTGAATCCATGCCAGACCAATGCTGGAGAACAACAGTTACAGGTAAGTAACTTGTTCCTTCTCCAGCATGGGGTCTGGCATGGATTCACATGCTCATGAATAAAATAATACATAGCAGTATACACATGCACAACCACGGGAGGTGGCAAAGGCTCAACATTAACGTTACATCCAAAACTCAACATTAAGCAATTCTTACCTCCTCACCAGGCTCACCTTAGGCGAACAGGTTGCGCAGCACTGCTTGGCCTACCCTGGACTCCTCCCTGGAGTCCCGATCGATGCAGTAGAATCTTGTGAAGGTGTGCGTCGACCTCCACGTAGCAGCCCTGCAGATGTCCAGCAGGGGCACACCAGACAGGAACGCCGTGGTAGCAGCGATCGCTCTGGTCGAATGGGCTCTCGGACGGCCGGGCAGCGGTCGGTTTGCCAACCGGTGACGGTGCATGATGCAGCCGGAGAACCATCTGGAAATGGAAGTCTTCGAGAGAGCCTTCCCTTGATTCACAGACCCAAAGTTCACAAACAGCTGTGACGTCTTCCGAAAACTCTTCGTGCGGTCCACGTAGAACTTCAGCGCTCTAGCTACATCCAGCGAGTGGAAAGTCCTCTCGGCCGGCGTCGAAGGCGACGGGAAGAAAACTGGTAACACCAAGGGCTCGTTGAGGTGGAAGTCCGACGGCACCTTGGGCATTAGGGAGGGGTGCGTCCTCACCACCACCCTCGTGACACGAAAAGTCAAGTATGGAGGCTGCAAGATAGGGCCTGGATCTCTCCCACTCGTCGTGCGGAGGTGATGGCCACGTGGAACGCTGTCTTCCATGACAGGGACTTCAAATGCGCTGAATGAATAGGCTCGAATGGGGCCCCCATGAGCCTGGTCAGCACCACATTAAGCTCCCACGCCGGGGCAGGAGCCTTCACCGGCGGGAACGACCGGAATAGTCCCTTCATAAATTCCTTCACCAGGCGATGAGACCACAAGGACGCCCGTCCCGTAGTCCTGGTATACCGGGAGATGGCAGCCAGATGTATTTTGATGGAGGCGTGAGCCAGTCCAGCTTTGGCCAGCGACAGTAGGTACGGCAGTACTTGAGGGGCCGTAATCTGCAGAGGGTTAATCTTCTGTGCACGGCACCAGACAGAGAACCTCTTCCACTTATGACCGTAACACTTGAGAGTTGAGGACGCCCTGGGTTTTGCAAGAACCTCTCTGCAGTCAGCCGGGATATCGTACCCTCCAAACTCTAGTGCTGCAGGAGCCAGGCCTGCAAGTTCAGCGACTCCGAGTCGTGATGAAGAATGGCACCCCCTTCTCTGGAGAGAAGATCCGCGTCTGCCGGCAGCTTGACTGGTGGGGACGTTGACAAATCCAGAAGGTCCGGGAACCAGATCTGCCTCGGCCACGCCGGTGCAACTAGGATCATTCTACACCTGGACTTCTTGAGCTGGTGCATGAGGCGGAGCAGCAACGGCAACGGAGGGAATGCGTATAGAAACAGGCCGTCCCAAGAGAACGAGAAAGCATCGCCCATGCTCCTCGGCTGCGGGAACCTGCTGGCGAACCTCTGGCACTTGGAGTTCGTCGCCGTCGCAAAAAAAAGGTCGATCCGGGGTTTGCCCCATCGTCGAAAGAGCCTATCCACTTGGTCCTGACGTAGTTCCCACTCGTGGCACGAGCACAGCTCCCTGCTGAGTGAGTCGGCGATGGTGTTTTTTATTCCTGCCAAGTGGAAGGGAACCAGAAACATCCCCTGGGCGACGGCCCAGTGCCACAGATCCTGGGCCTCCTTGGATAGGGCTGGGGATCTGGTGCCTCCCTGCTTCCGTATGTAGAACATCATGGTGGTGTTGTCGGTGAAGATCCTCACCACTTTGTCCTTGAGGGACAGAAGGAATGACTTGAGCACCCAGAACACTGCTCGGAGCTCCAGAATGTTGATGTGGAGAGACCTCTCCTCCTGGAGCCAAAGGCCTCTTGCGTGGAGATCTCCGGTGTGGGCCTCCCAACCCTCCAGAGAGGCGTCCGTCGTCACCGTCTCCTGAAACGCGGTCTGAAAGTCTGTGCGTGTAGTGAGGTGCGCACGGATACCCCACCATAGGATCGCCTGACGGAACTCCTCGTCGAGAGGGATCCTGTCTTCGAAGCAGCCTGTCGTCTGAAACCAGCGGGCGTCGAGGAACTCCTGTAGCGGACGCATCCAAAGTCTGCAAAGGAGTACAAGATAGATGCATGAGGACATCATCCCGAGGAGGGACTTGATGGACCTCACCCTGGCCACGTCCGTGGCTAGCAGGCGCCGCACCTTGCCCAGATGGCCTTCGACCTCTCCTCCGACGGGGAGGCCAATTGCCCCACTTTATCGAGCTTCGCTCCCAGAAACAGTGCTACTTGCGACGGAACCAGGTGGGATTTGGGATAGTTGATGGCGAATCCCAGTTCCGTGAGCAGCCGGACAGTCCTCGCTGTGTGTTCGATGGCGAGTTCTCTTGTCCTTGCCCGGATTAGCCAGTCGTCCAGGTAGGGGTAGACGTGGATCCCCTGCAGGCGCAGCCGCGCCGCCACTGGTGCCAGGCACTTGGTGAATACACTGGGTGCCGACTTTAATCCGAACGGCAGGGCTCTGAATTGGTAGTGGCGTCCCTGAACCACGAACCTGAGGAACTTCCTGTGTCCTTTTAGAATGGGGATGTGGAAGTAAGCATCCTCCAGGTCCAACGACGATAGGAAGTCGCCCTCCTCCAGCTGTCCCAGCAGGTGCTGGAGGGTGACCATCCTGAATTTCTGCGTCTTGATGTACTTGTTTAACCGACGCAGGGGCACCAACCGCCTGTCTTCTTTCAGACGAGGAAGTACCTTGAGTACACTCCGGAGCACCGGAGCCTCCTGGGGACGAGCTCGATGGCACCTTTCTTGAGCATCGCCTTTACCTCCAACAGCAGTTGAGGGACGTGATTCTCCTTCATGGTTATGGGAGGAATGCGAGGACACTTCTTTGGAATTCTAGCGAGTGCCCGTTGGCCTGGGTGTCCAGCACCCAACGGTCGGTGGAGATGGACTCCCACACGCTGACTAACTTCGTCAGCCAGCCTCCCACCGGGGAGCTTCGGTGGGGGCCCGATGCCACGGCCGGTTCAGTCTTGTTTGGAGGAGGCCTTGCCACCTTGGCCTCCTTGACGACGACTGCGGGATCCCCCTTGCTTGGCGCGACCTCTGTAGGCCTCCTGGGACGAGGAGCGGGCCGCCTGGCGGTATGTAGAAGAGCCACCGCTGGATCCCTTGGAGGCACCCTGTCTGCCTCCGGAGCTCCGAAAGGGCCGTCGTTGTTGCAGTACCCCTAGGGCGCGGGCCGTCTCCAAGTCGGTCTCGATGGCCTGGAGCGACTTGTCCACCGTCTTCCCAAAAAGGTTGTTGCCGTCGAACGGCATATCCAACACTCTGGTCTGGACGTCCTGGCGAAAGTCAGTCGCCTTGAGCCATCCTCGTTGTCGGAGGCATACCCCGTTGCCCAGTTGGCAAAATCCAGTATCGGTAATGTCCGTTGCCACCGTTATGGCCACCTCTCCTTCCTGCAGAATTTGTAGGGCCTCTGCCCTCTTGTCGTCCGGTGGGAAGTCTAGCAGGGGAGCTATCTTGAACCAAAGCTCCCTGTCGTAGCGGGCCACGATCGCTAAGGCATTGGCTGCCTTAATCGTCATCGCCGCCGACGAGATGACTCGTCGTCCCATGGAGTCCAACTTCTTGCCCTCGCTGTCCGGCGGGGAAGTGGAAGCCGCTGCACCCGCTGCTTTCTTCTTGGCCGCTGCCGAGATGACAGAGTCTGGTGTGGGCTGGGCCCTGAGGCACAAGGGGGCGGCCTCGGGGACTCGGTACTTCTTCTCGTACCTATCCCTCTTGGCGGGTGTCGTGGAAGGGTTCTTGAGGATAGCCAGCCCCTCGTCCCAGATGTCGTCGAGCAACGGCACCGCGAGGACCGTCTTCCTCTTGGCCTCTCGTCGTTGGTAAAGAAAGCCTTCCTTTTTCTGTTCTTCAGGGCTGAGCTGGAAGAGCTCGGATGCCCGGGTTATCATGGCGTGAAAGAAGGCAATTTCGTCGGGTGGAGAAGCCCGAGGGGGGGGAGTGATGACGGGATGTCTGTTGTGTCATTGCCACCATCGTCGTCTGTCCCTGTCGCTGTATCCGTCGCCGTATCCTCTCTAGGGTCCGGCGAGGGGGATGAGGGGTCCACAGGCCTCGCGGGCACGAAGGGAGGAGCGGGGTAGACTCTCCTCCGTTTGTTCGGAGGGCTCCCCGACGGGCCTGGTTCTGGATCCTCCGTCGGGGTCCGTGGTAACCTCGTCCTTATCTCAGTACATAAGGATTCGATCGCCAACAAAATGGCCGCCGAGCTATCCTGGGGCTCGGGTAATGGCTGCTACGGACGGGATGGCCGCTCCACTGGGTCCCCTTCGTCGCCATCGTCGCTATCTTCGATCACATCAGCGGGAACCGTCCCCTGGGATCGAACCTTCTCGAACTTCTCGTTGAGGCCCTTCCCGGTTTCCACCAGATTTTGATTCTGGGTCTGTAATGGCCACCCCCCCCTCTTTTTCCGCCGGGGACTTCACGGGGTTCTTAACGATGGGCTGGAAAGAGGATTCCCTCCGCGGTGGCAGGGATACGCTGGGCCCAGAGGCCGTTTCCACTGGTGTAGTCTCAGCCGGCTTCGCTAGGGTCGCAGCGACCACTTCGATAGAGGCCTTCGCCGGCTGGATCAAAGCCCTCACCACCTTAGGTGCGTCCTGGGCCTTCGCCTTGGGGGGAGGGTCAGCGCTTCGCTCCCCTTCGGGTCCCTTCGAGATCGACTGTGGCCGCTCCAGCAGCTTACCTGGGTTCTCGGACTTCCTCTTCCCTGAACCAGAGCGCTGGCTCGTGGTTGAACGTGCCGGGGAAGTCGCGCCCTGCCTAGCAGCCGAAGAGCCCGACCTTTCGGCGCTCCCGGTGCCCGCGGACTCGCTGTGCTTGGCCTTCTGTTGGGCCCCTGTCGCCGGGGCGCCCTCACAGGACTTAGAAGCCCGCTCAGACTTTTTCTTCACCTTCTCACCTGCTGTGCCCTTCTCCAGCCAGGCGGCGAGGCAGGAACGACGATCTTGTTTGGTCCATTCCGAAAGGTTCTTGCAGAACGCACAGTCCTTCTCCACGTGCGTCTTGTCCTCATGAAGGCAGTAGAAACATCGTGAATGCTCGTCCTCCTTGATAACATTTTGTAATACGCATTTCAGGGCAGCACCTGAACAGCTTGGATCCGGGCGTCGAGCTTCCCTTGTCCTGGGCCATGTCCGTTGAGGTAGGCCGCAGATCTTCCGGAATCCTCCAAGAAGTGTAAACTCGACGAAAACTTCACCCTTGAGGGGCGTAGAAGAATTCCGAAACGGGTCCCCGTTATCGGAAGTAGAAACGGTGGAGCTTGAGGCTCGATTGAACCGAAAAAATGAGAAAATCTCCTGAAAAAGCGCGAAAACGCAGCAAAAACTCGAGAGCTAAAGCACGAGGACTCCCAACACTTGAACGTGCGGTAAAAATCTGAGCATGGCTGCCAGAGGAACTTAGGGAGAGGGCAGTCATTGGCTGAGAGCAGTATGACCCAGAGATCAGTGATTGGTTACTACTAAGAAAGACAGATCAGAAACGAAACTGATACTGATTTTTTCTTTACCGAGGATTTCCCGCCTGACAACGGGGAATATTCATGAGCATGTGAATCCATGCCAGACCCCATGCTGGAGAAGGGAACATTTGGAATGAATGCCAGAGTGGCCCCAGTACCTCTTGTGAAGTGAGCCCTGGGCGTAAAAGGCAGTGTTTTATCTGATAGGGAATAGCACAGTTGGATACATCTGACTATGCACCTAGAGATAGCGTTCTTAGAAATGCAATCACTTTCTCTGCCTGGCGCTATGGAGACAAACAATTTATCTGTTTTTCTTAGTGGTCTGGTCTTGTCTACGTAGTAGAGGTCCGCTCTTCTCACATCCAGTGTGTGGAGTTTTACCTCAGCAGAGCTATTGGGCTCCTGGAAGAAAGCCGGTAGCTCAATTGACTGGTTTACATGAAATTTGGAGATGAATTTAGGTGAGAACCTAAGGTGAGTACGTAAAACCAGCTTGTTCTTGTGTACAACAAAGAAAGAATCCTGCACTGACGATGCTCGGATTTCACCAACCCTTCTTATAGAAGTGATAGCCACTAAGAAGGCAGCCTTATTAGTCAGGTGTTTGAGACTAGACTTGTGCATAGGCTCGAAAGGGGGTCCTATGAGCTTAGCGAGTACCACATTGAGGTCCAAACCTGGCGGTGGGTTAGAAATTGAAGGGTGGAGTCCCTTTACCCCCTCCATAAATGCTTTGATGACCGGTACTTTCCACCATGAGACCTTATGGGAAGTGGTGTCGGCTGACAAAGCCGCCAAGTGGACTCTTAGGGAGTTGAACACTAACCCAGCATCTAGTAAGTGGAGCATATTAGTTAGAATGTTGATCTGCTTAGTCTGGCACCTGGCATCAAATTACAAATCTTCTCCATTTGTCAAGTTAACAGTGCTAGTGTTTGGTTGTCTTGATTCTTTCAAGATATCCATGCATTTCTGAGGTAGATTGAGATTCCCGAATTATGACCTCAGGAGCCATGCTGCCAAGTTCATTGAGTGCGGTTGTGGGTACACTGTTGTCCTGGCACAGGAGCTTGATGGGATCGCACATCGCCAGTTTGCGCAGATGTGGATACCACCGTTGTCTTGCCCACACAGGAGCAACTAGGATACGGATCATCGATTCCTTGCGTAACTTGTTCACCACCTTCCTCATGAGAGGAATTGGGTGGGGGGGATGGGGGGGGGGGAAAGAGTAAGAAAATTTCCCCGACCAGCTCCTCCATAGGGCGTTCCCCTTGGAGCCTGGCTGGGGAACCTGGACGCAAAGTCTGGGCATTGATGGTTTTTGCATGTGGCGAATAAGTCTATAGTTGGGAAACCCCACTGAGAGAAGAGGTGTTCCAAGACTCCTTCTTGTAGACGCCACTTCTGTTCCTCTGGTAGGGTATATCTGCTCAACGAGTCTGCTAGAGCGTTGAGTTCCCCTGGAACATGTTGTGATTACAGGAACATTTTCCGTTTGAGTGTCCTCCTCCAGATTTTTTATGCAAGTCTGGACAGAATTGGAGAACGTGCACCCCCCTGTTTGTTGATATAAAACATCGCTGTAGTGCTGTCTGTTAGGATCTGCACAGAAAGGTTTGTTAAATGGGGGTTCGAATGCCTGAAAGCTTTGAATACTGCCAGAAGTTCCAGCAGATTAATGTGGTTCTAAGCTGCAGTGTGAGACCACAGACCCTGAGCTGTGTGGTGAAGGTAGTGAGCCCCCCCCACCCTGCCAGTGAGGCGTCCGTTGTGACAACTGCCTTTACCTCTGTGTCGCAGAAAGGTTTCCCTTTCGTTAAGCTTGCTCTTGTCCACCAGCGAAGATTTTGTACAAGTGTTGGTGAAACGACCACTAGATCGTCCCACTGACCACTTGCCTGAGACCACTGTTTCACCAACCACTCCTGCATGGGACGCATGCGCAGGCGCGCGTGAGGAACCAGGTAGATGAAAGATGCCATCATACCTATTAAACGCATCGCTTTGCACATCCTTATCTGGCGTCCGGCCTGATGTGGCATTTGCAGTAACACATTTTTTACTCTTTCCTCTGATGGAAAGACCAATTCTTCCTCTGTGTTTAAGACAGCTTCTAGGAACTGTTTTGACGTGCTTGGCAGTAGGCTTGACTTTTTCTCGTTGATGGAGAAGCCCAATTGAAAGAGGAGGTTGATTGTTCTCTGAATGTTTTGTCTGCAAATCAGAGGTGATTCCCCTGTTAGGAGCCAGTCGTCCAGGTAAGGGTACACTGGGATTGCCTCCCTGCACAGGTGCGCTGCCACCACCACCAGTACCTTTGTGAATACCCTTTGAGTCGAGGCTATTCCAAAGGGCAGCACTTTGAATTGGTAGTGCTTGTTCGCTATCTTGAAATGCAAGAATCTTCTGTGCACTGGGAACATTGAAATATGAAAATAGGCATCTTTCACATCCAGTGTTGCCATGTAATCCCCCGTTTTTAGTAGAGGGATTACATCTTGTAGCGTAGTCATGCAGAACTTTTGTGGCTTGACATACCTGTTTGCAGGTCGTAAATCTAATACCGGGCGCATTGTCAGATCTTTTTTTGGCACACGGAAGTAAGGTGAATAAATACCCTTGTTTACCTGGTTGGCCGGGACCACTTCTATGGTGTCCTTTAATAGAAGTGTAGTTATCTCTTCTAAAAGGATCCGCTGATGTTCTTCTGAGTGGATTTTCTGATGTGGGGGGTGGTTGTGGGGACTTTGAAGTAGTTCTATACAGTAGCCCCCTTCTACTGTGGGCAGTACCCATCTGTCTGAGGTGATTCCCTCCCATGCGTGGGTGAAGTTGGAAATGCGTCCTCCTACTGGAGAAGCATGGCATGGCACCTGGAGCAGAATGTCACTTGCTCGGAGGTAGAGTCCCACCTCGAGCAGGGCCTCTGCCCCGACCACGACCTCTGCGCTTTCCTCTGGGATAGCCTTGGAAGGATTGGTCTTGATTATTTCCTCAGGAGGAGCCTTGTCCCTGAATGTAGCTGGATCCTCGTTGAGAATTTTGGCCTTGCAGACGGTGAACATGTCCATTACCTCTCTGTCCAGTAGGCTTGTTAGTAAGTTGACCTAAAGATTTTAGAGTGTCATAGTGTTAAGCAGGATTATATGCAGTACCCTTTGGGAACACTACACACAATTAAGACTACAAGTGACAGTACAATTTCACCTTTGGTACAAGCCTGTACTACTCAGTTATAGTGGTAGCAGTAGCGGAGCAGCCAGACTTATCTCAAGAGTAAGTGAGCAGTACCAATAGTTACACAAAAGGACAGCAATTACTATGATTCAGGCAAACACTGACTCAAGGTTTCTAAGTAAAAGAATATATATTTATTTCCTCAACAGTTGTATAACATTTCACTATTCTAAGCAAAGTCAAAATCACAATCATAAATACACCACACCACTTCCCTTAAATTCCAGACAAGTTAAGCTCACAAAATGAAGTGGGAGCAAAATGGCAATCCATCAATTTAAAAGGGAGGGAAATACAGAAGTTAACAGAAATTGAATTATACCAACAGGTAAGTACTCAGGGCAATCGAACAAGAGAGACTACAATGATAAAATCAGATAGAAAAGGCTTACGGCCAAAGTCAATAGGTCAAAAGTCTTTTGCTCAAGATCACACAGTTCGGGGTAGTTCGCAGTAAAGTTCGTGGCACAGACTCCGGACGAGGTTGGTTGGTAGAAAAGTTAGTTCAAAGAGAAGAGAAGGACAAGCCCTTGGATTTGAGAAAGATTTCAAACACTTTCACCGCTGCGGAATGAAACGCACAACCGGATTTGCACAGTACCTTAAAACGGAGAGGGGGCTGTAGCTGAGGCAGACGTTCCTGGAAGTTCCTGCAGGCTCACGATTCCTGAAGCGACTATCAGACTGATCAGAAGTAGGAAGAATGGAGGGTCCTGCACTACCCAGGGAAGAAACCAGCAGCAGCGCCAAACAATGAATAAAAGGTGCGCTCCTTAAAACCAAAGCAGGGTCCGACCTTCCTGGCTATCTGGCCCACTGTAGCTCTGTACAGCGAATTCGACCAGAGGAGGGGTCCTGGCTTGTAGTTTGGGCGAACTGGTTGGTCCTACCAGCTCAAGGGAAGAAGTTTCCTGGAGGATCATCTCTGTAGTCAGATTTGGAGATTCGGACCTGCAGCAGGGCTTCACCGGGCGGTTCAGTCGTTGAAGGGGTCCGCTTCTTCCAGTTCCTCGTTGGTTCTTTCGTTCCAGTGGCAACTCTGCCTTTCTAGTCCCAGAGACCTACCTTTTCTGCAATTAACCCCCATTCACACAGCCTGGCTGTCAATCACACAGCAGGGTGGCTGGCCTGGCAAGGCCAGTCCCCTTAGCCAATCAGACGAGAGTGCAACTTGGGTTTCCAAGGGAACCCATCGCAGGGGTCAGAAGATCCCTCCCTCACATCCTGCCTACCTAGACTATCAGGCGCCTTAAGGAGGGCTTCTGTGCAGAAGCCCGCGAAAAGACAGCGAACAAAGGAGTCATCCCCAGTTTGGCGCGCAGAGAAAAACATGAGAAAGACTTTAACAAAAAGAAATGGCAACTAAACCCAGCCGGAGCCAAAATAAAACATATATGGTCAAGCGGGTTTAATGTTCGAGGCTAATATTACAGCCTAAAACATTACCACGTTATGTAAGATAACGGCGGTAGAAAAGTTAGGGTAGATGCCACTTCCACCAGCCAAGTCTTAATGTTAAGGGAGCGAAACAATGCTCCAAGAGGCACAGATAAACACGGATAAGAACTAACCCTTTCCAATACTCCATGTAAGATGGGGTGTACTGGATCTGTGGTAAAAGTGACTATTCTAAAGTTAATGGCAACTTTACCTGTTTCTGGGGGACTGTAGTCAGCCCCAGAAAAACAGAGTCCTTGGGAAGTCTCAAAGACAACCCTGTGTCACTGCACTGAAGGTGCTGTTTAACACACAAAAAAGTGGTGCACATGGAGTAGGTGAGGCTCCAGTGCCCAAGGTCACACAAAGTAGAAATACACATAGCAAAACACATTTAAGAGTGGGAAAAAAGGCCCACACCAGGTGAAAAAAATAAATCCTAGAAATCCAGCAAAGCTGCTGGGGGACTCTTTAGGTAAGGGAAATCAACCATTTATGAGAATTCTCCCTAACACATAGTCGTCCTTTGCTGTTTTAAGTGCATCTTCAACAGCCTTACAGAAGAGCACGTTAGGTTCCACTGGCATGTTTATTAGAGTGGCCTGCGTTACCAGCCTAAAGCCTGACTGGCGCAGCCATGCATGCCTCTTAACGGTCCCCTCTGCAATGACTCTTCCGGCATTGTCCGCCGCATCAAGATTTGATTTAAGGAGACATGTAGATAAGGCTCATGTATCTGCTGCCACCTGAGCTAGTTGGGATCCAAGTGGCTCTGGGGCAGATGAAAGTAAAGCAGACATTTCTTCCCACTTGTGGCAGTTATAACTAGCCAAGAGGGTTGCGTTGTTCGCTATCCTGGTTTGATAGGCCGCAGAGGAGACGACCTTTCTGCCCATGGCATAGATCTTTTTGCTCTCCTTAACAGGTGGATCCTCGGAGGAAGCAAGGGGTGTGCCTGCACTCTTTCTAGTTGTGGTGACAACTAAGGAGCTGTCATGGCCACTAGACAAGGGGCCAGTCCTTTCTCATCCCCAGGGTCCAATTGGACCCAGTCCTGGTGCCTCTGGCGCCAGGCTCATGTAAAAGTGTGCCTTGTACACTCTGTGCCAAGGGCGTGTGCAGCGTGGCCATAGAACAGAACTGGAAGGCACGTGCCAAAGTCCCAGGGAAGGGCAAGGTGGAGTCAGTAGGCGGGGCTAAAGGGAGGGGCCTGAGCCAGCCTATATAAGGCCTGCCCATCCATGTGCCTTTGCTTCACGTTATTCTGCTTTCAGCAGCGTAACGCTCTCCGCTGTGCTTACCTGTGCATCACTGGATTCCTGCAGCTCCATCCTGAAGACATCTCTGAGAGCGCTCCTTACCTGCAGCCTGCCACTACACTGCTGTGCGTGCCGCTCACCTGAATCCAGCTACTCCATCGCTGAGGGCGCTCCTTACGTGCAGCCAGCCGCTACATCGCAGAGGGCGCTCCTTACGTGCAGCCAGCCGCTACATCGCAGAGGGCGCTTCTTACCTGCTGCCAGCCGCTACATCGCTGAGGGCGCTTCCTACCTGCTGCCAGCCGCTACATCGCTGAGGGCGCTTCCTACCTGCTGCCAGCTGCTACATCGCTGTGCGCGCATCTTAACAGCATTCCATCACGGTCGGAGTCGGAGTCTTCATCTTACCTAATCCGGGCGCCCGGTTACTCGGAGCTCCTCTTCGCTCCATTATCTCCGCCATAACTTAATCCTGCAACCGCGAATCTTCATCTAGCACCCGGACGCCATTCTTCATCATCGGCCTGCATCTACGAGGAAATCAAGAACACAACAGGTTAGAACTCATGTGCATACCGAACACTTGGCCACGCCATACAAGAGACTAGAGATTCCTTATAAAGACCAATTTACCTGTCACTGTTGAAACTCTGTCAGCCTCTAGAGACTTCCGGACTCTCCTCGGTCCCAATTTACTTCTCTGTACCTATAGGGATGGAATGAGACATTGCAAGAATTATTATTAGACGAAATACAGAAAGTCTAATCGAACAATAGTCCTAACACAAGACTTAGAATCTAAGGGGATTGGTCGCAGCTGGTATGGATCAACACACCCACAGACCAGTGAAGCAACTGGGTCCGTTCTATGCGCCCCTGCTAGGATAAGCAGGACGGATAGCTGAACATTACAAAACTACAGGTGAGCTTGTATGGGAAAGTGCTTGCACACTGTATTTTGGTACATAAGGGTTGGGGGAAGTCACGATACCCCCACTCCATTTTCATTGCCTCTAATCTTCAATCAGGGGCAAGACCAGTCTTTCGAGCAGCAGGTTCAGCAACCATCTGGAGGGGAAGGCGATTCCGAGGAGTCACGTCAAGGGAGGGCTCCAACCCGCGGAGACCAGGTGAGTTTAACAGGAGTCTGGTTTTAGTTGCCCTCTAATATATAAAGGGTCTGAAGGGGCAGGCCTGAATAATTTCTCCATGCATGGATTTACGGCCCGTGTGAGATTAGGGGCTCCTAAGGATGGCTGTATTCTGCGTTGTACTGATTTTAGTAGCGGGATACAGTGGCCCACTGTCCTCTTGTCCCCAAGGATTTGTTCTGCAGTCTCTATCCTCCTGTACCTCCTGTGCGTCAATCTAAAAGTGTTCAGCCGCCTTGGCTAGTACTTCATTGAGGAGGGGTTGATTATCAACGGGGGAATTGATAACTGGAGTGTCTTGGTTAAGAGGGGAATCTATAGAGTACATGTTAGCCTCTTGGTCTGCCACTGGGTCCTCGTCATCCCCATAAGGGTCATCTGTATCCTCCTCAATAAATTGAGGGTCAGATGCCACCACAAAGGAGAGATCTTCTTGGTCTGATTCAGGGTCGTAGACATCTATGACCGTACCTTGTAAGGGAACATTTGAGCGAGACCTCTTAGAAGGGGGTTGAGTAGGTAAGAGGCTTGAGAGCCAGAAGGGGCTGTGGTGGGAGGAGTGAAGTGGAAACTCTGAAAGTAATCTGGGTTTTTCACGTAAAAATTGGCCATAAAGGTCATTCTTCTCATTACCCAGTCAATATCTTGGGAAGACAATTCCTTGGAACTTGGGATCACCACAGATAGAGGGGAAAGTCCCAAGTCTTCATCAGTGGGAGGTACCACTTTAGGCCTAGAATCCTTAGGTTTTTCTATGGGCTTGGATTGTTTAGGCTTTTCCTTCTGCTGTGTCTTCTCCCTAGGAGGGCTCTTGTCCCTATGAGGGGTCTTAGAGGTCTTTTTGTGATGTTTTCCCCACACCCTAGGGCCCAGAGGAGTGTTTTACAGACTTTTTGGGGCCTGCCATTTTATCCGACACCAAGCGTCGAATTTCAGATGTGGGTGCCGAGGGCTCGTCCGCGGACGATCGACCTTCGGACGACCGACCTTCGGATGGAGTTTTGCGAGCGACACCCTTGCTGTCTTTCAACAGTTGTGCCCTGTCGTGCAGCGATCTTGTTCGAGATTGCCCAGAGGAGCGAGACTCAGCTGACCTTTCTCTGGGTGTTGAACGTTGTCGAGTCTGGACTAGGGCTGATGTGCTTGGTGGTGTGTGTTTTTGTAGCGCTGCCGGGTGTAGTCCCCACAACATGGCCGCCGGCCTGTCCTACGGGGTCAGGGGCCTGCGCTTGAGTAGCTGAAGCTACTCTGTAGCCCTCGCCGTCCGAAAGTAGGCATCGCTGCCATTTCTAAACGTTCCCTCTACCTCCATGGCCTCGAGTTGCCTGGCATAGTGGGGCCAGCGTTTCGTGGAGCGGCCTTTTAACGTGTTTGGCTTCAAGAGCCTGCGCGCTCAACAGACGTTTCGATGTGGCCTCTTGGAAGACACAAATTACAAACTAAGTGTTTGTCTAACCACGGACATTTTTGGTTACAGTTGGGACAAAATATCAAAGGTGTATTTTCCAAAATTATAGGTTATGGCAGCTGGGCGAACAAAGTGTAGGAAGGGGAGAATATGCATCCTAAAATGGCCTCCCCCCTCTCTCCCTACGGTCCGTCGCGGTAGTCTCCGACGGCAGTCTTTCTGTCTTCACCGGCGTGGTGTTTCGGAGGTCGGTGAAAGGATAGAAATAAATACTATTGTTAATTGTGAAAAGTCAATGGCTTAGCGCCGAAAGGAACTCCGCTATACGCGTCCGTCGAGCAGGGTGGAAAAAAACAATCCGACGGACCTCGACACGTGAGGGTTCATGGGTACAGTGGACGTCACACTAGGGATAGTATTACTGGCACGCCCTGTCGACGTCCCTTTTCGAGTTTCGAAAACAACAACTGTAATACTCTGCAGCTTCCACTAGATGTCGGCCTATACACAGCATGTGATCTAAGCAGATTCCACAAGCCTCAGAAATAAATATATATATATATATATATATATATATATATATATATATTGGAGTTAGTAGAAGATGGATGTTTCCACTATGTACGTTAGCAGTGCTGAGCAAAAGAAGGAAGGTCGCTTTTCCCAGTTTACAAGTGTGGCGCAGTCAGAAAACAAGGAAATTAACAAGGCTGAAACTCAGAAAGGCGAGTTTGGATGAGCCAAGAAGCCCAGCCAATATCAGGCTGGGGTTAGCTGACATTGGATACAAATTGTGTGAAAGAACGAAGCTTCTGTTCAGAAGGAATGGACAAAAACAAGACGACGTCAGGTCTGTTAAAGAATAGTGTTTTAATACACTGAAAGCTCAATTTCGTGGTCTTTAGTCATGTGGGGAGGAGAACTTGGACGAGCATGATGGTCACACCTAAGCACGAGGGCAGAGTACGCCTTCACTCCCCTGAATTCCCCGGAGCAAAGAACATGTTCGAAGCTGAGTTCAAAGACCTAATTGACAGTGGACCACTGAGGTGATGATGGATGGATATGCTCATTGGTGGGAGCTTTGGTTAGGACGAGCTCATCTGCACGTGGACTTTCAGCCTGGATACCGCCAACGTAGGTTGGGAGGATACTGAGAGGTTGGAAAGTAACCAATGATAGATGATCAAGGGTCCTAAAGGTGTGTAGCCAATTAGACGTTGTATATTTAGAATCATTTTCTTCCACTGCCCTAACCAAGTATGGATCGTATACCTAGATGATCTTTGTAGAACCTATCACACTCAACATTAGGTTTTTGTAGTTTGCCACGTAAGATGATGTTCATAATACGCAGGTTAAACGTCACCTATGATGATTTTTTACTATAAAGAATGTCATTTTTTATGAAATGCTTTGAGAAGTCTTGAGAGAGATCATGATGAGGGATGTCTGTTGATATCCAGTGTACTTCCCGTTTTAGATAATTGATATTAAAACAGTATCTTTTGTTGCCAACTATCCAAGTTGTTTCTATTATTGATGTTTGAGTAAATTCTGCATCCACCGCCCATCTCTAAGGTATTGCTAACCCATCTTAAAGGGCTGAGAAGGAACCTCAGTTCATGCTGGTATCAGAAATTGAATAAGAGTCTCTGTAGTCGCACTTCCATAATTTAAGACTGACATTTTGATCATTTGCTTGGAATTAATGATGCTAAAATGTAGATATTTCTCCATAAAAATCAGCAAACCCAGAGCTTTTGGCAATGCTGTGTTTCGGGGGGTAATAGGAGTTGCAAATCTTATTAACATGATACAGATCATAATGCTTACCAGAGAAAGTTAAAAGGTGAGCCCCTAGGGCAACCCAGCAACAATAGGCACTTATTGCCAAAAAGTTGTCGAAGAGGATAACTTTTAAAAGACAACATGGAGAAAATCACAACCATAAAAAGAGTAAAAGATTCGGTGAGTGTGGGAAAAGGTTCCCACTAACAAAGGTATAATGAAAAGTAATTCACCAGTAAAAGCAAAAGGGTCTGCAGAGCACTTTGAAACACTTGCCTGTGTAAAGGCACTTTATAAATAAACAATACCATACCATGGGGTTGACACAGGTCAGGAAGATTTATCATTGCTGTGAAAATCTTACCTAACAGTTGTTAGGTAAGAATTGGTGCAGTCACATTGTGTGAGACTACACAGCACTTATCTGCTTGGTATTTGGTAACCCACCTTTTGGTATAGGTCTTGTTGGGCAGAATCCTGTGCAGTGCCCTTAGGGACCACTACACCTGATTAAGACTACAGGAGGCAATACAAGTTTTACCTTTGGTACAAGCCTGTACTACTAAGTTATAGTGGTAGCAGTAGCAGAGCAGCCAGGCTTATCTCAAGAGTATATGAGCAGTAGCAGAGATTACACAAAGGGACCACAATTACTTTGACTCAAGGAAACACTGACTCAAGGTTTCAGGTAAAAAACATAAGTACATTTATTTTTAAACCATCAGTTATAAACACAACACCTCTAATAAACTGTAAGCAAAACCACACGCTAAATATACTACAAATAACCAATTCACTTTGTACAGTAAGTCTCAAGGTTAGTACCCTGTGTTTGAATGAACCGCTGTTATGAACAAAACACGATACCGCGGATGCGGTTGCGAACACTTTTGACAGTTCGGTCTACTAAATAAACGCCTATCCGTGACATGAAATGCTACCGGGGCAAAAACACACTTAGCACCTGAGATAACCAGTGGGAGTTGGAGGCAAAAACCACAGGCAATATTTAGGTTAGGTAGACAGTATCGAGAAACACTCAGAAACAGGAGTTCAAAAGTCAAAGGGTCGGAGCCAGGTTTAGGTGACACCGGAGGCCTGTGCCGAAGATCACACCATAAGACAGTTCACGATTCAGTGTAGCCAAAAAGTACTTGAATATTGTCAATGTTCGGAAGCAAAAGTTATAAGGAGGAGGGAAGACAAGGACAAGCCTTGAGGATGAAGAAAAGGGATTCACCCAGTTTCCTAGAGTAGAACACAGTACCTTATTCCCACGATGCAGCTGGTGCCCTGGCAGTTCCTGTTGGTTTCCTGCAGACCCATGATTCCTGGAGCTTCGTTGTGAAGGAAGACGTCTGAAGGGGGTCTGCACCACACAGGGATGAAGCCGACAGTAGCGACAACGCAAAGGTGTGCTCCTTAAAAACAGGAGAGGCTCAGCAGGTGGCTATCCGGACCACTACAGCAGTGTGCAGCGATTTCGACCACGGCGGAGATCTCTGGCTGAAGAACATGAGCTGGTTATCCCCACCAGGCCCATTGGGAAAAAGCCTCCGGACTGGATCTTCTCTTAGTCGTTGAAGGGAAGATAGCTCAGGACTGCAGCAGGGCTTCACCGGGACGGGGTAGTTGCAGCAGCCGTCCTCTCCACTTCTCTTCGGTTCCTTGTAGTTCCAGAGGCGACTGACTTCTAGCCCAAGAGACCTGCCTTTTATGCGCAAAACCCCCATTCACACAGCCGGGCTGTCAATCACGCAGCAGGGGGGTTGTCCAGCCGGGACAACCACCTCAGCCAATCATGGCAAAGTGCGACTTGAGTTTCCTAGGATACCCTGTACAGGGGGTGACTACACCCCTTCCCCACATTCAGTCTACCTAGACACCCAGGCGCCAAGAGGAGGGCTTCTCTGCAGAAGCCCGCAAAGAGAAGGTGAACAAAGGCGGCAAACCTAGTTTGTGCGCAAAGTAAAACACAAGAAGGACTTTAACAAAAAGAAATGGTGAATCAACCCAACCGGATCCAAAAGAAAGATGATTTGGTCAAGCAGGTTTATGTTCGAGGCTAACATAATAGCCAAGAACAGTACCAAGTTTATCTAATATAATCGCGGTAGAAAAGTTAGGGTAGATACCACTGCCACCAGCCAAGTCTAAATGTTAAAAGAGCAAAACAATGCTCAGGGAGGTACATACAGAAAAGGGGTACAGATTAGCCCTTTCCAGTACTCCATGTAAAATGGGGTGTACTGGGTCTGTCGTAAAAATGACTATGTAAAGTAAATGGCAACTTTCCGTTTCTCTGGGGGACAGTAGTCAGTCCCAGCGAAATGGAGTCAGAGGGAAGTCTAAAAAAGAACCCTGGGTTACTACACTAAAGGTGCTGTGTAACCCATACAAGAACAGGGGCACTTAGAGTTGTGTGCTCCAGTGCCCAAGATCACACAATGAGTAACAACACATAGGCTAAAACACATGTAAGAGTGGAAAAAGGATGTACACTCTTACCAGGTGGAAAAAATAAGCTCCAGAAATCCAGCAAAGCTGCTGGGGGACCGACTAGGTGAGGGAAATTAGCCCTAGAAGGAGAATTCTCCCTAACAGGTCTGTACTACACAAGGTTGTAGTGTGAATGAGCAGTCAGGCCTATCTCAAGAGGGGTAAATGTGGGCTGTACCAATCAAATTAATTTGTAAAAACAAGTAACCAAGTAACACTTACACTCAAGGTTTCAGTTATAAATAGTTATTTATTTAACAGCAACTCTTAAATAAGCTTTCTTAAAAAAAGGCAATTCATGTAACAATGTAAATATACTTTAAAATTACTTTTCAGAATCAGAACAAGTTAGTGGATAATCTTTGGATATGCTTCTTACACAATTCCTACACCCTGAGGTGACTTCAATCACAAGGACAGTTAATGGCATTTACATATCACACTAGTTATACTTTGCAGATTCTGAACTTGCAGAAAGGAAAGGTTTAATGAAGGAAAAGGTTAAACATGTTCTCAGTATATGTGAGGACACTTAAATCTTCCAATGAAATCTAGACAAGACTTCCGCAGCAGTAACAGCCTAAAACAAGTTACCACCCATGAGGGACATAATATCAAAGTCAATGGGCCAGAAGAGTCTGCAGGGAGCCAGGACAGCCAATGTCAATTTGAAACCATTTGTGGAGCTGAGGCACTTCTTAGAATCAAAGTCTAGCACAAAGTCAGAGAGTTTATTAGAAAATCACTTGTAGGGTAACGCGCTGTTAAGCCTGTAGAAAAAGAGTTGTAATCAACTCTAAAAGTAAGCCACTGCAATTCCCAACTGAGAAAGGCACAGCTAAAAGGCGATGAAGCAATTGCAGCAATGAAGAAGTACAGCCTATCGGGGAAGATGGTCCAGTGGAGTTCGTCTTGGGGGTTAGTAGGTCCCTTTCCGGAGCTTCTCTGTGGAATCGAAAAAGGAGTTTCGGCACAGCAACAGGGCTTCACCGGGCAATTCAAGTGCCTAGGAGGATGCAGCAAGCTTCGTTCATGGTTTCTTCATCAGGTGTTTCTCCCAGTGGTCGACTCTGCCTGTAGTCCCAAAACCCTTGCCTTTTAAGCAGGTTTCTCCCATTCAGGCACAGCCTAGGCTGTCAATCGCACAGCAGAGGGTTGTCCTTAAAGGACAGCTAGCCCTCCAATCAGGAATTCCTAGAGACAAAGGATTTCCGTGACCCTCCCTCACATCCTGTCCTTCCAGACACACTGTAGCCAGAGGCGGCTTCAGAGCTGAAGCCCGCCAAAGGCAAGACAAACAAAGGGCTCCAATCTGTTTTGGCGTACAGAGTAAAACCCAAGAAAGACCTCACAAACAGAAAACGGTGAAAAAAGAAATTAGGGGCCATTTTGACAAAAACGGTCACCCAGGGGTGCTGTACTGCAGATGTGGGTTCAGCCTGCAGTGGAAAAGCACAATGGTAGGAACATTAAACCACTGTCACCAGTCAATTAAAGTAGGCAGGGCAACATAAAAATGTTACATGTAAATGTAGGATACGGGGCTACTAGGTAACCTCCCAGCACTCGACATAAGAGGGTGTGTGCTGGACCTACAAAGAGAAAGGGTAAGTAAAGTCAATTTCACTTTACTATTCTTGGGAACAGTAGTTCACACAAGAAAAGGTATTTAAACCTTATGAGAAATCTAAAGGGTTTCTCTGTGACACTGCACTGAAGGTCCTGTGTGTCACCATACAAAAAGAAGATGCCTATGGAGTTTGTAAGACTCCAAAAACAAAAGGAAACACATAATCCAAATGAGGTCATAACACGAGAGAGTGAGAAAAAGGTCTCACTCCAGGGTCAAAATTAAAAAGTCCTAAAGTCCAGCAAAAGAGCCGGGGGTCCCTAAGGTTGAAGGGAATTGGCAGAAAAGAACAAGTTACTTACCCCTGGTAACGTTCTTACGACTGGATGTTCCTCCAACGTATTCCTCACCTTTGACATGTAATGTCCAGCTTCTGCTGCTTCAGAAATTATTTTGCAGAGGGCGCCCTGCGTTGGCCTCAGTTCTGTTTTTTTCCCTCCTTGTGTACCAGAAGTGCCCAGAAACATGGGCAGGACAGTGCTCAGCCTTGTGGGAACGACTGCTGCAATAGCATGGGAAATTCTAAAGAAGGGTAAGGTTGGGAGGGCGATGAGGAATACGTTGGAGGAACATCCAGTCAAAAGAACGTTACCAGGGGTAAGTAACTTGTTCTTCGAATGGATTGTGTCCTCCAACGTATTCCTCATCTTTGACAGACTCGCAAATCCGTATCCATGATAGGAGGAGGGAGAAGAATTTAGACCTGCAGAATTCTCTGAGGGCAGAATAAAGGTCTGCCTTACCAAACGCAACATCCTGAGCGTGGGAAGTATCCAGAGAGTAATGCTTAGTAAACGTGTGTATAGATGACCACTTTGCCGCATCACAGATGTAGGGCAGTCGGGGTAGCCAAGTGTGAGGAAGAATTCTCATAAATGTGCAAATTACCTTCACCTTAGAGACCCCCAGCACCTTTGCTGGATTTTGGGGACTTGAATTTTTTTACCTGGAGAGAGTGTTACCTTTTTCCCCCCACACTCTCATGTATTTTGATGTGTATTTTACTCTTGTGTTCTTTGATTATGGAGTTTTAGACAACTCCATGAGCATCATCTTTTCATTTGTGTCACACAGCCCCCTCAGTGCAGTGACACAGTGAAGCCTTTAGGCTGTCCCAAGGTTTAAATACCTTCTCTGGGATAAACTACTGTTTCCCAGAGAAAGTAAAGGAAAATTGACTGTACTAGTCTTTTCAAATTCCTAGACCCAGCACACCCTATCTTACAACACAGTGCTGGAGGGATTACCTAGTATCCCCTATGTCTAGAAACTCGTGTAGCAGTCAAATGCTACCCTTTCCTCTCGAAATGACTAATGTCAGTGGTTTTACAAAAAACTGCCATGATTTTTCCCTGCCGCGAACACTGGTAGCGTTAAATCGCAGGATCCATGTTTTTCAAGATGTTGTCTGAGCCCCCTTTGTTTAAACAGGTCCCGGTCTTCTTTTTTCACCATTTCTTTTTGGAAATGTCCTTCTAGAGTTTGTCTCTGCACGCCAAACCAGGTTTGGTCCCTTTGTTCCATCGCCTTTGGCGGCTTCAGGACTGAAGACCGCCTTTGGCGCCCGAGTGTCTGGGGTGGGCAGGAAGTGAGAGAGGTGCCCGAAACTCCCTGTGCTTAGTCTCCTAGGAGACCCAAATGCACTCTGGCGTGATTGGCTGGCTAACTGTCCGGCAAGGACAGCCACCCTGCTGGGTGAGTGGCAGCTAGGCTGGAATGAATGGGAAGAAACTGGATAAAAGGTAAGTCTCTTGGCTTGGAAGGCAGAGTCCACCACTGGAATGAAAGAACCGAAAACGAGCTTGAAGAGGACGGCTGCTGCAACTCCTGGACCGTTGGTTTGCCCGGTGAAGCCTTGCTGCAGGTCCGAATCGCCAAGTTAACCTCGACAGAGTAGCCCCCAAAAGGACGACTTCTCTCTTTGAGTTGGTGGGACCAATCAACTAGCCGTAAGCCACCTGGATACCATTCTCTGAGCTGGTTGTATTTTCCTCAGAGTGCTGCAGGAAACTGAATAACCAGGGAGAGGGACACCAGTTTGTGTGCTTGACTACAGCTACCGGGATTGAAGATTTGCCAGTGCCAGCTTTTCAACCAGTACCAGTGCAGGAGTCCCCCAACTTCCTCCCTCTTGTCCCCACGACTGAGGCCCAGGAACAGCGAGATCTGCAGGAACAGAAGTCTTCAGCTGCAAATATTTCTTCATTGTAAGGTACTGTGAAAACCCGACCGAGAGAATTTACCTCTCGCGGTGCAAGTGCTTGAAACTTTCTGAACTTGCAGGCCTAATCAGCTTGTGACCCAACATATGATTTTTCTTTAACAAACTACTTCTGAGAACTTTGGCAAAGACTTTTCTGTTTAACTACCAGAACTGCTTTATCCTATACAAGACTTTAGCCCATTGACTTTGGCCTAACCTATTGCATTGAATCAACTCCTCTGGTGAACTCAAAACATTTGCACTGTCTAAGAATACTTGTAATCTTATTAACCTATGCCATTTTGCTCCTCCTTCAAAGTAGTTTAAATGCCTCAGAAACTGATAGTGTCGAGTATTGAAGTATATGTGTGTGCGATACATATTGCCTCCTTCTATTGAATGTTTTATAACTGACTGAAATAAATTAATAAGTGTTTTACCAAGAAACCTTGAGTGGAAGAGTCTATATGAATACTTGTGATTGTAGACCTCTGTGTAACATCCTTACAGCTCACATTCCCCTCTTGAGATAAGCCTGGCTGCTCAGCTCCACTACCAAAAACTGTGTATTACAGGCTTATACCAAAGGTTGGTTTTGCTTACACCTGTAGTCATAGATGTGTGTAGTGGTCCCAAAGGGTACTGCATACAAACTTTGCCTAACACCATGCCCCTAGTGGAATGGGCACGCAAGCCCACAGGAGGGTCCTTGCCTACCAGCCTGTAGCATTCAGAAAGAGTGAGAATGATCCATCTAGACAAGGTCTGCTTGGAAACAGCCTGGCCCAGTCTGTGTCCGGTGTACCCTACAAAGAGCTGGTCGTCGACTCTCAATTTGGACATCCTGGAAGTATAAAAGCTCAGCGCTCCGTAGGGTCCAACCTAAGTCGCCTTTCCTCCTCCTTCTAAGAGGGTAGAATGCTGGTAGCACAATTTTCTGCCGTAGGTGAAAGTCCGACACCACCTTAGGCAAGAAGGAGGGTTTCACCCTCAAAACAACCCTGTCCTTGAGGAATATAGTAAAGTGTGACTTGGAAGAAAGTGCTTGCAACTCGCTCACTCTTCTTGCAGATGTAAGAGCAACTAACAATATAGTCTTAAAGGTCAAAAACCTCAATGGACACGACTGCAAGGTTTCAAAAGAAGCACCCATCAGAAATTTTAAAACCAGGTTGTGGTCCCACACCGGAACCTGAAATGTAGAAGGCGGGAACCCATTTGTGAGCCCTTTTAGAAACTGAGTGACCAGAGGGATCTTAAAATGGGAGCATTCCTCAGAAGAGCGCTTAAAAATTGAAAGCGCTACCAGGTAACCCTTAATGGTAGCATCCTGAAGACCCTTGTGTGTCACTGATAGCAGAAAGGATAGAACATCTGGTGTCGTACACTGAAAAGGATCAACATTCTTGTCTTTGCACCAGTCACAAAACGTATTCCAACGGCAACAGTACAGAGACTTTGTTAAAGGCTGTCTTGCCGAAAGCAACACCTTCATCACGTCATCCGGGAGGTCCCAATCCTTGTACCTCAACCTTTCAGAAACCAAGCGTGAAGGTTGAGAGTGTTGACATCTGGATGGAGAACCCGATCCCTCCGCTCGCGAGAGAAGATTCTCTCCTTGGAGGAAGACCTATCGGAGGACAGATGGACATATCAAGAAGGTTCCGGGTAACACGTTCTCCTGGCCCAATCCGGGGCAATGAGGATAATGCGGTTTCCGAACCTCCTGATTACTGAGGAATGACGGGGACTGGAGGAAACGCGTACAGTAGTGGAAATTCCCAATCCACCACAAACGCATCTCCTAGAGCTCCTCTCGGAGGAAATTCCCCATGAGCTTCCGGTTGACACTGGTCACAAACAGATCCACTTGAGGCGTTCCCCAAAGGGCAAAGATCGCTTGAAGGACTTCCTGAGCTAGTTCCCACTCGTGGGCGACTATGTTCTGAATGCTCAGAGCGTCAGCCGCAGTGTTCTCCTCCCCGGCCAGGTGAACCACAGGGAGAGAGATTCCTTCTTGAATAGCCCAATACCAGTGCTGCATTGCCTTTCTGCACATTGGTAGTGACCCTATGCCGCCTCTCTTGTTGAGGTAGTGCATGGCCACACTATTGTCCGTCATTATCAGGATATTCTTTCCGTGTACAGATGGCAGAAAAGCCTTCAGCGCTAGACTGATCACTCTCCGCTCCAAAAGATTGATTTGTGGCTTGGACTCCGATGGAGACCACCGACAGTCAACTCGTTGGTTTGAGCTCCCCCACCCTGTGAGTGAGGCATCCGTCACTACAGTGATCTCTGGCCATGGTTGCCAAAAGTGTTCGGCTTTCAGAACATTGTCCTCGCAGGCCCACCACAGAAGATCCCGCGAGACTCTGGACGGAATCTGAAAGCAGTCTGACATTTATCCTGAGAACTAGGACCATTGCGACCGGAGAGACCATTGAAGGGATCGCATTCGCAGGCGGGCCTCTGGCACCAGGAAAATGCAGGATGCCATGAGGCCGAGCAACCTCAAGAACTCGAAGGCCGGAAAATTCTGGGCATTCTGGAATTTCGTTACCATCTAGGGAATGTCTTGAGCCCTCACCTTAGGAGGCGAGCACTTTCCCAAGGAGGTATCCAAAACAGCTCTGATGTACAGGAGCTGTTGGGAAGATGTTATATGGGACTTCTTGAAATTGAGGGAGAAGCCCAGTCTGTGAAGGGAGAGGCAGGTAACATTGAGATGATCCAAGGCTTGTTCGGCAGACCACGCCCTGATCAGCCAATCGTCTAGGTAGGGGTAGACGTGAATCCCCTCTCCTGAGATGTGCTACCATCATCAGTTTGGTGAATACCCTCAGGGCGGAGGTCAACTCGAATGGCACGATTCGAAACTGATAGTGCGAGCCGCCAACGGCAAACCTCTGGTATTTCCAGTGCTTGAGATGGAGCGACACATGAAAATTAGCAACCTGGAGGTACAATGACACCAACCAATCCTAAAATTGGAGGGCCTGAAGGATCTGAGAAAGAGTGACCATCTTGAATTTGTCTTTCCTGAGGAACTTGTTCAAGTCCAAGATGGGTCTCAGTCCCCCGTCCTTTTTGGGAATCAAAAAATATGGGAATTGTGACTGAAGCCTTCAGAGCGTTTTTTGAAGCAGATGTTGCAGCGGCTGGTGGTAAAGAGGTTGATGCTGGAGCGGACTTGGCACCTCTACCTCGTCCACCACGAGGGAACTTTTGTTGGCCTATTTGACTGCCCATTCCTCTCACCCTTCCAAATAAGGAGTGGTAGCGAAAAGATTTACCCCTCCACGGTTGTCTGCTAGAACGAAAAGGCTGAGTTTGCCTAACAGCGGGGGCTAAAGATTTGGCTGCCGCCTTTGAGGTCTGCAACCTCTCAAGGCTCTCGTTAGCCTTGCTGCCAAAAAGATGAGACCCATCAAATGGCATGTTGAGAAGACGAGCCTGCACATCAGGTGCACAACACGACTTCCGCAACCACGCAAACATATTACGGTGCTCGTAGCCATGGATCTGGTGATCCTATCCGCAGAAACCGATCCAGACTGGAGGCACTCGCACACTGCTTCTTTTTTCCCGTCCGTAACAATAGCCAGAAAGCCGTCCATCTCATCCCCTTCTGGAATGTGCTCTGCCGCCATGCAGATGCACTCCCACAGTGTGTATGAAAATTTGCAAGCGCACAGGTGGAGTTGGCTGATTTCAACACCATACTCCCCGCCAAAAATCCCTTCGAGCCCATCCATCTACGCGCTTATCATCCCTATCAGGAGGGATAGTAGGGTACGCAGCCTGCTTCGAGGTAGCCGTAGCTGCCTGGACCACCAGACTCTCAGGTGTGGGGTGTTGGGACAGATAGCCGAGTCGCTACTGGAGAGGTGGTATTTTCGTGCAAGAGACTTGTCCACTGCTGAATTAGTCTCCGGGGTCTCCCAATTCCTGGCCACCCCCTTTTGAAGAGCCACATGGAAAGGTAACACAGGATCCTTAGGCGGACCCTTGTCCAAAATATCTGTAAGACCATCCTGATCATAATGCGCTGCAGGCTTGGGCCAGCCCAAGTACTCCACCACCTTAGACATAAGGTGCCTATATGAAGAGTCGGCATGCTCTCCAGGTTCCGGCTTGCCGATCTCAAACTCCGGAGCGGTATCAATACCACTTGATTATGCAAAGTGTCACACAGGTCCTGCATCCGGCTCTCCTCAGAAATTAGGCACTCCCGCACATTAGGAGTCCCATACTGGAGCCCAAAGGGGGCATCCTCCCATCTGTATGTTCCTCCTCTTCAAAAATTGAAGTGAGGTTCCTAAAGAAGTCCTTTTTAGGAAGGGGGACAAATGTTTTTTCTGGCATTGAGCCCAGAGGCTTAGAAAGCATTGAAGATGTCGACTTAGATTTAGTCAGACCCTTCCCTAGTGGATCAACAGGACATGGGGACTGAGCCGGTAAACTAGGCCGCACCGGCATCGACTGCGTCAGCGTCGACAACGCCGCCAAAGGCTTGTATGGCGAAGACCCAATGGACACCAATGACGGCTTTGAAGGCCTCAACGACAACAAAGACGTGACCTCTCTCTCTCCGCCTCGAGTGATCCTTCAACACTTTGTCTCAAAGCCTCGAGGGCTCTCGATGTGGATCACGCCAGGAACCCAGGCTCGAGGGCATGCGAGTATCCGGCCGAGACCGCTCCTTGCCAGTTTCCACAGAAGGCCCTGCTTCTCAAAAATCTGAAGCATCGCCAACCGGAAAGCTTCCAACTCTGCCGCAGTTCTACATTTTGGACGGGCAGGTCACCCTCTCAGGGGTCACCCCTGACGAAGATAACGAGGAAGGTGACCGACGGTGCCTTCGCTTCAAACGCCTCAGCAAGGAGGAAGAGTGGCAGGCACCACTATGGGACCGTGAGCGCTTGGCTTTCTTCCAACGGGAAGAGTCGCCCCTCGACTCGTCGGTCGAAAGCCCAGTCGGTTGGCATTTTACAGGGCTTGGACACCTTGCCTACCCTCAACTTCCCAAGTCATTCCAGCAAGGCCTTCCTGGTCATGCTCTGACATTTTGAGCAGGTATCCGTCTTGTGGCCCTCGCCCAGGCACCACAGAGAGACCCGATGCAGATCCATATTCGACATCTTGGAGCCACACTCCTTACATTTCTTAAACCCGGCATGAGGAGTCGTCGGGGTAGAAGACGAAGACATCATCGATAAAGATTGATAACAGCAGTGCTTCATAAGTACGAGGCATGCCTAGTTTCACAAAGCAAACACGTTTGCAGAAAAACAGAACTGAGGCCAACCGGCGCCGTGCGTGCTACTTATAACATTGGATGACGTCACCCTCGACGGAGGCCTTCGAGGGACATCGACTCGATGCCATCATCGCAGGGTGCCCTCTGCCAACAAAAAATCTGCAGCAGCCGAAGCTGGACATTACATGTCAAAGATGAGGAATACCTTGGAGGACACACTCCATTTGAAATGAGAATTCTCCCTAACAAAGGTGGCAGCCAAATCTCTAGTGGAGTGAGCCCCGAGACCCTCAGCAATCTCCTTGACGGCCAGATCGTAGCATTCCAAGACGCAGAGAATGATCCAACCAGACAAGGTCCGTTTCATAACAGACCTTCCTGCTCGTGCACCTGCATAACCAATGAAAAGCTGGTCATCATATCTGTTCTCCGGAGTACATGAGACACAGGATTTGAGGGCCAGCACCATATCCAACCAATGCAACTATTCCTCTGCCTTGGAAGGGTGAGGCGGATGAAAGAAGACAGGTGGATAGATCTTTTGAGAGAGATGGAAATCCGAGACCACCTTTGGAAGGAAGGAGGGTCTAACCCTCAACGTCGCCTTCTCAATGGAGAAAACCAAGAAGGGAGGAATAACACAGACCCTGGCGCTCACTCACCTGTGTAGCGGGAGTATTGGCAAGAAGGAAAATCACCTTAAGGGTTAGCAGTCTTAATGAAAAAGAACAAAAAGGGACTCAAACGGAGCACCCAAATGTCAACACTAAATTTAAAACACATGATGGAACAAACTGGTGTTGGGTAAACATATTGGAGAGACTCCACAGGAATTTAATAACTGGTGATTATGAAAAAGGAGCCCGGCTCTAGGGACCTCTTGAAGACCTAAATGGCCACAAGATACCTCGTCACTGTACAAACTTGTAGGCCCGTCCTGGCTAAAGAAAGAAGAAAATGCAGCACAGAGGAGGTGCATCAAGTGAAAGGGTCCAGATCACTCTGCTGGCACCAGGCCCAAAACGTCCACCTGCTGCAGGCATAAATGAACTTGGTGTCACGGCTCGCTCCCTTCACTCCCGTTCCCGCCACTTGGGGGCATGTTTTGGGGTTTATTCCCTACTGGACATTTCCTCCAAATCTTATGCTACAGTGCTGTGATGAATTTGGAGCGCTAAAACCTTATTTTCCAAGTTACTTCCCTTCTGGATCCATTCCAGGTTTTTGGCAGCCAGCATGCTACTTTAATCTAATGACTATGCTTCCCAGAATGCCTGGCTCACTGCTTCACCTCCTCCCTTGCAGGACAAGGTTGGGTGGAGGATAGGCAACACCTGTGGCTGCAGGTGCAGCAGGCGGCACACCCGAGGGGTGTGCTCGTTAAGGCTTTAAAAGCCTCAGTTTGCTTCAGTCCAGCGCTGGTCATTGTTGCAGTGTTCCTGTTGTGACTGGTCCCTTGTTCCTGGTTCCTAGCTTTTGTGCCTAGTTCCTGTTTCTTGTTCCTCTGCCCTGGATTTCGAATTTATGTGCTTAATTGATTTCTGCTTTCTGGATTTCCCTTTCTGTCTTCCCCTGTCTGCAGGCAGCCTTTCTCAGTGCTTTACCCTTTGATGCAGCCCAATTTGCCTGTGTTCTCTGTTTCTTTGATGCTGTCCTTTGCTACTGAAAAACTTGATGCATTAGTCTTTCCCTTTATAGATTTAGCTTCCTGCCTTTCCTCCTTGGATGGGTGGGAAAGGTTTCCTTTTGTGATATCATTTTCCCTGCTCCTGATCCTTACTTTCTATTGGGATCCATTCCATGTTTACTTTGCACTTCTGCATTTATTTCCCATTGATTATTAGGTGTAAGTTGCTGTTGTAACTAGCTCTTGGGTGAATGCCTTTCGTTTTCCTCACTATTCTATAATCACAATTCCTACTTGCCCCTTGACTTGGGTCTTATGTATTTAGTTATCCTCCACCCATTGCTGTTATAGCCTTCTGGGACCCTGTTTGATCAACTGGGTTCGTGGGTTTACTGACATTCAAGTGGTCTTTCCGGTCCTCGTGAGTACTGTTTCTAAGTTCCTTATTCAGTATCATCCGGAGTGTCAGCTCACAGATCCTGTCCTTGCTTGCCCTCTACGTGGGCTTAGCGCTGTCAGTATCTGTAATAGCATAGTGGGTAAGGAGTTTGCCGACTTTCCTTTCAGTCATAAGGAGGTTCTAAGTGCTTACCCCACATCCCTTTTCATATATTGGTATTATTGTTTCACTCTATTTGCACTCCTGGGTTTTAGTATACACGAGTCTTGGGTATTGTATGCACGTTGTTAGATTCAAAAGTTGTTCACAGTGCGATTCCGTGCACATTTCCCTAGCCATATTCATTGCCTTCCTCCTTTCTTAACACTTGGTGGCAGGTCTTCTAACAGATAGGAGCACTTGCAGAATATCTTCTGACAAATCCCACTTCTGATACCTCAAACATTCAGCAGCCAGGCATGAAGATTCATAGTGTGGAGGTTCGGGTGCAGGACCCACCTCTCTGAGTGGGAGAGGAGGTTTGTCCTCTTCGGAAGACACCAGGGAGGGAAAATGGCCATGTCCAGCAACTCTGGGTACCACATTCTCTGGGCCCAGTCCGGAGCAATCAAGATCAGTGTGGCCCTGAACAGACACAGTTTGCTGAGAACCAGAGGAAAAACAGGGAACCGAGGGAATGCATAGAGCCGGTTAATGTCCCATTCGACCATCAGGGCATCCCCAGAGAAACTTGTTGAGGAAATTCCCTGGTGCAGGACCACCTGCACTTCCAGAATACATTGGAAGGGATGAGGTCCACCCGGAGAATACCCCAGAGAGAGATAATCTCCTCCAGAACTTCCTGGCAGAGCTCCCACTCGTGGGTGATTCAGGGCTTCCTGCTCAGTGCATCCGCTAGTGTTCTCCTTTCCAGCCAGGTGAGCTGCAGTCAGACACGCTGTTCTCCAGATCCCAGAACAACATTCATGTTGTTTCTCTGCACAGCAGCAAGGATCCCACGTCACTCCTCTTGAGGTAATGCATAGCCACAGTATTGTTCATCACGACCAGTACCGTCTTGCCCTTCACAGAGGAGAGGGAAACAACCAGCGCCAGCCTGATCATTCTCAGCTCCAGTAGACTGATGTGCTCCTGGCACTACAATAGGACTACAGTCTGCTCACCGTCAGATCTTGTAGGCGAGCGCCCCAGCCCTTCAGTTACAAATCCGTGACTAGGGTTACTTGTGGCCAGAGTTGACAGAATAAAATACCCCTTCAGGAGGTGTTCTTTCACAGACCACCATTGAAGGTCCCCGGACACACACTCCGAGACCAGAAGAAAGTCTGAAGTCCGGCCCTGAAACTGAAATCATTGAGAGCTCAGGAGCCACTGTATTGACCTCGTACATAGATGGGCCTCCCGTACCACAAAGATACATGATGCCACAAGACCCAGCAAGTGCAGAAAAGCCGGAGGCTGAAATTGTCATCGGAGGTTGGAAAACCTGGACCATATTGAAGATGGTGAACACACTCCTTTCAGGTGAGATACCCCGACCCAGGCAAGTGTCCAAGACCACCCGATGAATCGGGGGGTGAGGGGGCTCGGACGGCAGAACCTGACACTTCTTGTAGTTCAGGGAAAAGCCCAAGCTGTGCAACAGGCTGCATGTCTGGTACCACCCTGCATTTCTTGGTGAAAACCCTAGGTGCAGAAGAAAGACCGGAAGGAAGAACTTTGAACTGGTAATGACAGTTCTCCACTTTGAATCTCAAGATACTTTCTGTGCTTCTTGTGGATAGCTACATGAAAGTAAGTATGCTGAAGGTTTTGGGAAACTTGCCAGTCATCTGGCTTAATGTGACCATCTCGAACTTGTCCTTGCGCAAGTACACGTTCAGAAGCTGCAGATTCATGATGCGTCTCAGACCTCTGTCCTTTTGCACCAGAATTTAAGTGGAGTACTAAACCCTGCCTCATTCCAAGTAGGGTACCATCTCTATGGCCCACTTTTGCAAGAAGCCGACTGATCTTCTACAGCAGGAGAGCATCCATAGACAAGGGTTGGTGGCAAGGGGGTGAGAGGCAAAGGGAAGGCAGTATCCCTGCTGGACAACCTGCAAGGCCCAGGCGTCCAAGGAAGTATTTCTCCATTCCTCGCCAAGCTGGGATATCCTGCCCGCCACAGGGGATGAATAGCGGACGTCCGCTTCACAGAAGCTTTGCCCTGGGGGTTGACGAGGGCACTGAGGAAGCGCCTCCTCTCAGCGCACTGCGTCCCCAACCCTTGCATGGACAGCGTTGTTCTTGCCTGCCCGAGGAAGACTGCACTCTAACCCTCTGGGTGTAAGAGGTGAAGGGACAAAAAACCCTGCCCCGCCCCTCACGCTTGCTTCACGCTGTTGCTGCACAGCCAGTCCCAACGACTTGGCTGTTGCCTTAGAGGGTTGTCAGACTTGGTGCCAAACAAGTTCATGCCATCAAAGGGCAGTGGCGAATGCAAATGTCCTCTCCCAAGGAAAATGCCAAATCTGTGTGCTGGTAGCCATCCCCCTAACGACACAGTCTGTGTTGTCCGGAGCAGACTGCAATATCCGCCGGAAGGTATTCTTGCCATCTAACAATGGCCAGAAAACCATCCTACCTTTCCCTTTCTGGGATGTGCTCCACTGCCTCTGTTAACACAGACATGAGACCAAAGGAGAGTTTGGCCAGTGCTCAAGAGACATTGACGCACTGGAGACCTAGAATGGAGGATTGGAAAACCTTCCTGCCCCACGATTCAATCGTTTGATCTCCCTATCCGGGGCAACAATGGACAAATTGTGAACTGGAGGTTCACCATAGAGACCTGCACCACCAAACGATCCGGAGAAACGTAGGCAGAGAGGAATAAGAGGTCCGAAGTGGCTGACCTGCGCTTATTGGCCAGGTCACGGCCCACTGTGAAGACAAAGTGGTTTGGCCCACAGTTGCACCATAGGCCCCTTCACTGCCTGAATGAAAGGCAGCAAGGTCTCCTTCTCGTCCACAATGTCGCACATGTTGTACTGCACCTTAGGCCTCGATAGGGCCGACATCCCAAGAGGGGGACTACATTTGCCATCGGGTGCTGAAAATCAGCCTGTGATTTGCTAGGGGTGGCAGCAGGCATGTCGACCTCCAACGAGGTGTCCAGGCCACTCGCTTCCGGCAAGTCAGCTGCTAGGTTCACCAAGTTCCACATACAATTCCTCTGGAAAGACACTCACCTCCCTGGGGTGGACGGGCTCTGGACCAAAAGGGACATCACCCTCCTAATCACCTAAAACTACTCCAAATGTGGCATATGCCCTTTTTGGGAGCGGAAGGGGCTCTTTAGCTACCATCTTTCAAACGGAAATTCTCCCACTCCTCTGGGCAAGAGGATTTGGTCAGAACAGAAAAGGTACCTGCGGGGCCTCTTCCTCATGGGCTTCATTGAAGCAGTGGCTCCTCTTTGAGGACGAAGACGAGTGATGCAGAGAAGCAGTGCAGGGCGACCTAAATCTCTTGCAGCGCTTCTTTTTCTTTTTGTTCTTCTGGATGGGAAACCGCTGTCTCGTGCCGCAATATGTGCCCGGCGATCTAGAGTGGGACCACTTATCACCTCTCTCCTTGTGGAGAAAGGCGAACAGCTTTATTTCATGTTCTCATGTGCATCATGGCCTTCACCAAAGCAGTAAAGGCATATGCAGTGCAGGTCCAACACAAACATTTGGCGCCTGTAATCGGCGCAGGGTTTGAATCCCGAAGACCTTGTCCGATACGGCAGCACAACAAATTCGAGACCCGAAGCAAGAATTTTGTATAACACTAAGAATTAGCTAAGAGTGGTGTTTCTAGCAGAGACTAAAGTGCGCAGAAAAAAGGAACTGAGGTCACGGGAGGGGCGCCACTATACATTACTGCCCCGACATCATGGCCGGCGTGGGGTGCATAAAGACACCGGGAGACACAGCGCCGTGGTGCTCCACTTGCAGCGGAACAATTTCCGAACAACAGCTGACACTGGGAGATAGACATCAAAGATGAGGAATACCTGGGAGGAAGGAGTCCATTAGAAACAAAAAATTATCTTAGAGAAGGAGAAATTACTTGCCGTAATGTTCTTTCTATGGATTCTTCTCCCGCAGATTTCTCATCAGATAGATATCCCTTCCAGCGTCAGCTGCTCGGAAAGCCTTTCGACAGCGGGCATAGCACACCTCAACTCTGCTGTCGATCCGTCTTGACTAGATGCACCGGTCATCAACTCCATGATGTCGGTCATCGTACATATACTGCATCACTATGCCCTTGTATCTCAGTTCACCCCCCCACCCCCCAAACCCCGCAAGCTCAGGCGCTGCAGCGGAAGACTAGACGATCCAGTTAAAACAGCTGCAACTGATAGAAAAAATAAAAACAAACTTTTTTTGTGAGGAACGGGACCGCAGAAAGAATGCGGCACTCAACAATAAGTGAAAGGTAGGCCCGAAATAAGAGGTCACTTCTTTCTCCCAATAAAGTAGTACTCATCGACTGCAGGCACTTTCATTACAGCAAGTCATTTCTCCTTCAATGGATTTCCTTTCTACCCCCAATTCCTCATCCGATAGATTCACCAAGCAGTATCTATGATGGGGGAGGAACGAAAGTCTCTTAAAAGAGGACATTTTGCAAAATCGCTCTCCCAAATCGAGCATCCGCTCCACGGTCTACATCCGGGCAGTAGTATTTGGTAAAGTTATGCAGCGAGGATCAGGTTGCTGCCCCGGCGAATGTCCCTCACCGGTGCTCCCCTTTGCAAGGCAGAACAGCCAGCCACCCCTATAGAGTGTGCTCTGATGTCCAGGGGTAGTTCCTTCCCTGCATTTAGTTAGCATTCTGGAATGCAAAGCGTGATCCAACGCAAGATGGTTTGCTTGGAAACAGCCAAACCTTTTTTAGCCATGGAGAGGGCTACAAACAGCTGGTCCACCTTCCTAAACTCTGCCGTCCTGGCAACATAGAAACTAATATCCCTTTTCGGGTCTGGTCTATGGAACTGCTCCTCCTCCTTGGAAGGGGGTGGTGGCAGGGAAAAAACAGGAAGGTCAATGGTCTTGGACAGGTGAAATTCCGATACCATCTTGGGCAAAAATCTTGGTTTTACTTTCAGGGTCACTTTCTCCCTAAAGAACCGAAGAGAAGGTGGATTGCATGACAAGTCCTGCAGCCCACTAATCCGTGTGGCTGACGTGATGGCCACTAAGAACGCAGTCTTTAAAGAGAGTAAGCGTATGGAGCATGAATGCAAAGGCTCAAAGGGAGCCACCATAAGGAAAGGTGAGAACCAAATTAAGGTCCCAGTCTGGAACAAAGGGAACACGCAGAAACGTATTCACAATGCCCTTCAGGAATTGGGCCATAACCAGGATTGCAAAAAAATACCCTTTACCCGGTGACCTATTGAACACAAATATCCGGCAGTATCTATTTATTTATTAATTAATACATTCATTCCTTCATGTGTAGAGCGCACACAGCCCAGAGGCAACTAGGCGCTGATTACAACTTAAGGATATGGTTACAATATGTTATCTTGACAGTTATTACTAAACAATTTCTACACAATACATTGCCCGAGTAGCATCAAGCAGTTGGTTAACATCAAATTCCAAAACATAGGTCACACAATTTACATATTTACACAATGTTACATGTCCTTGCATTGATTTGTACTACTAAAGGTAGCCTAAGAATCTACTGCAAGAGGTCAGCTCTAAATAGGGTTTTGAGTTTTTTTTCTGAAAGACCAGAATGACGTTTCTTTTCTCAGTTGGACCGGGAGGGCATTCCACAGTTTGGGGGCTACGACAGGGAAGCTTGAGCCTCCTACTTTCTGTCTTCTAAAGCTAGGGATCGAAAGCATGTTAGTATAGGCAGAGCGTGTCGGTCTGTTCGTATTAACTTTACAGATGAGTTAGCTGAGGTATTTAGGAGCCTTTTTGGCGATGCACTTATGAGTCATTGTCAAGATTTTGAAGTTTATTCTATCTTGGACAGGGAGCCAGTGAATGTACCTTCTGATGGAAGAGATGTGGTTGTGTTTGGGGATGTTTAGTGCTGCTCTTATGGCATTATTTTGAAAGGTTAGTAATTTTTTGATGTTTCTGGTGCTAGTTCCTGCAAATAGAGAATTGCAATAATCAATCCTGGAAAGTATCAAGGCCCTTGCCAGGGTGATGGAGTTCTCTGTGGAAAGAAGGGACGACTGGCTCTTATCAGTTTCGCCATATAGGCGGCTGATGATATAACCGCATTGACCTGTGTGGAGTCAATATAGATCCCCAAGGTTTTTATTTCAGTGGCCACCGGGATGGTGTTGCCATCGATAATTAAGGTTTTGTAGCACTGCGGGAGGTTACCAAGTTACGATTTGTTCCCGATAAGGATGAGCTCTGTCTTATCATTGAGGCATGATTCGTTGAGTGCCATCCAGGCTTGGATTGCGAGGTATAATTTGTTCAGATTTATGGTGTCAGTATTGTAACAACCACTTATCGATATGAGAATTTGGGTACCGTCCGTGTAGTTTGTATATGTGATACCCATGTTATCAAGTTTATCAAACAATAGCTTGATGAAAGCATTGTAAAGTGTGGGGGATACGCACAAACCTTGTGGCACGCCACACGTTACCTGGGCAGGGTGTGCTGCTGAGGTGTCTGAGAAGACCCTTGTGGTTCTGTGGGATAAAAATTATTTGATCCAATTAATGGAGTCTGCAGAGAATTGTGCTGTAACTTCAAGGTGCTGGCATAGTATATCATAGTTCACCAGATCGAATGCTCCAGAGAGATCTAGCAGCAAGAGGAAACAGATCACCTTTGTCTATGTACTGGTCCATTTGAGTTTTCAGGTTGAGTAGGGCCGTTTCAGTGCCATGACCTGGTCTAAAACCAGATTGTCTTACGCCCAAGAGATGGTTGTCTTCTAAATGTTTTTGGATTTGCAGATAAGCTGCGCGGTCTAATATTTTAAGTAGGAAGGGAACTGTGGTGATGGGGCGAAAATTAGTTGGGATGTTGGTATCTGAGGTAGGTTTTTTGAGCAGCGGTAGAACCCAGGCTGATTTTAGGTCATTAGGTACTGTATTGGAGGCAAATGAGCAGTTAATGATACTGGTGATAAATGGTGCCAGTTCAAGAGCACAATCTTTTACCAATGTAGCGGGCAAATATCGCCTTTGCATTTGGATGGTTTTAGACTTTTGATGATGTTGATTGTGTCTTGTGTGGGGAGAATGTGAATTCGGTTGGCTTTTGTGTGTTTGGGCTAAGGTGTGTAGTGGGAGGTGTAGTATTGAGTATAAGTTTGGACTTTTTTTGTTCAATTTTCCTTTGTTATAGGCAGAATTGCATGCAGTACCCTCTGGGACCACACCACACAATTCGGACTACTGGTGTTAGCCAAACCAACCTTTGGTATAAGTCTGTACCACACAGTTTTTGGTAGCTAGCTGAGCTGCCAGGCTTATCTCAAGAGTGAATATGAGCAGTACAAGTCATTACACAGAGGACTTTCAACCACAGTGGTTCAAGTAGACACTTATACTCATGGTTTCTTGGTAAAAACACTTATTAATTTATTACACAATCATTTAGAAAACATTCACTAGAAGGAGGCAACTTAATATTATATACTAATACACTTCAATAAGATTTTGAGCCAGTTTAAGCTCCCCTGAAATAGGAGCCTATTGGCAGTTCAGTTACTTAGAAGTGAGCAAAACGGGACAAGGTAAGTAGAAGAGATCACATATACCTGTTCAACAGTGCAAATAGTTTCAGTTCACCAGAAGAGTTCAATTCAAGTCAATAGGCCAGGCCAAAGTCAATGGGCTAGTTTTCTGGATAGGAAAGAGCAGTTCTGGTATCAAACAGTAAAGTCTTTGCAAAAGTTCTCAGTAGTAGCTTAGGCGAAAAAGAATCATATGTCGGGTCACAAGCTGAGTAGGCCTGCAAGTTGGGAATGTTTCAAGAACTTTCACCACGAGAGTGTCCTTCTCTCAATCGGGTTGGCACAGTACCTTAATATGAGGAACGAAATTCAGCTGAAGACGTTGGTTGCTGGCAGTTCCTGCAGATCTCATTGTTCCTGAGCCTCAGTCGTGGGGACAAGAGGGAGGACGTCCGGGGACTCCTGCACTGCACGGGATCCCCGAAAAAGCAGATGGAGTCACTTCGGTAGCTGTAGATTCAAGCACACAAGCTGGTGTCCCTCTCCCTGGTTTATCCTAACCAGCCTTGAGAATAGTATCCACGTGGCTTACGAGTTGATTGGTCCCACCAACTCAAAGGAAGAAGTTGTCCATTAAGAGGCCTCTCTGTCCAGCTGAGCTTGGCAATTCGGACCTGGAGCAGGGCTTCACCGGGCAAACCAACAGTCCAGGAGTTGCAGCAGCTGTCCTCTTCCAGCTCTTCTTTGGTTCTTTCGTTCCAGTGGTGGACTCTGCTTTCCAGTCCAAAAGACTTGCCTTTTAAACAGTTCTCTCCCTTTCATTCCAGCCTAGCCGTCACTCACCCAAGCAAGGTAGCTGTCCTTGCCGGACAGTCAGCCAGCCAATCACACCAGAGTGCATTTGGGTCTCCTAGGAGACTAGGCACAGGGAGATCCGGGCACCTGCCTCACTTCCTGCCCACCCCAGACACTCAGACGCCAGAGGCGGCCTTCAGTCTAAAAGCCCGCCAAAGGCATACGAACAAAGGGACCAAGAAACACAAGAAGGACCTTTCCAAAAAGAAAGGCGAAAAAAAAGGACCAGGACCTGTTTAAACAAAGGTTGAAAAACATGGCTCCTGCGATTATTAGCGACCGGTCTTTGCGGTCGGGAAAAATCATGATAGTTTGTTGTAAGACCACTGCCACCAGCCATTTCGATAGGAAAGGGTAGCATTTGATTGCTACGTGAGTGTTTAGACACAGGGGATACTATGTAACCCCTCCAGCACTCTATAGGCAGATAGTGTTTGCTAGGAATTTAAAAAGACTAGTAAAGTCAATTTAACCTCTCTGGGGAACAGTAGTTCACCCCTGAGAAGGTATTTAAACCTTTGGGAAGTCTAAGAGACATCCCTGTGTCACTGCACCGAAGGTGCTGTGACACACACATGAAAAGATGATGCCTATGGAGTTGTCTAAAACTCCATAATCAAAGAACACAAGTTTAAAACACACATCAAAATACATGAAAGAGTGGGAAAAAAGGCTCACACTCTTTCCAGGTTAAAAAAATCAAGTCCTCAAAAACCAGCAAAGTTGCTTGGGGGCGTCTCTAAGGTGAAGAGAATTCTTCCTAACACTTTGTAGTAGTGAGATTTTAATCGGCAAGGGCGTTCTGAATATTGGAGCACCATTGTTCATCTTTTATCGTGAAATCGGGCGTAGGTGCTGGTGATTCTAGTTCCCGGAGGATAGTGAAGAGCTCTCTGGTGTTAGATTGGGCATTATATATTCTCTGGTTGTATACTTCACTTTTGGATTTGATAATTTCATTCTTATAGTTATTAGCTAGGGTTTGAAATTGAATTTTATTATCTTGGGTAGGAGATTTGATCCATTTGTTTTCAGCAGATCATTTTAATGCTTTAAGGGCTTCAAGTTCAGGGGATTGACATGAGCTTGGGGTTTGATCTTCTTACTTTTTAGCTGAGCCGTTTTATCTATGGCTGCAAACATAATTTCGTTGTAATGGCTGACTAAGGTTGAGGGGTCTCTATCCTGGTGATAGAGTTCTATGATAGGGGTGAGCAGTGGTAACATGCTGTCTCGGTTGATATTTTTTAGATTTCTGTAGGGGGCTGTGGTTGTCGATTGTGGCTGTTTCTGAGTTTTGGTGGTGAATATGATAAGATTGTGGTCTGCCCAGGGCGAAGGGGAGTTAGATTGGATGATGGTTGAGCAATTTGAGTCGGCTAACTAATCTAGTGTACGTCCTTTATCTTGGGTAGGTGTGGTGATTCTTTGAATAAATCCTTGGGCTTCGATGGAGTTGGCCAGGAGAGTTGCTGTGGAGTCTAGGGGGTCGTTCAATCCTAGATTGAAGTCACCCATAAAGATGACTTTGGAGTGATGTTTCATATTGTGTGATAGAAGTGTTGTGATGTCCTTTTCGAATGTGGAGATTGGGCCTGGGGGTCTCTAGATGATATGAAGTGTAAGAGTACAGGACGGTGTTATGGTGATTTTTACTGAGATGGTTTCGCAGGACAAGAATGAAAGATCAGGGGCTATTCCTATGTCAAGGTTTTTTTTTTGCTAGAAGGGCTACTCCGCCTCCTCTTGAAGTGGATCTGTCTTTCCTATAAATGGTGAAGCCGTCCGGGATGGCCAAGGAGAGGAGAGGTCCTGAGGCTGTGTGGAGCCAGGTTTCAGTTATTGCTAGGAAGTCGAGGTTGTTTGTTTTTATAGCGTCTGCAATATCTAGGGCATGGGCACTAATAGATCTGGCATTAGTTAGTGCGCCTTTTAGAGAAGTCAAGCTAGGGGTGGAGGGTTTGGGGGTGGTGGTACCCTTGTGTTTGGGATAGTTTACAGTGCCTGAACGGGTTTGAGTTAGACTGTGTGTGGGAGTGCATGTGATGTTAGGGATGGAGGTGGTAGTGTTAGTCGGTAGTTTTTGTTGGTTCTGGCGGGGTATTTGGGATTTAATCAGTCTAGTTGGAGGTGTGCGGGAAGATAGTCTGAATCTTCTTCTGAGGCCAGGTTGTGTCAGACATGGAGGCCATGGTATTTGAATGTCATCTGTTGGTAAAGCAGTGACAATGCTCAAGAGGTTTTTCTGATTGGTTCCGATAGACGAAGTGTGTGAGTTGTCAGGTTGAGAGTTTTGGCATTTATTACGTTGAGGTTGGGGAATACAAGGAGAGATTTGAGGTTGGTGGACCGGTGTGATTGGAATGTCAGAGGGTGAATCAATAGCAGTCTTCAGGTGCCTGTGCAAGATTCTTGTGGATAAGCGATGGAGTCTGCCATCTGGAGGCAAGGAGGTAGGGAGGTTGACATGTGATAAGGAGTTTAAGTTGGTGGTATCCTTTGTGGCAGGTATGTGATTGCTTAGTGGGGGATGGGGGAAAGGTGTTGGGCAAGGGATGGTTGGTGACAAGCGCAGTGAAGGCGGGCTAGTCCCTGACCGTATTGAATATAAGTGCCTGCAGAGCAAGGTAGGTTCATTGTGGTGGTCAGGTGTGTGGCTGAATCCATGTAATCGTAGGTTACCGCTAACAGTAAGGATAGCACAGGAAGTAGGAATAAGGTTAACATAATCACCGATTTTCTGTGGCCGTATTTGTGGCATGGCTGTCCTTTAGGGAGGGCAGTAGTCTGCTACTTATCCATGTGTTATAATTGCTACATGTGACAGTATTGAGCTACTGTATCGAAGAAGTGGGACTAATAACTAGAGTGCAGTTAGGCAGGTGGGTTTGGCTAGTATATTCTGACAATGTGCTGCTAGAAGTAGGCTTGGCACGCCTAGTAAAAATGCATCTCAATTAAGACATGTTTGAATGGCGGAGGATCCATGCTGAAATGGTCCGGATATAAATGATGCAGACGGTCTATTGTACAGGTGAAATCCTAAACTATTACACCGTACCAGTGTGAGCTTGTTAAGACTAGGAAGCAGTGCGCTGCTCAAAACTAGCTACTGTGGTACAAATATAGAGCAAAATATCATGATAGCAAGTGACTGAGTTATCACCAGCGATATGCAGTTGCGATGGGAGAGACAACAACGGTTGCAATGTTCAATGAAGAGGGTGAACCTAGATGCTTGGCAGAGGGTGCATTTTCACAAGGAGATGCTTATCTACTGGCGTTGTAATACAGGCATGCTAATACATCTCATGGCTTTGTAATACAGGCAAGGCTAGTATATCAAATGTATTCAGCGTAAAGCATAACATTGAAAGGGAGTTTGTTATAAGTTATAGTACAGGCAAGGCTAATAATCAGATGTGCCCAGCGGAACGCAAGTAAGTAGCGAAACATCTCCAGTGAGAAAGGTCAGTGGCAATGAACAGGTCAATCAATCAAAACAACAATGAAGGAGCAGAGACTCGGAATCGCAAACAAATGTTAAGTTTGATATGCGTTTTGAGTAACTTTAGTTAAAGCGGTTGAGTGACCTAGGCAGTAATAGAGGTCTTGTTGAGTTTGAACAAAGGGCAATGAGGGTATATATGCAGAAGAGGTGTGCGTGATTGGCATAAATTGGAGTGGCAGTGTTAATAGCGCAGGGGTGGTGGGTACTGCAGGGACACGCGGCCACGATCCCAATACTAGAAAGGAGGGATGGAAGGCCATCATGCATGTATAGGGTGCGGGATTTTACGCCTGGCGAAGCAATACCTTGTGGCATACACAGGCTCCCCGTCACGCACTGGTGCAAACAGGGGTTAACAGGGCCTTCTGTGCAGGCCTTAGGTGTGAGGCCGGCTTTCGCCTGCCGGCTCCCGATTGGGTAGTTTCAAGGCTGGACTGGCCAATCAGAGACCAGAGGGTGCAATCAGGACATCAGGCGATGGTTCGTAGGCTGGCGGTCAGTGCGGCCATTTTAAGAGGACTGTGAGACAATGTGAAATACGTGAATCAAGACATGATCAGCTGCAATAACTTCTGGGTTATAATCTCTCACATGCTGCGCCGCATTTACCATTTCACGAGCATTCCACTCGCACTTCATAAAAATTAAATTACTGATTTTTGGCGAATTTCGCAGGGCAGGTGCTCGGTAGATTATGAGGCCCTGATGGGCTTACCTTACACAAGGAAGGTTTACGGAGCTTCCAGGGTGCTCCATCAGTGTCAGGCAGCTCATTGGGCACCGCAGATGCAGGAGATCCTGCCGGAATGTGAATGAGGCAGATGTATCCATTGACGATAGTGACCTGAAGGCCTGACAAGGCCAGTGACAGACGGAACCCCATCAATGTAGTGGTGGGGGAAGAAATAGGGTCAATCTTGCATTGCCTGCACCATGCCTCAAATCTTCTCCACCTGCACGCATACAGCAATTTTGTTGACTGTCTAGGTGCAGCCAGTAGCACCTCAAATACCTCCTCCGAGAGGTCCCAGTCATATGTCATACTCTGAAGAGCAAAGCATCTATCTTGAGGTATTCCAGGTTCGGGTTGGATCACCCGACCTTTAAACTGGGATAGGAGATGCGGCCGGCAAGGGAATCTGAGAGGTTGGCAGATGGCCAAGTCCAGAAGCTCTGAGTACAACATTCTCCTCACCCAATCCGGGGCAATGAGGGTTGCTCGAACCCTCATCCTCCTGACAAGACATGGAAAGACAGGAATCAGAGTGAAGGTGTAGTGGACATCGAATATCCACTCCACCAGGAACGCCTCCCTCAGTGCGCCCTTCGAGCAAAACTGTCTGCACTTCCTCTTGGACTCTGTGGCAAACAGATCCACCACTGGGGTATCTCAGAGAGCTAAGACCTCCTATAGGACTTCCTGGACCACTTCCGAATCATGTGAGACCGTGCTCGGCCTGCTCAGACCATCTGCCAAACCACTCTCCGTCCCTGTCAATGTACTGCAGGGAGAGAGATTCTCCAAAAGTCAGAACCACAGCTGCATCGCCTCTCTGCAAAGCAAAGGGAGCGCACCTCACCCTGCATGTTCCGGTAGTGCATGGCCACCGTATCGTCCGTCACAATCAGGACAGGCCCTTTCAGAGAGGGCACAAACGCCTTCAAGGCCAACTTGATGGCCTGCAGCTCCAGCCTGTGCCATCAGGCCTCCATCGTGGGTCAACGGCTGCTCACCTGCAAATCCTTGCAGTGAGCGCCCCAACCTTTCAAAGACGCATCCGTGACTACCCTGGCAAGAGGCCATGGAGGCCAGAAAGGTTTCCCCGCCAACATGTTGTCGCTGCTGGCCCACCAAGAGATTGTTGGCCACCGACCTGGACACTTTGAGAATGACTTAACGTGCTGAAATACTGGGACCACTGACCCCGCAGAAGCCACTGCAAGGAACGCATTCCTAGTCTGGCCTCTGGCACCAGAAAAATGCAGGAGGTCATGAAACATAAGAGGTGGAGGAAGGAAGCCGCAGGCAAGGCGTTGTGGCTCTGAAACAGCTGAAACATCTGTCTGACATTGCCTCCTCCCTGCCCTGAGTGTCCACGACTGCTCCAATTAACTGGAGTCTCTGTGCTGATGATGTAGGGGACTTCTGCAAGTTCAGGGAGAAGCCCAGTCTGTGCATTAGCAAGCAGGTGGCCTCGAGATGAGACAACACTTGCTCCTTTGACCCCCGTCTGATTAGCCAGTCCTTCCGGTATGGGAACACATGGAGACCAGACTTCCAGAGGTGAGCTGGAACTACCACCATGAGCTTGGTGAAGACCCTCGGGCGGAGTTCAACCCAAAGGGGAGCACCTTTAACTGGTAGTGCTTGTAGCCTATGAGGAATCTCAGGAATTCCCTGTGCTTCTCGGGGGCGGCACATGGAAAAGTACGTTCTGAAGATCTATCGACACCAGCCAGTCCTAAAGCCTGAGAGCGTGGAGAATTTCTCTCAACATCACCATTTTGAACTTGTCCTTCCTCAGGAACTTGAGGACCAAGATGGGACTGAGTCCTCCCCCTTTCTTGGGTACCAAAAAAACCCAGGAATACCAGCCCGATGCTCCCTGCTCAGGAGGTACCTCTTTCACGGCACTCTTCAAAAGTAGGGCTTGCAGCAATTCCTGGAGCTCCTGTTCCGGTTGTTGAGGGGGAGGTGGTGGCCTTTTTAAGAAAGGCAGACAGTAACCCCACCAAATGAGCTGAAGAATCCAGGCAGTGGAAGTAATCTCCTGCCATTGGGCCCAGTGTTTGCCTATCCGTCCTCCAACCAGGAATCTGTGGGGGGGGGGGGGGAGAAATCAAAGCACCTTTGAGGGAGGAGCCGCCCCCGCCGCTGTTGACACGGTCTGCTGGCCCCTCTGCCCCTTTCCTGCAGGCCAGGGCAGAGGCGTTTCTGGAGTTGAGCCTTACGGCCAAAGAGGATAAGCGCTGGTATCCTCTAGCCCTCGAGGTGAAACTAAAGGCAGGTTTGGCCGGCTGTTGGACAGCCAGGGCTAGCAACTTGGAGGCCAGCTTCGACTCCTTAAATCTCTTAAGGATTCATCAGCCATGGGGGCCGAAAAGGTTCTTGCCATCAAAAGCAATGTTCAGTAGCTTGTTCTGGACATTTGGTGAGAACCCAGATGTATGAAGGTAAGCCTGCCGAACCCATAGATCTGCTGACGCAGTCAGCAACGTCCAGGCCCATTTGCAATAACTGCCTGACCACCACCTTGCCATCATCCATCAGTCTCTGAAAGCCCTCTTGCACCTCCCCTTCGAGAAAATACTGGGCGGCTTCACCAAAAGCAGATCACAGGGCAAATGAATACTTGGCAAATCTGCAAGGGGTGTTCACAGCTTCAGGGCCCTACTGCTGAAAGAAAAGATCTTTCTTGGCTAAAGCGTCTACTTTACCCCACCCCTCCCTTTCGCATAGTGATGCAGTATATGTACGACAACTGACGTCACGTCTGGAGTCGACAACCAGTGCAACGAGTCAAGACGGACTTGACGGCTGAGCCGAGGAGCACTACACACCCTGTCAAATTGTTTTCCGAGCAGTTGGCACTGAAAGGGATATCTGAAGAGGAATCTGCAGGAGAAAGAAAGGAAATCCATTGAAATATACTTCCATAAAGGAGAACCCACCTATTTTATTGTAATGTGTGCTTTCATTTGCACTCAATATTACTTAACAAAACCTTGTTGATGCATATTCCAAGCTCCCACCAAAATAGTGTTAAAAGAAAAACACACTATGAATCCTAAAGGCCTTAGGACACTGCGCTCCCCATTGTAATTGTGTCCATACATATGTTATTTAAATAAAAACCAGCATAGCCCAACATATATACGTAAAATAGATACTTTGGCTTAAAATATCACTGCACAATTTATTATATGTACTGTTAATTTCTACTAACCGTGCTAAAGGATACTGAACACATTGTGAAAAGGCCTTACTCATCCACCTGGATGCTTTCTGTCCCTCCTCTGGACTCTTTCGCAACCTCTGCGACTCTCTTTCTCCTTCTATTCTTCCCTCTGGCCCGACTCGCTCTACAGGGTACACCCTGGATGTTTTGATCTCTTGAGACTTCCCCCTCTCTATCCCTCCGACCACTCCTCTTTCCTGGAGTGGCCACTTTCTCCTCTCTCACTCTCTACCCCCCCAGGCCGAACCAACCCCTACACTGCCACCCACAATCTCGGTCATCTGAGGCTTTCGCTGCCACTTTCTCTCCACCTCCTACACCTCTGTCCGACACATCCTGACACAGCACTTTCCAACCTCTATTCTTCCATCTCTGACTCACTTGATATACTCGCCCCTGTCATGATGATCCCCAAAGCCAAGTGCAACTCTTGGTACGACTCAGACCTTGCCACCCTTAAACGCAAGTGTAGGGTAGCTGAGAGGAAACAGCTGGCATCTTGTGCATCCTCTGACAAACTGGCCTGGCGCCTGCTTCAAGGGCAGTACCGACTCTGTCCACACCAAGAAGAGAGCCCATATCCAAGCCTGCGTCTTTGCGGCATCTAACAACTCGGCCTAACCCTTTAAAATATGCAAGGAGCTGGCCAATCCTGCTGCAGTCTCTACCTCTCCTGTCCCGTTCCAGGCCCTCTGCACGACCTTGGCGTCACATTTTATATCTCTAAAACCCAGGACATCCAGTCCAGCCTCTATTCCTGTCCTCCTCCTTCCTCTACTTTCTCCTCTACCTCCGGCATCCCTGCGGCCACCTCTCCCCCTACCTTGTCTTCCTTTCCTTTTTTCACCCCTGACAAGGTTTCTAGACAAGGCCGATCTATGAAAGTCTCATCAAAACAGGTTCTTCCCTGTTCATCCAAAACCATCAAGGACCACATTGACACCCTCGCTCCAGCCTTGGCCGACTTTTGCAACCACTCTTTAGTCACTAGAACCTTTCCGTCCCCCCTGAAGCACTTTGTTGTGCACCCTATTCTTAAGAAACCCTCAGCCGATCCCTCCTGTCCGGCTAAATATCGCTGAATCTCCATTAATCCTTTCCTGGGCAAACTCTTGGAAAAGCGGTCCATCTCCCAGATTAATCTTCACAATTAATCTGTTGGTTTTCTCCATGACCATCAGTCTGGCTTCAGAGCAGCTAGAGCATGGAAACTTCTCTCTAGAACATCTGTGAAGACCTGTTCCCCAACCTTGATGCTAACCACCCCTCTGTTCCCATCCTACTCAATCTCTCTTCTGCTTTTGACATGGTCAACCATGCCATCGGGCTAAGCCAGCTCCTAGATAAAATGGGTATCGCTGATCAGGCCTTGGCCTGGCTGATCTCTTTCCTCTCTGACCGACCCTCCCAGGTCCAACTTGGGTCCTTCCTCTCCTCTATCTCACTCTCTACCTGTGATGTCCCCCAGGGGTCTAATCTTTCTCCCTGGCTGTTCAACCAATAACTGGCACCTCTCGCCCACCGCATTGCTGCTCTCTGCTCCAACGTTCAGTGCTATGTGGATGACACTCAGCTCGCTTTCAGGCTCCCCATAGCTGCCTCTTCGCCCTCTCTCATCCCAGATTGTTTTTCTGCAATCCAGGAGTGGTGTGCCGCCGATGATCTCTGCCTTAATGCTAGTAAAATGGCGATCCTCCTCATTGGCACACCTGCACCTTCCTTTCCTGTCACTCTCTGGCCGCCCACTTTGGACCCTCTTCCTGCTCCCACCTGTGAGGTTAAGAACCTCGAGGTCATCTCCAACTCCACACTCTCCTCCTCTCCTCACATCTCAGACGTCTCTAAGAAGTCAAACTACCAGCTACCTCAGAGCTATTCTCCCTTTCCTCACCTTCCCCCAGAAGTTCACCATCTCCAAAGCTCTGGTTCTCTTTAGGCTGTACTACAGCAACAGCCTCTTTCTAAATCTACGTGCCTCTACTCTCCGTCCTCTACAACTCATCCAGAACCGGACTGCGAGATTTGGCCTCGGCCTCAAGCCCAGGGATGGTATCTCTCCTGCCTGAAAACTCTCCACTGGCTTCGAGTGGCAGCAAGGATGAAGTACAAGACCCTCTGCATTGTCCACAAGGCCTTCTGGGGCCTGGGACTGCAATACATTCAACTCTCTCTCCGCAAATATCTTCCTACTCAAGCTCCTCCAACTCCTTGTGGGTCAGTCACTTCCCCAAGCAACAAGTTGGGAGCAGATCTCTTTCTTCGGCTGGCCGCTCTCTCTGAAACTTGAGAAGAACCATCTCTGGCTCTGGAAGCATCTCAAGACCTTTGTCTTTGCTTCTGCCTTCTCTCTTCCTCTCCCCTACTGATCTCCTGTCTGATACTGCACTGGTCACCTGACTACCCTCTGAACTCGGGCCCAGGTCCCTGGCCGCACAGTGGCACACCCGCACTGCCCCCTGGCATCCCCTGCACTTGGGGTCAGAATTCCCAAGTAAGATGGACTAGATAGCCAAAGTGGTCTAGAGAACCCCCTCCTCTCAGTGTATAGGGCTGAAGTTACCAATTTCCCCAGTGTGTGAGCAAGATTTGTTCACATACACTTCGGAGTTGCAGTCTGGGAAGGAGCCATTGGGCAGACTTGAGAAATTCCCACGTTAGTGCATGTGCAAGACTTTGGGATCTAAACCAAGACTATATACTTTCACGTCTCCCCTGGGAGGGCACATGATAGGCTTTGGGGTCCCCCTTGAGGATTCATGGAATAGTCAAAACTCCCATAAACTGCATAAACCACACATTTATAGTTCCAACAGCAGCATATGCAAAAGCTTTTTACTGTTAGTATAGAAGTGCATGGATCATACATGAGAGGCTTTTTTTACCTTCAGTTGTCGTATTCTTTGCTCCAAGACATCCATTTTCTGCCTAACCACCTCCGACTGCTCCAAAGATAGGACAATTGGAGTACTGAGTGCTTCCCCAACTGTATCAACTCCTGTGTCTTCATTCTCATCTGTGTAAACACAATAAAACATATTAATTGCTTTACGACAAGATATAAAAATCTGGCATGCATGATTGTCACACATATGTCAGCACTTAGATCTTGGAGTTTCGATTACATGGTGGTGTCAATACATCATGCAGTAAGGAATTTTAAAAAACTGTTGGGGAGAATTTTCATTTCTGTGCTAATTCCCTTCAACCTTAGAGACCTCCAGCTCTTTTGCTGGACTTCAGACTTTTTCATTTTAATCCCTGAGTGAGTGGGACCTTTATCTCCCTCTCTCATGTGTTTTTACCTGATTTGGATTTTGTGTTTTCGCTGTTTTTGGAGTCTGACAAACTCCATAGGTATCTGCTTTTTGTATAGTGACACACACAACCTTCAGTGCAGTGTCAATAGGAAATCCTTTGGATTTCTCATAAGGTTTAAATACCTTTTCTTGTGTGAACTACAGTTCCCAAGAATAGTAAAGTGAAAATGACTATTTACCTTTTCTTTTTGTAGGTCCAGCACACACCATTTTATGTGGAGTGCTGGGGGATTACCTAGTATGATATATGATAGATTTATATAGCGCCTATACACAGTGTGTTTCAAAGCGCTTATCCTACTTTCTCATGTAACATTTTTATGTTACCCTCACTACTTTAAATGGCTGGTGGCAGTGGTTTAATTTTTCCTACCATTGTGCTTTTCTACCACAGGCTGAACCCTCAGATGCAGTACAGCACCACTGGGTGTCCTTTTTGTCAAAATGGCCCACGTCTTCTTTTTTTGCCATTTTCTGTTTCTGGCTCAAGTGTTTCTGGAAGGACAGGATGTGAGGGAGGGTCCCAAAACTTCCCTGTCCCTTGTCTCTAGGAATGCCTGAATGCAACTAGTCCCGATTGGCTCGCTGGCCCTGCGGTGTGATTGACAGCCTAGGCTGTGCATGAATGGGAGAAACCTGCTTAAAAGGCAAGGGTTTCGGAACTACAGGCAAAGTCGACCACTGGGAGAGACACCTGACAAAGAAACCATGAACGAAGCTTGCTGCAACCTCCTGGACCTTTGAATTGCCCGGTGAAGCCCAGCTGCTGTGCAGACCTCCTTTTTCACCTCGACAGAGAAGCTCCGGACGGAACGACTTCGCCCCTTGGGTTAGTGGGACCAACTAACCCCGAGACGAACGCCACTGGACTACCATCCCCGACTTGCTGTTGCTGCGAGAGCCCAATGCCCAGGGTCGACTGTCTGTAGTCGAGTGCAACTCTGCAGCGGAGCGAATCCAGCTAGAAGCTCCAGGAGTCTCCTAAGGACCCTCCAGAAGCAGGACCTCCAGATCCAGAGTACCCTCACCAGAGTACAGGACTGAGGCAGTGAAGGAAGTCCAACCGGTGTCCAAGATCCGCATCAGTTCTGTTTTCTAAGCGCTGAAACTGCGAAGTGCAGCTGAACCGAAAAGACACCGTAGCTGCCGACGACCTCCCGAGTACTGCCGCATGAGCCCTCCAGATGTCCTCTCTCTCTTGTCCCCACGACTGAGGCTCAGGAACCAGGGTCTGCATCGCTGTAGCAAACGGGAATCCAGCTGGACCACTCTTCGCCTAACCAGAGGTACTATTTAGGCTTGGGGTACTTACCTTATTGCCTTTAGCTGCTCTTTTCTCACTGGGGAACTGCATTGGCTACCTTTTTCGAGTTGATTTCAACTCCCTTCTCACAAGTTTCACAGCTTGTGACCCTACAAGTGATTTGCCTTAACTCTCTAACTTTGAGCAAGACTTTTGTCCACGAAGTGCATTAGCTCCCTAGACTGTGCCCAAATGACTTTGGCTGTCCTGGCTCCCTAAAGACACTATTCTAAATCCATTGACTTTGATACTGTTTGTCCCTCATAGGTGGCTTGTTGTATACTGGTACTGCTGGGAAAGGCTTATCTAGACTTCATTGAAGGATTCAGCTGTCCTCACAATTGCTGAGCAATTATAAGTTACTCACCGCAGTGACTAACTTACTCCTAGTCCATAGTCCCCTTTCCTCCATACTGCATGGGCGTCCCTCACTAGGGATGGCAGAGACAACCTTTTTCACCAGAAAACCCTTCCTCCCCTTTAAATATGGGGCGCGGCCCTCGGAGCATGCGCTCCTTTGACTCCACCCACCAGCGGCACTCCTCAGTCCCCACAGACGCGTCGACTAGATTACCATTGCCTAATGACACCAGTTTTATTAGGGGGGGTGGGGAGGATGGTGGGACGTATGGAGGAAAGGGGACTATGGACTAGGAGTAAATTAGTCACTATGGTGAGTAACTTATAATTACTCCTACGTCCCGTCCCCTTTCCTCCATACTGCATGGACGATTAGAAATTAATGTAGCCCCAGGGTGGAGTGTTGACCCCTCTTAAGAAAACAACTTCCTTAATACTGCCTGTCTGAAAGCTGCGTCTGACCTAGAGCTGGTATTTAAACAGTAGTGCTGGCAGAAGGCCGAAGGAGTGGCCCACGTGGCCGCCCTGATGATGACCTGTCACGGGATGTGACTCTGGAATGCGACCGCCGTGGCCTTGGCTCTGACAGCGTGGGCATAAATGTTCGCTGGAAGTGGTTTGTGCTGCTCCTCATATGCCTCCTTGATGGCTGAGACCATCCACCTTGCTATAGAGGCCTTGGAAGCCTGATAACCCCGCCTTGACACCCCAAAAGGTGATAGAGAGCATCCGACTTGCGGAAGCTCTTACTACTGTCCAGATCAAATTTCAGAGCGTGCCTGACATCCAATCAGTGAAGGACCCTCTCGGCATCATCCTTAGGATCCGCAAAGAAAGTAGGTAAGACTATCTCCTCATTTAGGTGGAAAGAAGAGACTACTTTAGGCAAGAACGCTGGGTGCGTTCTCAGGACCACCTCATCTCTGTGAAAGGTAGTGTAAGGTTCTGAAGTCACTAGTGCCTGGATTTCGCTAACTCTACGTGCAGATGTAAGACCCGCCAAGAGAGCTGTGTTAATGGTGACCAGCCATAGGTTGGAAAGGTTTGTGCGCCAGGGTGCCCAATACTACATTGAGGTCCCACACAGGGTGTGGTTTCTTGATGGGCAGGTAGCGCCTGGTGAGGACTGCCAGATGTCGCTTAACGACCGGGTTGGAGGAAGAGCAGACCTCCTCAGAGTTCCAGTAGGCTCCTATGGCTGCCAGGTAGGTGCAGCATGCGTCTAGTTGCACCCCTGAGTGTGCGAAGTGTGCAGAGAAGGATCATACATCGTCCTACATGCAAGTAAGGGGGGTGGGTCGATCCCCTTAGAGTCCGCCCAGTGTCAGAACTTAGTCCATTTACTTTTGTACGGTCTCCTAGTAGCATGGCTCCTAGTGCACTGAAAGTCTAGGTTAGCCTGTGACGGATTCAGATGCTTTAGTGTGACCTGCTCAAGAACCACACTGCAAGGGCTAACTTCTGCAGGGCGGGATGGATGACCCTGCCCCTCTGCTGTGAGAGAAGGTGAGCGGTGCCCAATGGCAGGTGAATGGGAGGTCTGTTCGAGAGGCGTAGCAGCTCCAAGAACCATGGTCTCACCTGCCACCACAGAGCTATCGGAATGATGCTGAGGTGTCACGATTCTCTTATCCTGCAGAACACCCTGTGGACCAGGGGAGTGCGAGGAAATGCCTATGCTGTCATGATGTTGCACTGTATCTGGAAGGTGTCGCCCGGGGAGCCGGGGCCCTGCCCCTGCCAAGACGCGAAATGCAAGCACTTCCTGTTGAGCCAGGTGGCAAAGAGATCCAACTGCGGATGCCGCCATCCCCCCAGCAGGATCTGATCATTCAATTGCCATTCTTATTGGTCCACTTCCGGTCTGCTGAGCCTGTCCGCCTCAAGGCTAGACTCCCCGGGAGGTGGATTGCACTCAAGAAAATGTTGCTCTCTAGGGCCCACGCCCACATATTGACCACTAGACTGTACAGCGGGGGGACATGGTGCCACCCTGCTTGTTGATGTAATACATGCTGGTGGAGTGCTAAGTTTCAATACGGACCACCTTTCCACAGATAAGCGGCGGGAAGGCCTTGAGAGCGAGCCAGACAGCTTTCAGCTCCAGCCAGTTAATATGCGCCTCCTGCTCCTGGAGGGACCAGAATCCATAGACGCTGTGGTTGTCCAGGGTAGCGCTCCAGCCTTCCAGGGAGGAATCCGTGATGATGGTGACCTGCGGTGCTGCCTGCCAGAAGGGTTTGCCCGTCAGCAGGTTGCAGTCCGTGGACTACCAGACAAGGTCCTGGTGGAGAAAGGGAGGAATGCGGACAAGCTGCGCTTGGGAGCCGCGCTCCTGATTCAATGAGGCTGCGAAGTGCAGCTGTAATCTCATCTCAAGTCTTGTGTGGGCTACAGCCAGTAGGAACGCTGCCATGATCCCTAATAGATGATGGTACAACCAGGCTGAGGTCATCTCTCAGCTGAGAAAATGACCTGTGGCCCCTCTTAATGGCTGTGATCTTGTCCTCCGAGGGGGGAAAACTCTCTCAGATCTTGTGTCCCAGATTAGGCCCAGAAAGGTCAAGCTATGTGAAGGCTGCAGCTGAGACTTCTTGAGGTTGATAGAAAATCCCCGTTCGTGGAGTGTGATCATACGGGCGGAGGAAGTGTGGTGAACCACCACCGGGGATCTCGCCCCACGAGCCAGTCGTCCAGGTATGGGTAGACATGGGGGCCTTGGGCCCTGAGAAGGGCTGCGACTGCATTCATAAGTCTGGTAAATACCCCGAGGGCTGAGTTGAGGCCGAAAAGTAGAACCTTGTATTGGAAATGGAAGCCCATGATCCTGAACCGTAGCAAGGACCGATGAGGCTGCCAAATTGGGACATGTAGATACACGTTATTCATATCCAGGGAGCGCATCCAGTCTCCCCTGCACAGTGTCTCCGCAATGAGTGCTGGCGTAACCATCTTGATTTTTTTAAGATGGAGGGAGAGGTTCAGGGTGGAAAGGTCCATCACAACTCTCAGACCAGCCTTGTTCTTCTTTTGTATGGTGAAAATCCTGGAGTAGAAGCCAGGGCCTCGCTGGGAGGCGGGGACTTCTTCCACTGCCTGGCTCTCTACGAGCAAATGGATTTCCACCAACAGAGTTGTCATCCCAACCTGTGGGAGTGGAGGGGAGTAGAGAGGAGAGGGAAGAATCAGTAGACGGTAGCCCGTGGACACTGATCCAGGGGTCCTTGAACCTCTGATGCCAAGACTGTGCGTGAAGGGCAAGTCTGCCCACCACCGGAGACACGTGGATCCGAAGGGGCACGTCATGCCTTCTTTCTCGCTGGGGCGGAGGAAGGGGACTGAAAGAAGCCCTTGCTCCCCCCTTCTGCTGTTTGCGCTGGTGCGGACTCGGAGAATGGTCAGGCTGTCTCGACCTCTGTTCTTGGAAGCCCCGGAACCCGCTGAAGGCCCGCTCCTTGTCGGAGCGTTGATGCGACTGTGTGTATGCCTTGGGCTTGGCCTTCGTGAGTATAAAGACTTTGCAGATTGGGAACTGTTTTTCCTTTTATCTAGCTCCTCATCGGTGGCGGAATGAAACAGGTCGTCACCCTCAAATGGAAGGTCCAATATGCGCTCCTGGACGTCCGGGTTGAACTTCGGTAGCCCGTAGCCAGGCAGTCCTTCTCATGTCCGTGGCAATGGCACGGCCTGAGGTGTTAATGTGCACCATGATGGATTCCATGATGTCCTGCACCACCTATTTAGCTTCTGCCAGCCCTGCCTAGAAACGTGCCTGGCTCTGCACTGGAAGTTCTGGAAGGAAGTCGGCTATTTCCCGCCATAGCCTCTGATTAACGGCTGCCAGCATGTCTTCTGCGTTGGATTGACTAAGGTGCAGTGAGGCGCTTTTCCTCCTTGCCTAGAAGCGCTGAGGACGACTGAGGCTTGGACTAGAGCGATGCCGCAGAGATCACCGAAGAGTGCGGTTGAGGGTGTGTCGACAGCAAGAGTGGATCCCCCTCCATTTGCTTATACTTGGCCTCGAGGCGCCGATTGACAGGCTGGGCTGAATGGGGTTTAAGCCATCCCTTTTTGGCCAAGGCGACAACGTCCTTCTGCATCAGGATCCCGGTTCTAGCCGCAGGGCGTAGAGTGAGGACCTCAGCCAGGACCCCTGCCTTCGTTTGTTCGACCTCGGGTTGAGGAAGCCCCAAGTATTTGGCCAAATAGAGCCATTCATGAAAGGCCTTGGATGATGATGCCGTGTCGGGGTAGTGCTGCATACAGGCGCCCCCTCAGACATCTGTCTGGTAAAAGGGCGTGGCCCCTCAGGTGGACACCCAGTAGAAGAACCTTGTGGTCCCTCAGCATTGTCTCCGGAAGGATCCAATGACCCCTTAGTCTCACGGCCGGTAGCTGAAGTAGCCTCGGTACAGGTGCTGGTGCGAGAACCTGACTGGTTCCTCCCGCTCAGGCGTTTGCTTGGGAAGGAGTCGCCCTTGCGGGGAGCGATGGAAAAAAGCAGCCCTATCTTGGGCATTGACTTGTGTCTGACGAAGTCCTTCAAGTACTCTGGAGGGGTTTTCTCGACGAGCTCCCTCCACCGAGCTAACCTGTTCTTCAGAGCATGCGGTGTAAGCCAGTCACACGCGGTACAAACTTCCCAGCTGCGATCAGGGCCAAGGCAGCGGAGGCAAAGAGCGTGGGGGTCAGACGTAGGGAAGAGCCCTTCGCAGGCTGGACACCTGCTGAAGCCTGCTGATGTTGACATGCGCCAGGGAGGAGCATGGGGCTAGAGGACCGAGTACCTGATTAAGGCCAAAAGACAGAAGACAAAAGAAAGACAGAAGAAAGTATCTGGGGAAGAGGGCGTGATATTACAAGGCCAAAGCCAAACCCAGGAGCGCTGGTGAAAGTGGTCCGTTCTCTTTCCCAGCACGCCTCAAAATTTAAAGGGGAAGAAAGTTTTCCTGGTGAAAAAGGCTTAGTCTCCCGACCCTAGCGAAGGACACCCATGTAGTATGGCGGAAAAGGGGCGGGATGTAGGAGTATTGTTCCAACCTTTTTACTTTCCTAACCCTTTCCTTTCTGCAATTCAGAGTCCACAAATGTGTAGTGGTGTGATATATAAATGCAAATACTATCCTTATGATTGAAGTCACCTCAGAGTGTAGGAGTAGTGTATGACGCATATCCAAAGATTATCCACTGGCTTTATTTGACTCTGAAAAGTAATTTTAAAGTGTATTTGAATTGTTACAACAAATTGCTTTTTTAAAGAATGCTTATTTAAAACAGACGTTAAATAACCATTTATACCTTGAGTGCAAGTGTTACTTGGCTAGTTGTATTTACACATTTCTATTGTACAGCTCTACAGCTCACATTTACCCCTCTTGAGATGGCTGCTCAGTCACACTAACAACTTGTGCAGTAAAAACCTACACCAAAAGGTGGGTTCCCTAATACCAAGCAGATAAAAGTGTTGTGTAGTCTCACCTACTGCGAGTACACCCATTCTGACCTAACAGAAACTAAGTAGCATCAATGCATAACCCACCTTCCACTAACTCCCAGCAATTCAGCTTCTGTTTTGGGAAAAGCACATTTTCCTTTGAAAATGAAGCTCAAAATGTGACCAACAACTGACAGATCTTATGGATGCTGTCGGCCTCAATTTGCATCTGTAGGATACATGCCTATCCTGTGACTGTCTGAGGCATCTGCAGATCAAACCAGCAACACCACTGGGAAGAGTTTACTTTATTCTTGTGTGTGTTCTTCAAAAGAAAACCATACAGGAAAACCTAAAAGTTACTCATCGCAGTGACTACTGTATTCCTACCCCACAGTGAACTTTCAACCAAATTGATGGGGTGACCCCAAATGGGGACAGGCATGGTACCTTTTTTCGGCATCCCAAATTAGATACTGGAGCCACTTTCCATGCTTGGAGCCGAGCTCCTCTCTGCATGCCCACCCACCAGCTACACCTGCAAATCTGTTACTACACAGGTAGGAACACACACACACGTTCAGAGAGGATGGAGCGGGCGATGGAGATCAGAGTACTATGGACTAGGAGTACAGTAGTCACTACTGTTAGTACGGTTTACACACTCATACCTCAATACTGATGAGAGATTCATAAAGCACAAATTAATGGGTGCTTGGCAACTGATTGACCAACCACATTTTCAAGTACTGTCTGCCAGAAGCTAGTATCTGCCTTGGAGTTGTTATCCAAGGAATAGAGGCAGACTTGGCTTTGACTATATGGGCATGCAGTCCTAGAAAGTTACTTTATTCTGGCACTTATAAGCCTCTAGAAAGCAAAGCGCTATCAACCTGGCGACTGGAACATAAGACAGATTTGGAGAACGTGATCCCCCATGTTTGTTGATGTTAAACATTGCTGTAGTACTGTCTGTCAGGACTTGCACAGCTTGGTTCGCTAGGTGAAACTCGAATGCCTGAAGGGCCTTGAATACTGCCAGTACTTCCAGCAGATTGATGTGGTTGTGAGCAGCCGCCCGAGACCACACACCCTGAGCTGTGTGGTGAAGGTAATGAGCCCCCCACCCGGCGAGTGAGGCGTCTGTCCTGACTATCGCTTGTACTTCCGTATCGTGGAAGGGTTTCCCCTTCAGCAGATTTTCTCTTGTCCACTGTTAAGGAGAATTCTCATTCAATGGCTAATTTCCCTTACCTAGTGAGTCCCCCAGCAGCTTTGCTGGATTTCTGAAGTTTATTTTTTTCACTTGGTAAGAGTGTGAGCTTTTCCCCCGCTCTTACCTGTGTTTTTCCATGTGCATTTCATCTGTTTTTGTGATTGTGGACTCTGGAGTAGACCACTTCAATAGCCCCACTCTTTTGTGTGTTACACAGCACCTTCAGTGCAGTGACACAGGGTTGTCTTTTAGGCTTCGCACCGACTCCATTTCTGGGGCTGACTACTGTCCCTCAGAAAAGGGTAAAGTTGCCATTAACTTTACATAGTCAAATAACCACAGATCCAGTACATCCCATCTTACATGGAGTATTGCAAAGGGTTAATCCTTAGACCTTTTTATCTGTACCTCCTAGAGTATTGTTTTGCTCTTTTTAACATTTAGACTTGGCTGGTGGCAGTGGTATCTACCCTAGCTTTTCTACCGCGATTATATTCGATAAACGTGGTACGGTTCTTGGCTATTACATTAGCCTTGAACATAAACCCGCTTGACCAAATCGTCTTTCTTTTGGCTCCGGTTGGGTTTATTCGCCATTTCTTTTTGTTTAAGTTCTTCTTGTGTTTTACTTTGCACGGCAAACTAGGTTCGCCTTCTTTGTTCACTGTCTTTTGGCAGGCTTCTGCTCAGAAGCCCTCCTCAAGGCGCCTCGGTGTCTGGGTGGGCTGAATGTGAGGGAGGGATGTAGTCACCCCCTGCACAGAGTATCCTAGGAAACGCAAGTCGCACTTTGTCATGATTGGCCAGGGTAGTTGTCCGGGCTGGACAACCCCCCTGTTGGGTGATTGACAGCCAGGCTGTGTGAATGGGGGTTTTTCGCATAAAAGGCAGGTCTCTTGGTCAGAGAGTCATCACTGGAACTACAAGGAACCGAAGAGAAGCGGAGAGAACGACAGCTGCTGCAACTACCCTGTCCCAGTGAAGCCCTGCTGCAGTCCTGAGCTATCTTCCCTTCAAAGACTCAGAGACGATCCAGTACGGAGTCTTCTTACCTTGAGCTTGGTGGGGATAACCAGCTCATCTTCCACAACAAGAGGATCCTCTTCCTTGGTCGAAATCGCTGCACGCTGCTGTAGTGGTCCGGATAGCCACCTGAAGAGCCGCTCCTGTTTTTATGGAGCGCACCTTTCATTCCTCGTCGCTGCTGCCGGCTTCATCCCCGTGTGTTGCAGACCCCCTTCAGACGTCCTCCTTCACAACGAAGCTCCAGGAATCGTGGGTCTGCGGGAAACCAACAGGAACAACTGCCAGGGCACCAGATGCACCATTGGAACAAGGTACTGTGTTCTACTTGAGGAAACTGGGTGAATCTCTTTTCTTCATTTCCAAAGCTTGCCCTTGTCTTCCCTCCTCCTTATAACTTTTACTTCCGAACATTGACAATATCGAAGTACTTTTGGCTACGTTGCATTGTGAACTGTCTGACTGTGTGATCTTCGGCAACAGGCCCCGGTGTCTTTCGACCCTAGCTACGGCCCTTTGTCTTTTGAAGTCCTGTCTCTGAGTGTTTCTTGATTCTGCCTGCCTAACCAAAATATTGCCTGTGATTTTTGCCTCCAACTCCCTCTGGGTATCTCAGGTGCTAAGTGTGTTTTTGCCCCGGTAGCATTTCATGTCACGGATATGCGTTTATTTAGTAGACCGAACTGTCAAAAAGTGATCGCAATCGTATTCGCGGTAACGTGCTTTGTTCGTAACTCCGGTTCATTCAACACAGGGTACTTACCTTGAGACTACAAAGTTAATTGGTTAGTTGTAGTAGATTTAACATGTGGTTTTATTTGAGTTTAATAGAAGTGTTGTGTTTATAACGAATGGTTTGAAAATAAATGTACTTATATTTTTTACCTGAAACCTTGAGTCAGTGCTTGCTTGATTCACAGTAATTGTGGTCCCTTTGTGTATTCTCTGCTACTGCTCATATACTCTTGAGATAAGTCTGGCTGCTCCACCACTGCTACCACTCTGACATAGTAGTACAGGCTTCTACCTTTTACAAAGGTAAAACTTGTATTGCCACCTGTAGTCTTAATTGTGTGTAGTGGTCCCTAAGGGCACTGCACAGGATTCTGCCTAACAGTATCTACCCTAACTTTTCTACCGCGATTATACTATATAAACGTGGTATTGTTTTAGGCTATTATATTAGCCTCGAACATAAACCCGCTTGACCAAATACTTTTCCTTTTGACTCCGGTCGGGTTTATTCGCCATTTCTTTTTGTTAAAGTCCTTCTTGTCTTTTACTTTGCGCGGCAAACCAGGTTTGCCTCCTTTGTTCACTGTCTTTTAGCGGGCTTCTGCCAAGAAGCCCTCCTCTAGGCGCCTGGGTGTCTAGGTGGGCTGAATGTGAGGGAGGGGTGTAGTCACCCCCTGCACAGGGTATCCTAGGAAACTCAAGTCGCACTTTGCCATGATTGGCTGAGGCGTTTGTCCGGGCTGGACAACCTCCCTGCTGCGTGATTAACAGCCAGGCTGTGTGAATGGGGGATTTTAGCATAAAAGGCAGGACTCTTGGGTTGGAAGACAGAATCGCCACGAACTACAAGGAACCGAAGAGAAGCGGAGAAGAAGACGGCTGCTGCAACTACCCCGTCCCGGTGAAGCCCTGCTGCAGTCCTGAGCTATCTACCCTTCGATGACCAGAGAAGATCCAGTCCGGAGTCTTCTTCCCTTGAGCTTGGTAGGGTCAACTAGCTCATCTTCCACAGCCAGAGGATCCTCTTCGTGGTCGAAATCGCTGAACACTGCTGTAGTGGTCCAGATAGCCATCTGAAGAGCCTCTCCTGTTTTTAAAGGAGCGCACCTTTTATTCACCGTCGCTGCTGCTGGCTTCATGCCCGAGTAGTGCAGACCCCTCCAGACGTCGTCCTTCACGTCCCCACGACCGAAGCACCAGGAACTGTGGGTCTGGAGGAAACTAGCAGGAACAACTGCTGTGGCACCAGCTTCTTCCTTGAATAAAGGTACTGTGTTCGGCTTCGAGGAACTAGGGTGAATCCCTTTTCGCCTCATCCAAGGCTTGCCCTTGTCTTCCCTCCTTCTTATAACTTTTGCTTCATCTGTTGACAATATCCAAGTACTCCTGGCAACGTTGAATCTTGAACTGTCTGACTGTGTGATCCTCGACAACAGGAACCTGGTTCCACCTGGCTCCGGCCTATTGACCTTTGTATTTCTGTCAGCGAGGGTTCTCTGATTCTGTCTGCCTTGACAAAAGTATTGCCTATGATTTTTGTCACCAACTCGCTCTGGTTAACTCAGGTGCTAAGTGTGTTTTTGCCCAGGTAACATTTCTTTCTGCGGATACGCGTATCTTTCGTAAGACGAACTGTCATTACTGTCAAAAAGTGATTGCATATGTATTCCCGGTAACGTCTTTTGTTTCACAACACCGGTCCGTTAAAACATAGGGTACTTACCTTGAGTTATACTGTACCAAGTGAATTGGTTGTTTGTAGTATGTTTTACGTGTGGTTTTGAATTAATAGGAGTGTTGTGTTTTACAGATGGTTAAAAAATAAATGTACTTATATTTTTTAACCTGAAACCTTGAGACAGTGTTTGCTGGAGTCACAGTAATTGTGGTCCCTTTGTGTAATCTCTGCTACTGCTCATATACTCTTGAGATAAGCCTGGCTGCTCTGCTACTGCTACCACTAACAGCCTAAGGGCACTGCACAGGATTCTGCCCAACATCCACCAGCGAAGATTGTGTATAAGTGTTAGCGAAACGACCACTAGATCGTCCCACTGACCACTTGCCTGAGACCACTGTTTCGCCAACCACTCGTGCATGGGTCGCAGGCGCGCAAGTGGCACCAGGTAAATGCAAGATGCCATCCTAGAAAACGCAAAGCTTTGCGCACCCTTATCTGGCGGCCGGCTTGATAATGTGGTAATTGCAGTAACAAGTTTTGGACTCTTTTCTCTGCCACAAAGACCAACCCTTCGTCTGTGTTTAAGACAGCTCCTAGGGTTTGGTTGTGCTTGGCACTAGGCTTGATTTTATTCTCGATGGAGAATCCCAATTGAAAGTGAAGGTTGATAGTTCTTTGAATGTTTTGTCTGCAAATCAGGGGAGACTCCCCTGTAATCAGCAAGTCATCCATGTAAGGGTACACTGGGATTGCCTCCCTGCACAGGTGTGCTGCCACCACCGCCTGTACCTTCGTGAATACCCTTGGAGCAGAAGCTATTCCGAAGGGCAGCACTTTGAATTGGTAGTGCTGGTTAACCATATTGAAACGGAAGAATATTCTGTGCGCTGGGAACATTGAAATATGAAAATAGGCATCTTTCATATTCAGTGTTGCCATGTAATCCCCCCCTTTTTAGTAGAGGGATTACCTCTTGTAGCGTAGTCATGCAGAACTTTTGTGGCTTGACATATTTGTTTGCAGGGCGCAAATCTAATACTGGGCGCATTGTTAGATCTTTCTTTGGCACAAGGAAGGAAGTTGAATAAATACCCTTGTTTAGCTGGTTGGCCGGCATGATTTCTATGGCGTCCTTTTGGAGCAGTGTGACGATTTCCTCGAGGAGGATGCGTTGGTCTTCCTTGGAGTGGGTTTTCTGGCGTGGGGAGGGTGATTCCGGGGTTGACCGAGAAGCTCTATACAATATCTGCCCGCTACGGTGGATAGCACCCATCTGTCTGAGGTGATTCCCTCCCATGCTTGGGTGAAGTTGGAAATGCGCCCTCCCCTACTGCAGAGGCATGGTAGGGCACCTGAAACGGGATGTCACTGCTTCCGAGGTGGGGTACCATCTCTGGAGGAGGAAGCCCTTCCCCGACCGCGTGATCTGCGCTGTCCTCTCTGGTAATTTTGAGGGGCTTGGCCCAGATTGTTCCCCCAAGCCGTACCCTGGTTTTGGTTATAGGAACCCCTCAGGGCAAATTGTCCTTGTGTGTGACGAAAATTGCCGTTTCCCCTTTGGCCAGGAGGTTTAGTAGTCAATTGGCCCAATGACTTCAGTGCCTTGGCTGTCTTTAAGGTGTCCTCGACGGCCTTGCCAAAGAGTATATTGGTCTCGGAGGGCATGTTAATCAGAGTACCCTGCGTCTCTGGCTTAAAGCCGTATTGGCGTAACAAAGCATGACACTCAATAATGGTACCCTCCGCTATGATTCTTCCGCCGTTGTCCACGGCGTCAAGGCTGTTCTTTAGCAGGCAGATTGACACTGCCCTCCCTTCTGCAGCCACCAGTGCTAACAGCCTTGAGGGGTTCCGGGGCTGACGGGAGTAACGCTGAGATTTCGGCCCATTTATGGCAGTTATAACTAGCTAATAAGGTCGAGTTATTAGCAATTCTGGTCTGGAATGCAGCAGAAGAGGCCACCTTCCTGCCCATTGTGTGAAGCGTCTTGCTTTCCTGGTCTGGGGGAGCCTCAGAGGAGGCTAGGGGAGTACCTGCTCTTTTTCTTGTTGCAGTAACAAGCGAGTCAGGCTTAGCTGGCCCCTAATGTATGTAATGCAGTTCCAAACAGTTTTTCAATGCATGGGTTCACTGCCCTCGTTTGATTGGGTGTCTCCAGCGAGGGTTCTACCTTCTGCTGGACAGACTTTAGTAGTTGAATAAACTGAGTAACAGCTTTTTTTTATCTCCCAAGAATTTGTCAACAAAATCCTTGTCCTGTGGATCCTCTAGGGTAGATATTTGAAAATGTTCACCCGCTTTAATAAGTACCTCGTTCAGGAGAGGTTGGTTATCAATAGGTGAATCTACAATAGGGGGGGTCTTGATCAACTGGTGGATCTATGATGTACATGTCTGTATCAGGGTCACCCTCATCCTCCTCATTATCCCTATAATAAGGGTCTGCGGCTTCTTGGTCATAGAGGTCTTCATGCTCCGTGTCCGGGTCATATAGTTCAATTATAGTTGGATTTTGCGCTGTTTCGCCGGGACGAGACCTTTTAGCAGGGGATTCAACAGGGTTCTGTGACCCAATGGCTGCTGTTGTAGGAAGGGTGGAGTGAAAACTTGAAGTAGCAAGCGTCTTTCTCATAAACATTTGCCATGAAAGACATTCTTCTCATGACCCCATCTATATCTCCAGCTGAACATTGGGCAGAACTAGGAATGACCATAGACTGGGGTGGGAGACCTAGATCTTCTGGTGTGGGTGGGATTACCTTAGAAGGTGCAATGAGCTCTAACGCCCCTTTTCGTAACATGGACCGAACCTCCAGCAGCAGCAGCAGCAGCAGCAGCAGCAGCAGCAGCAGCAGCAGCAGCAGCAGCAGCAGCAGCAGAGGGATGTGGTTTTCCTGTCGGGCCACCGGTGGTATTCGCTGACACTTTGATGAAACTCCAAGGTGTGTGCATGCGCGAGAACCTCCAGCACCCATGTGTCTGTGGAGATGGTTAATGTTAATGCTAAAGGACATTTGTACCGCACACGATCACCACCGGAGTGGTCCCCTGGCGCACTGGCGGCTCTGAAAGAGGGAGGGTGCGTTAGGGGTAGGAAGCAGGGAAAGTGCAAGAGAGCAGTGATGTGCTGTTGCCAGCCTCAGCCCAGTGGGTCCGTTGGCTGGGCCTGGGGTGTGTGTGCGGCCGGTAGTCATTGTGTACTGTTGTGCAAGTCTGTGTGTTTTTGTTTTGTTGTTGCAGTGTTAGTGAAGTTTGTGCGGTTTGTTGTGCTGTAGGTTTGTGGTTGTGTTTGGTTTAGAGTTTGAGGGGTGTGTGCAGAGGGGGAAATCGTTAGTAGAATTGATTAGTTGGCATCTCTATCCTGAATTGAGGCTCTATGCTTGCGTAGTCTCCCATGATGCGTCTCTGTCCTGATCTGGGCCCATCTAGCATTCAAGGTCCCTTTCGCATCTGGCGCCCAGCTCCAAGGCCTCCCTCACAACCTACCTGTCCTCCTTCCTACTCCTGTGGCCAGTGTGCCTGCCAATGTCCACCACTCGGCTAGTGTGGTGAATGCCAGTATCTCAACAATTCAATTAACACTTTGGTACCTGGTAGCTACTATGGGGGGGTGACGATGTTTGGTGGGATTGGCTGGGGTGGTTGACTCAGTTTCCTGGGTGTCACCTGTGTTTCAGTCTATCTGGTGTAACCAGTCTCTGTGCTGCAGGAGCTTCCCTGTCCGCTCTGGGGCTGTCTGAGTGCTTTCCAGTTTAGTCATCCTTTTTCTCTGTTTCAGTTTTCAGTTTGAGTCTGTGGTGTTGAAGAGCCAGGTTTTTAGTAATTTCCTGAATTTGTGGTGATCTTCGCGGTTTCTTATTTCTTTTGGGCTGCTGTTCCAGTTTTTTGCAGCTAAGTGGTAGAAGGAGGTGCCTCCAAGTTTTTTCTTAAGGTAAGGGTTTACTTCCAGGCGGATTTCGTTGCCGGATCGGAGGGGCCTTGTTGGTTTGTAGATTGTTATTTTCTTTTGTAGGAATCTGCTCCTTGTCCATTGATTGCCCTGCACGTTATGCACATGGTTTTGAAGGTGATGCAATGTTTTACTGGCAGTCAGTGTAGTGTTTTTAGGGCAGGAGTGATGTGGTCTCTTCTGGATAGTTTGAGGATTATTCTGGCTGGTGCATTTTGGATCCGTTGAAGTTTCTTCAGGAGGTATTCTGGTATACCGAGGTACAGGCTGTTTGCATAGTCGATTCTTGACATGATGAGGGCGACGATGGCGAGTGTTTTGTGCGTGAAGGAGAGGAAAGGTAGGATTCTTCTTGCTGTGCGAAGAAGAAAAAAGCTTTTCTTCACTGTTGCATTTATCTGTGGTTCTAAGGTTAGGGTGTTGTCCATCAGGACTCCCAGATTTTTAACTACCTTAGATGGTGTCGGTGCTGTTCCCATTTCCGTTGGCCACGGGATGGTGGTTTTGTTGTCTTGGTCATTGGATATGATCATGATTTCTGTCTTTCCTGGGTTGATTTTCAGGTTGTTGGCATTCATCCAGTTGAGGACTTCTTTTAGAAAGTCGATTAGAGCTGAATGAGCTGCTTCGGTGTCTTTGATTTTGTAGGTGATTTGAGTGTCATCTGCGTAGTTGTAGCAGGTAATGTTGTATTTTTTGAAGATTCTGATGACCGAAGTCTGGTAGATGTTGAAGTATAGTGGTGATAGTGAGGATCCTTGTGGCACTCCACAGTCGTTAACTCTTGGAGTGGATTTGAAGGGTTTAATCCATATGGTTTCTGTTCTGTCTGTTAGGAATGATTTAGTCCAGCGTAGTGCTGTGTCTGTTATGCCTATGTCTTCTAGTCTTTTGGTGAGGGTGTCATGGCTAACTGTGTCAAAGGCTGTGGAGAGGTCGAACAGAATAAGGGCTGAGGTTGTGTTTGAGTCTGCGTTAGTTTTTAGGTCGTCCCAGATGGATAGTAGTGCAGTTTCGGTTCCTCTTGCTGGTCTGAAGCCGACTTGAGCTTGGTCTAGCAGGTGGCGTTTTTCTACGTGTTCTTGTGTAAGTTTGTATACGTAGGTTTCCAGGAGTTTTGCCGGGTAGGGAATGTTTGAGATCGGCCTGTGGTTGGATAGGTCTTCTACGTCGCCACTTGTGTTTTTTAGAAGTGGCTTGATATATGCTGATTTGAAGATCCTCAGTACAGTCCCTGCTGCCAATGATAGATTTAGAAGGTTTCTGTAATATTCTGCTGGCATTCCTTTTGCGAGGATTGATTTGTAGATGTCCGGGGGACAAGGATCCATGGGTGATCCAGCTTTCTTGCTGCGTTTTACCAGCATTGCGAATGCCTCTGCTAATATTTCAGGAACGTTTTTGAGTTGGTGCTGTGGTTCTGTGTTAGGTTCGTTTGGTTGTATGTTTTGGTCGGTTGGTCTCTTTTGTATGGTTTGTCGGATGTCATTGATTTTTTTTCTTGAAGTGGTCTTCCAGCTCGTTGCATAGTTTCTCTGAGGGGTTTGGGGTGTTATGGTCTCCCACATGCCGAAGTCCGCCAGGCGGCCTTCCACCAGGGTGCACGGGTGGGGGCCCAACGTCCTGGCCGGTTCAATCTTGCTTGGGAGTTGACGGGCCACCTTGCGGTCGACGGCGGTGTCTCTCACCCGAGCGACCCCTGTTGGCTTCCTGGTTCGAGGCGCGGGAGGGCTGTCGGTAAGAGGAAGAGCCCCCGCCAAAACCCTTCGAACACCAGATCGTTATTGAGGAACGAAAGAACAGTCATCATAGCTGCAGTGCCCAGGGCACGTGCCGTCTCCGTGTCGGTCTTGATGGCCTGGAGGGTTTCATCCACAGCCTTCCCGAACAGGTTGTCCCTGTCAAAGGGCATGTCCAAAAACGGTGTCTGGACCTCCAGTCTAAAGTTGGTGGCCTTGAGCCAGTCACAACGGCGAAGACGAACAAGTTACTTTCTTACCTGGTAACGTTCTTTCGATGGGATGGTCCGACGACGTATTCCATATCTTTGACAGGTAATCACCACAGCTGTGCTGCTTCGTAAACATTTTACGGCGTCTGCGTCCTGCATCGATGACGTCGATGCGCCGTCGTCGAGGACCTCCTCCGACGTCATCCGATGTGATAAGTAGGACGCACGTCGCCCATAGCCTCAGTTGTAGTTTTTTCCCCCAGAACGTGTGACATTAGTCTACTGCCAGTCAGACACAAAGCCTTGCGAAACGTAAGCTGCAATCGCATAAGCAATTCTGCAGCGGGGAAGGTAGGGAGGGAGCGATATGGAATACGTCGTCGGACCATCCCATCGAAAGAACGTTACCAGGTAAGAAAGTAACTTGTTCTTCGAGGGGATTGGGTCCTCCGACGTATTCCATATCTATGACAGACTCCCAAAGCAGTACCAGAGCAAGGAGGAGGGAAAGAATTTAGAATGAAAATTTAGAATTGCCAATCAAATACCAGAGCAAAGGACCGCCTTGCTAAAGGCCAGATCCTGTCCTCGGATGGAATGGAGGGAATAGTGACGTACACATGTATGTACTGAGGCCCAGGTGGCTGCATCACAGATGTTGCGAATAGGAACAACCCTCTGCAGGAAAGTAGATGCAGCCATACCACTGGTAGAATGGGCCCGCAAGCCAGCCGGTGGGTACTTACCCGCCAAGCGGTAACACTCCGAGATGGCCAAAATAATCCAGCGAGAGAAAGTCTGTTTGGTCACAGCTTGTCCCAAATGCTTTCCAGCGTAACCAATAAAGAGTTGATCGTCCACTCTGACCCGGGACATGCGTGAAACATAAAAGCTTAAAGCTCTCCTAGGATCAAGCCTATGGAGCCTCTCCTCTTCCTTACCAGGATGCAGAGGAGGATAGAATGCCGGAAGAACAACCTTCTGGGCCAAATGAAATTTCGGGCACTACCTTCGGAAGAAAAGAAGGTCGGACTCTAAGGACAACCCAGTCCTTATGGAAAACAGTGAAGGGAGGCTTAACTGAAAGTGCCTGTAACTCACCCACTCACTCACTCTGCGTGGGGAAGTGACCGCAACCAAAAATACAGTTTTAAGAATCAACAGTCTCAAACGACAAGAGTGCAAAGGCTCAAAGGGAGCACCCGTTAGAAACCTGAGAACAAGGTTCAAATCCCAACCGGGCACCAGGAAAGGTGACGGAGGGAACACATTAGTGAGCCCTTTCAGAAACTGTGAAATTAAAGGGATTTTAAAGTAGGAACACTCTTCAGGCGAGTGCTTAAAGATGGACAGTGCCGCCAGGTAACCTTCAATGGTACCCACTTGCAAGCCCCTGTGGGCCAAAGAAAGTAAAAAGAACAGAACCATGGGGATGTCACATGCAAAAGGATCCACATTCTGAACTCTGCACCAGTCGCAGAATTTACGCCAACGGCAACGGTACAGAGACTTTGTTGCTGGCCGTCGGGCCGAAAGCAACACCTCCATCACGTCTTCAGGGAGGTCCCAATCCTTATACCTCAACCTTTCAGAAGCCAAGCGTGAAGGTTGAGGGATCTGACCTCTGGATGGAGAACCTGACCCCCCTCCCGTGAGAGCAGATCGTCTTAGTAGGGAAGACGACGTGGAGGGCAGATGGACAACTCGAAAAGGTCCGGGTACCACGTCCTCCGAGCCCACGCCGAAGCAATGAGGATCATCCGGGAACCGAACTTCCGTAACCTCCGCAGCACTTGCAGGATGATGGGGACTGGAGGAAACGCGTACAGCAGTGGGAATGACCACTCCACCACGAACGCGTCTCCTAAGGCTCCTTTTGGAGGATATTCCCGCGAGCAGAACCTCTCGCACTTCCGGTTGACACTGGAGGCGAAGAGATCCACTTGAGGGGTCCCCCAAAGGGCGAAGATCTCCAGGAGAATCTTCTGAGCCAACTCCCACTCGTGAGAGATCGTGCTCTGCCTGCTCAGAGCGTCCGCCGTCACGTTTTCGTCTCCGGCCAGATGAACTGCCGAGATCGAAACTTCCTGCTGGATGGCCCAGAACTCGAGCTGCATCGCCTCCCTACACAGAGGAAGTGACCCTGTCCCCCCCCCTTTTTGTTGAGGTAGTGCATGGCCACTGTGTTGTCTGTCAGGATCAGGACATTCTTACCTCGTACAGTCGGCAGAAAAGCCTCCAGGGCTAGCTTGACGGCCCTCAGCTCCAACAGATTGATATGGAGTCTGGACTCCGACGGAGACCAACGACCACTGACTGTCAGCTCGTTGGCATGAGCTCCCCATCCCGTGAGGGATGCATCCGTCACGATCGTCACCTCTGGCCAGGGAAGCCAAAACGGAGCCCCCTTCATCAAGTTGCCTTCGACGGCCCACCACAGAAGGTCCTGGGCGACCGAGGGCGGCACCTGAACCGGGTCCGACATCCTGCCGGAGGACTGCGACCATTGCATCTTGAGTGCCCACTGCGAAGATCTCATCCGCAGGCGAGCCTCTGGCACTAGAAGAATGCAGGACGCCATGAGGCCGAGCAACCTCAAGAACTCGAACGCTGGGAGCGTCTGGGCATGCTGAAACTTGTGCACCATCTGCTGAATGTGAAGAGCCCTCACCTGGGAGGAAAACACTGCCCCAGGGAAGTGTCGAGCACTGCTCCGATGTACTGGAGCCGCTGTGTTGGCGTCAAATGGGACTTCTTTAAATTGAGGGAGAAGCCCAGCCTGTGAAGGGAGTGGCAGGTGACTGACAGATGATCCAGGACCTGCTCGGGAGAGCGCGCCCTGATCAACCAATCGTCCAGGTAGGGGTAGACGTGAATCCCCCCCTTGCCTGAGATGCGCTGCCACCACCACCATGAGCTTGGTGAAAACCCTCGGGCGGAGGTCAATCCGAACGGCAGGACCCGAATCTGAAAGTGCGAGTCGCCAAACGCGAACCTCAGGCACTTCTTGTGCTTGGGATGGATCGGCACATGGAAGTAAGCATCCTTGAGGTCGAGAGACACCAACCAGTCCTGAAGCTGAAGGGCCTGGAGGACTTGAGAGAGAGTAACCATCTTGAACTTGTCCTTCCTGAGGAGTTTGTTCAAACCGCGCAAGCCCATGATGGGTCTCAATCCCCCGTCTTTCTTCGAAATCAAAAAATAAGGGGAATACCATCCCTTGTTCCTCTCCGCTACAGGCACCAGTTCTATGGTGCCTTTCTCCAGCAGGGCTTGAATTTCCTGCGCAAGGAGCGGATCCGGACTCTTCAAAGAGAGGTTCCCTGGTGGATTGTCGTGAGGCCTCTGCCGAAAGGGAAGACAGTAGCCGTGGGTAATGATCATCAGAACCCACACATCTGAAGTAATGGCACGCCACTCTACAAGATGCTGCGCCAGTCTTCCCCCAACCGGCGAACCATGGGACATGGCCTCATGACTGAGTGGTAGCAGCTGCGGCGTTACCTGAGGGCAAAGAGGCAACTGCCCGAGCGGCCTTGGCACCACGGGTACCCTGTCGTCCACCTCTGGTACCCCTGCGTTGGCCTCTTTGACTGCCAGCTCCTCTCGCTTTACCAAAGGAGGAGTAATAACGAAAGGAACCACCCCCTCCATTGCTGTCCCCTAGGACGAAAAAGCTGAGGTTGCCTGACTGCAGCACCCAACGATTTGGCTGCAGCTTTAGCGGTCTGCAACCTCTCAAGGCTCTCGTCAGCCTTGCTGCCAAAAAGGTGTTCACCGTCAAAGGGCATACTTAGGAGCCGGGATTGCACATCAGGAGCAAACCTCGACTTCCGCAACCACGCAAACCTGCGTATCACGGTGCTCGCCACCATGGACCTGCTGACGCATTCAGCCATGTCCAAACCCGACTGAACTGACTCACACATGGCATCCTTACCATCCTGGACCATAGCAAGGAAACCATCCCGTTCGTCCCCTTCGGGAATATGTTCAGCCGCTAACGCAACACAGTTCCACAGAGTGTGTGTGAAACGAGACAAGGCACATATGGAGTTGGCTGCCTGAAGCGCCATACCACCTGAAGAAAACACTTTCTTCGCCCAGCCATCAAAACGTTTGTCGTCCTTATCAGGAGGGATGGTAGGGTACGACGCCTGCTTTGCCGGGGCCGTGGCCGCCTGCACCACCAAACTCTCCGGAGTGGGGTGCCTGGTCAAGTAGCAGGGGTAGCTACTGGCTGGACGGTATTTTCGCGACAAGGACCTGCCCACCTCCGGGAGACTCTCCGGAGCAGTCCAAGCCGCCGCCACCCTTCTCTGTAGAGCCATATGAAACGGCAGTACCGGGTCAGTTGGGGGACCAACATCAAGGATGTCCGTGAGATCATCCCTGGGGGAGCAGACCATCCCAAGTACTCGGAGACCCTAGCCATAAGGCGCCGGTACGAGGAATCGGCATGAGAGCCAGGCTCAGGCCTACAAAACTCCACCTCCGGAGAGGTGTCCAGTCCACTGGCATCATGCAGTGACTGCCTCAAATCGTCAAACTGGCTATGGCCCGAGACCATCTCATCTGGAACCTGACTAGGAACCAGGCCATCAGAGTCCTCATCCACCTCCGAAATATATTCCAGGTGTTGAAAAGAAGGCACTCGAGAGTGCTTGCTCTTAGCCAGAGCCTTTCTAGGGGGTTCCCCCGTGCCACGGGGTACCTCCGACACCCCAGCCTCGAAAGGCGTCGAGTGAATCGGCGCCGGCGTCGAGAGGACAGGCATCGGCGTCGAGTAAATCGGCGTCGACGTCAGATGCAGGGCCGCCAGCATCGGCGTTGCCGACCCTCGAAGCCGGAGCTCCGAGCGTGTCCTTCGACGACCTGAGCGTCGACGACTTCCTCGGAGTCGGAGCCCCGAGAAAGCCTGTCGACGCCCTCGACGTCTCAAGTGTCGATGTCTTCCTCGAAGACATCACAGGTGCACACGGTCTCGAGCGCGTCGAGGACCGGGACCTGGAATGGGTACGTCGAGAACGAGTCCCCATGTCCGAACGGGACCTCTCCCGTGACTCGTGCCGACCACTCTTGCGAGCGGTGTCTCTCGACCTTTCACGGCCGACCCCACTTGGGGGCGCGGACGGCTTAGTACCCTGCGACTCAAGAATCGCCAGCATTTTCTTCCCGAAGGAAGCCCATTCCTCCGGCGTCGCACGGCTGGTGGGGTAAGCGACGTGCCGGGCAGAGTCCTCAGAAGAGGACCTGGAAGACGACCGCTGTCGGCGCTTCCGAGAATGCCTCGAGGAGGCCGAGGAGTGGCGAGACCGACTCCTAGAAGGAGACCCACTAGACTTCCGACGACGCGGAAAGTCACCTCTCGAATCATCCGTCGAAAGCCCCGCAGACTTCGACTTCCGGGGCTTGGACACCCGACCTACCGACAACAACTTCTTACGTTCCCGTAAGGCTTTGGACGTGAGCGACTGGCAGTCGATACAGTCATCCGTGTCGTGGGCCTCCCCGAGACACCAGAGGCAGGCGTCATGGGAGTCCATCACCGAAATCTTGGACCCACACTCCCCGCACTTGAAGCCCGGACGCGGGGTCGAAGACGAAGTAGGAGACATCTTCTCACGAAGGATTTTCTCACAAAAAACGAACAGGTTCGAAGAACCGAGAAGAACAGAACTCCAAAGAGTCGAGGCGTAACCGAGATTCACGAAGCAACACGTTCGCGGAAAAAACGGAACTGAGGCTACGGGCGTCGTGCGTCCTACTTATCATATCGGATGACGTTGGAGGAGGTCCTCGACGACGGCGCATCAACGTCATTGACGCAGGACGCAGAAAAAAGTTTCCGAAGAAGCACAGCTGTGGTGATTACCTGTCATAGATATGTAATACGTTGGAGGACCCAATCCCCTCGAAAGGCTCCGTTTTCCATCTGACAGAAACCTGTGTCCGTGATGTGAACGAGGTTGCTGGAACTGGCACCGTGGGTGGAGCGGTCGGAGGGGCCGTCAGCATCCTCCTCTGTATCTCCGACACCAGCGTGTGGAGAGTCGAAATGATGTCCAGTGAAAGATCTTTAGGCAGTATATGGGGCGGAGGAGCGCTAGGGCCCTCGTCGTCATCTCCATAAATGGTAACCCCGTCGTGGGGTGATTCCCCGACATTCCCCTCGTCATCGCCCTCCTGAACAGTGTGGACGGAAATTATTTCATCCTCATCAGCCGAAGAAATGTCAGTTCCCTGGAGGCCTTCACTGCCCCGCCAGCCCCCTTATTCGGTTCCTGAGGGGTCAGTCTCGGGCTTCTTCTCCGGGGTCTTCTCAACTGGCTTGCTCGAAGCCTCCCTTCTAGGAGGAAGAGACACCCTGGCCGTCATCGGGGTCATCCCCTACAGCATTCGAGAATGACGCCACCACCAACTCGATGGAGGCCAACGGTTTTGCTTCGTGCACCTGGGCCTTCATGGAAAGGCCGGATCCCTTGTCTGGCTTGGCCTTCTTCACCGCCGTGTCGGACACCTTACCCTGCGTGGCCTTCTCCTTCGGGGCCTTGTCGGATGCCTTGTCTACCTTGGCCTTCTCCTGTTTGTCCTTCTCCGGATTCTCTCTCAGCTTCCCCAGGATAGCCGACTTTCTCTTGGACGAAGAGCCACAGTGGTGACTGGAGATAGATGCAGATGGGGATGACGATCGCGCCCCGACTGTCGCAGGACCTGCAGCAGTGGCGACCCCGACGGATGCTGACTCGCATTGCTTGGCCTTGTGATGGGCCCTCGCGGGTGGGAGGCCCTCAAGGACTTAGAAGCCCACTCGTTTGCCGGATACAGGAGCGGTATGCCACTGGGTACCAACCAGGCTGGAAGCCTTGGCCTGCAGCCACGACTCCAACTGTTGGTGTCAATCCTTCATTGTGCGCTTTGCGACGCCACAGCAAAACACACAATCTTCCTCATGCGTCGGGTGTAGGCAGTACAGACACTGGGAATGCTTGTCATCCATGTACACATTCCTCAAACCACAGTCAGAGCAAAGCTTGAAGAGGGAAGCGCCATCCTTCCTCTCGTCCGACATGATCCACGTGATGTAGGTCTGAAAAATCTTCTGGAAGCCTCCAAGAAGAACACTTGACGAAAACAACCCTTGATGGGCACTGAAACATTTTTTAAAATAAAAACGAGTCCCCGTTAGTCGGAAGGATAATCGATGGAGCACACAGGCTCGATTGACAGCAATTTTAACTATCAAAAAGCAAAAAACACAGAACGAAAGCTCAAAACTTGAACGTGCGGTAAAAATCTGAAGATGGCTGCCAGAGGAGGGGCTTAGGTGGAGGGCAGTCATTGGCTGGGGCCAGTATGACCCAGAGCTCAGTGATTGGTTTATAGGGGAAAGACAGTTTAGAAACGAAACTGAAACTGTTTTTTCTTTTACCGAAGATTCCCAGCCTGACGACGGGGAATATTCATGAGCATGTGAATCCATGCCAGACCCCATGCTGGAGGACTGGTTATTTAACAGCCAGAGCAACAGCTGCAACACATCTCTGTAGAGGGAGTGCACGCCACCTTGCTTGTTTAGATAGTACATGGCCACTGACTGTATTGTCTGTCAAGATCAGGACATCCTTTCCCTTCTGAGAAAAGGGTGCAAACGCTTTCAGAGTAAACCTGTTGGCTTGCAACTCAAGCCCATTGATGTGCCACATGGCTTCCATCGCTGACCAAAGGTCCTCACAGTGAGCACTCCAATCCTTCAGAGACGCATCTGTGACCACTCCGGCCTGTGGCCACGGAACCCAGAAGGGTTCCCCCTCCAGTAAATTGTTGTTGTTGGCCCACCACGACAAGTTGTTGTCCACTAACCTGGACACCCCGAGAAGGTCCTTGAGGGTTCTGAGGTACTGGGACCACTGACCTCATAGGAGCCATTGTAAGATCTTATTCGCAACATGGCTTCTGACACTAGAAAAATACAGGAGGCCATGAGGCCTAAGAGGCGGAGGAAGGAAGCAGCTGGTAAGGTGGCGTGGTTCTGAAACAGACTCACCATCTGCGCAATACTGATTATTCTCTCCTCTGGTGGGAAAGGCTTCCCTACCAGAGTGTCTAGGACTGCCCCGAAGAATACGAGCCTCTGGACTGGTGTCATGTGGGACTTCTGCAAGTTCAGGGAGAAGACCAGCATGTGGAGTAGTGAACAGATGTCCTCTAGGTGGGACAAAACCCGCTCCACCGACTTCTCTCAGATCAGCCAGTCGTCCAAGTACGGGAATACATGGACACCAGATGTCCTGAGGTGAGCCGCGACCCGACCACTGCCATGAGCTTGGTGAAGACCCTTGGAGCAGAGGTCAACCAAAAGGAAGCAACTTGAACTGATAGTGCTTGTCCCCTATGAGGAACTTCCATGTGCTGATGCATCGAAAGCACAGGATGTAAGTGTCCTGATGATCTATGGACACCAGCCAGTCCTGCAACTTGAGAGCGTGCAGAATATCTCTCAATGTCACCATCCTGAATCGGTCTTTCCTCAGGAACTTTTTCAAGGCCCTGAGGTCCAAGATGGGACGGAGACCTCCTCCCTTCTTGGGTACCAGGGAATACTGGGAATACCAGCCAGATTCTCTCTGCTCGGGCGGTACCTCTTCCACGGCACCCTTCAACAACAAGGCTCGCAGTTCTTCCTGGAGCTCCTGTTCTGGTTGGCATAGAGGTGGTGGGCGTCTGCACAGAGGTTTCCTGAAGAAGAGCAGACAATCCCAACGCAGGAGCACCAGGGCCCAGGGGTCAGAGGTAATCTCTCGCTGTTGGGGCCAATGCTTGGACAGCCGTCAACCAACCAGAGAGTGGAAAATCAAAGCAGCATTGAGTACAGAGCCGCACCAGCTGCCTGCTGGCCTCTGGAAGGCCCCCTGCCCTTTCCAGAGCTCAAGAAATGTTTCTGCCCCTGCCTGGCTTGCAGGAGCTGTGCCTTCCTACTGTAAGGAACGTAACGACTGAATCCACACTCTCTCCTCCTTCGGGTTCAAAGGCCCTGTTCTAAAATGGCTCTCCTCTTACCTTTCCTCTCGTTCCTTTGCTGTTTCATGGGGAGGCCAGACCTCTCCTTCCTTCCTTCTTATTTAAGGTGTTCCTCAAGGCTCTGTACTTGGCCCTTTCCTCTTCTCTCTCTATACCTCCCTCATTGCCCCTGTCATCTCCTCCTTTGGCATCTCCAATCATTTCTATGCGGACGACACCCAACTCTTTCTATCTTTCTCCTCCTTCACACCTGACCTCCACCTTAAACTCTCCTCTTGTCTCACAGCCATCAAGAACTGGATGTCCTCCCGCTTTCTCTCACTTAACACCGATAAAACCGAAGTCCTTTTCTTCCCCGCTAACGCTCTTCCCCCTACCTCTCCTCCCCGTTCATCCACTTTCCTCCTTCCAATCTCCCCATCTACACTCATGCTCGCAACCTAGTTGTTCTTTTTGACTCCTCTCAACAAATTTCTCTCACCTCCCGCTCCTGCAGATACCACCTCTACAATATTTGCAAAATCCGTCCCTCCCTCACATTCCATGCTACCAAACTCCTAATCTCCGCACTCATCTTTTCCCGCCTCTACTACTGCTCCTCTATAATTTTCGGTCTTCCCTCATCTCAGCTTGCCCCTCTTAAATCTATATACCACTCTGCCATTCGAACCCTCTGTCTCCTTACCTCCCGTGACTCCATCTCCTCTTCGCTCTCTCGACTAGGCTGGCTACCTTTCCACCTACAACGAAAATTCCACTTTCTCTGCCTGGTTTTCAAATCCCTTCATGGTCTTGCCCCTCCTTATATCTCCTCCCTTCTCTCCTTCTACTCCCCCTCTCGCTCCCTTCGTTCCGCTGACCACTTCCTTCTCTCTGTACCTCCTTCCCCCCTGCGCTTCTTCCCAGTTCCACTCTTTCCAACTTCTTGCTCCTCTGTATTGGAACTCTCTCCCCCTCTCAATCCACTCTTCCACTACCCTCATCTCATTTCGCACTTCCCTTAAATCCTTTCTCCTCCAATCCCCACCTTGAAGCCCCCCCTGCCCTCTCTACTCCCCCCCCGTCTTTCATCTCTTCTAATCCCTCCCCTCCCTTACCACCTTCCCTTTCTATTTTACACTCTCTCTCCCTTCCTTCTACACTCACTCAATCCTTCCCCGCCCCTCCCTCTACTCTCCTGTTCCCACTCCACTTCTCCCCCCTCTCAGTCAATTGCTCTTTGCACCGTTTTGTTGTGGATGATTCAAGTTGCCACTTTGCTCACATTGTTATTTGGTGTTATTACTCTGTATTTTGTTGTTCCATTGTACAGCCCCTTGGTGTAAAGCGCTCTATAAATAAATAAATCAATCAATCCCCTGTCGCTAGAGGAAAATCTGAAGGAAGGTATAGCCGGCTGCGCAGCTAGGCCTAGAGATTTTGCAGCAAGCTTTGACTCCTTGAACTTCTCTGGGGAATCAATGGCCTTTGGACCGAAGATGCATTCCCCGTCAAAGTGAATGTTCAGCAACCTATTCTGGAGATTTGGGGGAAACCCAGAGGAGCGTAGGTAGGCCTGTTTCTAAAGTACCATGGTTGACCCCATGGACATACAGTCTGCATGTCCAGGCCCGTTTGCAGCGACTGGCTGGCCACCTTCTTCCCATCGTCGTCCAGCTGCATTAAGCCATCTCGCAGCTCCCCTTCAGAGATATACTGGGCTGCTCGGCCAAAGGAATATTTAGCAAACCCATATGAAACGTTACTAGCCTTCAAGGCCCTGCTGCCAGGGGTGAATATCTTATTTGCAACGGCATCCAGCCTCTCGCCCTCGCAGTGGATGAAACTGCCCTGATGAAAACCGTGGACACCCGAACAACTAGTCCCCCCGGGGTAGGACGAGAGGACAAAAAGGATGGATTCCCCTCTTGGCGGCCTGAACTTGCCAGGGAAAATGGAATTGACCGGGGACTAGAGCAGGGCTGTTGCCACAAGAAGGCCCTGTTTCAAAGGCTTAACTGCTTTCTTCCACGCTGAAGGCATCGGTGCTTGCATGGGGTCAGGGTCCCCGAGTGCCACCGAAGCCACCGAGGCTTGATGTTTCAGGGGGCGCATCTACACTTACAGCTGTCTTTTCAAACATTGCAAGCATCTGTGACTTGAAGTTTTCCCACTCGACGCGTTGTCGGCCCACCAACGACTTTCCTTGTTCTGATGAGGCACCAGAGTTGTGTCAGTGTCGTCTCTTCTTTTAATGAGAGGACGCGAACAAAAATGGCTACGTAAGTGAGAATGCTTCATCTTGCGTCAATGTCTACACTCCTTCTCGGGAGTAGGCCCCTACGTTTTGGGCTCTGAGGACCAAACGGTCAACCACACAGGTGATCTTGACAGCGGTCGGCCTACTGCGCGAGCTTGGCTGCCCGCTCCAGAAAAGACTTGGGGTTCATTTTCCCAAACGAAGCCCACCCCTTGGTGTTGTGACCTGTGCTGAGGCACCAAACACAGATGCCGTGTGGGTCGGTCACTGACAACTTGGAGATGCAGTCTTGAAACCTAAGACCTGAGGTGCGGACAAGAAAAAAACAAGGTTCGACAAGGAATCGTCGAATACAGTCGAGGAATCGATGAGTAACTCGCTATGTTCCTCAGGAGCTGCGTGTCAACCGTGCGGAAAAAAGGGAACTGAGGTAAGGGGTATAGCGACACAGTATACAGCAGGAGCCCCCTCACCGTGCACCCGATGCACCTCCAGAGCCCAGCCGCCCATCGACAACACGGACTGCAGGAGCAGCCGTGCATCAACTGAAGCTGACATCGCGAAGCGCTCCATCTGATCCATCTGCCCGCTGTAGGTGAGCCTGAAGCCCACCGGCGGCACGAACTACGCCGTGCCTCCTTTAGCAGGCACCCGGAATCGTGTGCACTTCGACACAAGTTCCCGCATCCAAGATGGCCGCCGCCATCATTGTTTACCGTGTTGCCTAGCAACACCTTACATCTTGCCCAGAAGGCCACCGGCAGGCGGAAGCCGGCCCACTTGAGGAAGGCCCAAGAGAGCAAGGCCCCTTCCTGTTTGCCCCTGTTCGCCACTTTGCGCCACTAGCCTTGCAGAGTGAAATCTCATGCAAAGTCAGAGGAGTAGCAGTCATCCTGCTATCGGCGGTCAACACCTGTGAGTACATTATTGCTGCTAAATTCTACTCGCACAGTAAACAAGCTCCATGGACCGCATCTTTATCCAGCACTCCACCTTGACTTACCTCTAACCTGGCATGTGCTTAGCTCTGTACTACCACCTCTGCCTATTATGCTATGCGCAGCACGCTACTTGCATAACTACCACCTAGCCCCATTGCATGCAGCTGCCTCACCTGAATATGCTACCTTGGCCTATTCATAACTCGTTTGCACTGTATCCTAGATACTGTATCCTATGATGTGTATAGCGCCTTAGGGTCACCAACAAACTACCTATGATTAATGCTGTACCCCATGATCACTATCAGTCCAGACTGCTCTGTGTCTTGCCTTATGGTCACTATAGTCCATATCCGTCTTACTATAGCTGACTATACTACCATAGTACTATTGGGGCCACACTGTGTTTTCCCTTCACCAAGCCAATGTCTTGGGCATCCTGCAAGTCTATTGTGTCATGCCTTATGGTCGCTAACGGACCACCTGATTGCTGTGCCTTATGGTCGCTAACGGACCACCTGATTGTGCTGTGCCTTATGGTCGCTAACGGACCACCTGATTGTGCTGTGCCTTATGGTCGCTAACGGACCACTGTGACTGGGTTGTGCCTTACGGACCACTTGATTGCTGTGCCTTATGGTCACTAAGGGGCCACTTTGATTGAGTTGCGCCGTAAGGTCGCTAACAAACTACATTGATTGTGTTATGCCTCACTGTCACCAACAGTCTACCCTGGGTGTACTGTCCCTTACGGTTGCTAACAGCCCTCATGGTCACTATCAGACCACTTGCTCTTAGACTATACCAGGTCTACAACAGCCTAATAGCTATAGATTCACCCATGTACTCTCTCAGTATCCTACTCACTAGATGACTGCCCACCCTTCTCCTCCTTATACTACACTCTGGTTGGACCATACTCAACCACACCACCGCCCCTGTGCACCACCTGCACCACACCACAACTATGCCCTCCTACGCCCTCCACACCAACCCTTACCTCAACAACCCAGCCTTATGGATCCAACATTTTGCTTCTAGACCTTTACCAAACATACCTTGTTCCATCACCTTGAGAAATGCCAGACTTGGCTTGCGACTCACTCACGTTTCCCATCACTCGGCGCATCGTAACAAACTGCCACGGACCCCCACACCGTCCACACTTACGCCAAATCCTTCACCATCCCCTTCTAACTTCCCTAACTCGAGCAATATCAAAGGTGCGTTAATCAATGCCAGATCACTCGCGGCTCACGCCCTAGAAGTAGCTGACCTCATCCTCAACCTTGACCTCGACTTCATAGCAATTACCGAAACTTGGCTTCACGCAGCCTCAGGCCCTTTACTCTCCCTCGCCATCCCTCCAGGCTATAACATTATCAGACATGACCGCAATTCTAATCTGTCCAAAGGTGGTGGCATTGCCATTATCCATAAAAATGTTCTAAACTTCCACCTCTCTGCCACACACCACTTTTTCACGCTGGAAGCACTGACAGCTAAACTAGCTGTTACCCCTAACCATTCCATCACCTTCCATCTACTTTACCGGCCACCTGGCCCGCTATCTACCTTCGCTGAGGACCTCTCTAACATCATCACTCACAACACCAAAACCAATTCCCAAGTCACGATATTGGGGGATTTCAACCTAGGTCTTTCTGACCCCAAGGACACTGCTGCCACGACTATTGATAATATCCTTACGAATGCAGGATTCACACAGTCAATAAACCAACCTACCCACGACAAGGGCAGAACCCTCGACTGGCTAGCCTCCCACAATTGTCCCATCAACATCACCTCCAACCAACAGTGCTCATGGACTGACCACAACTTAATTACGTTCAATATCCAGTCCAAACCCGTCAGCCCTTCTCCAAGCATTTCACCTGCTACGGCCACTTGCAATAAACGTGACATCACCTGCTACAGACTCCTCCCTCTCCTCCTCCCTGCTCTCAATGACCAGGCTCTCTCATGTTCCGACCCCACGGCCTTGGTTGACGCTTTTAATCGTGCTATGCTTAAAGCCTTAGAGACCATCGCACCTTCTAAACTCGAGCCCACCTGAACTCCTGGTTTACACCCCAGCTTAGAACCTTGCGCAAAGAAAAACGAATTGCGGAATCTCACTGGAAAAGCAACCACTCTCCAGCCAACAAATCGTGGCTACTCTTGGCTACTCTTAATTACAAGGAAGCCATACTCCAGACAAAAAAAGACACATACAATAAACGGATCGAACAAGCCAAATCCAACACCAAAGAATTGTTCAAAATCCTAACCAAAGAATTGTTCATAATCCTAAAAGAACTTGAAACTCCTGTTACTGCACCAGACACCTGCACCAAAGATAGAACCTGGTGCTCCAAAATCCAAGAGGCTCTTCTAGGCAAGATTGCCACTCTCCAAATTAAAATCAACAACAAACAAACTAGCCTTCAATCCAACCCTCAACCGAACCTTATACCTACCATAAACCACTCCATCCCAGACTCTCTGACTCGTTTTAGCTTCTCTCCACTCTCCATTTCTGAAGTGGAAAAGATCATCGCTAGCCTTAAACCTTCCAACTGTCATGGTGACCTTTGTCCTGCGCCCATTATTAAGGAAGCAGCTCATGACCTAGCACCATTCATCACTACGCTCATCAACTCCTCCTTTAGCTCTGGGATTGTTCCTGACAACCTAAAGGATGCGTGGGTCATCCCTCTTCTGAAAAAACCTACCTTGGATCCCAGCATACCTACAAATTACAGGCCTATCACTACTGTCCCATTTCTACTAAAAATCCTCGACCGGGCTGCGTATCTACAAATTCAAGAATACCTTGAATCAAACAAACTTCTGGGACTTAGGCAATCAGGGTTTCGGCCACGCCATGGCACTGAAACTGCCCTTATCGATTTAAAAACGCAGATCGAAGATCTAAAAGACAAAGGAAAACTTGCGCTATTACTTCTCCTGGACCTCTCGGCGGCCTTTGATCTTGTCAATCACAAAATTCTTTGTCACCACCTCAAATCAGCTGCACACTTCTCAGACAAAGCTTCAACCTGGATCAGTTCCTTCCTAGACAATAGATCAATGCGCATGTTCTCTCCACTAGCAGCCGCCCCACCTGCTCCCGTCTCTTGTGGCGTGCCTCAAGGGTCCTGTGTCTCACCCACGTTGTATAACGTGTTCACTAAACCCCTTTTTGATATTATGGACCATCTGGGTGTCACGTATACCAATTACGCTGACGACACCCAGATACTAATCCCTATCACAGGTGACTACACTACTGACTCCCTCGCCATCAATGCCATCTACCAGGTCATCCAAGCATGGATGCCTCAACACGGACTCTGTCTAAATGATGAAAAGACAGAGCTCCTCATTCTTGGTTCACCACAAAAACTTACTAAACTTGACCCTGCTTTTAAGTCCTTCACCATCGATGGGAATACTATTCCAACTGCTAAGGACACAAAAAACGTAGGGATTTACATTGACTCGACCTTATCCTTGACTAGACAAACCAACTCAGTCTCATCGGCAGCGGCTTATACTTGTAAGCTTATTACTGCCTGTCGTCCGTTCCTCTCTACAGCTAATTGTGTGACCTTGGCTAGGACCCTCGTACTTTCTAAGGTTGATTACTGCAACGCCCTTTACCTAGGCACTAATCGCTGTAACTTAAACAAGTTACAAATTGTCCAAAACAATGCGATCAGAGCGGCCCTCAACATTCCTAGGTGCCAACACATAGCGGATACTAGATGTAACCTTCACTGGCTCTCTATCCCTCACCGAATATCCTTGAAATCTCTGGCTCTTACCCATAAATGCCTTCACAACCAAGCTCCCCGTTATCTGGCGAACAGATTTGCCCTCCACAGCTCTACTAGACCTCGCAAATTGGCCCAAGCCAACTGCCTCATCATCCCACGATTCAATCTCCAAAGATCAGGTGGAACCAGCTTCCCCATCATGGCAGCTAAATTATGGAACTCGCTCCCTAATGAGCTGAGAGCAGAACCCTCCTTTCTGAGATTCAAACACCTTACCAAAGTCTGGCTGTCCTCCCAAGACATCTAACACTGGTTCACTGCTTAACTTGTACTTTTGACGTACCCTTGTATATACATTCTGTTTGTCTTCTTATTGTTATTATTCTGCTTGTAACTTTTGTAACTAAACTGTAAACATTGTAATTAATGCCATGATCTGCTTTCATCATGTTGTATCTAAGTGATGCGCCCGGTTGCCCCTGGGCCTGGTGCGCTATAGAAATAAAATGAATAAATAAAGTATATATACGACGCCCGACTTGTCCAAGCCGATGTTCGAGCACCGATCAAAACGGATCGACGATCGAGCTGAGGTCAAGTACGCTCCCTGTTGAAGAATATTCAGAGGAGCAGAGCTGGATGAAGAGATCTATCTGAGGAATCTGTGGGAGAAAGGCAATCCATTGAACTTCATCCAACCACACAGAGAGGGGGTTGTAAATCTCTTTTCACCGACTTGTGTCAAAGGAGGATGAACAGGAGGGGTTGGAGAAATCAGAAGACGGAACCCACTGGAAATTACTGAAGGAATCTATATAATTGCCTCCAAGTTACAGCACAAAGAGATACGGCTTCCAAAAGGTGTGCAGTGTTCCCAAACATCTCCATCATTGCTTTAATGTGTCTGTTGTGTAGAGTTAACTGGACAACTCTACACAAGCAGTTGCTCCTTTATGTGCTGGATCTGTGATCTCTCTCTGGCTCTCCGTTTTCCATGTTGAAAGTCCCTAAAACCCATGAAGGATCTAAAACGGACGAGTCTAGAGGAGCTTTGATGTGGCTGTCAGGCTTGAAATCTTTCTTATTTAATTCTTCATTCAAATAAGGATGAAAAAGTTCTAGCACATCGAAGGGCAAATCTAGGATCTCTTCTTCCACATCTTGTTTGAAGTTGGCAGCTTAGACTCAAACCTGCTTTCAAGCATCAGCCCACAGGCACAAATTATATGATATGGCATTTGTAACGCACCTATACACAAGTGTTTGAAAGCGCGACAAAGCAAGGGAGGGGAACAGAGGGAAGACAGACAACAATCTCACTAAGCCAGGTGACATTGAGATCGCGCAAGTGCATGGGAAGGGGAAAAGTGCAGGGGGGAGGTAGGGATGGGGCAGTGCAGTACATGGGAACGACAGTAAAAATAAATAGAATAAATAAATGCAAAAGTGAAAGTGCAGCCAGCTGGTTTCAAGTGCTGGTAGGGGGCTGCAGGGATACAGAAATCCGTCCCAGAGTGTGGGGGATGCCAGGGAGGCTGTGCAGGGGTGCAACTGGCGCGGGAGGGTACCAGGGCCGAAGATCAGAGGCTAGCCAGGTAACCAGTGCCGTTTCAGCCAGGAGTTCAGCAGGGGAGAGGAGGAGAGAAAGCAGAAGCAAAGATTAAGGTTTTGAGGCGTTTTCGGAACCGGAGATGGTGCTCCTCAAGTTTTGGGGAAGCTATTCCAGAGGGAGGCCCCAGCCGAAGAAAGAGATCTACCACCAACTCGTTGCTTGGAGAAGTGACTGACCCTGAGGGAGTTGGAGGTAGATGAGGGAAGAGCTTGAGAAGGAAGATATTTAGGAAGAGAGAGTTGAAGGTATTGAACACCCAGGCCCCAGAAGGCCTTGTGGACAATGCAGAGGGTTTTGCACTTAATCCTCGCAGCCACTGGGAGCCAGTGCAGAGATTTCAGTACAGGAGAGATACAATGCCTGGACTTGAGGCCAAGGACAAGTCTTGCAGTCCTGTTCTGGATGAGTTGCAGAGGGCGGAAAGTAGAAGCAGGTAGATTTAGAAAGAGTCTGTTGCAGTAGTCCAGCCTAGAGAGAATCAAAGCTCTGGAGACAGTGAGCTGCTGGGGGAAGGAAGAATACCTCTGAGGAGGTGTCCGTGATCAACATCAACGCTGTTTGCTAAGCGCTGAAACCGCAAAGTGCTGCTGAAGCGAAAAGAGCCCGTAGCTGCCGAGTACTGCCGCAGGAGCCCTCCCGATGTCCTCCCTCTTGTCCCCACGACTGAGGCTCAGGAACCAGGGTCTGCATCGCTGTAGCAAGCCGGAATCCAGCTGGACCACTCTTCTTCTAACCAGAGGTACTGTTTAGGCTTGGGGTACTTATCTTATTGCCTTTAGCCGCGCTTTTCTCACCGGGGAATTGCATTGGCTACCTTTTTTGAGTTGACTTCAACTCCCTTCTCACAAGTTTCACAGCTTGTGACCCTACAAGTGATTTTTTTGAACTCTCTTAACTTTGTGCAAGTATTTTATCCAAGAAGTGCATCAGATCCATAGACTGTTCAAATGACTTTGGCTGTCCTGGCTCCCTAAAGGCACTCTTCTTAATCCACTGTCTTTGATACTGCCCCTCATAGGTTGTCCCTCATAGGTTGCGGCTTGTTAAACCCTGTTACTGCTGGGAAAGGCTTATCTAGACTTCATTGGAGGATTTAGTTGTCCTCACATATTCTGAGAATCTGTTCCAACCTTTTTGCTTCCCTTAACCTTTCCTTTCTGCTACTCTGAATCTTTAAAGTATGCTAGGGTAATATATAAATGCAAATACTATCCTTGTGAATGAAGTCACCTCCGGGCGTAGAAGTGTATGAAGCATATCCAAAGATTATTCACTGGCTTGTTCGAGTCTGAAAATTAATTTCAAAGTTTATTTGTATTGTTACAATCTTTAACCTTTTTAAAGTATGCTTTTTTAAAACGGACGTTAAATACATAACTATTTATAACTGAAACCTTGAGTGTAAGTGTTACTTGGCTACTTGTATTTCCAGATTTCAAATGTACAGCTCTACAGCTCACATTTACCACTCTTGAGATAGGCATGGCTGCTCAGTCACACTACCAACTTTTGTAGGAACGACCTGTACCAAAACGTGGGTTACCTAATACCAAGCAGATATGTCTTGTGTAGTCTCACCCAGTGTGACTGCACCAATTCGTACCTAACAGTTGCATAGCACTCCGATGGTGACTGACTGCAGAACTAAGGTGTGCTAGCTATCCACCAATGGAAGCTGGTAGGCAGGGGGGTAAGGAATCCGTGGGAGGATGGTCCATCAGAAAGAACATTATCAAGAGGCAAGAACATTTATTCTTCTAATTGTAATGCCTGTGCAAAATGTGAGCTAAAACAACATGGCGTCGGTGCACAGCCATTTTGGACACTCATCTCCCATAACTGTAATAAAAGCCTGCGTCTCTACAGGCCTCGTAAAAACAAACAAGCATTTCAGTAGCGAAGGCAGAGCAAGGTCACGTAACTACATAAATATTGTTGCAGAGTGGACTTGCTGCAGAGAATAGTTATTGTATTGTCCACTGAAGGACGAATACCGAGAGGGAGTCGGAGCGTCTTGCAGGTGCATGATAAGGGGTTCTGCGAATGAACGCGAGGAGAGGGGCGCTGGGTTTTTCCACCCCAGGCTGTTTTTTTTCCACTCTCTGCATCTTCCACTTGTGATCTGCTCTTCGGCCGAGGGTAGACACAACCGAGAAGGGCAGGGATCTGACCCCATAAAGAAAAAGGCATTCTGTGGCAAAGTTAGTTAGAACTTGGACCCCCGGGTGATGCAGTCTCGCTGAGTGGGAGGACACTCCGCCTTAGACCCCATTAGCACAAGTGATCTCTTCGCCTACCTGCTCTGGGACTAAGCAGTGTCGCAGTGGCCAAGATGAAGGTGTCTTTTGCATCCTTACTAATGCAGAAGCCATTTCTATCTATGTTTTTATATATCCAATTGTATGTTTGCAGATGTATGCTAAGTCTTTATAAATGTATGAATAAAGTGCCTATGACGAGCCATTTTCAGTTTCATTACAATGATTAGTCTATGTGCGATTTTGTGCCCGAGTCCAATAACTTGTTTTGCCAGTGGCCGGGGAAAAGTATACATAAGGGTTCTCCTCACATGGCCAAGCAAAAGCAAAACATTTTGGCGCTTTGCGCAGGGTCTTTGCGCTGATATTAATGCCAAAGGATCCTGCTAATAAATTGAATTTAAAAGTTTTGGACTCTGAAAGGCGAATAGAATTTTTGTTTTTTCCTTTCTTCCCTTGAGGTTGAAAGAAAAAGGAAATACAAATATAGGTGTTTATGTGTTGAAGTATTAACAGTAGGGAGGTGAAACATCCATTTGATAGGAGTTCCCTATTTAGGAAAAAACATAGCTCCGCAGGCGGACACTGTCCTGAGGTAACTATCCCAGGGTGGACTAAGGGCCCATATGATAAAATTGCACAAACTTGGGCATGTGGTGCAGAATTGAGCGAGACCTGGGATACAAGTATAGGAGAAGCGAGTCCAGCCGAAGTGGCGAAATGCTTGCAACAAGTGTCCGTAGAGAAGGAAAAAGAATGTTCGGCTCTAGTGAGAAGGGGTTGGATTCTATTGCATGCTTTTCGAAAAATCCATCAACAGAATATGGAATTGCAAGCGAGGGTTCAAAAATTGGAGAAGGAACTAGCTGCTGAAAAACAAATTGCGTTAATGCAGCAGCTCCAAATGAAATTGTTTCATGATGAGTTAGACAGATAGAAGCGGTGGCAGAACGGGCTGTGGTAAGGGTTGCTCGTAATAAATATTGAAAGAGAAGGGGATAGGATAACTCTTGCAACGTGGCGTCGGTGATTGCTTCCGCAGGTATAGATTGGGACCCCGATCAGTGGGATGGGGATGTGTTCGATAGTACTACCACCGATAGTGGTTCTGAACCAGAAATTGTGCCCAAACCGGAACCGGCCTGCAAAGAGGTGACGGTTAAGCCCGTGACACGCAGAAAGATGGGTCGTCATCCGATGAATTCGGGAGGAGGTGTGGTGGATATTACGGCACTTAAGATTATTCACAGCAGGAGGTTGGTGAGATAATTAACCGATTGAAACAGAGGGCTGGTGATTCTTTGCTAGCCTGGATGGTGGTTAGACTGTTAGATGGAGGAGCGGCGGGACTTTTAGTAGATGCAACAGATTCTGCTACGTTTCTGCCCTTGTCGCAGGTTTAGATACAGGAGACTCTGCGTGCAGGTCCTCCTCAAGATGGTAATGGTGATGAGGGACAAATGTCCCTCTCTCAGTTAGCGGCACAAGGATGTAATCATAAATACCTGAATACGCCGGATTGGCCGACGGTTGATCAGAAATGGTACACGTTGAAAGAAGCTACTGAAAGAGTTAGGGAACATGCTATGAAGGAGGCCATTCATTTGGAAACTCCAGAGCATATGGGGATGGTAAACCTGTCAGTTTCTGCGAGAAACAACCTTGTTCGAACATCCCCTCCTGTGTATAAAAAAGTCATGATTACCTTATTGGTAACATGACAGGTAAAATAACAGATGAAGTGGTCGATGCCATTAGACAACTGATAGACCTAGGAGAATGGGACAGACCAGAGGAACGATCTAGGGAGAGGGAGGGGCGAAATGAAAGACTCCTGGCAGAAGGTTTGATAGGCGAGATTCTCGCGTGTCGAGAATTGACATGTTTCTGGCTTTATTGAAAGATGGTGTGCCACAGGAGGATATTGATGGGATTGAAGCGCGAGATATATACTTGTTGTATACAAAACGCGGTCTACATGGGAAGGAGCCTTACAAACAAGTGAAACGACAAGAAATCCATAAACCGAAAAGGAGGTGGATCCGTTTGGAATGTCTCCTGAGGGGGTAGACTATGAGTCTTCCGATATATCTGTGTCTTCGCAGCCAACGTATGCGGACTTAAGAAAAATGGTGAGTGCAATGGTGGAAAGAGAATCTAAGCACACTCACTCTAAATACGAATAGGATGAGGGTCAAACTCTGTTAACGACAGCCCATGTTAAGGTGGACAGACGACCTCATGTGAAAGTGGAATTGTTTTGGCATTCGAGTAATAAAAAGGAGGTTCGAGCCTTAATTGATACCGGAGCGGAGGCCTCATAGATGCATGGAAACCCCTTCAGTTTTAAGGGAAAACATTTTATGATTACTGGATTGGGAGGTAAAGAAAACTTGCTGGTTCAAACTGAAATTGACTTGAAAATTGGTCAATTAAAAAGAGACACAAAGTATTAATTGTTCCCCTTACTGAATATATTATTGGATTTGATATTTTGGAAGGATTGACCCTCGGATTAGGGGGTAAACTTTATCAATTTGGAGTGAGTGCATTCACTTGTACACCCGTAGTTGTGGGACAATTGAGAATGGCCCAGTTGCAGGTTCCGATAGCCACAAAAAGAGTGCCCATGAAATAATATCGAATTACTGGGGGGGCAGAAAGACATTTCAGAAACCAGGTGTGTCTTGCGTTCCGTAACCACGGCTTGGAACAATCCGATCTGGCCCATTAAAAAACCTGACGGTAGCTTCAGAATGACAATTGATTATCGCGAGTTGAATAAATACACTCCTCCGCTAGTACCAGATGAGGTAACTTTGGTGAAAAATGTACACAAATTTGAGGTTATTTGCTATGCAGTGTTGGATTTGGCTAACGCCTTCTTCACCATACCGATTGCGGTTGAATGCCAAGAGCAGTTTGCATTTTCGTGGAATGGGAGGGAGTATATGTTCAATTGTTTGCCAATGGGCTACATGCATAGTCCAACAATCTGGTGGCAGAACACTTAGATAAAATTCCATGCAAACCGGATGTACAGATTGTGCATTACATTGATGACATATTGATTCAAGGCAAAAATGAACAGAGTGTGCAATTACACTTGGATCTCAGAGAAATATTGCGCAAAGAGGGATGGGAGAATAATGATGCTAAAACCCAGGGTCCAGCAGAAACAGTGATTTTCCTGGGGATACAATGGCACTGAAAGATGGTGCCAAAAGCGAAACGGAAGATCCTCAACCTTTTAACTCTGAGGACCAAACAACAAGCACAACAGTTCATTGAGCTGTTCGAATTTTGGAGGCAGCACATTCCACATCTGGGGCAGATTTTGGCACCCCTTTACAAAGTAAAAAGTTTAATTTCGAATGGGATGAGGAACAAGAAACAGTATTCCAATTAGTAAAAGACACCATTTAAAAAGTTCTTTATTTGTGGCCAGTAGTGGATGGTGAGGTGGAATTGAACGTGTCCACACAAGATGGCTATGCCAACTGGAGCCTATGCCAGAAACAGAACAGAAAACAAGTACCATTGGGATTTTGGAGTAGAAACGTGCCCAATGCGGGTGACCGATATACTCCCTTTGAAAAACAATTATTAGCGTGTTACTGGGCGCTCATAGATGCGGAACAAATGACGGTGAGCCATGATAGTGATTCTACCTGAAATTCCTATTATGCAATGGGAACCGAGAACCCCTAAGAAAAAATGAATTGTTCATGCGCAAGAAGCTAGGATTATTAAATGGAAATGGTACATTCAAGATCGTACCATGCCTGGCAAAGGTGGTGTGGCAAAATTACATGAGCAAGTGGTGGGAGTCCCGCTGATCGACATTGAACCAGAGGGAGAGAGCAGGGTTGAGGAGTCTCCAGTTAAATGGGGGATCCCATATGGAGAATTATCAAGTGAACAAGTCGAACATGCATGGTTTACTGATGGGGCAGCCAAATATGCAGGAATTGAGCATCAATGGAAGGCGGCGGCATACAATCTAAAATTGAAAAAGGTGAGAGTAGCCAATTCGCCGAGTTATATGCTGTGTACCAGGCATTTAAGCAGGAAACACCTGGAAATTGGTCATATTGACACTGATTCATGGTCTGTTGCGAATGGGTTGGTAGTATGGCTGCCAACTTGGAAAAAGAATGGATAGAAAATTCATGCTAAGGAGGTGTGGGGAAAAGAAGTATGGCAAGACATTGCCGAGTTGATGATGCATATTATTGTAACTGTATATCACGTGAATGCACATTGCGCAATAGACTTATTAGAACGTTGGTTCAATTCTGTTGCAGACTAACATGCAAAAATTGCAGTGATGGACGCAAGGGCTGAGGAGGATGATTTGCAGGGAATTGCAAAATGGGCCCCAGAAGAGTGGACATCTTGGAGAGAAGGCTACTATCAGGTGGGCACAAGACAGGGGAATTAGCATTCCATTAAAAATTGTGAAACCAATAATCTTACAATGTCCTATGTGTCAACATCAGAAACATCGATCAGTCCCACACATAATTCATGGTACATTAAAACGAGGTAAATTACCTGGACAGATTTGGCAGATTGATTATATTGGTCCTATGGCGACTAGTAAGGGATGTCCATATGCGTGCAATATTGTGGACACATTCTGGCTAGCTGATGGTTTTGCCATGTAAAAGAGCTACCCAATTGAATATGATGAAATTATTGGACCAGGTGGCTGTATACTATGGTATCCCTTTGCAAATTCAAAGTGAGAATGGTTCCCACTTTAAAGGGAAAATGGTCTTAGGTTATTGTCGGGAAAAGGGAATCAAATGGATTTTTCATGTTCTTTATCACCCGGAAGCATCTGGATTGATTGAGAGAATGAATGGATTGTTGAAAGAACCATTGCGCAAAAGAGGGGATGGTACTTTGAAAGGTTGTCGAGAACATATAGGTGAAGCTGTTCAAATTTTAAATAACTGTCCCATTACGAATGGTGAGACTCCGTTAATGCGCATGTTTTATGCCAGCCTTACAAATCAAACCAAATCGAGCAATTGAAACTCTATTGTACTGGGGAAACATCCCCTGGTGCGTTGGCCCCTTATCGTTCCACTTCCGAGTCTGCTGGGGTGGATTTTCATGCTAGGGAGGAAATTTGACTGGAACCGAGAGGTATTACTGTGATTGATACAGGAATTGGAGTACAAATTCCATTTGCACATATGGGATTAATTGCCCGAGATCAGGTTTAGCTCTGAAGGGTATTCAAGTGTTGGGAGGGATTGTGGATGCTGACTACCAAGGTGCGATTAAGGTAATGCTTATGAACAGTGGTGAGAATATGCTGCCGATACATAAAGGAGGTCAAGTGGCTCAATTGATATTAGTCCCTGTAAAACTATCCATGGTTAAAAAAGGAGAGCCACCCAGGGTATTGACAGTTATTGGGGACAAGGGTTTTGGCTCATCTGATGCAATGGTTCCAGGTGCCAAGGTATGGGTCGAAAAACCTATTGGTCCGCCCGTGCCGGCATATGCGATTGCTGCTGGGGAAGATCAGTTGATTCTTGTTATGGAGCCAGGGAAAAGCCAGGGAAAAGAAAATGGACTCATATCCCTGCCGACAAATGTTATTTGCGTGAATGATGTACTCCACTGATACCTTGTTTTTGAATTCTGACATTTTTTAGATTCTGAGTATGCCGAGTGCCTTTGTGTGGCACGGAGTGTATTCGGGAGGGTCCGGGAACATGTCGGGGGATGTGCCAGATGTCTCTATTCTCCAAGTGGAATGGGAGATCTGGATGAACACTGATGCTCCTCCTACCAGTGTTACGCCGCAGAATGCGTCTGTTGCAGCTTATCAAGGCACATAGAGAAAACAGAGGGGGCAGCGTAATAATGCCTTGCTTTTACCCCCGTCTGGAATTTCGACGTCCTTTTCACATCATGGTTATTCAGCCCTTGTCAGACAACCTGAAAACGAGTGGGTCTATGCGGCACAGCGAGTTTTGAACATTTTGCATTTCTGTTCAACTGATGTGCATAGCTCCGCGGATCTGATCTCAACATGTCTTGTGGCGATTCCAACGCCTACCCCGATTTTAACAGAGTTATTTGGAGTATTGCATAATGATTCTGTGGTTGAGCATTCAGATGTCCGGAATTCTATTTCTATATATGAATACTTTAACTTTTGTGTTGACACTATCCACAAATGGAGAAACATGACACATGACATCGCTCCTGCAGATGTCTGCAATCAAATGACTTGTGATCCATCCTACATTAACAATTAAAATTGAACGTGAAAGAGAAAGGGACTGCTTTTGAGCAACGATTGTGTACGAGATCTATAAATGTTTGTGTTGATGTTTCAAATGATATGGTATGTAATTTTACCATTTCTACTGTTAGCCACCTGAACCATGTGAAACTTCCACCAGGCTGGTTATTCTCCTGTGGAAATCTCATTTATTCCTATATCCCTGCTAATATTTCAGGTGGCCCATGTGCTTTGACACGTCTTAGTTTAATAATGTATCCTTCAAAACCTGCAATTGGCCATTCTATACGTGCTGCTTCATATATTTCTTAATCACCAGACTGTAATTCTGAAGAACATTTACTCTCGGAAGCGGAAGTATTAGCATTGGCCATTTCCATTAAAGGGATTTGGGCCTTAGCTGCTGGGAGATATAAAACCATGATCCAATTAGCCTGTCTAGTGGTTAAAGGGCTTAATGAAACTTCACAAGCTTTGACTGAATTGGTACTAGACAATAGAAATTTCAGGAAAGCTATTTTGCAAAACAGAGCAGTTATAGATTTTTTTTCTTAAAGCATAATTTAGGTTGTGAAACTATGGAGTTAGGTGTTGTTTTGACCTGGGAGACCATTCCTGTTCTGTTGAAAAACATATTAAGGGTAGAAAAGATCTGGTTGCCAGAGTAACACAAGATCGAGAGAGTGATTGGTGGGAAAACTTATTTTCATGGATTCTTTAAGCACAGAGTTCTGCTCGGATTTAGCTTTTTGGTGTTGCGATTATAATAATTTGTTTTTGTTGTTGTGCTTCATGTATTCCTAATTTGTGGAGAATGTTTCGAAGGTTTTTGGTGTCCCCTTCACGCCTGTCGGGTTATGGTAGTTGATTGTCCAAGGGGTGGAGTGAAATGCTTGTGCAAAATGCGAGCTAAAACAACATGTTAATGTTACGTTAAAGTATATTTGTACCGCGCACTATCACCACCGGAGTGGTCCCCTGGCGCTCTGGCGGCTCTGAAAAAGGGAGGGGGGGATGAGTTAGTGGGAGTAAGCTGGAAAAGTGCAAGAGAGCAGTGGTGTGCTCTTGGCAGCCTCAGCCCGGTGGGTCCATTGGCTGGGCTTGGGGTGTTTTGCGGTCGGCAGTCGTCGTGTTCTGTTGTGCAAGTCTATGTGTGGTTTGTTTTGTTGTTGCATTGTAGTGAAGTTTGTGCAGATTGCTGTGGTTTAGGCTTGTGGTTGTGTTTGGTTAGAGTTTGAGAGGTGTATGCAGAATGATGAAATTGTTAGTGGATAGGTTAGTTGGCATACTGTCTTTTCAATTATGTCTAGGTGTGATGCTTGCTAACATTCACTATTTCATCTGGGTGCAGCACTTGATAATTTTCAATATTCTGTCTAGATGGGACGCAGGCTAGTGATCATGATTCCATCCAGGTGTGGCGCATGCTAACATTCACCATCCTGTCTAGATGCGACGCAGGCTAAGGTTAAGAATTCCATCTAGGTGTGGCGCATGCTAACATTCACAATCCTGTCTAGATGTGATGCAAGCTAAAGTTAAGAATTCCATCTAAGTGTGGTACATGCTAACATTTACAGTTTCATCCAAGTATGGCGAATGCTAACATTCACAATCCTGCCTAGATGCGACACAGGCTAAGGTTAAGAATTCCATCTAAGTGTGGTGCATGCTAACATTCACAATCCTGTCTAGACGTGACGCAAGCCAAAATTAGAATTTCATCTAAGTGTGGTACATGCCAACATATGCAGTCCAATCCAAGTATGGCGCATGCCAACAATCACAACTCCATCCGGATGCAGCACAGGCCAATGTTCTCAATTCTATGTTTGGATACATGCTAATATTCAAGTTCCATCCATGTGTGGCATGCGCAAACATTCACAATCCAATCTAGATGTGAGGCAGGCCAAAGCTAAGAGTTCCAGCTGGATGCGGTGCATGCCAACAAGCACTTTTCTATCAGAGTTCAATCAAGTGTGGTGTATGCTAGTCTTCCTAATTCCGTCTAAGTAGGCAGGTGCCGACTATTGCAAATCTATCTAGATGCGGCGCAGGCTAGCATCCACAGTTCCCTCCAGGCGTGACACTTGTTAACATTCATTAATGTGTTAGGAAGCAGTGCAAGGCAACATTTCAAATACTGTCATGGATAACATCCGGCTGGTGGAACATACCTTTCTAAGTATGCATGGGCTAAGTCTATGGCAGTCTAAGTTATGGGAAGGTAAGGTAGAGTGGCGGGGGCTTTCTGGTGTAGAGTAATTGTTCTACACCCCACCCATGCCACACTTACAGTTTTTGTTGGTGTCTGTTAAGCTGCTGGCTTCACTGGCTTCTGCTGCTGACACATGCAGACACTTCATTGGAGCCGCCTCTGTTGGAGCCGCCTCTGTTGGAGTTGTTCTTTTCCTAGGGGTCTGTAGCCGTAGGGGCTGCCGGGCAGAGGGCTGCCCTAGGAGTGTCTGTTAAGGCCTAATTGGAGCACTAATCAGGGGACAGTGGGCGGCGAAGGAGGGAGAAGACAAACATGGAAGGCAGAGGGGCCTGAGGGGAGGCACACGGGGCGCAGCCATTTTGGACACTCATCTCCCATCACTGTAATAAAAGCCTGCATATCTGCGGGCCTCGCAAAACAAACGAGAATTTCAGTAGCGAAGGCAGAGCAAGGTCACCTAACTACATAAATATTGTTGCTGAGTGGACTTGCTGCGGAGAATAGTTATTGTATTGTCGACTGAAGGACGAATACAGGGAGGGAGTGGGGGCGTCCTGCAGGTGCATGATAAGGGGTTCTGGTAATGAATGAGAGGGTCGCTGTTTTTTTCCACTCTCTGCCTCTTCCACTTGTGATCTACTCTTTTTGGCCGAGGGAAGACCACTGAGAAGGGTGGGGATATGCATGCATAAAGAAGAGGGCATTCTGTGGCAAAATTAGTTTGAACTTGGACCCCCGTGTGGGAGGACGCTCCACCTTAGACCCTGTTAGCATGAGTGATCTCTTCACCTACCTGCTCTGGGACTAAGCAGTGTCGTAGTGGCCAAGATGAAGGTTGTCTTCTGCATCCTTACTAACGGTGAAGCCATTTATATCTATGTTTTTATACATCTAATTGTATGTTTGTAGATGTATGCTAAGCCTATATATGACATGCATTACTTACCGTGAAACCATTTCTGATAATTGTATCTGCTTAGATTCACATGCTGTGCATATGGTCCGACATCCAGTGGTAACTGCAGAGTATTGCATCTTGTCTTTCGAGAATCGAAAGGGGACCTCGACATGGGCGTGCCTGTAACACTATCCCTATGTGACGTGCAGTGTACCCAAGATCCCTCACTCGTCTAGATCCCTCCGATTATATTTTCTCTGCCGTGAGGGAGCCTTATGACTATTGTGAGTGAGTACAGAAAAGAGAGAAAGTAGTAAGACGTCTATGTTCCTTCCATCCGAGCGGGGAGGAAGGGAAAGCGCATGTGAATCTAAGCAAATACTATAATCAGAAATGCTTTTACGGTAAGCAATACATGTGTTCTGATGCTTGTTAATATGCTTAGAATCACATGCTGTGCATAGACTAGCGAGCAGTACCCGGAGTTGGAGGTGGGTTGTGAGAAGGAACAGTAGTGAAAAGATGTTTTAGTACTGCTTGTCCCACCTGAGAATCAGACCTAGAATGAGTGTCTAGGCAATAGTGTTTTGTAAAAGGTGTGTACAGAACTCCAGGTTGCCGCTTTGCAAATGGACTCGAGGGGAACATTTGCAATGAATGCTATGGAAGCCCCAGTGCCTCAAGTAGAATGTGCTCTAGGCTTGAAGGGCAGTTCTCTCTTAGCAAGAGTGTAGCAGAGTGTTATGCATTTGACAATCCACCTAGAGATAGTGGATTTGGAGACCGCATCTCCTCCTCTTGCTGCTGCCACTGAAACGAAAAACTGATTAGTCTTTCTCAGTGGTCGAGTTCTTTCCATGTAGAACATGACTGATCTGCGTACATCAAGTGTGTGCAGGCTTCTTTCTCGCATGCTTGAAGGGTTTTGAAAGAACGTTGGTAGTTCTATAGATTGGTTCACATGGAACTTAGAAATGAATTTAGGTGCAAATCTAGGGTGAGTGCGTAGAACCACCTTATCCTTGTGAACTGTTACAAAGGGATCTAGGACTGAGAGCACTTGTAGTTCACTTACTCTGCTAATGGAGTCTTATAGGTGAGATCTTTAAGACTGGCTCTGTGCATGGGCTCGAAGGGAGGCCCCATAAGTCTAGTCAACACCACGTTTAGGTCCCATCCGGGAGACGGGTTAGAAACAGGAGGGTGAATTCTTTTCACTCCTTCCATGAAAGCCTTAATAACTTGCATTTTCCACCACAACACTTTCTGTTGTGACGTAGTGTAGGCTGAAAGCACAGCTAAGTGAACTTTTAGAGAGTTAAAGACCAGGCCTGAGTCAAGTAAATGAGTTAGGTACAAACCAATGTGTGTGGGAGAGAAGCTAATTGGGTTAATCCTCTTTGAGTTGCACCAGATGACAAACCGCTTCCACTTACTGGAATAGCAATATCGAGTGTTTGGTTTTCTTGCCTCTCTGAGAATGTCCATACATCTGAGGGAGCTGCAGGTGCCCAAACTATGACCTCAGAAGCCAGGCCGCTAAGTTCAATGTCTGCGGGCATCAGTGAAGCGTCTCCCCTTTGTCTTGCGACAACATGTTGTACGAGCAAGGCAGTTTGACTGGCGGAGATAGGGACATCTCCATCAGATGAGCGAACAAGGGTTGGCGGGCACACATGGGGGGCCACCAGTATCATCGTGACTGGTTCCTGGTGCATCTTGAGTACTATCTTGTTGAGAAGGGGAGTCGGGGGGGGGGGGTATGGGGAAGCGTAAACAAATTTCCCTGACCATGTTATCCAGAGTTTGTTCCCCTTGGAACGGTTCTGGGGGGACCTGGAGGCGTAATCTTGGCATTGAGCATTCTCCAGAGTTGCGAACAAATCTATCTCTGGGAAGCCCCATTCTGCGAAAACATTGGAGACGATGGAGGGCCGAATGTTTGGGGCTTGCATTCCTGTGCTCAGAATCCTGGGGTGTTGTGGGATCCTTCTTGGGTAATGGGCGCCCGCAGCGCTGCGGGTTGACGGAGGGTGGGGTGGGCGGCTGCGGAGTCAGGCCTCCCTCCGCTGTGCAGTAAAATTGTTGAGCCCCCGGGCGGCACTCTCCAAGCCAGTGGGTGGGGGGGGGGGGTTTGAAAGGAACGAAGTGCCCAGCAGAAGCCGCCCACTCCTGGCAGCCAGAGTCCTCTCCTAATCTGAACGCCAAGAGAGTCCGGACTGGGCAGCCAGAGCCAACCGCCAAGTCTGTGCCCAGTTCGGTGGTGCAGAAGTTGTTGTGAGCGTCAGGGCCCAGTTGATCTGCAGGTGCAGTGTCACAGTGCAGTGAGGGGCTCCAAGCTGCGGCAGCAAGTGGCAAATTACCCAGAGCTACAAATAGTCTATGGGGGGCGGGGTTCCCCTGTAATGAGGCCTCTCAGGCCATCTGCCACTCTGAAGGTTGCCCAGAGGGCTGCTCACTCTGCGCGGCAGGTGGAGCCTTACCTCCAGTGGTCGCCGAGGGGGGCCCCCAAACGGGTGTTGGCAGTCAAGGGCAGCCTCAGGCGGGCACCGGCTCAACAGACAGGTTGGACTGAAGTGTAAGCCAGTTGTTCCAAGAGCGCTGAGGGTCCCCAAGCCATGCCAGGAGAGCAGGAGGAGGAGCGGGTCTCGTTGCAGGTCTCGCTGTGGAGGTCCAGGCGCCGGCTGGCAGTAGGTTCTGCGGAGCCGCTGTATTCCGGCCTGTCCCCGATCGGGGGTGAAGAACGCTTCGATGTAGCTCCAGTGCCGAAGAGCTGGGTCCCAGCTGGGTTGTCCCCAGATTGGACAGGTGCTGAATCGCACCTGAGATGGAAGGCAGTGCAGGGCGGACTCTATGAAGAAGGGCCGGTCTCTGACAGCAGGTTCCCGGCCCCTCTGTCCCGCAGAGACTCAAGCCCCCTCCCGCCCCCCCCCCCCCCCCAACAGTGATGTTAAATCGGGGGGCAGCAATTCACCCTCAGGCCCGATGTGGTGGGGCCCGCTGTGTCTCCGTTGGCCCTGGGGCTTCCGCCACTGAAGGGTACTGCTTAGCTGCTGGCCTCCAGGAGGACTGTATCGCCGGGGCTAGACAGCCAAGTGGGTTGGGACGATGGTACGCGAGGCTCCAGCCGGAGGGTGAGAAAGGGCCCCCTCAGCGACAGAATGCAGGTCCGCCCGCACTTGCTCCCGGTCGCGGCTGTGCTCAAGGCCTCTGGTCGAGTCGTCACGGAGCTGCGGGCGCCATTTTGCTGCCAGATAATTTGCCCTGCATCGCGGATCTTCAAACTGAAGTTCCACCCGGCATCAGTGTCCCAGGGGGCTGGGAGTTGAGCAGCATGTGCCTCAGCTCGTGGGCTGCCGTTCGCTGTGTTTTCCCCCTTGAAACACAAGGTTTCACCAGTACATATTCCCTAGATGCGTGGCACCAGCCGGGAGCTCTCACAGAGCCTCTCTGACCGCCATGGCTCCAAGCCACACCCCCCACAAAGCTTCTTTTTAGGATATGGGGCAGATGTTTGAAGAGTTCTTGAGGTGATGAAACATTTTCTAGAACACACTTTAGCAATGGAGTTGAATCTAGGTGGGTGTGCTTTCACATCTTGCATCCATTTTGTGATGTACTGCATTGTATTCCTTAAAAGAAATTAAAATAAAAGTGATTCCTACACCCCACCTATTGCTCTGCATTTGTAGTTAGGCCGCTTGTGAGTTAAGGCCAGGACTGTGCATTGCACCCCCCGCCCCTTTTTCTTTCTCTTCCCTTCTCGAATCTATCCTCTGCCACTGAGATGGCACTCTCCATCTCTCCAATCTTTTCTAACTGCTACTCTATCACCTATCCTTCCTCTCTCGCAAAATCTGGAGGAAAAAAGCAGAAAAAAAAGACATCCTGGATGCAAATCCTCGCCTTCCCATCGTAGACACCTATGTCAGTGCATTCTCCAGAGAAATCTTCACTAATATCCTCGTATCTGTCCCCTCTCCAGACCTATGGACTTTTCATCTCTACTCTCTCCCCTTTCTCATCCTCTCCCCTTAATGGTGGCACCAAGTGGGAAGTCCTCTTTAAAGGGTTCTTATCATTACGCTGCATGAAGGTCTTTCCAAACACCTTTTCCCTTGCTCATCCAGAAATATCAAAAACATTAGGTCTCTCGTCTCTGCACTCACTGATCTCTGTAACTACTCCTATGGTGCGGGCTCTTTCCCCTCCTCCCTCAAGCAAACCCTTGTGCACACCCTCCTTAAAGAAACGTCAGCAGACCCTTCCTGTCCAGCCAACTACCACCCCATCTCCATCAGCCCCTTTCTGCGGAAACTACTGGAGAAGTTGGCCCTGTCCCTAGTGATCGAAGAGAGCAGGAACGGTCGGGAGCAGTGTTCCACTAGGTTTTATATTTTTCCGTTTATCATTCCTCTACTTTTTATGACCATATTCACCATTCTATACAGAGGATTTGTCCATTCATGTCCCTGTGCAAGTGTAAACTTGTAATAGGAGCCTTAGTTACTAGTCACTTAGACTATTGGGATTCCCCGGCCGCAACACTTGTCACATGGTGTACTATGCTTCCGCCTATCCTCTACCCTGCCGAGACCACAGTTCCACTACTTTTTTCGGTACACTTCTACCCCCGCCTGTCCCAACTAAACGCTCACATTGCTCACATTGGTGCACTAGTCTCAAGACCACCTGCATTTTGAGCCATCCCACGATGTGCAGCGACCTTGCATACCGCAATACCCTGTGAACTTGAGCCATTGTGCAGTGCATGGTCGTCCGAAGTCCGAATCTGTCCGAAACTTTGGTGGCCCACTCCTGGCTCTCCAGAGACATGATTTGAATCCCTCAAGTCCCCTCATCAGAGTGTAGGACCGATAGAGTGAAGAGAATCCGACCAGCAACATTTGTTCTTCATCTGGCTGCTGTAAAAAGGCGCCAAATAGACAGAGCCTTGAGAATCCATGAAGTATCAGTTACTGGAAGCCTCCTATGGTGACTGCAGCAGCAAGTTCCCATCCAGTGCCCAGTTCTTTCGTCTCCAGGCAAAGAATCTAGGCACCGGGTCCTGTGCTGCTGCATCCTGAAGACATCCACTCCAATGCTCTTATTTTTTCCTAAGGTACTTTGGCTTGACTATTACTTTCCTTAAGTCTGGTGTGCATCCTGTGAGGCTGAGTGGGTGATTCGTGTGGTTGGGAGTTTGCCAACACCACTTGCCAAGGCCTATTGCTGGAACACATATAGGGAGCCTTCTCAGAAGTCCCTGAACACTTAAATAAGTATTCACTTTCAGAATTAGTTAAAGAAGCTCTCTGATGGACCTTTGACTTACCTGCAACTGAAACCTATCTCAACCTGCCTACAGCTGGCATCTAGACCACTAGGGTCCCTCTTCTGCCTCTGAGAGAACTCATGCAATAGACTAGGGGATGACTGGTTAAGCAAATGCTTAGATCTTGAACAGTATAACAAGTGTTAAGGTACTTACTTGCTGAAAGAATGAGTGTGGTAACTATCTCTGTGAAAGAAGTAGTTACAAAAGTGTCCTTAAGTTATACTTCCCTTTGAGTTGCAGTGTGCCCTCTAAAATGTATATAAATTGCTTTACTTACTTTTAATGCTGTTTCCCCCTTCAGGAAAGTAATAATTGTTGGTACTGTTTTATCGTTGCTTAACTAAATGAGTGTAAAAGCTTAACAATAGGGTTTACCATACATATGCTACAATTTCTTTGTACCAAGCAACAGCCCCTTCTGCCTCCTAAGTTAAGCCTGGCTGCTCTGTCCATTCTGCCAAAACATTCTCAGGTGGTCCAGCCTTATACTAAGGGTATAGCTTATGCACTGTCTCAGAAATCTTGGTAGGACTAACTGTCCTAATAGTAGGCATCCTGCAGAGCCAGGGAAATCAATTAGTCCTGTCACTTGGCACCCTGTAGGATCTGGGCCGGAGTCACCATTTCATTTTTAAACGATCCTTGGATAGGCACAAATTCAATAGCCTCTGATCCAGGATGGGGGACACACCACTGTCCTCCTTCGTAACCATAAAGCAAACTGAATACCAGTCTCTTCCTCGTTCCAAGCATGGTAAGAGTTTGGTAGTGCCCTGTGCCAAAAGCTGACAAACCTCCTCCAAAAGGAAAGGGTATGGATGCAAAAGAGGGCTGAAAGGTGGATTCTCTGGAGGGAGATGGCAATATCCCTGAACGACCTGTAACGCCCAAAGCATTGGATGTGGCGAGACACCAGTCCGAACTGAGAAATTCTCCCTCCGACTGGGTACAGGTAAAAGAAGTGGCTTCACAGGGGCTTAGCACCTGAGGTGGTAGAGGGCACCAATGAGGCATAGACACCCCACCACTGGGAGCTCCTCTGTCCCTACCGCTAGAGAAACAGCATAGTTGCTGTTTGCAAGAAGGCACATTACCTCTTCGCGGAGGGCAAAGGAGGCAGAGGGCTGAAACCATTGAGCTTTCCAAGTGAGAGCCAAAGGTTTTTGTATTGCCAGACCCAATGACTTTGCTGTGGACTTAGAGGTGCATCAATTGACACGACCCACAATCCTGGGAGTCGTGTTTCTCCCACAAACATTAAAGAATGATTCCTGTGAGGGTCAGAAACGGACATATACCCAATGCTGTCTGCGAAGGGCTTGGGACCAGATATCTTTTCCGGATTAGGCATTTTGGCAAATACACTGAAAAGCAGTGTTCTTGAAGTCAACAGAATATATAAAAGAAAGGAATTGAGGTAATGGGGCCTCGATATACAATGGCCACAAGGTCATGTTTGGGGCAGGGGGCATAGAGGTGTGCAGGCAGAGTTGTGCCCCCGGGTGGTATAAACGTCTCTGAGGATCAGCTGCACTAAAATATCATAGGTGAGGATTTTGTGGAAGCAAGGAATCCACTTGAATAAAAACAAGCTCTTCTATGTTGCTGTCTGGCAAGTATCACCTTTGAATTATGGATTTGCAAGGTTACGGCTGTAGGTCTCTGCCACTGAACTATCTAAGAAATCTCCAACTTAACATACACAAAAAACTCTACCTCAACAGTTCCTGGTTCTTGGTAAAAAACAAAGCTCAGAATAAGTTAATGCAATTTAATCCCAGCATTCACAGTTTATTCCTAGAATGCCGATGCCTGTGTGTCTCACTCACCTGGCGTTATTCCTTCCTCTTCCGTCTCTCCACAGTCTAACACCTCCTTGAAATTTTTCTCTGCTCCAACTTCACTTTCCAATCCATTGTGCACATTCACGCTCCCTCGTCTCTCACTCTGGTTCCTATGTCTGTCAGCTGCCTGCTCTCGGTAGGGACTGCACCCCAAAGGGTTTTGCCAGGGGTCTAGGGTGGGACTTGGCCCTCCATCCATTGAGAGACGGATATTCCGAACAAGTAAGCGTTTCAACATCAACACTGAAAGATTAGAGAGTGACAACCTATGAACTGAGGTAGTCTACAAGCAAGCTTACACAGTAGGTACAGAAGAAGACTGATGAAAATAAGCAACAGTAATGTTTTCAGGGGACACCGTGGAGTACTTCTCCCAATCATCCATTTCTTTAGCTACTCCAAATCTCACCCAGAGGACTAACACAGATTAACCACAACACACCCCTTTGTCACCCAATCTCTAGGTCTTCAATGGTTGGCTCACAGAGGCTGGAGATTATGGATAGGTAATAATCACGCCACAAATCCCTGTACTTCAAATTCTACATTAAATGTTAGTATTCAAACTGGTTATTGGGGTTTTTCATGCAAGGGCTAAGGGCTGGCTGGGCAGAGATAGTACTGTTGGACGAGTCTTGCCCAGTCCCACACATCCTTTCCCTCTGGAATAAACAGAACTGGCCCTTATCACAAACCTCTTAATTGTGACTCCATGTGAGACAAATCATAAAAAAGCATCTGCATTCCCATAAGAAGTAACATTTATAATTGTGCATGTAGAGAAAGAAACTAGACCTGCATAGTTGGGTTTCCGTGTATAGTTGGTTGTACCTTCATTTAATTGGGTCTCCTTCAATTACAGCCCTCCCAGTGAGCGGCAGCAACAATGAGTTTAGGACTGGCAATAGCTGGGGCAATTATTCCATGATAGAGGGAGTACTCATGCCCCTGATTCAGTGAGACTAGAAGTCTTCAGATGCCTAGCAGCATTGCCCAGTGACCAAGAAAGGCATCTCCAGTCTCGTTATATTCTAACAGCAACATACAGGTCTCTAGGCTGAGCTCACCTGGAAAGAACCCCCAGAGAAGGGCAAAGGAAGGAATTATGTGAGAATAAGAATTCTAAAAGAGCACCACCTACTAGTACCACTGGTATCAGATTGGAACAGGCAGACATGTTTTCTCATCTAGAGGAAGAAAGGGAAAGAGACAGGCTTCCAGTATGCCCCCTATCAAAGAAGAAAGGGAGACCTTTTGTAGCAGGACAACATCTGTAGAAAGAGACAGTACAAGACCCAGGCAAGAAGCTGGCTGTGGTAGGAGATCCTACAAGGGCAGAAGGGGTGAAAAGAATACCTATCAGTTGAGGTCTAGGGTACAGTCTATGCAACCACAAAGATACAGAGATGAAGACCATCCTTCTCCTTCACAGAAAGAGAACAGAGTTGGAGCCCAAGGGAGAGCAGAAGCCTGTCAAGAGGGAACAGAAGAAAGGAGAAAGGAAGCAAATTGCAGCTTTTGGAGTAGACAATGGCAGAAGCTCTAAACCAAACTCTCAGGATATTACCAGTGACTAAAGATCCAAGGGATTGGCTAGTGGTACAATTGGATTCTGGAACAAAATTCTACATGTTTAAACAAAGACACAAGAAGCTTTTATATCACATTTCTACTAATCAAAAGTTAGAGGTTATTACACCCAAAGAAGAAGTGTTTGAGGACAATAATGTATGGGATACATTACTCACCGTAATCATATTTCTAATGCTTTTATCTGCTTAGATTCACATGCTATGCATAGGGCGACATCTAGTGGTAGCTGCAGATTATGTTTTCTAAACTCGGAAAAGGACATCGACAGGGCGTGCCAGTAATACTAGCCCTAGTGTGACATCCACTTTAACCATGTACCTTCATGCTTCGAGGTCCGTTTGGTTTCTGACATGAGGTAGCATGAAGTGTAGCGTGAGTACAGATGTAATAAAGCAGATAAGAGCAGAGAAATCCAGAAAATATCTATTCACCTTCTACTACACAGGCGAGGAAGGGTGGGCGCATGTGAATCTAAGCAGATACAAGCATCAGAAATACCATTACGGTGAGTAATGCATCCCTTCTGAGTCTTGTGGATCTGCTTAGATCACATGCTATGTATAGATTAGCAAGCAGTGTCTGGAGAAGGTGGTGGGTTGTGAGAAGGTCCAGCGGCAAATATATGTTTTAGAACCACTTGTCCCACCTGTGTATCTGCTTTGGAATGAGTGTCAATGCAGTAGTGCTGAGTGAAAGTGTGTACTGGGCTCCATGCAGCTGCTTTGCAAATGGCATCCAACGTTTGCAATAAGGGCCAAAGTAGCTCCTGTGCCCCTAGTAGAGTGAGCTCTTGGTGTGAAAGGCAGAGTTTTGTTTGATAGACGGTAGCAGAGCTGTATGCATTTCACTATCCATCAGGAGATGGCGCTTTTTTGAAACGTGATCACTTTCCCTGCCAGGTGCTATAGAGACAAACAGTTGGTCTGTTTTTCGTAGCGGTTTTGTTTCGTTTAAATAGTAAAGAACCACCCTCCTTACATCTAGTGTAAGAAACAAGTTCCTTACCTGTAACTATTGTTCTCCAGCATGTGCCTGGCATGGATTCACATGCTCATGAATATTCCCCGTCGCCAGGCTGGGAATCCTCGGAAAAAGATAAAACAGTTTCACTTTCAAACTGTATTTCTCCTCTAAATCAATCACTGTCCTCTGGAGCATACTGCCCCCAGCCAATGCCAGTCCTCTCCCTAAGCCTCTACGCTGGCAGCCATCTTTAGATTTGGTAAGCACGTAAAGTGGCAGTATGACCAAGAAGAGTCGCAGAGGGGTAGGAGGGAGGGTTCGCATGTTAATCCATGCCAGATCCATGCTGGAGAACAATAGTTACAGGTAAGTAACTTGTTCCTTCTCCACCATTAGGTCTGGTATGGATTCACATGCTCATGAATAAAGAATGCATAGCAGTACAATATTACACAACCACAGGAGGTGGCAAGGATCAACAGAAGCAATTACACTTACCTCTGGAACAGACGCCTCAAGCGAACAGGTAGTGTAGCACTGCTTGGCCGACTTTGGACTCTTCCTCCGAATCCCTGTCGACACAGTCGAATCTTGTGAAGGGGTGCGTGGACCTCCACGTAGCAGCCCTGCAGATGTCCATCAGGGGCACACTAGACAGGAATGCCGTCGTCGCAGCGATTGCTCTGGTGGAGTGGTCTCTCGGACGGCCAGGCAGCGGTTGGTTCGCCAACCGATGACAGTGCGTGATGCAGCAAGAGAGCCACCTTGAGATGGAAGCCTTGGACAAGGCCTTCCCATGGTTTACATCACAAAGGTTCACGAACAGTAGGGAAGTATTCCGAAAATTCTTTGTGCGTGTGTTAGGGAGAATTCTCATTCAATGGGTAATTTCCCTTACCCAGTGAGTCCCTCAGCAGCTTTGCTGGATTTCTGGAGTTATTTTTCTTTTACTTGGTAAGAGTGTGAGCTTTTACCCACTCATACCCATGTTTTGCCATGCGTATTTCATCTGTTTTTGTGATTGTGGGCTCTGGAGTACACCACTTCAGTGCAGTGACACAGTGTTGTCTTTTAGACTTCGCACTGACTCCATTTCTGGGGCTGACTACTGTCCCCCAGAAAAGGGTAAAGTTGCCATTAACTTTACAGAGTCATTTACCCAAAGATCCAGTACACCCCATCTAACATGGAGTATTGGAAAGGGTTACTTCCTAGCCTTTTTTATCTGTACCTCCTAGAGCCTTGTTTTGCTCTTTTAACATTTAGACCTGGCTGGTGGCAGTGGTATCTGCCCTAACTTTTCTACCGCGTTTATACTATATAAACTTGGTATTGTTTTAGGCTATTATATTAGCCTCGAACATAAACCCGCTTGACCAAATACTTTTTCTTTTGGCTCCGGTCGGGTTTATTCGCCATTTCTTTTTGTTAAAGTCCTTCTTGTGTTTTACTTTGCGCGGCAAACCAGGTTTGCCTTCTTTGTTCAACGTCTTTTGGCGGGCTTCTGCCAAGAAGCCCTCCTCTAGGCGCCTGGGTGTCTAGGTGGGCTGAATGTGAGGGAGGGGTGTAGTCACCCCCTGCACAGAGGTTATCCTAGGAAACCCAAGTCGCACTTTGCCATGATTGGCTGAGGTGGTTGTCCGGGCTGGACAACCGCCATGCTGCGTGACCGACAGCCAGGCTGTGTGAATGGGGGATTTTCGCATAAAAGGCAGGAATCTTGGGTTGGAAGACAGAGTCGCCACTGAAACTACAAGGAACCAAAGCGAAGCGGAGAAGAAGATGGCTGCTGCAACTATCCCGTCCCGGTGAAGCCCTGCTGCAGTCCTGAGCTATCTACCCTTTGACAAGCAGAGAAGATCCAGTCCGGAGTCTTCTTCCCTTGAGCCTGGTGGGGTCAACCAGCTCATCTTCCACAGCCAGAGGATCCTCTTCTTGGTTGAAATCACTGCACACTGCTGTAGTGGTCCGGATAGCCATCTGAAGAGCCTCTCCTGTTTTTAAGGAGCCCTATTCACTGTCGCTGTTGCTGGCCTCGCCCCTGCTTAGTGCAGACCCCTCCAGACGTTGTCCTTCTTGCCAAAGCTCCAGGAACCGTGGGTCTGCAGGAAACTACAAGGAACTGCCGTGGCACCAGCTTCTTCCCTGAATAAGGTACTGTGTTCTGCTTTGAGGAGCTAGGGTGAATCCCTTTTCTCCTCCTCCAAGGCGTGCCTTTATCTTCCCTTCTTCTCATAACTTTTGCTTCCTCTGTTGACAATATCCAAGTACTCCTGGTAATGTTCAATCTTGAAATGTCCGACTGCGTGATCCTCGACAACAGGAACCCGGTTCTTGATTCTTGACAACAGGAACTTGACACTGGCTGCGCCTATTGACTCTTGAATTCCTGTCAACTAGTGTTCTCTGATTCTGTCTGCCCTGTCAAAAGTATTGCCTATGATTTTTGCCCCCAACTCTCTCTGGTTAACTCAGGTGCTAAGTGTGTTTTTGCCCCGGTAACATTTGTGTAGTGGTCCCTAAGGGGACTGCACAGGATTGTGTTTAACAGCGTGCCACGTAGAACTTCAGAGCACAAGCGACATCCAGCGAGTACAAGGCCCTTTCAGCCGGTGACCAAAGCTTTGGAAAAAACACAGGTAACACCAAAGGCTTGTTGAGGTGGAATTCCGACAGAACCTTCGGCATGAAAGAGGAGTGTGTCCGCAGCACCACCCTCGATTCGTGGAAAGTCAGATATAGCTGTTTGCATTTAGATGGTGAGACCAAAGTGAAGATCTTCCTGGAGACTTGGAGTAGCGGGAGATAACTGCCAGATGTTACATTAAGTTATAGACACTTATCAGAGCGCATGTACGCACGAGGACATCTTCCGGTGTTGAGTGGGTGGAGAACAATAAAAATAGCAGAGATATGATAAGGCATTTATAACACGCCTATACACAAGTGCTTCTATACACAAGTGTTTCAAGGCGTGACGAGGCAAGGGAGGGGGAACAGAGGGAAGGAGACAACGATCCTACTAGGCCAGTTGTAGTTCAGATCGCGCAAGTGCATGGGAAGGGGGGAAAGGACAGTGCAGTACAGGGGAATAGATAAAAAACACTAGGTAAAAGTAACGGCCAGCAAGTGGCAAGTGCGAGGGAGTGCGGACAGCAGATGTCAAGAGCTGGAAGGGGGACTGTAGGGATACAGAAACAGTCCCCAAGTGCGGGGGTTGCCGGTAGGCAGTGCAGGTGTGAGAGACTGGCGAGGGAGGGAAGTGGGCCCGAGATTAGAGGGTGTCCAGGTAATCCAGTGCAGATCCGGTTACATCCAGGAGGTCAGCAGGAGAGATGAAGAGAGAAAGCAGAAGCAAAGAGAAAGGTTTTGAGGTGTTTCCGGAACCAGAGATGGTTCTCCTCAAGTTTAAAGGAGGCAGGGAGGCTGTTTCAGAGGAAGGCCCCAGCTGAAGAAAGATCTACCACCAACTCGTTGCTTGGAGAAGCGACTGACCGTGAGGGAGTTGGAGGCGGATGAGCGAAGGGCTAGCGAAGGTAGATATTTAGGAAGGGAGAGTTGAAGGTATTGAGGCCCAGTGCCCCAAAAGGCATTGCGGACAATGCATAGGGTTTTGAACTTAATCCTTGCAGCCACTGGGAGCCAGTGCAGAGATTTCAGTGCTGGAGAGATACGATCCCTGGGCTTGAGGCCAATGACAAGACTCGCAGTCCTGTTCTGGATGAGTTGCAAAGGGCGGAGAGTAGAGGCAGGCAGATTTAGAAAGAGCCTGTTGCAGTAATCCAGCCTAGAGAGCAACAGAGCTCTGGAGACCGTGAGCTTCTGTGGGAAGGAGAGGAAAGGAAGAATACCTCTGAGGAGGTGCAGCTGGAAGTGTGACTTCTTAGAGACATCAGAGATGTGAGGAGAGGAGGAGAGTGTGGAGTTGAAGATGACAGAAAACAAATAGAAGAGGGTGGTTTTCAGAAGTCTGCGGAAAGTGAGATGATCTGCAGTAGCACGAACAGGGAGAGGAAGATCATTCCAGGATCTTGCAGCCATCACAGAAAAGGCTTGCACTCCCTTATGTGACAGGCGGTAGCAAGGGACTGCTACAAGAAACACAGATCGAAATCTCAACTACCGGGTCGGGGCGTACGGAACAAGTTTAGCCTTGAGGTACTCCGCTCCCATGCCATAGAAGGCACGATGCACCAAACACATCGATTTAAAGAGGATCCAACCTGCAACGTGGAGCCAGTCAAGTGTCTCCAGCAGGGGGGTCCCATGGGCTCCAAAAGTAGGTCAGGGGGGCGAAATATGGAGCGAGCGGCCGCATTCTGCAGTAGTTGAAGCCTGTTAATCAAGTAACATGGTTGTGCCAGATTTTTACACCAAGGTTCCGTAACGATTGAACTGGTGGCCAGTGTATGCACGGCCTGGCACTTCAAACTGTGCATCTTGCGGAAAGATGCACCTTGATAGAGGCATGCGCCAGTCCTGCCTTGGCCAAGGATACCAATAATGGAAGAATCTGCAGGGCCGTGACCCTCAGAGAGGTGATCTTATGCGACCGGCACCACATAGCGAAGCGCTTCCACTTGTGACCGTAGCACTTCAAAGTCGACGAAGCTCTGGCCTTGTCAAGGACCTTCCTGCAGTCCGCTGATAACTCGTATCCTGTGATGCAGGATTGCGCCTCTTTCTCTGGTGAGCAGATCCGTGACCACTGGCAGCTTTATGTTATGTTATTTTGCACTTATATAGCGCCTTATATACCATTGGTATGGTCTGAAGGCGCTGGTAGGTTGAACGCCCTTGGGAACCAAAGTTCAGATCAGTAGAGAGAGTAGGGAGAGTCAAAAAGTGCGAGTGAGCACCGGGTATGTGTGCAGCTTGTGCGGTATTCATGTAATAGCTGCTTCTTAGCGGTAGGTGTGGTGGTTGAGAGATCAGGAGAATGTGTTAGTTCTGGGAGGATTTATCCGGAACGGATGTGGCTGCGTTAGGCCTGAGGAGAACACCTGGCTGGGGGTGTGAAACCAGCAGTGTTTACATAGAATGATGTGGAGTAAGCAGCAGATGTTGGTATGAGAAAAATTATACCGAATGGTGTCATAGTATCTCTGTGTTCTAGTTGAGTGGTGATGTAAAGGAGAGAGTAAGCGTGGTGGTGTGATATGATGGGTTATATGCTCTTTCAAACAGTCTCTGCATTCCAAACCGGACCATATACGTCATGCAATTCTATGCGCTCCAGGCACTCGTTCGCTCCAGGTACTCGTCTGCTTTATGCCCACATGCGTACTATGCATTCATCTGTTTTACGCACTCACCCCCTCTGCACACTCGTCCCCTCTGCGCCCCCTTTACTCACCCGCCCACTTCTACGCACTCATCCGCTCCACGCACTCATCCGCTCCACGCACTCATCCGCTCCACGCAATCAACAGCAATATTGTGTCTCTGTCCCTTACTCCAGAGAGAGAAACTAGTGACTAAGCTTTCAGGAACATTGGTCCCATACTCCAGAGAGAGAAGCTGGTGACTAACCTTTGAGGAACATTGATTGGTCCCACACTCCAGAGAGAGAAGATGGTGATTAAGCTTTCAGGAACATTGGTCCCATACTCCAGAGATAGAAGGTGGCAACTAAGCTTCCAGGAACATTGGTCCCATATTACAGCGAGAGATGCTGGTGACTAAGCTGTCAGGAACACTGGTTACCTACTCCAGAGAGAGAAGCTGGAGACTAAACTTTCAGGAATATTGGTCCCCGACTCCAGAGAGAGAAGCTGACGACTACGTTTTCAGGAACATTGGCCCCTTACTCCAGAGAGAGAAGCTGACGGCTAAGCTTTCAGGAACATTGGTCCCTTACTCCAGAGAGAGAAGCTAGTGACTAAGCTTTCAGGAACATTGGTCCCTTACTCCAGAGAGAGAAGCTGGCGACTAAGCTTTCAGGAACATTGGTCCCGTACTCCAGAGAGCTTTACCGAAGGTCCGGGTACCAAATCTGCCTCGGCCAAGCCGGAGCAATGAGTATCACCCCGCATTGGCATGGTATGAGTCGATTGATGACTCGTAGCAGGAGGGGCAACAGGGGGGAATCTGTACAGAAACAGGCCTTCCCACAGGAAGCAGAACGCTTCCCCCATGCTCCTCGGTTGGTGGAATCTGCTGGCAAAAGTCTGGCATTTGGAGTGCGCCACCTTTGCAAACAGATCAATCTGGGGCCTGCACTTGGTGAAGATGCGGTCCACCTGGACCTGCCGAAGTGCCCACTCGTGGCAGTAGTGCAATTCCCTGCTAAGGGAGTCGGCAATGGTGTTCTTGTCTCCCGCCAGGTGCAAGGGGACGAGGAACATCTATTGGCCGACGGCGCAGTGCCACAAGTCCTGTGCCTCTTTGGAGAGTGCTGGGGATCAAGTGCCCCGCTGCTTTCTGATGTAGAACGTCGTGGCGGTGTTGTCTGTGAAGATCCTCACCACCTTGCCCTTCAGAGACGGAAGGAATGACTTGAGGGCCCAGAAAACTGCCTGAAGCTCCAGGATATTGATGTGCAGATCTTTCTGCTCCAGCAGCCACAGACCTCTGGTGTGCAGTCGTCCATTGTAGGCTTCCCAGCTGTCCCGTCCGTGGTGACCGTTTCCTGGTATGCAGGGTTTTGAAACCATGTGCCCAGGGCGATGTTGGAGTGGACGCCCCACCACCTTATCGCACGACAGAAGTCCTCATCGAGCAGGATCTTGTCCGAGAAGCTTCCGGGCACTTTGTTAGGGAGAATTCTCATTCTATGGCTAATTTCCCTTACCTATAGAGCCCCCAGCAGCTTTGCTGGATTTGAAGAGTTTGTTTTTTTCTCCTAAGAGTGCGACTCTTTTTTCCCACTCTTAGGCATATTTGCTATGTGTGTTCTAGGCTATTTTTTGTGTTTAATGTCTATGGGGTTTATCTCACCCTCATAGGAACCATCATTTTACACATGTGTTACACAGCACTCTCATGGGCAGTGACACAGGGGTGTCCTAGTGACCCCCAAAGATAGACTACATACCCTGGGACTGACTGTCTCCCATGGCATGTAAAGTCCCAATTGACTTTACTAGTCAATTTCTATGAACTAAACCAGTACAACCCATCTTACTATGGAGGTACTAGGAAGGGTTAATAGTTTTTCCCTGGTGTTCATTTTCGAGAGGGTACCGTACAGTCCCTCTCTCAAAAGTTTTGGCTGGTGGCAGTGGTTACTACCGAAAATATTCGACTGCAAATATTTCCCTATGGGATTTTCCCATTGTTCGAGGCTACGACTTTTACTGACAGCCTCCAACATACCGCCGGTTTATTTTATTATTAACTTTACTCCGGTAGGTTTTATTTGCCAGAACTTTAATATAAATTCTTTCTTGTGTCTTTCTCTAAACTCCTAACCCAGGTCGGGGATCCTTTGTTCGTCCTTTTGGCGGGCTTCTACCGAGAAGCTCTCCTTGCGGCGCAACTAAGTCTGGGGTGGGTCCATTGTGTCAAAGGGGGAGTAGGACCCCTGGACAGGGTTGCCGCAGCAACTCATGTCGCACTCTAACCTGATAGGCTGGAGGGTCTCCCGCCAAGATGACCACTCCACTGTGTGCGTGACAGCTAGGCTGTATGAATGGGGATCTTTTTTGCATAAAAGCAGGGTCCTGAGGACTGGAAGAGCAAGACATCGCCACTGGAACTGAGGAACCGAAGAGGAGAAAAGCCAAAGACATCTGCAACGACTGAACAACCGGTGAAGCCCTGCTGCAGCGTCTCACCACTTTTCTCCACATGACGAGAGGAGATCTTCATCTGAAAGAGCCTTCTTCCCTTGAGGCGGTGGGGCCAACCAGTTTGCCAATCGCCTTCTTGGACCTGCCTTGATTGAATCGCCAGGGCCCAGCACTTGGAGGCCGGATAGCCAGGCAGCCATCCACCCGGACTGCGATTTAAAGGAGCGTACCTTTTATTCGTTGGGCAGCACTGCAGCTGGTTTCATTCCTGGGTAGTGCAATCACTCAAACCTTCCTCCACGACGAGAGTCTCTCTTCTTCTGCTGGATCACCCGAACTGCAGGAACTACCAGGAACAACCGCCACCGCGGGAGCCTCTTCTTCATTTTAAGGTACTTTGTTTCGCAAGGCCTCCCCTTTTCGTGTGGTAGCGCTAAAGGGGTTTTAAATCCTTTACCTACCTGTTGGGTTGGCTGTCCATATCGTCTAACATTGCCTTTCACCTTCTGCATCCACCTTTTTGAATTTTTAACCAAAGACTTGACTGCAGCTACAAGAACATTTTGCTCCTGGGCCCTTGCCCTGTACCATTGACTCTGGCACAGGCCTATTGACTCTGGCAAAATTTGTTTAAACTGCCTTCTCTAGATTGCTTCTCAACTAGAACTGTGTTGGTGCACCTACTTCTTATAACCACCTTTTCCTTCCCACTTTTAAAACTTGTGAAGTGCCATTTTGCTCGGTTTTCATTTAAGTATTCTATATGCTAAAGTACTGCCTTGCCTATACTGGTTCACAAACTTATTGGGAAGTGTTGCTAAGGTGCCTAAGAAGATATTCCTGTATAACTTCTCCTTTCCCTCCCTTGTGAGAAATTGCTAGAGTGCCATTTGTGTTTGGTTTTCACTGTGCCGTTTTGCTCAGTTTTCACTCTTGCTCAAACTTGTCTACAATTTAACTAGGGAGTTGTGTATACTTTTCTTGACTGATTTTAACTTGCTTTATTAACTGAGATTAATGTGTTGAACTAGAAGCGTGTAAAATAAATATATATATTCTTTTTAATACAAAGCTTTGGTCAGTGTTTCCTTGTGCCATAGTACTGTAGTCCTATTGTGTAAACCCTGAATACTGCTCATCTCCCTCTTGAGATAGGTCTGACTGCTTAGCCACAGCTACCAACTAAATCTTTGTGGTACAGACTGATACCAAAGGGGATTTATTGCTCATACCTGTAGTCTTAATCTTCTGTAGTGCTCCCTAAGGGAACTGCACAGGATTCTGCCTAACACACTTGCATCCAGCAAGCGTAAAAGAACTCCTGATGGGGGTCGCATCCGTAACCTGCAGAGCGGGATAAGGTAGATGCAAGACAACATCATGCCGAGCATCGGCTTGATGGTCTGCACTGTCATGGTCTTGAGCGCCAACAGCCGTTGCACTTTCCCCAACATAGCCACCACTCTCTCCTCCGAAGGCAATGCTAGGCAGGAGACCATGTCGAGTCTGGCTCCTAGGAACAGTGCGTTCTGCGATGGTGTCAAGCAGGACTTCAGATAATTGATGGAGAATCCCAGATCTGTCAGCAGCTGGACGGTGGTCCCAGTATGCCCAATGGCTAACTCTCACGTACTGGCCCGGATGAGCCAGTCATTGGGGGTATGGGTACACGTGTATCCCCTGTAGACACAGATGTGTCGCCACTGGTGCCAGGCACTTCATGAACACCCTGGGGGGTCGACTTCAGGTCGAAGCCGTTGGCCTTGAACTGGTAGTGCTGTCCCTGCACCACGCAGCATAGGAACTTTTGGTGCTTCTTGTGAATGAGGAAGTGGAAGTAGGCGTCCTCCAGGTCGCCTTCCTCCAGTTGGTTGAGCACATGCTGCAACGTCACCATCCTGAATTCTTGGGACTGGAGGTACTTGTTGAGACTTTGCAGGTCTAGACTAGGCCTCCAGCCCACGGTTTTCTTTTTGACTAAAACGTATCTGGAATAGACTCCGGAGCCCTGTGAGTCATTGTGGAACCAGCTCTATCGCCCCTTTCCGTAGCATGGGCCATACTAACTGCAAGAGTTGAGGGATGTGCTGTTCCTGCCAGGCCACCGGAGGGATCCGCAGACACCTGTGCTGAAACTAGTCAGCCGGCTCCCACCGGGGTGCATGGGTGGGTGCCCAACGTCCTGGGCGGTTCAACCCTGCTTCGGCACCAGCGTCCTGCCTTGAGGGCGATGGCTGCACTGACCACATCCACCGTAGGCCTTGGAACGGCCTCTGTGTGCCTCCTGGGTCATGGACTCGGAGGGCTGGCAGTACGACAAAAAAACGTTTTGTTGATCTGCCCAACTTCCCTCTGGAGGAGCGAAAGGAAGAGCAGAGTTGCTGGAAAGTGCCCAGGTCAGCAGCCGTCTCTGTTTCCACCTTGATGGCCTGCTGTGACTCAGTAGACGGCCTTCGCAAAAAGGTTCTCTGTCGAACGGCATGTCCAGTACCTTTGCCTGGACCTCCTGGTGGGAAATTGTGGTCATCAGCCAGCCTTGACGACGGAGGCAGACACCGTTCCCCATCTGCCGGAACCCTGTGTCTGCGATGTACAGAGCCACCGTGATGCTATGGTCTGAAGCCACCTCTCCCTCCTGGAAGAGGGCGATTGACTCCATCCTCTTGTCGTCAAGGAGGGATACCAGAATCGGGCCCAGCTTGTACCACAGCTCCCTGTTGTACCTGGCCAGGATCGCCAGTGCGTTGGCTGCCTTGACGCCGCAGTGTAAACCTTCCACCCCATGGCGTCCAACTTCTTCCCCTCGCTGTCCGGAGGGACAGAGAACGACAAGGAAGGACTCGACTACCTTTTCCTTGCGATCACAGGCACCACTGAGTCCGGCGATGGTTGCGACCATAGGCACCCAAGGTGTGGAATCCAGCACCCGATACTTTTTCTCCAGCCTATCCTGCCTGGCCGGACCGTACAAGGGATCCTCAAGAGGGCCAGGCCCTCCTCATATACTGTTAGGCAGAACCCTGTGCAGTTCCCGTAGGGAGCACTACAGAAGATTAAGACTACAGGTGAGAGCAATAAATCCCCTTTAGTATCAGTCTGTACCACAAAGATTTAGTTGGTAGCTGTGGCTGGGCAGTCAGACTTAACTCAAGAGGGAGATGAGCAGTATTCAGGGTTTACACAATAGGCCTACAGTACTATGGCACAAGGAAACACTGACCAAAGCTTTGTATTAAAAAGTATATATATATTTATTGTATACACTTCTAATAAAACACATGTATCACAGTCATCAAGCAAGTTAAATTAAGTCAAAGGAAAAATATACACGCTCCCAAGTTACATTGTAGACCAAGTGAAAACTGAGCAAAACGGCACAGTGAAAACCATACACAAGGGATAGTCTACCAATTCTTCACAAAGGAGGGAAAGCACAAGTTATATAGAAATAGTTTCTTACACACCCTAGCAACACTTCCCATAAGTCTGTGAACCAGTTTAAGCAAGACAGTGCATCAGTATAGGCAATGCTTTTAAACTGAGCAAAACGGCATTTCACAAGGTTTAGAAAGGGGAAGAAAAGGGTAGTTATAAAAAGTAGGTGCACCAACACAGTTCTAGTTGAGAATCAATCTAAAGAAGGCAGTTCTAACAAATGTAGCCAGAGTCAGTAGGCCTGTGCCAGAGTCAGTGGTACAGGGCAAGGGCCCAGGAGAAAAATGTTCTTGTCGCTGCAGTCAAGTCTTTGGTAAACGATTTCGAAAAGGTGGATGCAGAAGGTGAAAGACCAGGATGAAAGAAGCCGCGGTGCTGCCCGACAAATAAAAGGTACGCTCCTTTAAATCGCGGTCTGGGTGGACTGGTGCCTGGCTATCCGGCCTCCGAGTACTGGGTACTGGTGATTCGACCAAGGCAGGTCCGGAAAAGCGATGGGCAAACTGGTTGGCCCCACCACCTCAAGGGAAGAAGGCTCTTGCAGATGAAGATCTTCTCCTGTCGTGTGGAGAAAAGTGGTGAGACACTGCAGCAGGGCTTCACCGGTGGTTCAGTCGTTGCAGGTGTCTTTGGCTTCTCTCCTCTTCGGCTTATTAGTTCCAGTGGCGACGATTTGCTCTTCCAGTCCTCAGGACCCTGCTTTTATGCAAAAAGATCCCCATTCATACAGCCTAGCTGTCACTCACACAGTGGAGTGGTCATATTGGCGGGAGACCCTCCAGCCTATCAGGACAGAGTGCGACATGGGTTGCTGCGGCAACCCTGTCCAGGGGTCCAACTCCCCCTCCCACACAATGGACCCACCCCAGACTCAGTGGCGCAGAAAGGAGGGCTTCTCGGTAGAAGCCCACCATAAGGACGAACAAAGTATCCCCGACCTGGCTTAGGAGTTTAGGGAAAGACACGAGAAATAATTTATATTAAAGTTCTGGCAAATAAACCCTATCGGAGTAAAGTTAATTATAAAATACACCGGCGGTATGTTAGAGTGTCAGAAAAAGTGGCAGCCTCGAACAATGGGAAAATCCCATAGGGAAATATTTATGGTAGTAACCACTGCCACCAGCCAGAAACATTTGAGAGAGGGACTGTACGGTACCCTCTCGAAAATGAACATAAGGGAAAAACTATTAACCCTTTGCAGTACCTCCATAGTAAGATGGGTTGTATTGGTTTAGTTCATAGGATTTGACTAGTAAAGTCAATTGGGACTTTACATGCCCTGGGAGACAGTAGTCAGTCCCAGGGTATGGAGTCTATGTTTGGGGGTTGCTACGACACCCCTGTGTCACTGCACTGAGGGTGCTGTGTAACACGTGTGCATAAAGATGGTTTCTATGGGGTTGAGAAAATCCCATAGGCATTAAACACAACAATAGCTCACAACACACATAGCAAAACTGCCTAAGAGTGGAAAAAAGGCTCACTCTTAGCAGGAGAAAAGAAACAAACCCTTCAAATCCAGCAAAGCTGCTGGGGGACTCTATAGGTAAGGGACATTAGCCATAGAATGAGAATTCTCCCTAACATTTACATCATCCAGAAGGGGTACTGTCATGATGGTCTGCCTTTTGGAGTTGCATCGCTGGTACAGAAAACCATCTTTCTTGGTCTCCTCAGGTGCAAGCTGGAAAAGTTCAGAAGCTTTGGCGACTATGGAATGAAACGACCCCACTCATCCGATGGGGACACCCTCGGTTGCGTAGATCCGCCTGCAATGGCGATATCGTCATGTCCGCCCAGTGTCCGGGTTCACATGGGGGAGGGCGCTTGGGGAGGATGAGGAGGCTGAAACGGGGGCGTCTGATGGCGCCTTCTCTTTTTAGTGGGAGGCTGCAGGGACCGGGGCCTGCGGCATCCTTTTCTGGATTTCCGACACCAAATTGTGTAGGGTCTGTTAGGGCGAATTCTCAGAAATGTGCCAATTCCCTTCTACCTTAGAGATGCCCAGCACTTTTGCTGGACTTTTAATTTCTAACCTGGAGAGAGTGAGCCCTTTTTCCCCACACTCATGTATTTTTCTGTGATTTGGACTCTGTTTCTTTTGACTTTGGAGTCTGACAAACACCATAGGCATCACCCTTACATTGTGACACACAGCACCCTGAGTGCAGTGGGACAGGGAAGTCCTCCAGATTTCCCAAAGGTTTAAATACCTTCTCTGGGATAAACTACTGTTTCCCAGAGCAGTAAAGTGAAATTGACTTTACTTACATTTGTAACTTTCTAGACCCAGCCCACACCATCTTACAATAGGGTGCTTGAGGGGTTACTTCGTATCCCCTTTGTCTAGCTTCTCATGTAACATTCTTATGTTTCCCTTTCCTTACTGAATGGCTGGTGGCAGTGGTTTACGTTTAACTACTGTGGTGTGCATTTACTTTTTGGCAAAATGGCCCCGGTCTTCTTTTTTCACCATTTCTTTGTGGAAAGGTCCTTCTTGAGATTGACCCAACGCGCCAAACCAGTTGGTGCCTTTGTTTGCTTTGCCTTCTGGCTCCAGGGTGTCGGGCGGGGGCAGGAAGTGAGGGAGGTGCCCGAAACTCCCTGTGTTTAGTCTCCTAGGAGACCCGAATGCACTCTGTGGGTATTGGCTGGCTGACTGTCCGGCAAGGACAGCCACCCTGCTGGTTGACTGACAGCTAGGTTGGAATGAATGGGAGAACCCTGAATAAAAGGCAAGTCTTTTGGCTTGGAAGGCAGAGTTGACCAATGGACGAAGGAACCGAAGAAGAACTTGAAGAGGACGCTGCTGCAACTCCTGGACCGTTGGTTTGCCCGGTGAAGCCCTGCTGCTGTGCTGAAACTCTAAATTTTTATCAACAGGGAAGCCCCTGCAAGGACGCCTTCTCCCCTTGAGTTGGTGGGACCAACCAATTCCAAAGTAAGCCCCCTGGACATCTTCTCGGAGCTGGTTGAATTTCCACAGAATTGCTGCTGGAAGCCGAATAGCCAGGGAGAGGAACACCAGATTGTGTGCATTGCTTTTAAGTTGGCCAAGAGCTCCAGGAAGATCCTCCAGACTCCCAGGAGCAGGACTGACCGAGCCTGAGCCCCCACAACAGAGAGCGGGACCCTAGAAGCAAGGAAAGTCTCGACAGCCAGGAACCAAACTGTTTCTATTTGCGGTAGTCGCGAGGATCTGAAACACCAAAGTGCCACTTGTTTGAAGATTGACGGTTGCGAGCGGTGACTGTCCCATTGCAGTGGAGTCCCCAGAAGTTCTCTCTTTTGTCCCCACGACTGAGGCCCAGGAACAGTGAGATCGGCAGAGCTGCACAGGAACAGAAGTCATCTGCTGCACTTTTTCTTCAATCCAAAGGTACTGTAAAGACTGAGAGAACTTACTTCTTATTGTCGAGTTGCTTGCATCTTCTACTACTCAAGTCTAAACAGCTTGTGGCCCTACATTGATTATTTTCTTCAAAGACTTCTAAAACATTATGCCAAGACTTTTATACTTGCCTACCAGACGTGCTTCAGCTCATATAGACTTTTGCTCACTTACTTTGGCTTAACCTGTTATACTGAATGACTCTGCTTAGGGGATCCAAAAGTATTTGCCTGCTTAAGAATATCTGTGATCAGGGGCGTGGCCTGGAGCGCCAGCAATGTGGCTGCTCCCTTAATGGCCTCGATCCGAGTCCCGCGGCATCTAGCAGAAAGCAGCCCTTGTAGCGGGCATCCAACAATGATTTTCAGCTCTCCGTACTCGTAAGACGTTAGGGCACTCTCGGCGAGCCTTTTCCGTCGGCTGGCACCCTGGGTGACTCTGTTGCAGCCCGTCCAGCGTCTCCCCCCAGGCCAGAGGCCCCGCATCCAAGATGGCCCCCGGGTCCTACAATCTCAGCCCGGCGAGGTGAATGACGAGCGGAGCTTCTGCGCTGTTCCGAAGCTGCCGGATTGTGGACGGAGCAGGAGGTGAGCCGACTAGATGACCCGCGAGAGGCCGGGAGGAGACTAGAGGAGGGTGATGATTATCGGTGCCTTCCATCCCCCACCCATGACAGCGAGGTTCGCCGTAGCAGCGTCCCAGAAGATGGGGTCTGCCCGCTACTAGCAGTCCTGCGGGACATGTGAACCGGGCCTATGGATCCCAAAGAAGCGCTGCTCATCCCGCATTGGAGATGGACGGAGAACTGACGTCCCCGCTTGCCGCACGACTCCAGCAAAAAGCCCAGCAGCCCAGAACCCGCTAAAGCAGGACCACACAAAGCGCCATTGACCAGGTAGGCGCCCCTGCGGCGTAATACAGCCCGCTCCTGCCGCGGCCCCCTGCCCCTGTTGGTGGGGGTGTGCTGCCCCGCGGCGCCCCATCCCGAGCCGCTGTTGAGCTCCCCCTGCACTGGACAGCTTGTTTAGCCTCAATTCCTGCAAATCGCTACGGAAGGTCCCTTGGAACTTTCTCCCCTGAGAAGTCCCAGAGACCATTGACCCCACTGCTTCAGCCAAGCCCGACCCGCTAACCCCGGTTTGCTGCGCCTGAATTGGCCCTCGTCTGATCGTCTAAAGCAACCCCTCGCCGCTTATCCTGGTCCTTCGACCCAACAACCTCCTGGGGCGCCCCAGCCCACTTTCCATCCCGCAGATCTACCCACTCTTGGAAGCAGCCGGCCCTTGAGGCCCCCGAAATTCTCCGCTGTCACAGATTCTTCTCTTATACTTCGTAGGATCTGGCCAGAAGCGCTCCTGCTCTTTAACATCTCGTCCCTGCCCCCTACGAAGCAGTGAGTCGCCAACTAAGGGGATACCTACCCGGTTTCCTAGATCAGAACTCTAAGCGCCTTACAATGATGAAAGCTGGAAAGGGTACCAAAAGCTCAGACATATCTACGATGCTCCTTGCCGTGGACAAGACCAAGAAATCGGACCACCCAAAACTCACCCCACAGAAATCCTCGGAGGAACTAGGAAAGTTGGCAACAAAAGGAGATATCCAGGCCTTTATGCTGGATATTAAAGAAGAATTTAGGTCTTGCATCGCCGAATTTACCGCGAAACTTGAACACACGGACCAACGAATCACGGAGGCTGAGCAGAGACTGAATGAGGTCGAAGATATGACTCAGAGCCATGATGCATCCATAATAGAGATGCAACAAGCGATTCGGACCCTCCAGAACAAAGGTGAGATATTGGAATTTAAGCAGGAGGACCTGGAAAACAGGGCCCGAAGAAATAATCTGCGCATCCGCGAGGTGCCCTCCTCTATCCCAGATAAAGATCTCTCAGAATACATAGGAAATTTCTTTCAATCCCTACTGCCACATTTGGACCAAACCCAATTGATCCTTGACCGGACCCATAGACTACGCCCAAAACGGGGAGTACCGACGGATCCCCCACCCGATGTGATAACAAGGGTCCATTTTTACTCTACTAAGGAAGCTCTGGCAGCGATTAGTCGCACCAAAGACGAATTATCCTTCATGAGCACCCCGCTGCTGATCTACTAGGATCTCTCCCTGATGACCCTACAAAAAAGAAGAGCGCTGAAACCCCTGACCCAATTCCTGCAGAGCCAGAAAATCCGATACAGATGGCTGTTTCCGACGGCCCTCCACTTCACCTACCAAGGGACCCAGCGCTCGATCAGTCACCTGGAAGATGCTGAATCTATCCTCCACCCAGCCTCCCCCCCGAGAGCTTCGCCTTCCCACAGTCCGACCTCCACTCCAGAGGACTCGACGCAGCCTCCCCGGAAACAAGCTTATCAAGTCTGGTCAAAGACACAGAGATGCCGAAAATGACAACACCACAAGAACCTCTGTTCAGAGGCTCCTACCCGCTACAATATGAAAGCTGACGAGTTTGCCGCGGGACCCTCACGGTCCATACCCCCACTCCGAGGTGTATTACATAGTTTCACCCTTGGAGAAAAACCCAGTATTGGATGATGCCCCCAGCCCTGTTGGCGCCTGGGACGAAGTTGGCCCTGTTGGCCAGGGGACTCGCCGGAAAGAATACCCCGGCCTCCCCTAAAAAGTTACGTTTGGCCTCCCGTTGGAGGGAACATAAAACTCGATCACTGGAGAGCGACATCAAAATCAAGCCCATTGATGATGCCTGACCCTCTCCATTCCTCCCCCTCGAAAGCGTCCCGCCCGCTCGGCGAAAAGCAGGACTCTCCTCAGCCACATCGGAAACTACGATTCCTGTCGATCAACGTCAGAGGCCTGAACGCGCCGCAAAAAAGAAAATCTATCCTGCAACGTATCCAGAACGAGGATGCCTCGGTGGTGTTCCTTCAGGAAACCCACCTAATCCCAGCAGACTTTCCCAGGCTCCGAAGTAGGCAATTACCGTCACAGTTTCTGGCATCGAATGGCACTAAGAAAGGGGGAACGGCAATACTTTTAGCCAAGGACCTCCGACCCCAGATCTTGGACTCCTTGCTGGGCCCGGAAGGCCGATTTGTGGCAATCTGTAATGAGGAAGCAATAGCGGCGAGGGAGGGGGATGAGCCTATGATCACCCCAGACCATATAATGACAAGTTTAAGAGACACGCGGGAACAAGTAAAAGCCCAGACTACATGTCCCAGAATGCACTACCAATCAACTATCACACCGGACAGTACAAATATAAGAGACAAGACACAAACGACATATCCCAGAATGCCCCAACGGATACATAATCAAAACAAAAGCCAGAAAATGGGAATAGAAATCAGACAAGGAAGACGAAAAACCACGTTTCCATATAATGGGGGCTCCGGGCAGGCGGGGGTTAAATGCAAAGCTAACTCCATGAAGTTGAAGCTGGGAAGAGATGAATTAGCCTCAGGTGTAAGGAGCCCAGGGCTGGGAATGCCTAACTCTAATTACTGGGGAGGAGACTCACCGGGGTTAAAAGCATCAGAAAACAGCTAAATTTGTCTCTCGTTTTGCAGGAGTGGAAGGAGGCTGACAGAGTGGACTCGGAATGGTACGAGGACAGTACCCCTTACGGCGGAAAAAGGGAAGTTTGGTTATTTACTGAAGTCCAGCCAAGGACAGTGTGGAATGGCTGGCTCCGAGCACCGGCCGTAGAGATTGAACAGAAAAAGCTCTGAACCATTCGGAAGAGTTGAGTAAACGCTAGGGGCTGAATATTGCTGCTTTGAACATGAAAGGCTGCCATTCCTGTGTTCTCCGTGTTTTGAACTGCATTCCTTTGTGAACAAGCAATATTGCAATCCTTGAGTTTTGTCTTTTGAGCAACCGGGAAGACCCTTTATTTTGGTTTTGTTGCGATGAACGCTAATTGAAATTAATTGGATAAAGAGAAGTCCGGGTGCTCAATCATTTAACCTCTGGTGAGCTGTAAGAAATAAATACTATTGAGTAACTTACCTCCTTGTCTCTGGCTCACTACTTTACACAATCAAATGCCAGCTATTTGGCCAATTGTACCCACTGGTCTCAGCCTATGCCCCGAATGAAAAGCAAGAAGCGTTCTACTCTACCCTAGAAGAAGCCTTATCGCAATTTATAGAGGGCCAGATAATAATCGGCGGAGATTTCAACAGGGTCCCTGATCCAATTAGAGATAAATCTCACCCGGCGGCTCATAAGGACTTCAGCATTGCGACGGCCTTGCTCAAATGCTTCAGAACCCTTGACGTGGTGGATACGTGGAGAGTTCTACAACCAGAGTCCTGTGACTACTCATTTTATTCCGGTGTGCACAGAACCTACTCACGCATTGATCTCCTGCTAGCCTCTCCCCAAACATTAGCCTACACGGATGATGTAATCATTGGCCCCAGAGTCTTATCAGGCCATGCCCCCATCATACTAACGATAAGAGCCCATGACACGGATCCTCTGCCAAAGCGTAAATGGTCACTCTACGACCCGATCCTGGGCGATATGGCACTAAGGGACGTGACAGCGAAAGCTATCAAAGACTTCTTTAACAAAAATAAGAATGAGGACACCTCTCCGGCCAATACATAGGATGCAATGAAGGCGGTGGTTAGAGGGGTCCTGATCTCACAAGGGACAGCCTACCACAGGAAGAAACGTCAAATTCACCAGTCGCTGCAAGTTGAAGTAGAGAAAGCTGAAGCAATATGCAAAGCAAAGAACTGGACTCCAAAGACCCACCGAGCCCTCCAGATAGCCCGAAAGAAGCTGGAAGCACACTACGCAGAAGGCACAGCCCAGATGCTAGCCAGAACTAAACAAAGCTACTACGCCAAAGGAAACAAAGCGAAGAAGTTTCTAGTGGAAAAACTGGCAAGGATACGGAAGAGAAACACAATCTTAGGCCTCCGAGACTCGCAAGGAGGAATCCAATTTGCAGAAAAAGACAAGCAGCAGATCGCAGTGGCCCATCTCACGGATACAATGACGGCGTCCCCTAGATCCTCGCAAAGCCAACAGGCTTACCTCCGAGACGCAGCTCTTCCCCAGATCCCCCAAGCGACCAGAGACAACCTAGAATCCCCGATCTCATGTGAGGGGGTGGACACGGCCATTAAGAGTCTTAAACCGAGAGCCCCAGGCCCGGACGGGTTCACGACCCGTTCCTATAAAATCTTCCGCCCCCAGCTAGTAACCCCCTTGACGACTCTGTTCAATTCCTTCGCAGTCACGGGAGCAATTACCCCATCGATGCAGGAGTCGATCACAGTCCTAGCGCTAAAACCAGGAAAGGACCCGAAAGAAGACATGGCATATAGACCGATTTCCCTATTAAATCTAGACGCCAACATATGTTATTTTGCATTTATATAGCGCCTTATATACCATTGGTATGGTCTGAAGGCGCTGGTAGGTTGAACGCCCTTGGGAAACGATGTTCAGGTCAGTAGAGAGAGTCAAGGTGCATGTGAGCACCGGGTATGTGTGCAGCTGGTGCGGTATTCATGTAATAGCTGCTTTTTAGCGGTAGGTGTGGTGGTTGAGAGATCAGTAGTATGTGATCGTTCTGGCAGGGTTTATCCAGACCGAATGTGGCTGCGTTAGGCCTGAGGAGAACGCCTGGCTGGGGGTGTGTAACCAGCAGTGTTTACTTAGAATGATGTGGAGTAAGCGGCGGATGTTGGTATGAGAACAGTTATACCGAATGGTGTCATAGTATCTCTGTGTTCTAGTTGAGTGGTGGTGAAAAGAAGAGTAGGCGTGGTGGTGAGATATGATGGGTTATATAATTTTCAAACATTCCCTGCATTCCAAACCATACTATGTATGGTCACACACCATGCATTCATCTGTTTTGCTCACTCACCCGCTCTACGCACTCGTCCGTTTTATGTCCTCACACGCACTATGCATTCACCCCCTCTACGCACTCATCCCTTCCACACATTCATCCCCTCCACGCACTCATCCCCTCCACACCGTGAGGCTATTAGGCATACTTCTAAATGCACTTTTCACAGAGATGCTATTGGGTACACTTCTAAATGCCCTTTTCACAGAGAGGCTATTGGGAACACTTCTTACTGCACTTTCCACAGAGAGGCTACTGGGCGCACTTCTAAATTTAACTTTTAAATGCACTCCTAAATTCAACTTTCACAGAGAGGCTATTGGGTACACTTCTGAATGCACTTTTCACAGAGAGATTATTGGGTACACTTCTAAATGCACTTTTCACAGAGAAGCTATTGGGCATACTTTTAAATTCAGCTTCTAAATGCACTTCAAATTTAACTTTCACAGTGAGGCAATGGACACATTTCAGAATGCATTTTCCACAGAGGGGCTATTTACACTTCTGAATGCACTTTCACAGAGAGGCTATTGGGCACAGTTCTAAATGCACTTTTCACAGAGAGGCTATTGTACATACTTCTAAATTGAACTTTCACAGAGAGGCAATTGGGCATACTTCTAAATTCGACTTCTAAATGCACTTCAAAATTCAGCTTCCACCTAGAAGCTATTGGGCACTTCTAGATTCAACTTTTCATGAGAGGCTACTGGGTACGCTTCTAAATACAATTTTCACAGAAGGCTATTAGAGATTCCATCTAATTGGGGCATATGCTAACAATCACATTTCTGCCTAGATTCGGCGCAGACTAAACTTGAGAGATTCCATCTAATTGGGGCATATGTTAACAATCAAATGTCAAATTGATTCTAAGTGTGGCATATGTTAATGTTAAAGGACATTTGTACCGAGCACTATCATCACCGAAGTGGTCCCCTGGTGCTCTGGCGGCTCTGAAAAGGGGAGGAGAGGGGGTGGGTTAGTGGGAATAAGCTGGAAAAGTGCAAGAGAGCAGTGATGTGCTGTTGGCCGCCTCAGCCCAGTGGGTCCGTTGGCTGGGCTTGGGGTGTTTTACGGTCCGTAGTGGTCGTGTGCTGTTGTGCAAGTCTATGTGTGTTGTTTTTTTTTTTGTTGCATTGTTGTGAAGTTTGTGCGGATTGCTGCATTTTAGGCTTGTGGTTGTGTTCAGTTAGAGTTTGAGAGATGTATGCAAAGGGATGGAATTGTTAGATGGCATTGCTGTCCATTTCAATTATGGGATTCCATCTAGGTGTGGCACATGCCAACAATCACATTTCTATCCGGATGCGACGGAAGCTAGGGTTCAGAATTCTGAGTGAGGTACATGCTAACAGTTACATTTCTATCTAGATGCGACACAAGTTAAAGTTAAGAATTCCATCTAAGTGTGGTACATGCTAATATTCATAATCCCGTCTAGATGCGACGCAGGCTAAGGTTAAGAATTCCATCCAAGTGTGGCACAAGCTAACAATCACATTTCTATCTAGATGCGACGCAAGTCAAAGTTAAGAATTCCATCTAAGTGTGGCGCATGCTAACATTGTTAACCCTGTCTAAAGATGACGCAGGCTAATCTTAACATTTCTGTATAGGTGTGGCACTAGTTAACATTGGCTAGTGTGTTAGTGCGTAATGCAATGCAACATTTACAGTCAGGCCAATAATGGAATTAGGCTTGTGGTCACAAATCTCTCTATGAATGCATGGTGTAATTCTATGGCAGTCTACGTTATGGAGAGGTGAGGTAGAGTGGCAAGGGCTTTCTGGAGTAGAGTAATTGCTCTACACCCCACCCATGCCACACTTACAGTTTTGTTGCTGTCTGTTGGCTGCTGGCTTCCTTTGCTTCCCCTGCGGACACCTGTAGACACGCCTTGGAGCCGCTACTGTAGGAGCCGCCCTTTGCCTCGGGGCCCTTAGCCAAGGGGGCTGCCGGGCAGAGGGCTGCCCTGGGAAGGTCTGTTATGACCAGGTGGACGCACCAATCGGGGGAGGTGGACGGGTTGGAGGGGGAGGTTGGGACTGTGAAAAGGCCAGACAAACAAAGGACTACACCCCACAGACTGCACCCTTTGGATGCAGCCCAGAAACATAAACAGGCTCAGAAGCCAAAAGAAACACTAGACAGGCACCAGATTAGCACACAATGCTCACCAAAAAATATAGATACATAAATTATTAAATAAATACAAAAATTTAAAATATAATAATGTTTTTTTTTAAATATATAAAAAAAACACACACCACTCCAAAAGAGGGCATAAAGCCCGCCAAAAACAGATTACAATCATTGTGAAACTACTCACTCAGAATCAACCAGCCCCTAAAGGTGCTTCCACACTGGTTTCTCCTGCCATATCCTTCCTCATGGCAGTCCTCAAATCAAATGGAAAATGGCTGCTAGAGCCAAGCCACAAACACAAACACACCTGACTTTGCTAACCAATTGCAAGAGGGGAGGTTGGGACTGGGAAAAGGCCAGACATAAACAAAGGACTACACCCCACAGACTGCACCCTTTGGATGCAGCCCAGAAACAAACAGGCTCAGAAGCCAAAAGAAACACTAGACAGGCACCAGATTAGCACACAATGCTCACCAAAAAATATAGATACATAAATGATTAAATAGATAAAAAATAAAAAAATATTATAATAATTTTTAAAAAAATATTAAAAAAACCACTCACACCACTCCAAAAGAGGGCATAAAGCCCGCCAAAAACAGATTACAATCATTGTGAAACTACTCACTCAGAATCAAATAGCCCCTAAAGGTGCTTCCACACTGGTTTCTCCAGCCATATCCTTCCTCATGGCAGTTCTCAAATCAAATGAGAATACTCAAAAGTCCTGGCTAACTGATTGGCGAAAGTACTCCCTGACATTATCGACCCGGACCAAACCGGCTTTATAATGAACAGATCTGCCCCAGACAATATACACAGAGTTCTAAACATGGTTGAGATAACACAGCAGGACTCCCGAAAACTAGCACTGCTGGCTCTGGACGTGACGAAGGCCTTCGATAAGGTAGACTGGTCTTTCCTCCAACTCACTTTGGAGTCTTTTCATTTCGGCCCTACATTCCATAAATACATCCTAGCGAATTACCAATCCCCGAAAACTATGCTACGAGTCAACGGCCACCTATCTGGTCTGATCCCTCTATCTTGCGGGACCAGACAGGGATACCCTCTGTCCCCCCTGCTCTTCGCCTTAATTATGGAACCCCTCGCCCAACGAATCCGCTTGAACCGCAGAATTAAAGGCCAGGTGGGTCCCACCCAACATAAAATAGCGCTGTACGCTGATGATGTGATGCTGACTATAACAGACACCGCCCAATCACTAAGGTCCTCCCTAGAAGAAATCCACTCCTTCGGCAAGGCATCGCCATAAACTTCACGAAATCCGCCGCCGTAGGGGTGAGACTAAACTCAGAAGATAGGGGGATCGAGCAGTGGGCTCCAAAAGATCTTCTATCAGAAAAGGCGATATCTTACCTGGGGGTCCTAATCACAGCTTGCCCGGAAGACACCTATCGGGCAAACTTTCAGCCGTTATTTAAGTCCTTGGAAGAAGACCTTGAACGATGGCGCTCACAGGAAATCTCACTTCTGGGCCGCATAGCAGCGTGTAAAATGAACCTACTCCCACGTCTCCTTTACGCTTCCTAGGCCCTTCCTATTCTGATCCCTAGACCCCCATTGCAACGTCTCCAAAGAAAAATGCTACATTTCATCTGGAAGGGCAAGAAGCTGAAAACGATGTCGATCAATCCAAATCTAGGAGGCCTGGGAGTCCCGGATCTCCAGAAATATCAGATAGCAGCGCAGTTAGCTCACACTCGAGCTTGGATTATTACCTCGAATCGACCAAGATGGACAGAGATGGAACAATCCCGCCTACCTCTCCCCCTCGGCTTCCTCTTGCACCTACCTCCTGCCTCGAGGAGAGCATGGCTAGCCACTCTATCGTCCACCAGGCTCACCCTGAAAGCCTGGGAATGGACGCATAAACATAGGGGTATCCCAAGGGACCTGGGCCCATCTGCCCCGGGTCTTCCATAATGCGGCGTTCTCACCAGGAGCCCACCCCGCGAACTTCAACAATTGGATCTCGGGCGGCCTCAGCTCCCTAGGCCAGCTTTTTGAAGGAAATCGTCCCCTCAACTTTGAACAATGTAAGAGCGCCTTCAACCTAAGGGGAACAGACAGATTCTCATATGCTCAGCTTTGACACTGGTGCTCCCATCCATCAATTCGCCAGTCAGCTACCTGAGAGTTAGACCCCATGGAGCAGACACTCGCAGATCCCCCACATCGAGGGCAAATCTCAACGATATACAAACTATTGCAGTCTAACTCTCGTTACCAGACCGTCCTATATGACGCAATGGGAAACAGACCTAGGTCATCCGATTGAGGATCAAACATGAATAGACATTTGGTCTCGCACTCGTTCTTCTTCATTCTGCATCACCAATCGAGAGTGCGCCCATAAACTACTCCTATGATGGTACTCCCCACCACTCCAACTACACCGCATTAATCAATCTTTAGACCCCCCAATATTGGCGCCACTGTGGCCTCCCGGGCTCTTTCATTCATATGTGGTGGTCGTGCCCAGTGGTGGCAAAATTCTGGTCCCAATGCATTCTGGTGATCGCGGACATAAACATCACGTTGCCTCTAGCTCCGGAATTAATCCTACTGGGAGCTCCGATCCCAGGCTTATACCGAAGATCTGGTAGGACTGCTGCTCTCCTGACTCAGCTATTATTAGCTGCCAAGATCACAGTAGCACGAACATGGAAATCTCCAAATGGCCCACTGATAATCCTGTGGTGGCTGAAACTATAGGACATCTTTATTGCAGAGAAAATCACAGCGATAAATAGAGGCCTACTTCACCACTTCATGAACATTTGGTCACCACTAGTGGACTATAATGAGAGCTACCCGGCTCTAACATTCAAGCCGCCGGCGATAGCAAACGCCCTAGCAGCTGAGCGCCTGAACCTGGTTCTAAGAGACGAGGAGCAAGAAATGGGTAAAGACTGAAAGCTTGCGAGAGGAGGGTGGAGGGATGACAAAGAAAAAAAAAGAAACTCCTGGGCTTAATGACTGTTTAAGTATTACTGGCTATAATGTATGTTCTCCTGTGTATCGACCAAAAAATAAACACGTTTAAAAAAAAAAGAATATCTGTGATCTCTCGTTTGTTCGGATAACCTTTTCCTTTGACCAATTCCTAAGAATGTTCTAAATGCAGCAGTAATTATTAAAATTAATGTCCCCAGCACCCTAGCTACTGAAGTCACCCGAGGGTGTAGGTTGTGACTGTGGGCCAACCCAAAAGGGTCTTTACTGATTTAGCAACTACAGTGTGTGTTTTGAAGTGTATTTGAATGTTACTGTTCTATTGCTCCCTTCCGAAGAAGGCCTATTCTAACTGACTGATAAATGAATAATTGTTTATTCAAGAAACCTTGTGTGTAAGTGTTTATTTTAATACTTGTCACTGTGAATCTCTGTGTAACTTCCCTACATCTCGCATTGACCCCTCTCGAGATAAGCCTGGCTGCTCAACACGCTACCAACCTGTGTAGTACAGACTTATACCAAAGGTTGGGTTCCTATTGCCAGGAGGTCAGGGTTGTTGTAGTGCACCCAAAAGCTACTGCATACAATCTTGGCTAACACTCGCCCCCGCTTTTTGCACCCTGAGGGGTCGGCGCCGGGCTCAGAGACAGCATCCTCTTCTCCGCCGTGCCAGCCTGCCAGCCTGCTTTGCCACAGTCACAATGGAGGCTTTCCGCCTCGGAGGCAGGGACACCTTGGGCGGAGTAGGGGTTACCTTCACAGGGCCAGGCCCTTTCTCCTTAGAGTGAGCAGCAGCAGCCACCAGCTCAATCGTTGACAGACTTCTCCTGCGCCGCCCGGGCCTTCTTGGAGGTCGGCCGCCTTTTCCTACGTCCTTGGCTTCTCTGGCTTCTCCTGAAGCTTAGCTGGGTTGGACGATTTCCTTTTTGAGGAGCTCCATGGCAGGCTGGGAATGGAGACAGATGGTGATGTTGATCGCGCCCTGTCCATCGCGGGACTCGCTTGTGCGGCAACCCCGATGGAACCAGACATGCGGTGCTTGACCTTATCTTGGGGGCCCCCACAGATGAGGCGCCCTCAAAGGACTTAGAAGCCTGAGGTGGGGGTAGCAGCTGAGGTGCAGGAGGAAAAGGCCGCTGGGGTACTGGCTGTGAGCCCAGGCCCCCGTTGCCATGCTGCTCTTGCTCCACAGTATCCTTGCCGTCGCGCTTGTCGTAAGGCCTGCTCCCTACGTTTCCCTCCTCCTGGATGGTTTGCAGACCGGTGAACTCCTCCTCAGAGGAAATATCCCGTACCCTGGAGCACCACTGTGCCACCCTTTTCTTTGCTACCAGCGGTGAAGGTCTCGGGGAGATGACGGCATCTTCGTCCCTGGGGTCTTCCCTATGGGTCGGAACGCAAGCTCCCTTATGGGAGGAAGGGACATCCTGGCCTTCAGGGTTGCGCCCTGTGGAACCACCTCGGCGGCTTTCGCCAGAGACGCTGACACCCCCTCGATGGAAGGCTGGGCCTTCACTGGGTGCACCTGGGTCTTTACGGTCAGGGCCAGAGCCTTGTCCCGTTTGGCCTTCTCCTTAGGGGGAGGGTCTGCGGGAGGGGTGCCCTCAAAGGTCTTAGAAGCCCGCTCAGCCTTCTTGGAACTGGGAGAGGCATGCTGCTGGGACCCCCAACCCCCAGAGCAGGGGCCTTGGCCTGTAGCCACTCTTTCAGTTGCCTGTGCTGATCCTTCATCATGCGAGGGGTTATCGCCTGGCAAAACGCACAATCCTCCTCCTTGTGCGCTGGGTACAGGCAGTAAAGGCACTTGGAATGCTTGTCGTCCGAAAAGACATTCAGCAAGCCGCAGCTGGAGCAAATCCAGAACATGGGAGTTGAATCCTTTTCCTCTGACAAGGTCCACGCGGCATAGGCCTGAGAATCTTCTGGAAGCCTCCACAAAGAAAAATGAAATCCGCCCTTGAGGGGCGCTGAAGAATCCGAAAACAGGTCTCCGTTAATTGGAAGGTTGATCGATGGAGCACAAGGCCCGATTGACTGAAAAAATAGAGTCAACTCTTTCAAAAAACGCAAAACCGCAGTAGAGCTCGAGAGCTAAACACGAGGACTCCCAACACTTGAACGTGCGGTAAAATCTGAAGATGGCTGCCAGAGGAGGGGCTTAGGTAGAGGGCAGTCATTGGCTGGGGGCAGTATGACCCAGAGCTCAGTGATTGGTTGTTAGGAGAAAGAAAGTTCAGAAATAAAAAAAGATTTTTTCTTTACCGATTCCCAGCCTGACGACGGGGAATATTCATGAGCATGTGAATTCATGCCAGACAGTCTGCTACGTCCAGGTCCATCTGCAACAACTGTTTGGCTACCTCCTACCCATCCTCTACTAGCTGTATAAAGTCATCCCACATGGCACCACTCCGGGAAGTACTTAGCAGCCTGTTGTACTGCTTTCCATAAGCCAAACAAATATTTGGCGAAACCACACACCACGTTACTGGCCTTGAGAGTCGTGCTCCCGGAAGTGAATACCTTTATGGCCAAAGTGTCACATTTTTTTCCCTTCTCTGTCCGAAGACTGATTAGAGGTGGATGCCGCAGGTCTGGTGGAAACCGTGGCCGTCTGAATCACCAACCCTTCCGGGGAAAGATGTGTGGTGAGGAAAGAAGGATCTCCTCTTGCCGTCCTATACTTCCCTGTGAAATTGGCATTCACAGGGGGAATGGTACACTGGTGCTGCCAGAAGGAGGCTGAGGTGTCTGCAATGGCTGGGTTGAAAGGCGTATTGTTTTGTGTCAACTACCCTGTGAATCAGCTCCCTGAACTTCAATTAGTGTGGGTATAGGGTTGTTTTTGCTGTAACGCCAAGTCTGGAGAAGTATCCCGACCACTGGCATCAAGTAACCCTGAGCCAAAGCCAATAAAATCCTCCTGGGCACTGAAATAGTAAAGTCCACCAGCTCCGTGTAAACAGGGTCGACAGTGTCCTCAGGGTCATCAGGTTCCTCGACTCCGAAAATGGAATGCATGGAATTGAAGAAACCCGATCTCGACAGTGGCACAAAGGAACCATCGCCGACTGTTAGCGCCAAAGGCTTGAGGCGGCGACTTATTGCTGACAGGAGTAACACCCGACGATGCTTTCGGCACAAACTATGTCGACGGAGTGGCTGGCTTGGGGTCGGGAGCACCGAGCGCTGCTTTTGCCACCAAAGCTTGGTAGTCAAGGTCCGGAACCACACCTACAGCAGCTTGCGTCTTAAACATTTGTAACATAGAGGTCTTAAAATTCTCCCACTCCTCTCGAGTGGTCGACCCAGCCGAGGGTTTACCTCGTTCCGACGACGAGCTGGACTTGCGTCGATGACAGTGGTGTGGCTTCTTCCGCGAGGAAGACGAGGAATGGCTCCAGTAATGGGACGTTTCTTGGTCTTCTTACGATGTCGGTATTTCCCCTTGACGAGGGTGGTCTTCTCCGTCTTGGGTTCTGAGGACCGGAAGAGTGACCGTGCCGGAGACATAACCGGTCGCCCCAAAGCCAGTTTCGCAGCCCTCTCATGCAGGGATTTCGGCTGCATCTTTGCACATGACGCGCAGGCCTATGTGTCATGACAAGCACCCAGACACCATAGACAGATGTCATGGTTGTCGTCAGACAATTTGGCTTCGCAGCATGACTAAGAAGAGCCGCATAGGGGTAGGAGGGAGGGTTCGCATGTGAATCCATGGCAGACCGATGCTGGAGAACAATAGTTACAGTTAAGTAACTTGTTCCTTCTCCAGCATGGGGTCTGTCATGGATTCAAGTGCTCATGAATAAATACATAGCAGTGACACATTACACAACCAAGGGAGGAGGCAGGGCTTAACAGAAGCAAAACTCTTACCTCTGGAACAGACTCACCTCAGGCAAACAGGTTGCGTAGCACTGCTTGGCCGACCCTGGACTCCTCTCTGGAATCGCTGTCGACTAGAACCTTGAGGAGGAGTGCGTAGACCTCCACATAGCAGCCCTACAGATGTCCAGCAGGGGCACACCAGACAGGAACGCAGTCATCGAGCGATGACTCTGGTGGAATGGGCTTTCGCAAGGCCGGGCAGCGGTCGGTTGGCCAACCGATGAGTGATACAGCCGTAGAGCCACCTCTAGATGGAAGTCTTGGGCAGGGCCTTCCCATGGTTCACAGGAAAAAAGTTCATAAACAGTTGACGTCTTCTGAAAACTCTTTGTGCATGCCACATAGAAATTCAGAGCACGAGCAACATCCAGCGAGTGCAAGGCCGTTTCAGCTGGTGATGAAGACTTTGGATAAAACAGAGGTAACACCAAGGGATCGTTCAATGGAATTTCCGACTGACACTTCGGCATGAAGGAGGGGTGCGTCTGTAGCACCACCCTTGATTCGTGGTAAGTTTGCAGGATAGCGCCTGGATCTCACCCACTCTCCCGGCAGAGGTGATGGCCACAAGGAAAGCCGGTTTCCACAAAAGGAACTTGAGAGGGGCCTGATGCATAGGCTCAAAGAGGGCTCCCATGAGCCTCGTCAGTACCACGTTCCGTTCCCATGCCGGGGCAGGAGCCTTCACCGGCGGGAAAGATAGATAAACAGTCCTTTGAGGAACTCCTTGACGAGATGGTGGGACCAAAGAGAAGATATTCGAGGAGACCTGGTGTAGCAGGAGATAACCACCAGATGCAGCTTCATGGAGGTGTGCGCCACCCCGCCTTGGCCAAGGACAACAATTATGCAAGGATCTGTGGGGCTGTGACCCTGAGAGGGGTGATCTTCTGCGACTGGCATCATATAGCGAAATGTTTTCACTTGTGACCATAGCACTTAAGAGTTGGCTATGCTCTGGCCTTGGCAAGCACCTCCCTGCAGTCAGCCAGCAAATCGTATCCTCCAAACTCTAGGGAGCCAAGCCCTCCGGTTCAGCCATTCTGGCTCCTGATGCAGTATTGCACCTCCTTCTCTGGTGAGCAGATCTGCGACCACTGGCAGCTTAACCGGAGGCGACGCTGACAGGCTGAGAAGGTCCGGGTACCAAATCTGCCTTGACCATGCTGGGGCGACGAGTATCATCCTGCATCAGCACTGTGAGTGGACTCATGACTCGCAGCAGGAGAGTCAACGGGGAAAATCGCATATAGAAACAGGCCTTCCCACGGGAAGGAGAACGTGTCCCCCATGCTCCTCGGCTGGTGGAAACTGCTGGAAAATGTCTGGCATTTGGAGGTTGCCGCCGTCGCAAACAGATTGATCTTGGGCCTGCCCCACTTGATGAAGATGTGGCCCACCTGGTCCTGCCGAAGTTCCCACTCGCGGCAGGAGCGCAATTCCCTGCTGAGGGAGTCGGCAATGGTGTTCTTGACTCCCGCCAGGTGAAAGGGAATGAGGAACATCTCTTGTCCGACGGCTCAGTGGCACAAGTTCTGCACCGCTTTGGAGAGCGCTGGGGATCAAGTACCCCCTTGCTTCCTGATGTAGAACATTGTGGTGGTGTTGTCCGTGAAAATCCTCACCACCTTGCCCTTCAAGGATGGAGTAGGCTCCCTAGCCTTCCAGGGAAACGTCTGTGGTAACCGTCTCCTGGTTATGGGGTGGTTTTGAAACCCTGTGCACCTGGTGATGTTGGAGGGTACGACCCACCACCTCACTGGCCGACGGAACTCCTCGTCGAGAAGGATCTTGTCCGCGAAGCTTCCGGACACTTGTATCCAGCGAGCGTCCAGGAACTCCTGGATAGGCCGCATCTGCAACCTGCATAGCAAGATAAGGTAGATGCACATCATATCGAGAAGCCACTTGATGGTCCGCACTGTGGCGGTCTTCAGTGACAACAGCTGTTGTATCTTCCCCAGTACAGCCGCTATCCTCTCCTCCATAGTCGATGCTAGGCAGAAGACGGTGTTGAGCCTGGCTCCTAGGAACAGTGCGTTCTGCAATGGTGTCAAGCTGGACTTCGGATAATTGATGGAGAACTCCAGATCCGTCAGCAGCTGGACGGTCATCTGTGTGTTCGATGGCTACCTCTCTAGACGTAGATAGGCCACCACTGGCATCAGGCACTTCGTGAACACCCTGGGAGCTGACTTTAGGCCGAAAAATAGGGCCCTGAACTGGTAGTGCCTTCCCTGCACCACGAAGCGTAGGAACTTTCGATGCTTCCTGAGAATGTGGACGTGGAAGTAGGCGCCCTCCAGATCCAGCGACGTCAAGAAGTCTCCTTCGTCCAGTTGGCCGAGCACGTGCTGCAACGTAATTATCATGAATGTTTGGGACTTGGAGGTACTTGTTGAGATGCCGCAGGTCTAAAATGGGCCTCGAGCCCCTGGTGGTCTTTTTTTACTTAGATCTCTTTCTTCGGCAGGGGCCTCCCTCTGGAACAGCCTTCCTGCCTCCCTGAAACTTAAGGAGAACGATCTCTGGTTCCGGAAGCACATCAAAACCTTCCTCTTTGCCTCTGCTTTCTCCCCACTTCTCCCCTGCTGAAACTTCCAGGTTACCTGGCCACCCTTTCTGATTCTCGGGACACGCCAGTTGCCCTCCTGCACTGCCTCCCTGGCACCCCCTGCACCTGGGGACCGTTTTCTGTATCCCTACAGTGCCCCTACCAGCACTTATATCTGCACTTAGATTGCCACCCGTGGCCGTTTTTATTTATCTTATTTATTCAATTATCCCATGTACTGCACGTTCCCCGCTCCCTTCCCCCACGCACTTTTCCCTTTCCCCCGCTCCCATGCACTTGCGCGATCTGAATGATACCTGGCCTAGTAGGATTGTTGTTCTGTCTTCCCCTTTGTTCCCCCTCCCTTGCCTCGTCGCTTCTGAAACACCTGTGTATAGGCACGTTATAAATGCCATATCATATCATAAGCATGGTCCGTACCTCCTGCAGGAGCTGAGGGATATGCTTCTCCTGCCGGGTCACCGGAGGGATCCGCAGACACTTCTGTTGAAACTCCGGGTATGTCCGTGGGCAAGAGCGCCCAGCACCCATCTGTCGATGGAGTTCTTTTCTCACTCGCTGACGAATTCTGTCAGCTGGCCTCCCACCGGGGTGCATGGGTTGGGGCCGGACCTCCTGGCTGGGTCAGTCCTGGTTCAGGGCCTGCGTTCCACCTTGGGGCAACAACGGCACTGACCACCCCCACCGAAAGCCTTGGAACGGCCTCTGTATGCCTCCTGGGTCGTGGACCGGAAGGGCTGATGGTACGACGAGGAGCCTCCACCAAAACCTAGGACGAGGAGCCTCCACCAAAACCTTTAGTCGATCTGCCAGACTTCCCGCTGGAGGCGCGAAAAGTAAGAGCAGTGCTGTTGGAGTACCCAGGGCACGAGCCATATCCTTCTTGATGGCCTGCAAGGATTTGTTGATGGCCTTCCCGAAGAGGTTATCCCCATCAAAAGGCATGTCCAGTACACTCATCTGGACCTCCAGGTGGAAATTGGTGGCCTTCAGCAAGCCTCGACGACGGAGGCAGACACCGTTCCTCATCTGCTGGAAACCTGTGTAAAAGATGTCCAGGGCCACCGTGATGGCATGGTCCCACGCCAGTTTACCTTCCTGGAGGATTGCGATCACCTCCACCCGCTTGTCATCGGGTAGGAACTCAAGAATCGGGCCAGCTTGCACCACAGTTCCCTATCGTACCTGGCCAGTATCGCCAATGTGTTGGCTGCCTTGATGGTCGACGCTGCAGAGTAAATGACCTTCCTATCCACGGTGTCCAACTTCTTCCCCTCGCTGTCCGGGAGGACTGAAAACGACAATGAGGGGTTAGACGACCTCTTCCTCGCAGCTGCCGAGACCACAGAGTCTGGCGACTGTTGCAACCGTAGGCACTTGGGTGAGGACTGCGGCACCCAGTACTTTTTCTCTAGTCTATCCCGCTTGGCCGGGGCTGAGCAAGGATTCTTTAGGAGGGCTAGGCCTTCTTCCCATACGTCGTCCAGGAGGGGCACTGCTCTCAGTGCCCCCCCCCAAACCCTGGAATCTGTGAGATTCACACAGTATAGGGATGGACTTTTAAAGATTGGTTAAGCAGGGGTTAATTGACGTTGCAAGAGTTGATCTGAAGTTTGCTTCTTTGTTTCAGTAGTTTCACTTTTGTGTTGCTTTACATTGATTTAAAGTCTGCTACCTCTTATTCTATTGTGATATTATTGTGTGAATAGTACCTACTTGACTTATCTATAAAGCCTTAGTGTACATAAATAAATGAAGTTTTTATATAACTGCTTGTGTGTCAGTGTTTCCTTAAATGATTGTATGCTCGAAGTACTGCGCTTCGCTACAGCCCTTATCCCTCGTAGACTAAGCCTGGCTGTTCCGCTCATGCTACCTAACCTTTGGATAGTTCAGCCTAAACCTTAGGGGTACAAACCTGTCACCTAAGGTGGGCTTTTCAAGTTCTCTCACAGACAGTACCTTGTGTAAAACTTCTGAAAACCAACATACACTCAAGCAGTTGCAGGCCATACTTGGCCTTTTACATTTTGGGCACCAGTACGTGGCAGATTATGCAGCATTATTGAAACCACTATGTAATTTACTGAAGCCCAACTTCTGTCTAACATACTGGAAGGGAGAGCAAACACGCATCCTGAACCATGCCTACCAACAGATGACTCAAAGTAGTCCTCTTCAGGACAGAAACACAGATAAGGACTTGGAGCCAAGGCTCACAAGGTCCTCCCTGCATTCTGCAAGCACCGGTGAGGTAAGAAGTAGCGTATTGGCCTATTGAACATATTTCTGGCCTTTTTGGGTGCATATTTCGTTTTTTAAGCCTCCTGCGCATGTACTAATCCTCTCCCTTCCCCTGCCATATATCCCAGCCCTTAACCCACCCTCCCACACCCTTCTCCGATTGGTCCTTCCCTCTGTCAGGCCTAAGGCCTACGATGTCCTCCCTGCATTCTGCAAGCAGCAGTGAGGCAAGAGATAGTTTATTGGCCCATTGAACATATTTGTGGCCTTTTTGGGTGCATATTTCGTTTAAGCCTCCTGCGCATGTGTGTTACAATGAATTAGGGCACCTGCGCAGGCTCCATCCACTCTCCTTCCCCGCTTGTCACAATTGGTTAAGAGTGTTTATTGTTTGGAATCCAGTATCTGCATTTCGATTGGTCATTTAGCTGTGTGTTTAAATTAACTAGCGCACCTGCGCAGGCCCAATTCACTCAGATCGGCCTGTTTCCCTCCTCCCCCGCCCTCTACTGTGATTGGAGCTCCCACGTGTAGGCACAGGGCCCACGTGATCTCCTCTAGACACTCAGTGATTGCGACCAGAAGGAAGTTGCCTGGCTCCACAGGAGGAATGGATTATATAATGGTGTTAAATGATTGGAAACCAGCTGTGTGTTAAAATCAATTGGCCACCTGCGCAGGCCCCATCCACTCTCCTCCCCCGCTTGCCATAATGATTAAGAGTGTTTATTGATTGGAATCCAGTACCTGCATTTCGACCTATCATTTAGCACCTGGAAATTAAAGCAGAAGACCAATTAAACATCAATAAATGGGAATCCCTAACCATACGTCCATCAACAAATCCCAGAACAAACCTGAAATTCATACTGATATACAGACCACCAACGTACGATGCCGCCTTCATATACAACTTTATAGAAGCAATCACCAACCTAGCTATCCAGCGCCACCAACTGATTATCCTCTGAGATTTCAACATTGGTTCGATGAAGAAACCACAACCCCACAAAAATATCTTACCGGCCAACTAACAACAATGGAACTTTATCAGCTGGTCAAAGGAGCAACCCACACGGCAGGACATACACTGGATGCAATCTTTGCCAACAGAAAACTAATTACCACAGCACCACCTATTCAGATCCTCTGGAGCGACCACTTCATCATCCCCTTCGTAATCACACTGTCCTCCCCAATAACCAGGAAACAAGAAAAACTACCAATCATCATGAAAAGAAACTGGAGAACCATAAAAAAACTCCAACTTAACGGAACGACTGGAGATCACCAAACCACAAAAACAACGACCATGGGCAAAGCTGACCTAGACACTAAAATAGATATACTTCACAACTGGATCACCACAACAATCGACGAGATCGTAAAAGAAAAACCTTTCCGTCCATCCCGCAAAAGAGCAATAGCAAAATGGTTCACCCCACTAGTAGGCGCCATGAAAAGGAAAAAACGAAAACTAGAACTAGAATGCAGGGTCAATAAAGACTGTGGAAAGAAATTCAAACTTCAACAACATACCCGTTCATACAAAAAGGAAATACTCCGACAACAGGATCCTCAAAGCACCAAACACCCAAAAAGAACTGTTTAAAATCTTAATTGAAATTAAAAACCCTCCCGGCTACAACAACACCCCAATAGCATCGAAGAAATTATGCAGTGACCTTGCAGACCACTTCAAAAATAAAATCATGACCATCCAACAGACCATTCAAAACAGACCATGCAACCACTACACTGAAGACGCCGACCGATGCAAGGAACACCAGAACAAACTCAGAAACTTCCTGCACATATCAGTGGAGACTTTCATCAGACTCTTAAATCAAAGAAACAAATCTGGATCCCTCGCGGATCCCTGCCCCCCTGACATCTACAAATCAATCCTCGAACAAGGAACACCAATGGAATACTATGGGAACGTCCTCAACCAATCAATCGACAGGAAGAGTGCCTCAAGCCTTCAAATCTGCATACATCAAACCACTCCTCAAGGATACAACAGGAAACAGAGGACCTCTCCAACTACAGACCCATCTTCAAAATCCCCTACCCAGCTAGACTCCGGGAAACACATATATAGAACAAACCAAGATTTCATAGAAGAACATCACCTATTAAACCAGGCACAAGTAGGCTTCAGATCGATGAGAGGAACAGAAACAGCACTTATTTCAATCTGGGATGATCTAAAGGTTAACGCAGACTCAAACAGCACCGCTCTGATACTATGACCTCTCTGCAGCATTCGACACAGTTAGCCACGACATCCTCATCATGAGACTAGAAGAATTCGGAATCACTGACAACGCCTTACTTTGGGTCAGATTCTTCCTAACAAGCAGAACAGAAACAATATGGATGAAACCCTACAAATCAAGCTCACGAGAATCATCATGCGGAGTCCCACAAGGATCATCCTTCTCGCCATTACTATTCAAAATCTACCTGTGACAACTAATTGAAATTATCGAAAGACATGGGCTCACCTCTTACAATTATGGTGACGACACACAAATAATCTACAAAATACAAGGCTCACAAGAAGACAACTGCCTTCATGAAATATACAACTGGATGAACTTAAACTACCTTAAACTCAACCTAGGCAAAACAGAAATAATGATCATCACAAAAAACAGAGAAGACAACCTTTACATCCCGTGGCCAACCGAACTTGGTGAAACCCCAGCCCCATCATCGACTATAAAAAACCTGGGAGTCCTGATGGACAACGAACTCACGCTAGAGCCACAAGTAAACTCCCTAATCAAGAAATCTTTCTTTCTCCTGCGATCGGTTAAAAGGATCCTACCATTCCTCTCATTCACCAACAAAACTACTGCCATCATCCCCCTCATCATGTCCAGACTAGACTACGCCAACAGCCTATATCTAGGCCTGCATGGATGACTCCTAAATAAACTCCAACGCTTAGAAAATACGGCGGCCAGACTGTTCTTTAAACTACCTAGAAGAGAACACATTAGACCAGCTCCGAAAATACTACACTGGCTACTCATCAAAACAGCGGATCAAGTTCTAATCAATGTGCATAACCCACAGAGCAATCCACGACCAAGGTGCAGAGTTCCTCAGAAGAAAACTAAACGTACATTACACTGCAAGGCCTCTCAGATCCAGCAGCGACATCAGTTTGGAACCCAAATCATACAACAAGAGGAAACTCGGAGGATCCTCTTTTTCTCACCTCGCCCCAAAAACCTGGAACGAACTACCAAACAACATACGGAACACAAGAGATCACCTCCAATTCAGGAAACTCCTCAAATCATGGCTCTTCCCCCCCATAACCAGAAAGAATGCTGATAAGGACATACACAGAGGAACTAGGCTGAGTGAAGAACCTACCCTGACTCCCTAAATGATCAACCCTTATAAAATAAGGTAATACAGATCTGTAACATATCCATTTATGAATTAAAAAACAAACCACATCATTCATACAATGAAACACCCCAGATCAATCAGGAGAGAAGGGTATGACCCAGCAATGGCACCTGACATCCCTCAACGGCACAAGCAGCAATGGACCACCGACGTTAATAGATGGGAAGGAGCTGGGATTTAGAATATAACTCCACTACCTAAGCAAGGATTATGCTCGCCCCCTGGGTGTACTAAGGTCAAACATAGATAGAGGCCAGCCTCAACCCTGAAACTAGACAGTCAGGAAAGGGAAGAGAAGATTATAACAACCAAGGGATGGCCGACAGTAAATAGATAGCAAGGAGCTGATCGGGGATAATATAACACCACTATCGAACTAGGGGACAATGCTCACCGAACCTGGGGTAGTTAGCCAATTTAATCTGCTGGAACCAGCCACAGTATCACCACAGAAACTGGACAATCAGTAAACGAAGAGAAAGAATATACCAACCCAGTATGACAACCTGATACATAAACTAAACTACAGGGTTTATGAGGCATACAACCCACTAAACAAAACATCAAATTTCTGCATACTTAATTCACAAAAAAACTCACACAACCACATCTCTCACAGCAAACTGCACGGACTTCACCACACAGCAACAAAAAACAATCAACGCATAGATTGCAACAACAGCACGTGAGGACCCGCTTCGATTCTTCATGCACACCCAAGCTCAGCTCACGGTGAAAACCGAACTGAAGCTGCCAACAGTACACCACCTCTCACTTTCCTACGCCCTCTTGACCCACTAACCTACCCCCCACTGTTTTTCTTTACAGATCCGCCTGAACGCCTGGAGACCAACTCCGTTGGTGACGGTGCGCTATATAAATACCTTTAACATATGTAGTATGTAAACACGGGAGACAAAACCCACAGCATACCATTCACATGGCTATACAATTCCAGAGCAGAAATGTTCTCCAGAAGAAAAGATTCTGGCAGCAGTACAAATGATAGTGCAGATGGAACACATTATGACTGCAAACAAAATGATGCACATATACAAACCATTAGTGCAGTTAAAAGAAGCTAAACGCTCTAGTATTGTAAATGCAAAGGCACTACACTCCAGATTGGTACAATGGGCAGTGACGCAGACAGCACAAGATATAAAATATCACTATAAAGATCTCCACTGCAAGCAGTCACATAATACTTGTCCAATCGTACGCATTAAATGCTCAGCCTTCAGTGAACAGCTAACAAATGTCTGTATTGCACAACATCTGTATGCCACAGTGGAGGCAGATTTTTAACTACTCTACTGTGGATTCTACAACCAGTAACCCGAGGAGGAAGTCAAACCTTGTTTAAGGTAAGTAACGTGGACAGAGAAACAAAAACGTAACCCTCAGGCCGACCCAAGACGGGCTGACACAGAGGTGGCATTAGTTGACACACAAATCTCTAGAGAATACACCATTCCGAAATATATGACATGCATTACTTACCGTAATAGCATTACTGATGATTTTATCTGCTTAGATTCACATGCTGTGCATATAGTCCGATATCTAGTGGTAATCGCGGAGTACTGCATATTGTCTTTCGAGGATCGAAAGGGGACGTCGACATGGGCGTGCCTGTAACACTATCCTTAGCGTGACGTGTAGTGTACCCACGCATCAAGGTCCCTTGGATTCTATTTTTTCTGCCTTGAGGGAGTCTTATGACTATGGTGAGAGAGTACAGAGAGAGAGAGAGAGAAGTAGTTGTAGTAGTAAGATGTCTATGTTCCTTTCATCCCAGCAGGGAGGAAGGGTGAGCGCATGTGAATCTAAGCACATACAATCATCGGAAATGCTATTACGGCAAGTAATGCATGTCTTATGATGCTTGTGAATCTGCTTAGACTCGCATGCTGTGCATAGACTAGTGAGCAGTACCCGGAGTTGGTGGTGGGAAGTGAGAAGGACCAGTAGTGAAGAGATGTCTTAGTACCGCTTGTCCCACTTGAGAATCAGACCTAGAGTGAGTGACCAGGCAGTAGTGTTTTGTAAAGGTGTGTACAGAACTCCAGGTTGCTGCATTGCAAATGGACTCGAGAGGAACATATGCAATGAATGCTACAGAAGCCCCAGTGCCCCGAGTAGAGTGTGCTCTAGGCTTAAAGGGCAGATCTCTCTTGGCAAGAGTGTAAGAGTGTGATGCAATTGACAATCCACCTAGAAATGGCTGATTTAGAGAGAGTCACCTTCTCTACCAGCCGCCACTGTGGTTGTTTTTTCTTAGTGGTCTAGTTCTTTCCAGATAATATATGACTGCCCTGCGCACATCCAGGGTGTGTAGGCTTCTTTCTGCCACATTAGTGGGGCTCTAGAAGAATGTGGATAGTTCTATTGATTGGTTCACATGGAACTTTGAAATGAACTTGGACGCAAACCGTGGGGGCGTGCGCAGATCTACCTTGTCTTTGTGGATAGTGGCAAATGGGTCTAGAACTGAAAGGGCCTGTAGTTCAGTAACTCTTCTTATTGAAGTGATAGCCACAAGGAAGGTGGTCTTGTGAGTGCTGTAAGGCTAGCCTTATGCATTGGTTCAAAGGGAGATGCCATAAGTCTAGTAAGTACCACATTGAGGTCCCATCAGGGAGCTGGGTGTGAAATAAGGGGGATGAAGCCTTTTAACCCATTAGATGAAAGCCTCGATTACTAGAATCTTCCACCACAGGACCTTTCTCTGGGACGTGGTATACGCTGAAAGTGCGGTTAAGCATAAACAAATTTACCTCACCATGTTATCCAGAGACCGTTCCTCTTGGAGCGGTTCTGAGGGTACCTGGAGGCGTAATCTGGGCATTGTGAGTTCTCCAGAGTTGCGAACAAGTCGATCTCTGGGAAGCCTCATTCTGCGAAAACGTTGCAGACAATGCCTTTGTGTAGTCGCAATTCATACTCCGTGGGTAGCTGAAAGTCTCTGCCGAGTACGTTCGCCAGAAGACTGAGTTTCCCTGAAACATGTTGAGACAGGAGGGACATCTTTTGTTTGCGAGCCCACTTCCATATGTTCTGGGACAGTTTGGATAACCCCAGATAGTGTGTGCCCCACTGTTTGTTCAGGTAATACATGGCGGTGGTACTGTCCGTGAGGACTAGTACTGTCTTCCCCTGTAATTGTGTCTGAAAGCCCTTCAGGGGTTTGAACACTGCTAACAGCTCCAACAGGTTTATGTGGTTGGATGCTACTGCTGGGGACCAAACGCTGTGTGCTATCTTCTGGAGGAGATGAGCCCCGTCCCCCACCCCGTTAGAGATGCGTCAGTTGTGAGAGTGGCTTCTACTGCGTGGGTGGTGAAGGTTTTCCCCTTCAAGAGGTTCTCCGTCAACCACCACTGCAAAGAGAGAACAAGGGCTTCCGAGACAACCACTAGATCGTCCCATTGTCTGCTGGCCTGACACCATCGGCTGTTGAGCCAATCTTGCATGGGGGCGCATGCTCAATCGTGCGTGTGGGACTAAAATGCGGGAGGCCATCATGGCCTTGCGTACCATCACCGCTCGACTAGCTACATATTGAGGCATCTGAAGCAGCATGTTTTGAACCCTTTCTTTGAAGGGGAAGATGAGGCAGTCTTCTGTCCGAATCAGAGCCCCCAGAAATTGTTCGACTTGGCTGGGGTCTAGGCTGTACTTCTTTTCGTTTATTGAGAATCCCAGACGGAAGAGTAGATCTATCGTCTTTTGGGTGTTTGAAAGGCATGTTCTGTACAAATCCCCTGTTATGAGCCAGTCGTTGAGGTAAGGATAAACTGGAATGGATCGCCTGCGCAGGTGAGCCACTGCTACTGCCAGCACCTTTGTAAATACCCTTGGGGCCGAGGCAATGCCGAAGGGAAGGCCCTTGAACTGATAGTGCTTGTCCTTTATCATGAATCTTAGGTATTTTCTGTGCCTTGGCAACACTGAAATATGAAAGTATGCATCTTTCATGTCTAACGTTGCCATGTAATCCCCTGTGCTAGTAGAGGGATTACCTCCTGCAATGTTATCATTCGAAACTTTTGTGGTTTGACAAATTTGCTTGCTGGGCGCAAGTCTAGTACAGGGCGCATGGTGAGATCCTTTTTGGGTACAAGGAAGTACACTGAATAAATACCCTTGTTTACCTGTACAACAGGGACAACTTCAATTGCGCTCTTTTCCTGCAGGATCGCAACCTTTTGCAGTAGGATCTTCAGATGTTCTGGTGAGAAACACCTGAACTTTGGTGGTCGGTATCGAGGTGGTCGGCTGAACTCGATACAGTAACCGTGGGTGATGGTCTTGAGCACCCACTGTTCTGTGGCTATCCCCTTGCATGCGTGGAAGAATGATGTTATCCGTCCCCCGAATGGGAAGCATGGGAGTTGACCTGGATCGGCAAGTCATTTCTGATTGGAGGCCAGGGAGCCTCTAGAGGTGGTGCTTCAACCCCTTCCTAGAGGCGCTGTCCTCCAGACTGATATTGGTTCGAGGCAGCTGACCCCTGTCCTCAGGACCATCTGTTTCCTGTTCCGTACGGATTGTGTGGGGAAGATTGTCCGCGAAAGGAGCGGCAAGAACTTCCGCTTCACTGCTGAAAAGGCCTATGAGTTATCTGGTTTAATGACTTCAAAGTCTCATGTTCCTTCTTTGCAGTTTCTAGTACCTCATCTACCGCTTTACCAAACAGGTTAGATTCTTCCACTGGTTTGTTAATGAGGGACGCCTGCGTTTCTGCCGTCAATCCCACATTTTTCAAGCATGCGTTCCTCTTCAATAGGGTACCCTGGGCCAGAGTTCTCCCTGCTGTCTCTGCAGCAACTAGGGTATTCTTAAGAATATGATTCACCTGCCTCCCTTCCGACACAATCGCCAGCAGGCGTGACCATGTTGGCTCAGGGACCTCTGGCAGGCCCTTCTTGGAGCAGATTCCACTGAACGTCGATGTAGCTGCCCAACAACGTAGTATTGTTGGCAATTCTGCTGGAATAGGCTGCCGCAGTTGTGACACGCTTCCCCAGGGCATACAACCTCTTGCAGTCCTTGTCCGGTGGAGCTTCGCCGGTGGACAAGGGTACTCCTGTTCTTTTCCTAGTCGTAGTCACCATTAGGGAATCTGGTGTGGCATGTCCCCGAACGTAGAGAGGATCTGTAAGTGAGGGACAAAAAAAGGTTCTGGACCTGTGGGTTCACAGATCTTGTTTGCGATGGTGTCAGCAAAGAAGGGGCAATATGCTGTTTAATGGAGATTAGTAAAGGTATAGCCTGGCTTGCAGGTGGTTTCTCCTTCAGAATATCTTCCACGAAGTCAGTGTCTTGCACTGCTTCTTGCATGGCAATCTGAAAATGTTCTGCAGCTTTCTTCAGATTAGCATTAAATGCCATCGGGTCATCTATGGGAGATGCCTGTCTTATAGGAGATGCGGGACGATCCATGCACAATGTGTCTGGATCAGGTGTATTGGTCGGTGACAGCCTTGGTGCATTATCCACTGGCTGCTCATCCCCCCCAATCTGGGGCCGAGTCAATAGGGTCCTCAAAGGGATCATCTTCCTGTACATAAGGGTCCTGAGGAACCACCCCTGGTTTCGTCAGGTCAAACACCTCTATATGAAGAGGGCAGGAGGTCCTTGGAAGCGCCGGGCTCATGATGCTTGGGTGGACTTACCTGCATCAGACCATGCTGCTTACTTGCCTGCCAGTTGAGCCTCTGATCCCCTTCTGTTTGGAACTACTTTTCCTGTTGGGTGGGGCTGGAGCCACTCCCTAGATTCAGAACACTGGAACTCTTCTGGAAAGCAGGAACTCTTTTCTTACCTAGGCGTGGCTGTGGAAGGAGACACCGAAGCACTACAGGAGGCTATTTAAACCACACCCGGTGGATGAATCTTGCTTTGCGTTATTCTGCAACCTCTGCAGCAGAACGCTCATCGTGTCTTCTGCATCCGGTCCTGGGCCTAAGGAAAAAGGCTTACCATCCTGAATCCAGTCTTCAGCAACACCTATAAAGACAAGAAAGAACAGGTTAGCATTCCGGCATCTGAATGGCAAAGGCTTACCATCCTGAATCCAGTCTTCAGCAACACCTATAAAGACAAGGAAGAACAGGTTAGCATTCCGGCATCTGAAAGGCAAAGGCTTACCTACTCTTTGTGCGCTCCGGAGGTCTTCACACTGCATTCCGGCATCTGAAAGACAAAAGCTTACCAACTCTTCGCACGCTCCGGAGGCCTTCGGCGCTGCATCCCGCATCTGAAAGACAAAACAAGGTGCGTTTAAGACATTGGGGAACTTTAATACTCACGTGCCATTACTCCTTTCCACATCTAATCCAGTGGGTATTCCGGCACCCTGCAGCCGCTCCGAACTCGTACCTGCAAAATAAAAAGACAGTTAGAGCGCATCGTGAAGCAGGCAACAAGCGCTTACTTACGTGCTTCCAAGCGCTTCTATTCATCACACGGGCTCCATCTTCAACTCACTTCAGCCCGTCATCGCCATCGCCGGAACCCTGCAAAACAAGAGACATCATTACTAAAGACTTTACAGACATTTGAATGACTCGAAACTTACCGTTCGTGCAGTAAACGACGGACAGCAGTCCTCTGAAGTCAAGAGGCCTGCGCTACCTATCCAGTGAAGAAACTGGTTACAGCACCCTGTCCCGAGGCAGATGGAGAGCTCGGCATTCACTTACCTAAGGTGAGAGCGTTAACCTTTGGGGGTCTACAGGAGAGGAGAAGAGGAAAGAGATAGGGACACCCCAATAACCCCAGTTCATTAACCCCTTATTTTCTATCTGCAGATATCTTACTCTACACGTCAGGCATACAGTGCACAGAGGTCCAGCCCAAAGAGCCAACCGGGTGCTACACATCACCTTTGAAGATACGGTAGTCGCCCAGTCAAGACCGGCGCCTCTGCGAGAATCAGGTGAGCGTTACAATAGGTCTTCCTCACTAGGTCTTTTAGGCGTGGTAAACCTTTCTGAGAAAGCCACAAATTTTAAGAGTTTATTCATACACCCCTCAAACCTGTCCCTGGTCCATAAAGATGAGCCAGAGGGATCTGGAGGGGTGAATGGCTCTTCTTGGGGATCTGTGTGCTTAGTCCGTCGAGATTTACCTGAAAGAGTCTTAGCCAGAGGCTGGGGACTTTCATAATAGTCTTCCTGCCTTTCTGGGCGTGTGGACGTGTCCCTCGACTTGTCTTTATGCCTATTTTCAGCCGAAATGATGTTCGGCATATGTGGGAGTGATTTTGACGGTTCTAGCGGCTTCGCCATAGCTTCCGACATTGCTGGAACCTTCTGCGTCGGTGCGCTCTTAAGAGGTGTCTCGACGCTCTTATGAATGTTGGTGCCAACGCCCTTGTCAGTGGAATGCCCGGACGCATGCCGCCTAGGCGGTTGCGGTGAGGGCTGCCGACCCTTTGGATCGGTGGGTTCTGTCGAAGAAATTTGCAAACTCATTGGCATCTTTGACCGTCCCGACAAGTGCGTGGAGGTGGTTCGGGGGTTGTGTGTTTTGTGAGTAGTGTGTGCGTCCCTGTCGCCGGGGTGTGCACTCCCCATAGCAGAACCTGTGGCCAGCCGGCCGGGGACAAACGACTCAGAGTGGCTGCTCCGAAGATAGGTCAATGGCATCCGTGTCGGAGCTACGGCTGTCACTCAATGCCTCGTCACTCTCTGCACCTGTGGCTGCGGGGGAGCTACCCTCGGCCTGCATCATGGCATAGGCCCCCGTCCGCTTAACTTGCTATTCTTTTATCATCTTAGGACAAAAGAGCTGGCAAGACCGACGGGACTCCTCGTGGTGATCGAGAGGTAGGCACTTCTTTCACATCCGGTGCATGTCCTTCCAGGGGTACTTGCCTTTACAAGAAGGGCAAAAAGTAAAAGGTGTACTGTCCATAGCTCAGGTTTATAGCAACAGCAGAACCCGAAAGGAAAAGAGGGGAGAAGGAAATACATTCTTGAAAAGAAATAGAGCCCCGGACCCCACTCTCCCTACTGTGTAGTCCTGGACGGAGGGCCAAGGCCAGCCACATTGTCGACCGTGTCAACCTCGAGGTGTGAGGGATTTTGGGTACGGTACACGTCACGTTAGGGTTAGTGTTACAGGCACGCCCATGCCGACGTCCCATTTAGATCCTCAAAAGACAACATGCAATACTCTGCGATTACCATTAGATGTCAGACTATAAGCACAGCATGTCATTCTAAGCAAATTCACAAGCATCATAAATGCTTAATTAGCAACCGGCAAGGAGGTGGGGGGGGGGGGAGGGAGGGCTAAGGTGGCCTCCCAGCCAATCTTGAAGATTGGAATGGATTCTTTTACTCTGGGTAAAGCCAGCAGTTCAGAGTCTCCTCAGAAGAGGGAGATGAAGATCTTCCCCGCTGGGACAGCAGGTAACTGGTCCCCGCACTCCGCCTTCATGCTGCCCACTATTTCCACATCCCTGGCCCACCAACACCCTGTAGCTTCCTTGTCCATTGCCAGGAGCACTGTTCATGTCGCAGTAATAGCCGCCATGGAAAGGAAAAAGGGGCTATGTGTAGTTCCCTTCTCCCTTGTCCATGGCAGCCATCTTGTTTTGTAGTTTTATTATTTAAGAAACTGCAAACACGCTGTTTCTCAATTTACAAAACTATAAGCATCCCGCCAAAACCTACAGGGAGGCGAATACAATAAAGCCCTCACAGCCTGGGCATTACCGGGACTGGTAATGCACCAGGGCTAACATTAAGGCCCTCGCTTCACTCTGGTCTGTAACCGGGCTCCAGGGCATTTCATTAATACTTCACTGAGTAATACCCGCGCCCATATCAAACTATCAGTTCAATTAAGTACCCCTAGAACTAAAACACTGTATTCATAAGATATCAAGCATCTTATAAAAACAGTAATTCCTATACAAGGAGTCTACTAACCCCAATGTCTATATATCAGCATTCCACCAGAGGTGAGCACCAAACATAAAATAACAGGAGGGTGGGGAGAACCGGGGAACCATGCAACCTAACAAGCAGGTACGTTCCGTATGGGCCTGCACAATAATATACAGTGTCCTTATTAAGTCAGGTTAGGGACACTGTTTGGGGCCCTCAACATTTTGCTTTTCACCTTCTCTTTTTTTTGGTTTACTGATCTTTTTGGTGGCCACAGGGACTGACTTATAACGAAGAAACTCTGCTAGTATGTCCCTTTCCATCTCAAACCTTATATGGTGCGTCACACCTAAGATGTCCAGTCCCAAGGGTGCTTCTCATGCTTGCCATTTCCTATAGGTGGTTTAGGGCATGGGATGGTGACAGCTATACTTTAGGAGTCATTTGGGGTGCAAGCTATTTTACTGCATTGGTTGCCCAATGTACCTTTTTGGTAGCCAATGGGGGACCATTGGTTCTTTTTTAATCCTGACTCAGCTGTTTTGTGTTTCATGGCTCTCCTTTGTTTAGGCGACCACGGGGTGGCTTCAAAATGGTAATTCTGACCAGAAGGGTTATTGGCGTAGCCATCATGGGAGCTCCCATATTGGTCTTAACTGGTTTTAGCCAGTACAGACGCTTGGACTATCTTTCTTACTTCCTGTGGGGGTGGCCAAGGCTGAGTGGCAGTCTGTTAGGGAGAATTCTCAGAAATGTGCCAATTCCCTCCACCTTAGAGACCCCCAGCAACTTTGCTGGATTTTGAAGACTTGTTTTTTTTTAACCTGGAGAGTGTGAGAGCTTTTTTTCCCACTCTCTCGTGTATTTTAATGTGATTTTGTACTCTTGTTTCTTTTTGGTTGTGGAGTCTGACAAACTCCATAAGGATCATCTTTTACATTGTGTCACACAGCACCTTCAGTGCCGTGGCACAGGGAAGTCTTTCAGATTCCCCAAATGTTTAAATACCTTCTCTGGGATAAACTACTGTTTCCCAGAGCAGTAAGTGAAATTGACTTTACTTATCTTTGCAACTTTCTAGACCCAGCACATACTATCTTACAATAGGGTCCTGGAGGGGTTACCTAGTATCCCAGTTTTCTAGCTTCTCATTTAACATTTTTTATATTACCCTTTTCTCGCTGGTGGCTGGTGGCAGTGGTTTTGTTTTAACTACCATGGTGTGCATTTACCACGGGCTGCGCTCGCAGCTGCAGTAAAGAACCCAAGGGTGCCATTTTTGTCAAAATGCCCCTGGTCTTCTTTTTTTGCCATTTCTTTGTGGAAAGGTCTTTCTTGAGATTTACTCTGTGCGCCAAACCAGGTTTGGTCCCATTGTTCGCTTTGCCTTTGGTGGGATTCACGAGTGAAGCCCGCCTCTGGCTCCAGGGTGACTGGGGTAGCCAGGAAGTGAGGGAGGTGCCCGAAACTCCCTGTGCTTAGTCTCCTAGGAGACCCAAATGCACTCTGTGGTGATTGGCCGGCTGACTGTCCCTCAAGGACAGCCAACCTGCTGGGTGATTGACAGCTAGGCTGGAATGAATGGGAGAGAACTGAATAAAAGACAAGGCTTTTGCCTTGGTAGGCAGGGCCGACCACTGGACGAAGGACCGAAGAAGAACTTGAAGAGGACGCCTGCTGCAACTCCTGGACCGTTGGTTTACCTGGTGAAGGCCTGCTGCAGTGGCGAAACACCAAGTTCGCATCGACAGAGAAGCCCCTGCAAGGACGACTTCTCCCCTTGAGTTGGCGGGACCAATCAACTCCAAAGTAAGCCACCTGGACATCCATCTCAGAGCTGGTTGAATCTCCAGAGAGTTGCTGCTGGAAAACGTAGGGAGAGGAACACCTGTTTGTGTGCGTTGCTTTTAAATTGGCAAAGAGCTCCAGGAAGATCCTCCGTACTGCCAGGAAGCAGGACTGACTGAGCCTGAGCCCCCAAAACAGAGTGCGGGGGCCCCAGAAGCAAGGAAAGTCCATCTCGACAGCCAAGAACCACGGTGTTGCTATTTGCAGTAGATGCGAGGAGCTGAAACACTGAACAGCCACTGAAATGTTGCAAGTTGTGACCGTCCCAATGCATTGCAGGAGTCCCCCGACGTCCTCCCTCTTGTCCCCACGACTGAGGCCCAGGAACAGTGAGATCTGCAGAGCTGCACAGGAACATGAGTCATCTGCTGCATCTTTTCTTCATTTTAAAGGTACTGTACAAAGTCTGAGAGAACCTACGTCTCACTGTAGAGTTGCTTGCATCTTCTACTACTCGCAGGTCTAATCAGCTTGTGGCCCTACATTTCATTCTTCTTTTCTTCAAAGACTTCTAAAACATTGTGCAAAGACCTGCTACTTACCTACAAAGAAGTGCTTCAGCTCACATATGACTTTTGCCTATTGACTTTGGCTTAGCCTCTTCCACTTATTTAGGGATCTAAAGGCGTTGGCGTGCTTAAGATTTTTTGTGGTCTCTTGTTTGTTCTAAATAGTCTTTTCCTTTGACTTATTACTATAGGATTCTAAATGCAACAGTGATATATTAATGTCCCCAGCACCCTAGAAATTGAAGTCACCTGAGGGTGTAGGTAGTGTCTGTGGGCCATCCCAAAAGGTTATCTACTGATTTAGAGATATTAAGAGTGTGTATTTCATGCAGTGTATTTGAGTGTTACTGTTGTATTGCTCCCTTCTGATGAAGGCATATTCAAGCTAACTGACTGATGAATAAATTAATAATTGTTTATTCAAGAAACCTTGAGTGTAAGAGTTTATTTCAATACTTGTAACTGTAAATCTCTGTGCAACTCCACTACAGCTCACATTGACCCCTCTAGAGATAAGCCTGGCTGCTCAACAAGGTACCAAAACTGTGTAGTGTAAGCTTATACCAAAGGTTGGGTTTCCTATTCCTGTAGTAAGACTTGTTTGTAGTGTTTCCAGAGGGTACTGCATACAAACATTGCCTAACACAGTCCTACTGACCAACCAGTATTACCATCTAACCCTCAGCCCACAGTCACTTTTAGTGATTGGCTGGCTGGCTTTGGGCCAGCCTCTTTGTGCAAGGGTATTTAGGCTTTGTCCTGTCCCTGCTGCACTCTTGGCTTCATGCTCTGTATCGAGGAAGCAGGTCTGTCACCTGCTGAAGGAGATTTTTTATTCTGCAATTCCCACTGCTTTTAACCCTTTCCTGCCATACTGGCTAGGTACAGTGGTTTGGGCATATCTGGGTTTGGGGTCTTTGCCTCAGGAGGTTCCAGTCCAAGCCCCTGGCAGTCTACTGTAGTCTCCCCAAATCATCTAAGCTGAGCCCTCCATGCCTGAACCATTTCTTGCCTTTTTATTTGGTCACCACCCGTTGTTTACCACCAGAATATTCAGTTTGGCTGTGGGTGACTGCATACGTTCTGAAAGTGGCTGAAGGCTCAACTACTAGCCAGATCTTCAGATTGGGACGTCCGAGGGTGCCACCAGCCTTTATCGCCCTTTCGTTCACCCTGCTGCTGGTAACCGTTTTCTATACTGCCTGAAATCTTCCTTGTTGGAGCTTTAACCTCTGGCGTGAGGGCATACATCTTGAGAAGCTCCTTTGTTTCTTTCCTGGGGCCTCGGTTGGCCCACAGTGGAAGTCCTAGAGAACCAAATGCAGATGGGCTGTAACTTTGTCCCATTCATTCCAATGGAACTGTGAACTTACCTGGAACTCTCCTAACGGACTCTGGGATATCTCCCTGCACATTAACCTTTTCCCTGCATCCCTTAGCGTTTCAGTGAGCTCTGGAGTAAGCTTGGTATTTTTGATACTTACCTGCGATTCTGTGCTTTTTAATTGTTTTTTTAAAGCCTTCATATGCATTTCTACCATTGGACTGCAAGTTTAACATTGTAACTGTTTCTAGTAACTCATTATTTTCTCTTGAAGTGTATGAATCAGGTAATGGTTGCTTACATTTGTTTGTACTAATTCTTGAAAGCCTTTGGCTAGGGTTTGCAACGGTCCCATTCTCTCTTAAATGTGCCTGTGCATTTATATTTGTGTAATGCCCTAGGATTTCAAATCAATATGGAGTACTATCGTAGGCTTTAGGAATGTATTGTATATTTCTATCCTACTGGTAAAGAAAAAGTTACTCTCTTACCTGGTAACGTTCTTTCGATGGGATGGTCCGACGACGTATTCCATATCTTTGACAGTAATCACCACAGCTGTGCTGCTTCGGAAAATTTTCGGCGTCTGCGTCCTACCCGATGTGCGAAGTAGGATGCACGACGCCCGTAGCCTCAGTTGTAGTTTTTTCCCCCAGAACGTGACACACCAGTCTTCTGCCAGTCAGACACACAAGGCCTTGCAGAAACGTAAGCTGCAATCACATAAGAAATTCTGCAGCGGGGGAAGGTAGGGAGGGAGCGATATGGAATACGTCGTCGGACCATCCCAACGAAAGAACGTTACCAGGTAAGAGAGTAACTTGTTCTTCGAGGGGATTGGGTCCTCCAACGTATTCCATATCTTTGACAGACTCCCAAAGCAAGGAGGTGGGAAAAGAATTTAGAACACAAATTTAGCATGCCCAATCAAATTGCGGAATAAAGGACTGCCTTGCCAAAGGCCAGATCCTGTCCTCGGATGGAATCGAGGGAGTAGTGACGTACAAAAGTATGTACAGAAGCCCAGGTGGCTGCATAACAGATGTTACGAATAGGAACACCCCTCTGTAGGGCAGTAGATGCAGCCATACCCCTGGTAGAATGGGCCCGCAAGCCAGCTGGTGGCTCCTTACCCGCCAAGCGGTAACACTCGGAGATAGCCAAAATAATCCAACGAGACAAAGTCTGTTACGTCACAGCTTGTCCCAAATGCTTTCCAGCGTAACCAATGAAGAGTTGATCTTCCACTCTGACCCGGGACATGCATGAAATATAAAAGCTCCACGCTCTCCTAGGATCAAGCCTATGGAGCCTCTCTTCTTCCTTACTAGGATGCGGAGGAGGATAGAATGCCGGAAGAACAACATTCTGGCCCAAATGAAATTCCTAAACCACCTTCGGAAGAAAGGAAGGACGGACTCGAAGGACAACCCCGTCCTCATGAAACACAGTGAAGGGTGGCTTAACTGAAAGTGCCTGTAACTCACTCACTCACTCTGCGAGCGGAAGTAACCGCAACCAAAAACACAGTTTTAAGAGTTAAGTCTCAAAGGGTAAGAATGCAAAGGCTCAAACGGAGCACCCATAAGAAACTTAAGAACCAGGTTCAAATCCCAACCGGGCACCAGAAAAGGTGACAGAGAGAGCACATTAGTGAGCCCTTTCAAAAACTGAGAAATGAAAGGACTCTTAAAATAGGAACATTCTTCAGACGTGCGCTTAAATATGGACAGCGCCGCCAGGTAACCTTTAATTGTACCCACTTGCAAGCTCCTGTGGGCCAAAGAAAGCAAAAAAGACAGAACCATGGGAATGTCACATTCAAAAGGATCCACATTCTGAACTCTGCACCAGTCGCAGAATTTACGCCAACGGCAACGGTACAGAGACTTTGTTGTCGGGCGTCTGGCCGAGAGCAACACCTCCAACACGTCTTCAGGGAGGTCCCAATCCTTATACCTCAACCTTTCAGAAGCCAAGCGAGAAGGTTGAGGGATCTGACCTCTGGATGGAGAACCTGACCCCCCTCCCGTGAGAGCAGATCGTCTCGGTAGGGAAGACGACGTGGAGGGCAGATGGACAAGTCGCGAAGGTCCGGGTACCATGTCCTCCGGGCCCACGCCGGAGCAATGAGGATCATCCGGGAACCGAACCTCCGTAACCTCCGCAGTACTTGCGGGATGACGGGGACTGGAGGAAACGCGTACAGCAGTGGGAATGACCACTCCACCACGAATGCGTCTCCTAAGGCTCCTTTTGGAGGAAATTCCCGCGAGCAGAACCTTTCGCACTTCCGGTTGACACTGGAGGCAAAGAGATCCACTTGAGGGGGTCCCCCAAAGGGCGAAGATCTCCAGAAGAATCTCCTGAGCCATCTCCCACTCGTGAGAGATCGTGCTCTGCCTGCTCAGAGCGTCCGCTGTCTCGTTGTCGAATCCGGCCAGATGAACAGCCGAGATCGAAACTTCCTGCTGGATGGCCCAGAACTCTAGCTGCATCGCCTCCCTGCACAGAAGAAGTGACCCTGCCCCCCCCCTTTTTGTTGAGGTAGTGCATGGCCACCGTGTTGTCCGTCAGGATCAGGACACTCTTTACTCGCACAGTCGGCAGAAAAGCCTTCAGGGCTAGCCTGACGGCCCTCACCTCCAACAGATTGATATGGAGTCTGGACTACGACTGCTGACTGTCAACTCGTTGGCATGAGCTCCCCATCCCGTGAGGGATGAGTCTGTCACGATGGTCACCTCCGGCCAGGGAAGCCAAAACGGAGCCCCCTTCATCAGATTGCCTTCGACGACCCACCACAGAAGGTCCTGGGCGACCGAGGGCGGCACCTGAACAGGGTCCGACATCCTGCTGGAAGATTGCGACCACTGCATCTTGAGTGCCCACTGCAAAGATCTCATCCGCAGACGAGCCTCTGGCACCAGAAGAATGCAAGATGCCATGCGGGCGAGCAACCTCAAGAACTCGAACGCCGGGAGCGTCTGGGCAAGTTGAAACTTGTGCACCATCTGCTGAATATGAAGAGCCCTCACCTGGGGAGGAAAACACAGCCCCAGGGATGTGTCGAGCACTGCTCTGATGTACTGGAGCCGCTGTGTTGGCGTCAAATGGGACTTCTTTAAATTGAGGGAGAAGCCCAGCTTGTGAAGGGAGTGGCAGGTGACAGACAGATGATCCAGGACTTGCTCGGGAGAGCTCCCCCTGATCAACCAATCGTCCAGGTAGGGGTAGACGTGAATCCCCCACTTTCCTGAGATGCGCTGCCACCACCACCATGAGCTTGGTGAAAACGCTCAGGGCGGAGGTCAATCCGAACGGCAGGACCCGAAACTGAAAGTGCGAGTCGCCAACCGCGAACCTCAGGTACTTCTTGTGCTTGGGATGAATCGGCACATGGAAGTAAGCGTCCTTGAGGTCGAGAGACGCCAACCAGTCCTGAAGTTGAAGGGCCTGGAGGACTTGAGGGAGAGTAACCATCTTGAACTTGTCCTTCCGGAGGAGTTTGTTCAAACCGCGCAAGTCCATGATGGGTCTCAATCCCCAGTCTTTCTTCGAAAACAAAAAATAAGGGGAATACCATCCCTTGTTCCTCTCCGCTACAGGCACCAGTTCTATGGCGCCTTTCTCCAGCAGGGCTTGAATTTCCTGCGCAAGGAGCGGATCCGGACTCTTCAAAGAGAGGTTCCCAGGTGGAATGTCGTGAGGCCTCTGCCGAAAGGGAAGACAGCCGTGGGTTATGATCTCCAGAACCCACACATCCGAAGTAATGGCACGCCACTCTACAAGATGCTGCGCCAGCCTTCCCCCAACCGGCGAACCATGAATGGTAGCGGCTGTGGCGTTGCCTGAGGGCAAAGAGGCAACTGTCCGAGCGGCTTTGGCACTACGAGTACCCCGTTTTCCACCTCTGGTACTCCTACGGTGGCCTCTTTGACGGCTCCTCTCGCTTTACTGAAGGATGAGTAATAACGAAAGGAACCTCCCCTCCATTGTTGTCCCCTAGGACGAAAAGGCGGCGGTTGATGAACTGCAGCGCCCAACGACTTCGCTGCAGCTTTGAAAGTCTGCAACCTCTCAAGGCTCTCGTCAGCCTTGCTGCCAAAAAGATGTTCACCGTCAAAGGGCATGTTGAGGAGCCGGGACTGCACATCAGGAGCGAACCCCGACTTCCGCAACCACAGAAACCTGCCTATTACGGTGCTCGCCACCATGGACCGGCTGACACAATCTGCCATGTCCAAACCCAACTGAACGGCCTCACACATGGCATCCTTGCCATCCTGGACCATAGCAAGGAAACCATCCTGTTCGTCCCCTTCGGGAATATGTTCAGCCGCTAATGCAACACAGTTCCACAGAGTGTGTGTGAAATGAGACAAGGCACATACGGAGTTGGCCGCCTGAAGCACCATACCTCCTGAAGAAAACGCTTTCTTCGCCCAGCCATCAAAACATTTGTCGTCCCTATCCGGAGGGATGGTAGGATACGACACCTGCTTTGCCGGGCCGTAGCCGCCTGCACCACCAAACTCTCCGGAGTTGGGTGCCTGGACAAGTAGCAGGGGTCGCTACTGGCTGGACAGTATTTTCGCGACAAAGACTTGCCCACTGCCGGGAGACTCTCCGGAGCAGTCCAAGCCGCCGCCACCCTTCTCTGCAGAGCCATATGAAACGGCAGTACCGGGTCAGTGGGGGGACCAAGATCGAGGATGTCCGTAAAATCATCCTGAACAAACTCCCCTGGGGGAGCCGACCATCCCAAGTACTCGGTGACCCGAGACATAAGGCGCCGGTACGAAGAATCGGCATGAGTGCCAGGCTGAGACCTACAAAACTCCACCTCCGGAGAGGTGTCCAGTCCACTGGCATCATGCAGTGACTGCCTCAGGTCTTCAAATTGGCTATGGCCCGAGAGGAGCTCATCTGGCACCGTAACCGGAACCAAGCCCTCATTAGAGCCCTCATCAACCTCTGAAATGTACTCCACGCGGTGAGAGGACGGCACCTGGGGACCAAAGCTATGCCTGACCTTAGCCAGAGCCTTTCTAGGGGCTTCCCCGTGCCACAGGGCCCCTCCGACACCACTGCCTCGAAGGGCGTCAACATCGAGTGAATCAGCGTTGATGTGAGCCGCAGCACCGCCAGCATCGACGGCGTCGACACAGGCCTCGAAGCCAGAGCTCCGAGCGTGTCCTTCGACGACCTAGGTGCCGACAGCATCGGCGACCCCTCGGAGGCGGAGCCTCGAGAGAGGCCGTCGACAACTTTGGCACCACAGGCATCGACGTCTTCCTCGAAGACTGCACATGATCACGCAGTCTCGAGCACGTCGAGGACCGGGACCTGGAACAGGCATGGCGAGAACAGTTACCCTTGTCCGAGCGGGACCTCTCCCGCGAACCGTGCCGACCACCCGAACCCAAAGGCGTGCGAGCAGTGTCTATCGACCGATCAAGACCGACCCCACTCGGAGGCACGGACGGACCGGTGCCCTGCGATTCGAGAATCTCTAACATCTTCTTCCCCAAGGAAGCCCATTCCTCCGGTGTCGCTTGCATGGTGGGATAAGCAACTTGCCGACGGGCAGAGTCCTCGGAAGAGGACGGGGAAGGCGACCGATGCCGGCGTTCCGGGAATGCCTCGAAGAGGCAGAGGAGTGGCGAGACCGACTCCTGGAAGGAGACCCACTGGACCTCCGACGATGACGCGGAGAGTCGTCTCACGAATCATCCGTCGAAAGCCCTGCAGACCTCGACTTCCGGGGCTTAGACACCCTACCTACCGACAACAACTTCTTGCGCTCCCGCAAGGCCTTGGCCGTGAGCGACTGGCAGTCGACACAGTCGTCCATGTCGTGGGCCTCCCCGAGGCACCAGAGGCAGGCATCGTGCGAGTCCGTTACCGACATCTTGGACCCACAGTCCCCGCATTTTGTGAAGCCCGGACGCAGGGTTGAAGACGAGGTAGACCGTCACGAACAGGCTTTTTCACAAAACCAAACAGTTTCAAAGAACTGAGAAGATTACAACATAAACTCCAAAGAGTCGAGGCGTACCGAGATTCACGAAGCGAACACGTTCGCGGAAAAAACGGAAGTGAGGCTACGGGCGTTGTGCGTCCTACTTATCACATCGGGTGACGTCGGCCGTCGGAGGAGGTCCTCGGGGACGGTGCATCAACGTCATCGACATAGGACGCAGACGCCAAAAATTTTCCGAAGCAGCACAGCTGTGGTGATTACTGTCAAAGATATGGAATACTTCAGAGGACCCAATCCCCTCGAAATTGTGTTTGTTCTTTTCCCATACCCTACCTACTTGCCATAGGTGCTGACCTTTCGGTTTAGGGCCTACCACATGCACAAGAGTTGTGATGCATCTATAAAGTTCTACTGTATGGTGCAGGCTGATGGGAGTCTTACCTGCTTGTTAGGTTTTATGGTACCCTGGTTCACTCCACCCCCTGTTATTTTATGTTAGGTGCTGAGCCTTGGTAAATATCCCACATATAGTGTTAGGGAGAATTCTCAGAAATGTGCCATTTCCCTTCTACCTTAGAGACCCCCAGCTCTTCTTGCTGGACTTTAGGACTTTTAATTTCTAACCTGGAGAGAGTGAGACCTTTTACCCACTCTCTCTCGTATTTTTCTGTGATTTGGACTCTGTTTCTTTTGACTTTGACAAACTCCATAGGTATCTTCTTTACATTGTGACACAAAGCACCTTCAGTGCAGCGAAACAGGGAAATCTCTTAGAATTCCCAAAGGTTTAAATACCTTCTCTTGGTGAAACTACTGTTTCCAAGAGCAGTGAAGTGAAGTGAAATTGTGTTTACTTACATTTTGTAACTTTGTAGAACTAGCACACACTATCTTACCATAGGGTGCTGGAGGGGTTACTTAGTATCCCCTTTGTCTACTTTCTCATGTAACATGTTTATGTTACGGTTTCTACAATTAATGGCTGGTGGCAGTGGTTTACTTTTTAGTACCATTGTGTGTTTTTACCGCGGACTGCGTTCACAGCTGCAGTAAGGCCTTGGTCTTGCTTTGTTGCCATTTCTTGTTGGAAAGGTCCTTCTTGAGATTTACTCTGCGCGCCAAACCAGGTTTGGTCCCTTTGTTCGTTTTGTCTTTGGCAGGATTCACGAGTGAAGCCCGCCTCTGGCTCCAGAGTGTCTGGCAGGGGCAGGAAGTGCCTTAAACAAATCCCCTTTGTTACAGGAATGCACCCAAATGTGATTGGCCGGCTGGCTGTCATGGAAGGACGGCCACCCTGCTGTGTGATTGACAGCTAGGCTGGAATGAATGGGAGAAACCTTCATAAAAGGCAAGGCTTTTTGGCTTGGAAGGCAGAGTCGACCACTGGACGAAGAAATCCGAAGAAGAACTTGGAAGAGACGCCTGCTGCAACTCCTGGACTGTTGGTTTGCCCAGTGAAGACCTACTGCTTTGCTGAAGCTCCAAATTCGCCTCGACTAGAGAAGCCCTGCAAGGACGACTTCTCCCCTTGGGTTGGTGGGACCAATCAACCCCAAAGTGAACTCGTCTGGACATCCTCTCAAAGCTGACTGTACTTCCACTGCTGCTTCTGCTGCTGGAACCGAAGTGCCAGGGAGAGGAACACCAGATCGAGTGCATGGCTTTTAAGTCGGACCACAGCTCCAGGAAGATCCTTCAGAATCTCAGGAAGCAGGACTGACCAAGCATGAGCCACCTCAACAGAGTGCTGGACCCCAGATGCGAGGGAACTCTAGAGTGGTATCCGAGAGATTGCAGTGGTGCCATTTGCTGAGACGCAAGAAGCTGAAACTGCGAAGTGCTGCTGAATTTAAGTTTGACCTGTGCTGCCGCTGACCTTCACATTGTGTTGCAGGAGTCCTCCGAGGTCCTCCCTCTTGTACCCATGACAGAGGAACAGGAACAACAGGATCTGCAGAGCCACACAGGAACAGAAGCCAGCTGGAACCAGTTAGGAACTGCAAACCTAAGAGGACTTACCTCTTGTTGTGTAGCGTTACTTGTTCTCAGTTGAGACTTTTCTTGGTTTCCATTGCCCCTCATATGCCTCCCAGCTTGTGGCCTTTCAAGTTAATCTTATTTCTACTAACCTTTCCAAAAACATTGTGCAAGACTTTTACTTACCTGCAAGAAGCTCTTCAGCTCCTCTACACTTTGTTCAACTAACATTGACGGTCCTGGCTCCCTGAGAGATTCTTCTACCTCCGACTTTGAGCTTTTACCTTTCCTCCAGGAAAGGGTTCATTTACTTTGCATTGGAGGGTTTAAAAAGTACTTAACAGTTTATGAATTGTTAACCTTTGTTTTATTCCCATATCTAATCCTTAACACCCAAACTCAGTATTGCTCTAAATGTACCAGTGATAAATCAATGTTCACAGTGTCCTAGCTAGTTAAGTCACCTGAGGGTGTAGGAAGTGTCTGTGCGTCAACCCCAATGGGTAGCATCTGATTTAGAGAAACAGTGTGTTTTGAAGTATACTATAAGTGTTACATGCTTTGCTCCCTTCTGAAGATGGCTTATATAACTGTTAAATTAATAATTGTTTAATCAAGAAACCTTGAGTATAAGTGTTTATTTGAATAACTGTCACTGTGAAACTCTGTTACAACCTTACAGCTCACATTGACCCCTCTTCAGATAAGCCTGGCTGCTCAGCCACACTACCAATCTGTGTAGTAGAGGCTTATAGCAAAGGTTGAGTGTAAAGAAACGCACTGGTGGGGGGCGTCTGTACTACTGCTCTCTATATGGCAGAGGAGAGGCAGAGAGGACCCCAGCCAAGATTCTCTATAGGGTAGCTATGGTCGAGCAATCAAGGCCTAGCTTCTCAGGAGGTGATGTGGGCTGGTTCTTAAGTACAGTGTAATCCCCAAGCACCCACAAAGGAATGTCCACACACTGTATTAGCTAAAACACAGTCTTTACATAAATAAGGTTCAATGTTATATACACTATCAACATAATACACTTTGTGCTCCGACAATTCTAACATCGGGAAACTGAGTACGAGGAGAGATGGGGGTCATTCAGGGATTTATTTGGATGAGGTGTAGGCTTTGGTTTATTTTGTGGATTTTGAGGTTGGGGATTGGTAGGGGTGTATGTTTTGTCCTTTTTTTTGTGTTTTGTGTTGTCACGTCTTGCCATGAGATAGGAGGGTGGGGATGTTTTCGGATTTCGTTTTGAATAGCTGTTACTTTAGTAGTAATTTGCATTTTGTTGCACTGATGTATATGGAGTAATCTTTTGCTTGTTCCCATTCTGTTACTCAGTTGTATTATATTTTGTATAATTATTAAATAAAGTTGATAAAAAAAATGTAAATATATACAGTTCTAGGTGGTACCACTATTACTCTGATTCCATTAAAATGCATCAACTGTACTCAGTTCAAATATCATACGTATCAACACAGCAAAACGTTATCAACCATAGATTTATGAGGAAGACAAGTTGGTTAGACAATTGGCAGAATACTGACCGCCTACCACTAGGCACAGTTCGGTATGAGAATCCCCCCCACCTGGGCAACCTGTAAATGAAGATGCACTACATGCCCAGTACATATATTGTCTACTAGAGTCTGATCATCTTCTATAGTTTTGCAACCCAAATGTACCTTGTGTTGTACAGTTCTTCGTCGGCAATCGACAGGCCCTTCTTGAGTGCACTCCCTTTCAAGCAAGAGCCACGGGTCGTCGAACTTCCAAGATGAAGAAAGGGTGAATGTTGTCGTTGAGGCAGCAGCTTCGGTCCTTGCAGTGCTCGTAGACGAGTGATCAAAACGTCCTGCAACAGGGGCGGCGTGCGGTGCACCTCGACGACAATGGTTCGTTGCTGCAAAGAGTTAGTGAAGAACTTTGGCCCAGCAAGGGCGTCGGGTCGTCGGAGTCGACAAGTGGGACGTGACCACGGCTGACTTCAGTAGTTTCGTCAGCATCTATGAGGTCTTCGGGTGGCGGGAAACCCACCGGCGGATTCTCCTTGGTCGTCAATGGTCTTGACTTTCTCCGGCAGGACAAAAGCGGTCGACAATGATGAATAAGGGAGTCCTTGGATCAAATGTTCTTAGGCTACAGGAGCACAGCGGCTCAGGTCGGCGACGGTGGACGGCAGACCGGTGCTTTTCTTCGTTCTCCTCGCGGTCCCCTTCTCCGGTCGGCAGCCTTTCGTATGTCTGTTTACCAGGGAGCTTTGGCAAAGATCAGCTGGTGCACAATGGTAGCTCGGGGAGAGGTCTCCTTACAGGTCCTCTCTAGGATCAGTTCTTGAAGACACAGCAGCTTTCAGATTACACATAAGGGACCAGCGGTTCACCTTCTTCCGGCTCGGCTTCGAGAGTAAGCATCAAGTATCAACTTCAGCTTCTGAACGTTTTCTAGCAGTTAGAGGCCCCCAGATATACTAGTTGATCTCCCACTCACTCTGCTGGGTCACACTCAGAAGGGCATACATGCAGTCAGTCAGCCAATCAGGAGCACAGTGAATTCAGGCCATTTTTCTCCATCCAGACACTCGCAACACAGAACGTGGATTCGGACAAGTACTCTGCCATTCAGCAATACACAATGCATTCATACAAGTTACGGGCAGGGGTGTCTCAGTCATTGTGTCAAACACCAGATACTAGACACCCATAACATAGAATGCGAATGCGTATTCGTCACACACCTAGGGATGTCACGGTATTGGTTTTTTGACGGTATGATAACCTTCCAATGAAAATACGGTATACCGTGGTTATCGCAGTATAGCACACACATGCTTAAACATTTACTTAAAATGTAGTTTGGTAGTCCAGTTTAACTGTCATATAAAATACAACCTTTGCAGAAGTTTAGATACCTATTACAGGAGGACGAAGCTCTGCAGAACAATGCAGCGTGCACTAGTACTGATGCACTTTCGTTGTGTGCTTGTTCAGTGATTTGCTGTGCTCCTTCAAAAAAGGATAACATATAATAAATGGCATATTTTGTCACAATGCTGTGCAGTGAGAGCACTCAATGGGATTACAGTACCTGTCTTGTTCAGTCATTGCTAAGGGAGCTGATATGACTTAACCGACCCGTCTTCAAATGTTTTTTGGGAGCCACAGTTTTGGCATGCTCTCAAGGGTGTGTCAGTAAATTACAAGCAGCTTTTTTTCGTACTACATTCTCCCATACGGCTCTGACTGACACCCTATTGGTCTGAATCCACCACGCTTAAAGTTGCAAAAATAAAGTTAGCAGATAAACGCTATCCCACATCTTTTGCTAAGGCTGCCTTCATTTATTTGCGCATGTGTAAACTGTGCAGTACCCCGCTCTCACAGACCTGTACTCTTCTTATCAACAGGCTCTGAACCACCAATGCAACAAAAGTACTCTCTCTGCGAGGTTAAGTTCTGGCGTTTGGCAATGAGGCGTGTAATTCAATTTCAGACACTGGTGATAGCACTCTGAATTGGAGCTTTCTTCCTGGCAATCGCTCTATTATCTCGAAGTGGGTCAGTGTAGTGAACATGCAGAACCAGATCCATTGGTGCCAAATTTTGAATTTCACTACGGGAGCAGTAATCCCCCTGCCCTGAATACAAGCAAGAAAGCCAACAAATTGAGGGAGCCTGACCCCTACCCAGTAGCGTCACTAGGGTTGGTGTCATCCCCCCAGGAGCGACACCATGAGTTAATGCAATCTAGTGATGCCACTGAAGGTACTTGTTATATTATAAACAATTAAAACTGCAGGTTCTGCCTAGTTGTTTCCCTTCATCCCACATTTGCTTTTTATTTCATAGCATTTTCACGTTGCTTCTAAAACTATTGTATGCGTGCCAATGCATCTCATTTGTGTGTATTTTAAAACATCTTTTATTTCAACTGTTTAATTACTTGAAGACAAAAAGAGCTTGTTCTTATTATGCAGGCATAGCCGTTCATGTGTATGTGTGTGTGTTTGTGTGAGCGACAGAATATTTATGCACTGTGTACTGTAAATATGTGTCTGTGCTCAGTGTTAGACACCACCGGAGAACAGCTGTAGGAGGGTGGGCAGTGACTGGGCAGTGGGATTCTTTCTTCCAACCACCCCCCGGGGACCCACGTCCCTACACTGTGTCACTCTAGAATACATTTCCCTGGAAAGATAGCTCAGTGAATTGTGTGCCCACTGCAGAGGCGCAATTGTAACATGGTCCCAAGAGTTTCAAATCCTATCAGTGCAGAATCTGCCTTTTTGTTCTTCAGTGGTCGTTGAAATGAGGACCCTTGAGTTAGGTTAGCCGAAGTGAAACAAAACACGTGTTTTAGCGCCAAATTACTAGTTTGTGGCGTGTGACTAAATGTCCAATATTATAATCTGGCCCAAAAAAGCCCAGCGCTCCTCTGTAGAGCTGTAATGTATTGCTTTGGGGAACCCCTTCAGCACCGCAGCTCTGCGCATTGCAGCGATCATTCTCGGTTTCTCCCAGCACTCTTAATACGAAAGCCTTACATGGTCGAACAACAGAGAGGCCAAGCCATTTGCACAGGATCACACAATATCGTTCGAGTGGGGAAGGCAGGATTAGGACCCGGATCTCATGGATCCACATTAGGTAACAATAACATAACCGCTAAAGCACACCTCTTCCTTATCACCTCTTGCATTATGCATATTTCAATTTAATAAAGACTTGCACCCAGTCAGTAAAGAAGGCTCTGGGGGCTATTCCATCTACCCCCGACACCAGCGTGAAAACGGAAAGAAAGAAAAAGATAGAGTTACTATATTTTAAGTGTGTTGGATAATAGTAACGCCTGTTATTTACAGCACTACGAAGCCACAGTCTACTGTGTAGGTGCTACGTGAAATACAAGGTATTATTGTAAATAAGGCAAACTTCGACCAAGATGAAATGGTCATAATAAAATAAGTGAGATTTTTAATATGAACAACGCCGCTTTATTTTCGATAAGCACCCACCTTGTTAAATTCATATATGAATTAAATGTTTTCAGTGGACTTTGTACACTTACTTGGAATAGGATCAGGGTATCTTTTCCTTCCACCTTTTAGTTGTCAAGTTTAAAATATAGTCCTTCTCGGGTCCTGAGCCTTCGGACCTGCCTGCTCGGGGATGCTCTTGTACTTCAGAACCGTCCTACAGGAATCCCAGCCCACTTTCTCCAGGCAGCTTTCACTGGTGAATAGGGGCTGCTGGAAAAATGAACCCTTCAATGGGGGTCAACGCGTTTGTGGGCTGCTGAAAGTGGAGTAGAAGCACACAAGGCTTTCGTCATTGTGTATAGATTTTTGTCCAAGCACTTTTTGCGTCCGGTTTCAGCGTGCGCTTTTGTTTGTGCCATTTGTCATGCGAGCTGCTAGTGTTATCCCCAGCCTGTGTTGTGAATAACTAGTCTGTGGCTACTAGCACCAGTCGTACTGCTGCAGTCAATTTTTCTCCCTCCCAACCTGGCGAGGTGGGGGTGATCTTTCGAGTGCATAGTGCTAGAAAGCCTAGCTTTCATTGCCCTACCAGTCTGGAAAGTTGGAAACCTACAACAAGAGGGCACTGGGGAACGGTTGCAAGTACAGGGTGCTGCTTTACGTTGCTCCTGGAATGGGGCAGTTTCTTCCCTTTGTGTCAAAAAGGCAGTCTGAATAAAGATCAATTGAAGCCCCTAGAATCGGTTGCGATGGAGGTATTTTCGTTTATTTGAAAATTCTGGTAGTGAGGGTCGGTGCTACCTACAACTAGGCTGGTTCAACCATGATGTGGCGCTTAATTTACTTGTACCTATTGCCCCTGGAATTGTTTATAAACTGCATGCACAAGGTATCATGGGGTTAAATGGTGACTGGACATACCATAGTGTGGTAAAGTGTTAATAAGGGTGAGCCAGCATGCACCCTTTTCTCATGAGCGGAACACGTGATGTGCAAAAAACCTGATAAGTGAGCAATGCTTAAAATGGGAAATACAGAAAAGGATTGGAAAGTAAACCACATATTCATGCATGGTGTATTTAAATCAATCTTACTGGGTTATTCTGCAGCGTTGCCCTTCTCTTCTCTGTTCGTGGAGCTGCGCAGCCATGAAAGGAAACTTAGCAGCAGGGCTTGGCGCCGGTGAAGTGAAGATAAGAAGCCAGCAATAAAGCCATGCGGAAGTTAACTCTATGATTGAAATAGGAGATCACTTCCCCCATGGTTTATTGTTGCTTCTTCACTTCACCCCTTCGGCGCCAGCCCGGAACGATTTAGCAGCTCCTGCAAGTGTCAGTGCCGGGGTCACGGTGCAGGCAGCAGGGATGTTTATCCATTACCATCTAAATTGCACACGCCCTGCCCAGGGGCTAGGGGGGAGATAGGCAAACAGAGTGTGCTACAAAGATCAGAGCACTCACCTGCTTGTTTCCCAAGTGAGCATTTTTTCCTTCAGCATTTTACACGCCGCACGTTGTTAGGAGACCTCGGGCACTTTTCAAACTGCCCATTGCATGCATGCTCTGCTCAGTGAGCCTCTCATGTTGCTGGCTGGTGGTCCGGACCTGCAGCTGTTATCTCGGACAGTTGGCAAAGTGTTAAACAGCAGCAACATTGGCTGTTTGTGTGAATTCCAATGTGGAGCCACTGCTTGCCACCACCTCCGTCTTCAGTCTTCAGTGCAAGTCGTGCTACTGAAGCTGCCCAGGCACACAGCCTCCCAGCTTCGGTGCCATAAATCCCACTCAATGTGTTAAAGACTTTACTCTGTGCGCAGCCAATTGTGAACACAACTGCAAAATCAGGGGAAGGCTTCACAGCAGGCCCCACGGTAAACCGGTGTAGATCAGATAACGGTTATTAGTTGTAAATGAAATGTTTCACGGTATTTATACCGGTATACCGTTACAACCCTACACACACCCCCATTCACCCAGGTCCCACCCCACGGGAGTACCCACAACATACGGTCGTTGGAAAGGCTCCAGCCAGTCTGGCCTAGACTTCCCCACATTACCATATATGGAACTTCCACCCAACAGCCAGTCAGGGGGAAGGGACAGAGTCAGGGCTTCCTGGGACTTCGGGAAACAAGATAACAGATGATGGAAAGCAAGAGGCCACAGGGGCCATCTTGTCTCCATCAGGAATCCACTGATTCCAATAACGGGGCCTGGGCATCCCAAAATGGAGGACGCTCAGGGCACCTGTCAATTCAGCACGGAGCTGCCACCAACCCGTACCCTGCTCTGTGGGCCACACACAGGTGCCCAAAAACAAACTAGGAGTACAGGGTTGTACTCCCATCCATGGGTGCCATAAGGGTATCCCAAGGGTCTGTTCACCAAACCAAATACAGGAAGAGCCGCACCATTAGGGGGTCGCACATGAACTCCTGCCCGGAAAACAAGACAGAACACGTGATAAAAAGCAATAAAGGACAAGGATTCAGAGGCCCTGTCCCTCTGATGCATTTCCAGCATCACATTGGGTTCCCTATTGCCAGGAGGACAAGGTTGCTCTAGTCTCCCAAAGGGTACTGCACACAATCCTGCCTAACATATAGACACACAGGAGAGTCCTTCTATAGACAATACTGTTTAATTATGGATTCATTTTTATACTGTGAACTAATAGCTAAAGTAATTAAAGTGATCTTTTTATGTGTGTTAATTTATTAAAGGATATATGTTTCAGTATATCAGAATAGTGCATTTTCTAAAGTTGTGTTTGGAATAATTGTACCTCTGGGCCAAGCTACTACCCCTCTACTTGAGAGTTAAGCCTTGTCGCTCTGACCATGCTAACTACACGAACAGAGGTTAACCTTACGCTTGTGGTTAGAGGTTGTAGCATCCTCAACAGAAGGCGGCGCTACAAAATCTGTCCTAAATCCAAAACACACAACCCAACCCTAGCATACGTGGAAGGCACTAAACCTGATGGTCAGAACCTAAGACATATGGTAGAGTATCGTATTAAAAAGGAACCCGTTTTTCCTGCTGGTAAAACTGTTAAAAAACCCTAAGGCCTAAAGCAGTATTCCACAATTAGGACACCTCCCTAGGTTATATTATTACAAATTAATGCATATGCACTCCCAATACTATATCTAAGACTTAGGAGATAGGAACCATGTTTAAACAAAGTTACATACTTTCAAGAATGATTGTTAACGGGTTACAAACCATAACCTTGTTCAAACAATTCAAGGAAAAAATAGCATTACTAAGTTTAGTGGCAATGTTAAAAATACAGTCCCAATTGCAGAGATGTAGACAATAACTTTAAAAATGTATTAAAAATCAGAGGCAAGTTCTAGTATTAGTAAGGAGTTAAGAGGACCCATCAAGGACGCTTGTGGGATGTTTTTACCCATGCATCCGAGCCCTACCACAAAAACTGTACAGTACTGGCATGGAAAACATCATGATGGCCAGAACTTCCCAGAAAATGCACAGGGAAATGCAAGAAGAATAGGCTGCCACCCATTTTTGCCTATGTTGTGAGCACAGAAGGGCACAGAGACTAAAACCATTGTAAAAGGGGCAATGCTGATTGCCAAAAGCAACCCATAACTGGTGGGAATTCGTTTTCTTCAGGTCAAACATGGCTAATTTATGGGCACAAAATTATTTTACTGCAGAACTACACCAATGCCATTTGTTGAACCTGGACAATATATTTCCATGTAATATCTCTTGTTTGAAATGCTTGAATTCAAGACTGATCCAAAAAAATTGCATGCAGTACCCGCTTTTGACTGAGGGTGGCGCTAGCGGTCTAAACTCTGACAGGGAAACTGCATGTCAGGAGTTGCAGGAGAGGCCTTTACATCAAAGGCTGGGAGTTAATTAAAATATTAACCACATGCTGTTCCCAGAAGACAATCGGATTTAATTAACAGGCCAAAGGCTGGGAAACCTCTCACCTCCAGAGATTCACACCAGGAGTTAGAAACTCACATGACCTCTTGATTGATAGAAGGCAGACTGGCTGGGAGCCTCCTGGAGACCACACAATAGGCTCATGCACTTGAATAGAATATGTTGATTTTGACTGTTTCCTGTCAACAAAGGCCTGCCTGCCAGAAGACACATGTGATCACTGACCCACCCAAGTCTTGGAGGCGGACTCCAACACTCTGAGAACTGAATTGAAAGCAAAATATATATTTTACAGAAACACTGATAACTCTATGTAATCAAATGACAGGAATGTATAACTTTGAGAGCCTTCATTTAAAAAATGTACCTTCGATTCAAGCCCAAACTTCAATTTGTGTGATGTTATGGGGCAAAACCCTGCTAATTATGTATACTACAGACTCTGTGTTCAAGCTAGAGACATGGGAATTTACTGGAGTATGTATGGACAGGCCGTGTATATGTGTATAATTTTTAATGAAAAACCAATATTGCGAATCCAGTTAAACGCAAAATGTTGCCGTTTCTGAATGCAAGCTCTTAGAAACATCAGTGTTTGAACAGAGTATACCTCATGTGATACGTGATGGGTGCATGTAATTTCAAACAGATGTGTACCTGTGCAAATATGTATTTGGGTCAAATATAGATTGTGGGCAAACTGACCAGGGGAGGATCCTCTGACCCATAAAACCTACAGCATCACTCTGACTCATTTCTTTCCCCCAATCATGTGAGAGGGGAGAATTGGGCCAATGACAAGTAGAAAGGGGCAGGCTTAGCTAGGCCCAGGCACACACCCACTTTCAAAATACATAAAGAGAGACTGCTGGGACAGGTAGAGACATTCAATTCCATTTGCTGCGGTGCATGCTGACCGACGACTTCACATCCAGATTCAACACTTAGACTTTAAAACTCCAAAGAACTTGATTCAGAACTCAAAGCAAGGGCCTAAACCCACAAACTGAGAACTCTTCTCAGTAGGCCTCAGCATCCAGCAAACCTAACAGCGGTAGCAGCATCCAGGAGCCGTGCAGATCAGCGCTGGGTCCAGAGAAAGCTGTGCAGAAAGATCCAGAAGCAGTGCTGTACCCAGAGAAAGCAGAGCAGTATCCAGAACCAGAAGCCAGAGATCCAGAGTGACCCAGACCGCTGTTAGCAGAACCAGAGAGCTGACCCAGATCACTGTGAAGTGCCGAGACCAGAACCGGAGTCCAGTCCAAAACCTGACCAGATCCGTGGGAGGCCTATTTCAAAATATATTGTGAGTACCTAGCAGAACTGTGCAGAACCAATCTCTTAGTTAAAATAATATAATTCAATCTATTTTAATCTAACCAGAACTGCCTCCTAAGTGTCACCTGTCATTTGCAAAGCTGTCACCTGTCATTTTCTAGCTGCAAGCTGTAACCTGTCGCTTTGAACTTTTAAAATTTCAAATCCGAAAAACAACCTTCACAAAATCGTTCATAACTCCGGAACTGTTTGTGCTAGGAACTTGGTTCAACTTTCCTCTGAAAGCTTAGAATCTCAGCTTTTCAACAAGCTTAGGACCGACTTGCTTCTCCTTATACTTTTGCCGTAATCACGATTCTCGCACTCGCGAATTTTGCCGCGATTTGGCCCGATTGCTTTACTTGTAAAAGATAGCTGCTTTTGCCTGAACTGCTAAATTTCGTTTTCCTCTTAAGAACCATCCCTGAATCATTGCTAGAGTGAGCCTGAACTCATATTAACTAGATACCACTCACCCTGAACCTCCTGAAGGGAATTAAAAGCATTTTCAGCATATTTCTCACTGCATTGTCATATTCAAAGCATTTTGCCTGTGTTTCAAAACTCCTATCTGTTGTATAAGCTGCTGGGGGGGGAATTGAACTGAATTCTCTTTGATTGCATTCCTAAGAACTGTGTCATCTTCATCTCCTTACATTGCATAAAAGGGGGGGTGAATTGTCCAAGAAAGTGATTACATTGTCTTTTGCTGAAACCCTATCAAGTTTTTGTCTGTACTGAATTTTCATTCCACCTTGCATCCATTTGAAACCATAAAAGTATTGTTGCTATCTTATCCATCCTATAACCACTCATCATTGATTATAAAGAAGTGTGCTAGTGCCAGACTATCCATTATTGATTACTGCTCAGATTAAGTGTGATATTCAATTATTAATTTATTATAAGTGTGATATATATATTGTTTACATTCTCAAATAAACCGTTTAAACTTGCAAAACAGAACTACTTCTTGGCTCAGTGGGGTCAGGGGGATTCCAAGAGAGGGGTGTTATATAGGGGTAGTCATCCAGAACTCATGAACGGCACAAAGATATATCAATAAGGGTTTCCATTCAGTATCCCAGATTAGGCATTGACTTCGCTGTAGTGTTGAATTGAATCCTCTTACAAAGTGGGGGCTCGTCCGGGATGTCTGGGTTAGATTTATCACTTGTGCAGATTAATACAGTGTGCTAACTGACAGGAGACATACATCCGGTCGGATCACCACGCTGTGTTACGCTGTAAAGCACTCCTCAAAGGAAAGTTCTAAGGAAACTGTCTGTTTTGCAAAAATAAAATAAACTTCTGTAAGTCAGGAAGGAACTCAAATTCCAGAATGACGACACTGGTAGACCTCAAAATAGCCAGAGAGCACTTCTTACATAAGCTATTTGTGAGAGGTGAGTGGACTCATCAGGACCAAACGGTCTGGTTGCAGGCAATCGCGCACCAGGTCATGGAAACAGGGTTAGATATATGGGGAGATCAGGGTCCCCTACATGTGGCCCTGAGTGAACTATACATGGCCCCTAAGGCCAAGGATGAGCACAACAAGATTGCCAGGGTAGCGACATATTTATATTTACATATGGGAGCCATGCAGGACAAATGTGCTGAAAGCCAAGATCTGGCGAGTAGGCAACTGCTGGCACTACAGAAGGCCCGATCTGATCTGGACTCTTCTGAGCAGAGGCTGCTCAGGAGCCAGGAGTCAGAAAATGACAGCAGACGGTACATCACTAAAATAAAGGAGGATATGGATGTGCTGCAACAGGAAAAGGCGGACCAGGATACCAGATTTCTGGCCTTGCAGAAGGAGTACCAAGAAGGTTTGGACTCCCTACTGCAGAGCCAGAAAAAGCTGGAGCAACAGTTAGACTTCAATAGGGCATGTGCTGAGCAGGTAGTCACCCTGCAAAGCCACCTAGATAGGGAGAAGGCAGAGAGCAATAAACTGATTTTGAAAGACCTGGATACCCAGGCTGAGTTTGACCAGGAGCGCCAGAAAACTGGTGCCTTCCAAAGGCAAAGGGACGACCTGGCGGCACAGATGAAGGCTCTTAGTCAGGAAAGGGATACCTTAGGCCAGGAAGTCTGCCACTTAAAAAGGAAAATGGAAGAAAATCACCTGGCCCTCCAGGGACTGGGTGACCTCCAAAAAGAACATCAGAACTTGTTAGAGCACACCAGGAGGGTGGAGGATGCTCTGGCAAGAAAGGAGCAGGCCAATAGGGACACAGCTCAGGAGGTAACCCTCCTGCAGCAGAGACTGGCCCAGTACTCCAGGATCAATCAGGAGGCACAGAGAGAAAATGAGGCTCTCTGTCAGCACAATGATAGGCTCCAACAACAGGTAGCGATGCAGGAGCAACTGATAGAGTCTAGTAAGGCCTTAACTGAGGAACTGAAAGCGCAGGCTCTTGCATTGCAACAGGGAGCAGGGGCGGATAGAGACCAGGTTCGCTGGGAAAGAGAAACTCCTGAGCATAACCTCAGGAGCCCTAGTACCAGAGGCCTTTATCTCTCTCAGTCTCTGGACTCTGCCACCCCCATGTCCCCTGGCGCACATGAGCACCGGGCCACAGGGATGGCAGATTACTATCCAGCCAGAAGCATGGGGCTCATAGGCCAGTACCTCCCAGGAATGGATGGGCGGGCATCCGGGTATGGGCACCCAAGCACAGTGCAATTTAGTGGGGAACCCCAGGAGAATAGGCCCATTAAGGGCATCCTGAAAACTTCTGCCCAGTTAGGTCAGTGGGGGGGGGGGTACCCATCAAATCCTGGCAGCAAGGAGGAATCTGAAGACTCCTCTGAACGGCGCAGGACACAGGAGACCAGCTCCCCACATTCTGCCAGCCAATCCCAGGCTCGCAGAATCCGGGAAAACCTGGAAGATCAGACAGGAACCTCTGGGAGCAGTGCCTCTGAGTCAGAGGATGAATGGACCAGGGTTACCCGAACCAAAAAGGCCAATAAGGCAAAAAGGGCCTTGCTTAAGGACCCACTGAAGCAAATAAAGGCAATAAGGAGTGTCATCACGCCTTATCACAAGAACGCCAAGTATTCTGCTTGGGAACACTTGGAGCTTTACGAGCAAATGATGGAGACTTTCCATTTGAAGGACAGCCAAAGCTGTATTCAATATGTAAAGTGGACCTTCTCACCAGAATACTCCAGTTTCTTTGAAGGGCTGGAAGACCAAAATCATTTAAGATGGTCCACCTATAAGGCGGCCATCTTGAAACATTTTTCTGTTCACAGAAATCCTCAAGAGGCTCGCAAGGCAGCCTACAATTTGCAATGTGGGGAGGATCAGGCCCCAGAAGAATTCGTGCAAGAACTGAAACGTGCCTTTGCGCAGACCACCAGAAGGGTGCGCACAGACAGCAGAGAATTTGTCAATACATTTTTCCATGCCTTGCCCAAATATATAATGACTCAGCTCGTGAGAGATTTTCATGAGAAAAGATCTTTAGACTGGGTCATTGAACAGGCTACCCGGATCTATGAGGTGCAGAAGCCCATAGAAAATAAAAGCAATACCCAGAAAAATCCCAAAACCAACAGCACCCCTGCTGCTAAGGTGGCAGAGGTAAAGGTCACCCCCGTTTTGGATTTGGAGATGGGGGGGGGCCTAAAAACCTACCTGCACCTAATAATTCACAGCCCAGAAGGCCCTCGGGCCAGTCACAGACAGGGAGTCGAGGAGGTAGTCCCACAAATGGGGTCCCCCGCTCCCCTGACTATGTAAGTCCCCGCTAGAAGGGAAACCAACCAATCCTGGGTTATGTGTGGACTCCAAATCCTGGGCAAAACTTTTTCCCCAGGTATCCGCCCAATTTTCAGCCCCAAAATCCTCCACCCTTCTTTCCCCAATTCCCTGAGCCCAGACAACCTAATCTGGGAGAGGGGAGGCCAAGGGTGGAGGGGTACCAAAATCTTCCCAACCATGGGTACTACCAGAGAAGGGATAGCTACCCTTCCCGGGATCAGCCCAGGGGAGAAAATAGAGCCCCGTATCAGCCTGAGCGGGTTTCCCAGTTAGAGCGCCAGGTCCAAAATATGGCACGGGATCTGGGTCACATACTGAGGGCTCAACAGAACCCTCAGATGAGCATGCCACCGCAGAATGCCCCAAACTCTGGACCTGGTGCTCCAGAACAATGACGGGGGCAGCACCCCGATAACTCACCGGTTCCCAGGGAGGAGGCACAAGGGGAAGGGGGGTGTAAAGCCTTGGAGGAAGCTTCCTTCCCAACTTGTAAACAGCCCCTGGAAACCCAGGAACCGGAAACAAAATCTCCTGCCCCTGAAAGCCCGCCTCCCAAGGAGCAGAGGGGGGGGGGGGTAGGAGAAACAAAGGACCCAAACAGACCCACTTTGTGGAGGAGGTACAGTTCTTCCAATTTGAGGGAGAGGGATCCTCAGAGGATCCTGGGGAAAGGACCTTCTCCTTCAGAGATGGGGGAACTCCTCCCAAGGAAAAATGGGTCCCAAGGGATTCCAATCCAGACTGGGGAGATATGGAGACTGAGCTACCACCGCCCATCATCTCACCCCAGAACCCACAATACCAAAATCCCCTGGTTCAAACCCATCCTGGTGACTGCCTCCAAGAAAGGCGAGGCGGCCCAGAACCGGAACCAGGGGAACCCACAATGGCTCTGATCTCCAGTTGCCAACTTTTTCTTTCAGATTCCCAAGGCTCTCCACAGAATTCTGCCCAAATCTCTTCTCTAGCAATGTCCAAATCCAGAAAGTTAGCCCACCAGTTGTCCAAAAATGTGCATTATCTGTGCCCCCTTGAGGAGAAGGAGGGAAGATACTATGCCCCGGTACAAGTACAGGGGCAGGGTACAATTTTGGCACTGGTGGACACTGGATCCCAAGCTACCCTTCTGTCCAAAAGGGCCTTTGATGAACTAAATGCAGGAAGGGGGGAGAATTACTGTATTCCTCTCACCTCTCTTCCTGGACAACTGCAGAACTTTGACGGGAAGGAAATTCCCGTTGAGGGGACTGCAGACTTGGACATTAAAATTGGGCGACACAAGGTGAAACACCCGGTCATAGTAGTGACTCCAGAGGGCACCCCTTGTTTACTAGGGAATGACCTCCTGAGAAGGTTGTCACCCCTAATAGATTGTGTAAACAAGGTCCTCTGGACCCAGACTAGCCGACCAATAAAATTAAAACAGAGTGTCAACCATGTTAGTTTAAACGGCACCTGCCACATGGTTGAACAAAAATCTGACCAAGTAGAATTTCACTTCCAGAACAACCAGATTCCAGACGTGACAGTAATAGCAGTAGGACAACAGACTGGTGATGGGGGGTCCTCTCTATTTCTGAAAATCAACCTTCCTTCCAGTTTAAGGTGGTATTCCACACTGGAAGTGAACACCCTGAAATTCTTTACTAATCCACAATCAGAAACTCTCACTCCTATAGTCCAGAAAGATGTGAAGTCAGCTCAGAGCCTGGCTGATATTCAGCAAGTTGGAGAGCAGTTGTTCATCCCTGTTCAGTTAAATGATGGGAAGGACTCTGTTCTCGCTCGAGTGTGTGTGAACAACGGTAAGAGCTTCATCAGCGAAGCCATGTTCCGCCAACTCCCAAAAGATCCAGCCATTCCCACATTCAAACTGATAGACAAATGGGAAATGGACCTGGAAGCACCTAATTCCAAACATCTCCTGCCAAACAGGTGTATGCTCAAAATCTCCATTGGCAACAAGAGCATAGTCCATAATTGTTGGGTCGTGCGAGACGTTACTGCCGCCTTTTACTTAGGCAGTGACATTCTCAATCGCTTTGCCATTAGTTTGGACCTAATAAACTTCAAAGCTTGGTCCCGATTAGCGGATAATCCCATGGGCTTTGATGATCCAGAAAAAGCATTTAGGTCAGCTCAATTGCTACCTTATGCAGTTGAAATTCAGATTAAAGAGGAAGTCACCATCCCAGAAAGGACCCGACAATTCTCCCTGGAAGTGAAAGTTAAAAGAGGACAATATTTGCAAAACCCTGATGCTTATATACATCTAAATGCTTCTCTCCAACAGCAAGGGTTGGGGGTAAACCCAACTCCATTAGTCAACATAGAACATGACACCATTCCAATAGAGGTGGATAACAGCGACTTAAAGAGTATTACTCTAGCCGCAGGCACCATTATTGGAATGGCGGTTGATGGCCGACATTTTTCCATTGATCTAGGAAATGAACTGTTAGGACCAATCCCCAAGGACTGTTTTGACAGTGACAGTGAGGACAATACAACACCAGACAGGATTTTTACCCGGCATGGGGGGGAACTTCCTGGTGTACACTTCCTGCCCCTATGGTAAGGAAGATGTGACTTGTGACTTCAGGAGGGATGAGGTGATTTTCCAGGTCCATGAGGGTTGCCTTTCCCACCTGAGGCCTCCAGTCCAAATCAGCACTCTGACCAGGGACTTCTCCACCCAGCTGGAGGAGGCCGCTGAGATAGCCATACCAGAAGTCTTTCCATGATTCAGGCAGATGGTGGAAGAGAGAGTCAACCTAGCTGATGCCTGTGTGACTCTGGAACAGAAGCAAAAGTTGAAACAAGTTTTCTTGGATTTCCAAGATCTCTTTGCGGTAGACTCATATGACTGTGGCCGCACCGACATCCACACAACAATTATTCCCACGGACCCTGGAATGACTCCAGTGTTTGTGAAGCAATATCGTTTGCCTCTCGCATCCATGGAGTCCCTTACTGAAATAATTAAGAACCTTGAGTCCCGGGGGATAATTCGTCCAATACACAGCACCTTCAATAATCCGGTGCTGGGAATATTGAAGCCGAACGGTCAGTGGAGACTCTGCGCCGACCTTAGGGAGCTCAACAAACGGGTCCATACTTCCCGATGGCCTCTGCCCTACATTGACCAAGGGCTGGCCCAGATCCAGGGGTCACAGGTATTCACTGCAATAGACCTGACCAATGGATACTGGACCGTGCCTGTCAGTAGGGAGGACCAATACAAACTGGCTTTTACCTTTGGGGCCAGCAGTACACATGGACCCGGACTCCCTTCGGATACCTCAACTCCGGCAATTAATTCAACATTTTCCTACACAAGGCCATGCCCGACCTGGGTGCAAGGGGTAACCTGGCTTATGTAGATGATGTCCTCATCAAAAGTTCATCTGTGGAGGAACACATAGCGGAGATCCGTTATGTTCTGACCCAGTTGAGGGCCGTGGGAGCAAAACTTTCCTTTCAGAAAGCGCAGTGGTTTAGGACCCGTGTTAATTTCTTGGGGCATGAGATTACTCCTCAGGGTCTCTGTCCCCAGGAAAAGAAAGTGGAAGCACTTCAGAAACTGAAATACCCCACAACTCTGCGGGAACTAAGGAGCCTCCTTGGACTGACTAATTACAGCAGAAAGTTCATTGAGGGCTACGCAGAGATCACCAGACCCCCGATTCATCTCCTGAAGGGGGGGGTCAAGTGGGAATGGGGTCCAAAACAAGCCAAGGCAGTAAGACAACTCAAAAGAAGCCTCTCACAAGCGCCTTGCCTAGCTTACCCTGTCAGAAACAAGGAGTTCTTCCTGGAGACAGGGTTCTCTAATACATGCTTGACAGCAGTATTATACCAAAAGCATGACAAAGTCAATAAAGTAATCTCCTATGCGAGCAAAACTTTATCCTCTGTGGAGGAAAAATTCAACGATTGTGAGAAGGCACTCCTGGCAACAGTGTGGGCAATGAAGAATTACCGCCCGTTTATCCAGGGGGAACACATCATAGTGGAGACTCCACACCAGCCTCTGCAATATCTCCAAAGTGACAGAATCCGGGCCGGAAATGTGAGTAATTCCCGAATTACTTCCTGGATTCTGTCAATGCAAGGCTTTCCTGTGGAGGTCAGATATGGCCAAAACAAGAAAAGTCCCCTTGCGCAAGGTCTGGCTGACTTGCATGATTGTGCCAGAGAAAACTGTCTCGAGGACGAAAGTCTAAAAATCAAGGACAACATGGAGGCATACCTTAAATCCCCACACAAAGTCTTTGAAGAAGACAAGTGTGAGGGAATGCCCACTGTCTATGTGGATGGATGCTCGTACCATGTTAACAACGGGGAGAAAGAACTGGGGGCCGGCGTAGGGAATGCATGGGTGAATGAGTTCCCAGAACCCTCCGCCGGATACAAAATTGGTCCCCGAAGTAGTCAGGTGGCAGAATTGATGGCTGTGCATCAGGCCATCCTCACTGCTGTCCAGCATCAACTCCACAAACTGGTCATAATCACAGATTCGGATTATGTACGGAACGGGTTCGTGGAGCACCTGGTTAATTGGAAAACCAGAGGTATGTTATGTGCTAATAACAAACCCTTGAAACATGGGAAGTTAATCCAAAACATTGATGATCTGGTCACATCGAATGGGATGACCATTTACTGGAAAAAGATCAAGGGTCATTCCAAAGTAGAGGGACCAGACAAAACTGGAAATGACTTAGCTGATCAGCTGGCCAAAACCGGGGCCATGCAAGGGGATCTAATGGAGATTGAGTCCCTGTTGGGGGAAATCCAGGTCACTGCTATCACTAGGTCCCAGACAAATGCTCACAATGATCTTTCAATTGCACAATGGAGTAAGGAGACCCCTGATGCTGATTTGATTACAGCTCAGAAGGGGGTTCCAATTATTGGTAAGTTTTACCAACACCTTGAGGACCCTGAGAACTTTCCCCTGACGGATACCGATTACATTGGGAAAGAGGACCTAAGAGTGTTGATGAAATGTCCAAAAATGTTCCGAATCCAAGACGGTTTGCTGGTAAGGAAATCCAAAGCTGGCCACGATCAGTGGGTGGTTCCTACCTCATTCCGAAGCCTGATGTTAAGTCACGCCCATGATGCGGCCACCACCGGTCATAGGGGGTTTCACACAACACTGGAAATCTTAAGAGAGGTTGCATATTGGCCACACATGGGGCAGGACCTTGACCAATACTTGAAGGGGTGTCTTGTGTGTGCACAATTTCAGCCATCATCCCTCACGCACCGTGCACGCCTCCAAAAGAGGGGGATGACACTGCCATGGTCAGATTTGCAAATCGACTTTGTAGGCCCTGTGATTCGCTCGTCTAGAGGAAACAAGTACATGTTGACCGTTACATGCTTGTTTACCAAGTGGGTGGAATGTCTCCCAGCCCCAAATTGCAAGGCACAAACAGCAGCTGCCCTGATGATTAACCACATCTTTTCCCGTTTTGGTCTACCTCAAAGGATTGAGTCAGACAGGGGTAGCAACTTCACCAGTGAAGTAATGACAAAGATGTGGGAGATACTGGGGGTCAAGAGAAAGCTACACATTGCTTATAGGCCAGCTTCTTCTGGAGCAGTGGAACGCTACAACCGGACAATTGTGAGCATATTAAAGAAGTTTGTGGCAGATTCTGGGCCAAGTTGGGATATCCGATTACCTCTGGTCCTAATGGCCATCAGATCTACCCCTTCATCTGCAACCAAAATGTCACCATTCGAGTTGATGACTGGACGCAAGATGGTGCTTCCGCAGCATTTGCTCTACAGGACCCAAGAGCAGACACTAATAAATGCCTCCACAACTCATGAGTATGTGGAGAATTTAAGGAAACACCTTCAACATGCTTTTGCCTATGCTCAGCGGAATCTAGAAAGATCAGCTGAGAGTATGAAGACCCACTATGACCTGAAAACTTCCAGGAAGGAATATCAGGTGGGGGACCGGGTCTATTTATACAATTTCCAAAGGAACCAGGCCAAACAGCGAAAATTTTTGCCTACATGGAAGGGACCGTTTGAGATTATAGACAAGATCTCCCCTGTGGCCTACAAGATCCGCATCCCCAAAGGCGGTTTGGCAGAGGGGGAAGACAAGTGGGTCCACATAAACCAGTTGAAGTGTTGCCATCCCAGGCACACTTTGCAGCAACTGGAGGAGTCCTCTGCAATCCCAGAGGGTACCGCTCCAGAGTAATTCAATTCCAACCCTAAAAGATCCTGTAGGATTTCAGGCAGCCCTGGAGATCAGCTTCTGTATTCGGTCGACCGACTGCTTCACCACATTTAGCTGCGTATGAAACTGGGCCCCTATGAAAACCACATCCCTGGAAGGCTTCAGATAAGATTTTGCAAAGTTTACTGCAAAGCCCAGCCGCTGTAACAGGAGAATAGCAGCCTGGAGAGACTCAGACGTCCTTTGAGGAGACGCACCCCTGACCAACCAATCATCCAGGTACGGGTAAACATTTATATTTGCATTTATTTGTATTTATTTGGTTTACTTGGCAAACATGTTGCCCTTCCCTGCGGAGAAAGGCTGCCAACTGAGACAGAAACTTTGTGAAGGTCCTGGGAGCTGACTTGAGGCCAAACAGGAAAACCCTAAACCTTAGGAACTTGCAATCTTTGGGAAACATTGGGATGTGGAAGTAGGCGTCCTCTAGGTCCAACGACGCCAAGAATTCTCCTGAATGGACAGAGCGTATGACATCCTGTAACGTCAACATCTTAAACTTCAGGCGCTGCAGATTTTTGTTCAACGGCCATAGATCCAGAATAGGGAGCCACTTTGTTTGGTTTTTTGATTGCAAAATACCTGAGGTAAACACCCCCGGTCCTTGTTCCGACAACAGGACCGGTTCGATTGGCCCTTTTTCCAACATCAGTCGTACCTCCTGCCGCAAGATCGATAGATGCGGCTGCAAAGCCTTCACTGATGGAATAGGGAGTTGCGGGAGCCGAAACTCTAACGAGTGGCCATAACGTACTGCATCCAACACCCATCTGACCGTCGTAATAGACTGCCACCCTGCCCCCTAGTTGTCTGCCTATATGGCCGTCATTGCTGAGGCTTGTACTGCTGGCCTTCATTAGCCGAGGTCGCCGGACCCCTCTTCCGCTGCGATTTAAAGTCCTTTGCCCTCTGTGTGGACTGGAAAGAACGTCAGAATCTTTGGGAGGTATAAGGAACAAGTTACTTCGTGTAACTGTTGTTCTCCAGCATGGGTCTGGCATGGATTCACATGCTCATGAATATTCCCTGTCGTCAGGCCGGGAACCGTCGGTATAGAAAAAAATCAGTATCAGTTTCGTTTCTGATCTGTCTTTCTTAGTAGTAACCAATCACGGGTCTCTGGGTCATACTGGCCCCAGCCAATGAATGCCCTCTCCCTAAGCCCCGCCTCTGGCAGCCATCCTCAGATTTGGTAGCACGTAAAGTGGAAGTATGACCAAGTGAAGAGCCGCAGAGGGGTAGGCGGGAGGGTTCGCATGTGAATCCATGCCAGATCCATGCTGGAGAACAACAGTTGCAGGTAAGTAACTTGTTCCTTCTCCAGCATGGGGTCTGGCATGGATTCACATGCTCATAAATAAGAGAATAGATAGCAGTACGCACATGCACAACCACGGGAGGTGGCAACAGGCTCAACATTAAGCAATAAAACAACTCAACATTAAGCAACTCTTACCTCCTCACCAGGCTCACCTTAGGCGAACAGGTTGCGCAGCACTGCTTGGCCGACCCTGGACTCCTCCCTGGAGTCCCGATCGACGCAGTAGAATCTTGTGAAGGTGTGCGTCGACCTCCACGTAGCAGCCCTGCAGATGTCCAGCAGGGGCACACCAGACAGGAACGCCGTGGTAGCAGCGATCGCTCTGGTCGAATGGGCTCTCAGACGGCCGGGCAGCGGTCGGTTTGACAACAGGTGACTGTGCATGATGCAGCCGGAGAGCCATCTGGAAATGGAAGTCTTCGAGAGAGCCTTCCCTTGATTCACAGTCCCAAAGTTCACAAACAGCTGTGACGTCTTCCGAAAACTCTTCGTGCGGTCCACGTAGAACTTCAGCGCTCTAGATACATCCAGCGAGTGCAAAGAACTCTCGGCCGGCGACGAAGGCAACAGGAAGAAAACTGGCAACACCAAGGGCTCGTTGAGGTGGAAGTCGGACGGCACCTTGGGCATAAAGGAGGGGTGCGTCCTCAGCACCACCCTTGTGTCATGAAAAGTCAAGTATGGAGGCTTGCAAGATAGGTCCTGGATCTCTCCCACTCGTCGTGTGGAGGTGATGGCCACGAGGAAAGCTGTCTTCCATGACAGGAACTTCAGAGGTGCCGAATGCATAGGCTCGAATGGGGCCCCCATGAGCCTGGTCAGCACCACATTATGCTCCCACACCGGGGCAGGAGCCTTCACCGGCGGAAATGATCGGAATAGTCCCTTCATGAATTCTTTCACCAGGCGATGAGACCACAAGGACGCCCGTCCCGCAGTCCTGGTAAATCGGGAGATTGCAGCCAGATGTATTTTGATGGAGGCGTGAGCCAGTCCAGCTTTCGCCAGCGACAGTAGGTACGGCAGTACTTGAGGGGCCGTAACCCGCAGAGGGTTAATCTTCTGTGCACGGCACCAGACAGAGAACCTCTTCCATTTATGTCCGTAGCACTTGAGAGTTGAGGACGCCCTGGCCTTTGCAAGAACCTCTCTGCAGTCGGCCGGGATGTCGTACCCTCCAAACTCTAGTGCTGCAGGAGCCAGGCCTGCAAGTTCAGTGACTCTGGGTTGTGGTGAAGAATGGCGCCTCCTTCTCTGGAGAGAAGGTCTGCGTCCGTCGGCAGCTTGACTGGTGTGGACGTTGACAAGTCCAGAAGGTCCGGGAACCAGGTCTGTCTCGGCCACGCCGGTGCGACGAGGATCATCCTGCACCGGGACCTCTTGAGCTGGTTGATGAGCCGGAGCAGCAACGGCAGCGGAGGGAATGCATAAAGAAATAGGCTGAGAAAGCATCGCCCATGCTCCTCGGCTGGGGGAACCTGCAGGCGAACCTCCGACACTTGGAATTCGTCACCGTCGCGAAGAAATCGATTTGGGGTTCGCCCCATCGTCGGAAGAGTCGATCCACTTGATCCTGGCGTAGCTCCCACTCGTGGCAAGAGCGCAGCTCCCTGCTGAGTGAGTCGGCAATCGTGTTTTTTATCCCTGCCAGATGAAGAGGCACCAGAAACATCCGTTGGGCGACGGCCCAGTGCCACAGATCCTGGGCTTCCTTGGATAGGGCCGGGGACCTGGTCCCGCCCTGCTTCCGGATGTAGAACATCGTGGTGGTGTTGTCGGTGAAGATCCTCACCACCTTGCCCTTGAGGGACGGAAGAAAAGACCTGAGGGCCCAGAACACTGCGCGGAGCTCCAAAATGTTGATGTGGAGTGACTTCTCCTCCGGGAGCCAAAGGCCTCTCGCGTGAAGATCTCTGGAGTGCGCTCCCCAACCTTCCAGGGAGGCGTCCGTCGTCACCGTCACCTGGTGAGCTGGGATCTGAAAGTCTGTGCCCGCCGCCAGATGGGAGCGGGTACCCCACCACCGGATCGCCTGACGGAACGTCTCGTTGAGGGATCCTGTCCTCGAAGCTGCCCGTCGACTGGACCCAGCGGGCGTCGAGGAACTCTTGTAAGGGGCGCATCCGAAGCCTGCAAAGGCGCACCAGATAAATGCAGGAGGACATCATCCCGAGGAGGGACTTGATAGATCTTACCCTGGCCATGTCCGTGGCCAGCAGACGCTGCACCTTGCCCAGAATGGTCCTGGTCCTTTCCTCCGACGGCGAGGCCAGCCGCGCCACTGTGTCGAGCTTGGCTCCCAGAAACAGGGCGACTTGCGACGGAACCAGGTGGGATTTTGGAAAGTTGATGGAGAATCCCAGGTCCGTGAGCAGCTGGACGGTCTTCGCAGTGTGCTCCACGGCGAGTTCCCTCGTCCTTGCCCGGATGAGCCAGTCGTCCAGGTAGGGGTAGACGTGGATCCCCTGTAGGCGCAGCCGCGCCGCCACCGGTGCGAGGCACTTGGTGAACACCCTGGGTGCCGACTTCAATCCGAACGGGAGGGACTTGAACTGGTACTGCCGCCCTTGGACCACGAACCTGAAGAACTTTCGGTGTCTTTTTAGAATGGGGATGTGGAAGTACGCATCCTCCAAGTCGAACGACTACAGGAAATCGCCCTCCTCCAGCTGTCCCAGCACGTGCTGGAGGGTGACCATACGGAACTTCTGCGCCTTGATGTACTTGTTCAGTCGTCGTAGGTCCAGGATGGGGCGCCATCCTCCTGTCTTCTTTTTTACGAGGAAGTACCTTGAGTAAACTCCGGAGCCCCGAAGCCTCTTTGGGACGAGCTCGATGGCACCCTTCTTGAGCATCGCCCTTACTTCCAACAGTAGTTGAGGGACGTGATTTTCCTTTCTGGCCACGGGTGGAACGTGAGGGCACTTCTTCTGAAACTCGAGGGCGTGCCCTTGGGCCAGGGTGTCCAGCACCCAGCGGTCGGTGGAGATGGACTCCCACACGCTGACGAACCTTGCCAGCCGGCCCCCCACCGGGGTGCTTTGGCGGGGGCCCGACCCCATGGTCGGATCAATCTTGCTTGGAGGCCGCCTTGCCTCCTTGACCTCCCCGTCGACGACGGGCACCACCTGACTTGCCGCTTCCCCTGTAGGCTTCCTGGGACGAAGATCTTGCCGCTTGGCGGTAAGTGGAGGAGCCACTGCCGGATCCCTTGGAGGCACCTTGTCTGCCTCCGGAGCTCCGAAAGTACGGCCGTCGTCGTTGGAGCACTCCCAGTGTCCGGGCAGTCTGTGTCCGTCTTGATGGCCTGAAGGGATTCATCAACCGCCTTCCCAAAAAGGTTGTTCCCATCGAAGGGCATGTCCAAAACCTTGGTTTGTACGTCCTGGCGGAAATCCGTGGCCTTGAGCCATCCTCGTCGTCTCAAGCAAACGCTGTTGCCCAACTGACGGAAACCGGTGTCGGCGATGTCCGTTGCCACCGTGATGGCGTGGTCCAAAGCAATCTCCCCCTCCTGTAGGATTTCAAGGGCCTCAGCCCTTTTGGCGTCCGGAAGGAAGTCTAAAAGAGGGGCGATTTTGAACCACAACTCCCTGTCGTAGCGGGCTACCATAGCCAGGGCGTTGGCCGCCTTGATAGTCGTCGCTGCGGATGAGATGATCCGTCGTCCCATCGTATCCAACTTCCTGCCCTCGCCGTCCGGCGGGGAAGTTGATGTCGAGGCAGATGCCCCCCCCCCCCAGCTTTCTTCTTTGCTGCTGCCGAGATGACCGAATCCGGGGTAGGTTGTGCCCGAAGGCACAAGGGGGCAGCGTCAGGGACCCGGTACTTCTTCTCGTACCGGTCCCTCTTTGCCGGCGCCGTGGCAGGGTTCTTGAGGATGGCAAGCCCCTCATCCCAGATGTCATCAAGAAGCGGTACGGCGAGGACCGTCTTCCTTTTAGCCTCGCGCCGTTGGTAAAGGAACCCTTCTTTCTTCTTTTCTTCTGGGCAGAGCTGGAAAAGCTTGGATGCCCTGGAAATCATGGCATGAAAGGATCCGATCTCGTCGGACGGGGACGCCCGAGCAGGGGGTGACGGGGCACACGTCCTGTCGTAGCCATGTCCGTGCCTGTATCATCCCCGTGGGTAGTAGACCGGGGGGAAGGCAGAGCAGGCTGCAGAGGTGGCGTAGGATGCGTCGTCCTCCTCTTATGCGGTGGACTCTCCGAAGGTCCTGGCTCCGGTTCCCCCGTCGGGTCTGGCTCAGGTACCTCCGTCGGGGGAACGGGCAAACTTGTCCTCATCTCCGAGCATAAGGACTGAATCGCTGACAAAATGGCCGCCGAAGTGTCCTGCAGCGCCGGAAATGACGGGCGCGAGGGCTCTTGAGGAGCCTTGTCGGCGACACCGTCGCTCTCGTCGTCGCCCTCGTCGGGATCCCTCCCGATGGGCTGGGCCTCTTCCACAACTTCGATGAGCTCTTCTTCAGAGGTCGTGTCCGTATCCACGATGGCCACCAGCCCCTCCCCCACCTTTTCCAACGAGGACTTCGTGGGGGTCTTCTCAATGGGCCTGAAAGACGACTCCCTCCGCGGTGGCAGGGAGACTCTGGGTCCTGAGGGCGCCTCCAGAGGCTGAGCCAGGGCCGCAGCGACATCCTCAATCGAGGTCTTAGCAGGATGAATTAAGGCAATCGCCACCTTCTGGACGCCTGGGGCCTTCACCTTGAGGGAGGGTCCGAGCCTCGCTCCCCCTCTGCCGGAATCTTCGAGATCGACCGGGGCCTCTCCAGAAGCTTTGCCGGGTTCTCGGACTTCCTCTTACCCGAGCCAGAGCGTTGGCTCGTGGTTGATGGCGCCGGGGAGGGGGCGCTCTGCCTGGCAGCCAAGGAGCCCAACCGTTCGGCGCTCCCGGTGCCCGCGGACTCGCGGTGCTTAGCCTTTTGTTGGGCCCCCGTCGCCGGGGCGCCCTCACAGGACTTAGAAGACCGCTCAGACTTCTTTTTCTTCTTCTCGCCGGACGGGCTCTTCCCTTCCAGCCAGTTGGCGAGACGGAGGTGGTGATCCTTCATGGTCCGCTCCGACATGTTCCCACAAAACACACAGTCCTTCTCCGTGTGCGTCTTGTCCTCATGGAGACAATAGAGGCATAACGAATGCTCGTCCTCCTTGAAAACATTCTGAAGCTGGCATCCAGGGCAGGTCCTGAACAGCTTCCCGGGTGTCGAGCTTCCTTTCTCCTGGGCCATGTCCGGGGTAGACCTCGGAACTTCTGGAATCCTCCAAAAGCGTAACTCGACGAAAACTTCACCCTTGAGGGGCGTTGAAAACTCTGAAACGGATCCCTGTTGATCAGATGTAGAAACGGTGGAGCTTGAGGCGCTATTTAACCGAAAAATGAGAAAAATCTCCTAAAAAAGCGCGAAAAAAAACGCAGCAAAAGCTCGAGAGCTACAGCACGAGGACTCCCAACACTTGAACGTGCAGTAAAAATCTGAGGATGGCTGCCAGAGGCGGGGCTTAGGGAGAGGGGAGTCATTGGCTGGGGGCAGTATGACCCAGAGACCAGTGATTGGTTACTACTAAGAAAGACAGATCAGAAACAAAACTGATACTGATTTTTTTCTATACCGAGGATTCCCGGCCTGACGACGGGGAATATTCATGAGCATGTGAATCCATGCCAGACCCCATGCTGGAGAACTGGGGCGACCGTAGCACCGTCGCAGGAACCTGCAAATCTGGCATTCCTGAGGCTCCTCGAAATGCACAAAAGGGGCGAAAAGAGCGACCACTCTGCAGCGTGCCCAGTGACCTTGCAGTATTAGAGTCTTCCTTTATCCCCTTCAATGCATCGTCGATTATAGCACCAAACAACTGCTCCCCTTCACATGACATATCTACCACTTTGTGTTGCACCTCAGACCTGAATTCAGTACAGCGCAGCCAGGCCTGCCAACGAAGAACCACACCATTGTGATCTGCTTGAACCCAGAATCCGCCAGGTCCACCGCAATGTTAATGCAGTGGTTTGAAGCTTCCTCCCCCTCTCGAACCAGCAGCATTGCCTCCTTCCTTTGTTTCTCAGTCAGATGATCCAAGATGGAGCCAGCCGGTGTCACATCTCCCTGTCATAACGAGCCATAACGTCCAAAGAGTGGGCTGCCTTGACCGTCGTAGCCCCCACCGTAAGCACTTTCTTGCCGAACGCATCCTGCTGCCGGGCCTCATTGTCCAGGTGTGTCGCACACTTGTGCTGACTACGCGCCTTATGGCCAGCTGCCGCCCATACCACCGACTCTGGCGTGGGCTGTGATGTGAGGCCCTGGGTTGAAGACCCGGGCGCTTTAAACTTCTTCTCCAAGCGGCCCTTGACCACAGGCTCCGAGAATGGATGGCGCATTGTGCGTGGCCCCTCTTGCCAAAAGTGATCTAAAATGGGGACAGTAAAAACCGCCTTCCGCCTCTTCCCCATCTGGCTGAACAAAAAAAACTGTCTTTTCGCTCTTCTTCTGGGGTAAGACCGACTCTTGACAGGCCTTGGCCATCATTGCATGAAAAGCACCAACATCATGCGGTGGAGAGGGCTGAGCCAGGCTGCTCTGGGGATCCATCTCCGGATCGGTATCCCAGATACACGCCCACCTGTGCGACGACTGTTAGGGAGAATTCTCATAAATGTGCTATTTCCCTTCACCTTAGAGACCCCCAGCAACTTTGCTGGATTTTGAGGACTTGATTTTTTTACCTGGAAAGAGTGTGAGCCTTTTTTCCCCACTCATGTATTTTGATGTGCGTTTTACACTTGTGTTCTTTGATTATGGAGTTTTAGATAACTCCATAGGCATCATCTTTTCATGTGTTGTGTGTTACACAGCAACCTTAGTGCAGTGACACAGGGATGTCTTTTTGACTTCCCCAAAGGTTTAGATACCTTCTCTGGGAAAACGACTGTTTCCCAGAGGATGTAAAGTGAAATTGACTTTATTAGTCTTTCCAAATTCCTAGACCCAGCACAAAATCTTACAATGGCGTGCTTGAGGAGTTACATAGTATCCCCCTGTGTCTAAATACTCATGCAGCAGTCAAATGCTACCCTTTCCTATTGAAAAGGCTGGGGGCAGTGGTTTTACAACGCACTATCATGATGTTTCCCGACCGCGAACACCGGTAGCAAAAAATCACGGGAGCCATGTTTTTCAAAATGGCGCCTTAAGCCCCTTTTTTTAAACAGGTCCAGGTCTTCTTTTTGTTGCCGTTTCTTTTTGGAAAGGTCCTTCTAGAGTTTGTCTCTGCGCGCCAAACCAGGTTTGGTCCCTTTGTTCGTGTGCCTTTGGCGGGCTTCAGGACTGAAGACCGCCTCTGGCATCGGAGTGTCTGGGGTGGGCAGGAAGTGAGGGAGGTGCCGAAACTCCCTGTGCTTAGTCTCCTATGAGACTCAAATGCACTCTGGCGTGATTGGCTGGCTGACTGTCCGGCAAGGGCATCCACCCTGCTGGGTGAGTGACAGCTAGGCTGGAATGAAAGGTAGAGAACTGTTTAAAACGCAAGTCTCTTGGACTGGAAAGCAGAGTCGACCACTGGAACGAAAGAACCGAAGATGAGCTGGAAGAGGACGGCTGCTGCAACTCCTGGACCGTTGGTTTGCCCGGTGAAGCCCTGTTGCAGGTCTGCATTGCCAAGTTCATTTCGACACGGAAGGCCCTTCAAGGATGACTTCTTCCTTTGAGTTGGTGGGACCAATCAACTCAAACCACCTGGATACCATTCTCAAGGCTGGTTAGGATTAACCAAGGAGAGGGACACCAGCTTGTATGCTTGAATCTACAGCTACTGGAACCGAAGTGACTCCGTCTTGTTTGCTTCTTCTGATGATCCCATGCAGTGCATGAGTCCGTACTCCCTCTTGTCCCCACGACTGAGGCTCAGGAACAGTGAGATCTGCAGGAACTGCCAGGAACCACCGACTTCAGCTGCAAGTTGTGCCAACGCCACTCTCGCGGTGAAAGTTCGTGAAACTCTCCCAACTTGCAGGTCTAATCAGCTTGAGACCCAACATATGATTCTTTTTCGCCTAAACTACTTCGTAGAACTTTTGCAAAGACTTTACCGTTTGATACCAGAACTGCTCTTTCCTATCCAGAACACTAGCCCATTGACTTTGGCCTGGCCTATTGACTTGAATTGAACTCTTCTGGTGAACTGAATCTATTTGCACTGTCTAACAAGTATATGTGATCTATTCTACTTACCTTGTCCCTTTTGCTCACTTCTAAGTAACTGAACTGCCATTTTGCTCCCATTTCAGGGGAGCTCAAACTGTCTCAAAGTCTTAGTTTTGTACTGAAGTGTATTGGTATATAATATTAAGTTGTCTCCTTCTAGTGAAATGTTTTCTAAATGATTGTGTAATAAATGAATGAGTGTTTTTACCAAGAAACCTTGAGTCTAAGTGTCTACTTGAACCACTGTGATTGAAAGACCTCTGTGTAACCTCTTGTACTGCTCGCCTTCACTCTTGAGATAAGCCTGGCTGCTCAGCTCGCTACCAAAAACTGTGTGGTACAGACTTATACCAAAGGTTGGTTTGGCTAACACCTGTAGTCCTAATTGTGTGTGGTGGTCCCAGAGGGTACTGCATGCATCTGCCTTACAACATCGACAAAGTGTCACGTGGAGCACTATCAGGATCCGAATCCACCAGCTCCCCTTCCTCTGGATGTGATCGGGGAGGGGCAAAACCAACCGGAGACCGCACCGGCTGCCGAACCGTAGGTGACGCACGCAGGAGGCCCGGGCGAGGGGCACCCACATCTTCATATTGTCGCGGCACAACCCTCGCCTTCTCCACGGGACCCACAGGCCCCGGCGGGACTGGGAGCTGTGCATCCAACTGCCCCAACAACGAATGCAGCGTAGTCAGCACCTGCATGGACAGCATAGAGTGCAGATTCACCAAAGGGTACTGCGGTGGGACAGCACTCAGGCCTGCCAACGTGGACGGCCCTGCCAGCTGCAGATCCAACGCAGACAGATCTAAAAACAGCTGACTTTCCTCCTCCGGATTCGAGTCCAAGTCGTACGATGTGGGATCTTGCTGCAGAATCTCCAACGGGAGCAACGGCCCAAGGCCGGACCCCGACCGCCACGGCACCACTGAAGTCAATGGAGCACCAGTGTAACGCTCACCTGATTCCCGTAGAGGCGCCGGTCTTGACTGGGCGTATACCGTATCTTCAAAGGTGATGTGTAACACACGGCTGGCTCTTTGGGCTGGACCTCTGTGCACTGTATGTCTGACTCGAAGGGTAAGATGTCTGCAGATAGAAAATATGGGATTAAGGAACTGGGTTATTGAATGTCTCTCTCTTCTTCCCTTTCTCTTCTCCTGTAGAACCCCAAAGGTTAACGCTCTCACCTTAGGTAAGTGAACGCCGTGCTCTCCATCTGCCTCGGGGCAGGGTGCTGTATCCAGTTTCTTCACTGGATAAGGGGAGCAGGCCTCTTGACTTCAGAGGACTGCTGTCCGTCGTTTACTGCACGAACGGTAAGTTTCAAGTAATTCTAATGTCTTTAAAGTCTTTAGTAATGATGTTTCTTGTTTTGCAGGGTTCCGGCGATGGCAGATGACGGGCTGAAGTGAGTTGAAGATGGAGCCCGTGTGATGAATAGAAGCGCCTGGAAGCACATAAGTAAGCGCTTGTTGCCTGCTTCACGATGCGCTCTAACTGTCTTTTTATTTTGCAGGTACAAGTTCGGAGCGGCTGCAGGGTGCCGGAATACCCACTGGGTTAGATGTGGAAAGGAGTAATGGCACGTGAGTATTAAAATTCCCCAATGTCTTTAAACGCACCTTGTTTTGTCTTTCAGATGCGGGATGCAGCGCCGAAGGCCTCCGGAGCGTGCGAAGAGTTGGTAAGCTTTTGTCTGTCAGATGCCGGAATGCAGTGTGAAGACCTCCGGAGCGCACGAGTAGTAGGTAAGCCTTTGTCTTTCAGATGCCGGAATGCAGCGCGAGGCGTTGGTGACAGCCGATTGACCAGGTAAGTGAAGAGCTGTCACTGAAGACCGTAATGCTAACCTGTTCTTTCTGGTCTTTATAGGTGTTGCTGAAGACTGGATTCAGGATGGTAAGCCTTTTTCCTTAGGCCCAGGATCAGATGCAGAAGACACGATGAGCGTTCTGCTGCAGAGGATGCAGAATAACGCAAAGCAAGATTCATCCATCGGGTGTGGTTTAAATAGCCTCCTGTAGTGCTTAGGTGTCTCCTTCCACAGCCACGCCTAGGTAAGAAAAGAGTTCCTGCTTTCCAGAAGAGTTCCAGTGTTCTGAATCTAGGGAGTGGCTCCTGCCCCACCCAACAGGAAAAGGAGTTCCAAACAGAAGAGGATCAGAGGCTCAACTGGCAGGCAAGTAAGCAGCATGGTCTGCTGCAGGTAAGTCCACCCAAGCATTATGAGCCCGGCGCTTCCAGCGCTGGGACTGGGCATATTTATGAGCCTGGTGCCACTGGCGCCAGGACTGGGTCCAAAAGGTCCCAATTGGGACTGGTTGGCACTCGGAACCTGGGTTATGGATCTGCTTCCAAGGGAGTTGGGAAAACCCTGACCTTTTGGAAGCAGAGATCATGACAGTACCCCCCCTCAAGGCCCCTCCCAAACCGGGCTTCTCCGGGGGTTTTGGCTTGTCAGGAAATGTTCGGTGAAATCTTTTGATTAGGCGAGGAGCGTGGACATATTCAGCAGGTTCCCAGGATCTCTCTTGGGGGCCGTAGCCTTTCCAGTCAATTAGGTAAAATAGTTTAGATTTGGAGATCTTGGAGTCCAGAATGCTTTTGACTTCAAACTCGAGTTCTCCATCAACTAGGATAGGTTTTGGAGATTTAGTTAGTCGGGTTTGAGGTTGCACGGGTTTTAATAGAGAGACGTGGAAGACCGGATGTATCTTCATGTGCGGGGGCAAGTCCAACTTGACCACTACTGGGTTTACTATGGTAGTGATGGAATAGGGACCAAGGTATCTTGGGTTGAATGTGCGTGGCCCTTTTAGAGGTAGATATTTGGTGGATAACCAGACTTGATCCCCTACTTGATATTGAGGGGCTTCCTTCCGATGTTGATCTGCTCCTTTCTTGTATTGTTCTTTAGCCCTTTGAAGGTGAGAAACAGCTTCCTTAAAGGCTTGGGTGATTGTAGAATGCAGGTAGTCTACTGCTGGTGTTTCAAGATCTTGGAGGGGATCCAACTCCGAGGTTCGAGGGTGACTGCCGTACAAAAGAAAAAACGGGGTTTTCCCAGTTCCCGAATGGACAGAGTTATTGTAGGCATATTCGGCTATCCAAAGGATGTCTTTCCAAGTTTTTTCAGTTTGTTGCAGCATGCAGCGTAAATACTGTTCCAGAGTTTGATTGGTCCTCTCGGTTTGTCCGTCGGTCTGAGGGTGGTGACTGGTCGATAGTCTCACATCAATTTGAGCCGACCGACAGCAACTTCGCCAAAAATGAGAAATAAATTGACTACCTCGATCCGAAATTAGAACCGAAGGAAAACCGAGCAGTCGGACGATGTTTTCGAGAAATTCTCGGGCCAGAGTTGCTGCTGTTGGCAAGCCTTTGAGCGGAATGAAATGCGCCATCTTGGAGAATAAGTCCACGATTACTAGAATCGTATTGTATCCGGAGCATGGAGGTAGATCGGTGATGAAGTCCATAGAAAGCGTATGCCAAGGGCGAGGTGGGATGTCAATAGGGCGTAAGAGGCCTGCTGGTCTTTCCTTTTGACTCTTGTTTTGGGCGCATACTCCACTGGACATTATAAAGTCTCTGATATCTTTTTTCCAAGACGGCCACCAGAAGTAGCGCTTGATCTTTTCTGAGGTCTTGGCCATACCGGGATGTCCTTCCATTAAAGAATCGTGATAACAAGAGATTACTTTTTTCTGTAAATCTGAGCTGGGTAGGTATAATCGTTCTTGGAAATACAATAAGTTGTCCTTTACTGCAAAGTCCCTTCCCTGCAGATGCCAATTCTGTATGTCTGCTGGAGTTACAAGTTGCCTGGCTTTATCCTTAACTTCCTCTATGGATTATGTGGCGATTACACCCAGAATTCTTTGTTCGAGAATGATTGGTACAGGTTTAGGGTTGATCAAGTGTTCTTCCACTCCCATCCGAGAAAGGGCATCAGCTTTACCGTTCTTTGTATCAGGTCGATAGGTAATTATGAAGTCAAACTCGGCAAAGAATAATGCCCAACGGAGTTGTCTAGAGGATTGGGCTTTTGCGGTTTTGAAATATTGCAGGTTTCGGTGATCCGTAATCACAGTAACGGTGTGTCGGGCCCCCAGCAGATAATGCTGCCAAGCCTTAAAGGCAGACTTGATAGCCAGAAGTTCCTTGTCAGTAATCGTGTAATTGATTTCAGGAGGCGAGAATTTGCGGGACCAAAATGCCACGGGATGCAACTGATTGGTTACCGGGTCCTTTTGTGATAGAACTGCCCCCATGGCAAGGCTTGAAGCATCAGTTTCCACGATGTAGGGGAGTTCGGGGCGAGGGTGTTTTAAGATTGGTGCAGAGATAAATTTAGTCTTCAAATCCTGGAAAGCTTGTTCCGCCTCGGTAGACCATTCAAAACGTTTGTTTTTCTTTAACAAGGCAGTGATGGGCTGGACTATTCGAGAGAATTCGGGGATAAACCTGCGGTAAAAGTTAGCGAAGCCTAACATGCTTTGCACACCTTTTACGGAGGATGGTGATGGCCATTTGAGAACTGCATCGACCTTCTTTGAATCCATACGCACTCCGCCAGGTGATAATATGAATCCCAAGAATTCAACTTCAGTCACGTTGAAAACACATTTTTCCAACTTAGCGAAAAGTTTGTGTTGAGGCAATCTTTCGAGGACCATTTTCACGTGTTTCCGATGTTCAGATTCCGATGAAGAATAAACGAGGATGTCGTCAATGTAAACAACAAGACACACATCTATGAGCTCTCTGAGGACATCGTTCATAAAATATTGAAAGGCGGCCGGGGCATTGCAAAGTCCGAAGGGCATGACCTGATATTCAAATAGCCCATACTTGGTGCGGAAGGCCGTCTTCCATTCATCGCCCTCTTTTACTTGTACCAAGTGGTAAACTCCTCTAAGATCCAGCTTTGTATATATGCATGCTTTTCTGACTTGGTCCAGGAGTTCAGGGATCAAAGGTAATGGATATCTATTCTTAACGGTGATCTGGTTCAGGGCGCGATAATCTATACAAGTTCTAAGGTCTCCTTCCTTTTTTGGAACAAAGAACAAAGCTGAAGAAGCAGGGGACTTGGAAGGACGAATAAACCCATTTGCCAGGTATTGATCCAGGTATTGTCGAAGGTGAAGGTTCTCAGGCTCGGTGAGGGCATAAATTCTACTACAAGGAGGAGTAGATCCAGGTATCAGGTCTATCTGGCAGTCATAAGACCTATGAGGAGGTAGAGAGTTAGCCTGATCCTTCCGGAAAACATCTTGGTATTCTAGGTATTCGGGAGGTAACTGGGGAGTCTCTGAAGAAATTGCTGCCAGTGCAACACCAGGTGGAGGGTGACAAGTAGAGACACATTCTGGAAACTGGACCGTTCTTGCTCGCCAATCGATCAGAGGATTGTGTTTCTCTAACCAAGGTATTCCTAAAATAATCTGAAACTGAGGGGCCTGGATCACATCGAACACGATCTTCTCATGGTGTCCATCTTGACTTACTAGCGTCACCTCTTGAGTGGTATGCGTTACTGGCCCGGGGGCTATCTCCGTACCATCCACCGTAGTAATGACGTCCTTTACAGCCTTGGGACAAAGTTAGATTCATCCTCAAAACCATTTCATGATCCACATAATTGCCGATGGCACCGCAGTTGACGTAAGCTTCAATTGCATGTAATCGATCCGGATTATCAGGGCTAATGAGGACCATAGGTATCACGAAATGCGAGGTCACGGAACTGGTTTTCACGCTCGGCAAGAAGACCTCTATTCTTGTCGGGCGAGGTCGTTTCCCTGCTCAGAGTTTGTAACTTTGGTAACTACAGCTCCTACTGCCTTCTTGGCAGGTTTCACCGGACAGTCTCGAAGAAAGTGCCCTGAGTTTCCGCAATAGAGGCATAATTGCAACTGTTTTCTCCTTTCCCGCTCCTTTTGTGTTAGAGGACCTTTCAGACCCCCTATTTGCATGGGTTCCCCGGAGTCTACTCCTTTGGAAGGAGTTGGCGGTTTGGAAAATACTCGAGCATCAAACTTGGAACGATCGGCCTTCCTGTTCTGCAGTCTGTGATCTATTTGAACGACTAAGTCTATATAGTCCGAACAATCTTGTGGGGGATTCACTACTTGGGCTAACACATCTTTGAGCTCTCCACGTAGACCTCTATAAAACAGCGTAATCCTTTTGTCCTCAGGCCATTGAGTTTCCGCTATCAGTCTGTTGAAAGACGCAATATAAGCCAAACGGTCTTGATTACCTTGTCGCAACGAAAGAAGCTCATTGTCCAAGGCCTGCCCCTGTGAATGTCTTGCGAACAGTTTTTCCATACTGAGCTGAAAAGCTTGAAAATCATGGAGGACCGGATCATCTTGATTTACTAGAGGGATCGACCAGTCTGCCGCATTGCCACTAAGGTACGAAAGCACGAAAGCTACTTTAGCTTGATCAGTTGGAAAGGCTGCTGGCCGGCATAAGAAATGCAACCGGCACTGATTGATAAATACTGCAAACCTCTTTGGGTCACCAGAAAATCGTTCGGGCGGAGCCAGAGGTACATTCCCAGGTAGGTTGATCTGCACTGGATTCATAGAGGATGTAGAAGGAAGATTTCCCCCAGATGCGGGTAACGGGGTCTGTCCGGCTTGTGACTGTAGCAATTGTCTAGCGAGATCATCCGTTCGCTCCTTGGAAATAATCAGTTCCCTTCTTAGAGCGTTCATTTCCTGACGGGCTGCATGCACTTCTGCCCTTAGTTCCCCAAGTAACTGGGCTAGCTGGTCGGTATCCGAGGTTTCCATAGCGCCTGGACGGGAGTTTTGTGGTAGGCTTTGCGTTCTGTAACGCTCACCTGATTCCCGTAGAGGCGCCGGTCTTGACTGGGCGTATACCGTATCTTCAAAGGTGATGTGTAACACACGGCTGGCTCTTTGGGCTGGACCTCTGTGCACTGTATGTCTGACTCGAAGGGTAAGATGTCGGCAGATAGAAAATATGGGATTAAGGAACTGGGTTATTGAATGTCTCTCTCTTCTTCCCTTTCTCTTCTCCTGTAGAACCCCAAAGGTTAACGCTCTCACCTTAGGTAAGTGAACGCCGTGCTCTCCATCTGCCTCGGGGCAGGGTGCTGTAACCAGTTTCTTCACTGGATAAGGGGAGCAGGCCTCTTGACTTCAGAGGACTGCTGTCCGTCGTTTACTGCACGAACGGTAAGTTTCGAGTAATTCTAATGTCTTTAAAGTCTTTAGTAATGATGTTTCTTGTTTTGCAGGGTTCCGGCGATGGCGGATGACGGGCTGAAGTGAGTTGAAGATGGAGCCTGTGTGATGAATAGAAGCGCCTGGAAGCACGTAAGTAAGCGCTTGTTGCCTGCTTCACGATGCGCTCTGTCTTTTTATTTTGCAGGTACAAGTTCGGAACGGCTGCAGGGTGCCGGAATACCCACTGGGTTAGATGTGGAAAGGAGTAATGGCACGCGAGTATTAAAGTTCCCCAATGTCTTTAAACGCACCTTGTTTTGTCTTTCAGATGCGGGATGCAGCGCCGAAGGCCTCCGGAGCGTGCGAAGAGTTGGTAAGCTTTTGTCTGTCAGATGCCGGAATGCAGTGTGAAGACCTCCGGAGCGCACGAGGAGTAGGTAAGCCTTTGTCTTTCAGATGCCGGAATGCAGCGCGAGGCGTTGGTGACAGCCGATTGACCAGGTAAGTGAAGAGCTGTCACTGAAGACCGTAATGCTAACCTGTTCTTTCTTGTCTTTATAGGTGTTGCTGAAGACTGGATTCAGGATGGTAAGCCTTTTTCCTTAGGCCCAGGATCAGATGCAGAAGACACAATGAGAGCGTTCTGCTGCAGAGGATGCAGAATAACGCAAAGCAAGATTCATCCATTGGGTGTGGTTTAAATAGCCTCCTGTAGTGCTTAGGTGTCTCCTTCCACAGCCACGGCTAGGTAAGAAAAGAGTTCCTGCTTTCCAGAAGAGTTCCAGTGTTCTGAATCTAGGGAGTGGCTCCTGACCCACCCAACAGGAAAAGTAGTTCCAAACAGAAGAGGATCAGAGGCTCAACTGGCAGGCAAGTAAGCAGCATGGTCTGCTGCAGGTAAGTCCACCCAAGCATTATGAGCCCGGCGCTTCCAGCGCTGGGACTGGGCATATTTATGAACCTGGTGCCACTGGCGCCAGGACTGGGTCCAAAAGGTCCCAATTGGGACTGGTTGGCACTCGGAACCTGGGTTATGGATCTGCTTCCAAGGGAGTTGGGAAAACCCTGACCTTTTGGAAGCAGAGATCATGACAACCAGCCCCTGTGACCGTCGACGAGGAATTCAGCGCGGTCGACGACAGAGCAGTCACCACGGTCGACAAAGGAAGAGAGGGCAACATCACCACCGTCGACGGAGGGACTTCTGTAGATGATCCCCTCGCCAATGGATCCAAAGATGCCAGCGGCCTAGCCTTCTCCGGCAAAGTGGACAGGTTGGACGTGGAGCTGGATCGATGCTTGGAAGACTCACGGCCTGAAGAGGAATGGTGCTGGTCTTTCGACGACTAGCGCTTCGTCGACGAGGAGGATGCGTAAGACTTCGCCTTCTCCTTATCAGCCGCTGAGGACTTATGTGACAGCGTCAGACTTCTCCGGCCTGGAACTTCTGGTGAATTTTCAACCCTGGGAGCATTGTCCTGAGAGGGACCCGACCCTCTACTCGTAGACGTTCTTTAGGCCGCAAGTCGCACAAGGCCTAAACAGCAATTTCTTTGGGCCCACAGATTACATATTGGGCCTGGAAAGAAACAACCAGCGAAAGCACATGCAGAACACGAAGAGCAATTCGAGAGAGAACACGAGGTGATCCCAACAGTTTGGACACGGTTGAAATCTGAAGGGAAGCCGCAGGGGCGGGGCTATTTATACTAGACATCCTATTGGTGCAGCCTAAAGCAACCAAAAAGGACATCGATAGGACACTCCGTGTCTAAGTTTTCCATAGGAAAACGATATATTAAAGTAACAGAGGTTTTCCCAGCCTGACGACAGGAAATATTCACAGCATATGAATCCATGAACGATCCAATGCTGGAGAAGGTATTGGGAAATCTAAGAGACTTCCCTGTGCCACTGCACTGAAGGTGCAGTGTGTCACAATGCAAAGATGATGCCTATGGAGTTTGTCAGACTCCAAAACCAAAAAGCGGTGTTAAATCACAGAAAAATACATGAGAAAGAGGGAAAAAGGTCTCACTCTCCAGGTTAAAAAGTCCTAGAGTCCAGCCGAAGTGCTGGGGGTCTCTAAGGTAGAGAGGAATTAGCACATTTCTGAGAATACTCCCTAACACCGGGATATACCAAGCCACTGTACTTACACCAAGTGAGGGTTTTAAAAATGGCAAAAAAAGGCAGAATATGTGGGAAGACACCTTAAGCAGGTTGGCAAAACTCCCTCCTTCAAGTTACAGGCACAAGAGAGAAGGGGGGGGGGGGGGTGGCAGGTCAGAGCCTAAATAGCCGTGCCCAAAGTGGCTGGTCAAATGTCAATAAATTACTAAAATGGGCTTGGGGCAAAGGGTCAGATGACCAACCATACTGGTTGGTCAATAGGACTGTCACTTAACCTTGGTCACTGTCCATAGAAAGTGAGAGGGATTGTTCTGGGGCCTGTATTGGCCTAAACCAACCAGGACCAATATTGAGGCTGCTATTGTGGTCATACTAAGAGCCCTTGTGGTCTGAACAGCCATTGTAAGCCTACCTTGTGATCACCCAGAACAAAGGACACCCTGAAACACAAAATGGGCATGAAAATAATTAACAAAAGAATATTGGTACCAAAATGGCTACCAAAAATGTACACTGGGCTAGCAATGCAGTACAATGTATTGTATCCTTGGTGAAGACAAACCTTAAATATAGCCGCCACCAACCTACACTCTAAAACCTGTGTAGGGTGATATAAATCACCTAGAAAATAACATTGAAATGGAGAGCTTTAAAGGTACCACTCTTACGTAGGAGGTCAACCAATATCATAACTTAAGTAAGGAATTAAGGGACGTAAACACAGGGGCAGGAAAAGTAACTTTGGCCACCGAAAATAAGTCAATTGATCAGAAAAGACAGGGAGCAAACCATAAAACGCAGGGGCCCAAAAGGTGGCCCTAGAATCCGCACAAATGGAATTCTGTCTTAACAGCCACCATGAAAAGAATGTCTTTGAATGGGTGGGATGAAGTCTAAAAAATAAACACTTTACATAGGGCAAACAAGCATGTGGGCATCAGCCTTCAATCCATGACCACTACAGTATAGCTCTAGTCAGTGAAACTTGTATGAGGACAAGCCACGCCCTCTGCACCCGGGCACCCAACCCTCCTCTATTGTTTATTCAAGAGGGTGACTGCTTCCACAAGGGGTCTTTGCCCCAAAGCTCAGAGCTTCCACCAGGTTTCTGACCCACTACGCTTCCTGGAGCGACCCCTGGCACAGCAGCAATTTGTTTCTCTCCACCAACCGCACTCCAAAGTTATAGTTGCCTCAGCGGAACACAGCTTGTTCCCTACCCTCTGGTCAGGGGTGCTGCGCTTTTACAATGGACAAAGCCAACGGTGCTAAACTTCCTCTAGGGACTCTGCCCAGGGATATGGAGGTTGCCAATATTTGCGGGGCAACTGCCTGGGGAGGTAACCTTTCTCCAGGGACTCTGGATTGGGGCCTTCGTCTACCTACCCACTGTGTACTCACCTTCCTCAAGAGCCTGGTCCGCTTGTGGTATCCCTGCTTCGGTGGAATGGGTCAACTTGAAAACATCTATGTCATTGGCCATTAGAAAGCTCTCCAAACTGTGGAAGGAGTCCGATTTCTGCTTATCTTCAGCACCTGAAAGGATCTCCTCCCCAAAAGGATTATTGTCCAGTAGAGTGTCCTTCTCTTTCTCTGCATGGGTGAAAGAGGAGACAGGCAAACTGAATAAAAAACATCTAAAACAGGCAGTTTAAAGGCAGAACCGCAAATCTAACATGAAAAAAAGTGAGAAATGGAGAAAAGAAGAGAGATTTACTTTCACTGATCCTAAACTAGGAAAGATCCAACCCAGAGAATGTTCTAGAAAGAACACCAGGTCATATGCTTTGAAGGCCATTCTACAATTGTTTCTGAGCAAGTCGGAGATGCTTCTTTACACAAGTCAAAGAGATTGTGCCTTGAAGCATTGGTATATTCTGTTGCACAAATTGAAGATGGTTTATAAGAACGGTAGGCCCTTTTCTGTGAGGGGCACTTTTGATCCTGTAACACAGCTTGCAAAAGAGGGCCTCTGAAACTGTCAGCACTGCACCGTACGGAGAGCCAACATTACAGCCAGTGTCAAAGCAGTCCTGAAATGACTCACATTTGTTCTACTAACAACCTCAATCACAGTGATCAGGCCAGCGTTTCCCCCCACTTTTCTATATTCATGACTACGCAACAGCCGTTTTATATTGCGAGAAAAAAGATAATGATTTGCTTTCTCACCATCTATGTGCAATGTCTCCTTCAGGGAGTTGCCGTTTTCTGCACTGCTCAGGCTTGGCTCACGATAACTACAACAAAAAAAACGTAAATTCAGGAAAGCACTGAGCTGCAGAGAAGTGTGAATGGATGAAAGATGATGCAAAGACTGGGTAACATGAATGATTTTGAAAAAAAGAAGAAGGATCAGAAATTGCCACAGGTTCTGTGTTTCAAAGCGGGATAGGTGCTATAATCAAGTTTAGTTCCAGTTGGAATATTTGGCCTTCAAATACCGCACTGGTCTAGAAGAAGGTCTTCAGGAGGAAACGGCAGATAGCACAGCTAGAAACAAGATACTAACATTCCAGGACTTGTGGGAGTCGTTCCTCCCTGGGTTGTTGAACGCAGCCTCGGCATGCTCAACGTTGACTTGGGTGGAGGCTTTATAGACTGCACTACATCTCTGATGAGGGAACACCAGCTGTTGAGAAGAAAAAAAAACTGTCATAGGCTGGATTGAAGCACAGAACGCAAAACTGAAAAACATGACAATGACAACCAACTAAGAGAGACCAATGGAGCTATTTATAGACGTTTGTCCCGAACTCCTTTCAATGCCTTATAGACAATATTCAACAAAAGGGAACAAACCGTCTTTCTCTTCTACTTGTTCTCCAAACTCTACCCCTATTCCCACACACGGTCGGTGGACCAAATAAAGACCGCGTAAAGTGTTTTAAGAATCAAATAAAATACAATTTTATTAAGGAAAAAACATAGCACATTGTATTCTTAAAAGTCAACATATCTAAAAAGAATGTAAAACTTAGTGCACTTTGGATAAAAAAAAACACAATAAAAGTTCTAAATCAGATTTAAATAAAATACTGAAAAAAACATTCACAAACCTGCCTAGGTGTCACCTATACACCCAAAAGAAAGCTCCTGCCTATACAAATCTAAACGAAGCAGTACATGCTCATGAATACTCCCCGTCAGGCGAGGAATCCTCTGTAAAAGAAAAAACTGTTTCACTTTTACTTACAAACTGTATTTCTCCTCTAAACCAATCACTGTACTCTGGGTCATATTGTCCCCAGCCAATGACTGCCCTCTACCTAAACCCTACTCTTTCAGCCATCTTCAGATTTGGTAGCACGTAAAGTGGCAATATGACCCGAAGAGCCGCATAGGGGCAGGAGGGAGGTTTTGCACGTGAATCCATGCCGCACCCATGCTGGAGAACAATAGTTACAGGTACGTAACTTGTTCCTTCTCCAGCATGGGGTCTGGCATGGAGTCACATGCTCATGAGAAAAGAATACATAGCTGTACAACATTACACAACCACGGGTGGTGGCAAGGCTCAACAGAAGCAATTACTCTTCCTTCCGGAACAGGCTCACCTTCAAGCTAACAGGTTGTGTAGCACTGCTTGGCCGACCCTGGACGCCTCTATGGAATTCCTGTTGATGCAGTAGAATCTCATGAAGGTATGCATGGACCTCCACGTTGCAGCCCTGCAGATGTCCAGCAGGGGTACACCAGACAGGAACGCCTTCGTCACTGCGTACGCTCTGGTGAAATGGGCTCTCGGACAGCCGGGCAGCGGTCGGTTCGCCAACCGATGACAGTGCGTGATGGAATCGGAGAGCCACCTTGAGATGGAAGACTTGGACAAAGCTTTCCCATGTTTAACAGAACCAAAGTTCACGAACAGTTGAGATGTCTTCCGAAAACTCTTTGTGTGTGCCACGTAGAACTTCAGAGCACTAGCAACGTCCAGCGAGTGCAAAGTCCTTTCAGCCGGCAACAAACGTTTCAGAAAGGACACAGGCAACCGCTAAGGCTCGTTGAGGTGGAATTCCGACTAAACCTTTGGCATGAAGAATGGGTGCGTCCCTAGCAACACCCTCGATTTGTGATGGCTGTTGGTAGGATAGGGCCTGGATCTCACCCACCCTCCTGGCAGAGTTGATGGCCATTGGGAAAGCTGCCTTCCATGAGAGGAACTTGAGAGGAGCCCGATGCATAGGCTCAAAGGGGGCCCCTGATAAGCCGCGTAAGCACCACATTGAGTTCCAGGGCCGGAGCCTTCACCGGCGGGAAAGATCGAAACAGTCCTTTGAGGTACTCCTTGATGAGACGGTGGGACCAAAGATATCGTCCTGGAGACCTGGTGTAGCAGGAGATCGCCGCCAGATGCACCTTGATAAGAAGCGTGCGCCAGCCCCGCCTTGGCCAAGGACAACACTATGGAAGGATCTCCAGGGCCGTGACCCTCAGAGTGTTGATCGTCTGCGACCGGCAGCACGTAGCGAAATGCTTCCACTTGTGCCCGTAGCACTTAAGAGTCAATGACACTTTGTCCTTGGCAAGGACCTCCCTGCAGTCCGCCGGCAACTCGTATCCTCCGAACTCTAGGGCTGCAGAAGCCAAGAACTCCGGTTCAGCGATCCTGGGTTGTGTTGCAGGATTGCACCACCTTCTCTGGAGAGCAGATCAGCGACTACTGGTAGCTTGACCGGAGGCGATGTTGACAGGCTGAGAAGGTGCAGGTAGAATTATCCTGCATCAGCATCGTTTGAGTTGATTAATAACTCGCAGCAGGAGAGGCAACGGAGGGAACGAGTGTAGGAACAGGTCTTCCCACGGGAGGAAGAACGCATCCCCCATGCTCCTCAGCTGGTGCAACCTGTTGGTGAATTTCTGGCATTTGAAGTTCGCCGCCATCGCAAACAGATCGATCTGGGGTCTGCACCACTTGAGGAAGATACGGCCCACCTGACCCTGCAGAAGTTCCCTCTAGTGGTAGGAGCGCAGCTCCCTGCCGGGGCAGCCAGCAATGGTGTTCTCGACTCCCGCCAGGTGAAAGGGGAAGTAACATCTCTTGGTCGGCGGCCCAGTGCCGCAAGTCATAGCCCTCTCTGGAGAGCGCCGGGGATCAGGTGCCCCCCTGCTTCCTGATATGGAACATTGTGGTGGTGTGGTCTGTAAAGATCCTCACCACTTTGCCCTTCAGGGACGGAAGGAACGACTTGAGGACCCAGAACACTGCCCGCAGCTCCAGGATATTGATGTGGAGATCCTTCTCCTACGGCAGCCACAACCTCTGGCGTGCAGACGTCCGGTGTGGGCTCCCCCGCCTTCCAGGGAAGCGTCCATGGTGACAGTCTCCTGGTACGGGTCAGGGGGTGGGTGTTTGAAACCCTGTGCCCCGTGCGATGTTGGCTTGTCAAGAGGCATCTTGTCTGTGAAGCTCCCTGACACTTGGATCCAGCGGGCATCCAGGAACTCCTGGCTTCGACCAAAACCTTTTGTCAACCTGCCTGACTTCCCTCTGGAGGCACGAAAGCAAGAGTGGTGCTGTTGGAGAGTGCTTAGGGCATTGGCCGTCTCCGTCTAGATGGCCTGCAAGGATTCGTCGACAGCCTTCCCGAAGGGTTATTCCACATCGAAGGGCATGCCCAGTACCTTTGTCTGGATCTCTTGCCGGAAGTTGGTGGCCTTCTGCCAACCTCGACGGCGGAGGCAGACACCATTACCCATCTGTCGTAAACCTATGTCGGCGATGTCCAGGGCCACTGTGATGGCATGGTCCGAAGCCACCCCACCCCTCCTGGAGGAATGCGCTCGCCTCCACTCACTTGTTGTCCAGTAGGAACTCCAGAATTTGGGTCAGCTTCCACAACAGCTCCCTGTCGTACCTTGACAGGATCGCCAGCGCATTGGCAGCCTTGATGGTCGATGCTGCAGAGTAGATGACCTTTCTCCCCATTGCATCCAACTTCTTCCCCTCGCTGTTGGGAGGGACCGATCACGAGGGGTTAGACGATCTCTTCCTCACAGCCGCCAACACCAGAGAGTCCGGCAACGATTGCGATCGTAGGTAACTGGGTGTGGCTCCGGCACCCTGTTCTTTTTCTCAAGCCTATCCCTCTTGGCTGGGGTAGTGGCCGGGTTCTTCATTAGGGCTAGGCCATCCACCCAAACATCGTCTAGGAGGGGCACCGCCATGATGGTTTTCCTTTTGGGCTTGCGCCTCTGGTAAATAAAACCTTACTTCTCCTCGAGTGTCAGCTGAAAGAGCTCAGACGCCCAGGCGACCATGGCATGAAACTAGCCCCCCCCACGTCCGAGGCAGATTTGGCCATCTCCTTCTCTGTGGCCCGGATGGAGACAGAGGCACTTAAGGGGTTTGTCCTCCACAAACATGTTCCGCTGTCCACAGCTGGAGCAGAGCTTGAAAAGGGTGCTTCCCTCTTTCTTCTCTTCTGACTTGGTCCAGAGTGCAGTGTAGGTATGATGGCCTTCTGGAATTTTCGAAGAAACTCGATAATCCATGCCCTTGAGGGGTGCCGAATTTCACCGACAAACGGATACCCACTTGTCAGTCGATGGAGAGAACAGCACACAGGCTCTGTTTGACAAAAATAGGACTTTCATGTAAAAACACAAAAAAACGTAGAATAGCTCAGAGCAAAACATGAGGAATCCCAACACTTGAACGTGCTGTAGAAATCTGAAGATGGCTGCCAGAGGAGGGGCTTAGGGAGAGGGCAGTCATTGGCTGGGGGCAGCATGACCGGGAGGACAGCGATTGGTTTGAAGGAGAAAGACAGTGTAGTTAAAGTGAAACTTTTTTCTTTTACCAAGGATTACCAGCCTGACTGGGAATATTCATGAGCATGTGAATTTATGTCAGACCCCATGCTGGAGAAGGGTGTCACATGGGCGATGCAGTGTGGCTATTGCAAAAAACACTATACAGCCAGCCAGCTAGTGAGCCAGAGGACATAAGGATTGAGGCATGACCTCTACAAACATTCCGACCCTGCATCATGTGCATTATTTTTTTTTATTTTTATTTTTATTATTTCATTAGTTCATTACAAACTTTTAAAATACAGTTTATCCTAAGAAAAAAAAGAGGACAAAAGCAGAGAAAAAAGAAAAAAGAAACATAAAAATGTCTTAATAGTCATTCTTTTTCTGTTTGTTCTTCAAAAAAAGGGCTCCTTCTAATATCATACGTTCTTTCCATCCTCGCTTAAGGTCTTTTCCATAGCTTCCAAGAAGAATGTTAGGGCAAAAGTTACTTGTTTAATACTTTCTTCATGGAGTCTGCCCCACGCCTCCTCTATACTTTGAGATGATGTTAGGGCGTTTACTCTCTTAAGAATGATTTGTCTTATTTCTTCAAAGTTTGGACAGATCAGGACCAAATGTTTCAATGATTCTTTGTCGTTTTTACAGAATCGACATTGTTCCTCCATTTTTTTGTGTTTGCTCCAGATGTTCATTTTTTCTTTTGTTCGATACAGATTTAGATGGAACATCATGAATGATCCTCTTTTATACTTGGAAGGAAATATTTCAAGGTATTTTGGAAGTTTCTGGCATTCACGTGCTTCTATAGGAGCATTCTTCATACAACGATGTGCTCTTCGCTGTTCTGATGTTTCGAGCCAATCCTGGTCCCATAGCTTCTTTTTGATGTGTCAAGGTCAGAGGCCAGATCCCTCAGTATTTTTGCACAAGATTACTTCCACATACCAAATATGGATCTTCTCTGCTCCGTTTTTCCAGGATTTAGAATTTGTAACTGTGGGAGGTTGTCCGCCCCCATGATTTTCCGGTATAAAGTTAACGTACTCCATTGAATTTGTGCGTTTATTGAGATCATGCCAAGTTCATATCGGAGGCACGCAATCGGTGCGCCTTTCGGTAATTGCAGAATCTTAGTCCAAAAGGTATTTTCGCACCATGGCCAGATTGTATATGAGTATCCCAACATCGTTTCCGCTCCAAATATTAATGATGGAATGACTTTAGTTCGGTAAAACTCCAAGACCGGTTTTAAGCTAAACTTCCCATATTTTCTGTTGATCACTGATCCTTGAGCTGTTAACAGTCTACATTTTCTTCTTATCCTTTGTATCATAGGATCATCATTTATATTTGAGTTGATTGTCACTCCCAAATACTGAACCTGGTTCACTCGGGCTATTGGTTTATCTCCACTATACCATTTGGGCTCTTTTTTATTCGTCTTAGTCCTTAGGTTTTGAAAAATCAGGATCTCAGTTTTGTTCGGGTTGATTGTTAGTCCATTTCTTTCCGTGTAGGTTTCTAGTGCTGTTAGTTTTCGCTGCAGCCCAATTGGTGTTTGATCTAAAATAACCATGTCGTCTGCATAGACCATATGGCCCAGATCTCTTTCATTGATTTTAGGAGGGAAAGATTGGACTTCTGACAAAACTCCACCTACATCGGAAATTAGAAGGTTAAACAATGTTGCTCCGAGCGGACATCCTTGTTTAACTCCTCTTGATGTTAAAATTGAAGAGGATAGAAGCCCGGCATGATTTAGCCTTATGCGGATTGAGGTTTCTGAATGTAAATCATATATAGGTGTTATAATATTATCTGGACAGTCAAACAGCTCTAGCTTTCTCCATAATATTTGTCTGTCGAAGCTATCAAAAGCACAGGCTAAATCAACAAATGCAACGTAGACCTTTGTGTTGTTCTTAATTGCTTCCATTTTTAGAATCTTTAGCATTAGCAGATTTAAGGAGCAGCCAACTCCCCTAACAAACCCTGTTGCCTGATGTCAAAGGTCTTTGATTCACTCATCCATTTGGTCAATTTATTTAAGATTTGTGTAGCAAAGATTTTTCCTACTACATCGAGTAGTGCAATCGGTCTAAAGTTTCCTGGCTTGCTTCTATCTCCTTTTTTAAATATGGGGACGATAATGCTCGTCTTCCATGAGGTTGGAACTCTTTTTTCCTTTGTAGGTCCCGAAACAAATTAAAGCAGAACTTTGCCCAAACTTCTGGATGTTCCTTTAGAAGATAATTAGTAAGCCAGTCAGGGCCTGGGGCTCTTGAGGAACTACGTTTTTTTTATATTCCATAGAATATCTTCTTCGAGGATTTGGAGATTCCAATCTTTTTTTGATTCTACTAATGTCACGATGCCCGCTCCCGGGGAGCCGGCTCAGGCCCTGCGTCCCCGAAAGCGGACATCTAGTCCCAGGGGAAGGTCCCAGCAAACCCTTATAGGGGCCCTTTGGACAGCGTCCTGGCGCCTATGGCGCCAGGCTCATAGAAAACGTCAGTCCTGGCGCCATAGGCGCCAGGCTCATTATGAAAGTGTTTGGGTGCACTTACCTGATGCAGACCATGCTGCAGAACCCCGGCCTCCTTGAGGCCTGAAAGGAACTACTTTACCTGTGGGACTCATTTACCACCCGGGCGTGGTCGGAGAAGGATACATACCTGATTGGAGGAAGAATACATTCTAGGAACTTCTTCCAAGGCTATTTAAACCACACCCGATCAGCCACACGTGCTTCGCGTTGTTCTGCATCTAGCAGCTGGGCGCTCACCGTGTCTGCTCCTGCATCTTGACTTCTGCCACACCTGCCAGCATCCTGAATCACCTGCAAAGGAAGGGAACAAGAGAACAGAAGAAGGAACAGGCCTCACCTGCTAAATCTGCATCCCAGAGACATTTCGCCGACAATCCTGAAAAGGAAGTCATTTATTTTTAAAAGCACATCGCATCGATCGCTGCAGCGCCGCATTCTACTCACCTTTACAGGGCGCCTCCATGTTCAGCAGCGACCATCCGGATTCGCAGTCGCGCCCCCACGCCTAGGGAGAAAAAGACAAGAACAAAGGTGAGAGAAAGAAGGGAAAAGGGAAGCTAACCTCCATGTCAAGACTTACCTGTTGGGTCATTCCCTTTTCATTTCGGGTCCGCGCCGCATCCAGGCATTTTCGGACCCCGGCCCCTAAGGGGAAAAAGACATCAGCGTTAATGAGTGAATGAAAAGACATTACCAAAACACTCATTAAAGACTTACCTGATTTCCACAAGGATTTCACCGCTCACCTCGGGTCGGTGCCTGTTCCCCGGCATTCCGTACCCCGGCCCCTATGGGGAAAAAAGACACTAGCATTAGAACATTAATGCATGGACACAAGGGGAACCACTTATAGAAAAACTTACCTGGAAGCCAAGCAAGTTTGGTTCTCACCCATCCGAAAATCCAGTGACGTAACTGGATACCAACGCGCCCCTGCATCAGAAGCAGGATGGAGAGCTCGTCCTTCCAGACCCTAAGGTGAGACGCTACGGGGAAGCACAGAAGGGTTTTGAGGAGGGTGAGAGGGGTAAGTGGGAGGCCGATTGCTTTACCCCGCAGACAGTTAACCCCCTATTCTCACCTACAGAAGGATACTTCTGCGAGTCAGACAAGCCAGATCTGGGGCCCGGTCCAGTCCGTCTTCCGAACCCTGCGCATCACCTTAGACGAGGTCACAGCAGCGTGAACCAGGCCAGCGCCCCCGTGGGAGTCAGGTGAGCGTTACAACTAATTCATAGATGTTATTTGTTTCAAAAAAAGGTCTGAGAAGTGTTTTATCCATTGAGCTTCTGTCACCAGACTTGAGAGAAGCGCTTTTTGAGGAGCTTCAGCTTTATTTATAACCTCCCAATATTTGGCCAGGTTTCCATTTGACATAAGTTGTAGCATTTCTTCGGCATCTTCTTGTAACATATTCTGTTTGTGCAATGTTAACCAATTTTTATAGCTTTTTTTGATTTTATTAAATTCTATCCACCATTCTGCATTTCCTTCTTTCTTTAATTGTCTTTTCATTTTTCGCAGCTCTCGTTTTTTTAGAACTATTTTTTGGTCAAACTTATGCTTATGATTGAATTTAGGCTTTGATGGACCATACGTCCTCTCAGAATATTGAACAATGTAGTGTACTCTTCATTAGTGTCCAGACCTTCCTTATAGGTGTTTTCTAATATTTCAGACATTTTTCTGATTTTTTTCCATTCCATCGAATTCTATTTCTTCCTGGTTCGATGGTAATTGGAATTTGCCAATGGTCTCTGATGTTTCGATGCATTCCATTTAAAGTTGCAATCACTAAGTTATGGTCACTTTGTTTCATTTCCACGATGTTAAGAGTCGTAATTTGACTAAGGCTTGACTCTGATACATAGAAATAATCCAGAATTGAATGATGCTTTCCATCACTCCATGTAAATTGCGGAGGTATGTCTCCACTTGTGTTTCCGTTCAGGAGGAGCATTTTTCTTATATCCATTTCTTCAACCCACTTTATCATATATGCATCTTTCGTCATGTCCGCTTGCAAGATGTTTTTCTTAGCGTCTTCAAGGTGAAGAGAGTTCATGTTTAGATCTCCACATAGTATTATGTGGGCTTTTTGTTCTTCACTTTGTAACGAGTCAATCACATCGAATATTTGGTCTAAGAAGTCTAATTCATCTGATACGATATGTTGACAATAAAGATTTAGAATTGCAATTAGCTCTTTTTTGCAATTTTCAACGTTTCCTATTTCGATCATTGAAAGTTGTATATATGGAGATATATTTTTTGAGGCTTTCAGAAACATCAGTGTTCCACTTTTAATTAGGGTAATCAAACCTGCTTTTGGTCGCCCTCTCGTTTGTTTCACTGCAGGATTAAATGCAATTTCATAATTTGCAGCAGCTGGGCATTCCATAACCCAAGTTTCTTGCAAGCAGATTATGTCCAGATGTTTAAGTTCATTTACCACTGTATTATAAAGGTGAGCAAACCCTCTGGTATTCCAGGATCCAATCCTTAAATTCTGGTCTATTTTTTGATTCCGGCGTTATGCGTTTGAGTTGTTATTTAGTGCTCCAGCAAGCCAGGACCAAGAGTCATTTTCTTTAGGAACACTTAGTTCTTCAACATCTGTGTTTTTCATCTCAGATTTTAGTTTGGAGGCAAAAGTGCATTATGCGTAAGATGACTTCTCAGAAATCATGCCCTACATGTTCCAACCTTCAGACTCTCAACCAATACCACAGACTCAGACCCCTCCAAAGCTACGCAATTTACACCTGGGCACTCAACTTCCACTGTCTCTGCCAGAAGGTGCCCACTTGTAATACGGGTCTTTGCCCAAGGGCCCAGAGCTTCCTCCAGGGTTCTGACCCACTGCACTCAGCTTCCTCCAGGGTATACGACCACGGCCACAGAGGCATTCTGTTTTTCCCTCCAAGGGTGCTTATTATTTTCCAGAAACATTTCCCCAGTGGCGCACACAGCTTGCTACTAGCCTCTGCTCAGGGTTGATCATCTTCTACAATGGACATGCCCGAGACAGCTAACCGTCCTCTAGCTACTCTGCCCAGTGATACAGAGGGTCACTATGGGGCGCCAATCTTTGAGGGGTCAATGCCTGGGGAGATAACCCATTCTCCAGGGACTCTGGATTGGGACATTCACCTACCCACTGTGTACTCCCCTTAATAGGATTAAAACAAACTTGTGGATAAAGAGGAACAGACATTTTTGGGGAGGAAATGAGCCAAAACAATAATCGTTAGGGAAGAAAGTCCTTTTTTTCTCCCGTGTAATGCACTTGCATTTTCGATGGCTTCATCTGGGTCTTGAATACGTTTGGTCAACATTGAGGCTACTTGTAAAAGTCAAATTGAGTGCTACAACCTATCATTTTGTATATGCTACCACAGATATCCCTCACGACTACCAGTGGAGGGGAACAGTAAAGTCTCACATGTTGTCCCTGGGCAAGTTCCCTTGCCAAGAAAGCATGTAGGGTTGAAGGCAGATGACTTCTGTGTACTTTTTTTTCGGTTGCACCCTGCTCTAGTCTGTTTACTGCGCTGCTAGCCACTTGCTCCCTGAACAGGAGCAAAACATCTAGCAAATGTGTTAAGATCTCTGACCTGTACATTTTTTCATGGTTGTTAGGTTATTTAAGTAACTTTCTGTGAGAGGTTCAGAAGACCAAACCAGCAGTGCCTATCAGGGTATCCATAGCTTTCCCGATGGTAGTGTCTCAGAGCAGTCTAGTCTTACCTCATAGGAGGGGATGGGCTAGCATCAAGGTACAATTAGGCCCATACACAACAAAATAGACCACACAATATAGTATGCAATAATATGACAATGCATTACTTACCGTAAAAGCATTTCTGATGGTTGTATCTGCTTAGATTCACATGCTGTGCATAGCTCCGACATCCAGTGGTCACTGCGGAGTATTGCATTTTGTTTTTCGTAGTCGAAAAGGGGACGTCGACAAGGCGTGTCTGTAACACTATCCCTATAGTGACGTGCGTTGTACCCACAATCCCTCACGCGTCGAGGTCCCTCTGTTTGTATTTTTCTGCCCTGAGGGAGCCTTCTAGACGTGAGTGAGTACAGAAAAGAGAGAAATATAGAAAAGGATGTCTATGTTCCTTCCATCCGAGCGGGGAGGAAGGGTGGGCGCATGTGAATCTAAGCAGATACAACCATCAGAAATGCTTTTACGGTAAGTAATGCATTGTCTTCTGATGTTTGTTAATCTGCTTAGAATCACATGCTGTGCATAGACTAGCGAGCAGTACCCGGAGTTGGCGGTGGGTTATGAGAAGGAACAGTAGAGAAAAGATGTCTTAATACTGCCTGTCCCACCTGGGAGTCAGATCTAGAGTGTGCATCTAGACAGTAGTGTTTTGTCAAGGTGTGCACAGAACTCCAGGTAGCCGCTTTGCAGATGGACTCAAGGGGAACATTTGCAATGAACGCTATGGAAGCCCCAGTGCCTCGAGTGGAATGTGCTCTTGGCTTGAAGGGTAGTTCTCTCTTAGCAAGAGTGTAACAGAGAGTGATACATTGAACAATCCATCTAGATATAGTGGACTTTGAAACTGCATCTCCTTCTCTTCCTGCTGCCACAGAGACAAAGAACTGATTAGTCTTTCTCAGTGGTCCGGTTCTTTGCATGTAGAACATCACAGCTCTGCGTACATCTAGTGTATGCAGACTTTTTTCTCCCAAGCTGGAAGGGTTTTGAAAGAACGTTGGTAGTTCTATTGACTGGTTTACATGAAATTTCGATATGAATTTTGGTGCAAACCTTGGGTGTGTGCGTAGAACCACCTTATCCTTGTGAACGGTTACAAAGGGGTCTAGTACAGAAAGAGCCTGTAGTTCACTTACTCTCATAATGGAGGTGATAGCTATTAGGAAAGCAGTCTTAAGAGTGAGGTCTTTAAGAGTTGCCTTGTGCATGGGTTCGAAAGGAGGGCCCATGTGTCTAGAAAGTACCACATTTAAGTCCCATCCGGGAGCTGGGTTAGCTATCGGAGGGTGTATTCTCTTTACCCCCTCCATGAAGGCCTTGATAACTGGTATCTTCAAACACGACACTTTAAGTTGGGAAGTGGTGTATGCAGAAAGTGCCGCTAGGTGGACTTTAATGGAATTGAACACTAGACCTGAATCCAGTAAATGGGTCAAGTACAGAACAATGTTAGTGGGAGAGCAGTCAACTGGGTTGATGCTCTTAATTCTACACCAGATGACAAATATTTTCCACTTGCTAGAATAGCAGTGGCGAGTATTAGGTTTTCTGGCTTCCCTGAGGATGTCCATACATCTCTGCGGGAGTTGTAAATGTCCAAATTCTACGATCTCAGGAGCCAGGCTGCTAAGTTCATGGTCTGAGGGCATGGATGCAGTGTCCTGCCCTTGTCCTGTGACAGCATGTTGTACGGGCAGGGAAGTTTCACTGGGGGAGATAGGGACATCTCCATCAAGTGAGCGAACCATGGTTGCCGGGCCCACATTGGGGCCACTAGTATCATGGTAACCTGCTCCTGGTGCATCTTGTGCACCACTTTGTTGAGAAGGGGAGTCGGGGGAAAGGCGTAAACAAATTTCCCTGACCATTGAATCGACAGACCGTTCCCCTTGGACTGGTTCTGGGGGTACCTGGAGGCGTAACTTTGGCATTGTGAGTTTTCCATAGTTGCGAACAGGTCTATTTCCGGGAATCCCCATTGCGTGAAGACGTCTAAGACGATGTCTTCGTGCAATTGCCATTCGTACTCTTCGGGCAGGGGGGAAGTCTCTGCTGAGTTTGTCTGCTAGCAGATTGAGTTTCCCTGGTACATGTTGTGATAGTAGGAACATGTTGTGTTTGAGAGCCCACTTCCATATATTCTGGGACAGCTTCGACAGTCCTGGAGAGTGAGTGCCCCCTTGCTTGTTGAGGTAGTACATGGCTGTGGTGCTGTCTGTGAGGACCATCACTGTCTTTCCTTGTAGGTGTTCCTGAAAGGCTTTCCGTGCTTTGAACACCGCTAGAAGTTCCAGCAGGTTTATATGCTTGGATGCTAAGCTCGGAGCCCACGCTCCGTGAGCAGTCTGATGGGATAGGTGAGCCCCCCCATCCTGTGAGGGATGCGTCTGTGGTTAGAGTGGCTTCCACTGCGGGTGTGGCAAAAGTTTTCCCTAATAACAGGTTTTCTTTTGTCCACCACCGTAGCGAGAGAACTAAGGCCTGCGAGACCACCACTAGATCGTCCCATTGTCCGCTGGCCTGACACCACTGGCTGTTGAGCCACTCTTGCATTGGGCGCATGCGCAGGCGCGCGTGAGGTACCAAATAAATACATGACGCCATCATCCCTAGCAAGTGCATTGCTTTGCGTACCGTCACCTCTCGACCTGCCACATAATGGGGGATCTGAAACAGCATGTTTTGGACCCTCTCGTTGGAGGGGAAGACGAGGCCGTCCTTTGTTCGAATTAGAGCCCCTATGAATTGTTTGATTTGGCTGGGGTCTAAGCTGGACTTCTTTTCGTTGATGGAGAAGCCCAGTTGGTACAAAAGGTCTACGGTCTTTTGGGTATTGGAGAAGCATGTTTCGTAAGAATCCCCTGTTATGAGCCAGTCCTCGAGGTAAGGGTATACCGGGATGGATAACCTGCGCAGGTGGGCCGCTGCCACTGCCAGTACTTTTGTGAATACCCTTGGTGCAGAAGCTATCCCGAAGGGTAGTACTCTGAACTGGTAGTGTTTGTTCTCTATCTTGAACCTGAGGTATTTTCTGTGCGCTGGCAACATTAAAATATGAAAGTATGCATCTTTCATGTCTAGCGTTGTCATGTAATCCCCTTGTGATAACAGTGGGATTACTTCCTGCAAGGTCACCATACGAAACTTTTGGGGTTTGACAAAGTTGTTCGCTGGGCGCAGATCTAATACAGGGCACATGGTTAAGTCCTTTTGGGTACAAGGAAGTACACTGAATAAATACCTTCTGTTACCTGAGATAGGGGGACAGCCTCTATAGCTTCTTTTTTCAGTAGCTCTTCTACTTCTTGAAGAAGAATGGTGAGGTGTTCCGGAGTCATGCGTCGGTTCCGTGGGGGTCTGTACTTCGGGGAACCGTTGAATTCGATGCAGTATCCGTGGGCTATGGTGGATAATACCCAGCGGTCTGACGATATTCCCTCCCATGCTAATAGGAACGATGTTAGCCGGCCCCCGACCGGTGATGCATGAGAGGGGACCCGAATCTTCGGGTCATTTGTTGGTATTGGGCGTGGAACCTTTGGGGCTGGAGCTGCGACCTCTTCCTTTGCCACGGCGTTGCCCTCTTTGACTGAACTGGGTGTTGTTACCCTGGTTAGAGGGCCAGTTGGTAGCAGAGTAAAATTGCTGTTGGTTTTGCTGTTGGCGTTGGCCACGAAAGGAGCGTCTATTGCCATAGCCGCGTCTGTTAGGGGGCCTAGAAATTTGGTCAAGAGTCTTGATGGTATCAAACTCTTTCTTCGCATGTTCTAGGGCCTCATCAAACAGATGTGTTTGTTCTATGGGCTTATTTATCAGGGAGGCTTGGGTTTCCGGCTTAAATCCCGAATTGCGTAGCCAGACATGGCGTTTGAGAAGTATTCCCTGAACCAGGGAACGGCCAGCCGTCTCTGCGGCATCTAAGGAGTTCTTTACGATGCCCTGGTTTACAAGAGTTCCCTCTGATATTATAGCTAACAGGCGTGAACGCAGGGGTTCTGGTGCGTCCTCTGCTTCGCTGCGCAGCTTGCTCCACTGTGCATTTGCGTAGCTAGCTAGTAGGGAATTGTTATTTGCAATCCTAGTTGAGAAGGCGGCGGAGGTCGTGATTCTCTTTCCAAGTGCATAGAGCTTCTTGCCCTCTTTGTCAGGTGGTGCCTCACTAGTGGATAGTGGTACCCCCGCTCTTTTTCTTGTATTAGTAACTACGAGGGAGTCCGGAATAGAATGTCCTCTGATGTACAAAGGGTCAGAGGACGAAGGGCTGAAGAGCTTTTCTATTCGAGGGTTGACCCATCTTACTAAGGCAGGATTGGAAAGGGAAGGAGATATTCTTCTCTTTATAGAAGCAAGGAGCGGAATAGACTGGCTAACGGGGGCTTTTTCTTTAATAACTTTCTCTACAAAGTCTATGTCGGGGAGAGTTTCCCCTGTGTCTATTTCAAAATGCGCTGCTGCCTTGCGCAATAGTGCATTAAGTGAAGGTTGGTCATCTATGGGAGAGGTGTTCCCAATATGTGAATCCTTGAGAGGAGAAGGGTGAAAGACATCAGGGTCTGAGTGCACTGATGGGGATTGCCAAGGCTGCACTGATGGGGATTGCCAGGGCTGCGAGGTAGCTGTATCTTCTTCAAAAGCTCCTGCAGTAGTGTAAGGATCTTCTTCAAACCCCTCTTCCTCATGTTCTTCCTCTCCACCCAAACACTCCTCATCTTCCTGGAGGTATTGCTCCTCTTCAGTGAGGTCATATACGTCTGTGGAAGGGGGAAACAGCCTAGGAATCTTGACCCTAGGGTCATCCTGGGGCCATTCTCTTGGTCTTTTGTGTGTGGGTGGGTTTTGGCTTCCCAAAAACCTTTCCATTTTCTCCATACAAGAATGGAGTCTTTCAAGGGTCTCATTGGGTACCCCTGAATAGTGTAGAGGGGGGAAATCAGTGTTTTCACCTTCAAAACGCTTAGAACGCTCCCACAACATCGAGGAGAGGTTTCCGTCTCCATCTGAAAAGCCCTCCGGTAGTTCAGAAGTGCCCTTAGATGAAGGGGGCAGTTCCTGGCTACTCTTGTGCTTTTTCGGCGTTTCAATAGCTTTTTGTGCGGTATTCGACGTTTGTTTCGTCGTCCGCGTACGTTTGTCTTCGGAAACAATTCTCGCCAGGCTCTCGACAACGAGTTTGTCAGTCGAGGGCTCTGGTGTCGACGTTGCGCGTTGTTCCTCGACGGCCGCTCTATGGAGCGTTACGTCGGATGATTTTGAGGTAGCGCCCGTGTTTGATGAAAGCCCAATCGCTGGTCGCGGCTGCGTTTGCGGGTGGGGCTTGAGACCCTTACGGTCTGAGGTAGACGCCGGAGTGCCCTGCGTCCCCTTCGGCGCTGATGGATCCTTCGTCCTCGACGAAGAAGAGCCGTGGGTTGTGTGTTTAGTCTTATGGGGTCTATGTGCGTCCTTGTCGCCGGGGTGTTCATCCCCCTAAGCAGGGCGTGAGCCGAGCACGTCGGGGCCGGGGACGGACATCGAGGAGCGCGAGCGCTCCTTCTGGGGGTTAATGACTTCCGTGACGGACGTCGAGTTATCACCCTCCTCGTCACTTTCTGTAACAGCGGCGGCGGGTGAGGAAACTGACTTCGACATAGCGTAGTCCGCCCACCTCTTAACTTTCCGTTCTTTAAGAGTTCTTGGTTTCAAGAGTTTACAGGCCGCGCAGCTGTCCTCTTTATGATCGAGGAGCAAGCAACGATTACAGAGCTTGTGTTCATCCTTCCAAGTGTATTTGCCCCTACAGCGTGGGCAAAACTTAAAAGGTGTCCTCTCCATAGCTGAGGCAATAATAACTGGTGATAACAACCCCAAGGGAAAGATAGGGGAGAAAGAAAGACATTCTCAAAGAGAAGATAAAAGTTCGAACCCCCACTTTCCCTACTGTATGTTGGCCGGCGAGGCCAGGCCACGTGTTCGGCAGCGCCGAAGGATCTCCTCTGCCTCTTCCCCTCCGTCGAAAACTTGCTCGGCGGAGAAACAGCTTCACAGCTAACGTCGAGGGGAGGGATCTTTAACAATATAATAAGTATAATTCAGGACCAAGGTCCGTAGTAAGTATTAGCAAGGTCTCTCTAGGAGCTCCGCGTAAGGCGACCAGAAGCTGGGCGGAAAAAAACAATCTGAGGGACCTCGACGCGTGAGGGATTGTGGGTACAACGCACGTCACTATAGGGATAGTGTTACAGACACGCCTTGTCGACGTCCCCTTTTCGACTACGAAAAACAAAATGCAATACTCCGCAGTGACCACTGGATGTCGGACCTATGCACAGCATGTGATTCTAAGCAGATTAACAAACATCAGAAATATATATATATACACACACACACACACACACACACACACAAATAAAGTTATGGTAGGTTTGTAAAGACTTGAAAAAAACCTTTCACCTGAAATGTTAAAGTAGGCTAATCCATTTGATATGATATGGCATTTGTAACGCGCCTATATACAAGTGTTTCAAGGCGCGACAATGCAAGGATGGGGGAATAGAGGGAGGACAGACAACGAGCTTACTAGGCCAAGTGACATTGAGATTGCACAAGTGCCAGGGGAAAGGGGAGGGGGCAGTGCTATACATGAGATCAAAACAATAACAAGAAGTGCGACCAGCAGGTGGCAGGGGTAAGTGCAGATAGCAGTTGTCCAAAAGTGCAGGTAGGGGGACTGTAAGGTTACAGATACAGACCCAAGTGCAAGGGTTGCCGGGAAGCAGTGCGGGTGTCCAACTGGGTGGGTAGTGACCTGGGCTCGAAATCAGAGTGTAGCCAGTAGACCAGTGCAGTATCAGACAGGAAATCAGCAGGGGAGAGGAAGAGAGAAGGCAGAAGCAAAGAGGAAGGTCTTGAGGTGCTTCTGGAACCGAAGATGGTTCTCCTCGAGTTTCATAGTTTCATCGAGGCAGGGAGGCTGTTCCAGATGGAGGCCCCAGCCGAAGAAAGAGATCTACCACCAACTCGTTGCTTGGAGAAGCGACTGACCCTGTGGGAGGTGGAGGACCAAAGAGCTTGAGCAGGAAGGTATTTACAAAGAGAGAGTTTGAGGTATTGAGGACCCAGCGACTAGAAGGCCTTGTGGACAATGCAGAGGGTCTTGAACGTAATCCTTGCAGCCACTGGGAGCCAATGCAGAGACGTCAGTGCTGGAGAGATACGATCCCAGGGCTTGAGGCCAAAGACAAGTCTTGCAGTCCTGTTTTGGATGAGTTGCAGAGGGCGGAGAGTAGAAGCAGGCAGATTTAGAAAGAGGCTGTTGCAGTAGTGCAGCCTAGAGAGAACCAAAGCTCTAAAGGCAGTGAGCTTCAAGGGGAGGGAGAGGAAATTAGTCACTCAATGTAGTGACTAACGTACTCTTAGTCCATAGTCCCCTTTCCTCCATACTGCATGGACGTCCCTTCCAAGGGACGGGAGACTGAACCTTTTTCACCAGAAAAAAACCTTCTTCCTCTTTAAATTTAGAGGCGCGTAGGGGTGCGGCTCAGGGAGCATGCGCTGCCCTGACTCCGCCGCCAGCCCTCAGTCCCCATTGACACGTCGACAATAGATTTTAACATTGCCTAACGACACCAGTATTATTAGGGGGGAGGTTGGAGGGACGTATGAAGGAAAGGGGACTATGGACTAAGAGTACGTTAGTCACTACGGTGAGTAACTTATAATTACTCTTACGTCCCGTCCCCTTTCTTCCATACTGCATGGGCGATTACACCTGATTGTAGCCCCAGGGTGGAGAGGAGCCCCTCCTCAAGCAAATAGGTTCCTGAGAACCGCCTGTCCGAAAGCCACATCGGATCTAGAGCCGGCATCCAAACAGTAAGGCTTGCAGAAAGCTGAGGGAGGGGCCCAAGTGGCCGCCCTGCTGCTTATGACTTGCCAAGGGACATGGCGCTGGAATGCAATGGCCGTTGCCTTAGCCCTGAACGCGTGGGCATGCATGTCGGCCAGGAGTGCTTGTGCTGGCCCTCATACGCTTCTTTGATGGCCGAGACAAACCAGCAGGATATGGAAGCGTTAGAGGCCCGATAGCCTGTTCTTGAGCCTCTGAAAGTGACAAACGGAGTCGGATTTACGGAAGCCCTTGGTCCTGTCCAAGTAGAATTTCAGGGCACGCCTGACATCCAGGCAGTGCAGCACTCTCTGTGCATCGTCCTTAGGATCGGGAAAAAACATTCGAAGGACTATTTCCTCGTTAAGGTGGAAAGCAGACAGCACCTTGGGCAGAAATGCTGGGTGTGTCCGCAGGACCACTTTGTCCTTGTGAAAGTTAGCATATGGCTCCGAGGCGACCAGTGCCTGGATTTTGCTGACTCTACGCGCCGAGGTGAGGCCGTTTAGTAACGCCGTCATGATGGTGACCAGCCTGATGTCCACGGACGCCATTGGCTTGAACGGTTTGTGCGCCAGGGCGCCCATGACTATGTTAACGTCCCACACCGGGTGCAGTCTCTTGACGGGTGTGTAGGGCATTGCGAGTCCCGTCAGATGTTTCTTGATTATAGTATTGGAGGAGAAGAAGATGCCCTCCTCAGAGTTCCTGTAAGCTCTGATGGCTGCGAGATAAGTATAGCAGATGTCAACCTGCACGCCAGAGTGGGCGAGGTGTGGCGAGACGGAGAGGACATCATCCAAAGTTCCTGCCAGGGGATTGATTTGTTTGGAGTCTGCCCAGTGGCAGAATCTGGTCCATTTGCTTTTTTACTGGGCCCTGACAGCCTTGCTCCTAGCACCCTGTACGATCTCCAGATTAGCCTGAGGCTGAGGTGCTGCAGCGTTACCTGCTCAGGTACCACGCTGTGAGGGCTAGTTTCTGTGATGCAGGGTGGATGACTGCCCCCCTGTTGAGCCAGAAGATGTGGTGGGCCAGTCAGGAGTTGAATAGGGGGCATCTCCGAGAGGCTGAGCAGCTCCGAAAACCATGGCCTGGCCGGCCACCAGGTAGCTATTAGAATGATGTGGAGTTGGCGAGACTCCTGGATTTTGCAAATTACTCTGTGAATCAGCAGCGTGGGCGGAAAGGCGTAGGCCTTCATGCCGTTCCACTGGAGGTGAAATGCGTCGCCCAGGGTGCCGGGGCGCTGTCACTGCCAGGAGGCAAACTGAGGACACTTATTGTGCCAGGTGGCAAAAAGATCCCCCTGGGGATGACCCCACCTGTTGAAGATCTCTTGGATAACGAGGTTGTTTAGCTGCCACTAGTAATTGCCGGCTCCCAGCCTGCTGAGTCTGAGAAGTGGTAGGAATGCCCTGAGCGCTAGCCAGATGGCGTTCAGCTCTAGCCAATTGATGTGGTATTCCTGCTCCTGTTGAGTCCAGGTGCCGTGGACCGACAGATCGCCCAGGGTGGAACCCCAGCCCTCGAGCAAGGTATCCGTGGTGATGGTGGCCTGCTGAGTGGGCGCCGGAAGGTCTTGCCCGTCTGTAGGTTGCAGTCTCTGGACCACCAAGTTAGGTCCGGGAAGAGAGATGGAGGAACGTTGACCATCTCGGATAGAGAGCCCCGCTTCTGGTTCCATGAGGCCGCGAAGTGCAGTTGAATCCTCCTCATCCTTAGTCTCGTGTGCAGACCGGCTAATAGGACCGCTGCCAGTAGACCCAGGAGATGTTGGTACCACCATGCCAAGGTCACTTCTCTGCTGAGGAAGTGGGTGGTGGCCCTCCTGATGGCTGAGATTTTGTCCTCCGCCGGAAATACCTTCTCGGAGCACGTGTCCCAGATGAGGCCCAAGAATGTCAGAGTCTGCGTAGGCTGCAGCTGTGACTTCTTGATATTGAGCAAGAAGCCGAGATCGTGCAGTGTGTTCATAAGGGCATGGGAAGAGTGGTGAACCGCTTCCGGAGATGTAGCCCTGACGAGCCAGTCATCGAGGTATGGGTAGATGTGGAGGCCCTGCGCTCTGAGGAGGGCCGCTACAGCGTTAATGAGCCTGGTAATGAACCTGGGGGCCGAGTTGAGTCCAAAAGGAAGGACCTTGTATTGAAAATGGTAGCCCATGATCCTGAACCATAGGAAAGAACGATGGGGCTGCCAAATCGGGACATGTAGGTACACGTCCTTCAGATCCAGGGAGCACATCCAGTCTCCCTTGTCCAATGTCTCCGCTATCAAAGCTGGCGTAACCATCTTGAATTTTTGCAGGTGCAAGGAGAGGTTGAGGGTGGAAAGGTTCAGCACAACTCTAAGGTCTGTCTTGTTGTTCTTCTGAATGGCGAAAATCCTGGAGTAAAAGCCAAAGCCTCGCTGGGAGGCTGGGACTTCCTCCACTGCCCGGCTTTCTACGAGCGACCGGATCTCCGCCAAAGGAGTTGCTGTCCTAACCTGTGGGAGCGGAGGGTATGAGGGAGGAGAGGCTGGTATGGGGATGCGGTACCCCGTGGATACTACAGAGAGGATCCAGAGGTCAGCGAAATTCTGGCACCAGAAATGTGCATGAGAGCAACCGAGATACGTGGACCCGAAGGGGCGTGTCATGCCTTCTTTCCCTCGAAGGCTGTCGTGGAGGAGGGAGACTGGAAAAAGCCCTTACACAACCCCCTAAACTCCCCCCTCCCATTTTGTTGCTTGCACCGGTTCTGAGACAGTGAGCTGCCCGGCTGTCTGGATCTGCGTTCCTGGAAACCGCAGAACCCTCCGTATGTACGACCCCTATCCGAGCGCTGGTGAGATTGGGTGTACGATTTGGGCGTGGTCTTTGCAAGGATGGATAAAGACTTGGACGTTTGTGAGCTGTTTTTCTTTTTATCCAGCTCTTCGTCCGTAGAAGAGGTCCCCCTCGAACGGTAGATCTAGTATGCGTTCCTGGCTGTCCGGGTTGAATTTTGTTGCCCGGAGCCAGGCTGTCCTTCTCATGTCCGTGGCAATACAGATGGCACGGCCAGAGGTATCAATATGGGCCACAGTGGATTCCATGAGGTCATGTGCCACCAGCTTGGCCTCGGCTAGCGCCGCCTTAAAGCGTGATTGGCTCTGGGTGGGGAGTTCCGGGAGGAAGTCGGCTATTCCCCACCATAATCTTTGGTTGGCGGCAGCCAGCACGGCATAAGCGTTGGACTGACGCAGATGTAAGGAGGCGTTGGAATAGAGTTTCTTGGCATACACCTCCAAGATCTTCTCCTCCTTGACTAGCAGCGCTGCAGAGGAGGAGGCTGAGGACGACTGAGGCTTGGAGTATAGCGATGCTGCAGCAATCACAGAGGAGTGTGGTTGAGAATGGGCCGAAAGCAAGAGTGTATCCCCCTCCCTCTGCCTGTACTTAGCATCCATGCGTCGATTGACCGGCTGGGCTGAGAGCGGTTTGAGCCAGCCCTTCTTGGCCAGGGAGACTACATCGGTCTGCATAGAAACCCCCGATTTGGCAGAGGGGCATCATGTGAGGACTTCTGTCAGAACCCCCTCTGCCGGCTGCTCGACCACGGCTTGGGGTAGGCCCAGATACTGCGCCAGGCCAGCAAGCCGTTCGTGGAATGCCCTGGCTGAGGATGGCGTGTCCGGATCATCCTCCTCATCCATATCCTGTGGATCTGGGGGAAACCTGTGGAGGAGTAGTAGTTGGTGCCGGAGGCTGGGGAACATGGACCGCGGCCAGAGGCTGAGGAGGCTGAGGAGTCGGCTGGGGAGCGAGAGGAGACGGATGCGCCGCGGCCTGGGGCGCCGACTGAGGCGTCTTTGGTGCACTAGCATTGCGGGAAGGACTTCCCCGATTGCGTCTTTGAGGATAACGCCCATCCGAGGCATTTTCATGAGGCTAAGGAACCTCTCGAAAAAACACTCTTCACTGACTGAGGAGGTGGCAGGGGGTGCTGACGGGGTAGCGGGAGGCTGCTGGAGCCGCTGCGTAACCTGCCCATACGGACGCAAAGGAAAGCTGCCCTGCGTAAACGAGGGTTAGACTGTAGGCCACGTACCTGGTTGAGGCCAGTCCCACCCCGACACTCGTTCTTTGCCAAATTCCTGGAATGGCGTCGGATGGGTGCCTCTTTCTGGCGCGCTGGCCATTTTGTCGAGCTGTCTGCCACGTGCCTGCGACGTGTTGCTCGGCCTGCTGGGCCCAGCCTCCTCCAAGACTCTTGCGTGTGAATCACAAGGCCTAACCTGCTCCTCGGGCCTAGGACCGGTAGGCGTGACACCCTCGACCCCGGGGTCGGTAGAGCTGCGTTTAGGCGCCCCCCTTAGACTTATTGCCGGTATTAGGGCATAGCCTCTCGGCCAGGGTGCCAGTACAAGGGCAGAGCCCCTCGGGTGAAGACCCTGTAAAAGAACCTTTCGGTCCCTCAACACTGTCACCGGGAGGATCAGAGGATCCCTCGGCCCTGAGGCCGGTAGCTGCAGCAGCCTTGGTGCACGTGCTGGTAGAAGGATCTGACCGGTCCCTCCCGAGCAGGAGTCTCCCTGGGAAAGTCTCCCTTGCGGGGTGCAATGGAGAATATCGGCCCTACCTTGGGCCTGGTCCAATGCTTCACAAAGTTCTTGAGGTCCTCTGGAGGAGACTTCTGTAAGAGCTTCCTCCACCTGGCTAGTCTGTTCTTCAGCGCTTTCGAGGAAAGCGATAACACGATGTACAAGATTGCCAACCGTGGTCTGGGCCAAGGCAACGTAGGCAGAGGACGTGGGGGTCTGAAGTTGGGCAGAGCCCGTTCCATTGCAGGCTGACACCTGCTGAGCCCTGTAGAAGTCGACATGCACCGGGGAGGAGCGTGACGCCCGAGAACCGAGTAACTGAATGATAAAAAGACAGAAAAGAAGACAAAGAGAAGAAGTATCCGCGTGAGGAATTACATGGAATTATGAATGTTGGCATGTCCACTCTTGGATGAAATTGTGAATGTTAGCATGTCCACTCTTAGATGGAATTGTGAATGTTAGCATGTCGACTCTTGGATGGAATTGTGAATATTGGCCTGCGTCGCATCTAGATGGAATTATGAATGTTGGCATGTCCACTCTTGGATGGAATTGTGAATGTTAGCATGTCCACTCTTGGATGGAATTGCGAATATTGGCCTGCGTCACATCTAGATGGAATTATGAATGTTGGCATGTCCACTCTTGGATGGAATTGTGAATGTTAACATGTCCACTCTTGGATGGAATTGTGAATGTTAGCATGTCGACTCTTAGATGGAATTGTGAATGTTAGCATGTCGACTCTTGGATGGAATTGTGAATGTTAACATGTCCACTCTTAGAAGGAATTCTGAATGTTAGCATGTCCACTCTTAGATGGAATTGTGAATGTTAGCATGTCCACTCTTAGATGGAATTGTGAATGTTAGCATGTCGACTCTTAGAAGGAATTGTGAATGTTAGCATGTCCACTCTTAGTTGGAATTGTGAATGTTAGCATGTCCACTCTTAGATGAAATTGTGAATGTTAGCATGTCCACTCTTGGATGGAATTGTGAATGTTAGCATGTCCACTCTTGGATGGAATTGTGAATGTTAGCATGTCCACTCTTAGTTGGAATTGTGAATGTTAGCATGTCCACTCTTAGATGGAATTGTGAATGTTAGCATGTCCACTCTTGGATGGAATTGTGAATGTTAGCATGTGAAAGTTGCATTTAGAAAGTGCGCCCTACAGCCTCTCTGTGAATTTAGAAATGTGCCCAATAGCCTATCTGTGAAAGTTGCATTTAGAAGTGTGCCCAATAGCCTGTGAAAGTTGAATTCAGAATTGTTCCCACCTACATTAGAATTATACCCAATTTTATTTAGAAGCTCCGCCCAATCAGCCTCTCTGAGAAAGTTGAATTAAGAACTGTTCCTACCTGCATCTAGAACTGTACCCTGCACCCTCCCTGGGAAAGTTGAATTCATAATTGTTCCCACCTCCATTAGAATTATACCCAATCTTAATTAGAAGCTGCGCCCAATTAGCCTCTCTGAGAAAGTTGAATTAAGAACTGTTCCTACCTGCATCTAGAACTGTACCCTGCACCCTCTCTGAGAAAGTTGAATTTAGAATTGTTCCCACCAACTTTTAGAAGTGTACCCAATTGCACTTAGAAATTGCACCCAATACCCTCTCTGAGAAAGTTGAATTTAAGACTGTTCCCACATGCATTTAGAAGTATATCCAACTACATTTGAAGTTGCGCCCATTAGCCTCTCTGGAAAGTTGCTCAACTCAGTAGTATACCCAACTGCATTAAGAAAGTGTACCCAATTGCATTTAGAACCGTACCAAGTTGCACTTAGAAGTATACCCAATTGCTTAGAAGCACCAATTAGTCCTGGACTAGTTGAGCCCAGAAGTGTACCTATAAGTGTGAGTCACTGACCCTAGAACTACAATCAGAAAGCCCTCCCAAATCAACCTCATCATGAGCGCACCAACTCCACCAGTGCCCATCAGAAACCCAAAACCACTCATCTCCTGAACCCCACTGCCGACCCACCAGCACTGCCCGTGCCCGCTCCCCCACTACCACACCCCACCCTACAATCACCCACCCCCCGCCTTGCCATCATACCCCTGCCACCTCCCCCCGACCGCACACTTTCCCCTCCCTAAAAACTGCGCGCCTAGCCCTAGCAAGAACCGAAGCTGCCTCTGTCTCCCCCTCTGACCCCCCCTACCCTCTCTCACACCAACCGCAGCAAAGAAAGCGTGCGGACTGGACGAGGGTGTGAACTAGACGATGATAATGACTGGACGAATGTGTGGAGCGGACGAGTATGAGGAACGGACGAATATGTGCAACGGACGATACTTAATATGCTTTGGAATGAAGGAAACACTTGAAAACATACATCATACCACACCCCACGCTTACTCTCCCCCTTACACCACCACTCATCTAGAACACAGAGATACTATGACACCATTCGTTATAACTGTTCTCATATCTACATTCTCCCGCTTACTCCACATCACTAAGTAATCATTGCTGGTTTCACACCCCCCAGCCAGGCGTTCTCCTCAGGCCTAACACAGCCACACTCGTCCTGGGTAAAACCGACCAGATCGAACACATACTCCTGACCGCTCAACCACCACACCTACAGCTAAGAAGCAGCTACCACTCGATTTCCGCACCAGCTGCACACATACCTGGTGCGCACACGCACTTTTGGACTCCCTCTACTCTCTCTACTGACCTGAACTTCGGTTCCCAAGGGCGTTCAACCTACCAGCGCCTTCAGACCATACTAATGGTATATAAGGCGCTATATAAATGCAAAATAACATAACATAACATGGTCAAAGCCAAACTAAGGAGCGCTGGTGAATTCGGCCCTTTCCTGTTGACGCGGAAAAGGGGACTTAGGTGTGGCGCCGGAGGGTGGAGTCAGGGCAGCGCATGCTCCCTGGGCCGCAATCTCGCGCTCCTCTAAATTTAAAGGGGAAGAAGGTTTTTTTCTGGTGAAAAAGGTTCCGTCTCCCGTCCCTTGGGAGGGACGCCCATGCAGTATGAGGAAAGGGGACGGGACGCAAGAGTAAGGAAGAATACCTCTGAGGAGGTGCACTTGGTAGTTTGACTTCTTAGAGACGTCCGAGGTGTGCGGCGAAAAGGAGAGAGTGGAGTCGAAGACGATACCGAGGTTCTTAGCCTCACAGGTGGGAGCAGCAAGAGGGCCAAGAGAAGCCAGCCAGAGAGTGAAAGGAAAGGAGGGTGCAGGTGTGCCGATGAGGAGAATCTCCATTTTACTGGCATTAAGGCAGAGATCGTTGGTTGCACACCACTCCTGGATAGCAGGCAGATATTCAGGAGAAGAGGTGTCAGAGTGGAGCCTGAAAACGAGCCTAGTGTCATCCGCATAGCACTAAAAGTTGGAGCAGAGAGCAGCAATGCGGTGGGCGAGAGGTGCCAGGTATTGGCTGAACAGCCAGATAGAGAGGTTAGACCCCTGGGGAACACCACAGGTAGAGAGTAAGATACAGGAAAGTTGGACCTGGGAGGGTCGATCAGAGAGGAACGAAGTCAGCCAGGCCAGGACCTTATCAGTCATACCTAGGTCATCACAGAGACGATTGAGCAGGATGGCATGGTTGACCATGTCAAAGGCAGAAGAGAGACTGAGTAAGAAGAGGACAGAGGGGAGATTAGAATCAAGGTTAGAGAGCAGGTCTTCACGGATGTTCAGGAGAGCAGATTCTGTGCTTCTGGCTGCTCTGAAGACAGACTGATGATCATGAGGACAACCAACAGATTCAGTGTGAAGATTAAGCTTGGAGATGGCCAGCTTTTCCAGGAGTTTTCCCAGGAAAGGAGTGATGGAGATCAGGCAATAGTTACCCGAGCAGGAGGGGTCGGCTGAGGGTTTCTTGATAAGAGGGTGCACAAGAGAGTGCTTCAGGGGGAAGGGAAGACTCCAGTGGCGAAGGAGTGGTTGCCTAAGTCATCCAGGGCAGGAGCGAGGGTGTAAATGTGGTCCTTGATGGTTTTGGAAGAACAGGGAAGAACCTGTTTTGACGAGACTTTCATAGATCGGGACTTGTCTAGAAACTTGTCAGGGGAGAACAGAGGAAAGGAAGAGAAAGAGGGAGGAGAGGTGGCCACAGGGGGGCCGGAGGTAGAGGAGAGAGTAGAGGGAGGAGGAGGAGACGAGAGGTTGGACAGGATATCCTGGTTCTAGAGATGAAATGCGAAGCCAGGGTCGTGCAGAGGTGCTAGGGGGGAGGGAGGGACAGGAGAGGTAGAGACATCAGCAGGATTGGCCAGCTCCTTGCAGATTTTAAAGAGTTCGGCCGAGTTGTTAGATGCCGCAGAGACGTGGGCTTGGATGCAAGCTCTCTTCTTAGAGCGGACTGAGAGCCGGTATTGCCTTTGGAGCAGGTGGCAAGCTAGTTTGTCAGAGGATGCACAAGACGCTAGCCATTTCCTCTCAGCGACCCTGCACTTGCATTTAAGGTCAGAGTCGTACCAGGAGTTGCACTTGGCTTTGGGCTTCAAGCGGATCCCCATGATAGGGGCAAGAACATCAAGAGTATCAGAGATAGAAGAGGAACATGGAAAGGGCTGTGCCGGGGAGGGGTACATATCAGAGGTACGCCCTGCTGATGTGTAGAAGGAACCCGAGGGGAGGCAGAAGAGGAAGGAGGAGAGGGGAAGGTAGCCAAGGAGGAGGCAGAGGGGGGGGACGCAAGGAAGCCAAAGGAGGAGAACGGACAGCAGGAGAAGAAAGGAAATTGATGAAGCGCGGGAAGCATCTATCAAAGAGGAGAACGTTGGCCTGAGGGCCTTGGACCAAGACGGTGCCATTCAGGTAAACGTTAATGATGACCTCAGAGGAGTGGGTGGAAGGAGACCAGGAGTGCCTCCCACCGGGTACCACCATTAATGGGAGAAGAAGAGAAAGGAGAGCACAGAGACCATATGAAGAGTCCATAGGTCTGGCGAGGGAATGACAAAGAGGATGTCAGTGAGGGTCTGTCTGGAGGAAGCCATGGTATAGGTGTCAGCGATAGGGAGGCCTGGGTTGGAGACCAGGATATCCTTTTTGAACTTCTTCCTACCAGACTTAGCGAGGAGAGCAGGATAGTCGATAGAGAAGCAGTTTGAAAACATAAGAGAAACAGAGCACCATAGAGAAGGTGGGGGAAAACGAGAGAGGGGTGACGGAAGAGGAGAGAGGGGTGGAGGACACTAGGGGAGGACACAAGAAGGGGTGCAAGCAGACGAGACAGAAATAAACATCAGGAACAGAGCAGTCATTAAAAAGAGAACCTAGAGGAGGGTGGAGCACAGTAGAACACAGAACAATATACAAAAGAACAAAGCAGTCGACAAATGTAAACCTAGAAAAAGGAAGAATGCAGCAGAACATAAAGCAATACAATGCAAAACAGGGCAGTCAATGAGGAAGAGCAAAGGGGGCACGTGGGTTCAGGAGGCTAGAGAAGGGGGGTCGCGAGGCACACACGATCAGGAGCTGCGAGGGACCACGCAGTCAGGGAGCCACCTCTGCGGGCGAACTGCACACACGCTGCAGCACGAGAATACTACTTTTACAAATGCACAACTTACTGTGCCATGGAGCACCTGTCCTCACCCCAGCACCGGAGAAGTTGGTGTTGGCTGAGGATGGTGGGGATGGCCTGTGGGGACGACCTGTGGGGATAGAGGGAGTAAACACATGTTGATGCATGCTTACCTGCTGTCTGGGCAGGGGTTTGGGTCCAGGTCCAAACAGGAATTGCCCTTTTCTACGTCTGCCCTTTGCTTCGACTGCACAGGCGAGAGAAGCCCTTGATGCTAAGAAGGTGGGTGGTGCTTAGGCCAGGTGACCTAGATCCACTTTCACCTTCTCCCCATCTGCAAAGCAAAAGAGGTTGGACGGCTCCTTGGGTAGGGAAAAATAGTGGCAAACAGGAAGGCACCATTTGAGCCAAGTCACACATTCCACAATGCCACCTTGTAGCCAGTGGAGTAAATTTGCTGAAAATGTTGGGGGGACATGACATCTGATGAAAAGGTGCCCAAGCTAAATGAATGGGGACAAAATGGTGTAACATGAAAGTTGGGGGACAAACACCCCCGTCCCCCCTTAAAATTACGCCCATGCTAGTAGCCCTCGCTGGAAGTTCACCTTCAGTTCAGAGCCACATCAGCAAGGCACCGTGGAAATGCAAATAAGCCCAAAAGCAAGTCTTTCTCTCCAGGAAATAATCTTGGTCTTAGAGGGCAGTGTTGATGGCTTGATCAACCCAAGTCAAACATTTTACAAAGCTGTCAAGACAACGATTTACCTGGTTCCACCCTTACAGGGGATCATCAGTGCTATTAGGAATCCCTGTACTTACTGCGCTGGTCGCAGAGACCCATGTTTGAAGCAAGCTGCTTCACGGGGGTGTCGTGGTCGCCACACAACTCGGGAATGGGGTCTGGCGTGGCGCCTGCCCTCAGGATGGCGACCCGCCAGACACTAGTCAGGCGATTCCGACAAGGCGAACTGGAAGTGATAGAACAAATTCTGGGTTTGCGGCCACAAAAATGAAGAACACGTGAATGATCACATCTTTGCAATGGCGGTCACACTGAGAGGTGCGTTTGGACTTCCAGAGATTGCTACTACCAGTACAAGAAGTTATCATAGGTTTCGGTAAATTTAGGAAGACTTTAGGTCTTCATAGTTCAGATTACTTCAAGCATAAAGAATGTTTACTTATATGTTCTACATGCTATGTTCTACATTATTTAAGGGAGCAGTGCCTTTTTCAACTTTTCACCACAAAGGATAGGGTATTGTTTTTGCATCAGTGCACTACAACCTACCATTTTCTTTTGTTTCCTCGATCATCACTGTGCCGGTCTGCCTCACCCAAGGTAAGACCATTCCCTTGTTATCCACACTAGTCCCCACCTTATGTGTCCTTACCCTTTTTTCATAATTACTTAGTTATTCTCCCACCAGCCTGATATCCATGGTTTCATCTCCTCACCTCTAAAGAAGAGTGTCCAGAGCCTCTTACCAACCCCCTTCACGACACTGTCTTCAAGACTCGTCTGTCCAATCTACACTCATACCAGCCAGGCAACCCGGGGTTTGTCAGTTGTCCCTGCTTCCCCATCTTAGCAGGAATCATTAGCAACCTCAGTGGCTTGTTCCTCCTCATCTGTGCCGACTGTCTGGACAAGCTCCACGTTACTCGGGTACTAGCAGGTGCAATATAGTCTTCACAGCCTTGTGGTTGGAACATTGAGGTGTATATAGTAATGCCTTTGTTGGGTTGACCAAGTTATGTATAAAGTAGCACTACCCTTTAAGACAAAGCATTTCCTGGAGAAAAAGGCTTGCATTTGGGCTAATTTGCATACCCACAATGCCTCGCTGAGGTGGCTCTGAACTAGAAATGAACTTCCAGCGATGGAATAGTAAAGGAAAAGGACATTGATTCTACCTCACTGCAGAATTTACAATATATAGGTGACTAAACTACTGTGGTGTGCATTTACCGCGGGCTGCGTTCGCAGCTGCAGCAAATACCCAAGGGTGACATTTTTGGCAAAATGGCCCCCGTCTTTTTTCGCCATTTCTTTGTGGAAAGGTCCTTCTTGAGATTTACTCTGCGCGCCAAACCAGCTTTGGTCCCATTGTTCGCTTTGCCTTTGGCGGGATTCACGAGTGAAGCCCGCCTCTGGCTCCAGGGTGTCTGGGGTAGGCAGGAAGTGCGGGAGGTGCCCGAAACTCCCTGTGCTTAGTTTCCTAGGAGACCCAAATGCACTCTGTAGTGATTGGCTGGCTGACTGTCCGGCAAGGACAGCCACCCTGCTGGGTGACTGACAGCTGGGCTGGAATGTTTGGCAAAGAACAGAATTAAAGGCAAGGTTTTTGGCTTGGAAGGCAGAGTTGACCACCGGACGAAGGAACAGAAGAAGAGCTTGAAAAGGACGACTGCTGCAAATCCTGGACCGTTGGGTTGCCCGGTGAAGCCCTGCTGCTGTGCTGAAACTGCAAATTCGTATCGATAGAGAAGCCCCTGCAAGGACTTCTCTCCTTGAGTTGGTGGGACCATCATCTCCAAAGTAAGCCACCTGGACATCCTTCTCGGAGCTGGATGAATTTCCACAGAGTTGCTGCTGGAAACCGTATAGCCTGGGAGAGGAACACCAGATTGTGTGCATTGCTTTTAAGCTGGCCTAGAGCTTCAGGAAGATCCTCCGGACTCACAGGAAGCAGGACTGACCGAGCCTGAGCCCCCTTAACAGAGTGCAGGACCCCAGAGGCAAGGAAAGCCCATCTCAAAAGCCAGGAACCGCAGTGTTGCTATTTGCGGTAGACGCGAGGAGCTGAAACACTGAACAGCCACTGATTTGAAAATTGCCGGTTGCGAGCGATGACCGTCCCATTGCAGTGAAGGAGTCCCCAGAAGTCCTCCCTCTTGTCCCCACGACTGAGGCCCAGGAACAGTGAGATCGGCAGAGCTGCACAGGAACTGAAGTCATCTGTTGCACTTTTTCTTCAATTCAAAGGAACTGTACAAAGTCTGAGAGAACTTACCTCTTGCTGTAGAGTTGCTTGCATCTTATACTACTCAAAAGTCTAACGGCTTATGGCCCTACATTTGATTCTTCTCTTCTTTAAAGACTTCTAAAACATTGTGCAAAAACTTTTCTACTTCCCTACCAGAAGTGCTTCATCCTATATAAGACTTTTGCCCATTGACTTTGGCCTAGCCTGTTATACCGAATGACTCTGCTGTGGGGATCCAACATTATTTGCCTGCTTAAGAATATTTGTGGTCTCTTGTTCTAATAATCTTTTCCTTTTACCAATTTATAACAGTATTCTACATGCAAACAGTAAGATATTAATGTGCCCAGCACCCTAGCTATTGAAGTCACCTGAGGGTGTAGGTTGTGTCTGTGGCCCATCCCAAAAGGGTCATTACTGATTTAGAAAGTAAGAGTGTACAGTACTGAAGTGTATTTGTGTGTTACTATTATATTGCTCCCTTCTGAAGAAGGCTTATTCTAACTGACTGATACATAAATTAATAATTGTTTATTCAAGAAACCTTGAGTGTAAGGGTTTATATGAAAGCTTGTCACTGTGAATCTCTGTAACTCCCCTAGAGCTCACATTGACCCCTCTTGAGATAAGCCTGGCTGCTCAACACGCTACCAAAACTGTGTAGTACAAGCTTATACCAAAGGTTGGGTTTCCTAGACCCTGTAGTCAGAGTTGTTTGTAGTGTTCTCAGAGGGTACTGCATACAAACTTTGCCTAACACAAGCAAATATCAGGCCTAATTAAATTTTAAAATGGAGCGAAGAAGGGGTTGGACTATTTTAAGAAAATAGGCCTAAAAGGACCAGCATACAAGTAGTACACTTTTGAATAGGTTCCAGTTCATGCCTAAAAAAGTTAGACACAATGTTATCAGTAGTGGTCATGGCAATACCATGCTGTCGTATATACATAATGCACTGCAGTGATTTATTGTACTAAAAGCAATAATAAATCACAAGAACCTATGTGGACCTGGAAAAACATTCTCAGTTCGGCAAGTACCTTAGCAAATCCCCTTGAAGGAGTTTTAAAGGTTTTCAAGTGTTCTATATAGGAATTAATTGGGGAAAGCCGAAAATTAAAGCACAGCCATCGCCAACATATTCCCCAAATACAAATTACAGTGACACAATCAGAAATTGTCTGATTGTGTCTGAGAGGCACCCCATGCGATTGGGCCCCTAAGGGGTGAAACAATACCATATACCAGATAAAGGGTAAAAAGTAACAATGACAAGGAGACTTCAGGAGAAGTACCTCTGGCCACCAAAAGATCAAGGAATCAAAAAAGACAAGGTGGAGGTGGTTCACAAGCAAAATGTTGAGGGGCGTTGTTAGGGAGAATTCTCCTTTCTGTGCTAATTCCCTTCCCCTTAGAGACCCCGAACTCCTTTGCTGGACTTTAGGACTTTTACATTTCTACCTTGAGTGAGTGAGACCACCTTCTCTCACTCATGTATTTTTGATCTGATTTGGACTCAGTTTCTTTGTTTTTGGGGTCTGTAACTCCATAGGCATCAACCTTTTGTTTTGTGACACACAGCACCTTCAGTGCAGTGTCACAGAGAAGTCATGTGGATTTCTCATAATGTTGAAATACCTTCTCTTGGGTGAACTACTGTTCCCAAGAGTAGTAAAGTGAAATTGACTTTACTTACCTGTTTTTTCTATGTAGGTCCAGCACACCCCATCTTATGTGGAGTGCTGGGGGTTACTTAGTAGCCCCTTTTCCTACCTACCCATGTAACATTTTTTATGTTACCCTCACTATTTTTAATGGCTGGGGGATGTTGTTTAATGTCCCTACCATTGTGCATTTTTACTGCAGGCTGTATGTATCCCGAGCTGCAGTATAGCACCAATGGGTGCCCATTTTGTCAAAACGGTCCTGTCTTCTTTTTTCTCCATTTCTTGTTAGTGAGGTCTTTCTTTGGTTTTACACTGCACGCCAAACCAGGTTTAACCCCTTTTTTCATTTTGCCTTTGGCGGGCTTCACTACTGAAACCCGTCTCTGGCCCAGTTTGTCAGGAAGTGAGGGAGGGACCCGAAACTCTCTGTCCTTAGTCTCCTTAGTTACCCGAATGCACCCAGTGCTGATTGGCTGGCCTTGCAGGACAGCCACTCTACTGTGTGAGTGACAGATAATTTGTGCATGAATGGGAGAAACCTGCATAAAAAGGTGTTGAATTGCCCGGTGAAGCCCTGCTGCGGTGCTGAAGCTCCAACTCCAAATCGACTAGAGAAGCCCCGGAGCGGACAACGTCTTCCCTTGGGTTGGTGCAACCAACTTTGCTGGAGGACCTTCCCCAATTGGATGTACTTCTTTGCTGCTGCTGGAGCCAAGTGCATCGTATTTAAGCCGGACTGAGGATCCAGTAAGATCCTGAGGACCCTCCAGAAGCAGGACGACGCAAGCCCGAGCCACCTCACCAGACTGTTGGACTCCAGAAGGAAAGCCCATCACGTGTCCAAGATCTGCAGTGGTGCTATTTGCCGGTAGCGGAAACCGCAAAGTGCTGCTGAACTGAAAAGAGCATGTAGCCGCCACCGACCTTCAAACTGCAGTGCAGGGGTCCTCCAGACGTTGTCCCTCTTGTCCCCAAGACTGAGGGCCAGGAACACAGGATCTGCAAGACTGCAACCAGAACAGAAGCCATCTGGACACTCTTATTCAAACCCAAGTTACTGTCTTGACTAAGGGCTCTTTCATCTGTAGCTTGAAATATCTCAGTTGAGACTTGCAGTAGCTGCTTTTTGCAGAGTTGATTCCAGCTTTGTCTTTCACAAGCCGAACAGCCTGGGGCCCAACAGTGATTTCTTACAAATTTTCTACTTTGTGCAAGACATTGGGCTATTTTAAGAAGTGCCTCAGCTCCCTAGACATTCAAATTGACTATGGCTGCCCTGGCTTCCTGCAGACTCTTCTGACCCATTGACAGATTCTAATTGTCCGACATAGGTGAGGTGATGCATAGGTTTAACTTGTATTGCTGGGAAAGATCTAATATAGACTTCATTGGGAGATTGAAAGGTTTTCACATGCTCGGAGAACCTGTTGATCTTTCCTTCCCTAACTTTTACCTTTTCCACAACCTCAGATATTTACCAAGCACAAAAGTGATAGATAAATGCCAATACTGTCCTAGCTTTTGAAGTCACCTGAGGGTGTAGGACGTGTGTGTGAGGCATCTCTAAAGAGTATCTACTTGCTTAACCTAATTCTGAGAAAGTATTTTGAAGTGTATGCCCTTTTTAAAGAAGGCTTATTTAAAACTGACCGTTAAATAAATAAATCATTATTTTACTAGAACACCTTGAGTGTAAGTGTTATTTGGATACTTGTATGTGTGGATTCCTATGCTACAGCTCACATTTACCCCTCTTGAGATAAGTCTGGCTGCTCAGTCACTCTACCAACTTGTGTAGTATAGACCTATACCAATAGATGGGTTATCTAATACCAAGAGGACAAGACTGGTGTAGTCTCCCACAGGGTTACTGCCTACAATCTTGCCTAACACCAATGCTTACTTCTAAATACAAAATGGCGTGGGGCAGTAGTGTATGCAAAAAAGTGTTCAAGAAACAATATGTCAGGACAGTTGAGCAGTTGCCCGTCCCTGCCCCGCGCTTTCAGCACGGGACAAGGCAGCATGCTCGAGCCTCGTGCAAACTCTGGCTTCCTCGGCACAAGGACACAGTTCAATGGTTCAGCTTGTCTCACACTACTCTGGCAAAGTGTTTAAAGGATTCTCAAAATAAACATCTCCTGTGAAAACACAGGCATCATCCGCCTTGAAACGAAGTTTACTTGGCTTGTCAAACGCAGACTTCCTTTGAAAGAATACAGGCTTTCACTGCCTTGAAACAGAAGTCCACTTTACTTGTTGAAACACATAGTAGTACCTTATTTCCCAGTGACTGCTGGTACTTGCCATTCAAAGTCTCTTACTGCAGAGGGTCTGATGCAGCAAACAAAACACAAACGTTCCTTTCCTTTGTCAAGATTCTAACATTCATAAGTTCTTGACTGGTCTCCCTCCTTCAGGCTCGGACCACAGGTCCCCCTCGTCCGGGCTCAGATCCCTTGTCTACAATGTCCACAATTCACAAGTTAGTCTCCTTTAATCCGGGCTTGGACCATGGATCCCCCTCGTACAGTCTCAAATCCCTTTTGACACCCTAATCGAAGACTTTCAACTATGTGCAGGATTTTGCTTGACCCGTCGCAGGACCAATTCGATTTACAATTCTTTACAACTCCTTAACCTTCACTTCTGCCACTTCTCAGCTGGATACCTTACAGAGACCTTTGATTGGGTACACACGTGGCGCCTGACCACTCTGTTTCACAGCTTTGCTCTTTTAGACTACAAGTCCCACAATGTACATTCAAGGTTTTGCTCCCACTTCACCAGTTACATCAACATTTGGGATTTACACAAAGTTCTTGACACAACACGTTATCCCGCCTTAGCTTCCCATCGAGTCACAGGGTCTCCATCTTTTACCCTCAGTGATGAGGTGTTAGCTGGTCCTCAATGGGAATTCCCTTGAGGTCATGGTCCCAGCACGTGCCCCTCAACTACCCGGGTTTCTGGAACTCACCCAGAGAGCACGCACTGATGTAAATACTACAAGAAAAGTGTAGCTGGAGTTTTGGTTCCCTGGGGCAAGGCTTTGTACTAACAGGCCTCAGTGTCTTGGCAGTTCATCCCCCCTTCTGCCTTCCCAAGGTTCTCCCATCTGTTGACTTCTCCTTCTGGTCTTCACGGTTCCTTCAGCATCCCCAGCTCTCTCAGAGTGTGCCTGGGTGACTGACTATTTATACGCTTTGAAAGAGTTGATTGGAGTCAGGTGTGAGTAGTTGTCTCTGCCTGACTGACTCTGCCTGACCTCGTTATCGGGACAACATGGAGACTGCCCAGAGGAATCCATTGCACATCGATTCCTATGGGTAATCCTCGTGACTCCCATCTGCCTCTTCGTCTCAGTAGTTGGACTTCTAGAATGAAAGTAGAGATTGTGGGACTTGTAGGATTTCCTGGAGATCATGGAAAAACCATGTAGGTTTTTATCAGGCTGAAGGAGGTACATGTATTGAGATGGGTAAGGAACAAGTTACTTACCTGTAACTTGTGTTCTCCAGCATGGGTCTGGCATGGATGCACATGCTCATGAATATTTCCCATCGTCAGGCCGGGAATCCTCTGTAAAATAAAAAACAGTTTCACTTTCACTTACAAACTGTATTTCTCCACTAAACCAATCACTGTCCTCTGGGTCATACTGCCCCCAGCCAATGACAGTCCTCTCCCTAAGCCCCTCCTATGGCAGCCATCTTCAGATTTGGTAAGCACGTAAAGTGGCAGTATGACCAAGAAGAGCAGCAGCGGGGTAAGAGCGAGAGTTTGCATTTGAATCCATGCCAGACCCATGCTGGAGAACAATAGTTACAGGCAAGTAACTTGTTCCTTCTCCAGCATTGGGTCTGGGATGGATTCACATGCTCATGAATAAAGAATACATAGCAGTACAACATTAAATAACCGCGGAGGTGGCAAGGCTCAACAGAAACAATTAGTCTTACCTCTGGAACAGACTCACCTCAAGCGAACAGGTTGTGTAGCACTGCTTGGCCAACTCTGGACTCCTCCCTGGAATCCCAGTCGACACAGTAGAATCTCAGAAGGTGTGCAATGACCACCACGTAGCAGCCCTGCAGATATCCAGCAGGGGCACATCAGACAGGAACGCCGTCGTCGTAGCCACCTGGAAATGGAAGCCTTGGAGAGGGCCTTCCCTTGGTTCACAGGACCAAAGTTCACAAACAGCTGTGATGTCTTCCGAAAACTCTTTGTGCGGACCACGTAGAACTCCAGCGCTCTTGCCACATCCAGCGAGTGTAAAGTCCTCTCAGCCGGCGACAATAGAGACAGGAAGAAACCGGGTAACACCAAGGGCTCGTTGAGATGGAAGTCCGATGGCACCTTGGGCATGAAGGAGGGGTGCATCCGCAGCATGACCCTCGTTTCGTGGAATGTTAAGTACAGAGGCTTACAGGTGAGGGCCTGGATTGCTCCCACTCGTCGGCGTTGGCCACAAAAAACGCCGTCTTCCACGATAGGAATTTCAGCGGTGCCGAATGCATACGCTTGAACGGAGGACCCATGAGCCTAGTCAGCACCACATTGAGCTTCCACTCCGGGGCTGGAGCCTTCACCGGCGGGAATGAGCGGAAAAGTTTTTTCATGAACTCCTTGACCAGGCTGTGCGACCACAGCGATGACCGCCCCGGATTCTGGTGTAGCGGCAGATAGCCGCCAGAGGCATCTTGATGGAAGCGTGCGCCAGCCCTGCCTTGGCCAGTGACGGCAAGTACGGCAGCACCCCAAGGGCCGTAGTCTGTCGTGGGGTTATCTTCTGTACACGGCACCAGACGGTGAACCTCTTCCATTTATGTCTGTAGCACTTAAGAGTAGAAGAAGCCCTGGCCTTGGCAAGTATCTGCTTGCAGTCCGCTGGGATCTCGTAAGTTCAGCGACCCTGGGTTGTGGTGCAGAATTGCGCCTCCTTCCGTGGCGAGCAGATCTGTGTCCGTCGGAAGCCTGACTGAAGGGGACGCTGACAAGTCCAGAAGGTCCTGGTCCCATATTTGTATCAGCCACGCCGGTGCAACGAGGATCATCCTGCACCGGGACCGTCTGAGTTGATTGATGAGTCGCAGAAGCAACGGCAACGGAGGGAACGCATAGAGAAACAGGACATCCCACGGTAAAGAGAATGCATCCCCGATGATCCCCGGCTGGGGAAACCAGCTAGCGAACCTCCGGCACTTGGTGTTCGTCGCCGTCGCAAACGGATCGATGCAGGGATTGCCCCATCATCGGAACAGAAGATCCACTTGATCCTGCCGAAGCTCCCACTCGTGGCACGAGCGCAGCTCCCTGCTGAGGTAGTTGGCGATGTTCTTCACTCCCGCCAGATGAAATGGGAAGAGGAATATCCCCTGGGCCACGGGCCAGTGCCATAGGTCCTAAGCCTCTCTGGATAGTGCTGGGGATCTTGTGCCCCCCTGCTTCCGGATGTAGAACATCATGGTGGTGTTGTCCATGAAAACCCGTACCACCTTGCCCTTGAGGTGGTACGGGTTTCATGGACGCCTCTTGCGTGGAGACCTCCGATGTGCGTGCCCCATCCTTCCAAGGAGGCGTCCGCCGTGACCGTCTCCTGATGAGGCGGAGTCTGAAAGTCAGTGCCTGCAGACAGATGCGCACAGACACCCCACAACCGTATCGCTCTACGGAACATCTTGTCGAGAGAGAGATCTTGTCCTCGAACCTTCCAGATACCTGGATACAACGGGCGGTGAGGTACTCTTGCAGTGGCCGCAGCCTGCACAGTCGAACGAGGTATATGCAAGACAACATCATGCCGAGAAGGGATTTAATGGACCTTACCCTTGCGATCTTCAGTGTCAACAGCTGTTGCACCTTGCCCGGGATGGCTGCAATCCTCTCCTCCGACGGAGACGCCAGGCACGACACGGTCGAGTCGAGACCCCAGAAACAGTGCGTTTTGTGATGGCACCAAGCAAGACTTTGCATAGATCACCGAGAATCCCATCTCCGTCAGCAGCTGGACAGTTTCCGCTGTGTGAGAGATGGCAATCTCCTGCGATTTCGCTCGGATGAGCCAGTCCAGGGATCCCTCGCAGACGCAGTTGTGCCGCCACTGGCACCAAGGACTTGAAGACTCTTGGTGCCGACTTTAGTCCGAAGGGAAGGGCCTTGAACTGATAGTGCCGCCCTTGAACCACGAAGCACAGGAACTTGTGGTGTCCTTTGTGGATGGGGATGTGAAAGTAAGCATCCTCCAAGTCCAATGGCGACAGGAAATCCCTTTCTTCCAGCTGTCCTAACACGTGCTGAAGGGTGACCATCCGGAATTTCTGTGATCTGATGTACTTGTTCAAACGGCGGAGGTCCAGGATGGATCTCCAACCGCCCGTCTTCTTCTTGACGAGGAAGTACAGAGAGTACACTCCGGAGCCTCAGAGCCTCTTTGGGACGAGTTCTATTGCACCCTTCCTCAGCATGGCCCACACCTCCAGCAGAAGCTGGGGGGACGTGGTTTTCCTGTCTCGCCATGGGTGGTATACGAGGACACTTCCTTTGGTATTCCAGAGTGTGTCCGTGGGCCAGCGCGTCCAACACCAAACGGTCAGTGGAGATGGGGTTCCACACAGAGACGAAGTTTGCCAGCCGTACTCCCACCGGGGGTGCGGGTGGGGGCCCGACGTCTCGGCCGGTTCAGTCCTGCTTCGCCATAGAGGAACTGCCTTGGCGACGACAGAGACCTCCACCGGGCTTGCCGAGGTCCCGGTAGGTCTCCTGGGTCAAAGAACAGGATGGTAGGATGATGCAAAGCCACCAAAGCTTTTGGAGGAACCCTGGGACTTTCCTCCAGAGGTCCAAAAGGACGGCCGTCGCTGCTGAAGCGTGCCCAAAGTGCATGCCGTCTCAGTGTCCGCCTTGATGGCCCAAAGTGACTCGTCCACCGTCTTGCCAAACAAGTTATCCCCGTCGAAGGGCATGTCCAACACCTTAGACTGCATCTCCAGGTGGAAGTTAGTGGCCTTCAAACAACCCCGCCGACGAAAGCAATAGCCATTGCCCATCTGGCGGAACCCTATGTCGGCAATGTCCTTGGCCACCGTGATGGCATGGTCCGACGCCACCTCGCCTTCCTGCAGTATCTACAGCACTTCCGCTCTCTTGTCATCGGGTCGAAAGTCCAGGAGGGGATCGATGTTGAACCAGAGCTCCCCGTCGTAACGAGCCACAATGGCGAGGGCGTTTGCAGCCTTGATGGTCATCGCTGCCGACGAGATGACTCATCGTCCCATGGCGTCCAGCTGCTTTCCCTCGCTGTCGGGGGTGGGGGGGTGAAGAGCAAACTCTTAGAAAAATCGCAAATGCAGTAAAAGCTCGAGAGCTATAGCATGAGGACTCCCAACATTTGAACGTGCGGTAAAAATCTGAAGATGGCTGCCAGAGGGGGTGGGCTTAGGTACAGGGCAGTCATTGGCTGGGGGCAGTATGACCCAGAGACCAGTGATTGGTTGTTAGGAGAAAGACAGTTCTGAAGTGAAACTGATTTTTTCTTTATCGAGGATTCCCAGCCTGATGAGAGGGAATGTACATGAGCATGTGAATCCATACCAGACTCCATGCTGGAGAACCAACCTTCCGACTGGGTTAGGAGATCCAGGTGACGAGGTAACCAGAGAGGTGGGTAGATGGCCAGATCCAGAAGGTCCGAGTACCACGTACTCTGCGCCCAGACCGGTGCGATTAAAATCATGGTTGCTCGAAACCTCTTCAACCTCCTGAGAAGCCAAGGGATGACGGGGATCAGAGGGAAGGCATAAGAAAGAGGGAATGTCCAATACACCAGAAATGCATCCCCAAGTGCGCCCTTCGCTGGGATTTCCCTCTAGCAAAACTGTCTGCACTTCCTGTTGGACTGGGGTACCCCAGAGAGACAAGACCTTCTCTAGGACTTCCTAGCACACCTCTCACTTGTGCGAGACCGTGCTCTGCCTGCTCAGAGCATCCGCCAAACTGTTCTCTGTCCCTGCCAGATGAACTACCGAGATCGAGATTTGATTTTCCAGCAACCAGAACCATAGCTGCATCACCTCTATGCAGAGGGGTAGGGTGCGTAAACCACCTTGCTTGTTCAGATAGTGCATGGCCATAGTATTGTCAGTCAGAATCAGGACATGCTTACCCTTCAGAGACGGAGCAAACGCCCCCAGGGCTAGCCTGATGGCTCACAGCTCCAGGCTGTTGATATGCTACCCGGCCTCCATTGCTGACCAAAGGCCGTTCACCTGCAAGCCCTCGCAGTGAGCGCCCCAACCCTACAGTGACACATTTGTGATCCCTCAGGCCTGAGGCCACAGAGGCCAGATGGGTTCCCCTGCCATGAGATTGCTGCTGTCAGCCTACTAACCAAGTTCGTCGACCACCGACTTGGGACAACCTGAAGGAATCCGTGAGGGTTCTGAGGTACTGGGAACACTGCCCCTGTAGGAGCCATTGTAGAGATCTCATTTGCAGCCTGGCCTCTGGTACCAGAATAGTCCATGATGCCATGAGGCCTAAGAGGCGGAGGAAGGAAGCTGCTGGTAAGGCAGCGTGGTTCCGGAACAGATTCACCATCTGCACAATGCGGTTGACTCTCTCCTCAGGCGGGAAGGCTTTCCCTACCCGGGTGTCTAGGACTGCGCCGAACTGGATTCTCTGGAAAAGCGTCACATGGGACTTCAAGTTCAGGGACAGGCCCAGCCTGTGGAGAAGATAGCAGGTATCCTCTAGGTGGGACAAGACCTGCTCCGCCGACTTCCCTCGGGTCATCCAGACGGCCAGGTAAGGAAATATATGGACCCTGGATCTCCTGAGGTGACCCACCACTACTGTGATGAGCTTGGTAAAGACCCTTGGGGCGGAGGTCAACCCAAAGAGAAGCACCTTGAACTGGTAGTGCTTGTCCCCTGTGAGAAAGCTCAGGAACGTCCTGTGCTTGCGGTGTATAGGCACGTGGAAATAAGCGTCATGCAGATCTATGGACAGTCCTGCAATTGGATAGCGTGGAGGATTTCTCTCAACGTCACCATCTTAAACGTGTCTTTCCTTAGGAACTTGTTCAAGGCCCTGAGGCCTAAATTGGGACGGAGACCTCCTCCCTTGTTGGGTACCAGGAAATACTGGGAATACCAGCTCTGCTCGGGAGATACCTCTTCCATGGAACGCTTCAACAACAGGGCTTGCAGTTCATCCTGGAGCTCCTTTCCGGTTGGCTTGGAGGTGGTGGAGGTCTGTCTGGTGGTTTCCTTAAAAAGGGAAGTCTACCTGGTTGATATGACTTGATTAAGGATTGGAGACACTCAGACCCAGTATGGTGGGTGGTACAGTGAACAATACACAAGACTTTAAATTTGAATAGGCTCCTAACAGAGAGCCAGTGAGGGCGGCAAAGGAGGTTGTGAGAACGAGCCAGTCTGGGGGCATTCAGGGCAAGGCGGGCTGCTGAATTTTGAAGGTTCTGAAGACGTTGAAGCAGGATCTCAGGTTGACCGAGATAGATACCATTACAATAGTCAATAGATCCCATAATGGAGCCGGTCACAATGTTTGATCTAGAGTCGGACGGAAGAAAGGGAAGAACCTTCTTGAGCACTTTGAGCTTGGCAAAGCCTGATCGGCAGACTGCTGTAATTTGAGCTTCCCTGGATCCTGAGGCCATGATTTTAATTCCAAGGTGCTTAACTAATGGAGAGGGTTCGGGGCAGGGTCCAAAAGAAGCAGGCCAGTATTCGGAGGTCCAGGACTGTCGTGCGCATCTGGGACCAACCAGTAGAATCTCCGTCTTTTCTCCATTAAGCTTACGCCAATTATTGCCCATCCAGATCCCAACTGCAGGGAGGCAGTAGTTCAGCTTTTGGGGGGGGGGGGTCCGTAACAGGGACGTTAAGACGGAAAAGAATTGGTGTCTCATCAGCATACGAGAAAAAGTGTACCCCATGGCTGGAAATTAGTCAGGGCCAGCATATACAAGTTAAACAACAGGCGGGAGAGGGCAGATTCTTGAGGAACCCTGCAGTCAAGCACCGTAGGAGAGGAGATAAATGGAGGAAGAGAGACTGTTTGATGCTGGTTGGAGAGAAAGGAAGAGAATGGTGTATCAAACTATTGTTTGCCTATACCGTTAATTGGGGTGTCCATATGTGGATGCCTGCTGCATGTTGGGGTGGAGTCTCAAGCCCACTTGACTCATGCAAACCTTCCACCAGGTTCAATAAATCGGTCTGATCTGTGAAGTAATGGGCTCCATGCCAAACAGAACCAGGTCCCCTTCCTTGTCAAAGATAGACCTCATGGAGTGAAAAAAAATGGTCATCCCGACTCTAGGGTAAAAAGGGCATAGGGCCAGACATCACCTCGGAGCTTGAGCACAACTCGTGCTTGAGTAGCCTGCCGTTTTGAGGCTGCAGCAGTACACATGGCAGCCTTTTGGAAGAGTTGGAGCATCCAATTTTTGAACTCTGGGACTTACTGCGCTCCTCAAAACGAACTGAAGTTGTGTTTATTCCGGCATCGTCTCTTCTTGTGGGAGGACGAATTGTGTCACTCGCTATGGGAATACAAGCGGTTTTTTGCAGCGTCTGACCTTCTCGGGCGTTGGGCTCTCTGTGACCTAAGTCGATCGTGCCAGAGACTTTGACGGGGGCCACCCGAGCGTCAATTTCGCCTACCGTTCCCCAATGGCCTTCAATTCATCTGTTGACAGGAACAGCAATGCTCGACGTCGTCTTCCTTTTTGAGACATCACTAGCAAATACCATGTTGGTTCGTAATAGACATCTTCAAGTCATAGTCCTGACATCTGAAAGGGAGGCCTCGTATCAACAGTAAGACAGACACAAGTGACCACAGTTTAAGGGTGTTTATTGAACTTTCACAAAGGGGTGATAAACCCTTATCTAAACCTAAATCTACAGACGGGAGCAAGCTATGACCATCAAATTATAATAATACAGTCCTAGTCGAGTCTTGCTAAAATAAAAGAGCTTATACTAAAAAAACGATTTCCAATCCGTACCACTAATTTACAAATAGTGTGGGGTAATGTTCATGAAAATGAAAGAAGTGTTCACAAAATAATATGTCAGGATGTTCGTCCGTTGGCCTCCCTTCCCCACGTTTTCAGCACGGGACAAGGCAGTTCATTCGAGCAAAGCGCACACTCCCACTTCTTCGGCACGAGGATACAGTTCTATTTCCAGCCACAGGGCCTTCTGTGCCCAAGTCTCTTTTCTAATCAAAGTCTCTTGATTATGAGAGCCTGATGCACAAAAAAATTAAGATAAACAGTTCTGTTCTTATTAGTATTCAACTCGGGTGCTTCACCCTGGATTCCCCATCAGCCGGGCTCAGATCCCTGTTATTTTACGATCGTTATTGCGGATCCCCCTCTTTCTGGCTCAGATCTTTTCCAGTTTCCAATTAGTCTCCCTCAGCGAGGCTCGCACCAGTTGTAGTTCACCTTGGTTTATCTAACACTTTCGAATTTGCACAGGGTTTAGTTTGACCAGTTGCAGGACCACTTCGATACAAACTTATGTTTTACAATACAGTCGCCATTCAGTTTGATACCTAACAGAGACCTTTGAATGAGCACCCATCGTGGCGCGGACCACTCTGTACATGCAAAGTTCATTCACTCCTTTAGTTTCCAATTATATCCGCGTTACTCATCACATGAGTTTCCCACACTACCCTCTTTGGAGGATTTCTTCATACAATGTTGCAGCTTGCAACCTTGGTTCAAACACAAGCTGGTTTGGGATCAGTCTCTCAGACTCACCGGATGTGCTGTCTTTACTGGCGCTGCTTTGTTGTAGGAGCCAAGGACAGTATCACTGCAGCAATCGTTCCGCCCCTGCCATGGTTATCAACACGGGAGAGCCTCAGTTACCTTCGATGCACAGTGTAGGTTTGTTCAGCTTTAGTTCCCCGTCTTGGAAAGTTTTCCAAGGGCACTTCCCTGTTGCAACCCTCTCTGGTATCGACGTCATTCTCCTTGTATTAAAATGCCATCTTGGAACTGCCGTTTCCACATGTGCTTTTCCTTGCTCAGAGTGTGCTTTTGTGCTCCGCCTTTGTTCAGTGTGGGGAAGTGTGATGGAAGTCAGGTGTTTGTAATGATCGGTAATTGCCTGGCCCATTGTATTGGGACAGGTCAGGTATACGGCTCTGGTGTATTCCTTTGCCGCTCACAGTGATAAAGTGTTTGTGTGGGGAAAGGTGGAGCGGGGGAGATGGATGGGGGATAACGCGTCTCACCAACCGGTGCCTCACTTCCACTCCACGAAGACCCCTTATCCAGCTGATCCTCCCGGAACTGGATCCAAAAGCAATGACCGTATCCTGGCCACATGGATGACAGATCCCCGGGACTAGTGGGTGAGACACCTCAGGTTTCTCAAACAGCGCTTGAAACCCGAGGCTCTAGGGCCAGACCTAACAGTGTTCTGAGCATGCAGAAAAAAGGAACTACGGTGCATATATGCACTGCTGATGCCACATCCAAGGTCTAGGAGTGGCGCAGCAGAGTCCAGATGTAGTAGACAGTCGATGTCGAGTGGCTCTATGCCCCCTGTTAAGAAAATTTCCAAGCAGCCGATCCTGGAAGGGATATCTATCAGATGATGAAACTGCGGGAGAATGCAATCCATTGAAGTTAATTTGAAAAAATAGTTTATACAGTATTTCTATCGCCCAATTCAAATTTGAAGTGTGTCGTAACTTACTGACCACAGCTACCCTGACTTGAAGATGTTTGGAAGGCATTGTGGGCTTGCTTACAACAGGGTGATTACATTGTGGGTTGAATACAGGCCTGAGGACAGAAATCGTGACAAGATAGAAGGAGAAATGACTCACCGTCATGATCTTTATATGGATTCTTCTCCCGCAGGTTTGTCATCTTGATAGATATCCATTATCCAGCTCTGCTGCCCGGAAACTTTTCACCATGGAGCGTAGTGGACCTCGACTCGGCAGTCGATCCGTCTTGTGAAGCTCTCGATAGTCAGCTCCGGAAGTGACATCAGGCGTCGTATATATATCAAGTCACTACGCCCCATGTTTTAGTTCCTCCCCTCTTTCCCCCGCTTGAACGCTGTAGAAGGAAAAACCACAGGAGGAGAATCAGCCGATAAAAAAACATCACAAGGATGCATCCCAACAGGGTGTTCCCACACAACAATGATTGAAAAATTATTGTTTTCTTTTCAAACAAATGAGATAGAAGCAGTCATCTAAGAGCCATCACCAGATGCCTTCTAGTTTGGACAGAAGCGACAAGCCACAGAACTTTTTGAGCGGGGATGGATGGGAATGTTGAAATCTGCGGGAGAAGAATCCATAGAAAGATTATTATGGTGAGTAATTTCTCCTTCAATATATTGCTTTTCACCCACAGATTCCTCATCTTGATAGACTAGCGAAGCAGTTAGAATAACGCAGGAGGGCAGAAAGATTGAAACCAATAGATTCTGAAGAACCGCCCTACCAAACCATGCATCAGCTCCCCGTGCAGCATCCAAGGCATAATGCCTGGTGAATGTATGCAAGGATGATCAGGTGGCTGCCCGACATATGCCCCTAACAGGAACTCCACATTTGGAGGGCTGTAGAGGCTGAAACCCCTCTGGTTGAGTAAGCCCTGATGCCTGCTGGAAGCTTCTTGCCTGCCGATTGGTAACACTCGGATATGCACAAAACAATCCAATGGGACAGAATTTGTTTTGTTATAGCAAAACCTTTTCGAGACAAATAACGGGCCACAAACAACTGGTCTGACCTCCAAAACTCAGATGTGCGAGCAACGTATAAGCTTATAGCCCTCATCGGGTCAAGGCGGTGGAACCTCCCTTCCTCTTTCGGGGGATGTGGAGTAGAGTAAAAGACAGGTAAATCAATAGACTGGTACAGGTGAAACTCTGAAACCACCTTAGGAAGGAACCCGGGCCTGACTTTGAGAAAGACTTTCTGACGAAAGAACCTTAGAAAGGGAGGTTTGCAGCACAAAGCTTGCAATTCAATTACCCTCCTGGCAGATGCGATTATCACTAAAAAGGCTATGTTAAGGGATCACAGCCGTAAAGAACATAAGTGCATAGGCCCGAACAGAGCCACCACCAAGTAGCTCACAATCAGATTAAGATCTCAATCTGGGACGACGACAAAGGGGTCTGGGGTAAACTAATTGAGAAGGCCCTTCAAGAATTGGGCCATGAGCGGAATAGTAAAGAAGGAACCTTGGTCTGCGGAACTCTTTAACACAGACAGGGCCGCCAAATACCCTTTGATTGTGTTAACCTGAAGGCCTGACGAGGCCAGTGACAGAAGGAACTCCATCACTGTGGTGGAGGGGCAAGAGATGGGGGCAATCTTGCATTCCCTGCATGACGCCTCAAATCTTCTCCACCTGCACACGTAGAGATCTTGTAGAAGGTCTGTGTGCAGCCAGCACCACTCGAAGTACCTCCCCTGAGAGGTCCCAGTCATCATACCTCATCCTCTCAAGAGCCACACATGTAGGTTGAGGGAATCCGGGGTCGGGTGGAGCACTCGACCTGAGGCAATCAAGATTTCTTGACCTCCTGAGAACCCATGGATTAACAGGAATTGAGGGGAGGGGGGTTTTAGGTGTAGTGGAGAGGGTAGTTCCAATCCACCAGAAATGCATCCCCTAGTGCGCCATTCGCTGGGAATTCCCCCCGAGCAAAACTATCCTGTAGTAATACGGTACACCAGAGAGCAAAGACATCCTCTAGGAATTCCTGGCACACACTTGCTCTGCCTGCTCAGAGCATCCGCCAAGGTGTTGTCTGTCCCCCGCAAGAGGAACTGCCGAAGCCAAGATTTGGTTCTCCCGTAACCAGAACACAGATGTATTGCCTCTGTGCAGAGGGGTTGGGGGTGGGAGTGCACACCACCCTGCTTGTTGAGGCAGTGCATGGCCACTGTGTTGTCTGTCAGGAAGAAGACATGCTTCCCTCTGACAGACGGGGCAAAGGCCCTCAGGGCTAACCTGATGGCCTGCAACTCCAGCCTGTTGATGCGCCAACTGGCTTCTGATGGAGACCAGAGGCCGCTCACCTGCAAATCCTTGCAGTGAGTGCCCCAACCCTTCACAGACGCACCTGTGACCACTTGGGCCTGAGCACAAGGAGGCCAGAAGGGTTCTCCCGCCATGAGATTGCTGCGTGTGTTCCATCAGCCAAGTTTGCAGACTACCTGGCTGGACACAGAGGTTATCTGGGAGTGCTCTCAGATACTGAGACCACTGGTCCCTCAGTAGCCACTGAAGGGATCTCATGCGCAGCGTCGCCTCTGGCATTAGAAAAATACAGGAGGCCATGAGACCCAAACAGTGAAGGAAAGAAGCTTTTGGTACAGTGGTGTGGTTATGAAACAAATGTACCATCTGGGCTATATTGCTAACTCTCTCTCTTCTCAAGGAGAAGCCTTGCCTACCAGAATGTCAAGGACTTTGCTGATGAACCTGAGCCGCTTAATGGGTGTCAAATGGGACTTCAAGTTGAGGGAGAAGCCCAGCCTGTGCAGTAGTAGGCAGGTGTCTTCCAGATGAGACAAAACTTGCCCTGCTGACTCCCCCTGCATCAGCCAGTCACCCAGGTAAGGAAAGAAACAAGTTACTCACCTGTAACTATTGTTCTCCAGCATGGGTATGGCATGGATTCACATGCTCATGAACATTCCCAGTCATCAGGCTGGGAATTCTCCGTAATAGAAAAAAGTTTCAGTTTAGTTTCCAAACTGTCTTTCACCTACAAACCATTCCCTGAGCTCTGGGTCATACTGCCCCCAGCCAATGACTGCCCTCGATCTAAGCCTCTCCTCTAGCAGCCATATTCAGATTTGGTAGCACGTAAAGTGGCAGTAGGACCAAGAGAAGAGCCACAGAGGGGCAGGCGTGAGGGTTCGCATGTGAATCAATGTCAAACCCATGCTGGAGAACAACAGTTACAGGTAAGTAACTTGTTCCTTCTCCAGCATGGTGTCTGGCATGGATTCACATGCTCATGAATAACGTATACATAGCAGTACACACATGCACAACCACGGGAGTTGGCAAGGCTCAACCGAAGCAATCTCTTACCTCCTCACCAGGCTCACCTTCAAGCGAATAGGTTGCGCAGCACTGCTTGGCCGACTCTTTACTCCTACCAGGAATCCCTGTAGACGCAGTAGAACTTCGTGAAGGTGTGCGTTGACCTCCACGTAGCAGCCCTGCAGATGTCCAGCAGGGGCACACCAGACAGGAACGCCGTAGTAGCAGCGATCGCTCTGGTAGAATGGGCTCTCGGGCGGCCAGGAAACAGTCGGTTTGCCAACCGGTTTCAGTGAGTGATACAGTCGTAGAGCCACCTGGAAATGGAAGCCTTGGACAGGCCTTCCCATGGTTCGCAGGACCAAAGTTCACAAACAGCTGAGAAGTTTTCCAGAAAGTCTTTGTGCGGGCCACATAAAACTTCAGCCCTCTAGCCACATCCAGCGAGTGCAACGTCCTTTCAGCCAGCAACAAAGTGTAGGAAAAAACACAGGTAACACCAAGGGCTTGTTTAGATGAAAATCGGACTGCACCTTGGGCATGGAGGGGTGCGTCTGCAGCACCACCCTCATCTGGTGGAAAGCCAAGTAAGGTGTTTACAGGATAGGGCCTGGATCTCACCCACTCGTCGTGTAAAGGTGAAGGCCATGAGAAAAGAGGTCTTCCACGACAGAAGCTTGAGTGGGACAGAATGCATAGGATCGAACAGGGCTCCCATGAGCCTAGTAAGTACTACATTGAGCTCCCACGCCAGGGCCGGAGCCTTCACCGGCGAGAACAAGCGGAATAGTCCCTTGACAAATTCCTTTACTAACCGGTGAAGCCACAAGGAGGGTCGTCCTAGGGATCTGCTGTAGCTGGCGATAGCCGCAAGATAGACCTTGATGGAGTCATGAGCCAGCCCCGATTTAGGCAGCAACAGCAAATTTGGAAGTACCTGAGGGACCGTGACCCTCAGAGGGTCGATATTCTGTGAACGGCACCAAATTGCAAATCTCTTCCATTTGAGTCCATAGCATTTCAAAGTCCATGACGCTCTGGCCTTGGCGAGTACCTCCTTGCAGTCTGCCGGAAGATCGTAACCCCATAATTCTAATGCTGCAGGAGCCAGGCCTTCGGGTTCAACGATCTGAAACCGCAAAGTGCCGCTGAATTGAAGTTCGCCCATTGCTGCCGCCGACTTTGGGGTTGCAGAAATCCCCAGAAGTCCTCCCTCTTGTGCCCACGACGGAGGCACAGGAACAACAGGATCTGCAGAGCCACACAGAAACAGAAGCCAGCTGGAATCATTTCTTCTAACCAAAGATAATGTAACCCTAAGAGGATTTACCTCTTGTTGTGTAGCCTTACTTGTTCTCAGTTGAGACTGGTCTTGGAAGCCCTTGCATAGTTGCTTACAGTTTTGCCCCTCACAAGCCTCCCAGCTTGTGGCCCTTCAAGTGAATCTTATTTCTACAAACCTTTCTAAAAACATTGTGCAAGACTTTTACTTAACTGCAAAGAAGATATTCAACTCCTATAGACTTTGTTTAACTTACATTGACTGTCCTGGCTCCCTGAGAGATACTTCTACCTCGGACTTTGTGCTTTTGCCTTTCCCCCAGGAAAGGGTTCTTTTACTTTGCATTGGTGAGTTTTAAAAGTACTTACCAGTTTTATGAATTATTTGTTAACCTTTGTTTTATTCCCCTATCTAACCATTTGCACCCAAACTCAGTATTGCTCTAAATGACCAGTGATAAATCAATATCCACAGTGTCCTAGCTATTTAAGTCACCTGATGGTGTAGAAAGTGGCTGTGTGTCATCCCCAATGCGTATCATCTGATTTAGAGAAACATAGTGTGTTTTGAAGTGTATCATAATTGTTACATATATATTGCTCCCTTCTGAAGGAGTCTTATAGAACTGACTGTCAAATAAATTAATAATTGTTTAATCAAGAAACCTTGAGTGTTTATTTGAATAACTGTCACTGTGAAACTGGGTTACAAACCTACTGCTCACATTGACCCCTCTTGAGATAAGCCTGGCTGCTCAGCCACACTACCGACCTGTGTAGTACAGACTTAAATCAAAGGTTGGGTTCCTATTGCCAGGAGGTCAAGGTTGCTGTTGTCTTCCAAAGGATACTGCACACAATCTTGCCTACCAGATGCCGCCTCCTCTTCTTGGCCGGCGGTTTCCCCAGCGTCAACGGACGGCCGGAACTGGTGCCACGGGAGGAGCGGGCACTGGGGCCGCCGGGATCCTCCTCTGTACCTCAGACACCAGAGTGTGGAGAGTGGAGAGAATGTCCAGTGAAATGTCTCTTGGCGGTATCTGGGGTACAGGAATGGTAGGTGCTGGGGCTTGTCGTCCTGGGGGCCCCTCGTCGTCGCCTCCATGAACGGTATCCCCGTCGTTGTCGCCCTCGCATCACCCCCCGTCGTGGGGCAAATCTGTGGCGTCACCCTAGTCATCATCGCCCTCCTGGACTGTGTGGACGCAGATAATCTCATCTTCATCAGCCGAAGAAATGTCTGTTCCCTGCAGACCTTCGAACCTCCCCGCCCCCATTCTTCAGGTCCAGCAGGGTCAGTCTAGGACTGGGATCCGCCAACCTCTTTTCCGGGGTCTTCTTAACAGGGACGCCTCCTTCCTGGAAGGAAGAGACACACTGACTGTGGCCAGGGCACCCTGCAGGTCCGCGCCTTACGGCCTTCGAAAGCGACGCCGCCACCACCTCGAGGGAGGGCAACGGCTTTGCATGGTGCACCTGGGCCTTCACAGAGAGGCTGGTCCCCTTGTACGGTTTGGCCATGTCGGACGCCTTGTCCGGCTTGGCCTTATTTTTCGCGCCCTTGTCAGACCCCTTGTCTCCCTTGGCCCCCTGGAGTAGTTGTCTTCCTCTTGGACGACGATCCAGAGTGGTGGCTGGAGTCTGATGCTGATGGAGATGACGATCGCGCCCTCACAATCGCAGGACCCGCAACAGCGGTGATCCTGACGGAAGTGGACTTGTAGTGCTTGGCCTTGTGTTGGGCCCCCACAGGTGGGGCACCCTCAAAGGACTTAGAAACCCGCTCAGGTTTTCCGCATCTGGGAGAGGCAGGCCCCTGGGTGGCAACTGGGGCAGAGGCCTTGGACTGCAACCATGCTGCCAAACGTTGGTGTCGATCCCTCAAAGTGCGCTTCGAGAAGCCACGGCAAAACGCACAATCCTCCTCCTCGTGCGTTGTGTGCAAGCAATACAGGCACTGGGAATGCTTGTCGTTCATGTACATATTCCGCAAACCGCAGTCGGAGCATAGCTTGAAGAGGGAAGCGCCGTCCTTCTCGACCGACATGATCCACGTGGTGCAGGCTTGAGAAATCTTCTGGAAGCCTCCAAGAAGAACACTCAATGAAAAATAGCCCTTGAGGGGCTGAAAGAAATCCGAAAATGGGTCCCTTTTAGTCGGATGGATGATCGATGGAGCACACGAGCTCAATGGACCGAAAAATAGAGTTTAACTCTCAAAAAAGCAAAAACCGCAGCAAAAGCTCGAAGAGCAAAGCACGAGGACTCCCAATACTTGAACGTGCGGTAAAAATCTGACGATGACTGCCAGAGGAGGTGCTTATGTGGAGGGCAGTCACTGGCTGGGGGCACTATGACCCAGATCTCAGTGATTGGTTTGTAGGCAAAAGACAGTTTGGAAACGAAACAAACAGTTTTTCCTCTTACCGAGGATTCCCATCCTGACGGGGAATATTCATGAGCATGTGAATTCATGCCAGACCCCATGCTGGAGAATATATGGACCCCTGATGTCCTGAGGTGAGCCGCGACTACCGCCATGAGCTTGGTGAAGAGACTTGGAGCGGAGGACAACCCAAAGAGAACTGATACTGCTTGTCCACAATGAGGAACCTTAGGAACCTTCTGTGCTTTTGGTGTATAAGCACATGGAAATAAGCGTCCTGCAGGCCAATCGACACCAGCCAGTCCTGAAATTCGAGAGCGTGGCAAATTTCTCTCAACATCACCATCCTAAATTTGTCTTTCCTCAGGCACTTGTTTAGGGCCGTGAGGTTCAGAATGGGACAGAGACCTCCTCCCTTCCTGGGTACAAGGCAATACCAGGAATACCAGTCCGATCCTCTTTGTTGGGGAGGTACCTCTTCCACTGCACTTGACTTGAAGGAACTCTGCTCCCAAGCCGTGCACAGTCCGGTGCACAATACACAGAGCCTTAAACCTAATACATTGGCTTAACCGAAGGGGCTTATTCAGAGACTGCAGCGCTTACAAAATCTGGTCGCTAGAATGGCTACTGGCTCCTCTTATGGAGCCCATATTTCCCTGGTCCTACGGTCTCTTCATTGGCTCCCTGTGAGCCAACGTATTAGGTTTAAGGCTCTGTGTATTGTGCACAGGGCTGTGCACGGCTTGGGAGCAGAGTTCCTTCAAGTCAAGTTCACACGCTATGTTCCCACCCGCGTGTTGCGCTCCACTACTGCTGACCTTCTCATTGTCCCATCTTATCAGCGAGCACGGATAGGAGGCAGGGTCTTTTCTGTAGCTGCCGCCATTATATGGAGTAAACTTCCATTCTTCATCAAGAAAGTAACCAATCACCTTGCTTTTAGGAAGGCGATAAAGCCATTTCTCTTCTGAAATCGGTGTCCTTTTTGTCTTGTTCCACACATGGAACTCCCTCTTCTCAGCGCCAAGATGCCCTTGGGCGAATGCTCACGCTCTACAAAATTCATTAACATAACTGCACCATTCAACAACAGGGCTCTCAGTTCTTCCTGGAGCTCCTGTCCCGGTTGGATTGGGGAGTTGGGTTTCTGCACAGTGGTCTCTTTAGAAAGGGCAAACAATAACCCTACTGAATCAACTGCAGGGCCCAGGCGTCAGAGGTTATCTCCTGCCACTGGGGCCAATGCCCTGCCAACCGTCCACCAACCGGTGCATCGTGGAGGGAAAATCAAAGTGGCTTAGAGGGCGGAGGCGTCCCCGCCGCTGTTGATGCTGGCTGGGCTCTAAAGGCCTCTCTGCCACTTCCGGGTTGCGAGAAGCGCCTCTGCCCCGGCCTGTCTTGACGGAGCTGCGCCTTCCTGCCATAGGGTATGTAAAGTATATAACCCCTGCCTCTGGAGGCAGAGCTGAAAGCAGGCTTGGCCAGCTGTGTCGCTAGGCCCAGTGATTTAGCAGCCAACTTAGATTCTTTAAACTTTTCCAAAGATTTTTCAGTTTTGTGACTGAAGAGCATGTCTCCCTCAAAGGGCATGCCAGCAACCTGTTCAGAAAATTCGAAGAGAAGCCAGAAGTTTTCAGGTAGACCTGCCGCCTCATTACCATTGCTGAACCCATTGCTTGGCCAACACAGTGCACCATGTCCAGGCCCGTCTGAAATGACTGCTTGGTCACCTCCTTCTCATCCTCCATCAGCTGTAAAAATCCGTCCCGCATGGCACCCTCAGGGACATATTCTGCAGCATGTTCCACAGTTTCCACTTGCCGAAGGAGTATTTCGCAAACCCACAGGCAATAGCTGTGGGCTTGAATGCCATGCTGCCAGAGGTGAACACCTTTCTGGCCAATGAGTCAGATTTCTTTCCCTCCCTGTCGGTAGACAGATTCAAAGTGGATGCCGCTGGTCTGGTGGAAATAGTGGCAGCCTGTATAACCAACCCTTCCGGGGAATGGTGTGTGGTGAGAGTACAAGGGTCTCCTCTTTTAATATTGGCGTTTATAGGGGGAATAGTGCAAGAGTGCTGCCATAAGGAGGATAAAGGGTCAGCAATGGCTGGGTTGAATGACATGTTATGCTCAACTGTGGGACCCTCGTCCAAGATATCAGTGAGCTCATACTGTGGATGGACACCTTCAATCCACGGGTGTCAACCTTGTCAACCAGAGCCCTGAACTTGACATTAGCAAGAGAATAGGGCTGGTTTTGTTGCAAAGATCAGGAGAAGTACCCAGGCCACTAGCGTCCTGTAAACCTTGATCCAAGGCCAATAAATCAGACTGGCCGTTGAAATAATCGACGCAGCCGGCTCCTGTGTAAACGGGGTCCACTTGCTCATCAATACCGAAAACGGATTGCGTCGAGTCAAATCCCGATCTCGATAATGGCATGAAAGAACCATTGCCGACTGTCAGTGCTGAGGGCTTGACCGACAACGGAGTAGGCTTCGAAGGCAAAGTGGCTTTCGGTGCCGATGGTTCCTTCAGCGCTGAAAAACGCTCAGACGACCGATGGACGCTGTGCGCCTCGGCCTTGCAGCCTTCCGCCGATGTATGCCTGGTAGGTGTGATGCCCAAAGGAGTTTGATGTTGACAGAGTGGCCGGCTTAGGGTCAGAAGAACCGAGCCCTGCTTTTGCCACCAAAGCTTGCTGGCCCGGGCCGGATCTGCTCCTACAGCAGCTTGCCATTTAAACATTTCAAGCATAGAAGTTTTAAAACATTCCCACTCTTCCAGAGTGGTTGGCCATGCTGAGGGCTTAGCTCGTTCTGACGACAGGCTGGACTTGCGTCGATGGCGGTGGTGCTGCTTCTTCTGAGAGGAAGACGAGGAATGGCTCCTGGAATGGGACAGTTTCCTGGTCTTCTTGCAATGTCGTTCCTTCGCCGTGCCGGGGGTCGGCTTCTCAGTCTCTGAAGACCGGACGAGAGACTGTGCCTGAGACTTGGTGGACTGGCGGCCAAAAGCCAGTTTCCTGGCCCTCTCATGAAGGGACTTGGGCTGCATCTTTGCGCTTGATAACCAGGCCTCCCTGTCATGATTAACACTCATTCACCGCCGACAGACGTCGTGGGGGTCGGTCACAGACAATTTGGCCTTGCAATCACAGCATTGCTGGAAGCCTGAAATACTGTGACAACATTGCATCAAGGTTTTCTAGGAAAAACGTACTATTTGGTACAAAAAAATGGAGTAAACTCGAGTCGTGTTCCTAATGCAGCATGCAAGCGCATGGAAAAAAGGAACTGAAGCTTGGGGCGCAGTGACGTGCTATATGTATACTTCCGGAGCAGACGACAGAGAGCCGGACAAGACGGATCGACGATTTATGGCCGAGTCGAGGTCAACTACGTCCCTTGGCAAAAAGCCTCCGAGCAGCCGAGCTGGGTGATGGATAGCTATCAAGATGAGGAATCTGCGGGAGAAAAGCAATCCATTGAACTCCACCCATTTTACAACATGTGGACAAGTGTCTGGCTTAAACCCCATACTGGATTTCTAACACAGGGTTGCCCTTTAAAGCATCTTTGTTCTACTTCTGGTCTGCCTTCAAACTAAAAGAGTCACACAATGGTGTGGAAAGGGTTGCACAAGGTTTTTTTGGGTCACCTGAAACCTGAGATCTTTCATATATGTCAAATTATGAATGAGGATTTTTCGAAGTAGAAAAATACTTATCAAGCCTGAATGCTTAACAAATGATCAGAGAAAGAAAAGTAGAAGTGGGCTGAGCCTCCCAGCACTACTGCTGACTCACTGGCATTTTTTACATTGATTTTTCAGGTCAGTGAGACTCCCTCGCCTCCTGCATTTACTTTTTCGGGGAGCAACGGACCTTTTTAATGTTAAGTGAGTGGAAACTCTCCCCTTTGTTTGGCATCCATGTGTTCCTATGGCAGCACCCCCTACTGTATGTGGTGTGCTGCCAGAAGCCCCTTTTGCAATGTCGTTTTGGTTGCACTGGGTAGCAGTGCAGGAGTAGTTCTTTTTATGGCATGTCTTTTTATCTTTGCACAAGAATGTCAATTGGGGGTCGTAACTGCGACCCCCGAGATCTCCCTTGCTACCCCAAAACATTTTTTTTTAAAAATGAACTATTTAACAACACATTATCATTTGGCCTTGGACCGCGGATTTCCAAAATCATTCCCAGGGGATAATTTGAGGAGGCCACCCTGTTATGGCGAACAGGGAAGACACAGAGGTAAATCCAACCCAATCAAGGGAAGATAAGCAAGTGGCAAGGCTTAGTCTCAGGTAGGGTGCGAGTTTGTCTAGGGCTACAATGAGTCCACCCAGAGTTACACCAATAATTCGAGTTAGGCAAGTATAAAAATACAATAGTTTATTAGGCCTTTAAAATACACTAAGCAAATAAAACCTTTAGGCAAATAGCACACAAAAATAAAACAGATTATATACATTCACTAATTGGAGAAATAGAATAGCATTTCAGCCAATAACCAGTGAAACATAGGCAAGTACTCATATGCTTTATAACTAGAAAGAACACTTCAGGATAATCATAGAACAGCTTCCCTAGCTCTTATAAAGCCCTAAGACTGTTTGGGGCCATGTGCCCAAACATCACCAGTTCCAAAATCTATTCTTCTCAGGTAGGTTTATTAAGAGTTTGACAGTGCCAGTGGTTATGAACAATAAGAGTCAAAAGGTTAAAAATTCAATAAAGTAAGGGGGCGCTGTTGCACAGCTACGAAATCGCTGCCCGATTGTGAAGCTCCGTCCTGGGTCAAATCCTGACCAAAGATATATCCTCATTGGTGCCACTATCCATCACGGAAAGTAGAAATACACACGCCGGAAGGCTTGGAGTCGAAGGTTTCTCACTTTGGAAAACCCTTGATGTAAGGCGGCCGAGGAATTTGCACTTGCAAATCACCGGTTGAGACTGAAAGTGCAATCCGTCTATGACATCCGAGCAGTGCAGGCCGCAGCGGGGGAGGAGCTAACTTTGGCCTTTACGCCGAACCCGTGATACACCCTCTTTTCACATCCCCCCGTTGCAGAGCCTACACGTCACCACCTAGACTAAGGGAGATCTGAGGAGTGGAGCAGGCCCTCTATCCATCTGCGACCTGCGCACTGTTACTCCGTCGTGGGGAACCCAGACTGCCTACAGGCTGTGAAGCCCTCCTTGCCGCATAGCGGAACGCTGCACAGAGGACGAGCTGCCCTACTCCAGCTGAGGGACCGGAGTGGCAGACCCTGCTACCCACGTGTGGGTGAGGACGGACCGTGAAGAGGGCAGGAAGGGACACTGCCGTGGACGCCCTTGCTGTGGGAGTCACGCAAATTGGTAGCCCGCAGTGCTGCAGCTACGGATGACTGCGGCGGTAAATCAACAGCTTTCACCTGATCCAGCTGGCTGATACTCGGTCTCTCTACGTCCTGCTTCTGGCATTGTGCCGCCATGTTCGGAAGCGGCTGTCGCCGCGGGAGGTGCATAGCGAGCCCTACGAAGGAGATATCAGAAACACTGCACGCCATGCCCTACATAATAATGCGGGTAAGACCAATCCCCAACACCCACACCCCTACTGCACACTCAGCCTTTGGGGAACAGTGATCCTTCTGATCTCGGGAGAGCTGCTGCAACTGCCCATTACATACGGGTATCCACTGGACAACGAGCAACAGACCCACGCGGCTCTATCCTGCACACGCTGAGGACACTGTTGAACCAAAACAGAGTGGGACGAGAGAGGTGGGTGAATTGGCGGCTGGTGCTGGGTGCACGCAGTGGAGTCTTCTGTACACGTAAGGCTGCAAACCTACCCTGCCTACACGGAGCGAGGCAGGGGAGGCACGTGCAGATAAGAGTGGCGCTTGGCCATTACATGGACTTGGGAGGACTTGGCACTTCCTCGAACTCGTAGGCAGCTCTACAACAGGACCTGGCAAACAGCATCACTGGGTGAGCAGCCAACAAGCCTGCCTGGACCACATCCTGCGCCCACAACCTGGTGACGTTGTAATCAAAAGTCAATTAAGACAGAGGAGCGGAGGAACTTGCTTTTGGGCCCGGGAATAAGTAGGAGAGTTTTATCTACGTGGGAGACTACAATCCATCCTATTACCTACAGGGAGATGCAAACTAAACACTGGTAAGAGGTTGCGGTGGGAACACTCTGCATGGGCTGTGAGGACACCAATACTGCAACTATCACTAAATGCATACGTAACTGGCTAGCAATTCTCTGTTCTTCATAAGAACAGACCTCTCTTGGCCTGTACGCCTGCTGTACTCTGCAGTGTCCGTGGCTGGCCCCCAGGACACCAATATTGTTGCATATTCAGTCGCAACATATCTACACGGCATGATCCAGGCTAGTGGGGGAACACTGTTTTGCGGGAAGAAACAATCCACCCTGCCTCTCACAGCAAGCACCCTAAAATAAGACAAGTGCAGGTCGCATTGGAAGCAAAAGATAGGGCGTCAATATAACAACGCCATCCTGCTGCATTGTGAACTTGGGTGACGGCTGGTGGGGTAATATCCGTTGACTGAAGAGGAATGTTTGGATACTAGCCAGATTACATCATTTGGAAGCAAAGGCGAAAGTACGCTGAACATTGCCACTGCTAGACCAGGAGGGAGTACTTGCATACCTGACAGACAGCAAGTCCTCTAAACCGTGCTAGCTTCTCTGAGGAACCACTGTTCAAACCAGACTGTCCCCAGTAGGCCAGCCTTAGTGTAATCCAACAACAATGACAAAGGGTGCAGGCGGTAAGAAAAAAGGCCCTATGGATTTGTTTACAAACTCCCAGCAGCCGGTGGCAACTATGGCGATGCTCCAGGCTGGCGATGCCTCATCAACATCAACAGGGAATCCTAGAGAAGACCATCTATTAACAACTGCAGAGACATTTTTTTTTATCTGTCAATGTCAAATTGGATGACATAGTAGCAACTATTGAGTCGCTCAAGGCAAAACTGGAGAAGGAAAGTGCCCCGATAACAGAAACTGAAGCCAGAATAAGCGTAACCGAAGATAAGGTAGACCAACATGATCGCTACATAACGCACTTAAAGGGAGATCTATCCAAGATACGTGGCAAGTTCGAAGATTTAGAATCAAGTTCCAGAAGGAACAATGTACGAATCGTCGGAGTTCCAGAATCTGCAGGCAAAGGTCAAATGGAAATCTTTGGGGAAGCACTCCTGAAGTCCCTGTTTGCTATGGCTTGGTTTTCTGATCAATTTTTAATAGAAAAGGCCCATCGCACCCTGGCCCCGACACCCCAGCCAGGGGCACCTCCCCGCACCATTATAGCCAGGCTGTTGAATTACAGAGACAGAGACTTGATCCTTAGAATGTCCAGAGAGATGGGAATGTTGAAGTACGAGGAGAGCAGCATCCACATATATACTGATTTTGCTGGGGGGTGTAGGCCAAAAGAAGGTCCTATGATCTGGTGAAGAGACAGCTCCGTTTTCCACGTATCCCGTATACATTGATCTTCCCTGCTAACTTGCGGATCCAACATGGGGGCAGGGCTCACTTTTTTGAAAACCCTACTGAAGCTATGAACTATGTCGAATCCTCTATTCCGCTTCCACCCTGGGACCGCGATATGGACCAAAACAGAAGGCCAAGACCTAATGACAACAGGAGAGACCCTGCAAACTGAACTACGTACATTGCCATATCCTTTATGCTTACTGAAAGGGGGAGTACATGGGTGGCACCAATACAAGTATGTTAGAGTTGCCCGGACGGTGCCGAGCAGTTGTGGCTGACATGGTTTCTGCAGCATACACACCTCGGGAAAGTTCCAAGAGTTATGGGGGAAAGATCATCTAGTTGGGGTTGATGGTGCGGGTGGTGGGGAAGGTCCAGATGTTAAAGAGTTCATATTTGAAAAGGATGGGGGGCGGGAAGGGAGGGTGAGGAGAACCGGAGAGGTTGGGAAAGTTAAACGTTTTGAAAATAATGGTCATGTTACAAAGAAAGCATGGAAAGCAAGTATGCACACACTGCAATTGGTAGACAAGGTCAATGTAAATGGCAACTAAAGGTTCCATAGGGAAAGGGCTAAAAATCAAGCTTCTGACCTGGAATGTCCGGGGTTTTAACAATCCGGCTAAGGCTAAGAAAGTTGGTACATATGTGTTGTGGCATGCTTCACAGATCCTGATGGTGCAGGAAACACATGCTCTTAAGAAAGTGAATGCAGCTTTTGTCGCTAACTGGTGTGCACTGCGTTATGATGTTATGTTACTTTACATTTATATAGCGCCTTATGTACCATTGGTATGGTCTCAAGGCGCTGGTAGGTTGAACACCCTCGGGAACCGAAGTTCAAGTCAGTAGAGAGAGTCAAAGGTGCGTGTGAGCACTGGATACATGTGCAGCTGGTGTGGCATTCGTGTGATAGCTGCTTCTTAGCGGTAGGTGTGGTGGTTGAGAGATCAGGAGTATGTGTTAGTTCTGGCAGGTTTTTATCCAGACCGATTCTGGCTGCGTTACGCCTGAAGAGAACGCCTAGGCTGGAGGGTGTGTAACCAGCAGTGTTTAGTTATAGTGATGGGGAGTATGAGGCAGATGATGGTATGAGAACAGCTATACCGAATGGTGTCATAGTATTGCTGTGTTCTAGTTGAGTGGTAGTGTAAAGAAGAGAGTAAGCGTGGAGATTTGATATGGTGGTTTACATTAAGTGTTTGAGATCGGGCCCACTCAGATAGTTCCATGTACTCCATTCGTTCTCGTTTCTCCTGGGTCATCCGTTTCATTGGTTCCACCCAGTTTATTCGTTCCACTCACATACTACACTTGTTCCAACCCCATACTTCCATGCGTTCTAATTACATTTTTCATTTAATCGATCCACTTCACCCGGTCCATCCACATACTTCAATCGTTCTATTCAATATATTTGACCCGTTTTGTCCACACACTTCACCCGTTCCTTCCTCATAGTTTACACGTCTCATCTATATGTATATAAAGAAAATGCCACTGAAAACAGCTACCCACCTACACACGTGCTAGGGGTGTCTCGTGATACATGTCTGCATCTGGTCCTCAGCCACACAGCCCTCTAAAAAAGAGGACTCCTCAGCTCTAATTGCTGAGTTTACTACGTCTCATCTATATACATCGCCCATTCTTCCAGATCCATCCTCTGTTCCTGACACCCACTATCTGTTACCGCCCTTTACTATATCCATTCCTTCCAACCACTTCACCCATTCATCCACATACATCACCCGTTTGCTACATGCTCGACACCCACTCCGTGCTCTCCACCCGCTCCGCACTCAGTATCTGCCCCCTGCTCCGCACTTTACACCATACTCTACATCCGCTGAACACCCTACAATGGCTGAACACCCTATGTCTGTTCGAGACTATCACGCCCTACATCCTTTCAACACCCTAAATCTGTTCGGCAGCATACATCCGCTCCACTCTAAACGCACACACAACGTACCTTCGCACCACAACGTATATCCGCTCCACGTACTCATCCGCTCCACGCACCCATCCGCTCTACACGCTCATCTGCTCAACGCATTCATCTGCTCTACGCGCTTCATCTAGTCTACCGACTTTACCCGCTCCACTCACTTCGTTCATTTATCCTGCATTATCGGTTCAGCCCATGTCATTTGTCGTACACACTCCACCCGTTCCGTGCTCTCCATCTGTCTCATGCACTACACCCGTCTCATGTACTCAAATCGGCTATTCTGTACTTTCCATTTATGCCATGCACTCATACATTCCATGCCATCTGTGTACTCATCAGTCTCCTGTATTCATCTTTTATCCTCTTCTCTTTATTCATTTAGTCCATTTTGTTCCTTTCGTCCATTGCAATCATTACATCCATTTAATTAATTTCAACCACATTATTGTTTTCGTATGATTTATTCTTTTTATCCACTTCACTGCTTTGATCTACTTTACTCATTCTATTCGGTTTGTCCTTTTAGTTTACATTAGCGGTTATTTTGCCGATTTCTTGCTTGGATCGTGATGTTGTATTGTTATTTGTCTTATTATTATTAAAGGCATGGTCTAGTAAAAAATGTTATTTAAAAAACAGATAGGCAACATAAAAAAAAATACTAGCATTCCCTTTTTTACAACTTCCTTTGTAAAATTTTGAGCTATTCAAGCTCAAAATTCGCAAAAGCAAGCACATGGGCGCATCCATTTTGTGAAATGGATGCCCTCCTGTGCTGGCTTTTGCGGCACTAATGAAGGAAAAGCCAGCCAGCTGTAGTAAACAAAAGCTACCGCTGGGTGGCTTTCCCTTCATTAGTGCTGTACGCAGAGGACGGGGACCGGAGACCAGAGCAGGAAAGCTGCAGCTGAATCTCGGTAAGTGCTATTTATTTAAAAAAAAAAATAAGCACTAGCTGCAGTTTTTTTTTCTAAGTTTTCCGGGCTGGAGGAGCCCGGAAAACTTAGAAATAAAACCGCAGCTTTAAAAATGTTGTATTTATGTTTGCGGTCGCTTTTGAAGCGACCGCAAACATAAATACGTTATTGTGTTGGAAAACGCTGCGGTTTTTCTTTCCAAGTTTCTCAGGCTCCTCCGGCTCGGAGGAGCCTGAGAAACTCGGAAAGAAAAACCGCAGCGTTTTCCAACACAACCGCGTTGTTTCTGCCTGAATCTGCTTTCCCATTTGGGGCTCTCGGGCTCCCCGTGGAGCCCGAGAGCCCCAAATGGGAAAGCAGATTCAGGCAGAAACAACGCAGCATTTAGCATTTCCCATTTGGGGCTCTCCGAGAGCCCCAAATGGGAAATCAGCTGTAGGCAGAAACACTACGCGGCATGTAAACACAACCGCGCTGTGTTTCTGCCTGCTGTGGCTTTCACTTTGGGTCTCCGGTGCTCCCCTGGGAGCACCGGAGACCCAAAGTGAAAGCCACAGCAGGCAGAAACACAATGCGGTTGTGTTGGAAAACGCTGCGGTTTTTCTTTCCGAGTTTCTCAGGCTCCTCCGAGCCGGAGGAGCCTGAGAAACTTGGAAAGAAAAACAGCAGCGTTTTCCAACACAACCGCGTTGTGTTTATGTTTGCGGTCGCTTCAAAAGCGACCGCAAACATAAATACAATGTTATTAAAGCTGTGCTTTTATTTCTAAGTTTTCCGTGCTCCTCCAGCCCGGAAAACTTAGAAAAAAACCGCAGCTAGTGCTTATTTTAAAAAAAAAAATAAACAGCACTTACCGAGATTCAGCTGCAGCTTTCCAGCTCTGGTATCCGGTCCCCGTCCTCCGCGTACAGCACTAATGAAGGGAAAGCCACCCAGTGGTAGCTTTTGTTTACTACAGCTGGCTGGCTTTTCCTTCATTAGTGCCGCAAAAGCAAAAGCCAGCACAGGAGGGCATCCATTTCACAAAATGGATGCGCCCATGTGCTTGCTTTTGCGAATTTTGAGCTTGAATAGCTCAAAATTTTACATAGGAAGTTTTAAAAAAGAGAATGCTAGTATTTTTTTTATGTTGCCTATCTATTTTTTAAATACATTTTTTTACTAGACCATGCCTTTAAGATCTAGCAGTTTTTTTTGAGGTGCTTCCATTGAGATGCTGTTATTCAGATTGAGTTGGTTTGAGTACGGGGTCGGTTTTACGGGAAGAGCCAAGTTTTCAGTAATTTGCGGAAAGACATGAGGTCTTCGGTGAGGCAGATGTGGGGTGGAAGTGTGTTCCACAGCGTGGGGGCCAAGGCTGAGAATGATGATCCGCCTGACCTGACTGAGTTTGTTTTAGGCATGACTAGGAGGCCGGCTGAGCTTGATCATAGGGTACGTGGAGGGTGATAGGGTTTTAGTTTGTCTTGAATATATTGAGGTCCAGTTTTATGCAGTGCTCAGTGAGAAATGCATAAGGTTTTGAAGGTCACCCTTTGGGCAACCGGAAGCCAATGCAGAGTTTTGAGGGCTGGGGAGATGTGGTCTCTCGAGCCGAGCGCTAGTAGCAGTTTGGCTGCAGCATTTTGTGCTCTTTGTAGTTTAGTCAGTTGGTATGTGTGGACTCCGAGGTAGAGGGGGTTAGCGTAGTCCAGTCTTGATATAACAATTGATTGGACCACGGAGAGTCTGTTGGGAAATGAGAGGTATGGAAAGATGCGCCTAAGAGTTTTAAGGTTGTAGTAGCAGGACTTTGAGACGTTGTTGACTTGGCGCAAGAGTATTAGGTCAGAGTCTAGGGTGCATCCAAGGTTTTTTACTGAATTATAGGGAGTCTGTGAGTTGCGCATGGCAGATGGCCAGGGTAGTGGGTGTGGAAGAAGTTCGGAGTAGCCACATACCATGATTTCGGTTTTGGAGCGGTTTAGCAAGAGGTGGTTTGTGGTCATCCAGAGCTCTATGTTGAGAAGACAGGCAGCAAAGTCAGGTCAGCAGTTGGGTTTTGAGTTCAGGATTTTTAGAATTAGTTGAGTGTCATCAGCGTAGTTGTAACACAGGATGTTGTGTGAACAAATTATTCGTGGCAGGGTGGCCATGTAGAGATTGAACAGGAGGGCTGATGGGCATGCTCCGTGTGGGACTCCCGTGTCGACTGGTCACGTGGACTGGTGGAGAGTAGCGTTATTTGGTACCTATCTTTGAGGAACGAAGCTATCCATTTGAGAGCGGTTCCACGAATTCCTAGGGAGTGGAGGCGGTCAAGGAGGACTATGTGATTGATTGTGTCGAAGGCGGCGGATAGGTCAAGAAGGATTAACGCAGCGCATCCCGCAGAGTCTGCCGTGTTTTTAAGGTCATCCCAGATTGAGGTTAGGGTGGTTTCAGTTCCATGTCGGGCTCTGAAACCTGATTGTGCGGGGTCAAGGAGATTGTTGGCTTCGACAAAGGCAATTAGTTGGGAGTAGGCGGTTCGGTCAATGAGTTTGGCAAGGAACCTGGAGTTTGAGATGGGGTGGTCGTTTTTGGGCTGGAGAGAAGGTTTTTTTATTAGAGGTTTGACATGAATCGTTTTGAATGTGTCAGGAAAAATTCCAGAGGAAAGGGAGTCATTTATGATGGATCTTGCATGTTCACCTGCGCAGGTAGAAGCGAACATTTCTTTGAGGGTTGTGGCCGGGCAAGGGTCTAGCGGAGAGCCGGATGGTTTGCGGGCAGAGAGTAGTTTGAAAAATTGGTGGGGGGATATTGGACTAAAGGAGTCGCACATTGGTTGGGTATTGGTCGGAGGCGGTGGGTTTGCCGGTATGGGGGGTGGATAGCCTGGTAGGTGTAAGAGAGCTAGTTTGTTGGTTAGAGCGTTTGTTCTTTCGAGTGCTGTGGTGTAAAAGTGGAGAAAGAGTGAGTCTGAGGTCAACCCAGTTATAAAGTCAAGGATTTACGGGACACCTTGGACAATCTGTTGCAAGGGAGACCAGGCGGGACACAGTACCAGAAATGGTGAGAAAGCTCCAGCGGGGGCAGTTGTTCTTGGCAGCGGGTGCAAGTCGTGGCTTCAACCAGAGGAAGAGATCTCGACGAGGAAGAAAGCTGGAGGTCATTGCACTGGCAGGGAAGAAACCAGCCGCAGAGTTTCCTGATTAAAAGGTACAACCCTTTTATTCGCGGTAGTGGTGAAGCGTGGCTATCCGGCCGCCGGGGTGCTTGGCACGGGCGATTCGACCACGAGACGATCCAGGAAGGTGAAAAAGGCAAACTGGTTGGTCCCACCAGCTCAAAGGGAAGAAGATTCTCCTGGAAGAAGATCTCCTCTGTCTTCGGCGAAGTGGTGAGTTTGTACAGCAGGGTTCCACCGGTGTTGGTGTCGTTGTAGATGGCTCAGCTTCTCCCCTCTTCGGATTCTTTAGGTCATGTGGCGACTTCTGAAGTTCCAGTCCCCAAAGCCCTGCTTTTATGCAGCAAAACCCCCATTCATCAGCCTAGCTGTCACTCAAACATGAACTGGGCGGCTCACCACTGGGCCAATCGCACAAGAGTGCGACTTGAGTTGCCAAGGCAACTCAGTCCAGAGTGCCTAATCCCCCTCCCACACATCCTGTTGACCCCAGACAGAGTGGCATCATTTGGAGGGCTTCTGTGGAGAAAAAAAAGTGGAACAAAGGGCTCGACTTGGGTTAGAGTTTCAGAGGCGAACACAAACGCCATTTTAAAACCGAGTCCTGGCAAAAAGACCCAACCGGGGAATAAATATTAAATAAATAACCAAGCGGTATCTTTAACATTGCACCAAAAAAAGTGGTGCGTTTAAAATGAATGGGAAAAACCCATAGGAAATATTCCGATGGAAAATTTCGCGTGGTATCCACTGCCACCAGCCAGACACTCGACAAGGGGGGGACTGGACAGTGCCCCCTTGAAAAACAGACCCAGGGGCCATCGAATTACCCCTACCAGTACTTCCACAATATGATGGTTTGTACTGATTCTGTTCAAAATTTGAGACTAGTAAAGCCAATGGTGACTTTACATGCCCTGGGAGACAGTAGTCAGTCCCAGGGTATGGAGTCTATGTTTGGGGGTCACTATGACACCCCTTTGTTACTGCACTGAGGGTGCTGTGTAACACGCATTCCAAAAACACATGAAGCCCTATGGAGTAAAAGACCCCAAAGCCCATAAAACACATTACATAGTCAAAGGACATTCTCAAATCATGCCTAAGAGTGGGAGAAAGAGAGTCTCACTCTTAGCAGGAGAAAAAAATAAACCCCAAAAATCCAGCAAAGCTGCTGGGGGACTCACTAGGTTTGGGAAATTAGCCTTAACGGAGAATTCTCCCTAACAAGGTGTGAACCATCTAAGGAACAGGCCATAGCGGGCTGATGGTTTGCACGAGGGTGTGAGCCGCGTTAGTGGGGTGTTGAGCCATGAGTCAAAGGCATCGGGGGTTAGTTGATTATTGGATTGGCAGGTAGGTGGAGGAGACTGGAGGAGTGCGTCGGTTAGGTCAGGAAGGATTATTCGTTTTTTCCAGCATTTGCGTAAATTCAGAGGTTCAGGTTCGGGTACAGGAAGCGGGTTGGGTGAGTGAATGGCGAAAGAAACAATGAAGTGATCGGACCAGATGATAGGGGTGGGGGGGGTTTAGATGTATCCGGTTGTGGGAGCTGAAGATGGCATCAAGAGTGTTTCCTTTATAGTGATTCAGGCCGTTTATGTGGGGTTGGAAGTTAATACTCTGCACAAGCTAGGGGAGTCCTTACACTTATTTATCTCTCATTGGGTTTCCGTTTTATGAAGAGCAAGGCCGACCCTCTGGGACGATATGTACTTGTATGGGGCGAGATAACTGGACATCCAGTTGTATTGATGAATACTTACGGACCCAACCTAGATGACCCGGAATTTTACCAGACAATTGTGGACATGCTTCACCCACTAGATGAGACTTGGGTAATTTGGGGTGGGGACTTCAATACTATCCTAAACACACATTAAGATCGGTCTTCTGACGCTCCCCAGTTGCTTACGAAAGCAGCTGGCACATTACATCAGCTTCTATTGCAATTGCCCCTTGTTGATACATGGAGGACTCTCCACCCACACAACAAGGAATTCACATATTATTCCACGGTCCATGATTCGGAGTCCCGCATAGATTACTGGTTGATAACCGCCTCGATTGCCAACATGGTACAGAGCTGCAATATCCTTCCACGCACATTGTCCGACCTTTCCCAGATCTCGCTGAGTCTTGAATTGTACAATCTCCCCCCCGCCCCTGCACCACAATGGAGGATGCCCTCTGCGATTCGCAGAGACCCTGGTGTGACCGAAGCTCTACATATCGAAATTGCAGAGTTCTTTGCCATTAACGAAGGATCCGTTAGCACCCCTTCGGTGCTTTGGGGGACCTTTAAGGTCTGGATCCGGGGCATCTTCATGGCCAAAACCACTGGATCACTTAAAAATATTAGAAGAGAACTAGGTCAAATCGAATCCCAGCTCATACCACAAAAATAACTATAGTACAACACATAAGGAGGAGACTCTAGCAAGCATTCATGAGCTATTAGGTGAATTCCACAGGTTAGCAGATAGGGAGGTGCTGCATATGGCTACCCCATTAAGAGCTTGCAGATATGGTGATGGGGATAAAGCTGGCAGGTCATTGGCTAATATATTGAAAGCAGTGAACTATCACAATCCCATTGCTGGGATTCAAGCTATAAACGGTTCAATGGTGACCCAAGACAAGGACATAAACAACACATTCACACAATTTTATTCTACACTATATTCTTACCGAGATGAGGTTACGGCAGACGAGCTTTTGGGATATTTAAACAATTTGGCTCTCCCTGTGACCTCGCCTGAAGTCAAACTCACTCTAGATAAACCTGTAACACAGGAAGAAATTGTCAGTGCCATTAAGTTGCTGGCATCTGGGAAAGCACCTGGATCAGATGACCTTGCAATCAAGTTATATAAAGAATACCATCAGGAATTGGTGCCTGTCCTACCAGGTGTATGGGAGGAAGGTATGGAGCGGGGCACACTCCCAGAGTCGATGCGTGAAGCTATTATCACAGTGTTATTAAAGCCACAACGTCCCCCGCATGATATAGCCTCCTATAGACCCTTGGCATTGATTAATACGGACGCTAAAATATTCTCAAAAATCCTGTCAATGAGGCTTCTCCCTAATATGTCCCAATTAGTGCAGCCGGATCAATCTGGTTTAATTACCACGAGATCAACTGCCTTGAACCTCCGACGTCTGTTTAGGGTGATGACTCATGCAAGTCCGGATGCGAAAGCCGTAGTGGCTGCCTTAGATGCCGAAAAAGCATTCGACTCTGTATCCTGGAAATATCCGTTCATGGTGCTGGGACACTTTGGGATTGTTTGTTTATTATTTATTCATTCTAATTTGTAGAGTGAGCAGCATCCCGGGGCATCATGGAGCTTGTTACAGACATAAGCTTAGTTACAGGCAGGGAACAAAATCCATTTTGAATACAGGCATTTTACATGAGAAACAAAACATACAATTGGTTAGATGAAAAGGAAAGTTTTGAGTTTTTTCCGGAAGGCAAGGAGAGAGTTTTCTGCTCTGATCTCTGAGGGTAGCGCGTTCCATAGCTTGACGGCTATGTGGGGGAAGCCTAACCCTCCAGCTTTAGCCCTGTTGATGCGTGGCGTGTGTAATTGGTTGGTGTAGCGAGTCCTAGTAGGTCGAGTAGAGGTTGATTTAGTTAGAGTCTCTGATAGATATGATGGCCCGTAAGGTTGAGGCATTTATAGGTGAGGGTAAGGCTTTTAAATGTGATGCGCTCTTTAACCGGGAGCCAGTAAACTGGCAAGGGAGATAGGTTCCCTTTTGGGGAGGCTCAGTGCAGCTCTTAGCGCATTATTTTGTGTGACTTGGAGTTGGTTTAGGTTTTTTGTAGATGTACCTGCTAGTAGGGAATTACAATAGTTTAGTTTTGCACCAATGGTAGCTCCAACGATTGATAGACAATTTGGCTTGGATAGGTATGGTTTTATAGCGTTAATGAGTTAACCTAAGCGCTAACCTGCCTAGTCATGGATAGTGTTGAATTTATGTATACCCCAAGGGTTTTGACAGATGTGGAGACAGGGATGATAGTATTGTCAATGGTGAAGTTGGAGTAGTTTGTCAAGTTTGGCTAATGTATTTTTTGACCTAGTATGATGATTTCGGTCTTCCCCGTTGAGGCAGAAGCCGTTGGCTGCCATCCAGGCCTGAATGGTGGTGTATATGGTATGGAGTGCTTCGGAGTCTCTGTTGTATGAGCCGGTGAGAGGTAGGAGTACCTGACTATCATCCGCGTAATTATTATACGCGATACCCAGGGCATCAAGTTTATCAAAGAGGGGCTTCGTAAATAAATTTTATAAAGTAGGTGCTGTGCAAGAGTCTTGTGGGACTCCGCAGTTGATAGTGGTGGGGGCTGCATTGGCTATGTTGGAGAATACTTTCATTGCCCCGCCTTCCAAGAAGGTGACCCATAGAGCTGCTTTATTGGAGAAGTTAGCTGATTGGGTGAGGTGTGTGGCGAATGTCTTGTGGTCCACCAAATCAAAAGCCGCCAAGAGGTCTAGGAGTAACAAGAGAGCTGGCTTGCCTTTGTCCATGATTTGGGTGATCTGATTTTTGAGGTCCACCAAAGCTGTTTCGGTGCCGTGACCTTTGCGGAACCCAGACTGTCTAGTCCCGAGAATGGAGTGAGTTTCAAGGAACATATTGGATTTGGCAATGGATTGGCCTGTACTTCCCGGGTTGTGTCCGACTCCTATATACTAGCCCGGGGGCGAGAGTCCTTACAAACCGAACATTGTCAACAGTATTCCTCCTCGGTAGGGGAACTAAACAGGGTTGCCCCTTCTCCCCAATACTTTTCGCCCTCACCATCGGGCCCATGGCCGCCTTTGTTCGACAGCTACATGGACACAGGGGAAATAGGATAAGAGGGTCTCCATAAATAATATCTTTGTACGCTGATGACACTCTCCTTTATGTCCGAGACCCAGAACATAATCTTGAACCCATTATGAAGGATAGCCATTAATTTGCTCGGTATTTTGGTTTCAAAATAAATGATTCTAAATCTGAATTATTCCCCATCACACACGCTACCACACATCCATACAATATTAGTGGGTTCAAATGGGAACCCATCGAGTCTGTTATTTGGGTATTGTGGTGTGCAGAGAACGACAAACATATGCAGACAACTATGAGGCCTACCTGCATCTCCTGTCTGCAAAACTACAGCTGTGGGCAAAACTCCCAACCTCCCTCTATGGGCGAATAGCGATCTTGAAAATGGTGGTCCTCCCAAAACTGTTATACTTCTTTTGAAATATCCCTTTATGGCTAGGAAGGGCCTTCTACACTAAGTTTAAATCACTGGTCAATACAATCGTATGGGGACCTGGTGTTGCAAGGATGAAACGGCATAAATTGGCAGAACCATCCATAAGTGGCAGCCTGGCAGCACCAGATTTTAAGCTTTACTACTTAGCATCACAAGCCCAATTCGCAAGACATTGGTGTAATCCGGAGATAAAAGCCATACACATACCGCTGGATAGGTATGCTGCGTCCCCCACTGAACTAAGTTCAGTTGTATTTAGTACACGACACAGGGACTCCTGCATATTGACCCAGTTAGTACCATTGTTAATGCATGGTCGAAAATCTTTGGGAACATTAATGTGGAGACGCCCTATGACAGAGGAGCCCCACTGTGGTGCTTTCCCGGAATTTCCCACTGCTTGGCTGAGGCATTGCAGAAAACCTGGGACCATGCCAAGCAATTGAAAATAGGAGACATGTCCCCTGAAGGAGAATATGTCACTCAAGGTGACTTTGTAAAGACTATTGGGGCGGACAGTTGAAACTGTTACAATATCATCGAATGAGAGCAGCATTTAGAAAGAGATGGATGGAATTCCCAAAGGAAACACACACTAATGTATAAGAGCCATCATGTACAATGATGGTACGAAAATCGGAGTGTCCAAATTGTATAGGTTAATATAATCACATATCCCTCCTCAAAACTCTATTAAATCAACTTGAGAGGCAAATATGGGAACCACAAAATAGGGTATGATAAATGGCGCAAATACTGTCAATTAACAAAAACGATCTCTCTGAATGCTGGGTTGCGTCTGATTCAGTTTAAGATCCTGAACCAGTTACACTATACCCCTGTCAGAATGCACAAATTTATGGCAGACTTTACTGGCGAATATTTAAAATGCAGTAGTCCACAAGCTGATGCTTTCCATATGTACGGAACATGTCCCTTGGTCACTTCTTTCTGTGGCTGAAGCCATAGAAGATAAAACTCCCATTCCATCTTCACTTGCTCCTCTTAAGTAGCTATTCAGTGATATCGGTAAATCTGCTGAGAGCATGGCCCTCATTATGACCCTGGCGGTAAGTGAAAAACGATGCCGGTAAAGGATTACCGGCATCGCTTACCGCTAGGTCCGATTATGACCCGAGAAAGTGCAATTAGCGGCACTGTAGTTAACAGTGCCGCTAACAGCACCAAGCGCGCGGGCACGCGACCTCCCATGCCGTAAATACCGGCATGGCGCAAAGTGGGGAATATCACGAGTCAAGCGGACATGCACTTCACGCCCTTGAGAAGGCCGTAAAGTACCTTACCGCCATGGTGCCAATACCGCCATCGCGGACCAACCGTAAATGGCCATGTGCAGTGTTCCCAGCTGCCACAGGTGCACACAATCAGCATAGGTGGAGGCAATACAGACTGGCCAAGTACAAAAGGAGCACACCGCATCCCTTCCCACGCCCAGTCACACTCCACAATGATTCCAATACGACTAGCAATGTTGGGGCTGGAGGACCTGATTGCAATGGAAGTGCTACAGCAACAACAACAACAACTACAACAACAGGCAGCAGAGAGGAGATGTAGGAGGAGAAGGAGGGCAAGGCAGGGCCAGCAAGCCCCACCAGCACAGCCAGTGTCACCACGCAGACAGCCCCCAATCCCACGCATCAGAGCCAGTCCATTCAACCTCACCGCTGAGCAGACCCACACCCTGTACCGTTTGGACCGGGACACCATCACCACCATCGTGGACATGATACACGACGACATAGTCAGCATGACTGAAACACCCACCGCCACTCCCCCCCTACTGAAGGTAGTGTCCATGCTCCACTTCCTGGCAACAGGCACCTACCAGCCCACAGTGGGGCACTTGCATGGCATTTCACAACCATTATTCTCACGTACACCTAACCAAGTGCTCAATGCCCTCCTCAAGCACACAGACGACCACATTTCATTACCACCAAAGTGGGTTTCCATGCACTGGCCGGCATACCTAGTTGCATTGGTGCCATGGACTGCACCCAGGTGGAATTGGTGGTCCCACATGCCATGGAGGTAGCGTACCGCAACCGTAAGCAATACCACTCAATCAACGTACAAATGGTATGTGACTCAAACAAGATCACACATTGTTGTGCCCGATTCCCCGGATCAACCCATGATTCAATGGTCCTGCATAACTCCACAATACCACGCTACATGGAGCGACATGCAGGGCCGAGATCCTGGCTACTCGGTGAGTCTCAAGTCATGGCCATGGAAATGTGAAGTGGGTAGGTGATTGACGTACCAATGCATACTTTACCTGCAGACATGGGGGGGGGGGGGGGGGGGAGATGCATACTTTACCTGGCTGACATGAGGGGGGGGGGGAGATGCATACTTTACCTGGCTGACATGGGGGTGGGGTGACGAGATGGATGTATACTTTACCTGGCTGACATGGGGGGGGGGGGAGATGCATACTTTACCTGGCTGCGAGTACCAGAGGTAATGAAGCCAGCTCATACCCTAAAGCAGCCCAGACTTTAGCTGACACCTGACCACATAATGCCAGATGTAAGCAGCCCTACCATGTGAATGAAGATGTGTCCCAACCATGACACAACCATCTGCATGTGCACTGTACCAAATCAGACCGCATCCAACTCAACGAAATGCACCTACATGCAATGACTTCAGCCAATACACGGCACCAAACACCATCAACTGAAATGCCAGTCCCCCATAACTGCGCACAAAGGAGTCACATGACGGACATAAACATCAATACACCACTACACTGACACAGAGGCCCAAATAAATTGAATAACAACATTTGTAGTGCACAGTGAGGTCATCATGAGGCTGACAGCAATGGTGCCATGATGACAGCATTGAAATCACATGGACATCGGCCAGATCACCTAAACAACCGCCATGTACTAACACAGTGGATGGGCACTTATAAGGTACTGGACCCCCCTGCATACACTGGTTGATGGCATGCAAAACAGTCCAAAAGAGGAATACACATATAGCGGTCACATCGTGTGACTCCATTCGTGCATGGAAATGGGGTTCAAAGTAAGATGAATGCATGCCATGGTGTCACGACATGATTTGAAATCTGATGTCATGACCGACACATACATTGTTGCCCACATACAGGTGATGCAGGCTATCCCTTGAAGAGGTGGCTCCTTACCCCAGTCCGGAACCCACAGAACCGGCACGAAGAGGACTTTAATCGTGCACATACACAAACCCGTGTGGTGATTGAGTAGACATTTGGCATCTTGAAGGCACGGTTTCGCTGCCTCAGCAGGTCTGGTGGGGCACTCCTGTACCACCATGAGAAGGTGGCAAAGATCGTCATGGCATGTGTAATGCTACACAATATGTGCATCAGACAGAATGTGCCCCTGCCCCCTGACGCTGAACTGTAACCACCTGACGATGAGGAGGGTGGGGATGGGGAAGCACCTCAGGGAGGAAGCGATGCACAGGAGGGACGTGCCATGCGTCACACTCTCATTAACCAATGCTTCTAGCACACATGGACGGTGGGTGTCACATGGAGATGGCACTTGGGGCACTGTGTGTGTCTGGGACATGCACACTGTGGACTGTTCACCAATAAAGCAAACGTACACAATGAGCAATGTCCACACATGTGATTTGTGCATAACCGAAAAGTGTATTGATTTTGTGATTTGAATGAACACACCCCATCCCCCCCCCGCTCAACTCCCCAACATACCCCATCCCCCTCCCCCCTCAACTCCCCAACACACCCCATCCCCCCTCCCCCATCAACTCCCCAACACACCCCATCCCCTCTCCCCTCTCCCCCCTCAACTCCCCACAAAAGTGTGTGGATGCCTGTGGTCAAGTGCATCATGTGGAATTGTTCCACAGGGCGGACTCTATTGGCACCCCCCTCTCCCTGCACCCGGGGCCCCCCTGCCTGTACTCCGCAGGTTCCTGGCCGATCTGCGGACAGGGCTGGATGGGGCAGAACTGGCAGCCGAGGAGGTACTTGGCTACTCGCAAGGACGCATGTCCCTCAAGGTCTGAACAAGGTCCGAGAACACGTGCCGCACCGCGGCTAATTCTGCACAGATATCCTTGGAGGTGGATACTATTGCTGCCTTCACAGTTTCTGCACATTGTTGCATTTCCGCCCTTGCACTTCCACATTCGTCCACATGCTCAATCATGAGTGAGGACAGTTGTTGTTGGTGCGTGATGATTTGTTCCATCGACTCCTGGTGTTTCTGGACTAAGGATAATGCCAGTGGTGTGTCGAATGTGCTGCCCCCCTCCTGCAAATCTTCCACTGGGCATGGAGTGGCTGGCCAAGAGTCATCAGGGGATTGCCCCTGTATGCCTTCATCATGCTGGCTGCATGGGGAAAGGTAGGGGGAATGAAGGTGGGCAGTGGGGGGACCCACAACAACATCAGCATCCCCTGCATCATCGTCCGAGCCAGCTGCAGTGGCAGCAGTCTCGCCTATTGTGCTGCTTCCGGCAGACCCAGTGCGTTCGGTGGGCACCACTTGCTGGATGTTTGTTGCTGGTGGTAACATGGTGCTTGGCTTGGTGCACATCTGTGCCCTGGCCTGTGTCGTGGTTGTAGATTTCGGCTGCGGAGGGATTTTGCTTTTTCCAGCAGAGGTGGAGGGTTGGTGTGTGGGGACATCGGGCCTGGTCTTCTTGGAAGGTGTGGTGGCAGTGTCTTCCTCGTCACTGTCCGAATGAGAGCCTGTGGTGGAGCAAAGGGTGGAAAGGGTTATTGATGGGTCTGCGGACATTGAGCAGGCATTGTGATGACTGCATTCATATTGATTGCTAGATGTTGCACATTGGAGGCAGTGACATACAGGTTGTCTCACTTTTAGGTGGTAGAAGCATGGAGGCATGTGGGTGCCTACAGAAAGGGTGTGCATACTGCATGCGTACAAGGTGGAGGTCAGAACTGCCTGTAGGCAGTCTTCTGCTGTTGTGTTGTGTTAACCCTGTCAGGCATCATTGCACTTCCCATGAATCTGGACTTCAGTGAGTTTGGCATGGTTGGCTTTAAAGCACGTACCTGCGTCACATGATGTCGGGGCTCCTCGCTCCATGTCTCCGACCCCCTCTATGCACTCTGTGCCAATGAGTGCAGCACATATCTCCTCCGACGGCTGCATTTCTATTGGTGACTGTGCTCCTCCACCAGTTGCCATGGCCAGGTTTCTGTTTGCAGAAAGTATACTCCTTACACGGAGGCGTAGGTCATCCCACCGTTTCCTGCACTGCCTTGCATTGCGGAGTGTAGTGCCAACTGCACTTACCTCTGTGCGACCATGGCCCATATGGCCTTCTTAACGTGCTATTGCCGGTCTGGTCATCTCGGCCGAGAACACTACGTCGGCATGTTCTTGTAGTGTTTCTGCCAACATGTTAAGCTCCTCCCGAGAGAAGCGCTCCTGCCGCAGTCGATTGCAACTTTATTTTACAACTGTAGGCATTGTGAGGATTGATGGATGTAGGTGAAGGTTTGTAGTGGTTGTGGGGGTCAGGTGTCCACTGGTTGGGGAGGATGGCAATGGATGGTGTTTTTGAAGATGGCCGCCGTGCTATTTCCCGTTCCTGTGCGGTGACGCAACTTCCAGATCCGCTTATTTGCCGTCACCTCTAATAGCGGTTTCTGTTTATTCGCGGTCACCGCTATTAGGGGTGATCGCTGATATCGATGGCTAGGGTGGCGGATGTGCTATTTGCACGGCATACGATGCCGGTAAGTAGCATCTTTGGACGTTACCGCCATGGCGGTAATTACATTACCGGCATGGCGCAATGCTCGTGCCCAAGAGGTCGTAATGTGCCGCTTTTAGCGCTATCTGGCCAGCACGGACACGTTACTTGCGCCATGTCGGTAATGTCCGCTACTTACCGCCAGGGTCGTAATGAGCGCGCATGAGAAGATTGTTTAATGTTTCATGTGCTGTGGCTAAGAAATGCATATTAAAGTGTTGGAAGTCTAAACATGCACCAAAACTGGACGACTGGCTCAGAGAGCCGACATACGTAAATGAGCGTGAAGAACAATTTTTCCCATCTGTGCCTATGACATGTCGCCCAAAGGACATCTGCGCCCCGTTCAGGGGGTATTTATGCAATATAGTATCTGATGATGACAGCTCTTGAACCCTCATGGTAGGATATTGAAACATTTCCAGGTGTTGCTAATTGATGACAATGTTGTGCACTGTGTGTATACAATGATGTGATAGCTGACTGATAACATGGCCATTCACTAAACAAAGAAAAAAAAAAAAAAGAATTCAGTGAAGTAAAATCACTTTATCCCAGTCTTTAGTATAGTCCTAGGAAGGGATCCTTGACCGGGCCCCCACTGCTCTAAGTAGGGAAAGAGTGAATTGGGGACAGGACCCTAAGGAGGAAGGCAGGGAGGGAGGACTCTCTGAAGGACAGGTCTGCCGAAACGAGTGTCCTGACCAGAGATCAAATCCAAGCAGTAATGCTTAGCAAACCGTGTGCAAGAAAACCCATGTAGCCACTTGGCAGATATCCAGAACAGGCACTCCACTTTACAGAGCCGAGGTGGCAGCCAACCCTCTGATGGTTTGAGCCCAGAGACCCTCAGCGACCTTCTTGCCGGCCAGATCATAGCATTCTAAGATACAGAGAGTGATCCATAGAAACAGGGTCTGTTTGCCAATAGCCCTGCCAGATCGGGAACCTGTGTAACCAACAAAATGTTGGTCATCAGTCCTGTGCAACCTTGTCTGAGAGGCAGAATTTGAGGATCTGCATCAGACCCAGCTGATGGAAACTTCCTCTGCCTTGGCAGGCCTTGGACGATAAAACTGAGATACTGCTCCTTGGATCTGACACCAACCTAAAAAAACAACCCCCAATATTGATAACAATATCATTCAATATTGATAACAATATCATTACAATCATGCCTGTAGTAAAAACACTAGGTTTCTATTTAGACTCCCCCCTCACCCTCAAAAAGCAAGTTCGCTCCCTCGCCTCCACAACAGCTTACACTTCCAAGTTAATCCGCGCTGCCAGACCATTCCTCTCCAGTGCCAGCTGTATCACCTTGGCTAACGCTCTAATTATGTCCAGACTAGATTATTGCAACGCCTTGTACTCTGGAGCCAACAAATATGTCACTGACAAACTACAATGACTGCAAAATAATGCCCTAAGAGCAGCGCTGAACGTCCCAACCAGAGACCACATCACTAAATTCAGGAAAGAGACCCATTGGCTAAAAATAAAATACAGAATCCTCCTAAAAACTATTTCCATCACATCCAAATGCCTAAACAACCTAGCTCCACATACCTAGCAGAAAATATCTCTAGGAGAACCACGACCTGACCCACCAGATCTGCCAATTCATTCATGCTCGAAACCCCTCGATTTAAGCTGACTACGGGTGGAGGAACCAGTTTCCCAGTCAAAGCTGGGTAATCCTGGAATACACTTCCAATTGACCTTAGACACCCAATAGCCTACGCCAGATTTAGACACAATGCTATCATTTGGCTCCGCATCAACGACCTATAACTTTCTCGTCCCCTCTCTGCCACTCCACCCTCACCCTCAATTTAAGACTATGCTTAGCCCTGGTCCTTGACTTGCACCTTGTATCAGCTAGATCCTGTATTATACACTGTACTATATGTTGCATTCACATGTATATTCCCACCCTAAACATAAGTAATGCCCAGTCTGGTCCTGATCTGCACCTTGATCAGCTATATCTTGCATTATATACTATTTTGTATTATATTGTATTGTACTCACATGTATGTACCTGCCTGAGACTGGCACTGTAACTAAGCCTCGAGAATTCTTGTACTGTTGCGCCCGTCTACCTAAGGGTTTGGTGCGCATTATCAAATCAATAAACAAACAAACAAGGATGAGGCAGAGGAAAGAAGACTGGTAGATGGTCTTTTGAGAGAGATGGAAATCAGACACCACTTTTCGCAAAGGAGTGTCCAACTCTCAATGTCACCTTCTCCTTGTAGAAAACCAAGTAGGAAGGATTACCAGACAGATCCACTCACTCACCAGTCTAGCCGAAGTGATGGAAACGAGGAAAAGCAGTCTTAAATAACGAGAATGAAGGTGCTCAAACAGAGCACACATGCACGTCAACACTAAATTCAAGTCCCATGCCGGAACAACAAACTGTCTTGGGGGATCAAATTGTAAAGACCCCCCAGGAATTGAAGGAGCACGAGGACTGTGAAAAAGGAGCCCTGCTTCAGGGTCCTCTTGAAGAACAAAATGGCTACAAGATAGCCCTTCATTGTATCAATCTGTAGGCCTGTCCAGACCAAAGAGAAGAGATTCCAACATAGAGGAAGTGGAGAAAGTAAAAGGGTCCAGATCCCTCTACTGGCACCAAGCCGAAAACCTCTGCCACCTGCAGCATGAATGGATTTGGTGTCGGTTCTTCTACCAGATAGATAGGAGCACATCCAGAACATCCACCGACAAATACGACTCCCTATACCTCAGTCTTTCAGGCATGATGGTTCAGGCTCTGTAGGTTTCTTTACAGGACCATCCGCTTCAAGTGGGAGAGGATGCCCATGCTCTGGGAAAGACAGCAGGGAGGGCAGATGGCCATGTCCAGCAACTCCAGGTACCATGTTCTCTGGGCCCAGTCCGGAGCGATCAAGATCATTGTGGACACGAACAGACGAAGTCTTCGGAGAACAAGCAAAATGACCAGGATCAGTGGGTACGCATAGAGCAGGTTGAAGTCCCGTTCAGGCGTCTCCCGAACGGAGAAATTCCCTGGAGCAGAACCACCTGCACTACCTGTTTACACTGGAAGCAAAGAGGTCCGCCTGGGGTGTACCCAAGTGGGAGAAAATCTCTTCCAGAACTTCCTGGCAGAGCTACACTTGTTGGAGATGGATGACTGACTGCTTGGTGTGTCTGCTAGAAAGTTCTCCTTGCCTGCCAGATGGGCTGCATTCAGACACCTGCTGTTCTCCAGAGACCAAAACCACAATCGCATTTGTTCTCTGCACAGAGACAAGGAGTCCACACCACCCCTCTTGTCGAGGTATGCATGGCTAGAGTATTGGTCACCAGGACCAGTACCATTTTGACCTTCACAGAGGGGAGGAAAAGAACCAGGGCCAGCCTGATCACCCTCAGCTCCAGCAGAATGATGTGCTCCCGGCACTCCAATGGAGACCACAGTGCGCTCACCAGAAGGTTTTGGAGATGAACATCCAAGCCCTTCTTCAGACATGCATCCGTGACTAGTATCACTTGTGGCCAAGTTGTTGAAAAAGCGACCCCTTCAGGAGACTGTCCTTCACAGACCAGCACTATAGGTCTCCAAATACTCTGAGACCAGTAGAAGGTCTAAAGTTCATCCTTGAAACCGAGGAGCCACTGTAGAGATTTCACAAGGCTGCAACTGCCATTTGAGGTTGGAAAACGTGGACTATCCAGAAGATGTTCGCCACACTGTCCATGGGTTGGACACCCTAAAAACCACACACATAAATCGGAGGGACTAGGGCAGTGAAACCTGAGACTTCATGAAGTTCAGGGAGACGCCCAAGCTGTGCAATAGGCTGCACGTCCGGTAAAGATGTGCAGAAGGACTTTGAATCTTAGGCACTTCCTGGGCTTCTTGTGCACAGCCACATGGAAGTAAGCATCCTAGCCAGTCTTTCACGTCCAGGACCTAGGCCAGAGTGACTGTTGCAAATTTGTCCTCGCGCAAGTCCAAGTTCAGAAGCCGCAGATCCAGGATGGGTATCAGATATCCGTCCTTTGGCACCAGAAAGTATGTTGAGCACCAACACCTGCCTCTTTCTGAGCAGGGTACAATTGCTATGGCCCCTTATGCAAGAAGCTGATGGATCTCTTCCAGCAGGAGAGGTTCCAGAGGCAAGGGTTGGTGATAAGGTGGATGGTTTGGAGGGAGAGGCGCAAAAGGAAGGCAGTATCTCTGCTGGTCGACCTGTAAGGCCCAGGAGTCCGAAGTGGATTTCTCCATTCCTCCCCAAACATATTTTGCTTCCACAGAGGAAAAGTGGCCAAAGTTTACAAGAGAGGCTTCACACCGAGGCCTGCAGGAGGTGAGGTGGGTGGTGAGTGAGGGGCACTGTGGAAGTGCCTCCTCTAGGTGTACCGTAGCCTCTGAACCTGTAGGGATGATGTTGATCTTGCCTGCCCAAGCTTGCTTGGCCTCTACCTCTATGGGCATAAGTGGCAAAGGGGTGAAAATCCATGCTCACCGGAGTCTCTGGCGACTGTTATGGAAATGCTAGTCCCAGCAACTTGACAGTCACTTTCGAGGCTTGAAATTTCTGTAGCGACTTGTTGGTCTTGGTGCTAAACAAGTTCATGCCATTGAAGGGCATTTCCAGGATTTTCTCTTGGATGTGTAAAAGTGCAGAAGTATGAGTCTGACGGCGGTGGCATGCTTGTTGGCAAAGACTTTGTAAAAGATAAAGAAAAGAAAAAACCTATCTTACCCTATTTCTATGAGGGGTTACCCCGCCTTAGGATGCCTTGTAACATATAAAGTCCACCGTCCTGTGTCCAAACCTATTTCCATCCCTTACACTAAACTAAGGAAAAAACAGGTGTCTTCTTGATGCAGAAGGAGGCTCCTCTTGTTCTGGATATAGACCTTTAAAGTTCAGTTTGTAGTGTGAAAACACAATGAATGTTTCTTTAAACACAGTTCCCAAGTATCAAAAAGGGGGTGGGAGAGGCCTCTTCCTCCAGATGTCTTCCTACATTACAAAACTGTAGCACCAAGCCTGGTGTACTATCCTTCCAGGTCTGGTTGCCACACTTTGAAACTGTCTCTTCCTTTGGCAATGGGTCCTTCACCCTTGGTCTCAGCTTTTAACACTACTTTTCCTCTTTTCCACACAAGTTCACAATCCCTCTTGGCCGTCTCTGACTTCCTCTGGGCCTCCGCCAATTGGATATATATTTCTTTGCTCTTGTTTGGGTTTCCGTTCTGTGTGGTTTGCTTTTGTAGGTCTTCCCAAACTTCATATTGGTCCCAGACCCTGGTGGTTTGCTGATGCAGGATTACTACCCCTTCTCCGCTCAATATCCAACTGAACAGACCTGGTGTACTCTCCTGCCAGGCACTGTTCCACAGAAGATGCATTATGTTTATTCTAGCTTTTCTGATGTGTTTATTATCCCTTTCCTTCACTCTGGATATTGGCTCCTGCCAAGCATGTCCCGAATTCTCTGATATTCTCAGGACCCCAGACCCTCTTGTGCAGATTTTCCACAACACTTGGTTTACTCTCCTGCCAAGTGTCTACTGGTGCGGCATATTCTTGTGTCCTTGTATTTCTCTTAGGGTTCTCACCCCATATGTTATCAACCTCAACTGCCTCAGGTCCCAGCGTCCTCTGTATTGGCGTTCCGGGGCACTTGGTTAACTCTCCTGCGAAGTGTCTATGGATGTGGTGTATTGTGTCCTTATCTTTATGTTCGGGTCCTTCATCCATGTTTTCATCAGCCTCTTTACTTGGGTCACAGACCCTCCGTAGATTACCCTCCTTCGGTTCCCAGCCCCTCTGTTAGGCAAGATTGTATGCAGTGCCCTTTGGATGCACTACAACAACATTGACCTCCTGGAAATAGGGACCCAACCTTTGGTATAAGTCTGAACTACACAGGTTGTTAGTGTGGCTGAGCAGCCAGGCTCATCTCAAGAGGGATAAATGTGAGCAGTAATGTGACACAGAGTTTCACAGTAGCAGTTATTCAAATAACCACTTACATTCAAGGGTTCTTGATAAAACAATTATTAATTTATTTCACAGTCAGTTGTATAAGCCTTCTTCAGAAGGGAGCAATACAAATAACACTTATAATTAGGGTTTCCTGTTTTAGGGGTTTATTTTCTTTTACTTCGAGGGGTGTTCATTTTCAGAATCTGTGTTTCAGTGTTTTCGCGTTTGCTGCCTTCAAGAAATTGTGGATAACAGTTTTTTCCAGTGTAAACATACAAATATTATTTTATTGTTTAATTGCCTCCATAAGTAGGGTAATGTCTCAGAGCAAGATGTTATGAACACTTTACGGAGAATAAAGATGAATGTGTTAATTCAGTAACATCTAACATGTATACAAGTCAAAATTATTGTAATAAATCATGCAATACTTTTTTCAGGGACTCTTTGCCAAGCCTTTGCCTTTCTTTTCTTCCAATGAAGACTTTGATTTGTAAAAACAAGCTTTCCACATTGTAGAGACATCTAATTTCAGCAGATAAGGCAAAGTGTGATAAAAGGATTTGCCCGGGAGCACTCACTTTGGTGGAGATAATGACTATTTTGATGTCAAAAGAAATAATCTCCAAGCAGATAATTGTTTATTAAGTGCTCCTCACTACAAAATGAGAAGGGAGTCTCATTAATGTACTCCCTGAGGCTTGATTGGAGGGAGTGAGCAGACCAAAACTGTTTGCCGGGTGCGGGAATATCAGTGGATCCTATAGAAGACTGTTGCAAAGACTACTCGGCAGGTTAGCTGTTTTTTGCTGAGATGTTATATGTTTATACCTTCCTGTAAATCATATGGCTTTTTTCCAATTCCTGCTGCAACATGTGCAGTAAAATGTGTTGACTGGGGGTGAGCACAGCTCTCTCGTTTCACTCTGTTCCCATAGTGAAAATCAAAAGCTGGCACCCTTGAATATTACGTACAGTAAGCGAACATATCTTAAAAGTGAAATATACACATGTAGTTTAATTGACCTTCCCCTTAGAGCCAAGTGTGCAAGACAAAAGAGCATTGACTTAAATAAAAAAAAGTAATGAAACAAACAATCTGTAGTGAAGTTTTCCCTGGAAAACAAAATACCAATACGAGACCAGTGCTCGTTTTCCTGTGGGTATGCGTCTGCACTGGGTATGTGACAACCTGAGTAAAATCCTGGAGGCCAAATACTTGAGCAAGCTTGCCAACATAAAAGAAAGCCAAGGGTTGTGTCCGCCCTCTGAAAAAAAGTTACTGTCCATCCACATGTATACTCGATTTGTGTCCTGAAAAGCAGCCACAATCAGGGACAAATAACTGCACCTGTCTCCAGGATTGCAACCGCTCTTGCTGGGTAAAAAGTCATGACTCAATTGGCCTCTCATCATTTCCCCTCCTCACCCCCATGTCTGGCTTTCAACAATGCTTTGCTTTGTAAAGATAACTTGAAAAGTACACATACCATAGTTAGGTACTCACAAATATTTAAATCCTTATAGAACTATGTTCAGGAAAAAGTGTAGCATTTTGGCACTATTCTCCGCTGACACCCCACCTTGACTGGGACACTACAAATACCAGAATGCTATTCCGCGAATGGCAAAAAATTACCTTTGGGTTTTTAAAGGCTTGTAACAATGTAATGTGTGAAAAGGTCACCTGGTTATGTTTGCCAAATGCAGGGTTCATCTACGATGTGACGAAAATATTATATTCTACCAAAAATAAACACCTTTTGGTGTTAAATATGAACATTTGAAAATAATGTAGTTAGTTTAAAACTGTTCTGTGTGATATTGGCCTGTACGACAAAGGCTACAAGAATCTTGTCCAAAACAATGATCCCTTAAAGGAGCCATCATTTGTAAATCGCTCCTGATTTATAAACTCTCCTTGCAGAGAGAAAGTGCTAAGCAGCAATTAAGGGGCCTGCAGCTTCGGATGGGCCGCTGGATGAGGGTGCTCTAGAGAGCCACAGGAGTTTGGGAGGTGAACATGATATCGTGGCTCACACGATCCTCATTCATGCAAGCCTCACACGGCTTTCCTTTTAAAGTCGACAGGCAGCTGACACGTTTCCGCTTTCCTCCAGACAGATACACAGAAGGTCTATGGCCACAACGATTTTTTGTAAATACAAATATTTGTCAGTGGTCAAGGGCTATTTTGAGGAATCTTAGCCAATTTTAAGATGAGAGTCGGAAACCACAAAAATGGCGTAAATTTGTTTACAATTCCTCAAAAAAGCTCCGACCACATATAAATACACTTTTTTTTTTACAAAGAAAATTATGTAACATTGAATGTGCAGTGTTTTTTAATAAGGTCAGGCTACAGAGGAGGAAGTAATGGGAGAAAGCAAACAAGCATACATGGAGGGGAGTAGGGTCCTTTTCCTATTGTCTGCCAAGTCCCCTCTCCAGCCACCCGCAAACTTCCTCCCATCCCTGCTCACACTAAGGCACCACTGGGATCGGGGAAACCGTGTTTTTCAGTTTAAACCTAGGAGGCACTTTTTCTTCCAAGGGTGTTTTTCCAGTGTTTGTCGGATTTCACAGAAAACAGGAAGGCCCACTTATAATACACTTCAAACAGACTGTTTCTCTATATCAGATGATACCCATTGAGGATGGCACACAGACACTTCCTACACCAGCAGGTGACTTAAATAGCTAGGCCACTGTGGACATTGATTTATCACTGGTACATTTAGAGCAATACTGAGTTTGGGTGCAAAGGGTTAGATAGGGGAATACAATAAAGGTTAACAAATAATTCATTAACTTTAAGTACTTCTAATACCCTCCAATGCAAAGTCAATTAACCATTTCCTGGGGAAAGGCAAAAGCACAAAGTCCGAGGAAGAAGCGTCTCTCAGGGAGCCAGGACAGTCAACGTTAGTTGACCAAAGTCTATAGGACCTGAAGATAATCTTTGCAGTTAAGTAAAAGGCTTGCACAATGTTTTTAGAAAGGTTTGTAGGAATAAGATTCACTTGAAGGGCCACAAGCTGGGAGGTTTGGGAGGGGCAAAGCTGTAAGCAACTCTGCAAGGGCAACCAAGACAAATCTCAACTGAGAACAAGTAAGGCTACACAACAAGAGGTAAGTGCTCTTAGGGTTACATTACCTTTGGTTACAAGAAATGGTTCCAGTTGGCTTCTTTTCCTGTGTGGCTCTGCAGATCCTTTGATTGTTCCTTTGCCTCAATCATGGGCACAAGAGGGAGGACTTCTGGGGACTCCTGCAACACAATGGGAAGGTCGGCGGCAGCAATGGGCAAACTTCAATTCAGCGGCACTTTGCGGTTTCAGCTCCTTGCGTATGACAGCAAATAGCACCACTGCGGTTCTCGGATACCACTTCAGACTTTCCTCGCATCTGGGGTCCAGCACTCTGTTGAGGTGGCACAGGCTGTGTCAGTCCTTCTTCAGGGAAGTCCGGAGGATCTTCGTGGCGCTCGGGTCCGACTTAAAAGCGATGCACTTGATCTGGTGTTCCTCTCCCTGGCACTATGGTTCCAGCAGCAGTGGAAGTACAGCCAGCTTCGAGAGGCTGTCCAAACAAGTTACTTTTGGGGTTGATTGGTCCCACCAACCCAAGGGGAGACGTCATCCTTGCAGGGCTTCTCTAGTCTAGGCGAATTCAGAGCTTCAACACAGCAGCAGAGCTACATTGGGCAAACCAACTGTCCAGGAGTTGCAGCAGGCGTCTCTTCCAAGTTATTCTTCGGATTCCTTCGTCCAGTGGTCGACTCCGCCTTCCAAGGTAAAAAGCCTAGCCTTTTATGCAGGTTTCTCCCATTCATTCCAACCTGGCTGTCAATCACACAGCAAGGTGGCTGTCCTTGCCGGACAGCCACCCGGCCAATCACCTTTAGGTGCATTCCTGTAACCAAGGGGATTAAGCACAGGGAGTTCCGGGCACCCCCCTCACTTCCTGCCCCTGCCAAACATACTGGAGCCAGAGGCGGATTTCACTTGTGAATCCCGCCAAAGACAAAACGAACAAAGATACCAAACCTGGTTTGGCGTGCAGAGTAAATCTCATGAAGGACCTTTCCAGCAAGAAATGGCGAAAAAAGAAGACCGGGTCATTTTGATGAAATGGGCACCCATGGGTGCTTTACTGTGGCTACGAACGCAACCCGCAGTAAAAACACATAATGGTAGTCAAAAGTGAACCACTGCCAGCAGCCATTGATTGTAGAAAGGGTAACAAAAAAATGCTACATGAGAAACTAAATAAAGGGTATACTAAGTAACCCCTCCAGCACCCGATGGTAAGATAGTGTGTGCTGGGTCTAGAAAATTACAAAATGTAAGTAAAGGCAATTTCACTTTACTGCTCTTGGAAACAGTAGTTTCACCAAGAGAAGGTATTTAAATCTTTGGGAAATCTAAGAGACTTCCCTGTGCCACTGAACTGAAGGTGCTCTGTGTCACAATGTAAAAGATGATGCCTATGGAGTTTGTCAGACTCCAAAGTTAAAAGAAACACAGAAAACACATAGAATTAAAAGTACAAAGTCCCAATGTTCAGCAAAAGAGCTGTGGGAATTTAGCACTAAACTGAAAATTCTCCCTAACACTCTCATGGATACAGGCAGCACCTGCACCTTGCTTTTAGGTTCCCGCTGCATACTCTTCTGACTCTCTGGGTGATCTTCCTGGCCTCTTTTCGCAGCTCCTGCTGCCTTCCGTGCCCCTGCTTCAACAGCTCTTGCTGCACAGCTTCTCTTCGTGAGGCGTCCCAAATGTCTTGCGCACTTGGATGCTTTCTGCTAGTCTGCCAGCCCTTGGCAGCACTTTTATAGATGATGACTGTTTCACAGTCAAGCCGGTCTGCAGCTTCTCCCCATGTTTCTTGGTCTCCAGTGTTCAAACTTTGCTCTCGGTTCCTCAGGGGCAGGCTTGACAAATGGTCTAGTCCTTCCTCCAACATATACTTTGGGTAACAAAAGGGCAGTTTCCAACAACTAGAATTGGCATGGTTTGGTTTTTCCAAGTATTCCTCATTACTCCAGCCTTCCTCTACGTCTCATTACTGGACTGATGATCACCACAGAGATCAGTATCACTCTGCCTCCTCAAAGTATTTTTAGGGGACTTGGACTCCTCCAGCCTATATAGATGGATGTGTGGCGACCACATGGAATTTAGTGAAGTGAAAGGCAGGAAAGAAGTTAAATGAAGGTGGGGAATATTGTGCTCTCCCAGGATAACAGTCACTGGTCCAATGGAGGGAATCCTCCCCCATGAAATCCACTTTGAGTACCACCGCCAGCAGCCTCACCTCCCTGGCCTCACAGGAAGGGGCTTGCTCCACGGAAGCAGTGACAATACCTGGGGATTAGTCACAGATAATCAGTAGCAAATCCAGGTGTCCTCAGCCAAGAATAACGCTGCAAGACAGCACTGGTGGCCATAGTATTTGTGATGCAGTCTGCGGTGCCCAGGCCAGACTGCAAAATCTGCCTGGAGGCTTCCTTGCCGTCTTTAATAAAGGCTTCAAAGCCGTCCCACATCTCCCATTCGGGGGATGTGCTCAGCAACCTCAGCCATCACTGATCACAGACCAAAAGAAAATGCGGTTAAGACACAAGAGGTGTTGACTCACTGGAGACCAAGACTCAAAGAGCCAAACATCTTCCTGCCCCAATGTAACAAACCTTTTGCTCTCCCGATCTGGGGGCAAAGGAGGAAACTAGGTAGTCTTGAGGTTCATCATAGCGTCATGTACCACCAATCCCATCCGGGGAAGCGTGGGCAGAAAGAAATTAGGCGTATTAGGGGCACGGCCTGGGCTTCTTGCCCAGGTCATGGTCCACAACGACTGAGGCCGGTACGCCCCACGGTTCCACCACAGGGCTCTCCATTGGCTTATTGAAAGGCAGCAAAGTCTCCTTTTTAGGACCCGCGTCCAATATGACTGGCAGGACATACTGCACCTTGGGCCGTGAGGGGGGCCGACAACTCTAAGGTCTTGACCACCTGTGCATCTGGTGCTGGAGCTGCCTTTTCCTTGCAAGGGCTGGCAGCGGGCATCATGTCGATATCTAGTGAGGTGTCCAGGCCAGTTGTTTCCTGCAAGTCGGCTGCCATGTCCACCAAGTCAACCTATTCCCCATAAAACACCTCTGGGAAGTATCTTACTTCCTTGGGGTGGAAGTGTTCCAGCCCGAAAGGCACCAGATGCCCTTCCTCATACATTTCCTCAAACTGGGAGGGGAAGGAATTCTTGCGAGACTCAGATACGAACAGCGCCACTGGACCAGGACCATAGATCATGGGCCGATGTCCGAAGACTGAATGTGGTGCTCGCTTGTAGGTTTCACTGCTGACTCCCAGCCATCTCTTCCTAGCGTGGAGGGATCCAGCTTGAACAGGACCGAAGCCACCAGCGTCAATGCTGTGGTCACTGGCGCCAGGGCAGGAGCGCTGGTGACTTTGCAGAGAGGTCCAGCATCTCCATAAATTGAGTTGGAAAAGGAACCTGCGAGGCCTCTTCCTAATGGCTCTCCTAGTGGTGGCCCCTCTTCTTCGAAGATGGGGAGTGATGTTGCGAAGAACCGCTGGGTGATCGTAACCTCTTACAGTGCTTCTTTTTGTACTGTGATCCACAGCTGGCAAAATCGGATAGGCCCGATTACCATCCTTCTCTTTGTGGAGGAAAGTTAAGAGCTTTGCTTCACATTATCGAAGAACCATCGGGTGCATCGATTGGCACTACGCACAGTCCTGTGCGTTGTGGCCTTCACCTAGGCAGTAAAGGTATATGCGGTATGGGACTGACACAGACATCGGGCACCAGCAATCCACCCAGGGTTTGAACCTCGTAGGATTCGGCATCGCAACCAACAAACTACTAAGAAGTTTAAAGCAAAGAGCAGTGTTCTTAGTGACCCGAGAGCATGGAAAAAAGAAACTGGGGTAACAGGACACTGCACCTCTAAATATACTGGCCCGGGTGTCATGTCCAGCGCAGGGTGCCTAGGGCCATCGGGAGCAGCCGACTCAGGGGAGCGCTGCACCAACTGGCGGCAGAGAGTTTTACAAAGAGCACCTGTCGCTGGGAGATTGATATAGATGAGGAATCTGTGGAACGAATGAGTTAATTAGAACAAATTGATTTTTAAAATCAACCCTGGGGTGGGGGAGATTTTAGGCGGCCACTAGTTACGGTGAACAGGGAGTCACAGTATATAGGGTATAGGGCCTCAGAGTTCAAACAGAATAGCACAATAATTCAGCTTAGACAGTCCATGTATTAAAAGGCAATTATTTATCAGGCCTGAAGAACACATTAAGAAATGAAAATAGCAAATAGTTTATTCACACAAAACCGTATATCACAAATTAATACATTCACTATCAGGTTCACTTACAATGTATCAATCAACAATTAACCTGGTAAGTAATCAGATTCATTAAAATGAATAGAACTAGTACAATCCCAGTCCCCGTTGACTTAAGTCTAGCCTCAAGATGTATGGGGCGTAGTTCCCAAAAGTCACAGTTTCCAATACAGGTTTCTCCAGGGATGGTATTCTCACATCTCGCAAAGGATGCAATTGGCATGTGGGTGTGCTTTAAAATGTCCAAACTATTTAAAAGGTAAGTATTTGTCCAAAGAAAGGCAAGTGCTCCTCTCTATTCCATCACAAGGCTAGCCCAGGGTTAGGATACTTGACCAAAGTTCGATGACCTAAGGTAAGCACAGAGGAAGTTAGGGGACAATGGGCTCCGCACCCACTGTTACCCTAAGGAGGACAGAGTGGAACAGGAACAGATTGGTTTACGTACCCGTGTGACCCAGATTGTCGCAAGGGCACACTGTGGATCGTTTGTGAACTGCTGAGGACACAATCTTCCATCCTTTGTTCAGCGGAGGGGTGCCTAGTGTTTGACGTTTCGAGGCTTTCTTCCAGTCGTGTCCAACTGCAAGATGCAATACCAGAATGTTGAAAAATGCAGACTGTCGCAGTGCACACCGGGACACTTCACAGCAAGTTTGAAAACTATTTCCAGGGTCTCTTTTGGTTCACAGCAAGGGTGAAATTAAGATCCAGCTAGTATCACCATTTGCTGGCGGTGGCAGGCGATCAGCTCCAGTTCAACCTCTTTTGATGCTAGGATGGGGAGAAGTTGACCTATGGCACAAGCTGGCGACCACCAAACACTGAGGCTTAATGCAGAACAGCGACAGCTGCAGAGGGGTAGTCCACGAAGGAGCTGGTCAGTCCACCACAGACCGGGACTGGCCTATAGGGAACTCTGAAGATTTCCTGGTGAGCCTCTCCACCCTGGGCCTCTTTTATGTGGTATTTTCACATTTTCTCATGGCAAAAGGGTTGGGCTTTCTGGAAATATGTAATTAGGGGGCTCTTTGAAAACTATTTCTAGGGTCTCTTTTGGTTCCTTGTCCACCCCATGTCCACCATGCAGTGGTGGTACACTTCTAAAGGCTCTTGGGGCATGCAACCTCAAGTAGGCATGGAGACTAGTTAGTCCCGCTAGTCTAAGGGGGGGGAAGAACCGATGAGACTTCCGGAGATCAGGCAGGGAAGTAAGGCTTCACCGGGCCAATGATTCAAGCGGATGCTGGTCCACTGCACAAGTTGTGCGCGGTTCGTCAGCAGGTTGCTCTTCGCAGGAATCCTGGCTACAATGTTGATCTCAAGATTGGCTGCAGAAGTCCTCCTCTTATGCAGAATTGGAGTTGGAAGCGAATCCAAGACCACCAATGGAAACTATCTGCCACATTTAAACAGCCAATATTTGTCAAATCAGGGACTACTGTTTTCACATCCGCATAGTCTCTGGCACCAAGGGATGTGGACTGAGAACAGACCGTTCCAGCCCGCTCCCTTTGGCTCACACACACAAAGACTCATTAACCTGCGAAAGAAGCTTTCCCGTGCAAGTGCATGATCTTTTATGTAATTTCCCGACCTGAGAGGGCAAGAAGAAGGCCAACTTACAATATGGCAAAATAACAAGCAAAAAGAAATAATACTTGTGGCACGGCCATCTTTGGGTGCTAGCCACATTCAGTAGCCATTTGTAGTAACTACAAATGTGTCGGTGAAATAAAATAAAAACAAACATGTTACTGCTACCACAAGCTTGTCATAGGCATCTATAAAAAGTAACCAAAAACCGAAAACACCATAAGTTAAGGGGATACAAAGTATCCCCATTGTACTACATTGTAAGGTGTGTGCAATGAACAAAATGCAGGAATTCAAAAGAGAAACAGTTTTTCTGTACTGTAGTCTTAGGGACTAGTAGTTTCCCCATAACAATGATCAAAAGTGAAGGCTTCACTTCCCTTCAAAAAAGTCAGAGCATGTTGAAAAAAAGCAAAAAGAGTCTCTCATTGAAAAACATGGGAAAGGCGCACAAGAGAAAATCTTTCCCAGCAGACAGCTCCCAGTAGAACCACAAACAAGGAAAGGCTAAGACATCTGCAGGGCAGACCAACCCAGGACACCTCCCAGGATTGAGGGAGGAGTTTTGCAAAGGGGGTTCACCATGGTCAGGCGACAGCAGGTGATCTTCAAGGGACGAACACAGGAGCAGGCCATGCACATCTTCCATTCATGCAAGAAGGCTGAAAATGCATGAGCAGATATCTTGTTCATTAAGCTGAAGACACTACAAGTTCCAAGGATGTAATCAGAACGGACACAGCTGCAGTGAGGTTTCCCAAGAGAGGGCTGTTCAGTCCACCGGTTGGTCAAGGGACAATTTCGAAGGCCCAGACGGTACTGATCCCCGAGTCAGGGTCGATACTGGTTATATTCCGAAGGGTCGAAGCACCGACGAGGGTCTTCATGAGATCAGACAGAGGAGCAGGGCTTCACCAGGACAGTACTGGAGTCAATGCTGGTCGACCCCAGGCGGCGTCCTGGGGTCATCAGTGGGCTGCTCTTCTTTGTGGGGGACTTGGTTCCAACGATGATTTGTTCAATAGCTGCAGAAGCCCTCTTTTTATCCGGGATTTGGATTAGGAGCATGCCAAATCCACCAATGCGAAGGATTAGCACAATTCAAACAGGCAGTGGCTCTTTAAACATGGAAAGCCACTCGCCAAAACAACTTCCCAGCAACAGACACTCCAAATGGCATATTGGGACAAGACAGTGCGAGCCCCTTACTCTGGACACACAGTAACTGCAACTTAGCCTGTGAAAGTCACATCTTTCGCCAGGAAAGGGATTTCCATGCACAGCATTTCCTGACCCAGGAAGGCCAAAAAACAATATGGCAAAAGAAAAAGCGAAAAACTTTGTGGCACGGCCATCTTGGTGTGATGGCCACCTTCAGTAACCATTTGTGGTAAATGGTAAAGTGCACGAGTAAAATGTATAAAAAACAGTAAAAATGTTACTGCAGCTTGTCTTAGGCACATTGCAAAAGTAACCAAAAGGTCTATATGACAACGCATTACTTACCGTAAAAGCATTTCTGATGGTTGTATCTGCTTAGATTCACATGCTGTGCATAGGTCCGACATCCAGTGGTCACTGCGGAGTATTGCATTTTGTTTTTCGTAGTCGAAAAGGGGACGTCGACAAGGCGTGTCTGTAACACTATCCCTATAGTGACGTGCGTTGTACCCACAATCCCTCACGCGTCGAGGTCCCTCTGTTTGTATTTTTCTGCCCTGAGGGAGCCTTCTAGACGTGAGTGAGTACAGAAAAGAGAGAAATATAGTAGAGGATGTCTATGTTCATTCCATCCGAGCGGGGAGGAAGGGCGGGCGCATGTGAATCTAAGAAGATACAACCATCAGAAATGCTTTTACGGTAAGTAATGCATTGTCTTCTGATGTTTGTTAATCTACTTAGAATCACATGCTGTGCATAGACTAGCGAGCAGTACCCGGAGTTGGCGGTGGGTTATGAGAAGGAACAGTAGAGAAAAGATGTCTTAATACTGCCTGTCCCACCTGGGAGTCAGATCTAGAGTGTGCATCTAGACAGTAGTGTTTTGTAAAGGTGTGCACAGAACTCCAGGTAGCCGCTTTGCAGATGGACTCAAGGGGAACATTTGCAATGAACGCTATGGAAGCCCCAGTGCCTCGAGTGGAATGTGCTCTTGGCTTGAAGGGTAGTTCTCTCTTAGCAAGAGTGTAACAGAGAGTGATGCATTGTACAATCCATCTAGATATAGTGGACTTAGAGACTGCATCTCCTTCTCTTCCTGCTGCCACCGAGACAAAGAACTGATTAGTCTTTCTCAGTGATCTGGTTCTTTCCATGTAGAACATGACAGCTCTGCGTACATCTAGTGTATGCAGACTTTTTTCTCCCAAGCTGGAAGGGTTTTGAAAGAACGTTGGTAGTTCTATAGATTGGTTTACATGAAATTTCGAGATGAATTTTGGTGCAAACCTTGGGTGTGTGCGAAGAACCACCTTATCCTTGTGAACTGATACGAAGGGGTCTAGTACAGAAAGAGCCTGTAGTTCACTTACTCTCCTAATGGAGGTGAGAGCTATTAGGAAAGCAGTCTTAAGAGTGAGGTATTTAAGAGTTGCCTTGTGCATGGGTTCGAAAGGAGTGCCCATGAGTCTAGAAAGTACCACGTTTAAGTCCCATCCGGGAGCTGGGTTAGCTATCGGGGGGTGTATTCTCTTTACCCCTTCCATAAAGGCCTTGATAACTGGTATCTTCCACCACGACACTTTAAGTTGGGAAGTGGTGTATGCAGAAAGTGCCGCTAGGTGGACTTTAATGGAATTAAACACTAGACCTGAATCCAGTAAATGGGTCAAGTACAGAATAATGTTAGTGGCAGAGCAGTCAACCGGGTTGATGTTCTTACTTCTACACCAGATGACAAATCTTTTCCACTTGCTAGAATAGCAGTGGCGAGTATTAGGTTTTCTGGCTTCCCTGAGGATGTCCATACATCTCTGAGGGAGATGTAAATGTCCAAATTCTATGATCTCAGGAGCCAGGTTGCTAAGTTCATGGTCTGTGGGCATGGATGCAGTGTCCTGCCCTTGTCCTGTGACAGCATGTTGTACGGGCAGGGAAGTTTCATTGGGGGAGATAGGGACATCTCCATCAAGTGAGCGAACCATGGCTGCCGGGCCCACATTGGGGCTACTAGTATCATGGTAACCTGCTCTTGGTGCATCTTGTGCACCACTTTGTTGAGGAGGGGAGTCGGGGGAAAGGCGTAAACAAATTTCCCTGACCATTGAATCAACAGACCGTTCCCCTTGGACTGGTTCTGGGGGTACCTGGAGGCGTAACTTTGGCATTATGAGTTCTCCAGGGTTGCGAACAGGTCTATTTCCTGGAAACCCCATTGCGTGAAGACGTCTAAGACGATGTCTTCGTGTAATTGCCATTCGTACTCTTTGGGTAGGGCGAAATCTCTGCTGAGTTTGTCTGCTAGCAGATTGAGTTCCCCTGGTACATGTTGTGATAGTAGGAACATGTTGTGTTTGAGAGCCCACTTCCATATATTCTGGGACAGCTTGGACAGTCCTGGAGAGTGAGTGCCCCCTTGCTTGTTGAGATAGTGCATGGCTGTGGTGCTGTCTGTGAGGACCATCACTGTCTTTCCTTGTAAGTGTTCCTGAAAGGCTTTCAGTGCTTTGAACACTGCTAATAGTTCCAGCAGGTTTATATGCTTGGATGCTAAGCTCGGAGTCCACACTCCGTGAGCAGTCTGATGGGATAGGTGAGCCCCCCATCCTGTAAGGGATGCGTCTGTGGTTAGAGTGGCTTCCACTGCGGGTGGGGCAAAAGTTTTCCCTAATAACAGGTTTTCCTTTGTCCACCACCGTAGCGAGAGAACCAAGGCCTGCAAGACCACCACCAGATCGTCCCACTGTCCGCTGGCCTGACACCACTGGCTGTAGAGCCACCCTTGCATTGGGCGCATGCGCAGGCGCGCGTGAGGTACCAAATAAATACATGACGCCATCATCCCTAGCAAGCGCATTGCTTTGCGTACCGTCACCTCTCGCCCTGCCACATATTGGGGGATCTGAAACAGCATGTTTTGGACCCTCTCGTTGGAGGGGAAGACAAGGCCGTCCTTTGTTCGAATTAGAGCCCCTAGGAATTGTTTTATTTGGCTGGGGTCTAAGCTGGACTTCTTTTCGTTGATGGAGAAGCCCAGTTGGGACAAAAGGTCTACGACCCTTTGGGTATTGGAGAAGCATGTTTCGTAAGAATCCCCTGTTATGAGCCAGTCGTCGGGGTACGGGTAAACCGGGATGGATAATCTGCGCAGGTGGGCCGCTGCCACTGCCAGTACTTTCGTAAATACCCTTGGTGCAGATGCTATCCCGAAGGGTAGTACTCTGAACTGATAGTGTTTGTTCTCTATCTTGAACCTGAGGTATTTTCTGTGCGCTGGCAACATTAAAATATGAAAGTATGCATCTTTCATGTCTAGTGTTGTCATGTAATCCCCCTGTGAAAACAGTGGGATTACTTCCTGCAAAGTCACCATACTAAACTTTTGGGGTTTGACAAAGTTGTTCGCTGGGCGCAGATCTAATACAGGGCGCATGGTTAAGTCCTTTTTGGGTACAAGGAAGTACACTGAATAAATACCTTCTGTTACCTGAGATAGGGGGACAGCCTCTATAGCTTTTTTTTTCAGTAGCTCTTCTACTTCTTGAAGAAGAATAGTGAGGTGTTCCGGTGTCATGTGTCGGTTCCGTGGGGGTCTGTATTTCGGGGAACCGTTGAATTCGATGCAGTATCCGTGGGCGATGGTGGATAATACCCAGCGGTCTGACGTTATTCCCTCCCATGCTGAAAGGAACGATGTTAGCCGGCCCCCGACCGGTGATGCATGGGAGGGGACCCGAATCTTTGGGTCATTTGTTGGTATTGGGCGTGGGGCCTTTTGGACTGGAGCCGCGCCCTCTTCCCTTGCCACGACGTTGGCCTCTTTGACTGAACTGGGTGCTTTGGTTAGAGGGCCAGTTGGTAGCAGAGTAAAATTGTTGTTGGCTTTGCTGCTGGCGTTGGCCACGAAAGGAGCGTCTATTGCCATAGCTGCGTCTGTTAGATGGCCTAGAAATTTGGTCAAGAGTCTTGATGGTATCAAACTACTCCTTCGCATGTTCTAGGGCCTCATCAACTGCTTTCCCAAACAGATGTGTTTGCTCTATGGGCTTATTTATTAGGGAAGCCTGAGTTTCTGGCTTAAATCCCGAACTGCGCAGCCAGACATGGCGTTTGAGAAGTATTCCCTGAACGAGGGAGCGGCCAGCTGTCTCTGCGGCATCTAAGGAGTTCTTTACGATGCCCTGGTTTACAAGAGTTCTCTCAGATATAGTAGCCAACAGGCGTGAACGCAGGGGTCTTGTGCGTCCTCTGCTTCGCTGCGCAGCTTGCTCCACTGTGAATCTGCGTAGCTAGCTAGTAGGGAATTGTTATTTGCAATCCTAGTTGAGAAGGCGGCGGAGGTCGTGATTCTCTTTCCAAGTGCATAGAGCTTCTTGCCCTCTTTGTCAGGTGGTGCCTGACTAGTAGATAGTGGTACCCCCGCTCTCTTTCTTGTGTTAGTCACTACCAGAGAGTCCGGAATAGAATGTCCCCTGATGTACAAAGGGTCAGAAGACGAAGGGCTGAAGAGCTTTTCTATCCGAGGGTTGACCCCTCTGACTAAGGCCGGATTGGAAAGGGAAGGAGTTATTCTTCTCTTTATAGAAGCCAGGAGCGGAATGGACTGGCTGTGCGGGGCTTTTTCTTTAATAACTTTTTCTACAAAGTCTATGTCCGGAAGAGTCTCCCCTGTGTCTATTTCAAAATGCGCTGCTGCCTTGCACAATAGTGCATTAAGTGAAGGCTGGTCATCTATGGGGGAGGTGTTCCCAATAGGTGAGTCCTTGGGAGGAGAAGGATGAAAGACATCAGGGTCTGAGTGCACTGATGGGGATTGCCAAGGCTGCACTGATGGGGAGTGCCAGGGCTGTGAGGTAGCTGTATCTTCTTCAAAAGCTCCTGCGCTAGTGTAAGGGTCTTCCTCAAACCTCTCCTCCTCAAGTTCTTCCTCTCCATCTAAACACTCCTCATCTTCCTGGAGGTATTGCTCCTCTTCAGTGAGGTCATATGCACCTGTAGAAGGGGGAAACAGCCTAGGAATCTTGACCCTAGGGTCATCCTGGGTCCATTCTCTTGGTCTTTTGGGTGTGGGTGGGTTTTGGCTACCCAAAAACCTCTCCATCTTTTCCATACAAGAATGGAGTCTTTCCAGGGTCTCATGGGGAACCCCTGAATAGTCTAGAGGGGGGAAATCAGTGTTTTCACCTTCAAAACGCTTCGAACGCTCCCACAACGTCGACGAAAGATTTCCGTCGCCCTCAGAAAAGCCCTCCGGTAGTTCAGAAGTGCCTTTAGATGGATGGGGCAGTTCCTGGCTACTCTTGTGCTTTTTCGGCGTTTCTATTTCCTTGGGTGCGGTATTCGACGTCTGTTTCGTCGTCCGCTTACGTTTGTCCTCGGAAACAATTCTCGCCAGACTCTCGACAATGAGTTCGTCAGTCGAGGGTTCTGGAGTCGGCGTTGCCTGCGTTGCGCGTTGTTTTTCGACAACTGCTCTATGGAGCGTTATGTCGGATGTTTTTGAGGTAGCGCCCGTATTAGATGAAAGCCCAATCGCTGGTCGCGGCTGTGGCTGCGTTTGCGGGTGGGGCTTGAGACCCTTGCGGTCTGAGGTCGACGCCGGAGTGCCCTGCGTCCCCTTCGGCGCTGGTGGATCCTTCGTCCTGGACGAAGAAGAGCCGTGGGTTGTGTGCTTAGGCCTATGGGGTCTGTGTGCGTCCTTGTCGCCGGGGTGTTCATCCCCATAAGCAGGGCGTGAGCCGAGCCCGTCGGGGCCGGGGACGGACGTCGAGGAGCGCGAGCGCTCCTTCTGGGGGTTAATGACTTCCATAACGGACGTCGAGTTATCACCCTCCTCGTCACTTTCTGTAACAGCGGCGGCGGGTGAGGAAACTGACTTCGACATAGCGTAGTCCGCCCACCTCTTAACTTTCCGTTCTTAAAGAGTTCTTGGTTTCAAGAGCTTACAGGCCGCGCAGCTGTCCTCTTTATGATCGAGGGGCAAGTAACGATTACAGAGCTTGTGTTTGTCCTTCCAAGTGTATTTGCCCCTACAGCGTGGGCAAAACTTAAAAGGTGTCCTCTCCATAGCTGAGGCAATAAAAACTGGTGATAACAACCCCAAGGGAAAGATAGGGGAGAAAGAAAGACATTCTCAACGAGAAGGTAAAAGTTCGAAACCCCCACTCTCCCTACTGTATGTTGGCCGGCGAGGCTTGGCCACGTGTTCGGCAGCGCCGAAGGATCTCCTCCGTCTTTTCTCCTCCGTCGAAAACTTGCTCGGCGGAGAAACAGCTTCACAGCTAACGTCGAGGGGAGGGATCTTTAACAATAAGTATATATTAAGGACCGAGGTCCGTAGTAATTGTTTAGCAATGTCTCTCTAGGAGCTCCGCGTAAGGCGACCATAAGCTGGGCGGAAAAAAACAATCTGAGGGACCTCGACGCGTGAGGGATTGTGGGTACAACGCACGTCACTATAGGGATAGTGTTACAGACACGCCTTGTCGACGTCCCCTTTTCGACTACGAAAAACAAAATGCAATACTCCGCAGTGACCACTGGATGTCGGACCTATGCACAGCATGTGATTCTAAGCAGATTAACAAACATCAGAAATATATATATATATATATATACATATAGGTAGAGGAATACCAAGCACCTTATCTTCTGCACTTCACTGTATAGTGATGTAGGCAATTGTAACAAGACCTTCACAAAGAGAATCTCTCAGTACTCGTCTTAGGGACTCATCAGTTTCCCCATAAGAATGATCAAACAGGCATGGGAAGTAAAAGCAGAAGGCTCAATTTGATGTTTGTTGTTGCTACCTAAAGAGCCCCAAAAGGAATTTGACAGTAAAGTTTGAAGAATCTTGTCAGCACTTTGTACTGTATTTCTACAAAGTCTGGGCCAGACAACAAAACACAGACCTGCTCACTTTGGGCCAAATCATTTAAGTGTTATAGTCTGTAAACTGATTAAGCGGCTGAGGTGTTTGAAGGTAAGATGTAAACTGGACGATTCTGGCTTACATAGAAGACTGCCAGGCTCTTTCACTAAAGTAGTGAAAATGCACAGGCACGCTATGTCCAAGTGTCTGTTATGGGAGTGCAAACAGCTATCTGACTGACTATGCCCATAATCTGATTAACCCAATGATGACCAAGGATTTATGGATCCGTACCGAAGAAATCTTGTCAGAGGATTGCTAAATAAAATTGGTAGTCCTAATAACGTTAGCACAAATGCTTTTGTCTTGGAGGCAAAGGTGAGGCAACTCATGAATAATAGCCAAAAGCAATTTGCATTTCGGGGTACTATGTTCATTAGCAAAGCCCTCTTAGCGATGCTTGACGGGTCAAATTCTACAACAAACTGAATAGTACCCTCTCAAGCCACACCCTTTATTGACATTGTTTGTGGTACATTCTTCGGGGAACTTGCTATTCTATTGCACAAAAAAACAATAACTCATGAAATGGAAGGCACTCAGGGTCTGAACATAAGATGCCGAGTCCTCTTCCACATGAACCCTGCACTGGTGAAGGCAGTCATGAATTGCATGCAAAAAACACTAAGAAACATCCATGAAAGAGGAAAAGGGAGTGGCAAAAAAGATCCACAACAGGGACAGTGCACAGGAGGAGCTATAGATTGTGGATTCAGTAATGGAATCCAAGGGGACCGTGTAATGCTCAATTAAGGTGCACTTACAAAGTTGGGCTCTAGCACTGAATTATAAAGCGATGCTGGAGGTCACGATTGAGGAGCATAGGTAGAATCAGCATAGGGGTGACCGGTCAGAATTTTGACAAAGTGAGGACATGACTGGATTCAAAGTTGTAAGCATCCTGTAATCCTGGAGTAAATTTACATTTCTGTATCCACAATTTGGATATGCACTTACATTTTCCGTTCAGAGACTGAGTTGGCCACTAGTTCATATATTTGGGCTCCATTTTCCCAGCTGAAGATGACATAGAACGCTTTGTGATCTGAAAGAGAAGTAATACATTGCCTTTACTCATTGGATAGAGTGATTCCATACTTGATGAGATTTAGGAACAAGGAAGAAAAGAAAGAGCTTAAAAATAAAACAATGTATTGAGTGCAAGATCCCAAACAGCCATAAGCAAACAAGCTTTCAAGCCATAAAAGAGCGCAAATGAGTGCCAGAGCCACAAATCTAGAGAAATCAAGTTCCATTGATGCCAAATGTGTTGTCAGGAAGGACTTTAAGCCCCAAAATCACCACCCTGATTTAGCAAAACATTGGATTCCTTCAGATGTCTGGCAGTTCACCAATGGTAATGTGGTCAAGCAGCCAAGGCACAACCCTGAGCAACAAAAACAGTGCAACAAAATATTGATTTGAATAAAAGATTGAACAAAACAGTTTAATAGTTACTAGCACTTTCATTAGACAGTTTGCAAGTACAATGTAACTTCACTTGTACGATGCAGGTAGTATGTTTAAAGAAGTCTTTTAGGGTGTGATAGGATTCTTTCAGTGTCCTTAGATGCACCCTCAGATATCAGTGCAACTTTGGGATAACTGCTGGTAAGTGCTTTTACCGTTTTGCAATTGTTATTCATGTCCAATGTTAAAGACAATTCCAAAGACATCCAATGCGAAAAGTTCTGGCATGTTCAGACAGTCTTTTATGCATTTCCATGACAAGACAGACACCAATGCAAATCAATACTTCAGAGGAACTTCAACTGTTTCCAGTCAACTCATTCTCCAGTTATCAGAGTGTAAATGCTGGTGATTCCTGGAGCCCGAAAGATGTCTTCAGCGAGAGACAGCATCTTCTTAGAGGGAAGTAAACTAAATATCCTCGGGAAGAAGGCACACAGCACAAAATAAAGAATGAAGAGACTGTAGCTGTAGGAAAGCATTGGAACCAACCTTGTCATATAAACTGCTTTTCCAGTCCTGCAGTCAGTGCTGAGAAGAGGGCAAAGCGACAGCAAGAGGGGAGATACGCCACCTCTCAAGGTGCCAACATTCCTTCTTTGATTCTGGACTTTGCCTTAACATCTGGTACAGTAACTCTTGAATAGGTCTTCAGCCCAGTTGTCCGTTCCTTCTCTAGGGAAACAGTGCAGGCTCTTAGGAGATCAGGAAGAGCATAAAACATGTACCCAGTTGCCCCCACCAGTCATTGGGTTCCAGAGGCAGTCAACTTCCCAGAAGAGCTTTTCTGTGGGATGGATCTTGGATAGGCCTGCACACCAGCAAGGCTTCCTCGCCATTGTTCAGCCTCAAAGTCTTCCGCTTCCGTCTTCAGAAATACATCCCAGAAAATGAACCAAGCGATGAAGCAGAACTGCGATAGCTATAGGGGACAAAGCGACTGAAAGGAAATCTACATTCTCTCACTTGGAGCGGTGTCACTTTCAAAATTGCATCTGCTCTAGGACTTTGGGCTGGCGTGTGTGTTCCTTGGCACAGCCCTAGACGCATGTACATTCCAGTCACGTCTCTGCTGTCGGTAATGAGGGCTCAGCTGGGAAATAGCCATATAAAAGGCTCATACCCGGACCCAGCATTTAGGCTTTTACCAAGGTTGGTCCACATGGGCAACTGTCAACAAACACATTAGTCCAGGAAGAGCTGCTATCTGCAATGTGGTCACTTACAGAAAACTAGAGCAATGGGTGCAAACAGATAGCATTTGATTTTAGTGTGGGTCTGTTGAGTTATTTCAGAAGTCATCTTGTGAGGGCTTAAGAATGGTTAAGTTGCACTAATAAAAACCTATCAAATTAAATGAAATAACTTTGTTAAAGGGGACGTTATGGTTACAAGTAAAACCGAAAAACCTTAAAAATTCACCAGTTATGGTAAGCTAAGCAACCATAACTCGTGCCACCACAGTGACATCACATATATGGGACACTTGTATTTGTTCACTGACATATCTAGGACAGGTGGTTTTGTTCCTCAACAGTCCAAATATTAACATTGAAAAGGTGCTATATGACAATGCATTACTTACCGTAAAAGCATTTCTGATGGTTGTATCTGCTTAGATTCACATGCTGTGCATAGGTCCGACATCCAGTGGTCACTGCGGAGTATTGCATTTTGTTTTTCGTAGTCGAAAAGGGGACGTCGACAAGGCGTGTCTGTAACACTATCCCTATAGTGACGTGCGTTGTACCCACAATCCCTCACGCGTCGAGGTCCCTCTGTTTGTATTTTTCTGCCCTGAGGGAGCCTTATAGACGTGAGTGAGTACAGAAAAGAGAGATATAAAGGAAGTCTATGTTCCTTCCATCCGAGCGGGGAGGAAGGGTGGGCGCATGTGAATCTAAGCAGATACAACCATCAGAAATGCTTTTACGGTAAGTAATGCATTGTCTTCTGATGTTTGTTAATCTGCTTAGAATCACATGCTGTGCATAGACTAGCGAGCAGTACCCGGAGTTGGCGGTGGGTTATGAGAAGGAACAGTAGAGAAAAGATGTCTTAATACTGCCTGTCCCACCTGGGAGTCAGATCTAGAGTGTGCATCTAGACAGTAGTGTTTTGTAAAGGTGTGCACAGAACTCCAGGTAGCCGCTTTGCAGATGGACTCAAGGGGAACATTTGCAATGAATGCTATGGAAGCCCCAGTGCCTCGAGTGGAATGTGCTCTTGGCTTGAAGGGTAGTTCTCTCTTAGCAAGAGTGTAACAGAGAGTGATGCATTGAACAATCCATCTAGATATAGTGGATTTTGAGACCGCATCTCCTTCTCTTCCTGCTGCCACCGAGACAAAGAACTGATTAGTCTTTCTCAGTGGTCTGGTTCTTTCCATGTAGAACATGACAGCTCTGCGTACATCTAGTGTATGCAGACTTTTTTCTCCCGAGCTGGAAGGGTTTTGAAAGAACGTTGGTAGTTCTATAGTTTGGTTTACATGAAATTTCGAGATGAATTTAGGTGCAAACCTTGGGTGTGTGCGTAGAACCACTTTATTTTTGTGAACTGTTACAAAGGGGTCTAGTACAGAAAGAGCCTGTAGTTCACTTACTCTCCTAATGGAGGTGATAGCTATTAGGAAAGCAGTCTTAAGGGTGATATCTTTAAGAGTTGCCTTGTGCATGGGTTCGAAGGGAGGGCCCATGAGTCTGGAAAGTACCACATTTAAGTCCCATCCGGGAGCTGGGTTAGCTATCGGAGGGTGTATCCTTTTTACCCCCTCCATGAAGGCTTTGATAACTGGTATCTTCCACCACGACACTTTAAGTTGGGAAGTGGTGTATGCAGAAAGTGCCGCTAGGTGGACTTTAATGGAATTGAATACTAAACCTGAATCCAGTAAATGGGTCAAGTATAGAATAATGTCAGTAGGAGAGCAGTCAACTGGGTTGATGCTAGTACTTCTACACCAGATAACGAATCTTTTCCATTTGCTAGAATAGCAGTGTCGAGTATTAGGTTTTCTGGCTTCCCTGAGGATGTCCATACATCTCTGTGGGAGTTGTAAATGTCCAAATTCTATGATCTCAGGAGCCAGGCTGCTAAGTTCATGGTCTGAGGGCATGGATGCAGTGTCCTGCCCTTGTCTTGTGACAGCATGTTGTACGGGCAGGGAAGTTTCACTGGGGGAGATAGGGACATCTCCATCAAGTGAGCGAACCAAGGTTGCCGTGCCCACATTGGGGCCACTAGTATCATGGTAACCTGCTGCTGGTGCATCTTGTGCACCACTTTGTTGAGAAGGGGAGTCGGGGGAAAGGCGTAAACAAATTTCCCTGACCATTGAATCAACAGACCGTTCCCCTTGGACTGGTTCTGGGGGTACCTGGAGGCGTAACTTTGGCATTGTGAGTTCTCCAGGGTTGCGAACAGGTCTATTTCCGGGAATCCCCATTGCGTGAAGATGTCTAAGACGATGTCTTCGTGCAATTGCCATTCGTACTCTTCGGGCAGGGGGAAGTCTCTGCTGAGTTTGTCTGCTAGCAGATTGAGTTCCCCTGGTACATGTTGTGCTAGTAGGAACATGTTGTGTTTGAGAGCCCACTTCCATATATTCTGGGACAGCTTGGACAGTCCTGGAGAGTGAGTGCCCCCTTGCTTGTTGAGGTAGTACATGGCTGTGGTGCTGTCTGTGAGGACCATCACTGTCTTTCCTTGTAAGTGTTCCTGAAAGGCTTTCAGTGCTTTGAACACCGCTAGTAGTTCCAGCAGGTTTATATGCTTGGATGCTAAACTCGGAGTCCACACTCCGTGTGCCGTTTGATGGGATAGGTGAGCCCCCCATCCTGTAAGGGATGCGTCTGTGGTTAGAGTGGCTTCCACTGCGGGTGTGGCAAAAGTTTTCCCTAATAACAGGTTTTCTTTTGTCCACCACCGTAGCGAGAGAACCAAGGCCTGCGAGACCACCACTAGATCGTCCCATTGTCCGCTGGCCTGACACCACTGGCTGTAGAGCCACTCTTGCATTGGGCGCATGTGCAGGCGCGCGTGAGGTACCAAATAAATACATGACGCCATCATCCCTAGCAAGCGCATTGCTTTGCGTACCGTCACCTCTCGGCCTGCTACATAATGGGGAATTTGAAACAGCATGTTTTGGACCCTCTCGTTGGAGGGGAATACGAGGCCGTCCCTTGTTCGAATTAGAGCCCCTAGGAATTGTTTGGTTTGGCTGGGGTCTAAGCTGGACTTCTTTTCGTTGATGGAGAAGCCCAGTTGGGACAAAAGGTCTACGGTCTTTTGGGTATTGGAGAAGCATGTTTCGTAAGAATCCCCTGTTATGAGCCAGTCGTCGAGGTAAGGGTATACCGGGATGGATAATCTGCGCAGGTGGGCCGCTGCCACTGCCAGTACTTTCGTGAATACCCTTGGTGCAGATGCTATCCCGAAGGGTAGTACTCTGAACTGGTAGTGTTTGTCCTCTATTTTGAACCTGAGGTATTTTCTGTGCGATGGCAACATTAAAATATGAAAGTATGCATCTTTCATGTCCAGTGTTGTCATGTAATCCCCTTGTGATAACAGTGGGATTACCTCCTGTAAGGTCACCATACGAAACTTTTGGGGTTTGACAAATATGTTCGCTGGGCGCAGATCTAATACAGGGCGCATGGTTAAGTCCTTTTTGGGTACAAGGAAGTACACTGAATAAATACCTTCTGTTACCTGTGATAGGGGGACGGGCTCTATAGCTTCTTTCTTCAGTAGTTCTTCCACTTCTTGAAGAAGAATGGAGAGGTGTTGCGGTGTCATGCGCCGGTTCCGTGGGGGTTTGTACTTCGGGGAACCGTTGAACTCGATGCAGTATCCGTGGGCTATGGTGGATAATACCCAACGGTCTGACGTGATTCCCTCCCATGCTGAAAGGAACGATGTTAGCCGGCCCCCGACCGGTGATGCATGGGAGGGGACCCGAATTTTCGGGTCATTTGCTGGTATTGGGCGTGGAACCTCTGGGGCTGGAGCCACGACCTCTTCCTTTGCCACGGCGTTGGCCTCTTTGACTGAACTGGGTGTTACCCTGGTTGGTGGGCCAGTTGGAGCCAGAGTAATATTGTTGTTGTTGGTTCTGCTGCTGTCTTTGGCCACGAAAGGAGCGTTTATTACCATAGCCTCGCCTGTTAGGGGGCCTAGAAATTTGATCAAGAGTTTTGATGGTATCAAACTCTTTTTTAGCATGTTCTAGGGCCTCATCTACTGCTTTCCCAAACAGATGCGTCTGTTCAATGGGTTTATTTATGAGGGAGGCTTGGGTTTCGGGCTTAAAACCTGAATTGCGTAGCCAAACGTGGCGCTTGAGAAGTATTCCCTGAACTAGGGAGCGGCCAGCCGTCTCAGCGGCATCTAGGGAGTTTTTAACGATGCCCTGGTTTACCAGTGTGCCCTCTGATATTATAGCTAGCAGGCGAGAACGCAGAGGTTCAGGTGCTTCTTCTGCTTCGCTGCGCAGCTTGTTCCACTGTGCATCTGCGTAGCTAGCTAAAAGTGAGTTGTTATTAGCAATTCTAGTGGAGAAGGCGGCGGAGGTCGTGATTCTCTTCCCCAGTGCGTAGAGTTTTTTGCCTTCTTTGTCTGGAGGTGCTTCACTAGTGGATAGTGGCACCCCTGCTCTTTTTCTTGTGTTGGTAACCACAAGGGAGTCTGGAATAGAGTGTCCTCTGATGTATAAAGGGTCAGAGGATGAAGGGCTGAAGAGCTTTTCTATTCTAGGGTTGACCCCTCTTACTAGAGCTGGGTTAGTAAGGGAAGGAGAAATTCTTCTTTTAATAGAAGCCAGGAGAGGAATAGATTGGCTAACAGGGGCTTTTTCTTTGATGACTTTTTCTACAAAGTCGATGTCTGGAAGAGTTTCCCCTGTATCAATCTCAAAATGCGCTGCTGCCTTGCGCAATAGTGCATTGAGGGAAGGTTGGTCATCTATGGGAGAGGAGTTCCCGTGTGAATCCTTGAGAGGAGAAGGGAGAAAGGCATCAGGGTCTGAATGTACTGATGGGGATTGCCAAGGCTGCACTGACGGTGAATGCCAGGGCTGCGAGGTAGCTGTATCCTCTTCAAACCCTGTAGGAGTGGTGTAAGGATTTTCTTCGAATCCCTCTTCCTCAAGTTCTACCTCTTCTTCTCCACCCAAACACTCCTCATCTTCTTGGAGGTATTGCTCCTCCTCAGTGAGGTCAACCAGCCTAGGAATCTTGACTCTAGGGTCATCCTGTGGCCATTCTCTTTGTCTTTTGTGAGTGGGTGGGTTTTGGTTTCCTAGAAACCTTTCCATTTTCTCCATGCAAGAATGGAGTCTTTCAAGGGTCTCATGGGGTACCCCTGAATAGTCTAGAGGGGGAAAATTAGTGTTTTCGCCTTCGAATCGTTTCGAACGCTCCCACAGCGTCGACGAGAGGTTCCCGTCTCCTTCTGAAAAGCCTTCAGGTAGTTCGGAAGCGTCCTTTGGAGAAAGGGGCAGTTCCTGGCTACTTTTGTGTTTTTTCGACGCGGTATTCGACGTTTGTTTCGTCGTCCGCGTACGTTCGTCTTCGGCGACAATTCTCGCTAGGCTCTCGGCCACGATTTTGTCCGTCGAGGGCTTTGGTGTCGACGTTGTGTGCGTTGCGCGTTGTACCTCGACGGTCGCTCTATGGAGCGTTGCGTCGGATGTTTTTGGGGTAGCGCCCGTGTTAGATGGAAGCCCAATCGCTGGTCGCGGCTGCGTTTGCGGGTGGGGCTTGTGACCTTTACGGTCTGCGGTAGACGCCGGAGTGCCCTGCGTCCCCTTCGGCGCTGATGGATCCTTCGTTCTCGACGAAGAAGAGCCGTGGGTAGTGTGTTTAGCCTTATGGGGTTTGTGTGCGTCCTTGTCGCCGGGGTGTTCATCCCCATAAGCAGGGCGTGAGCCGAGCCCGTCGGGGCCGGGGACGGACGACGAGGAGCGTGAGCGCTCCTTCTGGGGGTTCATGACTTCCGTAACGGACGTCGAGTTATCGCACTCCTCGTCACTTTCAGTAACAGCGGCAGCGGGTGAGGAAACTGACTTCGACATCGCGTAGTCTGCCCACCTCTTAACCCTACGTTCTTTAAGAGTCCTGGGTTTTAAGAGCTTGCAGGCTGCGCAGCTGTTCTCTATGTGATCGAGGGGTAAGCAACGATTACAGAGCTTGTGCTTATCTTTCCAAGTATATTTGCCCCTGCAGCGTGGGCAAAACTTAAATGGTGTCCTCTCCATAGCTGAGGCAATAATAGCTGGCGATAACAACCCCAAGGGAAAGAAAAGGGAGAAAGAAAGACATTCTCAAAGATAAGAGACAAAGTTCTAACCCCCACTCTCCCTACTGTAAGTTGGCCGTCGAGGCCAGGCCACGTGTTCGGCAGCGCCGAAGGATCTCCTCCGCTCTTCCTCTCCGTCGAAAATAGTTCGGCGGAGAAACAGCTTCACAGCTAACGTCGAGGGGGAGGGATCGTTACCAGTATATTAAGTTATGACAAAAGGACCGAGGTCCGTGGTAAGTATAGCAATGTCTCTCTAGGAGCTCCGCGAAAGGCGACCAGAAACTGGGCGGAAAAAAACAATCTGAGGGACCTCGACGCGTGAGGGATTGTGGGTACAACGCACGTCACTATAGGGATAGTGTTACAGACACGCCTTGTCGACGTCCCCTTTTCGACTACGAAAAACAAAATGCAATACTCCGCAGTGACCACTGGATGTCGGACCTATGCACAGCATGTGATTCTAAGCAGATTAACAAACATCAGAAATCTAGATATTAATCTTGTCTTATTGTAATACGTAAAGTTTCCGTAAATGATGTAAACAACTGAATGGTTACCTCAAGGGATCACCGATCGCTCTTCTTATCTCTTCACTTCCTTTTCCCGAAAAAGGGTCCGACAGGGGGTGAATGTGAATGCCTCCCCGAGACCCTTCCTCCGCCTTCTGGTCAAGAATAGAGGAGGGGAAAGGCCTCAGGGAAACCCTGTGGGGAAGAAAACCCTGCGTCGACAGCTTCTGGATTGATGTCGTCTGGGCGGAGAAGATTCAGGTAACCGCAGGTTGAGAGCCGTCTAATGGGAAAGGCTGAAGAGTATGGTGAGTATGAGATGGGTAAGTAGAAGGTAGAGTATCAACAGCGGATGGCAAGAAATTACCTGAAAAAGGGGGTGTCGGCCTATCAAGCTGGATAGGAAGTTCCCCGATAAGAACCTGATGGAATCAGACTCGAGGATGTATAAGGAAGTAAGATGTTATCAAACACCAATAGAGTGGGCTGGACCACGGGACTCGCGGCTCCTAAAGATTGTGATCAATTGGAAATGTCAACTTTAATTCTCTCTCTGGGGAATCTCTTTAGCGGACTGTTCCGCGAGATCCGGCTCGTAGCGGGTGAGTGTAAGAGCGCCAGCTCGAGTCCCCTGTATCGGGAAGAAGTTGGGAAAGAAGGTCGAGCCTGAATGAGGGAAATGGGAGGACAGGGTTAGACAGAAGGAATAGAAGGAGCGGACAGAATTAGCAACAAGAATCCCTAGAAACAAACTCACGTAGCGTTGTTGTAGAAGAGTAGCAACGCGTCCGCGCGTTTCTGGCAGGAACAGATGTACTGAATCCCGAGCAGGAGGGCAGTCCTTCCTCGGCGCTGGGTTGTTAAATGTCTAGACCCACACCTTCCATAGCGGCGGCCATCTTGGTAGTGAAAATGGCCGAAATCCGTTTATGGGACCACCGATGCCACAATGACCACGGTCTCCAGAGAGGCGTGACACTTATGTTCTTAAAGTACTTTTCTTATGGTTTGGTCTCAGCTCATGGTGCGCATTTATGAGGCAACAAGCAGGCCTCAAACACACAATTTATTTGTATACATGAAGATAAACTTTCATGTTAATAACATTTTCTGGTGATGCTGCTTCTTTCTTCCTTACTTTAGTTACCCTGTATGGGCCTCTGATTTGTATGCATTGTGAGTCTTCGTATGTATTGTTTGTACTAAGTCTTGAATTGTTGGCTAGTCATCACATGTTAAACATTACTCAAAATTCTGATATGGGAGCATTCATTATGTTACTATACAAAATTAAAAGATTATAAATATTGTGCTTCTATGGAGCATGCTGCAGCCATTGCCTAGGTTTAGGTATGATTAGCATCCTATATTAACAACACTGCAATGTAATGTTTTGTTTAGAGGAGTACATTCTTTAATAGATTAAGTAGTTCATGATAGATCTTCGCTCCCGGTCACCCCTGATATCTTGTTACCAACATTATAAACACAACCCCTTGTAGGGACTTTTCATTCAAATTAATTTGATATGTGAGGTCATCAGTGATGTCATCAATGACATTTGTGATGTCATCTTTGATGTCCTGGGTGTTAGTCTTAGAGGTGCACGGTGGTGGCGCGAATTATGGTTGCTTAGCTTAAGATAAACTTGTGAATTTTAGAGGTTGTTAGGTTTTACTTGTAACCATAACGTCCAGTTAAGTTTTTTCAATGAATTTCATGGGTTTTTACCAGTGCATGCTAATTTCTTACAACTTACTAATATCATACTTACCCCAATAGAGAAAAAGTTTTGTCCAATTTACAAAGTTTCACCTTCCAGCATCATTTTAAACACTTCACACTTTTTGCAACTTTTTCCACTGTATTTGCGTCCGTCGATGTCTGCGAATGTCTGACGTCATTGCATACCCTTCTAAAAGCCTCACGTGATCTCACGCACGTGGCCGGAAGACGTGTCTGCGAATGCGTCTGCACTTCGCAATCTGGTCCGTGCTTCGCGGACAGTTCGGAACTGCACTTTCTGTTGACCTAGCAACTTTCAAGCTCAAAATGTACCCTTGCACCGCTCCTACACTTATTCTTACTCATTATCCATTAACAATCTAGTACAGAGCACATACTTGGAACAATATTAGGAAAACTGCTATTTATTTAAAAAATGGCACCAGCATTGCCATCCCTCCTCCCCAAGAGCCACCATCACCAGCTGGTGGTCCTACACAACAAAAAAAAAGCACAGTTCTTCCCAAGACAATGAAGAGGATGATTAGGTTCCTACTCTACCAACAGTTTGTTCTTCTTTCTTTCGATTTCGGACTTTAAGATGTCAAAATATTTTGTTCTATCATTTTTGATTGTTTTTCTATAGAGCATCAACGAGTTTCTATTTACCATTGAATGCAGTGATGGTAGACTTAGTTCGTGACGGATTGATGCCATTGAGGTCGATGTTGGTAGGCCAAAAATTACCTTCCAGTCTGAGCCATGCCTCCTCCAGAATCGTTGGCATCGCGTCTGAACCATAGATCAAGGATGGGACAGCCTTTCCTTTGTAGAATTGTATAACAGGGATCACAGAGAAGCGGTCAAACTTGGTGTCAATTGCACTGGCTTGTGAGGTTAGTTTCTTCACTTTCTCAGGTAGATTGGCTTGCATTGGGACTTCTTGCTTGCAGTTACTCAAGATCACTCCCAAATATTTAAACTCTTTGACATGCTCTATTTCCGAATCTTCTAACGGAATTCTTCTTTTCTCTTTGTCGGTTTCTCCAATGTCATGATTTTGTTTTTTGCAATGTAATTTGCCAGGTTATTTAGCTGGTGTTTGAATCCGGTCCCCGTTTGATCTAACAAAATTAGATCATCCACATAGAGAAGACGGGCGACATGAGTCCCCCCTATATTTAGAGGAAATTATCTGATGTTGGATTCATGATCCTTGAAGTCCCATAAGTAAGAATTGAAGAGGGACGGGGCAAGGGGGAATCCCTGTTTTACCCATCTTGCAGTTTGGATTTCTTTAGACAAGGTGCCTCCTTTATTCAATCGTACCGTCATTGATGTATTTCGATGGAAGGGATTTTATAGGTTCCAAGATGTCCCCCAGGGCATTCTCTTTCGGACAGTTTTTCCCCAAAGGATTTCACGGTTGACCGGGTCCAAGGCTTGGACCAGGTCAACGATTGCCACAAAAATCCTTGGGTTCCGTCCAGTATTATTTCTTTTAGCCCACTAAAAAGAAGGATGTTTGATGATGTTCCAGCGTCCTTTATGAACCCTGATTGAAAAGGGTCTTCAGATGTTCTAGCCCATGACTGGAAACGGTCCAGCATCAGAGAACCAAATACCTTTCCGATAACGCCCAGTAGGGATATAGGACGATAGTTTTTTGCAATTTCTCTGGGGCCACTTTTGAAAATAGGAACCACAATTGATGTTGTCCAGGATGACGGAATGGATCTGGTTCCAACCAGTTTTTGATGACCCTATGAATAAAAGCAGCCCATTCAATGATCTTTTAAATCTGCATTGATGATTCCTTCTGGGCCAGGGGCCCGTCAGCTGTTTAGTTTTGAGATTTTCTTCTTTATGTCTTCCACATCACCAGGCACGTTCCAAGTATTCACACCCTTCTCTTGACACAGAGCAGAGGTCCAACTTGTTTTTATTAAAGAGGGCCGAGAAGCGATCGATCCAGGATTTTTCCCCTACGTGGTTTTGCATTGAGTTTTTTTTTTTTATATTTTTTGTTGTTTTATCAAGGTCCAGAAGTCTCTTGATATTCTTCCACATACTACTTTCAACATTTCGGCCGAGTCCGTTTGATACAGAATTGCTAGTTGGTACCTCAGGCAGTTTTCATATCGTTTTGCTGCCTCACTGGCAAAGTCTGCATGTTCTTGAGTATTGGTTTTTGCTGCCAGGCAAATGGCATTTGGCCATTTAAAGTTTTTTCCTTTCAGCGACCAGTTGTTTATCGTATTCATGGCAATGTGGAGTTAATGTGACATGGCTCCATTTCTTCTTCTTGGTATGATATGCAGTTAAGAATGGTTTGTATTCGATAGTACCTGGTTTTTTTGCGTCTTAACTTTGAGCGCTGATTTTATTGTAGGTGACGGTTAGCTCTTCAATAGCTTTTGCACTCAGTCTAAGGCGGGTTCCACCGCTACGGGCTTCGACTGCTGCTGTAATCTTTTTACTCACGCCTTGTAGTACACCTTATACTCAGAAGGTTATGATCGCTATGAGTGGTTCGGATTATTTTGAACTCACTAATTTGAGGGAGGAGCTCTCTTGATATAAAAATATGGTCGGGGAGACCGCCAGGGGGCGCGGAGCATGCTGGACGTGTGTGACCAGCGCTCCAACACCACCGCAGGGTCTAGCACTCTGAGCCAATCCCCGGCCGGGAGTTTGGAGTAACCCCGACAGGAAAGTGTGCCCCCGCGGCAGCGGCCCAACGAATCGAGCGCCCCTCCGAAAGTGGATATAGCCTGGCCCCGATCTGAGGCCCCGCTCGCCGAACAACAGAGAGGACACCTTTTCGGAGGCCGTGCAGCGGAGCCACCGAGGGCATCCCCTCTCGCGGTGCCCCGGGCCTCGGCCGGACCTGCCGCAGAACCCAGAGCAGCCGATCGTCGTCTCCGCGGCCCGCGCCCATAACACCGAGAGGGGGACGCCGGAGCACCCCCCCCGCCGTGCGCAGATGCCGAGCGGGCCCCGGAGCTCTGCCTCGGTGGCGTGTGGACATTGCACGGGGCCAGGGACGAGTGGGGCGCCCTGGTGGGAGCCCCAAGCCACCAAGAACCGCCCCGGTGCGGACAACTAGCAGCAGGTCAGGACTCCGGGAGCCTCCCGACCCATCACACGCGCACAGAGGCCTACTTGAAGAGGAGCCCCCAGTGAAGGGGTCCGAGCCCACAATGGACGTGTGGAGGCCCTCGACGGCCCGGAGAAGGTGAGGAGCGCAGGGGGGAGAACTGATACTCGGCGGACTGGGTTTGGACCCCCCCCAGCCCCCCCGGGCACGGACCAGCGCAACTCACCCCATAAAAGCTGGCACGGCCCTCCCCCTTGGAGTACAGGGGTCCCCCTGGAACATTTCAGCCGTGACGCATCAGGGGAAACAGGCCCTAATCACAATCCTAGCCCCCCTCGTGAGGACCGGAGCCCTCACTTGCAAGCTTGCCTCCGCGGAAGCGGGGAGGGCCCAAGACGACCAGAGGAAACCTCAAGGCATTAAGGCAGGGTGAGAGGCGCCCCCCGCCCCCACCCATACTCCAAAGGGCACCCAGAGACCGGAGCCCTGGAACCAACTCAGCCCACGTGCGCAATCCGCTCCCTCCAACGCTTCCGCCGGTCCAACGCACCCCTCAGTGATCCACACAGAGTCACCATGCCTTCAAGTGCTGACCCCCCCCCCCGCAGTGCTAACGAAGGACGACCTCAAGGACATCGTCCAGGAGATAAAAGCGATTCGAACGGACATACAAGCCTCTATAGTTGATCTCAGGGGGAGAGTGGAGACCCTCGAGGAAAAAATGGAGGGAATGGAAAACAACCACCTCCAAATGGACCTGTTAGACATGACATACGAAGCGAGGCTAACAGACCTAGAAATCAGAGAGGAGGATATAGCCCTGAAAATGGACGACCTAGAGAACAGAGAACGCCGAAACAACCTGCGCATTATGGGTGTGACTCAGAGAGGTGAGACTGCCGCAGACGTGTGGAGAAAGGTTCAGGGCCTCATCAACCAACTCTTCACACTCGAGGGGGGCAAGGAAGTCCAGCTGGAAAGAGCCCACCGAGGGGGAGGTGGAGCGAGGGGCGGCCCAAGGTCCATAGTTGTGTGCTTCCTCCGCTACAGAGAGAAAATGGAGGTCCTCGAGAAAGCGAGAAGGCTGGAGAGTTTCTTGTTCGAAGGAGACACAGTGAAGATTTACCAGGACCTCTCGGCTTTCACTCTTACCCGCAGAAGAGAGTGCCGGCCACTCACCCAGTGGCTCACCAGCCAAGACATAAGATACAGGTGGTCCTTCCCATTCGCCTTGTCTTTTGAACGCTCAGGAGTGGACTATAGAGTAACCAGCGGCAAGGAGGCATCCCAAGTGCTGCAGGTACTCAAAGGGGGTACCCCAAAGGAAGGAAACGAGATGGAGGTGCAAGAGCCTCGGAGCGCTGTGAGGGAACCGGAGGGCCCTAAAGGGCCGAAGGCAATTCAAGAAACTTAACACCCCCACAACGGAAGCCGAAGGGGACTAAGTGATCAGAGGCTCGCTATTAGTGAGACAGAGATTGAATCAAACAGCCCCGGCCGGGGACGCTGAGCTTAACAAGGGGGCTGCGGTGGATGGTCTTGCATTCACCCTGGTGGCTTGCCCGTTGGCAGGCGTCATGATAAAGAGGGGGAGGGGGAGGAGGGAAGGGAGGGAGTTGGGGTTGGGGATCTTGGGGACCCACACAGTCTCAAAACCACATTGGAAGGTGGCAGCAAGCACAGATCCCGGAAGACCGTATACACAAGACAAGGACCCAATGGCGGACAATGAGAATAGGGGCCGGGCTGAGTCACTGAGAATTGGCTCATTCAATGTAAAGGGTCTGAACTCCCCAGCAAAGCGCTCCCTCTTGGGGAGGGAAATGAAGAACGCTAAAATAGATATCCTCTTCGTACAGGAAACTAGAACGGTCACGGGAGAGGAGAGGGCCATCCCGGGAGCACACGTGGGCCAGACCTTCTGGGCATCCGCTCCCACGAAACGGAGTGGAATCGGGATCATCCTGCAGAGAAACCAGAGACTCACAGAGGTAACCAGGTGGGGGAGGGAAGACGGTAGAGCCATGATTATATCAGGTGACTTGCACAACTCCAGGGTCTCCCTAGCAGCGATCTATTGTCCTAATGTGGGCCAGGTTGAATTTCTCAAAGAGGCAATGGGAGAGATAATGGCCAGGACAGAGAGGCTCCTTATACTGGGTGGAGACTTTAACATGTGGGCAAATCGGGAATTAGATCATAGTGGAGGGGCCATCCCGTTAGGCAGCCGAGGGGGTAGACCCCAGGGGAAATTCCGGGAGCTAATGTGGGGCTATGGGCTCGTGGACACATGGAGGGAATTGCATCCGGAGGGTAAGGGATACACCTTCTACTCATCGGTCCATGGCACCAGAACGAGAATAGATCATCTTTTCATGGGGCACCAGAACATGAGCCGAGTGGAGTCCTGCATCATCCGCCCGGTTAGCTGGTCGGACCACGATATGGTCTGGGCAGATATTAGTGTATTGGGTCTGAAACCTAGAGAATCCCTGTGGAAATGCAATGACTTCCTGCTAAGGGATTTGGTTTTTAAGGAGGAGATGGAGAAGGCGATCAATGAATATTTTGAACTCAATAACACGGGTGAAGTCAACATAGAGACAGTCTGGGAGGCAGCAAAGGTGACCTGGAGGGGTGTTCTGAGTAGAGAGGGGGCTTCCAAAAAAAGGACCAGGACTCTCCTGGCTCATAGGCTACGGGCGGAGAGAATAGCATTGGAGGGATCTGAAGGGAAGAAGGATGAGGAGAGGGAAAGGGACTTGGGGGATGCAAGAGAGAAAAGGCAAGAGCTGAGAGCATTGGAGATGGGGAAAATTGTAGCGGGCCTCCAACACCTGCGCCAAAGGTATTATGAGAAAGGGGATAAGGCCGACGCCATGCTGGCGGCCAAACTCCGGGGCCAACGGAGAGATAGATGGGTGTCAAGGATCTCATGAAGGGATGAGGGGACAAAAGCGGATCCCGAGGGAATAGTGGAGGAATTCGTGGGGTTCTATCAGACTCTCTACGGGAGGGAAGGAGAAGTGGAGGTGGAGGCACTGGGAGCATACCTCGGAGGAGTAACATTACCTGTGATGGACCCCCAAGAGGCATCAGCTTTAGACGCCCCAATAACGAGCGAGGAGGTACTCAAGGCAATATCGGGTCTTAAGCTGGGCAGGGCCCCTGGGGAGGACGGATTTACCGCAGGCTTCTATAAGGCCTTTGGAGGCCTACTAGCGGGGTTTCTGGCAGGCCTATTCACAAATATCATGAGGACCGGGAGGACGCCTCCGTCTTTTGGCAAAGCACTGATAACAGTGATCCCGAAGGAGGGCAAAGATCCAACAGACTGCCGGTCATATAGACCAATCTCCCTCCTGAATGTGGACGCTAAACTGTTCACCAGGATCATAGCCACGAGACTAGTCAGCCATATGCCGGTACTCATCCACTCCGACCAGGTGGGCTTCATACAGGGGAGACAGGGGGCGGACACCCTCCGAAAGACCCTGCATCTGATGAGGGAAGCGGCCCCGAAGGGAGACAACCCTGTCTTGGTGGCCATCGACGCCGAAAAGGCGTTCGACAGGGTGGACTGGGAGTTTCTACACAGAGTCCTTGTCAAACTGGGCTTTGGCGAGGGAATCAGGCGAGCCATTAAGGTCTTATACACAGACCCCTCTGCTAGAGTCACATTGAATGGTCGCCTTTCACGAACATTCAGCCTTCAAAGGGGGACGAGGCAGGGCTGCCCCCACTCCCCAATCTTGTTCGCCATGACCATGGAAATACTCGCGGAGTACATCAGCTGTGCCCCAATGGTCCGCGGTATTGATGTTGGAGGTCGGACCTTCAAGCTCGGCCTCTATGCAGATGACATACTGCTCCACCTGAGGGAACCTACTAGCTCGGTCCCGGCGGCCGTTCGGGTTATTGAACGGTTCCGCTAATTCTCAGGCTTCAGGATGAACATAGGGAAGTCAATGATCTTCCCCTTTGCCCCAGACACAGACAGGGACCTCACGGAGCTGTCCCCCCTGGGGTTCCAAATTCGTACCGAAGGGATTAAATACCTGGGGATCAACATCGTTCGGCCCCACGAAGATCTAAGCCAGGCAAATTACCCCCCGCTGTTTGACAACTTATTTAAAGATATGGAGACATGGGGTAAGGGGCAAATCTCGTGGATGGGAAGGATAAACGCTGTAAAGATGAACCTTCTCCCCAGGGTCCTGTACATTTTCCAGATGCTCCCTTTGGAAGCCCCAGGCGCACTTTTTAAATTAGCCAAAAAACGTATAACGAGATCCATATGGCAAGGCCAGAGACCCAGAATAGGTTACGAAACACTCACCCTCCCCAGGGATAGAGGGGGGGTCAGCCTCCCAGACTTACGAACTTACCACAGAGCAGCCCACCTCAGAACCCTGGCCCCCCACCTCAGAGAGGACCCCAACAAACAATGGGTCTTTCTCGAAAACTCCCTCCTGAGCCCGGTCACAGTGGGTGAGTGGTTATGGGTCCCGATGAAAAAGCTGCCAAGGAGAATCAGGGATCACCCAATACTAGTAACAATGTGGAAGGCGTTGGAGGGTAAGGGACACGGTGAGAAGGTGACCACTTGGCCCTCCCCCATGAGTCACATCTGGTCCACACCAGTTTTAGAGGAAATCCCAGGCCATGAACACCATCAGCCCTGGTTTGACGCGGGCCTATGCAGAGTTGGTCAGTTGGTCAGGGAGGAGTCCTTTATAAGCATCCAGGAGCTTGAAGAATCCTGGGGAATAGGTAGGCTCTCCCCACTCCTCTACCTGAGACTCAAGGGAATCCTAATGAAACCAAAACTAAAGCCCAAATTACAAAGAAAACTCACCCCAGTTGAAAAAATCTTAGATACCCATGTAGAAATGAGAGGCCTCATCTCACTCCTTTACTCTGCCCTTTTAACCCCCGGGAGGGAACCACCAAAAGCCTCAGGGGGAAATGGGAAAGAGACTTGGGTTGTAGGATCGGAGACGGTCTCTGGGGGCGACTCTGTAGTAGATCATTTAAAACCTCGATCTCCTGCCAATACAAAACCCATGCTGTCAAACTCCTGCACAGATGGCAGTATGACCCGATCACACTTTCTAGGATGTTCCCAGACGTAATCCCCCTTTGCTGGCACGGGTGTGGGGAAAGGGCAAACTATTGGCACATGTGGTGGACATGCGGGAAGGTCCAAACTTACTGGGCCGAAGTCCTTAGCTGGCTGAAAGAGGCGGGAGAAGGTGTGCTCCCACTGGAACCGATATTGATACTGTTTGGCCTGCAGCATAAGGATGACCACTGGGAAAAATTACCGGACCTCTCGCACTCCCTACTGTTGGCAGCCAGAGCTGCCCGCGCTAGAACGTGGAAGAAGCCCGCCCTCCCCTCGAAGAGAGAATGGGTGATGATTGCCAAAGACATATTCCTTATGGAAAGACTTACTGCGGCTTTACATGGTTCAAGTACCCAAATAGAGACGGACTGGCTGCAATTTCAAGAGGTGTTTGGCAATACATAGGCCACGTCCTGAGACCCTCAAGCGTCCTTGGCCCGGCCAAAAACAAGCCCCGATATGGAACGAATGGCCTTGGAACCTGGAAAGCCAGTCGACCACTGTAATTTGCGTACCTATGCTGTTTTCCAAAAACCAATAAAAATTGAATAAAAAAAAAAAATATATATATATATATATATATATATATATATAGTCGATGTTAGCGCGTTGGCCATTTCTCTCCCAAGATGGGGTTTGTTCTGTTTCATTCTCTGATAACATGTGGAGATTCTGTAAATCACAAGTAACCATCAGTGATGACCAGAAGAATCCTCTCACCATGGTTCGAGGCAGTTTTTTGGTGAATTTCTTTCCTACTTTTGATTTCGGGCAGGAAGCATTTAAGTAACCACATAATATTATGTATTCTGGTTGGCATGTTGTATATATATCCTCCAGAATATTCTCTGCCATTGTCATGTACTTGTCATTGCTTAAAGCTAAAGGATTCCAGTATGTATTGATTATTATCAGGTCATCCCCTGGGTCAATCTTGTTCTGATGCTCGTCTTGCCACCAGTTCAGTAGTATCACTTGGAAAAACAAGTTTGAGGTCAGGGTCCGAACATAGTAGAATTCACTATCGGAGCGTACTGCTGTCAAGAGTCCCAATGATGGACGTCCTTTTGGACCCTTGTAGGCCGGTGATAGATAAATTCCAAAACCATCCAGGCAGAGCTAGCCGTTTAGCCATGTCTCCTGGAGATACAGGATATCAAACTCGCCCAGATTGACATTGTTGGGGAGAATTCTCAGAAATGTGCTAATTCCTCTCTATCTTAGAGACCCCGAGCAACTTTGCTGCATTTTGAGGACTTGAATTTCTAACCTGGAGAGAGTGAGATCCTTTTTCTCCACTCTCTCGTGTATTTTAATGTGATATTGAGCACTGTTTCCTTTGGTTGTGGAGTTTGACAAACTCCATGGGTGTCATCTTTTACATTGTGTCACCCAGCACCTTCAGTGCAGTGGCACAGGGAAGTCTTTTAGATTTCCCCAAGGTGTAAATACCTTCTCTTGGATAATCTACTGTTTCCAAGAGCAGTAAAGGCAAATTGACTTTACTTATATTTGTAACTTTCTAGACCCAGCACACGCTATTTTACGATAGGGTGCTGGAGGGGTTACTTAGTATCCCCTTTGTCTAGCTTCTCATGTAACATTTTTATGGAACCCTTTTATCAACGAATGGCTGGTGGCAGTGGTTTACTTCTAACTACTGTGGTGTGCATTTACCACAGACTATGTTAGCAGCTGCAGTAAAGCACCCAAGGGTGCCATTTTTGTCAAAATGGCCCTGGTCGTCTTTTTTCGCCATTTCTTTGTGGAAAGGTCCCTCTTAGGATTAACTCTGCGCGCCAAACCAAGTTTGGTCCCTTTGTTCATTTTACCTTTGGCGGGATTCACGAGTGAAGCCGCCTCTGGTTCCAGGGTGTCTGGCAGGGGCTGGAAGCAAGGGGGGTGCCCGAAACTCCCTGTGCTTAGTCTCCTAGGAAACAGGAATGCGCTCGTAGGTGAAAGGCCGGCTGGCTATTCAGCAAAGACAGCCACCCTGCAGGGTGAATGACAGCTAGGCTGGAATGAATGGGAGAAACCTCTATAAAAGGGAGAAGAAAAAACAATTAAATTGACCATAATGACACATGGGCTCTTGCTTGCTGCGAGGGCCTGCCTTACAACTGTGTGGAAAAGAACTAGTCTACCAACTAAAGCTGAGTGGATCAACGTCTCCCGTAATATTTTCAATATGGACAAGCTAACAGCAGCCATTCACGGTTATCGCACTTCCATTGACAATGAATGGTCCGAGTTCCGAGCCAAGTATATTGCACAAAGTTGAGTGTACAACACGATACAACTAAAGCGTCATTGCACTGATCTGCCTATTACTCTAATGTTAATTCCGAAATGTCTTATGCAAGTACCACTTTTCTAAAGAAATTCTTTTGCCTATGAACTCCTTCGCCGGACTGTAAAATTTACTTTAGACCAGCTGTCGCCTCAAGGGCTGCTGGGTGGGGGCAGAGGGGGCAGGGGTCAAGTTGTGGTTAGTCGTTAAATATGAGCAACTATAAAGCAGTTGAGTTATTCTTTGTAATGAAAACTGCATTCTCTATGTTTGAAAAACAATAAAACCAATTTTCAAAAAAAAAAAAGGCGAGGCTTTTTGGCTTGGAAGGCAGAGTCAACCACTGGACGAAGGAATCCGAAGAACTTGAAGAGGACGCCTGCTGCAACTCCTGGGTCCTTGGCTTGCCCGGTGAAGCCCTGCTGTTGTGCTGAAACTCCAAATTTGTATCAACAGAGAAGCCCCTGCAAGGACGACTTCTCCCTTTGAGTTGGTGGGACCAATCAACTCCAAAGTAAGCCAACTGGACATGCTCTTGGAGCTGGTTCAAATTCCGCTACACTTGCTGCTGGACCCGAATAGCCAGGGAGAGGAACACCAGATCGGGTACATTGCTTTTAAGCTGGCCAAGAGCTCCAGGAAGATCCTCCGGACTCCCAGGAAGCAGGACTGACCGAGCCTGAGCCCCTCAACAGAGTGCAGGACCCCAAATGCAAGGAAAGCCCATTTCGACAGCCAGGAACCAAAGTGTTGCTATTTGCGGTAGACACGAGGAGCTGAAGCACCCAAGTGCCACTTGTTTGGCGATTGCCGGTGCGGTCGGTGACTGTCCCATTGCAGGGCAGGAGTACCAGAAGTCCTCCCTCTTGTCCCCACGACTGAGGGCCAGGAACACCAGGATCTGCAGAGCTGCACAGAAACAGGAGCCACCTGCTGCACTTTTCTTCAACCTAAAGTTACTGTAAAGTATGAGAGAACTTACCTCTTGTTGTGCCACCTTGTTTGTCCTCATCGGAGACTTGTCTCGGTTGCCTCTGTAGAGTTGCTACCAGCTTCTTTACCTCACAAGCCTAATCAGCTTGTGACCCTACTTTGATTTCTTCTTATTCTACACAGACTTCTAAAACATTGTGCAAGATTTTTACTTACCTTCAAGAAGTGCTTCAGTTCACCTGGTCTTTTGCCAACTTAACATTAGCTGGCCTGGCTCCCTGAATAACTCTTCTCTCTTCTGCTTATGTGTTTTGCCTTCCTTCCAGGAAAGGGTTAACTAACTTTGCATTGAGGGTTATCAAACGTACTTACCGGCTTCAGAATATTTGTGTGATTGTTTTATTCTAATAAACTTTTTCTTTTGGCATACTTCTAAATCTGATTCTAAAAGCTACAGTGATATATTAATGTCAACAGCACCCTAGCTATTGAAGTCACCTGAGGGTGCAGGTAGTGTCTATATGCCATCCCAAATGGGTATTTGCTGATTTAGAAACTAAGAGTGTGTATTTTTGAAGTGTATTTGAGTGTTATTATATTGCCCCGTCTGAAGAAGGCTTACTCAAACTGACTGATAAATTAATAACTGTTTAATCAAGAAGAACAAGGTACTTACCGACTGGTAACATTCTTTCGATTGGATGTTCCTTCAACATATTCCACATCTTTGACATGTAATGTCCACAGCGTTGTACTTCGGAAACCTTTTCGGCAGAGGTTGTCCGTTCTACGTCAATGGCATTGGGTTGATGTGCCTCGAAGGCCTCCATCGAGGGCGACGTCACCGGATGTTATAAATAGGATGTACGGCGCCCGTAGTCCCAGTTTATGTTTTTTCCTCCATAACGTGCGACCTGCACATATTCAATGCCTGATTGACTGCACATAGCCTTGCAGAAACGTAAGCTGCAATCGCATAGGAAATTCTTCAGGGGGGCAGGCTGGGAGGCCGATGTGGAATACGTTGGAGGAACACCCAATCGAAAGCACGTTACCAGTTGGTAAGTAACTTGTTCTTCGAATGGATTGTGTCCTCCAATGCATTCCACATCTTTGACAGACTCCCAAAGCAATACCAGAAAATGGAGGAGGGAAAGAATTTAGAGTACTCAATAAGATGGCAGAATAAAGAACCACCTTAGCAAAGGCCATATCTTGACCATGGATCGTATCCAGGGAGTAAAGTTTAACACAGATGTGGATAGAAGCCCATGTGGCTGCATCACAAATATTTTTTAGAGGAAGTTCCTGCTGCAGGGCTGTGGAAGTAGCCACACCCCTAGTGGAATGAGCTTGCAACCCTTCCGGAGGGTCCTTCCCTGCCAAACGGTATCATTCAGTAATGGTGAGGATAATCCATCTGGACAAGGCCCGTTTCGTCACAGCCTGGCACAATCGATGACCAGCATACCCCACAAAGAGTTGATCGTCAACTCACCCTGGACATCCAAGAAATATAAAAGCTCAGAGCTCTCCTAGGGTCCAACCTATGGAGCCGCTCCTCTCCCTTACCAGGATGAGGAGGAGGATAGAAAGAAGGAAAAACCACTTTCTGGCTCAAATGAAATTCAGACACTACCTTAGGTAGAAAGGAAGGATGTACCCTCAGTAAAACCCTGTCCTTGTGGAACACAGTAAAGGGCGGCTTAGATGAAAGTCCCTGCAATTCACTCACTCTGCGAGCACAAGTAACCGCAACCAAGAACACTGTCTTGAAGGACAATAATCTCAAAGGACAAGAGTGCAAAGGTTCAAACGGAACACCCATGAGAAACTTCAAAACCAAATTCAAATCCCTAACCGGCACCTGGAAAGGGGACGGTGGGAACACATTAATGATTCCTTTAAGAAATTGGGAAATCAAAAGGAATCTTAAAGTAAGAACATTCTTTAGACGAGCGCTTGAAGATAGACAGCGCCACCAGGTAACCATTAATGGTACCCACTTGAAGGCCCCTGTGGACCAAAGAAAGCAAGAAAGACAAAACCACTGGACTGGAACACTGAAAAGGGTCAACATTTTGTCCTCTGCACCAGTCGCAAAACCTGTGGCAACGGTACAGGCATTTTGTTGCCGGCCTCCTGGCCGAAAGCAATACCTCCATCACATCATCCGGGAGGTCCCAATCCTTATAACTCAACCTTTCAGATACCAAGTGTGAAGGTTGAGAGTCCTGACTTCTGGATGGAGAACCTGACCCCCCCTCCCCACTCCTCGCGCAAGAGCAGATCCTCTCAGTAGGGAAGCCGGCGTGGAGGGCAGATGGACATTTCTATAAGGTCCGGGTACCACGCTCTCCTGGCCCAATCTGGAGCAATGAGGATCATGTGGGATCCAAACATCGTTAACACTTGAGGAATGACGGGTACTGGAGGAAATGCGTACAGCAGTGGGAATGACTAGTCCACTACGAATGCGTCACCTAAGGCTCCTCTCGGAGGAAGTTCCCTCGAGCAGAATCTCTCTCACTTCCGGTTGGCACTGGTGGCAAAGAGATCCACTTGTGGGGTTCCCCAAAGGGCAAAGATCTCAAGAAGGACTTCCTGAGCCAACTCCCACTCATGAGAGATAGTGCACTGCCTGCTCAGAGCGTCAGCTGCCACATTTTCCTCTCTGGCCAGATGAACGGCTGAAAGCGAAATTTCCTGCTGGATTGCCCAGAACCAGAGCTGCATTGCCTCTCTGCACAACGGGAGTGACCCGATCTCCCTTTTTTGTTGAGGTAATGCATGGCCACCATGTTGTCCGTCATGATCAGGACACTCTTCCCCCCCCGCACAGATGGCAGAAAAGCCTTCAGGGCCAGCCTGATGGCCCTCAGCTTTAACAGGTTGATGTGGAGTTTGGACTCAGACGGAGAACGACCACCGCTGGCGGTCAAGTCTGCGGCATGAGCTCCCCATCCTGTGAGGGAAGCGTCCGTCACTACTGTCACATCTGGCCAAGGTTGCCAAAACTGCTCCCCCTTCATCAGGTTCCCCTCGGCCCACCACAAAAGATCCTGGGAGACCGAGAGTGGAATCTGAACGGGATCCAACATCTTGCCTAAGAACTGCGGCCACTGCATCTTGAGAACCCATTGCAGGGATCTCATCCACAGCCTGGCCTCTGGCACAAGAAAAATGCAGGATGCCATGAAGCCGGGAAACCTTAAGAATTCAAAAGCCGGAAGACTCTGGGCAGGTTGAAACTTGTCCACCATCTGCCCAATGTGATGAGCCCTTACCTTTGGAGGCGAGCACTTCCCCAAGGACGTGTCCAACATAGCCCTGATGTACTGGAGCTGCTGGGAAGGTGTCAGATGCGACTTCTTGAAATTGAGGGATAAGCCCAGCCTGTGGCAGGAGCGGCAGGTGAGACCGAGGTGATCCAATGCTTGCTCGGGAGAACGCGCATGGATCAGCCAATCTTCCAGGTAGGGGTAGACGTGAATCCCCCCTTGCCTGAGATACGCTGCCACGACCACCATTAGCTTGGTGAAGACCCTCAGACGGAGGTCTTTCTGTGCTTGGGATGAATCGGCACATGAAAGTAAGCATCCTGTAGGTCCAGAGACACCAAGCAATCCTGAAGTTGAAGGGCCTGGAGAACTTGAGAAAGTGTGACCATCTTGAACTTGTCCTTCCTGAGAGGTTTGTTCAACCGACGCAAGTCCAGGATGGGTCTCAATCCCCAGTCTTTCTTTGGGATCAAATAATAAGGGGAATACTATCCCTTGTTCCTCTCTGCTACAGGCACAAGTTCTATAGCGCCTTTCTCTAGCAGGGTCAAGATTTCCTGCACAAGGAGCGGATCTGGAAGCTTCAAAGAGAGATTGCCCGGTGGATTGTCGTGAGGCCGCTTTAGTAAGGGAAGGCAGTAGCCGTGGGCGATGGTATCCAGAACCCACGCATCCAAAGTAATGGTTTGCCATTCTTCGAGATGCTGAGACAGTCTGCCCCCAGCCGGCGAACCATGGGACATGGCCTCATCACTGTTTTGGAGCGGCTGCGGCAGCTCCTGAAAACATTGAGGCAGCTGCCTGAGCGGCTTTGGCACCTCTAGTTCCCCGACCACCACGGGTACTTTTACGCTGACCCCTTTGACTGGCGGCTCCTCTCGTTCTACCAAAGGAGGAGTAGTAACGAAAAGAGCCTCCCCTCCACTGCTGTCCCCTAGGACAAAAAGGCAGAGGTTGACGCAGAGCTGCGCTTAAAGATTGTCTGCAACCTCTCAAGGCTCTCGTCAGCCTTGCTGCCAAACCAATGCGTGCTATCAAAGGGCATGTTCTGAAGACGGCTTTGCACATCCGGAGCAAAACCCGACTTCCGCAACTACGCAAATCTGCGTATAACGGTGCTCGCAGCCATGGACCGGCTAACACTGTCGGCCGTGTCCAAACCAGACTGAAAGTATTCACACATGGAATCCTTGCCATCTTGCATGAGAGCCAGGAACCCATCCCTTTCTTCCCCCTCGGGAATATGCCCAGCCGCAAGAGAGATACAGTTCCAGAGAGTGTGTGAAAATCTTTCCAAGGCACAAGTGAAGTTGGCTGATTTTAGCGCCATACTCCCTGCAGAAAACACCCTGCGTGCCCAACCGTCGAAGCGTTTGACGTCCCTATCAGGAGGGATGGTAGGGTATGCCGCCTGCCTCGAGGTGGCTGTAGCCACCTCAACCACCAAACTCTCGGGAGTGGGGTGAGAGGAAAGGTAGCTGGGGTCGCTACCGGAAGGGCAGTATTTTTTATTTAATGATTTGTTAACTGCCGGAGGAGATTACGGGGCCTGCCAAGCAGCCGCCACCCTTTTCTGCAAGGTCAAATGAAATGGCAACACCGGGTCAGAGGACGGACCTTGATCCAAAATGTCAGTTAAGTCATCCTGAATAAAAGCCTCAGGAGGACTCGACCAGCCAAGGTATTCAGTTACTCTAGCCATAGGTCTCCTGTATGACGACTCAGCATGAGCCCCAGGCCAAGGCCTGCCAAATTCCACCTCCGGCGAAGTGTCCAGGCCACTAGCGTCATGAAGAGATTGTCTCTAGTCTTCCAAGCAAACACTGACTCAAGGTTTCAGGTAGAAAAATATAAGTACATTTATTTTTAAACCATTCTTATTAAACACAACACTTCTATTAAACTTCCATAAAAACCACACGTTAAATAAACTACAACTAACCAATTCACTTTGTACAGTAAGTCTCATGGTAAGTACCCTGTGTTGGAATGAAATGGTGTTAGGCACAAAAACACGTTACCGCGAATACAATTGCGATCACTTTTTGACATTTCGGTCTACTAAACAAAAGCTTATCCGTGACATGAAATGCTACCGGGGCAAAAACACACTTAGCACCTGAGATACCCAGAGGGAGTTGGAGGCAAAAATCACAGGCAATATTTTGGTTAGGCAGGCAGAATCAAGAAACACTCAGACAGGAGTTCAAAAGTCAAAGGGCCGGAGCCAGGGTCGAAAGACACCGAGGCCAGTTGCCGAAGATCACACGGTTCGACAGTTCACGATTCAACGTAGCCAAAAGTACTTTGATATTGTCAATGTTCGGAAGCAAAAGTTAAAAGAAGGAGGGAAGACAAGGGCAAGCCTTGGAAATCAAGAAGAAAGGGATTCACCCAGTTTCCTCAACAGAACACAGTACCTTGTTCCAATGGTGCAGCTGGTGCCCTGGCAGTAGTTCCTGTTGGTTTCCCGCAGACCCACGATTCCTGGAGCTTCGTCGAGAAGGACGACGTCTGAAGGGGGTCTGCACCACACAAGGATGAGGCCAGCAGCAGCGACACGGAATAAAAAGTGCGCTCCTTAAAAACAGGAGAGGCTCTTCAGGTGGCTATCCGGACCACTACAGCACAGTGTGCGAATTCGACCACGGAAGAGGATGCTCTGGCTGTAGAAGATGAGCTGGTTATCCCCACCAAGCTCAAGGGAAGACGACTCTGGACTGGATCTTCTCTGAGTCGTTGAAGGGTAGATAGCGGTCATGATTCCTGCCCCGCACGTCCCCAGCCCTCAAAGATGTCAGGCTGGAGCCAGGCCACGATTACCGACATGGCCCTCAAGGGCCTCTCCATCCCTCCAAAGACCCACTTGGAGTCGGACTTGGCGCATGTGGCACCAGACTCACTCACTCCCATAGGATAACATTGGGGATTGGACGTGTAGTGCATTGATGGGGACAAGATGGATGCCCCCACACATTTCGGTTCCCAGAACTGCATGTGCGGCCTAGTCTTTGGAATGTGGTTCAGCCCAGAGACACCTGGGATACCCAGAGACTATTTAAGCCACACCCAGGCTGAGAAGCATGCTTTGTGTTTTCTGAACCTGCAGCGTGACACTTACCGTGTTCGGATCGGTCTCCAGTAGGCCAGCATCTTTCTTCTGCGCTCAGCTCCTGCAAGAATAAGAACACCGTTAGGAACAGCCTTACCTTGCAGCGCTTCTACGCATCATTCATCACTCCTTCTGTTCTTCGGGCATCTTAGGAGGTGTCATTCCATCCCAGCACGCCGCTTCCTAAGGAAAAGGGAAAAGAACAGAAAAAAGGCATTAGTAAGTATTCTGCAACTCTTCACTTCATTTTAAACTGTACGAGCTTCAAACGCTTAACAGAATCCCAGCCGCTCTGGGGGGAACTCTGTCACCGGAACTTCTCATCCATCTGCAAGAGGGAAAAGACACTCCAGGTTAGCGTGGAAACATCTAGCGGCACCGCATTCCACGCTTACCCACCGCATTTGTTCTTCATAACCGGCATCCACGCTGAAAAAGTCGTGACACCTAAAAGACACAGAAAAAGAACTTGGCTCTATGAAAATACGAAAGGGGTGCATCGCGCTCTCACTCACCTTCAGCGCTACTCATCTCAGCAGCACGCCGCCATCCCCGGACGCCGGCCATCATCTAAGGAAGGAAAGGAACAAGGTTAGAGAATTGTTCAAAAGACTCATTATACTTACCTGTCGGACTCTTGCCAGTGAAGTAACTAGGCAGCAACAAGCCTGCATCAATCAACGCGCCCCTGCGCTTAAAGCAGGACGGAGAGAACACTATCCAAGAAAACAAGGCCCAGTATCCAGTCGAATAGCCTCCAGGGAAGGGTTCGAGGTCGTAAGAGGTCAGACCAGGCTGAGTGACGTCCCCGTGGATACCAGGTGAGCGTTACAGAACACAAAGCCTCACATCAAAATCCACCTGGGCGTCATGGAAATGTCAGAAACCGACCAGTTAGTCCACATTTTGGGGCAGCTACGTTCCGAAGTACATGCAGCCAGGCAGGAGACCAACACCCTGAGGAGAGAGCTGATAGTAGCCAAAGAACGCACTGATGAATTAAGCCGGCAACTTCTCCAGTCACCAGCAGGGCATGCACCATTGCCAGGAAGCGTGCCCACGATGCCAGCGCCATCAGCCAATCCCGTTCAGATAACCTTTCCTGGGGCAGTTCCCTTGGCCCCGCCCGAACGATTTACGAGGGATCATAAGAGGTTTGCAACGTTCATGAGCCAGTGCCGCCTGCACTTCCTTTGTAGGCCAGGGTCCTTTCCGAATGACCAATCACGGGTTGCTTTTGTGCTATCCTACCTGAGTGGTAGCGCCACGGACTGGTCTGTACCCTTTGTGGCCCAAGACGATCCTTTGCTGCATGACTTCAGGGGCTTTCAGCAGGAGATGGAAAAGCTGTTCGCCCGTCGTACTCATGGGCAGGCATTAGACAACGAGCCTCTGTCCCTACGCCAAGGGAATGAAGTCCTATTAACATACATAGCCACGTTCAATAGACTCGTAGTTGAAGCAGAATGGCCAGTGGAGAAGAGAACCACGTTATTTCATCAGGGGTTGCGGGGGGAGCACAAGGATGTTCTCGCTCAAGTAGTGTACCCCCCGAAAGACTGCTCAGAATTAATTGACCTGGTTGTTGAACTGGATCATAGGTTGCAGGACCGAAGAGCAGATCAAACCAGACCGGACCCATGCCCTATGTATGTGCATTCAAAAAACAATACTGCCCGAACAACGGAAGGTTCAGGAGAACCAATGCAAATCGGGGGGCCAGATCCCCCCCTGACTAAAGCGGAAAGGGATAAAAGGAGACAGCAGCAGTTATGTCTGTACTGTGGAAGGTCAGGTCATTTCCTTAAAGAGTGCCCTGTGAAACCACCGAGGACGACGGTTGGGGCCACGGACAAGGAAGATACCATCAAGGAATCAGAAAACTCCCCATCCCGGCAAGTGTAGGGGTCCACTTGTACAGCGAAGACAGTGAACTACAGACCTCCCACTTTGCACTATCTGTGGTCTTGATCAATCAGCAACAACCATCTTGGATGCACACAGTAAGAGCGTACATAGACAGTGGAGCCGTTGGGAATTACATCGACAAGGATCTTGCGGCAAAGATGGGGCTTCCGTTACGCCCTAAATCAACCACCGACACTGTTACCACTGTCGACAGCACTGAAATAGCTTCTGGTCCAGTATCCCAATGCACTGCAGCTTTAACCCTTCTGTGCCAGGATGGACACCAAGAATCTATCGTTTTCAACCTCATTAAGGCACCACAGTTCCGGTTGATTTTGGGAATGCCATGGTTGGTAGCTCACAATCCTCGAATCAATTGGCGAGCAAAAGAATTGGCCTTTCCCGAGACTTGTGCTCACACATGTTATCGCCAAGAGAAACAACCAACAGACACCAGAACCTCCACGCTTGCGACTGTGTCAATCGGCACCCTACCAAGTGAATATCAGGACTTTCAAGATGTCTTTCAGAAAGAACAGGCTAATACCCTGCCACCGCATAGACCATACGAATGCCAAATCGACCTGATACCCGGCGCACAAATCCCTTGTGGGCGAATTTACGCACTCACGGAACCAGGGAACCAGCACCTGAAGGCCTATCTTGACCAATACCTGGCCAACGGGTTCATCCGTCCCTCGAAGTCTCCAGCAGCCAGTCCTCTATTCTTCGTACCGAAAAAGGATGGAGACTTGAGAACGTGCATCGACTATCGTGCACTGAACCAGATTACCGTAAAAAATCGCTACCCCCTGCCACTGATCCCTGAATTGCTTGATCAAGACAAAGATGCCCAAATCTACACCAAACTAGACCTGAGGGGGGGCATAACACCTTGTTCGCGTAAAACAGGGGGACAAATGGAAAACCGCTTTTCGCACCAAATACGGCTTGTATGAATATCAAGTAATGCCCTTTGGCCTTTGCAACGCGTCTGCTGCATTTCAATACTTCATGAACGATGTCCTACGGGAATTGATTGATGTCTGTGCTCTAGTGTACATCGACGATATCCTAGTATATTCCGCATGAAAGCAGGACCACGTTAAACATGTCCGATCCGTATTGGAAAAACTCCGTCAACACCAGCTCTACGCCAAACTCGAAAAGTGCTTATTCCACTTCTCCCAGGTGGAATTCCTGGGCTTTATTCTCAGCCCGAATGGAATCCGAATGGATGTACACAAGGTAGATGCTCTCCTGACCTGGCCATCCCCAAATTCATTCAAAGGGGTTTAAAGTATGCTGGGTTTTGCAAACTTCTACCGCCGGTTCATCCCAGGATTTTCGCAAATCGTGCATCCCATCACGTCATGTCATTACTAAGGAAAAGCAACAAAAAGTTCCAGTGGACCACAGATGCCGAGGAGGCTTTCCAGGAACTCAAAGCAAGATTCACATCTGCCCCAATCTTACGCCAAACTCGCCCTGATCTTCCATACCTGGTGGAAACGGACGCCTCAAGCATGGCTATGGGAGCCGTCCTCTCACAAAAGGACCCCGAAACGGGCCAGTTACACCCTGTTGCCTTCTGGTCGTGTATATTCACACCCCGTGAACTCAATTACGCTATCGCAGACAAAGAACTCCTGGCCATTAAGTCAGCCTTTAAGGCATGGCGGCACTACCTCTTGGGCGCCAGACATACAATCACCGTAATAACGGACCACCGAAATCTCTAGTACCTAAAAACGGCAAAGGCCCAATCGTCACGACAACTACGTTGGGCTCTTTTTTTGCTGAATTTGACTACGTGATTACATTTCGACCAGGGGTGAAAAACGGGAAGGCCGATGCCCTTTCCCGTATGGGGGTGGAAGAGCCAGGGTATCAGACCCCTGACCCCATAGCAATCATCCCGAGTGACAAGCTCCTAGGAATCACAGCAACCATAACTCAGAAAGAATTGCATGAAGAAATCCAAAACGTCATGAGTCCGGAGCAATTACAAGTGTGGAGTGCACAAAGAGAACATTACATGATAAAAGATCAGTTGCCCTACTTCAGGAATCATTTATTCTTACCAAACCGAGAACTACAAGAACAAGTCATCTCCGGTTATCATGATTCCTGGATCGAGGGCCACCCCGTGAAGAGGAGGTCCCAGATATGACCTGCACCCCTGCCCCCCCATTGCGAGTTGCCAGTAAGGTACTCGCCGTGGTACGTGACATATGAGGAGCAAATTAACCAACAGAGAGCCGCACTGGGACTCTGTCCCTTGTATGTAAGGAGATCAATACCGGTTGAAGCAGCCATAAATCGACAACCTTGGGCAGCACGATACCGTATCAGACAGCCATACCAGCCACTGATACGAAATGAGGAATACCTGCACACAGTCCACGAGGAGACCCCTAAAGCCTTAATGGAAGGCCAATGAAAATAAACCAAGGGCCCGAGCAGCCCCGAGAACAACCAGAATTGGCTACTGAAAGCACGAATGCCAGTACTAGTAACTGCAAGGATAATGATAATGGATGCAGGGGAGAGACACTGCTAAAATGTAAGAGAATGGTGCCATAAGACAAGATGGAAGCAACCGCCCTGTTGAATGTGTGTAAATAAGCTTGAAACGCAAGATGCTAAGAAATTGATACTGCTTGCAATGCTTAGTAGAAGAGTAGAGCGGCAAGCGCCAACCCTGTATCTACCTCAATACTGCACAATGTACACGTGCGACTCCATTTTGTGAAAGCAGAAATGTACACAGGCGGCCAAAGGCCTGACAGGCCGAGTTTAGAAACCCAGCAAAGACCAGAGAAGGAGCGGAATCGAAACTCAACAAAGAGAGGCTTATGCCGCGGAGATCGAGGTCAACCAGATAAGGGGAGGTGAGCATGAGCTCACAAGACTCCAACTACAGAGAATACCAGCCCGCCCGTGAAGGTCAAGATAAGAGAGGCCCATGCAGGTGGCCAAGCCCACACAGAATTAAACGCACAAAAGGTTGGAAACTGAAGCAGATTCACTGTGGACCAGCACGTGACCAGACAGGCGCGAAGATGTACCACCGCCTGATGTCATCCAGAACCAGAGGGTGCCACATAACTTTTCCTGATAAGAGACTACAGATCCGAGGCCATACCCAGCCAACTAATTGACACACAGCCCTAAAACACTGATTGATGGAAGGGAGGAAGGGTGAATCTTGGGACACTAGGCACCTGGGTGTCTACTCTGCATGATGCTAATTAAAATGGAGATTTATGTTTAGGGGTGTAACTTGCACAGGGGATGAGGACACAGTTTGCACACCAAAGTATCTAAGAAAGTATTTATAAAGTTTAGTTGATATTTAGTGAGGTGCAGAGGAGAAAAACACTGCCTTGACACTAGGTAGTGGTACACAACAGGATAAAGAAAGTGTCCACGGGCTGTGGATCACTCTGGCAGTCACAGAGGGAGAACCTCCGCCGCGTCCTGATAACGTTTGCAGATTACCCACGTTCCATCACACTCGCGGATGTCCACCACGAATATCCACTTGTCTAGGAGAGGTAAGACACTTTAAATACTTTTGTATTTTATTTTTAGAAATATAGGATTGCCATTAGTCCGTTTGGACTTGACTTACCCACTCTGTGGACAGGATAAGGGTTGATTCATCTTCTCTTTTTCTCCCTACAGGCTACGACTAGAACACGTTGCCTTCTACTTGGCAAGCACTGCTTTGCTCCCATTTTGGGTTCTCAATCCCTCCACTGAATACCGGACCTACTCTACAGGAAGGGGTGAGTGTTTCACCCTTTACATGTACAGTATCCCGTTACTAGGGACCGAGATTTTCCTTAAACCTTTAACTAGCAATTGTTTTGTTAGCATCTTCTACAGATTTCAGCATATATACATTCTTATTTTTTTTGTAGAACTCGCCATATTCACGCCCACCTGAAGATTTAATTACCACACTAGAGGGGACTCTGATCCAGACTGTTACTTACCCGCACTAGGGGGGTACCAAAAGGGCACCAATGAGAGGTAGATACATCATTTGTTACCAATATGTCATATTTTTATGTATATTGCAAGTATTGAACAGTATACTAAAAAACATTCCCATTTCTATGTGATTTTCTCTTTAGAGGGAAACAGACTACCTGGAAGGACCCAGATTATGAAAATAAGAAGTTTTGAAGATTGCTAACATAGAATACTTTGCTCCTGAAGAAGGGAAATTAATTCCCGAAACGCATTGAGCTTTTTTTTTACAGTGGTTAGGCCTCTGCTGTACTTAAAATGTATACATTATTTGTTTGAAGACATGGCACTATATGATGACCAACAATTGGTAATATTGCTGAATATAGACTGGCATGCATTAATTTTATTTTTTCATTTATTGAAACCTATTATCAAGTGACTGTATGATTATTATCTGTATAGATTATGAATACGTAAAAGTGATTGCTAACAATTGATTGACAAAGATAACCCTATTGGGTGGCGAACTAGACAGCTATTTCAAGTAAACTCTAAATTACCCCTTTTTGCTCTACAAGCGTTTCAGACTATAAGCTTAGCATCCAAGCAGATCTCTAAGAGAACTATGGAAATATTCTAAATAACTGATTGCCTTTGGCATTTAATAGTGTGCAGGGGACGCTAGGGGTGTAACTTGCCCAATCACAAGGGACCATGTAATCTAGGGTCCTATAGACACTAACCAATGAGACGTCGTACTTGTAGTGACGTCAATCACGTGTGTTGTAGAGAGAAGGGCGTAGACGCCCACCTGATAAGAGTTATCCAATCCACTTGCGTTATTTCCATATACAGATATAGCACCTATAGTTAAGTTACCTTTCCCAACCAATTGTATTGCATGATGATTTTTTGTAGAATTAGACGTCAATGATGGATTTTGCCCATAAAAGAGGCTATTTGACTAAAGTTCGAGGAAGTCGGGGTGAGGCAAGTGTTCGTAATGCTGCTGATTTCCATCTGCTGATGTATGTATCAATAAACAGACTTCACTTTGCCAATTTACTGAGTCCCGATTATTGAAGCTTGCTGGAGTATGTGAATTCTGCACTCTGTCCTCACATGGTGCAGCTATCATGCATTACTAGTTTTCGAGGGCGAGTACTGACCAATGGGCCCGTCAGTAATTTCCTCTCCTCGTCAACACTTGGTAGCGTGAGGATGGTTTCGGCCATCGATTATAGATTGAGATAGTATAAGACACCTTTAGACCGACGGCACGAAGTAACTCTGGCCTTCGGTTACATCACGAGTCCTTTCGCTATTCCGGCTGAGTAGGCTGAGAAGCTCCCCGTGGACAATGATATTGTAATTATTCCCCAAAAATCTGCAGTGGGTCTGAAGGAACCCGCCTTTCCAAGCATAACCCTTCTCATTACCACGGGCAGCGGATCGGACGAAAACCATAAAAGCAGGAAGAGGAAGGGGCGGTGATCCTGAAGTCCCAGAGAGGAAAAGAGGCGATCGATGAGTGAAAACAACGAAACTCGTTATCCTGGCAAAGGTCTTATAGGTCTAGAAGGGGAAAGGTAACGGAGGGTGGTGGAGAAGATTAATATAGTTAAAAGTAGGAAAGACTGTAGAGATATAGAGGATAAAAACCCGGGCACCTGAAGTAATTGGGAAAAATACTGGGGGGCACCCGAAAAAAAAACTAAGGAATACCGGGGGGCACCCGAGAAAAAAAAACTAAGGAATACCGGGGGGGCACCCCAGAAAAAAACTAAGGAATACCGGGGGAGAGGGGAGACCCGAGAGAAAACTGTAAAATTCGCCTTGTTCCTGCGCTTTAAAGAGTGGTCAGAAGGAACGTGCACCCAGAGATCACAGAGGGGGGACATTAGGCTACGCTTACGTTTAAAGACGTAAGAATGGGGTTCGTTCAAATCCCATGACGGGGTAATAATTAGAAGGCAGGTATACGTATGACCAGCTGGTGTCCGTCTAGTCTGTCAAGAGTCTGTCCTATATGTCCTGTGTATGCTGAATGTGGAATTATTGTGTTATTAATTGATGGCAATGTATTTTTGCTTTACGTGATTCTGTAAATGAGAGGGAATCGCCACTGAATTGATGTGTTTTGAGTAAAACTGTTGGTATAAAATTTTGCGGAAAAAATTGGATTGAGCTTGCGTATGTAGTGCTTGCTCATAATAGCGTAAAGTTGAAAAACTGTATGAACATTGTTGATGACAAAATAAAGGGTGGAAGAAGTTACCCCACTTGCACATTTGTGCAAGCAGTTGCCAAAGCGCGCAACAAAACTGAAGAAATATAGCCAGGAGTGGGTTAAGGGCACCTTAAATAAAATGTTTATGGCGTGGGCCCAAAATGGGTCATTGTCTAAGGCTGTTTTACAGCACATGACCGCACATGACCACCTTTTTAAATGCCACATATAGCGGGAAGAAGCTCGAAACACGCCTTGCTGTTCTCGAGCTTTGAAAAATGTTTGAACAAGTAAAAGAAGAAGAACCCCCCGCAGACTGGATATTAAATATATGTACAGAGGGGGGGTGAGACGCCTACCGCGCCACCGGCCCCGCCGGAACCAGTTGTTGAGGGAAGTCAGTCGGAGGCTCTTTACCCACTAAGAGAGCTTAAGGCAGCCACAGGTTATAGAAACCCTGCATATGAGTCACCTGCGTGTAGAAGTAACGAGACGAAAGAGAAGGAACAGGAAATTGACTCGACCTCCACAGTCCCATGGGGAAAAGAGGCAAGGTGAGGCAAGGAAGGACCAGGCACAAACAAGTGCACCTCTAGATAGAGAGAGAGGGAGGGAAAGAAGCGGAAAGGAACCGATGAGTTGACATTTACAAAGGACGAATGGATGGGAGGGCAGATACTGTTGAAGTTAGATGGAAAAGGAAGTGATGGTGCAAGGCCGAGTGAACGGTCTGATGAGGCGCATAGAAAGGAAAGGGAAAAAGAAGTGGACATAAGAAACGAGAGGGCAAGAAAGAAGGATAGGTTGAGGCGAGAACAACTATATCGTGAAGAGCAAGGTATACCGCTCAGTCGCACGCAATATGCAGCCTATGAAAAGTACAGGCAGAACATGCTAAAGTTAGAGGAAGAGAAGAGAGTGCACGAAAGAAAGGTAAAAAAGCGAGAAGACGAGGAAAGTAAAAGGACAAAGGAACGTAGAGATGAACGTATGAGGGAAGTTGATACGGCTAGAAAGGAAGCGAAGAAGCGAAGAGAAGTGGATGAGGAAGCAGAACGTAAACGCAGGCAAAGGGCGTGAGATTTAGAATTCTTACAACGGGAAGTGAAAAAACCCAATCCTGTTGTAGACTGGGAAGACATAGAAGAGTTCTTCCCTGCACGCGATGCGTTACCAGGTACAAGGGGGACAGTTATTGATGATGACTTCGACACCAGAAGCATCGGAGAAGCAATTGATAAAACATACGATGAGATGGGACTGGAACGAATCTCACAAGAGGGAAGGGAAGATGAGCGCTTAGAGAACACTCGGCTATATGACACTGAGGATGTCACCCAAAGTAGTGGGAGTAGGGGACGTTCCCTAGATAGACTAGAAGTTGGCCAGAACGACGATGATGCGAGAAGTTGTGTAAATTGGGAGTACTCGGAATCAGACTCCGATGGGGAAGCGGAGGAAGTGGCGTAGGATGAAGGGAGGCGGTGCGAAAAGCGACTCCCAGGGAACCAAGAGATACGATGGTCAGATGCTAGCGGGTCCATAGATAGAACACCGAAGTCCGCTGGACAGTCCAGCCGACATGAAGAGACCCCACGGTCAGAGACGGGCGTCAGTACCTGCCTATACAGATAGGCTAAGGGCATTGCCAGGTAGAAGGCAAGGCGGGAATGCCGCCCAGGCAAGAGACCGAGGAGGTATAGAGAAGGAAAAGGAGGATTGTGCATTCCAATTCCCACTGTTAGAAAAGGGGGGAGCAAGACCGCAATATATTCCATGGCCACACATGGACCGAGAGAATCTTAAAAATAAGCTTCCAATGCGGACCTTGGGAGCCGGAAAGTGGATACATGAGCTAGAAAAAATGACGGGGGCGTCACTTTAGCCATAGGGGACATCATAGGGTCTTCTAATTGCTATACTTAGGTAAAGAGCAGACAACGTGTGGAAAAGGGCAGGATACCCCAGGGTAACCATAACTAACACCTCTCATCACGGGCGCCATTTAACAACTGTAGAGAAGCAGTGTGGAAAGCGCTGCGTACGCTATATCCAGACACATCTGATATGGGAGCTATAATGACTCGAAAAATGAATGAGTCAGAGGATCCTTTGCTTTATATCCAGAATTTTCAAGAAGCGTGGGTGCTCGAAACGCATGAGTCTTGGATGAAATCTATCCCTGTATTCTATCATATATTGTGCCAAGGGTTACCAGAACCGGTGCAAAAACAGCTCAAAATATTGGTAGGAATAGAAGATAAACCGTGGGCCGAAAATCCAGTTGACGATTGCCCATTACTGTAGACTGTTGCAAGAAAAGAATCGGAAGAAAGAGGCAATGCGTAAGGGAGAGGAGGCGAAGCTAGTGCAAAGGAAGCTCTCAAAGTATGCTCTCGAGGGAGCCATGCTAACAAGTCCAGCTGAATCGAGTGCACAACGTGCCTCTCACCCGCCACAAAACAATCAGGGTAATGCGGGATATTACCCGAGAGGAAGGGGATTTGGAGGAAGAGGATGGCAGAGCAATCAGGGAGGTTTTAGAGGTATCGAAGGAGGTTTACAGAATGTTCAAAACGGTATCCAGAACGCGCCGATGGCCAGTCCGACTATGCCAGATGGACAGATGGTCCGACCGCCGCCAGTGTGTTGGTTGTGTGGAGTAACCGGACACGTGGCACGCATGTGCAGAAGCCAAAGCATGTGGCAGATCAACCAAGGGTTGGGGAAAGGCATGGTGAATCAACCTGCTACCCCACAACAGGGCAGTGCACAAAACTATACCGTGCAGCAGCAGGCGGTTGGCTTGCAGCAAGGTGCACAGCAAATGGTCCAGCCACAGAACATGGGGAATGTACCGCAGGGACAGCCCCAGCAGACACTGCGGCAAGTGGATCAGGGAACTAATTCCGGTGGGGGAAACCCACAGGTATACAGTGGACCGAACCTATATATGAAATAGGACAGAGCAAATCAGAGTTCCCTGTGAGCCGTCCTATCAGTGACACCAGACCCTAACAGGGAGCATAGGGTAAATGTCACCATAGGTGGGAAAGAATATTCCTTTTTAGTTGACACGGGTGCAACGCGCTCGTGCATACGTGAAGGAAGGTTCTCCTTGTCCGGCGAGGCCATAGATACCCAGAGTTTTACTGGAGCTCATAGCAGAGTTCCCTTTACTGATGCACTCCCAGTCTCAGTGGGAGAATGCGACATGAATGTACCTTTATTGTATTCTCGTCAGTCCCCGGTGAATATCATGGGTCGGGACTTGATGACAAAGTTGAATATGACCATCTCGTTCACCGAGGAGGGCACAGTATGCTCCACTCCAGAAATGCATTATTCAAATGTGTGCGAAATTATCAGAGCGTATTCTGGACGTGCAACCATGAGAGCTATACCACTGGAACCAGAAGTGTTCGCATATGGCATGCGAGTGCTTATGGCGGGACTGCCAGGCCTCGCAGACAAAACTATGAGAACCCCGGATGAGTTTCTATTCAGGCCAAGAATACTCATGCATGAAGAGGAGGGACAAGTATTTCCCCTAATGATACAATCTGCCGTGGTGCGAGGAAAGGTAGTATTAGTTGAAGGATGTGACGATGAGGGCAGACCTTGGTGTGCGATTGTCGCCATCGAAGAAGGGTATCGAGTGACTGACGTCACCGATGATGATCTGTTCAAAGAACACCCCGACCTAGAAGAGACACGGGTGGAAGTGAGCCTCATATTTTCGGTCAAAATGATCAAGCGAGAGGTGCCGCAGAGGATGATGTTAGCACTGGTACGCCCGGAATATTTCAATGACGATATGGCCCTAGTGCCAGCCAAGGTATGGACTACAGGGCCCTATGATGTGCATCTCCCGAGGGGGGCTGGCGAAGTAAAAATTAAATTGAAACCAGGAGCAATTCTGCCACGGGCACGACAGTATCCCATGACCAGGGAAGCAGATGAAAGGATCGCAAAGACAATCTCTGCCATGATGGAGCAGGGCATCCTGGTGACGTCAGAATCACCATGCAACACAGCGATTTACCCTGTCAAGAAATCTAAGGGAGGGTCCTGGCGTTTAATCCGGGATTTACGAGCATTGAACGACAGTCGAAGCCGAGTTCCCTCTAGTCCCTAATCCATCCACAATTTTGTGCAATATACCCACTGAAGCGAAATACTTCACGGTGATCGATTTGAAGAATGCATTCTCCTCTATTCCATTACACCGCGACTCACAAGACCTGACGTCATTTACTTTCAGACAAATGCGCCTGAAAAGTACGAGGCTGCCACAGGGGTATTACGAGTCTCCATCTATTTTCAACAGAGTCCTGCAAATGGACCTAAGCAATATTGCAGTGGACAGTGTTGTTTTGCATTATGTAGATGACATTCTAATCTGTAGCATCACTGAAGAAAAATGCCGACACGACTCCAGCTATTGACTATATTGGCTGAGAAGGGGTACAAAGTGGGCAAGGACAAGTTGCAATACTGCCAAGAGGAGGTGCTGTACATAGGGCAACTGATCTCACATGAGGGGAAAAAGGTAACCCCAGAAAGGGCTGAGGCTATCATGAACACGGCCAAGCCGCGCACAGTAAAGCGAATGCAAAGCTTCCTAGGCCTGTGCAACTATGTCAGAGCATGGATCTTTGACTACAGCTCGTATACCAAGCCCTTGTTGCAGGCCCTTAAAAAGGCCCAGGCGACGAGAGAAGAAATTGAATGGAATGAAGCAATGGAGAAAGGGTTTACAGAACTCAAGGGGGCAATTTGTAAGGCCCCAGTCCTCGGGATTCCTAATTATGCTGAGGAATTCTATCTGTTTTCTCATACTGATGGCGATTTTATGACGGCAGTACTCGTGCAGCGAACCTCACTGGGATATAAACCCCTAGCATACTACAGTGGAAGTTTGGACCCGATTATGAAAGGCCACTTCCTGTGTGAACAAAATTTAGCTGCCACCGCCGCGTTCGCAATTGAGAAGGCGTCATCCATTGTGATGGGGTGCTCCATGACTTTATATGTTGAGCACTCATTCGCCATACTAGAGAAGCCAAAGGGCACGCTGACTTCTCAGAGAGCATCGGCCTACGAGGTGATTATCTCCAATCCTTCGATCAAAATAGTGCGATGCAAAACAGTGAACCCTGCTATGTTTATTGCTGAGCCAGTCACAGAACATGTGCATGACTGTGTGACTGTGCGAACTATGAAGAATACTATGATGAGATCCCCAGGGTCAAGGAAAATGCCCTGCCAAGTGGAGAGATTGTCTTTATTGACGGGTCATCAATAATTGACCAAGAGGACGGGCAAAGGTATACAGGCGTGGCCGTGATCAGACACATGGCGAATGGAGAATTCCAAGTACTTATCAATGCACGAATACCATCCCACTATTCGGCACAGGCTGCAGAACTAGTGGCATTGATACTCGCCATTGAGAATCACGCGGGCCAGGAAGTAACAGTGTACAGTGACTCTGCCTATGTAACGTCAACAGTGCACGCAGGACTGGCACGCTGGAAAAGGAGGGGCTACCTCTGAGCGGACGGCACGCCAGTGCAGCACGCAGCCTTGCTGGACAGGCTGATAAAAGCACTACAGCTCCCAGTGGGCATAGCAGTCGTAAAATGCGCCGCTCATACCAAAGGGACAGATTTTGTGTCACGTGGAAACCATGAAGCGGACACGGAAGCCAAGCGCATGGCATCCAAAGCTGAAACAATCATGGACGTGGCACGTACCCATGAACGTATGATGGTGGCGCGAGCCACACCAGAAGCCTATAGTGATATGGGGCAGTCTCAGTTAATGGAGCTCCAGGGGGAGGCACCTCAGGAGGAGAAAAATCTGTGGAAGGGTCGAGGGTGTTCTTTAAACCCCTCAGACGGATTGTGGAGGGAAGACAGCACTGGTAAACCAGTAATGCCTGTCGCCCTTCTAAAAGTAGCGCTAGAACAGCTTCATTACCCCATTCACAAGACTAGATAAAATCTTGCCGCAATGCTTGCCGAAGACCGGTTTACACCGAATTTAGCAGAGCATGTTGCATTCTTTATGGTAAATTGCACTGTCTGCCAACAATTCAGCTCTGGGCACACATTAAAGGTAGTGAGAGGAGTCATCCCCAGACCAAGTGGACCTTTCCAGCACCTGCATATCGATTATGTCGATATGATTCAAGTCTGTAATGGGTACAGGTATTTCATTGTGGTGGTGTGTCCTTTTTCCAGATGGGTGGAAGCAGTTCCCTGTACACACCCCAATGGCGCCTGTGCTGCTAAATTCCTAGTGAGGGAGGTTTTCCCTAGATGGGAGGTGTGTGAGGTTATGAGATCAGACAATGGGCCTCATTTCGTGAATGCAGTGTTCGAACAGATTAGCTTGTTGGTTGGTATAAAGCACAAGTTCTCGTCGGTGTATCATCCAGACGGAAATGGAGAATGCGAGCAAATCAACGGCTTGCTTAAGGAGAGGATAGCCAAGTTGAAGCTCACATTAAGAAAGGGATGGATGCACTGCCTACCACTGGCATTGTATGCGCTTCGGAACCAACCAGACTCCGACCATCATCTCACGCCACACTAAATAGTTACTGGGAGAAGGATAAGGACTCCCCTTAACCCCCCGAGACAGAGCTAGATATGATGCCCAGACAACTAGGGAGGTTCTGGGAGAAGAAATGAAAGCGTATCTGGACTGTCTCACATCCAGTGCCACTATCATTACAGGCCAGCTACAGAGACGACGGAAAGGGGACAGCACAGCATGAACCACTGCAGATAGTGCTGATGCAGGCGCAGCTCTCAGCCTTTGCGCAACAATTGTCTTCCATGGAGACAGAGTTCTGGTAAAAAAACTTTGCGAGAAAGAAATGGGGCGAGCCGAGGTTTAACGGCCCCTTCATCGTAGAGGACTGCACCCCGTCCGCTGTCAAGCTTGTGGGCAGAAGAGCCTGGATCTTCCTGAACGACATAAAACCTTTTATAGGAGAGAGCACTCCTACTGCATCTACTGCCGGGAAATCCACAGACGACGGGGAAAGACCACAGCACATGCAGACAAGCTCTATGGTGAGGAAGGAGGACGCACAAGCAGAAAACACAAACTAAGGAACTCGCTGTGTAAATTGTGGCTGTACACTGAACTTCTCCTCCAAACACTGAATGAGGTACAAGACCTTCAAACGAACGCAAAGTGCAGCTGAACTCACAGGGTAAAGGAAAAAGTTGCATACTCTGAACCTGCAGTGACACTGATAGCTTGATCACATTGAGCCACAAAGCATTGAACACGAACTCTCAGACTCTGATAAACTGTAATAACAGGACCCTCTTTGTAAACTAAAACTGGTATCCTGAATCATCCAGTATCAAGACTTTGTTCACGGACATATGGTTCACCCCAGCAGAAGTCTCAAGTGGGATGTGCTCACCTATTTTCAGCTTGTAGTACTGTCCTATCCGTCACTCATAGGGAGAGAAACAAGTGTCAGAGAATATATTCAAGTTCCAGAAAATAAGAAGGTAATAGGCAACTACTGACTGTCATCGCAGAGGTCTTTGCCGAGTTGCCCGAGCACAGTGAACAAAAGACTAATGCTCCCGCCTCAAGCAGTTATTGACGAAATTACCTACATTTTATTATTTCGAATTATTGAGGAGTGCCCAGAACTTGTCAGGAGGACCACAGATACCCTGACTTTCATCAGAGATCCCCAAAATAATCACATCCTGAATCAAATATGGAGTAAACTGAACAATGTGGTAGCAGACCACGCAGCAGGAAAGTCCAAGACCTGTTCACGACAACAAAAAGACTTGTGACCGGGGCCCAGCAAAAAAAAAGCAAATGTCCCTGTCCCCTGCAGAGACGCAGCTAGCCCACAACGTCCTGATTAGGCTACTCACAGACTATCCAGAAATGGTGGGAAGGCCTGCTGATGTCGATGTTGATACCTTCCTTAGAGATCCAGTCAATTTCCCACACATGAAGACTCTTCTCCATGGCATTATGCTCCAAGTGGAACTGTCCAACTTCCAGCGAGAATTCCTAAGGAGATTCCTGTGAGACTATTCGGCGAGGGACAGATCGAGGAGGCAAAGACTGATCACACTGCATGAAAGGCCTGTGACCTAAGAGCCAAAGAGTCAGAGCAAATGTAATTAACACCCGATGACACTCGGTATGCGTTTCGTGTTTTCTTTCATCTCATTGAAAACTTTCCAGAACTAGTGGGCAGAACTCACAACATTGATGTGCCCGCTTTTCTTAATGATCCAGCAAAAAATGCCCAATTGAATCGGCTCCTGAGGGCAATTGCATCACAACTAAGAAGCAATTATGGACATCCACTGCTAAGAAGAGCCTTAGAAGGGGGAGATCCAAGATAAAACTTTCCATCATCCCCCAGCCGGGGACAGAGCAAGGAAACAAAGACACAGTTCTTCGTGTTTCCTACGTAGAACGGACCGAAAATGCAGAAACAAGGACAACGACATCTTGAACTTCTTTTCCTACTTTTCTTATTTTTTCTATTTTTGCATCATCGTTCCGCAGTGGAGTAAATGGGGGAGAGAGACTGTTCACCAACTCTACCTCGAAAGACCAATTGAAAGGAACAGAGACACGAACTTCACTGCCGTGTTTACTTTTTTCAACCTTTTTCTTATGTTTTCCTACCTTCTCATATGTTCACTTTTATTTTTATTTTTTCAATATTTTGTTTTGCGTGATGTGTAACAAATCCATCCTTTCATGGTGTCACTGCGAACAACTTCCTGTATGTCCCCAGGGCCAAGGCGAGTTGGAAGAGTGCCCTGGGAATACGCTGGCCATACAAATACAGGATAATTATGATGTGTTGAAAACGATAGTCTAACCTTTTTCCATAGCAAAGGAACTGTACTCCATACTCTGAGTCACTCGTAAGAGGGGGGACATTGAACTGCACTTGTCACTTTAGTGTTTATTGAACTTTGAACGACAAAAACAGAATAAGAAGAAAAATAAACTATTGACTGTGGAGGTATTTGAAATGGGGGCCCAAAACAGTAACTTAGTCGTGCCTCCAGTGGAAGGGCGCCCACGGTTCCCTGGAAGGAGATGCTGCAAGCTGTCATTAAAGGCCGTCATATGTATTTGCATTGCGATTATTGTAGTATTTTTATTGTTAACTATTAGAACTGCATTTTTTATTGGTGCACGAAGCGTCCCAATGTCTGTGCATCCACCAAGTAATGAACATCTGGGGCCCACAAAAGCACCCACCGCCGGCCGGCTCCCTTTTTTACCTGGAGAGTGTGGGCCTTTTTTCCCACTCTCATGTATTTTGATATGTGTTTTACTCTTGTGTTTCCTTTGGTTATGGGGTCTAACCAACTCCATAGGCATCATCTTTTCATGTGTGTCACACAGCACCCTCAGTGCAGTGGCACAGGGAAACCTTTTCAGGCTTTCCCAAGGTTTAAATACCTTCTCTGAGATAAAATACTGTTTTCCAGAGTAAGTAAAGTGAAATTGACTTTACAAGTTTGTTTGTTTTGTTTGTTTTATTACTTGTATTGAGCACCAGACCCGAGGGTATCGGAGCGTATTGCATAAAACAGCTTGCTTGGTTACAGAAAGTACATTTACATAGGTGCATTAACATAATACAAGGTATACAAACCAGGATAAGATAATGTTTACAATTATGGTGGTGCATTTTTGCCGGTAGTACATTTGTCTAAGTATATTACATGATGCATGGTATAGAATCCAGAATACGATGAAGTTGCAAAGTTGGGATAAAGATAAAATACTATATACAATTGTGGTAACAGATTGCTATGAGCACGGGTATTGCAGGCGATTGAGGAGTCATATGACATATTACTGCTCCGAGTCTTTAAGCCAGTTTATGAGGTTTAGTCGGAATTGTGGGTAAAATGGATCTTCATGCAGGGGCGGGGGTAAGGAGTTCCACAGTTAGGCTGCCTTAACCTGGAAACAACGTCCCCCAACTCTTCAGAGTTTAAATCTAGGGATCAGGAGGCAATTGGTGTTTGATACTCTGGAAGGTCTTGTACAAGTTTTTCTAGGGATTCTCTCAGTAAGGTAGCAGGGCGCTGCATTGTTTAGACATTTGTGTGTGAGGGAAGCCACTTTCAACTGGATTTTATCCTGCATGGATAGCCAGTTATTTAATCTTTTTGTTTCAGAGATATTATCTCTTCTGGAGATACTGAGTGCAGCTCTGAGAGCACTGTTCTGGAGGAGCTGGATTTTCTTGATAGTTTCCTTGTTGGCCCCAAAGTAGAAAGAGTTACAGTAATCCAGCTTCGATAGAACAAGAGTTCTTGCCCAGGTAAGGCAGCTGTTGTTGGACAGGAAGGGTTAACCTGCTCCGATTACTTTCCAAGTATACGAGGTGCCGGATGCCATTGCATTAACCTGTTTTTTAAAAGGAAGGGGTCGAATCAAGATAGAAACCCAAGGTTTTGACCTCGCTAGCGACCTTAATGGGGTTGCAGTCAATAATGAATGTAGAGTATTTAGGTCCCAATTCTTTTTTTTTTTTTTTTTTTTTTTTTTTTTTTTAGAGTTGAGGAAGTCTTTTTTAAATTCCTAGACCCCGCACACCCTATCTGACAATAGAGTGCTGGAGGTATTACTTAGTATCCCCTATGTCTAGATACTCATGTAGCAGTCAAATGCTACCCTTCCCTCTCAGAATGGCTGGTGGCAGTGGTTTTACAATGAACTACCATGATTTTTCCCGACCGCAAACTATTTGTAGCTCCAGTAATGTTAAAATCGCGGGAGCCATGTGTTTCAAGATGGAGTCTGAGCCCCCTTTGTTTAAACAGGTCCTGGTCTTCTTTTTTTGCCATTTCTTTGTGTAAAGGTCCTTCTAGAGTTTGTCTCTATGCGCCAAAGGTTTGGTCTCTTTGTTCATTCACCTTTGGCGGGCTTCAGGAGTGAAGATCGCCTCTGGCGCCCGAGTGTCTCGGGTTGTCAGGAAGTGAGGGAGGTGCCCAAAACTCCCTGTGCTTAGTCTCCTCTGAGACCCAAATGCACTCTGTGGTGATTGGCTGACTGACTGTCCAGCAAGGACAGCCTCCCTGCTGAATGACAGCTAGCCTGGAATGAATGGGAGAAAACTGAATAAAAGGCGAGTCTCTTGGCTTGGAAGGCAGAGTCGACCACTGGAACGAAGGAACCGAAGAAGAGCTTGAAGAGGACGGCTGCTGCAACTCCTGGACCATTGGTATGCCTGGTGAAGCAATGCTGCAGATTCGAATCGCCAAGTTTGCATCGACAGAGAAGCCCCTGCAAGGACGACTTCTCCCCTTGAGTTGGTGGGACCAATCAACTCACCAGTCAGCCACCTGGACACCCATCTCAGAGCTGGTTGAATTTCCTCAGAGTTGCTGCAGGAAACCGTAGAACCAGGGAGAGGGAAACCAGTTTGTGTGCTTTACTTACAGCTACTGAAATTGAAGTTGTGCCAGTTGTGAGCTGCTTTGACTGTCCCAGTGCAGGAGTCCCCCAACGTCTTCCCTCTTGTCCCCATGACTGAGGCCCAGGAACAGCGAGATCCACAGCAACTGCCTCTTTCTTCATTTGTAAGGTACTGTAAACCAGACAGAGTACTTACCTCTCACGGTGAAAGTGCTTGAAACCTTCGCAATTCACAGGCCCAATCAGCTTGCGACCCAACATATAATTCTTCTTGCTACAAACTACTCTTAAGAACTTGTGCAGAGACTTTTCCGTTTAACTACCAGAACTGCTTTATCCTATCCGAGACTTTAGCACATTGACTTTGGCCTAGCCTATTGAATTGAATTGACTATTCTGGTGAACTCAAAGTATTTGCACTGTCTAAGAATAATCATAACCTTTTATGTTCTAATATCCGTTGCCTTTTACTCCCCTTGAAAAAGTATTCTGAACGCCTACAGTAAGATATTCATGTCCCCAGCACCCTGGTTACTAAAGTTACATGTGATTATAGGTTGTGTTTGTGGGCCATCCCAAAAGGGTCTTATCTGATTCAGAAACCTAGTGTTTCTCTCAAGTATAAAGTTCAAGACCCTCTGCATTGTCCACTAGGCTTTCTGGGGCCTGGGACCGCACTACATCCAACTCTCTCTTCCTAAATATCTCCCTTCTAGAGCTCTCCGCTCATCCTCCTCAACTCTCGGAGGGTAATTCGCTTTGTCAAGCAGAGAGTTGGGGCAGATTCCTTTATTCAGCTGGGGCCTCCCTCTGCAACAGCCGGAAGCAACTCAAGACCTTCCTCTTCGCTTCCGCTTTCTCTCTAACTATCCCATGCTGATGACCGATCTGCTCCACACACTAGTCACCTGCCCACCCTCTGAAGTTGGGCCCAGGTCCCTGGCTGTCCAGTTGCACTTCACACTCCCTCTTGGCTCCCCCAATACTTGTGGTCTGTATCTGTAACCCTACAATCCCTTCTCTCTGCACTTATAAGCCACCAATTGACTGCACTTTCTGATTACCTGCACTTCCCACCCTCCCACCCCCCTTGGCACTTCTCCCCTTCACTGCACTTGCGCCATGTGAATGACACAAGGCCTGTTTTCCCCTCCTTGTCTTGTCGCGCCTAGAAGCACTTGTGTACAGGTGTGTTATAAATGACATATCATATCACTCCCCCACTGTCCACCATCATTGCCAGATCGTACAGTACTGAGACTAGTACACTCTCTGTTCCCCTCCCTTGTCGGAAACCTGAAAAGAGGAGCGAAGAGGGGACACCAAAGACTCCAAAAGCTTCATAAAAAAAAGGAGCGAAATAGGTTGGTAGTTAGACAGCACTGCTGCATCAAGAGATGTTTTTTTCAACAGTGGAATCACAGTAGCCCGTTTTAATGCCACCGGGAGAACACCCGATTGGCAGGAAATATTAACTGCCTTAGTAATCCAAGGAATAATGGCTGGTAAAATATCCTTAAGCACCACCAGAGGAATAGGATCAGGGGGAGCAGCAGATTTCAACTTACTTACAGTAGATATGTCCTGTAACCACGCTGCCTATGCACCAGACCAGTGGTATACAGAGAGGATTTCAGTGGCAATTTAAGTAGAGGCATGTGCGTCCAATGGTTTATTTCAATGATCTTTTAAACAAAAAAATCAGAAAGTCTCAAAGGACTTCAGTAGGGACTATATGCGGTAAGACACGCTCGGAGGAAGAAAAAGCCTTAACCATGGAAAACAGTTCTTTAGACGGATTCAATTTTCAAGGTAAAATAAACATGTTTTGCAGATTTAATGGCTGCATGATATTCCCTTGAAAGTTGAAGATAGACTAATCTTTCCCTAGGTGTATAACCAATGCGCCATTTTCTTTCAGCTTGCCTAAGCTTAAGAAGGATGGTTTTTAGGGCAGATCGATTTAATTAGGACAATATGTCAGCCACCATAGAGAAGGTTTTAGATAAAAAAGAAAAGTCAACAAAGGAAGAGTTCTGGCATCTTTCAACAATAAGATTGCAGACTGGAGTGGTCTACAGAACGCCAGGTACACCTTAAAATAGCTGTAGGCCTGCTTTTTGGACAGATAACCAGACACCGCACATGAAAAGGGACAGTCCAGTGGTCAGTCCAGTGGTCAGACCACAGAAGGGGTTTAACTGGGGCAATGGGAATAGTAGATTGAGCAGCAAAAATCAAATCCAGACTGCACCCCTGCTGCTTATGAGCAGGCTCAAGTACTAACTGAAAAAGATCCAAGTCAGTTAAAGAATCGAAAAGCTGGAATAGCGGGGCTGAGGTGCATTAAACCTGAGATTACAGTCCCCTAATACTATCAGATTCGAATTGGTCAACTGAAGTGAAGCCACCAATTCCAAAAAAGGATTAAGAAATGCTATGTAGGGGCCAGGTGGACGATAAACAATCAGCATTTGAACAGAGTAAGTGGGTGAAATTGTAATACGTACCAGCATGGCCTCCATCTTGACATTATGCGGAAGCATAAAACAAGTCAGAGAAGATTTAAAAACAATAGCCACTCCAGCCCCCGGGTGGGCAGCTACCCGGTGAAAATGGAGAATATTATAACAATCTGAAGTGGAGATATAATAGCAGGAGCCGAACTGTCGGTCAGCCAGGTCTCTGTTAAACAGACCAGATCCGGAGCAAAGTTGAACAAAAAGTCATAGAAATAGGAAGCATGAGCAACAAGAGACAATGCATTGATTCGAAATGAGCTAAGCGAGGTCTTTCAGACCAGAACTGAAGTATTAACTACTTCAAGTTGCATCCTAAATTCTGCTGGGAACACTGTAGTCGTAGAAGCAAGCTTCAAGATAAAATCTTGACGGGCCAAATGCCCCCGAGAAGAGTAAGAGGCCTCGCCCGTCCCAGCTCAGACAGGATTAACTTGGGTGCAACTTCGTCGGGATGCCATCTCTGCCGCTGTCTCCGGGTGGCTCTATTATCAGCGTGACCCATAATATTGGCATAGCCAATCCTGTCTCCCTGCTAGAAGGCAGTGAAGACAGACTGGTCCAGGAAGTGAGTGTGGCAAGGAAATGAAAATATGACTAAGAACGAAGCACGAGCCTCAGTGTTCTATGAGGCCAGGCACCCTCTGTCAGCAAACACTGACATACAAGGAACAGAAGATACAAGTAAAAAATAAAATCAACACTATTTTAGCCAAATGTAAATGCAAGTAGGTGGCGCCCAGCACGGCTCAACTCCTGTGTTAGGGAGAATTTTCAGTAATGTGCCAATTCCCTTCTACTTTAGATACCCCCAGCTCTTTTTGCTGGACTTTAGGACTTCTAATTTCGCACCTGAATAGAGAGACCTTTTTCCCACTCTCTCATGTAGTTTTCTGTGATTTGGACTGTGTCTCGTTTGACTTTGGAGTCTGAAACTCCATAGGCATCATCTTTACATTGTGACACATAGCACCTTCAGTGGCGCAGGGAAGTCTCTTAGATTTCCCAAAGGTTTAAATACTTCACTTGGTGAAACTACTGTTTCCAAGAACAGTGAAGTGAAATTGACTTTACTTACATTTTATAAATTTCTAGACTCAGCACACACTATCTTATCATAGGGTGCTGGAGGCGTTACTTAGTACCCCCTTTGTCTAGTTTCTCATGTGGCATTTTTATGTTCCCCTTTCTACAATTAATGGCTGGTGACAGTGGTTTACCTTTTACTACCATTGTGTGTTTTTACCCCAGGCTGCAATTGTCAAAATGGCCCGGTCTTGTTTTTTCGCCATTTCTTGATGGAAAGGTCCTTCTTGAGATTTACTCTGGCGCCAAACCAGGTTTGGTCCCTTTGTTCATTTTGTCTTTGGCGGGATTCACAAGAGATGGCCGCCTCTGACTCCTGTATGTCTGGCGCGGGCAGGAAGTGAGGGAGGTGCCCGAAACGCCCTGTGCTTAATATCCTTGGTTACAGGAATGCACCCAAGGGTGATTGGCTGGAGGGCTATTGTTAGGGAGAATTCTCAAAAATGTGCTAATTCCTCTATACCTTAGAGACCCCCAGCACCTTTGCTGGATTTTGAGGAGTTATTCTTTACCTGGAGAGAGTGAGACCCTTTTTCTGAATCTCTCATGTATTTCTGCTATGACTTGAACACTGTGTTTCTTTGGTTGTGGAGTCTGACAAACTCCATAGGCATCATCTTTTACATTGTACCACACAGCACCTTGAGTGTAGTGGCACAGGGAAGTCTTTCAGATTTCCCAAAGGTTTAAATACCTTCTCTTGGATAAACTACTGTTTCCAAGAGCAGTGAAGTGAAATTGACTACTTACATTGTAACTTTCTTGGCCCAGCATACTATCTTACAATAGGGTGCTGGAGGGGTTACTTAGTATCCCCTTTGTCTAGTTTCTAATGTAACATTTTTATGTTACCCTTTCCTCAATGAATGGCTGGTGGCAGTGGTTTACTTTTAACTACCATGGTGTGCTTTCACTGCGGACTGCGTTCGCAGCTGCAGTAAAGCACCCATGGGTGCAATTTTTGTCAAAATGGCCCTGATCGTCTTTTTTCGCCGTTTCTTTGTGGAAAGGCCCTTCTTGAGATTTACTCTCTGGGGTTTGGTCCCTTTGTTCGTTTTGTCTTTGGCAGGATTCACAAGTGAAGGCCGCCTCTGGCTCCAGTATGTCTGGCGGGGGCAGGAAGTGAGGGAGGTGCCTGAAACTCCCTGTGTGTAATCCCATTGGTTACAGGAATGCACCCAAAGGTGATTGGCTGGCTGGCTGTCTGGCACGGACAGCCACCCTGCTGTGTGACCGACAGCTAAGCTGGAATGAATGGGAGAAACCTGCATAAAAGGCGAGGCTTTTTGGCTTGCAATGCGGAGTCGAACACTGGACGAAGGAATCCGACGACTAACTTGGAAGAGATGCCTCCTGCAACTCTTGGACTGTTGGTTTGCCCAGTGAAACCCTGCTGCTGTGTTGAAGCTCCGAATTAGCTTAGACTAGAGAAGCCCTGCAAGGACGACTTCTCCCCTTGAGTTGGTGGGACCAATCAACTCCAAAGTAAACCCGTCTGGACATCCTCGCGAAGCTGGTTGTATTTCTACTGCATTTGCTGCTGGAACTGAGGAGCCAGGGAGAGGAACACAAGATTGTGTGTGTTGCATTTAAGTTGGCCAAGAGCTCCAGGAAGATCCTCCGGACTCCCACGAAGCAGGACTGACCAAGCCTGAGCCACCTCAACAGAGTGTTGGACCGCAGATGCAAGAAAAGCCCATCTCAAGATCCAAGAGGCCACAGTGGTGCTATTTGCTGAGACGCGAGGAGCTGAAAACGCTGAGTGCCACTGAATAGAAGTTGGTCCTTTTCTGCCGCTGACCATCCCGTCGCAGTGTAGGAGTCCTCCACATGTCCTCCCTCTTGTCCACAGGACTGAGGCCTAGGAACACAGGATCTGTAGAGCTGCACAGGAACATAAGCCATCTGGAACCATTTCTTCTAACCAAAGGTACTGTACAGTCTTAGAGAACATACCTCTTGTTGTGTAGCCTCACTTGTTCTCAGTGTAGACTTATCTTTGTTGCTTCTGTAGAGTTGCTAACAGCTTCTTTACCTCACAAGCCTAATCAGCTTGTGGCCCCTACTTCTAAAACATTTTGCAAGACTTTTACTTACCTGCAAGAATTGCTCGCTCACCTAGACTTTGTCCAATTGACTTTGGCCTGACCTGGATCCCTGAATGACTCTTCTCCCCTCTGACTTGGTGTTTGGTCTTCCTTCCAGGAAGGGGTTAACTTACTTTGCATGGGGGGGGTTACAAAAAGTACTTACCTGCTTCAGAATATTTGTGAGATCTCTTGTTGTGTTCTAATAACCTTTTTCTTTGACATACTCCTAAGTATTGCTCTAAATGTAACAGTGATATATTAATGTCCTCAGTGTCCTAGCTATTTAAGTCACCTGAGGGAGTAGGAAGTGTCTGTGTGCCATACCAAATGTGTACTTGCTGATTTAGAGAAACTAAGCGTGTGTATTTTGGAGTGTATTGGTGTGTTACTATTATATTTCCCCTTCTGAAGAAGGCTTACTCAAACTGACTTAAATAATTGTTTAATCAAGAAATCCTGTGTGTAAGAGTTTATTTGAATACTTTGTTCAAAGACCTTGGCCGTCCGGCCAGCGGTGCGGGCTGCACTCCTATCCCCACTTAAAAGTGGTTTCTTTAGGTAGATGATGGATTATGTCCTATTGACACAAAATATGCTCGAGTGAACTGTTTGTCTTTCATATAGTTGCATTTTATTTAAAATATTTCGCACTTAGTACGTAATTGCTATGCAGATGCTTAGTGGGAAGGCCAATGCATTTCGGAATGAGATCCTTCATCAGGGCCTATATAACATCAGTAGTTATTCAAAACAATGAATAAATGAAACAATTCACAACCGCACAAAAATATAACCAAAAGGAAAAAAAAAGGAAAAAAGATGCAGTTCAATAGGCATTTCATAACGTTAAAATCAATCGGTATGTGTACAAAATCAGATGTGCCACCATGTGACCCACAGGTTCACAATTCGTGATAGTATAGAAAACATACATACGAATATGAAGCATGTTGGGATTGGAGCAATAGCCGTTGCATTTCAGAAAAACAAAAAAAGAGAAAAACAAAAGGTAGAGATGTAACTAAATTCTCAATTAGAAGTTGGAAATAAGTGAAAAGACTATAAACTCGCACTGACCTTATATCCCGCAAGAAAAAGTCAAGCTTGCAAAACGGCTGAGCGTTCGCTAACTGAAACCGCGTACGTTCAGATGAAAATAACCAGATTCCCAAGAACATCTGTTGGAGTAAATACGGGATCTATCAGACTCCTTCTCAAATCAAGTAGTAGCACTTATTATCTCAATAAGAGCTCCGGTTTACCTGGTGCTGCGAGTGGACTCGCCTCAGTTCTCAGTGAAACCGCGTGGACGTGCGTTTCACAGTGAGTATATTTGTTGTCATAAGTAACCTTGGAAACAAATTGGGTTTCCTGCTGAGGAATCCCGGACTAAGGCGGTGGCCATCTTGGAATGGTGTTACTACAGCGTTATCAATACAGAAACTTGCAAAACCATCCACTTATTCATCATCAGAGCCCTCATTTATATGCACCGGTAACAGAAAATAACCAATCTTTAAATTATAACTCAAATCTAGATGGGTACTAACTAGAAGTTAACTTGTGCAACTTCGCTCATTTATCCGTTATAGAACGGCAATCTTTTGTTAACAACTCTTAACGTCAGGCGGCCTAGTATCCGCATAATAAACTGATAGGGGTGAGCAAAAAAACTTAGCGCGGGTATGGGTAAAAAATATGAGCCGTAATCTCATTCAATGCGAGTCCGCATCGCCAGATGCTGCACTACTGTCAGCGTCCACAGACGGCAAAAACTCAAAGCCAAAGGTAAAGCCAGTGCTTGAAACGTATAGAAAAGGCGAGTGTGGTGAACACATTGTCTCCATCATATTGCCAAAATTATGGACGTGAGCGTCAATCCTATGCTGATCTAAATGGCTCAAGGAACACAGAAAAAATACATTCATGGAAACAGTACTGTAATGGATCATTATGAGCAGGAGTTAGGTTAACGAAAATGTGTCTTTATTGACTTCAAAAATCGTAACAAAAAAAATTAAGTTGGGTAAGAACCCCTGTTTAGAGTCCAAAGTTCGTTATCAGCAGGCTTGGTTAGAGCATAAGGGGAAAACCTTATTTCAGTCTTCGTATGCCCACTGGAACCTCTCGGCTGCTTCCTCCCTCTCTGCTGACCTCTGCAACAGAAAGGAAACAAATCTGCCAGTTTTTCCTTTTCTCCTCCCTTATATAGGGGCTTGGACAATTCCACCCAATCAGGATGCTTCCCCGCCCGAAAGTTTGAAAAGCCACTCCAAGCCCCGCACCCTTCCCTGGAGGATCCTGGTCGCCATAATGGAGCCCGCACTGGTGCCTCGTGGAGAAGGCTGGTTTTCATTGTAAAAGTACACGCTAAGTTCTGTGATACAGTAATGCTGTTTTCTACAGTTTTCTGTGGCGCGCTCTTTCGTTTATTAACACGCTCGTATGGTTTTCTGTTCCGGTCATTATAACTGCGGTTTGACTTCGAAAGGAACTTGCCAACCTTAAACTGGAAACAAGTTTTTCCCGCGGCTGCCTGAGCCGGTGCTTTTATTAAGTCTGTACGTGTACGGCTGCCGCCGTGAATATCAGGGCCTGGGTGCGTTTCGTTTTCATGATCCAGCACCGTTTTATTTTCTGTCTCTTGTCCCCACCAACCCTCCTTTGGGTTTTCCGTGTCTGGCGCTTCTGTCAGGTTGTCACATACACCCCCTCTGGTATAAAGCCGATCGGGCTGCTCTACAAATAATCGGGGACAACCTGGAACGCAGCCAGTTTGTGTACAGTTTTGAAACAGTAAGCTTGGCGTGTCAGAAACTCTTTGATTTGAGCCCTTATGTACGGCTAGCCACTGCAAGGGGGCATGGTCTGTGAACACTGAAGTGTCTTCCCAGTAGATAATAGCGTAGACTTTCAATTGCCCATTTTATAGCTAGACATTCTTTTTCCAGTGTTGAATAGGCCATTTCGTGTGGTAACAGTTTCCGACTAATAAATGCTACCGGAAATAAATCCTCTTCGGTCCCTTGTGAGAGAACGCCCCCCAACCTGTTCCTGATGCATCTGTTTGTACGTAAAATTCCTTTTCAAAATCAGGACATGTCAAGACCGGAAGTGAGGCTATGTGTTTTTTTAAGTTCCAGAAAGCCATTTTTGCGGACGGATTCTGTGATACATCATCTTTATAGGAAGACTTCAGGGCCTCTGTCAATGGACTGGCGATGCTGGAGAACAATGGGATAAACCTTCGATGATAACCCACGAAACCTAAGAAGGCCCTTATCTGCTTTCGGTTGCAGGGCATTGGTAGTCTCATGATGGCCTTCACTTTTTCGATTTGTGGTTTGATGAACCCTTGTCCAACAAGGTACCCCAAGTATTTAGTTTCCTTGGCCGCCAAAATGGTTTTATTTGGATTGATATGTAATCCTGCTTTTCCCAACGCGGTGATCACTGCTGTTAGGTGACTAAGATGTTCTTCCCATGTTTTGCTAAATACAATGATGTCATCCAGGTATGCTGAACTGAATTCTTTGTGGGGAGCTAAGACCTGGTTCATCAAGGCTTGGAAGGTAGCCGGGGCCCCGTGCAACCCAAAAGGTAATACGGTAAATTGGTACAGTCCTGAAGGTGTAGAAAATGCGGTTTTAATTTTTTCCTCTTCTCGTAGTGGGATCTGCCAGTACCCTTTTGTTAAGTCAATGGTACTGATGTAGTGGGCTGTGCTTAGATGGTCTATTAGTTCGTCGATTCTGGGCATGGGATAAGCTTGATAGGTTGAAATTGCATCCAATTTCCTATAATCCATGCAGAATCGGATGCTTCCATCCGGCTTAGGCACCAAGACGATGGGTCATGACCGGTGACTGTCTGAGGGTTCGATTACTCCCAATCGTAACATCTCTTTTACCTCTTTTTGAATTGCTGCCCTCTTTGCTTCAGGTAGTCTATAAGGTCTGACTCTCACAGTTTGAGAGGGATCCGTGTTGATGACATGTTCTACTAGATGTGTTTTTCCTGGAAAGAACGAGAAAACGTTTTCTAATGGTTGTAGATGGACCTCCAGTTCTTCCTTCTGGTTTGGACTGATTTGGGGTCTCCATTGAACTGCCTGCATGGCTGAGTCTGTTCCAGTTATTTTTAGGATGTTCATGTTGGCGGTCTCGGCCCCCTTCCATTCTTTCAAGAGGTTTACATGATAGTTTTGCTGTTTCTCTCTTCTGTCTGGCTGCTCAACCAAATACTTCACGGGACCTAGAACTCGTATGATTTTGTAAGGTCCCCTCCACTGTGCCAACATCTTATTGGATGACGTGGGCAACAAAACCAACACCATATCACCCTCTTGGAACTTCCTAGCTCTAGCACTATTGTTGTAGTAATGAGCTTGGGATGTTTGGGCTCTCCCCAGATTTTCTCTGGCCATCTCCCTTAGTTTGTTTAGATGTTCTCTCATATCCAGAACATAGTCAGTAAGGTGAGTTTCCTTCTCTTGTTCTTCCAATTCTTTCTTGGCTATATCCAGGACTGTTTTGGGTTTATGACCAAATAACAACTTAAAGGGAGAAAATCCCGTAGACGATTGAGGTGTGTCCCTCAGTATCATTAATACCCATGGTAAGACTCTGTCCCAATTTTTTCCTGTTGGTGCCGTGACTCTTGAGCATCATTTTGAGGGTTTTATTATATCGCTCCACCAACCCATCGGTTTGAGGGTGGTATATTGATGTACGTATCTGTCGGATATTTAGCTGTTCGCAAACCTTCTTGATCACTCCTGAGATAACGTTGCGTCCCTGGTCCGTTACTATTTCTGTGGGCAAGCAAACTCTTGAAAAAAATGGAACTAATTGGTTGCATACCTGTGTAGCGCTAATGCCCTTCATAGGAAATACCTCCGGGTATCTTGTGGCGTAGTCTACTATCACTGTGATGTATGAATATCCATGACTACCGGGTTCTAATGGTCCAACCATATCTATCCCAATTCTGGGAAAAGGCTCCTTTGTAAGTGGCATGGGTTGTACGGGAGCTTTTTTTGGTTTTTGTGGGTTGGTTTTTTGACATATAGGACACTCTTCGCAATATTTGGCCACTTCTCGGTATATTCCAGGCCAAAATAACCTTTTGAGTAATTTCTCCTGTGTTTCTCCTTCCCCAAGTGTCCTCCTACAGCATCATCATGTGCTATATGTAGAACGGTTTCTCTAAAGACCAACGGTACTAGTAACTGTTCCAATTCTTCCTTTTGATTCAATGTTACTCGATATACCAGATCGTTCTTTGACTTGAACCACGGATAGACTCCTTCCTTGTTATCTGATGTTGCTTGATCTCGAGCATGTTTTAAAGTTGGGTCTAACAACAGTTCACTCCGGAAGGACCTGGTCCCTGATTCTGGTAGCCAATCTATTATTCCTACATATCTACGACTTTCATGCCACGATTTGTTTTTCTCCGACTTCTCTTTTTGTCTTCTTAGGTCTGGGATGTGACTCATCTTCGATCTCAGTTTGAGCATAGGGCGCGGTATGCAGCCACTCTTGATCACATAGACATTCCTCAAATAAAGGTAGGTCTTTACCTACTAGCACTTGTGCCGGTAGATGGGGCATTATAGCGACCTTCATCCTCATGCTAACCCCCATTACCTCAAGATCTACTTCCTGGGAGGGATATGCCTTGGTGTCCCCATGCACACACGTAATAGGAATAGTTCCTCTACCCTTTCCCGCCAAGCCACTTACTTCCGGTATTATGGCGGTCTGCTCACTTCCTGAATACAGCACGGCTTGTCTCGGTTTTCCATCCAGTCGTACTTCCATCAGATACGGATCCTTCCTTCTTCGATATTCTTGTTTTTGGGCATATCCGATTTCCATTGGCTCTGGCTTTGGTTTTCGTAGACAATACCGTGCAATATGTCCCCATTCGCCACAGTCAAAACATTGTGGTTGTCCGGTCGTCGTGTTCCAACCATTTCCTTGGCCTGGATGACTGGTCTTTACCTCAGGTAGGGCTGTTCTTTTGGGTACCAATTTGATGGGGTCTACCGACGGTGGTCGGGTAGCACCTGCTTTCTGAAACGCTGTTGCGATATCAATGGCTTCCGCTAGAGTGGGCCTATGATGTTGACGTACCCATCTTTGCATCGCGGAGGGTAAAGCCTCTATGAATTGTTTGAGTTTAACTTTCTCCATTATTTCCTGTACTGATCCGGAGGCTGGTTTTAACCATTTGTCACAGAGATCGTGTATTCGATAATACAGTTGTCTGGGGGTCTCACCAGTTCTTAGGCGGGTATCCCTTAGTCTGGCTCTGTAGGCCTCGTCGTCGACCCCCATTCGTTCTAATATGGTTTTCTTGATCTCCGCGTAAGTAACATCTCCTGTTGGATTTGCCGCCTGATATGCTCCTTGTAAGGGACCAGTCCACAATGGAGCAATGAAGTGGCCCCATTTCTCCACCGGCCACTGCGAATTTCTTGCCACTCTCTCGAAGTTGGTAAAAAAATACCCTGGATCTTCACCTTGCTGATATTTTTGTAGTACATTAGTTGGGGCTATGGAATTAGCCCTTGTAGCTGTCATAGTCTCTGTGATGTGCTTGATGGCATCTTGCGTGGCTGCCTGTATCTGTAGAGCCTGCTGTAACGCCTGTCGGTCCGTTTGCGCTTGATGCGACTGTACCTGCATTGCCTGTTGCAGTTGTTGCTGACCATCTGTAAGTGCTTTGATTATGGCCTCCATAGCGTTCTCGATCCCACCGCTGCCACCACTGATGTAATGGATCACTATGAGCAGGAGTTTGGTTAACAAAAATTTGTCTTTATTGACTTCAAAAATCGTTAAAAAAAAATTTAGTTGGGTAAGAACCCTTGTTTAGAGTCCAAAGTTCGTTATCAGCAGGCTTGGTTAGAGCATAAGGGGAAAACCTTATTTCAGTCTTCGTATGCCCACTGGAACCTCTCGGCTGCTTCCTCACTCTCTGCTGACCTCTGCAACAGAAAGGAAACAAATCCGCCAGTTTTTCCTTTTCTCCTCCCTTATATAGGGGCTTGGACAATTCCACCCAATCAGGATGCTTCCCCGCCCGAAAGTTTGAAAAGCCACTCCAAGCCCCGCCCCCTTCCCTGGAGGATCCTGGTTGCCATAATGGAGCCTGCACTGGTGCCTCGTGGAGATTGCTGGTTTTCATTGTAAAAGTACACGGTAAGTTCTGTGATACAGTAATGCTGTTTTCTACAGTTTTCTGTGGCGCGCTCTTTCGTTTATTAACACGCTCGTATGGTTTTCTGTTCCGGTCATTATAACTGCGGTTTGACTTCGAAAGGAACTTGCCAACCTTAAACTGGAAACAAGTTTTTCCCGCGGCGCCTGAGCCGGTGCTTTTATTAAGTCTGTACTTGTACGGCCGCAGCCGTGAATATCAGGGCCTGGGTGTGTTTCGTTTTCATGATCCAGCACTGTTTTATTTTCTGTCTTGTCCCCACAAACCCTCATTTGGGTTTTCCGTGTCTGGCGCTTCTGTCAGGTTGTCACAAGTACTCTACGTAATAATCCGTAAATTAATAACCCGAATCAGTCCCTGCATGGGACACTTGCTCGACAAGTTCGGCCCCTTATCTGCGTCCAAAAAAAAAACACACAATCTCCCATACTACATTTCTAATGATACCTGATAGACAGGGTATGTCTCAGTACATATCAGGAAATAGAATACATGGAATATATATGTTGATTTACCAGATTAATCTCTTTCCACTGTTATTATAGCTCCCAAGAGGCATATCTAAAGTATGATGCCCTGTATAGCCATAGTGTCCTCGAATACATAATGGCCATGAGGCCAAACATTCACACCCTTAGTCGGATACAATCATAATATACAGTTGGGTATTCACTACCTGCAAAAAAAAAAAAAAAAAAATCGCAATTACATCAAGGTAGGGAGTGGGTGTATGATAATCTGGCGTATTAACCTGGACGTGGAATACCTTCAAGGTGAAAAAACATGATCATAAACATTTAAAAAAGGAAACATTTCCATAAAAAACAACTCAAATCTAACTCCTCGCTAATCCCATCGGGAGCTAGTGCGTCACTGTGAATCTCTGTGCAACTCCCCTACTGCTCACATTCACCCCTCTTGAGATAAACCTGGCTGCCCATCACGCTACCAACCTGTGTAGTACAGACTTATACCAAAGGTTCGGTTCCTATTGGCAGGAGGTCAGGGTTGTTGTAGTGCACCTATATTGTACTGCATACAATCTTGCCTAACACCACCGTAAAAGTCCTTCCGTAGCGAGAAAAAAAGGGGGCCTTGTGTCCTTAAGAGTGTCAGGTCCCAATGCAGTTCTTTTCAGAAGGCTACGAGTATTTAAAAGAGCCTGAACAAGAGTTGGCTAAGCCTCTCAAAAATCCAACCACCTTAGGGAAAGCAGAGGGGAGGATCCTGAACTCCAGTGATCACCGTCAGGCAAGGGATAGGTAGGGAAAGGACTCTACGTCTGTTAGACCCCACACAGGAAGGGGCAGGAACAGGTAGGCTTATTTGCGCCCCCCCGTACTCCAATTCACTCCGGGACCACCTGAAATCACTAATCCCGGGTGCTCTGTGTCTTGTCCAGTTGAAAGAGGTCCAGGGTTCTTGGGTGCAGGTGTGACTTTCGGCACTGGGAATTTAAGTTTGGTTAATCTGCGGTTCTGCGTTCTGAGAAGACAGTTCCTGGGACTATGAAGCTGTGAGACCTTGGCACGATTAAGAAGACACCAGCACGTCGATTATCTCAGTGGAGCCCCAGGACACAATGCAGGCAGAGATCAGCGATGGCAACTTCGAAGAAATGGCAGAAGACCACTCTTGTGGAGGAAACCAAGAAGCTGATCTTGCAAGGCCCCTCTTCATGCTGGAGAGCCGCAACCAGAGGGTGAGGCCTCTTGTACACAAGGTTTGCAGAGTATTAGTCCAAACTTGGGATGGCGACTGATGCAACACAACAGCCCACGAGGAAGCTGGTCAGCCTACAGGATGGTTCTGGGACACTTCCAAAGGCTTCCAAGGGCAGGATCCTCAAGCAGAAGTTGAGACTTTCCACCAGTCCAAGGTTCAAAACCTCAAACAAGGGCATCTGGAGATCAGCAAAGGAGCAGGGCTTTGCTGGAATGGTTGAACATACTGCTGTGGGCAGCAATGAAGAGTTCCCGGTCAGTGGGATGCTCCTCTTCGTAAGGGACTTGGCTCCAGCGACAATCTGTTGAATGGCAGTGAATATCCCCTTCTATCAAGGATTACAGCTGGAGTCGCCTCAAAGCCCACTAAAGGCAAGTATGTGCACCATTCAAACTGGCTGGGACTGTCCAATAATACTCCGGCCACCACATTTGCCCAGTAGCAGACACTTTGGCATGTATGTGGACTGGGTCCAGACAGTCCCAGCACCCAAATCCGTCCAAAAACGCACACCAAGCTTTGCACGGGAAAGTGAACCTGGACACAGGAAAGAGCGTACCACATATGGCAAAACCAGCCGAGGTGGTATACACGGATTTCGTCGAACACTTTTTCATCGTGGGACTTTTCATCGCTGACCGTTTCATCGCCAACATTTTTTTTTTTTAAACATTTTTTGGGGGTGGGGGGAGTGTTTGTGCGGGTTGGGGTATGATTATTTAAGTAAGAGGGATTTGGGGGGCGCAGCCCCCCCATAAATACAAAAATAATAAATAAATAAAATAATGTTGGCGATGAAAAGTCCGACAATGAAAAAGTGGTTGACGAAATGACGTAGAACCGCCGAGGGAGGGCAGCAAGATGCCCAAAGGAAAGGGAACAATCTCGTGGCATGGCGATTATAGAGTACAAGGTACTCTAAAAGGCATGATTATGTAAACTGAAAAAATTAAATGCGAGAATATAAAAGAAACCGTACAAAAATACCCACTGCCAGTACCCCGTCCTGGATACATCATGCAAGTAACCATAAAGTTACAAAAAACAAAGTTAAAGGAATAAAGTATCCCTACCGCACCTCATCTCACCAAGGTTAAGAGTGCAGTGTAAAATAAACCGAATTTCACAATGGAGGACAGAGTTCTCCTGCATTGATTTCTACAAGGACTGATCAGTGTCCCCAAAACAGATGAGCTTAGCAAATAAAGTGAAGTAAAAAGGCTTAATTTGCCTTCAAAAGTCAGGTACAGTACAATAGCAACATGTTGGGGAGTGAGGGAGATTGCATATAGGTCCATGGAGGGAAAGCAGCAAAAAGAAGATCTTTCCTAACACAGTTGGCAATCTTAATACCAGATTACATACACTTTTCACTACAACACAGTAAAAGCTGTTCAATCAAGCAGAGCAAACAAACGCTAGAAAGTAAAATAAAAACATCAATGCATTAAAATAATAAATCCTGGTGCCTCAGATCAAAGATCCAGTTAAGTACCTGAATGGGGTGCCAGGGGGTGGGGGGGGGGGGTAAGGAGTTTAGTGGCAAGTGGCAGAAAGTCTCAAAAGTTCCCATACACAAGCCAACAGGTTGGCAAAAGAATGTATTTTAAAAACACCTTTGAAGAAAAAAGGGGGGTACACTCCCAATCCAATCCACACTATAGAGTATGACTTTTAGCTAGAACTTCACCGATAAAAGCCACGCAAGAGTTTGCTGGGGAGCCGACTTTGTGCCCACATTCCTATTGCGGGGATGGGAGGCACAAAAACAGATAGGGAACAAGTTACTTATCTGTAGCTATTGCTCTCCAGCATGGGTCTGGCATGGATTCACATGCTCATGAATATTTACCGTAGTCAGGCCGGGAATACTCTGTATAAAAAAAATAAATAAATAAAAAAAATAAAAATAAAAAAACACAGTTTCACTTTCATTTATTAACTATTTCTCCTCTAAACCGCCCACTGTCCTCTGTCATACTGCCCCAGCCAATGACCGTTCTCTCCCTCAGCCCCTCCTCTGGCATTCATCCTCAGATCTGGTAAGCATGTAAAGTGGCAGTATGACCAAAAAGAGCTGCAGAGGGGTAGGAGGGAGGGTTTTGCATGTGCATCCATGCCAGACCCATGCTGAAGAACAATAGTTACAGGTAAGTAACTTGTTCCCTCTCCAGCATGGGGTCTGGCATAGATTCACATGCTCATCAATAAAGAAAACACAGCAGGACAACTTTAAACAACCACGGGAGGTGGCAAGGCTCAACAGAAGTAATTACTCTTACCTCTGGAACAGACTCACCTCAAGCAAACAGGTTGCGTAGCACTGCTGGGCCAACTCTGGACTCCTCCCTGGAATCCCTATCGATGCAGTACAATCTCGTGAAGGCATGTGTGGAACTCCACGTAGCAGCCCTGCATATGTCCAGTAGGGGCACACCAGACCGGAACGCTGTTGTTGCAGCGATCGCTCTGGTGGAGTGGGCTCTCGGACGGCTGGGTAGCGGTCAGTTCACCAACCAATGACCCTGTGTGATGCAGCCAGAGAGCCACCTTGAGATGGAAGCCTTTGACAAGGCCTTCCCATGATTCACAGTACCAAAGTTCACAAACAGTTGGGAAGTCTTCTGAAAACTCTTTGTGCATGCCATGTAGAACTTCAGTGCACTAGCAACGTCCAGCGAGTGCAAGGCCCTTTCAGCTGGCGACTAAGGCTTCGGAAAAAACACAGGTAACACCAAAGGCGTGTTGAGGTGGAATTCCGATGGAACCTTCGGCATGCAAGTGGGTGCGTCCGCAACACCACCCTCGATTCGTGGAAAGTCAGATATGGCCGTTTGCAGGATAGGGCCTGGATCTCACCCACCCTCCTCGCAGAGGCGATGGCCACAAGGAAAGCTGTTTTCGATGAGGAACTTGAGAGGGGCCTGATGCATAGGCTTGAAGGGGAGACCCCCATGAGCCTCATCAGCATCACATTGAGTTCCCACGCCAGAGCAGGAGCCTTCACCGGTGGGAAAGATAGAAACAGTCCTTTGAGGAACTCCTTGACGAGATAGTGAGACCAAAGTGAAGATCTTCCTGGAGACCTGGTCTAGCAGGAGATCGCGGCCAGATGCACCTTGATAGAGGCGTGTTAGGGAGAATTCTCATTTATGGCTAATTTCCCTTACCTAGCGAGTCCCTCAGCAGCTTTGCTGGATTTCTGGGGTTTATTTTTTCCACCTGGTAAGAGTGTAAACCTTTTTCCCCCGCTTACATGTGTTTTGCCATGTGTATTTTAACTGTTTGTGATCTTGGGCTCTGGAGCCACACCACTCCATGAGCCAAACGTTTTGCTTGCGTTACACAGCACCTTCAGTGCAGTGACACAGGTTTGTCTCTAAGACTTCCCACTGACTCCATTTTTTCTGTGGCTGACTACTGTCCCCCAGAAACAGGTAAAGTTGCCATTTACTTTATGTAGTCATTTAAACTGCAGACCCAGTACACCCCATCTTACCTGGAGTACTGAAAAGGGTTAATTCCTACGCCTTTGTCTGCACCTCTTGGAGCTTTGTTTCGCTCCCTTAACACGAAGACTTGGCTGGTGGCAGTGGTACCTACCCTATCTTTTCTACCGCGATTATATTATATAAACGTGGTACTGTTGTAGGCTATTAGCCTCGAACTTAAACCCGCTTGACCAAATACTTTTTAATTTGGCTCCGGTCGGGTTTTATCGCCATTTCTTTTTGTTAAAATCCTTCTTGCGTTTTACTGTGCGCGGCAAACCAGGTTTGCCTTCTTTGTTCGCAGACCTTTGGCGGGCTTCTGTCCAGAAGCCCTCCTTTGGCATCTGGGTGTCTAGGTGGGCTGAATGTGAGGGAGGGATTTATTCACCCCCTGCACAGGGTCTCCTTGGAGACCAAAGTCGCACTTTGTATTGATTGGCTGGGGTGGTTGTCCGGGCCGGACAACCCCCCTGCTGAGTGATTGACAGCCATGCTGTGTGAATGGGTGATTGTGGCATAAAAGGCAGGACTCTTGGGCTGGAAGTCAAAGTCGCCACTGGAACTGCAAGGAATCGAAGAGAAGCGGAGAAGAGGGCGGCTGCTGCAACTCCCGAGTCCGGGTGAAGCCCTGCTGCAGTCCTGAGCTATCTACCCTTCAACGACAAGAGAAGATCCAGTCCGGAGTCTTCTTCCCTTGAGACAGGTGGGATCAACCAGCTCACCGTCTACAGCCAGAGGATCCTCTTCTTGGTCAAAATCGTTGCACACAGCTGTAGCGGTCCGTATAGCCATCTGAAGAGCCTCTCCTGTTTTAAAGGAGCGTACCTTTTATTCACTGTTGCTTTGCTGCTGCTGGCCTCATCCCTGGGTAGTGCAGATCGCTCCAGACGTTGTCGTTCTTGTCCCCACAACTGAAACTCCAGGAACCGTGAGTGTGCAGGAACTACCAGGAACAACTGCCGTGGCACTAGCTTTTCTTCAAACGAATAAGGTACTTTGTCCGACTTCGAGGAATTGGGGTGAACCCCTTTCTCCTCACCAAAGGCTTGTCCTTATCTTCCTTCCCTCTTATAACTTTTGCCTCCCTTTCGACAATATCTAAGTACTCCTGGCAATCTCAAATCGTGAACTGTTCTAACCTTGTGATCCTCGACAAGAGGACCCCTGTCCCATTTGACACTGCCGCAGGCCTATTGACTTTTACCTACGTTTTAGAAAGTATCCTCTGATTCTATCTGCCTTGACAAAAGTATTGCCTATTATTTGTATCCCCTATTTTCTTGTGTTAATTCATGTGCTAAGTGTGTTCGACTTTGGTAACATTTCTTCTCGCGGTTGCGCCTTTCTTTTGTAAGACCGAACTGTCATTACTGTCAAAAAGTATTGCATGTTAACCCACTGTAACGTCTTTGTTTCACAACACCGGTCCGTCAAATCCAATGTATTTACAATGAATTGAACTGCACAAGGGGAATTGGTTGTGTGTAGTATATTTGAAATGTGGTTTAAATTTAATAGAAGTGAAGTGTTTTATGAACAGATGGTTTAAAAATAAATGTACTTATATTTTTTAACCAGAAACCATGAGTCAGTGTTTGCTCGAGTCACAGTAATTGTGGTCCTTTGTGTAATCTCTACTACTGCTCATTTGCTCTTGAGAAGTCTGGCTGCTCTGCTACTGCTACCACTCTAACTGTGTAGTACATGCTTGTACCAAAGGTGAAATTGTACTACCACATGTAGTCTTAATCTTGTGTAGTGGTCCCTAAGGGCACTGCCCAGGATTCTGCCTAACCAGGCGTGTGCCAGTCCGGCCTTGGCCAAAGATAACAAGTATGGAATAATCTGCGGGGCCGTGACCCTCAGAGGGGTGATCTTATGCCACCAGCACCACGCAGCGAAACGCTTCCACTTGTGACCGTTGCACTTCAAATTCGTATCCTCCAAACTCTAGGGCTGCAGGAGCCAAGCCGTCCGGTTCAGCGATCCTGGGTCGTGATGCAGGATTGCGCCTTCTCCGGTGAGCAGATCCGTGATCACCAGCAGCTTGACCGGAGGCGACGCCGACAGTCTGAGGAGGTCCGAATAACCACATCTGCCTCGACTACACAGGGGCAATGAGTATCATCCTGCATCAGCACTGTTTGAGTTGATTGATGCCTTGTAGTAGGAGAGGCAATGAGGGTCGGGGGGACACGTACAGAAACAGGCCTTCCCACAGGAAGGAGAACGCGTCCCCCATGCTCCTCGGTTGGTGGAATCTGCTGGCAAAGTTCTGGCATTTAGAGTTCACCGCTGTTAGGGAGAATTCTCTGTAGGGCTAATTTCCTTTACCTATAGTGTCCGCCAGCAGCTTTGCTGGATTTGAATTTTTTTTTTTCTGCTGCTAAGAGCGAGACTCTTTTTCCCACTCTTAGACTGCTGATGTGTGTTTTAGGCTATTTTTGTGTTTATGGTCTATGGGGTTTTTCTCACCCTCATAGGTATCATCTTTGTGTTACCCAGCACCCTCATTGCAGTGCCACATGGGTGTCCTAGGGACCCCCAAACAAACTCCATACCCTGGGACTGGCTACTGTCTCCCAGGGCATGTAAAGTCCCCATTGACTTTACTAGTCAATATTTATGAACTAAACCAGTACAAACCTTAATATGGAGGTACTGGCAAGGGTTAATAGTTTTTCCCTTATGTTCATTTTCGAGAGGGTACAGTACAGTCCCCCTCTCAAAAGTTTCTGGCTGCTGGCCGCGAATATTTTCCTATGGGATTTTCACATTGTTCGAGGCTACCACATTTACTGACAGCCTCTATCATACCGTCGGTTTATTTTTAAATTAACTTTACTCCGGTAGGTTTTATTTGCCAGAACTTGGATATACATTCTTCCGCGTGTCTTTCTCTAAGATCCTAACCCAGGTCGGGGATCCTTTTGGCGGGCCTCTGCCAAGAAGCCCTCCTTTTGGCCCCACTGTGTCTGGGGTGGACCCATTGTGTGGTTGGGGGGAGTAGGCCCCCTGGACAGGGTTGCCTCAGCAACCCATGTTGCACTCTGCCCCGATAGGCTGGAGGGTCTCCCGCCAGGATGACCACTCCATTGTGTGAGTGACAGCTAGGCTGTATGAATAGGGATCTTTTTGCATAAAAGCAGGGTCCTGAGGACTGGAAGAGCAAGACGTCGCCACTGGAACTAAGAAGCCGAAGAGGAGAGAAGCCAAAGACATCTGCACCAACTGAACCACCGGTGAAGCCCTGCTGCAGCGTCTCACCACTTTTCTCCACACGACGAGAGAAGATCTTCATCTGCAAAAGCCTTCCTCCCTTAAGCTGGTGGGGCCAACCAGTTTGCCAATTGCCTTCCAGGACCTGTCTTGGTCGAATCGCTAGTGCCCTGCACTCGGAGACTGGATAGCCAGGCACCAGTCCACCACAACTGCGATTTAAAGGAGCGTGCCTTTTAATCCGTTTCGGCATCACCGCGACCGGCTTCTTCCCTGGGCAGTGCAGTAACTCGAACCTTCCTCCACGACGAGAGCCTCTCTTCCTCTGCTGGACAACACGAACTGCAGGAACTGCCAGGAACCACCGCCACCACAGGAGCCGCTTCCACTTTTCAGGTACATTGTTCTGCCAGGCCTCCTGTTTCCCTGAGTATTGCTAAAGGTGTTTGAAATACTTTACCTACCTCCAGGGTTGGCCACCCCTATCGACAATGTCTTTCACTTTCTGCAACCACTTTTTCAAATTGTTTAACAAAGACTTGACTGCAGCTACAAGAACATTTTCCTCCTAGGCACTTTGCCCTGTACCACTGACTCTGGCACATGCCTATTGACTCTGGCTAAATCTGTTAGAACTGCCTTCTCTAGATTGCTTCTCACCTAGAAATGTGTTGGTGCACCTAACTCTTATAACCACCTTTTCCTTCCCTCTTTTTAAACTTGTGAAGTGCCATTTTGCTTGGTTTTCACCTCAGTATTATACATGCTAAAGTACTGCCTTGCCTAAACTTGTTCACAATCTTATTGGGAAGTGTTGCTAGGGTGTTTAAGAGTATATTTATATATAACTTATTCTTTCCCTCCCTTGTGAGAAATTGTTAGAGTGCCATTTGTGTTTGGTTTTCACGGTGCCGTTTTGCTCAGTTTTCACTCTTGCCCAAACTTGTCTACAATTTAATCAGGGAGTTGTGTATACTTTTCTTGACTGATTTTAACTTGCTTTAATAACTGTGATTGATGTGTTGTGTTGAACTAGAAGTGTGTAAAATATATATATTCTTTTTAATACAAAGCTTTGGTCAGTGTTTCCTTGTGCCATAGTATTGTAGTCCTATTGTGTAAACCCTGAATACTGCTCATCTCCCTCTTGAGATAAGTCTTGACTGCTTAGCCAAAGCTACCAACTAAATCTTTGTTTTACAGACTGATGCCAAAGGGGATGTATTGCTCAGACCTGTAGTGCTCCCTAAGGGAACTGCACAGGATTCTGCCTAACAGTGCCAACACGTTGATGTGCAACGTCTTCTCTTCCGGTAGCCGCAGGCATCTTGCGTGAAGACTTCCAGTGTGAGCTCCCCATCCTTCTAGAGAGGCGTCCGTTGTGACCATCTCCTGGTGAGGTGGGGTCTGGAAATCCGCGCCTCCGGACAGAAGTGCGCGAACTCCCGACCATCTAACTGCTCGACGGGAACTCTCGTCGAGTGTGATCTTGCCCTCAAAGCTTCCTGATACTTGAATCAAACGGGCATCGAGGAACTCCTGCAGCGGACCCATCCGTAGCCTGCACACCCGAATGAGGCATATGCATGACGACATCATGCAGAGCAGAGACTTGATGGACCTCACCCTTGCGATCTTCAGGGCCAACAGTCGTTGTACTTTGCCCAAGATGGCCGCTATCCTCTCCTCCGGCGGAGACGCCAGGCACGACACTGTGTTGAGCAGGGATCCCAGAAACCGCGCGTCCTGCGATGGAATCAAGCAGGACTTTGCATAGTTCACCGAGAACCCTAGCTCCGTCCGAAGGCGCACGGTCTTCACTGTGTGGTCGACGGCGATCTCCTTCGAGCAGGCCCGGATGAGCCAGTCATCTAGATAAGGGTAGACATGCATCCCCCGTAGTCGCAGCTGCACCGCCACTTGTGCCAGGCACTTGGTTGAGACCCTTGGTGCCGACTTCAATCCGAAGGGAAGGGCCTTGAATTGGGAGTACTTCCCTTGCACCACTTAACGCAGGAAATTGCGTTGTCCTTTGTGAATGGGGATGTGGAAGTATGCATCCTCCAATCCCCCTCTTCCAGCTGTCCGAGCACGTGCTGAAGAGTAACCAATCAATCAGAATTTCTGGGACCTAATGTACTTGTTCAGTCGACGAAGGTCGAGAATGGGCCTCTGGCCCGCGGTCTTCTTTCTGACGAGAAAGTACCTTGAGTACACCCGGAGCCTCCTTGGGACGAGCTCCATCGCGCCTTTCTTTAGCATGGCCCGCACTTCCAGCAACAGCTGAGGGCCATGGTTTTCCAGCCAGACCACTGGTGGTATCCAAGGATACTTCAGTTGAAATTCAACGGTGTGTACATGGGCGAGAACCTCCAGCACCTAACAGTCGGTGGAGATGGTCTTCCACACGCTGACAAAGTTCCCCAGCCGGTCTCCCACCGGGGTGCACGGGTGGGGGCCCGAGGCCACAGCCGGTTCAATCCTGCTTGGATGTCGAAGAGACGCCTTGGGGACCCTGGCGACGACTACATGCTCCTCCAAAGGTCTTGGAGCGGCCCCTGTTCGTCTGCTGCGTCGAAGAGCAGGAGGATTAGCGGTAAGAAGAGGATACCCCGCCAAACCCCTTGGAGAATCCTTGGGACTTGCTGCCTGAGGTCCGAAAGGATGGCCTCCGATGCTGAAGAGTGCCCAAAGAAAGTGCGGTCTCAGTGTCCATCTTTATGGCCTGGAGAGACTGATCCACGGCCTTCCCGAACAAATTGTCCCAGTTGAAGGGCATGTCCAGCACCTTCGACTGAAAGTCATGCCTAAAGTTTGTGGCCTTGAGCCAGCCACGGCAAAAGCTCTTGTCCATTTGATGGAATCCCACGTCGGCAATGTCCATGGCCACCGTGATGACGTGGTCCGACGCCACCTCGCCTTCCTGCAGAATTTCCAGTGCCTCCGACCTCTTGCCGGGGAGGAAATCCAGGATGTGAGCGATCTTGAACCACAACTCCCAGTCGTAACGAGCCACGATGGCGAGGGCGTTGGCGGCCTTGATGGTAGTCCCCGCAGAATAGATGACCCGTCGTCCCATGGCATCTAAGTTCTTGCCCTCGCTGTCCGGTGGGGTGGACGCCGCCGAGGCAGAACCACCTGATGACTTCTTCCTGGCTGCCGCAGACACCAGAGTCCGGAGAAGGCTGGGCCCTTAAGCACTTGGACGTGGAGTCCGGCGCCCTGTATGTACTTTTAATCAAGGCGATACCTCTTTGCCCGGGCCGTGGAAGGGTTCTTCATGAGTGCCAAACCCTCATCCCAAATGTCATCCAGAAGCGGGATCGAGAGGATGGTCTTCCACTACTCTGCGGTGATAAAAGAAGCCCTCTTCGTTCTCTGCCAGAGCGAGCAGATAAGTTCTGACGCTCTGGAGATCATCGAATGGAACGAGCCAATCTCGTCTGGCAGTGAAGATCTGGGTGGCGGAGACGGGATGTCCCCTAACCCGCCATCGTCCATGCCCATCATTGCCGTGTCTGGCTCCGTCTCATCCCTCGGGGGGAGAGAGGGAGGTGACCGGTGGCAAGGAGGTGGAAGGTGTACCCTCCTTCTTGGCTGGGGGTTCTCCCGTGGGGCAGGGGTCGACTGGCACTGAAGGGGCCGCCGGCGCTATAGCTCTCAAGGCAGTACCTGAGGTGGGGGTGGCAGCTGAGGTGCAGGTGGAATAGCTCACTGGGGCACCAGTTGGGAGCCCAGTCCCTCATCGCCCTGCTGCTCTTCCTCGACTGTGTCCTCACCGTCATCACCCTCATCCTCGTCGGCGCGCTCGTCATAGGGCCTGCTTCCGTTTCCCTCCTCCTGGATGGTTTACAGACCGGTGAGCTCCTCTTCACAGGAGATATCCGTACCCTGGAAGGCCACCCCCTTCCCCTTCGTTTCGAGAGTTGAAGGTCTCAGGGAGATGATGGGCATCTTCTTCTCCGCTCTCGCAATCGGGGCACCCTGGGCCGGGTCAGCCCCTTTCGCCTATGAAAGGGCGGCCACCACCAGCTTGATAGACGCAGACATTTTAGCCTACACCACCTGGGCCTTTACAGGCAGGTTGGAAATCTTTTCCTGTTGATTGGCCTTCTCCAGTTTCTCCTGTAGCTTCCCCGGGGTAGCTGACTTTCTCTTCAATGATCAGCTGGAGGGATGGCTGGAGATGGAGATGACGAACATGCCCTGGCAGTCGCAGGACCCGCTTGCGCGGTGACCACAACTGACTCGTACTCGCAGTGCTTGTCCTTGTCTTGGTCCCCCACGGATGGAGGTCCCTCAAAGGACTTAGAAACCCACTCTGGCTGGCTGGATCCAGAGGAGGCTTGTCCCTGTGAACCAAACAGGACTGGGGCCTTGGACTTGAGCCACGCCGCCAGCCTGCTTTGTCGATCCTTCATCGTGCACTTGTTAAAGCCACGGCAGATCTCGCAATCTTCCTCCTTGTGCATCGGGTGAAGACAATAAAGGCACTGAGAATGCTTGTCCTCCACAAAAACATATCGTAAACCGCAGCTGGTGCAGAGCCTGAAGAGGGAAGCGCCGTCCTCCTCCGACATGGTCCGGTGTGTGGTGTAGGTATGATGGTCTTCTAGAAACTTTGAAGAAGAAGAAACACTCGACGATTCTGCACTTGAGGGGCGATGAAAGATGCTGAAAAATAGATCCATGTTAGTCGGAAGAAGAAATGACAGAGCACAAGGGCTCAATCGAACAATAATAGATATTTCCTAGCAAAAAAGTGTGAAAACGCAGAAAAGCCCTAAGAGCAGAGCACAAGCACTCCCAATACTTGGAAGTGCGGTAAAAATCTGAAGATGACTGCCAGAGGAAGGGCTTAGGGAGAAGCAGTCATTGGCTGGGGCAGTATGACCCACAGCTCAGTGATAGGTTCATAGGAGATAGACAGTTTATAAACTAAAAGAAAAAACTGTTTCACTTTATCGAGGATTCCCGGCCTGACGACATGGAATATTCATGAGCATGTGAATCTATGCCAGACCCCATGCTGGAGAAGGAACAAGTTACTTACCTGTAACTGTTGTTATCCAGCATGGGTCTGGCATGGATTCACATGCTCATGAATATTCCTTGGATAGAGCTCGGGATCTGGTGCCCCCGTGCTTCCGTTTGTAGGACATCATGGTGGTGTTGTCGGTGAAGACCCGTACCACTTTGCCCTTGAGGGATGGGAGGAAGCACCGGAGGGCCCAGAACACAGGCCGGAGCTCCAGGACATTGATGTGTAGAGACCTCTCCTCCAGGAGCCAAAGGCCTCTTGAGTGGAGATCTCCGGTGTGCGTGCCCCAGCCCTCCAGAGAGGCGTCCGTCGTCACCGTTTCCTAATGCGCTGGGGTCTGGAAGTCCATGCCCGCCGCGAGATGCGCGCGGGTGCCCCACCACCGGATTTCCTGCCGTTAAGTCTCGTTGAGGGCGATCTGGTCTTCGAAGCTTCCAGTCACTTTTACCCAACGGGCGTCGAGGAACTCCTGCAGTGGCCGCATCCGCAACCTGCACAGTCGCACGAGGTAGATGCATGACATCATGCCGAGCAGGAACTTGATGGACCTCACCCTGGCAACCTCCGTGGTCAACAGCCGTTGTACCTTGCCCAGGATGGCCTTCATCCTATCTTCCGACAATGACGCCAGCCGTGCCACTGTGTTGAGTCTGGCTCCCAGGAATAGGGGGTCCTGCGATGGCACCAAGCAGGACTTTGCAAAGTTTATCGAGAACCCCAGTTCCGTCAGCAGGCGGACGGTCCTCGCTGTGTGGTCGCTCGGATGAGCCAATCGTCCATGTAGGGGTAGACGTGGATCCCCTGCAGGCGCAGCCACGCCACCACTGGCGCCAGGCACTTGGTGAAGAGCCTTGGCGCTGACTTCAGGCTGAAGGGCAGTGCCTTGAACTGATAGTGCCGCCCTTGGACCACGAAGCGCAGAAACTTTCGATGTCCTTTGTGTATGGGGATGTGGAAGTAGGCATCCTCCAAGTCCAGCGACGACAGGAAGTCGCCTTCCTCCAGTTGTCCCAGCACGTGTTGGAGGGTGACCATCCGGAACTTCTGGGATTTTATGAATTTGTTGAGGTGGCGGAGGTCTAGAATGGGCCGCCAGCCGCCGGTCTTCTTTCGGATGAGGAAGTACCGCGAGTATGCTCCGGAGCCCCAGAGCCTCTTTGGGACGAGTTCCATCGCGCCCTTCTTCAGCATTGCTCGTACCTCCAGAAGCAGCAGTGGAATGTGGTTTTCCTTCCTGGCCACTGGTAGAAAATGGGGACACTTCTTTTGAAACTCCAGAGTGTGCCCGTGGGCCAGGGCATCCAGCACCCAACGGTCGGTGGAGATGGACTTCCACGTGCCGGCGATGTTCGCCAGCCAGCCTCCCACCGGGGTGCTCAGGTTGGGGCCCAATGTCATGGCTGGTTCAGTCTTGCTTCGCCGAGGCATTGCCATCTTGGGCCCCTTGGCGACGACTGTGTCCACCAGCCTTGCTGCGGCCTCTGTAGGCTTCCTGCGACGAAGAGCAGGCCGCCTGGCGGTACTACAAGGAGCTGCCGCCGAATCCTTTGGAGGCACCTTGAGACTTGCCTACGGATGTCCGAAAGGACGGCTGTCACTGATCGAGAGAGCCCAAGGCCCGGGCCACCTTGGTGTCCGCCTTGATGGCCTGCAGTGACTCGTCCACTGCCTTGCCGAACAGGTTGTTCCCGTAGAAGGGCATGTTCAGTACCCTGGTTCGCATGCCCTGATGGAAGTTGGTGGCCCTGAGCCAAACGCGCCGGTGAAGGCAAACGGTGTCGGCGATGTCCGTGTCCACCATGATTGCATGGTCCGACGCCAACTCGCCTTCCTGCAGGATTTCAAGGGCTTCCGCCATCTTGTCTGGGAGGAAGTCCAGGAGGGGAGCGATCTTAAACCACAGCTCCTTGTCGTAGCGGGCCACAATCGCAAGGGCGTTGGCTGCCTTGATGGTCGTCGCTGCCGACGAGATGACCAGTCGTCCCATGGCGTCCAGCTTCTTCCCCTCGCCGTCTGGTGGAGAAGTGGAAGTTGATGCCGTCGCCCCTGCCGATTTCTTCTCGGCCGCTGCGGGGACCACCGAATCTGGGACAGCTGTGCCCTGAGGCACATAGGCACGGAGTCTGGGACCCGGTACTTCTTCTCGTACCGGTCCCTCTTTGCAGGGGCCATGGACGGGTTCTTCAGAAGGGACAGTCCTTTGTCCCAGATATCCAGTAACGGGACTGAGAGGACGTTCTTCCTCTTATCCTCCCGTCGTTGGCAGAGGAACCCCTCCTTCTACTCTTCAGGGCATAGCTGGAACAGCTCCGATGCCCTGGCGATCATGGCGTGAAAGTAGCCAATTTCGTCGGGAGGGGAATCCCGGGGAGTGGGTGATGGGAGATGGTTCCGTCGTCACCACGACTATCGTCCCTGTCTCCGTCTCATCCCTCGGTGGAGGGGATGGAGGTGAAGGATGGAAGGGTGGGGGAGGATGGATTCGCCTCCACTTGGGTGGAGGACTCCCCGACAGTCCAGGCGCCGCAGGATCGTCCACCAGAGGCAGGGGTAGCCTCGTCCTTATCTCAGTGCACAGGGTTTGCAGTGCCAGTAAAAAGTCATCCTGCCTGTCCATAGGAGGTGGCATTAGTTGTGACGGGAGCGCCGGCAGCGGCGTGGTGTCTGGTTCCTCGATCTGCTGCTCTTTGACACCCTCGCTCTCTACGTCCGCCTCGTCGTGATCCTTCCTGTGGGCCCTCTCCTCCAACCTCTTGTGCAGGGTTGCCTTGATGACAGACAGCTCGTCCTCGGAAGAGGTATCTGAGTCCGTTAGGACTACCTCACCCCCCCCCACAGGTTTTCATGGGGGTCTTTTCGATAGGCTGGAAAGACGATTTCCTCCAGGATGGCAAGGAAACTCTAGGCCTGGAGGTCGTCTCCACAGGGGTAGCCTCCGCAGGCTTTGTCAGGGCCGCCACGACTCCCTCAATCAAGGCCTTAACAGGGTGAATCTTGGCCTTCACGACCTTGGGCGCGTCTAAGGCCTTCACCCATGGGGGGAGGGTCACCGCCTCGCTCCCCTTTGGCTTTCTCCATTGGGACCTGCCGGGGCTTCTCCCAAAGCTTACCGGGTTCTCTGACTTCCTTTTCACCGAGCCGGAGCGTTGGCTCGTGATTGACTGCATCGGTGATATCACGCCCTGCTGGCAGCCGAGGAGCCCGAACCAACGGCGCTCCCGTTGCCCGCGGACTCGCGGTGCTTTGCCTTCTGTTGGGCCCCCATCGCCAGAGCGCCCTCAAAGGTCTTAGAAGACCGCTCGGACTTCTTCTCACCTGCTGCTGGGCTCTTCACCTCCAGCCAGTTAGAGTCGAGTACGATGGTCCGAATGGACATGTTCTTGCGGAACGAACAGTCCTCCTCCACGTGCGACTTGTCGGCGTGAAGACAGTAGAGGCACCGGGAGTGCTCATCTTCGTTGAAGACGTTATGTAGTCACATCCTGGGCAGATCCTAAACAGCTTGATTTTATCGGGCGTCCAGTCTCCTTTGTCTTGGCCCAAGTCCATGCGGGGTAGGCCTCAAAAACCTTCTGGAATCCTCCAAGAAGTGAAAGTCGCCATTGAGGGGTGTAGAAATTTCTGAAACGGGTCCCCGTTATTCGGAAGATGAAACGGTGGAGCTCGAGGCTTGATTTGACCGAAAAATAAAGAGGAAACTCTTTAGAAAAACACAACACACAGTAAAAGCTCGAGAGCTAAAGCACGAGGACTCCCAACACTTGAACGCGTGGTAAAAATCTGAAGATGGCTGCCAGAGCAGGGGCTTGGGCAGAGGGCAGTCATTGGCTGGGGACAGTATGACCCAGAGACCAGTGATTGGTTATTAGTAGAAAGACAGTTCAGAAACTAAAATTGTTTTTTCTTTTATCGAGAATTCCCAGCCTGACGACGGGGAATATTCATGAGCATGTGAATCCATGCCAGACCCCATGCTGGAGAAATAACCTTCCTCCCCATGGCGTCCAATCCAGTTACCGAGGATGACGAGGAAGGGTTTGACAAACTTTTCCTTGCGGTCGCCAACACCACCGAGTCTGGCGATGGTTGCGACCGTGTACCTGGTACTTTTTCTCCAGCCTATCCCGCTTGGTCGGGCCATGCAAGGGTTCAAGAGGGCCAGGCCCTCCTACCACACATCGTAAAGAAGGGGTACCACCACAATGGTCTTCCTTTTGGCCTCACGTCGCTGGTACAGGAAACCTTCTTTCTTGGTGTCCTAGGGTGTAAGCTGGAAAATTTCAGAAAGCTTTGGCGATCATGGAATGAAACAAACCCACCTCATCAGTTGGGGACGCCCTCTGTTACGGAGATCCGCCTGCCGTGGCGATATCGTCGCTGTCCGTCGTTGCTGTGTCTGTCCTGAGCCCAGGTCAACTGGGGTGAAGGCACCTGATGCAGATGAGGAGGCTGAAACGGGGCATCGGATGGCGCTTCCTCTTTTTAGTTGGACGCTGATCGGGCGCCAGGACTGGGGCCTGCAGCATCCTTGTCTGGAGTTCGGACACCAAAGTGTGTAGGGTCGATAGGATGTCCAGGGATACATCTCTCGGCTGAGCTGGTTTGAACAGAATACTAGGAACTGCGCTGTTGCCCTCCCCCACATCCCCATAGACAGTGTGCAAGGACTCCAGGTCCTCGTCTGTGGATGAAACGTCCTGGGTCTGGCCCAGGCCCACATCGCCCCCAGCTTTTTTGCACCGAGGGGGTTAGAGCCGGCATCCTCTTCTCCGGTGTGTCATCCGGCTTTGCCAGTCACAATGGAGGATTACCGCCTCAGAGGCAGGGACACCCTGGGCACAGTAGGGGTCAGGACCTTTCGCCTTTGAGAGAGCAGCCGTCACCAGCTCCATCGTTGACAAAGACTTATCCTGCGCCTTCTTCTTGGGCAGGTTGGCTGCCCTTTCCTCTGTCCTTGGCTTCTCTGGCTTCTCCCGCAGCTTAGACAGGTTGGACGATTTCCTTTTTGAGGAGGAGCTTGATTGCTGGCTGGCGATGGAGGTGGATGTTGACGTTGACCGCGCCCTGTCCATTGCGGGACTCGCTTGCGTGCCGACTGTTGGGGAGAATTCTCATAAATGGTTGAGAACCCTTACCTAAAGAGTCCCCAAGCAGCTTTGCTGGATCTCTAGGATTTATTTTATCACCTGGTGAGAGTGTGAGCCCTTTTTTCCCCACTCTTACATGGTTTTTGCTATGTGTATTTCTACGGTTTGTGTGATCTTGGGCACTGGAGCCTCACCTACTCCATGTGCACCACTTTTTGTGTGGGTTATACAGCACCTTCAGTGCAGTGACACAGGGTTGTCTTTGAGACTTCCCACTGACTCCATTTTTCTGGGGCTGACTACTGTCCCCCAGAAACAGGTAAAGTTGCCATTAACTTTAGTCACTTTAAACCACAGACCCAGTACACCCCATCTTCCATGAAGTAAATCCAGTACACCCCCATCTTCCATGAAGTATTGAAAAGGGTTAACTCTTATCCCTTTTGTCTGTTTTTCTTGGAGCCTTGTTTTGCTCCCTTAACATTAAGTCTTGGCTGGTGGCAGTGGTATCTACCCTAACTTGTCTACCGCGATTATCTTATATATACGTGGTAATGTTTTAAGCTATTATATTAACCTCGAACATAAAACCGTTTGACCAAATACATTTTTTTTTGGTTCCGGCTGGGTTTAGTCACCATTTATTTTTGTTAAAGTCTTTCTTGTGTTTTTCTCTGCACGCCAAACCGGGGATGATTCCTTTGTATGCTGTCTTTTCGCGGGCTTCTACACAGAATCCCTCCTTAAGGCGCCTGATAGTCTAGGTAGGCAGGATGTGAGGGAGGGATCTTCGGACCCCTGCCATAGGTTGCCATAGTAACCCAAGTCGCACTCTTGTCTGATTGGCTAAGGGGACTAGCCTTGCCAGGCCAGCCACCCTGCTGTGTGATTGACAGCCAGGCTGTATGAATGAGAGAAAACTGCATAATAAACAGGTCTCTGGGACTGGAAAGACAGTCGCCACTGGAACAAAATAACCAACGAGGAACTGGAAGAAGAGGCCCCCTACAACAACTGAACCGCCCGGTGAAGCCCTGCTGCAGGTTTGAATCTCCGAATCCAACGACAGAGAAGATCCTCCAGGAAACTTCTTCCCTTGAGCTGGTGGGACCAACCAGTTCGCCCAAACTGCAAGCCAGGACCCCTCCTCTGGTCGAATTCGCCGTACAGAGCTACAGTGGGCCGGATAGCCAGGAATGTCGGACCCTGCTTGGGTTTTAAGGAGCGCACATTTTATTAGTTGTTTTGCTCTGCTGCTGGCTTCTTCCCTTGGTGGCGCAGGACCCTACAGTCTTCCTACTTCTGATCAGTCCGACAGTCGCTTCAGGAACCGTGAACCTGCAAGAACTGCTAGGAACGTCCGCCTCAGCTCCCTCTCTGTTTTAAAGGTACTGTGCAAATCTGGTTGTCCGTTTCGTTGAACCGCAGTGAAAGTGTTTGAACTCTTTCTCCAATCCGGGGCTTGTCCTTCTCTTTGAACATTTTTTTCTGCAAACCAACCTCGTCCGGAATCTGTGCCACAAACTTTACCGCAAACTACATTGAACCTATTATCTTGAGCAAAAGACTTTTGAACCACTGACTTTGGCCCGAAGCCTTTTCTTTTTTTTTAAACTTTGGTTTTATTAACATTTTCATGGTATAACACACAGGGTCAAAGCATGATCAAAGAATAGACAATCGGTACGCCCTGCAACCCCAGCTCCCCCCCCCCCCCCAAAATGAAAATAAGAAAAAAGAAACAGAGGGGAAAAAACAAGAGCACATTTCAACTAGTGCAAAATCACTGGAAGACACTTTGAGTGCACATATGTAACCAGAGCTTGGAAGTTACTGTGGACGCTGAAGTATTCCATGACTGTTGTTCGATCACCGTTCCCCGAGCCGTGGGCATCCGCCCTCCTCCGAGCTCTTGGCCGTTCCCCTCACCCCCCCACCCCCCTGGGCTTCAATGAACATCCCATCCCCAGGACTCCTGCACCCCGTACCAGTTCGCTTGGAATGAGCCAGAGTCATTGTTTACCATTGCTGTCAATTTGTCCATCAAGAACATCTGCTTCACCTTCTTTAGCCAGTCCTCCTTTGAGGGGGTCTCCGGACTCTTCCATTTCTGGGCCAAGGCCACCCTCCCCGCCCTTACCATTGTTTCCCACATTCTGGGGTATCTATATGTGTCCGTGTCTTCTGGGGGGAGACCCAGCAGCACCGTCAGGGGGTTCTGGGGAGCAGTTCCCCTGAGACTTCCGCGATCCAACCCCTTACCCTCTCCCAGTACGCCTGTACCTTCGGGCAATGCCACCACATATGGCCCCTCGATCCGACCTGACCGCAACCCCTAGGGCATTCGGGGGACACTCCTGAAAACATTTTTGGCAGCCTCACCGGGTCTCTGTGCCACCCCTGTAAAATTTTAAAGTTATGCTCCATATCTACCGTGAACAAGTTTCCGTGGAATACAATTTTAAATATCCTCGACCAGGCGTCCTCTGAGATCACCTCCCCTGCCAGATCGTTCCAGAATGAACGGAGCCCCCTCTGCCAAATTAATGGTGTTAAGAATCTTGTATATCCCAGACACCGCCCCCTTCCTTGAGGTCGCTGAATCAAGAAATTTCTCAAAAGGGGTCAGCTGCCTTTTTAAGTTCTGACCCCATGACTGACCACAGAGGATACCTTTCAGGCGGAGATATTCAAATATGGAAAGAGACCCCTGCCCCAGAGCGCCTCTTAACTCCTCGTATGATAGGAATTCCCCTTCTTTAAATAGTTGGCCTGCCCATTCCATTCCCAAGTCGGACCCGGTCTGAGCCTTTTGGAACCCCCTGCTCCCCAGTTTGAGGGGGTGGCCCCGGAGTGAGGACATCGGGGACGGCCATGATGTCAAATGTGCAGTCTGGGGGCCCTCTTTCCAGATTGCCCAGAGGACCACCAATGTAGGGTGAGATTTAAGTCTACTCGGGATCGACCTATGTGGGGCCCACAGGAGTTCTCGAACTTTCATGGGGTGAGCATCCATGTCTTCCAGGTAAGACCAGTAAATTCCCATCCCCTCTTTCATGTGCTCCAGTAGGACGCGCAATTGGGCTGCACAAAAGTACAATTGGAAGTCTGGAAACCCGAACCCTCCCTCCCTCCCTCCCTCTCTCGGTAAGGTCAGGACCGCCTTCGCGGTCCTCAGGGTCTTGCCCTGCCATACAAACTCTCTCACCGCATTCTGTAACGTCCTAAAGGTGTGGTCTGGGATGGTAGTAGGGAGAGCAGTAAAGAGAAAGTAAGCGCGGTAGTATGTTCATTTTTACCGCCGTCATGCGGCCGTACCAGGACAGGACCATCGAGCCCCATCTCCTGAGGTCAGCGGAGATTCCTGCCATAACGGGATCATAATTGGCGGGGGCGAGGTTGGATAGGTCCCTGGTAAGGAGGACGCCCAGGTATCGGATAGAGGCCTTCCCCACGGTTATTCCATGGAGTCTGTCCAAGGGGTCCAGACCCGGGTCACGTACCCTCATGGGGAGTAGAACTGATTTGGAAGTGTTGATCTTCAATCCCGAGAAGCGTCCGAAAGCAGACATCAGAGACAGGAGAGGGGGGAGCAAGGAGCTCGGGTCCACCAGATAGGCCAGAATATCGTCTGCAAACAGGGACAGTTTGAATTCTACTTCTCCTCTCCTAATCCCCCGGATGTCCGGGAGTGCTCTTACTGCTATGGCCAGGGGCTCCATTGTTAGGACGTATATCAGGGAAGAAAGCGGGCATCCCTGTATCGTTCCCCGGGAGAGGGAGAAAGATTCCGACAGCTTGCCATTCACTTGGACTCTTGCCCGCGGGGCTCTGTACAGTGCTGCCACCCATTCCCTGGTGTGTACCCCAAAGCCCATTTTCTGGAGGAGGAGTTGCATGTATCTCCACTCGACCCTGTCGAATGCCTTTTCCGAGTCCAGAGAGAGGACACTCGCGTCGAGATCCGATCCCTGGGCAGAGTGGAATAGATCTATGGTTTTGCGGATATTATCCGAGCCCTGCCTGCCTCTTGTGAATCCTACCTGGTCTCCATGGACCAGCTTTGGTAGTATCTCCTCCATCCGCCTCCCAATTACCTTGGCTAGGATCTTGACATGGATATTTAGTAGGGATATTGGGCGGTAGGAGGAGCACTCCGTAGGGTCCTTGCCTTCCTTGGGTAATACTACGATTATGGCTTCCATCATAGAGTCCGGAAGAGTTCCTCCCTCTAGGACTGCATTGAACACCTTTACTAAATGTGGGGCCAGGGTCGAGCGAAACCTTTTGTAAAAGTATACTGAGAAGCCATCCTCAGCCGGGGAAGTGCCCGCCCTCATCCCACTAATCACCTGTTCGACCTCGTTTTCCTGCACTGGACCCTCCAACCTGTCAGCCATTTCCCTAGTCAGGGCCGGGACTTGTATGGAATTCAAAAACCTTTCTATCTCGGTCTCGCCCCCAGTATATTCAGATGAGTATAATTGTTCATAGTATCGGCGGAAGGCCTCTCCTATATGGGACGCTTCATGTTCTATTGACCCCCCCCCATCGTTCTTCACGGCTTTCACCATTCTACTTCTTTGCACCTCCCTCAGTTTCCAGGCTAGGATCCTATCTGCCCTGTCCCCCTTTTCATAGTATTTCTGCTTAACCAGCTGGAGACTCCTTTCTGTTTTGTGGAGGAGGAGGTCCTTCAACTGGAGCCTGTAGTCGTCTAGGGCGATTACCTTTTCACGGTCTAAGGGCACCGTTGGGGAGCCCTCCGGCTGGAGATGGGCAATTTTTTCCCTCAGGGACCTTTCTTGGGCATCCCTCACTCTTCTATTCTGGGCTCCCTTCTTAATGAGAACCCCCCTTAGGGTTGCCTTGAAAGCATCCCATAGGGTGTGCGGGCCAACCTCCCCGTTGTCATTGATCTCGAAGAAGTCCGTTATGGCGTCTAGCACCTCCTGCGCGTGCACCTCGTCTTTCAGCAAGAAGTTGTTGCATTTCCATCTACGCCTGCGGTCGATGGACCATCCCCTTGCTATGGTGACTCTTACCAGATCGTTTTTTTATTTTGGCCGAACCACCAGGCTGCCCGCTTCGACCAGGCTCTCCCTGTAATGCTCATCCTTATGAGCCCCCCCCTCCCTCCCTGCAGCGTCATCACCCACTTGACTCCCCCATACTTGCTGTTCGTAGGGACGCTGATAATGGTAAATCCACTGATTTTTTGCTTCACATTGGGAGATTCGGCGGGTTCCCCGAGTCCTCAGTCCTCGGAGTCGTTCCGCTCTCCCTCCTTAACTGGCAACGGAGTATTCATTTTCCTATATTTCCTCGCGTCCGCTTTTCTTCTCCTGTCTCTCGATGGGCCTAGGCCCCCCGGAGTATCCCTCTCCGGCCCCGACGGGCCCCTCCGGGGATTCGAGACCACTACGTAGTCCTGGATGGCTCCTCGTATGTCGTCTTCCGTGATCAGAGTTGACCGCTAGCCCATATACTCGAAAGTCAGGGAGAATGGATATCCCCGCCGGTAGCGGACCCCCTTTTCCTTAAGCAGCAGTGTTAGGGGACGACACATCCTGCGTTTGGCCGGAGTGTAGGCGGAGAGATCTTGGTAGATTGCGATCTGGGCATTGTTGTAAGTGATCTCCCGAGCCTTCCTGGCTTCCTCCAACACCTTTGTTTTTTCTGAATAGTAGTGAAACCGGACCAGAATAGATCGGGGGCCCCCCGCCTTACCCCCGGCCCTATGCACCCTATCAAATGTGAGCTCCGTAGTCATTTCTTCAGCGAATAGGAGGGTGATGATGTCTCTCACCATTCGGATAATGTCCCTCTCCGTTTCCCCTTCCACTTCGGGTACAACAAAAATTCTGAGGTTGTTCCTCCTTTCTCTGTTTTCAAAGTCGTCCATCTGCCGGGACCTCTCCTCATCCCTTTTCTCCAGGGCCGCTAGCCTCAGCCCTACATCCAACTCTAGGGACGCTGATGATGTTTGATTGGTCTCCACCTGCAACAGTCTATCCTCGACCTTGTCCACCCTTTGATCAATTTTCTCAAATTTCTGGGCAATGTCAGACCGCATGTCCCTGATTTCCTGTAATATTGAGGCAAAACCTCTTTCCATGGCCGTCGTGGAGGGTACCGGGGCCTCCGACTGGGCCATTCCATTAGTGGGGCTTGGGCTTCTCTTGTCGCTCGTCATCTCTTGAAAGTGAAATTCCTGTAAGGTTTTCCGCCAGTTCATCTGGCCACCCCCTTTTGGATCAGCCAGTGGTTTCCTTCCTGGGGCTCTCAGTGGGAGGCCGTGAAAAATTGGGGGGGGGCCCAGGACGGGGCACACCCCCACCTAGCTGTAATATGCCGTTGCAGGGGGGTCTTTATTGGGCTGGCACACGCCCCACCGTCCAAGTGGGGGCCTCTCACCCGGACCAGGGTCGTCGCGGTCTGCTTAAGTTGTCGCTGGTCTGTCCAGTTGTATCTATGTGGGCAACTGGGTCCGTGGTCCCTACCCCCCAATCCTCTGCTCTCTGATCTCCAGGGGGGACGGGGGGGACCAAGGCCGTCCCTGGGCAGGCACACGCCCCACCAACGCCCAGCGGGGGCCTCGCACCCGGGGTCCGCACAGGACTGTTGATGCTTTCCTCGTGGGGGGGGGGGGGTGAGGGTCACAGGCCCGACTCGTTTTCCCCACCCGGAACCCTCCGCCTCTGTGACGGACAAAGTCTGGTTCCTTGCCTCGGCTCGGCCCGCTGCTCCGCGGAGGCGGGGGGGTGAGGGGCGAGGATCCGTCCCACAGCCCGGGGCGCTGTGGCCCCCGCTCTCGGGGCCGACCGTGCAGCAGGATCGGGGATCAATCGGGCGGGGGAGGGGGACTCCACACCGTGCCCGCGCGGCGTCCGCGGGACTCCTCTCCACTCTCCCGTGCCACGGCTGCTGAGGCCCTGCGCGGGTACGTCCCGGGCAGACGTCACAGGTCCCGTTCTCGTGCTTCCCGGGGACCTCGAGCGTCGCTTTTTCGCTCACTAGGTGCCCGGGGGTGTCGCCACACAGCGCCGTCGTGCTGGGTCCGCCTGGGAGGGTTTCGGGGGGGGGGGCTCAATCCCCTTGTTCTGCCCGGCTTTAGCGGGAGCAGTACGATCAGGCAGCCATTGCCTGCGCGCCCCCTGGTGGCTTACCCCTAAGCCTTTTCTATCTGATTTTACCCTTGTAGCCTCTCGTGTTCAACTGTTCAGAATACTTACCTGTTGGTTTGACCTAATAACTGATAACTTTGTCTTTCCCTCCCTTTTAAATTGCTGAGTGCCATTTTGCTACCACTTCATTTTGTGAGCCTAACTTGTCTAGAAATTAAGGGAAGTGGTGTGGTGTATTTGTGATTGTGATTTCCTAACTTGCTTAGAAAGGTAAACTGTTATACACCTGATAAGTAAATAAATATATATTCTTTTACTTAGAAACCTTGAGTCAGTGTTTGCCTGAATCATAGTAATTGCTGTCCTTTGTGTAACTATCTTGTACTGCTCACTTACTCTTGAGATAGGCCTGGCTGCTCCGCTACTGCTACCACTATAACTGTGTAGTACTGGCTTGTACCAAAGGTGAAATTGTACTGTCACTAGTAGTCTTAATTGTGTAGTGTTCCCAAAGGGTACTGCATATAATTCTGCCTAACAGCGACGCTGATCGAACCAGACTTGCAGTGCTTGGCCTTATCTTGGGCCCCCCCACGGATGAGGCACCCTTAAAGGACTTAGAAGCCCACTCCTTGGACCGACTCTGTTCGGAGCACGGGGCAGAGGTCTTGGTCTTCAGCCACGATGCCATTCTACTGTGTCGATCCTTCATCTTTTTCTTGGAGAAGCAGACGCAGATCTCGCGTTCTACTTCCTTGTGGTCCGGGTGAAGACAGTAGAGGCATTGGAGGCGTTTGTCCTCCACAGACACGTTCCATAGCCCGCTTCTGGTGCAGGGCTTGAAGAGGGATCTTCCTTCCTCCTTCTCCTCCGTCATGGCCGGAGGAGAAGAATAGGCCTGATCGCCTTCTGGAAACTTTGACGACCTCGCCCATGAGGGGGTGCTGAAATTCACTGACAACTGGGCCCGCGCTGTCGGCAGAAGGATAGAAGAGCACACAGGCTCTTTTTGACAAAAATAGAAACATTTTCCATCTAAAAACAAAAAATGTAGATATAGCCCACAGAGCAAAACCCGAGGACTCCCAACACTGAACCGTGCGGTAAAAATATCCTACCAATTTCAAGGACCTGTACCATTCAAACAGTTAAGGTCTGCCAAGTAATGCACATGCTCAAACCCTACACTGGCCCAGAAACAGACGCATCCTAGCAGGAATGTTTTTTGAGACTAGTCACTAAATGGCCCCAAACACCATCCTGACCAGTTTATCCACACAAATGCACTAGACTGTAAAACCAAGCCGGATACCAAGAAGTGCATTACCTTACATGGTGTTGCCTGATTTGAGAGAGCAGGAAGGCTACTATAAGGCAAGACGGCAAAAGAACAGGATTGAAACTACATGGCACGACCTTTTTAGTACATGGTACTCAAAAAAAAAAAAAACAAAGTTACTGCACCATAAAAATAAGTAAAACACAGTTTACTGCAACAAACCTGTTCTGGGCACGTGTAAAAGGTAAAAAAAAAGAGGTTACAGAAAACAAGGGGGGGAAATGGATACAACAAACCCCAATAGCACTTCAATGCAAGGTGATGGGTGATTTATTAAAAACACAGGACTAAAGAATGGGGACATAGTCCACCTTGCACTGCTAACCTTAAGGGATGACTGCCACAAATTAAATGAGCTGAGCAAGGTAAGTAAAGCAAAAAGGCTTTCCTTACCTCCAAAGGTAGGTTAGGGTCCAGGGATATTAAAATAGCTGGTGTTCCATTGCGGACAATGGAAGGAAAGTTGCAAAAAGAAAATTATTTCCAAACACCTGGTCCCAGAGCTCTTTTACACTAAGGAAGTGGCCCTTTATCAACTGTTCCTTTAAAATAACAGTAAAAACACCATTGAACAAACAACTTTCAACTCCCGCAGGAGGAAAAACAGACAAAAGATCAAAACGCAAGGATACCATCTTTCAAGCTGTGGTATGAACTGTGAGAGCAACATTTGCAAGTGGCAAAGTGAGCTATTGATAGTAGTGCATATGCAAAGAAGAGTCTCACCTGTGGCAACATCTCTGGTTAGTGTCTTATAGTTCAGCTTAATAATGGGGCTGAGCATCTGCTTCTCCTCTGTCGGGGCAATGTTCCTGCTTTGATATTTCAACACTAACTTATCATCCATCTTAAACAGCAAGACCAGCAAATCCTTCACCAACAGGGCATGCACATCTATGAGACAAAGAGCAGCAGGGTAAAACATGGGTGAGAGGGGGTGTAGTGGACAGAGATAAGACCTGTAAAGGATGAAGGTGAAAGAGGAAAAAAGGATGATATTGAGGGTGAACCCAAGGAAAAGTAATGGGAAGTAGAGTAAAAATGTGGGATGAAGACAGTATGAAAGATGAAAAGCGAGAGTAAAGGAGCGAGTAAAGGATACATGTGAAGTTGTCAAGAAAAGAAGGTGATAAAAAAGGAAGCATGGTGGTAAAATAGAAGTCATGAAGATAAGGGGGATGAATGGAAACAGTCAGGAAGTCATGGACAGAAACCTGCCTCGTACATTAACATATGTTATTAAGTATGGGAACTACACCAACGTTTGGATGTAGGTCTTAACTTCACCATACATTCACTTTGTGACATTTACCTCTTCATTCTTCTAACATTCACTTTGTCATTACAGGGGGATATCCCCCTTCCTTTCTAACCCATACTATTCCCCCCCCAACCCTCCTTGGGCCCAACCCTAACTTTGCAGTCAACCTTACCATATCCATTGCCACCTTGACTGAGCGAAGATGCATACGAAGTAAAAGTAAGAAGTAAAAACATCAAGTAAATGTCTGACACAGTGAATGTAGAAGAGGTAAGTGACGATTGTTAAGGCGGAGTAAAACTGGGATATTCTGAAGCTTAGTGTATTTCCTGTATTTTTAGCACATCGGCTCCTTCAGTTATATCACTGGGGCTGTCTTCCCATGCTTATCCCTGCTCTATGATTGTGGGATCAAGGAGGCGTGCGACTGATTTCTAGGCAACAATCTTTCCTGGCTCCCCTAGTGGAAGACATATGTTATGAGGTTGTTCTGAAGTACTGTAGTATGGTTTCCACCAGGATCATTGAAACCCTCACAATTGCAATAACGGAGCAGACTGGCTTTACACTAAGGAGGGTGAGAGCGGATATAAAGTATACATTGCACATAACCATACAATGTATTGTCCACACAGTAAAATTACTGACAACAAACTTTATATAAAAGGTTGTGCATTAAAGTATTACCCTTAGAATGGCAACCACAAAGTCCTAGTAATAAATATAAAAAACAGTAAAGGTGGCCGGAATGGAAACACTAGGCACTCAGAAACATGGTTAGTAACTGTACACAGTGCAGAGGTACCAAAGAGGACAACCCCCAACTGTTGGGAAGAATTCTAATTTCTGTGCTAATTCCCTACTACCTCAGAGACCCCAGCTCTTTTGCTGGACTACAGGACTTTTAATTGTTATCCTTGAGTGAGTGAGCTCTTTTTCTCACTCTCTCAAGTATTTTTAATTGATTTTAACACTGTTTCTTTTGGCTTTGGAGTCTGACAAAATCCATAGGCATCATCTCTTTTGTATTGTGACACACAGCACATTCAGTGCAGTGTCACAACGAAGTGCTTTGGATTTCTCTTAAGGTTTAAATACCTTCTCTTGGATAAACTACTGTTTCCAAGAGCAGTAAAGTAAAATTGACTTTACTTACCTTTTTATCTTTGTAGATCCAGCGCACACCATCTTACATGAAGTGCTGGGGGGATACTTAGTATTCCTCCTTGTCTACTTTCTCATGTAACATTTTTATGTAATCCTTAATCCAATGAATGGCTGGTGGCAGCGGTTTAATTTTCCTACCATTGTGCATATTTACTGCAGGCTCAATGCTCATTTCGTCAAAATGGCCCCGGTCTTCTTTTTTCGCCATTTCTTGTTTGTAAGGTCCATCTTGAGGTTTGGTCCCTTTGTTAGTTTAGTCTTTGGCGGGATTCACTGATGAAGCCCACCTCTTGCTCCAGCGTGTCTGGCAGGGCAGGAAATGAGGGAGGTTCCCAAACTCCCTGTGCTTAGTCTCCTTGGTTACAGGAATGCACCCAAAGGTGATTGGCTAGATGGCTGTCTGCTGTGCGAGTGACAGCTAGGTTGCAAATGAATGGGAGAAACTTGCGTGAAAGGCAAGGCCTTTTACAAGGAAGGCAGAGTCGGCCCCTGGATGAAGTAACCAAAGAATAAATTGAAAGAGAAGCTTGCTGCACCCTCCTTGACCATTGGTTTGCCCGGTCAAGACCTGCTGCAGTGCTGAAGCTCCAGATTTTGAATCGACTGGAGAAGCCTGGAAAGGACGACTTCTCCGATTGGGTTGGTGGGACCAACTGACCCCAAGACGAACTTGACTGGAACCCCTCTCCCTGCTGGCTGCACTTCTTTGCTGCTGCTGGAACTGAGTGCCAGGGTACAGGAACACCAGAATCAAGTGCATTGTTCTTAAACCGGACCCGAGCTCCAGGAAGATCCTCTGGACTCCCTCGAAGCAGGACTAACCAAGCCTGAGCCAGCTCAACAGAGTGCTGGACCCCAGAAGCAAGGAAAGTCCAAAAGGTGTCCAAGAAACGCAGTGGTGCTATTTGTGAGAAGCTGAAACAGCAAAAGGCCGCTGATCTCAATTGTGTCCATTGCTGCTGCCGCCGACCTTCAAACAAGAGTGCAGGAGTCCCCAGACGTCCTCCCTCTTGTCCCCACGACTGAGGCCCAGGAACAACAGGATTTGCAGGACTACAACAGGAACAGAAGCCAGCAGGAACCTTTTCTTCAGACTCAAGGTACTGTTTAACTAGGGGTTCTAACCTCTTGTGTGTAGCTTGCTTGCTCTCACTGGAGACTTGCATTTGCTGCACTTTGCAGAGTTGCTTGCATCTTTGCTTTTCACAAGCCTCCCAGCTTGTGGCCCAACAGTGATTCTTTTACTACTCTCTTTAACATTGTGCAAGACTTTCGTTCTATCTTCAAGAAGTGCCTCAGCTCCCCTAGACTTCGCACAATTGACATAGGCTGTCCTGGCTCCCAGCAGACTCTTCTTACCCTCTGACTTTGTGTTTATCTGTCCCTCAAAAAGTCATACAAACCTTACTTGTATAGCTGAGAAAGGGTTAACCTATATTTCATTGGAGGATTGTGACGTGCTTACCTGTTTGGAGAAACTTGTTGACCTTTGTTTCCTTTCCTAACCTTTTCCTTTTTGCCATAACTTCAGTAGTGCATTTTAAGGGTAAACAGTGATATATTAATGTCCACAGTGTCATAGCAACTGAAGTAACCTCAGGGTGTAGGAAGTGTGTGTGACATTCAAAAAGGGTATCCTAAAGAAGGCTTATTTTAAAACAAACAGACGATTAAAATAATTATTTATTAATTTAACAAAGAAACCCTGAGTATAAGTGTTATATACCTGTCGCTTTGAATCTGTATGTTACAACCCTACAGCTCACATTGACCCCTCTTGAGATAAGCCTGGCTGCTCAGTCACACTAACAACGTGTGTAGTACAGTCCTATACACCAGCCTATTGCCAAGAGGACAAGGCTGGTGTAGTCTCCCACAGGGTTACTACATACAATCTTGCCTAACACTGGTGGCAGGCAGCGAGGATATTGTGTAGAGTTGTTACATTGAGTATTTTGCTTTTCTTGTGTTCAACTAAACCCCCACAAGGATAAACTCCATCAGAAAAAGTAACTGTAACATGCCAAATATGGATAACTTCAGTCGGGAAACCCTGATCTTTACAGTAGATCAACTGAAAAAAAATGTGTAGAGTCAGGAATCTTACTGTAAAAGGAAAGGAAAATTGGTTGATTACAAGGTTGTTGAATCACCAAAGTTTGGGTAGTAGGCCTGGCAACAACTACTAACCCAAGAAATGTGAAAAATGATAATGAGGATGACAGTTCAGAGTCTAGCTCTATTGTACAAGAGGAGGTAGAGGCATCCCAGGATAGGAGTCCCTCTTTGCCACAGCCTGCCTTTTTGCCTCAAACCAAGTTCACTGGAACCCCACACAGTACAAAACTGAGTCCAGAATATTTTTCTCTGGAAACAATTAGATTAGAATTGGAATACAAAAGGTTGAAAACTCAAACTTAAGCCAAACATCAGGACATCAGACTCTGGGAAATGGAAATGCAGTATGCTATTGATATGAAAAGATAATCTATTGAAACTGCTTCCCTCCCAGGGTCCTCTAGGTCTTCCAGTCCCAAGAGGTCTCGCATGCCCTAAGAAGCAACGAGTATGTATGATGTGAAACTTGATATTTTGGATTGGTTGGGTGCCTACGAGTACAATCCTTGAGATTCAGGGTCTCAAAGGGAATTATTTAATTCCCTGGCTTTTGTTTAGGCTCCCCCAGAACGCAACCGATGCTGTAATGGAGTTGGGTGAACTTGAGAGACAATAGTATGAGAATGTGAAGCTGGCCTTAATAGCCAGATTTGGGGTAACTACTTCCCAGTACCATAAGAGGTTTAGGACCCTCAAAAAGACTGATGGAACCCCTTGGGCTACTGTGTGAATGTTTGAAAAACAGAGGGTTGGGTTAAGAGTTACAGAGTGAACACCTTTGAAGGAATGAGAAATCTGTTTTTATTAGAATCTATTTTTGTTGCCTGCTCTCCTTTGCTGAGACAACACTTGGCTGACTCAAATGAGATTGGTCCCAAAATGTTAGCAAAGGCTGCTGACTTGTGGGTTGCCAACAGGACCACTCACAAGGAGTATCGGGCCATTCACATAAAGGATGAGGGGAAGCAGCACAAGAAAGAGGGAAAAGAGATTTCTAATTCCAACCATCCAAAAGAGGGCCACCAACAGAAAAAGAGTACGTCCCAGGGGAAGCCAGGTCAGTCTAGTGAAACCTCTACCGCTAAACCAGAGGGAAGTCAGCAGAAGCCCCCATTCCAAAGAACATTTGGTAAATGTTATGCTTGTGGGACAACCGAACATGTGAAAGGGGATTCCAGACGTAAGGGTAAGCCTTCATGGGTCCACAGTGCCCCCTTAACCTTCATCCCTGAGGGAGAAGTTCATATGGCAAGTGGGTAACTTAACTATTGGCTCAAGACCCCATTAGAGTGTCAGCCAGTGTTTCGTTAGTGTCCATGGGTCTGTGGAAACAGCAGAATGCAGATGAGTACAACTCCATTCCAGATAACACAAAAGAATATTACAGGGACAGTATACTTGTGAATGGCCCGGATTACCCTTACATTAGAGACACTGGGGCAGGCATTACAGTTGTTGATGAAAGCTTTTCCAAACCTGAGGATGTTTCCAAGGCACCCAGAGGTCCCACTAAACTTGCTGGAGGCCCAATCCTGATGGTTCCAATACTGCCAGCTCTCATCCAGTGCAATAATATGACTCTAAGAATACCGGACAGTGTAGAAAATGAGGTGCCTGGGAGAGTCCTGTTGGGGAATGACTTAAAGACTCTTGGAATTGTATCAAGCACCCCAAGGCCTCCCAATAAAAGGAAGCAGGAGCAGACTAGATTGGCCAGAGAGGCAACTTTAGATGACTCTCAGTGGGAAGTTACAGAAGTACCTATAACTCCCAGTCCACAGGAAGGATACCCTTTTAAATCCAGGCCAAAGAAAGAGAAAGGGGAAACCCAAGGTCTCATGAAAGAAGAAAGGTATCACACCTGTTCAAAGGACACAGGCAATCCTGAGAGGACAGTCCAAGGACACACAAGTGACCCCTCCACCAGATGAGGCTGAGTGGGAGGACCAACCAGAAAGTAGTGAAACAGCTACTGGTCAAACAGAGCTGGAAGAAGCACTTCTCTATGTTGGAGATCTGGATCCTAAAGACCATCCAGAGCTGCAGACTTTACTTGCAGAAGGTGGACCCTCATGGGCAGACTTCAGCAGCGGTCAAATAGTGTGTCCTACTCTTGAGGGACTTCGCCAACAGGCAGTTTCCCAGCTCGAAGGGCAAGAGCCTGGGAAGCATAGGCTCTACTGGGAGGATGGACTCCTCTACAGTGAGCATACTGAATCTACCGCAGGGGACTACAGAAGACTGGTAGTGCCCCAGGTGGCAAGACCACAGTTTCTACAGTTAGCCCTCGAGATTCCTCTGGCTGGTCACTTGAGTTTCAAGAAAACCAAAGAGTAGATCTCTGTATTTCTACTGGCCCAAGATGGGGTCTGATGTAGATAAATGCTGTAGAAGCTGTCACACTTGTCATACTTCTGGCAAGAGTGGAGCCAAGAACATGGCACCATTGGTGCCTCTCCCAGTGGTAGGAGTGCCTTTTAAGAGGATAGGGATTGATATTGTTGGTCCCCTTGACCCTCCCACATCTTCAGGCAACCAATTTATATTGGTTTTGGTAAACCATGCTACCAAGTATCCTGAAGCCATACATAGGAGGACTGTTACTCCTCTGGCAGTGGTTACTCCAGACCAGCTGGTTCTAGTCATGGTACCGACTAGGCAGAGGGCCTTACAGGACAAATGGAATGGGCCCTTCAAGGTTATGGGCAAACTTAGAGAGGTCAATTATTTAGTGGGCATGGCCAATCCTAAGGAGGTTCCTATTGTCTATCACACTAAGCGACTAAAGGCTTATGTTTCCAGACCAGAACCAACAGCTTTGCTTTTAGCATCTGATCAGGAGGAGGAGGAGAAGACGTGAACCTCTACCTGACCTCCTTATGGGACAGCATTTAGATGGGAACATTGAGTGAGTTAATATCTCTGCTGATCTGACTCTGAAACAACAAGGAGTGCAAAGTTCTGATGAATTAGTTTGGCCCCCTGTTTCACTAACACCAGGCTTGACCCTTGGGGCCAGCATGATATTCTCACCAGTGACTGTGTCCCTGTCAAAAGCAGGGGTTACAGAATGTCAGACCATGTAAGAACCCACATCAAGGAAGAGATCAAGAAGATGCTTGATCTTGAGTTAAAGGGGCCATCTACAAGTCCATGGGCTAGTCCAGTAGTATTAGTGCCAAAGGCAGGATCCAAGGAGTTGAGATCATGTGTGGACTATACAGCTCTTAATGCAGTCACCACAAATGATGCCCATCCTTTACCTAGAACAGATGAACTGGTGGACAAACTTGGTTCAGCCAAGTTCCTCAGTACATTTGACATAACATCAGGCTATTGGCAAATAGCTCTGACAGAGCATGCAAAGGAGAAGGAACAAGTTACTTACATGTAACTGCGGTTCTCCAGCATGGGTCTGGCATGGATTCACATGCTCATGAATATTCCCCGTTGTCAGGCTGGGAATCCTCGGGAAAGAAAAAAATAAGTTTCACTTCAGTACTGTCTTTCTCCTAACAACCAATCACTGCGCTCTGGGTCATACTGCCCCCAGCCAATGACTGCCCTCTAACTAAGCCCCTCCTCTGGCAGCAATCGTCAGATTTGATAGTACGTAAAGTGACAGTAGGACCAAGAGAAGAGCCGCAGAGGGGTAGGCGGGAGGGTTTGCATGTGAATCCATGCCAGACCCATGCTGGAGAACAACGGTTACAGGTAACTAACTTGTTCCTTCTCAAGCATGGGGTCTGGCATGGATTCACATGCTCATGAATAAAGAATACATAGCAGTAGACACATGCACAACCACAGGAGGTGGCAAGGCTCAACATTAAGCATCTCAACATTAAGCATCACTTACCTCCTCACCAGGCTCACCTTCAAGCGAATAGGTAGCACAGCACTGCTTGGCCGACTCTGGACTCCTCCCTGGAATCCGGGAAGACGCAGTATAATTTTGTGACGGTTTACGTCGACCTCCACGTAGCAGCCCTGCAGATGTCCAGCAAGGGCACACCAGACAGAAACGCCGTAGTTGGAGCGATCACTCTTGTCGAATGGGCTCTCAGACAGCCAGGCAACGGTCGGTTTGCTAACCGGTGACAATGGGTGATGCAGCCGGAGAGCCACCTGGAAATGGAAGCCTTGGAGAGGGCCTTCCCTTGGTTCACAGGGCCAAAGTTCTCAAACAGCTGTGATGTCTTCCGAAAACACTTTGTGCGGTCCACGTAGAACTTCAGCGCTCTAGACACATCCAGCGAGTGTAATGTTCTCCCAGCTGGCGACAAAGGCGACGGGAACAAAACAGGTAACACCAAGGGCTCGTTGAGATGGAAGTCCGACGGCACCTTGGGCATGAAGGAGGGGTGCGTCCGCAGCACGACCCTCGATTCATGGAATGTTAGTACAGAGGCTTACAGGAAAGGGCCTGGATCTCTCCCACTAGTCGTGCGGAGGTGATGGCCACAAGAAACGCTGTCTTCCACAATAAAAACGTCAACGGTGCCGAATGCATAGGCTCGAACGGAGGACCCATGAGCCTAGTCAGCACCAGGTTTTGAGCTCCCACGCCGGGGCCGGAGCCTTCACCAGCGGGAACTAACAGAAAAGTCCTTTTATTAATTCCTTGACCAGGTGGTGTGACCATAACAACGACCGTCCCGGAGTTCTGGTGTAGCGGGAGATATCCGCCAGATGAATCTGGATGGAAGTGTGCGCCAACCCGGTCTTGGCCAGCAACATTAAGTACAGCAGCACTTGCTGAGCCGTAATCCGGAGAGGATTGAGTTTCTGTGCACGGCACCAGACTGCAAACCTCCTCCACTTATGCCAGTAGCATTTCAGTGTAGACGAAGCCCTGGCCTTGGTAAACACTTCCTTGCAGTCCGCCGGGATATCGCAGCCTCCAAACTCTAGCGCTCCAGGAGCCAGGCCTGCAAGTTCAGCGACCCTGGACTGTGGTGTAGAATCGCACCTCCTTCCCTGGCGAGAAGATTTGCGTCTGCTGGAAGGTCAACTGGAGGGGCGCTGACATATCTGCCTCAGCCACGCCGGTGCGATGAGGATCATCCTGCACCGGGACCGTCTGAGTTGACTGGTGAGTCGCAGAAGCAACAGCAATGGGGGGGAATGCATAGAGTGCTAGGGAGAATTCTCATTCTATGGCTAATTTCCCTTACCTATATATAGAGTCCCCCAGCAGCTTTGCTGGATTTGAAGTGTTTTTTTTTTTTTCTCCTGCTAAGAGTGTGACTCTTTTCCCCACTCTTAGACATATTTGCTATGTGTGTTCTAGGCTATTTTTTTGTGTTTAATGTCTATGGGGTTTATCTCACCTCCATAGGAACCATCTTTATCCACATGGGTTACACCGCACCCTCCGTGCAGTGACACAGGGGGTGTCGTAGCGACCCCCAAACAGACTCCATACCCTGGGACTGACTACTGTCTCCCAGGGCTTGCAAAGTTCCAATTGACTTTACTAGTCAATCTTTATGAACAAAACCAGTACAACCCATCTTACTATGGAGGTACTGGCAAGGGTTAATAATTTTCCCCTTATGTTCATTTTCGAGAGGGTACCGTACAGTCCCTCTCTCAAAAGTTTCTGGCTGGTGGCAGTGGTTACTACCAAAAATATTCGACTGCAAATATTTCCCTATGGGATTTTCCCATTGTTCGAGGCTACGACATTTACTGACTGCCTCTAACATACCGCCGGTTTATTTTTATATTAACTTTACTCTGGTAGGTTTTATTTGCCAGAACTTTTATATAAATTCTTTCTCGTGTCTTTCTCTAAACTCCTAACCCATGTCGGGGATCCTTTGTTCGTCCTTTTGGCGGGCTTCTGCCAAGAAGCCCTCCTTTTGGCGCCACTGAGTCTGGGGTGGATCCATTGTGTGGGAGGGGGAGTAGGACCCCTGGACAGGGTTGCCTCAGCAGCCCATGTCGCACTCTGCCCTGATAGGCTGGAGGGTCTCCCACCAGGATGACCACTCCAATGTGTGAGTGACAGCTAGACTGTATGAATGGGGATCTTTTTGCATAAAAGCACGGTCCCGAGGACTGGAAGAGCAAGACGTTGCCACTGGAACTAAGAATCCGAAGAGGAGAGAAGCCAAAGACATCTGCAATGACTGAACCACGGGTGAAGCCCTGCTGCAGCATCTCACCACTTTTCTCCACACGACGAGAGAAGATCTTCATCTGCAAGAGCCTTCTTCCCTTGAGCTGGTGGGGCCAACCAGTTTGCCAATCGCCTTCCTGGACCTGCCTTGGTCGAATCGCCAGTGCCCTGCACTCGGAGACCGGATAGCCAGGCACCCGTCCACCAGGACCGCGATTTAAAGGAGCGTACATTTTATTCGTTGGGCAGCACCGCAGCTGGTTTCATCCCTGGGCAGTGCAGTAACTCGAACCTTCCTCCATAACGTAGTCTCTCTCCCTCTGCTGGATCTCCTGAACTGCAGGAACTGCCAGGAACAACCACCACCGCAGGAGCCTCTTCTACATTTTAAGGTACTTTGTTCCGCCAGGCCTCCCTTTTCGTGTGGTAGTGCTAAAGGTGTTTTAAATCCTTTACCTACCTGCTGGGTTGGCCGTCCCTATCCTCTAACATTGTCTTTCACCTTCTGCATCCACCTTTTCGAAGCATTTAACAAAGACTTGACTGCAGCTACAAGAACATTTTGCTCCTGGGCTCTTTGCCCTGTACCACTGACTCTGGCACAGGCCTATTGACTCTGGCTGAATTTGATAGAACTGCCTTCTCTAGATTGCTTCTCAACTAGAACTGTGTTGGTGCACCTACCTTCTTATAACCACCTTTTCCTTCCCACTTTTGAAACGTGTGAAGTGCCATTTTGCTTGGTTTTCATTTAGGTATAATACATGCTAAAGTACTGCCTTGCCTAAACTTGTTCACAAACTTATGGGAAGTGTTGCTAGGGTGTTTAAGAATATATTCCTGTATAACTTGTGCTTTCCCTCCCTTGTGCGAAATTGCTAGAGTGCCATTTTTGTTTGGTTTTCACTATGCCGTTTTGCTCAGTTTTCACTCTCGCTCAAACTTGTCTACAATTTAACTAGGGAGTTGTGTATACTTTTCTTGACTGATTTTAACTTGCTTTAATACTTGTGATTAATGGGTTAACTTAGAAGTGTGTAAAATAAAAATATATTTTCTTTGTAATACAAAGCTTTGGTCAGTGTTTCCTTGTGCCATAGTATTGGAGTCCTATTGTGTAAACCCTTAATACTGTTCATCTCCCTCTTGAGATAAGTGACTGCTTAGCCACAGCTACCAACTACATTTTTGTGGTACAGACGGATACCAAAGGGGATTTATTCCTCATACCTGTAGTCTTAATCTTCTGTAGTGCTCCCTAAGGGAACTGCACAGGATTCTGCCTAACAGAGGAACAGGCCGTCCCAGAGGAAGGAGAAAGCATCCCCCATGCTCCCCGGCTGGGGAACCCTGCTGGCGAACCTCCGGCACTTGGTGTTCATCACGGTCGCAAACAGATGGATCTGGGGATTGCCCCATCGTCAGAATAGAAGATCCACTTGGTCCTGCCGAAGCTCCCACTCGTGGCACAAGCGCAGCTCCCTGCTGAGTGAGTCGGCAACAGTTTTCTTCACTCCTGCCAGATGAAATGGGACGAGGAACATCCCCTGGGCGACGGCCCATCACCATAGGTCTTGCGCCTCCCTGGAGAGCGCCAGGAATCTGGTGCCCCCTAGGTTCCCGATGCAAAACATTGTGCTGGTGTTGTCCGTGAAGATCTGCACCACCTTGCCGTTGAGGGACAGAAGGAAAGACTCACGGGCCCAAAACACTGCCCATAGCTCCAGAACGTTGATGTGCAATGACTTCTCCGGTAGCCACCAACCTCTTTCGTGGAGACTTCCGGTGTGTGCTCCCCAACCTTCCAAGGATGCGTCCGTCGTGACCGTCTCCTGATGAACAGGAGTCTGGAAATCTGCGCCTGCCGAAAGAGGTGCGCGGACACCCCACCACTGAATCGCTCAACGGGAACACTTTGTATTAAAAGGAATATATATTTATTTTACACACTTCTAGTTCAACACATAAATCACATCTATCAAAGCAAGTTAAAACAGTCAAAAGTATACACAACTCCCTATTTAAATTATAGACAAGATTGAGCCAGATTGAAAACTGAGCAAAATGGCACAGGATCAATCAAGCAAAAATGGCACTCTAGTAATTTCTCAAAAGAGAGGGAAAGGACAAGTTATACAGAGTTAACCTCTTGAACACACGAGCAACACTTCCCAAGTGGATGGTGAACAAGTTAGGCAAGGTAGCACTTTAGCAATAGTCATACATAGGTGAAAAACTAGCAAAACTGCACTTCAGCAATACTTAAGAGGGAAGGAACAGTGGTTATAAGAGTTGTGGGTACACCAACACAGTTGAGGATAAAAAGCAATCTAGTCAAGGCAGTTGTAACAGATTTAGACAAAGTCAATAGGCCTGTGCCAGAGTTAGTGGTACAGGGCAATGTGCCCAGGATCAAACAGTTCTAGTCGCTGCACTCAAGTCTTTGGTTTAACGATTCAAAAGGAGGGTGCAGAAGGTAAATGATAATGTTAGTCGATAGGGGCGGCCAACCCAGGAGGTAGGTAAAGGATTTCAAACACCTTTAGCAGTACACCCGCGAAACGGGAGACCTGGCGGAACAATGTACCTGAAAAAGTGGAAGCGGCTCATGCGGTGGCAGTGGCTCCTGGCAGTTCCTGCAGTTCGTGTTGTCCAGCAGAGGAAGAGAGGCTCTCGTCGTTGAGGAAGGTTCGAGTTACTGCACTGCCCAGGGAAGGAGCCAGCCGCGGTGATGCCAAAACGGATTAAAAGGTACGCTCCTTTAAATAGCGGTTGTGGTGGATGGGTGCCTGGCTATCCGGTCTCCGAGTGCAGGGAACTGGCAATTCGACCAAGGCAGGCCCTGGGAGGCGATTGGCAAACTGGTTGGCCCCACCAGCTCAAGGGAAGAAGACTCTTGCAGAGGAAGATCTTCTCAAGTCGTTGGAGAAAAGTGGTGAGGATCTGCAGCAGGGCTTCACCAGTGGTTCAGTCGTTGCAGATTTCTTCAGCTTCTCTCCTCTTCGGTTTCTTAGTTCCAGTGGCGGCGAAGTCTTGTCCTCCAGTCCTCAGGACCCTGCTTTTATGCAGCAAGACCCCATTCATACAGCCTAGCTGTCACTCCGACAGTGGGGCGGCTCTCCTGGTGGGAGAACCCCCCCAGCCTATCAGGGCAGAGTGCGACTTGGGATGCGACGGAAACCCTGACCAGGGTGCCTATTCCCTTCTCCCACACATCCTGTCTACCCCAGACTCAGTGGCGCCGAGGGGAAAGCTTCTGTGCAGAAGCCCGCCAAAAGGACGAACAAAGGATCCCCGACCTGGGTTAGGATTTCAGAAAAAGTTCTGGCAAAAAAATAAAAAAAACACAGGATTAAAGTTAATATTAAAATAAACCGGCGGTATGTTAGAGGCTGTCAGTAAAAGTGGTAGCCTCGAACAATGGGAAAATCCCATAGGAAAATATTTGCAGTCGAATATTTTTGGTAGTAACCACTGCCACCAGCCAGAATCTTTTGAGAGAGGGACTGTACGGTACCCCCTCGAAAATGAACACTAGGGAAAAACTATTAACGCTTCCCAGTACATCCATAGTAAGATGGGTTGTACTGGTTTTGTTCATAAGAATTGACTAGTAAAGTCAATTGAGACTTTACAAGCCCTGGGAGGCAGTAGTCAGTCCCAGGGTATGGAGTCTATGTTTGGGGGTCGCTATGACAACCCTGTGCTATGGCACGGAGGGTGCTGTGTACCACACATCTAAAAAGATTATTCCTATGAGGGTGAGAATAACCCCATAGACCATAAGCACACAAGAGCACCTAAAACACACACTAGCAATCTGTCTAAGAGTGAGAAAAAGGTCTCACTCTTAGCAGGAGAAAAAAAAAAATAAACCCTTCAAATCCAGCAAAGCTGCTGGGGGACTCTACAGGTAAGGGAAATTAGCCATAGAATGAGAATTCTCCCTAGCAACTACCACCTGTAGTCTTAATCTTGTGTAGTGGTCCCTAAGGGCACTGCCCAGGATTCTGCCTAAAACCGCCGAGGAGCCGGTCCCAACGGCGCTCCCAGTGCCCGCGGGCTCACAGTGCTTTGCCTTATGTTGGGCCCCCTTTGCCGGAGGGCCCTCAAAGGTCTTAGAAGACCGCTGAGATTTCCTCTTGCTGGGTGAGGCTCGGGATCTTCGTCTGGAGCCACTCTGAGAGCTGCTTGCGATGGTCCTTCATGGTGTGGGGGCACCATATCCTTGCAGAACGTACAGGTCTCCTCCCCGTGCGATTGGTCGGAATGTAGGCAGTAAAGGCACAGAGAGTACCCATAGTCCAGGAAAAGTTTCCGTAGTCCACATCCAGGGCAGATCCTGAACAGAGGCATCGAGTCTCCTTTATCTTCAGCCATTTCCACGCACAGTAGTCCTCAGAGAATCTTCTGGAATCCTCCAAGAAGGGAACTTGACGAAAAATCACCCTTAAGGGGTGTAGAAAGTTCCGAAAAACGGGTCCCCATTAGTTGGATGATGGATCGATGGAGCTTGAGACCGTAGAATCGTCCGGCGTCTCTACGGTCTTTGGGTGGCGGGAAACCCACCGGCAGATGCCCCTCGGCATGTCGAAGTCCTGGCCTTCTCCAGCGCGATGAGGCGGTCGGCGATGCGGACGAGCGCATTCGGGAATCAAATGTCTTAATCAATGGAGTGTTGCGGCTCCGGTCGTCGACGGCACGGTGCCAAGCAGTCCCCGCTTCTGGGCAACTAACTGACGGGCCTCCAGCAGTTATAGCAAACCTGCAAACCCTGGTCGACGACGGTGGACGGAATGTCCGGTGCTTCTCTTCATTTCTCGTTGGCGGTCGCCATCTCACAGTCTTTCGTAGGCGGACTTCCAGGGCGCTTCGGCGAAGGTTAGCAGTGTACGATGGTCCCTCGTAGCTTGGGAAGACACGGCAACTTTCAGATCGATGAAGTAGAGCAACGGCAATACTTCAGGTTAAGCTTCAGTTTCAATGTCAACTCCAGCTTCGGAATGATTTCTAGCAGCGAGAGGCCCCAAGATATACTGTTGACCTCCCATTCATTCTGCTGGGTCACACTCAGGCAACCAATCAATCACTCAGAAGGGCATTCAGGCAGTCAGTGAGCCAATCAGGCGCACAGTGCATTCAGGCCATTCTTCTCCATCCAGACACTCGCAACACAGAATGTGGATTCGGACAAGTACCATGCCATTCAACACTACACACTGCATTCATACCAGTTTCGGGCAGGGCTGTCTCAGTCACTGTGTCAAACACCAGATACTAGACATCCACAGCACAGAATGCGTATTTGTCACACACTCCATTCACCCAGGTCCCACCCACAGGTGTACACACAACATACTGTCATTTGGGAAGGCTCCAGCCAGTCTGGTCGGCACTTCCCCACACTACCATATATGGAACTTCCACCCAACATCCAGTCAGGGGGAAGGGACAGAGTCAGGGCTTCCCAGGACTTCGGGAAAAGTAACAGGTGATGGAAGGCTAGAGGCCCCGGGGGCCATCTTGTTTCCATCAGGAATCTACTGATTCCAATGATAGGGCCTGGGTATCCCAAAAAAGAGGATACTCAGAGCACCTGTCAAATTCAGCATGGCGCTACCATCAGCCCGTACCCTACTCTGTGGGCGCCACACAGAGGTGCCCAAAAACATAGCACAGGGTTGTACCCCCACCCATGGGTGCCTTAAGGGTAACCCGTGGGTCTGTACACCAAACCAAAAGAGCTGCACCGCCAGGAATCCCACATGAACCCCTGCACGGAAACATGACAGAACCCACGATAAAAAGCAGTAAAGGACAAGGATACGGAGGCCCTGTCCCTCCGATGCATTTCCAACATCACAGGAGGCCTCTCATCCTGTGCACCCAGTCCTACTGCTAGAATCCTGCTACGGTGTCTTCTGCGAAGCCCCTGGACCCTTTTCTTACCCTAGAAGTAAAGTACTCACCTGTTTGCCCAGTTTTCCTAAGGAAATACAACTTTTGCTACTAAAGTACCTATTCTGACACTGCCTATTGGTCACTAGTCCTAGTGACCCCGCTTCTGCCTCTGAGAACACTCATGCTCCAAGAATAAGGTAAAGACTTTGAAGGGTTTGGGCATTTTGCCTAGAAAATAAAAAAGTGTTTAAAAGTTACTTACTTGTAAAGAGTTGGTTGGTAACTAATTCTAAGAGTGAAGTTACAAAAGTTCTTTTTTACCTTGGATGTTTAATTCACTATTCTTAGAAGTATGGTTTACATCTTTTCATTCCTTAGAAACAGTTTTGCCATTCTAATAGGAAGTAGATCTGAAGGTCTATTACTCTCCTGTGATTAGGTTGTGCCTCTTCCCAAAAGTAAAGTGTTGGTTTCACCAGATTATTCCTGCAGGGTAATTGTACGAGTGTCCTACAACTGGGTCTTGCTTCCCCTGACTTGCTGTCCAGAATAAGTCTGCATTAGGTTGTTGCCTACCTAGAATAACTTAGAGTCATTCAGTAAAGTGCAACATTGGGTTTTACTTTCCCTGTGCTATCCAATCTAGAGTCTGTGGTTCTAACTGTCCTGATAAGTCATACTTCAGTTATCCTTATAGCTAGGAAAGATCAAACATGGGCTGCTTGTGAGATATAAAAAGTATATGGGTTTACTTGTCTTGAGTTACCTTTCTGCCTTCCCAAAAATAAGTTACAAGAGTTACTGCTTATCTCTATCTGTGGTTCACTGATCGCAAAAGCACCTGTAACTGAATATTACATCATTAGGTTTTACTCACCTAGTATAACTGTTATCACAAAAGTAGTTGTAGGATTTTACTGCTCCTGGAATAAGTGTTCCACTATTCACAAAATGTATATTGTCCAGTTGACTGGTAATGTGATTTGTACTGAGAGTCAATGTACAACTGGTAGGGTCTACTGCCATTGGATTACTGAATGTATTTCTGAAAGTAACCATTGATGTATTTATTTTTACTCCCCAAGAATAGGTGTGACCTATACTGAATGTGTATGAAAAGGTTTTGACTTCCCTAGAACTACTGTCAGGGGTTACAAATACATGTTTTACTTTGGTCTGTGTACCTTCAAGTATAGTGTGGTGTTTTATAATTCTGACTTCATATAATGTTAGTTATCCCTAGATTTATCTGGGCCTACCTGTATTTAAATAAATCATTTATTTTGACGCCTGGGCCACAGTTCTTCACAAACTCTTTTCGGTCCTGAACTATCGTCACCGAGGTACCCCGCATGCCTCTTCCTCGCAGGACGTCCACAACTGACCGTCGATGAGCACCGGAGCTGCCACCTCACCGCCGTTGTTCGCCCTTTCTTCATAGGATCTCGATGATCCGTGGCTCCTGCTTTAAAGGGAGCAGCTCAAGAAGGGTCTGTCGTTTAACTCTGCTAATCCAAGTACATCGGGGTGGTAGAAACATTGTAGAAGGAAGTAAGACTTAATTCACAATATATGCACTGGGCTACCATACCTTTACTTTACAGGTTGCCCAGGTGGGGGGGGGGATCTCCACACAGAACTGTGTCTAGGGTAGGGGCCAGTATTCTGCCACTTTTTCTAAGCAACTGCTTTCCTCCTATGTCTATTATTGGTTACCTTTATTCATTGATTTGTGTGACATTTGACCAGAGTACAGTTGATCCACTTTAATGAAATAAGATAAAAATTGTGGTACCACTTAGAACTGTATACATTTGCCAGTGTAGATTAACTGAACACAAAGTGAGTTATTGTGATTATATATATAACCTTGAACATTCATTATATAAACACTTTTTAACTAATGCAGTGTGTGGACATTCCTTGTGGGTGCTTGGGGACTACACTGTACTTAAGAACCAGCCCACATCACCTCCTGAGCAGCTAGGCCAGATTGCTCGTCCATTGCTACCAACAATAGAAAATCTTAGCTGGGGTTCTCTATGCCTCTCCTCTACCATATAGAGAGCAGAAGTACAGACACCCCCCTCCAGTTTTTACACCTCCCCATCACAGAAAACACCCCAAAGCTAAATAGAAATCCTAAGAGACTTAAGGTAAGTACATGCCCAAGCCAACACAGTACTTGAGCATTGAGGAAGATTTTGCAGCAGGATGTCGTCAGGGTCTGCAGCCAAATACCTTGTCAGTGGATTCCTTGTCATGGGGACTGAAAACAAGACCTCAAAAGGAACTTTGCAGCAGGGATCGATGAAGAAGGCTCTCGGCAAGATTTCCCTCGCGGCTGAATGCAGTTCTGCGGATTTGCCGCCTTTTCAAGGAGCACAGAAGAAGACAGAAAATTGCGGTTGAATTCTCGTTACAAAGGTCCGGCACTCTGTTGAGGGGACTTTTCAGACTCGATTCGTGTCTCTGGAGATCCACCAGGATGCCCACTAAGTTTCGAGATTCGTAATTTGGAAGACTGTGCATCACACGAGGGCTTGAGTTCCCAGGGCATTACAGCAGCGCATGGGCTACTCAAAATTCAGGTTTTGTTGAGTCTAGTGGGTCTCACCAGGCTCTGGGTCAGGTTGTTGATAAAAATAACAAAAAGGAATTGTTTGCCCTGGATGTCAGGGGAAGGAACAAGAAACACTAAAACGGCAAAAAAGAAGACTGGGGGACATTTTGGTAAAATGAGCACCCTTAGGTGCCTTTACTAAAGCTGTGAACACAGCCCGCGGTAAAGGTGTACCAAATGAATACAAGGTATCACTGCCACCAGCCATTGAAGGTAAGCTTGTCCCTGTAACATAATTGTTACAGTTATAATGTGAAAGGGGATACACATTGCATCTCCCAGGACTCCACATAAGGTGGGGTGTACTGGCTTCACAGAATCAAATGTAAAAGGGATACAAAGATCCTTTCTACCCTTGGGAACTGTAGTTCTCTCAAGGTTAGCAAAAGAAAGTTAAAAGGGAAGCCCCTAGGGCAACCCAGCAACAACAAGCGCTTATTGCCAATAAGTTGTTAAAGAGGATAACTTTAAAAATAACTATGGAGAGTCAAAATAAATGACACCCATAAAAAGAGTAAAAGATTCCATGAGTGTGGAAAAAGGTTCCACTCACTGAGGTATTAAGGAAAAATATCCCATTAGTAAAGCACACAAGTTCTGGGGTTGACCCAGGTTAGGAAGATTTACCAGTTCTGTGAAAATCTTACCTAACAAGCTGTTAGGGAGAATTATCATTCTATGGTGAATTTCCCTTACCTATAGAGTCCCCCAGCAGCTTTGCTGGATTTGAAGGGTTTGTTTCTTGTTTCCTGCTTAGAGTGAGACTCTTTTTCCCACTCTTAGGCATTTTTGCTATGTGTGTTCTAGGCTATTTTTGTGTTTAATGTCTATGGGGTTTTTCTCACCTCCATAGGAACCATCTTTATTCACATGTGTTACACAGCACCATTCGTGCAGTGATACAGGGGTGTCGTAGCGACCCCCAAACAGACTCCATACCCTGGGACTGACTACTGTGTCCCAGGGCATGTAAAGTCCCAATTGACTTTACTAGTCAATTTTTATGAACTAAACAAGTACAACCCATCTTACTATGGAGGTACTGGAAAGGGTTAATAGTTTTTCCCTTATGTTCATTTTCGAGAGGGTACCGTACAGTCCCTCTCTCAAATGTTTCTGGTTACTACCGTAAATATTCGACCGCAAATATTTCCCCATTGGATTTTCCCATTGTTCGAGGCTACCACTTTTTCTGACAGCCTCTAACGTACCGCCGGTTTATTTTTATATTAACTTTACTCCGGTAGGTTTTATTTGTCAGAACTTTAATATAAATTCTTTCTCGTGTCTTTCTCTAAACTCCTAACCCAGGTCGGGGATCCTTTTGTTCGTTCGTTTGGCGGGCTTCTGCCAAGAAGCCCTCCTTTCGGCGCCACACAGTCTGGGGTGGGTCCATTGTGTGGGAGGGGGAGTAAGACCCCTGGACAGGGTTGCCGCAGCAACCCATGTCACACTCTATTCTGATAGGCTGGAGGGTCTCCTGCCAAGGATGACCACTCCACTGTGTGAGTGACAGCTAGGCTGTATGAATAGGGCTCTTTTTGCATAAAAGCAGGGTCCTGAGGACTGGAAGAGCAAGACGTTGCCACTGGAACTAAGAAGCCGAAGAGGAGAGAAGCCAAAGACATCTGCAACGACTGAACCACCAGTGAAGCCCTGCTGCAGTGTCTCACCACTTTTCTCCACACGACGAGAGAAGATCTTCATCTGCAAGAGCCTTCTTACCTTGAGCTTTGCCAATCGCCTTCCTGGACCTGCCTTGGGCGAATCGCCAGTACCCTGTACTTGCAGGCCGGATAGCCAGGCACCAGTCCACCCAGACCGCGATTTAAAGGAGCGTACCTTTTATTCGTCGGGCAGCACCGCGGCTCGTTTCATCCCTGGGTAGTGCAGTAACTCGAACCTTCCTCCACGACGAGAGCCTCTCTTCCTCTGCTGGATCCCCTGAACTGCAGGAACAACCACCACCGCAGGAGCCACTTCTTCATTTTAAAGGTACATTGTTCCGCCAGGCCGCCCTTTCTTCGCAGTAGCACTAAAGGTGTTTTAAATCCTTTACCTACCTGTTGGGTTGGCCGCCCCTGTCTCTTAACCTTGTCTTTCACCTTCTGCATCCACCTTTTCCAAATCGTTAACCAAAGACCTGACTGCAGCTACAAGAACATTTTGCTCCTGGGCCCTTGCCCTATACCACTGACTCTGGCACAGGCCTACTGACTCTGGCTACATTTGTTAGAACTGCATTCTTTAGATTGCTTCTCAACTAGAACTGTGTTGGTGAAGCAACTTCTTATAACTATCCTTTTCTTCCCCTTTCTAAACATTGTGAAATGCCATTTTGCTCAGTTTTCATTTAAGTATTTCCTATACTGATGCACTGCCTTGCTTAAACTGGTTCACAAACGTATGGGACGTGTTGCTAGGGTGTGTAAGAAGGTATTTCTGTATTACTGTGCTTTCCCTCCCTTGTGAGAAAATTCTAGAGTATCCCTTGTGTGTGGTTTTCACTGTGCCGTTTTGCTCAGTTTTCACCCTGGTTCACTTGGTCTACAATTTAACTAGGGAGTGTGTATATTTTTCTTTGACTTATTTGAACTTGCTTGATGACTGTGATAAATGTGTCTTACTAGAAGTGTATAAAATAGATATATATCTACTTTTTAATACAAAGCTTTGGTCAGTGTTTCCTTGTGCCATAGTACTGTAGGCCTATTGTGTAAACCCTGAATACTGCTCATCTGCCTCTTGAGTTAAGTCTGACTGCCCAGCCACATCTACCAACTAAATCTTTGTGGTACAGACTGATACCAAAGGGGATTTATTGCTCTCACCTGTAGTCCTAATCTTCTGTAGTGCTCCCTAAGGGAACTGCACAGGATTCTGCCTAACGCAAGCACACTTGGGCTATTGTCATCGGTCTTAAGATTCCATCTGTGGAGATTTCGCAAGGATTAGTCAAAAAGGGCAAGGGCAGGTCTCTCCTCATTCTCCTTTCGATATTTTCCACCTTTCTCCTCCTCTTGAACTGCCGGGTCTGGTTAGCAGTCTCATCATGCTCTCTGACTTGCTCGTCCTGTACTCTTGTGCTCCACATTTTATCCCTGTGGGGAAGGGAAAGGGCGGTCAGGTGTGTGTGACTCTGGTCAATTGCCTGACTTTGCCTGACCCTGGTATTGGGACATGTCAGGTAAACGGCCCTGGTGTTAGTCTCTTGTCTTTCATGTTGTGCTAAAGTATTCATGTGGAAAAGGGAGAGTGTGAGAGGGGGCACTGTTTTGGAATATCCTACGTGGTAGGCTGGGGAAAAGGTGTTGAAAGAAGAAGGGGGAAAACCGCGTCTCGCCCGTCAGTGTCCCACTCCCCAAGGACACTCCCCCATGCCCCCATCCAGGTGATCCTCCCTCACTGGTCCAACCCCAGGAACTGGATCCAATAGCGATGGCTGTGTCCTGGCCCCCTGGATGATAGATCCCCGGGAACTAGCTAGGGAGACATCTCCAGGTTTCTCACAGAGGGGAAGATGAGCCCATCATCTGTCTGAATTAGGGCCCCCAAAACATTTTTAATTGGCTGGGGGCAAGGCTCGACTTCTCCTTGATAGAGAATCCTAGATTGAAAAGGAGATCTACTGTCCTATGGGTTTTTTCCAGACATGTTCTGTACAAATCTCCAGTTATGAGCCAGTCGTCGAGGTAAGGATACACAGGGATGGAACTGCCGGCGCAGGTGAGCTGCCGCTACCACTAGTACCTTTGAAAACACCCTGGCGCTGAGGCAATGCCCAAGAGGAGAATCTTGAACTGATAAGTGAATGTCCTCTATCTCGAACCTGAAATACTTTGTGTGCTGGGAGGCATGCCACCGGGACTCACCCAGAGCAGGGGTCTTGGCCTGCAGCCACTCGCTGTGACGCCTGCGCCCGTCGCTCAGCGTGCAGAGCACCATGTCATGACAAAACGCAGAGTCATCCTCCACATGTGTCGGGTCCGAGTGCAGGCGGTAGAGGCACTGGGAATGTCCGTCGTCCGAAACGATGTTCCGCAAGCCACAGCTTGAACAGGGGTGCCGAGTACTTCTCATGTGTCATGTCCACACGGTGTAGGCCTTGAAGAAGCTTCTGGAATCCTCTAAGAAGTAAACTTGACGAAATTCGCTCTTGAGGGGCGCTGAAGAATCCGAAAAACAAGTCCCCGTTATTCAGATGGTAGATCGACTCTTCGAAAAAAAAGTGTAAAACACAGTAAAAGCCTGAGAGCTAAACACAAGGACTCCCACCACTTGAACTTGCGGTAGAAATCTGAAGATGGCTGCCAAAGGAGGGCCTAGGTAGAGGACAGTCATTGGTTAGGGGGCAGTATGACCCAGAGACCAGGGAATGGTTGTTAGGCGAAAGACCGTTCAGAAATGAAACAGATTTTTTCTTTTCCGAGGATTCCCAGCCTGACAGGGAATATTCATGAGCATGTGAATCCATGCCAGACCCCATGCTGGAGAAGCGTAGGAACTTGTGATGTTTCTCGTGAATGGGGACGTGGAAGTACCTGCCCTCTAGATCCAGCGACGACAGGAAGTCTCCCTCGTTCAGTTGTCCGAGCACGTGTTGCAACATGACCATCCTGAATTTTTGGGACTTGATGTTCTTGTTGAGTTGTCTTAGGTCGAGAAAGGGCCTTCAGCCCCCAGTCTTCTTTCTTAATAAGAAGTATCTGGAGTAAACTCCAGGGCCCCAGAGCCACTTTAGGACCAGCTATATCAACCAATTTTTTAGCATAGCCCGAACCTCCAGCCGCAGCTGAGGGATATGTTATTCCTGCCGAGCCACTGGTTGTATTCGCAGACATTTTCGCTGAAACTCCAAAGTGTGTCCATAGGCAAGAGCGTATAGCACCCATCGATCGGTGGAGACGTTTTCCCACACGCTGACAAAGCTCGCCAGCCAGCCTCCCACCAGGGTGCATGGGTGGGAGCCCCAACGTCCTGGCCGGTTCAATCCTGCTAGGGGGCCTGCGTGCCGCCTTGGGAGCAACAACGACGGGCACCTCTGAAGGCCTTCGAACGACCCCTGTAAGCCTCCTGGGTCACAGAACAGGAGGGTTGGAGGTACGAGGAAGATCCTCCGCCTAAGCCCTTCGAGGACCTGCCCCGACTACCCTCCTCTGGCACGAAAGGACAGATATGCTGTTGCAGCATCCCCTGGGCACTGGCCGTCTCTGTGTTGGTCTTGATTATTCATTGACAGCCTTTCAAAGAGATTGTCCCTGAACGGCATGTCCAAGATCTTCGTCTGAACTTCCTGCCTTAAGTTGGAGGCCTTCAACCAGCCATGAGGACTGAGGCAGACCTCGTTCCCCATTTGACACAACCCTGTGTCCGCAATGTCCAGGGCCACAGTGATCGCATGATCCAACGCCACCTCGCCCTCCTGAAGGATCGCCAGTGCCTCGACCCGTTTGTTCTCGGGTTCGAATTCCAGTAGAGGGCCATCTTGTACCATAGCTCCCAGTCATATCTGGCCAAGATCGCTAAAGCATTTGCCGCCTTGACAGTCGTAGCCGCTGAGTAGATGACCTTCCTACCACCGGCGTCCAATTTCTTCCCCTCGCTGTCTGGGGAAACTGAGGCTGACAGGTTGGATACTTCTTACGTGCAGCTGCCGAGACCACTGAGTCTGGTGATGGTTGTGACCAAAGACACTTGGGTGCAGAATCTGGCAGCCAGTGTTTCTTCTCCAGCCGGTCTCTTTTTGCCGAGGCAGGGTTTTTCCTCTTCGCCTCCCGACGTTTATAAAGGAAGCTCCTTCGGTGTTAGCTGGAAGAGTTGCGATGCGCGGGCGACCATGGCGTGGAACTAACCCACTTCATTCGGGGGAGAAGCCCTCAGCGGATGGGTGAGGCAGTCTGTGTCTGTTAGGGAGAATGCTCAGAAATGTGCTAATTTGTCTCTACCTTAGAGACTCCCAGCAACTTTGCTGGATTTTGAGGACTTGAGAATTTTTTACCTGGAGAGAGTGAGACCCTTTTTCCACATTCTCTCATGTAATTTTCTTATGATTTGAACACTGTCTCTTTTGGTTGTGGAGTCTGACAAACTCCATAGGCATCTTTTACACTGTGTCACACAGCACCTTCAGTGCAGTGACACAGGGAAGTCTTAAGTTTTCCCAAAGGTTTAAATACCTTCTCTTGGATAAACTACTGTTTCCAAGAGCATTAAAGTGAAATTAACTTTACTTACATTTGTAACTTTCTAGACCCAGCACACACTATTTTACATTAGGGTGCTGGAGGGGTTACTTAGTATCCCCTTTGTTAATGTTAAAGGACATTTGTACCGCGCACTATCACCACCGGAGTGGTCCCCTGGCGCTCTGGCGGCTCTGAAAGAGGAGGGGAGGTTGAGTTAGTGGGAGGAAGTAGGAAAAGTGCAAGAGAGCAGTGATGTGCTGTTGTCGGCCTCAGCCCGGTGGGTCAGTTGGCTGGGCCTGGGGTGTTTGCGGCCAGTAGTCGTTGTGTACTGTTGTGCGAGTCTATGTGCCTTTTTGTTTTGCTGTTGTAGTGTAGTGAAGTTTGTTGTGCTGTAGGTTTGGTTTGGAGTTTGAGAGGTGTATGCAGAGGGGAAATTGTTAGTGGAGTTGGTTAGTTCGCATCTCTATCCTGAATTGAGGCACTGGGCTTGCGTAGTGTCCCCTGATTTGGCTCTGTCCTGATCTGGGTCCATCTGACATTCCAAGGTTCCTTACTCCTCTGGCCCCCACCTCTATCTGGCTCTCTCATAGCCCCCCCCTGTCCTCCCTTCATACTCCTGTGGCCAGTGCACCTGTCGAACTCCAAAGTCAGGCAGTGTGGTAGATTTCCAATATCTCGACAATTTCACAACACTGTGGTATCTGGTGGTAACTAAGGGGCGGGTGGAGATGTTAGGTGGGGTTGGCTGGGGTAGTTGACTCGGTCTCCGTGCACGTCGCCTGTGTTCCAGTCTATCCGGTGTCACCTGTCCAGGAGCCGCGGGGGCTTCCTTGTCATTTCTGGGGCTGTCTGTCGTTTTCAGTTTAGTCATCCTTTTTCTCTTTTTTGTTTTCAGTTTGCGTCTGAGGTGTTGGAGACAGGTTTTTAGTGATTTCCTAAATTTTAGGTGATCTATGGTGTTTCTCATTTCTTTTGGGATGTTCCAGGTTTTTGCGGCTAGATGGTAGAAGGAGGTGCCTCCAAGTTTTTTCTTAAGGTATGGTTTGAGATTTCTGTCTTTCCTGGGTTGGTTTTCAGGTTGTTGGCATTCATCCTATTTGAAGACTTCTTTTAGACAATCGATTAGGGTTGAATGATCAGCATTGGTGTCTTTGATTTTGTAGATGATTTGAATTTCATCTGCGTAGTTGTAACATGTAATGTTGTATTTTTTGAAGATTCTGATGACCGGAGTCTGGTAAATGTTGAAATATAGTGGAGATGGTGAGGATCCTTGTGGCACTCCACAGTCATTAACTCGTGGAGTGGATTTGAATGGTTTAATCCATACAGTTTCTGTTCTGTCTGCTAGGAATGATTTGGTCCAGAGTAGTGCTCTGTCTGTTATGCCTACGTTTTCTAGTCTTTTGGTCAGGGTGTCGTGGCCAACTGTGTCAAATGCTGCGGAGAGGTCGAGTAGAATAAGGGCTGAGGTAGTGTTTGAGTCTGCGTTAGTTTGTCTAGTTTCTCATGTAACATTTTGTGTTAGCCTTTCCTCAATTAATGGCTGGTGGCAGTGGTTTACTTTTAACTACCGTGGTGTGCTTTTACCGGGGGCTGCATTGGCAGCTGCAGTAAAGCACAAAAGGGTGCCATTTTTGTCAAAATGGCCCCGGTCATCTTCTTTCGCCATTTGTTTGTGGAAAGGTCCTTCTTGAGATTTACTCTGCACGTCAAACCAGGTTTGGTCCCTTTGTTCGTTTTGTCTTTGGCGGGATTCACGAGTGAAGCCTGCCTCTGGCTCCAGGGTGTCTGGCGGGGGGCAGGAAGCGAGGGAGGTGCCCGAAACTCCCTGTGCTCAATCTCCTAGGAGTCAGGAATGCACTCCTAGGTGATTGGCCGGCGGGCTGTCCAGAAAGGACAGCCACCCTGCTGGGTGACTAACAGCTAGGCTGGAATGAAAGGGAAAAACCTGCATAAGGGGCAAGGCTTTTTGGCTTGGAAGGCAGAGTCGACCGCTGGACGAAGGAATCCGAAGAAGAACTTGGAAGAGACACCTTCTGCAACTCCTGGACCGTTGGTTTGCCAGGTGAAGCCCTGCTGCTGTGTGGAAGCTCTGAATTCGCCTCGACTAGAGAAGCCCTGCAAGGACGACTTCTCCCATTGAGTTGGTGGGACCAATCAACTCCAAAGTAAGCCACCTGGACATCCTCTCAGAGCTGGTTGAATTTCCATTGCAGTTGCTGCTGGAACTGAAGAGCCAGGGAGAGGAACACCAGACTGTGTGTGTTGCTTTTAAGTTGGCCAAGAGCTCCAGGAAGATCTTCTGCACTCCCAGGAAGCAGGACTGACCGAGCCTCAGCCACCTCGACAGAGTGCTGGACCCCAGATGCAAGGAACGCCCATCTCGACAGCCAAGAGTCTGCGGTGCAGCTAATTGCTAAGTCGCAAAGAGATGAAACCACAAGGTGCCACTGAAAAGAAGTTGGTCCTTTTCTGCCACTAACCGTCCCGTTGCAGTGCAGGAGTCCTTCAAACGTCCTCCCTCTGGTCCCCACAACTGAGGCCCAGGAAAACAGGTTCTGCAGAGCCGCTCAGGAACAGAAGCCAGCCAAAGGCATTTTCCTACAACTATATGTACTATAAAGTTGAAGAGAACTTACCTCTTGTTGTGTAACCTCATTTGTTCTCAGTTGAGACTTGTCGTGGATGCTTTGTAGAGTTGCTATCAGCCTCTTTACCTCACAAGCCTAATCAGCTTGTGGCCCTGCTTTGATTTCTTCTTTTCTACAAAAACCTCTAAAACATTGTGCAAGTCTTTTACCTACCTGCAAGTGCTTCAGCTCACTTAGACTTTTGCCCAATTGATTTGGGCTAGCCTGGCTCCCTGAATGACTCTTCTTCCCTCAGACTGTGTTTGGTCTTCCTTCCAGGAAGGGGTTAACTAACTTTGCATTGGGGGGGTTTCTCAAAAGTACTTACCTGCTTCAGAATATTTGTGTGATCTCTTGTTTTGTTCAATTACCTTTTTCTTTGACATACTGTTAAGTCTGGTTCTATATGCAAACAGTGGTATATTAATGTCTACAGTGTCCTGGTAACTAAAGTCACCTGAGGGTGTAGGATGAATCTGTCACATCCCAAACAGGTACTTACTGATTTAGAAATATTAAGAGTGTATTTTGGAGTGTATTTGTGTGTTACTATTATATTGCCCCTTCTGAAGAAGGCATACTCAAACTGACTGTTAAATATATTAATAATTGTTTAACCAAGAAACCTTGTGTGTAAGATTTTATTTCAATACTTGTCACTGTGAATCTCTGTGTAACTCCCCTACAGCTCACATTGACCCCTCTTGAGATAAGCCTGGCTGCTCAACACGCTACCAACCTGTGTAGTACAGACTTATACCAAAGGTTGCATTCCTATTGCCAGTAGGTTGGGGTTGTTGTAGTGTACCCAAAGGGTACTGCATACAATCTTGCCTAACAGTGTCCATCGTCACCGTGTCTGTCCCTGTATTCCTAAGGGAGGGAAGGCACATAGGGCTGCTGGTGAGGCGGCGTAGAGTGCCGCTTCCTTTTCTGCAGTGGTGGGCCTGGTGTCAACGGGGCCGGTGGAGTCGTTGGCATCCTCTTCTGCATCTCCGACACAAGCATGTAGAGAGTTGAAAGAATGTCCTGTGACAGATCCCTGGGTGGTGTCCAAGGAGCAGAATGCTGAACCCCACTCCTGCGTCGTCCCCATCGGCGTTCATGCCGTTGGTGCCGCCCTCAGCGTTCCCTTTTCCAAGACACACTCTTACCCGTGACTTTTGAACACAAGGCCCCATTCATCTTAGGGTTTGGACTTCTAAAATTAGGATATTGAACTTGTAACTGATTCCCATCATTTGATTACAGTACTTCCCTTCTTTGCTTGCAAATGTATTTCCTGATGTCTATTGAGTGAATTCTATGGTGATTGTATATATTTGTATTATAGAGTACTGTGTGATAGTAATATCTGCTAGTTTAGTTTTTCAGTGTGTTCTAAAGGTCTTAAATAAATAATGTTATAACTGTCAGTTGAATTAGTGTACTAATTGCATTTTGGCTAAACTCTGAGCTCCCTGTTCACCAAAATTGGAGTGGCCCCTAAAATCTGTCCACCATGCCAGATTCTAGAGATCCATCTCAACAGTGGTGTGAGCAGGTAAATGAAGTGTTACTGTGTAATGCATGTATGTGTACGTTCAAGGGGGCTGTCTAAGTGAGGTTGTGTATGAATGTGTCCACATGTGAATGTGTTACACATTCATACAAGCATGCATACATAAAAGCAGAGTGTTGGGGAGATTTATCATTTGTATGCTTCATCCCCTCTGCTAGTGAGACCCGCAGCACGTTTTTCTGGACTTCTGGACCTTCTTTGCTTGTATCCTGAATGAGTGGATCCTTTTTCACTCATTCATTCATTCTTATGGGCTCTGTCTTATGGAACGCTGTTCTCTGTGTTTTACCTTTAGTAAGGAGTCTGCTTTCCTCCATATCTCTTTTAAGGTATCTGTGCTTAACTTTTGTAGCACACAGCTCCTTATAGGCAGTGTTGCTGGGAACCCTTTAGGTTCTCCTTTGAGATTCTTGCTTTATCACTATTTAATACTGTTCTTAAAGATAGAGGGAAACTTTGGTATTGATACTCAGATTGGCACACACCACCATATGTGGAGAGCCACTCTCTCTGCTTCCTGTGAGTTTTTAGTCACATAGACAACCTTCTAGTTATGGCTGGTGGCAGTGGACGTGTTCTACCAACTATTGTGCTATTTTTTTTTTACTGCAGACTGTATTCACAGTCTCAGTTGTGCACAACAGGGTCACTGGTGTTCTAACATGGTGGCTTCTTTCTTTTTTCGCCATTTCTAGCGTGGTTATTAGTAAGCCCTTCTTCTACCATTCTGGGAGGGGGAAGTCTGTGTGTGTGGTTTGCCTTTGACGGGAACCCTTGGTTGTTCCCGCCTAGCCTCCAGTGTGTCTGGGCAGGCAGGAAGTAGGAGGAGGAGTTTTTCACTCCCCTGCTCTTTGTCTGAAACTGTATGCTGAAACTGAATAAAAGATGAGGTTCCTGAGGTGAAAGCCAAGTCGAACACTGGAACGTGAAGTAACCAAAGAAGACGACGACGATGACCAGAGACGCCTGTAGACCCTTTGCAGCACTGTGAAGCGACCACTGCTGTCCTGACCCCACTTACTATGCGACAGAGAAACTCTGAAGAGGATGACTCCTTCCCTTTGGCTGGTGGGACCGACCAGACCTGAGATGAACTACAATCTGAGCAATCTCCCTAGGTGCTATGACTTTCCAGAGCTGGTGTTAAACAAGATTGTATGCAGTACCCTTACGGTGCACTACACCAACCCTGACCTCCTGGCAGTAGTAACCAAACCTTTGGTACAAGTCTGCACTACACAGGTTGGTAGTGTGGACGAGTAGCCAGGCTGATCTCAAGAAGGGTCAATGTGAGCTGTAGGGGAGTTACACAGAGGTTCACAGTGACAAGTATTTAAGCAGACACTTACACACAGGGTTTCTTGATAAAACAATTATTAATGTATTTACCAGTCAGTTAATATAAGCCTTCTTCAGAAGGGAGCACTGTAAAACATCACACAAACATACTTCAAAATTATAAACTCTCTTAAGTTCAGAATCAGTAAATACCCATTTGGAATGGCATACAGCAGAGACCTACACCCACAGGTGACTTCAACTGCTAGGGTGCTGTTGACATTAATGTATTACTGTTGGCATTCAGATTTAGTTAAGAGCAAGCAAAAAGGGAAAAGATTATTAGAGCAAACAAGATACCACAAATATTTCTTAAGCAGGCAAATACTTTCAGATCCGCCAATAAGAATCATTATGTTAAAACAGGCTAAGCTCAAGTCAATAGGCAAGAGTCTACATGAGCTGAAGCACTTCTTTGAAGGTAAGTAGAAAAGTCTTTGCACAATGTTTCAGAAGTCTTTGAAGAAAAAGATGAATCAATGAAGGGCCACAAGTGGTCAGATTGTGAGTAGTAGAAGATGCAAGCAACTCTACAGCAATAGGCAAGTTCTCTAAGACTTTGTACAGTACCTTTAAAATGAAGAAAAGATGCAGCAGATGACTCCTGTTCCTGTGCAGCTCTCACTGTTCCTGGGCCTCAGTCGTGGGGACAAGAGGGAGGACGTCGGGGGACTCCTGCACTGCACTGGGATGGGCAAAACTTGCAACCGGCAAACTTCACTTTCAGTGGCTGTTCAGTGTTTCAGCTCTTCGTGTCTAGCGCAAATCGCAACACTGCGATTCCTGGCTGTCGAGATGGACTTTCCTTGCTTCTGGGGTCCTGCACTCTGTTGAGGGTGTTCTGCAGCTGTTAGGCAGAATTCTCAGAAATGTGCCAATTCCCTCTACCTTAGAGACTCCCAGCAACATTGCTGGATTTTGAGGACTTGATTTCTTTAACCTGGACAGAGCGAGACCCTTCTCCCCACTCTCTCGTGTATTTTAATATGATTTCTGAACTCTGATTCTTTTGGTTGTGGAGTCTGACAAACTCCATAGGAATCCTCTTTTACATTGTGGCACACAGCACCTTTAGTGCAGTGACACAGGGAAGTCTTAGATTTCCCCAAGGTTTAAATACCTTCTCTGGGATAAACTACTGTTTCCCAGAGCAGTAAAGTGAAATTGACTTTACTTACATTTGCAACTTTCTAGACCCAGCTCACGCTATCTTACAATAGAGTGCTGGAGGGGTTACCTAGTATCCCCTTTGTCTAACTTCTCATGTAACATTTATATGTTACCCTTTCCTCACTGAATGGCTGGTGGCAGTGGTTTCGTTTTTACTACCGTGGCGTGCCTTTACTGTAGGCTGCGTTCGAAGCTGCAGTAAAGCACCCAAGGGTGCCATTTTTGTCAAAATGTCCCGGTCTTCTTTTTTCGCCATTTCGTTGTGCAAAGGTCCTTCTTGAGATTTAATCTGCGTGCCAAACCAGGTCTGGTCCCTTTGATTGTTTTGTCTTTGGCGGGATTCACGAGTGAAGCCCGCCTCTGGCTCCAGGGTGTCTGGGGTAGGCAGGAAGTGAGGGAGGTGCCCGAAACGCCCTGTGCTTTGTCTCCTAGTAGACCCAAATGCACTCTGTGATGATTGGCTGACTGACTGTTCGGCAAAAGTCATTGCACTTTTGACTGGGCATGAAGGGTACAGCAAACTTGATGATAACGTGACTAGACTGCCCTATGTTGAGGCAACCAGTCTGGACATATTTTCTTACTTTAGAATGACATTTTTACTAGCAAAGTCAACAGGGGCAAGTTCTTATATGGCAATGTTGGCATATATTGGAGAAGCCTGCATGGGTACAGCCAGCATGAAAATGTTTTTATACTGGCATGTATTGTGTGCAAAGACAACATAAAAATTTTCTTGGGGGAGAATCCAGAGAAATTCCATTGCTTGGTTCGGGCTCACTCACTCGGCTCAGCTGCTTTTGCATAACCAAGGCAAAGATGTATGCATGTATGCACTTCCAATGAAAAATATCACCAGCCAGCACTACCTGGGACATAAGAACACATTTCAGGCATAATCATGCTGGGATGCCTTGCATATTTTTAGAGGTGAATGAAGGGCATCTTCTGAGCATTAATATGTTAAATCATGCCTATTGGCAACACTGCAGGACAATGAGGCTTCCACCACCAATTCCAACTATTAGACTCTACAAAATACCCTTCATTGAATTAACCTCCACAAGTACTGCCAACAAGCTCAGCAACTCACTAATCACACCAGACAGGCTATTACATTCAAGAGCCAAGCTTAACGTCTTACCAACTGCCTTTTCCTTGGTAACCCTCCAAGTCAGTGAGCCCTCGTGGATTAGCGTAGTCAACTTTGCATCAATGCTCTGTAAAAACAAACAACATTTTATGGTATACAGTATAACACATAAGGAATTAAAAGGCGATTAATAATTGTGTATTGGGTTGGCATCACATCTCTACAATCATCCTGATCCTTAAGACATTAGCCATAACCCTACAGTGATGATAATCAGTTTCAACCCGTGCTGGTGGTCCTGCAATGGCAGCCACAAAAGGCATTCAATGTTGCACATGTCAATGTGTCTGAACTAAACACCGGGAGGTTAAAACACACCAATACTCTGGCCGTTACCTTAGCTTGTCCTGGCTTGGGTATGAGGTTTATTCAAAATCATTGCATAGATGCACACACTGGAGACAGTAACCCTGACTGTTAGAATACACCAAAGACTAATACTCACCACTATGCAAAATGAAATGAGATGGGACTGTCCATAAAACAACACAGATAAAATCATAATGTGCATATGCAGAGGGCACAGTAGTCCGCTTATTCCAATAATTGGTTCCACTGTCTAGACACAAACTGCAATCAATTGACTTAACATTCAATAAGAACGTTTGCACCAGTGCCTGTAGTCTGTGGTTCTACACGTTCACAGGGCATTTACACAACATGCAAACCTGTAATCCTACACTACTGCCCACATGTTTCCCCAAAAACCACACTTCAGCACTAATCCCATATTTTGTGCCTGTAGTAACATTCACAACTGGAGACCAGGGGACGAAATCAGCTACATGATTAAACTCCTGGAAGTGGTATGTGGGGGATTCTCCCAATCTCCCCTTTGACACCACTTTATGTAAACCGCAGACGACATACAGTCTACAAGATCTCCCATCAGGAAATGTGTCTCATGAGGAATGAGGGAATGTGCCCAGTACTACGTTATCAGTGGGTAACATTGTTTAGGCGAAAACAGCCTATGGGAAAAATCAGCCTCAGGAAGGGTGTGCAATTAATAATGTTACACAAGGGCTGGAATACTTGCTTCATGCCATGTTCGTGACTCCACAAGTGGAGCAGAATCATCTCTAACTAGCAAGCAAGCCCAAAGAGAATCGGCACCAAGGGAAAAGACGAGGAACAAAATAATGCAGGATCACCCAGCTGCCATTTCACGATTACCTGATCTTGAGATGGTGGTTAGGCTACTTAAGACCTCAGTCCAGGGGGGTAGGCCACTTGCCCAATAAAGAATAAATGACTTAGCTCGTTCTGTAAGGTTCTTTCTGATGAACGTTCCTCCCACAGATTTCTCATCTATGAGATCTATCTCACAGCACAGCTACTCTTTGGATACTTTTCTGCCGCCAGGGGGCATAGTGTGGCTCTGCCAGACACCTCTATGAGCCCCGTGCGGGATAGGATGTCGGGCCAGTATATATAGAGGCATTGTGCCCAGTGGCTGACCTCAGCTCCAACCTTTTCCCCTAGCACTCCGACACTGAGGGACTGCAGAACCAAGGTTCACTACCTAAGCGCCAAGAGCGGCAGGTAGGGAAGACAATGAGGAATCTGTGGGAGGAACATCCATCAGAAAGGATATTACTGAGAGGTAAGTAATTGTTAAAATGGATTTCTAAACTCAGCCCTGCTGGACAGATGTTTAGGAGGCCACCCTTGTTAGATGAACAGGGGACACTTCTGGGAAGATAGCCAGACCAATTCACGGCAGCTTGGCGAGCAGTCAAGCTAGATCTCGGGAGAGAGAGGGTCATCAGAGGTCCACACCGAGCAAACACAGTGTAACACCAAGAATTACCATTAGACAGAAGTATACCAACACATACTATTTATTAGGGGCCCAAGAACATAAATGAACAAAAAGCATTGGCAAAATATCACACAAGCAACACACTATGTAAAATATAAACAATCACTGCAGTCAATGCTATAACATTAATAACTCCAATACCTGTAAGGGAAGAGGGTGAATGACCTTTGGAGCATAGACAAACTTCAGAAATAATAATCCTAACTTTAGATGTCGAGCGAATGGAGCCTTGTGCTCAATGTTTGATGTGGGTGTAAAAGTGCTCGGCCGTGCATAAAAGTAACCAAGTACCTTTTTAGGATGCTGGAAAAAGTTAGGGACAGAATTCTGAAGGGGTGAAACAAGTTCCAAGAGTTAGAAGGGGGTCTGCTGCGATGAACAAAGCTATTCCCAACTTTCGGTGGACTTTAGGAAGCAGAGGCTACCCAAGCCAAAGAGAAGACCACATCTATGCGTAAAAGCGTATGGATGAACAAGGGGCCACCAGTAAGTGATTTAAGTACTCAACGCCCTTAGCTTGGTTTTGGTCCAAACTTGGCAGGTCTGGAAGGGGACGCCAGAGATTTGATTTCCCGCCCTCGGTTCGGCTTCAAAGTGCACAGGTGCTGCGGGAGAGGATGGAGATCTGGTACGGAACAGCAGCTGTAATTCTTGATTTGGGTGATGAAGAAAAAACACACTGATGCAGCTGGTCTCAGGGCACAAGAAGGAATGTAGGAAAACCGCCTTCAGCTACCATCACTGTAGCACAGTGACACAGGGGCTCCAAACTCTTGCGATCTAATGCTGCCTTCTATCCCAGGACCCAACGTGGCTGGGATGAAGTACTTAGCGGGTGTTCGGAGATGGAGCGCAAAGCAGGGCTCCGCCAGGACAACAATGGGATTCGGGTGCCAACGGTCTTCTGTGTCTCTGCATTCAGAACCCCTTTTCATATCCAAAAGTCCAGCGAGTGCTCGCATCTGGCCAGCTAATGAGAAGATCTTCCCCATGAATGCACACCAGCAGTGGTCCATTCAGGGACCACTGGGATACTCATGCACACCAGACATCAGGGCATCTGCAGTGTGGACTGGGATCAGACAGGTTGAGCCCTCTTCCAGGTTACCCACACACATGACCTGTAGGGGCCCAGAAAGAAGCAGTTTTGCGGGCAACTGCCTGCCCAAATAAGGAAGTCTCGGTGAGGAAGGCCAATGGACAAAATGGCCAAAGGAACAGAAAAAGGACCTTGTGGCACAGCCGTGACAGACACTAGCCACAGTGATGAGTAAATTGTGGTAAGCACGTTCAGGCTTCGTAAAAAGTTGTACAAATACAAAAAAAGCTTCTGCTGCCACAAGTCCGTTCCTAGGCACACAGTACAATCACCAAAAAACCATAGAGAGTGACTAGGTCCAGTAAACACAAGGACCCCAGTGTGTGGTACAGTAATGTACTTTGCGCAATAAGGAACAAGGTACTTACCTGTAACTATTGGTCTCCAGCATGGGTCTAGCATGGATTCACATGCTCATGAATATTCCCCGTTGTCAGGCTGGGAATCCTCGGTAAAAGAAAAAACAGTTTCAGTTTTGTTTCTAAACTGTCTTTCTCCTATAAACCAATCACTGAGCTCTGGGTAATACTGCCCCCAGCCAATGACTGCCCTCCACCTAAGCCCCAGCTCAGGCAGCCATCTTCAGATTTGGTAGCACGTAAAGTGGCAGTATGACCAAGAAGGGCCACAGAGGGGTAGGCGGGAGGGTTTGCATGTGAATCCATGCCACTTAAGCAACATGTTCCTTTTACAGCTTGGGGTTTTGCATGGGTTCGCATGCTCATGAATAAAGAATACATAGCAGTACATGCATGCACAACCACAGGTGGTGGCAGGGCGCAACAGAAGCAATCTCTTACCTCCACACCAGGCTCACCTTCAAACGAAAAGGCTGCACAGCACTGCGTGGCCGACTCTGGACTCCTCTCTGGAATCCCTATCGACGCAGTAGAATTTCGTGAAGGTGTGCGTCAACCTCCACGTAGCAGCCCTGCAAATGTTCAGCAGGGGCACACCAGACAGGAACGCCATTGTAGCAGCGATCGCTCTGATGCAACCGGAGAGCGACCTGAAATTGGAATCCTTGAACCGGGCCTTCCCATTGTTCACAAAAAGCAGAGAAGTTTTCAGGAAACTCTTTGTGCGGGCCAGATAAAACTTCAGCGCTCAAGCCACATCCAGCGAGTGTAAAGTCCTTTCAGATGGCGACAAAGGCGTCAGAAAAAACACCGGTAACACGAAAGGCTCGTTGAGATGAAACTCCGACGGAACATTGGGCATGAAGGAGGGGTGTGTCCTCAGCACCACACTCGTCTCATGGAAAGCAAAGTAAGGCTGCTTGCAGGACAGAGCCTGGATCTCACCTACTCTTCTTGCAGAGGCGATGGTCACAAGGAAAGCGGTCTTCCATGACAAACTTCAGAGGAGCTGAATGCAGAGGTCTTCCATGACTGAAACTTGAGATGCGCTGAATGCATAGGTTCGAATGGGGGCCCCATGAGCCTAGTCAGCACCACGTTAAGTTCCCACGCCGGGGCCGCAGCCTTCACGGGAGGGAACGAATGGAACAGTCCCTTGATGAACTCTTCGACTAAACGGTGCGACCACAGTGAGGACCGCCGCGGAGACCTGGTATAGCAGGAAATAGCTGCCAGATGTACCTTGATGGAGGCGTACGCCAGCCCCGATTTCGTCAATGACAGTAAATATGGAAATACTTGAGGGGTCATGACCCTCAGAGGGTGGATCTTCTGCGACCAACACCAAGTCGCAAAATGCTTCCATTTGTGTCTGTGGCACTTCAAAGTCGACAACGCCCGGGCGTTGTCGGGTACCTCCTTGCAGCCTGCCGGAAGCTCGTAACCACCAAACTCTAATGCTTAAGAAGCCAGGCCTTCAAGTTCAGCAATCCTGGGCCATTGTGCAAAATTACGCCTCCTTCCCTGGCGAGTAGATCTGCGACCACTGGCAGCTTTACTGGAGGGGACGTTGACATGCTGAGAAGAACCGGGTACTAGATCTGCCTTGGTCACGCTGGTGCGACGAGGATCATCCTGCACCGGTACCGTCTGAGTTGACTGATGACTCATAGTAGCAGCGGCAACAGAGGTAACGCGTACAGAAACAGGCCTTCCCAAGGGAAGGAGAATGTGCCCCCCATGCTGCCTGGCTGGGGGTACCTGCTGGCGAATCTCCGGCACTTGGATCGATCTGGGGACTGCACCACTTGAAGTGGTTGTCCACTTGATCCTGCAGAAGCTCCCACTCTTGGCAAGAACGCAGCTCTCTCCTGAGAGAGTGGGTGACAGTGTTCTTTAATCCTGCGAGGTGGAATGGAATGAGGAACATCCCCTGGGTGACGTTCTAGTGCCACAAGTTCTGCACCTCCCTGGAGAGCATTGGGGATCTGGTGCCCCCTTGCTTCCTGACATAATACATTGTGGTGGTATTGTCTGTGAAGACCCTCACCACTTTGCCCTTGAGGGATGGCAGAAACGACTTAAGGGCCCAAAACACTGCCCATAGTTCCAGTATGTTGATGTGTAGCGTCTTCACTTCCCGCAGCCACAGGCCTCTGGCGTGAAGACGTCCGGTGTGGACTTCCCATCTTTCCAGAGAAGCGTCCATCGGGACCGTCTCCTGGTACATGCAGCTCTAGAAGTCTGTGCCTCCGGTGATGTTGGAGCACACCCCCCACCACCTTATCACTCGACGGAACTGCTTGTTGAGCGCAATCTGGGCATTGAGGAACTCCTGCAGCGGACACACACCAAACCTGCAGAGCCGAATCAGGTATATGCATGACGAAATCATACCGAGCAGCAATTTGATGGTCCTCACTGTGGCGATCTTCAATGGTAACAGCGTTGCAACTTACCCAAGATGGCCGCTATCCTCTCCTCTGACGGACACGCCAGGCAGGACACTGTGTTGAGCCTGGATCCCAGGAACAGCACGTCCTGCAATGGAGTCAAGCAGGAATTTGCATAATTCACAGAGAACCCCAGGTCCATCGGCAGTCGGACGGTCTTTGCCGTGTGATTGACAGAGACGTCCCGTGACTTGGCCCGGATGAGCCAATCGTCTAGGTAAGGATACACTTGAATCCTCTGTGGTCGTAGATGGGCCGCCACTGGGGCCAGGCACTTGGTGAAGACTCTGGGTGCTGACTTCAGTCCGAAGGGAAGAGCCTTGAACTGGTAATGCCTTCCTTAGACGACGAAGAGCAGGAACTTGCAATGCTTTTCGTGTATGGGGACGTGGAAATACGCGTCCTCTAGATCCAACGACAGTCTCCCTGCCCCAACTGGCCGAGCATGTGCTGCAGCGTGACCATCCTGAATTTCTGGGACTTCATGTACTTGTTGAGTCGTCGTAGGTCAAGAATGGGCCTCGAGTTCGCCATCCGGCCTCCCACCTGGGGGCGCGACGTCCTGGCCAGTTCAATCTTGCTTTGAGGTCGTCGGCCCGCCTTGGGTCCCTTGATGACAACAGCGGCCACCTCCGAAGGCCTTGTAGCGACCCCTGTTGGCTTGCTGGGTCGAAGAGCAGGACTGTTGTCGGTAAGAGGATGAGCCCCCGCCGAAACCTTTTGAAGGCCTATTAAACTTCCCTCCTGAGGAACTAAAGGACGGCCAGTGATGCTGCAGAGTGCCCAAGGCACGGGCCGTCTCCGTTTCCGTCTTGATGGCCTGGAGGGATTCATTAACGGCCTTCCCAAACAGGTTGTCTCAGTCGAATAGCATGTCCCGAACCCTCAACTGGACCTCTTGTCTAAAGTTGGTGGCCTTGAGCCAGCCACGACGGCGAAGGTAAACCCTGTTTCCAATGTGGCGGAAACCCATGTCTGCAATGTCCAGGGCCACTGTGATGGCATGGTCCGACGCCACCTCGCCTTCCTGTAGGATCTCCAAAGCCTCTAACCGTTTGTCATCGGGGAGGAAATACAGGAGCAGAGCAATCTTGTACCAAAGCTCCCGCTCGTATCTGGCCACAATCGCTAAGGCGTTAGCCGCCTTGACAGGCGTCACCGCCAAGTAGATGACCTTTCTACCCCTCGTTGTACGGAGGTGCGGATGAAGAGGACGGCGAACTTGACGATTTCTTCTTGGCAGCCGCCGAGACCACCGAGTCTGGCGACGGTTGAGATCGTAGACACTTGGGTGCAAACTTCGGCACCCTGTACTTCTTTTCAAGTCGGTGTCTTTTCTGTCTTTCAAGTGCTGGTTCCTCAGCAGTGCCAGCCCCTCATCCAAAATGTCGTCCGGGAGTGGGGCCGACAGGATGGTCTCTCTTCGCCTCCCGGCGCTGATACAGGAAGCCCTCCTTCTCCTCTGGGATGAGCTGTAAAATCTCCAACTCACGGGCGATCATGGAATGGAAGGATCCCACTTTGGAGAAGTGTTGGGAAGGAACCTACCACTTTTGTTCATTCAAAGCGCTTTAGAATTAGGCGAGAATTCTGTTAACTGTTTTCTAAGCACTACAAGAGTCCGGGGGGGGGAGGAGGGTCCCTATATAAAGTTAGGTTTTAAATAAAAGGCGCAAATAACTATTTAGATGGATATATTTGTAAAACTGTTAAATTGTAGTTAGCTTTGCTCAAAGCACACGGAAAATGCAGCCCGTGTTAAAAATAGACTACAGGCAGGCTGGCAGAGCACACGAAGTAACTCAGCAGCTGTTCCCTATCCATCACAAGCCAATGGAGACTTAAAAAAAGATTCAATGCACGACAGAGTACATTGGGAAAACAGGATTTTTTTTTTGAGAATTACTGGTCCAGATGAAATATAAGAATATTGAGTGGAGTGTTGAGAGTATGGCAGGAAGGTGAGTCTTTGTATAAATGTTTATAACATAGAAAATGATGCTAAACAGGAACTACAATGTATTCCTGCAGAGGAAGCATTATGTTAAGTAGCTTGTAACCTGGCCATGTAACACTGGAGACTGCAGCATCCCTTTTAATGAAGAGCAACAGTTTTGGATGAGCTCTGCCGGTATCCAGTGACCAAGTTGAACAGTATATAACAGCGCATGATTGCCATTAGTCTGCAGGAGCCAGCCACGGAAGACAGAATGCTGGTCGGGGGGGAGGGGGTGCAGACTCCTCTGCCCTCCCCACAATCCCCATTTTTGTACAGATTAAAGTTTGTTATCCTTGCAAGATAGACTCATGGCCTTAATATTCCCTAGAGGGGTGCGTTTACTCTGGTGTGAGCGTGATCTGGGGTACCGCAAAATATTTAGGGGCGCTCCTGTAAACTGGGGTTCACTTTCAGAAGCTCTCGGCTGTGGTGCCACAGGATCTTCCATCCCGCCGCCGTCTGTGTCTGGTGTCACCATGTCCATCCCCATCCCCCTAGGTAAGGGGTGCGGGGGATGGCAGCGAGGGTTGAAATGGAGGTGTAGGATGTCTCTTCCTCCTCCTCCTCTTCGCCGACGGTTGCCCCGGTGACAACAGGGTCACTAACGGAGTGCCGCTGGTGGAGTCGTCGGCATCCTCCGACACCAGAGTGTGGACTGTCGAGAGGATGTCCTGCGAAAGGTCTCTAGGAGGCACCTGGGGGACAGGGTCGCTGGGCCCAGCGCCCATGTCGTCATCCCTGTCAATGGTGTCGCCGTCGCCTCCGGCGGGTGTCGTCTCGAAATTTCCATCGCCGTCGTTACCACCCTGAATGGTGTGGACAGAAATCTCCTCCTCGTCGGACAAAGAAGAACAAGTTACTTTCTTACCTGGTACCGTTCTTTCGATGGGATGGTCCGACGACGTATTCCATATCTATGACAGGTAATGTCCACAGCTGTGCTGCTTCGGAAAATCTTTGGCGTCTGCGTCCTGCGTCGATGACGTTGATGCACCATCCCCGAGGAACTCCTCCGACGGCCGACGTCACCTCATGTGATAAGTAGGACGCACGACGCCCATAGCCTCAGTTATAGTTTTTTCCCCCAGAACTTGTGCCACCAGTTTTCTGCCAGTCAGACACACAAGGCCTTGCGGAACGCAAGCTACAATCGCAAAAGAAATTCTGCAGCGGGGAAGGCAGGGAGGGAGCGATATGGAATACGTCGTCGGACCATCCCATCGAAAGAACGTTACCAGGCAAGAAAGTAACTTGTTCTTCGAGGGGATTGGGTCCTCCGATGTATTCCATATCTATGACAGACTCCCAAAGCAGTACCAAGCAAGGATGTGGGAAAGAATTTAGAATACAAATTTAGCATGCCCAATCAAATTGCGGAATAGAGAACTGCCTTGCCAAAGGGCCAGATCTTGACCTCTGATGGAATCGAGGGAGTAGTGACGTACAAAAGTATGTACTGAAGCCCAGGTGGCTGCATCACAGATGTGACGAATAGGAACTCCCCTCTGCAGGGCAGTAGACGCAGCCACTCCCCTGGTAGAATGGGCCCGCAAGCCAGCCGGAGGATCCTTGCCCGCCAAGCGGTAACACTCGGAGATAGCTAAAATAATCCAACGAGACAAAGTCTGTTTCGTCACAGCTTGTCCCAAACGCTTTCCAGCGTAACCAATGAAAAGTTGATCATCCACTCTGACCCGGGAAATGCGCGAAATATAAAAGTTCAACGCTCTCCTAGGATCAAGCCTATGGAGCCTCCCCTCTTCCTTACCAGGATGTGGAGGAGGATAGAACGCCGGAAGAACAACCTTCTGGCTCAAATGAAATTCCGAAACCACCTTCGGAAGAAAAGAAAGGCGAGCTGAGAAGGACAACCCTGTCCTGATGAAACACAGTGAAGGGTGGCTTAACTGAAAGTGCCTGTAACTCACTCACTGTGCGAGCGGAAGTAACCTCAACCAAAAACACAGTTTTCAGAGTTAACAGCCTCAAAGGGCAAGAATGTAAAGGCTCAAACGGAGCACCCATAAGAAACTTAAGAACAAGGTCCAAATCCAAACTGGGCACCAGAAAAGGTGACAGAGAGAACACATTAGTGAGCCCTTTCAAAAACTGCAAGCCCCTGTGGGCCAAAGAAAGCAAAAAAGACAGAACCCTGGGAATGTCACATTCAAAAGGATCCACTTTCTTAACTCTGCACCAGTCGCAGAACTTTCTCCAATGACAACGGTACAGAGACGTTGTTGCCGGCCACCTGGCCGAGAGCAACACCTCCATCACGTCTTCAGGGAGGTCCCAATCCTTATACCTCAACCTTTCAGAAGCCAAGCGTGAAGGTTGAGGGATCTGACCTCTGGATGGAGAACCTGACCCCCCCTCCCGTGAGAGCAGATCGTCTCGGTAGGGAAGACGACGTGGAGGGCTGATGGGCAAGTCGAAAAGGTCCGGGTACCACGTCCTCCAGGCCCACGCCCGAGCAATGAGGATCATCCGGGAACCGAATCTCTGTAACCTCCGCAGTACTTGCGGGATGACGGGGACTGGAGGAAACGCGTACAGCAGTGGGAATGACCACTCCACCACGAACGCGTCTCCTAAGTCTCCTTTTGGAGGAAATTCCCGCAAGCAAAACCTTTCGCACTTCCGGTTGACACTGGAGGCAAAGAGATCCACTTGAGGGGTCCCCCAAAGGGCGAAGATCTCCAGGAGAATCTCCTAAGCCAGCTCCTACTCGTGAGCGATCGTGCTCTGCCTGCTCATAGCGTCCGCCGTCTCGTCGTCGTCTCCGGCCAGATGAACAGCCGAGATCGAAACTTCCTACTGGATGGCCCAGAACTCGAGCTGCATCGCCTCCCTGCACAGCGGAAGTGACCCTGCCCCCCCCCCCCTTTTTGTTGAGGTAGTGCATGGCCACCGTGTTGTCCGTTAGAATCAGGACACTCTTTCCACGCACAGTCGGCAGAAAAGCCTTCAGGGCTAGCCTGACGGCCCTCAGCTCCAACAGATTGATATGGCGTCTGGACTCCGACGGAGACCAACGACCGCCGACTGTCAACTCGTTGGCATGAGCTCCCCATCCCGTGAGGGATGCGTCCGTCACGATTGTCACCTCCGGCCAGGGCAGCCAAAATGGGGCGCCCTTCATCGGATTGCCTTCAACGGCCCACCACAGAAGGTCTTGGGCTACCGAGGGCGGCACCTGAACAGGGTCCGACAGCCTGCCGGAGGACTGAGACCACTGGAGCTTGAGTGCCCACTGCAAAGATCTCATCCGCAGACGAGCCTCTGGCACCAGAAAAATGCAGGATGCCATGAGGCCGAGCAGTCTCAAGAACTCAGACCCTGGGAGATCCTGGGCAAATTGAAACTTGTTCACCATCTGCTGAATGTGAAGAGCCCTCACCTGGGGAGGAAAATACTGCCCCAGGGACGTGTCGAGCACTGCTCCGATGTACTGGAGCCGCTGTGTTGGTGTCAAATGGGACTTTAAATTGAGGGAGAAGCCCAGCCTGTGAAGGGAGTGGCAGGTGACGGACAGATGATCCAGGACTTGCTCGGGATAGCTCCCCCTGATCAACCAATCGTCCAGGTAGGGGTAGACGTGAATCCCCCCCTTTCCTGAGATGCGCTGCCACCACCATGAGCTTGGTGAAAACCCTCAGGGCGGAGGTCAATCCGAACAGCAGGACCCGAAACTGAAAGTGCGAGTCGCCAACCGCGAACCCCAGGTACTTCTTGTGCCTGGGATGAATCGGCACATGGAAGTAAGCATCCTTGATGTCGAGAGACACCAACCAGTCCTGAAGTTGAAGGGCCTGGAGGACTTGAGAAAGAGTCACCATCTTGAACTTGTCCTTCCTGAGGAGTTTGTTCAAACCGCTCAAGTCCATGATGGGTCTCAATCCCCAGTCTTTCTTCGAAATCAAAAAATAAGGGGAATACCATCCCTCGTTCCTCTCCGCTACAGGCACCAGTTCTATGGCGCCTTTTTCCAACAGGGCTTGAATTTCCTGCGCAAGGAGCGGATCCGGACTCTTCAAAGAGAGGTTCCTTGGTGGATTGTCGTGAGGCCTCTGCCGAAAAGGAAGACAGTAGCCGTGGGTTATGATCTCCAGAACCCACACATCCGAAGTAATGGCTTGCCACTCTACAAGATGCTGCGCCAGCCTTCCCCCAACCGGCGAACCATGGGACCTGGCCTCATGACTGAGTGGTAGCGGCTGTGACATTGCCTGAGGGCAAAGAGGCAACTGCCCGAGCGGCCTTGGCACCTCGAGCACCTTTGTTTCCACCTCTGGCACTCTTACGATGGCCTCTTTGACTGCTAGCTCCCCTCGCTTTACTGAAGGATGAGTAATAGCGAAAGGAACCTCCCCTCCATTGCTGTCCCCTAGGACGAAAAGGCGGAGGTTGGCGAACTGCAGCGCCCAACGACTTTGCTGCAGCTTTGCAGGTCTGCAACCTCTCAAGGCTCTCGTCAGCCTTGCTGCCAAAAAGGTGTTCACCATCAAAGGGCATGTTGAGGAGCCGGGACTGCACATCAGGAGCGAACCCAGACTTCCGCAACCACGCAAACCTGCGCATTACGGTGCTCGCCGCCATGGACCGGCTGACACAATCTGCCAAGTCCAAACCCGACTGAACGGCCTCACACATGGCATCCTTACCATCCTGAACCATAGCAAGGAAACCATTCCGTTCGTCCCCTTCGGGAATATGTTCAGCCACTAATGCAACACAGTTCCACAGAGTGTGTGTGAAATGAGACAAGGCACATATGGAGTTGGCCGACTGGAGCGCCATACCCCCTGAAGAAAACACTTTCTTCGCCCAGCCGTCAAAACGTTTGTCGTCCCTATCCGGAGGGATGGTAGGATACGACGCCTGCTTTGCCGGGGCCGTAGCCGCCTGCACCACCAAACTCTCCGGAGTGGGGTGCCTAGACAAGTAGCAGGGGTCGCTACTGGCTGGACGGTTTTTTCGCGACAAAGACTTGCCCACTGCCGGGAGACTCTCCGGAGCAGTCCAAGCCGCCACCACCCTTCTCTGCAGAGCCATATGAAACGGCAAAACCGGGTCAGTGGGGGGACCAAGATCAAGGATGTCCGTGAGATCATCCTGAACGAACTCCCCTGGGGGAGCAGACCAACCCAAGTACTCGGTGACCCGAGACATAAGGCTCCGATATGAAGAATCGGCATGAGTGCCAGGCTCCGGCCTACAAAACTCCACCTACGGAGAGGTGTCTAGTCCACTGGCATCATGCAGCGACTGCCTCAGGTCATCAAACTGGCTATGGCCCGAGATAAGCTTATCCGGAACCGTAACCGGAACCAAGCCGTCATCAGAGCCTTCATCACCCTCTGAAATGTACTCCAGGCGGGGAGAGGAAGACCCCTGGGGACCAAAGCAGTGCCTGACCTTAGCCAGAGCCTTGCTAGGGGCAAATCCCGTGCCACGGGGCCCCTCCGACACCACCGCCTTGAGAGTCGGCGTCGACAGAAAAGTCGTTGACGTCGAACGAATCGGCGTCGACGTCAGCTGCAGCGCCGGCAGCGTCGACACAGGCCTTGAAGCCGGAGCTCCGAGCGTCTATCTCGACGACCTAGGCGTCGACGGCGTCGACGACCCCCTCGCGGAGGCGGAGCCTCGAGAGTAATCGTCGATGACCTCGGCGCCACCGGCGTCGACGTCTTCTTCGAAGACGGCACAGGATCACGCGGTCTCAAGCGCGTCGAGGACAGGGACCTGGAACAGGCATGGCGAGAATGGATACCCTTGTCCGAGCGGGACCTCTCCCGCGAGCCGTGCCGATCACCCGAGCCCGAAGGCGTACGAGCGGCGTCTCTCGACAGGTGCCGATCGACCCACTAGGATTCAAGAATCCCTAGCATCTGCTTCCCGAAGGAAGGCCATTCCTCCGGTGTCACTTGCATGGAGGGATAAGCGACCCGCCGACGGGCGTAGTCCTCGGAAGAGGACGGGGAAGGCGACCGATGCCGGCGCTTCCGGGAATGCCTCAAAGAGGCAGAGGAGTGGCGAGACCGACTCCTGGAAGGAGACCCACATGACTTCCGAAGATGACGCGGAGAGTCGCCCCTCGAGTCATCCGTCGAAAGCCCTGCAGACCTCGACTTCCAGGGTTTAGACACCCGGCCTACCGACAGCTTCTTCTTGCGTTCCCGCAAGGCCTTTGCCGTGAGCGACTGGCAGTCGACACAGTCGTCCGTATCGTGGGCCTCCCCGAGGCACCAGAGGCAGGCGTGGTGCGAGTCCGTGACCGACATCTTGGACCCACAGTCCCCGCACTTCTTGAAGCCCGGACACGGGGTTGAAGACGAAGTAGACATCGCCACGAACAGGTCTTCACAAAAAACCGAACAGGTTCAACGAACCGAGAATTGAACTCCAAAGAGTCGAGGCGTACCGAGATTCACGAAGCGAACACGTTCACGGAAAAAACGGAACTGAGGCTATGGGCGTCGTGCGTCCTACTTATCACATCGGGTGACGTCGGCTGTCGGAGGAGGTCCTCGGGGATGGCGCATCAACGTCATCGACGCAGGACGCAGATGCCAAAGATTTTCCGAAGCAGCACAGCTGTGGACATTACCTGTCATAGATATGGAATACGTCGGAGGACCCAATCCCCTCGAAATGTCCGTTCCTTGGAGTTCTTCTCCACATCCGTCCCCTTCTTCGGGTCCTGAGGGGTTGGTCTCGGGCTGAGGTCTGGCATCCTCTTCTCCAGAGACTTCTCAACCGGCTTTGCCGAAGCCTCCCTCCTGGGAGGAAGAGCCACTCTGGCTGACGTCGGGGTAACCTGGGCAAGGTCAGCCCCTTTTGCCTTCGAGGAGGACGATTTGGCCTGGAACACCACAGGCAGGCCGAATCCCTTGTCCTGCTTGGCCTTCTCCTTCATGGGCAGGTCAGACACCTTGTCCTGCTTGGCCCTCTCCTGCTTGGCCTTCTCAGGCGTCTCCTGCAGCTTCCCCAGGGTAGCTGACTTCCTCTTGGACGAAGAGCTGGAGCGGTGGCTGGAGATCGATGCCGACGGAGACAATGAATGCGCTGTGTCCGTTGTCGGACCTGCAGCAGCAGCGACCCCGACGGAAGCGGACTTGCGGTGCTTGGCCTTGTGTTGGGCCACCACGGATGGGCCACCCTCAAAGGACTAAGAAGCCCGCTCAGGTTGGCTGGATCCAGAAGATGCATGCCCCTGTGAATCACCCAGGGTAGAGGGCCTAGCATTGAGCCACGTTGCCAAGCGGACGTGTCAATCCTTCATTGTGCGCTTGGTGAAGTCACGAAGATCTCCCAATCTTCTTTATGCATTGGGTGCAGGCAATACAGGCACTGGGAATGCTTGTCATCCATGAACACATTCTGCAAACCGCAGCTAGAGCACAGCTTGAAGAGGGAAGCGCCGCCCTTGTTCTCATCTGACATGATCCACGCCTTGTAGGCCTGACAAGCTTCTGAAAGCTTCCAAGAAGAACAACGATTTATACCCTCAAGGGGCATGAAAGATGCCGAAAAACAGGTCCCTGTTAATCGGAAGGGTTATCGATAGAGAACACAGGCTCGATTGACCGAATTAAAAAAACAAAATAACACAAATGCTTGAAGAGCAAAACGAGAGAACTCGCAACACTTGAACGTGCGGTAAAAATCTGAAGATGGCTCCCTGAGGAGGGGCTTAGGTGGAGGGCAGTCATTGGCTGGGGACAGTATGATCCAGAGCTCAGTGACTGTTTTATAGGAGAAAGACACTTTAGAAACAAAACTGTTTTTTTCTTTTACCGAGGATTCCCAGCCTGACGACAGGGAATATTCATGAGCATGTGAATCCATGCCAGACCCATGCTGGAGAATAAAATGTTACCAACAGTGGCAACAAAGTAAAAAGTCTAAGAAAAAGTTTTTTAGTACTGACAGCCTGAAGGACGTGTCAGTTTCCCCATAACGAGTGAAAGCCCAGTGGAGTGCAGATGAAGGCTGTGCTCCACTGTAAAAAGTTAGGTCAGGAGGCGGCAACAACAGCAAAAAGTTTGAGGATCCATAAATATGGAGGGAAAGTTGCATTCAGAGAAATCTTTCCTAACAGTAATTTGTTCTTCTAATGGACTCCTTCCTCCCACGGATTCCTCGTCTTTGATAGACTACCAAAGTAGCACAATGACCTGAAGGAGGGAGGGTAGCAAGGACACCATCTAAACCACAAAACTCTGAAGGACTCTGCCAAAAGGAACCTCCTGACCAGACAGAGTCCAAACACTAATGCTTAGCAAACGCGTGCAAGGATGCCCATGTAGCAGTTTGGCATGCACCAAGAACAGGTACAGGTACTCCCCATTGCAGAGACAAGGTGGCGGCAAACCCTCTGGTGGAGTGAGCCCTGAGACCGTCAGGGACCTCATTGTCGGCCAGATCATAGCATTCTGAAATTCAGAGAAAGATCCAATGAGACAGAGTCTGTTCAGTGACAGCCGGCCAAGCTCAGGTACCAACACAGGCAACAGTTGGTCATCAGTTCTGTTCTCCCTTGTCTGAGAGATGTAGAACTTCAGCCGATGGAAACACTCCTCTGCTTAGAAGAATGAGGAACAGGGAAAAAACATGGGTAGATAGATCTTTTGAGAGATGGAAGAATGAAGCAGCTCAAATGGAGCGCCCTTAATAATGTCAATACTAAATTTAAATAACATGCCAAAATAACAAACATGCGTGGGGGAAACATACTGGAAAGACCCCTCAGGAAATGAATGACTGTGGCGATCGTGAAAAAGGAGCCATGTTCTGGGGTCCTATTGAAGGCTAAAATGGCCGCAAGATAACCCTTCACTGTACCAATCCGCAGGTAGTTCCAGGCCACAGACAGAGGAAAATCCAACACAGACTAAGTGAAGCAAGTAAAAGGGTCCAGATCCCTCTCCAGGAACCAAGTCGAAAGCTTACGCCACCTGCTGTCATGAAACGTCATTTGCATCCCTTCTGGACTTCGTGGTCCCTGACCCATAGGGGACTGAATTCAGTAGTCCTCCAAACATGGCCGCTGAACGTGGAACGCTGTTTGCCAGTCTTTGTGTTGCACGCTCTACGTTCTACATAGCAGACACGCCCCTGCGGCTCTGCGCGTCTCAACATTACCACTTGCAGTAGTCCGACGTGTGTTGCCGGAGCTCGTTCAGCACTTACTTTTGATTCCTGGTTCCCTGAATTCCTTTTCTTCCTTCCTTCCCCTTATCCTTACCTTTGCATATCCTGGATTTCTATCGCATTCGGGTTTCCGAGTGCGAACCTCATTATTTCCTGTTCTCCGTCCCGGACATCTGAACGTATCCTGGAGTTGGGTTACGAACCACACGCTGGAATCCGAGGACCTACGCACAGGGTTATATAAATCCCGAAGTGTGCGAAAGAAGACATCTCTGAAGATCACGAGTAAACAATACAGACAGGTGAGAAGGGGAGAGACTTGTGACACCTACAGGCATAAATGGATTTGGTGGAGGGACTTCTAGCATAGCACATGCAGAATGTCCTCTGACAAATCCCACTGCTTGAACCTTAGCCTATCAGCAGCCAAGCATGAAGGTTCAGGCTGCGGAGGTTCGGGTCCAGAACCCCCCATCCACCCTTAGAGTGGGAGAGAATGTCCATCCTCTGGGGTAGATACCAGGGAGGACAGATGGCCATTTCCAGCATCTCTTTGTCTAGTACGGAGCGATCAGGATCTTGGACCGGAACAGACTTGGTGCCCCAAGGACCAATGGAATGACTGGGATCAGTGGGAATTAATAGAGTTGGTTGAAGTCCCATTATACCGTCAAGGCATCCCCTAGAGCTCCTTGATGAAATTCCATGAAGCAGAAACACCTGCACTTCCGTTTCACACTGGAAATGAAGAGGTCCACTTGAGGAGTACCCCAGTGGGAGAACATTTCCTGCAGAACATTCCAGCAGAGCTCCCACTCATTGGAGGTGGACAATGACAATTGTTTGCATCTGCTAGCACATTCTCTTTGCCTGCCAGATGGGCCGCAGTCCGAGACATGCAGTTTTCCAGAACCACAATCGCATTGCTTCTCTGCACAGAGGCAAGGAGTACAACGCCACTCTGCTTGTTGAGGTAATGCAGGGCTAGAGTTTTGTCCGCTGTGATTAATAGTGGGATCACGTCACTTCTCCCCGTGGGACAGTTCTTCCCTGTGAGGCTAGCGAGGTGAGGCCGCTACCCGATATTCCCCCTAGGAGTGGTAAAAAGCATGAGGACCTCACAAGGAGGGTCTTCCCACATGGGGATGGTGACTCCCCCGTTCCATGGAGGAACTCCCTAACCCTTTTACTTTTGAGTCCCCGAAATCCCTAAAACCTTTAAGAAAAGCCTCAGACAGTCCCACTGTGTGTTGTGAGCCTCCTCCTCTTCCTATAAAACTTAATTCAGTGTCTTCTGGAAATACTGTGGTGAAGAAGATTAAAGGAGTTATACAAACTACTCTTTCACGAGACTTCCAAAGTACTGCAAATCGGTGGCCCCAAGGAGGCCTGAAGAGTGCATCATCGACACAGAAAAGGGACTTTGACATTACGCTGGGGAGGACCCAGCTACTGACCATACATAAATTGACCAACGGCTGCCTGAAATGGAACCAGGGAAGCCAGCATGCAGACGCACCTGCCCTGGGAAGTTCAAACCCAGCAACTAAGAAGCAAGAAGAAACCAGTCCTCTGTCGAGAGGACGTTGTCTGGAAGGTCAGAGGAAGTCCCGAGAGCTAGAAAGAGGCCTGACCAATGCCGAAGTGCTAATTCAGTGAACGGTGGCGTGACCTCAGCAAGGTGGACAGTAGGTCCATTAAAGCCGATATTGTGGAACCGGAAGGCCTTAAAGAACCAAAGAGGGGTAGAGAGAAACGAGGAAAGAGGGTAGACTAACGCAGTAGAGCATCCCCAACATCCCACGAAGAACAGACGACATGGTCCTAGGAAGAAAAACGTAAGGTGAACCACGATAAACCAAGTAGGGGCTTAGGGGTGGGTAGTTAGTTAATGAAAGCATCAAGAGGGATATCCCTTGTGTCAGTAACTGTTGTGAAGCTGATCAAAGCATTATGAGGGATCTCCCTCGAAGTGGTTGGTGGATTAATGCCAAGAGTGACATTTTCAGTGAGTAGTGCATCAGGATCGATCTCCCTCGTCTCAGGGGAAATCTCCCTCATCTCAGTAACTATTGTGAAGATAACCAAAGCCTTGGAAGTAATCTTCCTTGCCTCGGAAATTGTTGTGAAGATAACCAAAGTCTCTGGAGTAATCTCCCTTGTCTCAATACCTGTTGTGAAGATAAGCAAAGCCACTGAGTAATCTCCCTTGTCTTATGGAATGTGACAAAGTCAACCAAAGTGAATGTACGCCTAAGGAGTGATTCTCCCTGGTCCAGGTACCTGTTACAAAGTTTTTCAAAGTGTCATTGAACCACAAAAACTAGGAGGATGGGGAACATTTAAACTAAACGTGAGAGACACCTGGAGAGAAGGTCATGGTTTAATAAGAGCGGTTACAAAACATTCAAGTGAACCAGGAGAGGGGAGGCATTCTCCTGGTTATATTACAGTTTGTTAACTCAGAAGCCAGAAAGAAGCCTGTAAAGAAGTACAAGGCTTAAGAAGAAGTTTGAGATACTAGGGCAAAGGTTGCCAAAGGTATTGTCAAAGAAAGTTAACTATTAGACCAAGTGAGGGGCGGGGGAGAATCATCCTCCTGGTATTCTATATACTGGTATTCAGTATCTTTGTGGAACATGAACTCTTAGTTAAGACTTTAACACAATACCTAGGGTGGATACCAGTGAACCAGGCAAAGGGAGTCATTTTCCTGGTGTTCTTTATGTTTATGTATAAAGTGATAGGGCTTGAGTTAGGTAGTTTTGGACAGAGGACAGGACCTTTTCATCTGGACAACCACCCCGAAGACGAGCACCAAAGTTAGGTAGGGAATACCCTTTAGAATAGGGAGAGTTAGGCCCTTTTGCTTATTGTTTAATAAAGAAGCATTTATACCTGCCATCCCCTTTTTCGACTCCTTGCTAAAACACGCAAGGACCCAAACAGTCTTGCCTTTCACAGAGGGGATGAAAGCGACCAGGGCCAGCCCGATTGCTCTCAGCTCCAGCAGATTTAGGCATTCCCAGTACTCTGATGGGACCAAAGTCGACTCATTGTAAGGTATTGGAGGTGAGCGCCACAGCCCTTCAGGCATGCATTCATGACTAGAGTCAACTGTGGCCAAGGTTGACAAACCAGAAACCCTTTCAGAAGGTTTTCCTTCAGGGACCACCATTGGAGGTCTCCAGGAACACAGACCAGTAGAAGGTCTGATGTGCTTCCCTGAAATTGTGATCACTGAGCTCAGAAGTCATTGCAGCGGCATCATGCCTAGAGGGTCCTCTGGCACCACCAAGATGCAGGAGGCCATAAGAGCCAGAAAGCACAGAAAAGCGGAGTCTGGTGTTGTTGTCTACAATTGGAAAACCTGGACCACCTTGTAGATGTTCACCACTCGGTCCTTGGGCAGGAAACCCCGACCCAGATCTGAGTCCAAGACTGCACCGATAAATCAGAGGGACTGGGACAAAAATACCCAAGACTTCTTGAAGTTGAGGGCGAAGCCCAAACTGTGCAATAGGCTCTACGTCCGGTACAGGTGTGTCGACGGTAGATCTGGTGAGCGAGCTCCAATGAGCCAGTCGTCCAGGTAGGGAAAGTCATTCATGCCTTCACTCCTGAGGCAAGCAGCCACTAGTGCTAGCAGCTTGGTGAAAACCCTGGCTGCTGAAGACAAACCAAAATGGAGGACTTTAAACCGAAAATTACAATTTCCCCCTTCGAAGCTCAGGTAATTCCAGTGTTTCTTGTGGATAGACAAATGGAAGTAAGCATCCTAGAGATCCAGGGAGATGAGCCAGTCGCTCACGTTCAGGGACTGGATGATCTGGGCCAGATCCAGGATGGTCTCAAACCTCCTTCGGCACCAGAAAGTAGGTTGAGTACCAACCCATGCCTCGTTTCCAGCCGGTTGCAAGCTCTATAGCTCCCATTTTGCCAGCAACGAATAGATCTTCTCAAGCAGGAGAGATTGGGAAGGGTTGGTGGAATGGGGGTGGAGGCGGCTCTGGAGGGAGTGGGGCAAAAGGAAGGTAGTATCCCTGCTGTATGACCTGTAAGGCCCAGGTGTCAGGAGGTACATTTCCATTCCTTGACAAACAAGGATATTTTTGCCTGCCACAGGGTAGATGATGGAAGTCCACTTCAGAGAGGCTTCACAACGGGGTTGCAGAGGGTACGGAGGAGGTGGAAGTGCCTCCTCTAGGTGCACCCGAGCCCCTATCCCTATAGGGACGATGCTGCCCTTGACTGCCTGATGGTACACAGAGGTGGCATGGTGGTTGATATAAGGGATAGATTACTCACTGTGATCGTATTTCTGATGCTTGTATCTGCTTAGAGTCCCATGCTTTCCATGGGCCGACATCTAGTAGAAGCAGCAGAGTATTGCACATGAAGTTTTTTGAAGTTCGAAAAAGGGACATTGACAGGGTGTGTCTGTAATACTATCCCTAGTGTGACGTACCCTCTGATTCTTTGTTTCTGACCAGTGGGAGTTTAAGTTGTAAGCGTTAAGTGTAGTTAGAGACCATGATGTGTGAACGATCTATGGTTTTTCCCAAGAAACTTCAACTCCAAAAGGGGAGGAAGGGTGGGCGCCTGTGAATCCAAGGAGATAAAAGCATCAGAAATACTATTACGGCGAGTAATGTATCCGTTCTGAGGCTTGTGGAAATGCTTGGACTCACATGATATCTATCCATCTATCTATATTTACTTTTATGTAGCGCCATTCGCCCGGAGGCCTCAGAGCGCTCACAAAGACAGACGGACACTAATACGGAAAAGGGACAAGAAAACGGCAGGATGCTGGTTTTCAAGGGAGGTAAGCGGAAGTTGTTAGCTGGTTATTATTAACCTCCTGATGGGAGTACATTTCTCCTGATGGGAGCTTTCTTTATTTTGTTAATAAGATAGTTTGGCGTGGTACCAGCTAAACATTTAAAAACTATGACTGCGCCTTTGAATTTTATTCTTTGTTCAAGGGGGAGCCAGTGTAGTTTCCTCCTTGTTGTTGAGATCTTAAAGTGTCGGCTGAGCCCATTAACAGCCCTGACAGCTCCAATCTGAATAGTTTGCATTTTTATTATGTTGGATTTCGAGGTGTCCATTAGTAGACTATTACAGTAGTCTAATTTGGAATTTATTATGGCGCCGGTAATCAGGGCAAGGTTGTGCTTGGATAGATATGGGTGGATTTGCCATAATAAAGTGGAGTAAAAAGCATATATGGATTTTAAACATGATGCATGCCTCTTGAAAGATAGATGAGAGTCCATGAAAATACCCAGTGATTTTACGTGATCAGATACCAAGATATTGTTGTTATTAATTTTAAAGCTTTCATATTGATCATCAGGTTTTTTTAATCTCTGTGAAGTGCCAACTATCAATAATTCTGTTTTAGCTTTATTGAGAGCCAACAAATTGGTTGCCATCCATTTTTGTACAGCATAGAACACCTCCCTTAGTCTTTGGGCATCCTTTTCATAGTCTCCTGACAGCGTGAAAACCAACTGGGTGTCATCGGCATAGTTCGCAAACCTGACATCCAGGCTTGGTAACATGTTGCGTAATAGCTTAGAGAAAATGTTAAAAAGTAGCGGCGACAAGCAGGACCCCTGACGGACACCACAGAGCAGCAAGGTTTTTAGGGAGGTGAAATTCCCCTTAGCTACTGCCGCCATTCTGGGTCCCAGAAAGGATTTAAACCAATTTGCTGCAGAAGGAGAACATCTACCGACTGTTATTAGTCTTTCAGCAAGAAGATTGTGATCAATCAGATCAAACACAGAGTAAAGATCTAGCAGCAAGAGTAGAGCCGGGTTCCCTTTTTCGATAAGAGGGAATGTTTGTCTGGAGATCTAGAAGAGCTGTCTCAGTGCCATGATTGGCATGAAAACCTTATTGTTCATCCGCAAGAATATTATTTTTTTCTACGAATGTCTCACACTGTTGGTATGCAATCTTGTCAATTATCTTTAACAAAAACGTCACATTAGTATTGGGCCTGAAATTTCCTGGGACTGAAGGATCAAGATTGTCTTTTTTGATAAGCGGAGTGATCCATGCTTCTTTAATGTTACCTGGGACATAGGATTCATCAAAGGACTGGTTCACAAAACGGACAACCCAAGGTGCTAGCTAGAGTCTCTGCAAAATCCTTGAAGAGTTTAGCAGGGAAAACATCTCCTTTACATGAGGAGGGTTTTAGGTTGTGAATGATCTCAAGAACCTCCAACTCTGATACCCTTTCAAAGGAGAAAGCTTTGGGGTGGATTTGAACATGATGAGCTACAGGCTACGCTGTTATAGCATTATTAGTGAGAGTAATTAACGGTTGTCTGATGGCCTGCTGATGGTTTCCTGTTTTGCTAATGAAGCCATCATGAATCGCTCGACACTAGGCATAGGCATTGCTCTCTTGTTCCTGGCAACTTACTGGGGCATTTTTTTTTAGCTGCTGTATGATGGTAAATATTTATTTCAAATGGGATTTTGCTTGGTGGATTCTTTCATTGAATTATTTGGCTTTAGCATTAAAGATCAATTGTTTGTAGCATTTTACTGCCTTTTTATAACTAGATATTGTCTCTACTGACAAAGCTTTTCTGCAGAGCAGTACCGTTTTTGGGATTGGTTCATATAGCTTCCAAAATTTCCTCTGAGAACCATTTATTTTGGTCCATAGATCTATTAATCTTGGCTGGTTTAAGGGGGGGGCTAGAGTTTCAAAAGCAGAGTTGGTGGCCATTCTGAACAAGTAGGTAAAATCATAGCATAGACTTAGGAGCAGTTCTTGTAGAAGGAGGTGGGCTGTTTGAAGATAGCGCTGCGAAAAGATGTTTCAGCACCGCTTGTCCCACCTGTGTATCACCCTTGAAATGTGTGTTTAGACAGTAATGTTGGGTGAAGGTGTGTACTGAACTCCAATTAGCAGCTTTGCAAAAGGGCGTCCAGGGGAACATTTGCTACGAAGGCTAGAGATGCCCCTGGGCCTTCTCTTCCATCGGCTACAGAAAAAATCTATTTTTCTGATAGGTTTCCTTTTTGAAGGTAGAACATGACAGCTTTACGTACATCGAGTGTATGAAGGTTTTATTTGCAGCTGCGTGTGTTGAGTTTTGGAAAAACGCAGGAAGTTCTATAGTTTGTGGTTGACATAAAATGTAGATATAAATTAAGGTGAAGAGAATTGAGGGTTAGTGAGTAGCCCCATTTTGTCCTTGTGTAGGACTACATAGGGGTCCGACAGCACCTGTAGTTCGCGAACCCTTCGATAGAGGTAATAGCTATAAGAAAGGCTGTATTGTATGTTTAAGGCTGGCCTTGTACATTGGCTCGAAGGGGGGCCCCTCCCATGAGCCTTGTGAGTATGACATGGAGGTCCCAGCCGGAAGAAGGATTAGAAACTGGAGGGTATCTTTTTTTTATTTTTTTTAAATTTTCCTTTATTGGTTTTACAAAAACAGAAGACAAAAGAAGGGCAAACAGTATTCAAAGAAAATTGTACATCGTCCAGGGGTACATGTCAGAGAAGCACTGCACAGTAACAAACAATATTAAAATGGCTTAGATTCGTGACAGTTCCATTTGCCTGGGTATGTCTCTTACACTGTTCACCCCGACCCGCTCCCACCCCCCTCCCCCACTTGGGATAATGTACATCGTAAGTATAATCGTCTGACAAACATTGGGAGCACATATTTGGCATTGTGCGACATCCGTCGTCACCGTGGCTGCTGGGAATGAGTCTCTGATCCTTCGCAATGTTCTTTAGAGTACGACCTCGTTAAGTTAGGCTTCTGAGGGTTCTTCTGACTGGGAGTCTGTGATAGGTGTGATGTGTTTGTTCTTAAAGTCCATCCATAAGGTTTCACATTTGGCTGATTTATTGTGCAGGGAGGCTGTGATTGTTTCCATAACGTAGATGCTCGTGGCTAGTTTAATCCACTCATTTTTCCCTGGTGTTAGGGGAGACTTCCATTTGATCGCTATCAGGGCTCTCGCCGCCAACAGCAGCTGGGGGGCCAGACCTCTCATCCGGAGCCACTCTTCATCGTCTCTCTCAAGGCCGAACAGCACAAGGAGTGGGTCGAGCTCTCTTTGGATTCCATCGATCTCCTTAATCCATCCCAGGACCTCGGTCCAATACACTGTGATATGCGGGCAGCTCCACCACATGTGCCAGTAGTCAGCAGATGCTCCACAGTTCCTCCAGCATCTCGGACTCAACGACTGGAACATTTTAGAGAGTTTAAGTGGATCATAATGCCACCTATGTAAGAGCTGTATGGCATGGAGCTTGTATTGATTGGACAAGGAGGCTTTGGGTGCAGCTCTGCACATTAAATCCCATTGGTCGGGGAGTATCTCTTCACCAAAGTCTTTTTCCCACCTGGCTCCGAGGGGGTTTGTGGATCCACCCCCCGCCGCTATTAGCGTCTGATACATCACAGATATAAGACCTTTCACCTCCGTTCTGGAGTCTAGTAGTTTCTCGAAGGCGGTAAGATCCCTCTTCAGTTTCTCTCTCCACTCAGGTTTCGTTAGCACCCCCTTCAATTGGAGAAAGTGGAATGTCGATAAGTTACCTATCCCCAATGCTGTGGTTAGGTCCGGTAGCGTTATGAACAAGTCCTTTCTTTGGAGTTGGCCCACCCTCTCCAGGCCCGCCTCATACCATGACTGAAACCGTTCTAAATTCGGAATATGGTCGTTTATGCCAGGAGACCACAAGTGACTGAGTGGGGATGGCCAGGTTGTGACTTCTCGCATCTCTTTCCCAGTGTGCCATATGCTCCATATGGTGGTCAATATGGGATGGTGTTTGATTCTCCTCTGGACCCTCTGGTAAGGAGACCATAGCCATTCCGCTACCGTGGCGGGGGACATGTAATGATTGTCCATCTGTAACCATTGCAGGTGTTTGTGGTCTCTAAAGTGCGGAATCAAGACACGTAGCTGGACGGCTTTGTAGTAAGTAGTTAGATCGGGAAGGCCTACCCCTCCTTTGTCTTTGGGGAGTATAAGTGTGTCATATGCGATCCTCGGTCTTTTCCCCTGCCAAATAAATTGCATCATAATCTTCCGGGCCTCTGTAAAGAATGTTTTGGGCATCTCAATTGGGAGCATCTGGAAAGGGTAGAGGAAGCGTTATCTCTCTCACCTTACGTTCTTCCCTCCGTTCTCTTAGCTTGATAGCTAGTAGTGCACCGGCCTTGTCCCCTTTCTCGTAATATGTTTGCTTGAGGAATTGCAGTTTTCTCACTACCTGGCCATGTTCTAACAATCGTAGTTCCTCCCTTTTACGGTGGGCTGCGTCTAGTTTGGTGGGGTCTGCCCCTGCATTATCTCTCACTTCTACTTCCAGCTGGTGTATCTCATTACGTAGTTTATTTTCTATAATATTGCGTTCCCTTTTTTTAGAGGAGCCCTCGCGCATCAGTACTCCCCTCCACGTGGCCTTCCCAGCCTCCCAAATCACTTGTTTGGAGACCTCCCTGTTGTTTACCTTGAAATATTCTTCAATCTCGGTCTCCATTTCGTTTTTGAACACTGCATCAGTCCAAAGGGACTCGTTGCAGCGTCAAGATCCACCAGCGACTGGTAGGTCGGTCCAAATGACGTCCGCCAAAACCATAACATGATCAGACCATGTTATTGGGACGATTCCAGAGTAGCTTGTGGATTCTGAAAGGTCAGGAGAAAGGAATATGTAATCTATCCGTGTGAGTGTGCCATGGGGATGTGAATAAAAGGTGAAGCCACTTTCGTCCGGGTGTAGAGTTCTCCACACGTTACGTAGGTTGTATAGATCCATCATGGCGGCAAATTCAGTACGGTTCCCTTTGTGTTGGGTCTTCAGGCCCGGCGTGCCTGGTCTCCAGTCCACGGCAGGGTCTACCCATTGATTAAAGTCACCACCCAGGATGAGCTGACCCGCGGTCTCTAGCACAATTTTGGGGATCGTTTTTCTAAGGAATGCGGCCTGTCCGCTGTTGGGTGAGTATATTGTAGCAATTGTGACCTGGACTCGTGCAATTCTCCCCACTATTAGAAGGGCTCGACCACTCACATCCGACCAAGTCTTTTCCAATTCAAACCCAACTCCCTTCTTGATGAGGATTCCAACACCTGCCTTCCTGAGTGGGCAGGAGCCCCAGTATTCCATACCCCCACGTCTTCCCAGGATTCTTCGCTCTTCTCCCCGTCTCTTGGATGAGAAGAATGTCTATGTTAGATCTACGGAATTCTCTGTGGACCAGTGATCTCTTAGTAGGAGAGTTCAGTCCCTTCGCATTGACAGTCCCAACTCTCAGGAGACCCTTGCCCTTAGACTTCTCAAGTGAAATCATCGATGATTTGGGTTTGAGGATCGCCCATTTGTTGCAGCCAGCTAGGTTTGCCGATTCTCAGTGACATCTGGACGGTGACATTCCGGAGTGCGCCCAATGATGCGCATACATTTCCCAAGTGTCTCTGACCCTTCACCTCTCCCCCCCCCTGTTCCGTCGTATCTGGTGGAGCTCCATTGAGCTTGGGAACTGGGGGTGCTGCCTGGGCAGCTGTTGACGGCGTCCGGTACGGGCCAGATGACATTATGCGGCCCGTTGGCGGACCATCAGTGGGGACCGTTGCTTCACGGTCCCGGTCGAGTATACCATCACAATTTAAGGGTGAGCCCCCTTTTTCAATCCCCCCCCAAAAAACATTGTAGAACTTCAACAGTAATGGCAACAAGCATATAAAAGTTTAATGTTACGTGTGTTCCCGGGGCCTCCCGCGAGAGTTTACATCGTCGCTTAGTCCAGAGGGGTGCCCCGCCAGCGGTGGCACCCCAACGGCGGGTATTGCTTCTTCGGAACTCTGCGGGGGCCGGTGTCTCGTTCCTCACCGGTAGTCACATTTGGCCGGGTCGTACACATTTCAACTCCCTTGCTCCTTATCATGTGTGTTGTTGGCGCGTCTATATTTCCTCGATCCCTTCACCCTCTTGCGCCTGGGGTCCTGGAGCTCCCACTGTGGTCCCAGCTGCTCATTGTCACCTCCTTCGTTGCCCTTCGAGCCCGTGCCAAGAAAGTCAGCGATACAGTCCTTGATTTCGTCCTCAGAGCGTAGCACAATTATTCTGCCCCCGTGCTCAAAGGTGAGCGAGAAAGGGTTGCCCCACCTATATCGTGTACCTTGGTCCTTGAGCAATTTCGTCAGGGGGCTGCAGAGGCGTCTAAGTGCCAATGTTAGTGACGATAAATCTTGAAAGATCGTGATTTGGGCGCCCCCCATCGTGAGTGGGCCTCCAGATCTGGCCTTCTCCAGAATCCTGGTCTTGTCCTGATAGCGATGGAATTTGGCTAGGACAGAACGCGGGCCGCCAGACGGTCCACCAGCTCTGTGTATGCGTTCGGTCATGGGCTCATCAATATCCTCATCAGCGGTGAGTATTTTTATGATATCATATATGGTATCTCTGAGGTCTTTTTCAGTTTCTCCTTCGCGCTCTGGGATACCGAAAAAGCGGAGATTGTTCCTCCTCTCCCTATTTTCTAAGTCATCCATCTTAAGCCGCGCCTCAACCTCTCTTTTCTCAATGTTACGAATCCGTACATCCATCTGGGTTTCGAGGGTATCGATCGACGTTTGATTATTTTCCACACATTCCAACCGCTCCTCAAATCTGTCCATCCTCTGAGTAATTTTATCGATTTTGCCGCCTAGGTTGGCTCCCATGTTTTTTATCTCATTCAGTAATGTGGTAATGTCTCCTTTGGTGGCGGCAGCACTCTCCTCCGCTGGGTCCGTGGACATGTTTGCTGCAGGCCTGCGTGGCGGGGGGAGAGGGTCGTAGGCAAATCTGGCTAGTTTGTGGAGTGGGTCCATACAGTACGACCCGGGTTAGAGGAGGCACACGCCCCTGGGTAGGGGGCCCTTCCCTCTATGGAGACATGCAGGGTTGCAGGTTCAAGGCTGTCTTCCATTTTCGGTATCTCGTGTGGGTTGACGTGGAGCCATCGAAAGTTTAGGTGACCAGTCTGTGAGGCGTAGGACGATGGCGGCCATTAGTTATCTAGGGGATCGGGCGCTTCACCTTGGGTCCCGCGCCACCTCTTTATCCCCACGTGGCCTGGTCAGGATCGGGGCCACCTAGAGCGATGTACATCTATGCCGGGCGCTCAAAGGTGGGGGGGTCAATCCACCGAGTGACGGGCTTCAGGACTACGAGGAGCCTTGATCTCAGCCGGCTGTGTAGGCCGCACTCGACTCGGAGTGCGGCCTAGTTCCTTGGCGGGGCCTTCTGTTGTTCCACAGGCCAGGAGTGGGGGTCCGTGCTGGGAAGTCAGCGGGGGCACTCCAACACTAGGGGCTGCGGTCTGGGGGAGGCACATCGACGGGAAGTCCAGAAGTCGAGTGTTCTCCTCCAGGTAGGCCCGCCTTCCAGCGCGGTTGCGTCGGCCAACTAGTTTTGTTTCCTCGCTTCCGACGGGGTGAAAACTTCAGATAGGGTTTTCCCGGGCTTCCCAGCCCCGATTTCGTTCGGATTTTTTCCCTGCTCCGTGGGGAGGTGTTCCGACGCCTTATTCACGGGTTTGTCGCCGTGGGGGGGGGGGGGGGTCGCAACGTGGGGGCTCAAGTCACTTCGCGGACCATCGACGACTGAGCTCACACGGGGTAGGCGATCATCCGTGCGCCCCCTGGTGGCCAGTCGGGTATCGTTTTTTAACAACCTCCATGAATGCTTTGAGTACTGGCACCTTGCATCGTGAAATTTTGCTTTGAGATGTGGTGTAAGGGGAAAGAGCCCCTAGGTGTTCTTTTATTGCGTCAAAGACTAATCTGGAGTCAAGAAGATACAGAAGGTAAGTGTTGTGGAGAATTCTCAAAAATGTGCTAATTCCCTTCTACCTTAGAGACCCCAGCTCTTTTGCTGGACTTTAGGACTTTTAATTTTTTTCCCGGAGAGTGAGAGACTTTGTTCCCACTCTCTCATGCATTATTGTTTGATTTTAACTCCGTTTCTTTTGGTTCAAACTCCATAGGCATCATCTTTTAACATTGTGACACACAGCACCCTCAGTGCAGTGTCACAGAGAAATCCTTTGGATTTCTGCTAAGGTTTGAATACCTTTGACTCTTTATAGAGCCAGCACACGCTATCTTGCAATAGGGTGCTGGAGGGGTTACTTAGTATCCCCTTTGTCTATCTTCCCATGTAACATTTTTATGTTACCCTTTCTACAATTAATGGCTGGTGGCAGTGGTTTACCTTTCCCTACCATTGTGTGTTTTTACCACGGGCTGCGATCGCAGCTACAGTATAGCATCCATGCGTGCCCATTCAGTCAAAATTGCTGCAGTCTTCTTTTTTTCTCGCCATTTCTTGTTGGAAAGGTCCTTCATGAGATTTACTCTGCACGCCAAACCAGGTTTAGTCCTTTTGTTAGTTTCGTCTTTGGCGGCATTGTGATGCTGGAAATGCATTGGAGGGACAGGGCCTCCATATCCTTGTCTTTTATTGCTTTATCATATGTGTTCTGTCTTGTTTTCCGTGCTGGAGTTCATGTGGGACTCCTGGCGGTGCGGCTCTTCCTCCTTTTGCTTTGGTGAAAAGACCCTGGGGATTCCCTTATGGCACCCTTGGGTGGGAGTACGACCCTGTACTCCTAGTGTATGTTTTTGGGCACCTGTGTGTGGCCCACAGAGCAGGGTATGGGTTGGTGGCAGCTCCATGCTTAATTTGACAGGTGCTCCGAGTTTCCTCCATTTTAGGGATACCCAGGCCCTGCCATTGGAATCAGTTGATTCCTGATGGGAAACATGGGGGCCCATGTAGCCTCTTGCTTTTTATTGCCCGTTACCTTATTTTCCCGAAGTCCCGGGAAGCCCTGACTATGTCCCTTCCCCCTGACTGGCTGTTGGGTGGAAGGTCCCTATATGGTAGTGTGGGGGAAGTCCAGGCCAGACTGGCTGGAGCCTTCCCAATGACTATGTTGTGGGTACGCCCGTGGGGTGGGACCTGGGTGAATGGAGTGTGTGACGAATATGCCTTTCATGTTATGGTTGTCTAGTATCTGGTGTATGACAATGACTGAGACAGCCCTGCCCGAAACTGTTATGAATGCAGTGTGCAGTGCTGAATGGAAGAGTGCTTGTCCGAATCCACATTTCGTGTTGAGAGTGTCTGGATGGAGAAGAATGGCCTGAATGCACTGTGAGCCTGATTGGCTACCTGACTGCACGAATGCCTGTCTGAATGATGGGTTGCCTGTGTGACCGAACAGAGTAAATGGGAGATGAACAGATCAACAGTATATCTGGGGGCCTCTCACTGAAGGAAATCGTTCAGAAGCTGAAGCTGATACTTGATGCTTAACCTTGAAGCCCGCTGGAAGAAGAATTGCTGCTGCTTTCCTTTGCTAATCTGAAAGCCGCGTGACTGTCAAGGAACTGATCCAAGAGAGGACCTGGCTAGGAGACCTCTTCCCGAGCTACGAGGGACCAGTGTGCACCAGCTGATCTTTGTCAAAGATCCCTGGATATCAGACCTTCGAAAGGCTGCCAACCGGAGACAGGGATCGCTGCGGAATCACGAAGCAAAGCACCCGGACATTGAAGTCCATCACCGTCGATGACCGCCGTTGACGACTGGAGCCGCAGTGCTCCTTTGCCTAAGACATTTGATCCAAGGACTCCCTTGCTCATCACCGTCGACTGCTTTCATCCTGCCGGAGAAAGTCAAGGCTGCCGACGACCGAGGAGAATCCGCCGGTGGGTTTCCCGCCACCCAACGCCCTTGCTGGGCCAAAGTTCTTCATCGACTTCTTGCGGCAATGAACACTCGTCATCGAGATGTACCGCACGCCTCGGCTTGCAGGACGTTTTCGACCGATCGTCAACGAGCACCGCAAGAACCGAAGCTGCTGTTGCAACGACAGTGTTCACACTTTTCTTCACTGACTCTCGAAGACCCGTGGCTCCTGCCTTAAAGGGAGTGCACTCAAGAAGGGACTGTCAACAACTCACCGAAGAACTCTACGAAACTAGGTACTTTGGGGTCATGGAACCTTTTAGAAGGAATCGAGACTATGTTAAGTATAATTGGACTGGGCTTGTCAATACGCTTTATTTAGAGGTTGCCCGAGTGGGGGGATCCGCACACAGAACTGTGTCTAGTTGGGTGGGGACCCAGTATTCTGCCATTGCTTGATTTAACTTGCTTTCCTTCGGTGTCCATCGTCGATTCATCTTATAATCGGATCCGTATGCCATTCTGAACTGTTAGCAGTTGACGCATTTCAAAGGGATCGATAGTTAAGAGTGGTACCACGTAGACCTTAATATATTTGCCATTGTCGTATGGTCAGAGTACAACGTGTGTTATTGTGATTGTATATAGAATGTGAACCTTATTTATGTAAAGACTGTTTTCATTAACAGTGTGTGGACATTCCTTTGTGGGTGCTTGGGGACAACACTGTACTTAAGACCCAGCCCGCACCACCTCCGGAGAGCCAAGCCTTGGTTGCTCGACCACAATACCATAAGAGAGAATCTTGGCTGGGGTGCTCTGTGCCTCTAATCTGACATATAGAGAGCAGGAGTACAGATACCACCCTCCAGTCTTTACAGGGATACACTGGTGAAGCCCGCATCTGGCTCCAGCGTGTCTGGTAGAGCAGGAAGCGAGGGAGGTACCTGAAGCTCCCTGTGCTTAGTCTTCTTGGTTACAGGAATGCACCCAAAGCTGATTGGCCGGCTAGCTGTCCTTGCAGGACAGCCACCCTGCTGTGAGAGTGACAGCTAGGCTGCCAATGAATGAGAACGACTTGCATAAAAGGTGAGGTCTTTTGCAAGGAAGGCAGAGTCGACAACTGGACGAAGGAATCTGAAGAACAACTTGGAAGAGAAGCTTGCTGCAACTCCTAGGCTGTTGGTTTGCCCGGTGAAGCCCTGCTGCAGTGCTGAAGCTCCGAATTCGCCTCGACTAGAGAAGCCCCGCAAAGGACGACTTCTCCCCTTGGGTTGGTGAGACCAATCTACCCCAAGACAAACTCGACTGAAAACCCTCTCTCTGCTGGCTGTACTTCCATTGTTGCTGCAGAAACCGAGTGCCAGGGGGAAAGGAACGCCAGAATCGAGTGCATTGTTTTTAAGCTGGAGCCAAGCTCCAGGCAGACCCTCCGGACTCCTTCGAAGTAGGACTAACCAAGCCTGAGCCACCCCAAAAGAGCACTGGACCCCAGAAGCAAGGAAAGTCTATAAGGTGTCAAAGAACCACGGTAGTGCTATCCGCGAGAAGCTGAAACCGCTTAGTGCCACTGATCTGAAGTTTGCCCATTGCTGCCGCCGACCTTCAATTTGTAGTGCAGGAGTCCCCAGACGTCCTCCATCTTGTCCCCACAACTGAAACCCAGGAACAACAGGATCTGCCGACCTACAAAGGAACAGAAGCCAGCTGGAACCAATTTCTTCTAGCCAAAGGTACTGTAAAACTAAGAGGACTTACCTCTTGTCGTGTAGCCTTGCTAGTTCTCAGTTGAGACTTGTCTTGGTTGCCCTTGCAGAGTTGCTTGCAGCTTTGCCCCTCAAAAGCCTCCCAGCTTGTGGCCCTACAGTGATTTCATTTTTTATATTAAAACTTCTAATACATTGAGCAAGACTTTTTACCTACCTGCACGAAGTGCTTCAGCTCACCTAGACTTTTGTTCAACTAACACTGGCTGTCGTGGCTCTCTGAAAGACTCCTCTTACCTATGACTTTGTGCTTTGCCTTTCCCCAGAAAAGGGTTAACTTATCTAGTATTGGAGGGTTCAAAAAGTACTTCACTGCTTAAGAATTTTTGATAACCATTGTTTTATTCCTTCAACTTCTTTTGACAATAACCTCAGTATTGCTCTAAATGTACCAGTGATATATTAATGTCCACAGTGTCCTAGTTATTTAAGGCACCTCAGGGTGTAGGAAGAATCTGTGTGCCATCCCAAATGGGTATTTGCTGATTTAAAGAAACAGTGTGTATTTTGAAGTATATTTTTGTGTTACATATATATTGCTCTCTTCTAATGAAGGCGTACTCAACTGACTGTTAAATTAATAATTGTTTAATCAAGAAACCTTAAGTGTTGATTTGAATACCTGTCACTGTGAATCTCTGTGTGATAACCCTACAGCTCACATTGACCATTCTTGAGATACGCCTGGCTGCTCAGTCACTCTATCAACTTGTGTAGTACATGCAAGAGTTGTGTTAACTATTGCCAAGAGGTCAAGGCTGGTGCATTCTCCCACAGGGTACTGCATACATTCTTGCCTAACACCTAGTAAGTCCTTTAAGTACAAAAACGCAACAGTTGGGAGAGGACTTGAAGTCTTGACAAGCAGCGAATTAGGAAGAGTTCTTGTGGATTTCTTCCAGTGTCTAGCGTTATTGAAGTAGCAAGTTAACAACTAACAAAGGAGACCTTTAATCAGACTTGAGAAGGGGACACAAGCACCTACTTGGGTACAAGGTAAGAGGGGGTTGCCCTGGACACCTGTTCATGCACTGCAATGCTCCGGAGCAACTCCTTGGAATCAGGTAAGCAATACCTTTTTCCCCACAGTACCTTAGGTTAGAAGAAAATGTTTGTGCTGGATGCTCCGCGATATTGCAGCTCTGGACCCAACCTCCGGATTCCTTGGTCTGGTGACTGAAGGCAGGACAATGGATGGGATCTCTCAGCAGCAGCCTCGAGGGAGGACCTGTGGCACAACTTCTTGGTTCACTCTGCGGTTTTGGCACCTTTTCTGCAGCACCAACAAAGGACACGGATCACCCGATCAATCTTCTTCGCTTCCTGCAGTCCCACACTCTGGTGAGGGGGTCTAGGTGAGTTGGACCGGATCTCTGGAGTGTCCTTATGGGTTCAGCAAAGATTTGGACGGATTTGGCCTTTCCACGACGATGCACTCGAAATGGGGAGCAGGTCTCCTGGTATTGGGGTTCTGCAGCACTGCAAGCTCCTAGGACCTCGGGAGATGGCTTGTTTCAAAGTTTGTCTTGGCACTGGTTGTTCCCACCAGCCAAAGGGAAGGAGGAGTCCTCTTCGGAGCTCCTCTGTCGCACAGAAAACAGGGTCAGGACAGCAGTGGTCGCTTCACGGTGTTGCAAAGGGTCTACATGTATCTCTGGTCGTCTTCTTCTTCGGATACTTCTGTTTCTAGTGGTCGACTTCCTTTTCACTCCAGAAGCCTCACCTTTTATACAGTTTCAGCACACACGCCTCTGTAATCTGAGCATTTTACAGAAAGGGGTGTTTGGCTGTCCAATGATGACAGCCAAACCCCCAGTGGCACTCCCACAGACAACGGACAGGGGAGTGGAAAACTCCTCCCCTACTTCCTGCCTGCCCCAACACTCTGGAGCCTAGGCGTGGATACCTACTGGTTGCCACCAAATGCAAAACACACACTGACCTCCTGCTCCCAGAATGGTAGAAGGGCTAACAAAGAACAACCATGCTAGTAATGGCAAAAAAAAGAAGGGAGGCCCTAAATTGGTACTTTGGTGACCCTATTGTGCACCGCCAAGGCTATGGACATAGCCTGCGGTACAAAAAACACACAATAGTTGGTAGAACACGTCCACTGCCACCATCCATAACTAGGCGATTGTCTATGAAACTAAAACGTTGCAAGAGCAGAGAGAAGGGGGATACTAGGTATCCCTTTGGCCTTCCACTGAAGGTGTGTGCCAATCTCTCAGACTATAGAGTTTTGGGAGAGATACTCTATCCTTACGAACTGTAGTTACTTGAGGATACAGAAATAAATCTTAAAGGAGGATCCTAAGGGTCCCCAGTAACACCGCCGATAAGGAGCTGCGTGCTGCAGTAGTAAAAACACAGATGCCTTTAAGAGTTGTGGAGCAGACAGACTCCACAGTACAGGTAGAATACAAATAATAGAGTTCCAAAAGATTGAGCCCACAAGAATGAATGAGAGGAAAAAGGCTTCACTCATTCAGAATTGAAAGAAAAGGTCCCAGAAGTCCAGCAAAAACTGATGGGGTCTCACTGGGAGAGGGGATGAAGCATACAAATGATAAAACTCCAACAGTTGCCAGGATACTTTTCTGAATAGTAAAACACAAATTCATGTAACAGTATAAACTACATTTAGGATACCCCTCAGATTGGCTGAGTAAAACCGAATGTTGTAATCAACTATTACAGTTGCTTTTCAGATCAGTGGAACTGAGACTAAGGTAAGCAAGAACTCTTTACATTATTTTAGGATGGCGCAAGGCAGACTAAGGTTAGTAAAACCCTAACTACATGCAGGATAACATTCAGTTATACAAGGGGAGTTAGACCCAAAAGTGTAATAAAGTATTACAGTTGCTTTTCAGAGCCGTGTAACACAGACTAATGTAAGCAAGAACTCTTTACACTATTTTAGGATTGTACAAGGCAGACCAAGGTCAGCTAAACCCACAGTACACTTATACAGAAAGGCACACAGCTATTACAGGTAGGTAAAACGCAAGGCAGACTTATTCTAAACAGGCTATACACGACCCTCCACCTTATAACAATTATGAAAGCTGCGAAATCAGCAGTTTTTAAAAAAAAGCGCAAAAACAGGTTTTTGGAGAAACACTGGCAAAAAATTGCAGATATTTCAAAAACTTTTTTTTTTTTTTTTTAAAAGGCTCAAGGGGTTAATTTCTCAAAACTTGTTTGACTCAAGAAATGAAATGAGCAAACATCTCAACACTTGGCAAAAAAAAAAAAAACAAAAAAAAAAGGAGCAGCCCAATCCACAAAGAACATCTGCATGGGCGCATCCTATATGCACCCATTCAGATGGCCTTTTTCACCTCTTTGCTCAAATCAGGTGCCGTTTCTGCGCATCAAAAAGCACATCCCAAATTGACAAACAAGATGCGCTTTTAAATGTGCAGAATTGTAAGCAACCCAATGCGCCTGCTTTGAATAGCTACACGGCGGCTGCCACAGCATGACCGGGCCTTTATTGAACCAGTCATGCGATACTTTAAAAAAAAAAAGTTTTTATTTTTTTAAGTGTGACAGCTGCTGTGTCACTTGCATTTCTGTTCCTCACTTGCATTTCTGTTTCTCAAACAGAATAGAAATGTATTTTTTGGGTTGCATTTTACAGTGGCAGGCCCAAAGGGCTCGTCACTGTGAAATGCACGGGGAGCCTGAAGAACCTTATCAGGAGAGCGCTTCCAACACAAACGTATTCAAGGCAGTTTGCAAGCTCATCATTTGCTCTACAGCCCAGACCTGTGGAAATGCGCTGGACCCCTTTGAGAATAAGGCGACTGCTAATTTTCAAAAATGTGTTATCTATCCTTTGCGCTATTTTTAGATGCCCCATTTTTTGTAAAGATTTGGAACAAAATCATAAATTTTCTAAAATTAAGAAATGGTCCCAATATTTTTTGTTCTTTTTTAGCACATGGCTAATCATAACCTTAAGCATATAAAAGAAATATGGAAAATAAGCCGATAAAATGACCATACAATACAATAAAATAGAAAGTTATAAATTACAACTTCAACATCAATGCATTGCCATAAATATTTTCCAAAACACAAGTAAATACACAAAATTGATTGAAACACCATAAACCATTTCAAGACAGATCAATATCTTGCAGGGAAGACCAAACAATCACACCATATGTAAAAAGCTGCTGAATATATTGCTCCCCAAAAATGATCAGAACTAATCAGGTCAAAATCAGACAGTAGATTGGAATAGGCCTTTATGTAAAGTGCTTGTAATACCCGACATTCCGTTAAGATAGGTCTAGTAGTCTCGGTTGTTAAGCTTCTATCCTCATTGGGACTGTTTAACCAATAACCCAGGTACTCACAAATGGGCAGAAGGTTGAAACGTAAGTTATAAATCATCTGAGCTTCACCCCACTTAGCTTTGCTAAGTTAGAACGAGGGACGTTATCGTTAGCGCTATGAAAGATAAATGTGCTATAGTGCTTTTTCTCTGGCATCTTAGTTACGTTTGTAACTTTATCCCACTGAAGCAACCTTTTACACAAAATAGTGAGTCCATTAGGCAAAGAGAGCACTTGCTCAAATGTGAAGACTAGGTTAGTCATGTGAGGCATGACGGTATCCCTCAAACCTTTAAGGAGGCCCTTATTGTTAACGGGGTCAGTCATTTCTGCCAATAGTCGCATTAAAGTACAACTCCTAATCTGGCAACCCATAAGTTTGCTGTATAAGTGGCAGCGACGTATTAGCCACTAAATTGAATGCACTCACACCTAGCTGCTTCTACTGGTACAGCCTTTAGACCGTTAAAATAGATTGGAGAATTCTCCCCTCTATGTGCTCGGACCACTATGTAACTCTCATACAAGATTTCGAACCCATACAACAGGCCCGGTACAATGCTTGAGTTCTATATAGCTAGCAACCCCTCAACGTTGTTACCACCTTCATGCATCATATACTTTGATATTATATGCCACTTCTTCCAGATTTTTCTTATGTGGTCTGCAAAAAAACGTTTTAGTTGGTAACGATTTTATAGGAAATCCTAAGTAAACATATTTATCCACTACTTCCAGGGGCAGCGGTTCCAGTTTCCATACTAACTTTTTTTGCACTATGCTTGCTACTTATTATTAAGATTTTAGTTTTATTGATGGTAAAATGGTTAGCTGTAGAATATGCCCCCCCCCAGTGCATTGCTGGACCTCTGCAAACCAATGGGCGTTCGATCAATAAGAACTGTCGTCCGCGTAAACTAGCCAAGTCACGGGTTCACTTCCTATGCGAGGAGGGAAATTGACAACAAAAAAACTGCCCAGGTCAGCGATAAAAAGATTAAACAAGATGGGTGTTAGAGCGTACCCCTGCTTTAGGCCTCTATTAGTGTTAATTTCCTAGGATAGGAGCCCATCTTTGTTCAAGCGAATTGAGACCTTCGTATCACTAACAGTTGGAAAAAGTACAGCAGGATGGGGTCCACTCCCCAAGCTCTAAGTTTGAGCCATAATAAGGGGCAGCAGATAGAATTGATAGCTTTTGTAAAGTCTACAAAACATAGATACAGCTTTCCCTCCAGATCTTTGGAGCTTTCCACTATCAAATAATGGAGCGCACATAGATTATTAACAGTACTATGCCCCCTTATGAACCGTGTCTGGAATTTATTAAGAGGCTGTTTTTTTTCAACCCACTGTGACAAACGCTTTAGCAATAAAGCTGCAAATAGTTTGGAACTGGAATGCAGCATAGTAAGTAGTAATGACAGGAATCTATCCTATCACCACTCTTGTACACTGGAACCAAGATAGACTCCCTCCAGCTGTCTGGTATTGGGCCACTGCCCAGTATGTTCCGATAAAGGTGATCAAGTTGGATGGCCCAAAATTCTGTGTTTGCTTTATACACCACAATTGCCATGGTATCAGGACGGGGGCGCCTAGATGATTTCAGCTTGTTAAATAGGACTAGGATGTCGTCGGAATCCCATCCAAACGAGGGCTCAGCTGGGAGACCTTTGGACACAGCAACAGCATCCACCAACCCTTCGTCCATCGTCCCAATATAAATCAGTGAGATATTCCATCCAGGTCTCTTCCTGAAGCACATTAAGTTCCTGCCCACCATCATTAGTTAAATATTGCCTAAAATATGACCAATAATTCCTATTGTCATTCGCTTTAAGTGTGAACATAAATTTCCAGCTACTACTGGACATAGTATGCCTGTGCCCTCTAAGAATTTTTATATTTGGTTGAGAGAGAACACATTTCCCCCCTTCTCTAAGCTAGTCAAAAAATCATGCCTCTGAACCATGGTTCTTTCTTCATGGTACCGTCTTTTCTACTTTTGCATAGCAATATCAAACAAAACCGCTCTCCTAGGATGCAAAGCTGGCCTAGCAAAGATCAGTTTAACCCTCTGCGCGACTAAGTCACCAATTAGTCTTAAATTCCAATTGTTCGCAGCAAGCCAAAGTTCCAAGGTACAGGGATCGCAAGTAATTAGAGCAGAGATTTTGTTGACATTTCTATCAGACCATATGATACTATTACCCTAGACATTGGTCCTACAGTTAGGATGAGTGGAATTGAACATGCGTCTATGAAGCGGCCTTCGTGACCAAAACAACAACCACACTGCTAAAACTGGCACATAATTCACGATCCATAAAAAGTCAACTTTGGAGGAGTACCTGCCATCAGACCAAGTGCAGGGTAGAGGCAAATCCTTTAAATATTTTTGTTCAAACACACCAAATCCAGCTCGATGCACAGTTTCCCCCACCCGTGCTCACTCTGTGAGTCCTGGAGAGTCATAAAACAGTTTCCCTTCCTTTTCATCATCATTATCAGTGCCCCATTGGTTTCCAAATATCAAATGTGTCTTAAGGTCACAAGTGATCACTATGTTGCCCTTGGGGCACTATTCATATACCCTGCTGACACTATCCACTCCAGCTTTCCTTGGATGTTTGTGGAGGCCGTAGCGTTCGGTGGATCAAACACATTAACATAACAATCACCATGTCCCTAGGAGAAAGGCTAGCATGAGCTATACACACTGGCAAGATGTACGTAGAGATGTTATCAAAGGAGATAATGGTCAAATGATTTATCAATCCCACAGCCAGGCTACATGACGGGCGCCCTCTGTGATTGGCGCGGGCATGGCTTAAACAAAAAAACAAACAAAAACAATTCTGTATACATCAACATTAAAAGAATCAAGCAGCCAGGTCTCCTGCAGCAAGAATATGTCACTTGATAAAAGAATAGAAACACCCAGGAGATTTGTTAATGAGTTCCCCAGGTGTTCCAGGTGAGCCAAGTGTGCTAGACCTACTTGCTTCAATATTGATCAGTTTCAAATGTGTGTGGTACCCAACTGGATACTTCCTTAAGGTCCCCGTCAATGGAGACGGCCGGTATAGCTGCCCTTAAAATGATCCTCTTCATCTGAATGGGATCTTCTCTCTTCAGATTGCTTGATAAGAGGTCAATTGAGCTTCATTAGGTCTAGAAATGTAGGACGTATGCTTATGGCACACCGTTGTTGGAACCCCCATTGCTAAGAGCTGAGTGATAAGTACTCAGCAGCGCCACCACTGCTGCTGGGGAGAACTCCAGGATCGCCCAGTTGGTCGGGCTACTGAACTTGGGCAACTCAATAGATTTTACATCTTCCGTAGTTATGTTCTTCAAAGGCTCAATTTTAGCGAAAATCTCAAATAGCCCTCTCCGATTAAGAAAGGGACTCTGAATGGCCGGATAAAGTTCTAATTTTGCCCACTTGCTCATAGGCCTCAAATTCACTTTTGGTGAATAGTCCCAGTGTGGACTTACTTCTTGCTGCTAAAGCACTTGTAGCGGAATAGTTTAGGCTTGGGCCTTACTTGGGGCCATGACTGCAGAGGCCAAAGGTTGCTCTTCAAAGTCGTAGCCATTTGCTCCTGCCTGTCTGGTGGCACATCAGAGGCTGATAGTTTTCGGCAGGCATCCTCAGCAGGTCTCAACAGAGCTACCTTATCAGAGAATATATGCAAGTAATTTTGGCTTTGTGGGTCCGATCTGTCAAGGCGACATGTATAAGTTATGGACACAGTTAGACTTTAGCCAAAGTATAGTATATGTTGCGTCTTACTGAGTTGTGGTTAGAAAAGCCAATTAAAACACTACAAAAATTAGTTGCTTCAAAAATACTCAGATAGAAGACAGCACCAAATACAGTTTTTCAAAAACAAGTGTTTGTTTTATTACATTAGGGTTGCCCTTGTTGATGACACGTGTTTCGGCTGTACTAATCAGCCTTTTTCAAATCAGGGCCTAGTCTCTCCTTATTTGTGCAAACTTATAACAAGAAAGATAGTATTGATAAAATTGGACAGTTTGCCAATTTCAAAATCATACAAAATAACAGCATTGTTGAGTGCATCCATCAATATATATCAACATTATGTGGATTAAACCACCGAACAGAAATACAGGTAAAATTAAAAGACATTGGAAATGGTGGGAATTGGATGAGGAGAGGGTAGGAAGAGAGAAGGGGTTTGGTAGAGAGTCAAAAAATTGAATCACATTAATAATATATATGATATGCACCAGTATTCAATAGACGATCACAGAAAAACAAGGGTTGGCAATGGGGAGGTTTCATAGGGTGTAGGCAACAATTGAATAGGAACGGGTCAAAAGAATGAGAAAAATTGAAAAAATATAGAGTTAGTCCATGTACTTCAATGTAAGTTTCTTGCACAAATTCCCTTTCACTTCATGAATTAAGTAGTGTTACCTTTAATTGCATATTCCCATATGTTAGTCTGTCTGTTCGCCAATAATTGGGTTCAATCCCTTTAAAATAAATGTACATGTTGAGAACCTTTAGATGTGTCGGTTATAGTGTAATGGCATCCTTAGATGCCTATAAATATTCATTTTATCTACACTGTATATACTAGTTGTCACAGTTTTCTGTTCTTATATTGAGATTGGCGGAATAATCAGCGGTGAAATACACCATTAGTTCTTCTTATTGATCGCACATGTAGTACATTGCTTGATCTATTTAGGTCGTAAGGCCACACAAGACTCTGAAGTGGCCGCGTAATGTTTATACTCTAATTTCTAGCCCCCGTTACATTCAAAGTGTATGTTTTCCCTTGCCCACATAAAATACAATTTGTAGATGGTTTCTTGCTTGCAGTGATCCCTAATGGCGCTCTTGCACGTAAGTCTGCAGTTTAGAGAGGCGCTGAATGGCGTCTGTACAGCGTATCTGTTTCCATTATCGTCATGGAAACAGTCTCGGAAGAGTCCCTTTTTTGTTTTTATCGCCGCATTTGCAATGGCGCGCACCATCTTTTGGGATACCGACGCCATTTTAGTTATGAATCCATGGACAACATTGCCCAATTGACAAGTATGGATTAATTAACTATTAGGCTTTTCACAAAACATATGAAATTAAATACATTCTTTAATTACATAAAACCAAGTGTTAGTCGATCTTTAGTTGATTTCAATCATTGTTGTATAATAATGCCATTCGTACTCATTATCATAGTCAGTAGGAATGCCATGTTTTGGCTGCTGTTAATTGATTAATGTGAATCGGTGATTTGTAAAGTTACAAGCCATCTGTGGTTTGTATTAGCAGCAAAATTCTAATTCACAATTGCACCATTTAGTTGGCAGTTACCGTAAAAGTGCACAATTCCATTTGTGGCGATTTCCATTTTCTAAGAGCACTCTTAAGTATATTGTGCTCAAAGAAAAGTCATTCTGTCCGAAATGTATTAACAGAGAAATGCTAGTTCACAATTGCACCATTTAATTGGCAATTAGAAAAAAGTTTTTGCTAAATTGGTTAGCAGCGATCCCCATTTAGAGCACTCTCAGTGTATATTTGAGGCTCAAAGGTAATTCATTCTATCCGCTATCAGGGCTATATTTAAAATTCATAATTCCATGATTAGGCTATTCATTTACTAGGAGCAGTCTTAATATATAATAAGGGTTCAAGGGTACTTTCTCCTGTCCGCAATCTTGTGTTAAGTAGTTCAGTGATTGGACTCATGTATATAAGTAATGTGTATATTGGTAACCACATCTGGAATGGGCATGTCATGGACAAACCTAAGAGGTTTCTTTGTGGTTTCCAAATGCGATTATACTGTTCCCAAGTAGGTGATCTAAATGGACAGTAGGCGCTTATTATTTAACTCAAATGCAAGATTCAACAACCAATCAACGGTAAAACAAAATATGTGTATGGCATTATCTGTGTATGCAACCTGGTTTACATAGGTAGTACCATCAGAGAACTTAGAACACGTGTTAAAGAACACTTGACCAAGATTGGGAGCCAAGACCCGAGACATCCTCTTGTCCTGCCATTGGCAAGAAAAACACCAAATGGCAAACAAAGCAGCCATCAGATTTATAGGTCTACCGAAAATTACAATGGGCAGGAGAGTAGGCAACAGGGAGAAAAAACCATATCAAGCAGAGGCCAGAACAATCTGTACATTTAATTCAACTGTTCGGGGCCTCAACACAGACAATGAAATGGTGTCTTTCTTATAACCATCTACTCACCAAATTATTTTGAATAATGTTACTAACCTATTTACATGCATTCGTGTTAAATAATAAGAAGCACCTAGTGTCCATTTAGATCACCTACTTGGGAACAGTATAATCGCATTTGGAAACCACAAAGAAACATCTTAGGTTTGTCCATGACATGGCCATTCCAGATGTGGTTGCCAATATACACACATTACTTATATACATGAGCACAATCACTGAACTACTTAGCACAAGATTGCGGACAGGAGAAAGTACCCTTGAACCCTTATTATATATTAAGACTGCTCCTAGTTAATGAGGAGCCTAATCATGGAAGTATGAATTATAAATATAACCCCGATAGCGGATAGAATGAATTACCTTTGAGCCTCAAATTTACACAAAGTGCTCTAAATGGGGATCGCTGCTACCCAATTTTGCAAAAACCTTTTTTCTAATTGCCAATTAAATGGTGCAATTGTGAACTAGCATTTCTCTTTTAATACATTTCGGACCGAATGACTTTTCTTTTAGCACCTAATATACTTAAGAGTACTCTTAGAAAATGGAAATCGCAGCAAATGGAATTGTGCACTTTTACGCTAACTGCCAACTAAATGGTGCAATTGTGAATTAGGATTTTGCTGCTAATACAAACCACAGATGGCTTGTCACGTTACACATCACTGAGTCACATCAATTAACAGCAGCCACCACATGGGATTCTAACTGACTATGATAATGAGTACGAATGGCATTATTATGCAACAATGATTGAAATCAACTAAAGATCAACACTTGGTTTTATGTAAATAAAGAATGTATTTAATTTCATATATTTCCGTAAAAGCCTAATAGTTAATTAATCCATACTTGTCAATTGGGCAATGTTAGCCCTGGATTCATAACTAACATTGCAACGCTATCCCAAAAGATGACGCGCGCCATTGCAAATACGGCGATAGAAACAAAAAAGGGACTCTTCCGAGACTGTTTCCATGATGATAATGGAAACAACAAATATGCTGTACAGACGCCATTCGGCGCCTCTCTGAACAGCAGACTTACGCACGAGAGCGCCATTAGGGATCACTGCAGGTAAGAGACCATCTACAAATTGTAGTCTCGTGTGGGCAAGGGAAAACACACACTTTGAACGTAACGGGGGCTAGCAATTAGAGTATAAACATTACGTGGCCACTTCAGATTCTTGTGGCCATACAACTTAAATATATCAAGCAATGCACTACGTGTGCGATCAATAAGAACTAATTGTGAATATCACCGCTGATTATTCCACCAATCTCAATATAAGAACAGAAAACTGTGACAACTAGTATATACAATGCAGATAAAATGAATGATATTTATAGGCATCTAAGAATGCCATTACACTATAACCAACACATGTAAAGGTTCTCAAAATGTACATTTATTTTAAAGGGATTGAACCCAATTATTAGCAAACAGACAGACTAACATATGGGAATCTGCAATTAAAGGTAACACTACTTAATTACTTCATGAAATGAAAGGGAATTTGAGCAACAAACTTACATTGAAGTACATAGACTAACTATATTTTTTCAATTTTTCTCATTATTTTGACCCATTCCTATTCAATTGTTGTCTACACCCTATGAATCCTCCCCATTGCCAAACCTTGTTTCTCTGTGATTGTCTATTGAATACTGGTGCATATCATATATATTATGAATGTGATTCAATTTTTTGACTCGCTACCAAACCCCTTCTCTCTTCCTACCCTCTCCTCATCCAACTCCCCCCATTTCCAATGTCTTTTCATTTTACTTATCTTTCTGTTCAGTGGTTTAATCCACATAATGTTGATATATATTGATCGATGCACTCAACAATGCTGTTATTTTGAATGATTTTGAAATTGGCAAACTGTCCAATTTTATCAGTACTATCAATTATTTATTGTTCTAAGTTTGCACAAATAAGGAGCGACTAGGCCCTGATTTGAAAAAGGCTTTTTAGTACAGCCGAAACATGTGTCATCAACAAGGGCAACCCTAATGTAATAAAACGAGGGAGCCTCGCCCCAGCTGGGGAGCAAACTAAAGCCAACCGCCTGGCAGTGACACCGAAGATGATCAACAGGGGATGTGTAACTAAGAAGGGGATGCAAAGCGGTCAAGTTGCCATAAACTCTCTAAAAAAGGGGCACCCTCCACTCATAAGCAGGGTTAGTTCTGACAATACCCAGGAAGTCTTATCTGATAAGGTGCTTCAAAAATACTCAGATGGAAGACAGCACCAAATCCAGTTTTTCAAAAACAAGTTGGTTCGTTTCCATATTGGGTTGCGTTTGCAAAGCAGCACTGGGGTCAGGTATATGTAAAGGCAAACCTTCACAGCTTGTTGGCGCTGCAAGAGGCAGAGGAGGATTCACTGGGCCAGAGCCTTGTGCCGGCTGCTCACAACAGCTGGTCAATATAATGTCAACAACACACGCTAGCATTTGTTTTATATTGCATTGTTCGCTAGCAATAACCACACATTGCAAGAATAGCAGATCAACTGAAGCGGCGACCGCTTTCAGTGAGGCCGAAGCACTAATACTCTCTTGAGGAATGGAGCCTATGAGATAATGCTGCTCTGCATACCCTGTCTCGCTATCACTGGAGGAGAAACTAGAAGAGCTTGACAATAGGCATTCCAAATCTGGTGTAGCAGATCATTTATTTCCATTTGCGTTGTCGGGGCTAATTGCAGCAGTTCCTAATAGGCCAGTGTCTTCAATCCCCTCTTGCTGCAGCCCCAAGCACAGGTTCAATAACCAATTGTTGTCCATTGGGGAAGAAGCTGACAAGTTTCCATCTGAGCCGCTTTCCTCTTCGTGATACACAATTACAGGAGCTCCTACTGACAAGGCAACGTTATTTTTATTGTACCCTCGAGCCACAGCACCAACCAACGCCTTATAGAAGTCGGTAATTTAATGCTTTTGCCTGCCATCATGATCAAAGCAGGCTCCTTTATCAAGCTGTTTACACCAGATACCACCACTGGGCTCAAGTCAGGGGTCTTCTCGGTTGTGCTAAATGCTGGGCAGTTCAAAGGGTTGATTTTATTTAACTGGGCTGTGGCACTCCGCAGGCCGTGTTTACGAGCCTTTTGCTTAAGCATGTATTGGCCTTTTATCAACAAAATGTCTTTATACCCAATAATTACGACGGCTGGGCCCTGCAGTGCTCCATCCCAGGGGCGTTGGGATCACAACTTTCTTGCCAGCTGACCTACTGCCCACTACACCAGAGGACATAGCACACAGGACAATAACCCCAGCCCTGCAAAATGAAATTAGCTTGTCTGCACAAACAACGATTTCCTTTCTGACTCAACGGCTGTCAGAAGCTCAAGCACTGGCTTGGCTAAGACTCTTCCCCACGTTGACGCCCTTCAAGCCAGTCATAGGAGTATGCAGAAAGCGTGGAAGACAGAAAAGCACTCCGCGTGGGGGCCGGGGTCCAAACAGGCCCTAAGAAGCAAGCTCCATCGGGATACAAAGAATGTACAGCACATGGCCCCAATATGAGAGGGAAAGGAGAGAGAGGGGGAGTAATGGGTGAGCTGTGGGGTGGTTTGCAAGAAAGCAAAGGGAGAGCACTGGGTAAGAGGGGGAAGCAGTGGGCAAAAAATCAGAGTGAGCGGAGGTACCGAAAGTAGAGGGAACGTGGGCTCAGGTGGAGCAGTGGGCCAAAAGCAGAGATGGGTTGGCCAGAAAGAGGCAGTGAGAAGCAGATAGGGAGAGGATGAGGGAAGAGTGGGATAGAATGGGAAGAATGATGTAAGATGCAGGCGTAGCACAAAAGACTATACTGTGGGAGGAATTGGGGAGCGTAAGGTTCGAGTATGATTTGTTTGTTTATTCATTTATAAAGCGCACCGAACCCTTGGGTATCTGTGCGCATACATGTAACTTTCAGGTTACATATAAGGTTACAATTATATACATGCCTCAGTTTTCAACTTGCAGATAGGAAAAAAGCAGACATATACAAAAAATCTAATAGTACATACAAAGAATGCTTTACATCCATAATTTATATAAGAATAGACAGAGTTATGCAGTGAAAAGGAAATCTAGAATATCCAGCAACACTTCATGAGTCCTTGGTGAGTAGCCCGTTTTTGGCGTTTTTCCTAAAACTGTGAAATGACTGGTTCTCAGAGCAGTGGGGAGCGAGTTCCACAATTGGGCGGCCATAACGAGAAAGCTCCTGCCTCCTGTTTTTTTCAGATTAAATCTTGGGACTAAGAGGCAGAAAGAGTTGGCTGAATTAGTTGGGCATGTAAATGTTTTTTTGATAATGTTTTCCATTAAATAGAGTGGGGCTGAGTAATTAAGGCATTTGTAGGTGACAGAGACCGTTTTGAACTGGATTCTGTCATTAGTAGTAAGCCAGTTAATGTTCCGTCTAGCCTCTGAGATACGTTGTCTCCTAGGTAATACTGAGGGCAGTTCTCAGGGCATTATTTTGAAGTATTTGAAGTTTGTTGACAATGCATTTACTTGCCCCTTAGTAAAGGGCATTAAAATAATCAAGTTTGGATAGAATTAATGCTCTCGCTAGCGTGATGCAGCTTTCTGTGGAGAGGAATGGTCTGCATGCTTGTATCAACTTGTAAGTGTAGGATGTTGCTGAGGCAGTAGTCTTAACTTGGTTGCCTAGACTGAGAGTTGAATCTAGGTAAAAACCTAAGGTTTTAACCTCCTTAGCCACATTAATGTTGATGCCGTCGATGTTGAAGGCTGAGTATTTACTGCTAAGTTTGTTAATGTTGGCCGAAGTTCCTCAGATGAGGAGCTCCGTCTTATCGTCATTCAGGCAGAGGCCATGTGTAGCCATCCATGCCTGAATGATTAGATAGATTTTCTTCACCAAGGCAGGTCAGTATCAGTCTCCAGCAAGTGGGATCAGGATCTGGGTGTCATCTGCATAGTTTGTGTAGGTGACACCCAGATGGTCAAGGTCATCAAACAGCGGTTTGGTGAAGACATTATGCATAGTAGGTAATACGCAAGAGCCTTGGGGTACACAAACATGTTCTAGGTGTAGGAGTTCGGCAGGGACAGGAGGGTGCAAATTGTGACTTGGCAGTGTGACGGATCACGCAAGTATGTGTATGACTGCAAGTGAGGTTCGCGAATACTAGTTCTGATGGGGAATTGGTGAGATGTGTCAGGTGTGCAGGTGATTGGAGAACATAGAAGGGGAATATTTTCAGTTACAACTGATAATGATCAATACCGTTAATAGGCATGCACATTAAACCAAAAAACGTAGCCAAAACAAACACTGTTCTGCCAAGCTGGAGACATCTGGGACTCTTCCTATTAAATTGATACAAAAAGGTACAAATAATGACACCCTGGCTCTCTTGTAGCATTGCACGCTGCCTTTTTCCTGCAAAGTGCCAATCTTGCACCCTCCAGTCAATACAAAATGTGCTGCAAAAATGCTGTAATAAATAAAGGTTTGTGCCTCAAAATTTGAAATTTCATGATGCACAATTTGCCATTTCATGTCATATCCTGCAGGGTCTGGCTATACAGCAAGTTAGGGGAAGGAAGACCCAGTTGGTAAACCTATACACTCCTATTCTGAAAGAAATAGTTAGGTGAAGCCAACAGCATTACTTTTGTGAAGAGGGGGACCCAATTCACAGGTGAGTAAAATAACCTTAAATATACTTTTAAGAAGGGCAAAACACAATCAAAGTAAGAACTTTTCTAACTGCTCATTTTTCAGAAGGACAGTTTCCAGACCAATTCTTTCATAATAAAGTAACTTTTTAACATTTTTTATACTTTAAGGCAGAATCCTTTTTTTTATCCAGTCCTTCCATAGTCGCAGGAGTTCACGCAGATGCAGAAGAGGGACCCTAATGATCTGGGTGCCAGCTGTAGGCAGGGTGAGATAGGGTTCAGTTGCAGGAAAAGTCAGAGTTCCTGAGGAAGTCTATTCAAAACAATTAAGTAGTTCACTTTAGAGTTAGTTATGGTCCAGAGAATTCAGAGAAGACACGTTAGAGTGATTCCAGCAATGAGCCTGGGCGAACTGGATGAGAGGACTCCAAATCACATGAATCGCCCCTAAAGCTTCACAGTAATCACAAAAGACTTAAGGTAAGTAATACCCGAGCCAACACAGTACCTCAGCACAGAAGAAGTTTGTAGCAGGACGTCTTCGTCGATGAATTCCTGGTTATGAAGACTGAAAACAGTACACTGGAAGGTGAATTTGCAGCCGATCAACGGGAAAGAATCCAGGCAAGGGTTTCTTCATGGCTGTATGCGGCTCTGTGGTTTTGGCGCCCTTATCAGGAGCCAGGATAAGACTGAATATCGTTGGTCAGATTCTTGTCGCTAATCTGGTCCAGCACTCTGGTGGGGGGACTTCAAAGATGCAAATCGTGTCTGTGGAGAGCCAGGAGGAGGCCACCAAAGTTTCAGACGGATTCAGACTTCGGAAGACCATGCACTGGACAATGGCTCGAGGTCCCAGGGTATTGCAGCCCGCAAGGTCACAGCACGCCACGGGATGGCTCAAATTGTAGGTCTTCTTGAGACCAGTGGTTCTCACCAGCCTATGGGAAGGAGTCGTCGCATTTGAGACACCCAGGTCGATTGGAAGGTTACAGCAGGCTCCAGTTACACAGCAGGCTCTCCGGTTGCTGGAAATCGCTCTTCATCTTCCTCTTCGGTTTCAGCTCCAGCGGTCGACTTGTCAGCAGCTTCCAGGTTCAGAATTTATCATGAACTACAGCACAACTTGTACCTGCTCTCCCTGCATTTTACTGAAAGGGGCGGTCTGGCTGTCCACTCAGGACAGCCAACCTCCCACTGAGACTAGGTTTGTTTCAGGGAAGGTGAAAGACAAAAGGGCTGCAGAGTTGTGGACTGTTCCCTCACTTCCTGCCTTCTCAGACACTCTGGAGCCTGTGCAGGGAATCCAAAGGATTCCTGCCAAAGACAAAGCTTCCACTGAGGCAGGGGAAGACCTCAGAAACAGCAAGCACACAAGAAATGGTGAAATAAAAAGGGGCCCACCATTTCAGAAAAATGGTGGCCCTTCTGTGCATTACCGAGGCCGCATTAACAAAGTCATAAAGGTAACACCACTGCCAAAAGGCATTAGTGTAAACTCACAATAGTAACAAAAGGTTACAAGGTAAGTAAGAAAGGAGATCGATTGTATGCCCCTAGCACTCCACATATGGAGTTGGGGGGGGAGGAACTGGCTCAATTATACTAAATGTAAAGGGGATGAAAATCCCGCTTTACTACTCGGGAACAGTAGTTCACACAAGTCCATGAAAAAGAAATGAACCGGGGGGGCCCACAGGGCAACCCAGCCTAAGCCCAAAAGTTGTAGTAAATATAACTTCAACCATAGACCACGGAGAGACATAAAAAGGTCCCCCATAAAAAGAGTAAATAACTAGTTGAGAGGGGAAGAAGATTCCACTTCACCTAGGGACAAGGTAGAACAGTTACCAAAAGGCAAAAGGTTCAGGGGTTGACACAGGTCAGGAAGATTATAAATAAGAAAATCTTACCCAATGCTCGTCCCTCCCAGACTAAGGGACAGAAGGGTCTAATCCTCTCTTGGATGGACACAGGTCAGGAAGCTTTATCATAATTATGAAAATCTTCTTTAACAGTTGGCAGTGGATCGGTAGATCAAGATATGCCACCACCGGCGTGCCGATTGCCTTCAGAGGTTTTGCAGAGGAACGGCCCTAGGGTGTGTGCTTAACGGTAGGCGTGTCGGTGTGTGCACCGTTATTGTCAGAGGCCTTCCTCATAGCAATGCGCTGCGACTGCATTTCGGAGCTGGGGACAGGCACGTGGTAACCAGAGGATCACTCAGTTATGTCTTTGTTAGGCAAGAATTGTTGTAGTTACCCTGTGGGAGTCTACACAACCCTTGTCCTCTTGGTATTAGGTAACCCACCTATTGGTATAGGTCTGTACTATACAGGTTGGGAGTGTGACTGAGCAGCCAGACTTAACCTTAAGTTGGGTAAATGTTAACTGTAGAGTTGTAGCAATGAAATTCACCAATACAAGTATCCAAATAAAACTTACACTCAAGGTTTTTAGTTAAAATTGTTATTTATTTATTCAACCGTTATTTTTAGATAAGCATTCTTTAAAAAGGGCAATGTGCAACAATAAAAATATACTTCAAAATACTTACTCAGAATCAACAGAAAGCAAGTAGATACTCTTTAGAGATGCTTCACACACACTTCCTACACCCTGAGGTGACTTCACTAGCTAGGACAGTAATGGCATTTATATATCACTTGTATACTTTGTAAATTCTGAGGTTGGCAGAAAGGAAAGGTTAGAGGAAGGAAAAAAGTTAAACAGGTTCTCAGAGCATGTGAGCTCTTTATATCTTCCAATGAAGTCTAGATAAAAACCTATCCCAGCAATATTATTTTAAACCCAATGCATCACCTATGAGCGACAGTAAGAATCAAAGTCAATGGAATAAAAGAGTCTGCAGGGAGCCAGGACAGCCAAAGTCTATGGAGCTGAGGTGCTTCTTAGATAGCAAATGTCTTGCACAAAGTTGGAGAGATTGTTAAATGAAAAATCACTGTTGGTTCACAAGCTGTTACATTTGTGAAAGTTAGATCTGAGATCAATCCTAGAAAACGCAGCTACTGCAGGTTTCAACTTAGAAAAGCGAGCTACAGACAAAGAGGTAAGTACCCCTTAGTCAGAACAGTGCCTTAGGTTAGAAGAAGAGGATCCAGCTGGCTTCTGTCTTCGTTTCAGAGTTGCAGGTCGGAGTTCCTGGGCCTCAAGAGGGAGGACGTCTGGGGACTCCTGCAGCAGCAATTCGATGGTCAGCGGCAGCTACCGGCTCTTTTCGCATCAGCAGCACTTTGCGGTTTCAGCACTCAGTAAATAGCACCAACGTGGATCTTGAACACTGGTTGGGCTTCCTTGACTCCAGCACTCTGGTGAAGTGACTCGAGCTTTGGTCGCCCTGCTTCATGAGGGTCCTCAGGAGACTCCTGGAGCTTTTGGCCGGCTTCAAGATGTTGCACTTGACTGCGGATTTCTCGACCCCTGGCAATCGGTTCCTGCAGCAGCAAAGAAGTACAGCCAGATGGGGAAGGTCTTCCTGCAAAGTTCGTCTCCGGGTTAGTTGATCCCACTAACCCAAAAGAAGAAGACGTCCTTTCCAGAGCTTCTCTTGTCGATTAGAAAAAGGAGTTGCAGCGCAGCAGCAGAGCTTCACCGGGCAGTTCAACGGTCCAAGAGGATGCAGCAAGCTTCATTCACGGTTTCTTCATCGGGATGTCCTTCCCATTGGTCGACTAAGTCTTCAGTCCAAGAAGCCTCACCTTTTAAGCAGGTTTCTCCCATTCATGCACAGCCTACTTGTCAATCACACAGCAGGGTAGCTGTCCTGCAAGGATAGCCAGCCAATCTGGACTGGGTGCATTCAGGTAACCATGGAGACAAAGGACAGGGGAGTTTCGGGCACCTCCCTCGCTTCCTGCCCTTGCAGACACACTGGAGCCAGAGGCGGGTTTCAGTACTGAAGTCCGCCAAAGGCAAAATGCACTATGGTCTCAAATCTGGTTTGGCATGCAGAGTAAAACCCAAGAAAGACGTCACAAACAAAAAATGGCGAAAGAAAAAGACCAGGGCCATTTTGGCAACATGGTCACCAATGGGTGCTATACTGCAGCTGAGGATTCAGCCAAACCTAGAAAAGCACAATGATAGGAAACTTAAACCACTGCCACCAGCCATTGAATGTAGTGAGGGTAACATAAAAAATGTTACATGACTAAGTAGGACAAGGGGCTACTAAGTAACCCCCCCACACTCTACATAAAATGGGGTGTGCTGGACCTACAAAGAGAAAAGGTAAGTAAAGTCCATTTCACTTTACTATTCTTGGGAACAGTAGTTCACATAAGAAAAGGTATTTAAACCTGATGAGAAATATAAAAGATTTCTCTGTGACACTGCATTGAAGGTGCTGTGTGTCACCATACAAAAAGTAGATGGCTATGGAGTTTGTCAGACTCCAAAAACAAAGGAAACTAAATCCAAATCAGATCAACACCTATGAATGAGTGAGAAAAAGGGCTCACTCCAGGGTTAACATCAAAAAGTCCTAAAGTCCAGAAAAAAGAGTTGGGGGTCTCTAAGGTTGAAGGGAATTAGCACAGCAATGATAATTCTCCCTAACAATCGTCCCCCACCAGACTAAGGGACAGGAGGATTTAATCCACTCCTGGATGAATCTCCTAATCCAGTCGGTCATACTTTCTGGAGAGACCATCAGCATATTGGTGATTACACCCTGACCTTTATTCTATGGTGAAATAAAACCCTTGGAGGCTGATTGACCACCTTAACAATTTAGGATTCACCCCCTTCATCTGCATTCACCATCTCAAGGGTTGGTGGTCTGTCTGAATAAGGAACAAGTTATTTACCTGTAACTTTTGTTCTTCAGCACGGGTCTGGCATGGATTCACATGCTTATGCATATTCCCCGTCAGGCTTGGAATCCTCGGTAAAAGAAAAAACAGTTTCAGTTTCGTTTCTAAACTGTCTTTCTCCTATAAACCAATCACTGAGCTCTGGGACATACTGCTGCAACCAACGACTGCCCTCTACCTAAGCCCCTCCTCTGGCAGCCATCTTCAGACTTGGTAACACAAAGTGGCAGTAGGACCAAGAGAAGAGCCGGGAGGGTTTGCATGTGAATCAATGCCGGATTCACATGCTCATGAATAAAGAATACATAGCAGTACACACATGCACAACCACGGGGGGTGGCAAGGCTCAACAGAAGCAATCTCTTACCTCCTCACCAAGCTCACCTTCAACTAACAAGTTGCGCAGCACTGCTTGGCCAACTTTGAACTCCTCCCTGGAATCCCTGTCGACGCAGTAGAATCTCGTGAAGGTGTGTGTCGACCTCCACGTAGCAGCCCTGCAGATGTTTAGCAGGGGCACACCAGACAGGAACGCCGCTGTAGCAGCGATCGCTCTGGTAGAGTGGACTCTCTGACGTCCAGGAAGCGGTTGTTTTGCCAACCGGTGACAGTGGGTAATACAGCCGGAGAGCCACCTGGAAATGGAAGCCTTGGACAGGGCCTTCCCATGGTTCACAGGACCAAAGTTCACAAAAAGCAGAGAAGTTTTCCGGAAACACTTTGCGCGGGCCACATAAAACATCAGCGCTCTAGCCACATCCAGCAAGTGCAAAGTTCTTTCAGCCAGCGCCGAAGGCGTTGAAAAAAACACAGATAACACCAAGGGCTCGTTGAGATGAAATTCCGACGGAACAGTCCCTTGATGAAAACCTTAACTACACAGTGCGACCACAACGAGGACCGTCCCGGAGACCTGGTGTAGGGGTAGATAGACGGCAGATGAATCTTGAGGGAGGCATGAGCCAGCCCTGATTTAGCCAATGACAGTAAATACAGAATACCTGAGGGGCCGTGACCCGCAGAGGGTTGATCTTCTGTGAACGGCAGCAAATTGCAAAGCGCTTCCATTTGTGTCTGTAGCATTTTAAAGTAGACAATGCCCTGGCCTTAGCGAGTATCTCATTGCAGTCTGATGGAAGATCGTAGCCCCCAAAATTCAACACTGCAGGAGCCGGCCCTTTGGGTTCAGAGACCCCGGGTCGTGGTGCAGAATTGCGCCTCCTTCCCTGGCAAGAAGATCCACGACCACTGGAAGCCTGACTGGAGGGGACGCTGATATGCTGAGAAGGTCCGGGTACCAGATCTGTCTTGGCCACGCTGGTGCGATGAGGATCATCCTGCACCGGTACCGTATGAGTTGATTGATGACTCGTAGAAGCAAATGCATACGGAAACAGGCCTTCCCAAGAGAAGGAGAACGCGTCCTCCATGCTCCCCGGCTGGGGGAACCTGCTGGCGAACTTCCGGCGCTTGGCGTTCGTCGCCGTCGCAAACAGATCGATCTGGGGATAGCCCCACTTGAGGAACAGCCTGACCACTTGATCCTGCCGAAGTTTCCACTCATGGCAAGAGCGCAGCTCCCCTGCTGAGAGAGTCAGCGACAGTGTTCTTTATTACTGCCAGGTGAAATGGAATGAGGAACATCACATGGACGACGGCCCCGTGCCATAAATTCTGCGCCTCTTTGTGCAAAGTGCAGCTGTATCCCCCTCATATCGAGCCTCGTGTGGGGGACGGCCAATAGGACCGCTACCATGAGACCCAGAAGTTGTTGGTACCACCAGGCCAAGGTCGCTGCTCTGCTGATGGAGCCCAGACGAGCCAGTCATTGAGGTACCGATAGAAGTGGTGTCCCTGAGCCCTAAGGAGGGCCGCCACTGTATTCATTAGCCTGGAAAAGACCCTGATGGCCGAGTTGAGGCCAAAGGGAAGAACCTTGTATTGGAAATGGTAGCCCATGATCCTGAATCGTAGAAAAGAATGATGAGGCTGCCAAATCGGGACATGCGAGTACGCGTCCTTCAGATCCAGGGAGCACATCCAGTCTCCCTTGCACAATGTCTCCGCTATCAAAGCTGGCGTAACCATCTTGAATTTTTGTAGAGGTAGGGAGGTGTTGAGGGTGGAAAGGTCCAGCACAACTCTCAGGCCAGCCTGGTTCTTTTTCTAAATGGCGAAAATCTTGGAGTAAAAGCCCAAGCTTTGCTAGGAGGCTATGACTTCCTCCACTGCCTGGCTCTCGACGAGCGACCGGATCTCCGCCAAAAGAATTGCTGTCCAAACCTGTGGGAGTGGAGGGGAAGAGGGAGGAGAGGCTGGGATGGGTAGGCGGTACCCCGTGGATACTACAGAGAGGATCCAGGGGTCCGCAAAATTCTGGTGCCAGGAGAGCAAGCCTGCACCCCACTGGAGACATGCAGACTCAAGAAGGGTGTCTCATGCCTTCTTTCCCTCTGAGGCTGCTGCAGAGGAGGGGGATTGGAAAAAGCCCTTACTCCTTCCCCCCACCCTCTTTTTGTTGTTTGCGCCGATGTCGAGTCGGCGAACGGTCAGGCTGCCTGGACCTCCGCTCTTGGAAGCCGCAGAACCCTCTGTATGTACGCCCCTTGCCCGAGCGCTGCTGTGACTGGGTGTATGTTTTGGGCGTGGTCTTTGTAAGAATGAATAATGACTTGGCCGTTTGGGAGCTGTTTTTCTTTTTGTCCAGCTCCTCGTCCGTGGTGGAGTGGAAGAGGTCACCCCCTTCGAACGGAAGGTCTAATATGCGTTCCTGGACATCCGGGTTGAATTGCGTAGCACAGAGGCAGGCTGTTCTCATGTCCGTGGCAATGCAGATGGCCCAGCCAGAGGTGTCAATGTGGGCCACAGTGGACTCCATGATGTGTTGTGCCATTATCTTGGCCTCTGCCAGTCCCGCCTTGAAACGTGTTTGGCTCTGAGCCGGAATCTCAGGGAGGAAATCGGCAATATCCCACCAAAGCCTCTGGTTAACGGCTGCCAGAATGGCATCCGCGTTGGCTTGACGAAGATGCAGGGACGCGTTGGAATACAGCTTCTTCCCGTACGCCTCCAAGATCATCTCCTTGCCGAGTAGCGCTGCAGAGGAAGAGGCCAAGGACGACTGAGTCTTGGAGTATAGTGATGTTGCAGCAATCACTGAAGAGTGCGGCTGAGGGTGGGCCGATAGCAAGAGTGTAACCCCCTCCATCTGCCTGCCCTTGGCGTCCAGGCGTCGATAGATTGGCTGGACCAAGTGGGGCTTGAGCCAGCCCTTCTTGGCCAATGCGACAATGTCCTTCTGCATCGAGATCCCCGTTCTTGCTGCAGGACATAGTGTGAGGACTTCGGCGAGGACCCCCTCTGATGGTTGCTCAACCTTGGGTTGAGAAACCCAAGTACTCTGCCAGTCCTGCAAGATGTTCATGGAAGGCTTCCTCCTCATCTGTTTCCACCTGAGGGTCTGGTACCGGTGGAGGGGTACTGGGACCCGAAGGCTGGGGTGTGGAGACCGGAGCCAGAGGTTGCGGCAGAGGCTGGTACGGAACCGCCTGCACAATAGGTTGGGGTGGGGGGGCGGGCCGGAGCAGGCGGCAGAGGCTGAACAGGGGCCAGGGGCGTATCTACTGGGGCCTACGGCGCCATGGCCATTGGCGGGAGGACCTCCCTGATGGCGTCTCTGAGGATGACCCCCATCCAAGGAGATTTCATGAGCTTGAGGAACCTTTCCAAGAATCTGTCCTCACAGGCCGGAGGGCTGGTAGGCAGTACTGACGGGATAGCGGGAGGTTGCTGGAGCCGTTGCGTACCCTGCCAATACGGACGCAGTGGAAACCTGCCTTGCGCAAATGAAGGGTAGGCTGTAGGCCACGTAACCGATTGGCACAAGTCCTACTTTGACACACGTTCCTCCACCTGCTCCCTTATCTTGGGGCGGTATCGAGCGGATGTCAGAAATGTCTGGCACAGCGGCCATTTTGTCGAGCTGCCTTCCACGTGCCTGCATCGTGTTGCTTTGCTCACTGGGCCCAGCCCCGTCCAGGACTCTTGAGTGTGGATCATGAGGCCTACCCTGTTCCTCAGGCCGAGGCCTGGTAGGTGTCTCGCCCTCAGCGGATCTGCCGGTAGAACTGCGTAAAGGCGCCCCCCTCTGACATGATGCCGGTACTAGGGCGTGGCCCCTCAGGTAACAACCCGGTAAAAACCTTCCAGTCCCTCAACACTGTCACCAGGAGGATTAACTGACCCCTCGACCGGCTGGCCGGTAGCTGATATTGCCCCGGTACTTGTGCTGGTATTAGGACCTGAGCGGCCCCTCCCGCACTGGCGTGTTCTTGGGAAGGAGTTTCCCTTGCGGGGTGCGCCGGAAAAGAGCGGACCTACCTTGGGTTTGCATCGATGATAGACGAAGTCCTTTAGGTCCTCTGGAGGCGATCTCTGGCTAGTCTGTTCTTCAGAGACCTCGACGAGAGCGCAACTGTCCTGCAAGGCCCTCTGCCTCGTAGGTACCACAACCAAAACAAGCTGGTCTGGAGTAAACTCCACCATGTTGGCCTTCTGGTCACGCCAATGTTTGAGCCGAGCCTGACCTGTTTTGAGAATATCTGAAGCTTCTGTCATGAGTGCCATCCTCTTCCTGAGGCCTAGCACCATAGTCAGTGTCTCTCACAGGCTGTAGGGAAGGAGCACTCTCCAACGCTTCCTTAATCAGGGCCAAAGGGCCTCTGCCGGAGGACCATAGAGAAGTTCAAAGGTGATGAAACCAAACCCTGCTTGAGGGACTACTCTATAAGCAAAGAGGAGGCATGGCAGTAGAAGGTCCCACTTTCTTCTAAGGGGTTATTCGAAAGCACCTATCATGCTCTTCATAGTTCTGTTAAAGCTCTCCATGAACCTATTGGTTTGAGGATTGTAGGCTGTTGAGAACTTGTAGGTCACTCCACAGTTTTTCCACATGTGGGACATAACATTTGATCCCCCCAGTCAGAGATGACCTCCTTAGGAAAACATACACTGGTAAAGATACTGAGGAGGGCCTTAGTCCCTGGCCTGAGCAGTAACAGTTCTCATAGGTATAGCTTCAGGATACCTGGTAGCATGGTCTACCACAACCAATATAAATCTGTTGCCCGACGATGAGGGAGGGTCTAGGGGACCAACAATGTCAATCCCTACCCTCTCAAAAGGAACTCCCACCACTGGGAGAGGCACCAAAAGGTGTCACGTTCTTGGCTCCACTCTTGCCAGAAGTCTTGACAAGTGTGACAGCTTCTACAGAATATATCTACATCAGACCCCATCTTGGGCCAGTAGAAATATAGAGAAATCCTTCCCTTGGTCTTCTTATAACTTAAGTGACCAGCTAAATGAATCTCATGGGCTAACTGTAGAAACTGGGGTCTCACCTCCTGAGGCACTACGTGTTCTGTAGTCCCCTGGGGTAGACTCTATAGGCTCACTGTAAAGAAGGCCATCCTCCCAGTACAGCCTGTGCTTCCCCGACTCTTGCCCATCCAGCTGGGAAGCTGCCTGTTGGTTAAGTCCTTCAAGGAGTAGGACACTACAGGAGCCACCTTCTGCAAGCAAAGTCTGCAGCTCAGGATGGTCTTTAGGATCCAGATGTCCAACAGGGGGAAGGGTTTCTTCCAGATCTGTTTCCCCAGTAGCTGCTTCACCATCCTCTGGTTGGTCCTCCCACTCGGCCTCAGCTGGTGGAGGGGTCCCAGGTGTGACCTTGGACTGTCCTCTCAGGGATGTCCTTGTCCTATGTACAGGTGTGATAGCGTTCTTCTTTCCTGACACTTTGGGGTTCCCCTTTGTCGCTTTCTTTGTCCTGGAATTAGAAGGGTGTCCTTTCTATGGACTGGGACTCTGGCCAGTCTAGTCTGCTCCGGCTTCCTTTTACTGGGGGGCGGGGGTCTGTGGGTGCCGAATACAACTATAAGAACTTTTAAGTCATTCCCCAACAGGTCTCTCCCAGGCACTTCATTTTGTACACCGACACGTATTCTTAGTCATATTGTTGTACTGGTTGAGAGCTGGTAGTATTGGAACCATCTGGACAGGGCCTCCAGCAAGCTTAGTGGGGTCTTTGGGTGCCTAGGCAACATATTGAGATTTGAAAAAGGTTTCATCCACCACTGAAATGCTGGCCCCAGTGTCTCTAATGGCAGGGGTTTCCTGACCATTCACAAGTACACTGTCCTTCCAATATTCTTTGGTGTTATCTGGAATAGAGTTATACACATCTACATTCTGCTGTTCGCACAGACCCAGGGACACTAAAGAAACACTGGCTGAGACTCCAATGGGGTCTTCAGCCAAAAGATTAAAGTTTCCACCTGCCATATGAATTTCTCCCTCAGGGATGAAGGCTAAGGAGGCAGTGTGGACCCGTGAAGTTTTACCCTTGCATCAGGGATCCCCTTTCACATGGTCAGTTGACCCACAAGCATTCTGCTGCCCTCCCTCTGGTTTAGCACTAGAGGTTTCACTAGACTGACCTGGTTTTCCCATATGGCTTACACTTCTTATGTTTGTGGCCCGCTTTTAGGTGGTTGGATTTAGAATTGTCTGTCATCTTTCTTGTGCTGCTTCCACTCATTCTTTTTATGAGTGGCCCTGGTGGCAACCCACAAGTCAGCAGCTTCTGCTAGCTTCTTGGGATCAATCTCTTGAGTCAGTCAAGAGCGGTCTCAGCTCAGGAGAGCAGGCATCAAAAATAGATTCCAACAAAAATAGATCTCATTCTTTTTAAGGAGTTTACTCTGTAACCCTTAACCCATCCATCTATGTTTTTCAAACATACACACACCCAGGTAGCCCAAGGGGTACCAACAGTATTCCTGAGGGTCCTAAACCTCAAGGTACTGGGAAGGAGTTTTCCCAAATCTGGCTATCAAAGCCAGCTTCACATTCTCATACTCATGTCTTTCAAGTTTACCCACCTCCATTACAGCATCAGTTGCAACCTGGGGAAGCCTAGAAAAAAGCCAAGGAATCAACTGATTTCCTATGAGACTTTGAATCCCATGATTGTATTCAAAAGCACCCAACCAATCCAAAAGAACAACTTTCACATAATACATACTCACTGCTTCTTTGGGAAGGAGAGGGCCTCTTGGTACTGGAAGACCTAGAGGACTCTGGGAGGGAAACATTTTCAAGAGACAATCTTTTCATTTCAAGAGCATGTTGCATTTCCAATTTCCAGAGTTTGATGTCCTGATGTTTGGCTTCAGCTTGAGCTTGAGCTTGTAACCTTTTAAATTCCAATTCAAGTCTCATTTTCTCAAGAGACACATTCTGGACTCAGTGATGGACCTTGTGGGGTCGTAGTGGACAAAGGTTGAGGCAAAAGGGCCTGCTGAGGCAAATAGGGGCTCCTAGCCTGGGACTCCTCTCTCTCCTCCGACTCTTCCAAGACAGAGTTAGACTCTGAATTATCATCCTCATTATCAATTTCCACATTTTCTGGATTAGTAGTAGTTACATGCCTACTATCCTGTTAGGTAAGATCTGCACAGAACTGGTAAATCTTCCTTTCCTGGATCAACCCCAGAACCTTTTGCTTTACTAGTGGGATATTTTTCCATAACACCTCAGTGAGAGGGAACCTTTTCCCACACTCACATACTCTTAACACTTTTTATAGGTGTCATTTTTTAGACTCTCCATAGTGTATTTTAAAAGTTATCCTCTTTAAAACGTGTTGGCAATAAGTGCATGTGTTTACAGGGTTGCCCTATGGCTCCCCTTTTAACTTTCTTTTGCTAACCTTGGGTGAACTACAGTTTCCTTGGGTAGAAAGGATCTGTGGCTCCCTTTTACATTTTATTATGTGAAGCCAGCACACCCCGCCTTATGTGGAGTGCTGGGGAGATACAATGTATCCCCTTTCACACTAAATCTGCAACAATTCTGTTACAGAGACAAGCTTACCTTCAATGGCTGGTGGCAGTGATACCTTGTATTAATTTGGTGCACCTTTTTTCCGTGGGCTGTGTTCACAGCTGCAGTAAAGCCACCTAAGGGTGCTAATTTTACCAAAATGTCCCCAGTCTTCTTTTTTCGCCATTTTAGTGTTTCGTGTCATTTCTTGTTCCTTCCCCGATATCCAGGGTGGGAAATTCCTTTGTGTGATTTTTATCTTCGGAGGGAGCCCCCTGGACTCCCCACCCAGGTTTCAGTCTGTCTGTAAGAGCAGGAAGTGAGGGCGGAGTCCAAAACTCCCCAGCCCTTTGTCTTACGCCTTGCTTGAATAGAGACAAATCCCAGTGGGGTAGCTGGCTGTCCTGAATGGACAACCAGACCGCCCCTTCTTGTAAAATGCAGACAGAGAAGAAACAAGTTACTTACCTGTAACTGTTGTTCTCCAGCATGGGTCTGGCATGGATTCACATGCTCATGAATATTCCCTGTCGTCAGGCTGGGAATCCTCGGTAAAGAAAAAAATCAGTATCAGTTTCGTTTCTGATCTGTCTTTCTTAGTAGTAACCAATTACTGATCTCTGGGTCATACTGCCCCCAGCCAATGACTGCCCTTTCCCTAAGCCCCGCCTCTGGCAGCCATCCTCAGATTTGGTAGCACGCCAAGTGGCAGTATGACCAAGTGAAGAGCCGCAGAGGGGCAGGTGGGAGGATTTGCATGTGAACCCATGCCAGACCCATGCTGGAGAACAGTTACAGGTAAGTAACTTGTTCCTTCTCCAGCATGGGGTCTGGCATGGATTCACATGCTTATGAATAAAATAATACATAGCAGTATACACATGCACAACCACAAGAGGTGGCAACAGGCTCAACATTAAGCAATACAACAACTCAACATTAAGCATCTCTTACCTCCTCACCAGGCTCACCTTAAGCGAACAGGTTGCGCCGCACTGCTTGGCCGACCCTGGACTCCTCCCCGGAGTCCCGATCGACACAGTAGAATCTTTTGAAGGTGTGCGTCGACCTCCACATAGCAGCCCTGCAGATGTCCAGCAGGGGCACACCAGACAGGAACGCCGTGGTAGCAGCGATCGCTCTGGTCGAATGGGCTCTCGGACGGCCGGGCAGCGGTCGGTTTGCCAACCGGTGACAATGCATGATGCAGCCGGAGAGCCATCTGGAAGTGGAAGTCTTCGAGAGACCCTTCCCTTGATACACAGACCCAAAGTTCACAAATAGCTGTGACGTCTTCCGAAAACACTTCGTGCGGTCCACGTAGAACTTCAGCGCTCTAGCTACATCCAGCGAGTGCAAAGTCCTCTCAGCTGGCGTCGAAGGCGACAGGAAGAAAACTGGTAGCACCAAGGGCTTGTTGAGGTGGAAGTCCGATGGCACCTTGGGCATGAAGGAGGGGTGCGTCCTAAGCACTGCCCTTGTGTCATGAAAAGTCAAGTATGGAGGCTTGCAAGATAGGGCCTGAATCTCTCCCACTCGTCATGCAGAGGTGATGGCCACGAGGAACGCTGTCTTCCATGACAGTAACTTCAAAGGCACCGAATGCATAGCCTCGAATGGGGCTCCCATGAGCCTGGTCAGCACCACTTTAAGTTCCCACGCCGGGGCAGGGGCCTTCACCGGCGGGAATGATCGGAATAGTCCCTTAAAAAATTCCTTTACCAGGCGATGAGACCACAAGGACGCCCGTCCCGTAGTCCTGGTATATCGGGAGATGGCAGCCAGATGTATTTTTATGGAGGCGTAAGCTAGTCCAGCTTTGGCCAGCAACAGTAAGTACGGCAGCACTTGAGGGGCCGTAATCCACAGAGGGTTAATCTTCTGTGCACGGCACCAGACAGAGAACCTCTTCCATTTATGATCGTAACACTTGAGAGTTGAGGACACCCTGGCCTTTGCAAGAACCTCTCTGCAATCAGCCGGGATATCGTACCCTCCAAACTCTAGTGCTGCAGGAGCCAGGCCCGCAAGTTCAGCGACTGTGGGTCGTGGTGTAGAATGGCGCCTCCTTCTCTGGAGAGAAGATCCGCGACCGCCGGCAGCCTGACTGGTGGGGACGTTGACAAGTCCAGAAGGTCTGAGAACCAGACCTGCCTCGGCCACGCCGGTGCAACGAGGATCATCCTGCACCTGGATTTCTTGAGCTGGCTGATGACGCGGAGCAGCAACGGCCATGGAGGGAACGCGTATAGAAACAGGCCGTCCGAAGGGAACGAGAAAGCATCGCCCATGCTCCTCGGCTGTGGGAACCTGCTGGTGAACCTCTGGCATTTGGAGTTCATCGCTGTCACGAACAGGTCGATCTGGGGTTTGCCCCATCGTTGGAAGAATCGATCCACTTGATCATGGTGCAGTTCCCACTCGTGGCACAAGCGCAGCTCCCTGCTGAGGGAGTCGGCGATGGTGTTTTTTATTCCTGCCAGGTGGAAGGGAACCAGAAACATCCCCTGGGCGATGGCCCAGTGCCACAGATCCTGGGCCTCCTTGGATAGGGCTGGGGATCTGGTGCCCCCCTGCTTCCGTATGTAGTACATCGTGGTGGGTTGTCGGTGAAGATCCTCACCACTTTGTCCTTGAGGGACGGGAGGAGCGACTTGAGCGCCCAGAACACTGGACGGAGCTCCTAGATGTTGATGTGAAGAGACCTCTCCTCCGGGAGCCAAAGGCCTCTTGCGTGGAGATCTCCGGTGTGGGCCCCCCAACCCTCCAGAGAGGCGTCCGTAGTCACCGTCTCCTGAAACGCCAGGGTTTGAAAGTCTGTGCCCGTCGTGAGGTGAGCCCGGGTGCCCCACCATAGGATCGCCCGACGGAACTCCTCGTCGAGGGGGATCCTGTCCTCGAAGCAGCCCCCCGCCTGAAACCAGCAGGGGTCAAGGAACTCCTGTAGTGGGCGCATCTGAAGTCTGCAAAGGGGTACACGGTAGATGCATGAGGACATCATCCCGAGAAGGGACTTGATGGACCTAATCCTGGCCACGTCCGTGGCTAACAGTCGCCGTACCTTGCCCAGGATGGTTTTGGTCCTCTCCTCTGAAGGGGAGGCCAATTGCTCCACTGTATCGAGCTTCGCCCCCAAAAACAGTGCTACTTGCGACGGAACCAGGCAGGATTTGGGGTAGTTGATGGAGAACCCCAGCTCTGTGAGCAACCGGATGGCCCTCGCCGTATGATCGACGGCGAGTTCCCTTGACCTTGCCCGGATTAGCCAGTCGTCCAGGTAGGGGTAGACGTGGATCCCCTGCAGGCGCAGCCGCGCCGCCACTGGTGCCAGGCATTTGGTGAAAACCCTGGGTGCCGACTTTAATCTGAACGGTAGGGCTCTGAATTGGTAGTGGCGTCCTTGAACCACGAGCCTGAGGAACTTCCTGTGCCTTTTTAGAATGGGGATGTGGAAGTAAGCATCCTCCAGGTCCAGCGACGATAAGAAGTCGCCTTCCTCCAGCTGTCCCAGTACGTGCTGGAGGGTGACCATCCTGAATTTCTGCGCCTTGATGTATTTGTTTAACCGACGCAGGTCCAGGATGGGGCACCAACCGCCTGTCTTCTGACGATGAAGTACCTTGAGTATACTCCGGAGCCCCGGAGCCCCCGGGGGACGAGCTCGATGGCACCTTTCTTGAGCATCGCCTTTACCTCCAACAGCAGTTGAGGGACGTGATTCTCCTTCCTGGCCACGGGAGGAATGCGAGGGCACTTCTTTAGGAATTCCAGCGACTGCCCGTTGGCCAGGGTGTCCAACACCCAACGATCGGTGGAGATGGACTCCCACACCCTGACGAACTTCGTCAGTCGGCCTCCCACTGGGGTGCTTCAGTGGGGGCACGACCACCCGGCCGGGTCAGTCTTGCTTGGAAGCGGCCTTGCCGCCTTGGCGACGACGGCAAGAACCCCCTTGCTTGCTGCGACCTCTGTAGGCCTCCTGGGAAGAGGAGCGTGCCGCCTGGCGGTAGGTGGAGGAGCCACCGCTGGATCCATTGGAGGCACCCTGTCTGCCTCCACAGCTCCGAAAGGGCCGTCGCTGCTGAAGCACCCCAAGGGCCCGGGCCGTCTCCGAGTCGGTCTTGATGGCCTGTAGATACTCATCCACCGCCTTACCAAAGAGGTTGTTGCCGTCGAACGGCATGTCCAACAGTCTGGACGTCCTGGCGAAAGTCTGTCGCCTTGAGCCATTCTCGTCGTCGGAGGCAAACTCCGTTGCCCAGTTGTTAGGGAGAATTGTCTCTTTAGGCTGAATTTCCTAACCTAGTGAGTCCCCCAGCAGCTTTGCTGGATTTCTGGAGTTTGTTTTTTTCTCCTGCCAAGAGTGAGACTCTTATTCTCCCAGTCTTGGACATGATTTATGGTGTTCCTTTGACTGCTAATGTGTTTTATGGGCTATGGGGTCCTTTACTCCATAGGGTCTCATGTGTTTTTTTCTATGTGTGTTACACAGCACCCTCCGTGCAGTAACACAGGGGTGTCATAGTGACACCCCACCATAGACTACATACCCTGGGACTGACTACTGTCTCCCAGGGCATGTAAAGTCACCATTGGCTTTACTAGTCCCAAATTATTAACAGAAACCAGTACAAACCATCATATTGTGGACATACTGGTCGGGGCAATTCAATTGCCCCGGGGTCCGTTAGTCGAGGGGGCACGTCTCCGTCCCCCCTGATCGAGTTTTGGCTGGTGGCAGTGGATACTACTTTTTATGTTCGACCGTGAATATATCCCTATGGGATTTTCCCATTGTTCGAGGCTACCAACTTTAATTATTTAATTCTCATAGTCTCGAACATACCGCTGGTTTATTTATTTAATATTAATTCGCCGGTTGGTATTTTTTGCCAGGACTCGATTCTAAAATGGCGTTTGTGTTCTCTTCTGTGACTCCAACCCAAGTCGAGCCCTTTGTTCCACTTTTTGGCGGGCTTCTCCACAGAAGCCTCCAAAAGTGGTGCCACTCTGTCTGGGTACCACAGGGGATGTGAGAGGGGGTTTAGGCACCCTGGACTGAGTTACCTTGGTAACTCAAGTCGCACTCTTGTGTGATTGGCCCAAGTGGTGAGCCGGCCGGCTCACCACTTAGCATGTTTGATTGACAGCTATGCTGAGTGAATGGGGGTGTGCTGCATAAAAGCAGGGCTTTGGGGACTGGACCTTCAGAAGTCGCCACAGGACCTGAGAATCCGACGAGGGAGAAGCTGAGCTGACCTACCACGACGACACCACCACCTGTGGAGCCCTGCAGACCCGACTCACCACTTCCCGACGACAGAGAAGATCTCCCGGCTGGAGAGGCTTCTTCCCATGACTGGTGGGCACAACCAGTTTACCTTCTTCTCTTCGCACCCCAGACCGGCTTGTGGTCCAATTGCCCGTGCCAAGCACCCCGGCAACAGGATAGCCACTTAACACTGGACCGCGAACTAAAGGACTGTTCCTTTTAACTGAACTCCGCGGCTGGTTTCTTCCCTGGCAGTGCAACAGACTCCTGTCTTCCTCCCCGACGAGATCCTCTCTTCCCCCGGATGAAGCACCGACTTGCATCCGCTGCCAGGAACAACTGCCCCCGCTGGAGTATTCTCACCACTTTAAGGTACCGTGTCCGCCAGGCCTCCCTTTCTAAAGATTGCTACAAGGTAATAATAACCCCTTAACCTTCTGGACTGGGCTGGCCGCCTTGACCTTCTAACTGGTCCCTTTCTTTGGTCCAACTCCTTTTTGGACCGTTACAAGACTTTTGTGCACTGCAACCGTGTGACCTTGGACACATTTCGTTTTGATCCTCTTAAAGTGAATCCGGCCTACTGAACTCTAACGTCACGGTTTTACTTTGTCTTCCTCTCTTGTTGTGTTCTTGTAAAAGTGTTGGGACCTGTTTCAATTTATTCTCTGCTTTTCTCTCCCTTTTAAAACAAATTATTAGAGTGCCATCTGCGTTAAGCACTCACCGCTGTCTGAAAATAAGTGGGGCTTTACTAAAGACTTGTCTAATATTCTTCTAAGGGAGTGTATATCTTTTAGTGACCGTGTTTTTGGATTGCTTACTATTAGTGCCTGTGTGTTTTTCTAGATGTGGTTTTAAATAAATAATTATATCTCTTTTACACCAAGCCCTGGTCAGTGTTTATTTGTTCTATTGCGTTCCTTTGACCTATTGTGAATACTCTGTATACTGCCTAACTCTTCTTGAGGGAAGTCTGACTGCTCAGCCACAGCTACCAAGTGAATCTGTGTGGTACAGACTGCTACCAAGTGGGTTTACTGCCAAACACCTGTAGTCTTAAATCTTTTGCAGTGGTCCCAGAGGGAACTGCACAGGTTTCTGCCTAACACCGGTATCGGCAATGTCCGTTGCCACCCTAATGGCGTGATCTGACGCCACCTCGCCCTCCTGCAGAATTTCTAGGGCCTCTGCCCTTTTGTCATCAGGCAGGAAATCTAGCAGGGGACCTATCTTGAACCAGAGCTCCCTGTCGTAGCGGGCCACGAGATGACTCGTCGTCCCATAGAGTCCAACTTCTTACCTTCGCTGTCTGGCGGGAAAGTGGAAATTGAAGCCGCCGCGCCTGCTGCCTTCTTCTTAGCCGCTGCCGAGACGACCGAGTCCGGTGTGGGCTGGGCCCTGAGGCACAAGGGGGCGGCATCGGGGACTCAGTACTTCTTCTCGTACCTGTCCCTCTTGGCGGGTGTCGTGGCAGGGTTCTTGAGGACAGCAAGCCTCTCGTCCCAGATGTCGTCGAGTAAAGGCACCACGAGGACCGTCTTTCTCTTACCCTCTCGTTGTTGGTACAGAAACCCCACCTTTTTCTGTTCTTCAGGGCAGAGCTGTAAGAGCTCGGATGCCCTGGTTATCATGGCGTGGAACAGCCAACCTCGTCGGCTGGGGACGCCCGCGGGAGGGGGGGGGGTGTGACGACGGGATGTCTGCTGTGTCATCTGCCATCGTCGTCCGTCCCCGTATCCTCTCCCGGCGAGGGGGATGAGGGGTCCACTGGTCTCACAGGCACGAAGGGAGGAGGGGGGTGGACTCTCCTCTGCTTGTTCGGAGGGCTTCCCGACGAGCCTGGTTCTGGCTCCTCCGTCAGGGTGCGTGGTAATCTCGTCCTTATCTCAGTACATAAGGATTGAATTGCCAACAAAATGGCCGCTGAGCTATCCTGGGGCACGGGCAATGGCTGCGACGGACGGGATGGCTGCTCCAGTGGGCCCCATTTGTTGTCCTCGTCGCTATCTTCGATCATGTCAGCAGGGACCGTCCCCTGGGATCGAACCTTCTCGAACCTCTTGTTGAGGTTTATGAACCTCTCGTTGAGGCCTATGGACCTTTCGTTGAGGCCCCTCTCCACCAGTTCCTCCTCAGAGGCTGTTTCCGAGTCTGTAACGGCCACCGCCCCCCCGCCCTCTTTTTCAGCCGGGGGCTTCACGGGGGTCTTAGCGATGGGCTGGAAAGAGGATTCCCTCTGCGGCGGCAGGGATACTCTGTGCCCAGAGGCCGTTTGCATTGGCGTAGTCTCAGCCAGCTCCGCCAGGGTCGCAGAGACCACTTCGGTAGAGGCCTTAGCCGGGTGGATCAAGGCCCTCACCACCTTAGGTGCGTCCTGGGCCTTTGCCTTGGGATGAGGGTCAACGCCTCGCTCCCCCTTCGAGATCGACCGGGTCCGCTCCAGCGGCCTACCCGGGTTCTCGGGACTTCCTCTTCCCCGACCCAGAGCGCTGGCTTTTGGTCGAATGTGCCGGGGAAGTAGCGCCCTGCTTGCCAACCGAAGAGCCCGACCTTTCGGCGCTCCCGGAGCCCGCAGACTCGCGGTGCTTGGCCTTCTGTTTGGCCCCCTCAAAGGACTTAGAAGCCCGCTCAGACTTCTTCGCCTTCTCACTTGCTGTGCCCTTCTCCAGCCAGGTGGCGAGGCGGGAACGACGATCTTGTTTGTTCCGTTCCGAAAAGGTTCTTGCAGAACGCAGAGTCCTTCTCCACGTGCGTCTTGTCCCCATGGAGGCAGTAGACATCGCGAATGCTCGTCCTCCTTGAAAACGTTATATAATCCGCATCCAGGGCAGTTCCTGAACAGCTTGGTGTCATGATCTCTGCTTCCAAAAGGTCAGGGTTTTCCCAACTCCCTTGGAAGCAGATCCATAACCCAGGTTCCGAGTGCCAACCAGTCCCAATTGGGACCTTTTGGACCCAGTCCTGGCGCCAGTGGCACCAGGCTCATAAATATGCCCAGTCCCAGCGCTGGAAGCGCCGGGCTCATAATGCTTGGGTGGACTTACCTTCAGCAGACCATGCTGCTTACTTGCCTGCCAGTTGAGCCTCTGATCCTCTTCTGTTTGGAACTACTTTTCCTGTTGGGTGGGGCTGGAGCCACTCCCTAGATTCAGAACACTGGAACTCTTCTGGAAGGCAGGAACTCTTTTCTTACCAGGAACTCTTTTCTTACTTAGGCGTGGCTGTGGAAGGAGACACCTAAGCACTACAGGAGGCTATTTAAACCACACCCGGTGGATGAATCTTGCTTTGCGTTATTCTGCAACCTCTGCAGCAGAACGCTCATCGTGTCTTCTGCATCCGGTCCTGGGCCTAAGGAAAAAGGCTTACCATCCTGAATCCAGTCTTCAGCAACACCTATAAAGACAAGAAAGAACAGGTTAGCATTCCGGCATCTGAAAGGCAAAGGCTTACCATCCTGAATCCAGTCTTCAGCAACACCTATAAAGACAAGAAAGAACAGGTTAGCATTCCGGCATCTGAAAGACAAAACAAGGTGCGTTTAAAGACATTGGGGAACTTTAATACTCACGTGCCATTACTCCTTTCCACATCTAATCCAGTGGGTATTCCGGCACCCTGCAGCCGCTCCGAACTCGTACCTGCAAAATAAAAAGACAGTTAGAGCGCATAGTGAAGCAGGCAACAAGCGCTTACTTACGTGCTTCCAGGCGCTTCTATTCATCACACGGGCTCCATCTTCAACTCACTTCAGCCCGTCATCCGCCATCGCCGGAACCCTGCAAAACAAGAGACATCATTACTAAAGACTTTAAAGACATTTGAATGACTTGAAACTTACCGTTCGTGCAATAAATGACGGACAGCAGTCCCCTGAAGTCAAGAGGCCTGCGCTACCTATCCAGTGAAGAAACTGGTTACAGCACCCTGCCTCGAGGCAGATGGAGAGCTCGGCATTCACTTACCTAAGACATCTTACTCTACACGTCAGGCATACAGTGCACAGAGGTCCAGCCCAAAGAGCCAACCGGGTGCTACACATCACCTTTGAAGATACGGTAGTCGCCCAGTCAAGACCGGCGCCTCTGCGAGAATCAGGTGAGCGTTACACTTGGATCCGGGCGTCGAGCTCCCTTTGTCCTGGGCCATGTCCTTGAGGTAGGCCGCAGATCTTCCGGAATCCTCCAAGAAGTGTAAACTCGATGAAAACTTCACCCTAGAGGGGCGTAGAAGAATTCCGAAACGGGTCCCCGTTATCGGAAGTAGAAACGGTGGAGCTTGAGGCTCGATTAAACCGAAAAAATGAGAAATTCTCCTGAAAAAATGTGAAAACGCAGTAAAAAACCCGAGAGCTAAACACGAGGACTCCCAACACTTGAGCGTGCAGTAAAAATCTGAGGATGGCTGCCAGAGGCGGGGCTTAGGGAGAGGGCAGTCATTGGCTGGGGGCAGTATGACCCAGAGATCAGTGATTGGTTACTACTAAGAAAGACAGATCAGAAACGAAACTGATACTGATTTTTTCTTTACCGAGGGTTCCCAGCCTGACGACGGGGAATATTCATGAGCATGTGAATCCATGCCAGCACCCATGCTGGAGAATACTGTAATTCCTGATAAATACTGTGAACCTGAACGCCAAGAAAAGTCGACCACTGGAACCGAAACTGAAGAGGAAGATGAAGGAAACGCAGCTGAAACAATTTCCAGCATATGGAGGGCCTGCTGTGTTACCGGAGCCTGCTGTAGCCCTTCCTTCCTATCGACCGGAGGACTCCGAAAACGACGACCCTGACCCAGAGCCTGGCGAGACCAACTAGACTCAAGGAGACCTGCATTTTGAGCCATCCCACACGTTGCTGCACCCTTGTGTTGTTGCAATACCCCAATACCCTGGGACCTCAAGCCATTGTGCGGTGCACAGTCTTCCGAATTCCAAATGTCGCTGAAACTTTGTGGGCATCCTGGTGAATCTCCAGAGACAGGAATAGAGTCTGGAAATTCCCCTCACCAGAGTGCTGGACCTTTAAAACGAGGAGAATTCAACCGCAATTTTCTGTCTTCTTCCGAACCGCATTCAGCTGTGCGGGAAACCTTGCCTAGAGCCTTCTTCATCGATCCTTGCTGTAAAGTTCCTTCTGAGGGCTTGTTTTCAGTCACCACGACAAGGAATCCACTGAACGGGTATTTGGCTGCAGACCCTGAAGTCCTCCTGCTGCAAAATCATCTTCAATGCTGGGGTACTGCGTTTGCTTGGGTATGTACTTACCTTAAGCCTGTTAGGATTTCTGAGTAGCTGTGGGTTGTTTTCTGTGATGGTGAGGCCTCTCATCCAGTGCACCCAGTTCCACTGCAAGAATCCTGCTAGGGTGTCTTCTGGGAAGCTCCTGGACCCTCTTCTAACTCTAAAGTGAAGCACTCGCCTGTTTGCCCAGTTTTCCTAAGGAACTCTGACTTTTGGTTTGGTTTATTTATAATGCACACCTCACCCGTAGGTATCTGGGCGCAGTAAAGGGTGATGCAAATTCTTAGTTAAACAGGCAAAGGAAAAGAACTGTACAATAAAATATATTTGTTACATAGGTAGAGATAAACTATACAGTAAAACCTCTAACAAGGTATGATATGATAGTTTATTTATATAGCGCCTATACACAATACGTTTCAAAGCGCTTCAAGGCAAGGAAGGGAACAAGGGAAAATACAACAACATTCTTACAGGCCACGAACAGTAAGGATGTGAAATTATCGTACTCAGTCTGACAACATTTCAGATAGTGCAAGTGCTAAGACATAGATAAGGGAGGGGGGAGTGGGAAGTAAATGGAAACAGACAGGCGACTACCGTACTAGGCCTAACGACATTTCTGTTAGACCCGGAGGAAAGCAAAAGGTGAGGGAGAGGGGTGCAGAAAGGGAGGGGAGGAACAAAACAAGTGACTATCGTACTAGGCCTGACAATGTTTCAGATAGTGCTGGAGGGAGGGGGGGCAACAGTAAGCGGATAGGGGAGCGACAGACAAGGTTGCTATCATAGTAGGTTCAGAGACAATTCTGATAGAGTAAGTGCATAGAAGAAAGTAAGGGGAGGAGATAGGAAAAGGGAGAGGGGAGGAGAGAAAAGAGTAAGCAGTCAAAAAGAGTGGAAAAGCAAGAGAGGAGAGCGAATACAATTGCAGAAGTCAGTAGTAACACAATGTTGCAAGCTAGGATACAAGATGAAGATGGGAACAGCATGATTCAGGACCACCATGAGTACAAGATGCAAAGGAAGTCCAGCATGAGAGTTGAGAAAGGGTGACGCACCGTGAATCAATGAAGTCCATAAAAATAAAATCCAGCATTGGCCACAAGACAGTGATGGTGAAACCAGAATGCATCAGGCCAGACTCCTGAATGCAGGAAGTGGGGGGGTGTACAAGGGAACAACACGGGGGAACCAGAGAGGGTGGGGATGGCCTGTTGGGACAGAGGGTGTAAACACATGGTGCATGCTTACCTGCTCTCTTAGCAGGGGGTCGGACCCTGGATCCTCCTGGCCCGAACAGGTCCAAACAACAATAGCCCTTTTCTTTGAATGCCCTTCACTTTGGACGCCCGGGCGAGAGACTCCCTTCATCTAAGAGTTAAGAGCAGGAAGGAAGAGGCAGGGCTAAGGAGGTGGGCGGGGCTTAGGCCAGGTGACCTAGATCCACTTACACCTGCTCCCCAGATGCAAAGGAAAAGAGGCTGGAGGGCACCATAAGTAGGGAAAAGAGCGGCAAGCAGGAAGGCATCAGGTGGGCGGGGCTTGCTAAGTGGTGAAAAGGAGCGGCAAGCAGGAAGGCACCAGGTGGGCGGGGCTTAGGCCAGGTGACTTAGATCCACTTACACCTGCTCCCCAGATGTACAAGACAATTTCAAGATTATTCACAGTAGTTACAGAGAGGCAAGGCGTTAAAGGATATCAAGGATAAGTGCAACGGGGTAGAAGAATATTACATATATACATGGTAGAGGCTAGTGCCCTCTTAAGGGTCGTTGGAGATAATCCAGTTTTTCATTTTGTGTCTGAAGCTAGAAAGGGATTGGCTGGTTCTAAAGTTGGCAGGGAGGGAGTTCCAAAGTTGGGCGGCCAAGACATGGAAGCAGTTGCCTCCTGCTTTTTGAAGTTTATATCTGGGCATTTGTAGTAAGCCCCAGCTTGCTGATCTAGTGAGTCTGGCATATTGTTTCAAGGCAAATTTGTCAGAGATACTGTGGGGCTGCATTGTTCTTTCGATTGGATGTTCCTCCAACGTATTCCTCATCTTAGATGTATTCCATCCAGCTTTGTTGCCCTTTGGAAATTTTTTCAGCAGAGAGCACCGTGCGTCGATGTCGTCAAGTCGATGGTCCCTCGAAGGCCTCCGCCGAGGGTGACGTCATCAGGTGTATAAGTAGCACGCGCGGTGCCCGTTGGCCTCAGTTCTGTTTTTCCCCTTTTTTTTGCTTGTGATCTTGTACTGTGTAGATTGTGCCGGCAGATAGGTATCAGCCTTGCGAGATTTGAGATGGCAATAACCCGGAAAAATCCACAGAGGGGTAGGTTGGGAGGGCGATGAGGAATACGTTGGAGGAACATCCAATCGAAAGAAGGTTACCAGTTGGTAAGTAACTTGTTCTTCAAGTGGATTGTGTCCTCCAACGTATTCCTCATCTTAGATAGACTCCCAAAGCAGTATGTTACTTTCTCTGGAGGAGGGGTCAGATTTTTTTTCTTTTTTTATCAATGCCTTTAGATGGCGGAATAAAGCACTGCTTTTCTAAAGGTCAGCTCCCTAGACTGGGAAGCATCCATGCTATAGAATTTTGAGAAGGTGTGAAGTGAAGACCAAGTTGCTGCTTCGCAAATTGACCTTATTGGGACACCTCTTTGAAGGGCCGTGGAAGAGGCGATGCCTCTGGTGGAATGAGCCCTCAACCCTTCTGGTGGGTCTTTTTGTGCTAGTCTGTAGCATTCTGAAATGCAAAGTACAATCCAGCGTGAAATTGTCTGTTTTGTTACCGATTGACCCAGTTTCCTTCCTGTGTAGCCTATAAACAACTGGTTGTCCACTCTAAGCCTAGAAAGTCTAGAGATGTAAAAGCTTAAAGCTCTTTGTGGATCCAGTCTGTGTAATCTTTCTTCCTCCTTAGAAGGATGAGGTGGAGGATAGAATGAGGGTAAAACAATTTTCTGACTTAAATGAAAATCAGATATTACTTTTGGTAAAAATGATTTAACCCTCAATACAACCCTGCCCTTATGGAACACAGTATAGTGTGGCCCAGAAGACCGTGCCTGCAATTCGCTCACTCTTCTTGCCGATGTTAGAGCAACTAAAAAGGCCATTTTCCATGTTAGTAATCTTAATGGACAAGTGTGCATAGGCTCAAAAGGGGCACACATTAAGAATTTTAGGACTAAATTTAGATCCCAAATCGGTACTTGAAATGGGTGAGGAGGAAACACATTAGTGAGACCTTTTAAGAATTGTGTTATCAAAGGAATTTTGAAGTAGGAGCATTCTTCCGATGCGCGCTTGAAGATGGAAAGCGCTGCAAGGTAACCTTTTATTGTTCCGATATTCAGACCTCTATGTGCTAGGGTCAGAAGGAAAGATAATACTTCCGGAATAGAACATAGAAAAGGATCGACATCCTTTTCCCTGCACCAGTTGCAAAACTTTTTCCAACGGTATAGAGACTTTGTTGCTGGCCTTCTTTCCGAAAGCAACACCTCTATAACATCATCTGGAAGGTTCCAATCCCTGTATCTCAGCCTTTCAGATACCAAGCATGAAGGCTGAGTGTTCTGACCTCTGGGTGGAGAACCTGACCTTCCATTTGAGAGAGAAGGTTCTCTCTCTCTGAGGAAGACGTACTGGAGGACAGATGGACATATCTAGAAGGTCCGGATACCACGTTCTCCTGGCCCAATCCGGGGAATTAGGATCATGCGGTTCCCAAAGCGTCTCAGCCTCCTGATGGCCTGAGGAATGACGGGAATCGGAGGGAACGCGTACAATAGTGGGAAATTCCAATCCACCACGAACGCGTCCCCCAGGGCTCCTCTCAGGGGAAATTCCCTTGAGCAATACCTTTCTCATTTCCGGTTGGTACTGGTTGTGAATAGGTCTACCTGAGGGGTTCCCCAAAGGGCGAAGATCTCTTGAATGACTTCCTGAGCCAGTTCCTATTCGTGGGACACCGTGCTCTGCATGCTCAGAGCATCTGGCGTCATATTCTCTTTCCCGGCTAGATGAATTGCCGTTTTAAGAGATTCCCTCCTGAATTGCCCAATACCAGAGCTGCATTGCCTCTCTGCACGGGGGTAGTGACCCCACGCCACCTCTTTTGTTTAGGTAGTGCATGGCCACTGTGTTGTCCGTCATCATCAGGACATTCTTTCCCCTGACAGATGGCAGGAAGGCCTTCAGCGCTAGTCTGATTGCCCTCAGCTCTAAAAGGTTGATATGTAGTTTGGACTCCGATGGAGACCAACGACCATTGATTGTCAAATCGCTGGCATGAGCTCCCCACCCCAGGAGTGAGGCGTCCGTCACTACTGTGATCTCCGGCCAGGGTTGCCAAAAAGGTTCTCCTTTTAGGATGTTCTCTGTACAGGTCCACCATAGAAGGTCTTGTCTGACCTTGTTCGGAATCTGAAGAAGATCCGTCATTTGACCCGAGAACTGGGACCACTGAGTCTTTAGGGCCCATTGAAGGGATCTCATCCTCAAGCGTGCCTCTGGCACCAGAAAGATGCAGGATGCCATGAGGCCGAGCAACCTTAAGTCGTCAGCCTGGAGATTTTGGGCATTTTGGAATTTGGAAACCATCTGAAGAATGTCTTGAGCCCTCGACTTGGGAGGCGAGCCCTTTCCCAAGGATGTGTCTAGTACAGCTCCTATATACTGAAGCTGTTGGGAAGGTGTCATTTGAGACTTCTTGAAATTGAGGGAGAAGCCCAGTTTGTGGAGGAAGTGGCAGGTGACTTTCAGATGATCCAGTGCTTGCTCGGCAAAGCGCGCTCTGATCAACCAATCGTCCAGGTAGGGGTAGACATGAATCCCCCCTCTCCTGAGGTGCGCTGCCACAACTACCATTAACTTGGTGAAGACCCTCGGGCGGAGGTCAACCCGAATGGCAGGACTCAAAACTGATAGTGTGAGTTGCCAACTACGAACCTCAGGTATTTTCTGTGTTTGAGATGAATCGGCACATGAAAATAAGCATCCTGGAGGTCCAATGACACCAACCAGTCCTGGAGTTGAAGGGCCTGAAGGATCTGAGAAAGGGTAACCATCTTGAATTTGTCTTTCCTGAGGAACTTGTTCAAGTTTCTTAAGTCCAAGATGGGTCTCAGTCCTCCGTCCTTTTTGGGGATCAAAAACTACGGGGAGTACCATCCCTTGTTCCTCTCCGCTGCAGGTACTGGTTCTATAGCATTAGGAGGGACCAAGGAAGTTAAAAAAGCCAATATCAAATTTTAATAATCGACAGTCCGTCAAGATTAAAACATCAATTAAATAAATAGATCAGAAATACAGACATTGTCAAGTCCCATGTAGAAAGCAGCAATAGGGAATACGTAACAGGCTCTGAAGGCCAGTTGAAGGTAGTGTTATAGCAACAATACGACCATTAAGGGTACTTTTCAACCTAAATAGCAAGGTACCCATCCAAGTATGGATAAATGTGTCATAAATTATAGTCTCTGTTTAAAGTTCAGAGATATGTCTCGACATGTTTCTGTTCCTAGAGAGCAAGGTGTGGAACATTCATCAGGAGGGAGTACATTACAGTATAGCCTATTTGACAATTGGGATGTAAAACAATAATGCCACTACAGTATCATAGCACCTGCAAGAAATAAAAACAGCAAACATCAAAGGTTAACTTTTAAATAGTTATATACTTTGGAAGGTTCAGAGCATGAACTGGGCAACTTATAAAGGGAAATAGTTACCTTATAGTGTGCCTGTGGGGGCTCTCTACTAGCATTAGTAGGTATAGGGTGGTCAAAATCGCGGCCCTAAAAAAGAAAAGGGGATAATAGCCAATGTATCAGCTATTACATAGCCTAGTAGTACAGAAAACACAACAGCGAACAGTGTGGAAGACCACCCCCAATATGCGGATAAGCGTGAAAGCGTGTCAACGTTGGAAGGGGGAACCATCACTGGTGATTCCCACATGCAAAAAGGGGCCATATACAAAACGGCGGTGGATAAGCGGAACGTGCTACACAACAATGTAGGTAGTGTCAAAGTCCAGACGGTGTAAGGACACCCGGACACGGCATATTCGAGATAACATACCACTATGTCACAGTGCATTAGGAGGAGAAGCATGGAACCGGTGTTTTACTAACGAGTTGAGCGAACAACAACACGGGGCAGGAAAACCCTGTAGTGGGAGCCGTGATCGTGATAATGGTCGGGTGTGCCCATAACCCCATAAATGCCCAGAGGCATCCTACCTTGGTAAGACCATAGGGATGTCATCAGGGGCAAATCCCAGCTATCCGCACTGCAGGTACAGTAAATACAACAAAGTAGTGCGATCAGGTTAGGGGAAATACGATCAAATCGCAACAACGGTCGCTGGAGAAGAATCGATGAGAGAGCAGCAAAATGCTGATAGTCAATCAGCAAAGTGACTTACCCAGTGCGGGGGAGTAAGCGGCAAGAAGGTTTCTCGCCCTCGAGGATCTAAACAGAGTATCCACAAGCAGGGCAATGCGGCCGATGCAGGTTAGTTGTCAAGGGAACCACGAGTTAGTCCTACTATTATGTTTGTGTCTCTTAAGAAGAGTGCCGTGAGTGTGTGAAACCCGGCGGCCATCTTTCAAGGGAGTGGAAGAGACAGAAAGTGACGGAGGTAGAGGTACAGCCAACGCCAAGTCTGTAAAAAGTGCCTTAATAAGTTGGTGGAACAACAAAGACTCGAGGGGGTCTAAGAACATCAATAGGGGCAAGAGTTATGTGGAAAAACTAAAGGAACAAGAAATCTAAACCTTAGAGTTACAGGGTAGAATTGCCAACATCAACATCAAAAAATTGGTAATTAAATTGTAGCAATGAATACACAGATATTTACAAGGCCGCTATATATTGTGCCAATCAATCGACTCGTTGAGTCCAGTAACATCACTGTGTAAGGTGAAAATCGTCTTTTGTTCCATTTTCAACAGTTTTTTTTCACGTGCTGTGTTATTTGATCCTTTCAAAACCAGTAGAACCGTCCAGGTAAAATCTTCATATTTGTGTTTCAAAAGGTTGAAGTGTTTCACAAGTGGAGCATTCTCAGTTCTGTTCTTCAGACAGCTCCGATGTTCCATTATGCGGGTTTTTACTTTTCTGATAGTCTTACCGACATAGTGCAATCCACATCTACAGGTAATCATGTATACAACAAAGTCAGTGTTGCAATTAGTTAGGTTCTTTTGGGTCCAGGGTTTTGAAAGGCCAACATCAACTTCTTTAGTTCTCGCTCTCCTGGATCTGGTCTACCAAAGTCATTCTCAGGAGAAGTGTCAATGCCACTTGCATTATGTAAAGACTCCACCAAATCCCTCATTCTGCTATCCTCTGAGATCAAGCATTCTGGGACATTTGGGGTGCCATATCCAATCCAAAAGGTACAGTTTCCTCCTCAGATCTCTCCTGTTCCTCAAAAATTGAGGTCAAGGATTTGAAAAACTCCTTCCTAGTGAGAGGCTTGAAAACCTTCTCTGGTAGGAGGAGGAGGAAGAGGTGTAGTACCAGGCTCTGAAGAAATTACATGTTTTGTAACTTTCTCCTTCTATTTTTCTGGCTGCCCTGGTTCGGTTGGAGCTTTTGGCGCCGAGGGTTTCGGCGTCGTTAAAGGCGTCGACGACATAGTGGTTGTCGACAGGGTCTGCTTCCAGGGCGGCCAGGCAGTCTTCGATGATTTTCCCTTCGAGGTGTGACAGGTCTCGGACGGCGTCGGTGACTTCGAGCGGTCGACATGACTCGAGCGTTTATCGCTCGGCGTCCTGGAAGGTTCCCTATCCTTCCTTTTATGATCACCCGGGCTCGAGGGGGTGCGAGTGTCGGAGCGATGACACTCCCGGCCAGCTTCCGAAGAAGGCGCGGATCGAGGCTTCACCTTCTCAAACACCTCCATCATTTTGACCCTGAATGCTTCCCACTCTTCGGAAGACGAATGTTTCGTGGGGCATTTCATTTTTTCGGAGACTCATCTGACGACGAGGTGGAGGGAGACCTGTGGCGTTGTTTCTTCAATTTTTTTGACCAAGACGACGAGCAATGAGAATCGCTTCGGGATCTAGATCGATGCCTTTCGCGTCTAGGAGATTTCTCCTCATGGGGTCTCGACTCGACGCTAGAGGCTTTTCGATCCTTCCGACCTACCTGTAGCTTTCCTCTCCTTTCTCGCAAGGCCTTCCCCATCATCACCTGACACTTCGAACAGGCCTCCATGTCGTGGCCGTCTCCGAGGCACCACAAAAACTCGGAGTGCGGGTCCGTGATCGACATTTTTGAGCCGCACGACTTGCATTTCTTGAAACACGATCTCGAGGTCGTGGTCGGTGTCGATGACGAGGACATATTTCTTCTTGTTTATATATATATATATTCTTCACAGAACTCGAGGTGCGCCGAATGTCCGAAGCAACGTATCTGCGGAAAAACGGAACTGAGGCCAACGGACGCAGTGCGTGCTACTTATACACCTGATGACATCACCCTCGACGGAGGCCTTCGAGGGACCATCGACTCGACATCGACACACAGCGCCCTCTGCCGAAAAGTTCCGAAGAGCAGCAAAGCTGGATGGAATACATCTAAGATGAGGAATACGTTGGAGGACACAATCCACTGGAAACGCGGTTTTAAGTTGAATTCTTTCTTTAATAGAGAGCCAATTGTGGTCTCTTCTTATGGACGAGATGAACAAGTTACTTCTTACCTGGTAACATTCTTTCGATGGGATGTTCCTCTGACGTATTCCTTATCTTTGATAATTCGTCTCCAGCTTGCTGGCCTCGGAAAATATTTTCTCAGTAGAGGGCGCTGCGCATCGACGTCCGTCGAGTTGCTGTCGCTCGACAGCCACCGTATCGGCGCCAACGTCATCATGCCCATAAATAGCCATGCGCAGCGTCCGTTGCTCAGTTCCATTTTGTAGCATAAGATAAGTCATGCCTGAATTGGTTATTGACCTTGAAGGAGCGTAAACTGCAACCACAAGGGAAGTATTACGGCGGGGATGGATGGGAGGGGCGATAAGGAATACGTCAGAAGAACATCCCATCGAAATAACGTTACCAGGTAAGAAGTAACTTGTTCTTCGAAGGGATTGTGTCCTCCGACGTATTCCTTATCTTTGATAGACTCCCATTGCAGTGGTGTGTATTTGGAGGTGGGAGTAAAAACGCCATGTTTCCCTTTAGGAATGAACAGAATGTAAAACTGCTTTGCCAAACCTAGTCTCTTGACTAAAGGAGGAATCCAGGTTGTACAATCTTGTGAAGGTATGTGCGGATGAACATATGGCAACAGCACATATGTCTCGAACTGGAACCCCTCTTTGGAGGGCCGAAGAGGCTGCGATACCCCTGGTTGAATGAGCCCTAAGATTTTGAGGAGGCTCTTTCCCCGCTAGTTTGTAACATTCCAGAATGGCCAAAATAATCCACCTGGAAATGGTCTGTTTTGTTATCGGTAGTCCCAATTTGTGCCCTGAGTAACCTACGAACACTTGGTCTGCTTGCCTTATCCTAGCAAGTCAGCTGATGTAAAAGCTTAAAGCCCGCCTTGGGTCCAGCCTGTGTAGCCTTTCTTCCTCTTTCCCCGGATGGGGATGAGGATAGAATGAAGGTAAGGTAATTTTCTGAGCGATGTGGAATTCAGAAACCACCTTTGGGAGGAAATTAGGCTTCACCTGTAGGACAACTGTCTTTATGAAAAATTGTATGAGGGGGTTTACAAGATAGAGCTTGTAATTCGCTCACCCGTTTAGCAGATATTAGTGCCACTAATAAGACAGTTTTAAGGGTGAGAAATATTAGCGAACAAGAGTGGGGTGGTTCGAAAGGAGTACCCATCAGGAAATTTAAGACTAAATTTAAATCCCATAAGGGAACTTGGAATGGTCTTGGAGGATAGACATTAGTTAATCCCTTTAGAAATTGTATTACTAAGGGTAATTTGAAATACGATGGCTCCTCTGCAGTGCGCTTGAAGATCGATAGCGCTGCGAGATAGCCCTTGATAGTGCCAACTTGAAGGCCTGAATTTGCCAAATAGAGTAGAAAGGATAACACCGTTGGTGTACCACATGAAAAGGGGTCGATATTCTCTTCTCTATACCAGCTGCAAAATGTGTTCCAACGGCAGCAGTATAAAGACTTTGTTGCTGGCCTTCTGGCCGAAAGCAACACCTCCATGACATCATCAGGGAGGTCCCAATCCTTGTATCTCAACCTTTCAGAAGCCAAGCGTGAAGGTTGAGGGTTCTGATGTCTGGATGGAGAACCTGACCTCCCTTCTGTGAGAGAAGATTCTCCTTGAGTGGAAGGCGAATTGGAGGGCAGATGGACATGTGCAGAAGGTCCGGGTACCACATTCTCCTGGCCCAGTCTGGGGCAATTAGGATCATGGTTCTCCGGAATCTTCTCAACCTCCTGATCATTTGAGGAATGACAGGGACTGGTGGAAACGCATACAGGAGTGGAAACTCCCAGTCCACTACAAACGCGTCCCCTAGTGCTCCTCTCGGGGGAAATTCTCTTGAACAAAACAGATCGCACTTCCTGTTGGTACTGGTGGCAAACAGATCCACTTGAGGGGTTCCCCAAAGGGCGAAGATCTCCTGAAGGACTTCCTGAGCTAGTTTCCACTCGTGGGAGACAGTGCCCTGCCTGCTCAGAGCGTCCGCCGTCAAGTTCTTCTCTCCGGCTAGGTGAACTGCCGATAGAGAGATTCCTTCTTGGATTGCCCAAAAGCAGAGCTGCATCGCCTCTCTGCACAGGGGCAGTGATCCTACGCCTCCTCATTTGTTGAGGTAGTGCATCGCCACTGTGTTGTCTGTCATTATCAGGACATTTTTCCCCTGTACAGATGGCAGAAAAGCATTCAGCGCTAGTCTGATTGCTCTCAGCTCTAACAGGTTCATATGTAGTCTGGACTCCGATGGAGACCAACGACCGCTGATGGTCAAGTCGTTGGTATGGGCTCCCCACCCCGTGAGTGAGGCATCTGTGACTACTGTTCTCTCCGGCCATGGTTGCCAAAACAGTTCTCCTTTCAAGATGTTCTCCTGGCAGGCCCACCACTGAAGGTCTCGAGCCACCTTGTCCGGAACCTGAAGGAGGTCATTCATTCTCCCTGAGAATTGCGACCACTGAGTTCTCAGTGCCCACTGGAGAGATCTCATTCTCAGGCGAGCCTCTGGCACAAGGAAGATGCAGGATGCCATGAGGCCTAGCAACCTCAAAAAGTCGAAGGCTGGGATACGTTGTGCATTTTGAAACTTGGTGACCATCTGCAGAATATCTTGAGCCCTCACCTCTGGTGGCGAGGCTTTTCCCAGGGAAGTGTCCAGGACCGCTCCAATGAACTGGAGTCTCTGTGATGGTATCATCTGTGACTTCTTTAAATTGAGGGAGAAGCCCAGTTTGTGAAGGAAGTGGAAGACAAACAAGCTGGATCTGAGCTTGTTCCGAAGATACAGCCCTGATCAGCCAATCGTCCAGGTAGGGGTAGATGTGAATCCCTCCCCTCCTTAGACTTGCTGCCACTACCGACATTAACTTGGTGAAGACCCTCGGGGCGGAGGTCAGCCCAAATGGCAGAACTCGAAATTGATAATGAGAGCCGCCAATTGCGAACCTCAGGTATTTCCTGTGTTTGAGATGGATTGGCACATGCAAATAAGCATCCTGGAGGTCCAGAGATACCAGCCAGTCCTGGAGCTGGAGGGCCTGAAGGATTTGAGAGAGTTACCATCTTGAACTTGTCCTTCCTGAGGAACTTGTTCAATTCTCATAAGCCCAAGATAGGTCTCAGTCCTCTGTCTTTCTTCGGGATGAGAAAGTAGGGGGGAGTACCAGCCCTTGTTCCTCTCCGCTACAGGTACCGGTTCTATGGCACCTTTCTCTAGCAGGTCTACAATTTCCTGCAAGAGGAGCGGATCTGGAACTTTCAGAGAGCTGTTCCCCGGTGATTGACTCTGAGGGATGTGTAGAAAAGGCAGGCAGTAACCTTGGGCAACTGTCTCCAATGCCCAAGCATCTGACGTAATAGCCTGCCATTCCGTCAGATGTTGAGTTAACCTGCCCCCTACTGGTGTCTTGTGAGGAGAGTCTTCAGAGCAGTTTGGAGGCACCTGCTGCGGTGGCTTTTTTATCAATTGTATGTGGGAGGTAGGATCTACCTAGTCTCAAGCCTAGTCTGGTGTTTTTCAGTGTAGTTGAGCATGGGGTGATCGAGGTGGGAGTTAGGGTATGCAGGTCAGTGGTATTTTGGGTGCTGTTTGCGGTGATTTCCACTGTCCTGATGTTGTCCAGGTGGTTTGTGGGCAGTGAGGCAGGATTAGAGTTGCAATTGGAACAACTTGGCTTCAATGCGGTTAGGAAGGGTGTAGGTTTGATGGCACAGTTGACTCTGAATGGTGGGAGGAATAATGTTCGTTTATTCCTGATATCCATAGGGTGGAGGATAGACATAGTTAAAGACATGCTGGTTGTGGCTATCAAGGGTCTAGGCAAAGAGGTGGCATGCAAAGACATGGGGGTTGTGGTGATTATAGTGTAGATGGCTAGGTACAAACTCATGCAGGGTATTCAGGAGAAGCATGGACTAGGGACGTTTATTTCCATAGTAGTTATTTGTGCCATGCAATTGACCAATACGCAATTTGCTACATAAGAACCTATTCTGACATTGCCTGTTGGTCACTAGTCCTAGTGACCCCCCTTCTGCCACTGAGAACACTCATGCTCCAAGAATAAGGGAAAGACTGTCAAGGGATTGGGACTCCTGCCTAGAAAAGAAAACAAGTGTTTAAAAGTAACTTACTTGTAAAGAGTTGGTTGGTAACTAATTCTAAGAGTGAACAGTTAAAAAAGTTCTTACTGATCTTGAATGTGTGATGGACTATTCTTAAAAGTATGGTTAACATCTTTTCTTCCTTCGCAACAGTTTTGCCAGTCTAATAGAAAGTAGATGTGAAGGTATTTTACTCTCCTGTAATTAGTTTGTGCCTCTTCCCAAAAGTAAAGTGTTGCTATCACCAGATTAGTCCCTTGAGGATAATTGTAGGCGTGTCCCCCAACTGGGTTTTGCTTCCCCTGAATTGCTGCTAGCCTGTCCAGAATAAGTCTGTATTAGGGTGTTGCCTACCTAGAATAACTGAGTCATTCAGTAAAGTGTGACAAGGGGTTTTACTTTCTCCTTCATTGTGAGGTTAAACAAGTATTTGGGTTTTACTTAACTTGTGTTAACTGTGTGGCATCCAAAATAAGTTACAAGAGTTACTGCTTACCTCAATATGGGGTTGCCTGTAATTGTATATAAACCCCTTAGGGTTTACTCACCTAGTATAACTGTGTGTTCACCTAGTATAACTGTGTGTTATGACAAAAGTAGTTAAAAGTTTTTACTGCACCTAGAATAAGTGTTCCACTATTCACCAAAAGTATATTGTCCAGTTGACTGATTAAGTGATTTGTACTAAGAGTCAGTGTATGGTAGGATCTACTGCCCTTGCATTACTGAATGTAATTTTAAAAAGTAACCATTGGTTTTTACTCACCAAGAATAGGCTTGACCTATACTGAATGTGTATGACAAGGTTGTGACTTCCCTAGTACTACTGTTAGGTACTTCAAATAAGGTCTATACTTGGGTCTGTGTACTTTCAAGTATAGTGTTGTGTTTTTATGCTGTGATTTCATATAATGTATTAGTACTAACTTATCCCTACATTTATCTGGGCCTACCTGTATTTAAATACATCCTTTATTTTTACAATACAAAGTGTTTCAGTGTTTCTTTGGATTATTTGTATTACAATTTCACTTGTACTGATGATTCTACAGCTCTCTCTCTCCCTGCTAAGATAAGCCTGTCTGCTCTGGCTATGCTATCATGAATTCAGGTGGTACAGCCTTATACTAAGAGTGGAGTCCTGTACTGCCTCAGTTGAATGGTTTTACTAAAACCTTAGTTGGACTTCAAAAAAACTGTCCTAACATATCCAACCTTGGGTGATCTAACAACCTTGTAATCAATTCATTTTTCTTTCCTTTAACGGGGAGATTCCTGATTTTACACATTTCTTTCAGTTGTTCTACTGTTAGAATGAGCAGGGCTTCCTGCTTGAAGTTATCCATACTAGGCATGTTACAATTGCTGTTCTAGTGGAGTTTAGCCTTGTGAAGGTTTTTAGTTGATCAAAAGTAAAGCAAACACTCAATGTAACAACTCTACAATATATCCCCACCGCCTGCCACCAGTGTTGGGCAAGATTGTGTGCAGTACCCTTTCGGAGATTACAGCAACCTTGTCCTACTGGCAATAGGGGATCCAACCTTTGGTTTAAGTCTATACTACACAGGTTGGTAGCGTGGCTGAGCCATCCAGGCTTATCTAAAGAGGGGTCAATGTGAGCTGTAAGGTTGTAACAGTTTTTCACAGCGACAGTTATTCAAATAAACACTTATACTCAAGGTTGTTTGATTAAACAATTATTCATTTAACAGTCGGTTATATAAACCTTCTACAGAAGGGAGTAAACCCTAGAACACATAATACACTTCAAAACACACTCTTTTTCTAAATCAGATGATAACCATTGGGGATGGCACACAGACACTTCCTACACCCTTAGGGGACTTCGGTAGCTAGGACATTGATTTATCACTGGTACATTTAGAGCAATACTGAGTTTGGGTTTAAAGAATTAGATATGGGAATCAAACAAAGGTTAACAAATAATTCATAAACTGGTAAGTACATTCTAAACCCTCCAATGCAAAGTAAATTAACACGTTCCTGGAGAAAAGGCAAAAGCACAAAGTGAGAGGTAAGAAGAGTCTCTCAGGGAGCCAGGACAGTCAATGTTAGTTCAGCAAAGTCTAAGGGAGCTGAAGGTCTTCTTGCAGGCAAGTAAAAGTCTTGCACAATGTTTTTGGAAAAAAGTGTACAAATATGATTCACTTGAAGGTCCACATGTTGGGAGGCTTGTGAGGGGCAAAGCTGCAAGCAACTCTGCGATGGCAACCAAGACAATTCTCAACAGAGTACAAGTAAGGCTACATAACAAGAGGTAAATCCTCTTAGGTTTACAGTACCTTTGGTTAGAAGAAATGGTTCCAGCTGGCTTCTGTTCTTGGGCAGCGCTGCAGATCCTGTTGTTCCTGGGCCTCAGTCGTGGAGACAAGAGGTAGGACCTCTGGGGACTCCTGCACTACAATGGGAAAGTCGGCGGCAGCAAAGATCAAACTTAAATTCAGTGGCACTTTGCAGTGTCGGCTCCTTTTGTCTATAGCACATAGCACCACTGCGGTCTCTCGGATACCACTGGGCTCCAGCACTCTGTTAAGGTGGCTCAGGCTTGGTCAGTCCGGCTTCATGGGAGTCCGGAGGATCTTCCTGGAGTTAGGGTCTGACTTGAAAACGATGCACTCGATCTGGTGTCCCTCTCCCTGGCATTTCGGTTCCTGCAGCAGCAATGGAAATACAGCCAGCTCAGAGAGGATGTCTAGACGAGTTCACTTTGGGGTTGATTGATCTCACCAACCCAAGGGGAGAAGTCGTCCTTGCAGGTCTTCTCTAGTCAAGGTGAATTCCGAGCTTCAGCACAGCAGCAGGGCTTCACCGGGCAAACCAACGGTCCAGGAGTTGCAGCAGGTGTCCTCTTCAAGTTCTTCTTCCGATTCCTTCGTCCAATGGTTGACTCTGCCATCCAAGCCATAAAGACTTGCCTTTAATGCAGGTTTCTCCCATTCATTCCAGCCTAGCTGTCAATCACACAGCAGGGTGGCTGTCCTCAGAGGACAGCCCTCCAGCCAAACAACCTTGGGTGCATTCCTGTAACCAAGGAGACTAAGCACTGGGAGTTTCGGGCACCTCCCTCACTTCCTTCCCCTGGTAGACACCCTGGAGCCAGAGGCGGGCTTCACTCGTGAACCCCGCCAAAGACAAAACGAACGAAGGGACCAAACCTGGTTTGGCATGCACAGTAAATCTCAAGGAGGACCTTTCCAACAAGAAATGGCAAAAAAAAGAAACCGGCGCCATTTGGAGAAAATGGGTGCCTTACTGCAGCTGCGATTACCACCAGCATTAAAAACACACAATGGTAATAAAAAGAAAACCACTGCCGCAAGCCATTAATTGTAGAAAGGGTAACATAAAAATGTTACATGAGAAACTAGACAAAGGGGATACTAAGTACCCCTCCAGCACACTATGGTAAAATGGTGTGTGCTGGGTCAAGAAAGTTACAAAATGCAAGTAAAGTCAATTTCACTTCACTGCTCTGGGAAACCAAGAGAAGGTATTTAAACCCTTGGTAAATCTTAGAGACTTCCCGGTGTCACTGCACTGAATGTGCTTTGTGTTACAATGTAAAGATGATGCCTATGGAGTTTGTCAGACTTTAAAGGCAAAAGAAACACAGAGTCCAAATCACAGAAAAATACATGAGAGAGTGGGAAAAAGGTCTCACTCTCTCCAGGTTAGAAATTAAAAGCCCTAAAGTCCAGCAAAAAGAGCTGGGGGTCTCTAAGGTAGAAGAGAATTAGAACATTTCTGAGAATTCTCCCCAACACCATGCCAGACCCCATGCTGAAGAAACATCCATTCCCTGGAACACGACTTGCCCCGAGGACTCTACTCCTGACCCCTCAGGATGCAAAAGGGAGGGGGGGCCTGATTCAGGGTTGCTCCGGCAACTTCTTTTCTGGTGTCCTCTCCATGGCCTCGGTCGTGGCTTCCTGCTTCGGGGCAAGGACACTCTGGATGCAGCCAGGGCTACCTTTACTGGGTCAGCCTCTCTGGCCTTCGAGAGAGCGGCCGCTACCATCTTGATCGTTGACTATTTTTCCTGCACCGCCTGGGCCTTCTTAGGCAGGTCGGCCTACTTTTCTTGCACCTTAGGCTTCTCGGGCTTCTCACGCAGCTTAGCCCGGTTGGCCGATTTCCTCTTTGAGGAAGAGTTGGATCGATGGCTAGAAACGAAGGTAGATGGTGAGGTTCATCGCGCCCTGCCCATTGCTGGATCCGCTTGCCCGGGACCCTAACAGAAACAGACTTGCAATACTTGGCTTTGTCTTCGGCCCCCACGGATGGGGCACCATCAAATTACTTAGAAGCCCGCTCCTCGGACGAGCTGGTCCTTGGTGAGGCATGCCCCTGCTTGGGGCACGGGGTAGAGGCCTTGGCGCTGAGCTACTTCGCCAGTCTACTGTGACGATCTTTCATGGTTCTCTTGCTGAACCCGAGCCAGATCTCGCAAATCTCCTTCTCGGTGGTCTGGGTCAAGACAGTAGAGTCACTGAAGGCGTTTGTCCTCTACAAACACATTCTGTAGTTCTCAGCTGGAACAGTGCTTGAAAAGGGAGCTTCCCTCTTTCTTCTCTTCCGACATGGTCTGGTGTACGGAGGAGGCCTTCTGGAACTTTCGACGATCCTTCCCATTGAGGGGCGCCGAAATGCACTGACAAACGGATCCCTGCTTGTCGGCCAATCGAGAGAAAGAGCACTCTTTGACAAAAATAGGACTTTTTCTGGAAAAAGGGCGAAAAAACGAAGAATAGCTCACAGAGCAAAACTTGAGGACTCCCAACACTTGAACGTGCGGTAAAAATTTGAAGATGGCTGCCAGAGCAGGGAGAGGGCAGTCATTGGTTGGGGACAGTATGAGCCGGAATGCAGTGATTGGTTTGGAGGAGAAAGACAGTTTGTAAGAGAAAGTGAAACTTTTTTCTTTTACCGAGGATTCCCGGCCTGACGATGGAGAATATTCAGGAGCATGTGAATCCATGCCAGACCCCATGCTGGAGAAATAAGACTACCTTTAAGACTAGGAAGTTGATAAGAAAACCTTATTTTGTTGATATGGACTACGGGTCCCATAATCCCAGAAGTACTGGGACAAGGAAGAGCGTTGAAGAGCAATGCTGCCGTATTAAGCAGCCTATTAAGCCTAATCACCCACACCTGAGGGAGACAGAGAGGCTTAAAAGGCTAAGAAAGGTGCAGGCCATTAGATGTAGATGGATAAGGATAGATAGATGTGGCTGAAGTGCTTGTAGCAGCAGAAAGTAGAGAGCATGATGTTAACAATCCAGATTGAAGTGGGAGAACAGAAGGGACGATGGGACTTTGTTCAAGCATATTTCAACTGTCTGTCCTGAGAGTGTCCTGTTTCCCCAAATTCTGAAGTGCAAAGGTTGCGCCGGAAAAGGCATGATGGAAAATTGCTTTTACCCCTGTGAACCTAATTGCAGAGCTTGTGCAGCAGGAAGCGTGTCAGAGACTTCGGCTCGAAGATGTTGTGAAGCTGAGTGTCTTGGGAGCAAGAGGAGCTCTTTAATTGTGTGGCCGGACCGAGGATACTTTCAACGAGGAAGGGTCGGGGTCCAAAAAGAAGCCAGAAGCCATAGAAGCCCTGCAACACGCAAAGGAAGGAATACAGAAACCAGTGAGTGTTATGAGCGTTCTGATCCCTTGCGCAAGGCATTGCAGGCAACAGTATCCATATAGAATCACTTGCGTATGAGTCAAAGCAATGTGAAACTGACCGCTGATTATCAAACAATGAAGACGCGCTGTGAAACATCCTTATTGACTATTAAACTTGTTGAAAGCACATGAAGGAGTGGTCGCATGTGCTTAATTCTGATTTTGAGGTGAAGGGGAATCTCTGAAACAAGTATAAAGCAGTTGACAATAATATAACAGTAAAGTTAACTAACTGAACATTGACATTACAAGTTATAGAGAACAAGCATTGCCTAAGCCAAGAGGGAAACAATTGTTACTCCGGCAGGAGCGAAACAAGCTTTTCTTAAAGCGTGGTGAAGACATTCCAATAAGCCTAACAGAATACCAGTATTGCTCAAGCCAAGAGTGTGCAAGCATTGTCTACAACCAAAAGAGATTAACAAGGTTTATGAGTCAACTATCTTGGTTGGTAGAAATCAAAGATGCAAAAGCAAGGTTGGGGAAAGGGAAGCTGGTGGCTTGTGATTGTTCTCTCAAAGTGGATACAACTTTCATTGCCAAAGCCAATAGGAGAAAAAAAGAATAACATCCTAAGTGCATTTTGGGGTGGTTGTTGCAGACAAACAAGAGTGGCAAAGAGGCTGCCCTTCTGGAAAGTGAAATGTCAGAAGACGAGTGCCTTGCTTACTTGAAGGTGTTCAAGTACACCAAAATGAACCTTGTCTGGTATACAAAATTGTTCAAAGATACAAAGTACTGAAGCTGTGGTGGTGCTTTTGGTTGTCAGATGTGAAAGTTCAGAAGCAGAGTTGAATGAGGAACACTTTGGGGCAGACGAGTGTATGTGTATGGTGAGACCTTGCAGAAGTTAACCTGATATGAAAATGGTTCAGGTGGAAGTAGAAGTGCTGAGAAGTCATCCTGACCAAGACAAACTGATTATAAATACTACTCAGAAAGACTGCATATGTGTTAACCAAATGTTGTGTATTTGAGTTAAACAAACAACTGTTTCTTCTTTAACATTTATCAACAATGGCAAAAACATCACGGCCTGAAATAATATTGATGCTCTTTGATGAAGTGGGAATTCATTGTTCAAAGGAGAAGAGGAGTTTTCGGTTTGAACTTTTGTTAACAGAACTTTCTTTTGACACACTGAAGGAGCCACAAGCTGAATTGAGACTTTATTGCAAACCCGGATTTCCTGGTTTCTTTTTGTTGAACATTGGAACTGAATATGACTTGAAACCTGGTGAAGGGGAGTTCATCCAGGCCACTAAGAAAAACTGGATATGTTGAAAATCTCGTGGTTGAAGTTTATTTTGAATTACCTTATATTTCTTTGTGTATTTTATGTTTAAGTGTGAGGGTCAGATATTCTATGTCAGAGTGTTTTCCTTTAGTTTTGATAGGCAGGGAAATCCTCGAAGTAGGGTCAGTGAGGCATTTGATGAAACGTATTTAATATTTAGGCAAAATTTGAGTAAGCATCCAAAAGTTGTACGCCTCAAATTTCTGACCCTTCACAGCAAGTACTGGCATATATATACAGGCACAGCCATTGGGAACATGTTTTTTATACTGGCATGGAGAAAGGCATAATGAACATGTGTTGGAAATGCTCCTGTGCACGGTTGGTGACATGCATCTATTGATTTTTTCATGAAGTACCCTAGAAAACAAATGGCAAACTGTTTTTTTTACCCAATTGCTGTATCATGCACCCTTTAAAACTATTATTCAAAAAAAGGTTCTCGTGGGAGGACACCCTGTGGTTGCTTTGGGGCTACTTCGCTATGCTCAGTCGCTCTTGAAAATATGTGGCAAATTTATACTCCACTAAACAAAATAAATTCACCAGCTGCCACTGTTCCACATTTAAACAATTCCCCATGTTCAGCATTTCTTAGCTCTAGCCCTCATTACTCAGACCCAGAGCTCCTACACAAACCCTTACAACTTATTTTTGTAAAATTACGTTTGTGTTTTCATGTAAAATTAACACTATCTGTATACAAATTCAAAAACCACTTTGGGAGAAAAGAAAATCCTATCTGGAGTCAACAAAAGGGAAGGCGGAAAAGGTGTGTTTTCAGTTGCCTGTGGAACCTCGTAAATTCTGGTTTAAGATGCTGGGCAATCGGGAAGTAATTCTATAGGGATGAGCCTTGTTAATGGGCTCTTTCACAACTAGCAATCGATCTTCCCCTCGAGAGTCAGCATTTCCAAGAGCCAATGTTAATACAACAATAAATGAAGTAAAATCAGAAAACCAACCTTAAATTCATTGAAGAGGGAGTCGTTAATCTGCTTCATGTAGGATAGATCCAGACGTTTCAGATAGTCAGCAAGTTTCTGCAGAGTTAAGGGACAGCTGGGTGAATTCTCTACAGACATCGACTACCAAAAGACATGCAGAAAACTTCTTGCGCAATGCTAGGACGCAAAATGCACACAGCCAGACCTTTCACCCAACACAGTCAAAAGTATTCAGACAAATGTACACAGCCTTTCATCTCTTGCCCCACCACCAAATGCTCAGATCCTTAGACAGCAAAGAGGAATTAGGAAATGTTTTCACTTGCATGGTGCCAACCAAACACTAGAAAGGGTGACCGACAACACTTAATCCTTTGCATAATGCGTATGGATTGCGTCATCCACTCAGGTTTTCACTTGAGAAGCCTAGAATGAGGCCTTCTGCCAATACTTAGAACTCCTTCAAGGGGAGTGGTGTAACCTGTGAATGAGCACAGCCTGAATGTAGGAGAAGGCTGTGTGGACCAGAGAGTAACTGAGTGTTGCCTGGGTGAAGGTTCTGTGAGAGTCATTTCGTGCCTGGAAGCTAAATGAGATGGTGTGCCCGGTGTGTCGGTTCCTCCTAGGAGTTATCCTTAACCTGTTCTCACAATATATGTAACAAGGCGAGTAATATGACCCCTGCAGGGGACAGTTCCCTTCTCAAGTGCTTGCATTTATATGTTCAGTACTGTTAGAAAAAAATGTCATTTTCATGCTTTCGCTCCAAAGCCATCAAAGAGACCCCAACTTTCTGCTACGGTCTGTAACCACTTCTGACTTTTGGAGGCAAGTGAAGCCTTTTTACTTCTCTTGCCTTGCCTTGTTTGCCTGTTTCCAGGGTACTGATAAGTCCCTATGGCAACCAGTGCAGGAAAACTCCCCATAATAAATGTCTGTTTATTTTTTCCTGTCCACATCACCTTACTGCGAAGTTGTAGAGACACTGTGTCCCTATAACTTTGTTAATTGTATCTCTGTGATTACTTGCATGCGTCATCAAGATGGATTTCTAAAATCAGCCCTTGGGATGAGGAGTTTAGGAGGTGTTGGGTAGAATTTCCATCTTGTGTAATTCTCCTCACCTAGTGAGTCCCTCAGCTCTTTTTGCTGGACTATTGGATTTTTTTCTGACTCATGAGTGAGTGGGAACCTTTTTCCTCACTCACTCATGTTTTGTACTAAGGGTACCCCTTTTTAGGTTTCCTTTGATGGCGTCTACTTTCCTTTTCTATGGCATCTAATTTCCTATTTCAACAGATGGCACCTTATGTATGGTGCTGCTGGAAGCTCCTTGAGCTTCCCTCTTGGGTTTTATTTAAATTCCTTGCAAGAACTACTGTTCCCACGGTTAGGGGGATACATTTTATCCTACCCACAATGGTCTTGCGAGATCAGCACACCCCACCTTATATGGAGTGCTGAGGGGATACTTTATAGCCCTTTTCTCACTTCTCCTGTAACTTTATAGCTACAGTAACAAATCTGAGTGGCTATTTTTTTCTACCGATTTTGTTAAACTTAAAAAGTAGGCTGCCTTCGCAGCTATGGTAATTGACACATAGGACACCATTGCTAGGGTGATTTATCATGTTTATGCTTCATCCCCTCTCCTAGTGAGACACCCAGAACTTTTTGCTGGACTTTTGAACATTTTTCTTTAATCCTGAATGATTGGAGCCTTTTCCCACTCATTCATTCTTAGGGGCTTTGTCTTTTGCAACTCTTTCCTTTTTTTATTATAATGCGTTTAGCATACAGAAGTAAGCTTTTCACATTTACAGTACAAAGTCAAATAAAATCATGAGACTTATATGACATAACAGTTTATGAATCAAGAACCATTTAAAGAAAAAAGAAAACTGAAGTAGAATTAAAAAAAGACATAACTCAAACCCGCTGTGTAGTACATTCTGGGTTTCTTCCCCCGCCCCCCTGATAACCAGAAGACTCATTCAATCGATTTCAAGAACAGTTAAAAAAGCATATAGTGCAGAATCAGTTTTGGCGAGTTATCCCACATTAGCCTGAACCAGTACATATCAGTCAACACCTCCTCACCCATGTAGCGCAGCCTTCGGGGCAGGTAAACCAGGACAATGCAAGGTGCTATGTTTCAAGGTTTCCACCATGGAGGATGCACAAAACCTACAGGTGTTAGTAGTTAATCTTTTATCCCACTTGATTCTCCGTTCGAGGGCAGCAAATTGGTTCAGGCGAAAACTAAGATGTACAGCCAGAATTTTTGGGCAGGGAAACAGTGACAAGTACATCAGGTTTTTCCCTTGCCTCCTCCGGAATCCAGCATACTCCCTATATATTGAGAGACTGCCCACTAAGTTGACCGTTCCTGCCAAGTCGGCAGTATATAACTTGTGTTTTACCGCCCCCGGAAATTGCTTCAGCTAATCCTGGGATGAGCCGATGTGGTGGAGAATGGCACACATAGAAAGCTTACATTTTTTAAGAGTGGAGGCTGTGTTAGATTGAGATGGCTCGCACAGGTCTAGATAAAGAGTTGTTAGACGGATTCAACATATTTGCATATTCTGCTATCTTATTTCAAAGGGCTCTGGCTGCCAGAGACACTAAGCCCAGCTCATGTCTGATCACAGCATTTGGAACAGATTGATTCAAACCCAAACCCGTTTCCAGAGGAGCCCCTGTACGGTGTTTAATGGGCCCCCCCAAATCAAACGAAACTATCCCCAAACCATATAGAATAATTGGTTCAATAGTTTGTAAATAAAACCTGAGCAAGGGAATCAAAGAGTAGCGACAGAGCTGGGAATAGATCCTCTTAATTTTTGCCGCAAGCCCTGAAACCCTTCCCTAAATAGAGTGATCCATTCCCCCGGGGAATAGCTGGTTGCAAGGTTAAAGCCCAGATACCGCATTGAGTCCACCCTTTCCAGAAGCTGTTCACCTATCCTCCAAATACAAGTCTTAAGGCGCTTCTTGGTTGTAAAAATATAGATCTTAGATTTTTTCCAATTTATCTGCAAGTTGTTTTGAACTCTTCCCTTTGTATTTTACTGTCCTATGGAGTCTACTTTCATCCATATCTCTTATAAGGCATATGTATTTTTACTATGGCAGGACACAGCTCCACATGGGCAGTGTTGCTGGTGGCCCTTTCAGTCCTCCTTTGAGATTCTTTCCAACATCCTAGAGTAAATACAGTTCTATACTTAGTATCTCTCCTAAAACATTATAGTCAGATTGGCACACACCACCTTAGGTGGATTGCCAAAGGGATATTTTGTATCCTCCTTCTCTCGACTTATGTCACATAGACAATCTCCTAGTTATGGCTGGTGTCAGTGGACGTGTTCTACCAACTATTGTGTGCATTTTCTACTGCAGGCTATTTCCATAGCCTCGGTTATAAACAATAGGGTCACCCAAGTATTAACTTGGTGGCTCCTTTCTTTTTTCGCCATTACAAGCGTGGTTTACTTTGTCAGTCCTCCTTCTACCGTCCTGGGTGGGGGAGGTAGACTGTGCGTGTGTTTTGCCTTTGGCGGGAACCCTTGGGTGCTCTTACCTAGGCTCCAATGTGTCTGGGCAGGCAGGAAGTGGGGGAGGAGTTTTTGATTCCCCTGCCCTTTGTGTGCCTGAGTGCCTGAGTGCCTGAATGGAACGAGCTCCCACTGGGGATCTGGCTGTCCTGACTGGACAGCCACCGGCCCCTTTCTGTAAATTGCTGAGAGAGATTGCAGAGGATTGTGTGCTGGAACTGTATAAAAGGTGAGGCTCTGGATGAGAAAGGCTAGTTGACCACTGGAAACTGAAGTAACCCGAAGAGTAAGATTACCAGAGACACCTGCAGACCCTTTGCAACACTGTGAAGCAACCATTGTTGTCCTGACCCTCTGTCGCACATAAAACGGTAACTCCGAAGAGGACGACTCTTTCCCTTTGGCTGGTGGGGACAACCAGTCCCAAGACAAACTTAGATTTGAGCCATCTCCCGAGGTCCTTTGAGTTTCCAGAGCTGTGAAACCCCAATAACAGGGGAATTGCTGCCCATTTCGAGTGCAGCGTCGTGGAAAGGTCGAACTCATCCAAATCTTTGCTGAGCCCTCAAGGACACGCCAGAGATCAGATCCAAATAGCCCAGACCCCCTCAGAGGTGTGGGACTGACAAAAGCAAAGAATATTGACCGGGCGAATCACATCCATTGTTGGTGCTGCAGAAAAGGTGCCAAAACCGCACAGTGACCAAAGAAGTTGCTGAAAGCCGTGAAGAGAGGTCCTCCCTTGAGACTGCTGCTAGGAGATCCCATCCATTGTCCTGCCTTTCGTCATCAGTCCAAAGAATCCAGGGGTCAGGTCCAGCAACGCCACATCGAGGAGATCCCGCCACAATCTTCTTATAACCTAAGGTACTGTGGGGAGAAAGATATTGCTTACCTTGATCTGTGAAGTCGCTCCCAGAGCGCTGAAGTGCACATAGATGTATCCAGAGTACCCTCCTCTTACCTCCAACTCAAGCCGCTGCTTGTGTCCCTTTATTGAGTCCTTTAACAAAGTCTCCATGTTAGGTAAGAATTGGTGAAGTCACACTGTGAGACTACACAACACTTAACTGCCTGGTATTAGGTAACCCACCTTTTGGTACAGGTATGTACTACACAAGTCGGTAGTGTGACTGAACAGACAGGCCAATCTCAAGAGGGGTAAATGTGAACACAAATGAAATCCGTCGATACAAGTAACCAAGTAACTCTTATACTCAAGGTTTCAGTTATATATCGTTATTTATTTAATTAACATCAATTTTTAACTAAGCTTTCTTTAAAAAGGCAACTCCTAATGTAAATCTCCTTTAAAATTACTTGTCAGAATCAAAACAAGATAGTGGATAATCTTTGGATATGCTTCATACACAATTCCTTCACCCGGAGGTGACTTCAATCACAAGGACAGTAACAGCATTTATACAGCGCACTAGTATTCTTTGTAGATCGTGAGGTTGTAGAAAGAAAATGTTAGGGAAACAAAAAGGTTAGTTTCTCAGTACATGTGAGGACAGCACAATCCTCCAATGAAGTCTAAATAAGCCTTTCCCAGCAGTAATAGTATACAACAAGCTACCACCTATGAGGGACACACAGTATCAAAGTCAATGGACTAGAAGAGTGCCTTCAGGGAGCCAGGACAGCCAAAGTAATTTGGGACACAGTCTATGGATCTGATGCACTTCTTGGATCAAAGTCTTGCAAAAAGTTTGAGAGTTTTCAAAAAATCACATGTAGGGTCACAAGCTGATAAGCATGTGAGAAGAGAGCTGAAACTAACTCGTAAAAGGTAAGGCAATGCAATTCCCAAGTGAGAAGAGCATGGCTAAAGGCAATAAGGTAAGTACCCCAAGCCTAAACAGTACCTCTGGTTTGAAGAAGAGTGGTCCAGCTGGATTCTGTCTTGCTATAGCGATACATACCCTGGTTCCTGAGCCTCAGTCGTGGGCACAAGAGGGAGGACATCTGGAGGGCTTCTGCAGCGTTACTTGGGATGTCATTGGCAGCTACAGGATCTTTTTGGTTAAGCGGCACTTCACAGTTTCAGCACTTAGCAAACAGCACCAATACGGATCTCAGACACCGGTTGGACTCTCTTCGATCACTCGGTCCTGCACTCTGGTGAGGGGACTCTGGATCTGGAGGTCCTGCTTCGGGATGGTCTTTGGGAGTCTCCTGGAGCGTCAGGCCGGATTCGTTGCACGGCAGACGTTGCACTCTACTATGGACACCCGAACCATGGCATTGGGATTCTGAAGCAACGGAGAGGCACAGCAAGTCGGGGATAGTGGTCCAGTGGATTTCGTCTCAGGGTTAGTTGGTCCCACTAACCCAAGGGAGGAAGTCGTTCCATCTGGAGCTTCTCTGTCGAGGTGGAAAAAATAAATAAAAAGTTCAGCACTGCAACAGGGCTTCAGCTGGCAGTTCAAAGGTCCAGGAGGTTGCAGCAAGCTTCGTTCACGGTTTCTTAGTCAGGTGTTTCTCCCAGTGGTCGACTGCATGTAGTCCCAAAACCCTTGCCTTTTAAGCAGGTTTCTCCCATTCATGCACAGCCTAGACTGTGAATCACACAGCAGGGTGGCTGTCCTGCAACGACAGCCAGCCAATCAGGACTAGTAAGATTCAGGCATTTCTAAAGACAAAGGACAGGGGAGTTTCGGGAACCTCCCTCACATTCTGCCCTTCCAGACACACTGGAGCCAGAGGCGAGTTTCAGTACTGAAGCCCGCCAAAGGCAAAATGAACAAAGGGCTAAAACCTGCTTGGCGCACAGAGTAAAACTTCTTTTATTATGGAGTTTTAGAAAACTCCATAGGCATCATCTTTTCATGTGTGTTACACAGCACCCTCAGTGCAGTGACCCAGTGATGTCTTTTTGACTTCCCAAAGGTTTAGATACCTTCTCTGGGATAAACTACTGTTTCCCAGACAATGTAAAGTGAAATTGACTTTACTAGTCTTTCCAAATTTCTAGACCCAGCACACACCATCTTACAATGGAGTGCTGGAGGGGTTAGATAGTATCCCTGTGTCTAAATACTCATGTAGCAGTCAAATGCTACCCTTTCCTATTGAAAAGGCTGGTAGCAGTGGTTTTACAACAAACTACCATGATTTGTCCCGACCGCGAACACCGGTAGCTAAAAATCACAGGAGCAATGTTTTTCAAAATGGTGCCTTAAGCGCCTTTGTTTAAACAGGTCCCGGTCTTTTTTCGCTGTTTCTTTTTGGAAAAGTCCTTCTAGTGTTTGTTTCTGCACGCCAAACCAGGTTTGGTCCCTTTGTTCGTATGACCGCCTCTGGCATCAGATTGGCTGGGGTGAGCAGGAAGTGAGGGAGGTGCCCGAAACTCCATGTACTTAGTCTCTTAAGAGACCCAAATGCACTCTTGCATGATTGGCTCGCTGACTGTCCGGCAAGGACAGCCACCCTGCTGGGTGAGTGACAGCTAGGCTGTAATGAAAGGGAGAGAACGATTTAAAAGACAAGTCTCTTGGACTGGAAAGCAGAGTCGACCACTGGAACGAAAGAACCGAAGAAGAGCTGGAAGAGGACAGCTGCTGCAACTCCTGGACCGTTTGTTTGCCCGGTGAAGCCCTGCTGCAGGTCTGAATTGCCAAGTTCATCTCGACAGAGGAGCCCCTTCAAGGACTACTTCTCCCTTTGATACCCCTGGATACCATTCTCAAGGCTGGTTAGGATTAACCAGGGAGAGGGACACCAGCTTGTTTGCTTAAATCTACAGCTACTAGAACTGAAGTGACTCCATTTTGTTTGCGATTGAGAGAACGCCACTCTCGCAGTGAAAGTTTGTGAAACTTTCCCAACTTACATGCTGAATCAGCTTGTGACCCAACATATGATTCTTTTTCGCCTAAACTACTTCTGAGAACTTTTGCAAAGACTTTACCGTTTGATGCCAGAACTGCTCTTTCCTATCCAGAACAGTAGCCCTTTGACTTTGGCCTAGGCATATTCACTTGAATTGAACTCTTCTGGTGAACTGAAACTATTTGCACTGTCTAACAAGTATATATGATCTATTCTACTTACCTTCTGCCTTTTGCTCACTGCTAAGTAACTGAACTGCCATTTGGCTCCTATTTGAGGGGAGCTCAAACTGTCTCAAAAGCTTAGAGTTTTGTATTGTAGTGTATTGGTATATAATATTAAAATGCCTCCTTCTAGTGAATGTTTTCTAAATGATTATGTTATAAATTAAGTGTTTTACCAAGAAACCTCGAGTATAAGTGTCTACTTGAACCACTGTGGTCAAATGTCCTCTGTGTAATGACGTGTACTGCTCTCATTCACTCTTGAGATGATCCTGGCCGCTCAGCTCGCAACCAAAAACTGTGTGGTACAGACTTCTACCAAAAGGTTGGTTTGGCTAAAACCTGCAGTCCTAATTGTGTGTGGTGGTCCCAGAGGGTATTGCATGTAATTGTGCCTAACAGGGTGAAGAGGGGTGGGGGGTAAGCCGGCCCTGGCACCACCGGTGCAATAGGCATCCTCGTCTGGATCTCCGATACCAGCGTATGCAGTGCCGAAAGGATGTCCACTGAGAGGTCTCTAGGAGGTACCCGAGGTGGGGGTGGCAGCTGAGGTGCAGACGGAATAGGTCGCTGGGGCACCGGCTGGGAGCCCAGGCCCTCGTCGCTTTGCTGCTCTTCCTCGACTGTGTCCTCACCATCGCATTCGTCAGCGCGCTCCTCGTAGGGCCTGCTTTCTAAGTTTCCCTCCTCCTTGATTGTTTGCAGACCGGTGTGCTCCTCCTCAGAGGAGAAATCCGTACCCTGGAGGGCCACCGCACCCACCCACCTTCTTTGTTTCCAGAGTTGAACGTCTCGGGGAGATGACTAGCATCTTCTCCAGGGTCTTCTCTATGGGCTGGAACGTAGCCTCCCTCCTGGGAGGAAGGGACACCCTGGCCTTAGGGGTTGCGTCCTGTGGGGCTGTCTCAGCAGCCTTCGCCAGAGAAGCTGCCACCCCCTCGATGGAAGGCTGGGCCTTTGGCGGGTGCACCTGGGCCTTCACAGTCAGGGCCGGAGCCTGGTCCTGCTTGGCCTTCTCCTTCGAGGGTCTGAGCCCCGCTCCCCCTTGTACTTCGTCAGTAGGACGAACTTGGGCCTCTCCTTACGTTTGCCCGGATGGGCCGACTTCCTCTTGGCCGAAGATACTGAGCGTTGACTGGTGACCGAGGCTGGAGATGTCGAATGTGCCCTGGCCGCAGAGGAGCCTGTTGCAACAGGGATCCCGTGGCAGTGGACTTGCGGTGCTTAGCCTTCTGTTGGAGGGGCAACCTCAAAGGACTTAGAAGCCCGCTCAGCCTTCTTGGAACCTGGAGAGGCATGCTGTTGGGACCCACCTAGAGCAGGGTCCTTGGCCTGTAGCAACTCATTCAGCCGCCTGTGCCAATCCTTCATCGTGCGAGCAGCTATCTCCTGGCAAAACGCACAATCCTCATTGTACAGGCAGTAGAGGCACTCAGAATGTTTGTCATCCAAAATGACATTCCGCAAGCCACAGCTGGAGCAAATCCTGAACAGGGGAGTGGAATCCTTTTCCACCGACATGGTCCACGTGGCGTAGACCTGAGAATCTTCTGGAAGCCTCCACGAAGAAACTCGATGAAATCGCTCTTGAGGGGTGCTGAAGAATCCAAAAACGTGTCACCGTTAATTGGAAGGTTGATCGATGGAGCACAAGGCCAGATTGACCGAAAAATAGAGCAAACTCGGTCAAAAAATGCAAAAACGTAAAAGCTTGAGAGCTAAACACGAGGACTCACAACACTTGAACGTGCAGTAAAAATCTGAAGATGGCTGCCAGAGCAGGGGCTTAGGTAGAGGGCAGTCATTGGCTGGGGGCAGTATGATCCAGAGCTTAGTGACTGGTTGTTAGGAGAAAGGAGAAAGACAGTTCAGAAATTAAACTGAAACTGATTTTTTCTCCACCGAGGATTCCCAGCCTGATGGGGAATATTCATGAGCATGTTCTCCGCAGAAACACTAAACGCTCACTTGTGCCGTTTCAACGCCTTCTGCATTACCCTGTTTTGCACATTCTTATGGGAAAATTGACTAGTCCCTAAGATGATCCGTACTGAGTGTATTTTTGGAAATTCTTGTATTCTTACAATTGCATACATCACTTTCAGTGAAGTGCAATTAGGTAAAACGTTATAAGTATACAAAGAACCCTATTGGCTTTTTGGTTGCTTTGACAATGTACCTAAAACAAGCTGCGAGATTTGTACCGTTTTAGTGATATTTTCCGTGTGCACTTTTGCGTTTACCGCAAATGGTTACTAAAAGGTGGTGTATTGCTCTCCCCAAAGTGCACGGAACAAACATAAGTCACCAATGCAATTACAGAGCAAATACTTTGAACGTAGACAGAGGCAATAACTCACAGCCACGCATTCTTAGAAGATAATCAGCTCTTATACGGCTATTTATTCAAAGTTTAGAAGTACATAGAAATAACTCACAAAAATAATATGGACATAAATCACAGAAGAAGTAAAGAATTCAAAAGGAAATACATCACCGTGAGCGTAACAGGATTCCTCATCTCGTCCAAAAGCGGCTGGAAGACCCCGGGAACAGCCAGGCCGAGAGCACCACAGCTCACAGGAGGGCCGGACGTAAGCGTCCTTCTCCGGCTGAAGTCTCACCTGACCACCTCCGGGCTTCTGCATATATACACACTCCACAAAGGGGAGTCAATTCTCAAACCTTCTGGAAATTGCACTTGCGCAGTTGAGGAACAGCCGTCGGTTGCCAGCTGGGTCAATCGAGAGCCCCCCCCCCTCCAAGAAGCGTAGTGCCACCCTTTTCTATAAACACGCTCCACAGAGAACAGTAGCAAACCATAACAAAGTTAGCTTTCCCAGCAGAAATGTCCTTGACCGCATACCAGGTTTGGAAAGCATGTTTTTCTCAGCACCGTGAATCTAACACTCAGCAAAATGTGTGCAGCTTTTCACTGCGGCATGAAGTAAATATCCATCATGGCTCCGAGAGCTCCCAAAATGCATTGCGCACCAGCGCCATTCTAGATCAAGCATAACAGGTGGGTAGCACCCTAAAATGGCAGTTCCACAAGATTTTCACATGTTCTTTGACCATCTTCCTGCTTTCTCGTACGAGCCATAGGAGGGAGCTGGGACTGTCTGGTCCTAGTCCACATGCTCTGGCTCCCTAAAGTCTGTTGCTAGATATGTGATGACCAGTGGTTGTCTAGGACTGGACAACCATGGGCTATTTAAAAGTTGCAGATCCTTACCATTTGGTGGGCTTGGGCTAGTTCCCAGCCTGAATCTTAGATAAATTCTGGCCTGACTCGCTGGGCCCCTTTACAGTATGTGCATCTGTAAAAAGCCTTGGGGTGAGGAGTCTTCAAAATGGTTTGAGAGAAGCACAATTATCTGCAATTTGCAATGCAGGGTTTGGGAAACTTAAAAAATTGAGTAAGATACTACCCCGGTTACCCCCGGGCAGCCGTATTAGGATGGTCACTTCTACTACAATGGGGTCATTGGACTACTGCAAAGGGATTTATTTAGGACAGCCGAAACACCAGATACAACGTATGCAGGTACTCCAAAATTGGCGCTTAAGGCCCTTGGATGTCCCCGTCGGCAGCCCTTCTGCATCGCCTTCATTGGCTCCCGATGGCGGCACAAATTGAGTTTAAGGTACTCTGTCACTCACCGGGTTTTACACAATGCAGTCCCAGAGTATTTGAAAAACAAGATTGAGCGCTACTACCCTACAAGGCAACAGCACTCACCCTCGCAATTTCACCTTAAAATACAAAGATATCGGCGCGCACGGTCATGAGGTCACTCTTTAACAGTTAGGGCTCCCACATTATGGAACTCGCTTCCGCTGTCACAGTCATAGAGGAGTACCTTCCCTTCCGTAGGGTGCTTAAGACATCTGTTTTCACATGTAAATGCACAATCCAATAAAAAAAAAAATCTGTATCCGCCAATATCAGCGCCTAGATGCCTTCAGATCTTAGTGTCCGCTTTTTATGGTTTTTAATAAATAAAAGGAGGGCTCCTGCAACTACAAGGAAGAGCAGCCTGCCGACGACCCGAGGAAGTCTCCTGCAGCTGACCATCATCGACTCCAGTGATCCTCGGTGCTTTGACCCTTGTACCACTGGAAACAACCAACCTCGACCCCTGCTCAAGGATCCATGCCTTGCAAGCCTTCAGTAGTGTCCCTGAACCACCCAGTGGACTGACCAGCTGCCTTTTGAGCTATATCGCTGCAATGGTAGTTGATCTGAGCAGAGCGTTGTGCAGCCTGACTGACCGGGTCTACTTGTGAGGAATTCGACCAAACACACGGGGAGAGTGTGCTCGCCTGGGCTTTTTGATAAATGAAAATGAATGATGGGAGACCAATCTCTGGGAAATGAGTGGGCCATTCCGCACTCATTTCATCTTCTTCCCGTGCCAAACGCATATTCACATGTACTCCAGGAAGAGACAGCGCCGTCTTCCCCTGTAATTTTCAGCTGGAATGTGACAGCCACAGGGACATCAAAGCATTCCAGCAAGGAGGAAGGCACACCTTCCTCCATGAGCAGCCTAATTTAAATATCAAAGGCTCCATGGATCTGCATTCCGTTTGTCCTCCAGCTGGTGGCAGTGCATACTAATGAGAGATAATTGAAGCAAGCCTAGAAGAGGGAGCTGGTTGCCGGACAGACAACAGGCAGGCAGGACTAACACCCCTTTGGTATGCAATGAGTCAACTTGAAGCTAGTTCCCACCCTCTGTATGAAAGGCAGGTAGGGAAATCCCTGCAGAGCTGGCCCCTTTCAGAGGAGGGGAGTATGTGGTTTGGGGGAGACAGGAAGTCTGCTCCCCGGACAAACTTCAAGGGGACCCTGCGCTTTAATCAAGTGTCACAGAGGGCTCCGTTAGCCAAAGACTAACTGAGCCCGTTACGCCGCAGTCACCAAAGCCGTCCAAGACACCTCAGCCAGCATTCCAGATCCGCCAACCAGCACAGAGACAATGACTCTTGGCCCTGAGCTGCCACGCCGGACAGCATGCAGTTGTCCGTCCAGCCTTGCTTGCTGAACTGCCTTGCGCCTGGTACCCGCAGCTGTCTCCTGCCACTAACTCTGTCTCAAGGGCTGCAAAGTGCTCTGGAACCGCCTCGATGCGGTTGAGCACCAAAAACTCCTTCAGCGCCAGGTAAATTGTGATTTTGCCCCCCTGGTCCTTCTCGAAAGGCCCCTATAGACAGTTACGACCCTTTGCCCCCTAGCTGCTGAAACCAAATAATCTTCAACAGTAAGACGGATTACTTTACCAACTACCCTCCTTTCAGTATCCATAGTGCATCCCTTTCCTTCATGAAACTATCATTTGTGTTCCTCCTTTACAGAGTGGGTTGTATTTTGTAGTGTGCTAGAACTGTCTGTTGTAGTAATAATAAAGTAGATATTTGTATAAAACCTTGACTGGACAATCTTGTTCATCATTGGGTAATAAGGAACAAGATATTTACCGTTAACGGTAGTTCTCCAGCATGGGTCTGGCATGGATTAATTCACATGCTCATGAATATTCCCTGTCGTCAGGCTGGGAATCCTCGGTAAAAGAAAAACCAGTTTCACTTTCCCTTACAAACTGTCTTTCTCGTATAAACCAATCACTGAGCTCTGGGTCATACTGCCGACAGCCATTGACTGCGAACCCTAAGCACCTCCTCTGGCAGCCATCTTCAAATTTGGTAGCGTGTGAAGTGGAAGTATGACCAGGAAGAGCCACAGAGGGGCAGGAGGGAGGGTTCGCATGTGAATCAATGCCAGACCCATGCTGGAGAAGAACAAGTTACTTTCTTACCTGGTAACGTTCTTTCGATGGGATGGTCCGACGACGTATTCCATATCTATGACATGTAATCACCACAGCTGTGCTGCTTCGGAAACTTTTTTCGGCGTCTGCGTCCTGCGTCGATGACATCGGTGCGCCGTCGTCGAGGACCTCCTCCGACGTCATCTGATGTGATAAGTAGGACGCACGACGCCCGTAGCCTCAGTTGTAGTTTTTTCCCCCAGAACGTGTGACATTAGTCAACTGCCAGTCAGACACAAAGCCTTGCGGAACGTAAGCTGCAATCGCAAAAGAAATTCTGCAGCGGGGAAGGCAGGGCGGGAGCGATATAGAATACGTCGTCGGACCATCCCATCGAAAGAACGTTACCAGGTAAGAAAGTAACTTGTTCTTCGAGGGGATTGGGTCCTCCGACGTATTCCATATCTATGACAGACTCCCAAAGCAGTACCAGAGCAAGGAGGAGGGAAAGAATTTAGAATCAAAATTTAGAATAGCCAATCAAATAGCAGAGCAAAGGACCGCCTTGCCAAAGGCCAGATCCTGTCCTTGGATGGAATCGAGGGAATAGTGACGTACAAATTTATGTACTGAAGCCCAGGTGGCTGCATCACAGATGTTGCGAATAGGAACACCCCTCTGCAGGGCAGTAGATGCAGCCATACCCCTGGTAGAATGGGCCCGCAAGCCAGCCGGTGGGTCGTTACCCGCCAAGCAGTAACACTCCGAGATGGCCAAAATAATCCAGCGAGACAAAGTCTGTTTCGTCACAGCTTGCCCCAAACGCTTTCCAGCGTAACCAATAAAGAGTTCATCGTCCACTCTGACCCGGGACATGCGTGAAACATAAAAGCTTAAAGCTCTCCTAGGATCAAGCCTATGGAGCCTCTCCTCTTCCTTACCAGGATGCGGAGGAGGATAGAATGCCGGAAGAACAACCTTCTGGGCCAAATGAAATTCCGTCACTACCTTCGGAAGAAAAGAAGGACGAACTCTAAGGATAACCCTGTCCTTGTGAAATACAGTGAAGGGTGGCTTAACTGAAAGTGCCTGTAACTCACTCTGCGAGCGGAAGTAACCGCAACTAAAAACACAGTTTTCAGAGTTAACAGCCTCAAAGGGCAAGAATGTAAAGGCTCAAACGGAGCACCCATAAGAAACTTAAGAACAAGGTTTAAATCCCAACCGGACACCAGGAAAGGTGACGGAGGGAACACATTAGTGAGCCCTTTCAGAAACTGTGAAATTAAAGGGATTTTAAAGTAAGAACACTCTTCAGACGAGCGCTTAAAGATGGACAGCGCCGCCAGGTAACCTTTAATGGTACCCACTTGCAAGCCCCTGTGGGCCAAAGAAAGTAAAAAGGACAGAACCATGGGGATGTCACATGCAAAAGGATCCACATTCTGAACTCTGCACCAGTCGCAGAACTTATGCCAACGGTACAGAGACTTTGTTGCTGGCCTTCGGGCCGAAAGCAACACCTCCATCACGTCTTCAGGGAGGTCCCAATCCTTATACCTCAACCTTTCAGAAGCCAAGCGTGAAGGTTGAGGGATCTGACCTCTGGATGGAGAACCTGACCCCCCTCCCGTGAGAGCAGATCGTCTCGGTAGGGAAGACAACGTGGAGGGCAGATGGACAAGTCGAGAAGGTCCGGGTACCACGTCCTCCGAGCCCACGCCGGGGCAATGAGGATCATCCGGGAACCGAACTTCCGTAACCTCCGCAGCACTTGCGGGATGACGGGGACTGGAGGAAACGCGTACAGCAGCGGGAATGACCACTCCACCACGAACGTGTCTCCTAAGGCTCCTTTTGGAGGAAATTCCCGCAAGCAAAACCTTTCGCACTTCCGGTTGACACTGGAGGCGAAGAGATCCACTTGAGGGGTCCCCCAAAGGGCGAAGATCTCCAGGAGAATCTCCTGAGCCAACTCCCACTCGTGAGAGATCGCGCTCTGCCTGCTCAGAGCGTCCGCCGTCACGTTTTCGTCTCCGGCCAGATGAACTGCCGAGATCGAAACTTCCTGCTGGATGGCCCAGAACTCGAGCTTTATCGCCTCCCTGCACAGAGGAAGTGACCCTGGCCCCCCCTTTTTGTTGAGGTAGTGCATGGCCACTGTGTTGTCCGTCAGGACCAGGACACTCTTTCCTCGCAGAGTCGGCAGAAAAGCCTTCAGGGCTAGCCTGACGGCCCTCAGCTCCAACAGATTGATATGGAGTCTGGACTCCGACGGAGAACAACGACCGCTGACTGTCAGCCCGTTGGCATGAGCTTCCCATCCCGTGAGGGATGCATCCGTCACGATCGTCACCTCCGGCCAGGGAAGCCAAAATAGAGCCCCCTTCATCAAGTTGCCTTCGACGGCCCACCACAGAAGGTCCCGGGTGACCGAGGGCGGCACCTGAACCGGGTCCGACATCCTGTCGGAGGACTGCGACCATTGCGTCTTGAGTGCCCCATCTGCTGAATGTGAAGAGCCCTCACCTGGGGAGGAAAACACTGCCCCAGGGAAGTGTCGAGCACTGCTCCGATGTACCGGAGCCGCTGTGTTGGCGTCAAATGGGACTTCTTTAAATTGAGGGAGAAGCCCAGCCTGTGAAGGGAGTGGCAGGTGACGGACAGATGATCCAGGACTTGCTCGGGAGAGCTCCCCCTGATCAACCAATCGTCCAGGTAGGGGTAGACGTGAATCCCACCTTGCCTGAGATGCGCTGCCACCACCACCATGAGCTTGGTGAAAACCCTCGGGGCGGAGGTCAATCCGAACGGCAGGACCCGAAACTGAAAGTGCGAGTCGCCAACCGCAAACCTCAGGTACTTCTTGTGCTTGGGATGGATCGGAACATGGAAGTAAGCATCCTTGAGGTCGAGTGACACCAACCAGTCCTGAAGCTGAAGGGCCTGGAGGACTTGAGAGAGAGTAACCACCTTGAACTTGTCCTTCCTGAGGAGTTTGTTCAAACCGCGCACGTCCATGATGGGTCTCAATCCCCCGTCTTTCTTCGAAATCAAAAAATAAGGGGAATACCATCCCTTGTTCCTCTCCGCTACAGGCACCAGTTCTATGGCGCCTTTCTCCAGCATGGCTTGAATTTCCTGCGCAAGGAGTGGATCCGGACTCTGCAAAGAGAGGTTCCCCGGTGGATTGTCGCGAGGCCTGTGCCGAAAGGGAAGACAGTAGCCGTGGGTTATGATCTCCAGAACCCACACATCTGAAGTAATGGCTTGCCACTCTACAAGATGCTGCGCCAGCCTTCCCCCAACTGGCGAACCATGGGACATGGCCTCATGACTGAGTGGGAGCGGCTGCGGCGTTACCTGAGGGCAAAGAGGCAACTGCCCGAGCGGCCTTGGCACCACGGGTACCCTGTCGTCCACCTCTGGTACCCCTGCGTTGGCCTCTTTGACTGCCAGCTCCTCTCGCTTTACTGGACGAGTAATAGCGAAAGGAACCACCCCTCCACTGCTGTCCCCTAGGACGAAAAGGCGGAGGTTTGCGAACTGCAGCGCCCAACGACTTCGCTGCAGCTTTTGTGGTCTGCAACCTCTCAAGGCTGTCGTCAGCCTTGCTGCCAAAAAGGTGTTCACCGTCAAAGGGCATGTTGAGGAGCCGGGACTGCACATCAGGAGCAAACCCCGACTTCCGCAACCACGCAAACCTGCGTATCACGGTGCTCGCCGCCATGGACCTACTGACGCATTCAGCTAAGTCCAAACCCGACTGAACGGACTCACACATGGCGTCCTTACCATCCTGGACCATAGCAAGGAAACCATCCCGTTCGTCCCCTTCGGGAATATGTTCAGCCGCTAACGCAACACAGTTCCACAGAGTGTGTGTGAAACGAGACAAGGCACAAATGGAGTTGGCCGCCTGAAGCGCCATACCACCAGAAGAAAAAACTTTCTTCGCCCAGCCATCAAAACTTCTGTCGTCCCTATCAGGAGGGATGGTAGGGTACGACGCCTGCTTTGCCGGGGCTGTGGCCGCCTGCACCACCAAACTCTCCGGAGTGGGGTGCCTGGTCAAGTAGCAGGGGTCGCTACTGGCTGGACGGTATTTTCACGACAAGGATCTGCCCACCGCCGGGAGACTCTCCGGAGCAGTCCAAGCCGCCGCTACCCTTCTCTGTAAAGCCATATGGAACGGCAGTACCGGGTCAGTTGGGGGACCAACATCAAGGATGTCCGTTAGATCATCCTGCACAAACTCCCCTGGGGGAGCAGACCATCCCAAGTACTCAGAAACCCTAGCCATAAGGCGCCGGTACGAGGAATCGGCATGAGAGCCAGGCTCAGGCCTACAAGACTCCACCTCGGGAGAGGTGTCCAGTCCACTGGCATCATGCAGTGACTGCCTCAAATCGTCAAACTGACTATGGCCCGAGACAATTTCATCTGGAACCTGACTAGGAACCAGGCCATCAGAATCCTCATCCGCCTCTGAAATATATTCCAGGTGGCGAAAAGAAGGCACCCGAGAGTGCTTGCTCTTAACCAGAGCCTTCCTAGGGGGTTCCCCCATGCCACGGGGTACCTCCGACATGAAAGGCGTCGAGCGAATCGGCGCCGAGGAAATCGGCATCGACGTCTGATGCAGCGCCGCCAGCATCGGCGGCGTCGACACAGCCCTCGAAGCCGGAGCCCCGAGCGTGTCCTTCGACGACCTGAGCGTGGATGGCTTCGACGACTTCCTCGGAGCCGGAGCCTCGAGAAAGCCTGTCGACGCCCTCGACGCCTCAGACGTCGATGTCATCCTCGAAGACCTCACAGGTGCACACGGTCTCGAACGCGTCGAGGACCGGGACCTGGAACGGGTACGTCGAGAACGAGTCTCCTTGTCCGAACGGGACCTCTCCCGTGACTCGTGCCGACCACTCTTGCAAGCGGTGTCTCTCGACCTCTCACGACCGACCCCACTCGGGGGCGCGGACGGCTTAGTACCCTGCGACTCAAGAATCGCCAGCATTTTCTTCCCGAAGGAAGCCCATTCCTCTGGCGTCGCACGGCGGGTGGGGTAAGCGACGTGCCGGGCAGAGTCCTCCGAAGAGGACCTGGAAGACGACCCGTGTCGGCGCTTCCGAGAATGCCTCGAAGAGGCTGAGGAGTGGCGAGACCGACTCCTAGAAGGAGACCCACGAGACTTCCGACGATGACGCGGAGAGTCACCCCTCGAATCATCCGTCGAAAGCCCCGCAGACTTCGACTTCCGGGGCTTGGACACCCGACCTACCGACAACTTCTTCTTACGTTCGCGTAAGGCTTTGGACATGAGCAACTGGCAGTCGATACAGTCATCTGTGTCGTGGGCCTCCCCGAGGCACCAGAGGCAGGCGTCGTGCGAGTCCGTCACCGACATCTTGGACCCACACTCCCCGCACTTCTTGAAGCCCGGATGCGGGGTCGAAGACGAAGTAGAAGACATCTTCACACGAAGGATTGTCACAAAAACGAACAGGTTCGAAGAACCGAACTCCAAAGAGTCGAGGCGTTATCCGAGATTCACGAAGCAACACGTTCGCGAAAAAAACGGAACTGAGGCTACGGGCGTCGTGCGTCCTACGTATCACATCGGATGACGTCGGACGTCGGAGGAGGTCCTCGACGACGGCGCATCGACGTCATTGACGCAGGACGCAGAAAAAAGTTTCCGAAGCAGCACAGCTGTGGTGATTACATGTCATAGATATGGAATACGTCGGAGGACCCAATCCCCTCGAAAAACAGTTACAGGTAAGTAACTTGTTCCTTCTCCAGAATGGGGTCTTGCATGGATTCACATGCTCATAAATAAAGAATACATAGCAGTAGAAACATACACAACCAAGGGAGGTGGCAAGGCTCAACAGAAGCAATTACTGTTCCCTCCGGACCAGGCTCACCTTCAAGCGAACAAGGCACTTAGCACTGCTTGGCCGACCCTGGACTCCTCTCTGGAATCCCTGTCAACGCAGTAGAATCCTGTGAAGGTGTGCGTGCGTGGACCTTCACGAAGCAGCCCTGCAGATGTCCAGCAGGGGCACACCAGACAGGAATGCCATCGTTGCCGCGATCACTCTGGTGGAATAGGCTATCGGAAAGCCGAAAGCTGTCGGTTTGCCAACCAGTGACAGTGCGTGATACAGCCAGACAGCCACCTGGAAATGGAAACCTTGGACAAAGCTTTCCCATGGTTCACAGGACTAAAGATCACGAAAAGTTGTAACGTCTTCCGGAAACTCTTTGTGCGTGCCACATAGAACTTCAGAGCACGCGCCACATCCAGTGAGTGCAAAGTCCTTTCAACCTGCGACAAAGGTGTCAGAAAAAACACAGGTAACACCAAAGGCTTGTTGAGGTGGAAATCCGACTGAAACTTTGGCATGAAGTAGGGGTGCGTCCGCAACTCCACCCTCGTCTCGTGGAAATTCAGATAAGGCCGCTTACAGGACAGGGTCTGGATCTCACATACCGTCCTGGCAGAGGTGATGGCCATGAGAAAAGCTGTTTTTCCACAAAAGGAACTTGAGAGGGGCTTTTTGCATAGGCTCGAAGAGGGCCCACCATGAGCCTAGTCAGTATTAGACATCGTGTTACCAGCTATAGAATCCCTGAACATCTAATAAATTGTCTACTAACTTAGAGAAGACTGGATATTTTATTACTTTTATGAATTAATACATTTTGTTGCAATGATATTAATAAGTTGGTCTTAATGAATTCATTATTTTTATTTATTGTCTGTTTGCATGCATCTCACTGTATAGAGATTGATGATGTGGTGCTCTTCCTCTTTTTTTTGCTGCTTTGTATTGTGATGTTAGTTTGCGTCTTTTTGTTAATTATTTTATTTTGCTTTTCTTCTATGGCTTTTATTTTTCTTTTCTTTGTTTAAAGAAAATAAATTTGAAAAGTTGTATATTCAACTAAACAGATTAATACATTTAAAAAAAATAATAAGTATCAAGTTGAGTCCCCACGCCGGGGGCGGGTGCCTTCAACGTTGGGAACAATCTGAACAGTCCTTTGAGGAACTCCTTGACTAGACAATGGTACCAAAGAAGTCTGTCCCAGAGACCTGGTGTAGCAGGAGGTAACTGCCAAATGCACCTTGATGGAGGCGTGTGCCAGCCCCATCTTGGCCAAAGACAAGTACGGAAGAACCTGAGGGGCCGTGACCCTCAGGGTATTGATCTTCTGCGTCCAACACCAAGTTGCGAAGCGCTTCCACTTGTGCCGGCAGCACTTAAGAGTAGACTATGCTCTGGCCCTGGCAAGGACCTCCCTGCAGTCCGCCAGCAGCTCCTCTGAAACTCTAAGGCTGCAGGAGCCAAGCCTTCAGGTTCAGCGATCCTGGGTCGTGGTGCAGGAATGCGCCTCCTTCCCTGGTGAATAGATCTGCGGCCACTGGTAGCTTGACTGGAGGTGACGTTGACAGGCTGAGAAGGTCCGGGTACCAAATCTGCCTCGGCCACGCCGGGGCGTCTAGGATCATCCTGCACCGGCACTGTTTGAGTTGACCGATGACTAGCAGCAGTAGCGGCAATGGGTCGTGGGGGGACGTGTACAGGAACAGGTCTTCCCAGAGGAAGGAGAATGCATCCCCCATGGTCTCCGGCTTGTAGAACCTGCTGGCGAACCTCTGGCATTTGGAGTTCGCCGTCGTCACAAACAGGTCGATTTAGGGTCTGCCCCATTGAGGAAGAGGCTGTCCACTTGATCCTGTCGAAGCTCCCACTCGTGACAAGAGTGTAGTTCCCTGCTGAGGGAGTCAGCAATGGTGTTCTTAACTCCCGCCAGGTGAAAAGTAATGAGAAACATCCCCTGGGTGAGAACCCAGTGCCACAAGTCCTGCGCCTCCCTGATGTAGAACATTGTGGCGGTAATGTCCAATAAGACCCTCAGCACCTTGCAGAAACTACCTGAAGGCCAGAAACACCACCCGTAGGTTCCAGTACGTTGATGTGTAGCGTCTTCTCTGCCAGCAGCCACAGGCCTCTGGCGTGAAGACATCCGGTGTGGGCTCCCCATACTTCCAGGGAAGCATCCGTTGTGACTGTCTCCTGGTACGGGGGGCTCTGGAAGTCCTGGAAGCCTCTGGACACCTGGACCCAACGGGCGTCCAGTAATTCCTGCAGTGGACGCATCCGCAATCTGCAGAACCATATCAGGTATATACATGATGACATCAGGCCGAGCAGCGACTTGATGGTCCTCAGCGTGGCGATCTTCTGTGCTAACAGCCTTTGCACCTTGCCCAAGATGGCCACTATCCTCTCCTCCAAAGGTGACGCCAGGCAGGACACAGTATTGAGCCTGGATACCAGGAACAGCACGTCCTGCAATGGAGTCAAGCAGGACTTGGCATAATTCACTGAGAACCCCAGGTCTGTCAGCAGTCGGACGGTCTTCGCCGTGTGATCGACGGCAATGTCCCTTGACTTGGCCCGGATGAGCCAGTCATCTAGGTAAGGATACACAAGAAACCCCTGTGGTCGTAGATGGGTCGACACCGGAGCCAGGCACTTGGCAAGACTCTGGGCGCTGACTTCAGTCCGAAGGGGAGAGCCTTGAACTGGTAATTCTTCCCTTGTATGACTGAGCGCAGGAACTTGCAATGCTTTTCGTGTATGGGGGCGTGAAGTACGCGTCCTCTAAATTCAACGATGACAAAGTCTCCCTCCTCCAGCTGGCTGAGCATTTACTGCAGCGTGACCATCCTGAACATCTGGGACTTTATGTACTTGAGTCGTCGTAGGTCGAGAATGGGCCTCCAGCCCCCGGTCTTCTTTCTTACGAGAAAGTATCGCCCCTTTTCTTAACATATCCCGAACTTCCAGCAGAAGCTGAAGAATGTTTCCGTCAGGCCACCAGTGGTATACGTGGACACTTCCATTGAAATTCTAAAGTGCGTCCAACACCAACCGATCCGTGAAGATGGTCTCCCACACGCGGACTAAGCTCGCCAGCTGGCCTCCCACCGGGGTACAGGCGTGGGGGCCCGATGTCTTGACCGCTTCAGTCCGGCTTGGAGGCCGGCATGCCGCCCTGGGAGCCTTGACGACAACCACCTCTGAAAGCCGTGGAGCGACCAGTTGGCTTCCTGGGTCGTAGAACGGGAGGCTTGGTGTTAAGAGGATGAGCCCCCGCTCAAACCCTTCAAAGACCTGCTAGACTTCCCCCTCCTGAGAAATGAAAGGACGTCTGTTGTTGTTGCAGAGTGACCAAAGCACAGGTCGTCTCTGTGTCGGTCTTGATCACCTGAGGGATTCATCGACACCCTTCCCGAAAAGGTGGTCTCCGAACGGCATGTCCCGGGACCTCTTGTATAAAGTTGGTGGTATTGCACCATCTACAACAACAAAGGCAAACCCGGTTTGCCATCTGGCGGAATCCAGTGTCCGCAATGTCCATAGCCACCGTGATGTTGTTGTCCGATGCCACCTCACCTTCCTGAAGAATCTCCAAAGCCTCGACCAGTTTGTCATCGGGGAGGAAATCCAGGAGTGGAACCATCTTGTACCAAAGCTCCCGATCGTATCTGGCCAAAATTGCTAAGGCGTTTGACACCTTGACCGTTGTCACCGCCGAGTAGATGAACTTTCTATCCATGGAATCCAATTTCTTCCCCATCGTTGTCCGGAGGTGCAGATGAAGAAGACGACGACGAACTAGATGACTTCTTCTTGGTGGCCGTTCGAGACCACAGAGTCTGGCGATGGTTGAGACTTCAGACACTTGGGCCCATACTCCGGCACCCGGTATTTCTTTTCAAGCCGGTCTCTCTTCACTGAGGCGGGGTTCCACAGCAGCGCCAGCCCCTTATCCGAGCCGTCATCCAGGAGCGGTACCGACAGGATGGTCTTCCTGGTACAGGAAGCCCTCCTTCTCTACCGGGGTGATAGGCAGAATTATATGCAGTACCCTTTGGGAACACTACACACAATTAAGACTACAAGTGACAGTACAATTTCTCCTTTGGTACAAGCCTGTATTACACAGTTATAGTGGTAGCAGTAGCGGAGCAGCCACACTTATCTCAAGAGTAAGTGAGCAGTACAAATAGGTACACAAAGGACAGCAATTACTATGATTCAGGCAAACACTGACTCAAGGTTTCTAAGTAAAAGAATATATATTTATTTACTCAACAGTTGTAGAACATTTCACTATTCTAAGCAAGTCAAAAAACACAATCATAAATACACCACACCACTTCCCTTAAATTCCAGACAAGTTAAGCTCACAAAATGAAGTGGGAGCAAAATGGCACTCCAGCTATTTAAAAGGGAGGGAAAGACAAAGTTATTAGAAATTAGGCAACACCAACAGGTAAGTACTCTGAGCACTTTGAACAAGAGAGACTACAGTGAGGAGATCAGCTAGAAAAGGCTTAGGGCAAAGTCAATAGGTCAAAAGTATTTTGCTCAAGATCACACAGTTCAGGGTAGTTTGCGGTAAAGTTTGTGGCACAGATTACGGATGAGGTTCGTTGGTAGAAAAGATAGTTCAAAGAGAAGAGAAAGACAAGCCCTCGGATTGGAGAAGATTTCAAACACTTTCACCGCGGTTGAACGGAACGGACAACCGGATTTGCACAGTACCTTAAAACGGAGAGGGAGCTGAAGCGAACGTTCCTGGTGGTTCCTGCAGGCTCACGGTTCCTGAAGCGACTGTCGGACTGTTCAGAATTAGGAAGACTGGAGGGTCCTGCGCCACCCCGGGAAGAAGCCAGCAGCAGAGCAAAACAGCAAATAAAAGGTGCACTCCTTAAAACCCAAGCAGGGTCCCACCTTCCTGGCTATCCGGCACACTGTAGCTCTGTACAGCGAATGCGACCAGAGGAGGGGTCCTGGCTTGTAGTTTGGGCGAACTGGTTGGTCCCACCAGCTCAAGGGAAGAAGTTTCCTGGAGGATCTTCTCTGTCATCGGATTTGGAGAGTCGGACCTGCAGCAGGCCTTCAACGGGCGGTTCAGTCGTTGTAGAGATCTCTTCTTCCAGTGCCTCGTGGGTTCTATCGTTCTAGTGGCGACTATGCTCTTCCAGTCCCAGAAACCTGCTTTTTATGCAGTTTTCCCCCATTCATACAGCCTGGCTGTCAATCACACAGCAGGGTGGCTGGCATGGCAAGGCTAGTCCCCTTAGCCAATCAGACAAGAGTGCGACTTGGGTAACTAAGGTAACCCATGGCAGGGGTCCGAAGATTTCCCCTCCCCCCCTCACATGCTGCCCCTCTAGACTATCAGGCGCCTTAAGGAGGGCTTCTGTGCACAAGTCCGCGAAAAAATAGCAAACAAAGGAGTCATCCCCAGTTTGGCGCGCAGAGAAAAACACGAGGAAGACTAACAAAAAGAAATGGCAAATAAACCCAGCCGGAACCAAAATAAAATGTATTTGGTCAAGCGGGTTTATGTTCGAGGCTAATATCATAGCCTGGAACAATACCACGTTTATATAATATAATCGCGGTAGGCAAGTTAGGGTAGATACCACTGACACCAGCCAAGTCTTAATGTTAAGGGAGCGAAACAAGGTTCCAAAACACAGACAAAAAGGGATAGGAGTTAACCCTTTCCAATACTCCATGGAAGATGGGGTGTATTGGTTCTATGGTTTAAAGTGACTATATAAAGTTAATGGCAACTTTACCTGTTTCTGGGCGACAGTAGTCAGCCCCAGAAAAATTGAGTCAGTGGGAAGTCTCAAAGAAAACCCTGTGTCACTGCACTGAAGGTGCTGTGTAACACACACAAAAAGTGGTGCACATGGCGTAGGTGAGGCTCCAGTGCCCAAGATCACACACAGTGAAAATACACACAGCAAAACACATGTAAGAGTGGGAAAAAGGCTCACACTCTTACCAGGTGAAAAAATAAATCCTAGAAATCCAGCAAAGCTGCTGGGGGACTCTTTACGTAAGGGAAATCAGCCATTTATGAGAATTCTCCCTAACACAGGGTGAGCTGGGAAAGCTCTGACGCACGCGCGATCAAGGAATGGAAGGATCCTGCTTCGTCCGGTGGAGAAGCTCTCAGCGGCGGTGATGCAGGATCTCCCATCCCGCCACCTTCTGTGTCTGTCGTCACCCTGTCAGTCCCCGGCCCCTAGGGAGGGGGGGGGGGGAGGGCTCCTTTTCTACTTCGCCTGTGGTTGCCCCAGTGTCAACGGGTGGTCATCCTCTTCTGAATTTCCGACACCAGCCTGTGGAGGGTCGAAAGGAAATCCTGCGACAGGTCTCTAGGAGGCACCTGGGGAACATCTGGTGATGTTGGAGCGCACACCCCACCACCTTATCACTCGACTGAACCCCTCGTCGAGCGAGATTGTCCTAGAAGCCTCCGCATACATGGATCCAATGGGCATACAAGAACTCCTGCAGCAGGCACATGCGCAATCTGCAGAGCCGGATCAGGTATATGCATGATGATATCATGCCGAGCAGTGACTTGATGGTCCTAACCGTGGCGACCTTCAGTGTAAACAGCCGTTGCACCTTGCCCAAAATGGCCACTATCCTCTCCTCCAATGGCGCAGCCAGGCAGGACACTGTTGAACCTGGATCCCAGGAACAGCGTGTCCTGCGATGGAGTCAAGCAGCACTTCGCATAATTCACAGAGAGGCCAGGGTCCATTAGCAGCCCGACGGCCCTCGATGTGTGATCGACAGCGATGTCCCTCGACTTGGCCCGGATGAGCCAGCCGTCGAGATAGGGACACACATGCACCCCCTGTAGTTGTAGATGGCCCACCACCGGAGCTAGGCACTTGGTGAAGACTCTGGGAGCTGACTTCAGTCCGAAGGGGAGTGCCTTGAACTGGGAATGCTTCCCTGGTACGACGAAGCGCTGGAACTTGTGATGCTTTTCATGTATGCGAACGTGGAAGTACGCGTCCTCTAGATCTAACGACGACAGAAAGTCTCCCTCCTCCACCTGGCCGAGCACATGCTGCAGCAAGATCATCCTGAATTTCTGGGACTTTATGTTCTTGTTGAGTCGTAGGTCGAGAATGGGCCCCCAAACCCCAGGTCGTCTTTCTTATGATAAAGTATCTTTAGTAAACTGCGGAGCCCCGGAGTCGCTGTGGAACCAGCTCTATCACCCCTTTTTCTTAACATGGCCCGAACTTCCAGCAGCAGCTGAGGGATGTGTTGCTCCTGTCGGGACACCGGTGGTATTCGCGGACACTTCCGTTAAAATTCTAAAGTGTGTCCGTGGGCGAGAGCACCCATCGATCGGTGGAGAAGGTCTCCCACATGCTGCCGAAGTTCGCCAGCCAGCCACCCACCCACTGGGGTGCAGGCCCGACATCTTGGCCTGTTCAGTCCTGCTTGGAGGCCGGTGCACCGCCCTCGGAGGCTTGATGACGGCAGCCACCTCCAAAGGACCTGGAGCGACCCCTGTTGGCTTCCTGGGTCGTAGAATGGTAGGAGGATGAGCCCCCTTCGAAGATCTACTAGACTTCCCTCCAGGGGAACGAAAGGAAGGACAATGCTGTTGCAGTGTGCCCAAGGCACTGGCTGTCTACATATCGGTCTTGATGGCCTGAGGGATTCATCAACGGCCTTCCCGAAAAGGTTGTCTCCGTCGAACGGCATGTCCAGGACCCTGGTCTCGACCACCTGTCTAAAGTTGGCGGCTTTGAGCCAGCCACGATGACGAAGGCAAACCCTGTTTCCCATCTGGCGGAAACCCTTGTCCGCAATGTCCAGAGTGGTGTTGATGGCATGGTCTGACGCCACCTCGCCTTCCTGAAGAATCTCCAAAGCCTCGACCCGTTTTTCATCGGGGAGGAAATACAGGAGTGGAGCCATCTTGTACCAAAGCTCCCGGTCCTATCTGGCCATGGTCGCTAGGGCGTTGGCCGCCTTGACCATCGTCGCCACTGAGTAGATTACCTTTCTACCCATGGAATCCAATTTCTTCCTCACTGTCTGGGGGTGCAGATGCAGAAGATGACGAGTTCGACAACCGCAGACACTTTGGCGCACACTCTGGCACCGTGTACTTCTTTTCAAGCCAGTCTCTCTTCGCTGGGGAGGAGGCAGGGTTCCTCCGCAGCGCCAGCTCATCATCCCAGACATCGTCCAGGAGTGGTGCGGATAGGATGGTCTTCCTTTTTGCCTCCCAGCGCTGGTATAGGAAGCCCACCTTCTCTTCCGGAGTAAGCTGGAAAAGCTCTGACGCAATAGTGATCATGGAGTGAAAGTATCCCACTTCATCCGGGGGAGAAGCCCTTGGTGGAGCAGACATCCCGCCAAAGTCATCAGTGTCCGTGTCTGTCCCCTGGGGGTGGGGGGAAGGGGTTGGAGGGCAGCAACTGTTGGAACGGAGGCATAGGGTGCCTCTTTCTTCGGCGGTGGCAGACCCGTTGTCAACAGGGTCACCACCGGTGGTGCCGCTGGTGGCGCCGTCGGCATCTTCTTTTGAATATCCGTAACCAGTGTGTGGAGGGTCGACAGAATATCCTGCGACAGGTCTCTAGGAGGTACCTGGGGGACAGTGTCGCTGGGCCCAGCACCCACGTTGTCGTCCCTGTCATCATTGTCATCAGCGCCGCTTTTGCCTCCGGTGGGTGTCTCCTCGACGTTCTCGTCGTCACCACTCTCCTCCAGGATTGTGTGGACGGAAACCATCTCATCCTCCTCGGACGAAGAAATGTCCGTGCCCTGGAGTTCTTCTCCACCCCCACCCTTCTTCGGGTCGGTTTTGGGCTAAGGTCTGTCATCCTCTTCTCCGGAGCCTTTTCTATTGGCTTAGATGAAGCCTCCCACCTGGGAGGAAGAACCACTCTGGCCACCACCGGGGCACCCTGGGCCAGGTCAGCCCATTTTGCATTCGAGAGGGCAGTGACTACCATCTCGATGGACGAGGACGTTTTGGTCTGGATAACCTGGGCCTTCACGGGCAGGTCAGACACCTTGTCCTGATTGGCCTTCTCCCGCAGCTTCCCTGGGATTGCTGACTTCCTCTTGAACGAACAGCTGGATTTCAAGGACAGATGCAGACTATTAACGCCGCCTGACCGTCGCAGGATCTGCTTGTGTGGTGACAGACGCGTACTTGCAGTGCTTGGCCTTCTCGTGGGCCTCCACGGATGGAGCACCCTCAAAGGACAAAGAAGCCCGCTTTGGTTGGCTCGAACCCGATGAGGCATGCCCCTGTGAACCACCCGGGGTAGAGTCCTGGCCTTCAGCCACGTCGCCAGCCTGACGTGTCGATCCTTCATTGTGCACTTGGATAAGCCATGGCAGATATCACAATCTTCTTCCTTGTGCGTCAGGTGTAGACAAAACAGGCACTGGGAATGCTTGTCGTCCGTGAAAACATTCCGCAAACCGCAGCTGGTGCACAGCTTGAAGAGGGAAGCTCCGTCCTCCTCCGACATGACCCGGCGCAGTGTAGGTCTGAGGGCTTCTGGAAACTTCCAAGAAGAAAATACTCGACTATTTCTGCCCTTGAGGGGTGATAAAAGTTGCTGAAAAACGGGTCCCCGTTCATCGGATGGATACATGATGGAGCATATGGGCTCTACTGACCGAAAACACAAGAATTGTCCTACCAAAATAGCGCAAAAAAAACAAAGCTCGAAAAGCAAAACGCGAGGACTCCCAACACTTGAACTTGCAGTAAAAATCTGAAGATGGCTGCCAGAGGAGGGGATTAGGGAGAGGGCAGTCATTGGCTGGGGGCAGTATGACCCAGAGCTCAGTAATTGGTTTATAGGCGAAAGACAGTTTATAAACTAAAGTGAAACTGTTTTTTTTCTTTTACCAAGGATTCCCAGCCTGACGGGGAATATTCATGAGCATGTGAATCCATGCCAGACCCCATGCTGGAGAAAGTGTGTCCCAAATTTGCAGCCCAAGATGTTGTTCATCTCTGGATGGGCATGTCAAAAACAGAAGAACTTGAGCACCGTAACAATGGACTACAGACCTTGGATGTAGTCATGAACCCCACAGATGCAGCATTGAGGAAAAAAACTGCTTCACAGGAGCTTTGAGACAAAGCATGTACAATGCCAATCCTAGCCAGGGTGATATTGCAGTATTGACAAAAAGATGGTCGCCCCACACCGAAAAAAATGTTTCCATGTGTTAATATCCCCGCAAAAATATGGCGATACAAAACTATCACCATATTTTTGCAGCGATATTGAGCCATGGACCCTGCGTGGGACATCCCTGCAACCCCTGCATTATTTTAAATGTGCGGGGGACACCCCTAAACCCCCGCTCACAGATTATCCCCCCAAAAAATATTGCCTATGGCGAGATAAACGACCATATGAACGGCAATATTTTTGGAGGGGATAATATGTAGGGATACCAAGAAAAGAACCAGGTCCAGGTCAGGATTTGAGTCTAGTAGCAGCAAGAGTCATGACACATGGGATCATGGTGCTCTCGCTTCTCTGACCAAGGAGTTTGAAAGAGCAAATAAAATCTGAGAAAAATACAGATTTGCCTCATCCCGCCAGATAAAAACAAAGCCACTCACCAAAGTTAGCAAAAAGGGTACTTTCAACCTTCCTCCTAGGCATGCATATACCAGGGATAGACCGCACACCTGCCTAGACACATCCTGGTATATGTCCACGTCTGCCAACCTAATGTCCTCTGTATATTTTTTCAAATGTTTCGAGCCCACCTTAGACACCCTTCACTGGTTAAGAAGCAATCTTATTTGCAACAGTAGTTTTGCAACTTCAACTCTTATTGTGCATGCTTTCATTAGCCATCTACTCCTTGATCTAGAATGGTCACATTTAATTTGGATACATTTTGAAGAGTAGGTATGGACAGTTTTGTATAGAATGAAACCTCTGTGTGGCATTGATTACGCTCTTACAATACCCATTTGAGTAGGTGTAATCTTCAGATTACATTTTATAATCATGTTTTTGAATAACAGTTTGTGGTCAAATGAACACTTTCTCTAACATTGTTCTAACATTCAAGGGATTGGTAGGTGATCTTGAATTCAGTTTATTGGCTTCTTAAATTACCTCCAGACAGTTGACCAATACATCTATCCAATTTTTACAACTTTGGGGTGCAAGCTGAAAGTTCATGGACACTGGATTGACATGTGGTGTGCATCTCCGATTGATTGCATTGCAAGAGTTTGATTTGTCGCAATTTCCTGAGTGAGTTATAGCCATTACAGATCAGTAGCCAAATGAGCCAAGAAATGCTGCAGGTTTCCACTCATCAAGTGCTAACTCTGTGTTAATACGAATCGCATCACTTCCCAACAGAACATACAGATACTGACCCACTGCCTTCTCCGACCTCCTAGAGCGCCCCCCACTTGAACAATGCTCAGTCACAGAAAGTCAGAATCACAAGTCCACACACACGACTGTCACAGCTATTACTATCTAGCTTTGTATAGTGTTACAAACCAGCATGCAACTATTCGCTGAAATAACAGTTCATATCATTAGCCCACTGCGTGGTACTCAATTTATCAACCTCGAAAGGATGAAAGGCTGAGTTGGTCCTGCCGTGATTCAAACCTGCATCAGCAGGCAGCGCACAGTTGTTCGAAAGAGTGCTCAGCTAGCTGTGCCATCAGACAGGCTTCTATAGCTCCACAACATAAGTTATGCGTGTACGGAGTATGATGCTTATACACCAATAATTCTCATACTAGAACATACTGGCAGCACCCTCTCCTCCCCCAATCGTCATACCAACTGGTTTTCTGTGTCCCGCACTTCCTGGTTGACATGGTTTAGTATTTGGCGGCAGCATTCTGCAGCTTTATGCACCTTCTGCTTCTCCTCAGCTTCTTCTGGTGACGTTAACAAAAATACACAATTCAGACATGTAACAATGAATACCAATAAACAACTTTAAGATGGGTAAAAAGGCACCCAGTGCATCAACAGCAGCAGGTATCACGCACATACTACTAACAGCTGTTAACAGGCATCTAATGGCATCAACAGCAAGTACCAGGCACTCAATGGTTGCTATGTAGGGTATCTAGTGTCAGCAACAACAGCAATCCAATGCCAGAACCTGCAGATAAGTCTCTCAAAAGCAACAACAAGCAAATGGCACATGTCAAAGTACTTAGAAAGCTTCAGAGGTTGTCGGTTGTGCATGGAACTAAACATGCCAAATTATGGTTCAAAGTGACAGAATTCATGACGAAGTCCCCTTCTTTTACATCACTCCAAACGTTAGATTTCTGCATTGCACTCCTTAACACAGCCCGAACCTAACCAACTCAAAGTGCAAAAACTCATACCCAAAGCCTATTTCATAAAAGTGCCAAAATACTGAATTCCTGCAGCATTATCTCCCACAGATCCAACCGGATTAATTCCTGCAGTATAATTCTTCACACACCGCCATACGTTTTGTCACTAGGTTTTTTTTCATTGAGTTTTATTATGAAAACTATTCATTGAAAAAACTCATTGAAAAATAAAAGGGGTGTGGGTAGGGGGATAAAAAGGGTAGGGGGACAAAAAGGGTGGGGGGACAAAAAGGGTGGGGGGACAAAAAGGGTGGGGGGACAAAAAGGGTGGGGGGACAAAAAGGGTGGGGGGGTTGGGGATAGGGAATAAATAATAGGCAAGGGGAGGATTGGGGGAAGCACCCAAAAAAATTTTGAAAACACTTTTTGAAAATAAGTTTCTTCAATGAAACATTTCGTAAAAAACGAATCTGAAAATAATCTGGTGGCAAAAGAACATAGAATCCATCTTAAAGTACTTTTCTCAGTGTAATCCCCAACATAAGGACAGATTTCACCATACAGACTACACATACTGTCGGGGCGAATTTTCAATTTCTGCAAATTCCCCTAAACATGAGAGATGGCCCCCCTACCCCCCGACCCCTCCAGCACTTTTGCTGGACTGCTGGCATTCTTTGCTCTGTTCTCCTGAGAGAGTGGGTCTTTTCCCCCCAAAATGGCCCCAGTCTTCTTTTATCGCTGTGTTTCATTTGTGTGTTCCTTCTTGGCCCTGCTACCATTCCAGGTGGGGGTGGGTCCTCTAAGTTTTCCTTTGTGAAGCCTGCCATGGCCCAGTGTGTCTGCTAAGGTGAGAAGTGAGTGAGGAGCCAGAAACATTGCATGCCTTTGTCTGAGAGTATGCCTGGCTGGAAACAGTTTGAACAGGGAGGCTGGCCCAGGTGATTGACAGATCCATAGCACTAGGGGTCCTGCATAAAAGGCGAGGCTTTTGGGACAGAAGGCTAAGCCGACTACTGGAACAGAAGACCCGAAGAAGACAACCAGAGAAGCTGGCAACACCTGCTGAAGTACTGCTGCTATCCTTCCTCCTTCGGGCTGGCAGGCATAACCAGCCTCAAGACCACCTTCAATTGAAGTTGTCCCTGGCGTCTTGAGAGCTTCCTGGGCGGCAGAATCCCAGTACTCTGTGTACCTGGACCATATTTAAAGGTTGTATACGAATTGTTCGTTTTACAACTGTTCGAATGACAATTGACCTTTTCACAATTGACCAAATTGTGAAGGTCAATTGTACCATATATGTGGGGGGGGGGGGAACCCCCCACCCAACGCCAAACCCCCCAAAACACATTTTTATATATATATATATATATATATATATATATATATATATATATATATATATATACACACACACACACACACACACACACACACACGGTCAATTGTGAAAAGGTCAATTGTGACCCTTTAAATTCGGTCAATTGTTCATTCGAATAATTGTAAACGAACAATTTGGGTAATACCTATTGAAATGCATCCTCTTGCTTTGATCAAATCTCGCTGGAACTTTGGTGGCATCCGTGTGGACCTCCAGAAGCATGAATTCACCCCCAAGAGTCCCCTCACCAGAGTGCTTGACTGAGTTAACAGGAAGATTCCAACCGGCAAAGACCATTTGTTTCTGGTGCTGATAAAAAGGCGCCAAAACCATTAACCGACACAAATATGAAGAATGCCTTGCAGGCGAGTCCCTCTCTCAACTACAGCTGCAGAAGCCCATCAAGGGTCCCTCCTCTCTTCACCACGACCAAGCAACAGAAGACCGGATCTGCATCTGTGCATAAAGAAGGCGTCCAGATGCTTCATCTTCAACACTCTCCAGGTACTGTGGGGCTCTTGGTGAACTTACCTTGAGTCATATGTGTCGCTCCTTTGTTCTTTGAGTGCTGTTTCGGCTATTTAGGTGTTCACCCAAATTCAGTCACCCAGGCCTAAATGTTAGGGAGAATTTTCATGTATGTGCGAATAGCTCTTTTGATGGACTTTTGGACTTTTAATTTGTCTCCTAGAGTGAGTGAGACCTTTTCCTCACTCTCTCATAATTTTGATGTGATTTGGACTCTGTTTCTCTTTGGTTTTGGAGTCTGACAAACTCCATAGGCATCTACCTTTTGTATTGCGTATTCACCTCTCACTAAACCGGATGCCAGATTGAAACTGATGACTGAAGTCCATGTGATTGTTTCTCCATCACCCACATCTACAACATTGGTCCACTGAAGTCGACTGCTTTGACAAGCTGCTACATGCCTTGAGAACGACCCAGGCAGTCGAAACACGTGTCGGCTGTTCACTTTACGATTAAACCTTTCTCGTGCTATAAAACGGAACTGTTGCATGATTATAACTGGACGTGCAACAGCAAAAATTCTATGTCTTGTACAACTCATCTCCTTAGGCAGTGCGCGTTCCACCCTACTTCCAAAACCGACCCTATAACTCTGTAACTGATCTGGGTTTTGTTAGGGGGAGCCCAGTGGAAGTACTTACGTAGCAGGCCGTCTTTTCTCAATTTTAAGGTGTGAATTTAGCACACCGGTAGTGTCTGGGCCAACCACTAGCCTCTCTATCTCTTGGTCTGAGAACCTGTTAACCTCTTTCCTTCCATAAGCTTTTCCTTTCCCACAACCTCACCATTGTATTAGGTGTAAAACGTGATATATCAATGCCAACGTTGTCCTAGTATTTGAAGTCACCTCAGGGTATAGGAATTGTTTGTGTGTGTGTGGCATCCGAAAAGGTTATCTACTTGCTTATCTTAAATCTGAGGAAGTGTTATGAAGTGCATCTTTATTGTCGCATATTGACCTTTTTAAAGAAGGCTGATTTAAAACCAACTGTTAAATAATTATTTTACTAGAAAACCTTGAGTAGAAGTGTTATTTGGATACTTGTAAATGTGAATCTCTGTGTTACATCTCTAAATCTCACATTTACCCATCTTGAGATAAGTCTGGCTGCTCAGTCACTCTACCAACTTGTTTAGTAAAGACCTATACCAATAGGTGGGTTACCTATTACCAAGAGGACAAGGCTGGTGTAGTCTCCCACAGGGTTACTGCATCCAATCTTGCCTAACACTAACAGCTTGAGCACATACAGGGAGGCTTCTCCGAAGTCCCTGTGCTCTTTTTGAGTCAAACTAACTTAGTACTACAACCAAAGTATTGTTAAGTTACTACAAGAAACGCTTTTACCTACCTATGTGAACTCATCCATGATTGGTTGCAAGATTATATTTTGATCTACTTACTTTATTTCTTCATATTATCCTGATGTGCGTTTGAGGTTATTAGTTGACAGTGCATTTCTTTAATACCTTTTGCCTTGTCTATAGATAAAATGCACATCTATTTTTGATATAACTTGAAGTGTTAAGTTTTTGGATCAAAGTATGCAACAAGTTACTTACCTGTAACTATTGTTCTCCAGCATGGGTCTGGCATGGATTCACATGCTCATGAATATTCCCCATCAGGCACGGAATCCTCTGTAAAAGAAAAAACAGTTTAACTTTCACTTACAAACTGTATTTCTCCTCTAAACCAATCACTGTACTCTGGGTCATATTGCCCCAAACCAATGACAGTTCTCTCCCTAAGCCCCTCCTCTGGCAGTCATAATCAGATTTGGAAAGCACGTAAAGTGGCAGTATGACCAAGAAGAGCCGCAGAGGGGCAGGAGGGAGGTTTCGCATGTGAATCCATGCCAGACCCATGCTGGAGAACAATAGTTACAGGTAAGTAACTTGTTCCTTATCCAGCATGGGGTCTGGCTTGGATTCACATGCTCGTTAATAAAGAATATATAGCAGTACAACATTAAACAACCAAGGGAGGTGGCAAGGCTCAACAGAAGCAATCACCCTTACCTCTGGAACAAGCTCACCTCAAGCGAACAGGTTGCGCTGCACTGCTTGGCCGACTCTAGGCTCCTCCTGGAATCCCTGTCGACGCAGTAGAACTTTGTGAAGGTGTGCGTGGACCTCCAAGTAGCAGCCCTCCAGATGTCCAGCAGGGGCATACCAGACAGGAACGCTGTTGTCGCAGCAATCACTCTGGTGGAGTGGGCTCTCGGACGGCTGGGCAGCGGTCGGTTTGCCAACCGGTGACAGTGTTATGCAGCCGCAGAGTCACCTGCAGATGGAAGCCTTGGACAAGGCCTTCCCATGGTTCACAGGACCAAAGTTCACGAGCAGTTGAGATGTCTTCCGGAAACTCTTTGTGCGTGCGACATAGAACTTCAGCACACAACCCACATCCAGCGAGTGCAAAGTCCTTTCAGCTGGTGCCAAAGGTTTTGGACAAAACACAGGCAACACCAAAGGCTCATTGAGATGAAATTCCGACGGAACCTTTGGTATGAAGGAGCAGTGCATACACAGCACCACCCTCTTGTCGTGAAAAGTCAGATAAGAGGGTTTGCAGGAAAGAGCCTGGATCTCACCTACCCTCCTGCCGGAGGTGATGGCCCTGAGAAAAGCGGTCTTCCACGAAAGGAATTTGAGAGGGGCCTGATGCATAAGCTCGAAGGGATCCCCCATGAGCCTCATCAGCAGCACGTTCAGTTCCCACGCCGGGGTAGGGGCCTTCACCGGCGGGAACTATCAAAACAGCCCTTTGAGGAACTCCTTGACAAGACGATGGGACCAAAGAGAAGACCGTCCTGGAGACCTGGTGTAGCGGGAGATAGCTGCCAGATGCACCTTGATACAGGCGTGTGCCAGGCCTGCCTTGGCCAAGGACAACAAGTACGGAAGAATCTGCGAAGCCGTGACCCTCAGACAGTTGATCTTCTGCTTCCGGCACCACTTTGCGAAGTGTTTCCACTTGTTCCCCTAGCACCAAAGAGTCAGCAAAGTTCTGGCAAAGACCTCCCTGCAGTCCTGCGGCAGCTCATACCCTCCGCACTTTAAGGCTGCAGGAGCCAAGCCTTCAAGTTCAGGGATCCAGGGTTGTGATGGAGGATTGTGCCGCCTCTGGTGAGCAGATCCGCGACCACTGGCAGCTTGACCGGGGGCAACGCTGACAAGCTGAGAGGATCTGGGTACCAAATCTGCCTCAGCCACGCCAGGGTGACAAGGATCCTCCTGCATCGGCACCATTTGAGTTGATCGATGACTCACAGCAGGAGAGGCAACGGGGAGGAACGCGTACATGAACAGGTCTGGTGGAACCTGCTGGCAAATCTGGCATTTGGAATTCGGCGTCGTTGCAAACAGATCGATCTGCAGTCTGCCCCATTTGAGGAAGAGGCTGTCCACTTGATCCTGTCGAAGCGCCCACTCGTGGCAAGAGCGCAGCTCCCTGCTGAGGGAGTCAGTGTTGGTGTTCTCGACTCCCGCCAGGTGTAAAGGAATGAGGAACATCTCTTGCGCAATGGCCCAGTGCCAAAAGTCCTGCGCCTCTCTGGAGAGCGCTGGGGATCTGGAACCCCCTTGCTTCCTGATGTAGAGCATTGTGGTGGTTTTGTCCGTTAAGACCCTCACAACCTTGCCCTTTGCTCCAGGACATTGATGTGGAGATCACTCTCCTCCGGTAGTGTTAGTCAAGATTGTATGCAGTAACCCTGTGGGAGACTACACCAGTCTTGTCCTCTTGGTATTAAGTAACCCACCTATTGGTATAGGTCTGCACTACACAAGTTGGTAGAGTAACTGAGCAGCCAGACTTATCTCGAGATGGTATGTGTGAGCTGTAGCATCAGAATACACAAATACAAGTATCCAAATAACACTTACACTCTGGGTTTTCTAGTAAAATAATTATTTAACGGTCAGTTTTAAATAAGCATTCTTTAATAACAGCCCATGTGCAACTATTAAAATACACTTCATAACACTATCAGAATCAAGATAAGCAAGTAGATACTCTTTAGAGATGCTTCATACACACTGCCTACACCCAGGGCTGACAAACTACTAGGACAGTATTAGCATTTATATATCACTTTTGAACTTGGTAAAATTCTGAGGTTGTGAAAAGGAAAGGTTAATGTAAGGAAAAAAGGTTAACAGGTTCTCAGAGCATGTGAGCCCTTTTCAATCTCCCAATGAAGTCTAGGTAAAACTTTTCCCTGCAATACTCAGTTAAACCAATGTACCACATATGAGGGACAGTTAGAATCAAAGTCAATGGGTTAGAAGACTCTGCAGGGAGCCAGGACAGCCAAAGTCAATTTGAACAATGTCTATGGAGATGAGGGACTTCTTAGATAGCACAAAGTCTTGCACAAAGTTAGAGTTTGTATAAAATGACTGCTGGGCCACGAGCTGTTAGGCTTGTGAAAGTCAGAGCTGAGATCAACTCTTCAAAAAGCAACTACTACAAGCACAGTACATTAGTTTGGAAGAAGAGGATCCAGCTGGCTTCTTTTCTGGTTGCAGGGTTGCAGATCCTGGGTTCCTGCGCCTCAGTCGTGGGGACAAGAGGGAGGATGTCTGGAGGACTCCTGCACTGCAGTTCGAAGGTCGGCGGCAGCTACAGGCTCTTTTCAGATCAGTGGCACTTCGCGGTTTCAGCTACCGGCAAATAGCACCACTGCGGATCTTGGGCACTGGATGGGTTAAATTCACTCCTTCAGTCCAACACCCTGGTGAGGTGACTCGAGCTTGCGTCGTCCTGCTTCGGGAGGGTCCTCAGGATCTCATCGCTCGATGGTATTCCTCGTCGAGAAGAATCTTGTCCACAAAGCTTCCGGACACCTGGATCCACCAAGCGTTCAGGAATTCCTGAAGGACTCGCTGAGCCGGATCAGTTAAATGCACAACAAAATCATGCCGAGCAGCGACTTGATGGTCCACACCGCAGCGGTCTACAGTGCCAACAGCCAATGCACTTTGCCCGGCATGGCTGCTATCCTCTCTTCCGAGGGGGCCGCCAGGCAGGAGACTGTTGTGCCTTGCCCCCAGAAATAGTGCGTACTGCGATGGTATCAAGCAGGATTTTTGATAGTTGACGGAGAACACCAGTTCCATCAGCAGACGGACAGTCCTCTCCGTGTGTTCGACCGCTACTTCCCTGGACTTGGCGCGAATGAGCCAGTCGTCGAGGTGCGGGTACACATGTATCCCTTGTAGACGCAGATTGGCCGCCACTGGCGCCAGGCACTTCGTGAACACCCAGGGCGCCGACTTCAGTCTGAAGGTAAGGGCCTTGAACTGTTAGTGCCTTCCCTGTACCACGAAGCACTGGAACTTCAGATGCTTCCCGTGAATGGGGATGTGAAAGTATGCATCCTACAGATCCAGTGACGACAAGAAGTCTCCTTCCTCCACATGGCCGAGCACGTGCTGCAACGGGACCATCCTGAATTTTTGGGACTTGAGGTATTTTTTGAGGTGACGCAGGTCTAGAATGGGCCTCCAGCCCCCGATGGTCTTCTTTACCCAGAAGTATCTTGAGTACACTCCGGAGCCCCGGAGTCGCTTTGGAACCAGCTCTATCACCCCCTTTTTAGCATGGCACGTACTTCCTGCAGGAGCTGAGGGATGTGCTGCTCCTGCCGGGCCACTGGTGGTATCCACGCACACTTCTGCTGTGCCCGTGGGCGAGAGCGCCCAGCACCCATCGGTCTGTGGAGATCTTTTCCCACTTGCTGACGAAGCCCACCAGACGGCCTCCGACCGGGCTGCATGGTTGGGGGCCCGACATCCTGGCTGGTTCAATCTTGATTCGGGGCCTGAGTGCCACCTTGGGAGTGACGTCAGCCACTGCAAGCGAAAGTCTTGGAGCAGACTCTGTAGGCCTCTTGGGTCATGGACCGGTAGGGTTGCCGGTATGTGGTGGACCCTCCGCCGAACTCCTTCGACGATTGCCTGATTTGGAGTAGGGCCACTCTGGATGCCGCCAGGTTCCCCTGGACCACGTCAGCCCCTTTTGCCTTTGAGAGGGTGGCTGCCAACAGCTCGATCGTCGAGGATGACTTCGTCTGGACCACCTGCGCCTTCGGGGGCAAGTCTGACACCTTTCCCTGCGCCTTGCTCTTCTCCGGCTTCTCCCACAGCTTACCAGGGTTAGCTGATTTCCTCTTCGAGGAGGAGCTAGAGCGATGACTGGAGATGGAGGCAGATGGGAAGATGAACGCGGCTTGCCTGTCGCGGGACCCGCTTGTGCGGCGTCCCAGATGGAAACGGACTCGCAGAGCTTGACCTTATCTTGGGCCCCCACGGATGGAGCGCCCTGAAAGGACTTCGAAGTCCTGAGTGAGGCATGCCCCTGCTTGCCACATGGGGTAGAAGCCTTGGCGTTGAACCATGCTGCCAACCTACTGTGACAATCCTTGGCGGTGCGCTTGGAGAACCCAAGGCAGATTTCACAATCCGCTTCCCTGTGGTCCGGCTGGAAATAGTAGAGGCACTGGGAGTGTTTGTTCTCCACAAACACGTTCATCAATCCGCAGCTGGAGCGGAGCTTGAAGAGGGAGCCTGCCTCCTTCTCTTCCGACATGGTTCGGCATGCGGTGTAGGCCCGATGGCCTTCTGGAATCTTCAATGAAACTCGACAATTCTTGCCCTTGAGGGGCGTTAAGAGACGACGATAAACGCATCCCTGCTTGCTGGTCAATGTAACGAAAGAGCACACAGGCTTTATTTGACAAAAATAGAAACTATCGAAAAAGCACAAAAACGTAGAAAAGCTCTCGGAGCAAAACATGAGGACTCCCAACGCTTGAATGTGCTGTAAAAATCTGAAGATGGCTGCCAGAGGAGGGGCTTAGGGAGAGGGCAGTCATTGGCAAGGGGGCAGTATAACCCAGAGCTCAGTGATTGGTTTATAGGAGAAAGACAGTTGTAAGTGAAACTTTTTTCTTTTACCGAGGATTCCCAGCATGACGACGGGGAATATTTATGAGCATGTGAATCCATTCCAGACCCCATGCTGGAGAAGCTCTGCTTTTCTTTGTACTTATTTACAGCTCGCATTTCTCAAGATAAGCCAGGCTGCTCTGCCATTCTAATAACCTTGGGTAGTACAGGCCTACGTTAGAAGTTGGGGCCCTGAAACCAAATGGTAAAGTCTTGTAGAGTCCAACCATAATTGGACTTCAGGAAGACTTACCCAACACACAGCACACTCCTTTATAAACCCCCTGCAGCTTAATTACTCACTAAACTTTGCAGAAATTCCTATTTATTCACAGCAATAGGTCATACGCAACTGCAAAAGCAGAGGTTACTGGTTCTATATGATATATTTCCTCATTTTGAAGGCTGAACACAAAAATTACCGATTTATTTCGGCCGATTTTGTGTGGCCATCAAAATGTATAACTATCACACTCCAAACACCCCCTATCCCTCAGGAAGGCGATCCCACCAACACCCCTTCACTCTCTCCAACGACGGCTGGGTTTCAATGAATTCCGGGGGTTTCAAGTCCAAACCTACCCTTTAATCCTGCGCTGCCCCTTTCCCCAGCCTCAAACATTCCCCCTCACTTTCCATCACTCACATAAACACATTTTTACCCGCTCCCCTTCCCCCTACTTTCCCCAACACAAACATTCTGTGTCATTTCACACACAAAAACACTTCCCTCGCAGCCGCGACTTCCCTCGCCCATCAGTCCCTGCATGCACTCCTGTGCGGCAGGGGCATGATAGTTTGATTTAAAAAGACTGCTCAGAGAGGTCTCAGAGCGGTCTAAATTGGGTTTTTTGGTCCTGGTTAACTGAAAACAATGTATTCGCTCTGCATGGTGGTTACCTGCTCAGCCCCTCCTCACCTGTGCACTTCGCAATGTTCTGCAGCAGCAATGGATACTTTGTCAACCTCTGCATCTCAAATGGAATGATATCTTTCAGTTGCAACCGCCTGCAGCGTGGATGGCTTTCTGCATCCTGTATGTGGTGAGAATATAGAAGAGTGTTGGTGAATTATTCCAGCTTGTGAGACAAATGTTCCCATTGAATTTAATTCGACCCTGAACATATCTGTTGAATTATTTGAACACTAACCTGATTTTTGGGAAAAAATTATTATTTTTTAATAATTTTTTTTTTATCGCACTCCCCACTTCAACTGTCAGAATGCCTATTCTGGTGTTATTGCAAACTAATGCGGGGTCCACAGATTTTAATGTAAGCCCGCTTGGCTGCTGACTAAAAATCCAGATCTGGGAGTAGTCGTTGGAAGAAATTAATGTGTTTTGAGAGGTTATTGCAAACCTACTAGCATGAACCCAAATTTGAAAAAGGAGACATCCCAATTCTTTTTACCACCCCAATAGTGTTTTGATATGATTACTTTGGTACACTGGTCTGCCACGAGGAGGGTATTAACCTTCAACCCTGCAACACAAAAACGTTCCTGTTGCAATACCACTTCTTTCCATACTGGTTTTATTTTAAATGTTCCTTCAAGAACCAAAATCAAAAATACTGAAAAGGCAATTTTTCAAGGAGCTTCACTTCTTTTCGTTTCATCGAAGTGGATAGTTACATTGTGCTTTGTCATGTCATATTTACACTGTCGTGTTGCTTTCACACGGCAGACGTGGTGTGAAGAGGGAAGATGACAGCACTGCACAGCCCCCAAATAATTAAATACACATTAGCAACATTCCCCTCAGAAAGAGCCGTGTCACTCATTGTAGACCTGCAAAATACAGACTGTATAACCCAAGCTCAAGAATCAAGGTTACCGGGCTGCACACTTATCAGTAAGAGAAAACTGCAGACAAGTGAGGAAAAGGTAGGCAAAGCTGAATTATGGAATTACTTTCCAAGAGATTCCAGTCTAGAGCAAAGAGGAATCCAACCTTCCACACAATCATTGTTAAAATGGATTTCTAAAATCAGCCCCAAGGGGAGGATTATAGGAGGGCAAGATACAGAGGTTAGACAAAACCCAATCAAGGTAGTGTGGGAAAAGTGAGAGAGTGGTCTAGGGCTACAGCGAGTTAGTACAACACCAATAATTCAAGTTAGTAAGTATATACAAATACAATTATTTATTGGGCTTTTAGGTACACAAGAAGTATTTAAACAAAATCACAGGTAAGCAATGCAATCACAAACCATATATACCAGGCACTCCACCTTAGAAATAGAATAGCATAAGAATTATAAACCAGTGTCCAACAGGTGAGCAATCAGAAGCAGGAAAATCAAAATAGTTAACAGACGCATATACCAGCTCACTCCATCCTATGAAGGTATATATAGCCTTGTGCCCAAAAGTCACAAGTTCTGAACTAAGGTATATTCATGGAAGGTATTTCTGAACTGATGAAGTAGGCTGTGGTGGTGCTTTGAAAGTTCTTTAAAGTAAGTTACGTATTTACTTTATCATCATCATCATACCTTTATTCAGCTTCACCCTTAGGTACACAATACAGCTAATTTATACATTTAGAACACATAGTACAAAGTTAAGATCACGATAAAATACTGAATGGATCTCAAATAAAAACAAGGTGCAATTAAGACATTTGGAACATTTTGCACTTGTGACAGAGAACAATAAGAAGCCCAATATACATTTTTCAGAAGGGCTCGAGCAAAGAGGACTACATTTGCTGATGTCTATATTGCTAGACACCGGTGGTCAGAATTCGCTTGTGTATGTGTTCGGAGTTAATCGTACACTAGAAACGTTTGCATTACAGTACCAGGTTTCTTATCCAGGCTATATGGATCTACTCGCAAACCAAATTAACCACATTCAAGTCAGAGGAGATCTTACAAAACTGCAGCGCATCCTAAACTGTTTCGACATGATGTAACCTAAAGAGAGGTTTCAAATACCTCATTCAGAGGTCCTTAACGTTTTTACATACTAGAAGGAAATGAGCAATGGTTTCCACATCATTGCCACACTGTGAGCAGTTAGGGCTACTGTACCCAACCCAATTCCTAGTGTGGTCCCGTGCTGGTATGGAACCTAAGCGCAGACGCATATACAGAGCATGAGCGTATGCCGGCTCGATTATATCCAGGTCGTTTTCACAACCCTTCATCTGCTTTACGTCTAGGTAGGCAGGCCCTGGGTCCCTATATCCGCCATGGCTCTGGTCAGTTTAGATCTCTCAAAGGCTACCACCAGCCAGGCTATTGAGTCTTCCTGACTAGATTGTGGCTCGTACCAATATGAGGAAAGACCAAGCCGAGCAAGCCATTCTTTGAAGTGAGCAAGCCAGCCAATCTTATGACAGCCCCCTAGCGAAAGTACATGCTCCAATATCTCACGGTAGCGCCCCAACTCCTGGTTTCCCCAGACCCAATAATGTACTGGTCTGATCACTAGTTCTACACCAACAAGGGGTAGGTCACACTCCATGCGAGTGTATCTGGTCGGGGTGCTTTACTGAAGCAATAGGATCGCTTTCAGAAATGTATTCTCCTTAGCTGTTAAGGATGATCTATCTGCATGACCCCAGACCTCGGCCACATACTTTGCTGACGCCTTGACCTGGGCATGGTACAAGCTAAGAGCCGGGCCTATAGCGCCCTTACAATGCCTTGCAAAGTAGCCTTTAATGCCCCACTGTTTTTCTGCAGCACTGTGTTCGCCTTAAACACCTGGTTTTTCCCATCAACGCCCTGCTTGTAAATCGGATCCCCTAGGTAGTCCTATCAATTCACCCGTTCGAGGATGATGTCGCCCACCTTCAATTTCAAAGCCTTGGTCCCAGCTCTTTTAGGGGAAAAACCATAGCCTTCGTTTTTGAAGCGCTAATGTCCAATCCCAGATTTCTACACTCCTCGAATATGGCAGTCGCTCGACGCAGTCCCATCGGTGTGGTAGACAGCAGGAGTGAATTATTTGTAAAGAGAGTACAGGAATGGAACAAGTTACTTACTGTTGTTCTTCAGCATGGGTCTGGCATGGATTCACATGCTCATGAATATTCCCCGTCATCAGGCCAGGAATCCTTGGTAAAAGAAAAAAACAGTTTCACTTTTGTTTATAAACTCTCTTTCTCCTATAAACCAATCACTGAGCTCTGGGTCATACTGCCCCCAGTCAATGACTGCTCTCTCCCCAAGTGCCTCCTCTGGCAGCCATCTTCAGATTTGGTTGCACGTAAAGTGGCAGTATGACCAAGAAGAGCCGTAGAGGGGCAGAAGGGAGGGTTTGCATGTGAATCGATGCCAGACCCATTCTGGAGAACAACAGATACAGGTAAGTAACTTGTTCCTTTCTCCAGCATGGGTCTGGCATGGATTCACATGCTCATGAATAAAGAATACATAGCAGTACAAGATTACACAACCACAGGCGATGGCAAGACTCAACAGAAGCAAGTACTCTTACCTCCTCACGAGGCTCACCTTCAAGCTAACAGGTTGCACAGCACTGCTTGGCAGACACTAGACTACTCCCTGGAATCCCTGTCGACGCAGTAGAATTTCGTGAAGGTGTGCATCGACCTCCACGTAGCAGCCCTGCAAATGTCCAGCAGGGGCACACCAGACAGGAACGACATTGTCGCATTGAACGATCTGGTAGAATGGGCTCTCGGACGTCCAAGCAGCGGTCGGTTTGCCAACCGGTGACAATGAGTGATGCAGCCGAGAGCCACCTGGAAATGGAAGCCTTGGAAAGTGCCTTCCCATGGTTCACAGGGCCCAAGTTCACAAAAAACGGAGAAGCCTTCAAGAAACACTTTGTGCAGGCCACATAAAACTTTAGCGCTTGAGCCACATCCAGCAAGTGCAAATTCCTCTCACCCGGCGACGAAGGCGCCGGAAAAAACACAGGTAACACCAAGGGCTTGTTGAGATGAAATTTCCGACGGCACATTGGGCATGAAGGAGGGGTGCGCCTGCAGCACCAACCTCATCTCGTGGAAAGTCAACTAAGGCTGCTTGCAGGACAAGGCCTAGATCTCACCAAGTCTTCGGGCAGAGGTGATGGCCATGAGGAAAGCTGGCTTCCTAGACAGAAACTTGAGCAGAGATTGATGCAAAGGGTCGAATGGAGGCCCCATGAGCCTAGTCAATACCACGTTGAGTTCCCACACCGGGATCAGTGCCTTCACCGGCAGTAACAAATGGAACAGTCCATTGATGAACTCCTTGACTAGAAAGTGCGACCAAAGTGAAGACCGTCCTGGAGATCGGGTGTAGCGGGAGATAGCCACCAGATGCACCTTGATGGAGGCGTGCACCAGCCCCAATTTTGCCAATGACAACAATTACGGACAAACTTGGGGGGGCTGTAACACTCAGAGGGTTAATCTTCCGCGAGCGACACAAAGTCTCAAACTACTTCCATTTGTGTCTGTAGAATTTAAGAGTCGACGACGCCCTGACGATGGCAAGGACCTCCCGGCAGTCCGCCAGCAGCTCGTAAGCACCACACTCTAAGGCTACAGTAGACAGGCCTTCAGGTTCAGCGATCCTGGTTCGTGGTGCAGGATTGCGCCTCCTTCCCTGGCGAGCAGATCCGCGACCACTGGTAACTTGACTGGAGGGGACACCAACATGCTGAGAAGGTCCGAGTACCAGACCTGCCTCCGCCACACTGGTGCAATGAGAATCATCCTGCACTGGTACTGTCCGAGTTGACTGATGACTTGTAGCAGTAATGGCACCGGGGGGGTGTGGGGCCTAACGCGTACAGAAACAGGCATTCCCAAGGGAAAGAGAACGTGTCCCCCATGCTCCCCAGCTGGAGAAACCTGCTGGCGAACCTCCGGCACTTGGTGTCCGCCGCAAACAGATCAATCAGGGGATTGCCCCACTGGCAGAAAAGTCTGTCCACTTGATCCTGCCGAGGCTCCCACTCATGGCAAGGAAGCATATCCCTGCTGAGAAGAGTCGGCAACAATGTTCTTTACTCCCGCCAGGTGAAAAGGAACGAGGAACATCCCCTGGGCTATGGCCCAGTGCCAAAAGTCCTGAGCCTCTTTGGAGAGCCCTGGGGAACTGGTGCCCCCCTGCTTGACGGATGTAAAACATCGTGGTGGTATTGTCCATGAAGACCCTCACCACTTTGCCCTTGAGGGATAGCAGAAACGACTTTAGCGCCCAAAACACTGCCCGTAGTTCAACTACGTTGATGTGTGGCGTCTTCTCCTTCTGCAGCCATAGGCCTCAGGCGTGAAGACGCCCGGTGTGGGCTCCCCATCCTTCCAGGGAGGCGTAAGACGCCCCACCCACTTATCCCTCAACGGAACTCCTCGTCCAGTGCGATTCTGTCGTGGAAGCCTCCGGACACCTGGATCCAACAGGCGTCCAGGGACTCCTGCAGGAGGCGCATCCGCAATCTGCAGAACCGGATCAGGCATATGCATGACATCATGCAGAGCAGTGACTTGATGGCCTCACCATGATGACCTTCAGTGCTAACAGCCGCTGCACCTTGCCCAAAATGTCCGCTATCCTCTCCTCCGATAGAGCCGCCAGGAAGGACATAGTGTTGAACCTGGATCCCAGGAAGTGCAGGCAATGGAGTCGAGCAGGAATTGCCATAATTCACTGAGAATTGTGATCGAGGGCGATGTCACTTGACCTGTCCCGGATGAGCCAGTTGTCCAGCTAAGGATACACATGCACCCCCTGTAGTCGTAGATGGGCCACCACCAGGGGTAGGCACATGGTGAAGACTATGGGCGCTGACTTCAATCCGAAAGGAAGAGCGTCAAACTGGTAATGCTTCCCTTGTAGAACAAAGCGCAGGAACTTGCGATGCTTTTCATGTATGGGGCCGTGTAAGTAGGCGTCCTCTAGATCAAACGATGACAGAAAGTCTCCCTCCTCCAGCTGGCTGACCACGTCCTGCTGCGTGACCATCCTTAACTTCTGGGACTTTATGTAGTTGAGTCATCGTACGTAGAGAATGGGCCTCCAGCCCCCAGTCTTCTATTTTATGAGAAAGTATCTTGAGTAAACTCCGGAGCGCCAGAGTCGCTGTGGAACCAGCTCTATCGCCCCTTTTCTTAACATGGCCCTGAAATTCTAAAGTGTGTCGGTGGGCGAGAGCGTTCAGCACCCATCGATCGGTGGAGATGGTTGTTAGGGAGAATTCTCATTCTATGGCTAATTTCCCTTACCTATAGAGTCCCCCAGCAGCTTTGCTGGATTTGAAGGGTTTGTTTTTTTCTCCTGCTAAGAGTGAGACTCTCTTAGGCATATTTGCTATGTGTGTTCTAGGCTATATTTTGTGTTTAATGTCTATGGGGTTTATCTCACCCTCATAGGAACCATCTTTTTACACATGTGTTAAACAGCACCCTCAGTGACACAGGGGTGTCGTAGCGACCCCCAAACAGACTCCATACCCTGGAACTGACTACTGTCTCCCAGGGCATGTAAAGTCCCAATTGACTTTACTAGTCAATTTTTATGAACTAAACCAGTACAACCCATCTTACTATGGAGGCACTGGGAAGGGTTAATAGTTTTTCCCTTATGTTCATTTTCGAGAGGGTACCGTACAGTCCCTCTCTCAAAAGTTTTGGCTGGTGGCAGTGGTTACTACCGAAAATATTGGACCGCAAATATTTCCCTATGGGATTTTCCCATTGTTCGAGGCTACCACTTTTTCTGACAGCCTCTAACATACCGCCGGTTTATAACTTTACTCCGGTAGGTTTTATTTGCCAGAACTTTAATATAAATTCTTTCTTGTGTCTTTTATTTCTCCAAACTTCTAACCCAGGTCTGGGATCCTTTGTCCTTTTGGCGGGCTTCTGCCAAGAAGTCCTCTTTTCGGCGCCGCCACTGAGTCTGGGGTGGTCAATTGTGTGTGGGGGGCAGGGGGGGTAGGACCCCTGGACAAGGTTGCCGCAGCAACCCATGTCGCACTCTAACCTGATCGGCTGGAGGGTCTCCCGCCAAGATGAACACTCCACTGTGTGAGTGACAGCTAGGCTGTATGACTGGGGATCTTTTTGCATAAAAGCAGGGTCCTGAGGACTGGAAGAGCAAGACGTCGCCACTGGAACTGAGGAACCGAAGAAGAGAGAAGTCAAAGACATCTGCAACGACTGAACCAACGGTGAAGCCCTGCTGCAGCGTCTCACCACTTCTCCACACGACGAGAGGAGATCTTCATCTGAAAGAGCTTTCTTCCCTTGAGCTGGTGGGGCCAACCAGTTTACCAATCGCCTTCTTGGACCTGCCTTGGTCGAATCGTCAGTGCCCAGCACTTGGAGGCCGGATAGCCAAGAAGCCATCCACCCGGAACGCGATTTAAAGGAGCGTACCTTTTATTCGTTGGGCAGCACCGTGGTTGGTTTCATCCCTGGGTAGTGCAGCCACTCGAACCTTCCTCCACGACGGGAGACCCTCTTCCTCTGCTGGATCACCCGAACTACAGGAACTACCAGGAACAACCGCCAATGCAGGAGCCTCTTCATTTTAAGATACTTTGTTCCGCCAGGCCTCCCTTTTCGTGTGGTAGCGCTAAAGGCGTTTTAAATCCTTTACCTACCTGTTGGGTTGGCCGCCCCCATCGTGTAACATTGTCTTTAACCTTCTGCACCCACCTTTTCGAATCGTTAACCAAAGACTTGACTGCAGCTACAAGAACATTTTGCTCCTGGGCCCTTGCCCTGTTCCATTGACTCTGGCACATGCCTATTGACTCTGGCTAAATTTGTTAGGACTGCCTTCTCTAGATTGCCTCTCAACTAGAACTGTGTTGGTGCACCTACTTCTTATAACCACCTTTTCCTTCCTACTTTTAAAACTTGTGAAGTGCCATTTTGCTCGGTTTTCATTTAAGTATTCTCTATGCTAAAGTACTGCCTTGCCTAAACTTGTTCACAAACTCATTGGGAAGTGTTGCTAAGGTGCCTAAGAAGATATTCTTGTATAACTTGTCCTTTCTCTCCCTTGTGATAAATTGCTAGAGTGCCATTTGTGTTTGGGTTTCACTGTGCCGTTTTGCTAAGTTTTCACTCTTGCTCAAACTTGTCTACAATTTAACTAGGGAGTTGTGCATACTTTTCTTGACTGATTTCAACTTGCTTTATTAACTGTGATTAATGTGTTGAACTAGAAGTGTGTAAAATAAATATATATTCTTTTTAATACAAAGCTTTGGTCAGTGTTTCCTTGTACCATAGCACTGTAGTCCTATTGTGTAAACCCTGAATACTGCTCATCTCCCTTTTGAGATAAGTCTGACTGCTTAGCCACAGCTACCAACTAAATCTTTGTGGTACAGACTGATACCAAAGGGGATTTATTGCTCATACCTGTAGTCTTAATCTTCTGTAGTGCTCCCTAAGGGAACTGCAAAGTATTCTGCCTAACAATGGTCTTGCACACGCTGATGAAATTTGCCAATCGGCCTCCCTCCGGGGTGCAGGGGTGGGGGCCGGACGTCGTGGCTGGTTCAGTCCTGCTTGGCGGCCGGCGTGTCACCCTGGGAGCCTTGACGACGACGGCCGCCACCTCCGAAGACCTTGGAGCGACCCTTGTTGGCTTCCTGGGTCGTGGAACGGGAGGGTTTGCGGTAAGAGGATGAGCCCCTGCCGAAACCCTTCGAAGATCTAGTAGACTTCCCTCCAGAGGGACGAAAGGACGGACGATGCTGTTGCAGTGTGTCCAAGGCACAGGCCGCCTCGGTCTGTCTTGATGGCCTGGAGGGATTCGTGGACAGCCTTCCCGAAAAGGTCATCTCTGTCGAACGGTATGTCCAGGACCCTCGTTTGTACCTCCTGTCTAAAGTTGGTGGCTCTGAGCCAGCCATGACGACGAAGGCAAACCCTGTTTCCCATATGGCGGAAACCAGTGCCTGCAATGTCCAGGACCACGGTGATGGCCTGGTCCAACGCCACCTCGCCTTCCTGAAGAATCTCCAAAGCCTCGACCAGTTTGTCATCGGGGAGGAAATCCAGGAGTGGAGCCATCTTGTACCAAAGCTTGCGGTCGTATCTGGCCACGATGGCTACGGTGTTGGCCGCCTTGACCGTCGTCGCCACTGGGTAGATGACCTTTCTACCCATGGAATACAATTTCTTCCCCTCGTTGTCCAGGGGTGCAGATGCAGAAGACGAGTTCAACGACTTCTTTCTGGCGCCCTCCGAGACCACCAAGTCTGACAATGGCTGAAACCGCAGCCACTTGGGCGCAGACTCCGGCACCCTGTATTTCTTTTCAAGTCGGTCTCTCTTCACTGAGGCTGAGGCGGGGTTCCTCAGCTGAGCCAGCCCCTCATCCTAGACGTCGTCCTGGAGCGGTACCGACATGATGATGTTCTTCTTCACCTCCCGGCGCTGGTATAGCTTCTCTTTCGGAGTAAGCTGGAAAAGCTCTGACACACGGGCGATCATGGAGTGGACGGATCCCATTTTGTTCGGGGGAGAAGCCCTTGGTATCGGGGACATCCTGCCATAGTCTCCGTCCCCCTGAGGGGTGCGGGGGGAAGCGATGGTCGGAACGGAGGCATAGGGTGCCTCCTCCTTTTCTTCGGCGGTGGTGGCCTCAGTGTCAACGGGTCACCACCGATGGTGCCGCTGGTGGCGGCGTCAGCATCCTCTTGAATCTTCGACACTAGCGTGTGGAGGGTCAAGAGAATATCCTGCGACAGGTCTCTAGGAGGTACCTGGGGGACAAGGTCGCTGGGCCCAGCACCCATGTAGTCGTCCCTGTTGTCACTGTCGTCGCCGCCTCTAGCGGGCGTCTCCTCGATGTTCTCATTGTTGTCACCACCCTCTTCCGGGATGGTGTGGACGGAAACTATCTCATCCTCCTCGGATGAAGAAATGTCCATGCCCTGGAGTTCTTCTCCGCCCCCGCTTCTTCGGGTCCTGAGGGGTCTGTCTCGGGCTAAGGTCTGGCATCCTCCTCCCCAGAGTCTTTTCTATTGGCTTAGATGAAGCCTCCCGCCTGGAAGGAAGAGCCACCCTGGGCCAGTCAGCCCCTTTCGCCTGCGAGAGGGCGGCAGCGACCATCTCGATGGACGAGGACGTTTTGGTCTGGATCACCTGGGCCTTCACTGGCAGGTCGGACACCTTGTCTTGCTTGGCCTTCTATGGTTTCTCCCGCAGCTGCCTTGGGGTAGCTGACTTACTCTTGGACGAAGAGCTGGAGACGAACGTGTCCTGACCATCATAGGACCCGCTTGTGCAGTGACACAGTCTTGGGCCCCCATGGATGGAGCACCCTCAAAGGACTTAGAAGCCCGCTCTGGTTGGCTGGATTCTGATGAGGCATGCGCCCCTCTGAACCACCCGAGGTAGAGGCCTTGGCTTTGAGCCACGTCACCAGCCGGACGGGACGATCCTTCATCATGCGCTTGGAGAAGCCATGGCAGATCTCACAATCTTCTTCCTTGTACATCGGGTGTATACAATACAGGCACTGGGAATGCTGGTCATCCGTGAAGACATGTCGCAAACCACAGCTTGAAGAGGGACGCTCCGTCCTTCTCCTCCGACGTGACCCAACGCAGTGTAGGCCTGGTGGCTTCTGGAAACTTCCAAGAAGAAAACAATCAACAATTTCTGCCCTTGAGGGGCAATGAAAGTTGCCGAAAAATAGGTCCCTGTTAATTGGATGGCCAAACGATGAAGCACACAGGCTCGATTGACCAAAAACAGTTTTCCTACCAAAAAAGCGCAAAAAAGCAGAAAGCTTGAAGAACAAACTGCGAGGACTCCCAACACCTGAACGTGTGGTAAAAATCTGAAGATGGCTGCCAGAGGAGGGGCTTAGGGAGAGGGCAGTCATTGGCTGGGGGCAGTATGACCCAGAGCTCAGTGATTGTTGTATAGGAGGAAGACAAACGAAAGTGAAACTTTTTTCTTTTACCGAGGTGCCCCAGCCCGACGACAGGAATATTCATGAGCATGTGAATCCATGCCAGACCCTATGCTGGAGAAATAACTATTTTTCTGCAACTACAAATGTGTAAAGGTGCGTTTGTGCCTATGTATTTACTGAGTTCATTGTACTTCCCTAGAACTCACATCTCCCTACTAAGATAAGCCTGGTTGCTCTGCCATACTACTAGAACCTTGAGTAGTATCGAAGTACTAGAAGTTGAGGTTGGTATATCAAGGGATAGTTAAGTCTTACCACATGTAGACTTTAGGAAAACTCACCTAACATCCTACTCCTAGTGAAACCTACCATGGGCTTAGCTTGCTGATCATGTATTCATGGGGGATGCAGATAGCTGTATATCACACCCTTCCAGAGCATCTATAGAGATACATTGGGGTGGAAAACCCATTGAACTTAAATCCTGCCCTAGGACACTGGTCCATGGGGCAACTCTACAAGAGAACATCCCTATTCCACCGATTAGAACAAACTAACTTTACTTACCTGTAAACCACCAAGAAATCCTGCTGGACTCTGCCACGTTTGAACTTTGAACACTGTATCCTGCCTATACTGCTCAACTCCTAACCTCTGGTGGCCTAGTGCCCCTCTGAATATTGTAAGACTATCATAAAACAGGGTTGGACTCTAAGACAGGCTGGAATAAGGTTATTAAAAGTTACAGCAAGTTGGGAAAGTTAGAATGTATAGTTCAGATGATTTTACTAAGATCAGTTAATGTAAAAGTGATTCTAAAAGTTATTACTCAAGAAACTTGCAATTGTGTTCTACATGCGTTACTGTGTTTTAGTACTTAGCGAATATTTAACAGTGTGCCTTATATTTTTGATAAAGGATTATTTTTATGTAACTACGCGTATCAGCATTTCCGTGAATTAGTGTATGCTCAGAGTTCTTTGAACCTTCCTATAGCCCTCCTTCCCCCCTCCTAGACTAAGCCTGGCTGATCAGTCATTCTACCAAACCTTTGTGTGGTTCAGGCAAAGCTAAAAGTTGGAACCCTGTACATCCAAGTTGGGCTTTTCAAAGTTATGTCACAGACAATAACTTGTATAAAATCCGCTAACAATTCTAACTAGGGTGACCTCCTAAAACTGTCCACTGGGGCACATTCTAGAAATCCATCTTAACAGTCTGCACCGCAGAAGTCTTCATATCTTTGGGTCTCCGGCTGGTAGCTGCCTGGAACCGATTGCTGTGCACCGCCGACGACCAATACTAAATTCTGACACCCAAAGTGACCTCTGGGCTTTCCTCGATCAGATCAGGTGCAGAAGATTGTGTTCCCAACGGATTCTGGAACACCTGCTGTGGTCTCTGGAAGAATACGAGTCCGAAGTTAAGTTAACATACCTGTTTCTATCCACCCCCATCCCCCTGTCCTCCGTAAGGTTACATTTAGCATACAGTCCTGGCCTTAAACTCACTCTTGCCTAATCATTGGTGGTGGAACCTGGGTTAAGGAACCTTCCCTAGGTATATCCTAGTGTGTTGGATTGAGTGCAGTACCCACTGTTAGGGGAGTTTTTTCCAAGTCCACTTGAGGCAAGACTTCATAAAACTATCCCAATGGTATACAGGTCCCCAGCTCTTAGTATCAGTCCGTACTACTCATGGAACCTTGGTAGAGTGGCAGAGCAGTCAGGCTTATCATAAGAGGTAGATGGGAGCTGTAGGTAAGTATACTGAACCCATTTAGTAATGCAATTCAAACAAACACTTTATAAAATAGATTATATTTAAACAAGAGAAGTTTTAAAATACTTGGATCATTACACCAATACACATAGGAATAAGTGTAGATACTTGAAGTTGCTTGCAGTTACGATTGTTACAACGTTTGACACTAGCGCATGTTCTACTGTATTATCGGTACTACTACATTACCCTGGGTAAGAAGAAATGTTCGTGGCTGGATTCTCCTTCATTTAACAGCGCTGGACTGACCTCCGGATTCCTTGGTCTGGTGGCGAAAGGCAGGACAATGGATGGGATCTCTCAGCACCAGTCTCGAGGAAGGGCCACTGCCACAAATTTCCTCAGCTTCACTGGACAGTCTGATGCTGTAAAAAAGGCATCAAAACTGCAAAGGACACAATTCTCCCGGTCAATCTTCTTGTCCTGCACTCTGGTGAGGGGCTTGGATAAGTCGGATTGCGTCTCTGGAGGTTCACCTGGAGCTCAGCAAAGACTTGGACAAATTTGGCCTTGGCAAGATGATGCACTAGGATTGGGTCAGAGGTCTCCTGGTATTTGCAGTCCACAGCACCTCGGGAGATGTTTTATGTTCTAGTGCATTTGTATAGCGCCTTATGTACCATTCTTATGATGTCTAAGCGCTGTGGGTTGAATGCCCTCGACGACCATGGTCCGTATCAGTTGAGAGATTGGTGTAGTAAATAGTGCTTGGGTGCACTTGGCATGTGAGCAGGTTGGCTGCAATCTAATGGCAAGTTTGGTACAGTGAATATCAGGGATCAGTGTAGTGTGTGCAGCAAGGAGGGTGGTTTCCGAGTTAGCGTTCTGGCTGCCCTGGGGCATGTATAAGAGATTGTGTGCTGCTAGGCCGATTTTTAGGAGGGGGGAGGGGGGGCATAGCAGCATTTTACCAGGCTGTTGAGGTGTTCTATGAGCTATGTAGATGTGTGCAGCTAGACCAAATTGGTCGAGGGGCGTTGCTGCGTACTATTGTTTGTTGATGTAAAGTGGAGAGTGAGCATACTGGTAGGAATGAGTGTTTAGGGTTATCAGTGGGTGGCCCGCTTGCTTGGGATGTTCTTGGAGCCCAGTGCGCTGCCTGTGTCTGCACTAGTGGTTTGTGGTAGTGGATTTCAGTGCAAGGTAAAATGATCGGTGGGGTATATTGTGTTGTCTTGGTCCGACCGTCCATTAGCAGACGCTTTGTAGTCGGACTTGGAGGGCCCATTTTCTGGGTCCCTGGAGGGACATTAAGCTGGGTTACTGGGTGCTTCTTGGGTTATTGTATGATTTTCCGCAGGGTTGTAGCCAAGCTTAGTTGCTTTTGTGCCACCGGTGCATGGTTGTCGGTTGTTAATCCTTGGTAGCCAGGGGTCGACGCCTCTATTGATCATATAGCACCAGTTATGATTTGGTGGTTGAGGTAGGTGCGTGTGGCTTGCAACTGCATAGGCCGGAAATCCTTGTTCTATAGGCCGACTTCTGCGCCCTGACTGTTCCTGCTATTTTGGGGGTGGGGTAATTAATTGGTCAGCCACCTCTATGGCTCTCCTGTTTTGTTTCAGGTTAGTGCTGATTTTCACAGGACTTAGGTCATTGGGAGATTGGACTATGCCCCACCCCTCAACCAAGTCTGGCTGAATTGGATGGAGAGATCATTAGTAGCAGGGTAGTCATTGATCTTAGGGTGCGTGAAGGGTGCTGGGGAGAATTCTCATTCCTGTGCCAATTCCCTTTAACCTTAGAGATCCCCAGCTCTTTTGCTGGACTATTTAATTTTAACCCTGGAGCGAGTGAGACCTTTTTCTCACTCTCGTGTTTTGACCTGATTTGGCTTATGTGTTTCCACTGTTTTTTGAGTCTGACAAACGCCATAGGCATCTACTTTTTAAATGGTGACACACAGCACCGTTAGTGCAGTGTCACTGAGAAATCCTTTAGATTTCTCATAATATTTAAATACCTTTTCTTGTGTGAACTACTGTTCCCAAGAATAGTAAATTGAAATTGACTTTACTTATCTTTTCTCTTTGTGGGTCCAGCATACACCAACTTATTTGGAGTGCTGGGGGGATACCTAGTAGCGCCTTATACATTGCATTCTCATGTAAAAAAAATGTATGTTACTCTCACTACTTTAAATGGCTGGTGGCAGTGGTTTAAATGTTCCTACCATTATGCTTTTCTACCACAGGCTGAATCCTCAGCTGCAGTATAGCACCCATGGGTGACAATTTTGTCCAAATGGCTGCAGTCTTATTTTTTTGCCATTTTCTGTTTGTGAGGTCTTTCTTGGGTTTTATTCTGCGCACTGAGCCAGGTTTGAGCCCTTTGTTCATTTTGCCTTTGCCGGGCTTCAGCCCTAAAGCCCGCCTCTGGCTCCAGCGTGTCTGGAAAGGCAGAATGTGAAGGGGGTGGGGGTGGGGAAGGTGTTCCAAAACTCCCCTGTCCTTGAGGAATGCCTGAATGCAACCAGTCCCGATTGGCTGGCGGGTTGTCCTTTCAAGACTGTGATCGACAGCCTAGGCTGTGCATTAATGGGAGAAACCTGCTTAAGTGAGGAAAGAGACCATCTTCCCCGATTGGGCTTACTTCTTTGCTGCTGCAAGAACAGAGTGTCAGGGTTCGAATAAACCGTAGTTGAGTGCAACGTCTGCAATCCACCAAGAAGCTCCAGGAGTCTCCTAAGGACCCTCCAAAAGCAAGACGACCAGAACTTGAGTCCCCTCACCAGAGTGCAGGACTCAAGGAGTGAAGGAAGCCCAACCGGTATCCAAGATCCGCGGTGGTGCTGTTTACCGAGTGCTGAAAATGCGAAGTGCTGTTGATCCAAAAAGAGCCTGCATCTGCCGATGACCTCCAAATTGCTTCCGCAGGAGCCCTCCAGACGTCCTCCCTCTTGTCCCCACAACTGAGGCTCAGGAACCCAGGGTCTGCACCACTGCAACAGGACAGAAGCCAGCTGGACCACTCTTCTTCTAACCAAAGGTACTGTTCTGACATGGGATAATTATCCCAGTGTCTGTAGCTTGCTCTTCTCAGTCGATACTTGCAGTAGCTGCTTCTTCCAGAGTTGATTTCAGGTCTACCCTTCACATGTGTAACAGCTTGTGACCCTACAGTGATTATTCTTCAACAAACTCTCTAACTTTGTGCACAACTTTTACTATCTAAGAAGTGCCTCAGCTCCATAGATTTTGCTCCAATTGACTTTGGCTGTCCTGGCTCCCTGCAGACACATCTATTCCAGCTGAATTTGATACTTACTGCCCCTCATAGATGATGCATTGGTTTTAAACTAGTATTGCTGGGAAAGGTTTTTATCTAGACTTCACTGGAAGATTTAAAGTGCTCACATGCTCTGATAACCTGTTTAACCCTTTTCCTTCCTATAACCTTTCCTTTCTACAAACCTCAGAATTTACAAAGTGTACTACTGATTTATAAATGCAATTACTGTCCTCAGGGCGTAGGAAGTGTGTAAGAAGCATCTCTAAAGGGCATCTACTAGCTTTGTGTTGATTCTGAACAGGTATTTTAAAGCATATTTGATTGCTACATATATTGCCCTCTTTAAAGAAAGCTTATTTAAAAACTATTGTTAAATAATTATTTTAACAAAAAAAACTTAAGTGTTACTTGGACAATTGTATTTGTGGATTTCATTGCTACAGCTCTACAGCTCACATTTACCCCTCTTGAGACAAGTCTGGCTGCTCAGTCACACTACCAACTTGTGTAGTACAGACCTATAACAATAACATGTTATTGCGACTCTCTGTGACCCCCCCACACCCTTTGTCATCACACGAACGACATGCCCATGTACACTGGATGCCAGCTAACGAGGCATGCCTTGTGAACTGGTCTGGCCGAGTTATCCATCTGATTAAACCGGCTTATCACCACTGCAGGTAGGAACTTTCTGACTCCTATTTTGACATAGTGTGCTTGTGTGATCAGAGTTGTCCTAACATGTATTCATTTCTTTCCAGTCACAGGGTTAGCAATCTCTTGTTCGTCTGACTGGTATTCTTCCCCACATGTGGCGATGAGAAACAGGCAACTTTATCTATATCCTCTCTCTATAGCCCTCTTATATGAGCACAAGCGGTCTGTGAAGGCTTGCTTTGGGCCCCTCTGCTATAAATTTGCAAAGGTTATGTATTTCAAATCAATAGGAAAAATCCCATAGGTCTTCTGCAGCTATAGGGAACGGTCAGACATGTTCTCTGTTTACTCCAAAGGTGCAGCAGACTGGGCAGTCACCCAAAAGGAGAGACCAAAGGACTCCAAAATAAGAGTTTGGGCCAAGGGTTCGATAACCAGGATGCCATGAAGTGCTGGTTTTAAACAAGGCCCCATCCTGACTATTAACAGTAGGCGGCTTCAAAATCCCATTACACCCAGACCGAGGGGACCCCTATGAAAGGAACCTACTTGTGGATCAGGATCGCAGGACCAGGAGATAGTTACTCACTGTGCTGTTTGCTCAAAATTCGGCCCAGGAATGTCAAGTCCATGGGTGAGTTTGGATGTCAGATTTTAGCTTGACTAGCAGCAATTGGGGGTTTAGAGTGGTGGGAATTAAACACACGACCCCGCAAGGATCCGAATGAAGAAGGACCGCAAAAAAAAGGAAACATCTGGAGAGGCTACCCACACAATAGAAAACTCAGCAACAACAAAGACAGCAACAGGAGCATGGGAGGGACCCAACAAGAGTCTCAAGTCAGGGCATGGGAGCAGCAGAGTACATCTAACAAGAAAATAATCCCATGACAGCAGCCAGATACCCAAGATAACCCACAAAAGAACAGAGGTGAAACAGCAGCATGCCATTTGGATTCCCAAACCAGGAAGACCAAGAGGGATCTTATAGCTTAGGCACTTGAGCATGAAGGAGGTTATGAGGGTATAGCAACTGCAGATTAGGAAGATTCCGGCAAGGGCCAGCCAGTTACGACGACAGCAAGAAGCAAAATAAGAGTCCTGGACTGGATTGTACCAGAATGGATGATCTGGGTGCACAGTACCAAGGAGCCAGGGTCGCAAGGTAAGTATCAGGAATAGATTAAAGGAATTCACCATGTCTCCCCACTGCACTGATGGCACATTCACTCAAAGACAGGCCTAAACTATCCCACCAATTACAATCCTTGCAGAACACAAAGGTTTTGTCGGTCAGTCAATCAGGCAGAGCCAAAAACACACCAAAACAGAGGCAATCACACACTGGTGTCTAGACCAGTTGAAATCATAACAAGGGGGGGAAGGCATGCTTTTGTGGGACCAGGTCAGCCAAAATCGTCATTTTGGCTGTGCTGCAGTCCACACAGACAAAGGATGTGGCCAAAAAGGAACAGACCAGAAGTAGGATTTTAGCCCTCCCCCAGTGACTACCATATAGGCGCACTGGGCTAATAATGTGTTAAAAGTGGCAACAACCCTTGTGTAGTGAAAACGAAATTACAGACACTACCAGCCTATTCCAAAAAAGACTTTCAGGGTGATAAAACCACCATGGGTCGAAAATGGGTGCTTAACATACATGCATACCTGCTGTAGTAGCCATATAGGCTGGACAAGGCAGCACAGCAGGAAAGAAAATTGGTTGCAGTGACAGGGAAACTTTAGCCAAAGTCCCTCTAGCTACAAAAGAAAAGTCAAAATAACATGGTTCTGCAAAAAGGTTCAAGTGACCTAAAACGTCACAGTGCCAAACCCAAACTATAAAAATTTTAACTGCCCTAAAAACTGTATTTCCCCATTTTATAAAGTTGTATGAAAACAGACACTAAGTAGAATGTGCAATTTTCTCATATGTTAAGCAGAAAGTCAGATGTTAGAAAGAAATATATGGCGCCCAAGCAAATCACACTTCTCAGGATGTCCAACTCTTACCCGAATGAATTCATTGAACCTAAAGTCCCTTTTCTGCTTTGTTTTGAGCTGCTCCAGGGCGAACGACTGGCGACTGCAAAAACGAGAAGAGATTTTCTGGAACCAGCTACCCTCTGTGCCATCAAACTGTGGAAAGAAAAACAGGTGAAAAGGAAGAAGTAAACAAAGAAAAGGCAATACACAGGAACAACACAACAAACACAAGAAAGCAATTGTTAGGATGACCTCTTTGACCCTACGTGTAGGAACAAGATAGATCAACCTACTTTGCATTCAAAGGTGCTTCCCCCTGGAAAAACTGACTCCAAGTGCTAAAAGGTCAGAGTAGTCAAGACAAACTCTTAAGAAAGAAAGAGTATGGTTTAAACGACAGTGCATACATGTAACTAGAACACAATAAGGGCTGGTGCACACAAAAGTAACCTTTCAATAAAAGATTATTTCAGAGTGTGAGACTCATGAGTCGCAAAAGTGTTCAGAAGTCTGATGGGGAAACAGTAGCGGCCAGCATTGTGGGGAAAACAGTAGTGAAGAGGACAAGCCAATGGTCCCACAAGATACCAAAATACTAAGTATAAGAGTCAAAAGTGGAAAAACTACATATCCCAGAATGCCCCACCAGCCAACTACTAGGCAAAATAGAAGGGACACGAGTGAACAAACAAAGACACAATCTTCATATCGCAGAATGCCCCAGCCGATGCATGTTCAACATAAAAGCCTGAAAAGGGGTAAAGAAATGAGATGGGGAAGACGGAAAACCACGTTTCCATATTTATTTATTTATTTATTCATATAACGAGGAACGCTTGCAGGCAGGAGTTAAAAATAAGGCAGGCTATGCGAGGGTTAAGCAGGGAGGAGGAGAATTAGCCTCAGTGGTGATAAACACAAGGCTGGGAACGCCCGATGTTAATTGCTGGGGAGGAGGGCCACAGGAGTTAAAAACAGGTGAAAACAACTCAACTTGTCTCTCGCCTTGCAGGAATGGAAGGAGGCTGACGGAGCGAACTCGGACTGGTATGAGGCCAGTTCCCCATATCGGTGGGCATATTAGAAGGAAACGAAAAACACACCGAAGTGCCCCATGCCTGGTTTGAAGACCGAATGCTCAACGGATGAAGGCTCTTGAGTAAAAGGAGATTCCAGTATGAAAACAGACACCGGACGTTTTGTTTAAGAAATTCCAAGCCCAAGGCCAGCAAGGAACGACTGCATCCTGGAGAGCCATCAGCAAGCCGGGGAAAGGTTATGAAACAAGCACTAGAGTAGAAGGCGTGCGGAGAAAACGCTCTAATCCAGTACGAAGTAAGTTCGGCTTCGAGGAGGTTTTCCATACATATTGTTAAGGTGCGAATTGCATTTTTTTTTTAAGGAAAGGCTTTATGGACTGCATTTAAGTTGAAACCCGGCTCGCTCTGGTTTGCCCTTGACGAACTTTATTGAAGAACGTTTAAAATCATGGAGAAAGTCCTATGTTACTGATTCTGCCTTATGAAATATAAGTGACATATTTAACTGAACGTCGTGATAACTGCTGGCATTAAATAAATATCTGTTACCACTCCTTTCCGTCTCTGGCTCACTACTTAACAAAGTCTGATAAAGTCCAAAACACCCTTCAGAGAAACTTGGAAGACCTCGACCGGCAATTGCCAGAAATTGCCTTTATAATTGTTAAGAAGATTTTTCTTACACACCTACAGGGCTTACAGTGGTTTTCCACAAACGCTATCCTAACTCTTCAAGTGTTAGTATGGCCGAGAGGTCAAAGAAAAGACTTTGGAAGAATAAAAGATGGTTAAAAGGGACAGTAAGCACTTCCAAAATAGCAATAAAGGAATGTCCACACAATATATTAGTAACAATATATGTTTATCAAATGTTGTGCAAATGAATACTGGCAGTTTAACAGATAAGAAAATTAACTATTTTCGAAAAAGATTCACAATACGTGACCACACAGTAAAAATAATGTTGCCAGCGTTCATTAAAGTGCAGCAGGACATTTGATAAGGTTCATAGACGCTTTTAGGAATTAAACCCTGTTAAATGTAAAATGGATTCCCTTTAGGATAAAGGTGTGTTCGCTCATTGGTTGAATAGTTCCCAAAAGATATCAATGATACAATGGAAGTCTACGGGTCAAGTCTAGATCTGTAAATAGGGCCCTATGCAGAAAGGACCCAAAAGATCATCCTGAGACAGATTGAGTGATCAGACTTCACCATCAAGCTTTGATAGGTTTCAGAAATAAAGCTCCAGAGGTCATCACCATCCTTGTGCGAGTCCTTGTGACCTGTGTGAGTCCTTTGCCTTGGCGAGTCTGCAATCAGTTTCATTGTTTGACAAGATACTGATAAAGAGCTTATAGCCCTAAACCAGAGGCAAAGTGTGACTAATCTCCAATCACGCACTACTGAATCATTCAAAGGTTTGACAGCTGATCAGTGATGGTAGTCACATACAAACATCTACAGGCATTAAAGTGGGGCAAACTTGGGGAATGTCAATTGTAGAGGACTCCTGTCATTCCACTCTCCGGTAGGGACGGGCACAACTACGGAAGCACTTTGTGAGCGCTTGAATACAGTTCCCATCAGGAATGTAACCTGTTAGGGAGATGTATCACTTTTACGCTTCATCCCCTCTCCTATTGAGATCCCCAGCACTTTTTTCTGGACTTCTGGACCTTTTTCCTAATATCCTGAATGAGTGGAGCCTTTGTCCACACATTCATTCTTATGGGGTCAGTCTTTTGGAACTCTGTTCTTTGTGGTTTATTGTCCTACGGTGTCTATGTTCCTCCATATCTCCTACGTTTTCTGTATTTTACTTTTGCAGCACACAGCTCCTTATGGTCAGTGTTGCTGGGAACCCTTTGAGCTCTCCTTTGAGAGTATGTGCTGAAAATGAATAAAAGGTGAGGCTCCTGAAGTGAAAGGCAAGTCGACCACTGGAAACTGTAGTAACCGAAAACGACGGCGACCAGAAACACCTGCAGACCCTTTGCAACACTGTGAAGTGACTATTGCTGTCCTGATGCCATCTCCCGATGTACTGGGCCTCTACAGAGCTGCAGACTGCGAATATCAGGAGACCTTCGACACAAATGGAAGTGCATCATCTTTGAAAGGCTGAATCCGTCCAAGTCTTTGCTGAGCTCCAGGTGAACCTCCAGACACACAATCCGACCCGTCCAAATCCCCTCACCAGAGTGCAGGACTCCTGGAAACTAAGAAGATTGACTGGGCGAATCGTGTCGTTTTTTGGTGCTGAAGAAAAGACGCCAATATCGTAGACTGATCAGAAGAGCGGAAGAAACCCATGTCAGAGGTCCTCCCTCGAGACTGCTGCTGTGAGATCCCATCCATTGGCCTGCCTATTGTCACCAAACCAAGGATTGTCCTGCCTATTGTCACCAAACCAAGGACTCCGGAGGTCATGTCCAGCACTAACACATTGAGGAGAATCCAGCCACAAGCATTTCTCCAAACCTAAGGTACTGTGGGGGAAAAGGGCATTGCTTAACTTAAACCAAAAAGTTGCTCCAGAGCGTTAGAATGCATGTAGAGGTGTCCAGGTCCCCCCCCCCCCCGACACTCTTACTTCTGACCCAAGCTGCTGCTGCTTGTGTCCCTTTACCAAGTCCTTTAACAGGGTGTCTGAAGTTGTGTTAATTTTCCTGCATCTTAAAAACTAGAGACTAGAAAGTATCCACAGGAACATTTGTTTTGCTGATTCACAAGACTTTGAAACCTCTCTGAACTGCCTCTAGCTAGATTTGCAAATTGGATTAAAAGCCTTGCTGTGCAAAGAAACTGCCTCTATAACCTTAAGTTCTGCTAGTATTTGACTAACCAGCTCTTTTCCCTTCTAAAAGAATTAATTTTATGTAATTTTGCTAACTTAATGTTATTACCATATTTCTTCTGTTTTACGCAAGTGCGCAGTAGTACCGATAATACGGTAGAACCGCCATTAGTGTCAAACGCTGTAACAAATGTAACCACGAGCAACTACAAACTAAGTAAGCAGCGGCCTTTGAAAAGCACCTAAAGGAGTCTTCTGTGCTTTGGTTATATGCGGCAAGTATTTTAAAACATCACGTGTAAATATAATAAATATAGGTTTTAATATACACTTATTGGGTAAATGTTTCTTTGAATTGCATTACTAACTGGGTTTAATGTACTTACTGTTTGGTAAGATTTTCAGGTTTATGATACATTTTCCTGACCTCTGTCAACCCCAGAACATTTTGCTTAAACTTGGTGATTATTTTCCCATGTCCCGGAGTGAAGGGGAACCTTTTCCCCTCTCACCGAGTCTTTTACTCTTTTTATGGGTGACCTTTTTATGTCTCTCGATAGTGTATGGTTGAAGTTAGTTTCCTACAACCTTTGGCCTTTGGCTGGGTTGCCCCAATGGGCTCCCCTGTTCATTTCTCTTTCATGTACTTGGGTGAACTACAGTTCCCAAGTAGTAAAGAGGGATTTTCATCCCCCTTTACATTTTATATAGTGAGCCAGCACACCCAAAGTTATGTGGAGTGCTGGGGGGATACAATGTATCCCCTCTCATACTTACCTGTAACATTTTTGTAACAATTGCAAATTTGCTTGAATGGCTGGTGGCAGTGGTTTTACTTTCATGACCTTTAGTAATATTTATTCGTAGGCTGTTAATTCAGCCTCGGGAAAGCACAGAAGGGCCACCTTTTTAAAAGAAATGGTGGGATCATTCAAATTTCGCCATTTATTGTTTGCTTGTAGTTTGAGGATTTCTCCTACAATTCTAGGTGGGAACGACTTCAGTGGGAGTTTTGTCTTTGGCGGGAATGCTTTGCATTCCCAGCCAAGGCTCCAAAGTGTCTGAGAAGGTAGGAAGCAAGGGAGGAGTCCAAAATTCTGCAGACCTTTGTCTTTTACCTTGTCTGAAAGGTGCTCAGTCTCAATGGGGGGCTGGCTGTCCTGACTGGAAAGCCAGACCACCCCTTCCTGTAAAATGCAGACGTCGTGCTGTAGTTCCTGCTAAATACTCCGAACCTGGAAGCTGCTGACAAGCGAAGACGGCTGTAGATATTTCCAGCGACCGGAGAGCCTGCTGTGTAACTGGAGCCTGCTGTAACCATTCGTTCCAATCTAACTGAGGATCCTGCAAAGGACGACCCTGACCGAGAGCCTGGTGAGATCCACTAGACTCAAAAAGACCTGGATTTTGAGCCATCCCAAATAGTGCTGCAACTTTGCAGGCTGCAGTACAAATTACCCTGGGACATCGAGCTATCGGGTGGTGCACTGTGTTCCGAATTCTGAATCAAGCAGAAACTTTGGTGGCATCCTGCTGGCCCTCCAGAGACATGATTTGAGTGTTGGACCAGATTAGATGCAAGAATCTAACCAGCGATATTCAGTATTTTCCTGGCTCCTGAAAAGGGCTCCAAATCTACAGAGCCGCATCCAGCAGTGAAGAAACTCTTGCCTGGAACCTTCCCCGTTGATCCCGGCTGCAAAATCCCTTCAAGTCCTGTCTTCCGTCTTCATGACAGAGGAATTAATCGACTGGGTTTTGGCTGCAGATCCCGAAGTCTCCCCCGCTGCAATTCTTCATCTGTGCTGAGGTACTGTGGTGGATGGAGTATTTACTTACCTTAAGCCTGTGTGGTTTCTGTATAGCTTTGGGGTTTTTGTTGTGAGTGGGAGTCCTCTCATACAGTTCACCCAGGCCCACTGCTGGAACCAGTCTAGGGTGTCTTCTCAGAAGTCCCTGGTCCCTTTCTAACTTTAAAGTGAACTACTTACTTGCTTTGAAGAGACTTCCTCAGGAACTCTGAACTTTTCCTGCAACTGAACCCATTCTCACCCTGCCTACAGCTGGCACCTAGACCACTAGGGTCCTTCCTCTGCCTCAGACTAGGGAAGGACTGGATAAGAAGAGGATTCTGCCTTGAAAAGTATAACACATTTTCAAAAGTAAGTTACTTGTGAACGAGTTGGTTGGCAACTACCCCTCTGAGTGAGCAGTTACAAAAGTTCTTACTTACCTTGAATGTGTTCTGCTAATTCTGAAAAGTATATGAAAGGTTATTTTACTCTCCTGTGAATTGGTTATGCCTCTTTCCCAAAACGAATGCTGTTGGTTTCACTTAACTATTTCTTTCAGAATATTAGTGTATAAGTTTACCAACTGGGTATTGCTTCCCCTGACCTGTTGTATAGCCTGTCTAGAATAAGTCTGCCTTTGTTGGTTTTACTTATCTTGAAGATTTGAGTGCCATCCTAAAATAAGTCAAATATTTATTGCTTACCTTAGTCTGTGTTCCACTGATCTGAAAAGCAACTGTAATAGTATATTTCACCCTTAGGTTTAACCTGCCTAGAATAGCTTTGTGCCTTTCCTAAAAAGTGTCCTGTAGGTGTAGCTGACCTTGGTCGGCCTGGTGCAATCGTAAATTACTGTAGAAAGTTATTGGTTACCTTAGCCTGAGTTCCACCGATCTGAAAAGCAGCTGTAATTGTAAATTACACAATAAGTTCTTACTCGCCTGGTATAACTGTTATCCTGAATACAGTTATAGGTTTATGCTGTTCCTTGAATCTGTGTTCCACTATTCAGAAAAGTATCATTTTAACAGGGGTAGTTTTACTAGGTGATTTCTTAACTGAGTGTCACTGCACGACTGACAGTGTCTACGGCCCTTGACGTACTGTAATCTAAAAGTAACTGATGGTTGTATTCTTCATGAATAGGTGTGTCCTATACTAAATGTGTTTGATGCGGTCTGACTTCCGTAGAAATACTGTAGTTTTCTGAACAGGGACTATGCTTTGGTCTGTGTACTTTAAAGCATTGTGTTGTGTTTTTATATTTGTGTTGATATATAATGTGATAGTACTTATTTTCCCAAGATTCCTTGCATACTTGTATTTAAATAAACCTTTTATTTTTACAATACATAGTGTTTGTGTTTCTTTGGACCATATGTATGCTACACATTCTTTGTACCAAGCAACATCCCTATCCCACATTCTAAGATAAGCCTGGCTGCTCGGTCTACACTACCATATACTCAGATGGTACAGCCTTGTTAAGGGGAATTCTCAGAAAAGTGCTAATTCCTCTCTACCTTACAGATCCCCAGCACTACGCTGGACTCTGGGACTTTTTAAGTTTTAACCTGGAGAGAGTGAGAAGTTTTTCACACTCTCTCATGTATTTTTCAGTGATTTAACACTGTTTCATTTTGGTTTTGCAGTATGTTAGGGAGAATTCTCATAAATGTGCCAATCCAATTCCTGCCATTTTAGAGCCCTCCTGCTCTTTTGCTAAACTTTGGGACTTGGAACTTTTCAATTCAATGTGTTTTCTGTCTGTGTTTTCTTTGGTTATGGAATCTAACCAACTCCATAGGCATCATCTTTTCATTTGTGTCACACAGCACCCTCAGTGAAGTGGCACAGTGAAGCCTTTTTTAGGCTTTCCCAAGGTTTAAATACCTTCTCTGGTATAAACTACTGTTTCCCAAAGTAAGTAAAGTGAAATTGAATTCCCTAATCTTTTTAAATTCCTAAACCCAGCACACCCTATCTTACAATAGAGTGCTGGAGGGGTTACTTAGTATCCTCTGTGTCTAGAAACTCATGTAGAAGTCAAATGCTGCCCTTTCCTCTCAGAATGGCTGGTGGCAGTGGTTTTACAACGAACTACCATGATTTTTCCCGACCGTGAACTATTCGTAGCTCCGGTAATGTTAAATCGCAGGAGCCATGTTTCTCAAGATGGAATCTGAGCCTCCTTTGTTTAAACAGGTCCTGGTCGTCTTTTTTCGCCATTTCTTTGTGGAAAGGTCCTTCTAGAGCATGGGTGCGCAACATACGGCCCGCGGGCCAGTTGCGGCCCGCCATGCTGTTTTGTCCGGCCCGCGAGGCACAAACACTTTCCTAATGGAGGTAGGCCCGCAAGCAGCATCGGCCGCCCTCCATTAGGAAAGTCTTTGTTGTCTTCCGGGCCGGACAAAACACTGGCCATCATTGGCTCAGCACACATGCACCACGTTGCTCCTACGAGCCACATAGTGCGTGTGTGCTGCACCAATGGAGGGCCAGCACTACGGCTGGCGTGGCCAGTAAGGCTTGATCCCGGAAGGCATTTCAGCCTTGCTGGCCACGCCAGCCGTAGTACCACTCGCCTTGCCAGCGTTCCAGCTTACCTGCCTTTCAGCACGTCCGGTAAGTGGTCTGTTTGTTTGTGTTTGTGTGTCGGGTCTGTTCTGCTGTATGTTTGTATTGTGTATGTTGGGATGTTGTCAGATGTGTATGAATGTTTGTTTTTGAGTGTTTGTGTTGTGCATTTTGAGATGGGGGTGGGAGGGGGCTTCAGATGTGCATGTTTGTTTGCTTTTGAATGTTTGTGTTGTCTATGTTTAGATGGGCGTCTGGGGGGGTGTCGGATGTGCATGAATGTTTGATTTTGAGTGGTTGTGTATGTTGAGTTGGGGGTGTCGGATGTGTATGAATGTTTGTTTTTGAGTGTTTGTGTATGTTGAGTTGGGGGTGTCGGATGTGTATGAATGTTTGTTTTTGAGTGTGTGTGTTGTGTATGTTGAGATGGGGGTGGGGAGGGTGTCGGATGTGTTGTTTTTGAGTGTTTGTGTTGTGTATGTTGAGATGGGGGTGGGGGGTGTCAGATGTGTATGAATGTTTGTTTTTGAGTGTGTGTGTTGTGTATGTTGAGATTGGGGGTGGGGGGTTTGGGTCTGTATGGGTGCATGCTTGAGTGTGTGTGCTGAGTTGGGGGGTGGGGGGTTCAGGTCTGTATGGGTGCATGCTTGAGAATGTGTGTGCTGAGTTGGGGGGTTTGGGTCTGTATGGGTGCATGCTTGAGAGTGTGTGCTGAGTTGGGGTGGGGGGTTCGGGCCTGTATGGGTGCATGCTTGAGAGTGTGTGTGCTGAGTTGGGGGGTGGTGGGGTTCGGGTCTGTATGGGTGCATGCTTGAGAGCGTGTTTGGGGCATAGTGTTTGGTTGGGGGTGGGAGCCATGGGGCATAGTGTTTGGTTGGGGGTGAGGGACATGGGGCATAGTGTTTGGTTGGGGGTGGGAGCCATGGGGCACAGTGTTTGGTTGGGGGTGAGGGACATGGGGCATAGTGTTTGGTTGGGGGTGAGGGACATGGGGCATAGTGTTTGGTTGGGGGTGAGGGACATGGGGCATAGTGTTTGGTTGGGGGTGAGGGGGCCATGGGGCATAGTGTTTGGTTGGGGGTGGGGGACATGGGCATGGGGCATAGTGTTTGGTTGGGGGTGAAGGGGCCATGGGGCATAGTGTTTGGTTGGGGGTGGGAGCCATGGGGCATAGTGTTTCGGTGAGGTGTCCATGGGGCATAGTGTTGCACTCCAAGAGTGAACCCAATAATAAAGCTAAAACAGGCACAGTTAGGAGATATACATCCTTTGCTTTTTTGAGGAAACCTGACTCAACGAAGGCCATACTCCTCTTGGGCAACCCAAACAGCAAACTATAGCAGTCCAAAATAATGGAATGTCCAATCATAGGTCAATAAAATATATATAATTTAATTAAACAGACGATATACAATAACTAAATCGAAATAAATTATAAAAATGGAAAATGTGTAGAGCAAAATGTAAGTTTGGAATCCAATAAAAATCGTCACCCCTCAAAAACATTCTTTTTCCATGTGTTTAATACGAATTGGGGGTTGAAAAAGCCTCCTGCCACGCCCCGCCTACTGCCCCGCCCACATTTACTTTTCGGCCCACTATAGCCCTCATGTAAGGTACTTTCGGCCCTCTGTCAAAATTAGTTGTGCACCCCTGTTCTAGAGTTTTTCTCTGCGCCCCAAACCAGTTTTGGTCTCTTTGTTCATTCGCCTTTGGCGGGCTTCAGGAGTGAAGACCGCCTCTGGCGCCCGAGTGTCTGGGGTGGGCAGGAAGTGGGGGAGGTGCCCGAAACTCCCTGTGCTTAGTCTCCTAGGAGTCCCAAATGTACTCAGTGGTGACTGGCTGGCTGACTGTCCGGCAAGGACAGACACCCTGCTGGGTGAGTGACAGCTAGTCTGGAATGATTGGGAGAGAACTGAATAAAAGGCTAGTCTCTTGGCTTGGAAGGCAGAGTCGACCACTGGAAAGAAGGAACCGAAGAAGAGCTTGAAGAGGACGGCTGCTGCAACTCCTGGACCATTGGTTTGCCCGGTGAAGCCCTGCTGCAGGTCCGACTCGCAAAGTTTGCATCGAAGAGAAGCCCCTGCAAGAATGACTTCTCCCTTTGAGTTGGTAGGACCAATCAACACCTGGATACTCATCTTGGAGCTGGTTAAATTTCCTCAGAGTTGCTGCAGGAAATCATATAACCAGGGAGAGGGACACCAGTTTGTGTGCATTACTTACAACCACTGAAATTAAAGATTGCCAGTTGCAAGCTTTTTGACTGTCCCAGTGCAGGAGTCCCCCGACATCCTCACTCTTGTCCCCACGACTGAGTCCCAGGAACAGCGAGATCTGCAGGAACTGGCAGGAACAGAAGTCATCAGCTGCCTCTTTTTCTTCATTGTAAGGTACTGTAAAACAAGACAGTACTTACCTCACGCGGTGAAAGTGCTTGGAACTTTCGCAACTCACAGGCCTAATCAGCTTGTGACCCAACATATGATTCTTCTTTCTACAAACTACTCCCAAGAACTTATGCAGAGACTTTTCCCGTTAACTGCTTTATCCTATCCAAGACTTTAGCCCATTGACTTTGGCCTAGCCTATTGATTTGACTCTTCTGGGGAACTCAAAATATTTGCACCATCTAAGAATAATTGTAATCTTTTATGTTCTAATAACCTTTGCCTTTTACTCCTCTTTGAAAAGTATTCTGAATACCAACAGTAAGATAATCATGTCCCCAGCACCCTTGTTACTAAAGTTACCTGTGGTTGTAGGTTGTGTCTGTGGGCCTTCCCAAAAGGGTCTTATCTGATTCAGAAACTTAGAGAGTGCAGTATTGAAGTATATGTGTGTGTTCTTATATGATTGCCTCTTTCTTATAAATGTTTTATAACTGACTGGTTAATAAATTAATAAGTGTTTAACCAAGAAACCTTGAGTGTAAGAGTTTATTTGAACACCTACGATTGTAAACCTCTGTGTAACATCATTACTGCTCACATTTCCCCTCTTGAGATAAGCCTGGCTGCTCAACACGCTACCAAAACTGTATAGTAGAGACTTATACCACCTGTAGTCATAGTTGCTTGTAGTGTTCCCAGAGGGTACTGCATTCAAACTTTGCCTAACAGAGTATGACAAACTCCAAAGGCATCATCTTTACATTGTGACACACAGCACCTTCAGTGAAGTGGCACAGGGATGTCTCTTAGATTTCCCAAAGGTTTAAACTTGGTGGAACTACCGTTTCCAAGAGCAGTAAAGTGAAATTGACTTTACTTAGCATTTTCTAACTTTCTAGACCCAGCACACACTATCTTACCATAGAGGGCTGCAGGGATTACTTAGTGTTAGGGAGAATTCTCTGTAAGGCTAATTTCCCAAACCTAGTGAGTCCCCCAGCAGCTTTGCTGGATTTTTGGGGTTTATTTTTTTCTCTCCTGCTAAGAGTGAGATTCTTTTGCTCCCACTCTTAGACATGATTTGAGGTGTTCCTTTAACTTTCCATGTGTTTTATCGGCTATGGGGTCTTTTACTCCAATGGGTCTCATGTGTTTTTTTGATGTGGGTTACACAGCACCCTCCGTGCCGTAACCCAGGGGTGTCGTAGCGACCCCCCAACATAGACTCCATACCCTGGGACTGACTACTGTCTCCCAGGGCATGTAAAGTCACCATTGGCTTTGCTAGTCCCAAATTATGAACAGAAACCAGTACAAACCATCATAATGTGGACGTACTGGTCGGGCAATTCGATTGCCCCGGGGTCTGTTGTTCGAGGGGGCATGTCTCCGTCCCCCCTGATCGAGTTTTGGCTGGTGGCAGTGGATACTACTTTTTATATTCGACCGTGAATCTATCTCTATAGGATTTTCCCATTGTTCAAGGCTACCAACTTTAATTATTTAATTCTTATAGCCTCGAACATACCACCGGTTTATTTATTTAATATTAATTCGTCGGTTGGTATTTTTTTGCCAGAACTCTATTCTAAAATGGCGTTTGTGTTCTCTTCTGTGACTCCAACCCAAGTCTAGCCCTTTGTTCCACTTTTTGGCGGGCTTCTCCACAGAAGCAACCAAAAGTGGTGCCACTCTGTCTGGGTAACACAGGGAGTGTGGGAGGGGGTTTAGGCACCCTGGACTGAATTACCTTGTTAACTCAAGTCGCACTCTTGTGTGATTGGCCCAAGTGGTGAGCCGGCCGGCTCACCACTTAGCATGTTTGATTGACAGCTAGGCTGAGTGAATGGGGGTGTGCTGCATAAAAGCAGGGCTTTGGGGACTGGAACTTCTGAAGTCGCCACAGGACCTAAGAATCCGAGGAGGGAGAAGCTGAGCCGGCTTGCAACGACGACACCACCGGTGGAGCCCTGCTGAACCGTCTCACCACTTTTCCCAACGACAGGAGATCTCCAGCCCGGACAGTCTTCTTCCTTCGACTGGTGGGGATAACCAGCCTACCTTCTTTTCACCTTCCTGGAGCATCTCGTGGCCGCCTTGCCTGTGCCAAGCACCCCGGCAACCGGGATACGGAACAAGTTACTTACCTGTAACTGTTGTTCTCCAGCATGGGTCTGGCATGGATTCACATGCTCATGAATATTCCCCGTCGTCAGGCTGGGAATCCTCGGTAAAGAAAAAACCAGTATCAGTTTCGTTTCTGATCTGTCTTTCGTAGTAACAACCAATCACTGGTCTCTGCGTCATACTGACCACAGCCAATGACTGCCCTCTACCTAAGCACCGCCTCTGGCAGCCATCTTCAGATTTGGAAGCACGTGAAGTGGCAGTATGACCAAGTGAAGAGCCGCAGAGGGGTAGGCGGGAGGGTTCGCATGTGAATCCATGCCAGACCCATGCTGGAGAACAACAGTTACAGGTAAGTAACTTGTTCCTTCTCCAGCATGGGGTCTGGCATGGATTCACATGCTCATGAATAAAGAATACATAGCAGTACACACATGCACAACCACGGGAGGTGGCAAAGGCTCAACATTAAGCATCACATAAACTCAACATTAAGCATCTTACCTCCTCACCAGGCTCACCTCAGGCGAACAGGTTGCGCAGCACTGCTTGGCCGACCCTGGACTCCTCCCTGGAATCCCGGTCGACGCAGTAGAATTTCGTGAAGGTGTGCGTCGACCTCCACGTAGCAGCCCTGCATATGTCCAGCAGGGGCACACCAGATAGGAACGCTGTGGTAGCTGCGATCGCTCTGGTGGAATGGGCTCTCGGACGGCCAGGCAGCGGTCGGTTTGACAACCGGTGACAGCACATGATACAGCCGGAGAGCCATCTGGAGATGGAAGCCTTCGAGAGAGCCTTCCCCTGATTGACAGGTCCAAAGTTCACAAAGAGTTGTGACGTCTTCCGAAAACCCTTCGTGCGGTCCACGTAGAACTTCAGCGCTCTAGCTACATCCAGCGAGTGCAAAGTCCTCTCAGCCGGCGACGAAGGCGACGGGAAAAACACAGGTAACACCAAGGGTTCGTTGAGATGGAAGTCCGACGGTACCTTGGGCATGAAGGAGGGGTGCGTCCTGAGCACTACCCTCGTGTCGTGGAAAGTCAAGTACGGGGCCTTGCAGGAAAGGGCCTGGATCTCTCCCACTCGTCGTGCGGAGGTGATGGCCACAAGAAAAGCTGTTTTCCACGATAGAAACTTCAACGGGGCCGAGTGCAGAGGCTCGAACGGAGGTCCCATGAGCTTGGTCAGCACCACGTTGAGCTCCCACGCCGGGGCCGGAGCCTTCACCGGCGGGAACGATCTGAACAGTCCCTTCATGAACTCTTTCACCAGACGATGAGACCACAAGGACGTCCGGCCCGTGGTTCTGGTGTATCGGGAGATCGCAGCAAGATGAATCTTGATGGACGCGTGTGCCAGACCAGCTTTGGCCAGCGTCAGCAGGTACGGCAGTACTTGGGGAGCCGTAATCCGTAGAGGGTTAATCTTCTGTGCGTGGCACCAGACAGAGAACCTCTTCCACTTGTGTCCGTAGCATTTAAGAGTCGAGGACGCCCTGGCCTTTGCAAGAACCTCTCTGCAATCGGCCGGTATGTCGTATCCTCCAAACTCTAGCGCTGCAGGAGCCAGGCCTGCAAGTTCAGCGACTTCGGGTCGTGGTGGAGGATGGCGCCTCCTTCCCTGGAGAGTAGATCCGCGTCCGCCGGCCGCTTGATCGGCGGGGACGCTGACAAGTCCAGAAGGTCCGGGAACCATATCTGCCTCGGCCACGCAGGTGCGATGAGGATCATCCTGCACCGTGACCTCTTGAGCTGGTTGATGAGCCGGATTAGCAGAGGCAAGGGAGGGAACGCGTAGAGGAACAGGCCCTCCCAGGGGAACGAGAAAGCATCGCCCATGCTCCTCGTCTGGGGAAACCTGCTGGCGAACCTCCGGCACTTGGTGTTCGTCGCCGTCGCGAACAGGTCGATCTGGGGTGTGCCCCACCGTCGGAAGAGGCGATCCACCAGATCCTGCCGTAGCTCCCACTCGTGGCACGAGCGCAGCTCCCTGCTGAGTGAGTCGGCGATGGTGTTTTTTATCCCTGCCAGATGAAACGGCACCAGAAAAATCCCTTGGGCGACGGCCCAATGCCACAGGTCCTGCGCCTCCTTGGACAGCGCCGGGGACCTGGTTCCGCCCTGTTTCCTGATGTAAAACATGGTGGTGGTGTTGTCGGTGAAGATCCTCACCACCTTGCCCTTGAGGGACGGAAGGAAGGACCTGAGGGCCCAAAACACTGCACGGAGCTCCAGGACGTTGATATGTAGGGACTTCTCCGTCGGGAGCCAGAGTCCCCTTGCGTGCAGATTTTCGGTGTGCGCTCCCCACCCTTCCAGGGAGGCATCCGTGGTCACAGTCTCCTGGTGGGCTGGGGTCTGCAAGTCCATGCCCGCCGTCAGATGCGCGCGGGTGCCCCACCACCGTATCGCTCGTCGGAAACTCTCGTCGAGCTTGATCCTTTCCTCGAAGCTGCCCGTCGTCTGGATCCAGCGCGCATCCAGGAATTCTTGCAACGGGCGCATCCGGAGCCTGCACATGGGAATGAGGTAGATGCAGGAAGACATCATCCCGAGGAGGGACTTGATGGACCTCACTTTGGCCGCGTCGGCCACCAACATCCGTTGCACCTTGCCCAAGATGGTCCTGGTCCTCTCCTCCGACGGGGAGGCCAGAAGGGACACTGTGTCGAGCCTCGCTCCCAGAAACAGTGCGACTTGCGCGGGCACCAGGTGGGATTTGGCGTAGTTCACGGAGAATCCCAGGTCCGTGAGGAGTTGGACGGTCCTTGCCGTGTGGACCACGGCGAGCTCCCTCGTCTTGGCGCGGATGAGCCAGTCGTCCAGGTAGGGGTAGACGTGAATCCCCTCGCGGCGCAGCTGCGCCGCCACCGGTGCAAGGCACTTGGTGAATACCCTGGGTGCCGACCGTAGTCCGAAGGGAAGGGCTTTGAACTGGTAATGACGCCCTTGGACCACGAATCTGAGGAATTTGCGGTGCCCCTTTAGGATGGGAATGTGGAAGTAGGCATCCTCCAAATCCAACGACGATAGGAAGTCTCCTTCCTCCAGCTGACCCAGGACGTGCTGGAGGGTGACCATCCGGAACTTCTGCGCCTTGATGAACTTGTTCAGACGTCGCAGGTCTAGGATGGGGCGCCATCCTCCCGTCTTCTTCTTCACGAGGAAGTATCTCGAGTAGACTCCGGAGCCCCGAAGCCTCTTTGGGACGAGTTCGATGGCGCCCTTTCTGAGCATCGCCTTTACCTCCAGGAGAAGTTGAGGGACGTGAAGTTCTTTCCTGGCCACGGGGGGGACGCGCGGGCACCTTCTTTGAAACTCGAGCGCGTGGCCCCGGGCCAGGGCGTCCAGCACCCAACGGTCGGTGGAGATGGACTCCCACACGCTGACGAAGCCCGCCAGCCGGCCTCCCACCGGGGTGCTTCGGTGGGGGCCCGACCCCACGGCCGGTTCAATCCTGCTTGGACGCGGCCTTGCCGCCCTGACCTCCTTGGCGACGACGGCGGGGTCCGCTAGACTTGCCTCGTCCTCTGTAGGCCTCTTGCGACGACGAGCGGGCCGCTTGACGGTAGGAAGCGAAACCGCCGCCGGAACCTTTGGAGGCGCCCTTGCCTCCGCCGCTCCGAAAGGGCGTCCGTCGTTGCAGGACTCCAAGGGCCCGGGCCGTCTCCGTATCCGCCTTGATGGCCTGAAGGGAATCGTCCACTGTCTTCCCAAACAGGTTGTTCCCGTCGAAGGGCATGTCCAGGACTCTGGTCTGGACGTCCTGCCGGAAGTCCGTAGCTTTGAGCCATCCACGACGTCGAAGGCAAACGCCGTTGCCCAGCTGGCGGAACCCAGTGTCGGCGATGTCCGTCGCCACGGTGATGGCGTGGTCCGAGGCCACCTCACCTTCCTGCAGGATCTCAAGGGCCTCCGCCCTCTTGTCGTCCGGCAGAAAATCCAGCAGGGGAGCCATCTTGTACCAGAGCTCCCTGTCGTAGCGGGCCACGATAGCCAAGGCGTTGGCCGCTTTAATCGTCGTCGCTGCCGACGAGATGACTCTACGCCCCATAGTATCCAATTTCTTTCCCTCGCCGTCCGGCGGGGAAGTCGATGTGGAGGCCGCACCCCCCCCCGCTTTCTTCCTGGCTGCCGCGGAGACGACGGAGTCCGGGGTAGGCTGCGCCCGGAGGCATAGGGGGGCCGTGTCCGGGACCCGGTACTTTTTCTCGTACTGGTCTCTTCTAGCTGGCGTCGTGGAAGGGTTCTTGAGGAGGGAAAGGCCCTCATCCCAAATGTCGTCCAACAGAGGCACTGCGAGGACCGTCTTCCTCTTGGCCTCGCGCCGCTGATAAAGGAAGCCTTCCTTTTTCTTCTCCTCAGGGCAGAGTTGGAAAAGCTCGGAAGCCCTGGAGATCATGGAGTGGAAAGATCCGATCTCGTCGGGCGGAGAGGCCCTGGTGGGAGGCGACGACGGAAAATCCTCGTCGTATGCCTCGTCGTCCGTACCCGTCGCTGCCGTGTCAGTCCCCGTATCATCCCCTCGGGTGGACGGGGAGGAGGGCTGGAAGGGGCGCGACGGTTGAAAAGGAGGTGGTGGATGGATCCTTCTTTTCTTGGTAGGGGGAACACCAGAAGGTCCCGGTTCTGGATCCCCCGACGGGAGAGGTTCCTCCGTCGGTAACGGTAGCCTCGTCCTTATCTCGGAGCATAAGGACTGTATGGCCAACAAAATGGCCGCCGAGTTGTCTTGCGGCGCTGGCAGAGGGGAATCCGACGGGCGAGCAGGGGCCCCGTCGGTATCCTCGACGATGTCGTCGTCGTCACCTGCGTCGGGGTCCATTCCGACGGGCTGGCCTTCTTCCACGCCTAGGCCGTGGCTTAAGACCTCGATCAGCTCCTCTTCTGAGGTTGAGGCCGACTCTACGACGACGCCCTGCCCCCCCTTCTTCTTCCCCACGGGGGGTTTCACGGGGGTCCTATCGATGGGCACAAAGGAAGACTCCCTCCGAGGAGGCAGGAAGATTCTGGGCCCTGAGGTCGCCACCACTGGTGCAGCCACCACAGGCTGAGCCAGGGCCGCCGCGACCGTTTCGATAGAGGGCTTGGTCGGATGGATCAAGGCCTTCACCACCTTAGGTGCGCTCACCGCCTTATCCTTGAGGGAGGGGGCACTGCCACGCTCCTCCTCTGCCTTAGAGCTCGACCGGGGCCTCTCCAGGAGCTTCGCCGGGTGCTCGGCCTTCCTCTTACCCGACCCAGAGCGTTGGCTCGTGGTTGATGGTGCCGGGGAGGGTGCGTCCTGCCTGGCGCCCGTAGAGCCCGACCGTTCGGCGCTCCCGGTGCCAGCGGACTCGCGGTGCTTGGCCTTATGTTGGGCCCCCGTCGCCGGGGCGCCCTCAAAGGTCTTAGAAGACCGCTCGGATTTCTTCTTCTTCTCGCCAGACGGGCTCTTACCCTCCAGCCAGTTGGCGAGACGTTGATGGCGGTCCTTCATGGTCCGTTCCGACATGTTGCCGCAAAACGCACAGTCCTTCTCCACGTGCGTCTTGTCCTCATGAAGGCAGTAAAGGCAGAAAGAGTGTTCGTCCTCCTTGAAGACGTTCTGCAGCTGGCATCCAGGGCAGACCCTGAACAGCTTTCCGGGCGTCGAGCTTCCCTTCTCCTGGGCCATCTCCGAGACCGGGCCTGAGAAGCTTTTGGAGTCCTCCGAAGTGTAGCTCGACGAAATCTTCACCCTTGAGGGGCACAGATGAATCCGACACGGGTCCCCGTTGATCGGATGTAGAATCGGTGGAGCTTGAGGCTCTTTTGACCGAAAGAATCGAAGTTTTTTGTAAAAAGCGCGAAAAAAAAGCACTAACGCTCGAGAGCAATAGCACGAGGATCCCAACACATGAACGTGCGGTAAAAATCTGAAGATGGCTGCCAGAGGCGGTGCTTAGGTAGAGGGCAGTCATTGGCTGTGGTCAGTATGACGCAGAGACCAGTGATTGGTTGTTACTACGAAAGACAGATCAGAAACGAAACTGATACTGGTTTTTTCTTTACCGAGGATTCCCAGCCTGACGACGGGGAATATTCATGAGCATGTGAATCCATGCCAGACCCCATGCTGGAGAACACGTTTTCACCACTACCGCGAACCGAAAGGGTAGTAACCTTTGTACCGGAGAACTCCGCGGCTGGTTTCTGCCCTGGCAGTGCAACGACCTTCATCCTTCCTCCACGACAAGATCTTCTCTTCCTCTGGACGACGCTGCGACTTGCACCCGCTGCCAGGAACAACTGCCCCCGCTGGAGGATCCTTCTCCATTTAAGGTACTGTGTTCCGCCTGGCTTCCCTTGCAACCGTTTGAACGGGGTGTATTAAATCCTCGTCTCTCGAACCTGGGTTAGCCTGGGGCACCTTAGCTAACTTTTCTGCACTGAACTAAACCTTTTTCGAACTACCTCCACAAACTTCGAAGACTCTGTTTAACTGTCTGATCTTGGGCATCTTCCGCCCGGCTCCCTTGAAAGTGGGCCTGGCGCCTAAACTTCCTTGCTCACCAGTAGACTGTGCCTTCCTAAACTTGCTGTGGTTCTTTAAAAAGTGTTTAGTGTGTATGCTTCCATAATTCTGCTTTTCCCTCCCTTTTTATTTAACTTGTTGGAGTGCCATCGAACGTTAAGCGCTCACCTCTGTCTGGAAATAAGTGGTGTTAACTAAGACTTGTCCTGTCCAACAAGTAATCAGGGATGTACATATGATAATAGTGATTGTGTTTTGAACTTATCTTACCGATTTAGTGCTAGTGTGTTTTATAAGAGTGTGTTAAATAAATAAGTATATACTTTTACACCCAAGCTCTGGTCAGTGTTTGCTTGTGCAACTGTATTTCTGTACCTATTTTGTATGCTCTGTATACTGCCTAACTCTTCTTGAGGGAAGTCTGACTGCTCAGCCACAGCTACCAAACGAATCTGTGTGGTACAGACTGCTACCAAGTGGGTTTACTACCAAACACCTGTAGTCTTAAATCTTTTGCAGTGGTCCCTAAGGGAACTGCACAGGTTTCTGCCTAACACTTAGTATCCCCTTTGTCTTGTTTCTCATGTAACATGTTTATGTTACCCTTTCTAAAATTAATGGCTGGTGGCAGTGGTTTACTTTTAACTACCATTTGGAGTTTTCACCGCGGGTTGCATTCGCAGCTGCAGTAAAAAAAATGGTCCTGGTCTTTTTTCGCCATTTCTTGCTGGAAAGGTCCTTCTTGAGATTTACTCAGTGCGCCAAACCAGGTTTGGTCCCTTTGTTTGTTTTGTCTTTGGCAGGATTCACGATTGAAGACCGCCTCTGGCTCCAGTATGTCTGGCAGGAGCAGGAAGTGAGGGAGGTGCCCGAAACTCCCTGTGCTTAATCCCCTTGGTTACAGGAATGCACCCAAAAGGAGATTGGCCGGCTGGCTGTCCAGGAAGGACAGCCGCCCTGCTGTGTGATTGAGAGCTAGGCTGGAATGAATGGGAGAAACCTGCATAAAAGGCGGGGCTTTTTGGCTTGGAAGGCTGAGTCGACCACTGGACGAAGGAATCCAAAGAAGAACTTGGAAGAGACGCCTGCTGCAACTCCTGGACCGTTGTTTTGCCCGGTGAAGCCCTGCTGCTGTGCTGAAGCTCCAAATCTGCCTCGACAAGAGAAGCCCTGCAAGGACAACTTCTCCCCTTGAGTTGGTGGGACCAAAACTCCAAAGTGAACTCGTTTGGACATCCTCTCAGAGCTGCTGCTGCTGGAACCAAAGTGCCAGGGAGAGGAACAGCAAACGGAGTGCATCACTTAAGGACACAAGCTGCTGGAAGATCCTCCAGACGCCCAGTAAGCAGGAATGACCAAGCCTGAGCCACCTGAACAGAGTGCTGGACCCCAGATGTGAGGAACATCCTGAGTGGTATCCGTGAGACCGCGGTGGTGCTATTTGCTGAGACGCGAGGCGCTGAAACCGGGAAGTGCCGCTGAATAGAAGTTGGTCCTTTTCTGCCGCTGACCATCCCGTTGTGTTGTAGGGGTCCCCAGAAGTCCTCCCTCTCGTCGACACAACTGAGGCCCAGGAACAACAGGTTCTACAGAGCTGCACAGGAACAGAAGTCAGCTGGAACCATTTCTTTTAACCAAAGGTACTGTAAAGTTTGAGAGGACTTACCTCTTGTTGTTTTAGCCTTACTTGATCTGAGGTGAGACTTGTCTTGGTTGCTTCTGTAGAGTTGCTTGCATTTTCTACCTCTCACAAGCCTCCCAGCTTGTGACCCTACATTCATTCTACTTTTTCTGCAAAGACTTCTAAAACATTGTGCAAGAGTTTTGCTTACCTGCAAGAAGTGCTTCAGCTCACCTAGACTTTTGTGCAATTGACATTGGTTGGCCTGGCTCCCTGAATGACTCTACTCTCCTCTGCTTGTGTTTTACCTTCCCTCCAGGAAAGGGTTAACTTGCTTTGCATTGGGGGGTTCAAAAGTACTTGCCTGCTTCAGATTATTTGTGTGATCTCTTGTTTTATTCTGAAATCTCTTTACTTTGACACTCATCTCAGTATTGCTCTAAATGTACCAGTGATATATTAATGTCCACAGTGCCCTAGCTATTTAAGTCACCTGAGGCTGTAGGAAGTGTCTGTGTGCCATCCCAAATGGGTATTTGCTGATTTAGAGGAACTAAGTGTTTTATTTTGGAGAGTATTTGTGTGTTACTATTACATTGCCCCTTCTGAAGAAGGCTTATTCAAACTGACTGAATAATTGTTTAATCAAGAAACCTTGAGTGTAAGTGTTTATTTGGATACTTGTCAGTATGAATCTCTGTCTAACTCCCCTACTGCTCACATTGACCCCTCTTGACATAAGCCTGGATGCTCAGCCACATTACCAACCTGTGTAGTTCAGACTTATACAAAAGGTTGGGAGTCTATTGCCCCCAAAGGGTACTGCTCCAAATCTTGCCTAACAGTAACAAACAAGTTACTTACCTTTAACTGTTGTTCTCCAGCATGGGCATGGCATGGATTCACATGCTCATGAATATTCCCAGTCAGGCCGGGAATCCTTTAGTTTATAAACTGTCTTTCTCCTATAAACCAATCACTGAGCTCTGGGTCATACTGCCCCCAGCCAATGAAGGCCTTCTCCCGAAGCCCCTCCTCTGGCAGCCATTTTCGGATTTGGTAGCACACAAAGTGGCAGTATGACCAAGAAGAGCCGCAGAGGGGCAGGATGGAGGGTTCGCACGTGAATCCATGCCAGACCCATGCCGGAGAACAACAGTTACAGGTAAGTAACTTGTTCCTTCTACAGCACAGGGTCTGGCATGGATTCACATGCTAATGAATAAAGAATACATAGCAGTACATACAGTCACAACCCCAAGAGGTGGCGAGGCTCAACAGAAGCAATTACTCTTACCTCCTCACCAGGTTAACCTTCAAGCAGACATGTTGCGTAGCACTGCTTGGATGACTCTGTATTCCTCTCTGAAATCCTTGTCGAAACAGTAGAATCTCGTGAAGGTGTGCAAAGACCTCCACGTAGCAGCCCTGCAGATGTCCAGCAGGAGCATGCCAGACGGGAACGCCATCGTCACAGCGATAGCTCTGGTAGAATGGGCTCGCGGACCGCCAGGCAACTGTCGGTGTGCCAACCGGTGTAAGGGAGAATTCTCATAAATGTGCTAATTCCCTTCAACTTAGAGACCCCCCAGCAACTTTGCTGGATTTTGAGGACTTTATTTTTTTACCTGGAAAGAGTGTGAGCCTTTTTTCCCCCACTCATGTATTTTGCTGTGTGTTCTACTCTTGTGTTCTTTGATTATGGATCATTTTTTCATGCGTGCTACACATCACCCTCAGTGCACTGACACAGGGATGTCTTTTTGGACTTCCAAAATGTTTACATACTTTCTCGATGATCAACTACTGTTTCCCAGAGAATGTAAGGTTAAATTGGCTTTACTAGTCAAATTCCTAGACCCAGCACACACTATCTTCCTATACAGTGCTGGAGGAGTTACCTAGTATCCCCTGTGTCTAGAAACCCATATAGCAGCCAAATGCTACCCTTTCCTATCGAAATGGCTGGTGGCAGTGGTTTTACAATGAACTACCATGATTTTTCCCGACCGCGAACCCCGGTAGCTAAAAACCGCAGGAGCCATGTTTTCAAGATAGCGCCTTAGGCCCCTTTGTTTAAACAGGTCCCGGTCTTCTTTTTTCACTGCTTCTTTTTGGAAAGGTCCTTCTAGTGTTTGTCTCTGAACGCCAAACCAGGTTTGGTCCCTTTATTCGTATGCCTTTGGCGGGTTTCAGGACTGAAGACCACCTCTGGTGTCTGGGTGTCTGGTGTGGGCAGGAAGTGAGGGAGGTGCCCGAAACTCCCTGTGCTTAGTCTACTATGAGACCCAAATGCACTCTGGTGTGATTGGATGGTTGACTGTCCGGCAAGGACAGCCACCCTGCTGGGAGAGTGAAAACAGCTAGGCTGTAATGAAAGGGAGAAAACTGTTTAAAAGGAGAGTCTCTTGGAGTGAAAGCCAGAGTTGACCACTGGAACGAAAGAACAGAAGACGAGCTGGAAGAGGACAGCTGCTGCAACTCCTGGACAGTGGGTTTGCCTGGTGAAGCCCTGCTGCAGGTCCGAATTGCCAAGTTCATCTCAACAGAGAAGCCCCTTCAAGGACGACTTCATCCTTTGAGCTGGTGGGACCGATCAACTCGTAAACGACCTGGATACCATTCTCAGAGCTGGTTAGGATTAACCAGGGGGAAGGACACCAGATTATGTGCTTGACTACAGCTACTGAAACCGAAGATCTTCCATTTGCCTGCTTGTTTGACCAGTCCCCGCGCAGTGCAGGAGTCCCCCGACGTCCTCCCTTTTGTCCCCACGACAGAGGCTCAGGAACAGCGAGATCTGCAGGAACTGCCAGGAAACAACGTCTTCAGCTGCATCTTTTCTTCATATTAAAGGAATAGTGCGCTCAGAAATGTTATTGTGCCGAGGGTTCGGGCATGTGTTTTTAAGCATACGTTGATCGATCGTACAAACATTTCCTATGTGCCTTACCGTAGTTTTCCACTCTTGTACACATGCGAAATCAGGCAGCAGGGTGCGGCCATTTTGTGATAATCTGATCAGTTGACGCATCAGACAAGTGGATTGCCCTGGCGGCACAAATACATATCCCCCGCCCCTGAGGCTGACATCCCTACACACGTACCGCCCATTTCACAACGCCAATGCACGTCTCGTGTCAACATTCTCTGCGCATCTGCTAATGACGTGTCTCCAAAGAAATGGCAGAACGCCTCTTTCCTCAATAAGTATAAACAGACCGCTTCTCAACAGACATCACATTCTCTTTTCCATTCCTTTCACTGTCTATTTTTGAGCATTCTGTGCCTCGTTTCTGTGCTGTGGTCAGCTACCTTCACTACTTTTAGCCCATGCGAACAGATAACAGGACCATTACGATCATATTTTTTTTGTTGGTTTCACTCAAAATGGCAACAATACAACCCTACCAGTACGAGCCGGAATTACCCAAAAGAGAAAGTTGCGCAAACGATGGGGATTCGGATGACACTTGGGGAGGACGATTCAACAGATCAAGAACCTGGGCCTAGTCGCATGGACAGCGTTTCCACCTGGTGTACCTGCAATCGGTGCGCGCTAATGCCAACCAAGGAGGAGAACTTCTGCTGCCGAGAAAACTCTGGATGCTTGTCCTACATATCGGAAGGCGAGACACGGCAGCAATGCGTTACCGAGCTGCCAGACTTCAGGGCAGCCTGCCTCACACGGTCCGTGTTGAGGATTATGATGGTACTTATGCACGAACTTCGCGCAACAGTTCGCCCTCGGAATCCAAGTAACGAGTAAGTGTACTTTAGTTGTGATGTCACTTAGGCCACTACCATTTCATGGTTGTCTCCTATAATGTCTTAACTTTGATGTATCAATGCCAAACGTATGTAGTCTTGCAATTCTATAGTAACAGACGTATAATAGTCGTTCAATATTGTACAATGTCAAGGTAGAATTTGTACAGGCAACAATGCCAAATGGATACAAGAATTGTCATTGATAACTAAGGTTTAATACACTTATTTCATTTAAAAACAGTTTGTATCTTTCTCTTTCACAGGTGGTACAGGCTGGTGGCCTATCGTTCGTTTATGAGGTGGCTTCATGGGAGGCTTGGACAACCCGTTCGACGAGTAATACCCGCCTGTGTCGTTGGTGCCATTAGAGAAACTTTCCCCAGTGACAGTGTCATGATCTCTGCTTCCAAAAGGTCAGGGTTTTCCCAACTCCCTTGGAAGCAGATCCATAACCCAGGTTCCGAGTGCCAACCAGTCCCAATTGGGACCTTTTGGACCCAGTCCTGGCGCCAGTGGCACCAGGCTCATAAATATGCCCAGTCCCAGCACTGGAAGCGCCGGGCTCATAATGCTTGGGTGGACTTACCTGCAGCAGACCATGCTGCTTACTTGCCTGCCAGTTGAGTCTCTGATCCTCTTCTGTTTGGAACTACTTTTCCTGTTGGGTGGGGCAGGAGCCACTCCCTAGATTCAGAACACTGGAACTCTTCTGGAAAGCAGGAACTCTTTTCTTACCTAGGCGTGGCTGTGGAAGGAGACACCTAAGCACTACAGGAGGCTATTTAAACCACACCCGATGGATGAATCTTGCTTTGCGTTATTCTGCATCCTCAGCAGCAGAACGCTCATCGTGTCTTCTGCATCTGATCCTGGGCCTAAGGAAAAAGGCTTACCATTCTGAATCCAGTCTTCAGCAACACCTATAAAGACAAGAAAGAACAGGTTAGCATTACGGTCTTCAGTGACAGCTCTTCACTTACCTGGTCCATCGGCTGTCACCAACGCCTCGCGCTGCATTCCGGCATCTGAAAGACAAAGGCTTACCTACTCTTCGTGCGCTCCGGAGGTCTTCACACTGCATTCCGGCATCTGAAAGACAAAAGCTTACCAACTCTTCGCACGCTCCGGAGGCCTTCGGCGCTGCATCCCGCATCTGAAAGACAAAACAAGGTGCGTTTAAAGACATTGGGGAACTTTAATACTCGCGTGCCATTACTCCTTTCCACATCTAACCCAGTGGGTATTCCGGCACCCTGCAGCCGCCCCGAACTTGTACCAGCAAAATAAAAAGACAGTTAGAGCGCATCGTGAAGCAGGCAACAAGCGCTTACTTACGTGCTTCCAGGCGCTTCTATTCATCACACGGGCTCCATCTTCAACTCACTTCAGCCCGCCATCCGCCATCGCCGGAACCCTGCAAAACAAGAGACATCATTACTAAAGACTTTAAAGACATTAGAATTACTCGAAACTTACCGTTCGTGCAGTAAAGGACGGACAGCAGTCCTCTGAAGTCAAGAGGCCTGCTCCCCTTATCCAGTGAAGAAACTGGTTACAGCACCCTGCCTCGAGGCAGATGGAGAGCACGGCGTTCACTTACCTAAGGTGAGAGCGTTAACCTTTGGGGTTCTACAGGAGAAGAGAAAGGGAAGAAGAGAGAGACATTCAATAACCCAGTTCATTAATCCCACATTTTCTATCTGCAGACATCTTACCCTTCGAGCCAGACATACAGTGCACAGAGGTCCAGCCCAAAGAGCCAGCCGTGGGTTACACATCACCTTTGAAGATACGGTATACGCCCAGTCAAGACTGGCGCCTCTACGGGAATCAGGTGAGCGTTACAGACAGCAGTCAGTACAGGGGATTTTCCCTCACTGTGCTGCAACCAGAACTTTACAAGGTCTAGCAGTTTTGTGCCATCAAAATAAGAAACAAAATATAACGCAACAGAACTTTTATCAATGGTTGTTTCAGTTTTTCAGTGAATCAAGTGTGTCTCCATTCAGCAGTGTTCCGGGCTTTGTCTGCACGCCTCAGGCCCATCCATCACCCCTCCATTATCATGGGCAGTTAGCTCCAGTGGATGTGCGCTGCCAAGGGGTGCTGTCGTGGGTGGGAACGGCCAAGGTGCCAAACACCATGCACACTTCAAAGGTATCTTCCCCGGAGGGGCCATTGTACACATGGCCTCCCCAGACCCAGTGTCTCCAAGCACGCTCCCCTGAGGCAGGCCGTGCCCCTGCTATGCACATAACACCACGACATATACACGTCATTCATTCACATACACACCCTCTTTTCTAATTCTTTATAAACCACTTGATATTTTTCATGAGAACATCTTTGAGCAGTGCAAGTCAACTCGTGAACGTGCTACCTGAGAACTTCTGTGACCACTGCGAGTCAGCTCCTAGTCGTGCTACCTGTGAACATCTCCCTGTTCTCCTGCCACCAACTACCCTGCTTGCAGAATCGAACTGTTTGTTGGTCAAGGTAAGGGCAGGTCACCTAATCATATCTCCTTGATCTCTAAATGTCTATCTATTTCGAAAGAATGTACCCAGTAGTGTTATGTTCATTCATCTCATTGCCATTGGCTTGATGTAAATGTGTTATGTTATCGATATATAACAACTGTCATCAGTGTCAATTGGTATCGAATTGCATCCTTCGCGGACCGTGTCTATAAGCATGTTTCCTTTTGATGCACGGTAGTACATTCAATGGACGAGTAACATGTTCTGATTTTCGTCACATCAAATAATTGTGAATGTTATCCTATAATACAGCTGGCCACGCTACACTGGTTATGCTGTGGTGAACAAAACTTAGCTTGCATAGAAGAATGTTATGGTATAATTCCTTCTTTCTCACATTTTTATGCAAAGTAATTTTTGAATAAAGTTGACCCTTTTTTTTGCAGAATTTCCAACAATGCCTGCATGTGCGATTTTCGGTTGCCCTTCTAAGACCCATGAGAAATCTGAAGGCCCTACAATGCATGTATTCCCAAAGACTATAGATCGAATAAGAGAATGGGTCAGATACTGCGGATTTGCACAGGCAGAGCTTGAAAGTAGAGTCAAAGAAGTCTTGCAGGACACGAGGGGGGATCGATTCCGCATTTGCAGCCTGCACTTTACCCAGAATATGTACGACCCATCCATGTACACAAAGAAGAATCGACTCACAACGACTCGTAAATTGCTCCCAAATGCAATTCCGACTCTACTCGTTCACAGGCCGCCTCAGGTGAGTCACGTTCCGGATTTACCTGTAGCCCTTGGGGTAGTGACCAGGTAACTAAATGGACGGATTGGTGTTTTAGGTTTAAATGTCCCTTATAATACTTTTCATATTTACAAGCTTGTATTGCTTTATTACTAAACCCCAGTTTGCTAAACATTTGTCCTTGCTTTTAGAGCATCATAGAAAATGATTTATGGGCAAGGTAACTATGCTATAGTGCCCTTTGAAATAAGCATAATGTTTTCGTAATCTGTCTCCTTACATGCCATTTCCTTTTCAACTCCATGACTATGCACTGAATATCAAGGAGCAATATTCAGCATCCATGTCTTTCCTGGAGTCAACAACAACTTCGAGCGCGTATCAGGTAGTCTTACTTAGCTATTCAGTTCCATAATTGTTTTATGCATGGAATTTGAGCTAATGTGATCATATTTACGTATTGTGTCGTTCATTTACACAATGTTTCATTCGTGGTTTGTTATTGAATAATACCATTGTCTGCTTCACATTGTGTGTGTTCAATGTCAATGTTTTCATCAATACTAAAACAAGTGCTGTGTTACAGGGAGATGCTGAAGCTTCATCAACAATTCGATCATCCATCGTAGTTGATCCAGAGCCAGAAGTATGCGTACAGACAGTTCCCTCGAATGAAAAAGTCGGTCCTATATCTGATACTATTAGACAGTGACAATATTAGAAACAAGTCATTTTTAAAAATTGCTCGAGTGCAACATTTCAATCAGTGTGCTTCGCACAGTCAACTTTGATCGAGTAAACTAGCCATCAATCATGTGAAATTCTAAATGTATATCTGGACTAAATGAAGTACACGATGTACAAGTTTATCTGTAAAAGCCAGGTGTGCGAAGGCTTAATTTGATTTCTAATACAAATGACTTATTTTTAATGGATACTCTTTTCTAGGGATGTATACAAGATTGGGATAAAGAAGAGGAGGCACTTGGATCCGAGTCGGTGGACCAGCTTGCTGTTGCTGACGTTACAGTAAAGAAGAAGGTTTCACAGAAATGCAAGAAAGATAAGGTAATTTACAAACAATTTCATTTGTAAACAGTGTTTTGCATTAGTGCCTTCATAACATGCTTTTTTTAAATGTAAATTGTCCAATACTGTATGCTGGATTTACACTGAACATCTTTTTCCAACCTTTCTTCTAGTTGCCAGATGGTGTACGAACTATGCAGACAGACAGCTACAGAAATGAGAGATGCTTCTTGTCAAACTGATTTCACCATGGAGCAACTATTATTTGAGGCGCAGCGTGTTCAAATCAATGAGCAGACTCTAGATGCTTTTGCCCAATGGACAGAAAATGAATTTAATGTGTCCGGCGAAGCCAGCAAAGTGTTGTTGGACCATTGCTGCAATGCGACTGCTCCACCAGATGAAGATGAAACTTAATGTACTGAAGATGCTTTCGAATTAGTCCCAGACCACTTGACAAAATCGACAACTGCCAAAAATGGGCCACTCAAAAACCAGTCGACATTGATGTTTTCTCCGATTCATGTTCAAGTAACAGACGCTGAAATGACAGACTGAAGCTTCAATACAAATGACCCAGGAACTAGACAAAGATCTCGACTACAGTATGTCCAGTATGGCTGATATGTCAACCACAGTTCAGTCAGAATCAACTTTAATGCCGGATGATAGCCTAATAAATGAGGCCCAATACATAATATTCGACAGCAGCTTGGTGGAGATTATAATGATGCTGAAATGGGTGGAATTAAGTGGGAAGCCATTGGTGAATGTGACTCGTCTATCACAAGACAGTAACCTCAATATACATGCCACCTGTGAAATGCTCCATGAAACATTTTCATGGTCTGCTCAACCGATGCTGGGGAAAATGCCAGCTGTCAATCTACTGTGTGCAGCAGCTTTACTTTTCATTGGCTCTAGTTTCATTAAGTTGTCCAGTTTCTGTCAATTTGTGGGACTCCATTTCATTTCTAAAATGCAGTACCACAAATATCAACATCAATAACTATGTCCTGCCATTAGTGAAGCTTGAAAAATTGAACAATTGTCTATTCAAAGTACATTCTCTGACAAACGGTTCAGGCTAGCTGGCGATGGAAAGTTTGAAAGCCCCAGATTTTCAGCAAAGTACTGCACATACCACTTTCAGGACATGGAAAGTAAAACAAACGAGTTAGGTGGTCGTGCAGGTGTCCGAATGTAAATCCTCAGTGGCCATGGAGAAACTTGGTTTTATAAAATCACTGCAAGATCTCCAATCGAGGGGAAAAAAAGGTTCAGAAAATATTTCACAGTGGTCCCAGTCTTTAGCAACCATCTTTGGTGGAGTTCCAAAACTTGTGATGGTTCTGTGGAAATTCTACTAGAAAAATGGCTGTCACTAATGCACCACTGTTCCAACGTTCACTCTTGGACAGAAAAAAAACATTTCTACCAATGTGAACATGGCCCTTTGTCGCCGGAACGGAAGAATTCCATCCATTGGTTGATTCCATCTTCATCTCCACACAAAGCCCTTGAGAAGTTTGTGTTTGATAAAACTCTATCAAGAGATCTGAAGGGACTCTGAGTTCTGTCACACTGGAGATATGGAGGTGTTCCACAAAATGTGCCTAAAGTACAGGGCAAAGAGATTGCATTTCGGCATTAAAAGGGATGAAATATAGGACATTACTTGCGGTATTAGCACATAATGAGAATGTAGGCCATGAACAATCGAGGACTACGGGAAACTTGGGTATGCTTCACTACACTTTGGCCTTTACGAAAAGAAGCAAAAAAATGGGTAGTCAAGTCAGTATATGAGTAAATGGAATTCGATTTTGTGAAAGATCTTATTATTAATGTCTTGGAGATGCATACTCAGGGAATTGCGCGCAATTTTGTTCCGAGTACACATACATTGCCACAAAACATTGCCAAAGTGCCCTGTCCACCTAAAGCAAAGCTCGTGGAACAGTTCACTTCCCGGTTCTAATGATTTCCATCTGTTTTATTGATCAACAATGTTTTCATGAAGTGTCCAAATAAAGCATTCAATCTGTCTTTTGAAATCTATCCTCTTTGTCAATTTTATTTTTTGCAACAATTACCATTTTTACGAATGTCATACAATGTAACACTGTGCTTTCACAGTCCACAGTTTCGTTGAGCTACTGTGCGACCTTCATTGATTGTGCGAAGGCCAGATGGATAACAGTGTGAAAGCAAATTGGGGTTCGGCAGTTGTCTTACCATACAGTTGCCCAAATACCTCAATAACTACTAGTCCCACAAAAGGGACGAGACCTAAGCTAAATAAGATATTCGGCACGCAAAAACTACTGACTTTTGTGTACCCTCGACTCCAATTTCGGACTAGGGTGCATTCTGTCATTGCGAAGTTTCCCCTACCCGTAAGCAGTGCCGCGAACAGTTCACAAGTCCAGTTCTCATGGATGCGGTGAGACAAGATTTTGCAAAGTAAAAATGTATCTTCTTTCTGAGTGAAGGTCACCAGCTTTGAATTTTTGCTTGCGAGCTGAGGAAGCCCATGCATCGCACACAGTAAAAGGTTCAATTGTTTTTACGACCTTGAGAGAAAGGGACCATTGCAAAAGGAATTCAATTAAAGGAGGGGTGTAATAACGTAAGATATGATAAGGTTCACCATTCCTAAACTGGACTAAGGAACATGTAAATTCAGTTCGTGGAAAATCGTTGATCCGAACGGAGTCTGCGTTACGCCAAGAGAATGGAAATGCCGAATATAATTTAAGTTTTACTTTCAACGATTTTATACCCGAACAAGCCAACTTATTAGCTGACCCTTATTGCTGGGTTACATTGTACTCGTTTGATATGTGCGGCATACTGCAATGAAACGCAAGTACAAGCTTTGTGTGTACTGGTCTTTCTACCGGGAACATGGGCAGTCCAGCATCGAGATGCATGTAGACCACTACTCTGTTCCCCCAGGTTCAACGCAAGTATTTCATTAAAATGCCATCTATGTGTTCCTCGAATGGTAGCGTCAGCTTCCGCATCCCGATTCGAGCTGAACATACTCCATAGCACTAACCTCCGAAGCAAACAGTGTACTACATTCCACGTTAAAATTATAAATTGTAATAAAGATCAGCTACTGAGACACATTTCTGTTATGTTTTCCAAACAGGTACTTCATACCATTCTGCGATTGTCATAGATTCCAGATACCAACTGACTGCTTCTTCAACCAGAGGCGGCAGATACACGTCAATAGCTGGATATCGATCACTATTTTTTGGGACAATCACCAAGGGCCGATATGCCCGTACGCGGTACCAGCGATTAGGAGCAACATAACATTGTTTACGGTGGTCTAGCGCCAAGTTGATGCACAAGACTTGCGATTCACAGTGCGACCAAAGCGCTTCTTTTACCCAAAAGGAAGACCTTGTGTACCCAAAAGGAACACCGCGTGACTCACGATAAACATTTGTGGACCGAGAAAAAAGAAAATAAATTACACATTTGATTGAATATGCCATTCGCCGGATGTTCTCTGAGCGTTTATTGTGAAATAAAAGTACTTTACAAATTGTAAAGTCTTGCTATTTCATTTTAAAGTACAGTTTTATATCCCCAATTTTGATGCGCTGTGTTGTGAAACGATGTTTGTTGATTTCCGGGTTCTGCGTCACGTAGGTGATGACTGGGCGTGTTTGGCTACGCTGACCAGTAACGTCATGTAGATAGGCGGAGAATATCACTAGGTTTGGTGATATCAGCTTCAGGGGCGGGGGATATGTATTAGTGCCGTCAGGGCAGTCCCGCTTGGGCGATGCGGCAATTGATCAGATTATCACAAAATGGCCGCGCCCTGCTGCCTGATTTTGCATGTGTACAAAAGTGGAAAACTACAGTAAGGCACATAGGAAATGTTTGTACGATCGATCAACGTATGCTTAAAAACACATGCCCGAACCCTCGGGACAATAACATTTCTGAGCGCAATATTCCTTTAAAATACTGTGCCAACCGGATTGAGAGAACTTGCCTCTCGCGGTGAAAGTTTGTGAAACTTTACCAACTTGCAGGCCTAATCAGCTTGTGACCCAATATATGATTCTTTTTCATACAAACTACTTCATAGAACTTTGGCAAAGACGTTACCGTTTACTACAAGAACTGCTCTTTCCTATCCAAGACACAGGCCTATTGAACTGAATCGAGTCCTCTAGTGAACTGAAACCATTTACACTGCCTAAAACTATTTGCGATCTGTTTTTTTTAACTTGTGCCTAGAAACCTCTGGGTGTTTAAACGCGTTATAAATAAGCAACCAAGACAACAACAAAAAAAACGCATAATTCTTGTAACAGCGCCTCGATGCCCATGGGCTGTGTGAGCGCTTTAAAAAATGCAAAAATATATTAAAAAAAAAAATACTTATATTTAAAGTGACTGAAATGCCATTTTGCTCCTATTTCAGAGGTGCCTAATTTATTCAGAAACGTATTGGTTTGGTATTGAAGTGTGTTTGTGTATAATATTAAGTTGCCTCCTTCTAGTGACCGTTTTGTAAATGACTGTAATAAATTAAGAAGCGTTTGTGTCTACTTGAACCACTGTGATTTTAAGACCTCTGTGTAACATCCTTTTACTGCTCACATTCCCTCTTGAGATAAACCTGGCTGCTCAGCTCACTACCAAAAACTGTGGCATACAGACTTATACCAAAGGTTGGTTTTGCTTACTCCTGTAGTCCTAATTGTATGTGGCGGTCCCAGAGGGTACTGCATGCAATTCCGCCTAACAACCGGTGACAATGATTGATGCAGCAGAGAGCCACCTGGAGATGGAAGCCTTGGACAAGGCCTTCCGATGGTTCACAGGACCAAAGTTCACAAAAAGCTGAGAAGTGTTCCGGAAACTCTTCATGTGGGCCACATAAAACTTCAGTGCTCGAGCCACATCCAGCGAGTGCAAAGTCCTTTCAACCCGGCGACGAAGGTGTTGCAAAAAACACCAAGGGCTCGCTGAGATGAAATTCCAACAGAACCTTGGGCATGAAGGAGGGGTGCGTCCACAGCACCACCCTCGTCTCGTGGAAAGTCAAATAAGGCTGCTTGCAGGACAGGGCCTGGATTTCACCTACTCTCCTGGCAGAGGTTATGGCCATGAGGAAAGCTGTCTTCCAAGACAAGAAACAAAAGTGGAGCATGATGCATCAGCTCGAATGGGACCCAAATGAGCCCTAGTCAGTACCACGTTGAGTTACCACGCCGGGGCAGGAGCCATCACCGGCGGGAACGAAAGGAACAGTCCTTAGATGAACTCCTTAACCAGATGGTGCGACCAAAGAGAAGACTGTCCCGGAGAACTGGTATAGCGGGTGATAGCTGCCAAATGATGGAGGCACGCGCCAGCCCAGAATTAGCCAATGACAACAAATACGGAAGGACTTGGAGGGCCATGACACACAGAGGATTAATCTTCTGCGTCTGGCACCAAGTCAGGAACCGCTTCCATTTGTCTCTAACACTTCAGAGTCGATGACGCCGTAGCCTTGGGGAGGACCTCCTTGCAGTCTGCAGGCAACTCGCACCCATCGAGCTCTAATGCTGCGCGAGCCAGGCCTTCTGGTACAGCAATCCTGTGTCGTGGTGCAGAATTGCACCTCCTTGCCTGGCGAGAAGATCCACGACCACAGGCAGCTTGACCAGAGGGGACGCTGACATGCTGAGAAGGTCCTGGTACCGGATTTGCCTCGGCCATGCTGGCGCGACCAGGATCATCCTGCACCAGCACCGTCCGAGTTGACTGATGACTCGTAGTAGCAGCAGCAACGGAGGAAACACGTACAGAAACAGGGCTTCCCAAGGGAAGGCGAATGTGTCCCACCATGCTCCTCGGAAGGGGGAACCTGCTGAATAACCTCTGGCATTTGGTGTTCGTCGCCACCGCAAACAGATCGATCTGGGGATTACCCCACTTCAGGAAGAGCTTGTCCACTTGATCCTGCCGAAGCTCCCACTCGTGGCAAGAGCGCAGCTCCCTGCTGAGGGAGTCAGCGACAGTGTTTTGGACTCATGCCAGGTGAAAAGGAATGAGGAACATCCCCTGGGCGACGGCCCAGTGCTACAACTCCTGCGCCTCTCTGGGGACCTGGTGCCCCCCTGCTTCGGATGTAAAACATTGTGGTGGTATTGTCAGTGACACTCACCACTTTGCCCTTGAAGGACGGGAGGAATGACTTGAGGTCGCAAAGCACAGCAAGTAGTTCCAGGACGTTGATGTGTAGCACCTTCTCCTCCGGCAACCACAGTCCTCTGGCGTGGAGACGTCCGGTGTGTGCACTCCGTCCTTCCAGGGAAGCGTCCGTCGTGACGGTCTCCTGGTATGGAGGGCTCTGAAAGTCTGCGCCCCCGGCAATGTTGGAGAGCATGCCCCACCACTGTATCGCTCGACAAAAGTCTTTGTCGAGCACAATCCTGTCTTTGAAACTTCCAGACCCTTGGATCCAACGGGATTCCAGGAACCTCTGGAGCAGTCGCATCCGCAACCTGCAGAGACAGACCAGGTAGATGCATGACATCATGCCAAGTAGCGACGTGATGGTCATCACCGTGGCGATCTGTAGTGCTAACAGCCGTTGCACCATGCCCAAAATGGCTGCTATACTCTGCTCCGACGGAGCCACTAGACAGGACAATGTGTTGAGCGTGGACCCAAGGAACAGCGCGTTCTCGGATGGATTTAAACAGGATTTTGCATAGTTCACCGAGAACCCCGATCCGTCAGCAGCTGGACGGTCCTCTCCGTGTGATCGATGGCGATGTCCTACTTGGCCCGAATGAGCCAGTTGGCAAGGTAAATATGAATTCCCTGTAGCTGTAGATTGGCCGCCACCAGCGTCAGGCATTTTGTAAAGACTCTGGGTGCCGAATTCAGCCCAAAGGGGAGAGCCTTGAACTGGTAGTGCTTCCCTTCTACGACGAAGTGCAGGTGCAGGTGCAGGAACTTGTAATGTTTTACGTGAATGGGGATGTGGAAGTACATGTCCTCCAGAGAGAGTGAGACCCTTTTCCCCACTCTCTTATGTATTTTAATGTGATTTTGTACTCTGCGTTTCTTTTGGTTTTGGCGTCTGGCAAACTCCATAGGCTTCATCTTTTACATTGTGTCACACAGCACCTTCAAGTCTTTCACATTTTTCCAGGGTTTAAATACCTTCTCTGGGATAAAATACTGTTTCCCAGAGCAGTAAAGTGAAATTGACTTAACTTACATGTGTAACTTTCTAGACCAAGCACACACTATCTTACAATAGGGTGCTGGAGGGGTTACTTAGTATCCCCTTTGTCTAGCTTCTCATAACATTTTTATGTTACCCTTTCTTCGATGAAAGGCTGGTGGCAGTGGTTTATTTTTTACTACCATTATGGGATTTTTCCACGGGCTGCATTCAGAGACACAGTAAAGCACTGTCCATTTGTCAAAATGGCCCGGTCTTCTTTCTTCACCATCTCTTTGTGGAAAGGTCCTTCTTGAGATTTATTCTGTGCGCCTAGGTTGGAATGAATGGGAGCAAGCGGCATAAAAGTCGAGGCTTTTTGTCTTGGAAGGCAGAGTCGACCACTGGACGAAGGAATCCAAAGAGAACTTGAAGACGACGCCTGCTGCAACTCCAGGACCGCTGGTTTGCCTGGTTAAGCCCTGCAGCTGTGCTGAAACTCCACTTTCGTATCGACAGAGAAGCTCCTGCAAGGACGACTTCTCCCTTTGATTTGGTGGGACCAATCGACCCAAAGACAAACTCCTCTGGAAATCCTCTCGGAGCTGGCTGTACTTCCATTGCTGCTGCAGGAAAGTCCATAAGGTATCCGAGAACCGCAGTGGTGCTATTTGCGAGAAGCTGAAACCGCAAAGTGCAGCAGATCTGAAGTTTGCCCATTGCTGCCGCAGACCTTCAATTCATAGTGCAGGAGTCCCCAGACGTCCTCCATCTTGTCCACACGACTGAGGCCCAGGAATAACAGGATCTGCAGACCTACAACTGGAACAGAAGCCAGCTGGAACCAATTTCTTCAGACCTAAGGTACTGTAAACTAAGAGGTACTTACCTCTTGTTGTGTAGCCTTGCTAGCTCTCAGTTGAGACTTGTCTTGGTTGCTTTTGCAGAGTGGCTTGCAGCTTTGCCCCCAACAAGCCTCCGAGCTTGTGGCCCTACAGTGATTCCATTTTCTAAAAAGATGTCTAAAACATTGTGCAAGACTTTTTACTTACCTTCAAGAAGTGCTTCAACTCCCCTAGACTTTATTCATTTGACATTGGCTGTCCTAGCTCCCTGAACGACTCTTCTAACCTCTGACCTTCTGCTTTAACTATTCCTCAACAAATGTCACACATTCTATAAATTGTGTAGCTGGGAAAGGGTTAATTTACTTTGCATTGGGGGTTCAAAAGTACTTCCCTGCTTAAGAATATTTGTTAACCCTTGTTTTATTCCCTCACTATTTTGACACCAACCTCAGTATTGCTCTAAATGTGCCAGTGATATATAGTGTCCTAGTTATTTAAGTCACCTCAGGGTGTAGGAAGTGTGTGTGCGCCATCCCAAATGGGTATCTACTGATTTATTGAAACAGAGTGTGTATTTCTGAACTATATTATTGTGTGATATATATTGCTCCCTTCTAAAGATGGCTTATTCAAACTGACTGTTAAATAATTGTTTAATTAAGAAACCTTGAGTGTAAGAGTTTATTTGGATATTTGTCGCTGTGAAACTCTGTTACAACCCTACAGCTCACATTGACCCCTCTTGAGATAAGCCTGGCTGCTCAGTCACTCTACCAACTTGTGTAGTACATGCTTATACCAAAGGCTGGGTTAACTATTGCCAAGAGGTCAAGGCTTGTGCAGTCTCCCACAGGGTACTGCATACAATCTTGCCTAACAGAGGGTAACATAAAAAAATGTTACATGAGTAAGTAGGAAAAGGGGCTACTAAGTAACCCCCCAGCACTCCACATAAAATGGTGTGTGCTGGACTTACAAATAGAAAAGGTAAGTAAAGTCAATTTCACTTTACTATTCTTGGGAACAGTAGTTCACACAAGAAAAGGTATTTAAACATTATGAGAAATCTAAAGGATTTCTCTGACACTGCATTGAGGGTGCCGAGTGCAACCATACAAAAAGTAGATGCCTATGGAGTTTGCCAGATTCCAAAAACAAAGGAAACATAAAATCCAAATCAGATTAAAACACATGAGAGTGAGAAAAAGGGCTCACTCACTCCAGGGTTAAAGTTTAAGAAGTCCTAAAGTCCAGCAAAAGAACTGGGGGTCTCGATGTTTGAAGGGAATTAGCACAGAAGTAACTTACCAACTGTAACGTTCTTGCAACTGGATGTTCCTCCCACGTATTCCTTATCTTTGATATATTGATTTCCAGCTTGCTGACCTCGTAATTTTTTTTTTCAGTGGAGGGCGCTGCGTGTCAATGTCCCTCGAGTCGATGTCCCTCAGAGGCCTCTGTATTGGCATCAACGTCATCATAGGTATAAATAGTCGTTGTGGGATATATTGACCCACTCAACAGTATTTCCCCACATCAATAAGCTGAATTTGCTGCGCTGGCTCCTGTGAGCGCTATGGCCTCAAAACTGCATTTTGCAGCAACAACAAAAATGGCTGCACCGTCCTACCAAGTACACATCAGGCAGGAGGAAATCAGGGAACACACAGAGAGCGTGCCAGTGTGTTCTGACATATACAAAAGGAAGAAAGTGAAAAAGCAGCATTGCTTTGCTGCAAACCCCAAAATCCCCATTGAAAAAGAAACTTTCACCTTTAAAAAATGCTGCTTTGATGCCAATTCCAACTGTTCTTTCTTAAACCACCGTGATGAATATGGCCCTGCCATGCACATTCATATCCCCATTGTGCTTCAGCAAAACCAACATGACCCCTTAATGACAAGCTGTGTTACGCCAAATCGGAAAAAAGGGCCCAAGCAACTTCACTTTCTGCCGTGCATGGGAAATGCTTTATTTTGTGCTACAAAGTGTCAAAGGAATTAACCCTGAAAAAGAAATCATAGCTCTGTGCACATGTCCATTGCAGGAGACATTTGCCTTGTACAGAGTGTTGTGTACAAGAAACTAATATGGCTGCAAGACAATATTGGGAAGTCAGATGGCAAAATCGAATTTGAAAGGAAACGCTAGCAGTTTTAACTACATGTGTAAAATGGGCTTTGCAAACCAAAGGAAAATAAGTGCCTGTTTTAAAGGAAAAGTAATTTGTTGAATGAAAGCTGGTCTGTGCCTAGCAATGAGAAGGGGTTGGCTGCTGGGAAACACATATGGGCTATTTTTATTCAGGACCAAATTAAAGAAAATAATGGTTTTAAACTGATTTGGATAGATTTTGCAAGCTTCCAAAAACAAGTTATTCTAGTTGGCAGAGTTAAGGCTTCCCCCAAGGAAGGGAGCCACCATATCCTTCCAGGACATGAAATTGATCATTGCAAGGTGGGAAAACTGACTGCCCAGGACAAAGAAACTTCACATACTAATCAGACTTCAGTCTGGACAGGGGCCTCTTTCAATAGAAATTCTGGGACATCAAAGTGCAAAGTGTATAAGGGGCAATAAACCTTCAATCAAGCTGGAAAAAAAAACCACCTTGCTTTGGGGGAAGTGATACTTGGTGGTAGCTGAAAAAGATTTTTTTTTCCAGTGCAGGACACGACTGCCATTTGCTTCCAAAGACTATTTTATAAATAAACTTTAAAGACTTTTATCTCTGCAGCAAGACAATGTAAAAATCTCGCAGTTTAAAAGTGATTTTGTGTTTTATAATTTGAGACATTGTAGAAGTCACTGACTCCTTCGGAATAGAAATGGCAAAGAATCATGGATTACAAGGAAAGTATCCATGATGCCAATGCACATTTTTAGGCTTACATCCCTTATGATAAACCACAGATGTGTATAAAGATATGGAATTTTAGGCCGAATCTTTCATACTCAAAATTACCAAAATGTATCAGAGGGGCGAAACAATGTCTCACAGAATTCAGAGTTCAAGTGGAATGGTCTGCATAAAATATGTAACCTGCTCATGTCATTGGGTAATATGCCACAACTGTAGAAAGCTGTAAATTCTGTTATGACTGATTTTTGGCAAAAAGGTCTGTGGGAAGTCTTTTCACCTCATAAAAGTACAACCCCTAAACTGAGTCGCATCCTAGGGGAGGCAGCCAATATTGATTGCCCAATCCAGTTCGTAGAGGCATGTTTAGCAGATACTACCTAGCCCTATACTTCGATGATGTCACTATGCATTATAAATAAGAGTCCCTGACAAGACTCTGGACACACACTTCCTGAAGATTCTGCGCAGCGTTCCTGTTCCATTCATCATCCAGATATCAGACCCCACAAGGCCAAAGCATTGTTGACCCTACTCCAGGGCCCATTGCAGAACCCAAGCAGTGCTGATCCTATTCTCAGCAAGGCCTCAATTCTGAAAACTCACTAATCTCCCATTAAAAAGGGGAAAGCTGTGGTATTCTTTTGGGAAGTATCCTGAACCAGCCTGGCTTGCTGCCCACTAACTGCATGCCTGCTGCCATCCTGCTGACCTTTAATATCCAGTGACCAGAATTGCCATTCCAGAAGTGCCATTCGGTGAACAGAAGTGCCCCGCTGTTTGCTAGATGTGCTGCCGTGTAGTGACAAGAACCGTTGATGGTCCAAAAATCCAAAAACTAAAAGTGGACTGAGAGTATAAATCACCACCCCATAGAAACCCCTAGTATACCTTGTCTTGCCTTTGTCCTTATCCCACTTTCTAAACTAAGCCATCCTATCCGTATCCTGATAACCTGTTAAAACGGTCAGAATCATTCTTGCAACCCTGCCCTTGATTTCTAGAGCTAGCGTCATCTCTCTTTTCAATTTTGTCTTGTCTAATCCTATGCCATTAGTCATATTTTGAGTGATCGGACTGGTTTCCTCCAAGGTTGGGCGCTGGGGTGAGAGGGTTGAACTCGCGAATCAACCTTGGATCTTACCGTGTCCATCTTTGGTGGTCTAGCCTGAATGCTCGGGTTTAAAGTAAAACTGTTCTTGTTACAACTGATTTCCTTTCCTATTTCATGGCTTCATTTTACTCAAAGTACACCTTTTTAGATCTTGTATAACTCCAATTTACCAGCTATAGACTTACTTTCACTTCCATATTGTCCCTGTGACATACCTCTATCCCCGCGCACTGCAAATCAGTGTATTTCACCTGTTTTTAAAAAAAGAAAAACGTTTGGATAATTTAAGGCGGGAATTGAAAAAAATTCAACTTTTACACGTGTCATTTTGCTGCCATCTGTTTAAAACTTTCCACTCATTTCCGAACTGTATGCTCTTGGTAATCCATTCTTTGTGATTGTTAGTGTCTTTGCATTGTTGCTTTAATGAGCAACTATATTTGCTTCAAGGTTAACACACATTCATTATTTATTTGTGCATTTCCGATTGTCATTTCATAACATTGCAAGGGGTTTAAAATCCGTTTTTCTCTTTTTTGGGTGGGAAGGTCAGATTTGGGTTCCGTTTCCTGTTTCTTATTCCTGATTACCTGCTGCTTGTTTATCCACTCAGAATTGATTATTTGTGGGTTGAAGGAATATTGCAGGGGGAAATCCTAACTTGGGTGCCATCTTTCCTAAACTAAAAAGTAATTCTATTCCGCTGTACTGTGTATATGTTCCACTATAAGGTTAAACTTAGTGCATTGCTCACATTCTCATTGTAATTATCACCCCATTGGCGATTGCTGCCCCATATTAAAAATGGTATGATTTCTTTTGAATTTTTAAATAAAAAAATAAATATTGCATTCTACCAACCAGCCTGGTTCATGGTCCATTGTGACCCAGTGTATTTGAAAAGGGTGTGTGATATGAGTGGTGTACCATCTCAAAATTGAATCTGCATGAAATAAGGAGAAAAGCATCTCAATTGTGCGCTACATACTAGGCCGAGACCAAGGTGCGTGTCGCTTGATTGAAATCCTTAACATTGTGCGCAGCGTCCGTTGCTCAGTTCCTTTTTGAAGTGCTATGCTTGTCCAGGATGAGATGGTTGGTACCCTTGAGGGAGCGTAGGCTCCAACTACAAGGGAAGTTTTACTGCGGGGAAGGATGGGAGGGGCAATAAGGAATACGTGGGAGGAACATTCAGTCGAAAGAATGTTACAGTTGGTAAGTTACTTGTTCTTCATATGGATTGTCCCCTCCCACATATTCCTCATCTTTTATAGACTCCCAAAGCAGTAATGTGTACAGGAGGCGGGAGTAAAAATTAGTATGGTTTAAGTGTGCACAGAGTGCAATACAGCTTTTCCAAATTTAGTTCCAATTTTCTTGGCTAGTGGAGGAGTCTAGACTATAGAATCATGTGCAGACGACCATGCGGCAGCTGCACAGATGTCTTTTAATGGAACTCCCCTCTGGAGAGCTGACAAAGCTGTGATACAACTAGTTGAATAAGCCCTCAGATGTTGAGGGGGGGGATCTTTTCCTGCCAATTTATAGCATTCTAGGAGAGTTAAAATGATCTATCTTGAGATGGTTTGTTTGGTGATGGCTATGCCTAGTTTATGTCCTGCATACCCAACAAACAATTGGTCTGCTTGCCCAAGTCTTGCAAGTCTGCTGATGTAGAAACTCGAAGCACGCTTTGGATCAAGTCTGTGCAATCTTTCCTCCTCTTTCCCAGGATGAGGGGGGAGGATAAAATGAAGCTAATGTTATTTTCTGCGTCATATGAATTTCTGACACAACCTTTGGGAGGAAATTAGGCTTCACCTGAAGAACTACTTTATCCTTGTGGAAAATAGTAGGTGGAGGTTTGCAAGATAAAGCTTGTAGTTCGCTCACTTATCTGGCATAAGTTATAGCCACTAGGAAAACTGTTCTGAGAGTGAGAAATCTTAATGGGCAGGAATGGAGGAGTTCAAAGGGAGTGTCCATTAGAAATTTTAGAACTAGATTTAAGTCCCACAGGGGAACTTGAAAAGGATTTGGAGAGTAGACATTAGTCAACCCTTTCAGAAATTGAATGACAGAAGGCATCTTAAAATATGAGGGTTTCTCAGCCGTGCATTTGAAAACCCTTAAAAGTGTAGGAGGAAAGAGAATACTGTCAGTGTGTTGCATGAAAAAGGGTGAATATTCTCATCTCTACACCAGCTGTAGAATTTGTTCCAACGGCAGCGGTATAGTGATTTGGTTGCAACACCTCCATTACGCCATCCAGGAGGTCCTAATCTTTCTATCTCAGCCTTTCAGAAACCATGCGTGAAGGTTGAGAGTTCTGATATCCGGATCGAGAACCTGACCCTCCTCTCATGAGAGAAGATCCTCTCTCTGTGGAAGACCAATTGGAGGACAGATGGACATGTCTAGAAGATCCAGGTACCATGTCCTCCTTGCCCAGTCTGGGACAATAAGGATCATGGTTTTCCGGAATCTTTTCAACCTCCTTATTACGTGAGGAATGACGGGGACTGGAGGAAAAGCGTATAGAAGCGGAAACTCCCAGTTCACCACAAACGCATTTCCTAGAGCTCCTCTCGGGGGTAATTCCCTGGAGCAGTACCGTTTGCATTTCTTGTTGAGACTTGTTGCGAACAGATCCACCTGAGGGGTTCCCCAAAGGGTGAAGATCTCTTGAAGGACTTCCTGAGCTAGTTCCCACTCGTGGGAGACTAGTCTGCCTACTCAGAGCATCTGCCGCCGTGTTCTTCTCTCCGGCTAGGTGAGCTGCTGATAGAGAAATTCCTTCTCGAATTGCCCAGAACCAGAGCTGCATTGCCTCTCTGCACAGTGGCAGTGACCCTACGCCTCTTTTTTTGAGGTAGTGCATGGCCACTGTGTTGTCCGTCATTATGAGAAAAATTTTTCCCTGTACTGATGGCAGGAAAGCTTTCAGTGCTAGCCTGATTGCTCTGAGCTCTAATAGGTTGATGTGTAGTTTGGACTCCGATGGAGACCAATGACCGCTGATGGTTAAATCATTGGTATGGGCTCGCCACCCCATGAGTGAGTCATCCGTCACTACTGTTATCTCCGGCCATTGTTGCCAAAACGGTTCTCCTTTCAAGATGTTCTCCCAACAGGCCCACCAATGAAGGTCCCGTGCGACTCTGTTTGGAATTTGTAGGAGATCTGAGATCTTTCCTGAGAATTGCGACCATTGGGTCCTTAGAGCCTACTGGAGAGACCTCATTCTCAGGCGAGCCTTTGGCACTAGAAAAATGCAGGATTCCATGAGGCCGAGCAACCTCAAAAAGTCAAAGGCCGGCAGATGTTGGGCATTTAGAAATCTGGTCACCATCTATAGAATATCTTATGCCTTCACCTCTGGTGGCGAGGCTTTTCCCAGGGATGTGTTCAGGACTGCTCCAATAAACAGGAGTTTCTGTGATGGTATCATATGGGACTTCTTGAAGTTGAGGGAGGAGCCCAGCTTGTGGAGGAAGTGGCAAACATAATCCAGATGATCTAGAGCTTGTTCTGGGGATACTGCTCTGATCTAACAGTCGTACAGGTAGGGGTAGATATGAATAGCTCCCCTCCTGAGACTTGCTGCCACAGCCGCCATTAGCTTGGTGAAAACCCTTGTGGCGGAGGTCAGCCCAAATGGCAGAACCCATAATTGCTAATGAGAGCTGCCAATGGCGAACCTCAGGTACTCTGTGTTTCAGATGGATTGGCACATGAAAGTAAGCATCCCAAAGGTGCAGCGATACCAACCAATCCTGAAGTTGGAGGGCCTGAAGGATCTGAGAAAGGGTTACCATCTTGAACTTGTCTTACCTGAGGAATTTGTTAAATTCTCTTAAGTCCAAGATGGTTCACATTCCTCTGTCCTTTTTCGAAATTAGGAAATATGGGGAGTACCAACCCTTGTTCCTCTGCGCTACAGGTACCGTTTCTATAGCACCTTTCTCTAGCAGATCAAAAATCTCATGCATAAAGAGCGGGTCTGGAAACATCAAAGAGTTGTTCCCTGGAGGATGACTCGGAGGAGTGTGTACGAAAGGCAGGTGGTAACCTTGGGCAACTGTTTCCAATGCCCAAGCATCTGAAGTAATAGCCTGCCATTCCATAAGATGTTGAGTTAACCTGCCTCCTACTGGTGTCTTGTGTAGTAAAACCTCAGAGGGGTTTTGGAGCAGCTGACGCAGATGCTGAATGCAAGGCAGCACCTGCGGATGCAGACTTGGTACCTTTGCCCCGTCCACCACGGGTGAATCGTCTCGGGCCCCTTTGAGCTGGCTGTCCTCTGCCTTTTCCAAAACCGGAGTAAAAGCAAAAGCACCTACGCCTCCAGAGAATACCTGTGGGCGGTTTGGAGTTTGTCGAATTGCAGCTCCAAGGGATTTTGCTGCCGCTTTGGAAGTTTGCAACTTCTCTAAACTGTCATCAGCTATTTTACCAAATAGATAGGTGCCGTCAAAGGGCATATTCAGAAGTCTGGATTGCACATCAGGAGCAAAGACAAGATTTCTGCAACCATGCAAATCTTCCGCTTGTGATACTAGCCGCCATGGCTCTGCTGATGCTCAACAGAGTCAAGACCGGTTTAGAGGGACTCGCACATCGCATCCCTGCCCTGATAATGTTCAAGAAGCTGTCTCTCTCCTCTCCTTCGGGGAAGTGGTCAGCCGCCATTGAAGCACACTCCCAAAGGGTGTGACTGAATCTTGCCAGCGTGTAAGGAACAAGTTACTTACCTGTAATTGTTGTTCTCCAGCACGGGTCTGGCATGGATTCACATGCTCATGAATATTCCCCGTCGTCAGGCCGGGAATCCTCAGAATAGAAAAAATCAGTATCAGTTTCATTTCTGATCTGTCTTTCTCAGTAGCAACCAATCACTGGTCTCTGGGTCATACTGCCCCCAGCCAATGACTGCCCTCGCCCTAAGCCACGCCCCCGGCAGCCATCCTCAGATTTGGTAGCACGTGAAGTGGCAGTATGACCAAGTGAAGAGCCGCAGAGGGGTAGGCGTGAGGGTTCGCATGTGAATCCATGCCAGACCCATGCTGGAGAACAACAGTTACAGGTAAGTAACTTGTTCCTTCTCCAGCATGGGGTCTGGCATGGATTCACATGCTCATGAATATAAGAATACATAGCAGTATACACATGCACAACCACGCGAGGTGGCAAAAGGCTCAATATCAAGCAATACAACAACTCAACATTAAGCAACTCTTACCTCCCCTCATCAGGCTCACCTTAGGCGAACAGGTTGCGCAGCACTGCCCGGCCGACTCTGGAGTCCTCCCTGGAATCCCGGTCGACGCAGTAGAATCTCGTGAAGGTGTGCGTCGACCTCCACGTAGCAGCCCTGCAGATGTCAAGCAGGGGCACACCAGACAGGAACGCCGTAGTAGCAGCGATCGCTCTGGTCGAATGGGCCCTCGGACGGCCTGGCAACGGTCGGTTTGCCAACCGGTGACAGTGCATGATGCAGCCGGAGAGCCATCTGGAAATGGAAGTCTTCGAGAGAGCCTTCCCTTGATTCACAGGTCCAAAGTTCACAAACAGCTGTGATGTCTTCCGAAAACTCTTTGTGCGGTCCACGTAGAACTTCAGCGCTCTAGCTACATCCAGCGAGTGCAGAGTCCTCTCAGCCGGCGACGAAGGAGACGGGAAGAAAACTGGCAACACCAAGGGCTCGTTGAGGTGGAAGTCCGACGGCACCTTGGGCATGAAGGAGGGGTGCGTCCTCAGCACCACCCTCATGTCGTGAAACGTCAAGTATGGAGGCTTGCAAGACAGGGTCTGGATCTCTCCCACTCGTCGTGCAGAGGTGATGGCCACGAGGAATGCCGTCTTCCACGACAGAAACTTCAAAGGCACTGAATGCATAGGCTCGAATGGGGCCTCCATGAGCCTAGTCAGCACCACGTTGAGCTCCCACGCCGGGGCAGGGGCCTTCACCGGCGGGAATGATCGGAACAGTCCTTTCATAAATTCCTTCACCAGTCGATGAGACCACAAGGACGCCCGTCCTGTAGTTTTGGTGTAACGTGAGACGGCAGCCAGATGTACCTTGATGGAAGCGTGAGATAGGCCAGCCTTGGCCAAAGACAATAGGTACGGCAATACTTGAGGGGCCGTAATCCGCAGAGGGTTAATCTTCTGTGCACGGCACCAGACAGAGAACCTCTTCCATTTGTGTCTGTAGCACTTGAGAGTTGAGGATGTCCTGGCCTTCGCGAGAACCTCTCTACAGTCGGCCGGGATGTCGTATCCTCCAAACTCTACTGCTGCAGGAGCCAGGCCTGCAAGTTCAGCGACTGGTTCGTGATGAAGAATGGCACCTCCTTCTCTGGAGAGAAGATCCGCGTCCGTCGGCAGCTTGACTGGTGTGGACGCTGACAAGTCCAGAAGGTCCGGGAACCAGATCTTCCTCGGCCACGCCGGTGCGACGAGGATCATCCTGCACCGGGACCTCTTGAGCTGGTTGACGAGCCGGAGTAGCAATGGCAACGGCGGGAAGGCATAAAGGAACAGGCCGTCCCAGGGGAACGAGAAAGCATCGCCCATGCTCCTCGGTTGGGGAAACCTGCTGGCGAACCTCCGGCACTTGGAGTTCGCCGCCATCGCGAAGAGATCGATCTGGGATTTGCCCCATCGTCGGAAGAGTCGGTCCACTTGATCCTGGCGCAGTTCCCACTCTTGGCACGAGCGCAGTTCTTTGCTGAGTGAGTCGGCGATGGTGTTTTTTATCCCCGCCAGATGAAAGGGTACCAGAAACATCCCTTGGGCGACGGCCCAATGCCACAGATCCTGGGCTTCCTTGGAGAGGGCAGGGGATCTGGTTCCGCCCTGCTTCCGAATGTAAAACATTGTGGTGGTGTTGTCGGTGAAGATCCTCACCACCTTGCCCTTGAGGGACGGAAGGAAGGACCTGAGGGCCCAGAACACTGCCCGGAGCTCCAAGATGTTCATGTGGAGAGTCTTCTCCTCCGGGAGCCAAAGGCCTCTCGCGTGGAGACCCCTGGTGTGCGCTCCCCAACCTTCCAGGGAGGCTTCCGTCGTCACCGTCACCTGGTGGGCCGGGGCTAGGAAACCTGTTCCCACTGTCAGATGAGAGCGGACACCCCACCATCGTATCGCCCGACGGAACGCTTCGTCGAGCGGGATCCTGTGCGAAGCTGCCCGTCGTCTGGATCCAGTGGGCATCGAGGAATTCTTGCAAGGGCTGCATCCGAAGTCTGCAGTGGCGCACCAGATAAATGCAGGAGGACATCATTCCGAGGAGGGACTTGATAGACCTCACTGTGGCCACGTCCGTGGCCAGCAGACGTTGCACCTTTCCTAGGATGGTCCTTATCCTTTCCTCTGACGGTGAGGCCCGCCACGCCACTGTGTCGAGCTGTGCTCCCAGAAACAGGGCGACTTGCGACGGGACCAGGTGGGATTTTGGAAAGTTGATGGAGAACCCTAGGTCCTTGAGCAGCTGGACTATCTTTGCAGTGTGTTCCACGGCGAGCTCCCTTGTCCTTGCCCGTATGAGCCAGTCGTCCAGGTAGGGGTAGACGTGGATCCCCTGCAGGTGCAGCCGCGCCGCCACCGGTGCTAGGCACTTGGTGAACACCCTGGGTGCCGATTTTAATCCGAACGGGAGGGCCTTGAACTGGTAGTGCCGCCCTTTGACCACGAACCTGAGGGACTTTCGGTGTCTCTTTAGAATAGGGATGTGGAAGTAAGCATCCTCCAAGTCCAACGACGACAGGAAATCGCCCTCCTCCAGCTGTCCCAGCACGTGCTGGAGGGTGACCATCCGGAACTTCTGTGCCTTGATGTATTTGTTTAGTCGTCGCAGGTCCAGGATGGGACGCCATCCTCCTGTCTTCTTCACGAGGAAGAATCTTGAGTAAACTCCGGAGCCCCGAAGCCTCTTCGGGACGAGCTCGATGGCCCTTACTTCCAAAAGCAGTTGAGGGACGTGATTTTCCTTCCTGGCCACGGGAGGAATGCGGGGGCACCTCTTCTGGAACTTGAGGGCGTGCCCCAGGGCCAGGGCGTCCAGCACCCAACGGTCGGTGGAGATGGACTCCCACACGCCGACGAACTTAGTCAGCCGGCCTCCCACCGGGGTGCTTCGACTGTAGGTTCAATCTTGCTTGGAGGCCACTTTGCCTCCTTGACCACCTTGCCGCTTGACGGTACGTAGAGGAGCTGCTGCCGGCTCCCTTGGAGACACCCTGTCTGCCTCCGGAGCTCCGAAAGGACGGCCGTCGCTGTTGGAGCACACCCAGTGCACAGGCCGTCTCCGTGTCCGTCTTGATCGCCTGAAGGGATTCATCAACCGCCTTGCCAAAAAGGTTGTTCCCATCGAAAGGCATGTCCAAAACCTTGGTCTGAACGTCGTGGCGGAAATCCGTCGCCTTGAGCCATCCTCGTCGTCTCAGGCAAATGCTGTTGCCCAACTGACGGAAACCGGTGTCGGCGATGTCCGTAGCCACCGTAATGGCGTGGTCCGAGGCAATCTCACCTTCCTGTAAGATTTCCAGGGCCTCAGCCCTCTTGGCGTCCGGAAGGAAGTCCAACAGAACCACAACTCCCTGTCGTAGCGGGCTACGATGGCCAGAGAGTTGGCCGCCTTGATGGTCGTCACTGCAGATGAGATGACCTGTCGTCCCATCGCATCCAGCTTCCTACCCTCGCCGTCCGGATGGGAGGTTGAAGTCGAGGCCGATGCCCCCCCCGCTTTCTTCTTGGCCGCCGCCGAAACGACCGAGTCCGGGGTAGGTTGCGCCCTAAGGCACAAGGGGGCAGCGTCGGGGACCTGGTACTTCTTCTCGTACCGGTCCCTCTTCGCAGGAGCCGTGGCAGGGTTCTTGAGGAGGGCGAGCCCCTCATCCCAGATGTCATCAAGAAGCAGTACGGCGAGGACTGTCTTCCTTTTAGCCTCGCGCCGTTGGTAAAGGAACCCCTCCTTCTTTTCTTCGGGGCAGAGCTGGAAGAGCTCCGATGCCCTGGAAATCATAGCATGGAAGGATCCAATCTCGTCAGGCGGGGACGCCCGGGCAGGGGGCGACGGGGGACACGTCCCGTCGTCGCCTCCGTCATCATCCGTACCCATCGTAGGTGTCCATGCCTGTATCATCCCCGTGGGTAGTGGACCGGGGGGAAGGCAGAGAAGGCCGCAGAGGCGAGAGAGGATGCGTCCTCCTCCTCTTAAGTGGTGGGCTCTCCGAAGGTCCTGGCTCCGGTTCCCCCGTCGGGTCTGGCTCAGGTACCTTTGTCGGGGGAAGGGGCAACCTAGTCCTTCTCTCTGAGCATAAGGAATGGATGGCTGACAAAATGGCCGCTGAGGTGTCCTGCGGCGCCGGAAACGACGGGAGCGAGGGCTCTTGAGGAGCCTCGTCTGCGTCGTCGGCGCCCTCGTCGGGATCCCTCGCGATGGGCTGGGCCTCCTCCACGACTTGAATGAGCTACTCTTCAGAGGTTGTGTCCGTATCCACGACGGCCACCAATCCCTCCCCCACCCTTTCCAACGAGGACTTCGTGGGGGTCTTCTCGATGGGCCTGAAAGACTACTCCCTCCGCGGTGGCAGGGAGACTCTGGTACCTGAGGGCGCCTCCACTGGTGTAGCCTCCACAGGCTGAGCCAGGGCCGCGGCGACATCCTCAATCGAGGTCTTAGCAGGGTGAATTAAGGCCAACGTCACCTTCTGTACGCCTGGGGCCTTCACCTTGGGGGGAGGGTCCGAGCCTCGCTCCCCCTCTGCCGGAATCTTCGAGATCGACCGGGGCCTCTCCAGAAGCTTCGCCGGGTTCTCGGACTTCCTCTTACCCGAGCCAGAGTGTTGGCTCGTGGTCGATGGCGCCGGGGAGGATGCGCCCTGCCTGGCAGCCAAGGAGCCTGACCGTTCGGCGCTCCCGGTGCCCGCAGACTCGCGGTGCTTAGCCTTTTGTTGGGTCGCCGGAGCACCCTCACAGGACTTAGAAGACTGCTCGGACTTCTTTTTCTTCTTCTCGCCTGGCGGGCTCTTACCTTCCAGCCAGTTTAGCGAGACGGAGGTGGCGATCCTTCATGGTCCGCTCCGACATGTTCCCACAAAACGCGCAGTCCTTTTCCTTGTGCGTCTTGTCCTCATGGAGACAGTAGATGCATAACGAATGCTCGTCCTCCTTGAAAACGTTCTGAAGCTGGCATCCAGGGCAGGTCCTGAACAGCTTCCCGGGCGTCGAGCTCCCTTTCTCCTGGGCCATGTCCGGGGTAGGCCTCGGAACTTCTGGAATCCTCCAAAAGCGGAACTCGACGAAATCTTCACCCTTGTGGGGCGTAGAAACTCCGAAATGGATCCCCGTTGATCGGAAGAAGAAACGGTGGAGCATGAGGCTCTATTTAACCGAAAAAATGAGAAAATGTCCTGAAAAAAGCGCGAAAACGCAGCAAAAGCTCGAGAGCTAAGCACGAGGACTCCCAACACTTGAACGTGCGGTAAAAATCTGAAGATGGCTGCCGGGGGCGGGGCTTAGGGAGAGGGCAGTCATTGGCTGGGGGCAGTATGACCCAGAGACCAGTGATTGGTTGCTACTGAGAAAGACAGATCAGAAACGAAACTGATACTGATTTTTTCTATACCGAGGATTCCCGGCCTGACGACGGGGAATATTCATGAGCATGTGAATCCATGCCAGACCCCATGCTGGAGAAGTGGTTTTAGCAGACTTAAGAGCCATGCTGCATGCCGAGAAGACCTTCTTGACCATGGCGTCAAATTTCTTGTCACAATCCTGCAGTATTGTGGGGTATGCTCATTGTCTGCCTGATGAAGTTGCAGTTTGGACTACTAGACTCTCTGGAGTCGGGTGTTTAGATTAATAAGGAGGATCTGTAGCCGATGTCCCCTATTTTACAGAGAGTTTTTTACTGACTGCAGGAATTACTTCTGGATCTCCCAAGTTGTGGTTACTTTTTTTTGCAAGGCTGTATGGAAGGGAACTAAAGGGTCTTCTTGAGGTCCCTTATCTAAAATTTCCGTTAGGTAATCTTGGTCAAAAGTGGGTGTGGGCGTCGTCCACCTCATGTACTCCATTACCCTGTTCATAAGTAACCTATAATTTCCTTCTGCATGGTCACCAGGCTCTGGTTTACTAAAGTCTACCTCTGGAGAGGCATCAATACCACTGGCCTCCTGTAAGGACTCTTGAAACAAGTGGGGAGGCGTCCCGCCACTTACTTTTGGTCCATTTACCTGTATGGTAAAGACTGAATTTCTTTGCATGCTAATTATGACAGTGGTTATATTATTTAACTGACTGTCATAGGTTTTCTTTAAAGATGAGTAAGAGATAGACCCTTATGGAAATGCATCATAGCATACTTTTATTATTCTGCTAGTGCTAGTAGGTACACAACATATTTTATGCTTTTAAAATTTTTTTTACAAAAATATATGTAGAAGATGCTATTTCATAATATGCATCTTTAATCAGAGTACATTCATTTTGTTTTACAAATGCATCGGAAAAAAGAAAGAGTGAGTGACAAACATGGTTGTGACAAACATTCAACAAATGCACTAAAAGAGTGAAACAAAGTGTGATATACAAAATCACCATTAATATTGTTTGTTCGTGTCTTGAATAGAGCATATATTCAAGACTGTATGGTGTTTGTAAGCTCTAGAGAAGACAGGGACCTAGTTGTTGGTCGCACCGCCAACGTCAGGAATCAAATCATGTTATGAGACGGGACTGTGGGAATGTAGCCCACAGAATTATGTGGCCCCGTGACGTTTCGGCAATAAGCCTTCTTCTTGGGCCTCGACTTGGTCTCCCCTGTGTGTGGAGAAAAGGAGGGAAAAAAAAATAAAGAAGATTCTAAGTAAAGTCTATCTAAATGAGTTGTGATTTTGTTTCCACCAAATTTGTGTTTTATTTTGAATACAGTATATTTTATTGTCACCTCGTTTATATGTGGTACCAGCCAACTCAATTACGCCTTTGATTCTTCAACGTGCATCTTTCATTACACATGCATCCATCCCTGTGAACACTTTTCATTTTTTGCACTCCCAATGTGTCCATCACCCCTCCCCTTTTCTTTTCCTCCGCTCCATGAATCATGAGACGTCAAAATAACATCTAAGAAGTAGGTAGTACCCACCCGCACACACGTCCAAATATACAATCCAAGACGGTACGAGGGGGTACGGCCAAGCGTACAGTAGCTAGTTCCGTTACGGGTGCCATGACAACTCATAGACACCGTAGAAAGTATGCATGCGCAGAGACTAAAACAGAGGTTCCCTGCGCAAGCGCACTGTATAGATAGAGTCACAGCTTTGTCTCTCTTTTTCCATGCGCAGTAACTAAAACAGAGGTTCCCTGCACATGCGCACTGTATAAACAGAGTTATAGCTTCTTTCCTTTTATATGCAGCTACGCGAGCCGCCGCATCCGTAGCAGCCTTACAGCGCACGACACCACAGGTGAGAGACCCATGGCAGTTAGACCATGTGGGGATCAGGAACGCCAAATTCTGACCCTATGTTCCTGGCCCCACTAGCTGATCCTCACCAACAGCCAGAACACATGGGCTGTGCAACAAACGTGCGCTTTCAGCCGCACGTGTGGATTTTTCGTACCTCGCCACCTCCACTAATCAGTTGCCGTCCTATCTCATTTCATTATTATTATTTTTAACAAGGTTATTGAATAAATTAATAGAACGGCCCACAGCTGTCCACAGCACCCTGTTACCGGCTATGTGACTGCCCTGCCAAAATCCTGATATCTAATACCAAGGCATCGTGTATAGAGGACTGCCTTCCCGTAGAATTCAGCACAACAGTTTCTGCGGGCTCAACACCAAGATACCCCAGGTACTGCATGGTTACTCTGTCTACTTATCTTAACAGCAGCCAGTGTATGCAAAATCCCAACACATGACTGAGAGACACTTTTTCTGACTCCCTGTTTCCCTTCCAGTATCTGTAGTAACCATAAAATCCACGTACAACTCTCGAATTACCAGATATCTGATGTTGGAGAGCCTAAACAGTATTCCCCGTCTCCATCTCCGTGAAACCACCTTTAGAACCCTGTACTTTTTCAGGTTAGTACCTAAGTGTCCAGCAAGCACCAGGACAACTTCATTGTTGTACCTATATTGGTCCCGATTAATTTTTTTCTTTTAAAGCATGCAGGTCATACAACCTTTAGACTCATCTTTCTTTTTAGATGTACTCTGTAGTAAGTCTGCCCTTGAACTTTACTTAGAATCTTCTTTATTTTTTTTCCCTCCTTTTCTCCACACACAGGGGAGACCAAGTCGAGGCCCAAGAAGAAGGCTTATTGCCGAAACGTCACGGGGCCACATAATTCTGTGGGCTACATTCCCACAGTCCCGTCTCATAACCTGATTTGATTCCTGACGTTGGCGGTGCGACCAACGACTAGGTCCCTGTCTTCTCTAGAGCTTACAAACACCATACAGTCTTGAATATATGCTCTATTCAAGACACGAACAAACAATATTAATGGTGATTTTGTATATCACACTTTGTTTCACTCTTTTAGTGCATTTGTTGAATGTTTGTCACAACCATGTTTGTCACTCACTCTTTCTTTTTTCCGATGCATTTGTAAAACAAAATGAATGTACTCTGATTAAAGATGCATATTATGAAATAGCATCTTCTACATATATTTTTGTAAAAAATTTTTTAAAAGCATAAAATATGTTGTGTACCTACTAGCACTAGCAGAATAATAAAAGTATGCTATGATGCATTTCCATAAGGGTCTATCTCTTACTCATCTTTAAAGAAAACCTATGACAGTCAGTTAAATAATATAACCACTGTCATAATTAGCATGCAAAGAAATTCAGCCTTTACCATACAGGTAAATGGACCAAAAGTAAGTGGCGGGACGCCTCCCCACTTGTTTCAAGTATTATTAGCTCCCAAGTCCTTCCACTTGATCATGAGCTTACCCTCCAGTTATAATAATCCTGTAAGGACTCTTGCAGATCCTTTAGCCTGACCTCTTCTGGTATAAATTCTTCTGGTAGAGAAGGTCTTGTAGGATGTAAACCAAAGGGCCTTTCTGAATCTGAGTTTTCCCCTTCTTCATATATGGAAGATAAAGTCCTGAAATAATCAGAGCCTGGAAGAGGTGTGAAGCCCATCTCAAGTGATGAGAGGGCTAATTTAGTCATCACTGGCCAAGAAAGACTCGAAATCGTCAAGGTAGATGTCAAAGGTCTCGATGTAATCATGAAAGGTTGTCGATGTACTCGAGATTGGCCTCTATGTTGTTGAGGGATTTGTGATTTTCTCTGGGGTCGACACCGGTCTCGACATTCTCGAAGGTGACTCCGATGCCTCGGGTGCGAACGGCGTCGAAGGGGCACAAGGCGTCAGTAATTTCTCCTTCGACAAAGTCGTCAATGGTGTTGATAACGCAGTTTTGGACTTCTAGGTATCGCCGAGGGGGGCAAGGCCGCGTTCTCGAAGACCCTTAACATTTTTAAATGAAATTACTCCCAATGAGCAGGGGAGCTGTAATTAGTGGGGCAAGCAACTTTTTTCTGGGTAACTGGAGGACGAAGATGAGGGTGATCTATGGCGCCTCTTCTTATTGTGTCTCGAAGCAGATGAGGGGTGTGATTCACTCAGACCTCGAAAGGAATTGCCTTCTTTTTCGACAAGGATACAACGGTCTCGACTTGTCAAAGGTCAATTTTGAAGGGGTAACAGATTTTGCGGTCTTACCTTTCTCAAGCTTCGCTCTACACTCCCTCAAGGCTTTTGCCATCATGGAAAGACATTCTTCAAACTCCAAACACTCGTGCTCTGGGCCCAGGCACCATAGACAGATCCTGTGGGGATCAGTCAAAGACATCTTTTTCCCACAATCCCAGCATTTTTTAAAGCCGGATCGGGGCGTCGATGGAGCGGACGAAAAATGCCATTGTGGATTGAAGATTCAATGTTTTTTCTTCACGAAATTTCGAAGTTTTTGATTCACTGAGGAACCGAGCGTTATGTCCCCGGGCTTACGAAGCGCAGAAAAACAGAACTGAGCAACGGATGCTGTGTCTGATTATTTATAGCTATGATGACGTTGACGCCGGTACGGAGGCCTCCGAGGGACATCGACGCGGATACCGAGGCCTCCAAGGGACATTGACGCGCAGCGCCCTCTACTGGATTTCCCCCCCTCACGAGGTCAGCAAGCTTGAAATTAATGTATCAAAGATAAGGAATACATGGGAGGACATATTCCATTCGAAATGAAAATTCTGCCTGACAGCTATCCCAGTAGTTTCTAGATCCCCCAACTCATAGCTCAGGACCTTGGTAGTGTTGCAGAGCAATCAGGCTTATCTTAAGAGGAAGATGTGAGCTGTAGGTAAGTACTCTGAATCTTAGACAGGCACTGCAAGAAGCACTTAAATATATATCTTATATAAATATATGTGTATCATATTGAAACTAGAATCGAATCACGTTAAATACTTCAGACGTTTACGGTAAAACACTTAGGAATACTAGATAATACACTTCAAAAAGGCACTTTCACTTTTGTGTTTGTGGTTTCATATAGAAAAGTCACTTAAAGGGAGGAAAGTAAGTGGTTAGTGCAACATGAGCTTAGTTCAAGGTTCTAGAGATGGTTTCTTCACCTCGCAAGTCTTTAAAGTCCAAAAATGCAGCCATAGCTAAAGGAAGTTTGGAGAGGGCGTGAAGTCTTTGCAAACAGCGAATAATGTATTTATTTTGCATTTGTTCCAGCGCACTGAACCCTTGGTTATCTAGGCGCTAACTTACATTGTGAGACAAAAATAAAATACAGATTACAGTTAATGCAAGAAACAAACTAGAAAACATGGCGGGGAGGGAGGAAAAAAATCTTGGTTCGTGGAGCATGTGTGGAGGAGGGGGAGACAGGTATCTGAATGTCTTAGATCCAGTAGCAGGGTTCCTTTGTTCCAGAGCATGGAGGCCCCGACCAGAAAGCTGTCCTCCTGCGGTCTTTCTGGTGAAGGTCGGTACTCTGAGGAGATGGCTATTCGTGGATCTTAGAGGACGAAAAGGGGGGTGTATTTCTCCATCCGTTGTGATAGGCAGGCCGGGGAAGCGTTCGTGGTCTACCTGTGTACGATGGAGAGGGTCTTGAATTCAATAATTTTTTTTTTTTTTTTTTTTTTTTTTTTTTAGGAGCGGGAGGATCCAGGCTTCTTTCAGGACAGTTGTCACAGTTTTTGCTGCGAAGGAGGAAATGAGGATAGATGTGAGGACGGGTGTAAGCATCTCAGCGCAGTCTTTAATGAGGGCACGACAGGCACCTCCTTTGCATCGTGAGGGTTTGAGGCCTTTGATTATGTTTGTGACTTTGAGTTCCTCTACTGGGCAAAAATCAAATTGGGGAATGGGTCGTATGGTACGAGGAGTGGGGGGCGAGGAGGTAGCTGGTGGTGTTTTGGCGAGAATGGCCAGTTGATTAGTGCAGATTTGCACCTGGGAGGGAATTTTCCCCAGTGAGGTCTTCTTGTACCTTGGTGCACCGGGTGTTGTCTGAGATGAGGTCTGAGGGAGGGGAGACTGGCGACGAGTTTGCGTAGGGTCGTGACAAGTTAGCGGGTGTGGATTGTGTGTTGTTTATTCTGGCATTGTAGATGCAGGCTTTGGCAGTGTGAATTGCTCTTTAATACTCTTTGGCAAGGGAGATATACAGGGCTTTTGAAATTGTGAAGGGTCTTTTCTCCACGCTGATTAAGCTGCATGTTTCCTGCCAAGAAGTGCAAGGAGCTCAGGGGTGAACCAGGCATTCTTTTTTAAAGCTTGTTTGGCTTTGTGCTTTTTAAGCAGGGCTAGAGTGTCGACAGCTAGAGCAATGGTGTGGTTGTACAATTTGATATGGGACTATGGGTTCTTGTCCATGTTGGACGGGATTATGAGGCCTGAGAGGAGTGAGGCGGTCCTTGCTAAAGGTTTTTGGTGCAGTGGGCTAAGGCTTCAGGTTTCATTGGGTGATGGGGGCTGGGCCTCTTGTTGATGGGGAGGTCGAATGTGATGGTGTGATGGTCAGACCACGGGCAGGTTGTAGTGGTGAGGCTGGACACGTTCAGTTAAGGACGGCAATCCAATCGGGGGTGCGGCCTTGAATGAAGGTAGGTTCAGTGGTTCGCTGGGCACAACCAATGTGATTGAGGGTAGTGGCTAAGCTTTTTGCGTGGGGTTCTGTGGGGTAATTGAGGCAAAGATTGACGTCTGCCAGGATTAGGATTTTTGAGATGGGCTCGATGGTGAGGTTGATTATCAATATGATGTCTTCCTCGAAGGGAGCGATGGGGCCTGGTGGCTGGTAGATGAGATGGAGGTTGAACGTGTTGGTGGGTGAGAGCGAGTTTGGTGGACAGCATTTCGCAGTTTGGGATTGGGCTGGAGTTGGTGGCCTGATGGTGATGGTGTTTTTGTAGATAAGAGCGACTCCACCGCCTCTGATGTGGGTTCTGTCATTGCTCATGATGGCGTTTCCTGGGGAGCGATTGAAAGCGCAGGGCCTGCTGCAGGATGGAGCCAAGTCTCGCATAAGGCAAGCAGGTCGAGATCATTGTAGATGAGGAGGTTGTGGATCTCGGGGCGTGCACAAGGACTGATCTGGCATTGATCAGGGCGCATTTGAGTGGCTTGTTAGGAGAGGCTGCTGGGGGTGAGCAAATATGTTTTGAGGTGGGTGGAGGGGTAGAGGGGCAGATGCACAAGTGGAGGAGCTTGTTTCTGGATTGGATGGAGGGTGGCACTGAAGGGGGTGGCGTGGGCTGATTGGGGGTATGAGGTCCTCTGGTGCAGAGCTGGAGGAGCTGATTCCTGATGGATATCGGGGTAGGTAGGTGGGAGGGAGGGAGCAATGGCATCTGCCGATTTAGAGGGGGGCGTCATGGACCCTCTCTGTGGGCCTAGGTAAGCCTAGGCGAAGCACAGCTTGTGAGTAGTAGGCCTAAGCGAGACACAGCTCTGGGTGCAAAATACGGGGAGTTAGTGCAGCTGGTGCAATTACGCTTGCCTCATGTTAGAGCCCAGACCAGTCCAGTGGCCCATGCCACCAGTAGTAGCAAGCCCTCCACCACAGCTCACTCCCCGGATCATTTACTCACTGGGAATTCAAGGTGCCAGGCCAGCTACTACAGCAGGCCTGGGTCAGAGCACTAAACATGTTGGGGCCTGGTGGCAGAGCCACCATAAGATGCTGCGGGCACTGGGGGGCTATTTCAGGGACAGCTCTCCTGCTCTGCGCATGCCCCTCCTGCATCCAGTTCCCAGGGGCTTGATCCCCTTTCTCGTGCCTCCCTGGGATCCCACATCGCACCAGAGGTCCTGCTTGTGCGATGTGCTGTTCGGCGTTCTGGTGCTAAGTTCAGCTATTTCCTACGGAGCTGCATCCTCTGTGGTGTGACCCAGCGATGATCGTGGCTTCCAGGTGCTATATGCACTAAGTCCTAAAACTCGAAACTTCCAAAAAAGCTCTGACGCCTTCTGCTTTTAAAAGACTTCCATAGCACTGTGGTGGTCCACCACTGCCTTTCCTTAGATATCTATGTGGCACTGATAGCGCAAGCATGTCTTTTGCTGTGGCTTGCGTAGGGGGTGCCCCTACTTTGGGCCGCCAAGTCTGCCCAATTAGTTCAGGCGCTTGGGGCAGTTGGTAGTCCACCTCCTAGTAGCCTGCTGCTCAGCTGTACTTCATGCAGTGTTGTTGTGGCTCCCGCAGCGTATTTGAAGCGTTGTTGGGACGGACGCCCCATAAGGTCCACATGGATGCGGAAGTGAGCCCCTTCTCCTTATTGGGGCTCCTTAGTATTTAGCAGCAATAGTCACTTTGCCTCCATTGCGCCCCTATGCTGCCATTGTTGGGTTTTGTTAGTGTTGGTGGCTGCACACTGGTGACTGCATCTCGGGCCGTTGGGCTCGCCCCGTGCCTTTATTGGAGCTCTCTCAACCACTGCACCCACTTGCCAGCTCTGCAGTCCTTCAAGGTGTTTGCTGTGAGGTCGTATCTTGCACAGCCTCCTCTCAACAGGCCACAGCGCTGGGCTTCTCGCGTGGCACGAGCACTTCTGCCATAACAAAGCATTTTGCCACGCTTCAGCATGTGCAGCCTTCCTGCATCTGCCTGGATGCCTCCGCTGGTGTGAAGAGTTCCTGCGGATTTCTTCCAGTGTCTAATGTTATTGAAGCAGCAAGTTAGCAACTAAAAAAGGAGACCTAAAAACTGACTCAAGAAGGGGACACAAGCAGCAACTTGAGTCGGAGGTAAGAGGGGGTTGCCCTGGACACCTATGTGCACTCCAACTCTCTGGAGCGACTTCTTGGAATCAAGTAAGCAATACCTGTTCCCCCACAGTACCTTGAGTTTGAAGAAAGGGTTCGTGTTGGCATATCCGTGATGTGGCAGCTCTGGAACAGACCTCTGGATTCCTTGGTATGGTGACGAAAGGCAGGACAAAGGACAGAAGCAGTCTTGAGGGAGGACATGTAGCACAATTTACAGCAACTTCTTGGTTCACTCTGCAATTTTGGCACCTTTTCAGCAGCACCAACAAAAGGACATGCATCGCCCGGTCTCAATCTTCTTCGCATCCTGCAATCCCACACTCTGGTGAGGAGGTCTGGGTAAGTTGGATCGAATCTCTGGAGTGTCCCTACAGGCTCAGCAGAGATTTGGACGGATTCAGCCTTTCCACGACGATGCACTTGAAATGGGCAGAAGGTCTCCTGGTATTGGGGTTCCGCAGCTCTGGAAGCTCTTAGGACCGTGGGAGATGGCTAGTTTCAAAGATCACCTTGGGACTGGTTGTTCCCACCAGCCAAAGGGAAGGAGGAGTCCACTATGGAGCTCCTCTGTTGCATAGAAAATGGGGTAAGGACAGCAGTGGTCACTTCACAGTCTTGCAAAGGGTCTGCTGGCGTCTCTGGTCGGTTGTCCTCTTCAGTTATTTTCTGTTTTTAGTGTGTTAGGGAGAATTCTCATAAATGTGCTAATTCCCTTCACCTTAGAGACTCCCAGCAACTTTGCTGGATTTTGAGGACTTGATTTCTTTTACCTGGAAAGAGTGCAAGCCTTTTTTTTCCCACTCATGTATTTTGAGGTGTGTTTTACACTTGTGATCTTTGATTATGGAGATTCAGATAACTCCATAGGCATCATCTTTTCATGTGTGTTACAAAGCACCTTCAGTGCAGTGACACAGGGATGTCTTTTAGACTTCCCAAAGGTTTAAATACCTGGGATGAACTACTGTTTCCCAGAGCATGTAAAGTGAAATTGACTTTACTAGTCTTTCCAAATTCCTAGACCCAGCACACACCAGCTCACAATGGACTGCTGGAGGGGTTACATAGTATCCCCCTGGGTCTAAATACTCATGTAGCAGTCACATGCTACCCCTTCCTATTGAAAAGGCTGGTGGCAGTGGTTTTACAACGAACTACCAGGATTTTTCCCGACCGCGAACTCTGGTAGCTAAAAATCACGGGAGCCATGTTTTTCAAGATGGTGCCTTATGCCCCTTTGTTTAAACAGGTCCCAGTCTTCTTTTTTCGCCGTATCTTTTTGGAAAGGTCCTTCTAGAGTTTGTCTCTGCGCACCAAACCACGTTTGGTCCCTTTGTTCATGTGCCTTTGGCAGGCTTTGGGACTAAAGACCGCCTCTGGCGTCCGAGTGTCTTGGGTGGGCAGGAAGTGAGGGAGGTGCCCGAAACTCCCTGTGCTTAGTCTCCTACGAGACGCAAATGCACTGTGGCATGATTGGCTGGCTGACTGTCCGGCAAGGACAGCCACCCTGCTGGGTGAGTGACAGCTAGGCTGGAATGAAAGGGAGAAAACTGTTTAAAAGGTGAGTCTCTTGGACTGGAAAGCGGAGTCGACCACTGGAACGAAAGAACCTAAGAAGAGCTGGAACAGGACGGCTGCTGCAACTCCTGGACCGTTGGTTTGCCCGGTGATGCTCTGCTGCAGGTCCGAATTGTCAAGTTCATCTCGACAGAGAAGCCCCTTCAAGGACGACTTCTTCCTTTGAGTTTGTGGGACCAATCAACTCATAAGCCACCTGGATACCATTCTCAAAGCTGGTTAGGATTAACCAGGGAGAGGGATACCAGCTTGTGTGCTTGATTCTACAGCTACTGGAATTTAAGTGACTCCATTTTGTTTGCGTTTTCCGACGATCCCGTGCAGTGCAGGAGTCCCCCGATGTCGACCCTCTGGTCCCCACGACTGAGGCTCAGGAACAGTGAGATCTGCAGGAACTGCCAGGAACCAACGACTTCAGCTGCATTTGTTTCTTCATACTAAGGTGCTGTGCCAACTCGATTGAGAGAACGTCACTCTACCGGTGAAAGTTTGTGAAACTTTCCCAATTTACAGGCCTAATAAGCTTGTGACCCAACATATGATTCTTTTTCGCCTAAACTACTTCTGAGAACTTTTGCAAATACTTTACCGTTTGATACGAGAACTGCTGCTTCCTATCCAGAACACCAGCCCACTGACTTTGACCTAGTCCTATTGACTTGAATTTAACTCTTCTGGTGAACTGAAACTATTGGCATTGCCTAAGAAAGTATTAGTGATCTATTCTACTTAACTCGTGCCTTTTACTACCATTGAAAATACCTGAAGTGCCATTTTGTTCCTATTTCAGGGGAGCCTAACTTATTCAGAAATCTATTGGTTCAGTACGGACGTGTGTTTATGTATAATATTAAGTTGCCTCCTTCTAGTAAATGTTTTCCAAATGATTGTGTTATACATTAGAAACCACTGTGATTGAAAGACCTCTGTGAAACCTCTTGTACTGCTCACATTCACTCTTGAGATAAGTCTGGCTGCTCAGCTCACTACCAAAAACTGTGTGGTACAGATTTATACAAAAGGTTGGTTTGGCTTACACCTGTATTCCTAATTGTGTGTGGTGGTCCCAGAGGTAACTGCATGGAATTCTGCCCAACACAGTGGTCGACTTGCTTTACACTCCAGAAGCCTCACCTCTTATACAGTTCCAGCACACACTCCTCTGCAATCTCTTAGTATTTTACAGAAAGGGACATGTGGCTGTCCAATCAGGACAGCCAGACACCCTTTGTTAGGGTGAATTATCATTTCTGTGTTAATTTCCTTCTACCTTAGAGACCCCCAGCTCTTTTGCTGGACTTTAGGACTTTTTAATTTGTATCCTGTTAATGTTAAAGGATATTTGTACCACGCACTATCACCACCGGAGTGGTCCCCAGGGCTCTGGCGGATCTGAAAAGGAAAGGGGGTGAATTAGTGGGAACGAGCGGGATAAGTGCAAGAGAGCAGTGATGTGCTGTTGGCAGCTTCAGTTCGGTTAACACCGTTCGCTGAGCTTGGGGGTGCTTTCCGGTCGGTAGCCGTTGTGTGAAGTTATATGTGGTTTGTTTTGTTGTTGCAGTGTAGTAATGTTTGTGCGGTTTGTTGTGCTTTAGGGTTGTGGTTGTGTTTGGTTAGAGTTTGAGAGGTGTCTGCAGAGGAGTGAAATTGTTAGTGGGTTGGTTATTGACCTTGCTATCTAGAAGTGATATGTGCTAAATTTCCACGTTCTTTCTAGATGTGACGCGTGAATATCTCTGCATTTCTATCTAGATCCGGCACGGGCTAATATTCAAAATCCTGTCTATATATGACGCACGCCTATATTCACAATTATATCCAAATGTGGCACTGGCCCACCTTCAAAATCCTGTCTAGATGCGCAAGCTAGCATTCACAATTCTATCTAAATGTGGTATTGGTAATATTACCAATGCAGTCTAGATGTGGCAAATGCTAATATTCGCTATTCTATCTAGACGTGGCACTGGTAGACATTCATAATATTGTCTCAATGTGACACGTTAATATTCACAATTCTATCTAAGTGTGGCACTTGCTAACATTCGCAAGTCTGTCTGGGTCCGGTGCAGGCTAATGTTCACAATTCTAACTAAATGTGGTACTTGTTATTCACAATTCTGTCTGAGTCTGGCGCAGGCTAAGGTTCACAATGCTATCCAAGTGTGGCACTTGCTAACATTCACAATGCTATCCAAGTGTGGCACTTGCTAACATTTACAACCCTATCTAGATGCGACGCATGCTAGTGTTCACAATTGTATCTAGTTGTTAAGCAGGTTAGTGTTAATAGCCTGGTTTTAAGGCAGGATCGAATGGCAGGGTTTCTGTAGTAGAGTGATTTCTCTACTCACCCACCCAGCCCACACATACCTTGATGGTTGCTGCTGGTTGACGGCTGGCCACTGACCTCCCCTGCTGACACCTGAAAACACAATCTGGTGCCGCCTCTGTGGGAGCCACCCTTTGCCTTGTAGCCCTTAGCCACAGGTGCTGCACGGGCAGAGGACTGCCCTGGGAAGGTCAGTTATGACCAGGTGGACGTACCAATCAGGGGAGGTGAGCGGGCTGGGAGGCGGGAAGGCAGGACTGAGAGAAAGCCAGACACAAACAGAGGACTACATCCCAGGGACTGCACACTCTACATGCAGGCCAGCACAGAAAAACAGGGTCAGAAGCAACAAAAACACAAGAGAAACCCATCACAATAGCACAAATTGGTCCAAAAAAATGACTAAAAAAACACTTGAACCCCTCCACTAGAGTACATGAAAGAGGCCAAAAACGGATTACAATTCATGTACAACTACTCACTGAGCATCAACCAGCCCCTAAAGCTGCTTCCCAAGTGGTTTCCCTACCAGATCCTTCGAGATTGCAGTCCAGAAGGCAAGGGGGAAATGGATGCAGGGAGCAAGGCAGAGACACACCTGACTATTCCAGCCAATTGCAAGAGGGCGATGGGTTGAGAAAGGTGGGAGGGGGAGTGTCTGGATGTGTTGGCGGGGCAGGGGTTAGTGAGATTACAGACTGGGGGGCAGTAGATAGTGCTGTTCTGCACAGTAGAGCCCCAGCATGTAGCCCTATTCCTGGAGGTGTAAGGGACGGTTGGGGAGTGGGTGTTAGAGTATGTGAGGTGAGGGGGGAGAGGAGGATGGGTGTGGAGAATTGTGTGATAGTTAAGGGAGAGGGGAGATGGTGAAAGAGTAGGAGGGGAGGTGGGGGACTGTGGAAGGGGGGAATGGGTGGCAGGGAGTGTCCTTGGCTAAGTATTTGGCGTGCCAGTTTACAGCTCTGATCTGGGCAGAGTAAGGCATGGGGATGAAGGCTGACCAGAACTTTTGGCAGGTGGAGAGGTCTGAGTAGAGGTGGGGGGGGTGTGCTGCTGTGAGATCTGGTCAGGGCAGTGCTCACAGTCTAAGCCTAGGGATACAAGCTAGAATCGGTATGAGATAGTGCCCTAGAAGCGCCAAGGAAGCCTAGAGGGGTACTGGGGAGAGGCAAATGACTATGTATATTAGAGTACAACAGTAAGTCGGGTGTCCTAGAATTAATAGAAGTGACACGGTTTTAATTGAACAAAGTAATGGCTTTGCTCACCATCCGTGCCACCTTATTTGGAGTTGCTGCAGTAGGCTGCTCCGCTGGGCGAACAGGGGCAAATAGTGCATGTGAGCTGGCAAGCAGTGCGCTGCCCTTTGCCCCTGCCCCATAGCAGGCTGCCTGGGCAAGGCTACCATTGGAGGCCCTCTGAAATGCAGCTGTTCCGGTCACGTAGGGAGGACACGGATCAATGAGAACCGAATGGGCGGGCGGGGAGGGAGTGAGGGAGGGACGGTCAGAGAGTGGATGAGGTGAATACGAGATGGCAGAGGGAAGCACTCCGAGGAGGCTGCCAGGACAAAAGGAAATGCATACCTGACTGCCTTAGGCAAAGTTTAGAGCAGAGTATTATTGTGATGGCAATATCTAGAACAAACTAGGCATGGTACTTCATGTAGTTAGTTGGTGAGTGGTTGTGTAATGGACTTGAGATGTCCTCAAGCTGGCCCTACTAGTATGGAGTGTTCACCACATCAGTTTGTAAGAAACAATCCCTAAACATACAAAAGTCTTTAGCCTTTTCAGAGACGACCTTTCTTCATTCTCCTGTATCACACAACAATTCATTACGTAAAGTGCATACCGACCTTCCCGTATGGCTGTGCAAGGTGCTCCTTTCCTCATGTTCTAGCCGGATTTCCTTCAGTGCTACAAGGTTTTCTGTTGGTTTGTTCTTCCCCTTGTAAACCGTTGGATAGGTGCCTTCGCGCAGCTTATCCTGGAGTGAGCAAGACCTTTTTCTCACTCAAGTATTTTTATCTGATTTGGGCTCTGTTTCTTTTGGGTTTGGAGTCTGACAAACTCCACAGGCATCACCTTTTGTATTCTGACACACAGCACCTTCAGTGCAGTGTCACAGAGAAGTCCTTTGTATTTCTCTTAAGGTTTACAAACCTCTTGGTTAAACTACTGTTCCCAAGAGTAGTAAAGTGAAATTGACTTTACTAACCTGTTTTTCCTATGTAGGTCCAGTACAGCCCATCTTCTGTGGAAGTACTGGGGGGTTACTTCGTAGCCCCTTTTCCTACTTACTCATGTAACATTAATGTTACCCTCACTACATTTAATGGCTGGTGGCAGTAGCTTAATTTTCCTACCATTGTGCGTTTTTACCGCAGGCTGAATCCTCAGCTGCATTATTGCACCCAGGGATGCCCATCTTGTCAAAATGGCCCAGCCTTCTTTTTTCGTCATTTCGTACTTGTGAGGTCTTTCTTGGGTTTCACTCTGTGCGCCAAACCAGGTTTGGTCCCCGAGTAAGTTTTTTCTTTGGCGAGCTTCAGTGCTGAAACCCGCCTCTGGCTCCAGCGTGCCTGTGAGGGCAGGAAGCGAGGGAGGTGCCCGAAACTCCCTGTGCTTAGTCTCCTTGGTTACAGGAATGCACCCAAAGGTGATTGGCTGGCAGGCTGTCCATGGAGGACAGCCATCCTGCTGTGTGAGCAGGGGTGTCGCTAGCTCTGGAAAGGATCGGGGGCTAGGCTAATGTTGGGACTGTCGGGACTCAGGGCTGGTAAGTCTTTTGGTTGTATGCCCTGAGCTTCTACCCGGGGCCACAACCAAAGGACCTGGGGCCATCGCCCCATTAGCCCCCCCCCCAGCAACGTCTCTGTGTGTGAGTGACAGCTAGACTGCGAATGAATGGGAGAAACCTGCATAAAAGCCGAGGACTCTTAGACAGAAAACAGAGTCTACCACTGGACGAAGGAACTGAAGAAAGAAACTGGAAGAGAAGCTTGCTGCACCTTCCTGGAATGTTGGTTTGCCCGGTGAAGCCACGCTGCAGTGCTGAAGCTCCAGATTTCATATCGACTAGAGAAGCCCGGAACAGACTACTTCTTTGCTTGGGTTGGTGGGACCAACTGACCCCAAGACGAACTTGACTGGAACACCTCTCCCTGCTGGCTGTACTACTTTACTGCTGCTGGAATCAAGGAAAGAGTGCATCGTCTTTAAGCCGGACCCGAGCTCCAGGAAGATACTAAGTACCCTCTCGCATCAGGACAACCCAAGCCTGAGCCACCTCAACACAGTGCTGGACCCCAGAAGCAAAGGAAGCCCACAAGGTATCCAAGAATCTGCGGTAGTGCTATTGACCGTAAGCTAAAACTGTGAAGTGCCGCTGAATTGGAAAGAGCCCTTTGCCGCCAACAACCTTCAAACTGCAGTGCAGGAGTCATCCTGATGTCCTCCCTCTTGTCCCGAAGAGTGAGGCCCAGGAACTGCAGGACTGCAACCTGACCAGAAGCCATCTAGATCCTCTTCTTCCAATCCAAGGTACTGCCTTGACTAAAGGAGTAGTTACCTTTTTGGTCTGTAGCTCATCAGTCTCATTGGAGACTTACACTAGCTTCTTTTTCTGCAGAGTTGCTTGCAGCTTTGCTTTTACAAGCCTTACAGCTTGTGGCCCAACAGTGATTATTTTCTACAAACTCTCTATATAACATTGTGCATGTCTTTTGTGTCATCTACAAGAAGTGCCTCAGATCCCCTAGACATTGTTTCAATTGTCATTGGCCGTCATGGCTCCCTGCAGACTCTTCTGACCCACTGACTCTGTGTTTAACTGTGCCTCATAGGTGGTACATAAACTACTTGTATTGCTGTGAAAGGGTCAACCTACACTGCATTGAGAGATTGTAAAGTTCTCACCTGTTCAGAGAACTTGCTAACCTTTTTCCTTCTCCAACCTTTTCCACCAACTCAGCATTGCATTAAGTGTTAAAAGTAATATATCAATGTCCACAGTGTCCTAGCTATTGAAGTCACCTCAGGGTGTAGAAGTGTGTGTGACATCCCAAAAGTGTATCTACTTGCTTAACTTAAATATGAAGCAGTGTTTTTGAATTGTATTTTATTGTTGCATATTGCCCTTTCAAAATAAGGCTTATTTTAAAACTGACTGTTTATTTTACTAGAAAACCTTGACTATAAGTGTAATTTGACTACATGTATTTGTGAACCTTTATGTTACACCTTTAAAGCTCACAATTACCCCTCTTAAGATAAGTCTGACTGCACAGTCACTCTACCAACTTGTGTAGTATGAACCGATACCAATAGTTGGGTATCTATTGCCAAAAGGACAGGGCTGGTGTAGTCTCCCACAGGGTTACAACATACAATCTTGCCTAACACCCTGTGGGAGCTGGTCCTATTCAGGCACTCTGGCAGACAAAGGACAGGGGGGTGAAAGACTCCTCCCCCACTTCCTGCCTGTCCGGACACACTGGAGCCTAGGCGGGACAGACACACACACACACACACAAAAAATGGTAGAAGGGCTAACAAAGAACAACGACGATAGTTATGGCGAAAAAAGAAGGAAGGACCCAGGTTGGTACTTGGGTGCCCCTATTGTGCACTACTGAGGTTGTGGACATAGCATGTGGTATAGAAAATACACGACAGTTGGTAGAACATGTCCACTGCCACCAGCCATAACTAGGTGATTTTCTATGTGACTAAAAAGTCCCAGGAGCAGAGAAAAGGAGATACGAAGTATCCATTTGGCACCCCACTGAAGGTGGTGTGTGCCAATCTCTCAGACTATACAGTTTTGGGAGAAATACTAAGCATCACTCTAAAATTAAGAAGAGTAGTTTACTTAAGGACATAGGAAAATAATCTTAAAAGGGGACCCTTGGGGCCCCCAGCAACACTGCCCATAAAGAGCTGTGTGCTGCAGTAGAAAAACACAGATGCCTTTAAGAGCTACGGAGCAGACTCCATAGTACAGGTAGATGTACAAAGAAAAGAGTTGCAAAAGACCGATCCCATAAGAATGAATGAGTAGAGAAAGGCTCCACTCATTCAGGATTAAAAGAAAAAGGTCCAGAAGTCCAGCAAAAAGTGCTGGGGGTCTCACTAGGAGAGGGGATGAAGCACAATAATGATACATTTCCCTAACATGCTTTACATCAATTGAGAAATTTAAGTTAGAAGGCCCCATGTCAAATAAAAGTTCCCCCTCTTCTCCCAAGGACCCTCCTTTACCATGTCTAGCAGAACGTCTCCAATTTCCATCACCACAGAGTTATTCTCCTGACGAAGCTTCTTCAATTGTTCCAGAAAGAGGGCTGGAAAGAGAAAAATGAGTGACAAACCAGTACAGAGGTAGTAAACAGTCTGAACAAGGCCTTACAGCACTGCAGCAAGAGGAGAAAGTATGGCATTTAAAGTGCTTCATTGCACTCGGAAGAGGTTTCTTACAGAAGGCAGATGCAGAATTATCCCAGAAGGAGGCAGAAGGGCATTGTGCCTATACTGAAGGCAATGTGATGTCACAAGAAATGGAGGTAGGACTGCATATCACAGGAAGAGGCTAAAGGCCCAATACTGAGTCTACCACCCAAACAGGTGGCTAGCACAAAGACTGTTAGGCTCTGCATACTGAAAAGGCTTTTCCATCTTCATCCCTTTCATGCATTTATGAATACCCTTTAGAAGACAGAAAATGATATACCTCTGGGAAGCACTCTACTCTTGACGCCAATGAAAACTTATGGACTGTCACTTTCTAGGCACCTTTTTAAATGCAATCTTTCCCCGTTGCTTATAAGCAGCTGAGAAGTAGTGCATATGCCCTTCAAAACCATAAAATAAGCATCTGTTTTTTGTGGCATGGCATCATCTGGCCAGAGATGGAACAAAATGAAAGGACAAGGTAAGATATTGCTAAGCAAACAGTGTTTCTATCAGGCAGAAGAGGGAAAGCATACATGCAGTTGCACAAGATAAGGTGGGAAGGACGGCATTCTCATGGTCATGCACACATCATTGTGCCAGATTAAAACGGACCAGTGTCACTGATGAAGAGAAAAAGTTACACTGATTGGTAACAGTGCAGTGTACTAGGCAGAGGGAGTAAAGCATTGAGCTGGAGCTATGTGCAACAGTGTCTACTGCTTAGGAGTCACTACTCAGACACTTACCATGCGGTTCAATCAACTCCTCCAAACTGGGGAAAATGGCCGCCAGCTCGGGGTCAGAGAACCAGACGTTCAGCATGGGTTGGTAGAAGACCTCAAGAAGCACCTTCAGCATTCGCACATGGGCGTGCTCTGTGATGAAGAGCTCTATTAGGAGAGATAAGAAGGTAAGACGCAGCAGAAACTATTGATCAGAGGCATACATAATCAGTGCAGAGACAACAGAAGGAAGAATGCATGTTACGGAGCAGTGCACTTAGTACAGCGATAACCGATGCTATGCTCAAGTTTTCTTGTGAACTGAAGTGGTTATTTTCAAATGGCGCTATTGTTGGGGAGATGAAAAAAGTTACTTACCTGTAACTACTGTTCTCCAGCATGGGTCTGGCATGAATTCACATGCTCATGACTATTCCCCGTCGTCAGGCTGGGAATCCTCAGTAAAGAAAAAATCAGTTTAATTACTGAACTGTCTTTCTCCTAACAACCAATCACTGAGCTCTGGGTCATACTGCCCACAGCCAATGAATGCCCTCTATCTAAGCCCCTCCCTCTGGCAGCGATCATCAGATTTGGTAGCACGTAAAGTGGCAGTAGGACCAAGAGAAGAGCCGCAGAGGGGCAGGCGGGAGGGTTCACGTGTGAATCCATGCCCATGCTGGAGAACAACAGTTACAGGTAAGTAACCTGTTACTTCTCCAGCACGGGGCCTGGCATGGATTGACATGTGAACCACAGGAGGTGCCAAAGCTCAACATAAGCATCTCTTACCTCCTCACCAGGCTCACCTCCAGGCAAACAGGTTGCGCAGCACTGCTTGGCCGACTCTGGACTCCTCCCTGGAATCCCTGTCGACGCAGTAGAATCTCGTGAAGGTGTGCATCGACCTCCACGTAGCAGCCCTGCTGATGTCTAGCAGGGGCACACCAGACATGAACGCTGTAGTTGCATCGATCGCTCTGGTCGAATGGGCTCTCGGACGGCTAGACAATGGTCGGTTTGCCAACCGGTGACAATGGGTGATGCAGCTGGAGAGCCACCTGGAAATCGAAGTCTCAGAGAGGGCCTTCCCATAGTTCACAGGGCCAAAGCTCACAAAAAGTTGCGACGTCTTCCAGAAACTCTTGTGCGGTCTACGTAGAACTCCAGCACTCTAGCCACATCCAGCGAGTGCAAAGTCCTTTCAGCCTGCAACGAAGGCGTCGGAAAAAACACAGGCAACACCAAGGGCTCGTTTAAATGAAAGTCCGACGGCACCTTGGGCATGAAGGAAGGGTGCGTCTGCAGCACCACCCTTGTGTCGTGAAAAGTCAAATGAGGTGGCTTACAGGACAGGGCCTGAATCTCACCCACTGGTCATGCAGAGGTGATGGCCACGAGGAACGCCATCTTCCACGACAAGAACTTCCGTGGAACTGTCTGCATAGGTTGGAATGGAGGGCCCATGAGCCTAGTCAGCACCACATTGAGTTCCCGGGCCGGGGCTGTAGCCTTCACCTGTGGGAATGAAAGGAACAGTCCTTTAACAAACTCCTTAGCCAGACCGTGTGACCATAACGATGCCCGTCCCGGAGATCTGGTGTAGCGGGAGCTTGCCACCAGATGAACTTCGATGGAGACATGAGCCACACCTGCTTTGGCCAACGACAGCAAATATGGTAGTAGCTGCAGAGACTTGACTCGTAGAGGATCAATCTTCTGAGCACGGCCCCAAACAGCGAACCTCTTCCATTTATGCCCGTAGCATGTTAGAGTAGATGATGCTCTGGCCTTGGCAAGAACCTTCTTGCAATCCGCTGAGAGATCGAATTCCCTGAACTCTAACGCTGCAGGAGTCAGGCCTTCAGGTTCAGCGGTCCTGGGTCGTGGTGCAGAATTGCGCCTCCTTCCCTGGTGAGAAGATATGCAACCACAGGAAGCTTGACTGGAGAGGTCCCTGACATGCTCAGAAGGTCTGGGTACCAGATCTGCCTCGGCCACGCTGGTGCGACGAGTATCATCCTACACCGGGACTGTCTGAGTTGATTGAGGAGTCGAAGGAGCAATGGAGGGAACGCGTACAGAAACAGGACGTCCGAGGGGAATGACAATGCGTCCCATATGCTTCCCATCCTGGGAAAGATGCTGGCGAACCTCTGGCACTTGGTGCTCGTCGCGGTCGCAAATAATTTGATTTGGGGATTGCCCCATCTGCGGAACAGGTGATGCACGTGGTCCTGCCAAAGTTCCCACTCGTGGCAAGAGCGCAATTCCCTTCTGAGAGAGTCAGCGACACTATTCTTTACTCCTGCAAGAAGAAAAGGAATGAGGAACATCCCCTGGGCGACTGCTATAGGAGAGGAAATCAACTCTCCAAAAGCAGCTACTGCAAGTCTCAACCGAGAAGAGTAGAACTACAAAAGGTAAGTACCCCTTAGTAAGAATAGTACCTTAGCTTAGAAGAAGAGGATCTAGCTGGCTTCTGTATGGTTGCAGTGATGCAGATCCTGTGTTCCTGGGCATCAGTCATGGGGACAAGAGGGAGGCTGTCTGGAGGACTCCTGCACAGTAATTCGATGGTCGGAGGCAGCTATGGGCGTTCTTCGGATCAGCTGCACTTCGCGGTTTCAGAGCTTGGTAAATAGCACCACCACAGATCTTGGACACCGGTTGGGCTTCCTTCACTCCTTGAGTCCAGCACTCTGGTGAGGTGACTAGAGCTTGGGTCGACCTTCTTCGTGAGGGTCCTCAGGAGACTCCTGGAGCTTTTGGCCCACTTACAGACCTTGCACTCGACTACAGATTTCTCAAGCCCTGGCACTCGGTTCCAGCAGCAGCAAAGTAGTACAGCTAATTGGGGACGGTCTTCCAGCAAAGGTCGTCTTGGTTTTAGTTGGTGCCACTAACCCAAGGGAAGAAGTCGTCCTTTCCGGAGCTTCTCTTGTCGATCAGAAAAAAGGAGTTTCAGCACAACAGCAGGGCTTCACCGGGCAGTTCAACTGTCCAGGAGGATGCAGCAAGCTTCGCTCACAGTTTCTATGTCGGGGTGTTCTTCCCATTGGTCAACTCTGTCTTCAAAGAAGCCTTGTCTGCAGGTTTCTCCCATTCATGCACAGCCTATCTGTCACTCACACAGCAGGGTGGCTGTCGTGCAAGGACAGCCAGCTAGCCAATCAGGACTGGGTGCATTCAGGTAACCCTGGAGACTAAGGACATGGGAGTTTCGGGCACCTCGATCACTTCCTGCCCTGCCAGACACACTGGAGCCAGAGGCGAGTTTCAGTCCTGAATCCCGCCAAAGGCAAAACGAATAAAGGGCTCAAACCTGGTTAGGCACACAGAGTAAAACCCAAGAAAGATCTCACGAACAAGAAATGGCGAAAAAGACGACCGGGCCATTTTGACAAAATGGGCACCCATGGGTGCTATACTGCAGCGGAGGATTCAGCCGGTGGTAGAAAAGCACAGTGGTAGGAAAATTAAACCACTGCCACCAGCCATTTAAAGTTGTGAGGGTAACACAAAAAAAGTTACATGAGTAAGTAAAAAAGGGAGCTACTAAGTAACAACCCCAGCACTCCACATAAGATGGGTTGTGCTGGACCTACAACGAGAAAAGGTAAGTCAAGTCAATTTCACTTTACTATTCTTGGGAACAGTAGTTCACACAAGAAAAGGTATTTAAATCTAAGGAGGAACCTAAAGGATTTCTCTATGACACTGCACTGAAGGTGCTGTGTGTCACCATACAAAATGTAGATGCGTATGGAGTTCTTCAGATGCCAAAAACAAAGGAAACGCATAATCCAAATCAGATCAAAATACATGAAAGAGTAAGAAAAAGGGTTCACTCTCTCCAGGGTTCAAATTAACACGTCCTAAAGTCCAGCAAAAGAGCTGGGGGTCTCTAAGGTTAAAGGGAATTGGCACAGAAATTAGAATTCTCCCCAACAGTGGGACAGAAGGAAGCGAAGAAGATTGACCGGTCGATCCGTGTCCTCTGTAGGTGTTGCAGAAAAGGCACCAAAACTGCATAGTGGAACCAGAAGTTGCTGAAGTCGTGCTACAAGTCCTCCCTCAAGACTGCTGCTAAGAGATTCCGTCCAGAGTCCTGCCTTCAGTCATCAGACCAAGGAATCCGGAGGTCGGGTCCAGATCTGCAACATCACAGAGAATTCAGCACACACATTTTATTCTAATCTAAAGTACTGTGGGGAAAAAGGTATTGCTTACCTAATTCTAAGAAGTCACTCCAGAGCATTCGAGTGCATGCAGAGGCGTCCAGGGCAACCCCCCTCTTACCTCAGTCCCTTTCTCTAGTCCGTTTTAAAGTTTCCCTTGTTAGTTGTTAATTTTCTGCTACAGTAACACCAAAGACTGGAAGAAATCCACAGGAACTCTTCATTATTCGCAGCTTGTCAAGGCTTCAAGCCCTCTCCTAAATGCTTTTAGCTAGGGTAGTAGCATTTTAGGACTTAAAGGACTTACTATGCAAAAAAACAGTCTAGAACCTTGGACTAAGCTCACGTTACACTAACCATTTTCCTCCCCGTTATGCAAGATTATATGCAGTACCCTTTGGGAGACTACACCAACTTTGTCCTCCTGGCAAAAGGAACCCAACCTTTGGTATAAGTCTGTACTACACAGGTTGGTAGCGTGTTGAGCAGCCAGGCTTATCTCAAGAGGGGTCAATGTGAGCTTTAGGGGAGTTACTCAGAGATTTATTTATTTTATTTATTTGCATTTCTATAGCCCACTTACAGCCCTAGGGCATCGAGGCGCTGTTACATGAAATCTTGCATGAAAGTGTAATTGAGTAGGTTACAGGTGACCAAATCGCTCTCTTGGGTACAAGTGCATAGAAATCGGTGACTTAATACATGAAAGGTAGGTGTCTTGAAAACATAATCAAGTGGGCAAGCAATCAGTAATACATCCGAAATAACATAGCAACAGAGTAGGGAATACAGTTATACAAAAAGCTTGGTTTTGATGGCTTTACGGGAAGCTTGGTGGGACTCTATCATCCTTAGGTGAAAGGGAAGAGCGTTCCAGTGAGAAGCGGCCAGTGTGGGAAAGCTAGACCCCGCAGCGTGAACTTTCAGAGATTTAGGAGTGATGATAGTGTTGGCATAGCCCTTTCTGAGGGGCCTTCAGGGATTAACAGTGACAAGTATTCAAAAAAACGCTTACACAAAAGGTTTCTTGATTAAACAATTATTAATTTATTCAACAGTTAGAGTAAGCCTTCTTCAGAAGGGGCAATGTAATAGTAACACACAAATACACTCCAAAATACACACACTCAATATTTCTAAATCAGTAAGTACCCTTTTGGGATGGCCCACAGACACTACCTACACCTTCAGGTGACTTCAATATTTAGGGTGCTGGGGACATTAATATCACTGTTGCATTAAGAACATTCTACAGAGGCGTGTCAAAGAAAAGAGGTTTTCAGAATAAGACAAGTATTCACACAATTATTCTCAAGCAGGTAAGTACTTTCAAAATAACCGCCCAACGCAAAGTCAGTTAACCCCTTCCTGGAAGGAAGCCAACAACTAAGCGGTAGAAAGGTTCTTCTTGAGATTTACCCTGTGCGCCAAACCAGGCTTGGTCCCATTGTTCACTTTACCTTTGGCGGGATTCACGATTGAAGCTCGCCTCTGACTCCAGGGTGTCTGGGGTAGTCAGGAAGTAAGTGAGGGAGGTGCCCGAAACTCCCTGTGCTTAGTCTACTAGGAGACCCAAATGCACTCTTTGGTGATTGGCTGGCTAGCTGTCCGGCAAGGACAGCCACCCTGCTGGGTGAGTGACAGCTAGGCTGGAATGCATGGGAGAGAACTGACTAAAAGGCGAGTTTTTTGGCTTTGAAGGCAGAGTCGACCACTGGACGAAGGAACCGAAGAAAATCTTGAAAAGGACACCTGCTGCAACTCCTGGAATGTTGGTTTGCCCGGTGAAGCCCTGCTGCAGTGCTGAAACTCCAAATTCGTATCGAAAGTGAAGCCCCTGCAAGGACGACTTCTCCCCTTGAGTTGGTGGGACCAATCAACTCCAAAGTAAGCCACCTGGACATCCATCTCGGAGCTGGTTGAATTTCCACAAAGTTGCTGCTGGAAACCGTATAGCCTGGGGGAGGAACACCAGATTGTGTGTTTTACTTTTAATCTGGCCTAGAGCTCCAGGAAGATCCTCTGGACTCCCAGGAAGCAGGACTGCCCGAGCATGAGCCCCCTCAACAGAGTGTAGGACCCCAGGAACAAGAAAAGCCCATCTCGACAGCCAGGAACCACAGTGTTGCTATTTGCGGTAGAAGCGAGAAGCTGAAACACTGAACAGCCACTGAATTGAAGATTGCTGGTTGCGAGCGGCGACCATCCCATTGCAGGAGTCCCCAGAAGTCCTCCCTCTTGTCCCCACGACTGAGGCCCAGGAACAGTGATATCTGCAGAGCTGCACAGGAACAGAAGTCATCTGCTGCACTTTTTCTTCAATGCAAATGTACTGTTAAAAGTCTGAGAGAACTTACCTTTTACTGTAGAGTTGCTTGCATCTTCTACTACTCACAAGTCTAATCAGCTTGTGGCCCTGCATTTGATTCTTCTTTTCTTCAAAGACGCCTAAGAGATTGTGCAAAGACTTTTTCTACTTACCAACCAGAAGTGCTGCATCCTATATAAGACTTTTGCCCATTGACTTTGGCGTAGCCTATTGTACTGAATGACTCTTCCTCGGGGGATCCAAAAGTATTTGCCTGCTTAAGAATATTTGTGCTCTCTTGCATGTTCTAAATAACCTTTTCATTTGACTTATTACTATATGATTCAAAAGATCAAGTTACTTACCAAATCTGGTAACGTTCTTTCGATGGGATGTTCCTCCGATGTATTCCACATCTATGACAGGTAATGTCCACAGCTGTGCTGCTTTGGAAGATTTTCGGCAGAGGGCGTCCTGTGTCGATGGTGTCAATCCAATGTCCCTCGAGGGCCTCTGTCGAGGGTCGACGTCACCAGATGTTATATCACCCGTAGCCTCAGTTGTAGTTTTTTCCCCAGAACACGTGGCACCAATCTCCTACCAGTCTGACTGCAGATAGCTTTGCGGAAACGTAAGCTGCAATCACATAGGAAATTCTCCAGAGCGGCAGGTTGGGAGGGCGATCTGGAATTCATCGGAGGAACATCCCATCGAAAGAACGTTACCAGATTTGGTAAGTAACTTCGAAGGGATTGTGTCCTCCGACGTATTCCACATCTATGACAGACTCCCAAAGCAGTACCAAACTATGGAGGTCGGAAAAGAATTTAGAATACCCAATCAAATGGCGGAATAAAGAACCACCTTACCAAAGCCAGATCCCGCCCGTGGATTGAATCCAGGGCGTAATGTTTGACAAAAGTATGTAGAGAAGCCCATGTGGCTGCTTCACAAATATCCCGAATAGGAACACCCCGCTGAAGGGCAGTGGAGGTAGCCACGCCCCTAGTAGAGTGAGCACGTAAACCTACCAGAGGGTCCTTAACCGCCAAACGGTAACACTCAGTAATAGTGAGGATGATCCACCTGGACAAGGTCTGTTAACAGCCTGGCCCAACCGGTATCCAGTATAACCGATAAAGAGCTGATAGTCCACTCTGACCCGGGACATCCGCAAAATATAAAAGCTCAGAGCTCTCCTAGGATCCAACCTATGGAGCCTCTCCTCTTCCTTGCAAGGATGCAGAGGAGGATAAAACGACGGAAGAACTACCTTCTGGCTTAAATGAAATTCAGATACGACCTTCGGCAGAAAAGAAGGCCGCACCCGAAGGACAACCCTGTCCTTATGGAAAACAGTAAAGGGTGGCTTGGCTGAAAGTGCCTGCAATTCACTCACTCTGCGAGCGGAAGTAACCGCAACCAAAAACACTGTCTTGAAAGACAACAGTCTCAAAGGACAAGAGTGCAAGGGCTCTAATGGAGCACCCATCAGAAACTTCAAAACCAAATTCAAATCCCAAATTGGCACCTGGAAAGGGGACGGCAGAAACACATTAGTCAGTCCTTTTAAAAAACTGCAAAATCAAAAAGGTATCTTAAAGAACACTCTTCAGACGAGCGCTTAAATATGGACAGCGCCGCCAGATAACCCTTAATGGTACCCACTTGCAAGCCCTTGTGGGCCAAAGAAAGCAGAACAGACAAAACCATAGGAATGGAACATTGGAAAGGATCAACATTCTGTCTCTTGCACCAGTCGCAGAACTTATGCCAACGGCAACAGTACAGGGACTTCGTTGCTGGCCGCCTGGCCGAAAGCAACACCTCCATCACATCATCCGGGAGGTCCCATTCCTTGTATCTCAACATTTCAGATACCAAGCATGAAGGTTGAGAGCCCTGACCTCTGGATGGAGAACCTGAACCCCCCCTCCCTCGAGAGCAGATCCTCTCGGTAAGGAAGATGGCGTGGAGGGCAGATGGACAATTCGAGAAGGTCCAGGTACCACGCTCTCCTGGCCCAAATCCAGAGCCACCGGAATCATGCGGGTCCCGAACCTCTGCAACACTTGAGGAGTGACAGGGACTGGAGGAAACGCGTACAGCAGCGGGAATGACCAATCCACCATGAACACGTCTCCTAGGGCTCCTCTTGGAGGAAATTGCCTTAAGCAGAATTTCTCGCACTTCTGGTTGACACTGGTGGCGAAGAGATCCACTTGCGGGGTTCCCCTAAGGGCGAAGATCTCCAGAAGGAATTCCTGAGCCAACTCCCACTCGTGAGAGACTGTGCTCTGCCTGCTCAGAGTGTCCACCGCCACGTTTTCGTCTCCGGCCAGATGAACTGCCGAGATCGAAAGACCTTGTTCGATGGCCCAGAACCAGAGCTGCATCGCCTCCCTGCACAACGGGAGCAACCCTGCCCCCCTTTTTTTGTTGAGGTAATGCAAGGCCACTGTGTTGTCCGTCATAATCAGGAAACGTTTCCCCTGCAAGCCTGATGGCTCTCAGCTCTTGGACTCCGACAGAGACCAATGACCGCTGACTGTCAGTCCATTGGCATGAGCACCCCATCCTGTGAGGGAAGCATCCGTCACAATCGTTACCTCCGGCCATGGTTGCAAAAACGGTTCCTCCTTCAGCAGGTTCCTTTCGTCGGCCCACCACAGAAGATCCTGGCAACCGAGAGTGGAATCTGCAAGGGATCCGACATCTTACCCGAGAACTGGGACCACTGCAGTTTAAGGGCCCATTGCAGGGATCTCATCTGTAGTCTGGCCTCTGGCACCAGAAAGATGCAGAATGCCATACGAGGCCCAGCAACCTTAAGAAGTCGAAAGCTGTGAGACACTGGGCACTTTGCAACTTGTCCAGCATCTGCACAATGTGATGAACCCTGACCTGGGGAGGCGAACATTTCCCCAGGGACGTGTCTAGCACAGCACTGATGTACTGGAGCTTTTGGGATGGTGTCAAATGCAACTTCCTGAATTTCAGGGAGAAGCCCAGCCTATGGAGGGTGCGGCAGGTGAGACCGAGATGATCCAAAACTTGCTCGAGAGCGCGCGCTCGGATCAGCCAGTCGTCCAGGTAGGGGTAGACGTGAATCCCCCCTCGCCTGAAGTACGCTACCACCACCACCATGAGCTTGGTGAAGACCATCGGGGAGGAGGTCAAACCGAATGGCAGGACCCGAAACTTAAAGTGCGGGTCGCCAGCTGCAAACCTCAGGTACTTCCTGTGCTTGGGATGAATCGGCACATGAAAGTACGCGTCCTTGAGGTCGAGAGACACCAACCAATCCAGAAGCCGAAGGGCCTGGAGGACCTGAGAAAGAGTAACCATCTTGAACTTGTCCTTCCTGAGAAGTTTGTTTAACCAACGCAAATGACGGGTCTCAGTCCTCCGTCTTTCTTGGGAATCAAAAAATATGGGGAATACCATCCCTTGTTCCTCTCCGCCACAGGCACCAGTTCTATGGCACCTTTCCCCAGCAGGGATAGGATCTCCTGCGCAAGGAGCGGATCTGGCTGCTTCAGAGAGAGCTTCCCCGGTGGATTGTTGTGAGGCCGCTGCAGGAAGAGAAGGCAGTAGCCGTGGGCTATGGTATCCAGAACCCATGCATCTGAAGTAATGGAACGCCGTTCTCCAAGATGCTGTGCTAGCCTGCCCCACACCCGCGAACCATGAGACATGGCCTCATGAGTGAGTTGTAGCGGCTGCGGCAGCTCCTGATGGCAAAGAGGCAATTGCCCGAGCGGCTTTGGCACCACAATTTCCCCGACCACCACAGGTACCTTTTCGCTGCCCCCTTTGACTGGCAGCCCCTCTTGCTCTACCAAAAGAGGAGTGGTAGCGAAAGGAACCTCCCCTCCATTGCTGTCCCCTAGGACGAAAAGGCGGAGGTTGCCGTACTGCAACGCTCAAAGACTTCGCTGCAGCTTTGGATGTCTGCAACCTCTCAAGGCTCTCGTCAGCCTTGCTGCCAAACAAATGAACGCCGTCAAAGGGCATGTTTAGAAGACGGGATTGCACATCCGGGGCAAAACCCGCCTTCCACAACCACACAACCCTGTGTATCACGATGCTCGCAGCCATGGACCGGCTGACACCATCTGCCGTGTCCAAACCCGACTGAAGGGATTCGCACGTAGCATCCTTGCCGTCTTGCACGAAGGCCAGAAAGCCATCCCTTTATTCCCCCTCGGGAATATGCTCAGCCGCAAAAGACGCACAGTTCCACAGAGTGTGTGTAAACTTTGCAAAGGCACAAGTGGAGTTGGCCGACTTCAACGACATACTCCCAGTAGAAAATACTTTCCTCGCCCAACCATCAAAGCACTGGTCGTCCCTTTCAGGAGGGATTATAGTGTACGCAGCCTGCTTCGAGGAGGCCGTAGCCGCCTGCACTACCAAACTCTCCGGAGTAGGGTGCGACGATAAGTAGCAGGGGTCACTACTGGATGGGCGGTATTTTTTCAGGAACGACCTGTTAACTGCCGACAGACGCTCTTGAGCAGTCCAAGCCGCCGCCACCCTCTTTTGCAAAGCCATGTGAAACGGCAACACTAGGTCAGTGGACGGACCCGGATCCAGGATATCAGTCAAGTCATCCTGATCAAACTCCACTGGGGGGAAAGACCACCCCAAGTACTCCATCACCTCTACATGAGACGCCTATAGGAAGACTAAGCATGCGCCCCTGGTTCAGGCCGGCCATACTCCACCTCCGGAGAGGCGTCGAGGTCACTGGCGTCATGCAATGACTGACGGGAGTTCCTCCATCTGACTATGACTATGCTCAGACAAAAGGTCATCTGGGACGACAGGATGCACAGGCAAGCCCATCTCCTGATCAGACAGTTCATCAACCTCCGAAATTTCTTGCAAAGGGTGGAAAAAATCTAATCTAGGAGGAGAAACAGACCTGGGCTCAAAAACAGGCCTCACAGACTTACTGCAAGCCTTCCTCAGAGGTTCCACAGCCCTCAGGGGCACCTCCGGCAAATCCTCCACAAACGGCGTCGAGGGAATCGGCGTCGACCGATGCGCCGACGGCATCGACGACTTCTTCGGGGGCAGAGCCTCGAGAACGTCCATTGACGGACATGGCGCTGATGGCGTCGACGCCTTCTTCGAAAGGCTTCACAGGTTTCGACGGTCTCGATGGTGTCGAGGACCTGGACCTGGCACAGCTATGGCGATCTCCCTTGTCCGATCAGGACCTCGACGGTTCCCGATGATCGAGACGACCTCCTGAGCCCGAAGGCGTGCGAGTGGTGGACCAAGCCTGTTCCCTTCCTAGAATGCCTCTAGGCAGAGGAATGGCGGGAACCACTCCTAGACCGAGACCCCCTGGATTTTCACCAACGCAGAGAGTCGCCCCTCGAGTCATCGGTCGAAAGCCCAGCGGACTTCGATTTACGGGGTTTGGACACCCTACCTACCTTTAATTTCCCCTTACGCTCCTGCAAGACCTTAGACGTCAGGGACTGGCAGTCCTCGCAGTAGTCAGTGGCGTGGCTTTCGCCGAGGCAGCAGAGGCAGATGTCATGCAGGTCCGTGATGGACATTTTCGAACCGCAGTCCCGACATTTTTTAAAGGCCGACCTCGGGGTAGTAGAGGAAGATGAAGACATCGTTCGAAGTAAAGAATCGAGATTCTTCCGAAGCAAACACGTTTGTGGAAAAAAACGAACTGAGGCTACGGGCGTTGCGTTTCCTATATATAACATCCGGTGACGTCTACCCTCAATGGAGGCCCTCGAGGGACATTGGATCAACGCCATTGACGCAGGACGCCCTCTGCCGAAAATGTTCCGAAGCAGCACAGCTGTGGACATTACCTGTCAGATGTGGAATACGTCGGAGGACACAATCCCTTCAAACAGTGATCTATTAAAGTCCCCAGCACCCTACACATTGAAGTCACCGGTGGGTGTAGGTAGTGTCTGTGGGCCATCCCAAAAGGGTATCTACACAGGGTAAGTACACTGAACCTTGGGTAGACATGCACATCAAAGAAACTCTTACATTTCTAATATATATAAAATTATATATTTGTTATATGTACACCAGAATTACTTTAAATATGTTAGACGTTTACACTAGAACACTTCGGAATACTTGATAACACACTTCAAAGGACACTTTCACTTTTGTGTGTGTTCGCAGTTACATTTGTAGCAACGTTAGTAAGGGAAAAGATAATGCTATTGTTACTACGCTGTTAGGGGGAATTCTCATTTCTGTGCTAATTTCCTTCAACGTTATAGACCCTGAGCTATTTTGCTGGACCTTAGGACTTTTTTTTCACCCTGGAGTGAGCTAGACCTTTTTCTCACTCTCTCATGTGTCTGACCCGATTTGTATTATGTGTTTCCACTGTTTTTGGAGTCTGAAACTCCATAGGCATCTACCTTTTAAATGGTGACACACAGCACCTTTAGTGCAGTGTCACAGAGAAATCCTTTAGATTTCTCATAAAGATTAAAAACCTTTTCTTGTGTCAACTACTTCTCCCAAGAATAGTAAAGTGAAATTGACTTTACTTATCTTTTCTCTTTGTGGGCCCAGCACACACCATCATATGTGGAGTGCTAGGGAGGGGGGGAGGGGTTACCTAGTAGCCCCTTATCCTACATTCTCATGTAACATTTTTAGGTCTCACTCACTCCAGGGTTAAAATTAAAAAGTCTTAAGTCCAGCAAAAGAGCTGGGGGTCTCTAAGGTTGAAAGGAATTAGCACAGAAATGAGAATTCTCCCTAACGGTGGCCTATACTAATTGTGTAGGATAAGGTCTGACTTCCCTAGAAATACGGTTAGGTTTCCTGAACAAGGCCTATGCTTTGGTCTGTGTACTTTAAAGCATAGTGTTCTGTTTTTATAATTGTGGTTATATATCATGTTATAGTACTTATTTACCCAGGATTCTTCTTGGCCTACTTGTATTTAAATAAACCCTTTATTTTTACAATATAAATTCTTTGTACCGATTCTACAGCCCTCTCTCCCTCCCAAGAAAAGCCTGGCTGCTCTGTCTGAGCAAACCTGAACTCTGGTGGTACATCCTTATACTAAGAGTGGAGTATTGTACTATCTCAGTTGAATGGTCCTAACAGTCTAGGGTGATACAAAAGTATCCCCATTGCACTGCAAGGTGCTGTGTGCAACATGAAAATGTTACCCAAACAGATAACAAAATCAAAAGACTAATGCAAAAGGTTTCCAGGTACTAACAGTCTGAAGAACTAGTCTGTTTCCCCATAACAAGTGAGCAAAAGGCCAGTGAAGGACATAGTAAAAACAAATAATGTGGGGGTCCATAGAATATGGAGGGAAAGTTGATAAGAGAAAGGTTTCCGAACACTGTGATGAGCCAAAGATCTAAAACAGGTTTAAACTGATGTTTTTATGTCAATGCCTAGGCAAAGGAATAACTTATTTTACTATGGCCTGCAACTGAGAAAGCTCCCCATAGCTAGACTTGCTGCAGCAGTCTCTATCGTAATCAACCACGGAATCCAGCCAGCACACTGCACTGTAACGTGCCTTGTTCATTATAATTCTCTATGGTCCCCTTTAGCATAGGATAAATGTCAGCCCAGGTTATTATATAATTGTGACACGCACTCTCTTTCCCTAGTCCACTGGAAGTTATCCAAATATGGCTCACCGTGGGGCGATTCGTTGTCATAGTGTCCTTGTTTTGTCCCCCAGCTTTCATTCAGCACACAGCCAATCTCCAGGCTCCAACACCTCTGACAGAGGGCCCAGCATTACCAGAACTCTTGAGTACTCCTTACAAGGGAACTCATAACAAATAACTGGTTTTAAGCCATCACTACTCACAGCAACTCTTCAGCACATCAAGGCCATCACACATCGATATCAGGATTTTGAAAAATACCAACACATTGCACTGCTAACTGACAAGGGGCCTCATTACGACCCAGGCGTTAAGGGTTAACGCCGTCGTTAACCCTTAACGCCTGATTCTGATTTTAACGGCTGCTTTTAGCAGCCGTTAAAATCCATGGCGCTAAACTGCCATGATGCTAATTACGCCACCGTAATTTATGGTGGCGTAATTAGCGCCTTCCCCACTCCCATTATGCCCTATGGGGCAAAAATGGGAATGGGGAAGGGAAAATGGGAAATGGGGATTTACCGCCCCACTCACCTTGGAATGGGGCGGTAAATCCGCCATCCACCATGGTCTAAACGTAGTTTAGACCATGGTGGTAAAGTTGGCGCAATTAGCGCCTGGGTTGGAATGACCCCCAAGATAATCGACTTCTCCAATATGAATAGTCCCTATTTTTTTCCTTACCGTTTTTGGTCTAAACCCATACTACTACACACGCAACCAGAATCACTACCACTCAACCTTATGTTCTCTTTCCCTTTTTGTTGTGAACCATTGTCTGTCTGTTATGTTCTCCAACTCTCCCTCTTTGCCATTCCCCACGTACATTCCCCCTCCACACCCAATTCCTTTTCACTCCACAGACCGCGATCTGGCTACAGTTCACCTATACAGACAGGGTTTTGATCTGATGCTTTAAGACTACTACAGTGGTGATGTGCGCAGTACAAAAGCCAATTAGCATAACAAAAAATGAAACTAGCAGGTGATATCACATAACACTCAATAATATATATACATTCACCATAGGTTCTTAACATGCATTCAAATGACAATCACATTGAAACAAGTCATTATTGCAAGAAAGATCGAACCAAGTCACAAGTGATTTTTCCCAACTTAAGCAGTCCAATCCCTAAAAAGAATGGGGCCTTTTGCCCAAAAGTCACAGGATACAAAATGCTTCTTCCCAGAATGTATCTGTAGCAGATAGTTGCATCTCTTCTTTTGAACAATCATCAACACAAATAACCTAAATTACTAAGTAAGCCAAATGTCCTCTCCTCTTTCAGATGGTACTACACTGGTTCAACGATAAAAGGCAGTGAAATGGAATGGTCAGATACAAAGAGACTAGTTCTCAATGTTATCCTAAGGAGGATAAGGGGGAGACAAATGGTTTGCGTTTACTTACTCCCCTGACTCCAATATTCCCAGAGGACTCGAGGGGTTGACTTGGGAGATGGGCGAGTGGGGGGAAGGAGAGCGACGCTGGAGGTGGGTTTCTCACCATTGGTTCCGGTGAGAGGGGCCCAGGAGCTGCTGGTTCAAGGATTTTTCCTGTCAGGCCTCTTAGGGGAGTTATCCTAAAGTCCAGTTGAGGTAAGACTTCATAAAATAGCATACAGGTCCCCAACTCTTACGTATCAGTCTTTACTACTCATAGAACCTTGGTAGAGTGGCAGAGCAGTCAGGCTCATCATAAGAGGAAGAAGTGAGCTGCAGCTAAGTACACTGAACCGAGCTAGTACAGTAGTACAAAAACGCACCAATACATATATTTTAAAATATATATTATTTACACAAGGAATCTCTTAAAATACTTCTATCACTTAACAGACACAGGATTACTTATAAATACTTTTCAAAGGCCACTGCTTAGTTGGTAGTTGCTTGTGGTACAATGTTTACAGCGTTTGACACTAATGAACAGTGCTACCGTATTATCGGTACAACTGCACAATCGCGCACAGAAAAAGATATATATCATAATTGTATTTATTTAGCAAAACCACATGAGAAAGTATTTTAGCAAGGGAAAAGGTTGGTTAGTGAAACAGTAGCAGAGCTTAAGGCTCTAGCAGAGTTTTCTCTGCAAACTAAAGATTTAAAAGTCGGATCACTAACTCTATGCAAAAGTTAGGTTGGAGAGGGGTCAAAGTCTTACAAAGCAGTAGAATAGCAAAGGTTCAAGTGGATACTTTTGGTCTCTAGTTAAGGATGCTAGACGAATTAACACAACGTTGTAGACCCTGTTAAACGACTTGCAAAAAGAACACAAGCCAACAGCATGGGTGAGATGTAACGGTGGACACCCTGGACACCTCTTCATGCACTCCAATCACTCTGGAGCGACTTCTTGGTTACAGGTAAGCAAAACCTTTTCACCCCACAGTACCTTATGTTAGAAGAAATGCTCATGGCTGGATTCTCCTTGGTGTAACAGCGCTAGACCCAGTCTCTGGTGTAAGGGAGCTTCTCATTTATGTGCTAATTCCCTTCACCCTTAGAGACCCCCAGCTCTTTTGCTGGACTTTAGGACTTTTAATTTTTATCCTGGGGTGAGAGACCTTTCTCACACACTCCTATTTTTTTTATCTGATTTGGACTCACCTTTAGTGCAGTGTCACTGAGAAGTCATTTGGATTTCTCAAAAGTTTTACATACCTTCTCTTGGGTGAACTACTGTTCCCAAGAGTAGTAAAGTGAAGTGAAATTGACTTTACTTACCTGTTTTTCCTACATAGGTCCAGCACACCCCATCTTATGTGGAAGTGCTGGGGGGTTACTTAGTAGCCCCTTTTTCCTACTTACTCATGTAACGTGTTTTATGTTACCCTCAATACTTTTAATGGCTGGTGGCAGTGGTTTAAATTTTCCTACCATTGTGTGTTTCTACCGCAGGCTGAATCCTCAGCTGCAGTAGTGCACCGATGGGTGCCCATTTTGTCAAAATGGCCCCGGTCGTCTTTTTTTGTGATTTCTTGCTTGTGAGGTCTTTCTTGGGTTTTACTCTGCACGCCAAACCAGAATTAATCCTTTTGTACGTTTTGCCTTTGGCGGGCTTCAGTGCTGAAACCCCCCTCTGGCTCCAGTGTGTCTGGCAGTGCAGGAAGCGAGGGAGGTGCCTGAAACTCCCTGTCCTTAGTCTCCTTATTTATTTTATTTTTTAAACAATTACAACCAAAACAAAATGCCAAAGACTTACAGCTCACATTGTTACATTTCAAGATCTATTTGCATTTTCAAGTCTGCTGCCCACCCCTCACCTTCCAATCAGAGCCTACTTAGTTTCTTGCGCTGCGCCTGCTTATGCTAAGGGGATTCCCCTTTCCGTATCCTCCTCCGAATCCTGGTCGTCTGAGCGGTCATGGGCAGAACCCCAAATTGTAGCCACTAGGTGTTTCCAGGCTGTCAGGGTTTCTGCCCCTCCCCCCCACCCTCTGTTCCCAGTTTCGTACCATACTGCTGTTTCAGCTTCGGTCCATTTTTGTAGGTCACTCCACCAGGTTTCTATTCTAGGTCTGTTACATGCCTTCCATCCCATGGCTATTCTGCGTTTGGCAAGTATGTATGCCAAATCCTTTAGTTTGCTCACATGTTTTAGTTGGCGTGGCCTAGGGAATCCTCGTAGCAGACATGCCCATGCTGATTCAACATCTAATTTAAATTCCATTGTCTTCAAACCGGTGGGCTATTTCACCCCAAAATTTACCAATTTCCGGGCATGCCCAAAACATATGTAACATCCACGCATTGTCTTCTCTGCAGTTAGGGCATGTTTGCCTTTCTGCATTCTTGAATTTGGCTATTCTTTGGGAGTCATATATGCTCTATCGGTTATATACAGCTGTATTTGCTGCAGCCTCGCATTTCTGGATACTTTTTTGTGGTACCCTTGTGTTCGCTCCCACATCCCATTACTCATTGGAATCTCTGCCTCTTCTTCCCAGTCCTGTCTCAGTTGCGTCACCTTTTTTCCCCACTTTGGTCATCAAGAGTTTGTATATTCTAGAAATCTCATGCCCCCCCCCCTATGCAATATCATATATCGTGTCTATGACAGCATCAGGTTGCTCCTCCAAAGTTGTCGCTGACCATGTCTCTAATTCGCCGTACCATTCCATTATATGTGATGTACTGCCCTTCATGCAATCCCGTTTCCTCTACCAGCCCCTCAAACCCCTTTATCTCCCCTTCCTACAACATATCTCCCATTGTTACAATTCCCACCGGTTCCCAATGCCTCCTAATTGTCTTCATTAGTTGCTCATCTTTCCCAGCCAGCGCGAACAGTGGTATTTGTGGAGAACATGGTGTCGGGTTCCCCATGGCCTGACAAGCTTTCCGCCATATCTCCCAACCCAGTACCAGCATCTTTGGGCGTTTTTTTTCTCTCTTCCTTAGGCAACCGTATTATTTCTTTTAGGAAGAACAGGGCACATTCTAATCGGAGCAATCTAGATTCCGAGGTATGGTCCTCCGACAGCCACTTTGCCACATACTGCAGTTGACTTGCTAAGTAATATCTCATAGTTCGGCAGTTTTATACCCCCTTTCTAGTGTGTATTCTGCAACTTCCTTGTCCTGTGCCATAGGAAACCTCTGCATATGCTCTGTAGCTTCTGGAAGAACCGTCTCGGTATCAGGCATGGTATATTCCCAAATAAATGTAATAGTCTGGCAATACTATCATCTTCAACAGCGCCCCCCCTTCCACCCATTGCCAAGGGGAGCTTGGACCAGAACCTCATGCCGTTTTCCATTTTCTGCAGCGCTTTCTCTGTGTTGTATTTATGTTAAGCCTCCATGGAGTGATAGATGTCTATCCCCAGGTATTTAAATGTTTTTGGTTCCCTTTTGCAAGATCGGTAGTTGATCGCATGGGGTCGCTATATACCTCCGTAATGGTAATATGCATGATTTCTTGGGATTCACCGCTATCCCAGACAGTGACGCAAATCGATCCATCACTTCCAGAATATATTGGAGATTTTCTTCGGGGTATCGTAAGTATAGCAGCATATCATCCGCGTATAGCGAGATTAGATGCGGCTCTCTGTTTATTCTTATCCCTATGACCTTGCATTGCTGTCTCAGGTATATTGCCAGAGGTTCCAGCGCTAAGATATACAGCATCAGTGACCAAGGACAACCCTGTCTGGTACCTCTGCTCAGTTGCCATGTTTCGGAGATGACAGCTCCAGTTTTGACTCTGGCTAGCGGCGCACTATACAATAGTTCAACCCACTTGAGGTATTCTGGTTCTATCCCATAACGAGTCAGAGCAGCCTTCAGCCAAGGCCACCTGACAGAGTCAAATGCTTTAATCGTGTCTAGTGATATAATTGCCATCTCCTCCGTATTTTCTTTTGTGTGTTTTATAACCCAATGGAGTCGTCTGAGGTTATCAGATATGTTCCTGCGCGGAACATACCCTATTTGATCAGGGTGTATTAATTTGTTGATAATTCGTTTCATTCTGTTTGCTAATACCGCTGTAAGTATTTTACTATCTTGATTCAGCATCGATAGTGGTCTGAACGAGCCGCAGTCCCCGCCCAACTTATTAGGTTTTGGGAGGGGCATAATTACTGCTTCTCTTAGGGATTCCGGCAGCCTCCCTATCTCGAATGCCTCATTTAGCATTGAAAGTAGCAGGGGCAGTACCTAATTTCTGTACATTTTATAGAATTCACTGGGGAGCCCATCCGCCCCCGGGGTTTTACTAGTGGGTAGTTGTACCACCATCTCTTCCAACTCTTCTAGTGTAATCGGGGCATCTAGGACCTCGCTCTCCGCCGCGCTAATTCGTGGCAATCCTATATCCTCCAGCGTGTACATTATTTCCTGGTTATTGCAATCTTCTCCATCCCCATATAATTTTCTATAGTATTCTAGGAACTCCCTGTTGATACCCTCTTAGGTGTCTACAGTTGCCCATCTTCTCCTGTTATTGCCCTTGTTATTGGTCTGGGGGTCTCTCTTTTGTACAGCCATGCTAACATCCTTCCGGGTTTGTCTCCACCCGCATGCTGCCTCTCTATGTACTTTTTATAGTTTAGGTTACATAGCCTCTCCCAGTGTTCTGCACATTCCTGTTGCAGTTGGTTTATGGTTTTGGCATTCTCGTTCGTGCTGCCCCCTCTGATTAGGGCTATCTCTAGTTTGGTTTCGGCTTTCTGTAATTCTCTTAGTATGCCCCCCTGCAGCCCCTTTGATTTAGCTATCGCTATCCCTCTCACCACCACCTTGAAGGCTTCCCATAGCGTACCAGCAGACGCCACACTCCCGGTATTAGTCTCAAAGTACTTTACAATTTCTTCTCTTAGGTCCTCTCTAAACATTACATCTTTGAGTGGTTCAGCTCTGAGTCGCCAGGTCGATATTTTGGCCCTTGGCCAAAATACCGGCCTGGCAGTATTGAGATCAATGGTGAGTGGTCCGAAAGAACCCTCCGCCTTGTATTCTGTCTGTAGTACTTCTGCTGCCACTTCTTGCATGGCGAACATAGTCTAGTCTCGTGTACAGGTTATGTGGGGCTGAGTAATGGGAATAGTGCCTGTCTTGTGGGTGGCGCACCCTCCATATGTCCTCTAGTTGCAAATCCGTAAGCAGGGTCTGCAGGGCTTTAGCTGCTGGGGCAGGCGTATCTGGTTTATTATCCGACCTGTCCATCCTGAGGTTTAATGTACTGTTAAAATCTCCTCCCCAAATCACTGCCACCCCCATGTGCTGACTTAATTTGCTGTATAGGGTCTTAAAGTATGTGTCAGTGTCCTGGTTTGGAGCGTATGTGTTGATTAGACATATTTCTCTATTTTCCACCAGGCCCCGTATGATCACCAACCTCCCGTCCTCATCAATTGTGGATTGTAGTAGCTGCAATGGGACATGCAGTGTTACCCAAGAAAGTACTCCCCTGGCGTAGGCCGAATATGCTGCTCCAATAACGGTACCTCCCCACTTTTTCTGAATTATCTCCAACTTTTCTGTTGTGAGGTGGGTCTCTTGTAGTAGGGCTATATCTATTTTCTGCCTTCTGAGGTACATCATGACCTTGTTCCTTTTCAGGTAGTTATTAAGCCCCCTGACATTCCAGGAAGTTACTTTAAGGTCCCCCATGCTCTATCCTATCCCAACCCCCCTTCGTGCCTTCCCGACCCTTATCTAGTATGCAGGTGCTAACGCGTGTAGGCTCGTACCCCAACCTAAACTACCCTTAACTATTAACACTTCAACTACCCAAACCTCCCCACCTCCCTTTCCTCCTTTCCTCCCCCTTCCTTCCCCGCCCCAACTTCATCCCCAACTCCCTGCCTTCCCTCCCCCATCCCAACTGTTGCCCAGCTCCATCCCTGGATCTCAAGCACCCCCGCATCTTGACCGATTCTTGGCTGTCACCAGTACTCTGGGCACAGCAGGGAAGTAACACCCTATTGGTGTCCTTACTACTTTAGCTATCGGGGGTAGGTTGTCCTCATTCTGCGTCTCCCTTTTTGGCTATTGTTCGCAGTGCATTTATGGCTCCTATCTTCATTATGCAATTCTATATTCTAGTCCATTACGTCCGCCTACTGATTTATCAATTAGTCCGCATCCGGGCACGCAAATTGCTCTCGTTACTGGCACCTCATTAAAGTATCTCCCACCTCCTACAATATCAAACATACCGCCGTATCACTTATCCTGTCCATCTCGTTCCTGGTCGTCTTCAGCATCGGGACACCCCTGGATATCCAGCCAGCCTGCCACCTCCTGCGGGGTTTCAAAAAAGTGTACTTTCCCTTTGTGTAGGACCTTAAGTTTTGCAGGGTACAAAAGCATGTATTTGAATCCAGCTGTCCTCAATTGTCATGAGCACTGTTTCCAAGGAGTCAGGACAAGCCCAACATCCCCGGAAGCAGGCTCACAACCCCCGCCCCTGGTCCCAACCGACCCCTATCGGGGCCCTCTGGACCATGTCCTGGCGCCGTTGGCGCCAGGCTCATAAGAATCACCGGTCCCGGCGCCAGAGGTGCCGGGCTCATACTTTGGGTAAAGGTGCTTGGGTGGACTTACCTGTAGCAGACCATGCTGCATACTCACCTTCACAAGTCCTGGCAAAATGAAGCCTCAGCCTTCTGCTGGGTGGGACTATTTTTCCAATCTGGAACTACTTTCTTACCTGGGTGGGGCTGGCATCACTCCTTGACTCGAACACAGGAACTCTTTTTCTCTTGGGCGAGGCTGAGGAGGAAGACACCTAATCACCTCAACACTATTTAAACCACACCCGATTGGAAGAATGTGCTTCGCGTTATTCTGCATCTGCAGCAGGACGCTCACTGAGTCAGCTCCAGTCTTCTAGTGATATCTTCTGCGCCAGCCTGTGAAAACAAGTCAGATCTTCACTTACCATCCAGGGATCCAGTCTCCGGCGCACCTGTCAGCAAAGGAACATCAGGTTAGCAAAAGACAACGCTTTAGCAGCCGCGCTTACTTACCTGAATCCACGGCATCTTCCGAATCCCGCGGCCTCTACCTGCAAGACAAAGAACTCGGGTTAGTTCAAAAAGGGGGGAATTGGACGCAATTATATTTTCACTTACCGGAGCTGTGCGCTCCTCTCCATCTCCTTTTCTGCTGCATCTCCGCACCTGCAAATCAAGAAAAAGACATTAAGAGGTGCGAATAAACCTGTCAGCCAGCATATTACTTACGTGCTCCTCCACGTGCACGGACCTTCATACTTACGTGCATCCGTATGCTCAGCATATAGCATTTCGGCACCTAAGAAACAAAGGCAAAGACTTCATTAAAAGGTGCTCTCGAACTTTACAAACCGACCAGCATCCGCTCGTGCAGAAAACGACGGCATCGCTTCTTCAGCAGCTTTAAACCCTCTGAGGCTACAAGAGACTTAAAGTAATCCCAGTGAAGTAACTGGAACCCAGCGCCCCTGCATGAGTCGCAGGATGGAGAGCCCAGCATTTACATATCTAAGGTGAGAGCTCATTCAGACTTTGGGCCTCAGGGGAAAAAACGAATAAGGAGGAGAAGCCCAACCAACAACCAGCCATTAATCCCTTTTTCTTCCGCCTGCAGACACCTTACCCTACAAGTCAGACATTCCATAAGAGGAGGTCCGGTCCAGAGGACCATCCGAGTCCTGCGCTTCTCAATTGAAGACACGGTAACTGTCCAGCCAGGATCTGCGCCTCCGTGGGAACCAGGTGAGCGTTACATCAATCTTCTTTTCACTGCAACGTAGCTGTACCGTTGACTCTGTACCAGCATGGTATAATCCGGGTACGCAGTGATGGTCGCCGCAGCTCGCTTTATTGTTCCTCCTTTCCGAAAAAATTCTAAGATCTTTTCCCTGTCTCTGTAGTTTAATATCTTTGCTATTATGGCTCGGGGAGGGGCCCCAGGTTGCGGTCTTCTCATCAGGGCCAATGTCCGCTCGTTCAATCGCAAACCCCTGGGAGAGCTTGCCTGCCCCTATTTCCTGGATGAACATGTTTTCCACATCGTCTGTGGTGTCCTGGCCTTCTCCTTCCAGTAGGCCCACCACGCGTATGTTATTGCGTCTCGCCCTCCCTTCAGCTTCCTCAGCTCGGTTTTCCAGGTTAGACATTTGTTGCTTTAAAATATGGACTTCTTTGGTGTTGGTGGTGCTAACCTCGGTGTTGGTTTTAACAGCGCTTTCTAAGCCACTTGTTCGGTCCGCTAGTGCTCTTACGTCTTGTCTTAGTAAATTGACCTCTATCCCTACAGCGTCTATCTTGGTTTCCAATGCCGCTTTGAGGTCTGCCATCGCGGCTCCCCAAGAGGATTTCAGATCCGTTATGGCCACCAGGATCTGGCGGTCGTCCCTCGGCAAGGTCTTTCCTTCCGGAGTGGTGTCTGTGGACTGTGCAGGCGTGGTCGGGGCTTGCGGTGTTTTGGCGAATATGTCCTTAGTTGGCTGCTTGCGTTTACCTTTGCCCCCCTTGAGCACCATTGCTCTGAACGTCCCAGGTCTCGCCCTTCTACTGCTCAGGTTTCACGCCTTCCTCACTGTGTTTCGGTGTTTGTGTTGGTCCCCGGCTTGGTATCTCGAGTACTGGCTTCTCTGTGGCCTTGTCTGCCGCATACGCTTATTGCTCTGTGTGCAGGGCACCCATGCTCCGGTGCACTTAGTTGTTTCGTGTGGGCTTTGGCACAGCACCAAATCCTTGCTTATGACTTTGCCCCGTTACATCTGGTCCTCCCTTCGACGTACATGTTGCGTGCTTCCTACGCTCGGATGGTGTGCGCACTGGTTCTCCAAGCGCTGTTTTAAATGAGGGCGAGCCCGGTTCTAGTTCCGCTTGTGTGATGGCCCTTTGCAAGGCTAGCTTGCCTCATTGTTATGCTGCCCTTATTAGTCAGCCGGCATTTCTTTTCTGCCTCGCCGTGGGTGCCCTACCCACCTCCTCCTTTTTTACTCACCTCCACCTTTATTAATTTATTGGGAGTGAACCTTCTTCCATGCCAAGGCCCACTGTCTGCATGCCTTTAGCTACTGCTTAGTTCCTCTGTCCTCATGGGGCCATCGCTGGACAGCCATTCGGTGCCCAGTTTTGATCTGCGCCCTCCAGGCGCTTTATTCTGTGTACCGCAGCGTTCTGGTATGCCCTTGTTCTGGTGCCTACTTGGCGCGTCTGTGTTCTCTTGTTTGTTATCGGGGGCCACTCCTCGAGCATCACCTGCTGGGTGCACCTCGACCTGTTATTATTGATATGTTACTTATTTTAGGCAAACTGCTGTGTTCATGTGGTGCCCATTAGCTCTAAGGGTGGTATTGTCGTTCTGCGTGATGTCTTCCATTATAAGGGCTATGTTGGTTTATAATTTCCTGCTTCCCCACGGCGCTGTTGGGCAGTGGCTGTGTTTATTCCTCTGCCTTTACTGCATGGTGCTCTCCTCTAGAGCTTTTCCGTGTCCAATATACGGCATATCTGAGGCCGTAGTGGCCGCGTCTGCAGTTCGTTCCTGTTCACATTTCTTATTCAATGTTGCAGCCGTTCGCCTTCCCGCTGGTGTTGCCGCGCGTCTGGCCGCTGATCTTCGCCCAGTACCTGGGCGCTTTGCATGCAACCGTCAGGGGGGTGGAGGGGGCCCTGGGCGTCAGTTCGCAACTGTCTCCACACTCTCGCAGGGGTGCGTCTTCCGTCCCTGGTCACCCGCGTGGCCACCCGTTGCCGCTCTAGTCATGCGGGTGGTGCAGCGCGGACAGCTGATTAGAGCTGCATGCACCTCTCCTTGTTGAATCCGCTCTATCGTTGTCTGCCCAAAGAGTACGTGCCCGATCCCTGGCTGCAGCGGTCTTCACAGCCTGTTCAGTCCGCCCGTCTGAAGGGTCCTTTGTTCCGGGCTCACCGTCATCTTGCCGCCAGCCCTACGTCTTCAAAGTCCCATAACTCGTAGCAGTACCATTCGATTTTCACGCGGAGGCACGCATCAGATTCCGCTTCTATTCTTGTCTATGCCATCTGCTTTTCTTCTTATAACGAGTGGTCTAAATGCATGCGCCAGTCTGGATCAATTTTACGGAACTGGGAGCCCACGAAGAGAGCAGCCTATTCCATGGCTGCTAAGCCACGCCCCCCCTTAGTCTCCTTGGTTACTTGAATGCACCCAGTGCTGACTGGGTGGTTTCTTCTGGAACCAAAGAGTCGACCATTGGACGAAACATCCGACGAAGGAAACTGGAAGAGAAGCTTGCTGCATCCCCCTGGAACGTTGAACTGCCCGGTGAAGCCCTGCAGCAGTGCTGAAGCTTCAACTCCGAATCGACTAGAGAAGCCCCGGAACGGAGTACTTCTTCCCTTGGGTTGGTGGGGCCAACTGACCCCAATACCAACTTTGATGGAGGACCTTCCCCAACTGGCTGTACTTCTTTGCTGCTGATGGAACAGTGCCAGGGGTCGAGAAATCTGTAGTCGAGTGCATCTTCTTCAAGCCGGACCAGAGCTCCAGGAAGATCCGGAGGACCCTCCGAAGCAGGACGACCCAAGCCAGAGTCGCCTCACCAGAGTTCTGGACTCCAGAAGCAAAGGAAGCCCATCAAGTGTCCAAGAACCGCGGTAGTGCTATTTGGCGGTAGCTGAAACCGCGAAGTGCTGCTGATCTGAAAGGAGCCCATAGCTGCCGCCAACCTTCAAATTGGAGTGCAGGAGTCCTCCAGACATCATCCCTCTTGTCCCCAGCAACCTTGGGATCTGCAAGACTGCAACCAGAACAGAAGCCAGCTGGATCCTCTTCTTCAAACCCAAGGTATTGTCCTGAATAATGGGTACTTACCCATTGTGTCTGTAGCTTGCTTGTTCTCACTGGAGACTTGCAGTAGCTGCTTTATGCAGAGTTGATTCCAGCTCTGCCCTTCACAAGCCTAACAGCTTGTGGCCCAAAAGTGATTTTATTACAATCTCTCTGAACTTTGTGCAAGACCGCAAGACCTTTGGGCTTTCTAAAGAAGTGCCTCAGCTCCATAGACATTGTTCAAATTGACTTTGGCTGTCCTGGCTCCCTGCAGACTCATTGACCCTTGGTTCCAACTGTCCCTCATAGGTGGAGCATAAGTTTAACTTTTATTGCTGGGAAAGATATAATTTAGACTTCATTGGGGTATTGAAAAGTATTCACATGCTCCGAGAACCTGAACCTTTTTCCTTTCCTAACCTTTTCCACAAGCTCAGAATTGCATTAAGTACAAAAAGTGATATATCAATGCCAACATTATCCTAGTAATTGAAATCACCCCAAGGTATGGGGGGGGGGGGGGGGGGGGTGTGTGTGTGTGTGTGTGTGTGTGTGTGTGTGTGTGTGTGTGTGTGTGTGTGTGTGTGTGTGTGTGTGTGTGTGTGTGTGTGTGTGTGTGTGTGTGTGTGTGTGTGTGTGTGTGTGTGTGTGTGTGTGTGTGTGTGTGTGTGTGTGTGTGTGTGTGTGTGTGTGTGTGTGTGTGTGTGTGTGTGTGTGTGTGTGTGTGTGTGTGTGTGTGTGTGTGTGTGTGTGTGTGTGTGTGTGTGTGTGTGTGTGTGTGTGTGTGTGTGTGTGTGTGTGTGTGTGTGTGTGTGTGTGTGTGTGTGTGTGTGTGTGTGTGTGTGTGTGTGTGTGTGTGTGTGTGTGTGTGTGTGTGTGTGTGTGTGTGTGTGTGTGTGTGTGTGTGTGTGTGTGTGTGTGTGTGTGTGTGTGTGTGTGTGTGTGTGTGTGTGTGTGTGTGTGTGTGTGTGTGTGTGTGTGTGTGTGTGTGTGTGTGTGTGTGTGTGTGTGTGTGTGTGTGTGTGTGTGTGTGTGTGTGTGTGTGTGTGTGTGTGTGTGTGTGTGTGTGTGTGTGTGTGTGTGTGTGTGTGTGTGTGTGTGTGTGTGTGTGTGTGTGTGTGTGTGTGTGTGTGTGTGTGTGTGTGTGTGTGTGTGTGTGTGTGTGTGTGTGTGTGTGTGTGTGTGTGTGTGTGTGTGTGTGTGTGTGTGTGTGTGTGTGTGTGTGTGTGTGTGTGTGTCATCCCAAAAGGGTATCTACTTGCTTATTTTAAATCTGAGGAAGTGTTATGAAGTGCATTTTCATTGTTGCATATTGCCCTTTTTAAAGAAGGCTTATTTTAAACTGACAGTTACATAATTATTTTCCTAGAAAACCTTGAGTGTAAGCGTTATTTGGATACTTGTGATTGTGAATCTCAGTGTTGCATCTCTACATCGCACATTTACCCCTCTTGGGACAAGTCTGGCTGCTCATTCACTCTACAAACTTGTGTAGTACAGACCTATACTAATAGGTGAGTTACCCATTACCAAGAGGACAAGGCTGGTGTAGTCTCCCACAGGGTTATTGCATCCAAACTTGCCTAACTTCTGGATTCCTTGGTCTGGTGATGAAATGCAGGAGACTGAACAGGATGTCCCAGCAGCAGTCTTGATTGAGGATCTCTGGCACAGATTCCTTCAGCTTCTCTGGTCAGTCTACGGTTTAGGCGCCTTTTGTGCAGCACCAACAAAGGACACGATTCGCACGGTCAATCTTCCTCGATTCCTGGAGCCCTGCACTCTGGTGAGGGGACTTTGATGAGTTGGATTGTGTCTCTGGGGGCTCACCTGGAGCTCAGCACAGACTTGGACGAATTTGGCCTTGGCAAGACGTTGCATTAGAAAGGAGTCAGAGGTCTCCTGGTATTCGCGGTCTGCAGCTCTGAAAAGGCACGGCACCTCAGGAGATGGCTCAGATTGAGTTCGTCTCAGGGCTGGTTGGTCCCACCAGCCAAAGGGAAGGAGGAGTCCTCTTTGGAGCTCCTCTGTCACATAGAAAATGGGGTCAGGAAAGCAGTGGTCATGTCAAGGTATTGCAAAGGGTCTGCAGGTGTCTCTGGTGGCCTTCTACTTCGGTTACTTCAAGTTCTAGTGGTCGACTTGCCTTTCACCTCAGGAAACCTCACCTTTAATTCAGTTTTAGCACACACTCCTCTGCAATCTCGCTCAGCAGTTTACAGAAAGCGGTGGGTGACTGTCCATTCCGGACAGCCAGCCCCCCAGTGGGCACTGGATTCATTCAGGCAGACGAAGGAGAGGGTAGTGAATAATTACTCCCCAACTTCCTGCCTGCCCAAACATACTGAAGCCTAGGTGGGGACACCCAAGGGATCCCACCAAAAGCAAAACACACACACTGACCGATTCACCCCACGCCCCGAATGGTAGAAGGGCTAACAAAGAACAACAATGCTAGAAATGGCAAAAAAAGAAAGGAGCGGCCATGTTAGCAAATAGGTGACACTATTGTGCACAACCGGGACTGTGAATACAGTCTGCGGTAAAAAATTGCACAATAGTTGATAGAACACGTCCACTGCCACCAGCCATAACTAGAGGATTGAGGGTTGTCTATGTGACTGTAGGCATTTTATCTATCAAGCTTATCCTTAAATCAGTATCCTAGGCGCTGATAAATCAGATTTTTGCAACTCCAAGAAGACCTGTGGTGTCAGGTCGAAACACGCGTTGGCTATCCGGCTACCGATTAAAAGAACTTTTAACTGGCACACATCCAGTTTACATGGATTTGTTTTGATTATATTTGGTCACGAAAAACTTTGGATTTTGTACGAGGTGCATTATTACGCATACGTGGTACATAATACCTAATAGGGGAGTAGCACTCTGGTCACACAACGTAAAGGTTTTCCATTTTTATTAAATTACCTATTTTCATTAGGAACCAATTAAACACAAAAAAATGATTTTAAATAAATGCTGGATCGTTTACATAAAAAAATGCAGATGCTTGTTTTGCTAAAATATTAGGTTTCTTGCAGCAATGGTCTTGAAGAAAAATAATCCAGAAACCAAAATAGTTTTTTGCTTAACTAAAACAGGTTTAATGCCTGCCTGGTGTTTCTCCAAATATTAATGATTTAACTGTTGAATTGTAGAGAGCTCACCTCCAAATCATCTCATACATGAAGTAAGGTAATAACCAATCATTCATGTTCAGAAATAGCCATACAACCAGTCTTAAAAGTATTCAAAATCTAAATCACAGTGGAGAGTACAGATTGGCTGTGGCATGTCTTCTGTTCACCAAGTTGCACAGGATTCTGGGCACGTTTTAGTTCTTGTTCTACAGACACGATAGCAGTCAGTAAGGCATATTTCTGGTCCCACACATATACAGGGTAATAGGCTTGATCTTGCCTTTTCAGCATCTGAATTTATTACCACTTTTCCCCTCTTATAAGGTTCCATGGACTGATCCTTATGTGTTACCTTTTTCTGATGAATTGCTCGATTCCTTCTGCTCCTACTATTCACCTACCACCGCTTAAGCGTAGTTGGGCTATTTGTCCTACTACCATTTCAGCTAAGGTGATTTTGCTCTGTGACAGGGGAAATAATTATTTGCTTAACACTGATATCCGAGTTTAATATCACTGCAGATTTGTAGGCCTTCTGAGCCGACTGGAATTTATCAACTAGCCATTGTAGAAGCTAAATGCACCTATTTTTCTGGTCAAATCACAAATGATCTTAACCAGCACAGAGACTTTTTAAGGATTAAGTCTATCTATTGTACCATCTCCTCTTAGTAGTGCTCCTCCTAATCAATCTTTGTGTGATTGTCAGCCTTTTTTGTTGATAAAATCAACCTTATTCGACAAACTATATTGGCATCATTGCCCAGTTTGCATGTGGACAGTCCGTACCCATCTTTCGTCATAGTCTGGTTTTTCTTTGGTGTGCTCGGACGATATTATCAAAGCTACTTTGAAGCTTAAGTCATCTTCTCCTTTAGACCCTATTTCCCTTCCAGTTGTGAAACCAGTTATACCTCACGTTGCACCTCTTGTTGCTTCTGATGTTGATCAATGCTTCCTTTCTAGTTCTAGTCCTACTTCTCTCAATCACACTTTGGTGATCCCGCTCTTAAAAAAGGCTTCACTCAATCCTTTACTCCCATCTATCTATTGACTCATCTCCTTGCTCTCCTATTTTATGATGCTCATGGAATCCATAGTTGCACCTATGCTCCGCTCATTCTTGGAAAGTTCCTTGTTTTTTTTAACCCATTCAAGTCAGGCTTCAGGCCCGGCCGGGGCACGGAGTTGGTTTTTGTATCAGTCATGGATGACCTTGCAAGGTTGACTGATCTGGATGGAGAATGCGTGCTGATTAGATCTGTCAACCGCCTTGGACACCATCGATCATGCCATCTTGCTTCACTGGCTGGCAGTGGCCGGCATCTCGGGTTACGGTGCTGGACTGCTTTGGGTCTTTTCTGGCTGTCCGATCACAGTTTCTTTGCGTCCCTTCACTTTACCTTCTTGTATGCTCACTTGTGGTGTTCATGAAGGGTCAGCACTTTTGCCCATTCTTTTCAACAACTATGTCCAGCCTCTTGCCCATCTTATTTAGTCATTTGGCCTGCGCTGCTATATGTATGCAGATGACACACAGATCATAGTTCTCCCTCAAATTGGACAATCCCTCTGGGGCTACCAATAATAATTACTGTTTAAAGTTTGTTGCTGATGTGTCAGAATTGGCTCAAACTAAACTGTGAAAAAACAGAGGTTTTGATTATCGTCCCCCCATCTGCCGTTTCCCTATGGACACCTGATTACTGGCCTCCATCCGTAGGCCCTTTTCCTCAGACAGTGTTAGTCGAGAAGAACCTGGGAGTCAAAATATCAGCCTCCTTATCTATGGAGGCACAGGTTAGTTCAGTTTGTGAGCAACGCGACTTTAAACTCAGACTTTGCGTAAAGTGCTGCTGTTTCTTTCCACACCTCTACGGGCTCCTGTGGTGGCTTCGCTGATTGAGTACACTTGATTATTGTAATGGACTTTATTTGCATCAACCATCCTTCTTAATGGATCAATTACAGGTGCTGCAAAATACGGCAGCACAAGCTGTCCTTGGGCTCTCCCCTCGCGATCATATTTCACATGCTATTTCACATGCTACAGAACCTTCATTGGCTCCAAGTATCTCATTGAGTGGAGTTTAAGGCACTATGTTTGGTCCATTGTGCCTTTAACAATCAAAGTGCTGATTACTTACAGTCAAAGTTCTATCGCTATGTGCCTGCTCGACTGCTACGCTCTGCTTTAGACATTCATATTTCAGTGCCTAGAATCCATCGAGCTAGGATAGGTGGTCGAGCCTTCTCCATTGCTGTAGCTCATATGTTGAACCGGCTTCCTTTTATTGTTCGTGAAAGCACTGATCATTTAAAATTATCTCAAAGCGTTTTTATTTCAGTAATCTTTGAATGTTGTGCTCTCATCTTCTCTGGTTTGTCTTAGCACCATGATGCCTCCGCGCTCTATAAATGGATTTAACATAACAAATAATTGGCAATTGTGGCAGCTTCTGCAATGCGTATCTACTTCTGCTCCCATGTTATCCCAGTAGAAATAAAAAGTTGTTCTTTGGTCCATTTTGCACTCAAGGGACCAACCAAAGGGACCTCATGGGCCAATTGCAGAAACCAGGATCTTACTTCTTGGGGCACCACCAGTCTCCTGAGGTCCCCTGGAGTAGACTCTGTGGTCACTGTAGAGGAGTCAATCCTCCCAGTAGAGTCTATGCTTCCCTGGCGTTTGCTCTCCAGGCTGGGAAGCTGCCAGCTGGCGCAGGCCTTCATGAGAGGGACACTCTCTTTGTCTCCTGCTAAAGTATGCCCTAGAGGATCCACCTTCTACAAGTAAAGTGTGCAGCTCAGGTTGGTCTCTAGGATACAGATCCTCTATACAGGGGTAGGGGGCGGGTCATCCCCTCCACTTCCGTTTCTCCAGTAGGTGGGTTTTCAGGGGATTTGGTTTGTACCAACTCAGCCTCTCTGCTGGGGGTCACTGGGATGACCTGGAGCTTTTGCTTCAATGCATGGAATGTTTGGGCTTGAGGCCCTTCTTTCCTTTGGAGTCACTGGATTTCTCCTTCGTCTCAGCCTTCTTGTTGGAAGGTGTGGGTGGGAAGGCTTTGCTTCACTCTGGATTGCTCCTTGGTCTCAGTGGGGATCTCTCTTAATTTTTTTCCTCTCTGGCCTTTCTGGTCAGCTCCCTTTTCCTCTTGCAAGGGGGCTTGTGTGTGCTGGAGATTACACCCAGGGTCTACAGATAATTTCCCAAGAGTACCCTATCAGGCACTTCAGACGGAACACTGGCAGAAGTCCCGACAGTCATATGATTGCACTTAATGGTTGCTGGCATTATGAGACACATTTGAAGGGGCCTCGCTACATCCTCAGGTTTGAAACAACTTTCATCAACCACTACGATGGCTTGCCCCAGTGTATCTGATGGCAGGAGTATCCTGGTCATTTACAAGAACACTCTCCTTATAATATTCTTTGGTATCATCATGGATGGTGTTATAGACATCTATATGCTGTTGTTCCCAGAGACCCACGGACACAAAACAACTCTAGCTTGTACACCAATGGGCTCTTCAGCTGCAGTGTGAAGGTTGGCACCTGTCATTGTAGTTCCTCCCTCTTGGGAGACAGATGGGATACCTGAAGGGTTACCCTTGCATCTGGGATCCCCTTTCATATGGTCACCAGACCCCAAAACCACAAATGTGTCAAAGGTCCTTTGGAATGGGGGTTTCTGGTAGCCACCATCTAGTTTAGCTCCAGAGGGCTCAACTAGCCCTATGAGGTTAGCCATGGAATTAACCCTTTTGATGTTTGGGGCCCCTATTTGGTGGGGGATTAGAGGAGTTCTCTTTCACATCTTTCTTCTACCTTTTCCCCTCCTCCTCGTGAGGAGCCCCAGAATCCTTGCGAAGAGTCCTGTTGGCTACCCACAAGTCAGCAGCTAATGGTAACTTCTTGGGGTCAAGTTCTTTTGGGTCAGCAAGATGCAGTCTCAGCTCTGGGGAATAGGCATAGAAAATGCTTTCTAGCAAGGCAAAACTCCTCACGCCATCAAAAGTGCTCACTTTATGATCCTCATTATACCCATCTACACACCCAGGTTGCCCACATCATCCTTCTTATGGTCTTTAAACCTTTTCAGATATTGGGAAGGGGTCTACACATACTGGGCTATGAGAGCTAATCTGACCATCTGGTGATCCCCATCAGCAGCATTCAAATCCATCACAGCATTACAACCATTGTGGAGAAGTTTAAAGAGGACCCAGGGTACCAACTCACTGTCACAGATGCCTTGCACCTTACATGTAAAGTCAAAAGATTCCAACCAGTCAGGAATAGCAGTCTTCAGACCATACACAATCACCAAATCTTTAGTCAAATGTGACTTCCTGACCCTGGAGGCACCAGACCAAAGACCCTGAAAGGGAAAAGGAGTCTAGGTACAATGCTTTACTGCCGTTGAGTTTCCAGACTTTGATTGAGTAATCTTGTGGCTCCGACATACTTTGTAGAAAATTAGGCTCTTGTGCATATTTACTTGATTTTGCGCTCTGGTGTGTTGCTGGGCCAGAAGCCCATAACTTCCTGATTCCTGCCGTCCAACCCCTTCGATCGGCTCCCGCTGCACCAATCCCCCCCCCCCCCCCGATTGGCCAGAAGTTCCCATATTCCCACTTCCTCCCAGGGTAGCCCTCACCGTGTACATCCCCGTTGGCTAAGGTTCCCAAGGCAAAGGGCTACTCCTACAGAACAAGCTCCAAAGTGTGTTTGCCAGTGTTACCCAGTAAGGCCTGCAGCCGTCAACCAGAAGCGACTGACAGGGTAAGTGTGGTTCGGGCGGGGGCACAACCATTCATGCACCCCATTAAACTGCCCCACCAATCCTATTGCCCATTACCCTAACTTGTAATTTGATGCATATAGTCCACAGTTATATGGTAAGCATATCTCGCATTTAGGTATATTGTTTAAGGTAACCATAATCTATGTGTGGGCCTACTATCCACCATCTACTGTTGTGCCCCCATTATAGGCGCTTTCTGCCTCTATTCAGGTGTCACAGATCTGGCTACTTGTCCTCTGCTAGGTGTGTCTCAAATTTGGGCGTCACCTCCCACTGTTCAGGTGTCTCACATATACTATTACCTGCTGCTGCCGTCAGTGATATAGGTGGTTTCCCCAATTAAGGTAGTAAGCCCATTATTACCATTAAGCCCAATTAGGTGGCTTCCCCCATTAAGGTACCCCATATCTAGACACCTATTACTTGCTGCCACTGTCCCAAATGGAGCGTTTGATATCTCTAATCTAGTGGCTCGTCTTCTGCCACTGATGCCTCTAAGTTAGGTGTTTTTTCCAAAAATCGAGATCTCTCACATCTGGCAAGCTGGTGCCGGCTACCACGGTCTCAAAGTTGGGCATTTCTCCCGCTATTAAGGTGTCACAGTGAGCTACCTGTTTTCTGCTGCAGCTGCCTTTGATTTAGGTGCTTTCTCCCATTACTAAGTTACCTCACATTGTAGTAGCCTGTTACTTGTTGCTGTTTTCTCGAATCTTGGAGTTTTCTTACACTATTAAGCTTTTTCACGTCTAGTCACTATAATTTAGGCATTTTCACCCACTATTTAGGTAGCTCAAATCTAGCCAGTGGCTCTCTGATGCTGCTGTCTCAAATTTAGGTGCTTTTACCACTATGCAGGTGTCTAACATCTAGCTGTTGACTGCCTCCAACTGTGAAACCAGGTATTGGTGGTTCTCCAACTGGTCAGGTAGCCCATCTTTAGCGATAACAACTGCAGTGTCTTAGACTTGGGTGTCACTCTCCCAGCCTAGGTGCCTCGAGCCTAAGCGCTCTCTACCAGCTGCTATTGACTCAGACCCGAACATTTCTCACTTGCTGCACTGCTACCTCACATGACCATGACCGCAAATCCGAGCTGACAGGGACACCACAACAAACGAGACCAGCTCTCCGCCCTCACAACTCTGATCCATCTGCACTACACTCACCCAGAACATCATTCCCACTCACAGCCGTTTTCGCTCCTTCCAACTTCTCGCTCCTTTCCACTGGAACCGCCTTCCTCTTCCCATCCGCTCCATCACCTCCTACTCCTTATTTCGCATTTCTGTAAAATCCTATCTCTTCCACTCTCCTCCCTAGCACCGATTGTTTCCTCTCTCACCACCTAACCAACCTCCACCCTCTCCACCTACCTTCTGTCCCTCTATTAGTACTTAGTCTCATCATAACTGTAAATTGTTCAGTGTACTGTTTTCTAGATTAGATTGTCATGTATTGCTTGTTGTATTCACTTGTTCCTCTTGTAAAGCGCTTTGGATTAAAAACGCTATAAAAATTAAAATAAATACAAATACACAGCCACTCCCCCCACACATCCTAACCGACAAAAGTCAACTCTCTGGCAAGTCAAAAAGTACTGACCCCCCCCCCATCTCCTTCACACTCCCTCCATGTATGTTAATGTTAAAGGATATTTGTACCGCCCACTATCACCACCGTAGTGGTCCCTTGGCGCTCTGGCGGCTCTGAAAAAGGGGGATGGGGGGTTGAGTTAGTGGGAGGAGGCAGGAAAAGTGCAAGAGAGCAGTGATGTGCTGTTGGCGGCCTCAGCCCGGTGGGTCCGTTGGCTGGGCCTGGGGTGTTTGCGGCCGGTAGTCGTCGTGTACTGTTGTGCAAGGCTTTGTGTGTTTTTGTTTTGTTGTTGCAATGTAGTGAAGTTTGTGCGGTTTGTTGTGCTGTAGGTTTTGGTTGTGTTTGGTTTGGAGTTTGAGAGGTGTATGCAGAAAGGGAAATTGTTAGTAGCGTCGGTTAGTTTGCATCTCTATCCTGAATTGAAGAACTCAGCTTGCGTAGTCTCCCCTGTTGCGGCTTTATCCTGATCTGGGTCTGACTGTCCTACAGGTTCCTTATTCCTCTGGCCCCCACCTCTAACATGCTCTATCATGGCTCCCTTGTCCTCCATTTAGACTAGTGGCCAGTGCATCTGTTAATGACAACCTCTCAGGTAGTGGGGATGATTGTCAATGTCTCGATAATTCCACACCAACGTGGTACCTGGCGGTAATTAGATTACGGGGCGGATGAAAGTGTAGGTGGGATTGTCTGGGTTGGTTGACTCAGTCTCCGTGTGTGCCGCCTGTGTTCCTGTTTATCCGATGTCACCCGTCCAGCTGCCGTGGGCTTTACTCTCCCCGGTCAGGGATGTCTGTCTTTCCGGTTTAGTTATCCTTTTTACCAGTTTCGTTTTTCAGGTTTAGTCTGTGGTGTTGTAGAGCCAGGTTTTTAGTGATTTCCTGAATTTTAGGTAATCTTCAGTGCTTCTTATTTCCTTTGGCATGTTGTTCCAGGTTCTTGCGTCTAAGTGGTAGAAGGAGGTGCCTCCAAGTTTTTTCTTGAGGTATGGTTTGAGTTCCAGGCGGATTTCGTTGCTCGATCGGAGGGGTCACGTTGGTTTGTAGACTGTTATTTTCTTTTGTAGGAATTCTGCTCCTTGTCCACTGATTGCCCTGTGCGTTATGCACATTTTTTTGAAGGTGATGCAATGTTTAACTGGGAGCCAGTGTAGGGTTTTTAGGGCTGGAGTGATGCGATCTCTTCTGGATAGTTTGAGTAGTCTTGCTGCTGCATTTTGGATCCGTTGCATTTTCTTCTGGAGGTGTTCAGGTATTCCGAGGTAGAGGCTGTTTGCATAGTCTATTTTAGACATGATTAGGGCGACGATAGTGAGTGTTTTTTGCGCGAAGGAGAGGAAAGGTAGAATTCTTCTTGCCGTCCGGAGGAGGAAAAAGCATTTCTTCACTGTTGCATTTATTTGTGGCTCCATAGTTAGGTTGTTGTCCATTAGGACTCCCATATTTTTTACTACCTTAGATGGTGTTGGTGCGTTTCCCATTTCTGTAGGCCATGGGATGGTGGTTTCGTTCTCTTGGTCTTTGGATACGATCATGATTTCTGCCTTTCCTGGGTTGATTTTCAGGTTGTTGGCATCCATCCAGTCGAAGACTTCTTTTAGACAGTCGGTAAGGGTTGAATGGTCGGCATCAGTGTCTTTGATTTTGTATATGATCTGAGTGTCATCTACGCAGTTGTAACATGTACTGTTGTATTTTTTGAAGATACTGATGACCGGAGTCTGGTAGATGTTGAAATATAGTGGAGATAGTGAGGATCCTTGTGGTACTCCACAATCGTTAACTCGTGGAGTGGATTTGAAAGGTTTTATCCATACGGTTTCTGTTCTGTCTGTTAGAAATGATTTGGTCCAGCGTAGTGCTGTGTCTGTTATGCCTATGTTTTCTAGTCTTTTGGTCAGGGTGTCGTGGCTAACTGTGTCAAAGGCTGCGGAGAGGTCGAGCAGAATAAGGGCTGAAGTAGTGTTTGAGTCTGCGTTAGTTTTAAGGTTGTCCCAGATGGATAGTAGTGCTGTTTCCGTTCCTCTCGCTGGTCTGAAACCGATTTGAGCTTGGTCCAGCAGGTGGTGTTTTTCTACGTGTTCTTGGGTTAGTTTATATATACGTAGGTTTCTAGAAGTTTCGCTGGGTAGGGGATGTTAGAGATCGGCCTGTAGTTGGAAAGGTCATCTACGTCACCACTTGTGTTTTTTAAGAGTGGCTTGATGTATGCTGATTTGAAGATCTTCGGTACAGTCCCTGTTGATAGCGATAGATTTAGAAGGTTTCTGTATTGTTCTGCTGGCAATCCTTGCGCGAGGATCGATTTGTAGATGTCTGGGGGACATGGGCCATGGGTGATCCTGCTTTCTTGCTTCGTTTAACCAGCATTGCTAATGCCTCTGCTGATATTTCCGGAAAGCTTCGGAGTTTGTGTTGAGGTTCCGAGTTGGGTTCGCTGGGTTGTATGTTGTGGTTGGTTGGTCGCTTTTGTATGGTTCGACGGATGTCGTTGATTTTTTTTTTTTGAAGTGATATGCCAGGTCGTTGCATAGTTTTCCTGAGGGGGTTGGGGTGTTATCACAACCTGGTGGGTTTCTCATTTCTTCAATGATGCTAAACATTTCTTTTTGTGTGTTGGTGGCATTGTTGATTCTGTCATCGTAGTGTCTTTTCTTTGCCTTTTGAATTTCATTCTTGTATGCACAGATTTGTTTCTGGTACAGTGTTTTTTTCCCTGGGTTGTCTTCTTTCCTCCATTCCAATTCCATCTTTCCGTTTTCCTTTTTCATGTCGTTTAATAATGGGGTGAAACATTTTGCCATTGCTCTTTTTTTTGATGGGGTGAACGTTTTTTTCCGGGGCGATCTTGTCTATCGTATCTGCGATCCATTTGTGCAGTATTTCTGCTTTGCCGTCTATGTCAGCTAGCTCCAGTTTTGTAGTTGAGGGTTTCGTTAATTCCAATTGTTCGAATAGGTTGCTTTCTTTGACGTGTTTCCAGTTTCTTTTGGTGGTGGTTGTGAGTTTCGGATGTTGGATGTATGCTTGGGTAGGCAGAGTGATCACGAATGGGATGATGAGATGGTCGCTCCACAGTATTTGTATCAGAGGTGCCGTGGTGATGAGTTTTTCTTTGGCGAAAATTGCGTCTAGGGTGTGACCTGCTGAGTGCGTTGCTCCTTTGACTAGTTGTCGTAGTTTCATGGTGCTGAGTTGTTCAATTAGTGAGTTTTGGGAGTTGGCGTGGCTGTCTTCAAACCAGATGTTGAAGTCCCCCAGGATGATTAAGTGTTCGTGGTTGATGGCTAAGTTGGTGATGGCTTCTATGAAGTTATCGACGAATGTTGCATCATATGTTGGTGGTCTGTATACCAGGATGAATGTGATGTTGGTTTTTGGGCTCGCTGTTAGGTGAATTACCATGGTTTTGCAGTTGAGGATGTTGAGTGGTTGGTCAGTTTTTATTTTCAGGTGTTCTTTGAATGCTATAGCGATGCCTCCTCCTTTTTTGTTTTTCCTGTTTATTTGTAGGCATTTGAAGTCTGTCGGTAGGCAGCTTTGGAGTGTGATTTTGTAGTTGTCGTCCAGCCATGTTTCTGTGATGAACAGGATGTCAATGCCATTGTCGTCGAGTAGGTCAAAGATCTCTGTTGAGTGTTTTGACTTGTATGCAACAACACTATCACCAACCCTGCACTCGATAATTACACTCCGACCCACCACACCCCCTCCAACTCCTCAACCAGAGGAGCTGTATGGTGCACCAAGAATCGCCCCTCCCCTACCACGCACCCATACACTTCTGCACCTCTCCCCATGCCCATTCTCCCCCCCACCCCCCCCGACAACCCGTGAGAATGACCCACAACCCCTCACTTTACACACCGCACAGCAGCCAATTCTCAAGCCAGAGGAGCTCTCTGGGGCTCCAAACACCACGACCTCCCAGCCAGTACTGCAACAACTGCGCCACCTTGTAGGAATTCCCCTTCCAGATCAGTCCAACCCTCATCCCGAACCCCACGGACATCAGCACATCATATTAAACACTCATATGTGGACAGCTCCGCTTCGCACCAATAGCCCTGAACCTCTGCCGGTACACACACCTTCCTTCCCTTCCTCCTCGCCCCACTCCCAGCCCGTATCCCACGAAAATCCGGCATTACCTCAACACCCGTAAGCCACTCGCACCACGCCCCCACCTCTACCCCGTCCAGCCCAACATCCACCTCACCTGCAAAGCCCACAGAACCCCCCACACATGCCCCTCCCGCCTCTCCTCTACATCTCAACCTCCATCAGCAGACCTCCCCCTCTTACCCCTTTCCCTACTCTCAGCATGGCACGCCTTGCTCTTTCCAGCACTATCGCCTCATTCCCTTTCCCTTTGACTCGCCCACCCTCTCACACACCTCTTGCACCCAAACGCATAAAATATGCGAACAGAGACCGAACCTCACCCTATACTCTTCATGCCTTGCCTGCATCGGTCAACCCTCATTCTAGCCCAGATGTCAGGACCTCCCTGCAAGCCACCAATCCCCTCCCGCTCTCTCCCTCTTTGAACACAACCTCTCGCCCACTAAATGCACCTCTACCTCCCTCTGGACACCAACCCCACTATCAACATGCCCGACTCCACCCACCACACCTGCACCACTCTCCAACCACCTGATCCCCCTCCTTTCCTCTCACGCAAGCAGGGCACCACCCATTCACTCTTCCCGATCCACCTCACTCACTCCCCGCCCACACAAACAAAATCCCTGACGCAAACCATCACCACCCCATCAGTCAATCCGACTGTTCTGGCCCTACTAACCACAATGCCCCTCCCCCCTGCGACTGACACTTGCCTAACGGCCACCCAAGCCTTCCAAGTCCATCTGGCCACGAGCATCAAGGGAACTACTGCTGCGTCCCATCAAGTCACCTGCCTCCTATTCAATGTGTGCTCCGTCGCCAAAAACAGACATAACCTCTTTGACCTCCTATCCTCTGACAATCCTGATCTCGTCTTCATCACCGACACATGGTTCCCAGGTGATTTCAAACCAATTGCGCACAAGGCTTCTACTTGTAACTACTCACTCATCTCGCACAACAGACCTTGCAGAGGGGGCGGAGTAGCCATTCTCCAGAGACCTCACATCTCCATCTCACTCACCGAAACCCAGCACTGCACAGCTAACTGTGAATCCCTTCAAGTCAAACACTGTATTGCCCACTCTCTCACACAGCTTCCTACTCATCTACAGGCTACCTGGATACGACAGAGGTTTTGTCAACAGTCGCTGCGACTCACTAGATACCGCTCTGGTTAACCACCCAGAACTCACCCTACTGGGGGACTTTAACATCTGATTGGACGTGCCCAACACCTCCATGACCAAACCCCTAGTCGACAGTCTGAAGGCACTCAACCTCTCCCGGCATACCACAGCTCCCACCCACAATGTAGGCCACACCCTTCAAGCCATTTTCAGCTCCCATGACCTTGTTTCAGAGTCCAGCCCCCAAACCCCTAATCTGTACAGTGTTAGGCTCACCTGGTATCCACAGGGACGCCACCCAGCCCTGGTTGGATGATTTGCACTCTCGAACCCTCTCCCGGTCCCTTGGTAAGGCCTCTGGTTAAAGATGGGTCTGCAATATAGGAGAGATGGATTCAATACCAGATTGTCTTTATGTTTTCCCACCTCCCTTGGCCTCAACCCCTTCTTCCCCCTTGGGCCTTCTCCACACCTTAATACTGTAAAAGGTGGATTCTCCGTCCTGCTCCTCGTGGCAAGGGCGCGTAGATGTGGGGGTCGAGCAGCGACCAAGTTACTTCACTGGTGCAAGCCCCCCTGTGGAATCCAGGCCTGCTGCGACTCCGTAGGTTAGCTGTTTTACAGTCTTTATATGCAGTTCTTATGTTCCTCTTAGTTCGAATAATAATGTCTTACTTCTTTCCTTTTAGGTATGGAAAGGTATTTTGGTGTTGCCATGCCGTTTGAAGATTAGCATGGGCCGGTAGGCGAAAGCGCGGTGTGCCCGATGCGGTCTGGTAAGAAATGCGCGATGCACGGCGCTGTTTCGCCTTTTATATTGCTAGCCTGTCTCTTTTCTCTCCTTGCAGGTTGTGATGTTCCTCGCCGAGCGCCGTAATGTTCCAGCAATGATACTGACTAGAAGATGACTACCCAGGTAAGAATTGTGTGGCTTTCTTCATTCGGGGGGAAACGTGAGTAAACGCTTACTAATGCTGTCTTTCTTTCTCCTCTTTCCAGGTTATAGTATTCCAGGATGCATGCGGTGCCGGATGATGGAGTTTGTACCTTCAGGTGAGTGGAACTGAAGTCAGCGATGGATTGAAGACAGGATACTGTTCCAGATAAGTTTCGTACTGTTCTTTCTCTCTCTGTAGGTAAGCTGGCATCAAAGAACTGGGCACGGTGAGCGTTACGCTGCCCACAGCAGAATAACGCAAAGCATGTTCTGATGTTCGGGTGCGGTTTAAATAGTCTCAGGTAAAGTAGTCCAGGTAAAATAGTATCAAGCCTGCCACACCCAAAGTAGTCCAGATAAGGTAGTCCCAGGCCTGCCAGACCCAAAAGACTAGACCGCATAGCTCAGTTCCTTGTAACTGAGCTATGTGTGTGCCTCTAAGTTGGCTGAACACCCCCCCAAATTAAAATAGTCCCAAGTAAATAGTCCCATTCTAATGTTGGTCTACATGATGGTTATGAGCCTGGCGCCAAAGGCGCTAGCACTGGCTCCAAGAGAGTCTTGGATGATGTTTTAAGGCCTTTGACCTGGCCCTAACTGGAAGGCTGACTTGCCAGTGAGGGCCAGGGGCACAGGTCATGACAGACAGACCACTCAGCCACTGTCCACACACTACCCCCACCTCTCAAGGCCTGCCCTGTCCCCTCCCCCTCCACACGATCACAAATGCTGGAACAAGGTAAAGGTAGTACCCCAACCTGGCTGAAGCCCTGCTACACACACCCCCCCAGCACTCCCGGCCACAGATCGGCCCATGCATATCGCATCCTTTGACTCCTGGCTTAACGACTCACTCCTCCTTCTCACCCCCCATCCTCCAATCAGGCCCCGCTGCCACCCGGAAAAGGACAAACCCCCAAATAGTTGCCCCCCCACCTGAAGCCTTTCAAACCCCATAATCGCTCCCTCGAGCGCAAATACAGAGCATCCAAAACACCTGATAGCAAGTTAGTGTTCACCCACCATCAACGTAACTACAAATCTGAAATCCAAAAGGCCAAGAAAAACTAAAATAAAAGAATCCTGAACTGCTGTAGCAGCAGCAAAGAGCTCCACAGGATCATTGCGGAATTCTTGAAGCCCTCCTGTACCACTGCCACACCACGTCCCCGCAAACACACTGCAACTCCCTCTCCCTACACTTCCACAACACAACACTGGACAGGACGGCCACCCTAAATGCCAAACTTTCCAACCTCACCCCCCTGCCCATTACCCGCTCCTCGAGATTCCACCATCCCAGTCCCCATAACGCCATCTTTCAACCCCATCTTGAGTGAAGAGTTCCTCAAATGACTTTGCAGCAGAAGACCTTACGGGCCCCCCCTTGACCCTTGTCCCACCTCTCTCCTCAAAGAAATCTTCACTGCCACCTGTGCAGGAGAACAGTCAAGGTCCACACTCAATGACTCCCTCACCTCTGTCATATTCCCAGAACCCTTGAAACTAGTGCATGTCAAACCCCTTCTAAAGAAAGCATGCCTCAACCCCCTCCAGCCAATCAATTACGGGCCCATCTGCAACATCCGATTCTTGGCGAAACGCATCGACCGCTTTGCATACTCTAAGCTCAACCATTTTGCTGACTCCAACAACCTCCTAGACCAAGCACAATCAGGCTTCCGACGGCGCCACGGAACAGAAACCAAACTGATCTCGATCTGGGATGACCTCAAAGTCTCGGCAGAGTGCTGGATGCGCAGCACTGATTCTCCTTGATCTCAGCAGCTTTTGACACCATTAACCACTCAATCCTCCTTGACTAACTGAACTCCATAGGAATCCGAGACTCAGCACTCAACTGGATTGCCTCTTTCCTCAACAGAAAACAAATCATTTTACACGCCCTGTGAACACTCGAGTACTCGAAGTCGCCTGCCTCTCCCCTCTCCTATTCAACCTCTACATGACCTCTATGCCCGGGATCACCCGCTTGCACAACCTCACCTGCTATAACTACGTCGACACCCAAAATATCCTAGAAATACCCAAAACAAGCTCCGATACACGACACGACCTAGCAGCATTTCTCAGGGATATAGACCTATGGATGACAAGTAATCACCTCCTTCAGAACCCATGGAGAAGAACAAGTTACTTACCTTATCTAGCAACGTTCATTCGATGGGATGTTCCTCCGGCGTATTCCACAACTATTACAGGTAATCACCACAGCTGTGCTGCTTCAGAAACATTTTCGGCAGAGGGCGCCCTGCGTCGATGACATTGATACGTTGTCCCTCGAGGGCCTGCGCCGAGGGTCGACGTCACCGGATGTTATATATAGGACGCACGGCGCCCGTAGCCTAAGTTTTAGTTTTTTCCCAGAATGTGTGGCACCAATCTCCTGCCAGTATGAGTGCAGAAAGCCTTGCGAAAACGTAAGCTACAATCGCATAAGAAATTCTGTAGAGGGGCAGGCTGGGAGGGTTGGATGTGGAATACGTCGGAGGAACATCCCATCGAAAGAACGTTACCAGATATGGTAAGTAACTTGTTCTTCGAGGAGATTGTATCCTCCGACGTATGCCACATCGATGACAGACTCCCAAAGCAGTACCAACGTATGGAGGTGGGAAAAGAATTTACAATTTTAGAATTTTAGAATGCCCAATCAAATTGCTGAATAGAGGACTGCCTTACCAAAGGCCAAATCCTGCCCATGGATGGAGTCCAAGGAATAGTGCCTCACAAAAGTATAGACAGAGGCCCATGTGGCTGCTTCACAAATATTGCGAATAGGAACACCCCTCTGTAGAGCAGTGGAGGCAGCCACACCCCTATTAGAGAGTGAGCCCGTAAGCCTACTGGAGGATCCAATCCCGCCAGATGGTAACATTCAGATATCGTCAAAATGATCCATCTGGACAAGGTCTGCTTGGAAACAGCCTGACCCAAGCGACCAACAAAGAGCTGATCGTCCACTCTGACCCAGGACATCCGTGAGAGAAAGAAACTCAAAGCTCTCCTAGGATCCAACCTATGGAGCCTCTCCTCTTCCTTACCAGGATGTGGAGGAGGATGAAACACCTTCTGGCTCAAATGAAATTCCGACACCACCTTCGGAAGAAAAGATGGCCGTACCCGAAGGACAACCCTGTCGTTATGGAACACAGTAAAGGGTGAATCGGCGGAAAGTGCCTGCAACTCACTCACTCTGCGTGCGGAAGGAACCGCAACTAAAAATACAGTTTGAAAGGACAACAGTCGCAACGGACAAGAATGTAAGGGCTCAAACGGAGCTCCCATTAGGAAATTCAAAACCAAATTCAAATCCCATCCCAGCACCTGGAAAGGCGACGGTGGAAACACATTAGTTAGCCCTTTTAGAAACTGAGAAATCAAAGGAATCTTAAAGTAAGAACATTCCTCAGACAAGCGTTTAAATATGGACAGCGCCGCCAGGTAACCCTTAATGGTACCCACTTGCAGGCCCTTGTGGGCTAAAGAAACCAAAAAAGACAAAACCAAAGGAATGGAACATTGGAAAAGATCCACATTCTGTACCCTGCACCAGTCGCAGAACTTTCTGCAACGGCAACGGTACAGGGACTTTGTTGCGGGCCTTCTAGCTGAAAGCAACACCTCCATCACGTCTTCGGGGAGGTCCCAATCCTTATAGTTCAACCTTTCAGATACCAAGCATGAAGGCTGAGAGACTTGACCTCTGGATGGAGAACCCGACCCCCCTCTCCCGTGAGAGCAGATCATCTCTGTAGGGAAGACGGCGTGGAGGGCAGATGGACACGTCGAGAAGGTCCATGGTACCATGCTCTCCTGGCCTATGCCGGAGCAATGAGGATCATTTGGGAACCGAACCTCCATAACCTCCGAAACACTTGCGGAATGACGGGGACTGGAGGAAACACGTACAACAGCGGGAAGAACCACTCCACTACAAACGCGTCCCCTAAGGCTCCTTTTAGAGGAAATTCCCGCGAGCAGAATCTCCCGCACTTCCAGTTGACACTGGTGGCGAAGAGATCCACTTGTGGGGTTCCCCAAAAAGCGAATATCTGCAAAAGAACTTCCAGAGCCAGCTCCCACTCGTGAGAGACTCTGCTCTGCCTGGTCAGAGCGTCCGCTGCCGCGCTTTCGCATCCGGCCAGATGAACTGCCGAGAACGAAATTTCCTACTGGATGGCCCAGAGCGAGAGCTGCATCGCCGCCCTGCACAACGGGAGTGACTCTGCCCCCCCTTTTTTGTTGAGGTAGTGCATGGCCACTGTATTGTCCGTCATAATCAGGACATTCTACCCCCGCAGAGATGGCAGAAAAGCCTTCAGGGCGAGCCTGACGGCCCTCAGCTCTAACAGATTGATGTGGAGTCTGGACTCCGACAGAGACCAACGACCGCTGGCTGTCAACTCGTTGGCATGAGCTCCCCAACCCGTGAGGGATGCGTCCGTCTCGATCGTCACCTCCGGCCACGGATGCCAAAATGGAGCTCTCTTCATCAGATTGCCTTCGACGGCCCACCATAGAAGATCCTGGGTGACCGAGGTCGGAATCTGAACAGGATCAGACATCCTGCCGGAGAACTGTGACCATTGCATCTTGAGAGCCCACTGCAGAGATCTCATCCGCAGCCTGGCCTCTGGCACCAGGAAAATGCAGGATACCATGAGGCAGAGCAACCTCAAGAACTCGAACGCCGGGAAACTCTGGGCACGTTGAAACTTGTCCACCATCTGCAGAATGTGAAGAGCCCCCACCTGGGGTGGCGAACACCGCCCCATGTGTCGAGCAAAGCTGCGATGTATTGGAGCCGCTGGGTAGGTGTCAAATGAGACTTCTTTAAGTTAAGGGAGAAGCCGAACTTGTGAAGGGAGTGGCAGGTGACGGACAGATGAACCAGGGCTTGCTCAGGAGAGCGCACCCTGATCAACCAATCGTCGAGGTAGGGGTAGACGTGAATCCCCCACTTTCCTGAGATACCTTGCCAGCACCACCACCATCATCTTGGTGAAGACACTCGGGCAGAGGTCAATCCGAACGGCAGGACCCGAAAACTGAAAATGCGAGTCGCCAACCGTGAACCTCATGTACTTCCTGTGCTTGGGATGAATCGGCACATGAAAGTAAGCTTCCTTGAGGTCAAGAGACACCAACCAATCCTGACGTTGAAGAGCCTGGAGGACTTGAGAAAGCGTTAAAATCTTGAACTTGTCCTTCCTGAGGGGCTTGTTCAACCAATGCAAGTCCATGATGGGTCTCAATCCCCCATCCTTTTTCGGGATCAAAAAATAAGCGGAATACCATCCCTTGTTCCTCTCCGCTACAGGCACCAGTTCTATGGCGCCTTTCTCCAGGAGGCATAGGATTTCCTGCGCAAGGAGCGGATCCGGACGCTTCAAGGAGAGCTTCCCCGGTGGATTATCTTGAGGCCTCGTAAGGAAAGACAGTAGCTGTGGGCTATGATCTCCAGAACCCACATTTCTGAAGTAATGGCTCACCATTCTCCAAGATGCTGCGCAAGGGACATGGCCTCATGACTGAGCGGACGCGGCTGCGGCAGTGCCCGAGGGCAGAGAGGCAACTGCCCGAGCGGCTTTGGCACCTCGAGTAACTTGCTTTCCACCACTGGTACTACTACCGTGGCCCCTTTGACTGGCCGCTCCTCTTAATCTACCAAAGGTAGAGTAGTACTGAAAGGAACCACCCCTACATTGCTGTCCCCTAGGACGAAAAGGCAGTGGTTGACGTACTGCAGCGCTCAAAGACTTCGCGGCAGCTTTGGAGGTCTGCAACCTCTCAAGGCTCTCGTCAGCCTTGCTGCCAAACAGATGGACACCATCAAAGGGCATGTTGAGAAGACGGGATTGCACATCAGGAGCAAACCCCAACTTCCGCAACCACACAAACCTGCGTATCACGGTGCACGCAGCCAAGGACCGGCTGACACAGTCTGCCATGTTCAAACCTGACTGAACGGATTCACACATGGCATCCTTGCCATCTTGCACGAGGGCTAGAAAACCATCCCGTTCTTCCCTTTCAGGAATATGCTCAGCCGCCAAAGATGCACAGTTCCACAGAGTGCGAGTGAATCTCGCCAAGGCATAAACGGAGTTGGCTGCCTTCAAAGCCATACCCCCAGATGAAAATACCTTCTTCGCTCAACCAACAAAGCGCTTGTCGTCCCTATGAGGAGGGATAGTAGGGTACACCGCCCGCTTCGCGGGGGCCGTAGCCACCTGCACCACCAAACTCTCTGGAGTAGGGTGCAGTGACAAGTAGCAGGGGTCACTACTGGCTGGGCGGTATTTTTTCAGAAGCGACGTATTAACTGCCGGGAGACTCTCCGGAGCAGTCCAAGCCGCTGCCACCTTTCTTTGCAAAGCCATGTGAAATGGCAACACCGGGTCATTGGATGGACCTTGGTCCAGGATGTCCGTCAGATCATCCTGATCAAAAGCAACAGATGGAGCAGACCACCCCAAATATTCAGTCACCCTGGACATGAGATGCCTATAGGAGGATTCGGCATGCGTCCCAGGCTCAGGCCTGCCAAACTCCACCTCCGGAGAGGTGTCAAGACCACTAGCATCATGCAAGGACTGACAGAGTTCTTCCATCTGACTGTGCCCAGACAACAAGTCATCAGGGATATCAGGAGGCACAACCATCTCCTCATCAGACCCTTCTTCCACCTCTGAAATATAATCCAAGGGTTGGAACAAATCCAATCTGGGAGGAGGACCAAAGTAGGGTTCAAAAATAGGCCTCACTGACTTACTGAGAGCCTTCCTCAGAGGTTCCACAGCCCTCTGGGGCACCTCAGGCAAATCCTCCACAAACGGCATCTAGGGATTCGGTGTCGGAGCCCCGAGAGTGTCGCTCGACGGACACGGCGCCGATGGCGTCGAGGACTTCGAGGGCGGAGCCCCGAGAGAGCCCCTCGACGGACACAGCACTGATGGCGTCGATGCCTTCCTCGAAGGCTTCACAGGCTCCGATGGTCTCGACAGCGTCGAGGACTGGGACCTGGATCTGGCACGGCTATGGCAATCTCCCTTGTCCGATCGGGACCTAGACGGCTCCCGATGATCGCGCCGACCTCCCGAGCCCGAAGGCGTGCGAGTGGTGGACCGAGCCTATTCCTTGCCGGCTTCTTTAGAAGGCGCGGACGGAAATGTGCCTTGCGATTCAAAAATCGCCATCATCTGCTGGTGGAATGCATCCCATTCGGCTGGCGACGAAGACTTGGTGGGACAAGTCAACCGTCTGGCGGAGTCCTCCTCCGACGAGGATGGGGAAGGCGAGCAGTGACGGCGCTTTCTAGAATGCCTCGAAGAGGGAGAGGAATGGCGGGAACCACTCTGAGACCGAGACTCCCTGGACTTTCGCCGACGCAGAGAGTCGCCCCTCAAGTCATCGGTTGAAAGCCCAGCGGACTTCAACTTATGGGGCTTAGACACCCTACCTACCTTTAATTTCTTCTTGCGCTCCCGCAAGGCCTTAGAAGTCAGGGACTGGCAATCATTGCATTCGTCGGTGGCGTGGCTTTCGCCGAGGCACCAGAGGCAGATGTCATGCGGGTCCGTGATAGACATTTTTGACCCACAGTCCCGACATTTCTTAAAGCCCGACTTCGGGGTAGAAGAAGACATTGCTTTCGAAGAGAAGAATCGAGCGCGCCGAGATTCCAAAGCAAACACGCTTGCAGAAAAAACTGAACTGAGGCTACGGGCGCCGTGCGTCCTATATATAACATCCCGTGACGTCAACGCTCGATGGAGGCCTTCAAGGGATAATGTATCGACGTCATCGACGCAGGACGCCCTCTGCCGAAATTTTTTCCAAAGCAGCACAGCTGTGGTGATTACCTGTCATAGATGTGGTATACGTCAGAGGACACAATCCACTTGAACGTGTATTACCTGTAACTCCTGTTCTCCAGCATTGGTATCATTCATAGATTCACATGCTGTGAATATTCCCAGTCAGGCTGGGAATCCTCGGTTATTGTTAGGTAAGAATTGATGTATTAACTGGGGACTTTTTCTATGGCCTTTTTTACAGCATGAGTTGCACTTCACGTAGTACAGAGGTCATGTGCGCCTGTGGTTGGTGGTTTGGGGGTATGGGAGGGGATGTTAGTTTGAACTCTAGTTGGTACACGTACACTACCACATCCAGCATCCATTTGTCCTTTGTTATTTCTCTCCAGTCTCGGGCAAACCTGGAGATCCTCCCTCCTAGAGGGCTGTAGGAGGGATTGTCACTGTTGGGACTTACCCTGCCATCCCCTTTGCGATCTGGAGGGTGACTTGCAGTGCTGATCATGTTAAAAATCTTTCGATTTGTGGGATCCCTAGTAAGCTCTCTTGTACCCCTGGGAGTAGTATGCTGAGCCTCTTGAGTATTAACATCACTTGTTGGATGAGGACGTGGATGTTCTGACACTGCTCCCCTGTACTGATGAAAAGGTTGCGGGTCTGCCGGGATGTTAGCGACCCGACTGTTGGTGCACGTTTAAATTATCTTTAGAGCTTGGTCGATCTTGGGCCAGAACAGCTCATCACCATTGAAGGGCATGTCTACCACTTTAGGGTGGACATCCGGATTGAAATCCGTACATTGGAGCCACGCTGGTCTTCTTACGACCACCCCGTTTGCCACTTGCTTAAAACCTGTTTGAGCCAGGTCCACCACCATGTTACTACCTAGGTTGGAGGACTCTTTCCCTTCCTTCAGGATTGCCTTTGTATAGATGTGTCAACCCTCCCCCTCAACTGAGTATAGATAACATGATAGGCAGATCAAATGGTTCTATTATTGAAGAAATCAGGATTATAGTGCCTTTGAGGTAATAAGTGCACAAAAAGATGTAAATATTCAGTTTGTCTTAGATTTGCACAAATCAAAAGCATAAAATAAACCTCAGGATGAACCGTCTGTGTCAAAGATGGGGCAACACATGTCGAACAAGCAAACACGAGGAGAGAAAAAAAGTAGTCCAAGTTCGCCAACAAACAGAGGCAGCGAGCATAAGGGCTTTATATAATCTTCTTGAATGAGTAGAATTCAATGTATTCATAAATAAAAAATACAGAAGCGGGATGCCAAATATAACAATCTCAAACAATTCAAAAAGTGCACATAGCACTGCGCACATTTGGGTTAGGATGACCCAAGAAATGAAGGGTGTTTTGAATATCAAATACATACCATAAGTGTATAAAGATATAGCATGAATAAGGGATACAAAGTGAGAGATGCTTAAATAAATAGCTCCCTGAAGAATGAATACAGTGTCAGACAAAACTATTTCAAAATGGAAAGTACAAAACGGGGTCCAGTTCTAAGCCAGTTGTGAAAAACTATGACTCCTGCCAAGAGTTTTCAGACAAGCAACAAAGGCTGATACATTAGAGATAGTCTTTGGCAGCATCTTGCAGTGAGATAATTGGGTTAAGTTAAAAATTGAACTTGGCAGGAAAAGCAGACAAGATTAATGATGAAGCCAGATAAAAGCAAGGGGATACATGTATCTATGTTGTTAATGAGAAGGGCACAATGTGTTTCATGCAGACCATTTGAGAGACCAGATGTATTATTTGGCACCATATAATAGAGTTGATCTATTTCTCCACAGTATAAGGCACTAACTTGGCAGGACCGCGGAAATCAGAAAAAGAGTCGACACTGATGTGATGAAGGTGCTTTTGGCAGAAGTTGAGGACTGTTATGAATGTGTCCAACCAAGTCGAAACTAAGCTCATCAGTTTTGTGGGTCAGAGAAAATTGTGGATGCCAGCTATGCTAATGTGGACTTGCTGTACACCAGATAAGTGATCCAATAATATTGAAGGGATGTTTTTTCTCTGACTAAGAAGACCTATCAGAAGCATACTCTGACTAAGGTAGTCATTTGTTGTTGTTGCATCATCCAAATAGCCTATATAAGCAAATTGAAGGCTAAATGTTTTTGAGTGTTTTTCCAGAGCGTGTCTTGTAACCACAGCTAATAAAGACTGCTGAGAAAACTCCTGGGCACCTGATTTTCTCTCGTCTCTGTCTCTGAGGAATGTTCATGGATGCCTGGTGTTTGATGGAGTATGGGGCCGAGGGCCTTCACTTCAAGTGGCGCCCAAACGTGGGGCTCTGAGGTCCTTTCATAAGATTCAGGGACAAGGACCCAGGCTTCATGGTGATGTGCTGGCGGACAGGGGGAGATGCCCGTTAGGCAAAGTTTGTATGCTGTACCCTTTGGGAACAATACAACAACTCTGACTACAGGTATAGGAAAGCCAACCTTTGGTATAAGCTTGTACTACACAATGTTGGTAGCGTGTTAAGCAGCCAGGCCTATCGCAAGAGGGGCCAATGTGAGCTGTAGGGGAGAGTTACAGAGATTCACAGTGACAAGTATTCAAATAAACTCTTACAAACAAGGTTTCTTGAATAAACAACTATTAATTTATCAGTCAGCTAAAGTAAGCCTTCTTCAGGAGGGAGCAATATAAAAAGTAACACAAAAACACTTCAATACTATTCACTCTTAGTTTCTTGATCAGTAAAGACCCTTTTGGGATGGCCCACAGACGCAACCTGCACCCTCAGGTGACTTCAATAGCTAGGGTGCTGGTGACATTAATATCTTACTGTTTGCATAAGAATACTTTTAGAAGTTGGTAAAAGGAAAAGATTATTTGAACAAACAAGAGACCACAAATATTCTTAAGCAGGCAAATACTTTTGGATCCCCTTAGCAGAGTCATTCAGTATAATAGGCTAAGCCAAAGTCAATGGGCAAAAGTATTGTATAGGTTGAAGCACTCCTGGTAGGTAAGTAGAAAAAAGTCTTTGCACAATGTTTTAGAAGTCTTTGAAGAAAAGAAGTATCAATTGTAGGGCCACAAGCCGTTAAGACTTGTGAGTGGTAGAAGATGGAAGCAACTCTACAGTAAGAGGTAAGTTCTCTCAGACTTTTTACTGTACCTTTGTATTGAAGAAAAAGTGCGGCAGCTGACTTCTGTTCCTGGGCCTCAGTCGTGGGGACAAGAGGGAGGACTTCTGGGGACTCCTGCACTTAATGGTACGGTCACCACTCGCAACCGGCAATCTTCAAACCAGTGGCTGTTCAGTGTTTCAGCTCCTCGCGTCTACTGCAAATAGCAACACTGCAGTTCCTGGCTGAAGAGATGGGCTTTCCTTGCTTCTGGGGTCCCGCACTCCGTTGAGGGGGTTCAGGCACGGTCAGTCCTGCTTCCTGGGAGTCTGGAAAATCTTCCTGGAGCTCTAGGCCAGCTTAAAAGCAACACACAATCTGGTGTTACTCTCCCTGGCTATACGGTTTCCAGCAGCAACTCTGTGGAAATTCAACCAGCTCAGAGAAGGATGTCCAGGTGGCTTACTTTGGAGTTGTTTGGTCCCACCAACTCAAGGGGATAAGTCGTCCTTGCAGGGGCTTCTCTGTCGATGCGAACTTGGCGTTTTGGCACTGCAGCAGGGCTTCACTGGGCAAACCAACGGTCCAGGAGTTGCAGCAGGCGTCCTCTTCAAGCTCTTCTTCGGTTCCTTCTTCCAGTGGTCGACTCTGCCTTCCAAGCCAAAAGATTTGCCTTTTAGTCAGTTCTCTCCCATTCATTCCAGTTTAGCTGTCACTCACCCAGCAGGGTGGCTGTCCTTGCTGGACAGGCAGCCAGCCAATCACCAAAGACTGCATAAGGGTCTCCTAGGAGACTAAGCACAGGGCGTTTCGGGCACCTCCCTCAATTTCTGCCTACCCCAGACACTCTGGAGCCAGCGGCGGGCTTCACTCCTGAATCCGGCCAAAGGCGAAATGAACAAAGAGACCAAACCTGGTTTGGCACACAGAGAAAATCTCTAGAAGGACCTTTCCACACAGACATGGCAAAAAAAGAAGACCGGGAACCATTTTGTCAAAGATGGCTCTGCACCATTTTGAAAAAGATGGCTCATGCGGTTAGTGTTACCGGAGCTGTGAACAGCCGCGGTAAATGCAAACCCTGGTAGTTCTGATCGAAACCACTGCCACCAGCCATTCTGTGAGGAAAGGGGAACACAAACATATTACATGAGCATTTAGGCACAGCAGTGGATACTAAGTAACCCCTCCAGCACTCTATTGTATGATAGGGTGTGCTGGGTCTAGCAAGTACAATGCTAAATAAAGTCAATTTCACTTTGCTGCTCTGGGAAATAGTAGTTTATCGCAGAGAAGGTATTTAAACCTTGGGCAATCTAAAAGACTTCCCTGTGCCACTGTACTGAAGGTGCTGTGTGACACAATGTAAAAGAGGATGCCTATGGAGTTTGTAAGACTCCATAGCCAAAAGAAACAGAGGTAAAATTCACATTAAAATACAGAGTGCGAAAAAAGGGTCACACTCTCTGGGTTGAAAAAATCAAGTCCTCAAAATCCAGCAAAGTTGCTGGGGTCTCTAAGGTGGCGGGAATTGCCACATTTTTTAGAATTCTCCCTAACACTACATTCAAACTTTGGGGGGTGACTATCCTTGCAGGACAGCCAGCATTCCAGTTGGAACTGGTTTGAGGCTGTCATGCCAGAAGACAAAGAACAGCAGAGTTTTGGATTCCTCCCCAGCTTCCTGTCCTCAGACACACTGGAGCCTCGGCAGGCATCACAAAGGATTCCCACCAAATACAAAAGTCAAACTAGGATCAAGAAAGGACAAGCACAAAAGAAATGGCATTTTGGGTCAATGGTGACTCTTCTGTGCATTACTGGAGCTGCGAAGATAGCCTGTGAGCAGAAATTACACAAAAGTCGGTATAATATGTCCGCTGCCACCAGCCATTCAGGTATGCTGGTCACTAACAGAAATGTTACAAAAGCTGTGAGAAACTGACTACAGTGTAACCCTGAAACCGTCCACATAAGGTGGTGTGGGCTGATCTCAAAAAAGAACAAGGTAAGAAGGATAAAAATTAGTTCTCACAAGGAAAATAAAAGAATATAAAAAGGAAAGCCTGAAGTGCTCTCAGCAACTCTGCACAAAAGGTGTGGTGTGCTGCAAATGTAAACTACAGATGGATTAGAAATGATGGTGAAAAGCATGACTCCATAAAATAAAGTAAAAACATAATGAACAAGGGATCTAGTAGTCTCAGCGAAAGAATGAATGAGGGGGAAAAGGTTCCCACTCATTCAGGACAAAAAGATCCAGGAGTTCATCAAAAAGTGCTGGGGATCTCACAGATAGAGGGGATTTGGCATGAAAATGAAAAATCTCCCCAACACTGGCTACTTAATCCTTTACAAGAGACTGATGACTGAATTGGTACTTTGGTGGAGGTACATAGTAAGACTTACCGTTGATTACTTCCTGCCGCTTGACTTCACTTTTCTTCAGTCTGAGGAGTGTCTCTGGGTCGACAAGTTCGCGCCAGTTTGGCGGGTCACTCTCCAACTCCGAAACACGCGGCTCAGTCTCCTCAGACTGGGGAGACAGAAAGGACTGCAGGGGCTCCCCTTCCCCTGCCCCTCCAGGCTCAGGGCTGCAAAAAAGCGGGAAGGTGGGTACACAGAGTGAAAACATTTAGGAACAAGTGACCCAAATAAACCAGCCTATCAGATCCACATGCAAGGATCACCAGGCCAAAAAGAACTCTGGGCAGGTCCCCAAGAACAATGAGCAAAGTCCAGTACCCAACTAGACAGTGCAGGTTTCTGCACGTACCACAACTGTACCAAGATCTTCACAAGTGGGCACTGTTGTACTTTACATTTCTTTAAATGACTATGGGGGTAATCTGTATATTTGTAATCCATTTAGACAATCTAATTTGATATGAGTTAAGGAAACTGTCATTAAAACAGACATCACACTGAATATGACACAGCAACGCTGCACAGTTAAAGCAGAGCTAGATGTGGAAATCCTGCAGAACTCAGTGCAAAGAAGAAAACAAACGAGAGGCGGAAAAATTAGGTTTATACTGATGAGCTTTGGGAAGGAATTCAAGATAGAAAGGGCACAGGGATGATGCACAACTGAATGGAGTGAGGAGTCAGAACAAATCATGAGGGTAAAAGGAAGAGGTTTGGAGAAATCTGATGCAAGAAATGGAATGAAAGATGAACGTATGGGTGCAAAATGGTAGAGCTTAGAGAGTAGAGAAAGCATTGTAAGCATGAAAGTAGGATTTGCATAACAACATTATCAATGCAATGCCATACCCAAAACTTAAAACAGTTTTCCAGAGAGGGCACAACATAAACAACATAACATACATAAGTGATACCTTGAGTACTTTTGCTGCACACCACTTTTTTTTTTTAAATGCTTTGAGAATTAACTGCCCTCCCTAGTGATTAAGAAAACACAAAAGACCACTCAACATTCACATCTCATTGAAGCCAACCCTCCCATATATTAACAAACTATATATGTATTTTATATAGATGCAGAGAGATATTGTTGACGGGTCACAAAAATAAAATTACAATAATTCTGTAATTGAAGTAATTTCTTATTGATACCAGAATAGACATTACTATGGTTTTATAATTTTGCATACATCACTTACTTAACAACTGCATGTTTTGAGACCATCTGATGTTCTAAAAAGTCACATGATCGGTTTTGACATTTCAGGATATTTATTTATTGTCCAGTCTTCTTTAGGGTCAAACAAATAAACATGCTTTACAGGTGCTTGATATACCACAAAATGGTGCATCTCAGACCTTGCTAACATCTTTTCGTTACAAAACCCTGAAGGTTGGCCAAGAAACTAACAATCGCATTGTCTCAGATGAAAGGATAGCAGTCATACACAACAGGTGGATGTCACATCATGCCATCATGTACGTATGGTAGTCAAGGATGGTACGAAGTCCTTTCATTGACACCAGTTTTTACGATGGGGTTTTTCCGAGTTTTTGCAGAAAAAGCGTGGACATTTTTTTGGGGGGTGGTAAAGGGCATATAAAGGTTGGGGGGGTCAGGAATAAAAGTAGGTAGAGACAGGGGGCTGGGGGAACCCTGCAAAAATAATGTTTAAAAAGACTCAGTTTTTTGGGCAAAAACTAGTCGTAAAAACACTAGTCATAAAAACTGGTGTCGATGAAATGACATAAAACCTCCAGGATTTATCAAAAGACAAGCTTTGTGGAAGAGATTTCACTGTATTCCATTTGCGGACTATCTTCCATGTGAGCACATATGACAAGGATGTGTATACTAAAGGGGTGCATTTAGTCAATTCTCTGCAACAATCAGGTAGGATCGGTTTGGGTCGACACAATGTTCCTTAATTGGCTGTCTCTCGCTCTCAAAATATGCCAGTGTTAAGCAAGTGAGATATAGAGCATTACAAAACCACATCCGCACCTACTTTGGTGCCAAAATGGAAGAAGACATTCTTAGAAAATGACTATTTTTATTGTTGTACTTAAACAGCATTGATTCATCCATCCATGCATGCATACATAAACCACTCTCTCATATGAAGTTAAGTTTATTCTAACAAAAAACGAAGTTTATAAACAGTAGAAATAACTTTCAGGTACAAACCCTCTCTATACCACTACAAATTCAACCGGAACACTCACTTGAACTATGGTATTGATGTAAACTGCCTAATATTGGATGCGAGTTTCACGGTTGAATTTTTTAGTTATAGAGTGAGTGTGTTTGTACCTTAACATTTTCGGCTATAGACTGCTTTGTTAGAGTAAACTTAATTGTTAAAAACAGTTTTTTTCAATTTTGTTTTTGTGAGCAGTATGGCTTATGACGGAATTGTGAGTGGTGTGTGTGGTGTAAACACGCAGTGCAAAGACGCATGCCTTATGAGTGTGTGGTGTAAGGCATAGGAGTGTTTGGTGTGCAAGTGAATGGCATGCGAGGACGTGGCGTGTATGTTGGTGCAAGTGTTTGGTTTAAAATGCACGTCCTAAAACACCTCCTATATGTATTGAACAGATGTCTAAGTGGGGGTTTTCATAGATTTAAGCGGCATGCAAGAGTTACATTTTATACATGCACACAATTCACATCTCATATGCGCCTCGTATACATATAAAAACCATCAAAGTCAATCCAGACTGATACATTTCATATGTATAGTAGTGTACATGAACAGCATTTACATTACCTACACATAGGTGCACAGTTCATACAGAAGATGTGCATTCATTCTGCGCATACGTGAAACAGATACACATTAAAGGTCTCAAAGTTGCCTACCAAAACCCGATGAAATGTAAGTGAATGGAAAAACCACCTCTAAAATAGGAAGAGGCCAATCTTGAGATATTTAGGGCAAACATTTTTTAGTTTTTCTAAACCAAATAAACATTTGTTTCCAATATGAAAATTCAGTAAAGTTCCATATAGGGGCAGGTGCCTCTAAAGTGTAATGTTGGTGAAATTTTCCAAGGAAGGGTTCTACATTTTATGGGAAAAATTATTTTCTGATAATCCATGGACAATTTGTCCTAACCTCAACTATGAGCGACTGCAAAAGCATTGTCCGTATGTTTTTTGGGGGAGAATGGATGTGTGCTTGGAATGAACGAGAAACGAATACTGAACAAATTGTTTTGTTTTCTTAGTCACCAGGAAGGTTGCTTTATTCTCAATTTCAGTCAATTTATTTTTAAAACAAATACTCTGCTTGGTAACAGTTCTCAAGGAATGATGTATAATGTTTATTATAGGATTTCATGTGATTGGTCTTGTTTTGAAAACGTATCTGTAGGCTGACTTTCCAGAGTTAGTGAGGCTACCCTTAATTCTTTATATCCCCAACACAAGTCCATTTTAACATCTCTTAAAATAAATCCAATGCGCTTTGTGCAGAATTGCTAGTTTCAGTTTATGAAGTAAATGTGCCATGGTGCATGATAACCTTTCAGATGACACTACTATCCGGACTGAGCCTGCACACATTTTAAATTTTCCCAGGTAAGTAATCCCTCCGCCCTCCAGGATGCCCATCAGAAACACCTACGTCAGGCTGCTGTGCTTCAGAGTGGACTGCTGCCGCTTCTCCTGCAGAATTGTTGCACTGGCTGCAGCCTCCAAGTCCACGTCACTTCGGGAGCGGGGCTGCTTGCCCTTGGATGAGCCCCGCTGAGACCGCTTCCGCTCGCACATATGCAGGCTCTCGGAGCGCCCCAGCTTACTAGTCAGTCTGCCAGAGTCAGAGCAGGAACCCGCCACCAAAAGAAGGGAACAGCCAGTCATGGAAGAGAGAGCATGCATTGGGTGAGAAGTAAGTGATGAGGGTGTGTGCAGGGGTGAGGATGTAAGGGAGAGGATTACTTTTAGGGGAGGAGAAGGGGTGGTTAATACTTTCTATTAGGGTTTAACAAATGCAAAATTACTTTAGATATTGCTAAGCTTTCTGGGAAAATGCTACAGCACAGAGGCAGGGCTCCAACTGCTTACATTTGCGCTAAGGCTCATTTGACAAACATCAGAATTTCTATTGATCACAAGTAGCACGCAGAACTTGCATGTCAATCATCAATGCAGATAGTGCATTACCATCATACAGATGTTAACACAAACAATAGGACTACAATTCACCAAACCAAAGGAAATACAAAACACAAGGAACCTAGCATCTAAGTACCAAACCAAAACCCAAGAACAAGGTGCTGCCAAGAATGTTCCAAACAATTAGTCAAAAGATGTCCTTTTCCAAACGTCACATAAAAGGCCATTAGCCAAGGGTCCAAACTCAAAGAAATGGGCAAATATGCCACAAATCCAAGCCTGAAAAGAAAAGACTGGTCAACTAAACACCAATTCATCAGAAAAGAAGTTGAGCAGACACCACAAATGCAACTAATCTTTCAACAAGGGACCCAAGAAAATGGCTTCAAAAGTGTATCACATCACAGCTTTTCAAAGAAATTTTCACCAAGCAAACGTTCCAGCAAGGTACCAAACAAAGGCTCACCAGGGAATCCAACTACACAGCAAAAGTGTGGGATCTCTAAATGCCACCCATGTATCCCTGACTAGAGAGTAACAGTTCTGAATAATCTAAGGAGGATATTCTTGCTGAGTGGGGAACAGAACATTCTGTTTTAGACGATTAGTTAGTGATTTAATCCAAGATGGCACTTATGGTCAATACACTAAATAAAAAGGCAGCGGTGTCTTCCATCTGATCAATGCAAAGCACCAACAATCGCCATCTTCTATGATAAGAAAGGAAGCACTTCGGACTCACTTTGAAAATGAAATGTGCCACAAACTAACAAACACATAACAGGGATGGATAGGAACCAGGAAATCAATACTTAGCTGTAAGAGAAATGTTACGCCATGTGTGAAAGCTGGGCCTTTCACACCTTCCTCAGCTCAGAATCCCCATGCAATTCCTTCTTTCACAATCCACAAAAAGCATGCAAAAGGATGAGTCTTAAGAGGACGACACCAACCTTTTTTTCCTTCTGCAAACAAAGGAGCAGGAGTGTCAGGTTAAATAGTCACAACAGCCTAAAAAATGTATGTGCCTTAAGTATAGGCTCCGTTTGTGTGCACTCTACTCATACAGCTCTAAAAAGAGTTCAGAAAAAAAGCATAGCCGCAGGAAATACTGTTCAATTGTTGGCAACATATTTCTGATTTGCTACTTCACTGCCATTGTCTGGCTACACTTTGTAACTGCACGAGGCAAATATTCTCCAAAAAATCTTGGCAGTAAATCTCACATTCCCGAAGGAGCCTTCAAGGGAGTTGTGCCCCAAACCAGTCGAGCAGGTGCACACAAAAGGAAATTGGCATTTGGCAAACCGCACATTGAGCTACAACGAAGGAGATTTGCAACTGAAAAATCAGAATATATGAACATGATCTTTTTCACAAAAGCGGTTAAGGAAGAAAAAGTTCACAAATGGGAGCCATAGAAAATAGTCTTAAGCATTTTCAGTTGGTGGGAAACTGAGTGTGCACTAGATCCCACGCTGCTAACAAATTTGCATTGGCTTTCTGGAAAATAAAGGGTTGCCAACACAAAACATGCCACTCACCTTTTAAATTCAACAAATTAAATTTCATCCAGGCCAAAAGTTACTGCCTTAAAGCAAAACCCAACTCTAATGCTGTATCGTAAGACATGTTGTTTGAGGCCAACAACAGGGTGCATATATCCATCATAGCAGTAGTCCAGCGGACCACATGATGAGACACAAGAGAAGCTGTAAGCAGGTAACGGCTTGGACAAATTGCAAAGACACATTAAGCACAAGAAAAGCCTTTAAACATAGTGGCTGCTGCAGAGAACAAAGACAGGACTGGTGGTAACAGTCTGAAAGCAACAAGGGACTCACTGGACACACTACAGTGAGGAAACCAATCACACACACTGATCACAGTACAGGCCAAAGACACTGGTAAATAAGCTAATAGAGTAAAGCTTCACAAAAGCATCACACCAAAGATTCCAGAGGACAATGCTGTACACCCACCATCAAAGAGATGCATGTTCACAGTAGTCCATGGAAAACACAAAACTGCCTGAGAGAAACCACCCACTGTAACAGTGCACCTCTTCAGGAAGCCGGTCCTTCACCAGGGGACTGATTATCCCCTGGCATTAATGCTTTCATCGCAAATGCATTCAGTTCAGGTAGGTCTGCCCACATGGCATCTTAACGAAATGAAGTCGGCTGTTTGCATGATTTCTTCTCCCTAGGAACCAAAGGGATTATGTAGAGGGATATTACACAGGGTGGCCACAGGGGAGTGGGAGCTATCCCAACACCAGCCTACTGAAGAGTTATGCAACCAACATACTCAGGGTCACTCAGAGGTTTAGACTGTGCGTTGTTGGAGGGAAAGGTCTATATCTAGGTTAGCCAGTTCCAGCACCTGAGAACAAGGATGCGAGTAACACAACAGATGTACTAATTGGACAGGGGTGCGCCGGCCAATGGTGACTGGACTGGCTGAAAAAGAGTGTCTTACGGGGCACATTAACTGAAAGCGAGAAGGCGGATGAGCTGTAATAAGACCAATAATGATTATGAAACAGGAATTATAGGGAGCAGCTGAAGAACCTGAACTGTTGACCCACTTTGCAATTGACATTTGTCGCCAGGATCCTTCCACCCAGAGCTCACACATGCACGGTATAGCCAAGTGAAGAGTGAACATAAAGAAAGCCACATGCATAGAAAATTAGAAGGCAGCAAAGAAAGCAGCATTTGTATGAGCGGCACTGTGCCTTACAGTGCTAAAAAAAAGGGAAATCGGACAATGGAAGCACAGCAGCAAAGCCAGAGTGGCCGGCCAATCTTCTACACTCATTTTTAGACAACCGTCCAATGTCTGCCACTGTCTAAAAAAATAAAAACTCCCCAAAAATACTATGAATTTGTCAACACGCATCCCTCCATACTGTTGCCCCAACTTGAGTTGAGTATTCCCAACCAAAGAATCCATCCATTCTTCTCTCAAGACTCATTCATTTATTCTTTGAATTCCAACCATTTGTCCCTCTGTTAGCCAATTATTGCATGTCAGTTTACTGTCATACCCCACTCACTGAATTGAATTACCAGCTGTAATACCACACTGCTATTCCCTTTCACACTCCATTGAGTTAGGATTCAATGGGAAACCTCCCATGCCAGACACTAAAGCATCTCAAATCCGCTAAAATATTTAAACAGGGTTTGTCCTTCATTTATCAGATGTTGGGGACATTTTCTTACAGGACCGGGGCTATTTTGTCTGTTAACAATTATGTTTAAGCAGGCATCTGCGACATGCAGGAAATTAGCACTTCATCGCTGATGGCCTTGTGTGGAGCCTTGGGCACTATGGTGAACAGTCCATGATGTCTTAACACAGTTTCATCAGGATAGGGTGACGCAAAGTGCATCATGTTTAACAAATGGTTACATGATGGCAAGACAAAAGGTAATGGAAGAATGCAGGGCTCTGCAATAGAACCGAACATCAGTCTCCATACGATTGGCTTCACTGTTTGCATTTGAGGCCAAACTGAACTATTACATTTTTACCCAAAACAGCTAGCCAAGGAAACACAGCAGAGCGAATGAATTGCGTGTCTATATATACACAAGCCTCCTTCTCAATCATTTGCTTGTTTATATTAAACACCAAATAAAGACTGCTGCAGACTAGAATAAAACACTGAGGGTTTTGCTTGGGAAAATCCCATAATCAAATTTCCTGCATCTGGAAAAGATGGTGTGCAATCTGTGTTCCAAATTTGATGAAACGTTTTCAATCGCTTTTTCTATGCGCAATGGAACAACTCTATCCAATTAGGATGGGGAAAATGCACTTTTAGCCCACACACCCTATAATTGTGACCCTTACACTCCTCATAGAGAGGGAGAGATAAGAGGTATACACAGATTGTGAAATGCTTTCAGTCAGATGTTAAAGGTGTGATGTATCATACCTCACATGGCATTCAGTAAATGTATCCAACCTATTAAGAGGCTTTGAGAATCTGTTTTCAACCAAAAGTATACTGACATGTTCATATTTTTAAATTGAACAATTAAAGATTTCTATTCATATCCTGCTGCCACACAATTCTGAATGGTTCTAGTCTGGCATAAACTGCATGCAAAGCACCAGTCACTTCCGCTAGCATTCCTATAAACCCAGATACTGATCTAAAAGGTACACCTGGAGCAGGGCTGGCTGGAAACCCCTTCCTAATCACTTTCTGGCCATCAATGCCCCTGTCTCTCTAGAAAGGTTAGTTGGTCGAGTTAGGGGGGGCAGGGGGACACTCAATTCCAAGTGAGTTTCAGTAGGCCATTCCTTTGAGTGTAATGCACAGGACCTGGAAGCAGGTTTCACATTCTGAAAAGCTATTCTGATCTACAAACATGGCAACATCAAAGGGCTTTCTATTGAAGAACTAGGTTGGCAAGAGGGGAAAAGACGAGGTTCAGCGCAAGGACCTGTTGGATTAGGTGTGGTGAGAGGTGCTGCAGGTGGATGCGGGGGGTGGGATTTGCCAAATCTACCGCCAGGTAAGTAAACAAAAATCAAGTTTTGCAAGCACACTGCGCAACAACACTTAATTAAAGCCAGAATGGTATAGTAATTTTTAATGAAAGCTAGAGTAGCCTGACACGTGTTTCGGGCACTTGCCCTTCCACTGAGGCTACAAGGTTTTTTGTACATGCAAAGTGATGTAGTACAAGGCATTTGAACAATGTACATATATAAACCCAAGGTAACCGGGCAACCAAGGAGAAGGGCCACAAAACAATTATTTTGGTCATTCATGGCACGATATTGTACATTTCAATTCATGGTGCCAAAGCAAAAAATTATTAAAAGCAATTTCGAAATAAACAAGACATCCATGTATCACATAATTGCAAAGAAGTCCATACCAATTGTGTATTCGGAATTCATAAGGTCAATTAGGGAGAGAAGAGCGGAAAATAAACAAAGTTTGTTAGCTAGGGGTTCTTAGTGAGAACTGTAATTAGGGGAAAACGAATTGTTAAGCCAATTGCGGGACATCAAATAGAATGCAATGGAACATATGCCTAATATGCCCATCAAATTAAATTTACAGCGGAGCCCGTGAGAAATCGTTAATTAATCACTTACCATACCCTGGGTAAGTGGAAAGCCTCAATTTTCTTGCTTATATTGCAGCAATAGCAGGTTTTATTTGATGTCCCGCAATTGGCTTAACAATTCGTTTTCCCCTAATTACAGTTCTCAACCGAATCAAACCACAGGTAATGGTTTCAATTTAATTCTAGCCCCTACAACTTGTATGGCCCACTACAAAAAACCTTGTAGCCTCAGTGGAAGGGCAAGTGCCCGAAACACGTGTCAGGCTACTCTAGCTTTCATTAAAAATTACTATACCATTCTGGCTTTAATTAAGTGTTGTTGCGCAGTGTGCTTGCAAAACTTGATTTTTGGCTTTCTATTGAAGCCAACTTTCATTCGCATGACTTTACATTGCCTAGTCCTTAGCTGAACGTCCATTGGCTGCTACTGCTCAAGTGTCCGACAGAACAAAGTCTGGTATCTGGATGAACGGTGCCTTGGATAAACGTTTGAAGTGTGTGCAGCTTCAATTTAGACAAGGAAGGAAAAGCTGTTGAGTGCTGCTCTACGAAGGTTGGTGTGGCAAGTGTAAATCTCAAATTCACTACAACTGATTCATGCTGTTTTGTATCACAACTAATCCAAGTATACTATATTCCAGGCTGTTTTAACACCAGTGAGATCTAACAAGGTTGCATGATGTAAAAGCACGCTCATGTACAAATTTGACCATGAGCGATTTCAATATAATGCTATGTGGAACAAAATAGTTTAATGAATCATTCCAAATAAGAAATCTCTGGTGATTTAAGACTTTTGGTCAGAATATTCACATACCATATCAAGTAATCTGATGTATCACAAAAGATATCTAAGCAATGTAATATTATCAGCAGGTGAGATTTAGACACAAAGTAAACAGAACGGAATACCTATATGCATGGTAATAGTTTTCAACAGAGGTGTCTGATCAAGGGTCTGATGTATATGAACCACTACATGTGAAACAGTTTCTAGAAATATATCAACAAAACTGTGGCAAGATGTGATAGAAAAATGTCTGTTGAAGGTACGATATAATTAATTTGGTTATAGTGGAGATGCATATTACAGGCTAACTTCTGCAGTAAGACTGCTCATTCATCTAAACAAGCATTGCCAATGCCAACAGTTTGCGCTTTTGTGTAGGCATGACAAAAGCAGTTGCCAGGCACTGCCGTGGGGATATTAACTGACCATTGATTGTATAAGGTGCACAATTGTGCAAGTACCTGGGCATCTAATAGTAGTACCTGGCAAATGCCTAACACTTATACAGAAGCCAAAACCGTTCGCTAGGTCAATGCATGTTTTTAACAGGACTGTGAAACAATACAGTGGGTTAAAGTGATGGCTACACTTCCTATGTCAGTTTAACTAATAGAGAAGAAACATGTTACTCACGGTAGGCACTACTTGTAGCCCTAGAACACAGTTCCCTGTGTACTGTGCTTATGGATTATAAACTATCTTCAGGGATGGGAAAGGTACATAATGTACAGCAGCATTTCTAAATATTTTATAGAAGCATAACTCTGCACATGCACTCTGCACAGGAACACATGCATGCTCCCATCCAGCCAACAGTCCTTTCATCAGAGTGAAGAATCTGGCAACTTATCAAGGGTTGTAGAGGTCAGGCCGTATGGGTGCAACGGGACGATAGAGTAGAACTACACATGTCCCTACTGTGAGTAACTTGTACAGAAAACTGCATGCCCTCCCCATTCCTCATACTTCAGGTAGATTAAAATGTACCCAATAAACCAATGGGTGAGATGATACATTGAAGGAAGAAAAATACTGAAGATCTTGGCGGTGGGAAGATTAAATGTGCATATGCATGTATACATCTTGAAGGACCAGAATACACAGCCACTCCCCCAGTTGAAAAGCCAACAAGATCTGAGCCAACTTTACCATCTTAAACATCTCTAGGGGAAGGTACGAGTTGTAATCGGACATGTCAAGGATAGAGTAGAGGTCTACTATGTCCTTCTTTGGAACTTTGAAGAAGTGTGAGTAGAAGCCCAAGAGCCCTTCTCACTAAACGCCTTCCTTTACAGTCCCCATTTGAGTAGCTTGTACACCTAGGAACAGCTGTAAGAGGCCTGTTGGCAGATGGCGAGTACAAAACCTAGGATCACCAAAGAAAGGAAGCAAGGGTCTTGAGTGACTGCTCAAAATGTCCTTTGAGACCAAACCTTGACATCCCAGTGGGAGAAGATGCTTCTAAACGCACAAAACAATGGTTTTGCTGATCTTAACTGGTTAAGAAGGAAAAGAGGTAGTGGTGGGGAAATTTAGTTCTCCGCTTCCTGCAAGGCTGAGTGAAGTAGTTAGAGGAATCACACTGGTGTCTTCTGTCCTGTACATAAGTTTGAAAACAGGGGGAGTGGCCAAGCAGTCATGAGCTAGGACGTGTCTGCCTAGAGCTCATGCTGATCCTGCAAGATCCTGTACCACACGGATGCTAAATTCAGAGCACTCTAACTAAAAACGGAAATACTGCTGTGGGAAAGTGTAGTGCAGAAGGGGATTGTTTCTCCAGGAAGATCGGAGATGTGGAGAAGCAGTTACATGAATGACAGTGAGCACAGATCCCAGTGCGGACAAAATGAAAATGGTGCCTGCTTCTTTACAAAGGAATGAGCCACGGCCAGAGCGGACAACGGAGCTACATTGTTGCGCGAGCCAGGTGCAACATACTGTCATAGTAGGCTCAGGAGGCGGAGCGAAAAGAGCCTGGCCACGAGAACACACGCAGCGCCGGAATGAACCCATCCATTTCCCTGGCAGCATACAGTTCGGAGACCAAGGGGTGACCACTGCGAGTATTTGGGGAAGAACCAGAGGCAGAGGACAAGACCGTGTGCGACAGCCACTGCCCTAAAACGATTCATAAATATCACGGAGGCTGGGGGGTGCGCGCCGTATTGCCAGTGGAGAGAGAGAGACACGAATATTGTATAAAGGGGACGAGAAAGAGCCACCCGTGACGCCCACAGATACTGTAAAGCGGCCGAGAAGGAAGCACCTGGGACGCCCAGCAGAGAGTTGAGGGCGGTGTTGTACTGCCTGCACGGACGCGAGCGAGGGCACTTCGGGCCACCTGACTGGTAATGCTAGAAGGATTACGCGAGACTGATACTGTAACAGTGTCTATGCTGGGAGTGCGCGCCTCACGCCCAGGTTGGAACGGGACTGCCACAAGCACTGGTTCTGGGGCTTCCACAGGGTGTACACCAGATCGAAGTGAACAGCAGGCCGGAGTCTGCTGCAGCCCGCAACTGCCAAGGATCTGGAAATCCCATACTGTGCCCTGAGCAACATAAAAGCAGCACCAAAAGTGGCTACAATGGAGGCATAGAGGAGCCAACGGAACAAGATAGCGTTGGCACCACATCGCTGCGGAGTTCCAACTGATAACTACACACGAGCTGGGAAGTCCCAGTGATGCTTTGCTGAGGCGTTTGGTCACGGGCTAAGACAGTGCCTGGGAGCAGCAAGTACACTCGTCTGGAGGACCAGCAGCACATACACTGCACGGCAGGGCGCCAGGACCTGCAACGTGCTGAGGAGCGCGAGAGGGAAGGCAGAGCTGACATTATGGTTACCACAGGGGTGCGAGACGAAAACGGCACTACAGAAGGTGGAGGCGGGGTAAGAAGATGGATAGCTCTTCCATGTGGCCAGCAGGGTATGAAGAGAAAAACGCATCACCTGCTGTAACAAGACTGTGACGAGGAAGGCAGTGTACAGGAGGGGGAGTGAACTCTGACGGGCCCATAGGGTCAGAGCTCACCCTCAAGTACCTTAAGACGAGATAGCTGCACCTTGAGGTGGATGGGGTGCAGGATTCTCTTACTCCAACACCAATCAATGAGGACAACTCAATGGTTTGGCAAAGGGGAATCCGTTTAATGACAAGTACAAAAAATGGGGAAACATGGAAATCAACAGTGATGCGATCTTCCGTCTCGCAGCAACTCCCAAAATCTTCATTCACACAGCAATAGTTATAGTCAAAATTCATCATCATTGACGTGTAACACTCATAAGTTTGTCATACAATTCTATTGGTTAGAAAAGGTAACAAGTATAGGTGGTATATCTGTATATGGTAATGAGTGTGAGGATTGGATAACTTATCGGGTGGGCGTCTACGCCCATCCCTCCACATCACTCGTGCCAGACGTCACTAAAAGTACCACGTCTCATTGGTTCTACTAGCTATAGGACCCTAGATTATTTGGTCCATTGTGATTGGGTCAGTTACACCCCTAAGCATAAATCTCCACTTTAATTAGCAGCATGCAGAATGTTCACCCAGATGCAGTGTGCCACAAGATTCACCCTGCCTCCCTTCCATCAATCAGTGTTTTGTTGCTATGTGTCAATTATTTGGCTGTGTTCGGCCTCGAAACTGTAGCTTCTTATCAGGAAAAGTTAGGTCATCCTTTGGTTTTGGGTGACATCAGACATGGGTACCTGTTCGCGCCTGGCTGGTCACGTGTTGGTACACCGTGAACCTGCTTCATTTTCCTTCTATTTGCGTATTTGATTCTCCTTTCTGCCTCGCCACCTGCCTGGGCCTCCTTATCTCGACCTTCACGGGTCAGGCTGCTATGCTCTTAAGTTTCGATTCTCCCAATTTATCGTCCTCCTCTCTCTTGGTTTGACCTCTACTTCCCAGGCACGAGATGCCTCTTGCCGAGTTTCGATTCCGCTCTTTCGTCTGGCTTTGTGCTGGCATATGAATCCTGGCCTGTTTGACCCCTAGCACCCTAGGTTTAATTCTGCTTTTGTAAAATGGATTCGCACCTATATAATGTGCTTCATTGAGGTAGATATACAGCTGGCGCTTGCAGCTCTATTCTCCTACTAAGCATAGCAAGCAGTACTGTTTCCTTAGTTTCTTGCGTTTCAAGTGTATGTACAGGCGTTAACTGGTTGGATATTTTCATCCATCTTTACAGGTTAAATCTCTGTCTGGTTCAACATAGCCTCTCCTAAGTTCCTTACATCCTTATTCAGATCATTTCGTCTTTATGCGTCATCTTTTGGTTGTCGTTCGTTCATCTATGTTTCTGTCCGGGCCCTCGTGACGTCACCATTCGTCTTCAATTAAGGCTTTTTGACCTTCTTCTGGGATCGTGTTTAAGCAGTCTTCATTTCGTGTCATTTGCTGGTAGGGTTTTCTTAATGGATACCTTACTGCCCATGGTTGTCTGGTTAGTGGAACTTCAATAGGCATTGCTAATCTGATGGGCACTGGGCAGAGCCCTAGTGTGGCTCTCTGCTGGTTTATTTGCTACTCATACGTCACGTATCTTGGTGTGTACGTTCCTGGTACTTCAAAATGGGTGGCCGGAGTGCAGGCCATATCTTGGACCTCCTCTACACTATGCGGGTTTTGCAGGAAGGTGGTAAATACAGCACACGGCAGTCCATAAACTCCACCACCACAATAGTCAGAATGCTATGACACTTACCACAAGAACGCAGTGAAGTGGGGAGATACAAGGGAAGTAATTGCTGCCACGGAACGCCCAAACACAGAGAACCCTCCTGCCATCATCATGACATCTAAGCAGTTGAAAGGCAAAGGGATATGGTAACAGAAGGGACAGCCCAGTAAAGGGCAGGACTTAAGGGTTGAGAATCAATATAAACAAGGGGGGGGGGCGTCCTACCCTCCAAGAAGTGTATGCAATAATTTCATGCAAAACGAATCAAACCTTAATGAGAATAACAGTTGATAAAAACACGTTTGTATCACTGAGAAAAAGCCATTAATACACAATCCGCCTATTTTATTTAGCTGTAGATTTAAGTTGAAGTTTAAAGTGAAATAAAGTACATATAAACAATATAAGCAACGTGGACAGTACAAAACCTACATCTGATTGAGCTTCTACAATTTAATAAATGCAGTCAACCTTGTATGGTTATTTTAAAGCTGCTGGTCCATTCAGCAGAAAATTATAAATTACTCACCGTAGTGACTAACGTACTGCACTCTTCGTCCATACTCCCCTTTCCTCCATGCTGTATGGGCGTCCCTTCCAAGAGATGGGAGACGGAACCTTTTTCAACAGAAAAAACCTTCCCCTTTAAACTAGTGGCGCGTCCAGGGAGCATGCGCTGCCCTGACTCTGCCCATCGGCGCCACACCTCAGTCGCCATTGACGCGTCAGCAATAGATTTAACATTGCCTAATGACACCAGTATTAGATGGGGGGGGGAGGTTGGTGGGACGTATGGAGGAAAGGGGACTATGAACTAAGAGTATGTTAGTCACTACAGTGAGTAACTTATAATTACTTACGTCCCGTCCCCTTTCCTCCATACTGTATGGGCGATTACAAATGATTGTAGCCCCAGGGCGGCAGAGACCATCCAGCGGATATGGAGGCCTTAGGACGACTGATAGCCTGGCCTCGAGCCTCCGAAGTTGACTAACAGAGCGTCTGACTTGAGGAAGCCCTTGGTCCTGTTCAAGTAGAATTTTAGGGCACACCTGACATCCAGGCAGTGCAGCACACCCTGTGCTTCATCCTTGGGATCGGGAAAGAACGTAGGAAGGACTATTTCTTCGTTCAAGTGAAATGCAGATGGAACATTGGGCAGAAATACCGGGTGTGTCTGCATGACTACCTTGTCCTTGTGAAGGTGGTATGTGGTTGGGAGGCGACCAATGCCTGGCTCTCGCTGACTGTGAGCCGAGGTAAGACCGACTATTAAGGCCGTCTTGATGGTGACCAGCCTAATGTCCACGGACGCCATTGGTTCGAATGGCTTGTGCGCCAGGGCGCCCAAGACTATGTTAAGGTCCCACGCAGGGTGCAGTCTCATGACAGGCGGGTAGAGCCTAGCGAGACCCATCAGATGTTTCTTGACTATGGGATTGGAGGAGGAAAAGATGCCCTCCTCAGAGTTCCTATAAGCCACAATGGCATGTGCGGCAAGTGTCCACCTGTACGCCCGAATGAGCGAGGTGCGCCGAAAAGTAGAGCATGTTGTCCAGACTGCAGGCCAAGGGGTCGATTCACCTGGAGTGTGCCCAGTGGCAGAATCTGGTCCATTTTTTTTTTGTACTGGGCCCTGGTGGCCCTGGTGGCCCTGGTGGCCCTGCTCCTGGCCCCCTGTATGATCTCCAGATTGGCCTGTGAGAGGCTAAGGTGCCGAAGCGTTACCTGCTCAGGAGCCATGCTGTGAGGGCTAGTTTCCCAGGCGCGGGATGGACGATTCTGCCCCCCTGCTGTGCCAGAAGATGTGCTGGGCCCGTCGGGAGGTGTACAGGGGGCACCTCCGAGAGGCTAAGGAGCTCCAAAAACCATGGCCTGGCCGGCCACAGTGGAGCAAACACAATGATGAGGAGTCGGTGAGATTCCTTTATCTTGCAAATTACCATGTGGATCAGGGGAGTGGGCAGAAAGGCGTAGGCCTTCATGCCGGTCCACTGTAGGTGAAATGCGTCACCCAGAGAGCGTAGGGGCCCTGACCCTGCCAGGATGCAAACTGGGGACACTTCTTCTTGTGCCAGGTGGCAAAGAGATACACTTGGGGGAGACCGCACCTGTTGAAGATCTCCTGAATAACAAGGTCATTTAGCTGCCACTACTAATTGTCCGCTCCCAACCAGCTGAGCCTGTCCGCCTCCAGGTTGGATTCCCCCGGGAGGTGGACTGCCGAGAGGTAAATGTCGTTTTCCAGGGCCCATTCCAACATGCTGATCGCCAGCCTGCACAGAGGAGGGGGATCTGATGCCTCCCTGCTTGTTGACTTAGTACATGCTGGTCGAGTTGCCTGTCTGGATGAGGACAACCTTTCACTTGAGAAGTGGTAGGCATGCTCTGAGCGCTAGCCAGATGGCGTTCAGCTCCAGCCAATTGATGTGGTATTCCTGCTCCTGTCGAGTCCAGGTACCGTGGACCGAGAGATTGTCCAGGGTGGCTCCCCAGCCATCGAGCGAGGAGTCTGTGGTGATGGTGGCCTGCGGAGAGGGCGGCCGAAAGGGCTTGCCCGTCCGTAGGTTGCAGTCCATTGACCACCAAGTTAGGTCCGGGTGGAGAGATGGAGGAACGTTGATCATCTCGGATTGCGAGCCCCGCTCCGGATTCCATGAGGCCGCGAAATGCAGCTGAATCCGTTCTCATCCTTAGTGTCGTGCGCGGTACGGCTAACAGGACCGTCGCTAGTAGACCCAGGAGATGTTGGTACCACCATGCCGAGGTCCCCTCTCTGCTGAGGAAGTGGGCGGTGGCCCTCTTGATGGCCAAGATTTTGACTTCCAACGGGAAAACCTTCTTGGAGCACGTGTCCAAATGAGTCCCAGGAACGTCAGTCTGCGTAGGGAGCAGCTGTGACTTCTTGAGGTTGAGCGAGAAGCCCAGGTCATGCAGTGTAAGGGCATGGGAAGAGTGGTGAACCGCTTCCGGAGATGTATCCCTGACGAGCCTGTCGTCGAGGTATGGGTAGATGTAGAGGCCCTGCGCTCTGAGGAGGGCCAATACAGCGTTCATGAGTCTGGTAAAGACCCTGGGGGCCCGAGTTGAGACCAAATGGAAGGACATTATATTGGAAATGGTAGCCCATGATCCTGAACCGTAGGAAAGAACGATGTGGCTGCCAAATCAGGACGTGTAGGTACGCGTCCTTCAGGTCCAGGTAGCACATCCAGTCTACCTTGTCCAATGTCTCCGCTATAAAAACTGGCGTAAGCATCTTGTATTTTTGCAGGGGTAAGGAGAGGTTGAGGGAGGAAAGGTCCAGCACAACTCTCAGGCCCACCTGGTTCTTTTTCTGAATGGCGAAAATCCTGGAGTACAAGCCAAAGCCTTGCTGAGAGGCTGGGACTTCCTCCACTGCCTGGCTCTCTACGAGCGACTGGATCTCCACCAAAAGAGTTGCTGTCTCAACCTGTGGGAGGGGAGGAGGGAGGAGCGGCTGGGATCGGAAGGCGGTACCCCGTGGATACTACAGAGAGGATACAGGGGTTCGCGAAATTCAGGCGCCAGAATTGTGCATGGAGAGCAAGCCTACCCCCCCACCCCCCCACCGGAGACATGTGAACCCGAAGGGGCGTGTCATGCCTTCTTTCCCTCGGAGGCTGAGGAGGGGGACTGGAAAAAGCCCTTACACACCCCCCCCCCCTTTTGTTGTTTGCGCCAGTTCTGAGACGGCGAGTGGTCCGGCTGCCTGGATCTGCGTTCCTGGAAGCTGTGGAACCCTCCACATGTACGACCCTTCTCCGAGCACTGCTGAGATTGTGTGTACGATTTGGGCGTGGTCTTTGTAAGAATGGATAAAGACTGCCGTTTGTGAGCTGCTGTTCTTTTTGTCCAGCTCTTTGTCTGTAGAGGAGTGGAAGAGGCCCCCCCCCCTCTCGAACGGTAGATCTAGAATGCGCTCCTGGACATCAGGGTTGAATTTCGTTGCCCGGAGCCAGGCTGTTCTCATGTCCGTGGCACGGCCTGAGGTATCGATATGAGCCACTGTGTATTCCATAAGATTGTGCACCACGAGCTTGGCTTCCGCTAGCCCCGCCTTAAAGCGCGATTGGCATTGGGTGGGGAGTTCCGGGAGGAAGTAAGCAATTTCTCGCCATAACCGTTGGTTGGCGGCAGCCAGCATGGCATCTGTGTTGGCCTGAGGCAGGTGCAAGGAGACCTTGGAGTAGATCTTCTTGCCGTACGCCTCCGAGATCTTCTCCTCCTTGCCTAGCAGCACAGCACAGGAGGAGGCTGAGGGCAACTGGGGCTTGGAGTATAGTGATGCCGAAGCGATCACAGAGGAGTGTGGCTGAGGATGCGTCGAGAGCAAGAGTGTATCCCCCCCCTTCCATCTGCCTGTACTTGGCGGCCAGGCGTCGGTTGACCGGCTGGACTGAGTGGGGCTTGAGCCAACCCTTCTTGGCCAGGGAGACTACATCGGTTTGCAGTGGATCCCTGTGTTGGCAGAGGGGCGTCTTGTGAGGATTTCAGCCAGAACCCCATCTGCCGGCTGATCGAACTCGGGTTGGGGGAGGCCCAGGAACTCTGCCAAGCCAGCAATACGTTTATGCAAGGCCCTGGCTGAGGAGGGCATGTCCAGATCCTCCTCCTCGTCTGTATCCAGCAGATCTGGAGGATCTTGTGGAGGGGTAGATGGCACCAGAGGCTGGGGTACAGGGACCACAGCCGGAGGCTGAGGCGGCAGTGGAGGTTGCAGGGTTGGCTGTGGAGCCGGAGGAGGCGGCTGCAGCGGGGCCTAGGGGCCCGATGAAGGCGTCTGTGGTGCCTCTAGCATGGCGGGCAGGACTTCACTGACTGCATCTTTGATGATAACCACCATCTGAGGAGACCTCATGAGGCCGAGAAACTTCTCGAAGAGCACCTCCTCACTGGCCAAAGAGGTGGTAGGGGGTACGGACGGGGTAGCGGGGTGCTGCTGGAGCCGCTGCGTACCATGTCCATATGGACGCAAAGGAAAGTTGCTCTGTGCAAATGAGGGGTAGACTGTAGGCCAAGTACCTGGCTGAGGCCAGTCCCACCTTGACACTCGTTCTTCGCCGAATTTGTGGAATGGCATCAGACAGGTGTGCCCCTTTTGGCGTGGCGGCCATTTTGTCGAGCTGCCTGCCACGTGCCTGCAACGTGTTGCTCAGCCCGCTAGGCCCGGCCTCGTCCAAGACTCTTGCATGTGGATCATGAGGCCTACTCTGCTCCTCGGGCCTCTGCCCGGTAGGTGTAAGACCCTCGACCCAGGGGTCAGTAGAGCTGCATTTAGGCGCCCCCTCGGACATATTGCCGGTAAAGGGACGTAGCCCCTCGGGTGTACACCCGGTACAAGACCTTCCAGTCCCTCGACACTGCGCCGGGGAGGTTCCGAGGACCCCTCGACCTGAAGGCCGGAGGCTGTAGCAGGACCTGGTCGTTCCCTCCTGGGCTGGAGAGTGCCTGGGAAGGAGCCTCCCTTGCAGGGTGCGCTGGAAAATATTGGCCCTACCTTGGGCCTGGCTCGATGCTCCATGAAGTTCTTGAGATCCTCTGGAAGCGACCTCTGAAAAAGCTCCCTCCACCTGGCGAGTCTGTTCTTCAGCACCTTCAAGGACAGCGAGTCACACGCCGAACATGACTGCCAACCGTGGTCTGGGCCAAGGCAACATAGGCAGAGGGCGTGGGAGTTTGAAGTTGGGAAGAGCCCATTGCAGGATGGACACCTGCTGAACCCTGTAGAAGTAGACATGCGCAGGGGAGGAGCGCGACGCCTGAGGACCGAGTACCTGAATGATAAAAAAGACAAAGAAGAAGTATCCGCGCGTGGAATTACATGGCCGAAGCCAAACCCAGGAGCGCTGGTGAATTCGGCGCGTTCCCGTCGATGTGGAAAAGGGGACTGAGGTGTGGCGCCGGAGGGCGGAGTCGGGCAGCGCATGCTCCCTGGGCCGCACCCACGCGCGCCTCTAAATTTGAAGGGGAAGAAGGATCTTTTCTGGTGAAAAAGGTTCTTTTCTGATGAAAAAGGTTCCATCTCCCGTCCCTTGGAAGGGACGCCCATACAGTATGGGGGAAAGGGGACGGGAGAGTAATTTTTTTTTCGGAATGCACTGCCACCCCAAATCAAACGTCAATTGTGTGCTCGTAGGTCCAAATGCAGATGGGTAACTCAAGTTTCTTATAGAGTGAGGAGATCATTAGTGATGCAGCAGTAACCACTGCCAGAGAATGAGCACAAGCAGTAAGGCACACAGGTTGATCTGGTTGCACATCACTAGCCAGTACGTAGTTTCAGGTTCACATATGGGCCCTGAGACGCACGCCGGGGGTACCAGTCAAGTACCCTGTGAAAATACTACTTGCATCAGGCAGCCCAGACCAAGGATTGGGCGAAAGCACAGCAACCACCACCTAAGGAACAAGTTCCCCGTCGTCGGGCCCGGGAATCCTCAGTAAAAGAAAAAACTGTTTCACTTACAAATCGTCTTTCTCCTATAAACCAATCACTGAGCTCTGGGTCATACTGCCCCCATCCAATGACTGCCCTCTCCCAAAGCACCTCCTCTGGCAGCCATCTTCAGATTTGGTAGCACGTAAAGTGGCAGTATGACTAAGAAGAGGTGCAGGAGGGAGGGTTCACATGTGAATCCATACCAGATCCATGCTGGAGTACAATAGTTACAGGTCAGTAACTTGTTCCTTCTCCAGCATGGGCTCTGGCATGGATTCACATGCTCATGAATAAAGAATACATAGCAGTACAGCATTACACAACAACGGGAGGTGGCAACAATCAACAGAAGCAAATACTCTTACCTCCGGAAGAGACTCACCTTCAAGCGATCAGGTTGCGTAGCACTGCTTGGGCGACCCTGGACTCCTCTCTGGAATCCCTGTCGATGCAGTAGAATCTTGTGAAGGTGTGCATGGACCTCCACGTAGCAGCCCTGAAGATGTTCAGCAGGGGCACACCAGACAGGAACGCGTCGTTGCAGTGATTGCTCAGGTGGAATGGGGTCTCGGACGACACGGCCAAAGTTAGCGAATAGTTCAGATGTCTTCCGGAAACTCTTTGTGCATGTCAAAGAACTTCAGCGCACAAGTCACAACCAGAGATGGCAAAGTACTTTCAGCCAACAAAGGTTTTGGAAAAAACACAGGCAACACCAAAGGCTTGTGGGGCGCGTCCGCAGCACCACCCTCGTGTCGTGAAAAGTCAGATAAGGCTGTTTGCAGGAAAGAGCCTGGATCTAACCTACCCTCCTGGCAGAGGTGATGGCCACGAGAAAAGCAGTCTTCCACGAAAGACATTTGAGGGGCCTCCATGAGCCTCGTCAGCACCACGTTGAGTTCCCACACCGGGGCAGGGGCCTTCACCGGCGAGAACGATCGAAACAGCCCTTTGGTCCCATCGTCTATTCCTCAAAGAGATGACAGTCCTGGAGACCTGGTGTAGCGGGAGAAAGCTGCCAGATGCACCTTGATAGTGGCGCGCGCCAGCCCCGCCTTGGCCAAGGATAACAAGTACAGAAGAATCTGCAGAGCCAAGACCATCAGCGGGTTGATCTTCTGCGTCCGGCACCACATTGGGAACAGTTTCCACTTGTGCCCGTAGCACTGAAGAGTCAATGGCGCCCTGGCCCTGGCAAGGACCTCCCTGCAGTCCGCCGTCATCTCGTACCATCCGAACTCTAAGGCTACAGGAGCCAAGCCTGAAGCGTCTGTGGTGACCGTCTCCTGGTATGGGGGGCTCTGGAAATCCGTGTCCCCGGAGATGTTGGAGCATACGCCCAACCACCTTGTCGCTCCACGGAACTCCTCATCGAGAACAATCTTGTATACGAAGCTTCCGGCAACTTGGATCCACCGAGCATCCAGGAATTCCTGAAAGAGTTGCATCTGCAACCTGCAGAGTCGGACCAGGTAAATTCACGACGACATCATGCCGAGCAGCAACTTGATGATCCGCACCGTGGCGGTCTTCAGTGCCAACAGCCGTTGTACCTTGCCTAGCATGGCTGCTATCCTCTTCCGAGGGGGCCAAGAGGCAGGCAACCATGTTGAGCCTGGCCCCTAGAAATAGCGCGTTCTGCGAAGGTATCAAGCAGTATTTTGGATAGTTGACAGAGACCCCAGATCTGTCAGCAGCCGGACAGTCCTCTGTGTGTTCAACGGCTACTTCCGTGGACTTGCCGCGGATGAGCCAGTTGTCAAAGTATGGGTACACATGTATCCCTTGTAGACCCAGATGGGCCGCCCCTGGCGCCAGGCACTTAGTGAACAGCCTGGGCGCGGACTTCAGTCCGAAGGGAAGGGCCTTTAACTGGTAGTGCCTTCCCTGTACAACGATGCACAGGAACTTCTGATGCTTCTCATGAATGGGGATGTGGAAGCATGCATCCTCCAGATCCAGCAACAACAAGAAGTCCCCTTCCTCCAGTTGGCCGAACACGTGCTGCAACATGACCATCTTGAAGTTTTGGGACTTGAGGTATTTGTTGAGGCGCCGCAGATCTAGAATGGGCCTCCAGCCCCCGGTCTTCTCCTTTACCAAGAAGTTGCTGGAGTAGACTCCGGAGCCAGCAAGTTGCTTTGGAACCATCTCTATCCCCCCCTTTTTTGTAGCATGACCCCGTACCTCCTGCAGGAGCCGAGGGATGTGCTGCTCCTGCCAGGCCACAGGTGATATCTGCGGACACTTCTGCTGGAACTAGAGTGTCTCTGTGGGTGAGAGCGTGCAGCACCCATCGGTCGGTGGAGATCCTTTCCCACTCCCTGACGATGCCTGTCTGCCGACCTCCCACTGGGGGGCATGGGTGGGGACAGACGTACTGGCCAGTTCAATCTTGCTTTGGGGCCTGCATGCTGCCTTGGGAGCGACATCAGCCACCTCCACCGAAAGCCTTGGGGTGGCCCCTGTAGGCCTCTTGGGTCATGGACTGGGAGGGTTGACGGTACAAGGAGGACCCTCCACCGATCTGCCTAATTTTCCGCTGGAGGCACAAAAGTATGGACGATGCTGCTGAAGAGTGCCCAGGGCACGGGCTGTGTCCGTCTTAATGGCCTCCAATGATTGAGGGGTCCGTCTCGGGCTTAGTGATGGCATCCTCTTCTCCAGTGTTTTCTCCACCGGCTTGGCGGAGGCCTTCTGCCACGGGGGTAGGGCCACTCAGGGCGCCGCCGGTTCCCTGGACTGGGTCAGCCCCTTTTGCCATCAAGGGGGCGACCGCCACCAGGTCGATCGTCGAGGATGACTTTGTCTGGACCACCTGGGCCTTCAGGGGCAGGTCGGACACCTTTCCCTGCGACTTGGTTTTCTACGGCTACTCCTGGGTTAACCAATTTCCTCTCCGAGGAGGAGCTGGAGCGATGACTGGAGATGGAGTCAGATGGAAAAGATGAATGTGCCCTGCTCGTCGCAGGACCTGCTTGCGCGGTGACCGCGGCAGAAACGGACTCACAGAGCTTGGCCTTGTCTTTGGCCCCCACGGATGGAGCGCCCTCAAAGGACTTAAAAGCCCGCTCTTTGGACCAGCTGGTCCTGGGTGAGGCATGCCCCTGCTTACCGCACGGGGTAGAGGCCTTGCCGTTGAGCCACACCACCAACCTACTGTGACGATCCTTGCCGATGCGCTTGGAGAACCCAAGGCAGCTTTCACAATCCGCTTCCCTGTGGTCCGGATGGAGACAGTAGAGGCACTGGGAGGGTATGTCCTTCACAAACAAGTTCCTCAATCCGCAAATGGATCAGAGCTTGAAGAGGGAGCCTCCCTCCTTCTCCTCCGACATGGTCCGGTGTGCGGTGTAGGCCTTCTGGAATGTTCGATGAAACTCTCGACGATTCTTGCCCTTGAGGGGCGCTGAAAGACACCAATGGATCCCCGCTTGCCAGTCGAAGGAATGAAAGAGCACAATGGCTCTATTTGACAAAAATAGAAACTTATTTTATCGAAAAAGTGCGAAAACGTAGAAAAGCTCTCTGAGCAAAACACGAGGACTCCCAGCACTTCAACGTGCAGTAAAAATCTGAAAAATGCTGCCAGAGAAGGGGGCTTAGAGAGAGGGAAGTCATTGGCTGGGGGCAGTATGACCCAGAGCTCAGTGATTGGTTTATAGGAGAAAGACAGTTTGTAAGTGAAAGTTAAACTGTTTATTCTTTTACTGGGGATTCCCGGCCTGACAACGGGGAATATTCCTGACCATGTGAATCCATGCCAGACCCCATGCTGGAGAATAGGAACTTACCCAACAAAACCAATTGGTTAAATATCACATGTTAACAATATCGACTAGAGGGTTGCTCCTCAATACAGTTTGGGAGTTGAAATAGTGATGCAGGATATATCCTGCAGATTTACATTGCATAATTTAACTTTGTTTGCTACAACGTCCGACCAAGATAAAGTTTGTTGTAGATCGTAATGTATTTTATTGAATCAACGAAAGTAGTAAAACATAGCTTATCGAAGGGGTTTCAGAGCACAAAGGCCTCCTAACCTTGCAGATGGACTGTGATGAAGACACTTTTTTTTTTAATTAAATCAATGCACTTCACATCTTTGTACTCATTTTATGGATCAAATAAATAGTATCACTATTATTGCTAGGGATATGGGGTTTAAGATATGGTACTCTACAAGAAAAGTATTGTCTTGTATTAGAAGTCATAAATATTAGGAGAAAGTAGCTATCAAACTGACAAGGAGAAGATTAAAAATCATGCTCAAGGGGCACAAAGATGAGAATCCGGGAAGGACAGCATTACTTGTGCTTTAAAGCACTGACCCATTGATGAATGATAGTCTGCGGACTGCCAAGACAACTCTGAAAATAGATAGTTACTAATCATGTGTATTAAAGTTTCATAACTAATATGTTCTGTCAGTTGCCTCAGTTCTTTCCCTCGAAGTCACATATTAAGAACCAGTAAGTTGCTTTCTTTGGCCAGATGCCATATAAAGCAGTGTTGCCAATTAATGACTGCCTCACCTGTCATTTTCTCCTCCTTCATCAGTCAGATGTTCACCTTGATTTGGGAGTTCTGTACAGGGGGACCCTTTCCCAGAAGGCTCAGCTGTGTCCACAGAAGAGACACATTCAGTCCCTAGAGAGGAGAAGCACTGTAAGTGGCAATTTACAAACAAAGTTAAACAACTGTATTATATAGTATAGATTTAGCACTCTGCCACAGTGTAGTGGACCTCCAGCACTCTGTTCCGAAAATGTAAAGCAGGTGAACCCATAACGGATTTGATTTGGTAAAACAAGTCATCCAACAGAGGGCCGGGCAACCCATGACATTTCTTACTCAAAGGCCTCTGGGCAAAGGAAAAAGTGGATGGTGTAGCAATAAGCATCCTCGATGTGAGGGCAATCTTCACACACCCATTTCCTGCAATTGTGTACAGAATCCATCAACTCAGACTAACATTATATCCAATGTACAACTGTTAGGGGAGTTTTCCTAAAGTCCTACTTGGAGGTAAGACTTTAGCAGGCTATGCCAGTGGTTTGTAGTTACCCAACTCTTAGTATCAGTCTGTACTAACTCAGGGCATTGGTAGAGTGGCAGAGCAGTCAGGCTTATCTTAAGAGGAAGATGCAAGTTGTAGGTAAGTACACTGAACCCAGCAGGTAAAGCACAAAGAAACACTTGCACATAAATGTATATTAAAATATATATTTATTATAATTACACAAGTCACTGTTAAATACTTAGCACAATAAGACAATGCATAACTTACCGTAAAAGCATTTCTGATGGTTGTATCTGCTTAAATTCACATGCTGTGCATAGTCCGACATCCAGTGGTCACTGCGCAGTATTGCATTTTGTTTTTCGTAGTCGAAAAGGGGACCTCGACAAGGCATGTCTAACACTATCCCTATAGTGACGTGCATTGTACCCACAATCCCTCACGCGTCGAGGTCCCTCTGTTTGTATATTGCCCTGAGGGAGCCTATTAGACGTGAGTGAGTACAGAAAAGAGAGAAAGATAAGGATGTCTATGTTCCTTCCATCCGAGCGAGGAGGAAGGGTGGGCGCATGTGAATCTAAGCAGATACAACCATCAGAAATGCTTTTACGGTAAGTAATGCATTGTCTTCTGATGTTTGTTAATCTGCTTAGAATGACATGCTGTGCATAGACTAGCAAGCAGTACCCGGAGTTGGAGGTGGGGTGTGAGAAGGAACAGTAGAAAAAAGATGTCTTAACACTGCTTGCCCCACCTGGGAATCAGATCTAGAGTGGACATCTAGACAGTAGTGTTTTGTAAAGGTGTGTACAGAACTCCAGGTTTCCGCTTTGCAAATGGACTCTAGAGGGACATTTGCAATTAATGCTATGGAAGCCCCAGTGCCTCGAGTAGAATGTGCTCTTGGCTTGAAGGGTAGTTCTCTCTTAGCAAGAGTGTAACAGAGAGTGATGCATTGGACAATCCATCTAGATATAGTGGACTTTGAAACTGCATCTCCTTCTCTTCCTGCTGCCACCGAGACAAAGAACTGATTAGTCTTTCTCAGAGGTCTAGTTCTTTCCATGTAAAACATGACAGCCCTGCGTACATCTAGTGTATGCAGGCTCTTTTCTCCCAAACTTGAAGGGTTCTGAAAGAATGTTTGCATTTCTATTAATTGGTTGACATGGAATTTAGAAATTAATTTTGGTGCAAACCTAGGATGTGTGCGTAGAACCACATTATCCTTGTGAACTGTTACAAAGGGGTCTAGTATAGAGAGCGCTTGTAGTCACTCACTCTCCTAATGGAGGTGATAGCTATTAAGAAAGCAGTTTTAAGAGTGAGGTTCTTAAGGGATGATTTGTGCATGGGTTCATGCCATAAGCCTGGCAAGTACCACATTTAGGTCCCATCTGGGAGTTGGGTTAGCTATAGGAGGGTGTATTCTCTTTACTCCCTCCATGAAGGCCTTAATAACTGGGACTTTCCACCATGACACTTTGTGTTGAGAAGTGGTGTATGCGGAAAGTGCAGCTAGATGAACTTTAATGGAATTAAAGACCAAACCTGAGTCTAATAAGGGAGTCAGGTAAAGAACAATCTGTGGGAGAGCAGTCAACTGGGTTGATGCTCTTATCTCTACACCAGAAGACAAATCTTTTCCATTTGCTGGAATAGCAGTAACGGGTGTTAGGTTTTCTAGCCTCCTTAAGAAGGTCCATGCATCTTTGAGGGAGTTGTAAATGTCCAAATTCTATGACCTCAGGAGAAAGGCTGCTAAATTCAGGGTCTGTGGGCATGGGTGTAGTATTCTGTCCTTGTCCTGTGACAGCATGTTGTACGGGCAGGGAAGTTTCACTGGAGGAGATAGAGACATTTCCATCAAGTGAGTGAACCATGGCTGCCGGGCCCACATAGGGGCCACTAGTATCATGGTAACTGGTTCCTGGTGCATCTTGTGCACTATCTTGTTGAGAAGGGGAGTCTTGGGGGGGCGGAAGCGTAAACAAATTTCCCTTACCATGGTATCATGGTATTGATAGACCGTTCCCCCTGGATTGGTTCTGGGGGTACCTGGAGGCGTAATCTTGGCATTGGGAGTTCTCCAGAGTTGCGAACATATCTATTTCTGGGAATCCCCATTGTGTGAAGACGTCGAAGACAATGTCTTCTTGTAACCGCCATTCGTACTCTGCGGGCAGAGGGAAGTCTCTGCTGAGTTCGTCTGCCAGCAGATGGAGTTCCCCTGGTACATGTTGTGACAACAGGAACATGTTGTGTTTGAGAGCCCACTTCCAGATGTTCTGGGACAGCTTGGACAGTCCTGGAGAGCGAGTGCCCCCTTGCTTGTTCAGATAGTACATGGCTGTGGTGCTGTCTGTGAGGACCATCACTGTCTTTCCTTGCAGGTGTGCCTGGAAAGCCTTCAGTGTTTTGAAGACCGCTAGCAGTTCCAGCAAGTTTATGTGTTTGGACGCTACACCGGGAGTCCAAACTCTGTGTGCAGTCTGATGGGATAGGTGAGCCCCCCATCCTGTGAGGGATGCGTCTGTTGTTAGAGTGGCCTCCACTGCGGGGGTGGCGAATGGTTTCCCTATTACAAGGTTTTCCTTCGACCACCACCGTAGCGAGAGAACCAGGGCCTGCAAGACCACCACTAGATCGTCCCATTGTCCGCTGGCCTGACACCACTGGCTGTTGAGCCACTTTTGCATTGGGCGCATGCACAGTCGCGTGTGAGGTACCAAATATATACATGACGCGCACTGTCATCTCTCGACCGGCCACATATTGAGGGATCTGAAACAGCATATTTTGGACCCTCTCATTGGAGGGGAAGACGTGGCCGTCCTTTGTTCGAATTAGAGCCCGTAGGAATTGTTTGATCTGGCTGGGGTCTAGGCTGGACGACTTCTCGTTGATGGAGAAGCCCAGTTGGAACAAAAGGTCTACAGTCTTTTGGGTATTTGAGAAGCATGTTTCGTAAGAATCCCCTGTTAGGATCCAATCGTCGAGGTAAGGGTATACTGGGATGGACAAACTGTGCAGGTTGGCCGCTGCCAGTACTTTCGTGAATACCCTCGGCGCTGACGCTATGCCTAATGGTAGCACTCTAAACTGGTAGTGTTTGCCCTCTATCATGAACCTGAGGTATTTTCTGTGCGCTGGCAACATGAAAATATGAAAGTATGCATCTTTCATGTCCAGTGTTGTCATGTAATCTCCCTGCGAAAGTAGGGGGATTACTTCCTGTAGGGTCACCATGCGAAATTTTTGAGGTTTGAAAAATGTGTTCGCTGGGCGCAGATCTAGCACAGGGCGCATGGTTAAGTCCTTTTTGGGTACAAGGAAGTACACTGAATAATACCTTCCGTTACCTGTGATAGAGGCACGACCTCTATTGCTCCTTTTAGTAGCAGTCGTTCCACTTCGTGAAGAAGAATGGCGAGGTGTTCCAGTGATGGGCGTCGTACCCTTGGGGGTCTGTACTTGGGGGACCAACTGAATTCTATACAGTACCCGTGGGCTATAGTTGACAATACCCATCGGTCTGATGTTATTCCCTCCCATGCTGGTAGAAAAGATGTTAACCGGCCCCCGACCGGTGATGCACGGGAGGGGACCCGAACCTTCGGGTCATTTGGTGTTAGTAGCCGGTGAACCTCTGGGAGTGGGGGCCCCCCGACCTCTGCCCTTGCCACGGCGCTGTCCTCTGTGTGTGTACTGGCCACTGGTTCCCTGAGTAGAGGACCAGTTCCCTGCGGTGTGCTGTTGTTGCTGTTGTTGGCGTTGGCCTCGAAAAAAGCGTTTGTTGCCGAATCCTCGCTTATTGGGAGGCCTTGAGATTTGGTCAAAGGTCTTGATGGTGTCGAATTCCTTTGCAGTCTCCAGTGCCTCGTCCACTGCCTTCCCAAAGAGGTTAGACTCCTCTATTGGTTTATTAATGAGTGGCGCCTTGGTTTCTGGCTTAAAACCGGAATTGCGGAGCCAGACATGACGCTTCAGAAGAATTCCCTGCACCAAAGAACGGGCAACCGTTTCTGCAGCATCAAGAGTGTTTTTAATGATGCTCTGGTTAACCAGAGTTCCTTCTGTTACTGTGGCCAATAAGCGAGTCCTTAAGGGCTCAGGGACTTCCTCGAGGTCTTGCCGTAATTTTCCCCGATGGGCATCAGCATAACTTGCAAGTAGTGTATTATTATTTGCAATTCTGGTTGAAAAACCTGCTGAGGCTGTAATTTTTTTACCCAGGGCATAGAGCTTCTTTCCTTCTTTGTCTGGGGGTGCTTCGCTGGTTGACAGCAGAACACCCACTCTTTTCCTTGTGGTAGTTACCACCAAGGAGTCCAGAATTGAGTGACTTCTAATGTATAATGGGTCTGAATGAGAGGGGTTAAACAATTTTTCAATTCTGGGATTGACCCCTCTTACCAGTGCAGGTGTGGACAGCGATGGAGTAATTTGTCTCTTAACTGAGGCGAGGAGGGGATTGGTTTGACTAGTGGGAGGTTTTTCATTAATGATTTTTTCCACAAAATCAGTATATGGGGTAATTTCACCAGTTTCGATCTCAAAATGAGCTGCTGCCTTCCGAAGTAGCGCGTTGAAGGTGGGTTGATCATCTATTAGTGATGGATTCCTGACCGGTGTGGTCTGAGGAGAGGGAAGGTTTAAGATGTCAGGGTCTGTAGACTCTGTTGGTGACTGCCAGGGCTGTGAGCCACCTTCATCTGGGTCTTTCTCGAAGCTCCCCCACCCATGTCAGTGTTTGTCAAAACCTTCTTCTATTCCGAGGTTTTGTTGTTCTTCACTATTTAAGAACTCATCTTCCTGGAAGTGAGAGTCTTCTTCAGTGAGGTCATAAGTATTCATCTCCTCTTGAAGGGGGTCAAATAATCTAGGATATTTAGCCCTAGGGTCCTCCTGAAGCGCCTCCCTTGGTCTCTTAGGTGTTTTATTTTCAGGAGCGGTCATGAATCTGTCCAGCTTGTCCATACATGACTGGAATCTTTTAACAGTCCAGTATGGTAAACGAGAATGGTCTGGAGGCGAAAAAGGAGGTCCCTCTGCCTGTATTCGTCTAGGTCTGTCCCATAACGTTGAGGATAAGGTCCCTTTGCCTTCTGAGAAACCGTCTTGCATGCTAGGGCCTTCTTTCGATGGCGGGAGCTGTCCCTGCCTTCCTTCTGGCATTTTCGGTGCTTCTCTGGCCTTCTGAGCGGTTTTCAGCATTTCACTCGCCATCCGTTTCTGGCTGTCCTTGGAAACAATACGTGTAAAGCTCTCGACGATGAATTCCTCCGAGGGTAAGTCTGGCGTCGCTTTAGGCGGTGCTGAGTCTCTTTCGGCGACGACCGCACTCTGATGAGGCGCGTCGCCTGCCGTCTTAGTGGTAGCGCCCTTGTCTACGGATAGCCAAGTCGCTAGACGCGTCTGCTGTGGCAGGAAGGGCTTGCGACCCTTACGGTCGGTGGAGGTCGCCGGTAGGCCCGACGTCTCTGTTGGCGCTAGGGCTTTCTTCGTCTTCGACGAAGACGTGCCGTGGGTTGTGTGTTTGTTTGTGTTTTCTGTGTTTGTTAGTGTCGCCGGGGTGTTCATCCCCATAAGCAGGGCGTGAGCCGAGCTTGTCGGGGCCGGGGACAGACGACAAGGAGCTGGAACGCTCCCTAGAGAGGTCTACAACCTCCGAAGCGGAGGTCGGGTTATCACTATCCTCGTCACACTCGGTGGCGGCGGGTGAGGAATCAGACCTAGACATAGCGTAGGCTGCCCACCTCTTGACCCTGCAGTCCTTTAAAGTCTTTGGCTTAAGAAGCTTACAGGCCGCACAGCCGTCCTCTTTGTGGTCGAGGGGTAAGCAACGGTTACACCGTTTGTGCTTGTCTTTCCAAGTGAATTTTCCCTTGCAGCGCGGGCAAAATCTAAAGGGAGTCCTCTCCGTAGCTGAGGATACAGTTAAGCGTGATAACGACCCCAAAGGAAAGGGAGGGTAAAGAGAAAGGCATTCTCAGAATGAAAAAGAAATGCCCCACGACCCCAATCTCCCTACTGTCTTAGGCTGTCGAGGTCAGGCCACGTGTTCGGCAGCGCCGAAGGGTCTCCTCCGTCTAAATCACCGCCGTCGAAGTTCTTATTCGGCGGTGAAACAGCTTTGCAGCTACGACGTCGAAGGAGGGTTCTAATGTAATGTATAATGTTAAATAACGACCAAAGGGTCGAGTAAATGTTCTTGCAATTTCTCTCGAGGAGCTCCGCGTAAAGGCGACCAATACCTGGGCGGAAAAAAAACAATCTGAGGAACCTCGACGCGTGAGGGATTGTGGGTACAATGCACGTCACTATAGGGATAGTGTTACAGACACACCTTGTCGACGTCCCCTTTTCGACTACGAAAAACAAAATGCAATACTCCGCAGTGACCACTGGATGTTGGACTATGCACAGCATGTGATTCTAAGCAGATTAACAAATATCAGAAACCATGACACAGATACACTTTACAATAATTTCAAATAGTCACTTCTTAGTTGGTAGTTGCTGAACGCATACAATTATTACAGGAGTTTGACAGTTCTATCAGTAACCCCAAGCACCCGCAAAATAATACGGTAATTGTATTTAGTCTGCATGCACATATAAGATAGTGATTTCTGGGGAAGAAACCTATGGTTAGTGTTACCCTAGCTGAGCCTCAGGTTCTAGAGGCAGTTTTGCAGCACAGCAAGCCAATTAAAGTCAAAAAGGCAACCCTAGCTAAAAGGTGGTTAGTATTGGTTTAAAGTCTTGCAAAGCAGAAGAAAACAAAAGTTCCTGTGGATACTTTGTAGTCTCTAGGAAGGAAGATACAAGAAGGATTAACTAATGTTGGAGACCCTGTTCAAGGACTCACTAAAGGGTCACAAGCAGTGGCTTGTGTCGGAGGTAAGAGGGGGTTGCCCTGGACCCCTCTACGTGCACTCCAAGGCTCTGGTGCGACTTTCTGGTATCAGGCAAGCAATACCTTTTTCCCCACAGTTCCTTTGGTTAGAAGAAAATGTTTGTGCTAGATGCTTCACGATGTTGCAGCTCTGGACCTGACCTCTAGATTCCTTGGTCTGATGACTGAAAGCAGGACAATGATACAGAGTCGCTCAGCAGCAGTCTCGAGGGAAGACCGGGGGCATGACTTTCAGCAAATTCTTGGTTCACTCTCTGGTTTTGGTGCCTTTTCTGCAGCACCAGCAAAGGACGCAGATCGCCTGGTTAATCTTGTTCGCTTCCTGCACTCTGATGAGGGGGGTCTGGGCGAGTTGGATGGGATCTCTGGAGTGTCCTTGATGGCTCAGCAAAGATTAGGATGAATTTGCATGCTCTGGAAACTCACAGGACCTCGGGAGATGGCTAAAATCAAAGTTTGCCTTGGGACTGGTTGTTCCCAACAGCCAAAGAGAAGGAGCCTTCTTTTTGGTCTACTGCCACCAGCCATAACTAGGAGATTGTCTATCTGACTAAAAAGTCACAGGAGCAGAGAGAAGGGGGATACTTGGAATCCCTTTGGCACTCCACATAAGGTGATGTGTGGCATTTAGTCAGACTATAAAGTTTAAGGAGAGATACTAGGTATCTCTGCATCCTTAAGAACATTTACCTGAGGATAAGAAAAATAATCTCAAAGGAGGCACCCAAGGGTCCCCAGCAACACTGCCCATAGGGAGCTGTGTGCTGCAATAGTAAAAATACAGATGCCTTTAAGAGCTATGGAGCAGACAGACTCCATAGTACAGGTAGAATACAAAGAATAGAGTTCCCTAAGAATTAATGAGTGGAAAAAGGATCAACTCATTCAGGAAAAAAGAAAAAGGTCCAGATGTCCAGCAAAAAGTGCTGGGTGTCTCAGTAGAAGAGGGGATGTAGCCTAACAATGATACACCCCCTTCCCCCCCAACAACAACCTCCCCATTTCTACAGTCTTTACCCCATTCAATCTATTTCCCACTCCGTGGTTACTTGCATACCCCTAAATTCTTATAATTCCCCACTTCTGCATACATCCACATTTACCGTGGTCATTCTCTTCCCGTTTTCTGCTTGCCATCTTCACTGACTCTTCAAGGATCACCCATGTATACTAGCGACTCCTGAAATCTGGCCATCTCCATCACACAGCTCCATCAAAATGGAAAAGGGAACTTACGGGTAATTGTATTTCCACAGACTGCAGTATAAGTCACATTATGTGCATTGTCTGATGGCTGGTCTAGAGTTTAATAATTCGTTTTTGTGTTTTAGTTTGGGCATCATCAGGGGCATTCCTATTATAGGGACACAGAAAGACTTGTTGAGGTTACCCACAATGCTCCTTCACCGATTGTTTTCAACCATTTACGTGCTTTGATAAAGTTAACAATTATATATGTTTTGACAAACAAATTCTATACTAGAAACGCTTAAAGAACTTCAAAATAAAGTGTCCACACCTAATGAACTTCCACCACATTCAAGACACTTCTTTTTGAAGAATTTTAGAGTTAATTGACTTTAACTGTAAACATTTGACCCTTCCATGTGCATGTTAGGGACGTTTTTCAACAGTCCCCTGCTGAAGGGAGTAGGAAGCTATATCCTTAGTGACAGAGGGTGTCCAAGTGGTCCCAACATGCTCAACTGGTAGTGTGGCAGAGCAGCCACACTTTAATCTTAGGAGGGATGGCTGTTTTCAAAGTATGCCTAGGCCCAGACACACACACAATAAAATAGATCATACACAATATACTGTAAAAAAAAAAAATATATATATATATAAATATATTTATTTAGTACTGCATTGAGGTTAAAACACTGTCAAATATGTACTTAGAAAATATAGCAACAAATCAAGTATTTAAGTAAAACTTAATAATAATGGGTTAAACATTAATTCTACCGCACCCCACAAAACACAACATAGATAACTAACTTATCATGGCAATAATAGGCCCTTATGGGTCATAGAACGGGAGGAGGAAAAAGAGTTACACACTTTAGGAAAATGTCCAAGAGGGAATACAGCAGTAGATAGAATTGGAATCGCCGTACTGGCCTGGATAGGACCCAGTTGACCCCAACAAAACAGGTAAAAACAAATGGAATGGTTACCATAATACTAGTATTTCCTATTGGAAAGGGTGACCTACAGTGATTATGACAATAGATGACATACCGTAATCGTATTTCTGATGATTGTATCAGCTTAGGTTCACATGCTGTGCATATAGTCCGACATCTAGTGGTAATCATGGAGTATTGCATCTTTCTTTCGAAGATCGAAAAGGGAAGTCGACATGAGCGGGACTGTAACACTATCCCCCAACTTGACATGTAGTGTACCCAAAATCCTTCACGCATTGAGGACCCACAGGTTGTTTTTGGTCTGCCGCGAGGGAGCCTTATAGTATGCGTGAATGAGTACAGAAGAAAAGAAGATGTAAGATGTCGATGTACCTTCTACTCCAGGAGGGGAGGAAGGGTGTGCACATGTGAATCTAAGCAGATACAATCCTCAGAAATACAATTATGCTGATTAATGCAGGTCTTCTGATGCTTGTGAATCTGCTGAGAATCACATGCTGTGCATAGCCTAGCTAGCAGTACTGGGAGATATGGGTGGGATGGGTGAAGGAACTGTAGCAAAGAGATGTCTTAGCACTGCCTGTCCCATCTGAGAATAAGACTCAGAGTGTGTGTGTCTAAGTAGTAATGCTGATTGAAAGTATGAGCAGAACTCCAGGTAGCTGCTTTGCAAACAGAATGAAGAAGAACATTTGCAATAAAGGCTATAGTAGCTCCTGTGCCTCGATTAGAATGTGCTCTAGGCGTAAAAGATAAATCTCTCTTGGCAAGTGAGTAAATGTGTGATGCATTTAACAATCCATTTAGAAATAGCCATCTTAGAGACGGGCCCTCTGCTCTACCTGCGGCAACAGAGTTTTGTCTTTCTTAGTGGTTTAGTTTTATCAAAGTAATATACCACTGCTTTCCTAACGTGTAGTGGAGGTTTCTTTCAGCTGAATTAGTGAGATTCTGAAGTTGGAAGTTCTATGGATTGGTTCACGTGGAACTTGGAAAAGAATTTAGGCGCAAAGCGTGGGTGTGTGCGCGCAGTACCACATTGTCTTTGTGAAAGGTAACAAATGGGTCTTGAACTGAGAGAGCCTGCAGTTCACTAACTCCCCTGATAGAGGTAATAGCCATCAGAAAAGCAGTCTTATAGGTGAGGGCCTTAAGACTAGCCTAATGCATTGGTTCAAAAGTAGGTCACATTAGTCGTGTAAGAACAAGTCCCATCCAGGAGTTGGGTTAGAAATGGCCGGTGAAGTCTTTTTACCCCTTCCATGAATGCCTTAATCACTGGGATTTTCCAACAGGAAATCTTACTCTGAGATGTGGTCTACGCAGAGAGGGCAGTAAGGTGGACTTTAAGTGGGGTGAACACAAGTCCTGAATCTAAGAGGTCTGTTAGATAAAGGACTATATCTTTAAGTGAACAGTCATTTGGGTGATGTTCTTAGTATTGCACCAAATTACAAAAGGTTGCAACTTATTCGAGTAACAATGTCTGTGTTAGGCTTCCGTGCTTCGCCAAGAATGTCCATACATCTTTGAAGTAGTTGTAGGTGCCCAAACACTATGACTTCAGGAGACAAGCTTCCAAGTAATGTGTTTGGGGGCACGGGTGCAGTGTTTTCCCTAGGAGCTGTGATAGCATGTTGAATGGACAAGGCAGTTTCCTGGGAGGAGAGACTTACATTCTCACAAGGTGAGAGAACCATGGCTGCCGGGCCCACATTGGTGCTACTAGGATCAGCGTGACTTGTTCCTGGCGTATCTTGTGCATTATCCTGTTGAGTAGGAGGATCGGCAGCCTGAGAGGGAGTAGGCAAATCTCCAGGACCACTTTATCCAGAGACTGTTCCCTTTGGACTGTTTCCGAGGTTACCTGGAGGCGTAATCTGGGCACTGGGCGTTCTCAAGCGTCACAAACAAATCAATTTCTGGATGACCCCATTCTGCAGATGTTGTGAAGAATATGTTCTTGCTAGCGCCACTCGTGCTTGGAGGGTAGGTGCAAGTCTCTGATAAGTAAGTCTTTCAGAAGATTGTGTTGCCGTGGAACAGGTTGTGATAGTAGGAGCATGTGTTTTAGTGCCCATTTCCAAATGTTCTGAGACAGTTTGGACAGCCATGAGAGTGAGGGCCCCCTTGCATATTCAGACAGCGCATGGCCATGGAACTGTCTGCAAGGACAAGAACTGTCCACCCCTGCAGGTGTGTATTCCTCATCTTAGATATATCCTTACCTTCAGCTTTTCTGCTTCAGAAGAAATTCTCTCTCCACCAGAGGGTGCTCAGCTCGAGTCTGCTGCGACGATCTCCCTTGGCAGTATCCATCAAGTGTCGACGTCATACGCAGTATAAATGCTCGAGCCGCGCCCTTTGGCCTCAGTTCTGTTTTTTCATATGTTGTAGCCAATAAATAGTAACCAAAGCTGTAAAGGAACTTGGAGTGTAAAACACGCAAACTGTACTGTGGGGTAGGCTGGGAGGGTCGGTGAGGAATACGTGGGAGGAATATCCAGTCGAAAGAATGTTACAGCTGGTAAGTAACTTGTTCTTCGAATGGATTGTGTCCTCCCATGTATTTTTCATCTTAGATAGGCTTACAAAGTGGTTTGAATTGGAGGAGGGAGTACATAAATATCATGTACAGTATGAAGAACTGATTTTGCAAAGAAACCCCCTCCCCCTGTGAAGAAGTCGCGTCTAGGGAGTAGTGCTTCAAAAACGTGTGCATGGAAGACCAGGTGGCTGCTGCGCAAATATGTTGTATCAGGACACCCCTTTCAAGAGATGTTGAAGTCGCCATGACCCTGGTTGAGTGAGCTCTCAGCCCATCTGGAGGATCTTTCCCAGCCAATTTTTAACATTCAGTTATAGCTAAAATTATCCATCTGGACAATTTTTGTTTTGTCACTGCCAGCCCTAATTTACGGCCAGAATATTCCATAAAAAGTTGGTCACACTGACAAAATTTAGCCAATCGCGATATATAGAAACTAAGAGCCATTTTAGGTTCTAATCTGTAATCTTTCTTCCTCTTTACTTGCGTGAGGAGGAGGATAAAATGTAGGCAATTTTATCTTTTGTGACAGGTGAAAATCAGACAATTTTCGGTAGAAAAGATGGTTTGACCTTAAGAACAACGTTATCTTTGTGAAAGATGGTGTGAAGAGGTTTGCAAGAAAGCACCTGCAACTCACTCACCCTGCGGGCTGAAGTAATTGCCACTAGCAGTATTGTTTTTAGAGTAAGGCGCCTTAATGGACAAGAATGCAATGGCTCAAACGGAATACATGTGAGAAATTTCAACACTAAATTTAGATCCCACACAGGTACTTGAAAGGTTATTGGAGGAAACACATTAGTAAACCCTTTTAAGAAATGTACAATTAAAAGGTATCTTGAAATAAGATTTCTCCTCGAGGAGCACTTAAAAATGGATAGCGCAGCCAAATAACCTTTTATCGTGCCAACTTGAAGGCCCAAATTGGCCAAATGTAAAAGAAAAGACAATATTGTAGGAATATTACATTGAAAAGGTTGCACATTCTTATCTCTGCACCAGTTACTGAACTTGTTCCAACGACACCGGTACAGAGATTTAGTTGCTGGCCTTCTGGCCGAAAGAAAAATCTCCATTACATCATCCGGTAGGTCCCAATCCTTTTAGCTCAGCTTCTCAGAAGCCATGCATGTAGGCTGAGTGTCCTGACCTCCGGATGGAGAACCCGACCTTCCTCTCGCGAGAGAAGGTCCTCTCTTTGTGGAAGACGTATTGGAGGGCAGATGGACATGTCAAGAAGGTCCGGGTACCACGTTCTCCTGGCCCAATCAGGGGCAATTAGGATAATGGATTTCCCGAACTTTCTTAACCTCCTGATTACTTGAGGAATCACGGGGACTGGAGGAAACATACAGGAGTGGAAATTCCCAGTCCACCACAAACACGTCTCCTAGAGCTCCTCTTACGGGAAATTCCCTTGAGCAGTACAGTTTGCACTTCCGGTTGGCACCAGTCGCGAACAGATACACTTGCGGAGTTCCCCAATGGGCAAAGATCTCTTGAAGGACTTCCTGAGCTAGTTCCCATTCGTGGGATACTGTGCTCTGCCTGCTCAGAGAGTCCGCCGCCGTGTTGTGCTCTCTGACTAGGTAAATTGCCGTTAGAGAGATTCCTTCCTGTATTGGCCAGATCTGCATTGCCTCTCAGCACAGTGGAAGTGACCCTACACCACCTCTCTTGTTGAGGTAGTACATGGCCAATGTGTTGTCCGTCATTATCAGGACATTCTTTCCCCGTACAGAGGGCAGAAAGGTGTTCAGCGCTAGTCTGATTACCCTCAGCTCCAAAAGGTTGATGTGTATTTTGGACTCCGATGGAGACCAAATACCGCTGATTGTCAGTTCATTGGTGTGGGCTCCCCACCCCGTGAGTGAGGTATCCGTCACATATGCTTGTTGCAAGCCCACCATTGCAGATCTTGTGCCACTCTGTTCGGGACTTGCAAAAGATCTGACATCTCCCCTGGAAATTGGGACCATTGATTCCTGAGGGCCCACTGTAGGGATCTCATCCTCAATCTGGCCTCTGGCACCAGAAAAATGCAGGATGCCATAAGACCGAGCAACCTTAGAAAAACGAATGCCGGCAGATGCTGGGCATTTTGATTTTTTTTTTTAAATCTACAGAATGTGGTGAGCTCTCTCTTCGGGAGGCGAGGCTTTGCCCGAGAAAGTATCCAGAACTGCTCCGATAGATTGGAGTTTCTCTGATGGTATCAAATTTGACTTCTTGAAATTCAGAGAGAAGTCCAATCTGTTTAGGAAGTGGCAGTTCTTGCTTAGATGTTCCTGGGCTTGTTCTGGAGAATGTGCCCTGATTAAACAATCGTCCAGCTAGGGGTAAATGTGAATTTCCCCTCTGTTGAGACTCGCTGCCACTACTGCCATTAGCTTGGTGAAACCTCTTGGGCAGAGGTCAACCCGAATGGCACAACTCGAAACTGATAGTGAGAGTTGCCAATCGCAAACCTTGGCTACTTTCTGTGCCTGAGATGGATTGGCACATGAAAGTAAGCATCCTGAAGGTTCAATGATACCAACCAGTCCTGAAGTTGGAGAGCCAAAAGGATCTGAGAAAGGGTAACCATCTTGAACTTGTCCTTCCTGATGGACTTATTCAAGTTTCTTAAGTCCAAGATGGGTCTCAATCCTCCGTCCTTCTTTGGGATGAGAAAGTATGGGGAGTACCAACCCTTGTTCCTCTCCGCTAAAGGTACATGTTCTATTGCACCTTTCTCTAGCAGGGTTAAAATTTCCTGCAACAGGAGCGGGTCTGAAATTTTTACAGAGTTGTATCCCGGAGGGTGATTCTGAGTTTCTTCTGAAAGGGAAGGCAGTAACCTTGGGATACTGTTTCCAGTGCCCAAGCATCTGAAGTAATGCCCTGGCATTCTTCCAGATGCCAAGAGATTCTGCCTCCCACCTGGGTCTTGTGGGTCAAAACCTCAGAGTTGGTTTGCAGCAGCTGCAGTAGTGGCTGATGGGACAGTTGCCGCTGCTGGTGCAGATTTAGCACCTTTTCCTCACCCCCGAGGAAATTTCCTTTGTCCTCTTTGACTGGCCTGTCCCCTTCCTTTTTGAAATGAGGAATAAAATCGAAAGGGGCGACCCCTCCAGGAAGATGAGCCTGTGTAGGGACGTTGTTGAGGTTGTCGTATTGCAGCACTAAGTGACTTTGCTGCGGCTTTAGAGGTCTGCAGCTTCCCCAAACTTTCATCCACCTTGCTGGCGAACAACCTCAAGCCATCAAATGGCATATTGAGAAGTCTGGCCTGCACATCCAGTGCAAAACCTGACTTGCTCAGCCACGTAAATCTGCGTAGCACAGCACTAGATGCCATGGACCTACTGATGCGGTCAGCAGTGTCCAAACCTGATTGGGGGCATTCCCCCATAGCCTCCTTTCCATCCTTAACTACGGCTACGAAACCTTCCCGTTCCTCACCATCAGGGATATGTTCAGCTGCCACTGTCATACAGTCCCACAGGGTGTATGTAAATCTTGCAAGGGTGCAAGTTATTGTAGATTTCAATGCCATGCTACCCGAAGAAAAAAAATCTTACGGGAGGGGGAATTGTAGGGCATGCTGCATTACTAGTAGACGTGGCCACCTGAACCACTAGACTTTCAGGTGATGGATGTTTCCTTAAATATTCAGGGTCCGAAGAAGGAGGCCTGTATTTAGATGTTAATTTTTTATTTACTGAAGGAGCTGATTCAGGGTATTCCCATGCAGTATTGACCTTCCTTTGCAAAGCTATGTAAAAAGGAAGTATGGGGTCTTGTTGAGGTCCCCCTGAAAGGATGTCCGTCATGTCACCCTCTTGGTAAGTAGGGGAATTTCTGTTCCATCCCATACATTCTGTTACCATATTCATTAATCTCCTGTATCCTGCATATGCATTATCAGCAGGGTCAGGTTTTTCAAACTCATACTCTGGAGATGTATCCAGACCACTTGCTGTCTGAAGGCACTCATATACGTCTGCCGTTTTTTAATCAAGGGTCAATCAGCTCCTCAGGAACTTCCCTTGTTCCAAACTTCACACCAGCTGGTGAAACATCTTCCTACTCTGAGGATTTCTTCTCACAAATGTAGGACATGGATTTGAAAAAATCCTGTCTATTTTCCGAATGAAAAATCTTATCCGGTGGCATAGATCTTGCCTTCGACACTGAAGTCGATTTAGTAATAGGAATAAACGGAGACGTGGACAAGGGCATCTACGTTATTGGTAACAGCTTCGATACAGTCGAAGGAACCCTGAAGAGTCTGAGTGGCCTGATGACACTGTGGACGCCAACGTCTTCGAAAGAGGCTTCGAGGAAGCCTTCGATGATGATTTTAATGGCGGATGAGTATCCAACGCCATTTTGTTGAGTTTTGCCTCAGGTTGTTGCACTGGTAGGCGTTTGTGAGGCATCAGGGATTTTTCGTCTGATCTTTTTGTCTTAGATCTTCCCCTGTTACTTTTAGTATGAGCAGGGACATGGCTTGCACTAGACTTCTTTGAGGGGGTCTGCGCTGCATTCTCGAAGATTTTTAACAGTGAGGCTCTGAAGGCTTCCCACTTCTTCAGGGAATTATGTTTAGAAGGACATGTGATAACCTCTTCTGAAGACATCGAAGAAGACTAGTGTCGCCTTTTCTTTGACTTTTTTGAAGACGATGACGACTTCCTAGATCTACTCCTCGACCTTGATTTCTTCGATTTGTGATGTTTTTCACTAGACTCAGCCGAGCCTTTCTTCCTTCTCGAAGAAGACTTCGAGGACTCCTCACCCAATGGCAGTTTACCTCTACATAACTTCATAGCTTTATTGGTCATCACCTGACAGGAACCGCACGCGTCTATCCGAAGGTCGGGACCGAGGCAATTCCGATGGGGATCTGTTATCGACATCTTCTTCCCGCATTTCTGACATTTCTTGAAGCCAGTTTTCGGCGTGGAAGGGTTCGATGATGAAGACATATTAACGAGAACTGAAGCACCGTTTTCTTGGTACGAAGCGAAAGCTATCGGAAAAACTGAACTGAGGCCAACGGACGCGGCTGACGCCCTTTATACTGCGGATGACGTTGACGCTCGACTGATACCGCAGAGGGACGTCGATGTCGCGGATTTGAGCAGAGCGCCCTGTGGTGGAGAGAATTTATTTTCCCAAGCAGCAAAGCTGAAGGTAAGGATATATCTAAGATGAGGAATACATGGGAGGACACAATCCATTCAACAACAGTTATAGGTAAGTAACTTGTTTCTTCTCCACAAGAGGTCTGCCATGGATTCATACATTTGCCTTGGTGTAAAGCGCTCTATAAATAAATAAATCAATATGCTCATAAATAAAGAATACATAGCAGTACACACATGCACAACCATGGGAGGTGGCAAGGCTCAACATTAAGCATCTCAACATTAAGCCTCTCTAACCTGGCTCACCTTCAAGCGAACAGGCTGCGCAGCACTGCTCGCCGACTCTGGACTCCTCCCTGAAATCCCTGTTGACGCAGTAGAACTTTGTGAAAGTGTGCATCAACCTCCACGTAGCAGCCCTGTAGATGTCCAGCAGGGGCACACCAGACAGGAACGCTGTAGTTGCAGCCAGGCAACGGTCGGTTTGCCAACCCGGTGCCAATGGGCAATGCAGCCGGAGAGCCACCTGGACCAGAAATGGAACCCTTGGAGAGGGCCTTCCCATGGTTCACAGGGCCAAAGTTCACAAAAAGTTGCGACATCTTCCGGAAACTCTTAGTGTGGTCCACATAGAACTTCAGCGCTCTAGCCACATCCAGCAAGTGCAAAGTCCTTTCAGCCGGCATGAAGGCGTCGACAAAACACAGGTAACACCAAGGGCTCGTTTAGATGAAAGTCCGACGGCACCTTGGGCATGAAGGAGGGGTGCGTCCGCAGCACCACCCACGTGTCGTGAAGACAAGTAAGGTGGCTTACAGGACTGGGCCTGAATCTCTCCCACTCGTCGTGCAGAGGTGATGGCCACGAGGAGCGCTGTTTTCCACGACAAAAGCCTCAGCGGTGCTGAGTGCATGGGCTCGCAAAGAGGACTCATGAGCCTAGTCAGAACCACTTTAAGCTCCCTGGCCGGAGCCTGGGAACGAACGGAAATGTCCTTTGATGAACTCCTTGACCGGACGGTGTGACCAGAACGACGATCGTCCCGGAGCTCTGGTGTAGCGGGAGATAGCCACCAGATGAACCTTGATGGAAGCATGAGCCTGACCTGCTTTGGCCATTGTTAGGGAGAATTCTCAATGTGCTAATTCCCTTCATTTGAGAGACGCCGAGCAAGTTTGTGGGATTTTTGAGGACTTGATTTTCTTACCTGGAAAGATTGAGCCTTTCTTCCCCACTCTCATGTATTTTGATGTGTGTTTTACACTTGTGTTCTTTGATTATGGAGTTTTAGATAACGCCATAGGTATCATCTTTTCATGTATGTTGCACAGCCCGCTCCGTGCAGTGACACAGGGATGTCATTTAGACCTCCCAAAGGTTTAAATACCTTCTCTGGGATAAACTACTGTTTCCCAGAGAATGTAAAGTGAAATTGACTTTACTAGTCTTTCCAAATTCCTAGACCTAGCACACACCAGCTTACAATGGAGTGCAGCAGGGGTTACATAGTATCCCATGTCTCTAAATACTCATGTAGCGGTCAAGTTTTACCCTTTCCTATTGAAAAGGCTGGTGGCAGTGGTTTTACAACAAACTACCATGATTTTTCCCGACCGCGAACACCGGTAGCTAAAAATCACGCGAGCCATGTTTTTCAAGATGGCACCTTAAGCCCCTTTGTTTAAACAGGTCCCGGTCTTCTTTTTTCGCCATTTCTTTTTGGAAAGGTCGTTCTAGTGTTTGCCTCTGCGCGCCAAACCAGGTTTGGTCCCTTTGTTCGTATGCCTTTGGCGGGCTTCAGGACTGAAGACCGCCTCTGGCGTCTGAGTGTCTGGGGTGGGCAGAAAGTGATGGAGGTGCCAGAAACTCCCTGTGCTTAGTCTCCTAGGAGACCCAAATGCACTCTGTGGTGATTGGCTGGCTGACTGTCCGGCAAGGACAGCCACCCTACTGGATGAGTGACAGCTAGGCTGGAATGAAAGGGAGAGAACTGTTTAAAAGGTGAGTCTCTTTGACTGGAAAGCAGAGTCGACCACTGGAACGAAAGAACTGAAGAAGAGCTGGAAGAGGACGGCTGCTGTAACTCCTGGTCAGTTGGTTTGCCTGGTGAAGCCCTGCTGCAGGTCCGAAGTGCCAAGTTCATCTCGACAGAGAAGCCCCTTCAAGGAAGACTTCTTCCTTTGAGTTTGTGGGACCAATCAACTCATAAGCCACCTGGATACCATTCTCGAAGTGTCATGATTCCTGCCCCTCATGTCCCCAGCCCTCCAAGATGTCAGGCTGAAGCCAGGCCACGATCACCTACATGGCCCTCAAGGGCCTCTCCATCCCTCCAAAGACCCACTTGGAGTCAGTCTTGGCGCTTGTGGCACCAGACTCACTCACTCCCATAGGATAACATTGGGGATTGGACTTGTAGTGCATTGATGCGGACAAGATGGATGCCCCCACATATTTCGGTTCCCTGAACTGCATGTGCAGTCTAGTCTTTTGGGTGTGGTTAAGCCCAGAGACACCTGGGATACCCAGAGACTATTTAAGCCACGCCCAGGCTGAGAAATATGCTTTGTGTTTTCTGCACCTGCAGCGTGACCCTCACAGTTTTCGGATTAGTCTCCAGTAGACATGCGTTTTTCTTCTGCGCTGAGCTCCTGCAAGAACAAGAACCCGTTAGGAACAGCCTTACCTTGCGGCGCTTATGCCCATCATTCATCGATCCTTCTGTTCTGCGGGCATCTTCGGCAGTGTCATTCCCATCCCGGCACGCCGCTTCCCAAGGAGAAGGGAAAAGAACAGAAAAAAGGCATTAGTAAGCATTCAGCAAATCTTCGCTTATTTTTAAAGACTGTACGAGCTTCAAACGCTTAACTGAATCCCAGCCGCTCTGGGGGAACTCTGTCTCCGGAACTTCTCATCCATCTGCAAGAGGGAAAAGGCGCTGCAGATTAGCGTGGAAACATTTAGAGGCGCCGCATACCGCGCTTACTCACCGCATTTCTTCTTCATAACCGGCATCCACGCTGAAAACGTTGCGGCACCTAAAAGACACAGAAAAATAACTCAGTTCAATACAAATACGAAAGGGTCGCATCGCGCTCTCACTCACCTTCAGCGCTACTCATCTCAGCAGCAAGTCACCTTCCCCGGACGCCGGCCATCATCTAAGGAAGGAAAGGAACCAAGTTAGAGAACTGTTCAAAAGACTCATTATACTTACCTGTCGGACTCTTGCCAGTGAAGTAACTAGGCAACGAGCCTGCATCAACCAACACGCCCCTGTGCTGAAAGCAGGACGGAGAGCACACTTTCCAAGAAAACAAGGCCCAGTCTCCAGTCGAGTAGACTCCAGGGAAGGGTTCAAGGTCGTAAGAGGTCAGAACAAGCTGAGTGACGTCCCCGTGGATACCAGGTGAGCGTTACACGAAGCTGGTTAGGATTCACCAGGGGGAAGGACACCAGCTTGTGTGCTTGAAGAACAGCTACTCTAACTGAAGTGACTCCATTATGTTTGCGTTTTCCGACGATCCCGTGCAGTGCAGGAGTCCGACATCCTCCCTCTTGTCATCACGACTGAGGCTCAGGAACAGTGAGATCTGCAGGAACTGCCAGGAACCAACAACTTCAGCTGCATTTGTTTCTTCATACTAAGGTACTGTGCCAACCCGATTGAGAGTGCACCACTATCGCAGTGAAAGTTTGTGAAAATTTCCCAACTTACTGGCCTAATCAGCTTGTGACACAACAAATTATTATTTTTCGCCTAAACTACTTCTGAGAACTTTTGCAAAGACTTTACCGTTTGATACCAGAACTGCTCTTTCCTATCCAGAACACTAGCCCATTGACGTTGGCCTATGCCTACTGACTTGAATTGAAATCTTCTGGTGAAATAAAACTATTTGCACTGTCTAACAAGTATATGTGCTCTATTCTACTTACCTTGTGCCTTTTTGCTCACTTCTAAGTAACTGAACTGCCATTTATTTATTTATTTATTTCAGGGGAGCTTAAACTGTGTTAAAATCTTAAAGTTTTGTACTGAAGTGTATTGGTATATAATATTAAGTTGCCTCCTTCTAGTGAAATGTTTTCTAAATGATTGTGTAATAAATTAATACGTGCTTTTACCAAGAAACCTTGAGTATAAGTGTCTACTTGAACCACTGTGATTGAAAGACCTCTGTGTAATGACTTGTACTGCTCACATTCACTTTTGAGATAAGCCTGGCTGCTCAGATCGCTACCAAAAACGGTGTGGTGCAGCCTTATACCAAATGTTGGTTTGGCTTACACCTGTAGTCCTAATTGTGTGTGGTGGTCCCAGAGCGTACTGCATGCAATTCTGCCAAACAGCCAGCGACATAAAATACGGCACCACCTGTGGAGCCGTAATTCGTAGAGCTTCTGTGCACAGCACCAGACAGCGTACCTATTCCACTTCTGTCCATAGCATTTAATTTTAGACAAAGCCCTGGCCTTGGCAAGCACCTCCTTACAGTCCACGGGATATCGTATCCCCCAAACTCTAGCGCTGCAGGAGCCAGGCCTGCAAGTTCAGCGACCCTGGGTCATGGCGCAGAATCGCGCCTCCTTCTCTGGCAAGATGATCTGTGGCCGCCGGACGCTTGACTGGAGGAGATGCTGACAAGTCCAGAAGGTCCGGGTACCATATCTGTCTCGGACACGCTGGTGCAACGAGAATCATCCAGCACCGGGACCGTCTGAGTTCATTGACTAGTCGAAGAAGCAACGGCAATGGAGGGAATGCATATAGGAACAGGCCGTCCCAGGGAAATGAGAATGCGTCCCCCATGCTCACCGGCTGGGGAAACCTGCTGGTGAACCTCCGGCACTTGGCAAACATCGATTTGGGGATTGCCCCATCATCGAAACAGAAGATCCACTTGTTCCTGCCGAAGCTCCCACTCGTGGCAAGAGCGGAGCTCCCTGCTGAGGGAGTCGGCAGCGGTGTTCTTCACTCCTGCCAGATGAAACGGTATGAGGAACATCCCGTGGGCAACAGTCCAGCGCCATTGGTCCAGCGCCTCTTTGGAGAGCGCTGGGGATCTGGTGCCCCCCTGCTTCCGGAAGTAGAACATCGTGGTGGCGTTGTCCGTGAAGACCCACACCACTTTGCCCTTGAGGGATGGTAGGAAAGACCTGAGGGCCCAAAACACTGCCTGCAGCTCCATGACGTTGATATGCAACGACTTCTCCTCCCGAAGCCACATGCTTCTTGCATGTAGACTTCCGGTGTGCGCGCCGCATCCTCGTCTCCTGATGAGGTGGGGTCTGGAAGTCTGCGCCCGCCGACAGATGCGTGCAGACTCCCCACCACCGTATCGCTCAACAAAAACTCTCACCGAGAGTCATCTTGTCCTCGAAGCTTCCCGATACCTGAATCCAAGTGGCGTTGAGGAACTCATGCAGAGGGCGCATCCGCAGCCTGCACAACCGAATGAGGTATATGCATGACGACATCATGCCGAGAAGGGACTTGATGGACTTCAACCTTGCAATCTTCAGGGTCAACAGCCATTGTACCTTGCCCAGGATGGGTGTGATCCTCTCCTCAGACGGCGACGCCAGGCACGCCACTATGTTGAACCGAGACCCCAGAAACCACGCATCTTGCGATGGCACCAAGCAGGACTTCGCATAGTTCACAGAGAACCCCAGCTCTGTCAGCCGCTGGACAGTCTTTGCCAGGTTTTTGATGGCGTTCTCCCTCGATTTCGTTTGGATGAGCCAGTCGTCCAGGTAGGGGTAAATGTGGATCCCTCAGACGCAGTCGTGCCGACACTGGCGCCAGGCACTTGGTGAAAACCCTTGGCGCCGACTTGTACTGGTAATGTTGCCCTTGAACCACGAAGTGCAGAAACTTGCGGTGCCCCTTGTGAAGGGGGATGTGAAAATAGGCATCCTCCAAGTCCAGCGACGATAGAAAATCCCCTTATTCCAGCTGTCCTAGCATGTGCTGAAGGTTGACCATCCGAAATTTCTGGGATTTTATGTAATTGTTCAGACGGCGGAGGTCTAGGATGGGCCCCCAACTGCCCGTCTTCTTGATGAGGAAGTACCGAGAGAATACACTCCAGAGCCTCTTTGGAACGAGCTCTATCGCGCCCTTTGTCAGCATGGCCTGCACCTCCAGGAGGAGCTGAGGGACGTGGTTTTCCTGCCCGGCCACTGGTGGTATGCGAGGAAACTTACGTTGGAATTCCAGAGTGTGTCCGTGGGCCAGAGCGCCCAGCACACAACGGTCAGTGGAGATGGTCTTCCACACGCTGATGAAGTTTGCCAGCTGACCTCCCACTGGGGAGCGCGCCAGATGTTACGGCCGGTTCAATCTTGCTTCGCCGTGGAGGCGCCGCCTCGGGGTCCTTGGCAACGACGCCAACCTCCTCCAGACTAGCTGCGGCCCCTGTAGGCCTCCTGGTCCAACGAGCGGGACCGTTGACGGTAGGACGAGGAGCCTCCACCGAAGCCTTTGAAGGAACCTAGGGATTTGCCTCTGAGGGCCGAAAGGACGGCCGTCACTGTTGAAGCGTGCCCAAGGCACGAGCCGTTTTAGTGTCCGCCTTGATGGCCTCCAAAGTCTTACCAATTGTCACCATTGAAGGGCATGTCCAGAACCCTCGACTGCACCTCCTGGCGGAAGTTAGTGGCCCTTAGCCACCCTCACCGACGAAGGCAAACGTTGTTGCCCATTTGGCGGAATCCCGTGTCGGCAATGTCCATGGCCACTGTAATGGCATGGTCCTATGCCACCTCGCCCTCCTGCAGGATCTCTAATGCTTCCACTCTCTCGTCATCAGGAAGGAAGTCCAGGAGGGCAGAAATCTTAAACCACAGCTCCCTGTTGTAGCGCGCCACAATGGCGAGGGCATTGGCCTCCTTGATGGTCGTCGCTACCAACGTGATGACCCGTCGTCCCATGGCGTCTAACTTCTTCCCCTAGTTGGAGGTTGTCGATGTAGAAGAGCCAGGAGATTTCTTCCTCGCCGCCACCGAGACCACCGAATCTGGGGAAGGCTGGGCTCTCTACCACTTTGGTGCAGAGTCCGGCAACCTGTACCTTTTCTCGTATCGCTCTCTCTTCGCCGGGGCCGAGGACGGATTCTTCATCAGGGAGAGTCCCTCGTCCCAAATGTCATCCAAGAGCGGAATTGAAAGCACGGTATTCCATTTAGCCTTGCGGCGTTGGTACAGGAAACCTTTTTTCTTCTTCTCCTCAGGGACTAGCTGAAACAGTTCCGAGGCCCTGGTGATCATGGCGTGGAACGAGCCAATCTCGTTGGGCGGAGAGGCCCTAGGCGGCAGAGACAGGAGGTCTCCTAACCCCCCGCTGTCATCCGTGCCCGTACCCATCACCGCAGTCTCCTGGTCCGTCTCATCCCTTGGCAGAGGGGAGGGAGGCGAAGGGTGACAAGGTGGTGGAGTGTGAACTCTCCTCTACTTGACTGGGGGTTCGCCTGATGGCCCAGGTGCCGCTGGGTCTTACGCCGGCGGAAGGGGTATCCTTGTGCGGATCTCCGAGCACAAGGCGTGCAGCGCCTGGAGAATGTCAACCGAGATGTCAGCTGGGGGTTGAGGTGGCAGCTGAGGAGACCGAAGTGGGAGCGACGGTGGCAGCAGTGTAGGGTCCTCCAAATCCTCTGCGCCCTACTCTTCCTCGTCAGTCTCGTCGTCAGGGTCCCTTCGTTATGACTTGGCCTCGACAAACTTCTTTTGCAAAACGTTCTAGAGAGTAGAAAGCTCCTCCTCACAGGAGATGTCCGTACCCTGTAGGACTACCGTGCCTCCCCCCGCCCCTCTCTGTTACCAGGGTTGGGGGGCGGGTGGGGGTCAGCTCCCCGCTCCCCTTTGGCTTTCTCCGTCTGGTCCGTCCGGGGCAGCTCTAGAAGCTTACCCGGGTGGTCCGACTTCCTCGCCGAACCGGAGCGTTGACTCGTGGCCCAGGGTGCTGGAGACGCTGTGCTCAACCTGGCCGCCGGGGAGCCTATCGCAACGGCGCTCACGGTGTCCGCGGACTCCCTGTGCTTGGCCTTATGTTGAGCCCCCGTTGCCGGAGCGCTCTCTAAGGTCTTAGAAGACCACTCAGATTTCTTCTTGTGGCTGGGGGAGGCATGCTGCCGGGACTCACCTGTAGCAGGGGCCTTGGCCTGGAGCCACTCGGTGAGACATCTGTGCCGATCCTTCACGGTGCAGGGGACCATCTCCTTGCAAAACGCACAGTGATCGTCCACGTGTGTTTGGTCGGAATGCAGGCAATAGAGGCACAGGGAATGCCCATCGTCCAAGTAGATGTTCCGTAGGCCGCATCCTGGGCAAACCTTCAACAGTGGCGTCAAGTCTTCCTTCTCCTCTGCCACGTCCATGTGGAGTAGGCCTCGAAGAATCTTCTTGAATCTTAACTCGATGAAATTTCACCCTTGAGGGGCACTGGAGAATCCAAAAACGGGTCCCTGTTAATTGGATGATGGATCGATTGAGCTTGAGGCTCGATTGACCGAAAAAAACAGAGTAAACTCTGGAAAAAAGCGCAAAACGCAGTAAAAGGCCCAAGAGCTAATCACGAGGACTCCCACCACTCTACGTGTGGTAAAAATCAGAAGATGGCTGAAAGAGGAGGGGCTTAGGTAGAGGGCAGTAATTGGCTGGGGGCAGTATGACCCAGAGACTAGTGATTGGTTGTTAGGAGAAAGACAGTTCAGAAGTGAAACAAACTGATTTTTTGTTTACCAAGGATTCAAATCCTGACGACAGGGAATATTCATGAGCATGTGAATCCATGCCAGACCCCATGCTGGAGAACCCCTTAGAAGAAAGTGGGACCTTCTACTGCCATGCATTCCCTTTGCTTATAGAGAGGTCTCTCAAGCAGGGGTTGAGTACAGTCCCTTCGAACTTCTGTATGGTCATCCGGTCAGAGGTCCATTGGCCCTGATCAAGGAAAGGTTGGATAGTGTTCCTTCCTACAGCAAGTGAGAGTCACTGACTATGTGCTAGGCCTCAGGAAGAGGATGGCACTCATGATGACCGAAGCTTCTGATAACCTGAAAGCAAGTCAGGCTCTGGTCAAGCACTGGCATTAGCAGAAGGCCAACATGGTGGAGTTTACTCCAGACCAGCTTGTATTGCTTATGGTACCTACAAAGCAGAGGGCCTTACAGGACACATGGATTGGACCCTTCAGGTTTGTGGGCAAACTTGAAGAGGTCCATTATATAGTGGACTTGAACAATCCCAGTGAGGCCCCCAGGGTCTATCACACTAACCGTCTGAAGGCTTAGGTTTCCAGACCAGAACGGGTAGCTTTGCTTCTAGACTTTGATCAAGAGGAGGAGAGGAGAGTGAGTATCTCACTGATCTCATCAGGGGACAACCCTCAGATGAGACACTTGAAGAAGTAAAGCTCTCTTCAGATTTGACTCTGCAACCACAGGAAGAGTGCAAGGCTCTGTTAAACCAGTTTGCCTCCCTTTTCTCACTGACACCAGGCTTGGCCCCTTGGGGCCAGCATGATATTCTCACTGGTGACAGTCTGCCTGTCAAAAGCAGGGATTACAGAATGCAGATCGTGTAAGATCTCACATAAAGGAAGAGGTCAAGAAGAGGCTTGATCTTGGGGTTATTGAGCTAGTCCAGTTGACTATTTCCAAAAGCAGGAAACAAATAATTGAGATTCTGTGTGAACTATAGAGCTCTTAAGGCAGTCATCACGACTGATGCACACCCTTTACCCAGGACAGATTAACTGGTGGACAAACATGGTTCGGCCAAGTTCCTCAGTACATTTGACCTGACGTCAGGCTATTGGCAACTCGCTCAGACCTTGCCAAGGAGAAAACTGCATTTTCTACCACACAAGGCCTCTACCAGTTTAAGGTTATGCCCTTTGGACTCTAAAACGCACCAGCGACATTCCAGAGGATGGTGAATCAAGTTCTGAATGGGATGGAGGACTTCTGCATGGCATACTTGGATGACATTGCAGTGTTCAGCCCCACTTGGGACGAGCATCTTCACCACATAGGATAGGTTTTGCAAGCTCTTGAACAGGCCCATCTGACCATAAAGGCTAGTAAATGTCAAACTGATCAGAGTAAAGTGGTCTACCTTGGACATGAGGTAGGAGGAGATGAAATAAGGCCATTGCCTAGCAAGGTACAAGCTGTACAAGACTGGGCCACCCCTACTACTCATGCCCAAGTGAGACCCTTCCTAGGTCTCAATGGGTGCTACAGGAACTTCATAGAGAGCTATGGGACCATAGCTTCTCTGTTGAATGTGATCTCCTCACCCAAATTCCCCAAGGTGGCCAGGTGGAATGAGGAATGCACTAAGGCTTTTGAAGGACAAAAGAAAGTCCTTCGTCAAGCTCCAGTCTTGAGATCTCCTGACTACAACCAATCCTTCATTGTACAGACAGATACTTCCAAAACAGGGATGGGTGCAGTTTTGACTCAACTGGCTGAGAAAGGTAGGGAACACCCTATCTGCTGCATCAGTAGGAACCTGAAGGACTGAGACATGGTGGCCAACTATTGAACTTGAGTGTTTTGCCATTGTGTGTTATCTGAAGAAGTTTAGGCCAAACTTGTATGTTCTACTTTTGTTATACAGACAGACCACCAACCCTTGAGATGGATAATGCAGAGGAAGGGGGAAAATCCAAAATTGTTAAGGTGCTCAATCAGCCTCTAAGGGGTTGATTTCACCATAGAGCACAGGTCAGGGTATAGCCAACAAAATGCTGATGGTCTCTCCAGAAAGTATGACCGACTGGATTAGGAGATTAATCCAGAAGTGGATTAAATCCTTCTGTCCCTTTGTCTGGGGGGGGGGGACGAGTGTTAAGGAGAATTCACATTTTTGTGCTAATTCCCTTCAACCTTAGAGACCCCCAGCTCTTTTGCTGGACTTAAGGACTTTTTAATGTTCACCCTGAGGAGAGAGCCCTTTTTCTCACTCTCATATTTTAATCTGATTTGGATTATCCGTTTCCTTTGTTTTTGGAGTCTGACAAACTCCATTGGCATCTACCTTTGGCAAGGTGCCACACAGCACCTTCAATGCAGTGTCACAGAAAAATCCTTTAGATTTCTCATAAGGTTTAATTACCTTTTCTTGTGAGAACTACTGTTCCCAAGAATAGTAAAGTGAAATTGACTTTATTTACCTTTTCTCTTTGTAGGTCCGGCACACACTGTTAGGGAGAATTCTCATAAATGTGCTAATTCCCTTCACCTTAGAGACCCACAGCAACTTTGCTGGAATTTGAGGACTTGATTTTTTTTACCTGGAGAGAGAGTGAACCTCTTTTACCCACTCTCTCATGTGTTTTGATGTGTGTTTTACTCTTGTGTTTTTTGATTGTGGAGTTTTAGACAACACCATAGGCATCATCTTTTCATGTGTGTTACACAGCACCCTCAGTGCAGTAACACAGGGGAGCCTTTCAGGTTGTCCCAAGGTTTAAATACCTTCTCTGGGATAAACTACTGTTTCCCAGAGAATGTAAAGTTAAATAGATTTTACTAGTCTTTTTAAATTACTAGACCCAGCACACACCATCTTACAATAGAGTGCTGGAGGGATTACCTAGTATCCCCTGTGTCTAGAAACTCATGTAGCAGTCAAATGCTACCCTTTCCAATCGAAATGGCTGGTGGCAGTGGTTTTGCAACGAACTACCATGATTTTTCCCGACCGCAAACACCGGTAGCGTTAAATCGCGGGAGCCATGTTTTTCAAGATGGCGCCTGAGCCTCCTTTGTTTACGGGTCCCGGCCTTTTTTCGCCATTTCTTTTTAGAAAGGTCCTTCTAGAGTTTGTCTCGACGTGCCAAATTAGGTTTGGGTCCTTTGTTTCTATGCCTCTGGCGGGCTTCAGGACTGAAGACCACCTCTGGCCCCCGAGTGGCTGGGGTGGGCAGGAAGTGAGGGAAGGGCCCGAAACTCCCTGTACTTAGTCTCCTAGGAGACCCAAATGCACTCTGGCGTGATTGGCTGGCTGACTGTCCGGCAAGGACAGCCACCCTGCTGGGTGAGTGGCAGCTAGGCTGGAATGAAAGGGAGGAAACTGGATAAAAGGGCGAATCTCTTGGCTTGGAAGGCAGAATCGACCACTGAAACAAAAGAACCGAAGACTAGCTGGAAGAGGACGGCTGCTGCAACTCCTGGACTGTTGGTTGGCCCGGTGAAGCCCTGCTGCAGACCCGAATCGCCAAGTTCATCTCGACAAAGAAGCCCTTCAAGGAAGACTTCTTCCTTTGAGTTGGTGGGACCAATCAACTCGAAAGCCACCTGGATACCATTCTCGGAGCTGGTTGTATTTTCCTCAGGGTGCTGCAGGAAACCAAATAGCCAGGGAGAAGGACACCAGTTTGTGTGCTTGACTACAGCTACCGGAATCAAAGATTTGCCTGTTTGCCAGCTTTGTGACCAGTCCCCGTGCAGTGCCGGAGTCCCGCGACGTCCTCCTTGTCCCCACGACTGAGACTCAGGAACAGCGAGATCTGCAGGAACTGCCAGGAACAGAAGTCTTCAGCTGCATCTTTTTCTTCAATATAAGGCACTGTGAAAACCCGACCGAGAGAACTTACCTCTCACTGCGAAAGTGTGTGAAACTTTGGCAACTTGCAGGCCTAGTCAGCTTGTGACCCCGACATAACTTTCTTCTGAGAACCACTTCCGAGAACCGTGGCAAAGACTTTCCCGTTTATCTACCAGAACCGTTTTTATCTTTACAAGACACTAGCACATTGACTTTGGCCTACCTATTGCATTGGACCAACTCCTCTGGTGAACTCAAACCGTTAGCACGGTTTTAAAGTAACTCTACAATTCGTTTTATTAACTTCTGCCTTTTTGCTTCTACTTCAATTGCTCTGAATGCCATTTTGCTCCTCCTTCAAAGTAGTGTAAATGTTTCAGAACCGGTTAGTGTGAAGTATTGTAGTATATTTTAGTGTGATATTGATTGCCCCCTTTAAGTGAATGTTTTCTAACTGACTGTGTAATAAATTAATAAGTTTTACCAAGAGTGTAAGTGTCTATTTGAATACTTGTTATTGTAGAATTCTGTGTAACCTCATTACAAGCTCACATTCCCTCTTGAGAAGCCTGGCTGCTCAGTTTGCTACCAAAAACTGTGCGGTACAGACTTATACCAAAGGTTGGCTTTGCTTACACCTGTAGTCATAGTTGTGTGTAGTGGTCCCAGAGGGTACTGCATGCAAACTTTGCCTAACACACACCATGTTTTGTGGAGTGCTGGTGGGTTACTTAGTAGCCCCTTTCCTACTTACTCATGCAGCAACATTTTTTATGTTACCCTCACTACTTTAAATGGCTGGTGGCAGTGGTTTAATTTTCCTACCATTGTGCTTTTCTAGCGCAGGCTGAATCCGCAGCTGCAGTATAGTGACCATTGTGTCAAAATTGCCTGTGTCTTATTCCCCCCCCCATTTCTTGTTTGTGAGGTCTTTCTTGGGTTTTACTCTACGCGGAAAAACAGGTTTAAGCCCTTTGTTAATTTTGCCTTTGGCAGGCTTCAGTACTAAAACCCGCCTCTGGCTCCAGTGTGTCTGGCAAGGCAGGAAGTGAGGGAGGTGCCCGAAACTACCCTGTCCTTTGTCTCCTTGGTTACCTGAATGCACCAAAACCGATTGGCTGGCTGGCGGTCCTTACAGGACAGGCACCATGCTGTGCGAGTGACAGCTAGGCTGTGCATGAATGGGAGAAAGCTGCATAAAAGGCAAGGATTCTTGGATTGAAGACAGAGTCGACCACTGGGAAGAACAACCGGATGAAGAAATTGTGAACATATGCCTGCTGCATCCTCCTGCACCTTGAATTTCCCGGTGAAGCCCTGCTGCTGTGCTGAAACTCCTTTTTCTGATCGACAAGAGAAGCTCTGGAAATTACAACTTCTTCCCTTGGGTTAGTGGGACCAACAAAGCCCGAGACGAACTTTGCTGGAAGACTTTCCCCAACTGGCTGTACTTTGCTTCTGCTAGAACTGAGTGTCAGGGGTCAAGAAATCCGTAGTAGAGTGCAACGTCTGTAAGCCGGCCAAAAGCTCCAGGAGTTTCCCGAGGACCCTCCCGAAGCAGAACAACCCAAGCTCCAGTCACCTCACCAGAGTGCTGGACTCAAGGAGTAAGGAAGCCCAACCGGTGTCGTGATGCTGTTTACTGCGCACTGAAACGTGAAGTGCCGCTGAATTGAAAAGCGGCCGTAGCTGCTGCCGACCTCCGAACTGCAGTGCAGGAGTCCTCCAGACGTTCCCCCCTCTTGTCCCCACGACTGAAGCTCAGGAACACAGGATCTGCAACACTGCAACGAAGACCGAAGCCAGCTGGAGCCTGTTCTTCTAACCTAAGGTACTGTTCTGACTAAGGGGTACTTACCTCTTAGTCTGTAGCTTGCTTTTCTCAGTTGAAACTTGCAGTAGCTGCGTTTCTAGAGTTGATCTCAGTTCTAACTTTCACAAGTGTAACAGCTTGTGACCCCAACAGTGATTTTCTACAACAAACTAACTTTGTGCAATACATTTTTGCTATCTAAGAAGTGCCTCGGCTCCAAAGACTTTGCTCCAATTGACTTTGGCTGTCCTGGCTCTCTGCAGACTCTTCTAGTCCATTGACTTTGATTCCAACTGTCCCTCATTGGTGTCTAACTAATATTGCTGTGAAAGGTTTTATCTAGACTTCATTGGGAGATCTAAATGTGCTCACATGCTCCGAGAACCAGTTAACCTTTTTCCATCCTCTAACCTTTCCTATTTTTACCAATCTCAGAAGTTACAAAGTCCAAAAGTGATAAATGCCATTACTCTCCTAGTTAGTGAAGTCACTTCAGGGTGTAGGAAGTGTGTATGAAGCATCTCTAAAGAGGATCTACTTGGTTTGCCTTGATTCTGAGAAAGCATTTTGGAGTGTATTGTTGCACATTGCCCTTTTTAAAGAATGCCGATTTAAAACTGACCGTTAATCATTTTACTAGAAAACCTTGAGTGTATGTGTTATTTGGATACTTTTATTGGTGAATTTCGATGCTACAGCTCTACAGCTCACATTTACCCCTCTTGAGATAGGTCTGGCTGTTCAGTCACACTACCAACTTATGTAGTACAGACCTATACCAAGAGGTGGGTTACCAAATACCAAGCGAACAAGGCTGGTGTAGTCTCCTCCAGGGTTACTACATCAATTCTTGCGTAACAAGAATGTGGATGGGCACGTCATTTGGGCAGCAGGGGCTGCTGTGCCTCTAGAGGCTGCTGTGCCTCTAGAGGCTGCTGTGCCTCTAGAGGCTGGAGCCCTGCCTCGTTATTTCCCGTTGCGAAACCCACAATGCTTGCACTGATAGGACATCTGGGTACTATAGACTGAGGCGCCAGATGTGCTTGCTCCGGCATGGCACTCTTTTCCTGAGCCTTGCAGCCAAAACACTCCCGTTGGGATGAAGTATTTGATGGAAATCTGACCAAGGATCCTGATGGTCTCATGCTCCTTCTCTGCGGTCTCCAGCTAGTCGTCGACAGCTTTGCTAAAGAGGAGATCCTCCTCGACGGGCATATTAATTAGGGCTGCTTGGGTCTCTGGCTAACATCCCGAGTCTCTAAGCCAGAAATGTCTTTTAAGGAGGGTTCCCGATGAAATGACTACCTGAGTTGTCTGCAGAGTCCAAGACATTCTTCAGGATGTTTTGCGAGCCTAGTTTCCCCTCTGCAGCAATCTTTATAAGGTGTGATCGTGCCGGTTCAGGAACTGAGTCTAGATGTTGTAAAACCTCGTCCTATTGGGTGCTGCTGTAGCTGGCAAGCAAGGTGGTGTTGGCTATGCCAGTAAGGTACGCAGCAGAGGTTGTGATACACTTCCCTAGTGTGTACAATTTCTTGCACTCTTTGTTAGGAGGTGTCTCGGGGGTTGAGATTGGAACACTAGCTCTTTTTCTTGTAGCGGTCACCACCAGGGAGTGACCCCTAATGTGTAGGGGAATTGTAGGAGAGGGCCTGAAGGATTTTTCCACCCGAGGGTCGACCGCCCTAGTAAGGGAGGGAGGGAGTAGACAACGATGGAGAGAGCCTCTTTTTAATACATTCTAGAAGAGGTAAAGCTTGGCTAATAGGTTTCTTCTCGTTGGGAATATCATCAACAAAGTCAGCCCCTGCAGGGCTGGATTTGTCGGATTTAATGCCAAAGTGGTGCACAGCTTTCTTCAGCAGGTCATTGTAGAGTGTCTGGTCTACAATGGGAGAGGAGTGACCGCCTTCTACTATGGAGGGATCGACAAAGATGAGGTCTGGGTCATCCTGGTCCTGTAGGTGGATATCACCATCATCCTGACCAGGGTAAACCTGATAATCTATCCACATGTCTTGGTCTGCTTGTGTGGACTGCGTGTCCTCATGAAGAGCACCTTGTGAGGGCTCCCCGGGAGGCAAGCCTGGGGCTGGAAGAGAGGGTAGCACTGGAGGAGGTACATGTGGCTGCTCAGTAGGTTTTGAAGGGGTGGGCAGCCTGCTCAGAAAATCCATAAAGAATGGTATTTTACCAATGGTATCCTCAAATTGCGTCCAGGGGCTAGCAGACAGAATGGAGTTTGATATCCCAGGCGTGTCCTTGGAGGTGCTTCTGGTGGAACAGTGGCCTTGGGTGTGTCCTTGGGGCTCTCCCTAGGGCACTTCTCGTTGAGGGCGGAAGACAGAGGTGAGGTTTCTTTTTCATAGTCACCAGGGGTCTGAGGAGTCAGTTTACTGTTAGCAGAAGGCTCCTCCTGGCAGCCGTCGAGCAGTGCTCATGCGCACCCTTCACCAGAGTGTATGCGTGATCGCCCTGTGGTAAACGCATAGGCGGAATCACAGCAGGCGCGGTCGGCATGGAGTCAGTGGGTCGAGAGGAGTCAACCGACGGTGCACAGTCCTCCATCAACAAAGTCGTTAAGGGACACTTGTGGGGGGTGTGCTTATGGAAAGAGGTGTGTGCGGGTACGCCAGCGTCGCCAGAGCAGAGGCCTTGCTCATAGCAGCACGCTGCGACTGCCGTTCGAGGCTGGGGACAGGTGTGTGGAACTAGACAGTTCTGCGGTAGTGTATTTGAACTCCAAATCGGAGTCTCGGCTGCCTTGGTCTTCGTAGTCGGATTCGAAAATCCCAGCAGCGGTCTCAAACTCCACCGACATGGCATATGCCGCCCACCTTTTGGTTCCAAGCTCCCTTATGGACGAGATGGCTACGTGGAAGGTAGTGGTTACAAACGGTCTACCCCCAGGAATTACCTGTTGCACTTAGGGCAAGACTTAAAGGGAGTGCACTCCATAATGGAAGGCAGACAGGGAGGCAGCAAGACAAACGTAGTAGAGGCAGGAAATGGGGGTATGCAATCTATAAATAGGAAGGATCAGTTACCCCCTACTCTCCATACTGGTAGGCCAAAGCCAGGTGTAGGCTAAAGCCTGTTGGAGCAGAAGTCTGGTTCGGAAGCCGGAATCAGCCGTTGGATTAATGCGTCAAACGCAGAAAGATAAATTCAGAAGAATTTGAACTCTGAAGTGGCACACAGCCACGACCTCAACTAACATACAACTTGCCACGATGCTGGAAAAAAATAATCTGAGGTACCTCGATGCATGAGGGACCATGGGTGCAGGGTACGTCACACTACGGATAGTATTACAGTCACGCCCGGTCCATGTCCCTTCCCTTTACACACAACACCAAGAAAGTTATGGTGGGTTTAACAAGGTTTGAAAAAAAAAAACCTTTCACCTGAAATGTGAAAAAAGGAATGTCCATTTGAGCCAAGTCACACATTCAACACCGCCACCTAGTAGCCATTGCTGGAAGTACACTTCCAGTTCTGAGCCACATCAGCAAGGCATTGTGTGTAGGCAAATTAGCTCAAAAGCAATGAAATCAGGTTTGAAGTTGTCCTGGCAGCCTTGCAAATATCTGTCTTGGGTTAATTAAGCTATGTATCAAGTAGCACTGTCCTCTTAGACAGACAATTTCTTGGAGAAAAAGGTTTGCATTTGAGCTCATACCTTGCTGTTGTGGCTCAGAACTGGAGGCGAACTTCCAGCGATGGCTACTAGGTGGCGTTGTGGAATGTGGGACTTGGCTCAAATGGAATGGACTTTCCTACACAGGATACATTACTCAATGTAATCTTATTTCTGATGCTTGTATCTGCTTAGATTCACACGCCATGCATAGGCAGACATCTAGTGAAAGCTGCAGAGTATTACAGTTGTTGTTTTCAAAACTCTAAAAGGGACGTCGACAGGGCGTGCAAGTAATACTATCCCTGGTGGGAGGCCACCGTACCCATGGTCCTTCACGCATCAAGGTCCCTCAGATTGTTTTGTTTCTTTTTTTTTTTTTTACTTTTTTATTATTCAGCGTGGCAGCAAAACACAGGCGAACAGCATCAAGCAAATACAATATGAATACAGTGTACATAATGTTGGTGCGCAGAGGTTACTACACATAATAACACAATCAATGGGCACAATTACAGCATGGGGAGAGTAACAGAAGACTATGATAGGGGTGAGGACCCGAGCTGGCGGGGGGAAGTGGGTGGGTGGGGAAGCATCCGGAGTCGCGTTAAGATCAGACATGTAAGAGCGGAACCTGAGCCAGATGTTCCTAGGCCTGGAGTGAGTGGGTTGCATATGGGACCAGGCTTCCTCAGAGTCCGAGGCCCACGTGACCGCTCTTAGCCATTGGGCGTGCGTGGGAGGTGAGGGGCGAAGCCAGCAGAGCAGGATGGAGCGCACCGCGAGAAGCAGGCAGAGGCCAGCTAGTTTTTTGGAGTTCCGGGAGAGGCCTGGGAGGTCATGAAAGAGGCATAACACCGGGGAAGGAACAATGGGGTGGTCGAGCACAGCAGACACGGTCGAGCAAACTGCCTCCCAAAACTGTGAGAGGCGGGGGCAGGACCAAATCATGTGGATGTAGTCGGCATCATCCTGGCCGCATCTAGGGCAGCTAGAAGGGTGATCACTGGACATGCGATGTAGTCTGATCGGGGTGTAATGAAACCTATGTAATACTTTGAACTGAATGAGTTTAAAGCGGGAGTTGAAGGACACTGTGTGCGCTCACATAGGTGTGCCCATCGCTCATCCGACATTTCAACACCAAGATCTACCTCCCACGCACGCTTCAGTTTGGCAAAGTCTGGGACAGATCTGGATTGTAACATAGTATACAGCCTGGAAATGTTGCCCCTCATGGGCCCGGGGGAAGTGAGCTCCTCGATGGCAGGGTCGTCCGGTGGCAACGCGGGGAGCGTTTGGTAATTACGCTTGAGGGTCCTGCGGAGGGATGTATATTGGAGCCACACACACTGGCCGCTCCTCAAGGGCAATGGGAGATCGGGCCATTCAACAAATATACCTTGGTCAAACACATCAACAAATATACCTTGGTCAAACACATCACGCAGCAACTTGTAGCCGGCGTCAGCCCAGCGACGAACCGTGCCTGGTGGAACCCGTGGGACCCCCGGGAGGAAATTCCAAAGAGGGAGGTTGCCATGGAAGGCGTAAGCAGTTCCGGTCAGCCTCCACGTTTTCGCCAATGCGAGGGATGTGCAGGCGACCAGGCTCTGTGAGTCCAGTGCCAGGGGAGCGGGTTGTATCACTAAGGAGCGGATGTCACGGTCGCAGACCGCAGGTTTCTCAAGTCGGACATGCGGGGGAGGGTCCGTTGTATTAAACCAGTAAGAAGTATATTGGATTTGGGATACCAGCCAGTATTTAAGAAAGTCAGGGGCACCAAAGCCCCCGTTAGTCATGGGGGTAGACAAGGTGTCGATTTTTAGGCGGACCGCACCCGAGTGCCAAAGAAAGGAATTAACTGTACGGGTCAAATCACGGAAGAAGCCCCCCTGGCCACAAAGGTACACTAGTGAACCTGTAAAGCAACTGGGGCAACACCACCATCTTCAACAGCCCTATCCTGCCTGCAAGGGAAATCGGGAGTTTGTCCCAGACCCGGACTTTAGCCGTCAGGTGTGCGAGATACTTCTGATAGTTTTCCTGGAAGGTCAGCGCCTGCTGGCGCGTTACCTCTATCCCCAAGTAGGTAAATGTGGATTGAGCCCATGTGAAACCAAGGGTGTCAGGAGGGGGGAGAGTGCATTCCGTGAGTGGGAAGAGAGTGGATTTTGAGCAATTCACTTTAAGGCCCGAGATTCGGCCAAACCGAATGATGTCCTCCAGTATTGGGTGTAAGTTGATGGAGGGAGAATGCACAAACAACAACGCGTCATCCGCATATAGGGACACTATGTCCGTCTGGCCCGCAGTGCGGAGGCCTCTATGACCGTGGAATTGGCGGAGCATATCAGCGAAGGGCTCTAATGCTATAGCAAAGATCAAGGGAGAGAAGGGGCACCACAGTATCGTCCCCCTGGCGATCTCAAAGAGGGGGGAGCAACGGTCGTCAGTGCGGACCCTAGCCACAGGAGTAGAGTAAAGCAGTCTGACCCAGGAGAGAAAGGAGGGGCCGAATTTGCAACTCTCGAGAACCCGCCATAGATAACGCCATGAAACTGAGTCAAACGCTTTTTGCATGTCGAGTGTGACAGCCACTGCGTGCGTCTCGGGACTGATTCTGTTAATTATGTTAAATAGACGCCTCAGGTTCAGGGAGGTAGAGCGACCTGGGATGAAGCCCACCTGATCTGGATAGATGATAGATGGCAGAAAGGGAGCTAACCGGAGCGCCAGAGCCTTGGCATAAATTTTGACATCACAATTTATAAGTGAGAGCGGGCGATATGAACCACATTGCGAAGGGGATTTACCAGATTTAAGTAGTACTGTGATTGTGGCCTCACGGAGTGAAGGGGGGAATACACCGGCCTCCACAGACTCTTCCCAAAGAGCCAGCAAGTGAGGGAGCAGCTGTGACTTATAATGCTTGTAAAATTCGACTGGGATACCGTCTGAGCCAGGGGCTCGCCCCGAGGATAAGGAGTCAATAGCGTCTGACAGCTCCTCCAGTGTGAGTGGGGAGTCAAGGGAACCCGCGGTCTCCGGAGACAGGGTTGACAAAGGAAGGGTATCGAGAAAGGAGTCGATCTCCGCCACCGACACCTCATCTGAATTAGAATATAGGGTTTCATAGAATGTGAAAAATTCCGTGTTGATGTCTTGCGAGGAGACAGCCATGGTGCCGTCAGTCCTCTCAATTCCGAGTATGTGTGGGGACCCCGTCTCGTGACGGATCAGTCGTGCCAGAAATCGACCAGGGCGTTCACCCTCCCCGTATCTCCTTGCCATGCCAGGACTATCCAAAAACCTTTGTTCACGCTCCGCAAGGGATCGGAACGTGTCCAACTCCATCCCGATGTCCGCCAGATTGCCCGAGGTAGAGTGAAGTGAGCATGTAGCTTCGAGGGTCGAGAGTCTGGATTCACTCGCGGCAAGATCTCTCTGGATCGACTTAAGGACCCCATTCTCCTTGGACAACGCAATCCCTCCAATATAAACCTTAAAGGACTCCCATAAAGTGGCCTGAGATGTTACCGAGCCCGTATTAGTCCCGAAGAACTCTTCGATCGACACCTCGAGCTCGGAACAGAACTCCGGGTCCAGTAAGGAGAGGGGTTTCAACCTCCAGCTGCGAGTCCGGCCGGGATCTGGACCCCAACCGATGGTAACAGTAACCGGAGAATGGTCAGACAGGGTTCTGGGAAGGATCATTAACTGTATAACGTTCTTAACTAATTCGTTGGAGATCACCCATCTGTGAATGCGGGAATAGGAATCATGGACTGAGGAATAGAAAGAGTAGATGCGGGAATCCGGGTAAAAGAACCTCCATGCATCCACCATGGCCAGACGGGGTAGGGATGATAGTGCAGCGTGAGCTGCCCTGGAGAGGTGACGGGGCTTGGAGCCAGATCTATCGAGGGCTACATCAAAGATTGTGTTGAAGTCACCCCCCCAGAGGATAGGAACAAGGGGGAAGCCATCAAGGAGGGAGGTGACCTGCACATAAAAATTCGGGTCATCTAGATTAGGGCCGTAGATGTTCAGCAGAACCACTTCCTTGTGATGGAGCGTGGCGTGAAGCAGTGCATACCTGCCATGGGGGTCAATTAGTGAGGAGATGAGGGTAAACTTGAGAATCTTATGGATGAGGGTCATGACCCCCACGGCTTTGAGTAGAGAAGTCCGTGAAAAATCTATGGGGGCCCCAGGTTTTGGCAAAGCGCATGCACTGTTCCGTGCAAGCATGTGTCTCTTGTAAGAAAAGAATCTTGGTCCCGTGGCGCTCGGCCAGCAACTGGAGCTGCCTCATCTTTTTATAATTACCCAACCCCCGTACGTTCCAGATCATAAACGTCAAGTCACTCTCGATCACAGATGCGGTGGTGTTTGAAACAGAGAAAATGTCAATAAACAATGGGCCAGATTTGCAACCCTGCGGCAACAGTTCCTGAGTGCCACACCACAGTCCGCCTTCGCTGCCAGCGCCAACTTTTTAATAACATAACCCCAAACATGTCCCACCCCCACCCACATCCCCCCCAAACAGAGGGATGACAATCCCAACCCCCCTCAACCAAAACCAAACCAGAGGCATCAGCGCCTGGGGGCCTGTAGGCCGGACTGGCCGCGTCGCTCCGGGCTACGGCAGATCCAGTAGAACAAAAGGTGCCCACAATAGGAATCGCATGTAACTTGGACAAAGTACTTGTACATGGTGATATGGCACGTATTTGTAAGTTGAGCAGAACAAGTAGATTACGGGATAGAGGATCAGTGTGGCCCCGATGCGGGAAGATGGCTGGGCCTGGTCGCTCCCCGTCGGGCACCAAGGGTAACTGTAGAACCGTGGTCAGAGGAGGGGGATCAGCCAGGGAAATGTTCGTCCATGAACTTGGAGGCCTCCTCTGGGATCGTAAAGAACACCACCTGGTTAGCGTGTTCTATGCGAAGTTTGGCGGGATAGAGCATAGCGTATTTGATTGAGTGGTCTCGCAGCCTTCATTTCACCGCTTGGAAAGTCTTGCGTTCCCGTTGGACGGCTGTTGAAAAGTCCGGGTAAAGGTGAATCCTTGCGCCGCCCAGTAGTAGCTCGCCCTTGAGCCTTGCGGCCCTGAGGAGGGCGTCACGGTCACAGTAGTTCAGCACCCGAGCTATGATGGGCCGAGGCGGAGCACCGGGCTTAGGTTTAGCCGTCAGAGCGCGGTGTGCCCGCACAATAGCGAAGTGCGGAGAAAGCTCGGGCGCGTCGAGGAGCGACAGCAATGTGCGCTGAACAAAATCTTCCATTGGCTCGTGGACTTCGTTCTCGGGAACCCTGATGATGCGGAGGTTGTTGCGCCTTGAGCGGGATTCCAAGTCCTCGTTTTTCTTTTCCACCTCGAGGACTCGGCTGGAGAGAGCGACAACCTCGGAGCGCAGGGCACCCAGTGCATCCTCAGCGGAGCCGACCCGCATCTCGACCTCCGACACCCGGCTATCAGTTCTCTCAATGTGGGCCTTAATAGAGGATATAGTGCCGTTCATGTCATCTAATTTTGATTGAAGTGCGGTGAAGCCCTCCCGAATAAAGTCCAACATATTTTGGGATTCCGGAGCTGCGTCAGATGAGGCAGCCGGGGCCTGCTCGGCAGCCTCCTCCGGCGATCTCACTGCCGCCTTCGCAAACATGTTGATGGAGCTCTGTTTTCTCGTGCCCCCCTTGGTCATCCTGGCGATATCGGAGGTCGAGGAGAAGGCGGGGGGGGCTCGGACCCCGTATCTCGTAACACAGTGTGCAAAGTATGGTAAGAAACAGGAGATCTCGGCCTCGAAGTCTGCGATGTGGAGTAAGGCAGGCCCCAGGTAAACAACAGATCTGGCAAGAAGTAGTGGCTCCAGGAGCGCCGCGGCCCACTCAGGAGATAGGGGACCCCCCAGTGCAGGGATGCGGGCGGCCAGCGAAGATTAGGGCTCCCCCAGTAGGGCAGTCAGGTGAAGATGGAATCACAAGCAGGAGGGCCCACAGCCCGAGCACAGCCAACACAGGAAGGGATCTGTGTCTGTGGTTGCCCCAGAGTCACGGAACCAAGCGGCGGGAGGGGGGGGGGGCGCAGCACCACCCCTTGACGTACCTTTATCACTTTATCCGCGTCCAAGGGCGCCGGGGTCCGCCACGGGGGAGGGGGGAGATGGGGAAGGGCACCAGCAGGGTGCGGGCCAAGAGCGGAGGAGGCCCAGCCGTGGCAGCCGCAGGCGGTCCAGGGGCCAGCGCGAGGCCGCGGCTCCAGGGGGACCTCCCGCGCAAGACGGCCCAGGTGGATGCAGGCGGTGGGGGGCCGGGACCACGGGCACAACACAGGTCACCCCCCTGGAGCGGTCGGCAGTCCCCGATTTGCAGGGGGGAGGGTCTCCAGTCCAGGGGAGGCGAGGAGCCGACCAGCAGCAGCGGCCAGAGCCGCGGGGCCTCCGCAGCGGTAGGAGGCGGCCCCAGGGCAAGCGAGGGGTCCGCGTCCCCGGGGGACACGATCCTACACAATGGGTGCAAGCAGGAGCAGGCGATGGGGGACAGGGCCCCGGGGCAAACCTGGCCGCTCTGGAGAGGGACCGCGAAGTCCCCGGAGCGCAGGAAGGTAGGCGCGTCTCCCCCAGCCAGGCCAGGTATAGGCGCGAAGCCGCGCCGACGGAGGGGGAAGGGCGAAGGGGCGCCCGGATCTCAGGATCCCCAGCTCCGATTCGGGCAGGAGCAAGACCAAGTGGTGCCAGGTCCCCTCAGAGGATCAATCGTGCCCTCCAGGGCAGGGTGCCAGATTGGGAAGGTGCCCAAAAAAGGATTGTGGGATCTGCAAACCACGGAGAGCTACGCTCAGGCGGCCATCTTGTTCGGCGCTCAACAGCGCCCCCCCAGATTGTTTTGTTTCTGACAGGAGGTAGCATGAAGTGTAGCGTGAGTACAGGTGTATTAAAACACATATGATCAGATAAAGCTCTTAAAAACATCCATGCACCCACCCTTCTTTCCAAGGGGAGGAAGGGTGGGTGCATGTGAATCTAAGCAGATACAAGCAACAGAAATACGGTTACTGTGAGTAATGTATCCCTTCTGAGGCGTGTGAAATCTACTTAGATCACATGCTATGCATAGATTAGCAAGCAGTGTTAAAAGAAGGTGGTGGGTTGTGAGAAGGTCCAGCAGCAAATAGATGTTTTAAAAACCACTTGTCCCACCTGTCTATCTGCTTTGGAATGAGTGTCAATGCAGTAGTGCTTAGTGAAAATGTGTACTGAGCTCCATGTAGCTGCTTTGCAAATGGTATCTAGCGGGACATTTACGATAAAATCCAAAGTAGCTCCTGCACTCCTTGTGGAGTGAGCTCTCGGTGTGAAAGGCAGTGTCTTACTTGATAATGAGTAACAGATCTGTATGCATCAGACTATCCATCAGGAGATGGCATTCTTGGAAATGCGGTCTCCTCTACCTGATGCTACGGAGACAAACAGCTGGTCTGTTTTCCTGAGCAGTCTGGTCTTGTTTACATAGTAAAGGACTGCCCTCCTTACATCTAGTGTATGGAGTTGTTTCTGTGCTGAGCTTGTTGGGTTCTGGAAGAAGGCTGGTAGCTCAATGGATCAGTTTATGTGAAATGTGAAAATGAATTTAGGTGAGAACCTAGGGTGTGTTTGTTAAACCAATTTAGCCTTATGTATGACAAAGAATGGGTCTTACATTGACAATGCTTGAAGTTCACCAACTCTTCTTATGGATGTTATAGCCACTAAGAACGCATTTTTATATGTCAGGTGTTTAAGACTTTACTTCTGCATAGGCTCAAAGGGAGGTCCCGTGAGCTTTGCAAGTACTACATTGAGATCCCAAATTGGAGGATGGAGTCTCTTTACTCCCTCCATGAATACTTTAATGATGGGAACTTTACACTACAATACTTGACTTTGAGAGGTGGTGTAAGCTGATAAAGCCGACAGGTGGACCTTTATAGAGTTGAATACTAACAAGTGGAGCATATAGTTTACAATGTGTGATGGCGTATATACTACAGGGTTTATTTGTTTAGACTGGCACCAAAGTACAAATCTCCTCCAATTATCGAAATAACAGTGTCTGGTGTTTGGTGCATGTGCCTCTTAGATATCCATACACCTCTGTGGCAGATTTAGGTAACCAAACTATGACCTCAGAAGCCATGCTGCCAGGTTCATTGAGTGAGGATGAGGGTGTACTGTTATTCCCCCATGTTGAGTCAGCAGATTGGTCTGGCACAGAAGTTTGATGGGATCACACATTGCCAGTTTGCGCAGATGTGGATACCATGGTTGTTTTGGCCACATGCGTTGTGAGGCCTTTGGCCGATTTGGCATGTTATCAAGAATTAAAATAAATAAATAAAAATAAAGAAAGAAACTAGGATGAGCGTCATTTGTTCTGTGTGAATCTTGTTCACCACCCTGTTCATTAGAGGAGTTGGGGGGGAAAAGCGTAAGCAAATTTCCCTGACCAGCTCATCCATAGGGCGTTCCCCTTGGAGTCTGGCTGGAGAAACCTAGACGGGAAGTCTGGGCATTGCTTGTTTTCTTTTGTAGCTAACAAGTCTAGTGTGGGTTAACCCCACTCTGAGAATTTGTGGTCTACGACATGTGTGTCTAGTAGCCATTCGTGTTCCTCTGGTAGGGGATCTCTGCTCAGCAAGTCTGCTAGAGTGTTGAGTACCCCTGGAACATGTTGGGAAGATAGGAACATCCCCCCTTTGAGTGCCCATTTTCATATTTTCTGTGCTAGTTTGGACAGATTTGGAGAATGTGTGCCCCCTGCTTGTGTCAGTTAGGATCTGTACCGACTGATTTGACAGCTGTTCTTCGAATGCTTGAAGCGCTTTGAATACCGCTAGACGTTCCAGCAGGTTGATGTGATTCTGTGCCGTGATGTGAGTTCACAGCCCATGTACTGTGAGATGAAGGTGATGTACCCCCCCCACCCCCGACCCGGAGAGTGACGCGTCTGTTACTACCGCTTGCACTGCCGGATCATGGAAGGGTTTTCCCTTCAACAGATTCTCCTTTGTCCACCAGCGAAGGTTATTCTACTAGTGTTGGCCAGATGACCACTAGATCGTCTCACTGGCCGCTTGCATGAGACCACTGTTTGCCAACAACTCCTGCATGGGGCGCATTTTCAAGCGTGCGCGTGGGACCAGGTAAATGCAAGATGCCATCATGCCGAGCAAATGCTAAGCTTTGCGTACGCTTATCTGGTGACCGGCTTGATACTGAGGTATTTGCAGTAGTATGTTTTGGACTCTTTCCTTTGATGGAAAGACTAACCTTTCTTCTGTGTTTATGACAGCTCCTAGGAACGGTTTGGTCTTGTTAGGTAAAAGGCTCGATTTTTTCTGGTTTATTGAGAAGCCCAATTGGAAGAGAAGGTGTATAGTTCTTTTGAGTATTTTGCATGAAAATTAGTGGAGACTCCCCTGTAAATCAGCCAGTCGTCCAGGTAGGGCTACACTGGGATTGCCTCCCTGCGCAGGTGCGCTGCCACCACCACCAGTATCTTGGTGAATACCCTTGGAGCGGATGCTATGACTAAGGGTAGCACCTTGAATTGGTAGTGCTGGTTTGCTATCTTGAAACGCAAGAATATTTTGTGCACTGGGAACATTGAAATATGAAAATAGGCACCTTTCATATCCAATGTTACCATGTAGTCCCCGGGCCCCCCCGCTTTAGCTAGCAGTGGGATTACTTCTTGTAGCATTGTCATGCTGAATTTTTGTGCCTTGACATAGGTGTTTGCAGGGCATAGGTCTAGTGCTGGGCGCATTGTTCGATCTTTCTTTGGCACAAGGAAGTAGGTTGAATAGATAACCTTGTTTACCTGGTTCGCTGGGACGATTTAAATGGCGTCCTTGAGCAGCAGTGTTGCAACCTCTTCTAGAAGGATGCTTTGTTCCTCCTTTGTGGTTGGTTTTTGACGCAGGGGGCGGTTTGAGGGTCGCTGAAGTAATTCCACGCAATAAACGCCCACCGTGGTGGATAGCACCCACTTATCCGAGGTGATTCCCTCCCATGCGTAGGTGAAGTGTGTTATACGCCCTCAAACTGGCGAGGCATGGAGGGGGACCTGAAGCGGGTGGTCATTGTTTAGGAGGTGTTGCTCCTCCTCTGGAAGTGAAGGGCCTCCCCGGCTACGAGATCTACAGTGGCCCCTTTGGAAACCTTGCAAGGTTTGTCCCTGATTGTTTCCCCAGGATGAGCTCTGATTTTGGCCATAACTGGGACGCCTTTGCGAGTTTTGTCCTCAAAAGCGACAAAAATTACTTCCGCCTCATTGGCAGGGTGGCTTATGAGTTAGCTGCGAAACAGGTGGGGTCTGGGAAAATCTACCAGCACAAACACAGCCCATTGACTTGTTCTTGGGTGGATGGCCCCTGGGAGTGTCTCAACCAAGTCTTTAGCTCACTGTTCCTTTTCACAGAGAAGAAATGTCCCCACATACAAGTCTTTGTCCTGCCCAGGGGCAGTGCAGCACCGAAATGCTGGGCAATTCTACTCTGAACAATAGTACCACAGCAACCCCATACATGTGTTTCAACCTTGTTGGGCATCATCAGTGAGGTGAAGCTGTGTCTCTCTAAGAGCAGTGAGCAAGCGGTCCACGTCTGGAGTCCTCTGGTAACTTAGGGTGAGACCCAAAGTTACTTGGTATGCAAAACAGGGGGCGGGGGGGTCTGGGAAACTCTCTGCCAGCACAAACACAGCCCATTGACTTGTTCTTGGGTGGATGGCCCCTGGGAGAGTTAGCTGACCTAATGATTTAAGAGTGTCATACTCATCTTTGGCCGATTCTAATGCATCCTCAATCGCTTTTCCGAACAGGACATTGGGTTCTATTGGCATGTTCAGGAGTGTTGCCTGGGTCTCAAGTTAAACCCTGACTGGCGAAGCCATGCATGGCGTTTAATGATAGTCCCTTCTGCAATGATCCTTCCTGTGTTATCTGCAGCATCCAAGTTGTTTTTTAAGATGCAGCTGGATACCGCCTTCTCTTCTGCTACTGCGAGGGACAGCCGAGATTTCAGGGGTTCGGGGCGGACGCCATTAATGTTGCAATTTCCTCCCACTTGTGGCAGTTGTAGCTTGCCAATAAAGTGGTATTGTTTGAAAGGCTGCTGAGGTGGCCACTTCCCTCCCTAAAGTGTAAAGCTTTTATCAGGGGGCGGTTCGTAAGAAGAAGCGAGCGGTGTTCCTGCACTTTTTTGCATAGTGGTGACTACTAAAGAGTCTGGTTTCAATTGCCCTCTTAGATAAAGTGGGTCTGAGGGAACAGGGCGAAACTTCTTTTCAGTATGTGGGTTCACAGCCCGTGTTTGGCTTGTAGTTTCTAGCGAGGGCTGAATTGTACTTTATATGGATTGGAGGAGTGGTATAAACTGGGCAACAACTTTTTTTTTATCCCCCAATATGTCCTCTACAAAATCTTTATGCAATTGCTTTTCCTGGGCCTGGATCTGGAAATTAATTATCTGCCGCTTTTATGAGCATATCGTTAAACTGAGGTTGATTGTCCACTGGTGAGTCAAGCCACTGGTGGGTCTAAGTGATCAGGAGAGGGTAGCAAGTAAACGTCCTCATCATCCTCATCATAATAGTGATCTCTCCCCTGCCCCCCCTTTGGCTATCCTGCTCCTGAGAGTCAGAATTGGGATCATATAGATCATATTGGACTGGATCTTGCTGTGGACTGATTAAGAGGGTGTCTGGATGTAGCCTCTTTGTTGGGGGTTGTGAGGTGGATGCGCCACTAGTGGGTGGTGTATTTTGGAGGCTGTGTACTGCCTGTGGATTCTTTTCAAAGAAATCTGCCATGAAAGTAATTCGACTTATTACCCTATCAATGTCTTCACAGGACCATTGTGAGGAGCTAGGTATGGTAGATGGACTGGGTATAGGAAAAGGAGTCTGTGGTATTTCTGGAGTAGGTTGCTTGCGTTTCATAGCACCAGCTGAAGTACCCTCCCCTTGGGAAACACTACCCTTTTCATTATGAGGTGTAGTACCTTTCTCCTTGTGGGAGTGGTGATTTTTCTAAGATTGGTGACTCTTAGAAGAATGTTTTTTCGATGTTCTCCCTTTGAGGAACATGTCTGGGACATGTTTCTGCACTAGCTGGGCTATTTTTGAGGAACTAGTGCTTTTCGCCGATTTCGACGTTGGTGTGTGTTGTCATGTTTCGGCGGATGGAAGGTCCAAAGCTGCGTCTTCCGACACTCCGCTTTCGTCCGCATCGCGTTTGTCGCGCGACTTTGGGGGCCTATCATGTGGCGATAGAGATCTTCAGAGGACAGGGAGCTGTGGACCTACCCCTTGAACGTGGGACTCAATCGGTTCCCCATCGCCTTCGTCGTCCGAAAAGACGGTGATGCTGCAGTCACTGGAATCACCCTCCACGTCCAAGGCGGCCTCGACCTGCATGGCATGGTGGGCCCAAAGCTTCATATTCGGTCCTTGAGTTTTTTTCGGTTTGAAGAGCGGACATGCTCGACAATGGACCTCGTCGTGGCCCCCGTGAAAGATAAAGGTTGCACACCCAGTGCTGGTCTTTCCAGGGGAACTTTTTACTGCAACTAGGGCAGAATTTAAATGGTTCATTTTCCATAATTGGATGGAAGGGCAGCAAGGCAAAAATAAAGAGGGTAATGGGAATATGCATTCTCTTAGAGCCTTAAGAAATGTCCACTCCACACTCTCCCTACTGTATGGTCCGAGGCCAGGTATAGTGCGACCTTCCAAGGCCGAAGGAGTGCGCCGAATCAAGGTCTTTGTCCGACGTTCGTCCTTTTACACCGCTTAAGATGTTGTCGAAAGTCAGCGATTTAAAGGATAGAAAGAGTACCTAATTATTTTTAAATCAATGGTGTTAGGTGAATAGGTATAATAACGACAGGGTAAATTCAAAAGAAATATGGAAGAACAGTTGCATTCCTTAACCGTTAACTGAAGACAATATGTTATAACAAAACGGTTCCTAAAAGAAGTCGTTCAGAACTACAGTGCACTTATTCATCATACATTAACGCACAGTCTAAAAGGAGACAACCATGCTGTAAACTGACCCTGGGGAACAACACCCTGTCCCTACCAGGGGTGCCTCACCCTAGATGGTGTGTGATGCAACGCCTATCTAACAGAGATAGTAAGGGAAGCTGTCCCTAATTTGTTACAACTATAGCATGTACATTACAAAACGATTCAACATGCATCAAGAACAATTACAAACAGCTGTTGAAAGGACGGTAGAACTGTGCATTAGATTCTACCATAACAGCTCAAAAATGGTGATGGTGGCAACTTGTTGACAAGGTGGCTATTTGGTTCCAAACAATATGCTATGACAATGCATTACTTACCGTAAAAGCATTTCTGATGGTTGTATCTGCTTAGATTCACATGCTGTGCATAGGTCCGACATCCAGTGGTCACTGCGGAGTATTGCATTTTGTTTTTCGTAGTCGAAAAGGGACGTCGACAAGGCGTGTCTGAAATACTATCCCTATAGTGACGTGCGTTGTACCCACAATCCCTCACGCGTCGAGGTCCCTCTGTTTGTATTTTTCTGCCCCGAGGGAGCCTTCTAGACGTGAGTGAGTACAGAAAAGAGATATAAAAGGAAGTCTATGTTCCGTCCATCCGAGCGGGGAGGAAGGGTGGGTGCATGTGAATCTAAGCAGATACAACCATCAGAAATGCTTTTACGGTAAGTAATGCATTGTCTTCTGAGGTTTGTTAATCTGCTTAGAATCACATGCTGTGCATAGACTAGCGAGCAGTACCCGGAGTTGGCGGTGGGTTATGAGAAGGAACAGTAGAGAAAAGATGTCTTAATACTGCCTGTCCCACCTGGGAGTCAGATCTCGAGTGTGCATCTAGACAGTAGTGCTTTGTAAAGGTGTGCACAGAACTCCAGGTAGCCGCTTTGCAGATGGACTCAAGGGGAACATTTGCAATGAATGCTATGGACGCCCCGTGCCTCGAGTAGAGTGTGCTCTTGGCTTAAAGGGCAGTTCTCTCTTAGCAAGAGTATAGCAGAGAGTGATGCATTGAACAATCCATCTAGAAATAGTGGACTTTGAAACTGCATCCCCTTCTCTTCCTGCTGCCACTGAGACAAAGAACTGATTAGTCTTCCTCAGTGGTCTGGTTCTTTCCATGTAGAACATGACCGCTCTGCGCACATCTAGTGTGTGCAGAGTTTTTTCTCCCAAGTTGGAAGGATTTTGAAAGAACGTTGGCAGTTCTATAGACTGGTTTACGTGGAATTTCGACATGAATTTCGGAGCAAACCTTGGGTGCGTGCGTAGAACCACCTTATCTCTGAACTGTAACGAAGGGGTCTAGAACAGAAAGAGCCTGTAGTTCACTTACTCTCCTGATGGAGGTGATAGCTATTAGAAAAGCAGTCTTAAGAGTGAGGTGTTTAAGAGATGCTTTGTGCATGGGTTCGAATGGTGAGCCCATGAGTCTGGTAAGTACCACGTTAAGGTCCCATCCGGGAGCTGGGTCAGCTATCGGGGGGTGTATTCTCTTTACTCCCTCCATGAAGGCCTTTATAACAGGGATTTTCCACCACAACACTTTGAGTTGGGAAGTGGTGTATGCAGAAAGTGCCGCTAGGTGGACTTTAATGGAATTGAACACTAGACCTGAATCCAATAAGTGGGTCAGGTATAGAACAATATGTGTGGGAGAGCAGTCAATCGGGTTGATGCTTTTTCCTCTGCACCAGATGACAAATCTCTTCCACTTGCTAGAATAGCAGTGGCGAGTGTTAGGTTTTCTGGCTTCCCCGAGGATGTCCATGCATCTCTGCGGGAGCTGTAGATGTCCGAATTCTATGATCTCAGGAGCCAAGCTGCTAAGTTCATGTTCTGGGGGCATGGATGCAGAGTCCTGCCCTTGTCTTGTGACAGCATGTTGTACGGGCAGGGGAGTTTCACTGGGGGAGATAGAGACATCTCCCTCAAGTGAGCGAACCATGGCTGTCGGGCCCACATTGGGGCCACCAGTATCATGGTCACTTGTTTCTGGTGCATCTTGTGCACCACCCTGTTGAGAAGGGGAGTCGGGGGGGAAAAGCGTAAACAAATTTCCCTGACCATTGCATCGACAGACCGTTCCCCTTGGATTGTTCTGGGGGTACCTGGAGGCGTAACTTTGGCATTGTGAGTTCTCCAGGGTTGCGAACAGGTCTATTTCTGGGAATCCCCATTGTGTGAAGACGATGTCTTCGTGCAGTCGCCATTCGTACTCTTCGGGCAGGGGGAAATCTCTGCTGAGTTTGTCTGCCAGCAGATTGAGTTCCCCTGGTACATGTTGTGACAGTAGGAACATGTTTTGTTTGAGAGCCCACTTCCATATATTTTGGGCCAGTTTGGACCGTCCTGGAGAGTGGGTGCCCCCCTGCTTGTTGATGTAGTACATGACTGTGGTGCTGTCTGTAAGGACCAACACAGTCTTGCCCTGTAGGTGTTCCTGGAAGGCTTTTGGCGCCTTGAACACAGCTAGTAGCTCCAGTAGATTTATGTGTTTGGAAGCTACGTTCGGAGTCCACACTCCGTGAGCAGTCTGATGGGATAGGTGAGCCCCCCATCCTGTGAGGGATGCGTCTGTGGTTAGAGTGGCTTCCGCCGCGGGTGTGGCAAAGGGTTTCCCTCTTTCCAGGTTTTCCTTTGTCCACCACCGTAGCGAGAGAACCAAGGCCTGCGAGACCACCACTAGATCGTCCCATAGTCCGCTGGCCTGACACCACTGGCTGTTGAGCCACTCTTGCATAGGGCGCATGCGCAGGCGCGCGTGAGGTACCAAATAAATACACAACGCCATCATGCCTATCAAGCACATTGCTTTGCGTACCGTCACCTCTCGACCGGTCACATATTGAGGGATCTGAAACAGCATGTTTTTGACCCTCTCGTTGGAGGGGAAGACGAGGCCGTCCTTTGTTTGAATTAGAGCCCCTAGGAATTGTTTGATTTGGCTGGGGTCTAGGCTGGACTTCTTTTCGTTGATGGAGAAGCCCAACTGGAACAAAAGGTCTACAGTCTTTTGGATATTGGAGAAGCATGTTTAGTAAGAATCCCGTTATGAGCCAGTCGTCGAGGTAAGGGTAAACTGGGATGGACAACCTGCGCAGGTGGGCCGCTGCCACTGCCAGTACCTTCGTGAATACCCTTGGCGCTGATGCTATGCCGAAGGGTAGCACTCTGAACTGGTAGTGTTTGCCCTCTATCATGAACCTGAGGTATCTTCTGTGCGCTGGCAACATTAAAATATGAAAGTATGCATCTTTCATGTCCAATGTTGTCATGTAATCTCCCTGTGATAGCAGTAGGATCACTTCCTGTAAGGTCACCATACGAAACTTCTGGGGTTTGATAAACTTTTTCGCTGGGCGCAGATCTAATACAGGGTGCATGGTTAGATCCTTTTTGGGTACAAGGAAGTACACTGAATAAATACCTTCCGTTACCTGAGATAGAGGCACGACCTCTATGGCTCCTTTTTCCAGCAGTAGTTGTACTTCTTGGAGAAGGATGGCAAGGTGTTCGGGTGTCATGCGTCGTCCCCTCGGGGGTCTGTATGTTGGGGAACCGTTGAATTCGATGCAGTATCCGTGGGCTACGGTGGAAAGTACCCAGCGGTCTGACGTTATTCCCTCCCATGCTGGAAGAAAGGATGTTATCCGGCCCCCGACCGGTGTTGCATGGGAGGGGACGCGAATCTTCGCGTCACTTGGTGTTGGTGGGGGCTTGGGAGCCTCTGGGGGTGGACCCCCGACCTCTCCCTTTGCCACGACGCTGTACTGCCCACTATTGGTCTGGTAATTGGTGGCAGGGTACTGTTGCTGCTGATTCTGCTGTTGGCGTTGGCCACGAAAAAAGCGTTTGTTGCCATAGCCGCGTCTGGTAGTGGGCTTAGAGATCTGGTCAAGAGTTTTGATAGTATCAAACTCTTTTTTAGCCATCTCCAGAGCCTCATCCACCGCTTTCCCGAAGAGGTTTGAGTCTTCAACAGGTTTATTTATAAAAGACGCCTGTGTCTCCGGTTTGAACCCTGAGTTGTGCAGCCATACATGGCGTTTTAGGAGTATTCCCTGAACCAGGGAACGTCCCGCTGTCTCTGCAGCATCCAGAGAGTTCTTTACAATACTCTGGTTGACCTGGGTTCCTTCGCCAATAGTTATTGCAGGCGTGTACGTAGTGGTTCCGGCGCTTCTTCGGCGTCTTTGTGCAGTTTGGCCCACTGCGCGTCCGCGTAGCTAGCTAGCAAAGAATTGTTGTTCGCAATTCTTGCCGAAAAGGCAGCCGAGGATGTGACTCTCTTTGCAAGGGCATATAGCCTCTTGCCCTCCTTGTCAGGTGGTGCCTCGCTGGTGGACAGCGGCACCCCTGCCCTCTTCCTTGTATTAGTTACTACAAGGGAATCTGGAATGGAATGTCCCCTGATGTACAGCGGGTCTGAGGGTGAAGGAGTGAAAAGTTTTTCAATTCTTGGATTAACTCCTCTGATTAGTGCGGGTGTGGATAGCGAAGGGATGATTCTTCTCTTCACTGAAGCGAGGAGGGGAATGGTCTGGCTGACCGGGGGTTTCTCCTTAATTACTCTTTCCACAAAGTCTAATTCAGGAGAGATCTCCCCAGTGTCCAGTTCGAAATGTGCTGCTGCTCTGCGCAACAGGGCATTGAATGTGGGCTGATCGTCAATGGGAGACGTGTTTCTAACAGGTGAATTGTCAGGAGGATTTAGGTTAAGGACATCAGTGTCCGTATATACTGATGGGGATTGCCAGGGATGAGAAGGTCCTTCTTCTGGATTTTCTCCGAAGCCTTCTCCTACCATGTCTGGGCTGTCTTCCAGACCTTCCTCCTGGTTCTGTCCCTCTTCATCGTCTACAAATTCATCCTCCTCCTCCAAGTATTGTTCCTCACCAGTGAGGTCATACACATTATGGAAATCTGAGGCTGTGTCCTGCTGGGGATTGAATAGTCTCGGATATTTGGCCCTGGGGTCCTCATGAGGCCCTTCTCTTGTTCTCTTGGGAATGGGAGGGTTCTGGGTCTTCATAAACCTTTCCATTCTTTCCATGCAGAGATGGAGCCTTTCCATGGTTTCATGGGGTACCCCTGAGCGGTCTAGCGGGGGAAAATTAGTGTCATCTAGCTGAAAACGGCTCGACCTCTCCCATAACGTCGAGGAAAGTGTCCCGTCGCCTTCCGAAAAGCCTTCCGGTGTGCTGGGGGTCCCCCCCGACTGAAGGGGGTAGTCCCTGTCTTTCTTCGGGCTTTTTCGGCGTGTCTTTCAACCTTTGCGTAGCGCTCGACGTGTCTTTCGGCGTACGCTTCTGGGCGTCGGCTACAACAATCCTCGCCAAGCTCTCTGTGACTCGTTTGTCAGCGGAGGGCTGTGGTTTCGACGTTACGGGTGTCGATCGTTCTACGGCGGTGTGCGCTCTCTGCTGGTGCGCGCCGGCCGATGGTTTGGGGGCGGTGCCCTTATTTGCCGAAAGCCCAGTCGCTGGTCGCGAGAGGGGCTTCGAACCTGAACGGTCCGAGGAGGCCGCCGGTGGAACCTGCGTCTCCTTGGGCGCTGATGCTTTCTTCGTCTTTGACGAAGAAGAGCCATGGGTTGTGTGCTTATGTGTGGTATCGTGTGCGTCAGTGTCGCCGGGGTGTTCATCCCCATAAGCAGGGCGTGAGCCGAGCCCGTCGGGGCCGGGGACAGACGACGAAGAGCGCGAGCGCTCTTTAGAGGGGTCTACGACTTCCGTAGCGGAGGTAGTGTTATCACGTTCCTCGTCACTGTCGGTGGTAGCAGCGGCGGGTGAAGAATCGGCCTTAGACATCGCGTAGGCCGCCCACCTCTTGACCCTACGGTCTTTTAGAGTCTTTGGCTTAAGAAGCCGACAAGCCGTGCAACCCTCCTCTTTGTAATCGAGGGGCAAGCAGCGGTTACACCGTGAATGCTTGTCCTTCCAAGTAAACTTGCCCTTGCAACGCGGGCAAAACCTAAAGGGTGTCCTCTCCATAGCCGAGGCAATAAATCGTGATAACGACCCCAAGGGAAAGGAAGGGGAAAAGGAAAGGCATTCTCAGAAAAGAACCAGAGATGTCCCACGACCCCACTCTCCCTACTGTATTTGGCCTTCGAGGCCAGGCCACGTGTTCGGCAACGCCGAAGGATCTCCTCCGCTCGTCCCCTCCGTCGAAGATCTTGCTCGGCGGAGACAGCTTCACAACTGCGTCGAGGGAGGGATCGATGTGTTATATATTAAATAGGAAAACGACCACAGGTCGAGGAGATGAAATCTGCAATGTCTCTCGAGGAGCTCCGCGTAAAGGTGACCAGTAGCTGGGCGGAAAAAAACAATCAGAGGGACCTCGACGCGTGAGGGATTGTGGGTACAACGCACGTCACTATAGGGATAGTATTTCAGACACGCCTTGTCGACGTCCCTTTTCGACTCAAAAAAAAAAAAAATGCAATACTCCGCAGTGACCACTGGATGTCGGACCTATGCACAGCATGTGATTCTAAGCAGATTAACAAACATCAGAAATTTAATTCTACCCTTGGGTGTTGGAGTCAACGAATGCAGTTGGAATGTTCACTCAAGGAAACTAATTAAGAAGGCTCACTCGACTTGAGCATGTAAAAGGCTCACTCAATCTGTGTCCTTCATGATCCGAAAGTTCGACCGGTTTTGATTGCGGTATTCAATGCCGGCATTTCAGCACTCAGCGACTTTCCGCTTGAGTATGTATGGTACGGCGCTATGTGCGTCTTGAGTGGCTCGAGGTAGTCCATCCGGCTGTACCATCCGGCTGTACTGAGGGCCGCCTCTGTGTCGGTCTTGAAAGCCTGCAACGACTCGTCGACGGCCTTCCAAAAGAGATTGTCTCTGTCGAAAGGCATGTCCAGGACCCTCGTCTGAACTTCCTGCCAGAAATTGGTGGTTTTCAACCAGCCACGACGATGGAGGCAGACACCGTTCCCCATCTGTCGGAACCCTATGTCTGTGATGTCCAGGGCCACGGTGATGGCATGGTCTGATGCCACCTCGCCCTCCTGGAGAATTGCCAGCGCCTCGACCAGTTTGTCGTCGGGGAGAAATTCCAGCAGCGGGGCCACCTTGTACCACAGCTCCCTGTCGTACCTGGCCAGGATCGTGAGAGCATTCGCTGCCCTAATCATAGCTGCCGCTGAGTAGATCACCTTTCTACCAGTGGCATCCAACTTCTTCCCCTCGCTGTCTGAGGTAACGGAGGCCGAAGATGATGGATTTGAGGACTTCTTACTCGCAGCCGTCAAGACCATAGAGTCTGGGGAGGTTTGCAACTGCAGGCACTTGGGTGCCGACTCCGGCACCCAGTATTTCTTTTCCAGCCTGTTTCTTTTCACCGGGGCTGAGGCAGGATTCCTCATCAGTGCAAGGCCCTCGTCCAGATGTCATCCAGGAGAGGCACTGCCAGAATGGTCTTCCTCTCGGCGGCGGTAAAGGAAACCCTCCTTCTTGGTCTTCTTGGCTAGAGGAGCTCAGACGCGCAGGCGACCATGGCCTGGAACAATCCCACTTCGTCCGGTGGAGAAGCTCCCGGCGGAGGGGAGACGCTGTCGTCCGTGTCTGTCGTCTCTGCGTCCGTGCCCATATCCCGAGGGGGGAGGGAGGGTATGTGAAGCAATTGATGAGGCATGGCATGCCGTTTCCTCTTCGTCGCTAGCAGGGGACTCGATACCACCAGGGCCGGTGCCGGGGTTTCCGTTGGCATCCTCCTCTGGACCTCCGACAACAGCGTGTGGAGAGTTGACAGGATGTCCAGCGACACACCCCTGGGAGGTAGAGGGGGAGCAGTATTGCAGGGCCCAGTGCCTACGTCGCCGTCGGCATCCTCCTCAGCATTTCCACTGTCGTTGTTCCCCATGTCCTCCAGGACCGTGTGAAAGGACAGTATGACCTCTTTGTCCGAAGAAGACATATCCGTTCCCTGGAGCACGGTAGAGGCCTCCACTGCCCCCCCACCCCCCTTTTTGCATCGGGGTCGGAGCCGGGCTGAGGGCTGGCATCCTTTTCTTCAGTGTCTTCACCGGCTTCGCCGAACCCTCCCACCATGGACGAACAGCCACTCTGTGCGCCGCAGAGGTCCCGTGGATGAGGTCAGCCCCTTTCGCCTTCCAGAGGGCGGCCGCCACCAGCTCGATTGTCGAAGAAGACTTCTCCTGGAGCACCTGGGCCTTCAGGGGTAGGTCGGTCATCTTACCCTGAGCCTTGCACCTTCTCCGGCTTCTCCAGCAGCTTCCTGGGGTTAGACAACCTCTTCGAGGAGGATCTGACGCAATGGCTCGAGATGAAGGCAGATGGCGAAGATGAGCACGCCCTGCTCGTCTCGGGACCTGCTTGCGCGGCAACCTCGACAGAAACGGACTTGGGGTGCTTGGCCTTGTCTTGGGCCCCCATGGAAGGAGCGCCTTCAAAGGACTTAGAAGCCCACTCCTCCGACCGGCCAGATCTGGATGAGGCATGCCCCTGTTTGCCACACGGGGTAGAGGCCTTGGCGTTGAGCCATGCCACCAATCTACTGTGTTGATCCTTGACGGTGCCTTTGGTGAATCCCAGGCAAATTTCGCAATCTGCATCCTTGTGATCCGGATGGAGACAATAGAGGCACTGGGAGTGTTTGTCCTCCACAAACATTCCTCAACCCGCAGCTGGAACAGAGCTTGAAGAGAGAACCTCCGTCGTCCTCCTCCGACATGGTCCGGCATGCGGTGTAGGCCCGATGGCCTTCTGGAATCTTCGATGAACTCTTGACAATTCTTGCCCTTGAGGAGCAATGACAGATGCCAACAAATGGATCCCTGCTTTCCAGTAACAGGAACGAAAGAGTACACAGGCTCCATTTGACAAAAAATGAAACTTTTTAACGAAAAAGTGCAAACACGTAGAAAAGCTCTCGGCGCAAAACACGAGAACTCCCAACACTTGAACGTGCGGTAAAAATATAAAGATGGCTGTCAGAGGAGGGGCTTAGGAAGAGGGCAGCCATTGGCTGCGGGCAGTATGACCCAGAGCTCAGCGATTGGTTTAAAGGAGAAAGACAGTTTGTAAGTGAAACAGTTTTTTTCTTTTACAAAGGAGCCCCGGCCTGACGACTGGGAATATTCATGAGCATGTGAATCCATGTCAGACCCCATGCTGCAGTATAATAATAGTTTCTCCCTGTGGTACTGTGTGCACTACTGGTCCAAACATATCCATGGAGCTGTGTGAACGTAAGCAGGGGCCAATTGTCTGTTTCCTTGTTTTTGGTGAGAGTAATTTTACTCCCTATTTGTTTTTTTTGGATGCATTTGCATATTTTCGGGAGTAAAAGTGGTTGATGCACAAATCATCTGTAGGGCCGAGTATATAAGCCTCAATCCAGAAGCAAGAGCAACGGCACGATTGACTTTAGAAAACCAAGAGAACCCAGAAAATCAGGTTCTGGCAACTCAAAGGAGACCCACCGTGAGAAACTGTACTATGAAGAAGACTACAGTAAGAGTGACCTGTGTTGGTCCAGAAGAGCAATATCCTTCCAGGCAACTGCAGCTTCCAACACCAAAGTGGGATACTCACAACATTAAAATGGGAAGCTGGCGGAAAAATGGCCTGGAAATGGCCCCAGCATGGGGGCCTGTCCCAGCCAACAGAGTAGATGGGATGCCTAGGAATGACACCCAAACATGGAAACTGGAGAGCAGCCCAGGATACACATTTCAACCAATATGGGCAGATCTGGTCCTCAAAATGCAGCAATGGCCTAAAAAGGAGGAAATTCTCCGGTAGGTAAGCAAGCTAGCCACAATTGACTGTAGGTTCAGGGTCTCCCCCTAGATATACCGACACTTGGTGCTTTAGGATTTAATCCACAGGCTTTCTGTATTTTTGACTGGTATTGGCCCAAAATGTCGCCAAAGAAATGCTGAATGCGCATTTAATGCCAAAAAACCGACTCCCATTACGCTGAACAAGGTCCCGCTCCCCTTGTTCAATGAGATGGGATCAGGGGCTGCAGGGGTGTCCCCTGCCTCCATTACATGGAAAGCGGTGAACAATCAAGGAACAAAAAAGAAAGAAAAGTGACCCTGCAGTGCCAGTTCTGACGCATGTTAGTGGCAGGGAACTGACTTTGCAGGGATAGAGGAGAGTCGTGCGCTGACAGGGCAAGGGAGGGGAAAAAAAAAAGGGTACGCGGATATGTGGATAAGTGATCACTGCGCCTCTCTATATTTGTAATCAGAATTTTCTTAGTCAACCTTTTTGGTGGCGCAGTGATCACATATTCCTTGTTGACCTCTCCACCTTGACTCCTCCTCAGCAACCTGACCACCCTCCTAGACCACCCCCCTAGTACTCCGAAGAACTATCCCACAATAATCATCGGTTTGCTTCACTGTAACACCAAAATAAAGAAATAATAACCAGGGAGGTGAATTCACCAAAATCCCACGAGTAGCAGAAGTGACATCACAAGCCCAACAATATCACAGGAACTGATATCACGACCTCAGGCCCTGAGGTTATCATCAGAAGTGTAGTCACAAGATCTTTGACCATGACGACATCACAAGAGCAGCATTACAGATAGAGAAATAATTCAATAAGCTAAAAGTTAAAAAAAATATTAAAACTTGACTCACTAATAATAATCCAAGTGTAGCCTCCCATATGCAGAAGTTGAGACCCTAATGCTGTGATTGGCCCACATGCGAGGTCTAATAAAAATGAAGGTCTGACCTGACTTTCAGGTGCTACCTCCATTCATAGGGAACAACCTAAAATGCTCCAGAAATACCATCCAAAGCTTGATATTGCATCATGCTTGTGGCCTTTTCACAAAATGCAAGGGGCAACCTCAAATACCCATTTCTAGCCAACACTTGTGTATAGGCGCGTTACAAATACCATATCATATCATATCACAGTGTAGCCTCTCAAACGCCCAAATATGGCATCATATGTATGCAGGGTACTGTCACCATAAATAATGAGAGCAGCCTTGCAGCCTCTCATCCCAGTTGCTACCATCAAGTGCAGACTTGCATGCAATAACAATGCCAACCAACATCATGTGCCCTTGTTCCTCCCTCATCCCCATTGTAACCATTGAGGATACTAAGGGGGTAGTGAAGGGATAAGGGGTGGGAACACCTGAAGGTAAACAGGGCTCTTCGAGTTCTTTACTTTCAGTTTGACAATACTTCTGTAATCCCTGAACCAGTAATACCTGAAACAGCTGCTACCCCTGGCAACTTTCAAATGAGTTCCATAATGCAATCTCAGAGTTGGCACAGCAAATGAAAGCGACGTACAAGTTCAGTTTCAATGTTAACACATTTAAACACTCACTCCTGAAATACCAATTGCCCTTTCTTACCTGCTTCTCGGTCATTGCTATCTAAAGTGGGCAGGTATATGGTCACTCCTCCTGATGGTTCAGGTACATCACTTGTACTTCCAATTTTTAACCGTCCAACGGCACTATCTCCACGATCAAGCGGCCTTTGGGGGTGGCTTGGTTTCCGGTCTGAGACAATTGATCTATCAGCTGCAATAAAAATAGACTTTTAGGAAACAATTTTAAAATCTTGAAAGAGCCTAAAACGTGAGCGATTAACAGGACCAGCATTTGAGTTACACATTTTGATGCATGGCAGCTGAGCATATGGATACTCATGGGTCACAAAGTGTATGCTTGCGCGTCATGCATAAGTATGGTGAATGGGAGGCAGCATAGGCAGTAATTTGGACCTTGCACACCAGTGGCTTACAGTATCAGAAGCTTTAATTTCACAATTTTAATTGAAGCCAAGCCAACTGCCCATTACTGACTACTCTAACCACGTGGCAGACCATGAAGGGACCATCTGCACCAGTTAATGGCGATGATTCTTCTGCGTATGCAAAAAAAGTAATGTCTCTAGGAAGTCAGAAGCAAGTTCCTATTCAAAATTCATCATGACCTTTTGCAACTGGCTATCAGGGAAAGTATTTTTTTTAAACAACTTTAATTCAGAAATGAATGACTCCATTTCACAAAGGACAAAAGGATGGGATTCCTCCTACCTTCCCCAAATTAAGGCAAAGGCAAAACTAGTAGCAATGAACAATATCACTGCAAATCTATTGCTAGGGAACAAACAGCTGTTCTAATGTAGCATGGCTCCACTGTTTTACAGTCAAAGCACAGGGTCTGGTGTAGTGACAACTAGCACACCCTCAATTATCACTCAAACCCAATGCAGGGGAGCAGGACCCATCAATGCACTAATTTACCTTAGGTCCATGAATCATAGAGTCTAACACGACACCTAGGATACAGCAACAAACTCTGCCATAGTAGGTGTCCCCATGAATCAGCGTCTTATGATCAAGCAGCTGCTTTGGTACAGGAGCCACTACTATACTAGTGTATGAGGAACCACAAATGATGTCCATCCTATTCAGTGGCAGAAATAACCACTACTATACTGCTGTACTAACTCACTGAATATTCATGTCTAACCTCTGCTTTGGTACTAGAGCCAATGAGGTTCTAATGTACCAGCCCTTGGCTCATAACGACCGAGACCAAAAGAAAAGTGAATCACTGAAATGCAGAATGAGATGAATTTAGTGTAAACAATGCTTTGAAGACTTTCTTTACAGTGGGGGGGTCTGACACACCAGCTGGACCAAAGAAGTCGAAGCAGGGGGCACAGAAACCTTTTGGGAGAACAGAGCTGCTAATCATCCACTGGAACTTTTATGTGGACAGTATAAACATGCATGTTTCACATTACAGTAGCCCTGTCCTAAGTATCTTATTATTCAAGTAAATGGAGATAAAATGGGGTTGGAATGGCATCCATTAAATCAGTGCCTGTGATGTAGTAAAGGTGAACATTGACGAGTGGATTTAGGCCCACTGGCCACAACATTGGTTAAGGAAGCAACTCTAGATCCATGCATTCAGCACAACTTCCTTCAGGAACTTTTGCAACAGCCATTTGCAAATCTATGCTCATATTTAAGGATGTATTGCAGGGGCAATATCGTGGGGGTGCCATGAAGGCAGAGACACTCTTTGAGATCAGCATTAGGGGTTAGTACATTATGGCACAAATGTGCTCAGCAGTCAATGTGCGCAGTCACTACAAGAATCATTTCAAGAGATGTAGAGAGGACAAATACATGAGTTAGGGAATAATGATTAATAGGTGACGTTACGCTGCCTTGTGAGCCCCTTCTCCCATCACCCCCAAACATGTTATCATGCTTTCTGATCAGGCATTGAGAGAGAGAGGATCTACGATTGGTGGAGTGGGTGAGAAGGGAATACCTTCTGTGTCAACCTTTGGTGGCTTGTAGTCAATATCTGTAAAATAAATGGAAAAAACAATGCATAAAGACGACACAGGAAGTGACACAGGGACGATAAGGATCAAAATGGTCCACTGAGGCAAAATGCAGGAAGGGTTAGCATATCAAATAAGGAATGACTGTGTCCCCAAAAAATAAACACTCATAACATGACATGACATGGGACTGAGACTCCAGAACAGTCAAACCAGGAAGTTACATAAAATGCCATGAGGGTATTCCAATGAAGACAACATGGGAAAAGATTGGTTAATACTGGGACATAACAGCTCAGCAGGGACAACGGACTAAAACAAGAGGAGCTTGATGGTGCCAGAAGAGGTCAGATGAGGAAGGAAAACAAAGTGACAGTGGATAAGAGGCGACCAGAACAGCCCAATGAGAAAGTCACATCAAGTGGCGTGGAGTAAATGGGTGCTGAAAGTGTCAAATGAGTATCAAAGTGATGACAGCTGACAGTCTTTAAGCTGGACATTCAAAGTGATAGGGTATAAAGAGGATAAAGGTAGTCTTCCGTCAGGAACTTCAGCCACACATGATTGAATGCAAAGGTGGCACAGTATCTTGAGTAAGAAAGTACAACAGAAATTAACAAGGTTATTTTGGGAAAAAGAAAGAATTGATCTAGGAACATAAGGTAGGCTGTGACAGTCCATCAAGGAGGTGGCATGGGAGAGATGGCATCAGGCACAACACAATTGAATCACTGAAAAGAGTTTAAAAAATATACTCACCGGTAGTAGTAGTTAGGACAGTGTTTCTAAGTCCACCCAAAGGGACTTTATAAAACTATACCGTGGGCAATACGGAAACTCCAACTCCTAGTAGAAGGCTGTACCACCTGGTATGTTGGTAGCAATGACAGAGCAGACAGGCTTATTTTAGGAGGGAGAGAGGGCTGTAGAGAGGTACAAAGAACTTGTCGCATACATATGGTCCAAAGAAACACATACACTGATGTATTGTAAAGATAATGGTTTATTTTATACATGCATAGAGAATTCTTTTTTGAAAGGTAAGTACTATTATAAGTCAAACAATTATAAAAACCAACACAATACTTAAGGTAAGCAAACCAAAGTATAGCAGCATGCCGTTCAAGTTCAGTAAAACCTAGTGTTACACATTCGCAGTATGCTATTCAAGGGGAGTAAAACCACATTCGTAGACCTTTAGAACAACAGTATGTAATTCAAGTAAAGCAGACCCTTTTGGTAGTAAACTGTTATTCAGTTTCAGGAATAATGTAGTTATACCAACCATGTTACAATTAAGTACCTTGCAACATATGTAATTCATTCTTCCTTCAGGAATGATACACCCATACTACTTTTTAGAACCATGAAACACAATTCAAAGGTAAGCAATAACGTAATCATTACTTTTCAGAAGGGCAGCATGCACTTCAAAGATAAGTAAGAACTCAGTTTTACACATTTAGAATGGCAGTATGCTATTCGAGGCGAGTAACACCCAATGTAACACATTTAGAATGGCAGTATCGGCTTCAGCTCTAGTGGTCGACTTCTCTTCAGCTTCCAGATCCAGGCCATTTATCCAGGAACTCAGCCAATCAGCCCACATGCTACATTCAAACTTTGTGGTGACACTTTTTTAACAGTCAGCCTCCCAGTTGTGACTGGTTCCAGGCAGGCATGCCAGAAGACAGAGTTTCAGACTCCTCCCCCATTTACTGTCTTCACAGACACTCTGGAGCCTCGGCAGGCTGCACAAAGAGCTCCTGCCGAAGACAAAAATAAAATCATGACCTCCCCCTCCCAGGACGGCAGAAGGACCAAGAAAGGACAAGCACACTAAAAATTGTGGAAAAAAAAGAAGACACCATTCTAGATGGGACCCTTCTGTGCATTATCACAGGTGGTTTGTCAGCCTGCGAGTAAAAACAAATCACACAAAAGTCAGTAGAACATGTCCACTGCCATCAGCCACAATAGTAAGCAAACAGAATTGTTACAGGAGCAGTTAGAAAGGGGATACAGAGCAACCCTCCTCCACCCCCCCCCCCCAAATCCCCCTTGAGCACTCCACATAAGGTGGTGTGTGCTGGACTCATAATATAAAATGTTGCCCTGCTTCCTCCTTCCCTGAGATTTTTCATACAGTAAAGGTCTAAATTATGGTGCCAACATCCTAGGACTTTAGAAGGCATTCTGTGAGGTCCAGTGTGCCCTCATAAGAATCTTATCCACCGACACTATTTTTTCTGTGCAAATGTATGGTTAAAAATGGCAAAGCAATCACCAGCATGTGAACCCATAAACACAAGACATTATAAAATGACTGTCCGTTGAGGAAATCGTAACTCATACATTCCATCCCCTACAAACCACTTGTGTCATAATTCTAAGTAAAAATAAAAAGAATACAAGCCAAAGAAATATTCCAAATGAAAAATCACCAGAGGGCTGTCCGAACATTAAGCATTAAAAATGTTGGTCTTTCTTGATCATAAACAGGTACTCTGCAAGGGTGCCCACGCTTTTAAAAAGGTCCAGTGAAAGTTTGTTTACTTTAACTATCGATAAGACCTTTTCCTCTCCTTAGATGTGGTCTGCAAGTAGAATATCGGACTATAATACCAGTGCCAGGGCACCAGTCAACAAATGGGATGAGGATTAGTCTCACAATGTTCAGCTCTAAAGGAATTGCAGGATTTCTCTGGTCTGCTCTTCCAGTGTGCAATCTTCTTTTCAATTCAATAACCAGATTCATCCGTGGGGATGGCAACTGTTGCATTCACTTGGGAAGACGAGACATGGATTCTCCTCCCAATCTTTAAAATGGCACGTATCCACTGTCTGAGGGATACAGTCAATTATTTCAGCACTACCACCAAAGTTTCCACTTCTCCCAATCACTGTGACCACTGATCGCCCAACAACTCCTATGAAACCCATATCCTCAGCCATGCCTTCCAGTGCTAGGACTACGTTTATGCATGTAGTCATCATGCACATCAGAATTTTCTGTTGGCGGTCTAAAGACTGCCTGGGGGAAGCATGACACACAAGCGTTGAGGACACCAACTTACAGAAGTGCACTGCGCTTTTCCCTGGGCGTCCACTAGACTGCCACCGCAGGCAAGTCATGGAGGTGCGCATTTGGGATTGGAAGGCAGAGCCCGGAAAAGGGTTGTTAGGGACTCTCACCAAAAATCGTGAATCATGAAGAGGGAGAGGAGAAGAGAAACCTTGCAGGGGCATCCGTCAGCAGGTGGCCTTCACCAACATCACTCTTTCAACGACGCCATAGACCGAGATCCAAGTTTTCATCCTTCCTGAATGTCATACACTGCTTACTGAAGGGCACAATTCTTTTAAAGGTCGTTAACATAGGTTTTTCAATGCACAAAATGCAAAGAATTTGTATTTCTGATGTTATGCTCAATAGTAATACTTTCAAAGAATTGCCAGTTTTCTAGGATCGAATTACTGCTGACTTTTGCTGGCGGGTTTCAACAGCTTGGAGATGCAACAGTAAATTGTCCTTTGTCCTGAAACTGTATGAAAGTAGAAACGCAGGAAGATTAATTTACGCTGTGATCAAGGACCAAAGCCAATTAATGTGGTCCATAGAATGTCTTCCCATCCAGGAAAAAAATGTGGCACCTAGCCACTGATAATTTTCAAGTCCGTAGCAGGTTGAGAAACCTGCTCAGGTTGCGCATATGGTTCCAGCCATCAGTCTGGGAGATGGACCTGCCCGACACTTCAGTGGCTGAATGGTTCGATCAATTACAGAAATTTGTGGTTTGAAAAGCTTTGCATTATATAGAAGTTATTGGTGACCTCTTTGGCACATTTGTCAATGAGGTGTGACTGTGCTTTTTAGTATAATAAAAAAAAAACAAATATTAAAACAATCAAGAGTACCACTTGAATCTGAACCTTCCATTGTCCCTAATGAAGTTCAAAATATATATAAGGAAGCAGGTTGCCCCTCCCTTTAACACTCACAATTTGTGATTGCACCACCATATGCTTAGATTAATATCAGCATTAATCAGAGAATTCTTTTTCAAAATATAAATGTATTCATTTGTTAAAATGTTTTGGTTATCGCATACATGATTAGAAACCATTACACAAACAAGGCATATTCAATACAACAATCTTTCAAACAAACTACGACACTAAAATTGTGCCTAGGGGTTAGTACAAGTTGACTTTCAGTTCTAGTACACAATTTTTACAACACAAGTTGACATGTTTCATAATAGTCAAAAGAAACCACACCTAATCTGTACTTCCAACAACTAAGGAAATTGAAAAACATTTTAACCTATTTGGATTATTTATATAGGTTCTTTCATAAAGACATACATTTATTGTGGTAATAGGACCTGAATATTCATATGTCCTTTATGGAAAAAAGAGAAGACTAGTCAGGTCATGATGTCTAGTCATGGTCTTGTCGACTTGTGTTTCAGCCTGTCTACCGGGATACGCTTTTCCAAACGTTCTCAGTTAGCTGCATATTGGGCCATCAGGATGGGAATTTGTTAGATGTTTAAGCCAATCTTATATACCACCAGTTATTCAATGCAGACACTTAGTCTTGATATGTGGGGTGCAGGGCAGACTTTGAATTGGATTTCTTCTTTTTATAAGACAGGAAAAACACCTCTGTCCCACTCAGAGTGGAGGATAACTGCTCAAAATCGTCTGGTCCTATTATCACAACAAACCTGTGTCTGTATGAAAAAAAACCTATATAAATAATGCAAAAAGTTTAAAATCTTTTTTTCCATTTCACTAGGCGGAAGAACAGATTAGGTGTGGTTTCTTTTGACTATTATGAAGCATGGCAAATTGTGTTGTAAAAATGATGTACTAGAACTGAAAAAGTCACCTTGTACTAACCCCTAGGCACAATTGTAAAGTGTTGGCGTTCGTTTGAAAAATTGTTGTATTGAATAAGTCTTGTTTGTATAATTGTTTCTAATCATTCATGCTATAACCAACAAATATTTTTAACAAAAAATTAATACATTTTAATTTTGAATACGATTTTGAATAAGAGAATTCTCTGATGATTAATGCCGATAGTAATCTTAAGCATATAGTGGTGCAATCACAAATTGGTTGAGTGTTAAAGGTAGGGGTAACCAGTTTCCTCTTTTATATTTTGTGCTATTCACATCTTCCCTACTTGGAACTGGACTCTCGAAAACAAAAAATTGGGAAATACCCATTTCTTATACATATCTATGAAGTTCATCAAAAGTGCCCTTGTTCTGTGTTATACATTTATGGTTGCATGACTGCATTAGTAAATGTTATGCCAGAGGATGTGCAGTTGCAATTCACAATATGATAAAATCATGTATATTCTAACATCTCTAGCTGCAGGACTCGGAGAAAATATCTCGGACTGCATCCACCCAACCCCCGGGGTGATTTCTGGAACAAGTTTCTTTGTTTGGCACCAGAGGTCCACACATTACACCCACTCAAATCACACAATTTACCCTATTATATGGAGTTGTCATCTACTGTTTACCCAAAGGCCTACATCTGGGTTTTGACTAGTCCTCAATTTAATAAACTCGAGGCAGAAAGAAAGTGTGTTAAGTTTCCAGCCAATCTTCAGCTCAATCCTGCACATGGATTCATCTAGCTGCCTAAGCAGACAGCTCAAACGCACACGCCGACTCACACCCACCCAAACTCACTCAGGCACACGAACTTCAACTCCAAAAAAACCACCACAACAGTCCACCATCCTACCTCTTTCACTACAACTCAGTGCCAATCACACACTACTCATTGGATACCTTACACCTCCACAATTGGTTCACACACTATATCAACTCTCTAAACACAGACAAATACCCACCCCAAGAAACATTGTACATGCTGCCAGCCTTCTCTTCCAATCCATCCGTCCATTTAGATACCCCAAATAACCCCACCTCTATGATCCATAACATACTCCAGACTCCAGCCTACTCTGCAAATGCAATCCACTTGGAAAACTGCCTATACCTATTGCATGCAAACACAAACGTACACAGACCAAACACCACACCATTCACTTTGTGTCACACAGAATGGTATGGTATGGTAATGTTTATTTGTAAAGCGCCTATACAAAGTGTTTAAAAGCGCTCCAGGAGGGAGGGAACAAGGGGATAAAACAACAGTCATTCAGAGCCCTTGAATTTTGGAACGATACAAGTCTGCACAGGCAGAGTAAGTGCATATAATACAATTAACAGTGTAGATACTAGCAAATGGCTCTGACGATTCTGTCAGTTTTTCCAAGTTAATTGAGGTGCCACCATGCAAGGAGGGGAGACTGGGAAGATAGACCATCTTCAAGGCATGGCACATTCAGGTTGTGCAAGTGCACAGACGGTACAGGAGTGGGAGGAGTTGGAGTTCACATGCAAGGGGGTGGGGCATCCAAGCGCACCCATTAAGTCAGAAACTGGTTAAGTGCTGAGAGTTGCCCTTTTCATGGGTCATTGACCAAGTGCAGTAGAGATGAGGCAAGTGAAAGAGGACTGGTGAGGGTGCCAGTGACCTGTGAGACTCTGAGGTACACCCGGCGGCCAGTTGGCAAGCTGTGTGGAAAAGGAGGGAGAGAGGGATAGAGCGTAGAAAGAGGTTAGCAGGGAGAGAGAAGGAAGAGGAGATGAGGAATTTGTTAACGAGTTTCCGGAATTTAAGGAGATCAGGCTCAAGATGGAGGGTGGCAGGGAGGCCCGAGCTGAGGATAAAGATCTCCCTCCAAATCTCTGCTTGGAGAACCGGCTCACTCGCAGAAGGTTGGAGGTAGATCAGCGGAGGGCTTGGGAGGGACAGCGTTTAGGTAGGCATTGTTGCAGAAAGGTAGGTGCCAGGCACCAGAAAGCCTTGTGGGCAATGCCGAGGGTCTTAAACTTGATCCGTACAGTAACGGGGAGCCAGTGGAGGGATTTCAGTGCCGTAGATATGCCGTCGCTGGGCTTGAGGCAAAGGTAAGTCTTGCGGTTCTGTTCTGGATTAGTTGCAGAGGGTGCAAAGTAGAGGCAGGGAGGTTGAGAGAGGCTGTTGCAGTAGTCCAGCCTTGAGAGAACCAGGGCACTGGAGACAGTGAGCCACTGGGGGAAGGTGAGAAAAGGAAAAGTACATGGGAGGAGGTGCAGCTGGTCGTTGGACTTTTTAGAGATGTCCAAAATATGAGTGGAGAAGGAGAGATTGGAGTCTAGGATGACCAAGGTTTATTGCCTCACAGGTGGGTGCGGGCGCAGGGCCAAGGGAGGCCGGCCAGAGTGAATGGGAAAGTGGAAGCAGGAGTCCCAATGCAAATGATCTAAGTCTTACTGGCGTTGAGGCAGAGGTCGTTTGCAGCACACCATGACTGAATTGCGGACAGTCAGATATGAGCGAGGTAGAGGAGGTGGCTGAGGGTAGCCTGAAGAAGTGTTGCGTGTCATCCGCATAACACTGGAAAGTTTCAGATTAAAGTGGCAATCACACGTGCCAGGGCAGCCATGTAGACATTGAAGCACCAGGGACATAGGTTAGAACCCTGGGGAACGCTGCAAGTTCAAAGGGTGATAGTGGAGAGAAAGGACCCAAGTTCCACTGGGGATGGGCGGTCGGAAAGGAAGGCGGTTAACCATGCCAGAGCCGGACCTGTGGTTCTCAGGGTGTCACGGAGACGTGCGATCAGGATGTTGTGGTTTATCGTGTGAAAGGCAGAGGAGAGGTCAAGAAGAATGAGGACAGAGGGAGTGTTAGTGTCAAGATTTGAGAGATTGTTTTACCAGGTCTTCAGAAGAGCAGTTTCTGTGCCTCTGGATGCTCTAAAGCCAGACTGATGGTTATGGAGGAAACCAGCAAATTCAGTGTGGAGGGTCAACTGAGAGATAGCCAGCTTTGCCAGGAGTTTGCCCAGGAAACTGTTGATAGAGACCGGGCAATAGTTTGACGGAATGGAGGGGTCGTCAGAGGATTTCTTAAGCAGGAGGTGCACAAGAGAGTGCTTAAGAGAAATTGGGAAAACTTCAGTGGCAAAAGAAAGATTGCATAGAGTGTCAATGTTGTCCTTAATGGTTTTTGGAGGGGCAGAGGTCCACTTGTTTGGATGAGGCCTTCATAGACCGGACTTGTCTGACGTCCTCATCAGGTGTGATGGGAGTGAGAAGAGAGGAAAAGTGATGGCGGGGCCAAGGGAGGCTCCAGAGGTGTTGGTGTATGATGTGGTGTGGTGTGGTAGTGAGAGAGGATGGGATGGCTTGGGTTTTTGCTGTGAAGTGTGCAGCCAGGGCTCAGCAAAGGTCCGGGGTGAGAGTTGGCCAGTACCTCAAAGACTTTGAAAGGTTTGGCGCCGCAGAGATGCAGGCTTCAATAAAGACTCTTTTCTTGGTGTGGATGCAGAGTAGACGTTGCCTTTGAAGGAGGCGGCTGGCCAGTTTGTCAGAGGGTCCGCCTGACTTATTCCATTTCCACTCAGCTGCCCTACACTTGCGTTTAAGGGCAGCCCGATCAGAATCATACCAAGAGTTAAACTTTTTCGAAGGCTTCAGTCAGACCCTCATGACAGGGGCAAGAGTATTGAGGGTGTTGGAGATGGAGAGATTGAAGAACTCTGAAACAATTGTGTACGAGCGAGAGATACATACAATAGCAATATGTTAGCGGGGGCTGTGTCAGGGTGGCAGTTAGCCACAGGAGTAGGACGCGCAGAGTAGGTGGAGGCAAAGGCAGCCTCCGTCACTATTTTCATGGGTCTGGTAACTGAAACCGAGTGGCCACGCTGGGTATGCCGATGCAAGAGGAGAGGAGAGCTTTACGTGTGGAGAGAGAAGAGAGTGGTCTGTCCAAGAGAGAGGTTGTGAGAGGGATAGAGAGGGATGTCGGTAGAGATGAGCATCCAAAATGTGGCCTGCTGTGTGCGTGGAGCCAGATGGTAAGATAGAGAGGGCGAGAGAATCGCATCGGTTGCAGAAAGGTCGTGAGGAGTCAGGGGAGTCTAGATGGATATTGCGGTCACCCAGCAGGAGGAGGAGAGCAGAGGCCAGGCCAGCCCATTCTGAGAGGAAGAGCGTGGACTGTCCTGGTGGCCGATAGAAGTTGACCATAATGAGAGAGAAAGATTTAGGAGAGAGTGAGAGCCTGCAGACTAGGCATTCGAAGGAGGAGTAGGCCTGAGTGGGGATAATGGACACAGGTATCCATTCTGGGAACATCAATGCCGCTCCCCCTCCTGATCCCTTGGGCCTGGGCACAGAGAGGATCTTGTATCCTTCAGGGAGGAGTGTGTCAAAGCTTGGGACAGAGCTTTCCTTGAACCATGTCTCCGTGATGGCGAGCACATCAAGATACATGCGTTCATGGAGGTTGCAGATGTCGGACAAGTGTTTGACAGCAGAGCGAGAGTCAAGCGTGGCAATATGGAGCAGCTTGCCATCTTTGAAGGTCTTCCGCGGGTGGCGCAGGAGATGGTGGATCCCCCCTCCCACCACCCTCGAGGGTGACAAGAGAGCCAGAGGGATATTGGAGGATGGCGGAGGTGCCAAGGCTAGCAAGGGAGCCGGGACAGTGAGGCAAGGGTGTCCATGTAGAGGAGGAGGAAGGCACTGCAGGCAAGGGGGTCTGTGCAGAGGAGGAGGAAGGCACAGAAGGCAAGGGAGCCTGTTCAGGGGTAGAGGTAAGCTTTGAGAGGCAAAAAAGAAGAAGGTTGGGTTGAGGACCCTGAAACATGATGGTTCCATTCCATTCCGATAGACATTAATGATGTCCCAGGAAATGGCGAAGAGGTCAAGGAGGACCTCCCAGCAGGTGCCACCATTAATGGGAGAAGAGGCGATATGAGAGAGAGAAAGGCGACCATGTACCGGGTCCATAGGTCGGGTGAGGTAACGACAAAGAGGATGTCTGTGAAAGTCTTTCTGGCAGAAGCCGTGACATAGGTGTCTGCAATAGGAAGGCCTGGGTTGGAGCCCAGTATGTCCTCCTTACGTTTCTTCCGGGCAGATTTAGTGAAAGGAGAGGGATAGGAAATAGAGAAGCAGTTAGAGAAGATAGGAGAGACAGATAGTGACATAGCTAGCTGCAATGGTGAGGAGGACACTTACCAGGCTGCTGTACTGAGGGAAATGGAGGGGGGGCAAAAGCACAGGGGGCACTGAGGACAAGGTAGGACGTGCAGGACGTTAATGCAGAATGTACTCAACCGCAATCCCTGCTTGTAAAAAAAGGTAGTAACAGTTGTGCACCCAGCAAGAAGGGATTTTAAGAACGGTAATAGCAAGTTACACATCCAAATTCGATTTTAGCTAAGGCAGAAAGAAACAATGCAGCAAGTGCACACAGCCAAGTTCGACTTTTTAGCTAAAGCAGAAAGAAACACAGCACAGTTCTGAACCTGAGCCACTTGCCACAGTCGTCCAAATAGGTAATAGGTGTAAGGTCAAACAGTAGGAGGGAGGCACAGCTAAAAACGATTTTCAAGCAAACACAGACTTTGAAAGGCACAGGAAGTGCAGCACAGCAATACAGTAGATGTGAAGTGGCCACAATGAGTGAAGGCAGAAAGCTGAGTCACACGTAGAGCAAGGGGCAATTGCAAGGTTGAAGACTTGGAAGGCAAAGAAGAGATTCAATGTGGCTGAGGCAGCCACTGACCTAACTCAATAGCGCAGGTCGGGAAGAAACAGTCAGGCAGAGCATTGAGTATGTATACGATCTCCAGGAGCACGACCAGGCACTGAAAGGAACGCACAGGGCCTTAGATGGGGCCTTTGAAGAGGGGGCTGGCTTATGCCTGCGGGTTCCCCAATAGGCCACAAATATAATGAAGCAGCCAATATGGGTGAGGCGAGGCGGATGAGGTAAACTCAGAAAGGGCCTACTAGCATGTAAAGAAGGCGGCTGCCATCTTGAAATCGCTGCGTGGTCCAGATCACAAAAAGGCACACAGGTAAGAGATCTCCTTTCTGCCACATTGCACACTTCTCCAGTGTGATGGTGGGCAGAACAGATAAGGCGGCGGCGGTCGGTGCAAATTTTAAAACGCCTCTTGTGCAAAATAAAGCGTTTAACTTTTTACTTTTTTCTCCCAATTTCGCATTTTCCTGAATGTTTTACTTTCCTACTTTAAATATGGAAAAACGTGCGTACCACATGTGTTATTGCATGACGTGATGGCAGCAATCCACCATAAAGAGGATACTGCCCCCACATTTTTTAGGTCCACAGATCCATCCCAACATAAGAAAATTCTCCAAAGGCAGAGTTATCAACATGGCAGTACAACTAATGAATCCTCCCCACAGGTTGCATTCGAAACAGCAATACAAAATAGGTACCGTCCTAGAACTAAATCCCAAATATCTTGAATGCATGCCTCTACTTACTAGTGTGCGAGTCAGCCCAGGTCCAACGAGCTGGGTCTAGGATTCGCAGTTTCTTTGATTTAATAGCTTCATCTGCCTTCTTCCCAGAAACCTGTATGAGAAATACGTTTTTTTATGTTAGAAGACCTTGCAAGACTGACTGTATAGTCCTTTAACAAACTGTTTGGATTGTCTACCTAGATATCTTCAAAAATTTCCATCAAGAAAATATCGTAATCAATTCTTGAGATTGCGTCTGAATGCTCATACAACAAAAGAGATTCAATGGAGACGAAGAGCTGGCAACATTAAGAACAATCTCTGTAGGTTCTGTGGAAATTCAGTGGAATCGGTAAAACATCTGATCAATGAGTGCCCCAAAGTCACGCAGCAACGATCACGCCATCTTGGTTCCTTTGCTCCAGTTGATGAAGACATGGACAAATGGTGGTTTTGGATACTATCTGGAACAAATGTGCCGCTTACATGTGCAGTATGCGAATTTGTAGAAAGCATCTTGAGCGAGGACCAGTCTTAATTAACTTGGAAAGTTGGACAGTATGGTATGCTGCCTATATATATTCTTAGGGATGCCTGACGGTATATCCAGTAGTCTGATGTGTAAGTTGGATTGGATTGTTTTATTGTAATTGAAGTTTATTTGTAAACTAATTGTTACAATTAAAATAAAAAATAAAAAAATATGTTTTTTTATGTTAGAAGACCTTGCAAGACTGACTTATATTCAGAGTGTAAAATGTGATGGACAAAAGATTGCCATGTTCATTACAAAATTCTCCAGAGTCTGCATTATACTTTTACCAAATGTGTCAAATAGATGCGTTTTAAACCTCAAAATTATTAAGTAAACGTTCTTGGGGGGGGGATGTCCCACAGAAGATACACTAATTTTGATTTTCAGATAAAACATTTGTCCCTACACAAGCGCTTTATCTCTTTTGAAGTTGGAGTGGGTGCAATAGCAATAATAGCCAAACCGAGGCACCCAGCTATAAAACACGTATTTCCGTGATGGAGAGCGAGATTAAGTCGGCTACTAGGGATTTTTTTTGGTTGATGAGAAATGCAGTTTGCAGAAATCTGTAGCTTTAACGGTTTAACATTCAGAAAATACAAGTTTTCCTATTTTCTTCATATGCACGTTTTCCAAGAAACTATTAGCACTAACTTTGGAGAGTTGGACTTAGAAAATACAAATCGAAGGGATGATTGAAACAAGGAGCAATGTTCTAACAAAATACATGGAGAAATCTGCAAGTTTGAAGTTGATGCAAGCTATTTAGCTCCTGCATAGCTTGACACCAACATCTACCAGGAGCTACATTTTGCTGCCCTGGTCATATTGGTAGCTTACAAACATTAATGCAGTGTGATTGGTAATGTATGCAAGCGAGCATTAAGATATCTTAATGCTCGTTTAGATGAATGGGATACTGTTAGGACTGATTTTCTACTCTGGCCTGGTGGACTGATGTATAGAAGACCAACCTAGTATTGGGACAGGGACAACTCTGGGAGCTGTAGCCAAACCAGCTCAAGGTAGTAAGGCGAGTGGTCTAGGCTAAGTCTCAAGAGGTGGTGAGCCTGTAAGTGGTCCACAATGAACACACATAGTGAAAATGTCAAGCTACACACTCAAACTGGTATAAAAATACTTCTTAACTTATAACACAATGAAAAATGACTACTAACAGGTAATGATATAGAGCAACACTAATAGATAACTTTACACAATCACTGGCGTAGGGCAACATGCAGATCAAACCCCTGGAAAGAAAGGTACAGATTAGTATAAGCACTACAGGTCCACAGGGTTACAATCCTAGCTTCAGAAGTCCATCCCTAAGACATTTGGGGCCTTGTGCCCAAATGTTCAGCAAAGTTTCATACAGTTTTGTGAAGCTGGAAACGAAGGTAGGGTATAGAGTCCAATGAACAGTTCCAAGTGTTAATGGACAAGTTAATCTAACAAACGTGTCCACAACTTTCGGAGTGCTGGCAAAGGCAAACTAGTAGAAAAGTTATAAAAGTCATCAAAACTTTTAAGAGGGAGACAAAGGTGCAGGGAAGTATAGCTACAAATAACCCCTGTACTTCAATTCTTCGTAGGAGTTCAGTTCTGCTGAAGAGTGTCCAGGGTCACTTTTCCCACCATCAGCCTCGGACCTTGATCCCGAGGGGTGGCAAGTTCGAGCACTCCTTCAGTCAGCAACTAATGCTGGTGCAAGGTATTTCAGTTGTCAGAAATGCAAAATAACTATGCAGGGCCCCTCTCAGGACAGGGCTGAAAGCAGGTAAGCAGTTTCAGACGACAAACACTGATGCCTGGAGATGTAAAGGGATTCAACTTGCCACGCTCAGACTTCACCTCCTATCTTGGGTCCCTTTGATGGTAGGACCACAAAAGGTACGTTTTATGGCATAATCTGAATATGTTAGGCAAGAATTGGAGTAGTAACCCTGTGGGAGACTACACCACCCTTGTCCTCTTGGTATTGGGTAACCCACCTATTGGTATAGGTCTGTACTACACAAGTTGGAAGAGTGACTCAGCAGCCAGACTTATCTGAAGAGGGGTAAATGTGAGCTGTAGCATCAGCATCAAAATCAACAAATACAAGTAACTAAACAACACTTACACTCAAGGTTTTCTAGTAAAAAAATATTTATTTATGTAATGGTCAGTTTTGAACAAGCACTCTTTAAAAAGGGCAATGTGCAACAATAAAAATACACTTCAAAATACGTTCTCAGAATAAAGGCAAAGCAAGTAGATACTCTTTAGAGATGCTTCATACACACTTCCTACACCCTCAGGTGACTTCACTAACTAGGACAGTATTGGTATTTATATATCACTTTTGTACTTGGTAAAATTCTGAGGTAGGCAAAAAGGAAAGGCTAAGGGAAGGAAACGTTTAACAGGTTCTCAGAGCATGTGAGCATTTTTAAATCTCCCAATGAAGTCTAAATAAAACCTTTCCCAGCAATATTAGTAAAAAACTAATGCATCACCTACGAGGGACAGTTAGAATCAAAGTCAATCCACTAGAAGAGTCTGCAGGGAGCGAGGACAGCCAAAGTCAATTGGAGCAAAGTCTACGGAGCTGAGGCACTTCTTAGATAGCAAAAAATCTTGCACAAAGTTAGAGAGTTTGCTGTAGAAAATCACTGTTGGGCCGCAAGCTGTTACACTTGTGAGAGTTAGAGCCGAGAACTACTATAAAAAAGTAGCAACTTCAAATCGCAACTGAGAAGAACAAGCTACAGACGAAGAGGTAGGTACCCCTTAGTCAGCACAGTACCATAGGTTAGAAGAAGAGGATCCAGCTGGCTTCTGTCTTGGTTGCAGTTGCAGATCCTGTGTTCCTGGGCCTCTATCATGGGGACAATAGGAAGGACGTCTGGAGGACTCCTGCACAGCAGTTTAGAGGTCGGTGGCAGCTACGGGTTCTTTGCAATTCAGCGGCACTTTGTGGTTTTAGTGCGCGGTAAACAGCAACACCACGAATCTTGGACACAGGTTGGGATTCCTTCATCCTTGAGTCCAGCATTCTGGTGAGGTGCCACGAGCTTGGGATATCCTGCTTCGGGAGGGTTCTCAGGAGACTCCTGGAGTTGTTGGCCGGCTTACAGACGTTGCACCAGACTACAGATTTCTCGAACCCCGACACTCGGTTCCAGCAGCAGCCAAGAGGTACAGCCAGTTGGGGAAGGTCTTCCAGCAAAGTCTGTCTCGCTGTTAGTTGGTCCCACTAACCCAAGGGAAGAAGTCGTTCTTTCCGGAGTGTCTCTTGTCGATTCAGAAAAGGAGTTTCAGCACAGCAGCAGGGCTTCACCGGGCAGTTCAACGGTCCAGGAGGATGCAGCAAGCTTCTCTTCACGATTCCTTCATTGGATGTTTCGTCCAGTGGTCGACGACTGTCTTAAGTCCAAGAAGCCTCGCCCTTTATGCAGGTTTCACCCATTCATGCACAGCCTAGCTGTCGCTCACACAGCAGGGCGGCTGTCCTGTAAGGACAGACAGCAAGCCAATTGGGACTGGGTGCATTCAGGTAACCAAGAAGACTAAGGACAGAGTTTCAGGCAGCTCCCTTACTTCCTGCCCTGTCAGACACTCTGGAGCCAGAGGTGGGTTTCAGTACTGAATTAAGGAATTAAGAGCTCATGGATGCCCGTATTGCTAATGGATTTAAAACTAGCCCAGTATTTCCTAGTGCCACCATCAATAAGCAGCCGCACCATGTGTTGCCAGTTGATGTTTTCCTCAGAGGCCAGATACCGTCTGATCTCATTTCGGTATGCATTCCGTATCCACCTCTTAGCCCTATGCACCAACACATGACTAAGTGCACTACGGTCATATAGCTGCAGCTTACAGAGCATCACACTTTTCATGCCCCTTGTGACCTTATCATACATTCTCATGTTTAAGTGTTATTTGGATACTTGTCACTGTGAAAGTCGATGTTACAACCCTACAGCTCACATTGACCCCTCTTGAGATAAGCCTGGCTGCTCAGTCACTCTACCAACTTGTGTAGTACATGCTTATACCAGAGGTTGGGTTAACTATTGCCAAGAGGACAGGGCTGGTGCAGTCTCCCACAGGGTACTGCATACAATCTTGCCTAACACGCGGGAATCGGGGATGCGGGCCGCGTTATGCACTTTCCTAATTCGGGATCCAGAGGAGCTAGTACTATGAAATTTGTCAGGAGAATGCACAGGACCAGGAACAAGCAATGTCCCTGAGGTAGTGCTGGACAGTTCACTGGATGGCCCAGGAACACTTCCGAAGGGGCTCCTTCAGTGGGTAAGCAGGGGGCGCCACAAGTAGTTGTTCCCACTACTCCAAAGGGGTGAAACGCCTTGGCTGGCCTCCTTGATCGAAGAAGAATGCAGTGGTCCGACAGGTTGTCAAAACCTTCCAAAGCATCTCTGGCATAATTAAAAGTCTGTTTCTTTGTGTAGGAGACTTGGCTCCTTCTGTAGTTCGGTGAGAACACAGGTGATCGACCTGTAATGGCTACAGAGCCCCTTCTCTTATCCAAGATTAGCTTTGCGCCAAAATCGAGGACTTCCAATCGAATATCTGCTCTCTTGCAGGCATCCCAGACGTGGACCAATCATGGCCCACCGTGGTCTCACTCATTCAGGCACTCAAGACATCCTGGGAACAGTAGTGTGGATTGGAACTATACAAGTTCCAGCCCTCTTCCTGGGCACACAAGCATAGATCGGTTTTCGCAGGAGGCTGTATGGCCAAATAAAGAAAATCCAGGTTACTCGACCTGGGTGAAGGCAAGGGACAAAATGGTAAAAGCAGTTCAACTCGATAAAAAGAAGTAAAGCATAAAAAGTAACTGCTGGTCCCAGGCACACTCGTACAATCACCAAGAAAATCCTTCAAGGGTGTCTAGGCTCATAAAACAGAAAGAGGCCCCAGTGCACTGTAATGGAAAGTATATTGGGTACTGTTAAAAAGTTATCAAGAATTGGCAACATAGTCAAAGACTAAGGGAAACAGTTTCCCAGGACGTATCAGTTTCCCCATAACAAGTGAGCAAAAGCCCAGGGGAGTTCAGCTGAAGGCTGGGCTCCACTGCAAAAAGTCAGGTTAGGATAGCCAAGCAAAATCAAAACATTTTGGGGGGGAGGGGGGGGCGGCGGGGAGTCCATAAATCGCAAGGGTCGTCGTTGACTTAGTCGATGACGTGCTCGTCGCCGCATTTGTCGACTGTGCAGTCGTCTCTGTTGACCTGGCATGCTGCAGGGTCTTCGCTAGCTTCAACGACTCCTCTCCGGACTTGTCATTCGTCGGCTTATCCAGACACACACAGTTTTGCTGGGTTTGGGGACTTCCTCATTGAAGAGGACCTTTTCGTTGGTAGGCTCACCGGAGAGGTCGATGGTGATAGTGATCGCCATTTGCCCAATTCGGGACCCACATCAGCGGCAAACCCAGCGGTGCAAGCATCGCAGAGCTGGGCCTTCTCTTGGACCCACGTGAGCGGGGCATCCTCAAAGGTTCTCGACCTCCTCCCGGAGGGAGTTCACGCCTCGGACTGGCCGAGCCTACATGAGGCTTGAATCTGCCGCGCGGGTGAGTCGGTGGGCTTGCTCGACTTAAGCCACGTTGACAGTCTGCTGTAGCGGTCTTTTTTGGTTTTCTTCAAGAACTACAGCACACCCTGCATCCTCCTCATCATGGTCCGGATGCAGGCAATACAAGCATTGAGAGTTTGAAGAGGCTTCAACTTTCCTTCTTCTCTTCGCTCATGGCTGAAAGGCAGGAAGCAGGCCCAAGGGCCTTCTCGAAACTTCGATGACGATCCAACAGTGAATAAATTATAAGTTACTCACCGTAGTGACTAACGTACTCTTAGTCCATAGTCCCCTTTCCTCCATACTGTATGGGCGTCCCTTCCAAGGGACGGGAGACAGAACCTTTTTCACCAGAAAAAAACTTCTTCCCCTGTAAATTTAGAGGGGTGCGGCCGAGGGAACATGAGCTGCCCTGACTGCACCCTGTGGCGCCACAACTCAGTCCCCATTGACGGGTCGACAATAGATATAACATTGCCTAAGGATACCAGTATTATTAGGGGAAGGTTGCTGGGACGTATGGAGGAAAGGGGACTATTGACTAAGAGTACGTTAGTCACTACGGTGAGTAACTAATGATTACTCTTACGTCCCGTCCCCTATCCTCCATACTGTATGGGCGATTACAACTGATTGTAGCCCCAGGGTGGAGAGGAGACCCTCCTTAAGCAAATGGGTTCCTGAGAACCGCCTGTCCGAAAGCCGCATCAGATCTAAAGCCGGTGTCCAAACAGTAATGCTTGCAGAAAGCCGAGGGAGAGGCCCAAATGGCCGCCCTGCTTATGACTTGCCAATGGCTGGAATGCGATGGCCGGTGACTTGGCCCTGACTGCGTGGGCATGCATGTTGGCCGGAAGTGGCTTGTGCTGGCCCTCGTACGCTTCCTTGAGGGCAGAGACCATGCAGCGGGATATGGAGGCATTAGAGGCCTGATCGCCTGGTCTTGAGCCTCCAAAAGTGACAAATAGGGCGTCCGACTTGCGGAAGCCCTTGGTCCTGTCCAAGTAGAATTTCAGAGCGCGCCTGACATCCAGGCAGTGCAGCACTCTTTGTGCTTCATCCTTAGGATCGGGATACAACGTAGGAAGGACTATTTCCTAGTTAAGGGGGAAAGCAGAAATGCCGGGTGCGTCCACAGGACTACCTTGTCCTTGTGAAAGGTGGTATATGGCTCAGAGGCGGCCAGCGCCTGGATCTCGCTGACTATGAGCCGAGGTAAGGCCAACTAGTAAGGCTGTCTTGATGGCGACCATCCTGATGTCCATGGACGTCATTGGCTCGAATGGTTTGTGTGCCAGTGCGCCCAAGACTATGTTGAGGTCCAACACCAGGTGTGGTCTCTTGACGGGCGGGTAGAGCCTAGCGAGACCCGTCAGATGTTTTTTGACGATAGGGTTGGAGGAGGAATAAATGCCCTGCTCCGAGTTCTTGTAAGCCCCAATGGCTGCAAGGTATGTGCGGCAGGTATCCACCTGTACGCCTGAATGTGCGAGGTGCGCCAAAAAGGAGAGCACATCGTCCAAGGTGCAAGCCAAGGGGTCAATTCCCTTGGAGTCTGCCCAGTGGCAGAATCTGGTCCATTCGCTTTTGTACTGGGCGCTGGTGGCTTTGCACCTGGTGCCCTGTATGATCTCCAGATTGGCCTGTGAGAGGCTAAGGTACCGAAGCGTTACCACGCTGTGAGGGATAATTTTGCTGGCGCAGGGTGGATGACTCTGTCCCCCTGCTGCGCCAGAAGATGTGCTGGGCCCGTCGGAAGGTGTATCGGGGGCACCTCAGAGAGGCTGAGTAGCTACGAAAACCATGGCCTGGCCGGCCATCATGGAGCTATCAGAATGATGAGGAGTCGGCGAGACTCCTTGATCTTGCAAATAAACCCTGTGGATCAGAGGAGTGGGCGGAGAGGCGTAGGCTTTCATGCCGGTTCACTGGAGGTGAAATGCGTCGCCCTGACCTTGCCAGGATGCAAACTGGGGAAAACTTCTTGTTGTGCCAGGTGGCAAAGAGATCACCGTGGGGTTGACCCCACCTGTTGAAGATCTCCTGAATAACGAGGTCTTTTAGCTGTCACTTGTAATTGTCCGCTCCCAGCCTGCTGAGCATGTCTGCTTCCAGGTTGGATTCCCCCGGGAGGTGGACTGCCGAGAGGTAAATGTTTTCCAGGGCCGATTCCCACATGATGATCGCCAGTCTGCACAGAGGAGGGGATCTGGTGCCTCCCTGCTTGTTGACAAAGTACATGCTGGTCGAGGTGTCTGTCTGGATGAGGACAACCTTGCCCCTGAGAAGTGGTAGGAATGCTGTGAGCGCTAGCCAGGTGGCATTCAGCTCCAACCAACTGATGCGGTATTCCTGTTGAGTCCAGGTGCCGTGGACCGAGCGCTCGTCCAGGGTGGCTCCCCAGCCCTCAAGCGAGGAGTCTGTGGTAATGGTGGCCTGCGGAGAGGGCGGCCGAAAGGGCTTGCCCGTCCGTAGGTTGCAGTCCATGGACCACCATGTTAGGTCCGGGTGGAGAGATGGGGGAACGTTGATGATCTCGGATTGCGAGCCACGCTCCTGATTGTATGAGGCCGCGAAGTGCAGCTGAATCCTTCAAATCCTCAGTCTGGTGTGCGGCATTGCTAATAGGACCGCTGCCAGTAGACTCAGGAGTTGTTGGTACCACCATGCCGAGGTCACCTCTCTGCTGAGGAAGTGCGCGGTGGGCCTCTTGATGTCCGGGATTTTGTCCTCCAACGGGAAGACCTTCTCGGAGCACGAGTCTCAAATGAGTCCCAGGAATCGGAGTCTGCATAGGCTGCAGTTGTGAATTCTTGAGGTTGAGCGAGAAGCCTAGATTGTGCAGAGTGTTCATAAGGGCATGGGAGGAGTGGTGAACCACTTCCGGAGATGTAGCCCCGACGAGCCAGTCGTCGAGGTATGGGTAGATGTGGAGGAGGCCCTGCACTCTGAGGAGGACGCTCAGCGTTCATGAGTCTGGTAGGCCGAGTTGAGGCCAAATGGAAGGACTCTGTATTGAAAATGGTAGCCCATGATCCTGAACCATAGGAAGGAACGAAGGGGCTGTCAAATCGGGACGTGTATGTACGCGTCCTTCAGGTCCAGGGAGCACATCCAGTCTCCCTTGTCCAATGTCTCCGCTATAAAAGCTGGCGTAACCATCCTGAATTTTTGCAGGGGTAGGGAGAGGTTGAGGGTGGAAAGGTCCAGCACAACTCTCAGGCCCACCTCGTTTTTCTTCTGAATGGCGAAAATCCTGGAGTAAAAGCCACAGCCTCGGTGGGAGATGGGAGGCTGGAACGTACGCCACTGCCTGGCTCTCTAAGAGCGACTGGATCTCCGCCAAAAGAATGGCTGTCCCAACCTGTGGGAGTGGAGGGGAGGCAGGAGGGGAGGCTGGGATAGGAAGGCGGTATCCCGTGTATACTACAGAGAGGATCTGGGGGTCCGCGAAATTTTGGTGCCAGAAATGTGCATGGAGAGCAAGCCTGCCCCCCACCAGAGACACGTGGACCCGAAGGGGCGTGTCATACCTTCTTTCTCTCTAAGGCTGAGGAGGAGGACTGGAAAAAGCCATTCTTCCCCCCCGCCAAACCCCCTTTTTGTTGTTTGCGCCGGTTCTGAGACGGCGAGCGGTCCGGCTGCCTGGATCTGCGTTCCTGGAAGCCGCATAACCCTCCATCCGTGGAACCATTTTACGAGCGCTGCTGAGATTTTTGGGCGTGGTCTTTGTAAGAATGGATAGATACTTTGCCGTTTGTGAGCTGTTTTTCTTTTTGTCCAGCTCTTCGTCCATAGAGGAATGGAAGCGGTCCCCCCTCTCGAATGGTAGATCTAGAATGCGCTCCTTGACATCCGGGTTGAATTTCATTGCACGGAGCCAGGCTGTTCTTCTCATGTCCATGGCAATACAGATGGCAAGGCCTGAGGTATCGATATGAGCCACTTTGGATTCCAGGAGGTCATGCGCCACCAGCTTGGCTTCAGCAAGCCCCGCCTTAAAGCGTGATTGGCACTGGGTTGGGAGTTCCGGGAGGAAGTCTATAATTGCCCACCATATCCTTTGGTTGGCGGCAGCTAGCATGGCGTCTACGTTGCCCTGACGAAGGTGCAAGGATGCGTTGGGGTAGATGCTCTTGCTGTACGCCTCCAAGATCTTCTCCTCCTTGCCTAGCAGCGCTGCAGAGGAGGCGGCTGAGGACGACTGAGGCTTGGAGTATAGTGATGCTGCAGCGATCACCGAGGAGTGTGGATGAGGATTGGTCGACAGCAAGAGTGTGTCCCCTCCATCTGCCTGTACTTGGCGGCCAGGCGTCGATTGGCCGGCTGGGCCGAGTGGGGCTTGAGCCAACCCTTCTTGTCCAGGGAGTCTACGTCTGTTTGCAGTGGAATCCCCATGTTGGCAGAGGGGCGTTGCGGGAGGACTTCAGCCAGTACCCCCTCGGCCGGCTGTGCGACCTCGGGTTGGGGAGGCCCAGGTACTCCGCCAGGCCAGCAAGACGCTCGTGGAAGGCCCGGGCTGAGGATGGCATGTCTGGATCCTCCTCCTCTTCCATATCCTGCGGATCTAGAGGATCCTGTGGAGGAGGAGTGGATGGCGCCGGAGGCTGGGGTACAGGGACCGCAGCCAGAGGCTGAGAAGGTGGCGGAGGTTGCAGAGTTGGCTGTGGAGCCGGAGGAGGCGGCTGCACCGGGGCCTGGGGGCCCGATGGAGGCCTCTGTGGTGCCGCTAGCATGGCTGGGATGACTTCCCTGATGGCGTCTTTAATGATAACCCCCATCTGAGGAGACCTCATGAGGCTGAGGAATTTCTTGAAGAGCACCTCTTCACTAGCCAAAGAGGTGGCAGGGGGTGCCGACAGGGCAGCGGGGGCTGCTGGAGCCGCTGCATAGCCTGTCCATATGGACGCAAAGGAAAGCTGCCCTGCGCAAATGAGGAGTAGACTGGAGGCCACGTACCTGGTTGAGGCCAGTCCCACCTGGACACTCGTTCTTGGCCAAATTCCTGGAATGGCGTCGGATGGGTGCCTCTTTCTGGCATGGAGCCATTTTGTCGAGCTACCTGCCGTGTGCCTGCGACGTGGTGCTTGACCCTCTGTGTCAGGCCTCGTCCAAGACTCTTGCGTGTGGATCACGAGGCCTACCCTGCTTCTCGGGCCTCGGCCCGGTAGGTGTGACACCCTCGACCAGAGGGTCAGTAGAGCTGCGTTTAGGCGCCCCCTCTGACTTATTTCCGGTATTAGGGCATACCCCTCGGACATGGTGCCGGTAAAAGGGCAGAGCCCCTCGGGTGTAGACCCGGTAAAAGAACCTTGCTGTCCCTCAACACTGCGCCCGGGAGGGTCCGAGGATCCCTCGACCCGAAGGCCGGTAGCTGTAGCAGCCTCGGTGCACGTGCCGGTACAAGGACCTGGCCGGTCCCTCCCGCGCGGGAGAGTCCCTGGGAAGGAGGTGCCGGTACAAGGACCTGGCCGGTCCCTCCCGCGCGGGAGAGTCCCTGGGAAGGAGTCTCCCTTGCGGGGTGCGCTGGAAAATATCGGCCCTACCTTGGGCCTGGTTCGATGTTTCACAAAGTTCTTGAGATCCTCTGGAGGCGACCTCTGGAAGAGCTCCCTCCACCTGGCTAGTCTGTTCTTCAGCGCCTTCGAGGACAGCGAGTCACACGCCGAACATGATTGCCAATTGTGGTCTGAGCCAAGGCAACGTAGGCAGAGGGCATCCGGGTCTGAAGTTGGGAAGAGCCCGTTGCAGGATGGACACCTGCTGAACCCTGTAGAAGTCAACATGCACCGGGGAGGAGCATGACGCCTGAGGGCCGAGTACCTGAATGATAGAGAAGACAAAAAAGACAAAGAAGTATCCGTGCATGGAATTACATGGCCGAAGCCAAACCCAGGAGCGCTGGTGAATTCGGCCCGTTCCCGTCTAGGCGGAAAAGGGGACTGAGGTGTGGCGCCGGAGGACGGAGTCAGGGCAGCGCATGCTCCCTGGGCCGCATCCCTGCGCGCCTCTAAATTTAAAGGGGAAAGAAGGTTTTTTCAGGCGAAAAAGGTTCCGTCTCCCATCCCTTGGAAGGGACGCCCATACAGTATGGAGGAAAGGGGAACAGGACGCAAGAGTAAGATCTTCGCCGGTCGTGGGTCCCAGCTGCTAGCCTATGTCGTGATGCCTACCCCCAGGCATCCGGACCAAGCCCATCAGCCCAGGGAGCAGGCATCTAGACATTTAGTAAAACCTCAGCAGCCCCGGCTAGGGGCTATCTGGGTTCAGTCCTGGCGCCTAAGGCGCCAGGCTCAGTCATTACTTACCTCAGGCAGACCATGCTGCAAATGACTCCAATCCAACATGAAGCCTGAAAGGGACTATTTTTCTACAGGGACTATTTTTTACTCGGGTGTGGTTCTAGGGACTTCTTACCTGGGACTACTTTTGAGGCTATTTAAACCACACCCGACCAGCAACACAAGCTTCGCGTTATTCTGCATCCAGCAGCGTAACACTCACCGTGCCTGCAGCCTGCATCCAGTCTTCTGCCACGCCCGCCTCGAATCCGGAGCTCCTAAAACAAAGAGGAAAGAAAGGGACAAGGTTAGAAAACAAATGTATTTCTATTCCACACCTGATTCTGGATCCATCTAGTCTCCGGACCTGTAAAGAACATCATTTCTGCACGCGCCGCACCTCCAGCTGCACGCTGCGCCATACTCACCAGTCTTCACAGCATCCTTCGGGTCGGCGCTGCCTCCATCATTTCTTCGCCGAACTTCGGCACCTAGGAGACAAAAGAAAACCACAAGGTGAGCCGAGGGAACCAACAAATATAATTCTTACCACCATAGACTTACCTGATTTACCACCGGAGGCATCCTTTTGTGACTCTCCATATTTTCACGTGCCTCATCTGTAAAGAGAGACAAAACACGTTTTCCTCGTGACAGCACCGGGTAATACAGACTCTTACCTGAGCGCCACCAGCTGCCACAAGAGCATCTTTTCACAAGCCAGCTGCAAGACAAGAAAGGAAGGGGGGAACAAGAGTGAACATTGGACAAAATGAACTCTATGAACTTAATACTTACTGGTCCTCACCAGGAACCTCAGAGTCAATACTCTCCGGAACTCTCCCGAGCCTTCAAACCAGTGAAGTAACTGGAATCGACGCGCCCCTGCAAATCCACCAGGATGGAGAGCTCATCTTTCAAGAATATAAGTTGAGATTGCTGTGAGGGCATTTCGGAGGTGATTAGTTGGGGAGGACTGTGGGGGTGCCATCACTTGAATCCACAAGTGGCTAAATCCATCTCTCCACTGGCAGGAGAATATTTCTACGGGTTAAGCAGACAAGATTAGGAGGGCAGATCCAGTCAGTCATCACTGCACTACACATCACGTGGGTGGAGACCACAGCTGTCCGGGTCCGACCGACGCCCCTGTGGGAGCCAGGTGAGCCTAACACTCTGTCCTTCCTCAAAGATATTTAAGCAAATAAATTGTATCCGCGGACACTTCTGCTGGAACTCTAGAGTGTGAACGTGGGTGAGAGCATCCAGCACCCATTGGTCGGTGGAGATCTTTTCCCAGCCTGCCAGCCTCCTACTGGGGTGCAAGGGTGGGGGGCCCTCTGAAAGCCTTGGAACGGCCCCTGTAGGCCTCCTGGGTCATGGAACGGGAGGCCTGGCCATATGATGACGAACCCCCTGCCGAAACCTTTCGACTACGTGCAAGATTTCCCTCCTGAGGCACGAAAAACACAATGTTGCTGAAGTGTGCCAACGGCACGAGTCGTCTCCATGTCGGTCTCAAAGGCTTGCAGCGATTCCTCGACTGCCTTCCCAAAGAGTTTGTCCCTGCAGAAGGGCAGGTCCAGAACCCTCATGTGGACTTCCTGCCGAAAGTTGGTGGCTTTCAACCAGCCACAACGACGGACGCAGACAACGTTCCCCATCTGTCAGAACCCTGTGTTCGAGATGTCCAGGGCCATGGTGATGGCATGGTCCGATGCCACCTCGCCCTACTGGAGGATCTCGAGCGCCTCGACCCGTTTGTCATCGGGGAGAAATTCCAGAAGTGGGACATCTTATACCACAGCTCCCTGTCATATCTAGCCAGGAACGCAAGCGCATTCGCTGCCTTGACTGGCGTCACCGCCGAGTAGATCACCTTAGTACCCACGGCATCCAACTTCTTCCCCTCTCTGTCCTGGGGAACGGAAGCTGAAGATGAGGGATTAGAAGACTTCTTCCTCGCAGCCGCCGAGACCACAGAGTCCAGGGAGGGATGCGACCGTAGGCACCTACTCAGCAGAGGAAGAAATATCTGTGCCCTGGAGCACGGTTGAGGCCTCCACCCCGCCCCTTTTGTTGTGCCCAGAGGGTTCTGTCTCAGGCTTCGGGATGGCATGCTTTTCTCCGGCGTTTTCTCCACCGGCTTGGCCAAGGCCTCCCGCCTCGGGGGAAGGGCCTCTCTAGGTGCCATAGGGGTGCCCTGCACCGTGTCAGCACCTTTTGCCTATGAGAGGGCAGCCTCCACCAGCTCCATCATTGAGGATGACTTCGCCTGGACCACCTGGGCCTTCAATGAAAGCCAGAAACAAACTTGTCAAGTTTTTGGATACAGACTTATGAACATAAAACAGGTTGGGAAAAACCTGCTCTAAAAGATATTTCCCTATCTAAAATCAAAAAAGAAGGATCTGCAAGTCAGGTTGTCAAAAATCAAAACCGTCCTGGTGTCCAAACTTTCTATCGTGACCCTCGCACTACAAACCAAATGATAAGGTTAAACGTTAAATGTCTTACCTGGTGATTGCAAGTGTTCATAAAAGTAAAGTAGAACAGCTCCAACATTAATAGGGTAATTCATAGAATTTCGCACAAAAGTGGCATGCGCGTGCGAATGTCTGTGCCAGCCGCGTGCGCTAAAATCGATTTCCGCGCACAGCGTATTCATGGATTTTAGCCTCCAAAACCAGCCGTGGCGCAGCGACCCTGCAGCACTGCCAGTTACGCTCCCAAGAAAGCCCTCGCGCAAGGAAAAGCCATCAAAATTCCCAATTCAGCGCAAAGGGCTGCGCTAACCCTGGTGCAGTATACAGGGCTGCCAAACAACAAACGCTGAGTGGGGAACGAGTATTACTGGGGTGCGCGGGAAGTTCCACATGCGATTTCAGCACGGTACGTGTATTTCTGGGGTGCGGGGAACACGCAATTTCAGCAGGGTACATGTATTACTGGGGTGCGCGGGAAGTTCCACACGCGATTTCAGCAGGGTACGTGTATTTCTGGGGTGCGCGGGAAGTTCCACACGCGATTTCAGCAGGGTACGTGTATTTCTGGGGTGCGCGTGAAGTTCCACACGCGATTTCAGCAGGGTATGTGTATTACTGGGGTGCGTGGGAAGTTCCACACGCGATTTCAGCAGGGTACGGGTATTACTGGGGTGTGTGTGAAGTTTCACACGCGATCGGCCCTGTGCGAGTGGGGTACGTGTATTTCGGGGTGTGCAGAGGAGTCCTACACGTGAATTGCCAGTGTGGGTCCTCCCAGGTGTTCGCTCTACACCCGCCACGGCCCCTGCAGGCAGCCCACACCACAGGGGACTACCCTGCACCCCTGGTCATGTCCCGCAGGCAGCCCATCCACCATGGGCATGCCCATCCACCATGGGCATGCCCCCCAAGCCAAGCCACATGTCACCTTGCACTAGTGATCACCAACGCATTACCCCCTTGCACCCCCACCCCCCAGTAGGGCAGGGCACCTGCCAGCAGGCCCCCACTCATGTCCCACTCATGTCCCCTTGCACCCACACCCCCCAGGAGGCCCCCACTCATGTCCCCTTGCACTCCCACCCCCCCAGCAGTGCAGGGCACCTGCCAGCAGGCCCCCACTCATGTCCCACTCATGTCCCCTTGCGCCCCCAAGCAGTGCAGAGCACCTGCCAGCAGGCCCCCACTCATATCCCACTCATGTCCCCTTGCACCCCCAAGCAGTGCAGAGCACCTGCCAGCAGGCCCCCACTCATGTCCCCTTGCACCCCCACCCCCCAAGCAGTGCAGGGCACCTGCCAGCAGGCCCCCACTCATGTCCCCTTGCACCCCCACCCCCAAGCAGTGCAGGGCACCTGCCAGCAGGCCCCCACTCATGTGCCCCAGCACCCCCACCCCCCAGCAGGACACCTGCCAGCAGGCCCCCACTCATGTCCCCCAGCACCCCCACCCCCAGCAGTGCAGGGCACCTGCCAGCAGGCCCCCACACATGTCCCCTGCACCCCCACTCCCCAGCAGTGCAGGGCAACTGCCAGCAGGCCCCGACACATGTCCCCCAGCCAACACTTCATCACAATCTAGATCCCTGGCCCTTATGGCCAGCCTCCACATGCCAAAGACCCACCCAAGTATTGCATCCACCCACATAGAAATGCCAATGACATGATACAACCCCAATGGCAAGTATGTAAATGAACACATGTCCGTCACACACACACACACAATGGGTGCAAGTGAATGTCAAAACCCATATCATGACATGCATAAAACCAATGAGAATACCACAAATGGAAGTATAAAAAAAATATATATTAAAGATAACATGAACGTAAATCAAATTAAACGCACAACAATGGGAATAACAAAAGAAATGGTCCATGTCTGATAAATAATGAAAATCAAGAAAACATAAGCAAAAGAAATCCAAAAAGAAATGTTGTCCAAAGTCACAGTTCAAAAAATCAAATCCAAGGGAAAATAAAAAGTAAAAACCATTGCTCCATGGTGAACACAAAAAAATATTAAAAAAGATGAATCCAATGTAGAACTATGTACAATTGAAGAATCCAGGGTCCATGAGCCCAACTTAAGAAATGAAACCTACCAAAAACTACTACCTAATAAAAAAAACTATATACAAAAATGTGGTGCATTGTCCAAGCGGTCCAAAATAAAGAAAAAACGAAAGGAAACCTAATACTAACTAACTATTTACAAGGGCAGCGGGCAAGTCCAACGGCTCACTTGTTGATGTCCCGGGCCAGGACATCATCGAACTCCTGCTCGATGTCCCGGAGGCGGTCCTCTTCAATGGCCCCGAGGGTTCGCAGGGACGATGACATCTGGATCTCCGGGTCCCTGCGAATGGCCTCGAGGCACTCGGCCCGCCTCAGGGCCCTACGCATGGAGTTCTCCGCCCTGACCATCGTGAGCCGTGCCTCTTCCGCCCGCTGCCGCTCCGCATCTATCTGCTTGCCCAACCGCAGCCACACGGAAGACCCTCCCATTCCTGGGTCCTCCTGCCCTATGGCCGATGCCTGCCCCTCCGATGTTGATGGCCCCGAGCCATCATTGCTCCCACCTACAGCCTGCTCCTGCTGCTGTCCATGTGCCCTGTCCGATGGTGCCTGCACATCCTCCATCTGCTGGTCTCCAGTTGTGGTGTCCACCCCTGCTGGACCGCCAACTCCCGACTGTGGCAGGGATGGGATCTCCACCAAGCTGGCTGTGTTGGTGAGGCCAGGTCCACAGGGGTCCCTGGTGGAATCTGGGCCGGAAGACCATGTGGAGAACGACCAGCGCATAGCCTCCACAGAGGGGGAGAGGTCCGCCAGAGTGCGCGTCACATGTAGGAACCCACCGACCAGGGCCCCTCCCAGCGGTGCCACGTCACGACACTGCTCTTCGTGATGGCGTGCGTTCTCCGCCCAGGAACAACGCACGTCATCACGAATGTCACGCGTGCGCAACGCGACACCCACCAGGACGGATCCCATACGGTGGCGGGACCCCTCGCCCGCAGGTAGTGGAGAGGCAGGTGATATGGCACTCTCCCCTACCTGCGGACTGGCCTGGGACAGGGCCTCCCTGCTGGTGCATGATGGTGCAGTCACGGGGTCAAGGACAGCGACATGCACAGGCCCCTCCGCAGTGACCTGTGCTGCCTCCTGGCCATGGACTGCACCACTTGCACCAGTGGTACTACCCCCACCAGGCCCCATGTGTGGCTCAGTAGCGGGGTCCTCCTCCTCTGTGGAGACAACCAACCTGGATGTCTCCACACCGTCTTCCGCCATTGGAAGCCCCTGTGGGGGCTCACCCGGCCCTTCCGCCACAGCCGTTGTGGCAGACGCGGCACCAGCCCCCTCGCTCCCGGATGATGGGAATTCTTGGGAGGGTGGCCGGGCCATGCGTTGCCACCCGGTGGTGGCATCCCCGCCGCTTGGCTCCACAGCGCCGTCTCCGCCCTCTTCTTCACTTGACGCTGCGTAGAGGGAGACATATAACACAAGCATCAGGGTACAGCACAAAATACCCTAGACAGGAAGCAATAACACATGAGTGGCACTGTCAAATGTCACTTACATCCTGTCCTTCCACAACACATGGGTCAATGCATGCAACACACATGCAGAAACACTCGCGGCGCCTGCAATCAACATCAACACCCATGTACAAGGGCCTCTGTAAACCAAGATGTTGCCTTCAAAGTTACATGCATCCATGGCGTTTCAAAGTCAAACACACACTTCTCTGGCGCGCACACACACACACGTGCTCCATACATGTATATGACATCAGCACCCATTCCTCCCCCCCCTCCATGTCCAGGAACAGAGACTGGCATTCTTTCAGGTGTGCAGTCTGCATAGAGGTCCCCATGTTGCATTAAAACACATGCACCTACCATGTGGTTCACACATAACTGGTCCCACATGCATGATCATGATGTCCCTGCACACACACATCCATACATGGCCTATGTCACACATACAGGCAAGTATCAGACTACCAGCACACTGCAACATGCCCTGTCTCACACAGCAATGCTTGGCCACTTACCGCTCAACTCTAGACGGGTCTGCCTCCGAAGGATCTGGGCGTGGAGCGCTGGGCCTATGCGTTCCAGGACCCTCATCTGGATGTTGCTCAGGTTGACCCGGCCCCCCTCCGCGAGGCGCCGGGCCTTGTTGAGGGTCCTGGACCTGAAGTCCTCCCAGTGCTTCTTGACATGATGGAATTTGCGGACTGCCACCCCCTCTGCGTTGATGGCAGGCACGATGTCCGTCCAGATCCTGGTCCGTCCTTCCTTCCTTCCTTGTCGGCGCGCGACCTTCCGAAGAGGGCATCATACTGCCCCAGGACTTGCTCCACCAGGACACCAACTTCGGAGGCAGTGAAGCTGGTGGCCCTCTGCCTCTCTGGCTGGGGGTTGCCAGTGGTCTCAGATGGTGGTGTGCCCGACATGGCAACCCCAGAGGCAGGAGTGGGTGGGCAACTGGGTCCTGGGGCTGGGCTGTGGAGCGATGGAATCCCAGTCGGGAGTCTTCGGTTCCAGCAGGGGTGGTCACAGCAACAGCACCCCTGGCTGACGTGCAGGCAGCAAATGGCAGGGCACGTGGGCAGCAGGAAATCAGGCAGCAGCAGATGGCAGGTGGGAGCGTGCTCGGGGATCTGGGGGGCAGTAATTCGGCCTTCTGGGCAGGAGCGTGGTCTTCCGTGTGTGAACGCGTGGCCAGCTTGATACGGAGTGATTTGGCACGTGAAAATCTTGCATGTCAGCGTGTAATTCGAGGAAAGGCCCTTAGCGTGTAAGCGCGTCAGCGCACGCACGCAATTTCATTGGACCAAAGGCCCTTAGCGTGTAAGCGTGTCTGTGACGCACGCGGGTGTCTCCCTCATAGCACGTGATGACAGAGCACACGTGGAAAAGCTGCACGTCCGGGTGTCCGCGCGTGTAATTGAAGGAAAGGGCGCGTACACGCGTAATTGACGTGTACGTGTGGGCCGGTTTAAAAGGTACGTGTAGGACGCCATTTCCTTGTACGTGCTTTTTGTGGAGAGCGAGTGGGTGGATTCTGTACTTCTTGTCGGTTCACACACGATTACTTCACAGCGTTTCAAGTTCGTACTCTCTGTTACCTCTGACAGCTTTCATTTTTCTACTTTTTTTGGGCCTGTTTCCTCAGTGTTCACTTCTCCTTTTGTCTGGTCTCCTCAGACAGCGTACAATTCTTCTTTTGGCGGGGGTGTTGCCAACGCGCGCACGCGTGTATTTTTCACGTTCTTTTTCCAGGCAGACGGTGAGTTCCGCACGTACTTAGCAACTGTGCTTGCCCCGTGTGTCGCGTACCCCTTCAGAGGTCATTGTAGGCTGTGTGTATTACACATACGCTTATTTTTGTGTTTCTGGGTGCCACAGCGTAGTGCAGGTTCATTTTTCCACGCACGTGGTCTACGAGGGGTTGCGTGCACATTTATTTTTGTTTTTGGGCTGCCTGTGCGTTGCGTGACCCGTCATCTTCCCCCAGGGGTCACAGACAGCCTTGTTAGAGCACTACGGTACGAATTCCATCTAGTACTCTACCCCTTTGACCCCCAATTGCCCAGGACAATAGTTTACTGCTCCTCCCATACGCACAACAACATCAGTGCCATGGTTGGGAGGCGACCAAGCGGTAAGGGAGGCAAAGGTGGCAGACCTTCAAAAGGTGGACGTGGTGGGCGCGGTAGGTGACGTGGCCAGGATTTGCAGGGTGCCCGTAGACCCCCATGTGTGGAGGACCAATCAGGGACACCCATGCCCCCCCCAATGGTTGAGGGAAACTTGGCTGAGACCATCCCAGCTCAGCCCCTGTTGGACCAGCCCATTGTGGCACCTGACCTGGCACAGGATGACTCCCTGGCTGACTTCCAGGTCAGCAAGTCTAGGCCACGTGTGGCGGTGCAAGTTGTCACCAAGGCACGTGGATCTGGGGCAGCTATGTCATCTGCTGCCCCAAGTAGGCAGGGTGGTGAGGCTGCAGGGGCAGCTGCAGCTCCATCCGCCCCAGCTCTGACTCTCCCAGCCAGGACAGTGTCGGTCCTGGTCCATCATACTGATGTTCCCCCTGCCAACATCACACTTCAGACCATGCCTGTACCAAGTCCTATGGTCAATGTGCATTCACACACTCCAACAACCCAGTCCACCGGTGATTCTGCCCCTACTGACCAGAGCGGCGTTAGCCATTCTGGCTCCGCTCCACCTTCTAAAAAGAGGAAGAAGGGTGCTCTGGCACGACAGGCTGAGACCCCAGGCACGGCTACACACTCCGGCACGTCAAGGAAGCCTTGCTTTAATGACACGGAGCTTAATGCACTTGTGAGCTATGTGTTGCAACATAGCCACGAAATGGTGGTGACTGCAGGGTCCAAGACCACACCTGGTCAACGTAAGGCACACTGGCAGACCATCGCCAACAACATAAGTGCCCTTGGATTTGTGAGGCGCTCAGCTGATGATTGCTACAAGCGGTGGAACGACCTGAAACGCAGAGCAAAGGACAAGCTGGCCTCAAGTCATGCCGCTACTCTGGTGACTGGCGGTGGGTCTCCACAAGAGGACAACAAACTCACTGAACATGAGTCTGTTGCTGGGACCTTCGTCACAGAGGAACAGATCCGAGGTGTGGGAGAACTACCCGATTATGAAACATTGTCCGGTGAGTGCCCATGCGTGTGAGTGTAATGCATGTGTATGTTGTTTGGGTGACGGGTTCCGACTGAGTGGCAGGTGAGGGTGTGTGTGACTGAGTAGTATGGGTCACCCATGTGCTTCATCCAAAACATTCTGCGGCCTTGAATTTGGGTGTGACACTATCCCTTCTGCCCACTGTAGTAATTCAGCGCAACATTACGGCAGCTGCCCTTGAGGTGGCATCATGCAACAACATTGTTTGTATTTTTCAGTGTTCTTTCAGGCTGATTGTTTCAATTCTCCCACTTTTGCAACACATTCCTCAGCCCTATTGTGACATATGTGACATGCTTCTGTCAGTGAAGAACCCCACATAGGCCCACATGTGTCGCCTTGGTAGTTGAAAGATTTGACCATTCAGGCTGAATGAGTATTGTCCTGATCACATGATGTTTTTGGGCCCGCTTTAATGTGGAACATGCTAGTTGTTTCCTGTCATGTTGAAGTGCACAGCCATTGATGTGTACATGGCCCTGCAATCACTGTATTTTTGTACATTGGATGTGTTGCAGTGTGTGGCACATAGCGTATCTTTTCACACTATGTGGCATTTTTAATCTCGTCATGTCCATCTCACATAGATGGGCGACAGTACTCATTCACTGACATATGGATGTATTTGTGGAATGTACCATGGCTATGGTACATGCCATCTGTGTGATGGCATGTTTAATGTTGTGTGTATAGGACATGCCACTCACAGGCCAATGTGTGATGGCAGTGCTACCCAGCATGCAGCAAATGTATTGCTCTTCCATCTTGGTGTCATCAGTGTCAGACTTTTGCCTCCCCTTCCAACTCTGACAGTGCATGCATGGGAGGGTTATAGTCATGTGGGACATGTGCAAATCATGTACTGGTTCTGTAGCTTGTCAGGCCTATTTGTGTGCTATGGTGCTAATGCCGGTTTCCATTTTTTGTCTCATGTTTTTGCAGGGGATGACGCACTTGATGCTGGTGTGGTTGTGGGTGAGAACCCACTCTTGCTGCAGACGATACTGTCACGGGGTGTCTCTGGGTGCACCTCCCTAGACCTCTATTCAGGTGTTGATTCGGATGATGAGGCCTATGTGGCGTTGCAGGCAAGTGTTTCTGGAAGGGGTTCTGTTCTGTCGAACCCACCTGCACCAGGGGTAGAACCCTCTATGGGGATGTCAGTGTTGGTTAGTCAGCCTTTGGCGGTTACGGGTGCAGGGTCACACTCCACAACATCTGATCCTGTTCCTGGGCCAGCAGATCAGAGGGGGAATGCAGTCCTGCAGCCTCAGGCAGTGCCGGCACAGCAAGGCGCAGATCGCCTTGCCCCAAACAGGTGTGGTGCCCGCCGACGCGGTGGCCGTACGCCACCAGGCAATACCGCATGGGAACAATCCATTCACGGTATGGCAACCCAACAGGCAGCATCAGTTGAGATGATGGCTCAAGCAATGGAGAGGGTGGCCACTTCCATTGTCCCCCCTGAAAGGCAGATGGAGCTACTACAGCAGGCAACAGACTCCATTTGCCAATCACACAGGGAGGACATGTTGGCGTCCAACAGGGACAGACAGGTGGCACTGGAGACTCTACGCCAATCGATGTCAATAGAGTCCCAGGGCCACAGGGAAGCCCTAAGGGTAGAATTCCATCGCCTCAGGGAGACTCTTGTTGAACTTGAGACTTCCACTAACTTGAGGACAGAACAGCAGCTGGAGCGGCACACACGTTCGCTCTCAGCTGAGATGCAGGCAACTCGGGAGGAGATCCGGGCATCACGTCAGGTGCTGCATGGGGATCTCCGCACTATAATCCTCCAGAACGAGACCTTCCACACCCGCATGCTTGCTGCCATGGAGGACCATACCAGTGCTTTGCGTGGGCTGCCTCCGATAGCACCACCACCTCCTGTGGCAGTAGCAGAGGGTGCTCAGAGCGACAGCAGCAGTTCTCCCACATTGGCATAGCCGTGCAGGCCATGAGCCCATGGAGGTGTTTTTTTCCCCCAACATCCACACAGGCGGCAGTTGGTGCGCACCATGTCCTCTAACCTCCTGGGTGGCCCCTCCTCCCCCTGGCCCCCACATGGCCAATTTTGATTTTTTGATTATTTTTTTGACAGTGTGTTGCCTTGTGTGGCTCCCGTGGGCATCCACTGTATTCCGGCTGGGCACATGCAGGCTTGTCCTGAGTTTGGGTTCGATTCTTGGGTTAGTGAGACACACACCACTCCTGCTTCCCGTTTCCATGGGCTTGCAAAGGGTGTGACCAAGTGACAGTGATGTACACAGTGATGTTGGGCTGCCATGAGCTGTGTGGGCAGTCTGTAGTCAATACTGTGTAGACATTCCTTGTGTATATTGTAGTTATATTGTACACTGCATGTTGGAATTATGTATGCTTCTGCTTCCATGTCTCCCTCTGAATTTGCAGGTTCATTCCTCATGTCTTCAGAAGGCCATCTACTTTGGAGATGGAGTTCATGTTGTATGCAGTACACAGACAAGTTTTGAAGCCTGCAAGACTACAGTTTGAAGGGGGCGATGTGGTGGCATATTCAGGTTGTAACACTACGACTACTTTCACTTAGTACTGTCATGTTTTAGTTATGTTTGAGCTTGTGTAGCTGCATTGTATTGTTGGTAAGTCTTTGGTCATGTGTGTTGTTAGTTCAATATTACTGGGAGCATATTGTGTGTGGCCAGTTTCCATTAGGGACACTGTACTTTGTGACACTTGTGTCAGGTTTTCGGGATTGCTTTGTTTGCTCTCACATAGCATGACATGCCATGGTGTGTTGGGTGGTGGTGCTGGGGAGGGGTTGGGTGACATGGCACTGTTCTCATGTTGTATTTTGCAAGGGGGTAATGCATTTAGCAGCATATGTGTCTTTTGATGACACAGCATTGGTGGTGTTTCTGTAGGTAGGTATGCACACATTGTGACACTTCCAGGTGACCAATCTCAGGCTGGTATGGTAGTGACAGTTGACTGTCCCTTGAGTCATCATCATTGATTGTCAGATGGTATTGCCAGGGCTGTGTGCACTCCACAGGGGTGTGATTCTAAGTGAAGTAATTAGCCACCAGCTGCGTTCGGGCTGCCTCATCCTGTGCCCTTTCCCCTCCCATGCGCAGCGGGCGTGCATGTGGTTGGGGATGTGGGGGCACCACCATGTCCACCGGCAGGCACCGGCGTGTTGCAACGTTGTGCAGGACACATGCTGCCCCTATGATCCTGCACACTACTGGGGGAGCGTATAACAGCTGCCCGCCAGAACGGTCAAGGGAGCAAAAGCGTGACTTGAACACTCCAAATGTGCGCTCCACTATGCCCCGGGTTGCAATATGGGCTGTGTTGTATCTTACCTCGGGTGGCGTGGTGGGGTTCCGAATTGGCGTCATCATGCGGGTCCCCTAGGGAGGTGGTGATGGGTATCATTAGTAGGGTTGTGACATTACTCAGTATTTGGCATGCATGCATGTGCTGTGGCATTTATACTCACCGAGCAGCCATGTATCGCCATGCCGCCCAGCTTCTATGTCCCGGTTTAGGGTTGACATTCTGTAAATGAAACTGTCGTGGGTGGACCCTGGATAGTTGGCATATACTGAGGTGATGATTCCCTTGGCATCACATAAAACCTGGACGTTGATGGAATGCCAGTGCTTGCGGTTTCTATAGATGTGCTCCGATGCCCTGGGGGGACGTAGAACCACATGGGTGCAATCAATGGCACCTAAAACTTTGGTGAATTGTGCCACCCCGTAGAAATCCTGGATGGCAGCCTGTCTTTCTGCAGGTGTCCTGGGCAGGTATATGTGCCTGCGGACTGATGGGCGTTCAGTCATGATGGCCAAGACCTGGTGTAGGCAGCGTGACTGCGTGGCCTGCGACACCCCCCCCCACCCCACTATGGCACTTGTAAGCTGAAATGATCCGGTGGCCAAAAAGTGCAGTACATTGAGGACCTTCTCCAGGGGGCTGAGTGCTTGGGACCAGAGGGTGGGTGATGTGAGGTCATCCTCCCACTCACTGACCAGGTTGAGTATTACGTGAGGTGGAAACCTGTACCTCCCATACACCTGTTCATGAGGCATGCCAAAAAGGCTGGTTCTGGGTATGAAAATTCTGGGCCTGACTATCCTCCTCCTCCTTCGGTATCCCACAACCACTGCTGCTAGGAACGGTATGTTCATCCTGGCGTCTGAGCTTGCTTGTTGTTTGCACGCACTTTTATGCTGCGGGGGTCCACGTACGCCTGCTTCCTGCTGGCGTACGTGTTTCCGGATTAGCGTGTCTTTTTTGGTGCGTGCGGGTGGGCGTTCCACGCATTTGCCTCCTGTACTTCCCCGCCCACCCCAGTAATACACGTACCCCGCTGGCCCAGGCCCAATCGCGTGTAAAACTTCCCGCGAGCCCCTGAAGTACACGTACCCCGTTCGCCCAGGCACAATCGCGTGTGAAACTTCCCGCAATACACGCTATTCTTGACACAGCGGGTGTCCGTGTTTGTCTATTACCCCTTTGCACGTCATTTGTCCTAGAGGGCCACAGTATGGGACATTCATCAGAGCTGTATATACAGGCTTTTTGTTAGCGCAGGGACACAACCGCCTGTCTTCGTGTGGCGGACATGTGTTGATGTACATAGTTGACTTTTGGTTTGTGTCATGAGATCGCCATTTCACTGCTGGGGGGTGGGGGTGCAAGGGGACATGAGTGGGGGCCTGCTGGCAGGTGCCCCTCAGTGCTGGGGGGTGGGGGTGTAAGGGGACATGAGTAGGGGCCTGTTGGCAGGTGCCCTGCACTGCTGGGGGTGCAGTGGGACATGAGTGGGGGCCTGTTGGCAGGTGCCCTGCACTGCTGGGGGGTGGGGGTGCAATGGGACATGAGTGGGGGCCTGTTGGCAGGTGCCCTGCACTCCTGGGGGGTGGGGGTGCAAGGGGACATGAGTGGGGGCCTGTTGGCAGGTGCCCTGCACTGCTGGTGGTGCAATGGGACATGAATGGGACATGCGTGGGGGCCTGTTGGCAGGTGCCCTGCACTGCTGGGGGGTGGGGGTGCAAGGGGACATGTGCGGGGGCCTGTCGGCAGGTGCCCTGCACTGCTGGGGACTGGGGGTGCAAGAGGACATGAGTGGGACATGAGAGGGGCCTGTTGGCAGGTGCCCTGCACTGCTGGGGGTGCAATGGGACATGAGTGGGACATGAGTGGGGGCCTGTTGGCAGGTGCCCTGCACTGCTGGGGGGTGGGGGTGCAATGGGACATGAGTGGGGGCCTGTTGGCAGGTGCCCTGCACTCCTGGGGGGTGGGGGTGAAAGGGGACATGAGTGGGGACCTGTTGGCAGGTGCCCTGCACTGCTGGTGGTGCAATGGGACATGAATGGGACATGCGTGGGGGCCTGTTGGCAGGTGCCCTGCACTGCTGGGGAGTGGGGGTGCAAGGGGACATGTGCGGGGGCCTGTCGGCAGGTGCCCTGCACTGCTGGGGACTGGGGGTGCAAGAGGACATGAGTGGGACATGAGAGGGGCCTGTTGGCAGGTGCCCTGCAATGCTGGAGGATGGGGGTGCAAGGGGACATGAGTGGGGGCCTGCTGGCAGGTGCCCTTCAGTGCTGGTGGATGGGGGTGCAATGGGACATGAGTGGGGGCCTGCTGGCAGGTGCCCTGCACTGCTGGAGGGTGGGGGTGCAAGGGGACATGAGTGGGGGCCTGCTGGCAGGTGCCCCTCAGTGCTGGGGGGTGGGGGTGCAAGGGGACATGAGTGGGGGCCTGCTGGCAGGTGCCCCTCAGTGCTGGGGGGTGGGGGTGCAAGGGGACATGAGTGGGGGCCTGCTGGCAGGTGCCCCTCAGTGCTGGGGGGTGGGGGTGCAAGGGGACATGAGTGGGGGCCTGTTGGCAGGTGGCCAGCACTGCTGGGGGGTGGGGGTGCAATGGGACATGAGTGGGACATGAGTGGGGGCCTGTTGGCAGGTGCCCTGCACTGCTGGGGGGTGGGGGTGCAAGGGGACTTGAGTGGGGGGCTGTTGGCAGGTGCCCTGCACTGCTGGGGGGTGGGGGTGCAATGGGACATGAGTGGGACATGAGTGGGGGCCTGTGGCAGGTGCCCTGCACTGCTGGGGGTGGTGGTACAAGGGGACATGAGTGGGGCCTGTTGGCAGGTGCCCTGCACTACTGGGGGTGTGGGGGTGCAAGGGGACATGAGCGGGGGCCTGTCAGCAGGTGCCCTGCACTGCTGGGGGTGCAAGGGGACATGAGTGGGGGCCTGTTGGCAGGTGCCCTGCACTGCTGGGGGGTGGGGGTGCAAGGGGACATGAGTGGGGGCCTGCTGGCAGGTGCCCCTCAGTGCTGGGGGGTGGGGGTTCAATGGGACATGAGTGGGGCCTGCTGGCAGGTGCCCTGCACTGCTGGAGGGTGGGGGTGCAAGGGGACATGAGTTTGGGCCTGCTGGCAGGTGCCCTGCACTGCTGGGGGTGCAAGGGGACATGAGTGGGGGCCTGCTGGCAGGTACCCCTCAGTGCTGGGGGTGGGGGTACAAGGGGACATGAGTGGGACATGAGTGGGGGCCTGTTGGCAGGTGCCCTGCACTGCTAGGGGTGCAATGGGACATGAGTGGGGGACTGCTGGCAGGTGCCTTCAGTGGTGGGGGTGCAAGGGGACATGAGTGGGGGCCTGCTGGCAGGTGTCGTGCACTGCTGGGGGGTGGGGGTGCAAGGGGACATGAGTGGGGGCCTGTTGGCAGGTGCCCTGCACTGCTGGGGGTGGGAGTGCAATGGGACATGAGTGGGGGGCCTGTTGGCAGGTGCCCTGCACTGCTGGGGTGGTGGGGGTGCAAGGGGACTTGTGTGGGGGCCTGTTGGCAGGTGCCCTGCACTGCTGGGGGTGCAATGGGACATGAGTGGGGGGCCTGTTGGCAGGTGCCCTGCACTGCTGGGGGGTGGGGGGTACAAGAGGACATGAGTGGGGGCCTGTTGGCAGGTGCCCTGCACTACTGGGGGGGTGGGGGTGCAAGGGGACATGAGCGGGGGCCTGTTGGCAGGTGCCCTGCACTGCTGGGGGTGCAAGGGGACATGAGTTGGGGCCTGCTGGCAGGTGCCCCTCAGTGCTGGGGGGTGGGGGTGCAATGGGACATGAGTGGGGCCTGCTGGCAGGTGCCCTGCACTGCTGGAGGGTGGGGGTGCAAGGGGACATGAGTGGGGGCCTGCTGGCAGGTGCCCTGCACTGCTGGGGGTGCAAGGGGACATGATTGGGGGCCTGCTGGCAGGTACCCCTCAGTGCTGGGGGTGGGGGTACAAGGGGACATGAGTGGGACATGAGTGGGGGCCTGTTGGCAGGTGCCCTGCACTGCTGGGGGTGCAATGGGACATGAGTGGGGGACTGCTGGCAGGTGCCTTCAGTGCTGGGGGTTGGGGGTGCAAGGGGACATGAGTGGGGGCCTGCTGGCAGGTGCCGTGCACTGCTGGGGGGTGGGGGTGCAAGGGGACATGAGTGAGGGCCTGTTGGCAGGTGCCCTGCACTGCTGGGGGTGGGAGTGCAATGGGACATGAGTGGGGGCCTACTGGCAGGTGCCCCTGACTGGTGAGGGTGCAAGGAGACATGAGTGGGGGCCTGCTGGCAGGTGCCCTGCACTGCTGGGGGGTGGGGGTGCAATGGGGCATGAGTGGGACATGAGTGGGGGCCTGCTGGCAGGTGCCCTGCACTGCTGGGGGGTGGGGATGCAAGGGGACATGAGTGGGGGCCTGCTGGCAGGTGCCCTGCACTGCTGGGGGTGGGGGTGGAGGGGGTCATGCGTTGGTTATCAGTAGTGCAAGGTGACATTTGGCTTGGCTGGGGGGCATGCCCATGGTGGATGGGCTGCCTGTGGGAAATGACCAGGGGTGCAGGGTAGTCCCCTGTGGTGTGGGCTGCCTGCAGGGGCCGTGGAGGGTGTAGAGGGAACACCTGAGAGGACCCACACTGCCAATTCACGTGTAGGACTCCCCTGCACCCCAGATATACACGTACCCCACTCGCACAGGGCCTGTCGCGTGTGAAACTTCCCGCGCACCCCTGAAATACACATACCCAGGCCAATCGCGTGTGAAACTTCACGCGAACTTTAGGAATACACGCACCCCACTCGCACAGGGCCTATCGCGTGTGAAACTCCCGCAACCCCAGATTTACCCGCACCCCGCTTGCCCAAGGCCAATCGCGTGTGAAACTTCCCGCGCACCCCCGAAATACACGCACACGCTATTTTTGACACAGCGGGTGTTCGTGTTTGTCGCGTACCCCTTTGCACGTCATTTGTCCTAGAGGGCCACAGTATGGGACAATCATCAGAGCTGTATATACGTGCTTTTTGTTAGCGCACATTTTGGCGCACATTTTTTTCATGCGCAGGGACGCTACCGCCTGCCTTCGTGTGGCGTACGTGTTTAGGCCTGTGCGCGTCTTCGCCGGTACGCTGGTTTGCCCTATTCGATTCCATGAATGCGTGTTGTAGGCGAGCGTGTGGGCGTTCCGCGCACTTGCCTCCTGTACTTCCCCCGTGACGCCCACATTTTCATGCGTTGTTCCCCATTCCGCGTGTCACGCCCCGTGTTACGCCTACTTTTGTTATGTGCGCCGTGCTATGTGCGCTTTCGCTGTGGCCGTAGCGCACAACGTTAGTTGACCTGTGCGCCGGCGTGCACCACGCAGATTTTCAACGCACATCCCACATTTCACTTGCGCAAGGACTTCCATGAATCGATGTGCGTGGGTTTTGCTGCGATTTTCGCACTTGCACTGCGATTCGCACGCTTGCGTGGGAATTTTCAGCGCACATTAATTCCATGAATGGGGCTGTAAGGTTCTCCAAGAACCTTGGCTCCAGAGGGTGATTTCCCTTCCCCCTGGACTCTACAATGCTATATCAATCTTTCTTTGTCTAACAGTTCCTTGTGTCTTTCGTAGCCCACAACAATCCTGTTTGTTACAAAGCTACTTAGCCTTGAAGACCCTGCTTTCAAAAAGTGGTTCAGTCTTCCCCTGGATTGTTCTTTAACATTAATGATTCTTGGTTTGGAAGTTCTTTGTTCAACAAACAGTCCTTTCGCTGGACTTCCTGTATATTTCCAACTGCCTGGTATACTCCCCTGCCAAGACTTTATGCACTTCCAGTACTTCTTATTTCCATAGGTATCAGTTTCTCTTTTACATTCACAATTGCTTACAACTTCCTTGTTTCTGTGTATCGGCGTACCCCCCCACCCCGCCACAAGCCAAACGGACCCCCACCAAAATAAAATCAAATGGGGCACAATATTTTGCCTTCTTTGGGGGCAGATGGGTGCTGGTTTGCAAAAGGCATGACCTTAAACTGGTAGACGATTCCTGGGATGGAAAATGCAGTTTTCACCTTGGCATGGTCTGTCAGAGCTATTTGCCAATAGCCAGAGGTCAGGTCAAATGTACTGGAGGAACTTGGCTGAACCAATTTTGCCTACAAGCTCATCTGTCCTGAGTAAAGGATGGGCATCAGTCGTGGTGACTATTAATAGTTCTATAGTCCACACAGAATCTCAACTCTTTGGTTCCTGCGTTTGGTACTAGTACAACTGGACTAGCCCATGGACATGTAGATGGTTCAATAACCCCAAGATCAAGCATCTCCTTGACCTCTTCATTGATGTGGTATCTTACATGATCTGACATAATGTAACCCCTGCTTTTGACAGGGAGACTGTCACCAGTGAGAATATCAAGCTGGCCTCAAGGGGTCAAGCCTGGTGTCAGTGAGACAGGGAGGCAAACTGATTCAACAGAGCCTTGCACTCCTCCTGTTGCAGAGTCAAATCTGAAGAGAGTTTTACTCCAATTGTCTCATCTGAGGGTTGTCCCCTGAGGAGATCCGGGAGAGGCTCACTCTCCTCCTCTTGATAAAGGCAAGAAGCAAAGCTCCTAGTTCTGGTCAGGAAACAAAGCCTTCAGACGGTTAATGTGATAGACCCTACGGACCACCACTGGGATTGCCCCAGTCCACTAAATAATTGATCTCTCCAAGGTTGACCACAACCTTGAAGGGTCCAATCCATTTGTCCTGTAAGGCCCTCTGCCTTGTAGGTACCATAACCAAAACAAGCTTGTCTGAAGTAAACTCCACCATGTTGGTTGTCTGGTCATGCCAATGTTTGACCAGAGCCTAACTGGCTTTCAGGGTATCTGAAGCGTATGTCATCATGAGTGCCATCCTCTTCCTGAGGCCTAGCACATAGGGACTCTCATTGGTTGTAGGGAAGGAGCACTCTCCAACCCTTCCTTGACCAGGGCCAAAGGGTCTCTGACTGGATGACCATAAGAGGTTCAAAGGGGCTGAACCCAACCACTGCTTGAGGGACTTCTTTATAATCAAAGAAGGCATGGCAGTAGAAGGTCCCACTTTCCTCTAAGGGGTTCCTCTAAAGCACCCATCATGCTCAGATATGTTAAGCCCCTCCACCAACCCATTGGTTTGGGGATAGAAGGCTGTTGAGAACGTGTAAGTATGGTCTGCATGTAGTGGGACATACAATTTGATCCCGTCAGAGATGACTTCCTAAGGAAAACCTACCCTGTTAAAGAAACCAAGGAGGGCCTTAGCCACTGCGTGAGCAGTAACAGTTCTCATAGGTATGGCTTCAGGATACCGGATAGCATGGTCTACCACAATCAATATAAAACGGTTGCCTGAATAAGTTGGAGGGTCTAGGGGACCCGCAATGTCAATCCCCACCCTCTCAAAAGGGACTCCCACAACAGGGAGGGTCACTAAACATGCCACATTCTTGGACCCAATCTTGCCAGAAGTCTGACAAGTGGGGCAGCTCTTACAGAATTTCTCGACATCAGCCCCCATCTTGGGGGGGGGGGGGGGGGAGTACAGAGATAACCTCTCTTTGGTCCTCTTGAAACAAGCGGCCAGCCAGAGGAATCTCATGTGCCAACTGTAGGAACTTCTGTTTCATCTTCTGGGGCTCTACTAGTCTCCTGTAGTCCCCGGGGCTAGACTCAATTGTTTGTTTTATTATTTGTAATGCGCACCAGACCCAAGGGTATCGGGGCACAGCAGATACAAGAATATGCAAAGCTTAGTTACACTGAATCACAACGTTACAGGCAGTCATGCGAAGCAATACATTACTATACATTATTATACAAGCAGGATATATAGATATTACATGTATTGTACATAAAGGTGAGTTAGCGCCATGGGATTAGCAGGCAGTTTGCAATTTGGTTACGCAGTTGTGCAGTTAGTGGTCAGTGGATTTTAGCCAAAAGATAGTATTGGTTCTGAAGTTATGGTAAGGCTGGTCTAATTTTAGGAGTTCCATAGTTTAGCCACTTTAACAGGGAAGCTGTTGCTGCCAATCGTCGATCGTTTGAATTTGGGGATGGACAAGCAGTCCAAGTTTATTGATCTAGTTGGTCTTGAGGATGTCCGTTTGTGGAATCTCTCAGAGAAGTAGTTGGGTGCGGCGTTAAGAGATTTGTGAGTGACACAGTTTCCGATACGATTTTGCCATTTGTCCGGAGCCAGTTCTGTCGTCTACTCTCGGAGATGTGCTCTCTTCTGGAAATACCTAGGGCTGCTCTAAGGGCATTGTTTTGTAGGGTTTGGTTTCTGGTAATGATGGATTTGTTGGAGCCTATGTATAGGACGTTACAATAGTCCAGACGGGACAGGATGAGGGATCTGGCCAGGATGATGCAGCTATTATTCAAGAGAAATGGCTTGCCGGTTCTAACGAGTTTGCACGTGTACGCCATGGAGGACGCTAGAGTGTTGACCTGTTTAGATAAGGATAAGGTGGAGCTGAGATAAAAACCTAATGTTTTTACCACTTGTGCTACCTTAATGAGGTTGCCGTCAATTAAGAAGGAGGTGTACTCGGGTCCTAGTTTTTTTAGGTTAATGGGGGTACCCAAGATGAAGAGTTCTGTTTTATCATCATTCAGGCATAGAACATGCATGGCCATCCATGCCTGGATGATGATGTACACTCTATTTACCAAGTCCAAATCCTTGTCGTAATCCCCTGTAAGTGGGAGGAGGATCTGAGTATCATCTGCATAGTTAGTGTAGGTGATACTGAGATGGTCCAGATCGTTGAAAAGGGGCTTGGTAAAGATATTGTACAGTGTGGGCGAGACGTAGGACCCCTGTGGCACCCTGCAGGTGATGGGTATGGGATCTGCCGCTGCTGAGGGTGAGAATACTCATTGTGCTGCCACTTAGGAAGGATCTAATCCAGGTTATGGCATCTTTGGAGAAGTGTGCTGCTGTGTCGATCACTGGTTCACTGTAGAGGAGGCCATCCTCCCAGTAAAGCCTGGCTCTTGCCCTTCCAGCTGGGAAGCTGTCTGCTGGCACAGACCTTCTAGAGAGAGACACTCATCTGCTAAAGTCTGCCATAGAGGGTCCACCTTTTGCAAGTAAAGTCTGCAGCTCAGGATGGTCTCTAGGATTCAGATCTCCAACGCAGGGAAGATTTTCTTCCAGCTATGTGTCACCAGTAGCTGTCTCTGCATAGTTTGGTTGGTCTTCACCTTCAGCCTCCGCCTCAGCCGTGGAAGGGGTCACTGGGGTGACCTGGGACAGTCCTCTCTGGGATATCCTTGTCCTGGCGACGGGTTTAGGTTTGAGACCTTTATTTCTCGCAGAGACCTTGGATTTGTCCGATCTCTTTCTTGGAAATAGAAGGGTGGCCTTCCTGTGGACTGGAGGTATGGGAAATGTCCCCAACCTCAAACTGATAGTCTCTCAAGATTGCCTCTCTGGCCAATCTTGTTTGCTCCTGCTTCTATTTGCTGGGAGGCCTGGGGATACTAGATACAACTCCAAGAGTCTTCAAATCATTTCCCAACTGGACTCTCCCTGGCACTGCATTCTGTACACTAACAGAAATTCTAACAGTCATATTATTGCACTGGATTAGAGCTGGCAGAATAGGAACCATTTGGATAGGGCCTCCCGCAAGTTTAGTGGGAGCAGCCAGTGGCTCAGGTTTGAAAACACTTTCATTTACCACTGTAATGCTTGCCCCAGTGTCTCTGATGGCAGGGGTCTCCTGACCATTTACAAGAACACTGTCTTTATAATATTATTTTGTGTTTTCTGGTATGGAGTTGTACACATGCACATTCTGTTGTTCCCAAGGACACTAAAACACTGGCTTGGACGCCAACGGGGTCTTCAGCCAGTAATTGAAAGGATGCACTTGCCATTTGGGCTTCTCCCTCAGGGATGAATCTTAAGGAGGCAGTGTGGATCCCTGAAGGTTTACCCTTACATCTGAGATTCCCTTTCACATGATCTACAGACCCACATACAAACCCTTTCCCAAATGTTCTCTGGCATGGGGTTTCTGTTGACCTCCCTCTGGTTTGCAACCAGAGGTTTCACTAGACCTACCAGGTTTCTCAGGGAATTTACCCTTGCTATGTTTGTGGCCCTCCTTTGGATGGTTGGAATTACAATTCTCTGTTCACTTTCTTGTGCTGCTTCCCCTCTTCCTTGTTGTGAGTGGCCCCCATGGTCCTTGTGAGTGGCCCTATTGGCTACCCACAAGCAGGCAGCCTGTGCTAGCCTTTTGGGATCAATCTATTTTGAGTCAGTTTAGTGCTGTCTCAGCTCAGGAGAGCAGGCATCAAAAATAGATTCTAACAAAAGATTCCTCATTCCTTCAAAGGAGTTCACTCGTTACCCCTTAACCCAACCATCTAAGTTTTTCAAACATTCACATACTCAGGTAGCCCAAAGGGTACCATCAGTTTTCTGAGGGTGATAAACCTCTTAAGGTACTGCAAAGGAGTTTTCCCAAATCTGGCTATTAATGCCAGTTTTACTGATTCCTAATCCTTTCTCTCACTGATACCCAATTCAATCACATCATCGCAGCCATTCAGGGGGAGCCTAGACATGAGCCATGGAATTAAATCATACCCATTTATTCCTTGAAGAACACAGGTGTATTCAAATGTACCCAGCTATCCTCTCGGAAGGATAGCTCAGGGGCAACATGCTCACCTGGGAAGCAAGAAGACCGAAGCAACACAGGTTTGATCCCTGGGTCCGCGCTTAGAAACCTCTGGGTATGAAGCGCATTATAAATAACCAATCATATCACAACACATCAAGTTTAGGGTCATAGATACTCACTGCTTCTTTGGGCAGGTGAGGCCTCTGGGGGCTAGCAGACCTAGAGGACCATGAAAGGGGAAACAGAATCGAGGAACATCCTTCTCATTTCCATTTCATGATGCATCTCTCTTTCTCGAAGTTTCACCTCTTAATGTTTGGTTTCAGACTGAACATTTAGTTCCTTGAACTCCAACTCTAATCATAGTCTTTCAAGAGAAATATATTCTGGGCTTAAATGTGGACCTTGTGGGGTTCCAATGGAAAGTGGCTGAGGTTCAAGGTCAGGCTGCGGCAGAGGGTGTCTCTCTTCCCGAGACTCTTCTACCTCCTCTGATGCCTCTTGTAGATTGGAGCTTGACTCTAAACTAGCATCCTCATCATCTTCCACCTTACTTGAGTAGGTGTTACAGGCATACTACCCAAACTTTGGTGATTCAACAACCTTGTAATCAATTCACATTTTTTTTCCTTTCAGAGTCAGACCCCTGGTTTTACACGTCTTTCAGTGGATCTACTGTCAGGACAATCAGAGCTGCCTCATTAAAGTTATCCATACATGGCATGTTACAATTGCTTAAAGTTTTGATGAAGCTTAGCCGAGTGGTTGGTTTAGTGGGGCACAAGTACAGCAAATAATCAATGTAACCACTCTACGTCCATCCCACCGCCTGCCACCGGTGTTAGGCAAGAATTGATGTAGTAATCATGTGGGAGATTGCACAACACTTGTCCTCTTGGTATTAGGTAACTCACCTTTTGGTATAGGCCTGCACTATTCAAGTTGTAAGTGTGAGTGAGCAGCCAGGTTTACCTCAAGAGGGGTAAATGTGAGCTGTAGAGCTGTAGCAATGAAATCTACAAATACAAGTAGCCAAGTAACACTTGCACTCAACGTTTTTGTTATACATTATTTATTTAAAAGTAGTTTTTAAATAAGTATTCTTTAAAAAGGGAAATATATGTAACAATCAAATGTACTTTAAAATACTTTTCCGGAATCAACACAAAGCTAGTAGATGCTCTTTAGAGATGCTTTTTACACACTTCCTACACCCTGAGGTGACTTCACTAATTAGGACTGTAATGGCATTTATATATCACTGGTACACTTTGTAGGTTCTGGGGTTTGCAGAAAGGAAAGGTTAAAGGAAGGAAAAAGGTTAAACAGGTTCTCAGGGCATGTGAGAATACTTAAATATTCCAATGAAGTCTAGACAAAACATGTCCCAGCAATAACAGTCTTAACACAAGTTATCACTTCTGAGGGACTGGAAATATCAAAGTCAATGGACTAGAAAAGTCTGCAGGGAGCCAGGACAGCCAACATCAATTGGAGCTGATGCACTTCTTAGTTAATAAAAGTCTTGCACAAAGTTAGAGAGTTTGGTAGAAAATCACTGTACAGTAACAAGCGGTTACAGTTGTGGAGAGCAAAGCTGAAAGCAGTGAAGTGAAATTGACCTTTCAAGACCCAGCAAACACTATATTACAATAGGGTGTTGGAGGGGTTACTTAGTATCCCCTTTGTCTAGTTTCTCATATAACATTTTTATGTTACCCTTTTGTACAATTAATGGCTGGTGGCAGTGGTTTACTTTTTACTACCATTGAGTGTTTCTACTACGGGCTGCAATTGCAGCTGCAGTAAAGCACCCATGGGTGCCCATTTGGCCAAAATGGCCCCGGTATTCTTTTTTTCACCATTTCTTGTTGGAGAGTTCCTTCTTGAGATTTACTCTGCGCGTCAAACCAGGTTTGGTCCCTTTGTTCGTTTTGTCTTTGGCAGGATTCACTGGTGAAGCCTCTGGCTCCAGCGTGACTGGCAGGGCAGGAAGCGAGGGAGGTGCCCGAAACGCTCTGTGCTTAATCCCCTTGGTTACAGGAATGCACCCAAAGGTTATTGGCTGGCTGGCTGGCGGACAGCCACCCTGCTGTGTGATTGACAGCTAGTGTGAATGAATGGGAGACACCTGCACAAAATGCGAGGCTTTTGGCTTCGAAGGCAGAGTCGACCACTGGACGAAGGAATCTGAAGTGGAACTTGGAAGAGACACCTGCTGCAACTCCTGGACCGTTGGTTTACCCGGTGAAGCCCTGCTGCAGTGCTGAAGCTCCGAATTCGCCTCGATTAGAGAAGCCCTGCAAAGGACGACTTCTCCCCTTGGGTTGGTGGTACCAAGCAACTCCAAGACAAACTCATTTGGAAATCCTCTCGGAGCTGGTTGTACTTCCACTGCTGCTGGAGCAGATTGCCAGGGAGAGGGACACCAGAATAGAGTGTGTCGTCTTTAAGTCGGACCTGAGCTCCAGGAAGATCCTCCGGACTCTCCCATGAAGCAGGATTGACCAAGCCTGAGGCACCTCAACAGAGTGCTAGATCCCAGATGTGAGGAAAGCCCATAAGGTATCAGAGTACCGCAGTGGTGCTATTTGCAAGAAGCTAAAACCGTGAAGTGCCTCTGATCTGAAGTTTGCCCATTACTGCTGACGACCTTCAATTCACAGTAGAGGAGTCACCAGACATCCACCCTCTTGTACCCACGACTGAGGCCCAGGACCAACAGGATATGCAGACCTACAACTGGAACAGAAGCCCGCTGGAACCAATTTTTTCAGACCTAACGTACTGTAAAACTAAGGAGTACCTACCTCTTGTAAAGCCTTCGCTAGCTCTCATCTGAGACTTGTCTTGGTTGCTTTTGCAGAGTTGCTTGCAGCTTTGCCCTTCACAAGCCTCCCAGCTTGTGGTCCAACAGTGATTTCATTTTCTACAAAGACTTCTAAAACATTGTGCAAGACTAAAACCTTCAAGAAGTGCTTCAGCTCCCCTAGCCTTTGCTCAATTGACATTGGCTGTCCTGGCTCCCCGAAAGACTCTTCTATCCTCTGACTTTGTGCTTTAACTATCCCTCAACAAAAGTCACACATTCTATAACTTGTGTAGCTGGGAAAAGGTTATTTTACTTTGCACTGGGGGTTCAAAAGTACTTACCTGCTTAAGCATATGTGTTAACCTTTGTTTTATTACCTACAACCTTTTCCTTTTGACACCAAACTCAGTACTGCTCTAAATGTGCCAGTGATATATCAATGTCCACAGTGTCCTAGTTATTTAAGTCACCTCAAGGTATAGGAAGTGTGTTCGCCATCCCAAATGGGTATCTACTGATTTATTGAAACTGAGAGTGGGTATTTTTAATTATATTATAGTGTTACATATATTGCTCCCTTCTAAAGAAAGCTTATTCAAACTGACTGTTAAATAAATAATAGTTTATATCAAGAAACCTTGAGTGTAAGAGTTTATTTGGATAATTGTCACTGTGAAACTATGTGTTAGAACCATGCAGCTCACATTGACCCCTCTTGAGATAAGCCTGTCTGCCCAGTCATTCTACCAAGTTGTGTAGTACATGCTTCTACCAAAGGTTGGCTTAACTATTGCCAAGAGGACAATGCTGGTGCAGTCATCCACAGGGTACTACATACAATCTTTCCTAACAGTGATTGACAGCCTAGGCTGTGCATGAATGGGAGAAACCTGCTTAAAAGGCGAGGGTTTTGGGACTGGAGGCAGAGTCGACCACTGGGAAGAACAACCGACAAAGAAACTGTACAAAGCTTGCTGTATCCTCCTGGACCTTTGAATTTCCTGGTTAAGCTCTGCTGCTGTGCTGAAACACCTTTTTCTGATCGACAAGAGAAGCTCCGGAAGGGACTTCTTCCCTTTGGGTTAGGGGACCAATTAACCCCCAGACAAACTCCACTGGACCCTCTTCCCCGACTGGCTGTACTTCTGTGCTACTGCAGGAACCGAGTGCCAGGGGTCGAGAAATCCGTTAGTCGAGTGCAACGTCTGGAATCCCAAGGGAATCAGTCCCCCCCAGCCTCACCACCTACAGAACCCAACACTGTCCGGGGCTGTTCCTGTGACAGAGTGCTCTCTGAACTGGCCGACACAAAAAAATGACTATTGGCTTTGACTAAGGTTTTGACATAGGCCAAGGTGGAGAAAGGCGTGTGGAGGGTTGGAAAGGGCCTATAGGGGGACAGGCTTAGGGGCTTGTGCCCAACTGCCGACATGGGGTCACATCCCCTGTGTCCTCGACCGTCCTTTGCTTCTGGTGTCCCAAATGCTCCAACTTTGATGAGGCAACCAGAGGCTGACCAATTTTCAAACCCAAACATACCCAAAGAACCCCCTCCACCCCCCAAGGGCCCTACCTTTGGAGGACCATGCCCTGAGGAACCTGGGTATCAAGCGTCCCGTTGGGAGGGCAACCAATGCACATATCCCATGCCCTGGGAGGTTTCTGCCCAAGCATAATGCCAACAAAGGGCCTAAAAAGCCACTGTGTTTCTTCATGGGGTACCAAAATTGCCCCTTGATAGAAGAGAACCAGGGGATGCCCTTTTGAAGAAATGCCTCCATTGGCTGCATTCTGTAGGGGACTGTGCTTTTTTTGACCAAGGACGACATGGTGTAGTACACTGGATTGACTAATGAGAATCCCGCGGACTCCGTAAAATTGGTCTTTCGGGATGAACATATGGCAAGAGATGTTTTGAGCAAATGTAAGTGGTACTAGCGGCCTTGAAGGAGTCGGATTGTAGCTAGCCCAACCCTCAATTCTGGTATTGTGGCCCTCCCTTGTATCTTCACTAACAATGTATTTCAATCTGGGGTGACCCTTAGCCCTTAAGGCCCCCAGCGATTTGGGAGTTAAAAGGGGCAAGGGGTCGGTGGTACTGAACCTTTGAGAGAGATTTGTTCTGTGGCATCCAATAAGGATGTTTTCCCCATCGTTTTCTTCCCTTCTTACTCAAATTGGTGCAATAACTCGAGAAAAGTATTGCTAGGATGTACTTTGATGGCATAAACGCCGAATAAATTTAATTGACTGACTAAACCTCTCTTCAATCATCTTGACTCAATATTTCATGCACCAACTATGCCGAAGATACTCAAATCCTCATCCCACTCACAGGAAATTATGAGCAAGACTCAAGCACTATAAACATTTACGACATACAAGTCTGGATGGCTGCACACCACCGCTGTCTCAACGATGACAAAACAAAGATCCGTGCTGTAGGTCCCCCTGCCCCCAGCACGCCTAGCCAAATTGAGCCCCCTTTACAGATCTTTCACCATTGAGGCCTTCTCTATCACAGTTTTCTCCTCCGTCAAAACCCTCTGTAAACCTAGACCCCAGCCTCAGCATGACCCACCACATCAACTTGATTGCCCCATCAGCAGCCCACACCACTAAACTCCTCAATGCAACAAAACCCTTCCTCTCCACACAAGACAGCCTAACCATTGCACGAGTGATAAACAGATCACGGCTCGACTATTGCAACTCTGCTCGCAACCTTAAGCTCCAAACTATCCAGAAAAATGCTATTTGAGCCGCCCTGAACCAATCGAAACACGACCATATCTCAGTCCACAGAATAGCGGCACACTGGCTTCCAGTGAGAGAACTGTGGGATATTTTGACCCACTCAGATGTGCCTCACTACATCACTTTACTGCAATGGTGAAAGAAACAGCCCAAAATAACCGCGCTGACTCCTGTGCGTGCCAAGATCTTTAAAACTGCGATTGTGTCACAACCAGAAAATTGCTGCACACCCTGCCACACACATTTCAGGTGGGGTGAAAACAGAGTCCTTACTGCAGGAGTATGCCAGTGGGCTCTGCAACATTTTACATGGAGAAAAGTGAATGAAGCAGCATCATTGTGCTGAAAAACCCCAAAATGCCTCTTTAAAATGACACTTTCCCAACCTTAAAAAGTGCTGCTTGGGACTAAATGCATACTTTTCTCATAAACCACTGTGATTATAAAGGACCTGCAATGCCTAGGATCATTCATTGTGGCTCAGAGGAACTGGGCCTCATTTGAATGACAGCTTAAGTCCAATGTTTCTTTGGAAAATCAACCAGAGGCTTTTGTTTTCATTTTCACAAGAAACGCGCTATTTCTTTGCAACAGTTTCAAGGATCAGCTGTCCAGAGACAGACTCAGAACAGATGACTAACTGTATCCATGCTGCAAAACAATTCTAGCACCCAAGACAAGAACTATAAGCTGCACAAAGTGTATATTTGCTGCAGATGAAAACCAAATTAAAAGAAATAAGTTTAATGTATGAAGAGCAAAATCGCCTATTTTTAAAGTATATTATTGTGTAAAGGCTTAATTATTTAAAAATGTAAAACTATTTGCTACTGTTTAAAATCCACCTGGAAACTGTTTAATTCCCTAGGTTTAAAGAAAAGATTTAAAAGGTAAAACTCAAAGCTCAACCCAGTCTAAGTTGGTAAACTATATTTAAAAGAAAAAAAACCCTGCTCTGTCAGTGCCGACCCTAAGAAAGGGTGACACCTCAAACTGCTGGCACAGGAAAGGCCAATTGCTGGCTCGGAGGCCTTGAATACCCAGGACAATGGAGCTTTTGAAGTCACATTAGACATTCGTCTTTGCCTCAGGCTAAGACAATAGCAGGCTAAGACACTCAACCTTCCTGTGGGAGGCGCAGGAAGCTTCCCTCACGAGGGACAGGCCCCTCATTCTACTTCAAAGGGATGGACATTTGCTTACAATTGGGAAAAAGGGAGAAAAAAAAAACAGACAAGTGACATTTGGTGTTTAAAATGCCTAGTTTGCAATTGAACTTTCAAGACATTTAACGTTGCCACAAGAATGAGGAAAAATCTGAAAGTGGGTAGTTTTAAATCTAATTTCATGCTGTCCATTTGAAGACTTGGTAGGACTTACTACTGCATAAGGAACAGAAGTTATAAAGAATAACCGATTGCGCAAAAAGTATTAATGTGGCGAACATAACATTGTGTACACATATCCCAGGGGTAATTGCGCATCTATGTACAAAATTGGGAAATGTTAGGCCAAATCTTTCATGGTTAAAATTGCCAAAATGTCACAGAAAGACTAAACCGGGTCCTACAGATTGAATTGGATTGAAATGTAACCCACAAAATATGTAAGCTGTGTATCTGATTTTCTTAGAGGTCAGAACTACATAAATATGTGTTTGTGGGAAAGTTAGATTTTGGTCCCAATGGCTATGGGAGGTTCCAGACATTGGAAAAATCATCCCATAACAAACATTACATCCTTTGCTGTCATCCAATTAGCGAAAAGCAAGGTAGAGATTATGCTTTTGCCCAATCCTAGCATTAGGGGTGTGGACAGTAAGACTGCCCCGCCATATAATTTAATGATGTCATTTGGCATGATAAATAAGGGAACCTCACAGCACACAGGGACTGATTCCTGACTTCATCCTGATTTTCTGCGTGGCGCCCTGTTCCTGAATTCTCCATTTTTGTTGCCGATTCCTGATTTTCCTTACAAAGCCAAGGCCTCAGCATTGCTGAACTTCCTTTTAAGCTAGACCCCAAACTCTGATGCAATCCCAAAACCCCAGGGAAGCATCTTGATCCAGCTGGCTGTCACGCTCACCTGATTCCCACGCAGGCGCAGGTCTGGCTTCGAGTGCTGATGCTTCTTCTATGGTGAAGCGCAGGACTCTGAAGATGGACTCACTGGCTCGCAGGAATATTCCCCTGTGCGTGAAAAGGGAGTATTACCTACTGACGGAATAATGCTCAAGCCTCCCCTCCAAGATACCCTTCCTCGATTCCCCGTGAAGTCTCACCTTAGGGTCTGGAAGGATGAGTTCTCCATCCTGCTTCTGATGCAGGGGCGCGTTGAAACCCAGTTACTTCACAGGATTGAGGTTTGATGGGAGTTCAAATAAGCTTGACTATTCAGGTAAGGCACTGTAAGAGTTCTGTAGCAAGTTCAAAAGTTCAAGCTTAATAATAATGTTCATTGTCTTATTGCAGCAAGCGCTAACGCTTATGTCTTTTTCCCCTTAGGGGCCGGGGTTCTGAATGCCGGAGATATGGCGCCGACCCGAAGTGAAACGTGCAGTTCCAGTAAATGACAGGTAAGTTCTGGATGAGCGTTCGGGTAATGTCTTTGCATTCGCTCATTCAATGTCTGTCTTTTTTCCCCATAGGGGCCGGGGTCCGGAATGCCAGGAAGCGGCAGGACCCGAAATGAAATGGGAATGACCCAACAGGTAAGTCTTAGAAGGAAACTGAGCTTTTCCTATTCCCTTCCTTCTCTCACCTTGTGTTCTTGTCTTTTTTTCTCTAGGCTCTGGGATGTGGCTGCGGACCCGGATGAACGCTGCTGAAGATGGAGGTGCCCAGGAAAGGTGAGTGAAATGCAGCGCTGCAGCGATCGAAGCGAAATGCTTTTAAAATGATGTCTTCCCTTTCAGGATCGTCGGTGTGAAGTCTCTGTGATGCAGCTTTAGCAGGTAAGGTCTTCTTTCTCTCCAATTCTCTCTTAGCAGGTGACCCAGGATGCTGACAGGCGTGGCTGAAGTCCAGAAGCAGGAGCTGACACAGTGAGCGTCCAGCTGCGAGGAGCAGAACAACGCGAAGCGTGAGTTGCTGATCGGGTGTGGTTTAAATAGCTTTGGAAGAAGTTCCAGGTACGTATCCTTCCACCGATCAGGTATGTACCCTTTCCCGACCACACCCAGGGGAAAGTAGTTCCACAGGTAAAGTAGTTCCATTCAGGCCTCAAGAGGGCCTGGATGTAGCAGCATGGTCTGCAGCAGGTAAGTGCACCTTAAAACACTTGAACACATGTCTAGCTTTATGAGCCTGGTGCCTAAGGCGCCAGGACAGGGGTCCAACATGAGCCTGGCGCCTTATTGGGCCTGCTGGCACTTCCCTGGGGGAAATGATGCCTGCCTCTGGGGTTGCTGGGTCGGACCTGGCTCCTTGGAGGTAGGCATCATGACACTGGCTTGCTACCACCAAATGCTTGCCTGCTGAAAAAGCGCCATCCCACTGATCTCCAGTAACCAGTGCAGACTAGTGCAGTCTCCAGTCCAGAGCAGACCGGTGACCAGAACCGCCCAGCTGACCTTATCCCACCAGAGGAACTGATCCGTGTGATGACCAGAACCCTTGACGGTCCAAAATCCTAAATTAAAGTGGAATAAGTATTAATAGGAAGCATAGAAAATCATAGCATACCTTGTTTTGTTCCATCCCAATCTCTAAACCATCCTATCCTTACCTTAAGAACTTGTAATATTGTCACAACAATTCTTGAAACCTTACCTTTTATGTCCTGCGCTAGTGCTAACTTCTTTAAATAATATGGTCTTGTGAAATCCCAAACCCTTAATCCTCCCTCGGGTAATCGGACTTATTCCGCCAGGGGGACACGGAGGTGCTGGGGTTGGTTCCGCGGATCAACTCTAGAGCTTACTGTGTAACCTAGCCTGAATGCCCTAGTGTAGAATAAAACTATCCTTGTAAAAATGTATTTGTTTTCTTTTTCATGCCTTTATTTTCCAAAATCGCCTTTCATTCAACAGTGCAATTTAATAGCTAGAGACTTCATTTCAACTCTGGACTATACCCAAGACCCATAGCTACATCCCAACCTAAAAACCACACCGTTTTTCTTAAAAACCGCTTGGTTAAATTAAGGCGGGAGTCCGCATTTCTTCAAAGTTTTACATGTGTGATTTTTGTTTTAATTCATTTTGAAACTTCCATTAAGATTCAAAGTGTTTACTTTTGTTCAAACTATAGCTCATGATTGTTAGCATCTTTCCAAAGTTGCTCCCATAGAAATGTATACTGAATTAAGGATTTTTGCACACTTTTCATGGTTTTGGTCAGCCATTTTCGAATGTCATTTTAAAAGTGCAAGATTGCAAACCCGTTTTTCTCTTGTTTGGGGAGGGAAGGTGGTATTTAAATTCTCTTTACTTTTCTTTATTCCTGAATGTCTGCTACTTCCTTACATCTGTTTAGAATTGCTTATTGGTGGGTTGAGGAATATTGCATGGGGAAATCCTAATCTAAGTGCTATCTTTTCAAACAAGCCAAAAGTGTTCTTTACTCTGATGGTTTATATTTTGTGTTGCTTAAGAGTGAATTTAAGTGCATTCAATACCTTTTTATCTGTTATTGTCACCACATTGGTGATTGCTGCTCCCTATTACAAAGTATATGTTTAATTTGAATTGTAAATAAATAAATATTACCTTTACCAACCAGCCTGATTCCTGGTCCATTGTGACCTGGGGTATTTTGAGAAGGGGTGTGATATGAGTGGTATATCACTCAGAATATTGAACCTATAGACATAATAAAATAAGCATTTCAGCTGTGCGCTGCATACTAGGCTGAGACCAGGGTATCTTGCCTTATTGAAATACTTAACAGAAGGAATCAACTCCAACATTCTCTCTATCCCTCACTACTGTCTATCCAACTGCTCCACCATATCTCTAATAAAGGATTGCCAAATACACCTCTACAAGATCCACAGGGTCAAACCACAAACTGACTAACCCCTGCTTCAAACATTCCAAAGCGGGGAGGGCTCTAGCTTCCCAGCCACCAATGCCCATCTCCGAATGCTCTGCCTCTACATCAACGCAATGAACCCTCCTACTGGCCATTGAGGAAACAACTAAAACCTATTCTCTTCAATTGACTATGGACTGCTTCGGGACTACCTTGATACCAGCCCCTCCCCCTGCCTTCTCCCTGCCCCGTCCCTCCCGCTTCATGGTACCTAGTACCTTGGTGCCTTTTGGGTTGTGTGTGATTAATAAATGTAAAAATAAATAAATAAAATAGACCTATTGTTGTCAGAGTCTTCCTTCTGGTTCGCCACAGTGCACACAGTGAAGCACACAACCATTCACTTGATACAGTAATGTATAAAGTATTATTTCTAGGCCACTAACACACTTAAAAATAAAACACGCATGTAAGAGTGGGGCCTTGTGCCCAAGAGTCCCAATGCTTCTCCCCAGAATGTATTGGATGCAGGTAAAGTATGTGTTGGTGTTTGTTCAAGAGTAGAGATGCAACAAAGCTACTGGGTTAGTAAAATGTTTTCTTATCTTTCAAATGGTACCACCCGGGTGCGAAGACCAAACCGCAGTGCAATGGAAGGCTACAAAATAGACCTTTTCTCAATATTATCCTATGGAGGACAGTGCGAGACAAGTGCTTTGCTTTCACTTACCCTCCTGACTCAAGATTCTTCCAGAGCACTGGATGGGTCATCTGAGAGGGGCGCGAGTTCTGGGGGGTTGCTGGTTCCGGTGAGAGGTGCTCAGGAGCTGCGTGTGGAAGGATTCTTCTAGCCAGTCCAGGAGCTGAGGAAAACCCTTGGTGATGGAGAAATGCATGAAGCACTGATGCAGCCCTCTTCAGGACACTTCACAGGATGGGGAAAGGAGAGTTTCAGCAACGGCCACCGTACACAGACGATGGCAGGGTTGTAGAAGTCCTTCCAGAGCAAGATCTCCAAGATGGGAGACAGAAAATCATCAGGAAGGAGACGTATACCACAAGCTGTTGAGAACCAAAGTTACTGCTGCAAACGCGGAACAGCAACAGTTCTAGCGAGGTAGCCTACTGGAGAGCTGGTCAATCCACTGGATGGTCCAGGGAAGCTTGTGAACGCTCAGGACGGCTAGATCCTCAAGAACACGTTGATACTGGTAGGTGACCCCCTACACAGGGCTTTTGCAAACCAGGTAGTCCAACCGGGTCAGACACAGGAAAAGATGCTGGGTCTCGTTAGGAGTCTACTTCAGATCTCCAGTCAGCTGTTCTTCTACAAAAGGATTTTTGGCACCAATACTAATCTGAAGAAATGGGTTTTCTTTCCTATCCAAAATACAGCCTGGAAGCCAGTCCAAACTGACCAATGGTAAGGCTCTGCACCATTCCAACAGCCAGGAGTTGTCCAATCAGGGACAGCTATTGGTTTCACTCGTGCCCCACACTCACTGGCACCATGGATGTGAAGTGGAACCAGACAGTCCCACCGCTTCCTTAGCCAAACACACACAAAGGCATCAATGGCCCGCAAAAACTGTAGCTTTCCTGGGAAAGCGCGTGACCTAATATGGGATTTCCTGACCTGGCGAAGCAGGACAACGGCCAAACAACAATATGGACAAAGAGCACGCACAAATCTCATGGTTTGGCATTTTTGGGGCAATAGCCATGTTTAATAGCCATATGCTGTAAACGTGAATGTGCACACTAGAAATAACAAAAAAATGTTACAAATATAATTGCTGCCACCAGCTTGTCTTTATAGCACATATAAAAGTAACCAACATTGTCAAGTGTAAAAAGCTACAGTGATACAAAAGTATCCCCACTGCATTGTAAAATGCTGTGTGCAAGGTAATAAAAGTTACAAAAAGTAAAATACAAAAGGAAAAGAGTTTCCCAGCACGAACTGATCAGTTTCCACATAGCAAAATGAGCAAAAGGCCAGGGGAGTGAAGCTGAAGGCTTCACTTCCCTGTAAAAATTTAGGACGGGTTCAAAAACAAAAGCAAAAAGATTGGGGGTCCATAGAGCTATGTAATGAAATTTGACAAAAAGATAAATATTTCCTACTATCTAGGCTTAAGGGTAGATCTAGAGGCACAGCTCACAATCACTCCTCTTCCTCTCCCTACTCCTCACTCCTTGACCTCCTCCGATTCCAAAGACAAGGCCGAGCCCAGTGGGAAGTAGGATAAAGAAACTGCGGAGGAGGTTCTCAGTCATGTCTCAGAACAAATTGTTCCCACGAATTGTAACGGTGATATCTGCCCTGCAAAAATAGAGTATGTACCGTGCTTCTTGCCTCTTATCACAAAGTTTAACGCCTCATTTGCTGAAAGGATAGTCCCAAGGGACATCAAACAAGTGCGTATAACTCTTAAAAAAGCCCTCCTTGGACCCAGGGGTGGCAAATAACTATCGCCCGATTAGAAAATCCCTGTTTCTCCTAAAGATCCTGGACAAGATGGCACATGAACAGACCCAGGCTTTTTCGAGTAGGTATTGCCTACTAAGTCCCAAGCAATCAGGTTTCCGGTGCTTTCATAGTACGGAATACACACTACTGGATCTTAAAACCAATATTCTACTAAAAATGGAGAAAGGCAAAGGTTCGCTATTGATGCTTTGGACCTTAGAGGTGCCTTTGATCTGGTGGATCATTCTATCTTAGCTAATAGGCTATGTGAGAGCTTTGCAGCAAGCTGGGTGCTTTCCTTCCTCGCAGATCGCACAGCCAGGATCTACAATGAAGAGGCCATGTGAGGTGGTTATGCCTTGGACTGCGGAGTGCCGCAAGGATCCTGCTGGTCACGTAAGCTCTTTAACTTATTCATGTTGACTTTGTTTGATCAACTGTATAGAGAGGGTACTTGCTATGCCAACCATGCTGATGACACTCAGTGTCTTATCCCACTTACTGGGAATTACATCAGAAACACTGAGGTCATCAATGCAACCTATAACAAACTCCAATGTTGGATGCTGCACAATGGCCTAGCAATCTCCTAAGCTGCGTCAACTTGGCCTACTCTTCCATACAAATTGCTGACTGTGTGTTGCCCATCCTTAAAAAAGTGAAGACCTTGGGAGTCACCTTTGATCAACAGCTATCTATGAGAGCTTGCATCAGTGGTCTAGTGTCGAACTGCTCATACTACATCAAGCGACTAGCTCAATTGAGAACTTACCTTCCAATGCCCAGCTGTGTGCCTTAGCTAGACCTATTTTAGGCAATCGGCTGGACTATTTGTTCGGTAAGATTTTCATGGAAATGGTAAATCTTCATGACCTGGATCAAACGCAAAACTTTCTGCTTTACTGGTGGATTATTTAACCTAATAACTCTGTGGGTCGGAACCTTTTTCCACACCCACATAATCTTTTACTCTTTGTATGGGTGTCATTTGTAAGACTCTCCATAGTGTCTTTTCAAAGTTATCCTCTTTAACAACTTTTTGGCAATAAGTGCCTTTTGTTTCTGGGTTGCCCTAGGGACTCCCTTTTTAACTTTCTCTGGCTAACCTTGAGTGAACTATAGTTGCCAAGGGTAGGAAAGGATCTTTGGATCCCTTTTACATTTTATTTGGTGAAACCAGTACACCCCACGTGTTATGGAGTGCTGGGTAGATACAATGTATCCCCTTTCACACTAAACCTGTCACAATTCTGTTACAGGGACAAGATTACCCTCAATGGCTGGTGGCAGTGATACCTTGTATTCATTTGGTGTTCTCAGCTGCAGTAAAGGCACCGAAGGGTGCTCATTTTACCAAAATGGCCCGGTCTTCTTTTTTCGCCATTTTAGTGTTTCTTGTTCTTTCCTCCGGCATCCAAGGTGGGAAATTCCTTTGTGTGATTTTTATCTTCAGCTGGAGTCCCCTGGACTCCCCGCCCAGGTTCCAGTCTGTCTGTGAAGGCAGGAAGCGAGGGAGGAGTCCAAAACTCCACAGCCCTTTGTCTTCCTCCTTGCCTGAATGGGGACAAATCCCAGTGGGGGGCTGGCTGTCCTGATTGGACAATAATATATAAAGGGCAACAATTTCACTCCTGCTCTGACAATTAACTGGGCATTTCTGGATTGTACATCTAGGATTTGCAGCAGGTACCTAAAACACTAAATGACAAGTCAGGTCTCCACAATTTAAGGGCTTCCCAAGCACATAATGGGCCCATCCTACAACCATGCTTCCGCTAATTCTACTACATATTCCATGGTACCAGAAAAGCCCATTACTGGTAAATGGATGTTACAAGGCCTCTTATTTTCCCTCTTTCTGGATTAACATTTTGTCTGATCCACTGCCAATCGTGGCACACATACAATCCTATATTATCTTCCCAATTTGTTGGTTCTGTGCATCCCCCCAACCTATTCATGCTCCTTGCCCAGTTGTCCACTCTTCTTCCTTCACAGACTAAGGTCTGGTTACTCTGGGCTTAAGCACAGTAAGCCATTGTCTCCGACATGACACCAGTGCTGCAAGATAACCGCAGTTGTGACTGCCACAATATACAAGCTTCATAACATTATGTGTGAATGTATGTGCATAAACATATACACTATACTATACCAACACTCAACACTCACAAGCATCTGTATATATGTGCATATTTTCACATTTGTATACACACGTTGTGGTGTGTACAGATCCGTGCAAACATGCATGCACGCCCAAGTATGTGCATGCAAATAGGTATGTGTGGATGTATATTGTGACTAATCTAATGAGGGCGTCCCTTCACCCCTAGGGGGAGACCTTTCCCATGGGGCCAGGACTGTGCATGTTCCAGCCCTCCCTTGAGAAGCACATAGCACAAGTGCTGTGCACTAGCAGAAGGGGCTGTGGACCAGTGTGCCTCCCAGAGAGGGAGGTGGTGGGGGGGGGGGGACACCAGAACTCCGGCAATCTCTGGAGAACTGGAAAATCCCTCACTGGAGCAACCAAGTAAGTCACCTTCCAACAAGGAAGTCTGCGAGATGCCGACCTGGTGTGCAAGGACCCACAGAAGGGCGTGCCAAGAACAGAGGCGAATGGGAGCAAAAAAGCAGCCAAAAGGAGGAGGAGCTCCTTAGCATGCTGTCTAAACAAACCACTTGTCCTAAAGTGCGCAAACTGCTGGAGAGCAAAACCACCCCGAGAAGGCAAAAGGGACTGGCGGAGCACCCGCCAACCAGAAGGGATAACCGAACGAAGATTGATCAGAAGGGACACCGTCAACCCCAGAGAACGCCTGAACGCTGCCGGAGCCTCAGAGGGAAGTACCGCTGCCCGGAAGACATGCACCAAAGAAACAGGTATGCGGGCAGAGCAAAGGGTGCTGGAGGTTTCGGAGAGCAACCATAGGACAAGAATAAGAGGGTCAGGGACCCTGAAAGAAGCAGAGTGCAGTCGGAGCATATGCTTGGCAGGAGAGTAAACCAAGCTTTTGCAACAGCACAGTGCAAGTCCGAGACCCTCACCGATATGAGAACTAGCGAATAAAAGGGTATGGGGCCTTGAATAAAGCAGAGACAATACAGAAGGGAGCATATGCTTGGCAGGAGAGTAAACCAAGTCATTGTAACATAATATTTCGAATCTGGAACTGGGACCCATGGAAGAGTCGAAGAATAATAGGGTCAGAAGAGTAAATCAAGCTATTCCAATCACACATCGAAAGACTCACACCCACATGCATTTTTCCAACCCTCTACTGGTTAATAAAAGTTTATAACCAAAAACAGGCCACGTTTGTGTTTGAGCCTTACTTCTGCCCCCTTTACAATATGCACATACGCATGTGTCTGCAAATGTATGCATATGAGTGCATGCATGTGCATATAGTAATGTACACGTAAAAGCACACACTCATGCACATCTGCATATTGTGGTAGGCTTATCAATGATACACCAAACACAATTACATCACTTTGACCTGAGTGTTCTTAAAAGTATCGTTCATAGGTAACGTCCGGATAAATGGCTAGAATGACATATCGGAGAAAGTGATAAATTATCATCAGGTCTATGCTAAAACATACTGTGTGCAGATTCAGATGAAAAGAAAGTGGGGTACTCTATAGGATTTGGCAGATTAGGTTAATTAACGCCCTATTCTTAAAAGTCTGTCTCCACCTCTCAGACACCCTAAACTAAAATCTAAATAGGATGGTCAACTTAAAGTCATAATAGTTACTCCCAGATATGTTCCAACATTTGAACAAACGAAAGAGTTAAAAACCTACTCTTTATAAGTCCAGACCTATTTTAACACAATCAACAAATCGTTCCTCTGGGCAGGCTCTTGCAGCAATTACTCAGTCTGGACTTACTCGTCTGGCCTCTCTGCTTTCACCTGGCTTTTTCAAGACCATACCCAAGGTGTTAATATTGCATCTGTCCTCAAGGTTTACTGTGGTCAGTTCCAGCCACTGGTGTTCCCAGCATTGGTTCTGGCCTTTCTCATCACTTGGGTTCGACGCAGGTGCTTCGCAGGCCTATTCTAGACTGTTTTTTGTTTTTTTGGTTCAAAACTCGTAACAGGTCTTGTCTGACTTTTGATTCTGTTTAGGATTCACTAACTTCTAGACAGGTTATATTCAGGATTTTCACCAGTACCCTCCTGAGTCGTTATTTGTTCAGGATTCCCAAATGGTCTCTTCTGAACCTTGGTTCCAATAATGATCCTCAAACTGTGCTCCTGGACCGCTGGATTCGCAGATATTTTCTGGACCATGGTTTCATTCAGGTTTCTCAACTGATCCCTCCCGAAATTTAGGTTTAAGTGGTATTTTCTCTCTTTGGACTCTTGTTTTCTGATTGGTTATTCCCTATAGGGTTCTTCAATTCCTTTTGTTAGTGTATGATCATCCGCTCTTTTGGATTGGTTAATTATGATATGCAGCATCCTTCCTAACGAAGTGTGACTAGGAGTTCAGTGTGTGCAGCATTCAGCATGATCTTGTAAACCCCTTTGTGGGGGTTCTCTCAGCCTCGCAGGAGATGGTGTAGCGCTAGAACCACTGATGCCCGGTAAACCTTAGTCTCCTTTCTTCCTTTCCTTCTGTGGATGTCACAAGTTCTCAAACTGTGATTTTCAAGAACTAGTTTTCCCAGCATTGCGGGTACCTTTTTGCAAGGCGTCTTGGATCATGTAGTTCTGGGATCATCTAGCACCCACCTGCCCCGGCCCGACCCTGCAAAAAGGAGACCTCAAATGTAGTTTTGGGAATATTCCCCCCCCCCCCGTAGAGAACTTTGTAAGGAAGGCATGGTATCAAAGAAAGACAGACAAGTGATCACAGTTCAAGGGTGTTTATTAAACTGCAAAATGGGTTAGAAACACCTAATCTAAACCTAAATCTAAGATGAAAGCAGACTACAACCATCAAATAATTATACAGTCCTAGTGGAGTCTAGTCAAATAAGAAGGGCCTACACTAAAAAACCTATTGCCTATCCTTACTGCTATGCTACAAATAGTGTGGATAATGTTCACAAGAAAAGAAAGAAGTGTTCACAAAATGATAGTCAAGATGTTATGGCCGGGGTCTCCATTCCCCATGTTTTTATCATGGGACAAGGCGGGTCTCTTGAGCGCAGCACACTCCTGAGCTTCTCTGGCACAAACCCACAGTTCCTTTTCACTAGATCAGGGCCATCTGTGCCCCAGTCTCTTCTCATGCAAAGTGTTTTGCTTCAGAAGGCCTGATATGCCAAAACAACTGAAGTATTCCATGACACAGGAGGAAGTTATTACTTATATAGTCACTTTATTAACTTAACAGATATCTATCATATAGTATAAGGGGATATGAACAGAGCAGTATGCAGTGAGACCACCTACTTCTCCAACCGCCAGCTCACTGTCCTCTCCATTCCATTTTCCACATTCCTATTCTAGATCCCTCATCATCAGCACCAGCTGTAGTATGCAATACTACACATCCCTCTTCTTCCACGGGACCTCTCTCGCTAAAGTCCATCAAGTGACTTGGTCTTCTATAACTCCTTCCAAAACGTGATCTCGAGGACTGTACTCCATTTGAGACTTGTACTCCACTTGGTATGTGTGTTGAATTTGATAACGACAAATTATAATTCATCACATTCCTATCCACATCTACTTACACTTTCATCCTTACCCACACTGGGCCCACTGGGCATTAACATTACACGCCCATTATTCCACACTCTCCCATCACACGTTCTCACAGCATGTTTGAAAACTTCAATAACTTTAATCGGATTTGACCACTTACTTACTTTCATGCTCAATGCCTCTGGTAAATTAATCCTCACATAACAACCAACACAAGGACTACTATTGGTTCTGAATCTTCTTTTATCATGCCATGTTTTGTTATTGATCTGTCTCTTCCTGATCTTTGTTTCTACATCACTTGCTAACACTTCCATACCTAACACATTGCTCATCCATTATGGGAATAATTTGGTATTGGCATTTCTGCCTCTACTCAACTCAAAAGGTGACACTCCTGTCATGCTATGTGGAGTAAACCTATGTGCAATAACAGTCATTCTCACCACTTCCTTCCAATTTTTCCCATTCGACCAGGCCCATCTAATTGCTTCCTTGAGTATCTCTCCACCATACTATTCGTCTGGGGTGATAAACAGCACTGGTTAAATGCGTAATAGACTTCCCTTTTAAATACTCCTCCATCTCCTTGGATTTAAATTGAGAACCATTATCAGACAAAATCACCTCCGGATAACCCTCACGACCACACACTTCTTCCAAAAAAATCAATGATACTCTTGGTTGTCACATTTGACAACATTTTGATCTCCGGCCACCTAGTAAGCAAATTGATCACCACAACACAAAATGTCTGATAACCATCACTCCACACAGGACCCAAAACATCTATACCCATTTTCTTCCATGGTCTATCCGGTATATCAGTCACCACCATCGGATACTTCTCATTCACACAACTTTTGTCAGACTTGTTGCAAAGGATACAATTCTGACACTCCTTTTGATTTGTGCATCACAACCGGGCCACCAATGTGCATTCTTTATTCTGTTCTTCGTTTTGGAAATGCCTTGATGTCCTTCGTGTCCCAATTGTATTATCCCTTCTCGGATTCCCACAGGTGTAACTAATCTGTCTCCTCTCAGCAGATAATCATTCTAACAACTTAGTTCATCCCTGACACTCCAAAACCCTTCAACTTCTGCTCCTTGGATTTCATTAGTAGGAACTATTCTTCTATTGATATTTTCCATTACAAACATCATCTTTACATCTTTCTTCATTTCTTCTGTCCATTCCTCTCTGGAGATAGCTGTGTTTTGAAGAGCACAAATCGTCTCTTGTTGTCCTTCCACTTCATCACTTTCCTCTTCCAAATTAGTCAGCCTGGACAGGCAGTCTGCAGCATAATTCTTCACACCAGGAATATATTTCACCACTATATCAAATTCTTGCATTTGAGCAACCCATCGTCTAATTCTTCCTGATACTTTACCCAATCCTTTAGTCATGAACACTTCCACAAGCGGTTTGTGGTCAGTGTGTAGTTCAAATCTCATTCCCCCATACAAAGCTTCTGAACTTATCAACTCCCCTCACAATGGCCAATGCTTCCTTCTCTATAGTCGCATATGACTTCTCTGCTCCTTTTAATAAACGTGAGGCAAATGCTACGATCTGTTCCTTTCCATCATATACTTGTGTTAACACTGCCCCTAAACCAACGTTGCTTGCATCGGCCGTGATCATTGTATGTCGACCTCGCACATAATTCTTCAGGGCTGGTGCTGTTCCTAAAGCATTCTCGATATACTTTAATTCTTTCTGACACTCCTCATTCCATTCAAATTTCCTGTTAATTTTGGTTAGATCTCTCAATACTGCGGTGTGATCTGAAAATGTCCTTACATACTTCGAATAATATTCGGCCATGCCCAAAAATGTCCTTAACTACTCTCTGTTGCTTGGAGTGGCCATTTCCTCTTTGGCAGACATCAATTCTGGTCTGGGTGCAATACCATCTCTCGATATGGCGTGACCCAAATACTCAATTTCTTTTCTATTGATCTTCGATTTTTCCTTACTCAAGAGTCATACCAGCTCTATACAGTTTCTTTAGAAATTTCTCAAGCCTTCTATTGTGTTCTTGCTCAGTATCTGCATAAATGAGCATATCGTCTTGAAAGAAAATTACACCTTCTTCTCCATCTAATATGCGAGGCATAATTTTCTGGAATACCGAGGCTGCCGAGAGGAGTCCAAATGGCATTCCCCGGTACTGATATAGCCGTTCTGGCGTGATGAATGCAGTTAAATGTTTTGAATCTTATGTAATTGGACTTGATGGTATGCAGATGTAATATCTAATGTTGAAAATACTTTGGCCGATCTCATTGTTGATAGGAATTCCTGAATATTTGGCAATGGATGTCTTTCTGGAATGATACACTTGTTCAGCTCCCTTAGATTGATACATACTCTGAGCTTTCCTGAGCTCTTCCTCACAATTACTAGTGGTGGCACCCATACCGCAGCATCTATTTTCTCAATAATACCTTGTTCTTCTAACTTTTTTAGTTCTCTTTTTACCTCTTCTCTCATGGCCAAAGAAACACTTCTCAATTTTTGGGCAACTGGTATGCACTTTTCTTTGAGTTGTATGCGGTGCGTAATGCCTTTAACACATCCAATTCCATCTCTGAACACATCCATCTTTATCTTTTCTGTATTTTTCTCCATAGACTGAACCGCATATATGGATTCTTCCACACTGGCATCCAGCCGTACCCTCAGCCATGCCTGATGCATCCAACTTAGTAGAGGTGATGCACCTCTTTTTGATACATAGACTTTGCCTATTGCCGTCCTGTCTTTGAAGCCCAATGTGGCTCTGAAACATCCGAAAATATCTATTTTCACCCCTCCATAAGCACTGGGATTGATGCCAGCTTCATTCAGCCACTTAGGACCTATTTTTCTCCATACTGCTTCTGGTAATAGTGTGCATTTCGCTCCAGAATCTGTCATCATCTGGATAGGATTACCATTTACCACGATAATGGTACTTAAACTTTCCAATTCCACCTCATTGTCATTATCACTGATGGCAAAGAGACATTCCTCTCCCTCATCATTTCCTTCATTGCCAATCCAATTCATGTTGCTCTTGGCTATTGTGCAACATTTAGCCATATGACCTTTCCCATTACAGTTTCTACATATGTGTAGGCCAGGACAGTCGGGGCTACAAGCCCAATCTGACAGGCTGTCACATCTGAAGCAAGTTCTATTCCTACCTCTGCCTCTTCGACTAGCTTGGAGTCTACGACTTGCCATAAAGCGTCCCTGGTTGTAGACACCAGGCCCATAACCTCTACCTCTTACCATTATATCTGGATGTGCTTTGAACCTTGAATTCTTCCTTTTTCCTCATGGCGTAACTATTGTGATTGCTTCCATTATCTGACTGTGTAGAATGAAGAACATTGATAGTCGATTCTGCTTTTATTGAACTGTCCTTCACTTTATCTTCCAATGTCTTAACACAATTTTCCCTGTGTTCCATTTCTTTCACAATAAGCAGCACTTCATCAAGAGGTGGATCATCTTCAGCCCACAACTTCTCTGATTTTACCACTACCACATTCCAACATAAATTGATCTCTCAATCTTTCCTCCAATTGCTGTCCAAATTTGCAATTCTTTGCTAGTTTCCTCAGAACTGTTATATACTGTTCAACAATTTCTCCTATTTCTTGCAAACGTTTGCCGAATCTTTATCTCTCCAGTAGAGTACTCAATTTTTTTTCATAATGTTTGTTCATTTTGGCAATACATGTTACGCTCACCTGGTATCCACAGGGACGCCACCCAGCCGGGTTACTCACTGGTATGCTTCTCAGCTTTGCCCTGATGTGGTCTGCGGGGAAGGTTCTGCCTGAAAATACAGGAGGACTGTGTTCAAGACTGACCGACTGGGGTAAGTATCCGCCCTCCACCCCCGTATGATTTCAGTCCCTCTGGCGCCCTCTCCTCACCTTGTGGTAGAATTAGGCGTGCTCTCCGTCCTGCCTTCTTTGCAGCGGCGCGTTGTCTTTCATGGGCGAGTGCGGTCCAGTTACTTCACTGACGCCGGCCCGTTTGATATTGTTCAGGTAGGTCTTATTGCTGTTCTTTAGTTTTGTTGCTATCCTGCATGCCTTTCTTTGTTTAAAATGTCACTTTTTTTCTCCCTTAGGTATGCGGAGCTTCAGCGCGGCGAACTGGCTTGGTTGAGCCCCGCTGGTAAATGTTGGTACATTAAGAGCGCTATGATGCGGTAAGTAAGCGCTATGCGCAGCAAAGTCTTGCCTTTGCTAACCTGTGTTTTCCTTCCTTATAGGTCGCGGTGTTCTTCAGCATGAGTGGAATGTCCGCAGTGGTGCCAGCCGAGAGGCTACCAGCCAGGTAAGCCTTTTGAGCAGTTCATAATTTGTAAATGTCTCTACTGCTTTCTTTAATGTTGCCTCTATCTTCCTCTTTCAGGTTGTTCTGTCCGGGAGGCGTGCAGATTCGAGGAAGCTGTTCTCAGTAGCTGCGAGTGTTTAAAGATGAAGACTGCAGGCGAGATGCTGCTGCTAATGATGTTCCTTTTGTCTCCTTGAAGGTTCTGCTTCTCCGAGGTAATAGCTGGACACGGTGAGCGTCACGTTGCAAGCTGCAAAGTAACACGAAGCATGTTGTCTTGCTCGGGTGTGGTTTAAATAGCCCCAATAAAAAAACTCCAGGAAAAGTAGGCCCTAGGCTACCACGCCCAAAACACTAGACCGCATAGCTTGGTTCTTTGGAACCAAGCTATGTGGATGCCTCCATGTTGGCTGACAATAATAAAGTAGTTCGCAAGCAAATTGTTTATTCATGGTGTATTAGCCTGGCGCCAGGACTGGCCCCATGAAGGCTTTTGAAGAGGATGCCGGGCTCTAGAGGCCGGAGTCCTGACTCCACCTAGCCAATGGGTTTGCCCGAGGGGGTTTTGGGCGAGGGTCGTGACAATACATTTTTTATATTCGTTCATATCCCATGCTTCCGCTGCTGGTAGGTCTGGTAGATATTCATATTTCTCTTGGCCTGCTGGGCCTAAACATGCAAGAGCAGTGATTTCTTCCTCTCTACACTGTAGTTGGTGCCGCACACCACGGTAGCATAATGTTCAAATGACTTCAGCCACCTTTTCCACAGTAAAACTGGTTCACCTGCTTCTGGTAAGAACATGGCTGGTGGTGGAACACCATGCATAGACATGTTTTCTATTTAGGTATGGTCTCCTGCTCCACTTAGCTCAATGATTGGGTGGCAGTCACTTTCCAATTCCCAATTCTTTCCCTTTTCTTTTTATTCTTGCAATTCCCAATTCTTTCTTTCTTTTTTTTTAAGACTACCTTTACTTGAAGTGTAAAATGGTTTATGTCTTTCACTTTGTAATATGATTTATGTCTTTCACCTTGTTTATGCCAGGATCTCGTATTTTAAATATTTCATGCTTTTATTTTTTTTTAACTGAGACGAGGAAGGGGTGATCAATCTACACGTCTTATGTTCACACGCGTAAAGCAGTGCCTCAGCTTCCGCTCACGCACTCAATGCATATGCAATTGATTTGACTTGCAGGGCCGTGATTCTCCGTTTCGCTGTCTCCTATATGGAGACATTTGTTTATATGGATTCCAAAAGGGATGCACGCATGGACGTAAGCAACGTTGTTAGGGTCCTTTTTTCTTTACAGTTTCACACAAGCTCGCAAAATGCTTTCAAAAGATGCAGGCGCACGGCTTTCAAAAACAAACACAATTGTAAGTCCACTTTACAATTATTATTGTACTTGCGGTACCTTTTAACACAGCAGTCTTCAGTCAGTGAATATTCGTTGCTAGCTCTTCAGCGCAGCCACTTCAGCGATCTATGGTCTCAAACGGTGCGGGGGCAGACCAAAGATCCTTGTCGCCACTTGAAGTATTCCACAACACGGGAGGAAGTTATTACTTATATAGTTACTTTATTAACTTAACAGATATGTCTATCATATAGTATAAGGGGATATGAACAGAGCAGTATGCAGTGAGACCTCTACTTCTCCAACCGCCAGCTCACTGTCCTCTCCATTCCATTTTCCACATTCCTATTCTAGATCCCTCATTAGCGCCATCTGTAGTATGCAATACTACAACAACAAAAGTTCCTTCAGTTAACCTTCACATCGGGTGATTACCCCTCACCCTTGGATCCCCTCAGCCGGCCTCCTGATCCTTCTTTCAGTGCCAACCTCCCAAAGCACTTGCCAATTTAAACAGAGACTTCCGAAGGGCGATCTTGTCTCGCTGGGTCACTCTGTTAGACTATGGCAAGTGCGGGCTTCACAAAAATCACAGTTCGCACAGAGTCTCCCTCAGTCGGGCGCAAACACCTGTTTCACAATTCACTAAGTCGGGTTCACAATTTCACAATTCATAAAACTTCTGCAACGTGTCAAGGACTTTGATTGTACAAAGGGTTTGGCTTGACCCTTGTATGACCACATTGACACCTCCTGTAAGCCTTCCCTATGGCCTCTTGGTATTTGGAGTTTTCAATATAGTCTCTTAGTTCAGGAGAGAGGTTCCAGCCAGAGACCTTCGAATGAGCGCCCACATGGCGCCAGACCACTATCTCTGGTACCAAGTTCGTTCACAAAAAACCTGTAACTTAATTTTTTTAATGCTACCCCTGCAACGTTTAGCCCAAAAAAGTCAGCCCACTATCAGGTTCTTCCGACTCACCGGCTGTGCTGAACTCGTTGGAGTTTCTGTTGCCGCTGGAGTCAAGAACAGTACCACAGTGGCAACTGCATCTCCCCGCCCATCAGTGTGGGAGGGTTCCATGTACCCCTGACATCAGTCAAACCATTCGTCAGCTGCGATTACCAGTCTTATGTTTCTTTTGTCTGAGGCTCCGCGGGTCTGGGTTGAAAAGGGCAAGAGCAGCTCCCTCCTTGACGCCCTTTCGGGTCTCACCGCCTTTTTCCTCTTTTGAACTGCCATCCTGGAATAGCTGCTTCGTGCGTTCGGCCTTGCTCAGAGTGTGCTCTTGTGCTCTGCCTTTTATCCCGGTGGGGAAGGGACAGTGCAGTCAGGTGTGTGTATTTGTCGGTAATTGCCCGCCTCTGCCCGACACGTGTGTTGGGATAGGTCAGGCAAACGGCTCTGGCATTAGTCCGTTGTCGCTCACGGTATGAGAAAGTGTTTGTGTTTGAAAGGGGGATGGGGGGTTTCTAAATATCCTACTGGGCAGAATGAGTAAAAGGTGTCATAAGGCAGGGGAAACCGTGTCTCACGCTTCGGTGTCCCACTTCCAGACCCCACATCCAGGTGATCCTCCCGCACTGGTCCACCCCCAGGAACTGGATACAATAGCGTTGGCTGTGTCCTGGCCACCTGGATGACGGATCCCCCCCCCCCAGGGACTAGAGGGTGAGACACCTTCAGGTTTCTCACACCGTGCATGATGTATTTGAGTCTCCAGGGTGGGAAGAGGGTAAAACAGAATCCTGCCTCAACCACCCTCCGGGCAGGAGGCACATTCGGTAACAGCCTGGCCATCTCTGTCCCTAGAGACCGATCAACCTTACGATAGAAGGGGGGGGGGGGAAATCAAAGAACTCATCACTCTATGCCTTTTCACATATGTGCACATGAGTAAACGTGCATGTGTCCATACACATGCGCAAATATGCACACGCACCTGCCTGTATGTACGTGCGTGCATACAAGTACCTATGTATATGTGGATGCACTTTCTGTACCTGTGAACTTGTGAAAATGTGCGTTCATCAGTGAAGGCCGTTGTTCATCCCCTAATGTTCCAAGAGACCATGTGTTTCTAGCACAAGTTGGGGAACCAGGTGCTTGCTACTAAATCTGTGGCGCTGTCCAGATGCCCGCCTCCAGACTCATGCCATTAATGTTTGTCTAGAAACTAACCAGTAAAGTAAAATAAGTGTACCTATTCCATCTTCATGTGGGTCTGAGAAAGCAGTTTATTTGCTCCAGCCTTATGCTTACATTTACAGTGGAATAAATGAAGTAGACTATATAGAAATGTTGGTCTCAAAAATGTAGAAGGACTTGCATTCAATTTTACATTCCCGCAAAACACCCTCCCTTGTCACGCTCACCTTTTTCCTGAAGAACATCCCTTTTGATTTCTTGCTGTCCGCCACCTTGGTCTTCACCCCCAGGTGCTTCATGTAGGCAACAATAGCACTGAAAATGGCAGCACTGCAGAGAGAGACAGTGTTATAAATTGTCTGACATGTCTGTCAGTCCACCCATATCCCCAACCACTGTTACCAACAGATGCCCTGCTAAGACAAATTTTCCCACTGCTGTATTCCCATAGCATAAAAAGGGTATTGCTGGGAGGAGGCTCAACAGCTACCAATGCACTTTGGGAAGAAACTCAACTGTGGGGGTTCTAATGTACTGACAGGGCAGCGCTTATGGAAACCTAAGTTCATAGTGTTGATAGAATTGAGAGAACACTGCTATTGATAGCTCAACATTGCTAGACTCCATGGTGGGAGGTAGTCCGACCTGGTGAGAGTCCTATGGCAATGGCAGGGACGCTGCTGAACACACACTGATCAGGCTCTCTACTACCCACAGCAAAATTAAGCAGGGACACCATACTTGTGAGCAGGTCTGCAGTACTACTTTACTAGAAAACGAATGGGGCCTATCTAAAAAGGTCTCACACAAACCGGTTCCATTAGCACTGTACTGGAACTGTAGACAGGAAGCATGCACTACCTGCAGTCTTTGACATTGAAAACCGACTGCTCAGGTCCAACAGAGTACTGTCGGTGATGGCTCACACTACCAGGATCCATAGAACCATCAGAGGATTCCGGTAGACCAATCATGCTACAAGAGTCATAGCTCTGACAGGACAGTGCTGGAGGAAGTTCAGATTGCTTGAGTTCTAAAACACACAAGACATGACTGGGAGGAAGCACTCTGCTGTTATCCATGAAGAGATTGAAGGCTGCCCCTAAACACCCAACTCCATCCTAATTTTTAAGTCACTAGCTGATAGCCTGATTAATTATTTTTTAATAAATGAACATCACTGATGCAAACTTGGATCATACTCCAATAAGCAATACTCCCATAAGCCACACTCCCTAGCAACAAGAGCAACCCTTGACTACAGGAGCTCCCCTATCTCAACACGTGGAACAGATTACTGTAGTCATTTTTTCAAAATGGAAAAAGAGCATCTCATATGCACCAGCAGAAAGAGGGAGGATTTAGGGAGAGGTTTAGGAGAAAGGAGAAGAAGCAGTTTGGGAGGCGGGCATGTGGGGGTAAAACATCCCCAGTGTACCAGAAGAAAGGCACTCTCTGTCCTAACCAAGCTCTGGAGCTTTTTTTCATAATCAGGTACTCTCTGTCCAGACATCAGTGGCATGGTTACCTTTTCTCCTCGTCTGAAGAAATTGTCAGGCTGAAAAGAGAAAGACAATTAGATAAGTTTTCAGAAAATCACAAATGAACTACTATCATAACAGGTGCACACTGCTTCATGGGGGTAACCCCCTCATCCATTGAAATGGCAAGTTGTGGCTACAATGTGCACTAGAGTGAAAGTGCTGAAAAGGAAATACTCGTATATAACAAAGAGGCTGGCAAGCAATCAATGAGGGTGTAGGGCAGGAGCGCATCTTAAAATGCCAGAATAAATGACTTCTCAGTAATGTTGTTTCTGATGGATGTTCCTCCCACGGATTCCTCACGTATGATATTTGTATCCCTGCGCAGCTCATCTATGGAAAGCTTTCTGGTTCCGCACCTGCTTTGCTCAACGCCCCATGTGACACACTCCAGACTGGACGTCGGGCCAGTATACCTCGAAGCCCCGTGACCTCAGTTTCACCTTTTTTCCCTAGCTCTCTGATGCTGAGAGACTGTAAAAACAAAGGTGTACCAGCTGTCAGGAAAGAGGGTCAGAATGGTAGGGCAATGATGAATCCCTAGGAGGAATATCCATCAGAAGGAATATTACTGAGGCAAGTAATAAGTGGTTATAATGGATTCTTTGCTCCCATGGATTTCTCATCTATGATAGATTCTTGAGTGCAAAGGACACAACCTAGACCCGAAAACCCTGGAGAACTGCCCTGCGGAAGCAAGCATCCTGCTCCGAAAGGGAATCTAAGCAGTAATACTTTGCAAATGTGTGCAAAGTAGCCCACGCAGCCGCTTCAGATTTATGAGACAGGGACTCCGCTCTGAGGTGCAGAGGTGACAGTCAGAGATCTGATAAAATGAGCCCCAAGACCTTCTGGCACCTCTTTCAAAGACAAGTCAGAGAATGTTCAAACAGACTATCAAGGTAGGTCACATGATAAGATTGTCATCCATCCTTACATCCCTCATCCAAGAGACTTTGTAGCCAAGGGCCCGCACAGGGTCCAGCCAATGGAATTGCTCCTCTTCCTTGAAATGATGAGGCAACAAAAAAAAGAAAACACTGCAATATGGATCTTCTGAGAGAAATGAAGTCTAAGAGCACCTTCGGGAGGGAGGAAGGTCTCACTCAACATCACCTTTTTGGAGAAAGCCAAATAGGGACATTTAACATACAACGCCTGGAACTAACTCGACAGTCTAAAGAAAATCATCTTACAGGTAAGCAATTTAAGAATATGAATGTAGAGGCTCAAAGGGAGAACCCATAAGAAACGTTACACCAATTTCAAATCCCAAGCCAGAACCAGAAACTGACTGGGAGGAAACAGATTGCACAATCCCCGCAAAAATTGCATAACAGTAGGGATTGTGAAAAAAGAGCCTTGCTCAGGAGTCCTTTTAAAGACAGAAATAGCGACCAGGTACCATTTTACAGTGCCAATCTGGAGGCCTGTCCGGGCCAAAGACCGTACAAAATCCACAATAGACGATATGGACAGGACAAAGGATTTAGATCCCTCTCCTGACACCAAGCCAAAAATGTATGCCATTTACAGGCATAAGTTGACTTTGAGGCGGGTTTCCGAGCTGAGAGGAGTACATCTATTACGTAATCTGACACGTCCCATTCCTTGCATCTCACCCGCGGAGTAGTCAAGCATGAAGGTTCAGGTGCAGGACCCTAACTGGAGATTGGGACAGTAGATCCACTCTCCTCGAAAGGTGAATGGGTTGGGCGGAATGGGGATGGAATATACCAGCAACTACGTAATTCAAGCCCAGTTGATAAAGATCAATATGGACCCGAACATGTGCAGAACATCTTGAAATCCAGCGGAATGACATGGATCGGCAGTAACAGCGGAGGTTGAACATCCAGTAGACAGCGTCCCATAGAGCACCCAGATGAGGACATTCCCTGAAGGAGAACTCCGACTTCGTGTTCACACTGGAAGCGAAGGGGTCCACCTGTGCCCCGGCGTGAGAAAATCTCTAGAACTTCCTGTCAGAACTCTCAGGGCATCTGCTGCGACGTTCTCCTTCCCAGTAAGGTGGGGCACTGTCGGACAAGCACTTCGCCAGAGCCCAGAACCAGTCACATTGCTTCTCTGCAAAGCAGCAAGGAACCAATGCCACCTAATTTGTTGAGGTTGTGCAAGGCCATTGGGTTGTCCATCAGTAAAAACGTACCTTGTTCAGAGGTAAGGAAAATAATCAGGGCCAACCGGATAGCCCCAACTCCAGCAAGTTGACTTGTTGCCAAGACCACAAGATCACAGCAGGTCGGACAGATGAGCACCCGAACCTTTCATGTATGTATCAGTGGCCACTGTCACTTGAGGCCATGGTCGCTGTAGCAGCACACACTTTAACAGGTGATCGGAAGGGACCACCTTACAAGGTTTCGAGAATCTCAACTTGATGACATCAGAGGATCGGACTTGTTCCCTTGAAACTGAGACCACTGGTAACTGAGGAACACTGGAAGTAAACCTCATGGGCAACAAGGCTTTCTGGACATCCAGAATGCAGGAGGCAATGAGACCCAGCAGACGCACCAATCCAAGCTATGTTGGCCACTGGGTCCTTAGCCAGAAATCTCTTGTCAGGCAAGTGTCCAAGACGATGCCAATGAATCTGAGGGATTCGGACAGCGAAACTGGAGACATTTTGTTGTTCAGAGAAATGCCCAATCTGTGCAACAGACTGCATGTACTGAACAGATATGCCGATGCCTGGTGTCAAGAGCCTACTTGGACGAGCCAGTTGTCCAGGCAAGGAAAGACATGAACGCCTTCCCTCCTGAATCAAGCCACTACCACCGCCATCAGCTTGGTGAAAACCCTGGGCACCGAAGAAAGACCAAAAGGTCAGACTTTCAACTGGTAACAATGTTGGCCCAAGATGAACCTCAAGACACTTCCACATGCCTATCCATGGGACGCGCTGGAAGTAGACATCCTGTGACAAAAACCAGTCATGTTGAGTGGGGTGCTTGGAGGATCTTGTCTAGAGTGGCCATCTTGAGTTAGTCCTTGCACAAAAACAGAATCATCAGTCTCAGATCCATGATAGTATGTAAGCCTCCATCGTCCTTCAGGCTCAGAAAATAAGTAGACTACCGCCTTTTCCCTTGTTCCAAGTGCAGACCAGTTCTACTGCATTCTTAAACGGAAGCTGATGGACGGCCTCAAAAAAGATGATGTCAAGGGGCAGAAAGCTATGAAGAGGGGGACGGTCTGGAGAGCACTGAAAGAAGGGAGGCAATAACCCTGTTGAACAACCTGTAAAACACAAGCATTGCACATGCCGTGGAACCATTGTGAGCTGAATTGGGAAATTCTCCTTACCACTGGTAAAGAATATGAGCCTCACAGGAGCCTTGATCCTGTGGTGGCGGGTGGGATTGTGGTGGATGCAGTACCGCTTCTTTGTGCACCTCTCCCTTTCCCCCGCCCCTAGGGAAAAGTTGACCTGGTTGTCTATCGAGAGTGTTAGGGAGAATTTTAATTTCTGTGCTAATTTTCCCTTCTACCTTAGAGACCCCCAGCTCTTTTGCTGGACTTTAGGACTTTTAATTTTTATCCTTGAGTGACAAACCTTTTTCTCACTCACGTATTTTTGAACTGATTTGGACTGTTTCTTATGGTTTTGGAGTCTGACAAACTCCGTAGGCATCACCTTTTGTATTGTGAAACACAGCACCTTCAGTGCAGTGTCACAGAGAAGTCATTTGGATTTCTCTTAAGGTTAAAATACCTTCTCTTGGGTTAACTACTGTTCCCAAGAGAAGTAAAGTGAAATTGACTTTACTTATCAGTTTTTCCTATGTAGGTCCAGTACAGCCCATCTTACGTGGAGTACTGGGGGGGTACTTAGTAGCCCCTTTTCCTACTTATTCATGTAATACGATTTATGTTACCCTCACTACTTTTAATGGCTGGTGGCAGTGGTTTAACTTTCCTACCATTGTGCGTTTTTACCACAGGCTGAATCCTCAGCTGCAATATTGCACCAGTGGGTGCCCATTTTGTCAAGATGGCCCCAGTCTTCTTTTGTCACCATTTCATGCTTGTGAGGTCTTTCTTGGGTTTACTCTGTGCGCCAATCCAGGTTTAATCCTTTTGTTAATTTTGCCTTTGGCGGGCTTCAGTGCTGAAGCCCGCCTCCGGCTCCAGTGTGTCTAGCAGGGCAGGCAGCGAGGGAGGTGACCGAAACTCCCTGTCCTTAGGCTCCTTGGTTACCTAAATGCATCCAAAGGTGCTTGGCTGGCTGACTATCCTTGGAGGACAGCCACCCTGCTGTGTGAGTGACAGCAAGGCTGTGTATGAATGGGAGAAACCTGCATAAAAAGTGAGTTCTATTGAACAGAAGGCAGAGTCGACCACTGGACGAAGAATCCGAAGAAAGAAACTGGAAGAGAAGCTTGCTGCATCCTCCTGGACTGTTGGTTTGCCCGGTGAAGCCCTGCTGCAGTGCTGAAGCTCCAAATTTCTTATCGAATAGAGAAGTCCGGAACGGATGACTTCTTCCCTTGGGTTGGTGGGACCAGCTGACCCCAAGACTAACTTTACTGGAACCCCTCTCCCTGCTGGCTGTACTTCATTGCTGCTTGCTGGAACCAAATGCCAGGGGTCAGGGACACCAGGAATGAGTGCATCGTCTTTAAGCCGGACCCAAGCTCCAGGAAGATCCTGAGGACCCTCCTGAAGCAGGGCGACCCAAGGCTGAGTCACCTCAACAGAGTGCTGGACCCCAGAAGCAAGTCAAACCCACAAGGTGCCCAAGAAACACAGTGGTGCTATTTGCCAGTGGCTGAAAGTGTGAAGTGCTGCTGATTTAGAAAGAGCGCATTGCCGCCGCCGACCTTTGAACTGCAGTGCAGGAGTCCTCTAGACGTCCTCCCTCTTGTCTCCACGACGAAGGCCCAGGAACCCGGGAACTGCAGGACTGCAACCTTAACAGAAGCCAGCTGGATCCTCTTCTTCCAACCTAAGGTACTGTCTCGATTAAAGGGGTCCTTACCTTTTTGGTCTGTAGCTTGTCTGTCTCACTGCAGACTTGCAGTAGCTGCTTGCAGCTTTGCCTTCACAGCTTGTTGCCCAACAGTGATTCATTTCTACAAACTCTCTATATAACATTGTGCAAGACGTGTGTGCTACCTACAAGAAGCGCCCTAGCTCCCTAGACATTGTTTCAATTGACTTTAGCTGTCCTGGCTCCATGCAGACTCTTCTGACAAATTGACTTTGTGTATATCTGTCCCTCATAGGTGGTACATAAGTTACTTCTATTGCTGGGAAAGGGTTACCCTATACTTCATTGGGGGATTGTAAAGTACTCATCTGCTCAGAGAAATTGTTAACCTTTTTCCTTGCCTAACCCTTTCCTTTTCCACAACCTCAGTATTGCATCAAGTGTTAAAAATGATATCAATGTCCACAGTGTCCTAGCAATTGAAGTCACCTTAGGGTGAAGGAAGTGTGTGTGACACATCCCAAAAGGGTATCTACTTGCTTAACTTAAATCTGAAGAAGTGTTGTTGAAGCGTATTTTTATTGCTGCATATTGCCCTTTCTAAAGAAGGCTTATTTAAAACTGACTTCATTATTTTACTAGAAAACCTTGAGTACAAGTGTTATTTGAATCCTTCTATTTGTGAAGCTCTCCGTTACATCTCTACAGCTCACATTTACCCCTCTTAAGATAAGTGTGGCTGCTCAGTCACTACCAACTTGTGTAGTACAGACCTATACCAATAGTTGGGTTACCTATTGCAAAGAGGACAAGGCTGGTGTAGTCTCCCACAGGGTTACTACATACAATCTTGCCTAACAGAGAGCACTTTGGACACTTCCCTGAGGGGCATGGGAGGTGGGGGGCTGTAAATCACGACCCCCAGGCGGCTGTCACTTGCAGTTGCTAAACATCCATCACCAAAGACTTGGCCGTCTATCTTAGAGGAGTGAAACCTCTGCAAAGATTCATCGGCATTAGCCCCAAATAGGTTATGCCTGTCAAAGGGCATATCAAGGAGCTTTACTTGCACATATTATGCAAATACAGACGCTCCCATGCAGGAGTGAGGTCTCAGAAACGTACCAGTCACCATCACACGCCCTACACAGTCAGCCATATCCAGGCCGGATTGCAGGATCTGGCAGCAAGCATCTCTGTCGGTGTACAATACCCTCAAACCATTCACCGCACTCTTCTGGAAGGTATTCGGCTGCACCACTCACTGCCGACCACAGGCCAAAAGAGAACTTGGCTAGGGCACAAGAGGCATGAATTGCCCTGAGGCAAGGCTGCCCGAGGCAAAAACAGTCTTTCCCCACACAACCAACTTCTTAATTTCCCTGTCTGGATGTAGTGAAGGAAAAGTGGACATCCACCATTGGCAGTAGCGGATTGAAAAGAAAGGAAAGCTGGGTGCAAGTGGGCCGGGCAATGTTTCAGGGACAGTTCCCTGTACACAGCCGGAACTGAGGAAGGTTATTCCAGGTTTCTAGCACTAGGGCCTTTACTGATATAATGAAGGGCAGTAGTGTCCTTCTTGGGCCACTTATCCAGAATGTCAGGCCTGGGTGGCACCGACATCCTCAAGGTGTTAACCACCAAAGCCATCAAGCGCTGAAGAGACACCCAAGGTCTTACCGTAGGAACTGGGAGAATATCCAGTTCTGGGGAAGTATCCAGGCAACTGGCTTCATGGAGATCCATAGTCAAGGGCAACACATCCTCTCCCTCACCATAGAAATCCTCAGAGGATTCTACTCCTTCAGCTTGGCACAAGGGTTACATCCTGTCCTCTTCAAAGATCTGACCAATCCGCGACATGAAGGGTCTCTTTAGGACAGGAGCATAATCGTGTTTTGCCAGTCAGTGTTGAAGTAGATAAGCACTGGTGACGAAGCCTCAACGCCCAGAGGCGAAGCCTGACAGCGCTGGGATGAGCCCACACCCACATGAGCCAGGGGGGGGGCCCCATAGGTGCACAGTCGTGGTCTACAGCTGGTTCCCTGATAGCCAGAAAAGGTGCAGTGGGCCGTGAGTGTAACAATGGCACAGCGGTGACGGGCCATGGCAGTCGGCACCTTGGCGAAGATGTTGAATATCTTCACCCTAAAGGCCTCCCGTTCCACTGGAGAAGGGGACTGGGTAAAGGTACCTGTGGTATCTTTTCCAGCGAAACTCATGATCAGGTGTGGCTCCTCTTCCCGGGGGAAGAAAAATGATGCTGGGAGTAACTGCTCAGTGAGCAGGACCTCTTGCTGTGCTGCTGCTTCTCGTTGCGTACTGGAGATCTGTCCGCCGACTGACACTCTGTGCCTTGCAACCTCAACCAAGATTGCCATAATTCACTTTTCTCCTTGTGGAGAAAGCTAAAAAGTTTAGCTGCCTGTTCCTCAATGGCCTTCGGGTGCTTGGAACGGTGGACTCATGAGGTAATGCAGAGGGATGAATGTTGCTTTATGCCACAACCACAAAATCAAGAATAGGTCCATGCCTAAAATGTGCCCCACAATCTATAGAAATAACCCCCACCTCCCTGCATAAAACAAAAAAAGTCTTGGAACATCCTATCTTACCACTATTTAAAAAAGTTAATATCAATGCCTTCCATCCGGACCAATATACATCTGTACATGTATTTTGTTTTAGAGCTCACATGGAGTTAACTTGTGCTAACACATTTCGGGGTGAATGGCTTTAGGAGGAAATGTAAGATTTGTAACCAGGACTACAATCCTGTGTTCCCCTAATCACCAAAGATCCGCACACTGGGGAAATATCCTTATATCTCAGTGCCTCAATCCATTTAATGTGGCAATATTGGCGATGCAGACAACAGTGGCCACTATAAGAACCAAGAGCTTCATGCAAACAAAAAGTGGGCTTATTTGCTCTGAAGGGGTTTAGTGAAGGTTGATTTTACAGTGTTGAGTAATGTGCAAGTTGTGCTATTTCTATGGAGCAAGATTTGGAATTGGAGATACTGAATGAGCAAAGAAACTTAACCTACAAAAAGTCTGGGGCCGTTGAGGATATGAAGAATAACAGAATATTGAGTACGGGCGATTAGGACACTTCCCCCTTGTTGCTTAGAATTCACCCTCTAATGGCGCTTTTGGGCTTTCCAACTTTTTAATCTCAAAGTACTGATTAGGTTTGGGAAGGAGATATGCATGAACTTAGTATGCACAATCTGACTGTTATTCCATCCATTCTCAAATTGTCTTTTCAGGGCATTACAAGTATTGTTTGGAAGACTGGCTTTCGCAACCTCTTGAATCTAGTAGTGTGTAGAGTGGAGCATAATGTCACCAGTCACACACTTATAGAGTAGTAATTTCTATGAACTAAACCTATCTGAGTTAAAACACTATGCCAAGCCTACTTTCAGGAAATAATATTTATGGAAAATGGCAATAGAAAAAAACCAATCAGTACATGAGTAGACAACACTTTCATTGAGACACTGATCAGAAAAATAATTGTGTTGTGCAGAAAGACTGCATGTTTCTAGCCAGGTGAACTGGCCCTGGCTACTGCAGTCTGTAAATTTTAATGGAGCTTGGAAAAAGTCAGGGTGGGTAGTGTGTTCTGCCGACAGACAGTGAGGGGCACAGGCATATTTAAAACATTGGGTGGGGGCAGGATACGTTAATCCATCTAAATTTATCGGATACTTTAAAACTCCCCAAACCACAGCCCAATTTTAGCAGGATTACAACTAAAGACTGCAAATGCAAATAATATATTTTGATTTGGCACGGGATAGATGTAAACACTTTAAAGCCCTTTGATATCTGGCTGGGCAATCATGGACACTGTACTACAGTTTAAAAAGGTCCAACACAGTAACTCGGGCCACTAAAGACAGCTTGACAAACATTGTTACAATTGAAGGTCACGTCATCCCTTACCCTACTTGAAAACAAACCTTTTCAAAGGTCAATGTGCCAACCTTCTTTAAGATATGTCTATTTTTAGTTCAATGCTTTAATGGTTATGGTGTTGGAAATATTTGATCACAAAAAGTGTACTGCTGAATCCCTAGATGCACCAGCACATGGATATCCTTGCATTATAATGCGGTGGTCCAAGGCTTGCATTTGTTGCCTAACCTTTTCACTTGTATTACAGTTAGATTTTGCAATGATCTTACTCTAAAAATAAAATGTGAAATGTTCAGATGCATTCAAAAGACACTAGTCTCAGGCTCAGCCATTAAATTTACCCAATGAAAGGGCACTATTGATATAAAGAAACATTCCCACACATTTTTGTTAGACATTAATTGAAGTTTAGTAAGGACCCAAATTTACAACTTTGTAGGCCACCCATGAAATCAATGAGGCCCAAATACAAAAAGATTACAAAACATTTTTATTTTAAGTCTCTCCATTCCTTAATGTGGTTCATTTCACTGCTTAAAGTTCCGATTATGAGAAGAACAAGTTACCAGATAAAGCAAGTAACTTGTTCTTCGATGGAATTGTGTCCTCCGACGTATTCCACATCTCTGACAGACTCCAAAAAAGCAGTACCAACGTATGGATGTGGGAAAAGAATTTACAATTTAGAATTTTAGAATGCCCAATCAAATAGCAGAATAGAGGACTGCCTTACCAAAGGCCAAATCCTGCCCATGGATGGAGTCCAAGGAATAGTGTCTCACAAAAGTATGGAAATGTTGTGAATCGGAACACCCCTCTGTAGAGCAGTGGAGGCAGCCACACCCCTAGTAGAATGAGCCTGTAAGCCTACTGTAGGATCCTTTCCTGCCAAACGGTAACACACACAGATCGTCAAAATGATCCATCTGGACAAGGTCTGTTTGGAAACAGCCTGACCTAAACGCCTTCCAGCATAACCAACAAAGAGCTGATCGTCCACTCTGATCCGGGACATCCGTGAGAGATAGAAACTCAAAGCTCTCCTAGGATCCAACCTATGGAGCCTCTCCTCTTCCTTACCAGGATGCGGAGGAGGATAAAACGCCGGAAGAATCACTTTCTGGCTCAAATGGAATTCTGACACCACCTACAGAAGAAAAGAAGGCAGTACCCTCAAGACAACTCTGTCCTTGTGGAAAACCGTAAACGGTGGCTTGGCGGAACGTGCCTGCAACTCACTCACTCACTCTGCTTGCGGAAGTCACTGCAACTAAAAATACAGTTTTAAAGGACAACAGTTGCAACGGAATAGAATCTAAGGGCTCAAATGGAGCTCCCATAAGGAACTTTAAAACCAGATTCAAATCTCATCCCGGCACCTGGAATGGCGATGGTGGGAACACATAAGTTAGCCCTTTTTGAAACTGAGAAATCAAAGGAATCTTAAAATAAGAACACTACTCAGACGAGCGCTTAAATATTGACAGCGCCGCCAGGTAACCCTTAATGGTACCCACTTGCAGGCCTTTGTGGGCTAATGAAAGCAAAAAAGACAAAACCAAAGGAATGGAACATTGGCAAGGATCCACATTCTGTATCCTGCACCAGTCACAAAACTTTCTCCAATGGCAACGGTACAGGGATTTTGTTGCGGGCCTTCTGGCCGAAAGCAACACCTCCATCACGTCTTCAGGGAGGTCCCAATCCTTATACCTCAACCTTTCAGATACCAAGCATGAAGGCTGAGAGACTTCACCTCTGGATGGAGAACCCGACCCCCCTTCCGTGAGAGCAGATCGTCTCGGTTGGGAAGACGGAGTGGAGGGCAGATGGACACGTCTAGAAGGTCCGGGTGCCACGCTCTCCTGGCCCATGCCGGAGCAATGAGGATCATTCGGGAACCGAACCTCCGTAGCCTCTGCAACACTTGAGGAATGATGGGGATTGGAGGAAACGCGTACAGCAGTGGGAAGGACCACTACTACGAACGCGTCCCCCAAGGCTCCTCTTGGAGGAAATTCCCGTGAGCAAAATCTCTCGCACTTCCGGTCGACACTGGTGGCGAAGAGATCCACTTGTGGGGTTCACCAAAGGCCGAAGATCTCCAAAAGAACTTCGAGCCAGCTCCCACTCGTGAGACACCGTGCTCTGCCTACTCGGAGCATCCACCGCTGCGTTTTCGTCTCCGGCCAGATGAACTGCCGAGACCGAAATTTCCTGCTGGATGGCACCGAATCAGAGCGCATTGCCTCCCTGCACAACGGGAGTGACCCTGCCCCCCCTTTTTGTTGAGGTAGTGCATGGCCACTGTATTGTCCGTCATGATCAGGACATTCTTCCCCCGCACAGACGGCAGAAATGCCTTCAGGGCTAGCCTGACGGCCCGCAGCTCTAACAAATTGATGTGGAGTCTGGACTCCGACGGAGACCAACGTCTACTGGTTGTCAGCTCATTGGCATGAGCTCCCCAACCCGTGAGGGATACGTCCGTCACGATCGTCACCTCTGGCCATGGTTGCCAAAATGGAGCACCCTTCTTCAGATTGCCTTGATGGCCCACCACAGAAGATCCTGGGCGACCGAAGGCGGAATCTGAACGGGATCCGACATCCTGCCGGATAACTGCGACCACTGCATCTTGAGAGCCCACTGCATTGATCTCATCTGCAGCCTGGCCTCTGGCACCAGTAAAATCCAGGAAGCCATGAGGCCGAGCAACCTCAAGAACTCGAACGCCGGGAGACTCTGGGCACTTTGAAACTTGTCCACCATCTGCACAATGTGATGAGCCCTCACCTGGGGAGGTAAACACTGCCCCAGGGATGTGTCGAGCACCGCTCCGATGTATTGGAGCCGCTGGGTAGGTGTCAAATGAGACTTCTTTAAATTGAGGGAGAAGCCCAACTTGTGAAGGAAGTGGCAGGTGATGGACAGACTATCCAGGGCTTGCTCAGGAGAGCGCGCCCTGATCAACCAATCGTCCAGGTAGGGGTAGACGTGAATAGCCCCTTTCCTGAGATACGCTGACACCACCACCACCATCAGTTTGGTGAAGACCCTTGGGGCGGAGGTCAATGCGAACGGCAGGACCCGAAACTGAAAATGCGAGTCGCCAACTGCAAACCTCAGGTACTTCCTGTGCTTGGGATGAATCGGCACATGAAAGTAAGCATCCTTGAGGTCGAGAGACACCAACCAATCCTGAAATTGAAGGGCCTGGAGGAATTGAGAAAGAGTTACCATCTTGAACTGGTCCTTTCTGAGGAGCTTGTTCAACCAACGCAAGTCCATGATGTGTCTCAATCCCCCGCCTTTTTCGGGATCAAAAAATAAGGGTAATACCATCCCTTGTTCCTCTCTGCTTCAGGCACCAGTTCTATAAGCGCCTTTCTCCAGCAGGGATAGGATTTCCTGCGCAAGGAGCGATCCAGACGCTTCAAAGAGACCTTTGCATTGTCGTGAGGACTCTGCAGAAATGGAAGACAGTAGCCATGGGCTATGAACTTCAGAACCCACACATCTGAAGTAATGGCTCGCCATTCTCCAAGATGCTGCGCACGTCTGCCCCAACCGGCAAACCATGGGACATGGCCTCATGACTGAGCGAACACAGCTGCGGCAGTGCCTGAGGGCAAAGAGGCAACTGCCTGAGCGGCTTTGACACCTCGAGTACCTTGCTTTCCACCTCTGGTACTCCTACGATGGCCCCTTTGACTGGCAGCTCCTCTCGATCTACCAAAGGTAGAGTAGTACCGAAAAGGAACCTCCCCTCCATTGCTGTCCCCTAGAACGAAAAGGCGGAGGATGACGTACCGCAGCGATCCAAGACTTCGCTGCAGCTTTTGAGGTCTGCAACCTCTCAAGGCTCTCGTCAGCCTTGCTGCCAAACAGGTGAACTCCATCATAGGGCATGTTCAGAAGTCGAGATTAAACATCAGGAGCAAATCCAGACTTCCGCAACCACGCAAACCTGCGTATCACGGTGCTCGCAGCCATGAACCGGTTGACACAGTCTGCCGTGTCCAAACCCGACTGAACGGATTCACACATGGCGTCCTTGCCGTCTTGCACGAGGGCTAGAAAACCATCCTGTTCTTCCCCTTCGGGAATATGCTCAGCCGCCAACGATGCACAGTTCCACAGAGTGTGAGTGAATCTCGCCAAGGTATAAACGGAGTTGGCTGCCTTCAAAGCCATACACCCAGATGAAAATACCTTCTTCGCCCAACCATCAAAGCGCTTGTCGTCCCTCTCAGGAGGGACGGTAGGGTACCCAGCCTGCTTTGCTGGGGCCATAGCCGCCTGCACCACCAAACTCTCCGGAGTATGGTGTGTCGACAAGTAGCAGGGGTCACTACTGGCTGAACAGTATTTTTTCGGAAGCGACTTACTCACTGCCGGGAGACTCTCCGAAGCAGTCCAAGCCGCCGCCACCCTCCTTTGCAACGCCATATGAAATGGCAACACCGGGTCAGGCAGTCATCGCAGTCGTCTGTGGCATGGCTTTTGCTGAGGCACCAACAGCAGATGTCGTGCAGGTCCGTGATGGACATTTTTGACCCGCAGTCCCAACATTTCTTAAAGCCCGACTTCGGGGTCGCAGAAGACGACAGACATTGTTATCGAAGAGTAAGAATCGAGCGCGCCGATATTCCGAAACAGACACGTTTGCGGAAAATACAGAACTGAGGCTACGGGCGCCATGCATCATATATATAACATCCAGTGACGTCGACCCTCGACGGAGGTCCTCGAGGAACAACGTATCGACATCATCGACGCAGGACGCCCTCTGCCGAAAATGTTCTGAAGCAGCACAGCTGTGGTCATTACCCGTCAGAGATGTGGAATACATCGGAGGACACAATCCCCTCGAAGAGTATAATAGGAGAAAAGCGAAGGTGAAGAATTGGAAAACACCTTTAGGCGCATTCCACGGGTGATAATGTCATGAGATTAGGCGACCTCTTGGCTCTGAACTACAGTTTTCGCATGATAGGAGGATTTTACTACAGAAGTTGCAACAAATATAACCCAGGTGTGACAGCAACATGTGCCTGTAAACCTATTGGGACTGACATTTGCATTTACGATATGGGATCTTGCACATCGCACATGTGTTGCTGGTTCTGGCCTTTTAGTAACTTTTCATTAGATGTTCAGCCACCTATTCCAGTGCATTGCGCTCTCATATCTATAGGATGGGGGCATGGCCCGAGACAATGTAGAGCATATGTGACCTGCACAAGCTCCCACTGAGATCCCAATTTAGATCCTGCACACGTAGCCAAACAGCATTTCTGGCAGACCTGAAATACCCCAAGAAAGCTGCACATACTCAGGACCGGTCTATGTGCTGCAGCGAGGGAGAAACAGCTTCTGGAGCCCAAACAACCGCGCCAAAATACTGACAGGAGAAAAACAAGATGGCAACCTGATCCGGCTTATCTTGTTGGATGAGCTGCAGAGGTGGACGTGGAGAGGAAGCCGCGCTGAAGTGCAACGGGCTGCTTTGGTGATATCGGCTGCACCGGGAATCTAAGGTGCGCGAAGCCCCATGAGCGACGAGAAGAGCTTGCAGAGAAGCTGCTGGATTGAGGGACAGACGGCATCATACTACACGGTGAGTGTGCCAGGAAGGGAAGATCCTTCAGTAAAGTAGAAAGCCTGGGCGAGATCCGAACTGCTGCAAGGGATGCTGCAAGTGCACATTGCATGTGCAGAAGGCGTTTGCAGGCGGTGAGAACTGAGTAGGGGCAGTCGAACCCAGACCGGGAGCACGCTGGAGAAGGAGCAGCATCGCTGGATGCCGCACAAAACCTGCACGAACCAGAGACATGGAGCAGTAGAATGGGGAGATATTTGTGAACACTGGATATTTTGACACATGGGGGAGTGGAGCGGATGAGAATTGGTGAAGGCACATGCTGGGTTTGACTAGCTCTGGCACTGGACAAAATGGCAGGCAATAATAAACAGTGGTACACAGAGCTAGTGGAGGCCCGGTTCCTATTTGGCGGCAAATATTGTGGAACCTGTTAACCGGCCTGCTTGCTGAAACTGCACAGCAGCTAAAAGTTAGACGGGGAGTGTGGAGATTACGCCGCCATTGGCCACACTACTGCTAGTTGCATAGATGGTATGCGCAGTAGACAGCAAGCAAATACCCTGTGGACCTTATCAAGGACTATTAGCTGGACTGGAGCAAGGAGCCACCAAATACTTTGCAGTAGTTGCAGCGAGCTGGGTGGTGCAGGGGATAAGCAACCTGTAAATCTAAAACTGGCCGACTGACTGGACAATACCATGGGGCAACCGCCTAGAATATACCACACATTGACAATACTTCAGGTATGTCCCCCACGAAGAACAAACAGAAGGGTACAATAATGGAATCCTTTGCAGGACAAGCAAAGGCTCGGGATGCGGTGCCCTCGGCTGAGACAACAATGGGAGAAGCATTGATGTCACAAGCGGACCTTCAGGAATCTAGAGCATTGGCTGCCATTGCAGACTTGAGAACATCATCGGAGGGCAAAATAGACGCAGTGAGCATTGATGTGCAGCTACTACACCAGGATATATGCTCACTTGCTGAGAGGGTTACGACAGCGGAGGCAACCCTGAAGGATATGGCCACTGCTACGAGCGATTTGACAGTGAGAATGAAGAAGCTGGAGTCGAGAAATGCTATATGGGAGTCGCGAGTGGAAGAAAGTGAAGGAAGATCCCGTAGGAACAACATACAGGTACTGGGTTTCCTAGAGGTCATGGACGGCCGAGATCCGACGGGATACATTGAAAACTTGCTCTTATAAGAGGTTGGCCCAGGGAAGCTGTCACAACGGTTCATAGTGGAAAGGGTGCACAGGTCCATCCAAAGGAAACACCAGCATTGATCATATCCTAGGCCGGTCATCAACAGGATTCTAAACTTTAGGGTCTGAGAAGTAATACTTACATTTTCCAGAGAGGGCAGGATAATAACAACGTGATAACGCAGCAATAGCGATATACCCGGACTACACACCCATGGTGCGACAAAACCAAAACAGGTTTGTGCCGATCAAGGCGCAGATCCGACGGCTAGGAATAAAATACATGTTGCTGTAACCAGCCAGACCGAAGGTTATATATGGCGGGAGAACACAATTTTAGGAAACATCTGAGGCAGCAAACATGTGGCTGGGGAATAGAGGAAGGAGACGCCCGTGGATGAAAGGAGCCACATATTTGAACAGAAGCTGAATGAAAGCACTAAACGAAGTGCGACTTGCAGTGGAGACTAGCTCCTTGCACACCTTTTAAGGCTATTATAATCTTTCGGAAATGCCCTGCTGCACTCGAGACGTACGGACTGCTGAAGGGCTCTGGTATTATGGAAGCTGCAATGTATGGCAGTGCGCCAGACTTGAACTATCTATGTAACACACTGATGAGAGAACGTCGCCGTGGGAAAACGGAGAACAGTGGAATGTGCAGCGTCACTATCGGTGATGCTTGGGCAGCCCAAAACTTAATGTTAACCGTTGCCAGCAGTTTGCTGGCCTTTACCTGATACACAATGGCTAAGTATAGCTTTGGCGGTACAAGTATGCCCAAACTGAGACTTTCTGTTGAGCGATGTTTATCCCCTGGGTTCAGGAGGTTGTTGAATCTGGTTATGTTTGTTTTATAGAGCTCAATGAAGGTATGATGGGTGAGGGGAGGCAGTGGCTCAGTGCCAGGAATTGGGATGGGCTACATTATAAAAGATCATATGGTAAAAAGGTGATGTGCTGGACCTACAAAGTAATGGGGAGTAGGGTACGAGAACAATGTGACACAGACCGCAGGGGTCTTGGAACAAGGTAAAGGGTGGCTGGATGTTAAATACCACTATGGGACAAGTAAAGTTTTTGTCCTGGAATGTTAGAGGACTGGTATCTTGTATAAGAAGGAACAGGGTGAAGTCTTATGTTCAATGGAAAAAGATTTCCACAACATTGCTGCAGGAGACCCACCTGCTACCTGAAGGGCAGAAGCAACTCTTGTCAAGATGGAATAAGGCTCCACATTCTCGCAATTTGCTAGGCGAGTCCTTATATGGGTGCACGCAACAGTTCCCTTACAAGTATCAGAGGTGGTGGTGGGCAAGGAGGGGAGATTGTCATCCTGTGTGGCTACCTGGGCCAAAGAAGTGTGTGTATAGTAAACTCCTACTTTCCTAATAGCGCTATTCCGGCGCATGTGCACTCACTTAGCAGTGTGATTACACCAAGACGGGATGTGATGTTATTTTGGGGAGGTGATTTTAATTGTGTACAGGATGTGCTTATGGCTAGACCTTCGCCCCCCCAAACCTCCTGCAGCCGAGGAAGCTCCTCCCCTGCTACTGATGCTCTGAAAGCAACCATTTTCGAGCTTGCTATGGGGGATATATGGAGGGAACTACACCCGAATGCTAAGGGGTACTCTTAATATTCGTCCCTGCAAGTCTAACTACCAACTGCACCTCCTCAGAGGTATTCTTCCTTTTCTCTCCTTCCATCCAGAAGCTCACTGTCTCCAGAGCTCTGGTTCTCTCTAGGCTTGACTACTGCAATAGCCTCTTTCTAAATCTGCCTGCAACCACTCTCTGCCCTCTGCAGCTCATCCAGAACAGGACTGCAAGACTTGTCCTTAAGCCCTGGGATAGTAGCTCTCCAGCTCTGAAATCTCTTCATTGGCTCCCTGTGGCTGCAAAGATTAAATTCAAAACACTTTACATGGTCCACAAGGCTTTCTGGGGCCTGGGTCCACAATACCTTCAACTCTCCCTGCGTTAATACATTCCTACTCAAGCTCTTCGCTCCTTCACCTCCAACTCCCTCAGGGTTAGTCACTTCTCCAAGCGACGAGTTGGGGGAAGATCCCTTTCCTTAGCTGGGGCCTCCCTCTGGAACAGCGCCTCCCTGCCTCTATGAAACTTGAGAACCATTTTCGGTTCTGGAAGCACCTCAAGACCTTCCTCTTTGCATTTGCCTACGCTCTTCCTCTCCCCTGCTAATCTGTCTGCTTTGGCACCGGGCACCTGGTTATCCTCCGATTTCAGGCCCAGATCCCAGCCGTCCCAGCCACACACCTGCACTGCCTCCCTGCACTTGGGTCTGTACCTGCAAACTCTACAGTCCCCTTGCAGCACTAATCAGACACCCGTTGTCTACACCTCATTCTCGCACTTACCACCTGCTGGCCGCACTACCTGGTTTATCATATGTTCAGCAGTTTACACTCCCCGCCCGCCCCTCGCACTTCCCCCTTCCCTCTCCCCTGCCCTTGCACATTCTCAATGTCTCTGGGCCTAGTAAGATGGTTTTGTCCTCCCTTGTTTCCCCTCCCTTGCCTCGTCACGCTCTGAAACACTTGTGTAAGGGCGCAATATAAATAAAATATATGGCATGGCCTACACACAAGGATTGACTACATATTTGTGACGGAGGAACACCTGATGGAGTTCACAAGTGCTGAATATGCAGGACAAACCGTCAGACCACTCACCACAGATGGTTACATGGGAAAAGGGGGGACCCAGGTCCCCTATCCCATGCATCCCATGGGGCCGGCGACGAAGACTTGGTGGGACAAGACAACCGTCTGGCGGAGTCCTCCTCCGACGAGGACCAGTAAGGCGACCGGTGACGGCACTTCCTAGAATGCCTCGAAGAGGCAGAGGAATGGCGGGGACCACTCCGAGACCCGCCAGACTTTTGCCGACGTGGAGAGTCGTCCCTCGAGTCATCAGTCGAAAGCCCAGCGGACTTCGATCTATGGGGCTTAGACACCCTACCTACCTTTAATTTCTTCTTACGCTCCCGCAAGGCCTTAGACGTCAGGGACTGGCAATCATTGCATTCGTCGGTGGCGTGGCTTTCGCCGAGGCACCAGAGGCAGATGTCGTGCGGTTCCGTGATGGACATTTTCGACCCGCAGCCGACATTTTTTTAAAGCCCGACTTCGGGGTAGAAGACGAAGACATTGCTTTCGAAGAGAAGAATCAAGCGCGCAGAGATTTCTGAAGCAAACACAATTGCGGAAAAAACGGAACTGAGGCTATGGGCGCCGTGCGTCCTATAGATAACATCCGGTGACGTGGACCCTCGACGGAGGCCCTCGAGGGAAAACGTATCGACGTCATTGACGCAGGACACCCTCTGCCGAAAATTTTCCAAAGCAGCACAGCTGTGGTCATTACCTGTCATAGATGCGGAATTCATCAGAGGACACAATCCCCTCAAATTTGTTTATCTCTTGTATTATTGGGGGCAGGTGGATTTCTGGGTCCCTGACATAAATCATGTCGTCAGCATACAAGGAAAGGAGTTGGGGGGGACCCTTTGATGCAAATACCCCTTCACGTGTGTTTGTGTCTTATTTTGGCCGCCATCCCCTCTATTGTGAGCGGAAATATGAGGGGAGACAGGGGACATCCTTGACAGGTGCCCCTGGCCAGTTTGAAGGTAGGTGACAGCGTTTTATTTGTTCTCATCACCGCTGCTGGGTTCTTATATAACAATCGAAATAACTCATGAACACTGGCCCAAATCCCATGTTACCCAGAATTAGAAACATGTAGTTCCAAGACACGGAGTCAAACGCATTTTCAGCGTCTAAGGTGATCGCTGCTGCTTTGACATTCGGATCCAACTGCGAGGAGATGGCAAAAAACCGTCGAAGATTCAGAGCTGTCGAGCGGGTTGGAATGAAGCCTGATTGGTCTGTGTGGACTAATTTGTTCATGTGTGGGAGAAGGCGGTTTGCGATGACCTTGGCATATATTTTTGCGTCCGTATTGATTAATGATAGGGGGCGGTAGGAGGTGGGGTCTTGAGGAGGTTTGTGGGGCTTGAGTAGGACTGATTATCGCCTCCCTCAGTTTCTGGTAGTTCTCCCCTCTTAAGTGCCTCCTCCCAAACCTCCAGCAACTTGGGAGCCAATTCTGCCTTGAATACATTGTCAAATTCGGCTGGAATGCAGTCAGATCCCGGGGTGTTACCGGTTTGTAGATCTAAGAAGGCTAGTTCTATCTGTCCAACATCAAGGGATCTTCTAGTAGTGCCCTGTCCGATTCACTTAGCTCGGGCAGTGGAAATGAGTCCATGTATTTCTGGAGCTCTTCCGGAGTCACTGCATCCGCATTGGCGTATAGGTTAGTATAGAATTGTTGGAACACATTATTAATTGCCCTGGGTGCAATCTGTACCGCCCCGGTTGAGTCAACTATGCTAGTTATCCGTTTCATCCCTAGTTCTGATTTGATAAGGTTCACCATTGTCCTGCTTGCCTTATTTCCTTCACTGTATTTTCTAGACTTCGTTGGCTGCATTAAATAGTACAGTTCTCGTTTCGCCAGCATTCGGAAGCACTCCAGTCGTTCCTGTATTTCTTGCAATCCGTCACCTCCATCGGACGCGGAGTAATGGTTCTCTAAGGGTCGTAGTTCCTGTTCCACCCGATCGAATTCCTTTCTGACTTCCCTCAGCGCTCCACAGGATTGCGCCATCAGTAGGCCCCTTAGCCATATTTTGAAAGTCTCCCAGACAGATTTACTGGTGGGAACAGAATTAGTATTCCGTTGAAAAAAAGTCTTCAATCTCGATCCAAAGAGGCTCTACATTGGATTCATCCTTCAATAGGTCAGGGGGGCATTCGCCAGTTTCGGATAGTATGTTCCGTGTTTCTGGGCACCAATTCCAGGAGTACCGGGGAATGGTCCGACAGCGTCCGTGGGAGTATTGCACATTGTCTTGCTTCCGCAATCAGCTCAGGGGTGCATAGCCATTAGTAAATTTGGGAGTTAGACCCGTGGACCCCAGAATAGAACGAGTATTCCCTGTCCCGAGGATGCATTTCTCTCCAAGTATCCACGAGAGGCAACGTGGCCATTGTCTGGAGCACTGTCATTGCCGCTTTGGATTGCTGCCTGTGACCTGTCGTCGAGCGGTTGTCAATGTTCAATATTAAGTTGAGATCACCGCCCCAGATCACTGCAGTTGAACTCAGTGGTGAGAGCAATTCCACAATTCATAGGTAGAACTCCGGAGAGTCTAGATTTGGGCCGTAGTTGTTGACAATGGCAATCTCCTTGTTGTGTAGTTGCCCCCATAAAATTACATAGACCATCAACATCTACAGCGAATTTGGACATCTGAAAGTTAGTCCGTTTGTGCACTACAGTGAGGACTCCCCTCGCACGTGTAGAATAGTTTGTGGTGACTTTAACGGGGCCTCAGTTGTGGGCAAACCTATTTGTTATTTTCTTAGTAGCGTGCGCCTCCTGTAGGAGGAGGATATCGATCTTGTGACGGTTTGCATATGTTATAATTTTCCTCGCCTAAATCAGATTTACCAGGCCTCTGATGTTCCATGTAAGGAGTTTAACCCCATGTACCCTCTGACTCACTGGTAATGCCATCATAGTTTGGTTCCAGTTTGCGTGTTGGGCCGTATGCCTCTGTGTTCTGTGTGCAGTTCCTGTCAGATTTTTCGGCGATCTCGTCTAGCCTCCAATGTAACATCGATTTCCTATTGACTTGTTTACCGTCTGACCACGCATGATCGAATGGTGCATTCCCCTTGGAACTTAGGCAACAGGCCTGAACCCTTCCCCATCCCCCACCCTCACCATCCCTCCAACTGGACAGTTTAAGTCCCCCCCAACTGTTCAACATTTGGAAAGGTGGGCAGCACTGCATGGTCGATCCCGTTCTTCCTTCCGACCAGACCGCAGTGACTGCCAACGCGCCATTGTAACTTGGATCCAGGTTTACTTAAGTGATCCATTATCTGTTGATTCCTTCCACCTTCACGTGTTCAGCTCGGGAGACGGATTTTTGTCCCTCGGGGGTTGTGGGATGTTACGCTCAATATAGCCCATAGCTTCCTTCAGTGACTCCAAAAAATATGCCTTCCCAGCATGTTGCAATCAAAAGGTGCTGCGCGCCGACTGCACTGCGTTTGAGAAATCGGGGTATATGTGTATTCTGGCAGAGTCGTACATCAGGGTCTCCTTCTCTCTGGACAGCTTAAGGATCAAGTCCATATCGCTGTAGTTTAGGAGGCGGGCAAGGACTGTGCGCAGAGGCGCCCCTGGTTTTGGAGTCGGCACTAGGGCCCGGTGGGCCCTCCCGACGAGGAACTGATTTGAAAATTGCGCTTCCGGGAGTATAACGCGGATCACTTCTTCCAAGCAGACTTCCATGGGTATGTTAATTGATTTCTCTGCCAATCTGACCACTCACGTTATTACGGCACAATCGTGACTCTAAATCGTCGCATTTCATTTGCACTAGTTTCAGGTGTTTCTTAATGTCCGGTATATCTTTTCCCTGGGTGGTAGTTACATCTTTCACTGTACTGATACTATTATCTGCCTCCCCCAAAAGTGTGCTCACCTGTTGGAGATCAATTTTGATTGAGGATATGGTGCTGCCAATGTCGTCAAGTCTGGAGTTCACTGCAGCGCAGTCGGCCTGAAGCGCCATCATGTAGGAGTCTGGTGCTGCATTGGTGGAGTGCTGAGCTGAAGGGGGGCATATAGGTGGGGAGGCATCTCCCCTATCCTCCATTTGAGTGTTCGTAAAGGCATCCATGGGCCCGTTTTGTCCCCCTTATTTCCTATGGTCATATCTAGGTGAAAGTAATATTATAGAAGAGGGAGAGGAGGAGGTACTGAGCTTGCTTAGTGTCTCGTAATCTCAAGAGTATCCCGAGCACCCTCCTCTCCGACCCTGTTGTCGGGTTGCAGGTAGCAATATGCCCAGCCGCAGCAGGTACAGTGACTATCGTGCTTTACCTGCCGCTTGCGAGTGTATTTTCGAGTTGCACCTCACTATAGAATGCCCCTCCAGAAGGGTTCTGTCTTAAGTCCTCTCCGATGTATGCTCACCCCTTGCATCAGCGCCACACAAGGGAGTGAGACCGTCAACCAGGATTAGCCCTTATTGTTGGGCTGCTCCGCTTGCCCTTGCCCGTTACTTCAACCGTCCCTCCCGGGGCCCAAGGGAGCCTCCCGCCATGAGTTGGGGCACTGTCTCTCCACTGCTCCCTGTATGTGGCACACCTCACAGGGGGTGGGGAGGCAGCACGAGGCTGAGGTTGAAGGTTACAGGTACCAAGCCTTTGGAAGTGCTATTATGCCGGTGCACATGTAAACGTATTGTTCACGGTCAGGCCACTTTCTGATTAGGTGTAAGGGCTTCTTTAAAATGTACTCACGGCGTCGTAGACTATGTAGGGGGCCTCCCTCAACCCTGACGGCCTGACCGCTAGCTCACAGTGCACACGGAGGCCGCTGGGGGAGAGGGGTCAGTTGCGGGTACTTGGAGTTCGGGATTCATGTAGGCGGAGCGGGCTGCCTGATTTCTGCAGTGATCTCATCTCCGGGGCTTCGTTGGCGATTGCCCGTTGCTGCGCAGCCTGAGAGGCGAGTCCTCGTCCTCCCCACTGCCAACTCTGCAGTCGCTAAGGAGCCAGCCGCCTCCGCGCCACCCGGGCCAGGGAGACAGAGGCAAGTCGCGGGTCGGGGTGGGGGAGTTCACAGGCCCTTGATCCTTGCTGGGGAGATGGCGTTCTCTACACAGCAGGTAGTTATTTTTGGGTCACAGAGGCGCCCCCTACTTGATTCCTGGATCTGCAGGATTTGTAGCAGGATGTTAGAAGTATGGCGTAGCTATGCGTTCAAGCGGCCATCACCGTCGGCGTCCAACAGCACCCCCCTCCGATCAGAAACTTTAAAACAAAGTTAAGGTCCCAAAACCGGAACCTGAAATGGCGAAGGCAGGAACACATTTGTGAGCCTTTTTAGGAATTGAATAACCAAAAGAATCTTAAAATAAGAGCATTCCTCGGATGAGTACTTAAAGATTGAGAGCGTTGCTAGGTAACCTTTAATGGTCCCCACCTGATGACCCTTGTGGGCTAAAGAAAGCAAAAATGACATAGCATCCTTAGTTGAACATTGAAAAGGATTAACATTCTTTTCTCTGCACAAATCGCAGAACTTATTTCAACGGCACCAGTACAAAGACTTTTAACAGCCGCCTGGCCAAAGCAACACTCCCATTACGTCATCCGGGAGGTCTCAACCCTTGTATCTCAACCTTCCAAAAACCACGCATGAAGGTTGAGAGTTTTGACCTCTGGGTGGAGAACCCTGACCTCCCTCTCGCGAGAGAAGATCCTCTCTTTGGGGAAGACGCATCGGAGGACAGATGGACATTTCCAGAAGATCCCGGTACCACGACCTCCTGGCCCAATCTGGAGCAACTAGGATCATGCAGGACCCGAACCGTCTTAACCTCTTGAGAGCTTGAGGAATAACGGGGCTGGAGGAAACGCATAGAGAAGCAGGAAATCCCAATCCACCACGAACGTGTCTCCTAGAGTGTTAGGCAGAAACCTGTGCAGTTCCCTTTGGGAACACTGCAAAAGATTTAGGACTACAGGTGTTAGCATTGAACCCACTTGGTAGCAGTCTGTACCACCCAGACTTACCTTGTAGCTGTGGCTGAGCAGTCAGACTTCCCTCAAGAAGAGTTAGGCAGTATGCAAAGTATACACAATAGGCACTCAGACACAATAGCACAAGCAAACACTGACCAGAGCTTTGGTATCAAAGTATATAATTATTTATTTAAAAAAACACTGTTTGAAACACTCCAGCACTCTTATTGTAAAACACTCTAAACACAGTTACTATTATGATATATACAACCCTTATTCATTATCAGACAAGTCTTAGATAACACCACTTATTTCCAGACAGAGGTGAGCGCTTAACTATAGATGGCACTCCAATAAGTTCATGAAAAAGGGATGGAAAAAGACAGAATATGTGAAGATACACCACTCTAAGATTTAGGAACACTTTTAGCAAGACAGAAGAGCAAAAGTCACTGGTGAGCCAAAGTCCATAGGCCGGGCCCACTCAGGGAGAGCAGAGCACAAATGCGCCCAAGATCACACAGTTACACTAGGCTTTGAAAGTCTGCAGAGAGTTCGAAAAGAGTAGAGAGGCTCAGAAAAGTTTAGCCAGGGTGTCCCAGGCTAACCCAGGTTCGAAAGCCGGGGGCTAAATCTACCCCGTACAGTCGGTGGCAAGGGAAGCCAGGCGGAACACGGTACCTTAAGTGGGAAGGATCCTCCAGCGGTGGCAGTTGTTCCTGGCAGCGGGTGCAAGTCTCGGCGTCGTCCAGAGGAAGAGAAGATCTCGACTTGGAGGAAAGATGAAGGTCGTTGCACTGCCAGGGAAGAAACCAGCCGCAGAGTTTTCCGGTTAAAGGTATTACCCTTTATTTTCGCGGTCGTGGCAAAAAGTGGTATTCCGGTTGCCGGGGTGCTTGGCACAGGCAAGGCAGCCACGATATGAGTCGGGAAGGCGAAAAGACGGTGAAACTGGTTATCCCCACCAGTCAAAGGAAGAAGACTCTCCGGCGGGAGATCTCCTCTGTCGTTGGGAAAAGTGGTGAGACGGTTCAGCAGGGCTCCACCGGTGGTGTCGTCGTAGCAGGTCGGCTCAGCTTCTCCCTCGTCAGATTCTTAGGTCCTGTGGCGACTTCTGAAGTTCCAGTCCCCAAAGCCCTGCTTTTATGCAGAAAACCCCCATTCACTCAGCCTAGCTGTCACTCAAACATGCTAAGTGGTGAGCCGGCCGGCTCACCACTTGGGCCAATCAGGACGGAGTGCGACTTGAGTTGCCTAGGCAACTCAGTCCAGGGTGCCTAAATCCCCCTCCACCCCTCCTAAGTACCCCAGACAGAGTGGCACAACTTTGGAGAGCTTCTGTGGAGAAGCCTGCCAAAAATGTGGAACAAAGGGCTCGACTTGGGTTGGAGTCACAGAAGAGAACACAAACGCCATTTTAGAACCGAGTTTTGGCAAAAAATACCAACCGGAGAATTAATAATTAAATAAACCAGCGGTATGTTCGAGGCTATCGTAATTAAATAAATAAAGATAGTAGCCTCGAACAATGAGAAAATCCCATAGAGAAATATTTGCGGTTGAATATAAAAAGTAGTATCCACTGCCACCAGCCAAAACTCTATCAGGGGGGACAGAGACGTGCCCCCTCGACTAACAGACCCCGGGGCAATCAAATTGCCCCGGCCAGTACGTCCACATTATGATGGGTTGTACTGGTTTTGTTCAGAATTCAAGACTAGTAAAGTCAATGGTGACTTTATATGCCCTGGGAGACAGTAGTCAGTCCCAGGGTATGGCGTCTATACTGGGGGGTCACTATGACACCCCTGTGTTACTGCACTGAGGGTGCTGTGTAACACACATCACAAAAAAGACCCCATAGCCCAGGGGTGCACAACTGATTTTGACGGAGGGCCGAAAGTACCTTACATGAGGGCTATAGTGGGCCGAAAAGTAAATGTGGGCGGGCGGTAGGCGGGGCGTGGCAGGAGGCTTTTTAAACCCCCAAGTTGTACTAAACACATGGAAAAAGAATGTTTTGAGGGGTAACGATTTTTATTTGCATTTCAAACTTACATTTTGTACTACACATTTTCCATTGTTATAATTTATTTCTATTTAGTTATTGTATCTCGCCTGTTTAATTAACTTATATATATTTTATTGACCCTAGATTGGACATGCCTTTATTTTGGACTGCTACAGTTTGCTGTTTGGGTTGCCCAAGAGGAGTATGGCCTTCGTTGAGTCAGGTTTCCTCAAAAAAGCAAAGGATGTATATCTCCTAACTGTGCCTGTTTTAGCTTTATTATTGGGTTCACTCTCGGAGTGCAACACTATGCCCCAGGGCCCCCTTACCCCATGTCCCCCTCACCCCCAACCAAACACTATGCCCCATTGCCCCCTTACACCCAACCAAACACAATGCCCCATGGCCCCCTTACACCCAAACCAAACACTATGCCCCATGTCCCCCTCACCCCCAACCAAACACGATGCCCCATGTCCCCCTCACCCCCAACCAAACACGATGCCCCATGGCACCCTCACCCCCAACCAAACACTATGCCCCATGGCCCCCTCACCCCCAACCAAACACTATGCCCCATGGCCTCCTCACCCCCAGCGAAACACTATGCCTCATGGCCCCCTTACACCCAACCAAACAATGCCCCATGTCCCTCAGCCCCAACCAAACACTATGCCCCATGGCCCCCTCATCCCCAACCAAACACTATGCCCCATGTCCCTCACCCCCAACCAAACACTATGCCCCATGTCCCTCACCCCCAACCAAACACTATGCCCCATGGCCCCCTTACACCCAAACCAAACACAATGCCCTATGGCCCCCTCACCCCCAACCAAACACTATGCCCTATGGCCCCCTCACCCCCAACCAAACACTATGCCCCATGGCCCCCTTACCCCCAACCAAACCCCCACCCCCCAAATCAGCACACACAAACCAGCACCAATACAGACCCGAACCCCCACCCCCCAACTCAGCACACACACAAACATGCACCCATAAAGACCGAACCCCCACCCCCCAACTCAGCACACACACTCTCAAGCATGCACCCATACAGACCCGAACCCCCCACCCCCAACTCAGCACACACACAAACATGCACCTATACAGACCCGAACCCCTCAACCCCCCAAATCAGCACACTCTCAAACAAGCACCCATACAGACCCAAACCCCCACCCCCCAACTCAGCACACACACAAACATGCACCCATAAAGACCCGAACCCCCCCAACTCCAAACCCCCCAACCCCCAACTCAGTACACACTCTCAAGCATGAACCCATACAGACCCGAACCCCAACCCCCGCATCTCAACATACACACAAAATACATTCAAATACAAACATTCATACACATCCGACATCCCCCCCACCCCCGCATCTCAACATACACACAAAATACATTCAAATACAAACATTCATACACATCCGACACACCCCCCCACCCCGCATCTCAACATACACACAAAATACATTCAAATACAGTCATACACATCCGACACCCCCCACCCCGCATCTCAACATACACACAAAATACATTCAAATACAAACATTCATACACATCCGACACACCCCCCACCCCCGCATCTCAACATACACACAAAATACATTCAAATACAAACATTCATACACATCCGACACACCCCCCTCACCCCGCATCTCAACATACACACAAAATACATTCAAATACATTCATACACATCCGACACACCCCCCCACCCCCGCATCTCAACATACACACAAAATACATTCAAATACAAACATTCATACACCTCCGACACACACCCCCACCCCCGCATCTCAACATACACACACAAACATAAAGCAAAACAAACCCGACACAAACACAAACAGACCACTTACCAGAGACGTGCTGGAAGGCAGGCAGGTAAGCTGGAACGCTGGAATCGTACTACGGCTGGCGTGGTCCAAGGCTGAAATGCCTTCAGGCATCAAGCCTTATGGACCACGCCAGCCGTAGTGCTGGCCCTCCATTGGTGCAGCACACACGCATTACGTGGCTCGTAGGAGCGACGTGGTGCGTGTGTGTGCTGAGCCAATGAGGGCTAGTGTTTTGTCCGTCCCGGAAGAAGACAAAGACTTTCCTAATGGAGGGCGGCCGCGGGCCGCCCTCCATTAGGAAAGTCTTTGTGCCTCGCGGGCCGGACAAAAGAGCATGGCGGGCCGCAACTGGCCCGCGGGCCGTATGTTGTGCACCCATGCCATAGCCCATTAAACACATCTAGAGTCAAAGGAATACACTCAAATCATGTCCAAGAGTGAGGGTAAAAGAGTCTCACTCTTGGCAGGAGAAAAAAATAAACCCCAAAAATCCAGCAAAGCTGCTGGGGGACTCACTAGGTTGGGAAATCCAGCCTAAACAGAGAATTCTCCATAAAATAGAGCTCCTCTCGGAGGTAATTCCCTTGAGCAGTAGTGCTCGCACTTCCAGTTGGCACCGGTCGCGAACGGATCCACTTGCAGGGTTCCCCAAAGGGCCAAGACCTCTTGAAGGAATCCCTGAGCTATTTTCCACTTGTGGGAGACAGCGCTCTGTCTGCTCAGAGCGTCCGCCGCTGTGTTCTCCTCTCTGGCCAGATGAACTGCCGTTAGGGAGATTCCTTCTTGCATTGCCCAGAACCAGAGCTGCATCGCCTCTCTGAACATCGGTAGTGACCCTACACCTCTCTTGAGGTAATGCATGGCCACCGTGTTGTCCGTCATTATCAGGACAGTCTTCCTCCGTAAAGACGGCAGGAAAGCCTTCAGTGCTAGCCTGGTTGCTCTCAGCTCCAAAAGATTGATGTGTAGTTTGGACTCCGATGGAGACAAACAACCACTGATGGTCAGATTGTTGGCATGAGCACCCCACCCTGTGAGAGAAGCGTCCGTAACTACGGTCACCTCCAGCCATGGTTGCCAAAAAGGTTCTCACTTCATTAGGTTTTCCTTGCAGGCCCACCACAGAAAATCCTGTGTTACCCTGGCCGGCACCTGAAGGTGATCCGACATCCTGCCTGAGAATTGGTACCATCTTCGAATCCACACTCTCCTTCTCTCCTCACATCTCTGACGTATCTAAGTCGTCACACTACCAGCTGCACCTCCTCAGAGGTATTCTTCCGTTTCCTCTCCTTCCCCCAGAAGCTCACTGTCTCCAGAGCCCTGGTTCTCTCTAGGCTGGACTATTGTAACAGCCTCCATCTAAATCTGCCTGCCTCTACTCTCTGTCCTCTGCAACTTATCCAGAACAGGACTGCAAGACTTGTCCTTGGCCTCAAGCCCAGGGATCGTATCTCTCCAGGACTGAAATCTCTGCACTGGCTCCCAGTGGCTGCGAGGATTAAGTTCAAAACCCTCTGCATTGTCCACAAGGCCTTCTGGGGCCTGGGGCCACAATACCTTCAACTCTCTCTTCCTAAATATCTTCCTTCTCGAGCTCTTCGCTCATCCGCCTCCAACTCCCTCAGGGTCAGTCGCTTCTCCAAGCAACGAGTTGGTGTTAGATCTCTCTCTTCGGCAGGGGCCTCCCTCTGGAACAGCCTTCCTACCTCCCTGAAACTTGAGGAGAACCATCTCCAGAAGCACCTCAAAGCGTTCCTCTTTGCTTCTGCTTTCTCTCCACCTCCCCCCTGCTGAATTCCTGGCTGAAACTGCACTGGTTACCTGGCCACCCTTTCTGATCTCGGGCCCAGGCTCCGCCATTTCGACACCTGCACTGCCCCCCTGGCAACCGCTGCACCTGGGGACTGTTTTCTGTATCCCTTCAGTCCCCCTACCAGCACTTATGTCTGCACTTACCTTGAACTTGCCACCATCTGGCTGTTTTATTATCTTATTTATTCTACTATCCCTTGTACTGCACTTTCCCCTCCCACTTCCTCCACACACACTTCCATTTCCCCCTTTCCATGCACTTGCACGATCTGAATGACACCTGGCCTAGTATGATCGTTGTCTGTCTTCCCGTTGCTCCCCCTCCCTCGCCTCGTCGCGCCTTTGAAACACTTGTGTATAGGTGCGTTATAAATGCCATATCATATCATTGAGTCCTGAGGGCCCATTGAAGGGACCTCATTCTCAGACGGGCCTCTGGCACCAGAAAAATGCAGGAGCCATGAGGCCGAGCAACCTCAAGAATTCGATGGCCGGAAGACTCTGGGCAGTCTGAAATGTTGTTACCATCTGGAGAATGTCTTGAACCCTCACCTTGGGTGGTGAGCACTTCACCAAGAACATGTCTAAGATAGCCCTGATGTACTGGAACTGTTGAGAAGGTATATGGGACTTCTTGAAATTGAGGGAGAATCCCAGTCTGTGAAGGGAGTGACAGGTATCTTTGAGATGATCCAAGGCTTGTTCGGGAGAACGCGCCCTGACCAGCCAATCGCCCAGGTAGGGGTAGACGGGAGTCCTCTCTCTCCTGAGATGTGCTGCCACTACCACCATCAGTTTGGTGAAGACCCTCGGACAGAGGTCAACCCGAATGGCAGGACTTGAAACTGAGTGCGAGCCGCCAACAGCGAACCTCAGGTATTTCCTGTGCTTGAGATGGATCGGCACATGAAAATAAGCATCCTGAAGGTCCAATGACACCAACCAATCCTGAAGTTGGAGGGCCTGAAGGATCTGAAAAAGAGTGACCATTTTGAATTTGTCATTCCTGGGGAACTTGTTCAAGTATCTCAAATCCAAGATGGATCTCAATCCTCCGTCCTTCCTGGGAATCAAAAAATGAGGGGAGTACCAACCCTTGTTCCTCTCTGCTACAGGCACTGGTTCCATAGCGCCTTTCTCTAGCAGGGTTAATATTTCCTGCACAAGGAGCCGATCTGGAGCCCTCAAATAGTGCATTCCCGGTGGATTGTCTTGAGGCTTCCACAAAAAAGGAAGGCTGTGCCTGTGGGCTATTGTTTCCAGAGCCCAAGCATCCGAAGTAATGGATCGCCATTCTACCAGATGGTGAGACAGCCTGCCCCCGACCGGTGAGCTGCGACCGAAGGCCTCAGAGCGGTTTTGAAGCAGCAGTAGCAGTGCCTGATGACAAAGAGGCTGCAGCTTGAGCGCCTTTGGCACCTCTACCTCATCCACCACGAGGAAACTTATGTCGGCCTCTTTGACTGGCCATTCCTCTCGCCCTTCCAAATGAGGAGTAGTAACGAAAGTATCTACCCATGCATTGCTGTCCGCTCGGAAGAAAAGGCTGAGGGTGCCTAACAGCGGTGCCCAAAGACTTGGTGGCTGCTTTAGAGGTCTGCAGCTTCTCAAGGCTCTCGTCAGCCTTGCTGTTAAAAAGGGGAGATCCGTCAAATGGCATGTTCAGAGGTCTGGCCTACACATCCGATGCAAAACCAGGCTTCCACAACCACGCAAATCTGCGTATTACGTTGCTCGTAGCCATGGACCTGCTGACAGTCAGCAACATCCAACCCAGACTGAAGGGATTCACACATGGCTTCCTTGCCCTCTTTAACAAAAGCTAGGAAGCCCTCCCTTTCCTTCCCTTCGGGAATATACTCAACTGCCATAGATATGCAATCCCACAAAGTGTACGAAAATCTTGCCAAGGCACAAAAGGAGTTGGCCGCTTCCAACGCCATACTCCCAGCTGAAAATACCTTGCGCGCCCATTCATCCACGCTCTTATCGTCCCAATCCGAAGGGATGGTAAGGTACGCAGCCTGCTTTGAGGTAGCCGTGGCTGCTTGGACCACCAGAGTCTCAGGAGTGGGTTGAGATGACAGATAGCCGGGGTCACTACTGGAGGGGCGGTATTTTCTTGTCAGAGACTTGTTTAACGCCGGATTAGTCTCTGGGGTTGCCCAATTTTTTGCCACCCGGTTCTGCAGAGTCACATGAAATGGCAATATGGAATCTGTTGGAGGACCCTTATCCAAAATGACCGTAAGATCATCCTGATCATAGTGGGCAGTAGGCCTGGCCCAGCCCAGGTACTCCACCACTCTCGACATAAGGCGTCGGTAAGAGAAGTCAGCATGTTCACCCAGGTCTGGCCTGCCAAACTCCAGCTCAGGGGAATTGTCTATACCACTGGCATTATGCAAGGTATCACAAAGAACCTGCATCCTACTCTCCTCCGAGATGAGGCATTCTGGCACATTAGGGGTCCCAAACTGGAGACCAAAAAGAGCCTCACCTTCATCAGAATGCTCTTCCTCCTCAAAAATGGAGATGAGGGACTTAAAAAAGTATTTCTTTGGCAGAGGAGTACACCTTTTCTTATCAGGAACCACAGCCACAGGCTTCAAGGTCGACGACTTGGACTTAGCCACCGCCTTTTTAGGCGGTTCCACCGTTTCCAGGGGCTGAGCTGGTAAAATTGGCGCTGGCAAAGGCTCCAAAGGCATTGAGGGCCTGAGCGGGGTGGAGGACCCGACAGGCACTATCAACGTACGTGGTGCCGATGGCTTTGATGGAGACGAAGACTGTGACCTCGCTTCACGTCTCGAGCGATCCTTATATACCTTGTCCGTACGCGCAAGTATCTGGCCAAGACCGTTCCCTGCCGGCTTCCACAGAAGCCGCGCAAGGGGCTTTGCCCTACTTTTCAAAAATGTCAAGCATTTTCACCTGAAAGCTTCCCACTCAGTGGGCGTTGAATGGTTTGGACGGGCAGCTCACCCTCTTGGGGTTGTCTCCCGAAGACTACAGCATGGAAGGCGGCCGGCAGTGCCTTTTCCTCCTGCACCTCGATGAGGGCGAGTGGCGGGAACCACTCCTGGACCTTGAACGCTTGGCCTTCTTCCTCTGAGGAGAGTCACCACTTGACTCATCGGTCGAAGGCCCAGCAGGTCGGGACTTATGGCGCTTGGACACCTTGCGTACCTTGAGTTTCCCCTTTCGCTCCCGCAAGGCCGTTCCAGTCATCGACTGGCACTTGGAGCACATATCAGTGTCATGGCTCTCGCCGAGGCACCATAGACAGACACGATGCGGATCCGTGATGGACATCTTGTATCCACAGTCCCGGCAATTTTTGAACCCCGACCAAGGTGTCGTCGGAGTGGAAGACTAAGACATATCGAAGAAAATCTTAGCAAATACTCGAAAGTATGAGGCGCGCCGAGTTTCACGAAGCAAACACGTTTGCGGAAAAAACGGAACGGGAGCCGTGCGTGCTACTTATACCATCTGATTTCACCCTCGACGGAGGGCCTTCGAGGGACATCGACCTGACACCATCGACACAGGGCGCCCTCTGCCGAAAAATGTCCAAAGCAGCTGAGCCGTGGACACTACATGTCAAAGATGAGGTATAAATTGGAAAACACAATATATTCGAAGTGCAGTTTGTAAGTGAAACTTTTTTTTTCTTTTACAGAGGATTCCCAGCCTGACGAAGGGGAATACTCATGAGCATGTGAATCCATGCCAGACCTCATTCAGGAGAAATATATAATTTAATATACCTTTATTGGTATAAGTGTTTCTTTGGACTACTGTACTAACTGGGTTCAGTGTGCTTACCTACAGCTCACATCTTCCTCCTATGATACGCCCGACTGCTCTGCCACTCTACAAAGGTTCCTTGAGTAGTACAAGCTTATACTAGAGTTTGGGATCTGTATGCCATTGGGATAGTTTTATGAAGTCTTACCTCAAGTGGATTTTGGGAAAACTCCCCTTACAGAAACCCAGGCTTAAAGGAAGTCTTGAGAACTGTATGAACTGATGGATGAAGTCATGAGAAACTATTTAAAAATCAGCTATTGAACCAAGGTTTGCTTAAGGCAAAATGCAGTAGAAGGGAGTCATTCTCCTGTCTTTAGTTAAAATAGTGCTAGGGTTAGTTTGGACGGTGGACATATTTATTTCAATACCTTCACTGTTGACTGAAAAGCACCTTAGCTAGTTTTGTTGGGTAGAGAAAACCCGATAAAAATAGTGAAAGGTAAGCATTTTCTTTTTCGATAACAAAAACACATTTGAAATGTCTTCCAAGAGTCCTTTGTCCTTCTGATCCGCCACAAACCACAGACGTATTGGGCTTCCTCAGTGAAGTGAAGAGGAGTCTCACTAAGGCACATTGAGCAAGTGGTCTATGCCTGGATTACCCTGGTAAAACACATGTCTGCGGTTGCTGTTGATACTCAGTTCAGAGGAGAATTGCCTAGCATTTCGGTGCTCGACAGCCCAGGTGGTTAGGACCAGACTGATCTGCAAATGGGTATTTTTCATCAGTGAAAGGTACAGTGAGCTAAAATGTGGTTGTAGACCCTCCCGAGTGGGAACCTATCCATCGTCCAGGTTATTTGGCCATGTTCATTCTCGACAGAGGGCCTCCCGGCCTTTGTTGAATTGCTAATTATGTGGCGATTGCTAATGCCTACTAAGAGCAGCAGCTAAATCTGCCAGTCCAAGTCCTTTTATGAGTGGAAGCCAGGAAATAAGCCTGTGAATTCTCAACATGGCAACACCCACAGTAACTTGGAGTCTGCCAAATATTTGAATAAATACAACCAGGCTACTGAGTGAGCTAACCATTCAGTGCCAACTCTCCTGCATAACCAAAGGGTCTGCATCCTTACCTTACCTGGGGCCATAGACAGCATCTACTCAAAGAGGAAACATTAGAGGACGTGGTTAGTCCCTTAGTTCCGAAGACTTTTTTTGATGGCAAATGGCCAAGGTTTTCATGTATCAAACACCTGACTTCTCTTAATCAGATTAAATCACAAACCCTTTCATTGGCACTGCAAATATAGACCAGTTGCAAGCCCTAGGCGGTCCCCTACTGCCAAGAAAACCAAACTACCCACCCTCCCAATAAGTGGACCTGACAGAGGTAGAGGTAGCAGAAGAACAAATGACTTACCACTCTGCAATGTTCTTTCTGATGAATGCTTCTGCCACAGATTCCTCCATAATGAGGATTATATCTGCAGAGCAGATCAGCAGAAACTGTTCCAGCTGAAGGAGGCACAGCACAGCTGTGCGTCAAATCAGCCAGATGCCAGTACGCAGGCTGCAGCGGCAGGACATCAGGACCAGTATATATATCTAGGCGCTACACCCCATGACCTCAGTTTCACACATTTTCCCTAGCACTCTGACGCGGAGGGACAGCGGAACCAATGGTTCACTAGCTTTCCGCCAAGTGGTACAGGTTAGGAGGGCAATGAAGAACCCATGGAAAGAATATTACTGAGAGGTAAGACAGTTCTTCAAATGGCTTCCTCATCTAGGATATACTCCCATAGCAGTATGTGGGTCTGGAACAGGGAGGAAAGCAAAGGACACCACCTAGAAAAGAAAAATCTGATGGATCGCCTTGCCGAAACAGGTATCCTTGTCCTGAAAGTAAATACAAGCGGTAATGCTTTGCAAGCATGTGCAGAGAAGCCCATGTTGCTGCTTAGCAGATGTCCAAGACTGGGACTACCCTCTGCAGGGCAGAGGTGTCAACCACTCCTCTGGTAGAATGAGCTCCTAGTACCTTCAGGCATCCTTTGCAGCCACATTGTTGCATTCTGAGATTCAGAGGTGGACAGAATCTTTTAAGATATTTACCGACTACTGACAAGCACCTTAGCTAGTTTTGTTAGGTAGGGACAACCCCATAGAAATAGTGATCCACCTTGACAGTGTTGGTTTTGTCACAGCCCTGCCAGCACATGCGCCAGCATAACCCACAAAAAGCGAGTCAGCTTTCCCAGACATCCCTCGTCTGAGCGACGTAGTAGCTCAGAGCCCACAATGGGTCCAATTGATGGAACCGCTCCTATGCCTTGAAAGGATGGTGCAGAGGAAACACAGGAAGATGGATCTTTTGAGAGAGATGCAAACCAGAGTTCACTTTTGGAAGAAAGGAGGGTCTGACTCTCCATGTCACCTTCTCTTTTGAGAAAACCAAATAGGGAGGCTTAACAGAACACCTGGAGTTTACTCACCCATCTAGAGGAAGGGATTGCAAACGGAAAAATCCCCTCAAGGATTAGAAGTGGAATAGAACAAGAATGTAGGGGCTCAAGCGGAGCATGCATAAGAAACATTACAAATACTTGATAACTTTTGCCCTGTGTCTCGCCTTCCACACTACTCTAAAGTACTCAAAAGGGTTGTGTTCAAACGTTATACACATTTCTTAGACAACAACCTTTGAGACGCCCAACAAGTAGGTTTCCATTCCTGTACTCCACAGAATCCTCTCTCATGAATTTCTCCATCTTCATCACCTCTGCTAAGCACTCCAACCTATCCTCTTATCCCAATTCTCGTTGACCTGTCTTATGCATTTGACACGGTCAATCATTCTGATCGCCTCAACACCCTTTCCTTGGGATTAGCAATCAAGCCCTTGCGTGGATTGAATCCTACCTGGCAACTCACCTATTCTCGGTCTCCTGCAACACCACCACCTCTCAATTTACTCCTCTGTTGGTGTTTCACAAGACTTGATCTTCGGTCCCCTCCTCTTTACACTCTACATCTCTGCTATTGGGGCACTAAACTTCTCTGAGTTATCATACCGACGTTTTGCGGACGACACCCAAACCATCTTCTCATTCCCATAACTCCTCAGATCCCTCTATAAAAATGTCCAACTGTCTCTCTGCCAAGAAATATTGGATGGCTTCATACTCTCTGATGCTAAACAATCAAAACGAGGTGTTCTTCCATGCCAAAAACATTCGCTCATCTCTTCCCCGGCCTATCCAGTTCCGATCCGACACTCTCCCCCTCCTCTTCTTCAGCTAGAAACCTCAGTATCATCTATGACCCTTCTCACACCTGCTCTACTTACAACTCCACAATTGCAACTGTGGTTCGACCCAACCTCTTAAATATTAGGAAAATCAGGCACCACCAAGAATCTCTTAACCACTTGTCCTCACGAAACTGGACTATTGGGCCAGCATCCTCTGGCCTCCGCAATTAGGCTTGGTCCTCTCAATAAGGATTTACTGCGCCACTAGCACTCTTTGAACTCCCTCACTTTACATCTACTTCCTCGTACCGTCACCAGGCTGGATGGCTGCCGATGCAAAACAGGGACAGATTTACATTGCTTATCCTGGTTCACAAACCTTTCCGTGCTAAGGAACCACTGTATATTATCCAACTCAAAACACCTTTTCGTTATCTCTGCTCTGCCTCCTCGACTACCATTGTGGCACCTCAACCTCATTGTGCTACCTCTCACTTTCGCTCTCTCCTTTTCCAATTGCATGGAATGCTCTTCCCACCGACATCTCAGCAGCAGTCTATACCAATTTGTTCAAAACAAAACTAAAAGCCTACCTACTCACCTCCAAGTTACCCTCTTACCCAACCCTAATCTGACCTTTAACATTTTCCCTTGCCACTAACCTACCCTTTGTCCCTCACATTCTGTCTCCACTCTAGCAATTCATCAATCATGGTCACAACCCCAATACAGCTTCCTGCACCACCTACCTGCACTTAAAAATGTCTAATGTTCTATGTCCTTAATCTATATAACTCCACCAATCTATTGTCCTCAGTCACTGTTCCATTTACTGCCCTCCAAAACCTCGTCAGAATGCCACTCAAACTTACCACATTGTAAGGAGCTTTCTGCTCCCCACCAAATCTGATTTACTATCCATTGTGTTATTTTGTGATCAAAAAGCATTGTTTCTTCATGTATATAAATAAAATATTTTTTTTAAAAAATGTAAATCCCACGACGGGAACACAAAATGGCATGGGGGACACATTGCAGAAACCCCCTAAAAACTGCAGACATGTGGGGATTGTGAAGAAAGAGCCCTGCTTAGGAGATAGTTTAAAAACAGAGATTGCATTGAGGTACCTGTTCACAGTGCCAATCTGCAGGAGCGATAGGATCAAAGACAGCAGAAAATCCAGCAGAGAGGACATCAAATAGGGTTCAGATACCTCTTCCACCACCAAGCCAAGAATGTACACCAGCTACAAGCATAAACTGGCTTTGTGGCAGGCCTCCGGGCTGAAAGGAGCACAACCAGGATGTCGTCTGATAAGACCTGCTCCTTGCATCTTAGTCTCACAGTAGCCAAGCATGTAGATTTGGACTGTTGAGGTTCGGGCAGAGGACCCACTCTTCCGATTGGGAGAGCAGATCCATTCTCGTTGGAAGGCGCCAGGGAGGACAGAAGGACAGGTCCAGCAACTCCAGGTACTACATTTGTCGGGACTTGTCCGGACCAAACAGAATCAACGTGGTTGCCAAGCAAGCTAAGAGTTCCACAAGGAGTCCACCAGCGGGAGAAAATCTCCAGAACTTGCTGGCAGGGCTCCCACTCGTGAGAAGCTGTGTTCGGCCAGCGCAAGGCATCTGCAATGACATTCTTCTGTCTTCCGACAAAGATCAGCAGCAGTCAAGACACGCTGTTCTCCAGTGGCCAGAACCATAGCCGCATTGCTTCTCTGCAAAGAATGTAAGGATCCTACTTCACTTTCTCTACTGAGGTAGTGCATGGCCACTGTGTTGTCTGTAAGAATCGGCCCATATTTCCCTTTCACAGAGGGGATGAAGGCGAACAGGGCTAGCCTGATCACTCTCAAACCACAACTCCAGCAAATTGAGGTGCTCCCGAGACTTAAGAGGGAGAATACAATCTGATCATGGTCAGGTCCGACAGGAGAGTGCCCCAACCTTTCAGGAACAGATCAGTAACCACTGTGATTTGCGGACAGGTGTGTTGGAACAACGGCCTCTCAGCCGGTTCCCTAGGGAACACCATGCAAGGTCTCGTGCAACATGACTCAATACCTGCAGGAGATCTGACATGTGTAGCTGAAACTGCAACCACTGGCAACAGAATAGACGTTCAAGTGACCTCATGCATAGCTGGAACTCCACGACCACCACAATGCAGGGTGCCATGAGACACAACAGACACAGGAAGGCTTGTTTGACTGTTTTTCTAAAGTAAACTAAGGGCTTCATAGAACCATATCTGAGGCAGTACAAAACTCCACTCTTAGTATAGGGTTGTACCACCTGAAAACATTTGGTAGCATAGACGGATCGGCCAGCCTCATCTTAGGAGGGAGAGAGGGCTGTAGCTTGGTACAAAGAAATTGTATACAGATGGGCCAAAGAAACACAAATAATGATTTATTTAAATACATGTAGCCCAAGATCAAACTAGGGAAAGCAAGTACGATCACGAATCATATAAACACAATTATAAAAAAGCAACTGAATACTTATTGTATACACATCAAAGTCTAACCTTATTTAGATTACAATAAGCAGTCAAGGTGAGTCAAACCTATAACACATTCAGAATGCCATTAAGCTATTCTTGGGCAGTAAAACACAGTTACTTTTAGATTACAAAAAGTAATTCAAGGGTAGTAGACATTATTGGTCCCAATATACAGTGTTATTCAGTTCTAGACACACCTAACTAGACCAAAACTAAGTAGCTCTTGCAACATATGTAACTTTCTCATATTAAGAATGGATACAGTTACACACCAATGTTACTTTTTAGAATATAGTTCAGAGAGAGTAACTTGTATACTTTCTAAAGGTGCCTTAAGCTACTCATGAACAAATAAGAGCCCAGTGAAAGTATTTTAGAAGTGCACTAAAGCATTTCAAGGAAAGAAGAACCCAACAGGTGAGTAATTTACTATGTACTCTTCTAACCACACACAGAGTGACTAAAGTCAGGCAAGCGAAAGTACTTATTTGAATTAACTAAGCAATATTACATTTTAAGAAGAGCAGCAGCTTTTCAAAATCAGTATGTTGGTATTTAAACTTATGATACTATTTCTATTATAGGAATAAACAGTTTGACCAAGGAAACTTTTCAGAAGTGTAGAATACAATTCTAAGTTGTATTGTATATTTATAAGCGCTTAAGACACAAAACGAGTGCTTCAAAGTTAAATAAGAACTCAAGCAGACTTTTAGAAAGGAAATCAGCACTTCAGGGTAAGTAAGGACCTGTATACATTTCAAAGGGGCTACAAGAAACTTAAAGACAAGTATTAACTTTAAGACTGTTTTAGATCTATATAATGCAGATCAGGGAAAGCAAAACCCAATGGTACATTAAGACGAAAACAGTTATTCAAGGTAGGTAAATCCTATCAGTAAGCTTTTACACTCATTGATTTTAGAAGGAACAAGTTACTAACCTGTAACTGTTGTTCTCCAGCATGGGTCTGGCATGGATTCACATGCTCATGAATATTCCCCGTCGACAGGCTGGGAATCCGCGGTAAAGAAAAAATCAGTATCAGTTTCGTTTCTGATCTGTCTTTCTTAGTAGTAACCAATCACTGGTTTCTGGGTCATACTGTCCCCAGCCAATGACTGCCCTCTCCCTAAGACCCGCCCCTGGCAGCCATCTTCAGATTTGGTAGCACGTAAAGTGGCAGTATGACCAAGTGAAGAGCCGCAGAGTGGAAGGAGGGAGGGTTCGCATGTGAATCCATGCCAGACCCATGCTGGAGAACAACAGTTACAGGTAAGTAACTTGTTCCTTCTCCAGCATGGGGTCTGGCATGGATTCCTATGCTCATGAATATAAGAATACATAGCAGTACACACATGCACAACCACGGGAGGTGGCAAGGCTCAACATTAAGCATTACATAAAACTCAATGTTAAGCATCTGTTACCTCCTCACCAGGCTCACCTTAAGCGAACAGGTTGCGCAGCACTGCCTGGCCGACTCTGGACTCCTCCCTGGAATCCCGGTCGACGCAGTAGAATCTTGTGAAGGTGTGCATCGACCGCCACGTAGCAGCCCTGCAGATGTCCAGCAGGGGCACACCAGACAAGAACGCCATGGTAGCAGCGATCACTCTGGTCGAATGGGCTCTCGAACGGCCAGGCAACGGTCGGTTTGCCAACCGATGACAGTGCATGATGCAGCCGGAGAGCCATCTGGAAATGGAAGCCTTCGAGAGAGCCTTCCCTTGGTTCACAGGTCCAAAGTTCACAAAAGCTGTGATGTCTTCCGAAAACTCTTTGTGCGGTCCACGTAGAACTTCAGCGCTCTAGCCACATCCAGCGAGTGCAAAGTCCTCTCGGCCGGCGACGAAGGCGACGGGAAAAAGACTGGCAGCACCAAGGGCTCGTTGAGATGGAAGTCCGAAGGCACCTTGGGCATAAAGGAGGAGTGGGTCCTCTGCACCACCCTTGTCTCGTGGAAAGTCAAGTATGGAGGCTTGCAGGAAATGGCCTGAATCTCTCCCATGCGTCGTGCAGAGGTGATGGCCACAAGGAACGCTGTCTTCCACGACAGAAACTTCAACGAAGCCAAATGCAAGGGCTCGAATGGCAGGCCCATGAGCCTTGTCAGCACCACGTTGAGTTCCCACGTTGGGGCCGGGGCCGGAGCCTTCACCGGCGGGAACGATCGGAACAGTCCTTTCATAAACTCCTTCACCAGGCGATGAGACCACAGGGATGACCGTCCTGCAGTTCTGGTGTATCGGGAAATCGCTGCCAGATGTATCTTGATGGAAGCGTGAGCCAGTCCAGCTTTGGCCAGCGACAGTAAGTACGGTAGCACTTGAGGTGCTGTAATCCATAGAGGGTTAATCTTCTGTGCACGGCACCTGACAGAGAACCTCTTCCAGTTGTGTCCGTAACACTAGAGAGTTGAGGACGCCCTGGCTTTTGCAAGAACCTCTCTGCAGTCAGCCGGGATATCGTACCCTCCAAACTCTAGTGCTGCAGGAGCCAGGCAGGCAAGTTCAGCGACTCCGGGTCGTGATGAAGAATGGCGCCTCCTTCTCTGGAGAGAAGCTCTGCGTCCGTCGACAGATTGACTGGTGGGGACGCTGACAAGTCCAGAAGGTCCGGGAACCTCGGTCTCGGCCACCTCGATGCGACGAGGATCATCCTGTACCGGGACCTCTTGAGTTGGTTGATGAGCCTGAGCAGCAACAGTGGGAACGCATACAGGAAAGGCCATCCCAGGGGAACGAGAAAGCATCCCCCATGCTCCTCGGCTGGGGGAACCTGCTGGCGAACCTCTGGCACTTGGAGTTCGTCGCTGTCGCAAACAGGTCGATTTGGGGTTTGCCCCATCGCTGGAAGAGTTGATCCACTTGATCCTGGCATAGTTCTCACTCGTGGCAAGAGCGCAGCTCCCTGCTGAGCGAGTCGGCAATGGTGTTTTTTATCCCTGCTAGATGAAAAGGCACCAGAAACATCCCCTGGGCAACGGCCCAGTGCCATAGATCCAGGGCTTCCTTGGAGAGGGCTGGGGATCTGGTTCCTCCCTGCTTCCGGATGTAGATATCGTGGTGGTGTTGTCGGTGAAGATTCTCACCACCTTGCCCTTTAGGGACGGAGAAAGGACCAGAGGGCCCAGAACACTGCACGGAGCTCCAGGATGTTGATGTGGAGTGGCTTCTCCTCCAGGAGCCAAAGGCCTCTCGCGTGAAGTTCTCCGGTGTGCGCTCCCCACCCCTCCAGGGAAGCATCCGTCGTCACCATCACCTGGTATGCAGGGGTCTGAAAGTCTGTGCCCGCGGCGAGATGTGCGCGGGTGCCCCACCACCGAATTGCCTGGCAGAATATCTCGTTGAGCGGGATCCTGTCCTCGAAGCTGCCCGCCGCTTGGATCCAGCGGGTGTCGAGGAACTCTTGCAGAGGGCGCATCCAAAGCCTGCACAGGCACACGAGATATATGCAAGAGGACATCATCCCGAGGAGGGACTTGATGGACCTCACCCTGGCCATGTCCGTGGCCAGCAGACGCTGCACCTTGCCCAGGATGGCCTTCGTCCTTTCCTCTGACGGCGAGGCCAGACGTGCCACTGTGTCGAGCTTGGCTCCCAGAAACAGTGCGACTTGCGACGGGACCAGGTGGGATTTGGGAAAGTTGATGGAGAATGCCAGGTCCGTGAGCAGCTGGACGGTCTTCGCTGTGTGATCTAAGGCGAGCTCCCTTGTCCTTGCTCAGATGAGCCAGTCGTCCAGGTAGGGTTAGACGTGGATCCCCTGCAGGCGCAGCCGCGCCGCCACCAGTGCGAGGCACTTGGTGAACACCCTGGGTGCCGACTTCAATCTGAACGGGAGGGCCTTGAACTGGTAGTGCCGTCCTTGGACCACGAACCTGAGGAACTTTCGGTGTCCTTTTAGAATGGGGATGTGGAAGTACGCATCCTCCAAATCCAACGATGACAGGAAATCGCCCTCCTCCACCTGTCCCAGCACGTGCTGGAGGGTGACCATCCGGAACTTCGGTGCCCTGATGTACTTGTTCAGTCGTCGCAGGTCCAGGATAGGGCGCCATCCTCCTGTTGTCTTTTTCACGAGGAAGTACCTTGAGTATACTCCGGAGCACCAGAGCCTCTTCGGGACGAGCTCGATGGCACCTTTTTTGAGCATCGCCCTTACCTCCAATAGCAGTTGAGGGACGTGATTTTCCTTCCTGGCCACGGGTGGAATGCGGGGCACTTTTTTTTTTTTTTTTTTAAATTCGAGGGCGTGCCACTGGGCCAGGGCATCCAGCACCGAACTGTCAGTGGAGATGGACTCCCACACGCTGACGAACTTCGCCAGCCGGCCTCCCACCGGGGTGCTTCGGTGGGGGCCCCGACACTGCTGTCGGTTCAATCTTGCTTGGAGGACGCCTTGCTGCCTTGGCCTCCCTGGCGACGACGGCGGACTCCACCCGACTTGCCTCATCCTCTATAGGCTTCCTGCGATGAGGAGCGGGCCACTTGGCGGTACGTAGAGGAGCCACTGCCGAATCCATTGGAGGCACTCTGCTTGCCTCCGGCGCTCCGACTGGTCCGACGCCACTTCGCCTTCTTGCAAGATCTCCAGGGCCTCGGCCCTCTTGTCGTCCGGTAGGAAATCCAACAGGGGGGGCGATCTTGTACCATAACTCCCTGTCATAGCGGGCTCGATCGCGAGGACGTTGGCCGCCTTAATCGTTGTTGCCGCCGACAAGATAACTCGTCGTCCCATTGCGTCCAGCTTCTTTCCTTTGCCTTGACGTTGAGGCCGATGCCCCCCCGCTTTCTTCTTGGCCACCGCTGAGACGACCGAGTCAGGGGTCGGTTGTGCCCTAGGAACAAAGGGGCCGCGTCGGGGACCCGGTACTTCTTCTCGTACCGATCCCTTTTGGCAGGCGTCATAGACGGGTTCTTGAGAAGAACAAGACCCTCGTCCCAGATGTCATCCAGCACAGGCACGGCGAGGACTGTTTTGCACTTGGCCTCATGCCGTTGGTAAAGGAAACCTTCCTCCTTCTTCTCTTCGGGGCAGAGCTGAAAAAGTTTGGATGCCCTGGCGATCATTGCATGGAAAGATCCGATATCGTCCGACTGGGGGCGATGGGCGCTCCGTCCCGTCGTCACCGCCTTCGTCGTCGTCGGTACCCGTCGTGGCCGTGTCCGTTCCCGTGTCATCCCCAGGGACGGGGGCAAAGGTTGAGCAGGCCGCGAGGGCTGAAACGGCGGGGCTGGATGGATCCGTCTTCTATTGTTCGGGGGGCTTCCCGCCGGGCCTGGCTATGGCTCCTCCGTCAAACCTGGTTCCGGATCCTCCGTCGGTGGTAAGGGCAATCTCATCCTTATCTCCGAACATAAGAATTGTATCACCAACAAAATGGCCACCGAGTTATCCTGAGGCTCCAGAAGCGACGGGTGACTAGGACCCTCACCAGTGCCGCCGCCGCGCTCGTCGTCACCTTCGTCGGGATCCCTCCCGTGGGAACGGGCCTCTTCGACGCCCTCGTCGAGGCCCTCTAAGACTTCTACCAGCTCCTCCTCGGATGCTGTGTCCGTGTCCACAAAGGCCATCGCCCCCCCCTTCTTTTTCCGCCGGGGTCTTCACGGGGGTCTTTTCGATGGGTCTGAAAGAAGCTTCCCTCCGCGAAGGCAGGGAGACTATGGGCCCCGAGGTCGACCTCCACTAGTGTAGCCTCCACAGGCTGCGCCAGGGCCACCGCGACTTCCTCGATAGAGGCCTTGACCGGGTGAATCAAGGCCTTTACCACCTTGTGTGGGCCTGTGGCCTTCACCTTGGGGGGAGGGTCACTGCCTCGCTCCCCCTCGGCCGGATCCTTCGAGCTCGACCGGGGCCTCTCCAGAAGCTTCGCCGGGTTCTCGGCCTTCCTCTTGCCTGAGCCAGAGCGTTGGCTCGTGGTTGATGGCGCTGGAGAGGGTGTGCCCTGCCTGCAGCCGAAGAGGCAGACCGTTCGGTGCTCCCGGTGCCCGCAGATTCGCGGTGCTTTGTCTTCTGTTGGGCCCCCGTCGCCGGGGCGCCATCACAGGACTTAGAAGACCGCTCGGACTTCTTCTCACCTGACAGGCTCTTTCCTTCCAGCCAGTTGGAGAGACGAAGGTGTCGGTCCCCGATGGTCCGTTCCGACATGTTCCTGCAAAACGCACAGTCCTTCTCCACGTGCATTTTGTCCTCATGAAGGCAGTAGAGACATTTCGAGTGCTCGTCCTCCTTGAACACATTCTGCAGCTGGCATCCAGGGCAAACCCTGAACAGCTTTCCGTGCATCAAGCTTCCTTTCTCCTGGGCCATGTTCGGGTAGGCCGCAGAAACTTCTGGACTCCTCCAAGAAGCGCAACTCTATGAAATCTTCACCCTTGAGGGGCGTAGGAAAATCCGACACGGATCCCCGTTAATCAGATGTAGAGACGGTGGAGCTTGAGCAAAAGCTCGAGAGCTAAACACGAGGACTCCCAACACTAGAGCGTGCAGTAAAAATCTGAGGATGGCTGCCAGAGGCGGGGCTTCGGGAGAGGGCAGTCATTGGTTGGGGGGCAGTATGACCCAGAGACCAGTGATTGGTTACTACTGAGAAAGACAGATCAGAAACGAAACTGATACAGATACTGATTTTACTGAGGATTCCCGGCCTGACGACGGGGAATATTCATGAGCATGTGAATCCATGCCAGACCCCTTTCTGGAGAAGCAGTATATACAACCAACAAAGAACACAAGATGCTGGAGGGGGTTTGGAGGCAACCTAAGCCAAACGGGCAATGACAAGGAGACACCTGAACCCAATAAACAATTACTTTAACATTCTTTGAATGGGAATCAAATGTATGCTTTGATACAGTAAAGTCTTGACAGTTGTAAGGATACATGGACCAGGATTATTTATTTATTCATGCAATGTTTGTCAGGTACCTGCAGATTTATTTATTTATGCAATGTGTGTCGGATACAGGTATCCGACAAACATTGCATAAATAAATTATCCGTCTCCATGTACCTGACAAACATTGCATAAATAAATAAACTGGTTTGTGGCTTAAAGAATATTTACTCAGCAACACTGGTCAAAACTATTATCCGCAAAGTGAAGTTACTCATCACCAGTGCCATGGAAGTGGTTTAAAGTGTTTTTGATATATAGTTTGGAAAAGAAGCGGCATTAAAGAAATAGCGCTGCTTTAAACTATTATTTTGGCCATTTTCTGGGCTTGCAGGGATGCACCATGGGCCCAAACGGGTCTCCGTTTGTACCGTGTCGCAGCCCACGGTGCGTCCCTGTAAGGCACGCCCACTCCCCACAGCACCTCCCCTCCCATCTCAATGCCAGCACAAAACCATTTAGTGACTAATGGGCCACCATTAGCAGTTTCCTACCAGCATTGTGATGGGAGGTGCTGGTCTTGGCTGCAGGGGGAAATAAAGGGTTTTTATCGGTGTGCTTATGCCCCCCACCCCAAGCGGCGCGAAAGTGGTCGGAGGGAGCCTCTAACTTCTGTAATGTCACGTAGTACTTTTGTACTACATGACATTACAGTCGGAAGGGCCTGCGGAACTTTCCCCACGTCAATGCGCCACCCCACAAACTGGGGAAATCCATCCCTGCCAGAGGCTCCAGGGACTGGGGTAATTGCACCCCCTGGGGCTATTGCGCCCCAGGCAGTTGCCCGCCTCACCCGGGCCAAGACATGGCCCTGGCCTCGGCCCTCATGCAGGGCAGGGCAATTGGCAAATTAATTAGCAACATTTGTTGCTTTATTACCTTCCCTCTGCCCCAGGTGGCGCTGGCGCCAACCAGGCCCATGGGCGCACGTGCGGTGTGCCCTCCTCCAGGCAATGGGCGCGCACTGACACTGAAGTGTGGATCGATTGGGGCTGGCCGGTGTTGTCACCCCCAGCCATTACAGAAAAGAGGAGCGATTGGGTCATTAAATCCTGAAGTTGTTCCCATCACAAGCACACACTGCCAAGCAGCAGCAGAATCAGCAAATACAAACAGTTGCCGCATCGTGCCCTCGCTGATTGGGCCTTGTTTCAGGACACCGGCAGTAACTACAGCCTGCCGAGGCAAGCACACTTCTTTCCTCACGCTCCCGTCCTCGCAGGTGAGGCCTTTTGAGGCATAGGCGATTTATTTTAAAATGGTATTGCGGAGATGACTGGGCCATCCAAGAAAAGCCCCTGGAGGCAACAAAGCTAGACACATTTGTCAAGGCTCAAGTAGTCATGAAAAGGGAAGCAAGCACTGGTGGTGGGCTCTCCTCAGGAGATCAAAAGGCCGGTTCTCCAAAGACCTGGGCAGAGTGTCACCGTCAACAGATCTTAGACAATTGCAAGTTCCAGCAGGGTTGGATTGGTCCGTCCGTCGGCCATTCGGCCCGTGGCCAGGCCAAAATCACTTGGAGGGTGAGACCCTGGGGGCCGGTACCACGCTTGGGCCAGTTTGGGGGTTACTACACCCCCCTAGATCCCGCTCCCGAGCATATTGTTTGTCGTTCCCTCTTTCCTGGGCATGCACTGCTGACTTTATTTTAGTGCAAGAGTTTAATACAAATCACTGTTCGCGCAGACTTGTCTTATACTCTTCTTTGTTGTTGTGCTTCTTTTGTTCGGAATAGCAATCACGCTAGTCTAACGAGACAAACACCTACACGAACGCGCCTTGTGAATGATGGTGTAAAGGATGGATGCAGGCGCTGGACCAAAAGCTGAGCGAAGTCTGCACAGCAGCTGGCTTGGGAAAGCGACTCAGCAACTACAGTAGAAATCGTCTACGTGGACGGTTGGTCCTTCCGTATAATGCAAATACCCAGACTTGCAGGATGCATGCTACACTCTTTGGGGGCAACATGGTGTAGCATCAATTCATGGCCTTTAAAATACCCCGCACGGTGCAGCTTCCGATCTCCTTTAACACAAACGCTGGGAAATGGCCATGACTAGCTAACGCCACATTAATCAAAACCAGGTCTCTAAAGAATGGTTCAAGTGTTGGGGAATCACCTGCTTACACTCTGTCGTGTGACCAACCAGTGCGCAAAAGATGTTTCAGAGCGTGGGGCTCTTGATGCCACCCATTTCTGCATTTGATACACCAGCAGCTAAACACACTCTTGGGAGGCAGCTCCTTCTGCATAGTCCATTTCTCTCCCAAGCTCGAGACAATGTTATTTACCATAATGGAGAATGTGAAAAAGGGCAGGGCTGCAAGGCTGGGGAGTGAGGGTGGAGGGCAAAGCGCACTATGCTTGGGGTACAATGGAGATGCTTCCCCTGATACCCGCAGTACTCCAAGTCCCTTGAAATGAAATTGTCTATACACTGCACAATGTGCAAGGGCCGCTGTTATTCAAGCAGCACCCGACTAGTAATTTACAAAAAGTAAACTTAACAAGTCCCAAGAAAAGGTTGCCTTCCACCGTTTAAGAATTTGATTGTTTTTGTTTTCATGTTGGAATTGTAGACATCCTTTGTCTTTGCGATCTTACAGTTTCATGGTGCTGTCAGGATCTAAAATAAGTGATCACGAAAGAAACATTTAAGAATTCTGAGAGTTCACGAGCATGAGCGAAACAAACCCCAATACTCAAACTGCCATTTCTCTGCCGCAGTAATGCACTGCAGTGTGTTTCAATGTAAAGCCCACATTGCAATGTCATAATTTTAGAACGCAAGCTATTCAACATTAACATTGAGAGCTATGTTGAATTGTACATGCATGTCAACTCTCTGCATATGTTTAAAGTACACTTTACCACTGACATGGAGTAGTGATATTGTTTACGTGTGTCCCTCTTAAATATATTTAACTTCCCGTGAAATATTTGATGCAATCCATATTGCATAAATGCATGTATTTTAATGCTGAGATAGACGGGCTTGTACAGATATCCGTGGGTATGTTGCTGGTGCTTGTTCTTGGAGGTTCGAGTAACACTCTTAAAGACCAGTTCATCACCTTTTAAGAGTGGCTAAATGTTTGAGGTCATACGAATGACAGTGTAGATCTGAAATTGTCAATTCTCTGACCTGAGTCACAGCTGCAAACTGGTCATTGTTACCAAAAATGAAGAGCAAAAGCAGACTAACATAACCAGGCCTGTTCGGGTTTGACCCTCTTATTGCTGTTTTCTGAGGTTCATGAAATTCAGCAGATGCCATCATTGACCATTTTGTTAACTCCTAGTCCCCACTCCCTCTGCTCAGCCCACGACACATGCATGAGATCACAGGTCGGGGGGGGGGGGAGGGAGGAGGGGGGGGCTGCGCCAACGATGCTTCCCGCCTGGGGTGCAATGTGTTGTTAGACCGGCCCTGTTCTCGCATCTATGTGGCCTTTGAGCACTTTTACGAATATAGTTGATCAGATTCTCTTCACTCTCTCGGTCCTGCACTCTGGTGAGGGGACTTCAGGGATTCAGTCGTGTCTCTTGGATTCGAATCGTGTCTCTGGAGGACCAGCAGGAGTACACCAAAGTTTCAGAAGGAATCAGACTTCGGAAGACCATGCACTGCACTCAGGCTCGAGGACGCCTGGTATTGGAGTTTTGCAGCCAAGCAAGGTCACAGCATGTCGTCGGATGGCTTGTTTTCCAGGTCTTCTTGAGACTGGTGGATCTCACCAGCCTCTGGGTAAGAGTTGTTTTCGGGACCCCCCCATGTCGCTTGGAAGGAAGGGTTTCATCAGGCTCAGATTACACAGCAGGCTCTCTGGTCGCTGGAAATATTTACAGCTGTCGTTTCAACATCTTCCTCTTTGGATTTTGTTCCAGTGGTCAACTTGTCAGCAGCTTCCAGGATCGGGAATTATAGCACACTGCCTGCCGACTTGAGGGACTGCTCTTGTCAGAGACGAGAGGGGAGAGAGAGGAGAGCAGGGGAGGAGGGAGAGAGGAGAGGGAGAGGAGAGCAGGGGAGGAGGGAGAGAGGAGAGGGAGAGGAGAGCAGGGGAGGAGGGAGAGAGGAGAGGGAGAGGAGAGCAGGGGAGGAGGGGGAGAGGAGAGCAGGGGAGGAGGGGAGGAGGGAGAGAGGAGAGGAGAGCAGGGGAGGAGGGGAGGAGGGAGAGAGGAGAGCAGGGGAGGAGGGGAGGAGGGAGAGGGGAGGGGAGGAGGGGAGGAGGGAGAGAGGAGAGGAGAGCAGGGGAGGAGGGGTCGAGGGAGCGATTAGGGCAGGGGTCGAGGGAGCGATTAGGGCAGGGGTCGAGGGAGCGATTAGGGCAGGGGTCGAGGGAGCGAGGAGAGCAGGGGTCGAGGGAGCGAGGAGAGCAGGGGTCGCTAGCAGGGGACGTGGGAGAGAGGAGAGCAGGGGACGTGGGAGAGAGGAGAGCAGGGGACGTGGGAGAGCACGAGGGATGAAGTATAGTTGAGGATACGGCAGAGAGGCAAGTGGAGCAAGAAGCGGCAAGGCGAGAGAACAGCCTGAACATCCAAGCAGAGACCAGCAGTGTTGGTCACCTATAACAGGGCTGGGGCATTTCTGTGATAAGAAGAGTGAGTTACACAAGGCAGAGACATTTTATTGAGGCCCTTTCTTTGAGACATTTTTCCAGGGCTATTTTTTTGAGAGGATGTTTAGCAAATAGTCTTCTCTTTGAGGGACTGTTCATCAAGAACAAAGACATGCTGGCCATTCTGACCATCAATTGTTTGAGTTTTGTTGGACTATCATCCAGGATGTAGTAGGAGAAACCTCCTTTCTGTTTTGACCCATTTTGTTTATAAACAAACGACACCCAAACGATGAGGGTCTGACCATCCGACGAATGACGTCGTGGGAAGTGGTCGACACAGGAGAAGGGTCATATATGGTTGGGAGCAGTAGGGAAAATTGTATATCTACTGGCCTGTCCCAAAGTACTCATCCAACATCCTTCACAGAGAAAGGGACCAATAAAACAAGGGCGTTAAGAAAGTCTTTCTGGCCACTGCTTTAGCCAGGTCTACTTCATGACAGTTCCTTAGGTCTTTTAGTGGCAAGCTACAGTGGCTGCACAGCTTACATTATTGGGTTGACGTCTCAACATTGTTCAAAGCCTCATACCAGCAGTGTGTGCTACTTGCAAAGCCTTTGCACACTGTACTGCGAGGGTCCTCTGTATGTATGCACAATGAACACAATGCATGCATAGAGCCCGCTATACTCACTGCATCTCTTCCAGCCTCAACAACAGCTGCTCAGCAAGCTGCTTCTCTTTGGACTCTGTGATGGTCTTGTCTTTGGTTTGATACGACTCCAGCTCATTCAGATCCAGCTCGCCTGGTGTCATTCCCAAAACTCGCTTTGCCCTGGAAGCAGAAAAAAGGAAAATGAAAAATAAGAGTCACACTTTGTAATCCTTTTTGCATCAAAAGGATGTGAGCATGAAAGAAAGTTAAGGACAGACAAGAGATGGTCTCAAGGATTGAGTGCAAACTAGGACCGTGCTAGGGAGGTTCCATGTGATTTCATCGCCTGCTTTTAAACGTGTACATTCCATCGAATGTGCTCATTTTTTTTGGGTCCCCCCAAACCCGCCACTCACACTTTTTTACTATTGCCCACCCTCCCAAACCCTTATATGCCCTTTGCCACCCCCCTAAAAAATGTGATGAGCACATACAATGTAATGTACATGTTTAAAAGCCTGCCGATGCAACAGCAGGCGATGAAACAACGTTGTACCGCTAGGGAAGGACACGTTGGCAGGGAATGGTCACAGTTCAAATGATGACCTGTGAACAACAGGAATCTGCAGCTGAGTGTATCAATGAGATGCCACAGCTGAGAAAAAGCTGCACAGACAGTAAGCTGGGAGGTCGGGTTGCCAGGGATGATGGGGGAACCACCGCTGAGGAATGTCAGTGAGAAATCACACCAGAGATGGCGAGTCCAAGGGTCAGCGAGGTACCACAGCAGACAGGCAGTACTTCCAGACTCAATGGAAACCACTGTTTTGAGGGTGAATCAGCAGGCAACCATAGGTGAAAGCAGATGCCCTAGGGACAGTGAGGCACCACATTGGATAGTAAGCACCCCAAGGCCAAAGGAACGACAACTGAGGGACGAGTCCAGAATCGGTAAGAAAACCACACTAGAGAGTCGGTCTCATACTCGGAGTAGACGGGTAGCATTCCAGGGGAAATGAGCAAGAACTGCTAAGCCAAGCAATGAACACCCTCTGCTGTGAAATAAAAAGTTAAAAGTTGGAGTGACTGGGTAGTCTTAAATTGAGCAGTTTCTACTTTTGATTTTTCATTTTTTTTTTCTCTCTTTTTTTTTTTAACAGGTTTGAGGCAGGTGATCCAATCAATTCCCTTCCTCTTTCTTCGCCTGTACTACTTCCCAGACCCCTTTTACTATGCTTTTATTTTAGTTTGGATACGGTCAAGTGACCTAAGATGAATTTGTACAGTAAGGAACAAGTTAGTTACCTGTAACTGTTCTTCTCCAGCATGGGTCTGGCAAGGATTCACATGATCATGAATATTCCCGGTCGTCAAGCCGGGAATCCACGGTAAAAGAAAAAACAGTTTCACTTTCAATTACAAACTGTCTTTCTCCTCTAAACCAATCACTGAGCACTGGGTCATACTGACCCCAGCCAATGACTGCCCTCTCCCCCTAAGCCCCTCCTCTAGCAGCCATCTTCAGATTTGGTAGCACATAAAGAGGCAGTATGACCAAGAAGAGCCACTAAGGGGAAGGGGGGGGAGGTTTCGCGTGAGAATCCATGCCAGAACCATGCTGGAGAACAACAGTTACAGGTAAGTAACCTGTTCCTTCTCCAGCATGGGGTCTGGAATGGATTCACATACTCAAGAATAATGAATACATAGCAGTACAAACCTACACAACCACGGAAGATGTCAAGGCTCAACAGAAGCAATTACTTTTACCTCTGGAACAGGCCCCACCTTCAAGCGAACAGACCGACACTGGATTCCTCCCTGGAATCCCTGTCGACAGTAGAATCTTGTGAAGTTGTGTGTAGACCTTCACGTAGCAGCCCTGCAGATGTCCAGCAGGGGCACACCATACAAAAACACGGTCGTGGCCTCGATCGCTCTGGTGGATTGGGCTCTCGGACGGCAAGGCAGCGGTCGGTTTGCCAACCGGTGACAGTGCATGATACAGCCTGAGAGCCACCTGGAAATGGAAGCCTTGGACAAAGCTTTCCCATGGTTCGCAGGACCAAAGTTCACGAAAAGTTGAGACGTCTTCCGAAAACTCTGTGTGGGCCACATAGAACTTCGGAGCACACGCCACATCCGGTCGGTGCAAAGCCCTTTCAGCCGGCGACAAAGGTGCCGGAAAAAACACAGGCAACTCCAAAGGTTCGTTGAGGTGGAATTCTGACTGAACCTTTGGCAAGAAAGAGGGGTGTGTCCGCAGCACCACCCTTGTGTTGTGATAAGTCAGATAAGGCTGCTTGCAGGACAGAGCCTGGATCTCACCTACCCTCCTGGCAGAGGTGATGGCCAAGAGAAAAGCAGTTTTCCACTAACTTGAGAGGGGCTTGATGCATAGGCTCGAAGGCAGCCCCCCCATTACCATCAGGGGCAGGCGCATTGACCGGAGGGAACGATCAAAACAGTCCTTTGAGTAACTCCTTGACTAGACGGTGTGTCCAAAGAGAAGAAAGTCCCAGAGACCTGGTGTAACAGGAGATAGCCGCCAGATGCACCTTGACTGAGGCGTGTGCCAGCCCCGCCCTTGGCCAAGGACAACAAGTACAGAAGGATCTGCGGGGCCATGACCCTCAGAAGTTTCATCTTCTGCGTATGGCACTACATTCCGAAACATTTCCACTTGTGCCCCTAACAATGAAGAGTCGACAACGCTCTGGCCCTGGCAAGGACCTCCCGGGAGTCCGCCAATAGCTCGTACCCACCAAACTCTAAGGCTGCAGGAGCCAGTCCTTCATGTTCGGCAATCCTGGTTCGTGATGTAGGATTGCGCCTACTTATCTGGCGACCAGATCCACGGCCACTGGCAGCTTGACTGGAGGTGACGTCGACAGACAGATGGTCCGGGTACCAAATCTGCCTCAGCCGAGGTGACAAGGATCATCCTGCATCGGCACCGTTTCAGTTGATTGACTCGCAGCAGGACAGGCAACAGGGGAATGCCTTCCCACGGGACGGAGAACGCGTCCCCCATGCTTTTCGGCTGGCGGAACCTGCTGCCAAATCTCTGGCATTTGGAGTTTGTCGCCATCACAAACAGATCGATCTGGGGTCTGCCCCCCTCCCCCCTTGAGGAAGCGGCTGTCCTCTTGATCCTGTTGAAGCTCCCACTCCTTGCAAGAGCACAGCTCCCTGCTGAGAGAGTCGGCGGTGGTGTTCTTGACTCCTGTCAGGTGAAAAGGAATGAGTAACATCCCCTGGGTGACCGCCCAGTGCCACAAGTCCTGCACCGCTCGAGAGTGTTGGGGATCTGGTGCCCCCCCCCCCCCCCGATTCCTGATGTAGGAAATCGTGGTGGAATTGTCCCTGAAGACCCTCACCACCTTGCCAATGTGGGATGGGAGGAACGACTTGTGGGCCCAAAAGACTGCTCGCAGTTCCAGGACTTTGATGTGGAGATCCGCCTCCTCCGGTACACACAGGCCTCTGGCATGGAGACGTCCGGTGTGGGCTCCCCAGCCCTGCAGGGAAGTGTCTGTGGTGACCATCTCCTGGTATGGGGGCTCTGAAAATCCATGAACCTCGGATATGTTGGAGCGCACACCCCACCACCTTATCGCTCGACGGAACACCTTGTCGAGAACAATCACGTCTGCAACGCTTCCGAACACCTGGATTAACGAATTGATGGTCCGAAATGTGGCGGTCTTCAGTGCCAACAGCCGTTGTACCTTGCCCAGTATGGCCGCTATTCTCTCTTCCGAGGGGGCTGCCAGGCAGGAGACTGTGCTGAGCCTGGACCCCAGGAACAGCGCATTCTGCGATGGAATCAAGCAGGACTTTGGATGGTTCGCAGAGAATTCCAGACCCATCAGCAGCCGGACGGTCCTTTCCGTGTGTTCGACGGTGACTTCCCTTGGCTTGCCACGGATGAGCCTGTCATCGAGGTAGGGGTACACATGTATCCCTTTTAGTGCAGATGGGCCGCCACTGGTGCCAGGCACGTATTAAACATCCTGGGCGCCGACTTCAGTCCGAAGGGAAGGGCCTTCAATTGGTAGTGCTTTCCATGTACGACCAAGCGCAGGAACTTATGATGATTCTTCTGAATGGGGGCATGGAATTCAGAGTCCTCCAGATCCAGCAACGTCAAATATTCGCCTTCTTCCAGTTGGCCAAGCATGTGCTGCAACGTGACCATTCTGAATTTCTGGGACTTGAGGTACTTGTTGAGACGCCGCAGGTCGAGAATGGGCCTCCAGCCCCCAGTCTTTTTTTACCAAGAGGTATGTGGAATAGACTCTGGAGCCCCGGAGTCGCATTGGAACCAGCTCTATCGCCCCTTTTTTTTAACATAATCGTACTTCCTGCAGGAGCTGAGGGATGTGCTGCTCCTGCCAAGCCACTGATGGTATCCGCTGACACTTCTGCTGGAATTCTAGTCTGTGGTGAGAGCGCCGGTGGAGAGCTTTTCCCCATTCGCTGACTAAGCCCACCAGCCGCCTCCCTCCTGGCCTGTTCAATGTTGCTTCGGGCCTGCGTGCCGCCTTAGGAGCAACGACGTCGGCCACCTCCGAAAGCCTTGGAACAACCCCTGTAGGCCTCCTGGGTCGTGAAACGGGAGGGCTGGCGGTACGATGACGAACCCCCGCCAAAGCCCCTGGACAACCTGTCGGATTTCCCGTACGAGGCACGAACGGAAGGGAGATGTTGCTGAAGCGTGCCCAGGGCAGGGGCCATCTCTGTGTCAGTCTTGATGGCTTGCAACGAGTTGTCGACGGCATTCACAAAGAGATTGGCCCAGTCGAAAGGCATGTGCAGGACCCTGGTCTGAACTTCCTGCCGAAAGTTGGTGACTTTCATCCAGCCACGAAGACGAAGGCAGACACTGTTCCCCATCTGTCGGAACCCTGTGTACGCGATGTCCAGGGCCACGGTGATGGCATGGTCTGATGCCACTTCGCCCTCTTGGAGAATCTCCAGCACCTCGACCTGCTTGTCATCCGGAGAGAAATTCTATCAGCTGGGCCATCTTATACCACAGCTCCCTGTCGTATCTGGGCAGGATCGCAAGCCTATTCGCTGCTGCCGGGTAGATCACCATTCTTCCCGCGGCGTCCAACTTCTTCCCCTCGCTGTCCGGGGGAACAGAGGCAGAAGAGGAGGGATTTGAAGACTTCTTCCTCGGAGCTGCTTAGACCACCGAGTCCGATGAGGGCTGCGACCGCAGGCACTGGGGTGCAGACTCCGGCACCCAGTACTTCCTTTCCAGCCAGTCTCTTTTCCCCAGGGCTGAGGCGGGATTCCTCATCAGCGCCGTCATCGTCGTCCCCCTAAGCGCTTCCACTGTCGTCCTCGTTCCCCATGTCCTCCGGGACTGTGTGTTTATTTATAGGGCGCCAGAAAAACCCTTGGGTAGCTGGGCGCACAGAATAGCAAGAATACTTAGAACTTCGTTACAGGTTACAGATAACAGGTATACATAAATACATTCTGTACTGTGTGAACGGACAGCAGGTCCTCTTCGTCTGAATAAGCAATATCTGTGCCCTGGAGCACGGTAGAGGACTCCACTTGCCTCCATTTATTGCGTCCCGAGGGGTCAGTCTCGGGCTCAGGGACGGCATCCTTTTCTCTGGTGTTTTCTCCACTGGCTTGGCCGAAGCCTCCCTCCTGGGTTGAGGGTCACTCTGGGCACTGTCGGCGTCCCCTGGACCGGGTCAGCCCCTTTCGCCTTCGAGAGGGCGGCCACCACCAGCTTGATCGCCAAGGATAACTTCGCCTGGATCACCTGGGCCTTCAAGGGCAGGTCGGACACCTTACCCTGCACCTTGGTCTTCTTAGGCATCTCCCGCTGTTTCCCTGGTTTAACCAACTTCCTCTTCGAGGAGCAGCTGGAGCGATGACTTGAGATGGAGGCAGACGGTGAAGATTAGCACGCCCTGCTCGTTGCGGGACCCTCTTACGCAGCAATCCCAACGGAAACTAACTCATTGTGCTTGCCCTCATCTTGGGCCCCCACGGACAGAGCACTCTCAAAGGACTTAGAATTCTGCTCCTCGGACCGGCCGGTCCTGGGTGAGGCATGCCCCCGTTTGCCACATGGGTTAGAGGCCTTGGTGTTGAACCACGCCGCCATCCTACTGCGACGATCCTTGACGGTGCGCTTGGAGAAACCAAGGCAGATCTCACAATCCGCTTCCTTGTGATCCGGATGGAGACATTAGAGGCACTGGGAGTGTTTGTCCTCCACAAACACATTCTTCAATCCGCAGCTGGAGGAGAGCTTGAAGAGGGAACCTCCATCGTCCTTCTCCTCTGACATGGTTCAGCGTGCGGTGTAGGCCCGATCGCCTTCTGGAATCTTCAATGAAACTCGACGATTCTTGCCCTTGAGGGGCGTTGAAAGACGCCGCCAAATGGATCCTCGCTTGCCGGTCAAAGGAACGAAAGAACACACAGGCTTTATTTGACAAAAATAGGAACTTTTTAACAAAAAAAGCACAAAAATTTAGAAAAGCTCTGAGAGCAAAACACGAGTACTCCCAACACTTGAACATGCAGTACTAATCTGTAGATGGCTGCCAGAGGAGGGGTTTAGGGAGAGGGCAGTCATTGGGTGGGGGCAGAATGACCCAGAGCGCAGTGATTGGTTTATAGGAGAAAGACAGTTTGTAAGTGAAACCGTTTTTTCTTTTTCTGATTCCCAGCCTGATGATGATGAATATTCGTAAGCATGTGAATACATGCCAAACCCCATGCTGGAGAAGGAAGTCTATGAAAATGAAGTCTAGAGATGAAAAGGCATTTCACTGTGGAAACACAAAATTCCAGGGTCAATGAGATTCCATAACTTGAAACGGGGCTTCATTTGACAACACAGCTAAGATTAGTTCCCAGAGAAAACCACAGATGAGATTTATAACTCTAGGGGACAACAAAAAATTAAAATAGTTGTGTGAGGCCTCACGGGACAGAGGGAAAATGATTGAGGAGTGTGCTTACTCCTGGTAGCAGTGAACACCCGAATAAGGAAACAACCTACAATTATATGAAGTAACCAGTGCACAGAGCAAAATGAATAGGGAATGGAGATCATATAAAAGCGAAGGAACTAACAGACAACATGTTTCAATAAAGATTCCCTCCCTAGTGAGCACATAAATGTCTCCTTTCACCAACCTGAAGTCTTCCAGCTGTCGGGCAATCTCTGGAAACAGGTGGCCTTGTATCTCCTGCATGCACTTCTTTAGTGTATCCTCCGAGATCATATCTGGCCGACTGCGATCTATAAAAAAGGTGTCAAAGACCATTATGATCATTGGGACGGCATATTATAGTGACCACTGACAGCTTACTTCAGCCTTTACCGAAATACATACATAACATAGTGCAACCTTTAATTCAACAGAGTACTACCCCTTTGAAAGATACTGATCATTATTTCGGATTATTAAAAGTATATGGAGAGATGGAACCAGGATTATATTCTTTTTATGATGGGACGTTGTAAATCTCTACTCTATCCCACATAGTTATGGGTTAGAAGCAATAAAATGACTACTTCTTAAGTTTGAAGTTATTGGTGCAAACAAAATATCTGTGCTCACGTGACTAAAGTTGGCATTGACCAATAACTTCTTTCAGCTTCTTGAAAAATATTTCCTGGAGATTTCAGGTACCTCTATGGGGGCTAGAATGGTCCCCGCTTATGCTAATACATATATGTATTATTTAGAACATGAACTTGTTCTAAACAAGGAAGCATTTAGAGGACATTTGATTTGTTACAAAAGATGTATCAATATTTTCAGAATTTGAAAGAGGAATGCAACTAAGACGACACACTGAATTTATGAATAATCTCCATTCACAAATTAAATTTAGATGGGGAAATGAGTAAAAGTGAAATTAATGATTTGGATACCAAACTATATTCAAGCAGATAGATTGCAAACTACAATATATGCTAGACTCACAGATCTGAACAACCTCCTGTGGGGGAACAGTTTTCATCCAAAGAGTTAGAGTATGGAACAAGTTACTTACTTGTAACTATTTTTCGCCAAGATGGGTCTGGCATGGATTCACATGCTCATGAATATTCCCAGTCTGGCCGAGAATCCTCGGTAAAAGAAAAAACAGTTTCACTTTCATTTATAAACTGTCTTTCTCCTATAAACCAATCACTGAACTCTGGGTCATACTGCCCCCAGCCAATGATTGCCCTCTCCCTGAGCCCCTCCGCTGGCAGGCATCTTCAGATCTGGTAGCACAAAGTGGCAGTATGACCAAGAAGAGCCGCAGAGGGGCAGGAGGGAGGTTTTGTTTTCAAATCCATGCCAGACCCTTGCTGGAGAAGAACAAGTTACTTCTTACCTTGTAAAATTCTTTCGATGGGATGTTCCTCCGACGTATTCCTCATCTTAGATATCTCTTTCCAGCTTTGCTGGCCTCGGAAATGTTTTCTCTCTAGAGGGCGCTGCGCGTCGACGTCCGCCGAGTCGATGTCCCTCGACAGCCGTCGTATCGACGTCATCCTGCCTATAAAGGCAGCGCGCAGCGTCCGTTGCTCAGTTCCGTTTTGTAGCCCACAATAATTCTTTCTGGACTAGACTAATCACCCTGAAGGAGCATAAGCTGCAACAACAAGGGAAGTAGTACTGCGGGGATGGATGGGAGGGTCGATAAGGAATACGTCGGAGGAACATCCCATCGAAAGAACGTTACAAGGTAAGAAGTAACTTGTTCTTCGAAGGGATTGTGTCCTCCAACGTATTCCTTATCTTATATAGGCTCCCATAGCAGTATTCTGTTATTGGAGGTGGGAGTACTGACTTCATGCTTCCTCTTATTGGTGAATAGAGTGCAATACTGCCCTTCCAAACCTAGTCTCTTGACTGGAGGAGGAATCCAAGTTGTAAAACCGTGTAAAGGTATGGACGGACGACCATGTGGCAGCCGCACACATGTCTCTAACCGGCACTCCTCTTTTGAGGGCCGATGAAGCTGCGATACCTCTGGTCGAATGAGCCCTAAGATTTTGAGGGGGCTCTTTTATAACATTCCAAAATGGCTAAAATGATCCATCTGGAAATGGTCTGCTTAGTTATCGGTAACCCCAGCTTGTGACCTGCGTAGCCTACAAACAGCTGGTCTGCTTGTCTTATCCTAGCCAGTCTACTAATGTAAAAACTTAAAGCCCTTCTTGGGTCCAGCCTGTGTAACCTCTCTTCCTCTTTCCCCGGATGGGGAGGAGGATAGAAAGATGGAAGGGTAATCTTCTGTGTGATATGAAATTCAGAAATCACCTTTGGGAGGAAATTAGGCTTCACTTGCAGAACAACTTTGTCTTTGTGAACGATTGTATGAGGGGGTTTACAAGAAAGAGCTTGTAACTCGCTCATCCTTCTAGCAGATGTAAGTGCTACTAATAAAACAGTCTTAAGGGTAAGAAACCTTAACGAACAAGAGTGGAGTGGTTCGAAAGGTGTGCCCATCAGGAAAGTTAGGACTAAATTTAAATCCCATAGGGGAACCTGGAATGGTCTTGGGGGATAAACGTTAGTTAACCCCTTTAGAAACTATTACCCAGGGTATCTTGAAATAGGATGGTTCTTCCGCAGTGCGCTTAAAGATGGATAGCGCTGCGAGATAGCCCTTGATGGTGCCAACTTGAAGGCCTGAATTCGCTAAATAAAGTAGGAAGGACAAAACCATTGGTGTACCACATGAAAAGGGATCGATATTCTTATCCCTACACCAGCTGCAAAATCTGTTCCAACGGCAGCGGTATAAAGATTTTGTTGCTGGCCTTCTTGCCGAAAGCAACACCTCCATATCATCATCAGGGAGGTCCCAATCCTTGTACCTCAGCCTTTCAGAAGCCAAGCGTGAAGGTTGAGGGTTTTGATGTCTGGATGGAGAACCTGACCTCCCTTCTGTGAGAGCAGATTCTCTCTGAGTGGAAGTCGAATTGGAGGGCAGATGGACAAGTCTAGAAGGTCCGGGTACCACGTTCTCATGGCCCAATCCAGGGCAATTAGGAGCATGGTTTTCTGGAATCTTCTCAACCTCCTGATCATTTGAGGAATGACAGGGACCGGTGGAAACGCGTACAGGAGCGGAAACTCCCAGTCCACTATGAACGCGTCTCCTGGAGCTCCTCTCGGGGGAAATTCCCTTGAACAGAACAGATCGCACTTCCTGTTGACACTGGTGGCGAACAGATCCACCTGAGGGGTTCCCCAAAGGGCGAAGATCTCTTGAAGGACTTCCTGAGCTAGTTCCCACTCGTGGGAGACTGTGCTCTGCCTGCTCAGAGCGTCCGCTGTCAAGTTCTTCTCTCCGGCTAGGTGAACTGCCGATAGAGAGATTCCTTCTTGGATTGCCCAAAACCAGAGCTGCATCGCCTCTCTGCACAGAGGTAGTGATCCTACGCCTCCTCTTTTGTTGAGGTAACACATGGCCACTGTGTTTTCCGTCATTAACAGGACATTCTTTCCTTGTACAGATGGCAGAAAAGCCTTCACCGCAAGTCTGATGGCCCTCAGCTCTAACAGGTTGATATGTAGTCTGGAGTCCGATGGAGACCAACGACCGCTGATGGTCAAGTCGTTGGGGTGGGCTCCCCACCCCGTGAGTGAGGCATCCGTGACTACTGTTATCTCCGGCCAGGGTTGCCAAAACTGCTCTCCTTTCAGAATGTTCTCCTGACAGGCCCACCACTGAAGGTCTCGAGCCACCCTGTCGGGAACCTGAAGAAGATCTGTCATTCTCCCTGAGAATTGTGACCACTGAGTTCTCAGTGCCCACTGGAGGGATCTCATTCTCAGGCGAGCCTCTGGCACTATGAAAATGCAGGATGCCATGAGGCCTAGCAACCTCAAAAAGTCGAAGGCTGGGAGACGTTGGGCATTTTGAAACTTGGTAACCATCTGTAGAATATCTTGAGCCCTCACCTCTGGTGGCGAGGCTTTTCCCAGGGAAGTGTCCAGGATCGCTCTGATGAACTGGAGTCTCTGCGATGGCATCATTTGTGACTTCTTTAAATTGAGGGAGAAGCCCAGTCTGTGAAGGGAGTGGCAAACATGATCTAGCTGGATCTGAACTTGTTCCGAAGATACAGCTCTGATCAACCAATCGTCCAGGTAGGGGTAGACGTGAATCCCTTCCCTCCTTAGATTTGAAGCCACTACCGACATTAACTTGGTGAAGACCCTCGGGGCGGAGGTCAGCCCAAATGGCATCACTCGAAATTGATAATGAGAGTTGCCAATTGCGAACCTCACGTATTTCCTGTGTTTGAGATGGATTGGCACATGGAAATAAGCGTCCTGAAGGTCCAGAGATACCAACCAGTCCTGGAACTGAAGGGCCTGAAGGATCTGAGAAAGAGTTACCATCTTGAATTCGTCTTTCCTGAGGAATTTGTTCAATTCTCGCAAGTCCAAGATGGATCTCAGTCCTCCGTCTTTCTTTGGAATGAGAAAGTAAGGGGAGTACCAGCCCTTGTTCCTCTCCGCTACAGGTACCGGTTCTATGGCACCTTTCTCTAGCAGGTCTAAAATTTCCTGCAAGAGGAGCGGATCTGGAGCTTTTTGAGAGCTGATCCCCGGTGGATGACTCTGAGGTATGCGTAGGAGAGGCAGGCAGTAACCTTGTGCAACTGTCTCCAATGCCCAAGCATCTGACATGATAGCCTGCCTTTCCGCCAGATGTTGAGTTTACCTGCCTCCTACAGATGTCTTGTGAGGGAAGTCCTCAGAGTGGTTTTGGGGCAGCTGATGCAGATGCCGATGGTAAAGAGGCACCTGCTGTTGCTGCGGCTTTTGAATATCTACCCCGTCCACCTCGGGTAGTAGTTCTTTGTCCCCTTTGAGCCGGTCATCCTCTACCTCTTCCGAATGCGGAGTAGAAGCAAAAGGACTTGCCTCTCGCAGAGGTTCCTGTGGGACGAAAAGGTGTCTGACGGATTGCAGCGCCTAGGGATTTTGCTGCTGCCTTTGATGTTTGCAGTTTTTCTAAACTGTCATCCGCCTTTTTCCCCAAACAAAGAAGAGCCATCAAATGGCATGTTCAAGAGCCTGGCTTGCACATCTGGGGCAAAACCAGACTTTCTCAACCAAGCAAATCTCCTGGTTGTTGTACTTGCCGCCATTGCTCTGCTGATACTGTCAGCCGAATCAATGCCCGTCTGGAGGGATTCGCACATAGCGTCTTTACCGTCCTTTATGATATTTAGGAACGCCTCCCTTTCTTCTCCCTCCGGGAGGCAGTCAGCCGCTGTAGAAGCACACTCCCAAAGTGTATGGCTAAATCTAGCAAGGGTGCAAGTAGCATTAATAGATTTTAACGCCATGCTACATGCCGAAAAGACTTTCTTAGCCATAGCATCATATTTTTTATCGTCCCTGTCCTGTGGCACGGTAGGGTAAGCAGTCTTGATGTCAGTAGAAGATGCTGCCTGTACCACCAGACTTTCTGGGGATGGGTGTTTGGACAAAAACTCCGGGTCTTCAGAAGATACCCTGTATTTAGTAGACAGTTTTTTATTTACTGCCGGGACGACATCTGGGGTTTCCCAGTTCGTCATGATTTTCCTTTGAAGAGCTTTATGAAAAGGTACTACAGGATCCTCCTGTGGACCTTTGTCAAGAATATACGTGAGGTCATCCTGTTGGAAAGCCTGTGAAGGTGTTAACCACCCCATAAATTCTGTGATCCTGGCCATTAAGACTCTATAAGGGGTTTCAGCATGCTCCCCCGGGTCTGGCCTAGCGAACTCCGCCTCTGGGGGAAGTGTCTAAACCACTTGCCTCATGTAAGGAATCATGGAGTTCCTTCAATCTGCGTTCCTCTGAGGATAACTCCTCTTGAACTGGGGTTGCAGATCCCTGGAACTCAAATGTCTCTTCTTGGTCAGATAGTTCTCCCTCTTCCATAATGGAGGACATTGTTCTCAATTGGTCTGAACTCACAAAGGGTGTGAAACACATCTCCAAGGCAGAGGGTGCCAAACTTGTTGTAATCGGCCTCGAAAACGTCGATGTCGTCGACGCAGACGTCGAAGGCTTCGAACGTGGCGTCGAAAACAAAGGCGGAGGCCTCGAGGTCCTCGATAGAATTGGAATTCTGCTTGAGGATGTCGACAATCTCGACGACATCGTCATCGAAGAACTGGGAATAGCCACTGGGTGCGCCGCAACCGTGACTTTCCTTGGTGCCGGTGTTGAGGATGGCGTCGAGTCGACAGATCCGTGTGTCGAAGGTCCCTTCGACAACGGCGTCGAAGACACCGACCTCGGCGTCGACGGAACCTTCGTCGACGGCGTCGACGGAACCTTCGAAGAAGGATTCAAGGTCTTTGCTTTACTCGAGGGTTCGTGACGCGCTCAGAAGCTTCCTTCGCCGGGTACTGCGACTCGCGGCGTTTTGGACCTTCGGGTCTTTCGACCAGAGCATCGCTCTCGGCAGTCTTCGAGGGGGTCGAGGCCGCTTTCTCGAATACGCTCATCATATTTTTTCGGAATTCCTCCCATTCAGCCCGGGAACTATGTTTCGTGGGGCAAGGGATTCTCTTAGGTGAAACAGAGGAAGAGGAGGACGAAGAAGGGGATCTTCGGCGTCTCCTTTTCAAGTTCTTCGATCTCGAGGAGTGATGGGACCCGCTTCGAGACCTGGAGCGCGAATGGTGACGAGGAGACTAATGTCTCGACTTCGTTGAGGAAGAAGAAGCTTTAGAAGTCTTACCTTTTTCCAGCTTCCCCCTACGCTCCTTCAGGGCCTTAGCTGTCATGGACATACAGTCCTCGCACTCCAAAAAAATGGTGTTCAGCTCCCAAACACCACAGACAGACTCTGTGAGGGTCAGTCAGCGACATCTTTTTTCCACAGTCTCGGCATTTTTTAAAGCCGGACCGAGGGGTCATCGGTTCAGACGAGGAAGCCATCGAGTATGGATCGAATATCTCGAGGAAATAGGAATAATTCTCTACGAAACTGAGGAACGATATACCGAGGCACTGAGTAAGCGCGGAAAAACAGAACTGAGCAACAGACGTTGCGCGCGGCCTTTATAGGCAGGATGACGACGACGTCGATACGGCGGCTGTCGAGGGACATCGACTCGGCGGACGTCGACGCGCAGCGGCCTCTAGAGAGAAAAAATTTCCAAGGCCAGCAAAGCTGGAAAGAGAGATGTAAGATAAGGAATACGTCGGAGGACACAATCCCTTCGAACAACAGTTACAGGTAAGTAGCTTGTTCCTTCTCCAGCATGGGGTCTGGCATGTATTCACATGGTTTCGGAATAAAGAATACATAGCAGTACAACATTACTCAACCACAGGAGGTGTCAAGGCTCAAGCGAAGCAAATGCTCTCACCTCCAGAACAGGCTTATCTTAAAGCGAACAGGTTGCGTAGCGCTGCTTGGCCGACCCTGGACTTCTGTAACGCTCACCTGGTATCCACGGGGATGTCACTCAGCCTGTTCTGACCTCTTATGACCTCTTATGACCTCAAACCCTTCCCTGGAGTCTACTCGACTGGAGACTGGGCCTGAAACACAGGATTGGTAGAGTTTAACTCCCTATTGTCTGTGTGCTTGAACCCCTTCTTCCCCGGGGTCCAACCCCTCCCTTTGATCCACAGCTCACCTTGTATTCTTGGAAAGTGTACTCTCCGTCCTGCTTTCAGCGCAGGGGCGCATTGATTGATGCAGGCTAGTTGCTGCCTCGTTACTTCACTGGCAAGAGTCCAACAGGTAAGTATAATGAGTCTTTTGAACAGTTCTCTAACTTTGTTCCTTTCCTTCCTTAGATGATTGCCGGCATCCGGGGATGGCGATGTGCTGCTGAGATGAGTAGTGCTGAAGGTGAGTGAGAGCGCGATGCGCGATGCGACCCTTTCGTATTTGTATTGAACAGAGTTATTTTTCTGTGTCCTTTAGGTGCTGCAACATTTTCAGCGTGGATGTCGGTTATGAAGAAGAAATGCGGTGAGTAAGCGCGGTATGCGGCGCCTCTAGATGTTACCACGCTAACCTGGAGTGTCTTTTCCCTCTTGCAAATGGATGAGAAGTTCGGGAGACAGAGTTCCCCCAGAGCGGCTGGGATTCAGGTAAGCGTTTGATGCTCGTACAGCCTTTAAAAAATAAGCGAAGATTTGCTGAATGCTTACTAATGCCTTTTTCTGTTCTTTTCCCTTTTCCTTAGGAAGCGGCGTGCCGGGATGGGAATGACACCGCCGAAGATGCCCGCAGAACAGAAGGAGCTATGAATGATGGGCAGAAGCACCGCAAGGTAAGGCTGTTCCTAACTGTGTTCTTGCAGGAGCTGAGCGCATAAGAAAGATGTAGGCCTACTGGAGACCGATCCGAACACGGCGAGTGTCACGCTGCAGGTGCAGAAAACACAAAGCATGTTTCTCAGCCTGGGCGTGGCTTAAATAGTCTCTGGGTATCCCAGGTGTCTCTGGGCTGAACTACACCCAAAAGACTAGACTCCACATGCAGTTCTGGGAACCGAAATATGTGGGGGCAACCATCTTGTCCCCATCAATGCACTACAAGTCCAATCCCCAATGTTATCCTATGGGAGTGAGTGAGTCTGGTGCCACAAGCGCCAAGTCTGACTCCAAGTGGGTCTTTGGAGGGATGGAGAGGCCCTTGAGGGCCATGTACGTGATCGTGGCCTGGCTCCAGCCTGAGATCTTGGAGGGCTGGGGACATGAGGGGCAGGAATCATGACACTCCTCTCTGTAATCCCTGTTGACGCAGTATAATCTTGTGAAGGTGTGCAGCAGGGGAACACCAGACAGGAATGCTGTCGTCGCATCAATCGCTCTGATGGAATGGACTCTTCAGACGGCTGGGCAGCGGTCGGTTTTCCAACCAGTGAGTGTGTGATGCAGCCAGAGAGCCACATGGAGATGGAAGACTTGGACAAGGCATTCACAGGACCAAAGTTCACAAATAGTTGATGTCTTCCCGAAACTCTTTGTGCATGCCACATAGAACTTCAGCGCACGAGCCACATCCAGCGACTGCAAGCCACATCCAGTGAGTGCGAAGTCCTTTCAGCTGGCGTCACAGGTTTTGGAAAAAACACAGGCAAAAAGGCTTGAGGTGGAAATCCGACATAACCTTGGGCATGGAGGGGTGCGTTTGCAGCACCACCATTGTGTCATGAAAAGTCAGATAAGGTTGTTTACAGGAAAGGGCCTGGATCTCACCTACCCTCCTGGCAGAGGTGATGGCCACGAGAAAAGCCGTTTTCCACAAAAGGAACATGAGGGGCCTGATGCATGAGCCTCGTCAGCACCATGTTGAGTTCCCATGCCAGGGCAGGAGACTTCACTGGTGGGAACGATCGAAACAGCCCTTTGAGGAACTCCTTGACTAGACGGTGGGACCAAAGAGAAGACCGTCCTGACGACCTGGTGTAGCGGGAGATAGCTGCCAGATGCACTTTGACAGAGGCGTGCGCCAGCCCCGCCTTGGCCAAGGACAACAAGTATGGAAGAATCTGCTGAGCCGAGACCATCCGAGGGTTGATCGTCTGCGTCCAGCACCACGTTGCAAACCGTTTCCACTTGTGCCTGTAGCACTGAAGAGTCGACAACGCTCTGGCCCTGGCAAGGACCTCCCTGCAGTGCACCAGCAGCCCGTACCCTCTGAATTCTAAGGCTGCAGAAGTGAAGCCTTCAGGTTCAGTGATTCTGGGTCGTGATGTAGGATGATTGTGTCTCCTCTGGCGAGCAGATCCGCGACCAACAGCAGCTTGACCGGGGGTGACGCTTACATGCTGAGAATATCCGGGTACCAAATCTGCCTCGGCCACGCCGGGGCGATGAGGATCATCCTACATCGGCACAGTTTGTGTTGAATGATGACTCGCAGCAGGAACGGCAATGGGGGAAAGCGTACAGGAACAGGCCTTCCCACAGGAAGGAAAACGTGTCCCCCATGCTCCTCGGCTGGTGGAACCTGCTGCCGAATCTCTGGCATTTGGAATTTGTCCCCGTCGCAAATAGATCGATCTGGGGTCTGCCAAATTTGAGGAAGAGGCTGTCCACTGGATCCCGAAGTTCCCACTCGTGGCAAGAGCGCAGCTCCCTGCTGAAGTCAGCGATGCTGTTCTCGACTCCCGCCAGGTGAAAAGGAATGAGGAACATAGCTTAGGCAACTGCCCAGTAACACAAGTCCTGTGCCTCTCTGCAGAGCACCTGGGATCTGGTACCGCCTTGCTTCCTGATGAACATTGTGGTGCTATTGTCCGTGAAGACCCTCACCACCTTGCCCTTGAGGGACAGATGGAATGACTTGAGGGCCTAGAGCACAGCCCGCAGCTCCAGGACATTGATGTGGAGATCCCTCTCCTCCGGTAGCCACAGGCCTCTGGCGTGGAGACATCCGTTGTGGGCTCCCCAGCCCTCCAGGGAATCCATGCCCCCAGCAATGTTGAGCGCACGCCCCACCACCTTATCGCTCGACGGAACTCCTCGTGGAGAACAATCTTGTCTGCAAAGCTTCCGTAGTGCGTGTGCTGCAAACTCTCACCTCAGAACAGGTTATCATGCCTTGTTCTTTTTGGAGAGGAGCGCTTCCTACCTTTTTTTGAAAGCTTCCGTAGGACCTGGATCCACCGAACATCCAGGAATTCCTGAAGGGGACGCATCCTCAACCTGCAGTCTCGGATCAGGTAAATGCACGGCGCCATCATGCCGAGCAGCAACTTGATGGTCCGCACTGTGGCGGTCTTCAGTGCCAGTAGCTGTTGCACCTTGCCCAGCATGGCCGCTAGCCTTTTTTCCGAGGGGGCCCGCCAGCCAGGAGACAGTGTTGAGCCTGCCCCCCAGGAATAGCGCATTCTGCGATGGAATCACGCAGGACTTTGGATAGTTGACAGAGAACCCCAGATCCGTCAGCAGTCGGACAGTCCTCTCCGTGTGTTAGACGGCTACTTCCCTGGACTTCGCGCGGATGAGCCAGTCATCGAGGTATGGGTACACATGTATCCCTTGCAGACGCAAAGCCCGTACTTCCTACAGGAGCCGAGGGATGTGCTGCTCCTGCCGGGCCACCGGTGGTATCCACTGACATTTGTGCTGGAACTTGAGTGTGTCCGTGGGCGAGAGCGTCCAGCACCCATCGGTCAGTGGAGAACTTTTCCCACTCGCTGATGATACCCGCCAGCCGGCCTCCCACAGGGGGGGGGGGGGAAGAGGGCTGGGGCCAACGCCCCGGTCGGTTCAATCTTACTTCGGTCCTGCGTGCTGCCTTGGGAGCGACGTCAGCCACCTCCGAAAGCCTTGGAACGGCCCCTGTAGGCCTCCTGGGGCACGGAAAGGGAGGCCTGGCGGTACGAAGATGATCATCCGCCAAAACCCCTCGACGACCTTCCGAATTTCCTCCTGAAGCACGAAAAAAGGACGATGTTGCTGAAGCGTGCCAAGGAGTACGGGCCATCTGTGTCAATCTTAATGGCTTGCAACGATTCATCGACGGCCTTCCCAAAGAGGTTGTCCCTGTCGAAGGGCATGTCCAGAACCCTCGTTTAGACTTCCAGCCGAAAGTTGGTGGCTTTCAACCAGCCACAATGACAGAGGCATCTGTTGGAATCCTGTGTCCACGATTCTCCAGGGCCACATTATTTGTATTTTTTATTTGGCATGGTCCGATGCCACCTCGACCCCCCTGGAGGATCTCAAGCACCTCAACCTGTTTGTCGTCGGGGAGAAATTCCAGCAGCGGGGCCATCTTATAAAACAGCTCCCTGTCGAATCTGGCCAGGATCGCAAGCGCATTCGCTGCCTTGACTGTCATCACAGAGTAGATCACTTTCCTACCCACGGCGTCCAACTTCTTTCCCTCGCTCTCCGGGGTAACAGAGGCTGAAAACGAGGGATTAGAAGACTTCTTCCTCGCAGCCGCTGAGACCAGAGTCTAGGAGGGCTGCGACCGTAGGCACTTGGGTACAGACTTCGGCTCTCGGTACTTCTTTTCCAGCCTGTCCCTATTCGCCGGGACTGAGGCACAGTTTCTCATCAGTGCCAGGCCCTCATCCCAAACGTCGGCCAGGAGAGGCACCGCCAGAAAGGTCTTCCTCTTGGCCTCATGTCGTTGGTAAAGGAAACCTTCCTTCTTGGTCTCTTCTGGCGTCAGCTGGAAGAGCTCAGACGCATGGGCGACCATTGTGTGGAATGACCCCACTTCATTTGGTGAGAAGCCCTCAGCGGCAGAGAAACGCTGCCGTCGTCCAAAGTCGCTGTGTCTGTCCCCGTATCGCTAGGGGGAGGGCATGTGCAGCAGTTGATGAGGCGGAGTAGGGTGCAGTTTTCTCTTCTTCTGCGGCAGGCCCAGTGCCACCGGGGCCAGAGTGCCGTCAGCATCCTCTTCTGGCTGGATCTCCGACACCAGCGTGTGGAGAGTTGAAAGGATGTCCAGCGATACATCCCTTGGAGGCGTCGGAGGGTGGGGGGAGGGGGGAGGGTACGGCTTGCTGGGCCCAGCGCCCACATTATCATCGGCAGCATTTCCACCGTCTTAGTCCCCCTGCGTTTCCGCTGTAGTCATTCCCCCATGTCCTCCGGGACTGTGTGAACGGACACCAGGACCTCTTCCTCTGAGGAAGAAATATCTGTGTCCTAGAGCACAGTTGAGGCATCCACTCCCCCCACCCCTCTTTATGCATCCTGAGGGGTCGGTCTCTGGCTTAGGGATGGCATCCCCTTCTCTGCTGTTTTCTCCACTGTATTGGCCTCGGGGGGAGGGCCACTCTGAGCGCCGCCTGGGTCCCCTGGACCGGGTCAGCCCCTTTTGGCCCTCGAGAGGGTGGCTGCCACCAGCTAGATCGTTGGATGACTTCACCTGGACCACCTGGCATTCAGGGGCAGGTCAGACTCCTCTCCCTGCACCTTGTTCTTCTCTGGCTTCTCCCGCAGCTTTCCTGGGTTAGCAGATTTCCTCTTCGAGGAGGAGCTGGAGCAATGACTGGAGATGGAGGCAGACTGTGAAGATGAGCGCGCCCTGCCCGTCGTGGGACCAGCTTGCACGGTGACCCAGATGGAAACGGACTTGCAGTACTTGGCCTGGTCTTGGGCCCCCACGGATGGAATGCCCTCAAAGGACTTCAAAGCCCGCTCCTCGGACTGGCCGGTCCTGGGTGAGACATGCCCCTGCTTGCTGCACGGGGTAGAGGCCTTGGCGTTGAGCTACACCGCCAACTTACTGTGACGATCCTTGACAATGAGTTTGGAGAAACCAAGGCAGATTTCACAATCCGCTTCCCTGTGGTCCGGATGGAGACAGTAGAGGCACTGGAGTGTTTGCCCTCCACAAACACGTTCCTCAATCTGCAGCTGGAGCAGAGCTTGAAGAGGGAGCCTACCTCCTTCTCCTCTGACATGGTTGGGCATGCTGTGTAGGCCGATGGCCTTCTGGAATCTTCTATTAAACTTTAGACGATTCTTGCCCTTGAGGGGCATTGAAAGACGCTGACAAACCGATCTCTGCTTGCCGGGCAAAGGAGCGAAACAGCACACAGGCACGAAAATGCAGAAAAGCTCTGAGCAAAACACAAGGACTCCCAACACTTGAATGTGTGTTAAAAATCTGAAGATGGCTGCCAGATGAGGGGCTTGGGGAGATGGCAGTCATTGACTGGGGGCAGTATGACCCAGAGCTCAGTGATTGGTTTATAGGAGAAAGACAGTTTGTAAGTATAAGTGAAGGAACAAGTAACTTACCTGTAACTGTTGTTCTCCAGCATGGGTCTGGCATGGATTCACATTCTCATTCCCCGTCGTCAGGCCGGGATTCCTCGGTAAAGAAAAAATCAGTATCAGTTTCGTTTCTGATCTGTCTTTCTCAGTAGTAACCAATCACTGGTCTCTGGGTCATACTGCCCCCAGCCATTGACTGCCCTCTCCCCAAGCCCCGCCCCTGGCAGCCATCCTCAGATTTGGTAGCACGCAAAGTGGCAGTATGACCAAGTGAAGAGCCGTAGAGGGGTAGGAGGGAGGGTTCGCATGTGAATCCATGCCAGACCCATGCTGGAGAACAACAGTTACAGGTAAGTAACATGTTCCTTCTTCAGCATGGGGTCTGGCATGGATTCACATGCTCATGAATATAAGAATACATAGCAGTACACACATGCACAACCAACGGGAGGTGGAAAAAAAGGCTCAACATTAAGCATTACATCAAAACTCAACATTAAGCAGTTCTTACCTCCTCACCAGGCTCACCTTAGGCGAACAAGTTGCGCAGCACCGCTTGGCCGACCCTGGACTCCTTCCTGGAATCCCGGTCGACGCAGTGGAATCTCGTGAAGGTGTGCGTCGACCTCCACGTAGCAGCCCTGCAGATGTCCAGCAGGGGCACACCAGACAAGAACGCCGTGGTAGCAGCGATAGCTCGGGTCGAATAGGCTCTCGGGCGGCCAGACAACGGTCGGTTTGCCAACCGATGACAGTGAGTGATGCCGCCGGAGAGCCATCTGGAAATGGAAGCATTCGAGAGAGCCTTCCCTTGGTTCACAGGTCCAAAGTTCACAAAAGCGGTGAGGTCTTCCGAAAACTCTTTGTGCGGTCCACGTAGAACTTCAGCGGTCTAGCCACATCCAGCGAGTGCAAAGTCCTCTCGGCCGGTGACGAAGGCAACGGGAAGAAAACAGGTAACACCAAGGGCTCGTAGAGGTGGAAGTCCGCCGGCACCTTGGGCATAAAAGAGGGGTGCGTCCTCAGCACTACCCTTGTGTCGTGAAAAGTCAAGTATGGAGGCTTGCAGGATAGGGCCTGGATCTCTCCCACTCGCAGTGCGGAGGTGACGGCCACAAGAAACGCAGTCTTCCACGACAGGAACTTCAACGGTGCCGAATGCAGGGGCTCGAATGGCGCCCCCATGAACCTGGTCAGCACCAAGTTGAGTTCCCACGCCGGGGCAGGGGCTTTCACCGGCGGGAACGATCAGAACAGTCCCTTCACAAATTCCTTCACCAGGCGATGGGACCACAAGGATCCCCGTCCTGCGGTTCTGGTGTATCGGGAGATCGCAGCCAGATGTATCTTGATGGAGGCGTGAGCCAGTCCAGCCTTGGCCAGCGACAGTAGGTACGGCAGCACTTGAGGGGCCGTAATCCGTAGAGGGTTAATCTTCTGTGCACGGCACCAGACAGAGAACCTCTTCCACTTATGTCCGTAGCACTTGAGAGTTGAGGACGCCCTAGCTTTTGCAAGGACCTCTCTGCAGTCAGCCAGGATATCGTACCCTCCAATCTCTAGTGCTGCAGGAGCCAGGCTTGCAAGTTCAGCGACTCCGGGTCGTGATGAAGTATGGCGCCTCTTTCTCTGGAGAGAAGATCCGCATCCGTCGGCAGCTTGACTGGTGGGGACGCTGACAAGTCCAGAAGGTCCGGAAACCAGATCTGCCTCGGCCATGCCGGTGCGATTAGGATCATCCTGCACCAGGACCTCTGTAGCTGGTTGACGAGTCGGAGCAGCAACAGCAACGGAGGGAACGCATATAGGAACAGGCCGTCCCAGGGGAACGAGAAAGCATTGCCCATGCTCCTCGGCTGGGGAAACCTGCTGGCGAACCTCTGGCACTTGGAGTTCGTCGCCGTCGCGAACAGGTCGATCTGGGGTTTTCCCCATCGTTGGAAGAGTCGATCTACTTGATCCTGACATAGTTCCCACTCGTGGCACGAGCACAGCTCCCTGCTGAGTGAGTCGGCGATGGTATTCTTTATCCCTGCACCAGAAAGGGCACCAGAAACATCCCTTGGGCGACGGCCCAATGCCACAGATCCTGGGCTTCCTTGGAGAGGGCTGGGGATCTGGTTCCTCCCTGCTTCTGGATGTAGAACATCGTGGTGGTGTTGTCGGTGAAGATTCTCACGACCTTGCCCTTGAGGGACGGGAGAAAGGACCTAAGGGCCCAGAACACTGCACGGAGCTCCAGGATGTTAATGTGGAGCGTCTTCTCCTCCGGGAGCCAAAGGCCTCTCGCATGAAGTTCTCCAGTGTGCGCTCCCCACCCTTCCAGGGAGGCAAGCGTTGTCACCGTTACCTGGTGGGATGGGGTCTGAAAGTCTGTGCCCGTCTTCAGATGAGCGCGGGTGCCCCACCACCAGATCACTCGTCAGAAGGTCTCGTTGAGCGGAATCCTGTCCTCGAAGCTGCCAGTTGCTTGGATCCAGCGGGAGTCGAACTCTTGCAGAAGGCGCATCCGAAGCCTGCACAGGCGCACAAGATATATGCAGGAGGACATCATCCCAAGGAGGGACTTGATGGACCTCACCCTGGCTATGTCTGTGGCCAGCAGACGCTGCACCGTGCCCAGGATGGCCTTCGTCCTTTCCTCCGACGGCGGGGCCAGACGCGCCACTGTGTCGAGCTTGGTTCCCAGAAACAGTGCGACTTGCGACAGGACCAGGTGGGATTTGGGAAAGTTGATGGAGAATCCCAGGTCCGTGAGCAGCTGGACGGTCTTCGCTGTGTGGTCTATGGCGAGCTCCCTTGTCCTTGCTCGGATGAGCCAGTCGTCCAGGTAGGGGTAGACGTGGATCCCCTGCAGGCGCAGCCGCAACGCCACCGGTGCGAGGCACTTGGTGAACACCCTGGGTGCCGACTTCAATCCGAACCGGAGGGCCTTGAACTGGTAGTGCCGTCCTTGTACCACGAACCTGAGGAACTTTCGGTGTCCTCTCAGAATGGGGATGTGGAAGTACGCATCCTCCAAATCCAACGACGACAGGAATTCGCCCTCCTCCAGCTGTCCCAGCACGTGCTGAAGGGTGACCATCCGGAACTTCTGTGCCTTGATGTACTTGTTCAGTCGTCGCAGGTCCAGGATGGGGCGCCATCCTTCTGTCTTCTTTTTCACCAGGAAGTACCTTGAGTATACTCCGGAGCCCCGGAGCCTCTTCAGGACGAGCTCGATGGCACCTTTTTTGAGCATCGCCCTTACCGCCAATAGCAGTTGAGGGACGTGATTTTCCTTCCTGGCCACGGGTGGAATGCGGGGGCACTTTTTTTTTTAAATTGGAGGGCGTGCCCCTGGGCCAGGGCATCCAGCACCCAACGGTCAGTGGAGATGGTTTCCCACATGCTGACGAACTTCGCCAGCTGGCCTCCCACCGGGGCTTCTTGGGTGGGGCCCGACACCGCTGTCGGTTCAATCTTGCTTGGAGGACGCCTTGCCGCCTTGGCCTCCCTGGCGACGACGGCAGGGCCCACCCGACTTGCCTCGTCCTCTATAGGCTTCCTGTGACGAGGAGTGGGCCGCTTGGCGGTACGTGGAGGAGCCACCGCTGAATCCCTTGGAGGCACCCTGCTTGCCTCCGGTAATCCGAAAGGACGGCCTTTGTTGCCGGAGAACGCCTAGAGCCTTAGCTGTCTCCGTGTCTGCCTTGATGGCTTGGAGGGACTCATCCACCGTTTTCCCAAAGAGGTTGTTCCCGAACGGCATGTCCAAAACCTTGGCTTGTACGTCCTGGCGGAAATCCGTCGCCTTGAGCCACCCTCGTCTAAGGCAAACGCCGTTGCCTAGCTGGCGGAATCCGGTGTCGGCAATGTCCGTTGCCACCGTAATGGCGTGGTCCGACACCACTTCGCCTTCTTGCAAGATCTCCAGGGCCTCGAACCTCTTGTCATCCGGTAGGAAGTCCTGTAGCGCTCACCTGATTCCCGTAGAGGCGCCGGTCTTGACTGGGCGTAAACCGTATCTTCAAAGGTGATGTGTAACCCACGGCTGGCTCTTTGGGCTGGACCTCTGTGCACTGTATGTCTGGCTCGAAGGGTAAGATGTCTGCAGATAGAAAATGTGGGATTAATGAACTGGGTTATTGAATGTCTCTCTCTTCTTCCCTTTCTCTTCTCCTGTAGAACCCCAAAGGTTAACGCTCTCACCTTAGGTAAGTGAACGCCGTGCTCTCCATCTGCCTCGAGGCAGGGTGCTGTAACCAGTTTCTTCACTGGATAAGGGGAGCAGGCCTCTTGACTTCAGAGGACTGCTGTCCGTCGTTTACTGCACGAACGGTAAGTTTCGAGTAATTCTAATGTCTTTAAAGTCTTTAGTAATGATGTCTCTTGTTTTGCAGGGTTCCGGCGATGGCGGATGGCGGGCTGAAGTGAGTTGAAGATGGAGCCCGTGTGATGAATAGAAGCGCCTGGAAGCACGTAAGTAAGCGCTTGTTGCCTGCTTCACGATGCGCTCTAACTGTCTTTTTATTTTGCAGGTACAAGTTCGGGGCGGCTGCAGGGTGCCGGAATACCCACTGGGTTAGATGTGGAAAGGAGTAATGGCACGTGAGTATTAAAGTTCCCCAATGTCTTTAAACGCACCTTGTTTTGTCTTTCAGATGCGGGATGCAGCGCCGAAGGCCTCCGGAGCGTGCGAAGAGTTGGTAAGCTTTTGTCTTTCAGATGCCGGAATGCAGTGTGAAGACCTCCGGAGCGCACGAAGAGTAGGTAAGCCTTTGTCTTTCAGATGCCGGAATGCAGCGCGAGGCGTTGGTGACAGCCGATGGACCAGGTAAGTGAAGAGCTGTCACTGAAGACCGTAATGCTAACCTGTTCTTTCTTGTCTTTATAGGTGTTGCTGAAGACTGGATTCAGGATGGTAAGCCTTTTTCCTTAGGCCCAGGATCAGATGCAGAAGACACGATGAGCGTTCTGCTGCAGAGGATGCAGAATAACGCAAAGCAAGATTCATCCATCGGGTGTGGTTTAAATAGCCTCCTGTAGTGCTTAGGTGTCTCCTTCCACAGCCACGCCTAGGTAAGAAAAGAGTTCCTGCTTTCCAGAAGAGTTCCAGTGTTCTGAATCTAGGGAGTGGCTCCTGCCCCACCCAACAGGAAAAGTAGTTCCAAACAGAAGAGGATCAGAGGCTCAACTGGCAGGCAAGTAAGCAGCATGGTCTGCTGCAGGTAAGTCCACCCAAGCATTATGAGCCCGGCGCTTCCAGCGCTGGGACTGGGCATATTTATGAGCCTGGTGCCACTGGCGCCAGGACTGGGTCCAAAAGGTCCCAATTGGGACTGGTTGGCACTCGGAACCTGGGTTATGGATCTGCTTCCAAGGGAGTTGGGAAAACCCTGACCTTTTGGAAGCAGAGATCATGACAGTCCAACAGGGGGTGCGATCTTGTACCATAACTCCCTGTCGTAGCGGGCCACGATCGCAAGGGCGTTGGCCACCTTAATCGTTGTTGCCGCCGACGAGATAACTCGTCTTCCATGGTGTCCAGCTTCTTTCTTTCGCCGTCAGGTGGGGAAGTTGACGTTGAGGCCGATGCCCCCCCACCCGCCGCTTTCTTCTTGGCCGCTGCTGATACGACCGAGTCAGGGGTCGGTTGTGCCCTAAGGCACAAAGGGGCCGCGTCGGTGACCCGGTACTTCTTCTCGTACCGATCCCTCTTGGCAGGCGTCGTAGACGGGTTCTTGAGAAGGTTGAGACCCTCGTCCCAGGTGTCATCCAGCAGAGGCACGGCGAGGACTGCCTTCCTCTTGGCCTTGCGCCGTTGGTAAAGGAAACCTTCCTTCTTCTCTTCGGGGCAGAGCTGAAAAAGCTTGGATGCCCTGGCGATCATTGCATGGAAAGATCTGGTCTCGTTGGACGGGGAGGCCCGGGCTGGCGATGGGAGCTCCATCCCGTCGTCTCTGCCGTCGTCGTCGGTACCTGTCGTGGCCGTGTCCGTTCCCATGTCATCCCCAGGGACGGGTGACAGGGGACGTGGGTAAAGGCTGAGCAGGACGCGAGGGCTGAAAAGAAGGGGCTGGATGGATCCATCTTCTCTTGTTCGGGGGGCTTCCTGCCGGGCCTGGCTCTGGCTGCTCCATCAAGCCTGGTTCCGGATCCTCCATCGGTGGTAAGGGCGGAACAAGTTACTTACCTGTAACTGTTGTTCTCCAGCATGGGTCTGGCATGGATTCACATGCTCATGACTATTCCCTGTCATCAGGCTGGGAATCCTCGGTAAAGAAAAAATCAGTATCAGTTTCGTTTCTGATCTGTCTTTCTTAGTAGTAACCAATCACTGATCTCTGGGTCATACTGCCCCCAGCCAATGACTGCCCTCTCCCTAAGCCCCGCCTCTGGCAGCCATCCTCAGATTTGGTAGCACGCAAAGTGGCAGTATGACCAAGTGAAGAGCCGCAGAGGGGCAGGTGGGAGGGTTCGCATGTGAATCCATGCCAGACCCATGCTGGAGAACAACAGTTACAGGTAAGTAACTTGTTCCTTCTCCAGCATGGGGTCTGGCATGGATTCACATGCTCATGAATAAAAGAATACATAGCAGTATACACATGCACAACCACGGGAGGTGGCAAAGGCTCAACATTAAGCATTACATCCAAAACTAAACATTAAGCCATTCTTACCTCCTCACCAGGCTCACCTTAGGCGAACAGGTTGCGCAGCACTGCTTGACCGACCCTGGACTCCTCCCTGGAGTCCCAATCGACTCAGTAGAATCTCGTGAAGGTGTGCGTCGTCCTCCACGTAGCAGCCTTGCAGATGTCCAGCAGGGGCACACCAGACAGGAACGCCGTAGTAGCAGCGATCGCTCTGGTCGAATGGGCTCTAGGACAGCCGGGCAGCGGTCGGTTTGCCAACCGGTGACAGTGCATGATGCAGCCGGAGAGCCATCTGGAAATGGAAGTCTTCGAGAGATCCTTCCCTTGATTCACAGACCCAAAGTTCACAAACAGTTGTGACGTCTCTTCGTGCGGTCCACGTAGAACTTCAGCGCTCTAGCTAAATCCAGCGAGTGCAAATTCCTCTCGGCCGGCGTCGAAGGCGACGTGAAGGAAACTAGTAACATGAAGGGTTCGTTGAGGTGGAAGTCGAACGGCACCTTGGGCATGAAGGAGGGGTGCGTCCTCAGCACCACCCTTGTGTCATGAAAAGTCAAGTATGGAGGCTTGCAAGATAGGGCCTGGATCTCTCCCACTCGTCGTGCGGAGGTGATGGCCACAAGGAACGCTGTCTTCTATGACAGGAACTTCAAAGGTGCCGAATGCATAGGCTCAAATGGGGCCCCCATGAGCCTGGTCAGCACCACATTAAGCTCCCACGCCGGGGTAGGAGCCTTCACCGGCGGGAACGATCAGAATAGTCCCTTCATAAATTCCTTCACCAGGCGATGAGACCACAAGGACGCCCGTCCCGTAGTCCTGGTATATCGGGAGATGGCAGCCAGATGTATTTTGATGGAGGCGTGAGCCAGTCCAGCTTTGGCCAGCGACAGTAGGTATGGCAGTACTTGAGGGGCTGTAATCCGCAGAGGGTTAATCTTCTGTGCACGGCACCAGACAGAGAACTTCTTCCACTTATGACCGTAACACTTGAGAGTTGAGGACGCCCTGGCTTTTGCAAGAACCTCTTTGCAATCAGCCAGAATATCGTACCCTCCAAACTCTAGCGCTGCAGGAGCCAGGCCTGCAAGTTCAGCGACTGTGGGTCTTGATGGAGAATGGCGCCTCCTTCTCTGGAGAGAACATCCGCGTCCGCCGGCAGTTTGACTGGTGGGGACGTTGACAAGTCCAGAAGGTCCGGGAACCAGATTTGCCTCGGCCACGCCGGTGCGACGAGGATCATCCTGCACCTGGACTTCTTGAGCTGGTTAATGAGGCGGAGCGGCAACGGAGGGAACGCGTATAGAAACAGGCCGTCCCAGGGGAACGAGAAAGCATCGCCCATGCTCCTCGGCTGTGGGAATCTGCTGGCGAACCTCTGGCACTTGGAGTTCGTCGCTGTCGCGAACAGGTCGATCTGGGGTTTGCCCCATCGTTGGAAGAGCCAATCCACTTGATCCTGACGCAGTTCCCACTCGTGGCACGAACGCAGCTCCCTGCTGAGTGAGTCGGCGATGGTGTTTTTTATTCCTGCCAAGTGGAAGGGAACCAGAAACATCCCCTGGGCGATGGCCCAGTGCCACAGATCCAGGGCCTCCTTGGATAGGGCTGGGGATCTAGTGCGCCCTTGCTTCCGTATGTAGAACATCGTGGTGGTGTTGTCGGTGAAGATCCTCACCACTTTGTCCTTGAGGGACGGAAGGAACGACTTGAGCGCCCAGAACACTGCTCGGAGCTCCAGAATGTTGATGTGGAGAGACCTCTCCTCCGGGAGCCAAAGGCCTCTTGCGTGGAGATCTCCGGTGTGGGCCCCCCCCAACCCTCCAGAGAGGCGTCCGTCGTCACCGTCTCCTGAAACTCCGGGGTTTGAAAGTCTGTGCCTGTAGTGAGGTGAGCACGAGTGCCCCACCATAGGATCACCCGACGGAACTCCTCGTCGAGAGGGATCCGGTCCTCGAAGCAGCCCGTCGCCTAAAACCAGCGGGCGTCGAGGAACTCCTGTAGCGGACGCATCCGAAGTCTGCAAAGGGGTACAAGGTAGATGCATGAGGACATCATCCCGAGAAGGCGTCCGTGGCTTGCAGGAGCCGCACCTTGCCCAGGATGGTCTTGGTCCTCTCCTCTGAAGGGGAGGCCAATTGCCCCACTGTATCGAGCTTCGCTCCTAGAAACAGTGCTACTTGCGACGGAACCAGGTGGGATTTGGGGTAGTTGATGGCGAACCCTAGCTCCGTGAGTAACCGGACGGTCCTCGCCGTGTGTTCGACGGCGAGTTCCCTTGTCCTTGCCCAGATTAGCCAGTCGTCCAGGTAGGGGTAGACGTGGATCCCCTGCAGGTGCAGCCGCGCCGCCACTGGTGCCAGGCACTTGGTGAAAACCCTGGGTGCCGATGTTAATCCGAACGGTAGGGCTCTGAATTGGTAGTGGCATCCCTGAACCACGAACCTGAGGAACTTCCTGTGCCTTTTTAAAATGGGAATGTGGAAGTAAGCATCCTTCAGGTCCAACGACGATAGGAAGTCGCCTTCCTCCAGCTGTCACTGCACGTGCTGGAGGGTGACCATCCTGAATTTCTGCGCCTTGATGTATTTGTTTAACCGACGCAGGTCCAGGATGGAGCGCCAACCGCCTGTCTTCTTTCTGACGAGGAAGTACCTTGAGTACACTCCGGAGCCCAGGAGCCTTATGGGGACGAGCTTGATGGCACCTTTCTTGAGCATCGCCTTTACCTCCAACAGCAGTTGAGGGACATGATTCTCTTTCCTGGCCACGGGAGGAATGCGAGGGCACTTTTGGAATTCCAGCGAGTGCCCGTTGGCCAAGGTGTCCAACACCCAACGGTCGGTGAAGATGGACTCCCACACGCTGACGAACTTCGTCAGCCGGCCTCCCACCGGGGTGCTTCGGTGGGGGCCCGACAACACGGGTCAGTCTTGCTTGGAGGCAGCCTTGCCGCCTTGGCCTCCTTGGCGACGACGGCGGGATCCCCCTTGCTTGCCGCGACCTCTGTAGGCCTCCTGGGAAGAGGAGCGGGCCGCCTGGCGGTAAGTGGAGGAGCCACTGCTGGATCCTTTGGAGGCACCCAGTCTGCCTCCAGAGCTCCGAAAGGGCCGTCGCTGTTGAAGCACCCCTAGGGCCCGGGCCGTCTCCGAGTCAGTCTTGATGGCCTGTAGAGACTCGTCCATCGCCTTACCAAAAAGGTTGTTGCCGTCGAACGGCATGTCCAACACTCTGATATGGACTCCTGGCGAAAGTCTGTTGCCTTGAGCCATCCTCGTCGTCGGAGGCAAACTCCGTTGCCCAGTTGGCGAAATCCGGTATCGGCAATGTCCGTTGCCACCGTTATGGCGTGATCCGACGCCACCTCGCCTTCCTGCAGAATTTCTAGGGCCTCCGCCCTCTTGTCGTCCGGTAGGAAGTCTAGCAGGGGAGCTATCTTGAACCAGAGCTCCCTGTCGTAGCGTGCCACGATTGCTAAGGCATTGGCCACCTTAATCGTCGTCACCGCCGACGAGATGACTCGTCGTCCCATAGAGTCCAACTTCTTGCCCTCGCTGTCCGGCGGGGAAGTGGAAGTTGAAGCCGCCGCACCCGCTGCCTTCTTCTTAGCCTCTGGCGAGACGACAGAGTCCGGAGTGGGCTGGGCCCTGAGGCACAAGGGGGCAGCATCGGGGACTCAGTACTTCTTCTCGTACCTGTCCCTCTTGGCGGGTGTCGTGGAAGGGTTCTTGAGGACAGCAAGCCCCTCGTCCCAGATGTCGTCGAGCAAAGGCACCGCGAGGACCGTCCTCCTCTTGGCCTCTCGTCGTTGGTACAGAACCCCTCCTTTTTCTGTTCTTCAGGGCAGAGCTGGAAGAGCTTGGATGCCCTGGTTATCATGGCGTGGAAAGAGCCAATTCCGTCGGCTGTAGAAGCCCGCGGGGGGGGGTGATGATGGGATGTCCGCCGTGTCATCGCCGCCGTCATCGTCCGTCCTCGTCGCTGTATCCGTCGCTGTATCCTCTCTAGGGTCCGGCGAGGGGGATGAGGGGTCCACAGGTCTCGCAGGCACGAAGGGCAGAGCAGGGTGGACTCGCCTCCGCTTATTTGGAGGGCTTCCCGACGGGCCTGGTTCTGGATCCTCCGTCGGGGTCCATGGTAATGTCGTCCTTATCTCGGTACATAGGATTGGAATGCCAACAAAATGGCCGCCGAGCTATCCTGGGGGTCGGGTAATGGCTGCGACGGACGGGATGGCCGCTCTACTGGGCCCTCTTCGTCGTCATCGTCGCTATCTTTGATCACGTCAGCAGGGACCGCCCCCTGGGATCGAACCTCTCGTTGAGGCCTATGGACCTTTCGTTGAGGCCCTTCTCGGTTTCCACCAGCTCCTCCTCAGAGGCTGATTCCGGGTCTGTAATGGCCACCGGCCATCCCCCTCTTTTTCCGCCGGGGACTTCAAGGGGGTCTTAACGATGGGCTGGAAAGAGGATTCCCTCCGCGGTGGCAGGGATACTCTGGGCCAAGTGGCCGTTTCCACTGGCGTAGTCTCAGCCGGCTTTGCCAGGGTCGCAGCAACCACTTCGATAGAGGCCTTTGCTGGCTGGATCAAAGCCCTCGCCACCTTAGGTGCGTCCTGGGCCTTCGCCTTGGGGGAGGATCAGCGCCTCGCTCCCCCTTCGAGATCGACCGGGTCCGCTCCAGCGGCTTACCCGGGTTCTCGGACTTCCTCTTCCCCGAACCAGACCGCTGGCTCGTAGTCGAACGTGCTGGGGAAGTAGCACCCTGCCTGGCAGCCGAAGAGCCTGACCTTTCGGCGCTCCCGGTGCCCGCGGACTCGCGGTCCATGTCCTTCTGTTGGGCCCCCGTCACCGGGGCGCCCTCACAGACTTTTTCTTCGCCTTCTCACCTGCTGTGCCCTTCTCCAGCAAGGCGGCGAGGCGGGAACGATGATCTTGTTTGGTCCGTTCCGAAAGGTTCTTGCAGAACGCATAGTCCTTCTCCACGTCCGTCTTGTCCTCATGAAGGCAGTAGAGACATCGCAAATGCTCGTCCTCCTTGAAAACGTTTTGCAATCAGCATCCAGGGCAGCACCTGAACAGCTTGGATCCGGGTGTCGAGCTTCCCTTGTCCTGGGCCATGTCCGTTGAGGTAGGCCGCAGATCTTCCGGAATCCTCCAAGAAGTGTAAACTCGACGGAAACTTCACCCTTGAGGGGCGTAGAAGAATTCCGAAACGGGCGTTAGGGAGAATTCTCTTTTTAGGCTGAATTTCTTAACCTAGTGAGTCCCCCAGCAGCTTTGCTGGATTTTTTGGGGTTTATTTTTTTCTCCTGCCAAGAGTGAGACTCTTTTACCCTCAATCTTGGACATGATTTGAGTGCGTCTCTGACTCTAGATGTGTTTAATGGGCTATGGGGTCTTTTACTCCATAGGGCTTCATGTGTTTTTGTGATGTATGTTACACAGCACCCTCAGTGCAGTAACACAGGGGTGTCATAGTGACCCCCCAGTATAGACTCCATACCCTGGGACTGACTACTGTCTCCCAGGGCATGTAAAGTCACCATTGACTTTACTAGTCTCAAATTCTGAACAGAACCACTACAAACCATCATGTTGTGGACGTACTGGCCGGGGCAATTCGATTGCCCCGGGGTCCCCCCTGATCGAGTTTTGGCTGGTGGCAGTGGATACTACTTTTTATATTCGACCACGAATATATCCCTATGGGATTTCCCATTGTTCGAGGCTACTAACTTTAATTATTTAATTCCTATAGCCTCGAACATACCGCTGGTTTATTTATTTAATATTAATGCTCCGGTTGGTATTTTTTGCCAGAACCCGGTTCTAAAATGCCGTTTGTGTTCGCTTCTGTGACTCCAACCCAAGTTGAGCTCTTTGTTCCACTTTTTGGCGGGCTTCTCCACAGAAGCCCTCCAAAGTGGTGCCACTCTGTCTGGGGTACTTAGGAGGGGTGGAGGGGGATTTAGGCACCCTGGACTGAGTTGCCTAGGCAACTCAAGTCGTACTCCATCCTGATTGGCCCAAGTGGTGAGCCGGCCGGCTCACCACTTAGCATGTTTGAGTGAGAGCTAGGCTGAGTGAATGGGGGTTTTCTGCATAAAAGCAGGGCTTTGGGGACTGGAACTTTAGAAGTCGCCACAGGACCTAAGAATACGACGAGGGAGAAGCTGAGCCGACCTGCTACGACGACACCACCGGTGGAGCCCTGCTGAACCGTCTCACCACTTTTCCCAACGACAGAGGAGATCTCCAGCCCGGAGAGTCTTCTTCCTTCGACTGGTGGGGATAACTAGTCTGCTTCCTTTTTCGCTTCCTGGCCAAGCACCCCGGCAACCGGGATACCACATTTTACCACTACCGCAAATCAAAGGGTAGTACCTTTAACCGGAAAACTCTGCGCTGGCAGTGCAACAACCTTCATCTTTCCTCCACGTCGAGATCTTCTCTTCCTCTGGACGGCGCTGCGACTTGCACCCGCTGCCAGGAACAACTGCCCCCGCTGGAAGATCCTTTCCACATAAGGTACCGTGTTCCACCTGGCTTCCCTTGCAACCGACTGTACGGGGTAGATTTAGCCCCCGGCTTTCGACCCTGGGTTAGCCTGGGACACCCTGGCTAAACTTTTCTGAAACCTAACTAAAACCTTTCTGAACTCCCTGCAAGACTTTTTAAGCCTGTTGTCATTGTGTGATCGTGGGTGCATTTGTGCCCTGCTCTCTCCAAGAGTGGGCCCGGCCTATGGACTTTGGCTCACAAGTAACTTTTGACTTTCCTGCCTTGCTTAAGAGTTCCTAAGTATTAGTGTGGTGTATTTTCCTACATTCTGCCTTTTTCCCTCCCTTTTTCGTTAACTTATTGGAGTGCCATCTATAGTTAAGCGCTCCCCTCTGTCTGGAAATAAGTGGTGTTAACTAAGACTTGTCTGATAAGGAAGAAGGGATGTATATATAATAATAGTAACTGTGTTTAGAGTGATTTACCATAATAGTGCTGGAGTGTTTCAATAAGTGTGTTTTTAAATAAATAATTGTATACCTCGATACCAAAGCTCTGGTCAGTGTTTGCTTGTGCTATTCTATCTGAGTGCCTATTGTGTATACTTTGCATACTGCCTACTCTTCTTGAGGGAAGTCTGACTGCTCAGCCACAGCTACCAGGTAAATCTGGGTGGTGCGGACTGCTACCAAGTGGGTTTACTGCCAACACCTGTAGTCCTAAATCTTTTCCAGTGGTCCCCAAGGGAACTGCACAGGTTTCTGCCTAACAACGGGTCCCCGTTGTCGGAAGTAGAAACAGTGGAGCTTGAGGCTCGATTAAACCGAAAAAATGAGAAAATCTCCTGAAAAAGCGTGAAAACGCAGCAAAAAACTCGCGCGCTAAAGCACGAGGACTACCAACACTTGAGCGTGCAGTAAAAATCTGAGGATGGCTGCCAGAGGCGGTGCTTAGGGAGAGGGCAGTCATTGGCTGGGGGCAGTATGATCAGTGATTGGTTACTACTAAGAAAGACAGATCAGAAACGAAACTGATACTGATTTTTTCTTTACCGAGGATTCCCAGCCTGACGACGGGGAATATTCATGAGCATGTGAATCCATGCCAGACCCCATGCTGGAGAAAATCTCGTCCTTATCTCCGAACATAAGGATTGCATTGCCAACAAAATGGCCGCCGAGTTATCCTGCGGCACCAGAAGTGACGGGCGCGACGGGTGACTAGGACCCTCGCCGGTGCCGCCGTCACTCTCGTCGTCACCCTCGTCGGGATCCCACCCGTGGGGACGGGCCTCTTCGACACCCTCGTCGAGGCCCTCCAAGACTTCTACCAGCTCCTCCTCGGATGCTGTGTCCGTGTCCACAATGGCCACCGCACCCCCCCTCTTTTTCCGCCGGGGTCTTCACGGGTGTCTTTTCGATGGGTCTGAAAGAGGCTTCCCTCCACGGAGGCAGGGAGACTCTGGGCCCCCAGGTCACCTCCACTGGTGCAGCCTCCACAGGCTGCGCCAGGGCCGCCGCACTTCCTCGATAGAGGCCTTGGCCGGGTGAATCAAGGCCTTCACCACCTTGGGCGTGCTTGAGGCCTTCACCATGGGGGGAGGGTCACCGCCTCGCTCCCCCTCGGCCGAATCCTTCGAGATCGACCAGGGCCTCTCGAGAAGCTTACCCGGGTTCTCGGGTTTCCTCTTCCCCGAACCAGAGCGTTGGCTCGTGATTGATGGTGTCGGGGAAGGCGCCCTGTCTGGCAGCCGAAGAGCCCGACCGTTCGGCGCTCCCGTTGCCCGCGGACTCGCGGTGCTTTGCCTTCTGTTGGGCCCCCGTCGCCGGGGTGACCTCACAGGACTTAGAAGACCGCTCAGACTTCTTCTTTTTCTTCTCACCTGACGGACTCCTTCCTTCCAGCCAGTTGGAGAGACGAAGGTGTCAGTCCCTGATGGTCCATTCTGACATGTTCCTGCAAAACGCACAGTCCTTCTCCACGTGTGTTTTGTCCTCATGAAGGCAGTAGACATTTCGAGTGCTCGTCCTCCTTGAACACATTCTGAAGCTGGCATCCAGGGCAAACCCTCAACAGCTTTCCGGGCGTCGAGCTTCCTTTCTCCTGGGCCATGTTCGGGTAGGCCGCAGAAACTTCTGGAATCCTCCAAAAAGCGTAACTCGACGAAATCTTCACCCTTGAGGGACGTAGAAAAAAATCTGAGACGGATACCCGTTAATCGGATGTAGAGACGGTGGAGCTTGAGGCTTTATTTGACCGAAAAATGAGAAATTCTCTTGAAAAAGATCGAAAACGCAGCAAAAGCTCAAGAGCTAAACACGAGGACTCCCAACACTTGAGCGTGAGGTAAAAATCTGAAGATGGCTGGCGGGGCTTAGGGAGAGGGCAGTCATTGGCTGGGGGCAGTATGACCCAGAGACCGAGACCAGTGATTGGTTACTACTGAGAAAGACAGATCAGAAACGAAACTGATACTGATTTTTTCTTTACCGAGGATTCCCGGCCTGACGACTGGGAATATTCATGAGCATGTGAATCCATGCCAGCCCCATGCTGGAGAACATCAGATCTTGGGTCAGGGAGGAAACTGCTGCATCTAGATGAGAGCATGAGAAAATGACCCATAGTGCCCTGCCAAAAATGTAAATAAAAACTCTTACACCATCTATGGGAGTTGCTTTTCGTAAGGCCATCGTGGCAAAGTTAAAACCATCTCAGGAGCACTCCCTCAGCACGTGCTGCAGCAAAGGGATCACTCAGTGTTTACACTGGGCTGGATTGGCTCATCTGCACTTTAACTGCCATTATGACAAGCCGCCCAAATGTATACTTCTGCTAAGCACAGACCAACGGCTGCAGCAGCTGTAACCTGAAATGGCCACATTTCACATACAAAAGTTGCCGGGTCATTCCAAAAGTATACATTTAGGAACAGCATAATAGTTTCTCATGTCGGCTTCACTTTGGACGTAATTTGTCACTAAGGGGTCAAGCTGTTATCATACTTGTCTGCTAAGGATTAGTTACCTGGCAGCCACTTGGTTTTATATCATGTAACAAAGCCCTGCGTAATCTTCTAATGGCTTTTCAACTGCTCTCATCTCATGGCAGTGTCTGAAAGCTGGACAGAATGACAGAACATGGCTAAAAAAGGAGAATATTGTGACATGCTAAGAAAGAGTAGTGAATTCTGATTATGCTCTTTTTTGAAGTTACCAAAACCATGCCTAGTACTCTTTTGGCTGAGCAGATGAACAGGACATCTGCTAAGAAGCCTACCTCCCGTCCAAGTTTATAGGCATTTGCTTCAGTCCCACCCAGCAAACCATTTTCTTAGCATCCAGCAAGGTTAACATTTCACCCATGCGTGGAGGGGCTCATAACTAAAGTCAGGACTGAACCATAAGCACTGTTAATAGTAGCCTGCTGGCAGGGAGTGGAAGAATAAGATGATTCTTAACAGAAACCAGTTATTCTCTAGGAGGCAGGCCATTGGAGGAGCCAAGGCAGCCAAGTAGCTCTGACCCAAGAAAAGGGGGCTCCACTGGAATACATCTGCATGTTTTGCCTGGCCCTCAAAGTGTCTTACGTGGGCACATGTCAGTCAGTCAGTCAGTCAGTCAGTCAGTTTGTCTCTCTCTCTCTTATGTAAACTTTCTCAGGGACTTCCTAAATGTCCCTACAATAACCAGTTGTTCATGTTCTAATGGGAGATTAGAATAGTTCCTTGCAGTTGAATTCAGGCTGGTGCACTCACACCCATGCTTTCCTCTTCTAAACTACTCACTACTATATCCCTCCTATCATTCCTCCCAACGCTCTGTTGTCCCTCTGATGTTTGCCTCCTCACCCTTTCATCTTGTTTCTCATCCTGCACCACCTCACTACTCCTCCCCACCTTTACTACTCTCCTCCCACGACTACTACTCAAACATTCTCCTTTCAACCTGTGCCATTCACGCCTTACACTAGCCTTTCTATTCACATGCCACACAAACACACACCGCAGTATCCATGTATCACTAAACCAATAGCTCGCCTTCTCAAGTAGTATCCTCCACAGCGCCTCTTCCTATTTCCTCCTGCTGGTCTCTTGGTCTACCCCATCGCCGCCTCCAACCTCGCTTATTAAACCCACACCCTCTTGTTTCCCCATTCCCTTCCTTATGCTTATCCTCACCCTGTCACCGGCCAGCTCTCCCCATCTTGGCCATGAAGGTGTTAAAAAGTGTGTCACAGGACCACCATGGTATAGTAAAGGCGGTACGGAAAATCCAATGGTCCCGTTACTCTTAGGTGACTCGATGCTCTTCCACCCCATGGTAAGTTCATCCCAGGAGAGGGTGTGTGTCCTTTGGGTTAATCTCTGGAGGTCTAGCGGACTTCCGGTAGCCCGAGGACTGTACGTTCCAGTCCTGGAGCAAGGCGTGACTGTGTAGAGGCGGCAGCAGACTCCTGTGTCTATCTCTGTGCGCTCCTCCTTGCAGCCGCTTCTCCACTGATTGTAGAACCAGGAGGGTTATCCTCTGACAGACATGCTGCAGTATGTGTGGCTTGCATGGGGCATTGGTTTCTCCCCCCAACCATCTGCCTGTTGGCTGCTTGAGTATTTCTAAGGAAAACAAAAAAACTCTGCATTTTGTTATAAGGTGTGAGACAAAGGAATACTGCTAAAACACAAGCTGGTAGAATAGGAAGGGGAAAATATTGGGTATCCTGCAGCACCGTCCATTCCTCAAGCCCTGGACTGGTGGAGGACTGCTTTGGGGCCAGTACTCTTTCCCCTTTCTTGACAAGGCCAGGGTGATTGGCCTTGTCACAGTGTCATACTCCACTCTGCTGATTCATGTTGGAGGTTTTTGACTGCTTAAAGTCCCCTTCCATAGGAGATGAAGACATGTATCAGAGGAGGAAGAGACCCCCCCCCCCCTGTATGGTGTTCCCCAAGGAACAGATGGAAGGACTTCCTGCCATTAAAGAACCTTAGATCCGGGGAGACCATATTCCTGTGGTGACTTTAAATACTTCCCTGGTGTGAGAAGTGCAGAAAAGAGCAGTTCTTTAGAGTTCTTGCAGTAGACATAGAGGAGCAGTAAAAGCCCAGAGTCATTACCTCTGGTATTGCTGTTGCTCAGCATTTCATCTTCTGCATTCGAGACACTATTTTTCCAAACGTCATCAAACCTTTGAGATGCATAAACTTGTCACCTTCTTCGCACCAAACCCCTACTTCACCCCATTGAACGCACCAGGCTTCCAGTCAAGAAGTCTTGTACAAAGTTGCCAGCCTCCAATCATGTCTCTTGGGAAGAGACTCACTACATAGAGACCTTTTGACCAAATCACCAGCTTCATCTATTGGAGACTTTTGTCAAGACCCTGAAGTTCTGCTGATTTGTACCAATGCTTACAGTACCAAAACACTGTTGTGTCGTCCCCGTTAATCAAGCAACACTATTCTTATCCAGTAATTTCCTGTCTTTAAATGCAGTTTCAACAGAAAAGCACATGGAAGACCAGCTTGATATTTCAGACACCCAAAGGAGGTAAGGCAGGTGGCCTTTCCCGGGCATTCCTATGCAATGTTGTGGATCTGAGGAAGGCTGACTAAGGACATTCTAAGTCACTTTTATTCAAATTATAAGAAAAAAGCCCATCTTTCCCTATTTCTAGGGAAGTGTCCATACCTAAGTAAAGGTGCTCACATGTGGTCAGGAAGTCCCAAAGAAAGAAAAGTTCTCAGTCCGAATCCAATTCTACCTAACCCTACCACCAAGATAACCAATTTAAACAAGTACAGGAAAATGGCTTAATTCCACTGGTGTGCCAACATCTTCTGACCAATGTCTCTATTCCTTGTGTTGCTTGTCTAGCAGGATCCTCTGTAACAGTCTCTTTATCCCTTGGATTAACTTGTGTAGCTCTTCTACAACAGTCTTTGGTTTTGTACTCTCTTTAGTGATGTATCTGTGACAACTTAACTCGCAACACTTTCTCACATTCTTGTTGTAGGTTTTAGACCACAATCTATTGATCCAGACACCCTCAGCTTGGCTGTGGTTTCTTCCGATTTGGTATTTCCCCTCTTCTGGGTTCTATTTTTAACTATCTTGTTCACTTGATTTACTTGTATGTCCTCCTTTAATACAAGAGTTTATGTCACAGTTTTTCATCTTGGTGCTCATATAGTAATATCCCTCCTTTATCAGGTCATTGTTCGGAGTCTTCATAGATTTCTCACACAGGGTTATTCAATCTCCTCTATCAGCTTTACACAGTTCCAATTAAGCAGGTTTATATAAAGTAACTCGTTGGGACTACTGTGACGGGTTTCTCTTATTGTATTCCACTGCCTCGGCAGACTCCTGCTTCTCCCGTTCTCCCAGTTACCTCCCAGTATGTCTCAGAACGTTGCGGCCCATGACATTCGCTCGGGTGATTCTCTTCGAGACTGCCTTTCTCGTTCCTTGGTGTTGTCATACTCTCATTCTCGGCTTACCTTCTGCTATATAAGGAGGTTAACATTGGGAAGCTGATCGCATTTCCAGTTGCCTTCTTAATTCTGCGTTTTCGTGGGTCTCCCTTTCTCTGCTTCCCTTATGCTGTATACAGGGTTTATTTTTAGGAAGCTGTTTGCGCTCTCACTTGTCTTCTCTGATGTCTCAGCGTGTTTCACCGGGCGTCCTGCTCATCACAATATGGATGTGGTCTCTCCACCACCTGATTCAGGACCCTGCTTTCCTGTTTCAAAACAGCTCCTGTTGTTGGGTATGCTGGGCCTCCAAAGTCTCACTCAGGCGTTCTGCAGTCCTTCCAAAGTTGTGGGCTATGTGGCTTGTCTCAGGTCCACCTCTCCAAGGCATGCTCACGTCAGGGGGCTTCCTCAGGATAGGATACACACTGCTTCTCCATGTTCCTCCACTCGTCCCAGTTAAGTATGCATCTTCTCTTAAAGAGACATTCTCCTTTCTTTTTACAGGCTGGTTGGTTCCTGCATTCCTTTCAGCCAAATTTGTTAGTCTTCGTAGCAGATCGTTCCCATGTATGCTACTATGCTGTGTGGCTTAGAGAGTGCCCCTTAGGCACGGGAGTCCTTGTCCCCTAAAGGGGAGTCTCTCCCAAGTGACATCCCACTTGCCCAGACCCACAGAGAGGGTCTTGGCTAGAAGGGGTGGCTCCCCCTGGGAGACTGGGAGAGAAGAGACGAATACCTTCGTTTCATCACAGCACCCTGACCCTTTTCAGTGCACCTTAGAAATTGGTAAAGACCCCCCCTTAACTTACCTCATCAATGAACTTTTGAAAGCAACCATTTGAGTTTTTCCTTTTTGCTTACATTTTCCCCTGCAGCAGTATGCTTGTAGCACACATGGCATTTTATTGCTCCCAGAAGGAGTTCAATATTCCCAATAATTACATAACCAGAGGTCTTATCCTGATGGATTGATCATTGCTGGAGGGAATATTGACCTCCTGAGAATCAGTAACCACATCTCATTTGTATCCAAACTGCAGTCAGTGTTTCTTTCATAAAAAACTTGTTTTTTTAAACCTATTGAAAAGAATGAAATACATTGATGGTTAAAATTGAGTTCTATTCGTTTTTTTAAGTGCATTGGAAAATTGGTAGAGCACATTTCAAATAGAGAATGGTTAATGGAGGAATAAGTAGGTAGGTGCATGTCGTCAAGTTTTCATTAGAGGAGGGCATAGAGTTTTTGGAAGGGCTCCAGTGTTGTGTAGCTGTTTCCATGGCGATTGTCAACAATGTGAGCAAGTTGTATGGTAGGAAGGAAAATAAGCGAGCAGTGTGTGTAATGGCAGAATTGAGAACAGTAACGTCACAAAGAATATTGATTGGTACATGCTGTATTAGCTGCTCAAGCAGGCAACATATGTTCTGTTAAATGGTCACATGTTTAGGCCACCAGCATTATCTGCGTTTCTCTTTACAGGTACAGCTTTTTAATTTTTTATCCGAGTAAAGTACCTATTTTTATAGAACCTTCCTCAGACATTTCATTGTGTTTGGCAATTACTGACAGTTTGAAGGCTTTTGCTGCCGACTGGTCTCTGAAGAGTAGTAACCTGACTGTGAAAAGGGCTCCCTATATAGAGACAAAATAGATATACTATTACATTTATAGCTGATTTATCTTTATAACTAAGTACTATCGAGTCAAGTTGTGGTACAAGTTCAGACAAAGCACACAATGTGCATGTGTTCCTGCTTATGCCTCTCGGCCCTGCTGACTGTCTTTGTGATCAAGGAATGAGTACACCTAGCAAAAAAGAGAAAAGAGCGCGTGGGAGAGCGAGAGCAAGAGACAGAGGGCAGAGAAGGGGCGAGAGGTAGTGTGTGTGAGCGGGCAAGAGACAAAGCAAAAAGCATGTGGGTGGACTAGAAAGATAGAGCGAACAGAGAGCACGGGGAAAGGGAGACAGCGTGCGGGAGAGGTAGGATCTAGGAGGAAGCAAACGAGAGTGTGCAACTAAGCGAGAGTGCGAGCCAGACAAAGCCAGATCAGCGTTAAGTGCTTGGTTGCAGAGATCTGTAGGTCACTGGTTTAAATCCCAGTTGTGCTGATGCAGCCATTAACACTTCAGAGGTTGATCTATTGAGTAATTAATTGGATAGTTAACATCTAAATACAGTGCTTGAAACTGCACAAACTGCATTGTCCAGTGCCCATCTATGCCAGGGCAGTGTGCTATTTTTATTTATTTTATTTAAGCGCGCACACAGCCCGGAGGCATTGAAGCGCTGTTAAAAGAACATGACTTAGTTGCAATACATATATAGGTGGCTAGGTGCATTGGCCCGTGAGCGACAATGGCCTAGTAAAATATATATGGGTAGGCGGCTGGGTTACATTAGCCCTTACCCGAGTCTAAATACGCAGAATTGATAACAAATGTGATAGTGCAGCACAGGGTTAAATGTCAAGCCGCATACCATGAAACAGTGTTGATATTGTACAGTAAATAGCCTCAGGATAACCAGAGTTCAAGACAGGCGGATAGAATTGTTTGACTTTACATGCATAGTGGAGGCTGGGTGGAGGCCTAATTGGTGGTGTATGCAGGGTTTTAGGCAAATAGACTGGTTTTGAGTGCTTTGCGGAAGGCAAGTTGAGAAGGTTCAGCTCTGAGGGCATGAGGCAAGATGTTCCAATGCCTGGAGGCAATGAAGGGGAAGCTCGCGCCCCCATGATACAGACATGAAATTAAGCAACTTTCTGTTTCTTAACACGGCAACTTGCCAAATCCAACCTAGAAGGAAGTTCAAGCACAATTGAAAAACAAGAGCCTTGGTCAGGCCAGAGTGCCCCACAGCAACCAGTGTAGGAGGGTTGTTCTGCAGGGCTAAGGGAACTAGCAAGTAATTATGTCTGTCATATGGGGGTCTCACATTACCCCCAATGGCTACATGCTCCATTGGTGCATAACAGTCAGAGTTACAGCAGTTTATTTATTGTCTTGGCCAGCTGTTGCTGAAGCTGGCACAACAAAGTGAAGAAACCACTCTTCGCTACTCTCACTCGAGAAAATCCCATGATAAACCTTAACCATGCAATACTCTATTTCGGTTCTGTTTCACAGATCTGTTTTAGTGCCTTCAATCTACAGCTGACTTGTACTTAAACACATTTAATAATATTCTGGCGGTGCAAGTAGAATATTTAGGTTTTGATGTGTTGTTGGCAATGGTTAGAGATTCAAACTTTGCACATTAAGAAAACCATCATGCATTGCACTGACAAGCAGTTAATCTAGTGCAGCAAAGGGTGTTTTTTTTTGCCAAGAAAGTGTAATTACTTCTTGAACGAAGGAGAAATCACATTCGGCTTTGAGGCCACTGCACTTGTCATTCAATGTCCCATGAAGTGAACCTAGATTCAATGTTACTTACCCACATCAAATGAGAATGCCGGTGGGATTCCAATTCGGAGAATCTGGATAACAGAGAAACAAAAGTGAACATCGAGTTAGGGGCAAGGCAAAAGCATAACATTTGTGGGGAAGGGCACACTATTATTGAGAGTTCCCTACACCAAAGCATCCATAAGTGACATGGTCACTTAATACTGCCTGGGAGATCGGAAAAAACCAAACATATACAAGGAATGTGGTGGGCCCTAGTCTGAAACACTCCTTGCGCTTCGCTCTGAGAGTTGGTGAGTTAATTGGTTAGCAGCAAGGTCACGGGTTGGTGGAGATGGTGCCCACACCTCCTTTTGGAAAGAGTAAGTAGGCAGAGTCCCTGATACCTAGCGCGTTTTCTATATTGAAAATATGGAAATCAACACGGTGGGTTGGATAAAAACCCAAGTGGTTTTATTTAGGTTATGAAGACATAGTCTTGAGTGGTCAGCTGACACGCGTTTCAACCTCTAGGGTCCTTTTCAAGGCTGTCATTGAACATACATGTCAACAAGTGGAGGTTGTGACAGGTGAGTATTTGTGACATATGTGCACATGAGGGTGGGGAAAGCCCAGTGGGTTATTACAATTGAAATACTTTTTAGTATATCAATCATGCATTGTTTAACACACATTGCAATATCAGAATGATCATATATTCATCCAGGTTTGTAAGTTTAAGAAACAAAACAATTTTCCGATGTTGTCAAGTGAGAGAGGGAGAGGCGGGAAGAAGAAGATAGTAGTTAGTTGTTTAGGAGGCTTAAGATTTGCGCCAGCAAGGCTACGATATTGAGTCCTAATGCTCTGTCATTGTCTTACCTAACGTTGTTTGGTAATGCCCAATATGTTTCCCGGGCTGGTCATGCTCCTATTTAACCCGTGGCAATGACTTGTATGCCCTCTGTAAGTCTGGGCTGGGTTGGAGTCCTGTATAGGCTGGGGAGAGATTAACAAAGCTGCTGGGTAAGGCGCTGCCCGCGTTGTCTGGTGCTGGTGCGGTGCCCGGTGCATTAGTGCTGGTTTCCCCGTTGTGAGGTGTAGTGGAATAAGGCATAGACCATTAGGGTAGCCCCAATTGGAGTGTGGTGTGCTGGTGGTGGGGTGTCTCCGTTATGTGCTGAAGGGCATTTATTAGCTCCCATTGTGTACAAGTCCATGTCCGGTGGAACGTGTGTGGCCACGGGCAGGTTGCCAGTTAAAAAAAAATTCAATAATATTGAAAAAAACGTTTTTGGTGGAGCGCGGGGGCCAGTCGATAATTCGGGGGGGGGGGCTGACTCTAGCGAGTTACGAGGTGTGGCAAGGGGATGAGGGTGCAGCGTAGTGAAATGGCTGTTGGCCAGGGATCTGTGAAGGAGCATTCGCAGGCGGTATGCCGAGTGCCGTCAGGAAGAGAGAGCGCATGTAGAACCATCTCTTACCAAACAGTTTGTGGCTCTGTCGCTGTGCAGTGCTGCTCTCAGTGAGGCGGCTGGGGCAACCAGATTGTGCCTATATTGTCATGCGAGTCATGCCATTAACGACCGCGCATGTGCAGTATGCTCTGCTTGGGTTAGCTGGCATTAGCGGGTGTGAGCATGCGCTCTGTGCCAGGTCAGGCATAGAAACGGGGACAGCATACATTTGCGCATGTGCTTGCCTGATGGGCTTGAGCTTGTTGTTGCCTGGTATCCTGATAATTGAAGTGGATGAGGGATTACTGTGCCAGTTAGTCTGAATATCGATGGGGTTCCCGTTGGCCAGGGCCGAGGGAGGGGGGGGGGGGGGAATAGTGGGTATGGTTTGGTTGGAATAGTCTTCGGGAAGTTTAGTTCTCGTGGTCCATTAGTATGGATGGCGTCATTGGTTGGGGTGGGGTTTTCAGGTGACTTATTACTGTTGAGCCCTATGGGTTGCTAGTCACCCTAGTTCATTGTGTAGTAGTGGGTCTGGTAAAACTTACATTACTAGGGGGCTGACGTTTGTACTTGCCCATTGGCTGTTTGGCCCGGCACAGAATAGTTGCCAGTCTAGCGATACGGGGATGGGAGTAACCCCCGTAGGTGCTGGTTTGGAGGCCTAGTCACAGTGGTAGTTATGTTAGAGTCGCAGATTTCATATGATCAGATGGCAGTAAGGTAGGTACATGTGGTACATATACATAGATATATCTTATAGAAATACATTATAGTCATGGTCAGTGTTCAATCTGTTCATTACGCATCTGAATCTGCATATCATCCTGGATTCTTGCCGTCTCAGCTTGCGCTCCCGGTTGCCTACCCTGACTCCACATTTCACAGTTTGTAGTATCACGAAACGGATCTTCCTTTCATCAACAAGCTGGTGGTTCAGTTGCCAATGATTCGCCAAAGGGAGCTTCTGGTCTTGTGAGTGTATACTGTTGAGATGTTCTCTAATCCTGATGCAGAGTTCACTGATGGTACTACCTATATAAACTTTCTCACACACGCAAATGATAGCATGAATCACATTTAGTTCGACAATTGATATTCTCATCCATGATAAAATCTGCACAGTCTTTGAATATGCCAATTTGCGTTTTTCCGCATACCCACACATGGAACATGTTCCACATTTGGTGAATCCTGTATTTTTACTTTTGCTAAGCCAGTCTGTTGCTAAAATGTCTTTCTGAGCCATGAATGATGGACTAAGGATATTGCGCAAGTTGGGGGCTTTGCTAAATGAAAGACTGGGATAAGGTGTGAGATCCAATCTGATGTCCTGGTCCATGAGAAGAAGGGACCAGTGTCGCTTCAAAATGTTAGGCAACCATTAGGTAAGATAGTTCTACATGCGCCATCTCTTCCTGCCAGCACTAGGCATACCGCCTGTGATTACTCCCTCACAGATCGCTGGCCAACAGCCATGTCATCGCGCTGCAACCTCATCCCCTGCCCACACCTCACTAGGGTCAGGCACCCCCGCCCGAATAACCGACAGGGCACCTGCGCTCCCCCACAAACTCTTTAATCGCCAACCTGTCTGTGGCCACACACGTTCCACCGGACATGGACATAGACATGCACACAATGGGTGCTAATCAATGCCTTTCAACACAGAGGACACAGCCCTCCGTGACGCACACCTCATTCCAATTGGGGCTAACCTAATGGTCCATGCCTCATCCCACTACACATCACAACTGGGATACCAGCACTAACGCACCGGGTACCGCACCAGCACCTAGTGCACCAGACGCCGCAGGCACCAGCCCCCTCCCCCCCCCCCCAACTGCCTTACCCAACGGCTTTATGAATCTCTCCCCAGCCTATCCAGGACTACAACCATGCCCAGACTTACAGAGGGCAGACAAATCATTGCCAGTGCCTAAATAGGATCACAACTATCCCAGGAAACATATTGGGCATTACCAAACATTAGGTAAGACAATGACAGACCATTAGGACTCAATAGCTTAGCCCCCTAAACAACGAATTACTATCTTCTTCCCTCCTCTTCACCTCTCCCTTGACATCTGAAAATGGTTTTGTTTCTTGACCTTACAAACATGGATTCAATTTTAATGACCCACAGGGCTTTCCCCACCCTCATGTGCATATATGCCACAAATACTCACCTGTCACAGCCACCACTCATTGACATGTATGTTCAATGACAGCCTTGAAAAAGACCCTAGAGGTCGAAACACGTGTCGGCTGACCACTCAAGACTTTAGGTCTTCATTACCTAAATAAAACCACTTGGGTTTTTATCCAAACCACTGTGTTGATAGCCATCTTTTCAATATAGAAAAAGTGCTAGGTATCCGGGACTCTGCCAAATATATAGAAGGTTGCTGAATGCACAGAGCTCAGACGCCACTTCCACAAATACTTACTGCTCCTTTGTCCAGGAACATGTGGAAAAAGTCCACAAATTGCTTCTTCCCCTCTTTGGCATTTAGATTTCGAATTACGTCTGCATGCAGGAAGCAAAGCTGCAAGGTGGAGAGTAAAAGGATTGAATATTACTGTCTGCATAATGGAAGCAGCCCTGACGAAATCCAAGGGATTCTGTGGAATCTGCATGCAACGCATCAACCCAATGCACTTTGTCACACCAATTGGATACATTTCATGAATCACATTTTTCTCCTCCAGTCTGCCTGCAATAATTCAGATGGTACTAAATGCATAACCAACCTGTCTCTCTTATAATTGGAACAGGGACAAAAGCAACTCCTCATCGACACTCATTGCAAACCAAAGATGTTTTGCTGCTTATACCCTCATCTTTGTCCCTTGCCCACTCTGTCCTTTCCTCCCCTCAGCCTGTTCCTTTATTCCCCCTCCTTTTCCTTAATCATCTCCTCCCGTACCATCCTTCCATTTAGTTAACTATCTCTTTTCTCTGTTCTTCCATATGCTTTTACCACCGTCATGTCCCCAGCCACCTCCCATTTCCATCCTTCGCTCTCATTTGATTTCCGATTCTTTTGTCCATTACTTTAAATTTGTGATGTTTCTCTCTAGATCTTTCTTACTCCCACCACCCACTGCTCCCCGGGCAGTAGCAGGTCATTTAAGATCTTGTAACGGGAGGACCCAGTTCATGACAACACAAAAAACACTCCAAGTGTTCTTATAGACTGCTGGAGCGGTCTGCGCAAGTTATATTACTTTTTCAATTTGTTTGCAATTCTGCCTCGCCCATAGGCCACCATCCGCAACATATGCCACTCCAGATAAATGTGTGAGTGTGCCTGAATAGAAGGATGTCTAGGGTGATGCAAGAGAGGTGTAGCAAGACATTTGATCAACACGTTTGTTGGCACTAGGCGCCATGGGATCTAGCCAAACAAAAAAAAATGTCCAATACCCTGGCATTGCATGAAGCAGAAGAACAAATTGCTTACCCCGGTAATGTTCTTTTGACTGGCTGTACCTACCACGTATTTTCATCTTTGATATATTTGTATGTCTGTTTGCAGCTTTGAAAATGTTTTTCTGTAGTATAGGGTGCCGTGCGTCATCGAGTTGTGGCCCTCGACGGCCTCAGTCCTGTCCTTGGCCGTGATGTAGCCGCTGGTATAAGAAGCTCATACGGCACCAGTTGCCTCAGTTCTAGTTCCCCTTCCCTACCCGACCCCAATGGCAGGAACCCTACACACACACACACACACACACACACACCCTCTTTTGTTGTGTTAATACATGGCCACTGTGCCATAAAGGTTTCCCTTTCATCACATTCTCCCGACAGGCCCACCACAGGAGATCCTGTGCGACCTTGTTCAGGACCTGAAGAAGATCTGTCATTCTATCGGAGAACTGTGACTGCTGGGATCGGAGTGCCCATTGAAGGGATCTCATTCTCAAATGGGGAGGGTCAAGGGGGGTCCTTGAGTCAAAATGCCTGAAGAATCTGTGAAAGAGTAACCATCTTGGATTTGTCCTTCCTGAGGAACTTGTTCAAGCATCTCAAGTCCAAGATGGGTCGCAGTCCTCCATCCTTCTCGGGGATTAGAAAATAAGGGTAGTACCAACCAGATTACTCTCCACCACAGGTACAGACTATCGCACCTTTCTCCAACAGGGTGATAGTCTCCTGTAATAGGAGCACATCTGGATTCTTCAAGGCTTGACGTCTTGGAGGACAATATGGGGGTCTTTTTAGGAAATGGAGGCAGCAGCCGTGGGCCACTGTCTGCAGTGCCCCCACCACCGTCTTGTGAGGCAAGGACTCAAAGGGGTTTTGGGGAAGTTGCTAAAGCGGAGGGCAAAGCAGCAGAGGCTGAGAGAGGAGTTTTCCCTCCTTCTGAGCCACGGGAAGCTCTTCTTCGGCCCCTCTGTGCAAACTGGCCTCTTCCTCTAGCAATCGTGTAGAAACGAAAAGGCTAACACCTCCAACTGTGGGAAGACCCTTGAGATTGTTGAGTATGGTGTATTGCGGCTCCGAGCGATTTGGCTGCCGCTTTGGACGCCTGCAATTTTTCTAGGCTCTCATCGGCATTGGAGCCGAAAAGCTGGGACAATCAAATGGCATGTCCAAGAGCCTTGACTGGGTGTCAGGTGCGAAACCGGATTTTCTTAATCAAGCAAATACTCTAGAAACAGTACTCGCCGCCATAGCTCTGCTTACAGAGTCTGCAGAGTCAAGATCAGACTGGAGAGATTCCCAACATGGTACCCTTGCTGTCTTGCACCAAGTTAAGAAATCCCTCTCTCCCCTTCCCCACGGAGATATGCTCCGCAGCCAAAGCTATTATGTCCCACAATGTGTGCATATACTTGGCCAGGGCCATGCTGCCTACGGAAAACACCATCTTCCCCAAGGCGTCAAACCTTTTACCATCTCTATCTGGGGGGGATAGCCTGCAGCCTTAGAAGTTGACATGGCAACATGGACCACCAAGATTTCAGGAGTGTGGTGTTTTGATAGGTAACTTGCATCTACTGTGGGAGATCTGTATTTCCTGGCCAGATCCTTGTTAACCGCTGGTGTAACATCCCGTTTTAACCAGTTTTCAAACCTTCTGCTTCTCAATGCAGTGTGGAAGGGAAATACAGGCTCGCTGGGGGGGGGGGGCCTATCCAGAATATCTTTAAGGTCATCCTTTTCCAAGATTGCCGCAGGTTTTCTCCACGGGTGAAGTATATCGATGGAACGGGTGAAGTACATGGACGGACAGGTGAAGTATGTGGATGGATGGAATCGGGGGAAGTGGGTGAATGCAACAGGTGAAGTAAGTGGAAGGAACAAGTGAAGTAGGTAGATGGAAAGGAAAAAGTAGGTGTATGGAATGGGTGAATTATATGGATGGAACGGGTGAAGCATGTGGACGGAACGGGTGAAGTATGTAGATGGATGGAACGGATGAAGTATGTAGATGGATGGAACGGATGAAGTATGTGGAAGGAACGTAGAAAATGGGTGAATGGAACTAGGGAAGTTTGTAGAAGGAATCGGTTGAAGTAGGTAGATGTAACGGAGAAAGTGGGTGTATAGAACGGGTGAAGTATACGGATGGAACGGGTAGAGTATGTGGACAGATCAGGTGAAGTATGCAGATGGTAGGAACGGATGAAGTAAGTGGAAAGAAAGGGTGAAATATGTGGAAGGAACAGAGAGAGTGAGGATGGAACGGGTCAAGTATGTGGATTGCACAGGTCAAGTATGTGGATGGAACGGGTCAACTATGTCACGACCCTCGCCCAAAAATCCCTCTGGCCAACCCATTGGCCAGGTGGAGTCAGGACTCGGGCCTCTAGCGCCCGAATCCTCTTCAAAAGCCCTCATGGGGCCAGTCCTGGCACCTATGGCGCCAGGCTCATACACCATGAAAAACAATGTGCTTGGGAACTACTTTATTGTATTGTCAGCCAACATGGAGGCATCCACATAGCTTGGTTCCTAAGAACCAAGCTATGCGGTCTAGTGTTTTGGGTGTGGTAGCCTAGGGACTACTTTACCTGGACTATTTTGTTGGGACTATTTAAACCACAACCGAGCAAGACAACACGCTTCACGTTACTTTGCAGCTTGCAACGTGACGCTCAGCGTGTACAGCCATTTACCTCGAACCTCGGAGAAGCAGAACCTGCAAGGAGACAAAAGGAGTATCATTAGCAGCAGGATCTTACCTGCAGTCTTCATCTTTAAACACTCGCCGCTACTGAGAACAGCTTCCTCGAATCTGCACGCCTCCCGGACAGAACAACCTGAAAAAGGAAGATAGAGGCAACATTAAAGAAAGCAGTAGAGACATTTACAAATTACGAACTGCTCAAAAGGCTTAGCTGGCTGGCACCACTCCCGCCATTCCACTCGTGCTGAAGAACATCGCAACCTACAAGGAAGGAAAACACAGGTTAGCAAAGGCAAGACTTTGCAGCGCTGCGCATAGCGCTTTCTTACCGCATCATAGCGCTCTTAATGTGCCATCATTTACCAGCGCAGCTCAACCAAGCCAGTTCGCCGCGCTGAAGCTCTGCATACCTAAGGGAGAAAAAAGACATTTTAAACAAAGAAAGGCATGCAGGATAGCAACAAAACTAAAGAACAGCAATAAGACCTACCTGAACAACATCAAACGGGCCGGCGTCAGTGAAATAACTGGACCGCACATGCCCATGAAAGACAACGCGCCCCTGCAAAGAAGGCAGGACGGAGGGCACGCCTAATTCTAGCACAAGGTGAGGAGAGGGCGACAGAGGGACTGAAATCATACGGGGGTGGAGGGAGGATACTTAACCCAGTCGGTCAGTCTTGAACACAGTCCTCCTGTATTTTCAGGCAGAACCTTCCCTGCAGACCACATCAGGGCAAAGCTGAGAAGCATACCAGCGAGTAACCCGGCTGGGTGGCGTTCCTGTGGATACCAGGTGAGCGTAACAAGTATGTGGATGGAACCGACGAAGTGTCTGGGTGGAACCGACGAAGTGTCTGGGTGGAACCGACGAAGTGTCTGGGTGGAACCGAGGAAGTGTCTGGGTGGAACCGAGGAAGTGTCTGGGTGGAGCGGATGATCTGGGTGGAGTGGATGATCTGGGTGGAGCGGATGATCTGGGTGGAGCGGGTGGAGTGGGTGGAAAGGGTGGAGTGGGTGGAGTGGATGAAACAAATGAAGTGTGTAGACGAAACGGGTGAAGTGGGTATAACTGTCAGAATGCATGGAGCGGTCAGTGTACATTGAACGGTTGGAATGCATGGAACTATTGGGAGTGTGCTCGATCTCAAGCACCTAAGGTAAACCACCATATCTCATCTCCACGCTTACTCTCTTCCTTACACACCACTCAACTAGAACACAGCAGTACTATGACACCATTCGGTATGGCTGTTCTCATACCATCACTTGCCACACACTCCCCATCATCCTAACTAAACACAGCTGGTTACACACCCTCCAGCCTAGGCGTTCTCCTCAGGCCTAACGCAGCCAAAATCGGTCTGGATAACAACCTGCCAGAACGAACTTGTACTCCTGATCTCCTAACCACCACACCTACCGCTAAGAAGCAGCTATCACACGAATGCCACACCTGCTGCACACATACCGGTTTTCTCACGCACCTTATGACTCGCGCTCTCTCTCTACTGACTTGAACTTCGGTTCCCGGGGGCGTTCATCCTACCAGCGCCTTGAGATCATACCAATGGTACATAAGGCGCTATATAAATGCTAAATAACATAACATAACTTACCCATCACTAATCTATGTGAGAGGTCTGCATAACTTTAGTCAGGAGAGGCGAAATCTGTCTCAAGTGAGGTTTCTAAGCATAAGAGTGTCCACAAGATTTTTTCAACCTGGGCTCCTCTGAGACTAACTCATCAGGCACACTGGGAGTGCCATACTCCAAGCCAAAAGGTACATCCTCTTCATCCTCCTCAAGAAGTCAGCCTTAGGTGAAGGTTTACAAGACTTCAACAAATTAATAGACGGCTTCGAAGACTTTGAGGACACGGACAATTTTAATAGCTTCGACAGCAACACTGGCTTCGATGGGCCAGGGACCCGCTGCTTTACAGGAGTCGAGGAGAAGACTTAGGCTTTAATTTGTGGCGAGACAAGGACTCCTTCTAAGAATGTCGAGGAGACTTACTGCTTAGGCATGCAAGTAATGGTCTCAGAAGACACCCTGCCGGTCTTACCAGACACTGTGGGGTCTGATGCCTTTTGGGCTATTTTGAAGGGGCGATTGGAGCTGTCTTTTGAAAGACATTCAACATCTGGAGACATTTCTCTGAGTAAGCAGAAGATGCCAGCTTGCTTGGAAAGTTTACCAGTCTGTCAGGAGAGGAGTCCGACTAAGACGACTGCAACCTATGGTGTTTCTTCGTCTTTTGTACAAGGATGACGAATGACGAGATCTGGATCTCGAGTGCTTCGAATGTTTGAAGTGCTTTTTCACAAGGGAAACATCCCTGAACTCGTCTGATAACATCTTTTGGGAAGGGGTAGTAGAAGGGGATTTAGTAGGGGGCCTACCTGCCGCGATTTACCCCTTCTTTCGCTCAAGGCCTTCACTGTCATTGACTAACAGGAACAGCAGTCGTTGACTATGGTCCACACCGAGACACCAAAGGCAAATACTATGTGGGTCCGTAAGGGACATTTTAGCGCCATAATCGGAGCACCGTTTGAAACTGGTTTTCTGGGAAGACATTTTCGACAAACTTCGAAATTTGAAAATACGCAATGAGAAATTGCTGAGACGATGAACCGTACAAAGCGTGCTTCATGCAGAAAAACATCTGACGCAACGGGCGCTGTGCAAGCTTCTTATATCAGTTTTGAAGTCAGTGCCAAGGACAGGACGGAGGCCGTCGAGGGCCACAAACCAACGACGCACGGCTCCCGATACTATGGAGGAAAAAAATCCAAAGCTGCAAGCGGACCTACGAATAAATCAAAGATGAGGAAAACGTGGGAGAACACAACCCATTCAAAAATGTATACATTGCCTTAAATAGAAGGAATATCTTTTCACAGCACCACTATGTAAGAAATTGCTGTAAAAAAGAGGCTACAGCAATACAAAGAATGTAGGAGAAAAGTACAGTGCAAACAAGAGGACGGGTGCATTAAACAATAGGAACATCAGGAGGCGAGGAAAATGGAGCAGTGGGAGCACAGAGACTGAAACCCAAAGAGGAGAACCAGCAAACAGGGAATTTAGCACAAAAAGGAGAACAATGGTAGGAACAGTTCGGAAAGCACTTACAAGGTTGGGAGGAGTTACTCCTAAGCGGACAGAGGCGAGTTCAAGTAGGCAGTTAAATAATGCACCCACATGAAAAAAAACACAATATTCAATCCAATTGACTATAGAATAAGACCCATGCGAGAGGGGTGTACAGTACCCAATAGGTTGGATCAAAGAGGTAGCCCCCAGCCACATAGATAAACAGAGCCTTTGACGTATGCATAGCTCTGTATGCCAGCCCACAGGTGGGGAGGCAGAACAAGACAGGCGCCTTTTGGAAGAGTATGTTCCTTAAACAAGACAGATTCCATGGACAGGGAGGCGTTTTCTTACTGGCTATTTATGGTCCGAGAAAAACAAAAAACTAAGCACAATATGTTACAATGCAAAACCCAAGAACCATGGCATCAGTTTCATGAACAATGCACCATAACTTGCCTCATCGATGTACTGTGCACAGCATTAACAGTTTCTTCCCAGTCAGTACTAGGGGGTACATATATTGTGCATCTGTTATAGTTGCAGGGAAAAGCCACTGCCTTATTCCCATGACATTTGACCACGTTGATATCTTTGATAATGTTAGTTGGTAAGTGTTAGGTTTTCCAACAAATCCCACCCTCGCACTATTGCTGGAATCACTGGAATTGTTTTAATTGACTTAAGTTGAGACTTGTCTCACTCACTTCCCGCAGTCACTTTTCCTGGAGAGACACAACCCCTTTTAATGCTTCCAGTACCTCTCCCCCTTATTTTGGCATCACCTTATGCTGTGTGCTGGAATAATTGTTTGGGTGCACTTTGTAGCCCAGAGGTCAACAGTACAGGAGTAATCTCATTTTTTATGTCCTGTTTTTACTTTTGCAGAACAAGCCATCTAATGAGGTGCTGTGGTGACAATGTGCCCCCTTTTTCTGCAATAAGAAGCATTTTTGCTACTTTACCGGCATCCTCTGAACAGGCTGGTGGCAGTCAATACATATGGACTCATTTTGGGGGTGCAGCATCACAAGTTGCCTTTTTAGCCGCGATAATGCACTTCAAGGGACCATATACTCAAAACATCAATCTAAGTGTTTCACGCCCTGCTCAAGATAGCCAGTCCTTTGTTGGCTGCCGCCTTCCCTTTGCAAGTGGGGCAGGGTCCTCTTTCTTCATGAACCTTGGCAGCGTCCAAAAGCTGGCAGATACTGGAGAGGGGACTCTCTGCCCCAATCCACATCTCTCCTGGTGCATGGCTGCTGCTAAGCAGATTCTGGGAGGCTGGATGTCCACTACTGGATAGCCACCTCCAAGCTTAAATGTTCCAAGTGGCCTTTTTAGAGGGCTGGGGTCGCTCCCAGCCCAGATTCTGGATATAGGAAAATGAGCTGGACCCAGAACCAAATCGAGCACTGGAGAAGACCCAAAGACGACAGAGGGACGCCAGAGGACTACTACAGAAAAGAGCATTTGCCCAGCCATTATCACCGCATGGTGAACCTCAACCTTCTAATCAACAGGGAAGACCTCTGTAAGGTGCCTTCTTCTCTCCGACTGGTGGGATCAACCAGTCACCTGTCCTGCTTGAGGTGCATCTTTCATTTTCTTTTCAATGCCCAGATCCAGATTTTCCTCATTGCAAGGACTTCCGTCTGGAACTCATCGTGGGTCTTCTGGGACGATGGAAATACACTGCTACCCTCCACCAATAGATGAGCATGCTGTAAGACCGAAGTCCTGCCATTGGGTTGCTGAGTGCCTCCTAACTTGGCCAGGGTCAATGCAAGACTAGATGTTAGTCGAGCCACTGAAAACACAGTATTTATTGCTTATTTGTAATGCGCAGTATACTGCAAAAATTGTGTTTCAAGGTGCTTCAAGACAAGGGGGTTGGGGGCAAACTGGAATGAGGAAGGCATAAAACAAAAACGTTCTTTAAAGATCTTGAAACATTCGGAATGTGCAAGAGCAGGGGAGGGAGGAGAGGAAGTGCAGGAAGAGGGGTAGAAGGGAAGAAAACAAAACTTTCTGCCTAGGTCGTGAGACGATTTGGAACGTGCAAGTGCCGAACATGAAAGGGAGGTGTGTGGGGGGGAGAGGTGGAGGAAGGGATGTGCTGGAGATGGAGAAGGTGAGGTACAATAAATTCAATTTAACTTGTTTTTGCAGAAACAGGTAGGTAAAACTGCATTAAGGAAAAAACAGACATGCAATTATGACAAGCGGGTATGAGCGACTGCAGCCAGGAAAAGCCTAGCCTCATGGAATGAGGGAGTACATCAGGCATGCAGACAAGCAAATGAGACTAAGAATTATATTGGAGTGGGTGCACAAAATTGAAAAGCCTCACCCTATGATGCAGGGGGCTACATCACATTTGCAGGTACAAATAGGACGGTGAAAAAATAGACGACTGCCAACCTCAAGGTGGGGGAGGGGGTTTACATGAGCTATGCAGCACGGTAGCAAAGTCAATCAGTGGTTGCTAGGTGGGTAAAAAGCATAGCTATGCAAATTGAGCCCTACCAAAAGGAAAAATTGGGCAAGAACTAGTGGACTTTTACAAAGTACATGAGGAAATAGCAAACACTTAAAAGCATAATGACAACTACCCCGAGAAATATAGAAGAATACATGGACAAAAAAGGTAGAGTAAGAAACCACAAATGACATGCACCGTTTGAGAAAGTCGATTTTCAATCTGGAGAAAATGTTTATGAAGAATACACCATTCATCCGCTTCACTCTGGTGATGTAATGGGCGACTATAGAATTACATCAAATGCAACTAACTGAATGAACCTTTAACCATCTGAGAAAATATCTACAACAAACATGCCTTCCACATTTTATTTCCACTGTTTCTGGTGGAAGATTAGAGGACCCAACAGTCAAAATCTTAGTTTCTGGATACAGAGTAAGTTAAATATATTTTACTGATCCATGATTTAGACTACACCGCAACTATGTTCGAGCTCCTATATGGAAATGAGTTGGCTAATTTGTCTTAAGGTGTAGAACAATCAAACAAGAAAATGCTACTGAAATAGGACCATCTCTAGTACGGAATTCTCAATTTAAAGGTCAAGTCTTAAAAAACAGTTATCAAACATCCTCAGAACTCAAGAATGTTGATTTCCATCTTACGATGAACTCAGTTACATATTACATAACCTAGGACAACAAGCATAGTTTGTGATACTAAGTTGTGCAGAATATGCATGGGAAGAACGCATCGACTCTCAAACTTGAGAACTACCACCTACCACACAAAAACATGACCCCCAAAATAGGAGTGTCCTAGATACATTAAGTATATCCAGGCACTCATTTCATAACAAATACCCAGAATTAAGGGAACAATCCCACAGTATGTATGTGACAAAGACTTATCAAACCACACTACTGTAAGTTAAGGTAGACATCTGATTTGGCAAAGATAGTGTCGAAAAGGTGAGGCAGTTCTTTGAAAAATACATTACATTTCAATTGAATATATTAGTAAAGATTTACAAAACAATTTTACTTGAGACCAAAAACACGGTTGGAAATGATATTTTAAAAAAAACCTTTAAAAAGCAGACCAGCAGTATTACAAATGATGCTGTTTGGCTTCCCCAGAAAAGAAAGCGTTGGCACTATAATCAATGAAAACTAACCACTTTCCAGCACAATATTAAACCTAAAACACACAAGCTAAAGCAAGTCTGATGCACTGTACATCAAACACTATGCCCCAATCATCTCAGATATGTGGAACACCACCACTGACACTGATGTTCAATTTGCTAGAGAACTCGGTAGCAGTGAGTAGTGAGTAGTGATAACTTACATCATATATGCACATTTTTCAATGGAAAGATCTCTGGGGGGAATTGGAACTGAAAAAAAGCCTAACATCCAGTTTCATCAGTTATGGGGAGGAAACACTAGCTTATGAATGTGTCACTAAACAGCAGACTCATTCACGGAAAGAAGCCAGGGACGTAATTTCACCAAAATGCCAGGGTTAGCGGAAGTGACATCACAGGACCCTTGACCTTAGGAAGTGATGTCATTTGACCCCACCCCGAAGTGACATCATGGGAAGCGATAGAACATGATCTTGCATCTGTTTTATGAGTCTAAATTATTGTATAGAATTCCAGAAAGAAATTATTTGTTATTCCTATTCTTTCTAATTTAGGGTCAGTGCTCAGTGTTACACTTGCGGAACACACTGTTTTTGTAAAGAGATCTCAACATAAATTCCAGACACTCCAGAAACAAAGAGCCACATGGCACTGGCCACAGCCTAAGAGCTTCAATGTTAAAAAAATAAAAAAGCAGCCTTTTTTTTCCTCCTTTTCTTTTTTTTAGGTGGCAGCAAGGGAAACCTCAGGGGTCGCAATTCGACCCCCAAATTACATTCATGAAAGAAGCGGATATGGCAAGAGTGCGGGAAGAAAGTGGATACACCAAGCATATTCAGAAAACTGAAAAAAGTAAAAAAAAATATTGGCGGAGTAGCTGCAGAGTAGCAGTCTCTGCAGTACCCTCTACGTGTGTCTGCTGCCGCTTGCTTCAACCTGGGAGGTCTTTCTATCATCTTTATTGCAAAGAGGGAACCCTCTCATCCCGCGGAACGGTCGCGGCATAGCTGCAGAGTAACAGTCTCTGCAGTCTACGTCAGTGGCAGTGCAGGCTGCCCGCATTGCTATGGACTCGTGGAAGCATTTGGATGCAGTAAGCCCTCCATTGGAGAAAGAGGGCCGCCACCTGAGGAGTTCACGCAATCGGCGTGAGGAAAAAAAGTCCAGACTCCAGCTGGTGGGCCCCCCCTGCCTGGGGGCAGGGGCTGCACTCCTTGCTCTGGAGGCTGCTGCCGCGGAAACGGCAGGTGCACCATCCACGAAGGAAATGCCTGCCCAGCCTCTGCACCTACCTCAGCTGACGTCCTCACCAACACCCTTTGAACGTTTCTCTCTCACTCGCCCCTCGTTGCAGCTGGTGGGGGCAGCTACGCCCCTCGGAGGAGAGGCCACGCCGGTGGTGCAAGGTAAGGGGGAGGGGGCGGTAGGTGTGCCGGGCGGACTCGAGCTGGATGGCTCTTCTGAGTTTCGGGGCGAGATGACTGTAATCGCCTGTTCGGGGGGAAGGGGGGGGTCATGTCCCTGCCACAGACCTCCGACTTGGGGACGGCCGCCAGTGCAGGGGAGGAGGCCCCGCCCCCGGAACTCTTCCCACAAACTCGACAGTGGTGCCCATACAAATCCATGCAAGCCTGCAACCCAGTGGTACTTCCAACCCTTAGCGGGGGCAGCCTACCACCCTTCGCCTCCACCCCACAGCACTCACCACTCCTCCCTCCCGTCGGACCGGTGTGGGGTTAGGCCGGCAACGCAGCCCCCCCCCTCAGTCCTTCCCCCCCCCCCCCCACCTCCCCCCGTTCCCCTCATGCCGGCCTTCCCCCTTCCATCTTCCTTTCAAGCACAAGCAATCATAGGCGGAGACAATTGTACGGTTGGAAAAGTTAATGCCACAGCAGCTTTATTTTGCATAAAGTCTTGGAGTTATCTTACATACGATCCGTAATTCGCCACACCACAGGTTCTTCTACTCCGTGTGAGGTTACCTAGGGTCACCCCCCCCCCTCCCCGTCTTCGTCCAGAGGATGCCTCCGGGGTACCCCGTCCCTGTCTATCTTCTCTCTACCCCGTGCTCCGTTGTCGCTGATGCCCCTTGCCCCCATCTATATCGTGTCGTACACCTCTTAACTTTGTTCCGTAGGCCCCAACTTGCCTCTCCTCCCGCCCCCTCCCCTCTTTGCGTCCCCCCCGGTTCCCCTTCTATCTACCGCAGGCCGCCCCTTGGCGCCTGGCAAGTTCCTATACAGACACCACCGACAGTGCCCAATACATCACATACATACACCGGGCCGGCCCCGCCCTCCGGTGCCGACCCACCACCACTTTCTCCCTGCCTAAACGGTCATCATCCTGCGATGTCCTTCTGCCTATTGCCCCCTGCTAATGAGACTCCCCGTCCCTCCTCCTCTAGCCCCGCCTCCACTGGAAGGCCCTCTTTCTCCAATTCCTTCCCCCCCCTGGAGGGCTTCCCCTTGTATACCTTAGTTGTGTTTTGACTTTGTTCTTTTTGCCCCCCCCCCGACCCTCTCTTTTGGGTTTGGAATGGTTTCCAAGACCCCTATCTCCCTCCCCTTTTTCCCAGGGCCTCCCCCGAGTCTAGTACTCCGGGGGCACCGTATGATCTAATCTGTTGGCTGTGCCTTCCCCTATGGGCCGGACAGCGCTTTGCTACAGGGATCGCATTGTAACTCCGCCGGGCAACCTGAAAAGGAAATCAAATTAGTTACAACACATTTCTTCCTAACGGGAGGGCGGGTGGGAAAAGCTTCTTCTTGTCCTTGGTCGTGGTGAGGGGGGAACAGGAACCCAGGAGAAGAGATCGCTCTGGAGACGATCCTTGCCCTTTTGTAGGGGTCTACCCCTCTCCGGCTTCCTGTTCCCCCCCCCGGCAACCCCCTCCCCCTATGGCGCTCCCCGGGTGCCCCCCCAGCCACTTCCGGGCGTCCGCTTCCCCTCCGTCCCGCCCACCCCCTCCCCCCTTGTGAGTGATAGTTCCCCCCCCCCTCCCCCCCCCGCACACCGCCCATGGGGGGGTGCCGCGTGGGGGGGGGGTGGAAGGTCTCTGGCCCGGCAACCCCCACTAAGGGGAGGCGCCTGCCATGCTGCGTCCCGCGCGCATTCGCCCGCCGTCTTGTGAGTCGGACCACCTCGACCCAGACACCCTGGAGCAAACGGACATTACAGATGGGCAATATATTTCGCGGGAGGTCCTCCCGAAGAGTCCACTAATGTCGACGATTCTGTCAGTTCAAAGAAACCCCTGTGTATTCATCTGCAAACCAACAGCTGCAGAAGCAAAAAAAAGCACCAGCCCGGCGGAAGCGCTGTGCTCATCTTAGACAAAAATCAGGGGAAAAAAATCGACACTTAGCATGATCTCAAGAAGTCTGGTCCCTAGTGCAGAAGAAGGAAAAGAGGGCTACTCTAACGAAAGGGCTCTCTTCTGCCGACATCTCTAGTGAACTTTCTAAACACTTAAAAAGAAAGCCCACAGAACCAGAGGAACTTTCAGATGCGGAAATCCTGAGTGTGGTTCAGGACCAGACTTTTTCATTACAAGTCACCAAAGACATCCCTTTACAGGGTGTCAACAAAACGCCCATTGCGATTTTAAGGCCCGGGCCTTGGATTTACACTCATCCTCGATCAGGTGGAACTTTGGATTGCCTCGCCCTTTTCCTAAAGCCCTTGTGCTGGCAACAAAATCCCCACTGTCGGCTGAAGATGAAAGGGGGAAACAAAAATCAGGGGGGGGCGCCCCTGATTCCGACACTGGGAAACTTCTTTTTTCCACAAGACATTCCCCGTCCCTCCCTTCTACTACTCACACTCATGACCCGTCGCTCCCCCGGTTGACCCCTCCATCGGCACTAGCTAGTTTAGGAGTTGGTGGGGCAGCCAAACTGGTGGGACTGGGGTCAGAGGCTGACGCTTTAAAGAGGCCTCCAAACTTACAGCCATCACCCAAGGCAAGGCAAGTACAAATGATACACAGATTGGCAAACCCCCACCACTGACAAACTCGTTAGAGCATCTTTCTGCTCCGGCAGGGAAAACTTCAAGATCTTACTCCGAAACTGGTGGACCACCTATCTACGACGTTGTTCCGGCGCTGGGGTCATCCCCAGTACTGAACTCCCAGGTCATCTCGATCCCATCACTCTCTGCCCAGAAACAGACGGAAACTGAGCAAGTTACCTTCTAACAAATCGAAAGACTCGCCAGCAAGGAATTCAGATCTCTCTGTAATGTCGTTGGTAACTATCGCGCTGGCACTGTCACCTTTCTGCAAGTTGTACGAGTCCATCAACGACACCTTGAAGGACCATACATCACTTTCAGCTATGATGCATAACAAATTAATATACCTAGAAGGGTATATAAACGCCATGGATAAACGCTTGGAAAAGGTGGGGACTGGCGGTCAAGTTCCCCCTTGAGATTATCCAAGAAGAAACGGTGAACCTCCTGACCCCACCTAGAAAAAAGCGCCCCATAACCCATGAAAAAAGCACTCAGACTCCAACTGAACAGGAGTTTCAGCTGTCGGCTGAGCAAGTAAACTAAAGGGAAAATAATATGAAGGGGCCTCTGACCTTAAGCAAAAAGAAAAAGCCAGAGGGAGGCCGCACCAACGGAGCAATTTACAATGAGGTTATCCTCATCCTTCCAGCCCCGTCCGAAACACACAGTGTTGACTCGGCTCTTAAAGAACCCATTAATAAAGATTTTGCCATCTTTGATGCCACGAAATCTAAAGAACTGACAGCAAATACACAGCCCCCTCTCCCAGACGAGGCATACCCTAGTATGGAAGAGGGGCTTAAAAATCTGGCTACCACCCTCAAAACCATCAGAAAGAGCATCAGGTGGTGGGCACATCTTAAATAAGGGCGTGACTATAAACGCCCCAAAAGACTGAGAAAAAGAAATACACTCCACACTCTCCGAGAACTGCGAAAGATTTTTTGGCTGTTGATTTAATTAACCTCCACTCTGAGGAAGAGGTTCAGGAGCCACAACTGGAGGTTGCAGAGGGAGGAGACATCGATCAGGGCGATAAATCACCTAGACTTTCCAGAACTATTTCTAACGCCATAGGCAGATCGGAACCGGCAGCGCAATTCCAGACTTTGGAGGACCACTGTAAAAAACAAATTACTAAACCCACCTGGGGCCCGGTAGAAAAGCGGGTTATCACTCAACGTGATTCGAGAAGGGAAAGGTCAGAAGTCAGGGATCGGCTCTCAAGGCCAGCCCTACCTCGTGAAAGACATTTGGCAGAGCGGTATTGCTCGCCAAGGAGCGACCAGAAAACAGAAAAATCGTGTCCGATCTATCTCTGGCTCTCAGCCCTCCTGGTCGACCGCTTGCCCGCAGAGAAACCATCAAGCTAAAATTAAGAGCAAAGCCTTCTCCTGAAACCATCAAGCTACCAATTAAGAGCAAAGCCTTCTCCTGAAAAACAAAGCAAGCATAATCGAGTTAAAACAAAAACGGACGTTTAAGCTGAAACAACTGCTTGACAAGGAATATCTCATCCTGAACCGAAGATCAGTTCTCAACTTGTTCCAATGCATCCCAAACCTGCGCTTACTGAGAACCGAGGACCTCAAACTTGTTGAACAGGTACATGAGGGATCCAAAGCAACTGCATACCTTCATATAACTTCACCAGTGGTGAAAACTATGATTGGAGATGCAGTGGAAAATTTCTGGATTGGGATTTGATCTACTGGAAATAGTAGACAGAGGTTCTCCCTCACCCTCGACGAACCACCACAGGGACGTAAGTCAAAGAACACCTAAATGGCACCCAAGGTCAGGAAACAGCCACTATAAATCTACGGCAAAGAACATAGATGCAATTACCACACAGGAAAAACAGACCAAAAGGGGCGATCACGCTTTACCCAGAGAAAAAACAAATAGCTTGCGACTGGGCCCCTGCTCCCCATCTAGCAAACAATCCATGGCAGATAAGGTGGCTGAGAGTGTAATCTACAAGGACCCCTTGGGGATAGGTAGATTCCTTTGAGGCCCTTTGGATGAGATCCAGCGGACCATAGCACAAGTCCCTCAAAATGACCAAAATAAAACTCAAGAAATTCAAAGCAGGCCCCCATTTCATCAGCTCTGGTCCTGGCTCCCGAAGTCTTTAATTGCAAATCGTAAACAGTAGCAATGCGACCTGCCTCCGCCCAGTGTTCGGAACGGAAGAAGCTAAAAAACAACTAAAGCCATTGGAAGGGGTGTTGAGGCTTGGGTCTTGGAATACACAGGGCTTCCGCCATTTTACGATGGAGGGAGGCATAAATCTGGGAACTTCGACATACTTCGCCTACAGGAGTTTTGGACAACAGAAAAACGTGCAATGGATGGCTATGGGTTATCCTTCGTTCCAGCGAAAAAAGGGGCCCATGAGCGCCCATTCTCAGGCTTGATATCAGCGATACGCTCAGGCAGTGGGCTCAATCTTCAAGAAACGTTGATTACAAATCTGTATCTACTGGTTATCTTGGTACGATGGGACCAATATATGGGCGTAACGGATAAGATCTTACCAACCCCTATGATCATCATGAATACCTACTGGAATCCACAAGCCATGGACGATAAGACCTTCCTATCCATGATCGAAAAGGCCATTGACGAAGCCTACACGGAACATCAGGTCTCTTATGTGATCATATGTGGGGATTTAAACGCAACTTGCCCCAATCAAGAAGATATGACAAAGTGGAGCCTTCCTAAATCCTGAAGAAAGGAAAAAAGTGGATTGATCTCATGTCCTCAAGAGACTTCTGAACGTGGGTGACCTATTTCGCCAATTGGAACGGGCCGCTACGTGGGAAAGGGATAAATCTCATGCAGACATTGACCACATCTTCGTAACAAGGACCCTAGCACCTCAAGCAGATTCGTTCAAGGTAATAAAGACAAACGCAAGTGATCACAACTTCTTGTCTCTCACGTGGCAATCTTGTTCAATCCAGAAACTACAAATGACAAACCAAATAGAATGCAATTCTCAAAGAACTTGCATTAAATTGTCTGCCAGAACCATTACGGACCTAACAAAAAATGACATCAAGAGGACAGAGGACCATCAGGTTAAAGGTGCTTTAATAGCTCCGGACCATCAACCACTCCTTGATCCCTATAAATCCAATGGCAAAAAGCAAAAGTCTTCCTCAAATTCCCACAGCCATACCTACTGTCAGAACCTTGTAGGGAAAAGACGGGACCTTCGGAAACTGAAGCGCGTGGTTCAAAAACATCCTTCCACACTAAACCTTAAAAGGCTAATTATAGCCACAAAGACCTATAAATCGTGGGTGAAAAACCACTGCTGGTTATATCAACAGGATTCAGAGGAAATGTTAAGGAAAGTGAATGGCCATAACACGTGAGTTCTGGGCCCTAATTAAATCTGTGTACTCCCCCAGTGGAGGAGGGCTTGTTGAATAACATTGGTGAGAAGTCGTGGGTGAAGTTTTTCAAAACACTCTTCCAACGGATCCCAGCCTTCATGAGTGCAGACAAAGCAGAGCAAACTGAACAATGGGCTGATTTAGGAGATATAGAAGATCTAACAGATGTCATCCATAAGCTAAAACCAACAAGAGCCCCAGGACCGGATGGTATAACAAATAGCGACCTAAAACAGCACCCAGAGGAATGGGCTGTCTTTATTAGCACTGTCTTTAAGAGATGCATGGAGACAAAGTCGATACCAACATCTTGGACCTCATCCATCGTTGTACCTATATTCAAAAAGGGATGCAAAGAGGATCCAATAAACTATCGCCCCATTGCGCTACTAGATGTGATTGGCAAGGTCTTTGGGGCCCTGCTCTTGAAACGCCTCCAGCTTTGGGCTAGCACTGCGCCATGCGCCGATCCATTTCAAACAGGATATAACCAAAAAACATTGGGACAAGCGCCAACATCATGTTTATGAGTGCACTGAAGAGCAAGATCCTAGAAGGGGCCCCTCGAGTTTTTGTGGCCTTCATTGACCTAGCTCAAGCCTTTGACCAGGTCAATCGAGAAAGGCTATGGGAGAAATTAAGGCTGTGGATATGTCCAACCGAAATCCTAGAACACATCCGCGCACTCCATGATAACACCAAACTAAGGGTACGCTTGAGCCAACAGGGCTGGCTTTCTGAGGAAATGCCAACAGGGAGAGGAGTCAAACTGGGATGTCCCCTAGCGCCCGCTCTCTTCATTGCATACATGGGCAACTTCTAAGACTCTGAGGGAAATATAAGATCTTTTCCGCCCACAATGGGCTCGATAAAAACTATGCGCCTCTTATATGCCGATGAAATGATGTTAATGGATCACACCAATCGGCCTGCAGCACCAACTCAACAACTTGGCCAGCTACATACGTGCAAACAATCTGTAAATCAATGTAGGCAAAAACAAAGATCTTGGCCATGGAAAAATCTCAGCAAAAAAAAGAAAGACTGAAATGGTTTCTCGAAGGCACAGAAATTGAAAAGGTCCATAAATTTAAATATCTTGGCCTGACCCTCGATTCCTCAAAACCAAACATGGCAATGCAACAAGCCCTCTTTGATAAAACAATAAAGCTGACTGCACAAGCAAGAGCACTGGACGAAAAATGTGGACGCTTTTCTCTAGTCCCAGTGATTAGATTCTACAGATCCCATCTTTAACATACGGCATGGAAGCCATGCCTCTAACACCGGAAAAATAATGGATACGTCTGAAAGGGTACTTCTGGAGATCTGTGTTAAGCCTTGCAAAATCTTCATCTATGGTGTTAATCAGACAGGAACTAAGCCTCCTCTCTCTGCAAGCCTCAATTGAATGAAACAGCATGATGCTGTACAGAAAATAACGCTGCTTAACAACTGTCCATGTATACTAAGTATTATTAGAACCGAAACAATGGGAAACAGGTGTAACATGCTGAAAGCATGGGAACAAGGCTGCAAAACAAAGTTGAACGAAATACAAACTGACGAGGCAGAGCTGATTCAAAACCCTATGTAAATAAAAAGAAAAATTTAAGAACTCGACTGGATTAACACCATGGATTCTGCCATACACTTCAAACCGACATCTCACCTACCAGCACGGTCGAGGAAATTAAACTGCGTTCAGAACTACCTAAAAAAGTTTCCAAACAAGTCATTAAGGAACACCTTTCTGAGAGCCCGTCTCAACCTTTTGGAAACCAACGAGATCCCTGCAGTCAGGGGTTTGGCAAATTCGAACAATTGCAGCTACTGCAAAAAAGATGATCAGACTGAAACATTACGGCACTGATTCTTACATGCTCTGGAACCAAATCCCTAAGATCAAAATACCTGACGCCACATCTGACTTCCGCCCATACTCAAGAAGAATCTGTGTGGTGGGAAAGATTAAATCGGCGGGGAAAAAACAACCTGGGTAATAGCAACCGCGCAGTTACTCAGACATATTCTAGGCGGAAGCAACCAATAGGCACAAACTGAATTTATGTTCTATCCAGAGAAATTGTTTTTACTTGCAACATCTACATTTATGTTTGCGCCTTTCTTGTAAAAATCGCTAATCCGATTAAATCAAGTAATACATTTAAAAAAAAAAAACAATTCATCAAATTCAAATTTCAGCACGCACTGAGAAAACTGTATTGGTTGGGGAGGCGTGCGGGGAGGCTAACAATCTAAGCTATTACAATCCAGGTCGATCAGAGTCTCTGAAAGATCTTACTGAAATACAATTTTTGTTTAAATTAGTTACAAAGTCGTACATGAAAATAAAGAGTAGTCAATACAAAAGCAAAACCACTCGTGGGTGCCTTAAACAAGGTCAAATACAAGTCTAACTAATCATCAGACACTAACCTTTAGGGCAAATGAAAACAGAATGCTTATGGGCGCATCAACTTTTCATGTAATGGTGAAAAATAAGGATTAGTACAAAAGGATCAAGAGGATTTAACTAGCAAAAACAAAACCGACATACAATTTCCACAATTCAAACGCTATTCACAAATGCTCCATGAAGATATTTAGCAAGAGAAATGACTAGATAAGAATTGTAAAATGTCAACTCAAAGAAGGAAATCCATGGCCAATTAGCCAGCTCGGCTATGGGAACCAATAAACAGAAAGAAGGCACAAATGGCCATTCACGATGCTGTGGCAGCCATGACACAGAATGAAATACAGATACGCCACTATAGGAAGTGATTAGTCAATTTACCTTTAATAAAAACAAGGCTTGAATACACTCCAAAGCAACAATGATAATTAATTCCTATTATGCCCAAAAGGGAGTGTACAAATTATAAACCATCAGTGGTCCAGGTAAATGCTACCCAATCAAAGTAATTTCCATCATCATAACAAACATTTGATAATCCAGTAACATGTGTACTAATGGTACCCAAAGGACGTGCAGCTTAAAACCTAGGTTACAAGACTATCCATGCTGATTATCAAAAGCAAAACAAATTAGAACAGAGTTACATTGCAAGCTGAAGATCAGATTCATGGCAAAAGATTAAAGCACGTGAAAGCAGTCATAAAATATGGGATCAGCATGCTCTCAAACATCATACAGCTTTCAAATTCTTTAGATTATGACAGCGAAATGCTAAAATGTGATGGGCATGATATTTCTGGAGGACAGAGGTTTCAAGGATGCACTCCAACTAGAACTTGTAAATGGCCAAGCAGTATTTTATACCATAACCACAAAGGACAGTGCAAATTGACAATATTTTTTACAATTATTTTCAGCCGTTTGAACTAACTAAAAATATGAATAAATGCAAGGATAAATTTGGCAGTTTACACTCCGTAGGAAATCCTGTTCAATAGACCAATCAGAAGTCTTTATACTGAAAATGCTGCAGCATCATATGCACATGCCAACTTATTTAGAGAAGGTAAAAATAAAATTAGTCTAATGTCCACACAAGCAGACAGTGCATAATTCAATAGCGAAATGATCTGAAAAACGCATCATTGCATTTATAGTGGTTGACCAAATCCAAAAACAAGGTTTAACAAAATGAAAGCAGCAGAATTCAATATTAATAAAACTAGAGAATGCAGCATAAAGAACTGTTGGGCTTAGTAACATTTTAAAAATCGACAAGGAATTTAGAAGAATACACTCAAAATATTAATGTAAAACAGGGACTGGTCGATGGCGCATTTGGAGAAATTACAGGTTTCCAAAAACATAGTGTTTACATTAAGGCACGAGAAATTCAATTTGACGTTAAACATGTCCATCTTATCAAACAATCAAGTGTACTTTTCCAGCTTATCAAAGAAGCGTACTTGAGCAGAACACAGTTGCAGATTTCACATGCATATGCTGTAACTATATAGAAGTCACTAGGATGGAGTTTAGATACAGCCATTTTGGACATCAGATGGAAAATCTTGGAACGATCTATGCAGCATTATCCAGGTTATGTACTTGCCAAGGATTGAAAATACTTTACCTTGACCACTCAAAAGAACAAATTACGTGCATCTTGGTAATGCTCTTTCTCATGGATGTTTATCCCATAGATTGCTCATCATTGATAAGTCTATCTTCAGCGCCAGCTGTCTCCGGAAACGTTTTTGTAATGATGGACTACAGCACAGCTCAATGTTGGCTCCACTCAGTGCCGCTGCACTCCCACACGCAAGACGGGACGTTGTGGCTGGTATATATGGAACCCCTGAACCCAAAGACTGGCCTGCCGCCTGCTGCAAAGGCAATACCGGCTCTCCGTCCTCATCAAGAAGAGAGCTCATATCCAAGCCCGCGTCGCTGCGGCATCTAACAACTCGGCTGAACTCTTTAAAATCTGCAAGTAACTGGCCAATCCTGCCACCGTCTCTACCTCTCCTGTCCCTTCCCAGGCCCTCTGCACGGCACTGGCTTCTCATTTCATTTAAAAAACTCAGGACATCCTGTCCTCACTCTCCTCCTCTCATCCCCCTCCCGCTATTCCCTGTTCTTCCTCTGGCCCTTCTGGAGCCACCCCTCCTCCCTCCTTCTCTGCCTTTCCCCTTTTCTCTCCAGACAAGGTTTCTAGACAAGTCCGATCTATGAAAGTCTTGTCGAAACAGGTTCACCCCTGTTCGTCCAAAACTATCAAGGATCATATCGACTCCCTGGCGGATTTCTGCAATCACTCCTTCACCTCTGGAGTCTTCCCTTCCCCCCTGAAGCACTCCCTTGTGCACCCTCTTCTTAAGAAACCCTATGCCGACCCCTCTTGCCCGGCTAACTATCGCCCAATCTCCATAACTCCCTTCCTGGGCAAGCTCCTGGAGAAACTGGCATTCTCCCAGCTCAATCTCCACACTGAATCTGTTGGTTTTCTTCATGACCATCAGTCTGGCTTCAGAGCTGCCAGAAGCACGGAAACTCGTCCTCCTCCTCCTCCTCCTCTTCCTCCTCCTCCTCTTCCTCCTCCTCCTCCTGTGTGCCACCAACGACCTCTGCCTTAATGCCAGTAAGACGGAGCTTCTACTCATCGGCACACCCACTCCCTCCTTCCCTGCAGCTCTCTGGCCGGCCTCTCTTGTACACAAGGCCTTCTAGGGTCTGGGGCCGCAATACCTTCAACTCTCTCTTCCTAAATATCTTCCTTCTCGTGCTCTTCGCTTAACTGCCTCCAACTCTCTCAGGGTCATTTGCTTCTCCAAGCAACGAGTTGGTTGCAGTTCACCCTCTTCCGCAGGGGCCTCTCTCTGGATCAGCCTTTCTGCATCCCTGAAACTCAAGGAGAACCATCTCTGGTTCCAAAAACACCTCAAAACCTTCCTCTTTGCTTCTGCTTTCCCTCCTCCCCTCCCTTGCTGAATTCCTGACTGAAATTGCACTGGTTACCTGGCCACCCTTTCTGATCTCTGGCCCAGGCCCCGTCAACTGCCCACCTGCACTGCCTTCCTGGCAACCCTTGCACTTGGGGACCGTTTTTTTGTGTTTGTTTTTTTCTGTATCCCTTCAGTCCCCCTTCCAGCACTTTATGTCTGCACTTCCTTGCACTTGCCACTAGCTAGCTGTTTTATGTGTCTTATTTATCTTATTTATTCCACTTTCCCCATGTACTGCACTTTCCCATATCCCTTCCCCACCGCGCACTTTTCCTTTCCCCGCCTTCCCATGCACTTGTGCGATCTGAATGACACCAGGCCTAGTAGGATCGCTGTCTGTCCTCCCGTTGTCCCCCCCCCTTGAAACACTTGTGTATAGGCGTGTTATAAATGCCATATCATATCAAAGACTTAAATTCTGCCTTTTCTCCCAACACTCAACAGCTGAGCGAGCACAGAACCGATTAGGTGTACAAGCTATACAAGAGGTGCACAGGTTCTGGGAGGAATATTCATTATAAAGATTACAGAGAGGTAAGGAATTTGTTCTTCCAATGGATTCCTTCTTCCAACAGATATCTTATCTTTAATAGACTCCCCTAGCAACAAATAGATTTGGAGCAGGAAAAGGTGAGAAGCCCCCCATGTACACCAGAAAACTGTGCAGGACCGCTCAGACAAGAGAACATCCTACCCAAACAGTGTACCTAGGCAGTAATGTTTGGCAAACTTATGCAGAAAAGCCCACATAGCCACTTGATATATGTCAAAGACTGGGACCCCCCCTCACCCCACTCTGCAGGGCACAGGCAGCAGCCAGGCTTCAAGGTGAATGAATCCCGAGACATTGCCCAGCTAGACCATAGCATTCTGTGATGTAGTGAATGACCTACCTTCATATGTCTGTTTCCTCACAGCACTACCAACACAAGAGCATAGCCCCACAACAAGCTGGTCTCCTTTCCTGAAATCAATTGTCGGAAAGACTTAGAAGCTGAAGGCCTGCACCGGCTCCAGCCAATACAATCATTTCTCTGTTCGAAGGGCGTGGCAGAGGGAAAAACACAGGAAGAAGGATCTTGCCAAAAGATGAAGATACAACAATACTTTAAGATGGAGGTCGCCTTTCCTTCCCTAACGTCACCTTCTCCATGGAAAACACCAAGTAGGTCAGCTTTATAGACAGCACAACGGCAGTTCACTCTACCCCATTTCAGAAGTGATGGCCACCAGGAAGATCACCTCAAGGGTGACTAACATTAAACATGAATGCAGGGGCTCAAACCAGCTTTTATAAGGAAAGCCAACACAAAATTCAACCCACGCTGGAACAAACTGAAGTGGCAGCACTAACCCACCAAAAACTGCATAACAGTCGGGGTTGTGAAACAGGCCTTGCTCAGAGGTCCTGTCAAAAACAGAAATAGCAGCCTGGTACCCCTTAACAGTGCCAATCTACAGGCCCGCAAGGAAAGCAGGAAATCTAGATAAGGAAGGACTGATTAATGGGTCCACAAGTCCCACTCTTTATATCGCAGCTGAGGCTCGAATGGAGGACCCACAAACTTAAGTGGGAGAGCAGGTCCACCCGCGGCAGAAGGTGCCGGGGGGTAGAGTAGACTGATCCAGAATCTCCAGGTACCACATCCTCCGGACCAAGCCCGAGCTATCAGAATCAAAGTTGACCTAAATAGCTGCTGTCTCTTCAGAACTAATAGAATGACAGGGATCAGTTGGTACACAGTTCCATTAGACCGCGAGTGGGTACCCCAGAACTCCCTGCAAAGGGAACTCTGGAGCAGGGGAACACACACCTCCTGTTCACAGTGTGTGAGGAATTCGACCATCTGCATAGTGGGAGTGTGCCCGCCTGGACGTTTTTAAATTAAATTGAATGATGGTAGATCAATCTCAGGAAAATGTGTGGGGCAAATCTGCACACATTTTCCTATGCTCACTGCACGACATACACATAGACCTGTGTACTCTGGGTGGACCCAGCCTACAGACGCAGTCACCCCCAGTCATATTTAGTTGGGATATGACAGTCAAAAGTACACCATGTCATCTCAGAAGGAGGAGGGCCAACTCTTCTCCCTGCCATGGCCAGCCTAATTAACAAAGGCTCCATTGATCCACCCTGCCCTTTTGTTGTGCCCTGAAGCTGGTGGCAGCATTCACATACTAATCAGGGTTTCATTCAAACAGGCCCAGACGCGGCCTAGGTGCAGAGGCTAACAAAGGAGACAGGAAACCCCAACACCCTTTCTAATGCACTGCGTCAACCTGCAGCTAGCTCCCGCCCTCAGTATCAATTGACATGTATTACAATAGTCATCTCCGCATGGGACCCCCATTTATAAAAAGGTAAGAGAATGTGGTTGGGGGGAGCCAGAGAGTCTAGTCCTGCTGCAGCTTCAGGGGAAACCTACTGCTTTAATCAGGAACCATAGAGGGCTCCATTAACGAGAAAGACCATTTGAACCACAACAGATAGGAAGATGGGTAGGACTTAGTAGTACATGTTTCACCACTTTTACCTTTTCTGTTGCAAAGCACTCTGGTTATGACCTCATGCATAGAGGCGATTGTTGGTGGGCACCCAGGATTGGTTCATTAAGGTAGGCCTAGCCATCACCAATCCCAGTGGTCCATTTGGCTTTATAAGAGGGCCGAGCACCTCTTTTGGCAGATCATCTGAAGACTTTGCAAGGAGTTGTTGGGAAGGAGAGAGGGTGTTCCCACCCCCTTAGGCGATACCGAACAAGAACTAGATGCTAATAGAGCACATCCAGGGAGCAGAGGGGTGGTGGGTGCACATAAAGGGGGGTATGCATTATAAGCTACACAGTAGATGCAGGTGTGAACGCCATCTTGGCAGAGGGCAGCCATCTTAGAAGTTATGCCCAAGCATGGCGAACAGCATTTTGTGTATTCGTATTAGGCACAGCAACACCACCCCCACCCTGGCCAGGTCTCAGAGATCCATAACCTCCTCCATTATTCGGAGGACATACGCCCTGCAAGGTCATGAGAAGGGAGGTCATGAGAAGGGAGCAGAGCGCCTCTTGGTAGTGTATCCCACAGAGCAGATTGCAAGACCCTCCTGTCCCCAACATGAGAACGACAGCTTTGCCATGCTTTCATCCAATGACCCCCGCATGCCACAGCACCATCCAAACGCAGACCACTGACCATAAAACCTTTACGCCCCTCCATCGATAACTAAGATCAGAAAGCAAGGCTATAACGCCTTCAGGAATGGGACACGTGATTTGTGCAGCGAGGTGCAGGGTGGCATCAAAATTATAGCCTAAAGCTAAGGTGGAGGACATTGGGGGTTGCTGATCTGAGTGAAGTGTGTGTGATCTCCCCCAAGCCCATCCCTGTATCCACCAGGTACATTGTTACAATCATAAGACCAACATTGTGTGTTAGTGTAGCTAATTGTTAGGTCAGCTCACCGCAGATGACGAGCCCAGCAGCACCCACGTGAACAAAGATGAATAATTGAAGATGGACAAATGTCCTGGCATCCCATATGGAGCAGGCCCTACCTACATCTATAGGACTCCTCCAATCCGTATTGTAGAATTGTACTATAAATTATGTCATTAATGACGCTGTTTGTGCTTATAATGTACCGCTCATGCCAACTGACCTCAGCACGTTTGGTGGTAGCGGAGTTCTTTGATGATGCATTCCTATTTTTGTAGAAATAAATACTTGTTATCCTTGCAAGCGTGTCTTGGGACTTTTTGCCTAGCGGGCTGTATTTTTTCTGGTCTGAGTGTCCAGGAGTGTGCCTTCATTTGGTGACCCCAATGTGATCCCAGCAACCCCCACACTGACAGGCTTCCAGGCCGCTTCTCCCAAGGGGCTGCGCCCGCCTGCAGCGACCAGTCCGAGACATGTCAATCTCAGAGGTTTGCAGGAGCCGTCTTTGCAGAATTCCTGTCTGCTCTTTAGAGTGGTGCACGGTTCCGAAGAGAGTGCAGGCCCTTGTTGGAACCCGTGACAGAGTATTTGGGGGTGAACACGCTTAGGGTATACCCTTGCAAGGGATAACAACTAGGGGAAGGGTATATAGGAAAGAGCGTGGGTTGTGAGCAAGTGAAGAACATGGTTGTTTGTATAGTGGGGGTGTGCTTTCCTTTTTGCTTATTTATCATTTGATTTTTAAGGAGTATATTACGGAAAAGAAAACAGAAGTGTAGGGAGCCTTCCCAAGTGAGGGGAGATGGTGGCACCACTTTTATGGTGTAATGGAGACAAAAGGAAATAAATAGAAGCCCGACATAATTAGTGGGCTGATAAACAGTAGTGTTTGTTATTTTAGCTTATTTTAATGTATTGTTTTGTGTTTTTATTGTGTAGGGTGGAGGTCCGAGGAGGGGGCATTGTGCAAATGGTGGTGTCTCTGTAGTGTGTGGAGTGTGAGAACAGGGATGTGTGAAGGGGAGGGAAAACAATGTGGGCTGACTGGGAGGAGGGAACAAGAAGTATCAAACAGTGGGTGACAGAAACATGAGGGGGGGGGATGCCACGCACCCATAACAAGGAAATCCTGGAACACATGACTACATTTCTAGCAGCGAAATACAAGGGTAAACAGTTGCAGAACAGAAAGGAAATTCTAGACTTATAGAAGATGATTGAGGATGTGGAGGACTCTAATGAGGGAGGGGCACTGTACACTCATTAAGGGGGCAAGAAGAAGAGGGTGGGACATGAACAGAATACTAGAGGGGTATATCCATTGTCGGCGCTCCCAGCGACAGGGTACAGTAACCCACCCTGTGTGTCAAGACAGGCAACGGTCCCGCCACCCCCATATATACTCACTCCAGTAACTGCTCCACCGCAAGGGTGCGCAGGACAGAGGGAATTGGAAGGGTGCTAGAGCGACAAAAGGAAGCGGCCTAGACGAGTGGAGAGCAGGGGACATTTTGCTCAGATTAGCCAGCATGGCAATAAAGGATGTGAATATAGAGAAGAAAGACGAATGAGCACAGAGCAGAGGGTATGGAACTGTAAGGTCCGACAGAGGCCTAGGTGGAGAACAGAGAGAGAGGATGGGTGGAGTACAGTGGATACGTTTGAGGATGATGGTGGGGAGGAAGCGCAACAGGCGTCAGAAATAACACCTGAAGTGGAAAGTTTGTGGGATGAAAGGGTAAGGGGGTTTGGCCAAATGGAAAAAGGGAAGTGCCGGAAGAAAGGAAGGAAAAAAGTGGGCTCACAGATGACTGATACACTGTGTGGGATAGATTGACCCAGTCAACAGCATTTCTCCACATCACCAAGCTGCAGTGCGCAGAAACCACAAAATGGTTGCACTGGCTCCTGTGAGCGCCATGGCTCAAAACTGCATTTTGCAACAACAACAAAAATGGCTGCACCGTCCTGCCACGCACACATCGGGCAGGATAGAACAAAGGGGGCACATTGAAGGAGGTTTCCAGTGTGTTCCGACATAAACAAAAGGAAGAAAGTGGAAAAAGCAGCGTTTATTGCTGCAAAAGCCAAAATCTCCATTGAAAAGAAACCCTTTTTCACCTTCAAAAAATAAATGCAGCTTTGACCCCAATTCCCTCTGTTCCTTAAAGCCACTGTGATTAATAAGCCATACCAAGCCATGTGTGTCTCACTGTGCATCAGCAAAACCAGGCATGATTCTGAATTGATAAGCCCTGTCAAACCAACTCTAAAAAAAACATCAACCAGGAACTTTACTTTGACTTACACAGGAAACTTGTTCATTTCCTTTGCAAAGTATCCAAAACGCAGGTGTTCAGAGAGAGACTTACTAGCTGAGCCATGTCCGTTTCAATATATCCGTGCATCAGACCAACTCCAGCATTTCAAGAAAATAACTATAGCTGCAAGACAGTTTGTGAATCTGCTGGAGATGAAAAGTTGAATTTAAGAAGGAAGGCCAGCTGCACCACGTGTAAAAAAATGGGCCTTTGCAAACTAACGAAAAACAAAATGCCTCTGTGTTGGAACAGTACACTGGTGAACGAAAGCCTGCCAGTCTTTAGCAATATAAGGGGGTTTGTTGCTGTTGAGACTATATAACATGGTTAATTACATGCAACAGGCTTGTTTTAATTCTGGATCGAAGATCAGAAAAATAAAGGTTAAAACTATGGTGGCTGGAGCTGCAAGTTGAAAAACAGGTTTTCTGCTTGATGGGGTGGTACCAAAAGGAGGGCTCTCTCTCAGCAGATACGGACAACCCCCAGGGTTGAACAGACTTTCGTCTCTGCTGGGACCCTGACAATGAAGCTCGAAGAGAAGGAAGTCTGAAGTGTAAAGGGGCAATAAAACTTCAATCAAGGGAGAAACCCCCATCATGGTCTACAGGAAATGACAGTTGGCAGCAGTTGAAGGAAAGAACAAAAAAAATTGATCCAGGGAGAAAGGGATTGCCATTTGGTCCCAAAAACTATTTCAGGAATAAACATTAAAGACTTCTATCTCTGCAGCAAGCCTTTGAAAAACTGTAAAAACTTTGCAGTTTAAAAGTGATTTCTTTTTGCTTTCTTTTGAGACATGGTAGAATTCCCTGACAAATTGGGGACAGAAAGGGCAAAGTATTGAGGATAAATAGAAAAGTATCAATGTTGCAAACATATTTTTGTACATACATCCCTTGGGATAATTCGCATCTGTCTATAAAGTTATGGAATTTTAGGCCGAATCTTTCATGCTCAAAATTAACAAAATATATCAGAAGGGCGAAACAAGGTCCCACAGACTGGAGGATTGGACTGATAGGTGCTGCACAAAATATGTAACCTGTGTATATCATTTTCTGAGAGATTGCAATTGTGTAAATGTATGTTGTTGGCAAAACCGGATTTTAAGTAAAGTAATTGTGGGAGTTTTTGGACATTGTAAAACTCATTTTATGAATCTGACATCACTCCCTTGGAAATCCCACCAGTTGAAAGGAAGGCGGAGACTAGCAGCCCTGTCAAATCTAAGTAGTTTAGAGGTGTGCTTAGTTAATCCTGCCCAGCCTATACTTTGATGATGTCATTATGCATTATATATAAGGGTCCCTGACAAGACTCTAGGACACGCACTTTTCCCGATTTCCTATGCTGCGTTCCTGTTCCCGTCATCTTCCAGATCCAGACTCCAACTACAAGGCCAAGAATTGCTGATCCTATTCCAGGGCCCATTGCAAAACCCAAGCAGTGCTGATCCCATACCCAGCAAGGCCTCAAATCTAAAAAATAACCACTAAATTTCCCATTAACAAGGGGAAAGCTGTAGTACCTTTTGCATCCTGATGCAGCCTGGCTTGCTGCCACTCACTGCATGCTGCTGTAATCCTGCTACCCTGATGAGCTTTAGTATCCAGTGACCAGAATTGCTCATCCAGTCCTTGCCAGCCGGTGACCAGAACCACACAGCTGTTTGCCAGGTGCCCTGCCGTGTAGTGACCAGACCCGGTTGACTGTCCAAAAAGCCCAAAACTAAAAAGTGAATTGTATTTCATCACCCCATAGAAATTCCTAGTATACTTTGTCTTGCATTGTCCTTACCCACTATTAGTCATCCTATCCTTATCCTGATAACTTGTTTTACGCTCAGAATTCTCTGTGTATTTTGTCACTGATCTACAAGCATTAGCGCTACTTTTCTCTTCATTTCTGTCCTGCATAGATCATATGTCATTAGCGATATTTTGATTAAATAAAGTAATTTTCCTTAAAGAAAAGGGGTACACTGCAGCGTAACTTCGAGAACTCACGAGTGGCGTTCCTCTTTTCTTAGTCCTTAAATCTAGTTTAAAGTAAAACTGTTCTTTTCCCAAACTGATTTCCTTTCCAGTTTCACCCTTCATTTTACTCAAAGTACGCCTCTTTCTTTATTGCATAACTCTTTCAATTTACCAGATAGAGACTTACTTTCAATTCCATTTTGTACCTGTGATAGATATATATATATATATATATATATATATATATCCCAACATAGAAAACGCACTCCAAATCAGTATTTCACCAGTTTTTATTAAAAACCGTTTGGGTAATTTTAGGCGGGAATTGCAAAAGTATACATTTTAAACGTGTTATTTGACTGCAATCAGTTTTAAACTTTCCACTCTTTTGTTGCTTTAGTAAGGAATCTTATTTGCTTCAAGGTTTTTAACACGTTCATTATTGATGTATCCATTTCCGAGTGTCCTTTCACCACATTGCAAGGGGTTTAAAATCAGTTTGCCGTGTTATTTGGGGAGGGAAGGTCAGATTTAGATTCCGTTTCAGTTTCTTATTCCTGAGTACCTGTTGCTTCTTTGTATCCACTCACATTGCAGGGGGAAATCCTAACTTGGACGCTACCAGTCCTAAATCAAAAAGTGTTCCTATCCTTCTGTGCTGTGTATATGCTCCACTTAAAAAAAAAAAATCAATCCCAGTGCATTGCTTACATTCTCATTGTAACCATCACCCCATTGGCGATTGCTGCCCCATATTAAAAAGTGCATGATTTCTTTTGAATTTTAAACAAATAAATATTGCATTTGACCAACCAGCCTGGTTCATGGTCCATTGTGACCCGGGGTATTTGAAAAGGGGGTGTGATATGAGCGGTGTATCATCCCAAAATTGAATCCACATAAATAAGGAGAAAAGCATCTCAGTTAGGCGCTACATACTAGGCCGAGACCAAGGTGTGCATGTCGGCTGATTGAAATACTTAACAAGGGCATGGGTAGAGCACAGTATATACCCTGGGAGCAGATGGAGAAGAACAATTTGATCAAAGTGCTCCCGCCGTTAACAGTGGGGGCGGGGAAGTGGATATAAACATTTGAAAAGCAGACTGCATGTGTACCCCTTGCCGTGGGTGACATGGAAAGTGTATTAGTGGCGATAGTGGGAGAGCAGGCTGGGGACATGTGGATTAAAGCAGGATATCCCAGAGTAAGGTTGGATGACGATGCGCATGGCAGCACTCCGTTCAACATAAGGGCACAGGTGTGGGGTGCACATACCCTGACACACTAAACTTACAGTTCATTATACAAAACACTATGGGTGATGACGAAGACCACGCACAGTACACTATTAAGGTTGTGGAGAGCAGAGACAGGGGACAAGTGGGATCAATCAGTTCCTCTTTTCTATTTCATTATCAAAAGAGGCTTACCAAAAGAGGTGCATAAGGCACTAGATAAAATTGTGGTCATTGAAGCAAAGGAGTGGGTGGAAATTCAGAGTATAATACACCACTACAAATAAATAAAAATGTGAGAGAAACAGCACAGCAGTTACAAGTAAATGAGGGAAAATTGGTACAGAGGAAGCAGAACAAGATGGCTCTATAAGGGGCGGTGTCAACACCCGCACAGACAGGGAGTGCGCTGGGGACTGCGGATGTCCGAATAGTGGCGATTTGGCCAGATGGAGGACAAGGGCAGTGGGGAGACAGACAGCAGTACCCCACCCAGGAGTGGCAGTAAGGAGGGCAGCAGCGCGTGAGGGGGATTTAAGCCGGGAAGAGGGCGTTTCGGAGGTATGGAACTGAGGGGGGCAGGTATGGCTTCCTCACAGTGTTGGAACAGCTGTAAGTGGGGACATTTTTCAAGAGAATGTAGATGTAGAAGCAGGCCAGGGCTCGGATACAACACGGACAATAATTATCCCCCACCACTGCAGAACACAAAACAAATGCCGACACCAAGAATGACCTCCATACCCTATGAAATACACCAAGCATATAATATACACAACTCCCACCCAAGCCCCCGGGGGCTCATCCCCAGCAGTAGCACCGCAACACCAGTACCCACTGCAGCAGCACCCGCAACAGCAATATGCACAGAACCCTGGTACCCCGTGATGCTGTTGTGTCCCACCACCCCCCTGGTCCCCCATGATGCTGTTGGTGTGTGTCCCCACCCCGCCCTCGACACGCCTAGTCTCACGTGATGAGTTTGTGTCCCCCCAAACTTCTTGTCCCCTTGATGCTGTTGTGTCCCCCCCACCCCCGTGTCCCCTGTGATGATGATGTGTGCCCCTTTTGCATTTGCACGCTGCTGCCGCCCTGTAACATGGGTTAGGCACCATGTATCTGCCGCCTAATTGACTTTTGCATTTGTATGCTGCTGCCACCTTGAAAAATGGGGTTAAGCACCATGTATCTGCCGCCTAATTGACTTTTGCATTTGTATGCTGCTGCCGCCCTGCAACATGGGGTTAGGCACCATGTATCTGCGCAATCTGAATGAACTCTCTTCTGCACTTGGCATGTGATGTATTACTTCTATATGTTCCTCCATGATGTAATCACCACATGTGCTTCCTTTCTGTAACCCGAAGCACTGTAACCACCAATCTCTTGTATAAGCGCCTAGATACCTCAAAGTTTTATGCGCTATATAAATAAAAAAATAACAATGCCCCAAAATGGAAACGGCAACATGCACACTCAGAATGAAGAACCAAATGGCACTATAGTGACATACACAGGGGTGAGCGTGATAGGAAGCAACCCTTTCACATTCCCTGGGGTCAAACACATACCCGGATTAGGACAGCGCTCAAAGGGAGCTTGCGTGCCCAGTCCTGTCTAGGACAGTCCACCTTAATTAAGAACGCTTGGTGGGCGCAGAGATAGGGAACAAACATTTCATTTTAATGGTCGACACGGGTGCCACTAAATCATGCACCAGTGAGTGATATTTCCCACTATCGGGCAAAACTCTTGACACGCAGTGCTTCTCTGGGGCCGTATTCACGGTTCCATACACTAAGGAGGTTGACGTCAAAATACGGGGGAAATGATAAGTTACTCACTGTAGTGACTAGCTTACTCGTAGTATAGTCCCCTTTCCTTCATACTGCACAGGTGTCCCTCGGTGGGGACGGAAAACAACTATTTTTCACCAGAAACATTCTTATACTCATTTAAATGTATGCGCACAGGGGCGCGGCCCAGGGAGCACACGCTCCCTTGACTCTGCCCTCCGGCACCACACCTCAGTCCCCTTTGACTTGTCAGCCGGATTAACCTGATAAACTAAGTATCTTATTAATGGGGGAAGGATGGATGGGCATATGGAGGAAAGGGGACAGGGGACTATGGGCTAGAAGTACCTTAGTCACTATGCTGAGTAACTTCTAATTACTCCTACGTCCTGTCCCCCTTTCCTTCATACTGCATGGGCGATTACTGCTGAATGATGACAAATGGAGGTGCAATGCTTTGGATCCTAAGTAAACAGGTTCCTCAGGACTGCTTGCCCGAATGTTGCATCAGATCTTGTGCTGCTATCCAGGCAGTAATGCTTGCAGAAGGCTGATGGAGTGTGACTCGTAGCTGCTCTGCTAATGATTTGCCATGGAACATGCCTCTGGGAAGGCGACCGCCGTCGCTTTGACCCTAACTGCATGAGCATGCATGTTTTGTGGAACTTCCTTCTGCTGAGACTTATAGGCCTCCTGAATGACCGCGACCATCCGCTTAGCTAAGGAGACCTTCGAGGTTTGGTGCCCTGACTTAGAGCCGCCAAAAGGTGACTAATAAAGCTTCTGTCTTGCGAAACCCTTTGGTCCTGCCTAGATAGAATTTCAGGTATCTTCTAACGTCCAGACAGTGCAACACTCTCTGCTTCGTCCCTTCAGTTAGGAAAAAAGGTTGGCCACACAACTTGTTCATTCAAGTGGAATGAGGAGACCACCTTGGGGAGAAATGCTGGATGGGTGCAAAGCACCATCTTGTCTCGATGGAACATGGTATACGGTTCTGTGGCCATCAGGGCCTGAATTTCGCTCAATCTCCTAGCCGAGGTAAAACCCACCAGCAGGGCTGTTTGGATCATGACCAGCTTTAGGTCTACCGATGCCTTGGGCTCAAAGGGCCTATGCACTAATGCCACGAGCACCACATTGAGGTCCCACACCGGATGCAGTCTTTTGGTAGGAGGACATAGCCCCATCAGATGTCCTGACTACCGGGTTGGAGGAAGAGAACGACTCGTGGTCAGAATTTCTCTAACCGCCTATGGCGGCCAGGTAGGTCCGGCATGTCTCCACCTGTACCCCTGAACGTGCCAAGTGTGCTGAGAAAGATAGCACCTGGTCTAGTGTGCACGCCAGAGGGTCTATCCCTTTATCTTGCGCCCAGAGGCAAAATCTGCTCCATTTGTTTTTGTATTGCCTTCTGGTGGACTTGCTTCTAGCTTTCAGAATTATTTCCAGGTTGTCTTGTGACAGACAGAGATGTTGCATTGTTACTTGCTCAGGAACCAGGCCTCTAGGGCTAGCTTCTCGGTAGCAGGGAGAACTACCCCCCCACCTCCTGCTGTGAGAGGAGCCTTCGATTGTGAATCAGTAGGTTCACTGAACCCTGCACCGCCAGCCGTATGAGTTCTGAGAACTAGAGCTGTACCGGCCACATCAGGGCCATTAGAATCTGGCTCATGTTGGCAGACTGACTTTGCCGAGAACATTGTGAATGAGCAGCAGTGGGGGAAAATGCATATGCTGTCATCCTGCTCCAAAGGAGGTGTAGGGCATCCCTGAGTGAGCCTTGCCCCTGACCCTGCCAGGTAACGTACTGCTGACATGTCCGGTTCTGTTCCGTGGCAAACAGGTCTATGTGGGGACAGCCCCATCTCCTAAATATGTCCACTAGGACTTGTTGCTCTAGCTGCATCTCATGGTTGTCCACCCATAGTCTGCTGAGCCTGTCCACCTCCAGGTTGGACTCCCCGGCAGATGAATCGCGGACAGCCATATGTGGTGTGCAGTGGCCCACACTCATATCTCTATGATGAGCCTGCACAGGAGGGGCGATCTGGTTCCCCCCTTCTTGTTGATGTAGAACATGCACGTGGAGCTGTCTGTTTGTAGGCAGACCGCCTGACTGCTTATTAAAAGGCAGGAAAGACTGGTGGCCTTCAATTTGAGGAAATGTATGTGATTTTTCCGTTCCTCCCTCGTCCATGTGCCATGCACACTGTGCATGTGCAATGTGGCTCCCCATCCCTCCATAGCAGAATCTGTAGTGATCGTAGACGCTGCAGGTGGTTGCCTGAAAGGTCTTGCCCCCACCCTCCCTCCTTGAGGTTGGAACCCAGTCTCCACCATAACTGGTCTGGTATGATATCCACCGGGATGGAGACTGCTGCGTCCGGGTAGCCCATCATTTGGTTACACGAGGCCATGAGGTGTAGCTGTGCCCGCCTCATCCAGAGTCTGGTGTAGGAAATTGCTAGCATACATGATGCCAAAATCCACAGTAGGTGTTGGTACCACCAGGCCGATGTATTCGCTTTGCTTAGGAAATGGCCCATAGCCGCTTTGATAGCTGCTACCTTCTCGTCTGTGGGAAAAATCCTCTGTTTGGTATCCCACATAAACCCGAGGAAGACCAAGATTTGTGTGGGCTGCAGTTTAGATTTCTTGTGGTTTATTGAAAACCCCAGATTGTGTAGGGTTTGCATGAACCTGGAGGCCGATTGCCAAAGCCCCTTCGGCAATTCTGCCCAGACCAAGCCAGTCGCTGAGATATGGATATAGATGGTGGCATTCCAAACTGAGCAAGGCCGCTACCACATTCATCAACCTTGTGAACATCTGTGGGGCCGAGTTGAGCCCGAACGGCAGTACCTTGTACTGAAAATGTAGTCCTATCACTCAACCTCAGGAAAGAGCGGTAGGGCTGCCAGATAGGGACATGCAAGTATGCATCCTTCAGGTCTAGGGAGCACATCCAGTCTCCCCCACACAGAGACTCCACTATCAGAGCAGATGTAACCATCTCAAATTTTGGGAGGGGCAGGGATAGGTTCAGGACAGATCCAAAAACCACTTGCAGGCCAACCTGGTTCTTTTTCTTCATCACAAAAATACATGAGTAGAACCCCAAACCTCGTTGAGAGGGTGGAAAAACATCCTCTTTTAAAAAGTGGGGGAAATCAGGTATAATAATAGGCTAAGGGGGAGCAAACCTGACCTGTATATAATTAGAACAACAAAGCTCCCACACCTAAATTGGGTTTATGGCATGTAGTTCACTGGATGAATTAGGGATCCACACATTAATGAACAACAATTCAAACAAAGACAAGTAGAAGTTCAAGGAAAATACAACCTGACTTCATAGAACAATATTATAATAACAAACCGTTTTTAATAAATAGTTGTTAAAATCATCACATAAAACATAAAGTGTCCAGTGCTCTAAAGTGCATAGCAATGTTCGTCACATCAATACTAATGTGCAAAATGTGCTTCAATTGTACAAAAAACGCAATTTCACAGTATCTCTCCTTTAGAGATCTCAATTCAAATGTGCATAAAAATATGAACAGCTTTCAGTTATTCAAGTCTCCATTTTTACAATAGGATTGAACCACTTGATATTACAACAGGTGATACTGTTTTGTTGACAATGAGTACCTCCTGTCTAGATGTCTGGGTTAGTCAATACCTGAGTTTCACCTATTCGAGATTCTTAAGCTTTTATTGATGCTTTATATTAGTATCTCAAGTTACATCCTCCACTGCCACATTTTATGCCAGTGAATGAACCTCCGCGAGGAGTGTTGTGTCCTGATTTGAGGGAGGAGATGAAGGTTCCCTAGGGACCAGGAGACAAACCCCGTGCGAAACCACAGAAAGGAGGCAGGGATCCGAAAAGAGAGCCCGCCAGGACCGAGTGTGGAGAGCAAGCCTGCCCCCAACTGGAGCACTGTGCACCTTGATGGGGCAGTCATTGCTTCTTTGGATCCGAGGCTGGTGCTTGCAAGGGGGACTGAAAGAAGCCCTTGTGTGAAGTGCGCTGATGTTTGCGCTTCTGTTGGCTGGGGGACTGGTCTGGTTGCCTTGCCTTCCGATCCTGGAATCTCCTGAACCCGCCAAAGTTCCTTCTTCTGTCAGGCTTGGTTTGGCTTTGTCCGAATGCCCTGGGCGCTGGCTTTGCTAGAATGGCCAGTGATTTGGCTGTCTGAACTATTTTTCTTTTTTCTAGTTCCTCAACGGTGGATGAGTGGAAGAGATCTCCCTCCTCAAATGGCAGGTCCAGGATACAGCCTTGTACATTCGTGTTGAATTGGCTCTAAGCCATGCCGTTCTTCTCATATCTGTAGCTACGCAGATTGCTCTGCCAGCCGTGTCAATATGTCCAACAGTGGATACCAGAATATCTTGCACCACTATTTTGGCCTCTGCCAGCACCTTGAATGAGGCCTGTTTGTGCACAGGGATGTTTGGAAGGAACATGCCCTGTGCCTTGCTGCCCTTCTGAATGGCGCGCAAGTTCACATGCCACCATTTTGACTTGCTGTGCCACCATTTTGTCCTGCCCCGACACACCTGGTGTCGTATTAGGCCTAGTCTCCCCATGCGTACTGCTATGGGCAGGTACATGATATGATATATGATATGGCATTTATAATGCGCCCATACACAAGTGTTCAAGGCACGATGAGGCAAGGGAGGGGATGCCGGACAACGATCCTACTAGGCCAGGTGTCATTCAGATCGCGCAAGTGCGAGGGTAGGGAGAAAGGGAAGAAGTGCCAGGGGAAGGGAAAGGGGAAAAGTGCAGTACATGGGAAAGAAGAATAATACAATAAATAATGGCCTGAAGGTGGCAAGTGGAAGGTAAGAGCAGACATAAGTGCTGGTAAGGGACTGATGGGATACAGAACCAGTCCCCAAGGGCAGGGGGTTGCCGGGAGGCAGGGCAGGTGAGCAAACGGCAGGACCTGGCCCCAAGATCAGAAAGGGTGGCCAGGTAACCAGTGCCGAATCGGCAGGGAATATCAGCAGGGGAGAGAGGCAGAGAAAGAGGCAAAGAGGAAGGTTTTGTGGTTCTTCCGGAACCGGAGATGGTTCTCCTCAAGTTTCAGGGAGGCAGGAAGGCTGTTCCAGAGGGAGGCCCCTGCCGGGGAGAGAGATCAACCCACCTACTTGTTGCTTGGAGAAGCGGCTGACCCTGAGGGAGTTGGAGGCAGATGAGCGAAGAGCCCGAGAAGGAAGGTATTTAGGAAGAGAGTTGAAGGTAATGCGGTCCCAGGCCCCAGAAGGCCTTGTGGATAATGCAGAGGGTTTTGAACTTAATCCTTGCAGCCACTGGGAGCCAGTGCAGAGATTTCAGTCCTGGAGAGATACGATCCCTGGGCTTGAGGCAAAGGACAAGTCTCGCAGTCCTGGTTTGGATAAGTTGCAGAGGGCGGAGAGTAGAGGCAGGCAGATTTAGATAGAGGATGTTGCAATTGTCCAGCTTAGAGAGAACCAGAGCTCTGGAGACGGTGACCTTCTGGGGGAAAGAGAGGAGAGGAAGAATACTTCTGAGGAGGTGCAGCTGGTAGTGTGACTTCTTAGAGACTTCGGAGATGTGAGGAGAGAAGGAGAGTGTGGAGTCAAAGATGACACCGAGGTTTTTAGCCATGCAGGTGAGAGCAGGAAGAGGGCCAAGGGAGGCCGGCCAGAGGGCTGAAGGGAAGGAGGGAGAGTGGGTGCTGATGAGTAGAATCTCAGTTTTACTGGCATTAAGGCAGAGGTTGTTGGCGGCACACCACTCCTGGATAGCAGACAGTCAGAGATGAGGGAAGGAGAGGAGGAGGCTGAGGGTAGCCTGAAAATGAGCTGGGTATCATCAACATAGCACTGAAAATTGGGGCGGAGAGCGGCGATGCGATGGGCAAGGAGTGCCAGGTATTGGTTGAACAGCCAAGGAGAGAGGTTAGAACCCTGGGGGACGCCACAGGTAGAGAAAAAGATATCAGAGAGGAAGGACACAAGTTAGACCTGGGAAGGTCGGTCGGAGAGGAAAGAAGTCAGCCACGCCAGAGCCTGTCCAGTGATACCCAGGTTATCACGGAGTCGGTTGAGCAGGATGGCGTGGTTGACAGTGTCAAAGGCAGAAGAGAGATCAAGCAAGATAAGGACGCACGGGGTGTTGGAGTCAAGGTTGGAGAGAAGGTCTTCACGGATGTTCAGGAGAGCTGTTTCCATGCTTCTGGCAGCCCTGAAGCCAGACTGATGGTCGTGAAGACAACCAACAGATTCGGTGTGGAGATTAAGATGGGAGATGGCCAGTTTCTCCAGGAGCTTGCCCAGGAAGGGAGTGATGGAGATAGTTAGCCGGGCAGGAGGGGTCAGCAGAGGGTTTCTTGAGAAGAGGGTGCACAAGGGAGTGCTTCAAAGGGGATGTGAAGACTCCAGTGGCGAAAGTGATTGCAGAAATCAGCCAGGGCAGGAGCTAGGGAGTCGATGTGGTCCTTGATAGTTTTGGAGGAACAGGGGTGAACCTGTTTTGACGAGACTTTCATAGATCGGACTTGTCGAGAAACCTCATCAGCAGAAAAAAGTGGAAAGGAAGGGAGGGAGGGAGGGAGGGAGGGAGGGAAGGGGGGAAGGGGGGAAGGGGGCGGCCGCAGAGGGGCCAGAGGAAGAGAAGGGGATAGAGGGAGGGAGTTGACAGGAGGAGCGTGAGGACAGGATGTCCTGAGTTTTGGAAGTGAAGTGAGAAGCCAGTGCCGTGCATAGGGCCTGGGAGGGGACAGGAGAGGTAGAGACTGCAGCAGGGTTGGCCAGTTCCTTGCAGATTTTAAAGAGTTCAGCCGAGTTGTTAGATGCCGCAGAGATCTGGGCTTGGATATGGGCTCTCTTCTTGGTGAGGGCGTAGAGCCGGTATTGCCGTTGCAGCAGGCGGCAGGCCAGTTTGTCAGAGGATGAACGTGAAGCACGCCATTTCCTCTCGGCCACCCTGCACTTGCGTTTAAGGGTGACAAGATCAGAGTTATACCAGGAGTTACACTCGGCGTTGGGCTTCAGGTGGATTCTCATGACAGGGGCAACGATATCAAGAATATCAGTGGAGCATGGAGAGGGCTGTGACAGGGTGGGAGTTAGCCAAAGGGGGGAGGGGGTGAGAAGGTGGCGGCGAAAGCCTCAACAGACACGCGCTTCATGGGTCGGATGACCGCGAAGGTGGGTGGCTTTTCCCACACGTCAGGCTCCTGCCTGGTAGGATGTGCACCCTCGGCCCAAGGGTCGGTAGTGCAGTCACGTGTAGGCGGTGCCTCGAACATGGGCCCGGAACTAGGGCAAAGCCCCTCGGGAGAATTCCCAGTGACAGAGCCAACAGGTCCTGCAGCAACAGAACCGGTAGTGTGCATACATTTAAAAGGGTATAGGCATTTTTCTTGTGAAAAAGGTTCAGTTTCCTGTCCCTACCAAGGGATGCCCATGCAATAGGGAGGAAAGGGTCCGGGACGTAGGAGTAAGTAATGCAGGCCCACCTAGCATATTCTGAGAGTTCGCCAGTGAACTTGCTGGGTAGGGATCTGCTCAGCAAGCTCAACATGACGATATTCACAGATAGTCGCATAGTTCGCGCAACGCTGGGGATGTGCACCATTAGGGCAATGCTGATATTTCATGCAATGGGAGGAGCGGTGGTGGTTTGTGGAATTCCCATAGATCCGGACAAGTTTGTGTATGGAAGGAGCAAGTTACTTACCTGTACTGTTGTTCTTCTTCATGGGTCTGGCATGGATTCATATGCTCATGAATATTCCACGTCGTCAGCCTGGGAATCCTCGGTAAAGTAAAAATCAATATCAGTTTCGTTTCTGATCTGTCTTTCTTCGTAGTAACCAATCACTGGTCTCTGGGTCATAGTGCCCCCAGCCAATGACTGCCTCTCCCTAAGCCCCTCCCCTGGCAACCATCCTCAGATTTGGTAGCACATAAAGTGGCAGTAGGACCAAGTGAAGAGCCGCAGAGGGGAAGGAGGGAGGGTTTGCATGTGAATCCATGCCAGACCCATGCTGGAGAACAACAGTTGCAGGTAAGTAAATTGTTCCTTCTCTAGCATGGTGTCTGGCATGGATTCACATGCTCATGAATATAATACATAGCAGTATACACATGCACAACCACGGGAGGTGGCAAGGCTCAACATTAAGCATTAAATCAACTCAACATTAAGCATATCTTACCTCCTCACCAGACCCACCTTCAGGCGAACAGGTTGCGCAGCACTGCTTGGCCGACCCTGGACTCCTCCCTGGAATCCCGGTCGGCACAGTAGAATCTCGTGAAGGTGTGCATCGACCTCTACGTAGCAGCCCTGCAGATGTCCAGCAGGGGCACACCAGATAGGAACGCCGTGGTAGCAGCGATCGCTCCTGGTCGAATTGGGCTCTCGGACGGCTGGACAACGGTCGGTTTACCAACCAGCAACAGTGCATAATGCACCCGGAGAGCCAACTGGAAATTGAAGCCTTCGAGAGGGTCTTCCCTTGGTTCACAGGTCCAAAGTTCACAAACAGCTGTGATGTCTTCTGAAAACTCTTCGTGCGGTCCACATAAACGTCAGCGCTCTAGCTACATCCAGCAAGTGCAAAGTCCTTGCGGCCGGCAACGACGGCGACTGGAAGAAAACTGGCAACACCAAGGGCTCGTTGAGGTGGAAGTACAACGGCACATTGGGCATGAAGGAGGGGTGCGTCCTCAGCACCACCCTCGTCTCGTGGAAAGTCAAGTACAGAGGCTTGCAGGAGAGGGCCTGGATCTCTCCCACTCATCGTGCAGAGGTGATGGCCACAAGAAACGCCGTCTTCCACGATAAGTACTTCAACTTGGCCGAATGCAGAGACTCGAATGGCTCGAATGGCGGCCCCATGAGCCTGCTCAGCACCACCTTGAGCTCCCATGCCGGGGCCGGAGCCTTCACCGGCGCGAATGAACGGAACAGTCCCTTCATAAACTCCTTCACCAGGCGATGGGACCACAGAGATGATTGCCCCAGAGTTCTGGTGTAGCGGGAAATCGCTGCTAGATGTATCTTGATGGAGGTAGGAGCTAGCCCCGTCTTGGCCAGTGATAGCAGGTACGGCAGCGCTCTCGGGGCATTAATCCGTAGGGTGTTAATCTTCTGTGCGCGGCACCAGACAGAGAACCTCTTCCATTTGTGTCCGTAGCACTTGAGAGTTGAGGACGCCCTGGCCTTTGCAAGCACCTCCTTGCAGTCCTCCGGGATATCGTACCTTCCAAACTTTAGTGCTGCAGGAGCCAGGCCTGCAAGTTCAGCAACCCCGGGTCGTGATAGAGGATGGCGCCCCCTTGTCTGGAGAGAAGATCCGCGTCCATCGACAGTTTGACTGGGGGGGGACGCTGACATGTCCAGAAGGTCTGGGACCCAGATCTGCCTCAGCCATGCCGGTGCGACGAGAATCATCCTGCACCGGGACCTCTTGAGTTGGTTGATGAGTCTCAGCAGCAACAGCAACGGGGGGGAGGGGGAACGCATACAGGAACAGGCTGTCCCAGGGGAACGAGAAAGTATCGCCCATGCTCCTCGGCTGGGGAAACCTGCTGGCAAATCTCTGGCACTTGGAGTTCGTCGCCGTCGCGAACAAGTCGATCTGGGGTTTGCCCCATCATTGGAAGAGTCGATCCGCTTGATCCTGACGCAGCTCCCACTCGTGGCACGAGCGCAGCTCCCTGCTGAGTGAGTCGGCGATGGTGTTCTTTATTCCTGCCAGATGGTAGGGCACCAGAAACATCCCCTGGGCGACGGCCCAGTGCCACAGATCTTTGGCCTTCTTGGATAGTGCTGGGGTTCTGGTGCCTCCCTGCTTCCAGATGTAGAACATTGTCGTGGTGTTGTCAGTGAAGACCCTCATCACCTTGCCCTTGAGGGACGGAAGTAACGACCCGATGGCCCAGAGCATGGCTCGGAGCTCCAGGATGTTGATGTGGAGTGACCTCTCCTCCGAGAGCCAAAGGCCTCTTGCGTGGAGATCTCCGGTGTGCGCTCCCCATCCTTCCAGGGAGGCGTCCGTCATCACCGTCTCCTGATGTGCCGGGGTCTGAAAGTCCATGCCCATCGCAAGATGCGTGCAGGTGCCCCACCACCGAATCACTTGGTGGAAGGCCTCGTTGAGCGGGATCCTGTCTTCGAAGCTGCCCGCCGCTTGCATCCAACGGGCGTCGAGGAACTCTTGTAGAGGATGCATCCACAGCCTGCACAGGTGCACCAGGTAGATGCATGAGGACATCATGCCGAGAAGGGACTTGATGGATCTCACCCTGGCCATGTCTGTTCAGCAGACGCTGCACCTTGCCCAAGATGGCCTTCGTCCTCTCCTCCGACAGAGAAGCCAATCGTGCCACTGTATAGAGCTTGGCTCCCAGAAACAGTACGACCTGCAACGGAACCAGGTGGGATTTCGAGTAGTCTATGGAGAATCCCAGATCCGTGAGCAGTTGGACGGTCTTCGCTGTGTGCTCAACAGCGAGTTCTCTTGTCCTTGGACGGATGAGCCAATCGTCCAGGTAGGGGTAAACGTGGATCCCCTGCAGGAGCAGCCGCGCTGCCACCGGTGCTAGGCACTTGGTGAATACCCTGGGAGCCGACTTCAAACCGAATGGAAGGGCCTTGAACTGGTAGTGGTGTCCCTGGACCACGAATCTGAGAAACTTTCGGTGTCCTTTTAGAATGGGGATGTGAAAGTAAGCATCCTCCAAATCCGACGACGAAAGGAAGTCGCCTTCCTCCAGCTGTCCAGCACTTGCTGGAGGGTGACCATCCGGAACTTTTGGGCCTTGATGTATTTGTTTAACCAACCGGTCCAGGATAGGTCGCCAACCGCCTGTCTTCTTTCTGACGAGGAAGTATTGCGAGTACACTCCGGAGCCCCGGAGCCTCTTTGGGACGAGCTCGATGGCTCCTTTCTTCAGCATCACCCTTACTTCCAACAGCAGTTGAGGGACGTGGTTTTCCTTCCTGGCCATAGGAGGAATGCAGGGGCACTTCTTTAGAAATTCGAGAGTGTGCCCGTGGGCCAGGGCATCCAGCACCCAACGGTCGGTGGAGATGGACTCCCACATGCTGACGAACTACGCCAGCCGGCCTCCCACCAGGGTGCTCAGGTGGGGGCCCGACGCTACGGCTGGTTCAGTCCTGCTTGGCAGCGGACTTGCCGCCTTGACCTCCTTGGCGGCGACGACGACGAGATCCTCCTGACTTGACTCATCCTCTGTAGGCTTCTTGCAACAAGGAGCGAGCCGCCTGGCGGTACGTCGAGGAGCCACCGCTGAAACCTGTGGAGGCACCTTGCTTCCCTTCGGAGATCAAAAGGGCGGCCGTCGTTGCTGCAAAACTCCCAAGGCCCGAGCTGTCTCCGTGTCGGTCTTGATGGCCTGCAGAGATTGGTCTACTGTCTTTCCAAATAGGTTGTTCCCGTCGAAGGGCATGTCCAAAACCTTGGTTTGCACGTCCTGACGGAAATCAGTCGCTTTGAGCCACCCCGTCGCCGAAGGCAAACACTGTTGCCCAACTGGCGGAAACCGGTGTCAGCAATGTCAGTGCCCACCATTATGGCGTGTCTTCCTGCAAGATCTCCAGGGCCTCAGCCCTCTTGTCGTCCGGGAGGAAGTCTAGGAGGCGAGCGATCTTAAATCACAACTCCCTGTTGTAGCGGGCCACAATCGCTAGGGCGTTGGTCGCCTTAATTGTCGTCCCATGGCGTCCAGTTTCTTCCCCTCACCGTCCGGTGGGGAGGTCGAAGTTGAAGCCGTCTCCCCCGCCGCTTTCTTCTTGGCCGCCGCCGAGACAACTGAATCCGGGTCGGCTGCGCCCTAAGGCACAAAGGGGCGGAATCCGGGACCCGGTACTTCTTCTCGTACCGGTCCCTCTTGGCAGGCGTCGTGGACAGGTTCTTCAGGAGAGACAGCCCTTTGTCCCAGATGTCGTCAAGTAACGGGACCGAGAGGACCGTCTTCCTCTTGGCCTCACGCCGTTGAAGACTTCCTTCTTCTGTTCTTCGGGGCAGAGCTGGAAAAGCTCAGATGCCCTGGCAATCATGGCGTGGAAGGAGCCAATTTCAACAGGCGGGCAGGCCCATCCCGTCTTCACCACCGTCGTCACCCGTACCTGTCGTGGCCGTGTCCATTCCCGTTTCCTCCCTAGGATCAGGGAGAAGGCGATGAAGGCTGAGGGGGCCGCAAAGGCTGGAAGGGCAGGGGGGGTGAACTCTCCCCCGCTTGCCTGGAGGGCTTCCCGACGGTCCCGGTGCTGCTGGGTCATCCGTCGGGGGTATGGGTAACCTCGTCCTCATCTCGTACCCATACCCCTGACGGATGACCCAGCAGCACCGGGACCGTCGGGAAGCCCTCCAGGCAAGCGGAGGAGAGTTCACCCCCCCCTGCCCTTCCAGCCTTTGCGGCCCTCTCAGCCTTCATCAAGATGGCCCCCGAGTTGTCCTGAGGCTCGGGCACAGGCTGCGACGGTTGGGGGTTGGAGTCCTCCTCCTCCACGGGCTCGTCGGCACCACCGTTGCTCTCTTCGTCCGACTTGTCGTGATTCCTCTCTGTCATGATGCCTACCCCCAGGCATCAGGACCAAGCCCATCAATTCCGGGAGCAGGCATCCAGATACTTATTAAAACCCCAACAGCCCCGGCTGGTGGCTGTCTGGGTTCAGTCCTGGCGCCTTAGGCGCCAGGCTCATAGACTTTACTTACCTGATGCAGACCATGCTGCAAGTGAGTCGAAGCCAACGTGAGGCCTGGATGGGACTATTTTATTACGGGGACTATTTTTTTGGTGTGGTTCTGGGGAACTTCTTATCTGGAACTACTTTGGAGGCCATTTAAACCACGCCCGAACAGCAGCACACGCTTCACGTTATTCTGGATCCATCAGCGTAACGCTCACCGTGCCTGCAGACAGCATCCAGTCTTCTGCCACGCCAGCCTCGAATCTAGAGCTCCTAAAACAAAGAGGAAAGAAAAGGGCAAGGTTAGAAAACAAGCTATTTTCGAATTCCTCACCTGATTCCGGATCCATCTCGCCTCCGGACCTGGAAAGAACATTTCAGTACGCGTCGCATCTCCAGCTGCAGCGCCGCGCCATACTCGCCAGTCCTTGCAGCATCTTTCGATTCGGCACTGCCTCCATCATTTCTTCGCCGAACTCCGGCACCTGGGGGACAAAAGAAACCAACAAGGTGAGCCGAGAAAAACAACAAATATAACTTATCACCATAGACTTATCTGATTTACCACCAGAGGCATTATTCTATAACTCGCCACATCTTCATGTGCCGCACCTGCAAAGAGAGAGAAAACAACACGTTAAACACGTGCAACATTTACCAGACAGCATCGGGTAATACAGACACTTACCTGAGCGTCACCAGCTACCACGAGAGCATCTTCTCACAAACTCAGCTGCACGACAAGGAAGGAAGGGGGGGAACAAGAGTGAACTTTGGACATATTGAACTCTATGAACTTGATACTTACTGGTCCTCGCCAGGAACCTCAGAGTCAATACTCTCTGCAACTCTCCCACGCCTTCAAACCAGTGAAGTAACTGGCATCAACGCACCCCCTGCAATCCATGCAGGATGGAGAGCTCATCTTTCAAGAGTATAAGGTGAGATTGCTGAGAGGGCACTTCAGAGGTGATTAGTGGGGAGGACTGTGGGGGGGTGCCATCACTTCAATCCACGGGTAGCTAAATCCATCCCTCCACTTGCAGGAGAATACATCTACGGGTCAAGCAGACAAGATTAGGAGGGCCAGTCCAGTCAGTCATCTCTGCACTACGCATCACGTTGGTGGAGACTGCAGCCGTCCGGATCCGACGGACGCCCCTGTGGGAGCCAGGTGAGCGTAACACTCCCGTGGTAAAGGACCTCCTCGAACCTCTTGTTGAGGACCTTCACGACTCCAACCAGCTCCTCTTCAGAGGCTGAATCCGTGTCAGTGATGGCCACCGGGGGTTCTCACGGGGGTCTTATCGATGGGCTGAAAAGAGGATTCCCTCCGCGGTGGCAGGGAAACTCTGGGCCCCAAGGTCGCCTCCACTGGGGTAGCCTCCACAGGCTTCGCCAGGGCCGCCACGACTCCCTTGATCGAGGCCTTAGTTGGGTGAATCAAGGCCTTCACCACCTTGGGCGTGCTTGAGGCCTTCACCTTGGGGGGAGGGTCACTGCCTCGCTCTCCCTCGGCTGACTCCTTTGAGATCGACCGGTACCTCTCCAGAAGCTTAGCCGGGTTCTCTGATTTTTTTCTTCAGTGAGCCAGAGCGTTGGCTCGTGGTTGATGGCGTCGGTGAAAGTGCACCCTGGCTGGCAGCCGAGGAGCCCGACCCTTCGGCACTCCCGGTGGCCGCGGACACGCGGTGCTTTGCCTTCTGTTGGGCCCCGTCGCCGGGGCGCCCTCACAGGACTTAGAAGACCGCTCTGACGACTTCTTCTCACCTGCTGGGCCCTTCTCCAGCTAACTGGCAAGGCGGATCCGACGATCCCTCATAGTCCGTTCCAACAAGTTCTTGCAAAGCGCACAGTCCTTCTCCACGTGCGTTTTGTTTTCGTGAAGGCAGTAGAGACATCTCAAATGCTCATCCTCCTTGAAAACATTCTGTAATCCGCATCCAGGGCAGTTCCTGAACAGCTTGGATCCGAGCTGGGGATCGAGGGGGAGTCGAGCTTCCCTTGTCCTGGGCCATGTCCATGAGGTAGGCCTCAGATCTTCTGGAATCCTCCAAGAAGCGTAACTCGACGAAACTTCGCCCTTGAGGGGCGTAGAAAATTCCGAAACGGGTCCCCGTTGATCGGAAGTAGAAAACGGTGGAGCTTGAGGCTCGATTGACCGAAAAAATGAGATTAAACTCTTTGAAAAAAAAAAAAACACAGTAAAAGCTCGAGAGCTATAGCACGAGGACTCCAACACTTTAACATGCGGTAAAAATCTGAGGATGGCTGCCAGGGGAGGGGCTTAGGGAGAGAGCAGTCATTGTCTGGGGGCATTATGACCCAGAGACCAGTGATTAGATACTACTAAGAAAGACAGATCAGAAACAAAACCGATACTGATTTTTTCTTTACCGAGGATTCCCAGCCTGAGGACGGGGAATATTCATGAGCATGTGAATCCATGCCAGACCCCATGCTGGAGAATCACTGTGCTCATGTAGGCGGTGCCTCAGATTGGCAAAGGGTGCTGGCGACTGGCCACCAATCTAATTTCTCGCCCTGTTGTGTCCCCCGATTTGGCAGCAGGTACAATATGGTCCCTAGACTTACAAGGATTGGTGGTCTCAGCAAAAAGGAGTGTTGTGATAGGAACTAACCAGGACGAATGTGAGTGGTGCACAGTACTTTGCATTAACCCAACGATACCACTGAAGTGGGTGTCTGACGCAGAATTGCTTGAGGACAGGCCGGATGATGGGAGAAATTGTGCTAGCAATGTATATCCCCTGTGAAATAATGGTGCAGTACAGGAAAGTTCAGTGCCCCATGATGGCCCTTGCCGCCCCACTGCAGTTCCTTGAAGCAGATATCAGGTGCCCGAGAGACTTTGGACAACTAATCCCCATGACGTAGGGCTCCTGCAGGGAGTGGTTCCAGTACACAACACTGAAACCAGGAGCAATACTACCCATATTGAAATAATATCCACTTTCCAGGGAGGCAGAGGAGGGAATTAAGGACACAATCAGTGTACTGCTCCACCAAGGGATAATTGTACCATCTACCTCCCCATGCAACACGGCCATCTTCCCTGAAAAAAAAAGGCAACGGGGCAATTGGAGAATGATCCAGGATTTGCGCCCCCTAAATGATGTTGTGCAGCAAGAAGTGCAGCAAGAATTTCTGTGGTTCCTAACCCTGCCACGATCTTGTGTAGCATCCCCAAAGAGTCAACACATTTTTTGGTTGTTGACATCAAAAATGCTTTTTCCTCCATACCATTGCAGCCAGACTCACAGTACCTCAGCGCCTTTACACATGAGGGAATGAGGTTCGAACATACAAGAATACCTCAGCTCTGCTGTGAGAGCCCCAGCATTTTAAACAGAATATTCCATGCAGATTTAGGCAACATCCAAGTATCCAGCAAGATCATCCAGTACGTGGATGACCTGCTGGTGTGCAACGACACTGAGCAACACTGCAGGCAAGACTCCATTACATTCTTACAGCTTCTGGCACGCAAGGAGTACAAGGTTGACAAGTCAAAATTGCAATACTGCCTACAAGAGGTTTTATATCTAGGGTAGTTGATATCAGCACATGGCAAACGAATAATACCCGACAACGCTGCGTCTATGCACGCCACCCACAGCCCACAACAGTGAAAAAAATGCAAAAGATCTTGGGTTTGTGCAATCACTGCAGGGCATAGATACTTGATTACACAGCATACACAAGGCCACTCTTACAGGGCCTCAAGGAAGCACAAAAAACGGACAACAAAAAATCATGGACTGAAGATATATTACTAAATTTTGATGAGCTAAAAAAGGTAATTTTCGACTGCCCCTGTGTTAGCAACCCCTGATTACACACAGGAATTCTACTTGTTCCCAAACTCCAACAGCCAGCTGGTGACTGCCGTGCTGGCACAGAAAAGCATGATGGGCCACAAGCCATTGGCCTATTTCAGTGGCACGATAAAGTAAAGCAAGGGCAGTTCACTTGCTAAAAGGCTCTTGCAGCTGCAGCATTTGCCATTGAGAAAAGTTCCACAATTGTGATGGGCTGCTCAATTAAGCTCTATGTGGAAAATGCCGTCTTTACCATTCTAGAGAGGTCAAAATCTACCCTAAACACACAAAGAGCATCTGCATACGAGATCATTCTCTCCAACCCAAATATACACATTGTACGTTGTAAACCAGTAAACCCAGCAACATTTATAACAGAAATTTTAACTGTTTTGCTTTTCTGTCACGTGTAATGACCCCAGAACCACTTACCTTATTACACTGACTAAAAGTTCTTCGACTCGGAGAGGCAATAACCCACACTTATCCTCTATAATGAGCTCATCTGCTTCCAAAGATATATATCGCAGCCGTGGCAGAACTCGGGTCTGCTAACTGAGCTTACAGAAATGTAGATTTCCATTGCGGTATGGAAGTGAATGTCCAAAATGGCCTTGCACCGGTGACATGTTTTTTTTATTTTCGAACACACATTACACTCCACCCTTTGGACAGTCAACTGCTATATCCAATGGACGTAAAATTGGTTTCTGACACAGATGAAACATACCTATCAAATTCTGGATGCAAGAAATCAACCAACAATGAGAACAATCAGCACAGCAAAAATCCAAAGAAAAACAAACAATGCTCCTGGAAGCCATGAGAATATATGATCCCACAAGCTCCCATCTTGATCTTCAGTGACTTGAGAAATGAGGTCCCTTAACCCACCAATATGTGTCTCAATAGAACAGGAACAATCTTCCAAATCAAAACACATCCCTTTGACAGCACTGCAACCTAAATTATGCTTCAAAAACAGATAATCCACAGCAGCTCTATTCTGCAAAATAGCTTTTCTAAAATGTGTGCTGTCTAACAGCTCAGTTAAAGCTTGAGAGGTTTCATTAAGTCCTTTCACTACCACATAAGCCAGCTTAAACAAAGAATTTTAGCGCCCAGCCGCTGGCCCAAAGACCCCCACCAAGGAAACTGCAATGGCCAACACCTCAGTTTCAGATAACAAACGCACGTTAGAATCTCAGTCATGGGATAAACCAATATGATTAACAGCACGCGTACATTGACGAACAGCAGGATGCAGAGGAAACATCATTAAGCTAAAATGTGTTAAAGCATAAGTACCACCAGAAATGTTAGCAACAATATATGAATATGTTAAGTTCCCACAGGAAAAAAACAACGCGTAGGAAGTTTCACACGGCTCAGGTGACTGGCAGTCAAAACAGTAAATTACAGAGCATTGTATTAGAGACATCAACAAACACTTGCAGATCAAGTACAAAAGCATCTCTCAAAATCAGTGCATCCTCGATCATTATTCAAGTCCAATTGCTCAAATTTGCCGATCTAGATTGGGTGACAAGTCATTTCATAACAAACGGCAGAAGGTACAATATTGTGCAGGATAATATGCGTCATATTCCTCCATTTGCGATCAGTGTTAGGGAGAATTCTCATTTCTGTGCTAATTAACTTCAACCTTAGAGACCCCCAGGTCTTTTGCTGGACTTTAGGACTTTTAATTTTTATCCTGGAGTGAGTGAGACCTTTTTCTCACTCTCTCATGTATTTTTGATCTGATTTGATGTGGTTTTGGAGAATGATAAACTCCATAGGCATCTACCTTTTGTATTGTGACACCGCACCTTCAGTGCGGTGTCACAGAGAAGTCCTTTAGATTTCCCATAAGGTTTAAATACCTTCTCTTGGGTAAACTACTGTTCCCAAAAGTAGTAAAGTGAAATTGACTTTACTAACCTGTTTGTTCTATGTAGGTTCAGTACAACCCATTTTATGTGGAAGTACTGGGGGGTTAATTAGTAGCCCTGTTTCCTACTTATGTAACATTTTTTATGTTACCCTCACTACATTTAATTGCTGGTGGCAGCGGTTTAATTTTCCTACCATTGTGTGTTCTTACCGCAGGCTGAATCCTCAGCTGCAGTATAGCACCCATGGGTGCCCATTTTGTCAAAATGGCCCCGGCCATCTTTTTTCACCATTTCTTGCTTGTGAGGTCTTTCTTGGGTTTTACTATGCGTGCCAAACCAGGTTTAACCCTTTTGTTTGTTTTGCCTTTGGCAGGCTTCAGTGCGGAAACCCGCCACCTGGTTCCAGTGTGTGTGACGGGGTAGGAAGCGAGGGAGCTACCCAAAACTCCCTGTCCTTAAGTCTCCTTGGTTACCTGAATGCACCCAGTGCTGGCGGGCTGTCCTTTCAGGCCAGCCACCCTGCTGTGTGAGTGACAGCTAGGTTGTGCATGAATGGGAGAAACCGGCATAAAAGGCGAGGTCTCTTGAACAGAAGGAAGAGTCGACCCCTGGAAGAAACATCTGACGAAAGAAACTGGAAGAGAAGCTTGCTGTACCGTCCTGGACTGTTGAACTGCTCAATGAAGCCCACTGCAGTGCTGAAGCTCCAAGTTTGTATCGACTAGAGAAGCACGGAAGGGTGTCTTCTTCCCTTGGGTAGGTGGGACCAACTGACCCCAAGAGGAACTTCGTTGGAACCCCTCTCCCTGCTGGGTGCACTTCCTTGCTGCTGCTGGTACCAATCGAGTGCATCGTCTTTGAGCTTGACCCAAGCTTGAGGAAGATCCTGAGGACCCTCCCGAAGCAGTACGACTCAAGCCTGAGCCACCTCAACAGAGTGCTGGACCCCAGAAGCAAGGGAAGCCCATCAAGTGTCCAAGAACCGTAGCGGTGCTATTGACCAGTGGCTGAAACCGTGAAGTGCCACTGATTTGGAAAGAGTCTTAGCGAACTACCTGTTAACTGGCTGGAACGAATTAGAATTCATAGAGTTCTTTTCTTTTTTCTTGAACATGTGATGTTTTTCACATGTTGATGGGTTGTAGGTCCTTTTAAAAGTGATCTAATATTTGTACTGTAATCAAGAACCCACGCCCTGCAGTAATTGGATATGCCTAAAAATGATTGCATTTGACTCACTGTTTCTGGTTTAGGAGTTTTGATGATTGCCTCTGCTCTCAGGTGTCACTTTTCTCCCTTCTTGAGAGATTAACTGTCCTATATAGAGGACCTCTTCCTGAAAATATTTTAACTTCTCTTTGTCTAATTTATATCCTCTCTCTGCTAGTATAGTAGTTAGTTGGATCGAGTCTTTTCCGCACTTTTCTCTGTCCCACTGCACACTAGTAAGCCATCTACGTACTGAATTATTATGCTCTCAAGTTGTACGTTACCCAGGTGCATCTGGAGGACTCCAATAAAGATCAAGGGGGACTCATAGCACCCTTAAGGCAATCTTGTGTGTTTCCAGCACCGACTTATACATGAAAACAAGGTCAAATCCTGTTAGTCCTCGTGCAGGGAAATTGAGAAAAAGTCATTCTGTAAATCTATTACTGTAAAATACTTGGCAGTGGCTGGAATATTGCATTATATCGTAGCTGGGTTCAGAATCAGAGGAAACTCTGCTTTGAATATATTGTTTAGGGGACGGAGATCCTGAATGGATCTCCAGGACCCTCCTGTTCATTTATTCACTGGGTACACAGCTATGGTACATGGGGATTCTGATGGTATCAATATTCCTAGCTGTACTAAAGGGGAAATGGTTTCAAATATACCTTCATCTGCTTCTCTGGACATGGGATACGGTTTTGCTTGTGGCAAAATTGCTCCTCGCTTGACCTTAATTTTAACTGCTCCTGCTCCACTCAATTGGCCCATGTCATATGGACTGCTGGTCCACAAGATGCTCATCACCTTTTCTAAATCCTCTTGGAGAAATGACTCTTTTTGACCAATGCCATTCTCTGTAGTATTTTTCTATTCTCTACTTAAATCCAATAAGTGAGATTTATGAAGAGTACTAATTCATCATCTAAAAAAAATCATCTCTAAACAATTCATCTGTCAAATATGTTAGTCTATATCTGTTACCTAGAGCGATTACAGCTCTCCATCCTCCTACCTCATCATCTGTCCCACAGACAACCACCCTTCCTCTCTTACCACTGTTGCTTCTAACTCTACAGGGATAACCTGTCTGTGATACTGGAAATGCCTTATGGAGGGACATGGCCTCCTGTCCTTGTCCTACCACTTCTCTGTGTGTTTTCTCTGTTTTCTGCCACAGAGGTCCAGCCTGGACCTCTGGCAGTGCAGCTCTTCATTGTATCTTTTGGTGAACAACACCCATGGGGGGACCACGAGTGGTACCCTTGTACCCATTATGTGTGTTTTTGGACACCTGTGTGTTTCCCACAGAGCAGGGTATGGGCTGCTGGCAGCTACATGCTGACTTTGCAGTGGCTCAGAGTGTGCTCCATTTTTGAGATACCCAGGCCCTGCCATAGGAATCAACTTATTCCTACACAGAAGCAAGATGGCAACTGTGGCCTCTTGGTTTCTATTGCCCTTTACCTTGTTTCCCTAAGTCCTGGGAAGCCTGAACTCTGTCCCTTCCTTCTGAATGGCTTTTGGGTGGAAACACCACGTCTCAGTTGTTCCCTTTTCCCCCTAACTGAATTTCGGGAGGACATACCATATATGGCTCTAGGGATGCCTCCTGTCAGACTGACTGGAGCCTTCCCAGGTGTTGTGTGTTGTGGGTACACCCTAGGGGTGGGACCTGTGTGAATGGAGTTGAGAGTCAACTCACTTTCTCTGTTGTGGGTGTCTGTGTGTGTGTGACACAATGAGACATCCCTGACTGAAACTAGCTTGAATGCAGTGTAGTGTGCTGAAAGGCTGGGTACTTGCTCCAATCCACATCTTTTGATATGCGTTTCTGGGTGGTATGAATGGCCTGAATGTCTGTGAGCCTGATTGGCTGGCTGCCTGCCTGCCTGCATGAATGAATGAATGAATGCCTTTCTGCGTGATTGGCAGACTGAGCCTGGCTCAGCCAGAGTGAATGAGGGACGGATGTGTATATCTGAGGACTTCACGTACCAATCTGTTCAGAAGCTGAAGTCGAAGCTGAAACAAGAAGAAGCTGTTCCTTGAAACCCAGCTGGAAGAGAAGTCTGCTGCTCCATTTCTTCAATGCAATCCGAAAGATGTCAAGTCTCCAAAGGAATGATCCTGAGAACACCTGCAAAGGAGACCTCTCCCGAGCAACAACAGACTATTTTAGAAAGCTGCTACTCTTCAGCGAAAAATCCTGGAAGCCAGTCCTGTGTGCCTTCCGTCCAGAGAAGGGGTCCTCAAATTCCAGAAGAGGAGTGCTGGACATCTCGAGCCAGAGGTGGTCATTGGTGTCGTCCAGGATCCGGAGGTGCGTTTAGTGACCGCTGCAAGCTGTTGATGTCTACCGCCCAGGAGAGGGGGTACACTGGTATAGTGTTGCTGGACACCTGGAACTGCAAATGTGACAAACCGTCTCAGAACATTTGAAAGGACACCCCTGCCGTCACCACTGACCACTTTTACCTGCCACAGAGAGCCCAAAGTCGGTGGGTGCAGTGGAAGGTCCGGTGGGTGTCCCCGATACCAGAATCTAACAAAGAGGTCTTGAGGGTCCAGACTTGGTGAGTGTCAGAGGTCCACTCCAGTGGTCGAGTCCAGGTCGCCAGAAGCCGTCCCGAAGTCCGAGTTGAGGCTGCATCAACGAAAAACCAAAAGTTGGAAAAACCGTGATACTCCAAAACCAGACACCAAAAGTGACATACACACCCATCGCTGCCAGAAGTCATTGAAGATTTACAGGGGTCTTACTTTCATCTGCCAAGTCTTTAATAAGCCCACAGCAAGTTTCACCTTCAGAGGACATCTACAGGATGAGAAATCGCCAACCAAAGGAGAGCACTGCAAAGAGCCAAACTACTGCACTTCAGAAAGACTTTGGTTTCTTTTTATTCTTGGACCCAGCATCGCAGTGGCTCCTTCTTCCAAAGGGGGTTCCATCCTCGGAGGGAATCGTCGAGTAAAGCTGAGAAAATCTGCCACTCCGCCTGCCAGGGCACCAAAGGTACTGCAAAGAGGAGGGCATCTTCTAGCCTCCGTAGTCGTCCAGGGGTCCCAGATTCATCTTGGATCCTGTTCACATGTGGCCTCTCAGGTACTTTGGGGTTTTAGAACCTTTCAAAAGAAAGCACAAGATTATTGAACATTATTGTACTGTGCTGTAAAAGACAACATACATTATTCCTAACCTACCTAACTTTTCTATTTTCTATATGCTGGACACCAATTGGTGTCCAGCATATACCACAAAGAGTTGATCGTCCACTCTGACCCTGGAAATCCTAGAAATATAAAAGCTAAGAGTTCTCCTAGGGTCCAACCTATAGAGTCGCTCCTCTTCCTTACCAGGATGAGGAGGAGGATAAAGAGACAGAAGAACCACTTTCTGGCTTAAATGAAATTCAGACACTACCTTAGTTAGAAAGGAAGGACAAACCCTCAGTACAACCCTATCCTCGTGAAACACAGCAAAGGGTGGCTTAGATGAAAGTGCCTGCAATTCACTCACTCTGCGAGCGGAAGTAACCGCAACCAAGAACACTGTCTTAAAAGACAATATTCTCAAAGGGCAAGAGTGCAAAGGCTCAAACGGAGCACCCGTCACGAATTTCAAAACCAAATTCAGATCCCAAACCGGCACCTGGAAAGGGGACGGTGGGAACACAGTGCGCCCTTTAAGAAATTGGGAAATCAAAGGAATCTTAAAGTAAGAACATTCTTCAGACGAGCGCTTGAAGATAGACAGCGCCGCCAGGTAAACTTTAATGGTACCCACTTGAAGGCCTCTGTGGCCCAAAGAAATTAAGAAAGACAAAGCCACAGGAATGGAACACTGAAAAGGATCAACATTTTGTCCTCTGCACCAGTCGCAAAACTTACGCCAACGGTACAGGGATTTTGTAGCTGGCCTCCTTGCCGAAAGCAACATCTCCATCACATCATCCGGGAGGTCCTAATCCTTCTAGCTCAACCTTTCAGATACCAAGAGTGAAGGTTGAGAGTCCTGACCTCTGGATGAAGAACCTGACCCGACCCCACCTACCCTCCCCCCCACCCCTCGAGCCAGAGAGCAGATCCTCTCGGTAGGGAAGACGGCGTGGAGGGCAGATGGACATTTCTAGAAGGTCTGGGTACCACGCTCTCCTGGCCCAAGCCGGAGCAATGCAGATCATGTGGGATCCGAACCTCTGTAACATCCTTAACACTTGAGGAATGATGGGGACAGGAGGAAACGCGTACATCAGTGGGAATGACCACTACGAAGGCGTCTCCTAAGGCTCCTCTCGGAGGAAATTCCCTTGAGCAGAATCTCTCGCACTTCTGGCTGGCACTGATGGCGAAGAGATCCACTTGTGGGGTTCCCCAAAGGGCGAAGATCTCCAAAAGGACTTCCTGACCCAATTCACACTCATGAGAGATCGTGCTCTGTCTGCTCAGAGCATCCGCCGCCATATTGTCCTCTCCGGCCAGATGAACTGCCGAGAGCGAAATTCCTTGCTGGATTGCCCAGAACCTGAGCTGCATACCCTCTCTGCACAACGGGAGTGACCCTACCCCCCCTTTTCTGTTGAGGTAATGCATGGCCACTGTATTGTCCATCATGATCAGGACACTCTTCCCCCGCACACATGGCAGAAAAGCCTTCAGGGTCAGCCTAATGGCCCTCAGCTCTAACCGGTTGATGTGGAGTTTGGATTCCGATGGAGACCACCGACCGCTGACTGTCAAGTCTTCGGCATGAGCTCCCCATCCTGTGAGGGAAGCGTCCGTCACTACAGTCACCTCCGGCCACAGTTGCCAAAACAGCTCCCCCTTCATCAGGTTCTCCTCGTTGGCCCACTACAGAAGATCTTGAGACACTGAGATTGGAATCTGAACGGTATCCGACATCTTGCCTGAGAACTGCTGCGGCTGCATCTTGAGGACTCATTGCAGGGATCTCATCCTCAGCCTGGCCTCTGGCAACAGAAAAATGCAGGATGCCATGAGGCCGAGCAACCTTAAGAATGCAAAAGCCGGGAGACTCTGGGCATGTTGAAACTTGTTCACTAACTGCACAATGTGGTGAGCCCTCACCCTGGGAGGCGAGCACTTCCCAAGGACGTGTCTAACACAGCCCTGATTTACTGGAGCTGTTGGGAAGGTGTCAGATGCGACTTCTTGAAATTGAGGGAGAAGCCCAGCTTGAGGAGGGAGCAGCAGGTGAGACCGAGGTGATCCAATGCTTGCCTGGGAGAATGCGCATGGATCAGCCAGTCGTCCAGGTAAGGGCAGACGTGAATCCCCCCCCGCTCTCCTGAGATACGCTGCCACCACCACCATTAACTTGGTGAAGACCCTCGGGCAGAGGTCAATCCCAATGGCAGGACCCGAAACTGAAAGTGCGAGTCGGCAGCCGCAAACCTCACGTACTTTCTGTGCTTGGGATGAATCGGCACATGAAAGTAATTATCCTGTAGATCCAGAGACATTAAGCAATCCTGAAGTTGAAGGTCCTGGAGGACTTGAGAAAGAGTGACCATCTTAAACTTGTCCTTCCGGAGGAGTTTGTTCAACCAACGCAAGTCCATAATGGGTCTCAATCCCCAGTCTTTCTTTGGAATCAAAAAATATGGGGAATACCATCCCTTGTTCCTCTCCGCTACAGGCACCAGTTCTATAGCACCTTTCACGCAGGGTCAAGATTTCCTGCACAAGGAGGGGATCGGGAAGCATCAAAGAGTTTCCCCGGTGGATTGTCGTGAGGCAGCTGTAGGAAGGGAACGCAGTAGCTGTGGTATCCAGAACCCACACATCCGGGGTAATGGCTCGCCATTCTTCGAGATGCTGAGACAGTCTTCCCCCAACCGGTGAACCATTGGACATCGCCTCATGACCGTTTGAGGCAGCTGCCTGAGCGGCTTTGGCACCTCTATTTCCCCGACCATCATGGGTACTTTTACGCTGACCCCTTTGACTGGCGGCTCCTCTCGTTCTACCAAAGGAGGAGTAGTAACGAAAACAACCTCCCCTCCACTGCTGTCCCCTAGGACAAAAAGGCAGAGGTTGACGCACAGCTGCGCTTAAAGATTTTGCCGCAGCTTTTGAGGTCTGCAACCTCTCAAGGCTCTCGTCAGCCTTGCTGCCAAACAAATGCGAGCCATCAAACGGCATGTTCAGAAGACGGGCTTGCACATCCGAAGCAAAACCTGACTTCCGTAACCACGCAAATCTGCGTATAACGGTGCTCACAGCCATGGACCGGCTAACACTGTCGGCTGTGTCCAAACCCGACTGAAGGGATTCACACATGGCATCCTTGCCATCTTGCACGAGAACCCGGAACCCATCCCTTTCTTCCCCCTCGGGAATATGCTCAGCCGCAAGAGAAACACAGTTCCACAGAGGGAGGTAAAAGTCCTGTCTCGGAACAGCCGAGGGTCTGGAGTCCATAACAGGCCTTACAGACTTGGAAGTAGCCTTCCTTGGAGGATCCACAGTACCAGGGATCTTTGACTGTAAATTTCGGCCAAAAGGACCTGAAGGCGCTGAGGGCGTTGACGGCTTTGGCGTCGACAAGGGCACCTACGGCGCTGAGGGCTGATACGAAGGCAAAGCTTCGGCGTCCGTATTCGACAGACACAGCGCTGACTGAGTTGACGCCGACCTCGAGCCCTTAGCAGGTTTCTGCGCTCTCGCTGGGGACGAGGACTGAGACCTGGAAGCACGTCTCTTGCGACCATCCTGAGGCTTGTCCGAACGGGACCTCGAAGGTTCCCGGTGGAGATTGCGAGCCCAAAGGCGCACAAGCCACGGATCGAGACCGTTCCTTGCTGGCTTCGTTAGAAGGCACGGATGGAACTGTGCTCTGTGATTGGAAAATTGCCAATATCTGCTCCCTGAAGGCAGCCCATTCCTCCGGAGTCGAGGACTTTGTTGGACAAGCCACTTTCCTCGCGGCTCCATCCTCTGTGGAGGACGGTGAAGGTGACCGTTGACGGCGCTTCCTAGAATGCCGAGACAAGGAGGAATGGCAGGAACCACTCCAGGATCGAGATCCCCGGGACTCCTTCCGACGCAGAGAGTCGCCGCTCGAGTAGTCAGTAGACATACCCTTGGACTTAGATTTACGGGACTTACTGGGTTTAGAACCCCGACCTACCTGAAGCATTCCCTTATGCTCTCGTAAGGCCTCAGCAGTTCGCGACTGGCATTTGGAACAGTCGTCGGTCTTGTGACTCTCACCCAAGCACTACAAACAAATGCGATGCGGGTCAGTAATCGACATCTTTGACTTACAGTCCCAGCAAGTCTTGAAGTCCGACCATGGAGTCGGAGGGGTTGAAGAAGACATTCACGAGGAATACACGAGGTGCGCTGAGTCTCCGAAGCAAACACGTTTGCAGAAAAAACAGAACTGAGGCTACGGGCGCCGTGCGTCCTATTTATAACATCCGGTGACGTTGCCCTCGTCGGAGGCCTTCATGGGACATCGACCTGACGCCACTGACGCAGGACGCCCTCTGCCGAAAAAGTACACAGCTGTGGACATTACATGTCAAAGATGCGGAATACGTTGGAGGACACAATCCATTCAAATGTATATATTTACCATTCTTTGAATAACTACTCCAAGTACAAAGTGTTATTTTTTTATATGTATATATGGTAGAGGTAGCAACCTTATTTTATATAAAGCTTTATCACCTGTGTGGATATTCCTTTGTGGGGGGCTTTGGGGAAACACTGTACTTAAGAACTTGCCTGCATCACCTCCTGAAAGCTTAAGCCTGGCTGCTCTGTGCCTTTACCCTACCATATAGAGGGCAGAAGTACAGATACCCACTCCAGTCTTTACACTGTCCATAATGCATAGGAATTTCTGGCCTAAACAAAATTCTTCAGGTATTCTCAACACTTCACCTACCAGTCTAGGAAGCCATGTCAACAAAATATTCACTCGTGTATTTTCTACCCCTAGGTTGCACTGATGGTCCGCTTATCTAGGGTGAGGGGATACATAGAGAAGCTTGCCCTATCGCTTCTCTTCAGAGCTACTTAAAGTTACTTGAAAAACGCATGTGGAGCTGGAAAATGTGTCTGCTTTACAAATGAAATTTTTCAGTTTTATTTGTTTTCCTTGTAAAGCAGATATTTAAGACATCTACTAAAAGTGTTACCAATCTCTGTATCTTCACAGAGTCACGTTAACAAGGGACAAATGGAACTTGCTGTGCTAGCTGTATTTGCAGCGCACATGTCTGATTCTGCGTGTGATCGTGGGCGTAATATTGATGTGACTCAATTGTACTGTGAAAATAGCCCCCCCGCCCTTCTTGGACCTTGCCAGTTCTGCGGCATTCCCCCTCTGCCTCTATACTTTCGAGCCGTATGTCCTATCCTTCCACAATTCCAGCATTGCTGCGGGTTTCCTCCATTAAATCCTCCTCCGCCTTGAGGGTTTTGATATCCACCTCTTCTTCCTAAAGGTCCACTCCCTCTACCTAGCAGCTACAAATGATACCCACTTTGAGCTATAGGATACCCTGCTTGGCTGTGCTGGCTGTACCTCGTGTGTTGCCACGCCTTCACCACTTGTCAACACTGCTCCTTCTATAGTAAATTTTGACAAGGTTTTCTGAACCAACTTTGCCGCCTCCTGCTTTCTGCCTTTTTATTCTTTCTTCTAACAACCAGCAATGATGTACAATAGTCAACTGTATTTCTGGACATGGCTTCGCTTCCATCCCTGCCAGTTTTTTCATTTGCTGTTGCACTGGCTTGGGTATTCCCCGGCATAAAAAATGATAGAATCATGCTACTGTTTTATTCCACGTTTCTCTCGTCTTGTGATGCCAACATTCTTGAATCGCTTGAATTAAAGCAACACAATCTTCGTCCTCACCCGTTTTCCTTGTCATAATCACACACGTCTGATGTGTCGGGATATTGTACACAGAGCAGCCTGCAAACATCTGCTCTACAATTGTTAAATGGTGGTCCATCGTGTGTCGTGTTTTTGCGCTCTTACAATCGCATACCCTGCTTGTCTCCAAATATTATCAGCTCTCCCCCAGTATGGCTGCTAGCAGGCCTTTTATGTTGCCCAGTGCCAACGTCATTCCCGCTGTCATTCTTTCGAACTCATGAATCCATTTTCCTTCACCTGCAGTCAAATTAGGTAATTATATTTCAAATGGTCTTTATCCAGTTTTGGCCACAGAATAGATTATGGGCGTCCTCCCCTTTCTCTAATAATGGGAATTGTGTAAATCCTGGTCCACAATCATACCCACCTACAATTCTAGTCTTCCAGGTCGTCTCCGTCCTGACAACGACCTTAATCTGCGTACAAACAGCAGGGATACACATCACCTGCACAGCGCGACCGTGCTGGCGGTCATTCAGTATGTGTGTCGGTTCTGGCGTTTTATCTTTTAGGTCCTCTAAATCAGACCATTTTACCCCTTTTTCTATGCTTGGATCTATAGAAAAACTGCATGTGCCTTCTCTTTGCGCTCTTTCATTTTCCTCCCTTTATTTATCTGACATCATTATACCCCATTCTTGTATGGCTGTCATCCCTTCCCTCAACATCAAGATCTAGTCTGATTAAGGACAGCGTTCGATGCTTGTCCGTTATTACGTCATACAATCAACCGTCTGTTTCTTTTGGTGGAGATCTTGCGATTGGTTTTATAACCTTTATCCCTCATTTGCCTATATAAATCCCCAATCCTTTTCCCTATATCTTCTGCCTCATGCTCATCAGCCGGTGTCTGTATTTTCGGTATCCCTTGCAGCTCCCTGCGGTGCTGTTATTACCCCCTCTCCGCTTCCCATAATTCTTGTGCTTTGATTGGCACTATACTTCTATTAATCAAGCGATCTATTTCATCATCCCTTTGTCCTCTACTCCTTCCCTTCTCATCTCCATTTTCTCTTTTTCCTCTCACATTCTTTTCATTGCAACCTACGTTCTTTCAATCTTTGTGTTTCTATCTCGTTTCATCTCCTCCATTTGCTTCCTCTCGTTCCTTTTCATTCTTGGTCCTGTTACTCTCTTCACTTTCTCTAACGCCATTGATGTCCTTTCTGTCTAATTTGAGCAATATCTGTGCTTCCATCCACTAGTTCTGCACTATTGTTACTTCCTTAGGTTTGTTCTTCCCTTCTTTTTGTCTCTTAGCTTCTTCCTCTATCTCCATCTCTCTGTTCCTTCTTTCATTACGCTCTTTATATTTATCGCATGTTGACATATTTACATCCTTTAATCTTGCTTTCTTCCGGGTTGTCATCCCGGTTATAAGCGGGAGCTTGTATGTCGGATAAACATACCCCAATGCTGCCTTTAAAGAATAGAATCCCTGTTTCTCAGTTTCTGTACTCTTGTTTTCATAAGGAGAAAGAGGAGCCGAGGGTGTTACATCCTCCCCTTTGTGCCGACTAAGCATCCACTCCTTATCGGGCGGGTCTTCCTTCTCGCTCCGATACATTTACGCTAGATATAAAATGGCTACCTTACTGTAACATCTTCCCTGTATATGCAGCATATAAGTATATTGTCATGTGTTGCAATACAGTCCTCAATAATGAACGTTCTAGAGGCCAAGGCATATGCATTTTATCAGCCTTGCCTTTTACCCACTCAGAATGGTACTTCCAAAAAAGTCCTCACTGGCTCCCGGTTGCTACACGGATTAAATTCAAATCCCTCTATCATCCACAAGCGTATCTGGTGCCAGGGGCCACTTTATCTGCAACTCTCCTTTACAAAATATTCTCCCAATACACCTCTGCGTTCCTCTGGCTCCAATTCTTTGTGTGTAAAGCGTTAAGCTAAACAGAGGGCAGGAGGTCGATCGCTTTCCTCAGCTGGCTCCTTTCTATGGAACAGCCTCACCCTCCTTCTGCATCTTAAGCAGGATTTTCTTAAATTCCAGAAGATCCACAAGACTTTCTTCTTTACCTCTTTCTTCCCCTCCTTCTCTTCTCTGCTAATTTCACAGTCGCTTTGATCGATGTCCGGGGCCCTTATGCATCCTCCGGGCTCTGACCTCCCACATCGAATCGCCCCCCCGCCCCCCATCTTCTGTCTAATCTCAGCACTCTCTCCTTCCTGGAGGCTAGCACATACCATACCTTGCACTTCATCTGTTATTCACCCACGAGCATGGGCACCCAGCACCTACCCCCTCTTCCACCCCCATTCTGCACTTGCATGTTCTGAATACTCACGGTATAGTAGGTTCATCCTTTTTTTCCCTCCAAAGTCTTATTCCTATGTCCCCTCCCTGAAGCTGTGTGGGCGGTTTGAAACAGAATGTATTTGCTGTATAAGCGCCTAACAAGCGAACAATAAACAAGTAAATAAATAAAACATTGGCCGAGTATCTCGGTAATGTCTTACATAAGTGCTGCAGGGGTGTGTCCTCCATGATAAGTCATTTTTGACTGTCAATACTTATCAGATTTTTTTATTCCTTTAATCAAATACACCACAATAATCAATTTGGTCAAGCACCATTAATCGCAGCCCATTCCCAAAACCATTTTTTAACCATTGATGTTCTCTCTATTCCTTAGTTTATAGTCCTATCAATTCTTGCGGTCCTGCGGTTTTGCTATTAACACTGAGAATCTTCTTTTATTTATTATTTTTTCTCCATTTTATCCCTCTCGGCTTGACATCAATCTCTTGATATCAGAATGTGATTGCCAGCTAGATTACTACCTTTTTAGGTTTCATAGTTTAACCAAGATGAACGTTTTCTACCAGCTTATTTATAACCCCAAACTGTGCACTTTTAATTTTCATGGATTCGCCTTCCTTTACTTTCCCTAGTAAATGCATCTTATCTCAAATGTAACCCCATTCTGGAGTTTGGCACGCACTCTTCATCTCGGCCTTGCCTCAAGAATCCGTAAAGCCTACCCCGTTTGGAGTTTAATGCATGCCTTTCTGTCCCCATGGAACCAGGAAACGAGGTATCTCTTAACCCCAAAAGTCCTGTTACTATGTTTATTTATACTTGCAATACAATCCCTCCCCTTTATTTGCCACGTTCAATGCTCTACTTACCTCCATTGCTCAGCTTGAGTCCCTAGGTATGGACTCTACCCCAATCTGCCACTTAGCCTTCTGTTCACGAGGTGCCTACGGGGACCAGACAGAAATGTTATCAAAGGGGCACCTGCTAACCATCTTATAGTCTCACGTGTCCTTCTCTGCTCTCCACAGGAATCTCTGCGATCTTCCAGCTAATGGTGTAAGATGTCAAGCATCCAAGAGTCTAGATCTGGGCTCGGGAGAGGGGATCAGAACCATCCACACTGCTACCAAAATGTGCAGTCGCACTTGGCGCGTGTTCCAAGCGCCTGATGCAATCACCAATAAACTATCTCAGACCCAAATAACCGGACAGTCTCAAATAATATGGCAAAGTACTACTTTATTATCAGCTGGTGAACAGTCAAATTGCAGCTCAAACACTCATCTATATTTTGATTATACAAAGGCTTTATACCTCAATGTACATCTCTCATCAGTTAGGCACTAAGCCAAGGCTGCTTCTTTGTAGTTCACCTTGCTGACTGTTCCCTTATCTGGGACTTTTAAGGGAGTGTAAGCACATCACTAGAGGTAGTATAGCTCGGTGGCAACGCGCTCGTCTTGAAAGCAAGACAACGCAGTGCGACACAGGTTCGAATCCCAGGTCCACACTTAGAAACCTCTTCGGTATTAAGCAGGTTATAAATAACCAATCATATTATACTACCATCTTCAGTTAGTCTCTAACGAATAGGCCTTGTTTAAGTCCTGAATCATGTGCGAGGAGACCACAATTTTGTCCATTTTGACCTTTCATTTAGTGCCATTTAATTCAATTATACTGGGTGCCATTACTCCTGTTGGCCTCTGGAGACTTGGTTGCTCAACCTGATATATGCTTTCTGCATCTTTGATCGTTCAGTAATTGGCACTTGCAAATGTTTTCTTCTTTTCATAACCCAAGCAAAATGTTTTGTGCGCACATAGCTTATCCTCTTTGACTCCCCTTGTGCCTTGCAATTATTTCTTGATGTAACCTCCTTGATCCCAGGCCAATAGATATTCTTTGTTCCTTGCACAAAGCTGTTTTCCAGAACCTTTCAGCTCTGGAGACCTGGTCTGTTTCTTAGGTAGTTTGGCTATTTTTAACATGAGTTCGACGCCCATCTTTTCATCATGGCCGCTTTACTCGTGTTATATATTCTCCTACAGCAAGCTTCGATATATATCTCATTTACCTTGCGTTTCTGTGTATACTGATTCTCTTCTCACTTATCTTCATGGATATGATTTCTTTGTATTTGCATACATTTCTCTTATTACTTCATTTACATCTTCATTCGCTAGGTATTTGCATATCGTTTCAGTGCATCTTTATGTCTTCTCTTCATGACATCACTTTGCTCTAGTCCAATTTCTCTTATAGCTCTTCTATGTCCAGTGGTGTATGCAGACATCCTTCCACCAAGTCAGTGCAATCGTACATTTGTAACGGTTGTCTAAGTGCAGAACGTCTCTCGGATCTTCGATGCAGTATTGGGACGATAACTGGGGTCATACAGTGCTCTCTTACTGGTATTGCAGTATGACGGAGGTGAGGGGGTGGAAACTAGAGAGGACGTATACATCTGCCTCTCTACAACCCATTGCTCCCTTTGTGTTGAAACCAAGTATCCTTGAACTGTTGCGATTAATTACTGTACCGACTAGCCTCCTGTCAGTATCCACAGTGCATCCCTTAACCGTCTTTGAAACTGTGTCCTCTGCATTCTTTTACAGCGTGGGTTGTATTTCGTAGTGTGCTTGACCTGTTTGTTGCAACAAACAAATGATCATGACCTTTCGGAGAACAGCCTGCCTCCATCCACGTTACCAAAATTAGACAAAGTTTATAATTTGCTTGTGTTTCCAATCTGTTCAGATCCTTTGTGGTGTACTAGAGGTGTGGGGCCGATTGATGGTTTAGAAACCAGTATTCATCCTTGAACCACTGGTGCCCCGGGAGTTGATTAGTCACACAGTGGAATTGGAGAGGTAAACCTGGGGAGTCCCACAGAAGAACAAATTACTTACCCCTGGTAATGTTGTTTCGACTGGATGTTCCTTCCACGTATTCGGCATGTTGGATATACTCCGATATCCTGCATACAGCTTTGAAACCTTTTTCAGCAGAGGACGCTGTGCGTCGTCGACCTCGTGTCCCTCGAGAGCCTCTGTCCTTCTAGAGTAGGACGTCGATGTTGGTATATATGGCATGCAGCACGACCATTGCCTCAGTTTGTGTTTTTCCTCTCACCAACACAGCAGTCTCGAAGATGAGACTACTTGAGCGTTAACAGAGAGGAAGGTGTAAACCACAGAAACTCCTTGACAGAGGGGGGGGGGGAAGGATGGGAGGGCGATCAGCGATACGTGGGAGGAGGATTCAGTCGAAAGAATATTACCAGGAGTAAGTAATTTGTTCTTCAAATGGATTGTGTCCTCCCACGTATTCATCTTTAATGTTCTCCCATAGCAGTGTGTTGCAGGTAGTGCGAAAGGAGTTTTTATTCTCGTTTAATTTTGGTTTATGCAGTATAACACAGCCTTTCCAAATCTGGATTCCTGGCCCGAAAGGGAATCTAAAAAGTAATATTTAGCAAATATATGTACAGAAGGCCAGGTGCCAGCATTGCAGATGTCTTATAGCGGTATCGCTCTCTGGAGGGCTGAAGAAGTGGCTACACCTCTGGTCGAGTGAGCCCTTAGATCTTCGGAAACCTCTTTCCCAGCAAGGTTGTAACATTCGGATATAGAAAGTATGATCCACCGAGACAGTGTTTGTTTAATGACTGCTTGTCTCATTCTGTGGCCCCGCATTGCCAACAAATAGTTGGTGGTCTACTCTTATTTTAGAAACCCTGTTGATGTAAAAGCTTAATCAGATCTAGAGTGGGCATCTAGACAGTAGTGTTTTGTAAAGGTGTGAACAGAACTCCAGGTTGCCGCTTTGCAAATGGACTCAAGAGGGACATTTGCAATGAAAGCTATGGAAGCCCCGGTGCCTCAAGTGGAGTGTGCTCTTGGCTTGAAGGGTAGTTCTCTCTTAGCAATAGTGTAACAGAGTGATGCATTATACAATCCATCTTGAAATAGTGTATTTTGAAACTGCATCTCCTTCTCTTCCTGCTGCCACCGAGACAAAGAACTGATTAGTCTTTCTCAATGCTCTAGTTCTTTCCATATAAAACATAACAGCTCTGCGAACATCCAGTGTATGCAGGCTCTTCTCCCCTAAATTTGAAGGGTTTTGAAAGAACGTTGGTAGTTCTATTGACTGGTTAACATGGAATTTAGAGATACATTTTGGTGCAAACCTAGGATGTGTGCGTATAACCACCTTATCCTTGTGAACTGTTACAAAGGGGTCTAGTACAGAGAGCGCTTGTAGTTCACTTACTCTCCTAATGGAGGTGATAGCTATTAGAAAAGCAGTCTTAAGAGTGAGGTCTTTAAGTGTTGCTTTGTGCATGGGTTCAAAGGGTGACCCCATGAGCCTGGTTAGTACCACATTTAGGTCCCATCCGGGAGCGGGGTTAGCTATGGGAGGGTGGATCCTCTTCACTCCTTCCATAAAGGCTTTAATAACTGAGACTTTCCTCCATGACACTTAAGTTGGGAAGTGGTGTATGCGGAAAACGCAGCTAAACGGACTTTAATAGAGTTACACCAAGCCGGAGTCTAGTAGGTGAGTCAGGTACAGAACAATTTGTGTGGGAGAGTTGGTGCAACTGGGTTGATGCTCCTTCCTCTACACCAGATGACAAATCTCTTCCATTTGCTAGAATAACAGTGACAAGTGTAAGGCTTTCTAGCCTCCCTGAGAATGTGCATGCATCTATGCAGGAGCTGTAAATGACCAAATTCTATGATCTCAGGAGCCAGGCTGCTAAGTTCATGGATGTAGTGTCCTGCCCTTGTCCTGTGACAGCATGTTGTACGGGAAGGGAAGTTTCACTGGAGGAGATAGAGACATCTCCATCAAGTGAGCGAACCATGGCTGTTGGGCCGACATAGAGGCCACCAGTATCATGGTAACTTGTTCCTGGTTCATCTTGTGCACTTGTTGAGAAGGGGAGTCGGGGGGGAAAAGCGTAAACAAATTTCCCTGACCATGGTATCGATAGACCGTTCCCCTTGGATTGGTTCTGGGGGTACCTGGAGGCGTAATCTTGGCATTGGGAGTTCTCCAGAGTTGCGAACAGATCTATTTCTGGGAATCCCCATTGTGTGAAGACGTCGAAGACGATGTCTTCGTGTAACCGCCATTCGTACTTCGAGGGCAGAGGGAAGTCTCTGCTGAGTTCGTCTGCTAGCAGATTGAGTTCCCCTGGTACATGTTGTGACAATAGGAACATGTGTCTGAGAGCCCACTTCCAGATGTTCTGGGACAGCTTGGACAGTCCTGGAGAGTGAGTGCCCTCTTGCTTGTTGAAGTAGTACATGGCTGTGGTGCTGTCCGTGAGGACCATTACTGCCTTCCCTTGCAGGTTGGCAAACTCTTATCTTGTAAAACGACGATATACCTGAGAAGAAATACCAGGAATCTCGGTTTGTATTCTCTATTTCAGTCCCTGCATTGGGAACAAGTAGTTACTCCCCAACTATAGCAGCACAAATTATGTTGACCGGATTGATCTGTTCTTAACTTTGCATCAGGACAGGCAGGCACATTCCTGCCCCACTTTATCTGCTATTGTCAACTGTATGTTTGTTTTTCCCGTTCCTCTATTTCTGCCTATCATTCCTTCTTCTTATCTGCATGTTTTCTTCTTTTATCCAACTCCATCTTCGGATTTAAACCTAAATCTCTTGTGACTAATGAACAGGAATGCATAAGGTGTGTGTTATTTTCAATTCTCTTTCATGTCTCTAATGATTACAACATAATAGGTTGTGCTTTTTTACTATCACATTTCATGTTTTGATTAAAAAATCACGGATATTGTTTGTAAAGTTTGCAGGTCTGGGGCGACAACCACCAAACAGTGATTTTCACAATCTGCCTGTGCAACCAAATACAGAACTGTTTTAATTCAATTGCGAGACCACCACTAGATCTGTCCGCTGGCCTGACACCACTGGCTGTTGAGCCACTCTTGCATTGGGTGCATGCGCAGGCGCGCGTGAGGTACCAAATAAATACATGACGCCATCATTCCTAGTAAGCGCATTGCTTTGTGTACCGTCACCCCTCGACCGGCCACATATTGAGGGATCTGAAACGGCATGTTTTGGACCCCCTCGTTGGAGGGGAAGACGAGGCCGTCCTTTGTTCGAATTAGAGCCCCTAGGAATTGTTTGATCTGGCTGTGGTCTAAGCTGGACTTCTTCTCGTTGATGGAGAAGCCCAGTTGAATCAAAAGGTCTACAGTCTTTTGGGTATTTGAGAAGCATGTTTCGTAAGAATCCCCTGTTATGAGCCAATCGTCAAGCGAATCGTCGAGGTAAGGGTATACTGGGATGGACAACCTGCGCAGGTGGGCCACTGCCACTACCTTCGTGAATACTCTTGGCGCTGATGCTATGCCGAAGGGTAGCACTCTGAACTGGTAGTGTTTGCCCTCCATCATGAACCTGAGGTATTTTCTGTGCGCTGGCAACATTAAAATATGAAAGTATGCATCTTTCATGTCCAGTGTTGTCATGTAATCTCCCTGTGAAAGCAGGGGGATCACCTCCTGTAAAGTCACCATACAAAACTTTTGAGGTTTGACAAATTTGTTTGCTGGGCGCAGATCTAATACAGGGCGCATGGTTAAGTCCTTTTTGGGTACAAGGAAGTACACTGAATAAATACCTTCCGTTACCTGAGATAGAGGCATGACCTCTATAGCTCCTTTTTCTAGTAGTTCGTCCACTTCTTGAAGAAGGATGGCGAGGTGTTCTGGTGACATGTGTCGTTCCATTGGGGGTCTGTACGTAGGGGAACTGTTGAATTCTATACAGTAACCGCGGGCTATGGTTGATAGTACCCAGCGGTCTGATGTTATACCCTCCCATGCTGGAACAAAGGATGTTAACCGGCCCCCGACCGGCGATGCATGGGAGGGGACCCGAATCTTTGAGTCATTTGGTGTTGGTGGCTTGGGAACCTCTAGGGGTGGGACCCCGACCTCTTCCCTTGCCACGACGTTGTCCTCTTTGGTTGTATTGTCCACTGGTGCCTTGGTTAGAGGACCAGTTACCCGCAGAGTATTGCTGCTGCTGTTCTTGCTGCTGGCGTTGGCCTCGAAAAAAGCGTCTGTTGCCATAACCACGTTTGTTGGGAGGCCTTGAAATTTGGTCTAGGGTTTTGATGGTGTCAAAATCCTTCTTTGCGGTCTCTAGTGCCTCATCCACCGCCTTCCCAAAGAGGTTGGCATCTTCTATAGGTTTGTTAATTAGAGATGCTTGTGTTTCAGGTTTAAAGCCTGAATTACGTAGCCATACATGGCGTTTGAGGAGGATTCCTTGGACTAGGGAACGGCCAGCCGTTTCTGCAGCATCCAGAGTATTTTTAATGATGCTTTGGTTGACTAAGGGCCCTTCAGGAACCGTGGCCAGAAGTACGTAGGGGTTCCGGTACCTCCTCGATGTCCTTACGTAGTTTGCTCCACTGTGCATCTGCGTAACTTGCCAGCAAAGAGGAGTTGTTGGCAATCCTTGTGGAAAAGGCAGCCGAGGCTGTAATCCTCTTTCCTAGGGCATACAATTTTTTACCCTCTTTAGCTGGTGGTGCCTCGCTGGTTGACAGCGGGACCCCTTGCTGTTTTCCTTGTATTTGTCACCACTAAGGAGTCTGGTACAGAGTGGCCCCTGACATATAACGGGTCCGATGGGGAGGGACTAATTCATTTTTCTATCCTCGGGTTGACCCCTCTGACTAACGCGCGTGTAGATAGCGAAGGGATAATTTCTCTCTTTACTGAGGCGAGGAGGGGAATGGTTTGGCTGACCGGGGGTTTCTCCTTGATCTTTTCTACAAAGTCTATGTCAGGAGAAATTTCCCCAGTCTCGATTTCGAAATGCGCTACTGCCTTGAGTAGTAGTGCATTAAAGGTAGGTTGATCGTCTATAGGTGACGTATTCCTAATAGGTTAGTCCTTGGGGGGCGGGGGGACAGGTTTAGGGTGTCAGGGTCTGGAAAAGCTGATGGGGACTGCCAGGGCTGTGAAGCGCCTTCTTCTGGGTCTTCTCCGAAGCCCCCACCACCCATATCTGGGTTATCTTCAGAACCTTCTTCCTCTAGGTTTTGTTCCCCTTCGTTGCCTAAGAATTCGTCATCCTCCTGAAAGTGGGGGTCCTCTTCAGTGAGGTCATATAAATCTACATCCTCTTGAAGGGGATTAAACAGTACTTGGCCCTGGGATCCTCCCGAGGTCCCTCTCTTGATCTCTTGGGTGTTTGAAGGTTCTGAGTCTCCATAAACCTCTCCATTTTGTCCATACAAAACTGGAGTCTCTCTAGGGTTTCTTGAGGTACCCTAGAGCGGTCGGGGGGAGGGCCTTCAGTTTGAAAACGCTTCGACCAATCCCATAACGTCGAAGAAAGGTTCCCATCTAGGAGTCCCTCTCGACGGAGGGGGCAGTTCCTACCTTCCTTCTGACCTTTTCGGCGTCTCTCGGGCCTCGTGAGCAGTGATCCAACGTTTGTTTCGCTGTCCATCTCTGGCTATCGGTGGAAAAAATCCACGCCAGGCTCTCGACAACTAATCTGTCTGTCGAGGGTACCCCTGGCGTTGACGTTACAGGCGCCGCTCGCTCTACGCAGACGGGCGCTCCGACGGTGCGCGTCGTCTGGCGGTTCAGTGAAAGCACCCTTATCTGGGGGTAGCCCAGTCGCTAGTCGCATTTGCGAGGGGGGCTTAAGACTCTTACGGTCTGAGGAGGCCGCTGGTAGGACCTGCGTCTCCATTGGCGCCAATGCTCTCTTAGTCGAGGAAGAGCCGTGGGTCGTGTGTTTATGGGAGTGTTTTTTGTGTGCGTCAGTGTCGCCGGGGTGTTCATCCCCATAAGCAGGGCGTGAGCCGAGCTTGTCGGGGCTGGGGACAGACGAGGAGCGTGACCGCTCCTTAGAGAGGTCTACGACTTCCGAAACGGACGTCGGGTTATCACATTCCTCGTCACTTTCAGCGGCGGCGTGTGAGGAATCAGACCTAGACATGGCGTAGGCTGCCCACCTTTTGACCCTGCGGTCCTTTAAAGTCTTAGGCTTAAGAAGCTGACAGGCCGCACAGCCGTCTTCTTTGTGGTCGAGGGGCAAGCAACAGTTACACCTTTTTATGCTCGTCTTTCCAGGTAAACTTGCCCTTACAACGCGGGCAAAACCTAAAGGGTGTCCTCTCCATAGCAGAGGAAACAATTGCATGTGAAAACAACCCGAAGGAAAGGGAGGGGAAAGGGAAAGGCATTCTCAAAGAGAAACAAATGTCCCACGACCCCACTCTCCCTACTGTATTTGGCCGGCAAGGCCAGGCCACGTGTTCGGTGAACGCCCAACAACCTCCGCCGTCGAAGGCACTGCCGTCGAAGATCTTGATCTGCGGTAAAACAGCTTTGCAGCTACAACGCCGAAGGAGGGATGTAAAGTATTATAAGTTAATAACGACCAAAGGTCGAATAAATGTTTTTGCAATGTCTCTCGAGGAGCTCTGCGTAAAGGCGACCAATATCTGGGTGGAAAAAAACAATCTGAGGGACCTCAACGCGTGAGGGATTGTGGGTACACTGCACGTCACTATAGGGATAGTGTTACAGACACGCCTTGTCAACGTCCCCTTTTCGATTACGAAAAACAAAATGCAATACTCCGCAGTGACCACTGGATGTCGGACTATGCACAGCATGTGATTCTAAGCAGATTAACAAACATCAGAAGTAATGATTCAAATGGAGAGCGTATCATGAAACTTATAGCGAAAATAAGATCCCAGACCGGAGCAATAAAAGTAACCGGTGGGAAGATTTTGGTCAACCCTTTCAGAAATTGGATGATTATAGGAACCTTGAAGAAGGAACCATGTTCCAGAGGGTGCTTGAAAGTGGACAGCACAGCCAGATAGTCCTTGGCTGTAGCAACCTATAGCCCCTGATGGGTTAAATGTAGTAGCAAAGAAACAAAACTGATGGTGTGTCACAAGTAAATGGATCAATTCCTTTATCTCTACACCAGCTGCAAAAGTTGTTCCAACGAAAACAGTATAAAGATTGTGTTGCTGGCCTTCTGGCGGAAAGCAAAACTTCCATGACATCTTCCGTAAGGTCCTAATCTTTGTACCTCAACCTCTAAGAAACCATACGTGGAGATGGACTGTCCTGATCTCTGGATGAGGAATGCAACCCCCCTCTTGTGAGAGAAGGTCCTCTCTTTGTGGAAGATTATTTTGAGGGCAGATGGACATTTCCAGAAGTTCTGGGTAGCACGTCCACCTAGCCGAGTCTGGGGAAATCAGGATCATGGACTTATAAAATTTTCGTAGCCTCCCGAGAACACGAGGAATGACGGGGACTTGCAGAAATGCGTACAGAAGTAGAAATTCACAGTCCACTACAAACACATTGCATAGAGCTGCTCTAGGGGTAAATTCCTTGGAGCAGAACGGTTTGCACTTCCGGTTGACACTGGTCGTGAAAGATCCAGTTGTGGGGTTCCCCAAAGGGTGAAGATCTCTTGAAGGACTTCCCAAACCAACTCCCACCCGTGGGAAACTCTACTGTGCCTGCTCAGAGCATCCGCCGCAGTGTTTTCTTCGCCGGCCAGATGAACTGCTGACAAATTCCTTCTTGCAGTGCCCAAAACCAGAGCTCCATTAACTCATTGCATTTCACTTAGAAGGTGACCCCACACCTCCTCTCTTGTTGAGGTAATGCATGGCTACTGTGTTGCCCGTCATTATCAGGAAACTCTTTACTCGTACAGAGGGCATGAAGGACACCAGCGCTAGTCTTATTGCCCTCAGTTCCAAAAGGTTGATATGCAGTTTGGACTCCAACAGAGACCAGTGTCTGCTGATTGTTAGACTGTTGGTGTGACCAGCCCTACCTGATAGGGAGGAGTCTGTAACCACCGTAATCTCCAGCCATGGTTGCCAAAAGGGTTCCCCCTTCAACATATTCTCCTTGACGGATCACCACAGGAGATCCTGCGCGACCCTGTTTGGGGTCCGTCCCAGATCCGTCATCCTGCCGTGGAACTGTGACCTCTGAGTCCTGAAGGACCACTGGCACCAGAAAAATGCAGGATGCCATGAGACCAAGCAACTTCAGAAAATATAAGGCTGGAAGATTTGAGGCACTTTGAAATTTGTTTACCATCTGTGCAATGTGGATAGCCCTCACCTCGGGTGGCGAAGCTTTCCCTGAGGAAGAGTCCAGGACTGCTCCAATGAATTGCAGCTTCTGGAAGGGACTTCTTGAAGTTGAGGGAGAAGCCCAGCTTGTGGAGAGAATGACAGGTGCTGTTCAGATGTTCCAGAGCCTGTTCAGGTGAACGGGCTCTAACCAGCCAATCGTCCAGGTAGGGATAGATGTGAATTCCCCCGCCTCTCCCCTCCTCTGTAAATTCATTGCCACCACCGCTATCAGGTTGGTGAAAACCCTCGGGCACAGGTCAGCCTGAATGGCAGTACCCGAAACTGATAGTGAGAACGGCCAACGGCAAATCTCAGTTATTTTCTGTGCTTGACATGAATCAGCACATGAAAATAAGCATCCTGAAGATCCCATGACACCATCCAATCCTGGAGCTGAAAGGCCTGGAGGATCTGCGAGAGTGACCATCTTAAACTTGTCCTTCCTGAGGAACTTGTTCAAGCATCTCAAGTTCAAGATGGGTCGCAACCCTCTGTCCCTTTTCAGGATCGGACAATGAGAGCGTCAGCCTGGATTTCTTGCCGCTATAGGTACCTGTTTGATTGCACCCTTCTCCAACAGTGTCTGAACTTCCTGTAGGAGGAGGAGTGGATATGGTACTTTCAAGGACAGGCCTCCAGGGGGACAGTCTGGTGGTCTTAGAAAAGAGGCAGTAACCCTGGCACGACTGTTTGTAGTGCCCAAGCATCTGTTGATTTGTGCATAAGGCAAGGCAGCGGATACTGCTGCAGCTCCACTGCCTGTACGTCCTCGACCGCCTCAAGGTTGCCTTCTATGTCCCCTCTAGTTAAATTGACCTCTTCCTCTGATAATTGAGGAATAGTAACGAAATAAACAATTTCTCCATCCCTGAGCAGAAGATGGAGCTGTTCGACCTTGTTGTGGCTGCCTAATGGGCTGACTCAAAGATTTAGCTGCTGCCTTAGGACTGCAACTTTTCAAGACTTTCGTCTGCGTTAGATCCAAACAACAAAGACACTTCAAACGGCATATCCAATAACCTGGATGGCACGTCAGAAGCAAAACCTGATTAAGAAGCCAGACAAATCGTCTAAGCACTGTACCAGCAGCCATAGATGGGCCAATACAATCTGAAGTGTCTAGCCCGGACTGCAATGATCAGCACATAGCATAGTTACCATCCTCTATAATGTTCATAAGGCCATCCCTTTAATTCACCCTCTGGGATGTGTTCAGATGCCATGGTTATCACCTCCCACCAAGTGTAGGTGAACTTCGCTATAGCACAATTTTGTTGCTTTCAGTGCCATACTCCCTACAGAGAAAACGTTTTTCCCCATGGCATCAAGCCTTTTATCCTCCCTGTCTGGAGGGACTGTGGGATAAGCAGCTCCCTTAGATGCAGCAGTAGCTGCTTGCACAACAAGGCTTTGTGGACTCAGATGTTTCGAAAGAAACTCTGGATCCGCTGATGAGGGTCTGTATTTTTTTGTGAAATCCTTGTTAACTGCAGGGAGGGTATCTGGATTTTTCTGGAACTCTATTCTTCACTGCTGTATGGAAGGGAAGGACTATGTCCTTAGAAGGTCCACTGTCCAAAATATCTGTAAGGTCATCCTGTTCATATTCGACAGATCTACCCCATCCAACATATTCAATAACCTTTGCCATTACTGATCTATAAGATGCTTCAGCATGACCTGAACCTTCAGGAGTGCCGAAATGAACCTCTGGAGAGGTGTCTAGACCACCGACATCCAGCAGGGTGTCCACAAGGTCTCATTTTGGATTCCTGGGATATCAGCTCCTCTGGAACACCTGTAGTGCCGTATTTCCTACCAAAACTATAAATGGGGTTTTCTTCATCCACCATTTTCTCATAAATAGAGGGCAAGTATTTTTCCCTGAAGTTTAAAAACTTCGACTGACTTTCAAAAGTCTGAGGACTTCGGCCCCGACTGTTTCGGCACCAATAGACTACTTTGACGCCGACAAATGGATCGGAGAAGGAGGATCCCTTTGAGGGGTCTAGGCCATGAGAGGCACACGAGATGCATTGAAGCCTTCGACCTACGGTCTGGGCTGTCGGGCGCGCGGTTAGTGGTTTTCACAGACAACACCATGTCAGCTTTTAGCTTTTTGCGCAATGGGTTCGGGAGTCTAACGACTTTAAGAAGGGGCTGGCTTTGCCACCTTCTCAAACACTTTAAAATCTGCCATCAGAACTTTCCTAGTTCCACGTGACTAGCCCCCTTTTTGAGGGAGGAATCTGTTGAGGACAATCTAGAGCGAGGACTCCTTTTCTTTAATCTCCTTGAAGATGACAAAGAGAACCGTCGAGATCTCCAACACCTCCAACTTTTACCATGCCTCTTGGCCCAGTGCAGAGATCTCCCTCTTGGGCGCTTATCTTCAGACAACATTTTTGTGGGGTTCACTGAAGACAAGCTCGGGGATGGTTTGCCCAAAGCAAGTTTCCACCTTGCACTAACGGTTTTCCAGTCAGACTGGCACGAGCAACAATCTTTGACGATGTGGCCCACCCCCAGGCACCAGAGACCTGCTCAATGAGGATCAGTTATGGACATCTTAGTCGAACACTCAGCACATTTCTTGAAGCCCATTTTCGGGGTATGAGTAGACATTTTTGTAGCGAACTTGCAGCTAGGCTGTGAATAACACAACGAGGCGAAGAACTGTTTCGAGAAGCCTCGCGTAAAAACGGAACTGAGGCAACAGCGCCATGCCTGCCATATATACCAACTCTGGGAGGACAGAGGCTCTCGATGGACACGAGGTAGAGGACGATGCACAGCGCCCTCTGCTGGAAAAAGTTTCTGAGCTGCAAGCAGGATATCAGAGTATATCAAAGATGAGGAATACTTGGGAGGACACAATCCATTTGAAATAGATTTCCTCCAGAACTTCCTGGCGCAGCTTCCACTCATGGGAAGCTGAAGTCGGTCTGCTTTATGCATTCGCTAAGATGTTTTCCACCCCAGCGAAGTTGGCCTACATCTGAAATGTTCTTTTACAGAGCCTAGAACCACGTGCAAATTGTTTCTCTGCACAGAGGCAATGATGCCCACACCACCCTATTGGTTGAGGTAGCGCATGGCCACTGTGCTGTCCATCAAGACCTGCATAGTCTTGTCTCACAGAGAGGGGAGCAAAGCAATTGGGATCAGCCCACATTTGCAGCGAATTGATGTTCTCCCAAGCTTCTTGCCGGAGACCAGAGTCCACTCACATTAAAGTCCAATAGGTGAGCGTCTCAGCCCTTCAGGGACGCATCCGTGTCCAGTCATTTGTGGCCTGGTTTGCAACGAAACATACCTCTCAATTGTTTGGCAGAGACCCCTATGCGAGATCTTGAGACACACTGTTCGAGACCAGACATGTTGCCCTGGAACTGAGACCATAGACCAAGGAGAAACACTGGAGCAACCTCATGCACAACCAGGCCTACAGCACCACTGGGATGCACTTAAGCATGATGGCCAGAAGGTGTTGAAAGGCAGGAGCTGGGACAATCCTATGCAAATGGATAACATGCACCATCTGAAGGATCTTCGCTACCTGATCTTTGGAGGGAAAGCCCTGTTCCAGCAGGTGTCGAAGACCGCTACGATGGACCGGAGGAACTGGGACAGAAACACATTGTATTTCTTAAAGTTCAGGGAGAAGCAAAGATGCTCCGACGCCAATTCCTGGGTGCAGAATCAAATGAGCCAATCCCCCGGGGTGGGTGAAGATCTAGGAAAACTGAGACAAATCGTAACAAACGCCAATGGTTTGAAGGCCCTGGGTGCCAAGGAAAGACCAAACAGCAGGACTCACAACTGGTAGTGGCTGGGTCATTGCAAATTGCAGGTACTTCATGTGCTTGTGATAGATCAGCATATGAATGTAGGCATTCTGGATATCCAAAGACACCAACCAGTCGTGCAGCTAGAGGACCTTAAGGATCTGGGCTAGTATAACTATCTTGAACTTGTCCTTGAGTAGGTGATGCATGATGGGATGCAGGCAGTCTTTCTTCAAAAACAGATAAAGTGAATACCATCCATGTCCTTGTTCCGAGAGAGGCACAATTTATTTTATTTATTTGCATTTATAAAGCGCACAGCGCTGCCCTGAGGCATCTTGGCGCTGTTACAGAAGACTTGAGCTCAACATGGCATAGGATGTAACATTCGCTAGCAGTGGTACGATGACAGTGGTAATCCAATAAAGTTATGCTTTGCTATGGGTACAGTGCAAGCATAACTGTGCAAGTTGGTTCAGAAACATTTGCGGAATAGGAAGGTTTTTAGATTTTTTCGGAAGGTGGTGTATGATTTTTCATTCCTTAGTGAGGTTGGCAGGGCATTCCAGTTTTTGGGTGCGAGGTATTGGAAGCTAGACCCTCCAGCTCTAGTTCTTTTGAACGTGGGAACATAAATCTGGTTGGCGCGGTGTGCTCTGGTAGGTTTGTTCGAGGTGTTGAGGGAAATTCTTTCTGGGAGATAGGGTGGGGCGTCTGATGTAATGCACCTGTGTGTGATGGCCATGGCTTTGAAGAGTATGCGTTCCTTTACTGATAGCCAATGGGCGTCTTTCCCTGCTTGCGAGATGTGTTCCCTTTTGGGAATGGTTAGCGCTGCCCGGAGCGAGTTATTTTGTGATTTGGAGTTTTTTTAAGTTGTTGATAGAGGTGCCTAGAAAAAGGGCATTACAGTAGTCCAGTTTGGTACCTATTGTGGCTCTGGCGATGGATATGCAGTTTTTGGTGGAGAGGAAAGGCTGGACTGCGTTGATCACCTTGGTGGTGAGCGCGGAGGCTATGGCGTTGACTTGGCGGGACATTGATAGTGAGGCATCTAGGGGAACAACTAGGGTTTTGACAGTCTTGGAGACTGTGATGATGGAGTTATCGATGTTAAAGGATTTATATTGAGGTGGGAGCTTGTTGAGAGTTTCGCTGGTCCCTACTATGAGGATATCGGTTTTATCCCTGTTTAAGCAGAGGCCGTTTGCAGCCATCCACGTTTGGATAGTTGCATAGATTTTCGTTATGGCTTTCTCACAAGTTGGTGCCCTTTCTCACAAGTTGAATGACCAACAGGGGGAGTGAAGGAGGCGAGGAAGGAGTAGGAGGGTGGTGAGATGGGCATAGAATAATCAGGAGGCAATATCCCTGCGCTATGACCTGAAAGGCTGCAACATCAGAGTTGGTGTAATGAGACTCCTTAATGAACAAGGATATTCCTACCCACAATCAAATGAAGTAACTCGGAGCCATCGTGGTTTGCACTGGATGCCAATCTGTTGGGCGGTGGTGTTAGGGCTGTTTACAGAGGGTGCTTGGCATCTTCCAAGAAGGGCAAAAGAGGGGAAGGGTCGAGAAGCCGGCTTCTGAACAGTGCTCGAAAGCTGTTCAAGTGCCAACACCAAGGACATAGCTCTGGCCTTGAAGGCTTGCAACTTCTTTAGCGATTTGTCAGCATCCCTACCAAACAGGGTATTCCTATAAATAATGCATGCCTATGGGTATGGAATTAATGTTAGGAGCAAATACCAAGGTCCTCATCGAGGAATGCTGGAATTGAAAAGACCTGGAGTACATCCCACGTGCCACAAAATCAGCAGTGGCCAAGCCAGACTGCAGGATCTGACATGTGCCTCTTTGCATGCACCAATAAGAGTTGAAACTATCCTTCCATCTCTCCTCAGTAGACCAGTTCTTCACATCCCCAGCAACTTCACTCCAAAGACCATATTCCTATTACACCAATGAACAAGTAGCTTTGACTGCCCTTAATGCAAGGCTCCCAGACGCAAAGAACTTGTCGCAACATGGCAGCCAGATTTTTGCTATCTCTGAAGGATGGCAGGTATAGGAAGGATGTGGCCTTCAGCCCTACAGTATCAGACTGCACCAACAAATTCTCTGTAGAGGGGTGGGCAGAGGGAAAATCAGGAAACAAGGAAGCTTCCAGCTGGATGACACTTTTGCAAGGTCTTGATTCATCACAGGGATTGATACCGACCTCTCTCAGGTCACCAAAACAGGAGCAGCCACTGCAGGGTTACAAGGACAGCTGTTCCCCATGGAGTGTCCTAGCCCAAGAGGTCTGTCGGGTCAAACAGGACTTGAGGCTTTGTTGGAGCAGACAAACACAAAGTCCTCCATAAACTTTGCAATAGACCTCGGGGAAAAGAAATGGTAGGGCTTGCTAGGCAAAGGCACTGGGATAATGTCCAACTCAAGAGAAGTTCCCAAATCACTCCGGTCCTGGAGGTCTTCAACCAAATTCAGAAGCCCCCCCCCCTTCCTTAAAAGCTACAGCGCCACTGGAGTAAAGTTGTTCCAGACCAGTGGGAAGGACATCCTCTTCCTCTTGAAAGAAATAGGTACTCTTTGAAAGGCACTGGCCTCTCAAAGGATGAGAGCAATGATGAAAGGAGCCAATTTTAGAGTGTAGCGAACCAGAACCAAGACTTGGACCAGAGAACATGGTTCAACTTTAGTTCAATTAAATGAAAGAAAAGCACCTCACTGGCCCTACTGCTAAACGTGGACTCTCTTCCTAACAAACTAAAACCAAGGTGCTCATCAAGGCTGTCCAGAACATAATCCTCCGTCCTAACCGGTCCAACTATCTGGCCCTACCACTAGATGAAAAAAATAAATAAGAAACAGGCTTTCACACTGGGGCTCACTCACCATCTTTTTAGCTGTGCCTCTGTGCAAGACAACTATAATAAAAAGAATATATACCTCCCAGGACATGGTTCCTCAACTGGGTCATGGCAACATTTCATACACAGGATATCAAAATGTTTCTCAGTTGCTCGTAGGAATAACTCAGTCTTTGATCCTTCCATTCACCAAAAGTTCAATTCTTTTATTCAGTGGAGTATTCGACTAATCCGCCTCCAACAGCTTATGCTGAAGCCCACATCGTCCCATCAAGATTTCCCACTCTGGGTAAAGTGAACGTTACACTTTGCCCCTCAATATTCTTTTTCTCTTGATTCTGTGTCATCAGTTCTTGTGTCCCTCAAGACCCCTTGGTTCTGTTGCAAGCTATAAACCGGCTCCTGGACTTCTCTCGTTACTTTCTATCAGCGATTGCGTCCCTTTCTAGTCTTGGGACGTTGCAAAATTGACATAGCTTTACTTTCCACACTCTCAGCAGTCTGGGCTCTCCGGTCCAAATTTAGACTGTTTCATGTCTCCTTTGCCAGTTAAGGGCTTAGGGTTTGGATTGCCGCTCACAGCATTTAACCGCCCCTTCCCTTCTTCCTGGGCAGCCCAAGTACTGCCTTTCTTGCAGTGCTTTTGCCAGGGAGGGTCGATGATGCCTTTATCAGCAGTGTTCGCCCCTGCCTGCCGTTTGGGTGCCTCTGGTTGTGGCAGCCCTGCATAATCATGGCATGTTTTTTCTCTTTTTTTCTCCCCTCTCCCCCCCCCCTCTTTCACCATCTGTAGTTCATGGTACGCAGCTGTAGAGCTTCCGCCCCCCAGCGTTCCTGAATTCAGTGGCATTTCATTAGATCCAGCCCACCAGGCCGTTTGTGTAGTCCCACCTCCAGGCAGTCTCTGCTCCGCACTGCAGCGGCCGCACAGTGCGTCTCCTCCACCGCTGTGCAGCTCGGTGTCAGGTAGTCTCCTCCACCAGGTGAGAACTTGAATATTTTTATAGTCATCTTGATAGTGAGAGGTAACAGGCTTCCGATTAAAATATGTTGAGTATGAGGAAGTTTCAGGAGTGCCATCAGTGAAATAAAAATGCCTTTTCACATTTACTAGTTCTGTGGTTACCATATAGGCTAAGAACAGATTTTATAAGGTTTCTTACCCTACCTGGGAGACCTTGTCCCCAAAGAGGGAGTCAGTCGCAGCGAGGTCCCGTTTGCCCAAAAACCCTTGTGAGGGTCTTGAGGAGTGGGCTTACCTCCCTAGCCTCAATGAGTGGGGAGAAGGGCTGAATACTCTGGATTCGTCACTAGAGGCGTTGGCACCCAAATATAAAGCTGTACTGCGCTAGGGCAGCACAGTGACCATCGACTGAGCAGGAACGAGCCATTAGTTTTGAGGTTGCAATCTGAAGAGGCGCCTCGTCCTGCTTCACATAGCACAGAGGGCCCAGCGGTCACAGTTGGTGCCAGAGCCGAAACCAATGGTGACTTGTTGAAGATGTCAAACATCTACTGCCGGAATGCCTATCACACCACCAGAGTAGAGGACTCAATATTGAATGGTACCTTGGGTGTAGATGGCGATTCCTCAGAGGTCTCCTGAGGGTACAAGTGATGACTTTGCCTTCTCCAGGACAAAAGAAAGTACGATTCCTGTAAGGGTCAGAAGGTAACCTGGTCCTCTTTATACAGGTTTTCTTCTCTTTCTATCCAGAAAATACTTCAGCTGCTAAATAGCAGTCTTCCTCGGCTCTCTACACAGAGACTTGGAAGGCATCTGCATTTCACTTTTGCAGACATACGTAAGAGAAGCATTGTGGCATGCACCCTTCGAGCTTTGTAGTGCATAGGCTGACTGAAGCCACAATCCTCTGTCGTGATCCTCCATAAGGCATTATAAACACCACCTTTGGGGGTCCATTTGCCTCCCACAGTCATAGCAGGTTTTAGCTGAAGGCCTTACAGGCGAGTGGTTTAAGGCATGATGCAGCAAGTTACAAATCTCTAGTGTCTTTTTCCAGAATTGTACTGAGTGTTTGAAAAAAAGAAACCAAAGTCATTGGGCGCGAAAGCTCCATATATATTGACCCCAGAATCCTGTCTGGTGTAGGGTGCGGAACTGTGCCGGGCTGACCAATTGCGGAGCTGGCCTGCACTCACTTGTGGCAAAATAATTTCCGGAGACAGCTGGGGGAATATCAAAGATGGGGAATAAAGATGAGGAATCTGTGGGACGAAGGAATCCATTAGAAATAACTGCCCACATACCATGCATAAAGAAAAACAACCGAATCAGAGCTATATAGCCCCACATTTTCCTCCAATTGATATGCCCAAAAGAATAATTCAAGCACAAAAAAAAAAAAACTTGAGAAAAAAACTGCAGCATCATGTAACTGCAAAGAAATAAAGCTATTCATTGAACAAATAAGCACCCAAAAGAAAACCGGAAAATGTCATGTTCTTACAATCCCCCTGCATTCATAAATCTTACAGGAGTCAACTGAGCCTTTAGTTCAACAAACCCAAAGTGCCACACAAAGTGCCACACAAAATCACTGATGCCTTAAAATCTTACAAATAAAAAAGAATCTGTTACATATACATGCAACTCAAAACACTCACTGCTATTGACAATTATCTCAACCAGCAAATGTTTAAAAATCATGATTAAGATCCTTTTGAATTTTAATCTTCAAAAATGTACAACTACCAACAACAGGGTTTGCAAATTCTTAGAAATCCCACTAGACCTGCAGGGCGAGTTCCTTAGTTTACATGCTCAACCAAAGAGAAGTGCACTTGCCCCAAGGTGCCTGGTGACAAAATATTTACCAGTGTTTTTTGTAAAATGGTGCATGTCGCCATAAGCAAACTTTATATTTGCTGCAATGCTGTCAAGCATGCACAGTGAAACCTGCATTTGACATTTACTGTAAACAGTAAATTAAAAATAAGTTTCAAACATCGCCATACTCACCAGCAAGGCCAAATATCATGCAAATGGTGCTTGCCCTGCATAAAAACTACTCACCAATGCTAGTGGACTAGTAGATATTTTGTGCCCTGTAACAAGTAACATCACCTGAATAGGTTTTAAATATGCCTCCGAAAGAGAATTACATGGAGAATAGGAATCCCAGTCTTTCAAGATGGTTGCTGCGTAAACCAGCCAAGAAAGGGGAGTTTGGATTCCCTGATTGGCTAAAATATAACCATTACTTTATTTTGATGGCTTCTGCTGATTTGCACAGTGGCAAAGAGTGTGCGGTGGGTGGGGGTAGGGCACCCATGGTGATAACATATCGGGAAGTGGCATCACTCTCCCTACCCCTGGAGAATTCTACCGATAGAATTTGCTTTCGGAGGCGTATTTAACACCTATTCAGGTGATGTTACTTGTTAGTAGTTGTATATTTTTGAAGAGAACAATTCAAAAAGACCTTGATTTGTAAATATTGGTACCTCAACGACAATCGCATTACATAACTATATACATTAGATTAGTGGCTGGTGGCTTCCTGCCCCCTAGTTGTTGGTCTCTACTCTCCCACTTTGCTTGAACTGCAACATCTCCTTAGCTGTATGCCTGTGCTACCAAAGCCACTAGGGTTCATTCAGGCATCATTTAAAAAGTGATGTAATGAAGATCAAGGTGTAGCAGAGGGCCTCTAAGTTGTGTCCCATTGAGTGAGCCAAAAAACATGGTAAAAAGGAAGGCCACCGTGTGGCTGCCAGTGACCCCTCCAGGGTGAAAAAGGAAAGGAAAAGAGAAGAAAGGCGAGAGGGAGAAGAAAGGCGAGAGGGAGAAGAAAGGGAGGATTGCGTTGAACAAGCATTTCCAAGCCTTTTTGAAGGAATGTGTCTGTAATGGATAAGGAGTCCAGGGGTTGATTAGGATGACCAGAAAGTGGAGTATGTGCAGGGTCAGATGTGGGATCACATCTCATATCCTTGGGCAGAGAATGAGCCTTGGGGGATGGGGAGGAATGTTTTAGATACCAAATACTGCCATCGACTTCCCAAGAGGACCTGAACAAGAGGCTAGCTGCAACATAATTGTGGCAGCAGCAGAGATCTACTCCCAGTGTCAGCCATTTCCAGCCTTGAACATCGCTTTCATCTCAAGGCATTGGTACAGAGTCCCTCCTGCAACGCTTATAGAAAGTGGAAATCAAAAACTCAACCTCCAAGCGCTCACACGCAAGACCAAAGGCCACCTAGCAACTAATTCAACAACAAAGTGCCACCAATCTCCTTGAACGACACTCATCTCCAACTCCCCCAGTTTGTGCACTGAAGGCCGGACAGATTTGGTAGGTCAGGCAGATAGCACAAGTAACTGGATTTCTGGCTCCACAGACTTAAACACTAAGGGGTTCATTTTAGAAACCGGCCGTGGCGAATGCCTGGAGAGGTAGGGTCTTTGAGCCCACCAACTAACTATGATGAGAATGGCAATTGATCTGGCCAAAAATGTCCTCGATCAGGCCAATGCAAAAATAGATCTTCTGCAAGCAAAGGTGGACGCTGTGAGGACAAAGTGTGACCTCCAAGGGTGGGAATTACTAACAATTCAATCTACTCCTCACCTCACACTACATCGGACACTCTACTTGGTCAGCTGTCGTGGTCAAGGACTTCTCAGCACCTGGACCCGTGACAGTGAGTAATCAGCAGGGCCAGCTAAAAGGAACATACAACCCTGCTAAACATCACATCATAGTAAGATCTAAGGGGGTTTTCATGCAAACAGTACCATGGAAGCATAGCTACTCAAACACGAACAAGACACCACTCGACACCCAGTATCGTACATACTGCAATGTCTGCAAATGGGCCCTTTCTCCATCTCCTGCTTGAAGCAGCCCCTGTGATAGTTAATATGATGGGAGCCCTGTTGTTTCTGCAAGGGGTATGGGAGGGTGCACAATCTGAGATTAACAAGGCAATACGCTGGCTTAACACCAGGCGGCAGAGGTAGACTGAACTCACAGGAAAAATGCAGCTGATGCATAAACCTGGCCGTCAAAGGGATGCTCACTGTACATGTTTAAAATCAAACCATGCGTTAATGTCATATTCATGTCATGGAACATATGCAGGCTAGAAAGTAGAATGGAGGATGGAGATTGAAAGGATTGGGTCAGACAAGCACAGAGAACTGCTCTGCAGAAAACCTGGCATGCGAGTCCCCCGGCAGTGGACTGTTTTCTAGTCTTTGAAAAACTTGCTCAAAAGAGCCTGGGGTTGCTATGCATCTGTGGCCTTAGATGTGTGGGAAGCAGTTCTACTGCCCAGAGATTGGACCAAGATCTTTGTGACTCACCCAACCCTCTGTCTCCAAGCCAAGGCTTCGGTCATGTCCGCATTGGTGCATTTACAATGCCCCCAGGAACACAAATATGACCGATCCCTCCCACCCCACACCTCCGGGGGACAATCCTAACTACTTGTTAGTACTTCTGGAAGGCTTCGACACATTTCCAGATTACGCGCTTGAGTGTATGCCCACCATTTTGTGCTGCCCGATTTTAACGCTAAACTAGGTGCCCAATCACTTGGCAATGATGACATCTTGCACAAAGAACAGATGGAGGCTTATGAAAATGAAGACTACAAAAAGAAAAGGGAAAAGGCAGGAGACAGTTATGGAAAATTCTGTACAAAACCTTAGAGAACACTGAACAGCATAACCAGCCTAGACTCCCCAGCGGATCATACATTTACATCGGTTAAGGCAAAGTCACTGAATGACTATATATTCGCTCGGGCTTACCAAAGCTCAGGCTGGCGGGCCGTTAAATACCATGTCCACCCCCTCCCACCCCCTGGGCCTGGGCTTGAAATCTATAATCTCTCTACCTGCCAGTTAGGGTTGCAGAAGGGGAATCACCATTAATCAATGCCCCCTCTTCAATCTAATGATGCAAAATCCATGCTGCGTCAAATGGGAGAAGTTAGCCCTGGGATTTTTAGACTTTAGTACAGCATTTGAAGTGGCCCCCAGGAAAAGACTTGAGATAAATCCCGATTATGGGCTTCCTACTGGGCCTTTTTAACTGAATAGTGGAGTTATACCAGGAAAGCAATGCAGACATGAGGTTTCAGAGATCACACAGTTTACGAAAAAGGTGTGGTTTTGGCTTCCTTATCATTTACCCTTCTTACGAATGGGAATGGGTTCACTTCTAAAAGCAACTAGCAAATATTTAAAAAATATCAGGTAGGCCTATCCGCCTGTTGCTTTCAGAATTTGTATTGGCTAAAAATGAGTTGGCCCTCAAGACATTTAATTATCAGGCAATTAACCTTTCTTGCAATCTATGGAACAAGTTACTTACCTGTAACTGTTGTTCTCCAGCATGGGTCTGGCATGGATTCACATGCTCATGAATATTCCCCGTCGTCAGGCTGGGAATCCTCGGTAAAGAAAAAACCAGTATCAGTTTCGTTTCTGATCTGTCTTTCGTAGTAATAACCAATCACTGGTCTCTGCGTCATACTGACCACAGCCAATGACTGCCCTCTACCTAAGCACCGCCTCTGGCAGCCATCTTCAGATTTGGAAGCACGTGAAGTGGCAGTATGACCAAGTGAAGAGCTGCAGAGGGGTAGGCGGGAGGGTTCGCATGTGAATCCATGCCAGACCCATGCTGGAGAACAACAGTTACAGGTAAGTAACTTGTTCCTTCTCCAGCATGGGGTCTGGCATGGATTCACATGCTCGTGAATAAAGAATACATAGCAGTACACACATGCACAACCACGGGAGGTGGCAAAGGCTCAACATTAAGCATCACATCAACTCAACATTAAGCATCTTACCTCCTCACCAGGCTCACCTCAGGCGAACAGGTTGCGCAGCACTGCTTGGCCGACCCTGGACTCCTCCCTGGAATCCCGGTCGACGCAGTAGAATTTCGTGAAGGTGTGCGTCGACCTCCACGTAGCAGCCCTGCATATGTCCAGCAGGGGCACACCAGATAGGAACGCCGTGGTAGCTGCGATCGCTCTGGTGGAATGGGCTCTCGGACGGCCAGGCAGCGGTCGGTTTGCCAACCGGTGACAGTACATGATACAGCCGGAGAGCCATCTGGAAATGGAAGCCTTCGAGAGAGCCTTCCCCTGATTGACAGGTCCAAAGTTCACAAAGAGTTGTGACGTCTTCCGAAAACACTTCGTGCGGTCTACGTAGAACTTCAGCGCTCTAGCCACATCCAGCGAGTGCAAAGTCCTCTCAGCCGGCGACGAAGGCGACGGGAAGAACACAGGCAACACCAAGGGTTCGTTGAGATGGAAGTCCGACGGCACCTTGGGCATGAAGGAGGGGTGCGTCCTGAGCACTACCCTCGTGTCGTGGAAAGTCAAGTACGGGGCCTTGCAGGAAAGGGCCTGGATCTCTCCCACTCGTCGTGCGGAGGTGATGGCCACAAGAAAAGCTGTTTTCCACGATAGAAACTTCAACGGGGCCGAGTGCAGAGGCTCGAACGGAGGTCCCATGAGCTTGGTCAGCACCACGTTGAGCTCCCACGCCGCGGCCGGAGCCTTCACCGGCGGGAACGATCTGAACAGTCCCTTCATGAACTCCTTCACCAGACGATGAGACCACAAGGACGTCCGCCCCGTGGTTCTGGTGTATCGGGAGATCGCAGCAAGATGAATCTTGATGGACGCGTGTGCCAGACCAGCTTTGGCCAGCGTCAGCAGGTACGGCAGTACTTGGGGAGCCGTAATCCGTAGAGGGTTAATCTTCTGTGCGTGGCACCAGACAGAGAACCTCTTCCATTTGTGTCCGTAGCATTTAAGAGTCGAGGACGCCCTGGCCTTTGCAAGAACCTCTCTGCAATCGGCCGGTATGTCGTATCCTCCAAACTCTAGCGCTGCAGGAGCCAGGCCTGCAAGTTCAGCGACTTCGGGTCGTGGTGGAGGATGGCGCCTCCTTCCCTGGAGAGTAGATCTGCGTCCGCCGGCAGCTTGATCGGCGGGGACGCTGACAAGTCCAGAAGGTCCGGGAACCATATCTGCCTCGGCCACGCAGGTGCGACGAGGATCATCCTGCACCGTGACCTCTTGAGCTGGTTGACGAGCCGGATTAGCAGAGGCAAGGGAGGGAACGCGTAGAGGAACAGGCCCTCCCAGGGGAACGAGAAAGCATCGCCCATGCTCCTCGTCTGGGGAAACCTGCTGGCGAACCTCCGGCACTTGGTGTTCGTCGCCGTCGCGAACAGGTCGATCTGGGGTGTGCCCCACCGTCGGAAGAGGCGATCCACCAGATCCTGCCGTAGTTCCCACTCGTGGCACGAGCGCAGCTCCCTGCTGAGTGAGTCGGCGATGGTGTTTTTTATACCTGCCAGATGAAACGGCACCAGAAAAATCCCTTGGGCGACGGCCCAATGCCACAGGTCCTGCGCCTCCTTGGACAGCGCTAGGGACCTGGTTCCGCCCTGTTTCCTGATGTAAAACATGGTGGTGGTGTTGTCGGTGAAGATCCTCACCACCTTGCCCTTGAGGGACGGAAGGAAGGACCTGAGGGCCCAAAACACTGCACGGAGCTCCAGGACGTTGATATGCAGGGACTTCTCCGTCGGGAGCCAGAGTCCTCTTGCGTGCAGATTTTCGGTGTGCGCTCCCCACCCTTCCAGGGAGGCATCCGTGGTCACAGTCTCCTGGTGGGCTGGGGTCTGGAAGTCCATGCCCGCCGTCAGATGCGCGCGGGTGCCCCACCACCGTATCGCTCGTCGGAAACTCTCGTCGAGCTTGATCCTTTCCTCGAAGCTGCCCGTCGTCTGGATCCAGCGCGCATCCAGGAATTCTTGCAACGGGCGCATCCGGAGCCTGCACATGGGAATGAGGTAGATGCAGGAAGACATCATCCCGAGGAGGGACTTGATGGACCTCACCTTGGCCGCGTCGGCCACCAACATCCGTTGCACCTTGCCCAAGATGGTCCTGGTCCTCTCCTCCGACGGGGAGGCCAGAAGGGACACTGTGTCGAGCCTCGCTCCCAGAAACAGTGCGACTTGCGCGGGCACCAGGTGGGATTTGGCGTAGTTCACGGAGAATCCCAGGTCCGTGAGGAGTTGGACGGTCCTTGCCGTGTGGACCACGGCGAGCTCCCTCGTCTTGGCGCGGATGAGCCAGTCGTCCAGGTAGGGGTAGACGTGAATCCCCTCGCGGTGCAGCTGCGCCGCCACCGGTGCGAGGCACTTGGTGAATACCCTGGGTGCCGACCGTAGACCGAAGGGAAGGACTTTGAACTGGTAATGACGCCCTTGGACCACGAATCTGAGGAATTTTCGGTGCCCCTTTAGGATGGGAATGTGGAAGTAGGCATCCTCCAAATCCAACGACGATAGGAAGTCTCCTTCCTCCAGCTGACCCAGGACGTGCTGGAGGGTGACCATCCGGAACTTCTGCGCCTTGATGAACTTGTTCAGACGTCGCAGGTCTAGGATGGGGCGCCATCCTCCCGTCTTCTTCTTCACGAGGAAGTATCGCGAGTAGACTCCGGAGCCCCGAAGCCTCTTTGGGACGAGTTCGATGGCGCCCTTTCTGAGCATCGCCTTTACCTCCAGGAGAAGTTGAGGGACGTGAAGTTCTTTCCTGGCCACGGGGGGGACGCGCGGGCACCTTCTTTGAAACACGAGCGCGTGGCCCCGGGCCAGGGCGTCCAGCACCCAACGGTCGGTGGAGATGGACTCCCACACGCTGACGAAGCCCGCCAGCCGGCCTCCCACCGGGGTGCTTCGGTGGGGGCCCGACCCCACGGCCGGTTCAATCCTGCTTGGACGCGGCCTTGCCGCCTTGACCTCCTTGGCGACGACGGCGGGGTCCGCTAGACTTGCCTCGTCCTCTGTAGGCCTCTTGCGACGACGAGCGGGCCGCTTGACGGTAGGAAGCGAAACCGCCGCCGGAACCTTTGGAGGCGCCCTTGCCTCCGCCGCTCCGAAAGGGCGTTCGTCGTTGCTGCAGGACTCCAAGGGCCCTGGCCGTCTCAGTATCCGCCTTGATGGCCTGAAGGGAATCGTCCACTGTCTTCCCAAACAGGTTGTTCCTGTCGAAGGGCATGTCCAGGACTCTGGTCTGGACGTCCTGCCGAAAGTCCGTAGCTTTGAGCCATCCACGAAGTCGAAGGCAAACGCCGTTGCCCAGCTGGCGGAACCCAGTGTCGGCGATGTCCGTCGCCACGGTGATGGCGTGGTCCGACGCCACCTCACCTTCCTGCAGGATCTCAAGGGCCTCCGCCCTCTTGTCGTCCGGCAGAAAATCCAGCAGGGGAGCTATCTTGTACCAGAGCTCCCTGTCGTAGCGGGCCACGATAGCCAAGGCGTTGGCCGCTTTAATCGTCGTCGCTGCCGACGATATGACTCTACGTCCCATAGCATCCAATTTCTTTCCCTCGCCGTCCGGCGGGGAAGTCGATGTGGAGGCCGCACCCCCCCCGCTTTCTTCCTGGCTGCCGCGGAGACGACGGAGTCCGGGGTAGGCTGCGCCCGGAGGCATAGGGGGGCCGTGTCCGGGACCCGGTACTTTTTCTCGTACCGGTCTCTTCTAGCTGGCGTCGTGGAAGGGTTCTTGAGGAGGGAAAGGCCCTCAACCCAAATGTCGTCCAACAGAGGCACTGCGAGGACCGTCTTCCTCTTGGCCTCGCGCCGCTGATAAAGGAAGCCTTCCTTTTTCTTCTCCTCAGGGCAGAGTTGGAAAAGCTCGGAAGCCCTGGAGATCATGGAGTGGAAAGATCCGATCTCGTCGGGCGGAGAAGCCCTGGTGGGAGGCGACGACGGAAAATCCTCGTCCTATGCCTCGTCGTCCGTACCCGTCGCTGCCGTGTCAGTCCCCGTATCATCCCCTCGGGTGGACGGGGAGGAGGGCTGGACGGGGCGCGACGGTTGAAAAGGAGGTGGTGGATGGATCCTTCTTTTCTTGGTAGGGGGAACACCAGAAGGTCCCGGTTCTGGATCCCCCGACGGGAGAGGTTCCTCCGTCGGCAACGGTAGCCTCGTCCTTATCTCGGAGCATAAGGACTGTATGGCCAACAAAATGGCCGCCGAGTTGTCTTGCGGCGCTGGCAGAGGGGAATCCGACGGGCGAGCAGGGGCCCCGTCGGTATCCTCGACGATGTCGTCGTCACCTGCGTCGGGGTCCATTCCGACGGGCTGGCCTTCTTCCACGCCTAGGCCGTGGCTTAAGACCTCGATCAGCTCCTCTTCTGAGGTTGAGGCCGAATCTACGACGACGCCCTGCCCCCCCTTCTTCTTCCCCACGGAGGGTTTCACGGGGGTCCTATCGATGGGCACAAAGGAAGACTCCCTCCGCGGAGGCAGGGAGATTCTGGGCCCTGAGGTCGCCACCACTGGTGTAGCCACCACAGGCTGAGCCAGGGCCGCCGCGACCGTTTCGATAGAGGGCTTGGTCGGATGGATCAAGGCCTTCACCACCTTAGGTGCGCTCACCGCCTTATCCTTGAGGGAGGGGGCACTGCCACGCTCCTCCTCTGCCTTAGAGCTCGACCGGGGCCTCTCCAGGAGCTTCGCCGGGTGCTCGGCCTTCCTCTTACCCGACCCAGAGCGTTGGCTCGTGGTTGATGGTGCCGGGGAGGGTGCGCCCTGCCTGGCGCCCGTAGAGCCCGACCGTTCGGCGCTCCCGGTGCCAGCGGACTCGCGGTGCTTGGCCTTATGTTGGGCCCCCGTCGCCGGGGCGCCCTCAAAGGTCTTAGAAGACCGCTCGGATTTCTTCTTCTTCTCGCCAGACGGGCTCTTACCCTCCAGCCAGTTGGCGAGACGTTGATGGCGGTCCTTCATGGTCCGTTCCGACATGTTGCCGCAAAACGCACAGTCCTTCTCCACGTGCGTCTTGTCCTCATGAAGGCAGTAAAGGCAGAAAGAGTGTTCGTCCTCCTTGAAGACGTTCTGCAGCTGGCATCCAGGGCAGACCCTGAACAGCTTTCCGGGCGTCGAGCTTCCCTTCTCCTGGGCCATCTCCGAGACCGGGCCTGAGAAGCTTCTGGAGTCCTCCGAAGCGTAGCTCGACGAAATCTTCACCCTTGAGGGGCACAGATGAATCCGACACGGGTCCCCGTTGATCGGATGTAGGATCGGTGGAGCTTGAGGCTCTTTTGACCGAAAGAATCGAAGTTTTTTGTGAAAAAGCGCGAAAAATAGCACTAACGCTCGAGAGCAATAGCACGAGGATCCCAACACATGAACGTGCGGTAAAAATCTGAAGATGGCTGCCAGAGGCGGTGCTTAGGTAGAGGGCAGTCATTGGCTGTGGTCTGTATGACGCAGAGACCAGTGATTGGTTATTACTACGAAAGACAGATCAGAAACGAAACTGATACTGGTTTTTTCTTTACCGAGGATTCCCAGCCTGACGACGGGGAATATTCATGAGCATGTGAATCCATGCCAGACCCCATGCTGGAGAACGTGTGATCCTCAGATAACCATTGCATGAAATAGCTTTAAACAATCTTTCAGGGCCAACCTGTCTCTGCAGGTTGGTGGGTGACTCTGTAAGAAGAGCCGGAGAGCTATAGAGCATGAAATCTGTGGCTGTCCACAAAGAGCATGAGGGGTAAACCTATAAACCACCACTGTCTTCAGCGGCTTTTCTCCAATCCCCCCTCGAAATGGCAGACCTGATGTAGCCCTTAATCACTCTGTTAAATCTTTCAATCATACCATTGGCTTCTGGGCGATATATTGAGCTGGTTTTATGTTCTATGTCATTCATTTTCAAGAATCCCTCAATTTCCTCTGAAACAAGTTGGACACTTGTCAGTTATAATGGTAGCGGGGTAGCCATCCCTTCTAAAGATTACGCCCAGAGAGAAGTGTAATGATATCTGGCACACACATTCTGCACCCATGAAATGTCTACTCAATATGAAAGCACATCATCCACCACAATGCAATACTTAAATGTTCACCGAGTTCTCAGTAGTCCCACAATATCTAGACCTACTCATGCCAAAGGCCCAGACGGGATGGACATCAAAGTCATTGGTTCTACTCTCGTGACACAAATCTTGGAAGTGTCCTCACAAACTGCACAATCTCTGATGACCCTTCTCAACTTGCAAATCCACAACTGGCCGCCAATAGTCCTGGTTTATTAATTGCTTTGTTTTGGTCATTCCCTGATGACCTTCATGTGCCATTTCTGCAACGTTCTCTCGTACTCCAAAAGGAGGAAACAATTTGTCTCCCCGTAAAACCATCCCATCTTTAATGAGAAGTTCATCAAAGATATTTTTGACAGCATAGGGAATTACCAGTCTTCTAATGTCATTGCTTGTCACTCCACATTCAAGCCTTTCCTTGACATCAACCAGCCCTGTATTCGCTAGCATAGCTTCACACCATTCACTCTCCGTCACTACCTCTTGGCTTAAATTCATAACTTGATCATCTTTATCCTCCCCATCCTCTTTATCTTCAATCACATTTGTCAATCTCGAGAGACAATCCGCTGCCTTGTTTTTATACCCGCCGGATACTGCATCTCCCAGTTACAATCTTGCAACCCACTTACGAATACTAGATGAAACTTCAACACCTTGGTGGTAGAATCTCTTTCAAAGGTTTGTGGTCTGCCCGTATAGTAAACTTCACACCCCACAGAAAGGGAAGCAACTTTCCAATTTCCCATTTGATTGCTAACAATTCCTTTTCTTTTGGGTGAGTAGAGCACAGAATCCATGATTACTAGCATCAGTTACCACACTTTTCCTGCTGGGATCAAAATTGCTCAACGTGGGAGCATTGGTCAATTTGATCTCTTGAAACTCTTGTTCACACTGGTCACTCGATTGAAATCTCACTTTTTTCACCGACTATCTCATGTGAATAGATCTGCTTGCCAAACCTGGGACAAATTTGGCATAATGTTCAGCCATGCCAAGGAATGACACTATTGTTTCCTTGTCTGTGGGGCTGGGAAAGTTCACAATATTGTTCACTAAATTGGGTTTAGGACGAATACCTTGTTCAGAAATCTCATGTCCTAAATATTGGTTGGCAGTCTTACTAAATTTGCATTTATCCCGACTTGACGTTAAACCGGCATTGATGAAGATATCAAGAACCTTCCTTAATCTCACATAATGCCGTTCACTGCTCTCTCCATACACCAAAACATCATCCTGAAAACACAAGACCCCTTTTATGTCATGAAAAAGTTGATGCATAACGCGCTGAAATAAAGCCGCAGCAGACACCAAACCAAAGGGCATGCGTCTCCATTGAAACAGACTCTCTGGAGTAATAAGCGCTGACATTTCTGGAAGTTGGGTGAAGAACAAATTGGTGATAAGCGGACTTCAAGTCCAAGGTACTCATGGCTCTCGCACTCTGGTTCCTGGCATCTCAATTATATTGGACAAAGGGTGTCTGTCGGGTATCACAGATCTCAAATCGATGCAAAGCCTCAACTTACCATTGGGCTTATGCTCCACCACTAAAGGAGAAACCCAAGACAATTCATTATCACCCCTTGATTTTCCATCATTTCTAATTCTTCCTTTACAGCGGTCCTACTAGCCATAGGCACAGCTCTCAGTATTGTACAACTGGAACAGAGTTGGCCTTTATTCCAATCTTGTGCATGAAACCTTTCAAATTACCCAACTCTTCTCGAAACACGTCAAGCCGCAACAAACATTCACACCTTCTATCGCATAAACTGCCTCTTTGGCATTGGGATCAAGCTTTACCTTTAGCCTTTTCTGGTGGGACCAACTTAAAAGTGGATCATTCCCCTTTCTTTTCTTTTTTAAACAAACCTTACCCTTGGCTGACCTATCCTTAAATCTCTTATGCCTAGAACCATCCTTCCATCTCAATTCGTTTGCCTCCATATGCCACTGGTTTGATATCCACTATATTGAGAGAGATACTTTTTTGTAACTTAGTGTCAAAGATGGACTTGCGGAGTAAAGTATACTTTGCTCCAGAATCTATCACCATCCCAATGTTCACCCCTTCAATCTCAATAAAAGACATGGGCTTTTCAATATCAGCGTCATCTTGAATCACAGCAATTGTATCAGGTTCAGGATCAATGAGACGTGCATTCTTCCATGTCCACACACAATCCATCCACACAGTCAATGTTTTCACCCTTGGTAGTACAACAAGATGTGAAATGTCCTCGCCTGTGGCATTTTTTTGCACAGAGCTTTGATGGCTGGGCATTTATCACTACTCTCAAAATGAGAAACGGTCACATAGGAAGCATCTCTTCCTTTCTCTCTTTGTACTTATCAAATCTTTTTTTCAAACTTTCTTCTTTGATGTCTTGCTTCTTTTTGTCAGATTTCCTTGGTTGTCTTGCTGAAACCTCCAGGACTTGTGCATCTGCGGTTCTCTTCACATCAGACCCAGCTAATTCCACACAGTTGTGTGTATGTTCTACTTCTTTTGCTACTCTATCACCTCATCAATAGACAGTACTTTTGGACCAAAAGGCTTCTCTCACTTCATCACTTCACTCCAACATATACTGGTCCCGAATTCACACGAAGCTGCCAATCTCCCCAAGAGCCGTAATATACTGTTCTACAGATTATCCATCGTTTTGCTTCCTTTTGCAAAAGTGGTATATTTCTAAGATAATGCTTACTGATTTCTCATAATGTTCGTCAAGCATGTATATGCTGTTAGGGAGAATTCTCATTTCATGGCTAATTTCCCTTACCTAGTGAGTCCCTCAGCAGCTTTGCTGGGTCTCTGGAGTTGTTTCTTTCCACTTGGTAAGAGTGTGAGCTTTTCCCCCATTCTTACTTGTATTTTGCGATGTGTTTTGACCTGTTTTTTGTGATTGAGGGCTCTAGAGTACACCACTTCAGTAGCCCCCCTCTTTGAGTGTGTCACACAACACCTTCTTTGCAGTGGCACAGGGTTGTCGTTCAGACTCCGCCCCCCCCCCCCCCGACTCCATTTCTGAGACGACTACCGTCCCCCAGAAAAGGGTAAAGTTACCATTAACTTTACTTAGTCAAATTTAACCACAGATCCAGTACACACCATCTTACATGGAGTGCTGGAAGGGTTAACTCTGAACTCTTTATCTGTACCTCCTAGAGCATTGTTTCGCTCTTAACATTTAGACATGGCTGGTGGCAGTGGTATCTACCCTAAATTTCTACCGTGGTTATCTTATATAACCGTGGTAATATTGTAGGCTATTGTGTTAGCCTCAGACTTAAACCCGCTTGACCAAATCCTTTTTCGTTTGTCTCCGGTGCGGTTTATTCGCCATTTCATTTTGTTAAACTCCTTCTTGTGTTTTACTTTGCGGGGCAAACCAGGTTTGCCTTCTTTGTTCACTTTCTTTTGGCGGGCCTCTACCTAGAAGCCCTCCTCAGGGCGCCTGGGTGTCTAGGTGGGCTGAATGTGAGGGAGGGGTGTAGTCACGCCCTGCACAGGGTATCCTAGGAAACCCAAGTCGCACTTTGACAAGATTGGACAAGGTGGTTGTCCGGGCTGGACAACCCCCCTGCTGGGTGATTGACAGCCAGGCTGTGTGAATGGGGGTTTTGCGCATAAACGGCAAGTGTCTTGGGCTGGAAGTCAGAGAGTCGCCATGGAACTACAAGGAACCGACGAGAAGTGGAGGAGAGGTCGACTGCTGCAACTACCCCGTATCGGTGAAGCCCTGCTGCAGTCCTGAGCTATCTACCCTTCAACGACTAATAGGAGATCCAGTCCGGAGTCTTCTTCCCTTGAGACTGGTGGGGATAACCAGCTCATCTTCAGCCAGAGGTTGCCTTCGTGGTCGAAATCGCTGCACACTGCTGTAGTGGGTCCTGATAGCCACCTGAAGAACCTCTCCTGTTTTTAAGGAGCGCACCTTTTATTCATTGTTGCTGCTGCCGGCCTCATCCCTGTGTGGCGTGGACCCCCTCATCGTCCTCCTTCGTGCAGAAGCTGCAGGAAATCGTGGGTCTGCGGGAAACCAACAGGAACAACTGCCGTGGCACCAGCTTCGTTCTTTGAGAAAGGTACTGTGTCCTGTTTGAGGAATTTTGGGTGAAATCCCCATTTCTCTACTTTAAGGCTAGTCCTTACTTTTCCCTCCTTATAACTTTTGCTTCCGAACAATGACAATATCAAAGTATTCTTGGCAACGTTGAATCTCGAACTGTCCGACTGTGTGATCCTCGCCAACAGGCACCCGGTGTCACTTGACTTTGGCTCTGGCCCCTTGACTCTTGAATTCCTGTCTTTGATTCTGTCTGCCTAACCAACATATTGCCTGTGATTTTTGCCCCCAACTCTCTCTGGGTATCTCTGGTGCCAAGTATGTTTTTACCCCGGTAGCATTTCTTGGCGCGGATACGCGTTTATTTAGTAGACCGAACTGTCAAAAAGTGATCGCAATTGTATTCACGGTAACGTGTTCTGTTTCATAACACCGGTCCATTCAAACACAGGGTACTTACCTCGAAAAATACTGTACAAAGTGAATTGGTTAGTTGTAGTATATTTTACGTGTGGTTTTTGAATTAATAGAAGTGTTGTGTTAATTAACAAATGGTTTAAAAATAAATGTACTTACATTTTTTACCTGAAACCTTGAGTCAGTGTTTGCTTGAGTCCCAGTAATTGTGGTCCCTTTGTGTAACCTCTGCTACTGCTCATATACTCTTGAGATAAGCCTGGCTGCTCCGCCACTGCTACCATTCTGACATAGTAGTACAGGTTTGTACCAAAGGTAAAACTTGTATTGCCACCTTTAGTCTTAATTGTGTGTAGTGGTCCCTAAGGGCACTGCACGGAATTCTGCCTAACATATGCACTTATTTTCTGAAAGACCTGATGACTCGTCCTCCGATGGTGGTGGCACATTCTCAAAGTACTATTGGATCATAGTTCCCAAGGCAATGCATCAAAAGACACTTCTTTCACTAGAGAAATTCAAGCCATGCACCGCAAGCACATAGTGGTCGAAATGTTTTTCCCACCTTTTCCAGGGTATGTTGGGTTCCCCATGAACATCCAAGTAGAAGTTTAGAGGAGCCCCCACCCCTTGCATAGACCATCTTAGAACAGTACAGGGTCACTTTAACTGTCTGATATGTTTGCATTTGAGGATGAAGATCTCGGTTTTAAATTCACTTTCACCAAAAACCCTTTTTTTAAAAAAGATATAACGTGATGATTTTACTGGTGTGCTTTTACTTCACTCTAGCATGAGTTGTTGAACATAAATCAGGGTGTGCAAATGGAATCATGCAGAATAAAACACGCACGTAAAGCGGTACGCATCCCCTGCTCTTCCGAATCGGGACCGTTGTTGTCGGTTAACCCGGTAACCAAAATGGCAGCATGTTTACGCACGCAACAACATCCCTTCCTCAGTAGTTTGCGACGCTTACCTTCAGCGCGCAAATAAACCAGCACCAGCCGCTAGCGGCCTGGCTCACTCTCCATCCCTTTTCATGGGGGTCATGCTTGCCATGGGGCAATGGGCGACCCTCAATTGGAGAAACCCTTAAACGCCCTGAAATATCACGCAGAGGGAAGCGCGATCAGCACAAGTGGATATTTAGGGCAATGCGCTGCTCACCATAACGAGATGTGAGTCACACAATGGAGCAGGAGTAAAGCGGCATGCATCTGTGTGGGTCTAGACACCTCGGCTACTCAATGGGGTTGTCACAGTGATCCACGTCGCCAGTGAAAAATCCACAGTACCGGCGAGTGGTTTGAAGACTCCTTTATTATACACCCCACCAGATTTTTCTCTGGTTCCCTCTTAACCGACAAACAGTCCTGCATCCTTTGTCCCACATTCTAGATTCCACATTCAATTATCACATTCCACATATCTGAGAATGCTACACCAGGTTACCCAACTGCTTCAGCACTACGCAACTGAGCTATAGAGGTGGTTTTCTTTACATTTAAAAGGTGATTAGTGCATGAAAGCAGGGCCCCTGCATCAATTCTCCGACATGTGTGTGAGCCATCCCTGCGACCAAAGGGCAGCAAGAGCAGTGCCAGTGGTATCAAAGGTGGAGCCAGGGAAAGCATCTGCTACTGAAGGCTACCTTCAAACAAAGTCCATTTTATACATATGTTTGTTTTCATTCAACAGACTCCTAATAGGCGGCTAAAATAACCCTACAACTATCACAAAGGGCAATTAAGCAAAGCATCTAAAGAATATAAATAAAAATGGAGATCTAGTTCTCAGTGCCCGTCCCATTTCTACAGGCTATTAGTATGATACAAGTACAATGTGACAAGGAAGTGAGCAAAGAGACGGCAAACGATAGCAACACAGCATCATTCAATAGCTTGCTCTTGTAAAATCTGAATTACAGTTAAGGGGCAGCAGGAAATGCTGCCAAAGTGAAGGACTGGATGTGGGCAATCAATGCCTGCATGGAAATGGGAGGGTGGAGAGGCCACAACCAAACCACTGTTGTATATGTATGCAATAATGAATATGCCATCCTTCACAATTCACACTCTGAATGTCTTTTCGGTTACAGCAGTACAATGAGCTGAAACATTAAAAGGAAACCAACTGTTGCCAGCTTTATTATGCTAACCAGCAAACAACCATCACACTGTCAGCAAACTGTCACAATAGAGACAAAAGCCTGCCAGACAGAAAGTAACAGTGAAAGGCAAGACTGGTTAATTATATGATCTGAATGCTGGATAACCAGCTAAATAAAATGTATCCACTTTCTGGCATCTACTCTTTACAAGGCATAAAATAAGCAGCGTTGCATAGCAATTTGCTATGCACTTCTGTAGATTTGCTTATCAACTTGACACTTGTCTAGCAAAGCTAGCTATTTAAGTTGCCCTGTTCAGTGAAGCACATCTTGCACCGCATTCCTCTTGCCCTCAGTGCTACCTTCACCCTATTTTCTCTGTTAACTTCAAGTGCTAATGGAGAGTTCAGCAGTAATCAACTCCTCGAATCTTAAGTGCTGAATGCCTGTGTGGGAGTGCTAGGGAAGAATGTTTTACTTTTTCAAATAATTGCAAACCAGAAGTAATTGGGATGATACTTTTAGTGATACTTTTATTAAGCTTTCCATATCCTGTCTGGCAAAGACCAGTATGTGTTAACGTTACATTTTTAAAAAAGACAGGCATGCAATTCCATTCATAAAATGAAGTTGTTACATAATGCATAATTAAAGTATTAATACTGTGAAACACTGCATCATCTCCATGCTTTACAGTAAAGTTTAGTGTTATCTAAATCTCAGTGTCAACTATATTTCATTTTGTCGGGGAAGATGCATCATATTGACGAGTCAACACTTTTGAAAATGTAAATTACCACATGTTCAAATCCTTTTGATGGCAAACCTAGTTCTGTAACTTACTGGTTGCATACATTTGTTCAACAGGTGCTCAACCCATGAGTGATCCGATACTCCTTAACATTCTATATTATCACACTGTTGCTTTATACCAGCTACCCTGAAAGTGAGAGGACACAAAAATTACAATATTCCACTCAGTTTGCCCAGTTTTCGGTTTGCTACGCCATCCACTCGGCTTAGTCTTTCTTTCCTCTTACATAATGAATACAAAAAGCTAACTAGATTTTTACGAAGCATAGTGATCAATAGTTCCATACAGTCTGTACATCTACAGATCTATTGCACTACCATATATTGTAGCTGACCCCCAGAGCTCGCTTTGCTTTACGATTTCATTATTTATTAACACCTGCAGGAGACAGCTGGCCAAACTGTTTTCAGAGCCTTTTCATCATATCTATTTATTTGTGTCAAGCATGCAGCTAACCTTTTACATTTTACAGACACTCACCCAGGGCTCGGAAAAAAGTATTTCTGCCCATTCGCATAATCGAGTAGATTTTATGAAGGAGAGTACAATTTGAAAGGGATGTTTGAAACATTTATTTAACATTTACTTTCCAGTAAATGTTAAATAAAAATTTCACTTGCATGGCTGGTCTCTGTGTGGCAGTAGTGTGCCAAACAAAGCAGATGTAGTAACGGGCACCATTTTACAGAAATCACATTTAAATTAGTTTTCATCTGTTGCTATGGGTCGAGTGCATGTCTCTTGGGTCGAATAGGTAAACCAAGTTACCCGGCCTCCAGGTCTAGCTGAATTTTATAGAATTTGCAAGGCCTGACTCCTCTCACTAATGCCTTATTTCAGCGGTACGCAAAACTGCTCTATAGCTGCTCATTTCATGTCTTGGGTACAAATAACTTCTGGTGACATTAAAAATATTAGCACAACATTGCTAATCAAATGGGTCTGTTTGCTAATCAAGAAAATGTGAATTAGCAAACTCTGCTAATCAATTTTTAATAACTAATGTATGCCTTGCTTTATACAGACGCTTCACAAATTTACCCAGCAAGAAAAGGGGTGGCAGTGAAAACCAGTCATCCGATTGAATGTAGCAGTCCCAATTAATACATTGAGGCTTTTTGTGGGTATGAACAGATGGCCATGTTAGAGTTAAACAAATTTCCAGCAAGCAGCATTTTATTGACATCACTAGAGGTGGTCTTCTGTGCTCAAAGTCCCTGTACCAATGATGATTGAGAATAACCCAACAGGAGTAATACGTCAACAATGTATACCTTAAACATCCCCCTTAATTATTGCATTTAAATTGACAAACTGGACATTACACACTTGTTGCTTTGTAGGTGTTATCAACTTAAAAAATAAGACACAGCCCTTCAATTTAGCAGTGATCCAATGTTCTTTACATATCTGAAGTGTAGATTAGGGGGAAAAAACTGGAAGACAAATCAACAGTTCCTGAATTTAAATTACTATCTAAGTAACACATTCTGATGACACTATGTCCATCACTGGCATGTCTGCCCAATGTGACCATTAATGGATAGCTCTCTCAAAAGGTAGCAACTTTTAAGAGCACAACTGAAAAAGGTGATGCCAATTAGCACTCAAAATGTAAATGTAGGGAGCAAAGAAGAAGACAACGAACAAAAAGAGGGAATAAACAAACTAGTACTTGTAGTAAGAGGGTACATGCAAATCTAGAAATCTTGTACTATTATCAAATTTTCTTTATGCACCCCATATTCATCCATTTCAATCCTGGCCTAGACATGTAGAGCTATACATAATCAAACGAAAAAGGAGGTCTTGCATTCTTGCCCAAACAAAATATAAAATCTAATCAAGGAAAACAAAATCCTCCCAAAAAGACGACTCTACTGTAATGTCCTTTATATTGTGGAAACATCTATATCCTTTAGTTTTAATCTTTCAGGTGGCATGACCATACATTTGCAATGGATGGCAGAAGAATATAGCATAAAGGAAACAAAATTCCAAGTTCTAGGGCCATCATATTAAGTTAAACGACCAAACACTGTCAGATCCTCAACAGAACGATCACAAAGATTGTAGCTTGATAATCTGATTTTCGAAAACACCCTTGGAAGTAGTGTAGGGCCCCCACATCACTCGCTGTCTACTTCCCTCTAAACACATTAACACAATCTCACAAGTACACATCAATGTCCCAATGCTGCATAGAATACTCCAAAGCTGATTCTCCAACAAATTGCCATGCACCCCTGAGAGAAATGCTTCATCAACAAGCTTGACACCTCTCCAGTGTTTTGCCACATACCCCCAATATCAAATTGTAGCCTCTGCCTGAAGAACCCACAGTGCAGTCATGCAAACTAGCAAAATAAGTTTACAATATTGATGCACCTAACCTAATCTGCCCCATTGCCAATGAAGACTTCCTTGATTTTTGTCATGGGTTAATTATCTGTAATTAAACATTTTTACATCCCAATAGGAGTGAGTGGCAAATTTTGTATGCAGTACCTTCGGGGAACACTACAAACAACTGACTACAGGTATAGGGAACCCAACCTTTGGTATAAGCTTTTACTACATAGTTTTGGAAGCATGTTGAGCAGCCAGGCTTATCTCAAGAGGGGCCAATGTGAGCTGTAGGGGAGTTACACAGAGATTCACAGTGACAAGTATTCAAATAAACACTTACACTCAAGGTTTCTTAAATAAACAATTGTTAATTTATTTATCAGTCAGTTAGAATAAGCCTTCTTCAGAAGGGGGAAATATAATAGTAACACACACATACACTTCAATACTGTGCACTCTTAGTTTCTAAATCAGTAAAGACCCTTTTGGGATGGACCACAGACACAACCTACGCCCACAGGTGACTTCAATAGCTAGGGTGCTGGGGACATTAACATTTTACTATTGGCATTTAGAATACTGTTATAAGTTGGCCTAAGGAAAAGGTTATTAGAACAAAAAGAGATCACAAATATTCTTAAGCAGGCAAGTACTTTTGGATCCCTACAGCAGAGTCATTCAGTATAACAGGCTAGGCCAAAGTCAATGGTCAAAAGTCTTATATAGATGAAGCACTTCTGGTAGCTAAGTAGAAAAGTCTTTGCACAATGTTTTAGAAGACTTTGAAGAAGAGAAGCCGTTAGACTTGTGAGTAGTAGAAGATGCAAGCAACTTTACAGCAAGAGGCAAGTTCTCTCAGACTTTGTACAGTACCTTTTAATTGAAGAAAAAATGCAGCAGATGACTTCTGTTCCTGTGCACCACTGCAGATCTCACTGTTCCTGGGCCTCAGTCGTGGGGACAAGAGGGAGGACTTTTGGGGACTGCTGCACTGCAATGGGACAGTCACCGCCCGCAACCGGCAATCTTCAAATCAGTGGCTGTTCAATGTTTCAGCTCCTTGCATCTACCGCAAATACCAACACTGCGGTTCCTGGCTGTTGAGATGGACTTTCCTTGCTTCTGGGGTCCTGCACTCTGTTGAGGGGGCTCAGGCTCAGTCAGGCCTGCTTCCTGGGAGTCTGGAGGATCTTCCTGGAGCTCTACCCCAGCTTAAAAGCAACACACACAATCTGGTGTTCCTCTCCCTGGCTATACGGTTTCCAGCAGCAACTCTGTTGAAATTCAAACAGCTCCGAGAATTATGTCCAGGTGGCTTACTTTGGAGTGGATTGGTCCCACCAACTCTTCTCGGTCTATATGAATTTGGAGTTCAGCACAGCAGCAAGGCTTCACCGGGAAAACCAACGGTCCAGGAGTTGCAGCAGGTGTCCTCTTCAAGAAGTTCTTCGGTTCCTTCGTCCAATGGTCGACTCTGCCTTCCAAGCCAAAAGCCTCGCCTTTTATTCAGTTCTCTCCCATTCATTCCAGCCTAGCTGTCAATCAGCAAGCAGGGTGGCTGTCCTTGCCGGACAGTCAGCCGGCCAATCACTACAGAGTGCATTTGGGTCTCCTAGAAGACCAAGCACAGGGGGTTTCGGGCACCTCCCTCACTTCCTGCCCACCCCAGACACCCTGGAGCCAGAAGCAGACTTCATTCGTGAATCCCGTAACATAAAATTGTTACATGAGTAGCTAGATAAAGGGGATACTAGGTAACCCCTCCAGCACCCTATTGTAAGATAGTGTGTGCTGGGTCTAGAAAGTTACAAATGTAAGTAAAGTCAATTTCACTTTACTGCTCTGGGAAACAGTAGATTATCCCAGAGAAGGTATTTAAAACTTGGGGAAATCTGAAAGACTTCCCTGTGCCACTGCACTGAAGGTGATGTGTGACACATTGTAAAAGATGATGCCTATGGAGTTTGTCAGGCTCCATAACAAAAAAAAAAACACAAAGCTCAGAAATCACATTAAAATACATGAGTGGGAAAAAAGGTCTCATCCTCTCCAGGTTAAAAAAATCAAGTTCTCGAAATCCAGCAAAGTTGCTGGGGGGTCTCTAAGGTGGAGGGAATGAGAACATTTCTGAGAATTCTCCCTAACAGTGATCCAATCAACTGAGAAGATTTAGAAGTGGGGTACTACATGGGGGTCGTTCTGCCTGTCAGACTAGTAACTGAACAGGTACATATGTTCAATAACAAGGTCAACCTCAACAACATTCAGATCCAGATGTAAACAGATGAAATTCAGAATCATGTGTGAATAGAAAGCCAACCCAAGGACTGTTTCGGCATCAAAGAAAAGAAAAAAAAAACAGAAGTATCCCACAAAATTCAGATCAATAAAGCAGTCCTGGGATTCAACTACAAATACAAGATGCTAAGGAAGGTACTACCATACCCTCAAACAGAATGGGCTAGAGCTAGGGCGCTCTCCATTCTGCATTACTGCAAAACCGTATAACTAGCCTTTCAAGGGAATCGGATACCGAAATTATGGTTGCTACAAAAACAGCAAGGTGTGCCTCCTCTAGAATTACAATCGGATAACTGGCGATGAACGCACTCCACTGGCCCCCAGTGAAACAATCTGGAATCAAGCCAGGAATAAAGTCGTATGGCCCAGCAGAATTCAGGGAGTGGCACGAGGGCTCGGACTGTGTGGTTTCATATATGATGGCACCCCAATATCCACTCTCTGCACTCCCTTGGTGACAATGTCACTTCTGAGGGAACTTCGATGACTGAATAGCCTAGCCCATTCACAGAGATGAACTGGAGGTCCCATGCAGGTCTTGCTGGCAGTCCTTGTGCGGAGCCCAAATTTCTAAGGATCCAGTACGGGTTACCACAGGCACATGATTAACACTGCAGTGCAGCGGTCCCGTTGCTGACAAAGGCAAGTTCCAGTCCTTGGGGATTTTAGCCACCTTGTAATTTGCTTGGAGGGACAAGCTGGCCTCAGCAAAAGGAGAGGTGATCCAGGCCTTGAGGGTCTAATTATAATCCCCCCACGCCCCGCACCCAATTTATGTTAAAATATACATCTCAGCACTTTGCCAAAAAGGAGCTGTGTATGCTTACACATGTGCAGCAAATTAGCTGTTCATCCTAGTACACATGCAGAAAAGAAGCTGTGTGTGCCAGCATTGGAGTAGAAGATGACCATTGCTTACTTGCATTTAACATAAACTTCTACTGAGAAGTGACAGAGTATGATTCGAGTGCCTCTTTTCTTTCTTGCAGTTCACTGGGTCAAAGCTGGAATTATAACTTTAAGTTGATAGAGGAAGATGCAAGTAACTAACAAGTGCTACTAACTTCAGTGACATTGTTATAACACGGTCAGATGTCCATTTGGAAATCGAGCCAGTTTAATTTCATCTTCTACAGTACATAAACAGTCATGATCCCTGTACTAAGTAATTTATATTGGAAGCCAATACCCAAGGTCCCGATGGCAATAGTGTTAGGAAAAAGTGCATGAGTCAATGAGTGGAGTGAGTGAGTATGAGTGTGTGAGAGCATGTGTAAACGAGTGATGCCTACGGCTGAAATTAAACCACCAAAATTGCTATAAGTCTTCAGCCAGAGGTTGACACTCCAGTACTTATTGTGGCTTTTTCGCAATTCCCCTCCCCCACCCAGAATGTGCTCCTGAAACTTTTTCTGGTGTTCCTCATTTCCCAAACCTACCCATCTCAACTATTATATTCGTTCTTTCTCAGCTGGATTTTCTGAAAAATGTACTCAACATTCTGGGCTCCGTGTCACACTGCCACCCAAAGATCAATAGCTTGATTACGGTGTATTTCAAGAAGAAATAAATTCAACATGGTCAAAGCACTACAGTCAAACGTACATCAGGCCTTCTACGGAAGTGGATGTAAACTGCTTAAAAATCTGTCCAGCTACTATAATCCAACCAGAAACAGATTTAGGCTATGGAGACAAATGTGCTGCTGCAACACTGTCCAGAATCCTTGTATATTTTTCAGCAACAAACACTGTTTAAATTGGTTAAACTAACAAGTTCTCTGTCACAAGGTAATCTATTTCCCGCTCTATGAAACATTGATCTAGCCAAACAACTATGCCGGCCCAGTGACCTTTTATGTGGGCCAAATACCTTATAAAGATTGCCTGCTCCTCACGAAAGGGAGACGTTTGCCTCTTCTTGGACAAGACATTCCATCTATGCCACCCCTCCCGAAGTCCAAGCCCTTCGACATTAGAACAAGACATTACTGGATTACAACATTAACAAAAAATGGGACCGCTTAGAAGAAAAGGTTATCATTATGTAACCACTGCCATCAAGTTCTCAGAGGGTTGTGTGAGACTAGGCCGACCCTACAATAGTGTGCACGGTGTGCCGACAGAGTAATGATGTTATCCAACTAACAGCTAAAGAGTACACCAAAATCAGTACTTCACATACAAGTAATTAGGGTCCACTATTTCAAACGCTACCAACATAAATTGTACAAATGATGCTAATCAGGGAAAACCGATCTCATTTATTGAGCAAAGTATATTAACCCAGTGATGCTGTGTTTAAAAAAAATGTGTTTCAAACCTAATTCTACTAGGGTATCCATAATGGATACATGTCATAAAATAATCAATTAAAATTGTGAATTTTACAGCACACTTTCTTGAAAATTGGGTAAAAAGCTATACAATTAGTTTTGTAGGTTAAGACATGAAAGAATTCAATAGATGCCACGTTATCAACAATACACAGGAGCATTTTCCAAAATAGTTTCATGCCAATTCCTGCCGATATTCCTATATTAAGAAAACACTCAGACTGGCCTTTCGCTTAATGCCCTTGCAAAAAGAAGTCCATGCTGGCTATGGATATATATGCCAGCATTCTCATGTAACACTAATGTTTGATTTGCCCATAATGCCATTAATATTGACAACCACACATTGAGAAAACCTGCCCATCACTCTAGTCTCCTAGAGAGGCACTGGTTCCTCTGTACACATGCAAATAACGCGGACACATGCAAACGCAACAGCACTTTCCAAACACTTACCTTTGGGCAGCTGCAGTGACATCTTCCTCCAAAGGACTCCATGCAGGGACTAGCTGCGTGCAGGTCAGAAGCCCCCAGCCAGAGACAGACAGGATGAGGTAGGGTAAAAAGGCATCCATTCCCCTCCCTAGGCCCATTTTCCAGGTGCATTGACATCAGGCAAGGGCTCCCTAATGACGTTCGGAGCGCTGTACTTAAATCACTGTTAGGCAAGAACTGATGTATTAACCCTGTGGGAGATACACAACACTTGTCCTCTTGGTATTAGGTAACCCACTGTTTGGTACATGCCTGTACTACACAAGTTGGTAGTGTGACTGAGCAGCCAGGCTTACCTCAAGAGGGGAAAATGTGAGCTGTAGCAATGACATCCACCAATACAAGTAGCCAAGTAACACTTACACTCAAGGTTTTTATTACAAATATTTATTTAGCAGTAGTTTTGAAATAAGCATTCTTTAAAAAGGGACAATACTATTATCAAATATACTTTAAAATACTTTTCCAGAATCAACACAAAGTTAGTAGATCCTCTTTAGTGATGCTTCATACACACTTCCTACACCCTGAGGTGACTTCACTAACTAGGACAGTAATTGCATTTATATATCACTAGTACATTGTGTAGATTCTGAGGGTTTGCAGAAAGGAAAGGTTAAGGGAAGGAAAAGGGTTAAATGGGTTCTCAGAGCATGCGAGCACTTAAATCTTCCAATGAAGTCTAGATAAAAACCTTTCCCAGCAATAATAGTTAAAAACCAAGTTATCACCCATGAGGGACAGTAAATATCAAAGTCAAATGGACTGGAAGAGTCTACAGGAAAGTCAATTGGAGCACAGTCTACGGAGCTGAGACACTTCTTAGATAACGTCTTGCACAAAGTTAGAGAGTTTGGTGAAGAAAATCACTGTAGGGTCACAAGCTGTTACACTTGTGAAGGGTAGAGCTGAAATCAGCTCTAGCAAAGTCGCTACTGCAAGTCTCAAGTGAGAAGAGCAAAGCTAAAGACACAGAGGTAGTACCCCAATGTTGGAACAGCACCTTTGGTTAGAAGAGTGGTCCATCTGGTTTCTGGCTGGTTGCAGTGATGCAGATCCTGGGTCTGAGCCTCAGTCGTGGGGACAAGAGGGAGGACATCTGGAGGATTTCTGCAGCAGCAAATCTGCGGCAGCTACCGGCTCTTTTCAGATCAGCAGCATTTGGCGGATTCAGCGCTCGGTAAACAGCACCACTGTGGATCTTGGATACCGGTTGGGCTTCCTTCACTCCTTGAGTCCTGCACTCTGGTGAGGGACTTGAGCTCTGGTCGTCCTGCTTCTGGAGGGTCCTTAGGAGGCTCCTGGAGCTTCTATCCGGATGGCAGACGTTGCACTCGACTACGGATTTCCCGACCACTGGCACTCGGTTCCTGTAACAGCAAAGAAGTACAGCCAGTCGGGGGAGATGGTCCAGGGGAGCTCGTCTCAGGGTTAGTTGGTCCCACTAACCCAAGGGAATAAGTTGTCCCTTCCGGAGCTTCTCTTGTCTAACAGAAAAAGGAGTTTGAGCACAGCAGCAGGGCTACACCTGACGATTCAAAGGTCCAGGTGGATGCAGCAAGCTTCGTTCACGGTTTCTTCGTCGGGTTGTTCTTCCCAGTAGTCGACTGTCTTCAGTCCCAAAAACCTCGCCTTTTACGCAGGTTTCTCCCATTCATGCACAGCCCGTCACTCAAACAGCAGGGTGGCTGTCCTGCAAGGGCAGCCAGCCAGCCAATCAGGGCTGGGTGCATTCACGCATTCCTAAAGACAAATGACATGGGAGTTTCGGGAACCTCCCTCACTTCCTGCCCTTCCAGATACACTGGAGCCAGAGGCGGGTTTCAGTACTGAAGCCCGCAAAAGGCAAAACAAGGCTAGCTCAAACCTGGCTTGGCACGCAGAGTACAACCCAAGAAAGACCTCTGAAAAAGAAAATGGTCACACATGGGTGCTATACTGCAGCTGAGGATTCAGCCTGTGGTAGAAAAGCACAATGGTAGGATAATTAAACCACTGCCACCAGCCATTAAAAGTAGTAAGGGTAACATAAAACAAGTTACATGAGTAGGTAGGATAAGGGGCTACTAAGTAACTCCAACCCGAACTCCACATAAGATGGTGTGTGCTGGACCTACGAAGAGAAAAGGTAAAGTCAATTTCACTTTACTATTCTTGGGAACTGTAGTTCACACAAGAAAAAGGTATTTAAACCTCATGAGAAATCTAAAAGATTTCTCTGTGAGACTCAACTATCACCATACAAAAAGTAGATGCCTATGGAGTTTGTCAGGCTCTAAAAACAAAGGAGACACAATCCAAATCAGGCCAAAACACGAGAGAGTGAGAAAAAGATCTCTCACTCCAGGGTTAAAATTAAAAAGTCCTAAATTCCAGCAAAAGAGCTGGAGGTCTCTAAGGTTGAAGGGAAAGAGCACAGAAATGAGAATTCTCCCAACAGTCACTAACTTAGGTACAGCATTTTGGAGGCATTAGGAACACCACTATTCTTTGCATTTGCAAAGAAACTTAATACCTTTAGATGCCTTGCATTTTCAGAGACTAACAAATTAGAGGGTGCAGGGAGGGAGGGCCACCGTAGAGCAGCCCCAGTGGTGAGCACTTTATTGTAGCATACACTGTGGAAAGCACCCATATGGCACACTCAGCAACGTAGTTCAAAGAAAATATGACTACATTCGGACCAGTTGCCTCAATAGATGACCCACTCCAGTATGAATAGGTTTGTGAAACTCACCACAGGGCTGCAGTCAAACTGCAGAACTACATACTGCAGGAACACCATGATGTAGGCCGGGTGATCCTTCACCAGTTCGATGCTCTGGAAAAAGCTGCATTGGTCATCCACATTCTGGAAGAAAGAAATGTATGCCTGAGCGTCATTGCTTCTGCCTTTTCAATAAGGATTTTTCTATATGAACTGCTTGCTTCTGCTCCTCAGAAATCACTACTTAATTTCCCTACTTTAGCTCTGCTGCAGCCTCCATCTGTCATTCTACTGTCAACATTTAGCCTTTAAAGGGTTTGTTCTGCTGTCCCCTTATCTTCCCTCTCGGTTTATGTCCCTGATCATTTTGTCCTTTCGGCCTCAACTCTGACTAGTTGTTATCTTTCCTCCTTGTTAGTCATGACAGTTCCAGTCATCTGAATTGCATTCTCCTAAACTGCTCTTCACCACTCCAATCTCTCTGCCGCTGTCCTCATAGTTCTTTTCTCAGGCCTCAACTTCACATTAACTTAACTGAAAAATGTCACTAAATGAAATTATTGCATATAGAATAGTACCACTATTTTAATGTCTGCACATCACTTCTAAAAACGTTTTATAAATCAATAAAATAGATTTAAAATTAGCTCTTCAGTATGCTCGGAGGAAGGATCAAACTAAGCAAGATAGCTAGGTCGCCAAAAAAAAAAATTAAAAAAAAAAAAAATGCTTGCCAAACTGATAAAAACAGGTACGCATGTCACAGACTTTCTGAGAGGATGGAAAAATAAAATATCCAGGAGGAGGAAACGATACAGTATCGCTACTAGGGGAAAAGAGTGAACTTTCCAGGGAAAAGAAAAATGAACACTCACCAGGGCGTAGTAGAAATGCAAATGCTTGCCAAGAGGATAAATAAAAACGCACATGATCTCCTGAATATGCAACAGCTTAACGGGAGGGGCATGGGGAGTGGGACAAACTTCACTGGAGAAGATAACAAATGGGCGAGATGTGAAGAAAAGGGAATAAAAGGGTGAGCTCATAGGGAGGTGAACTTACTCACAAAGAATGGTTAAGTGTCCACTCATCCAGATAAGTAGAAAAGCTCAAATCGTTCTCAGAATTTAACAGGTGAGCATGTGAGCTAGCCATACAAGGGAACTAATGTATAAATGTACTACCAAAGAGAATAAACCTGTGCGCTGACTGAAGGTGGGATTACACGTGTGATCTTGTAAGAGTAACAAAATATAATCTCACTAGAGGACTAACAAACACATTTGACTTAAGTAAGAACAAGTATGTGAGCATCTCCGAAGAAGACACGACATTTGATCCCAGCAGATAACATGGGAAGCCAACTGTAGAAGCCACAAACATCCGACACACTTTAGGGTACAGCTCTGCAAAGTAAAGGCTCACCAGATGTTTCAGACTATAATTCCCATGTATCTGGCTATTAACTATGCTGGTTAGGGATGATAGGAGTTGTAGTGCAAAATACTTAGAGAGCCAAAGATCGCAGACCCCTGCTTTAAGGGTTAGGAATTCTACCAAGGAGATGGAGTAATGGCTGCCACTCTCACAAAGCCACAGTATGTCTGCTATTTGGGTTCCTAACGCCATTCTAGCCCTTTCTTGTGCCATTTGAATGGTCCCTCCTTTATAGGCCATGTATGCGTCTGCACTTTGAAACTTTAGTACCTGGGTAAGTAAAGCCAGCATAGATGGGATATGGATAATGGTTGCTGCTGGAAACCCATGCAGTCTTCAGGGGAAACTGCAGTAAAGACAATTACACCACCCTTGTTGAGGGTCCTGCTGCCTGCATGCTACAAAATCCACATTATGAACAGACCACAAAAGACTGGCGGTAGGGTTGCCCTCCACTCCCCTACCCATGTCCTTACTACCATGGCCCCTAACATCCCGACCCACACATTTTGAATGCTTGGTCTGCAAATGGCAACTGTATCCCAATACATTTCTCAACACTGTGGCTATCAATATGCTCCTGGTGCAGCTTCCCAGTCCCTCATCGAATGGTTGCACCTCATGGCCAACTTAGACACTATATCCAACAATATTTGGCTTCACGATTGCCCTGGCGGTAACCTCGGCGCCTTTTTTTTTTTTTTTAAGAGATCTATGCGACTTCCTTGCCATCTCCATCTGGGATTCCGCTCTAACAAGCGTGAGGAGTTCACGCCCTCCCCCACCCCTCGATGTTTGCCTCGTTTGAAGGAGGGTGCATGGAAGGAGAGAACGCTCTACCTTTGTTTGGCATTACTGTCACCCCACTGACCTGATGTAAACATCTACTTACCGACTGCCCATGTCTAGTGTTTTGAGATGGTGCAATGTAAGATCTTTATAGCACACCAGATTCTAGGCTACATGGATACTTTTTTGTGCCAAATACTTACAGGTCGCAGTGACCGCTCCTGTGCGATCTCCTCTTACAGAAAGCAGAAGTAGGCTGGCCCCCAGGCATGCAGTCTCCTTGGTGATCACTACATATCCACCTAAGCTGCTTCAGAGCAGACCTCCCCACACCGCCTTCACTTGCAGGATCGAATAACTAGCACACATTGACTTTTAGGTAATTAACCTGGCTAGTGCAATGCTCCCATCTAGAGTACAGCTATGGGAAGTGCAATTAAAGCCTACAAACATTTCAGAAGCGACTCAAACCACACAGAGTACCAAAGTACTAAAATTTGCTAGTGGTTGAGTGGATTTTGCGATGCCTGAGTGAACAACCGCAAGAACACAAATTAAGTATCTTTTCACCTTTTTAGCGTAGGCCTTGTGCCAAAGATTACACAGAACAATGCTCAGTCAAGCCCATACCCGGCATCCAATGCTTACCGAGTCTATGTCATTCTCAAAGTCTTCATCCTCTGCCCCAATTATGGCTGGCGCAGCCCCTTTTGTGCCACCACCAAACATCTAGAGGGAAGAAGAAAAAAACATGAGGCAAAGAATGAATCGAGGTATAGTTAAAAAACAAAAATAAGAAAACCTTTTTTAATGTATATGGAGAAGAGTGCTGGATAAGCAACGCATGTATTTCTGAGGGAGGATAAGAAATGCAACATATATAAAGTTAAATTTTAATGGCAGTGGACAATACTTCCAAAACTACTCGCATGGGTTTTAAGGCATATGCCCAACCCATGAGGTTGGTCAAACAACGTCGGCCAGGTGTGCCAGTTGTATCTGAGGGATCACCGCCTCGCCTGCCAATATCCACTTTGTCTACAAATAACACATTGTGTCCAAGGATGCATTTACACAGATTACAGAGTCCTCATAATCTATACTGGTTGGCTCCTTTAAACAGGTGGTCAGTCCAATGGCAGCAAATACATTTGTTAAGGGATTTGGGTAGGTTTGATTTATGTTTGGTTTTGTTTCCCTTTCTCCTAATCCCCCTGGCTCAATACGCAACAACTGCTTATCTAGCAATGCTTGCTTTATATGTACATTGATGCTGTCATCTTCCGAAGTGACCTATCCATGGTTTATTTATACCATATGCCAATAAAGTTTAAAATCAAGGGAATTGGGTAGGCCCAGTACACGGCACAATCAACGTGTACATGGCATATCATTTACCCCAGTCTCAACAGCATAGATGCCGGGCTCATTGGCGTGGGGGTGACAAATTTGCTGATTAGAGAAATGGAACTCCTTTGACTACCACTCGTACCTTTCAATGACTACCCTCTTGCTGGGCTCATTAGCGGTGAAGATCCCTCCTGCCTTACACCTTTTGAACATAGCTTAGGTGAAAGCCTAGGATGCGTTCTGAGGACAACTTTGTCTTTGTGGATTATGAAGAAAGGGTCTTGTACAGACAGTGCCAGTAGCTCACAGACTCGTCTTATATAGGTGATGGCTACTAGGAATGCAGTTTTGTAAGTCAAATGTTTTAGGCTGGCCTTGTGACATTAAGATCACAAACACTTGTGTACAGGTGCGTTATAAATGCCACATCATAACCAGGTGGAGGGTTAGAGATGGGAGGGTATAGCCTATTTACCCCTTCTATGAATGCTTTAATGACAGGAACCTTCCACCAGGACACCTTGTTTTGTGAATTGGTGTAAGCTGACAAAGCTGTCAGGTGTACTTTGATGGAGTTGAATACTAGGTTGGAGTCTAGTGGGTGAAGCATGTAATGTAGAATGTTAGCTGGGGAACATTGTTGGGTTTAGGGTTCGTGACCTGCACCATAATACACATCTCTTCCACTTGTTGAAATAACAGTACCTGGCGTTGGCTTTCTGTGCCTCCTTTCGGATATCCACATACCTTTGTGGAAGATTTAAGTGGCCAAATTTTATGACATCAGGAGCCAAGCTGTCAAGTTCATAGATTGAGGAGGGTGGAGGGATGCTCCCTTGTATTGGGTTAGCATGGTGTAGGGGCACAGGAGCTTCATTGGGTCGCACAGCGCCAGATTGATCAGATGTGGAAACCAAGGTTGTCTCGCCCACATAGGAGCAACCAGGATTATTGTTGCTTGTTCCTTGTGCATCTTCTGCACAATCCTGCTGAAGAGTTACATTGGAGGAACAGTGTATGCAAATTTCTCTGACCAGTTCCTCCATAGGGTGTTCCCCTTGGACCCTGGTTCGGGAAACATGGACACGAAGTCTGGGCATTGCCCGTTTAGGCTTGTGGCCGAACAAATCTAACGGGGGATGACCCCATTGGGAGAAAAGACTGTCTAGGATATTTTTGTTGAGTTGCCACCAGTGTTCTTCTGGTAGAGGTTATCTGCTTAGAGAGTCTGCCAGAGCATCGAGTTTCCCTGGAACGTGTTGAGAGGTTAGGACCATGTTCCGCTCGAGTGCCCACTTCCACATTTTCAGGGATAGTTTGGACAGACAGCGTGTTCCACCCTGCTTGTTTATGTAGAACATGGCAGTGGTGCGGTCTGCGAGGACTTGCACTATTTGATTTGAAAGATGTTGCTGAAAAGCTTGAGGAGCCTTGAGAACAGCCGTGGGCTGTGTGGCGGAGGAAGTGGGCCTCCCATCTGGTGAGTGAGGCGTATGTAGTTGGGATCGCTTGTGCTGGTGGAACCTGAAAGGGTTTTCCTTTTAGCAGGTTGTTTCTGGACCAACGAAGAGCCTGTACCAGGGTTAACAAAACAACCGCTAGATCGTCCCACTGACCGCTTGCCTGAGAACATGGTTTCTCTAACCACTCCTACATGCACAGGAGCCTGTGTGGAACCAAGTGAATGCATGAGGCAATCATCCCAAGCAAGCGCATTGCTTTGCGTACAGTTATCTGCCGACCGGACTTGAGGTACTTGCAATAGCATATTTTGTACTCTCGTTTGACGGGAAAGCCAGCTCCTCTTCTTGTATCTTTAGAATTGCGCCCAGAAATTGTTTTATTTGGCTGGGCACTAGACTTGATTTCTTTTTGTTGATGGAGAAACCCACATTGAAAAGAAGCTCTATTGTTTTTTGGGTTTCGTCTCCAAATTTGAGGCAATTCCCCAGTTATTAGCCAGTCATCCAGATAAGGGTATACAGGGATTGGCTGTCTGCACAGGTGTGTTGCCACTACTGCAAGCACCTTTGTGAATACTCTTGCCGCTGAAGCGATGCCGAAGGGGAGTAACTTGAACTGGTAGCGTACACCCACTATTATGAATCGCAGGTATTTTCTGTACACGGGAGCATTGAAATATGAAAGTAAGGATCTTTCATATCCAATATCGCCATGTAATCCCCCTCTTAAGAGGGTGGGGGATTACCTCTTGAAGCGTGGTCATGCAAAACTTTTGTGGCTTCATGTATTTGTTCGCAGGGCGAAAATCTAGGACTGGGCGCATGAACATGTCTTTTTTGGCACAAGGAAGTATGTTGAATAAATACCCTTGTTTACCTGGTTTGCTGGGATGATCTTTAGGGTGTCCTTCTCCAGAAGTGTCCAGAAGTGTCTTTACTTCTTCTAATAGTATGCCCTGCTCCTCCGAGGTCATCTTTCTGTGTCTTGGCGGGCGGTTGGGAGGCTTTTGTAAAAGTTTGATGCAATACCCGCCTGCTACGGTGGATAACACCCACTTGTCTGATGTTATCCCCTCCCATGCGTGGGTGAAGTGTGAAATTCAACCGCCTACTGGGGTGGCAGGGGAGGGGACCTGCAGCAGTGCGTCATTGTTTGAGGGAGGAATGAAGCCTCTCCCAGGTCAGGTTCTGCCGTTTCCTCTGGATCTTTTATTTCCTCTTTGAAAACCACAAGAGGAAGATTGTCCTTGCGATGGGCACCAAGACGAAGACTGTCCGCCCTGAGTGAATCCGTAAGAGCCTTGTGAACCTTGACCCCGAAACCTTCTGGAGTTTGAGGAGCCCGGTTGTACGTAGGGCTTGTTAGGTAATTGGCAGAGGGATTTAAGAGTGTCATACTCTTCCTTTGCGCTCTTGAGGGAGTCTTCGACAGCCTTACCAAAAGGACATTAGGTTCCACTGGCATGTTAAGGAGTGTGGCCCAAGTCTCTAATTTAAAGCCAGACTTTGAGCCAGGTGTGGCATTTGACGAGTGTGCCCACTGCGATGATGCGGCCTGCATTGTCTGCTGCATCGAGATTTATGAGGATGCAGTTAGATACCTGCTTGACCTCAGAGATGGGGCTTAGCGATTATTATTTTAGGGGTTCTGGAACCACTTCAACTTGTTGTTCCAAGTCATCCCACTTGTGGCAGCCATACCTAGCAAGGAGTGTAGTATTATTCGCAATTCTAGCTTGATACGCCGCTGAGGAGGCAACTTTACTTCAGAGAGAGATGTTTTACTCTCTGTCTGGCGGTGCTTTAGCTGATGCCAGGCGAGGGTTCGTCCTCTTTTGAGTAGTCGTGACGACCAGCGAGTCAGGTTTTAGCTGACCCCTAAAATACAGGGGGGTCTATGTGTGCTGGCCTGAATAATTTTTCGATTCTAGGCTTAACCACCCTTGTGAGGTTAGGCATAAGGAGGGCTGTATACCTCTCTGTATAGACTGTAACAGTGCAATAAAAAGAGTGGCAGAATTCCTGTCGCCAAGAATGTCCTCCACAAAGTCCTTGTCTCCATGTGCCTCTTGTGAGTCAATACTGAAATGCTGGGGAGCTCTTCACAGAAGTTCATTGTATTGGAGCGGATTATCTACAGGTGAATCTGCAACCGGCTGATCTTGGTTGTCAGGCGATTGGATGACAGATTTCATTGTAGTATTGGTCGTGACTGTATAGGTCTCTTTGAGAGCCAGGGTCTTGCGACCCTGAGAGATCAACCGCATACAAGTCCTGGCAGGGGTCTTGGTAGGTGGAAGCCGGAGGACCTAGGGCGATAGTGCTACCGCCCTAGGTCCTCCGGCTAAAAACAAGGTTTTTTGGCAGGGGGTTGATGTTTTGCAGTCCCTGACTGGGAAGCGTCTTTAAGGGGCTGTTAGTTCTTCTGGGTGCTTGTCCATGAAGTCAACAAAGCATGACTTACTCTTCATAACTCTGTTGAATTGTTCAGGGGTCCAGTCATAGTAGGGTGGAAAGCCTGGAGGGGTAGAGGTGGCTTGGGAGGGTGCCTGATCCTTGTGATGCATAGCCCCTGAGCGTTTTCTACAGGGGAGGAGGAACACATAACCTGAGAGCTTTGGGAAGACAAAGGTGTTGAGGATTTCAATGACTGTCTTTAAGAGGTGGGGGACAGGGGGGGAAAGGGGGAACGTATTTTTTAATTCACTCCTGCATTTTCGGCATATGTTTAGGGGACACCTATGGACCTTTCCCCGCCTGTTATTCGGGGCGTGAAAGAAGGGCTTTTTTTATGCGCAGTGTCTAAACCGACTTTAGGGTGGGGGGGCGGTTTCACCGGCCTGTCATGAGGCGAAGGCGTAAGCGATGACCCAGAGGACAGGTACGATTTAGAGGCTCTTTCTGCAGACACTGCATGGGCCTCAACGTTCAACGATTTTGTCTAATGTCGGCCGTGGGCTACGTGCTTAGTGAGTTTCGACGTGTATGCGCCATGGCCACCGGGTGTAGTCTCCATCACAGCGTCGAAGGCCTGCTTAGTGGAGTCGGGCGTCCGCACATGGGGTTCTGACAAACCCTGGTCACCTTCAGTATCAGTAAGTACACTGATAATGCCCTCGCTGGAATCCTCAGTCACGTCGATGGAGATTTCGGCCTGCATTGCGTGGACGGCCCAGCGCTTGGTCCGGCGGTCTTTGAGAGTTTTCTGGCAGAAAGGTTTGCAGGCTTGGCAAAGCTTTTCAGGGTGGTGCCTAGGGAGACCGTAATTGCACACTCGGTGCATTTCCTTCCACAGGAATTTTCTATGACAAGTAGGGCAAAATTTAAACTGTGTTTTGTCTATTATAAATGGAAAGGGCAGTTAGGTGAGAAAAAGTGGAAATGGGTGGCAGAATATGCATTCTCTAAAAGGTGTCTGTATAAAAATACCTCGCACCTCTCTCCCTACTGTAAGCACTGAGGCCCGAAGAGGCCTGCAAAAGATGCGTCTGGTCGAATTCGACAATGGACTTGTCCAGGGAGCTGTTGGATGACGCTGCAGCAAAAGCGGACAGTAAAGAAAGGCAAGAAGTCTACAAATAAACTTACTAGTCAAAGGCATCAGCCTGGAAAGGAACTGTGCAACTTGCCACCAACCACGATGGCAGAAAGAAACAATCAGAGGGACCTCGATGTGTGAAGGACCATGGGTACAGTACACGTCACACTAGGGATAGGCCCTATCGACCTCCGTTTTCTACTTTTGAAAACAAATATTGTAATACTCTGTGTCTACCACTAGATATTGGACTATGCAAAGCATGTGAGCAGATCCACAAGCCTCAGAAATACACACACACACACGTGTAGCGTGAGCATGGTATATAGCACTTTATAATACTGCACAGCCGAACAGCAAAAAGAAGACCTCTGCACGCCATCAGTGTCTAAGGCAGGGCACTGACATAACCGCATCCACCTACCCAGTAACCCAGCTCCACATAAACATTACTTGGTCAAAGTCTCTCAGCAAAACCCTAACTAGGAGAAACGTGCTGGCCCGGGTTACCTTACTGCTTCCTCTCCTCTGGCGGCACTCTGCCTCTATGGTAGCTCTGTTTCCCTACTCCCCATGCTTGTGGGTTGATGTATTTTGCCAGCTCACTGGGCCACCAAGTTGCTGCTCTCTCCGTCACCCACTCTTGATTCCTGATTACCAAGCAAAGGGGTTTTGGGTGCGTTTCAGAGTCACCAGATAGAGGCTCTAAGATGCTGCCAGACGTGCAGCCCTACGGGAACCCCAGGATCTTGCAAATCTTTGCAGTCTGCACTTGGCTTGCAAGAACCACTGTCTATTGTGGTTCACAGGCCCATCACAACCGTCCCATTTCTCCGCAAGATTCTGGACTAAGTTGCCTATATGCAAATCCAGCAATACTTAGAAACTAATCACATCTTAGGCAAAAGACGATCAGGATTCAGACCGGGACAGAATCCGCCCTTCTTGACCTCAAAATTCAAATTAACAACATCATGGACAAAGGCAAACCAACTCTTCTCCTCCTAGACTTGTCCGCTGCCTTCGACCTCGTCAACCATGACATCCTAGGAACTCAACTAAAAAACAATGCCCATGTCTCACCGCAAGCCATTGCATGGGTCACCTCCTTCCTCAAAGGCCGACTAATAAGAGTCTTCTCAGACTCGGCAAGTGCCACCCCCACAACCATTCACTGTGGTGTACCACAGGGATCCTGCAACGCCCCCACTCTGTATAATATCTTCACCTTCCCCCTTTTCAATGACCTTGATCATCGTGACATAGCATATACAAAATATGCTGATGACACTCAAGTCCTACTCCCACCCACTGGGATCTATACAGCTATTCAGACCTGGATGGCAGCCAATGGACTATTCCTAAATGCTGGGAAAAAACTGGAGATCCTCATAGTAGGCACTAAAGACACGCTCAAACTACCCACTCCGTTCAAAACCTTCTGCATCGACAACTCCATCATTACAGTCTCAACAGTAGTGAAAACACTAGGTGTTTACCTCGACCCCTCCCTATGCATGTCGCGACAGGTCAGTGCGATTGCCTCCTTGTTATATATAGTCTTGTACTTTGTCACTGGCCTGGAGTGATTGCCAATAGAATGTAATGTATGATGCAGCTCAGGAGAATGTTGAGTGCATCAGAGTATGAATGTTCCGAGTGAGTCAGTTGGGGGCCTGAGCTGGAGTGAGTGGATGGCCGGTGGGTCTTCTCCCTCATGTGTACTGTACTACCCATCCCTGTCCATGTCCTGTCACCCATACTACTGTATATACCTAAGAGAAACTGGAACTGTATATACTGTATCAATAAAGCAGACCTGGATCAACACCAGTCTCCACAGCTGGTCTGTGTGTCCCGTGTGACTAATAAGAGACTATTACACTCCTCTGCTGCCCTCACCACCAAGATTATCAATGCAGTCAAACCATTCCTCTCTACAAAAAACAGCCTATCCATTGCCAGAGCCACAGTCGGCACCAAACTGGATTACTGTAATGCCCTTTTCCTAGGCACACCCGTAAAAAACCTTAAACTCCAAGTCACCCAGAACAATGCGCTTAGAGCAGCTTTGAGTATTCCCAAAAGAGAACACATCACAGGCCAGGAAAGAAGCACACTGGCTACCAGTCAGAGAACGCATCCTTTTCAAAACTATGGCCATCACCTAGCAATGCCTTTCTTCTGACGCTCCACCGTACCTCTCAGAAAGGATCACTCCCAACACATCCATCCGCCCCACCAGAGCCCATTTGGCCAACCAAATCTATGTACCCACCTTCAAAAGAATGAAAGCGGGAGACTCCAGCTTCCAACACCTAGCTCCCAAAAATTGGAATGCCCTGCCCACTGCACTAAGAATTGAAAAATCCTACACGGTCTTCCGCAAACTGTTGAAAACGAAAAATCAAAGGTTCTGTCTTATTGTCATTCAGGGCCAAAGAGTTAGCAGCCATACAAGATTTTATCGTCGTGTATATCTGATTGATGGCCTCGATGTCCCAAACAATCACACGCGAGTTTGAGGCTTATCAGAGTATTGTCGTAGTCAGAATAGCAGACCCCAGGGCCCATTCAGGACATTACAGGACATACAAAGTTGGTGAGAGACAAGCCCTGTGGAACCCACCCAGCAGTGGATCTGGGCAAGCTTTAAAACCGCCCACACAAAACGCTGACAGTGCACTGGCCAAGAAAGGACTATATCCAGGCCACAGTGCTTCTTGACACATAAGCTATCGCAGTAAGCCTACTGATTAGCCGGATATGGTCAACCAGACCTACTGATTAGCCAGCTATGGTCAACCAGATCAAAGGCTGCTGAGACATCCAGTAACATTAAAAGGGCAGTATGGCAGTTCTCAATTATTCCTGAGATGTTAGCTTTAAAATCTAAAAGGGCAGTCTCAGTGCCAACCCAGCTGGCACCAACTGAGTAACTTATTTGATTCAAGAAACTCCTACAACTGAATATATGCTATTCTGTCAAATGTGTAGCAAAAACTGAACATTTGTTATAGGGCGATAATTGCTGGTCACAGCGGGGTCCAGAGTCCTTTTTAGCAAAGGTGTAATCCATGCCTCTTTCAGGCCCACAGGTACACTAGAGGCTGCAAAGGAGGATTTTTGTGATCCAACGAGTCAGTGTATCGAACAAATCCTTAATGATGTTCGCAGGTCAAACATCCTCTTTACAAGATGTTGGCTTCATATTCTTCACGATATTAAAGACCTCCGTTTCAGAGACCTGTTTAAAGGAAAACTTAGGGAGGACATTAGAAGTGATGTAATTAGTGATGCAGCATGTTTCAGTGGGGGAGATTGAAGACACCAGGCATTGTTATCGTTTTTGAATGGCCTGTTGGTGATTTTCAATTTTCCTCATTAGTTAATCTTGTATATTTTGACACCACACGTCACTTTTTACAGTCTCCAAATTCTGAGCCTTTTCCCCTTCTAGTTACTTCAAAATTAGAAAAGGGTTCCCTTGAGCTACATTTGACATGAGCTATTCTCGAATTATCGGATTGTTTCGCCAAAACAATAGCTTGTGAATAGCCTGCAAATGCAAGATTCACTATTGGGACACAGGTTGCTACACCAGATCCCATTGCATGCCCTCTTGATCTTCCTACACCTAATATCACAAAACCAGGGATTTTTGTTTGTCTCAGTTTTTATCAGCTTCAATACTTCTAGTGCCAAGGTATTAATGGGCACAGATGTTAGATGCTGAACTTGATCCACTAGTTCACAAGTTTCCAAAGATAATACAAAATTAGAAAACATAGGTTTAACAATGGCCGCTTTTATAACTAGCCAGAGCTAACAATCTTGCTCAGAGGAACTAATATCAATCCACTGCCAAGAAGCACAAGATTGACACAAGCAAACCTATCAAAACACAATAAATTGTCAATACAAAGCCTCCACGTTTTCCATTACTGAATTCGCCCTCATGCAGATACCTAGAACCTATGGCTCTGTTAAGGTTTTCATCCCCCCCCCCCGCTCTCCCCCTTTGTGGAACCTCACATTCTACAAAGACATGATGGATGGGGTGGCCTTATGCATTTTTCCATTGTCAGCAGGTAGTAAAACAGATGGGACACAGATTATTGTTCTTATTTGCATTTATCCTGTAGTGCAGATTGTGCAGAGAGAGTGCCATGTGATATTTGTTTGTGCTAGAGAAGCTAAGCCACCATCTTTTACAGGCGTGCATGAATTGATGGTCACGAGACTCCCTAAATGTACTTATCCAATCCAAAATGCTACTACCAGCAGTTAAATGATCAGATCAAAAAGAGTTGACAGTGAGCACCCCCGACTAGTGCCACAATGGATGCCAAAAATTGTGGGTTTTATCCCATTTCACTAGAGTCTGGATGTTTGCCTTGCAATATAGAGCTTGAAAGGCCTTAGGAATATAAATTGCAAAGGTAAGTCCGCCTCTCCCTATCAAAGGCCGTTTCTGCATGTCTGCCAAATGCGGTTAATGGAACGGACAGACTTCGCAGAGACTAACAAGGACATTTATCTCAGGTTATTGTAACTATTCCACCCCTAACAAGCCCAGTCTGTTTTGGAAAATGTTACTCGCTGTAGAAGACTTCTGGTCTCCTAGTCTATAGTCTCCTTTCCTCCATACGTATCTGGGTTCATCCCATTGGGACGGGATTAGCGCATTTTTCCCCCAGCAAATAACCATTTTCTCAAATATTTCAATTTGGGGGTGGGGCTAGCATGGGGTGTGGCCTTAACAGGTGCTAGCAATGCCCACCAATCATTTCCCCCTGCCCCAAACTTCAGACATGCTATACAAGATGAACAAGTTACTTACCCATGGTAACGTTCTTTCGACTGGATGGTCCTCCCACGTATTCCTTATCTTTGATATTTCCAATACACAACTTGCTGCTTCAGAATCTTTTTTTTTCAGTAGAGGGCGCTGTTCGTCGATGACTGGTCGAGTCGATGTCGCTCGGCGGCTTCCGTCGTGGTGTCGACATCATCACAGGTATAAGTAGCTCACGCAGCGCGCGTTGCTCAGTTCCATTTTGAAGAGCGAAGCATTGTCTTGAATGGACGGTTACTAACCTTGAGAGAGCGCAGACTGTAACCACAAGGGAAGTTTTACTGCGCGGAAGGATGGGAGGGGCAATAAGGAATACGTGGAAGGAACATCTAGTTGAAAGAACGTTACCATGGGTAAGTAACTTCTTTGAATGGATTGTGTCCTCCCACGTATTGCTCTTCTTTGATACACTCCCAAAGCAGTAATATAACCATGAGGAGGGAGTAAAATGTCAGCAATTAAGTATGCACAGAGTACAGTACTGCCTTTCCAAATTTAGATTCTTGGCTAGTGGAGGAATCCAAACTATAGTATCTTGTAAAGGTGTGTGCAGACGACCATGTGGCAGCTGCACAAATATCCCTTATTAGTACCCCTCTTTGAAGAGCTGACGAAGCTGCAACACCCCTGGTCGAATGAGCCCTTATATGTTCTGGAGGGTCTTTACGGGCCAATTTGTAACATTCTGCAATTCTTAAAATATACCACCTAGAGATGGTTTGTTTGGTGATGGCTAGGCCCAATTTATGACCCGTGTAACCCACAAACAATTGGTCAGTTTGTCTCTGTTTAGCCCATCTGCTAATGTAAAAACTTAAAGCACGCTTTGGATCGAGTCTGTGCAGCCTTTCTTCCCCTTTCCCCAGATGTGGAGGAGGGTAAAAAGATGGCAAGGTTATTTTCTGTATGATGTGAAATTCAGAAACCCCCCTGGGGAGGAAGTCAAGCTTCACCTTTAATACCACTCTGTCCAGTGTGAGGAGGCTTTCAGGATAAAGCCTATAGCTCATTCACCCTTTGGGCAGATGTTATTGCCACTAAAAAGATTGTTTTGAGGGTAAGAAGTCATAATGGGCACGAGTGAAGAGGCTCAAAAGGAGAACCCATTAAAAAGTGTAGTACTAAATTTAGATCCCACAGGTGGACTTGAAAAGGAGTTGGGGGATAAACGTTATCCCCTTCAAGAACTGTATTACCAGAGGCATTTTAAAATAGACTTCCTCAGCAGTGGGCTTGAAGATGGAAAGTGCTGCTAGGTAACCTTTGATCGTACCAATCTTGAGTCCCAGATTTTCTAAATGTAACAGAAAAGATAACACCATCAGTGTATTGCAAGAAAAAGGGCCAACATTCTTATCTCTACACCAGCCGCAGAAAGCAAAACCTCCATTACGTCATACGGGAGGTCCCAATCTTTGCAGCTCAGCCTCTCAGAAACCATGCGTGAAGGCCGAGACTCCCGATATCCGGATGGAAAACCCGACCCTCCTCTCGCGAGAGAAGATCCTCTCTTTGCGGAAGACTAATCGGAGGACTGACGAACATGTACAGGAGGTCCGGGTACCACGTTCTCCTGGCCCAATCCGGGGCAAGAAGGATGGTGGTTTTCCTGAAACACCTCAACCTGCTTATTACGTGAGGAATGACGGGGACTGGAGGAAACGCGTAGAGGAGTGGGAATTTCCAGTCCACAACCAACACGTCTCCTAGAGCTCCTCTCGGGGGAAATTCCCTTGAGCAGTATAGTTCGCACTTCCGGTTAGCGTTGGTCATGAATAGAACCCTTGAAGGGTTCCCCAAAGGGTGAAGATCTCTTGAAGGACTTCCTAAGCTAGTTGCCACTCGTGGGTGACTGCTCTGCCTGCTCAGAGTGTCCGCCCCAGTGTTCTTCTCTCCGGCTAGATGAACTGCTGATAGAAAGATTCCTTCTTGTATTGCTCAGAACAAGAGCTGCATTGCCTCTCTGCACAGTGGCAGTGACCCTACGCCTCCTCTTTTGTGGAGGTAGTACATGGCCACTGTGTTGTCTGTCATTATCAGAACTTCTTTCCCCGTACAGAGGGCAGAAAGGCCTTCAGTGCTAGTCTGAATGCCCTCAGCTCCAAAAGGTTGATGTGAAGTTTGGACTCCGATGGAGACCAACGACCGCTGATAGTCAGTTCGTTGGTGTGGGCTCCCCACCCCGTGAGTGAGGCGTCCGTCACTACAGTTATCTCCGGCCATGGTGCCAAAAAGATTGTCCCTTGAGAATGTTGTCTTCGCAAGCCCACCAAATTAGGTCTTGAGCCACTCTGCTCAGAACTTTCAGAAGATCTGACATGTTCCTTGAAAATTGGGACCACTGAGTCCTGAGAGACCATTGAAGGGATCTCATTCTCAATCGGGCCTCTGGCACTAGGAAAATGCAGTATGCCATGAGACCGAGCAACCTCAAAAAAAAAAAAAAAAAAAAAAAAAAAAAAAAATCGAAGGCCAGAAGATGCTGCGCATTCTGGAATTTTGTTACCATCTGCTGAATGCGTTGAGCTCTCAGCTCAGGAGGTGTGGCTTTGCCCGAGGTAGTATCCAAGACCGCTCTGATGAACTGGAGTCTTTGGAATGGTATCATATCGGACTTCTTGTAATTGAGGGAGAAGCCCAGGCTGTGTAGGGAGTGGCAGGTGATACTGAGATGTTCCTGGGCTTGCTCGGGTGAGCAAGCCCTGATCAGCCAGTCGTCCAGGTAGGTGTAGACATGAATCCCCCCCCCCCAGTCTCCTGAGATTTGCTGCCACTACCGCCATCAGCTTGGTGAAAACCCTTGGGCCGGAGGTCAGCCCGAAAGGCAGAACTCGAAACTGATAGAGTACCGCCAACCGCGAACCTCAGGTACTCTGTGCTTGAGATGGATTGGCACATGAAAGTAAGCATCCTCAAAGGTCCAATGATATCAACCAGTCTTGGAGCTGGGGAGCCTGAAGGATCTGAGAAAGGGTTAACATCTTGAACTTGTCCTTACTGAGGAATTTGTTCAAATTTCTTAAGTCCAAGATGGGTCTCAATCCCCTGTCCTTCTTGGGGAATTAGAAAGTAGGGGGGAACACCAACCCTTGCTCCTCTCCGCTACAGGTACATGTTCTATTGCACCTTTCTCTAGCAGTGTTAAAATCTCCTGCACAAGGAGCGGATCTGGAATTTTGACAGAGTTGGTTCCCGGGGGATGATCCTGAGGCCTTTTGAGAAAAGGAAGGCAGTAACCTTGAGCTACTGTTTCCATTGCCCAAGCATCTGAAGTAATGCCCCGTCATGCGTGCAGATGCTGAGAGATTCTGCCCCCCACTGGTGTCCTGTGTGTCAAGGCCTCAGAGTGCCTTAGAGGCAGCTGCAGCAGCGGCTGAGGGCACAGATGCTGCTGCTGGGGCCGATTTAGCACTCCTTCGTCCACCACGAGGGAATTTTCTTTGTCCTTTTTGCTTCCTCTACCAAATGAGGAATAGTAACGAAAAGGACGACCTCTCCCGGAAGATGTGCCGAATAAAGTTGTGAGGTTGCCGAATGGAGGCGCTAAGGGACTTAGCCGCCACATTGGTGGTCTGCAGCTTCGCCAAACTTTCATCCGCCTTGCTGCCGAACAACCTCGAGCCGTCAAAAGGCATTTTGAGAAGCTTGGCCTGTACGTCCGGTGCAAAACCCGACTTTCTCAACCACACAAATCTGCGCAGTACCGTGCTTGCAGCAATGGATTTGCTGATTCTGTCAGCAGTATCCAGCCCTGCTTGGAGACACTCTCCCATCGCCGCCTTGCCATCCTTGACTATATTTAGAAAGCTTTCCCTTTCTTCGCCTTCTGGAATATGTTCAGCCGCCACCTTGACACAGTCCCACAGTGTTGTATTGTGCATGTCTGAGGTCAGGTAGCTTGAGATGTCATGTGGAATGTTTATGTGTGGATGATGGAATATTCTGAGTGAGTGTTCTGTGTAGAGGCGGTTATAGCTGGCTGGCCCTGGGTGATGGGAGCCAGTGTTGTCACAGCTTATGTCCTTTATGTCTTCATGTGGATATGTAACTAAGAACTTGGAAATAAACTTACCTGAAGAAATCTTAAAGAGCCTGGAACTTGCTTTTTAACAATGGCGACGAGTCGTTCTTTGGTAACCTACGTGCTACAAGCTGATGGACTGAGGACCCTGCTGCGGGGGGTGCAGGAAGGACAAGCTTCTGGAGAAGGACAGCACTGCCCCCAAAAACTAAGTGCCATCACCCAGGGTGCAGGGGGAGCCGGAGGATTAAAGCCCCATCTTTGGTGGGATCGGCGCACATAAGTAGTGGGCAAGCTGGGCCCCAGGGAGTATTCAGGGAGAAGCCCTGACATGGCTCCCCAGAGCGCAGGGGCAGGAACCGGAATTGGGCCCCATTGCAGAGGGATCAGCTCCAGGAGCAGGAAGGAGGACTGCGTCCTAGGGTTCAGGGGGAAGTCCAAGAAAGAGGCCCCTTTTTGGATGGGCAGCTCCTAAGTAGGAGGCAGAGCTCTGTCCTGGGGGCTGGAGATGGTGCTGGACCAGCAGGTGAAAGATAATACTGGCAATACTGGGAAATTGATGTTGAAAGCAAACACTGTACCCTGGTCCTCCGTGAGATGTAATGAAGAGCTAGCCCACTGGGAGGAATGTGATGCTACTCTACGTTTTTTTTTTTAAAGTTAGAATGGCAATAGAAAAAAAAGAGACGCTGCTCTGTGTTTGGGAAATGGATGTGAATTTGACATGAACAAGGAGGACTGTTTGCCTGACTAAAAGTCACTCCCATGTCTTGTGCACTCATAGCAATGGGGAGCTGTTTTAAACGCTGTCCTTCTCACGAGATAATTGCAGGCTTTGAAGTTATGGGAGCCTGGCAGCACCGTACTGTGCTTATCGTGCACATCATGTTTTTGGCTGTCTGAAACTCTGGTGATTTATGAGCCTTTCGTGGCGTGGTCTCCTGGGAAGTGAACGACCATTGGCCTATGAAGCTCTGCATAGCCCTGCTGAGCAGTAGTGACTGATGATGTCACACATGCAGCAGGGGGAGATGGTGAAGCGTAGAATGTTCTTTGGAATGTGCTATTGTTAGAGCTTTGTATTATAAGTGCTGCTTGCCCTGAGGCTGTAAAAGGGAAAGTACTTTAAGGAATCTGACGTTTGGCAAGACATGTGTCTTAGAAGGAAGGAAGCAAAATATGGGTGCAGCTATATTAAGGCAGGAATGAACAATGCTTAGAACATGGGAACCCTATGATACAAATCGGATCCAAGAGACAATAGGTGCCAAATGCTGTGGTCTCTGCTTGGCAAAAGAGGCATTTTTGGCGGATTGTGATGCTGGCATGCCGCTCCGTCTCAGTTAGTGAGGCGACAGGTAGCGGCCAACAAAAAAGGTGACATTTTTAGGTGGGGTATAGGCTTGTGCAGAGAGTAACGGCCATAATGTTGGGTAGTTTGGAACTTTAATATACCTATTTAAAACTGACGTAGCATTTTGCATGTGCAGGATGGCGAGTGCCTTGGTGCGATGTGAATCTGTAGAATGGGGGCACTGCGAGGATGCAAATGAGTTCGTGTTTATAGAAGATATACAGGCATCTTAAACAGCGCTGTTCTGTTATGTAAATGGGTAAGTGAAACGGTGACAATGTAGTGTGGTAATATGTTGTATTTTAGGGTATTTAGCATAATTCTTTTGAGGAATTGCAGGTTTCGAGTGCCAAGCACCATGGCACATGGACACTAATGTGCATAAATTGTTGCTGTTAGTGTAAGATGGGTGGTACGTGTATGAGTGTGATAGCTTTAATCATTTTGAGGATTTTCAGCTATATTGCACATGTCAGTAGAGCCTGTCTAATGGCTATGGACTCAGGTTCGCTTAAGAGCCTACAAATGGCTATGGATGTTTTAATTAATAAAAGTGTTAGTTTTGGGGATTTTACTTACTATGAGCAACATGGTTTTGTATTCAAATGTGCACAACGCAAATGTTTTCAATGCGGTTTATGTATTGTTTACAGCATATGGTTGCAGCATTCTATGATTTTGGAATGCATGTTATGATGAATCTGACTCAGATAGGTTGGAGAGAGTCAGTGAGTGTTGGGTATTGGGTGAACTCACATTCAGCATGGAAGTGTTGCAGTGTGAAATGCATGGTTTGAATTGTTTGGGTAATGTCAGTGGGGTATATAGTTTTCCTTACATTGTTCTGGTTTGGTTTGGGTAGTTACCTGTCGTGGTAAAAGTTGAACACCCATGGTGGGGATTGGTCTGGTTATAGGGATTACCTGATTCCGGTAAAGGTTGAACAGCGATGAGGTTGTTTTGTGAGGGAGGTAGCGCCTCCTCTAGGTTTTTTTTTATCTTTCTCATCACATTGGACAGTAGGTAGCTGGTGGTAAAGGGGTAGCTGGGGATGCCTGGTAATGACCCGTTGGTATTGAGTGTGGCAAGTCCTGAGATGAGTAAATTGTTTTCTATGTTACTTGTGGTATTTATTGTGGATTTCGTTGTATCCATGGGTTCAACAGCTTGTTTTGGGTTAGGATGTTTTCCTTGCTATAAGGCCGTTTAGTTTTTACCAGTCATTGATGTTGGCATTGGGAGTGTGTGGCCACCGCTCCCAATGTGTTTGGAAGGCTTGTACATCCTGGACTGGTGTAATGAGTTTGGTATTAAGACCATGGGTGTTTGTGATCTCAGTGATGTTGTATGTTTCCACTTTGTGAATCCCTGTTGGAGTGAGGTTGTGATTGTCTTCTTGGAGGCTTTGAGGTCTCAGTTCTATAGAGTGGCAGTCTAGAGGCCTGCTGGAGTTCCAGGGTGGCAGCCTGGACACCTGCATTGTTGTAGGCGGGGGCAGGTGGTAGGAGGTGTAGCAGTCTTGTGGTTGTTCAGGAATGTAGGGGAAGTAGCCCAGTTTCAGGGTTGGCCAGGTCCTGGGGTGAGAGCCCAGTTGCTTGTTTGTGGCAGGAACAGGCAGATGGATGACAGTATTTTTGTTATTGGTACATGGAATGTAGTTTGTCAGGGTGTGATGTTTTGATGGTTGGGTTTGGCCGTGGAAGTGTCTGTCTGCCAGTTGAGTCTTACGTGTGCGTATATCTTGGAAGGTGGCAGTTGTGTTGTTCTGGTATGTGACTTGTTCTGTGCATGTATGGTTTAGTAAAGGAGGGAGGTGTGTTGTATTGTGCATGTCTGAGGTGAGGTAGCTTGAGATGTCATGTGGAATGTTTGTGTGTGGATGATGGAATATTCTGAGTGAGTGTTCTGTGTAGAGGCGGTTACAGCTGGCTGGCCCTGGGTGATGGGTACCGGTGTTGTCACAGCTTATGTCCTTTATGTCTTCATGTGGATATGTAATTAAGAACTTGGAAATAAACTTAACTGAAGAAATCTTAAAGAGCCTGGAACTTGCTTTTTAACACACAGGGTGTGAGTAAACCCGGCTAGGGTACAGGTAACATTAGTGGACTCTAGGGTCATACAGCCAAGGTATAAACCTTGGACCACCAAACTCTCAGGCGTAGGGCGTTTCTTGAGATAAACAGGGTCACTGGTTCCTGGCCTATACTTTCCGGAACAATTCCTATTGACAGCTGACCCAGATTCTGGAGTCTCCCAGTTAGCTTTGTGGGATATATTGACCCACTCAACGCATTGCCCCACATCACTGTGCTGCACTGGTGCAAGAAACAGCAAAATGGCTGCACTAACTCTTGTGCGCGCCAGGATCTCAAAATAGCATTTTTACAACCACCAGAAAAATGGCTGCACCACCCTGCCACACACATTTCAGACGGGGGGAACAGACTACACACTGCAGGAATGTGCCAGTGCGCTCTGCAACATTTAACATGGAATTAAGTAAATAGGCAGCATTCCCTTGCTGAAAAAAACAAAATTCCCTTTTAAAATGAAACTTTCACTTTTTGTAAAAGCGGCATTGACGATCATTCCATCCATTCATTTCGAAACCACTGTGATTAATAAACCCTACCAGGCCCAGGAGAAGTCCTTGTGCTCAGCCAAACCGGGCTAAACAGGCTTAAGCCCTGTCAAACCAACTCTGAAAAAAATCAACCAGGGGCTTTGTTTTCATTTTACGCAGGAAACACGTTCATTTCTTTTGCAAAAGTATCTAAAACTCAGCTGTTCAGAGAAAGACTCTAAATAGCTGAGCAATGCCTGCTTCAATGTATCCATGCTGCGGAACAACTCCAGCATTCAAGAGAATAACTATAGCTGCATGGCAGTGTGTGAATCTGCTGGAGATGAAAAGCTGAATTAAAGAAAAATATTGGTTGCACAACGTGTAAAAAAAACAGGCCTTTGCAAAACTACAGGAAGAAAAATGGTCTGTTTAAAAAGTAAATTACTGAATGAAAGCTTGCATTACCTAGCAATGGGAAAGGTTTGTTGCTGTTTAGACTATATAACATGGATTATTTAATGCAATAAGCTTGTTTTAATTCTGGATTTAAGAGCATAAATGAAGGATTTTTAAAACCAGGGTGCTGGAGTTGCAAGTTGAAAAACAGGTTTTCTGCTTGGAGGAGGGCTCTCTCTCTCTCAGCAGCTCCTGGCAACTCCCTGATAATTACAGGGTTAGACAGACGTTCGTCTCTATTGAGCCCACGGACAATGAAGCTCCCAGGGCAAGGAAGTTGGAAGTGTGAAAGGGCAAAAAAATCTACAATCAAGCTGAAATCCCCCATCCTGCTTTGAAGGAAATGCCAGTTGGTGTCAGCTGACAAGAAAATAAATAATGGTCCAGCCCCTGCCATTTGCTTTTAAATATTATTTCATGAAGAAACTTTAAAGACTTCTATCTCTGCAGCAAGACTTTGAAATTTTGTGAAAACTTCCCAGTTTAAAATTGATCGTGTGTGCTTTATTTTGAAACTTGGTAGAATGTCTCGACACACTCTGGACAGAAATGGTGAAATATTGAGGAGTTAAAGAAAAGTATAAATGTTGCAAACATACATTTTTGTACATACATCCCTCATGACAGTACCCACATATGTATAAAATTATAGAATTTTAGGCCAAACTTTTCATGCCTAAAATGATGAAAAAGTAGTAACCGCCCAAAATAAGGTCTCACAGATTACAGGATTGGACTGCTGTACTTTACATACAATATGTGACCTGATTATGCAATTTATTAAGGTGCTACCATTGTACAAATGCTTAAATACTGATATGACAGATTTTTGGCAAAAAGGTCTGTGGGAAGTCTTTTTACCTCATAAAAATACAACCTCCTATATTGGGTACCGCCCACGGGAGGCCGCCAACATTGATTGCCCAATCCAGTTGTTTAAAGGCTTGCTTAGCTAAGCCAGCCCAGCAATATAGTCAATGATGCCACTATGCTCTATATAAAGGGTCCCTGACAACACACAGACACACCGATTCCTGATTTCCTGTCCGGTGTCCTGTCTGTTCCTGTCTTCTTGCAATTATCCATCTAGAATCCAGATCCCAACCACAAGGCCAAACCTTGCTGATCCTGCTTCAGCTAGGCCTCAATTTTTAATTATCCCAATAACCAAAAGGAAGCTGTGGTGTTTTGCGAAAGCATCCTGAATTTAACATGGCTTGCTGCTCACTAAATGCAAGCCTGCCATCCAGCTGATCTGTAGTATTCCAGTAACCAACCCTGCCATCCAGCTGATCTGTAGTATCCAGTAACCAGAAGGGCTACCCGGTATCCAGTCCATGCCCGCTGATTTTGTCCGGCTGTCCTGTGTTAGACCAGATCCGTATGGTGATCCAGAGCGCTGACTGTCCAAAATACAAACTAAAAGTGGACTGTGAGTATCAATAGGAACCATAGAAAATCACAGCATACCTTGCCTTGCCCTATCCCAATCTCTAAACCATCCTATCCTTACCTTAATAACTTGTAACATTGTCAGAAACCTGATCATTGATTTCTAGTGCAAGCACTATCTATTTAGTAATTCTTGTAATTTAAATCCTAAGCTATCAATCCTATTTCGAGTGATCAGACTGGTTCTGCCAGGGCGGGCTCTGGGAAACTAGGGTTGAACTCATGAATCAACCCTGGAGCTTACTGTGTCCCTCTTTGGTATTCTTGCCTGAATGCTCAAGTTTAGAGTAAAACTGTTCTTGTACAAACTGAATTTTATTTCTGTTTTCACTACCCGATTACCCGATTTTTCTAAAAACACCTATTCTATATTGCATATCTCCCTCAGTTTCATAGCTAGAGACTTCATTTCACCCCCTGATTGTACCTAAGATCTATAGCTACACCCCAACTCCACTCCAAATCAGTGGATTTCACCCGTTTTTATCAAAAACCGTTTGGTTAATTTCAGGCGGGAATGATCATTTTTGCAAAGTTTTACACGTTATTTTTACTATCAATTGTTTTAAACCTTCCATTAATTTTAGAATTGTATGCTTTTGCTCAATATATTGCTTATGATTGCTTGTAACTTTCCAGTGTTGCTCCCGTAGAGAATTGTACTCATTTAAGGATTTTTGCACACATTCATTGTTTTATTCAGCCATTTGCAAGGGTTTCAAATCCGTTTTTCTCGCTTGTTTGGGGACAGAAGATTGGATTCGAATTTTGTTTCTTAATCCTCATTCCTGATGACCTGCTGCTTCCTTATATCTATTTAGAATTGATTATTTGTGGGTTGAAGAATATTGCAGGGGGAAATCCTAACTTGAGTGCCATCTTTCTAAAAATTGTGTCTATTCTCTGGTGTTTTCAATCTGTGTTGCTAAAGGGTTAATTAAAGTGCATTGTCTACATTCCTATTGTTATTGTCACCACATTGGTGATTGCTGCCCCATATATTAAAAAGCATATGATTTTCTTGAATTTAAAATAAATAAATATTACCTTTACCAACCAGCCTTGTTCCTGGTCCACTGTGAACCGGGGTATTTGAAAAAGGGGTGTGAAATGAGTAGTATATCTCTCAAATATTTAACCTACATATATAACAAAATAAGCATTTCAGTTGTGTGCTGCATACTAGGCTGAGACCAGGGTGTATCGCTGGATTCAAATACTTAACAGCTTCTACTTTCCTTTGGAGGGCCCTATGCAAAGGCAGAACTGGGTCATGTCATCCTGCTTGAAGGTTGGTGAGGCCCTACTCCAACCCATGTAGTCAGTGACCCTGTTCATGAGGTTCCTGTACCATGAGTCTGCATGTTCTGAAGGGTCAGGTTTAGCAAACTCCAACTCTGATGATGTATCCAGACCACTGGCAGAGTGGAGGGAGTCGCAAAGATCTTTCATTTTTGACTGTCAATTAATTCTTCAGATACTTCTCTAGAGCCATATCTGACTCCTAAAGGAGAAATATCCTCCTCTGAGGCACTTTCCTCTTCAAAAATAGAGGACATTGACTTAAAGTCAGACTTTGGTACTGGTTTGTACATTTTTTCCTGCACCGGAATTCGCCTCGAAGGAACCGTCGAGGACGTCGACGATTTCTTCGATACCGGAGTAACTGTCCCCTTTGACTTCAGATCGAAGCAATCGACGCTGATGGCGTCTATGGAATCGTCGAGTGTTTTGATGTCTTATGATTCTTTGCTGGAAACGGGGACCGACTCGACTCTCGGGTCGAAACCTTTGATTCCTTCGAGTCGGGTCAAGACGAGCCTCGGATTTACTACTTGCCAAAGTAGTTTTCGACCTTCCTGCATCATCCAAAGGAGCTACCGGGGTCCGACTCTTGCAAGGCTCTTTTTGGCTGGGGGGATGGGGGGGGGGGGGGTATTGAGGCCACGTTCTCCAAGATTCGCATCATTTCCACCCAAAAAGCATTCCACTTGCTGGGGGAATCCGACTTAGTTAGGCATCATATAACCTCTGTGGAGATGTCCGAGGATGAAGAGGGAGACCTGTGTCGTCTCTTCTTCGCCTTCTTAGTAGAAGACAAAGATTGTCTTGATCCGACTCCTCGATCGAGACCTCTTGAGTGTTAATGACGAGCAGAGTCATTGGACTCACCTGATTTTTTAGATTTCTTTAAGAGCCCTTCAAAGCTTCCCGCCCCACCGCCAATTTACCTTTGCGTTACCGAAGAGCTTTTTCAGTCATAGACTGACAGGAACCGCAGTCATCGGTCCAATGATCGGGACTCAAACACCAAAAGGCAGTCGCGGTGAGGGTCTGTGATGGACATTTTTGCCCCATAGTTGTGAAATTTCTTAAACACCGAATTAGGGGTACAATGAGTCGAAGATGAAGAAATGTTTTCTTGAGGAAAAAACGAAGCGCGCCATTATCTCGAAGCAAAGCTATGGGAAAAACAGAACTGAAGACAACGGAGGCGGCACAAGCTATTTGTACTACTGGTGACATTGACACGCCACGGCGGCCCTTGAGGGACATCGATGCCACAACCTTGTGCACAGCGCCCTCTGGCGTGAATTTTTTTTTACAAAGCAGTGAAGCTGGCAAGATACAAATATCAAAGATGAGGAATACGTGGGAGGACACAATCCATTTGAAAGATCAATTTGACACCAATGCCTTGAGACAGACCTTGTGTCGAAACACGTGTTGGCTGTATTTGGAAGAGATTTGGATCACAACAAATCCAACTCCTTGGAAATTCAGCAATTGCATATAGACTTTGTCGAATATATATATATAAATATATATATAATACATCACTCACCGTAATCGTATTTCTGATGCTTGTATCTGCTTAGATTCACATGCTGTGCATAGGCCGACATCTAGTGGAAGCTGCAGAGTATTACAGTTTGTTTTTCGAAACTCGAAAAGGGCGTCGACACAGGGCGTGCCAGTAATACTATCCCTAGTGTGACGTCCACTGTACCCATGATCCCTCACGCGTCTAGGACCCTCAGATTGTATTTTTTCTGACATGAGGTAGCATGAGGAGTAGCGTGAGTACAGAAAATCCAAGCAGATAGATAGAAAGGTAAGACTACAAGCATCCATGCGCCTTCTCTCAGAGGGGAGGAAGGGTGGGTCGCATGTGAATCTAAGCAGATACAAGCATCAGAAATACGATTACGGTGAGTAATGTATCCCTTCTGCGTCTTGTGGAATCTGCTTAGATCACATGCTGTGCATAGATTAGCGAGCAGTACCGGAAGGAGGTGGGATGTGAGAAGGGTCATGAGCAAATAAATGTCTTAGAACCGCTTGTCCCACTTGTGTATCTCTCTTGGAATGAGTGTCAATGCAGTAGTGCTGAGTAAAAGTGTGAATAGTGCTCCAGGTAGCTGCTTTGCAAATGGTGTCAAGGGGTACATTTGCAATGAAAGCCAGAGTGGCCCCAATGCCTCTTGTAGAGTGGGCCCTAGGCGTGAAAGGCAGAATTTTTTCAGAAAGTGAGTTACACAGCTGGATACAGTTAATAATCCACTTAGAGATGGCACCTTTAGAGACGCGATCCCCCTCTCTGCCTGTAGCTACGGCGACAAACAGCTGATCTGTTTTCCTTAGCGGTCTGGTCTTGTTTACATAGTAGAGGACCGCCCTACGCACATCTAGTGTGTGTAGTTTCACCTCAGCCGAGCTTTGTGGGTCTTGGAAGAAAGCCGGAAGCTCGATGGACTGGTTCATGTGGAATTTTCGTTCTTCTCTAACTTCCTCCGAAATCCCCGGTTGAAGCTCACCTTATGGTTTGAAAGGATGAACTCTCCATCCTGCTTCTGGTGCAGGGGCGCGTGTTTGTCCAGTTACTTCACTGGTTTTCAGAATGGCGCTGGCAAAATCCACTTGACTTTTCCGAGCGGAACGCCGCAAGTATAAAGATTACAAAAGTTCAAGTGTTGAGCCTCCTTTTCTGTTGCCTTCCTAACCTGTGATCTGTCCTTTATTTCAGGTGCAGAATGAAGGCGATGCGTTGAGGGATTGAATTGCCGATGGTAAACTCAGGTGAGTTAGCGATGGGGGCGACCCCTCTTAATGTCTTTATATTCCTCCAGTAATGTCTTTTGTCCTTTCCCCATAGGGGCCGGGGTGCGGTACCTGCCAACGAAGCGGCGCCGACCCAAAATGAGGAATGGTCCACCAACAGAAGACCGGTAAGTGTTATGGCGGAAAATTAGGCTTTCCTCATATGTTCCTTCTGCTCACCTTTTGTCTCTTCTTCTCTCCCCTAGGCGCAGAGATGTGGCGACCGGAGCAGACAGTCGCGGTGGAGCCAGAAGAACTCCTGAGGACAGGTGAGTGAAGCGTGGCGCTGCATCGAGCAACGCAGTGCTTTTAAATGAAAGTCTTTTCTCAGGAACGCTGGCGTGAAGGTTCCGGATGCAGGTAAGAAGTTTGATAAAATTCTTGGTTTTCACCTTTCTCTTCTCTTCTTTCCTTACAGGTGTTCCAGGATCGAGGCGGGCGTGGCTGGAGACCAGATACAGGAGCAGACACGGTGAGCGTTCAGCTGCTTGGATGCAGAACAACGCGAAGCGTGAGCTACTGTCTGGGTGTGGCTTAAATAGCCCCCCAAAGTAGTTCCAGGTAAGTATCCTTCCCTGGCCACGCCCGAGTGGCAAAATAGTCCCAATGAAAAAATAGTCCCTTTCAGATCTCAGGGAGGCCTGAATCTTGCAGCATGGTCTGCATCAGGTAAGTGCACAAAACACCTTCCTTTATGAGCCTGGCGCCTATGGCGCCAGGACTGATGTCCAACATGAGACTGGCGCCAACGGCGCCAGGACAGAGTCCAAAGAGCCCCTATAAGGGGCCGCTGGGCTTTTACACGGGGGCATGATGCCTGCTCCCGGGGGTGCTGGGCCTGGCCTGGTGCTCCGGGGGTAGGCATCATGACACAGAGCCTGAATTTCACTGACTCTTCTTATAGATGCAATTGCTACTAAGAAGGCCGTTTTGTAAGTCAGGTGTTTGAGACTGCTTTTGTGCATGGGCTCGAATGGGGGGCCCATGAGCTTGGATAGCACCACGTTAAGGTCCCATCCTGGTGGTGGGTTTGAAATAGGAGGGTGAAGTCTCTCTACTCCTTCCATGAAGGCTTTAACTACTGGTACTTTCCACCACAACACCTTGTTATGGGAAGTGGTGTATGCTGACAGAGCTGCCAGGTGAACCTTCAGTGAGTTAAAAACCAGTCCTGCATCCAGCAGGTGGAGCATGTATGTAACAATAGTGGAAGGAGTGCAATCAACTGGGGTGATTTGTTTATTCTGGCACCAGATAACAAATCTCTTCCATTTGTCAAAGTAGCAGTGCCTCGTGTTAGGTTTCCTAGATTCCTTTAGGATGTCCATACACCTCTGTGGTAATTTGAGATGTCGGAACTCTATGACTTCAGGAGCCATGCTGCCAGGTTCATTGAGTGCGACCAGAGACCCTGAGCTGTGTGGTGGAGATGGTGAGCTCCCCACCCCGTCAGGCATGCATCGGTTGTGACTACCGCCTATATCTCGGGATCGTAAAAGGGTTTCCCCTTGGGCAGATTCTCTCTTGTCCACCAGTGAAGGCTTTGTACAAGTGTTGGCGAAACGACCACTAGATCGTCCCACTGTCCACTTGCCTGAGACCACTGTTTGCCAACCATTCCTGCATGGGATGCATGCGCAGGCGCGTGTGGGGTATGGTAAATACATGACGCCATCATGCCCAGCAAACGCATTGCTTCGCGTACCGTTATCTGGCGACCGGACTGATACTGCGGAATTTGCACCAGACTTGACTTTTTCTCGTTTATTTAGAAGCCCAATTGGAAGAGGAGGTCGATAGTCCTTTGAATGTTTGCTCTGAAAATTACTGGGGTCTCCCCCGCGATGAGCCAGTCGTCCAGGTAAGGGTACACCGGGATTGCCTCCCTGCGTAGGTGTGCTGCCGCCACCGTCAGCATCTTGGTGAATACCCTTGGAGCCGAAGCTATCCCGAAGAGCAGTACCTTGAACTGGTAGTGCCGACTGTCCACCTTGAAGCGCAAGTACTTTCTGTGCGCTGGGAACATGGAAATATGAAAATAGGAATCTTTCATGTCCAATGTTGCCATGTAATGCCCCTTTTTTAGGAGGGGATTACCTCCTGGAGAGTAGTCATGCGAAACTTTTGGGGCTTGACATACTTGTTTGCAGGCCGCAAGTCCAATACTGGGCGCATTGTCAAATCTTTTTTTGGCACAAGGAAGTAAGTTGAATAAATACCCTTGTTTACCTGGTGTCCCGGGACGAGTTCTATCGCGTCCTTTGCTAGTAGATTGACGATCTCCTCGAGGAGGATCTTCTGGTGGTCCAAAGAATGTATTTTTTGTCGTGGAGGATGGTTTCGGGGACGCTCTAACAGTTCTATGCAGTACCCTGCGGATACTGTGGACAGCACCCATCTGTCTGATGTGATCCCTTCCCAAGCTTGGGTGAAGTTGGAAATGCGTCCCCCTACTGGGGTTGCGTGAGAAGGGACCCTGAACGGAGCGTCACTGTTTTGGTGGAGGCGTGCCGCCTCCTCTACTGGGGCTGCCTCTACCTTTCCCACGTCCTCTTTTAATACCCCTGCCGTAACCCTGAGTAGACTGTTGGTTATTATTGCTCCACGGTGTACCCTGCCCCTGGGAATAGTTAGATCCTCTCTGGGAATTTTGGCCGCGTGGGCGACGAAAATTGCCATTCCCTCTCTGATTAGGGGGTTTATTGGTCTAGGGATTTGAGTGTTTCATACTGGTCCTTGGCATTTTTTAGCGCGTCCTCGATCGCCTTACCAAACAGATCCGGCTCCACCGGTTTATCTAACAATGATGCTTGGGTTTTAGCTTTGAATCCAGACTGCCGTAACCAAGCGTGTCTCTTGATAACAGTTCCTTCTGCTATCAACCTGCCGGCGTTATCCGCAGCATCGAAGGTTGCTTTTAAAATGCAACCGGACACGGCTCTTCCCTCCGCCGAAACTCGTGCCAACTGGCTCTTTAAGGGTTCTGGGGCGGAGTCTATGAGTGCCGTAACTTCTTCCCACTGATGGCAGTTGTAGCTGGCCAACAGGGTGGTGGAGTTGGCAATCCTTGCCTGGTAGGCGGAAGTGGAGGCTACTTTCCTGCCCAAACCATACAGTTTCTTGCTCTACTTGTCGGGAGGAGCTTCGGACGATGACAAGGGTGTACCAGCCCTCTTACGGGTGTTTGTAACAACCAGGGAGTCCGGCTTCAGATTCCCCCTTATATACACTGGGTCTGATTGGGCTGCCCTGAAAAGTTTCTCAACCCTGGGGTTCACTGCCCTGGTGAGGTTAGGATTTACGAGTGAAGGGTCTATTCTTCTCCGAATAGACTTCAGGATAGGGATGGCCTGAGCAACAGGCCTCCTTTCTCCCACTACCTCTTCGGCGAAGTCCCTCTCCTCTTGAGCACCCTGGGTGTGAATGTGGAAATGTTCAGCTGCTCGAGAGAGAGCTTCATTCAGGAGAGGTTGGTTGTCGACAGGGGAGTCGGTAACCAGGGGGTCCTTCTCTACCGGGGAATCTAATCTGTAGGTTTCCGGGTCGTCCTCATCCTCTTCTTGGTCCTCATCATCCTCATAGTAGCCCGTACCTGTTTGTTCTTCTAACATGCCCAAATCTGGATCCTCACAAAAGGATGTCTCTCCTTGATACTGAGAGTAGCGCTGTACATAGAAGGGGTCCGAAGACCGTGTTGGTGTTTCAAACCGGGACTTTTTACTTGGAGGTATAGGATCCTTAGAGCCTGAGGGTGCTGACCCATCGGGAGTATAAGAGAGAAAGTGTTCAGGGTTTTTACCGTAAAAATCTGCCAATGATGACATCCTTGACATGACCCTGTCTATGTCATCACTAGACCATTCTCTAGAACTGGGAATGACTCTTTCTGGAAGTTTCTCCGACTTATCCTGACTAGACTTGGAGGTCTGAGCAGGGGTCTTAGTGATAGCAGAAGACTTGGACTTGTCTGTCTGTTTATGAGGAGTGGAGTGTTTTACAGGTGTGGAAGTAGGCAGAGGCTGCTTCCTTTGTTGTTTTTCTCCCTCCCCGTGAGTGGAAGAGTGTTTTCCCTGTTTTTTCGCCCGTTCGAAGCCTTTCGACGCCTGGTGTCGAGGTTCGGGGGCAGTGTCCCTATCCTTCGAGCGTGGAGGTAGGGGCTTGGGAGCCGCCGTAACGCGGTCTGCGGGCGCCGACTCCTGGAGTGCGGTCTGGGGATGGAAGTTGGCTTCGTACTCCGACGATTGAACTTCCGTTATCTTGGGTAGCGAGGCACTCTTGGCAACAGTGGATGATTGCCTGGAGTCATGCGGCGATCTTGATCGAGAACGCCCAGAGGACGCCGATTCGGACCGTTGTCTATGTACCTCTTTCCGAGAACTTGACGTGCGCGTCGAGTCCCGGTTGGACTTCATGTGTTTTGTGGAAGTGTTGTGGGAGGCGCTTATGTCGCCGGGGGTCTTCCCCATAGCCGCCCTGCCGGACGACCTTCCGAGGTCGGGGACTTGCGCTCGGCTGTCTTTCGACACCATAATGCCCTCGCCGTCCGAAAGCATGGCATCGCTGAAGGCGCCCTCCGCAGCCATGGCCTCTTGACACCTGGCGTGGTGGGCCCAACGCTTGATCGAACGGTCCTTAAGTGTTTTGGGTTTAAACCTACTACACGCTCTGCAGTTCGCCTCGGGGTGGTCCCTCGGCAAGCAGAGATTGCACGTGGTGTGCCTGTCGACCCAAGGGTACTTGCGGTTGCACTTGGGGCAGAATTGGAAAGGGGTACCCTCCATACGCACCTTGTGGCAGCGGGCTTGTAAGTGTAGGAATATATAAGAATGTACCTATATACCAAAAGAGTGTAGAGTATGTCCACCCCCTACTCTCCCTACTTGCAGGGTCGAGGCCAGCGGCCTTCCAAGGCCCGGGCCGAGGCCAGAGGCCTTCCGAGGCCCAAATCCGTCGTGCAGCTGTCGACGGTCAAATTCTTCTCTGGGCCAGCGTTGAGTGTGGAAGTTCGGTGACTCGACGTTGGGGTGGAGAAATTGGTAAATTTAACAATATTTAGCAAAAGTATGGCTAAGGCCAGTGAACTCCGCGAAATGCTTCCGACCAGTATGGCGGAAAAAAACAATCTGAGGGTCCTAGACGCGTGAGGGATCATGGGTACAGTGGACGTCACACTAGGGATATTATTACTGGCACGCCCTGCGTCGACGCCCTTTTCAAGTTTCGAAAAACAAACGAATACTCCGCAGCTTCCACTAGATGTCGGCCTATGCACAGCATGTGATCTAAGCAGATTCCACAAGCCTCAGAAATATATATATGTCATGCTAATTTTCGGGGGCAAGCTCGATCAACTAGTTTAATCAACTGTGTATATGCCTACTAGCTTTAAAGCTGTTTTGGAGTATGTTTTGTAACAACTCGCAGGACAAAGTAATTTGGAAAGTAAACAGAGGTGAACGGATTCTGATCATCATATTTTATGATGCTGTTATTTTGATGCAATTATCCTTGCACAAATGAGAGGCATGTTCTCCTGGCCTTTGATTTACTTCATTAAAGTGGCACATTAACTCCTATTGGCATATTTTCTGACATTTTGTAAATTGACATTACTCCATCTGCAAATTTTGTTCCATGTCAGAATGTGGACAGCCACATCAGTTATAAGCGATATTTGTATTCTCTAATGCACATGAATGTGCGTTTCCGATGGCATAAAACACTTTCTTCATTATCTCCAAGCAGTATCAACAAATAGCCACAACTAAAACTATTGTTTATAATGAGCACACAATGATTTTTGTGAATAAATGTTTGTTTCTCTGCACATGAGTACTTTTGATAAGTACTATGGCAGATCTTCAAGCCCGACTGGTTGATGAGCTCTCCTTATCACATATACATTAATTGTTTTAGCCTATGTTTGAAAAGTGTGTTGCAAGATGCACCTTTTACACTGATTCGTAAAATCCCTTCCAAAGTCTACAGAGATGGCAACTCACAAAATGGCTTACCTCGTTTGTCAGTTGTGCAAATGGCAACCATTTCGACACTCAGAAAAATAATTCTAGGTTTTAGCCCTGGCTGCATGAGCGTGAATGCCCTGAGGGACAGCTAGCTCCACAAGCATAAGGAATACAGACCACCATCCAATCAGCAAGTGAGGCCTGGGTGTGCGCCCGCAAATGTCACCAATCGGTCATCCATTCTGAAGTCCTTTGCACTCTGAATGTAGAAATGAAGAGCCCCATGAAAATCCAAATGATGCAGAACACTTGCCTGCATCAGACTGCAGGTTAGGAAGCAACAATGGGAGAGAAATGTCCTTATTGATGTGGAAATATGAGGCAGTCTTCGGTAGGAGCTTAGGAGTCCAAAGAACCATCTAGTCTTCGTGAAAATGCATACATTTTGAAGAAGGCAAATGCCTGCATATCTCATTTACTTCTGGCTGGTGTTACTGCTAATCAAAAGGCTGCCTTCCCAGTAACGGTCATGATGCTTACCCCCGGGCATCTGGATTGAGTCCATCAGCCCCGGGAGCAGGCATCCAGATACTTATTAAAACCCCAGCAGCCCCGGCTGGGGGCTGTTTGGGTGCAGTCCTGGCGCCTTAGGCGTCAGGCTCAACTTAGAAATCAGTCCTGGCGCCATAGGCCCCAGGCTCATAGACATTACTTGCCTCATGCAGACCATGCTGCAAATGAATCCAAGCCAACGTGAGGCCTGGATGAGACTATTTTATTACAGGGACTATTTTTTACTCGGGTGTGGTTCTGGGGAACTTCTTACCTGGAACTACTTTGGAGGCTATTTAAACCACGCCCGAACAGCAGCACACGCTTCGCGTTATTCTGCATTCTGCAGCGTAACGCTCACCGTGCCTGCAAGTCAGCATCCAGTCTTCTGCCACGCCCGCCTCGAATCCGGAGCTCCTAGAAAAAGGGGAAAGAAGGAGAAAAGGTTAGATCATGGACATTTTAATTCCTTACCTGATTCCGGATCCAGCACGTCTCCGAGCCTGGAAAGGACATTATTTCAGCACGCGTCGCATAGCCAGCAGCAGCGCCGCGTCATACTCACCAGTCCACAGCATCTTTCGACTCTGCGCTGCCTCCATCATTTTCTTCGTCGAACTCCAACACCTGGGGGAAAAGAAAGGAAATAACAAGGTGAGCCGAGAGAGCCAACAAATACAATCTTTTACCACCATAGGCTTACCTGATTTACCACCGGAGGCATTACCCTTTAATACGCCACATCTTCCTATGCCGCACCTATAAAGGGAGAGAAAACAAGTTAAACTCATGCAACTTTTACCGGACAGTGTTGGGTAATACAGACTCTTACCTGAACGCCATCAGCTGCCTCCAGGCAATATTCTTTTGGAGCCAGCTGCAATTCAAAAAGGGAATGGAACAAGAGTGAACATCGGACATATTGAACTCTTTGAACTTTATAAACCCCGGAGTCAATATTCCTCCGGAACTCCTCCAGTACCTTCAAACCAGTGAAGTAACTGGTATCTACGCGCCCCTGCATGCCACGCAGGATGGAGAGCTCATCATTTAAAAGCATAAGGTGAGGTTACTAAAAGGGGATATCGGAGGCGACTAGTGGGGAGAACAAGAACAGTGGGTGCGGGGCCATCACTAAAATCCACGGGTGGCTAAATCCCTTTCTCCACTTGCAGGAGAATACTTTTACGGGTCCAGCAGACGAGATTAAGCAGGCCAGTCCAGTCATCTCTGCACTACGCATCACGTTGGTGGAGACCGCAGCTGTCTGGGTCCGATCGACGCCCCTGTGGGAACCAGGTGAGCGTAACAGTAACAACGTTTAGGCCGCTGTGGCAATGGGCTCAAAGGGCTTGGAAGAAAAGGCTAAAAGAATCACATCGAAGCCCCATGTCAGATGCCAAGCATTAACTGGAGGGTACAAACACATCAAACCCTCAAGTTGCCTGCTTGTGGCTGGATTGACAGTAGAAAAACAAATGGAGAGAGCTCAGATATGCTCTTGTAGCACAGGACTCAACCGAAATTCCTGACTCCACCAAGCTCAAGTTGAATGATAGATCTTGGTCAAGGTTGAATTCAAGTGGATTATGTGGTCTCTGTAAGTACCAACTGTGCTTGAGTGGAAGGCTTGAGAGATGCCAGGATTATTTACAAATTATCAGCAGAGGACACAAGATCAAGCTTTCAACAAGCCAACTGACTCTGTTCCAAGACGGAAGAGAGGGGTGAAGGTGCTGCCTCGCAGTCGAGTGAGAATACCCAGAAACACTGACTGACAGCAGGCCAATGAGGGGTAATCTGAATCATGGAAGTATTTGTGGTGGTGCGCCATTTGGATAGCACTCTGCGAATCAGAGGTATAGTGGGAAATGCATATATAATTTGATTGCCCAATGAAATTAACTGACAGTAGCCCAGACAGCCTGAGCCATGTCTTCTCGAGAAGCAAAGGTCCTGCACTTCCTGTTTGATGCTGTGGTGAAAAACGTCCACAAGATGATGACTCCACATCCCAAAAACTGATGTGGTAGAGTGTCAGTGGTTCAATTAGGGATTGCTGCGGTGCAATCTGCTCAATCTGTATTTCTGTGTTCTGTTATCCCAGAAGGTGGACCACCCCGAAGGACATCTGTGACCGGGAGCCCACTCTAAAATGTATGTTCCCTGCAGTGTGCAGATTGGCAGTAAAGTACCATCTTGCATATTGATCTAATAAATGCAGGAATATATGCTGGTTTTGTTCATCTGAATGAGCACAATCCTGCCTAGGTCACTGGAAGGGATGCTTTTAGCACTAGACAAAGTAGCCTACAGTGCCAGCTTGCTGATCTGTTCCAGCTGATTTAAACTGGACCACAGCCTAAGTGTCCTGCTTTGTAAGGCTGCACTCCAACTTCTAAGTGAGCAGTCGGATGTAATAATTTCATGCGGGAGAAATGAAAAGTGAACCCCTTACGAAAGGGTGACCACATTAGTTCCACCACATGAGGTTCTGCTGGAGGGCTTCTGGAATTGGAACAAACAAACTGCAACAATTCAATACACCATCAGCTCTAGCTAGTGACGAAACCACCACACAGTCAAGAAAAGGAAATAAACAGCTAGACATTTTGCAAGATATTTATCAAACTCTCCTCTGTAAAAGAAATGCCATCGCTCTGATGGAGTCCCTCAGATAGCCTATAAAAATAATCTGAACAGTAGTCAACTGGAATTTCTCAGCATTTACAGATAAGCCCATATCTAACAGCAGCTGAAGTTCTTGGAGAGCTGCCAAGGCTTCCTCAAACAAGTATCCTCGGAGCAGAAAGTGATTCAGATATTGTTAATTGCGTATTCACCACTGTCACAGATGGGAATGGAATTGAATACTCTCAGTGCTGTAAGGAGGCCAAAAGGCAGAATGCTGTCCTAAAGTGTGCATCTCCCAGCAACAGACGTAGGAATTTCCTGTGTGGGGGCCAAATAGGAACTTGTACCTTTGATTCTTTCATCTCCACTGCGTATAATTAATCTCCCTGGGTCAGAGAAGAATTAATTTGTTCTAGTGTGGTCATCTTGTATTCACCTAGGCAAAGGAAGGTATTGAGGAGAGAAAGGTCCAGAAACATTCACTGGCCTACTTGGTTCTTATTTGGAACACTAAACATAATTGAATAAAATCTCTGATGTGGGAACTGGCTCAATGGCTCGAGTCCAGGAGTTTTTTCACTTCTTCCTTAAGTACAAAGAACCAACCAAACCAGGGGGTGGGCGTGTAGAGGAGGAAGGGTCTGCCTGTACCCCTTGCGACTACCTGTATGACCTAGAAATTCTTTGAAGTGGAACGCTGCACTATTGAAAACTCAGATTCTGCCACCAATCGGGGATGTGTAGACCTGGATGCCGCCGCCACTTTTGCTTCTCCTCCACCTGGGAGCTGGCGACACAGGAATTTCTGACGAAGCCATTTATGCTATTTCCTTGCTTCTTTTCCTGGGAACTCTCCAGAAGCGATCAGCTTGTCTGTGTCCCCTCTCAAGGTAGCTGTCAAAAAATCAAAGGATTTCTATCTGCACCCCTGTCTAGAGGCCATAAAATGAAACCGCTTCTGATGGGATTTAGTCAGGATAGACAATGATTTAGCCTTCAAGGTAGAGGTAATTTTCTTGATAAGCTCATTGTGTGTTAAAGCTGTGGAAAAATTCTGTTCCCTTAAAAAGGGAGATCAAGAATCTTATTGTGCGCTTCCTGTGCAAAATGTGTAGACCGAAGCCAGGCCAATCTGTGCATGACTGCGCCCATGTACATCCCACCCGCCCCACCATGCTGTGTGTTGGGAGGGTGAACGTAGCCCTGTGGGTTGCTTAAGATGATATTTCTGAATAATGTTAAATTCGGCCAGCTTCTGCCAAAGGTGGAGATTGGCTGTGGGCAGTAAAGCGCTAGCATTGGCTTATCTCAATTGGAATCCAGAAGTGGAATAGGCCACCTTGCACCATGCATCTAACAAACTATGCTTGTTCAGAGGATTGGAAGACAATGCTGCAGAAGAGGCAGAGGAAGAGCTGTCCTGAAAGTGTGACAGGTGACTTTCAAAGATGAAATTAAACTGGGGCAGGGGGCAAAACAAAGGGGGTGTACCCCAGTATGGCAAATATTGTAACCCCATAATGGTCTTTCTGTAAATTGTACATGCTTCTAGTCACCTGCTTTGCATAGGCTGCCCTTTAGTTGATGGCTCAGAGTATTACATCTGTTTTATTAATTCCAAAAACAGCACATCAAATCAACAGGGATGTTCCTGTCCTACTATCCATATCCTATTTGTACAGGGACCCATGATCCTTCATGTAGGACTTCAAAATTATATTATGCAGCACTGGAGGGTTTACTAGTGTCAGGAGGGGAGGATGGGCACAGGAAAAGGGGAGCTCCCACTTTAGCAAGTAAGTGAAGTTTAAGCAGAGCTTTGAAGAGATCCAAAGACGGGCTGGCTCTGGTTGTGATCCGCAGAGTGTTCCAATGGAGCAGGGAAAGGAGAAAGAGCGGAAGCAAGAGAAGACACAAAGGTGGGCATGGAACAATGAGGTTGAGTGCAGAGGAGGAACAGAGGGACCAATATGTTGAGTAGACTGACATTCTCAGGCAAGTACTGAGGAGCAAGGCCATTGATAGCACTGTAGTCTAAGAAGGAACTTGAAAAGGAACTAGCTGTGCACATAGCCAACAAGCATGATATCATTGAGTAGAAGTAGGGGGATCTGGTTAGGTTGTAGAGCATGCAGGTAATGAACATGAGGACCTTGTCTAGAGGAATGAAGACTAAACAGCAGTCAAGTTTGTTGAGCAAAAGGGTTGATACTAAGTTTGCGTAGATTCATGAGTAAGCAGTTTTAGTTTTAGTGAAGAATTTTTGCAGTCGGAGGACATCAAAGAGGACCACAAGGTTTGAAGACTTTTGGGCGAAAGGAGAGATGAGAGTACAGATGGTGTTGGAAGCGGGGAGAAAGATTACTTTAATTTTTGAAGTGATCAGCATGAGGCAGTGGAGAGCCATTCAGTGGTGGACTGCAGGGAGACAGTTGGCAATCTGTTCAAAGATGGCTGGGTGAAGGAGGGAAAGGAGAAAAAGATGAGTTTCATCAGCAAAGAGGTGACAAGTCTTCCTATGGCAGAGGTATGGAGGGTGACCAGCAGAAGTCCAAGACCTAATCCATGGGCGTTGGAGGTTTGGAAGATCCAGGAAATGTTAAAGGAGCAGACTTCCAGGTGGGAGACAATCCAGGTGAGAGTAGATTTACAAAAACCCAAGATCCTGGAGATTGAGGAGGGAGGGAGGAGTGGTCCAGAGCACCTAAAGCTGCAGAGAGGTACAAAGGGTGTGTATAGAATAGAGTTTAGAGAGGTGAGTATCAGAGAAAGTTAGAGGCATGCATGTGTGCAGTCCTAGTTGAGCATTTACTACAGAAGCCAGTTTGAAGTGGATCTCCAAGGGCGTTCTCCTCAAGGTACCTGGTGATCAGGTTAAAGACAACCTGCTTAAGGGTGTTTGAATAATAGAGGACAAGGGGAACTGGGCAATAATTTGTCAGGACATACGAGGGTTTCTTCATAAGCGGTGCAACAGCTGCAAATTTGAACGAGGAGGAGAACAATCCAGCAGGGGAGGTAGAAAGAAGTTAAAGAGCTCAGGGAGAGAATGACAGGCAATTGAGACAATGGTTTTGAACATTTGAGGAGAAAATGGGTCCATAAGAGCGCAACATTGGTTGCCTTTGCAAAGGGTGGATGCTAATACAACAAGAGAAGAACAAATGACTTGCCTCTCAGTAATGTTCTTTCTGATGGACGTTCCTCCCCAGATTCCTTGTCTACGATATCCCAAGCCCAACACAGCTGTTCTTCAGAAACATTTCCGCCGCCAAGGGGCACAGAGTGGCTTCGCCAGATGCCTCGATGCGCCAGTATGACGACAGTATATATTGAGGAGCTGAGCCCTGTGACCCCCAGTTCCACCCTTTTTGCTTAGCACTCTGACACAGAAGGACCACGGACCAAAGACCACAGACCTAAATTGTGCTAGCTACCCAAAGAAGGGCAGGTAGGTAGGGCGATGAGAAAACCATGGTAGGAACATCCATCAGAAAGAACATTACAGAGAGGTAAGTTTGTTTGTTTTATTAACATTTATATAGCGCACATCAGCCCGAAGACATCGTGGCACTTGTTACAGTACACGCTTAGTTACATAGTCATGAGCAGTATATATACAAAGTCACAATAAAGTTATATTACATTTTTCTGATTGTATCCCAATTATTATGTACAATACTTACAATATACATTGCATGGGTATAAGAGGCAGTCATGGTACTAGTTGAGGAATGTGGCCTTGAGGTCGTTGCAGAAGGCAGAGGGATGTTTCAGCTCTAAGGGTGGCGGGGAGAGAGTTCCAGAGTTGTGGTGCAATATGTGAGAAGCCTAGGCCTCCAGCAGTAGCTCTCTTGATGCGTGGTATGTGTAGCTGGTTGGTGGACTGAGCTCTGGTAGGGCGGGTGGAGGTGGTCCTTGATATTGCTGCATATAGGTATGTGGGAGCAGTGTTGTTGATACATCTGTGTGTGATAGTAAGGATTTTCAGCGTAATTCGGTCTTTGACCTGAAGCCACCGTGCTGTGCGTCTGGCATGAGATATATGGTCCCTTCTGGGGATGCTCATGGCGGCTCTGAGGGCGTTGTTTTGTGTGGTTTGCAGTCTGTGGATGTTTTTGGCAGAGGTGCCAGCTAGGAGAGCGTTACAGTAGTCGAGTTTAGCGCCTATAGTTGCTCTAGCTATGGCCACACGGTTGGGGGCGGATAAGTAGGGTTTGATGGCATTGATGAGTTTGGTGCTGATTAAAAGGCTATGGTGCTGACTTGTTTGTTCATTGATAGGTTGGAGTCAATGTGAACACCTAGGGTCTTGATGGAGGATGATACAGGTATGGTTGAGTTGTCTATGTTGAAATTGGCGTATTGAGGGCTAAGTTTCGTTATAGTGTTTTTTAGCCCAAGAATTAGGATTCCAGTCTTCTCTCCGTTGAGACAGAGGCCATTGATTGCCATCCATGCTTGGATTGTAGCATAGAAATTGTTGAGGTTAGTGGCGTCTTGGTGGTAGAGTCCAGTTAGGGGTATGAGTACTTGAGTGTCGTCTGCATAGTTGGTATATGTCACGCCGATGGAGTCAAGTAAGTCGAAAAGGGGTTTAGTGAAGAGGTTCTAGAGGGTAGGGGCTGTACAAGAACCTTGGGCGACACCGCAGTTTATAGTAGTAGGATCTGCGTTTGCTGTGTCGGAGTAGACCTTCATGCTTCTTCCTTCGAGGAAGAAAGTGATCCAGGATGCTGCTTGTTTTGAGAAATGGGCTGCATGAGTGAGGTGGTTGGTAAGTGTTTGGTGATCTACCAGGTCAAAAGCAGCTGACAGATCGAGGAGGAGCAGGGCCATTGTCCATGATTTGTGTGATTTGATTTTTTAGGTCTAATAAGGCAGATTCAGTTCCATGGCCGACCCGGAAGCCCGATTGCCTTTTGCCTAGTATGGAGTTAGCGTCTATGTATGATTGGATCTGGTTGTGAGCTGCTTTGTCCAAAATTTTCAGGAGGAAAGGGACTGTCGTCATTGGTCTGTAGTTTTGGGTTGCGCTGGGTCAAGTGTGGCTTTTTTTTTTTTTTTTTTTTTTTTTTTTTTATAAGTGGCCGCACCCAGGCTTCCTTAAGATTATTTGGGACAGTTCCTGTTTGGAATGAAGCGTTAAAGAAGGCAGTAATCAAGGGGGCTAGGTCATTAGCGCATTCTTTGATGATTTTGGGTGGGCAGATGTCTGCTTTGCAGAGAGATGGTTTGAGGTTTTTGATGAGGTTAAGGACCTCATGTTCAGTGAGATCTCTGAAAGTGAATTGCGTGTGATTGGAATTGTTACATTTGTCTTGTGTAGGGCAGTTGGCCTTTAGGTTTGGGAGGGCCTTACAGTGGTTTTGTATTTTATTCTGGAGGAGTTGTATTTTGTTGAGCATGGCGGACTGAATGTTGGCGCACCAGGCTTTGTCTTTAGTTATCTCGTCTGTGGTAGTCGGGGGTGTGACTAGTTTGTTGAAGATTGCGAATAATTCTTTTGCTTGAGAATTGGCCTTGGAGATCCTATCATTGAAGAAGTTGGATTTTGCTGTTAAGATGGCTTTTTTTGTATTGGAGGGTTAGCGGTTTGAAGATGCTCTTGTTTAGGTCACTGGGATCTGTTTGCCAGTTTTTAAGTGGCTAGTGCTTTTGTGCTCGGAGGGTTTTTCGTTCTTCAAATGGATTCCTTCCTCCCACAGATTCACCATCTTTGATAGACTCCCAAAGCAGTACAAAATCTGGAGGAGGGCGCAAGTACACCACCTAGAACACAAAACTCTGGCTAACTGCCCTACCAAAATAGGCATCGTGTCCTGCAAGGCGATACAAACAGTAATGCTTAGCTAACGTGTACAGAGACACCCATGTCGCACCTGGCAGATGTCCAGGATAGAGACTCCCCTCTGCAGAGCAGTGGTGGCAGCCACTCCTCTCGTAGACTGTGCTCTGAGACCCTAAGGGACATCCTTGCCAGCCAGATCATAGCATTCCAAGATGCAGAGAATGCTCCACCACGAGCCCCAGCATAACCTACAAAAAGCTGGTCAACTTCCTTTGAACTTGAGGGCCTGTACCTAGTCCAGCCGATGGAAACGTTCCTCTGCCTTGGAAGGGTGAAGTGGGAGGAACAACAACACAGGAAGTTGGATCTTCTGAGAGATGGAAGTCCACGACCACTAAGCACAAAGGAGGGCCTCATTCTCTAATTCACCTTTTAGGAAAAAAACGAATAGGGAGGTAAAACAGACAACGCCTGGAGCTCACTAGCCCATTTTGCGGAAGTGATGGCAACTAGGAAAATCACATTAAGGGTGAGCAATGTAATATAACCGGAATAGAGGGGCTCAAACAGAGCACCCATCAGGAATGTCATAGCTATATTCAATCCCATGACAGAACCAAACTAGCGGGGAGGAAACTGGTTACGCAAAACCCTGCAAGAACTGCATAAGGAACAAGTTACTTACCTGTAACTGTTGTTCTCCAGCATGGGTCTGGCATGGATTCACATGCTCATGAATATTCCCCGTCGTCAGGCTGGGAATCCTCGGTAAAGAAAAAACCAGTATCAGTTTCGTTTCTGATCTGTCTTTCGTAGTAATAACCAATCACTGGTCTCTGCGTCATACTGACCACAGCCAATGACTGCCCTCTACCTAAGCACCGCCTCTGGCAGCCATCTTCAGATTTGGAAGCACGTGAAGTGGCAGTATGACCAAGTGAAGAGCCGCAGAGGGGTAGGCGGGAGGGTTCGCATGTGAATCCATGCCAGACCCATGCTGGAGAACAACAGTTACAGGTAAGTAACTTGTTCCTTCTCCAGCATGGGGTCTGGCATGGATTCACATGCTCATGAATAAAGAATACATAGCAGTACACACATGCACAACCACGGGAGGTGGCAAAGGCTCAACATTAAGCATCACATAAACTCAACATTAAGCATCTTACCTCCTCACCAGGCTCACCTCAGGCGAACAGGTTGCGCAGCACTGCTTGGCCGACCCTGGACTCCTCCCTGGAATCCCGGTCGACGCAGTAGAATTTCGTGAAGGTGTGCGTCGACCTCCACGTAGCAGCCCTGCATATGTCCAGCAGGGGCACACCAGATAGGAACGCCGTGGTAGCTGCGATCGCTCTGGTGGAATGGGCTCTCGGACGGCCAGGCAGCGGTCGGTTTGCCAACCGGTGACAGCACATGATACAGCCGGAGAGCCATCTGGAGATGGAAGCCTTCGAGAGAGCCTTCCCCTGATTGACAGGTCCAAAGTTCACAAAGAGTTGTGACGTCTTCCGAAAACCCTTCGTGCGGTCCACGTAGAACTTCAGCGCTCTAGCTACATCCAGCGAGTGCAAAGTCCTCTCAGCCGGCGACGAAGGCGACGGGAAAAACACAGGTAACACCAAGGGTTCGTTGAGATGGAAGTCCGACGGTACCTTGGGCATGAAGGAGGGGTGCGTCCTGAGCACTACCCTCGTGTCGTGGAAAGTCAAGTACGGGGCCTTGCAGGAAAGGGCCTGGATCTCTCCCACTCGTCGTGCGGAGGTGATGGCCACAAGAAAAGCTGTTTTCCACGATAGAAACTTCAACGGGGCCAAGTGCAGAGGCTCGAACGGAGGTCCCATGAGCTTGGTCAGCACCACGTTGAGCTCCCACGCCGGGGCCGGAGCCTTCACCGGCGGGAACGATCTGAACAGTCCCTTCATGAACTCTTTCACCAGACGATGAGACCACAAGGACGTCCGGCCCGTGGTTCTGGTGTATCGGGAGATCGCAGCAAGATGAATCTTGATGGACGCGTGTGCCAGACCAGCTTTGGCCAGCGTCAGCAGGTACGGCAGTACTTGGGGAGCCGTGATCCGTAGAGGGTTAATCTTCTGTGCGTGGCACCAGACAGAGAACCTCTTCCACTTGTGTCCGTAGCATTTAAGAGTCGAGGACGCCCTGGCCTTTGCAAGAACCTCTCTGCAATCGGCCGGTATGTCGTATCCTCCAAACTCTAGCGCTGCAGGAGCCAGGCCTGCAAGTTCAGCGACTTCGGGTCGTGGTGGAGGATGGCGCCTCCTTCCCTGGAGAGTAGATCCGCGTCCGCCGGCAGCTTGATCGGCGGGGACGCTGACAAGTCCAGAAGGTCCGGGAACCATATCTGCCTCGGCCACGCAGGTGCGATGAGGATCATCCTGCACCGTGACCTCTTGAGCTGGTTGATGAGCCGGATTAGCAGAGGCAAGGGAGGGAACGCGTAGAGGAACAGGCCCTCCCAGGGGAACGAGAAAGCATCGCCCATGCTCCTCGTCTGGGGAAACCTGCTGGCGAACCTCCGGCACTTGGTGTTCGTCGCCGTCGCGAACAGGTCGATCTGGGGTGTGCCCCACCGTCGGAAGAGGCGATCCACCAGATCCTGCCGTAGCTCCCACTCGTGGCACGAGCGCAGCTCCCTGCTGAGTGAGTCGGCGATGGTGTTTTTTATCCCTGCCAGATGAAACGGCACCAGAAAAATCCCTTGGGCGACGGCCCAATGCCACAGGTCCTGCGCCTCCTTGGACAGCGCCGGGGACCTGGTTCCGCCCTGTTTCCTGATGTAAAACATGGTGGTGGTGTTGTCGGTGAAGATCCTCACCACCTTGCCCTTGAGGGACGGAAGGAAGGACCTGAGGGCCCAAAACACTGCACGGAGCTCCAGGACGTTGATATGTAGGGACTTCTCCGTCGGGAGCCAGAGTCCCCTTGCGTGCAGATTTTCGGTGTGCGCTCCCCACCCTTCCAGGGAGGCATCCGTGGTCACAGTCTCCTGGTGGGCTGGGGTCTGCAAGTCCATGCCCGCCGTCAGATGCGCGCGGGTGCCCCACCACCGTATCGCTCGTCGGAAACTCTCGTCGAGCTTGATCCTTTCCTCGAAGCTGCCCGTCGTCTGGATCCAGCGCGCATCCAGGAATTCTTGCAACGGGCGCATCCGGAGCCTGCACATGGGAATGAGGTAGATGCAGGAAGACATCATCCCGAGGAGGGACTTGATGGACCTCACTTTGGCCGCGTCGGCCACCAACATCCGTTGCACCTTGCCCAAGATGGTCCTGGTCCTCTCCTCCGACGGGGAGGCCAGAAGGGACACTGTGTCGAGCCTCGCTCCCAGAAACAGTGCGACTTGCGCGGGCACCAGGTGGGATTTGGCGTAGTTCACGGAGAATCCCAGGTCCGTGAGGAGTTGGACGGTCCTTGCCGTGTGGACCACGGCGAGCTCCCTCGTCTTGGCGCGGATGAGCCAGTCGTCCAGGTAGGGGTAGACGTGAATCCCCTCGCGGCGCAGCTGCGCCGCCACCGGTGCAAGGCACTTGGTGAATACCCTGGGTGCCGACCGTAGTCCGAAGGGAAGGGCTTTGAACTGGTAATGACGCCCTTGGACCACGAATCTGAGGAATTTGCGGTGCCCCTTTAGGATGGGAATGTGGAAGTAGGCATCCTCCAAATCCAACGACGATAGGAAGTCTCCTTCCTCCAGCTGACCCAGGACGTGCTGGAGGGTGACCATCCGGAACTTCTGCGCCTTGATGAACTTGTTCAGACGTCGCAGGTCTAGGATGGGGCGCCATCCTCCCGTCTTCTTCTTCACGAGGAAGTATCTCGAGTAGACTCCGGAGCCCCGAAGCCTCTTTGGGACGAGTTCGATGGCGCCCTTTCTGAGCATCGCCTTTACCTCCAGGAGAAGTTGAGGGACGTGAAGTTCTTTCCTGGCCACGGGGGGGACGCGCGGGCACCTTCTTTGAAACTCGAGCGCGTGGCCCCGGGCCAGGGCGTCCAGCACCCAACGGTCGGTGGAGATGGACTCCCACACGCTGACGAAGCCCGCCAGCCGGCCTCCCACCGGGGTGCTTCGGTGGGGGCCCGACCCCACGGCCGGTTCAATCCTGCTTGGACGCGGCCTTGCCGCCCTGACCTCCTTGGCGACGACGGCGGGGTCCGCTAGACTTGCCTCGTCCTCTGTAGGCCTCTTGCGACGACGAGCGGGCCGCTTGACGGTAGGAAGCGAAACCGCCGCCGGAACCTTTGGAGGCGCCCTTGCCTCCGCCGCTCCGAAAGGGCGTCCGTCGTTGCAGGACTCCAAGGGCCCGGGACGTCTCCGTATCCGCCTTGATGGCCTGAAGGGAATCGTCCACTGTCTTCCCAAACAGGTTGTTCCCGTCGAAGGGCATGTCCAGGACTCTGGCCTGGACGTCCTGCCGGAAGTCCGTAGCTTTGAGCCATCCACGACGTCGAAGGCAAACGCCGTTGCCCAGCTGGCGGAACCCAGTGTCGGCGATGTCCGTCGCCACGGTGATGGCGTGGTCCGAGGCCACCTCACCTTCCTGCAGGATCTCAAGGGCCTCCGCCCTCTTGTCGTCCGGCAGAAAATCCAGCAGGGGAGCCATCTTGTACCAGAGCTCCCTGTCGTAGCGGGCCACGATAGCCAAGGCGTTGGCCACTTTAATCGTCGTCGCTGCCGACGAGATGACTCTACGCCCCATAGTATCCAATTTCTTTCCCTCGCCGTCCGGCGGGGAAGTCGATGTGGAGGCCGCACCCCCCCCCCCGCTTTCTTCCTGGCTGCCGCGGAGACGACGGAGTCCGGGGTAGGCTGCGCCCGGAGGCATAGGGGGGCCGTGTCCGGGACCCGGTACTTTTTCTCATACCGGTCTCTTCTAGCTGGCGTCGTGGAAGGGTTCTTGAGGAGGGAAAGGCCCTCATCCCAAATGTCGTCCAACAGAGGCACTGCGAGGACCGTCTTCCTCTTGGCCTCGCGCCGCTGATAAAGGAAGCCTTCCTTTTTCTTCTCCTCAGGGCAGAGTTGGAAAAGCTCGGAAGCCCTGGAGATCATGGAGTGGAAAGATCCGATCTCGTCGGGCGGAGAGGCCCTGGTGGGAGGCGACGACGGAAAATCCTCGTCGTATGCCTCGTCGTCCGTACCCGTCGCTGCCGTGTCAGTCCCCGTATCATCCCCTCGGGTGGACGGGGAGGAGGGCTGGAAGGGGCGCGACGGTTGAAAAGGAGGTGGTGGATGGATCCTTCTTTTCTTGGTAGGGGGAACACCAGAAGGTCCCGGTTCTGGATCCCCCGACGGGAGAGGTTCCTCCGTCGGTAACGGTAGCCTCGTCCTTATCTCGGAGCATAAGGACTGTATGGCCAACAAAATGGCCGCCGAGTTGTCTTGCGGCGCTGGCAGAGGGGAATCCGACGGGCGAGCAGGGGCCCCGTCGGTATCCTCGACGATGTCGTCGTCGTCGTCACCTGCGTCGGGGTCCATTCCGACGGGCTGGCCTTCTTCCACGCCTAGGCCGTGGCTTAAGACCTCGATCAGCTCCTCTTCTGAGGTTGAGGCCGACTCTACGACGACGCCCTGCCCCCCCTTCTTCCCCACGGGGGGTTTCACGGGGGTCCTATCGATGGGCACAAAGGAAGACTCCCTCCGAGGAGGCAGGGAGATTCTGGGCCCTGAGGTCGCCACCACTGGTGCAGCCACCACAGGCTGAGCCAGGGCCGCCGCGACCGTTTCGATAAAGGGCTTGGTCGGATGGATCAAGGCCTTCACCACCTTAGGTGCGCTCACCGCCTTATCCTTGAGGGAGGGGGCACTGCCACGCTCCTCCTCTGCCTTAGAGCTCGACCGGGGCCTCTCCAGGAGCTTCGCCGGGTGCTCGGCCTTCCTCTTACCCGACCCAGAGCGTTGGCTCGTGGTTGATGGTGCCGGGGAGGGTGCGCCCTGCCTGGCGCCCGTAGAGCCCGACCGTTCGGCGCTCCCGGTGCCAGCGGACTCGCGGTGCTTGGCCTTATGTTGGGCCCCCGTCGCCGGGGCGCCCTCAAAGGTCTTAGAAGACCGCTCGGATTTCTTCTTCTTCTCGCCAGACGGGCTCTTACCCTCCAGCCAGTTGGCGAGACGTTGATGGCGGTCCTTCATGGTCCGTTCCGACATGTTGCCGCAAAACGCACAGTCCTTCTCCACGTGCGTCTTGTCCTCATGAAGGCAGTAAAGGCAGAAAGAGTGTTCGTCCTCCTTGAAGACGTTCTGCAGCTGGCATCCAGGGCAGACCCTGAACAGCTTTCCGGGCATCGAGCTTCCCTTCTCCTGGGCCATCTCCGAGACCGGGCCTGAGAAGCTTTTGGAGTCCTCCGAAGTGTAGCTCGACGAAATCTTCACCCTTGAGGGGCACAGATGAATCCGACACGGGTCCCCGTTGATCGGATGTAGAATCGGTGGAGCTTGAGGCTCTTTTGACCGAAAGAATCGAAGTTTTTTGTAAAAAGCGCGAAAAAATAGCACTAACGCTCGAGAGCAATAGCACGAGGATCCCAACACATGAACGTGCGGTAAAAATCTGAAGATGGCTGCCAGAGGCGGTGCTTAGGTAGAGGGCAGTCATTGGCTGTGGTCAGTATGACGCAGAGACCAGTGATTGGTTATTACTACGAAAGACAGATCAGAAACGAAACTGATACTGGTTTTTTCTTTACCGAGGATTCCCAGCCTGACGACGGGGAATATTCATGAGCATGTGAATCCATGCCAGACCCCATGCTGGAGAACTGGGTGATTCTGAAGAACGAGCCCCGTTCGTGAACCTCTTGAAAACCAAAATAGCAGCAAGGTGACCCCTTAACACTGCCAATCTGCAGGTACGCTTGGGCCAAAGATGGCAGAAAATCCAACCATGGATGGCGGACAGGGTAAAAGGATCCAGATGCCCCTCCCAGCACCAAATAAGAAATGTAAGCCACCTGCAGGCGAACATTCGTAGCAGGCCTCGTAGCTGAAAGGAGCACATTGAGCACGTTGTCCAACAAGTCCCACTCCTTGGGTCTCATGCACTCAGTAACCAAGAATGAGGTTCATGCTGCGAAGGTTCGTGCGCAGGACCCGCCCCTCAGACTGGGAGAGCAAGCCTACATTCCTTAGAAGGCGTCAAAGATGAGATGGCCATGTCCAGCAACTCCGGATACATTCTCCGGGCGCAGTCCAGAGCAATCAGGATCAACGTGGTTACAAACTGGCACAATCGCCTGAGAGCCAGTGGAATGACGGGAATGCATAAAGGAGGTCGAAAGGCCACTCGATCCCAGAAACCCCCCCCCCCCCCCCCGACTAGAAAATTCCCTAGATCAGAACTTGCATTTCCATTTGACAATGGAAGCAAAGCAGTCCACTTGAAAAGTCTCCCTAAAAGAGATCTCCTCCAGCACTTCCTGGTAGAGCTCCCACTCGAGGGAGACTGAAGTCTGTCTGCACAAGGCATCTGCTGTGGCATTCTCTCTCCCGGCCAGATGATGCAGTCAGAGAGACCCTGTGCTTCAGAGCCCAAAACCCCAGCCGTATTGCTTCTCTACACACAGCAAAGGGGTGGGACCAAGCCTGATTTGCTTATGGCCTTTCCCATTTTGTAATGGCTTGGCAGGCGAAGAACGATGGTCGGAAGGGTTTCCCAGAGCAATGTCAGAAGTTAAGATTAATTCTAAACCTTGCAGCCATCACCTCTTGTTTTTCCACAGGCAAGGACCCTAAACTACATAGTTTGACGAGGTAGTGCATGGCCACTCTGTTGTTCTTGAGGATCAGCACAGTCTTGCATTTCACAGTGAGATCCCCCTCAGCTCCAGCAAGTTGATGTGTTCCCAAGACTCTGCGGGAGACCACAATTCAGACACATCCAGATCTGACAGGTAAGCACCCTAACCAGTCAGATGCGTCCTTGACCATCGTAGCCTGGGGCCAAGACTGACAAAACACGTCTCAGCAAGATGTCCCATAAGGCTCACCAAGCAAGATCCTTAGCCACCTGGTCTGAGACTTGTAAGAGGTCCAACATGTGGCCCTGAAACTGAAAATTGGCAACCAAGAAGTGATCACACGTGCTGCTTTGCCTCCAGCAACACTAGGATGCAGGGGATCTACGCGATTACTGCACGAAATTATGAATCCGAAAATGTCGAATTAAAAAAAAAAAAAAAAAAACAGCGCAGTGATCACAGATAATTTTCTCCTGCATCCGCTTCCTCTTACCTTTTCAGCGGCACACTTCTGTGTGGTCAGAGGCTGTGGTCAGTCTGCCCTGGGACGAATGCAGGGCAGACACTTCCGGAGAGCTGAAGGTGCCCAGAGGGGTGGAGCTACCGCCACACTCCAGGGCACAAAATCTCAGTGACAGGCAATGCCACTCACCACTGGTGGTGGGGGTTGGTAGCATTTCCCTGTTGAGCCTAGAATGGTCAAGGGCCATGGCCAACACTTTGGTATTACAGGTCATCCAGCAGGGGTATTGCCTCCCATTCCTACAGTGCCCTCCTGACCACAGCCCTCGGACCACCCGCATGTCTCCGGGCCCCATCCTTCTGTCAGAGCGCTTTTGAGTAGGTACCATGCACTGGATGAGGCAGAGGGTGGCACTACACCCATTTTCTGGTGCTAAATAAGGACAGAGGTTTGCATCCAATTCTGGATCTGCGGTACTGAACTTTTCCTGCGCAAAGACAAGTTCAAGATGGTCGCACTGGCTCAGATACTGCAAGCCCTCGATCTGTAGGACTGGTTGTCATCACTGGACCTTCGGGATGCCCACACTCCATGTGTTGATTCATCGAAAGCGCAGGAAGTACCTGTGGTTCGTGGTTGGCCAACATCACTACCAGTTCAAAGCCCGGACGTTCAGTCTTTCTTCGGCTCCCAGGGTTTTCACCAAGCTTTTAGCAGAGGTGGTGACGGTTTGCCTCAGAAGGGAGGGCATTCATGTCTTTCCCTACCCAGACAAAACATGAGTGAAGGGGTCCCAACTCATGAGGAACTGGGATATCAAAGGGTTTACAAAAGAATGTTCCCAATAGTGATTAATTACAGGTTTGTTTTGAAACACACATGAAAGCACACATAAATCGGTTAATTCGAGGCAATCAATAATTTAGTGCATAGAAGAAACTTAATTTCAGTTATTTAATGATATTTTATTTTGATTTAATATCAAATTGATATTCTTGGATATGTCATTAAAATCAAGAGACAACGCAGGGCTCGATATGATTGGCTAAGCAGGAGCTAAAACCTGCTTCTGTGTATCCAGCATGAACCAGTGACCAAGAGCTTCCACTGGTGAACGTAGAGCTAACACATAGCATTCCACAAATTCAAACCGCCATAGAAGATGGCAAAATATAATATTGTCCATTATTTAGGACTCTTTATGCTTTAAATGTCATATAGATGTGTCCTAATGTTTATTTATAAATTGTCCCAAATGTACAGAGTTAAATTCACATAAGTGTTTAACATCAGTTAGCCCGGGGAGCCAAAAATAGCTCCTGGTAGCAGTTGATGTCAAGCTAACCAGGCTCTTCTAGGCTACAAGCAGAAGCTAATTGGCTCCTAGCGGCCCTCAATTTTGAACCCTGCAATGTTATTGTGGTAAGAATATAAACAATAAAAAGGATGGGGAGCAGGTGCAAGTGGATCTAGGTCACCTGGCCTAAGCACCACCCACCTTCTCAACCCTGCCTCTTCCTTCCTGCTCTTAACTATTAGATCAAGGGCGTCTCTCGCCCGGGCGTCCTAAGCGAAGGGCAGACGAAGAAAAGGGAAATTCCTGTTTGGACCAGGCGGATCCAGGGCCCGATCCCCTGCTCAGAGAGCAGGTAAGCATGCACCAACATGTGTTACTCCCTCTGTCCCCACAGGCCATCCCCACCCCCTCTGGTCCCCCCACCCCCGTGATGTTCCCTTGTGCCCCCACCATTCTCGCACACAGGTATTGCCTGTTTTACTCTATTCTTCTACCCTGCTCCCCCCCTCACACCCTCTCAAGCCTACTTCTGCAGGAGTGTGTCCTGATCAATTCTGGTTTCACCATCACCGTCTTGTGGGCAATGCTGGATTTGACTTTTATGGACTTCATTCATTCACGATGCATCACCCTTTCTCAACTCTCAAGCTGAACTTCCTTTGCATCTTGTACTCATGGTGGCCCTGAATCATGCTGCGCCCATCTTCATCTTGTATCCTGGCTTGCAACATTATGTGTTACTACTGACTTCTGCAATTGTATTCAATCTCCCCTCTTGCTTCTCCACTCTTGACTGCTAACACTCTGTTCTCTCCTCCTTTCCCTTCTCCCTTTTCCTATCTCCTCCCCTTACTTTCTTCTATGCACTTACTCTATCAGAATTGTCCCTGGACCTAGTATGATAGCAACCTCGTCTGCCTCCTCCCCCCTCCTCTTACTGGTTTTTTCCTCCCCACCCCCCTCCAGTACTATCTGAAATGTTGTCAGGCCTGGTATGATAGTTGCTTGTTTTGTTCCTCCCCTACCTTTCTGCACCCCTCTCCCTCACCTCTTGTTTTTCTCCAGCTCTACCAGAAATGTCGTCAGGCCTAGTACGGTAGTCGCCTGTCTGTTTCCATTCCTTCCCACTCTCCCCCTCCCTTTCTTATCTATGTCTTAGCTCTTGCACTATCTGAAATGTTGTCAGGCCGAGTACGATAGTTAATTACACATCCTTACCGTCATGGCCTGCAAGAATGTCATTGTATTTTCCCTTGTTCCCTCCCTTGCCTTGAAGCGCTTTGAAACACATTGTTTATAGGCGCTATATAAATAAACTGTCATATCAAGGAGGAATACCACTGTGCTGATTTCCCACAGAATATACAAGGAGAAAAATAAGAAAAAGCAAAGGATGAAATCAGAATACATTCATTGGCTTTAATTCAGAGGTAGAAAACGGAGAAGGAGATTTTAATATATTAACATACAGAAGCATATACATTTGATATAAGATTAATCAAAATAAAATACCTGTAAATAAATGAAATTAAGTTTCTCAGGCTAGCCGCCAAAGCCTGAACCAAACTCTCCGGTAAGGTATGAGTCTGATAGGGTGGGATGGTGTTTCTCTGCCAGTTGACTGTCCACTGCTGGAACAGATGCAGCTTTCTCCCGCACTTCCAGCACAGGGGCCTCTGTTGCCACAGTGAAGGGCAAAAGCGCCTACTTCTTGGGGCATCGTCCAAGACATTACACAGTTCGCACTGGACTTTGGGAACCGAGCAGAAAGTTCCAGAGTAATGGCAACCTTGTGAGAATGTGCATGCAGGATAGTGTTGGTCAATGGGAGTCATAAGTGGATAGTGAAAGCTAGAAAAAGGACAATGGAAAAGGCATCACTAATAGAGAGAGGTCCTCACATCAAGTTAAGGGGCAAGAGAGTCCTGCTTGAATTTTCTCTTGATAATTTAAGATGGGAGGAGTGAAGGGTGGATGGGCTGTGTAGAGGAGGTCCCAAATATGGCCTGCGCTCCAGCCGCCCATTTTGAAGTACCAGGAACGTTCACACCAAGATATGTGACGTATGATGAACAAATAAACCAGCAGAGAGCCGCGTTAGGACTCTGCCCAGTGCCTATCAGAAGAGCAACACCTATTGAAGCGCCAATAACCAGACAACCATGGACAGTAAGGTATCCATTGAGACAACCCTACCAGCAAATGACACGAAATGAAGATTGCTTAAACACTGTCGCAGAAGAAACTCAAAAGGCCTTAATTGAAGACGAATGATGAAGACACAAGGGCCTGGACAGACTCACAGATGAACGAACGACAACCAAAAGATGACGCACAAAGACGAAATGTCATGAATAAGGATATCATGAACTTGGAAGGAGAGACGATGTTGAAATATAAAGAACCTTAAACTGTAAAGCAGGATGAAGATATTCAACCAGCTAACACCTGTACATATGCTTGTAATGCAAGAAGCTAAGAAAACAGTGCGGCTTGCTATGCTTAGTAGAAGAATAGAGCGGCAAGCGCCAACTATATATCTACCTCAACGAAGCACACTATATAAGTGCGAGTCCACTTTAGACAAAAGCAGAATTCACCCAGGTTTCTAAAGGTCAAACAAGACAGGAATCGAAACTCAGCAAGGAGCAGGCTGTGCCTGGGAAGTCAAGGTCATACCAAGAAAGGAACAAGTTACTTACCTGTAACTGTTGTTCTCCAGCATGGGTCTGGCATGGATTCACATGCTCATGAATATTCCCCGTCGTCAGGCTGGGAATCCTCGGTAAAGAAAAAACCAGTATCAGTTTCGTTTCTGATCTGTCTTTCGTAGTAATAACCAATCACTGGTCTCTGCGTCATACTGACCACAGCCAATGACTGCCCTCTACCTAAGCACCGCCTCTGGCAGCCATCTTCAGATTTGGAAGCACGTGAAGTGGCAGTATGACCAAGTGAAGAGCCGCAGAGGGGTAGGCGGGAGGGTTCGCATGTGAATCCATGCCAGACCCATGCTGGAGAACAACAGTTACAGGTAAGTAACTTGTTCCTTCTCCAGCATGGGGTCTGGCATGGATTCACATGCTCATGAATAAAGAATACATAGCAGTACACACATGCACAACCACGGGAGGTGGCAAAGGCTCAACATTAAGCATCACATCAACTCAACATTAAGCATCTTACCTCCTCACCAGGCTCACCTCAGGCGAACAGGTTGCGCAGCACTGCTTGGCCGACCCTGGACTCCTCCCTGGAATCCCGGTCGACGCAGTAGAATTTCGTGAAGGTGTGCGTCGACCTCCACGTAGCAGCCCTGCATATGTCCAGCAGGGGCACACCAGATAGGAACGCCGTGGTAGCTGCGATCGCTCTGGTGGAATGGGCTCTCGGACGGCCAGGCAGCGGTCGGTTTGCCAACCGGTGACAGCACATGATACAGCCGGAGAGCCATCTGGAGATGGAAGCCTTCGAGAGAGCCTTCCCCTGATTGACAGGTCCAAAGTTCACAAAGAGTTGTGACGTCTTCCGAAAACCCTTCGTGCGGTCCACGTAGAACTTCAGCGCTCTAGCTACATCCAGCGAGTGCAAAGTCCTCTCAGCCGGCGACGAAGGCGACGGGAAGAACACAGGTAACACCAAGGGTTCGTTGAGATGGAAGTCCGACGGTACCTTGGGCATGAAGGAGGGGTGCGTCCTGAGCACTACCCTCGTGTCGTGGAAAATCAAGTACGGGGCCTTGCAGGAAAGGGCCTGGATCTCTCCCACTCGTCGTGCGGAGGTGATGGCCACAAGAAAAGCTGTTTTCCACGATAGAAACTTCAACGGGGCCGAGTGCAGAGGCTCGAACGGAGGTCCCATGAGCTTGGTCAGCACCACGTTGAGCTCCCACGCCGGGGCCGGAGCCTTCACCGGCGGGAACGATCTGAACAGTCCCTTCATGAACTCTTTCACCAGACGATGAGACCACAAGGACGCCCGCCCCGTGGTTCTGGTGTATCGGGAGATCGCAGCAAGATGAATCTTGATGGACGCGTGTGCCAGACCAGCTTTGGCCAGCGTCAGCAGGTACGGCAGTACTTGGGGAGCCGTAATCCGTAGAGGGTTAATCTTCTGTGCGTGGCACCAGACAGAGAACCTCTTCCATTTGTGTCCGTAGCATTTAAGAGTCGAGGACGCCCTGGCCTTTGCAAGAACCTCTCTGCAATCGGCCGGTATGTCGTATCCTCCAAACTCTAGCGCTGCAGGAGCCAGGCCTGCAAGTTCAGCGACTTCGGGTCGTGGTGGAGGACGGCGCCCCCTTCCCTGGAGAGTAGATCCGCGTCCGCCGGCAGCTTGATCGGCGGGGACGCTGACAAGTCCAGAAAGGTCCGGGAACCATATCTGCCTCGGCCACGCAGGTGCGACGAGGATCATCCTGCACCGTGACCTCTTGAGCTGGTTGATGAGCCGGATTAGCAGAGGCAAGGGAGGGAACGCGTAGAGGAACAGGCCCTCCCAGGGGAACGAGAAAGCATCGCCCATGCTCCTCGTCTGGGGAAACCTGCTGGCGAACCTCCGGCACTTGGTGTTCGTCGCCGTCGCGAACAGGTCGATCTGGGGTGTGCCCCACCGTCGGAAGAGGCGATCCACCAGTTCCTGCCGTAGTTCCCACTCGTGGCACGAGCGCAGCTCCCTGCTGAGTGAGTCGGCGATGGTGTTTTTTATCCCTGCCAGATGAAACGGCACCAGAAAAATCCCTTGGGCGACGGCCCAATGCCACAGGTCCTGCGCCTCCTTGGACAGCGCTGGGGACCTGGTTCCGCCCTGTTTCCTGATGTAAAACATGGTGGTGGTGTTGTCGGTGAATATCCTCACCACCTTGCCCTTGAGGGACGGAAGGAAGGACCTGAGGGCCCAAAACACTGCACGGAGCTCCAGGACGTTGATATGCAGGGACTTCTCCGTCGGGAGCCAGAGTCCCCTTGCGTGCAGATTTTCGGTGTGCGCTCCCCACCCTTCCAGGGAGGCATCCGTGGTCACAGTCTCCTGGTGGGCTGGGGTCTGGAAGTCCATGCCCGCCGTCAGATGCGCGCGGGTGCCCCACCACCGTATCGCTCGTCGGAAACTCTCGTCCAGCTTGATCCTTTCCTCGAAGCTGCCCGTCGTCTGGATCCAGCGCGCATCCAGGAATTCTTGCAACGGGCGCATCCGGAGCCTGCACATGGGAATGAGGTAGATGCAGGAAGACATCATCCCGAGGAGGGACTTGATGGACCTCACTTTGGCCGCGTCGGCCACCAACATCCGTTGCACCTTGCCCAAGATGGTCCTGGTCCTCTCCTCCGACGGGGAGGCCAGAAGGGACACTGTCGAGCCTCGCTCCCAGAAACAGTGCGACTTGCGCGGGCACCAGGTGGGATTTGGCGTAGTTCACGGAGAATCCCAGGTCCGTGAGGAGTTGGACGGTCCTTGCCGTGTGGACCACGGCGAGCTCCCTCGTTTTGGCGCGGATGAGCCAGTCGTCCAGGTAGGGGTAGACATGAATCCCCTCGCGGCGCAGCTGCGCCGCCACCGGTGCGAGGCACTTGGTGAATACCCTGGGTGCCGACCGTAGTCCGAAGGGAAGGGCTTTGAACTGGTAATGACGCCCTTGGACCACGAATCTGAGGAATTTTCGGTGCCCCTTTAGGATGGGAATGTGGAAGTAGGCATCCTCCAAATCCAACGACGATAGGAAGTCTCCTTCCTCCAGCTGACCCAGGACGTGCTGGAGGGTGACCATCCGGAACTTCTGCGCCTTGATGAACTTGTTCAGACGTCGCAGGTCTAGGATGGGGCGCCATCCTCCCGTCTTCTTCTTCACGAGGAAGTATCTCGAGTAGACTCCGGAGCCCCGAAGCCTCTTTGGGACGAGTTCGATGGCGCCCTTTCTGAGCATCGCCTTTACCTCCAGGAGAAGTTGAGGGACGTGAAGTTCTTTCCTGGCCACGGGGGGGACGCGCGGGCACCTTCTTTGAAACTCTAGCGCGTGGCCCCGGGCCAGGGCGTCCAGCACCCAACGGTCGGTGGAGATGGACTCCCACACGCTGACGAAGCCCGCCAGCCGGCCTCCCACCGGGGTGCTTCGGTGGGGGCCCGACCCCACGGCCGGTTCAATCCTGCTTGGACGCGGCCTTGCCGCCTTGACCTCCTTGGCGACGACGGCGGGGTCCGCTAGACTTGCCTCGTCCTCTGTAGGCCTCTTGCGACGACGAGCGGGCCGCTTGACGGTAGGAAGCGAAACCGCCGCCGGAACCTTTGGAGGCGCCCTTGCCTCCGCCGCTCCGAAAGGGCGTCCGTCGTTGCTGCAGGACTCCAAGGGCCCGGGCCGTCTCAGTATCCGCCTTGATGGCCTGAAGGGAATCGTCCACTGTCTTCCCAAACAGGTTGTTCCCGTCGAAGGGCATGTCCAGGACTCTGGTCTGGACGTCCTGCCGGAAGTCCGTAGCTTTGAGCCATCCACGACGTCGAAGGCAAACGCCGTTGCCCAGCTGGCGGAACCCAGTGTCGGCGATGTCCGTCGCCACGGTGATGGCGTGGTCCGAGGCCACCTCACCTTCCTGCAGGATCTCCAGGGCCTCCGCCCTCTTGTCGTCCGGCAGAAAATCCAGCAGGGGAGCTATCTTGTACCAGAGCTCCCTGTCGTAGCGGGCCACGATAGCCAAGGCGTTGGCCGCTTTAATCGTCGTCGCTGCCGACGAGATGACTCTACGTCCCATAGCATCCAATTTCTTTCCCTCGCCGTCCGGCGGGGAAGTCGATGTGGAGGCCGCACCCCCCCCCCCGCTTTCTTCCTGGCTGCCGCGGAGACGACGGAATCCGGGGTAGGCTGCGCCCGGAGGCATAGGGGGGCCGTGTCCGGGACCCGGTACTTCTTCTCGTACCGGTCTCTTCTAGCTGGCGTCGTGGAAGGGTTCTTGAGGAGGGAAAGGCCCTCATCCCAAATGTCGTCCAACAGAGGCACTGCGAGGACCGTCTTCCTCTTGGCCTCGCGCCGCTGATAAAGGAAGCCTTCCTTTTTCTTCTCCTCAGGGCAGAGTTGGAAAAGCTCGGAAGCCCTGGAGATCATGGAGTGGAAAGATCCGATCTCGTCGGGCGGAGAAGCCCTGGTGGGAGGCGACGACGGAAAATCCTCGTCGTATGCCTCGTCGTCCGTACCCGTCGCTGCCGTGTCAGTCCCCGTATCATCCCCTCGGGTGGACGGGGAGGAGGGCTGGACGGGGCGCGACGGTTGAAAAGGAGGTGGTGGATGGATCCTTCTTTTCTTGGTAGGGGGAACACCAGAAGGTCCCGGTTCTGGATCCCCCGACGGGAGAGGTTCCTCCGTCGGTAACGGTAGCCTCGTCCTTATCTCGGAGCATAAGGACTGTATGGCCAACAAAATGGCCGCCGAGTTGTCTTGCGGCGCTGGCAGAGGGGAGTCCGACGGGCGAGCAGGGGCCCCGTCGGTATCCTCGACGATGTCGTCGTCGTCACCTGCGTCGGGGTCCATTCCGACGGGCTGGCCTTCTTCCACGCCTAGGCCGTGGCTTAAGACCTCGATCAGCTCCTCTTCTGAGGTTGAGGCCGAATCTACGACGACGCCCTGCCCCCCCTTCTTCCCCACGGAGGGTTTCACGGGGGTCCTATCGATGGGCACAAAAGAAGACTCCCTCCGAGGAGGCAGGGAGATTCTGGGCCCTGAGGTCGCCACCACTGGTGCAGCCACCACAGGCTGAGCCAGGGCCGCCGCGACCGTTTCGATAGAGGGCTTGGTCGGATGGATCAAGGCCTTCACCACCTTAGGTGCGCTCACCGCCTTATCCTTGAGGGAGGGGGCACTGCCACGCTCCTCCTCTGCCTTAGAGCTCGACCGGGGCCTCTCCAGGAGCTTCGCCGGGTGCTCGGCCTTCCTCTTACCCGACCCAGAGCGTTGGCTCGTGGTTGATGGTGCCGGGGAGGGTGCGCCCTGCCTGGCGCCCGTAGAGCCCGACCGTTCGGCGCTCCCGGTGCCAGCGGACTCGCGGTGCTTGGCCTTATGTTGGGCCCCCGTCGCCGGGGCGCCCTCAAAGGTCTTAGAAGACCGCTCGGATTTCTTCTTCTCGCCAGACGGGCTCTTACCCTCCAGCCAGTTGGCGAGACGTTGATGGCGGTCCTTCATGGTCCGTTCCGACATGTTACCGCAAAACGCACAGTCCTTCTCCACGTGCGTCTTGTCCTCATGAAGGCAGTAAAGGCAGAAAGAGTGTTCGTCCTCCTTAAAGACGTTCTGCAGCTGGCATCCAGGGCAGACCCTGAACAGCTTTCCGGGCGTCGAGCTTCCCTTCTCCTGGGCCATCTCCGAGACCGGGCCTGAGAAGCTTCTGGAGTCCTCCGAAGTGTAGCTCGACGAAATCTTCACCCTTGAGGGGCACAGATGAATCCGACACGGGTCCCCGTTGATCGGATGTAGGATCGGTGGAGCTTGAGGCTCTTTTGACCGAAAGAATCGAAGTTTTTTGTGAAAAGGCGCGAAAAATAGCACTAACGCTCGAGAGCAATAGCACGAGGATCCCAACACATGAACGTGCGGTAAAAATCTGAAGATGGCTGCCAGAGGCGGTGCTTAGGTAGGGGGCAGTCATTGGCTGTGGTCAGTATGACGCAGAGACCAGTGATTGGTTATTACTACGAAAGACAGATCAGAAACGAAACTGATACTGGTTTTTTCTTTACCGAGGATTCCCAGCCTGACGACGGGGAATATTCATGAGCATGTGAATCCATGCCAGACCCCATGCTGGAGAAGGGAGGTGGACAGTAACTTCGGAGAATCGAAACTTAAGAGCAGAGCAGCCTGCCCCGTGAAGGTCGAGATAAGGAGGCCCAGGCAGATGGCAGACCGAAATGAGAATTAAATGAACAAATAGAAGGAAAACGAAGCCGATTCACGGTGTACTAACACGTGACCAGCCAAGCGCAACGAGGCACCAACGTCTGATGTCACCCAAAACAGGTGATACCATAACTTTTCCTAACAAGAAGCTACAGTTTCGAGGCCAACCACATCCAACTAATTGACACATAGCAATAAAGTACTGATTGATGGAAGGAAGGCTGGGTGAATGTTGGGGCATCCTGCATCTGGGTGACCACTCCGCATGCTGCTAATTAAAGTGGAGATTTATGCCTGGTGTTGTAGCCAACTCAATCACAATGGACCAAATAATCTAGGGTCCTTTAGCAAGTAGAATCAATGAGATGTCGTACTTTTAGTGACATCTGCATGAGTAATGTTAGAGGGAAGGGCGTAGACTCCCACCTGATGAGGGTTATCGAATCCTTACACTCCATTACCATAAACAGACATAGCACCTATACTTAAGTTACCTTTTCCAACCAATAGAATTGTATGACAAACTTGTGTGTGTTACACGTCAATGATGACGAATTTTGGGTATAACTGTTACTGTTTGAATGAAGATTGTGGGGAGTTGAAGCGAGACGGGCTATCGCATCACTGTTGATTTCCAGGTTTCCCCGTTTTTTGTACTGGTCATTAAACTGACTCCCCTTTGCCAAACCATTGAGTTGTCCTTATTGATTGGTGTTGGAGTAAGAAATCCTGCACCCCATCCACCTCAAGGTGCAGCGATCTGGTCTTAAAGTACTCGAGGGTGAGCCCCGACTCTGGGCCGGTCAGGGGCCACTCCCTCTCGTGTACAGCTGTGTCCTCCATCTGAGCCCTCAACTGGTCAGAGGGACAGGGTCAACTGAGATGTATCCCTCGCTATTTCACTTTGCAACGATACGGTCAAGAAAGAGCCCACCAGAATAGGTAGGCTGGTTGTGGAGGGCGCAGTCAGATAGGAGGAAGTTAAGCTCAAGGCAGATGGCTGCAGAGGGCTTAGGAAGGTAAAGGTCTCCTAGCATGACAATTGTGATGTAGGCAGGAAGTTACACAAGAAGGTGGTGCAGATCAGGGAATGAGTTGAGAGGAGATTCAGAACAGTGACAGGAGTAAGAGGAAGGAGTTGAATAGTTGCATACGCAAAAGAAGTAGAGGTGATGTCAGCGAGCGCAGGGAGGCAAAGTGCATGATGGTGGGCAGAAGAAATAAACAAAGGAAGACAGAAAGCCAAAGCCATAGAGGGAGAGGACAGGTGAGTGAGCAGAAAGATAAGGGGAAGGAGAAGGTTGGTTGGGAAGAAGTTCCGGTTGGGCAATGTGAATAAAGGACCTCTGCTCTGCATGAGTAAAGGGATAAGTATTGGTTTCTACACACATACTGAGTCCCACACTACCATTAGGCCGGCCGTGATCGAATTTAAAGGTGAAGCTGGCACAACATGAATTGTATAACTTTTCCTCTTACAATTACAAGGGCAGACTTACTCCTTAAGAGGGGTGTGAGCTAGAAGAAGCATCCAAACAATAGAACAGTAAATACCAAAATAAAAGAAATGTCCATTAAGGTTCTATAAAGAATATTAAACTTTGATGAGAGTAAAAAGACAGACACACTAACAACCCATCGCTCTAAAGAAATACATACAATAGTCAGAATTTGGATAAGGGGAGCTACTGGATATGAACGGGCATGCAGGCAATTGTCTTTAGCAGCAATGTTCAAATTCAAGTAGATTTACTTTTTTTTAGAAAGCTAAAGAGTGGGGCCTTAAATGTCACTAGGACCAATGAAACTGAGCAAGGGGACAGAAGCACTAAAGATAGCCTTCAGTCTTGGTCTTCGGAATTAACAGCACAGCTCCAGGAGTCTGGTAGCTTTGAGGTGGCAATTCGGCATACAGTTTGTTGACTGGGACCAACACACGGTGCAGTTCAACAATCAACAACAGCACGTGGCATGAAGAAGCTTGGGACGGAGGAATTGGCTTGGTCGTCATTGTCCACTAGTGGTTAGAGGTAGGAACCAGACTTCAGAGCTATTCGTTAGTCCCTGGATTACTGCAAGGCTCAGTCAAGAGTCCTTACTCTGCCCCTTCCCAGCCTAGAATGTTAGCAGCAAGTCCAGAGTAGCAGTTTCTCAGCAAGCAGCCCTTTGAAATGCCAAATGTCCCCCTGAAGATGGTGGAGGGGATATTCTCCTTCATTGGAATACTTATATTCTCCCCTAGGGCAGGGGACTTTGGGCAGACTGAATGTTCCTGCAAAATCCTTCTAAAGTGAAAAGAGGAGTTTATCCAGTGGTTGAGTTCACCCACTTAATTAGGCAATCTGAGAGCATATTGTCCCCTTCTATTCTTATGCAAGGGTCCAATCATTGCTGCTGTGTGCAGTCTTTTGCCTGGTGGCGTCATACCCAGAGAACTTTGTCTGCATGAAGTAAGAAGGGAGCAGAGGAAATGTGAGTTACCTTAGGAAAACTAAGATGGTGTAGCACCTCTATGGCTGGTCATTTCTCGGTACAACCCCACAAACAGCAGCTTGTAAAACGGAGCGTTGCCTGAAAGTGAAAATGTCCAGCAGATCTTACTTTTAAGGCAGAATCATTTTACTAGAGCTCCTAAAATTTCAAAAACTCTGGGGAGATGCCCACTGGCAGAAGGAAATATGTCACAGGCTAGAATGGGGCTACATCACCCTTTGGTTGGTGTCAATGGCTAAAATTGGTGACATGGGGAACCATTCAAGCCTTCGTTCTGGCTTCCAGAGATCCCGATCCGAATGCTTGGATGTCTTTTTAAACCTTTACTGTTTGGTTCGATTGATGACAAAATGTACATTTACTATGTTTTTCTTTATTTTGTGAGTTCAGTCTTTTCTTATTTACATGTGTTGCCTTAAACTTGTGTATAGACTAAAAATGTGGGTTGCCCCTTTTAAAGTGGTACAGCTATGGTGGGGGACTAATATAATAAAAAAACAAGAAATCTAAAAAAGCTGTATACTAAATTGAAAATTAAATCCTCATACTTATTCTAGGTTGGTATCGAAAGATAGCCTAATTAAATTACCCTGTTATGGCCAAAAACGTACTTGGAAGTGAGAGTGAATAAGGAAACAAAGAAAACTAATGTTTAAAAAAAAAAAATGCTGCATTTCATCAAATCTGAAGGTTTACAAAAATCATTGAAAGAATGATGTGTGTTTAGACAGTAAAATAATCAACACCACCAACTTAGAACACAAAACAATTTAGGTGCACAATAATAAGTGAATACGTATGAATCAGTTTGCAAGTTTGACGCAACAAAAGAAAATGCTTCGCCAAATTAAATGAATATGCCTCAATGCATGAGGAAGAAAAACAACAAAACAGACAATGAATTTCTGTTAAACAAGTCTGCCAGTATATACATTTTGGAACAAACAATAAATAAACAATAAATGTCAATTAACAGGTCTGCCTACGTAAAATTATATAGTAACAAATATCCAAACCACTGTTGGAAAGAGTCCTGGATGTATTAAGTTCAGGGAACAAAAAAGGAAAAGGTTCCAACTGTCCAGGGCCCGAAATTACATTTCGGCGGGCCACCTGTCGGGCCTTCCAAATCTGAAAACGCCTTCAAACTTGTGTATAGGCAGCACGGTTTTAGGACATCTGTGTATTTGTATAAATAAATTGCAAATCAAGCACTATTTACAAGTTGCTTTATCCTTATGTGCATGAAGATTTATTAATTAGGTCTTCCAAGCAGAGTTGTTTCAACTAGGATTTATGAGGCTTTGACCCAGATAAATAAAAGTCACATTGGCCGTACATAATTCCTGATGGGAACGCACCCCTGTGTTCGCCGAAAGACAGTGAACCAGCCCAAAACAGGGGTGTTCACTGGATCTTAGAAGTAACAGTAGCTCTACAGCAAATGCAGTCTCACTAAGTTGAAAGAACTCCATGTCCTCTGTCTTGTTGCTGCTGGCCAAACTCCATTGGCTCCCTGTCAGAAGCTGGATAAAACTTAAGGCACTCTATTACACATCGTGTTTTCTTCCGCACCGGGCCTTCCTTTTTCTATCCTGCAAAGTTCGAGCTGGAGGGTGCTCATTTTCAGCGATTGCCCCGACACTGTTCAACTCCCTTCTGGCTTTTCTGAGAGAGATCTCGGATCATTTATGTGTCCCTAGAGCGCTTAAGGCTTTTCTGTTGTGAGAAGGGTGGGGGTCCTGCAGGTCGTTTCTGCTTGGTGGCTAGCATCCAGATGCCTTTCTGGCCATGGTTTTGCTCTATAAATTTACTTGCATACATACATAGGCGGAAACATTAGTCAAACAAAGGGCGAGCACAGCTTAGTGCTGGAATGGGTGGGGCTCTGGTCATAGTGCCCTAATAGGCCCAGACAAGGCAGTTGCCCTTGGCGGTTTTTGGCTCTCAGGTGCAATTGCCCTTGGCTGGCCGCCCAGTGCAGACTCAACCAGGTAGGCGTTGCATTGCATGACCCCCTCAGGAGCCAGAGCCCAAAATGATGTCCAGACTTGCAGGAAATCTCCTGTGTGTTGCAGACCTAGAATCTTGGTTTTCATTGATAAACCCACAGTGCCACAGCGTATTTGTGCTTATTTCTTTACCAAGCATCGTCCATAAGAAGCAATGTGTTCAAGTGCGGTTGTCTTTTGCAGATTTAATTCCCCAACCATGCCCCACCCTCCGTCCCTCCCTCATCCCCTGCACATGAGCGAACAATCCAGTACAAAAGACATGCCTGCATGGGCATATATAACCATCTTCCTCAATTCAGTCTTCAGGGTTTAAGTATTTCAATATTAAGCAATAACCTGGGAGGGATGATGAACCATGTGGTGCAGAGTAAAACAATGATTGCCTGACTGTAGAGTTAAGAGGCCTCTGGGATCTACCAAGTCCCATACCTTTGCTAATGAGGTCAGTGCTCGTTTGGCTCTTGCCTCCATCTGAGGTGGGCTACCAAGTGACTAGTCTAACTTGCTGCCCATTTTTTAAAGATTGCCCCCATGACAACCCCATCCCCTGGTAAAGTACCTGCTATGCAGACTATCTAAAATGCCACCCTTTGTCTGTATTTGGTGCATAAATCTTCCTAAGGAGAATGCCTCAAGAACTTCTCCTGCTACTTATTTGCTTTTCACATTATTTGTTTTCTGACCGGCCATTTCGATAAGGAATAGTCACCCCACTCAAGTGTGTCTTAAAGCAGCTAGATACTTCCAAGTTATACTTGTTATTCCAAAATACATTCTTTTTTTGCTCCAAGAAAAGAGTTTCCAGCAGAAAACCAAGTCAGTCCTCTTCGTTATAGGCCTCAATATTTTTTTCATTTTTGTTGGCCTATTCATTTGGCAGTCCAACATAAAAACTCGAATGAGTTGCCATCTAATATTACGATCACCTATGCTTTCTCCGATCAATCCACATTGTTTCTGCAACATAAACCAGATGTATTTGAGCATTAAAGACTATGCCACTGTAAAAATCCATTGTTATTTTTACACTCTGTTTCCCTGGCTTGTGAGTGTCCATTGTGTAAAGGGGTGTAAAGGACCACACTTCGTTAACAAAAACATATTGAATATTTTATTTGGCTCCCTCTCCTTTATTATATCATATTAATGAGGGCCAAAAGGATAGACGGCAGAATACTTAAGGGGTAACGCGTTTGTCTTGGTAGCAAGAAAACACATAGCAACACAGGTTTGAATCCCGGTCTCGCTCTTATAAACTGGGCTCGGGTATTAAGCGCGTTATAAAAGAATAATTATAATTATGATCAAGTAGTATCAGTACTGCACTATACAAGAAGAAATGTGTACCAATATAGGCATATGTGTGTTGTGCAGCAAAGCATTGCGAGAGCACAATAGATGGAGCAAGCGCGCACACGAGAGGTAGGAAATGTATTTGGATACTTGTGGAAAACATCAAGTCCTGATGAAGTTCAAAGAGGAGGTACCGCAGAAGAGATTTTTGCATTTACCTTTTTGCCAGAGGTGAATGGTCTCAAGTAGGGCTTGGCGATACATCTTGTTTTGGATATATGGGATACATTACTCACCGTAATCGTATTTCAGATGCTTGTATCTGCTTAGATTCACATGCTGTGCATAGACCGACATCTAGTGGAAGCTGCAGAGTATTACAGTTTAGCTTTCGAAACTCGAAAATGGGCGTCGACATAGGGCGTGCCAGTAATACTATCCCTAGTGTGACGTCTTTTTTTTAAACATTTTATTTATTGCACATGGTTACTATACATTACAACAATTCTCATCAAGCTTATTGTCATGGGTTTAAAGCTTGACTCTATAGTTATGTACATATTGGATCTCACTCAATGCTGTCCCCAGCAATCTTGCGAGAAAGAAATAGTCGAAAGTCCGCCCATATATCTTTGGGCCGACACAAGGAGACTTGAAGACTTCTATACATTTCTTTCATGTCATTAGCCTATGTAATGTCATGCATCCAGTTTTCCAATGTAGGCGCCTCTCTTCGTGTCCATCGCATGAGAAGAACAAGTTACTTACCTACTGGTAACGCTCTTTCGACTGGATGTTCCTCCAATGTATTCCACATCTTTGACATGTAATGTCCACAGCTGTGCACTTCGGAAACTTCTTCAGCGAGGGCGTCCTGCGTCAATGACGTTGGGTCGATGTCTCTCGAAGGCCTCCGTCGAGGGCCACGTCACCGGATGTTATAAATAGGACACACGGCACCCGTAGCCTCAGTTTAAGTTTTTTCCCTCAGAACGTGTAGCACATGTCTCATGCCCGCTTGACTGCCCATAGCCTTGCAGAAATGTAAGCTGCAATCGCATATGAAATTCTCCAGAGGGGCAGGCTGGGAGGGCGATGTGGAATACGTTGGAGGAACATCCAGTAGAAAAAACGTCACCAGTTGGTAAGTAACTTGATCTTCAAATGGATTGTGTCCTCCAACGTATTCCACATCTTTGACAGACTCCCAAAGCAGTACCAGTAAATGGAGGAGGGAAAAGAATTTAGAGTACCCAATCAGAATGCGGAATAAAGAACCGCCTTCCCAAAGGGCATATCCTGACCATGGATCGTATCCAGGGAGTAATGCTTAACAAAGGTGTGGAGCGAGGTCCACATAGCAGCATCACAAATGTTCCTAAAAGGAAGGCCCGCTGGAGAGCGGTGGAAGTAGCCACGCCCCTAGTGGAATGAGCTTGCAGCCCTTCAGGAGGGCCCTTAACCTCCAATCGATAACGCTCCGTAATGGTGAGGATAATCCACCTGAACAAGGTCCGTTTGGTAACATCCTGGCCCAATCGGTGTCCAGCATATCCTACAAAGAGTTGATCGTCCACTCTGACCCTGGACATCCGAGAAATGTAAAAGCTCAGAGCTCTCCTAGGATCCAACCGATGGAGTCGCTCCTCTTCCTTACCAGGATGAGGAGGATAGAAAGCCGGAAGAACCACCTTCTGACACAAATGAAATTCAGAGACTACCTTATGTAGAAATTATAAGTTACTCACCGTAGTGACTAACGTACTCTTAGTCCATAGTCCACTTTCCTCCATACTGTATGGACGTCCCTTCCAAGGTACAGGAGACAGAACCTTTTTCACCAGAAAAAAACCTTCCCCTTTAAATTTAGAGGCGCGCGGAGGCGCAGCCCAGGGAACATGCGCTGCCATGACTCCGCCTTCCAGCGCCACACCCCAGACCCCATTGACGCGTCGACAATGACGCATCGACAATAGATTTTACATTGCCCAATGACACCAGTATTTTTAGGGGGGAGGTTGGTGGGAGGTATGGAGGAAAGGGGACTATGGACTAAGAGTACGTTAGTCACTACAGTGAGTAACTTATAATTACTCTTACGTCCCTTCCCCTTTCCTCCATACTGTATGGGCGATTACAACCGATTGTAGCCACAGGTTGGAGAGGTGTCCCTCCTTAAGCAAATAGGTTCCTGAGAACCGCCCGTCAGAAAGCAGCATCAGATCTAGAGCCGACGTCCAAACAGTAATGCTTGCAGAAAGCCGAGCGAGAGGCTCAAGTGGCCGCCCTGCTTATGACTTGCCAAGGGACATGGCGTTGGAATGCAATGGCCGTTGCCTTCACCCTGACTGCGTGGGCATGCATGTTGGCCGGCAGCGGCTTGTGCTGACCCTCAAACGCTTCTTTGATGGCAGAGACCATCCAGCGGGATATGGAAACCTTTGAGGTCTCATAGCCTGGCCTCGAGCCGCCGAACTTGACGAACAGGGCGTCCGACTTGCGGAAGCCCTTGGTCCTGTCCAAGTAGAATTTTAGGGGACACCTGACATCCAGGCAGTGCAGCACTCTGTGCTTCATCCTTGGGATCGGGAAAGAACGTAGGAAGGACTATTTCCTCGTTCAAGTGAAATGCAGATGGAACCTTGGGCAGAAATGCTGGGTGCGTCCGCATGACTACCTTGTCCCTGTGAAAAGTGGTATAAGGTTCCGAGGTGACCAGTGCCCGAAATCTCATTGACTCTGCGAGCCAACGTAAGACTGACTGTTAGGGAGAATTCTCATTCTATGGCTAATTTCCCTTACCTATCGAGTCCCCCAGGAGCTATACTGGATTTGAAGGGTTTGTTTCTTTTTACCTGCCAAGAGTGACACTCTTTTTCCCACTCTTAGGCATTTTTGCTATGTGTGTTCTAGGCTATTTTTGTGTTTAATGCCTATGGGATCTTTCTCAACCCCATAGGAACCATCTTTATTCACATGTGTTACAGAGCACCCTCAGTGCAGTGACACAGGGGTGTTTTAGCGACCCCAAACAGACTCCATACCCTGGGACTGACTACTGTCTCCCTGGGCATGTAAAGTCCCCAATGACTTTACTAGTCCAACCCTATGAACTAAACCAGTACAACCCATCTTACTATGGAGGTACTGGAAGGGGTTAATAGTTTTTCCCCTATGTTCATTTTCGAGAGGGTACCCTACAGTCCCTCTCTGAAAAGTTTCTGGCTGGTGGCAGTGGTTATTACCATAAATATTCGCCAATATTTCCCTATGGGATTTTCCCATTGTTCGAGGCTACCACTTTTTCTGAAAGCCACTAACATACCGCCGGTGCATTTTAATATTAACTTTGCTCCGGTAGGTTTTATTTGCCAGAAGTTTAATATAACTTCTTTCTCGTGTCTTTCTCTAGACCCCTAACCCAGATCGGGGATCCTTTGTTCGTCCTTTTGGCGGGCTTCTGCCGAGAAGCCCTCCTTTCGGCGCCACTGAGGCTGGGGTGGGTCCATTGCGTGGGAGGGGGATTAGGACCCCTGGACAGGGTTGCCGCAGCAACCCATGTCGCACTCTATCCTGATAGGCTGGAGGGTCTCCCGCCAAGATGACCACTTCACTGTGTGAGTGACAGCTAGGCTGTATGAATGGGGATCTTTTTGCATAAAAGCCGGGTCCTGAGGACTGGAAGAGCAAGATGACGCCACTGGAACTAAGAAGCCCAAGAGGAGAGAAGCCAAAGACATCTGCAACGACTGAACCACCGGTGAAGTCCTGCTGCAGCGTCTCACTACTTTTCTTCACACGACGAGAGAAGATCTTCACCTGCATGAGCCTTCTTCCCTTGAGCTGGTGGGGCCAACCAGTTTGCCAATCGCCTTCCCGGACCTGCCTTGGTCGAATCTCCCATACCCTGTACTCAGAGGCCGGATAGCCAGGCACCAGTCCACCCGGACCGCGATTTAAAGGAGCGTAACTTTTATTTGTCGTGCAGGACCACGGCTGGTTTCATCCCTGGGTAGTGCAGTAACACGAACCTTCCTCCACGGCGAGAGCCTCTCTTCCTCTGCTGGATCACCCGAACTGCAGGAACAACCACCACCGCAGGAGCCACTGCTTCATTTAAAGGTACATTGTTCCGCCAGGCCGCCCTTTCTTTGCGGTAGCACTAAAGGTGTTTTAAATCCTTTACCTACCTGTTGGGTCGGCCACCCCTCTTGCTTAACATTGTCTTTTTCAACTTCTGCAACCACCTTTTCAAATTCGTTAACCAAAGACTTGACTGCAGCTACAAGAACATTTTGCTCCTGGGCCCTTGCCCTGTACCACTGACTCCGATACAGGCCTACAGACTCTGGTCACATTTGTTAAATCTACTTTCTTGAGATTGATTCTCACCGACAACTGTGTTGGTGCACCTATTTCTTACAACCACCCCTTCCTTCCCTCTTCTAAACATTGTGAAATGCCATTTTGCTCAGTTTTCATTTTAAGTATTGCCTATACTGATGCACTGTCTTGCTGAACTGGTTCACAAACTGATGGGAAGTGTTGCTAGGGTGTATAAGAACCTATTTCTAGATAACTTGTACTTTCCCTCCCTTGTGAGGAATTGTTAGAGGTTCCCTTGTGTGTAGTTGTCACTGTGCCGTTTTGCTACGTTTTCACTCTGGTTCACTTGGTCTACAATTTAACTTGGGAGTGTGTATATTTTTCCTTTGACTTAATTTAAATTGCTTGATAATTGTGATACATGTGTTTTATTAGAAGTGTATAAAATAAATATATATATACTTTTTAAATACAAAGCTTTGGTCAGTGTTTGCTTGTTCCATAGTCTAGTGGGCCTATTGTGTAAACCTCGAATACTGCTCATCTCCTTCTTAAGATAAGTCTGACTGCTCAGCCACAGCTACCAACTAAATCTTTGTGGTACAGACAGATACCAAAGGGGATTTATTGCTCTCACCTGTAGTCCTAATCTTGTGTAGTGCTCCCTAAGGGAACTGCACAGGATTCTGCCAAACACCGACTAGTAAGGCCGTCTTGATGGCGACCAGCCTAATGTCCACGGACGCCATTGGCTCGAATGGTTTGTGCGCCAGGGCGCCCAAGACAATATTAAGGTCCCACACAGGGTGCGGTCTCTTGACGGGCGGGTAGAGCCTAGCAAGACCCATCAGATGTTTCTTGACGATAGGGTTGGAGGAGGAAAAAATGCCTTCCTCCGAGTTCCTGTAAGCCCCAATGGCTGCAAGGTATGTATGGCAGGTGTCGACCTGTACTCCCGAATGTGCGAGGTGCGCAGAAAAGGAGAGCACGTCGTCCAACTTGCAAACCAAGGGGTCAATTCCCTTGGCGTCTGCCCAATGGCAGAACCTGGTCCATTTGCTCTTGTACTGGGCCCTGGTGGCTTTGCTCCTGGAGCCCTGTATGATCTTCAGAATGGCCTGTGAGAGGTTAAGGTGCTGAAGCGTTACCTGCTCAGGTACCACGCTGCGAGGGCTAGTTTCCCTGGCGCGGGGTGGATGATTCTGCCACCCTGCTGTGCCAGATGATGTGCTGGGCCCGTCGGGCGGTGTACAGGTGGCACCTCCAAGAGGCTGAGGAGCACCGGAAACCATGGCCTGGCTGGCCACCATGGAGCTATCAGAATGATGGAGTCGGTGAGACTCCTTGATTTTGCAAATTACTCTGTGTATCAGAGGAGTGGGCGTAAAGGCGTAGCCCGGGCCCTGTCCTTGCCAGGTGGCAAAGAGATGCACGTGGGGGTGACCCCACCTGTTGAAGATCTCCTGAGTAACTAGGTTGTTTAGCTGCCACTCGTAATTGTCCGCTCCCAGACTGCTGAGCCTGTCCGCCTCCAGGTTTGATTAATAAATCCCCTTTGGTATCTGTCTGTACCACAAAGATTTAGTTGGTAGCTGTGCCTGAGCAGTCAGGTGGACTGCCGAGAGGTAAATTTCATTTTCCAAGGCCCATTCCCACATGCTGATCGCCAGTCTGCAAAGAGGAAGGGATCTGGTGCCTCCCTACTTGTTGACGTAGTACATGCTGGTCGAATTGTCTGTCTGGATGAGGGCAACCTTGCCCTGAGCAGTGGGAGGAATGCTCTGAGCGCTAGCCAGATTGTATTCAGCTCCCACTAATTGATATGGTATTCCTGCTCCTGTCGAGTCCAGGTGCTGTGGAGCGAGAGATCGTCCAGGGTGGCTTCACAGCCCTCGAACGAGGAGTCTGTGGTGAGGGCGGCCGAAAGGGCTTGTCCGTCCGTAGGTTGCAGTCCATGGACCACCAAGTTAGGTCCGGATGGAGAGATGGAGGTACGTTGATCATCTCGGATTGCGAGCGCCGCTCCTGATTCCATGAGGCCGCCAAGTGCAGCTGAATCCTTCTCATCCTTAGCCTTGTGTGCAGCATGGCTAATAGAACCGCCGCTAGAAGACCCAGGAGATGTTGGCACCACCATGCAGAGGTCAACTCTCTTGAGGAAGTGGGTGGTGGCCCTCTTGATGGCCGAGATCTTGTCTTCCGAAGGGAAAACCCTCTCGGAGCACATGTCCCAAATGAGTCCCAGGAATTGCAGAGTTTGCGTAGGGAGCAGCTGTGACTTCCTGAGGTTGAGCGAGGAGCCCAGGTCATGCAGTGTTTCATAAGGGCCTGGGACGAGTGGTGAAAACTTCCGGAGATGTATCCCTGACGAGCCAGCCGTCGAGGTATGGGTAGATGTGGAGGCCCTGCGCTCTGAGGCAGGCCGCTGCAGCGTTCATGAGCCTGGAAAAGACCCTGGGGGCCAAGATGAGGCCAAACGGAAGGACATTGTATTGGAAATGGTAGCCCATGATTCTGAACCATAGCAAAGAACGATGGGGCTGCCAAATCGGGACGTGCAGGTACGCGTCCTTCAGTTCTAGGGAGCACATCCAGTCTCCCTTGTCCAATGTCTCTGCTATAAAAGCTGGCGTATCCATCTTGAATCTTTGCAGGGGTAGGGAGAGGTTGAGGGTGGAAAGGTCCAGCACAACTCTCAGGCCTGCTGGTTCTTCCGAATGGCGAAAATCCTGGAGTAGAAGCCAAAGCCTCGCTGGGAGGCTGGGACTTCCTCCACTGCCTGGCTCTCTACGAGCGACCGGATCTCCGCCAAAAGAGTTGCTGTACCAACCTGTGGGAGTGGAGGGGAGGAGGGAGGAGAGGCAGGGATGGGTAGGCGGTCCCCCCCCCCCCCCCGAGAGGATCCAGGGGTTTGCGAAATTCTGGCCAGAAATGTGCATGGAGGGCAAGCCTGCCCCCCACCGGAGACACGTGGACCCGAAGGGGCGTGTCATGCCTTCTTTCCCTCGAAGGCTGAGGAGGGGGACTGGAAAAAGCCCTTACTCACCCCCCCCTTTTTGTTGTTTGTGCAGGTTCTGGGACGGCGAGCGGTCCAGCTGCCTGGATCTGCATTCCTGGAAGCCATGGAACCCTCCATAAGTACGACCCTTCCCCGAGCGCTGCTGAGATTGGGTGTAAGATTTGGGCGTGGTCTTTGTAACGATGGATAAAGACTTTGCCATTTGTGAGCTGTTCTTTTTGCCCAGCTCTTCATCACTTGAGGAGTGGAAGAGCCCCACCCCTCCCTCGAACGGTAGATCTAGAATGCGCACTTGGACGTCCGGATTGAATTTCGACGCCCGGAGCCAGGCCGTGCGCCTCATGTCCGTGGCAATGCAGATGGCACAGGCCGAGGTATCGATATGCGCCACTGTGGATTCCGTGAGGTCATGCACTACTAGCTTGGCCTCCGCTAGCCCCGCCTTAAAGCGTGATTGACATTGGGAGGGGAGTTCCGGGAGGAAGTTCGCAATTTCCCGCCATAACCGTTGGTTGGCGGCAGCGAGCATGGCATCTGCGTTGGCCTGACGCAAGTGCAAGGAGGCGTTGGAGTAGACGACCTTGCTGTAAGCCTCCAAGATCTTCTCCTCCTTACCCAGAAGCGCCGCAGAGGAGGTGGCTGAGGACGACTGAGGCTTTGAGTAAAGTGATGCCACAGTGATCACCGAGGAGTGTGGCTGAGGATGGGTCGAGAGCAAGAGTCTGTCCCCCTCCATCTGCCTGTACGTGGCGTCCAGGCGTCTGTTGACCGGCTGGACTGAGTGGGGGCTGAGCCAACGCTTCTAGTCCAGGGAGACATCGGTTTGCAGTGGAATCCCTGTGTTGGCGGAGGGGCGTGTTGTGAGGACTTCAGCCAGAACCCCCTATGCCGGCTGTTTGACCTCGGGCTGAGGTAGGCCTAGGTACTCTGCCAGGCCAGCAAGACGTTCATGGAAGGCCCTGGCTGAAGATGGCGTGTCCGGATCCTTCTCCTCGTCTGTGTCCTGTCCTGCAGATCTGGAGGATCTTGTGGAAGAGGTACAGAGATCGCAGCCAGAGGCTGAGGAGGCAGCGGAGGTTGCGGAGTTGGCTGTGGAGCCGGCTGTGGAGCCAGAGGAGGCAGCTGCACCGGGGTCAGCGAGCCCGATGGAGGCGTCTGTGGTACCATTAGCATGGCGGGGAGGACTTCCCTGACTGAATCCTTGATAATAGCCCCCATCTGCGGAGACCTCATGAGACCAAGGAATTTGTCGAAGAGCACCTCCTCACTGGCCGAAGAGGTGGTAGGGGGTACCGACAGGGTAGCGGGTGACTGCTGGAGCCGCTGCGTACCAAGTCCGTATGGACGCATGGGAAGGTTGCCCTGCGCATATGAAGGATAGACTGTAGGCTATACGTACCTGGTTGCGACGAGTCCCACCTTGACACTCGTTCTTGGCCGAATTCGTGGAATGGCATAGGACGGGTGTTCCCGTTTGGCGCGGCTGCCATTTTGTCAAGCTGCCTGCCACGTGCCTTCAACGTGTTGCCCAGCCCGCTGGGTCCGGCCTCGTCCAAGACACTCGCGTGTGGATCACTGAGCCTACCCTGCTCTCGGCCCGGTGGATGTGACACCCTCGACCCGGGGGTCAGTAGAGCTATGTTTAGGCACCCCCCCCTTCGGACGTATTTCCGGTATTAGGTAATATCCCCTCACCCATTGCGCTGGTAAAAGGGCAGAGCCCCTCGGGTGTAGACCCGGTACAAGAACCTTCCGGACCCTCGACACTGCGTCCGGGAGGATCCGAGGACCCCTCGACCCGAGGGCCGGTAGCTGTAGCAGCCTCGGTGCACATGCCGGTGGAAGGACCTGGCCGGTCCCTCCCATGCGTGAGAGTCCTGGGAAGCAGTCTCCCTTGCGGGTGCGCGCAGGAAAATATCAGCACCACCTTGGACCTAGGACGATGCTTCACAAAGTTCTTGAGATCCTCTGGAGGTGACTTCTGGAAGAGCTCTCTCCACCTGGCTAGTCTGTCCTCGAAGGCGCTGAAGAACAGAGAGTCAGACATGATTTCCAACCGTGGTCTGGGACAAGGCAATGTAGGCAGAGAGCGTGGGGGTGTGAAGTTGGGAAGAGCCCGTTGCAGGATGGACACAAGCAGAACCCTGTAGAAGTCGACATGCGCCGGTGAGGAGTGTGACGCCTGAGGACCGAGTACCTGAATGATAGAAAAGACAAAAAAAAACGAAGGGAAGAAGTATCCGTGCGTGGAATTACATGGCCGAAGCCAAACATAGGAGCGCTGGCGAATTTGGCCCATTCCTGTCAACACGGAAAAGGGGACTGAGTTGCGGAGGCGGAGTCTGCCCAGCGCATGCTCCCTTGGCCGTTCCCCAGCGTGCCTCTAAATTTAAAGGGGAAGGTTTTTTTCTGGTGAAAAAGGTTCCGTCTACCGTCCCTTGGAAGGGACACCCATACAGTATGGAGGAAAGGGGACAAAAGGTAAGCATAAGGAAGGATGTACCCACAGTACAACCCTGTCCTTGTGGAACACAATAGGTGGCTTAGAGGATAGTGCCTGTAATTCACTCACTCTGTGAGCGGAAGTAACCGCAACCAAGAATACCATCTTGAAGGACAATAATCTCAAAGGACAAGAGTGCAAAGGTTCAAACGGAGCACCCATGAGAAATTTCAAAACCAAATTCAAATCCCAAACCGGCACCTGGAAAGGGGACGGCGGGAACACATTAGTCAGTCCTTTAAGAAATCAAAGGAATCTTAAAGTAAGAACATTCTTCAAACGAGCGCTTAAACATAGAAAGAGCCGCCAGGTAACCCTTAATGGTACCCACTTGAAGGCCCCTGTGGGCCAAAGAAAGTAAGCAAGACAAAACCATAGGAATGGAGCACTGAAAAGGATAAACATTGTGACCTCTGCACAAGTCGCAGAATTTACGCCAACGGAACAGGGATTTTGTTGCCGGCCGCCTGGCCGAAAGCAACACCTCCATCACGTCATCTGGGAGGTCCCATTCCTTATACCTCAACCTTTCATATACCAAACGTGAAGGTTGAGAGTCTTTACCTTTGGATGGAGAACCCGACACCCCCAACCCTCACCCACCCCACCCTCCCCAACCCACAATCCCCCTCACGCAAGAGCAGATCCTCTTGGTAGGGAAGACGGCGTGGAGGGCAGATGGACATTTCTAAAAGGTCCAGGTACCATGCTCTCCTGGCCCAATCCGGAGCAATGAGGATCATGTGGGAACCGAACCTCCGTAACCTCTGCAACACTTGAGGAATGACGGGGACTGGAGGAAACACGTACAGCAGTGGGAATTACCAATCCACTACCAATGCAGCTCCTCTCAGAGGAAATTCCTTTGAGCAGAATCTCTCGCACTTCCGGTTGACACTGGTGGTGAAGAGATCCACTTGTGGTGTTCCCCAAAGGGCGAAGATCTCCTGAAGGACTTCCTGAGCCAACTCCCACTCGTGAGAGATCGTGCTCTGCCTGCTGGATGGCCCAGAACCAGAGCTGCATTGCCTCTCTGCACAACGGGAGTGACCCTACCCCCCTTTTTTGTTGAGGTAATGCATGGCCACTGTGTTGTCCGTCATGATCAGGACACTCTGCCCCCGCACAGATGGCAGAAAAGCCTTCGGGGCTAGCCTGATGGCCATCAGCTCTAACAGATTGATGTGGAGTTTGGACTCCGACAGAGACCAAGGACCGCTGGCTGTCAAATCGTTGGCATGAGCACCCCATCCTGTGAGGGAAGCATCCGTCACTACAGTCGCCTCCGGTCACGGTTGCCAAAAGGGTTCCCCCCTCATCAGGTTCCATTTGTTGACCCACCACAGAAGATCCTGTGAGACCGAGAGTGGAATCTGAACAGGATCAGACATCTTGCCTGATAACTGTGACCACTGCATCTTGAGGACCCATTGCAGGGATCTCATCTGCAGCCTGGCCTCTAGCACCAGAAAAATGCAGGATGCCATGAGTCCGAGCAACCTTAACAATTCGAAAGCCGGGAGACTCTGGGCATGTTGAAACTTGTCCACCATCTGCACAATGTGATAAGGCCTCACCTTGGGAGGCAAGCAGTTCTCGAAGGACGTGTCTAACACAGCCCTGATGTCCTGGAGCTGTTCGGAAGGTGTCAGATGCGACTTTTTGAAATTCAGGGAGAAGCCCAGCCTGTGGAGGGCGCGGCAGGTGAGACCGAGGTGATCCAACACTTGCTCGGGAGAGCACACCCGGATCAGCCAGTCGTCCAGGTAGGGGTAGATGTGAATCCCCCCTCGCCCAAGGTACGCCCATTAGCTTGGTGAAGACCATCGGGGCAGAGGTCAATCCGAATGGCAGGACCCGAAACTGAAAGTGCGAGTCGCCAACCGCGAACCTCAGGTACTTCTTGTGCTTGGGATGGATCGGCACATGGAAGTAAGCATCCTTGAGGTCGAGTGACACCAACCAGTCCTGAAGCTGAAGGGCCTGGAGGTCTTGAGAGAGAGTAACCATCTTGAACCTGTCCTTCCTGAGGAGTTTGTTCAAACCGCGCAAGTCCATGATGGGTCTCAATCCCCCGTCTTTCTTCGAAATCAAAAAATAAGGGGAATACCATCCCTTGTTCCTCTCCGCTACAGGCACCAGTTCTATGGCGCCTTTCTCCAGCAGGGCTTGAATTTCCTGCGCAAGGAGCGGATCCGGACTCTGCAAAGAGGTTCCCCGGTGGATTGTCGCGAGGCCTGTGCCGAAAGGGACGACAGTAGCCGTGGGTTATGATCTCCAGAACCCACACATCTGAAGTAATGGCTTGCCACTCTACAAGATGCTGCGCCAGCCTTCCCCCAACCGGCGAACCATGGGACATGGCCTCATGACTGAGTGGGAGCGGCTGCGGCGTTACCTGAGGGCAAAGAGGCAACTGCCCGAGCGGCCTTGGCACCACGGGTACCCAGTCGTCCACCTCTGGTACCCCTGCGTTGGCCTCTTTGACTGCCAGCTCCTCTCGCTTTACTGAAGGACGAGTAATAGCGAAAGGAACCACCCCTCCACTGCTGTCCCCTAGGACGAAAAGGCGGAGGTTGGCGAACTGCAGCGCCCAACGACTTCGCTGCAACTTTTGAGGTCTGCAACCTCTCAAGGCTCTCGCCAGCCTTGCTGCCAAAAAGGTGTTCACCGTCAAAGGGCATGTTGAGGAGCCGGGACTGCACATCAGGAGCAAACCCCGACTTCCGCAACCACGCAAACCTGTGTATCACGGTGCTCGCCGCCATGGACCTACTGACGCATTCAGCTAACTCCAAACCCGACTGAACGGACTCACACATGGCATCCTTACCATCCTGGACCATAGCAAGGAAACCATCCCGTTCGTCCCCTTCGGGCATATGTTCAGCCGCTAACGCAACACAGTTCCACAGAGTGTGTTTGAAACGAGACAAGGCACAAATGGAGTTGGCCGCCTGAAGCGCCATACTACCAGAAGAAAACACTTTCTTCGCCCAGCCATCAAAACGTCTGTCGTCCCTATCAGGAGGGATGGTAGGGTACGACGCCTGCTTTGCCGGGGCCGTGGCGGCCTGCACCACCAAACTCTCCGGAGTGGGGTGCCTGGTCAAGTAGCAGGGGTCGCTACTGGCTGGACGGTATTTTCGCGACAAGGATCTGCCCACCGCCGGGAGACTCTCCGGAGCAGTCCAAGCCGCCGCCACCCTTCTCTGTAAAGCCATATGGAACGGCAGTACCGGGTCAGTTGGGGGACCAACATCAAGGATGTCCGTTAGATCAGCCTGCACAAACTTCCCTGGGGGAGCAGACCATCCCAAGTACTCAGAAACCCTAGCCATAAGGCGCCGGTACGAGGAATCGGCATGAGAGCCAGGCTCAGGCCTACAAAACTCCACCTCCGGAGAGGTGTCCAGTCCACTGGCATCATGCAGTGACTGCCTCAAATCGTCAAACTGACTATGGCCCAAGACAATTTCATCTGGATCCTGACTAGGAACCAGGCCATCAGAATCCTCAGCCGCCTCTGAAATATATTCCAGGTGGCGAAAAGAAGGCACCCGAGAGTGCTTGCGCTTAACCAGAGCCTTCCTAGGGGGTTCTCCCGTGCCACGGGGTACCTCCGACACGAAAGGCGTCGATGGCGTCGAGCGAATCGGCGCTGGCGTCGAGAAAACAGGCATCAGCGTCGACAAAATCGGCGTCAACGTCAGATGCAGCGCCGCCAGCATCGGCGGCGTCGACACAGCCCTCGAAGCCGGAGCCCCGAGCGTGTCCTTCGATGACCTGAGCGTCGACGGCTTCGACGACTTCCTCGGAGCCGGAGCCTCGAGAAAGCCTGTCGACGCCTCAGACGTCGATGTCTTCCTAGAAGACCTCACAGGTGCACACGGTCTCGAACGCGTCGAGGACCGGGACCTGGAACGGGTACGTCGAGAAAGAGTCTCCTTGTCCGAACGGGACCTCTCCCGTGACTCGTGCCGACCACTCTTGCGAGCGGTGTCTCTCGACCTCTCACGACCGACCCCACTCGGGGGCGCGGGTGGCTTAGTACTCCGACTCAAGAATCACCAGCATTTTCTTCCCGAAGGAAGCCCATTCCTCCGGCGTTGCACGGCTGGTGGGGTAAGCGGCGTGCCGGGCAGAGTCCTCCGAAGAGGACCTGGAAGACGACCGGTGTCGGCACTTCCGAGAATGCCTCGAAGAGGCTGAGGAGTGGCGAGACCGACTCCTAGAAGGAGACCCACGAGACTTCCGACGATGACGCAGAGAGTCACCCCTCGAATCATCCGTCGAAAGCCCCGCAGACCTCGACTTCCGGGGCTTGGACACCCGACCTACTGACAACTTCTTACGTTCGCGTAAGGCTTTGGACGTGAGCGACTGGCAGTCGATACAGTTATCTGTGTCGTGGGCCTCCCCGAGGCACCAGAGGCAGGCGTCGTGCGAGTCAGTCACCGACATCTTGGATCCACACTCCCCGCACTTCTTGAAGCCCGGACGCGGGGTCGAAGACGAAGTAGAAGACATCTTCACACGAAGGATTTTCACAAAAACGAACAGGTTCGAAGAACCGAGAAGAACAGAACTCCAAAGAGTCGAGGCGTTAACCGAGATTCACGAAGCAACACGTTCGCAGAAAAAACAGAACTGAGGCTACGGGCGTCGTGCGTCCTACTTATCACATCGGATGACGTCGGAGGAGGTCCTCGACGACGGCGCATCAACGTCATCGACGCAGGACGCAGAAAAAGTTTCCGAAGCAGCACAGCTGTGGTGATTACATGTCATAGATATGGAATACGTCGGAGGACCCAATCCCCTCGAAATGATTCTTCTAGACGCCACATGGTCGTACGCTGCACCTATAAGGATAGAGAAAGCAACAGGTTAAGCACTGGCATTATCTACCGGACAGTGTTGGGTAACACAGACTCTTACCTAAACGCAATCAGCTGCTACGGGACAACCGCCTCTCGAATCAAGCTGCAAGACAAAGGAAGGAATCTGACAAGAGTGAATAACAGACATTTTGAACTCTTAAGAACCAAATACTTCCGGCTCCTCGCCACTTACCCCGGAGTCAATATTCGTCTGGAACTCACCCAATTCCTTCGGACCAGTGAAGTAACTGGTTATCTACGCGCCCCTGCACTCCACGCAGGATGGAGAGCTCATCTTTCAAAACCATAAGGTGAGACTGGTGAAACGGAATATCGGAGGTGATTAGTGGGAAAACGGTGGGGGTGTGCTCGCTCAATCCACAGGTGGCTAATTCCTTTTCTCCGCTTCCAGGAGAATACTCCTACGGGTCAAGCAGACGAAATTGAGCAGGCCAGTCCCGTCAGTCATCTCTGCATTACAATTCACGTTGGTGGAGGCCGCAGCTATCCAGTTCCGACCGTCGCCCCTGTGGGTGCCAGGTGAGCGTAACAGTTTCCACATCTCGGGCATTTCCGCTCTGAAGTGGGGAACAGATTCTTAAGACCAGTGGGAGTATAGCGTATTCTATTGAGTATTTTGAATTGTATTAACCTATACCTGGAGTTCAGGGATACTGGTTTTCGTCAATCTGAATATCTGTGTCCAATGTGCGTCTGTGAAAGTGGTGCCAAAATCTCTTTCCCATTTACTGCTAACATCCACCGTCTGTGATGTTCGAGACGTGTGTGTATAACCATGATATCGATTTCTTCCCTGCATTCTGTGACATTATGTAATTAAGACATGGGTGTGACACGGGTTGTAAAGGGAATGACGGCCACACCTTAGTCATCATGGAGCGAATCTGATGGTATTGAAACCGCTGAAGTGACGTATCCCCTATATTCACTTTGATTGTGTCCCATGCAATAAAGGTGCCCTCTGGAAACATGTCACCCAGTGACTCAATCCCCGCCTCACACCAGTGCGTTGCCAGTGAATTATCCCGCATGGGGTTCAAGGCTGTCAGGCCCCATATAGGTGTAGCTTTTTTTATATAATATTGAGTTTTTGGGACAGTCCGTTCGCTTTGTCCATGCCTCTTGCGTTGCCCCCACTGGGTCATGCGGGTGTGTTTTTTTTTTTATATATGATATAATATGTTATTTATAACGCGCTTAATACCCAGAGGTTTCTAAGTGCGGACCCAGGAATCGAACCTGTGTTCCGTGTCGTCTTGCTTCCAAGGCCAGCACGTTGCCGGTGAGCTATCCTCCCGAGACAATCTAATACCAGTTGCCATGATTAGGTGCATCATCAGGCCAGGGAGTGCGCTATGCCTCTCCAGTCTCGGGTGCGGTGGTCCTGGAGCCTGCTCCACCCAGTATGTTGCAAAGTGTGCCTGTGCCGTCAAGTAATATAGTACAAAGTCAGGAGCCGAAAGACCCCCGCCCTCATGCGGTTGTGTGAGTCATTACCACTTTGCGTAGACTTGTCCTTTCCAAACAAAGGCAGAGCATAACCTAGCAAACTCATTTAAAAAACATTCTACCTGGCCACAATGGTATATTGCAGACTAGATACAGGAATTTAGGTACAATAGTAATTTTCACTAGCGCCACCCACCCTGCTAGCGATATTGGGAGAGGTTTTCATCTTTCAAATTTTGCAGCTATTATTGTCAACAGATGTTCATAAGGAACAAGTTACTTACCTGTAACTGTTGTTCTCCAGCATGGGTCTGGCATGGATTCACATGCTCATGAATATTCCCCGTCGTCAGGCTGGGAATCCTCGGTAAAGAAAAAACCAGTATCAGTTTCGTTTCTGATCTGTCTTTCGTAGTAATAACCAATCACTGGTCTCTGCGTCATACTGACCACAGCCAATGACTGCCCTCTACCTAAGCACCGCCTCTGGCAGCCATCTTCAGATTTGGAAGCACGTGAAGTGGCAGTATGACCAAGTGAAGAGCCGCAGAGGGGTAGGCGGGAGGGTTCGCATGTGAATCCATGCCAGACCCATGCTGGAGAACAACAGTTACAGGTAAGTAACTTGTTCCTTCTCCAGCATGGGGTCTGGCATGGATTCACATGCTCATGAATAAAGAATACATAGCAGTACACACATGCACAACCACGGGAGGTGGCAAAGGCTCAACATTAAGCATCACATCAACTCAACATTAAGCATCTTACCTCCTCACCAGGCTCACCTCAGGCGAACAGGTTGCGCAGCACTGCTTGGCCGACCCTGGACTCCTCCCTGGAATCCCGGTCGACGCAGTAGAATTTCGTGAAGGTGTGCGTCGACCTCCACGTAGCAGCCCTGCATATGTCCAGCAGGGGCACACCAGATAGGAACGCCGTGGTAGCTGCGATCGCTCTGGTGGAATGGGCTCTCGGACGGCCAGGCAGCGGTCGGTTTGCCAACCGGTGACAGTACATGATACAGCCGGAGAGCCATCTGGAGATGGAAGCCTTCGAGAGAGCCTTCCCCTGATTGACAGGTCCAAAGTTCACAAAGAGTTGTGACGTCTTCCGAAACCCCTTCGTGCGGTCCACGTAGAACTTCAGCGCTCTAGCTACATCCAGCGAGTGCAAAGTCCTCTCAGCCGGCGACGAAGGCGACGGGAAGAACACAGGTAACACCAAGGGTTCGTTGAGATGGAAGTCCGACGGTACCTTGGGCATGAAGGAGGGGTGCGTCCTGAGCACTACCCTTGTGTCGTGGAAAGTCAAGTACGGGGCCTTGCAGGAAAGGGCCTGGATCTCTCCCACTCGTCGTGCGGAGGTGATGGCCACAAGAAAAGCTGTTTTCCACGATAGAAACTTCAACGGGGCCGAGTGCAGAGGCTCGAACGGAGGTCCCATGAGCTTGGTCAGCACCACGTTGAGCTCCCACGCCGGGGCCGGAGCCTTCACCGGCGGGAACGATCTGAACAGTCCCTTCATGAACTCTTTCACCAGACGATGAGACCACAAGGACGTCCGCCCCGTGGTTCTGGTGTATCGGGAGATCGCAGCAAGATGAATCTTGATGGACGCGTGTGCCAAACCAGCTTTGGCCAGCGTCAGCAGGTACGGCAGTACTTGGGGAGCCGTAATCCGTAGAGGGTTAATCTTCTGTGCGTGGCACCAGACAGAGAACCTCTTCCATTTGTGTCCGTAGCATTTAAGAGTCGAGGACGCCCTGGCCTTTGCAAGAACCTCTCTGCAATCGGCCGGTATGTCGTATCCTCCAAACTCTAGCGCTGCAGGAGCCAGGCCTGCAAGTTCAGCGACTTCGGGTCGTGGTGGAGGACGGCGCCTCCTTCCCTGGAGAGTAGATCCGCGTCCGCCGGCAGCTTGATCGGCGGGGACGCTGACAAGTCCAGAAGGTCCGGGAACCATATCTGCCTCGGCCACACAGGTGCGACGAGGATCATCCTGCACCGTGACCTCTTGAGCTGGTTGACGAGCCGGATTAGCAGAGGCAAGGGAGGGAACGCGTAGAGGAACAGGCCCTCCCAGGGGAACGAGAAAGCATCGCCCATGCTCCTCGTCTGGGGAAACCTGCTGGCGAACCTCCGGCACTTGGTGTTCGTCGCCGTCGCGAACAGGTCGATCTGGGGTGTGCCCCACCGTCGGAAGAGGCGATCCACCAGATCCTGCCGTAGTTCCCACTCGTGGCACGAGCGCAGCTCCCTGCTGAGTGAGTCGGCGATGGTGTTTTTTATCCCTGCCAGATGAAACGGCACCAGAAAAATCCCTTGGGCGACGGCCCAATGCCACAGGTCCTGCGCCTCCTTGGACAGCGCTGGGGACCTGGTTCCGCCCTGTTTCCTGATGTAAAACATGGTGGTGGTGTTGTCGGTGAAGATCCTCACCACCTTGCCCTTGAGGGACGGAAGGAAGGACCTGAGGGCCCAAAACACTGCACGGAGCTCCAGGACGTTGATATGCAGGGACTTCTCCGTCGGGAGCCAGAGTCCCCTCGCGTGCAGATTTTCGGTGTGCGCTCCCCACCCTTCCAGGGAGGCATCCGTGGTCACAGTCTCCTGGTGGGCTGGGGTCTGGAAGTCCATGCCCGCCGTCAGATGCGCGCGGGTGCCCCACCACCGTATCGCTCGTCGGAAACTCTCGTCGAGCTTGATCCTTTCCTCGAAGCTGCCCGTCGTCTGGATCCAGCGCGCATCCAGGAATTCTTGCAACGGGCGCATCCGGAGCCTGCACATGGGAATGAGGTAGATGCAGGAAGACATCATCCCAAGGAGGGACTTGATGGATCTCACTTTGGCCGCGTCGGCCACCAACATCCGTTGCACCTTGCCCAAGATGGTCCTGGTCCTCTCCTCCGACGGGGAGGCCAGAAGGGACACTGTGTCGAGCCTCGCTCCCAGAAACAGTGCGACTTGCGCGGGCACCAGGTGGGATTTGGCGTAGTTCACGGAGAATCCCAGGTCCGTGAGGAGTTGGACGGTCCTTGCCGTGTGGACCACGGCAAGCTCCTTCGTCTTGGCGCGGATGAGCCAGTCGTCCAGGTAGGGGTAGACGTGAATCCCCTCGCGGCGCAGCTGCGCCGCCACCGGTGCGAGGCACTTGGTGAATACCCTGGGTGCCGACCGTAGTCCGAAGGGAAGGGCTTTGAACTGGTAATGACGCCCTTGGACCACGAACCTGAGGAATTTTCGGTGCCCCTTTAGGATGGGAATGTGGAAGTAGGCAGCCTCCAAATCCAACGACGATAGGAAGTCTCCTTCCTCCAGTTGACCCAGGACGTGCTGGAGGGTGACCATCCGGAACTTCTGCGCCTTGATGAACTTGTTCAGCCGTCGCAGGTCCAGGATGGGGCGCCATCCTCCCGTCTTCTTCTTCACGAGGAAGTATCGCGAGTAGACTCCGGAGCCCCGAAGCCTCTTTGGGACGAGTTCGATGGCGCCCTTTCTGAGCATCGCCTTTACCTCCAGGAGAAGTTGAGGGACGTGAAGTTCTTTCCTGGCCACGGGGGGGGACGCGCGGGCACCTTCTTTGAAACTCGAGCGCGTGGCCCCGGGCCAGGGCGTCCAGCACCCAACGGTCGGTGGAGATGGACTCCCACACGCTGACGAAGCCCGCCAGCCGGCCTCCCACCGGGGTGCTTCGGTGGGGGCCCGACCCCACGGCCGGTTCAATCCTGCTTGGACGCGGCCTTGCCGCCTTGACCTCCTTGGCGACGACGGCGGGGTCCGCTAGACTTGCCTCGTCCTCTGTAGGCCTCTTGCGACGACGAGCGGGCCGCTTGACGGTAGGAAGCGAAACCGCCGCCGGAACCTTTGGAGGCGCCCTTGCCTCCGCCGCTCCGAAAGGGCGTCCGTCGTTGCTGCAGGACTCCAAGGGCCCGGGCCGTCTCAGTATCCGCCTTGATGGCCTGAAGGGAATCGTCCACTGTCTTCCCAAACAGGTTGTTCCCGTCGAAGGGCATGTCCAGGACTCTGGTCTGGACGTCCTGCCGAAAGTCCGTAGCTTTGAGCCATCCACGACGTCGAAGGCAAACGCCGTTGCCCAGCTGGCGGAACCCAGTGTCGGCGATGTCCGTCGCCACGGTGATGGCGTGGTCCGAAGCCACTTCACCTTCCTGGAGGATCTCAAGGGCCTCCGCCCTCTTGTCGTCCGGCAGAAAATCCAGCAGGGGAGCTATCTTGTACCAGAGCTCCCTGTCGTAGCGGGCCACGATAGCCAAGGCGTTGGCCGCTTTAATCGTCGTCGCTGCCGACGAGATGACTCTACGTCCCATAGCATCCAATTTCTTTCCCTCGCCGTCCGGCGGGGAAGTCGATGTGGAGGCCGCACCCCCCCCCCGCTTTCTTCCTGGCTGCCGCGGAGACGACAGAGTCCGGGGTAGGCTGCGCCCGGAGGCATAGGGGGGCCGTGTCCGGGACCCGGTACTTTTTCTCGTACCGGTCTCTTCTAGCTGGCGTAGTGGAAGGGTTCTTGAGGAGGGAAAGGCCCTCATCCCAAATGTCGTCCAACAGAGGCACTGCGAGGACCGTCTTCCTCTTGGCCTCGCGCCGCTGATAAAGGAAGCCTTCCTTTTTCTTCTCCTCAGGGCAGAGTTGGAAAAGCTCGGAAGCCCTGGAGATCATGGAGTGGAAAGATCCGATCTCGTCGGGCGGAGAAGCCCTGGTGGGGGGCGACGACGGAAAATCCTCGTCGTATGCCTCGTCGTCCGTACCCGTCGCTGCCGTGTCAGTCCCCGTATCATCCCCTCGGGTGGACGGGGAGGAGGGCTGGACGGGGCGCGACGGTTGAAAAGGAGGTGGAGGATGGATCCTTCTTTTCTTGGTAGGGGGAACACCAGAAGGTCCCGGTTCTGGATCCCCCGACGGGAGAGGTTCCTCCGTCGGTAACGGTAGCCTCGTCCTTATCTCGGTGCATAAGGACTGTATGGCCAACAAAATGGCCGCCGAGTTGTCTCGCGGCGCTGGCAGAGGGGAATCCGACGGGCGAGCAGGGGCCCCGTCGGTATCCTCGACGATGTTGTCGTCGTCACCCGCGTCGGGGTCCATTCCGACGGGCTGGCCTTGTTCCACGCCTAGGCCGTGGCTTAAGACCTCGATCAGCTCCTCTTCTGAGGTTGAGGCCGAATCTACGACGACGCCCTGCCCCCCCTTCTTCTTCCCCACGGAGGGTTTCACGGGGGTCCTATCGATGGGCACAAAAGAAGACTCCCTCCGAGGAGGCAGGGAGATTCTGGGCCCTGAGGTCGCCACCACTGGCGCAGCCTCCACAGGCTGAGCCAGGGCCGCCGCGACCGTTTCGATAGAGGGCTTGGTCGGATGGATCAAGGCCTTCACCACCTTAGGTGCGCTCACCGCCTTATCCTTGAGGGAGGGGGCACTGCCACGCTCCTCCTCTGCCTTAGAGCTCGACCGGGGCCTCTCCAGGAGCTTTGCCGGGTGCTCGGCCTTCCTCTTACCCGACCCAGAGCGTTGGCTCGTGGTTGATGGTGCCGGGGAGGGTGCGCCCTGCCTGGCGCCCGTAGAGCCCGACCGTTCGGCGCTCCCGGTGCCAGCGGACTCGCGGTGCTTGGCCTTATGTTGGGCCCCCGTCGCCGGGGCGCCCTCAAAGGTCTTAGAAGACCGCTCGGATTTCTTCTTCTTCTCGCCAGACGGGCTCTTACCCTCCAGCCAGTTGGCGAGACGTTGATGACGGTCCTTCATGGTCCGTTCCGACATGTTGCCGCAAAACGCACAGTCCTTCTCCACGTGCGTTTTGTCCTCATGAAGGCAGTAAAGGCAGAAAGAGTGTTCGTCTTCCTTAAAGACGTTCTGCAGCTGGCATCCAGGGCAGACCCTGAACAGCTTTCCGGGCGTCGAGCTTCCCTTCTCCTTGGCCATCTCCGAGACCGGGCCTGAGAAGCTTCTGGAGTCCTCCGAAGTGTAGCTCGACGAAATCTTCACCCTTGAGGGGCACAGACGAATCCGACACGGGTCCCCGTTGATCGGATGTAGGATCGGTGGAGCTTGAGGCTCTTTTGACCGAAAGAATTGAAGTTTTTTGTGAAAAAGCGCGAAAAATAGCACTAACGCTCGAGAGCAATAGCACGAGGATCCCAACACATGAACGTGCGGTAAAAATCTGAAGATGGCTGCCAGAGGCGGTGCTTAGGTAGAGGGCAGTCATTGGCTGTGGTCAGTATGACGCAGAGACCAGTGATTGGTTATTACTACGAAAGACAGATCAGAAACGAAACTGATACTGGTTTTTTCTTTACCGAGGATTCCCAGCCTGACGACGGGGAATATTCATGAGCATGTGAATCCATGCCAGACCCCATGCTGGAGAATTAAGGGATTTAATTAGAGTAGGGGTGCGTGCTACTTCAATCTCAAGATGTTGAATATTCAGGGGTGACCAGCGTAAATCGAAGGTATCCCTTGGTTCCTGGGTGCATCCATTCAATGGGAACATTTCGGACTTACTGCTGTTTAAGTGCAAGCCCAAGAATCTACTGAACTCGCGTACTGCAGTTCGTATTCTCTGCAAATGACGCTCAGGGTCCCTTACGTATAGAATTATGTCATCAGCATGTTGCGATATGAGTTCAGACTGACCCTTTATCTAAATGCCAGCATAGCTGAAGTGGGAACGTACAAGACCTGCTAGCGGTTCTGTAAATTAGAGCAAATAATAGTGTTGACAGCGGACACCCTTGCCTGGTGCCTCCCCCCCAACAATAATAATGCGGAGGAGAGTATGCCATTCGTATATACTCTGATATATGTTGAGAGTACAACACCTTTACTCACTTTATAAAGTTAGGCCCGAACCCAATTGTCCAGTGTCCTGAACAAGAAGGGCCAGGACTCTGTTGAATGCCTTCTGCATGTCTAGGGAAACCGAGACCCCCTCACCCCCCTGGCTATCTTGGGGTGTCTGTGCCATAATATTAACATCCGGTACAAGTGAAGTGCTGTTGACCTACCCTGTATGAAGCCGGCCTAATCCTCATGAACAGGATGAGGCATCAATGGATTCAGCCATGAAGCCAGAATTTTCACAAATATTTTGCCGTCCCTATTGACCAGCAACAGTGGCCGGTATGACCCACATTTGTTTGTAGTTTTCCTGGGCTTGAGTAATAGAATAATTATGGGCTCATGCATGGATTCCGGCAGAGTCCCGGTGACCAGGGCTTCAGACCAGCATCACCCGGGGGGCCAACATCTATTAACGCTTTATAGAATTCCGTTCCCAACCAGTCAGACCCTGGGGCTTTCCCTTTAGGTAGATCTTTAATGGCTTTCTCAACCTCTAGCAGACTTATGGGCTCCTCCAATGAGTTACACGGTTCTACCAATAATAAGGTCGTAGGTATCTTGGCTAAATACTAATTATTTCTGTCTCGGAAGCATCCCCTTTCGCGGTATATAATGCAGAGTAGAAATTATAAATGACCTCATTTATTTCAGTATCGAGGTTGGCCACGGATCCGTCAGGACAGGTTATACAAGGAATATTGGAATTACCCTTATCGTCCCTAACAGTATGGGCCAACAACTTCCTAGGTCTGTCCGCTTCTCCATAGCGCTGCGCTGCAGCTGGTTTATCAAAATAGCACAGTTCCCTATTAGCTATATCCCGTTACTTGTCCAAAGTTACTTTGATGTCAAACTTGATCGCAGGGGATTGGTCGTGTGCATACTTTTATTGTAGTTGTGTTAGTCTGTCCTCTCATCTTTTTAATCCACCTCTGATATCACGCAGTACCCAATATTCTGTGGAAATAGCTATACCGCCAATATACACTTTGAACGCTTGCCATAGTGTAGCCTGTATAGTAGCTGAACCCTCATTGATTTCAAAATAGCTAGCAATGTAATCTCTCATATTGGACCTAAATACCAGATCTTCTAGGGCAGTAGGTTTAAAGCACCATTGTGTTATAGGAGCTACATGGTCAGGGATGTGCAACAATAGCAGTATTGGTGAATGGTCAGACAGCGTTCTGGCCAGAATGCGGCTTTCCCCCACCCAGTTTAACAGCCTATGCGCAATCAACCATAGGTCAATGCGGGAGCGCATGTCATGCACTGACGAGTAGTATATGTACTCGCGTTGGGAAGTATTCAGAGCTCACGATACATCTTTTCATACATCTTTAAGACCCAGATCCTCAATTTGAGTCAGGATAAAGCGGGCTGCATGGGACATGGGCCTAACCGATGAGGAGGTACAATCCAAATGCAGATCCAATGTGGTGTTAAAGTCCCCTCCACAAATAACAAGTGCAGTGGGGCACTTAGTACATTCTTAAAACATTCCCTTAAAAGTCAGGGTCATCGACATTTGGGCCGTACACATTAAATAGTAAACCCCCTTAAAACCCCAACTTGCCATTCACAAACACATACCTTCCTTGATCATCACTAACAGTTTTAAGGTGCACAAAGGGGAGGGATCTGTATCAAGATCATGACACCGCACGCCCTAGTGGAGTATGCTGTGTAAGATTTTTGATACCCTCGAGCCCAGAGAGACACGATGTGCTTGGTGGCCAACCATGTGCGTTTCTTGCAGATATAGTATCTTAACACCCAATCTGTTGGCATATGACAGAACTTTCTGCGTCTTTATTGGAGACCCCAGCCCAATAACACACCAGCTCAACTGCTTTATAACAGAAGCTCCTTTTACAGTAATTGTCATCTTACTCGCAGTTTTATGATAATTCTTAACGATATGTCTGTCCATGCAATTACAAATAACCTCTTCACCATGTGCATTTTGTAACTTTCATATCCCAACTTCCCCTTTGTCACCATCACCCCCACCATCATAGTACCCCGAACTTTGACTATGTGTTCCCCCCAATACCTTCCACAACCCTGCTCTCCCCAACCGAACAACCTGCACTCGCATAGGGGGAAACTGCCGCTGCTACGCGTGGAGGACTTACATCGATATATTTTCAAAAGCGATATAGGATAAGTCAAGATTAACAGAGCTAAATATATAAATCTGTCACCCATTAAGTTAAGATGCCAAATCAAAATGACAAAATGCCACTTCATGCATACTTCAGTGCACATAGGGATGTATAGCCGACTTGTAGTTTTTTGTTAGTATTGCCATTATTGTTCAGGAGATGTCCCTTTGAATCAATTGCAATTTTAGGATGAGGTTAACTGACTGTTAGAGGTGTGTTTTGCATTTACTGTTCAGTACAAGTACTGTTGGCATCTCACATGTGGTTGGCTTACAACTGAGCATTTAACCCACAGACAATATTGAAATATCATGTATTTCGCCATTCAGCCCAAAAATATCGATATGTCTTTTGCTCCATGTTGTCAAGACCCAGTTTCAAGGCTTTGGTTACTAACATTAAGATGCAAGTGGCACCAGTAAGGAGAGGTGTATAACTCTTACTTTGAAAGAGACTAACAAAAGAATTGAAACGTGCAAAGCAAGTTTGTGTGAATCTTCAAGAGCTAAATAAAGAAATCTAGATCAGCACTCTTCCTAATTCATGGAAAACATAAATAAGTTACATAGTAAAAAGCATAAGGTCAAGTTAAAAGTAGACAGTCATTAAAATTCACTCTTCCTCAGGAATGCCAGTTCTCCACATTAACACAGCACACCATTTTGCGTCACCAAAAATTATATATTACTCGCCAAATGGCAAAATGTATGGCCTATGGTAATATCTAAGAATTTATATCATTCAACCTCTTCTGCATACGTTCAGTTTACAGATGACGTTCTCTTGCGTTGCCACATTCCTTGCCACCTTTCCCTAGCTATATTTACTTTAAAGAGTACAATCTATAATTTATTCTGAGATCTATTGCGTTATAAAAGTCTTCACAAAATTATATATTCCTTGTGGAACGGATAAAAAAAATGACAGGATGCAAGACTACATAATGTACTATGCATAGTAAGGGAACAGACAAGCAGATGTTGGAAAAATGTACAATTAGAGTTTTTTTTCTGGCCATGAAATAGCTTAACTGTATTAGTATGGCCTGATATTGAGTTTGCCCTTTGAGTTGAATTTAAGATTGGTAACTTTATGGAAGCTAGTTACCGAGAGGATTTCCCAACATGTTTGTCACTTCCCACTGTGCGCAATTAACATTCAATTTAAATTAAAGTATTTTAATAAGTAATGCTGTAGAACACATCCAGTTAAGTGACTGAATGAGAGCACTCAAGTTAATCTCCAATTCATTAGAATAGAAGGGTGGAATTAAAGGAATGGTGCGGTCAGAAATATTGTCCCTATGGTTCGGCCATGTGTTTTTAACCATAAATCGATCGATCGTACAACTATTTCCTATGCACCTCACCAGAGTTTACGTCTCTTGAACACAAGCGAACTAAGGCAGCAGGGCGCAGCCATCTTCTGATAATCTTATCACTTGCTGCATCGCCCTGGGTGACCTGCATTTGCGGCACTAAATCATAACCCCCGCCCATGAGCCTGACTTCACCAAATAATTGATAATCTCTGCCTCTCTCCGTGACGTTACTGGGCAGCGTAGCCAAACACGCCCAGTCGTCGCCTACGCGACTAGACACGGAACCCGGAAAACAACACACATCGTCTCACAGCACAGCGCGTCACAATTAGGAATATGAAACTACTTTAAAAGGAAACAACAAGACTGTACATTTGATAAAGTACATTTATTTCACATTAAATGTTTCAATAACATTCGGCGTCTGACATAATTAATCAAAATGGGACTTTTTTTCTTTGCTCTCGATCCGCAAATGTTTATCGTGAGTCACGCGCTGTTCCTTTTGGGTACACAGGGTCTTCGTTTTGTCTAAATGAAGTACTTCGGTCGCACAGTGAATTGCAAAGCTGGTGCATCAACTTGGCACTAGACCACCGTAAAGGTCGTTATGTTGCTCCTAATCGCTGGTACCGCGTATGGGCATATTGGACCTGGTCTGTCAATCCCAAAAAAGGGTTAAGTAGATCCAGTGATTGACATGTAGCTGCAGCTGGCAGTTGAAGAATCCATCGGTCGGGGTCTGGAATAGATGACAATCGCATAATGGCACGATGTACCGGTTTGCAAAACATAAAAATAGAAGAACAAGTTACTTCTTACCGTGTAACGTTCTTTCGATGGGATGTTCCTCCGACGTATTCCTTATCTTGATAGATTACATCCCAGCTTGCTGACCTCGGAAATGTTTTCAGTAGAGGGCGCTGCGTGTCGACGTCCCTCGAGCTGGTGTCCCTCGACAGCCACCGTCTCGGCGATGACGTCATTGTGCGTATAAATGGACTCGCGCAGCGACCGTTGCTCAATTCCGTTTTGAAGCTTGAAATTTAGCTGTGCATGAATTGGTTATTGACCTTGAAGGAGCGTAAACTGCAACTACAAGGGAAATTTTACTGCGGGGATGGATGGGAGGGGCGATAAGTAATACGTCAGAGGAACATCCCATCGATAGAACGTTACAAGGTAAGAAGTAACTTGTTCTTCGAAGGGATTGTGTCCTCCGACATATTCCTCATCTTGATAGACTCCCATAGCAGTGGTGTGCAAACGGAGGTGGGAGTAAAATTGGAATATTTCCCTTTAAGAATGAACAGAGTAACACAGATTTGCCAAATCTTTTGTAAAGGTATGTGCGGACGACCATGTGGCAGCCGCACATATGTCCCGAATCGGCACCCCTCTTTGGAGAGCCGAAGAGGCTGCGATACCCCTGGTTGAATGAGCCCTAAGGTGTTGAGGGGGCTCTTTCCCTGCCAATTTGTAGCATTCTAGAATGGCTAAAATAATCCATCTTGAAATGGTCTGTTTTGTGATTGGCAATCCTAATTTGTGTCCTGCATAACCTATAAACAGTTGGTCTGCTTGCCTTTTCCTAGTAAGTCTGCTAATATAAAAACTCAAGGCACACCTTGGATCCAGCCTATGTAGCCTCTCTTACTCTTTCCCGGGATGGGGAGGAGGATAGAATGAAGGTAAGGTTATCTTCTGAGTGATGTGGAATTCAGAGACTAACTACCTTTGGGAGGAAATTAGGCTTCACTTGTAAGACAACTTTGTCTTTGTGAAAAATAGTATGAGGAGGTTTACAAGATAGAGCTTGTAATTCGCACACTCTTCTGGCAGATGTTAGAGCCACTAGTAAGACTGTTTTAAGGGTGAGAAATCTTAATGAACAAGAATGGAGTGGTTCAAAGGGAGTACCCATCAGGAAATTTAACACTAGATTTAAGTCCCACAAGGGAACTTGGAACGGCTTTGGGGGATAGACATTAGTTAACCCCTTCAGAAATTGGATTACTAGGGGTAATATGATGATGGCTCCTCCGCAGTGCGCTTGAAGATTGGCAGTGCTGCGAGGTAGCCCTTGATCGTACCAACTTGAAGACCTGAATTCGCCAAATAGAGCAAAAAAGATAACACCATTGGTGTACCACATGAAAAGGGTTCGATATTCTTTTCTCTACACCAGCTGCAAAACCTGTTCCAACGGCAGCGGTATAAAGTCTTTGTTGCTGGCCTTCTAGCCGAAAGCAACACCTCCATGATGTCATCCGGGAGGTCCCAATCCTTGTATCTCAAGCTTTCAGAAACCAACCGTGAAGGTTGGGGTTCTGATGTCTGGATTGAGAACCTGACCTCCCTTCTGCGAGAGAAGATCCTCTCTGTGCGGAAGACGAATCGGAGGGCAGATGTACATGTTCAGAAGGTCCAGGTATCACTTTCTCCTGGCCCAGTCTGGGGCAATTAGGATCATAGTCTTCCGGAATCTTTCCAACCTCTTAATCATCTGAGGAATGACAGGGACTGGAGGAAACGCGTACAGAAGTGGAAACTCCCAGTCCACTACAAACGCGTCTCCTCTCTGGGGAAATTCCCTTGAACAAAACTGATGGCACTTCCTGTTGATACTGGTGGCGAACAGATCCACTTGAGGGGTTCCCCAAAGGGCAAAGATCTCTTGAAGGACTTCCTGAGCTAGCTCCCACTCGTGGGAGACTGTTTATAGGGCGCCAGAAAACCCTTGGGTAGCTAGGCGCACAGAACAACAAGAATGCTTAGAACTTGGTTACAGGTTGCATATTACAGGTTGTTGGTAACAAATTGTATACAGCAATTACATTATGTACATTCTTTACATGTAAGGGTGGAAAGGTAACAAGTTCTATACAGTAAATACATTATGTACATTTTACATGTAGGAGTGGAGGGGTACATGTGTCATCAGATCACAATGCTCAGGGTCACCAGTTTCAGAGGTTGTGGCGTCGAAGCCAGGTGCGGGTATGGTGCCTGAAGCTGTTGTAGGGCTGGTCCCGTCTTATTTCAACTGGTAGGGCGTTCCAGTACTGGGCTGCTTGCACAGGGAAGCTATTACATGCTGGGTTTTTTTTGTCAGAATCTAGGGGTTTGGAGGCAGAAATAGCTGGCTGTTCTGGTTGGTCGTGCAGTGGTTTTTCTTATTATTATATCCCTAAGGTATGGGGGGACTGCATTGTTCAGACATTTGAATGTTATTGTGACAATTTTGAAGGTGATCCTATCGCTAATTTTTAGCCAGTTGTATTTAATCCGCACATTCGAGATGTGCTCTCTAGCTGGGAGGTTCAGGGCCGTTCTGAGCGTGTTTTGTAGGGTTTGAAGTTTATTGATGATGCATTTATTTGTGCCTGCATAAAGTGCATTGCAGTAATCCAGTTTTGAGAGGATTAGTGCATTGGCTAGGATAATGCAGCTAGCTGGTGGAAGGGTCTGCATAGGCTGTGGATGAGGCCAGGGAGTTCACTTGTTTCCTTAGGGACAAATTGGAGTCCAAATAGAAACCGAGGATTTTCACCTCTTTGGTGACGGGGATTATATTGCCATCGATACTGAAGGAGCTGTAGTTGGAATCAAGTTTTTTTAGGTTGTTGGGTGAGCCTAGAATGAGGATCTCAGTTTTTTCATCATTCAGGCAGAGGCCATGGGTTGCCATCCATGCCTGAATGAGGGTGTACATTTTGTTTACTAAAGCTGTATCCTGCTCAGAGTGTCCGCTGTCAAGTTCTTCTCTCCAGCTAAGTGAACTGCCGATAGAGAGATTCCTTCTTGAATTGCCCAAAACCAGAGCTGCATCGCCTCTCTGCACAGTGGCAGTGATCCTACGCCTCCTCTTTTGTTGAGGTAGTGCATGGCCACTGTGTTGTCCGTCATTATTAGGAAATTTTTCCCTTGTACAGATGGCAGAAAAGCCTTCAGAGCTAGTCTGATAGCTCTCAGCTCCAAAAGGTTGATATGTAGTCTGGACTCCGATGGAGACCAACGCCCGCTGATGGTCAAGTCGTTGGCATGGGCTCCCCACCCCGTGAGTGAGGCATCCGTGACTACTGTTATCTCCGACCATGGTTGCCAAAACTGTTCTCCATTCAAAATGTTCTCCCGACAGGCCCAGCCACTCTGTCCGGGACCTGAAGGAGATCTGTCATTCTTCCTGAGAATTGCGACCATTGGGTTCTTAGTGCCCACTGGAGGGATCTCATTCTCAGGCGAGCCTCTGGCACTAGGAAGCTGCAGGATGCCATGAGGCCTATCAACCTCAAAAAGTTGAAGGCTGGAAGACGTTGGGCATTTTGAAACTTGGTGACCATCTGCAGAATATCTTGAGCCCTCACCTCTGCTGGCGAGGCTTTGCCCAGGGAAGTGTCCAGGACCGCTCCAATGAACTGGAGTCTCTGTGATGGTATCATCTGTGACTTCTTTAAATTGAGGGAGAAGCCCAGTTTGTGAAGGAAGTGGCAGACATAATCTAGCTGGATCTGAGCTTGTTCCGAAGATACTGCTCTGATCAACCAATCGTCCAGGTAGGGGTAGACGTGGATCCCTTCCTTCCTTAGACTTGCAGCCACTACCGACATTAGCTTGGTGAAGACCCTCGGGGCAGAGGTCAGCCCAAATGGCAGAACTCGAAATTGATAGTGAGTTGCCAATTGCAAACCTCAGGTATTTCCTGTGATGATGGATTGGCACATGAAATAAGCATCCTAAAGGTCTAGAGATACCAGCCAGTCCTGAAGCTGGAGGGCCTGTAGGATCTGAGAGAGAGTTACCATCTTGAACTTGTCCTTCCTGAGGAATTTGTTCAATTCTCGTAAGTCCAAGATGGGTCTTATTCCTCTGTCCTTCGGTACTAGGAAGTAGGGGGAATACCAACCCTTGTTCCTGTCCACTGCAGGTACCGGTTCTATGGCACCTTTCTCCAGCAGGTCTAGAATCTCCTGCAGAAGCTGGAAACTTCAAAGAGTTGTTCCCCGGTGGATGACTCTGAGGGGTGTGTAGAAAAGGCAGGCAGTAACCTTGGGCAACTGTCTCCAATGCCCAAGCATCTGACGTAATAGCCTGCCATTCCTCCAGATGTTGAGTTAACCTGCCCCCTACTGGTGTCTTGTGAGGAGAGACCTCAGAGGGGCTTAGAAGCGGCTGACGCAGATGCCGAGGCTAAAGAGGCACCTGCTGCTGCGGCTTTTGTACCTTTAACCAGTCCACCACGGGTGAATCGTTTTTGGCCCCTTTGAGCTGGCTGCCCTCTGCCTTTTCCGAATGGGGAATAAAAGCAAAAGGACCTACCCCTCCAGGAGGTTACTGAGGGGCGATTCGGAGTCTGACGGATTGCAGCTCCAAGAGATTTCGCTGCTGCCTTAGATGTTTGTAACTTCTCCAGGCTATCATCAGCCTTCTTACCAAATAAAGAAGTGTCGTCAAAAGGCATATTCAAAAGTCTGGCCTGTACATCTGGAGCAAAACCAGACTTTCGCAACCACGCAAATCTGCGGATTGTAGTACTTGCCGCCATGGCCCTGCTGATACTGTCAGCAGAATCAATGCCAGATTGAAGGGACTCGCACATTGCATCTTTCCCATCTTTAATGATGTTTAAAAATGCTTCCCTTGCCTCTCCTTCCGGTAGACAGTCAGCCGCAGATGAAGCACACTCCCAAAGTGTATGGCTGAATCTTGGAAGCATGCAAGTGGCGTTAATAGATTTAAGCGCCATGCTACATGCCGAAAACACTTTTTTTTTTTACATAGCGTCAAACCTTTTATCATCCCTGTCTTGTGGAATAGTAGGGTATGCAGATCTACTGTTCAATGAAGTTGCTGCTTGTACAACCAAACTCTCTGGAGTTTGATGTTTGCTCAAATATTCAGGGTCTGAAGCAGATACCCTGTATTTGGCAGATAGTTTCTTCTTAACTGCCGGGATAACTTCAGGAGTTTCCCAATTAGCAGAGATTTTTCTTTGCAGTGCAGTATGAAAAGGAACAGGATCTTTCTGTGGACCTTTAACTAAAATGTCAGTAAGGTCATCCTGCTGAAAAGAAGGTGAAAGTGTAGACCACCCCATGAACTCTTATTCTGGCCATCAGAACCCTATAAGGGGTCTCAGCATGCTCCCCAGGGTCTAGTTTAGCAAATTCTACTTCTGGAGAAGTATCTAAACCACTTGCCTCATGTAAAGAGTCTTGAAGATCCTTTAACCTGTTCTCTTCAGAGATAAATTCCTCTGGTATGGGTGTTGTGGTCCTTTGCAACCCAAAGGGTCTCTCATGGTCGGAATCCTCCCCTTCCTCATATATAGAGGACAAAGCTCTAAAATAATCAGACCTGGGGTATGGTTTAAAACCCATTTCTAGAGCAGAAGGGGCCAGATTTGTTGTCACTGGTTGAGAAAACGTCGAAGTTGTCGAAATGGAAGTCAAAGGCTTCGACAAACCCGAAAAGGGCGTCGAAAAAGTTTGAAGAGACCTCGAAGTACTCGAGAGGATCGGAATCCTACTCGGAGTCGTCAAAGTTGTCGACGGCATCCTCGAGGTCATAGTCGAAGTCCTCGGCACGTCTACTGACTGAGATGTAGTGACAGTAGTAGGCCTGTCTTTTATCGGAGTCGATAGTGGCGTCGAAGACGGTGTCGATGCAACCGATTTATGCAGATGACACAGATTTATGAGTCGAAGAAACCTTCGATGACGGCGTCGATGACGTGGTCTTACTGCCTTTACACGAGGGTTTGTGACGCTCTTGGGCAGTTTCTTTCGCCGGGTGCAACGACTCGCAGCGTTTTGATTTTTCGGGTCTTTCACCCAGGGTATCACCTGGGGGGTCGAAGCCGCTTTCTCGAAGACGCTAAGCATTTTCTTACGGAATTCCTCCCACTTAGCTGGAGAGCTGTGTTTAGCGGGGCAGGTGACCCTTTCCGGGGAAATAGAAGACGAGGAAGAAGAGGGAGATCTACGACGCCTCTTTTTCGAGTGTTTCGATCTTGAAGACTGATGGGAACCGCTTCGAGACCTTGAAAGGGAATGTTTCCTGTGACTGCGAGGAGACGAATGTCTCGACTCTGCCGAGGATACTTTCGAAGGAGTAGAAGTTTTAAGAGTCTTACCTCTTTCTAGCTTCCCCTTACGCTCCTTCAAGGCTTTCGCCGTCATGGACATACAGTCCTCGCATTCCGAACAGTGATGCTCCGATCCCAGGCACCACAGATGCTGTGAGGATCTGTCAACGACATTTTCTTCTCACAATCGTGACACTTTTTGAAGCCGGACCGTGGAGTCGACAGTTCGGATGAGGAAGCCATCGAAAAAAGATGATATCTTCGAAGAATAAGTAGAATCTACTTGAAGAAAAAATGAGCAACACGATTCCGAGGCCCACGAAGCGTGGAAAAACAACGGAACTGAGCAACGGTCGCTGCACGAGTCCATTTATACGCACAATGACGTCGGCGCCAAGACGGTGGCTGTCTAGGGACGTCGACACATTGCGCCCTCTACTGAAATAATTTCCGAGGCCAGCAAGCTGGGATGTAATCTATCAAGATAAGGAATACGTCGGAGGACACAATCCCTTCGGAATGTGTCTCAGTAGCTGATCTTTATTACAATTAATCATTTTCTTTATTAGCGCAGAGGTGACAATGTGAACCGAGAGAATACAACGTGGAATATCAAAGTACTCCGCTATTTGTTTCCGAGGATAGTGCAATGGAGTATGTTGAGCTCTAAACGTAATGCGTAAACTGGGGCAACAATTCGAGGTGGACAAACAATGTAATGATGTATTAGCGTAGAACCAAAGAGAAACGAGTGGTGGTCTACATGCGTCTCGATGCTGGCCTGCCCATGTGCCCGGTAGATAGCCCAGCACAAAGGTTGTACTAGCACTTCATTGCAATATGCCACACAGAACGAACAAGTCCAATGTGACCCAGCAATAACGGTCAGCTGTTCGTATTTCAACTAGTTCTGGTATAAAATCGTCTAAAGAGAAACTTACATTATATTCGGCATTTCCATTCTCTTGGCGTAATGCAGTCTCCTCCTTTCGGGTCAGCGAATTTTCATAAACTGAACTTATATGCAACTAGGTCCAGTTTCGGAATGGGGAACCTTATATCATACGTTATTACACCCCCCTGCGACCCTCAATTCAATCCCTTTCAGAATGGTCTCTGCCTCTCAAGGTCAAAAAACAATAGAACCTTTTACTGGGCGCGGGACTAGTGGGCCTCCCAGCTCCAAAGCAAAAATTCAAAGCTGTTGACCTTCACTCACAATGAACATACTTTCTTACTTTGCAACATCCAATGTCAACGCATCCATGAGAACATGAATTTTGAAGCACGGGCACAGGATGAAAAAATTGGGGTCTGTCACTGCTCTTTGTTCGTGGCGCTGCTGAGGTGTAGGGGAAACTTGCCAATGACAGAATGCCCCCTACTCCCAAACTATAGTCGATGTAACACAAAAACTGAGTCAAAATGTGTCTAGTAATAGGTCCACCTCTGCTTATCTCATGGCCTCCTACCCAATGGCATGTTTTGACAGTCAGTACCTCTTTCGTGCCTAGAATGTTTTGTGTCCTAGGTCTAATCCCTTTTGTGTGACGAGCAGATGTTCAGCTGTTTGGGGAACTTTATGGCAAGGTAACTGCCAAAACCCTAACATTCTTACACACTGCTATCCATTGGTCATTAACACGAAAAATGAAGGTCCCACAGTAGCTCGACTAAACTGTGAAATGTGAAAGCAATCGTAATAATTGTACTATTTTTTTTAAAAAAGGACCAAGAGGATAGATTTCAAAAGACAAATTGCATACTTTATTTGTACAGTTTATTAAAACATTTTTGTCAAAAATAATAACAGATGGTAATCATTTGTACTGGGATTTGAACGATTGAATGAGCTCTGCTTTGGGTGGCCATGGCACGTTGGCAATATTTTGTGGCAAAGTATGTGTGCTCTGAACAGATTTGTACACAATTCCATGAGTATGCATCTCTACAACATTAACAATAAGATCTTTCACAAAATCGAATTCCATTTTCTCATATACTGGTTTGACAACCCATTTTTTTGCTTCTTTTCGTAAAGGCCATAGTGTAGCGAAGCATCCCCAAGTTTCCTGCAGTCCTAGAAAGTTCCCGGCCTACATTCTCCTTATGTGCTAATACCGCTAGTAAAGTCCTAGAAATCATCCCTTGGATGCCGAAATGCAATCTCTTTTTCCTGTACTTTAGGCACATATTGTGGAACACCTCCAAATCTCCTGTGCGACAGAATTCTGTGAGTCCCTTGAGATCCCTTGATAGAGTTGTATCAAACACAATCTTCTCAAGGGCTTTGTGTGGAGGTGAAGATGGGATCAACCACTTCTTCCGTGCCTGCTCTGGGGACAAAGGGCCATGTTCACAGGTGTCCAGTCAAAGGATCGAAAACAAAGGATCGAATGATCTTTTGCTCGAATGCAAAAGGATGGGAAAAAAAAGGGTCCAATTTTTTTTATTTATTTATATATTTTTTTTAGTTTGGGTTGGTAAAAAAATGTTTTTAATAAAGTAAACAGGGGGTTGGGGAGGGGAACCCCCTCATAAAAAATAAAAATAAAATATAAATAAATAAATCCGTGCCTTTTTTTCAGTCCCTTGACTGTCGATGAAAAGGCATTCGATCCTTTTGTTTTCAAACATATAACTGGCAACCATGTTCACATTAGTGGAAATGTTGGTTTTCTGTCCAGTGGTGAACGTTGGAACAGTGGTGCATTAGTGACAGCCATTTTTCCAGTAGAATTTCCACAGACACATCACATGTTTTGGAGCTCCACCAAAGATGGTTGCTGATAGACTGGGACCATTGTGAAATACTTTCAAAACCTTTTTTTTTCCCTGCCGCTGAGATTTTTTTATTGATTGATTTGGCAACATGCCATACATCAAATTGATGTTTAATAGTTGGATACTGCTCTCTCATTGTCTTGGCTATTGAAAAGTGGCTGTCCGTGGCTAAGAGGTCGATTTGCATTCCCCTCGATTGTAGATCTTCCAGTGATTTTATAAAGCCAAGTTTCTCCATGCCCTCTGAGGATTTACATTGGGACACCTGCACGACCACCGAACTCACAATTTTCTTACTTTCCATGTCCTGCAAATGGTAGGTGCAGTACTTCCGGGGCTGTCGCACTGTCCATCGCTAGCTAGCCTGAACCGTTTGTCGGGGAATGTACTTTGAATAGCCAATTGTTCAATTTTCCAAGCCTCACTAATGGCAGGGAATAGATAATCACGTTGGTATTTGTATGACTCAAGCCTTCTCCAAAGGCTGTTACTGGTTTAATGCCATTTAAGAAGGTGGTGGTTTGGATGTTTGAATCGAAGGGAATGGGAAAGTAGTAACATTGTACTAAAAAAAGCTGCAATGTGGGGGCGTTGTTAGCAGGCGATGGAGTAGGACGGCTCCTTGGAAGGCTCCCGCCTGATCAGTCATGATCCGAAGCAAAAGCACACCATAAGGCAAACGTATGGTCAGTTAACGTCGGGAAATGTGTGTAAATACCTCGAGATTGTCCATCTGAAATGGAGAGCATTGCAGTTGCAGTGTGGACGAGAAATGCACAGTGTAACAAAGGACCCTCCGGTGGTACCAGGAACAAACATGGCAGGGGCATAACAAAGGAAGCAGCAGATGTGTGCAGTCGAGCAGGCGCCCTGAGAAGAACAAGTTACTTTCTTACCTGGTAACGTTCTTTCGATGGGATGGTCCGACGATGTATTCCATATCTATGACAGGTAATCACCACAGCTGTGCTGCTTGGGAACATTTTCGGCTTCTGTGTCCTGCTTCGATGACGTCGATACGCTGTCCTCGAGGGCCTCGGTCGAGCCGACGTCACCGGATGTTATAAGGAGGACGCACGATGCCCGTAGCCTCAGTTGTAGTTTTTTCCCCAGAACGTGTGGTGCCAATCTTCTGCCAGTATGACCAAAAAAAGCCTTGCGGAAACGTAAGCTGCAATTGCATAAGAAATTCTGTAGCGGGGCAGGTTGGGAGGGAGCGATATTGAATATATCGTCAGACGATCCCATCGAAAGAACGTTACCAGGTAAGAAAGTAACTTGTTCTTCGAGGGGATTGGGTCCTCCATCGTATTAAATATCTAGGACAGACTGCCAAAGCAGTACCAACGTATGGAGGAGTGAAAAGAATTTAGAATTTAGAAATGTAGAATGCCCAATCAAATTGCAGAATAGAGGACCGCCTTGCCAAAGGCCAGATCCTGCCCAAGGATAGAATCTAGGGAGCAGTGTTGTACAAAAGTATGGACCGAAGCCCATGTGGCTGCTTCACAGATGTTACGAATAGGAACACCCCTCTGCAGGGCAGTAGAGGTAGCCATACCCCTAGTAGAATGGGCCCGTAAGCCTACCAGAGGGTCCTTACCAGCCAAGCGGTAACATTCAGAAATTGCCAAGATAATCCATCTTGAACAAAGTCTGCTTAGTAACAGCTTGTCCCAAACGCCTTTCAGCGTATCCTATAGAGCTGATCGTCCACTCTGACCCGGGACATGCGTGAAATGTAGAAACTTAAAGCTCTCCTAGGATCCAACCTATGGAGCCTCTCCTCTTCCTTACCAGGATGCAGAGGAGGATAAAATGCCGGAAGAATGACCTTCTGGCTTAAATGAAATTCCGACACCACTTTCAGAAGAAAGGAAGAACGAACCCTAAGGACAACCCTGCCCTTATGAAACACTGTGAAGGGTGGCTTAACAGAAAGTGCCTGAGTGAGTACCCACTCTGCGAGCGGAAGTGACCGCAATTAAAAATACAGTTTTAAGGGTTAACAGTCTCAAAGGACAAGAATGTAAAGGCTCAAATGGAGCACCCATTAGGAATTTTAGAACCAGGTTCAAGTCCCAACCGGGCACCTGGAAAGGTGAGAGTGGAAACAAATTAGTGAGGCCTTTCAGAAACTGAGAAATTAAAGGAATTTTAAAGTAAGAACACTCTTCAGACGAGCGCTTAAAGATGGACAGCGCCGCCAGGTAACCTTCAATGGTACCCACTTGCAGGCCCTTGTGGGCTAAGGAAAGCAAAAAAGACAGAACCACAGGAATATCACATGAAAAAGGATGCACATTCTTAACCCAGCACCAGTCGCAGAACTTTCTCCAATGGCAATGGTACAGGGACTTTCTTGAAGCCTGTCTGGCCGAAAGCAACACCTCCATCACGTCTTCAGGGAGGTCCCAATCCTTATACCTCAACCTTTCAGAAGCCAAGCATGAAGGTTGAGGGATTTGACCTCTGGAAGGAGAACCAGACCCCCCTCCCGTGAGAGCAGATCGTCTCGGTAGGGAAGACGGCGTGGAGGGCAGATGGACAAGTCGAGAAGGTCTGGGTACCACGTTCTCCGGGCCCATGCCGGAGCAATGAGGATCATCCAGGAACCGAACCTCCATAACATCCGCAGCACTTGCGGAATGACGGGGACTGGAGGAAACGCGTACAGCAGTGGGAAGGACCACTCCACCACGAACGCGTCTCCTAAGGCTCCTCTTGGAGGAAATTCCCGCAAGCAGAACCTTTCGCACTTCCGGTTGACACTGGTGGCGAAGAGATCCACTTGTGGGGTCCCTCAAAGGTAGAAGATCTCCAAGAGAATCTCCTGAGCCAGCTCCCACTTGTGAGAGATCGTGCTCTGCCTGCTCAGAGCGTCGGCTGTCTTGTTTTAGTCTCCGGCCAGATGAACTGCCGAGATCGAAATTTCCTGCTGGATGGCCCAGAACCAGAGCTGCATCGCCTCTCTGCACAAAGGAAGTGACCCTGCCCCCACTTTTTGTTGAGGTAGTGCATGGCCACTGTGTTGTCCGTAAGAATCAGGACATTCTCCCCTCGCACAGTTGGCAGAAAAGCCTTCAGGGAAAGCCTGACGGCTCGCAGCTCCAACAGATTGATACAGAGTCTGGACTCCGACGGAGACCAACGACCGCTGTCAACTTGTTGGCATGAGCTCCCCATCCCGTGAGCGATGCATCCGTCATGATCGTCACCTCCGGACAGGGTAGCCAAAATAGAGCCCCCTTCATCAGATTTGCCTTCGACGGCCCACCACATGAGATCCTGGGCGACCGAGGGCGGCACCTGAACGAGGTCAGACATCCTGCCGGAGGATTGTTACCACTGCACCTTGAGAGCCCACTGCAGAGATCTCATCCGCAGCCTGGCCTCTGCCACTAAAAGAATGCAGGATGCCATGAGGCCGAGCAACCTCAAGAACTCGAACGACGGGAGACTCTGGGCATGTTGAAACTTGTGTACCATCTGCAGAATGTGATGAGCCCTCACCTGGGGAGGGAAACAATGCCCCAGGGATGTGTCGAGCACTGCTCTGATGTACTGGAGCCGCTGGGTTGGTGTCCAGTGGGACTTCATTAAGTTGAGGGAGAAGCCCAGCCTGTGAAGGGAGTGGCAGGCGATGGACAGATGATCCAGGACGTGCTCGGGAGAGCGCGCCTTGATCAACCAATTGTCCAGGTAGCGGTAGATGTGAATCCCCCCTTTCCCGAGATACGCTGCCACCACCACCATGAGCTTGGTGAAGACCCTCGGGGCAGAGGTCAATCCGAACGGCAGGACCCGAAACTGAAAGTGCGAGTCACCAAACGCGAACCTCGGGTACTTCCTGTGCTTGGGATGAATCGGCACATGAAAGTAAGCATCCTTGAGGTCGAGAGACACCAGCTAGTCCTGAAGTTGAAGGGCCTGGAGGACTTGAGAGAGATTAACCATCATGAACTTGTCCTTCCTGAGGAGCTTGTTCAAACCGCGCAAGTCCATGATGGGTCTCAATCCGCCGTCTTTCTTTGAAATCAAAAAATAAGGGGAATACCATCCCTTGTTCCTCTCCGCTACAGGCACCAGTTTTATGGTGCCTTTCTCCAGCAGGGATTGATTTCCTGCGCAAGGAGCGGATCTGGACTGTTCAAAGAGAGATTCCCTGGTGGATTGTCGTGAGGCCTCTGCCGGAAAGGAAGACAGTAGCCGTGGGCTATGATCTCCAGAACCCACACATCTGAAGTAATGGCACGCCATTCTACAAGATGATGTGCCAGCCTTCCCCCAACCGGCGAACCATGGGACATGGCCTCATGTATGAGCTGAAGCGGCTGCGGCAGTGCCTGAGGGCAAAGAGGCAACTGTTTGAGCGGCCTTGGCACCTCGAGTACCTTGTTTTCCACCTCTGGTACTCCCACGTTGGCCCCTTTGACTTGCAACTCCCCTAGATTTACCAAAGGTTGAGTAATAACGAAAGGAACCTCCCCTCCGTTGCTGTCCCCTAGGACGAAAAGGCGGAGGTTGGCGAACTGCAGCGCTCAACGACTTTGCTGCAGCTTTGGAGGTCTGCAACCTCTCAAGACTCTCGCCAGCCTTGCTGCCAAAAAGATGTTCACCATCAAAGGGCATGTTGAGAAGTCAGGCTTGTACATCCGGAGCAAACCCTGACTTCCACAACTACGCACATTTGCGCATTATGGTGCTCGCCGCCATGGACCGGCTGACACAGTCTGCCACGTCCAGGCCCGACTGAACGGATTCACACATGGCATCCTTGCCATCCGTTACAAGGGCAAGAAAGCCATCCTGTTCCTCCCCTTCGGGAATACGTTCAGCCGCTAAGGAAACAATTCCACAGAGTGTGAGTGAAACGTGCTAAGGCACTCACGGAGATAACTGCTTTCAAAGCCATACCCCCTGAAGAAAACACTTTCTTCGCCCAACCGTCAAAACGCTGGTCGCCCTCATCAGGAGGGATGGTAGGGTACGACGCCTGTTTAGCCGGGACCGTAGTCGTCTGCACCACCAAACTCTCCGGAGTAGGGTGCACGGACAAGTAGCTGGGGTCGCCACTGGCTTGGCAGTATTTTTTCGGCAACGACTTTCCCACTGCCGGGAGACTCTCCAGAGCAGTCCAAGCCGCCGCCGCCCTTCTTTGCAAGGCGCCATATGGAATGGCAGTACCGGGTCAGTTGGTGGACCTTGGTCCAAGATATCTGTCAGGTCATCCTGCAGAAAATCCACTGGTGGTGCAGACCATCCCAAATACTCTGACACCCTCGACATGAGCCGCCGGTACGAAGACTTGCCGTGATTGCCAGGCTCAGGCCTACCAAACTACACCTCTGGAGAGGTGTCCAGACCACTGCCGTCGAGCAACGACTGACGCAGATCTTCAATCTGGCTATGACCAGATAACAAGTCATCAGGCACCTCATCAGGAACCAAACCTCCTTCCTCAGACCCTTCTTCCACCTCAGAAATATAATCCAGAGGTTGGAACTGGGGCACAGAAAAAGGGACAAACACATTTTTGGACTTGGCCAGAGCCTTTCTCAGGGTTTCCACCGGTCTACGGGGCACCTCCGACAAAGCGTCCTAGAAAGGCATAGAGGGCGCCGATGGAATCGGCACCGACGTCGAGCGTGGCGCCAACGGTTTCGACACAGGCCTCGAGGGTGGTGCCCCGAGCGTGTCCTTCACCGCCCTCGGCGCCGATGGCTTCCTCGGAGCCGGAGCCTCGAGGGAACCGCTCGAAGGTCATGGCGCCAATGGCGTCGACGTCTTCTTAGAAGACCTCACAGGCTCCAACGGTCTCGAGGGCGTCAAGGACCAAGCCCTGGAGCGGGCATGGCTAGAGCGAACCACCTTGTCCAATCGAGACCTCGAAGGTGCTCAATGATCGCGCCGCCCACCCGAGCCCGAAGGCGTGCGAGTGGTGGCTCTAGCACAGTCACGGCCGGCTTCTGTCGAAGGCGTGGACGGACCCGAACCCTGCAACTCAAAAATCGCCATCATTTCCTTACGGAAGGCATCCCATTTCGCAGGAGAAGAATGCTTGCCGGGACAAACAACCCGTCGTCGGGCAAAGTCCTCAGAGGAGGAAGGCGACCGGTGACGGCGCTTCCGTGAGTGCCTCGAAGACGCAGAGGAATGGCAGGACCTACTGCGGAACCGAGACCCTCTGGACTTACGCCGACGACGCAGAGAGTCGCCCCTCGAATCGTCGGTGGAAAGTCCAGTGGAACTCAGTTTACGGGGTTTGGAAACCCTACCTACCGAAAGCAGCTTTTTCCGCTCCTGCAAGGCCTTCGACGTGAGCGACTGGCATTCGTCACAATCGTCCGTAGCGTGGTCCTCCCCGAGGCACCAGAGGCAGGTGTCGTGCGGGTCCGTCAGCAACATCTAGGAACTGCAGTCCTGCCACTTCTTGAAACCCGGCCGCGGGACGGAAGAAGAGGAAGACAAGATACAATCTTCACAAACCAAGTTCGAAGAACCGATAGAGAAATAACTCAGAAGAACGGAGGCGCGCCGAGATCTCTGAAGCGAACACGTACTACCTGCTAGTAAATGGAGAGGGCAGGTATTTGGTAAAATATTTCGCTTACGCTCGCAGGGTATTGATCTGGATAGGGCCCTCGGAACCTTCCAAAATGACTCCCATCAAAACAGATAACGAGGGCAGGATGGTGCTGAGTACAAGGCCACCTGGAACGAGTAGATGCATGTTTAGTCAACACGCATGCCCCTAATCATAGTGCTGTCAAGTTTTTCCAGACTTAATATCCACGCTTAAGCCCGTATCGGGAGAGTAACATGATATGGGAGGGGGAGACTTCAACTGCACGTTGAACCCAACCCTAGACAGGTCAGACACCAAATATACTAAACCTGCTCTACCTGCCAGAACTTTACAGATGCTCCTGGATTCCTTAGTCTTGGAAAACGGCTGTAGAGTTCTCCGTCCAGACGCTAGACACTACTCCCATTTTTTCAGCGCCACATGCAGTACATACAAGGATAGATTACCTTTTTGTAGGGAAAGACCTGGTCCATCAGATCACACATGCCCAGTATGAAGGCAGAGTATTGCCGGATCATGCCCCACTCAGACTGCAGTGGCAATATCTTGCCCCAAAGGCGCTCATACCTATGTGGGGATTTAGGAGTGAATCACTGAGCGATTGTTAAAAAATGACTCAGAAGACAGTGCCAAAGAAGTCGTTTTGCAAAAACAAAATTCTTTTATTCAGACAAATTAGCCCTTGTAGATTAACAGTTTTGCCCTTGTAGATGACACGTGTTTCGGCCGTACATAAGGCCTTCCTCAAATCAGGGCACTAATATTGGTCATTCACGCAAACCTATGCGTTTCTTATACGTTTCATGCCCCCACATTATTTTCTTATCGGTGCTCCTCAATAATTGGGTTCAATCCCTTAACTGGTTGCATATAGCGGTCTACTTGCGTGTGTCTATTATCTCGCGGGATATCGAAGAAGTAGAAGTGGAAGTGGAAGTGGATAGACCCTAGCAAGAGTAAATGTGGCTCCTACTCGATGGAATGTAGAGTGTTTACAGCAAGAGTGGGCAGCAGGCAAAAGGGGGGGTTATGGAGGGAATAGGGGTGATTTTGGGGGCAGGTTTTATGACATGCTATGAGAAAAGGCTGTTGCTATTGTATATGATAATGGTGTGTCAGGTTTTTTCTGTCCGTTTTGCTTAAATCATTAAAAGATAAAAAAAATAAAAAAAAGAAGAGCTGTAATGTAAAGAAAGCTACTAAACCTGAAGGAACCGGGCAGCAATTGGCTGCCAATTAAATTCATTTACTGAAACAGTTGTTGCATGTGGGCGTAATTCCATAGGAAACTCAGATGGCAATACACAGACAATGGTTCATGTGTTTACAAGGCTCCATGATAAAATAAATAAAAATATTGAGCACAAACTATGAAAGTACAAACCACAAAACTATTTTTCAATGTAAAAATGGCAAAGTATTCCAGTAAAAACCAAATAAACCTAAACCTATCACCCATGCGTTCCACTCTTCCACGGCACTGTATCCCTTTGTGAGGGGTCAGGAATGGGAGACGAACAACTTTGATGAATTCTCAAATTGCCATTATATCTTTATACGTTTCAACAAACGCCTAATTATCCTCATGAGGATTTCCCTGCCTATCAAAAACTAAAGGAAACTCTCACAAGGGATATCTGGCCATCAGGCAAACATAAAACATACAAGAAAATATATGGCAATTCACAATAATATCAACAGTTGTACTTCTAATATATTCACAGTCTCTTGATAACTTGGGCAAGTTCCCCTTCCCCAGATTTCAAGTTAGATTAAATTCCAATGTTCAACAAAAAGAAAACAAGGAAATACGTTTCACAAAGTTCCAATTAAATTATTGACTCCTTCACTGTATCAAACAAAAGTTCCGTCAGCCAATGGTCAACCAACAGAAGCTTCTCCTACTCCTTGAACAATGATTTTTCCACTTCATCAAACAGCATCAATGATGTTCCAGGTCAAGATGCTTTGCCACAATTTATATATGTCAAAGAAATACAGTTTTGTCAGATTTTCTTTTTAAATGTTCACTGTTTTCACTTCTGTTTTTATATTATTATGAATCACAATTTATATCTCTGTCAGGGTGACTCCTCAGCACTTCTACTTTCACCTGAATAACTCTTACATCAGGTTCACTTCTGCAAAGATTCACTATGTGGGCCTACTCGCCTGTCGCATAGTGTTCCACATTCAACTGTGCTTCTTACGTTTTAATCTACTGAATACCACAAGTATCACCACAGCTTTAGCAGTTTGTAACTTCTGTGACTTTAAACTACTTTTTCACAAAAGACAAGATTCACTTTAGTGTACCTCAAGACTTTCAAGTAAGCAAGGCACTCTTCTTCATATCAAGGGCAGCCTCTTTGCCACTTTTTTTCTGCAGCATCAACAACCAAAATGCCACTTGTCCTCCTTGTGGGTTTTGGCAATGTGAGTTACTTGAACCTTTAGGAAAACAATCACCATCAGCAAGCTTCACCCTTTTTACAACCCTGCATTTGCCTCTTTACTTTCTGCCAACTGGAGCAGATCAACTGGTATGCCGTGTTGTTAGTCTCTTTAGGCTTTGAACATTGTTTGAATAACTCTTGGCTCTGTCAACATTGTGTTTCTCTTGGCCTTGGGCAATGCTTGCACCACTTTGGCTTTGGGAAATACTTTATTAACTCTCGGCTTGGACAATGCTTGTTCCTTAAACTCACAATTATAAAATGTTCAGTCACTTAACTTTAGTATCGCATTGTTTTCAGCTGCTTCATAATGGATTCTTAGGTTAACCTTCACCTCAATCACTTTTAGGCACATGCAACCAGACTTTCATCTGTTTTCAGAGATTATTATGCAATTAACGTGTTTCATTCTCACACAAGTGAAATTAATGATGTTCCTTTACACCAGAGTGCAACTTTTCGTACTTCTCATTGTCCGACAATCAACGTTTGGTTTACGACAGCTTTTACTCATACACAAGTGATTCTGCTTGATACAGTTGTCGGCCTCTGTTCACGCAACAGATCAGAATGCTCGGTAACACTCACTGTCTTCTGACTTGCTCCCTTCGCGTGCTGCAGGGCTGGGACTGCATCATGCTTTGTTTGGACACACACCACTCCTCGTTGAAGGTATCTTCAACCCTGCCACGCAGTTAAGAAGCTTCTCTCGCTTCTGGGACCCTCAGCTGCACAACACCGGTCAGCCATGGTCTGCAGCACGCTTCCTGCTGCGTAATTAAGTTCCCATGGGGAAAAGCAGTCTTTCTTCACGCCTTCTGCTGCGCAACCTCTATACTTCAGATTTTGGGGAACAGGACAGGCAGCTGAAATCTGAGTGGGTAAAGTCCAGGCGTCCCTTCCTTTCACCCACTTCTGCTTGGATTGCTAACACAGTACTCCGCTTCTGCTACTGCTGAGACTATTCCAGCTACAGCTCCATCTAATGGCCTGCACCCGAGCGTGTGGGCCTTTTCAGCCTCTGCTTCCCTCAAGTGTAGGCCATTAGGCCCAACAGGCTGACTTCCCCTGCAACATTGCTCTGAGCCATTTTCCCAGTATGTAAGGTATTATGGGACTTGTAGTCCCTAACAATAAGATTAGGTTTTCTTTTCAATGTCTTATTGTTAAATGCAAATTTACTTCTCTTATTTGTATTTAAGAGAAAGTCGCAACATTTTACTTGAAAAGAGCAAGGCAGTTTGTTCAAGCCATTATTGATAAGTTTCCTTTCACTGTACCTTTGGGAGTAAGGGGGATTTTTAACCTTGGAAGTTCCAAATGTTCTTTTCCTTCCTTGGGGAATTTAAGGTGCCAAACTAGCTTTGCCCACATCAACAGACTTAATACGGGGTTCAGATACATCATAACGACAATAAGCCATTACATGTCTGCTTACTTTAAAAAGGTTCTTCCCTTTTGGGTAAATAGTGTGTCTCATCTCACGGGATCTCCTCCCTGGCCCTTGTCTCCTCCCAGTTGAACCTCCCGCAGTACACCACCCCCAAGGTCAGGATCAGGAAGCGTCTGCCTATCCCTGGCCACCTTGGAGGAGACTTTAGGCAGGGGTTTAGTGAGGGATTCCTTTTTCCTACATGCTGCCACTTCCCTCCTGCCCTTTCAGAAGAGGAAAGGGGTGCCGGCCACTCTACCCCCAAACATTCACCCCACCACCCCTAAATTGCCCAACCCATTTCTCAGTGTTTGTATTAATTCTCTTTTTGTAGGTATAGGTTTACCTATACATTTTTTGCAGAATTTGTTTTTATACTTAATATTTTCACTGGGAAGAGTGCAGTGGTTATTACTAGTTGGATGACTAGCACCAGGGTAAAGGAAACACTAATGATGAGAACAGGAAAAAAGAGACCCATCCCTGTCGGAAAGCAGGGAAAGCGGGCAGCACAACATATTGTAAGATTTTTGTATTCAAGGATTGAATACCCTCAGGGCTCGAGGCTTCATATTCAGTTTTCCTTTTTATGTTCTTGTCTGTGGGGCATAGTGACTGATATGAGAAGAGAAAAAGCAAGAGAGAAAGACCCCACCTAGGAAACATGCTAACATTTGCATGAGTTGCAGAAATTTGCATATGTGGGTTTGTCAGCAGGTGGCAGTGGCGTGCAAGTGAGAAAAGTTTTTACTTGGGGGTGGGGGGATTTACTCGTTATAGAGGTGTGCTATTCACCTGTATGAGGAAATTATTATTGGTATAGAAAGTATATGATGGCTTAGCACTTTTTCACGCTCTGCGGAGGGATACCTTTTTATGCCAATATCGTAATATACAGCAAATTCTCGGTTATTTTAATTCTTCCAACAGTAAAGGGAATCAAACCATTAATTCCTGCCTGAAAACGCGGTCTGCAAAGTAATGGGTAAAGTGAAACTACACAAATTCTTAACCAACTGTGCATTCTGCCACTTCATTCTTCAGCCTGTGAGCACAATTCTGTAGTAAAGTTCTTAGCTTGTCTCTTCCTTTTTTAGAGAGAAAGAAGAGACTAGTAGTAACAGGTTAACATTGTAGTTCTTTGCAAAGAAAGGGTAAAGAACAAAAGTAGCATATTCTTCATTTTACTGCGATGATTAACAGAAATATATATATATAAAAGTTGTGTAATGATAAAAATATATCAGCTGGGGGATGACTGCCTATAGGAAAGCCAAGACTGTTGACCTCATCTATGAACGTTTTTATTATTAAACCAGCATGGTTATCTTTAGGGATTACCCCTTACACTACTCATCTGAATTTGGAGGGGCTTTGACGACATGCCCTAAAACAAAGTTCTTAGTGCTAAAAAGCTAGGGGCAAAAAGCAGTGTTGCTTACCCCATTGTAGGCCTCTTCGGAATCCATCCTACCACCTGTAGCCGGAGCTGCTGCCTTACAGGCTGCTCATTATCCAGGGACACTCCAAACACTCTAACCTAGAAGAGAAAAACACATTGAGTAGACCATTACAGCAATTGAAATACGTGGAACTGTTAGAAGACTGGTGCGGGTGGCTAGTCTGATAACTAGCAGCCCGTAAAATGGCAACTGAATGGGACAGCCAATCGGTAGTGGGGAGTTAAGAAAAAGTGGATGGCAGCCAAGCAGTGTGCGTGGGGAAGAGCAGTGTAAGGTTGAACTAGGCAGCCAGTCAGGTGGTACCTGGAAGGTGGGGGTAGGAGGAGGGGTGGGGTAGTGATGCGTGAGGATGGCCAGTCATAAGCGGGGAATACATATGGGTAGTAGAATGGGTAACAGGGCAGCCAGATGAGGAAGGGGCTTGGGGGGGAGAATAGGAACGCCAGTCGGGGGTGGGGGGCTGTTAAGGGGAAACAGGACTAGTCTGGCAGTGTTGGGGTGGGGGTCATAGGGTGTTGGGATGTCAGGAGAGGGTGTTTGAGGGGGAACAGGAAAGCCAGTCGAGGTGTTTAACAAAGGAACCTGGGGGACAGTTAAACCAGTCTTGGGGTGGGGTGGTGGCAGACAATGGTGGTGGGTGGGAACAGAACAGACAAAGGGGCAAGTGGGGGTACAGGATGGCCAAGACGATGGCCAGTCTAGGGGTATGGCAATCCAGTCAATGAGGCAGGCGGTCAGGGGTACAAGGCATACAGTCTGAGGAGGGTGGTGAACATGTGGCCCGTCATGATGAGAGGAAGGGGAGAATGAGGGTGGGGAAATTCAGAAGGGTAACTATGTTATGGAGGACATTTCACAAGGGAAACAGGGCAGCAGGTCCAAAGAAGAACAACCACATTTCTAAAAACCTCCACAGGAACCAATCTATAAACCTTTTTTTCAAGACGCAACGCTAGAATTCATGAGAGTGGTAGAGAAGTTTAAATTGCACGTGCTGAAAATAATGACTAATTGTTAACTATTTCACATCACTCTTCAGGATCAGCCTACTGTTGAAAGCAATGTTATAAGCTAGGTTTGCATATCATGGCTTCATACATGGAAAGCAGCCATAATCATTAAATAGGACTTTACAGTTAACCAGCGACTTCATTTGGACAAAAGCACACAATTACCTTTATTTTTGCACAGTATATTGGGCCACAACAACTTTGGAAATCCTCGAGAAACAAGGTACAAAACTCGAACCTGCTGAACATCTGTGCATATGCTAGAAAATACCACAATGGGAACAGACAGGGATGTGACCTCCGGGTGTTAAATATACTCAAAATGGTGTAAAGATCAAAGAACATTCTGCGCCAGTTTAAATACGAACTGTATGGCAATATCCAAAAAGGCAAATTGACCTCTTTATCTGTGCAACCTTCTTTCTGTCTGTACACCGACAGGCAAATTACACGGTAATGATAGTCTCTCTAAATATAACTTTTAAAAAGTAGGAAAAACGAGAGTCGTGCAGGCAACGATTATCAGAGTAGGGTCGTGTACAGCAGGGGTCATTGATGCTGCCCGTTATGTGGTATGGGAGGGGCCACAAGGAGGATCGTTAATTTGTGGGTGGCAGGGATGAGAATATGCTTTTAGTATGGGTGGAATCATTTGTTCGATTCATTGTCAATAACAGTGCAGTGGCGCTAGACTGCAAGGAGCCAGAACACATGTGGTTCTGCGTGGGGACTCGATAGTTTGGGAAGAAAGAGTCCAAAGAGTTTAGATGGTGAGAATGTATTCAAGGTAAGGCCAAAGCAGAAATGGCCAAGGACGATTTTTAATTTAAGGAGTGGGATTGAATACTAATAGGGTCCTTTTGTGTATTCTGGTCTATCGGAACTGGTGCCAGAAGGACTGGGCTGGGGGAGTGGAGGAGGGCTGCAGCAGGATAAAAAGCACTCTAGCAGCAAAGGCAAGGATATTATCCAGGAATTGTTAGGAATACACATTTTCACCGAACAGTATTGCAGTATTCTTGCTTGCTGAAGTCCAGCACATGTATTAGTGCTCGGGTTAATTGGAGTGTGAGATGAGTGGTTCTATGCTGGTGCAATGGGCAACCGTTGTTTGCTTGATGGCTGAGACAGCTCAGTGTTGTAGTGCGATCCAAGAACGTCAGAAGAATGGTCAGGAGATGGAAGGATGTATAGTTGGTCATATATTGACTAATGAAGGTAGATCCTCTCACTTTCGCTTATTTCAGCATTGGACCGTGAACAAACATGCAATGACAGCATCTCCTCCACTGCCCTCAACCACCAGCTAGTCCGATAAAAACTGCTGCTAGCTAAATTCTTGCAATCTTAGGAATGGGAAGTAAAGTCTGTCGAATTTGGCGAGTCAGAAGGAGCCAGACACAAGGAAAATGTCTAACTCGCCCTATTGCTACAGGGACGCTCTCTGCCCAACTGCAGGTGCTCACATCAGTCAAAACTCCAAAGAAAAATGTCCTCAGTCCAAAAACCTACTTCTATCTCACCCTACCACTCAAATTAATAAATAAAACATTGCTAAAAGATACATCTGCTGGCACCTTCCCTTCATCTGGATGTTTGAGCTTTTCTTTGGGGGCTCCAGAGGGTGCGAGACCTATCAAGGACCTCGATTTCCTCTTTTCATGTTTTTCCTGTATGTAATCTCCTACAGTTCGTCCTCTTACGTTTAGCCATTCAGATTATTTACAATGAACTCTCCTTCGGTTGGGGTTTGGTATACCCTTTATAGTGGTGCAGCTCCACCACTCCTGGGGCCTATTGGGTTCCACTCTCTTTTTCTTGGATTTCTCAGATTAATACTTGGACTTAATTCAGAGCGCTTTTCAGTCTTTTAATGATGCATTCCAGTTTTTATGAACAATTATATTTGATGATCTTTGTTCTCTCACAACTGGTATAGTTCTTTCCCAATGTCTCAACTGATACTTGGAAACGCTCCTCTTTGGTGTCTTGGAACACATAGGTTCAGGCTCTATTAATGTCCCCCATCAATATCGGTTATGACTTTCTTTTTCCCTCCTCCAATAGATATACTCTGGCTTTCTTAATGCCTCACATTCAATATTGCTGACAGTGTTCCTTGGTATTTCACAATATAGATACTTGGGCTTACTCAATTCCCCTCACCCAATATTGTCAACAGCCTTCCTTGCTATTTCCAAATATTCACATTTGTGCTTTCTCAATGGTTCACAGTTAACCTTGCAGTTCTTTCCAATTAATGCATGTGGTCCTGGCTGCCTCCCCCCCTTCTCCGTTCCACCCCGGTACCTTCTCTCAACACAGGAGGCTTTTCAGGGTTCGGCATCCATACCAGTCTGTTTCCTCAACTCTCAATGTCCTCTCTTTCTTGGTTTCACGGCAGACTCGCACTCAGCATCTCACTCTGCTGGTATGCTAGACGTAGGTGTGCCGACGTGAGATTTCGTCTCTCTAGTTACCTCTGGTCTCTGCGATGATCAGGGCCACCACAGCTTGTTTGTGGTCACTACGCCAAGTCGGAAGGTCTACAAGACTCTGCCCTGGCCACATATTCCCTGCTGTTCGGTGCACTGGGCCTCTGGCAATTTCCTTTGGCATTCTCGCCTTCTCGAATTGCTACAGGCTCCATGGCTCGACACTGTTCCACCCCTCCAGCGACAAGGGCTTCCCCTGGTATGGCTCTCTATCCCTCCCTGATCAATGAGTCCTCGTTAAATACAAGTCCACACTCAAAGGGGCATTCCCTTTTCATCCATGCGTCGTGTTTGATGCAGCATTACCTGAAGCCAAACAAAAGGGACATTACTTGTTACTGAAGGCCATCCCATATAGGCAGATATTTATTTTAGTTTTTGGGTAGGGCGCTACATGCCCAAAGGCCTTAGAGCACAGCAAGTGGGAGGAATGCAGGAAGCCATAGTACAAAAGATCAATAGCAGAAGAAGTTAGTCAGCCTGATTAAAGAGAAGAGTTCTTATTCTTTTCTTAAAAATTGTTAAAGAGTGAGATGCTTTAATGTCAGATGGAAGGGCGTTCCATTCCCGCGGAGCATGAAAATCAAAGGTAGTTTCTCCACATGTTTTCAAGCGAAAGTGCGTTCAGTTAGGTGATAGACAACAGAGGAGCGTAGCACATGATGGGAGAGTTTTGATGATAGTCCCCTGGACGGATAAAGAGGAGCTCGCTTATTCTGCCATTTAAAGGCAAGAGACAGCGTCTTATGCCGAATTCTCTGCGTGAGTGGAAGCCAATGCAATTTCCTCCTAAAAGCGGTTACATGGTTGTGCCGAGAGAGCCCAAATACTGCTCTCACAGCCCCGTTTGGAGTGGTCTGAAGGCGGTGGATATTGACTTGTGAGGTGCCTAATAGACTATTGCAGTAATCTAGCCTTGAGTTTGCAAGCAATGACGCCAGGAGCGCTCCATTAACAATGGAAAGATTGGTCTAATCTGATGAAGCAGCTTGATTGCGTGACCACATGATGATCGTACCTGTGAGACCTATTTCTTCATAGAATGTTCAGCATCCAGACATACCCCAAGAGTTTTCACTGAGTTACTGACAGCAATGACAGTGCCCGCAATTTTAAAGTGAGAATATTGAGTATGGAGTTTCTTCAGGCGAGGACCGGATGCCATAAGAAGAAGCTCGGTCTTGGAGTCATTAAGGGCGAGTGAGCTTTCCGCTAACCAGTTCTGAATTTTATGGTAAACTAGATTTATTGTATCTGTGGCCTTAGAGTACTCCAGATAGTTCAAAGAGGATGTGGGTGTTATCCGCATAATTTGCAAATTGGACACCCAAATCGTCCAAAAGGTCAATGAAGGGTCTTTCGTAAATATTTACCAGAAGGGGTGAGAGACATGATCCCTGCGGTACACCACAGGACAGAACTATGGGATTAGCCTGGGCTCGAGGCACCGCCACTCTAGATGTCCTAGGACCAAGGAAACGGGACAACCAGTTGGCGGCAGTTTCCGAACAGTTAGCCACAGTTAATCTGTTATGCAGAGGCTTGTGGTCAATAATATCAAATGCTGATAGATCAAGCAATAATAGAAGCGCTGGGTGACTTTTTTCAATAATTTCAGTTATATTGGATTTAAGATCCAATAGAGCAGTTTCTGTGCCATGATGGGATCTAAAACCTGACTGGTGGCTGTTAAGCAAGTTATTTTCAGCTATAACATTCTGAAGCTGCAAGTATGCAACTCTATCCAAGATCTTCAAAAGATAAGGAACATTAGTAATAGGGATATAATTCTTAGGAGCTGCAGTATCCAGGGTAACCTTTTTCCACAAGGGAGTAACCCAAACATCCTTCAGGATGTAGGGTAGAGTACCAGCTTCAAAGGGAACAATGTTTGTGATCCAAGGGATCAGAGCATCTAGAGACCCTTTCAGAATGTCAACAGGACATGGGTCCCCCAGACAAGAGGTAGACTTCATGTTCTTAAAAACATCCAGGATCTCATCCTCAGTGCAGCTATGAAATGTGAATTTGGGGATTGTTGTGGATAAATCCGAGTGTGCGTTATTTGCTAAAATGGGCTCACTTTTGGGGACTAATCTGGTCAGCTGTTTAGAGATAGACAAGCGATGACGCGCAATTTTATTGGCAAACTCATACGGAATGGCCTCACACTATAGGGAGTCTTTAATAATGGGTGGAAAAGATGACGAATGACTCAAATTCAGTCAGGATTTTGAAAAGTTCTTTAAAAGCGGACTGTGCATTATTCCCCATTTACGTTCTAGGGCTATTTTTGCCCTTCTTGCTTCGACAATCTCGTTGGTAGGGGAGCAGGCTCACATCCCTAGCCTCAAAGGGGGTGGCTCCCCCCTGGGAGAAGGGGTGAATACTCTCGATTGGTCACAAGACCAAATGGGTAAATATTGGATTGCAGCAAACTGCTGAAACATTTTCTCTACAATTCTGCAAAAGCATACATCTGGATTAAATGTCCGTCTTGTTCGATAGGCACAGTCACACCTTAAATTGCTCAGCTCAAGCAATTGCAAGAGGGAGGGTTTATGATCAAACTCACAGTTGCATCGGCCATTCAAACTAAAAGAAATCATGTAAAAATAATCATTGAGAAAGCTTGTTTTAGCTAAAAATGTACAGTGAAAATGTTTTGTACTACCATGTATTGCCTTAAATGACCATTAGTTAATTTGCCAAATACCGATATCCTACCTAGCTCACCTACAAAAACAGCAGGGTCAAGGAGCCAGTCAGTGGGTTCCCTCGGGGGAGGAGGGAGCAGTGGCAGAAATATTACACTCTCTCCTTTGCACTGCAGTGGGAAAAAACATGAGTAGCTCTACCAAAGCTCTGCTGGTGTTTTCGTGTGGTCCCAATGTGTAAGGAAATCTACAGATATCACGACAGTCTAGCAATTCTCTGTTTGGAATGGCATTTGGTCTAATGACTAGCTTTGTCATAATGGTCTCGTGATTTTATGTGAAACTAAAAGCCCAACACCGTCTAGCTAGTTATGTTGTAAAGTTTTTATACTGTGCCACTATAAGAATCCCAGAGTGCTTGCACGTGCCCTAAAAGTGGAGCGCTATGCCTCAACCATGGGTTTCCAGTCCATAGGCTGTGTGGAAGGAAAAAGGGGAGGGAATAGAGGGGGAAAAAAGGGGTAACAAAAAAAGACAAACAGGGAATGGCTTACACCAGTAGGTAAAACGGAGAGTGGTAACATGGGCCATGATGCTCCAAAAGCATGCAACGTGAACCGTATTGTGAAGAAAGTTAAAAGTACGCTCAAATTTGTTTCTAGAAAAAAGGAATATTTACTTAAACCAGTTTTTATGAACAAAACTTTGGATTGGCTGCATGGTGGATTCAACAAGTGCCCAAATTACCCCTTGAAGCGTGAAGGCTTTTGTTGTCCGAGAATGAAGCTAAGGTCTCTGACTACTACTGCAACGACCAAGAAAGAAAGGATCAGCCAAGTCCAGGATAGACTGCGATAGATTACCATGACCCGAAACGTTGGGTAAGGTGAGGGTAGACCGAAATCCGACTTTCAGGAAATGGTGAAAGCCTTGGCACCCTAAATTGTATAGGCATGGTTTAGTGGCAGCACTTACCCAACCCAATTTAGACCTAATCAGGAAGTCATCTGGCAGCTCTGCATGGTTAGAGTCCGGCATGACACCTCCAGCCCACACTGTTGATGACTCTTGGATGTGTCACACTACTGCCGTGTGTGTGTGGTGCTCAAATCATGCTTGCAACATAAGCCACTACTCGACTTGCTGACCTGCACTTTAGCACCACCGTGCATCTCTGACAATAACCTAGCACGCTGGTTCTTTTCTTTCATGGCCCGGCATCATATGACTATGTGGTGCGAAAACGTATTCTGTGCTAATCTCAATGTTTTGGAACAAGTGTGGCCACAAATAGCAAATACTCTGCTGACCTGGGAGTTCCAAAGCAGCAGCACTAGCAGCCATAACCAGACAGAACCATTATGTTAATGATCTATGATTTTGGGGTTAAACCTGCACCCGGAATTTGCCCGGGAAGGTGCAGGAGAACTTTGAATGTGGTGGCTCCCATTGAGTCGATCGGCCGCCAAAATAGTTGAATAAATGCAGCCCGGTGGAATGGAGGTCACCTGTTCCCCTTTCAGCACCACTTTCCAAAATATACGAGATGTGACCCAAGTAGACCATACAAGATGGGTTACTGAATACTTAAGACAAACCTAAAAAACAGACATGAACAAGGCCTGCTATTTGCATGTCTCCAACATCCCGCTGCCCTAGGAACAGCAGAAACTACACTTACATCTACAAGGGTAAGACAGGAAGACGCTCACTACTTTGACCAGTCAGAACCAGGCATGTCGAAGCATCAATCACGCTGCCCTTGTAAAAAGCCCTGCACATAACCAAAAGCAAAGCATCAAGAGCACAGGAACAGAGATCAACCAGCAGCTGAGACCTGCAACTGTTAAAGAAACTAACCACTCAAAGTGCATACATTGCAAGTAATTACTTCTTTACCAAAATACCATTCACTGGAGAATTACATCATTCTGCCTCCAGAACTGCAACAGCTCCCCAATTCCACTGGTCTCGTCAGGACACTAGGAACCGCACTCATGTAACCTAGACTTAAACTAGAATCAAGTATCGGACTGCAAACCCCCGACTATCATGACCACAAGGTACCAGAGGATTAGACTATCCATAGCAGAGAAGGCGGATGTTAAGGTACTGGAAGACGAGATGCTTGCCAGCTATTTCCACCCCATTAACCATATAGAATGAGAACCATACACACTCAACCAATCTGCGACAGGAATCGGCTCAGGTTTTCTCACAGATCATTGGCTCCACAGGTCTCTATGCTATCTGGAAGTACTGCAGTAATTAACTCTGTCCGTTTCTACACACATGCTTGCTATCAGTATAGATGAATACCACCTGTGTATGCAGTAGTCTACAAAAGCTGGATCTTCCACCACACTCCTGGCCTTACAACTCTCTTCCTTATCGCTTCTTAGCTACCTTGGCCATTGTTCATGACCCCATCCCTGCAGCTGCCTCTAGCCAGGATTATCTCGTAGTACACACGATTCTGCTCATCTTCAGTTCTTCCCACTTCCAGTGTGGCAACCTGCTGACCATTCAACACTGGTAAGCCTAAGGTCTGGAGGACTTCAGCCAAAACAGTCACGGCTTACCCCCATTTCTCTTACCAGCCCACTGGTGTTCCATTGTGCAGCTAAAAATAGGATTGCAGGATGGCAGCCAATGCTGTGCATGGCACATTCATTTGAAATCGCCATGTGCATGCTGCTATCGAACACCAAATGTGCTCAGGTGCAAGGTTATGTAAAGAGGCCTTAAATAGCACACTTCGGCCAACAGAGTTGACCTTGCGGTGTTGGGCTCTGTAAGAAAGGAGGGCACAGTCTATTAGTCAGCTAGCGTAAAAGCAGATGCAGAAACGGGTGGCGTTGATGGTTGCAGATCGGAAGTACCCATTCCCTGTGTGCCGATATGAACATCTCTGAATTGTACAGATCTGGCAGGTTAGACGAATGGGCAGGCCCCGGATTGTACAGTGCAACAATGGACGGAAGGTTAATGGAAGATGGAGATGGTCTGAATCTGTTAAGTGCACTAGATCTGGTCGGTCTTCTGAAGGAGTGTGGGTAGTGAAAGGATGCAAGGATTTAGAAGTGAGGAGTTAATGAAGGACTGAGGGGGGTACAAAGGAGGAGTGTAGTCAGGGTGTAGCTTCCTGGCTCTTGGTTGTACATTTCACTGAAATTCTGTTACGGAGTGTCACCCAGCAGTAGCTCCATCTATCAAATTGGTTTCAAACAGATGAAAGTACAAAGAGTTTTGCAACTGCTCCTCAAACTAGCCCAGGTTTATGGTGCCCAGGTTTTAGTTGGTTGCCATTATCTTACATTTCTTTCGAAGTGGTTGATTGAAAAGTCAAGGTTTACTGAAAGTCAGGTGGTTTGCTTCCAGAGGTTTGCGTAGGGTGTTCCACAGTTTCCTGGACAGAACTGGAAAAAAAAAAGTGTATCACCTTTGCCATTTCTTGTTGTAGTTGGCGACCAGTTGGGGAACATTACCAGAGCAGCATTGCTGAATTAAGTCTTCTGGAGAGAGAGTAGTGTCGAAACTTATGACTGAGAAAGGGCCCCCATTCATGGTATGAACGATGCGGCATAGCATGTGCAGCTGGGAGAAACAGCTTTGGCAATGGTTCAGATCGGAGGATCAAGAGTGAGGGTGTTGCCCATTGTGTTTCTAAGCTCCCTTAATGTGGTTGATGGGATTGTGCAAAGGCCGATCTCTTCAGGCCAATGAATTGTGGTGGACTTACAACCTGTAGGAATGCAGAGCATCATGAATTTTAGTCAGTCTGTGGTCATCCATACGTCCATCTGCGCAGGGCAGTTTTTAATGTCTGCATTGTTTTGTGACAGGTGGTTCACAAATTTGCAGGTTTGGGTCATTTGTATAGTTGTAGCAGCAGATACCAGATCATTGATGAGGTTCAATGGGGGTGCCATGTAGATGTTGAAAAGTAGAGATGAGATTGTGGATCCTTGGGGTACCCCCCCCCACAGGTAAGCGTCAAGGCCAGGAATTGTAGAGGCCAAAGGCAGTGGTTTCTGTTCTACCAGTGAGGAAGGAGGTGATCCAGTGTAATACCCTTAGCTTCCAGTTTTTTTAGGAGGATCTTGTGACTAATCACGATGTCAAAAGCAGCTGACATGTCCAGCAGGATGAGCATTGTTTTTAAGTGTATCGCAGATGGAGCACAGAGTCCATTTTGTTCTCCTAGAAGATCTAAATCTGTGCTTTGCTTCATTAAGGAGGGGGGTTGTTTCGCTGCACCATATGCACATTTTTTAAAATGTTGCAGGATGAAAGGGGTGATTGAGATGGGGCGATAGCAGGCTGGGTCATATTGGTCAACTCTGGGCTTTTTAAACGGAGGTCTGATGTATGCAAATTTCAAATGAGCAGCAACTCTTCCGGGCTTATGGGGTCATTGAGGAGGGATAGGAAAATGGGCACTAAGTCTGGAGATTTTATGATGGATTTGTAAAGATTGGTGGACAAGAACCACAGGAGACCCTGATGGGTTGCATGAGTCAATTGTAGCTTGTAGGACTCTGCAGACAGAAAGGAGTAAGGCGATAGAAGGTGTTGGTGGAATCTCATTGGTGGAGTTTGAGTGGGATCCTTCTTTATGATATCCAATCATCAGTGTTAAACTCACCAGAGATGAAAGAAAATACGATTATACTGGATTTCGTCTGGGAAAATAGTGTGTTAAAGGGATATAACTATTAAAAATGGAAGGAGCTGGGGGAGGGGGCAGAAAGGGGGAAGGGAGGCAGAGGGTGTAGGGGTGTCCCGCCCATAAAAACATTTGATAGTCAGTACATATGTCTATAATTTATGTTCTATGAGGAAAAACAATGTCTAACCTATTCTTTTTTAACTGTATTCCAACTCTACATTGATCCACTAGAGGGCACTCTGAGACCAGAGAAAAACAAACCAACAGAGAACAGTTAACATGTTGGTAAATTTGGTTCAAGTTTAGGGTGGTGAGAACGCTTACAAAAAAGGGTAATCGTTAGCTTTGGTAGCGAAATATAATTTTCATTATTTAGTTGCAAAGGTATTTTTGCAGCGATAAAGAAAAATAACCAACTTTTATTGTCGATGCGAGAATTTACAGCAATCTGGTCAGAGCACGTGTAGTGGTTTGCTTTGCAGGCTGTGGGTTTTTGAAATCTCCGATGATCCTATACATTTCCCTTATGCGGTTATGCGCTGAAAAAATGTCTGAAGTAGTGTGCTTTCTTTGCTCGCACTACTTCAAGCTCTGTTAAGGCGTAACTGTTGATGGTAGGTAGATTTGAGATGTTTTGAACGACTACTTAGGAAAGTGGGGAGGGGGCAATCAGATCCAATGCAGAAACAATGCAGTTGTGAATTAGGTTTTGCATCCACTGTGGTTCTTGGTCCATCTGCCAGCCTGTAGATTTGGTTGCTTCTAGCCTTCCAGTAGGGACTTCATACGTATTTCTTTCCACGGTCTTGACACAGTCGAAAGTTCTTTTAATGGACCAGCAAGCATGATTTCTCAGTGAATATTGAAAGATCTATATATGTGATCTCTCCAGAGGTGATGAAGAGCGGGCAGTGGCTATGTTTTCATTAAAGAAAATGCCATCCAAAGTGTGACAGCTCTGTATGTGGCATCCTTAACCATCTGTTTGAGGGTTAAGGTGGCATAGTTTGCTCCAGGTTGGTTCAAGTGGCCATAACGGACTAGCTTCTAAAATGACTGCACCATATGGGAAGGTTAAGTGGGCCAAGACAACTTCAAGCACCTGTGAGTTCAGAGGGTAGGGCCAGACCTCTCATCTTTTCATATAGGCATGTACGAAAATGCTTTTTTTTAAAAATCCAGAGTTCAGCAAACCTTAGATTCTTTAGAGATGCAATTTTGTGGCTGTGTTGGTGTCGGTGGTCAAAGGGGAATTGAGTTTGAAGGATAACACTCGACCACAGCGTGCAATCCTGTAACATACTCTAACTCAGTCTTGTAAAGCACAGTTCAGCCACGTTTAGAGTGTCTTGGTGCTGGCTCATACAAAAAGAGGGCAGGGAAGATAATGCGGAAAGGAATATTACTGACCAATGACCTACTGTAGAGCCAGTTGGTAGGCCGCTTTCCTCCATGCTTGGAGGTTATTTTGTCCTACAGGGACACGAGCATGACAGAAAGCAGAACATTATAAACTCAAAACAAGCAAGGCACACGTGTGCATGCCCCACTCCACCCACGAAATCCTCTCCCTTGCACATATCCAAACTGCCAGTCATTGTTGCAGTGTAAGCGAGGTAGCATACTACTTCAGGGCAATGGTGGGACGATCACAGATTAAAGGGGACTATGGTCTTTGAGTACAGCAGACACTATGGCAACATTCCTTTCCCTCCATACATCTAAAGGATTATAAAGCAACCAGAACTCTGGGCGGATGGAATGCAGTATTCCAATGATTTAAACGAGGACGAAAAACCCCGTCAACATCTTTAGCCAAAGAGGCTGCAAAGGAAGGGTGTCCTCCAGTATGACATGTTTTAACTGAGCATGCTTGGCTTTCATCAGATGTGTATGGAGAAACCTTGGGGGCTACTACTTGCTAAACGTATAGCAATTCAGAATGCAGACCATCACCCTCCATGCAATGGGGGCATTCCCCATTTTAGGGCAATGGGTTGCCCTCTGCCATAAGTGAAATGTCTACTAGCAGCGCCGCATGACCTTTGCCTTTACAAAAAAAATGTGTGCGCCTTTGTCATGTCGAGATTGTGAAGCGCTTTTTCTGCATCGGATGAAGGATGGGGTAAAAAATAATGGAAGGTTCATTTCTTGGACAATGTGCACGCCAGAGACCATCTTGGATGAGTGTGAACACTCTGGCCTTCTAAAAAAGCCATGAATGGAGAAATCCTCGCACGGTGCTTGAAGCTTAACAATTCGCCTTGCTAATGTGACTGCCACCAAAATGTCAGACCTCCATGAGATCAGGCTCAAGTCCACAGAGGCGATCGTTTGAAGGGCTGGTGCATCAGAGCAGACACCTCAACATCCTCCCTGGAACCTAAACATGGTTATGGTGTGCAGAAACTGCCTTAACGGGTCCTTGAAATGTCTCCTAACAATAGGATTAGTCAGCGAGAAGTCACATGGACCTTCAAAAAGAGGAGCATTAACCACTGAAAGACAGAGCCTGCATCAGTCTGGCTTCATGCCAAATTCCACCAGATGGATAATGAAGGATAGGATGTCATCCAGCTTCGCCAACAGGGAGCGCATGTCCCTCACGCACATATAGCTGAATCTGGTCCACTTGCTAGCGTATTGTGCTCTAGTGGAAGACTTCAGAGGAGCCTTTAGAATGTCCAGATTTCGCTAGTAGGACAGATGCAAACGATCATACACCGGGTCTTCAGGAACCAGGTTACTAAGGACTTGGTTTCTCAACCAGGCCCTTTAGTAGCCTGAGCACTGGTGATGGACGAACAAGCTTCACCCCCCACCACCCCTCGATTTCTCCCCCACCCCCCGCCCACAAGAGGAGATTGGACCTCGGAGGGAGGGGCCAATTAGGCTCTGCTCAAATGGTATCCAAAATCAATCAGACCGTGGCGATCAATCATTTTGGCCTTTGAGGTGTAACTTGTGGATACAACCTCAGGATCAGAAGAGGTGGGGGAACGCATATAGGAACTGAAGGTCCCAGACGAAGCAAAAGGTATCCCGCAAAGACTCGTCTCCCAAGCTGTTTCGCGTTGTGCATGGTGGTGGGGGAGGCAGTTGGATTGATTGAAGTGTTCCACCAATGGAAATCCCCACAATTGAAATATTTCATAAGGCAGGTTCTACCGATCAGTCCCACTCGCGGAGTGCGCATGCTAGTCCGCCGAGTGAACATGAACTCACATGGGGTTCCCTCATGTGTGAGGAGACTAGATGAATGCCATGTTTTATAGCCCAGTTCCAAAAATCTTGTTTCAGCCTGCATAGTGCAGATCGTCTTGTTCCACCCAGTTTCTGAATGTAGACATAGTCCTAGGATTTTCAGTTAAAATAAGAATCCTCCACTGCAAAGAGAAAAACTGCCATGCAGACTAGAAAGACTGCTTTTAGTTCAGTATTGGCATAGCTGACCTAATGACAACTTGACCTACTCCAATATGACCACATCTTTTCAGTCCAATTCGGTAGGTCAAATGGTATATTTGAATTAAAAAAAAAAGTTGTGGGGTACGGGAATAATAGGTTGAGATGGGGAAGTCGGGGGGGGGTGGCGAGGGGGTTCAGGGGGTCTCCCCCACATTAGGTAAAAACAAATTTGACCAAAACAATTAGGTCCAATTGGCAGTAGGTCACGTTTTTTAGGTCAAACAACCCAAATCCGTTAGCTCCAGGGTGTTCATGGTAAGATGCATCAGTAGAACTAGAGATTAGGGGTTCACTCAAACTAAAGGAACCCCATTGGAGAGGTACAGCGCAAGAGCCCACTATGATGTTCTGCATCACCTGGGGGAAACGTAGAGCAATGACCGTGGATGAATGTCCAGTTCCCAGTTGGATGGTAGATGCAATTGAATGTTCCTCATGAGCAAACTTGCATGCGGGTCTGCAAAGATGAGAATCGATCAGTCCGCGCAATCAAACATTAATGTTGGTACCCTCAATGAATGCAAGAAAACAGCTGCAATCTCTTAAAAGGCATGCATCCTCTATTGAGTTGGGAAGATACTGCTCTATGATATTTCCCATTGGAATCCTATGTAGATTAGGGTCTGGGCTGGAAATACCAATGACTTCTCGAAATTCACTGGAATAGAGGTCTTTGAGGAAGAGGTTCCACAAATTAGCCAGTCGTCCAGGTAAGGGTAGATATGAATGGCCACTTTAAGGAATGCTGCAACTGACAACATGACCCTCATGAAACATTGGAGGAGCTGAACTGAGACCAAATGAGAGGACGTTGTACTGATGTAACAGCAATTCTGTGTTGCAAAGCAGAGAAAACGTCTGTCCATGACCTAGAGAGGCAGGTGCAAATAGTCATCCTGAAACCCAGACAAGCAGCCATGCAAGAGTTAATATTTTGAATCTGTCTCGAGGCAGAAAATAAATTGTAATCTGGAAGATCAAGAATTGCTCAGGGTCCCGAGGTCTTCTTTTTTTGGACGGCAAAAATCCTTGAATAATACCCTTCCATCACCTCATGAATTTGTAATACTTTTGGCTCCCACATGAAGCAGATTGCCAATCTCAGCCCCGAGATCTTATGAAACTTGTTGGTGGGGAAAAGGGTGTGGCGAATGTGGGCTAGGGGGTGAAAGCGGGAACCAGAAGCTAGGCATCCTACATTATCTGCTCCCAAGATAACAAGTGTCCTTTCCTCCTGCTGGCGCATAAGGTGTACTTTGACTGTAAATCAGTTCTTTTGTTTGCTGCTGGAAGCTGAAGAGGAGGGGGATAACACTTCGAGGTGAGCTGTTTTTTTCTTGCCTCAGAATCGAACTGTCAGTTTTGTCACTATGGCAGGATTAGAACAGCCCGAATCTAAGTAACATTTTTGGGCAATCAGACTTGCATATGATGAAGACCTGAAAGAGGTTTTCGTAGAGATAGCCGAAAGTAACTTTGCTGTCAAAGTAATCTTCTTCCTTGAGGAGCAATACGTTAAATGGAAGAGTCGCAAGCCATCAAAAGGAAGGCACTTCCCTTCCTTGAATCAGGGGGGATTGGGGGGGGAGTGATTTGTGCCTTTGAGGCACTCCTTGCAACAGAGCTTCAACCCCAGGCACATACCTCTGGATGCTTCAACATAGCCAACTGCGTTCTTCAGCAGGTGTGTGACCAGCTGTGAGGCGTACAGGATTCAAGACATGAATGATTTTCTTTTAAGTTCTGGCAACAATCAAAATTCTGCCATCTCTTTCAACAGCTGTAAATTGCAGGCCTGCAGGAAAGCATCTCCTTTAGCTTGTCTGAGGTGGAGGCTGCTTTTGGTGTTGACATTCCACCCCACTCCATCATACGTGTTCTCCTCCTTCCCAGTAAGGATAGTACAAGTATCCAATCTTCCATGCTGTTGCTGTAAGGCTGCTGAGAACTGCCTACTGAGCTGCAGGTGGTGGGAGTAGGCACACATTCAAGTCGGAAAAACAGATTTTTGCATTCAATTTCCTATTGGTATGAGGAACATTTCCCATAATTTGCAGCCTCTTTTAGAATGTTTGACTGGATCAGGGTTTCAGGACGTGGCTTGTTTCGCCAACAATACCCTAGGTTTAACTGGCGTGGCTAGCTGACATACAGGTCTAGGTACACCACGATACCCACCACGCATTTATGGAACGCTGTAACAGAACGCTTTTCACATCACCATCACATGGAAGGTAGTATCTGATGCAGAGTGAGAAGGCGGAGGGCCCAGTTGGAATGGGTCAATGTTTGTATCCACTGGCAGTTCCTTTGGTGGTGGAGAAACCACTGTCACTGGTGAAAGACGCTGAAGTGCAGGAGGTAGTTCAGGCACTGGCTGCAAAGTCTGAGGCTGCTTTGTCAGAATAGGGGAAGCCTATATTGGTGCCGGCGGTTACATAGGCAGGATTACTGGAGCAGAGTGGCAGAGGAGGAAGACCACATTAATAACACCACTAAGGAAACCCCTCATGGATGGCAGCATCCACTTGTGCATAAAAGGTTTCAAGATTTTCTTCATGAAGGGTAGAGTGAGCCCTCACTGACTACACAGACTCTGGAGATAACGATACAGAGACCGAGTTGAAAACATCATAGGGTACAGAATTCTTTGCCACCTAAAGTGTTGTACTGAAGGAAGCCTAATCTCAACTGGATGGGATGCAGATCAGTTAATAGGCAATAATGAAACCATAGTTATTTAATGTATGAACAAGAACAGTTTGTGTTCTATAATCATATATATTTGTTATATGATCAACCCTCATCTGCCCATCCTATACTGTAAACCGTCTCCTGTAAAGAGCTTTGTTGCTGCTTACGTAAACATATACATAGCAGGTTCTTGAAATGTTGCATTCCAGTTTAAACCACCATGTCTACCATTCCTGGCATCATATACAATCATTTTTTCTCAAATTCGAAGTTTGGTTTTCCCACTTAATCGCAGTGTGCAATACGGGCCAAATCGATTGACTTCCTTCGATATGGTTTAAGTGTCAAAACTGGATTACATCAACATTTCCTTTGAAATTGGTTGATACACCTCGCATTAAGATGTTATGTTCGCTAACAAGAAGCCCAAGTGCAGGGTGTGGGACACTGGTAAAACTGGGCGTTTTAAATGAACCACAGTAGCATCATTTGACGATAACAGACATTTCATGTGTTCCATTATAATCATTTGGGATATGTTTATAGCCCGCCCATTAATGCTGCATTCCTTTTGAAACATTTGAAATCTGTGAAAAACATGACTTGAGCATTCTGGCTGACATTTTTGAAGTGACCACTTCACCGTGGAAATGATTAACTACTCGGCAATTTTTCGTTGTCTTCCTGAAAACTGGTTTATGCATGTAGTTGGCACATCACCATTTATTACACCTTCAGTTCTAGCGTTTGGTAGGCAGACAAACTAACACAATCAAAGCAACCAAACTCAGCGAGATGCACAGGTCGGTCAACAGCTACCAGGGCATTTGAGGAGGCCAAATTTAAACAGCAGGACATACAGGGCCAATGCATCACCTTCTGGGAAGGACAGCTTAACGGCAAGCTGGATGTGGCAGATGGATGCCTTCACAGGTATTCCAGCCCAGGAGACTACCCCTGCCTCTGGCGGGAATACACATCACAAGCACTCATCTGGTACAGGCTTAGTTAACACAAATTGAAGTGTGACCCAAGAAAGGCCAGGCAACGATATGTCATTTATAACGCGCCTGTACACAAGTGTTTCTAGGCGCGACAAGGGAGGGAGGACAAGACAAACAAACTTACTAGACATTGTGCCAAAGATCTGGCAAGTGCGACAACGCAAAGGAAGGGAGAAGAGGTAAAGTGCCAGGGAGAGAAACGGGGGGAGGCCTTGGGGGGGGGGGAGGGGTCAATCAGGGCAGCACTGCTCTGAGGAAGTGCAGCGCTGCTCTGGGTAAGTACAAGGAGGCAGGCGACTGTAGGGTTACAGTTACAGCCCCAAAGTGCTTGGTAGGAGCCTGGTACCAAGTGAGATTCTGAGGGTAGCCAAGCAACCAGTCAGCACAGCAGACTAGTAGGTCAGCAGGGGAGCAAAGGAGAAAAGAAGGTATTGAGCCGCTTCCAGAACATCAGGTGGTCTGGCTCAGGTTTGCGACGGGCAGGGAGGCCATTCCAGAGAGGCGCCAGCAGAGGACAGATCTATCCCCCACTCTCTTACTAGCAAAGCGTCTGACCCTCAGAGAGTTGGAGGTAGCTGAGCGAAGGGCGCGAGAAGGAAGGTATTTTGGAAGAGAGATGGATGCAGTGCGGGCACCAGCCCCAGAAAGCCTTGAGGGCGATGCAGAGGATCTTGAACTTGATCCTTGCAGCCACCGGGAGCCAGGGGAGAGATTTTAGGGCTGGAGATATTTGGTCCCTGGGCTTGAGGTCAAGGACAAGTCTAGCAGTCCTGTTCTGGATTAGCTGCAGAGGGCGAACAGTATAGGAAGACCGATCGAGAAAGAGGCTGTTGCAGTAGTCCAGTTAGGAGATAACCAGGGTTCTGGAGACAGTGGGCTTCTGGGGGAAAGTGAGAAAGGAAGAATACCACTGAGGATGGGCAGCTGGTAGTGGGCCTTCTTTGCAAGGTCTGTGAGGAGAGAAGGAGAGAGTGAAGTCGAGAGGACACCAAGGTGTTTCGCCTCACTAGACTCCAAAGGGGGAGGGCGACCAGAGTTAGAGAGGGGAAAGCGGGAGCAGAAGTCCCAATGAGAAGGATCTAGAACTTACTGGCATTAACGCTGAGATCGTAAGAGGCGCACCAATCCTGAATCGTGGATAGAAAGTCAGCAAAAAGCGAGAGAGGAGAGGAGGATGAGGGGCACCTGAAAGAGCGGTCATCCAAATAACACTGAAAGTTAGGGGAGAAGGTAGAGATCAGGTGGGCCAAGCGGGCCAGGTAGAAATTGAAAAGCCAAGGTGAGAGGTTTGAATCCTGGGGGACACCACATCTGGAGAGAAAGAGCCCAATTTGTACTTGGGATCTGTCAGTCAAGGAGGAAGGAGGTCAACCACTCCATGGCCAGATCCGTGATGCCCAGGTTCCACGGAGTGGACTGATCAGACTGGCGTGATTGACCGTGTCAAAAGCAGAGGAAAGGTCAAGAAGGATCAGGACTGAAGGAAAGCTGGAATCAAGATTAGAGAGCAGATCTTCACGGGTGTTCAGAAGAGCAGTTTCCATGCCTCTGGTTGCTCTGAAGCCAGACTGATGGTTCAGTGTGGAAGTAAGGCAGATGGCCACATTTTGCAGGAGTTTGCACAGGAAAGGAGTGATGAGATCGGGCTATAATTTGACAGACAAGTAGGATCGGCAGAAGGCTTTTTGAGGAGGGGGGGTACACAAGGGAGTACTCTAGGAGAGAAGGGAAAGATCCAGTGGCGAAAGAGTGATTGCAGAAATCAGCCAAGGCTGGCACAAGGATGTCAATATGGTCCTTGATAGTTCTGGAAGAGCAGGGGAGCACCTGTTTGGACAACACTTTCATAGATAGGACTCGTCTAAAAACATCGTCAGGTGTTGTCAGAGATTAAAAGGAGAAAGGAGTGAGAGAGGCAGCCAGAGGGGGGCCGAGAGGTAGGAGAGGAAGAGGAGAGAGGACAGGATGTCCTGAGTTTTAGTGGTAAAGTGAGAAGCCAGAACCGTACAGAGGGCTGGGGAGGGAACAGGAAAGGTTGACACTGCAAAGGTTTTGGCCAGTTCCTTGCAGATTTTAAGCAGTTCGGCAGTGTTGCTCGAGGCTGCAGAGACGAAGGATTGGATGTGGACTCTCTTCTTGGATAGGACAAAGTCTTTATTGCCTTTGGAACACGCAAGTTTGTCAGAGGATGCACCAGGAGCCCTCCACTTCCACTCAACCACACTGCACTTGCGTTTCAGGGCAGCAAGGTTGGAGTCATACCAATAGTTGCACTTGGAGGTAGGCTTCAGGCGGATTCTCATGACATGGGCAAGCATGTCGGGAGTGTGGAGATAGAAAGAGGCAGGTTAGAGAAGGCTCTGTCAGAGTGGGAGTCCGCCGCAGGCGTAGGCAGAGCATGGAAGGTTGGGCCAAAATCATCCACTGACACCCGCTTCATGGGCCGAATGACTAAGAAGGTGAGTGGCAGTGCTGAGTTGGGCTTAGCCTGAAGTTTCAGGTGAGAGTAGAGCAGAAGGTGGTCAGTCCAAGAGCGAGGAGTGGTGCGAGGGTGATGTCTGAGGAGATGGGAACATTCAGGGTGTGCCCGGTAGAGTGTGTCTGACCAGAGGGTAGAATGGAAAGAGTAGCAGAGGTTGCGGAAGAGTCCACAGGAGGGATTAGAGGTGGATGTTTTGGTCTCAGAGCAGGATATGTTGAGAGGTCGAGGAGAGGTCAGCCCACTCTGAAAGGAAGAGGCCAATCTGGCCAGGTGAACTGTTGGAGGGCACCATCAGGGAGAGTCCACGTGAGATAGAGAGCCTACAGACCAGGCAATCAAAAGGAGGAGTAGGCCTGCGTAGGAATGACAAAAGCATGGGCCCACTCTGGAAAGGTCAGAGATACTCCACCTCCAGGCCGGTTGGCTCTGGGTTTGGAGAGATCTTGTAGCCATCAGGGGGGGAGAATGTCAGAACTCGTGACAGAGCTGCCCGTGAACCAAGTCTTGGTGACAACGAGGACATCCAGGTCAAGTTCTTCGAGGAGGTGGCAGGTGTCAGAGGAGTGTTCGACAGCAGAGAGAACATTGAGAGAAGCGACGTGGAGCAGGTTGCCACATTTGAAGGTCTTCCAGGGTGGGGAACAGGCCAGAGGTACACCCAGCGGAAGAGGTAGAGGGGCCCAGGTGTGAGCAGAGATGGTAGCAGGAGATGGCATAGTAGTCAGGAAAGGGGTGCTAGTAGGAGTAGCAGGAGAAGAAAGTTGATAAGACACGGGAGACGCCTATCGAAAAGGAGGAGATTCGGCTGAGTGCCCAGGACCAAGATAGTACCATTCAGATGGACATTAATGATGGTCTTGGAGTGGAAGGAGCCACCATTAATGGGTGAGGAAGAGAGAGGAGAAAGAGCTGAGACCATATGAGGGGTCCATAGGTCTGGAGAGGGAACTACAAAGAGGATGTCAGTGAGAGGCTGTCTGGAGGAGGCACTGATGTAGGTATCAGTGATGGGGAGGCCTGGGTTGAAGACATGAATGTACTTTTTGAACTTCTTTCTTCCAGACTTAGTGGCCCTCTTCCTGCTCCCATCTGTGAGGCTATGAACCTTGGGGTCATCTCCGACTCCACATTCTCCTCACATCTCTGACGTCTCTAAGAAGTCAAACTACCAACTGCACGTCCTCAGAGGTATTCTTCCTTTCCTCTCCTTCCCCCAGCAGCTCACCGTCTCTAGAGCTCTGGTTCTCTCTAGGCTGGACAACTGCAACAGCCTCTTTCTAAATCTGCCTGCATCTACTCTCCGCCCTCTGCAACTTATCCAGAACAATACTGGGAGACTTGTCCTTGGCCTAAAGCCCAGGGATCGCATCGCTCCAGCACTGAAATCTCTGCATTGGGGCCCAGCGGCTGCAAGGATTAAGTTCAAGACCATCTGCATTGTCCACAAGGCCTTCTGGGGCTGGGGTCCTCAATACCCCTCACTTGAGGAGAACCATCTCCGGTTCCGGAAGCACCTCAAGACCTTCCTCTTTGCTTCTGCCTTCTCTCTTCTTATCCCCTGCTGATTTCCTGTCTGATACTGCACTGGTCACCTGGCTACCCTCTGATTTCGGGCCCAGGTCCCTGCCTGCCCAGTTGCACACCCGCACTGCCTCCAGGCAACCCTTGCACTTGGATCTGTATCTGTAACCCTACAGGCCCCCTACCTGCACTTTTGGATACCTGCTGTCTGCACTTACCCTTGCATCTGCCATCTGCTGGCTGCACTTCGTTATTGTTTTGATTCCATGTACAGCACTGCCGCCTCCCCTTTCCCCTAGTACTTTTCCCCTCCCCCCTCCCCTGCACTTGCCCAATCGCAATGTCACTTGGCATAGTAAGATCGTCGTCACTATCCTCCCTCTGCTCCCACTTCCTTGCCTTGAAACATTTGTGTATAGGCACGTTACAAATGCCATATCATATAATATCGTTGTCCGAGGGTTAATGCTCCTCATATTGAGGTGAGGGACTTAAAATATACTTTCCTTGGTAAAGCAACATACGTATTTTCAGGCATCAAAGGTTTTACAAACTGTGGATTCGACGCTCAAGGAGTCGTCAAAACCTTTGACTTCGATGGCGCCATAGGTTTAGATGGCGCGCTCGACGTCGACGGTACAGCTGGTGTCAATGGCGCAGCCGGCATCGATGGTGCTGGCATCGATTACCTCAACTTGTGCTTATGTTTTCGGCTCAAGGGTCCTTCTATGACATGTCATCGCGATGAGGATCAGGTCTTCAACCTGGGCTTGAGGGCATGCAGGATTTGGCTCAAGCCCTTTCCTTAATGGCTTCTTTTGAAGGCACGGTAGGAGCATGGCTTGCCGTGGGTTTTTGCTTTTCAAATATTTTTAGCATTTCTGCTCTAACTGCTTCCCATTCGGCCAGTGTGGAGTTTTTTGTGTTTTTTGGCTGTCTCCGTCGGGATCAACCGGGACCTCTCCAAAAGCTTACCCGGGTTCTCCGATTTCCTCTTCTCCGAGCCAGAGCGTTGGCTCGTGGTTGATGGCGTCGGTGAAAGTGCGCCCTGCCTGGCAGCTGAGGAGCCCGACCGTTCAGTGCTCCCTGTGCCCGCGGAGTTGCGGTGCTTTGCCTTTTGTTGGGCCCCCCGTCGCCAGAGCGCCCTCAAAGGACTTAGAAGACTGCTCGGACCTCTTCTTCTCACCTACCGCTGGGCTCTTCCCTTCCAGCCAGTTGGTGATGCAGATACACCGATCCTTCATGGTCCGCTCCGGCATGTTCTTGCAAAACGCACAGTCCTTCTCCATGTGCGTTTTTTCTTCGTGAAGGCAGTAGAGGCATCTAGAATGCTCGTCCTCTTTGAAGACATTCTGCAATCCGCATCCAGGGCAGTTCCTGAACAGCTTGGATCCGGGCATCGAGATTTTCTGGAATCCTCCAAGAAGCGGAACTCTATGAAAACTTCACCCTTGAGGGGCATAGAAAATTCCGAAAAGGATCCCTGTTGATCGGAAGTAGAAACGGTGGAGCTTGAGGCTTGATTGACCGAAAAAATGAGATTAAACTCTTTGAAAAAACGCAAAACGCAGTAAAAGCTCGAGAGCGAGGACTCCCAACACTTGAACGTGCGGTAGAAATCTGAGGATGGCTGCCAGAGGAGGGGCTTAGGAAGAGGGAAGTCATTGGCTGGGGGCAGTATGACCCTGAGACCAGTGAATGGTTATTAGGAGAAAGACAGTTCAGAAACGAAACTGGAACTGATTTTCATGAGCATGTGAATCCCTGCCAGACCCCATGCTGAAGAAAATACAGTACACAGGGTTTTAAATAAGCAATCTCCTGGTACATATATTTTACAAAAATGTGTTCTATTAAAATGCGAAGATTTATCACATACCTTAGATTTAATATCTTGACTACCTTAGAACACACTTGGAGAGGGGCCAAGAACCCTCGTAAAGATAAAGGGCGCTTATGTAAATTAGACGAACAGTGCGCCCGACAATCTAACTCAATGTGACAAATTGAAAGTTGAAAATATTAAAAGCTACTCTAATTACTCATTAATATTGCGCACATCGAAGAGCATCAATTCTGGTCTGCTATTAATAGTGCAGAATCGATTTTCATGACTGGGACAGCATATCATGTACAGAAGAAGGTATGTGGTATGATCTCTCATTTGGCTGATGTTTTAGATGGAGATTGATCATTAAGATAGCCAATATTGATATTGGATTTTGGTGTGGAGACCATTGATTGATATATTTGTGTTGGCGCACTTTGTTCCTTTATGTATTCTTTTATCTATTTATGTATTTTAAGCTGTTTTATTTGTGTAAAGGTTTGTATTAACCATAAACACAACGCATAAAATAAAAGTTGTCTGCAAGTGTCACTGAACCTTATTTAGAAGCTGATGAAATGCTGCAATAAGCACGTTGGACAGTTAAGTTTGTATTGGGAACTCTTGAAAATATTGTGTTCTCATTTTATGCACTTTAAAATGTAAAAACCTAATTTAAGTATTACTTATTGGTGGACAGTTTTGCGGTTACGTTGCTCAAGACTTCGGTGCACCAGTTTTGGAGTAGGGGGTAAGGAACAAGTTACTTACCTGTAACTGTTGTTCTCCAGCATGGGTCTGGCATGGATTCACATGCTCATGAATATTCCCCGTCGTCAGGCTGGGAATCCTCGGTAAAGAAAAAACCAGTATCAGTTTCGTTTCTGATCTGTCTTTCGTAGTAATAACCAATCACTGGTCTCTGCGTCATACTGACCACAGCCAATGACTGCCCTCTACCTAAGCACCGCCTCTGGCAGCCATCTTCAGATTTGGAAGCACGTGAAGTGGCAGTATGACCAAGTGAAGAGCCGCAGAGGGGTAGGCGGGAGGGTTCGCATGTGAATCCATGCCAGACCCATGCTGGAGAACAACAGTTACAGGTAAGTAACTTGTTCCTTCTCCAGCATGGGGTCTGGCATGGATTCACATGCTCATGAATAAAGAATACATAGCAGTACACACATGCACAACCACGGGAGGTGGCAAAGGCTCAACATTAAGCATTACATCAAACTCAACATTAAGCATCTTACCTCCTCACCAGGCTCACCTCAGGCGAACAGGTTGCGCAGCAATGCTTGGCCGACCCTGGACTCCTCCCTGGAATCCCGATCGACGCAGTAGAATTTCGTGAAGGTGTGCGTCGACCTCCACGTAGCAGCCCTGCATATGTCCAGCAGGGGCACACCAGAAAGGAACGCCGTGGTAGCTGCGATCGCTCTGGTGGAATGGGCTCTCGGACGGCCAGGCAGCGGTCGGTTTGCCAACCGATGACAGTACATGATACAGCCGGAGAGCCATCTGGAAATGGAAGCCTTCGAGAGAGCCTTCCCCTGATTGACAGGTCCAAAGTTCACAAAAAGAGTTGTGACGTCTTCCGAAAACACTTCGTGCGGTCCACGTAGAACTTCAGCGCTCTAGCCACATCCAGCGAGTGCAAAGTCCTCTCAGCCGGCGACGAAGGCGACGGGAAGAACACAGGCAACACCAAGGGTTCGTTGAGATGGAAGTCCGACGGTACCTTGGGCATGAAGGAGGGGTGCGTCCTGAGCACTACCCTCGTGTCGTGAAAAGTCAAGTACGGGGCCTTGCAGGAAAGGGCCTGGATCTCTCCCACCCGTCGTGCAGAGGTGATGGCCACAAGAAACGCTGTTTTCCACGACAGAAACTTCAACGGGGCCGAGTGCAGAGGCTCGAACGGAGGTCCCATGAGCTTGGTCAGCACCACGTTGAGCTCCCACGCCGGGGCCGGCGCCTTCACCGGCGGGAACGATCTGAACAGTCCCTTCATGAACTCTTTCACCAGACGATGAGACCACAGGGACAACCGGCCCGTGGTTCTGGTGTATCGGGAGATCGCAGCAAGATGAATCTTGATGGACGCGTGTGCCAGTCCAGCTTTGGCCAGCGTCAGCAGGTACGGCAGTACCTGGGGAGCCGTAATCCGTAGAGGGTTAATCTTCTGTGCGTGGCACCAGACAGAAAACCTCTTCCATTTGTGTCCGTAGCATTAAAGAGTCGAGGACGCCCTGGCCTTTGCAAGAACCTCTCTGCAGTCGGCCGGTATGTCGTATCCTCCAAACTCTAGCGCTGCAGGAGCCAGGCCTGCAAGTTCAGCAATTTCGGGTCGTGGTGGAGGATGGCGCCTCCTTCCCTGGAGAGCAGATCCGCGTCCACCGGCAGCTTGATTGGCGGGGACGCTGACAAGTCCAGAAGGTCCAGGAACCATATCTGCCTCGGCCACGCAGGTGCGACGAGGATCATCCTGCACCGTGACCTCTTGAGCTGGTTGACGAGCCGGATTAGCAGTGGCAAAGGAGGGAACGCGTAGAGGAACAGGCCCTCCCAGGGGAACGAGAAAGCATCGCCCATGCTCCTCGCCTGGGGAAACCTGCTGGCGAACCTCCGGCACTTGGAGTTCGTCGCCGTCGCGAACAGGTCGATCTGGGGTGTGCCCCACCGTCGGAAGAGGCGATCCACTAGATCCTGCCGTAGTTCCCACTCGTGGCACGAGCGCAGCTCCCTGCTGAGTGAGTCGGCGATGGTTTTTATCCCTGCCAGATGAAACGGCACCAGAAACATCCCTTGGGCGACTGCCCAATGCCACAGGTCCTGCGCCTCCTTGGACAGTGCTGGGGACCTGGTTCCGCCCTGTTTCCTGATGTAAAACATGGTGGTGGTGTTGTCGGTGAAGATCCTCACCACCTTGCCCTTGAGGGACGGAAGGAAGGACCTGAGGGCCCAAAACACTGCACGGAGCTCCAGGACGTTGATATGTAGGGATTTCTCCGTCGGGAGCCAAAGGCCTCTTGCGTGCAGTGGCTCCGTCGGGAGCCAAAGGCCTCTTTCGGTGTGCGCTCCCCACCCTTCCAGGGAGGCATCCGTGGTCACTGTCTCCTGGTGGGCTGGGGTCTGGAAGTCCATTCCCGCCGTCAGATGCGCGCGGGTGCCCCACCACAGGATCGCTCGTCGGAAACTCTCGTCGAGTGTGATCCTTTCCTCGAAGCTGCCCGTCGTTTGGATCCAGCGCGCGTCCAGGAACTCCTGCAACGGGCGCATCCGGAGCCTGCATATGGGAATGAGGTAGATGCAGGAAGACATCATTCCGAGGAGGGACTTGATGGACCTCACCTTGGCCGCGTCGGCCACCAACATCCGCTGCACCTTGCCCAGGATGGTCCTGGTCCTCTCCTCCGACGGGGAGGCCAGAAGGGACACTGTGTTGAGCCTCGCTCCCAGAAACGGAGCGTCTTGCGCGGGTACCAGGTGGGATTTGGCGTAGTTCACGGAGAATCCCAAGTCCGTGAGAAGTTGGACGGTCCTTGCCGTGTGAACCACGGCGAGCTCCCTCGTCTTGGCTCGGATGAGCCAGTCGTCCAGGTAAGGGTAGACGTGGATCCCTTCGCGGCGCAGCTGCGCCGCCACCGGTGCGAGGCACTTGGTGAACACCCTGGGTGCCGACCGTAGTCCGAAGGGGAGGGCTTTGAACTGGTAATGACGCCCTTGGACCACAAACCTGAGGACATTTCTGTGCCCCTTTAGGATGGGAATATGGAAGTAGGCATCCTCCAAATCCAACGACGACAGGAAGTCTCCTTCCTCCAGCTGACCCAGGACCTGCTGGAGGGTGACCATCCAGAACTTTTGCGCCTTGATGAACTTGTTCAGACGTCGCAGGTCCAGGATGGGGCGCCATCCCCCCGTCTTCTTCTTCACAAGGAAGTATCTCGAGTAAACTCCGGAGCCCCGAAGCCTCTTTGGGACGAGTTCGATGGCGCCCTTCCTGAGCATCGCCTTTACCTCCAGGAGAAGTTGAGGGACGTGAAGTTCTTTCCTGGCCACGGGGGGGACGCGCGGACACCTTCTTTGAAACTCGAGCGCGTGGCCCCGGGCCAAGGCGTCCAGCACCCAACAGTCGGTGGAGATGGACTCCCACACGCTGACGAAGCTCGCCAGCCGGCCTCCCACCGGGGTGCTTCGGTGGGGGCCCGACCCCACGGCCGGTTCAATCCTGCTTCGACGAGGCTTTGCCGCCTTGACCTCCTTGGCGACGACGGCGGGGTCCGCCAGACTTGCCTCGTCCTCTGTAGGCCTCCTGAGACGACGAGCGGGCCGCTTGACGGTAGGTGGAGAAACCGCCGCCGGAACCTTTGGAGGCGCCCTTGCCTCTGCTGCTCCGAAAGGGCGTCCGTCGTTGTTGCAGAACTCCAAGGGCCCGGGCCGTCTCGGTGTCCGCTTTAATGGCCTGAAGGGAATCGTCCACTGTTTTCCCAAACAGGTTGTTCCCATCGAAGGGCATGTCCAGGACTCTGGTCTGAACGTCTTGACGGAAGTCCGTAGCCTTGAGCCATCCACGCCGCCCAAGGCAAACCGAAGTGTTTGAGAAAAAACGTGAAAAAAATAGCACTAACGCTCGAGAGCAATAACACGAGGATCCCAACACATGAACGTGCGGTAAAAATCTGAAGATGGCTGCCAGAGGCGGTGCTTAGGTAGAGGGCAGTCATTGGCTGTGGTCAGTATGACGCAGAGACCAGTGATTGGTTATTACTACGAAAGACAGATCAGAAACGAAACTGATACTGGTTTTTTCTTTACCGAGGATTCCCAGCCTGACGACGGGGAATATTCATGAGCATGTGAATCCATGCCAGACCCCATGCTGGAGAAAGAAAGCCACACCTGAAAAGAGTGATTGCAGCATCTCATGGAAGCGTTTTGTGGGCTGTGTGTGTATTTCTCCCACTTCTTCTCCCGTTGTGAGAACATAATTGTACTGTGATGACCAGTGCAGTTCTCTCTTCCGGTAACTCTCAACCTTTTAATTCCCCAGGGCAGGCGAAAAAGGGAGAAGTTTTGTTTGGGGCAGGTGACAGCCCATTGAAATGAACGGACGGGCAAGGGGCTTGGCAGGTGAATTAATTAATTCCAGAGTGGGAGATACCTTGCAACTCACAATCTTTAGGCGGGTAGGTCTTTCACATTTCAGTAAATTCAGTAACGCAAGCATTTATATTTGATATATATTTTTTAATTTTCATCAGCGTGTTAAAGAGGCCAGTATTTTTCTATCCATGATCATTGTCCAAAGAAAGTCTAGCCGTATCTAGAGCAGTGGCATGTCCAAACTCTTGACTGGAGTGGCCCAAGTAAGTAAGGCACTGACTTATGGAGGGGTGGCATCAAGTACGAGTACGAGCACGCACACACACACAATGATCATAGTTTAGGATAATGGTGTGGCACCTGGGGTGGCCAAAAATATTCCAGGGGTAGCACTTGACACCCCAGGCCACCCCTTGGACACTGATCTAGAACCTGTAGCACCGCACAGTAATGCATTACATTTTGGTCACCATGTCAGTTTCTTTACAGCCTATCTATACATCCAATAAGGGTGCAATAATCTGTATCTGTATTTTTAATCAAGTGAATAATTGTAAGAAATAATATTACATGTGTTTTCAGGTGCTCCAGGCTCACACTTGCTACAGGTGGGAAATACATGTCATAGTACTATTCGCCAGTTTCTCTGATGAAATACCCGGTCACTCTCGAGATAGCAGAACTATCTCTTCCTTTTTTTAAATCAAAAATGTGCAGTTTGTGTCAAAATCAAAGAAAAAACGTTTTAACAAATTCATTGAAGAGTTAATTCTCCTGTTTAGTTATGAACAGATTTCAAATATAAAAACATTTCCAAGAAAATAAATGAACAAATTAATCCACTTGTTTACAGGGGATCTGTTTCAAACACATCACAGAAAAGTGAATTTCACGTTTCCAATTTATGTTTTCTCCACAGTTATATATTCAACTGAACATGTGTCTCTTCAATAACAGATTAATGTCGATGTGTTAGCTGAATCACACCAGCATAACTTCAATTTTGATTTCAGAGATGCGACATCAACGCCACTACGCAAGAATGCGAAAATGTTAGTCTTTGTTGAAAGAGTAATACGAAGTGAATATTAGAACACAGCAGGATTGTTTTTGATTGATGGGCACCTTTTCTTTTTCTGACCGTTCACGTTTAAATAGTAGCAGCTTCACCTGAAGAAGGTGATAGAAGCCCCGAAACACGTAGTGGTATTGATGTGAAAACTGCATCTCTGAAATCTAAATTGAAGTTATATGCTGGTGTGGTTCAGCTAACACATTGAAATCAAGCTGTTCTTGGAATGACATGTTCAGTTGAATATAGAACTGGAGAAAACAAATTGGAAACGTGAAATTAACTTTTCTGTGATCTGTTTGAAACAGAAAGAGTAAATGGATCCTTGTAAACAACGGGATTCAAGTAATTGTGAATTTATTTTCTTGGAAATGTTTTTTATTTGAAAACTGATCATAACTAAGCCGTGAGAAGAATGTACTCAATGAATTTATGTTTAAACGTTTTTTCTTTAATTTTGACAAAATAACCTACACATACTTTTGATAAAAAAAGGAAGAGATGGTTCTGATATCTCGAGAGGAGTGACCGGGTATTTCATCAGAGAAACGTGAATAGTATGTTTCTTTACAGTCCACAGCCACACCAGCTTTTCAGGTAGTATGCTACGTTAATAACTCAATTTAGATTCACTCAAAAATATATTTTGTACGGCTATTAAAAGAAATGTGGCGTAGGATTGGCTCCTGAGGCCTGGAACCATTGTGTCTCCAGATGTTTTGGACGCCAGCTCCTGTCAGACAAAGCCAACATAGTCGATGGTGAGAGATCATATGAGTCGTAGTTCGATGTGTCATGTCGCAGATCCAACCTGGTTGGTATAAGCAAAACGGTATAAGAAATAAATCATGTTAAAAAACGTTTTTCTCCTAATCTTGCCTTTGGGGCCTTTGATATTTTCACATCGGGTTTGGAAATGTAGGCCCACTTTGCATTATTTGCCTCTTATATGTACAGGTCCCCATAGCACGCTCCCACCAAGAATGGCCTCCATCTACTCAAGTGGCTCCACTGCTTGCCTCCCCAGAGCATGCTCCCAAACTGTGTCTTTCCTTTCATGCACAAGATTGCTATAAGGTGGTGGTATTGCACAACACAGTAGTTGTCTGCTTGCAATAGGTTTAACCATTTCCCCAAAAATACAAGTGTGATTTCTCTGCATCAGTGAGACCCATAGTACATGTCTGCACGTCTATGAAAGACGCTGTCGGTCCTGAGCGAATGTGTATTTTTGCTAACTTATCCTCTGATAATCGATAATGTTATCTGAATGGTGGTTTGCAGAAGGGTGATCCCGAGCAGATAATATTAAAAGGTAGCTCATATTGATTAATTTCTGAAAATTTGTGAGTGAAAAGGGCAAAAATATTGTTCATGTGTCAAGCGAAATGTGAAATGTGGTCGAAATTAACCAACTTCACATCGAGGGATTTCTTAAGATACACTCGTGACGCCAAAAGCCCAAAACCAGAATGGTGTGCGAGTTTACATGACCAATCCCATTTTGAGGGACAGCAAAGGCAGCAGTAGCTTAAGATCCAGCTCTCTGCTTTGTCAACATGCCCCAGGTCCCATCCCCTTGGGAAAAGAAGTGAATCCTTATACCAAACTTATTAGATTCTTCCCTTCTCAAGTGCGGGGTTTTTAAATCTATTTTTGCAGCACTAACAACGTGTGGTATTAAGAGAATACCAATCCTGTTCACACACTAAAGCTAGTCCTTTGGCACCTCCCCTTCAAAGACCTTTGCTGACTACTTTGGTCTTCAGGGGAAAATGCTGTATTTTATAAACCCTAGTGTGAAAAGAAGCACAACAACATGTCCATGTCTGTGCACAATAGGAGCACACTAGTTAGATGAAACCTTAAGAGATTGGAAAGGGCTGTTGCCTAGGAAAAATACGACGGCAAATTCAATTTCTTGTGATTTTATTGTGTTTTATGTGCATGCGTTAAAAATGTACAGTAACCTGCTCTACCGGCAGGTCAGACCTGGAGTTAGATCCGTGGGCCCAACAGCAAACTTGTGATTTCCCGGTGCAGAAAGAATTTTGGTGCCGGAATTACCAGCAATTTTGCCAGCATTTTTTTCAGAACGGGGGACTAATGAACCCCATAGAGGCAAGCAATTGGACATTTTGTAATAAAAAATAAAAAAAGTTTTTTATCAAGGTTGCTGGGTTCCTTATTAAACTTTATGTTATATTAGGATAACATTGTAAGACTTCTGTAAACAAGCTCTGTAATATATACTATAATTGAATACATTATAGTATAACAGTTCTCTTTTATATTTCTTTTTCAATAAGGTATTTAATGAATTGTAATGTGACAAGTTTTAAATTTGCAATACGTTTTCTAAAGTTTTATTTTTGTTGCGCGAAAGGTTCATTTAACCATATGCACTTAAATAAAAAATAAAAAAATTATACTTTAATACTCATCCTTTATACACATTGACATTTTTGGCTGATTCAGCCCCAGATAGTGTGCATGGGACGAGAGTTCCCTCATTTTGGGAACTTATTTCTTGTATTCATACAGCCCATACGGCTGGACTGTGTTTTCTCTTTTTTCTCTTCCTTCACCTCGATCTTGAATTACTTTGACTATTAAAAAAAGGTTTCATTCTGAAATATCAATATGAAGGTGTGCGTAGTGCAACATATTTGGTTTTTCCTCCCATTATTCAGCCTAAGAGCACATACAGGACATCACAGAAGGGATTAACAATGAGATAAAAAAAATGACAGCATGAAGAACATCTAGGGGGAAAGGAAGACCGAGTTAAAATGGTAATCACTTTCCACAGTTTAATTTCATGGATTTTGTTGCCATGAATCATATCATCTCATCTCTGTATTAACTAGTTGTTGCACTCAACACAAGAACACGCACATCAAAGACCCGCAACGTTCTGGCAAGTCTATAAAGGGTTGAAAAAAACATTGCACCTGAAATGAAAAAGTAGAATTATCAATTTCAGACAAGTCACCCACAAATCAGTGCCACCCAGTAGCCATCACTTGAAGTTCACCTCCAGTTCAGAGCCAGGTGGGCAAAGCATTGTGGGTGTGCAAATGAACGCCATTGCTCCAGAAAATTGCCTTTGTCTATAAGGCAGTGTTATTGTATACATTGCCGTTTTCAACCAAAGACCAGACACAGTGACTCATTTATGCCATATAAAGACCACAGGTATATTTCTGTTAGCATGCACTACACATATATACAAAACATTTGTTATATGTCTTGAAATAGACCAAGAGAACTTTTTTACTCTTGACATGTAGTTTCCTGTGTTGCACGCTGTATTGTCATCTTTAATGAGATACCTAAAAACCACTAAATACCTAAGAACATCCAGCTCATATCTGCCCCAACTCAATTGCTTCTACTCGAACCCACAACATTAAATGCTGTATTCAACTGATTTTATTTTCAAGGCAAAAATTACAATTCATCTGCAACACCCGGAGAATACATTTTAAGACACAAACAACTTGGCAGGCAAAATAAAGTGCGTTTCCCCTCAATTCTCTACATATACTCGCCAATAGTCAATTGTCACTCACCATTTGAGATTGAAAATGTTGAGGGCTCTTTTACACAATTACATAAACAATCACATATATTTAAATACCTTTAAAAGCACATTCATCAAGAAAACCTTCTGGTTCAGTTTCTGTAAGACATTGTTACGTACAATTTTTTATTTAAACACTTGATACCACCTTAAGTTGTGGAGCATTCTAAGCATATAAATGGATAGCTTTTCTTTCAGACAATAAAATAACCTCTCTTTTAGTTTCTTAACTTCTCATCTTTAGGTAAGTTGCGAATGGTCTGCTCAGCTCTGCTGGGACACTCACAACTCAGCATGCTGCCGTCCAGACTATAATAAAACCTTCATTGTGCCAAATAAATGGCAGGTTCTGATTTCTTAATGTGCTGCATTGTATCACTGTGATACACAGCACGATATAACAATAACAAACTGGAATTTCTAGCTAGATCCATCTTTCTCTCACTGTCTAGTGATGCTTGTGTGGCCAGGAGACTGATCTAATTTAGAAATGCTCTTCTATGTAGGGCACTGGTCATGTGTTTACTTCCAGATTGAAGCCTCACCTGAAGAATGTCAGGCATGCAGTGCATAATCTAGGGTTGTAACTAACAGTGGCCGAATATTGGCAAGGATGCTAAAATGGCTTCCTCCTTTAATCAACTAGAGGGATCGTTTTTGGGCATACTTTCTTTATCTATTTAGATATAGGCTATTGCCTTTATCCAAGATGCCACAGGAGATTACTTTTAGATTTTCAAAATAAAAGTATGCACAATACCCCCGATTAGTTCAAACACTGAAAAGAGTAGGCAAACCATTAGACACATTACACCCATTCAGAGGATTTTAAACAAGTTTGCATTGAAGCAAGATTTGAAGAAGCAGCAGTGCAAATGCTCAACCTTTTTATCATTTTGATTTGCCACATTACACCGGAACACGTCCATTTTTATGTTTTGGGTATCTGAATCTGTGTCATCAAGGAATTAACAGCCACTGGGCCCTTCCTTTTACTTAAAACACTACAAACCAGCCCCTCTCTGCCACCTTGCAGGCACAAACAACCAAAGCACGCCTTCAAACCTAACAATTCTCTAAAAAAGAGGCTTGTCAAGGGAACGGGAACTGTTCCTACCTGTGCAGTTACCTCAACCATGCCCCATATTTATTGGCGAATGGGGCCATAATTACCCTCTGTTTTTTCTCTCCTGAATTAGTAAACTTGTATAGATTTTGATTTGCATTAATCTGCTTATTTTTCATGAAACAGGGCTATATGTTGGAGGTGCCAAACCCAGTGGGTTAGTTTCCTAGTGAATTTTCCTGTGCCCGGCTTCAGTCTCCCGAACCTCACAGCCACGCTTATTTACAAGCTGTATACCAGTTGGGCATCGAGTCATCCAAAACTCTGCTGGCCGTTCATTATTTTTTGTAATCGTGCAACACTAGATTAGTTTACATTATGCACAAAACCGCAAAATATAGACATTTATGAGAAACTTTATATAACCAGTAATCGCCAGTAATTATTTTTCTGTGGCTTGCATCTGCTTAGAATCACATGATTTACATAGTCCACCAACTAGCGGTTTGCTCGGAGTATTCCATCTTGGTTTCAGATTTTAAAAATAGGGCATCAACATAGTTCAAAGTGCATGATGCTTTCCATGGTTTCCAAAAACTGCACTCTAAGGATTTGGTTAAGATTTCCCAGATTCCATACTATATTTTACTGATGCTGCAAAAAAAAAAAAAAAAAAAGAGGCCGAGTCCATTAAGACCACCAGTTTTGCCCTCCACGGAGTGCTTTTCCACAGTAACATTAAACATGCTGCAAGACATGCCAGTTAACTACACAATAGAACGTTTTGTTTTATTACTTTATTTTTTCATTTGTATTTGGTTACTTTCAAACCTTTACAAAACAGACAGCAAAGAAAAGACAAAATACAAAGTACAACAATGTGTACAAAACGTACAAAATATAAGCGAAAGCATACAACTTTGATAATAAAACTCATGCTTTTAAACTAATTTTCATCCTAAACACACCCTTCTTCAAAGTTTAAGAATGCCCAAGACTTGTCAAATGCGACTACGGCCAGGCTTTCTGACATTAATTGAGGATTGAGGAGTCGCTTCCTGACTTCTTTCGAGTCAGAATTTCTTCTTTTCCACCCGTCATCTTTAAAGTATGTCATTCTTTTCAAATGCATAGCCAGGCATTCCAAAAACAGGTGCCTTACCGACTACTGAATCCTTGTTCTTACAAATCCTACAGGTTGGGTCCGATGAATCCATAAGCCCTCTCCTAATCTGTAACTCCTTCGTGGAGAGCAAGCTACCCTGTACCAGCATTAAGAGACTACGATAGAACTCCTCGGAAAGAGCAACATATGGTACAATCATTCCCCTAGGCTTATACTCATGGCTAAGCCATTTCAAAGAAGGGTAGCTATGAAATAAATTTACAGTGTACACCCAATACTGTTGTACAAAGCCCTCTTTACTTTTGCCGGATTCATTAACAGTTTTAGTGTCAAATCCCAGTTCTTTTAACACTGTTTCACAGGTGACTCAATGTTCCCAAATACGTGTCTAAATTAAGGGAGGGCTCCCCTCTCCCTTTCAGAGCCAATCTTGCCACCGTCAGATTTAGACTATTTTCTGGTATAAAGATAAACTCTGCCATTGGACCCTTACCTTAAGAGAGAGGAGGCCCAACACATTTTATGGCTGCCACGGGGAGTCCATTTGGAACCCCTAGTACGCATTGCCATAGCTTCCCCTCTAATCTGTCTAGCGAGCCGTACGTCTTATCTGGCCAAAGTTCTAGACCATATAGCAACCTGGGTACCACCTTCCCTTTGTAAATTGTAAAATTGTATTCTTATCCTCATTGAGAATCTTCCGTATCTCTGGTCAACTTGACCAGCTGCTTCATTAGACTCTGGGCTTTAAGGTTCAGCAGCATGTATATCCCTCTGAAGGGCTTCTGCAGAAAAATGGAAGCCCAGACACCACACTTACCACTAGATATTCCTCACACTTCCACTGCCTTGGTCCCAGTTTCCTGCCTCTTGATAACTCAAGAACTTTTCTTTGGCATATTTGGCATATTTTGAGAAAGCACCCAAGAGCCTCCTAATCCTAACCGTAGAGCAATTGAATAGCAGGAAATCGTCAGCATAGGGCACCCAGGCAGTTTTTAAAGGTCCCATTTAAGGTGATATTAAGGCTGGTAGCTTTAAAGTCTCACCCATGTCCGAAACACCAAGGTTAAAGAGACGGAGCCAATGTGCATCCCTGTCTCAGTCCTCTGTCCGTACATATTCTACGCGTGAGGTCTCCTGCTCGATTTAAGCGAACAAATATTCCTGACCACTCGTGCAGCGCTACCATCAACCTCAATAACCCTGTTGGCAAGCCCCACTGTTGCAATTTTGCCTATAGTCGGCCGCGGTCAACCCGGTAGAATGCTGCAGACAGATCCATCGAGGCCACATAAATGGTCAGGTTCCATGTTCCAATTGTCCTCTCCTGTAGCTCCCCGACTATGGCACCGCTAATGTTGGTTAAATGGCCCCTACGAAAACCTGTTTGGAAGCGATCTAGCCTCCCTGTTGATCCTGCCCATTCCTCAAGATGATGCAGCACCACCCCTGCAAAGATATTGCTATCTACGTTCAACAGGGAGATTGGCCTATAGTTCTTTGGATCCCATTTGTCCCGTCTCTTATGGATCGTTACAACATAGGCTGACTTCCATGTCTCAGGGAACAACTCACTGTCCATGAGTTAAACAGAAAGGAACGCACAATCGACCAGGTATTCGGGGCTCTCTTGAGTACATCATTAGTGATAAAACTTGGGCCTGGTGCCCGGGGTTGTTTTCGCCCTTTTAATCAATCCCCTTTTAATCAATCTACAAATGCTTTCCGGATCGAACTCAAGCATGTAGTCAAATGGTTCTGCTACTTCCTGATCTTTATTCTCATCATGTAACTGTGCCTTACCTGTTGAATACAGTTCCCCAAATTGTTTCACCCATAGTCTCACTGGAACTGCATTCAATTGGCACTGTGCCTGCACTTGGTTTAATGAGTTCACTGTGGCCCAAAAGGACCTGGTGTCTTTTTAATATGATTTTGAGCATGTGCTCCGCGTCACCCTGTAGCATTATCATTTTCTGGTTTTTACAGTAGTTGTTCTAATTTTGTTTTAATGCTGGGGATTTTTTCTTTTTCTCAGAGAGGTCTTCTAAGCAGTTTTTTTTTATAGACCTCAACCCCTTTTTCTCAGTTCTCGCCTTTTTAGAACTAGTGCCTCATATTAATGTACATAGACTATATTTCTCTCCTTCACTTGCTTTTCCTCTTCAATCGATATTTTCTCCCTAATTTGTAAGGTTTCCAGGTAACTACACACTCCAAAACAAGCCATTTTCCTTTCATACTATGTAAATTGAACTATACTCTGCAAGCCATGGTTTACATTGGACACAGTCCTTACTGTCCATTTCAGTCTTCCCCCATTGACCAGAACAAGATCCTTAATGATACTGCGCCCTACCCATGCGTAACATATTTCAAAGGTCACACAGATTATACTGTGGTCACTCCAATTATTGCCTGCTACTGCTAGGTTTGAACAGGCCTCAAGCAGCTTGTAATCTGCAAAGACAGTCTAAAACTGATGTACTATTTACCCTTTGCCAGATGTGTGCCCTTTTATCCGACTTCGTTGGTTGAAGTGACCATATTCAAGCCCAAAGAGGTCATTGTTGCTGCCCATTTTAACCCCACCAGAGTCTTAAAGGTTTTTCGGAATAGGGTACAAAAACATCTCCGATCTCATCCCCCAGGAGGGATTCTGGGCAGTCTGCATCAAGATCACCCGCTACCATACCCCTCCCATGTTTACATACCTCCAGCAAGTTATTCTCTCCTGAATTTGAACCAAGAAGATGTTTAAATCTGCCACCCACCTTTGCCAGTAGATCAACAGAAGCTTCAGTGAAAGATGATCATTTTCCAATTCTACAGCCAAAATTCCAAATGGTGTGTTGGGGATAGCCTTCACCAACAGACCCTGGCCCGTACGAATTGCTGCTAGCAAGCCTCCTGAAGGCCTGCCTACTACACCTGCCCTGGCTGCCTGGAAACCACTTCATAGCCACCTATCTCTGGGCAGGAGGGTAGCCAAGTTTCCTGTAAAAAATATGCACCCATTTACTTAAAGAATTGCCCAGGCTTCATACAGATCCAGCCCCATCTCCAACAGCCCTCCCCGATTACTTTTGTCATTTATTTCCCCAGACCCATTGGACATGTGTTGCAAATCCTGAGTTGGTTCTGTGGAACCCACTCTGCACCCAACCGGACGCCCCCTTCCGTGCAGTTAGTATTCCACCCAGAGTTTAAACTAACTATGTGCAGCGACTCATTCTTACTAGTAGCCGGCATTCCTACATTTTCCTGTTTAAACTCTAAGGCATTGTGTTCAGCTGCCTCTGATAATACCAGCCCCTTAACCAAACAGGAGTGGAGATAAATTACACAAAGTTGACTGATCGGGTGGGGAAGCAAATCCTTTCTATATCAGTGATGAAATTGTTCTTAATGTCGAGTTTTCTGCAAAAATGGTCAGTACATTAGTTCTATTTAAACTAACATCTACCCCACAGTTCAGAATACATGACATGACCACTTTAGTTCGTTCGACTTTGGATTCCGAAGAGGACACTCTTGATTACAGTCTTCCGGAAAACCCGGTTGCGTAGGTGCGTATTCATTGTTCATCTCATTGGGCCTAATGGGACCTTCCTCTTAACTAAGAATTACACGGCCCATTGGAAACATGGTTGGGATTTCTCTCCCTCGTCCTTCTGTCGCTACGTTTCCGAGTCCCTCCATGGTCCAATTACTTCTGGCGACGCCTCCTTGAATTGTTGGCCAATACAGTTTGCAAAAAACGTTGTCCAAATCCATATTTGCCTTGCAGTTTTTAAAGTTAGGAGGGTTTTCGTCCCTTCCGTCCTTCATTTCGGCATTACTATTCGTTGCTCAAAAGTTGTGTTTCCGGGAGGGACTGCCACGGAATCCTCTGTCATGACCACAGGCCAGGCTCCTGGTTCAGGTCCAAGGGAAAAACCTTGAAGGGTTAACGTGGGTGGGATATTGGGAATTGCTTAGGTTAGACAGATACTGTAAATTTCCATTGAACTAATAGGGCTTCCTGGTTCTCCTTAATGGCCGCCTGCTTGTTCCTTTGAATGACTAACCTTGCTGGTCTAGTCTTTAGCTCTGCTTGCCTATATTAGTCCCGCCTTGCTGGAGGCTTGCGCTTCGCAACATCGACTAACTTGCAGTACAATGCTTACCGCGGTCCCTTCGTTTCCACAGCTGATTCCTGTCAAAGTGTTCTCATAATTCCTGTCATTAGTTCTGTATTTTATTATTCCCCTTGGCTGCCCCTTCCCTGAAGCCACAGTTCTTTTCTCCTCCTCATTCCCATTTCTCCTCAGTTGTTCCGTTCCGTGTCTGACAGTTCCCCCTCAAAGTTTTGTCCATGCACACGCAAGTACCGTTTGTGGTTTGTTGCCACGACTAATTTAATTTCTTTTCTCATTCCTTCTGTGGGGCTAGCTTAGAGTTATTTTTAGTACGCTGTTAGTGGCGCACTGCATATCCATTCTGTGGGTGAATTTCATAACGTAGCTTGGCTTGTGCCCTGCTCCGTGTTAATGTGTTAGTGAAAACGTTATGCGGTCATCGCTGTTTTCTTGTATTCAAATTGGAAATCACACGCTCCTATTCACATCTTGTTTAGCCCTCATTGTTGTTTTTTGAGGGGTTTGGGGGTACCGAATGTTGCTCACATTTACAACCGTCATTTCGAGTTGTTATCTATTTGGGCCATTGATGCATTGTACCTAGATATTTTGTTTATTCACTTCGGTGTGTTCTTATCCTGGGAAATATGTATAGTCACATAATAGAGAATTCCTTTCCAGTCCATTTTAATTGCCAGACTCCTCATTGTGTAGTTAAACCCTCTGGTATTAGGAGTCATTATAGACACATAATAGAGAATCCCTTTCCAGTCCAGTCAATCCTTCCTCACTCAGTTCCATCTTCTTCAGGACTAGCGCCCCCATGTAGAACAGGATGGATAGCTTTCTAAATTAAAAACTCAGGTGAGCTTACTGGGTTGCAAGAGAATAATTCCTATATTGTCCTTGTGGTAATAGATTTAACTAGGGAGGCACATTACTAAGGGAAGTTATATTTATTATGTTTTCTACAGAATCCACTTGCCACATCTAGTGAAAGGTTGAAGATACCAAGAGCTCCCCCGCAGAGTTCAGGTAAGGGTTACACTCTCCTTGAACCGTGAAGAATCCTGATGCTACTTCTGCAACCGTTCTGACCAAGGATTCATTAGGTGCATGTCTTGCTCTTCTACTGGTCCCCTCCTCACTCTGACTCCTGGCTGACTATTGTGCCGGCTTGGTCAAAGGGCAAGTTGTCTCTTTGATCATATGCATTAGTTATTTCTGTTTGGGTACTTAGGGAGACAGGTAGATAAAACTGTACACTTTCATCCTTCTTAGCTCTTTTTCCTTCGTTAGTCGTCAATTGTGTTCTCTCCTGTTTCTCCTGGCATCTTTTGTTTTCCACTACAGAAGTTCCCAGATGTAGCCCCTCTTCATACAATACTCTACATGAAGGCGGCAAACTACTTTGGTTCTTCCTTGCCGAATGACCGAAGAGCAAGGTTTCTCAGATACTTCCTTGAGGAGGCTTTGTTTCCCTTTGGTCGTTTTGGGGTCTTCAAGTATTTTTCCCCAATTTTCACTGGCGCAAGGTCCTTCCTGTGTAGGTCCACAACACTATTTCCCATCTGTTCCGCTGGGATGTTGACTTCCTGTTTGGGCAGTTCCTCAGACTGCGGGATGTTTCCAGAGTGTTCCTGCAGCTCCCCAACTTTGGGAATGTTCTGCTCTTCTTCAAAGGAGTCTATGATAATAGGCTCAAGAGGATTTTGCCACCCTTCTGGCTGTGTTCTTTCCGTTGGGACCATAAGGTCTAATTTGCAAGCAATGGCGTACAAATAGTTTGAATGGCCCCTCACCTCCTCATATATATTGTCATATAGTGCCACAAACGAGCATAGCACCATATTCAGAGCTGAGATTGTTGGTGATGAGACATATTCGCTCATCTGCTTCCAGCAATGTATGGTGTAGCCCTGAGTGGTTTGGTTTTAACTCTGATGACTGTAGACCAGTATTTGATTTATCCAATAGATTTACCAAGTCTGTCGGAGATCCAAAGACTGAAGCATCACTAGATTGCTTAGTGATGCTTGCTTGGGGATGCGCAGGGTCAATCGCCATTCAATTTGCAAAGTCAATCAAAAGGAGATTGTTCATGTGAGAGTGGTCCACTACCGTCATAGCTTGGTCCTGCCGTCAATCTAGCTTCAGTACTTGAAATTTTTTTTTTTAAAGTCACTCATCTGTTGGTCCTTCATTGGGGCGCCAACGTTGCCTCGTAAGGGCTTGTGACAAACTGGAAGTAGCATGTGGTCTTTGAGCAATCGCCCATGTCTCTTTTTGAAGACCCTATTTGTTTGCGATTGCGCAGCACAGGCAATGTTGGATGCCAAATCTGCTAATACTGCGTCCTCCTGACACACAGAACACACAATTGCCGAAGCTTAGTGGACTCTTCCCTCGATTTACCACCATACCTCATAGTAAATCTCCGGCCGAGCCCTTGGTGTTCTTTTCCGAAGGAGACTTGGAGCTTGCCCGACTCCTCAGGCCGGGTCATCCGGCCTAATGGAGACCATTAATCATTCTTAGTTTAGCATCGATCCCCTGCTCCTTTCTGCCACTCCCACTTGATGTTAAGTTACCGGTTTGAATTGGAGCCATTTTCAGGATAGGACACTTACCCCCTCTCCCCCTGCACAAAAGTAGCAGAGTGCAAGACTGCTTCCGGGCTGTTAGGCAGCCAGCGACACGGTACAAAATGGAACCCCTGCAATCACTACATCTGTTGATAGAATGTTGTGTATAGTGGGTGAAAAGAATGCTTTTTAAAAAAAACACTTTACTCCGAGAAGTGAAAGTAAAAATGTAGCGTTGGGGTTTAAACAAAAAGGTAAATGTAATAAAGCACACAGTCCACACATCGCTATCTTGTCCGGCACACCTAACTTCTTTTGTTCCAGATAGCCCCCTCGCTCAAGCTGCTGATTCGCTCTGCATTGCAGGAAGCTGAGCCCCCCGCTTAGCCCGCTCAGCCCTACTGTCAGAAAGCAACCGGGACTGATCACAGTGCTCACGGCGGCTGCAATATTCGCTCACGGCGCCACAAACTCCTCTCCGCTCTGATCTCTGCACTGGGCTAGAGGAACAGACCTCTCAGCGTGCTCGTAAATGAATCATATATCGTCAAACCGCACTGCACTAGAAACTCGCACCCGCTTCCGACAAAGTTTTGCTGTTTGTTATTGCCCACTGCAGTGAGTAGTCTTTCTTTAAGAAATAAAGAAAATACCAGATTGTTGTTCAATCAAAGTACAAAGAGGATATTAATACACTGCCATCCATGCATAGTAGCACTTTGAATATTACATTTTGAAAATAACTGACAGCTTAAAGCACATGTTTGGTAAAACACAGAACATGCCAGAAATGTATGGAATTGATAGACCAAAGTCATCAAGGAAAATAAGCCGATTTCACCCATATCATCACCATATAGAACAAAAATGCAATCATTACAATCACTCAAAAGAGCCAATACTAGCCAAAACGGAATACATCCAATTTACGCTTCGATTGGAAAAGAGTAAGGGGAATATACTTTTGCATATCAGAAATCGTCTAATTTGGAATTAACTCAGTACATTTGAGCAGTATAAAACAGGGTGCAATTACTAGTGAAATTCTAACATCGAGTAAATGTTTGCTCATTTATAAAATTCAGGCATTATGCCAAAATGTGCTGTTCAAACACAAAATCAACTACAAATGCATTATACAGATGTTGTTTTTGATTAGATTAAGAAAAGAGTAGAATCGGGTTTGCACTTGCCTGTCTAATATCAGGAGATGATTCCATTGGAAGTGACGAGTTTAGATTGTCAAAACAAAACATTAAATTCAATTACTAAATACTGAATTTGAAAACATGTTTATCAAAGTTATCCAACTTCGGTACAGTGCCCAGTCATCTTAGCTATACTGTTAGGTCCCAAAATAAAATTGATGACCACTAAAAAAATGATCACCTCACCAATAACTCATTTATATGGTATCCTTTTGGGATGCTTGCATCAAGTTCAGAAAGTAGATGGACAATTGATCAGCATAGTGTTAATTTCCTGTTGCCACCTCTTGGATATACTTTAACAAAAGGAACAAGTTACTTACCTGTAACTGTTGTTCTCCAGCATGAGTCTGGCATGGATTCACATGCTCATGAATATTCCCTGTGTTCAGGCTGGGAATCCTCGGTAAAGAAAAAAAATCAATATCAGTTTCGTTTCTGATCTGTCTTTCTTAGTAGTAACCAATCACTGGTCTCTGGGTCATACTGCCCCCAGCCAATGACTGCCCTCTCCCTAAGCCCCGCCCCTGGCAGCCATCCTCAGATTTGGTAGCATGTAAAGTGGCAGTATGACCAAGTGAAGAGCCGCAGAGGGGTAAGAGGGAGGGTTCGCATGAGAATCCATGCCAGACCCATGCTGGAGAACAACAGTTACAGGTAACTTGTTCCTTCTCCAGCATGGGGTCTGGCATGGATTCACCTGCTCATGAATATAAGAATACATAGCAGTACACACATGCACAACCACAGGAGGTGGCAAGGCTCAAAATTAAGCATTACAAAAACTCAACATTAAGCATATCTTACCTCCTCACCAAGCCCACCTTCAGGCGAACAGGTTGCACAGCACTGCTTGGCCGACACTGGACTCCTCCCTGGAATCCCAGTCGACGCAGTAGAATTTCGTGAAGGTGTGCGTCGACCTTCACGTAGCAGCCCTGCAGATGTCCAGCAGGGGCACACCAGACAAGAACGCCGTAGTAGCAGTGATCGCTCTGGTCGAATGGGCTCTCGGACGGCCGGGCAATCGGTTTGCCAACCAATGACAGTGCATGATGCAGCCGGAGAGCCATCTGGAAATGGAAGCCTTACAGAGGGCCTTCCTCTGATTCACAGGTCCAAAGTTCACAAATAGCAGTGATGTCTTCCGAAAACTCTTTGTGCGGTCCACATAGAACTTCAGCGCTCTAGGCACATCCAGCGAGTGCAAAGTCCTATTGGCTGGCGACGAAGGCAACGGGAAGAAAACTGGCAACACCAAGGGCTCGTTGAGGTGGAAGTTCGACGGCACCTTGGGCATGAAGGAGGGGTGCGTCCTCCGCGCCACCCTCGTCTCGTGGAAAGTAAGTATGGAGGCTTGCAGGATAGGGCCTGGATCTCTCCCACCTGTCGTGCGGAGGTGATGGCCACAAGGAACGCTGTTTTCCACAACAGGAACTTCAACGGTGCCGAATGCAGAGGCTCGAATGGCGGCCCCATGAGCCTGGTCAGCACCACGTTGAGCTCCCACACCGGGGCCAGAGCCTTCACCGGCAGGAACGACCGGAACAGTCCCTTCATAAACTCCTTCACCAGGCGATGAGACCACAGGGTTGACTGCCCCGTAGTTCTGGTGTAACGGGAAATCGCTACAAGATGGATCTTGATGGAGGCATGCGCTAGCCCCGCCTTGGCCAGAGACAGCAGGTACAGCAGCATTTGAGGGGCCGTAATTCACAGAGGGTTAATGTTCTGTGCACGGCACCAGACAGAACCTCTTCCGCTCGTCCGTAGCACTATAAAGTTGATGACGCCCTGGTCTTCGCAAACACCTCCTTGCAGTCCGCCGGGATATCATAACCTCCAAACTCTAGTGCTGCAGGAGCCAGGCCTGCAAGTTCAGCGACTCTGGGTCGTGATGGAGGATGGCGCCTCCTTCTCTGGAGAGAAGATCCGTGTCTGTCGGCAGTCTGACCGGGGGGACGCTGACAAGTCCAGAAAGTCCGGAAACCAGATCTGTCTCGGCCAAGCCGGTGCGACGAGGATCATCCTGCACCGGGACCTCTTGAGTTGGTTGATGAGTCGGAGCAGCAACGCAAACAGGTCGATATGGGGTTTGCCCCTTCGTTGGAAAAGTCGATCCACTTGATCCTGACGCAGCTCCCACTCGTGGCACGAGCGCAGTCGGCGATGACGTTCTTTATTCCTGCTAGATGGAAGGGCACCAGAAACATCCCTGGGCGACAGCCCATTGCCACAGATCCTGGGCCACCTTGGACACGGCTGGGGATCTGGTGCCTCCGGCTTCTGGATGTTGAACATCGTGGTGGTGTTGTCGGTGAAGATCCTCACCACCTTGCCCTCGAGGGACGGGAGAAACGACCTGAGGGCCCAGAACACTGCATGGAGCTCCAGGATGTTGGAGTGACCTCTCCTCCGGGTGCCAAAAGCCTCTCGCGTGCAGATCTCTGGTGTGCACTCCCCATCCCTCCAGGGAGGCGTCTGTCGTCACCGTCTCCTGATGTACCGGGGTCTGAAAGTCCTTGCCCGCTGCGAGGTGCATGCGGGTTCCCCACTATCGGATCGCTTGGCGGAAAACCTTGTTGAGCGGGATCCTGTCTTCGTAGCTGTCCGTCGCTTGTATCCAACGTGCATCGAGGAACTCTTGTAGAGGACGCATCCATAGCCTGCACAGGCGCACCAGGTAGATGCACAAGGACATCATTCCGAGCAGGGACTTGATGGATCTCACCTTGGCCACGACCATGGCCAGCAGGCATTGCACCTTGCCCTAGATGGCCATCGTCCTTTCCTCCGACGGTGAGGCCAACCGCGCCACTGTATCGAGCTTGGCTCCCAGAAACAGCGCGACCTGCGACATGACCATGTGGGATTTCGTGTAGTTGATGGTGAATCCCAGGTCTGTGAGAAGTTGGACGGTCTCCGCAGTGTGTTCGACGGCGAGTTCTCTTATCCTTGCCCGGATGAGCCAATCGTCCAGGTAGGGGTAGACTTGGATCCCCCGCAGCCGCGCCACCACTGGTGCGAGGCACTTGGTAAACACCCTGGGTGCCAACTTCAGCCCAAATGGCAGGGCCTTGAATTGGTAGTGCCGCCCCTGGACTACAAATCTGAGAAACTTTCGGTGTCCTTTTAGAATGGGAATGTGGAAGTAAGCAACCTTCAAGTCCAGGGACGACAGGAAGCCGCCCTCCTCCAGCTGACCCAGCACATGCTGCAGGGTGACCATCCTGAACTTTTGCACCTTGATGTACTTGTTTAACCGCCGCAGGTCCAGGATGGGGCGCCAGCCTTCTGTCTTCTTTCTGATGAGAAAGTACCTTGAGTATACTCCGGAGACCCAGAGACTCTTGGGGACGAGCTTGATGGCACCTTTCTTGAGCATCGCCCATACTTCCAACAGCAGTTGAGGGATGTGATTTTCCTTCCTGGCCAAGGGAGGAATGCGGGGGCACTTTAGATATTTGAGAGTGTGCCCGTGGGCTAGGGTATCCAGCACCGAACCGTCGGAGATGGACTCCCACACGCTGATGAACTTCACCAGCCGGCCTCCCACCAGGGTGCTCAGGTGGGGGCCTGACGCTATGGCTGATTCAGTCCTGCTTGGAGGCGGCCTTGCTACCTTGGCGATGACAAGATCCTCCTGACTTCCCGCGTCCTCTGTAGGCCTCCTGCGACGAGGAGCAGGCCGCCTGGCGGTACGTCAAGGAGCCGCCGCCGGATACCTTGGAGGCACTCTGTCTGCCTCCGGCGTTCCGAAAGGGCGGCCGTTGTTGCTGCAACACTCCCAGGGCCCAAGCTGTCTCTGTGGCGATCTTGATGGCCTGAAGCGACTCATCCACTGTTTTTCTAAACAGATTGTTCCCGTCGAAGGTCATGTCTAAAACTCTAGTTTGTACGTCCTGGTGGAAATCAGTCGCCTTGAGCCATCCCCGCCGTTGAAGGCAAACACTGTTGCCCAACTGGCAGAATCCGGTGTCTGCGATGTCCATGCCCACCGTTATGGCGTGGTTTGACGCCACCTCACCCTGCTGCAGGATCTCCAGGGCCTCCGTCCTCTTGTCGTCCAGCAGGGGAGCGATCTTGTACCACAGCTCCCTATCGTAGCGGGCCATAATCGCAAGTGCGTTGGCCGCCTTAATTGTCGTCGCCGCGGACAAGCTGACTCCAGCTTCTTTCCCTCGCCGTCAGGTGGGGAGGTTGAGGATGACGCCCCCACCGCCTTCTTCTTGGCCACCGCCGAGAAGACTGAGTCCGGGGTCGGCTGTGCCCCAAGGCACAAGGGGGCGGAATCGGGGACCCGGTACTTCTTCTCGTGCTGATCCCTCTTCGCAGGCGTCGGGGACGGGTTCTCCAGGAGAGCAAGTCCCTCCTCCCAGATGTCATCAATCTATGGTACCGCGAGGACCGTCTTTCTTTTGGCCTTGCGCCGCTGATAGAGGAAACCTTCCTTCTTCTGTTCCTCAGGGCATAGTCGAAAAAGCTCAGATGCCCTGGCAATCATGCCGTGGAAGGAGCCAATTTCATCGGACGGGGCCCGAGGGAGTGGTGATGGAAGGCCAGTCCCGTCGTCACCACCCTCGTCATCCGTCCCACGTCGTGGCTGTCTCTGTTCCCGTCGTCGTCCCCCAGGACAGGGGAAGTAGAAGGCTGAGCGGGCCGTGAGGGCTGGAAAGGCGGGGGAGGATGAACTCTCCTCCGCTTGTTCGGGGGGCTCCCCGGCGGGCCCGGTTCTGTTAGGTCATCCGTTGGGGTGAGGGGCAATCTCGTCCTTATCTCCGTGCATAAGGTTTGGATTGCAATCAAAATGGCCGCCGAGTTGTCCTGAGGCTCGGGTCCCGGCTGCGACGGGTGCAATGGTTGCTCCTCCTCCATGGGAGTCTCATCGGCGCCACCGTCGCTCTCTTCGTTATCCTCCTCGGGGTTCCCCCCCGTGGGACCGGACCTCCTCAAACCTCTTGTTGAGGCCCTGCACGACTTCAACCAGTTCCTCTTCAGAGGCTGTATCCGTGTCTGTGATGGCCACCGACCCCCCCCCCCCCTCTTTTTCCACCGGGGTCTTAACGATGGGCTGAAAAGAGGATTCCCTCCGTGGCGGCAGGGAAACTCTGGGCCCCCGAGGTCGTCTCTGCTGGGTTAGCCTCCACAGGCTTCTCCAGGGCCGCTGCGACTCCCTCGATAGAGGCCTTCACTGGGTGGATCAAGGCCTTCACCACCTTGGGCGCGCTTGAGGCCTTCACCTTGGGGGAGGGGTCACCGCCTCACTCCTCTTCGGTTGATCCCTTCGAGATCGACTGCGGCCTCTCCAGAAGCTTAGCCGGGTTCTCGGATTTTCTCTTCCCCGAGCAAGAACATTGGCTCGTGGTTGATGGCGTTGGTGAGAGTGCGCCCTGCCTGGCAGCCAAGGAGCCTGACCCTTCGGCGCTCCCGGTGCCCGCGGACTTGCGGTGCTTTGCCTTCTGTTGGGCCCCCGTCACCGGGGCGCCCTCACAGGACTTAGAAGACCACTCGGATGACTTCTCACCTGCTGAGCCCTTCTCCAGCCAGCTGCCAAGGGGGGTATAACGATCCCTCATAGTCAGTTCCGACAGGTTCTTGCAAAACGCACAGTCCTTTCCCACCTGCGTCTTGTCTAGGTGAAGGCAATAGAGACATCTCGAATGCTCATCCTCCTGAAAACATTCTGAATTCCACATACAGGGCAGTTCCTGTACAGCTTGGATCTGGGTGTTGAGCTTCCCTTGTCCTGGGCCATGTCCACGAGGTAGGCCTCAAACTTCTGGAATCCTCCAAGAAGCGAAACTCAACGAATACTTCACACGAGAGACGTAGAAAATTCCGAAATGGGTCCCAGTTGATCGGAAGTAGAAACGGTGGAGCTCGAGGCTCGATTGACCGAAAAAAAAATGATAAAACTCTTTGAAAAAAAATGCAAAACACAGTAAAAGCTCGAGAGCTATAGCACGAGGACTCCCAACACTTGAACGTGCAGTAAAAATCTAAGGATGGCTGCCAGGGACGGGGCTTAGGGAGAGGGCAGCCATTGGCTGGGAGCAGTGTGACACAGAGACCGGTGATTGGTTACTACTAAGAAAGACATCTCAGAAATGAAACTGATACTGATTTTTTTTATTTACAGAGGATTCCCAGCCTGACAGGGAATATTCATGAGCATGTGAATCCATGCCAGACCCCATGCTGGAGAACTGAAGCTTCTGGACATCGCCTCCGTCATTGCTCTCAAAATGAATTAGCAACTGTTTAAGCCCGATGCGTGTTCTTAATAACCCAAATGTGTTTCAAGACCTAATTTTAGTATACATATAATGCTATCCACCTACCACTTCTTGCAGCTGCATACAAGGACCAAATCCAAATGCAGATCATGTGTTATATAATCTTTGATTTAATTCCACTGCAAGATCCTTGTCTGAAGTTACCACTTTTTAAGGTTTATTCAAAGGCTGCTTCACTTCCTTACCTATATATCACTGAATATGGTAGTCATCAGGGGACAATTTTTTACTTGAGGCAATCTGTATTCCAAGATGAAAATTTTAAATTAAGACCATCACTCAGTTGGCTACCTTTTACAAATGTGTTCTATTTTCTTTGCACAGGTTCACGGTTTAACTTTGATTTTTGGTTGTTCAATGAAATTCTTCGGAGCAGTTTCTTTTCATGCTTATGAATTAACAATATGGGATACTCAGATTGTGCATTGCTACTTGTGACATGTAGAATGGAGTTTGAACTGGTCTGTTTTCTATAGAGACACGTTTGTGGTTGTCCTTTAACAATCAGTTTCACATCTAAAAATTCAATCAATGTGTACTGGGATCCTCTGAACTTGGGATTGTGGTCATTCAAATGTTTCACAAATGTTTTCCAAAAACGTGCTTCTCTATTCCAGATAATCAACAGGTTGGTGTAGCTAACCATCAGATGATTTTATCAGTGTAATGTGCATTGTGTGATGTCCACACTGCTTGTTCCCACCATCCCATGTGAAGATCGCAAACGGGGTAAAAAAAAAAAAAATAACAGTTCCCATTTCGGTAAAAACAAAGTAGGTATTTCTCAAGCTACAATATTGCATTTCCCAAAATAGACACGAAGATTGAATGAATTCAAAGATTCCCAGAAAGTAAATGCACGCTGTAATATCGATAATGGTATAAAGAGACACCACACCCAAGGTTGACATAAGGTATATCCTTCATGTTTGCAATTAAGTCTGTTGTATCTCTAAGAAAAGATAGAAGCACAGTGACAAAAGAGAAAATCTCTCCTTTGGATTGTAAGGTGCCACCATCCTCTTCCTGCCTGTTGGGTTAAAGATTTGTGGATTTTTTGAAGGAAATAGGCTGTTGGAATTGTTAGTCAGAAAGCCCATTTCTTCTTCATTTAGCAAACTTTAGTCATACTATATCTTCAAATTTTCTTTAAGGAGTTGTTTGCTTATTGGCATTGGGCCACCAGTTAACTTTTCATAGCAATATGTGTCACAAACTAGTCTATAGGCCTCTTTACTGTTTTTTTCTGTGTCCATAATCACAATATTTCCACCAATGTCTGATGTTTTAATGATTATGTTTGGATCCTACTTCAAATCTTTTATGCCTTCCCAATCGTCTATTTGAGATTTTTATTTTATTGTTGAGTCTGTTCCTGTGACTTAACTTCAATTTTTTTGGGGTCACTAATTACAAATTCTTGGAATGCATCTATGCTACCATTTCCAGGCAGTAGATTCATGAACTTTGATTTAGATTCCAGGAACAATTTAAGACCAGCTGACATAAATACCAAAAAGAACCACATCATAAGTGGATTTCAGTCATTTACGTGTGTACTTCTGTTTCTACTGGCTGCGATGGTCGACTCCAGTGCAATTCCATACCACTCATATGTTGGATACTTCCAGAACGATGTCCAAACGGATTGATATTTCTTTCCTCAGATTCTTTACAATTTTGTTCGTTCAATTCCAATGAAGTAGATAAATGTGATATCTTTAGTTTAGTCCTGCCTCTATTCTTTATCACCACAAGTCCTTATTTGGATGAACAAGAAGTGCTTCAATTTCATTTTTAGAAATAAGTTGATCGAAATGTATTCAGAGTATAATTAAAACCAGGATCTGGCTAAAATGTTAAGCCTTTCCCCCAAAGCATTTGTTTAATTTTTAGAGAGTTCTTTTGATACTGTTGATCATTTGTGTGGTGTCTATTTGCTCTTATACTGCGTTTTCCTGTTCACAGAATGTGCAATCCTTATTTGCAGTGTTTGATCTCATGTCTGACCTCCCCTTTCCTGCCCGTTCATGGACTGTGTATGTATATATTGTGAGGGGTCAGCAATGCGAGGCAGACAACTTTTGGATGATTGGTAATTTATAATTTAATAAAATGGCATATTTTTAACAAACGCCTCACTAGCCCTACTCTGACGAGGATTTCCCTGCCTATGAAAACTAAAGGGAAACCCAAAAACAGGATGTCTGACCCTCACACCTGAATATCAAAATACACAAAGAAAATATATGGCCATTTAAAAGAACCAACAATGATTCAGTCTCTTTTAATAACCTCTGAACAATGGATGAGCTCCTCTTCCCCAGGAAGGAGGGTAAACTCAGTACTAATGTTCAACAAAAATTAACAAGGAAATCCATGTCTCACTTCAGTTCTTTATGTCAGTGCTTGATGTCTTGATGTTGTCAAAGTAAGGTTTTGTTAACTAAAGTTCCAATAACAGAAAAGCTTCTCCTCTTGGTGATAAGACTTCCCACTTCACCAAGATAGCATCAATGTCATTCCCAGTCACAATGATTTGCCACAATTTCCAGTTGTTGAAGAAGAATGACCACAGTACAAAGGAGATGCAACTTATTTAAATGTTAATTAAACATAGTTCTTCATTAACCGTTGTTAGGCCTCTCTTTACAAGATGAGTTACAGTAGGTATCTTTGTCAAGATGACTTCACAGCACTTCTACTTCCACTTCAAAAACATCAGCTTCTACAACACTGTACCATGAGGGCCTAACTCCTTTGCCTCATAGTATCTCAACGTCATTTGTGCTACTGAAGTCTCACATCTACTGACAACCAAATACACCACCACAGGTTCAGTACTTTGTGACTTTCAACTTTATGACACGGTTCATTTTCAGGGACTTCATCACCATCAAATAGGCGAGGCACGTTTCGCCTGAATATCCCTTTTCCAAAGGGCAACCTTGTTGCCTGTCTGTCTGCAACCAACAAGAACCTAGAATTGCCTTTGGAACACACTTCTCTCTTCTGTCTAGTCGTTGAAAATGTAGGTCGTATCAACTTCAATTAATATTTGTAAGTAGCAAGTTTCCCTTCCCCAGCCATGCCTTTATCCATCTGCCACCTGTTAGCCAGAATAATTACCCAAAGGCTTTGTTGCCACTCTCTTGGCTTCAGGTAATGCTTGCACACTTGTATCTTAGACAAATATGAAATTCTACTTGGCTCACAGCGCTCTTTAAACTGTTCTCTGGCTTTGGGCAAGGCTGGTTTCAGTCTCAATTGGGGAATACCTGGTTCACTCTTGGCTTGGGCAATGCTTGCTCTCTCCAACTTCAAAAACGATTTTAGCACTTTAATTCTCTTTATAAGCAATTGTTGTCTGCGTGAATGATGATTCAGAGGTCACCCTTCTTCCTCTGAGAAGCGTAACAAGGTACACGCAAGCACTTCATGTATCTTACCAAGTTTGAAGTTTAACAACTGTTTTTTGTAATGTTTTCTCTTCATGCGAATGAAAGAAAATACTCATAGGGGAGTGCTACAGTTCGAGCAGTGCTCCAGATAGGATTTTGGAGTGAGAATAGTTTACTCCCAATTTTTAGAATTGGATAGTAAATCCAATTTCAAGATAGTAAAAATGAGTTTCCTCCTTCACAAGAGAGTAAAAAGTGTTTGAAAACTATCAAATCTGTGCCTAAAATTAAAACTTTGTTAGAAAACATTAGTGACAAAACAGCTGTATTTCAAAATGGTTTTAAATGTATTGCACCTGTGGAAAACATGTTCCCCACTCAAAAACCTTGTACATGCATACTACCCAGCTTCATCTTCATGATTCTTGGGCACAAACTCTTAAGCGCTACTACAGATGCCAGCTAATTACAATGGGCGATTCCGCACTCTACCAGCATAACTTCTCTGCCTCTCGGGCCTGCTGTTGCTGCCTAGCACTACCTGTTTGACAGCCACTCCATGATTTTGCTCCATCTCTCCTTCCCCTTTGCTACTCTGTTTGCCTGGTCTCGCACTTTGACGCTTTGCCTCTCACCCTTAAGTGTTGCAATGCCACATTTTGCAGTCTGTTTCTCAGTCACTCTGCCTCTACCATCTCTGCATTCCATTGTTGCCGTTTCCCTCCTATATCTTGCTGTATCGGTTTATATAACTCCTCTTCCTCTCTCATGTCATTACTCTGGCTATATCTGTGTTTTTCATTTTCTCAGTTGTGGTTGCTAAACCTTTTGATTGTCTTTCTTGTTCTGTCTCTTCTGTTATTGACCTGCCGCTTCTCTAGTCTTGCTTTTCTATTTCTATCCCTCCCCACCTGCTGTTGACCTGGGTTTTATTTTACCGTCTCTAAATGTCTTTTGCTCTGCTTCTATCCCTCACTCCTATTGTGCATTTGTCCTATTATTAACACGGTTTCCCTTCTCACTTTCTTTGTTGCCACATCGTGTAGCTCATTGCTCTCTTCCTGTTGCTCGAATTCCTGTTTTGGATTGTTTAGTCGGTTCGCTGTCCCTTCGCCCTCCTACCACCTTACACCCACCACACCTTTGTTCTCCTGTAGAGCTTAGGTTTAGAGCTGCTCATCCTCTCCTGTTTTTCTGTGCGTCTTAACATAGCACCAATAAATATCCAAGTTGAAAATGCCTTTTCCATTTAAAAATCTAGTGCAGCTTTACCATTAGGTGCTCCTTTTTAGATTTGTGCAAACCTTCTTTAGGCCACTAGGCTGGGAATTATAGAGTTAGAGGTTTGTCTAATCAGATGCAGCACTTGATGGAATAGAGCTGCTTTACCAACACTGTATGCCATTACAGGGATAGGAGCACATATGAGCTGTGTTCAGAGCCATTACAAGTATAGCAGCCCAGATGAGATATGTCTGTTCTGAGCCATTACAAGTAAACCAGTCCTCATGGGACGTGCTTCTTCTGTGCCATTACAAATATAGCAGCCCAAATGAGATGTGTCTGTTCTGAGCGATCACAGGTATAGCAGCCCTGATGAGGTGTGGGTTCTGAGCAATTACAAGTAGAGCATCCTGGATGAAAATTGTGTTCTTAATCACAGAACATTTAGCAGTCCTTTTGATAAGTCGAAAGTTAAGTAAACTCTGTTACAACTGAATGTTACCTGCATCTTAAATGCATATTTCTGATGCAGACTCATTAACCCACCTATTGACAGGATTTGAACTAACAGGTTATACAATAATCTCTGCAGCAGGGTTACTGACCCACTGAGCTGCCTTTCCCAACAGGCTGCTGACACTGAAAGGCACATAGGGTTAGGCACTGGCAGTTCCACGTGAGGCTTGCCTGACATAAATTGCTTGTCAAAAGTGCTAAGCCTGTTTGGACTATCCTAATCAGGATATTCATAATGAGGCTTTGAAATGTGCTAGATTTTTGACAGTGTGACTCAGTAATCAGACATGAAAGAAGCAGATGTTATGAAAAGTGCAAGACTGAGCAGAAGGATTTAAATATATGACAGCAATGCCATCTTCTCACACTGTCGGAGGTTGGTGGGAAGAGCTCAGACACTGTTCTCGCTCAGAACTTTAGCTCGTTGCAGAAAATGCCAACACATGTTCGTGCTTTTTTAACAGCAGCTCTGTTAAGAAATTCAGGTACTGTCCCAAAACATAGTAGCCCTGCTAAGAAATATGGGCATGATGCAACCAGCCCTGATGTGAATATTTGGCATTGTGCCATGACAGGAGTATAACTACGTTGCTAAATTAGGCTAGCTTGACTGAATATATAGCAGTCCTGTTGAGGTACCGGTACAATCTGTGCCACTGAAAATATATACAGCACTGCTTCTACCTGTATCCATTGTACTTGCTTGCGGTGGGTGGTCAGAAAGGGAGTTAAAGTTCAGACCACATGCCTAGCTATGTGTTGCTCTCTAGGAAAAACAAACCATGTATAGTGCCCTTTCATGCACGCACAACGCATGCAATGTTAAGACTAATAAAACACATCTTCATATAAAACACCAAAAAGGTTTTTCCTTCTCACAAAAGCCAAACAACTGCTTGCTGGGAGGATCTCCTAAAAACTTCAAGAGATCAAGAAGTCCTAGCCATTGAATGCAATTGATGTGCTTCTGCGATGAAAAGAAAAAGTATGAAATCCCCATGCTGGTGCCCCTATTAAAGAGGATTAAGACAGAGGAAAATGAAGCAGAAATGCAGCCCTTGTTTAAGACAATTCTCATCTTACACAATACTACCTGTGTCCTAAAGTAATGTGAAAAGCACGTTCATGATTAAAGATGCTTTAAAAACACTGTAACCTACAAAATGGGGGAACAAGCCCTGATCAACCAATTGTCCAGGTAGGGATAGACATGAATCCCCCATCTCCTGAGACTCGCTGCCACCACCGCCATCAGTTTGGTGAAAACCCTTGGGGCGGAGGTCAGCCCGAATGGCAGAACTCAAAACTGATAGTGAGAGCCTCCAACCGCAAACCTCAGGTACTTTCTGTGCTCGAGATGGATTGGAACATGAAAGTGGGCATCCTAAAGATCCAATGATACCAACCAGTCTTGGAGTTGTCCTTCCTGAGGAACTTGTTCAAGTTTAAGTCCAAGACGGGTCTCAATCCTCCGTCCTTCTTTGGAATGAGAAAGTAAGAGTACCACCAACTGTTGTTCCTCTCCTCTAAAGGCACCTGTTCTATTGCACCTTTCTCTAGCAGGGTTAAAATTTCCTGCACACGAAGCAGATCTGGAATTTTGACAGAATTGGTTCCCGGAGGATGGTCCTGAGGCCTTTTTAGGAAGGGAAGGCAGTAAACTTGAGCTACTGTTTCCAGTGCTTCAAGCAACAGATGTCCACAATCTTGTGGATCTCTCCCGTCCCCTGCACACCCAATATCAATTGTATAGACAATCAAATATTAATTACCTCTATTGGTAAGTTTTAAGTTTTAAGTTCAATAGTGATGTAGTTCGTACCCAGATTGTGTTGTAAAAATGTTTTTTAGTAAACAATGTGATCAAATGTATATTCTAATACATAACCATTCATTTTGTGTTAAAAGTTGAACATTAAATTTAATTTCTCTCAACAATTACGAATTTTAGATGTCATGTGATGTTACATTCGATATTGCATTCAATAATAACTCTACAGACCTATTTCTTAGCAGAGCAATTTCTTATAGAATGTCCAATCCTTGTTTTGTATCTCTATGCGTTTCGGGGTGTGTTTGTCCCCTTCTTCAGGAGTTATCTACTCTTCATAACTTCAGATATGCAATCTACAGAAAATCTAAATTATAATCTTCCTCTCTCAGAACATTAATGGTAAAGTAATTATTTCTGTCATGATCCTGCATCTCAAAATTACCTGTGTGCCTTCCTATTCAGTGCAACATTTTCTTTTAGTGAGCTAAAAATGCTTCCTGCAAAAACCAAAAACATAAAAGAGTAATGTAACTTTAATACTACACTATCATCCAGAGATGTCAAGTTAATAACCCATTCATGGGCGTTTAGAATCAATAGGTTGATCTCTATGTATGTCCTTAAATTACCTGCTCGGTATTCCAGTGGGATTAACCATTCTCAATATCTACTTTCTCTATCTGTAGGTCATCCCACTTGGTTGCCGGGATGGTATGACCTCCGTGGTGGTCTATAACAATAGGGAATGTTCAAACTAAGTGTTTCTGCACCTTGTTTCTCAGTTTCCAGTCGCTACAGTTTCCTGTGGAACAGATAAGGAAACCTGTTCCATATTTCTAGATTGTAGGTTGTCGTCATGTTCTCTGGTGCTTATGTGAGACTTGAATTCTTACCCCCAAAAATAAATCCTCAGTAGTTGGTTTCCTCTCTCCGTTGCCCGGATGGTATGACCTCCGTGGGGGTCTCTAACAAATGCGGATGGTCAAATTGTGTGCTTCTGCACCCTGTATCTCAGTTTGCAAACGCTCCTGTAAAACAGATAAGGAAGCTGTTCTATATTTATATATATATGTCGTTATGGGTTATTCTAATGTTATAAGGCAGCCTTTGGTGCTTGCATAAGATATAAGTTCTTACCCCAAAAGGATCAGCAGTTGGTATTCACTCCCAATGGAGTGTGGTGAGATGTATGGGTCACTTTCCAAGGAGGTTCTTTAACGCAGTGTTCTGTAAAAGGTAAATTCCATATCAGACGTGCCTCATGGCAACTGCTATGGCGAATGATAATTACATCTCTTAATTATATTTAGGTACTTATTGTACATGGTGTACATTGCCATACATTCAACCAGAGGCCTGGGAATCCTCAATCTTACCTGTATCCTACATGCTGTCCTCTTTTGCGAAAAAACATCCCGCAAAATGGCTGTAAAATGGCCGCTGTTTGTTTATGTCAAGGTAGTGACGTAATCACGCGTTTGCGTAATGACGTCACGCGTCCTTTTGTGACGCTTGTGTTGATGTAATGAACACATTGACGGCTAAACATGATTTTACAACGATGCAATCGTGTTATTTGGTATATGACCTAGTACTGTTTACAGTGCCCAAGCATCTGAAGTAATGCCACCCCATTCGTTCAAATACTGAGAGATTCTGCCTCCCACCGGTGTCTTGTGTGCTAAGGTCTCAGAGAATTGGAGGCGGCTGCAGGAACGGCTGAGAGCAAAGATGAGAGCAAAGATGAGAGCAAAGATGCCACTGCTGAGGCTGATTTCGCACCCATTCCTCATCCACTAAGAGGGAAATTTATTTTACCTTTCTGTGCGGCCTGTCTTCTTCCTCGACCAAATGAGGAGTAGTATCGAAAAGAACGACCACTCCAGGAAGATGAGCCCGAATAAGGTTTTTGAGGCTGTCGTATAGAGGCGCTAAGTGACTTAGCTGCCGCCTTGGAGGTCTGTAGTTTTTCTAAGCTCTCATCAGCTTTACTGCCGAACAACCTCGAGCCGTTGAAAGGCATTTTGAGTAGCCCGACCTGATCATCCAGTGCAGACCCCGACTTCAACCACGCAAATCTGCGCAGTACTGTGCTAGCCGCCATGGATCTGCTGATGCCGTCAACAGTATCCAGTCCAGATTGGGGACATTCCTCCATTGCCTCCTTACAATCTTTCACAATATTCAGAAAACCTTCCCTTTCTTCCCCTTCTGGAATATGTCCAACCGCCGCCTTTACACAATCCCACAGGGTATGGGTGACCCTGGCCAGGGTACAGGTAATATTTGCTGATTTAAGGGCCATACTGCTCGAGGTAAATACCTTGCGAGCCCAAGCGTCCACCTTTTTATCCTCTCTATCTGGGGGGATAGATGGGTAAGCTGACTGCCTTGTGGAAGTAGCAGCTTGGACCACTAGACTTTCTGGCGTAGGGTGTTTACTCAGATAATCAAGGTCACAGCTTGATGGCCTATATTTTTTGAGAAAGTCTTTATGGACTGCTGCAACAGACTCAGGAGCCTCCCAATTTGCAAGCACTGTTCTTTGAAGAGCCCTATGAAAGGGAAGAACTGGATCATTTTGGGGGCCGTGGTCCAGGATATCGGTCATATCATCTTGTTCAATGGTTGGTAAAGATCTACCCCAATCCATATAGTCAGCAACCCCGTTCATCAAGATCCTGTACCCGGAATCTGCATGTTCTGCAGGATCAGGTTTTTGAAAGTCTAACTCTGGTGATGAGTCAATGCCACTGACAGAGTGAAGGGTGTCACACAGGTCTCTCATTCTTGACTCCGGGTCAATCAATTCCTCTGGCACATTTCTAGTACCAAATTTTACTCCAAATGGACATGTCTTCCTCGGAGGCACTTTCTTCCTCAAAAATAGAGGACATGGAGTTTAAAAAGTCGAATTTGGGTAAAGGTGTATACCTTTTTCCTATTCTGGAATTTGCCTCTAGGGAATCGAAGGATTCATCGAAATCGACGATGATGACTTCAATAATGGAGCCAATATCTCCTTCGGCGTCGAGGTAGTCGGCGCCGATGAACTCGTCGAGTGCTTCAACGGTTTATGCTTTCTAGCCGATACCGGGGAATCACTCTAATCGAGGAACCTTCAACGTTTTAATGTCAGGTCGAGATCGTCGAGTTTCCGCCTTACTACTAGACTTGGCCTTAGTAGTTTCTGACTCTCCTGTGTCGTCCAAGGGAGCGACCAGAGTCTGGCTCTTACAAGGTTTCTTTGAGGGGGTTGGGGCCGCATTCTCAAAGACCTTCATCATTTGTTCTCTAAACTCTTCCCATTTCCAAGGGGAATCCAACTTAGTCGGACATCTGTCCATCTTGGCAGATGTGTCTGACGAAGAGGAAGGAGATCTATGTCTCCTCTTCGTCTTCTTAGAAGAAGACGAAGAACGTCTTGATCTACCCCTAGATCGAGATCTCTGAGCGTTTATGCTTACCGGAGTCTCTCGACTCGCCAGATTTTCTATGCTTCTTAGAAGCGGCTTTCAAAGAGGTCCTCGAAGCTTCCCGCCCCACCGCTAGATTACCTTTTCGTTCGCAAAGAGCTTTCTCTGCCATCGACTGACAGGAGCCACAGTCGCCGGTCCGATGGTCCGAACCCAAGCACCAAACGGCAGACACGGTGAGGGTCAGTGATCAACATTTTGGAACCACAGTCGACAGAATTTTTAAACCCTGCCTTAGAAGTGGAAGGGGTCGAAGAAGATGACATTTTCTCCGAGGAAAATGCGAAGCGCGCCGTTAACTCGATTGCGAAGCTATCGGAAAAACAGAACTGAAGCCAACGAGTGCGGCACGAGCTACTTATACGACTGGTGACGTCGACACGCTACGGAGACCGTCGAGGGACATCGACGCCATGACCTTGTGCAACGCCCTCTGCAGAATTTTTTTTTCAAAGCAGCGGAGCTGGTGAGATACGAATATCATAGATGAGGAATATGTGGGAGGACGCAATCCATTCGAAATATCCATTTGCATATCAGTCTTTGTCCTGCCCACATGTGAAGTCCAGCACCGAAATCCTACGGCAATTCCCTTCTGAACAAGAGTACCAACAGCAACCCCATACATAAGTTGCAAAATGAACAGATGGTTAGCAGTTCACAATGAGAGCAGTATGATGGTGCCAGCCGCTTAAGTCAATAGGAAGTTAAATTAAATTTTGTGTGTCACATGGTCACATCTCACATGATGATTTGTCAACATTTCCGTAATCGTTCACTCCACGTCTACACCTGGAGCAGCCAATAGTAAATTAATTCTGTCTGATACATGTTTCAAAAGGGTCTGTCCAATGGAAGTGGGTGAGAATTTAAATGATCTCACTGAATATGAGCTAACCAGCAATCACATCACCTTTATCACGTGATTAAAATAGGCCAATTGAGTTCGAAAATGTATGGACGTATCTATATTGTAGATCACCAGCCAATGAACAGTGAAAAAGATTGAAACATTTGTTGCCTTTTCCTTTCTGTAATCACTAATTAACCGGCCATTGACAACAATTGAATTTGAATGTCTGTTAGATGTTTCCCAGCCGTGGCAGTTATAATACACTAGCTGGTGTACCCAGCGTTGCCAGTGTCCTGATTGAGTGGTGTCTCATGTGTTCTGAAGGATGTTGCTCTTGTCCTCATTTCAGCAAGTCTTGGTTCATTTTGCTCTTGCATCTCATTTGCCCTGGAGAAAGTTGCTCTTGTCCCTCTGGTAGGCAAGATGTGCTATTTGTTGATATATTTCAGAAGTGCATTGATATTTTTTTTCTTGTAATCAGATGGGGCTTTTCCAAGTGATGTTCGTTTTTTGAGCGGAATGTTTCAGTCACTAAATGGCTTCAGCACATTTGAGAAAATGTCCAAGAAAGATTGATTGTGGTCTCTTCTCGTGAATTAACTTAAGTAAACTGTCACCTTGACATTTCCCATTTCTGGAGTGGCGTGATAAAAAAAGAATAAGTTCTTTTTTTAAATTCCCTTTAAAACTGCTCTAATAAACAGTTTCGAACTACATACAGTAGTTCTACAATTTAAAGAAATAACCAACATATCGAACATTTTGCCTCCTTCTAGTATCTATTGTAGTGAATTGGGCCGAGCATCAGTAAATGAGGGTGTCTACGGAGTACATTTTTTGCATCCAAACAGACTACAATCGTGCAACACACACATTCAGCTTTATATACAAAGATTTTTGTTTTTCTCATATCCTGTGCATTGCATTTTTGGCTCTTAACTCGCAAGCCATAGGCCACTGTCGAAGACACCAAACATAGCCGACCAGGGCACAATTTTACCAAAAAAGCTACATGCGCGACATTCAGATGCCATGAAGATCGCACTTTTTACTCCACTAACCCATACTAAAATCTGCCATACTCCTGCAAACAAAAAACTCAACACACACACACACACACACACCCCCCCCCCCCCCCTAAAACACCACACACTAAAATCACGTTTGATTCTGGACACAAATCTCTTGCAACAAAATATAGCGTCATGGAAGCAATATACGGATTATGTGATCATAGAATACATAAGGAACAAGTTACTTACCTGTAACTGTTGTTCTCCAGCATGGGTCTGGCATGGATTCACATGCTCATGAATATTCCCCGTCGTCAGGCTGGGAATCCTCGGTAAAGAAAAAACCAGTATCAGTTTCGTTTCTGATCTGTCTTTCGTAGTAATAACCAATCACTGGTCTCTGCGTCATACTGACCACAGCCAATGACTGCCCTCTACCTAAGCACCGCCTCTGGCAGCCATCTTCAGATTTGGAAGCACGTGAAGTGGCAGTATGACCAAGTGAAGAGCCGCAGAGGGGTAGGCGGGAGGGTTCGCATGTGAATCCATGCCAGACCCATGCTGGAGAACAACAGTTACAGGTAAGTAACTTGTTCCTTCTCCAGCATGGGGTCTGGCATGGATTCACATGCTCATGAATAAAGAATACATAGCAGTACACACATGCACAACCACGGGAGGTGGCAAAGGCTCAACATTAAGCATCACATCAACTCAACATTAAGCATCTTACCTCCTCACCAGGCTCACCTCAGGCGAACAGGTTGCGCAGCACTGCTTGGCCGACCCTGGACTCCTCCCTGGAATCCCGGTCGACGCAGTAGAATTTCGTGAAGGTGTGCGTCGACCTCCACGTAGCAGCCCTGCATATGTCCAGCAGGGGCACACCAGATAGGAACGCCGTGGTAGCTGCGATCGCTCTGGTGGAATGGGCTCTCGGACGGCCAGGCAGCGGTCGGTTTGCCAACCGGTGACAGTACATGATACAGCCGGAGAGCCATCTGGAGATGGAAGCCTTCGAGAGAGCCTTCCCCTGATTGACAGGTCCAAAGTTCACAAAGAGTTGTGACGTCTTCCGAAAACCTTTCGTGCGGTCCACGTAGAACTTCAGCGCTCTAGCTACATCCAGCGAGTGCAAAGTCCTCTCAGCCGGCGACGAAGGCGACGGGAAGAACACAGGTAACACCAAGGGTTCGTTGAGATGAAAGTCCGACGGTACCATGGGCATGAAGGAGGGGTGCGTCCTGAGCACTACCCTCGTGTCGTGGAAAGTCAAGTACGGGGCCTTGCAGGAAAGGGCCTGGATCTCTCCCACTCGTCGTGCGGAGGTGATGGCCACGAGAAAAGCTGTTTTCCACGATAGAAACTTCAACGGGGCCGAGTGCAGAGGCTCGAACGGAGGTCCCATGAGTTTGGTCAGCACCACGTTGAGCTCCCACGCCGGGGCCGGAGCCTTCACCGGCGGGAACGATCTGAACAGTCCCTTCATGAACTCTTTCACCAGACGATGAGACCACAAGGACGTCCGGCCCGTGGTTCTGGTGTATCGGGAGATCGCAGCAAGATGAATCTTGATGGACGCGTGTGCCAGACCAGCTTTGGCCAGCGTCAGCAGGTACGGCCGCACTTGGGGAGCCGTAATCCGTAGAGGGTTAACCTTCTGTGCGTGGCACCAGACAGAGAACCTCTTCCATTTGTGTCCGTAGCATTTAAGAGTCGAGGACGCCCTGGCCTTTGCAAGAACCTCTCTGCAATCGGCCGGTATGTCGTATCCTCCAAACTCTAGCGCTGCAGGAGCCAGGCCTGCAAGTTCAGCGACTTCGGGTCGTGGTGGAGGATGGCGCCTCCTTCCCTGGAGAGTAGATCCGCGTCCGCCGGCAGCTTGATTGGCGGGGACACCGACAAGTCCAGAAGGTCCGGGAACCATATCTGCCTCGGCCACGCAGGTGCGACGAGGATCATCCTGCACCGTGACCTCTTGAGCTGGTTGACGAGCCGGATTAGCAGAGGCAAGGGAGGGAACGCGTAGAGGAACAGGCCCTCCCAGGGGAACGAGAAAGCATCGCCCATGCTCCTCGTCTGGGGAAACCTGCTGGCGAACCTCCGGCACTTGGTGTTCGTCGCCGTCGCGAACAGGTCGATCTGGGGTGTGCCCCACCGTCGGAAGAGGCGATCCACCAGATCCTGCCGTAGTTCCCACTCGTGGCACGAGCGCAGCTCCCTGCTGAGTGAGTCGGCGATGGTGTTTTTTATCCCTGCCAGATGAAACGGCACCAGAAGAATCCCTTGGGCGACGGCCCAATGCCACAGGTCCTGCGCCTCCTTGGACAGCGCTGGGGACCTGGTTCCGCCCTGTTTCCTGATGTAAAACATGGTGGTGGTGTTGTCGGTGAAGATCCTCACCACCTTGCCCTTGAGGGACGGAAGGAAGGACCTGAGGGCCCAAAACACTGCACGGAGCTCCAGGACGTTGATATGCAGGGACTTCTCCGTCGGGAGCCAGAGTCCCCTTGCGTGCAGATTTTCGGTGTGCGCTCCCCACCCTTCTAGGGAGGCATCCGTGGTCACAGTCACCTGGTGGGCTGGGGTCTGGAAGTCCATGCCCGCCGTCAGATGCGCGCGGGTGCCCCACCACCGTATCGCTCGTCGGAAACTCTCGTCGAGCTTGATCCTTTCCTCGAAGCTGCCCGTCGTCTGGATCCAGCGCGCATCCAGGAACTCTTGCAACGGGCGCATCCGGAGCCTGCACATGGGAATGAGGTAGATGCAGGAAGACATCATCCCGAGGAGGGACTTGATGGACCTCACCTTGGCCGCGTCGGCCACCAACATCCGTTGCACCTTGCCCAAGATGGTCCTGGTCCTCTCCTCCGACGGGGAGGCCAGAAGGGACACTGTGTCGAGCCTCGCTCCCAGAAACAGTGCGACTTGCGCGGGCACCAGGTGGGATTTGGCGTAGTTCACGGAGAATCCCAGGTCCGTGAGGAGTTGGACGGTCCTTGCCGTGTGGACCACGGCGAGCTCCCTCGTCTTGGCGCGGATGAGCCAGTCGTCCAGGTAGGGGTAGACGTGAATCCCCTCGCGGTGCAGCTGCGCCGCCACCGGTGCGAGGCACTTGGTGAAAACCCTGGGTGCCGACCGCAGTCCGAAGGGAAGGGCTTTGAACTGGTAATGACGCCCTTGGACCACGAATCTGAGGAATTTTCGGTGCCCCTTTAGGATGGGAATGTGGAAGTAGGCATCCTCCAAATCCAACGACGATAGGAAGTCTCCTTCCTCCAGCTGACCCAGGACGTGCTGGAGGGTGACCATCCGGAACTTCTGCGCCTTGATGAACTTGTTCAGGCGTCGCAGGTCCAGGATGGGGCGCCATCCTCCCGTCTTCTTCTTCACGAGGAAGTAACGCGAGTAGACTCCGGAGCCCCGAAGCCTCTTTGGGACGAGTTCGATGGCGCCCTTTCTGAGCATCGCCTTTACCTCCAGGAGAAGTTGAGGGACGTGAAGTTCTTTCCTGGCCACGGGGGGGACGCGCGGGCACCTTCTTTGAAACTCGAGCGCGTGGCCCCGGGCCAGGGCGTCCAGCACCCAACGGTCGGTGGAGATGGACTCCCACACGCTGACGAAGCCCGCCAGCCGGCCTCCCACCGGGGTGCTTCGGTGGGGGCCCGACCCCACGGCCGGTTCAATCCTGCTTGGACGCGGCCTTGCCGCCTTGGCCTCCTTGGCGACGACGGCGGGGGCCGCCAGACTTGCCTCGTCCTCTGTAGGCCTCTTGCGACGACGAGCGGGCCGCTTGACGGTAGGAAGCGAAACCGCCGCCGGAACCTTTGGAGGCGCCCTTGCCTCCGCCGCTCCGAAAGGGCGTCCGCCGTTGCTGCAGTACTCCAAGGGCCCGGGCCGTCTCAGTATCCGCCTTGATGGCCTGAAGGGAATCGTCCACTGTCTTCCCAAACAGGTTGTTCCCGTCGAAGGGCATGTCCAGGACCCTGGTCTGGACGTCCTGCCGAAAGTCCGTAGCCTTGAGCCATCCGCGACGTCGAAGGCAAACGCCGTTGCCCATCTGGCGGAACCCAGTGTCGGCGATGTCCGTCGCCACGGTGATGGCGTGGTCCGAGGCCACCTCACCTTCCTGCAGGATCTCAAGGGCCTCCGCCCTCTTGTCGTCCGGCAGAAAATCCAGCAGGGGAGCTATCTTGTACCAGAGTTCCCTGTCGTAGCGGGCCACGATAGCCAAGGCGTTGGCCGCTTTAATCGTCGTCGCCGCCGACGAGATGACTCTGCGTCCCATGGCATCCAATTTCTTTCCCTCGCCGTCCGGCGGGGAAGTCGACGTGGAGGCCGCACCCCCCCCCCGCTTTCTTCCTGGCTGCCGCGGAGACGACGGAGTCCGGGGTAGGCTGCGCCCGGAGGCATAGGGGGGCCGAGTCCGGGACCCGGTACTTTTTCTCGTACCGGTCTCTTTTCGCTGGCGTCGTGGAAGGGTTCTTGAGGAGGGAAAGGCCCTCATCCCAAATGTCGTCCAACAGAGGCACTGCGAGGACCGTCTTCCTCTTGGTCTCGCGCCGTTGGTAAAGGAAGCCTTCCTTTTTCTTCTCCTCAGGGCAGAGTTGGAAAAGCTCGGATGCCCTGGCGATCATTGAGTGGAACGATCCAATCTCGTCGGGCGGAGAAGCCCTGGTGGGAGGCGACGACGGAAAATCCTCGTCGTATGCCTCGTCGTCCGTACCCGTCGCTGCCGTGTCAGTCCCCGTATCATCCCCTCGGGTGGACGGGGAGGAGGGCTGGACGGGGCGCGACGGTTGAAAAGGAGGCGGTGGATGGATCCTTCTTTTCTTGGTAGGGGGAACACCAGAAGGTCCCGGTTCTGGATCCCCCGACGGGAGAGGTTCCTCCGTCGGTAACGGTAGTCTCGTCCTTATCTCGGAGCATAAGGACTGTATAGCCAACAAAATGGCCGCTGAGTTGTCTTGCGGCGCTGGCAGAGGGGAATCCGACGGGCGAGCAGGGGCCCCGTCGGTATCCTCGACGATGTCGTCGTCGTCACCTGCGTCGGGGCCCATTCCGACGGGCTGGTCTTGTTCCACGCCTAGGCCGTGGCTTAAGACCTCGATCAGTTCCTCTTCTGAGGTTGAGGCCGAATCTACGACGACGCCCTGCCCCCCCTTCTTCCCCACGGAGGGTTTCACGGGGGTCCTATCGATGGGCACGAAAGAAGACTCCCTCCGAGGAGGCAGGGAGATTCTGGGCCCCGAGGCCGCCACCACTGGTGCAGCCTCCACAGGCTGGGCCAGGGCCGCCGCGACCGTTTCGATAGAGGGCTTGGTCGAATGGATCAAGGCCTTCACCACCTTAGGTGCGCTCACCGCCTTATCCTTGAGGGAGGGGGCACTGCCACGCTCCTCCTCTGCCTTAGAGCTCGACCGGGGTCTCTCCAGGAGCTTCGCCGGGTGCTCGGCCTTCCTCTTACCCGACCCAGAGCGTTGGCTCGTGGTTGATGGTGCCGGGGAGGGTGCGCCCTGCCTGGCGCCCGTAGAGCCCGACCGTTCGGCGCTCCCGGTGCCAGCGGACTCGCGGTGCTTGGCCTTATGTTGGGCCCCCGTCGCCGGGGCGCCCTCAAAGGTCTTAGAAGACCGCTCAGATTTCTTCTTCTTCTCGCCAGACGGGCTCTTACCCTCCAGCCAGCTGGCGAGACGTTGATGGCGGTCCTTCATGGTCCGTTCCGACATGTTGCCGCAAAACGCACAGTCCTTCTCCACGTGCGTCTTGTCCCCATGAAGGCAGTAAAGGCAGAAAGAGTGTTCGTCCTCCTTGAAGACGTTCTGCAGCTGGCATCCAGGGCAGGCCCTGAACAGCTTTCCGGGCGTCGAGCTTCCCTTCTCCTGGGCCATCTCCGAGACCGGGCCTGAGAAGCTTCTGGAGTCCTCCGAAGTGTAGCTCGACGAAATCTTCACCCTTGAGGGGCACAGATGAATCCGACACGGGTCCCCGTTGATCGGATGTAGGATCGGTGGAGCTTGAGGCTCTTTTGACCGAAAGAATCGAAGTTTTTGTGAAAAAGCGCGAAAAAATAGCACTAACGCTCGAGAGCAATAGCACGAGGATCCCAACACATGAACGTGCGGTAAAAATCTGAAGATGGCTGCCAGAGGCGGTGCTTAGGTAGAGGGCAGTCATTGGCTGTGGTCAGTATGACGCAGAGACCAGTGATTGGTTATTACTACGAAAGACAGATCAGAAACGAAACTGATACTGGTTTTTTCTTTACCGAGGATTCCCAGCCTGACGACGGGGAATATTCATGAGCATGTGAATCCATGCCAGACCCCATGCTGGAGAAGAAAATGCGATCAGTTTTAGTTTGATCCATAATAGAGATAGCCTTTTTGGCTAAGGTTTCACTTTTAGATAACAGATGGAAACTCTAGCTACCATACCTTTCTCCCCAAATCTTTGAGGGATAAATCTCCCTTTTTTGATATTTGAGAATTGATCTAAACAGCAGAAAAGGTGTAAACTTTTAGTGAATTGGATCATCTTCAACTCACTGGGCGGGATTATCAAGAAAAAGAAATGCTTAAACTGACAAGAGCCTGGACTAATCAGAAAAAGCATAACATCCACTGCCGTTTGTCAGAGAAAATCAAAAAGATGAGTAAGAAGCATTGGGAAATTATACAACGTGGTATTTCTCCAGTCACCCTCTACTTGAATACAAAATAAGGATGATTTTAAAAGAACTGGTCACTAAACACATCATCAAGTTTTGATGTGCATTAGTGCCATAAATGCTTACTCACTTCGGTTTACAAAACATCCATCAATTGTTCCCATGTAAAATCATGCAAAATGTCTGCAATTATCAAGCAGCACAGAAGTTGATTTAGCTCAAACCAGGCTGTGGAAACAAACACCAATTGGAATTTGTTCATGGTCATTTACCAGATTGTACATCCATACAGGTTAAAAATACATTGATAAAATCACAGAACGACAATCAAAACTGGAATAAAATGACTTAACATTTGCATCACAAATACAGTAGAAACTGCCCTGCGTGTGATTGATTTTACAAAAAGAAAAACAGTTCAAGAAAATTAATTGACTTTGTGAGGACTGATGGATGAAATCAACAAGAAAAGGAACAGAGATTGCTAATCCATCAAAAGTATTTTTTTTAAACTGTCATGCAGCATGGATTGAATGAACAAATCCGGCCCATTCCAGATCTTCAATCTCAGGAGATACTAAATAAAACCAAATAGGTCAATATGCCATTAGCAGATATAAACAAAAGCATCTGAAGAACAATAGTGGCCTAAATAAAAAATAATTAAATGAAAGAGGATATTGGCATGTAACTGAGTACATTCTACATAAGATATAGGGCATTTATAACACGTCTATACAAAAGTGTTTAAGGTTACATTGGCTGCACGCCGAATGATGCACATAACATCAGTGTAAATGTGCTATTAGAATAAGCATTTGAGGCATTCACAATGTGATCATCATATTATATTGCAGCAATAATTTAGAGCATTAGCTCAATGTATCAATACATTTAAATCAATCTACTGCAAGACTCGAGAAAAATTGAACATTTTATTATGGTATTTTGATCATGTATTTGGATAGTACTGATTTTATTGCATTTGTGCAAACTAAGATCTGCAACCGTGGCATTGCACAATTAGTAAACTGAAATGTAGACCTGTTAACAGACATCCTATTGGAACAGGCACCTTATTCAGAGTAACATACTAGTTGTTCACAATGGAGACACGAGTACATAAAAGTATGCCATTCATGATAGAAATCTACGAAGAAGGCCCCCTCACTTTTTGACAGGCTTTTCTCCACATTCTGCTAATTTTCAATTGAGTTCGGACTGGTTCCCCCAGTGGAATTCATCCAGGTATCACTGGGGACGAGGTCATATGTATGTGGCCCGTTAGAGCCCCTAACATGCACTTTAGGTGGGGCTACTGTCAAAGCCTTAATCTCTATGGTTCAGTACCTGATCAAGACAGTTCTGGTGGTGGCAGTATAGTTTAAATAGTGGCTGCACTAGCTGTGGAGTTTGTGGCTCACAGGAAAGGGAAGGAAAATGGAACCGCTAGTCTAAGTCCAGTTACCAGGCAACTGTTAGTTGACCCAAAGTTCGAGTGGATGGAGAATGGGAATGGCCATGCAGAGTCATTTTACTCAAAGGAGCTAACAGGGTGTGATTGAAGAAGCTGCATCTCTGGGATTCCTCTGGAATCCACACCACATGCATGAGGTAACTGGGATTAACAGTGAAATAAAAAATTACATCATGGGGAAGATCTACTAGGGTGGCAGGAAGTCCGAGTTACGATGATCGTCATTTTCCATACCCACCAAATCTGGCTTTTGTTTTGATTAATCAGATCTAAGCTAAACCGTGTTTTCATAGAACTTCAGGGTGTTTGTTATGCTAAATCTTCTCCACGCCCCATTGGCTATGTTGCATCAATTAGAAAAGACGAGGCCCATTGGCTATAGCCAGTGGCTTTGGCCTACAGCCATGGTCCATATGTCCCTGCCTAGTAACTAACCAGATCTCTCCGGCCATGGTCTTAGGACTGGTCTACTTTGCAACAAAAGGGCCACTGACTATTGGGCCAGTGTCTTTTCCCCTGTTCCCCTTTTCCCCAGTGCTTCATTTCCACTGTAGTTTTACCCTGGTATTTCCCACATAAACAAATTGCAATAATTTCGATGTCGCCTTAAATTACTGATCTAATCATTCTTGTTAAAGTGAATCATTCGCAGATTGAAGCAATATTGGGAAAACTCTGCAATTATAAAAGTCTTTCCCACTGCCACTCTCCATGTGTCCTGCCCCCACCATGCCAGACTGACCCCCCCCCTTCCTATCTGCCCCCACTGTGTAAACCCTCCATTACTATCTCCTTCTCCCGTTTCTCCATCCTGCCACAAGAGGTCCCTTTTCCCCCAGCCCCACTACAACCATAATGAGAAGCCACCTACCCTTCTAAATCTCTTTTTGACCCATTTTCTTTATCAGCTTCCCGCAGTGATATCTTGCAGAGAGGACAAAAAAAATGGCAGTTTACCATTTCTGAAAATCCACACTGCTGCAATGCGCCATGGGAAGAAGAATTTTTGGACTGGGCATCCCTTGCTCAGTCGATCTTTTAAAAAAGGTATTCGATGGATTTACACTAAACCAAACAACGGAACATCTGAGTCACTTTGTGCCCAAATTATTCAAGCAATTTTTCACGCTACGGCTTTTCAATGGAAGCCCTTTTTTCGTCTATGTGAAAATTAATTTGATTAGAGCGAAAACCACATTTGTTTTCTCAACCTTTGAACAGTTTTACTGTCCCCCCACAAGGAGGAGTTACTATGCCAAACAGTGTTTTCTATACACTTCTTCCATATCTGCCCAGTGAGTCAAAAGTTATTAGCAATAGAATTTTTGGAAAGATCAATGCAAATATATTTGATCCAACTAGTCGACCACCACCATAGAATACATGTTTAGAAACACATGAAATTTGTCACTGGGACTCATTTTATTTCAAGTTATGGAAGGCCCGCCCCTCCTGGTTGCCTGGCCCTGCGAGGGCTCTAGGAGGTCCAATACAATTTCTGGTTTGTCCCAGTCCTCCATAACTATAAACATGACTACGTTCCAATGTCCAATTTAAGTCGAACCTCACATTTCCTGTGGGCCGCCATTGCACCATGACGGAAGACATTTCCTGGTTGGCCCCAGTCCTCCACAACAACAAAATGTTAACACAAAAGAACAAGTTACTTACCCCTGGTAAAGTTCCTTCGACTGGATGTTCCTCCCACGTGTTCCTTATCTTATGATATTTCCAATATCCAGCTTAGAAGCTTCAGAGTTTTTTTTCAGCAGAGGGTGCTGCGCGTTGATGCCTGTCGACTTGATGTCCCTCGGAGGCCTCAGTCTCGATGTCGACTGCGCACGCCACGTCGTTGGCTTCGGTTCTGTTTTTACGAATACAGGATCTATCCCATACCTGACTGTTACTCTTCCTGAGAGAGCGCAGATGGCAATTGTAAGGTTTGGTCCATAAGGAATATATGGGAGGAACATCCAGTCGAAAGAACGTTACCAGGGGTGAGTAACTTGTTCTTCGAATGGATTGGTCTTCCCGCGCATTCCTTATCTTATGATCGACTCCCAAAGCAGTTTCTAGTATTTCTGGAGGAGGATTTAGAATTTTTATGACAATTTAGTAGTTCTCATGGATCTGTGTGCACAGAATGCAACACTGCTTTACCAAATAAGCCTTCCTGGCCTGAAGAAGTCAAAACTGTAATGTGTGGTGAAAGTATGTACCGACGACCATGTGGCAGCCGCACAAAAATCTTTTAGTGGTGCTCCCCTCTGTAATGCAGAGGAAGTCACCATGCCTCTGGGTGAATGAGCCCTAAGGCCTTCTGGAGTATTATTTTCCCACCAGTTTGTAGCATTCAGCTATTGCCACTATTGTCCATTTGGATAATGTCGGATTAGTAAGAGCCATACCCAACTTGTGACCCGAGTAGCCAACAGTTGGTAATCTTGTCTTATTCTTGCCATTCTGGTAATATAGAAACTTAGTGCATGTTTAGAATTAAACCTATGCAGTCTCTCCTCTTTCTTCCCAGGGCGCGGAGGAGGGTAAAATGATGGTAATGTTATTTTCTGTGTCAGATGGAATTCAGATAACATTTTGGGTAAAAAGGTGTGTTTCACCTTGTCCTTATAAGAAATTGTGTATGGAGGCTGGCAGGATAAAGCCTGAAGTTCACCCACCCTTAGGGCAGATGTAATGGCTACTAAAACGACGTTTTTTAGGGTTAGCAGCCTCAAGGAACAGGAGTGTAAAGGCTTGAAAGGAGCACACCATGATTTCAACATCAAGTTGAGATCCAAAACCAGGACTTCAAAAGGGATCGGAGGCAAAACATTTGTCAATCTCTTTAGGAACTGTATTATTAGAGGGATTTTTAAGTAAGATACTTCCTCCGAAGTGCGCTTAAATATAGAAAGCGCTGCAAGATATCCTTTAATAGTACCAATCTGGAGCCCCAGATTAGCTAGGTGTAACAAAAAGGATAACACCATAGGTGTATTACATGTAGATGGATCAACATTCTTATTTCTACACCAACTGCAGAATTTGTTCTCACGGCAGCGGTACAAAAACGTATTTGCTGGCCTTCTGGCCGAAAGCAAAATCTCCATTACGTCATCCGGGAGGTCCCAATCCTAGCATCTCAGCCACTCAGAAATCATGCGCGAAGGCCGAGTGTCTTGATCTCTGGATGGAGAACCTGACCCTCCTCTCTCTAGAGAGAGAGACAGAAGGTCCTCTTTTTGTGGAAGACTTATTGGAGGGCAGATGGACATGTCCAGAAGGTCCGGGTACCACGTCCTCTTGGCCCAATCCGGAGAAATTAGGATCATGCATTTCCTGAACGTTCTCAACCTCCTGATGACTTGAAGAATGACGGGGACTGGAGGAAACGCATACAGGAGTGGAAATTCCCAGTCCACCACGAGCAATTCTCCTCGAGCTCTTCTTGGGGGGAAATTCCCTGGAACAGAACAGTTCACACTTCCGGTTGACACTGGTCACAAACAGATCCACTTAAGGGGTTCCCCAAACGGTGAAGATCGATTGAAGGACTTCCTGAGCTAGTTGCCACTCATGGGAGACTTTGGTCTGCCTGCTCAGAGCGTCAGCTGCCGTGTTCTCCACTCCGGCTTGGTGAATTGCCGATAGGGAGATCCCTTCTTGGATTGCCCAATACCAGAGCTGCATTGCCTCTCTGCACAGTGGTTGTGACCCCACACCTCTTGTTGAGGTAGTACAGGGCCACTGTGTTGACCGTCTTTATCAGGACATTCTTTCCCCGTACAGAGGGCAGTAAGGCCATCAGTGCTAGTCTGATCGCCCTCAGCTCTAAAAGGTTGATGTGTAATTTGGGCTCCGATGGAGTGATCATTGGCATGGGCTCCCCACCCCGTGAGTGAGGCATCCGCCACTACTGTTATCTCTGGCCATGATTGCCAAAAAAGTTCTCCTTTCAGAACGTGCCTCTGGCAGGCCCACCACTGAAGGTCCTGTGAGAGACTGCTCGGAATCTGTAGGTCTGACATCCTTCCTGATAATTGGGACCACTGCGTTCTGAGAGCCCATTGGAGAGATCTCATTCCCAGGTGAGCCTCTGGCACCAGAAAAATGCAGGATGACATGAGGCTGAGCAACCTTAGAAAGTCGAAGGCCGGAAGACGCTGGGCACTCTGGAATTTGGTGACCCTCTGTAGAATGTTTCAAGCCCTCACCTCTGGTGGCAAGGCTTTTACCAGGGATGCATCCAGGACTGCTCCAATGAGGGAGAAGCCCGGCCTGTGAAGGGAGTGGCAGGTAGGGCCGAGATGTTCCAGGGCCCATTCGGGGGAACTTGCCCTGATCTGCCAATCGTCCAGGTAGGGGTAGATGTGAATTGCCCCTCTCCTGAGAATCACTGCCACCACCGCCATTAACTTGGTGAAACCCCTCGGGCAGAGGTCAGCCAAAATGGCAGAACCCGAAAATGATAATGAGAACTGCCAACGGCGAACCTCAGGTGCTGTCTGTGCTTGTGATGGATTGGCACATGAGTAAGCATCCTGAAGGTCCAATCATACCATCCAGTCCTGAAGCTGGAGGGCATGAAGGATCTGAGAAAGGGTAACCATCTTCAACTTGTCCTTCCGGCCGAACTTGTTCCTCCGTCCTTTTATGGAATTAGGAAGTACAGGGAGTACCAACCCTTGGTCCTCTCCGCTACTGGTTCTATAGCACCTTTCTCTAGCAGTGTTAATATTCCCAGAATAATGAAACATTGAAAAACCTGTTCCCGGTGGTTGACTGAGGTTTTTTTAGAAAAGGAAGGCAATAACCCTAGACAATTGTTTCCAATGCCCATGTATCTGAGGTAATAGCCTGCCACTCTGTCAGATGCTGTGACAGTCTGCCTCCCACTGCAGTCTTGTGTATTACGTCCTCAGAGAGGTTTTGGGGTGGCTGACGCAGTGGCTGATGGCAAATTAGCCGCTGCTGAGGCGGTCTTAGTACCTCTTCCCTGTCCACCACGGGGGAATCTTCTTTGGCCTCTTTGAACTAACTGTCCTCTGCCTCTTCCAAATGTGGAGTAGTGCTGAAAGTACCTACCCCTCCAGGGCGTGCCTGTGGGGCGATTTGGTGGTTGTCTAATCGCAGCACCCAGGGATTTGGGTGCTGCCTTTGAAGTTTGCAGTTTCTCCCGACTTTCATCAGCCTTGCTACCTAACAAAGGAGTGCCATCAAAGGGCATGTTGAACAGTCTGGATTGTAAGTCTGGAGCAAATCCTGAATTTCTCAACCAGGCAAAACTGTGCATAACTGTACTAGCCGCCATTGCTCTGCTAATACTGTCAGCAGAGTCGAGACCAGTCTGGAGGATTCACACATAGCGTCCTTTCCATACTGGACTACGTTTAAAAGCCTGCAACGTGACCAAGCAAGAACAGTCAAAGTCCAAGAGGAGAAGCAAGCTGCGCAACTCAATGTACAACATTGCAATACCAAGGAAAATATAGCCCAAGTGGACATAGCGCACATGAAATTCAAATTCATCAAGCAACAGCAAAAAAACAGCAATAAGAACAGTAATGAGTCATAGGGTTATAGAAAAAGACAGAAATCTAAAAAGCAGTCTAAAAATACATGTAATTCACTGTCCAAGTTATGTCTCAAAGGATTCAACGTTCCAAATTCCATCATAGGCCTAGATTCTGATTTGTGTAATTTAAGTGTAAAGTTGCCTTTCCTTATATTGTCGGGAACATGTGCTATCCCAAGAAAAGACAAATGTTGGATCACTTATACAATTCACATCATGGTTTTTGATGGTTCTATAATGTTGTAATATACGCATTTCTAATGGTATATTGATAGGAAAGATCACACGTACATAGAATCACATACCATAAAGTAATTTATACATTTTTCATATTGAATCACCCAAACGTATGCAACTAAACAGTTGTGTAGGATTGGCAAGATCACAAACTTTGCATTTATTTCAAGTATGAAACCCTGTGGGTTTCCTTATCTTGTTCAACCAGTTCCTCTCTAAATGTTTTTTGGAAGTCAAGCTAGGAGATGCATCATATTTTAAAGATGGTGCTTTTGAGAAGAACAAGTTACTCTCTTACCTGGTAACGTTCTTTCGATGGGATGGTCCGACGACGTATTCCATATGTTTGACAGTAATCACCACAGCTGTGCTGCTTCGGAAAATTTTTGGCATCTGCGTCCTACGTAGATGACGTCGATGCGCCGTCCCCAAGGACCTCCTCAGACGGCCGACTTCACCCGATGTGATAAGTAGGACGCACAACGCCCGTAGCCTCAGTTTTTTCCCCCCCAGAACGTGTGCCACCAGTCTTCTGCCAGTCAGACACACAAGGCCTTGCGAAAACATAAGCTGCAATCGCCTAAGAAATTCTGCAGCGGGGAAGGTAGGGAGGGAGCGATATGGAATACGTCGTCGGACCATCCCATTGAAAGAACGTTACCAGGTAAGAGAGTAACTTGTTCTTCGAGGGGATTGGGTCCTCCGACGTATTCCATATCTCTGACAGACTCCCAAAGCAGTACCAAAGCAAGGAGGTGGGAAAAGAATTTAGAACCCAAATTTAGCATGCCCAATCAAATTGCGGAATAAAGGACTCCCTTGCCAAAGGCCAGATCCTGTCCTCGGATGGAATCGAGGGAGTAGTGACGTACAAAGGTACGTACAGAAGCCCAGGTGGCTGCATCACAGATGTTACGAATAGGGCAGTAGATGCAGCCATACCCCTGGTAGAATGGGCCCGCAAGCCAGTCGGTGGGTCCTTGCCCGCCAAGCAGTAACACTCAGGAGATAGCTAAAATAATCCAACGAGACAAAGTCGGTTTCATCACAGCTTGTCCCAAACACTTTCCAGCGTAACCAATGAAGAGTTGATCGTCCACTCTGACCCGGGACATGCGTGAAATATAAAAGCTCAACGCTTTCCTAGGATCAAGCCTATGGAGGCTCTCCTCTTCCTTACCAGGATGCGGAGGAGGATAGAATGCCGGAAGAACAACCTTCTGGCCCAAATGAAATTCCAAAAGCACCTTCGGAAGAAAGGAAGGACGAACTTGAAGGACAACCCTGTCTTTATGAAACAGTGAAGGGTAGCTTAACTGAAAGTGCCTGTAACTCACTCACTCCGCGAGCAGAAGTAACCGCAAACAAAAATACAATTTTAAGAGTTAACAGTCTCGAAGGGGCAAGAATGCAAAGGCTCAAACGGAGCACCCATAAGAAAAGTATGAACAAGGTTGAAATCCCAACCGGGCACCAGAAAAGGTGACGGAGGGAACATATTAGTGAGCCCTTTCAAAAACTGAGAAATAAAAGTAATCTTAAAATAGGAACATTCTTCAGACGAGCGCTTAAATATGGACAGCGCCACCAGGTAACCTTTAATGGTACCCACTTGCAAGCCCCTGTGGGCCAAAGAAAGCAAAAAAGACAGAACCATGGGAATGTCACATTCAAAAGGATCCATTTTCTCAACTCTGCACCAGTCGCAGAATTTACGCCAACAGCAACGGTACAGAGACTTTGTTGCCGGCCGTCTGGCCGAGAGCAACACCAACACGTCTTCAGGGAGGTCCCAATCCTTATACCTCAATCTTTCAGAAGCCAATCGTGAAGATTGAGGGATCTGACCTCTGGATGGAGAACGTGACCCCCCTCCCGTGAGAGCAGATCGTCTTGGTAGGGAAGACGACGTGGAGGGCAGATGGACAAGTCGAGAAGGTCCGGTACCACGTCCTCCGGGCCCACGCCGGAGCAATGAGGATCACCCGGGAACCGAACCTCCGTAACCTCTGCAGTACTTGCGGGATGACGGGGACTGGAGGAAATGCGTACAGCAGCGGGAATGACCACTCCAGCACGAACGCGTCTCCTAAGGCTCCTTTTGGAGGAAATTCTCGCGAGCAGAACCTTTCGCACATCGGGTTGACACTGGAGGCGAAGAGATCCACTTGTGGGGTCCCCCAAAGGGCAATGATCTCCAGGAGAATCTCCTGAGCCAGCTCCCACTTGTCGGAGATCGTGCTCTGCCTGCTCAAAGCGTCCGCCGTCTCGTTGCCATCTCCGGCCAGATGAACAGCCAAGAACGAAACTTCCTGCTGGATGGCCCTTAACTCAAGCTGCATCGCCTCCCTGCACAGAGGAAGTGACCCTGCCCCCCCCCTTTTTGTTGAGGTAGTGCATGGCCACCATGTTGTCCGTCAGGATCAGGACACTCTTTCCTCGCACAGTCGGCAGAAAAGCCTTCAGGGCTAGCCTGACATCCCTCAGCTCCAACAGATTGATATGGAGTCTGGACTCCGACGAAGACCAACGACCGCCGACTGTCAACTCGTTGGCATGAGCTCCCCATCCCATGAGGGATGCGTCCGTCACGATCGTCACCCCCGGCCAGGGAAGCCAAAACGGAGCCCCCTTCATCAGATTGCCTTCGACGGCCCACCACAGAAGGTCCTGGGCGACCGAGGGCAGCACCTGAACAGGGTCCGACATCATGCCGGAAGATTGCGACCACTGCGTCTTGAGTGCCCACTGCAAAGATCTCATCCGCAGACGAGCCTCTGGCACAAGAAGAATGCAGGATGCGATGAGGCCGAGCAACCTCAAGAACTCGAACGCCGGGAGAGTCTGGGCAAGTTGAAACTTGTGCACCATCTACTGAATGTGAAGAGCCCTCACCTCGGGAGGAAAACACAGCCCCAGGGATGTGTTGCGCACTGCTCCAATGTACTGGAGCCGCTGTGTTGGCGTCAAATGGGACTTCTTTAAATTGAGGGAGAAGCCCAGCTTGTGAAGGGAGTGGCAGGTGAGGGACAGATCCAGGACTTGCTCGGGAGAGCTCCCCCTGATCAACCAATCGTCCAGGTAGGGGTAGACGTGAATCCCCCCCTTTCCTGAGATGCGCTGCCACCACCACCACCATGAGCTTGGTGAAAACCCTCGGGCGGAGGTCAATCCGAACGGCAGGACCCGAAACTGAAAGTGCGAGTCACCAACCGCGAACCTCAGGCACTTCTTGTGCTTGGGATGGATCGGCACATGGAAGTAAGCATCCTTGAGGTCGAGAGACACCAACCAGTCCTGAAGTTGAAGGGCCTGGAGGACTTGAGAGAGAGTGACCATCTTGAACTTGTCCTTCCGTAGGAGTTTGTTCAAACCGCGCAAGTCCATGATGGGTCTCAATCCCCCGTCTTTCTTCGAAATCAAAAAATAAGGGGAATACCATCCCTTGTTCCTCTCAGCTACAGGCACCAGTTTTATGGCGCCTTTCTCCAGCAGGGCTTGAATTTCCCGCGCAAGGAGCAGATCCAGACTCTTCAAAGAGAGGTTCCCAGGTGGATTTTCGTGAGGCCTCTGCCGAAAGGGAAGACAGTAGCCGTGGGTTATGATCTCCAGAACCCACACATCTGAAGTAATGGCACGCCACTCTACAAGATGCTGCGCCAGCCTCCCCCCAACCGGCGAACCATGGGACATGGCCTCATGACTGAGTGGTAGCGGCTGCGGTGTTGCCTGAGGGCAAAGAGGCAACTGCCCGAGCGGCTTTGGCACCTCGAGTACCCTGTTTTCCACCTCCGGTACTCCTTCTGTGGCCTCTTTGACTGACAGCTCCTCTCGCTTTACTGAAGAATGAGTAATAACGAAAGGAACCTCCCCTCCATTGCTGTCCCCTAGGACGAAAAGACAGAGGTTGTCGAACTGCAGCGCCCAACGACTTCGCTGCAGCTTTGGAGGTCTGCAACCTCTCAAGGCTCTCGTCAGCCTTGCTGCCAAAAAGATGTTCACCGTCAAAGGGCATGTTGAGGTGCCGGGACTGCACATCAGGAGGGAACCCCGATTTACGCAACCACGCAAACCTGCGTATTATGGTGCTCGCCGCCATGGACCTGCTGACACAATCTGCCATGTCCAAACCCGACTGAAAGGCCTCACACATGGCATACTTGCCATCCTGGACCATAGCAAGGAAATCATCCCGTTCGTCCCCTTCGGGAATATGTTCAGCCGCTAATGCAACACAGTTCCACAGAGTGTGTGTGAAACGAGAGAAGGCACATACGGAGTTGGCCGTCTGAAGCGCCATACCCCCTGAAGAGAACACTTTCTTCGCCCAGCCCTCAAAATGTTTGTCGTACCTATCCGGAGGGATGGTAGGATACGACGCCTGCTTTGACGGGGCCGTAGCCGCCTGCACCAAACTCTCCGGAGTTGGGTGCCTGGACAAGTAGCAGGGGTCGTTACTGGCTGGACGGTATTTTCACGACAAAGACTTGCCCACTGCCAGGAGACTCTCCGGAGCAGTCCAAGCCGCCGCCACCCTTCTCTGCAGAGCCATATGAAACGGCAGTACCGGGTCAGTGGGGGGACCAAGATCGAGGATGCCCGTAAGATAATCCTGAACAAACTCCCCTGGGGGAGCGACCATCCCAAGTACTCGGTGACCCGAGACAAAAGGCGCTGGTACGAAGAATCGGCATGAGTGCCAGGCTGAGGCCTACAAAACTCCACCTCCGGAGAGGTGTCCAGTCCACTGGCATCATGCAGTGACTGCCTCAGGTCTTCAAATTGGCTATGGCCCGAGATAAGCTCATTGGGCACCCTATCCAGAACCAAGCCCTCATCAACCTCTGAAATGTACTCCAGGCGGTGAGAGGAAGGCACCTGGGGACCAAAGCTATGCCTGGCCTTAGCCAAAGCCTTTCTAGGGGCTTCCCCTGTGCCATGGGGCCCCTCCAACACCACCGCCTCGAAAGGTGTCGAGGGCGCCGACTGAATCGGCATTGACGTCAGCCGCAGCGCCGCCAGCATCGACGGTGTCAACACAGGCCTCGAAGCCACGGCTCCGAGCGTGTCCTTCCATGACCTAGGTGCCGACAGCGTCGACGACCCCCTCGGAGGCGGAGCCTCGAGAAATGCCGTTGACGACCTCGCCGCCACAGGTGTCGACGTCTTCCTCGAAGACTGCACAGGATCACGCGATCTTGAGCGCGTCGAGGACCGGGACCTGGAACGGGCATGGCGAGAACGGTTACCCTTGTCCGAGTGGGATCTCTCCCGCAAACCGTGCCGACGACCCGAGCCTGAAGGCGTGCGAGCGGTGTCTCTCGACCCCGACCCCACTCGGAGGCGACCGATGCCGGCACTTCCGGGAATGCCTCAAAGAGGCATAGGAGTGGCGAGACCGACTCCTGGAAGTTGACCCACTGGACCGCCGACGATGATGCGGAGAGTAGCCTCTCGATTCATCCGTCGAAAGCCCCGCAGACCTTGACTTCCGGGGCTTAGACACCCTACCTACCGACAACAACTTCTTGCGCTCCCGCAAGGCCTTGGCCGTGAGCAACTGGCAGTCGTCACAGTCGTCCGTGTCGTGGGCCTCCCCGAGGCACCAGGGGCAGGCATTGTGTGAGTCCGTTACCGACATCTTGGACCCACAGTCCCTGCATTTTTTGAAGCCCGGACGTGGAGTTGAAAACGAGGTAGATATCGTCACGAACAGGCTTTTTTTTACAAAACCGAACAGGTTCAAAGAACCGAGAAGATTACAACAGAAACTCCAAAGAGTCGAGGCGTACCGAGATTCACGAAGCAAACACGTTCACGGAAAAAACGGAACTGGAGGCTATGGGCGTCGTGCGTCCTACTTATCACATCGGGTGACGTCGGCCGTCGGAGGAGGTCCTCGGGGATGGCGCATCGATGTCATAGACGTAGGACGCAGATGCCGAAAATGTTCCGAAGCAGCACAGCTGTGGTGATTACTGTCAAAGATATGGAATATGTCGGAGGACCTAATCCCCTCGAAAGCGATTTGTGGATAAGAATCAAGATCAGAGAGATTCTAGTCATTGATAAGAATGGACCAATGCTTGTGTAGAGTTTTTAATATTCTTAGCTTGTGTGCATTATTCATTTATATATCTAATCTCATTCTTGACAATTGTATCTTTACTATGTTTAGACAACAGCTCACAGTGTTTTTTTAGACCTAGCGTTCCCATAAGCATTAGGAACTGCTTTTGGCGAATACCCTCTGGAAACAAAATAATCACCCATCGTCCTGACTTCTCCTTCAAAAATCATCATCTCTCGAACAATTTCTATTCGCTCTCAAGAGTTCTCCAAAAGGAAGGCTGTAAAGAGTTTTTCGTGTGATAACTCTTAGTATGTAATCCATCATTCACTGTGGTAGGTTTCCGTTAGAGTTTAGAGTTTACTAGTAAACTGGTTATCTATCTGGAAGATGACATCCAGAAATAATACATCTACTGTGCTACTTGTCAGTCAAAATCTAAATTCAAGTCATTACTGCCGAGTAAAATCACATATTCCACTAATAATTCCCTTGAACCACTCCAGATTAAAAACAAATCTATGTAATGGCACCAAACTAAACTATGTTCTTGATCTAGAAATTGATCAAATTGTGTGGCCCATTCTACGGTTTCCTCCCACCGGCCCGTGTAGAGATTAGCAAGTGCAATACAAGAAACCCATGGCAGTGCCCCATTTCTCCAAGTAATAGTTCCCTTCAAACATTAAATCATTGTGATCAAGGCAGAATCTCAGCATGTCAATTTGCATTTAATTCTGTGCTTAAAGCCAATAGATCTGGTATTTCCAAGATGTTCACAACCATCAATGCCTCCATCGTGTATATTGCTGGTGTTCAGAAGAACAACGTCCCAGGGGTCTCCAACCTTTACATCGGCAAGAGCTACTGGTAGTTAATGGCCAATAGACCGGAGCTACTGGTGACAGTATCTGGGGTGGTTATGTCCACGAGTATGAGAATTTGTACCAAGATTGTCTTGGCTAGTTTATTTGCTCTTTATACAAAACACAACACATGCATTAATTATATTAACCTCTTAAGTGCCATGGATGAGCTATCTCATCCTTGACATTACCTCCACACTGCCAAGGACGAGATAGCTCGTCCTTTCAAGCACTCTGTTTTGTGCGATCCATGCCAGCGCAATCTGCCCCTAGGAAGGAGTACATGAGATGCCCCCCCATCCATTTGGGGTGGGGGCGGGGGGAAGAGGGCCACCAGAAAACATTTGAATGCCCCCCCCCAATGCATGGGACAGTACCTTTTGCCCACCCTGGGGGCAGATGGGCACACTAATGTGCCCATCTTCCCGTAGGAAAGGGGCAAAACAAAAACAAACCTTTTTTTACTAGTTTTGGGTGGGTGTGGGGGGCCACTGAACCACCATGGATGTTTTTAGTGGAAAGGGGTTGCACCTACCTGGGCGCAAAGGGAAAAGGTTAAACCACTGGTAACCAAGTATTTCGGCAGCGCAGATCTTCAGGAATTTTGCTCATGTGGACAACCCACAGATTTAGCCATAGGGTGTCGAAGCCACCAAGGAAAACAGGGAACCCAATGCATTTCTGAAAAGAAGACACCTGTGGGAATTCACAGGGGTCTGATTTGCGTGAATCGCCCCAGAATGTATTACCCACAATCCCCGTCAAAGTCTGAAATGTGGTGGAAACACAATTTTCACAATTTTTGATACATATGCAAAAACAATCTGAGTGAGTATTTAATTCAATGTGTTCTACGATTTTTAAAGAATTCAGCATATACTATGTTATGCTTTGTCAAAAAATTAAATCCACTGCCAGTTTAGCATATCCCCAAAACATGCAAATTGCTCACATGCCAAGTAACAGGATTCAGCGCTGGAAAAGTAATCTAAAGCCCACTTTGTTGGCTACCCTTAAAGGTTTGTCATTCACTTTTAGAGCAAAGACTTGACGTGTAAAAATCAATCATATACCCAACCATACATGAATCGTTATATTATCACTTTGAGAAAAGAGAAAATGTTTGTAGCGAGGGGAGACTTCTTCATAATGGGTGATGACCTGCAACCCCATCTGTTCAATCTGAAGTAGCCAGTATCACAGAGAACAGCTTACAGGATCGCTGCCTCCCCCTACAGGAATCACGCAGGTAATTCTTGTGCATGATCAATGGACCATGTCTGGCTTGCACGTACAACTCTCTCAGCAGACATATTGAGGGCACCAGCATCACAAAAATGGTTTAAAATGACAATCATGACATATTGTTTGCAATGGCATTGTGTGTTTTACAGTGGCATTGCAGGTACAGCAACGCCAAATGCTGCGTGCAGTTGGTGACAAGGCATCTTTTGAAATGTTCCATGTATTAGATAATTACTTGTAATTTGTATGGTGTTGCGCTGTTTTTCGCACAAATGGTGTTCATAAATTGCACCATTTCAGCCCAGTATTGAAAGGCTATAAATTGCACCATTTCAGCACAGTATTGAAAGGCTAAAGATCCAGTGCCAGAATTTGAACATGTGCATACAGGTTCCCCACAGATCTCTCTAGATATCCCCGTTTGTATACATAGCCAAAGGGAATCCACCCCATCACTTGTCGCCCATCACATGGATCTCATCATTGTTCTTGCCCTATATTCAGCATCCTGCTTTGTACAGCGCTCTTTCACTTAGTAACTAGGGTTAAACTATATTAATCCTATACTACTCTTGTTTTTGTAAAACATAGGCTGAAATAAAACTCTCAAATCATATTTTGTAAGTCCTGGCATTGAGAGTAGATGTCATTTAATATTCCTGTTTAGTTTTATAAACGTAAATGGAAAGCAGCAAAATTGAGTGCAGCTAATAGATTTCAACATTTACTTAAATGTAAAGTTGGGGCTTGAATTCATGTATTCAAGCACACCGAGGTGGGCGCCTCCATGTCAGAGCAAATTCCATCTTAACCTTAAATACAACTGGGGTAGTACTGCCTTAAAACAAAGAACTCAATATCGTAAACCAAACAAAAAATATTTTCACAGTTCTACCATAAACAGCAACACATCCCGCTGGATGTACTTTTTTATTTTACACAAGCTTGGACTTGCACATGGATTGTCTTTTTTCACACTTGCACGAACCGTCTCACCCACCCCCACCCGCCCACAAAGATTACAGCTGTAGCTTAATTTCCCCCTTCTGATTGAAAACCTATAATTGCCAGCATGCAAAGTAATGCTAACCGAAATAAATCAAGAGTAACACAGTGAGACTGAAATGATCACAGCCCCAGCTTTGTTTCACATGGCATGCATATTTATGCACCCCTTCCCTTTCTAATTGGCTATCAGTTGCAGCTCCTGGTGATAATGGCAACAACACAGATTTCACATCTACTTTTGTTATTGATAGTTTACCCGTTGGTGGGACACTGCCCAGAGCCCTTCACTCACAGATGCAGCCCCTCCTCTCACTGTGCACACAGCTTTTGACCGCTTGCTTTGCAGGAAAAGAATAGGGAGGGGACAGGAGAATGGGCCCATGGACTTCAGACACCAAAATAAAGACTGTGTTCATTTCGGTATCTGTGGCAAGGAGCTGCTGGGAAGTCTTAGCCGGGCTACCAGTATTTCTTAATCTACTCCTCGAGATCCTGGATCTAGACAAACCATTACCAAATGATCTTCCCATCTGAAGTCCTGCAATGTACTCAGTATAAGTATATCTGAGGTAGATAAAAACAATGTTGCAGGTGTTGATCTAGACATTTATAAGTGGCTTCAAAAGGAGAATCGTTGGACTATGGGTTTCTCAGGGGGTTAAAAATACCTTTGTGAACTTTAGGTAGTAGATAAAGCATAGGCGTCTTTTATGTCTAAAAGAAATCTTGTTTTGAACCGGTACATCAGCATCAATTGTCTCATAGCAGGCTACGTCTGACAATTGTCGGTTGGTTTCTGGTACAGAGATTTCTGCCAAACTACTCCTCAGCCTTTGTCCACTGGCCCAATAAATATAGTTTTGTAATTTTTCAAATTGGTCATGGCTTGATATTGCACCATATTTAAATAATCTCCACAATTACATTCCCTCTGGAGTTTAAGGTCTTCAATGACCAATTCTTCAAAAGTATCAATTCTACTATCAGCCACATTGGGACACAATTTAGATTTAACAGGCAAGTTACTTTCAGTGGTGAGATTCGTAGGTATGTCAAAGTGAGCTGAAATAGTTTGGCAATCTGCCTAAAAATCTGAGATATTGCAGGTCAATTGTTCTTCTTGGGTGATGTCCTCTCCCTCTCGTTCTCTGACCTCTCCCATAACAAGTGATCCAATTGCATCAGATCAAGCTCCAAGATTATCTTCTTCTCCTAGTTAGTTTCATTTTTCTTCGGTTCCTGATGGTTCCAGTTTGCTTTCCATGTGTAATAAGTAACCTGAACTCCTGCAAAAAGTGTAGATTTTAAATCACGATCCTAGGTTCTACCTCAGAACTCTAGGTCTTAGGAATGGATGTAAGGGGAGTCCGAATCTTTGACTGGATTTTGGTTAGTTGCTCCTTGATTGGTTAATCAGAGCGTTAGGTGAAGGTGTAAATTTAGCCTTGCTCGTAATCAGTCTTGCCCCTTCTGAATTTTATTTATTTGCTGTGTTACAGTTTAATACAAACTTTTCACAAATAAAATAAAACTATTGCCAAAGCGATAAGACCCACAACAACAACAAATACATAAAACTTATAAACACGAATGCCAGAAGAACCAAAAGAATATTACTCTGTATACTAGGCATTCCTCAGCATATGGTTACATTCTATCCATCCTTACCAAGTTCAACAATCAGGACAAGACATATAAGATGTCAGATAAATGACACACGCTTTGTGGTTCCCACTAATAAACAAGACCCACAATTCTTACTTAGTTGAACATTCAAAATGGCCTGCAGATAAGGCTGATCGTCGAAGCGACTGAAGGGACTAGCATTGTGTCAAAAAATGTTTAATTGTTTCAAAGATATCATCCCCACAGACGAGACACAGTGTCCTCCCTCGAGAGGCAGAGCCATCTTCCCTCACGTTCCCTTGTCCTGACAGCACAGAATTTTAGCTCAATATAGTCCCATACCAAATCGTTCCCAATGAAGCATTTAATATACTTGGGAATATAGTCCCTCAGCTGGATGTAATGAGCAAAATCTACCCGCTGTTCATGTGATGCCAAACTTACTATTAGCTGATCTTTGCTAAAGTCTATGAGCATGCGTTTAACTTGTTCCTTAAGTAGTTGACTTAAATCAACTGTATTCGCCGGCATCCTGTGTAGCCACTGACTTGCAAAAGCTATAATCATGGCCACTTGGCTGTTCGTCATGAGCCTGCTCTTGTCCTCACAAATGTGGACCTGAAGTGTATTAGTAGGGCTCTGACTAATTTCCAGTATGTTATAAGACAACTAGATTGTATCTTCTGCAAAATGGGCACGATGTTAAACTCAAGATAGACCATTTTCATAGATGTCCAAGCAGGAAACCTCAAGCCTATCTTGAGCAGTATACGTTCATCTTTTCCCACCCTGTCTAAGTGGGTCATAGCGCAAATAACTGCTCTGTACATATTAACAGAGTTGATCTTAGTCTGGTAGAGCAGTAATATACTAGCAATAGACTACCCCCCTCTTTTGTTGGCAAATGCGGTAATGCGACCCAAGGTCGATAGAGAAGATCTAACTTGTTCAAAATGCTCCTAAACGTTTAATTTGTAGTCAAGGGTTATCCCCAGATATTTATAAACCGATATCGCCTCAATTTGTGCCCCATCGAGCTTCCAATTTAGTTTTTGAGGTTTTCTTCTAGTGGGACTAAAGACCATCATTTTTGTTTTAGAGGTGTTCCCCTTAGCGAATTGAGTCCGACATATTTCTTCAAATTATTCAATGAATTTTGAAGACCAATTGGGTGAAGATCTAGTATAACGAGGTCGTCAGCATAACCCAACCATTGTAATAAGAAAGTGCAACCAAGTTGGAGTGGAGTGGCAGCGGTATCCTCAAGGGCACTACCCACATCTGAAAGATAAAGGTTGAATAACATGGGAGAAAAAAATACAGCCTTGTTTAAGGCATTTAAAAGTGTTGATCCAGGAGGTGGTCTTCCCATGTTGATCCAACCTTATTTTCACTCTAGTTTGGTCGTAAAGAAGAACAATCATTTTGAGGAGCCCCAGGGTACACCCCAACTCTGAAGCTTGTTCCAAAGTAGCCCTCCATCTACTGTGTCGAAAGTGGCACTGAAATCTACTAGGGCCGCATAAGCAGGGATCTTTCGTATTTTTTAAGCGTGCTCAATAGTAGTAACTGGGGACAGACAATTCGTAATTGTGTTGGAAACTTGGTGCTCTGATATTCAACAGGCACTCTCTAACAAAGTAACTACCTTCCAAAACAAAATAGCCAATAGAAAAGCCTCCCTCAATTCGCTACCCCAACCAAACAATCTGGACCCTCCATTCACTGAGAACTCCTCTAACAGACACGCCAGATTCCACTTCACGAAAACATCTATACTCGTTGTAGAAAAAAGTCATCCTTTCACTCAAGCCGTCCAACTGCCAGGGTGACCTATGGCCAGCAGATATTATAAAAGATACAGCAAGAGACCTTGCCCCTTTTTATATCTAAACTAATCAATGCCTCATTCTCATCTGGCACCATCCCACCAACCTCAAGCAATCCTGGGTACTTCCACTGTTAAAGCAGCAAACGCTGGATCCATTAATCCCCACCAACTACCGTCCCATTATGACGGTACCCTTTCTGCTCAAAATACTGGATAAGGTTGCATATATTTAGATCCAAAATTATCTGGATCATCATAAACTCTTAGGAGCAAGACAATCAGGTTTCCGACCCCTTCATGGGACGGAAACGGCCCTCATCGACTTAAAAACCCAAGTTGATGAATTAAGGGATAAAGGCAAAACAGCTCTCTGCCTACTGCTTGACCTCTCGGCCGCGTTCGACCTTGTAGACCACAAGGTCCTATGTGGCCATCTGGACTCGGCAGCCCATTTCTCCACCGAGGCCATCACCTGGATAGAATCATTCCTGAGTAATAGATCCATGAGGGTTTTCTCCCCCTCAGCTGCATCCGACCCCATTCCCATCACATGCAGTGTCCCCCAGGGCTCGTGTGTCTCACCCACTTTATACAATATATTTACCAAGCCCCTGTTCGATGATCTGGACCTTCTGGGTATCACCTACACTAACTATGCAGAGGATACCTAGATTCTCCTCCCACTTTCATGGGATTACGACAAGGATTTGGCGTTGGTGAATAGATGCATCTCATCATCCAGGCATGGATGGCCACCCATGGTCTATGCCTGAATGATGACAAGACTGGGTTTATTATCCTGGGCACCCATTCCAACCTTAATAAACTAGGACAGGAATACTCCTCCATTATTGACGGGAACATTATCAAGGTGGCTAAGGAGGTAAAGTCTCTCGGCTTCTACCTGGATTCCACCCTCTCTTCGAGAAACGAGTGCAATCAATGGCCTCCGCCACCGCCTACACTTGTAAACTCATTAGGACTGGCAAATCTTTTTGGTCGAATGACAACTGTATGATCCTGGTCAGAGCCCAAATACTTTCTCGGCTTGATTATTGCAACGCCCTCTACATCGGCACCAATAAAACTATCATCCAGAGGATACAAATCGTACAAAACAATGCCATAAGAGATGCACTTGGTGTGACCAGAAGATCACATATTTCAGCGACCAGACGTCAAAACAATTGGCTTTCGAACCATAACAAAATCCTCCTAAAAACTGCCTCATCCACCCACAAAGCCCCAAACAAGGCCACCCCTAGCTATCTCACTCAAATTCCATTGGTGATCCTCCACCAGACCGACAAGAATGGGTAATGCCAACTGCCTCACCATTTCCAGATTTAAGCGCACAAAAGCAGGTTGTAGCAGCTTTTCTGTGAAAGCGGGCCAACTGTGGCATTCCCTGCCACACCCTCTTAGAGAAGATCAACCTTACCTGAATTTCAGATGAACTACATCAACCTGTTGAAATCTACTGACCACTATTATCCGCCACAAGAACACTCCTCTGCACTTATCTGCCACACAATTGTCTACTTTGTGACTTAACTGTATATATGTTTCACTTTGTCCATCTTCTGTATTGCCATCTATGGTTTAACCTGTATATATGATTATTCTCGATTACTCCTTGTAACCTAAGCCTTGCATTTTCTGTAACTGTTGCGCCCTGATACCCCCGTGTCTGGTGTGCATTAGAAATGAATAAAACAAACAAACTTTTGAGAAAACCTGTTTGGTTAAATGGTATAATGTTATTGACTCCTGCCGAGTTTTCTAGTTCTTAGATTAAGACACTGGTGAATTGTTTGGCGGAGGCGTTTAACATAGCAAGAAGTATATAGCTCCCTGAATGTTTACTATTGCCCTTCAGCAAAACAGGAACAATAATACTATCACGCCAGCTAGAGGGAATTGCTGGAGTAACTTCAATACTGCAAAATAACCTGTGCAGAGTTTGTGTCCAAGTATCTGAGTCAAGCTTAATTAAGGGACTACAAATGCCGTCCGGGCTGGGAGCCCTTGACGACGTAGTAGTAATAGGCTTGTGCATGCCAGCCGTGCTGTTCTGGAACTGCCATTTGGCTGAGGATAATTCAAGTGTCAGCGCCACCGGGTCATCTGCCACAATTGTCCGATATGTGGAAGACCCAAACAAATTTGGGAACCCCATTAATATCTATGGTTCTAGCCTTTTGGTCATTGATTATTCTCCAAAATTGCATAGAGTGACCTGTGATCGAGGGATGGAACAATGCCTTCCACTGAGTTCATTCCAATGTGTATTTGTGCCGCCTAAGACTCTTTGCATATTTTTGTTTAGCAGCCTTAGCTAAAGCACAATACTTCATCGGACAAACATTGCCCTTAGCCACTGTGCGCAGCTCCTTGTGGAGTAACCTTTTCCCATCTCTGATTTGTCTGTGGTATTCATGCAGATTTTCTGTGGAAGAGGCAACAGCCAGTCTGTGTGTAAGCAAACATCTAACCATGGAGCATTGTTTAATGCAATCCATGGACAATTCGAATTGTTTGATAGCTATGTAGGCCACCTCAGATGCTGTAGCATCTGTATATCCAATATACTCAAAATTACTTATATGTAGAATTGATTGAACAATAAGATGTGCTTTTCCCAAAGAGCCATCACTCCATGAAATACGATTTAGAGTTAATGGTAAGGTTACCGGCAGAAATAAGGCCAGAAGAATTGACAAAGATATTCAAACGTGCAATAAGGGGGTAATGATCACTCTCCTGTCGATGGGTTATGCACTCGTCATCCAGGATCGTAGCTGAGTTGGCAAAAAACATGTAATCAATGGTGCTGCTCTCTCCATTACCAACCCGTGTATATTTAGGCAGGCTATCAGATGGAACAGCCTCATTTACCATGCTAAAGCCTGCTGCAAACATGGACGCCTAGCTCCTGCCACGTCGAAGTGCTTTAGAATTACCATTTGTCTGGGAATTAATGCTCTCAACTCCAGCAGCGTCCCTCAAATGCCGAAAAAAGTGGGAATGTTGGCATTAAAGTCACCACAGATCAAGATAGGGTGAGCATTATTAAATCGATCTAGGATGCACTCCAGCTGTTTGACCATATCCAATTGCAGCCTTTCATACGGGGGAACGTATATATTCTGGACTATTAGAAAGTTTGGTGAAAGCAATGCTGAGGAGTGGAAGAAGCAGTAATCCTGCCAGTGAAAATATTATCCGACAAACAGGGAATCTCCACTATACTCAGATCCTGCCTTACACTAAGTAACAGGCCACCCCTTGGGTGGCCTCTATGGCCACGAATAGCTGGGCGCGTTAAAAAATTGCATCCATCAATTATGAGTGGGTTAACAAGCCAAGTTTCTTGAAGGGCAACCACACATAATCAGTGAATATGATCTAAATATCCATCCACAGCCGACCAGTGTGTGTGTTGCCACGTGTGTTCCAACTTAAAAGAAGAAAAGAAGCATGACTTTCATCAGGTACAATTAATTTGACGTCCCTCCCCCATGTTTGCCAGCCATTCCCAAAGTCGCTCCTCCAACTGAGTAGCTAACACTTTCATTTTGCCTTCTTTTTTCAGCACCATCAACAGAATTATATGATTTATTGTCACCAGGAATGGGAATTTGACTAGAGTTAACAGGCAGATTTACTGACCTCAATGCAGGTCCTCTATGGCCCGTAGTCCTGTGTCCATGACCATTTCTCTTTTGGGGTTGCATCTCAATTTCTTCACAATCATAACCCAGTTTAAACAGTAGTGCGCCAGCTCCATAATGTAGGTCAAAGTAGATGCCGCTTGAAAATGGACAATGGCGATAGCCTTACGCTCATCCTCCAACATGTCTACTATTTTGATGCAACTGCTCCTGATATATCTCAATGGGATAGTAGTGTGTAGGAGTCCTAACAAGCGGAACAGATTAACATAACACTAATGGAATCATGAAAAATGCTTCGTATTTCTCAGGCCTTGATGGCTGATGAAGGAATGGAGGACTTGGTATCTGAGGTGGCATCTCCAGGTACCCGACTAAAGTTCACCTTGCTCATTGCATTGTTCATACTGGGACACACTTATATACCATGGTGGTAACAGATTTGATGGAAGGTTCAATGATAAATAGCTCTTCCAAGTTATTAGAAGTTATCTTCAAAATTCAGAAATTTTGAACATTTATTAAACCTCTTTCCTTCTGATAGAATCAGAACGTTCATGCCAGAAAGCTTTGATTTTTGTATACGATTGTCTTTACAACGTTCAATTGGATACACTCCCGTCTTTTGTATGTCTCTTTGAATCTCAAATGGTACAGTCATGACGCAGTTTAAGTGTGTCGTTTTCCGCGTAGCTAGTGAGGTGGGGTGAACCTCTGCCTGTACGGCAGGAGAAATAGGAAGAATGCCAATATCACTTAAGTGCCTCTGGTTAGTCTACAGCCTCTTTTTCTTTGTGAGATCCTCATACATAATTGCCTGTTTAACACATGTATTCTTCTTTCACCTATACCAAGCAGGGGAGTTTAAATCAATCACTTTTATTATAAGATTCATAATCGGGATGGGTTCCATTTAGGATAGAACTTTCCTGTACTAAACCGGACATGATGTTGATCGTGTTGTCTATGTCTATTCGGGCGGTGATAGAACTAAAGCATTTGGTTATATTGCACATTCCAATTTTCTGTGGCTCTACAACAGCGCACGGTTTCACCAACTTTGCGTCGATAGTGTTGCACTTAGTAGGAACTTGGCCAACAAATTCTGAAGTATACCAAACATAGCCTCAGATGATGTACTGTAATTTTCAGGATAGCTAGACACTGCAATAGGAATGTCATCCTGTGGCGAAGGGATAGACCTGCAAAGACTGAGTAGGTGTAGAGTTCCATGTTGTATTATCATTGTAATGAACCATAAGGGCCTGCTGAGGGCTATAGGCCTGGCAGGATTTAGGATCTTTAAGCCTAGGGTGCTCCTCCATAATCTGCGTGTTTAATGCTTCTGGAAACTGAATAACTGGGCTGATAGGAGGGTTTGTGGTTAATACACCCGATATAGTCAGTCCTATATTGCCATCAGACAAGTCTGCCGAATGCCCAGGAACTGGAGAAATCAGAGCCTGTACTATGGTCTTGATAGTCTTGGTGCCAATACATGGAGGCTTGGCACTTAACTCGTCAGTGAGTTCAGCACACAGTTCGACAGTGGTTTCCTGTGAAACACTATCCGAAGCAAGACAAAAAAAAAAATCAGTGATTTTAGTCTTGAGTTGCAGTCGATTCACTAAGGCGTCAATAGCTACTGTTCGTTGGGGACAACCTCGTGGTAAACGCTGTGGCCCATTGTTTTGTTTCCCTTTGGGTGAAGTTAAGACAATATGTTCAGCAGCCATCAATGTGCAAGGCCCCCCCTTTGCTTGGCAAAGTCATATCATTAAGTCGAATAGAACAACTATTCTCTCCTCCACTTACCAAAAATTCGTAGGCGTGCTGATGTCAGAGCAAGAGATGTTGACTTTTCGCATTACCGTGGCACATTTAGATGCTCGTGCAGCAGCGACACTGGTGGCTCGGCGATTCGCCAAAAAGCGATGAGCACAATACAGCATACTGACTGTTGCAACACTTATCCAAATGGATTAGAAAACTGGTAAGCAGTCAGTATGCAATGTTTGATGAGATTATCTCTGAATGTTAATTACAGTATGTCGCACTGAGGAAGGTTTACCGGTCAAAGGTAGCTCACTATTGCAGAGCGCCAGAGATTGAGTTTGCTTCTCAGCAGCTGGTCCTCATTGGCAGGCTATGCTGCAGTGGCACGGAGGGATACAACGCCCTCATGCCCAAACACCAAAATACTCAACTCACTCCGTGCAGAGTGATGGTTTCAGCAAGGAAGCCTCATCCTTCTCAGCTCGGCAACGATGGAGATGGAAAAAAAGACTTAGCAGTGCGCTAATCCAAAGACACGGCAGCCACAGTCCGCTCCCAAAACACTCCGCTCACTTCTGATTTTTTGTTGTTTTAAGACGTATCTCTCCCTCATATGTCACCAGATTTTCTATCATTCTCTGGATAGGTTTCTTGCATTGATTGATTTATAGAGTGCTTTACACCAAGGCGCTGTACATTGGAACAACAAAATACAGAGTAATAATGACTTTATGAGCAAATTACAACTTGAATCATTCAGCAAAACCGTGCAAAGAGCAATTGACAGAGGGGGGAGGAAGTGGGGTGGGAACAGGAGTGTTGGGGGAGGGGGAGGGGCAGGGGAAGGATTGAATAAATGTAACAGGAGGGGAGGAAGAAAGTAAAGGTAGAAGGGAGGAATTAAAAGAGGGGAAAAAGAACAGGGGGGGTAAAGAGGGCAGGGGGGGTGCATCAAGGTGGGGAGTGGAGGAGGAGGGATTTAAGAGAAGTGCGAAATGAGGTGAGGGAAGTGGAAGAGCGGATTGAGAGGGGGAGAGAGTTCCAATGCAGAGGAGCAAGAAGTTGGAGGGAGCGGAACCGGGAGGAAGCACAGGGGGAAGGGGCAACAGTGAGAAGGAAGTGGTTAGCAGAACAAAGGGGGCGAGAGGGGGAGTAGAAGGAGAGAAAGGAGGAGAGATAGGGAGGAGCAAGACCAGGGAGGGTTTTGAAAACAAGGCAGAGAAAGTGGAATTTAAGTTGTAGGTGGAAAGCTAGCCAGCCAAGGTGAGAGAGCGAAGCGGCGATGGAGTCACGGGAGGTAAGGAGACAGAGGGTACGAATACCAGAGTGGTAAATAGATTTGAGAGGGGTAAGCTGAGATGAGGGAAGACCGTAGATTAGAGAGGAGCAATAGAAGAGGCGGGAAAAGATGAGAGAGGAGATTAGGAGTTTGGTAGCATGGAATGTGAGGGAGGGACGGATTTTGCGAATATTGTAGAGGTGGTATCTGCAGGAGCGGGAGGTGAGTGAAATGTGTTGCGAGAAGGCGAGAGAGGAGTCAAAGAGAACACCTAGGTTGCGAGCATGAGTGGAGATAGGGAGATTGGAAGGAGGAAAGTGGATGAAAGGGGGAGGAGAGGGAGGTGGAAGAGTATTAGAGGGGAAGAAAAGGACTTCAGTTTTATCGGTGTTAAGTGAGAGAAACCGGGAGGACATCCAGTTCTTAATGGCTGTGAGACAAGAGGAGAGTTTAAGGTGGAGGTCAGGTGTGAAGGAGGAGAAAGAGAGAATGAGTTGAGTATCGCAGCATAGAAATGATAGGAGATGCCAAAGGTGGAGATAACAGGGGCAATGAGGGAGTGGTAGAGGGAGAAGAGGAAAGGACCAAGTACAGAGCCTTGAGGAACACCGTAACTAAGTGGGAAGGAAGGAGAGGTCTGGCCTCCCCATGAGACAGCAAAGGAACGAGAGGAAAGGTAAGAGGATAGCCATTTTATCACCTTCATTACCTTCGGATGATGAAAACATCTGTTCTTCCAATGTCTCAATTTCCTTGATGAGTTTAGTACACTACATATTGACTTAACTTAAAGTTTCCATCCTCTTAAAGGAACCTACATTGGTCTGCTAAGTCTATTCCTCAGTGAGCAATGGATCAATGTCCACATATATAGCTATTGTCAAAATATGCAATCTTCTAGGAATTCCTTTGACTTCTAAACACATCTGCAATGTCATGGATTGCCACCATTTACCAAGCTTGTTTCTTTTATTTCTCTAAATTGTACATTCTCTGCTGTACCATCAGCCCTGCAGATGTATTTAATGGTTGCTGTATATTACTACCAGTGTCTGTGCTTGGAATAAAATCTGTGCACGGCTCTTCACTGGTTTTAACCGCCATGGTAAGAAATTCTTTTTTCATTTTTTTTTTTTTTTTTTTTAAACGGCAAGTACACTGGTGGGGGCTACGTAATCAAAATGGCACAAGCACCTCAGGAAACGCGGGCAGGCTCAAACTAGAAGCTCACCAGTCATCTATGAAAGATTCAAGAATGTTTCACAAATCCAAACCACGCTTGAGACCTTGAGTAAAAAAATAATTTTGCCTAACTGTATGCAGACAATGAAACCGCTGTAGGTTAAATTGACAATTGTTTTTTTCCTCAGCCCAAATAAAGGGCAAGGTACTCCACAACAAACATTCACAGTTGAAGTAACAGTGTGCCTTCATGCGGCGAGGTGGCTAACTGCATCATATAACGGACCACCACCGGCTTTGTAATGGTTGCTCAGCCTCAGAGGATGTCTCCAGGGGGGGGGGGGGAACACACCCACAAGACATTACTCACCATAATCGTATTTCTGATGCTTTTATCTGCTTAGATTCACATGCTTTGCATAGGCCAATATCTAGTGGGAGCTGCAGAGTATTGCACATTAAGTTATCATAGTTCGGAAAGGGACATCGACAGGGCGGGTCTGTAATTGTATCACTAGTATGACATCCACTGTATCCATGAACCATCACGTGTCGAGGGCCCACAGATTATTTGTTTCTGACAAGAGGGAGTGTAAGATAGAAGTATGGAGTGTAGAAAGAGACCATGAGGTGTGAAAGATCTATTTATTTGCCAAGAACCTTCAACAAGAGGGGAGGAAGGGTTGGGTGCATGTGAATCTAAGCAAATACAAGCATCAGAAATACAATTACGGTGAGTAATGTATCCCTTCTGAGGCTTGTGGCTCTGCTTAAAATCACATGCTTACATAGATTAATGAACAGTACTTGTAGAAGGAGGTGGGTTGTTTGAAGTTAGTGCTGCAAAAAGATTTTTCAACACCACTCATCCCACCTGTGTATCACCCTAAGAATGTGTGTCTAGACAGTAATGTTGGGTGAAAGTGTGTATTGAACTCCAAGCGGCAGCTTTGCAAATGGCATCTAGGGGCACATTTGCTATGAAAGCTAGAGTGGCCCCTGTGCCTGGAGTTTAGTGTGCTCCAGGCTTAAATTGCAACATTCTCTTAGCAAGTAAATCGCAAAGTTGGATGCAGTAGACAATCCATTTAGAAATTGTCATCTTAAGAATCCCCTTCTCTTCCAGTGGCTATAGATACAAAATAATCTGTTTTTCTGATGGGTTTAGTCTTTTGAAGGTAGAACATGATCGCTCGTGTATGAAGGCTTTTTTCTGCTGCATTTCAACAGTCTTGCTTACATGAAATGTACATATACATTTCAGTGAAAACCGAGGGCGAGTGCGTAGCACTACTTTGTCTTTGTGGATAACCACAAAGGGGTCTTGTACTCACAGAGCTTGCAATTCACTGACCCTTTTGATAGAGGTAATGGCTATAGTAAAACCTGTTTTGTTTGTTAGATATTTAAGGCTGGCTTTGTGCATAGGCTCGAAGGGGGCACCCATGCACCTTGTGAGTACGGTATTGGGGTCTCAGCCGAGAATAGGATTAGGGTATCGTTTTTAACACCCTCCATGAAGGCTTTAACTACTGGCACCTTCCCCCACAAAATGTTGCTCTGTGATGTGCTCTGAGCAGAGAGCAGCAAGGTGTACCTTCAGTGAGTTAAAGACCAATCCTGAGTCTAATAGATATAGAAGGTAGTCATCTATGTGTGATGGTGAAAGCTCAATTCGATTGAGAAACCGTGATTTGCACCATAACACAAATCGCTTCCATTAGTTAAAATAGCAATATTGTGTGTTAGGTTTACATGCCTCTTTAAGGATTTCCATGCACCTTTGGTCTTGGTTTAGGTGAACAAATTCTATGACCTCAGGAGTCAAGCTGCTAGGTTTAATGTCTGAGGGGATGGTGAAGCGAACATATTGTCCAGACAGAGTAGTTTTATGGGAGGACAACGGGACATCACTTGAAGGTGGGAGAACCAGATTTGTCGTGCCCACATAGGAGCTAGTAGGATCTGTGTTATTTGTTACTGGTGTAGCTTGTGGACTATTTTGTTCAGAAGAGGTGTGGTTTACGTATGCAAATCTCCCAGACCAATTCATTAGTAGTGTGTTCCCCTTGGAACCTTTCTCAGGCAACCTGGACACGTAATTTAGGCATTATGCGTTCTGCTATGTAGCAAAAAAGTTTATTTCTGGGATCCCCCAGTTTGATGAGACATTGTCCAGCACGTCTGCGTTTAGTTGCCACTCGTGTTCTGAGGGTAACATTAGCTTAGCACTTCCGCCAACGAATTGAGTTCCCCTGGAACATGTGCTACTAGAAACATGTTCTTTAGTGCCCACAGTCAAATGTTCTGGGCAAGTTTGGACAGCCCTGGATAATGTGTCCCTCCTCCTGTTTGTTTATATAAACATGGCCGTAGTAATGCCTGTGTTAAGACCAGGACTGATTTGTGTGCAAACTGAGTCCTGAAGGCTTGAAGTGCTTTGAGGACCGCTACCAGTTCCAGAAGGTTGATATGTTTCCTGGTTAGTGTCTGTGTCCACTCCCCATTAGTAGTGTGATGGAGGAAGTGAGCTCCCCACACAGTCATTGATGCATCTCTTGTAACAGTGGATTTGATTGTTGGGGTGTTCAAAGGTTTTCCCTCGTTTCAGGACTACCACTGTAGTGATTGAACCAGAGGTTGCAAAACCACCACTTTGTTCCACAGCGCGCTTGCGTGCGACCATTTTTTGAGCCAACCACTCTTGCATTGGTTGCATGTGCAGTCTGGCGTGTGGCACTAGGTAGATGCAGGAAGCCATCATTCCTAGCAAGCGCATTGCCTTTGGTACTGTCACTTGATGACCGGCTACATACCGAGGTGTTTGGAACAGCATATTTTGGACACGCTCCTCGGAGGGGGAAGACCAAACCATTGTTTGTTTCGATTAGTGCCCCTAGAAACTGTTTTACTTGGCTGGGCATTAGACTTGACTTCTTTGTGTTTATGGAGAAGTCTAATTTGAACAGGTTGATTGTCTGTTGCGTGTCCTGTAGACAATTTGAGGCGTGTCTCCAGTAATTAACCATTCGTCCAAGTAAGGGTACACTGGAATGGACTGCCTTCGCAAGTGGGCAGCCACCACTGCTAGGTCCTTTGTAAATACCATGGCTGCTGATGAAAAGCCGAATGGTAGCACTTTGAATTGGTATTGCTAGTCTCCCAATTAGAATCTTAGGTATTATTTGTGGGCTGGCAACATTGCAATATGAAAGTATGCATCTTTCATGTCCAATGTTGCCATGTAATCCCCGTTTCAGTAGACGGATGACTTCCTGCAGCGTTGTCATCCTGAACTTTTGAGGCTTGACATAGGTGTTTGCAGGGCGCAGGTCCAGTACTGGGCGCATTGTCAGATCTTTCGTTGGAACAAGGAAGTACATTGAATACATACCTTGATATTCCTCCAGAAATGGCACCAGCTCCATCGCTCCCTTTGAAGAAGTATCTCGAGTTCTCCTTTTAGTATATGAACATTTTCAGAGGACATTTTCCTTGCACAAGGTGCATAGTGGTGCAGTGTTTCCAGGAACTCTATGGAGTATCCTTTGGCCACTGTGTCGTGTACCCAGCGGTCTGAAGTTATCCCCTCCAATTGATGGGCAAAGAATCTTTTGCGACCCGACTGGCGATGCATGGGAGGGAATGTGAACTGGCACGTCATTTGGTGGCAGGGGTTGCTGAGCGTTTTAGAGGCTGCAACCCTTCCTCGCTGTTTTCCACCGTGAATCCCCCTCTGTTGGTATTGGTAAGGGGTAGATTGACTGTGGGGGCTGTAAAAGGAGGTACCAGATTGGATCGATCTGTTGAAACCTTGTGCATGAAAGGTCAGGCGTGTATTGACTACTCCTCTGTGTACAAAAGGCTTGTCTGAAATTTGATCCAGTGTTTTGATGGTTTCGTGTTCTTTCTTGGTAGTTACCAGCTGTTCATCAGGCTTAAAGCCTGAATCCCTGAGCCATGAGTGTCTTTTGATGAGTCCGCAGAGTCCAGGACATTCTTGAGAATATTTTCCAAAACTTGCTTACCCTCTGGAGATTTTAAGCAAGTGTGACCTTGTAGGTTCAGGCACAGATTCTAGGCTCCTGATGACCTCATCCCACTGGGTGCTGTTGTAGCTGGCAAGCAACGTAGTGTTTGCTATTCTGGTCACAAAGGTGCCAGAAGTAGTAATATGCTTGCCCAATGTATAAAGCAGTTTACATTCTTTATTAGGGGGTGCCTCCGAGGTGGGGAGTGGAACATCTGCTCTCTTCCTGGTAGTAGTGACCACAAGGGAATATGGCTTCACATGTTCTCTGATATATTGGCGAAGGTTAAAAATCTTTTCCACCCTTGGTTACCCTTGCCCTAATGAGCGAAGGAGTGGAAAGAGGTGGAGTCTCTTCTTGATAGATTGAAGTAAGGTAATAGCTTGACTGATTGTTTCTCATTGAGAATGTCTTCTACAAAATCTGTTCCCTCAAGGGCTGCTTCCTATGTCCGTATGGTGAGCTTCTCTTTTCAGCAGGTCATTATATAATAGCTGGTCCGTTATGGGGGAGTATGATCACTCTCGACTGCTGTGGTATCAGTTGGGTCGATAAAAGTGACATCAGGGTCATCTTGGTCTTGTAGGTAATTATCGTCAGCATCCTGATCCACGTATCAAATGTCCTTCAGCTTGATTAGATTGGACGTCTCCATGCTGAGAGCCTTGAGAGGCCTCAATGGACAAGATGGAAGGGTTAGGGGTGGGTGACGAAGGGTGCTGGGGCAAAGTAGGCCCCATGGGTTCACAAAACAGATCCACAGTCTTTTGTCGGATAGGGAACTTTTTCATAAATTCGACAAGGGATGACGAAGGATGACACCTTGTCCATTGTTTCCTCTAACCTCTCGAGTCCATGTTCCAGTTTTAGGCGTTTCCGCCAATGGGAGCACTACTACATCTGGGTCAGCTCTAGGAGCATCTATTGGGCTTTCTCTTGGTCGTTTCTTCTGAAGGCATGAGGAGGTGAATGGGCTTCTTCATAGTCTTCAGAGGCATTGCAGTCTTTATGAACACAAGGTTTGGTATGGTGATTTTCCGATGACTTGTTTGTTTTGTTTTTTCAACATCTGTTTCGGCGTCTCCTCCCGATCCGTCGAAAAGGCATTGCAGCCTTTATGAACACAAGTCTTTTTCTCGACATTTCACCACGGAGCGCCCTCCGTTTGAATTTTGATCTAAGTGCAATTGAAAATTTGCGTGGAAAGACACGCCTACACCAAAGCACATACCTCAGGGGCGTTTATGCACGCCCATTGCTGGAGTCTCATCTTGAAAACCTTGTGGTAAGTGTGGTTGCAGAACCACAACGGGCCTTGACGGCAGTGGATCGGTAGGTCGAAATGCACCTAACTCCGAGGAACGCCCCTGAGGTATGTGCTTTGGTGTAGGCGTGTCTTTCCACGCAAATTTTCAATTGCACTTAGAGCAAAATTCAAACGGAGGGCGCTCCATGGTGAAATGTCGAAAAAAGGCAGTGAGACAAGAACAGTAGAGACTGGTAATGGGGCAGGCATTCTCTAGATAGAAAGGATCAGTCCCGCCCCACTCTCCCTGCTGATAGGTCGAAGCCAGGTGTAGGCCAAACCCACTGGTGGAACGAACGTCTGTCTCAGTCTCCGAGAATCAGGCATCAAGATGATTGCAAAGGTCAACCGTCGAGAAGATGCATCAGACAGTAACCGGTAAGTGATGTAAAAAGGTATGAACTCCAAAGTAGCTTTTGCGACGGGACTCCGCAATAACAAATCTATCCACGATGGTGTAAAAAAGAAATCTAAGGGACCCGGACGTGTGAGGGATCATGGGTACAGAGGACCTCACACTAGGGATATATTTACAGACATGCCCTGTCGAGATCCCTTTTCGAACTTCGAAAAATTCACGTGCAATACTCTTCAGCTTCCATTAGATGTCGGCCTAGCAACGCATGCAATTCTGTGCTGTAAATCCTTCCATCTGAGGGCCCCAAATACAAGGGCCAAAAACAAAGTTCTACATGGGAAGGGCCAAATAAAGCACATATAATTGCCTCGTTTCAATACAAAATCCCTGTATATATATATTTATTTTTTTAAACACACAAATGCAAAGGACTAAATATATACATCTTACAGCGGAAACCTATCATTTTTTTCTGGGGAACTAAAATGGTTTCATGAGTTCGCTCGCGAAATCGCTGTGAGCATAAAAGCATTGGCTAGATTCTCATTGCAACGTCCCTTGGGATCCAGAGATTTACACTTTCAACTGCAGATATATGAGGAAGAGAGATACCCACTTCTACACAGCCTTACCAGCCCCTAAAGCCCCAGCCCCTCCTTCCAATCCTTGTAGAGACATGTTCAATATGTGGATGATTGTGCCACAAAGCGATCAGCCCTATATGTAGCGGCCATTATGGGGTCTGCACCTACAGGGACTGACACTAGCCCCATCACGTCATGCCTTTGTGAATCAGAAAGAGACAAGGAATTCCAGAATCGACTAGTTATTTCGAGTGCTTCTGTCTATTTCTTCCTGAAGAAGTGATCAGAAGATCACAAATGCTCACACGAAAATGGCTTTATTACACTAATTCATGTATTAACTATTATAAATAAATAGTATGACACGGTCGCAGCCTCTCGGAACAGGGTACGCTGTTCACACACTCATTCTATGTTCAATCAATGCTTCCAGCTGTTTAGAAATACGGCACAGAAAAATCCTTTCCGCAGCAAATGGGGCACCAAGATCCATGCCAACTACTGGCAGGATGCCACGTTTCGAGAACACTGACCTAGCTGTTGCAAGGTTCCTGGAGCTGTACCATAGAAAACACTTCCATAGAAACCAGTTATGAAATCATGCTCGAATTAAATTTAAGCAAAAATCAGTGGCCCCAGTTCACGCCAAGCTTTGCAGAGTGCAAGCCCACATTGCGCAGTTGTGTGGTGTGGTTTTATTACCGGGTCAGAAGGAATTAAGAAAAATAAACACTGCACATATGTGAAACAGACATTACCGCATCTAGGTCATTTTGTAAAATGCCACATATGCGTTGGTTTGTTATGCTGAGCTCAGTTGCAGTTTTGTGTACATCTCTGATCTTTTACCCGGCGAGTCATTTCAAATCTGTTAGACCAGATGCAAGAAGTGAGTGAAGCCAGGGAGAAAAAATAAACTGACCAAGTAAGCTGTGATGGCCCATATAAAATTGTAGTTATTTCCAAATCGATCAGGCCCAGTCGTTTATTTTACATGTTTAAATACACTTCGCTTGAAACACCAAACGTGTATAGTCTACAACCGATCTCCATGAATTGTTTCACGTTTCAATCAACTAAGTGATATTTCTTCTAAGTAAGCTAGAGCTCCTAAAATGAAATTGCCTTATAGTTATATTTTTGGTTGCTTAGATTTCTTACGGTGGCAATCGCCTTAGATTTTTGGGAGAATTGCGCAATTAACCTTTGTGGCATATTTGCATTTAAGAACAAGCAGTGGAAAGGTATAGACAACGAATTCAGTAGAAGAGTCAGGACGGGTCAGAAGAGTGAGAAATTCTTATACTTGCACGAGTGCCTGCACTTGCATGTTTGCCGGCAAATAAAAGATACATCTGAAAAGTGCTGACAGTGTTTTCACTATATTGTCCCCATTAAAGCTTGGCCTTTGAACTCAAAACATGCAATGTATTTGAATGTTCTGCTATTAAGTAAATGCAGCAAAACATCCAAGGACTTTTTCCATATTCCTGTACTGCTCTGCATCTGGCATAGTGAGAAATTAAACCAACGCTGGAAAGTCAATAGCTTAGAGCATAAGAGTTTTCTCTGTGCTGCCACAGGTGAATGTAATTTTTTACCTCTACATTTGCAAAGCTGGCCCTATTGGCTTTGCAAGGATTATTACTGCAGATTGGCCCTTCAAGCGAGTTCCCAATAATGACACTTCCAAAAGTCTGCCAGATAGGCAATTTGAGCTTGCTTTGGAGCCTTCTTTGTATTTAAATAGCTCAGCCCGGCACCTATCCCTCATACTCTACAAGTCAGCCAAGTCTCATTTGAACACCTCTGAATTCCTCCAGGGATTACAAACAACTGATTTCTTCTCGTTACTCAAGTTATATTTTCCCATAAAATGGATTCAAGAGTTGAGCAGAGAGCGTTCTTGGAATAAACATGGTGACCCTAATATTGATACTTTTCGAAAATGCGCGTGTGTGCATACACCTCATTTAGGTCAACTTTTGGAAATGTTATTTACAACCTTTGCTCCAATGTAATTCTCGCATATTGCATTCAATACATTTAATATCAACTATCGTTAACCATTACCTTTCCCGCTCTTCTCGAGACCGATTTTCTATTCACAGACACCATTGGCTGCTACCATGAGCAGGGTCACAATTCGCTCATACACAAAAGGTTTGGCACATTATTACCACGACGGTGGTGATATGTGCAGTATAAAAGACGAATAACTTACAAAGATATAATATTAATCACCCAATAGAACTCCTAACTCTGCAAATAAAATCTCTCTCCAAGAACTCAACTGCACCACCTGATGCATCGGCTCCATCCAGAATGGCTGCCATGTTACAGCGACTTAAACGTTTAACCCATTGCCCTAGAAGCAAAAAGCAAAGACTTGCCGGTTTCCGTCTTCGGCAACTGATGCAAAAGAGTCCTCAGATTAAATGCATCTGAGCTGGAGTACCCTATCTATTTTATTTGTCACATTTGTGTAATGCCCAAACCCGGAGGTATCACAGAGTTTTGTACAGAAGAATATAGTGAGTAAAGACAGACGTAAATGTAACAGATATTAATCATATTTGTTATACGGGTTTTCAGAAGTTTTTTAAAGGTTAGGTAGGAGCATTTGTTTCTGATGTTGGGGGTAGGAAGGGGGTGAAGTGACGCTTGCGCCGCCTGCTCCCATCCTTCTGTAACGTTGAGTCTGAAGCGGGAGGCTGGCGGATGATCGCAGAGAGCACACATTTTGTTTCGGGGGAATGCTGTATTTGAGAAAGGGGGGGCTTTTTTGTAAATAAAGCGTTGTGCAATGGTCAGCTTTTTAAAGTCAATGCAGGCTTTGATGGGTAGCCAGTGGACGACTCGCCTGATTGCAGTGATATAGTCTGAACGACTAAGGCCCAGAAGGCTTTATTTTGAAGTTGGAGCTTGGGCAGGTTTGTTGCAGAAGTACCCGTAAGGAGTGCATTACATTAGTCCAGTTTGCGGCTGATGATGGCTCTAGCAAGCGAGAGACAGTTGATCAGGGAGAGAAATTGTCTGCTCATGGAGATGAGCTTGGCAGTGTAGGCCATGTAGGAGGCCAAGGCATTGATGTGTTTAGTCATAGATAATACTGCATCCAGATAGACCCCAAGAGTTTTTACATGATTCAGGATGGGTATAACAGTGCCGTTAATAGGGATTTAACGAGAATGCCATGTCAAGGATTTTTGAGACTTTGGGGGAGCCCACATTGAGCAGCTCTGATTTGTCATCGTTCGGGCACAGGTTGTGAGTGGCCATCCAGCTTTGGATAGGGCCTTAGGCCCTGTTTATAGCGATTGTATGATCAGTATGGTTCCCTGAAATAGGGATGAGGATGGTCATGAAATTAATGCCCAAATAAAAAAAATACTGCTGTGTATTCACTTCTGGTGCCCTTGACATACCACAACAGAAATAGTGATGATAACATTTTTAAATTCTCATTTTCAATTTTACTAAAATTAATCAAAAAAAAAACCTTAAACCAGGTTAGAGACTGTATAATTTATCATAATTGCAGAAAAAAAGGAAAAATGCAGTGCAAAGCAATTCTGCTAATAACATCCACCAAAAACATATACAAGGAATGACCTTGAAATGAAAAAAGATCTGCAACTCAAATGCTATGTTTTTAGAATGCATTTCAAACACTGAATGAATCACACATTTTCGACATTTCCATTAACTGACATGATTAAAGACATGGCCTATTTTCGATCGCACAATGCATTAAATAAGCCTGTTTGGAGAAGGTCCTAAGTGTCTGACCCAATGAAGAATGCCTTAATTTGCTCACTTCAAAGAATAATACTTTTGGATCTGTTGTGCCAAATGTTGGAGACGTCAGAAAAGGTCCCAATGAGAAAGAGGGAGGGTAAAGATGTAATAGGCCCACAAAGTGTCTTTTAATGACCGGATTTGTCAGTGAAAAAGAGCAATGGTCAGTGGACAGGTAAGCAGCAACAGCCGACAAATATGTCCTGCAAGACAAGACATGAATGCCCGATTCTGCCAGATGTGAGACAAAAGACTGGACTATGGCGATAGTAGCCTCCCTGGGGTCCAGCTGCCTTGCTAAACACCAGTGGTAGAACCGTAACCATTTACTCCTATACTGAGATCTTGTCGAAGGTTTCCTGGCCGCCTGAATAATGCGCATGTTTATCCACTGACAAATTGAAATGCTCTAAAGATCTGAACTCGGGCACCAGGCCGCCCCACTGGATGATTGTTGGGAGGAGTGCCACAACTGCTCTGGTGAAGCAGATCGGGAACCAGCTGAAGCTCGAGCGGCGGACACACCGATAGATGCTGAAGCTCCGAAAACCAAAACCTGACCGGCCACCAAGGGGCTATGAAAAGGAGAGAGCAATTCACTGTGTTCCTTAGCTTGCAAAGCGCCCGATAGATCAGAGGAAGGGGCAGAAAAGCGTAGGCCCTCATGTTGTGCCATGGAATTTCGAGCGCATCTCCCAGAGAGGAGGCTCCGAGCCCGTTCCTGGAGGCATACAAAGGAAGCTTCCTGTTTATAGATGTCACAAAGAGGTCCACTTCTGGAGTGCCCCAAGAGCGAGAAATATCCAAGAGGATCTCCGTGTTCAGTTCCCACTCGTAGCTGACCACTGCTCGTCAGCTGAGAGCATCTGCAGTGACATTCAGCTGGCCCGGGATGTGAACTGCTACCAGCCAGATATCATGCTGAATGGCCCATTCCCAAATCTGAATGGCAAGGTCCACAAGAGGAGGAGACCTAGTACCCCCCCCCTGCTTGTTGATAGAGAACATGGACACCGCATTGTCCGTGCGGACACGGACCACCTTGTTGACAATGCCTGGTTTGAACGCTTTCAGCGCCAGGAATATCGCCAGGAGCTCCAGATAATGTATATGAAGGTGTCTGTCCTGTGGCAACCAAAGATCGAAAACCTGGAGATGATCCTACGTTGCACCCCAACCCAGACGGGAGGAATCTGTCGTGACAGTCAATAGTGGGCAAGGGTCCAGGAAAGGAGCACCAACCATCAGATTGCTGCGAGACGACCACCACAAGAGGTCCGTCCTCATGAAAGGTGGAACCAGTATCATTTTGAAATCTGGATCCACAGCTTGAAGCCAGGAGCGCCAAAGAGCCATCTGTCTCCGCTTCATCTTGAGCCGAAAAAGAGTAAGAGCCAGCACGCACCAAGCCATGAGGCCCAGAAGCCTCTGGAACCACCAGGCCGACATGCTCTCCGACTGCATAAACACCTGACACGTGGCCATCAGATCCGCCATTATATCCCCAGTCAGGTACACTCTGCAATTAATCGTGTTCCAACGAAAACCCAGGAAAATCAAGTCCTGAGAGACTGTCATGGAGGATTTCCGCCAGTTCACCAACAGTCCAAGGTGGAACAGGAGCTGGAGGACAGACTGAAGGTTGCTCGAGGTCTTCAGTGAACAAGGACTGCGCAGCAGCCAGTGTCCAAATACGGATATACATGGATACCCTGTAGCCGAAGAAAAGCTGTGATGACCGGCATCCTCTTTGTAAATACGTGCAGTGCCGAGCGGAGACCAAACAGGAGCCCAAGAAACTGGAAATGCTCCTCCCCATGGAAAACCGCAGGTATTTCCGATGCGGACTCCAAATCAGGAGATGCATATACGCATTCCTAAAGGTCCACCACGCTGAGCCAATCGCCCTTCTGTCAAGAGGACTTTATCTGACTGGGCGTGATCATCTGGAATTTCTCTTGGGGAAGAGAAAGGTTGAACTGGGAAATGTCTAGGATGGTGCACAGGCCAGCCTGGTTGGGTATGGGCACCGTGAACAGACGGGAAGCTTCTGGACTTCGGCTCTGAGGGAGGGCGTCCCCGACTGCTGGAAGGAAGGATTGAAGGGTGGGGTAGGGGTAAGGGGCAAGCAGTAGCCCGCCCAAGCAATGGACAAGACCCACCGATCCTCAGTGATAGTCTGCCACGCCTCCCAGTGAGACGCAATGCGCCCTCCTCCCACTGGGGTCTCGTGCGAGTGCCCAAAATCATCATTTAGCAGACTTCTCGGCGCAGAGACCACTTGATCCTGAAGAGGAGGCAGAGGACAGAGAAAAATCGGCCTTGCTGCTGTTTCCGACGAGAGTTCCCAGATGGAGGATCGATCCTGCGTGTCCTCCGATCCAGAAACCCTCGAAAATCAGAGGAGGACCGAGGCTGAGATGATGTTCTTTGAGCTTTGAACAGCGGCTTCACCAACACGGACAGGTACTTGGCTGTTTGAGTGCTGTCTTTAGTTTTAGTCAACTCCACATCCGTTGAAGAATGAACAGTTCCTTGCCGTCAAAAGGCAGGTCCAGAACTTTATCCCAGACCTCCTTAGAGAACTTTGTGGCATGAAGCCAGGCCTGACGAGAAGTATCAACACCAAGCATGAGGCCCCGAGCCGAGGTGTCAACATGAGCAGCCGCAGCCTCGAGCGTATCTTGCGCCAGAACTCTGGCATCCAACAAGCCACCCTTAAAATCATCCAGCTTGTCCGCAGGAATGAACTCCTCAAATTCAGATAGACCTTTCCACATTTTCATATTTGCCGCCGCTAAAATGAGTTCTGCATTCGCCTGGCGCAACTTCAGGGCCGAATTAGCGAAGATCTTTCTCCCCAAGGAGTCAAGAAACTTGTCCTCCTTGGCCAGAACCTGGGCTGCCGCTGTAGAAGACGCGGAAGCCGGTCTGGTTTTTACATGGCAGCCGCCACCACTGTGGAGGAAGAGAGCGGGCAAGACGCCAAGGCTACCTCTTCCGAAGTGTGAAGCCTATAACGTGCGTCAAATCCTTTTGTTAACGTGAAATCCAGAGTGTGGTTTATCCCAGACCTTGCAACCTCGGCCAAAATGTCCCTCTGGAGGAACAAGCCGGTACGCTCCTGAGGAGACAAATTGAACGCCCCAGAAAGCACCCCCTCTTGGGGAGCGGGTGCCTCAGGTACTGGTACATCCACAAGAGACATGTCCAGAACCCGGTCAGGGAATGCTCTAAAAGAGCGGGGCTGGTCCTCGCTATCCTGATTTCCCACTGCGTGTCATCCGACACATCCGGATCGACCTGCGTCACATCTGGCTCTGCCGAAGACTTGTTGATTGGAGATGAGGGAGGCAGGGGAGGAAGAGCTTGAGGTGGGCCAATCGGTAGTGGTGGAACAGCTGCCGGGACAACCGGTGCTACGGCTGGAACCGAAAGCATAGGAGCAGGCGCTGGAGGGCAGATTTCCCTAAAAAGACCTCTGAAATACTCCTTCATGGGGTCAGAGTGCATAAGCTTCTGAAATTTTCCGAAAAAGGCATCCTCCGCCGAAGGTTTAGGCATTGGAGTGGGGAGAGGCCGCTCATGAGAGGGGTAACTCCAAGGCCGTAAGGGAGAGGCTGCCAAGAAGGGCCTCCTCCAGTCGGATCAACATAGATCAAAGGGGCAGATGTAGCAGGCAGAGACACTGTGGGCGGTAATGGCATCCGAGCATTCAAGTCAAAATGGACGAAAAGGATTTGCACCAGGAAGTCAATGTTCACCTGAAAACACGCTCCCAGCACCCGATGCCGATGGCATAGGTGAAAGGGAGGAATCCAAAAAGGCCGCGTAGTTCACGCTGGAACGGGTGCCATTTTGTCAGCGTCTGAAGAGAACTGCGTCACATGTGCGAGTGAGGCAGGGATCTCCACAGGCGGGTCAGGGGTCTTGACTTACGCTTTGACACAAGGAACCTCAGCAGAGCCGGTACTGTGTGGCCTCGGATGTTTCCGAGACATACTATTAGCCAAATTAACCTCTAGAAGAGGAACCTCGGCAGAGCCAGTAACAGAGGAATTACGGTCAGCGACCTCACTCTATGCCCCCTCAACAGAACCGGTATCACCGCAAAGACGGAAACGTTGAGGAATCCACCTCACAGACAAAACCTTGACAGGTCTCAGTTCTGTCGGTCACCTTAGCCTCAGAAAGAGGAACCTCGGAACAGAGTCCGGTAACAGCTCCCTTAGGAGGGAGCTCGAACCTTGGTTCGGTACAGAAAGCCTCTATGGAGGCCTGAGGGCAAGCCCCAGTGTCTGTATGGGAAGCTCCAGCCAAGGAGACCTCGAAGCAAGCTCCGGTACCCACCGCCTCAGTAGAACTGGACCGTCTATTATCACCCACAGGAGGGGCCTCGGATTGTAATCCGGTGTTGGCAGGCCCCTTATGGAAGCCCTCTGAGAAAACTCTGGTACCTTTTTAGGCCTGGAAGGCACCTCAGGGGAAACTACGGTAATGGAGCTTATGAAGCCCCTCCCAGGAAGACTCAGGGAAGGAGTCCCCCGGCTGCGGTGCCCTAAAAACTAAAGAACTTACTGGGCGTCTCTTCTTCTTGTCAATGAAACTCTGAAAATGTGGAGGAGGAACGCGCTGAAACACCTCCTCCCACCGCTGCAGACAACGTGACGTGCCTGGACCGAGAGGGAATCGCAGTAGAAACACGAGTCCCACCGATGATCTGGACCTAAACACTAAAAGAGGATGGGGAACCGCCCTAGGGAAGTGTCGCTCGCAAGAAGAACAAGAAGGAAATTCTAAATGAACGGGCATAGACTGACTACTACGCGACCGCCAAACCGGAGCAGGAGAGGACGACACTGGAAGGAAAAAATCTTCCAAAGATACAAGTGCGACCAGTCCCGACCGCACGGAGTAAAGGACTGGTGGGCGATGCGCTGCGCGGAGCTAAGGAGGGCGGGGTTACGGCCACGTCCGGTACTCCATGTAAAAAGAGGCAGATGACAAACATTTGCAAAATGTTATGCTTTTTACAAAAGTGCTCCGGTCCCGTCCCACAGGACAGAATGTCCCGTAAGTATGGAGGAAAGGGGACGGGACGTAAGAGTAAATGAAACAAGGACGCCCGCAAGTATGGGTGGGTGAGATAGTTATCACCAGAGCAAAGGAAACTTATTTATTCTCCCTCTCCCCATCCTTGCATACCATGTGCAATCACGTCTGCGATTAGAAGGTCCCAAGCCAGCTGGCACTTGTAATGAATTACGTTTATGTTTAAATGTGTAACAATGTGATGTCACGACCTACCACAGAAGACTCCACAAAAGGGGCGTGCTACATATATGAGTGGATGATGGTAGATAAATGAATGTGACCAATGAGAATATGGGAATTTGAGAAGATTGGATTTCGTTTGTATAGGTTTGACCAATGATGCATGGGAAAATACTTGTAATAAAATACATCCAAGTGTTTTAATTGTTGCAAAAATGTATATAATGTGTCAACCTGCTTCCCCTGCTCTGTGAGTAGTTTAGTTTGCGCTCAGTGTTCCATGGAATTCTAGTACATGAGAGGCTTTGCCACAGAAGTGATCACATCATTCAATGGTGTATCATCTGCTCCTGGCACATTGTCCAAAACAAAAGGGCATGAGTTTCTTTAGGAGTCAAGTTCGCAGTTAAAGGAACATTCAAATTTACAGGATATAATCTACAATCGAGCCTACAGCCTCTGGATACATGGGAAATAGTCTTGTAGTGGGTCTAACATCCTTTAAATGTTGCAAGTATATCTTAAGAAACTACTGACACCCAAAAAGAAGGGTCCAGCTTCAAAACTGATAGACGATCGCGTGATTAATATGGAACTCAAAACTACCTCCAGGAGAAAAGGGCAAGCCTGAAAAAAAAGTCAAGTCTCCAAATAGAGCCTGATGCTCGTTTACACCAGTTTAAGCATAGGTCATTTTAGGCGATAACAGTTCACAAAGAGAAAGCACTGGAGGAAAGATAGGTTAGACCCCAGTATTAAAGGTATCTAGTCAATGCATCTAAAACCATTCCATCGAAATGTTTCCATCTAAAAAATGTCCATCTAATGCATGCTTTTGGGGGGTAAAGGGTTAATTTTTGTTCAGGCGCATTTTAAAGGGTAAAAAGCAGGGGTTTTTGGGGCACAAATAAAAAAAATGCATTAGATAGAAACATTTCGACGGAATGGCATTGGATGCAATGGTTTTAGATGAAATTACCATAAACCCAGTTTAATGGGCTGGTCCCTTTGTTCATGTTCAAAGTCGAGATTTTGCTCTTCTACAGCAATGCTACGGTTATGCCAGAATTGACCAACAATAACTCTGCAAATGCTCTTACTTGCATCTGTGGTGGTTGCTGTGGGGAAGGGAGCAGAAGATCAGCATCTGGAAAGTAGATACTGCTTATACTTGATGTTTATTTTTGCAGATGTGATCACCACCCTACTTTATCTCATCGCCTGCACTGCATTTCAAGTTAGGACAAACCTTAAACAGCATCCTTGCCTGATGTGCAGATTAATGGCTGACCAATTTACAAACAAGAACAGGAAGGTTGGGCAAAAAAAAGCCGAGTGGGACACTGCGCTTGCAGTCTTGGTTAGTGTTAGATGGAGGGCAGCAGGTGACTGGGTTGTGTGGGTATATTGCCCATATACACCACTGTGAGGTAAAGTTAAGGAGGAGTGTTTCCAGTCTCACTGCGCCAACACATACAAATTTAAGACACTGCTTGGTTTGCAGTTTTATTAGGTGAGTATGGTACAGCCTAACACGTGTTTCGAGCAACACTGCTCTTCCTCTGAGGCTTGTACATCAAAATTAAAATTAAATTAAATATTGGTCAACCATATAAGGGGTTGTAAAGGTAACAAAATAAATAACGAGAAAAACATAGAAATAAATGCAAAGCAACCATAAAGTGCAAATTCATGGATTTCAAAATTTAAGAAGTACCATGGGGCAGTAGGGGTGATATGACCCCCAATTTTGAAGATAAGTAGGTCACATTTATGCCCCCATTAGTTAAGAGGCGTGAGTAAAATTATATAAGGCAAAAACGTTTTAAGTCCAAAAGTAGCAGAAAACATTATACCATGCAATGCATATGGAATTAATACATTAGTGGGTGATCCCACAGATCCATTTGTATACATTTAGCATTGTCAACCAGATAATAAGGAAACCCACCGTGTTAATATGGTGGGTTCAAATTGCATAAACAGTTTGGAAACAAAGTTGTAGAGTTGAGAAGGAGCGGAGAAAAAGAGAGAGACAAAACAATGGGAAAACTGTTAGTGCATAATTGCAGTGTATTCACAGTGGCCAAAAAATGTAAGGTTTAATTTAATTTAAAAAAACTAAATATAAGGTACCTTGGATTGATTGTTGAACATACGTGATTACGTGTTGTAGTTGTACTGAAGGTACAAACCTAAAGTAAATGATATTGATTATGGCATTGGTCGTAATTAATCAATTTGGAGTTGCTAAATTATGCAATTTAAAATAATTATGGCATACCTTGTTATATTCCTCGCAATTGCGGAAAGCTACCCAGTTAATATATCCGACTGTAGATGTAACAAAACAGTTGATCCGAATAAGCATTCCATTGGAGCAAAGCCGTAAAAGAAAGAGAGGTAAATCATTAGGTTAGAGCGCTAGCCGCTTGTCTAATTATAGACAGGTGGGCATGCGAACACATATTGAAGGGTGTTCTAGGGACCGGCGACAGTTACTTACCCCGGTGGTCCTGACTGAACGATCTATTCCCCACGCATGCGCTGTGTGAACTGTTGTTTTTATTGACCTGCTTATCGCTGTATACTCCAAAATGGTCGAACCCCATCTAAACTTATGTCGGCCATTTTGGAAGGGTTAAAATACTGTTACTTTCAATTGGAAAAATGATAAAGAGACGCCTCGCGCGAAATAGTGCATGATATTTTCAAAACCTAATATATTGAAACTCATTTAAGCAATTGTCCAACTGGAAGTTATGGAGAAATAACAGAATTCTAAATGGTGTTCCAATAAAAATCTCAGGTTGCCATGGAGACCAAATACATCTCTCCAATATGGTGATGTAAAGTGTTATAGAGGGCCAAATTGATAAATTATGATTGGCAACTATATGTATACCTTGAGATATAAATGCATTGAGCAGCTAAGAGGTAGATTACAACTCTTGGCAAGGGTGATAAGACGGACTCGCTCTCTACTAAATTGATGGATTCCGGGAATTGTTTGTCTAAAACTGTTTGCCCACTCCTAAACCTTGTGCACAGCGATTGCTAAAATTTCATATAGTCATAGGATAAGACTAAGTTAAATAATGTTATGTGAAAGACACGAACACAATTGGATATAGAACCAGACCAGGAAAGACAATAGGAGGAGAAACTTAAAACTAAATTAGGCAATAATAGAAGGGCTTTCGATATAGTCTGAGCAAATTAAATGAAACATTATTATAGAAAAACTGAAAGTTCATGGTCCGTGTTCAGACCCTCAATTACTGTTCTGTATTGGCATATGAGGCGTGCTTCCAATCGGCGGAGAATCAGAGTGAGGTTACCGCCTCTTTGTGGTAATGTCACTTTTGCAAGCCCTACAAATCTAATGTTTTGTTTGAGATCAAGCTGATGGAATTTCTGCCAATGTGATGCTAGCGGGAATTTGGCATCCTGGCTAGCAATGGTCGACAGATGTTCACGAATTCTGGTTTTGAGGGGCCTGATCGTACTCCCAATATATTTCTTACCACAGACACAAATGATGCAGTAGACCGTGTATTTGGTATTACAATTAATGAATGACTCAATCCGATGTGTTTGCCCAGGGTTAAACAAAACATTATTAGTTTCTAATGTATATGGGCACATGGAACAGCTGCCACATTTGTGAAAGCCTTTGAATTTGTCTTGGTTGAGCCATGTTGTTTGGCGCTCTTCATTAGGCATGAATGATGGGCTGAGTAAATTTTTTAGAGTCCTTCCTTTACTAAAAGTAAAATTAGGAAATGGGTCAATCCAGTTACTGATATCCGTATCCAATTGCAGTAAGTGCCAATGTCTCTTCATGATAGAGTATAGTACATGACTATCCGAATTATATCGAGTAATCAGTCGAATCTTTTCTGGACCTTGTCGATGATTCATTTGTTTGGGGTGGAGTAAGGTATCTCTCTCTAACAAGCTGACTTGACGGGCTGTGGCAGCTATTTTAGGTTGGTAGTAACCCCTTTGTAAAAATCTATTTTGTATTGATTGACTTTCAAGATAATATTCATTCAACGTTGTACAATTCCGACGTGCTCTAATCAGTTCTCCCTTAGGTATGTTTGAAATCACATGTTTTTTGTGACAACTGTCAGCATGCAGAATTGAATTAACTGCAGTAGTTTTCCTGAAGGTTTTGGTTGTGAAGCCACAGTCCGAAATGCGGATAGTGAGATCCAGGAAATCAATAGTAGTGGCGCTGGAAGAGTGAGTGAATTGTATGCCCCATGCGTTTGAATTAAGCATATTCACAAAAGCCTCGAGTTGTTCTAAGTTACCTGTCCAAAGCATAAATACATCATCTATATAACGCTTCCAAAGGTAAATAAATGAGGTGTAGGCATGTGTGCAGAACACAAATTGCTGTTCAAAATTATGCATAAAGATATTGGCTAATGCTGGGGCGAAGCTAGCGCCCATAGCAATCCCAATGAGTTGTTTGAAATACACATCATTGAAGAGGAACACATTGTTCTCCAAAGCAAACATAATAAATTGCTTAAGCATTTCAATATGCACATAGTAAGATGCTGAGGTATTACGGAAAATGTATTCCACACTTTGAATAGCCATATCGTGTTTAATCGATGTATATAATGATTTGACATCTAATGTCACCATCAATAAATTTTGTTGAAAAGGTAAGTCATTTAGGATTTGTAGGACATGCATTGTGTCTCTAATATATGCCGTGGTGGTGAGCATGGCAGGTAACAAACATTGATTAATATATAGCGCAAGGGGTTCCAAAACACCTCCTCTTCCACTCACTATTGGTCTGCCATCGGGTATACTAGTATACCTTTTGTGTAGTTTAGGCAGAAAGTAAATGGTTGGCATGGTTGGACCGTCTGAAATTAAAAATTGTCGTTCAGTATCTGATAGTACTCCTTTCTTGTGCCACTCTAAGATCATTTTGTTGATCTCTAATTGAATTTGACGAATAGGATTAGATGGTAGCTGTAGATAGCAGCCTGCCTGATTAAGGTGAGCAAGTCCCATGGTGATGTAATCTACCTTGTTCATTATCACTACGTTTCCGCCTTTATCTGCTTCCTTAATGATGAGGTCCTTATTGTCTGCCAGTTCCCGGAGAGCGGCACGTTCCGCTAGATTTAGATTCTGTTTCGATTTATTCTTGAAAGAAATAGTTTGTTTGTCAATCGTAGAATGGATATCTTTGATTACTGCTTGATGAAAGGTGTCAATAATGTTATCTTGAGCAAATGTAGGTGTAAATTTAGATTTCGAACTAAGTTCTTTAATCGACAGATTCTGTTGATCTATGTCTAGTTCATTTAAAATATTAGAAATTGTTGATTCTGACTGTATGTCTGCATCTTCCAGGGTCATAAGTATATGGGTATTGAGCATTGTTTGGAGCGTGATGTCTGATGGAACTGGTGCTGATGTTTGAGGTTTGAAGATTTTGATCTGAGTGGCAAAGAATTTTTTGAGTTTAAGTTTGCGAATAAACTTGAAAATGTCAATTTGAATATCCACAAAGTTATTGAGCCCGGATGGTGCAAAAGACAAACCTTTATTGAGCACAGCATGTTCAGCAGTAGAGAGACAATGCTTACTCAAATTACAAACAAGATTCAGCGGTTCTGGTTCATCAATTGTTGTTGATGATAGGCTCTTGTCATCCTGCGTGGCACGGCAGGGGCGTTTCCGCCGGGGTTGATTGCCACCCCTGGTGCCCCTTGTGGTATGTTTGGGATTGGCATATTGGCAGCGATAGGTGTTTGGAATCGAACTGATTTTCTGTTGTTTGCGGTGGCCAGAAGTGCTTGTCGATTTCCCTTTTTGTACCGTTTGATTTGCTCTAAAAAAGCGTTAGCGATAGTGGGGGGTCGTGACGAGTTAACTTCTTCTGTTAGATCTTCAGATTGGTCTTCATAAAGCTCGATATCTGCATTGTTAATTACGCTTTGTTCCTTGGGTACATTGATGGGTACTGAGGTCTCTGTTTCGCTGTCCGGATCCGAACTGACAGCAGATGACGCTACACTATTGGATCTGGATCTGGACACTTGATCATATTTAGGTTGGTAGGTGTAGACCCTGTTGTCTCTATAGTCACGGTCATCTCGAGAGAACTTTCTTGATTTTCGTAATTTGACTTCATCTTGATGTTTCCTTAAAATGTTATAGAGTGTCTGATAGTTTTTGTCTACAGTTGCGCTGGGGGCATCAAAAAGATTGATTGCTTCCTTCAACTTGTCAATTTCAATGACAATCCGTGTGTGTTCCCGTGTTGCATGCTCAATTAAGAGTTTCATCATGTTATTGGAGCTTGTTGCTAGATTGGTTTCCCATTCTGTAATTAAATCTATATCGGATGCGTCTTCAAAATCCGGTAAGATTACAATTCTAAGACCTCTTGGTATTTTCTTTTCTCGTACATAATGGGTGAGTGTAGTTTTCTCCCAAAATTTGTTAATTTCTCTAATACTGAGCTTCTCAAGTTTAACAAAAAGGGAACGTAGGTCCGTTGTTTCTTTGTTAATTCTTTTGAACGGGTTCAATGTAGAGCCGCGTGGGGCAAAGAGAGCCTTAATATCTTCTTCTCTAGTGAGGATGTATTCTGCCTGTTCTGCCATGGTTGCTGCAGCTGCACGTTCCAAAGGCTTAAATTTACAAGAACAGGAAGGTTGGGCAAAAAAAAGCCGAGTGGGACACTGCGCTTGCAGTCTTGGTTAGTGTTAGATGGAGGGCAGCAGGTGACTGGGTTGTGTGGGTATATTGCCCATATACACCACTGTGAGGTAAAGTTAAGGAGGAGTGTTTCCAGTCTCACTGCGCCAACACATACAAATTTAAGACACTGCTTGGTTTGCAGTTTTATTAGGTGAGTATGGTACAGCCTAACACGTGTTTCGAGCAACACTGCTCTTCCTCTGAGGCTTGTACATCAAAATTAAAATTAAATTAAATATTGGTCAACCATATAAGGGGTTGTAAAGGTAACAAAATAAATAACGAGAAAAACATAGAAATAAATGCAAAGCAACCATAAAGTGCAAATTCATGGATTTCAAAATTTAAGAAGTACCATGGGGCAGTAGGGGTGATATGACCCCCAATTTTGAAGATAAGTAGGTCACATTTATGCCCCCATTAGTTAAGAGGCGTGAGTAAAATTATATAAGGCAAAAACGTTTTAAGTCCAAAAGTAGCAGAAAACATTATACCATGCAATGCATATGGAATTAATACATTAGTGGGTGATCCCACAGATCCATTTGTATACATTTAGCATTGTCAACCAGATAATAAGGAAACCCACCGTGTTAATATGGTGGGTTCAAATTGCATAAACAGTTTGGAAACAAAGTTGTAGAGTTGAGAAGGAGCGGAGAAAAAGAGAGAGACAAAACAATGGGAAAACTGTTAGTGCATAATTGCAGTGTATTCACAGTGGCCAAAAAATGTAAGGTTTAATTTAATTTAAAAAAACTAAATATAAGGTACCTTGGATTGATTGTTGAACATACGTGATTACGTGTTGTAGTTGTACTGAAGGTACAAACCTAAAGTAAATGATATTGATTATGGCATTGGTCGTAATTAATCAATTTGGAGTTGCTAAATTATGCAATTTAAAATAATTATGGCATACCTTGTTATATTCCTCGCAATTGCGGAAAGCTACCCAGTTAATATATCCGACTGTAGATGTAACAAAACAGTTGATCCGAATAAGCATTCCATTGGAGCAAAGCCGTAAAAGAAAGAGAGGTAAATCATTAGGTTAGAGCGCTAGCCGCTTGTCTAATTATAGACAGGTGGGCATGCGAACACATATTGAAGGGTGTTCTAGGGACCGGCGACAGTTACTTACCCCGGTGGTCCTGACTGAACGATCTATTCCCCACGCATGCGCTGTGTGAACTGTTGTTTTTATTGACCTGCTTATCGCTGTATACTCCAAAATGGTCGAACCCCATCTAAACTTATGTCGGCCATTTTGGAAGGGTTAAAATACTGTTACTTTCAATTGGAAAAATGATAAAGAGACGCCTCGCGCGAAATAGTGCATGATATTTTCAAAACCTAATATATTGAAACTCATTTAAGCAATTGTCCAACTGGAAGTTATGGAGAAATAACAGAATTCTAAATGGTGTTCCAATAAAAATCTCAGGTTGCCATGGAGACCAAATACATCTCTCCAATATGGTGATGTAAAGTGTTATAGAGGGCCAAATTGATAAATTATGATTGGCAACTATATGTATACCTTGAGATATAAATGCATTGAGCAGCTAAGAGGTAGATTACAACTCTTGGCAAGGGTGATAAGACGGACTCGCTCTCTACTAAATTGATGGATTCCGGGAATTGTTTGTCTAAAACTGTTTGCCCACTCCTAAACCTTGTGCACAGCGATTGCTAAAATTTCATATAGTCATAGGATAAGACTAAGTTAAATAATGTTATGTGAAAGACACGAACACAATTGGATATAGAACCAGACCAGGAAAGACAATAGGAGGAGAAACTTAAAACTAAATTAGGCAATAATAGAAGGGCTTTCGATATAGTCTGAGCAAATTAAATGAAACATTATTATAGAAAAACTGAAAGTTCATGGTCCGTGTTCAGACCCTCAATTACTGTTCTGTATTGGCATATGAGGCGTGCTTCCAATCGGCGGAGAATCAGAGTGAGGTTACCGCCTCTTTGTGGTAATGTCACTTTTGCAAGCCCTACAAATCTAATGTTTTGTTTGAGATCAAGCTGATGGAATTTCTGCCAATGTGATGCTAGCGGGAATTTGGCATCCTGGCTAGCAATGGTCGACAGATGTTCACGAATTCTGGTTTTGAGGGGCCTGATCGTACTCCCAATATATTTCTTACCACAGACACAAATGATGCAGTAGACCGTGTATTTGGTATTACAATTAATGAATGACTCAATCCGATGTGTTTGCCCAGGGTTAAACAAAACATTATTAGTTTCTAATGTATATGGGCACATGGAACAGCTGCCACATTTGTGAAAGCCTTTGAATTTGTCTTGGTTGAGCCATGTTGTTTGGCGCTCTTCATTAGGCATGAATGATGGGCTGAGTAAATTTTTTAGAGTCCTTCCTTTACTAAAAGTAAAATTAGGAAATGGGTCAATCCAGTTACTGATATCCGTATCCAATTGCAGTAAGTGCCAATGTCTCTTCATGATAGAGTATAGTACATGACTATCCGAATTATATCGAGTAATCAGTCGAATCTTTTCTGGACCTTGTCGATGATTCATTTGTTTGGGGTGGAGTAAGGTATCTCTCTCTAACAAGCTGACTTGACGGGCTGTGGCAGCTATTTTAGGTTGGTAGTAACCCCTTTGTAAAAATCTATTTTGTATTGATTGACTTTCAAGATAATATTCATTCAACGTTGTACAATTCCGACGTGCTCTAATCAGTTCTCCCTTAGGTATGTTTGAAATCACATGTTTTTTGTGACAACTGTCAGCATGCAGAATTGAATTAACTGCAGTAGTTTTCCTGAAGGTTTTGGTTGTGAAGCCACAGTCCGAAATGCGGATAGTGAGATCCAGGAAATCAATAGTAGTGGCGCTGGAAGAGTGAGTGAATTGTATGCCCCATGCGTTTGAATTAAGCATATTCACAAAAGCCTCGAGTTGTTCTAAGTTACCTGTCCAAAGCATAAATACATCATCTATATAACGCTTCCAAAGGTAAATAAATGAGGTGTAGGCATGTGTGCAGAACACAAATTGCTGTTCAAAATTATGCATAAAGATATTGGCTAATGCTGGGGCGAAGCTAGCGCCCATAGCAATCCCAATGAGTTGTTTGAAATACACATCATTGAAGAGGAACACATTGTTCTCCAAAGCAAACATAATAAATTGCTTAAGCATTTCAATATGCACATAGTAAGATGCTGAGGTATTACGGAAAATGTATTCCACACTTTGAATAGCCATATCGTGTTTAATCGATGTATATAATGATTTGACATCTAATGTCACCATCAATAAATTTTGTTGAAAAGGTAAGTCATTTAGGATTTGTAGGACATGCATTGTGTCTCTAATATATGCCGTGGTGGTGAGCATGGCAGGTAACAAACATTGATTAATATATAGCGCAAGGGGTTCCAAAACACCTCCTCTTCCACTCACTATTGGTCTGCCATCGGGTATACTAGTATACCTTTTGTGTAGTTTAGGCAGAAAGTAAATGGTTGGCATGGTTGGACCGTCTGAAATTAAAAATTGTCGTTCAGTATCTGATAGTACTCCTTTCTTGTGCCACTCTAAGATCATTTTGTTGATCTCTAATTGAATTTGACGAATAGGATTAGATGGTAGCTGTAGATAGCAGCCTGCCTGATTAAGGTGAGCAAGTCCCATGGTGATGTAATCTACCTTGTTCATTATCACTACGTTTCCGCCTTTATCTGCTTCCTTAATGATGAGGTCCTTATTGTCTGCCAGTTCCCGGAGAGCGGCACGTTCCGCTAGATTTAGATTCTGTTTCGATTTATTCTTGAAAGAAATAGTTTGTTTGTCAATCGTAGAATGGATATCTTTGATTACTGCTTGATGAAAGGTGTCAATAATGTTATCTTGAGCAAATGTAGGTGTAAATTTAGATTTCGAACTAAGTTCTTTAATCGACAGATTCTGTTGATCTATGTCTAGTTCATTTAAAATATTAGAAATTGTTGATTCTGACTGTATGTCTGCATCTTCCAGGGTCATAAGTATATGGGTATTGAGCATTGTTTGGAGCGTGATGTCTGATGGAACTGGTGCTGATGTTTGAGGTTTGAAGATTTTGATCTGAGTGGCAAAGAATTTTTTGAGTTTAAGTTTGCGAATAAACTTGAAAATGTCAATTTGAATATCCACAAAGTTATTGAGCCCGGATGGTGCAAAAGACAAACCTTTATTGAGCACAGCATGTTCAGCAGTAGAGAGACAATGCTTACTCAAATTACAAACAAGATTCAGCGGTTCTGGTTCATCAATTGTTGTTGATGATAGGCTCTTGTCATCCTGCGTGGCACGGCAGGGGCGTTTCCGCCGGGGTTGATTGCCACCCCTGGTGCCCCTTGTGGTATGTTTGGGATTGGCATATTGGCAGCGATAGGTGTTTGGAATCGAACTGATGGGGTTCGACCATTTTGGAGTATACAGCGATAAGCAGGTCAATAAAAACAACAGTTCACACAGCGCATGCGTGGGGAATAGATCGTTCAGTCAGGACCACCGGGGTAAGTAACTGTCGCCGGTCCCTAGAACACCCTTCAATATGTGTTCGCATGCCCACCTGTCTATAATTAGACAAGCGGCTAGCGCTCTAACCTAATGATTTACCTCTCTTTCTTTTACGGCTTTGCTCCAATGGAATGCTTATTCGGATCAACTGTTTTGTTACATCTACAGTCGGATATATTAACTGGGTAGCTTTCCGCAATTGCGAGGAATATAACAAGGTATGCCATAATTATTTTAAATTGCATAATTTAGCAACTCCAAATTGATTAATTACGACCAATGCCATAATCAATATCATTTACTTTAGGTTTGTACCTTCAGTACAACTACAACACGTAATCACGTATGTTCAACAATCAATCCAAGGTACCTTATATTTAGTTTTTTTAAATTAAATTAAACCTTACATTTTTTGGCCACTGTGAATACACTGCAATTATGCACTAACAGTTTTCCCATTGTTTTGTCTCTCTCTTTTTCTCCGCTCCTTCTCAACTCTACAACTTTGTTTCCAAACTGTTTATGCAATTTGAACCCACCATATTAACACGGTGGGTTTCCTTATTATCTGGTTGACAATGCTAAATGTATACAAATGGATCTGTGGGATCACCCACTAATGTATTAATTCCATATGCATTGCATGGTATAATGTTTTCTGCTACTTTTGGACTTAAAACGTTTTTGCCTTATATAATTTTACTCACGCCTCTTAACTAATGGGGGCATAAATGTGACCTACTTATCTTCAAAATTGGGGGTCATATCACCCCTACTGCCCCATGGTACTTCTTAAATTTTGAAATCCATGAATTTGCACTTTATGGTTGCTTTGCATTTATTTCTATGTTTTTCTCGTTATTTATTTTGTTACCTTTACAACCCCTTATATGGTTGACCAATATTTAATTTAATTTTAATTTTGATGTACAAGCCTCAGAGGAAGAGCAGTGTTGCTCGAAACACGTGTTAGGCTGTACCATACTCACCTAATAAAACTGCAAACCAAGCAGTGTCTTAAATTTGTATGTGTTGGCGCAGTGAGACTGGAAACACTCCTCTTCAATTTACAAACAAGCAGACAAAAGCAAAACCTTGAATGCTTTTTATGGGGTTCACTGTATTGTGTTACTATAGTAAAGGTTACTGTGCACAACGGCGCACCCATCTTGCACCATTTTATTCAGTCTATTCATAAAAATACATTAACATGACCCTTGGGCTTTGGACCTCGACTGGGGAATTGGCCACTTGGACTGCTGGATAACTGGAGATGGCACTAGTCAACTAGCGGGCTGAACTCAGCCAACTAAAGCAGCCAGCGGAGGGCTGCTGCCATAGCAACAAAACGGTGCTTGGAATGTTGAACACGGGCCTTACATAAACCGTAGCCACCTGGAAGGTATCACTTTTCTTTGCTCTGTTGGTGCCTCACTGTACTGGACCCCTTATTTTAGACATTTTATTTAATTTTGTACTCTACCAATCTGTTTAAAAAGTACACATTTTACTGTGTTTCAATTTTGGGTCATAACAGGTCACATAAAAGACTAAAGTTCAAACCCAATTCACAGGCCTGAGAGAGAACAGTAGATGCCACCACGAGTTGGTAGTGGGGGAAATTATGCACAGGGCAATTTGCGTCTAGCACCACAAGGTGGAGCGGTACAGTTGTTTGATCCAAGTTGATCAGTGAAGGGGAAAACATAAAAGCGTGGGCGGCAGCACGCCGAGACAGTATTGCAGCCCGTCATGCAGTATACCGCGTGTCAACAGATAAACCCATTTTAGAAGAGTATTTTATTTCTGTGGAAAAACCCGAATCTCCATGGAGGCTTGAATTAAACCGCACACCACACCTTTAGGTGGCGCAACCTCACCTTTGCCCATTCAACCCTTTTTGATTTCACTTCAACATTTTCACAAACAATAAAAGGGGAGCGTGGGGGCAAGTTACAACTACACAGATCTGTTGTGTGAAATATGCACGCAGGCCTATACTGTCTGCCTTTGCCACTGCCTAAATGATAACAAAAGACTCCGAATCCTGATGGTCACAGAACGCAGTGGGGCTACAAATGTTAGCTGTGAGCATGAGCCCCTCAGAATTAAGAAGAGCAGCGCACACTGGGTCTAACACAGTTTTAGTTCGCCAGAAAACTGCACAGCAGAAAGGGGTTGTGCAATGCTGTGGGCCGTCATTACTCGGGTTCCCAACTTCTATTCCCTCGGTCACGAGCAGCGTGCGTTCAAAGCCTTCACTCCGTTCACCCGCCCACTTCCTCTTCTGCTTTCTCATTACAGACAAATGCTTGAGCTATAATTAACAAAACCACAAGGGACTTGTCGGCTGTCCCCGAACAAGAGGATGCTTAAAGAAAAGCAATGAAACCAGCTAAGTGCATGCCTTGGTACAGACTACGCAGCAAGTGTGTGCCAGAGGAGATAGAGTTCCCAGCAGCTGTGCACAATATGTGCCCAATTAGAAGCAATACCACTGTGAACGTGTGGAGATAGGAGCAAACTGTCAACTATGCCATCCAGGGTGAAAATTCCAACATGCTCGCTCAAGAGCCGAGAAGAATGCATCCCCCGGGATGTAGGCTTAGGACGACGTCCGGCCAATACAGAGAGGTTTCGTTTTTGGCATGTATCATTTTTGCATAGAATTTGTATTTATTTAAATGTATATAGCGTACTTTCATCAAAGCACGGAAGAAAAGAAGGTCGGTACATTATCAAGTTAAGAAATTTGCAGTATACAAAAATACACAAAGAGAAGGAAGCTTAAAAAATATGTTCTTTATGGTATCAGTAGAAGATGGAGAATGAAGATTATCGAATGTGGCGTTAACGCTGTTCCAATGGATGGAACCGGGTGGGCGGGTAATGGTCAAGCAGCCCAAACGGCCCCAGCAAAGCGAGGGCAGTTAACGAGGGCCCAGGGCCGTTACACCCACCCACCCCCACGCCCCACTCCCAGCCCTTGGAACTAAGGCCATTAGCACCCCGGATTAACATAGGTAATCCGGGTGCTAAAAAAATAAAAATAAAAAGTATGTTCATCAATTGAACGCGACACCGCGCACATCCCGTTCAATTTATGAAAATACTGTCTAAAGATGTCTAAAGATGTCTAAAGATGTCCGCCATGGAAATGGAAGAGCCCCTCTTCCATTTTCATGGCGGCCTCTGGGAGCCAAAATGAAATGACTGGAAAGAGCCGCAGCCGAAATGAGGGGGGAGTGGGGGTTGTGGGAAATGGTGACGTCAGGTGGTATGGAACACGACCCGAGATTGCCACTCTTAGCCCACCTGATTGGCTTGCTCACCCCATCAGGTCGCCAATAGACATTAATAACTGCTATAGCGCTCAAATAGCCTCTCTAAGCAGTTTGTCATTTTTCCTGAGGATGGGAGGGTTCAGCAGTATGGCAATAAAAAGCCATTTTGGATTGTTGTTAAATGTTCAAATAGGTTTATTTTCTTTACTTAATGTTTCATATTTTTTAATCTTCTGTATTCTTTACTGCAGAGTTGCTTCTGCCGTCTACCTTGTGGAAGCTACCACACTACTGGCTTTATTTTTATTAATATAGACATTCCCAGTGCTTGTGGTAACATGGTCCGAGGGAAGGCTTAACTCTTCAGGAGGGATATGAACTAACAGGTAAGCAGTACAAACCATGGTACCATAATAAAATAATGTCCAATCAAAGTTATAGAAAAATAGGGTACTTGAAACTAAGAATAGAAACACTTACAAAGAACACTATAACCCCCGTCTGTAACAGAAGGCACACAATGAGCAGACCATCATGCATGGGGGTACTCAAGGTCTGAAGACCGGGGTCCACAGGCAATATGTTAAGAAGCAAAGTAAAGTTCAACGAAGGTCTTTAAAAACATGCAGTGGGACTAGGCCAGGGGTTACAACCATTTCAAATACCTTGCTGGCATGGTGCATGGTACTCGACAGTGTCAAGAGAGGTTACTAGATACTTTTACAGAGTTGGAATCTGCAGCATGATGGGTTCAGTCAATGGCTTCCAGCAGGTCGAGAGGACTGCTTCTAGTGGGACGAATCAGTGGTAAAGACCGGCAGGTTGATGCATTCAAGTCGGCAGGTGAGACTGGATGAGGACAATACAATTGGTTCCAGTGGGATGAGTTAGACTGGTAAATCATTGGTTTCCTCTGGGTGGAGACAGTGTTGACACATCGAAAAGAAGAGTGTCAACAGCAGCTCTGGGTGATTGCAGTAGCTCAAAAAGGGACGCAAAGAGGTCAAAAGCATATCAAAGTGAGCCAACCGTGCCCACAGCATAATCCTGCCTTTTGGTTGCTGGTGGACACAGCCCAGGGTCTCTGGATCAATGTGGGTGCTTGTTCCAGCCAGTAAGAATGCCAGAGAACAATTGCAGGGGCTGTTGGCTCCAGTGAGCAGGTTTCTCTGTAGTAGTGGCCTAGTCTTGCAGAAAGCCTTGTAGTTTGTACGCCACCCCAAATGTTTGCCTAGGATGGCCGAGGTAAGGGGTGTAATCAGCCACTTTTACTCTCTAAAAATAGGCAAATACTCCCAAAAAATTCAAATGGGGAGTAACATTTCTCCCAACAAAAATGGGAAACCGACATCAGAGCATGTCCCCCTGCTTTCATCTACACAGCCTCATTGATATGGTTGGACCAGTAGTAAACATAGTGCCATAGGAAGAAGCTCTATTATTACTGCCTAATCTGAAGAGGTAAACATTGACCTTTTTCATTCTTACAACACATTTCTTTATTTAGTTATTAAAAACTCACTGGGAACGGTACTTACAGTTTTACTCACTAAAATCATTTTACTCCAAACTTTAAAAAATAGGGAGTAAAATACTCCCACTTCAAAATCTTATCTGGAGCACTGTCCAAGGTTAAAGGATTGCTAATTTCTTGGAGGTTTTTATCCTCACTTCTACTGAAGAGGACTTCAGTGAAGACTGTACCCACAATACATTGCCAGGTGAAATCCCCCCTATGTAGTCTAAAGAGGTTTCACAGAGGGTGGTCTCACTCCCTTAAATAGGCAAATCTGCCACAGCAGATTGGTCCCCTTCTATCTTTCTGTAAAGGATCAAATCGTGGATGCTATATTTAGAGTATTTGCCTGGTGATGTCAGTCCCAGAGTGCTTTGCCTGCAAAGGGTAGGTAAGGGGCACAGGAAAAGTGAGAGTCCTGGGAGTTTCTGAGATGGCAGGACCCTTCTGTGGGCTGGTACTTCTCTCCTGGCTACTCCAATTCAGCCTTCTTTTGGGTCTGTCTTGCATCAAAGTCACGTAATCATTACTCTGGTGTGAGACCTCCATTGTACTCTCCTTTGAAGCATTTGTTCCCAGGTAAGGTCTTGGGGAGATTTCAGGTCATCTGGCTAAGGTGACAAGCCTTTCCAAAGAGATCGGGGGTGGTGGGCGCGTGTTGCCGAGCTGGTCCCAAATGTTTGTGTGGAAACCAAGTACAAGACGGCTGATACACAAGACCCTGTCAATGAAGTGAGTCATTGACAACTAATCAGACGCTAAAAGGTTTTGGCCAGTAGAACTGTAGATTCCCAGAGGTCACTGTCACAACTTGACCGGATTTATATTTAGATTTTAATCTGCCAATAGGCTTTGGGAGCACACAATTAAAGAATAGGGGATCAGGGCTGTCTACAGTTAAAGGCAGTCCCTGTCTGATGGAACTTTTAATTCCATCAGGCTGTTGGCAGGAATCCACAGGACTCTGTAAATGGGAAGGTGCCAAACTACAAGGCAGCTGCTGAATGATGGCAGCCGACCAGCTCAACAGAGTTATGTTTTCACTATACTTTTCAGCATGCATCATTATGCCGGATTCGCAGATCCCTTTCACAGACAGTGTTACCCTCGACCGTACATATTAAAAACAACAAAAGCTCAGGCAATTCTGCCCTCACAGATGGCAATCTGCCACAGGAGAACAAGGAATGATTTCACAGCTTTAAAAGAATCGCCCCCCCTAGCAGTCAATTTCAGGTAAATATGAGGTTGGGGGGGGGGCAGGTAGGAGAGGCTGAACGTTAGCTGAAGCAATTGGAGGTCCCACAGGTTTTGTATCAATGTGGTGGGGAAGAGGGGCAGGAAAGACACAACAACTGGACAGAAAAGATACAATTAAAGTAAAAACTGTTATGTAACAGTGCACGAATAGTAATTTAGGCAACACTGTGCGTTTATCTAGCAGTGCAAACAGGAACTGAATTAACAGGAACAGAGTTAATTTATCTTTGAAAAAGCCAGCTCTGGTAACAGTGGGTCCATCTAGAATTGCAAACAGCAATACAGTAAACATCAAGATAAATAGCTCTAAAAAAGGCAACATGTGTAACACAATGAGTTAGATCTAGCTCTGCAATAAGTTTGCAGGAATGACAATAGGTTTTGTACGCATGAGGAAATGAGACATGGATTCAACCTTACCTGACTATAGAGCTCTCTGTCTTTATTCGGATCATAAAATCCCTAAAAGTACACAGTGCAAAGGACAAGTTATACATACATTCTTAAAGCATCTCTTCACATACCAAGATATATTCAATTGTGAATATGTACAATAAATACATTATGGAGTAAGCTTACAATACATACAAAAGCAAAACCTGCTTAAGAGAAAATGTTATAGGCAAAATTCAAATACCTAATTTTCCAAACCATTTCAAAAATTGAAACCGTTTTTTCAGATTTACAAACACATTAAGCGTCTCTTAACATTAAGAGATGTTAGTGCAGAGTTAAGCCAAAGTCCCCATTGCTTTTTATAGAGAGGGCAAAAAAAACAAGAAGTCAGTGACTGTCTCATCACAGAATACGGGAATTTGGCAAATAAATCGCCCATCCAGGATGCTTTAAAAAAAGAAAGATGCCCAAACAAAGTTTTAAGAAGAGAGTTTTTAAAGAGTTGACTTGAGTACATATTCTCCTCAAAGCCCTGGGTACTTTTAATGATTAACTATTCGGAAAATAAACTGTAGTTGCCGTAAGTGTTCAATGTTACATTATGATGCAAACCTTGATAAGTATCCATTAGGATTATTTTGGCATGAGAACCATAAAAGCAGGGATCTGTCCAAAGGGTCTGTAAATTTGAGGCCCATAACAGACTTCACAAAACCAAACCACAGGATTCTATCTGCACCGGATGATATTAAGACATCTTGCAAAGCTTCACAATAGACAAGTCATTCTTCATTATTCTAGATCACAGGTGCACAACATACGGCCTGTGGGCCAAATGCGGCTATGTGGCTCTTACCAGTCACGTAGTGCATGTGATCCACAAATAGAGGGCCAGCACTGTGGCTGGTGTGGCGCGGCTTTTTGCCGCATCACAATTATAGAGGCCGGTCCATCCATCCATCCATCCGCCTTCCTGCCTGCCCTAAACAAGTACCACTTCCTGCACGGGGCACCACACAACCTGCCCTCCGGCCAGTCCATGGACTTAAGACTCCAGCTCCACCCATTCTTTCAGGTGTGTGTGCTAGGGGATTGGGGTAGGGTTTGGGGCAGCCTTGGTCATTTGCACTCAGCAGGGCTGCCAGAATTACGGTTCTGCTCCCTGGAGCGAGCGCTTGATTGGGGCGTGCAGTTTGCTTTAGAACGCTAGGGATAGCAGTAAAAATACCTTCATCTCGCAGTTAGCAGCTGCCTCTTGTAAAGGAGGTGGGAAGGGGGAGCCAGGTAAGCAAGCCATAAGCATTAAATATACAAGTAATTCTGGTACACATATGCGCCTGGGGTGATGGCACCTCGATCAGCCCTCCCCTCCTGCTTTAAATGGAGGGGAAGCGAGCCGCGAGGCAAAGCCGCGCAGGGAAGGCCATCCTTCATCTGTTGCCACCTGCGCTTCACACAACTGCACCCCTGGAGACCATCTGAGTGGAGGACCCCAGCCTGCATCTTCGCGAGTCCTCCTCAGTCGAGGAGCACCTAAGATGGCTGCCGCAGCGGTTACCATGACGACCGTAACAAACCGCCCGGATTGGGCCCAACACCTCGTTCAGCCCTCCCCTCCTGCCTTAAATGGAGGGGAGACGAGCGGTGAGACAAAGCCGCGCAGGCAAGGCCAGAAGGAAAGGCCTACATCCCTCTCTGCAGCTGCGCTGCGAGGCAGTACCCATCCTGCATCTGTTGCCACCTGCGCTTCACACAATTGCACCCCCGGAGAACAGCCGAGTAGAGGACCCCAGCCTGCACCTTCGCGAGGCCTCCTCCGTCAAGGAGCACATAAGATGGCTGCCGCAGCGGTTACCATAACAAACATAATAAACCGCTCGGATTGGGCCCAACACCTCGCTCAGCCCTCCCCTCCTGCCTTAAATGGAGGGGAGGCGAGCCGCGCAGGGAAGGCCAGAAGGAAAGGCCTACATCCCTCTCTGCAGCTCTCGGCTGCTCAAGGGCATTTGAGGCTGCTGGAAGCTTATCACAAGGTAAAGCGCTATGCCCTTGTATAGGCCCCAATGCACGCCCTTCAGACCTCCAAAGAGCCAAGCACGCCCCCTACCCCTATCGCCCGCCCCCTTCCTTTACCAGGAACGCTCGAATCCGAGCGCGCACACTCCACTCCCCGCTGCTCACCTACGTTCCGTGCTGTAGTTTCCGTAACCGCAGGGTCGGAGTCAGGTGTCCACCAACGTGGCCGTTCCTTCAAAGCCCAACTTGAACCACCGGCTGCTAAAGGCGCCTGCCCCATGCGCAGAGACACACCTGCAACAGCGTCCGCTAATACTTTAATGCGACCACGCCTCAGGGGCCCCATGGGTACCGTAGCATCTATCTCACTGCTACCAATGCCAACAGTCCATAAGAACTGCTCCAGCCGGCACATCACCCACAGTAAAGGAGCAGGACATGCTACATGTAACCATGCTGCCCAGACTATAGCTCCACATAAGTGTGTGCCCACACCGGATGCCTGCTGCTCCCAAACCATCATCCACCACCACCACCACCACCACCACACCTCGATTAGACCCCACTCTTAGGTTTGCACTGGTCAACGCATGTTCTATACCTGCACACGCCCTTGACATCCATGACCTTATTATCAAAGACAACCTCGACCTCTTAATAGTCAAGTTCAGGCCCAGCTCTATCACTCGTCATCCCTGCTGAATACACAATCTTCAGGAAAGACCGTACCAACCAGAGACGTGGTGGTGTGACCCTTATCGCAAGGGAAACCATTAGTATCAGGGAAACCCAAGGACAGCTTGGGTACAACTGACTACCTACCACTCAAAAATCAACTTTTCCCACAATTGCACCATTACCATGCATTTTGTGTATCGACCTCCAGACCCCATTGATGACTTCCAAGACTCCCTCATCCTCTCCCTTTTCTGACAACATTAAAAAGACATCCCAAGTCCTTCTCCTGGGCGACTTAAACCTAGGCCTAAACGACCCGAAGGATTGCCATGCCAAATCCAACAAAGCTCTATCCACCCTAGGATACGCACAAACTATCTCTGAACGCACCCATATCAAAGGACGCACATTGGATTGGATCAATCATCATAACTGCTCCATTCTAATCAACGCCAACATTCCAATCCCCTGGTCTGACCACCATTATATTCAATTCAATCTCACCTCGAAAAAAAGGGCACTCGGTGCCCACCACCCCTTGTCCAGAAGCTCTCGCAAAAGGACCGCCGAAAATCTGGCACCATTTCTAATGGTGCCTGCGCTACAGGCTCCATCCTCTAAAATGACCCAGAAACTCTAGCCAACACCTTTAAACACATTGTCACCCAGCCTGTTGACGCCATTGCCCCACTTACCTTAAAGAAAGCTAAAAAGGTCAAACACTAACGCTTGGTTCCCCCAGGAGTTGCTTAAACAATGCTCCGCCCTCTCTGCCTGGAAAGCCAATTCTTCTGAAACTACGAGGGAGGCCTTTAAGGCCATGTCCAAGTCATACAAAAACAATGTCATCAAGGCTAAAGCCGTGTCAATTGACTCTAGGACAAATAATGCCAAATCAGGCTCCAAAGAAATCTTCTCCATCTTTAGAGAGCTGGAAAAACCATCCACCCCCCCACCCACACTCCTCAAGGATGAAAGTTGGTGTAATAGCATCCAGTCAGCCATGCTAGAGCAACTCAAAACCAAAATCCTTGGCCATCAAAAAGCTCTTAAACTACTAATAGCCAACCAGCACAGCAAATGCCTATAAGCCCTAAACCCAAGCCCGCTCCTCCGTTTGACTTTAAAGATATTACTGAGTCGGAGGACATCACCTTGCTTAAGACCATTAAACCCTCGAACTGCAAGGGAGATGCTTGCCCAGCCCAACTCATCAAAGACTCCGCACCAACCCTTGCACCCTTCCTTGCCGCATTAATTCATTAACTCGTCCTTCTGGTCAGGTCATGTTCCGACTGGACTCAAGGAAGCATGGGTACGCCCGCTCCTAAAAAAACGATCCCTTGACCCTACCATCCCGGGAACTATAGGCCCATCACCACTGTCCCATTCCTTCTACAAATATTGGACAAAGCAGCCTACCTGCAAGTACAAAAATACTTGGATGAGAGCCTGCGGCAATCTGGCTTCCGCCCACGACATGGCACAGAAACGGCTCTCCCAGACCTAAAAAATCAAATGGATGATCTTAGGGACACAGACAAACCTGCACTCCTTGATTTATCTGCTGCTTTCGACTTAGTCGATCCCAACACCCTCTGCCACCATCTCGCAACTGCTGCCAACTTCTTCCCTAACGCCTGTGACTGGATTACCTCCTTTCTCCAAGAAAGGGCCATGAAAGTTTTCTCCGACTCAGCATGTGCCACCCCTAGCCACATCATATGTGGAGTTCCACAAGGATCATGCACAGCCCCCTCGCTATATAACCTCTTCACGAGGCCTCTGTTCAGCATCCTTGACTCCCTGGGCATCTCATATACTAATTATGCGGATGACACTCGCAGGTGATTACAAGGCAGATATGTCCAATCTCACCTTCATCTATTCGACTATCCAATCCTGGATGGCTGACAACTGGCTATGCCTTAATAGCGAAAAAACGGAACTCCTGCTTATCAGTTCACACACCACCTTGGGTAACCTTGGTCAGGATTACACCTCCTTCACTATTGATAATACACCCACCAAGGTATCCAACAACTTCAAAACACTTGGTGTCTACTTAGACTCAGACCGTACCAAGGACAGACAAGTGAATACCATTGCTACCTCCTCAGCCCATTACTCTAAAATTATCAACGCAGCCAGACCATTCCCATCACGCCAGAACTGCCTTACCATTGCTATGGCTATAATTGGATCCAGATTTGACTATTGCAATGCCCTCCTAACAGGAACCTCGTGCAAAAACCTTGCCAAACTCCAACTGGCTCAAAACAACGCCATTAGGGTGGCTACTGGAACTTCAAGGAAAGAGCACATCTCAGAAATTATGAGGCAGGCTCACAGGCTCCCTGTCAAGGAGAGAATCATCTTTAAAACCCTCTCCTTCGCACATAAATGCCTTCATGATCTTGCACCCCCCCCATACCGTGTCCAGAGAATTGTTAAACACACTGCCACTAGACCTCTCAGGAAAGGATACTCCAACATGATTCTCATGCCAAAGACCAAAAGAATCCACGCGGGGGATCTAGCTTTCCCACGATGGCTGCCTCCCACTGGAATTCCCTTCCCTCCCACCTAAGAATGATTGAGTCTCACCAAGCCTTCCACAAAGCAATCAAAACCAAACTCTTTATATGAATACTATTGAATGCTTTCCGCTGTAATTTTTTTTATGTATACTGATGTACCTGTAACCAAGAGACCTCACGGTTGCATGTAAACCAACTTAACGAAAAAACTCTGCTAAATATTCTTTTAACAGCGCCTCGATGCCTCTGGGCTGCAAGTGTGCTATACAAATGCAAATAAATAAAGCGCTCTGAAACACACAGTCAAAGTCACAGCCCTTTGAATACTGAGAAAGAAGCCTGCGGAAAGGGCGCTACCTGAAATGCCTGCTCCAGTGTCTGCATGTGGTGTGTACATCACTCTGCATCAATTATGCATAGCTAACGGCGGGACGGCTCCTGTATTGAATAAATATTCCCCTGTAATAGACAAGAACCCCTGCTTGGGTGTATTCCGGCTGTATGCCACACGATCGCTGCACACACCTAGCGCTTTCATTTTAAACGGCATGCATGTATATAACTGGGATAAACAGATCAACATGCTGAACAAAAGGCAGTGAATGGCACTGACAGTGGATATACATACAAAAAGTAAAGAATTTAGGTTGCGCAGTGCGAAATATGTTGGTGCCCGTGCCATTTAGCAGAGGCCATTTAGAATGCAGTGTTCCCAGGTGATCTGGTGTTCCCCCTCTGTGCCATCTGGGCCTTTTAAAAAATAATCTGGTGCTGTGTCTTGCCCGATCCTTTCCCCCTGCCTCTTTCCCTCCCTCTGCCCGCCTCCCAGCCCTCCCTCCACCCGTGATTGGCCGGTTCTCCAGTCTTAAATTAAACTCCCAAGGCAGCCCCTCTGCCTGGCAGCCCCTCTGCCTGGCAGCCCCTCTGCCTGGCAGCCCCTCTGCCTGGCAGCCCCGAGGCAAAGGGCCCGAGGCAAAGGGCGGCTCCTACACTAGCGGCTCCAAGATGTGTCTGCAGGGGAAGCCAATGTAGCCAGAAGTCAAGAGACACCAACAAAAACTGCAAGTGTGGCACGGGTGGGGTGTAGAGCAATTACTCTACTCCAAATAAGCCCCTGCCACTCTACCTTTCCTTTCGATTTTGTGGATTGCCATAGCCTCACACCATGCATACTTAAAGAGATTTGTGACCACCAGCCTAAATCCACTCAAGGCTGACTGGACTGTAAATGTTGCCTGCATTACATACTAACCTAACTACTTGCCAATGCTAGCATATACCACACTTAGATCGAGTTCTCGATTTTAGCTTGCGTCAAATCTAGACAGGATTATGAATGTTAGCATGTACCACACTTAGATGGAATTCTTGAATTTAGTCTGCTTCGCATCTAGACAGGATTATGAATGTTAGCATGTACCACACTTAGATGAAAGTGAATGATGACAAATGCAACACTCAAATGGAATCATAATCACTAGCCTTCCTCACATCAAGACAGAATTTTGAAATTAGCAAGCGCCACACACTCAGAAGGAATAGTGAATGATAGCAAGCATCAGAACTAGACACAATTGCAAGGACAGAAAGGCCAACTACCCAATCCACTAACAATCTCATCTCTCTGCATACACCGCTCAAACTCTAACCAAACACAACCACAACCCTAATACACAGCAATCCGCACAAACTTCACTACACTGCAACAACAAAACAAACCGCACATAGACTTGCACAACAGCACACGACTACGGACCATAAAACACCCCAACCAGCAAATCACTGCTCTCTTGCACTTTTCCAGCTATTCCCACTAACTCACCACCCCCCTCTCCCTCTTTCAGAGCCGCCAGAGCGCCAGGGGACCACTCCGGTGGAGATAGTGTGCGGTACAAATATCCTTTAACATTAACAGAGTCCCAAAGGAACAGTCATCTCTGCTTTTCTGATCTGCATCCATGAATTGTTTTGACCCTGATCCCCCCCTCACTGGTCTCTTGTGTGTGCCCAAATTGACTAGTTCACGATTCACATGACCCGTTTTATAGCAGACCTCTCATAATCCAGACTTAACTGTTGGCTGAAATGCGTGTTGAGGGCTGCCACCATGGCATTCTAAGCATCCTCCGTAAGAGCACCAACTACACCAAAGGCATGGTTATGATGTTTGTTGTGCGGGTGAGGAAGCAGGGGGATGGTGTTTTGTTTGGGAGTCTGGGGGCCTATAGTGTTTGGTTGGGGGATGGTGGCCATGGGAAACAGTATTTGGTTGGGGGGTAGCCATGGGGCATAGTGTGGGGGCAATGGGGGTGGGGCCATAGGGCACAGTATTTGGTGGGGGGGTGGTGGCCATGGGGCATAGTACTGTGGGGGTGGGGGCCAAGGGGCATAGTATTTAGTTGTGGGCTGGTGGCCATGGCGCATAGTATTTGGATGCAGGGTGGTGGTCATGTGGTATAGTGTCAGACTTCAAGAGAACACAATCAAAGCTAAAACAGGCACAGTTAAGAGATGTACCTCCTTTGCTTTTTTGTGGAAACCTGACTCGTTGAAGGCCATACTCCCAAGAGTATGGCCAACCCAAAAGGCAAAGTATAGCAGTCCAAATAGCAGGCCAAAATAACGGAATGTCCAGTCAAGGGTCAATACATTATATATACTTTAATTAAACAGACCATGTGAAATCGCTAAACAGAAAAAACTACAGAAACCCACTCCTGTTGTAATAACACCTAATATGCAAGTCAGTAAGATGCAGCACTCTGGCTGTTGAGCCAAGGGGTGAAAAGGCTAAAACATGTGTACTGCAAAATATAAGTTTGAAATACAAATAAAGACCAGTACACCTAAAAAAATGTCTTTGTTCCATGTGTAATAAAAATGGCGCTTTGAAAACCCCCCTTGCCACACCCCCAAAACGCCTAACTCCCGCCTACTACACCACCTACATTTACTTTTCAGCCCCCTATAGGTAGCATGTAAGGTACATTCGACTCTTAAGAAAAATCAGTTGTGCACCCCTGTTCTAGATCTTTAAGCATTATACGAGAGGCTTAAATATAACATTGTGGGATATCCCTTTCCGGTCCATCTAAAGTTTGTCTGGAATTGAGGGGGGCACTGCAAGATAGTCCCACTATACATTTTAATATTTGATTCCCTCTGGCCGATAATGCAATGATGCTACAGCATCCATAGATGAAGCTGATATTTCTTAAGCTTAACACACTACAAAGTCATGCAATAGCACCCTGCCACCGTAGCGGATGGAAAAATTGACCTCCCACAAGCACACTTTTTTGAGCAGAGCAGTTATCGGATTCATGATTCATAAAAGCGCACCCATACAAAATAGAAATTATCCACACAATGCATGTTTTACTTGACAATAGTCGATATTAAACAGTCGCTGAGCCTTCGGTGGATGACAAGCCATAACTCTTATTTTGGAAATGTTTATTTGGAATTTTTTTCCCAACCTTTCTCTAGTGAGTATGCATTAAATGCATGCAATGTTTGTTGCATGCCTCGAAGGTTCCTGGAAATAAGGACATCATCATCCGCAAAAAAAAAAAGGAAAGTTACGGCCACAAAGGCAGGTTGTGCCCGTTGATGTACGTAGTGCAGAATAACTTCAGAGTTCCAATGCTCGGCTTCATTGTTCCTTCAGTGAACGTCATCACGCTCCCACAGGTCTTGAGGACCTTTCCTCTAGTCTTCTTCCTCACCCAGCTCAGCTCCGGAGCTCCGATCAAAAGGAACAATGGTGATGGGCTAAATCTATGCGTTCCAGCCCAACGGCATGGCTGGAACGCTGGGGGCTCGCCACCCGGGTACCCTCTTAAATGCTCAATTTCCCTTTCACAGTACCTCAAAGCGGCATGGTCCTCGAACGGAACGCAAGTCCCATAATCCTTTTCACTTCGAGAGCGCAACAGCGCTAGGACTCTCTGCATTTCGTTAAGCTGCTTACTTATACACACAGCCAGTGTGTTTTTCTCCTGGCAGTTCTGTCACGCTGGCCCTCTACATGCACCAGGCCATGTCTCTAGAGGCCTTCGCCCTTCATGCCCCAAGGATGGCTTAAACTCCTCATCACGCCAATGCCACTGCCATCCTTCCCGAGGGCAGAAACTCCAACTTCCTTTTCACCAGCTCACCATATTCTGCGCTACTTAATGCTGGCAATTGGCATCTCTCTCCTTCAAGCCTTCACTTTCCCCCTTTCATCTCTAGGCTCGCTTTAATTCCTCGTCGCCAAATGATGAATCTGGCTCGCCAGCAAGATGTACCCTGGATCAGGAATGACTAGGAGCAGGAACCAGGCTGACCCAGGTGAGTATAAACAGACAAGATGCTTTATTCTTCTTAGTTTCATAGGTACAGCTTATAGAGGTGGGAGAGAAGGTCTTCAGCATCTGCCCTGGTCCCTTTCCATACTCCAAGTTCCCAACCGTGAACCTCAGAACCCCCCAGGCCTCCAGCCTTCCACAATCCACCCAACATTCCAAAAGACCTAACTTGCACACACAGTCACTCTCATTTATTCAAGATACCACACCCGTCTCTAATTTGGTCATAACTGCTACATTGCTGATGCACAGAGAAATGAATGGAGTAGCAAGGATACACCCCTGCCTGGCACCTTTATTCAGTGTAGACCTTTCTGTCGCAGGCACAGGGAGCCAGACGGGGAACAACGCTGCCCTGGGGAGATTTCTATTCCAAGATACATGACACAGAATTGCACTAATCAGAAGTCGGCAAGGTAAAGAGCGGAATGCGCAAAATCCAGATGAAAATAGTTAAGACACCAGCCTTACCAATACTGTCTTGTAGTCAACACAGCACTTGGGCCCAAGCAGGGACCAGAAAGACTGCTGCAAAACAAGCAGGGACCAGAAAGCCTGCTGCAAAAGTCTAAGTGAGACAGAGGCACCATGAGATCAGGGCATTATGGTGTGCTATGCAGAGTAGGTGTGCAAGTTGTGCAAGAGACTTCAGTGATTAATTGCACTTGATAGATATTGGTTGGTTCTGCATCAAACACCTCTAGACTTCACACTTTCTGGGCCAGTTGTAACAGAGGATCCATGTAGGCTGGCCAGCCAAGTCAGTTGGTCCCAGAAGAAAATTATCTGCCTGGAATGCATTAGACCAGAATCTTTATGGTTGCTCCATCATTTTACTGGGAAACGGTAGGGAAATCGGACATGCCAGTCACTTGGCCCCCGATTATGTTCGATATGTAGAAAGTGTGAACATCATAGATATTCCTCCCATCATGACACCAGATAAACATGCTCCACAAGAGATGTCAGAAAGGAAGGTTTTGTGCTTAAGATAGCAGCTAAAGTAACCCAATAATAAAGTGTAATGTTGTAGTGTATTGATTTCTATCTCTAACTCCATTAACTACAGTGACTCTTCCAAGCCGTCTTGAGGTAGCAACGACACAAGGATCCAGTAAGCAATATGCATACGCCTAAATGTGGTCTCGAGAAGTGTGTTGCTCATGCATAACAGTTTCGGTTTGGCTCTCCTATGGTTATCAAAGCGATTGTGCAGTCCAGCTGCGACCTGCCTAGCACCTTCTGCTATAATAGCTTCTGCTGCACATGGTAGAAACAATATAAGTCACTACTTGGCCAGGACGTCTGGGTCTGCATAGGGTCTTCTAAAGAAGCGCTACAAACAAGTCAGTTTCTAATTTTTGGATCACGGTTCCTGTGTTAAGCAATGTGGTGATCAGAAAGATAATGGGCAGGGCTAGAATTGTAAGTCCCAGGTTTTACACTGTCACAGTTCCCATTCCATCAGCAGCGATTGGAATGCCAAAAGCCCTTGGCCCATTACGAGTCAAAGGGATGAACGTTTGTACTGGTACTAGGATGTAGATTATCCTTGGGGAACCTCTCACGAGTGCCGTCCATAGATTGAATCCTGCACCCAGAGGGGCAGACCGAGATTTAGGTCTCACAAAGGCAAATGGGGATGATGCAAGTAGTCTTCCCATAAGGCCAGGAGGATAGCTCAGGGGCAACACGTTTGTCTTGGAAGCAAAACAACACATAGCAACACTCGTATGAATCCCGGGCTGTCACTTAGAAACCGGCTGCGGTATTAAGTGCGTTATAACATAATTATAAGATTGTGTGCTTCCCACAGGGGGAGTCCATGTGGGAAGTAGACCTCCCACAGGGTTTGTCGGGCAGTGAAGTAGATCTACCACAAGAGCAGAATGGGAGTAGGTTGGAGCCATCCACAAGGAAAGAATGAGGGCAAAGAATTTACTGTGCAACGGGGCAGAGAGGTGGGGGGCAGAAGTAGATCTCCCAGGGGGGTTCTCGGTGGTGGAAAGTAGACCGCTCACAGGAACAGAATTGGTGGAGGGAAGGAGGAGGAATGGGGCACAGGACATAGGAAATATGCCCCTCACATCTAGGAAACAAGATGGTGTGTGTGTGTGTGTGTGTGTAGGGGGATGAATCTCTTCGTACAATATTTATGCCCCATCACAGCACCCAGGCTATATCTTTTCGTAAAAAGAGTACTTGCATTGTGGAGGGGGATTATGGCTCCTTCACATGAAGTCAAGAACTAAGCCTTTTGCAGAAGCAAAATATGACATGTCCTCCAGTGGCAGCATAGCTAGTACTTCCACTAAATTCTCTTTACATGAGAGATCCACAAGGAAAAGTCAAGTATAAGAGTAAATGCAAAACGGCATACTCCAATCTCAACATGTGGGAAGAATATAGACCAGGAAACTAAGCAAATGAAAAGTAGCAGTTATCGGGCAAGGTGATGTTCTAGGACTGCAGCCAAACGGACTAGGAAATTCGAGTCGGAATGCTACATACAGAGTAAACAGAAGCAGGCCTGTATTATAACAACTTAGATGGGGATTACAGGGTACTACCCCAGAGGTCCTACACCTTGTAGATTGAAGCACTCCATTGTGCTGTTCACATATTGTGAGGTGTTTTTAGTTCAGAGATGGTGTTGGTAATGCCGAGGACACATTTGATATATTTTGTGGTGTGCCCAGCCTCCAGGTGAACACTGACGAATCCAAGGTTAAGGTCCGTGGCCAAGGTAGGCACCGCAAATAAAAATGTGTTCAAAGAAACTACTACATGGGTGCACGTTTTTCTTCTAATCTATTTTGGGCTGAAAACCCAAACAAAAGAAAAACAAAGCAGAAAAGCAACTTTAATCTATCCAAAGATAAGTAGTCACTAGGTTAGGGTGACCCTGGAAACTGAGGCACAAACTGCTGCACAGGCACCATTTGGAGCAGAGCTATAGGAGATTAATGCAAGGGGTACGTTGATGCAATAAAAAATAGCTTTTTACAAGCATTTGGGCACAAAGGCCACTGTCGAAATGTTATAATACATTGAAAGCTGGGAATGCCTTGAAGCAATGACAGGATTGCAGGTAAAACAGCACCCTTGTGGGTCACAATATACATAGTATGGCTAAAAGATATCAAAGAGGTTATGAGAATGGTGTCCAAAGAGTTATGGTTCACAGATCCAGAAACCGTCCTCTGAAGGCCAAACAATACTTTACATCTACCGTGGCTCTTGATAAATGAGAAGAGTACTGGATTAACTGTACACCCATCAGAACAGAGATCTAAGCAAATTATTAACCTGAAAAATTAGGACAGAACTATAAAAGCAAAGCTCGGATAGGACCAACTGATTTTTCCCAGAACACTTTGATTGGGAATTATTCTGCTTTGTTCAGCCATCTGTCCATGGAGTGGACCATAAGAGGAGACCGTGCTCATGCCTTGTTAATTTGTACTTTATCATCTCAGCTCTGCAAACATCATTTTAGGGAGGACTTTGCATCTCCTAAATTCGGTCGAAAATAAAGGGACTTAGCCAGGCTGGAGATTTATATAACCACACTCTGTAGATCACAATGAACATAATTATATAATTCAGGGTTTAAATCGTATGTTGCACTATGAACTTGACACAGCTTAATATGATTGGGTTACTGTGTATTTATTATATTGGATATGTGTAAGGCACCTAAACAAATGGTGTTTCAAGGCGTCACAAGACAAAAAAGGGTGAACATTTGTATTGCTCTCCGTTGAGAGCATAACACTCTCACCACAATATAGCAGTTCAATACTACCCAAGACATTAAGGTCCTTTTCCACAGTGCTTGACAGATACGTAGAATGTGAACGTGATCAGAACAGTGCCAGAGACATTCTCCTGTGTGCAAGCAAAGCACGCCCAGTTCATCTCATTGCCCATTATTCCAAAGTGCTTGAGAGGGTGCTATTTAACCAGATCACTAAGTACATTTTGGATAATGGCCTTGGAAAGGTACTTCAATCTGGCTTTCGCAGTAAACACTTCACTCATGCATGTCTCCAACCTAATCTCTAATCTGCATTACTCCAAACGCTTCTATACTCATCCTTTTGGACCTTTTTGACACTTTCACTCCTCTCACCTCCTAACTCTACAGTGCTTTGGATTTCACAAATCTGCTCTTTCCTAGATCACCTCCTACCTTGAAAGATTGATCCTTGCGATACAATCAAAGCTTTGCTTTGTATTACATACAGTTCGAAAGCAGAAAAAAAAAAAAATCCCCATCACCAATAAGAAATACAAATCCGATCCTGGGAATTAAAGACCCATTTCATTAATTGACGAGCTAGCTAAAACATACAGGAAGATTACAGGCTCTCCTAGAATCATGAGGTCTATGACAAAAAGATATCCGATTCCCAGGCAGATTTTAGGGAAGCAGTGAGAACAATGGATCAGGCCTTTTTTTTGCTACATATGCTTCATAAACCTTGTTGTTTCAAAGGAGCAGCAATTTATTGTATTGTATTAGTCATTTATATAGCACCCGCGCCCCATTCGTATGGCCTTAATGCACATTGTGGTTGGAGCGCCCTAAGTGACCGCAGTCCATGTGCAGGAGGTTCGAAGAGTTTGAATTAAAGATGCTTGTGTGCATTTTTGCCGGGTTAGGAGGATAGGGTTCTAGTGCTGAAGATTGAATGTGTGCCCAGCTAAACCGAATTATTTTCCTGGTTGTCGCTATATACTAATGGCAGAGGTGTTAAGGTATGTTGGGGGTTTCAGTGTGGACAGCTATGTGTGCTGATAGGCCAGAATAGTAGTAGGTTGTGCCTGTGGCCTGTGTCCATAGACGTGGTGTGAGGTATAAGAACCATCGCCTTGGCTGTAATTCGACTACTTTCTTCTTCTTGGTTCAGTGCGATTGGCTGGTATCACTTTTAGTGGTCTCCCTGGAATGAAAGTCTGAGCAGTGGGAAAGAGCCCACAGGGATGGCGGGCTGGGGTTGAGGGAGGGTGATAGTTTGTCACGGTGTGCCGCTGCGAACGCTGCCGCATCCGTGGGGTATTGACGTATAGGAGTGTTGTGTTTGGGTCCGCGTTTATGTGCGCCTATCAAGAGTGGGGAAGGGTTTCAAGAGGAGGGAGGAAAAAGCCAGGTTTTGAGGGCCTTTTTGAATGCCAGGTGATTGTCAATATTGCGAATGTGCAGGGGTAGAGAGTTCCAGATGGTCGGTGCTTGGATGGAGAAAGAGGAACCGTCGAGTCTGGAGGAGTTGTACTTTGGGACTACTAGGAGAGAAGCTGTGCCAGATCTCAGCGTCCTTGAGGGGCGTTAGTGGGTAACTGTCTTGAAGGAACTCCGGCCCCGTGTTGCAGATGGCCCAGTGGGTGATGCACATGGTTTTAAATGTAGTGCGTCAGCCAATAGGGAGCCAATGGAGGACTCTCAGTGTAGGGCTGAGGTGTTCTGTGATAGGTAGGTTAATGAGCAGGCAAGCTGCAGCATTTTGGAATCTTTGCCATTTCCTTAGCTGAAAAGCTGGTGCACGTAAGTAAAGGCAGTTTGCGTAGCTCGTTCCGTAGCCAGTGGAAATGGCTGCCAGGAACAGGGGCAGATGGACACCCGACTATTCCAGATAGTTGCAAGGGGGAGGGTGGGGACAGTGAGAAAGCCAGAAACAAAAGGACTACGCCCCAGAGACTGCACACTCTAGATGCAGACCAGCTCAGAAAATGGGGTGCGAGTCAACAAAAGCCACAATTTAAACCCCACACAATACCACAAACTAGGCAAAAACGATTGCAAAAAGCACACAAATCTCCACACAAAAGCACCTGCTGCAGGTCAGAAACGGATTGAAATCCATGTAAACTACTCACTGAGCATCAACCAGCCCCCAAGACTGCTCTTAAAGTGGTTTATTTGCAGAAAGCTTCTAGATTAGTCAGGAAGGCAAGTGGAAATGGCTGCATGTTTTAACGGGCTTAAAAATGGCCTTCGACAGCGTGGATAGGAGCTCACAGAGTAGGGTTCTTCTTGCATTAGGGGTCCAAATTGCACTCCAGTCACTAATATTCCCGGGATACACAGAAAATAGAAAAGGGCTAAGGTGGGAGCTAGGTCAGCAAAACTCAACGCCATGTTTTATTAATGCAGGAGTATGCCAATGGTGTGTGTTGGTGGCATTGTTTTTGTTGTATATCAATGAGCCTGACAATTGAGGTTGAGGTTGATGCACCGAAATGGGATGGGAAAAATAATTTTCTTTCTGTAGATGATGCCAGAGTGATTTCGAAAACCAAAAGGCTTGAGGAAACAATTGCAGGCTGGTGAGTTCTTTTTTGGAAAAAGTGGTTCATCAATGCACCCAGGACTGTAGTGATATCCTGTCATGCTAGCAAGCACTTTATGGTAAAGATATCCCCCTAAAATGGGAAATGATTACATTTATTGGCTCCCTCATTTTGATTGAGGATAAGGTTTCTTTCCAGTTGGTTGCTGGGAGAACAGTGGATTACGTGTAATCTCGTTTTAAAACGGAAAGCTCGAGCCACATTATGTTTTGCAAAACCTCTTGGTGGGCATGGTATATTGACGTCTCTCTAAGTATGCAAGGCCCAGGTATGTTAAGCAACACTACATGCGAGTGAATTGTGAGACTTTTAGTGCCCTGGCTCCTTAATAGTGTAAGAAAATAGATTCTTGAAATGCTTATCACAAAATGCCTAGCAGTACACCAAATACAGTGTGCAGATTACAGCAACTGAATTCTCAATTTGTAGTAAAACCAGTGATGAATTGGCTCAGAGTGTAAAACTCCAGAATTAACTGCACATTGTGAAGCTGTGTGGGATGTTATACAATCAGTAACTGCTAGATGTAGGTTGTATTTGCCACACTTGCTTTAAGAGAAGGTGGTGCCTTCCGATCATGTAGTTTAAAGGGGAGAAAAGTGGTTCATCCTGCCCATACATTCTGCAGGACAAAGGTCTAAGTGCGGCTTTGATGTGCAAACAAACTTGTTCCGTTTTTAGTTATTTGCAAAAGTCATGTCGAAGAAGCGAAACATTTCTAATTATCCCAAATTGAATCTGTCAGTTATCACAGATATTAGCCTCCTTTGGTGAATTTGTATTCATATGCGTGTCATGATTGCGATTATTTTAAATTAATCGTTTTTATTTTGTTTGCACTAGATATCCTGTGTTTTCAGTCTAGAGAAATGAACTGCATATTTATAACATCTTTCTGGATTACTCACGAGTCCAAATTGTTAGGAAATGGATAAAGAAATGTCTGCCACCATGTTTATCAAAACAATTTTTGGAGGGTTATATGTTGTGATGCATGAAGTTTAAGGGGACAAGCCAGGAAAGAACTACTGAAAAAAGGAAGTACCATTCTAAATGGGTTAATGACACTACCTGTGTGCATATAAACTGGTGAATTTTTACCGTCTCGTACTATACACGAACACTAGGATGATTATTATTAATAAAATGGTACCTTAGGTGACACTATTTAAAACCTTGCACCAGTACTGCATATTCCTTCAATAAGAACATGTCTTTGCAATACTATAGCAGCATTAAATCGGGCGGGATCATTTCTAAACATAACAAGCATTGTAAACTCATTGGCAGCCCCAAAATCCTGAAAGCACAGTAAACAGAGCGGCAAAATACGACATAACAGACCAGATTAAGTAAGGGTCTTTGTTTGATGTATTTGAATAATGGACCCGGTACTATAGGCAATCAATCTGTTTATCTACTTGTGCGCACTGTATTGCACTTTGATTTCTTAATTAGGGGAGAGTTTTTCTAGACCAGGAATTTGCATCCTGTGGCTCTCCTATGATCCCTCGCCATCGACTATAATGGCTATTACTGGTGGGATTTGCATTCCAACACATCTGGAGAGCCAAAGGTTGTAAACTCAGGCTCTAGTCGAAGGTACATTATATTAGAACATGATGGTCATGAGTTGCCTCCTCTCAGCCAATCAAAATACTCTGAATGCAGTAAAACTACTGATATTGACTACAGACCTAGCATTCCGACTTCAGCAGAAGACAAAACAAAGCCCCAGGTGCTATGCTGCCCACAAAAAGGCCTTTGAGGCACACCAGAGCTAGGTGGGACACCCACCAGACGTTTGCAAACCTGCCATGCCCTAAAAGACAGGGGGGAAATGACAGATTGGGAGATGAATAAACCGTAATCAGGGAACTTCAAGAAATTTCCAATCCAGGGGGTAGAAGGCCTCTTTGTTCATGAGTAAGTGGGAGAGGTTTGACCCATCCTCCCACACCATAAATTATTTGTGGAGTACGCAGTCATTAAGCTAGTGTTGTGTTAAACATGTTTTTAAGCGTTACCTGGTGTATCCAAGTAGTAATGCATTAGAAGGGACAAAATGGTTCGGCAGTCATGGCACGAGGGGTGATTTATATGCATGTGGCACCCAGATGTCAACCCCTGGGGAAGCCTGAAGCATGGGAAGCAAAGTAGGACCAGAAACGGTGAAGACTTTCCGCTGCAAGCAAATCTAACTAAACGAGAAGATGCAGTTTCAAGGAAATAGGGGTGGGTAGTCTAACTTGCAATTGAAAGAAAATTGAAGGGAAAACATGTTTGCCGTTTCTTCAACTCTACACCTCTCTGGGATAATCTTTCCAGCTAAATCAAGTTTCCAAATAAAACCGCTTACCATATATAAATGCAACTATGTTATTAAAAAGCTACAAAAAGTGACTTGAGCAACATGGTTTGTTTATCTCACTTTAAAACATCTTAATAAAGCACAATTCAAAACTATTTTGATATAAGCACTAAAGAGTTGCTGATCCCGAAGGGGTCTATCAGTTGAGATAATGACTTTCTCTCAGATGAAGACCAGTTCATCATCCTGCGTGAATGATCCCTCAATCTATATGGCTATATTGATGCCCACTTTGCTGAAAGCGTGCATTTACCTAAAAACGAAAAAACTAGATGACTATGAAAAGAGGAGGGTGCTCTTGTTTTAAAGAGGGATGTGTGCACAGTACTTGTACACGATCAGTGCCCCAGATTGAGATTCCGGCGGTGCAAGTACTCGTTTGGTACTAAAACATGTGCTTTTTAACGTTTTAATTTGAACACAATACGCTGTACCGCCTCACCCCTTACAGCGTCAGTCTGTTTAACAATGAGCATCACGTTACATATAAAAGCACAATGGTAACGTCTGACTCGCGCTTAGACGAATAAGGTAATGCATGTATGGCTTATGCAAAAAACAAGGGGGGCCCTGGGAGTCCCTCTGCCGGACATTAGTCCTGGTTACGAGAGATTTACCCAGAGTCTTTAGCTCACTATCTTTCACAGTGGAGAAATATCTAACATATCATTCTTTGTCCTGCCCTAGGGCAGTCAAACAGTGAAATGCTAAGCAATTCTCCTCTGAACAAGAGTACCAACAGCAACCCCAGACACGTGCTTCGGTCTGGTAGGACATCATCAGTAGGTTGGAGCTGTGCCTCTCTAAGAGTAGTGAGCTAGGGGTCCACCTCTGGATTCCCCAACTAACTTAGGGTGAGACCCAAAGTTACTTAAATATGCAAAAAACAAGGGGGATCCTGGGAGTATCTCTGCCGGACATTAGTCCCGGTTATGAGAGACTTACCCAGAGCCTTTAGCTCACTATCTGGCAGAGAGACTCCCAGGACCCCCTTGTTTATTTCCCCTCCAGCTTGCATGACCGACTTCTCTCCTGTTACTCTTTCTGATGTTTCCCTCCTCCTGTCCAAAACTCATCCTACTGCTGCCCCCTGCAATCTCATCCCCAGCCCACTTATTCCTAAGATTTACCCTCTTCTCATTCCCTACCTAACTTCCTTCTTCAATATCTGTCTCTCCTCTGCTTCCTTTCCTTCTGTCTTCAAGCATGCTACTATCATCCCTATCCTGAAGAAACCATCTGCTAATCCTCTTCTTGTATCCAACTTTCGTCCAATATCACTTCTTCCATTCCTCTCTAAACTACTTAAACACTTAGTCTACTCTCAACGCTCAGTTGTTGTCACCAACCTTTCTCTCCTTCCCCCCTCTTAATCTGGATTCCGCCCTAAACACTCCACAGAAACTGCTCAAACATATGTTCTCAACTCCCTCCTCACCGCTCGCTACTCTAAGCAATCCTCAGTCCTCATCGACCTCTCTGCAGCCTTTGATACCGTCGATCACCCCCTACATCTCAATACTCTTTATTCCTTTGGTTTCAAAGGCTCTGTTCTCAACTGGCTCTCCTCTTACCTCCAACCGTTCTTTTGCTGTCTTCTGGGGCGGTCATACCTCCTCCACTCTCCCCCTGGACTAAGGTGTTGCCCAAGGGTCTGTTCTCGGCCCCTTCCTTTTCTACTTTTACACCTCCCTTCTTGCCCCTATCATCTCCTCCTCCTGTATTTCTCACCACTTGTATGCTGATGACACCCAGCTTTTCCTTTCCTTCTCTTCCTTCACTCCTGACCTCCATCTTAATCTTTCTTCCTGTCTCACTGCCATTAAAAACTGGATATCATCCCACTTTCTCTCCCTTAACACTGGTAATACGGAAGTCTTTTTGTTTCCCTCCAACATGCTCTCCCCTCCGTCTCCCCCTCCATTTATTCACTTTCCCCCTTCTAATCTCCCCATTTCTGCCCATGCCCACAATCTAGGCCTCCACTTTTGACTCTTCACTCTCCTTTACTTACCATATTTCTCTCATCACTTGCGCCTGTCGCTACCACCTCTTCAATATTCATAACATCCTTTCCTCCCTCACCTTCCATGCCACTAAACTCTTAATCTCTTCCCTTATCTTCTCTCGTCTTTTCTATTGCTCTTCTCTCCTCCTTCGATTCCCCGCCTCCCATCTTGCTCCCCTCAAATCCCTCTACCACTCTGCCATTCGTACCCTCTGTCTTCTCGCTCATGACCATTTCCTCCTCACTTTCTCGCCTTGGCTGGCTTCCCTTTCACTCCCAACTTAAATTTCACTTCCTCGGTCTTGTTTTCAAATCTCTTCAGAATCTCGCTTCACCATACCTTTCCTCTCTCCTCTCATTCTACACTCCCTCCCGCTCCCTCCAATATGCTGATCTCCTCCTACTTACAGTACCCTTGTCCCCATGTGCATCTTCTCGATTCCGTTCCTTTCAGCACCTTGCCCCCTACATTGGAACTCTCTATCCTCTCCATCCCCACCTACTCCTCCTTCTGCGCCTCCTTGAAATCTCTTCTTCCCCATTCCCCACCCGACAGCCCTCCTTACATCCCTTTACTTCTCTCTCACCTCCCTAATTTTTTTCCCTACTTACCTCTCCCTACCCTCTCCATTTCCTCTTAGGCTTCCTCCCATGCCCTAATAACTTCATTTTTATTCCCCTGTCCTGTCTCCCTCATCTCTCCCCCTTCCTTCCTCGTTTATTGACCAAGGTAAATTGCCCTACATACCGTTTTGTTGGATTGTTCCAGGTTTGTAATTTGCTTCAATTTTTTATTTTTATTATATTCTATGTATTATTATTATAATGTAAAGCGCTATATAAACGAAATAAATACAAATATACACTTAGACGGACAGTAAACCCACTAGGGAGCACCTGTCCAGTGTCAGCAAGGCACTGGCACCCGCAACGGTTAATTGCCAGTGAACAGTCGCACAATGTTTGAGGCACTTCTTGCCCTCATCTCAGCACATTGCACCTTATCTATCTAGATGGTGGTAGAACCCACTAGAGATGATTTTATATTTATATTTGCAGTTGCTTTTTTCCACAGTGTCCCGATAATTTACTGTATTGGGACCCACCTTGCTGCTAGTGTATATCTATACAAATATCCAAACTTTCATTCATTCATTCTGCACTTAGCACATTGCACCTTTCAATGCGAGGCATTTACAAGCCAACATATGAAGGACGAAACACATCCATCATGCAGCGTATATCGTTTGGCTAATTTGCACATAGCACACCGTACTTTATAGACAGAAATGTCAGCAGAATATTATATTGTAAAGGCATTACTTACCATCGATACCTCACCGGCAGTATAACATTGATATAATACAGCAGGTATATACCCACTAGGGTTGAGTGTGTAATGTGGCTGGATGGAACGTATCGCTGTATCTATCCATTTATTTGTTATTTCTATTCGAGTTGTATACCATTCATTTATGTATTTTACATTATATACTCTGATGTACTATACATCTATGTATTTATGTAACTGAGGACATTCCAAGACGGCGGTTTGCATTGATATAACTTGTAACTCAGCTTAAGCATGCCAGTAGTCCCTGCCACCTGGCAGCGATGCAGGACTAAACATTCTCTTGCATCTAACCCGAAGAAGCCCGGAGATTTAAATAATTAAAACATTAAATTTATATAAATTATTTCCATAGAACAACAAGTTACTTACCAACTGGTAACGTTCTTTCGACTGGATGTACCTCCAACGTATTCCACATCTTTGACATCTAATGTCCACAGCTGTGCACTTCGGAAACTTTTTTCGGCAGAAGGTGTGCTGCATCGATGGCGTCGGGTCAATGTCCCTCGTAGGCCTCCGTCGAGGGTGGCTTCACAGGATGTCATAAAATAGGACGCACGGCGCCCGTGGCCTCAGTTTATGTTTTTTCACTCAGAACGTGTGGCACCACTCTCATGCCTAGGAAATTCTTCTGAGGGGCAGGCTGGGAGGCTATGTGGCATACGTTGGAGGTACGACCAGTTGAAAGAACGTTAACAGTTGGTAGGTAACTTGTTCTTCGAATGGATTGTGTCCTCCAATGTATTCCACATCATTGACAGACTCCCAAAGCAGTACTGGTAAATGGAGGAGCTGCATTGCCTCTCTGCACAACGGAAGTGACCCAACACCCCCCTTTTTTGTTGAGGTAATGCATGGCCACTGTGTTGTCCGTCATGATCAGGACACTCTTCCCCCATACAGAGGGCATAAAAGCCTTCAGGGCTAGCCTGATGGTCCTCCGCTCTAACAGATTGATGTGGAGTCTGGCGGCCAAGTCGTTGGCATGAGCCCCATCCTGTGAGGGAAGCATCCGTCACTACCGTCACCTCTGGCCACTGTTGCCAAAACAGTTCCCCCCCCCTCATCACGTTCCCTTTGATGGCCCACCACAGAAGATCCTAGGAGACAGAGAGTGGAATCTTAATGGAATCTGACAGCTTGCTGGAGAACTATGACCACTGCATCTTGAGAGCCCACTGCAGGGATCTCATCCGCAGCCGGGCCTCTGGCACCAGAAAAATGCAGGATGCCATGAGGCCGAGCAACCTTAAGAATTCGAAAGCCGGGGGACTCTGGGCATGTTGAAACTTGTCCACCATCTGCATAATGTGATGAGCCCTTACCTTGGGAGGTGAACACTTCCAAGGACGTGTCTAACACAGCCCAATGTACTGGAGCTGTTGGGAAGGTGTCAGATGTGACTTGTTGAAATTCAGGGAGAAGCCCAGCCTGTGGAGGGTGCGGCAGGTGACAACGAGATGATCCAGCGATAGCTCGGGAGAGCGCACCCGGATCAGCCAGTCGTCCAGGTAGGGGTAGACTTGATTTCCCCCCTCGCCTGAGGTACGCTGCCACCACCACCATTAACTTGGTGAAGACCCTCGGGCGGAGGTCAATCCAAACAGGAGGCCCCGAAACTGAAAGTGCGAGTCGCCAGCTGCAAACGTAGGTACTTCCTGTGTGCGGGATGAATCGGCACATGAAAGTAAGTATCGTTGAGGTCCAGAGACACCAAACAATCCTGAAGTTGAAGGGCCTGGAGGACTTGAGAAAGAGTGACCATCTTGAACTTGTCCTTCCTGAGAAGTTTGTTCAACCAACCCAAGTCCATGATGGGTCTCAATTCCCCTTCTTTCTTTGGGATAAAAAAAAATGAGGAATACCATCCCTTGTTCCTCTCCGCTACAGGAACCAGTTCTCTAGCACCCTTCAACAGCAGGCTCAAGATCGAGCGCAAGGAGCGGATCGGGAAGCTTCAAAGAGAGTTTCCCAGGTGGATTGTCGTGAGGCCGCTGAAGGAAGGGAAGGCAGTAGCCATGGGCTACGGTATCCAGAACCCACGCATCTGAAGTAATGGCACGCCATTCTTCGAGATGCTGAGACAGTCTGCCCCCAACTGGTGAACCATGAGACATGGCCTCATGACTGTTTGGAAGCAGCTGCGGCAGTGCCTAAAGGCAAAGAGGCAGCTGCCTGAGTGGCTTTGGCACCACGATTTCCCCGATCACCACAGGTACTTTTTCGCTGTCCCACTTGACTGGCGGCCCCTCTAGTTCTACCAAAGGATGAGTAGTAATGAAAGGAACCTCCCCTCCACTGCTATCCCCTAGGACGCAAAGGCAGAGGTAGACGCACCGCGACGCTTAAAGATTTTGCAGCAGCTTTTGAGGTCTGCAACATATCAAGGCTCTCGTCAGCCTTGGTGCCAAACAAATGTGCACCATCAAAGGGCATGTTCAGAAGACGGCTTTGCACATCCGGAGCAAACCCAGACTTCTGCAACCAGCCATATTCAAACCCGACCGAAGGGATTCACACGTCATCCTTGCCATCCTGCACGAGAGCACGGAACCCATCCCTTTCTTCCCCCTCGGGAATATGCTCAGCCGCCAAAGAAACACAATTCCACAGAATGTGTGAAAACCTTGCCAGGGCACACATGGAGTTGGCCGATTTCAAGGCCATGCTCCCAGCAGAAAATACCTACCGGCCCAACCGTTGAATCGCTCATCATCCCTATCCGGAAGGGTGGTAGGGTACGCCGCCTGCCTCAAGGTAGCTGTAGCCGCCTGAATCACCAAACTCTGTGGAGTGGGGTGAGCAGATAAATAGCTGGGGTCGCTAACGGAAGGGCAGTATTTCTTGGACAAAGACTTATTAGCAGCCGGAAGAGATTCCGGGGACTGCCAAGCAACTGCCGCCCTTTTCTGCAAGGTAAGATGAAATGGCAAAACAGGGTCAGAGGACGGACCTTGATCTAAAATGTCCGTCAGATCATCCTGCACAAAGTCTTCAGGAGGACTAGACCAGCCCAGATACTCGGAGACCCTCGCCAAGAGCCTCCTGTACGAAGACTCTGCATGAGGCCCAGGCTTACCGAATTCCACTTCCGGAGAAGTGTCCAACCCACTGGCATCATGGAGGGTCTGCCGCAACTCCTCAAACTGACTGTCTCCCGAAAAAAGTGGAGCATCCTTAAGGTCACCACGGTCCTCAACCTCAGACCTTTCCTCCTCTTCATAAATGTCAGCCAGAGGGAGACGAAACCCAGGTCTGGTGACAGAAGAGGGTGTGGAGTCCAAAACTGGCCTCACAAACTTCAAAGTAGCCTTCCTTGGAGGATCCACGATATCCGGGTAACTCCAAAAGGCAGACTGAGAAAATATCCCTGAAGGCACGGATAGCGCCGAAGGCTTCGACGTCGAGAGCGTCGACAACCTCAACGTCGTGATCGCCAAAGGCTTCAGCGTCAATGTAGAAACGGGTGCCGACGGTGCCGTGGACTGATACGACAAAGCGCCGACGTCCAAATCAGACGGACACGGCGCCGAATGAGTCGACGCCAGCCCCGAGCCCTCAATAGGTTCCTATGGTCTCGCTGGAGTCGAGGACCGAGATCTAGAGACACGTCTCTTGATTCTTCGAATCCTTGTCCATACGGGACATCGAAGGCTTCCGGTGCAAGTCGCGCCGTGGACCTGAGCCCGAAGGCGTGTGAGCCACGGTACGAGACCGATCCTGGCCGGCTTCGTCAGAAGGCACGACTGGACCTGTGCCCTGCGATTGAAAAATCGCTAACATGGATTGTTTAAACGTCGCCCATTCCTCCGGAGTAGAGGACTTTGTAGGGCACGTAACCTTCCTCGAAGCGCCATCCTCTGAGGAGGATGCGGAACACGACCGGTGACGTCACTTGCTAGAGTGCCGGGACGAGGAAGACTAGTGGCGGGAACCACTCTGGGACCGAGATCCCCGGGACTACTTCTGACGCGGAGAGTCGCCCCTCGAGTCGTCGGTGGAAACCCCCTTGGACTTGCAAGTCCGGGACTTAACAGGCTTAGAGCCCCTACCTACCTGAAGCTCCACCTTCCATTCGCACAAGGCCTTCGCAGTCAGCGACTGGCATTTCGAGCAGTTGTCAGTGTCGTGCAACTCGCCCATGCACCACAAACAAATGCAGTGGGGGTCGGTGAGCGACATTTTCGACTTGCAGTCCCGGCAGGTCTTGAAGCCAGACCGCGGAGTCGGAGGGGTCAAAGAGAAAGACATCGTAATGATGAACACACGAGGTGCGCCGAGTCTGACGAAGTTAACACGTTCGCTGAAAAAATGGAACTGAGGCTACAGGCGCCGTTCGTCCTATTTATAACATCCTATGACGTCGCCCTCGACGGAGGCCTTCGAGGGATATTGACCCGATGCCACCGACACAGAATGCCCTCTGCCAAAAAAGTACCCGAAGTGCACAGCTGTAGACATTATATGTCAAAGATGTGGACTACGTTGGAGGACACAATCCATTCTAAATACAATGTAGATTGCCCCTTATGACCTATGAGCCATTCATTTGTGTAGTCCCTCCACCTCACTTTGGTCCTTATGGCCCTAACCAATGAGGTGGCAGGGTTTATACTCTGCCCCCGGCAGCCATCTTCCGATTTTGAGCCGTAGAAGACTACAGGAAGGATGGCTGTGGGAAGAGGGAGCAGCCTCTGAGGGGAGGTGGGCTGCGCATGTGAATCTATGAAAGATACCAATGCTGGAGAAGAACAAGTTACTTACCAACTGGTAACGTTCTTTCAATTGGATGTTCCTCGAACGTATTCCTCATCTTAGATGTATTCCATCCAGCTTTGCTGCTCTTGGGAAATGTTTTCGGCAGAGGGCGCCGTGCATCCATGTCGTCGAGTCGATGGTCCCTCGAAGGCCTCCGTCGAGGGTGATGTCTTCGGGTGCATAAGTAGCATGCGCGGCGCCCGTTGGCCTCAGTTCTGTTTTCCCCCTTTTTATCTTTGATCTTGTACTGTGTAGATTGTGCCGGCAGACAGATATGAGCCTTGCGAGATTTGAGACGGCAATAACCCGGAAAATCTACAGAGGGGTAGGTTGGGAGGGCGATGAGGAATACGTTGGAGGAACAGCCAATCGAAAGAACGTTACCAGTTGGTAAGTAACTTGTTCTTCGAGTGGATTGTGTCCTCCAACGTATTCCTCATTTTAGATAGACTCCCAAAGCAGTATGGACAAGGAGGTAGATTTTTCGATACTCTTAGATGGCTGAGTATAGTACTGCTTTTCCAAAAGTTAGCTCCCTAGACTGGGAAGCATCCAGGTTATAGAATTTTGAGAAGGTGTGTAGCGAAGACCAAGTTGCTGCTTCGCAAATTGATCTTATTGGAACACCACTTTGAAGAGCCGTGGAGGAGGCGATGCCTCTGGTAGAATGATCCCTTAACCCTTAAAGGGTCTTTTTGAGCTAGTCTGTAGCATTCTGAAATGCAAAGCACAATCCAGCGTGAAATTGTCTGTTTTGTCACCGATTGACCCAGTTTTCTTCCTGTGTAACCTATAAACAACTAGTTGTCCACTCTAAGTCTGGAAAGTCTAGAGATGTAAAAACTTAACGCTCTTTTCGGATCCAACCTGTGTAATCTTTCCTCCTCCTTCGAAGGATGGGGTGGAGGATAGAATGCGGGTAAGACAATTTTCTGACTTAAATGAAAATCAGATATTACTTTCGGTAAAAATGATGGTTTTACCCTCAACACAACTCTGTCCTTATGGAACACAGTACAGGGTGGCCCAGAAAACAGTGCCTGCAATTCGCTCACTCTTCTTGCTGATGTTAGAGCAACCAAGAAGGCTGTTTTCCACGTTAGTAATCTTAATGGACACGTGTGCATAGGCTCAAAATGAGCACACATTAAGAATTTTAGGACTAAATTTAGATCCCGGATCGGTACTTGAAAAGGGTGAGGAGGAAACACATTAGTGAGTCCTTTTAAGAATTGTATTCTCAAAGGAATTTTGAAGTAGGAGCATTCTTCCGATGAGCGCTTGAAAATGGAAAGCGCCGCAAGGTAACCTTTTACTGTTCCGGTATTCAGACCTCTATGTGCTAGGGTCAGAAGGAAAGATAATACTTCCGGAATAGAACATAGACAAGGATCGACATTCTTTTCTCTGCACCAGTTGCAAAACTTTTTCCAACGACAACGGTATAGAGACTTTGTTGCTGGCCTTCTTGCCGAAAGCAACACCTCCATAACGTCATCTGGAAGGTTCCAATCCCTGTATCTCAGCCTTTCAGATACCAAGCATGAAGGTTGAGCGTTTTGACCTCTGGATGGAGAACCTGACCCTCCATTTGAGAGAGAAGGTTCTCTCTCTGAGGAAGACGTACTGGAGGACAGATGGACATGTCTAGAAGGTCCGGGTACCACTTTCTCCTGGCCCAATCCGGGGCAATTCGGATCATGCGGCTCCGAAACCTTCTCAGCCTCCTGATGACCTGAGGAATGACGGGAATCGGAGGGAACGCGTACAATAGTGGGAAATTCCACTCCACCACGAACGCGTCCCACAGGGCTCCTCTCGGGGGAAATTCCCTTGAGCAATACCTTTAGTATTTTCGGTTGATTCCGGTTGCAAACAGGTCTACTTGAGGGGTTCCCCAAAGGGCGAAGATCTCTTGAATGACTTCCTGAGCCAGTTCCCATTTGTGGGATACCGTGCTTTGCCTGCTCAGAGCATCTGCTGTCATATTCTCTTCCTCGGCTAGATGAATTGCCGTTAGAGATTCCCTCCTGAATCGCCCAATACCAGAGCTGAATTGCCTCTCTGCACAGGGGTAGTGACCCCACACCACCTCTATTTTAGGTAGTGCATGGCCACTGTGTTGTCTGTCATTATCAGGACATTCTTTCCCCTGGCAGATGGCAGGAAGGCCTTCAGCGCTAGTCTGATTGCCCTCAACTCTAAAAAGGTTGATATGTAGTTTGGACTCCGATGGAGACCAACGACCGTTGATTGTCAAATCGTTGACATGAGCTCCCCACCCCAGGAGTGAGGCGTCCGTCACTACTGTGATCTCCGGCCATGGTTGCCAAAAAGGTTCTCCTTTTAGGATGTTCTCTGTACAGGTCCACCATAGAAGGTCTTGTCTGACCTTGTTCGGAATCAGAAGAAGATCCGTCATTTGACCCGAGAACTGGGACCACTGAGTCTTTAGGGCCCATTGAAGGGATCTCATCCTCAAGCGTGCCTCTGGCACCAGAAAGATGCAGGATGCCATGAGGCCGAGCAACCTTAAAAAAAGTCATAAGCCTGGAGATTTTGGGCATTTTGGAATTTGGAAACCATCTGAAGAATGTCTTGAGCCCTTGACTTGGGAGGCAAGCTCATTCCCAAGGACGCGTCTAATACAGCTCCTATGTACTGAAGCTGTTGGGAAGGTGTCATCTGTGACTTCTTGAAATTGAGGGAGAAGCCCAGCGGAGGAAGTGGCAGTTGACTTTCACATGATCCAGTGCTTGTTCAGCAGAACGTGCTCTGATCCACCAAACGTCCAGGTAGGGGTAGACATGAATCCCCCTCTCCTGAGGTGCGCTGCCACCACTACCATTAACTTGGTGAAGACCCTCGGGCGGAGGTCAACCCGAATGGCAGGACTCGAAACTGATAATGTGAGTCGCCAACTACGAACCTCAGGTATTTTCTGTGTTTGAGATGAATCGGCACATGAAAATAAGCATCCTGGAGGTCCAATGACACCAACCAGTCCTGAAGTTGAAGGGCCTGAAGGATCGGAGAAAGGGTAACCATCTTGAACTTGTGCTTTCTGAGGAACTTGTTCAAGTTTCTTAAGTCCAAGATGGGTCTCAGTCCTCCGTCCTTTTTGGGGTTCAAAAAATACAGGGAGTACCATCCCTTGTTCCTCTCCGCTGCAGGTACTGGTTCTATAGCACCTTTCTCGAGCAGGGTTAAAAACTTCCTGCTGTAGGAGCAGGTTTGAAGACTTCAACGGGTGTCTTCCTGGTGGATTGCTTTGAGGTTGCGTTAGAAAAGGAAGGCAGTAACCTTGGGCGATTATTTCTAGATCCCAAACATCTGAAGAAATGGCTCGCCATTCTTGCAGATGCTGTGACAGCCTGCCCCCTACAGGTGTTTTGTGATGCAAGTCCTCAAAGCGGTTTTGTGGCGGATGTTGCAGCCGCTGATGGCAGAGAGGCTGCAGCTGGAGCTGGTTTAGCACGTTTTCCTCGTCCACCACGAGTGGCCTTTTTCTGGCCCCTTTGACTGGCCATTCCTCTCGCCTTTCCATATGAGGTGTAGTAACGATAGGATCGTCCCCTCCATGACTGTCCTTGCGCACGAAAAGGCTGAGGTTGCCTAATAGCAGCTCCTAAAGATTTGGCAGCTGCTTTTGAGGTCTGCAACCTCAAGGCTCTCGCCAGCCTTGTTGCCAAAAAGGTGAGACCCGTCAAAAGGCATGTTCAGAAGGCGGTTCTGTACGTCCGGTGTGAAACCCGACTTCCGTAACCACGTAAATCTGCGCATTACCGTGCTAGTGCCCATGGACCTGCTTACACTATCCGCAGTGTCCAATCCAGATTGAAGGGATTCCTGCATGGCTTCCTTTCCATCTCCAACGATGGTTAGGAACCCTTCCCTTTCTTCCCCTTCTGGTATGTGCTCTGCCGCCATTGCAATGCACTCCCAAAGAGTGTACGAAGATTTTGCCAAGGCACATGTGGAGTTGGCAGATTTTAATGCCATGCTCCGGGCTGAAAATACCTTCCTTGCCCAACCATCCACACGCTTATCGTCCCTGTCTGGAGGGATAGACGGTATGCAAGTTTGTTAGAAGCTGTGGCTGCCTTTATGACCAGACTCTCTGGAGTTGGGTGTTTGGACAGATAGTCGCTACTGGCTGGGCGGTATATTGAGGGATTTACTGGAGGAATAGAATCCGGAGTTTCCCAATTCTTGGCCACCCTATTTTGCAGGGCTACATGAAAGGGTAGTACTGGGTCTTCGATGGGACCATGGTCCAATATATCTGTTAAATCATCCTGGATGAATTGGGCTGATGGTCTAGCCCATCCTAGGTAATCTACTACCTTTGTCATCAATTGACGGTATGATGGACTGGCATGCTCTCCTGGTTCTGGTCTGCCAAAGTCGTTTTCAGGAGATGTGTCAATGCCACTTGCATTGTGTAATGATTCCACCAAGTCCCTCATTCTGCTTTCTTCTGAAATTAAGCATTCTGGGACATTTGGGGTGCCATATTCCAGCCCAAAAGGTACATTCACATCAGATCTCTCCTGTTCCTCAAAACTTGAGGTCAGGGATTTGAAAAACTCCTTTCTGGGGAGAGGCTTGAAAACCTTCTCTGGGAGAGGAGGAGGAAGAGGTCTAGTACCTGGCTCTGAGGACAATACAGTTTTTGTAACCTTATCCTTCTCTTTTTCTGGCTTCCCTGGCTTGGCTGGAGCCTTTGGCGCCGAGGGTTTCGGTGTCAACGTCAATAACGGCGTCGACAACACTGTGGTCTTCGACAGGGTCTGCTTCGAGGGTGTCGAGGCGACCTTCGAAGATTTTCCCTTCGAGGTATGATGGGTCTCGGACGGTGTCAATGACCTCGAGCGGTCGACTCGACTCGAGTGTTTTTCACTCGGCGTCCAGGAAGGTTCCCTATCCTTCCTTTTTTCGATCACCCGGGTTCAAGGGTGCGTGAGTGTCGGAGCGATGACGCTCCCGGCCGGCTTCCGAAGGAGGGGTGGACCGAGGCTTCGCTTTTTCAAACACCTCCATCATTTTGACCCTGAATGCGTCCTACTCTTCGTCAAACAAATGTTTCGTGGGTCATTTCATCTTTTTTGGGGACTCGTCTGACGACGAGGTGGAGGGAGACCTGTGGCATCGTTTCTTCGATCTTTTTGACGAAGACGATGAGCGATGGGAATCGCTACGGGACCTCGATCGATACCTTTCGCGTCGAGGAGAATTCTCCTCACGGGATCTCGACTCAACGCTAGAGGTTTTTTGATCGGTTTTTCGACCTACCTGTACCTTTCCTCTCCTCTCTCGCAAGGCCTTCCCCGTCATCGCCTGACACTTCGTACAGGCCTCCATGTCGTGGCCTTCTCCGAGGCACCACAAACACTCTCAATGCAGGTCCGTGATCGACATTTTTGAATCGCACGATTTGCACTTTTTGAATCCCAATTTCAGGGTTGTGGTCGGCGATGACGAGGACATATTTAGTTATTATATATTCTCACAGAACTCGAGGCACGCCGAATGTCCGAAGCAACGTATACTGCGGAAAAACGGAACTGAGGCCAACGGGCGCTGCGCATGCTACTTATACACCCGATGACGTCACCCTCGACGGAGGCCTTCGAGGGACCATCGACTCGACGTCATCGACGCACTGCGCCATCTGCCGAAAAAATTTCCGACGAGCAGCAAAGCTGGATGGAATGCATCTAAAATGAGGAATACGTTGGAGGACACAATTCACTCGAAATACAGTTACAGGTAAGTAACTAAAACTTCTCCAGCATTGGATCTTTCATAGATTCAGATGCTTGAATAGAATACCTTCTACTCGTCTAACTTTATAATAAGTAACATGTTACATTGCCAGGGAAGGCTGCAAGAGAAGGCTGCTCCTACCTTACTCAAAGGGATAGTGAAGAACCGCTTGTCCCACTGCCGACTCTTTGCTGGCATCTTCTGCCAGGCAGTAATGTTTGGCGAACATATGCAGAGTGCTCCAGGTTGTGGCTCTGCAGATGTCTTTCAAATGTACTCCAGCGTGGAAAGCAACCGAAGCTGCCCTCCCTCTGGTGGAGTGAGCTAAAGGCGGTCTAGCCAGTGGATCGTCTTTTGACTGATGGCAGTGGCTGATACATTGGAAACCCAACGTGCCAAACTTTGCTTTGAAATGTGCTGTCCTTTAGTCCGGCCAGCGAATGCTCTGGCCGGAGTCTAGTCAAGGAGCAGAATTCTTTAGTTCTCTGGATGTAGAACCTTTGGACCCTTGCAACATCAAGTGAGTGTAAGGACCTCTCTGCATCAGAAGAGTGATTCATGAAAAAGGTAGGAAATACGAAGCGCTCTTTGAGCGTCATTTCTGACAGTACCTTGGGCAAAATTTTCAGGTGTGTCCTTAGTATGACAGTCTCTTAGAAACAAGGTGAAAGGAGGCTCTGAAGACAGGGCTTGCAGCTCGCTAATCCTCCTGGCTGACGTGATAGCTACTAAGAAGGCGGCTGTCCAGGATAAACATTTTAAGTCACACCTGTGAATTGGTTCGTATGGTGGCTCCATGAACGCTGCTAGAAGCGTGTTCAGGCTCCAAGTAGGATCTGGTGTAGGAGTTGGCAGGAAAGTAAGCATCAATCCTTTTAAGAATATTTTGATAGCCGGTTTAGTGAGGATTGTTGACCTGGGTTAGTCGTGTATGCCAATATGGCGAACAAATGCACCTTGATGGATGAAAGGGAAAGCCCTGCTTTCGCAAGGTGCAACAGGTACGGTAGTATTTGCTCGATGGATGCAGAGAGCGGGTTCACTGAAGATGTTTCGCACCACTTGGTAAAACGGGTCCATTTCCAAATGTAGGTTGTTCGTGTAAACAGGGCCCTAGAGGCCTTAATTACGTCCCAGCATTCTGCAGGAAGATTTAGATCGATGAATTTTACCTGCTCAGGAACCATGCATGCAGTGACAGACTTGCTGGGTCATGGTGGAGCACCTTCCGTCCCTGTTGCGTTAAGAGGCTCTGATGAACTTTGAGGCAAATCGGAGGGCAACGAGACCTGTGATGCAGGGTTGGATACCAAACCTGGCGAGCCCAATCCGGTGCTATCAGGATTATCGAGCAGGTCTGTTCTTTCAGTCTGCGTAGCACTCTAGCTATGAGTGGGTTAGGAGGGAAGGCATAAAGGAATTCACCCGTCCAGTCCACAGAGAAGGTGTCCCCCATAAAGAAGTGTTCCGGATACCTGGAGGCGAACCTGTGGCATTTTTTTGTTGGCCTTGGTGGCAAAAAGGTTGATCTGTGGACATCGCCACATGTGGAAAATCCACCGGGTTTCTGCTTCGTCCAGCTCCCATTCGTGGGATGCTGAAAAGTCTCTGCTAAAAAGGAATGGTTTGGTCAAAAAATGTTATTGTCCCTATGGGTCGGCCATGTGTTTTTAAGCCCAAGTCACTCGATTTTAGAAAAATTTCCTATGGACCTTACCTGAGTTTTCGTCCATTAAACGCACGCGAAAAAAGGCACCAGTGCGCTGCCATTTTGTGATAATCCTATCACTTGACGCATCGCCATGGCTGAGCTGCTTTTGTGGCACTAAATCATATCCCCCACCCCTGAGCCTGACATTATCAAAACATTCTTATTCCCGCCTCTCTCCGTGACGTTACTGTGCTGCGTAGGCAAACGCGCCCAGTCGTCTTCTACGCGACTTCACACAGAACCCGGAAACCAACACAGATCAACTCACAACACAGCGCGCCACAATTCGTAATATCAAACTGTACTTTAAAATAAAACAGCAATATGGTACATTTGTTTGACATTAAATGTTTAGAGAATATTCAGCAATTGGCATATTAAATCGGAATGGAATTTTTTTTTTTCTTTTCTCTCGATCCGCAAATCCGTAAAAGTTTATCGCGAGTCACGCGCTGTTCCTTTATGGTATACAGGGTGTTGGTTTTCATTAAAAGAAGCACTTTGGACGCACAGTGAACCGCAAGGCTGTTCCATCAACTAGGCACTAAGCCACAGTAAAGGTCGATATCTTGCTTCTAGCCGCTAGTACCGCGTAAGGGCATATGGCTCCTTGGCGATCGTCCCATAAAATGGTCAATGTAGTGCAGTTGTTTACAAGAAGCTGCAGCTGGCAGTTGAAGAAGCCGTCTGCCAGGGTCTGGAATAGGTGGCAGTGGCAATATGGTAGGATGTACCTGTTTAGAAAACATAAAAATTGAAATTAGTCTCACCAGCCGATCTTTATTACCATCATTCATTTTATTTATTACGGGCGAGCTGAAACTATTTGCTTGTGAGGATAGTGCAATGGAGTATGTTCGGCTCTAAAAGGAATGCGAAATAAATCGAGGGAAACACAAACTAATGCTTTTTTTTTACCGTTGAACTACTGAAAAACGACTGTCTACATGCGTATCGAATGGGCACATTCATGCCCATGTGCCCGGTAGAGAGACGATCCCACAAATGTTGTACTTGCTCTTCATTAATTAATTCATTCATTCATTCAGGTATAAAAGCATCTAAAGAGTTACTTACATTATATTTGCCATTTCCATTCTATCTCTCCGTAATGCAGTCCGTAAATCCCACTGTGTTCGTACCAACGATTTTTCATATACTGAACTAACATGAAACTTTGTCTAGTTTCAGAATTTTCAGCCTTATCGTCTCTTACTTTATTGCCCACCTCCTTCAAATGAAGTCCTTTCGGCATGGTGCCTGTCTCTCAAGGTCAAAAAACAATAGAACCTTATACTGCCAGTGCGATTCGCGGGCCTCTTCAGCCAGCGAGCATAAAATCAAAGCTGCTGACCTTCACTCTGCATGAGCGTACATTCTTACTTTGCAACATCCCATGTAAAGCCATCTGTGAGAACTTGAATTTTCGACTCCATGTTTGTATTAGGCCTCAATGTGCAAATGCGAACTGGCTTCTCGCCCATCTGCAACGCCCCGCTTGGCGCGTTCTAAGGCCCCCAATTTTGTCCTCGTTGTCCGCGAGCTTTGCAGCCCTAGAGAACCATAACTATGGAGACATTGACTTTTTGGGGGTAGGTCAGGGAAAGTATAAAGTACCCGAGGAGTTGAGTTGAAAGTGAGATTTATTGTTTATTTGTTTTATTATTTGCAATATGCAAGCCTCCCCTCGGTTAACAGTGCACAGCATTTTCATAAGATTGCGAAACTTAGTTACAGCAACAAAAATATATACATACACATTCACAAGGTCAGCAATATGAGGTGAATAGAGAGAGAAGTCAAAGATGACACCCATGTTGTTCGGCACCCAGGATGGTGAATGGAGGGTTTAGGGTTAGCATACTTTGTATGCACACTGTACAATAACATAAGACAATCAGATTACAATGATTTATTTAAACCGGGATTTGAACTTCTCAACGAGCTCTGCTTTGGGTGGACATGGCACAGTGGCAATGTCTGGTGGCAGTGCATCAGTGCTCTGCACAGAAACGCTCAAAATTCCATATCTGTGCTTCTCTAGTACACTAACAATAAGGCCTTTAACAAAGTCGAACTCCATTTCCTCATATACTGGTTTTACCCCCCCATTTCTTAGTTCTTTTTCCAAAGGTCATAGTGTAGCGAGGCATCCCTACATTTCCCGTAGTCCTAGACTGTTCACGGCCCACATTCTCGTTATGGGCCAAGACCGCTAGTACAGTCCTATGTTTCATGCCCTGTAAGCTGAAATGCAATCGCTTTGGCCTGTACTTTAGGCACATATTGTGGAACACCTCCAATTCTCCTGTGTGACAGAATTCTGTCAGTCCCCTCAAATCTCTTGATATAGTTTTATCAAAAACAATCTTCTCAATGGCTTTGTGTGTAGGTGAATATGCAATAAACCACTTCTTCTTCCGTGCCTCCTCTGTGGACAAAGGGCCATGTTCACATTGGTGGAAATGTTGGTTCTCTGTCCAGCGGTGAACGTTGGTACACTGGTGCATCAGTGACCGCCACTTTTTAAGTAGGCTTTCCACTGACCCTTCACAAGTTTTGGAGCTCCACCAAAGATGGTTGCTGATAGACTGGGACCACTGTGAAATAGATTCAAAACCTTTTTTTTTCCCCTGCAGCCGAGATTTTCTTATTGATTGATTTAGCAAGATGCCATACGTCAAAGAATCAAGGAATATCTAAATATGGTCAGATTTCATCGGCTTATTTCTCTGATTTCTTTACATCTGCATCACCTACATGGGATGTTTTATTTGTAGAGGAAGCTCCGTCGTCTCCCTGAAAAACAGTACTTGCATTAATATGGTTTTATATATTGTAAACATAACACACAATTGGGGTCGACGGCACAGGTACATATAAAGAGATAACCACAAATGATGCATTGTCTAAAAGAATCAAGGAATATCTAAATATGATCAGATTTCATTGACTTATTTCTCCGATTTATTTACATCTGCATCATCTAAATGGGATGATGTTAATTTAGTGGAAGCTCCGTCGTCTCCCTGAAATACAGTACTTGCGTTAATAGGGAAGAAAGTATAGCAAATGGAATCACATTATATGATGACGCTCGATGGAGCCGTCAGTATCCATACCTCGTGCTGCCGAAGAATATGTAGGGATGTTGTAAATGTAGTGCGCACTTCTGAAAGCTGTTGCGCCGATTCGTATACGCAAGGTCCTGCTTCCAGTTCCCTTGGAATTACTTGAATGTCAGGCTCAGCATCAAGTGCAGGGGTTGACGCTCCATCAACTGCCTGAAAGATAGTACTTGCATTAGTAAGGATTACAATATTGAACACATATGACACACTTGGGGTCGACCGCACAGGTACATATCAATGGCTAACCACGAATGAAACATTGTGTAGAACAATCAAACGACAAGTATTCCAGCTCTGATGATCTAGTTCGATGGAGCTGTCAGTATCCATATCTCGTGCTGCTGAAGAACATCTAGGGATGTTGTCAATGTGGTGCATGCTTCAGCATCTCCCTGAAAGACTGTACTTGCATTACTATGGATAACACTAATCATAACCGAAAACAAACACCATTGGACGATAACTAAGGTGTATATCAATTGGAAAGCACTAACCAAACATTCGGTAAAATAATTACACAATACAATAAAAATATTACTTGACATGCATAAAACAAGTCTGTAGCGGAATAGCCAAGTAGGATTACCTGATACGCGCTAGAAGTGTTTGAAAACTGCGAGCACGTCACGGATGTAGAATGTTCTTGCTTCAGATTCAAGGGATAGTCAAGCAGTTGTAAAGGTAAATTATTGTTTGATAATGAAATGTCAATATTAAAAATTGCCATGTAAGGAGACGAAATACTTGAGTAATGCTATTGAAAATGTCCAATATAGCACAGTTCCCTGTGCCCATGTATAGATTTTATTTGTGGGTTATGAAATCGAAAAAGAATATATTGATAAATGTCATTATTCAAAAAGCTATACACTCATATCAATGTCGAAAGTATTACAAGGGACACAACACCTAAAATATCAATGAATCAATTCGGCTACCTACACACTACCGCAAGGTCTAGAGCTAAATCCGGACACTTGACTCACCAGTGGCGGAATGTGGACGAATAGAGTGGGAATAGCGTTCACAAGCAATTTTCGTGTCGTTCGCCGTTTATTCTTCTTTGTTACCCAAGATGTTGTGTACATGTTCAGGGAAAAGTGCTGGCTGCAGATGCAGTATCGATCACCCCTCTTGTCCTCTAAGACTTGTTGGACTCTACTTTCCAGCTCATCCAGTGGATATCCGCAATGTCTGACCCATTCTCTTATTCGATCAACAGTTTTCGGGAATACATGCATTGTAGTGCCTTCAGATTTAGCATGGGTCTTCGAAGGGCAACCGCTAATCGAACAGGCAGGCATTGTTGAAAATTCTGAAAAGTAAATAGACATTATTATACAATCTTAATTAATAAAAATGTGATACAAAGGTAAATGAACCATATAATGTTCAATGCAAGGTTTGTTTTGGTCGCAGGAACTATACCAGTTCATCATGTGCGGCTTAGCATTTGCATAAATTGCAGAAATTTATAAATGATGTGACTAAACTCTGAACATGTGACCCGTCCCTTGGATGTTCTGTCTTGCACGAGAAGGAAACGATTACATTATAGACTGGACCCATGAAGGATGCAATTCGATGACAATTGACACAGATGAAAATAAATGCATCTATTGATAGCAATAACAATGGAAACTCAAGTCAATATCAATGAGACCTGAACATAGCACTATTGAGTACTCTACTCGCAAATCGATAGAAATTTAAAAATCAGCGAAATATGACTAGGATACATGGTTTTACCTTGACCAACAAACAGTTGGATTCAGCAAGCAGAGCAGTATGTTGCAGGAGAACAGGTAGCTGGCCACAGGTAGCACACTGACGAGTTTGCTCGAAGCGGTCACATAAGTTCACGGATAGCACGACGACAAGCAGATTAGCATAGATCTCAGTGGTTCTCAGGTAGCACGTTCAGGAGTTGACTTGCAAAGCACAAAGATGTTCTCATGAGACATATCAAGTGGTTTATAAAGTATTACAAACAGGGGTGTGTTTGTGAATGAATGACGTGTGTATGTCCTGGTATGTGGTTTGCTGGGGGCCGGCCAGCGTGAGGAGGGGGGGGGGTCCTGGCCGGACACACGGAGTCTGAGGAGGCCATGTGAGCAATGGGACCTTGGCGTGGGATACCTTTTGAAGTGTACATGCTGTTTGGCACCTTGGCCGTTCACGCCCCAGACAGCCCCCCATGGCAGGGCGCATGCACTGGCGCAAACCGCCATTGATAGAGGGGGGGTGGGCTGGATGGGCCTGGGGCGTGCCGATAAGGCACAGGAAGACTGCTGAATGGAGACACACTTGATTCATTTAAAAAATTGAAACCGCTGTTAAAATATATGTGGTGTTTTATTTTGTTTCTTTTTTTGATGGCACAAAAATACAAAACTTTACACATTGTACAGGTCAAGTTGCAGCACAGCGAGGGAAAATCCACTGTACTGACCGCTGTCACTCGGGAAAGCTTCTCTTATGGCACGAACGGCACAGCCGGGTATTACTCTTCGAACGCGGTGTCCAAGCCTCCCGTGAAGCCACCATGTAAAGGAACGATAGTCCACCAGCCGGTACCACCTGTGAAAAATAATGATACAAACTGTTTTTAAATGACCAAGCTAAGTTGATTAAATGTTTGTTGTCAATGACAATTCTTGTAACTAATAGCATTCTGCTTGGACAAATGCTACCTAGACACTGCACACTATTGAACGACTTTCATGCGTTACAATGATATGTAGATGTAACTTTGGATATAGGAGACGACCATGAAATAGTAGTGGCATCACAAGCAGATTATACTTACTCGTTACTCGGATTACGAGGACGAACAGTTGCGAAGTTCGTGCATAAGCACCATCATTATCCTCAACACGTACCGTCTGAGGCAGGCTGCCCTGAAGTCTGGCAGCTCGGTGATGCATTGCGGTCGTGGCTCGCCTTCCGAAATGTAGGCCACGCATCCTGAGTTTTCACAGCAGCAGCAGCAGTTCTCCTCCTCGGTTGGCATTAGCTCGCACCGACTGCATGTGCACCAGGTGGAAACACCGTCCATGCGACTAGGTCCAGTGTCTTCATCCGTTGATTCGTCCTGCCAACTGCCGTCCGAAGCCCCATTGTTTTCGCGTGTTTCCCTTTCCAGTAGTTCCTCCTCGGTATACTCGGGCTCGTACATGTAGGGCATTATTGTAGCCATTGTGTGGTAAACAAATTAAAATAATTTATAGCTATGGTACAGGTGTTCACACAGGCTACAAGCGGCAAAGGTAGCTGACCAGAACACAGAAACGAGTCACAGAATACTCAAAGTAACACAGAGAGGAATGGAATCGAAAATCTGCTGCTGTGTGTTGTGAAACGGTCCGTTTATACTTATTGAGGAAAAAGGCGTCTTGCCATTTCCATGGCGACAAGTCATTAGCTGAAGCGCAGCGATTGTTGACACGAGACGTGCTTTGGCGTTGTGAAATGGGAGGTACGCGTCTGCTGATGACAGGCTCAGGGGGGGGGGGGGGGAACACGAGTTAGTGCCGTAAAAGCAGGTCAGACAGGGCGATGGGGCAAGTGATAGGATTATCACAAAATGGCAGCGCCTTGGTGCCTGTTTTCGCGTGTGTTTAATGGACGAAAACCTGGGTAAGGTCCATAGGAAATTTTTCTAAAATAGAGCGACATAGGCTTAAAAACACATGGCCGACCCGTAGGGACAATAAACATTTCTGACCAAGCCATTCCTTAAACCTGTCTGCCAGGACATTGTCCACTCCCGGTAGGTGTTCTGCCTTGATGTGGACCTTGTGATGCAAAGCCCAGGTCCATAGCTTTTGAGCCTCTAGCAATAGTAATTCCGACCTCGTTCCCCCGTTTGTTCGTGTAGTGCATCGAGGTTGTGTTGTCTGTTGGAACGGTCACCACCTTCCCTACCAGTACCGGCAGGAAGGCTTTCAGCGCCCATCGAATTGCCCTGAGTTCTAACACATTTATGTGCAGCTGAGATTCTTGGGTGGGCCAAGTGCCCTTGGTTTGTAGATCTGCTAAGTGCGCTCCACAACCCGATAGCGAGGCATCCGTCCTGAGGAGAAGGGTTGATGTTGGAGCCCGGAAAGGCATTCCCCGTAGCAGGTTCTGAAGTAAGCTCCACCATCGGAGGGCTTTGTGAAAGGCCGCTGGTACTTGTATGGTATCTTCCCATGAGCCGATTGCCTGTTTGCATTGGTGGTCCAGGGTCTCTTGGATTGGCCTCATGTGCAGCCTGCAATTTGGTATGAGGAATATGCACAAGGACATCATGCCCAGAAGAGATTTGAGGACGCGGACCGTGGTCGCCCAGTTGCTTTGAAACCATGAAGACTGATGAGTTAGTGCAGATATTCTGTCCGCCGACGGTCTTAATCTGGGTATGCTGGTGTTAATTTCAGCCCCCAGAAACAGCACTGTCTTGTTGGGAACATGGCAGGGTTTTTCTTAGTTTATCAAAAACCCTAACTCCTTCAAGAGTTTTGTTGTTCTCTCCACTGCGGTGCACTCAAGTCTGAGAGAGCCGGCCCTTATGAGCCAATAGTCTAAATATGGGAAGACTTCTGTCCCTGACCTTCTGAGGTATGCTGCCACCGGTGCCAGGCACTTGGTATACACTCTTGGTGCTGATTTAAGGCCGAAAGGGAGTACATGGAACTAAAAATGTTACTCTCCTACGGCGAACCTGAGAAATTGCCTGTGGGCAGGATGAATGGGAATGTGGAAATATGCATCCTCCAAGTCGAGGGTGGCCAGGAAGTCGCGTTGGTTGAGCCACAGGAGAATGTTCTGAAGAGACACCATCTTGAATTTGATGCGTCTGATAAACTTGTCGAGAGGTCTCAAATCCAGAATCGGTCTCCACTGACCATTCCTTTTCGTCACCAGAAAGAACCGGGAGTAGAAGCCTCTTCGCCTTTGTCGGTATGGTACCGGCTCTATAGCTGCTTTTAGGAGCAGCTTGTGAACCTCCAGCGTGACCTGCTTTTGATGCACTTTGCGTGGAACGGGGGCAAGGAACAGAGGTTGGTACAGGAATTAGATGGTGTGACCTTCACGGACCACCTGAAGCATCCACTTGTCTGATGTTATTTTTAACAAATGCTGATAAAAACAGCTTACTCTCCCGCCCACCGGGGTACGTCGTGAGAGAGGAGGAAGAAGGTGGTCTGTTTTGCTTGCTCTGGGCCTTGGCATGGTTGAACCCACGCTTGCCCCTATGGATGTACCTGTTTGATGACTGAAGGTACCTGTCTTAAAAGGTGTTACTCTGCGTTTTTTAGTTGGAGGAGGGGTGGCTGAAACCCCTATATTTTGAGGATGTACCTCGAAAGGACCGAAAGGATCTATGATCTTTATCCTTAAGGGAACTGATGGCACGTGCCGTATCGGTATCGGCTTTAATACCCTTGAGATGGTCGTCAATCTTTTTACCAAAGAGGTCTTGCCCATCGAAGGGCATATCTAAAATCTGAGCTTGAACCTCTGGTCTAATGTTTGTAGCCTTCATCCAGGCTTGTCTTCTCAAGACTGTACCATGGGCCATTTGTCTGAAACCCAACTCTGCTATGTCAACAGCCGTGTCGATCATATGATCATTTACCAGACCAGGAATTCCTCTCCAGACGTTCTTTTCCTTTGTCCCTGGTGGGGGCAGCGGGGTGGCAGCCCATTAGCCAATGAGGAGGCTTTGAACGGGGTAAACCCCGCTCCGAGCCACCCCAAAGCTGGCGGCTGCCATCCTCCCCCATCTTCCCCCCCAACGGAGAGAGAGGTGTTTTCCCTCCCACTCCCTGCTCCCTCCTCCCCCAACCTCCAGTACCCTGGTCTTGTGGGCCAGAGTACTAATAGCAATAAACCCCTTACCGCGGGGGCATAACTGAGTCCGGTAAAGCCCCAGGGCCTTCGTTAAAGCCCTCGCTTTTCTCTGGCCTGTAACTATGGGCCCCAGGGCTTTACCAGACTCGGTAATGCCCCCGCAGCTCAGGGCTTATTGCTTAATTCTTTTTGCAAATTCAGTAATAAAGCCAAAACCCAATCCCAAATTTAAAAGCCCCAAAGAAGTCCTGGCCGTGAAAATAAAGACCATTAGGCCAAAACCTATGTTGGGCGACGCTGAAGAGAATTGTGTGGTCATAAGTGGGTTAACAGCTATTAACTCAATTGATGGAATGGAGAGAAACATTTTTGTAATGAATAATGTTCAAATTGGATAGCAGTTGAATAGTTTTCTGTGCTAAAATCTGAGTACAGAGTATTGAATAAAGGAGCATTATAATGGGGTTTTCCAAATGCAATTTACTTTTTTCATTAATTGTAGTCACTTCATTACTTTTATTTTTGAAATATTTGTGTAACAGTAAGTTTATGGGATAGTTATCTCTAAACATTATTTAAAGCCCAGATATTTTCCGTACACCTTATATTAATTGGTTTAAGACAGTTTGAGTGTGGAGAAGCCACACGTAAAAAGGTTGGTGTCATTTGCATACTGGTATACCTCAAGGCCTACCCGAAGACCAGATCGCCCACAGGTTCCATATGCATGTTAAACATGGGCAACATGATTTATTTCATGTGGATCCCTGAATTGGGCCCAACCAGGTTGAGCCCACCTGCACATACTCCAAACAACTATGCAAAAAGGAGTTGAAACAGAATAGAACTGTGAGACAATTAGTCCCTTTTCCCCAGTGGGGAGGCACCCTGTTTGAGACTAAAGGTGATCCGGCTACGCAAGACCCTCCCTACGGGTCTTGGCAAGTGGGACCTCTTAGAAGCAAGGACTCCCATATCAGCATGGAGCTCCCAGTCAACACTAGCCTTTCTGCATATATGGATATCCAAAAAGCCGATGCATTCCCTGTTACAACTGTAAATCACAAAGATCCTTCTGTGAGCCTATTGGCTTCAGGCAATGGTGAACCTTGCCCGAGTGCCATAATCATGGAAGACGGACATTTCATTCATTAAAATGACATGTATAAGACTCGAGCGTCATGTGAATGGAGAGGTAACTCCCATGGTGGGAGGAAAATAAACGCTATGTAAAGGCGAGCCCCTCAAGCATCTATGTCCTGGAAGGGGCTACGTCTAGTCACGGAGCCAGCGGTGGCGAGCCGAGCAAGAAACCTAGTAGCTGGAGGCTGGATGATCAGGTGCCTTGACCGAGCATGAGGCAAGATGGAAAGACAACCGTCTTCCCGGCTGGGGTGACTACTGAAGACCAGTGGTGGACTGGCGCCCAGCAACCAACGTCAAGACCAGACAGGGAAGAGGAGCCCAAGATCCGAGCTTTTGTCAACAAGCATCCTTCCCACCACGAGAGGCACCGGCAGGTAGTGAGGTACTACGGACCTGTGGAGGCAAACGAGATACATTACTGCAGGTTTCCAGGAGCACAGTAACCGACACGAGCTAAAAAAAATCAGAACAAATGTAATGCACACACAGCACCATTGAAACACGGAACAAACAGTACCAACATTGTACTGACAGGTTGGAATAGCTGCCAATACTACGAACAGTTGAGAACGTCACAGGCACCCGGGCCCCTCCGTTCCAGAGAGAAAAGGGATACGAACAATTTAACACAAAGCTGGAGTAGCCAATAGAGTGCACCAAGTTAAGAGAAGGAGATGGGCACACAGCCCTCACCAAATAAGAGTGGGAAAAGATACATAAACTGTCTATTAAAGTTAAAAAGTCACTGCCAAGAGGGTCAAGGGAGCACAGACAGAAGTGCCATCTTGAGATAGATTACAAGGAAGCAGAATATTCTACAACACGGACAGCATAGTGAATAAAGCCCAGAGAGCAGTGTTATTCGACTGGGCAAGAACCCTAAAGATGAATTGTACATTGAAAGAGAAGACATTTTACCACACAGCTAACAGATTTTGGGAAGTCGGGAAGGAAAGAATTGCATTTTCAAGTTGTCCTGGAGGGACTGGAACATTTACAAATAAGAAACAGTTTCCTCATCAGGGAGAGAGGGAAAACCTTACAGAAGACAGTAGTAGTTCCAAAAGGATTTTGGTACATGAACTGTGAAGACAATCTACCAGTACTTTAAGACTGAGAACAAGTCTACTACAATTGGGCCAGGCAGAAATCCATAATGAGGCTAGTGTACAAACTTCTCTTTTCTTTTGGAGTGAAGTGGTAGGGCAAGTTAGCTACTTAGGATTCAGACTTATTTGGACTCGATGAGCACCCATTTACTTTTGTTAGGTAGGGGATTTCCTTCATAGTGATAGGGTTTGTTAGCTTCTGACAATTTTACAAGGGTTCCAAAAAACCATCTTGATTCATCACAAAGGAAGCCAAGTAAAATGGCGCCTGGAATAAAATTGATGAAATAAGGAGGCAGAGAATCATCAGCATATCAAGCCTACTTCATAGGAGAGAAAACGTCAAAAGTTAGAATAGGAAATGGGAATAAATTAGTGCCAAGAAGGGAAAAATTAAGTGTTACTCACCGGAGTGACTAACATACTCCTAGTCCTTTGTCCCCTTTCCTCCATCCTGTATGGGTGTCCCTCGCTTTGCTAGGTTTTTCATAACAATTTCCCATGCGCACAGCCTTGGGAGCATGTGCTCCTTTAACCCTGCCCGCCGACGCCACACCCAAGTCCCCTTTGATGCGTCGGTTGCATTAGATCATTTTACAACCCTGCTATTTTTGGGGGGTGGTGGGGGGAAAAGGGTGAGACGCATGGAGGAAAGGGGACTAAGGACTAGGCATATGTTAGTCACTCCGGTGATTAGCACTTAATTACTCCTACATCCCGTCCCCTTTCCTCCATCCTGCCTGGGCGATTACCACTGACTAGCAAGCCCTGGGGAGGAGAGTGCTTGTGGATTCTATGCAAACAAGTTACGCAGAACCGCCTGCCCGAATGGCAGCATCAGCCCGAGCAATGGTATCCAATAATGCGTGCAGAAGGCTGAAGCGGTGGCCCATGTGGTTGTCCTGCTAATCACCTGCTATGGGACATGGCACTGAAAAGCGACCGCTGCTGCCTTGGCCCCGATTGCCTGAGCGTGTATGTCCCCTGCGACCTCCTTGCGCTGTGCCTTTTTACGCCTCGTGAACACCCGCGACCATCCATCTGGCTATGGATGCCTTGGACGCTTGCTTGCCTGGTTTTGATCCTCCAAAAGGTGACAAATAAGGCATCCGATATGGGAAAATCCTTAGTCCTGGCCGGGTAGAACTTTAAAGCTCGTCCGATGTCGAGACAAGTACAAGTACAGCGCTCTGGACACCAACCCACTCTCTCTCTATGTGATGCACCCGTTTTGGAACTCTATAGTCTACACCTTTACCGCCTCCTCCTCCGGATTAGGGAAGAAGGTGGGAAGCATGATCTCATTGGGATGAAAAGGGGAGATGACTTTTGGGAGGAACCTAGGGTGAGTGCGAAGCACCAACTTGTCCAGATGAAAAACAGTGAATGGCTCCGTAGCCACTAGAACCTGAATCTCGCTGATTCTGCGAGCCGAGGTGTGCCCCACCAGGAGTGCTGTCTTCAGGGTGACTAGTTTGATGGGTACTGTAACCATGGGCTCCAATGGTTTGTGTGCCAGAGCACTGAGTATCACATTAAGATTCCAGACCAGGTGCGGGCGATTGACCGGTGGGTACAGTCGTGTTAGCCCCACAAGATGTCTTTTCACCACTGGGTTGAGTGATGAAAAGGAATACATGTCTGAGTTCCGGTATGCTCCTATGGCCGCCACGTATGTCTGACACGTGTCCACCGGAACCCCCGATCTGGCTAGAGAAGACTAGAATGATGGCACTTGGTCTAGCATGCACATCAGTGGGTCCACTCCATTTTCTTTGGCACAGAAGCAGAATTTGGTCCATTTACTCTTGTACTGTTTCAGTGTAGCCCGATTCCTGGCTTCTTGGATGATTTCCAGATTGTCCCGAGACAACTGGAGATGTTGATGCATTACCTGCTGAGGGACCAAGCTGCTAGGCTTAGTTTTGCCGGGGAGGGGTTAATCACTGCTCCCCCTTGCAGTACCAGAAGAGGGTCCTGTCCAAGAGGGAGGGGAACCAGAGGTTCAACAGACAACTGCAGCAGATCTGACAACCAGAGCCTGGCTGGCCACTGGGGAGCTATTAGAATGAGACATAGCTGACAAGTTTCCCTGATCTGGCCTAGGACTTCGTGGAGTACAGGGTTGTGGTGTGGGTGAGGGGGGTGGGTTGTGGAACGCCTAGGCTCACATTCCATTCCACTGAGTTTGTAGCGCATCCCCCCATGGAGCCATGGCCGCCCCAGGAGGCGAGCCACTGGCACGTCCGGTTGCTCGCTGTCTCAAACAGGTCTTTGCTGGGCTGACTCCCCTGCCCCCCTGTTGAAAATGTCCATAAGTATCTTCTTGTTTAACTGCCACTCGTAGTTGTCAGAGCCCAGCCAGCTGAGCTGTCGACCTCTAGAGGTAGCTATCTGTAGCCCCCTGCTTGTTGAGGGAATAGGTGCAGGTGGAGTTGTCAGTTTGAATCCACACTTCTCTGCCTTTGATGATGGTAAGGAATGCCCTGAGCGCGAGCCAGATAGCCATCATTTCCAACCAGTTTATCTGGTTCTGCTGGTCACACCTCTTGACCATAGACCATAGACCATGTACAGCAAGTCCACTCAGGGTGCCCCCCTCCACCACCCCTGGGGGAAGGAATCTGTCATAATGGTGTGATCCATCTTGGGTGGTCTGAAAGGTCGGCCCGCCACAAGGTTGGACTCCTGCCTCCACCAGTCCAGGTCCTTGTGCAGGTGCGCGGTTATGGTAATATTTGCTGTCTGAGCTCCCGGTTCTTGATCACAGGACACCGAAAAGTCCATAATAAAACAAACTGAATTGATGCATAGGTCTAGCACCTTAAATAAGTCATACTGTCGACTGAGGTGGTTTGGGATACCAAAAAATATTTAACCACATGAATACTGGCCTTGTGAAAAAATCAAGAGAAGAAAGGGCAGTGTGTGTACCGAGTTTGACATGCCATTTCTGTACACAAACTATTTTATTTCTTCTCTTAATAGAATCAAAGAGCAGTCAGCCATTTCTGAACGTTGATGAATGTATGAATGGGAGCTAAATGTCCGCTGTTTGAGATGCAAATATAGAACATTTGAACTTAAATCGTTATCCACCAAGAAGTAAAGTGGCTTAGAAGACCCATGGTTCCACTTAAGAGTAGGTGAGACATTCTTGAATGATCTAGATACACAGATTGCACTTTAGCACGGACCACAAACAGTTAAATAGTCATATCAATCAGTTGGAATTGGCGAATCAATGTGAAGGACATTGCGAGAAATGATCATTCAGAATGTTTTGCGGGTTAAAAACTCTCCATGCAGCCAAAATGACAGCTCAGGAGGCATTCACACAGGCGTGGGCGGTGGGGACAGAAACGCAAGTCCCCCAATGTATTCCAAGGTACGTAAAAAAAATGAACAATGGGGCACGTGAAATAACAATAGTGTCAATTAAACCAAAATGTGTTCAACAGTAGCATTGGAAACAGAAGCGGTAACACAGAATAGACAAAAATGTTAAGTGGGGGAAATTGCAAATACATATTCCTCAGTAATAGTAAAGAATTAATCTAAAACCCGAAATTCAAGAACATTTTTTATCATAGCAAGGCCACCCTAATGTCCAATAGCACAGTCGGCATGTTATGTTATAAACCCTTCATACTGTGCAGCTCACCTTGGTGATCTTGCGGCACCTGGACTTTCTCTGAGAAATTGGCATGTTATGCCCATTCCAGGGTAAAAACGTGTAGTGTAGGAGAAGCGACGAAAGTTTGAGTAAAACTAATAAAATGAAAAGATAGAATGAGGTAGAGGCACAGGGAATGTGGTTGTTTAAGTAGCAAGCGTTTGCCATGTGAGACTGGATCAAACGCAAAGCTTGTCTTGACAAAGCGGGGGAACATTTTTTTTGCATATACTTGCCCTTTTCCCACTGATGGCAGATTACTGGATCTTAGAAAGAAGTACTAGAATTAGTGGAAGCATGGTTGTGATGGCACCCCAAGATGTGTTCATGAAACATTTGAAGTGAGGAGACATAATTATGAGGTAGCTTTTTGGGTTTTTTAGGTAATATAATCTGGCCAGCTGTCAGGTGGCAGAGCAAACAATTGTGTGCTAAAAAAATAAAAGTGAATATGAGCAAAACGCAAGGAGGAATGAAAAAGTAACAACTGCCCAGTAATGGCCAAACTCCCTCTTCTTGAAGGCAGATTCAATAATACGATTATGCAAAACATGGGAGCAGAGTGATATTAGTGCATCATGTTAGCGCTAGTTCTTTGGGCTGTCGACTGCTATTTTAGGTAATTAATTGAAGCAGGGCCCATTTAATTATATTCCAACGGGGGATGCAGACATTCACTGGGAGAGAAACTAATTTAGAGGCAAGATTGCAAAATGTTGCATAGGAGGCTAACTAAGTTGAAAGGAAATAGTCACTTGAGGAAAACACTCTAGGAGGGCAAATTAATGCTCAATTTTTCCTAGTTGGGATGAATCCTGCAGTCATCCCCAAACCCCAGCCTAAAGCCTCCTCCCATGTGGCCAGGGGAAAGCAGCCCCTACCTGATTCTAACCCTTGGGGCAGTATTAGGGGGAGGTTCGCATGGGAGGCGAAGGCTATCAGGGAGAGGGGGAGGGGGGGGGGGGGCGTTGACTCCACTGGGAGAGACGTAGTGTTCATCTTCTTCTGCGGATAATAGCCTTATTATTCCAAGAGAACTAATGGCATGTTATCAATGCACAAAAACCTCCCATATAACTACTCAAAGAACAGTTTATGAAAGACAAACAGAATAAGGCTTGTGCCTCAGTAGTTTAAGAATTAAGTGTGAAAACCCAGAATTGCCCCAATTGTGCATCTGGTAGAAATCAAGTTGCAACCTCTTAATAACCTTCCCTCACTCTAAGAGCTCTCAAAATATCAAACAGCCAAAATTAACCAAGTATAAAAAGACCCGTACCATTATGGACCACAGTACTCATACTGCTTATAGTACTGGGATGAGGAAGAAGGGTTCAGAGGCAGTGAAGATTCAAAATGCAACTCCAGAATGTGCATGAAGCACAGCTGCAGGAAAGGGGAGGTGGTGAAGGAGATGTTGAATGCAGTACAAAAGGTGTAGCTGTTGAAGCAGAGTCTGTCCCAGGTGCAGGAGCAGCCACGGAGAGAAGAACGCCAGTAGAAGCCCTCACGAAAGGTGAAAGTGAGCAGAGGTGCAGAGTACGCGCAGCGGGAAGTGGCAGGTCAAGAAGAAGCCCAACTGACAAGGAGACATGCTCCCAGTTCAGCATACGGACGGGGTTTCGTGAGAGGGAAGCCGCAAAAGATCCACTGAGCTGCCAGAGCTCCAGGAGACCGAAGCAAAGCTCACCAATGGTATGTGGAAGCAGGAGAGAGAGCGAGCTAGACGCCAGAGTTGTGCCGCCGCAGCTGACCACAACAAGGAGCTGCTGGTGAGTTGGCAGAATAAGAATGCTCACCCTGGGGCACTCCGCATGAAAATACTTACACCCTGACTTTTTGAAGACCGAACAATTAATGATACGAGGCAGAAATCTTCCAATTTTGAATTTCGAATAACTGAAGAAACCGAGCAAACGTGACAAAAGCGTAAATCCTCTTTTAGGAGCTATACATTGGGGAAAGCCTACATCCCACATTGCCAACAGCCAAGAGACTGAAACCATACAGAGGCGACAGGGGCACAACTCTTCCTTTTTGAGATGTTAACTGGGGGAAACTTGTAACCCAAACTGCCAAAAGTACAGAAGCTCTCAAAAAATAGTTAAGAGACACTTTGAGAATAATCCTTCGATATATGGTTCTTAATTTGGGGGAAACTAGAATACACATTGCCAAGAGCCAATGGGCTATATAAGAAGGCAGTTTTGAGCAGCGCTCCTTCCAAGAGACATTGGTGTGGAGCGTTTTAGAATCAATATCGCAGCCAAGTTTGATTGTATTTGTAGGAGTTTTCTTCCTTGGAGGCGACCATACCAGGAATGGGATTATAGTAATTAGTCCTGTCAGGCGAGTATACCACGATAGAAGATTATGGTTTAAAGAAGTAGGTTTTGTGGTAAAAAGGTGTGTTGAAAAGACCTTTGTTAAATAACTTATTGACTATAATTTGTTTGACAAGCTTTGTTATCACCAAGAAGTGTGTTGTGCTATCCTGACAAAAGTAATTCATGTGAAGAGGGTTGTGTTAACCTGACAACGCAGCTGATTTGAAGAAGGTGTGCCGTGTTATTTGCTGAACATTTTTTAAAAGAATCATTGCTTTGGGTTTGAACTTGTGTTATGAAAGAAAGAAATGTACCGTTCCAAGCAGGATATTGTGGAAAGCGCCAGTTGTTTTGTATTGTGAACAAACATTGTGGAAAAGCTAGTGGCTCAATCAAGGGGAAAGACAGTAGATGGAAGAGACTTTTTGTGTTACCTAGAACTAAACTTTCTCAAAGTATTTCTGAATTGATCCGGGGAAAGGGAGCCCAGCCCTGGTTGCAAGGAGTACTTTCAAAACCCTTTAAGTTTGAATTGATAAACTGTCTTGTTGAACTGAAATTAGCCATACAATCCTTGTATAATTTTGTTGTATGTAGGAGTGTGAGGGTCAGAGACTTTTTGGGCACTAGGTCAATTTGCTTAGATTGCATGCAGGGACCTATTTTTTAGGTTAGAGAAAGATAGATGTTTATCCAACCCTTTTTCATGTAATAAATGGCAAACTTTGAGAAAACTCTACCTTTGTGTCTGTCTAGATTTTCTGACCCCTCACAGTGAAGAGAGCATATGTTTGGCTCAGGGTGGGCTAGGTTTAAGGCCTTTCTTTATTACCTGGGTGTGACCAACAAATGCATACAGGAACATGAGAGCAAACTCGACTCATTCCCTATGCTCGAAATGGCCAGTATACTATAAAAGTTTAAACTGGGAGGAATTATGGATACTCTTAAAGGAGGGTTGTTTAACTATAGTTCCTCTGGGGACAATGCCCTGGGCAGGGCTACCTACAAGTTCTTGTGGCCTTCCAGGAGCTTTGTGAGGATGATAGTAGTGTGGAAGACTTGAGTCCTCTTCGACTGAGCACTACTGGGAGTTAATCTGCATAAACCAGGCACGTCCATCTTTCTCAACCTTGGCTGCAGTCACATTTCCCTGCAAAAAGATGTTCAACTAGAGTGTAGAGTCTGCTTACCAGTTTACATCTGCAAGTCTATTTGGGTGTTATGGCTCTTTTTCATTAGCCGATTGCTGTAAACGTATACAATTATTTGGGTGGTTGTGGAGTGCTGATCGTCATCTTCCAGCTGTTTCAAAGCGCTTAACGAATATAAAGTGACGTGGCATTAATGTAAAACATAATAGACATGACACGTCATCCCATGACAGAACATGGCACATCATAACATACTAGTACAACAAAACCTGCATTATTTCCCAAGAAATGATAGGTGGGGGTACAAACATTAATGAATTAACAAAAATGAAATATGAGCCAAATAACTTTTAAACTGAAAAAAGGCTTTTAGTCTGTTTAACAATGATATTCGGAAGTTAATGAAACAAAGGTGGGGCCAGCAAAATCTACTAGCCCACTCACAAAGGCGAGTAGATTTTATTAAGGGAGAGAACCATTTCCATGGTACTTGACCATGCTGGCGAGTACGGGGATGGCTGGAACTTGACATTTACTGCAGACAAGCTCTCTTTGCAGGTAATGGCAAATAAGTTTCACTGAGCATGGCTGGTCTTGTGTGTGGCAGCATTGCACCAAATATGAAAAGCGTTTATGGTGGCGGGCACCTTTTTACAGATAGAAACAGTAAATAGTTTGTCACCCATCACCATGGAGGAGTGCATGTCTTTTAGGTCGAGTGTGTAAACTAAGGAACTCTCCCTGCATGTCTAGTGGGATTTTTAAGGATTCCTGAGGCCTGAAAGGGTGAACAATTGCAGTAAGGGAAGAAGTGGAAGTCCAGAAGGAATGTGTGGAAGGGGCTGGGGCAACAATCCCTCACAAAAGAAAAAAGGAAGGTGTACATTGAAAGTATAAATACATGTTAAAAAGTTAATGAATAATAGACAAATTATCCGGAATTAAAAAGTCAAGTTTGCAAGTGTAGCCCTGGTTTTATTTGAGATTTTGCCCATTGGCTTGGCCATCACCACTAGGCCAGGGTGTTGCCCCGCTATGACCCCCACTCCCCAAAGACAAGCTGTGAGGAAAGAGGTGCTAGGTAACCAGCAACTAAAAGATGCCAACACCCTACAATACCTGAACAGGAGATGGGCTACCCCTGATTTCTTTTAACAGGTCCCAGCGGTGACCACTATTTTAATTAACACCACTATTAAACTTTAAACATTCTTCACTACTAGATACTCCTCTTCTATCCTGCGCCTTGGCCTGCACCTAACTGGGGCCAGCTCGGTCCGACCACCCTTTCCTAAAAGGGCCAAGGAGAGCCCCCTCCCCCCACCCTCACCTGTGAAACGATGGAACAGTCTCCTCCTTCCTGACTGGTGCCACCCAATCAGAAAGGGCTAGAGGGTGGCCTTTTTTTTTGGTTTATTTGTTTATACTGTGCCGGAGCCTGTAGGCAAACAGTACCAAATCTAGGCAAACAGTAGTTGAAGACTTTACCTAAAAACAGAATGGTTTACTTCCCAGCATCTTCGGGGGGAGTTTATTCCACATCACGCCAGCCTGTGAGGCAAAGGAGCGTCCGTTACCTCAGACTCTTTTACATCTCAGCTGAGTCAGGCGCATGGAGTCCTTTGACACGAGTGACTTTGGTAATGTGCTCCATAACCAATCTTTCCTGTAAATATTGAGGAGCTTTTCCATACAGGCACTTACGAACAATGGTGTTTAGCTTGAAGCATATTCTAGCATCCATTGGAAGCCAATGAAGTTATCTCCGGTGTATGGATACTGGGTCCAGTCATGTAGTGCCCTTAATAATCCAGACTGCATCATTTTGGAGTATCTGAAGTTTTTTGATGCATCCCTTACTAGCTCCAGCAAGAAGGGCATTACAGTAGTCGAACCTTGGCATAATAACAGCTCTCACGAGTATTGTGAAATTTGCTGCTGGCTTCACTAGTCTGTGGGTGGATGCCCTCCCAAGACAGCCTCAGATAGGCCACCATCTAATTAAACTCTCCTCAGACAGGGAACATACCTCTCACACCTTTTAACAAACACCCCCCCTAAAATCCATAAAAAGACTCAATAATAACTATTCTTCTCCACCATAAACATACTTATATACACCTGTACATACCTACTAAAGTGCTTTAGGATTGCGGCAGGGGCTACACAAGTGTTTTAACCTACTCTCAGTAATACAAGAGAGGTGAAACTCCATTCGTATGACTAGGGCACGAATAAACAGAGGACTGGAGATGGCTAATCGAACATTTAAATGCAAACACTTTCACTTACGGATTTCAGGAGGAAGTAAAGTAGCAGGTGATGAAGAAGGGCATATGTTGGTCCTAACAGGCGCCCTAAGCTTATGCAGCCGAATGTGAACGCTAATAAAGTAAAGAGGGCAGGAATTGTCAAGGAAGCAAAACACAGTGCTGTTTGATAAAAAGGTTAGCCTACAATAATGTAGACACTTGTGCTCAAGTCACGAGCAGTGGAGCGTGAGGGTATTGAACAGGGATTGAGAAAAGAAACTAGGAGGCAAGTGGAAAAGTGTGGGGGCAGTTAAAAATATGAGGGTCAAACCAACTGGAAAGGAAAGGTGCAACCGATTAATGTATCATTTATGGAACCAGTGCTCTTATTTTTTTATCCTCTTTATTTAACATTTAAGAACAACAGAATAACAAATTCGTATTTCAGGATAATAAATCATTACAATGCAATTAGAACAATGAATAGGTAATCAGCATGAAACTTATAATAAAACAAAACTGATTGCATAAACAATAAGAAAAATATCCACAGAATTTTAGAATGTCAAACAGAACTTTGATCGAATATTGTCAAAGGTACCAATAACACACAGACGAACACAAGACACAGGACACCACCACCAAACCCTCTCCCAACCCGCCCACCCACTCTTAAAGAATTAAAACACAAGCAACTTAGCTCCGGACAAATATTAAACATAAAATTGAATAAAAAATCTCCATTGTTCATTATAAGCTCTTATTTTGGAGATACGTACCCAATAAGCAGGGGAGGGCCGCATGGGCAACTGCTGGAGGGTGCCATTAGCCGCCAGCCACGTTAGGTCTGGGGAGTTTTTCAAGGGCTCCCCGAGCTGGCGTAGTGGGAGAAGGCGCAGCAGGAGCCCTATTAAAGGCGCAACCTATTGAGAGCAGTATCTCCCCGCTAAGACACAGGAGCAGGGGAGTTTCATTAGAATAGGGCGCTGGCGCATTAACAGTGCGCCCTATTCCAGTGATTAACTCCCTGCTCAGGCGCTGGAGCCGGGAGTTAAACATTTAAAAAAAAACAATAATCGCCTATGTATCCACCCCCACCTTGAAAAGGGGCGCACAGGGAACCTCATTTGTCTTAAACCGCCCATGGTGCTGCCGCTGCTAAAGCTGACACTGCCAATAATGTAATGTGTATTGCATGTAGAACCGGGCAAGAGACGATGAGCAAGCTGGGATTCAGACAATACTAAACACCACCAGATGCTTGCCACTAACAGATGGGCTCCGGAAAAAACAAAATGAAGTCCGTCCATTAAAAAGAAATCGTCACAGAAGGTACCAACACGGTCCACGGGTCTGCCTTGTCCTCAATAATCCCCTTTTCGGGTCGAACCTTCAGCCCGGTCCCACTGCCCTTGTTTAGAGAGTTACTTTCGGGCTCTATCAGGCATTCCTGCTCTAGGTGAGGTGCCTACGCCTGCCCCCACCTCCGGCAATGTTTCCACCGCCCCCTCCTCCAGCTGTAAGGAGGAGGGAGCTTATGAATAAATAGTCTGTGGGACCAGGAGCTCGGCGAAAATACACAGCCTTCAGTGTTGTCTGGTGAGGTGGGGGGGAGGGGGAAGCAGCTGCGAATGGAAATCCTGCCACTCCTCGTCCGCCAGAGTCGGAAAAAACGTACACCTATGAAGGGGCATTATACCACTAGTATCAACCCAAGGCAGCACGGAAAACCCAAATATGCTCTTGGATCCGGCAGCCAAAGAAAAAAAAGATCTCCCAAAGCAGTGTGTAGCCATAGTCTCTCTTCAGGCACTTTATAAATGAAGCGAGTGGGAGGACTATGCATTTAATCAGTATGTTTTCTTTTGTGTACTCGAGTGAGGAGGCCAACGTTACATCTTTTTTAGGCTATGTTCATTGCATTGTAAATAACAGATGTAATCATTAACTAGAGAAATGATAATCCGTTCGTTGAATGCATAGGGATGAAAGACAGAATCGACCCTGCCAGAGTACCAACACGTATTGCCTGGAGGATGCACCAATCTCTGGCGATCGCTGGAGATATATATATAATCAGATAGGTTTGCAAAATATAAAAAATATAGATTTGCACAACAAAAATCTGCATGCAAATAAAACACTGAATGAACATTTTGAAGCTCACAATGTACACAAACAGGGCCCCACGGGCAAAGGCACCAGCTGCCACGATACGATTATATTAAAATAGGGATGGTTTCTTCAAGAGTAACGGTTTTTTCTCCCGTCCATAGTCCGCCCCTTGTGATATAGACAGTGGCCCATTACCCTCGGCGGGCCTCGCAATTAATACTTTTTATGCTCTTTGTTTTAGCAGAGCTTCTAAAGTGTAAGCGATTGTTCGGAGATAGGCTCGTTTAAGTAACCATTGTGGTGATGAGAACTGAAAAAGGGGCCGATTTATTGCCAAATCCAACACAAGGCACAAGTTTGCTGGCTTCAGCTATGCTTTCTTCCAAGGCAATCAATGGAAACCTATCGCAACCTTTTCACCCCTTATCTTTTGTTAGGAGTCTTAAATTTGAAAGTACATTTAGGAAACCCAGAGGTCATTGTTTTTTTAAACTTCCGCCGAACTGCACTCTGGTGTTTGTAGTCTCGAGATGGGGGGAAGTAACACCGCAATTGTACACTTTATGCTTAACATATTTATATTAGGATTGATTATAGTTGTGCAAGTAATAAACATGGGGTGAGGAGGGGAAAGGACAAAAGGGCAAGTGAGTCATGAAGATTTGTCATGGATGTTATTAGAGAGCCGGATACTTTTCCCTGCTCCTGGGACTGTGCTGATGATTTTCCGTATACAAGTCGAGGGTGCATGCAGGTGAACCCAGACCTGCCTACTCTCCGGGCTTAGCCCAGAGACTCTGGGTTTCCATGCTTTACTCCCGGTCTCCGGGAAAGAGAGTTGGAGTCTAGCTAGTGCATTTTCGGAAATCCCAGCAACTCTACCTTCATGTGATTGGGCACAGTACTTGTGGGCACGCTTATACCCTAGCAATGTGGGGGGACTATAGCAATGTGGGTGGAGCGCTGCTTGACGGCAATCTCCAGGTTTGTCCTTTAAAAATGTAGGCAGGTCTGGGTGGATCGCATCTGCCCACTTTTTCAGAGGGCTGGCACCATCTCCCTTTGGTGTTTTTAAGATCAGCATTCAAAACAAAAAGCTGGCTTGCTCAAGTACATGGGCCTCCTGATGTTAACACCGGTTGGCATGTTACCACGACAGACACTTACCCAGAAGACTACGTAAAAGTGTCAAAGCATGTATAGAGTGGGAATTTGGCCTTCCTGTGAATATTTGATTGTTGGGCTCCTGATCCGCTTTGCCAGCAACGTTAAAAGGAACATCTTTCAAGTTACTTTTCAGGAATGGATTAATTTTTTGTAAGGACAATGTTTATTTGTCTTCAGCATTTTCTTCTGTTGGGGTAACACAATTGAATTAAATTTGCATATTTCATTTGAAGATCGGTTCACTTCCTGTGCGCGTATGTTAAAGAGCCCCCATTTTTTGTTGGGCCGTTTGCACCACCTTTAAGCCGGAACTATTGCATTAGAGTACAGATAGGGAGAAATGGAATATGAGGAGTAACACAAGCTTCTAGGTGTTTAGTTATTTGCCCACCCAGTACCTGCCCAGGGACATGCTAATCGCTATGGCCATTCACACACAGTTCCTGCCCCTGCCCACCCAAAACACATCCTCACGGGGACTCTAAAGCTCCCTTTAATCAAGCCATGTCATCAAACTTCGCACTAGAAGTGCCTGCTGGTGTTTTTTCAAAGCAGTCTTCTGAGAGTTAATGACTTAATTGGAGATACAAAAAAGGTGCATGACTGCCCATGTGGGCGGGACAAAGACTTGCATGCAAATGGATATTTCCCACCTGTGAAAGGTACAGTGAGCAAAAAGCGATGGCTGCGGACTCTCATAGTGGGAAAAACCACAGAACAGGTTATCATGCCATGTTCTTTCTGGAGAGGGGCGCCGGCTACCTTTTTTGAAAAACTTAATCGGAGATGTAAACCTAATAGTGGTGTAATAAAAATGTTGGTCGTCCTTCAGTCACTCGATGTATAAGCACTGTGCATGTCCTTCACTGAAGTCATGTTAAAATCGAGCATTCGCAAAGGCAACAATTTTGGCTTATGTATAAGTATCAGGCATTTGCCAGGCACTGCTATTAGATGCCCAGTTACTCACATCATTATGCACATGCTACCATCAATAGCCAGTTAATACCACTACAGCAGTGCCTGGCAAGTGCCTTTCACAGGTCTACACAAAAGGTCAAACCTTTGGCATTGCCAGGATTTGTTTTTTGGGACTTGTGCCATTTTAATTGTTTTAAGATTTGAAGACTTGTTTTTTATTTTCACTGCCTCAAGACCTTGCTGGTAAATAGGCTCTGCTTAGATCAAACTAAGCTACCCCGAAGCAGCTGGAGCTCCCTACACACTGCAGAAGCAGTGACGCGACAACAGATGGGCCCTCCCACATTCCGGCAAGCCCGCGGGCTTCCCTTGCATCATTTAGGTGCAAGCGCTACAAATCTGCCGAAATCTGAAATCACACTCCCATTTGTCCATCCAGGCTACTGCAATATCTTATTTGCAACATTACGTGCTGTTCTTCACATTTGCCTACAATCTGCGTGAAACGCAGTATCTAAACCACGAGGTTGCCTAGTCTAAAATGGCCGCCCTGCCGAAGTAAGGTGCGCCTCACCAGTATCTGGAGCAAGCATCTGCAAGGCTTCCCTGGAGCTTCCGATTTGCCGGCAGGCGAGAAGCCAGCAAACCCCCAAAGGCAGGGCCACCAAGGCTCTACCTTTCCTGAGCTTGTCCAGAGATGCCAGTCGTCGGAGCACGGAACTCTGCCCATTTCTCATCTCCCCACTAGACTTCAAAGATATCAAAGCCTCCTCGCACATACCGCTGACCGCCGCTCCAACAACACCGAACCAGTCGCTCGATGCGAACCGTGACCTAGCCTTAGCTCAATGCAAACGCAGGTATGCGACCACCAGACCTTGTACTCCTCCCACTTTGTTGTGCATTATTACTCCCTTACATTTGGCCGCTTACACCTACCATGCCTACGTAATATGCCTGATTACGCTAATAATCATGTGCCTAATGTCAAACCAACCTTATTCCTACCAAACTTAACACCTAACTCCAGTCACATTCATGGCAACCAAATCAGATCCTATAATCCTACATCCCACCTCACCCCTAGCCAATGGATCAAACTATTAGCTTCAAAGCCTACTCCCAACCAACCTTGTCGCAGCGACCTCAGAAACAAAAGACTAGGCTCCAGATTTTCCAGAGAAGTAATGTCAGAGGACACACACCACAAGAAAGTAATTACACCATCTTGCACCAACAACTGTGCTCCAACAGTTCTGAGACCACAGCGGCTCACAACTATTATACCATATCCTAAAAAAACCGACCCAGATTCTAGAAAAATACTCTCCTAGCCTATCACAGGTCACGACCCCATTCATCAACGGCGCTGTTATAAACGCTAGATCCATTATCGCACATGCAACACATATAGCCTATATTATCAATAATGAACTTGACTTCCTAGCGATCTCAGAGACCTGGCTCCATGCGGCAGCAGGGCCCTCCCTCTTGCTAGCCATTCCTGACTCCTACACTATTGTAAGAGCGGACAGAGAAACATCTTAAGGCTGCGGGGTTGCCTTCATCGCAAAGGCTAGCCTAGCGCTCAGAATAACCACTGCCCCCTTGATCAAGTCCTGCGAACTTCTCAGTTAAATGAGCCACCTCCAAAACTAGTACTATAACCATCCACTTAATATACAGACCTCCTGTTGCGATTGGGACATTTGAGGGGGACATCATCACTATTCTCTCAGACAACACCAAACCTACCTCACAAATCTTGGTGCTAAGTGATATTAATTTAGGATTCTCAGACCCTAATAACCAGACAGCTAAACTTCTTGCTGACTCACTATCAGAACTAGACTTTGCGCAAAGAATTAGCTAACCTAATCATGAGAAAGGAGGAACACTAGACTGGTTGGGCGACCATAACTGTTCCTTCCATCAAGGCAATTGAACCCTAGACATGGACCGACCAACCTCTCATCTCCTTCACCATTTGTGCCAATCGACCAGCGATTTAACCTAAAACCTTTTGCGTCACCCCTCCTCACTAGAAACAAATGTAACCACCATCGATAAATTGATGCCTATCCAGATCCTGACCTTGAACTCAACTAAATCACAAGACCGAGAAGAACTGATAGACTTATTTAACACCACCATGACCCAAGCCTTAGACTCCATTGCCCCACTCAAACGTCTAAAGAGTAAGCCCAAAGCTCACCTCAACACCTGGTTCACCCCAAAGCTGAAGGCCCTTAGGCTTGAAAAAAGAAAAATGGAAAACAATTGGAAGAATCAACCCTCAAAAGAAAACAAAGACAAAGTAACCGAAATATTAGCTAATTACAAAGCTGAAATCATCAGGACTAAACAAGAAACATACAATGAAAGGATTCAGAACGCCAGTTCCAGTAATCCTGAGGGAACTAGAATCCCCCATAGTACCAGACGACTCCAACCCTAAAAATAAAGAATGGTGTACGGACATACAAAATGCTCTAGCCAACAAAATTGCCACCTTACAAAATAAAAAAGCAACCAAACGGCTCAACATCAGACCAGAAGCCCCGGAAAAAAAGTTAAAAAAAATAAAAAACCTAGCCCTCAATATGCTTCAAGAATTCAAATTCGGCCAAAATACCATCTCAGAGGTCGAAACAATTATTGCCTCCTTGAAACCCTCAAGATGCCAAGGCGATATATGCCAGCACAAATAATTAAAGAAGCAGCCAGAGACCTTGCCCCATTTATCACCAAATTAATGAGTGCCTCCTTTAGGACACGCCAGGTACCTACAAATCTCAAAAATGCTTGGGTATTACCCTTCCTAAAGAAAGCTCCACTTGGCCCTACTATTCCAATTATAGGCCCATAACAACTGTACCATTCTTACTTAAAATAAATCAACAAAGCAGCATACATCCGAATCCAGTAGTTCCTAGAGGCTAATAACCTCTTGGGGCTTAGACAATCAGGTTTCAGGCCTCTCCATGGAACGGAAACTGCATTATTCGATCTGCAAATGCAAAGATCAATTGAAAGATAACAGACAATGTGCCTGCTCCTCTTGTTAGACCTCTCAGCCGCCTTTGATCTGGTGGACCACAACATACTCTGAACACTTGTCATCAGCGGCAAACTTCTCGCAGACTGGATCAAATCTTTTCCAAGCAATGATAAGTCTCCTCAACCTCCGCCGCTGTGGACCCAGTCCCCATTACATATGGAGTGCCGCAAGGTTCATGCGTCTCTCCAACCATGTACAATGTATTTACCAAGCCTATATTCGACAAACTAGATCATCTGGGTTTCATCTACATGAACTACGCAGATACCACCCAGATACTCATTCTTCTATCTGGAAACTACGACCAGGACCTTGCCTTACTAAACAAAATATACCTCATCATTCAGGCATGGATGGCAGCCCAGAGCCTCTGCCTGAATTATGAGAAGACAGAAATTCTAATCCGAAATTCCTCTACTAACATTAGCAAACTAGACACACAATACTCGTCTTTTAACAGACAGCAACATCATTACAACTGCCAAGGAAACTAAAACTTTAGGTTTTTACCTAGATTCCACCTTGAACTTCAGAAAACAAGTCAATGCGACGGCATTGGATACTGCTTATACATGCCTGCAAACCATACCCGTCTACTAACAGTTGCATCATACTAGCGAGAGCATTAATCTTGTCAAAACTTAACTACTGTAACGCACTGTATGCAGGAGCAAATAAACACGTTTTGAACAAACTCCAAACTCTACAAAATAATGCTCTCAGAACAGCCTTGAGCATCCCTAGGAGAGATAATGTCTCTGAAACTAGAAGGAACCACAAATGGCTTTCCATTAAGGACAGGATCTACTACAAACTAGTTTCTATCACTTATAAATGTCTCAACAATGCTGCACCACAGTATTTGAAAGATAAAATATCCATGAAAACCTCATCCAGACCGACTAGTTCAATCAACTCCTTCTGTATCTCAGTTCCACGATTTAACTTGAAAAGAGCGGACGTCAACCGCTTCCCTGTTCAAGCATCCCAAGCATGGAATGCTCTCCCCCTTCATCTGCGCACCAACCAGACCTTCCACAGCTTTAGGTCTAACACCAAAAAATGGCTACCCATGAAGGACACTACCTACCCGAACACCTGGTGCATTAGAATCCCTCCACCTCTCCTCTCTTGAAATCGCACTTCTACTTCGAAAGCTTTAAATCCTGTACTGTATCTGCTGCCTTATTACTATTGTCGTACTGTCTTTGTTAAGCTGCCTCTACCCAACCTCATTTGTGTTGTATGCTTATATTTTATGTACTTTTTTTGCATAGCCATTACTATTGTGTATGTAACTACTGTCACTTCTATTGTGTATGTATGTAACTACTGTTATCCTAAGCTGTCTTGTAATGCGCCCAGATACCCCAGGGTGTGGTGTGCTTTATAAATCAATAAAACAAACAAACTATGAGGAAATAATGCCATGCTCTATATCCCGGGCCATTCCGTCAGTGGACCCTGGGGTCACATCAGTAGACATTCTATAGTTATACAGATCAATTATTTGTTGAAAAACCATTGCTTAGGCATTCACGTTGACAGTCGAAGCAATCTTCCTCTGTAGCTCCTGAATTAAAAGTATATTGCTGTTTTGCACAATATGGCCAAATGCATAAACTACCAAAATAAAAGCAATGAAGAAACCCATGCAAAAACAGTTAATGGGAGTTGCCTTATCTGCCAAAATTAGGAGTCCCCAGATGTGATTCAGCGTGCATTCTACTCCACTTCCACGTGTAATATTAAAAGTGACAAGTCATAATGATGAACATCATAGTTTGTCTCTGGTTTCATTTGGACTTCCCATGATCACCTCTTGTATTAAAGACTCATTCTGTGACATTTTCTATGTCATCACATTATATGAAAATAAAGGGCACAACACCTTTTGCCGCCTAGGACCCCGCAAATCCTAGGACTGGCTCTCAAACTACCCAACAACTTCATTCTGATTCTTGTCTAATAAAAAATATGCTGAAACGGCATTCTCAAATCATGTTCTGCAAGTCCATGTTTGCAGAACTCCTTTTGCGTTTCTGTAGTTTATGTATATACCATGGACTATAATTACCAGAATACAACAGGATGTCAGCCAAATCAATGTATTTCACAGCTGGCATGGGACACTAAGATCCTGCCTAAAATAAACTGCTTTCAAGACTTAGCTACTCCCCAAAAGAACATTGGTGATTAACAGGCTTAAAGTTATTTTTTGATGTGCTCTTGCATTCTTTTCTTAACATTTGCAACTCCACAAGTGTTTCACGTTTTTTTCTAATCAAATATGCACCCTTACCGGCTATCAAGAACTGCTTTGAAGACTGCTGAGGTGTGGCCATAGCAGCAGACTGGGCCATGGAGCAATACGGGTGACCCTTGCCCAGTTACACGCCTGCATCCAAGGCATGGTTGCACTGATCACCCTAAGTAACTGGTGCCTGGCAGGGGGAAAAAAGGGCTGCCCCCATGGATTTAGGGCTGCGTCAATGCACGGCATCGCTACCCCGCTACCTTCCCCCACCAAGCCAAGCCTGCCTTGAGAAAAATAAAAACAAATCACTTTTACTTAACTAAAGTGCCAGTGATGCCTTCTGCAGGATCTCCCTCATACTGTCATCATCGTGGAGAGGGCGCTAGAGAGCCCAACCAAGATGGCGGTTCACCTGTGAGTCCCATGCAGAGCTCCCATAAATCCTGTAAAATCAGAAGCCTGAGGTGGGAAACACAACATCCCAACGTTGGAAACTGTCTCTCTAAACACCTCCGATCACAACGAGGTGTCCAGAGTTGCAGAGAATCTCCCCGACAAGGAACCTGCAGCACGGACACCGGGCGGGAAAAGGGCCCCGATTGTGACGGAGTACCATCAGTCGGCCTGCAGACGGGGAAAGAACATTAGGCGAACCCCCATGTTTGAAATGAAGACACACAGGGCGGACCTTCCCCAGCAGCAGCGTAGTAGCCCGCAGTGGTGGCCGTGCCCCCTGCAGCCGTGCCCCCCAGCAGACATTCCCGACTGGGCCGTGCAGCAGTGACAGGCGCTATTGCAGCCACACACACCACGGAATGCATAGACATCGCCAACAACTGTGCCGCGGGACCCCCGCTGCGGAGCACAGTTCAGCACTGCAGCGTTCCCCACAGCAAAAACAGGCGTCCAACGCAGATCGGGTCACCCGGCAGGGCAGCCAAGAAGAATCGGAGCTCTGCAACTTGCTATCACGCCCGTAGCCACAAAACCGTTGCGACCGGAGCAGCGGCAGTAAGGAGCGATCATCTACACCAAAAGTGGCAGCGAGACCCCAGACATCCAACAGGGAACATCTACAAGGTGCAGGAACTGAAATGGCAACAATCCTCCGGCTGCACCCCGGTAAGCACCATTGCCGATATTTTAATAACACATGTCGGTGGGTGGACAGAGGAGTGAATTGGCCGTGCTAGCCCCAAGCAGAGCATAAGCCCAAAAGGCGGCGTAACACACAGTACGGCACGGCCCTCGGGCCCCAGACAATCCAGCACACCCTCCGATTGGCCGCCGCACCCCTTCCCCAAGGTGCATCCTAACATAGCACCTGGGTCCAGAAAAGGCATGGGGCTCACTCCAAGAACTCAGTGGAACAAGTACCAATAAGCACAGAAATGATGCGTCCTCCAACCAACTAACAATTCCATCCCTCTGCATACACCTCTCAAACTCTAACCAAACACAACCACAAACCTAAAACGCAGCAATCCACACAAACTTCACAACAATGCAACAACAAAACAAACCACACATAGACTTGCACAACAGCACACGTCGACTACGGACCACAAAACACCCCAAGCCCAGCCAACGGACCCACCGGGCTGAGGCTGTCAACAGTACATCACTGCTCTCTTGCACTTTTCCTGCTTCCTCCCACTAACTCAACCTCCCCCCTTTCAGAGCCGCCAGAGCGCCAAGGGACCACTACGGTGGTGATAGTGCGCGGTACAAATGTCCTTTAACATTAACATTACCCTGGTGTGTTCCCCCGCCCAGAATATTTCTGATTAGCAGTTCGTGCATCCCCGAGGGGCACTGGCCGCAAACAAGGCAAACAGTGTGGCTAAGGTAGCCATGATAGCAGACCAGAGTGCGGCCACATACAGCCCCCGTCAACAGCGTACAGTGTCCAGTGAGAGAGGGGGCCTCAAGATCGACATTACAACAAACAGTGCTTGTGGTGCCCCTGGACTACCATTGAGCGGGAGTGCTGGGCTGTTGCGGACAGGTGGCTGGGCAGGTAAGGGTAGATCCCCACTCTTCTTTGCGCCCCCGAACCACCAGGACTCATCCTCGGTCTCCACGTCACGCAGGGAGAAAACTATAGTGCACTGCCACGCCCGGGCCCAGCCAACCCTTCCTCCACACCTGCCAATAAACCCACTGGCAGCGCCCCCCAGACAACCGGGCGCAGCAAACCGCTCCTACAAGGAGTGACAACCCCGCCAACAAGGCCTGGAGGCCGGGGGCACCCCTTGGCCCGTCCAGAGATAATTCTACCAATGACCCCACCGTGGTACAACCCCCTACATAAAGCCACTCTGTACGTCTTGCCAACCAGCCCCGAGCCACTTCAATAAACCATATCCCTGCAGGGGAGTCGAGTGGGGCCTTGGACACCCGACACACACTTCAACCCCCTCTTAACACTACCGCCCAGACTACACTGCCGGGGCGTCGACAGACAAGACCCTACCAACAAACCAAGAAACCGGTACAACCTTAAACAAAGAAGAGAGGGCAGCGGCGTGCAGCTAACCAATATAAATTGTCACCTAGTCGCAACGCAAACTCACAGCGATAAGTACTCGCAAAGGACACCATCACCACAGTGAATCAGCAGACGCACCCGGATAAAACAACGTCCTGGCCCCAGGTTAGTGAAACACTTATTCTAACCATTGCCACAGTGCATAACGACCAATTGACCTATAGCAAAAGGATATCACCAATCCCCCATAGCGAAGGGACCTCTAAGAGTCAAGAATACCACCGGACTAGGAATCAAGGCGCGTGGCAGCGAAGTGCGACACCATACATAAAGACACCACAGCTCACGGGAAATTAATGATAGAGGACCCCTCTGTACGCTTGTATGAAAGAACTCGGAAGTAAAACCACCACTCGGCAACCCCACTTAAAAACACAGTGCCTCCAACAACATTGCTCTGGTGTCAATCGCAAGGCGCCTTGGCCCCTCGACAACCCCAGCGCAGAACAGTCGAATCCCAGGTTCAGCCAACAGAACTGCCTACAGACACAGCGAAACACCAACTCCACATACTACAAGATCCCCCAATCCCCCAAAGGCCCAACCACACCACCCCGCGCCTTTTTCCTGGACGGCAAGGACAGAGCATGGGCAAATCAGATAAATCCCAGAGGAAGCTGAATTTCGAGCCGCAACCCGGGAGCCATAGTTAAGACTCCTAGGTCGCAGTCAGAGTCCCTAGCGCCAGCAATGGAACAGGATGAAGAGACACCCCAAGCTCCGACCATTGACATTTGAGAAATCCTGCTTGGACTCAAAGCTGGCATTGGCAACCTAGACTCTAAACGTCACACACTCATCAGAAGTCAACCTACTGCAGCACCGGCTCGACAAACGCAGTGATAGACTGGACATGGTAGAACAAAGAGCCTCAGATTTGGACGACAACGCCACACCAGCGACCAGGGTGACGGCGCTGGAAGTCCAAATGAAATCAGTGTCTGCTAAGAATGAAGATCTAGAAGGGAGGGCCCGCCGCAATATCATCAGGCTGGTTGTGGTAAGAGACAAATCCCACAGAAAATTGGAGATTTCGTTGAGACAATGTGTAAAGAATTGTTTGTCGAACCCTCACGATCCCAGCTATTTGTCATCAAAAGAGCCCACTGAGTGCCGACCAACCGCCCGATCCCAGGAGCTGGTCCGCGCCCCATCATCGCACGGCTGCTCAACTTTAAAGACCGTGACACAATCCTGAGACTTACAAGGAAAAGGCAAGATACAATACGACGGAGACAAGATCCAAATTTACCCAGACTTCTCACCAGCAGTCCAGGTTTCGCATAGGTCCTTAACCGGAGTGATAAGACATCTGAGAGACAGTCAGATGCAGTACTCCATGTTATTTCCTGCAGAGCTGAGGATTCAACATGCTGGGAAGGCACAGTTTGTGAACACGGCAGAAGAAGCGAACACCTTTTTTGATGAGTTGGGCTGCCGACCCCTGGACAATAACCCAAGGCCGGCAAGAAGAGACCACGACAGAAGGAATCCACCCTGATAAACGCTCAGGGTGGGGGGTGCCCCATGAGGCACTACGATCCTCGCACCATGGGCCCAACAAGATATTGCTAGTACAAGAGCATAGAAAACCAAAGCTCCTCATCTCATGTCTGACGCTTAAACCATAGTACTACACACCTCAGCGCAACTAAATAAATGCACCGAAGGGAACTACTGAACTTGGCTGGGCACTAGCGTCCCAAGCTCAGCACCGTTTGTTAGTTATCAGTTGTCAGGGGCGGGACAAGAAACGGGCGGATTGGGGGTTGCCCATGGGGAGGGAAGGAAACTTGGCTGCTAGTTACAACAAATAGGAAGCAGCACATAGGGAAAGGGGAGTTTGTAGGGAAATGCGCCATGTGTTGGCCTAGCCACCACCGACTGACCCTGCGGTTAATCTTCAACAGTCAATGAACACAAATGCATACAACCAAGGCAGTACCTAAAAATGACAAATCCTGAATAATCATAAAAGCACTCTAAACCATTCAAGCTAGCAATGTGGAATATTAGAGGGGGCAATAACCCAGCCAAAACCCAAACAGTGTCCCAATACCTCAAAAGACACAATATCGACATCGCCTTTATACAGGAAACCCGCCTCCTTCCGTCCTCGAGAACCGCTGGGCGCCTGAGTGGGGCTGCCACAGGTACTGTTCATCCTACTCATCATACGCCAGGGGGGTGGCCAAACTAATCAACAAAATGGTGAAGTTCAGGCTACTGTTAGTAACCAGAGACGAAGAAGGCAGATCGCTTATTGTCTGGGGGGTACTGGAGGACACCAAAACCGTCCTGGTGAACTCCTACGGCCCGAATACAGATGGAGCAAATACCTTCGATTGGGTAATGACACACCTAGTAGGAACAGACACAGCCTTGATCATATGGGGCCGAGATCTAAACACCACACTAGACCCCAAATGGGGCAAATGACACACGACCATCAACACTCCCTCCAAAGCAAGTCTCCAGATTCGGGAGATTTGTAGTGCCTACGACCTGGTGGAGACTTAGGCATGAAGATACGCATGATTTCACCTTTCATTCCTGGGTTCACAATACTAGCTCACGACTAAACTACCTGTTGGTGTCCCGGAACAGAGGATTCCAATGGGGAGTCTGTCAGATACTTCCAAGAACACTTTCCGACCACTCCCCTGTCACCCTGGAATGTGTCCTCACAGACAATAAGAAAGGTAGACCCAACTGGAGATTCAAATCGGGAGCACTTCAAGACTAGGTGTTCGCCCAAGAACTCTGGACTGAGATTACATCCTTCTTAGCCATCAATCAAAACTCTATCATCGAGTGGGACCCTATGGGAAACACTAAAATGTTATATTAGAGGGATATGCATGGCCAAAGAGAACGGGATACTGAAAACTATCAGAAGGGAACTCGCTACAAATGAGACACGGCTAAAAGAACTGGAGCACACGTAAGCCGCTCTAAGTGACTCTCACTGCTTAGCCAGCCTCACAGAAGAATTGGACTAGTTCAGAACCAACGCCGACTGTGAAAGCCGGTTCCTAGCACAGTGGCACTGTATCCGGCAATATGGCAAAGGCCAAAAGCCAGGGGCCCTCCTGGCAAGGCGGCTGGCGGCAGACAGAAAACCCCTGCAGGTAGAATGCATCCGTATCCCCCAGGGCACTCTAGTCTATACAGAAGACGAAATAGCAGAGACTTTCCGTGCCTTCTACCACGACCTATACAGTTCCAAACATTCAAGACGTCCAGAAAATCTTGGGCAGTATCTGGAAGATACAGAGCTGTATTGGGTGGAGGGGGAACTGGGAGAATCTTTAAACAAACCAATTGTGCTCGAAGAGATACTAGCAGCGATAATAGAACTCCAGAGCACCAAAGCCCCAGGCCCTGACAGCCTAACAGGGAAATTCTATAAAGCATTTGCCCAGACCCTAGCACCAATCCTACTGTCGATATACTAGGAGGCATGAGAGAAAGGCTGCTTGCCCCCCACACTTTGTGAGGCAAATGTGATCCTGCTCAATAAACTAGGGAAACCCCCTGAAGAATGTGCTTTGTACAGACCGATATCGGTGATTAACGTCAATAACAAAATTCTCACAAAGATCCTTACCTCTCGTCTACTCCCTCCGATGCCGGGTCTGGTACTAGCAGACCAGGTACGTTTCATCCCAGGATGCAACACGTCATTTGGAATCAGACGACTATTTGGTATCATCGAGACACTCGATCCATCATCTCAGGCAGTGGCTGTCCTTTTGGACGCAGAAAAAGCCTTTGAATCAGTTGAATGGCCATACCTCTTTGCAGTGCTAAGAAAACTGGGTCTCGGAACCTACTTCTTAGAACTAGTCTCTCTTCTCTACAAACACCCCTATCCAGCATTGTACTAGGGAAAGTAAAATCTGCACACAGAGAACTAAAGAGAGGGACTAGACGGGGATACCCCCTATCAGCCCTACTGTTCGCACTGGCAATGGAGCCCCTGGCCGCAGGCCTCAGGACCAGACAGATAGAAAGAGAGCTCTCCTTAGGGCCCCATAAAGTAATACTCTCTCTATATGCAGAAGACGTGGCCCTTTTCATCAGTGACCCGGTAACAAACCTGAATCCAGTCATGCGAGAAGTCATCAAATTCGGCCCCTTTCCAGGGCTAAAAATGAACCACACGAAATTGGTTGTATTCCCTTTACCCCCTGAAACCAAAGAATTCAAAGACGACTACGAGTTTAGATGGGAACACAGTCAGATAGCGAGGAATATTGATGCCCAGAAATCACGCAGACTTTTTTCGAGATAACTATGGGAGTGTAGTGGAAACGCTGCACAACAAAATATCCAGGTGGAAACATCTACCAGTCACACTATGGGGCCGGGTCTCCATAGTAAAAATGGTCATACTGCCAAAACCTTTATACCCTTTTGTAAATATTCCCCTACTGCCGTCAAGAAAGTTTCTCCAACACCTGCACAGCCTAGTCCTCGGGTTAATTTGGGCAGGCAAACCACTGAGGGTAGCCCACACAACACTCATCCAACCAATAGTAAAGGGTGGACTGGCACTGCCTGACCTGGAGCACTATTACTGGGCTGCGCATACAATTTCTGGGACATTGGTACGCCACCCAACTCACCCGACCGCATGTTCAAATCGAATGGGCCCTGATAACCCCCAATCTGCTGCGTACAGCCATTATAGGCGAAATCCAGGTATCACAACCACCCTGAACATAGTGCACTCCACGTATGAGATATGGAAAAGGAGCTCAGACGTGCAATGTTCCGATCAGGTTCTCCCTCCTTATCCCAGCAAGATTCATCCCATGGATGCCACTCACTGCAGAGAAAGTATACCTCCAATAGGCCAGTAAACTACAGATTGACACACTAAATTACCTCTATAGATGGGAAGTTTTTAACACCCCCAGCAAACGTGGGAACACAGAGCAGACTCTGCTTTAGACATATTTGTATACTTCCGACTCCGACACACGCTCCAATCACTATTCCCTACATTTCCGGTACAGCCACTCACATGGCAACTCCAACGCAGAGTGATTCAATCACTTGGGGAAGGTAGGCTAGTATCCACCATCTATAAAAACCTTCTGACAGACACCACTAACCAGTTAACTGCCCCAAATGCAAGACGGAAAAAATCATTGGGGGTCACGATACCAGACGAAGACTGGTCGTATATCCTATGGAAAACCCAGAGGGTGTCCCTAAACTTGCGATACAAGCTGATACACCTGGTGTATGAAGTTAGTGTATCGCACACCGGCGGGACTACACAGACAACGTCCAACCATACCAGCAACATGCGAACGATGCAGCACACCCTCTGCAGCCTTCCTACACCTAGCATGGGAATGGCCGACAATTAACCACTTCTGGAAAGAATTGATGGAACAAACCTCTTCAATAATAGGTGAACAACTCGAACGTAACACTAAAGTAGCGATGTTGGGATGCACGAAGGACGTACATCTCTCAGTGAGGAGGTTGACCGGCCTACTGCTGGTATTGGCAGGGCACAGGGTTTCCATGACTTGGGGGAAGGGTTGCCCTCCCACTTCCCAAACATGGCTGCAGGATGTAGCATACTGTCAAGACATGGAGTCGAATTTCATCAAGACTCTGCTCCTGCACACAAGGCCTCCGGACATATGGGGACCCTATATCAATCATTTAATAACTACATCGAACTGAACTCTGCCATACGGCCCACAACACCTGTTGAAGTGTCGACGGACCCCTCATTTTTTTTGGTAACTGCTTTATTCAAACGTATTATACGAACGCTTGACTGTTGTGAATCCTTGGATTTTGACTGACTGACTGGGGATGAGGAAGGCGGGTACCACGTGCCGCACTGTTGTAGTATGTTTTGTTATGATTAAAATTACTAAAATAAAGTTACAAAAGAAATACCGTCATCATCGTGAACAGATCACTGGTTACTAACTCATCCAAATCTACACAGCTCTTATTCAGTTGCAGAATAGATAACTCAGAGTTTGGTACTTGCTACTGGGAGTTGTGTTCACACTGCAGGCCACATGCTCAAGTCTCAGGCGGCCAACTCCCTTTTATCATGCTTCTGGAATTGATAAATTGTGCACCATTAAAATGGCCAACAATAAAAGTGCAGCTGAGCAGCAGGACAGCAAACAAACATTACATAAAAACAAACTGGGAGGCAGGTCTATTTATAACACTATAAATTCATCATGTTACATGTTTAAATAAGTCATAGGTACTTCAATAACATGACCACAGGAGAGTACATTATATATGGTTATGTACAAAGCATAACAATGCAGCGGGGGGAAGAAAATCACAGCACACAGCGAAGGACATACAAGTGAGAGTGCATCTATATGGCAGATTAAAAAACTTCTAGCAAATTACAATAAAAAAAGATAGATCTAAGTAGTCATGAGTCCTAAAAGCCAATCTAAAATTGGTATAGAAAGACCATAAAATGCACACACCACAGAAGAAATTAACTAGTATTTGGTTAAATAATTGGTAAACAAATGCCATTTCAATTCAAATAAGGTTGCGTTGTTAGCAATACATTTCTCCATTTTAAGAACATTGCACATGTTGTTCCACTAACCTACTATCGTGATTTTATGAAAATCTTTCCAATTGGAAGTTATCATGTGAATAGCAATTGCAATAAACAAATCACAAAATGTGTGAGCTATCAAGAAGCAAATAATTAAACTATAAATTGCCTAATAAAATATTGGCAAAGGTAAGTTGAACATCCACCTTAAAAAGAATTAGATTACAAACTAATATCCACAATTTCTTAATGCACATACAATAAAGAAAAATAACCGTCAGAAGCATAGCATGACCAGCAATTTGCATATCAGCCAACGTTCTCTTAAACATTAATGGTGTGATAAAGGCTCAATGAATAAAGGAGGATGTTTGGGTTGCATTTGCTGATGCAGACATCTTTCTAATGTTCTTTCATATAAACAACCATTCCTGATATCGCAATACAATATCACAATCCTTTTCCTCATTGTGCCTCTGATGGCCATTTAATTTCCAGAGATGTATCAATCACTATAGCACTGTACAAATTAGAATCACTAAACATTGACATACTTTTAGGACACCTTACTCTTTTTATTGATCCGGGAATAGCAGGTTATTTTCAATTAACCTCAGGTTATCAATAAATGCATCCACCGTTTTCCAATATTAGTGCAGATCAGAATATGATAGATACAATATCACCCAGAATTCATCAAAAGATATGGTGCTAGGGCCTTAAAAAACGGATAAATTGACTTGATACCTTTACAAAGCCATGGTTTCCATAGTATTTTGCCTTTACACCACACCTAAGTTGACAGGGAGCAAGATGGGTTCTCGATGTGAAAGAAGAATTAGTTGAGATGAAATTGTTAAATTGATTGATTTGGGGTAAAGAGATTTGGTTCTATTAAATATAAAAACGAAATCTGATTGATAAAGAACAGCCTTTTCTCAATTACAAGCCACATGTGTGTCAAGTGTGCTATCACAAAAATCAAGACAGAGCCCGTTTAAGCAGAAACGCTTTCTGGTAGTATCTGAAATTACAGAATGGAACTCTGCCCTACCCCCACTTTCATAAGAACTCTATAATGTATTCAAGGAAATTCTTCTCCGCTTTCCACTACCCCATAAGAAATTGAGATGGATTGAATAGAAAACAAACAAAAAAAATAGGCTGATCATTGGAGGGAAAGCCAACGCCACGAAGTTAAGGTGCAAACCAGCTCACAACAGCATCTGGGAGTTTAATTGATAAGGAAGCAATTAACAGATTCCTTAATAGTGGAGGAGCGCGGAACATTTAACACACCAGACAGAATGCCGGGGAAAAAGGCATTGCACAAGGCAGGAGGTACAAAAAAACCTATAACTGTAGCTGTGTCCAACACTGGTACCCCTTCATATATGTTAACATGCCTTAAATGCTCTCTAACCATGCTCAAAAACCTTTCTAAAAATCTACTTCCTCTTATTTGCACCCGTAAGAGCGAGCAGGTCTCCACCTTATGCCTCCTCATGCCATCTTCAAATTTAAATGACTAGTCATGCAGCACATACAATAATTCACCTATTCCCAACTGCCTTGTAAAGAAGGACAGGTTGTGTGTGAATCAATTCAGGCTTCCAACAATGCTACAGGGAAGTAACTTTTCTCTAGCACTGTAGAGAATCACATAGTTGGATACATTATATAGAGAGCACCATACATTGCATTCTGAATGCTAAATACTGGAGGCAGTAAGTTGCTTCCCCATCTGTTAAAAATAGGAAACCCTGAAACTGGGAGACCGGACTAAGCATAGCTCTGGTGTTCAGCCTGACCAGGTAGTGAATGGGATAGCCCAATCTTGGTTGCAACAGGAGGCAATGAGGAAAGGGCCCACTCAAGCGAGGCGGTTTGCCAAGTGAATCCAAAGTAGTGTTCTAGAAGTGTTAATCCATGCGTGGGAGAGCTTTATAGTTAACATCCCTACCAGACCGAGTCAAAGTAGGCACGAGCAATGCAAGCGCCCTGGAAAGGTCTTTGGGTTGTTAATGGCAAAATCTATGCTTCCAGTCAGGGAGCAACGCTATTGGCACGGGTGTATGTGATTTTAACGAATACAAAATAAAGAAGAAAAAGTTACTTACCCCTGGAAATGTTCTTTCGACTGGATGTTCCTCCCACGTATTCCTCATCTTTAATATTCGATATCCAGCTTCGGCAAATTTCTTTTTGGCAGAGGGCGCTGTGCGTCCATGCAGTCGAGTCAAAGTCCCTCACGGGCCTCCGTCTCGAGGGTGAGGTCATCGAAGGTATATATAGCACGAGCAGTACCCATTGGCTTCAGTTCTGTTTTGCTTCACCATACTAAGCCTTGAAGGAGCGAAAGCTGTTATAGCATGGGAAATACTGTGGGATAGGCTGGGAGGGCGATGAGCAATACGTGGGAGAAAGATCCAGTTGAAAGAACGTTACCTGGGGTAAGAAACATGTTCTTCGAATGGATTGTGTCCTCCCACATTTTTCTCATCTTTTATAGACTCCCAAAGCAGTTTTTGTTTTGGTGAACGGGGTAAAAATTTAGCTATCAATGGTTTCCATGAACCGAATGCAGGACAGCGTTTCCAAAGCTTCCATCCTGACGGAGGGAAGACTCAAGGCTCTGTGAACATGTGTCTAGTAGACCACGTAACCGCCTCACAAATGTTTTTGATCGGGACACTGCTTTGCAGAGCGATAGAGGTAAGCCATGCCCCTAGTGAAATAGGCCTTTAAGCCTTCTGGACGATCTTTGCCCCGCCAGCCTGTAGCATTCTGAAATTGCTAGAATGATCCATCTGGATAAGGCCTGCTTTGTCACAGCCTGACCCAGTGTGTTACCTGTATAGCCTATAAAAAGCTGATCATCTATACAAAGTTTGGATCATCTAGAGATGTAGAAGCTTAGAGCTCTTATGTGGATTCAATCTGTGTAATCTCTCCTCCTCTTTGCCAGGATAAGGTGGAGGATAGAACGTGTGCAATACAATTTTCTGTCCAACATGAAAATCTTAAATGTTTTTAGGGAAAAATTAAGGCTTAACCCTCAGAACAACCTTACGCTTGGATGATCGTGCCTGCAATTCACTCTTTACGGGCTGAAGCTAGCGCTACCAATAGATGGTTTTAAATGTTAGCAACCTTAACAGACTTGAATGTAGAGGTTCAAAATGGTACACACAAAACATTTTAATACCAGATAAAGATCCCAAACTGGAACACGGAAAAGAAGATTTGGGGGGAAGGAGGGAGGTTGGGACACTTGTTGAGTCCCTTTAGAAATTGTGTTACCAGTGGGAGGTCCAAATCCTTGTATATCAGCCTCCCAGAAACCATGCGTGAAGGCTGAGTGTCTTGACCTCTTGATGGAGAATCCGACCATTTCGCGAGAGAAGGTCCTCTCTTTGTGGAAGACCTATTGGACGGCAGATGGACATGTCCAGAAGGTCCGGGTACCATGTCCTCCTGTCCCAATTCGGGGCAGTTAGGATCACGAGTTTCCCGAACTTTCTCAACCTCCTGATCACATGAGGAATGACGGGGACTGGAGGAAACACGTACTAGAAGTGGAAACTCCCAGTTCACCATGACGCATCTCCTAGAGCTCCTCTTGGAGGAAATTCCCTGGTGCAGTACAGTTTGCACTTCGGGTTGACACTGGTTGTGAACAGATCCACTTGAGGAGTTCCCCAAAGGGTGAAGTTCTCTTGAAGGACTTCCTGAGCTATTCTCCACTGGTGCTCTTCCTGCTCAGAGCGTACGCCGCCGGGTTTTCCTCTCCGATTAGGGAGATTGAATTGCCCAGCACAAAAGCGGGATTGCCTCTCTGCACAGTGGTAGTGACCCTACACCTCCTCTCTTGTTGAGGTAGTACATGGACTCTGTATCATTATCAGGACATTCTTTTCCTGTACAGAGGGCAGAAAGGCCTTCAGCGCAAGTCTGATTGCCCTCAGCTCCAAAAGATTGATGTGTAGTTTGGACTCAGATGGAGACCAACGACCGCTGATAGTCAGATGGTTGGTGTGAGCTCCCAAACCCCGTGAGCGAGGCGTCCGTCACTTCTGTTCTCTCCGGCCATGTTTGGCGAAAAGGTTCTCCCTTCAGAATATTGTATTTGCAGGCCCACCACAGGAGATCCTGTGCAACCCTGCTTGGAATCTCAAGTAGGTCCGACATGTTACCTGAGAACTGTGACCACTGTGTCCCAAGCACCCATTGAAGGGATCTCATCCTCAGGCGAGCCTCTGGCACCAGGAAAATGCAGAATGCCATGAGGCCGTGCAACCTCAAAAAGTCCAAAGCCGGGAGACGCTGGGCACTTTAAAACTTGGAGACCATCTGCGGAATGTCTTGAGCCCTCACCTCGGGTGGCGAGCTCGTTCCCAAGGATGTATCTAGTACAGCTCAGATGAACTGGAGCTTTTGGGATGGTGTCATATGGGACTTCTTGTAACTGAGGGAGAAGCCCAGTCTGGAAGAAAGTGGAAGATGACGTTGAGATTATCTAGTGCTTGTTTGGGAGAACGTTCCCTGATCAGCCAGTTGTCCAGGTAGGGGTAGACGTGACTCCACCTCGCCTAAGACTCACTGCCGCCACCACCATCAGCTTGGTGAAAACCCTCGGGCGGAGGTCAGCCGAAAGGCAAAACTCGAAACCAATAATGAGAACCGCCAACGTTGTACCTCAGATACTTTCTGTGCTTGAGATGGATTGGCACATGAAAGAAAGCATCTTGAAGGTCCAATGACACCATCCAATCCTGTAGCTGGAGGGCCTGAAGGACCTGGGAAAGTGTGACCATCATGAATTTGTCCTTCCTGAGGAACTTGTTCAAGTATCTCAAGTCCAAGATGGGTCTCAGTCCTCCGTCCTTCTTGGGCATTAGGAAATAGTACCATTCTGTGTGCCTCTCTGCTAAAGGCACTGGTTCTATAGCACTTTTCTCTAGCAAGGCCAACATTTTCTGCTTAAAAAGCAGATCTGTAACTCTTAAAGAGTGGCTCCCCGGTGGATGGTTCTGAGGTCTCGGAATGAAGGGAAGGCAGTAACTTTGGGCTATGGTTTCCAATGCCCAAGCATCCGAAGTAATATCTCGCCATTCTTTTAGATGTTGAGACAGCCTGCCTCCCACTGCTAACCCTCAGAGGTTTTGATGCAGCTGAAGCAGTGGCTGTTGGTAAGGAGGCCCCTGCTTGAGTGGGCTTTGCACCTCTCCCTCGTCCACCACAAGGGAATCTCATTTGGCCTCTTTGACAAGCCATTCCGCTCACTCTTCCAACTGAGGAGCAGTAGCGAAAAGATCTACCTCTCCAAGGCTGTCCCACTGGGGCGAAATGGCTAAGACTGCCTTATAGCAACACCTAAGGATTTGGCTGCCGCCTTTGAGGTCAGTAACTTGTCAATGCTTTTGTCCATCTTATTGCCAAAAAGGTGAGACTCGTCAAAAGGCAAGTTAAGGAGTCTGGATTGCACCATCCGGCGCAAATTCAGACTTCCTCAACCACGCAAATCTGAGTATTACAGTGCTTGTTGCCATGGCTCTGTTGATGCGGTTGGCAGAATCCAGACCAGACTGAAGAGACTTGCACATTGCATCTTTGCCGTCTCCAACAATAGCCAAAAATCCGTCTCTTTCCTCCCACTCAGGAATATGCTCAGCCACCATGGAAATACAGTCCCATAGAGTGAATGAGAACTTTGCTAAGGCACATGTGGAGAATGGGAATGAGAACTGCTTAAGTGCATTATGGGATATGTAGTTTGTGAAATTGAGCAATTAAGTACCAAAGTCTTGCAAACGAAAAGTAAAGACAAAATTATGAACAGGTATTGTCCAGGGAGGATTATGGTTATGCAGTCCCAAATATTCCACAGTCAGTGCCCATTGATGCTCCACTGGCGGAGTCGTGACAAAGGATGTAAATTTGGTGGTGTACTGCCTTGAATAGAAAAGGGAACCTCGATATTTATGCTCTGCGATGCCTTGAGCCTTTAAAAGATCAGGAAGGCATCTTGTGGCATTGCATGCCCATGACACTTGACAGATCAGTCTCAGCATATATGTCTAATTATCCTCCTTTCCAAAAAGCCTGTCTAGGACCATGGCTTGCACTGCTGGTCATCTGTTGATATAAGTGGGGTCCTTGAACTCTGGGCAAGCAGATTGCCAAGATACCACAGTAGTGATATAGATGACTAGCCCCAACTGAAACAGTCACATCAAATGTGTGAATGGGAGGTTACATTCCCAGTCAGTTCTAGCAGCATTTGTGATGTAAGGAGAGATGTAGGGCCCAAAAGACCCATAATCCTTCCAAACAGCAACAACATCAATGGAGTATAAATCGCCCATCAAAATAAAAAGTGAATCGTGAAAAGAGCAACAGTCCATCAAGAGCAAAGGATGGACTAGGATTCTGCAGGCCAAAAGGGTATGTTGAGTGCCTACATCCTTCTCCAAGCAGACACTGCATCCAATTTAAGAAATGCAAAGAGACCGATCATCTGTGCATACTAACACCATCATGTGTACGACTGAACGAGGTTGGGTGAGGGTTCATCTATAAACAGAGAAGAAACACAAACGGGGGGTTGGAGTCTGCACCATTGAGTCCTTCTGTGAGTACAGAAAGAGAAGAAATAGTAAGAGGTCTATGTTCCTTAAATCCGAGCGGGGAGGAAGGGTGGGCGCATGTGAATCTAAGCAGATACAATTATCAGAAATGATATTACGGTAAGTAATGCATGTCTTCTGATGCTTGAGAATCTGCTTAGACTCGCATGCTGTACATAGACTAGCAAGCAGTACCCAGAGTTGGTGGTGGGATGTGAGAAGGAACAGTAGTGAAAAGATGCCTTAGTACTGCTTGTCCCACCTGAGAATCAGACCTAGATTGAGTGTCTAGGCAATAGTGTTTTTTAAAAAGGTGTGTTTGCCGCTTTGCAAATGGACTCTAGGGGAACATTTGCAGTGAATGCTATCGACGTCCTAGTGCCCCGAGTAGAGAGTGCTCTAGGCTTGAAGGACAGGTCTCTCTTGGAAAAAGTGTAGCAGAGTGTGATGCAATTGACAATCCACCTTGAGATGGCTGATTTAGAGACAGGGTCCCCTTCTATACCAGCCGCCACTGAAACGAAAAACTGGTTTGTTTTTTCCATAATGTTCTAGTTCTTTCCTACATAGTACACGACTGCGCTGCGCACATCCAGTGTGTGTAGGCTTTTTCTGCCACATCAGTGGGGTTCTGGAAGAATGTGGGTTGTTCTATTGTCTGGTTAACATGAAACTTTGAAATGGGGCGCAGAGCCACCTTATCTCTAAATTGCGACAAAGGGGTCGAAAATTGAAAGAGCCTGTAGTTCACCGACTCTTCTTATTGAAGTGACTGCCAATAGGAAGGCGGTCTTGTAAGGGAGTTTGAGGCTTGTCTTGTGCATAGGCTCAAAGGGAGACCCCATAAGTCTGGTTAATACCACATTTGGGTCCCATCGGGGAGCCGGGTTAGAAATAGGGGGATTCATTCTCTTAACCCCTTCCATGAAAGCTTTAATTACTGGGATCTTGTACCACAACACTTTTCGCTGGGATGTGGTATAGGCCGAAAGAGCAGGTAAGTGGACCTACAGGGAATTAAAAACTAGACCGGAGTCTAGTAGGTGGGTCTGGTATAGTACAATACGAGTAGGAAAGCAGTCAATGGGATTGATGTTCTTGGAATTGCACCAGATGAAAGTGTTTCCATTTATGGGAGTAGCAATGTCTGGCGTTAGGCTTTCTTGCTTCTCAAAGTATATCCATGCATCTCTGAGGCAGTTGAAGACGCCCGAACTGTATGTCCTCGGGAGCCAGGCCGTTATGTTGAGAGTCTGCGGGCATGGATGACGTGTTTCCCTCTTGTCCTGAGATAGCATGTTGTATTGGCAAGGTAGTTTCATTGGAGGAGAGAGTGACATCTCCATCAGATGGCAGAACCAGGGTTTGGCGGGGCCACCAATATCATGGTGACTGATTCCTGGTGCATCTTGTGCACAATCTTGTTGAGTAGGGGAGTCAGGAGCGTAAACAAATTTCCCTGACCATGTTATCCAGAAACAGTTTCCCTTCGACCAGTTCAGAGGATACCTGGATGCGTAATGTGGGAATTGTGAGTTCTCCAGAGTTGAGAAAAAGTTGATCTCTGAGAAACCCCATTCTGCGAAAACGTTGGAGACTATGTCTTTGTGTAGTCGCCATTCGTACTCTAAGGGTAGTGGGAAGTCTCTGCTCAGCACGTCTGCCAGAAGATTGAGTTCCCCTGGAACATGTTGAGACAGTAGGAACATCTTGTGTCGGAGAGCCCACTTTTAAATGTTCTGTGACAGTGTGAATAGCCCTGGAGAGTGAGTGTCCCCTTGCTTGTTCAGGTAGTACATGGCTGTGGTGCTGTCCGTGAGGAGCAGTACTGTCTTTCCCTGCAACTGTGTCTGAAAAGCCTTCAATGCTTTGAACACCGCTAACAGATCCAACAGGTTTATGTGGTTGGATGCTACCGCTGGGGACCAAACGCTGTACGCCGTCTGCTAATGGAGGTGAGCCCCCCCCCCCCCAACCACCCTGTGAGAGATGCATCCGTCGTGAGAGTGGCTTTTACTGCGGGGGTGGTGAAGGTTTTCCCCTTCACAAGGTTTTCACTCGACCATCACTGCAGAGAGAAACCGAGGGCTGCCGAGACAACCACTAGATTGTCCCATTGTCCGCTGGCCTGACACAACTGGCTGTTGAGCCACTCTTGCATGGGCGCATGCGCAAACGTGCAGGAGGGACTAAATAAATGCAGGATGCCATCATCCCTAACAGTCGCATTTCCTTGCGTACAGTCACCCCTTGACTGGCTATGTACTGAGGGATCTGAAACAGCATGTTTTGAACCGTCTCAGAGGGGAAGACGGGCCGTCTTCTGTCCGAATAAGCGATTCCCCAGAAACTGCTTAACTTGGGTCTAGGCTGGACTTCTTCTCGTTTATGGGAAATCCCAGGCTGAAGAGTAGGTCTATAGTCCTTTGGGTGTTTGACAGGCATGTTACATAGGAACTCCCTGTTATGAGCCAGTCGTCGAGGTAAGGATATACTGGGATGGATTGCCTGCACAGGTGAGCTGCTGCAACTGCTAGAACCTTTGTAAATACTCTTGGGGCTGAGGCAATGCCGAAGGGGAGAACCTTGAACTGATTGTGTTTGTTTTCTATCATGAACCTAAGTATTTCCTGTGTGCCGGCAACATTGAAATATGAAAGTATGCATCTTTCATGTCCAATGTTGCCATGTAATCCCCTTGCGTCAGCAGAGGGATTACCTCTTGCAATGTTATCATTCAAAACGTTTGTGCTTTGACAAATTTGTTCAACGGGCGCAAGTCTAGCACAGGGCGCATGGTGAGATCCTTTTTGGGTACAAGGAAGTACACTGAATAAATACCCTTGTTTACCTGTAGAACGGGGACGACATCGATTGCGCCCTTTTCCTGCAGGATCCTGACCTCTTGCAGCAGCATCTTGAGTTGTTCCAGTGTTGGACGTCTGGACTTTGGTGGTCTGAATCAAGGTGGCCCGCTGAACTCTGTGCAATAACCGTGGGTGAGGGTCTTGAGCACCCACTGGTCTGTGGTAATGCCCCTCCCATGCGTGTAAGAATGACCAGGGAGGCATAGGAGGGGACCCGGATCTGAGTCATTTCTGACTGCAGGACGAGGAGCCTCTAGAGGTGGCATTGCGACCCCTTCCTTTTCCACAGCGCTGTCCTCTAGGTGGATACTGATTTGAGGCAGCGGACCCTTGTCCTGAGGACCATGTGTTACCCGTTCCATATTGGTTATGTGGGGAGTGTGAATAGGACTGCCCACGAAAGGAGCGGCGTGAACTTCTACCTTACTGCTGAAAGGGCCTTTGAGTGATCTGGTTTAAAGATTTAAAAGTTTCATGTTCTTTCTTGGCAGTTTCCAGCGTCTCATCTATAGCTTTGCCAAACAGGATAGACTCCTCCACCGGTTTGTTTATGAGAGACGCTTTTGTCTCTGGTTTCAACTCAGAGTTCTTTAACCAGGTGTGCCATTTCAAAAGGGTACCCTGGCCAGAGTCCTTCCTGCTGTCTCTGCATTTAGGGAGTTCTTGAGGATATTATGATGTACTTTTCTACCCTCTGACACAATCATAAGCAAACGTGAACGTATTGGTTTGGGGACCTCCTGCCAACAGCGGGGTATTGTTGGCAATCCTGGTGGAATACGCTGCCGCAGTAGTGACACGCTTTCCTAGGGCATACCGTTTTTTGCAGTCCTTGTCCGACAGTGCCTCCCCCATGGACAAGGGTACCCCTGCCCTCTTACTTTCTGGGGTGGCATGTCCTCGAATATAGAGAGGGTCTGTGGGGGGAGGGGCAAAAAAGTTTCTCCACCCGTGGGTTCACAGCCCTGGTCTGTGAAGTTGTCAAAGCAGGTGCGATGCGCCTCTTAATGGAGTTAATCAAAGGGATAGCCTGGCTGGCAGTTGCCTTGTCCTTTAGAATATCCTCCACGAAATCAGAGTCCTGCACTGCTTCCTGCGCGGCTATTTCGAAATGGTTGGCTGCTTTTTCAGAAAGGCATTAAATGCCATCTGGTCATCTATGGGAGATGCCCGACGCAGAGGTGGTAGTATCCTGCATATTGTGTTAGGATCCGGGGTATGGGTAGGTGACAACCATGGTGGGTTATCCACTGGTGGCTCATTCCCCCGCACCCGCAATCTGGGGCCTAGTCAGTGGGATCCTCAAAGGGATCATACTCTTGTAAATAGGGGTCACGAGGAACCTCTTCCTGATCTGTCAGGTCAAAGACCTCCTCATGAAGAGGGCAGGAGGTTCTCTGGAATTTAGACACTGAGGTAAAGACTGTCTTCACTAGGCCTCTTCGGCGTGGTAGACTTTTCTGAAAATTCCACAAACTTGGCAAGCCTATTTATACACCCCTCAAACTTTTCCCTGGTTCATAAAGAGGAACCAGAGGGTGAAAGGGCTCCTCTTAGGGATCTACCTACTGAGAATGCCAAGATTTATCTAAGAGTCTTAGATAAAGGCTGGGGCCTCGCAGAATAGTCCTCCTGCCTTTCCCGCAGTGTGGATGTGTCTTTCGACCTGTCTTTGGGCTTATTGGGCACGGAAACATCTTTGCGCGACTCTCGCGGATGTCTGGCGTCTCCAGGAGGGGTTTCGGCTGTTCAAGTGGCTTCACCGTAGACTTCGATATTGATGGAACCTTATGCATCAGTGCGCTCTTAAGAGGCGTCTCGACGGCCTTGTGACTTTTGGTGTTGTCGCCCTTGTCTGTGGAGAGCCTGGACGCATGCCGCTTAAGCGGTTGCAGGGAGGGCTACCGACCAGGTGGATCGGCAGGTGCTGTCCAGGAGCTTGCCCTACCTGTTGGCGTCTTAGACTGCCCGAAGAGTCAGTCGAGGTGGTACTGGGGTTGTGTGTTGCATTTATGACTAGTGGGTACAACCCTGTCGCCGGGATGTACACTGCCCATAGCAGAACCCTCGTCCTGCCTGTCGGGGCCAGGGACGAACGTCTTGGAGCGCGACCGCTCCGCTGAAAGGTTGATGGCATTCGTATCGGAGCCACAGCCGTCGCTTAACTCCTCATCACTCGCCACCTGCGGCGGTGGGGGAGCTACCCTGAGTCTGTATCATGGAGTGGGCCGCCCACCGTTTAACAAGAGCTGACAAGACTGACAGGACGCCTTGTGGAGATCGAGAGGGAGACACTTATTGCACCTCCAGTGGGTGTCCTTCCAGGGGTACTTGCCTTTCCATAGCTCAGGTTTATAGCGACAGCAAAACCAGAGGGGAAAAGAGAAGGGAGAAGGAAATACAATCTTGAAAGAAATGGAAAAACCCTGGACCCCATTCTTCCCTACTGTATAGGCCGGCCAGAAGGCCCGGCCACACAGTCGACAGCGTCGACTGGAGCACCAGCCGTCGAGTCTGTGGTGGTCTTCCGTTGTCTTCGGCGGTGGCTGAAAAATAGTCAAAGAGGGGATGAATATATTTAAAGGACCGGAGGTTGTGGGGAAGAATATAATTTGCAAATTTAGAGCTGCGCATAAGGCGACCAGCTAGCTGGGTGGAAAGAACTATCTGAGGGACCGCGATGCGTGAGAGATTTTGGGTACACTACACGTCACTTTAGGGATAGTGTTACAGGCACGCCAATGTTGACATCCCCTTTCGCTCCTCGAAAAAGACGAGATGCAATACTCTGCGGTTACCACTAGATGTCGGACTATATGCACAACATGTGATTGTAAGCAGATTCACAAGCATCAGAAACATAATAACAGCCTCACTGGAGAACGATCAACAAAATGTTATTACCATACTCACAATGTGCCATCTGCTAACTAGATAAATACAACCAGTCATAACTGCTACAGAATTGCACCAGCCAACAACAATCACCAATTGGAACATCAACATAATTAAACTCACTACAGTTCTTTGAAACATGAAAACAAATATTTCCAGTCAACAAGATTTAACAATGAGACAAAAATGCAATTAACCATCAAAACCAAGCTAAACCAACACAGATGCACCTTACAGAACAAAAAACTATTTTCAGCATCAACACAAACCACTTTACACTAGTAGCAAGCTAACCAGATGTTCCTAAACCCACCACAGAAGTTCACGTACTGAAACCAATAAATGGAATACATGCACACAGCGAACAAACAATTAAGGACAGGGCACACCACAGCTGCATTCTTCTAAACAACTAGAATTATGGACTGGCGGGGCTTTAAGTAGGCCGGGACTGGCCAAGACTGAGCCCCATCAGTCTCGGAAATACTGGTCCCGAGCAAGGGGACTGCTGTGGTTCCCACTGGCTTACCAGAGGATATGCGCTCACTGTGCGCCTTTCAAGAAAGGCAGGGACCAGTGTTCAACAATTCATTGCGAAGATCGGAACGTATTTAGGCATATTAAATGTTCTCTATCCAGAGCAATCCAAGTCCCACACCCAAAGAGAAAGCTCTCCAAAGCAGTATGGTTAGTAGACATTTTTTTGTTTGGTGCGTGTTGCGACTGAAATGAGCACCAAGCCCAGTGTGCTTGAACAGGAGTTATTTACTTGGACTGAATTGTTCTTCGTATACCGAGAGGGAGTCTTTATTCATGCACAGCAATTTATTTACAGCCCAGCCTTGGGTGGTATTTACAATATGCAGACTGGATGCGAACAAGGCCACCAGAGGCAACGCCTAGTGACCCAAAATACAGGTTTGTAGGGTGTTTCATGATGTATTGTTTGGGGCAGCTGCTCCACCCAGTTAGGCGACATCCTTCTTGGAGGCCCCCTCTATTTTGCAACCCACTTAAAGTAACACAGACCTGCTTCTGAGCAACCAACACATTACAGAAAAGACCCAACAGCAACCAACAATAACACAGAGGTCGTTTACCACAACCTTTTAGGAAATACACCTACTCAAAAGGAAAGATAAATGTACTTGCTCTATCATTGAGAAAAGACCACACAAATGCACTTGCCCAAACGATTAAAACCATTAGAAATGTAACGTGTGCAACTAAAACCATTAGGGAACTAGGTAGTACGACTGACAGCAAACCCACTACCAGCAGAAGAGAATGGCAGTACAACTGCAGCTACCACCACGGGAGAGGGCATACTACTTATAAGCAGGGCATACCACTTCTAATTATTATTTTATAACGTGCTTAATACCAGAGACCGGGATTCGAACCTGTGTTGCTATGGTTGTCTTGCTTCCAAGACAAACCTGTTGTACCCGAGCTATCCTCCCGGTCTAAACCGTAGATCGGCACATGCAATTTACAATCAAACTGTCCCACCGAAAAAGGCCCCATTCGATGGCGAACATGGCCAAACTTCAAACCGATTTGTGAACACAAAACGTCCAACAGCCATAATTTGAGATAAAAAAAACCCGTCTACAAACAATTCGAGCCAAGTAACGTAACGGCTATACTTCCTACGTTATATAATCAAACAAGAAATACAACTCAGAGCTATTTAAAAAAAAAAAATCTAAAGCCCGATCAACAAAATAAACATTTGTAAATCCATCACACACGAGGGCAAGTAGAGAATGAGATCCATTAACAGGGCGATATTAGGCTCACTCAATATTTCAAAGCAAAAAACACTAATATCACAAAACGGCTAAAAGCAGCTGAGGTTCGTGAACTGTCCAAACCCGCAAAGAATGGTTTAAGGGGATCGCAAAAAGTTAGTTGCTGTAAAATAAGTTGGTGTAGACCTTTTCTATTTTGTTTGCATCAGTACTGTATTTACACCAGTACACACCTTCACAGGAAATCCACAACTACGTATGCAATACAGGAGAACAATGGCCGAGGTTACAGGTATTCATCTGGGATCTACAATGCAAAATCTGTGAGCTGCGTTGTACAATTTCCTCTTCTACCGGTACTAAACTCAACCATGACTCTTAAATGGCATTCTTTCAAATCTGAATTTGTGCATGCGTCGAAAAATACTTGTTCTAACCAATCTTACTGGTCCAAGTTAAAATACCATAAAATAGCCCTTTCCCTGAATTTCTGGTAAGGTTATGGGGATGAAATCACAGATCCGACAGACCTACCTCTCAACTCGCATGCCATTAGTGAGTGCCACCCGCTGTGGATTCCGTTCACAAACACAGCAATTCCCACACCAGTTCACATGTTTGCCATAAACTAATTCTGATTTCTACTGCCCTGGTGGCACAAGTATTAGAGGGATGCCCAGTAAGTGCCATATGTGCCCCACCAAGAGCCGCGAAGGGTGGTTTAACTCGGAGCACAGCCAAACAGGAAGGCCGTTCTGAATATCTAAGACAACAAACTTTGCAACGACAGAGCTGGGCCATGCTGCGGAGAAACTCGTTCCGTTTGCCATTTTCACTGCCCCCGACGACATTGACTTGCAACGCAAACCCGTGTATTTTATAGGGCCAATTATGCCCCAGCCCAAGCCCAGGCTCAGACCCGCCTAATCGCTCTCCAGAGATGGGCATAAACAGCCGTTTACAACAGGAAAGGGGTCAAGATACGTTTTTGAGACCGCGAGATAAAGAGTGCAGTTGTGTGCAAGCATGAAGGTCAACAACATCATGGGAACGTCCCCAGGGGAACCAGAGAAAGAAAAAGTAGATAGACAGTAACAGTCAAGTTAAACGTTTTGGGCATAGAAGAAACCGGAGCAGACCTCAAACATTGCGTGGGTGTATGGCAGTAGGACAGACCAGCGCTCAAATGTTCCACTGAGTGAACAGACCAAGACCATTCTCATGGGAAGAACAATGCTTCCAGGGTCAGCTTGTCTGCGAGGCTGAAGATAGTTGCCACACCACATGAGTAAGCAAGCAGCATGCCACAGGAAAAAGGTAGCTGAAACCCCAGATTAACTTCACAAAAATGAGACAGGAAGTTCATTTTTAATAAATACAGGGACTTAAAAGTGTTATATATTTGGAGGCCTTTATGACTAATCCAAAGGTAAGGTTGGCCGACCAACTCCAGTTTACAACAAAATAATGCTCTGGTGGCACAAAAATCACAAAGGAACGTGAGCTCTTAAAGTTTTGGCTGGGTTTTAACCAAAAACACAACTGAAGGCTGCAGTCTGACGAAAGTACCAACCATTTACCCACTCACACACAATCAGACAAATATATCAAATACACACATCTACTACACCCATGGGTTATGTTGTGTTATTGTGATTTGTACCCCCCACTGCTGCCACTGTCATAGTCTCTAGGCACTGCCAACTTCACAAAAGTATTGGTGGGGCCCATGCAGTAAGGTAAATTCACCAAAATGGGAGGGTAGCAGAAGTGACATCACGTGCCCTCTGGCCCCCCTATGGCATCACAGGAAATGGTCATTTGACCTTTGACTCATGACATCACAGGAAGTGACATCACTACAATATTCTATTAAAGCAAAATTACCACCAAGGCAGTGTAAAAAAAGAAACACGAATTTTAATAAAATATGCATGAATACTATGGTACTTTAATGGCACGTTCAGTCTATACACTTTTGCTTCTATGAAAGGCAACTTGACTCCACCAGATATTCAAAATATGCCCAAGATGCAGAACATGTACTACACTATCGTCCACTGATTAATGAATTACTTAAAGACTGAAAACTGTTCTACATTGTTCATTCCTTAAAATGTATTAAGGAGATTCTTCAGGTCTATGGTTATTTCAATATGAAGAATCGCCAAATTATTTAATCGATCCTTGTTCAAAGCAGTTCTCAAATAACTTCCGTCTTAGAAAAGATGTTAACTTATATTGTGCTTCATGGATGGGACAAGATTTATTAAACACTTTGCACAAAATACCCTCCAACTACAATTCTGTCCAAACCTGCAAAGAATTGTTTAAGGGGATAGCAAAAAGTTAGTTGCTGTAAAATAAGTTGGTGTAGACCTTTTCTATTTTGTTTGCATCAGTACTGTATTTACACCAGTACACACCTTCACAGGAAATCCACAACTACTTATGCAGTACAGGAGAACAATGGCCGAGGTTACAGGTATTCATCTGGGATCTACAATGCAAAATCTGTGATCTGCGTTGTACAATTTCCTCTTCTACTGGTACTAAATTCAACCATGACGCTTAAATGGCATTCTTTCAAATCTGAATTTGTGCATGCGACGAAAAATACTTGTTTTAACCAATCTTACTGGTCCAAGTTAAAATACCATAAAATAGCCCTTTCCCCGAATTTCTGGTAAGGTTATGGGGATGAAATCACAGATCCGACAGACCTACCTCTCAACTCGCATGCCATTAGTGAGTGCCACCCGCTGTGGATTCCGTTCACAAACAGCAATTCCCACACCAGTTCATATATTTGCCATAAACTAATTCTGATTTCTACTACCCTGGTGGCACAAGTATTAGAGGGATGCCCCGTAAGTGCCATATGTGCCTACACACCACACATACGTATACACACAATAGTCACAAAGACATCAGTCAGAGCCCAGAGACACCGAGTGGGCAGGTGGTATGGGCATGGTTTACCTACACCAAATAAAATAATGAATAATGGGGTAATGGATATGGAACGAATTCGGCACTGGGCTTCCCTCTTGGGATGCGATGGGCTTTAAAAAATTAAAGCCTTCTTTGGAAATGGGCATCAGCTACATTTCCTGGACAAGGCAAAGAAAATGTCAACTTTCAAAACACACTCTTGTGGAAAGTTAAACCAGAGCAGTCAAGTTTCCCATATTTCTGAACCTAGCGAGGCATGGGGACAGGAATGGGCTTGGAGGGATCAAGTTCAGAGCTGGGATAGGCCTCCGGGCATTTATGTACTTTGCCTGCCGTTGTGGCTGGGCCCAAGTAAAAATGCTTGCTAAAATTAACTTTGGCTGGAAAAAACTGTGAAACAATGTTTCTCATTTACAATTTGGCCAGGGTTGGGCAATTCTTCAACAAAAACCACTATGGTCATCTGGCAATAAGAATTCATGTGTTTGGAAGCGGTGTGTATTAACGAACACTTTTCCCCTCTGCCTCACTGTCCATTCTAACCAATATGAATCCGAGGGTTACATACTCGACTGTGCCCCCCATGCATTGCAATTCAGCCCCAACACGATAAAACATTGCAATAAAAGCAAACGCTGGTTTTATTAACTTGTAATTATGACATTTAAGAGTAGTATGCGAACTCAGCAAAACAGACAACTTTATTTCAAAAGGTGATTCACTTTCATTGTGTCATGGATCTGTTCATTGTCTAACGAACTCTGCCCTAAATTTTGCATCTATGCAAGTGTTTACAGCGACCTATATTGCGATCATCATTTTGCCCTTACTGGAAAGAGTAACTAGAGCAAATAGTGTCTCTTTGCCAAAAAAGACCACACATTTGTTTTATCCGTTTAAATTTACTGTAATCCTTTCAATTGTGAGAAACGGCACCCATAAAGGAGATCACTAATGTCACACTCATTTGGAAACAAACATTCCTTTGTGTGTTGAATACATTGCAAGGGAGTAGTTTCTTACCTGTAACTCTATTTCTCCAGCGTTGGTATCTTTCAGGGATTCACATGCTGTAAATATTTCCCCGTCAGGCTGGGAAACCTAAGTAACTTTTATATAGCAGTTTTCCCATAGAAAACGTCAACACTTTGAGCCCCCGCTGCTTCCCTTCAGATTTTAACCCCTCCAAAATGGAGGAACCCGAAACATATGGTTGCGTGAAGGGGTAAGGCTGCAGGGCGCATGTGAATACATGAAAGATACCAATGCTGGAGAAATGGAGTTACAGGTAAGAAACTACTCTTCTCCAGCATTGGATCTTTCATAGATTTGCATGCTGTGAATAGACCTCATAGCAGTAAGATGGTGCATAAGAGGCAAACAAGACCCGTGCCCCAGGAATCCACAAAACAACAATAGAGAAACCTGCATGTTCAGCAATCTAGGCTGAAAGCATTAGTAAAAAGCAACCCCCGGAAGCTGCAGGGCTTACCTTATTGGAAGAGGCGTTGGAGGGCCGTACGTCCCACCTGTACATCCTCCTTATACTGTTGACCCAGACAGTGTCTGATGAAGGTGTGCAGCACCGCCCATGTTGCTGCTTGGCAAATGTCACTGAGTGGTATGCCAGCCCACAGTGCTGCCGACAACGGTGTGGACCTCGTCGAATGGGCCCTGGGAGTCGACTGCAACGGCTTGCCGGCCTTTTTGTGGCAAAAGGAAATCATAGATAGACAACGGGAAAGGCCCTACTTCGAAATCGGCTTCCCCTTATTGGAGGGGCCGAAAGCCACAAATAGTTGTCTGGAAGGCCTGAAGAACTGAGTCCTGTCCATGTAAAACTTAAAAGCCCTCTTGACATCCAAGGAATGTAGCGCTTTCTCCACCGGAGTGGACTCCTTCGGAAAAAAGGTAGGCAAAGCTAACATAGCGTTCTTATTTATTTATTTATTTGAATTTGTAAAGCGCACAAACAGCCTGCAGACATCGAGACGCTGGAGCAGAGGTTAAGAATGCTTACTTGAGGGTTACAGTGAAGCCGCCCTAGAAAAATACTTGAAAACATTTCGGTAGTTACATGTTACAGTGCGTTGCAGGTAGGTTTTGAGAACTTAAACAAAGAGGTTAGTCTTAATGGCTTTGAGGAATAGAGTGTGGGATTCAATGGCTCTGAGGTGCGGAGGGAGCGCATTCCAAAGGGTAGGGGCAACTGAAGGGAAGCTTAATCTTAGGAATAAAGTGGGTATTTGTAGATAGGGGAACCTTGTCCCTCGTGAACCTCAGATACAGCAGGTCGATGACCAGAGCCTGTAGTTCGGAAACCCGCCTGGCAGATGCAATGGCCACCAAAAAAAGCAACCTTCCACGTGAGAAACCCCACCGTCGTTGTGGCCATGGGTTCAAACTAAGGTTTCATGAGGGCCGAGAGCACTAAGTTGAGACTCCAGACTGGAGAAAACTTCTTTGGGGGAATGGGGGAAACAATCTGAACAGGCCCCTGAGGAAATGCTTTATCAATCTGTCACTGAAGAGAGTTGTACAGTTGTACTGTCTCGTGAATCTGGAGATGGCAGCCAAGTGGACCTTGATCGATGACACCACCAGACCCCCCTTCGCCAAATGCAGAACATAGGGCAGGAGTTGTGGGGGTTGTAACCTCCAACGGCTGCAAGTCCAATTGCTGCGAGCACCAGACACAGAACCTTTTCCACTTTCGGCTGCAAGACACGTTGGTAGATGGCACCCTTGCGTCCACCAAGCTGCGGCGACAGTCCCGTGCAATACTCAGCTGCCCAAATCCGGAGTGGTCAGGAGCCATGCTGCAAGGCCGAGGGAGCCGGGGTGGCGATACCACACCTTTCCTTCGTTCTGCGACAGAAGATCCGGCTCTAACCCCAGATGAAAAGGGTCGTCCACTGCTAGGTGAAGAAGGTCCGAGAACCAGGTCTGCCGGGGCCACCAGAATCACCTTGCACCACACCTTGTGCACCATCTGGATCCTTTTCCGGATCAGAGGAAACGGAGTGAACGCGTATGCGAACAGGCCCGTCCACAGGAATGAGAATGCTCCCCCTCGAGTCCAGATGAGCCACCCTGCTGCAGAAGAGCCTGCACGGTCTGTTTTCTGGTCTGGCGAACATGTCCAGCGGGGAGTCCCCCATTTCCTGAATATCCTCGCCACTTGGGTCTTCCTTTAGCTGCCATTCGTGCATTTAAATTGATCTGCTGAGAGCATCCGCTTGCTCGTTCTGAGCCCCCGGCAAATAGTAAGCCACCAGGTGAATCTTGTGCACCAACCTCCCTGGACAGGGGCTGCACATGCGTGCCTCCCTGCTTGCAAAGATAAACATAGTTGTGGTGTTGTCTGTCAGAACCTGTACCACTGAGCCCTGAATGAGGGGCAAGAAAGACTTCAGTGCCCAGTGTATTGCCCTCAACTCCAGAACGTTGATGTGCAACAAAGCCTCCCTGCGGTACCATAGGCCTTGGATCTGAAACTGGTGGAGGTGGGCTCCATCACACCTGGGAAGCATCTGTCACAATAGTGTATTGAAAATCTGGCTCCACCAGGGGCATACCCTCACGATGTCGGAGCAAGTCCACCACAGCAGGGCGTCTGCCAGCGCCCGGGATATGAGAACCTTGTCTGACCAGGAACCGAGGATCTGTAATCATCTTGAAGCAAGAAACCCCTTCACTGGCAGCATTAACAGCCGACAACCCAGGATGAGCGGGATGCAGGATACCATGGTTCCTAGAAGAGACATGCATACTCAGACCGTGATCGATGTACCCAGCAGAAAGGAACCTGCTGTTAGGAACGTTTTCATAATTGTATGTAATTTTTCCTCCATGTGTCATCAACCCCCAAACTTTGCTGCTGTTTAAACACCATTGACTGACTTTGCCAGAGAAGCACAGCCCTCTGCTGCACTACTCTGGGTTTTCGCTCACTTTTTATGGGGAAACTGACATGTCCTTAAGACAGTTAGTACTGGGAGACTGTTTCCCTTAGTCCTTTCCTCGTGTTGCAACTTTTGTGCAACATGTAACAAGTGTGCAACATATCTTACCTTACAGCACACTTGGGTTTCTAGTAATTTCCAAAGGCCCTAGAAACTCTCGCTGGACTTTTTATGAACTGTGCAGATATGTCACGGACAGGACTGGTGGCAGCTATCGTTTTCTCTTATTTTTAACCCGTTCTTGCCATGTTAACCGCGTTAACTGCGTTTGGCACGAATAGGTGGCCTGGCTCCAAAATGGTCATGCCACGAGGTTCTCTGTCCTGTCCTTTGGTCATCTTGCCCCTTCGCCTTCCCCAGGTCGAGTCGACCCGTGTCAGTCCTTATTTGGTCATGCACTTTCCCGCGAATCCCAATGCTTTTGCAGGCTTCTGCATGCCTTGTGTGTGCCTCCAGGATGTGGGCTGGGATGTCTGATCCCAATACACATCCTGGGTGCCAGAGTCTCTGGAGTGTCCTGAATGCCTGGGACCACCGTGGTCCGTGATTGGTCTACGTATGGAGTGAGTGTTTGGGAGCAGATCTCCCATTGGGTCCTCTCCGTTTTGGCCCAAAGGGAACTTTGGATAAGAGGAGGCTGAAAACACCACTACCAGGTCGATCTCCTGAGCTCACACCGAACAAAGGATAGGAGCCAAGTATCCTGCAACAAGAAGCCGAGTCAAGGAACCGCTGGTGACCCGCTGCAAGGTTTGGCACCCTGAGCCCGCTGTCATCCCGTGGGACCCCTCTGCATCTGGCCGTCCTAGGTGGTCTGCGAAGACGCTTCGACCCATTTGAATAGTGGGACCAACTATTCTCGCCACCTTCACCAAACCCTGCACGTAAGCCTCTTCGGAAGTGTCCCTCCTCCAACCAGTGGGCTGACCAGTTTACACGGGACCTTTGCTCTGTCCCCGCCGCCGTTTCGAGGAGGCCCTCGAAACTTGGTATATCGCTAGCTCTGTGTCCACGGCACCCTCACACCGAATTTCGTACACTTGGCATTCCCAGGTCTGAAGAGACGAGTGCACCCGGACTGGAGTAAAAGCAGTTACTGTGTTGCCCTGCTGTGGCAACGACCTGTGCAAGTTCGCTGCATTTGTGACCCTCTTGCCCCTGAAGACTGCTGCAGTGAAACTGGGCCGATTCCTCCACCCGGAGCGGAGAAATCGCCACTATCCCGTTTGGGAATCATTGCTGTATCGCGGGATCTGCTAGGTGCAGAGACGTCCTGATTGCCAAATTCGAATCTGCCAGTGCAGTGGACTGTACTGGCGAAGTTTGGGTCTGCCTGTGTCGGGGACTGGTGAGTAGTCCTTACCCCACCCGGTGGCCCCTAGTGCAGGAACCCATTTTTACACACAAGTGGCCCATGAGGGTCCCTTTCCTTTCCACAGCTATTGCGAAATAGCGACTCCATCCCGCACTCTAAAACTGCCTCTGCCCTCAAGTGAATTGAATAGTGGCAACTTGTTCTGCATCGCCTCATCCACCTTCCTGAGCTGCTAGAGACCTTGAAGAGACCCTATCCTGCCCATTGGCACAAGTGCGTGCATGTACAATTGAGCACAAGGCTCCTCTCTTCGTAGGGCTTGGACTACCTCTTAGATAGGTGTATTATTGATTTGGAACTGGGTCTAAATATTATCTGCACTGGCTGTTTTCCTCCCTTCTAGGTTGTCAACATATTTCGTGCTATTAACCCTTTAGACCCTTGGTCTTGTATATATGCTGTATTGAGTGTGATGTATTGGTTTAATTTAGTGTTACTGTGATTCTTTGCTATGGTCTATGTTACAAAGGCCTTGTAATAAATTGGTCTATAATTGCTCCTGTCTGGAGCAATTTGTAAGTGTGCTTGCTTTGTGTGCTCATTGAGGTCCTTCAGTCACCCTCATCCCTCCTGAGACTTAGTCTTGGCCGCCTGCCATAGCTGCGCTGATTGGTCTGGCTTGTCCAGAGGTTACCCTGTTCCAAGAAACTAGGCTGGCCTTCTGAGCCTCTGCCCCTCCAGGTCAGAGTTCAGAAATCCTTAACACCCGCCATGGACAACAGCTTCTCTATCCTTTCCACAGATGGCTTCACCAAAATGAGCTGCGTATGAAAATGGGCCCCCAGAAAACTAAGTTCCTTGAGGGTGTCAGACAAGATTTGGCAAAGTTGATTGCAAAGCCTAGACGCTGCAACAGGAGATAGCCGCATGGAGAGACTGATGCCCACTAACGAGTCGCCCTGCTGACCAACCAGTCGTCCAAGCATGGATAAACATGGTGCCTCTCCCTCCGGAGGTAAGCTGCTACCGGAGCCAGGCAATTGGTGAAAGTTCTGGGAGCCGACTTGAGGCCAAAAGGGGAGAACCCAAAACTGGTAATGCTCGTTGCCGACTACAGACCGTAGAAACGTGCTTTGTTTGGGGTGCATGGGGAAGTGGAAATAAGCATCATTTATATCCAATGACACCAGAAACTCCCCCGGCCGAATAACGTCTTACAACATTGGCATCCGGAGCTTTTGGTGTTTCACTTTTTTTTTTTGTTAGAGGCCTTAGGTACACAATGGGCCACCATTTTCCCTTGGCTTTTTGATTACGGAAAATCTGGAATAGGTTCCTTGTACTCTGATTTTGGGACCTTTTCTATAGCCCCTTTCTCCAACATCAGGCGCACCTCCTGCCGCAAGACCTGTAGATGCGGCTGTGATACCTTCACTGGTGGAACAGGGAGTGGCGGACGCCAGAAACTACGAGTGGCTGTATTGGACTGCATCTAGTACCCATCGGTCCATCATAATCAAACGCCACTCATCGAAATGTTGTGCCACTCTACCTCCAAGGCCACTGCCCATGTGGCAGTCATTGTTGAGGCTTGGACTGGCGGCCCCTAGTAGAGGAGGAGGCATAACCCCTCTTTTATGGACTTTGATAGTCCTCGTTTCCGCTGAGTTGACTGGTAAAATAGATGAAACCCTTGAGGAATAGCTGGAGCGACTGTAGCCTTTGTCGTGGAAACTCATGAACCTGGCATTCGCCGAGGCACCCCGAAATGCGTAAAAGGGACAAAACGAACTCCTACCCTGCAGTGTCAACAGGGATCTCCCTGTAACCAAATCCTCCTTCATATTCTTCAGAGCCTTGTAATGTTCTCCCCAAATAGCTGCTCCCCCTCGCAAAGCATGTCCACCACTTTGTGCTGTACCTCAGGACGAAAATCGTTACAGCGCAACCATGCCTGCCGCCGAACTACCCCATTATTTATCGGCTAAATCCAGATTCCGCCAGGTCCACTGCAATCTTAATGCTATAATTGGAGGCTTCCTCCCCCTCACAAACCAGAAGCATCGCCTCCTTCCATTGCTGCTCCTTCCGCTGCTGCTGAGGTAGATGGAGCAGCACCAATCTGTGGCACATTTCCCTGTCGTAGTGCAAAATTATGTTACTTTGCATTTATATAGCGCCTTATGCATCACTGGAATGGCCACCTTCACTGTCGTCGCCCCCACCGGCAGCACCTTCTTCTCAAACGCACCCATTTTACGGCCCTCATTGTACGGGGGAGTCGGACACTTACGCCGGCTACGCGCCTTCGTACTGGCAGCTACTGACACCACCAACTCCAGAGTGGGCTGCGACGTGAGGTACTTTGGCGTGGACTCAAGCGCCTTAAACATTTTCTCCAAGCGGCCCTTGACCGCAGGCTCTGTGAATGGATGGTGCATCGTACAAAGGCCTTCCTGCCACACGTAGTCCAGGGTGGGTATAGAAAAAACCATCTTCTGTCGTTTCCCCATATGATCGAACAAAAGGCAGTCTTTTCTCTCCTCCGGAGTAAGGCCAAACTCCTGGCAAGCCTTGGCCATCATGGCATGAAACGCGCCTACATCGTCTGGGGGCGAGGGCTGTGATGGCCTGCTCGGGGATCCACCTCTGTGTCCGTATCCCAGGTATCCACCAACCTGGGCGAGGACTGAACCGTTGAGTGCGTGTCTTGCGGAACCCTATCTGGTTCAGACTCCACCAGCTCCTCTTCTGTCCGATAGCTTCGAGGCGGGTGTATCCCCTAGGCGATGGAACAGTCGGCCGAACCTGGGGAGACTTCCGTGGTTGACCCTGGCGAGGGGCACCCCCACCTCCTTCTGTCAGGGAACTGCTGGTAACTCCAAAGGCTCCACCAGGGCTTGGGGTACCAGGAGCCGGGCATCCAACTGGCCGAGGAGCAACTGCAGCGTAGTCCGCACCTGCATTGAGAGCAGGGAGTGCAGGTTGACCAACAGATACTGTGGCGGAACAGCCCCCAGGCTGCCCGACGTGGATGAAACCGCCAGCCGTAGGCCCAAGGCCGAAGGGTCGAGGAACGGATACAGCGACTCCTCTGGACTGCAGGCAAAATCATAGGGCGAGGATCTTGCTGTAGAATCTCCATCGGGAGCAAAGGTGCAAAGCCTGTCCAGGGCTGCCACGGCACCTCCCCGGAAGGCAACGGACCGCCATCGGTCCCCAGCGGAACGGTAGAACTCAGTAGTCCCAATCCCACCGAAACAGCCGTCGACGAGGCAGTTCTCAACGTCGCAGTCACCGGCAATGCCATAGCCGAAGTCGTCATTGGCAAGGTGGATGAAGGGATCCTCAGCATCAAAGTGGTTATCAACGGGGCGTTGTCGCCAAGCTCGTCCTCTGTGGAATCGAGGCCCCAGCTAGTGGCATGGGTGTCGCTGGCAAAGATGACCGATTGGGAGCAGAGCTGGAACAGTGTTTGGAAGACTCCTTGCCAGACTGAATGACGCCGGTCCTTCGAAGAGGACTTCTTCGTCGACGAGGACAACGAATGGGACTGCGACTTCTTGTCCGGAGACGAGGGCCTGCGCGATGGATCCGCAGTCTTCTCCGGCCGGCCACTGAAATCCTTCGACTTCTCAGCCCGTGGCGCAGGCGTGCCTGGAGCGGGGCCTCTGGACCCTGTGCCCGTCTGCACCGGCCTTGCCACCGAAGACTCTGTGCTCTTTCCTAAATTTGAAGCCGGACCAGCACCCCGGGCGCGGTTTCTTTTGCGCTGGCTCTGCAGAATGCGCCCTCTAGCGCGAAGGAGACCTCTTCCCCGAAGAAGTAGAAGAATTGCCCCTGCGGGCCGAGCCAACATCCGATCCAGGATAGGCCCTTCATTCAACCAGCAAATAAGCCGCCGGTTACGGTCTTTGATCGTCTTCTGGGAGAACCCCCGGCATATCTTGCAGTTCTCCACAGAGTGACGAGTACAGACAGTCCGCATGACCGCCCCGTTCGTGCACATTCTTGAGGCCACAGGTCTCGCATGGCCGGAACACGACTTCTTCGGGCTCACAGATGACACGATGGGCCGGGAACACAGCAGAGCAGCGAAGCTGTAGAAACTACAAAGCACAAATTCAAAAGAGAACACAAGGTGATCCCAACTGGAGACTGTTGAAATCTGAAGGGAAGCCTCGGGCGGGGCTATTTATATTGGAAGTCCTATTGGTGCAGCCCAAAGCACCCATAAAGACGTTGACAGGACACTCAAAGTGTCGATGTTTTCCACAGGAATACTGCTATATAAAAGTTACTGAGGTTTCCCAGCCTGACAACGAGAAATATTCACAGCATGTGAATCCATGAAAGATCCAATGCTGGAGAAAAATTAAAAAAAATTCACAAGACAGAATTGTCGTCTTTTTCAGTGCCACACTATAGAAAACTAAGTGAGGCTTTTTAACATCACATTGCAAACTGAATCCGTTCTTGAGACTCTCAACTGTGTTTGATAAGGCCCAGTAATATTCAATAATGTGCATAGGGTCGCACACTTCGGTTACATCATGAAGCTAGGATTTGAGTCAATTGTGTAATTAAGACATTTAACTACATATCTTGTCAGTAGAAATTGTTTGGCTTTCAGTAATTAATTCAGGACACAAAATGTGCACTTGCCAAAAGCAATTGGCAAGTGACAATTGACATTTGTAGGCTAAGGAATGGTGAATTGTCTGTATTCAAAGAATTGAGGTGGCGAGAAACCCTTTATGACTGGCTAGTAGCTTGCAACTTGAAATTGTTCCCCAGATTGATTTATACCGATGACTTGACAGTACCGATATCCCTTACGTTGTGGCTTCCAGGACCAAAATAACTTTCTGCCTTTTAGGGACGCCTTTATAAATATAAAAAGGTAAATAATAAATTGACATAACCAAATAGAAAAATCACTATAGAAACATGAGCGCAAAGAATAGGATTGTATGTGTGTTTTCCTCCAATCCTAAATGGAGGCTTAAAAATACCTGCATACAAAATTAAGAGTTCATGTTACCGTAATCATGAATTCTGGAGCGATCCCTCGCTAGCACAAGAAACGTGAGGCAGCCAAAACAAGTGCAAAGAAAACAATGAGTGTTTTAGTATGCTAAGAGATAATCTTTTGCATTCTGGGACTTTGAGTTCTGATTTTTATCTTTTAAATTCGGAACAATTCCCAGAATGCAAAGAATAGACCTTTCAACACATCTACCCAACTTTCCCCTCCAAATAATGCATGAACAGCAATGGGTAAAATAAAAAAAAGCGATTTACATTGAAAAACGAAACACTCACTGGCCAACCTAAAATGGGCTATGCACAATTTAAACACTTCTGAGGAAGCCGGGGAAGGGGAGCGGTGATGGGTGGGGAGTGCGCCGCACAGCCTGGACTCTGTCACTGTGGTGTAATCTCAGCAGAATTTGTGAAGCAACGGCAACAGGACAATGATCCATGTATGGCGAGAAAAGGCAAAACCCCAAAATGAAATACAGCATGAAGGTAGTGGGCAGGCAAGGCACCTGTGCTTGGAGACCAGGTGTAGCAGGGCCCTGTCCTTGCAATCTTGCTGTCCTTGGGAGTGGGTGTCTTACAAAGCTCCTGCTGGAAGAGATCTTGATTTTCTGTATTCAAGCATATTTTCTCAGCCCATTGTTCCCCAGAGTAGGGTTCACTGGTGGGGTCGGAGTCCCATGGCCCATATAACCTGGCGTCTATTTACACCGGTCATGCAATACATTTAAACAGAGTTGAATATCTCTAAAATGTTTACGGGGTGCTTGACAAGAGCATATAAACTCTTGTGCGGCTCCAAAGTCTTCAGCAATTGTCTGGCACATTTAGAAACCAGACCAAGCTGGCAAATATCTCAACCCATTATTCACTACACGGGTTGACAGACAGGTTAGTAGGGCAATGCACTCTCTTGGTCTCCATGTCCCTCTATCGCTTCAGGGAGTACACAAACAATCCCGGTACGAAAACGATTTTCCAGCGACAGAGGCATGTTCATGATGCAAAGTAGATCTACAAAATAGAATCGATCAAAAAGGGTGGGAGGGCCGGGGCCCTATCAGGTTATCTCCTGGCATCCAAGGCGATAGACTGTGTGTAAGAAGGGGTAGGAAGTGCAGACATGCGAACATGTGCCAACATCCCAAACTGCCTAACCAATTATACACAGGGCTTCTAATACAACAGGCTCTAGAGGTCAGTCTGAGGGGCATAAGACCCCCCCCCCCTCACCCTCACCCCGGTACATTTTCGTGCCATAATAAGTAGGTCTTACCAGGTAGTCCTCTTTAAACCTCCCATGTACTCATGTGAAATTATATTTATAACACATTATTTCCTCTCCAGTCGCCATGGATTCCAGGCCATTGCAAACATTGAATTATTCTGCATTCGTCACTAATTCTATGTCAGGACCAGAGTCGAGCATTATGCTTCAACTTATTTATTTGTGCGCTTCAGCAGTTTCAACAAAATATAATAGAAAATGCTCCAAAACGCTTGTTTTCTTTATTTTTTCCCTTTAAAACTACATCTCCCTGTTCGCACAGTCCCTTCTGTACTCCATCTCACTTCCTACCTGTGCCTATCTGTCCCATTCTGACTCTATGCTCCTCTTCTTTTCCTGCTCTTAGCAAGATAAGTACTACTCTTACTGTTAAGCCTCTCTAGATGTAAATTAGACAATGTATATAGCCTATTATGTATTTATATGATCAGCACAGCTTCTAGACAACTGTGCAAGCGTACCTGCATGTATAACGCAGCGTTTCCATAACGTTTAACAGCGTAGCAAACGGTTATTCAGGTCCCACAGAAGAAGCGTTGACGTGCACAGCGTAGCGAGTGAAAGCTAGAACCACCCCTTGTGAGCTAGCGGACCCTGTGCTACATTTACAGCACACCCGATGGTCCGTTTCATCTCACCGGGCTCAAAGAATGAAATGTCGGTCCATTCAAAAGGGAGAGTCGAGCACGAGCTCAGGAGCACAACGGCCCCCTCCCTCGGGGAGGAAGAGAGAAAGAAAATGAGCGGCTCGGTCCCTTCAAGGGAGAGCTGAGCGAGGGCACAGACGCGCAACAGCCCCCCTTCTTTGGGAAGGAGGAGCCAAATCCAACACGATCATCGCACATGCGACACAAGACTGCCTAAGGCACAATCCAGCTCGGAGTACACCGAGCACGAGTGAAAGCAGCACAGCGGACCACAATAACCTTCAGAAGCTATTAGGAACAGATTATAGATATCACCCATGTTTAGGAGGGCGCAAATAAAAAAAAGAAAGAAAAGAATGAGCCACAGGGATTTTGACACCCAACCAATAGGGCAGTGAACGTGCACAGCTACCTGTTTATTCAGGTACTAAGGCACACAGAAATATACTACTCACAATGTCAGATTATCAGTGGGAAGACGAGGAGCAAGCGCAGGACCTAGCGCTTAGCTTCAGAACAGTGCTGGGGAGCTCATTGGTACAGGCAATAGCAGAAGGGGTAAGACCCATCCAAGACAGACTGGCCTCTCTGGAATCACGCCTAGGACAGACCCAAAAAGGGCATAAGAACAGTCCACAAGGGTCCATAAGAGCCCTCAGCGGAGTAACACGATATGCAAGAGGAAAGCCTTGCCAACAACCCCAGGTCAGAAAGAAGGGGTAAAGCATACGACCCCAGAGGTGTCTGATGCCTTTGGGAAATTAAAAGAAGCCTTCGTCCAAAGGGCAGCAGTGCCATACCTCCAGACCCTCGACCCAGTGGAAGACAATAAGGGTGACACCGACATAGTCAGGTGATGAGTCACAGGGAGCCTCTACCCCCTTCGTGAGAGGGAGAGTAGGCCTACGGAAGACTGGTTAACACCTAGAGGTGGAAAAAAGGCACAACGAAAAACATCTAGGAGGTGCCAGACATGTTTAGTCTAGGGGACATCACAAACCCTAAATCATCAGCCTGGCAGCCATCCCCTTCACCCCTCCGAGTGGCGATATACATGACGCAAAGGCTACGCAAGGCCCATGACAAAGAGACCAGGGAGCGTATGAGGGCAGAATGTCCAAGACCGGACCTAGCAGGCAAAGTGGCAGAAGCCCCGGAGCTCGACCTGAAGATGCTTGCTTTCGTCACAAAGTCAGCAAAGGACCTCAAGTAAGGGATGGACAGGACCTTGAAAAGTTGCCACGAGAAAGTACTGGACCTCTCAGGACCGTTAGCTAAAATCATGGACCTGGCAGAACGTGCCAGGGACACAGGTGAAGACCGACAGTGGCACACTGGCAAATTGGGCACAGCGAGTAGTATGCCTCCTAGGCAATGCAAACTGCCCTTCCATTGGAGAGGAGGAGAGGTCTCCTACTGAAAATGGATGCCAAACTGAGTGACCTGGCCTCATACAAGGCATGAGAATCACCACAAGGGCTGTTTGGCGAAACCGTCAGCAAAGAAATGAGGAGCTTTGTAGGAACATACACATCCCCAGACAAGGCGCAAGGCTCCATAAAGATATTCGCCAGTTGGGTTTTTGCAGGGACAGGCCGATAGAGGTAATTCAGCCGGTCACTTCACATCTACCCAAAGACCTCAGTGTCTAGTTTCCCCCCCCCCCCGACTAGAGGACCATTCCCAAGAGGACAAAGAGTTAAAAGGAGCCGGACGCTTTCAAGGAACGAACACAGGTGAGACCCGGGGTCTACCTGACAGTCGGGGAGAGGACACACAGGTTTTGGCACAATTGGTGCAGGCTGTCCAGCGATGCATAGGTACTGCAGGCCATCAGAGGGCTACAGCTGGAATTCATAGCATATCCGATTCAAGAGAGACGACCAAGTCCTATTCTTACAGCCGTAGCAGAGCAATCACTGCTCCGAGAGGAGCTGAAACAAGTCGCATACAAGAGTTGTACAGTTTTTACAGCAACCGAGGTTGCCTAGGGATCGCTAGAACCTTTGACCTCATTTATTAAGGTACCAGCCATAACTAACACGTGGCACCACGGAAATGTTTTTTCGTATTTAATCCTTGGTACAGAGTCCCTTACATATGGTGGTCGACCAGGCCACGCCACGGTCCACAATCTGTATTCCTAGAATTCACAACAAATAAAATAGTATGGCTGAGGGACAAACCTTCAGCTACACATTGGAAGAAACGGCAGAGATTATCAAAGGTCCCTCCATTTTTGATCCCACTAATCCTAATATTAACAATACACCAGCGCCAGGAAGCACAGATTTATTAAAACTAAAGGACGGAATTACATGGCCATTTCTTGTGGGAATACGTCTCCAGCAGGCCTAATCGTAAGGAATGAACCCAGTCTCTTTTTATGTGATAAGGAATATACCGCCACATAGCAGTGAAATGTAGCCGGGACCTCATGGTCCTGACCATAACCACTGCCAAAGAATAAGCAAAGACATCCAAGAGGAATTAGAACAAGAAGAACAGAAGTTTTTTAATGACACTACTATTATTGATGCATGTGAACAACTGCCAGCAACTAATAAATTGCTGGAAGAGTTCAAGAACATCAATATTACTAAAAAAACAAAAAAACTGAACAAAGATATCCAAGATTTCAAACTTGATATAGTCTTTCCATACACCACAGATAAAGCAATTGAGGCTGCCGGAGCCAATCAAGCACCACAGAACACAAATCAACGAAAGAAAAAATGGGTATCTTTCTCTAACTTCAGCAGAAGTGGGTCCGATGATCAAAATTACCGAACTCGCCAACAAGGGTATGGGAACGTCCAACAACCATCACAACTCCCCCAACAACCTTTTTTAGGGGGAGGTGGCATGATGGGGACACCTGGCTGGGGCCCACCATGGTTCCAACAATTCACCCCCATGATGTGATCATGAGGCCGCAGGAGAAGGACCCGATAATTCAACCACCTATCCCCATCTTCAATTTAGCCAATACTAAATTGTCACCAGCTCAGACATCACTCTTATCCAAAGGACTAACCTTTGTCCCAACGCACCAAACTGACTGGTTCAATACAGAAACAGAAATAAGAAAGTTTTGTAGAACAATACGTCTGAAAGTCTATTTTGACGATGACAACCCTATGGAAAATGAGGAAGACTCGGGACTCCGTGTTCCAGCTACCTTTTTTCAACAAGACAATCAGGTACCACCCCCGCCCCTCTCCCCCCCCCCCCCCCCCCCCCGAGATCATTGCCTTTGAAAAATGTATCGTGGCGGATCTTAAACTAAAAACCAAAAGAATACAGCATCACCACAATATTTCAAGACAAGAAAGAGAGGTAATATCAGATTTGTCTAAAAATAAAGGACTTCTGATTAAGCCTGCAGATAAAGGAGGCAGCATTGTGCTCATGACATCACTACAATACAAATCAATGGTCAATACACTTTTAACAGACAGTGCCAGTTACAAAAAAAAATCAAACATGATCCTACTAAAGAAATCATGTCTGAAATTTCAGAAAATGCAACATATGCAAGAGATCGAAAGTGGATCACACCCAAAGAATGGAAGTTCCTAACTATTAATCAAGGAAGGATCCCCACAATATATGCACTTCCAAAGATCCACAAAGATGCTGAAAACCCACCAGGGAGACCAATTGTCTCAGGATGTGGATCAGCACTTGAACCAATATGTCGCTTTATTGACTCATTTTTTGAGCCTATGAGCATTAAAACCTCTACATATCTTCGAGACACTATGCAAACTATACAGGTGTTCGAAGGCCTTGACTTTGACCCAAATAAACAACTGCTAGTGAGCCTAGATATTTGTTAACTCTGTATGAGCATCCCACAGACAGATGCCATAGAGTGCATGCTCAAATTCCTCACTCAATTCTAATTACAAAACCATGTTCCTGCCAACTGCATTATAGAACTACTCATCTTAGCTCTATCCAAGAATTACTTCGAGTTTGACAGTCAATTTTATTTTCAAACTAAGGGTACTGCAATGGGGGCCACTTTTGCCCCTAGTCTGCCAATTTTGTATATGGCTGATTTCGAACAGACCCATATTCTATTAATCAACAATCCTTTCAGAAAACAAGTTAAAAAATGGAAGTGTTACATCAATGATATTTTGTGTATTTGGGAAGGCATAGAATCTGACCTCAAACTGTTCCACACATGGCTCAATAATATAAATCCTAACATCCAATTTACTATGACATTCAGTAAATCATCTATTAGTTTTCCAGATCTACAAATTGAGCATGCCAACAGGGGTCTAAAATGCAATCTCTTTAGGAAACCCAGGGACCGCAACACCTTGCTGCACTTCCTAAGTGACCACCCCAAACATATAAAGGAAAACTTACCTTACGGCCAATATCTCCTTATTAGAAGAAACTGTTCCGAAGTTAAAGACTTCTATGAACATGCGGCTGATCTTGATGTGACGCTTAAAGAACGGGGCTATCCCCATTGCATTATTTCACAATCCAAAAAGAGAGCGAGTTTCTATAATAGAGACTCCCTTTTAGCTGGGAAAGAAAACACAACGACCCAAGATTCGAGAATGACCTGTGTCATTACACTTGGTACACATACTCCACATATCCGCAAACTTCTTTCCAAACACTGGGTTCTGATTAGACTTTGTCTGCCCAATGAACCTCTCCCTCGTTTTGCTTATAAACGAGCAAAGAACTTGAGAGACCAATTGGTCCACTCATGATTCGTCAAACCAGCCCCCAGGCTAGGACTTTGGAACCTACAAACACAGGGACACTTCCCGTGTGGAAACTGCTCTTCCTGCAAATTTACTCACAAAATCAAAGACTTCAAGATCTTTGACCAAGTGTGGACCCTCTGCAATTTAACTAACTGCAAGACCAAACAGGCCATCTATATTATTGAAAGTCCATGTGGCTTGCGTTATGTAGGCCAGACACAAAGAGCAGTCCATGTGTGAATCTGTGAGCATCGATCTCGCATCAGATGCAAGAATTTGTCAGCACCTTTGGTAGCTCACTATATGGAAGCACACCACTCACCAGACGATATATCATGGTGGATTGTTGACACTGTGACTAATTCCACGAATATTATGAGCAGCCTGTTGCAAAAAGAAGCGAGGTAGGTACAGCGTTTAGACAGTTATTATAACGGTCTAAACGAGGAATGTATATGGCCTATTTAATACACACAGCTCGATATCCATGGCCCCCACCTGCGCCTCCCTCTCTTTTTCCCCCTGATTGAAAAGATCCCGTTCCCTGCTCCATTCCATACAGGGAGCTATGACTAGGCCACGTGATGACTGGCTGCCGGTGTGGACTACAAGTCCCAACACCCTCTGTAGCATCTCCAAACCCATCCAAGCAGGTTCCGGCACCACAATGCCTCTGTGTGGACTGAGTCTTCTGTCACACGTATCTCTGTTGATACTTCTATTGTAATATCTTCAGCAATAGTTCTGACTTTAACTCCTGTCTGGGCATTAATCTCACTTTTCCCCCTGAGATCATTCTGAAATTTCTTACCACTCAAGGTTGCATTAAATTTCGACCCGTGTTTGGTTGCCCTAACAACCCAGAGACAAACGGCACTGGCACCTACCAAGTGCTCCGTGTCTGTGTCCGACTTTTAACTACGGCACATGTCGGTTCGTCCGCCGACAACATAGAACTGCTACCGCAGCACGCTCGTGCCCTACACCTCCATTATGAGGGGCCACTATCACATCAGAATTTGGGGTGCACACGATCCGCCACTCGGACCGTTCCATCTCGTTTGTGCATACCCCTCTGCTCTACCGCTCTTGGTACAGTCTGCCTTGGACCCAGGAAGGTAACCTAAGCGACGGCCAAAGCTCCTGCAACAATGGTGACCGCGCCTCGATTAGACTAAACCTCGCATTCTGCGGCGCGTGACAGCCGCTGTGTGCGATGCTGACCAAGCGCCTGTGTCAGCTTTCGACTTTATTCCGAACAGCTTCCCAAACATACGGCAGGTATTGTGAAACTTGTTCCTGGCCTTCACTTTCTGCCGCTTTGACTACACCATCCAGCTTTACCTCTGACCCATGATTCACTCGACCTAGAGGACAGATACCGTTTTAATTTAATAACAGTATACCATATTTTGCAATCTGCTCAAATATACTGCTACATTGCAGCTCAAATAACCCCCACCCCCTCCCCTTTTTGCTTCGCTAATATTGGATTCCACTCCATTCTAGTACGTATGGACAGACACCCGCCCTGCATACCCTCTGGAGAGGGAGCAACCTCATCTGTTCCCACCTTTGTGTACTGGACGGAACACCCAGACCAGCAACTCGCCTCCAACAGGACGCCACGATTAACGTCCAGGTAGGCTTGTTTGTAAAGTTATAGATGCATGTGTTACTTCAGAATCATGCACGGTGTTGTTACACCTAGTATACATGCTCCATTTAGACATCCACCACCGGGCACACCAATCCATCCCCATAGGCAATTACCAGCCTTCATAATCCACACCAACCCACTTCTTTGGTCCAAGCCAGCATGGGGTTATACACTTCTTTCTCCATGTTGGTTCTTTGCATCCACACCTACTAATTCTCTCACGTATGGCTGTGTTCACTTGGCCCAGTGTCAGTCAATCTGGTCAACACCCACCTTACCTTTACTCTTAGGTATCTGTCTCTTTGGAATACAGAGCTGGACACTGGGGCACGCCCCTGGTTTGAATACCATATGTGACTCTGGACATACGCATGTGAACTCACTGTGCTTTCTCCTGCTTCTACAACAGGGTAAGTAATCTGTGTACTCCATTTTGAGCTTTCTCAACATTCCCTATGGAGGAGGTTTTCTAACAACATTGTGTCTGTATTCTCTTCCCCAAATCTGATACACATTTGCATCCTATTTTTTTTGCGTCCCTCTCCAACAGAGCCAGCAGCTCGTCTTTTTCGCCCTGAGGAAGGCTACGTATAGATGCCATCAATTAGTGGCATAGCCGAAACGTGTTTTTCAGTGCTCTACAATCCAACGGAGGAATATATCTTCCAAATATCCTCCACAGAAGCACTGGTCACTTTCTCTTAAAAGATTTGGTATTTTTACACATTGGCATTCAACAAATTTGAAGACTTGTCCGAATATTAAGCAGGTCTACAGCCCTGAAAACTACTACAGTCTCGTAGGATTTATACATTATATCCCGACAATATCCTTTTTTTGCTTAGCAGGATTTGTTCAACCTATTTTCCGATATAAGTTAATCACTGCTCAGATGACTGTAATGATTACTCCAATTTAACTATTTTCTTTCACCTATGAGTTGTTTGGTTCAAGAATGTAGTTATGTAAATATATATGTATCTTTTGTTTCTAAATACCTTTAACTAAAAACCTATTGTATGATTTTGAATTTGTGTCATATGTCTTTGGTTGTTTAGATGTTTTCATTTTCTAAATTCAAATATACTAAAACTTTAATTCTACCTGAGTGTACCCTTACTTTGTTGTTTTTCATAGTGACCCTTTGGGCACAGATTCAAATCCTTCTCCATAAATCCATTACCTTCTTTGTAAATCAATGACAATGAAATGAATATTGCTCTATATGTGGATTTCTTTTTTGTTAGATAGCTATTCTCACAGCCGTAGCAGAGCAATCACTGCTCCAAGAGGAGCTAAAACAACTCGCATACAAGAGGGCCATCGAGCTCTGCAGTCAGGATCCTATATTTATCAGCAATATATTTCTGGTACAAAGGAAAGAGAAAGTAAGACCAGTGATAAATCTCAAAGAGCTGAACAGTTGGGTAGTGTACAGGCATTTCAAAATGGAAGGTGTCCATCAATAGAGGGATGCCATAGGAAAGAACAACTGGCTGACAAGAATAGAACTAAAAAATGACGATCCCAGTAGCTGAGGAACACAGACCTTTCCTAGCCTTTTATTGGGAAGGGCGATTATGGCAATTCAGAACAATGCTCTTCGGGCTCACGTTGGCTCCTTGGGCGTTTACCAAGCGCATGAGGTCAGTAGCAGCAGGGGATTCGAATGATCTCACCCCTCTACATACACCTCTGAAACTCTAACCAAACAACCACAAACCCCAAGCACAACAAACCGCACAAACTTCATTACACCGCAGCAAAACAAACCACACATTGCTTCGCACAACAGCAAAAGACGACTACAGACCGGAAAAGCACCCCCAAGCTCAGCAAATGGTGTTAACCGAACTGAAGCTGCCAACAGCACATCACTGCTCTCTTGCACTTATCCTGCTCGTTCCCACTAACTTCAACCCCCAACCCTTTTCCTTTTCAGATCCGCCAGGGGACCACTTCGGTGGTGATAGTGCGCAGTACAAATATCTGTTAACATTAACATATATCTGGAAGACATACTACTGATGGCAAGCAGCGAAGGGACACAGATATCAGACAGAGTGGGTAGACATCTGCTCACGTCGCTAGGCTTCCTGGTGAACTTAGTCGCCAACAAAAAGTGTCAACTGCCTCAGTTTTGTAATAGATACCAGGAAAGCGACTTTAGAACTTGTGCTGCGGAAGCTAAGAGACATCAAGTGTGAAATAAGATTATGCGTAGACAAACAGGTCATCTCGTTAAGAATGCTGGCGAGAGTAGTGAGGCTATTAGCATCATCCATACAAGCCATCTTTCCCAGGCCCCTGCATTACAGAGCGCTTCAGAGATTGAAAATAAAGCACCTGCAGCAAGGTCCAAGATAACATCATTTGATAGCACTAGACCACGAATGCAACACAGAATTAAAGTGGTGGCTTCAGAACATGGATGCTTGGAACGGGGGAGCCATCGTAGGCGACAGCCCAGACTTCGTAATGTAATCCGATGCCAGAAAATTAGTCTGGGGAGCATGCTGCGGCGAACTAGGGACAGGAGGGAAATGGAGTGCAGAAGAATTACAGCTGCATATAAATTGTCTAGAACTGCTAGCTGGAACTTTCGCTAGAAAAGCGTTTACCAAAGACAGAGTAAGCAGCTGCATACTACTGAAGATGGATAACATCTCAGTCAGATACATAAATCACCTGGTAGGAACGAAGTCCAGACTCCTAGCAGAATTAGCAAAGGACTACTGGCATTATTGCCTATAGGCAGAGATCACAGCATAGTACCTACCAGGAACCCTGAAAGCTGTCGCAGATTGGAGCTCAAGGCACCTGACAGACTCCAGCCACTGGATGCCCAGCAGAACGGTGTTCCAGCCACTGGACATGCTGTGGGATCTATTCCACACAAATCTGTTTGCCTCCAGGCTAAACGCACAAGTGAAGAGATTCTCCAGCTGGAGGCTAAACCCAAGAGCACAAGGAAAAGACGCTTTCCTACAGAATTGGAAAGGAGAGTTGCACTAAGCCTTCCCTCGATTCATAATGCTGAGCAGAGTGCTAGCGAAAGTGCACAGAGAGACTGCAACAGTATTGATAGTAGCACCCATATGGAAATCGCAAGTTTGGTTTCCAGTTCTGATGGAATTTTCCTTGGATTTCCCGTGGATTCTCCCATCAGATGAAGGCCTGCTCACAGACCCAACTGGGTCATGTCATCCCCTGAGACCGAAGGGCACGCTCCCTCAGATGGCATGCAGCGTATCAGGAAAAGGTGGAGCTTGCCAGGCATTTCTGGACACGCTGCACAACTCTGAGTCTTTGGCCCCTTCCACACGACAGAGCTACGACACAGCAGGGGGCAAATGGGAGAAGTGGTATTAAGAGCAAAGTATTACTCCCGTTTCAGCACCTGAAGTAGTAGTGCTGAACTTCCTAGCATCCCACAAAGATGAAGGTTAAGCATTTAGGACCATGGGAGTTTACCGATCAGCGATATCAGCAGGCCACTTGCCAGTGGACGGAGTACCGATAGGGGAGCATCCAGCAGTGGTCAGGCTTATGAAAGGAGCAAGGTTCCAGACACCACCAGTACCCAAGTACACATTCCTTTGGGATGTGAATAAGGTTCTTCACTTCCTCACAACCATGGCCAAGCTATAGGGGAAACTAGCAATACTTCTATGCCTAGTATCCTGTCATCGAGTCGCAGATGTTAAGGCCCTAGATGTAGATAAGAAAGTGTTCGGACCAGAAGGAATTACCTTCATACTCCTTGTCGATCTCGTATCCCTATCTGCATGCACAACCAAAACTGTGCATTAGAGAATAAGAATCCAGGAGAGTGGAGCGACGTCCAGCAGAAGTATCTCAATTGCTAATTGCACATAGGAAACCCGTCAGAGTTGTTGCGACAGCGACTAAATCGCCAGGTGAGTGAGCAATTTCATGCAGCAAGCAGGCGTAGATTTAACACAGTTTGGAGCACATTCAGTAAGAGGAGCTATGGCACCGAAAGTGTTTGCAACAGGCGTAGCCCTAGTAGACATTATGAAAACGGCAAATTGGTCAAGCGACAGCTCGTTTAAATTTTTTTATTTTAAACCTCTAACTTCAGTGGTAGGAGTGGTGAAGCAGAGCTTTGAACAAGCATAATGCTCGCTTTCGGTCTTGACATAGAATGAAGATTACCCCTTCTAATTGCGCAGGGCGTCTTGAATCTAATAATGACACGGATGAGAGCATTACTATGCCACCCAGCAATGCACTGTGAGGTGAAAGAGAACAAGTTTGGCATGCTGTATAATTGTTGACGATTCACTTGTCAGTTTATTCCCCAATGAATGTTAAAGGATATTTGTAATGCGCACTATCACCACCGGAGTGTTCAAGCGAATATGTAACGCTTACCTGGTCTCTACAGGAGCTTAATGATTTCCAAGCCTGTTGATCTGCTAAAACTGAAGCCTAAAAGGTGTTTCCCCTCAAGAAAGAAGATGAGAAGGAAGGCGCTGTAATTGATAAGAATGGTGAAAACTACTAGAATTCCAGGTCTGTTTTCCACACAGAAGTAAACCCCCCTCTGGATTGTAAGACCCACACTCTCCTCACCTGTGTTTTGCGTTTAGGGAGCTCTCCATCCTGCTATCATACAGGGGCACGTTGAAGTTGAGTCTCTGAAGGCTAGGATGCTGTTGAACTCATGTAGACTATGGAGGCAAATGTCTTTAAAAGTAAATGAGTCTCTTGACAGAACAAAGTAGAAGAACCGTTGTCTCTGAAGAAATTAATGCTTTCTAAATTGGAGAGATCTCTCTGGCTAACTAATTTATTCTTTCTTTTGCAGATTCTCAGAAGATAAAGGCTTTAACAGAATAGTTTGAAGTTTCAAGGAAAAGAATATGAAAACCTTTTCTTGTGGAAAGTTGGCGCGCTTGCTACAAATGAAGCGCACAAAACATGAAGGGGTTTTCGGTATCATGGCAAGGAGTTTTGACTGAGGAAGGATTGCACGTGTATTCAGGAAGAAAAACGCTGCACAACGTAAGTTTGTATTGTCAGAAAACACTACAACTTTCTACTGCGGAGCGCGGTTAAGAACTGTGAGGAAAAACTCTGTGGAGCTTCAGGTACGTATACGCGTAGGAATTATGTTTACTCTTAACACTGTAATGTTCATTTAACAACTAAGGTACCTTTTGTTTTGCAGGTCTTCGGATACAGAGAAAAATACCTCGGAATGTGCTGCGGCTGCGACCTGAGAGTGATGACTGAATAGGAACTTTGACGAAAGAAAATTCTTCCACTGGAAGACTGCGGCGACGGAAAACTTCAATCAGGTAATTCTTGTCTGTGGTCTATAGATATTCTGTGAGCTATTCAAAGTATTAATATTACTTTTTCTTTGAATTTACAGGTTCTGTGAGCAGAAGCGCCGGTAGCATTACACCGCTGTCAGCGGACCAAACGTGAAGTGCGCGTTACTGCGGAGGCAGAGCTTAAGTAGCCCTCAGTGTCAAATGTCTTGATCTCTGCTGATACTTGTCCATGACTCATTGGGCGGCCATTTTATGGGTACTGAAAAGCTATTGAATCCCTATGGAAGTCTATGGTTATTTAAGGCTGTGAATTGTGAAAATGCCATGTGTGCCAGGCTAACACCCACCTTAAGCCTACTGATCTATATAGAGAATCCCGCCTGGCCTGAACTCCAGAATCTAGACTATGAACCCCGGATGTGATCATGACGGAAGCATTGCCCACCCTTAATGATGTTCTCTCTTTAACGGGAGATGACCAGAATACCAGCCAAAGAAGTAATTTGTATTTGTATTTATTATTTTTATATAGCTCCTTAATCCAAGGCGCTTTACAGTTTAACAAGAATACATCGAACTTGAACAGTAGAAGCAATAATAATATACATCAAACCAGAAAAAAACAGTATGTAGAATAATTTGCATATGAGGATGAAGAAGAGAGGAGGGGTGGGTAAGGAAGGAGGAGGGAGAAAGTAGGGAGTAAAGGGAGTAGTAGGAAGAGAGGAGAATTTAGGAGAGATGGGGGAAGATAAAGAGAACTATGACAGAGGGGGGAGAAAGAAAGGTGAAAGGGGAAAAGGTGTCTGGGTTGGGAGCAAAGGAGTGATTTCAAGGAGGAGCGGAAGGAGAAATAGGTGGGGATGGAGCGGATAGAAAGAGGTAGGGAGTTCCAGTGTAAGGGGGCAAGGAGCTGAAAGGAGCGGAAACGAGAAGAGGCACAAGGGGGTGGGGGGGATAGATAGTCAAAAGAGATCTGCTGAACGAAGGGAGCGAGAGAGTCAATAGAGCAAAAACAGTTGACGCATCAAAGGAACAGTGGACGCCAAAGCAGTCAGTGGCTTACAACGCGAGACAGTTGATTTCAACTTCAGTTGACAGTTGAACGCCAGTTGCGTGGAATACAAGATCAGTTAGAAGTGAGATGGACTACAGAAGGTGACATGTAGTTTTAAAACTAAAAAAAAAGAAAATGTGTGTTTTGTAGTATTTTCTGTTATATTTTGTTGAAAGCGCTGAAGAGCACAAATAAAGAAGTTGAAGCATAATGCTCGCCTTCGTGTCTTTTATAGAATCAAGACTCCCTGCACAATTAGCAGGGGTAATCTTCATTCTATAATCTTCAACTATAGAGCAGTCTTGTGATAAATGTCCATTAAAGTAAACTAATCATTATTAGGGAGATTTTCTTTCAGCTCTGTGATGAGGGTCTTTGGGTGCATCTTCCTGACTTAGGTCCTGCTAGTGACACCTGTGAGCTTACCAGGCTCTCAGAGTGGGCTGGGTACTATATCACGTTCTGGAGATATATCGATATATTTTCTAAAACGATCTAGGATGAGACAATACCATTAACATCGAGATACATACATTTTTACATAGACTACAATTTTTTATTTACGTTTTGATATTTACACACCTCTAAGTCTTCTCGAACAAGAAGACTAACCCTGTACTTGCGCTTTATTATCATCAATGCCTTATAAATAAGGCTTCTGCTTTTATAGGGATTTTTCTTCTGCAATTTCTGTCTGTTTATCCATATTTATTTTTTGGCTTTTTTTCTGTATTCATCCACATAAAATGTTTGTCTTACAAAAAGATAATTCGCAACCAGTATTTTTCTGCATTTATGCTAATAAAAAATGCATTTATTAAGGCAGCCATAAAGGAAAGAAATGCTAGCTCACTGTTTCCGTAACAAACGGATGCTCCTGTGACTGGTTCTGCCTTAAGATACATGCTGTCAGTAAGTTGAAGTACTTTAATAATATTGTTATACAACTTTTACACTCTCCATGCTTCCGATCTGCAATGTGATTGGTCTACGTTGTATGAGTGACATCATAGAGAACCAGACAGAAAGACCTGTTTTTTACCTGCATTTTCATGAATAAATACAGACAAACACAGAACATGATGCTTTCTAGGTAAAAATCAAAAACGGAAAACTGTGACCCTTATTTATAAAGAGGTTTGTGACATCTTGCATGCAGTTGGCGGCTTACAACAATTTAACCCACAAAGAATATCGAGATATACATCGCTGGTGGGGTAAGCGACGTGCCGGGCAGAGTCCTCCGAAGAGGACCTGGAAGACGACCGAGGCATTCTCGGAAGCGCCGACACCGAAGAGGCTGAGGAGTGGCGAGACCGACTCCTAGAAGGAGACCCACGAGACTTCCGACGATGACGCGGAGAGTCACCCCTCGAATCATCCGTCGAAAGCCCCGCAGACTTCGACTTCCGGGGCTTGGACACCCGACCTACCAACAACTTCTTCTTACGTTCGCGTAAGGCTTTGGACGTGAGCGACTGGCAGTCGATACAGTCATCCGTGTCGTGGGCCTCCCCGAGGCAACCGTCGTGCGAGTCCGTCACCGACATCTTGGACCCACACTCCCCGCACTTCTTGAAGCCCGGACGCGGGGTCGAAGTAGAAGACATCTTCACACGAAGGATTTTCACAAAACGAACAGGTTCGAAGAACCGAGAAGAACAGAACTCCAAAGAGTCGAGGCGTTTAACCGAGAAACACGAAGCAACACGTTTGCGGAAAAAACGGAACTGAGGCTACAGGCGTCGTGCGTCCTACTTATCACATCGGATGACGTCGGAGGAGGTCCTCGACGACGGCGCATCGACGTCATCGACGCAGGACGCAGACGCCAGGAAAAAAGTTTCCGAAGCAGCACAGCTGTGGTGATTACATGTCTTAGATATGGAATACGTCGGAGGACCCAATCCCCTCGAAATACATCATATATCGCCGTTCAACCCAAAAATATCAAGATAGGGCTTTGGACTCATCGACCAGAAGTGGTAGTCATAACAAAACAGCTCTGGACTAACTCGGGTGGCGGAGTAGGGTGGTTAACAGGTGCAGTACACACACACTTCATTTATATCCATTGAGAGAATGTTCACACACCATAGTTTTATATAAATAAACAAATCTTTAGATAAGAAAATGCCAAGAGAAAAACCACTTCCAGATAAACTTTGCAAAACAAAAGATACCACAATGTATCGGGTAAATAGAAACCGTTTGAAGAGGAGTTCTTTGGAGTTCAATTAGAGTTCTTTCTAGAAAACAAAGTGCAGTAAAGGGTATATAAAAAAGTTTTATCTAGGCAGCCGGTTTAAACAGACCAAGGGAGACCAGTAGTGCAGATGTGGGGAGTTAGCTTTGTGTGAAAGTGTCCCAAGGAACAGCAGAAACCTGAAAACGAAGAAGAGGCCCAAGGATGAAGAAGAAAAGACTTGCTAGCAGCAGAGGCAAGTTAGGAGTGCAATATCCCAAGACCAAAGAAGCAGTTCTGCTGCAGGCAGGCAGAGATATCCAGAAGTAGTTGCACGATATTCATCGGTCTACCGAGACACAATTAATGATTATTGAACATTTGGTGAGTCCCAGGTCAAAGGTCAGAACCAGGGGTTCGTGAAGGTCTTTGATGCAGGGTTCCCAGGTCATCCTCTGGCACAAGATTCAGCTTTCGAGGAAGTAGTCTGCTTGGCGTGACCACAAGGACAAGCACATTTTGAAAAAGGTTGAAGAAGTCACTCTTAAGAAGAGCCAACCATGGAAGGATGGGGAACGTTTGGAGTTTTGTTATTGGAAGCAGCACATGTACCTGGAGCTTTCCAGTGAGATTGAACGATGGCGGTTGCCCGATGTACTCTGATGACCACAGACTTCTATCTAGGTTTATAGGCTCTCACCAGATAAGCCTACAGTGCTACAAGGCCATGCCAGTGGCAGAAGTGCGATATACAAATGCCAATTAACATTACTCAATTAGAAGTGCTAGTAGCATCACTATTGTGTAGGACGAGTGTGTCTCACATCTACATGGAACATAACATTCCATAACCACAGCGCCTTTCATCGTCCCTGGATTTCAACATTCCAAAAGACAATTTTAGAGAAGGAAAATACAGATCTTTGACAATACTAGGACGACACAAACTAAGCCACCAGTAGGCACCGAACTGCCCTGACTGGCAGGACAATGACTGGAGGAAAATATCTTTGGCTAGTGGGGTAAACATTCTTACACCACCTCCCATAGCAGTAGTGATGGCCCGTTTTTCGCTGCTCGCTCTCTTCAAATTCACCCCCCTCCTCCATCGCTGAAGCAAACATACCATGGTGGAAACACACTGCTCCTATCAGCTGCTGATCTCGGCAGGAAACTGCACTGAAGAGGCAGAAATGCCAAAACAAAGCAGCTGGGAAATGCCTGACGGAGGCATAGCTGAACTAGTTCCAGCAGCTGAAGGCCAGGCCTTCATGCCTCACAAACGAACCTTTTAATGCGGGACGTTTACTAATTCAGTGTGTACTCATTTGGACAGCCTTAGCTAATCGGGGGCAATGCCTGTGCGGTCCTGCTTCAGCAGAGAACTATCAGGGTCAGGCTGGGGCATAAGATCCGTCCAGGCCCAATGAAAAAGTGGCTCACAATCACACATTATTATCCAGAACAGACTTTTATCCAGGGGGTGTTTTGGTCAAATATGTTGCAAATAGTGCATTGGAAACCTGTTTGTTTATTAACATTGGTTAAAACTAGTGTAGTAACTTATGAAACTGTCCTACTGTGGCCACAAAAGTTGTCCATTCAGAGAGGGGATTGGGGTATGAAAGGTAGTCCTTTGACTTGGAGAGAGGTTCAGGGAATGGGGGTCCCATCACCTAGGGCGGAGAGTTACCCAATACAAAAGGTATAGGCAAAAGGAAGGAGTGAGGGTTCACACCTGGTTCATTTGGTACAGTGCTCTTTCATATACACGACGGTTTTACTGCTGTTCAAAGAGGCGAACATTTTCTGCGTTTTTAGGGGGGTGGAGGCGGTTGCTCTCCGTTGTAATTGTGATGCAAATTATCTATGATTTAACGGACCACTGATTAATAATAAATAAGATAAGTTTTATTTTTAAAAATGTGATCCATTCGAACAATAAAAAACCTGCCACATTTTAGAATCATGGTGCTGGCACTTTGGACATAGCTACTTTGCCCTACAGTCCAGTCCAGTCCGTGCATGCATGCTTCAGCCTTTGAACCACTGGGTCTCCCCTTCAGAAAGCATAGCTTTTTGCATTATGAGATGGTGGTCAAAAATGTAATGGATGAAAATGCATATGGAAGGACCATTGTTAGTTGGGATAAACAAATCTGCTGACCGCTCTCTACAACCCATTTGTAATGAAAATTGATACAATATTTTTATACCAGGTAAAAAACATTAAATTTTTTTTTTTAAATGACAGTGCATTTGAAAACATATTTGCTTAGTAACATTGGTTAAAACGAGTGCAGTGACTTATGAAACTGTCCCACAATGGGCAATAAAGTGTTCTATTCTGTTAATAAAAAATAAATTTAAAAAAAGGACCCATCCTATGGGCTGGACCGTCAGGCATTGCCCTAGTGCCCTATAGGCCAGTCCGAGACAGAAGACGATCATGTGCGGGCTTTCAGATCCTGACATGGAAACTGTGTTGGCTTCTTTTTTCTTTGGGGGTGAGGGGGGGGTGTCTTAACAGGCTGTACCAATTGTCCTATGCAAATAATAAACGTGCGTGCACCTTTCCCCCTATCCTTGTAAAACTGAGCCTACAAGTCTCATAACCCAAGTGTGGACTGCCGAATGATGCGGCCACACCAGGGCCACTTTTGGCAGACATGCGAGCTGCAGGGCCAAGTTCCACAGTTGCAGCCGGCTGTTTCTCTCCCGAATAACACACATTTGTTTGAGGCAGGCAGCTCTACCGCTTTCCCCCGGTCATTCCTCTCCGACCCAGACCTGCCTACTCTCAAAGAATGACAGTGGTGGCTGGAAATACCTGCTCCCGTGGCCTTGCGTGGAGAGGGCCGGCTGAGCAGAAAACCCTCTACTGGCCAATTCTTTTACACGTTTTGCTTACATGTAAAACAACAAATTATAAACTAAAGTTCGGAGGCATACACTTTCCTCGAGGGATTTTTCTTCGGCTTTATGTTCACCATTTAGTTTTGTCCATTCCCTTGTAAACGTGTGCGTTTCAGCACACGGAAATAAATCCCTTCAATGTACAAAATACGGCCTCAGTTGGTCGGGCCACGATTTCCATGGCAGGCACCACAACCAATGGGCAGTGAAGAATCCTAGGCACAAGAGTTAATAGGTGAAGTCCGACATGCCAATGTCGCCACAGCTGGTGCAGCCGCCACAGACCACTCAGGACAGATAGGCCCTTGAACTCGGCGTTGATTAGAGTTTAGCCAATTGCAGATCAAACTCCCCAGGCCCTCTCCTCTGCTACCAAAGCACATTCAACCACTTAGTATCTTTCCATTTGTTTCACTGTTCGCTTCAAAGATACTTTCACTTCTAATATCCCCTCACACTTTTCCTTTCCACGAAAGACAACTCGGGTTCACCCCAGGGAGGGGCACAATGTGCCACTATCTGAACAAGCCTCCGTGCTGTAAGACCACTGCAGTGGTGATGTGAAAATTATACAAACTTTAACATAACATACCGTTGGTTCCTCAACAAGCATTGTTGACGTAGCTGCCATCACCCTGGCCAGAAATCACAGGCAACAGTAATGCCGAAGAGGACCATATACGATCCACTTGTACAGCCCTCATCACAACTTGCACTCCGGGCCGGCCTAAGGGCAGGGTGGGGCAGGCAACTGCCCAGGGCGCCAGGACCCACAGGGCGCCATTAGCACCCTGCCACACCAGCTCAGGGGAGTCCTTCAAGAGCTCTCCCGAGCTAGTGTAGTGGGAGAAGGCACGGCAGGCACCCTTTTGTTATTAAATGCACCAGATGATTACCTCCCTGCTCCGGCGCGGGAGCGAGGCGTTTTGCATTGGAATAGGGCACTCATGCATTAGCATGAGCGTCCTATTCCAGTGATTAACTCCCTTCCAGGTCCCGGAGTGGGGAGTTAGAAAAAAATGTGGCGCTCCTGCACCGCCCCCCCCCCACTCCCCCTGCCGGGGGGTGTGGGGCCAATTCGCCCAGGGCGCTGCTGCCGCTAAGGGTTGCCCTGTTTGACTGCAGCCATTGAGAGGTTACAATAACCCAGTCCCTCTCTTCTTTTCCGCCAGGTCACCCTCACAAGATGAAAGTTCAGACAATGAAAGGCAGGCAGGCACCACCAGTGCCAGGTCACCAGGTTTGGTAGAAGTTTAGAAACACAGAAGCCATGATAGGCATGGAAGCCAATGACAGGTTTGGACCTCCAGGTCCATCTGCTTGCCGCCAGTAACACCATCCATATATCCACGATAATAAACTACTTGACTCTGAATCTTTCTGAGGGAATGGCATTAGAATCAAAACTAGAAAGCATAACTGCAGGGTTCGAAATTTGAACAGGAGCTAAAACCAGCTCCTGGGTGTCGGGCATCACGCAAAGGCAGGAGGTAACAATGGGAAACCAGGAGCGAGTACCTAACAACTGCAAATCGAACTTCCACATGAGATGCATACTTTTGGTCCATTTTGGTCCATACTTTTTGTCCTTGACGGTGTCGATATTGAGGTACAGCTGTGTGACATTGGCATATTGGTGGATATGGATGTTGTGTGTGGCTAGGAGGGCCCGCAGTGGCTCAATGTATAAATTGAAGATTGCTGGGGAGAGGATGGAACCCTGCGGCACTCCACAGGTGACAGGTAGCATTGGCGATCTAGAGGAGTCCATCTGAACAAACTGCTGCCAGTTGGAGAGTTAGGACTTGAACTAACATAGGAAAAGCTTGCTGAACTCCATGTGCCGATGTAGGGTGTATGTAAGCGCCTGGTGGTCTACTGTGTTGAAAGCGGTTGAGTAGAACTGGGAGGCATGGGTGGCCGTCGTCAAGGATGTTGAGGGCGTCATCGACCACGTGTGTATGGTTGCCGTCTACGTTGTGCATCTTGGTCTGAACCTGGATTGGTAGGTTTGGAGAAGATTGTTGGTGTTGCTTTTGTTGCTGCTGTTGTGCGGTTTCCACTTTCTCGTTTAATCTTACCTAGGAAGGGAAGATGGGTGATGGGGCGATAGTTACCTGAAGTCTGCCCTGCAAAAAGGAAAGTACCAGAAAACAAGCCCTCTCTGCCAACACCCCAAGACTATGGAACCTCCTCCCAGTCAGCATCAGACCCGCCCCCACGCTACAATTCAGCAAATAAGTAAAGACCAACCTCTTCAAGTAATCTCTCCTCAACACCTAGGTCATCTCATTGCCTCACCTGACTCGCTAGACGACACCCACCCTCTCCTCCCGCCACCCAGTACAGCTGTTACCTCTGAAAAGCACTCTGTTAGGCATCTGTACTGTTGTATACCTCTAAAGCCCTCCAATGCTTCTCAAAGCTAGGTTTGCATTCAATAAATACCATAATAATAATGGAAGGGGAAGCTCGTCTGAAAAGGAGGACTATGACAGGAATGGGGGAAGGCGGCAGGAACGCAAATAAAGTAAAGGGTTGTTGACAATTAAGACATGCAAGGCACAGCATTGGAAATTGGCAATTTAGGAGGGAGGGCTAAAAATGGGCAATTTATCACTGGAGTAAGACATGCCCTCACAGCCATGATGGAAGCAGAGGGATCTAGGAGTACAACAAGCACTGCAGAGTTATTCAGTCCTCACACAAACTTCAGTATCACAGAAGGAGCTGTGCATGTCCGCAAAGCCACAATGGGATGAGTGGGGCAATACATGTCCTCATGCCCACTGCAGAATCATATGGAAGGGGAGCTGGCGATATCCCTACCAAAGTATCTTTCATTGATATGTTGCCTAGAAATTGGCTGTAGTGCACTGTGTAGTTAGAGATGCATAGAGCGGAGGTCAAACATTTTGTCCGTACACATTATTTGTGTGGTTTCATCTTGAAACTGTGCATGGGTCCCAAACATCCACAACCACCACCACAATGCAGTTTTTCCATCACACACCTTATGTCATTGTGATTTCCCCAACTAGGAGTATACAAGAAAAAAAACGGTACAGTTCTTTCTGCACTATGTGCATGTCTTTGATCCCAAAGACTGTTCTCAGGGTCTACAGTACTGGCAAACACGACATCCCACACTGCATTTCAGTCCTCATTCAAGTTCATTGAATGAAAACGGACGTCTTCACAGCCTTCAATTCTTTGACAGAAAACACTCACTTGTATGTGGACTATACAGTTTTGTAAGTTGTTAACAGAGTTTACAAAAGCCATCACGTAGGCAGGTTAGTCAGCATATATTTTTGTGTCAAAGCCCTGTGCGCGCACGCGCGCGCACACCCACACCCCTCAAGCACTCTAGGGCAAATAGTACAGGAACGTTTCAACTAAACTTTTCGAACATTACTCTTAGACAAGTCCTCACAAGCCTCCGCTCTCATCGATCGCTACCGTCGAGTAGAAAGCAGCGGCAGACTGCTCCTCTATGACCTGCCCTTGGGGGCCTAGCAAATACATTGAACAAATCACTGGGTTATCAGCAGCCTATTTAAACAGTAAGCGTCTCTTTTGGGGTGAAATGCTGCAGACACAGCACGGTATAATGTGATCTGTGGTTTTAGTTTGAAACAAGTATTCACAATTTTGCATGAATGTTTGGGTGATAACGGAAGCGGCATTTGCATCTGAAAGGCAAAGATTTGTGTGGTAAACTAAGTAAGGTTATCAAACTGTCTTGATGCCTGTCCAGGTATTCAAAAACACTTGAAAAGCCCAGCAGAGACTTATTTAGACGAACTGTCCATTTAGATTATTGCAGTCTACATGTCAGTGTGAGCAAAATAAAGCTACACTCATACCCTTTTTGCTCAAGATAAACTTTTTTTTAGATTTGTCTGGTTGGTTTATTTGAGGTGGTGTTCTTTTTGAGGTAATCTATAAAACTGCAAATTATGTGAGCAGTTGAAATTAACTTTTAGAATAATTTTGTGCCAACCAGAGCTGAAAAGATATGTGGACTTTGATTAAATTGCAGACAGGGCTCAAACTCTGGCTTGGGTGATCCAGGACAAATAATTTGATCTCAATCTCTTTCATCTACATAATCTTGAGTTCCTACAAATTAGTTTAGAGTGTAATATTTATTTTAAAAGCCTCACTGAAGGCGTGTTGCTCCATAACACGTATAATAAGTAAAGTGCCCATTCATATGAACAACATAATATTTGTCCCTGGGCTTACTCATTACCACTTCTTTCAATCCAACTTCTTTGATGCACCCAAGTATCAAAGACAAAGGTCATTCTCTGGTGTCATTTCCAAGGATGCACAAATGCATAAAAGTTAGTTGCCCCCTTATGGCTTTAGCAGCAACAGGCATTCAAGCCTAGTACCAGCCCTGCTCCCAGAACGCACAGGATGTTTCTGGCCACAACTTCCCTTAGAAAGTATTGCAACAAAGTGTTCAATCAAAATATCCATCTTTAAAATATTCTGCCCTGTTCAGTGTGTGAAACAGAGTGCTAGACCAAACACTGATCCACTCCGATTTTCCACACCTCACTAATGTTAACTTTCCACAATAAAGGCCAATAACACACTCATGGCATATGTCAAGTTAATAGATCAATTTCTCTAAACTGTTGCTCATTCCCTGCCTCCCTGATGGCACTCTTCCATCTGCACCACCACACCTCTGTGGAGAGACTGCTATGGCCTCCCCGTTGACTGCGTGGAGCCTGCTTTCCACTGGTTCTACACACTAATGTTGTCCCTCTTCCCACTCTCCAACCAGGCCAACAAGGGCCCCCCGCCCCAACCACCCCATTACTACCCTACTGAAAGGACCCGGATAATGTTCCTACTGTTACCCAGGCCACTGCGGGCCCTATTCATTTGACTGTATTTGATTGTTTAAAGCACAGACCTAGCACAAGAGCAGCAGAGCTCAATACAGGGTGTGCGAAGCCAGCTTTTTGACTGCCATTTGACTGTGGTAGCACAGTACTGTGAGTTGCAGTCTGGGTATTGTTAAAAGGTACGAAAAGAAGATGCTGCAGTCTATGCGAGTTAGTTAACTCTACTTCAGGTTATAGTTACAGGATCGGGATTGCAGGTGTAACGGTATGAGATCCCCCTCATCCAGGCAGCTCACGTCCAAATGATACTCAAGGGGGAAACTCTCACTCAGCATTCCAAGTCCAACATTCCACAAGCCACCACAGCTCACATCACAGACACAAGAAGAGAAGGATACAAAAGGTATCCCTCAGGATTAGTCCTTGGTCAGGTATTGTTGAAAAAGACATGCTTTAAGAGCTTTCTGAATTGAAGAATTGCGGGGCATTCACAGTCATATCAGGATTGGGTTCCAAGGGGTGGGTGCATGTCCTATTCCCTCTGGAGCCTCATTCTTTTGTGGGGCATTTTTCTGCTCCGGGGGCACCCGTCTGCTTGGAGGACCTCTGCACTCCGTTTCATCAATGTGCTGCGGGCTCGGCTCGCCGACTCTGTAGCTGCTATTTTCCCTCCAGTCTGTTCTGGTAGCCAATAGTCCCTCCCAACAGGGAGAAAAAGTAATAGTGCTATTTTTAGACGTGCTCACAGAGAAGCACCACAGCCAGGGCGGGGCGAAGACCTCCAGAAGCAAACAGAGGCAGTGCGAGCGGAATTGGGAGGACTGAAACAGGGGAAGCGTGATGACTGCCTGAGGCAAAACTCTGGTGAAAAATGGGGTCGGGTGGGGGCTACTGTTATGGGCTCCTGCTGAGAAGTGGCACTAAGAAAAGGTGGAGGTTGCCAGGGATAAGCGAAACGGAGAGCCGCGAGATGATGAGGGCTGTGAGCACTGCCGAGGAGGGGCCTCTTAGAAGTATAGAAAGGGGAGCAGGGAGGTCATGTGAATTGGGGCACGGGAGGTGTAGGAAGAGCGATAGGCTGCAGAGGCAGGTCAGCCCGGGGAAAAGGAAAAAGTTGAGCAAGAAGAGCCAACTGTAGCCCTTGGCCCAATTTGGTCTTGGGTAGTGAGGTCTCCGCTTGTCCCGTGAGATAGGGACACCAGAGTGGGGTAGTAGTTTATTTTTTGTGCATGTCGTCTTGGGTTTACGTGGCAGATATGTTATTTTGGACTAAATCATCCAGACCACCATGGGGCTGGGTGAAATGGGGAAAAAAACAAGGAATGGCAATGCCAAGAGTTGGGGCTCTTGTGTAGGCACTTGACAGGCACTGCCGTAGTTGTATTAACGGGCTATTGATGGAAGTAGGGGCAAAATGGTGCGAGCACCTGGTAATGTAATAGCAGTGCCTGGTCTTCATCGATTTATATCAGACAAGTAGCGTGTTTAAAAGTCCAATTAAGCATTAACCCTCAGAAGACTGCTTTGAAAACATACTGGGAGGCACTTTGAGTGCAACGTTTGATCGCAAGGCTTCGTTAAAGTGAGCTCAAAGAGTTCACATGAGGAGGTGTTTCGGGCGTGGGAGGGGCAGGAACTGGGTGGGAATGGCTATAGGGACTAGCATGGCCATAGGCATTCAATGGGTGGGAAAATAACAAAACGCACAAGCTTTGTGTCCCATCTCAAGTGCCAGTTCTCCCCATCTGTACCCAAATGAAAAGTTTTTACTTCTATGTGGCACTTTAGCCCAAACTAAAAATGAAAAAGAACGGGCAGAATCACACGCAGACCCAGGAGTAGAGCAAACAGGGGATAGAGCTGGTCAAGAAAATAAAATGTAGAACTAACGGTCTGTGGGAGGAAGGAGTTCCCCCAGAGGCCAGAACCCCGAGATGCCGCCAGGTGGCTACATGAACATTACGTGCCAGGTCGTATATGCCAGGGGCGGACCTGGCATAAACTGTGGGTCCGACCTGATGCCCAGTGCAGCCCGGTCACCCACGGGGTCTGCTGCCAAGCCAGCCAGCCAGCCCAGGGGCCAAGCTGGGCAGGCCCAGAAGCAAATACCCCAGGCTGCATATGCAGGGTGTGCTAGGGAGAAGAACAGGGCTGCCCAGCGCCGACATTGTGTGCAGGACCAGGGGGAGCAGCCATTCCCCCAATCGGCCCACCATGGCACCCAGACGCAGTAGACACAGAAGAGAAGCCCTCCCAGGGTGCATATGCCAGAAACCGCCCAGGGGAAATGAGAGAGTGCGGCTGCTTAAGTCTGCCCCTTCTCTGTGCCAGTCGGGCGGGGTGGTGAGGCAGGATAAGCCCGGGCAAACTGGTCCATGAGGCCCAGGTGAAGAGCTCTGGTGGGAGTGCCGAAGCACAAGAAAGTATGGAAGGGCCCTCCCCTTACACTGCAACAGCAGAGACGATGGATGGAATGGGCTCCAACTGCTGAACTCAGAAAAGGGTGTTCCCACGAAGCATCAAAGTGTGGCAGTGACAGCAGTGTCCTCCAGGCAACTGACAGCCTGAACAAAATGCAGGTGCCATGGGGTGCAGCGGTGAGTACATCAGCCCCAGTGCACTGAGAAACCGCAAACAATGACCAATGCTCGGCACAGGCCATGCAATAGCGATTGCCGCCCAGCAAGGCATGAGGCAGCCATGGGACATTTTGAATGTGCAGGTGGTGTGGCAGTGAATGCAGTGCCCCACGTGGTGAACGGGGCACCGAATGGGACGGACCCGTGCCTGGAGGTGGGTCAGCCCCTGGGAACCAGCAAATAGAGCCAGGTCCAGCCCTTGCATTATATCAATAATCGAACTAAAGAAAGGTACTGTCAAGGGCCCTGGGTGTGGCCGATTGTTCAATATATACATGCGTATCACTGCTGCATAGTTTCAAATGTACATCGTGGAAATATATCAATAAACATACATACAGCAATAAACAAACATGTATAGTTCTGTAGGTATTGAAGTATTGATATTTATTTATTTATATAGAAGGGGGGTCATTAGTGGAGACGATGGGGGTGTTACAAAAAGGGGCAACAGATATTACCCTGGTTTGAGGCAGGAAGGGGCTGTAACAGCTTGCCAAAGGCCGCCTATGTGACGGGACCACAGACTGGGCCCCTATTCAGGTCCCTCGACCACAGTGACTGGTGCCAGCAGAGTAGAAAGTGGCGTGTTAAATCAGATCTTCCCTAAGCGTATCACTATGGCTCAGGGTGAGTTGGCTGGCTGAACAGATCCACAGGCAAACAGTCACACCAGGGCATACAAGGTTAAAGAAAAGTAATGTTAGGTGGGTTGAAGATCGGAAGATCGTTAATATTGTGCTAGGTTTCAAATAATGTGTCGCAGTTGGGATCCCTTAAAAAATCCACCTTTTTATCTGTGGTCCCTTGGAGGGGCGTCAACTGTAATCCATAGGGATTGTGCACAGGAAGGAGGATTTCCCTCAACATCCTTGTATGCCACTATGGTTGTGTGCTAGGTGTGGCATGACTCAACAAATCCCCTATTTAGCAAGGCCAATGAAAATAACAGCGTCCACTCCACACGTCACGGGAGTGCACCTGCACCCCAAGGGATCAGTGACAAAACCCTGTCCATTTGCCCTTGTACTGGGCCCTCACTTGTGAGCTATGAGCAGTCTTGACTCCTCCCATCTCCTGAGAAGATTATAAATAAATCCCAGAGAAACCTCTGCAGGAACCAGGCTGATAAATGAAGAGATTGGAGGGTGGGATGCCAAATCCTCAGCCTCCCGTGGACAAAAGATCCCCGTCTGTGGGATAGCCTAACTGGAAGCAGCCAAACAAAAATCCTCAGGTTCGGCAACCAATACATGGCTTGCCACAGTGGTGCCACCATAAGGATAAGCAGGATCTGGATTCCCTGAACTTCTTGAGCACCCCGATAATGAGGCGGAAGGTTGAAAAGACATACATTGCCCTGCCCCCCCCTCCCAGACCAACCCCAGGGAGATTCAGTGCTTGCTGTGAAGAATCCTGCGAATCCCTCACTAAAACCCTGACTGAAGTCTCCTTCCAGGTGGCCAGGGGAAGGCAGATGCTTCCTGATCCCAACACTGGGGGTTATGTACTGCGGGAGGTTCACCTGGGTGGAAATAGGGCCCAGGGCAGTGAGGAGAGTTATTGGGGTGAGACAGTACTTTTCCTCTGAAAGGGATATTCTTACCACTATGCCAGAAGAGGTTATGGCTAACTTATTGTGATATATATAAACCTCCCGGTAACACTAAGGTGGTAACACCCAAAGAAAGAATCCCGTATATCCCTAAAAATATATGTCTTCTCAATATCAAGGGTACACTACAACGAATAGTGAAAGTGTTGCCTTTTCTACCACATGTTCCCCTAAAAGGGTTTAAATCAATGGCCCCTCTGTTAAAAATAAGGGAATTAAAGCGGCCCTTAAAAGGATAAAAGAAGTAGAACAATCTAATTTAGAGAAAATTAACTGCACGTCCCAGAATCCGCTTGGGAATGAGACAAAGAAGAGGGCTGAAGAGGTATGTAGAAGTGGAGGACAGGCAATTAGGCCCAATAGCCTTTGCCAAGGTCAGGCAATTAACAATAGCCTGCACCTGAAAAGAATTGCCTCACCCAAGAAGCATGAGAGAGCTGGAGAAGGAGACAGAGAAGGAGCTGGAAGGGTGCCAGTAGTAGCAGAAGGAGAAGAGCACGAGGCTGCCAGTTCACAAGGAAGTGTGTTCACTTAAGAGACGCTGGGACACAGAGCAGATTCACCTGCAAGTTCTGAGAGAGTCCTGTGTCACAAACCCTGCTTGCTGTGGCTGCACAGAGTTGTGTTGAAAGTGAAGGTCTTGTGCGCCTAGTGGCTGTGATTGCAGAGCTGTGCTGAAGCCAAAAGCCCATGGGAAGAAGCAAGCCGAGGGACAAAGGAGTGCAGGAGACTCAAGTTGGCGTGGCCGAACCAGAAACACCCGTGCTGTGAAGCGATGTGGGTCCCAAGTGAGTCTAAAGCCGTAGAAGCAGAAGTCGGGAGCTCGCAACCGAGTTCCTGGAGGCAGTGAGTGGAGCTTGGCATCCAGGTTCACTGTTAAACTCCTACTGATAACTGTTACCAGCTCTAAAGTGGCTAGCGCAAGAGCAGAAGCATGTAGAGGACGTTTGTTGTGAAAACTATTCTAGACAATGGAAATGTATCAAGCGCACTTGTAATTCCAGCCAAAGTGCTCACGTATAAAGAAAAGGTTTTTCATTGTTGAACGTTTGAAACTTATCGGAGTGGTCGCGTGTCTCCAATTAAAGGAGAAACGTTTTCAAAAGTCTACATAAACTCTGAAAATGACATTCACAACTTGTTACAAGAACTTATAACATCAAAGAAAGGTTGCGTGTGACAATTCTACTTTCACAAACTGAGTACAAAGAATCTCCAAGTTTATAGGAATACGGACCCTTAACGACATTTGAAACTGAAAATCTACCTGAAGGAGTGGTAGTGTAGTCCTAAAAATTGTTTTCCTTTTGAAGACTGAATCTTGTAACTTTAAGAACAAATATTATTTTGAAGCAGAATTTGTGTATTAGTAAGAAGACCAACAAACACCCAATACAGATGGATATACTGAATTAATCCATCTAATGGGTAAAGATGTTAACGGTCCAGTGTCTCTTGAAATAAGAGAGACTTTGTTGTCTGAAGTAGGAAGTGTGTCAATACAGCTTCAAGGTAGCTACTGGAACCAAGAAGATGAACATAAAGCTGGGGAAGGTAGTTGGGTAAGAAAATCTAATCAATAACCTGTGATGCCAAGACTGTTGCAGTGGGGAGGAATTCAGGCTGGTAGCAGAAGTGAGTTATTCTCGTAGCAGTAAGGCTGACTGGAAGAGGCAAAGAGGCTGTCCTTTTCTTAGAGTAAAGGAAAGAAGAGAGCCTTGCCTACCTGTAGAGGTCAAAGTGTCTCATCTTTAAAATGCCTAACCATTCTGCTATATGAAGTTGAAGCAGAAGTACCAGAACTGTGGTTATGTATAATACTATCAGTAGACGGCGCCAAGAAGCTAGATGAAGTAGTGGCACACTGTGTAACTAAGGAGTGTGTTTCCACAGTAACAAGTCGTAGAAGGGTGGTTGTGGAGGAGTAAATAGCAACCTGAGAAGAAGCATCCTGACAGTTATACCGGATGTACTGCAGAGAGTATGACCATTAACAGAATTAAAGACAACGTGGTTAACCCCGTTTCTAACTGTGTTAAAGCAATCTTGGAAGGAAGACATCCAGGATTACCATGGGTGCCATTTTCCTTGGCGGACATTGAGAAGGGATCTTTTCAACTGGAAGCTGGAAAACTGTTGCCAGTGGATTTTGGTGAACTTTTATTTCATTTGGAACTTACAAGAATGGTTCAAGACTTCACCAATTTGTTTGAACATTTGGGGAAACTACAATCCTGGGGAAGATTTCCCAGGACAGGTGAAGGTCATTCAATTTACTGTTTATTATTTATGTTTACATATTTTGCTGTTTAGTGTGAGGGCCAGTTTGAGTGATTCCCTTAAATCTTAGGCTAGCGAGGGAACTCCCTGACAGAGTAGGTTTAGCGAGGATATATTTGCACTTTTTTCTTTTAATAAAATAATGTTTAATGTTGAAAAACCTTCAAGCTGTTATCTGCCTCGCATTACTGACCCCTACACTGCCCAGCCAGGAGACAAAGATCCGGGTACTTGATTTGTGGGAAGTTGCAAAGGCGTCCACTGAGGGAACTCTGAACCTTGCAAAAAGGTCCTACACCGCCTCAGAGTTGAGCACAGACTCGTGAACAGACACCTCTAATTTGATGAGTGTCCGCCACAGTGCTCTTCTCCCAGAAGTTGGAGGGCCTGCACATTAATTTTCTGCTGATGGGCCCATTTCCACAAGTCCCATACCAAAGAGACAAGTTGAAGGGGGCTTCGTCCTGCATTGCTTGTTCAAGTTAAACATAATGGTGTTGTCCATCAAGACCTGCACAATAGAGCTCGCAAACAGCAGAAGAAAGGATTTCAAGGCAGTGAACATGGCCTGGAGTTCCAGAATGTTGATGTAACATATCTGCTGCTCTGAATCCCACAAAACATGCACCCTCTGGCCATTCAGGGTAGCTCCCCACCCCAACAGGCTGGATTCGTGGTCTTGGTCCATGTGAGAAGGGGATCTGAAAAAAAGGACCCTCATCTCAAGGTTAGAGTGATCTTTCCACCACCTCACAACTGGATGTAAAGATAGTGGGATCTAAATCACAGCCAGCTGAGGGTGCTCCACTTGAGACCAGACCAAAGCCAAATAATGGTCTGGCTTAAGGCACATATGGGACACAGGTAGCCATGCAGGACAGGGCAGTGGTATTGAACGCTGCAGGTTCATAGAAGACGCTGCCTGGCAGCACGTAGTAAGCACGTTTGCTCGCCCACATTTTCGAGCCTATAAAATCCAAAGTTCGGGACCTCTGCGGCAAAACCCTCGCAGGACAAGGCTAAAATATTGAACAACGCAGGTGTTTGACGGCAAAGGGGTATGCAGAGCACCAGGCAAGAAGTTGTGGGGAATCTCTTGCTCTGCACTTCTTAGCCTTTCGGGCTGTGCCTACCCTGCGTTTCCTACCTGCATGGTCCTCTCCTCTAGTAGTTCACCTCTTGCCCTTCCATGCTTGTCCCCCCCCCTTTAGTCTTCTCCCTCATTCCCTGATCGCATGTGCTCGGCGTTGTTTCCATCCTTGCCTGTTCACGCCTGCGCATCCTCAGCTCACGTGGTTCTTCGCAATCCATCAATGCGTATGCTTCCGCACCACCTCCAACCATCCCGGTGAGGGTGTAGCCTTGATCATCCCGGAGTGGATTCCTGCCTCCATCGTTCCTATGCAGTCCTACTCTTCCTTTGAATGCCCGGTCTGAAAGCTCTCTCTTTTTCGCTGGCCACTCTCTCATTGTGGCTACTATTAACCAGCCACCTGGTCAGGTAACCTCCTTCCTCTCCAAGTGGGCAGACCTCTCCTCCCCTCTCCTGACCTCGACCACTGAACTCCTCCTCTGAGACCTCAACATCCACCTGGATGCATTTAGGTCGGTCTCTCGCTCTTGGTCTCTCGTTCTCCCATTCTCTCTCTCTCTCTCTCTCTCTCTGGACATCCTGTCCACCCTCATGTCCTCTACCTCTAGCCTCCCTGCGGCCACCTCTCCTGTTTCCTTCTCTGCCTTTCCGCTTTTCACCCCTGACTGGGTTTCTAGACAAGCCCAATCTATGAAAGTCTTGTCAAAACAGACTCTTCCCTGTACATCCAAAACCATCAAGGACCACATCGATACCCTCGCTCCAGCATTGGCCGACTTAACTCTTTCGTGACTCGAACATTCCCATCCTCCCCCCCCTTGAAGCACTCACTTGTGTTCTTCTTAAGAAACCCTCAGCCGACCCCTACTGTCCGGCTAACTATCGCCTGATCTCCATTACTCTTTTCCTGGGCAAACTCTTGGAAAAGCTAGCCATCTCCAAGCTTAGTCTTCACACTGAATCTGTTGGTTGTCTCCATGAACATCAGTCTGGCTTCAGAGCAACCAGAAGCACGGAAATTACTCTGAACATCTGTGAAGACATGCTCTCTAACCTTGATGCCAACCACCCCTCTGCCCTCATCTTACTTGATCTCTCTTCTGCTTTTGACAAGATCAACCATGCCATCCTGCTCAACCGGCTGCTTGGTAGCCTGGGTATCACTTATCAGGCCCTGGCCTGGCTGACCTATTTCCTCTCTGACCGACCCTCCCAGGTCCAACTTGGGTCCTTCCTCTCCCCTCTTTCTCACTCTCTACCTGTGGTGTTCCACAGGGGTCTAACCTTTCTCCCTGGCTGTTCAACCAATACCTGGCACCTATCGCCCACCGCATTGCTGCTCTCTGTGCTATGCGGATGACACTCGGCTCACTTTCATGCTCCCCTCAGACACCTCTTCCCCCCCCCACCCTCTCATCCCAGATTGTCTGTCTGCAAGCCAGGAGTGGTGTGCCGCCAAAGATCTCTGCATTAATGCCAATTAGACTGAGATCCTCCTCATTGGCACACCTGCACCTTCCTTTTTCCCCCGTCACTCTCTGGCCGCCCACACTGGGCCCTCTTCCTGCTCCAACCTGTGAGGCTAAGAACCTCTGGGTCATCTTTGACTCCACACACTCCTTCTCTCCTCACATCTCTGACGTCTCTAAGAAGTCAAACTACCAGCTGCACCTCATCAGAGGTATTGTTCCTTTCTTCACCTTCCCCCAGAAGTTCACTGTCTCCAAAGCTAGGCTGGACTACTGCAACAGCCCCTTTCTAAATCTGCCTACCTCTACTCTCTGTCCCCTACAACTCATCCAGAACAGGACTGTTAGACTTGTCCTCAAGTCCAGGGATCATATCTCTCCAGCCCTGAAATCTTTCCATTGGCTCTCAGTGGCAGCAAGGGTCAAGTTCAAGACCCTCGGCATTGTCCACAAGGCCTTGTTGGACCTGGGACCGCAATACCTCCAATTCTCTCTCCGTAAATATCTTCCTACTCTAGCTCTTCGCTCCTCCACCTAGACGGTCAACCTCCCTTTAACTTGAGCAAAACCATCTCCGGTTCCGGAAACACCTCAAGACCTTACTCTTTGCTTCCGCTTTCTCTCTTCCTCCCCCCTGCTGATCTCCTGTCTGATACTGCACTGGTCACTTGGTTATCCTCTGACCTCGGCCCTGGTCCCTGCCCAGCCAGCTGCCAGCCGCACTGCCTCCTGGCATCCCTTGCACTTGTGGTCTGTATCTGTAACCCTACAGTCCCCTTCCTGCACTTATTAGAACACTTGTTGTCTGCACTTTTTTCACTCGCACTTGCCACCTGTTGGCTGCAATACTTGTAGTTTTGATCCCATGTCCTGCACTTGCCCGTTCCCCCCCCGCTGCGCGACCTCAATATCACTAGGCCTAGTAAGCTTGTTGTTTTTGTCTTCCCCATGTTTCCCCTTGCTTGCCTCGTCGCTCCTTGAAACACTTGTGTATAGACGAGTTATAAATGCCTTATCATATCATGAGGCCCAGCGGTCTCTAGAAGTACAAGGCCATGGTCGAAGAACTTGTCAGAAAGAGAGCATGTCAAACGGTTGCCCCGAATCATCTTCTGTGTCAGAAAGACTCTGGCCATGCAACAATCCCAAACAAAGCCTATGAATGGCAGCCTCTGGGTTGGCATCAAGGGGGACTTTTCTGGGTTCACTGACGGACAAAGACAAAACTAAAGGATCTAGCCGGACCCAAAAAGAGCCCTGAAACCCTGCAGCAAAGGCCCCAAACAGTCTTCATGGTAAGGGTAGATGCAAATGGCCTCTACCCTAGGAAGGCTGCCATCACAGACATTTGGATGACTACTTATGGTACTGCCTTGAGCTCTAAGGGCAACATCCTGTACTGAAACAGACGCTCCGTGAGGAAGTAGCATAGAAAGCACCAGTGCAGTTCAAAAGTCGGTATATGCAGATGGGAGTTCTTCAGAATACCTGCACAGATCCAATCATCCTGGCATGGAGTAGACGAGATCAATGCTGGTGTAATCTTGAACCACTGCAAGTGAGAAAGTTGGAGGACAGGTCCAGGATAGTGTGCAGGCCTGCTTGCTTGTTGCTCAGCACTGAACAGTCTGGTGAAAATCCTTGTCCCCCCCGCTCCCCTGGGTTTGAGTGTGGATGTCCAAGAGATTCAGGAACTCAGAAGATAAAGAGCTCTGAGCTGGAGTAGAGAATGCCGGGAGGGAGGAGTTTGAGTAAATGGGTAGGCGGTAGCCCCCACGTGGTGACCGAGAGGACCCAAAGGTCCAAAGAGATTTCCCACCATTCCTCCAGATGGAAAAAGACCCTCCCTTCCACCAAGTGGAATGAGGCTGAATGGCTTCACATGGTTTTTGTTTATGATCGGAGGTGATGGGAAGAACCCCCTGGGGGCAGAGAATTGTATGTTCTTCCAAGGCTCTCTGAGAAAAATAAAAGGCATTCAGAGCCAGTTTAGCAGCACTACCAGGGACTCCTCCGGACGCATGCTTGTATTTTTTCTGAAGCTCCTCATCTGTTGAGGAACAGAAAAGTTTTGAGCCCCTGAAAGGAAGGTCCAGGATTTTGTCTACAATGTCTGAAACAAATGTAGTTGCCCTCGAGGAGGTTATGTCGGCCTAGAGCAAAAAAGACTGTCAGGCCAGAACCCATGAGGGTCCTCTAGCCCACCCGACAGCCACAGGTTTCGAGGTGAGGGTGAAGAGGGGGGGGGGGGGGGGGGGGGGGGGAAACAGCCTTCAGAGGAAGCAGACAACTGCACTTTCTGGACAAACAGGTTGGAGCCAGAAAGTGAGGGTGGCACTGTTTGAAATGCTAGATGGCCCAGGAATCTCTTGTGCCACAGTGATTTAACCAAGGTGGCTCCCATTTTGTGACCTTTCCCGCCTTCTGCCATCTTCCGTTACAGTTTGGGTACTTTGGCACCTTGCGGGGAACCTCTGCCTTGCTGGAATGCTTACCAGTCGCGACCCCCTTGGAGGAACCAGGTGACTCAGCCCTTTAGCACAGATGTCCGCTGTGAGCACCTTGAGGAGTGTGTGTCTTGGTTTAAACTTTAGCCCCCTTGATGGGGTGGGGGAGACGTTGTGCATCAGACCCGAATCCCACCCCACCCCACCCCTCCTGCCCCCTCCAAGAGTGGGGAACCTCAGAAAAGATTCTGGTAGTTCAAGGATCACTGGGACCCCTCCCGGACACAGACCGCCTGGAAGGAGTCTAACTTGGGTACCCAAAGAGAAGGACGATCATATACTGCTTTTCAACTGCAGGAACTCTCTAAAATGTTGTGGCAGGGTTCTAGTAAATGGCTCTTCCGAGCCTTGCAGGCTGCGAGTGAGCATGCAACCCGACAAGGCATTTCAGCAGCGGTCCCACTGATGTTCTGGGCCCCGGCACTTCAGGCAGAGTGAATGAGTATCCGTGATGGTGAGCGGCTTTTCGCAGCACAGTCCGACCCACAAACAGGTTTTACCCGGCATAGATGAGGTAACCTGAAGCGCTGCTGAAGAAGGTGTAGCCAAGTACAAATGAAGAAATAAAAAGGAGAATAGAAATAAAAGTAGCACAAAGACCACAGCGCCAGAGCTCCATCGGGACAGAGTAAAGGAGCGAAGAGGCGAGGATGGGGGTGGATTCTGGAATGGCGTGGCCACATCACGCATATAAGCAACCAGTAACATTTAAATGAATTTTTTATTGCAACAAAATGTTCCCGTCCCTGCAAGAGGGACCTCCCACAAGTATGGAGGAAGGGGGACAAGAATTCAGGGTATTCATTTGTTGGGGGAACTCCAAAAGAGAATGTGTCAATCATAGCTTTTGACACCATGGGGTCTTTGATACTCATGTGGCATGGTCTGCCATGCAAAAGGTGGTTTAGGGATTCAAAGGACCCACAATATCCATCCATATTTTCGCAAAAGGCTGCCCAACCACTGGTAGTTAAATCATAGGATCCTTTGTCTACCCAGCTGACTTACCAGAAGCTTGGCAAGTGTGGCAGGAGTTCCCAAACTCCTTAATTTGTACACCCATCCAAAGGCAGTAGAAAATGGGCCGACAACCTGTCTGCTGTCCTGATCACTCTTAAGTGACCTGTCAAAGGACGATGGTGCTCCAAGTCCAGCAGGAACCCCCTGTGGCATTGGGGAACAACCAATATCCAGCCACCCAGTGCCTCAGAATTATTTGGTTCACTGTACAGGAAACCATTCACCCAGTGCAAACTGAACAATACAGGGACCTTATCCTGAGTGTTTCTCTGTCTGTTTTCGCAGACCTGCCAGAGAAGGGCAGTCTCTCTACACCTGGGAAAAGTCAGCCCGACATGTGCCTCTAGCTGAGGAATCTTGTTCAGTTCTGGCTCCCCCTCCCCCCCCTCATGTCTGGCACTACCTTGTCCTCCATTTCAGGCTAAATTTTCACACCAGTGGACAACCCAGAAATCAATCTTGTGCTACACCAGTAGGCACATCAGTGGCCACTGGGACCCTCCCACACAGGAGCAGACACCTCAGTGGATTTAGACTAGGCACTACAGTTCTCTCTGCCGCAGAAAGAACCTCTGGCCCATGGCCCAAGCGCTACTTCTCTGGATGCTTGCTTCGTCTTCGATCTAGTGACCCGTGTTATTATTTTAAGATCAGGAAGGTCAATGCCTAAAAGACAGCCTACTGCAATGGCGTCTTGTACTGTCAAGTAGCACACGAGGCATGCACCTCCAGCAAAACTTTACCATTGCTCATTGGCTGGGCTGTCAAACCCTCCGACGCTGCAATCTGGGCCTTGAACATACTGCCTGTCTTGTGCACACTGTCGCCTTACACCAGTGCAACTAGCAGCTGTGTCTCCCAGCATTGGACCTTAGTTCCCATTGATGAAGAAATTATTAGTTGTGTGTATTTTTAGTAAGACTTTTTTTATAGAATCTTGGTGGGATATCCTTTCATTTTGGTAGCACAGTACTATTGTTTGGATACTTCCCATGTTATCTCACACACACCCTTTTGAAGAGTACATCTTACCCATGGCCCTATCATTGACTCCTACCATTAAAGAGGTGCAGGAGGTGCACCAGTTATGTTGCGCCCGTTTCACCTTTAGCATTGAGATCATTGCTGGTTTAGTAGTGTGGGGGTGCATATGAGTTTAGAACCCTTACGCATCCCTGTACATCTACTGGGTAGCAGCTATTTGTTTACAAAGACACCCAAGAAAAAGATGCAGGTTTTCACTAGTAGCAACCATATTTACACTGGAGATCACACACGCTAAAACAGATACCTGCTCTTACGAACTACAACTCGTACAAGTAATCCCTGCACAATGAACTACAAAAGCAAAACACAAACCACATTCAATTGTGTAAAAAAAAAAAAAAGAAGAAAAACGTTCAATACTCCCTAAAATGAAAAATCAGCCCATTGGAGCACAACAGCAAGATGTGACTTGGGAGAAACTAACTGAAAAAGCACACCTATGTTACCATATGCTCTTAAGAACATAGCAGCAGACTGCATGCTGAGTTTGGGTACCCTTCCACACCAATGCAAAACGTGGCTTAAAATCGGTCAGGAACAGCAGACAGAAAACAGCACCCATGACGACACAGGGTGCCAACAGCTGCACTGCTGTAGCTTTAAGTTAAATATCCCCAGGAGGACAGGAGCAGAAAAACCATTGAACCCGGTATGCCTCCTACCAGAGTTAATGAAACAATCTGACATTTGATTTAAAAACTGGGACTGGTGGAAGGCAGTATTTCTATTATTCGGCAGCTAAGTCTAGCTCTGGGTGGTCATGCTGTGCATGGGCGCGGACAGCGTAGGAATTGGCCCAGAACAAGACCGAGCAAAGCAACGGCAAAGCTGGTCTTGCCTCCGGGGCACTGCTGGAGCTCCCAGATCGCTTTCCAGGACGAGTCTTGCAGTGCGTTTAGAAAACCACAATACAGAAAAAGAAATACATCCTAAGGAGCTGTCCACATTTGAATGTATGTGTTGCAATTTATAGAAATTTTTGTTAGGGTCAGTATTGTGACCAATGAAAAGAGCAGAATGCAATTTCCATTACTCGCCCAAAAGAATTTCTTCCCGAATCACGATTACAGACATGTTTCAAATGTACAATTGTGGGCATTCTTATGGTCCCAAAATGCGCTTTGCGTTTATCCAAATCGCCAGGTTTGGGATCCATGAATTGATACAGTGTTGCACCACCTGGCCTGATGCCACGTCCCTATTCCCCACCACCTTCTCCCACCCCACCGCACCCGGAGTAAAGGCATATAGAGTACATTCTTTGTTCGTTATTTCCAGCACTGGGCGGGTACACCCATTATTAACATCAGGGCGCTGGTTTTGCAGATTGAGCCGGTAAATGGCTGTGGCTCCTGCTCCATGCTTACCTGATGAGTGTGCAAAGTTGAACCTTCCCTCTGTTTCCCCTCTATATTTCACCAGATGTCAATAGGCTTCCGGTGGGCGCTAGCATGTCATCCTGTCATACCCCCAGGCCGCCGCCTAGTCGAGTAGGCTCCCCAGGAGGAATGACAAACATCTTAAACACCTGCAACAGGAGAGAAAGCTGTGCAGAAAACAGCAATCTGCCTGGAATGTGCTAAGGAGTGCAATGCAATGCGTCTTTTTTTTTTTTTTTTTTTTTATTGAAATATAGCTGAATTTAATCAACTTTTTTCAAAAAGAATTTACAAATTTATAATAAAAGATACAACATAAACATCAACCTGATTAATAAAATTACATCACTGTGTAACCCGCCTAATCTGTAACATAGGAAAAGTATGAGCCACATTTATCATGTATTTGTGCATTTCATTTCATCAGTATATACTTAGGATTCGAATACATTATTCACCTCATATCCTCACCTCATACATCCTTCAGTCTAAAATATCACCTGCCTTCAAGTGTAATGCATTTAAAAAATTAACCATAGCGATTTTTAGGCTCATTTTTGCACGATTGATTAAGAAACACCATCTTAATTCCGGGGGTACACTTGCCACCACTAACATTTGACTTCCGAAACATTTTAGTCTTAATGAGGTTAGCGCTAAACATTCAATGATCAGATGTTCTAGGGTTTCCTTAATTGTTCGGTCATTACAAAATCTGCAAAAATTTTCATTTTTAGTTATTTGTTTGCGCAAACAAAGTAAATCTCTAGTGTGCCATAGGTTTAAGCGTATTCTTATGATAGAGTGGCGCAATTGTGGGGAAGAAGCTTTAAGTAAATATTGTTCTGCCACTCCCATTTTCTTTTCCGTCAGGTAAGCCGTGTTAATGAATTTATAACGAACACATTTAGCACGCGTTTCAATCCAATCATATAACAATATTTTTTGTTTCGCTCTTGCTGGATTCATAATCAAAGTTTCTAAGTTAACATCCGCTAAAGACATAATATTGTATATGTATTTAGTCCATTTAATGATGAACAGATGGGTGGAAGTAAAAATGTACGATGATAAAACAGCAAGCAGACAATTTTCGTTGGAGTTAGTCAAACATTTGCGTAGCAAAGCACACATCTGCCAATGATATTTGGCACTTAGGGATGTTAGACCTAGCTCATATCTTAATATGGGGCCTGGAATGGCTTGAGGAACTTGGAGGATCTGTCTCCAGAAGGTGGCTTCGATTTTATCCAGGCTATTAATTGAGATACTAACTTTTGTTTCTAGTCCATAAAGCAATACCGGTGTAATTTTTTGTAACCAGAAATGGAGTGCCGGCAGAATGGAAAACTTGCCAAATTTGTAAAGGATTAGTTTTGATTGTGAGATAGCAGATGTTATGCGTCAGAAATGGGAGGCGAGGAGTGAAGCCCATCCAAGCACACAACCAGAAAGCAGAGAGAACATGGCGCTCTGCTCCACAAAGCGTTTCAGTCGTCATTTCTCCTCTACTGGCCTGAGAGGAATTTGCCTTCTGCTAGAGTACCCGTATAGCTCGCGGTCTTTGTCCCAGGTGTCACATTAAACAAGTTTTCTGCAGCCGGCTTTCTCAGAGACCAGCAGTATTCCATACATTTATGAGGGCGCGAAAAAGGTGTGACAGAATTCTTAAAGTGGGAGGTGTGTGCCAGCTTGCTCTGTGAAGACCACCAGTCCGACCAGATTACACCAAGATGTAAACAACTTGTGTATTTATTTTTCTAGTAAGACATCTGCGAATTCTGTCAAAATCGGAGGCTCGGATTACGCTCAACTCTACTCTTTACTTCTCAAGCAGCTTCTTTACAAAAACACTTAAAAACTACAATATCCATGAAAACCAGTCTCTTTGTAGTTTAAACTTGGTAGGGTGAGAAAAGTCCACGTGCCCCTGCCATCCACTCCCTCGGAAGCGATACCACTCCCGACTGGCTAACTCTCTTCGTATTTCTTTGCTGCTCCAGCAGCAGTTAAGTAGCATTCTATTCTATACTCAAAGCCTGCAGGGCCACGAGTGCCTGAACCCTCCCCCCAGGATCGCCACCTAAGAAGCATCGCAAGCACACAAGGTCAAGGTTCAGCAGAAGCAGAGGTCGGGGAGAAGACACCTTCCTATACAGCCTAGATGGACAGCTGGGCAGACCGCCTCTGAAAAGAACCCCGATGAGGGAGAAGATCAGTCCTCAGATGCGGGGCGGCCGCATAAAGCCTCGAAAAAAAGCAAGATGATAGGGGAAAAGGATGGCCTGTTTGACTCGGATAGCCTCGTCCACCCCAGGTCAGCAGAGTGGGAGCTGCCAGAGAGGATAGCAGCCTATCTGGGAAGCTGCTACGCATGCCCCAGGACAAGTAGGCATGCAACAAGCACAGGGCCAAGTGCCCTCAACCTTGTCTGCCCACCAAGAGCCCCAGAGATCCACGAGCGCAGGCTCTTGTTTATGGGGCGCTTCAGGAGAGATGTCAAGAAGGGCATTGACCGCTCCTGGACAGCATGCCAGGATAAAGTATTAGACTTGGTTGGGCCCCTGGCGGAGGCCAAGCAGCTGCAAGCTGTCAATCCTGAGGTTCTAGTGGGCTGGGCGCAACAGGAAATTTGACTCCTTGGAAGTGCCAACTGCGCCCTGGCTACTGAACGCAGGAGTTCAATCCTGGTGAAAATAGACTACAAACTGGGGGAACTTGTCTCGTCTGATGCTGCAGGAGCCTCGAACGAGAAGCTGTTAAGCAACTCCTCCATCAAGGACATGAGCAGGTTTGTCAACACATTTACCGCTCTCAACAAAGCACAGTCGTCCCTAAAGCAGGTTTTCGGCCAGGAGTTTTTGGCAGGGCTGGCAGGGGCGGCTCTGCCAGCCATTCCTCCGGCTTCAGGGTCCCTCCCAGGAGAAGCTAGTGTTTCCATGAAGACTGAAAGCCAAACCCCTTCTTTCCCATCCAGGGGGAAGTGGAGAGGGAGAGGCTGGAGACACAGCAGAAAGCAGCAACCCACCAATTCAGGCGAGGCTGCTGGCCACGCCATGCTGCAATCTTTCACTTGCGCAGGGAAATGGTTAGAAATTACCAAAGATGCATGGGTGCTGCAGGCAGTGCAAGATTTTTGCTTATAGTTTTATCAGCAGCCCACGCAGGCGCAGTTGCCCAGGCCCATAGTGTTTGCAGCAGAAGACGAGCGCCTGCTAGAGGAAGAGATTACGCACTGCATCACAAGGAGGCGATGGCACCAGCAGAGGCCGGCACAAGCTCATTTGTAAGCAACATGCTTCTGGTGAGACGCAAAGTCAAGCTATGTCCAGTGATCAACTTGAGGGACCCCAATGCCTTCCTAGTGTTTGACCACTTCAAGATGGAGGGCATCCATCTACTGCGAGACATCCTCCAGAAGGGAGATTGGCTTGCGAGGATAGATCTGACAGATGATAACCCCACGGTTGTTAGGAAAGATTTCCCTTGGGTGCAATTTTCCCTCCATTTGTGTACCTCCGCCCCCCCAAAACGTTTGCTTTTGTTTGGCTTACCCAACCTGACTTTCCAGTGGAGCACAACCTTCAAGCTGCACTCCTCTGGGCTTTCGCTCATTTGTTATGCGGAAACTGACACGCCCTTCCGGCTGTCAGTACTGGCAAATTATGTTTCCCTTAGTCTTCGACTATGTTGCCATTTCTTGGTAACTTTATCTATGTGCCAAGTACCTTACAGTACCGCACGTAGGTGGGCTGGGGCCATAAAACAAAATGACCCCTAAGGATTTTATGGCGTTTGTACAAGGGTGCCTAGGACGAACTGGTGGCAACAGTTTACTTTTAAAGCATTTTAAAATAGTTTTTATTGACCATAACGCGCTTACCTCATTTGGCCCAAGACTGTGGCGAAAATGGCTGTGCCACAAAGTCTTTTGTTCTGCCCTTTGGCCATTTTGTCCCTTTGCTTTCCCCCAGGTCGAGACACCCAGGTATTCCTTATTAAAGATTACAGCCTCTTGCAAAAAACGCATTTTTCGTGTGGTCCTGCATGTCACGCGTGCTAGTGCCCAGGAAGAGGATTGGGACTGTCTGCTCCCAATCCACACTAGTGGGGCCAGTATGTCTGGTAAGCCTGAATGACGAACCACCGTGGGCCACGATTAGCCCAAGCCTGGCCTGCGCGCAAGAGAGCAGATCTTCCACTGGCTATCTAAGATCCGAGTGTGTGTGAAAGTAATCTTGGATAAGAGAAGGGGCTCTGCATCCATTCCAGGTCAATCAACTGAGGTTCACACCAAACTACAGAAGGAGCCAAGTATCCTTAACGAAAGAGCAGACTCTATGAACCGCTGGTGAGGTGCCAGGAAGGTTTGGCACCATGACCCCGCTGTTGTCTCGTCGGACCCCTGCTTTCTCATCGTGCCAAAACGGTCGGCAAGGGCACTTAGCCCCTTTGGAGTAGTGATCCTGGGCCATCCAGTGAACTATCCAGCTCAAACCCAGGGTACCGTACAGGAACGCTGCCGTCCAGAGTTGAGACTCGAGACTTTGGGAATCGCTTACTTCTGGACCTGGGCCATCTCCCGCCAAACCTCATTGTCCCATCTCCCCTGGGTCGCGATTTATATAAGAGTGCCACACTGCAAGCATTTGCAGCCCCTGTGTCGACTCTAAGTGCCTGCAGACCTGCCCCACCATGTCCTGAGACATGCTGCACCGGAACTATCCTCCTTTCTTCGAAAGCTGAGAAAAGGCTACTGTCCCCGCAGCCACTGAGAGCCGCAGTGTCCTGTATTTGCAGGGGTGAAACCTACTAGCAAAGTGGACTAGACTGGCAAAGTTTGTTCCGGACTGTGTCGAGGGTCAGCAAGTACTCTGATCACTTACCAGTGACCCCAAGGTACATCCATCTGTTTTTACACACGAGAATTCCTCAAAAGATACTTGCCTTGTTTGGCCTAACCTGCGCTTCCCAGCTATTCCCAAACTCTTAAAGTTGCTCTGTCTGCAAGGGTATAGGACTTCATTCTTCATCGCCTCAAGCCTCTTCCCGAGCAGCTACAGCCCCTTCAAGAACCTACTTTTCACTTTACGCACGACCGTGCGTTTGTTTAACGCCCTGCTGTACTTTTAGCACAAGGCTCCTCACTTCGTAGAGCCGGACTACATTAATTAGGGATTGACGACGAAGAACTGCCTAATGCGATATCTGTGTTGAACTTACCCCTTTCTGTTGCAGGCTGTTATTTTCTCCCCTCACATCAGCATTAGGCTAAACACATCTTGATTATGTGTTACATAGTGAATAAGCATGTGTGGCAATTGTTTTTCTTGATATGGTTTAATCGTGTTTTGTTATAAAGACCTATAGTATATGTATTTTTGATATACCTCTGTCTAAGGGTAATCTGTGGAGTTTTACTTTGTGTGCGCATTATGGGCTTCCGATCACCTTCACCCCTCCTGAGGATTAGTCTTGACTGCCTGCCAAGCTACCGTAGATTGTTCTGGTTTATCCAGAAGGTTCCCCTGTTCCACTAAACTAGGATGGACTCCTAAACCTCTGCCCACCAAATCAGAGTTTATAAATCCATCTTAACAACGGTGCCCATTGCAAGCAGTTTTGTCGCTTCCTGCAGGTCCCCTGGCACGACCAAAGGTGGGAATTCACCAATCTCCCGTTCGAGTTGGCTTCAGCACCTTGGTGCTTTGCCAAAGTAATGAAGCCAGTTGTATCCATGTTGAGGGAGCAGGGTACAGGCTCATGATCTACCTGGACGGTGTGTGCCGTATGTGTCAGGCCAGGCATCTGTTGCAGGAACAGGTGGCGAATGCAGTCTTGCTACTGCAGGAGCTAGGATTCCTGATCAACTGGGACAAGTCAGAGGTAGACCCATCTCAGACGATGGAATTACTGGGCTTCGTGGTGGATTCCACGTTAGGGACTCTCAGCCTGCCCTGGCGAAGGTCAACATAATCCAAAAAGAGATCAGAGGGAGATGGTCAGGAGAGGAACTCAGTCTACACATCAATTGCCTGGAGCGACTAGCAGGCAACTTTGCAGTGAAGTGCTGGATGCAGGAGAGAGCGCACAGTTGCATTCTGCTCAAGATGGACAACGTCTTACAGTCTGATACATCGACCGACTGGGAGGGATGAAGTCCAGGATGCTAGCGGAGCTAACAAAGGGCTTCTGGCACTTGTCCCTCAGAAACAATGTCAGCGTGACAGCAGAATATCTACCGGGGCTACAGAACAAAGTAGCCAATTGTAACTCGAGTTACCTCTGGGATTCAAGCGATTGGCAGCTAGACCCGGAAGTGTTCCGAGATCTTGGCCCAGCAGGGGCCTTGTCGGACAGAGTTTTTCACCTCCAAGGCTCAACAGGCAACTGAAGCGGTTTTACAGTTGGGAGGCTGGACCCGGAGGCGACAGCGACAGATGCCTTCCTTCAGGCTTGGGGGCCCGGCATGGAGTATGCGTCCCTGCCATTCTTAATGATAGCGCGGGCTCGTCACGCCACATTGGAAGGGGCAAGCAGGGTTTTCAAGTCTGTTAGAGCTCTTATGTCAGCCTCCCATCTCACTTCCTAGACACTTGACAATCTTGTGGGGGCCCAGTAGGCAAGAGGCACTCGCTGGTTCTGGCAGGCAGCCTGAACTTGATAACCTGGACGATTTCCAGAGAGCCTAGTCCCTGCCAGGCATTTTGGGCAAAGCTGAACAATTCATCGGGAATCCTGGGCCCCAGAGACTAAGAAAGCGTACAAGATCACCTGGGGGAGATGGCATAGCTGGTGTCTGGCTAGGGACATCCATCCCTTGTAGAGCAGATGTAGTGCACATGCTGAATATCTTGGCCACGCTGGCAGCACAAGGTGAAACTTACCAGACAGTCAATATGGCACATTCAGCCATTGCAGCGAGGCATATGCGAGTGTATGGTCTTTACATCGGGGAGCACCCTCTGATGTGCAGGCTACTCAAGGGAGTCAGACCCTTGAAGCCTCCAGCACCTAAATTCACCGAAGTGTGGGACGTAGATAGACTTCTTAGACTTTCAGTCCTGGCTAGCAAACAAAGATTTATTACGAAGGTGCAGTCGGCCAAACTCTCGACTTAACTCAGCCTCGTTTCATGCAAAAGGAAGTCAGACGTTACAGGTTTGGAGATTGCCATTGCCGTCGGGAGTGACCCTTCACATCACCAAGACAGCCAAAAGCAGGATCAAAGCAGTGACTTGCCCAGCTTTCCCAGACCAACCGAAGCTGTGCCCAGTGAAGTGCCCGATAGCCTACAAGGCTTTGATGGCTCAATTCAGGCAGCGCGTTCAGTCTTGCTTCTTGTTACCTATGCAGAAGTCTTTTAAAAGGTGGTTTCCACAGTCACTCTTCCAGGGTGGATACACTGATGCATGCAGTAGACAGACACCGATATTTAGGCTTACAGAGCCCACTCAATGCAAGGGGCCTTGGCTTCCAAAGCATTCAGCGTAGGAGCGTGTCTGGAAGATATCATGAAAGTTGCTGACTGGTCCAACAAGTCAGACTTTAAGACCTTCTAGTTTAGGCCAATTGAACAATGTCAATGTTGGTGTAAGTAAGCTTTAAACAAGCGTAATCTGAGCCTCCTTGACATAGAATTCAGATTTTCCCTACTATCGTAACAGAAAGTCATAATTCTATTAAAGACAAGGAGGTGAAGGATTACCCCACCCAAGCAATTCTGTAAATGTGCGTATGGGAGCTTTATGAGTGGCGTAGTGCGACAGACCATGTGTTGCGATTGCCCATCCAAGGTTTAGCATCCAGTCAATGTCGTATATTCTGGTTTTCCTTGCAAGTGCAGATGCCAAACCAGCGTCTTCGTGTGGTTATAAAGCATTTACCGTTTGGGACACCAGTTTCCATTGGTGACTAGGAAAGAGGAAGAGAGTTAGTCAGTCAGGAGCAGTATAGCTTCAGAGGGACTGGATTGGGATTGGATGGGAGAGTCACATGGACTTTGTTCTACCCCTAACAACTTTAAACTAGACAAGGACTAACAGTGTTTTTGTAAAGTAGCTGCTTGAGAAGTAAAGAGTAGAGTTGAGCATAATCCTTTGCCTCTGTGTCTTTAATAGAAGTATGACTCTGCTAAAATAGGGAACATCTGAATTATATGCAATAGATCAGATTTTATGAATAAAACAAGCTGCTCTTCTTTCGATTCGCTCAGTTTTGTAAAGTAGGTCACTGATTTTTCTGCACAATGCAATAGGCCAGTGTCCAATTTGTATTCTATGAATGAAAGATCTAGCCCAGCTTTCTCTGTGACCAGGGAGAGCAAGCCAGAGGACTAACCCCATACTATGTCCCCGAAGGTCCCTCTGAGAAACTAACAAAAACTGCATTCCCATCATTTTTTGTTTTCCTTTGATGGAGGCCTCGAGCCTTGTAACAGCTGTGCAAGACATGAGTATGAACGACGGTCTCAAGCAGTTAAAACCTTTTCGGATTACATTTCCAGAACCGCCATGTTCATGCATTCCGCAATGCAACCGATGGATTACAAACCAACAACTGTTTCAGACCTCATTATACTGAACAAGCAGATCTCCCAGTTTATTTTCGTGGGTGGGGAATGGTCGGGATATTTGAGAAAAATGGGCAAAACAGTGCATTGTGAAGCACATACCGTCTTACAAAAATAAAACCTGCTCATCACGTCAAGATTAGTTGGCACATTATGTTCATTTGAAAACACCACAAATCACATTAAAACACCAACAACCGGACAAATTGACACGTTTTAGGAGCAGATTAGACCCTAAAAAACAAAATGGGATTGTAGCTAAAACTACACAGGTGATATGAAGTAGCACAATGCAAACTAAAGTCAGCCTAAACAATCTTTTGTGGACTTTGCTAATGGACTATCAAGAAACAACCACCCTCAGAGTGTATGGTACCACCATCAGGTCAGGACAAACATTTGCTTCATGCATTAATCGGACACTGTGCAAATGGCTGCAGACGTAAAGACACACAACATGGAACACACCATGGAACACCATGGACCAGTACAGAAAAGGGGAATTTTTAATGAAGGAAGACATATTATATGAGACAAGTTATGGAAATACTGCAAAGGAAGAGTACACTACCATTATGCACATAGACATTTACAATAAAACAATCTGTTAACATGCGGGTGCCACAGCAGAGGGTGTAAGGTGTCTGGTTTTGACGATGCCATCAGGCCTTCTTTCATTCAAAGTCATATAGAAGGAAGGAAAAATTCTAATCGAACAAAGGCCAGAATAGTATTAATCTGAAACCAAAGAAAACTTTCTAAATAAGTGCCCCACTGGTGAGCCTAGAGGTGAGCCATACATCGTTCCTGCCCTTAAAAACATCAAAACAAATTAATAAAGCATTTTTTATAAATATACTTTTCCAATCAATAAAGGGCCATGGAATATACGACGCCCCAGAACAAGGCTCCCTGTACTGAAAAATACAATCTCTATTTGCAGAAACCAGTCGATCTTTTTACATGAGAACATCCTAAAAGTTCGATGTTCTTTGTAGAAGAACCATTTTGCAAAACTATGCACACTAGTAGGAATGAGTAGGAGAATAAAGCTTAAGTATCTCTTTGTATTAGGTTGTGCAAAATGTTTGAATGTTTAAATGTGTTTAGGCTAAAAGAAAGGGTCATTGTAGCTGAATCAAAAACATTTGGAACGGGTGGACTATTTATATCCATACACCATTGCCTATAGAAAGCACAAAGAATAGGGAATGTGTAGGTGTCATGTGCCCTAGCATGCGCAATGGCTTGCTGTGAAACAAACATGCAAAAAGTTGAGGGATGTCCATATTTCTTGGATATCCCTCAAGCTATGCATTTCCATCTGTACTGAAAAGGGGTCAGCAGTCAAGAAGAATCCTTACATGTCCATGGGTGTATTGCCTGCAAGGCTTCCTGTGCGTCAGCCAAGGTGTGGGTTGACATGTCTTGCTAGGTGGCACCACAAGCAGGGAGGTCTTCCGATGCCCCGGAGAAGGGGGTGGCAGTAAATGACAGTGGGTGGAGTGCATCAGAAGGTCCTGCCTTGGTACCAGTTGGAAGCCAGCAGCCCTCAAACGGGAGTTGTATAATATTTTGAGGCTCTCTGGCTGGTATATCAGGGGGCCGAGAGGACCCAGAAAATGAGAATGGTTTCCACATGCCCTACGGTTTAGTTGAACAAGTTACTTAACCCTGGTAAAGTTCTTTCGACTGGATGTTCCTCCCAAGTAATCCTCATCTTTGATGTTCCGTATCCAGCCTCCGATGCTTTGGAATATTTGTTTTGGCAGAGGGCACTGTGCGTCGACTATGTCCCTCGAGGGCCTCCGTCTGGAGGATGAGGTCATTGAAGGAATTTATATCACGCGCAGCGCCCGTTGTCTTCAGTTCTGTTTTTCCTAACAGCAGAAAGGCCTGCAAAAGTACAGGAATGACAGTACTCGGCCTTGAAAGAACAAAAGCTGTAATTGCATGGGGAACATTCTACTGTGGGGTAGGTTGGGAGGGCAGTGAGTAACTAGTTGAAAGAAAGTTACCAGGGGTAAGTAACTTGTTCTTCGAATGAATTGTCCCCTCCAATGTATTCCTCATCTTTGATAGACTCCCAAAGCAGTGTTTGATTTGGTGGAGGGAGTAGAATTTATATTTTAATGGTTTTCATGAACCGAGTGCAGGACTGCTTTTCCAAAGCTCCCATCCTGACCGAGGGAAGATTCCGGGCAGTAATGCTTTGTGAACGTGCGATTAGTAAACCACGTTGCTGCTTAACAAATACTTTTTATAGGTACACCCCTTTGCAGGGCTGTAGAGGTAGCTCTGCCCCTGGTGGAATTGGCCCTTAAACCTTCAGGAAGATCCTTCCCTGCCAGCCTCTAACATTCTGAAATAGCCAGAAGGAACAAGTTACTTACCTGTAACTGTTGTTCTCCAGCATGGGTCTGGCATGGATTCACATGCTCATGAATATTCCCCGTCGTCAGGCTGGGAATCCTCGGTAAAGAAAAAAAAAACAGTATCAGTTTCGTTTCTGATCTGTCTTTCGTAGTAATAACCAATCACTGGTCTCTGCGTCATACTGACCACAGCCAATGACTGCCCTCTACCTAAGCACCGCCTCTGGCAGCCATCTTCAGATTTGGAAGCACGTGAAGTGGCAGTATGACCAAGTGAAGAGCCGCAGAGGGGTAGGCGGGAGGGTTCGCATGTGAATCCATGCCAGACCCATGCTGGAGAACAACAGTTACAGGTAAGTAACTTGTTCCTTCTCCAGCATGGGGTCTGGCATGGATTCACATGCTCATGAATAAAGAATACATAGCAGTACACACATGCACAACCACGGGAGGTGGCAAAGGCTCAACATTAAGCATTACATCAAACTCAACATTAAGCATCTTACCTCCTCACCAGGCTCACCTCAGGCGAACAGGTTGCGCAGCACTGCTTGGCCGACCCTGGACTCCTCCCTGGAATCCCGATCGACGCAGTAGAACTTCGTGAAGGTGTGCGTCGACCTCCACGTAGCAGCCCTGCATATGTCCAGCAGGGGCACACCAGAAAGGAACGCCGTGGTAGCTGCGATCGCTCTGGTGGAATGGGCTCTCGGACGGCCGGGCAGCGGTCGGTTTGCCAACCGATGACAGTACATGATACAGTCGGAGAGCCATCTGGAAATGGAAGCCTTCGAGAGAGCCTTCCCCCGATTGACAGGTCCAAAGTTCACAAAGAGTTGTGACGTCTTCCGAAAACACTTCGTGCGGTCCACGTAGAACTTCAGCGCTCTAGCCACATCCAGCGAGTGCAAAGTCCTCTCAGCCGGCGACGAAGGCGACGGGAAGAATACAGGCAACACCAAGGGTTCTTTGAGATGGAAGTCCGACGGTACCTTGGGCATGAAGGAGGGGTGCGTCCTGAGCACTACCCTCGTGTCGTGAAAAGTCAAGTACGGGGCCTTGCAGGAAAGGGCCTGGATCTCTCCCACCCGTCGTGCGGAGGTGATGGCCACAAGAAACGCTGTTTTCCACGACAGAAACTTCAACGGGGCCGAGTGCAGAGGCTCGAACGGAGGTCCCATGAGCTTGGTCAGCACCACGTTGAGCTCCCACGCCGGGGCCGGAGCCTTCACCGGCGGGAACGACCTGAACAGTCCCTTCATGAACTCTTTCACCAGACGATGAGACCACAAGGACGTCCGCCCCGTGGTTCTGGCGTATCGGGAGATCGCAGCAAGATGAATCTTGATGGACGCGTGTGCCAGTCCAGCTTTGGCCAGCGTCAGCAGGTACGGCAGAACTTGGGGAGCCGTAATCCGTAGAGGGTTAATCTTCTGTGCGTGGCACCAGACAGAGAACCTCTTCCATTTGTGTCCGTAGCATTTAAGAGTCGAGGACGCCCTGGCCTTTGCAAGAACCTCTCTGCAGTCGGCCGGTATGTCGTATCCTCCAAACTCTAGCGCTGCAGGAGCCAGGCCTGCAAGTTCAGCGATTTCGGGTCGTGGTGGAGGATGGCGCCTCCTTCCCTGGAGAGCAGATCCGCGTCCACCGGCAGCTTGATTGGCGGGGACGCTGACAAGTCCAGAAGGTCCGGGAACCATATCTGCCTCGGCCACGCAGGTGCGACGAGGATCATCCTGCACCGTGACCTCTTGAGCTGGTTGACGAGCCGGATTAGCAGTGGCAAAGGAGGGAACGCGTAGAGGAACAGGCCCTCCCAGGGGAACGAGAAAGCATCGCCCATGCTCCTCGCCTGGGGAAACCTGCTGTCGAACCTCCGGCACTTGGGAGTTCGTCGCCGTCGCGAACAGGTCGATCTGGGGTGTGCCCCACCATCGGAAGAGGCGATCCACTAGATCCTGCCGTAGTTCCCACTCGTGGCACGAGCGCAGCTCCCTGCTGAGTGAGTCGGCGATGGTGTTTTTTATCCCTGCCAGATGAAACGGCACCAGAAACATCCCTTGGGCGACTGCCCAATGCCACAGGTCCTGCGCCTCCTTGGACAGTGCTGGGGACCTGGTTCCGTCCTGTTTTGTGATGTAAAACATGGTGGTGGTGTTGTCGGTGAAGATCCTCACCACCTTGCCCTTGAGGGACGGAAGGAAGGACCCGAGGGCCCAAAACACTGCACAGAGCTCCAGGACGTTGATATGTAAGGATTTCTCTGTCGGGAGCCAAAGGCTCCTTGCGTGCAGATTTTCGGTGTGCGCTCCCCACCCTTCCAGGGAGGCATCCGTGGTCACTGTCTCCTGGTGGGCTGGGGTCTGGAAGTCCATGCCCGCCGTCAGATGCGCGCGGGTGCCCCACCACCGGATCGCTCGTCGGAAACTCTCGTCGAGTGTGATCCTTTCCTCGAAGCTGCCCGTCGTTTGGATCCAGCGCGCGTCCAGGAACTCCTGCAACGGGCGCATCCGGAGCCTGCACATGGGAATGAGGTAGATGCAGGAAGACATCATTCCGAGGAGGGACTTGATGGACCTCACCTTGGCCGCGTCGGCCACCAACATCCGCTGCACCTTGCCCAGGATGGTCCTGGTCCTCTCCTCCGACGGGGAGGCCAGAAGGGACACTGTGTTGAGCCTCGCTCCCAGAAACAGAGTGTCTTGCGTGGGTACCAGGTGGGATTTGGCGTAGTTCACGGAGAATCCCAGGTCCGTGAGAAGTTGGACGGTCCTTGCCGTGTGAACCACGGCGAGCTCCCTTGTCTTGGCTCGGATGAGCCAGTCGTCCAGGTAGGGGTAGACGTGGATCCCTTCGCGGCGCAGCTGAGCCGCCACCGGTGCGAGGCACTTGGTGAACACCCTGGGTGCCGACCGTAGACCGAAGGGGAGGGCTTTGAACTGGTAATGCCGCCCTTGGACCACAAACCTGAGGAATTTTCGGTGCCCCTTCAAGATGGGAATATGGAAGTAGGCATCCTCCAAATCCAACGACGACAGGAAGTCTCCTTCCTCCAGCTGACCCAGGACGTGCTGGAGGGTGACCATCCGGAACTTTTGCGCCTTGATGAACTTGTTCAGACGTCGCAGGTCCAGGATGGGGCGCCATCCTCCCGTCTTCTTCTTCACGAGGAAGTATCTCGAGTAGACTCCGGTGCCCCGAAGCCTCTTTGGGACGAGTTTGATGGCGCCCTTCTTGAGCATCGCCTTCACCTCCAGGAGAAGTTGAGGGACGTGAAGTTCTTTCCTGGCCACGGGGGGGACGCGCGGACACTTTCTTTGAAACTCGAGCGCGTGGCCCCGGGCCAAGGCGTCCAGCACCCAACGGTCGGTGGAGATGGACTCCCACACGCTGACGAAGCTCGCCAGCCGGCCTCCCACCGGGGTGCTTCGGTGGGGGCCCGACCCCCCGGCCGGTTCAATCCTGCTTCGACGAGGCTTTAGCGCCTTGTCCTTGGCGACGACGGCGGAGTCCGCCAGGCTTGCCTCGTCCTCTGTAGGCCTCCTGAGATGACGAGCGGGCCGCTTGACGGTAGGAGGAGAAACCGCCGCCGGAACCTTTGGAGGCGCCCTTGCCTCCGCTGCTCCGAAAGGGCGTCCGTCGTTGTTGCAGAACTCCAAGGGCCCGGGCCGTCTCGGTGTCCGCTTTAATGGCCTGAAGGGAATCGTCCACCGTTTTACCAAACAGGTTGTTCCCATCGAAGGGCATGTCCAGGACTCTGGTCTGAACGTCTTGACGGAAGTCCGTAGCCTTGAGCCATCCACGCCGCCTAAGGCAAACGCCGTTGCCCAACTGGCGGAACCCAGTGTCGGCGATGTCCGTCGCAACGTTAATGGCGTGGTCCGAAGCCACCTCACCTTCCTGCAGGATCTCCAGGACCTCTGCCCTCTTGTCGTCCGGCAAGAAGTCCAGCAGGGGAGCCAGTTTGTACCAGAGCTCCCTGTCGTATCGGGCCACGATAGCCAAGGCGTTGGCAGCTTTAATCGTCGTCGCTGCAAACGAGATGACTCTGCGTCCCATAGCGTCCAATTTCTTTCCCTCGCCGTCCGGTGGGGAAGTCGATGTGGAGGCCGCACCCCCCCCGCTTTTTTCCTGGCCGCCGCGGAGACGGCGGAGTCCGGAGTAGGCTGCGCCCGGAGGCACAGGGGGGCCGTGTCCGGGACCCGGTACTTTTTCTCGTACCGGTCTCTTCTAGCTGGCGTCGTGGACGGGTTCTTGAGGAGGGTGAGGCCCTCATCCCAAATGTCGTCCAATAGAGGCACCACGAGGACCGTCTTCCTCTTGGCCTCGCGCCGCTGATAAAGGAAACCTTCCTTCTTCTTCTCCTCAGGGCAGAGTTGGAAAAGCTCTGATGCCCTGGCGATCATTGAGTGGAACAATCCAATCTCGTCGGGCGGAGAAGCCCTGGTGGGAGGCGACGACGGTACATCCTCGTCGTATACCTCGTCGTCCGTACCCGTCGCTGCCGTGTCAGTCCCCGTATCATCCCCTCGGGTGGACGGGGAGGAGGGCTGGAAGGGGCGCGACGGCTGAAAAGGAGGTGGAGGGTGGATCCTTCTTTTCTTGGTAGGGGGAACACCAGAAGGTCCCGGTTCTGGGTCCCCCGACGGGAGAGGTTCCATCGGCAACGGTAGTCTCGTCCTTATCTCAGAGCATAAGGACTGTATAGCCAACAAAATGGCCGCCGAGTTGTCTCGCGGCGCTGGCAGAGGGGAATCCGACGGGCGATCAGGGGCCCCGTCGGTACCCTCGACGATGTCGTCGTCACCTGCGTCGGGATCCATCCCGACGCGCCGGTCTTCTTCCACGCCGAGGCCGTGGCTTAAGACCTCGACCAGCTCCTCCTCCGAGGTTGAGGCCGAATCTACGACGACGCCCTGCCCCCCCCTTTTTCTTCCCCACGGGGGATTTCACGGGGGTCCTATCGATGGGCACAAAAGAGGACTCCCTCCGAGGTGGCAGGGAGACTCTGAGCCCCGAGGTTGCCACCACTGGTGTAGCCTCCACAGGCTGAGCCAGGGCCGCCGCGACAGTTTCGATAGAGGGCTTGGCCGGATGGATTAAGGCCTTCACCACCTTAGGTGCGCTCACCGCCTTATCCTTGAGGGGGGGGGACACTGCCTCGCTCCCCCTCCGCCTTCGAGCTCGACCGGGGCCTCTCCAGGAGCTTCGCCGGGTGCTCGGCCTTCCTCTTACCCGACCCAGAGCGTTGGCTCGTGGTTGATGGTGCCGGGGAGGGTGCGCCCTGCCTGGCGCCCGTAGAGCCCGACCGTTCGGCACTCCCGGTGCCAGCGGACTCGCGGTGCTTGGCCTTATGTTGGACCCCCGTCGCCGGGGCGTCCTCAAAGGTCTTAGAAGACCGCTCGGATTTCTTCCTCTTCTTCTCGCCGGACGGGCTCTTCCCTTCTAGCCAGTTGGCGAGACGTTGATGGCCGTCCTTCATGGTCCGCTCCGACATGTTGCCGCAAAACGCACAGTTCTTCTCCACGTGCGTCTTGTCCTCATGTAGGCAGTAAAGACAAAAAGAGTGTTCGTCCTCCTTGAAGACGTTCTGCAGCTGGCATCCAGGGCAGACCCTGAACAGCTTTCCGGGCGTCGAGCTTCCCTTCTCCTGGGCCATGGCCGGGCCTGAGAAACTTCTGGAGTCCTCCAAAAGCGTAGCTCGACGAAATCTTCACCCTTGAGGGGCGCAGACGAATCCGAAACGGGTCCCCGTTGATCGGATGGAGAGTCGGTGGAGCTTGAGGCTCTTTTGACCGAAAAAACGAAGTTTTTGAGAAAAAACGTGAAAAAATAGCACTAACGCTCGAGAGCAATAGCACGAGGATCCCAACACATGAACGTGCGGTAAAAATCTGAAGATGGCTGACAGAGGCGGTGCTTAGGTAGAGGGCAGTCATTGGCTGTGGTCAGTATGACGCAGAGACCAGTGATTGGTTATTACTACGAAAGACAGATCAGAAACGAAACTGATACTGTTTTTTTTTCTTTACCGAGGATTCCCAGCCTGACCACGGGGAATATTCATGAGCATGTGAATCCATGTCAGACCCCATGCTGGAGAATGATCCATCTGGATAAGGTCTGTTTAGTAACAGCCTGACCCAGTTTGTGGCCCGAAAAGCCAATGAAAAGTTGATCATCAAAATAGGATTTTGACAGTCTAGATATATAAAAGCTTAAAGCTCTGCAAGGATCCAACCTATGTAACCTCTCGTCCTCCTTGCTAGGATGAGGTGGGGGGTAAAAATGAGGTAAATCAATGTTCTGTCCTATGTGGAAATCAGCAATTATTTTGGGCATAAATGAATGTTTAAACCTTAGAACAACCCTATCCTTATGAAAGATAGTAAAGGGTGGCTTGGATGAAAAAGTGCCTGCAACTCACTCACTCTACGGGCTGATGTTAGAGCTACCAATAGAATGGTTTTAAAGGTTAACAACCTTAAAGTACATGAGTGTAAAGGTTCATAAGTTGCACACATTAGGAATTTTAGAACCAGATTAAGGTCCCAAACTGGAACCTGGAAAAGGAGATTGGGGTGTGAGGGGGGGGGGGGGACAGAGACACATTGGTGAGCCCCTTTAGAAATTGTGTCACCAGTGGTATTTTGAAGTATGAACATTCCTCTGATGAGCGCTTAAAGATGGGCAGCGCTGCCAAATAGCCTTTAATAGTACCAATCTGGAGCCCCAGATTGGGCAAAGATAGTAGAAAGGATAAAACATCTGGTGTTTTAAACAGAAAAGGATCTACATTCTTTTCTCTGCACCAGTTGCAGAATTTATTCCAACGGCACAAAGACTTTGTTGCTGGCCTTCTGGTTGAAAGCAAAATCTCCATTATGTCATCCGGGAGGTCCCAATGCTTGTATCTCAGCCTTTCAGAAACCAGGCGTGAAGGTTGAGTGTTTCGAACTCTGGATGGAGACCCAACCCTCCTCTCATGAGAGAAGGTCCTCCATTTGTGGCTGACGCATTGCAGGACAGATAGACATGTCCAGAAGGTCCTGATACCATGTCCTCCTGGCCCAATACAGGGCAATTAGGATCATGTGTTTCCCAAACACTCTCAACCTCCTGACTGCATGAGGAAGGACGGAGACTGGAGGAAACGCATACAGGAGAGGAAATGCCCAGTCCACCACAAACGCGTCTCCTAGGGCTCCTCTTGGGGGAAATGCCCTGGAACAGTACTGTTCGCACTTGCGGTTGGCACCTGGCGAACAGATCCACTTGAGGGGTTCCCTCTTGAATGACTTCCTGAGCTAGTTACCACTCGTGGGAGACTGTGCTCTGCCTGCTGAGAGCGTCCACCGCCATGTTCTCCTCTCCGGCTAGGTTAATTGCAGACAGGGAGATTCCCTCTTGAATTGCCCAGTACCAGAGCTGCGTTGCCTCTCAGTGACCCTAGAACTCCTCTTGTTGAGGTAGTACATGGCCACTGTGTTGTCTGTCATTATCAGGACATTCTTTCTGTGTACAGAGGGCCGGAAAGCCTTCAGCGCTAGTCAGATTGCCCCGAGCTCCAAAATCTTGATGTGTAGTTTGGTCTCTGATGGAGACCACTGACCGCTGATTGTCAGATCGTTGGCGTGGGCTCCCTACACTGCGAGTGAGGCGCCCGTCACTACTGTGATCTCCCACCATGGTTGCCAAAAAGGTTCTCTCTTCAGAATGTTGTCCTCGCAGGCCCACCACAGACGATCCTGTGCAATGCCTGCTTGGAACCTGAAGTAGGTCCGACATTTTTCCTGAGAACTGGGACCATTGAGTTTGTTGGGAAGGGAAGGTCTTCCTGAACCCCCTTCAGACCCCCCTCGACATTCCTGCATGAAATGGATCTTGTGTTTGCCCAATGGTGAGAGACGTCCCCACGTTTATCGGTATATACAATTCGGACCATTTTGTGTCACCCTAAACATCATCTTTTTCTAGGCCACACAATGATCTCTAAAAACCATCTCTCCTCCTGTCCAGCGCCTGACAGCGAGCCCAGCCGCCCTCGCCACCTCCTGGCAGCTCCACACAAACCCATTTCTCACAGAAGCTTAGCCATGTATTGTTGCAAATATTAAGTAGCCTTTCTCTTCCCTATGAGCTCACTGCCATGTGTGCAACCAGAGAAAACCATGGCCTGTGTGCCCATCCGTCTTCACAAACCTGCTTTTGGTCCCTCGACCGCCACCTTTAGAAGTTACAGCTTACAGAGCCCCTGCCTGCATTTTCCACCTCTGATTCGGATAAACATCTAACCCCTTGTAGTGACCAGACCAAGCACCCACTACAGTCTTAATCCCTTCACACCGTATATCCACTGTAGAAACAACACATGTCGATTTATATCATGAGGCATCAGGCAGATCAAAAACCCCCAAGGTGGGCACCTGGGTCAGGCTACTGTGGTTTATGGGTCCTTGGGTGTAAAGGGTAGATTAACCATATATTTGTCAAAGTGACCTTTACAGCACCCCCATTAATGTCAGCTTGTATGCTGGTTATTTGTTTCAGGTCTTCAGTTCCCGTTCTCTCAGATAGCTTTGTTAGTGATGTTGCATCTTGTGAGTCTGACCTTCACCCCGCAGAGATGGGCCCAGCTGACCCACGTGTCGCCCGCCGAACCATCAAGCTGCCAACTAATCCTGTGTGGCAAGCTTGTATACTCGCACAATGGTCTTCATTACGAATGTGGCGGTAAGGCAACAACGGCGCTGGTAGTGCTACTGGCGCCGTTGTTACCATACCACCAAATTACGAGTTCTGCTTGCGGGTGTCAGACCAGGTGTGCAGAGCGGCACCCGCAAGCAGAATTCGTGATTGCACCGGCACTGTTATGAATGGTGCCGGTGCAACAATGCTCCCGACCCCCATTCTGCCCCATGGGGCAGAATGGGGATCGGGAGCCCGGCCATACCGGCACCTTCGAATGGGCAATTACCGGCCCATTCAACTCAAAATGGGCCAGTAATGGCCCATTTGCGGGTGCCGGTAGCGAGTTTGGCGGTAGCCGTGCCATTAAGGGCACGGCTACCGCCAAATTCGTAATGAGGTCCAATGTATCTATATGGCTCGCCTATCATGTTGTATTATTATGCACCTATGGTGGAGCATCAGTAGTGACATTTCCAGACCTTATAATGTGCTGCCCGTGTAATGTTTGGCAGAGCGCTCTCAGGGCAGCAGAGTTCTCTGCATGCACAACTTTATTTTATATAAAACCTTGTTCAACTTGCAACCATCTCCTGGTCTCATTCCCTAGTTGGGTGTGTGCTTTATTTGGTTTATTTGGTTTTGTGTTGGGACCAGGGAGCCTTCAAGTTATGAGAACCCACTGCAGGGATCTCACTTTAAGGTGCGTCTCTGGCACCAGAAAAATGCAGCATGCCATGAGGCCGAGCAACCTAAAAAAGAAAATTTAAAAATAAATAAAATAATAAATTTAAAAAAAAAAAAAATCAAAGGCCGGGAGACACTGGGCACATTGAAATTTGGAGACCATCTGTAGAATGTCTTCAGCCCTCACCTCGGGTAGCAAGCTCTTTCCCAGACTTGTAATTGAGGGAGAAGCCCAGTCTGCGAAGAGAGTGGCAGGTGACGTCGAGATGATCCACTGCTTATTCGGGAGAACGCGCCCTGATCAGCCAATCATCCAGGTAGGGATAGACTTGCATCCCCAATCTCCTGAGACTCGCTGCCACAACCGCCATCAGTTTGGTGAACACCATCGTGCAGAGGTCCCCCCAAACGGCAGAACTCGAAATTGAGAAGGAGAACCGAAAACTGCGAACCTCAGGTATTTTCTGTGCTTGAGATGTATTGGCATGTGAAAATAGGCATCCTGAAGGTCCAAGGACACCATCCAATCCTGGAGTTGGAGGGCCTGAAAGATCTGAGAAAGTGTAACCATCTTGGACTTGTCCTTCCTGAGGAACTTGCTCAAGTATCTCAAGTCCAAGATGGGCCTCAGTCCTCTGTCCTTCTTGGGTATTAAGAAATAAGGGAAATATCAACCCTTGTTCCTCTCCGCTACAGGCACCGGTTCTATAGCACCCCTCTCTAGCAGGGTTAACATTTCCTGCACAAGGAGCAGATCAGGAATTCTCAAAGAATGGTTCCCCAGTGGATTGTTCTGAGGTCTCTTTATAAAAGGAAGGCACTAACAGTGGGCTATGGTTTTCAAGGCCCAAGCATCCGAAGTAATGCCTCACCATTCTTCTAGATGCTGAGACAGTCTGCCCCCCCACTGGTGAATTGTGACTCAAGACCTCAGAGGTTTTGAGGCGGCTGATGCAGTGGCAAATGGTAAAGATGCCCCTGCTTCAGCTGGCTTTGCACTGCTCCCTCGCCAACCACTAGGGAATCTTCTTTGGCCCCTTTGACCGGCCATTCCTCTCGCCCTTCCAACTGAGGAGTACTAGTGAAATGATCTACCCCTCCAAGGTTGTCCACTAGATCGAAAAGGCTGAGGTTGCCTAATAGCGGCACCTAAATATTTGGCTGCCGCCTTTGAGATCTGCAACTTCAAGACTCTCATCAGTCTTGTTGCCAAAAAGGTGAGACCTGTCAAAGGGCATGAAGAAAAAGTGGCAGAAAAGGCCAGCAGGATACAGCGCATAGAACGGTAACTTATGTGGCTGTGATAGGGCTGCGGCTGAGAGCTTGAGTAGGAGCCTGCCAAATTCCCACTGGAAATTGGAATTAGAGAAAGAAAGGGTTTGCTCTCAAACTGCGCACACACATAGAATAATAAACAATTGCAAATTAAATGAGTGGTTTTAATCAGAATTGGTGCAGCCTGACACGTGTTTCGAGCTTCCCGCTCTTCTACTGAGGCTTAATCTTGGCTAGTGTGTATTTTGAATACAAAGGTAGAAGTTGAGTAATCTGACAAAGTTAGGCGTGGGCTCCCATTATTTTGCAGTTGCACGAATGAATTTTCAGCCAGTTCCCCACATAGCAGTGAAAGTACTGCAAGATAATAATTTACTGAAAATTCATTCGTGCAACTGCAAAATAATGGGAGCCCACGCCTAACTTTGTCAGATTACTCAACTTCTACCTTTGTATTCAAAATACACACTAGCCAAGATTAAGCCTCAGTAGAAGAGCGGGAAGCTCGAAACACGTGTCAGGTTGCACCAATTCTGATTAAAACCACTCATTTAATTTGCAATTGTTTATTATTCTATGTGTGTGCGCAGTTTGAGAGCAAACCCTTTCTTTCTCTGTCAAAGGGCATGTTGAGAAGCCTGGATTTCACATTCAGTGCAAAACCAGTCTTCCTCAACCACGCAAACCTGCACATAACAGTGCTAGTAGCCATGACTCTGCTGATGCCGGCAGCAGAATCCAGACCTGACTGAAGAGACTCACAAATGGCTTCTTTGCCGTCTTTAACTATGGCTAAGAACCCATCTATTTCATCCCCTTTGGGATTGTGCTCTGCCGCCATGGAAATGCAGTCCCATAGAGTGAACGTACATTTTGCAAGGGCACATGTGCAGTTGGCTGATTTGAGCCATATTCCCTGCAGAAAATGGCATTGTACCTTTTTACGACAAAAAAAGGTCTGCAAGGACCAAAGGTTCTAAAAATGCTACCACCAAAGGTTCAAACACCAAAGGTTCTAACCTTTGGTGGTAGCACTGCATGTAAGTGATAAAAAATTTTTTTAACAAAATGACAGCAGGGGTGTCCCCCTTAACACCTCGCTCACTATACTTCACAGTATAGTGAGCGGGGTTGCGGGGGAAACCCCTGTAGCCCCCGTGGTATCTACGCGTTTGCATGAGAAAGGTGCAAACCTTTGGTAGTTCGCACCTTTCTCATGCAAATGTTCTGACCGCGGCAAAATCAGCCGCGGTCGGATCACGTAGATCCGCAGAATATACCTTCCTTGCCCATCCATATACTCTTTTGTCATCCCTATCTGGAGGGACGATAGGGTGCAGTAGCTGCCGGTACCACCAGACTCTCTGGAGTGGGGTGTTTTGACGGGTAGACATGGTCACTACTGGAAGGGCAGTACTTCTTGGTCAAGTTTTTATTTACGGCTGGATTGGTTTCCAGTGTTTCCCAATTTGTCGCCACCCTTTTTTGCAGAGCTATCTCAAAAGGTAATATAAGATCTGACTGAGGACCATTATCCAGGCTGTTAGATCATCCTGTTCGTATTGCAATGGGGGCCTACCCCATGTAGTCTACTACCTTACACATGAGTTGCCTGTTAGACGCATCAGCATGCCCCCAGCCTTTGGTATCCCAAACTAACTCAGGTGAGGTGGTCCCTTGACTCCTCAGAGATAAAACTTTCTGGTACATTTGGCGTACCAAATTGGAGGCCAAATGTAGCCTCATTATCTGAGGGCTCATCCTCCTGATATATGTAAGGGAATTAAAATAGTCCTTTCTAGGTAGAGGCACATAGGTCTTCTCAGTTTATGAGCAATAAATTTGACGCTGGAAGAGCCGTTGAAACGTTTTTTTATTGGCACCGTAGGCTTTGACGGGGTGCTCAGTGTCTATGGTGCAGCTGGCAATGATGGCGCATGTCGAGGATTTGGTTAGCGTCGAAGGCACTGCCAAAAGGTGTCTATGACCTCGACTTGTGCTTTCGGCTCAACGGATACTACGATGTTACGCCATTGTATCAAGGCCCCGACGGCTCCCTATGAGGATCTGTCCTTCGTCCCGGGGCTCAAAGGCAAGCATGATTTAGGTCAAGCCCCTTCCTTCCCCGGCTTCTTTCAAACGGCACGTTAAGAACATGGCTTAGAGGTTTTTGTTTTTCAAAAATCTTGAGCATCTCTGCTCTTGAGGCCTCCCACTCGGCCGGAGTGGACTTTTTAGTTGGGCAAGTTACCCTCTCACGGGAAGCATCCGACGAAGTCGAAGATGGCAACCAATGGTGCTTCTTCTTAGACTTTGACTACTATGAGGAGTGGTGGGAGCCACTCATCGATCTCGACCACTTAACCTCCTTCCTCAGAGGAGAGTCGCTGCTCGACACGTCGGTTGAATGTTTTTTGGTCGGGATAGGAGATTTGGTGTTTTGACCTACCGTCAATTTCCCCTTTTGTTCTTTCAAGGCCTTTCCCGTCATTGACTGGCACTTGGAGCAGTCCGAGTTGTTATGATCTACTCCTAGACACCATAAACATGTCCGATGAGTATCAGTCAATGACATTTTTGACCTACAATCACAACACTTTTTGTACCCGGTCTTCGGGGTGGTCGGTGTCGACGAAGAAGAGGTTTTCTCGAAGTTACGATGTCGAAAATGTGAAGAAACGCGCTGTATTTCTACAAGCGATAGCATTCGTGGAAAAACGGAACTGAAGCCAACGGACGCAGCGCATGCTATATATGCCTTCGAAGAATTAATCCTCGAGACGGAGGCCCTCGAGGGACATCTGAGTCAATGCCATCGAAGCACAGCTCCCTTTGCCAACAAATATTTTCCAAAGCAGCTGAAGCTGGATATCGAACATCAAAGATGAGGAATACATGGGAAGACACAATCCATTCGAAAATATGCTTTTATTTGGAGTGATCACATCATGGGTGCTAGTGTAATACTGTGCATTGTTTTATGGCAGTATTGTCAACTGTGTATTACAAAGCTGAAACAATTAGTGCAGATGATGTAGTGGCATTGCCAAGTTGTTTTTGGCACTTTAGTGGTAGACACATGCTGCTCCATACTTAATGGGAGAAGATCAAAACAGGCTTAAGCACATTTCTCACAAACTATAGTGCAGCATAAAACAGCTAACACAGGTAAATGCTATAGACAAGTGTAGTACCTAGAGGGAGTGATGGGGTTAAACAATGTAAACACTGCCCAGAGGGCTACCAAAAGGTATAAAATAAATAGTCTTACAATACTGGCCCTAAAAGGCTTCGATACACTCCTAGAAACATGTGAAAACAAAATAACCAAAGTTAGATACTGTAGGCAAATACATTTCCATGGAAAGGAGTGCAGTGCTCGGGGTCGGCTCGGGCATAATGGGCCCAAGACCTGCCACCTATCATTGATGAGATAAGCCAGCCCAGTGAAAACAGAGTGCTCCCTCAGTTGCACCATGAAGCCAACGGAGTGCTCATGGGCTAGCTTTACCTGTCAAAGGAAAACATATTTTCTCTTTGACAGCTTTCAATACCCCCAGCATGCATGCCCAATGGACCAAGCATGGCTGGGGGAATTTTCACCATTGCGGACGCAAGCTGGGCTAATGTGGGCCTCAGGGTGTCCAGAAAGCATTCCAGTCCCTTCCTGCACATAGGGCCTTGAGTGTAGAGCTGGAGCCTCTCAGGCCCCACCTTGCATGTGCAGGAACAAGGAAGCTCACCCTGCTGCCTGTGAACCGGAGGGCCATCATGTGAGCAGTAAGCATAATAGAGTCTCTACGCCTGGGCTACAGGTAAGGGGGTAAAATGTGCATGGCCCCGTTTCAACAAATAAGAATGTTGTATGGGTATGCACATGAATGAATTTAGGTTATACGGTGAAAGAGTACGAATGCTGGATTAATGCGTATGCTTGAATGTTTACTGTGGAGCGGGTCTCTGATTTGGGAGGATGGGGCAGTGGAGGTTATATTTAAGCATCAACAGGCATTCTAGAAATATTTTCTTATTGTGGCATGACATCTTGTAATGGATAGCAAGGTTAAAGCCAGCAAGATGAGTGTTGTACCGTGGATAGACTGGCCTACATTGGTGCATCCAGTCTGAAAAATGTTTTACAGTGGTATGGTATTTTTGTTCTGAGCATCAAGGGTAAAGCAAACCTGATGTGTCATTAGATGGCTAGACTGGCCTAAATTGGTGCAGCCAGATTGGATACATTTTCTTACTGTGGTACAGTATGTTTTACTGGGCATCAATCATGAAGCAAATATGGTGTCATTAAGTGACTAGATTGGCCTACACTGGTGCAGCCAAACTGATTTGTTTCTGGCTGTAGAATGCCATTTAATTTTACAGCAGAGTTAAAACAATTATGCTCTCATATGGTAATATGGGCATATATTTGTGCATCCTGCATAAAAATGTTTTTGTAATGACATTGTGTGAGCAAATACATCATAAAAATGAGTTGGAAAATGCTGCTGTGCACTGATGGTGACTTGCCTCCATTGGTAATGGTAATGTTTATTTATATAGCGCCTATACACAGGCACGTGTTTCTAAGCGCTGAAGGAAGGAAGGAACACAGAGGGGGAAAAAAAAAAAACAGTTGCTCAGAGCCCTTGAATTTCTGAGACGATAACGGTCTGCACAGGCAGATTAAGTGAAATATTATACATTTAACAATTTAGATACAGCAAATAGGCCTCCCGGCAATTCTGTGTTTTTTTTTCAGTGCACATTAAGGGGTGAAGACAAGGGAGATGGACAGAACGATTTTCAAGCAGGGCTGTATACAAATCGTACAAGTGTGGGATGGTAAGGGAGCGCAAGGGGGTCAAGTGCACCCAGTCAGTAGAGACTGGTGAAGTGTAGAGAGAGAAGCTCTCAAGGTTTTTCATTACAAGTGCAGTGGGGTGTAGGGCCTTGCGGCAAGTGCAGAAGGACTGGCAGGGGTGCCTGGGACCTGTGAGACTCTGAGGTACACCAGGTGGCCAGTCATGCTGTGTGGAAGGCGGTAGAGAAGGAAGAGCATAGAGCTAGGTTAGCAGGGTAGGACGAGGGAGAAGGAAGAGGAGAAGAGGAAGGTCTTGAGGAGTTTCCGGAACTTGAGAATTTCAGGCTCAAGACGGAGGGTGGTAGGGAGGGAGGCACCTGCTGATGAAAGGGATCTACCTCCAAATCTCTGCTTGGAGAACCGGCTCACTCGCAGAAGGTTGGAGGTAGATGAGCAGAGGGCTTGAGAGGGACAGTATTCAGGAAGGCAACATTGAAGGTAAGCAGGTCCCAGGCCCCAGAAAGCCTTGTGTACAATCCAGAGGGTCTTGAATTTGATCCTTGCAGCCACAGGGAGCCAGTGCAGGGATTTTTGCGCCGGTGAGATGCGGTCCCTGGGCTTTAGGCCAAAGATAAGTCTTGCGGTTCCGTTCTAGATGAGTTGCAGAGGGCGCAGGGCAGAAGCAGGGAGGTTGAGGAAGAGGCTGTTGCAGTAGTCTGGCCTGGAGAGAACAAGTGCTCTGGAGGCAGTGAGCCGCTGAGGGACAGTGAGAAAAGGTAGAGTGCCTCCAAGGAGGTGTAGTTGACAGACTTTTTTAAAATGTGAAATGTGAGAGGAGAAGGAGAGAGTGGAGTCGAAGATGAACCCATGGTTTTTGGCCTCACAGGTGGGGGTAGGCACAGGGCCAAGGGAGGCCGGCCAGAGTGAGAGGAGGGGGGGAGCAGGAGCAGGTGTCCCAATGTGAATAATCTCAGTTTTACTGGCATTGAGACAAAAGTTGTTTGCAGCGCACCATGACTGAATAGCGGACAGTCAGGTATGAGTGAGGAGACAGATGAGGGTAGCCTGAAGGATAGCTGCGTGTCATCCGCATAAAACTGAAAATTAGAGGTGAAAGTGGCAATCACATGTGTCAGGGCAGCCATGTATATGTTGAAGAACCAGGGGGATAGGTTAGAACCCTGGGCAATGCCGCAGGTTGAGAGGGTGATAGTTGAGAGAAAGGCACTATGTTCGACCGGGAATGGGCAGTCGGAGAGAAAAGGTTAACCAAACCAGAGCCTGACCTGTGATTCCCAAGGTGTCACGAAGCTGTGAGATCAGGATGTTGTGGTTAACCGCGTCAAACGCAGAGGAGAGATCAAGGAGAATGAGGACAGAGGGAGTGTTAGTGTCGAGATTTGAGAGCAGGTCTTCAAGGGTGTTCAGAAGAGCAGTTCCCGTGCCTCTGGATGCTCTAAAGACAAACTGATGGTTGTGGAAACAACTGATCGATTCCGTGTGGAGGTTCAGCTGAGATAGCCAGCTTCTCCAGGAGTTTGCCCAGGAAAGGAGTGATGGAGATCAGGCGGTAGTTAGACGGAATGGAAGGGTCAGCAGAGGGTTTCTTGAAAAGAGGGTGCACAAGGGAGTGCTTGAGAGAAGTTGGGAAAACTCCAGTGGCAAAGGACAGGTTGCAAAGGTCAGCCAAGGCTGGTGCAAGGGAGTCAATGTTGTCCTTGATGGTTTTGGAGGAGCAGGGGTAAACTTGCGTGGATGAGGCCTTCATAAACCGAACTTGTCAGGTGACCTCATCAGGTGTGACGGGACAGAGAGAGGAGAGTGAAAGTGGAGGTGGGGACAAGGGAGGCACATGTGCTGATATGTGCTTTGCTGTAGGGGGAAGGGAGGAGAGGATGTCTTGGGTTTTTGTAGTGAAGTGTGCTAGCAGGGCCGAGCAGAGGTCCTGGGTACGAGTGACAGAGGAGGAGGCTGCTGCAGGACTGGCCAGTTCCTAGCAGAATTTGAAAAGTTCAGCCGTGCTTGATGCCGCGGAGATGCAGACTTGACTAAAGACTCTTTTCTTGAAGCGGATGCCGAGTCTATAATGCCTTTGAAGGATGTTGCAGGCCAGTTTGTCAGATGGTCCACCAGTCGAATTCCATTTCCGCTCAGCTGCCCTGCACTTGCGTTTAAGGGCAGCCAGGTCAGAGTCGTACCAAGAGTTGCACTTTTTGGAAGGCTTCAGTCGGACCGTTATGACAGGGGCAAGAGTGTCAAGAGTGTTGGAGATCGAGATATTCAGGGCATTGAGGGCTGCGTCAGGGTGGGAGTCAGCCGCAGGAAAGGGAGGAGGAGAGTAGGTGGAGGCGAAGGCAGCCCAAGTGAGTCTGGTGATCTTGAAACTATGCCTGGTGAGTTTCTGTCAGAGGAGAGGAGAGTTTCAGGTGAGTTGATAGAAGAGAGTGGTCAGTCCAAGAGAGGTAGTGAGAGGGATAGAGTGGTATGTGAGCATCCAACATGTGGCCCACGGTATGAGTGGGACCAGAGGGTAGAACAGAGAGGGGGGGGGAGAGCGAGTCATATAGGTTGCAGATAGGTCCAGACACGTCTCAAGGTGGATGTTGAGGTCCCCCAACAGGAGGAGATGAGAGGAGGAGGAGGAGAGTAGAGAAAAGGCTAGGTCGGCCCACTCCGAAAGGAAGAGAGTGAGTTGTCCAGGAGGCCGATAGAAGGTGGCCATGAGGAGAGAACATTTAGGAGAGAGTGAAAGCCTGCAGACTAGGCATTCGAAAAAAGAGGAGTAGGTCTGAATAGGGATAATAGACACAGGTATCCATTCACGGCAGATCAGTGTTACTCCACCTCCTGCCTTCAGCCTGGGCGCAGAAAGGATTTTGTAGCCTTCAGGGAGGAGAGTGGCAAAGCTTGTGACAGAGCTGTTCTTGAACCATGTTTCAGTGATGGCGAGCACATCAAGATCCATGAGTTCGAGGAGGTTGCAGATATCAGTTGAGTGTTGAACAGCAGAGCGCGTGTTAAGGTTGGCAATGTGGAGTAGCTTGCAGTCCTTAAAGGTCTTCCGAGGGAGGGTGCATGGGACAGTGGTCCCCCCCTACTCCCCAAGGGTTGCGAAAGGGCCAGAGAGATAGTAGTGGGTGGAGGCAGAGTCGAGGCTGACGAGGGTGCCGGGACAGAAGGCCAAGGCGCAGGCACCTTAACAGAGGAGGCAGAAGGTGTAGTGGGCAAGGGGGCCTGTGTAGAGGAGGAAGAGGAAGGCACAGTGGGCAAGTAAGCCTGGCCGGAGGTGGAGGTAAGATTAGAGATGCGAGGGAGGAGCCTAATCAAAGAGGAGAAGGTTGGGATGAGGACCGTGAACCATGATGGTTCCGTTGAAATAGACATTAATGATGATTCTGGAAATGGTGAAGATGTCAAGGAGGACCTCCCAGCGAGTGCCACCATTAATGGGAGAAGACCGACCATGTAGCTAGTCCATAGGTCAGGTGAGTTTACAAAGAAGAGGATGTAAGTGACAATCTCTCTGGCGGAAGGCTTGACATAGGTGTCTGCAATAGGAAGGTCTGGGTTGGAGCTCAGGGTGGCCTTGAGTTTCTTCTTGCCAGATTTAGTGATAGGAGAAGGATAGATTATCTTGAAACAGTTGGAGAGGATAGGAGATATAGATAGCGACATGATAGGCAGAAGAAAGGGGGGTGGGGAGAAGACACTTGCCAGGATGGCCCCTAATGCACTTGGAGGCGGGGTGGGGTGGCGGGGGTGGAGGAGAGGAGACAGAGGTGTATCTTGTGAGAGAACAAACAGCCACAAGCACAAAAAAAAAATCAGTTATCCAGCAGTGCAGGTGAAATGCAGCAAACTAGACAGGCTAAATTCAACTTCACGACAGGGCAGGCGACACATCAGTTACTAACAGGGTTAGATAAGATGAAGAACAGAACCAGTAAAGAGAGAGGATGCTGACCTTCGGAAGAGTGTTTCGAAGCCTTTTTGACACTGTGTCCAGGGAACCTGGTGGTTTCCTCGGCCTCTGTGTGTGTATGGGGGGTGGGGGGAGTAGAAGAGGACCCCCCCTCAGAGACCCAGCAAGACCCGGCCAGACAGCGGACACTGAGCAGATAGTGGCCTTAGGAGTGGTCCTTTGGTGAGGGGGGCTGGCTAAAGCCGGCCAGTCCCCAATTGGCCAAAATGTCACCCAGCCAGCCAATCACAGGGCAGGATGGCTTCAGATTTCTAAAACAAGCTTGCACATTCAATCAGAGTTAGGTGGCGGCCATCTTCCTATTGCCTCGAGGTTCCATTGTCAAAGTGAGCCAAAAACACAACAAACACAGTAAAAGCTGTAAGAGGCAGCTTGTGGGCAAGATGAAGTGTCCCAGAGGTAGCGTGCTTGTAATGTGCAATTTAAACGTTTTTGCAGCACTTTTAACAATTTTACTTTTTTACAAAAAAGTTTGTTGCTTCTTCGTTCGATTTTGTTGAGGAGGTGCACTTGACCTACATAATGTGCCTACCTGAAAAAAAGCAGCAAGGAAAGCCCAGAACGACCTCTGCTCCGGGAAAGCAGCTTGCAGGGGAGGGAGGGCGGGATGGTGGACCTAGCACTCCTAGAGTTTTTCATGTGTTGCATACAAAACAGATGGTAAAAGTCACACTATTTGAACAGCAAGTGTGCTAGAACACGCATCATTTTAACCGATTATTTTTAACATTTTCGGATTCCCTCACAATTGGCCCGCATATTCATGGGAAGCATTTATGCACCAGTTCAATAGAATTCACAAGCCACAACGGGCAGAATCTTATTATTTAGAAGTACCTAATAAGTCACATGTAACAGAAAAAAAAATCCAGCATTTGGCGTGAAACTCCAGGGATCAAAGGCGACACACACAAAACATGCAAGTTCAGGTAAGTACTCTATTTAGTCACTTTACAGGGAGTTCAAACATTTGTAAACATTTTCCCCAAAGGAAAGAGGAGAACAAAGCCAATAGGCAAGCAACGGTTATGTGTTAAAGCCCTTCAAGCACCAATTCTACCCCACAGGTGCAGCTAGTGAAACATCCAAACCCAAGGCGCATCAGAGATTCTCCCCCCTCCCCCCCCCCAAAAGAACTTCAGGCTCGAGACCCAACCAGTCGTAGATTGTTGGATGGAAAGCTGAATTCAAATCAATGGAAGTCTATGATCAAACGCAGTAGAAGGGCCCCCCAACCCCCAAAAACCCCACTACTCTTATACACAGAAGACTCCTGAAGATGCCTCTGGGTCCTTACATATCCCCTGGAATCAAGTACTCATGGTGCCAGACAGAGGATTAGGCCCAGAAATGGCAAGGGGACCCAGCAAGTACAGGGCTTCTTTTACAGGTCTGATCCGGCCCCGGCATTTGAACACTGGACTAGGACCACCCAGACAAGCAAAAGAGATTAATCCATGTACTCTGATGGACAACATACCTGGCATAACCAGCAGCAGCAACATGCAACGCACCAGGAAAACAGAGGAATGGCCATCAATGAGATCAAGGCAGCTTGAGGGGCAAGACTTGTCAGCCAGCAAACAAACACTCCTACGATGGGGCAACCGATTGAGTTGGCCCAGGATGACCGGCGATGGTGCTCAGGTGGAGTAGTGATGCTTCTCTAGACTAGAAATACTAACAAAATGGGGCTGCCGTCGAGCCAGCAGAGGGGACTTGGGGAAGGGCAGCTCTGCTAATGGTGTTAAGCAAGGAATAGTACAGGAAGGGCTACCATCAGAAGAAAACGGTCGCAAGGACAAAGGAAGAAAGGTCCTGTAAAAATGGCCAAACCAGGTCTTCAGATGCAGCAGCCCATCGTCACATCAATAATTCAGGAAATAATCTTTCAAACTGACCAGGTCTCCGGGTCTCCCCTAGATAAAACAGATTCACTTGAGGAATGCTTTGGACAGCCCTCCAATCACACAACAGGCAGACACACAAATGTTTTGGTGGCCAAACAGGCTGGCCCTAGAAACCACCAAATACTTAGGTCCACCCCACAGGATGGGTATTGGAGATGTCTGGGTGAAGACAATTATGCAAACCCAGTTGAAACCACTCTAGAGTATGTAAGGGTGGGTCAGAACAAGTCAGCACAACATTCATTTTCGCCCGCCTCATGGTACACAGACAAAGGGATGGCCCAAACGAAATGGCTTGAAGTAGGCCTCAACACATTAGTAATCACATTGATACCATTCCGGTACATTGGGCTACTAATGAATACAAATGGGCTGCACTGCTGATCAAGCATAAGAGAATGCATTACTTACCGTAAAAGCATTTCTGATGGTTGTATCTGCTTAGATTCACATGCTGTGCATAGGTCCGACATCCAGTGGTCACTGCGGAGTATTGCATTTTGTTTTTCGTAGTCGAAAAGGGGACGTCGACTAGGCGTGTCTGAAACACTATCCCTATAGTGACGTGCGTTGTACCCACAATCCCTCACGCGTCGAGGTCCCTCTGTTTGTATTTTTTCTGCCCTGAGGGAGCCTTCTAGACGTGAGTGAGTACAGAAAGAGAGAGAGATATATAAAGGAAGTCTATGTTCCTTCCATCCGAGCGGGGAGGAAGGGTGGGCGCATGTGAATCTAAGCAGATACAACCATCAGAAATGCTTTTACGGTAAGTAATGCATTCTCTTCTGATGTTTGTTAATCTGCTTAGAATCACATGCTGTGCATAGACTAGCGAGCAGTACCCGGAGTTGGCGGTGGGTTATGAGAAGGAACAGTAGAGAAAAGGTGTCGTAATACTGCCTGTCCCACCTGGGAGTCAGATCTAGAGTGTGTATCTAGACAGTAGTGTTTTGTAAAGGTGTGCACAGAACTCCAGGTAGCCGCTTTGCAGATGGACTCAAGGGGAACATTTGCAATGAATGCTATGGATGCCCCCGTGCCTCGAGTAGAGTGTGCTCTTGGCTTAAAGGGTAGTTCTCTCTTAGCAAGAGTATAGCAGAGAGTGATGCATTGAACAATCCATCTAGAAATAGTGGATTTTGAAACCGCATCTCCTTCTCTTCCTGCTGCCACCGAGACGAAGAACTGATTAGTCTTCCTCAATGGTCTGGTTCTTTCCATGTAGAACATGACCGCCCTGCGTACATCAAGTGTGTGCAGAGTCCTTTCTCCCAAATTGGAAGGATTTTGAAAGAACGTTGGTAGTTCTATAGACTGGTTTACGTGGAATTTAGAAATAAATTTCGGAGCAAACCTAGGGTGAGTGCGTAGAACCACTATCTTTGTGAACTGTAACAAAGGGGTCTAGAATAGAAAGAGCCTGAAGTTCACTTACTCTCCTGATGGAGGTGATAGCTATTAAAAAAGCAGTCTTAAGAGTAAGGTGTTTAAGGGATGCTTTGTGCATGGGTTCGAATGGAGAGCCCATGAGTCTGGTAAGTACCACATTAAGGTCCCATCCGGGAGCAGGGTCAGCTATCGGGGGGTGTATTCTCTTTACTCCCTCCATGAATGTCTTTATAACTGGGATCCTCCACCACGACACTTTGAGTTGGGAGGTGGTGTATGCAGAAAGTGCCGCTAGGTGGACTTTAATGGAGTTAAACACTAGGCCTGAATCCAAGAGATGGGTCAGGTATAGTACCACATGTGTGGGAGAGCAGTCAATAGGGTTGATGCTTTTACTCCTGCACCAGATGACAAATCTCTTCCACTTGCTAGAATAGCAGTGGCGAGTGTTCGGTTTTCTGGCTTCCCTGAGGATGTCCATGCATCTTTGCGGGAGTTGTAGATGTCCGAACTCTATGATTTCAGGAGCCAAGCTGCTAAATTCATGTTCTGGGGGCATGGGTGCAGAGTCCTGCCCTTGTTCTGAGATAGCATGTTGTACGGGCAGGGGAGTTTTACTGGGGGAGATAGAGACATCTCCATCAAGTGAGCGAACCATGGCTGTCGGGCCCACATTGGGGCCACCAGTATCATGGTCACTTGTTCCTGGTGCATCTTGTGCACCACCTTGTTGAGAAGGGGAGTCGGGGGAAAAGCGTAAACAAATTTCCCTGACCATTGCATCGATAGACCGTTCCCCTTGGATTGGTTCTGGGGGTACCTGGAGGCGTAACTTAGGCATTGAGAGTTCTCCAGGGTTGCGAACAGGTCTATTTCTGGGAATCCCCATTGTGTGAAGACGTCGAAGACGATGTCTTCGTGTAGACGCCATTCGTACTCTTCGGGCAGAGGGAAATCTCTGCTGAGTCTGTCTGCCAGCAGATTGAGTTCCCCCGGTACATGTAGTGACAGTAGGAACATGTCCTGTTTGAGAGCCCACTTCCATATATTCTGGGACAGTTTGGACAAGCCTGGAGAGTGGGTGCCCCCCCTGCTTGTTGATGTAGTACATGGCTGTAGTGCTGTCCGTAAGGACCATTACTGTCTTGCCTTGTAGGTGTTTTTGGAAGGCTTTTAGCGCCTTGAATACTGCTAGTAGCTCCAGTAGATTGATGTGTTTGGATGCTACGTTCGGAGTCCACACTCGGTGAGCAGTCTGATGGGATAGGTGAGCACCCCATCCTGTGAGGGATGCGTCTGTGGTTAGAGTGGCTTCCGCCGCGGGTGTGGCAAAGGGTTTTCCTTTTTCCATGTTCCCCTTTGTCCACCACTGTAGCGAGAGAACCAAGGCCTGCGAGACCACCACTAGATCGTCCCATTGTCCGCTGGCCTGACACCACTGGCTGTTGAGCCACTCTTGCATTGGGCGCATGCGCAGGCGCGCGTGAGGTACCAAATAAATACACGACGCCATCATTCCTAGCAAGCGCATTGCTTTGCGTACCGTCACCTCTCGGCCGGTCACATATTGGGGGATCTGAAACAGCATGTTTTGGACCCTCTCTTTGGAGGGGAAGACGAGGCCGTCCGTTGTTTGAATTAGAGCCCCTAGGAATTGTTTGATTTGACTGGGGTCTAGACTGGACTTCTTTTCGTTGATGGAGAAGCCCAGTTGGAACAAAAGGTCTACCGTCTTTTGGGTATTGGAGAAACATGTTTCGTAAGAGTCCCCTGTTATGAGCCAGTCGTCGAGGTAAGGGTAAACTGGGATGGACAACCTGCGCAGGTGGGCCGCAGCCACTGCCAGTACCTTTGTGAATACCCTTGGTGCTGAAGCTATACCGAAGGGTAGCACCTTGAACTGGTAGTGTTTGCCCTCTATCATGAACCTTAGGTATTTTCTGTGCGCTGGCAACATTGAAATATGAAAGTATGCATCTTTCATGTCCAATGTTGTCATGTAATCTCCCTGCGAAAGCAGCGGGATCACCTCCTGTAAGGTCACCATACGAAACTTTTGGGGTTTGATAAACTTGTTCGCTGGGCGCAGATCTAATACAGGGCGCATGGTTAGATCCTTTTTGGGTACAAGGAAGTACACTGAATAAATACCTTCCGTTACCTGAGATAGAGGCACGACCTCTATGGCTCCTTTTTCCAGCAGTTGTTGTACTTCTTGAAGAAGGATGGCAAGATGTTCCGGCGTCAACCGTCGTCCCCTCGGGGGTTTGTAGGATGGGGAACTGTTGAATTCGATACAGTATCCGTGGGCTACGGTGGAAAGTACCCAACGGTCTGACGTTATCTCCTCCCATGCAGGAAGAAAGGATGTTATCCGGCCCCCGACCGGTGTTGCATGGGAGGGGACGCGAATCTTCGCGTCACTTGGAGTTGTTGGGGGCTTGGGAGCCTCTGGGGGTGGATCCCCGACCTCTCCCTTTGCCCCGGCGTTGGCCTCTTTGGCTGTACTGCCCACTATTGGCTTGGTAATTGGTGGCAGGGTATTGCTGATGCTGACCTTGTTGTTGTTGCCGTTGGCCACGAAAAAAGCGCTTGTTGCCATAGCCGCGTCTGGTAGTGGGCTTAGAGATCTGGTCAAGAGTCTTGATAGTGTCGAACTCTTTTTTGGCCATCTCTAGGGCTTCATCTACCGCTTTTCCGAAGAGGTTAGCGTCCTCGACAGGTTTATTTATTAAAGACGCCTGTGTCTCCGGTTTAAAGCCTGAGTTGCGCAGCCATACATGGCGCTTTAGGAGTATTCCTTGTACCAGGGAACGTCCTGCTGTTTCTGCCGCGTCCAGAGAGTTTTTTACAATGCTCTGGTTCACTTGTGTTCCTTCGCCAATAGTCGACAGTAGGCGTGTACGTAAAGGCTCCGGTGCTTCCTCTGCGTCTTTGCGCAGTTTGGTCCACTGCGCGTCTGCGTAGCTCGCCAGCAAGGAATTGTTGTTGGCAATTCTTGCTGAGAAGGCAGCCGAGGAAGTAACTCTTTTTGCAAGGGCATATAGCCTCTTGCCCTCATTGTCAGGGGGTGCCTCACTGGTGGAAAGTGGTACCCCTGCCCTCTTTCTAGTATTAGATACAACTAGGGAGTCCGGTATGGAATGTCCTCTAATGTAGAGCGGGTCTGAGGGTGAAGGAGCGAAAAGTTTCTCAATCCGTGGATTGACCCCTCTGATCAAAGCGGGAGTGGACAGCGACGGGGTGATCCTCCTTTTAACTGAAGCGAGGAGAGGAATGGTCTGGCTGACCGGGGGTTTTTCTTTAATGACTCTTTCTACAAAGTCTAATTCTGGAGAGAGTTCTCCCGTGTCCAGTTCGAAATGCGCTGCTGCTCTGCGCAACAGTGCATTGAAAGTAGGCTGATCGTCTATTGGAGACGTGTTCCTAACTGGAGAATTATCCGGAGGAGTTAGATTTAGGGCATCAGTGTCGGAACACACTGATGGTGATTGCCAGGGGTGCGAAGGTCCTTCTCCTGGGCTAATCCCGAAGCCTTCTTCTATAATGTCTGTTCTGTCTTCTAGACATTCCTCCTGGTTCTGTCCTTCGTTGTCCATGAAATCATCTTCTTCTTCGAAGTATTGTTCCTCCCCAGTGAGGTCATATACGTCTTGGAAGTCTGAGGCTGTGTCCAGCAGGGGATCGACCAGCCTCGGTTTTTTGGCTCTGGGGTCGTCTTGAGGCCCTTCTCTAGTTCTTCTGAGAGTTAGAGGGGCTTGGGTACTCATAAACTTTTCCATCCTCTCCATACAGAGGTGGAGTCTCTCCATAGTTTCATGGGGTACCCCAGAGCGGTCTAGCGGGGGAAAACTCGAGTTGTCTACCTCGAAATGGCTCGACCTCTCCCAAAGCGTCGAGGAAAGTGTCCCGTCGCCCTCCTCAAAACCCTCAGGTGTGTAGGGAGACTCCCTGACTGAAGGGGGTAATCCCTGCTTTCCTTCGGGTGTTTTCGGCGTATCCTTTGATCTATGCGTAACGCTCGACGAAATTTTCGGCGTACGCTTTTGGGCGTCGGCTACAACGATCCTGGCTAAGCTATCGGCGACATTCTTGTCGGCGGAAGCTTGAGTTTTCGACGCTATGGGTATCGAGCGGTGTACGGCGGTATGCGCCTTCTGTTGATGCGCACCGGCCGGTGGTTTGGTGGTGGCGCCCTTGTTTGCCGAAAGCCCAGTCGCAGGTCGCGGCTGCGGTTGCGAGAGGGGCTTCGAACCCGAACGGTCCGAGGAGGCCGCCGGTGGAACCTGCGTCTCCTTGGGCGCCGAAGCTCTCTTCGACTTAGACGAAGAAGAGCCATGGGTTGTGTGCTTATCTTTATGTGAATCTTTGTGTGCGTCAGTGTCGCCGGGGTGTTCATCCCCATAAGCAGGGCGTGAGCCGAGCCCGTCGGGGCCGGGGACAGACGACGAAGCGCGTAAGCGCTCCTTAGAGGGGGTTTCGACTTCCGTGGCGGAGGTCGTGTCATCGCGTTCCTCGTCACTGTCGGTGGTAGCAGCGGCGGGTGAACCTTCGGCCTTCGACATCGCGTAGGCCGCCCACCTTTTAACCCTACGGTCTTTTAGAGTTTTAGGCTTCAGAAGCCGACAAGCCGCGCACCCTTCCTCTTTGTGATCGAGGGGCAAGCAGCGGTTACACCGTGAGTGCTTGTCCTTCCAAGTGAATTTGCCTTTACAAAGTGGGCAAAACCTAAATGGTGTCCTCTCCATAGCAGAGGCAATAAATCGCGATAAACACCCCCAGGGAAAGGAAGGGGAAAGTGAAAGGCATTCTCAGAAAGACCCAGAGATGTCCCACGACCCCACTCTCCCTACTGTAAGTGGCCAGCGAGGCCAGGCCACGTGTTCGGCAGCGCTGAAGATTTCCTCCGCTCGACCCTCCGTCGACGATTTTGCTCGGCGGAGAACAGCTACACTGCGTCGAGGGAGTGCTGTATTAATCTTCGTAGAAGAAACGACCAAAGGTCGAGGGTTGCAATGTCTCTCGAGGAGCTCCGCGTGAAGGCGACCAGAAGCTGGGCGGAAAAAAACAATCTGAGGGACCTCGACGCGTGAGGGATTGTGGGTACAACGCACGTCACTATAGGGATAGTGTTTCAGACACGCCTAGTCGACGTCCCCTTTTCGACTACGAAAAACAAAATGCAATACTCCGCAGTGACCACTGGATGTCGGACCTATGCACAGCATGTGATTCTAAGCAGATTAACAAACATCAGAAACTAAATTACTGCTGCTACCAGCCTAGAGAATCACACCTGGACCAAAGGACCAATGTGGGGTGCTTAAGCATCCCTGTTCTGGTATCCATAAGGGCTATTAGGGCAACACATCCCAGAAGGGTCGCACTGGACGTCTTTCTGGTCACAAAAGTAAAGTAAAAAGAAAGCCGAGCAGCCAATAAAAAGAAAGCAAAATGTTTACCGAACCCATAAAAATGGGGGGGGGGCGAATCCCAAAATTGAAATTCTGCCCCAACAATGAACATCACGTCAAAATTCCCCACACAGAAAAGAAAATAACATAATTGCTGCAAATATAGGTGGTGCTTACATATTTCAGGACGAAGTCAAGTAATCAAGTTGCCATGCAATTCTGCCCCTGGTTCAACTTGCTGCTCAACTATGCCCATGAGGTCTACTCGAATATGCCAAGTATACAGCAATAAACAGAAGTCTCTCCTGCAAAATGTTGAAAGACATGGACATTCCTCACACTCGTAAAGTCATTACACAACTCTAAGCACCTTCAGCTAAAACTCACCTGGCCATCAAGGCACCGTTGGGATTACCCACATTAACCAATTGAAGCAGCTATAACCCATTTCTCTATAGAAAACATTAGGCAAACTTGTACAGTAGCAGCTAGTGCCACTTTCCACATGCCCATTAACTACTGCTTTTGGCATGCCCAGGACTGGATACATAAATGTTAAGTCAATTATTGTCAGTTTTCAAATGCAGATGTAACAAGCAAAGTTAGTTTTGACAAGCAAAACGCATGAACAGTTGCCATACCTCTCTCCTTCACAAGCTTTGGTCACCTTCCATCACCTCTGGTCCAGCAAAACGAGGTCCTACGCAGGGGCTGGTGACTGTTGGCGCCTCTTGCTGCTATAAATAAAGCAATGGCCAAGGGAATGCCAGCATTATTACAGCATGCAGCAGTACCTATGGATGAGGAAAGATTGATCTTTGTCAACACGTTTGGTACTAATTGTTAGACGTAGACCAACTCCATATCTCAGCAAACCGTATGGAATTACAAATGATCTTTAAGTGTACATTAATGTTTGGAGATCGAGGAGCAAAACATGAGAATCGATTGTCAAAGCGCATGGTGTTAAAATTACAGGCAGCACAAAGCAGACTAATATAAGTTAAGAATGCGGTGCATCAATGTCTTAACAGACGTATGTCACAATGTGTGTCATGATAGCTGCCATTTGCCTTGAGGCGTCCATCTAGTGAAGAACTCCAACGTACACCCTTTGAAACCAATGGTGGCACATGCCATCGTGCCTCATGCAAAAAATATATAGGAGAAACTGCACCTCCATTCTGAAAGCAGATTGAGCACTGTTCAGACATTCAAGCAAAATCAATTAAATATCCAGTTGCCTGGCATTTTCCTCAAGCAAGACATTCAGCTCCAATAGAGATTGATGGTCATCGAGACGGTTCTCAAACGTCCCAGAAGTGGGGATATTCTATGTTATGTTAATTTATACCACACACCGCTACAACCCAGGGGCAGTCTCCAAGCGCTCATGTGGCTCTGCAAGAAAGAGGACATGGTTGGTTAGTGAGGGTAGAGAGATAGGATTGGTCCAGAACCAGGAGAAACCGGCGTCTGTGTGTGTTGGCTTGCAGATGGTTAATTGCGTGCACTGGTTTGTTGTATACCTACGGGTAAGACCCAATGCCTGGGTTATTTTCAATGTGAATGTTTGTTATGTTGGGGGTGTGTATGTGTTTTACCTGTCGATTGGATGGTATTTAAGGTTGTGGCTGTGCGCACTGGCGTGTTGTATCCGTATGGCTAAGGTCCAGTGTCTGGTGTTGTTGTATGCCAGTGTTACTTATGTTGGTGGTGTGTTTATGTATAGGTTGGCTAGTCCAGTGGGCATGTATGGTGCTAAGGTAGTGTGTTAGAGGGAGCAGGAGCAGGGCGGTTAGTACATAAGCCACCTAGAAGAACTTGGAGAGTAGCCAATCAACACAATTCTATCCATTGATACGCATGGCTAGTTTCACAATCTATCTGGGTTAATCTTCAGTACTATCCAAGTGAGATGCATGGTTATTCTTCACATGCTTCATATGTTGAAGTAGAAATGCAGTGAAGTGCTGGGCATACTGCCTTTAGAGACTGGTACCAAAATATCTAAATGATTCATTTGGTCTTGTTTTTCATGATTTTATGGACCATTTCCATCAATGTTTCTGCACTTTGCGATGTCATCAGATTTCAAGGTCATGCAAGGTTGAGGCAAGTCCGTCATCCATACGCTTACAGTCTCTTTCTTGTAAGAATCTCACGGGCAGAACACTGCTCCCCACCACCCCCCAAACGGCCCCACCCCTTCTAATTCACATGCTTTTTCCTTTGTTGCCCCTTTTTATTCTCCAGAAGATCGGAATAGCCCTGGGATGGGGATACAAAAAAAGCAGTGCTCTCAGGTCAAGCCTTGGCACCTCTACTCTGGTGACTCGTTACAACCAATTTAGGAAGTTTTGGAAAGAGTTTTAAACACACTATTCACATGAGCACATCTAAAATACCCAATGTTTTAAGTAGACCACATAAGTGAATGTGGTATTAGTGGGCATATATTATATAGGATATTTTGTATTGAATTAATAAGGATGTATGTAGATTCTGAGCCTGATGAAGGATTTGGGGGGCAACCGAAACATGATATGCCTATTAAGTTAATGAAACTGGAATAAAAATCTCCAACTGCTGAGATTCATTCCGTTTATAAATGATCAATTGACAACTGGCAGCAGAGGAAAATAGCCTTTACAGTTTCTTCAAATAGTGGAGAAAGGAAATCTTTGTTGATTTTCTACATTTCGGGATCCTGGACAACTTTTCCAAATGGAGTCACTTATTTAATATAAAAATGACGTAAAAAATACATAATGCCCACTTGGCTTACGCTTTTGGATTTTGCCAGATTTATATTCAAAACATCCAATATTGACTCTTAATCCTTTCTACGCTGTTGAACAAAGGAAAAAATAAAAAGCAAGAAAACGAACATGCAAGCATTAATAAAACATGCATAAGTGTTACTTGTTAAGGTAACAGGCTTCTGTCCGCTATTAGTATGCACTCAGGCAGTTAGAACAAGTCAATTATTGGGAGAAATGGGGTTGTGTAACTTTTCTGTCACAATCCTGGAATCTTCATTGATAAACATTGATAGGATACAAGCTCATCCAAATAGATTTTCCACAGATGCCTGACCGACGCATGTACCTAAGCAAGTCCAAGAAAGCTAGATGGACTAAATATCAACTTTCTCCCTTTCTGACTATGCTCTTCATGTCTGCTCTTCATGTCGTCAGATGATCCATATGCGCTCCCCAATGATAGAGTCGACAGTCACAGATTGAGGGGTTAAGCGTATTCTTCAGGGACTCTGGAAAAGAAAATCTCAGTTCTTTGAACTAGGACGTCCAAGTGAAGTGATATCTTAACCGACTGCAATAGCATGATAGTGTGATTGCTGCTTACCAGTCTTATGTATTCTGAGACCGATTCTCCAAGCATTCCTTGAGCAGTCTCATGCGCCAACACGGGTCAGATGAAATAAAGCAGCATGATGCCATTGCGCAATTCACCACCCTCACGGAAATATTTCAGCACGTGTATTTCAACAACTCTGTACAGTAAACCGGTATGATTTTTTGGGACACAATGGTACAGCGCAGACTCCTCTTGGGTTTACCTACTTGGTCGAACACAATAAAACAAGCAATGACAATGCCAACAGTTTTGGCTTTTGTGTAGGCATGGGAAAGGCATTTACCAGGCACTGCCGTAGTGGTAATAACTGACCACTGACGATCGCAGCTGCAATATGGTGCAGGTACATGGGCATATAATAGCAGTGCCTTGCAAATGCCCAATACTTATACACAAGACAAAACGGTTCACACTGACGATGCTTGCTTTTAAGAGGACCACAGTAAAGCACATGCATAGTGCTTATAAATACAGTGATTTAAGGCTAAACTGGTTAAGACATTTTTATCACACCAGTAGCACCTGAACAGCTCCAATGAAATCATTAACTTTCAAAAGACTGTTTAAAAACACTGGCAGGCACTTTAAGCTCAAAGTTTAATCATACGTCTTGATAAACCTAGTTTAAAGATATCATAGGAGGTTTTGTTTTGGGCAAGAAGCAGGTGGGAATGGCCATATGGATTAACATGGTCATGGGCAGTGTGAGATGAATCGCAGGGCTCTCTCACTTCTCCCGGTGGGGGTTGGGGGCAGCCTTTCACTGTGAGGCTAGGAAGGTGAGCCTGCTATGCAATACCCTCCCAAGGTGTAGAGGGACCTTACCGAGAGACCCCTCTGCCCCCTTGGGGACAAGGACTCCTGTTTCGAAGAGGAACTCCCTAAATTACTCACTCACATCCCACCATTAACAGCTACAACACAAAGACGACAAGAACGAACAACTGTTTCTTACTTAGGTGTAGAACCATTGGTTTGTCATGACGAGAAGCATTCTTTTAATACTGAGAAGAACAGTGCACGAGTAATACAGAACACTCAAGCAACAAAGAGAAAGGACTATGAACCCAGCAATGAGTCATAAAAGCAGAAGAAGCAGTTCTATCAGGGGAAGGAGAAGCCAGGGAGTTTCAGGTGGTCAGCTGTGCAGTGAGAGCTGAGAGAGACCAGGACGACCAGCTTTTAAACCAGGATGAGAACTGGTGTGTGAAGCGAACATGAAAAAAAGCTGGAAGCAGGAGAAGCTGGGCAAAGGGAACCCCAACTAAGATACCGATCCTTAGGTAATGGCGTGACCTAGAGTCGGTGGACTATTAAGTCCTGCAACAATGGCAAGACCACAGACCCACTCACATCACAGAGCAGACACAGAGCGAGAGAAAGAAGCAGAGAATCTCAAGCCAACCTGATGCAAGATGAGCTTCCGCCTTGAGTGCAGGCCTGGTGACACGAACCCCAGTGAAAAAAGGGTGGGTAAAGAGGGAGACCCGGGAGGGATAACAAATAACAACTGCATGTATTGTACTTGTCTCAGTGAAAACGAAATAATGGATAAGATTGATAACTACTATGTAAACTCTGATACAAGTATCAATAAGGAAAGACCCCTAAAAAATCAAGAGAATCATTACTGGAGCATTCATACGCATCCCAATAAAACTAAAGAGGTGGAAACAAGTGAAGATCATTACTGGAACCTTCATATTCGTCCCTGTAAAACCAAAGAAATCGAGAAAAGTGTGAATCCATTGGCTGGTGTTCCAAACTGGCCAAGCAAGGCAAAAGAGCGGACATTGTGTCAAGAAAAATCAAGAAACCTTATAAATCACGTGAGAGAGAAGAGGAACCTCAGAAGGGGAAAGCAAGGTGTCATGGACATGAGGGAGAAGCTCAAGAATCATATTTAACTGTACGGACTGGTCAAGTAGTTGCTAAGAACTATCTACAAATAAGTTACTAAAAAGTGACTGTGCTAAAAAGCAGACCACAGGAGAAGTGAGTCATTCTCCTGTGCCTTAGTTCCTTGTGGTAGGGGCAGAAGATTGATCTTCCTTTTGGACTCATCGACGAATGACAAGCACGCTAGTTCGTTTTGTGTTAGGCAGGGAAACCCATAGATTAGGGATAGTTAGGAGTTTACACCATTTAATTTAATCAATACAATACTTGGAAATGTAAGGTATCAGTCTCTGTCCTTCTTCTGGCCCACCACAGCAGTCAATGGGTGGGTAAATAACCAAACGATACCCATCTAAAAATGTTGTATCCCCCACAGTGCCATTTCTCCCTAGCTGTACTCTAACGCAATAGGTTTGGCTTATAAGAGGTGCAAAAGTGCCACCCAATTACTAAATTTGAATGTTATAAAGAGCCGCTTCTCCCACCGCCGGTTCCACGTAAGCTGCATGCAGCGAAGATCTGTTGCTGCAGTCCTTCACTGATCCATAACCTAGTCCACTTGGGGCAAATTCAGCAAAGGATTTGAAAAACATTCTGCCAGCACCCTACATTAAATGTTATGTTATGTTATGTTATTTTGCACTTATATAGCGCCTTATATACCATTGGTATGGTCTGAAGGCGCTGGTAGGTTGAACGCCCTTGGGAACCGAAGTTCTTGTCAGTAGAGGGAGGAGAGAGGGTCCAATAGGTGCGAGTGCGCATCTGGTATGTGTGCAGCTGGTGCGAGAATTCCTGTGGAAGCTGCTTCATAGCGGTAGGTGTGGTGGCTGAGAGGTCTGGAGTATGTGTTCGAATCTGGCAGGAAATTATCCAGACCGAGAGTGGCAGCGTAAGGCCTGAGGAGAACGCCTGGCTGGGGGTGCGAGACCAGCAGTGCTTACATAGAGTGATGTGGAGTGAGCAGCGTCAGATGTTGATATGAGAACAGTTATACCGAATGGTGTCATAGTATCTCTGTGTTCTAGTTGGGTGGTGGTGTAAGGAGAGAGTAAGCGTGGGGTGTGATATGAGGTATGATCTTTTTAAAGGATCCATGCACATTCGTCGGCCCTCCACCCGTCCTCTCGCCATACACGTCCTCTCGCTACACATGTCTTTTCGCCACACACGTCCTCTCGCCACACACGTCCTCTCGCCACATACGTCCTCTCGCCACATACGTCCTCTCGCCACAACACGTCCTCTCGCCACAACACGTCCTTTTGCCACCACATGTCTTCTCGCCACCCACGTCCTCTCGCCACCCACGTCCTCCCGCCACCCACGTCCTCTCGCCACACACGTCCTCTCGCCACACACGTCCTCTCGCCACACACGTCCTCTCGCCACACACGTCCTCTCGCCACACACGTCCTCTCGCCACACACGTCCTCTCGCCACACACGTCTTCTCGCCACACACGTCCTCTCGTCACAACGAGTCCTCTCGCCACAACACGTCCTCTCGCCATACACGTCTTCATTCCACACACGTCTTCTCTCCACACACGTCTCCTCTCTCCACTCATGTCTTCACTCACTACACCCGGCCGCCCTCCACACCAGGCCGCTCTCTACACCCGGCCGCCCTGCACATCCGGCCGCCCTGCACACCCGGCCGCCCTCCACACCCGGCCGCCCTCCACACCCGGCCGCCCTCCACACCCGGCCGCCCTCCACACCCGGCCGCCCTCCACACCCGGCCGCCCTCCACACCCGGCCGCCCTCCACACCCGGCCGCCCTCCACACCCGGCCGCCCTCCACACCCGGCCGCCCTCCACACCCGGCCGCCCTCCACACCCGGCCGTCCTCCACATTCATCCGTCCTCAATACTCATGCGCCCTCAACACTCATGCGCCCTCAACACTCGTCCGCCCTCAACACTCGTCCGCCCTCCGCACTCGTCCGCCCTCCGCACTCGTCCGCCCTCCGCACTCGTCCGCCCTCCGCACTCGTCCGCTCCCAACACTCGTCCGCTCCCAACACTCATCCGTTCTCAACACTCATCCACCCTCAACACTCATCCGCCCTCGACATTCATCCGTCCTCGACACTCATCCGTCCTCAACACTCATCCGTCCTCAACACTCATCCGTCCTCAACACTCATCCGTCCTCAACACTCATCCGTCCTCAACACTCATCCTCCCTCAACACACATCCGCCCTCAACACACATCCGCCCTCAACACACATCCGCCCTCAACACACATCCGCCCTCAACACACATCCGCCCTCAACACACATCCGCCCTCAACACTCTTCCCCTCGATAGGTCGGTGTGATGGTGCTAGTTTGGAAGCCGGTTGGTTTTAGGGGAAGAGCCAGGTTTTCAGTAGTTTGCGGAAGGACGTTAAGTCCTCAGTTAGGCGGATGTGGGGTGGGAGCGAGTTCCACAGGGTTGGAGCTTGGGCTGAGAATGATGTTCCGCCTATCCTGATTGAGTTTGTCTTAGGAATAGTTAGGAGGCCGGCTGAGCTTGATCTTAGGGTGCGAGAGGGATGATATGGTATTAGTTTTTCTTGAAGATATTGAGGTCCAGTTTTATGCAGTGCTCGATGGGTGAGGCATAAGGTTTTGAAAGCCACCCTATGGGCTACTGGAAGCCAGTGCAGTGTCTTGAGGGCTGGGGATACGTGGTCTCTTGGACCTAGCGCAAGTAGCATTTTGGCTGCCGCGTTTTGTGCTCTTTGGAGTTTATTCAGCTGGTAGGCATGGATTCCGAGGTATAGGGGGTTTCCGTAGTCCAGTCTGGATATAACGATTGATTGGACGGCAGAGACTCTGTTCGGAAATGAGAGGTATGGAAAGATGCGCCTGAGGGTTTTAAGGTGGTAGTGGCAGGATTTTGAGACATTATTGACTTGGCGCGAGAGTGTTAGGCCGGAGTCTAGGGTGCATCCAAGATTTTTCACTGTGTTGGAGGGTGTCGGTGAGTTGCCCATGGCGGGTGGCCAGGGAAGAGGGTGCGGAAGAAGATCGGAGTTGCCGCACACCATGATTTCTGTTTTGGCGGGGTTTAGGAGGAGGTGGCTTTGGGTCATCCAGCGGTCAATGTTAAGGAGGCAGGCTGCCAGGTCGGGTCGGGAGTTGGGTTTCGAGTTCAGGAATTTTATGATTAGTTGGGTGTCGTCGGCGTAGTTGTAACATATGATGTTGTGTGAGCGAATTATTGGCGGGAGGGTGGTCAGGTAGAGATTGAACAGCAGGGCAGATAGACATGCTCCTTGAGGGACTCCCGTGTCGACTGGTCGAGCTTGGGAGGTAAAGCCGGAGAGTGTAGTTATTTGGTGCCTGTCTTTGAGGAAAGAGGCTATCCATTTAAGAGCGGTTCCACGGATTCCTAGGGAGTGGAGGCGGTCTAGGAGGATTGAGTGATTGATCGTGTCAAAGGCAGCGGATAGGTCAAGGAGGATTAGTGCTGCGCATCCTGCGGCGTCTGCTGTCATTTTGAGGTCATCCCAGATCGACGTTAGGGTGGTTTCGGTTCCGTGACGTGATCTGAAACCTGATTGAGCAGGGTCTAGGAGGTTATTGGCTTCGACAAAGGCATTTAGTTGGGAGTAGACGGTTCGGTCAATGAGTTTGGCAAGGAACCTGGTGTTTGAGATTGGGCGGTAGTTTTTGACCTCGAGAGGGTCGAGCGAAGATTTTTTTATTAGAGGTTTGACGTATACCATTTTGAATGCCTCGGGAAATATACCGGAGGAAAGGGAGTCGTTTATGATAGATCTTGCGTGCTCCCCTGCGCAGGTGGAGGCAAAAATTCCTTTAAGAGTTTTGGCTGGGCAAGGGTCTAGTGGTGATCCAGATGGTTTGCGGGCAGATAGAAGTTTGAGAAATTGCTCTGGTGATAATGGACTAAAGGATTCGAACGTTGGTTGCGTTGAGGTCGCAGGTGAGGGGCTGGCCGGTGCGGGCGGTGGAGTGTCAGTTGGTTGTAGGAGAGCCAATTTGGTGTTTAGAGTTTTAGTCCTTTCAATAGCCGTGGTGTAAAAGTGGAGGGAGAGTGAATCACACAGTGATTGTGACGGGGTCGGGATGGTTGTGTTACAAGCTGGATTGGTGAATTCTGAGATGATTTTGTGGAGTTCTTTGCTTGGGTTTTTGGAGTTTAGGATTCGGGTGTTGTAGTGGGCTTTTTTTGCTTTCCGGATTTCGGCCTTGTACTGATACAATTGTCGGGCCAAGGTGGTCTTGCTCTCTTGGGTTTTATCTTTCCGCCAATTGCGTTCAAGGTATTTGTAATGCTGTTTAGTGGTTTTTAACTCAGGAGTGAACCATCTGGGAAAAGGGCCAAGGCGGGATGATGGTTTGCACAGGGGAGTGAGTCGTGTCAGAGATGCATTGAGCCATGAGTCAAAGGCTTCAGGCGTTAGATGGTTGTGGGGACGGTAGGTAGGTGGTCGAGACTGGAGGAGTGCCTCGGCTAGGTCTGGGGTGATTTTTAGTTTTTTCCAGCACTTGCGTAGGTTCGGAGGCTTAGATGTGCGTATGGGAAGGGGGCTGGGAGAGTGGATGGTGAACGAGAGTATAAAATGATCGGACCAGATGATCGGGGTGGGGGGTTTTAGGTGAATCAGGGTATTGGAGCTAAAGATGGTATCGAGAGTGTGTCCTTTAAAGTGAGTCGGGCCGTTTATGTGGGGTTGGAGGTTAATTGCATCTAGACCGTCAACCAGGGCGTGGGTCATAGGGTTGGTGGGGTTGTCGAGCCATATGTTGAAGTCTCCAAGGAGGGTGAGGTTGGGATGATTGATTTGGAGGGAGGCGATGGAGTCACAAAGGTTGTTTGCGAAATGTCTATCGTAGCCAGGAGGCCTGTAGATTATTAGGAAGCTGTGTGAGAGCGACGGGGAGAGGGATAGTTTAACGAGGAGCGATTCACAGGATGGAATGGAGGTTTGGTTGTCCATGATTGTGGCACGGAAGTGAGATTTGAAGACGAATGCTATCCCCCCTCCTCTGGATGGACGGTTCAGTGGGATGAGGCAATAGTCAGGTGGAAAGGCTTCATTAGCGATTGGGCCGAAGTCATCAGAGAACCAGGTTTCAGTGATGAAAACTAGGTCCGGTTTGACAGAGGTGAGGAAGTCAAAGATGCAGTGTCTGTTTTTAGCTACAGATCGCGCGTTAAAAAGGATACAGTTTACATCTGCAGGCAGGGTTGGGTTTGGTGCTTGGGTGGGGGGGGGCGGAGAGGCTGGAGGGAGGGGGTTAAGGTTGGTGATGCTAGGGAAAAGTGGGCGAGCAAAGAAGTATTTAGGCTTCGGGCGTGGTTGGGTGGTTGCTTGTGATAGGTTGATCGGGTTCAGGGTGGGGGATTTGAGGAAGGGGGGTGGGCGGTTGGGAGTTTCAGTTGCAGTCGGGGAGAAATCGAGGGAGAGGGGTTTCAGGAAAGGAGAGGCCACGGGGGAAGGAGGAGAGTGTGGGAGAGAGGTGCAGGGTCGAGATAGGGGAGGCGACGAGAGCTGAGAGGTTGAGGGGGACCAGGAACGTTTCCTCTTTAGTTTCTTTGCTGCAACTGGTGTGTGAGAGAGGGTAGGGGGGTCAGAGGGGGAGAGGGAAGCGGCTTCGGTTCTTGCTAGTGCAAGGCGTGCAGTTTTTAGGGATGGGAAATGGTGCAGTCGGCCGGTGAAAGTGGTAGGGGTATGGGGGCAAGGAGGGAGTTGGGCGAATGGAGGGTCGGGTGTGCTAGATATGATAGTAAGGAGGGCGGGAGTGGGCACAGTGGGCACTGCTGGCAGGTCGGCGGTGGGGTTCATGGGATGCGTGGTCTTAGGGTGTGTTGCTCGCCATCGTGCACCCCTGGCTTGGTGTTTGGAGAGGGTGGTGGCAAGGATTGCGGACGAGGGTGGGCTGATATGGGAAGGGGGGGGCGGGAGGGAAGGCGGATCGGAGAATGGAGGTGGTCTACGGGAGTCATTTCTGACAGGAGTGGGGGGAATGACTGCACTCATGATCGGTGCGAGCTTTGGGTTGATTTAGGAGGGTTTCTGATTGTAGTTCAAGGGTTGATGATTAACGCTTTTTTGGGAGACTTTCGGGTTCAACTGATCGACGACTTATTTGGTGCTTTCTGGATACAATTGGGAATACTTCTAATGCAACATTTCTTAGAGAGCTGTTGGGAGCAGCTTCTAGATGTAATTGGGATTACTTCAAATTCAACTTTTTCAGGCTATTGGGCGCAACTTCTAAGTGCAGTCAGGTACACTTCTAATTTCCACTTATCATAGAGGCTAATGGGCGCAGTTTATAAATGTAGTTTGGAACACTTCTAGATGCAGTTAGGAACACTTCTAATTCAACTTTTCCCAGAGAGGCTATTGGGCACAACTTTTAAATGCAATTGGGAGAAAAGGGGGCTGGCATCTCTGCAGTCACTTTCAAGTGCCTCTTTCTGGCTCCACACACACACACACACACACACACACACACACACACACACACACACACACACACACACTTTTGGGCAGCTGCTTGGATGTGGTTATATATATTTATGGAGCTATTTAGGTTCTACTGGTGTAAAGACTACTGTACAGACTTCCTGGTATTTTATCCCCTTTTTATACAAAATAGTAAAACAAAACCGGTGTACTAAGACACACATTGACCAAATTCCCTCTGGGCAAATCTGGACACAACATAAAAAAATAAAGGAGCAGTACACCAGAATGAAGTCTTTAAATATAGTGTCCTATTATTGCATTTTCTGCATTTAGGGACTTTCCTGTAACATCTATTCTGCTTTCCTACCTGCCCTGTATCTTACCATGTTACAACTCTTGTGTGGGGCTCTGACATCAGGAACCACTGGCTCTAGAAAGACAGGTAAGAGGTGGAACAAGTGTCACAAGAGTATATAAGCAAGGTTTGTGTAGTGTATTTGCTTGGCCTGCCTACACCTCACAATGCAGCAGGTCACCCCCATTCTACATCCAGCATGGACGAGACCTTTCTAGGTGTTGAATGAGTAGAGGACCTCAGCAGCCAGCATTTCAGTCTGGTCGACATATGTTTGCACCTAATTTACCAGGTTATTTTTGCCCTGAGAAATCGAAACCTTTTGTACAGAATTCAGAGCTCGCTTCCTCTCATTGACAAAGCATGCTGAAAGTCTTTTGGAAATGTTTATGAGCCTTCCGTGCCGGCTCTGCTTTGATCGGACAGTCAAGGAGATAAGAGTAAACCTGAATCCTCTGTACTTTAGGCAGGTTTCCGGGTTCTATGGTCATGCATTTGCATTTTCCTCTCTAGGGGTAGATTTTAGACCAGATTGCATGAACTTGTACTGGTAATGATGGCTGTACGCAAACCTGAGAAATGGCTGATGCTTGGACGCTATTGGGAAATAGAACTAGGCATCCAGCAGGTCTACTACGCTCATCCAATATTTTTTTTGCAAGCTCTGGCATAATCTGATTAAGAGTTAACATTTTTAAATACTCTTACATTATGTATTTTTTGGCAACTTGCAAGTTCACAAATCTATCCATCTGATCCTTGCTTTTACACTAACAGATGCCTAGAGATGTTTCTGTTTCCCCTCAGGGTTTACGAAAAAGAGGCCTTAACAAAAAGCCAATTTGGTTTCCTGAAGTAATTGTTGAAAACGTTAAAACTGCTTCTTTGGGAGGAATGGATGCAAAGGTTCAACAAACTTCAAAATGTAGGAATTCTGTACAATATTGAACACCCAATTGGCTTGTGTAATGTTTTGTCAGAATAGTAAATGGGTTTGATTTTTCCTCCCATCCCAGTTCCCGTAAGCAGGCAAGATCTTTGAAACAAAAACCTTCCAAGTTGCAGATGGATTTCCAGCAGCTGCAGAGGGTTTCTGTTTGGCTCCTCCTTAAGGCTGAAACCTTTGGTAGTAATTAGGTTTTTGCTCAATTACAACTTCCTGTAAGAGTAGAGTGGGAGGAATTGAATTCCCTGCTTTTCATTCCAGTCCCAATGACTTTACGGTAATTTTTGTGAGAAGAGGAGGCCAATGATCTTATATTGTGAATCAACTAAGACCCAAAGGACTGACCAGCAATGCCTTTATCTGCAATCCAGGACAACAGCGATTCATGCCAAAGTCTTCTAAGTCATTAGATCCGATTTGACACCACAAAGCCTCCTTTCACCATGCCCAGTCTTAAATGTGCTTCTCAGGCAGGATTCCCACAAGAAATGCGGATTGCACGTCACAAAGAGTGAGAGAAATTGCATGTGTTACAGTGGTAGAACACACTTGAGCTATATACTTTTATAATGGATTATAGATAATTGGAATACTAGTGGCTAGTGGAATCCACATTCCACTAGCCTCTTCATACAACGTACTCCTCGCCAACATCTTGTGCCATCAATTGTGCAGTTTAAAAAAAAATAATAATCTCCACGTGTGTATTCAGTGAGACACGTTGGATAGACAGATGGGATTACTTTTTTATTTATTTATTTGTATACTTATAAAGCGCTGAAAGCCTGCTGCATCAGGGTGCGTAGCATAAATCATACAATCAACAGACAAAATAGAAAAAACGATAAACGCGAACAGCTGGTGCAGGAACAAAACATAGCTTGACTATCAAGCAATAGTACAAAGGAAACTGGGCAGAAAGAGCAGGATAGTAGGACAGTACAACTACGGATGAATAACAATACTGTGACATTTGGCTACTTAATTCAAGACAATTCTCAGGGTCGTAGAGGAACATATCTGTTGTGAGGGTGAAATTCTATTCAGGTACATCGGTAAACTACTGAACCCACATCCTACAATAATGTAATCCGAGTTGTCGGTAGGGAACCACTTGGCAATTTGAGTTCTACAGAGAACTTTTAGGTCTTGCGTTCTTACACAGTTAGTCCCCAGTCTAGAGTTGAGCCAGGCCAGGATCTTGTTTTTCAGGGCTTCCCTAGATTCAAATTGCTTTGGCTTGGCAACATTTGTGATAATTAAGTTTCTCGGGTCGTCCAGGAGGAAGCTCCTTAAAGCTGGGGTCCACAATACTGACTGACCATTTTAGATTTCCTTTGTCGAAGGTCCTTACAGGGTTGAGGGGCGTAGAACAAAACCGACTTCGTATGCGGCATGGAGGCCTCTCGCAATGTATTGTCTCCCTGGACAACCGCGGGAGTGACAATCTTCGCCTCAAAAGACCCCCCCCAGTATGGCAATCTTCTGCCAAGTCTGTTTGGCAACCCTTTTGGTGCCCATTCTTAGAAGAACAGGGGGTTTGTGTGGCGTTTTCCCTTCTCACGGTTTCCAAAATATTGGGCTTCTTTTGATTAGACAAAGCTGTGGGAGAAATGTTAGAACCTACGAGTGCCATCCATCTCTGGAAGTCCCAAAGATTCGAAAAAGCTACAAGATTCCATAATAGCTGTCCCTGATGTAGCCGCCAAGGATCTATATTCTTGGAATTTGCCATCCCCCTTTCCATGTTAAACGCTACATTTTGACCTGGTTGGTCCTCTTTGTGTTTCGGCTGCACTAACATGCATTGGACTCCCAAGTGACCCTCCGAGTGGTCCACTTCCTTGTTCATAATGTCAGACTGGTTTATCCCTTCTTTAGTATCTAAGGGGTTAGCTGACCTAGGATGTACCAGTGAGGACATTAATATCTGAGGGTCCGCCACATGTTCTTCGAAATTGAGCTTGTTCTGAAGCTCTTTATTATTTAAAAGCTCAGAGCAAAAAAGCTGTTCTTGTTGCAGCTTCAGCCTGCGCTTGGCGCTTGTGGCTAGAACGTCGGATAGATGATTGTTTCAGCAATGGATTAGGGGATCGTAACAGAGGTACCTCCCTCCCCACAGCAATGGAAGAGGGACTGGTAAGACCAATTCCTTGGGTTAGGCCAGAAACCCCTCCGTTACATGGGACTTTTCCCGTGCTCAATCCCACCCCTAACTGCAGCCTGGTAAAAGGCATGATCTTGGGGAAAAGTGGCAAAACCACCAAGCCGCTCAGTGGACACCTGAATATCAGTCACCAGCCGGCATTAACAGCATGACAGCTTGGCAGTTTAGCCACACGACCAGGACACAGTCTAAATACAGTCCGTACTCAAACTGCTAAATGACGTGTGATCCTGCGGTGTACAAAAATGTACCAACGCGGGGCGGCAGGCTCAGAAGCAAAGATGAGCTAAGCCGGACCATATTGGGAGGGGGAGAACCTTGCTTCTTGTTAGCTTGCCGTCGCTTCCTTACCACCTCCCTCTAGCCTCTCTCCGGTCCAGGGCAAGCAGGGTGGGTGGGTGGGTGTTTGGGTGGGTGGGTGGGCAACAGGTAGGTAGCAAGCCGAGGACGCCTCCGGGCTCTCAGGTGCTTTCGGAGCTCACAGAGCTCTCGGCGACTGCACTCGAGGACTAGAGGAAAGGCCCTAGAGTACCATTTGTCAAGCCGCACTTTGCCTGCAGAGAAACAGAGCGTAGCCACTTCCGACAAAACCCTTGCAGCTGTGATCTGAATCAAGTTAAGTTAACCAGCCCCAATTCCAGGCGAGTAGCATGGAAGATTGACAACTGTCTGATATGGCGTCATCTTTTCCTCATTTTACACTCCACTTTTTCCACCTTTAATATGTTGGGTGAGACATTCCACAATTTAAGAACACCGTTTAAGCTTATGCTTTTTTTCAGTACGGCTAGAAATATTTTTGCCATTAGCAATAAGCCACCAATCGTGGATAATAGTTGTAAGTGAGGTTTCCAATAGCAAGATGCATCATATTTAATCTCTAAATGTTCACAAACACTGAAGACCAGTAACTTGAATAAGTTGATGTACCACCTTTTTGCATTTGCTTCTAGCAAGAAGGGCTAGTCATTGTTTGGGTTTAACCCCAGTTTAGTTTTCGGTCTTTCAGAGCTCGAGTCCCCAAAAATAAAAGCGGGGGAACTCCCACGCACGCAGTGGTTAGTGACAAAGGTGAGTGAACAAATCGTAAAATGAAATTTAAAAATGTCATTCAATCTTTCACAATTGAAGAAAGTGCACAGGACAAATTAGCAGCTGCCAAGAGAACCGTTTCTCCTATAACATTGCTGACTAAAAATAAAAGATAAGCACCTTTAAGCGCAAAGAATCTGTAAGAAAAACATTTCCTGAATAGCAGGATGTCAATTTTAGACATTTTACTGCTGCATTATAAGCAATATGTGTGGTCTTGTGGCTAAGCGTCTTGCCTCAGCCAAAAGACCTGGGTTCGACTCACAGCTGGCACTGCCCACTTCAAGTGTTTGCAGCAAATTGTCAATTAAAAAAAAATATCCTTGCACACAGATGGGTGCAGCGTCCGCCCTCTCAAAATAAGTGGGCGGATGCCACCCACCCTTGTGGTCCCTCGACTTCTGGCCAGGGTCTTCCACCGCTAAATATACTGATAGTTTATGGAGTAAACGTCGCAACCCAGAAAACAAACCCTGGTTTAGGCAGTTTTGTTTTTATTTTCTTTCCTCCAACTAACGCCTTTGAGGTTTTGTTTGATTGCATCCAAGTCTAGGAGTCTAGGTCCATTAAATGGAGGAATAGCGTTGTGATTCCGCAACCCTGGAGCTTCACTCAAAAACTCAGCATACCTACAAAGTCAGAGGTAGAAAAATGTATTTTGTACTGCACATTTGCAGATGTTTGCAGCAATCCTTAAAATAGACCAATAGGTGCCTGACAATCATTTCCCAGTGTATCCATAATTACCAGAAGTTCATAAAGTGCCTTTTTTTAATAGATTGCAATTACAATCTCCTTTCCAAGACTGTGGTCCGGAATCTGTCGGACAGCAATCACGATATGCCGATTCCAGGATGGCAATCCAATCTGGAATAACTCTGCAGAACTAAAGTCGAAATACAGTCTGGGTCTAGCGCAGAAGCAGCAGGGGAGAGGAGCTGCTCGATATGTATTTGTGTTAGGGAATCGAAGTCAATGCCTGGTTTGCAAAAGGAATGTTAATTTGTACCTAGGTCTAAGTCCCTACTGATGATTCTCTGGCCCTGTGTGTGAATATCTCATGCACCCGTAGTGTGGTACAGCCATCCCTAGTTGGCGATGCTGCGCCGCCTACAAAGGGTATAGAGATCCTTGCCCTCAACTCTCTCACTACTTTTCTTACTGACTGATTAGGTGCACATTTCGTGGAGGTCAGTTTTTTTTTTTTGTTTTTTTAAATATCACTGCCCCCAGTCTTTGTGTCTTATAGTTAAAAGTGTTCAGACCAACTGGTCCAAAAACCAAAAATAATACAAAAGAAAGGATATTAACTCAATCAGTAAACTGGTTATTACTGTAAGATGGTATTATTAAAAACGGATGTTTTGTTTATTCGAGCCCTTTCCTCAAAGGGATGTAGGGTCTCGGAGTTGTGGTCATCAGCACTACAACTCTTCAATGTGTCAACCGGTTTCAGCGGTGCTAATTACTGGCCGCCTTCTTCAGAACGGAGAATGGTGTATTCTCAGTGACATTAAGATTTCTTCAATGGTCTCCACGTCTTGGAGGATTGGAGAGGTACTTCGGGTTGCTCACGGGCATTCCAACTTCTGTAACGGTCCCTGTGATTCGGCTTTGTGCTCTCTAATCATTGTGGTAATCTTGCCGGTTACACCTTAGCATATGGTGTCTTCTTGCATGTACCATCTGTGGGGCTGGGATACTTCCCGATAGAATATATGGATGCCTATTCCGGGTCCTGGAGTATGCGTGGTTTCCAGTCCTCTTTGTACTCCGATTGGTGTGTGGCTTGCAACCTCGGATTCCTCTCTCCACGGCTTGCGTCCGAATAGCTGCTGAAACTGGTTGACACATTGAAGAGTTGTAGTGCTGATGACCACAAGTCTGAGACCCTACATACCTTTGAGGAAAGGGCTTGATTAAACAAAACATCCGTTTTTAATAATATCATCTTACAGTAATAACCAGTTTACTGATTGATAGAATATCCTTTCTACTGTATTATTTTTGGTTTTTGGACCAGTTGGTCTGAACACTTTAACTATAAGACACAAAGACTGGGGGCAGTGACATTAAACAAAAAAAACTGACCTCCACGAAATGTGCACCTAATCGGTCAGAGTGAGAAAAGTAGTGAGAGAGTTGAGGGCAAGAATCTCTACACCCTTTGTAGGCGGCGCAGCATCGCCAAACTAGGGATGGCTGTACCACACTACGGGTGCATGAGATATTCACACACAGGGCCAGAGAATCATCAGTTGGGACTTAGACCTAGGTACAAATTAACTTAAACTACTAACTACTGTCTATTTTGTGTTACAATTGTCACGGCAGAGACACTTAGTGGAAGCCCACTGACCCCTTTTGTCATTGCAAAAGGAATGAAAATACCAGCAGCCAATCTAGGATTGTGTGTAGATCACAGATATTCTATCCATTTAGTAGCCTAAATGACCGAGGCAGTCAAGGTTTTTAGTCCTGGATAGCCAAAGGCTGAGGTTCTTTGAAACCATTGAGTCTTGTTTCTGAATTTAAGTAACCAGGATTGCACGAAAAGATCTAATCTAAAATGCTGAATGCACATTTAGTGTGAATTTGGCATGGTAGATTAGATCGAAGCTCATAATACCGAACAGGGGAGCCGGGGTTGCGGGCATGTCCCCCGCTCCACCAGTTCGGTATTATGGGCTGCAGGGGTTGCAGCGGTGTCCCCCGCATACATTAAAGGCAGTGCGGGGAACAAACGGGCAAATCCCAAAGGATCCAATTACAAAAAGCAGGCAAGTGGTCTCAGCAATTTTGTAATTCGATCTTTTGGGATACGTTATTTTAACGTACATCCGAAGCAACCAGCTCAGTCCAACTGTGTTCATCAGCCAATTGCTAATTTTTCAATAAGATTTTTAAACTTCATTTTTGCTGGCCTAACCAGGTCAGGGGAGTCCTGGTGGGTTATTTCATAAATTGGTTATACAATTTATTTTCTTTATATTGTTCCATGCTTGGTCCACTTGCTGCTCATACCAGGTGCCACCCCGACACCCCCCAAACCATACTCCTCAAGCCCTGCCCCCTGCAATGAAACCTTACGCAGTACAACCCGAAATTTTTACCAGGAATGCTTTGAATTGTGTTAGTATCAGTTTCTAAGCAGTGTTTCAAACAAGCCACTTCTTTCAGAATGGATAAAGTATGTGGTGCGCATTGTATTCAAGGATTGCACCATTGCCTCCACAACACTGCCCCTCCATACCTCCCCCACCGCATCCCAAAAAAAAGCCAATTTACGTAGCCTGCGTTCCTCCTACTCCACCTCGTTAAGCACCCCCAGATTCACCAGAAAAAGAGCTGGAGGAACGAGCTTCACCGTTATCGCCCCCACCCTCTGGAACGCACTCCCACCCAGCATCAAAGAAACCACCTCCTAACTGATCTTTCGCAAAAATATTAAAACTGCTCTGTTTAACAAATATGACTAATTACTGCCTGCATTGTATTACCTGTAACGATAACTACTTGGACACCGTTTGTTACCCTACTTGTCTTTATGTTAAGACTGTAATGAAACTCTCTAGCGCTGTGATGCCTCCGGATCCTGGGCGGCATCAACAAATGAAATAAATAAAAAAATAAACTGTCATTTTTGTTTGTATGAGCATGGATACACTTATGTTAAAAGATTGTTTTTAAATGTAATGTCGCATACTCTGTGCTCTAAACCCATTTAAATGAATATTCTAGTAACACAATAAGTTTACAAAAAGTGCTCAACTGAGTGAAGGAAAGGAGGGGGAGCGGACAGCAAGGAGAGAAAGCATGCATGTAGTAGTTCTACGTGGCTGGCATCTGCCCCAGATGGGGCTACCTGGCCGAGTAACACCCAGCACCCTAGATACCGAAACAGGATGAACAAGCATTGACAATGGCAATAGTTTGAACTTTTATGTAGGCATGGAAATTAATTTCCGTAGTAGCATTAACTGGCTATCAATGGAAACAGCTGCAAAATGGGGCGAGTGTCTGGGCATATAATAGCAGTGCCTGGCAAATGCACAATACTTTTACACCAGGCAAAACTGTTGGGTTTAATGCTGGTTTTAACAGGACTTCAGAGAAGGCCACACAGAGCTTATAAAATCAAGTGGCTGAAGGTAGACCTGGTTAAGACATTTTAATTACAGCAGTAGCGCATGAAGCTACAATTAATTCTTTAACTCTCAGACTGCTAAGCAAAATTACTGGCAGGCGCTTCGAGCACAAAGTTTGATGGTAAAGCTGTGGTATCCTGCATGTTGGTGTTGATCCCTTGGGTGCATCTAGTGTCAGCTGCTGTGTGTTATGTAGTGTCAGCTACTACTGGACTGCCCGACGGAATGGAAGGGACTGGGGATTCTGAGAGGACCGTTGAGGGATTTGGAGCTTAGGCATGAAGGATGCATACCCTCTGCTCTCCTGTTTAACCATCTACTTTGATAACTGAAACAATAAAGTACGCTCTTTTGTACTTACCTGTGCCTGAGTGCTTGTTTACCATAGCCGGTGGTCAAGGATGCTATAAAGTAGTGATAACGATAGCTGAAAGAGATCCCAGGAGGATGCGTTTTGGGCAGGAAGTGGTTGGGAATGGCCATAGGGATTAGCATGACCATGGGAAGACAATGGGCGTGTAAATAACCAAACACCTACAAGCTTTGTGTCACTTATATGACATTTCTCCCCACCTGTACTATAATGCAATAGTTCCGGCATACAGGTGGCGCGTCAGTGCAACCTAATAGCCGAACTAAAATGGTTCCATGCTACAAGTCAGGCCAAAATAAATGCGCCCCCCGTCATGCAAGATATTCTCTCGTATGCACAGCATGCTGTTTTTTTACTCGCCAAGTTGAGGAATTGACACCTGCCAATAGGTGCTTATTTTGTGGCCTGCTGGAACCAAATTTGGCACCAAATCACTTTAGAAGCCTCTCAATGTAAATCTGAGTCACGTTTCCAACTATCCTCCGGAAGTCAGCTGTCCACCTCTTCTCCCTTATCCCTTAAGTACTTTAAAAGTTTACAGGAAGCAAAAGCGCTATATAAGCAACCTACATATCACCACAACGTTCACCTCCTTCCATTTGTTGCCCGTTTCACTTCCCTCTACCCCACCCTTTCGTTAAAGAGGCGTGGGTAAAGGGGATGGGTCCCACAGGACAAGGGAAACTAAATAAACTGCGTACTTATATTTTATTTTGGACGTTAATACATTGGTAAGGTAGAGCCAGAACATACTATGGGATACTCTACCCTCCAGTGGTCCTTATACCCATGTTCAAAAGTTATGTTAGCTCTGGGAGTCGAAGGGAGGGGTGCAATCAGATGGGGGTTGTGCAGTCTGTGTGCTCTCTTATTGAGTAAAACGACCCAAACCTGCACACCTGGTAACTTGGTTGACTGCAGCCTTCTGGTGACAATTGTAGCCTTGTCGTGAATGGACATCACTTAGGCTTTGCAGGGTTCCTCTAAAAGAAAATAACGTGCACGACCCAGACCGTTGGATCCACCTTGACCGGGGGAGCATTCATCTGCTAAAGGAGGGCAGAAAAGCGAAAACAGAGTACAAGAGGGCATTTTTATTTCTTAAGCACGTGTTCACCGTTGAAATCCTTTCTTTGTACAGATATATTGATAGGAGAAACAGATCATGGAACCAACAATATTTAAAGGAAGCTCATTTTAAGGCAATCGCTAGTTCCGATTGTCCCAGGAAGTATGTTTTCTGAAGCAAAGGCACCAGTCCCTAAAATAACTGCCCGTCCAAACACTTCCATTTCAGGACTTGCCGCAAAGCAGCAGAGAGTTCGACTAGAGAGGTTAAGGTAGAGATTTTTTGATTCAGGGAGGGGAATACTGTGTGAGGAAAGGCGTAGGATACCACAAAAAGGAATTTGGTCCCTTTGGTCACCAAGAGCTAAATGAACAGTGTGGCATCCCAAAACGATTATGGGCTTGTCTGGGGTGGTAATGCTGCAGTTGACCTGTTGTCTAATGAATTCCACACAAAAAAGGAAAACACGAGATATTCCTACCATAAGAGAGATCCCCGTTTATTGAAATGTTTTGTGTGGGTCTTTTTTTGGGGGTTTTTTTTGTTTTTTTAGAAATAGTCATTAAAGTTCAATTTTTAGGTATATTCAGTACGCACATTTGAGCGCACTCTTAGGAACAAATACATAGGGTGCCCATGAAGGGCGATCATATGTGAAGCGACACTAGACAAGTTGACAAACAAATGAAGTACTAACAAAGGAGGAAGTAGCTACAGTGTACCTTAGAAAATGCAACACAAGGCTGACAGCCCATTGCGAAATTCTAAACAACTTAGTGGCATAGTTTAAACTCTATATAATGGGAGCTATAACTGACCCTTTGACCCCATTGGGCAGGGGGAGTAGGAGGGTGGAAGAGAGTGTAAAAAGGGGAGAGAAACTTGGAGCCAGTTTATCAACAGCATTTACCCATATAACAGACTCCCACACTATCTCGCCAATTTCCAGATTTACTCCCGTGTGCTGAACAATGAAGTTGATATTCGGAGACAACCAGATTAACATTACGCTCCCCAACAATTTCTTTCAACCATAACATGTCTCGAGGAAACCACCTTTCCAAGTTAGTAATGGTTACATACCCAGCACATGGCTTTCCACGGATTTGCACGCCAGGCTGAAAAAGAGTACTCAGAATCCCAAAATAGTGTTGCCTTAGCTAAATAGGTTTCCAAGGATTGCCAGGGCTACTCAAGAATCTTTGCTGCCACAGCTGTGCAATCAGCAATATACTTTCACAATATATGAACTGAACTCCATTTGGCTGCTCTACTAGTTTTTGCAAATTGGTCATTTTGCAACACGCCCTTGATTATAAAGTACTAAGCGCATGGCAAACAGTCTTATGGCAACAGCAAATTATATTTATTTTATTCACCTGTCAACACCAGACCAGCCTTGTCGATTTAAATCCACAAAAGGGTGGATTTGGTGCATTATAAAAGCAATCCATCATGACAGAGCGTGAACCTGGCTTCCATAATAAGTAATGGAATATTTTACATCAGTAAGGTTTATGTCGCGGGTCCTTAGAACACAGCCTTTATTACTGGTATATCATTTATAGTAGCAGGGAGCAGTTACTGTTTACACTTAGTGGAGAGTAAGTCTTGGGTATACGAGAGGGTGAAGGGGGTAGTCATCAGGAGGGATAATAAGCTGGTTGTTTCAGGTGTTCGCGGTCCTTGCGGGGTGTGAACATGCCAACTGGAGAAGTGCATTTTGCTTCCTCAATTTGCGTGTGGGTAAGGGCAAGTCTATTACCCATCGTGCTATATCTCAACAGAAAATCTTTCGCTCTGTAAAGTAATACCCATGGGTCTTCTCATACCACCTGTGTTCCGCTAAGGCTAAAATATTTTTAAAGAGCAGCAACAGCGAAATCAGTTACATGAAAATCAGACTACCATAGGAATAAGGAGTAAGAGCCTTCACTATGAAAAATGTTAAAAAGGGTCATTATAGCACCCAACACAAACGTTGCAAATCTTCCTATGCCTATGCCTGTTGTGGAAGAGTGAAATGCGTAAACTGAGAGCTTCGTGTGCAAAGCTCCTAAAACCATGGACGCACAGCTGCAAGAGTCTTCTATGGTTTGTCGGTACTCCCTTGTGCGATTTATTTGCATAAAGAGGAAGTTCATCACATTATGAAAATATGCTGGCTTGCTTTGAGTTTATTAGTACCACTGCTGAGAAAGTATGTTGGAATTTCTAGATCGTACACTGCAAGTGAGCAAAAGAAAAACAAAAAATGTGTTACATCAGCTTATTGAAGTTTGCTGGTTGACCTCAACACAAACCCTGGATATACAGTTTTGGGAATCTGCGTGTTCAATGATAGCAAACAAACCTATCTGAGAAGTTCCTACCATGTTGCTGTTTTGTAGTGGTTGGTTTAATTTATATTATTTAGAGAGCCATGTTCTGTATTGCCTCTTCCCATAGTAAGTATGCTTCTCGGTGAAAACCGACCATACCTCATCCATGTGCCAAATAGGGGGGAAAAGGTGAGGTTTGTCACTATCTGTAGGTCATTTCGTTCAGAAGGCAAAGATTTGAGGGCTTGTCTCAACTGTAGCAATGCCCTGTGGCCCCCGGTCATTAGAGGGGCACTCTTTGAATGGAATCCCCATTACCAGAGTCTTCCATTCAAGCAGTAGTGCTTAGAAAGCATAGGCTGTAGAAGTTTCTAGATCTTTCCAAGACCCTTCAACGTATGCGAGTAGGCCGTCCATTTATCTGTGGTGTTGTCTACTCGCAAGCAAGCACTGGAAAAAGAAATTGTCAACAAACTCTAGTAATAACTGAAATGAGTTATGCAGTGCCTTACAGTCATGGTACGGTTATGGTACGGTTAAGCTGAAGGCAATAGCTCCTATTCAATGCAATTAGCACTGCAGTTGGGCACCTAGGAGGGGACAACAGGAGACCCTTCCCATAACGGTAGCAGTCCATATAGTACTTTGAGCTGTTAAAATACTGTACAATCTTTTGGTGCAGGTGTGCTGTTTTAACACTACTAAGTTTGAGGAAAAGGAGGAGGAGTTAATTTTCCTAAAACCTTGTCAAACCCATCCAACTAATGGGGCTTGGTTAATCTGTTTATGAGCCAAGATGATGTTCTCTGAATTCTCTTTGCAGGGGATTATAGAAAGAAAGAATCACTATTACTGACAGTTAAAGGTGCATCTTTACTGCTCCTGAAAAGGTCTGCTGCCTTTTTGCTCTGGCTAGAGAGGTCAAACGGCCAACATAGCCCGATCCCCAACTCATGAAGGATAGAAACAAGCCCCTCAATTGTTCAAAACTTCCCACAATACTGCAATCTGTAAGGACTGAAGGATGGTCTCTTCCTTGTGGACTGAAAATCGGAGGCTTGCCATATGTCGGAATGGACGTGTGTAGAAACTGTAAACTAGTTTAACAGGTGCCCAAAAACCCAAACACGACCAGACATGATTTGGTCAAAACCATGGACATTGACTTCAGACGGAAGTGGAGACCACTAGTTCTCTAATCACGCAAGGGTTTCCTTGATCATTCTGGAGTGGAAGTAGCTCTTGTTGAGGACTATCGTGTAGATGTTGCCCTCACTGGTAGGCGGTCCTAACATATGAAAAGGGGCTACTCATTGATTTTCTCTTAAACATATGCATTTGTTCATTCTCAAATCTACAATGGACCAGAGCCAACGCGAGAAATTTTCATGTAATAACACATCCGCAAGGAGACAGGTTAGGAGGCAACTAAACAAAATCACTATGTTCTTGATTCAATAGCTATATAGTTCTACAGTTAGGAGGAAATTGGTGATTAAACTGGTCAGGTACACAACACCAGCAAGACAAGTGGTTGTGATTGTAAGTGCGGAGTGGGCAAACAAGTGTACAGTCTGCAGGTCTGCCGTATTGCTGGAAATCTCTTTGGAGCAGGCTGTTCTTTGTTCTTGTGATTCTGTGGGCTCCTCGTACTCACTCGCAGGCAACTTTATATAACTGCTTTTTCCCCGCGAAGTGTGGAAATGGTATTTTCCATGTCCCTTTTCCTTTGCAATGTAGTACATGACTTAATTTCCCCAATGTATTGCACAACTTCATTTTCCACAATCTATATAACTGTTTTTTCCCGTAAAGTGGGCAGACAAGTGAACAGTCTGCAGCCCGAGTGACCTAAGAGGTGGGGCTTTGGCTGCACCGGCATTTTATGAACAACATTCCCCTACAGCTGCGTGCATATCACGGTAAAGAAATCTGAAAATTCACTTGGAGAATTTTATTGAACCTTAGTTTGCAACTTCGGTATTCAGAAATTATTAACATTGACATTGTTTTAACATTTTGTGAAGAGCTGTTTCAATACCCCTTGTATGTGCTTCGTATTGGCAGAGACTGTGGGAAGGTCTCCTATGATCTGCCGCACGAACGTTCCGATTGTTTGACTTTCGCTTCTATAGTCTTGGCTTCGGCTCGATGGTTGCTGCTGGTTGTGGGGATCTCTCCTTTTGATCTGCCCGTACGTAAGAACAACAAACAAAAGGCACTGCTACATTGTTATTTCTCGCAAGTGCATTTATTACTGCAAGCCTTTTGAGCGGTCTCAGTGGGAAAACTAGACACTTTGTGTAACTTTCTTTTTTTCTGTTATTCTCCTTTCTTGTTTTTTAAAAGGGTTGACTTTTTATGTTGGTACAAGACTCCAGAGACTTGCTCTTTGATCTGGGGTTTCCGATTTCGTATTTTACGGTGCTTGGAACTCTGGTTTTATTAACTTAAACATTTTTTTTTTTTACACTTTTGGATCAACAGTTTAGAAAACAAGGTTTCTGAAAGAACGCTTTTTATTGAACTGATTTTTTACATTAATTCTTAAATGGTTGGATAATTATTTACTTTTCTTCTTTGTCTAAAACTATTGCACTGTGATGCGCTCTATCTGGAATAAGGGAGTAGTTTCTTATCTGTAACTCCATCTCTTCAGCGTTCCTTACTCAAACAGGCGTTGGAGGACAGACCGTCCCACCCGCAAATCGTCCACATGCTGCTGCCCCAGACAGTGGCAGGTATGAGGCCCAGCCCAGGAAGCCGCCTGGTAAATGTCCACGAGCGGTATATCAGACAATAGTGCTGCCGATGATGCCGTGGACCATATAGAATGGGCCTTAGGAGTGCCCCTCAAAGGCTTGCCAGCTTTTGCGTGACAAAATGAAATTGTAGACGAGACCCAACGGGAAAGTCCTTGCTTGGAAATAGACAGCCCCTTGTTGGAGGGACCAAAGGCCACAAACAGCTGTTTCGACCTACGGAAGTCTTGCCTACGGTTCAGATAAAATGTCAATGGCCTCTTAACGTTCAGAGAATTCAGGGCTTTTTCTGCCGGCTTGGACGCATTAGCAAAGAACAAAGGTAAGGCAATGGAAGCAAGTTTGTGAAACTCTAATTGCACTTTCGGGATAAAGTGTAGATTAGTAGCCAGGAAAACCTTGTGCCTCATAAATCTCAGCTAAGGCGGGTCAATGACCAGTGCCTGCAATTCCGACACCCTTCTGGCCCACGGGATCACCACCAGAAATGCGACTTTCCACGAGAGGAACCTCAAGGAAGCTATCGACATGGGTTCAAACGGTGGATTCATCAGAGCAGAGAGAACCACATTGAGACTCCACACTGGTGCAAACCTCTTCTCCGGGGGAAATTTCCAAAACAGTCCTTTCAGAAAATGTTTAACCAAGTGATCACTAAACAGTGGAGTTGGACGTTGCCATCTTGTGAACCTGGAAATCGCCAAATGCCCCTTTATTGATGAGAATGCAAGGCCCCCTTCCGCACGATGTAACAAGTACAGGAGAATCTGGGCCAGAGAGACGTCCAATGGCTGTATCTCTGGGTGTCCCTCAAACCAGGCACAGAACCTTGTCCATTTATTCGCCATACGATACATTGGTAGAAGGGGCCCTCGCTGCCTCCAGGATCTGACGACATTCCTGCAAGATATCTAGATGGCCGAACTCAACGTGGTCAGGAGCCACGCAGCCAGACAGATGCTGGATCAGGATGCCACACTCTCCCTTCGTGCTGCGACAGGAGATGCTGGGCCACTCCTAGACGAAAAGGCTCTTGCACTGCGAGATGAAGGAGATCTGAGAACCACGTCTGCCTGGGTCAGAACGGTGCTACCAAAATCACTCTGCACGGGTACTTGCGCACCCACTGGATCGTTCTCCGAATTACCGGAAACGCATACGCGAAGAGGCCCATCCACGGGAACGAGAACGCGTCCCCCCATTGACTTTGGATGAGCCACTCGGCTGGCAAACCCCAGACACTGCTTGTTTTCCATCTTAGCGAACAAGTCCAGCGGGGAAGACCCCCATTTTCTGGTGTCTCAGCTGAGCGAGTCTGCCTGAACATTCAGAACTCCCGGCAAATGGAAAGCTACAATATAGATCCCCAGGCACCAATTCCAGACCACCTGAGCCTCCTTTGACAGGATCTGGGAATGTGTGCTGCCCTGCTTCCTCAAATAGAACATCGTGGTGGTTGTCCATCAACACACACACCACTGCTCCACGAATGCGAGGGAGAAACGACTTTAGAGCCCAGTGCACCACTCTCAACTCCAGCACGTTGATATGCATCAATGTCTTCTCCTGAGACCATAGGCCTCACACCTGTGACTTGTCGAGGTGTGCCCCCCCACCCCATCTGGAAAGCGTCTGCCACAATCGTGAACTGAAACACTGCTGTCCAATTATTTAGATGCTTCTCAGTACTTAGAAATATTCCAATCCGGTTTCCAGCCGGGGCGAGGCACTGAATCCGTCCTGAATTCGGTGCTTGACGACCTGTTACGCCTGGTGGACCAGGGAGGTGTCAGAGCCGTCCTGGTATTTTTTATTTTTTTTCCAAAATCGGTCAGCGGCTTTCGACACAGTCGATCACTCCACCCTGGTTTCCAATCTGTCCGCCGATGGTCTGTCTGGCCGAGTCCATGAATGGTTCACAGCCTTACTTGCTGACCAGTCTCAGTCTGTCTCTCTCCCTTTTCGCTCTCCTCCTGTTTCCCTTCTCTGTGGGGTCCCTCAAGGATCGGCACTCTCCCCGATTTTGTTAAATGTCTTTATCAGACTCCTTCTCCTTCAATCTCATGGTCTCCGCTATTATTCCTATGCGTATGACATCCAGATCCTGGTCCGCTTCGACCTGACTCAGTCCGAGACTGCTACGCGACTGAGGAAATGTCTGGAGGAACTGGGTAGTTGGATGTCATCTAACTGGCTAAAGCTCAATGCTAGTAAAACAGAGTTTCTGGTTGTTGGGACCACCTCCCCCCAGTTGTTTTGGACTTCCGGCGTCTGGCCTTCCTCGCTTGGCCCCCTTCCTACGCCCGTGCTGCCGGTCAGAAACCTGGGGGTTAAACTTTATGCCTCCTTGGCCATGGAGGAGCAGGTGATGGTAGTATGCAAGACTGGCCACTTTAAACTCCGGGTGTTACGGAAGGTTCTTTTTATCCACCACAGCTTGCCAAGCCCCGGTGGCGGCCGCCCTAGTATTGAGCGGCTTGGATTATTCTAACTCGCCTTACTTGGGGCAGCCTCTCTACCTAATTATGTGGTTACAACTTCTCCAAAATGCAGCGGCGAGATCCATCCTCCGCCCTCCTTTTGGTACTCACATGTCCCCTCTGTTGAGGCAATTGCATTGGCTCCCTGTTGAGGACCGTGTTATGTTTAAATCTATGTGTATGGTTCATCGGGCCTTCTACAGTATCAGAGAAGAGTATCTGCATGCCAAATTTTTGCACTACTCTCCCACTCGGTCTCTACGTTCCCGATCAGCCCTCCTAGCTGTCTCGTGGTTTAGACTGGCCCGGTCAGGGGGTCGTGCCTTCTCCATTGTGGCCGCTAATGCCTGGAACAAACTCCCATTTGATCTGCGGAGTAATGCTGATCATTTTGGCCTCTGGCGGAAACGGAAAACGCTATTGTTTTAAAACTCTGCATTCTGATTCATCCCGCTTCTTGCCTCCAGCGACATGATGCCATTGGCGAACTTGCGCCTTAACAAGTTCTGTTAACATAACATGAACAGGCGGTAATTTTTTATGAGCGGAATACAAGATGCCCTGGCTCCCAACAGCAACATGTAACTGCGGATCGAGACCACCGTACCATGGCCCCACTCGCCAGCTTTGGACCGCAACTTCACCACTCTTTCGCTGTAAGGTTTCACCAGATTGTCCTGGGTAAGAAACTGAGCCCTGAGAAATACCAACTCCCTGGACGGCGTCAAATAGGATTTTACGAAGTTGACGGCGATACCCAGCTGTTGCAACAGGCCCATGGTCGCCATGAGAGACTTCCTCGTCCATTCTAGTGACAGACCCCTTACCAACCAATCGTTCAGGTAGGGGTACACATGATGGACTTCCCTGCAGAGGAAGGCAGCCACCAGAGCCAGGCACTTTGTGAATGGTCTTGAAAACCACTTCAGGCCAAACGGGAGGACACGGAACTGGTAATGATCCTCTCCGACCACAAAACTCAGGAACTTGTTGTGAGTTTGCCTCATCGGGATGTGAAAGTAGGCGTCTTCCAGATCTAATGATGCCAGGAACTCGCCCGGTTGTACCAAGCGGATGACATCCTGTAGTGTGAGCATCTTTAATTTCAGGCGTTGCAGAGCCTGGTTTAGTGGCTGAAGATCTAGAATAGGCTCCACTTGCCATTGGGCTCTTTTACGATGAAATACCGGGAGTACACCCCCTGACCCCGCTCCAAGACCGGAACTGGTTCTATCACCCCTTTCACTAGCATTAGTACCACCTCCTCCTGTAAGACTGGAAGATGCGGTTGCGCCACATACAGGGGCGGAATGGGGACCGGAGGACACTGAAGTGGCCGAGATGTATCGTATCCAGCAACCAGCGATCTGAAGTGATACGTTGCCACTCGTCGATGTGGTTCGCCACCCTGTCCCCCAGCAGATTTCCCATAGGACAGTCATTGTTGAGACTTCGACTGGCTCTCTTTAGCAGCTGAGGCGGGTGTACTCTTCTTGTGCTGTGCTTGAAAATCTCTGCTCTTTTAAGACGACTGGAATGAGCGCCTGTAGCCTTGAGACGAATAGCTGGAGCACCCATAACTTCTGTCTCGGGAGGCGGCAAACCGGGCATTACCAGAGGCACCACAAAACGAATGAAAGGAACGGCCACTCTGCAGGGAACCTAAAGACTTCACTCTCTCAGTATCCTCTTTCATCCCCTTCAGGGCCTTGTTGATCTTTTCCCTGAACAAGTGTTCACCCTCACAAGGCATATCGATGACCTTATGCTGGACTTCTGGGCGAAAATCCGAGCACCTCAGCCAAGCCTGCCGCCCGAGTACCACACCATTATTGATTTGCTTAAAAGCCGACTCCGCCAGGTCCACTGCAATGTTGAAGCTGTGGCTGGAGGCCTCCTTCCCCTCACAAACCAGCAGCATCACCACCTTGCGGTGTGGCTCTGGGAGATTATCAAGTATCAGGGCCAGCCTGTGCCACATCTCCCTGTCATACCTGGCCATAATAGCCAAGGAATTTGCAGCTTTCACGGTGGTAGCCCCCATAGTCAGGACCTTCTTCCCAAATGTGTCCTGCTTTCTGTCTTCACTGTTCGGGGGGTGTAACACATTTGTGCTGGCTTCTGGCCTTATGGCTAGCCGCCGCCAAAACCACCGACTCTGGCGTAGGCTGCGACAAGACATTTGGGGGTTGCTTCGGGAGCCTTGAACTTCTTTTCTAGACGCCCCTTCACTGCAGGTTCAGAAAACGGGTGGCGCATCGTACACAGACCCTCCTGCCACAAATTGTCCAGAATCGGAACTGAGAAGACCGCCTTCCATCACTTTCCCATATGGATGAAGAGAACAGTCTTTTCGTTCTTCAGGAGCCAGGCCAAACCACAGACACGCTTTTGCCATCATGGCGTGGAACGACCCCAACATCATCCGGTGGAGACGGTTGAGCAGGGCTACTAGGCTGTTCCACCTCAGGATCCGTATGACATGCATCGTCCCTTGTTGGCGACGAAGACACCGTCAACAGGGTATCAGGCGGAGCACTGTCCTGATCAGAATCTGGCAACTACCCTTCTTCCGGATGACTTCGGAACGGTTCAACCCAACCGGCAATGGCAACAGCACTGGAGCCAACTTTCTAGCGGCCTCACCAGGCACACTCAAACACAGGAGCCAACGGGCTCGGAGGCGGAGGAAGCATCGCATCCAGTTGCCCCAACAACAACTGGAGCGTATCCAACACCTTGAAGGATAGCTGGGACTGTGGATTCACCAACAGGTAAAGGGGCAGCCCGGCCCCCACCCCACTCGACGTAGACGGGCACCTTGTAGACCCAAAGCTGACGGATCAAAAGTCGGCTCCTGTTCCTCCTCCATTCCTGAGGAAACAAAATATGCAGCCGGATCATGTTGCAGAATGTCCACTGGAAGCAAGGGCCCAAAGCCAGCAGATTGCCACAGTCCTCCCGTCGGTAACAAGCCCTCCGAATCCATCGGCGCAGACTACAACAGTCACTGCCATGGACGGAGCCACCGACACCACAGTCGATAACTGAAGAGCAGACTGTACCACCACCGTCGACTAGGTGAAGCAGACTTTTTGGATGAAGAACCGGACCGGTGCTTCGATGAGTCCCGGCTGGAAGATGATCTAGGATGATCTTTAGAGGACGAGTGATTTGAGGAGGAAGACTCCCTCTGCTTCGTCTGGCCTCTGACGCCACCATCTTCTCGGGCCGACCACCAGACCCCTTCGACTTGTCCGGCCGATCCGATTTGGACAGCGAGGATCCACTCGCCCCTTTCGAATGATGCGACCTGGACGTAGAGGACTTGCTACCTCTCCCCACCTCCAACGTTGGCAACTATGACCGTTGCTTCTTAGCAGGGGGTTCCGCTGACGCCGCCCGTCGGTGCACAGAGGCCTTCCCCGCTGTCACCAAAGACTGGCTCACCCGGGCCGAACCCACCTCCGAAGCCGGGTAAGTGACCTCATTCAGCCAACAGATGAGCCGGCGGTTGCGGTCTTTCAAAGTCTTCTGCAAAAACCCTTGGCATATCTCACAGGCATCTGCCAAATGAGGGGGGTACAGACAGTCGAGACAATCCATATGGCCATCCCCTTCGAAGACCTTTAGGCCGCAGGTAGCATATGGCCTAAGCAGCGATTTTTTCTGGGCCACAGATGACATACTGACCGGATACGAAAAAGCACATGCAAAGCACGGAAAAACACAAGGTGATCCCAACAGTTTGGAGACGGTTGAAATCTGAAGGGAAGCCACGGGGCGGGGCTATTTATAGCAGACGTCCTATTGGTCCTATTGGTGTAGCCTGCAGCACCCAAAAAGAATATTGATAGGACACTAAAGTGTCGAAGTTTTCCATAGGACACCGCTAAATTAATGTTACTGAGGTTTCCCAGCCTGACGACGGGAAATATTCGCAGCATGTGAATCCATGAAAGATCCAATGCTGGAGAAATGAACGGACATTACTAGAAAGAACCTTTGTTACTGAACACACATCTGGTCCACTGACCAAGGATAACAATGTTCCTCTGCACAGCAGGACGACATAATTGTGGCAGCACTTCTACACACTTTGGGAGAGGAACGTTCAGTCACCCTACCCAGCCATTTATGTGAAAAAGATCCCGGAGCCGCATCTGCTGGCCAGTTGGATCGCTGTGTTCCAAAAGAAGAAATCCTAAAGCACTTATTAAACCATTAAGGCATTCCTTTATGTTATCTTCGATTGCAGGGCAAAGGATTAAGTATTTCTTTTCCAAAATAAATGGTACAAGTACAGAAATGAAATCAATAATATTGGTCAAGGGTATTGCCATGTTGGACCATTCCCTGTTGATTGATAGGAATGTTTTATCCATAGGGGGCAAACTGCATGATCAGAGTATAATTGAATTTGCTGATTTAGCTCTTGTTAATAACAGGAGTATTGAAGCATATTCTGTGGTTGAGAGCGATGAACAACAAACTTGCGATGCATCTAATGCAGGCTCTCCTACCGAGCCAACCAACTTTGACAGACAATTATACAGCAAATCAACTTTCTTGAAACCTTTTATGAGTCAATGGAAGAGTCGGAAAATGTTTCAGTATGCCATATTCTGAGGAAGGTGGATGATAGAATAAGACTGACCCAACCCACAGTTTCTGCACTTAATATGGTTCTTAGCTCCTTTGTTAATTTGTATGACAATATTTGGAGGTCAAGGTACATAGCCGAATTTTGAGTGAAATGCGTATTAAATTAAAGGTGATGAAAATTTATTATGGAACGATTCAAGAACATGTGGCAGGGGCGAACGCTGTGGAGGGGGATGCCACGAGTCTAAGATTGATTAATTTACCCACTACGACCCAATGGAAACCTCATTGGCAGAGGTGCTGGGTACTATTCCGGTAATGCAAGACAGTGGGGATAAGTCTCCTGAGATATGTACTGCGGGAGAAAAGCCACTTTTTGTGGAGGTTGAGATCATTGACAATACTGCTTTAGACGAGTGAGGGGCAGAACCCATAAAACAAATGTATTGAAAAGGTTTGCCAACAGATCTAAGAAAATGAAAAATGTAAAAACAACAAAAAAAAAGAAATACTTCACGTAAGTTTCTACGTAATTGTACCATAGTGGAATCCATGACTAGGGGTGGGAAATTATTTACAAGTTCCCCATGTTAGGACTCTGGTTCTAGAAGAAAGTATGCATATAGGCGACCATAGCCAAGTGGTGGAATGTGGAGATGCGATTTTAAATGTGGTACATGAGAAGATACAAATAATTTCACCTCATAATCCTAGAGAGGTGGATAAGGGGAAACCCAGTTTTAGGTTAGATTTGGGTGTACAAACAGAGATTATTATTAGGTATAATGACTCCACTGGGCCGGCTGGATGATAAATTGGCAGAGTTTGTGATTGTACCTAAAGACGTAATGGGTTTAAAACAGGTGAATAAGCAAGGTCTGCCTACACCAATGGAACTGGATCCAGCCTTACCAGGATCTATAAAATGTATTACATCAAATGTACTCCCCAGCTCCGACTGGGATAATTTTCTTTAAAATAATTGATTTATCTGGCATGGCTTTCAAAGGGGGCACTCGCCAGACTGGGATATTTCCCTCCGAGTTGGATGAGTTCTCCAATGAGAAGGTTCTTGCCCGCCAGTCTCAAGAGCATGTGTGGGTGGTGATTGTCTTCTAAACAAGATGTATGTTGTTAATATTGTTAAGAACAGGGCCCTAAAATTGAATACCCAGGGGAATGGAATTAGTAAACCTTTTAGCGTGCTGAGACACGCTAGGGATAGCGACGTGTTGGAATACCTCACACAGGTGTGTCATAGTATGGGAAAACGGAACCCACAAGGGAGTGGCATTAATAAACCATTTAGCATCTTGAGACATGCCCGGGAAAGTGATGTATCGCTGGACGGTAATAATGCAGGAAAACAATACCCTCAGCATGTGATTGGGAAGGATTGTAGGAATAAACAGTTTTCCCATATTCTCCAATTGACAAGCTTATTAGGTGTGAGTCACAGTTTACTAACATCTTTTGATTTGGACAGAGTCTAGTTCCCAGATGGACAAGTGTAATCTCAATTTTCATTCACGATTGGTCATGGAGCTGGTCTAATAATTTTGGTTTTAACACTGAAATGGTGTATCTATGCTTAAGGACTCGATTGTATCCTTCTCCAAGAAACATGGTTAGTAGATTGCCCTGCGATAGACGGTTTCCAGGTTTCTCAGCTGGCTAAGCCCAGCCAGGCGGGTAGGGCCTGAGGAGGGTTTGTGATTGCCATCAAATCTACTTTAGTGGTGACAGCTATACCCATTCCAAACCTTCCTTTCGGGGTTATGGCGATAGCACTTTCTTAAGCACGTGCACGACTCAAACAATTGCTACTTAACATCTATTGGCACAAAGGGGTGGTTTAGCTCCAGTTTTTTCTTGATGCGATTACTGAAGCAATTCAGTGTTTGCAGAATACAGTTCGTAATAGTAGGGTCACCTTTGAGGGTGACCTTAATGCAAACTGCTGTCCCTGGGTTTGGAGGATCATCCGTGGGACACTATGCCAGATATGGTTTCATTGAACCGTAAAAAACAACCTGGTAGAACATGGTATCTGGCCTTGTCTTCTATTGGTCTGCTTTGCTTGAGTGGGGAAGAAACAGGGGAGGAATCACTCACACCAAGGTGGTTTAGAGGGGACAGTAAGTCACTGTATCTTTGTCGATAACCATCTGTCGGATTGTTTGGGACTCAATATAATGAAAAATTATTGTAGTGATCATTGCACGTTAAAAGCTGACTGACATAACTGAACATTACTGTTCGAGGGAGGGCAGTACATTTTAGAACAATCGGGGGCAGTAAAGCGCTCTGTTGGTTCGCTTAGAGCATTGGGTTGCTGAATACAGAATTTGATGGAATGATGAAATTTAGCAATCTGGAATGGAAGATGCTAATGTTTAAATCCAATCATTTTGACTTGTTTCTGGGTAATTTAATGGATATATAGTTCAATCAACTCTAGGTTTAGAGTGACTGAGCAAAGATCTATACATCAACATCTGTATGATGATCATCTTGCAAAAGAAAAGCATTGGATGCATAGTACTATCAGGAAAATTAAGTTATCTATGGAACAAATGACCAAAATGAGCCAAATCAACAGTGTGAAACACAAATAGACATTTGTGTAAGTCGCAACAGGCTATTTCGTTTACAAAATTATGTCAAAGCTATGTTGTGTATCTTACTTAAAAGGGATGTTAGGGCTTTTTGAGCTTTGGTTAACACTCAGGATGAATATCTTACTACAGCCCAAGTAAAGGCAGTTTCAGTATTGCCGAATTCCAATGGGCAAATAATGTTACGAACTTATATGGTGTAGACACCATTGACAGCGGGGTAATTATCTTAGTGACAAGTTGTGCTGACAAAGCAAGGCAGAATATCGAGTTTGAGAAGTCTTAAAATTGATAAAGTTAAATATCCCATGCAGCTGGACCCAACGGGTTAACAAATAACACCTTCAAAGCTGACCCAACTAATTGGTCTAATGCACTGACCACGTTGTTTAAAAGTATAACACAATTAGGGGTGATGCCTTTGTCTTGGCAAACTGCCCGTGTTGTACCTATTTTTAAGAGGGGTGAAAGAAATTACCCTTGTTGATAGACACAGACTGTAAAATGTTTGCGTCTCTTCTCCTTATTCACCTTAACCAATGGGCTGCGACCACTCTACGATTAAATAAATTGCAAACAGGTTTCCGGAAGTGTCCCTCACGGAACATTAATGATTTCGTTTCGAGGGCAATCCTGGAATCAGTATGGGGTGATTGAGTTGTACGTATGTGGCATCCATCGATCTCTGTGGTCTTGGACCGCATTCACCGTAGCAGATTAATGTCCAAGTTTGCCAATCGGTAGGCTGCCAGGTGGGGGTCTTTTAAAGCTCATTATTACTCTCTATGAGAACGCAGGGGCTCGTATTAGACTAAATCTTGAAGGGGATATGTCCCAGAGAACAGTGACTAAGGCAAGTTTGAGGCAGGGGTGTGTTCTCGCTCCCTGCCTCTTTAACCTTTATGTCACAGACGTTGAAGAATAACTATCAGGTTCCTAATTTAGGAGAAATAAAATCCGAATCTATCGAATACCATGGCTAGCCTATTCAGATTTCCTGCTCCTTGATACACCCAGGTTTGTCTCCAGCGGTTACTTTCTATTTTGTCGAAATATGCAAAGGAGAATGGTTTGCTTATTCATCCTAATAAAACCCGAATTATGGTGTTGCCTGGGTGCAGGAAAAATCACGCTCAGCGTTGGTCTATGGAGAATATACCTATAATGAACACAAGAAGTAACCTCTATTTGGGATTTCCCTTCACGGCCCAGCCGTCCTCACTCTGTATTCAAACTATCTTGGGGAAAAAGGTTCTCGTATTAGCCAATCAAATGAGAACATGGCATCAGAAATGTGGGTGGTTTTCCATCAAACCAATACTCAATTTTTACAACGGTAAGGTACTACCAAAACGTATTTATGGTATGGAATTGTAATATGATGTGGTTTGTAAATGTATGGAATCTATTGAATCATTGGTCTGGAGACGCGTCTTGAAACTGCCCAACTCGATCCCGGCTTCTGCCATTAGATAGGAGTTGGGAATTCTTTCCTTAGGTGTCCAGGTACGGTGGAAACTTCTCTATTTCGTAACATGATTACCCTGGTCCTAAATCTCTGTATGGAGAAATGGGTAACCTTGTAGATCATAATGGAGAAATTGGTCGAACAAGTTAGTTTCTGGTGGAAATGGGTGGTAAATGTGATTCGATATTGTGCGACTTACCTACAGATAGGTAGACACTTATAGGGAATCCAGACAAAGTGAAAAGGGCACTATTTTATAGAGATTGGATTGAGACCATTGATGGATTTCATTGCCTATCCTTCCATGAACCACTTATCCCATGAACACGGTGGCATTAGTTTGTTTTATGGAAATTACGTTGGAACATACTACAGATGGGGGAGGTGTTAAGTAGAAGGGTAATTAAAGTTGCAGATGCTAGGTGTAGATTCTGCCATGACCGAGAGCAAATTGAAACACAAACATCTGATACTGTATTGAACTGCATTGGTCCCCCACAGAAAGGTTTTTATGGCTACGTTTTTATGTTTGATATACTGAGCAAATGACTAATCCATATGGTCTCAGAGTTTAAATATACTGAATACGTCTGACGGAGTAGCAGTTGCTGCATTTATGAAATCACTAAATGTATATCTTGGTTGGGAAATGACAAGACATGCGCCTTAGAGGGATCTGATGAATTATAATTTGGGAATAAATAAAACATTTTCTGGGTTCTTTTGTAACCACTGAACTGATCTCTCTATGAAAAATGACTATGCATATGAAATATTGTCTTGTATGTGTTTTTCTACTTTTAAAGATGTATTCAATGAAATGGCATATGTGATCCTATTTTGGAATGTTTAGATCCGATTATAGATTTCTTATGTATATTTTGTATTTTAAATCGTGTTGACTCGTTTTAGGGCTCAAGTTTTATGTACGTTTTATGTATTTCGATTGTTTGTATATTTTCCCGTCTTGCTTTGCAATTGCTTTTTTTATGTTGTAAAGGTTTCTTTATAAACCATACAAAAAATACATTTAAAAAAGATTGCAATGGCTCAATCACATGTTGGCTTCTGATACAAGTGAGTCCCTAAAGATCGTACGATAATCTTAGGCTATGGATGTGTCCTATATGAGCAGAATGTACACACAAATTAGTAGCCACATTATTAACATGGGGTACCCACTCTTCGATGACACATGCACAGTCAATGTGGCTGCTAGTTACATACAAGATGTATCCTATGTTCGTGAAGCACTGAAGCCAGAACTCTTCAATGACGAGCATTATCTAGATTGACTGGCCACTGAGTTCTGGATAAAGTGCAGCCAGACACGTTTGCTTTTGCACGTTTTATAGACTTGTCCGAAGATAAGAACATAGTAGGAAAGGTTTGTCTGGTGCTGGAGGATATTTGGAGAGATAAATTCCATGAGATGGAAGGAACACTCTACTTAGCATACAGATAAAAACATTTCACGTGTTGCATACTGGTCCAGAGAACCGGGTCATTTTATTGGTGTTAGCTGCTAAACAAGAGTATGGAACATCGTGGAAGTAGAGCTATTGACTTACAATAATTTAAGTTCACATACAAAAAGGCTCCACGTAATCAGAAGTCCATAAAACATGGAAATGGAACAAAGGTTCACCTAAAAAATTTCATTTTGATACAAAAAGGAAAGAAATACAATGGAGGGGCAACAGGGTTGGGTGTAAAAATGTTAGTGGTCTGTCCTACAAAACCAAAGTTAAAGACTATGTTAAAAGATCGTTTTGGTTAAAAAAAAAATTGACAAAAGTACTTTGGGAACAAAAAAAAAAAGAAAAAAAAAAAAAGACCGATCCCTGCCCTCAATTATCTAAATGGCTAGAACCGAGGCCTAATTTGTCCAGTAAGAGTTTGAGCACTAAACTTGCCCAGATCATATTTTTCCTATGGTTATAACCGAATAGGTATAAGCCCCCTAAACTAGGGCTTTATGGAACACTATTTTTCCCCCAGTGTCGATGATGGAAGCCATTAACAACAAAGTGCAAAGGGGTTGAAATTGCGTGGAAAAGGAAAACAGGGTGGTTGGAGTCGAGAATGGTATGCTACATTACCATCCTTATGTGTTGCACCAAATTACCACCACAGCACTGATAATGATCTGAATGATTGCATAATACTGTACTTAAAATGTTACATTGAGTGAAAATGTTGACATTTAGGTGCATTCGACATGTCATATTGAAGCCTGTTCTGATCTAATAAAAGAGTCAAGAGTTTCCAACTGCAAGGTTTACTTGAAATTATATATGCTAATGGTGTGGCCATAACCAAGAGCAAGAGTTCACTGTGTTAAGGTTTACAGATAATGTAAGCCATCCAACTAAACCGATTACCCCTGTTGCAAAATAATGGCATTACTTTAATGTACTAGAGTGTGCGGAGCAGCATAGCAGTGGCTTAGGAACAGAAGGCTACCCTCAGATGAAAGTGTTCTTAAGTAGTCATGGGTGTTTGGGGTTTTAAGGACTCAGATTATAGGCAGACCCTTTGGTGCACTGATGCTCACTCGCTTTATTTAATGCAACAGCTTGAACCATTATTTTTGTGGCATTCTAGCACAGTACTACGTCTCAAAGTGCAAAGGTCACAAATGCAAAGAATTTCAGAATATCAAAACCCAAAAATATCAAAACACAAGATTTACATTCCTACCATCGAAAACAGCCTTTGTCAATCTGCATGCTTGTGTGGTGCGTCAACGCCCTTAGCCCAAAAAGTGATTTTAAGAAGACCTAAACCCCAAAAGAAACAGCCCGTCCTGTTCCGTCATAAAGAACCTTTGTCTATGATATGGAGGCAGCGACATTAGGGGCTGCCTCATAGGCCATGGCTGGGCCTCAACTCTATGGACTTCTGGCGGGCAAAGGGGCAGGGCGCTGCAAGTGGGGTATGTTTACATGTATCCAGTGGGGGGGGATATATAAGCAGGCCCAGGCACCCTCCCTCTTGCTTTGCCACCACCGTCCAGCACTTTCATGGGTTCTTGAAGTAATCCCACCAACCCCTATTTTTTCCTATGCTGGCAGTTGTTGGCATAGTATTATTTATTAGTTATGGATTTATCAAATATTGGGTAGAACATTGTGCTAAGTGAGGATATGTGTGTATTTAAAGTTGCCTTTTATGGGCACCCTGTTGACAGGAACCTACACAACAGATGATATAAATTTGGACGATGACCAAAAAGTTAATTCAGCTCTGCTATCCCAAGTCCTAGGTTTCATTGCGATAGGATTAATGTAAAGGGCCCAATAACAAAGTACAGTATGGCATACAGTAGCATGCAGAAAACAAATGTAAGAAAGTTAGGTAGGCCATAATCTTAGCTTTACAGATAAGGAACATAGAGGAGGCATCCTCCATCAAGCAGCTGCAAATCCAAGTGACATTTAGAAGGAGAAAGGCTAGGTCAAGAGCCATGTCCCATCACCGCCAACCAATACCATCCTCCTTTTTGGAGCCAGACGGAAGCATCCCCAAGCCAGACACACAAAAGACCAGCAATGAACTTCCAAGCAAATAGTAAGTGGTGGTTGATACCCAACTTAATGGCACCACCTACTCACCAACCGCACACAAAGTTTCACACAGTTTTAATGTTGTGTTAACTGGTTCTTACACTGCGTAGTGTTCTTAAAGTACCGAAGAATTCTCGATTTGGGCGAACTGTGACCCCACCTAAGGTGTAAACCAGACCGTGGTCAGCCGAGTGAAATGGAAATGGAATGGGGAAAAGGTAAGCCTGTTTTTTTTTTAAGATGCAGGCCAGAGTACCCCTAGTTCCCTTTTTCCATTTCCACCACCACTGTGCATTAGCGGTTAATGAAATAACGGGTTTACAAGACGAGACTAGCAGACGATTAAATTAAAAGGTAGACAGCATTCCAGGAATTAGGGTTGGAGAGAGGGTGATAGTGCAGAGGGTGTACACGAGCACACGGGGGGGGGGCTAGTGGGGTCTCAATTTGTGCAATTACGTTTTAAAATGTTTACAGTCGTGGCTCGTGATGTTCAATACTTTACATGAGTAATCTGGCGAAAGCGGAACGCATGTTTTTTTCTGCTTAACAGGTTTCTTTGCAAGTTGCAACTCTTTTCGAGCTGTACTTGCAAATAAACCCGGTCGCATTCTGATCTTTCTTCACATAGGCGAGAGGTGCTGCGGGATGCGGACATGTTAGTCACGCGTAGTGCTTGGAGTTCGTAACCCGTGTGTATATTCCGAGTTAGGCAATTGACTGTTGAGGAGCAGGTGTGCCAGTAGATGTCCCACTTGTGTATCATCTACTTGCCAGCCTCTTGTTCATTCCAGCAAGAGGTGCCTGGAATAAAGCTTGCATACCATTGAACCAGCTTCGTTGGACAAGCGTCACTGCAAAAAACTAGCGACATACAAGAACGCTGTGCGAGGACGGAGCGGGGGGGGGGGGGGGGGTGAGGATTGATAGACACCTACTGTCCTTGACACAATAAAAGAAAAAGCATCACTCCTGAAATAAACAGCTAGCCAGCTATTCAGACCACTCTTGAAGCCAGGCGGTACACATACAGCGACGGGTACCTGGGTGTTCTGACCAGTTCTAAACTGTTCCTGGGTGGCACATGTCGTTCTGCAGCATTGCATCGTGTAATGTTGAACTCGAGCTATTCGACGAGGAGATTGCGGTTTTGCCTGGTCCTTATACACTGCTTCTCCATCTAGTGTGGAGTGGGCCATTGTCGAGAGCACAGGAATCTCACCAGTGGTACTAGGAGTCAATGTCAGGGAGCGTGCAGAGTTATGGAAGCTTTGCCTAAAGTTTAATCAATAGAGATAATTGTTTGCGCCAGTTATGGACTACGGCAGCATATAGCCCTATGCAACCGGTTAGCAACTCTGCTGGAGCATAAGTTATCCAATGGAACACACTCCACAGTGGATGAAGACAAGGAACATGGACAATAAGGCAGTCTGCAGAAATCCCAGCCTTTATAATGCAAAGGAAACATTTGGGCTGATCAATGAGGAAGGAAGGCTGTGAGAAAGATGGACATGCTTGGTTAGGGTTCAACCAGCTGCTGGAGCTCAACGTTAGTGCTTGCATTGCATGTTTTAGAAAGGTAGCCACTGAAGTCTCTTAGAAACCAAGGACTCTGGTTGAATGCATGTCACCGCTTGCACAATCTCTGCCTGAACGCTTACATTCACAAGGAGGTGTAATAGGCCTCTTCGGATTGCCTTCTGGGGCAGCGGATGGAGGAGCAGGAGGATTAATGCTGCACCACTTCCAGGAAGGGATACCATAGTGCAGCAGTTGAAGGAAGTGTTGAACGCACCAATAACTTCACATGCTGTAAGGCATGTTACTGGCTGGTAATAGACTGCTGGTAATAGACTGCTGCCACATTTTAGACTGGTACTCAAGCTTTCCTGAAAGTCAAGAGTCAGCGTCTCTGCAGGATAGCTCGGGGGCAACGTGCTCGTCTTGGAAGAAAGACGACACGGAGCAACATCGGTTCGATCCCCGGGTCTGCGCTTAGAAAACTCTGGGTATTAAGCGTGTTACAAATAACCAATTACACCATTATAAAATAACCAATTGCCCATTGCTGGACTTTCCTATCTATGTGCTGCTGCCGCCCTGCAACTTGGGGTAGGCACCATGTATTTGAGCACTGATTGACTTTGCATCTGTGTGTTGCTGCCACCCTGTAACATGGGGTCAGGCTCAAATCGATGTGATGGCACAAGTTACTTACCTGTAACTGTTGTTCTCCAACATGGGTCTGGCATGGATTCACATGCTCATGAATATTCCCCGTCGCCAGGCTGGGAATCCTCGGTAAAGAAAAAAATCAGTATCAGTTTCGTTTCGGATCTGTCTTTCTTAGTAGTAACCAATCACTGATGTCTGGGTCATACTGCCCCCAGCCAATGACTGCCCTCTCCCTAAGCCCCGCCTTTGGCAGCCATCCTCAGATTTGGTAGCACGTAAAGTGGCAGTATGACCAAGTGAAGAGCCGCAGAGGGGTAGGCGGGAGGGTTCGCATGTAAATCCATGCCAGACCCATGCTGGAGAACAACAGTTACAGGTAAGTAACTTGTTCCTTCTCCAGAATGGGGTCTGGCATGGATTCACATGCTCATGAATAAAAGAATACATAGCAGTACACATGCACAACCACGGGAGGTGGCAACAGGCTCAACATTAAGCAATACAACAACTCAACATTAAGCATCTGTTACCTCCTCACCAGGCTCACCTTAAGAGAACAGGTTGCGCAGCACTGCTTGGCCGACCCTGGACTCCTCCCTGGAGTCCCGATCGACGCAGTAGAATCTTGTGAAGGTGTGCGTCGACCTCCATGTAGCAGCCCTGCAGATGTCCAGCAGGGGCACACCAGACAGGAACGCCGTTGTAGCAGCGATCGCTCTGGTCCAATGGGCTCTCAGACGGCCGGGCAGCGGTCGGTTTGCCAACCGGTGACAGTGCATGATGCAGCCGGAAAGCCATCTGGAAATGGAAGTCTTTGAGAGAGCCTTCCCTTGATTCACAGTCCCAAAGTTCACAAACAGCTGTGACGTCTTCCGAAAACTCTTTGTGCGGTCCACGTAGAACTTCAGCGCTCTAGCTACATCCAGCGAGTGCAAAGTCCTCTCAGCCGGCGTCGAAGGCGACGGGAAGAAAACTGGTAACACCAAGGGCTCGTTGAGGTGGAAGTCCGACAGCACCTTGGGCATGAAGGAGGGGTGCGTCCTCAGCACCACCCTTGTGTCGTGAAAAGTCAAGTATGGAGGCTTGCAAGATAGGGCCTGGATCTCTCCCACTCGTCGTGCGGAGGTGATGGCCACATGAAACGCTGTCTTCCACGACAGGAACTTCAAAAGGCGCTGAATGCATAGGCTCAAATGGGGCCCCCCCATGAGCCTGGTCAGCACCACATTGAGCTCCCACGCCGGGGCTGGAGCCTTCACCGTTGGGAACGATCGGAATGGTCCCTTCAGAAATTCCTTCACCAGGCGACGAGACTACAAGGACGCCCGTCCCGTAGTCTGGGTATATCGGGAGATGGCAGCCAGATGTATTTTGATGGAGGCGTGAGCCAGTCCAGCTTTGGCCAGCGACAGTAGGTACGGCAGTACTTGAGGGGCCGTAATCCACAGAGGGTTAATCTTCTGTGCACGGCACCAGACAGAGAACCTCTTCCACTTATGTCCGTAGCACTTGAGAGTTGAGGACGCCCTGGCTTTTGCAAGAACCTCTCTGCAGTCAGCCGGGATATCGTACCCTCCAAACTCTAGTGCTGCAAGTTCAGCGACTCCGGCCGTGATGAAGAATGGCGCCTCCTTCTCTGGAGAGAAGATCCGCGTCCGCCGGCAGGTGGGGAAGTTAACAAGTCCAGAAGGTCCGGGAACCAGATCTGCCTCGGCCACGCCAGTGCGACGAGGATCATTCTGCACCTGGACTTCTTGAGCTGGTTGATGAGATGGAGCAGCAACGGCAACGGAGGGAACGCATATAGAAACAGGCCTTCCCAAGGGAACGAGAAAGCATCGCCCATGCTCCTCTGCTGCGGGAACCTGCTGGCGAACCTCTGGCACTTGGAGTTCGTCGCCGTCGCGAAAAGGTCGATTCGGGGTTTGCCCCATCGTCGAAAGAGCCGATCCACCTGGTCCCGACGCAGTTCCCACTCGTGGCACGAGCGCAGCTCCCTGCTGAGAGAGTCGGCGATGGTGTTTTTTATTCCTGCCAAGTGGAAGGGAACCAGAAACATCCCCTGGGCGACGGCCCAGTGCCACAGATCCTGGGCCTCCTTGGCTGGGGATCTGGTGCCTCCCTGCTTCTGTATGTAGAACATAGTGGTGGTGTTGTCGGTGAAGATCCTCACCAATTTGTCATTGAGGGACGGAAGGAACGACTTGAGCGCCCAGAACACTGCTCGAAGCTCCAGAATGTTGATGTGGCGAGACCTCTCCTCCGGGAGCCAAACGCCTCTTGCATGGAGATCTCCGGTGTGGCCCCCCCCAACCCTCCAGGGAGGCGTCCGTCGTCACCGTCTCCTGAAACGCTGGGGTCTGAAAGTCCAGGCCTGCCGTGAGGTGCGCACGGGTACCCCACCATAGGATCGCCCGACGGAACTCCTCGTCGAGAGGGATCCTGTCTTCGAAGCAGCCCGTCGCCTGAAACCAGCAGGCGTCGAGGAACTCCTGTAGCGGACGCATCCGAAGTCTGCAAAGGGGTACAAGGTAGATGCATGAGGACATCATCCCGAGGAGGGACTTGATGGACTTCACCCTGGCCACGTCCGTGGCTAGCAGGCGTTGCACCTTGCCCAAAATGGCCTTCGTCCTCTCCTCCGACGGGGAGGCCAATTGCCCCACTGTATCGAGCTTCGCTCCCAGAAACAGTGCTACTTGCGAAGGAACCAGGTGGGATTTGGGGTAGTTGATGGCGAATCCCAGTTCCGTGAGCAGCCGGACGGTCCTCGTTGTGTGTTCGACGGCGAGTTCTCTTGTCCTTGCACGGATTAGCCAGTCGTCCAGGTAGGAGTAGATGTGGATCCCCTGCAGGCACAGCCAACCCGCTACTGGTGCCAGGCACTTGGTGAATACCCTGGGTGCCGACTTTAATCCGAACAGCAGGGCTCTGAATTGGTAGTGGCGTCCCTGAACCACAAACCTGAGAAACTTTGTGTCCTTTTAGAATGGGGATGTGGAAGTAAGCATCCTCCAGGTCCAGTTGAGGGATGTGATTCTCCTTCCTGGCCACGGGAGGAATGCGAGGACACTGCTTTTGGAATTCCAGCGAGTGCCCGTTGGCCAGGGTGTCCAGCATCCAACGGTCAGTGGAGATGGACTCCCACACGCTGACGAACTTCGTTAGCCGGCCTCCTACCGGGGTGCTTCGGTGGGGGCCCCGACGCTATGGCAGGTTCAGTCCTGCTTGGAGGAGGCCTTGCCCTCCTTGACGATGGTGGGATCCTCCTTGCTTGCCGCGACCTCGGTAGGCCTCCTGGGACGAGGAGCAGGCCGCCTGGCGTTATGTAGAAGAGCCACCGCTGGATCCCTTGGAGACACCCTGTCTGCCTCCGGAGCTCCGAAAGGGCCGTCGTTGAAGCACCCCCTAGGGCCCGGGCCGTCTCCGAGTCGGTCTTGATGGCCTGGAGCGACTCATCCACCGTCTTCCCAAAAAGATTGTTGCCGTCGAACAGCATATCCAACACTCTGGTCTGAACGTCCTGGCGGAAGTCCGTCGCCTTGAGCCACCCTCGTCGTCGTAGGCAAACCCCTTTGCCCATCTGGCGAAATCCGGTATCGGCAATGTCAGTTGCCACCGTTATGGCGTGATCCGACGCCACCTAGCCTTCCTGAAGAATCTGTAGGGCCTCCGCTCTCTCTGTCATCCGGCAGGAAGTCCAGCAGGGGAGCTACCTTGAACCAAAGCTCCCTGTCGTAACGGGCTATGATCGCTAAGGCATTGGCCGTCTTAATCGTCGTCGCCGCCGACGAAATGACCCATTGTCCCATGGAGTCCAACTTCTTGCCCTCGCTGTCCGGCGGGGAAGTGGACGTTGATGCTGCCGCACCTGCTGCCTTCTTCTTGGCTGCTGCCGAGACGACCGAGTCTGGCGTAGGCTGGGCCCTGAGGCACAAGGGGGCGGCGTCGGGGACCCGGTACTTCTTCTCGTACCTGTCCCTCTTGGCAGGCATCGTAGAAGGGTTCTTGAGGACAGATGTCGTCGAGCAACAGCACTGCCAGGACCGTCTTTCTCTTGGCCTCCCGTCGTTGATAAAAAAAAGTCTTCCTTCTTCTGTTCCTCCGGGCAGAGGTGGAAGAGCTCGGACGCCCTGGCTATCATGGTGTGAAAGGAGCCAATTTCATCGGGCGGTGAGACCCGAGGGGGAGGCGATGAAGGAATGTCCGTTGTATCATTGCCCCCGTCGTCCGTCCCCGTCCCCGTATCCGCCGCCGTATCATCCCGAGGGTCAGGCGAGAGGGATAAGGGGTCCACAGGCCTTGTGGGCACGAAGGGCGGAGCGGGATGGACTCTCCTCCGCTTGTTCGGGGGCTTCCCGACAGTCCTGGCTCAGGATCCTCCGTCGGGGTCCATGGTAACCTCGTCCTTATCTCAGCACATAAGGATTAGATTGCCAACAAAATGGCCGCCGAGCTATCCCAAGGCTCTGGCAATGGTTGCGACGGGAGGGACAGTTGCTCCACCAGGCCTTCGTCGTCATCGCCATCCTCGCTATCTTCGATCTCCTCAGCAGGCTCCTTCCCCTGGGATCGAACTTTCTTGAACCTCTCGTTGAGGCCCTTCACGGTTTCCACCAGATCCTCCTCAGAGGCTGATTCCGAGTCTGTAATGGCCACCGCCCCCCCTCTTTTCCCGCCGGGGTCTTCACGGGGGTCTTAACGATGGGCTGGAAAGAGGATTCCCTCCGCGGTGGCAGGGATACTCTGGATCCAGAGGCCGTCTCCACTAGCGTAGTCTCGGCCGGCTTCGCCAGGGCCGCAGCAACCACTTCGATAGAGGCCTTTGCCGGCTGGATCAAAGCCCTCACCACCTTAGCTGCGTCCTGGGCCTTCGCCTTGGGGGGAGGGTCAGCGCCTCACTGCCCCTCGGGTCCCTTCGAGATTGACCGGGGCTGCTCCAGCAGCTTACCCGGGTTCTCGGACTTCCTCTTCCCCGAACCAGAGCGCTGGCTCGTGGTTGAACGTGCCAGGGAAGTCGCGCCCTGCCTGGCAGCCGAAGAGCCCGACCTTTCGGCACTCCCAGTGCCCGCGGACTCGCGGTTCTTGGCCTTCTGTTGCGCCCCTGTCGCCGGGGCGCCCTCACAGGATTTAGAAGCCCGCTCAGACTTTTTCTTCGCCTTCTCACCTGCTGTGCCCTTCTCCAGCCAGGCGGCGAGGCGGGAACGACGATTTTGCTTGGTCTGTTCCGAAAGGTTCTTGCAGAACGCATAGTCCTTCTCCACGTGCGTCTTGTCCTCATGAAGGCAGTAGAGACATTGCGAATGCTCGTCCACCTTGAAAACATTTTGTAATCCGCATCCAGGGCAGCACCTGAACACCTTGGATCCGGGCGTCGAGCTTCCCTTGTCCTGGGCCATATCCGTTGAGGTAGGCCGCAGATCTTCTGGAATCCTCCAAGAAGCGTAAACTCGACGAAAACTTCACCCTTGAGGGGCGTAGAAGAATTCCGAAACGGGTCCCCGTTATTGGAAGTAGAAACGGTGGAGCTTGAGGCTCGATTAACCGAAAAAATGAGAAAATCTCCTGAAAACGCGCGAAAATGCAGCAAAAACTCGAGGACTCCCAACACTTGAACGTGCGGTAAAAATCTGAGGATGGCTGCCAGAGGCGGGGCTTAGGGAGAGGGCAGTCGTTGGCTGGGGGCAGTATGACCCAGAGATCAGCGATTGGTTACTACTAAGAAAGAGATCAGAAACGAAACTGATACTGATTTTTTTCTTTACTGAGGATTCCCAGCCTGACGACGGAACATTCATGAGCATGTGAATCCATGCCAGACCCCATGCTGGAGAACACCATGTACTTCTCTTTTGCACTTTGCGTATGACGTATGTTCTAATTCACCTCTTACGCTTCCCTTTCTGTAACCAGAAAGAACTGTAACTAATCTCTTAAATTTAAGAACCTGGATACCTCAGGGTTTTGCGCGCTGTATAAATAAACAAAACAAACAAGAAGTCCCTTTAAAATGACGATGTATGCATTGACAATACCCGTTACAGTAGATTTGACCAAATGCAATTTTACCTAATGAGAACTGACTGAATCCATGTAACCAAAAATGGTAGGTAATGTTGGATATGTGTATTGCACAATGGTGTAGTGTGGGGTGGGGTTAGGGTAGGGAGGGCTAAGGAGTGGGTTGTGAGGGGTCTCCCCCACAATTAAAAAAGTGAATTTGCATTTTCGGTTACATGGATTTGGTCACTTCTCCGTTCGGTAAAATTGATTCAATCAAATCTACCTCATCCGACAATACCACCATGGTCTGCCATCAATTCTGTTACTCTTTATACCACACTGGGTGTGGGTAAACCTTTTGTGCAGCAGAGTCACTTCTTCCTCAATCTCATTGCGAGACCCTTTCATTTGTGTGAAAGGACAGTTCCTTTACTATGGTTACTATAACCATTCACCCCTAACCCATTTCTATTGTGTAGCCTGAGCATGAGAACTGCGAAGAAAGGCTTTGCACAAAGGATCCCCGATAGGGGGGGAAATGTAGGGGTTACATAATGTGAACTAACAGATTGATAGATTAGAGAATGGAATCATGAAACCTACTGCCATGTGTTGTAAGAGAAATGGAGCCTGCAGTCTCCACACCGATGGGAACTTTCTGTATTATGGCATTTGAGCGCAGACCTAGTTTAGACCTAGTTTAGAGAAGCAACAGAGCACTTTACAAAGGTATACAACGGTACAAATGCATAACAGAGTGCTTTTCAGAGGTAACAGAACAGATATACAGAAGGGGGTGGGATACAGAGGGGCACAGAGTTTGGGTACAGCTTTACCGGGTGGCAGGGAGGAAAGGTGCGGGCGGTATCTTGAAGGGTTGGATCCAAGCCATTGGACAGATGAGTGTGAGAAATCTGTGGCGATAACCAACTCTTCTGCCCATCATTTTGAACTCCCCGGTTGATATTTTTTCTATTAGAATCTGGACAGTTTTGTTTGTGTCACAGAGACATGACCTATAACAGTGGCGGTGTGGAGGGTGGATCAGGTTGTTGCGGTTTTGTACTGGCAGAGTAAACATAGCTTGGTCGATCGTCTTGCAAGACTTTTTCTTTGTTCTGGTGTACTATCTGAGCCCGATTGTGATTGCTATTGTAACCTAATTTCCAGGTTTCTGTTGATGCAAAGTGTATGTGCATTAGGAAGACCTTTCATTCAACTTGCGGCAGCTGGGTGCTAGCGCAAAGGTAGGTTTTGGAACAAGTATCAAACAATTATTCCTGGAATCTGCCTTGTGCGATGTAGCGGATGCTGCAAAACGCGTACAACGCTACACCCTTTTAGTCAGACAAGCTGTATGGACTACTCTGCACCCTTAAGTCTACAATGATAAAATATGTATGCAGTAACCGCTGCATAGTAACACATACCGACCGATGTATCAGATTGACAATGTTGAGTAGATGCTATAGTATATGTAAGACCCTGCAGAGTGTGCCATGCATTGTGTGTAGCAACTTCTTTACCAATCCAATTCTCCTTTGTGGCAAACTCCAGGATCTCCAACACCCGTCTGTGAGGCCTTCTGACTTGTGAAATGCCAACTATTGCGAGTGGAATCCTCCATGCATTGATCTACTCACCCATTTGTCAACAACTTGGCAATCCATGGGACACATTCCATGTCTCAGCCGCAGTTCAATGTGACATGCATAATAGTTCTGCAACCCTGCTCCATTCTTGTTTGACTAGTGAAGAGCTTGGGGCATCCTGTTCAAAACATGCTCTTGGTATAGCTTGGACATCAATATAGATCCCACATTTGCAGGAGGACTCTTGTGAGGCTCTACTGTGAATCACTTTGTCCACCAACGGGTTTCTGACGAGGGTTTGCAGCCTATATGTAGGTCCTCCTTTCACATTGGGTCAGAATAGGTCTTGGCATTAATGTCACTGCAATGGTATCAGACGGATTCATCTTCCATGCAAGGGTTTTTGCATAGTTTGCTCACTGTTGGGGGCGGTGGGGGATTAACTTTCCACCGCTCTGCCTACCATATCCTCAGTGTGTCACTTGTGTAGGTAGGATTGTATTGAGAGGGAACGTGCGTCATCTTCTATGCTTTCCAGTCGTGTGTGTGTAAGTGTGTGTTATGACAATGCAGAGTTTCCACAGTATGGTGTTGAGAACTGTGGTTTTGTTGTACTGTACACATACTTTCGTGCCTGAAAGTTGATGTGTGAAGGTATTGTGCGAGCAGTGTGTGATGTCATGTGGAATTCTGTGAGCGTGGAACACGTGAATGTTCAGAGTTAGACAGTTATGTCCTCCGATGCGGAGGAGTGGGTGTAAAGGTTCTCGTCTCTTGTACTTCTAAACTACTTCATTCCTAAAATATGAAGAGCTTGGAATAGAGCAAGTATTGCTGAAGCTGAAACCTGCACCCAAACATTTATTGAACAAGTGTCAACTTGCCTGCTCGCAAACATCATCATCATCATTCCTCACTAGAGCCACGCTACAGTTTCAGTGGCATGCTTTCTGTAAATGAAGCAGACCAGTCACTGTTCAGGTTTGAGATTCATCGGTTTCTGTGTACAGCGCTTTTTCAGAAGTCACTCAACCGAGTGGAGCATCAATTCCAAACAACTGTAGATCTAATTAACAAATGCAGTCGTTGGTGTCACAGGTAGGGCAGACATTAAAAGAACGTTCACATATGCATACAAGCATTAAAAGTTTCCATCTCTGGCCTAGGGGTGTCTGGCAGTAAATGGCCTAATTTGCAAGGGGAATATTTCCTTCGGTTAGGGGGCAGGTGGAAGAATAATCCCGGAGGTCCACATGTAGCGAAAAGTAGCAGCTACTATTTGGAGGAGAAATCCAATACTGGCCAGAAGTAGTACAAGGGAGAGCAAAGGCTTGTCTCCATGTGCCATGTCCAAACTTGTACCTCAGCTCAGTGGTGTTTCAGCCAACACCTTCATCACATGTATACTGGCAGCAGAGGTCGAGGCAGGTTGCACTTTCCAGAGTTGTGGATCAGCCGTGCAAGCTTCCAAAGAATAGTGCCGTAAGGGCCAAAATAAAAGGGACTGTCCTAGCAAGGCTCTAGTACTCTATAAACACAGAATCACTACACAACACTAATAACCCATTGTTTCAGGGGACAAGAAAAAAGTGGCTGAATATACACAAGAGACAGAAAGGTCAACTTGGAATGGACTTCAGAGGCGATGGCAAACAAATAATAAGCATTGGCAATTCCAACAGTTTGCTGTAGTATGAACTAGTCATTGATGGTAGCAAAATGATGCAGGGCCAGGATATCCAATAGCAGTGCCTGGCAAATGCCCAATACTTACATAAGCCCAAAAATGGTTACTTTGCAAATGCTTTTAACAGGACTTCAGTGAAGGACATGCGTAGTGCTTATAAAATCGAGTGGCGGAAGGCAGGCCTAGTTAAGGCATTTTTATTATATCAGTAGCCAGTTTATAGCTCCAATTAGGTCATTAACTCACAGAAGAATGCTTTGAAAAAACACTGGCAGGCACCTGGACTGGAAAGTTTGATGTTTAGGCTTGAATAACGTGGGTTCAAAAAATTCCCATGAGCAGGTGTTTTGGGCTGAGAGGGACAGGAACTCGGTGCAAATGGTCATATGGATTAGCATGGCCTTGGGCAGTCAATGATAACCAACCAACACCTACAAGCTGTGTGTGACTCTTCATATGCCATTTCTCCCTCTCTGTACTCCAATGCAAGTAAGTATCATCTAATAATAAAACTGAAAAGGGAAACGCAAAAAGAAAATTATTACTTTAAAATGGTATGAGTAAGGTAGGCAACAAGGCCTAAGCAGGCCCTAGGATGAAAGGTAAAGGCCAGCGAGTATGGGTGAAAAGAAACACCACGAAGGTGAATTTATTCCACAATTTCACTACCTTAATCTCTTAAGCAGGGTAAACCAGGCTTCACTATGCAGCAGAAGAGGAGGAAGATTAGGTTAAGGCGTCCCCCATTTGGAAAGAGGCTCAGAAATTTTGATCGGCAGAGAGAGCTCTGAACAGGACCTCAAGACTGACTATTCTGCTAGGCTGGCGACCAAGAAGGCGAATGAATGGCTCTTCTTGGGAATTTGATGCAGCTCATGCTCTCAAATGTAGAAAGCTGAAGCAAGTATCATGTGCTGTATTACACAGCCACAGTAGTGGCTGTGTAGTTATGGTTAAGTTGCTGTTTTACAGATAAAAGTAACCAGACCATGTCTAAAAAGTCATTTGGATTTCGTTCCAGTAGGGAAGTTTCGACATTGTACGATTATATACCCGAGCTCAGATTGAAGTGATGGAGATTTTTCAACTTAATGACAATTGGGAGAAGAGGGCATTTTACACATGCTTGAGAAAGCACTGTCAACACAAGAACGATCATTCTGTGTCAAACAAAAAATACAAGTAATATCCTTTTCTGTTCAAAAGTGCAGTCTTCAGCCGTTATGTCAAAGAAGGAACTCCTTCAGAGGGACTATTACATGCTTAGCAGGGAGTAGAGTACCGTAGCTACACTTCCTAAACCAAAGCCAAAAGACCATGTTGGGGAGTCTTCGGTAATTGCAGAGACAGGAAATGGATCAAATCATGAGAACATGGGAGGAGGGCCAAGAGGGGTGGCCCTCCATTTTTCCTTGCACTTCATGCACGACCTTCGCGTTTATTGGCCTTTCAGAAACATGTGAAAACTACATACCAGACCATCACAGAAGCAACAGTGGCTGCATGGCAGCTGGTTGGCATGAAACGATTTTTTTTTAAAAAACGAACTCAAATAAAAGTGCACACATACCAACTGGCTCAGATAATCAAAAGCAGCAGTCAAGTTCCACCCTGGCACAACGCTGTGCCAGGGCAAAGGGAAACATTCCTCTGTAATGAAACAGCAGCGCTCACCCCTCCACCTCGCTCTGCAGTGATATGGGGAGTGCTATGCACCGAGCAAAAGATGGCAGTATTAGTTGGGCACCCTTCGTGCTAAAAGAGGTTTGTGCTCAAGAATGCCATTGAGCCAATAGTCAACAGTGAACTTCTCACTGGTCTCTCCTAGCCCCATATTCATAAACAAACCAACACGGAGTGAACATGGCATCGCCCTACAATAACAATCTCATAGTCCAAAGATGTTCAGGACACAAGTATCCCTGGAATGCAGCTTTGCTGAAATACTTCCATTAAGGTTAGTGAAGAATGCAGCTTTACTAAACTACTTCTATGAAAGTCATTTCAGAAATAAAGGCGGGAAAGATGAGCGAGACACATTACTCATGCAGCCTAGATCTGATACAGACAGAACACAGATTGCACACACTCCGCATTCCAAACGACGCCACACCGTCACTCACAACACCTCTCAGTGACAACCACGAACTACTGGAAGACAAAAGGCAAACACGCCAAGGGCTTAACCAATTCCTGCAAACGGCAGCAAATTTCGAAACTCCTTAGCGCAAAACAAAATATACCGGCGTACACGAGCGAGGCCAGAAGATCAACCAACCAGTCACTTATATACGCTTGCCTCACTTCCTCTTCTGGCACAAGGAACAAACAGGCCTGTGTGGTTGAACAGACGCGCACACACATGTACCCACAGAGTTATAACTCAACAACTACAGACTGGGCATCAAGAAAAAAACCTTCCAACTAAACTACAGGGCCCCTGCTTCGAGTCCAATGCCACCCAGATTAACTCCAACAGGTAATTACATCGCCTCAAGCACAGTATGCAAGTGGGTAGGTGATACAACATACAAGTTCACCACAAATACCAGCAGCCCACGAAAAAAACAGCAAGTGAATCCATAACGCACAGGTTCACACACAAAAAAACTGGGGTAGGCATGAGGGTTGCAGAATCTCCACACCCCTATGGATGCCACTCACATACAGGTGAAAAAGCATGGTATTGTCGTGACAGAATACAGACTGACGAGGTCATTATAGCCAAGCTTTTTGGATTTGTATTAAAAAAATGATACAGGCAATTCGGTTTCTGAAAGGGAGGTCTGCTAATCAGATCCCACCCAAGATCACCATAAATCCATACAAAAATAAAAACATGTTATATAATATTACAGAGAAAACGAGCCACCTTCATTCGCTGCCCCAAAATGAACTATGTGATCACAGACACCTATGGTCTCACACACACACCGCACCTACCCGACACTGGACTATCCGCACATCCGCCACCCCCGTTTTCTCCCCTACTTGCTTATTGATCCCTTGCTATTAAATTGCAGTCCCCCCCGTAATATCCCTCTCCCTTGCTTCACTGTACTTCCCTGGATGACTTGTAAAGTGCTCTGTTGCTATGTCTGCACTCAAATACAATAACAAAATACATTCTTTATCCCTCAGACTCGCCCATCAGTTGGTGCATGACCAAGGAAGTTAGGGCTCGCAAATTGTTTCAAAAAATCCCACTAGGCCTGCAGTGTGAGGTCCTTAGTTTACAAACTACGTTTGTTTGCAGTAAATGTCAAATCACATTTTCAAACCCCCCCATACTCGCCAGCAGAGTTGAGTACCATGCAAATGGAGCTCGCCCTTCAAAACAATTCTCCTCGCCAATGCGAGTTGGCTAGTAGATTTTGCAAACCCTAAAAGGGATTTTAATATGGGAATGGACTTATCAATTTAGTATGACGGATAAAGGGTTCAAAAAAAGGCTGCCTAAGCATAATCACATTCCTATCGAAAATTAGATTTCCCACTCAAAATCAAGTTTTATCATTGGGAATGTGCTGACATTCCAAAAAGTATATTTAGTTATGTTCATATTCTATATTTCCCCGCGCAATTGAATTGCACTTTCGGGCCTCTGTGTTGCAGTTGGGACTTTAAAATAACAGATAAATGTGTTTTGTCGTATAAATGAGTTTTAGGTTGAGTAAGCTGCTCTAACCACCTGGTTTATGAGACCTTAGTTTAGAACTGGCGGTACATTATTCGATGGGCCAGCAAGGCATTATAACACCTCAAATTGTGTTTGGAAAACTAGGCACCTGAAGGTATTACATGATCGGGACTCTGACAATGAAGGGCACGTGTGTGCTAATGGAAAAACAAAAGCACATGCGGATGGGAATGGCTGACCACTGGCACTCGCCAGTAGACTTCTTTCTAAAATGTTGTGATCAGGAGATGGGTCCGACGAGTACACCCAAGTCGGTGGCAGATAATTGTGGACATTGAAAGACTGGTTGGGGATTTGAATTCATTACGGTTTGGTTTTCTATAAAAAGGTAGGGTCTCTGGGGTCAGAGGTTAAGTTGCTGCTTGAAGGTACAAGTCATTACGCTCAGCGCGCTGGGGATTGGGCAAAATCATATTTTGGGTGCACCAGTGCCATGGAAGTGGTTTAAAATGGAATTGATATGTAGTGTGGAGTTTGGAAAAGAAGCAGCATGAAAGAAATATCGCCGTTTAAAACTATTATTTTGTCCATTTCCTTTGATCGGAGGTCAACTGTCAGCTCCGCCCCCTCTAAAGCCTGCCTCCTCGGACTCTGCCCCCCCCCTCCAAACTCCGCCCTCACCCCAGCCCTTGTGGGATCCCCACCTCATTTTTTCCATTTCCACCACCGATTATTGCATTGCAACGCAAAAAAGATGCAGCGTAAACAGTCTTTCTTCACTACTCTAAAATACATTGTGTCTGGTTTCAAGCTTGGAGTCCTTTCTTTCCAGGACAACCATCATCCATTCAAGCAAATAACACCTGATGCTCCTGCATCGGGTCTTTTGTTCAGAGAAATACTGCACATCGATAGTCCATGCCATTCTACCGGCCAAGCTCACTACAAAATTCTCTTATGGGGGGCGCAGGGGTTTTGTGTGTCACATAGGTGCTTAATTCTGCAACCCTAATTGGGCCGAATTCTCCAAAAGAGAACTGGTTTTGTTTTGCCTGTGCTGAAGATGTTGCACCAAGCTCCTAGGAAGGGCGAGTTTCTTTTAAGGCTGATATACCTTCATGCATTAGGCACTGAATTGGGCGTTTTTCAATAACTCAGAAAATCAAAGAAGTACGACCCTAACACACACCCAAAGTGAACAAACTAGAACGAAAACCTTAACATAGATGGGGAAGCTCGTGCAGAATAAATAAGTACCCATGAACATCAACCTCCACTGTCACACAAGAACTCCAGGGAGGATGCCACTAAATGTCAACATAATACCACTCACACCTACATCTCGACCTAGTACAAAGCACAGTCGAAATGCAGTAACCCCCAACCCACATTCTACAGAGAAAAAAAACACCCATGAGAATGTCCACACCTAAATCATTGCGATCAGAACCTCTCAACACCTGGAAGAAAAAAAAAAGTAAAAATAATTAGTAGCGTTATCAAGCTAATAAAAGGCAAGTTCACAGCTAAGCGTCACCAACATCCAATTCGCTATCGAGGGTCCACCAGCAATTGTACAACCCTTGGAAGCACTTCTACCAACAAGCTCCTAAATACAAATAAATGGTACAACTGCTAAAGGTTTCTTAGACTACAAAACTAATTTAACAATAATAGGTGCCCAATTGGTACCACGATATGTACTTGGCTCGTCATTATAAGCGACCTAAACTTCAGAATGGACTGCCCTTAGGCTTCCAACAACGGATCCAAGTATCTAGCAACAAAGATGGACACACATTGCATGTCATCTTCACCCAAGAACTCCTGCTGGGCCCACATAGCTATTACAGCCAGTTCTGGACACAAAACCAACAAATACCTGCCGAACGAAAACGGCAATGCTAACCAACATCTCCAACCAATGTTGAATACCCACTCAGCCAGGATTACAATCGGACCCACAAAGAGGATCACAAAAGAAAATAAAACGGATATATTTACAACACACAAATACCAACCAGGGCAACCTGAAACCCTGGGCAGCCTCAAGAACATCTTTAAAGAACAATGGATATTGTGCGCCAACAAATGGTTCAACTGTGCACTCTTTTAGGAAAAAGAAGGGTCAACAGGCGAATTAATGCAAACAGAGCAAATTAAGTATAACCATAGACCTACTAGCAAAAACAAAAAAAAAAAAGGAGAGTACGAATTCAGCTGCCAACTTTTGACCAAGGCATCAATACCTAATTATTTCAAATCTGGAAGGAACAATTTGCCATCAGCATTCTCACCCAAAAACTATCATATATGTCGGACAGCTCTCTGATGAAAAAAGACAAACGGCAGTACTAAATGTTAACCAAGAACTAAAGACAACAGCCCAACAATGAAGTTAGCCGATCCAACATTCCAGGAATAGTTTGCAGACTTTTAGATCCCCTATTGTGCGACTTCGGCCCACACCGGAAACTCTCAAAGAAATCTACAATGAAGAGCCAGGAAGCGCAATAGTCTAACAATCCCCCTCCACACACACTTTTTATCCCCGAGTCAACTACTCATTACTGAAAACCTTACAACCTTACCTTACACTTACCTCATTCCAAGTCTGGCATAGATAACAATCTTACCTTTCCCACTTTCAACAACTCAATCGATCCTACGCAACCTGGGGATGCCCTCATGGATAATCTGTGCCACTTTCCACACATCACAAAGAATAGTTTTCATATCGGCACAACGGTAACTGGTACTTCTGAACTGAACCTATTAGCATCACAGGTGTTATACATTTGGATTTACTGTTATCCTAGGAACAGGCTTTTTTTTTTTAAATAGAAAACTGTGCAGCAAGGCCAACATTACTGGCCGAAAGGGCTATCCGAGACCCAAAACGGCTATACGAGACACCATAACTTACTATCTCAATTGATCAAGGAATAAAAATGGCTAAGCCTTTAAAAGCCACCTCAAGGCAAAGCAGCCCTTTAACAGCCAACATAATAAAGGACTACCTACATCAGCAACCTGGCCACAACCCTCACAGAATGTGTTGAACGCATATAGCATAGACAACAAAATTCTCCTCCATAGACTACAGTAAACCCCAGCATTTGGTGGATGGGGAGAAATTGTTGCTAAAATTGTGAAATTCCTTCCTCCAGGCTCACACTATGCAAGAGCAATCACATCCCTTCTGCTCTTTGTCTCAAACATTCGCTTGCGCAGTCCCTCAATACTCAGCCTCTCCACGGCCACATAATGCATCAATTAGTGACTCATGTCAACAATTTAAATTCTAACTCAATGACAATAAATGGCCTTTAATACCGGTAAAAGCCCTAATGGCAGCCACATCACATCCCGTTGTTACAAAATACAGGACTAGATCATCGATGATGCCATGTACCTGAAGAGATATTAAAGTACTGTTTATAGGATCCACAATCACTCCCAAGTAACCAGAAATACTACCCAAGCCCTTTTCATTGAACAAGGAAGAAAAAAACCTTTGGAGCCACTCTAAATTCTAAACTAACATTTCTCCAACAGTTAAAACTCCTCTCGAACGATTCTGAAGCCACTAAAATGAATCCTTAATTAACTGGACAGGCATCGCCATGTGAAAGTAGTAGGGCATCTCATGATGACATCCCTATGCAACATCAATAGCCTGTACTAGGTCTGTCTGGGAAGATGAAATCAACACTAAGAAACAGGGCAACAAGTGAAGGTCTACAAGATGTGTGACAAAATAACCCCAACACTGAAGGAATTACATTGGATACCCATCGAACACAGGTTAACATTCACAGCTTATTCCATCACCTTTTGGACAAAAGGCCACAAAACATGATCTAAAGATTTAACCAATGTAAACCAGCAGACAGTGGTTGAAGTGTCTTTTGTAACAACCAGCAACATTTGGAATAAGGAGTATTTCCTAAAGGGCTATGGTTACGGAACAAGACCAGTGTGAGAGAGAAAAGATGTCAAAACCAGTGGGACAAGTAATCATGATGGAACTGCAGTGCCGGTTGTTGTATGTGGGGAAGCTGTGCAGAGTCCAAGAAGATAGGGTAAGCAGGAAGGAGTCGGCGGATGTCGGACACAAAGCCTGCATGCATCAGCATAGACGAGACAAACAGGCTTAGATGGTAGGGTGAAGGGACACTACTGGAAGGGAGTCAAGAGGCAGAGGGATACCAGATGCTGGGACCATGTGACGTAATGAGAGGTTTTCCTGTCTAAAAGGGACATTTTAAAGTACAAACTTGAAGCGGCGAGCAGAGCCAATACCATGGTGAGCGGTTCACGGACACCCACCAGTATGGAGAGGGTGATACTAGCAGCAAACTGATGAAAGGGGAAGTTGGAGAAACAACGGTAGACCAAAGAGCAAAATCGACTGAAAGGAGTAGCACTTAGGACCAGAACTTGAGGGAAAAGTTAGTTCCTAGCGCCTGTGAGGAGTGACTTAGAGAAACGCTGCTGGCTGGAACCTGGGGGAAAGTTCCTAGAGCCCAATGAGAAATTAATCAAAAGGTGAAACACTGCATGCTGAAACCCGAAGGCCAAGCTCCAAGAGCCATTGAGCTACTGCCTCAAATTCCACCATAAAGTGTTTCTCCTTTTGATCCAAGTTCATAGCACCAATTGAAAAAAAGTAACTAAAAAACAGTGCCAGCTGGAGAACTTTGAAAGTGGTGGGGCGTAAATGTATGTTCCAGTTATGTGGGAGGGAGCGCATCTAATTAACTATAAACCCTTCTTTGTCAGAAAGTGGATGATGTATTGTATTTGGTTATTTATATGGTGCTTTTTCCCCACTTGTGTGGCCTCAAATCACTTTTTAGGTGAGAACGCCCTCGGTGACCGAAGTCAACGTGCTTGAAAACTTCTAAAGGGTTTAGATTAGGCGATACATGTGTGCATTTTGAAGTTCTAGGACTTGGGTCGCTGGCTAGGCACGACTAAGCTGCCCAAAGCAAGGTCAGGCACGTGGGTGGGCGATGTTGCGGGTTTACGATAGATTGCTATTGTTGGGAGAGTCGATGTGGGACCAGCTATATTGAATTTCTTTGGTAGGTAGTCGCTGTATGCTAGTGGGAGAGGTGTTGAGATACGTCAGGTGTTTCAGTCTAGGTGGCTATGTGTGCTGCTAGACCGGAAAGCTTAGCTGTGCCTGCAGCCTGTGTCCACCGATGTGGTGTGAGGAATACGTACCGTAGTCTTCAGGTTATACATACCGTAGCCGTGCTGGATGGTATTCACATTTATATCTAAAGTGGGGCCACGTCTAACATTCGGATCCTGTCTACATGTGAGGCAAGCTAGAAATCAAAAGGTGTAACTAAGCTGTGGCAATGGCTAACATTCGCAATTCTGTTTAGATGTGACGCAAGCCAATATTTATAGTTCGAAACTAGGACAATGTGGAGAAAGGTGGGTTATAAGCCAACGAGGTGATAACACTTCTGTATATCCGTGGGAAGAGAAAACACAGCTCATAACTAGAGCGCCGCAAAGTGCATATTTTAAGTCCCAGAAAGAAAATATATATATTTTATTACATTACAAGACCTCCGAGGGATGTCTTGACCCCCTTTTGCTCTGCCATGCAGCATCCCTGTGTTGCGATGGTGCCAGAAATCCTAAAAGGGCCGCAAAAACTTTATGCGTGCCAAAACCTATGAAAATCACGCTTTGCAACACGAAAAGATGGCTGCCAAATCTACCATGCATGTTGTCAGTGGTGGAACAGAGATCTCACTCCTGAAACATGTCACTGGGCTTCACAACAAGTGAAAATGGAGCACAGAGGGAAAGCAGTGCTTTGCTGAAAGAAATCCAAAATCTTGCTTTGAAATCCTATTTCTTAGTTGCTGAAACTACAGAATGCCGGTACAAAACACCCTCAAACATCCAATATTCTTGCTGGGTGTCACAATTCACTGAGTTCAAGAAATCATTGTGAAATTGCAATATCCTGAAAAGCTGAATTTGTCATCAAAACATCCACAGCAAAAGTTGTCTGCCTGGGAAATCTGTCAAAATCTGGGCGCAGTAGCCTCGGCCGCCTGAAATACAGCTGTCAGAAGCCTGTATGATAGAATTTAAACTTGTAAAACTGAAATCTAATGTCTGAAAACTAAGTGACCTGTTATTTAGTCCCATGGTTTGGAATCTGGAATAAGCGTTCAAGCTGCTTGTTTTGAAATTACAAGTTTGTTTGAAGCAAAGGAAAAATGCAACAGAATTACATTTGAAATTAAGCCTGGTCAAAAGCAACCAAACCAGTATAACAGCTTCCCCCACAGAGGCAGGGCTCTCCCTTCTGCTTCTATACACCAGGATATCACACCTATGTGATGATTATAGAGTGGGGAAAGAATTTGGTCGGCCAGGGGAAGACGGCAATGAACTTCCTCCAGTCAACGGAAGGCTAAGTGTGTAGGGTCGTAAAGTGGCCAGGGCCCAGGAGGAACTGGGAGGGGACTGCTTCTGAGCTGCAGGGAGAAAAAGGAGGCGGAGACAAACAAGGACCAAAGACACATTTTAAAAAGACGGATAACTTACTGTGTAAAATTGTTAAAAACACAAAAATAACAGCATTGTTAATGTAAATATGGACTGCAGATTTTAAAAGGTGCCAGAACTTCATACACTGATGCCCATATTCAATGCGCATATTTGTGGAAGTTTGCTCCGAAATTGAACATGGTTTTCCAGACAAAAAGGGCAAAATTCTGTAAAAAGCAGACAAGATCTTACAGCGACGGGTTTTGGAGGAGTATCTGCTACACAAAATATGTAATCTATATAGGTTATTGTTATAGAGGTTGCACACATAGAAATATGCATTGTACCAAAAGTAGATTTTGTGTTCAATAGGCGAGGGGTGGACTCTGGGCCTCGTAAACCCACATCATCATGAGGACACTGTTTTTCTCCTCCTATCAAGGGAGAGAGGAGACCCTGACCAATCCCTAGCTAGGTGGCGTGCTTAGGATGATCCAGCACACACACACACACCTTTATCATAAGCATAAATAGAGACAGCTCAGCACTCACAAGGACACACAGATTCACCCACTAACCGATTGCTGTTGGAGCACCCTGAAAGCAGAACCATCCATCTTCCTTGCTCCAGACTCCAGAGACTTGGAAAAGCAGAAAGGCCCATCATATAGCTGGACCACTTTCGGCTAGGCCTTAAAATCCCAGAACCAGAACCCCAGAGACTTAAGAGGAAATAGACAGCCAGGATGTGCTGTACTGTTTGCCTGCTAAAAGAATTATTGCCAGAACCAAGAGATCCAATCCAGTTGTGCCGTGCTTTGACCAGAGCCATTGCAGACCCGATCCAGTCCAATGCGGTGAACAGACCCAGTCCAATCCGGTGTGCCCACCAGAATTCCTGACCAGAAATCCCTGACCAGAATCCCTGACGGTTCCGTGTAAAACACATATAGTGATAGAACTGTCTCACTAGCATATGTACTGTCCATAGAAATCCCTGTCTTAAACCAACCTCTGTTGTATTCAGAACCGATAGTGTTAGGAGTATTTTTGAATTGTCAGAACTTTTCTTGCACTAAGTTTCTCTCATTTGTTTTCTAAAATCATAAATCATTAGTGTTGTGAATAAATAAATTGAATCCCAGAAAGAAAGTGAGTATCCACCACGTGAAGGGTCCCTGGCCAGGAATGTGGAGCTTCATGTATGGCATTCTCTTTTTCTGTAGTCATAATCTGGTATAAGAAATCCTTTTCGTCTTTTAAAAGTGCATTCCTGTTTTCCCTTTCTTGCACCGGTCCCAGAAAAACGACCTCCACTAAAACGTCCATACCTTCTTCAGTTTTTATGCTAGAATCAGAATTCTAGTTCCAACGTCTGATTGTAGCTAACATCCACAGCTTTAATTCGCACCTAAAACTGCATTCCAAATCCATATAGTTCTACCGTAATCGCGATTATCGCACACTGAAAAGTTTGCCGCAAATTTTCGTTTAAGGAATTTCTGACATGTGTAAGACAGCTGTTGATTGCTTCCGATCTCAATTTCAAGATTTCAGACTGTTTTAGTATCAAATCATTGCTAGTGTTTGTAACTATCCAAAGCAGCTCCCATATGAATTTCCACAATGTCAGCAATTTAGAGCCTATTTACTGTTTCACCCAATCCATTCTTCAGATAACTTTGAAACCATTTTGACAGCTTGCCAATCAATTCCGTTTTTCTCTTGTGTTGCTGGGGGGGAATTGGGATTGATATTTTGTTTGAATTCTGCATTCCTGAAACCTGTTTTCTCTCCTCCTATCTGTTTACATTGCCTGTTGAGGGGTGTGCAGGGGGAAATAGTAACCACACTGCTATCTGTTCTGAACACACACACAAAAGTATTATTTCTGTGCTGAATTGTTTTGCTCACTATTGCTCATTGTGATTAAAGAGATTGCTTAGTGTTACATCACCCCATTGGTGATTATTGTACACCCATTAAACATAGTGCGATTGAATTGTGAACTACATAAATAAATGTTTTAACTTGGCAAACCAGCCGGATTCCTGGTTCAGTGTGACCGCGGGGTTCCAAGAGAGGGGCGTCATATGAGTGGTACATCGTTCAGAATAAAAGAACTTTTCGACACAAATAAATAAGGATTTCAGTTGTGCATTACACGCTAGGCGTTGACTTAGGTGAAGTACCGGATTAGTGCCGGATTGAAATCACTTACACTGCTCATTGGCAACATAGGGGCAGTTGCTGGGGACACCACTGAGCCTCAATGACCCTTTCATTTGAAGGAGTTGAAAGGCCCTAATGCCGTCCCCGTTTATTTATAATAACAATAATTATTAATATTGGGTTTATGCTGCGCTTCATTGGGATTCCTCGAACATCTCAGTACTGTAACAGGTGTTAGTACCTGTTTTTGTTACATTCAGCAATCCCACTGTCAACTGCTTCCTAGAACAGTCGCCCACCTCACACCCGCCTCACTCTACGCAGTATTGCCATTCTGCATTCGACATCTCATGCAGCATCCTCACCAACGTCACTCACGCTTACTGCAAAACACAACAACAAGTTAATAACAAGGTATGGCACCGCTTATCTCCCCCATGAACAGAACAGAGCACAACACAACGCAGAGCTATGAGCCTACCTGGGTATCGCCGATCAGTCCCTGGCCTGGCTGACCTCGTTGCACTCTGATCGACCCTCCCAGATCCAACTTAGGTCCTTCCTTTCCTCTATCTCACTCTCTACCTGTGGTGTTCCCCAGGGGTCCAACCACTCTCCCAGGCTGTTCTACCAATACCTGGCACCTCTCGCCCACCGCATTGCCGCTCTCTGCTATAACTTTCAGTGCTAGGCGGATGACACTCTGCTGGTTTTCAGGCTCCCCTCTGCCACCTCTTCTCTCATCTCGGACAGTCTACTATCCAGGAATGGTGTGCCGGCAACGATCTCTGCCTTAATGCCAGTAAGACAGAGATTCTCCTCCACGGCACACCTGCACCCTCCTTTCCTGTCACTCTCTGGCCGGCCTACTTTGGCCCTCTTCCTGCTCCCAGCTGTGAGGCTAAGAACCTCTGGGTCACCTCCAACTCCACACTCTCCTTTTCTCCTCACATTTCTGACGTTTCTACGAAGTCAAACTACCAACTGCACTTCCTCAGAGGTATTCTTCCTTTCCTCTCATTGCCCAAGAAGCTCACTGCCTCTAGAGCTATGTTTCTCTCTAGGCTGGCCTACTGCAACAGCCTCTTTCTAAATCTGTCTGCTCAACCCTCCACCCTCTGCAACTCATCCAGAACAGGACTGTGTGACATTTCCTTGACCACAAGCCCAGGGATCGTATCCCTCCAGCAATGAAATCTCTCCCAGTGGCTGCACGGATTAAGTTGAAAACCCTCTGCATTGTCCACAAGGCCTTCTGGAGCCTGGGTCTTCAATACCTCCAACTCTCTTCTCAACCTTCCCACTCGAGCTCTTCACTCCCCCAACTCCCTGTGGGTCAGTCACTTCTCCAAGCAACGAGTTGGTGGTAGATCTCTTTCTTTGGCTGGGGCCTCCCTCTGGAACAGCCTCCCTGCCTGGCTGAAACTTGAGAACCATCTCCTGTTCCGGAAGCACCTCAAGACCATCCTCTTTGCTTATACCTCCTCTCTTCCTCTACCCTGCTGATTTCCTGTCTGATACTGCACTGGTCACCTGGATACCCTCAGATTTCAGGGCCAGGTCCCCGTCCACCCTGTTGCACATCCGTACTGCCTTACGGCAACCCTTGCACTTGGGTCTGTATCTGTAACCCTACAGTCCCCCCTACCTGCACTTTTGGACACCTGCTGTCTGCACTTACCCTGGCCACCTGCTTGCCGCACATCTTGTTATTGTTTTGATCCCATGTACAGCACTGCCCTCTCCCCTTTCCCCTGGCACTTTTCCCCTCGCCCATCCCCTGCATTTGGGCAATCTCAATGTTACTGGCCTAGTAAGATCGGTGTCTCGGTCCTCCCGGTTCCCTCTTCCTTGCCTCGTCGTGCCTTCAAACACTTGTGTATAGGCGGTTACAAATGCCATATCATATCGATGCAGTCTCTTTATTTTCTACGTCTACCTACTGTGATCGTAGACTGTGATCGTGTGCGTTTGTCTATGCCTTGTGTCATTGTGTACGGGTATCTTTATCTGGCCACGTCATGATATCTATTTGTAATCAGTGTGTGCTTTATGCGCATTTCTATGCATATCTGTCTTGCTAGCTGTGCCATGTTCGTTGCATGGTGATATATGTAAATTCACCTCCAAGGCCCTTTATTTGTTTTCTACAATAGTGTTTGTGCTTTTATGCGATCATTTGTGTAAGATCATCCTTGTCCTCCTGTGGGCATGTTTTTATCAGGCGTTGATGTATTTGAATGTTTGTGTGGAGAGGTATAAAGGCCATATGATGAGTGCATGCATGTTGCTTTGAGTGAAGCTACCTGCAAGGGCCAGCATGCTGCGCATGGGATGTCAGGAGGGCAGAAGCGGAAGCGAAGAGGGCTCGGGGAAGCCAGGAGCCTCTGGGGGGCCTTCTCATCACAAGGCCAGTCAGGGATTCCTCATTTATCAGCGCTGTTATTGTGGCTGCACAGAAGTGTGACCCGTACAATCCTAACGCTGCCTCGCCAAAGTATTTATTTACTGTACAAACCAGGTGCACTATAGTGGGAAGTTGAACACAGTATAGCGCGGCACCACCAACTTTACACATTATAAAAAGCACAAGCATGTGGTGGTTCCAAAAAACATTACGGTGTCAATTACCAATCATGCTGTAGTGGCGTGAACATACACTGTGCACACTTCCCCAATGCGACATCGTTTAGTTGCATGCAGAACCTTCCCGATCAGCAAGAAACAAAACATCACATTTCATTTGAGACAGCCACGGAAGGAGCAATACAGAATTTCATTAGGACTGAAGGCCCTACAGCCCTGCAACAAGAGATCAAGTAATCCATTCAATGAATCTGTAATAGGAAAATCCAACTCTCTGAAAACTCTCCAATTTAATCCCGCTTCGTTACGCTTCTGTGTAAAAACTTCACTGTTAATTTCGAAAGTGCACTGTGCAGTAGTTTTTCCTCGAACACGAAGGTGCGAGTCACAGACGAGTTTGAACTTTGTTTACTTGTGAAAAGAGGAGGCACGCCGACTATGCAAAGGCGGCACCCTTACCGTAGCGTGCAGTACTAAACACAAAAACGCCCATAGACATGTTAAAAGACGGATTAAACAAATAAACAGAAGCAGCACGTCAGAGCTCCCCCGCGACCGCAGTCTACCCTGTCCGCCACCTCCAGCTATTGAAGCTTGCAAAAAGCATCAGTGCCTGCAAGAGCAGCGTATCACACTACTCGGCGAAACACCCTGTGAAGATCATCAGGTAGCAATCTCCAGTCCCCGAAAATGGTCTATTAACATAGTGAATTCGAAATAGGTCCTAAAAAAAATAACGAAACTTACCTTCTCCCGGCTGTGGAATGCCTGCTACTTCCTTCTGGAGCTCCTCCTCCTCCAAGTTCCTACAGTGGGTGGGGCCCCACACGGTGATGTCACGGTCTTCCTTCTCAGCCTCTGAGCATTGATCCGCCTCCCTCAGCTCCCCGCCCACTGTCCTGTCCCTTGCACAGACTGCGGTGGGGTTTGCCATGTCCATGAGTGACAGGATTCTCTTGTTACTCGTGCACATGGTGGGGGAAGAGGCATTGTTTGTGGGGCCCGCCCCTCCCGCCAGCATGGGCCCGCCGCGCATGCTAAAAAGATAGTGTTTAAACTTGAAGTCAAAAGTTCATAAAGAACACCGATAAAAACACACTGCATGAACGAAGCAAGAGACATTTTCAGTTATGTGCAACCTGGCACCTTATTCTTAATACAAATTACTGTCCCATCTTTGGTCCAGTATCGTCAATTAAAGAAATCTCCAAAATTCCTTTGAGCCTCTGGGAAACAATACGTCCTTCAGTCTACATGAAACATGTATATGGGGAGTCCCATCGGTGGGGCTAGGGAGCAAATCTACTTTCACTATTGCTACACTGATTGCCATCCAGTTGCTGGGACACATCCCCCTTTAGTCTATGGAAGCAAAATAGTGGCCATTGAAAGATCAGGCTGAAACACTTCGGTTTCTGATTGATGATCTGTACCACCTGAACCACCCCACTCCTATTAGCCACAGCAAAGTGCCCCCATTCTAAGGTTGACGTCTGCTTGGTCCTGTTCAGTCCAGAGACAAGGCATCACTCCTACAGTAAATTTCGACATTGCATAACCCCCACCCAGCGGTTCCATGTGTTAAAAATCGCTGCAAAAATGGCAGTGGACACAAAATATTGTGGCAAAAGGGCAGTGGTTTTGCCGCTGCAATCCATGTAAAGGATGCGGGGACACCCCTGCAACCTCCGGACCCATTTTACCATTTAATGGGAGAGGGGGACAAACCCACAACCCCGCTCCCCTTAAATGGTGTAATGCGGTACACTTTTAACGGGTCAACCCACAGCATTTATTGCCACGATTTTTTGTACAGGCGATATTTTTGCCATGACTTTATCACTGCATACCCACCCAGCTATGGCATACGACCCCGACCACCTTTCAACAGTATCACCTTCACATCCTCTAATGCCGCCCCATCTACTTATGCTCTTGCCCATCCCAATATTCTGCTCGACTATTAATTTGCTCCCCCTTTTGAAAGCTTAATTTGCCTCGTCAAACTATTCCAACTCTTCTCTGCCCACCCCTCACCCAATTGTTCCAATCCACATCCTCCACTTCACAATAGGTACCCCTGGCTGTTCCCTTCAGTAGCACATAACTCACGCCAAGCTCATCTGCACCACTCATCTTTCTCCCCCCCCCCTCTCCAATCCCCTACGTAATGCAGCCTGGGCCTTTGGAATGCCCAAAACCTCTGCAAACAAACCCATCACAGACTTTGTTGACTACCATGCCCCCAAACTCTGTGGTGGCCATGACAGAAGCACGGATTCCCCTCAACATGGTCACTCTGGCTGCCCTCCATACTGATATGCCTACCTTCTCGCAACCACGGTCACTGCTTTTTTTCTCTTTTTTAAAAAGACACCTTTTCCAACCATGTTCCCCAAGTGACTTCACACCATCCACACCTTTGAGCGACTGCATCCCTGTTCAACTTCTTACTCCTAGCCCCACCACTATCCCCTCCCCCCCACCATCAACCAGCCACCTGACCACCTCCAGGTCTTCTTCATGGACTTTAACTTGGTACTCTAATCACTCCCTCCCCGATCACTTTATGGGTAACCTCAACCTGACAAATGTATCTAAGGCCTACCAACATTTGCTGGACTCCATTCTCTCAGACCATTCTATCAACATCTTACACAACCTCACTAAATACACCCAAGGCACTTTGCATGACCTCATCTTACTAGCCTCAAATCCTCTGCTCCCCCCCATCAAAGCCTCACTCACCTCAAACGAAAATGTAAGCATGACTCACCCTATACTCTTTCCTTGACCAAGTCAGAACCTCTACCAAAGCGCACTCCCCAAACTGGTCACTTTATCAAACTTGTCTTGGAGTTAAAACAATACACAGGCTACCATTTGTGACTATGCCTACCCAGCCCCCTTCTTTACCGCCTTGGGCCCCCTGCCATCAAACATGAATATCCCCTGCCATCCAACAGCTCAGGACAACCATGCAGCTCCAACTTTGCTACGGTTATAAAATGTGCTCCCCGTTCTCATGATATATAAAGGATACCCTCCCCAGCCCCATCGCTGCTCTCAATTCTGCCAAATCCTCCCATCACATAGATCTCATGCCCGCTCACCCCTAACAGCTTAAGTCCAGAACCATGTCAAGTCATAATTAACACCCCAAACTCTGTTCCCAACTTCTTTGATGACTTTGCCACCTAACTCTCAACATGTCACTAAAATATGCGACATACCCTCCATCAGTCCTATTTCTTCCCACACATACCTTTGCATGTCTCTAACCTTGCTCCAACCTCCCTAGATAGGTAAGCTGACCTCTTAGCCACCACCCTGCCAGCCCATCCTGTGATGCTACTGACCACTCTGAACCTCAGAAGATCAAACGGTTTGCTTTGATCAGCTAATTTCACCTCACCTTCCTTTTCAATAGCCATCAACTGGCATCGTTTTAACCTGATGTAAAATGGACACGCTCAAAGCAATTCCAGAAAAAGGAAAAAAATAAACACTACTGCCAACCCCAAAAATCCCTTTTTTAAATTCATCTTTCTTCTGTCCATCATGCAAAAATCATTAAGAGAACGGCCTAACTGAATGGTGAACTACTTGAAGGAATACTCACTGTCTCCTCCGCCCCCCAACGGCCACACCCTAATCTGGATTTTACTTTACGTTGTTTCTTATATCGCACCACACGCCCGGAGGCCTCAGGGCGCACATAGAAGATGTACAAACAAACATGTAGGTGGAAGGCCTATACAAAGGGGATGCTAATCTAAATCTTTATCAAAAAGGTGCATTTTCAAAGCAAGCTTTTTTAAAATGTGCCAAAGAGGGAATGGTCCTTGCAGACAGTGGAAGCTTATTCCAGGCATGAGGAACACAAACGTCAAAGTTGGCTCCCCAAAATTTCTACAGGTTATACCGTGGTAAAGCTAAACGCAAGACTCTCCTAGAAGGAGCCTTCGTGAGCCAGTCAGCTAAGTATTTAGGGGTGGCACCATTGAGATATTTATTGAGATATTTATGAGTAAGGGTCAATGTTTTATGGAGAATTCTACTCTTCACAGGAAGCCAGTGCAAAGCCTGCATTTGCCGAGGTGATATGAAGCTGCTTACACTTAGCCCGTGCGTAGCACGGGCAGGTGCATTCTGAGTGATTTACAGCTTAATGACTTTACAAGCAGACATCCCAGCCAAGACACTATTGCAATAGTTAAGCTTGGAGTTGACCGATGCGGATGCAACCACAGCTCGATTCGCGCCTGATAAATGTGGGCAAACCGGTCTAATAAAGGAGTTCAAGTAAGTACAAGAGGAGCAAAAGGTGAGAGGTATGCCTGTTAAAGGTTGAGAGTCGGAAAACACAGCCAAAGTCTTTACGTTGGGTGACACTGGAATGGAACATCCGGCAATATTGAAGTGACTGAATGCTGTGTCAAGTTTCTTTAGTCTAGGCCCCAAGCCAAGAATCAAAAATTCAGTCGTACTGTCATTGAGGGCCAATGAATTCATCACCATCCAAGACTGAATTGCAGCGAAGATCATATCCACCGCCAAAGAGTCATGGACATATTGTGGGGTACATTTACCAGCCCAGCAGAACTCCCCTGCACCACCAAAAATGCATTTTAGCAGTTCAAAAGTAATGGATGCGCTGGCTCTACTGAGCACATATGGGGCGAGATGGAACATAGAACATCCCGAGAATGGCTGCAGTTATTTTCTTCATATGCACCAAAAAGAAGAATTCAAAAGCAGCCTGGCTCAGCTCTGCTATGCTGCCAGCTCAAGACTTCCAACTGAAAGAGAAAATGTTTGGTGTTTAAAAATGATTTTGAACTGGTGCTATTTCCATCTTTTCAACATTACACAGTTTGGTTACAGTAAAACACATCCATGCCCATCTATCTTCAGGATGAACACCATCAAAGGAGGGCAATTCCTCCCTGAAAGGCATTGTGTGTCAAGGAAAAACTGATTGAGCAGAGAAATTAATTTCAGGCCATACAGCAAGGGTTTATTCTTGCAACAAAGTAACACGGGCAAAACTCTTCACAAGAAGCTCTCTCTCTCCCCTTGCCTATGCCAGTTTCAAAGAACCCTTGTTTTGAACAGATTCCTGTGTATTAGAAATTGACCAGAGCGAGGAAAATCGCATTTGTAAATGACCAGGCAAAGTAAAATTAACCTGTGTTGAACTGCTCTGCAAATATATATATATTATATATTATATTATATATTATTTTTTATTCATTTTTGAAAACTTTTTATTAATGTACACAGTTTATTTCAAGCGTTTACTATTTTTATACTGATAGAATAATCTTTACAAAAGGAGATGACTTACAAAAACGGAAGAGTATAAAGCGAGGTAACCGATAACCTTGAAATTTCAACTAAAACATTTTAGATGACAGGATAAAATACAGATCAAATACAACACATTAGTCCCATTCATATCTGTCGAACATAAAAAGACATCCAATATCATGTACAATCATTCTTCTTCAGTCCATCTTCCTTCAACTTTGACTCTTAACTTCAAGTAATTTGAATGTGAACTCTAAAAATGTCGTTAGTGCACAGTTCAGTTTCCTATTTCTGCAATTGTATATCATCTCCAACCATTTTTAGGAATCCAAGCCGCATGCGTCCACCACACACTGTTGAAAATATGCGATTCTCAGTTCCCTCAATTCTGGGCAAAATAATATCAGATGCTGCAAAGTTTCACACTTCTGTTTGCAAAGCCTGCATTTCAGGCAGAATTGTTCTTTACTGTATTCTTGCCAACGTTTCGAAGGACGTTTAGTCTGAATTGTAATAACAAATCTCTCTGCTTGTCATGAGGAAACAAAATATTCTGGAATAATAGATCTTATACTTCAGTTTGTATCCAGCAAGGTATGGGTATTTGATTTTGTTCTATGTTGTTCGGTTTCTGACCAATCTTCGGCCCAAATATGTCTCTTTATCAGGTTCGGGTTTTCTATTAGTGTGTTTAATCAAAGTCCCAAATTAATCAGCAGTTGATTGCAATCTTTTTTCCATTCATCTACTACTTTCTCAATATGTCCATTACTCTTACTTTTTAGTATTTTGAATTGCGGTGGACAGTTGTTGAGCATGGTTTTCCGATACAACATTAATTTATTGTAAATTATGTGGGCAAATAGGGAAGATAACCCCAATTCATGGTGCATGACAGCCATAGGTGTAGCCTTCGGAAGTGGCAAGATGTTTTTTTCCAAAAGCTACCCTCAAGGGTATTCCAAAACTCTTCTTTTGTGCCCATGCAAGTCTCTCCACCATAGGTCAATGAAGGTATAACCTTTTGCCTATAAAATTTAATCAATGGTTGTAGTGAAAACTTCCCTTATCTTTTATTTATAGTTTTCCCTTGTGCTGTTAATCTTTTTGCTTTGCTTTTCAAGGTATTCTTCCATGGGTCCTTGTTTTTTGCAGTGCTCAATTGGATTCCTAAGTATCTTATTTCGTTACGAGGTTCTATATAGTGGTCATTTAGAGACCATTTTAGTCTTTTTTGCCCTTCCCTCTTCTATCACCAAATACTAGTATTTCTGATTTTATTGCAGTTATCTTCAATTCTTTTTCGGCTACATATTTTTCAAGTGTGTTTAAAAGATCTTTGTAAGCCTATCATAGTCTGATCCAAAATGATCAGATCATCAGCGTATATTATTCTTCCAACTGATGTTCCGTAGATTTTTCGGAGGGAAGGCCAAAATTTCGTCTGGGATTTTTTGTAAATCTTCTATGTAGAAGAAAGAGTGGCTGCCAAAGGACATCCTTGTTTAAGTCCTTTTCTGGTCAAAATTATTTTTGATAAGAGTAAAACTAGACCATTGTGGTAACTTATCGATGTGTTTGTGCATACATCTTTTATTGCTTTTAGAAGATCTTTGGGGCAGCCTTTATTCTCTAATTTTCTCCACAGCAAATCTCGGTTTATACTGTCAAAGGCTTGCTGGAGATCAATACTAGCCAAATATAATTTTTGTTTTCTGTCGAAAGCACTTTTTTTCAACAATGCAAATGACAGGAGATTCAAACTACATCCTACATGTTTCACAAATCCAGATTGTCTTTTGACATAGCACTAGCTGTCTTTGATCCATTTCTTCAGCCGGTTCAAAATTCCAGTGGCAAAAATCTTTCCCACACAATCCAACAGGGCGACCGAACGATATTTTATTGCCTTTGACCGATCTCCCTTTTTAAAAATGGGAACGATCATTGCAGATCTCCAGGACTCCGGAGTGCGTCCCATTTTGGTTTTTCTCTTGAATAACATCTCACAATATTCTGGCCATTTTTCCGGGTCTGTTTTTAGGACTGCATTTGATAGCCAGTCGGGACCTGGGGCACGCGAGTTGCTAGCTTTGTTGGTTAGTGTCTTAATTTCTTCTTTGTCAAAAGTTATGTTCCACTCCTCCTTTGTTTTGCACTCTTCTATATTACATTCAGTGATGTCCCCTAATTCATTGACACCTTTCCCAAAATGACTGATCCAGGCACTTTCTGTTATTGGATTTATTTGACAAGAGATATTTACATTGTCTCTCATTTAGCAACTCCCACACATTTCTGGTATTAGTATTGTTGAGTGCTCTGCACATATTTTCTGCATCTTTCTGATGCGTTTGCTTTGTGTGATTTTTGCCAGTTTTTATATTGTTGGTTTCTTTTTCATATCAATTCTCTTTTCCGATGATGGTTAGATCGTTTTAACTTCCTCAAATCTTGTCTTAATTGTTTCTTTTGTCGGGTCACTTCAAGATCATATGCGATTAGGCTTGAATTGTGGTTTCATTGTTTTAACATTAGTTTCTTTAAAACTCTGCTGTAGCGTGAGAATGTATTCTGACTTTGGATCTTCTATTCGATGTGATTTCAGCATCTTTATTACCATTGATGTGTGCTTTGGTTTTATTCTCAAGCGATTTCTTTCAGATTCCAAGTAAATTTTCACATTACACCTACTATTTTCCACTTTCTTGTCCTTGATTATCGTGGAGATAATGATATCATGGTTGCTATGTGAAGTCTGTGTCAGGCAAAAGTTCGCAATTCTTTGTAGGAGGTTTTCTGATGTAAACATATAATCTAGAATTTCCTGTGTTTTATCGTTTGACCAAGTGGTATGTCACCTAATGTGTTTCCATTCAGTCTGTGAATTACTCTGACTTACATCTCTCCCATCCAGCTTTTTCCACGTGCACATTTTTTTCTATTGTGACTGGATTTCGTTTTTGCATTTAGCATTCCTCCTCGAAGCAATTTGCATTGAGGTCTCCACATATCATGATGTAAGCGGAAGTATACTTTTCTCTCATTTGATCAATACATTCCATGACTTGATCCAAAACATTTATTTGTTGTTTATTTGTTGGGTTCCAATACACATTTAACACCAACAATTCCTCTGTTTTTTTTTTGTCTACACCAGGTTCTATCTGTAGAACAGTTGATTGTATATGGGCACTTATATTCAATGCTTCTATTACGGAAAGGCAGGTTCCATTCTTAATTAAAGTCAATAGCCCAGCTGTCTATCTTCCTATCTCTCCACCTTTTGCCGGGTTGAACACAACAGTATAGCCATCGACCAAGGGAACTTTCTTAAGCCAACACTCTTTTATGCAAATACTGGTTAGATCACATAATACCAGATCTTTCTCAGTGCTTATAGCCCCGAGTGTTCCAACTTCCAATCTTCCAACTTTCTTCATTTTCAGTCCACTTAGGCTAATCCTCCCTTTTTCTTTGCCAAGGTACTGGATCTTCTTTAACACTTGTTGAAGCCTGTTCCATAGATGATGTTCCTTTAATCGTGATCTTAATTTTGTTTAAGTGGTCTTTGTCTTTGTTCAAATTTTGGTATGTGGCGTCTTCTGTGCCACATGGATAGCTGGGATTTACTTGGGCAGGTTTTTCCATACTTATACTCTTCAATGGTTCTTGTTGAGTATTAATTTCAAATCGTGTAATATCCATACTATTGTTTATATGATTAATGTCTTCATTTGTCTGACTTTTCTCATTTCTAAAACCCAGCAATTGGAAGTTCTTTTGCTTCCAACATTATAGAGGCAAGAATCACTGAATTAAGAGTTATTGCAGCTATGTCGTTTTTGCTCTGATTTGGGAATCTTACTGTCAATATTTCTTCTGATCGTGTAGTTCTTAATTGAGGTATATATTGCACTATTTTCATGATTGCTGATCTATTGAGAATCAGACCATCTGTAGTGTTTGCCGAGTGTTGAAGGAGGAAGGAGTCCCTTTATTTCTCTGTGGCCAGGACTTGCTTTCAGAAAGAGGAAAGACTAAAGTCTGTCTACAGTGACAGTGAAATCCAAATCTTTAAAAAACACTTCTGGATGCCGAGTGTTTGCCGAGTGTTTGCCGAGTTGGCAACTATGTTGGGAAGAAAAGCTGCCAAAATATAAGTAAAATTGTACTGCGTGTAATTTATTTTTCCCCACAAAGAAGAACTTCAACATCATGGCTAGGCCCAGAAATTGCTGTCAAACCAGTCTTTGCAAAGGCAGGGACTTCTAATGTGACAGCTCTATGGGAAAGGAAGTTCCTTTACCACATGAAAGGCCCAGAGCTGTGGGAAGTGGCGACTTCGTCAGATTGAGCAGCATTGCTGCAGCATGGGACAATGGTCAGCACTTCACAGAAAAGTGTGAATTCCTTGTAACACCTCTCCTCAGCTGCATCTGCCAGAATCAAAAGGGTGATATGGTAACCCTGCTGCCCAGAACGGACACAGAGGGGGCAGGCTGGCTGGGAACATTTTAAGGACCGCACTTCAGTGACAGATACCATTCATTTGATTTAAAAGACTTTTTATATTAAAGCATTTATTTCAGTAACCTAAAGAAGTAGTAATGTGAAATAAGGACCATCTTAATGCAAATTGTGTACCATTAAAACACAACTATGTGGGTTATCCTAGCATGTGGGGAGCACGAACGACAGTAAAAAGACATTTCTGGAAAAAGCATACATGACACGGTTATGAAAGTTAAATGCAAATATGCCCGACATTAATAGGCTTAGGTGTATCCATTTTTAGAATTTTAGGGGAAATATTTGCCATAGAAATTGCGAAAGGTTGCCAGTAGGACTAAACAGCATCGTACAAACTTGGGGTTTGGAATAGTATGCTCCATGTGAAATATGGTATTTTCCCCATCTAATTTTTAGAAGGGTGACATTCATAAATATGAGGTTTTTGTTTCATAACTGATTTTGGCAAAAGTAACTGTGGTATAACAAAGCACACACACTAAAACTGAGTCACTTCCTTCAGTCCAATCTGCTTACAGGGAGGCGGCGACATCCTCAGCCTGACCTATCTGATTTTAGAGGTATGTCTAGCTTAGTTGGCACACATAGTAAAAATCTTCTGATGTCATCCGGCCTAAAGAAGGAGAAGACAGTCAACATTCAGGACATTAAAAAAAATCCAGCATTCAAAAATCCAAGTCGCAACATCCAGAGATCCAGACATTCCACATTCAACCTTCCAGATGCCAGTGCCTGGCAAGGGGTATCTGATCATGATCCATGCAGTACCTCCTATCCAGGCAGAACCACCATCCAACTAAAAACCTACAAAAATCCCAATAATTCAGGGAGAAAGGGGAGAAAAGGCTGCTGAACCCTTTTGGGATTATCCAGTGACCAGACCTGCTTTGCCCAGCTAATGCACCCCGCTGTCCACTGCGACCAGACCCCGGTTGACTCGCTGTCCCTAGAGGAGAGCCGCTGCTGCGCAGTGACTAGGCCCCTGTCCCGCTGTCCAGGACTGGGCTGGCTGTCCAAACATTCCATTCAAGTGCTTTTTGTAAGCATCACCCTTCCCCCAGTAACCAAAAAGCTGCACTCATTGCTTTGTTACCTTGTATTATGTCCAATCTCATAGAATCCTATAAATACCCTAGTTAATTCTTAAATTGTCAGAATCCTCTGTGTATCCTGTCCGTAGGAAAATCTGTGTTAATCTCCATGCGTTACCGCCTTTCTTTCCAAATCATTCCAGTCCATTGTATAAATCCTTAGTACTATTTGGAATAAATGAATTCCCATATAAAGAGGCCCACAGTGTGAATGAGTTAACATTGCAAATTAACCTTTTCGCGGGCAGTGTCTTTCTTTAATAATCTAGCCACTAAAAATAGTTTCAGTAGAACCTGTCATTTTCCTTTTGAAACCGATTTCGCCCGTGTAACTGCTTTTATTAGAAAATCTGATTTATTTTCTACAAAGAATCCCATACTATCACCATCAAGAGTCACCCTTTCAGTTTCATAACATACCTGTTGGTTGCCTTTGTACCTTAGCATTAAAACCGATTTCCGATTAGGTCTGTTTAGCTCATTTTCCAAGCCGTTTTGCTATTTTTAACCCATGAAACGAAGCAATTAAAATTTTGCCACATGTGATTTTTGCTACACTGTTTTTTACTTACCAAGTCAATTTTCTAAACTGTATGCCCATTGTTAGTACATTACCTTGTAGTTTGTGAGTTTTCTTGCTTCATTAGTACAGCCACACACATTCTTGCCTAACTGTGGTGCTATTTGAAAATACTTGAAAAGTAATCTTGCTGTCATTCATTTGTGCATTGTTGATCTGATATTAGAAGGTTAAACTGAGTGTATTCTATCATTTTACTGTGTAATCACCACCACACTGGTGATTGCTGCCCTATATTGAATGCATTGGATTTTTATTCAAAATTAAAAATAAATCAATATTTCATTATTACACACCGGCCTGGTTCATGGTCCATTGTGACATAGGGTGTACGTTGAGGGGGGGGGGGGGATTGTGAGCCAGGTTGGCTGCCTTCTCAAAAACAATCTGAATGCAATAAACTTAAAAGCGTTTTAATTGTGCACTGCAGTGTGCCGCATCTTTAAAATCCTTAACAATATTACCCAGAGAATTCCAGAAAAATCTGCATGTTGTCCGCGTAGTTGGTGAAGAGGAATCCTAAGCTGTCATGCAGATTGAACAGTCGCCTGTAATAGAGATTGAACAGTGTCACGGAAAGGCACGAGCCCTGTGGAACGCCACAAGTCAGGAAGGCAGGGCAGGCTTGGAAATCCTCCACTGCAACCCTAGCCACGCAGAGTGCTAGGAAGAATTAATCCAGGATGCAGCGCTAGTCGTGCATTTATGAATACCAATCAGTCTTTTTATGAGCATAGAGTGTTCCACAAGATCAAATAGCAAATACTCCATGGAAACTACCCTCGCCCCACATCAACTTTCTTGCCATTGCTCATCACTTCCACCTACCCACCATCCCCATTTTTTCTCAAGGAATCATACCACCCATCTCCAAACACTCTCCTACCTTGGCTGTAAGCACACCAAACCTAAAAGATGGCCTCCTATTGCTCTGATCACTCCATCTACAGAAACAACACCCATCGGCGGTCGCGCTTCAAGACTCAGTTCTAGGTACACTCCTCGGTCACGAACACTACCTCACTGGATAATCTTATTTCATCTGCCCGCCTTCTTACTGTTGACATCCAGATAGTCTTCCCTCCTCACATCTCTGAACACAGTTTCTCCCCCGCACCACCATTGGATGGCCGCATGCTGCCAGATGCAAAGCTCCTCCAGGACAGATTTCATCTTTTTCCGAGCCTCCAATGCCAGCAACCTCAATCTCTCACCCCCTACCACCTTTCCTGCAGACCGCCTTACTACAGCAGTCCTCCAACAGTGATCTCAAACTCAATTGCTGCCACTGCGGTTGGGACTACCGTCCGAAACATCAGGAAAATCCACCCAAACCACGCCTGTCAAATGACTAATCTCTAAGCTCTAACCTTAAAAAAACTGGATTACTGCTTTAGTCTACTCCTGGCGGTCCCCCACTACTTTTTCTCTCCACTCAGAGAAGTAATCTTTGCCACTTGCACCCTCTATAATCTTCATAATCCTACGTCCATTCCACGTTACCGGCACAACACAGGCGGACTATCCATGTAAAATGTCTCCTTTTGCTTGGTCCTGAAATCTATCCAGGACCAAGCCCTCAACTACCTTGCAGCCTGCATCTCCCAGAATTCACCCTTTAAACTATCAACAATGTATCTGCCCCTCCCACTTTCTGTACCATTTAGTGACCAGCAAAGCAATCCTCAACCTGCTAACTTGTAATGGGCCCTCCTTACACCTTGGTTACGCGTTCCTCTAATCACTATGCCAGTCCTACCCATTTACTAAACAAACACGCTTTTGTAAATGGCAATTGTGTAAACACTTGCCCATCTTCTATAGGTCTAAATATTATTTATGGCTATATAAGCTACAAAATATTGTATTGGAATCCAGCTGGAAAGAGAGGACATGTGAGGAGGGACACAGCTTTTGGGCATTTGGTTATTTACCCATCCATTGGCTGCATATTGCTATGCTAATCTCTATGGCCTTTCCCGCCCACTATCCTCCCACCCCCTTCCCAAAATATATCCTCCTGGGATTCTTTGAGCTTGCTCTATCAAGCCATAACATCAAAAATGGGTGTCCCAGTTTCAATTCTACACAGTCAGCTAAGAGTTAATGGCATAACCAGGGGTAAACATGTCAAGTTACAAGCTATAGGCCAGAAATAGCCCATCGCAACCTCAGTTTTATACATACACACAGCACACCATTTCTTACTTGCGAAGAGTCATTAGCCATTGGATACGGGTAGTGTATGCTTTCAGGCCCATCTTCATTGCAGCTGCAAATGCACTACTCGTGTAATACCAGTGTCTTAATAATAATAATAATAATAATAATATTAACCAAATGTACCTTCTGCTACTTGATTCATAATTGTTACTGGCACTGAAGTCCTATTAAAACAAGCAATGTCCAAGCAAACAGATTTGCCTTATGTATTAGATCGGCATTTGCCAAGTACTGCCATCATATGACTGGGGAATCTTCCAGCTGATGCCATCTCATGGCCAGGTAGTATATTTAAGGCAGTGCCTGGCAAATGCCTATTGCTTGCCTACACAAGAGTCAAAACTGCTGGCCTTACCAGTGATTGTTTACATATGTGTTCAGTTATGAAATTTCCCCCTTGTATGTATCCAGTCGCCATCCCTTCACCAACCGGCTCACTATCACCAGGCCTCCAGATAAGGGACGTACCAGGCCTTTTGACTCATGAAAATCTTGGAAATACGAAAGCTTTTTATTTTCCTGTGTACATTTACAGATGGATTTAGAGCAGAGGGCATTGCAAAGGTCAGGTTACTTGACAGAAACCAGGCTTATTAAAAAAAAAAATGCACACTGATAAAAGGAATTGTTTCTTTCCATTCAGCTACTGCTGTGTTGATGCTCATAGAGCAAAACAGAAGCACTTTGCATATTTAATTTACTAGAATATTAGGATTGCATAATTAATAAAATGGAAACCTATGTTGCAATTGAGAATTAATATTTTGTAACAAATTATGCTTTTTTCCAGTGAAAGCAAACCAGTATTGCACAATTGTATTTCTCAGAGTTCTGGTGCTGTGTGCAGAATCATGCAGAGCCACATCATTTTACACTTGTAATTTAATTTACACCATAATTATAAAAATTATAAAAACAAGTAGAGAGAGCGGCCCGACTACCTTGCAATGGTTTGATTAGAAAAAATATATCCATATTTCCACGCTGAGTGCGGTTGGTACAGTATGATTTTATTTCAGTGTGATGGTCAGCCAACACGTGTTTCGATCTTGGGGTGGGGGTTATCACGGCGATGTCTGATATTATGGTGTGGGCGTGTTGACCCAGCTGTGGTCACCACAATTAAAGACCGATAAATGGTCAGTGGCAGCAGAGCCTTTGCTCAAGGGCGAGTGATTTTCATTACACCAATCACAGGTGTTCTAGCCACTCAAAACTTCCAGACTGCAATTAAAACATCCAAAAACGGACTCTCCAGGAAGTGCAAGCGCTGTTCAAAAACAAAACAAATGAAAGTTACATTGGTAATTGAAATAGAAACTCAGCAAAACCTTGGTGATAATCCAGATAGGTATTTAACTTTGTGTAGCTCTTCATAAATGGTTTATCCAACATCTAGGTACTGTGATTATAATACCTCAGTCGATACTCAGTTAACCGACCTCTGAAGGATGTTATCCAATAAGATAGCTCTGTTCCATGTACCTCGCTTTGCCAAAAGTGCTCGCTATATAAATAACCATTTGACAATTAGATTAGATATAGAATTTAGCATTGAGTCCTTGCCTCTCTACACTGTGTCATAACATTGGCATACCATTAGGTAGTAATACCTCCAGGAAATGAGGACGTTCGTTAAACATCAAAAGACAGTTCTGCTATCGAACCTCAAAACACACAATAAAATTCATGTTTGCTTTACTATGCAATTGGCTAGGTTTTTGAGATTTTAACATTTAAATAAATACAGGAGAGATCAAATGGGCAGACCTTAGAGAAATATTGAAAGGTGTATTCTGTCACAATGCAGAAAGCTGCCCCATACTAATGATTTCCATACAAATTTTGCACATGTCGGCTGAATGTCGCATACATTTTACTCTCTTGCAAAAGAGAAAAGTCATTTTTACTCTAAAAAAAAATCACATCTACTCTGAAAGTTTTAAAATCCTCCCGCCTAAAAATCTTATCTAGAGCACTGACTATCACCTATACAATCACTTTAGCGGTGTAAATGCACCCTAGACAGGAACATCGCATTGCTCTATGTGCAGCACTTCTAGTAGTAGAAGAGTCATCCCCAACTTTTAATGAAGAAAACTACAAATAAATGTTTAAAACGAACACAGAGCCAAAGCTTACTAACAACAGGGCTCTAAATTGCTGGGAGCTACTTCACTCCCCATTTGTAGCCATTACTGGCTGGATAGCTGGTTGTTGTGATGTATTGTTAGGTTTCATTTGTCTAGTTAGGTCCTGTCTGTCTTCTGGACATCATGCATCCTCAAGCGAGTGTGTGGATGGCCAGTGGGTGGTCTCTGCTGTGCCCCCTCTGCAGCCCCAGTCCTGTCTAAATTTAATCTAGGAAGGGTGGTGATATGCCAGGTCAGACATACCAACACAGAAGAGTATGTGACCACACTTCTTCCACCCCACTCATACATCCTCAACCCACCTCATCCTTTCTCACGCCAGTCATACAATCACAAAACGGGGTGGTGATGCACCATATCAGACACAGACGGGTACATGACCACACTTCTTCCACCCCCAATAATCCACGGTTTTGAGGACCTACTCACTTGAGCAATAGTCCACTCACTCTTCATCCACTCCATCTTCCTCATCACACCACGATGAGCACAAACCAACAACAAACAAAAACATGGTGGAAAAAAATAATGGGCATAAGTACTCCTGGCAGTACAACACAATATAATTACATCTGATTTCGAGATCCTAACATGTTATAAACTTTGGGTCATGACCAATAAACTATGAATAATCCAAACTAAAGCAACATGTTCCTAATGTAGCTGAAAAGAAGTGGTTAACAAATATCGTTGCATCAAAACTATAAATATCGTTGCATCAAAACTATAAATATAAAACAGTACACTAGCTTTCATAAGGCCTACCTGAACAATCCCACCCTCTCAATGTATCACAGAATTTAATCATAAACGCCTCACCTAAATCTTGAAGATCTTTTTATAAACCTTGCTTAAAATTGTCGTTTTTTTTTTAAACAAAAACAACCTAACAGTATGTACTTTTAGGGTGCACGACCGGGTTTGTTTCGTTGACACCCAAAGAACAATGAGAGCACATAATAAAACATTGCACACGGTATGGGTGCACCACATAAGGTGTATGCAATAACACGTGTGGGAATAAAAAACTGACAGCCATCAACAAATAAAACAGGAGAGGGCCACAACACAAAACGATGGAGCACACAGACAACGGCCATAGAAAACAACATTTCATGGCACGCATTAAAACGTACTGATATCCAATAATACCTCATCGAAAAACATAAGCCTTGTGTTAAACACAATAAAATAGCTACTTTTCTTTTGAAAATAAAATATTTCCAGTGTTCATTTCTCCGGTGTGAACAAAAAGTCTCTAAAAAAACCATGGGTAACGACACTTACTATTTCTACCCATCAAAGCACAATAATTAACAAATTAGATATAATATAATCTGAAGTATGCACCGCAGCAACACTATAACCAGTCATATGGTGACAATGATGTTAATCCAGTCACACGAAATAACTCCCAACTGTGGTTTCAAAAACACGAGATCGACACTGCAGGTCTCCTTCATAAACAATTCGATATTCATGCTGAACGTCAGTTAAACAAAGGAAGCGCTTAATACCCAGAGGTTTCTAAGCGCGGATCCGGGGATCGAAGCTGCGGTGCCCCGTGTCGTCTTGTTGCTATCTTCCCGAAACAGTTGACCCTCCTTGCATGCAATTCCGGTATCCTCCTCATTGACGTGATTCACACCTCTATGGTGTGGCCTAGCTGAGGTAGAGTTTCAAACAGCCTTGATGACAGAGTAAACTGCTCCCCATTGACGGTGATTTTGTCAATCATGTGAACATCCCCAGGCAGCATTGATCCGTTGCTGCGGGGAGTGGCATACGCTGACGTCATCACAATTCGGGTGCCGCCAGAGAGGAAGGAGCTCCCGTTCCGCAAAAAGCTGCTCCACTTGGAGAACTCAGCCAAGAATCTTTAAAAGCCCTGGAGTTCGAGGACTGTTGTAAAAGGGCACTGGAAGCATGGATGTGAAGAACAGGTAGGTTTATTCAGTGGAAAGACCCCCAGAGCACCAGGTAGCAGTACCCACTCTGATTCAGCATAATGGTCTCGCTCAGTGGCATTCCAGAACTGGTGAGTTCTGAAACCTCACAGAGAGACACTGCAGGAAACTATAACTCCCCCCTCCCCCATCGGCAATAAGAGGAAAAAACAAAACTCATCAAATCAAAGGAGAGGGGAGGAAGAGGAGAAAGGGGAATGGAAATCGAGAAAGGAAAAGGAACAAAAACAAGAAATTTGTGATGTGGTAAAAAGGATACAATTTAGTAATATACAAAGTCATTGTTGAAGTTGGGCAAGATCCTCCTTCTCCTGGCAGGCAGCATGGACGTACCAGCGGACCACTCGGATGGACCAGTTTACTCCTCCAGCCTCATGGATCTTGTCACACACCCATCAAGAGGCACTTCAGCACAAGTGGTGGTAGCAGAGGTTCGCACAACGTCATCAAAAGACCGGACTTTCCCCATCATCAAGGACTAGACTTCCTTCCCACTCACTCAATCCTCTGCGGGTCTCTGAATTTAGACTGGCCTTTCAATACCTTCCAATCGTCCCGCACCCAGACCGTGTCGCCTTCCTTGAACAAGACTTTTCGGGTGGACTTCACTCGGTCGCAGTATTCTTTATATTTCCTCTGCTTTTCCTTTACTCTCGCAAGGATCTCATCCATGTTCAAATGCTTGACATTCCTTTCTGATAACAAAGAAGGGCTCAAGCAGTTGCAGGGCATTCTGCCCCTCATCATAACAAATGGTTCTATTTCCATCATAGAACGTGGGGTCGTTCTGTAGGCGTCCAATGACACTTTGAGGTAATTAATTTGCCACTGCCAAGTGGATCATCCCCTTCACAAAGCCATTAACCCGTTCCACAAGGCCATTAGCCATGAGATAGTATAGCGACGTGCATATATGTTCTATTCCGCAGTCTTCCTAAAACGTCTGCATGATATCGAAGATGAATTGCGCACCATTATCCGTCACCATTTCTTTTGGATCTCCTACTCGACTGAACACACTCTCCTTGAAATGCACAATCTTCGTAGCCATCAAATTACCTTCCATGATGCACCATTCCACCCATTTAGACGCGTAGTCCATGAGAATCATGATATACACCTTGCCACTCTCTAATCTTTCAAAAGGACAAGCTATGTCCATCGCAAATTTTTTTCACCCCGACGCAGAAACTTGCACCGGTAGAAGGGGCACCACATTTACTTTTTCTTAGAGCTGCCGCTTACAGCACAGCCTTGACCCATCTTCACCAAATCCTCAGTCTCTCTCAACATCCCAGGCCACCACTAGGTTTCCCTCAGTCGTCTCTTTGTAAGATCCATTCCTAAATGACCATCATGGGCTATTCAAGAATTCTGTTTCTCAAAGATTTTGGGGGAATTATTTGGTCTCCCCTCAGCACCCTTTCTGTACTCTCAGATATCTCATCACGAACTTGATAAAACTCTGCAAGAGAATTTTCTACGGTTTTCCATCCCTCACGAATAGCTCTCCTGAGCAGGCGCTGTTCAGGATCTCCCACTGATTCTTTGACCCATTCTTCTTTCGAGATTCCCGGTAAAATGTGCGCAATGATCTTCTCTTCCACCTCCTCTGACACCAACATCTGTGTTCTTTGTCCAAGGTAGCCTGGAGAAACAGTCAGCAACCACATTTTTCTTCCCAGGAGCATACACTACTCTGGAGTTTTACTGCATAATCTCCAGCATCCACCTGTGAATCCTCTGAGACAACAGATGAGGGCTTTTGGAGTTCATATTGTGAATGAGGGGCTTGTGATCCGTTTTTATTATCGTGGGTAGACCCCAGATGAGAGTTCTGAACTTTTCTAAAGACCACTTCACACCAAACGCCTCCTTCTCTATGGTGGAATAATTCAGTTCTGCTTTTACCAACACCCGAGAGGCAAAGCAAATAGTCACTTCCCTCCCTTCCTGTATCTGTTCCAGAACACCTGCCATCCACTGTGAATATGCTTGTGGTAGTGGTACTGAACATTGCGAGAGTCGGTGCCTTACTGACATCCATTCATATGTCCTCTCATTCCATCCGAGAGGAATCTATCCATTCAAATCTAGCACATTTCTTCATAAGCTCTCGCATAGGTTTTGTTTTTTCAGAGAAGTTTGACACAAATTTGAAGTAATACTCTGCTAATCCCAGAAAGGACCCAAATTGATATTTGTTCGTGGGATCAGGCAGGTTTGTAATTGTTTCCACAAGTTCCTTTCTTGGTCTGATCCCTTCACGGTTGATCACATGGCGAAGATAGTTCACCTCTTTCCCTTTGATTCTACACTTTTCAATTTTCAAAGTGAGCCCCTTGACCTTAATCACTTGCAACACCCCCAAAAGCTTTGCATCATGCTCTTCCCCCTGCATGCAACAAACACTAACACAATGTCGTCCTGGAAATGGTAAACTCCCTCCAGGCTGCCAAACAGTTGTTGCATTAGTCTCTGATGCCAACCCAAAAGGCATACGTTTTCCCAGTGGCGTGACAAAGGAAGTTAAATGTTTGGACCTCATCCAAAACCACCTGGTGATACACAGATGACAAGTCCAATGTTGTAAAGAGTTTTGCTGGTTTTATTGTGGCTAATAACTCAGTTATATTCGGAAGGGGGTGTCAATCTACCCAAATATTGGCATTCAGGTCTCCGGGGTCGACACACATGCAAATCGAACGATCACCTTTCTGGACAATCACAAAGGGAGGACAGCCATTACGACAATTCCGTTGGCTCTATGATGTCTTGTTTGCACAATGTTGTGAGTTCTTCCTGTAGTGCAGCCTTGGTGCCAATGGTGATGTTCCTCACCTTATGTACAATTGCTTTTGCTGCCCTTTTTAACACAATTCGGTGTCTAAATCCCCTGAGCTTCCCAATGTCATTGTTAAACACCTGGGGAAACCGCTCCACCAACCCTTCTTTGGAGGAGAATTCTTGGCTTGTGACACACAGGATTGGTTTATCTTTCCCTGACAGATGATCCCTTCCTGGCAACATACAGCTTGTAAAACGTGTCCCCATTTCCAAACTTGAGATGAACCCTCTTGAAACCCAATATCTGAATGGCACTCTGACCATAACCTGACGCTCTTACGTAGAAGGTTTTTAACTCTCACAAGAATCCAGCAATTAATTTTGATACTTAAGAACATCTACCATAGTGTAGGGTGATCCAGTGTCCACCATCACTTCCATTGGTCGATTGTCCACTTCCACCTTCTCCCAAGGTCCATTTTTCTTGGGTGCATCTAGTGATAGAATGGTTCCATGTAATAATGTCGCCACAAAAATCTCGCCATCCAAAAATATCGCCGAAAAATGGTCGTGGCAACATTATTGTATGGAACATGCGGGAGACACCCCCGCAACCCCCAAACTTTTTTTTGTTTTTTTTTTGGACATTTTTTTTTTGCCCCTGTCCCCATATATATGGTCACCCAAAAAATATCGCCACAACATTTTCCCGGCGATATTATTTACGGCGACCATATATATGGCGATATTACCCGATACAGATTGGACCTTCCCACTGTGGGTCTTTGATAGTAAGGAGGCTTATCCGTCCTCCTATTTCCTCCAGGGCCTTTATACGGCATCTCCCTTGGCTTGGGGATTTCTGCACACACTTCCATAATTTCCAATGACACCACATTTGTAACATTCAGCATTCACAGCTGGGCATCCTCTTTCATTATTGCAATGCCTAGTGTGTCCACACCTATAAGATGCTGATTGAGGTTGTGTACCCACACTGTGTTCCCTTCCACTTATCGCCGGGAACGAGACTCATGTTGCACAGCCTTCATGCATTTATAGCTCAATTGTTCTTGCTAAGTCGAAAGCCTGCTCCAACGTGGGGTCCTTGGCTTGCCACAATCTGTTGAATCTGTGGATCTGCAGTATGTAGAACAAGCTGATCTCCGATATATTCATTGGCAACACCAGTGAACTTGCAGGACGCAATATCCCCCTCAGTGCAGTAATGTAGTTTTCTACGGATTCTCTTGGGTTTCGTTTAGTTGAAAAGAAGTCAAATCTTTCAAGCACCACATTAATCTAGTTTCGGTAGTGTTTTTCTAACTTTGCCAGTGCTCCTTCATATTTCCTGGTCACCCCGGATGAGCCAGAGTCTCCAGCACCTTCAGAGGGTAGGGATTCAGGAAGGGTGTGAAATACCCTCGGGGCCTCCGCACCTAAGCAGTTCAATAACGATGTCTCCTTCAAATCATCAATAACTACATAGACACCACTCTGCGAGAACAAACACTGCTAAATTACCTGTTCTTTGGGAAAGTACCCATTAGAGAGTCTGCAGCCACACTTTAGCTCACTGTACCTTTCAAAGAAGGGAAATATCCATTTGCAGATCAGTCTTTGTCCCCGCCAACCTAGTCTGGCACCAGAATGCTATGGCAATTCTCTTCTGAACAAGATTACCAACAGTAACCCCAGACACATGTTTCAGCCTTGTTGGGCCTCATCAGTGAGGTGGAGCTGTGCCTCTCTGAGCACAATGAGCAAGGGGTCCAAGTCTGGATGACAGAAGGAAACTTAGGTTGACTAAACCTAAGTCCCTAAACAATCAGAGGCACAGCTCCACCTCACTGATGAGGCCCAACAAGGCTGAAACACGTGTCGGGGTTGCCATTGGTGCTCTTGTTCAGAAGGAATTGCCATAGCATTTTGGTGCTGGACTACCCACGTGGGCGGGACAAAGACTGATATGCAAACGGATATTTCCCATCTGTGAAAGGTACATTGAGCTAAAGTGTTGCTTCAGACTCTCGAGTGGTTACCATCTCAAACAGGCCATTTTTGCCATGTTCGTTCTTGCAGAGGCACGTCTATGACTAATTCTTTACTCCTTCAAATCATCACTGAATTTACTGCCTCCTATAGCCCGTAAGTATACTTGGAATGAGTCCACCCACTGTTCCCATGTTAGGGGTAAGAGGGATCTCCAGGGGAGGCAAGGAATGCACAAGGGGCAGGTACAAACTGTGTATATTTCCTGAAGAGATGTACTGGACCCTTCAGTGTTCCCTCATGTGCGTGCGGTTATTTGTGAGATGCACTGTCTTTCGGCATGTTTTTGCTATAAATCGCTCTTTATATTGTGATTATTCTTGTGGAGACTGGTGTGTTTGTGCATCGAAATTTCCATGCTATTAACTGCACAGGGATTGAGTTACTTGTTAGCTGTAACGTGATCTAGGTTTCTTTGTCGCGTTTGTTGCCTAGGAGACCATTCATGACAGTGCGTCTCCCACGTTGAGAGGTCCTTTCCTCTATCCTGCTCATGTTTGGTACCGCTTCTGAGGTGAGCTCGCATAGGAACTAAATTAGGAAAAGCGAGCAGAAGGGGGGGGGGGGGGCAGTGCCGCTCCCTCACCGTAGTTGCTCCCTCTCTGTGGCCGTTCGGTCACTGTGGCCACTTCCTCCCTGTGGGTGCTCTACACAATGGAGGCACACAAAGGCATGTCCTGACCTGCGGCGATACGATCCTAGTACACCCTTACATTCACAGCAAATGTCGCACCCCGCAGCGGCAGCTCAACACCTCTATGGCAGCTGCAACCATGGTCAGAATTCAAAGGGACACTGCTGGTGACGTACCCCTGCCATCTATTCCCAAGGTCAGACCAATGTAAAAATGTCTCTGGCGCGGATTTTTTTGCTCTCATGTCACCATAGACACCAAGTGGTCGTCCATGGCCAACCCCAGCTGAATTCATAGGAGATGTAGTTGCCCTTATTCCTGCCGCTGGGCCGCTACCAATGCATCAGAAGGTCCTTAGTCCCTCAGGAGAAGCTCCCTTCATTTTAGTGCATGTTACGTTCTCAGTTCTGTCATTGCGCACTACGTGAACTTTCAAAGCACTGGGGGCCTCGGTATCTGTCATAGTTCCGACACCGCTATCCGGCACTTATAACATTGGCAACGAGGATCACAACGAGCCGAAGAAAGCGAAGAGTAACCGGTTGGAGGCAGGCTGGCAGCGGTGACATATTGCAGAAGAGCATTAAAATATCAAGTAAGGAGGTCGCAGGTGGAAGGGGGAACCAATGAACACACCATGGCAACAAGGGACAAAAGTTTAATCTAGAGGAAGTGTCCAGGAACAGCTTTATCATACATATGTACATCATGCACAGTAATCCAGTTACTATTTAGTATGTATGTACAAATAAGGAGACCTGATAGGGAGGGTGCACAGCAGAGACCACCCACTGACCATTAACACATTCACCAGCTCTCTCCCAACTGACAAAGAACGCTCTCTTTCCAACCCACTTCAACATTCCATCCATCCATCCATCCATCCATCAGGGATGCAGGATGGCCAGCAGACAGATGGAACATAACTAGACAAATTAAACATAACAATACAACACAACACTGGACACCAACAGCTACCAGAAACTACTCTTGAGTCTGCCATCGAGCCCCTCTTCAGATTTGGCCAGTGTGACTTCTGCGGTTGAAAGGAGGGTTGTCAGAGCTGTCCAGAACACTTGTTTTGTGCTGCTGCCGTTTCACTGGTGCCCCAGAGTCATCTTTCCATTTCAGCTGGTGAGGAGGAGCCACAACGTGCAAAACCTATAAAACACTCCTGCTAACGTGGAGCGTTGTCAGAGTGTTTGCGGAGTGGAGGCGGAGACTGATGGATTTGGATCCAAGGCGAGAAAACAAGCGACCAGCAAGGACCCGGAGCCAACCCGGGTACAAGATCAACGTTGGTAATGGGGGGTAGCAGTGTTACACAGTGCGCGGGTAAAACTGTCCAACAAATCCCGGAGAGGCGCGACTCTGCTCCTGAGTAAATAATTCCTCCGACCCCTGTAATACCCTCCTTGGGTCTGGATTTGATGATTCCCATCCCAGTCTCCTCTACGGAGACGGATCCAGATCTTTCTTCTCTTGCCTGTGCATATTTCTGATGAACTGCGGTCATCAGAACCTGGTGGACCGTCACAACCCCGGCCTGTTGGGTAAACGATATCCAAGGGATCGGGTGATGCCTGGGCCCGCAGCCCTCAAATTACAAGGGACACTTACACCGGAGCCATGCAACCATCACGGCGCTGCCAAACAAAGAGCACATGGGATCACTGGGCTTATGGAATGATGTAACAACTGGATCAGGGTCTACGAACACCCATACTCAGTTAGCAGATGAAAGCAGGGAGAGCTGTAACCCCAAGAAGACGGCCCCCGCTCACAGTGATGGGCGGCAGTTGGTGGGTACTGGGCTTACGCCCGCCAAAACAATGTCAATTAAAGGAGGGCATGTGAACTCTCTAGCCCTGAAATCTATCACCAGGGAGAAAAAATATGTCCGTTTAGAAATAAAGCCAAGAAGTAAATCATTGGCAAGCATGAAGAACTTAAAGTGGCACTTCAGGCCAAAAGAAACTTATGGCAACAGAACCGACGACATGCCAAAAGGAAAGGAGGGATGCAAGCCTGCAGGCCCAGGAGGACAAATGGCCTGTTTTCGCGGATGCGGAATTACTCCTCACTCCTGACTTCACCCCCGACTTGGAAGACACTCAAACACAGGCCATCCAAGTAGCTAATGCAGAGGATCTGGCCCCCAAGACGGATAAACCTTCCCCAGTGAACAGACACTCGAGGAGGGGGATTCCGGCCTTGATGGACTGACAACCCAAAATTAAAACTTCCAACAAGTAGAGGAGTTGTGGATGGAGGACGTTAGCGAGGTAATCCAAGAGCCATGCATGGTCTCTCTCCCGCCTGCATGGAAAACCTAACGACAGGAAAACAGCAAGATCTGAATGTGAAACTGCCTATAGCTGCTGAAGGTGATGTTTATACAGCTCCCCTTGTGAAAGACACCGTCAGCCTGACCCTGCAACTGAGCACGACTCACCAAAGAAGAGCAAGAAAGAGACGTATACTAGAAGTAGGGTCAGATTGTGACCTAAATGCACCTTGCCTGAATAAAAAGCACAAACTGACAAGTGAAGTTAAGGCCTTGTTAATGTTATGTTAAACTATTTGTAACGCGCACCTGGTACCCATAAGCTGATGGGTGCAAACTCTGTAATAAGGTAGGTCCACGGCCAAGTAAGTTGCTTTATAGGTCTTTATTGTCTCCACGTACAAGCTAGTTCACAGGAGATAAGACACCGGCTTCTCCCGCCCGGCAGGCATTCACCAACGGACAACTATCGAACACACGCACGTCACTAAGTCACCTCAACATGCGCGTGCATTCCATTCATCTGCAAGCACTGAATACAACAAACTCACAAACAAAAAACAGGAAAACAATCACAGTAAAGCTGTAATAGCACATGGACCAAATATTTTAAGCGAAGAGCGACGTCTTCAACAATTTCTGAAAATGTTCAGTTGAAGCCTTTGTTCGAAGGGAGGGCGACAAAGCATTCCATGCGATGGGAGCCGCTACTTCAAACAAGCTCATTCTTGCTTTATTGGAATTGCTCTGCGGGACTCTAAGGTTGTTGGTGTTGTCAGATCTTAAAGTCCTCACATTGTTCTTAAGAACAAGGATTTCCTTCAAATACAAAAGGCATTTGACCCATAATGCATTTGTGCGTGATAAGAAGCCGCCTAAACAAGACTCTTACTGCAATCGGAAGTCAATGAAGGCTCCTTCACGCCTCAGAGACATGGTCCCTTTTACCTAGGCCCTTCACCACTCTTACTGCCCCATTCTGAATCACCTGGAGACGTTGAATCTCTGCTTTCGGCATACCTTTCAGGAGACTGCAACCGTAGTCCAATTTAGAGCCAATAATGGCTCTTGCCAAAGTTTCTGCATTTTTCTCAGAGATCAGCGGTCGGATGAAATAAGACAAAGATAAAACAAGATTGTTCACTTGGGCCTTCATATTCATGTGTTTGTCTAGATATACGCCTAAGGTCTTAACCTTGGGTAAAATCTTGACAACACCGTATTCCAGGGTGAAGCACTTAAAATTAGCCCCCAGTTTTTCCAATTTACCATGAGAACCTAGCAGCAAGAGCTCCGTTTTAGCACTATTCAGGGCAAGCCCATTGGATACCATCCAATCCTGAATTTTAAGGTATATTTTATTGATGTGGGCTTCATCTTCTTGATAGGAACCTGAAATGGGTAGGGCACATTGTGTGTCATCTGCGTTATTTCGTAAATATGATCCCCTCCTTTTCCAGCATCTGGAAGAAGGGGATCATGAAAATATTAAAAAAAACATGGTGACATACAAGCGCCTTTGGGAACTCCATACAGTAGGAGCATAGGATCGGCTTCTGCTGATTCGCTGGCCACTCTACTCTGTCTACCATTCAGAAATTATGAAATCCATTGGATAGACGCTTCGGAAAATGAAGCGTTCTCTCAACCTGGTGGACAGGATGGAATGGTCCACCAGGTCAAAAGGCACCAAAAGATCTAAAATCATCAAGAGAGAATTCTTGCCCTTATCCAACTCTTGAGTGAGATGAGACTTAAGGGTGAGAAGGGCCGTCTCGGTACCATGGTTAGCTCGGAAGCCAGATTGATATTTATGCAAGATTTTATTTTGTTCCAGAAATACAGAGATTTGATTGTATGCAACACGATCCAGAATCTTAAGAAGGAACGCAGTGTTCGTAATAGGTCTGTAATTGGAAGATGTTAAAGGGCCCAGATTTGGCTTTTTCAGAAGCGGCGTGATCCATGCATTTTTTCGATTATCAGGCACCAAATTAGTCTGAAAACAAGTATTCACAAATTTAGTGAGTGCCGGGATGAGAATAGGTAGACATTCCTTAATTACAATAGCAGAGCAAGGATCTCCTTTACAACTTGCACTTTTAAATTGACTAATAGTCTTTGCTAGTTCCTCCTCAGAAATAGGACTGAAGTTGAATATGGCTGTGTCTTTATCTTTTGCCGGCACACCATACATTTTTTCTGGCTGACCCATTAAATTCAAGGCTTGTTTTTTACTCTCAATAGATTCTTAAACTAGAAAAAATTAAAGGGACATGGCGGATTGTTCTTTCAGCACTTTAAAGAGCTCCTTACAACTAGATTTTGCATTGGTAATTCTTACATTGAATGCGTCTTTTTTTGCTATTACTGCTTTTTTAAAAGCAGCAGCAGAGGTTTTGTATGCTTCTAAATGGGTGGGCGATTTATCCAATCGCCTTGGTGGGCACTCGAGGACAATCAAATCACGCGCGAGGGGCGACAGATGGAAAAGTGAGAGGAGGACAGAGCCACCCACGAGCGACAAGTCCAGCTGCAAAGTTCAAGCGAGAACTCAAGTAGAGATACAGACCTGGATGAAGAACGTCCCCCAACAGGATGTAGAAGGTGCAAAAACCAAATGGAAAACACTCCAAAGGAAACAGCAAAGGACAGGGAGAACAGGTGGGAAGAACAACGCGCATCCATCCAAGCAGCAATTAATTCAATGGTCACCATCACCCTGTCACCGTTCTTGAAGCTGTATGAAAATCTTAACGACAACTTCAAGGATCAATCTACCCTTCACGCCCTAATGTACTCTAAAGTAATCTTTATTGAATCCCACATGAAAGCGCAGCGAGAAAAAAAAGAGTGAAGGAGAAAGTCTGAGGGGGTGCTCTTTAAAACCCCGATCGATTTAATTGAAGAGGCCAGAGTGGACAAAATGGCATTCTTGGAGTACTTTTGTGGTTTCAAAAAATAATTTTGTATCCCTAGACAGATCTATGAGCACCTCCATGAGAAAACACGAAGAGGGAAGCAAAGACTGTCAAACCATTACAACAATTGAAGTACCTTGCTCGCCAGGCACTGGCGTAGAGTAAGGTTTGCGGGAAGCTAGTAGGACTCCCTCTCAAGAAGCTAATAGGACTGGTCCCAAAGAAGCCAGTAGGAATCTTTGACTATTAGTCAGCATGAATGGTCCGCAAGAAAACCTACGCAAGTTTAATCTCTCCATGAGGATGACATTGAAAGGAGAACCAAGGAAAACGGGAGACAATGGAAACGCCACAATCCTCCCCCTGACCTCCCCCGCCCCACCCCCCCAGTCTTCCAGCGGCTGTGGTAATGAGCACACAGCAACTGAGGGTAGAAATGGTGGGGTCGCCACAAAGATCGCATTGGTGAACATTGATCACTTCCCTATTTTTGGAAAGGACGGTCCAAAACCACCGGACCCACCGAAAAAGGTGTTTCAAGAAGTCCAAACCTGTTCAAGTGCCCAAATCCAAAAATACGCCTACTGCCATAACATCAAAAGGCAGAGGCACAAGGAACTTCATTAGGAACCTTAAACCGGCTCCACAACTAAATCTGACAAAAAGAACAGATGAACAAAGTCTAGAGGACTCCAAGAAGCCCTCCACATCCTGTACATCTTTGGCTGGAACCCGCAGATCTCAACCACTTGACCTAGTATCAACAGACGAGGATAATGATGGAGACTTTACTACAGCTAACTACCTACGAGGATTTCGAGCTGGAGGTTTCCCTAGTGAGCTGTGCAGTAACTTCCAACCGGAACTCTAACCCCCGGAAAGAAAACTGCAGAATCAGGAAACTAAATCTCATTCCTTTAATGACTCTGCTTTCGAGACCATGGAGGAGAAATGGGCGTGTCTGGCCTTTAAACACCTAGCTCCGGCAGGTCGTCAGTCGCTATTAAATAAAATGCTTGAACAATCACATAAGGGCAGGCACCCTGGAGCTGGGGTTTCGTATGGAAGTGAGGTGAGGCAAACCCTCCACCTACACTCAAAACAAATAACCCAATCTAATCCTTCGGGAAGGCATGTCCCCACTCAAGGAAACAAGTGATCTTGAAGAGGGTGCTGAAAGCAGAGGATGGACTAATTTTGAATCACACTAACAATGAGCCTGCTACATCACATACCACAACTACGTGTGACGGAATCTAAAGACATCAAAATTGTGGACTTCACAAATGAACACGAAAGTGACCGTTTGTGTTTACATTTGACAACTCTGGCTTTAACAACAATGTTTGTGAGGGCAGTAGACTATTTAGACTTTGGCTTCGATCTAAAGGAATGTAGAGCCTCAGCCGCCGACGATGGGGGACAGAACTGGCTGGCCCCACGATAACGGAGGAGGCTCAAGAGCGCTCCAAAAGGGAGTGAAACAGAAGACCGTGGAGCTAGTAAGCCGGAAAGAGCAAGTCCAGTTAGTTTATTTGGCCCAGACCATAAGAAGTTCACTATTAGGAGAACAAACCAAGAGATGGACAATGGAAGCCGTCTTGATTTAGACGAGGAAACAGCTCATTCATGGGATTGGCTCCCGATAGCGTTAAGTTCTATTCCTTATGAATAGAGGACTGAACGGAAGGGCCCAGGAGTACTACAAATAGGCTCATGGACCACCAGAGGATTCACCCATCTGTTTCACTCTCTCGAGCCGGGGCTGGTGAAATAAGACCTAATATGCTTTAGAGAATCATAGTTCAGGGAGACACCGCTTCTAGATGGCTACCTAAATACAGCAACAAAAGGGGCCAGGGGAAGACCAAGCTCCGGTCTATTAACCTTTGTAAACAACCATTCTTTGGGAAAGGTTTTAAAAGGTGATACACCCAAATCCTTTAATACAAATACTAATAATCGAGTTAACAGTCAGCCCGAATGAAGTACATAGAACCTAGCTGTCTAATTTATATTGGAACCCCAATGCAAAAGAAAATGACCTTTTTTTTCGGCTGTGTTACGGGGTGGATAGATTGGATCCACACAAAAATGGAGGGCTCGTGGATCATTTGGGGTGACCTTAGCATAGACTGTTTATGCTTAAGTTTGGGACACCCAGGAGCAATAGAGAAAAGGGAAGGGAAATATACCACTAGATCACAGAAGTGGCTGGAGGAAACCTTCCCAAGGAACATTCACCTGGCACTCAAAATTGTCCAGTGCTAACCTGTATTACGTCTTCGTGACAGGCTCAATCTTCTCAAGCATATCTTCCCTAAAAGTGATTCCGCCTGAACATAGTGACCATGATCTCCTGGTACTGATGTGCATGAGGGCAGAGTGCTGAGGTGCAACCAAAATTTTAAATCTGGAGCTACTCTTTTTTTCAGTTGAACCAGAAAAAAAATAGATTACACATCAAACAAGATAATGTCCCTCACCTGATAAAGAGCCTGAAAGCCTGGCAACAAATAGATGAGGAAGAAGTTGACTACGAACATAGCCTGGCCCTCTTCATAGTGGCATCAAATAAAGGAACCAAACCTACGCTTCAATGTAAAGATGCATTCGACTCACCTATAATAAACACCCCCTGAATCAGGATCTTGGGACCATAAGGACCTTCCCAGCTATATCAAAGAGGGAAGAGATCAAAGAAAGGAAACATTGCTATAGGAACTGGGTCAAGGGGCATCGAGCTGCTCTTTATCAAAATGATGCAGGATGCATAATGCCATCGACTCGAAAAACCCAATAAACCTTTAGCAATTGTTGAATGGGAGAGTCATTGATAACAGCTCGCTTCAATTGAACCCAATACATGAGAGTAAATGGGTCAAGCACTTTTTTGTTAAGGAAAAAGCCAAACAGGAGGAGAATGATTGGAAAATGAGTAACCCCAGGCAAATTAAATTTGACAAAGAAGAAATCCAAGGCATCATATAAAAAGCGAGCAACTGTAGGGCCCCTGAACCAATTGTTTTAACGAATGTGATGCTTAGGGAGGCTCCTGAAGCCTCGGCGGATTTCTGGCTGATCCTTTTCAATAGAACTGTTCTTTGCGGAAAAGTCCAGACATCCTAGAGGCGAGCTGTGGTCGTTCCACTCTATAAGAAGAGTGGCAGAGGAGACCCTAAGAACTACAGACCTATAGACCTATAGCTCTCCTTGATGTCTTGGGTAAAATCTTTGTGTGGTCCTGTTAAAAAGATGAAGGGACTGGATGACAAGTCAAACACCTATGGACCAAGACAAACGGGATTCGTTAGGAATGTCAGATGCAGTCTGAATCTACTATTAATCAACCTCCTAAAGATGAAGGCATTAAAGGGGAACAGCAACAACAACCTGTATATGGCTTGCATTGAGATGGAGAGAGCATTCGACAGCATTGATAGAGCCAAACCATAGGCCAAAATGTCAAGGATGGGCTGCCAGAAGGACCTAATTGCAGCTATCAAGGACCTGTACATCGGGACATCTCTGCAAATAAGACTAGATCAGGCTGGGAATTTGACAAAAGAGATTAAAACCTACCGAGGCCTAAAACAGGGATGCCGTTTGACTCCAATCCTTTATAACATCTATATTACAGACATGAAGGACATGCTAGATAATCTCGTTCTTGTGCTCCGAAAATCAATGGGACTTCTGCAGGATGATTACTGTACGTAGGCAACCTTGTTCTCCTAGATAAAACACCTATTGGGCTCCAGAAAAAAATTGGATGCCCTACAGACCTATGCCGAACAAAATGGACTTAAGATCAACATCAAAAAGACAGACATTTTGGAAATTACTAACCTAAGGAAAAAGAGCCAATACTGGGTTTTGAATGAAAACAAAATAAACAGCTCAATTAAGTACTTAGGAATCACGATCAGCACAAGTGGGTACGAAAAACCATGGGGTTTAAGTCTGAATTTAAAAGTAAAAACAGCTAGCTGCCCCAGGCATGCTAATTGGGGAAAATATATGGAAAATTCTCATTGATCCCAGTTATCAGCTTTTATAACCAAAAGGTTGTACAGTCACCAACCTATGCGGTGGGGGCCGGATAGGGAATTGCATGGCAAAGTTGGGAAAGATTGGAAAGTACATTTTGGAAGAAGAACTTAAAGCTCCCGAATGCAATCCAGATGGAAATAATAAGACACAAACTCTTGTCATTATATGCAAGAACCGCCTGGAAATCCTTGTCCATATTCCGTAAACTTTCCTTGCAGGAATGCCCACCACAATTTGAGATCATAAGGACGAGAGAAAAGGGAATGTTTGATTGGCCTTTAAATCAATGGAAATAAAGATGTCTGGAAACATTACATGGACAGGGCCTGTCAATTGAGACCCTCTGTGAAAATCCTCTGCTGGTTAAGGGAACCTTGTGGGCAACCGACTGACAAGAAACCGAAGAAAAGAGATCTAAATCTTAGATTGACACTTTGTCAAATATGCTAAGTGGGCAGCTAAATAGGACCCCACTATCTGAGGAAAATGCCAAAAGCTAAGCACAGAGATATGTCCCTGAGATTCACACCAATGTAACATGGTATAGATATGGATCTCTAAGGATGACAGATGTCGTTTATGCGGGGACCAGCAGGAATCGCTAAAACATCTGATCCTCTTTTGCTCGGAACTAAGAACGCAGAGAACCGTCCTCTTGTACAAGTGCATTGCGAAAGACTTATGTTGATGACGCTGAGGCATGGTGGGAGTGCCTCTATGGAGGACACGACGCAAGCTCGATGAGAGCACCAATATCATTTCTGGAACTGATATTTTCAGAGAAATTCCTGGGACACGATAAAGAAGGGGGAGACCAAGAGCAACCCTCCGGGACTTTATCGTAATGGAATGAAAACCCTATGAGATAATATGGCCAAAATACAACATATGTCCGACGTGTGGGTTCTCTACTTTAATTCCCCTCTTAGATGGTCCCGTGGCTATTGCCCCCCCTTATTTTCTTCCTTTTCTTTTTTTGGCTGTTTTTATGAAATATTTTGGCTTAACTAAGGAAGGATTTCTTGAGCAAAAGTTTGTAAATAAACTATATGCAAATTAAAAAATATATATTTTTAAAGTAAGAATGTCTATTTTGCAGGATAGTCAACTAAAATACAGCAGACGAATGGCAGCCCAATGTAAAATCGGCTCTACGAGAAGCCATTGAATGATTTAATTTCCCTCCCGGTTGCTTCATATTGTGGGTTTACTTTAGTGTGTGTTGGGATTCGAAATGTGTAAACACCAACTATCTTCGGGATACGAGTTGCGCAGATTAAAAAGTACAGTCCTGAAATCGGCGGGCCATCAACAGGTATGCAAGCGAACTGGCGGGCGAACGCGCCGAGGTACGAGGCATGGCAGGCTCTGCCTCTTAGTAGGGGTTGCCCAGCCAACCTCCCCCCTCCACCTCAGTTACGAAGGGGGGGGGGGGCGGGAGCTCAAAACGGCCAGAAGCCCGCCCCCGAAAGAGGTGGGGTCCGCACGGGACGCAGGGCGGGGCATAGAGGGAGAAGAAAGCCTCATAAAGGGGTGGAAATGCAGGCAATGCATTCACTTTCCCTTGGTTCCTGCCCCCGCCCGAGAGCTCAGTGCAGTTTGTTTTCTAGAGAGGAGGGCGACATCGTACTTAGGGCGGCTAGCGGTGGGGAGGTCGGGTGGTGTTCCAGGAGTACCACGGACCGTTGATCGCGAGACTCGGGTGTTCCAGTGAAGCAGATTTCATTCCAGCCGGGGAAAGAAGGTACTACGTGGCGGCGACGCGAGGGGGTGAGGGTGGCGGGGTAGGGTGCGAGTGAGAGCTTGCCTTGGAAGGGAGTGGAGCGGTTAAGTCTGGGCCTTTGGGTTTCACAGACATCGTCGCCACTAATGCCGCTTCCTCATGGTAAAAACAAGAGGAGGGGCTTTTGTTCGATTCATGAGCCGACGAGACATGTTTAACAATAGTTGTAGAGATATGTGATTGGCTTTAATAGCTGCCGCTTTGCATCCTTATTGCGATCGTTGTTACCAATGCTGTTTTCGCATGATATATAATAAGTCGGAGAGGGATGGATTATCTGGGGGTTGGCGCCACGTTTTGCGGTACGTGTTACCCGCTAGAAGGGGTTATGTTACACCAGTCGCTTGGGGGGCCGAGTTAATCCTCCACCTCCAGCAACGTATGGTAGTGATTAATTAAAATGGCGAGCGTCGCCATTATCTGTTGTGGGGCCGCTGCGCCTCATGGAGTTGTTTGAGATGAGGGTGTTTTGATTAAGATTTGGGGTAGGCCTCGGAAACCGTAATGCTAGAATATGTCATGTTTTGTGCGGCTGCCACGCCACATGGTTTGACGGTTTAGTTAATTTTGCCCTAATCCAGGGGCTGCCTCGCTACGTTTGTTTTGTCTCTTTGAACACAACATATGGGCAGCTGGATGGCCGCCGTGCCACGTTGGCAACACTGCAGTCTGGGAGGGGAACATTGAACTGCTGGGCTACCATGCAATATTTAAGCTGCACAAGAGTGGGGGGCATGCACATACATTTCAATGGCAGCCGCGTAAGGGCACAGGTCGGGCCGGCATATTACTCGAGGATAGCTTTCAATGCCACGTGTTCATGGTTCGCATTGTTACTAGGCATGCTGGACTCCTTCTGGCCACCGCGCCACCTCTGCCATCACGTATATTTGCGGTACGTGTTACCCGCTAGATAAGGTTATGTAACACCAGTCGCTTGGGGGTCCGAGATAATCCTCCACCTTCAGCTTTCGGAAAGCATGGTAGTGAAAAATCAAAATGGCGAGCGTCGCCATTATCTGTTGTGGGACCGCCGCGCCTCCTGGCGTTCTTTGATAGGAGGGCCCGATGTTAATCATCCACCTCCACCTTTCGTAACGTATGGTAGAAAATAAGTAAAATAGCGACCATTGCCATTATCCGTTGGGGGGCTGCCGCGCCTCATGGAGTTGTTTGAGATGAAGGTGTTTGATTAAGATTTGGGGTAGGCCTCGGTAGAGTATGTCATGTTTTGTGCGGCCGCCGCGCCACGTGGTATGAAGATTTAGTAAATTTTCCCCAATCCAGGGTCTGCCTCGCTACGTTTGCTTTGACTCTTTTAAACGCAACATGTGTGCAGTTGGATGGCCGCCGTGCCACTGTGCCGCCGTGCCGCGATTTAACACTGCAGTCTGGGAGGGAAACATTGAACCGCGGAGCTAGCGTGCAACGTTTAAGCTAGCACAAGAGAAAGGGGCATGCACCTACTTTTTTTTTTTTTTTTTTAAATATTTATTTTAAACAGGCAGGATTAGGCAATACAAAGTGATCAATCACGACAAATGGTATAAAGAAAGCACAGTAGATTACTCTCCCTTTCCCTCCCCCGTGTCTTAACATTCTTCTTCTTCCTGTCGCCGCTGGGAGTTATCGTCCCGTAAAGTCCTCCTGGCTAGTTGGGGCTTGTATGTCAGGGCTGGATAATTCCGATCAAAGTCTAGGATTGGGCCCCAAATGTTTTCGAAGCGATGTAGGCGGCCTGCCCCGGCAGCCGTCACCTTCTCTGCAATTAAGATGTCCCAGATTTTTACCCACCAAAAGGGCATTAACGGTCCTTCTGCTGTTTTCCAAGTGCAAGCTATTACGTTTCTGCCCGCCAATAGGCATTGAGATAACAGTTTGGCCATAGGGCCAGATCTGGGGTAGATTCCGGTGACTGGGGCTCCCAGGAGGATGGGCTCGGGCTCCAGGGGAAGTCGCACCTGAGTGATGTCTGTGATTGTTGCTAGGCATTGTTCCCAAAAAGCCTGGGCCCTCGGGCATGACCACCACATATGGAAGAGAGTCCCTACTTGGCCGCATTGCCTCCAGCAGTTCGGGTTGAGCGTGGGGTTCATGTGGTGTAGTCTTAGGGGAGAATAATACCATCGGAGGAGGATTTTATAGGCGCCTTCCCTGTTCGTAATGCAAGATGAAGAAGTATGAGCCCGCGACCAAATGTCAACCCACAGCTGGTCCTCGACTGGGCGGCCCAGGTCTGCCTCCCATTGGGCCATATACCGGGTTTTAGAGATTAGGAAGTCAGGTTGGAGGCGTTTGTATAAGGTGGAGATGCTCCCCCTAGTTGGGAGATCATTTAGAGTCAGTTCAATGGCCGTGGGGGGGCGGGTGGCAGCTTGGCGGGTCTGTGGATGGGAGCACCAGTGGCGCAGCTGAATATACGTGAATCTGTCCTGCTCCTGAAGTTGGAAGAGTTCTTTACATCGCCTAAAGGTGCAGGGCTGTCCTCCTTCGAAAAGTTGCCCCAGGGTCACCAGGCCTCCCGCTATCCAGGATCTGAAGTTCCGGGTGGCCCAGCCAGGTGTAAAGGCCGGGTTCAGGAACACCGGTGAGGAGGGGCTGAGTCCCACTGGGATTTTCTTTTGTTTCAGTGCTTTGTCCCAGGTAGCCACAGTGTGTTTGGTGGACCTCAGGAGGTTCTGCCACTGGCGGCGCTCGGAGAGATTGATATGTGGGGAAAACGTAGCGGGAGCGGCAGTTGCGCCTGTTCAAGGTCCACCCATCTCGGGCGGTTGGTAAGTATCTGCCATGTTCGGATACAGGCGAGTTGGGCCGCCATCAGTCTAGCATTGCCCAGCATCGTGGTCCTAGGGATTCTGGGCTTTTTCCCTTTCCAAATGAACCGTGACATTTCCTTTTGCAGATTTTGAAGGGCCGGTGCCGGGATCGGTACTGGGAGCGAAGAGCAAGCATATAGGAATCTCGGAAGCAAGTTAATTTTACAGGCCGTGATACGGCCCATCAGTGAGATTTCTTGCGCCGTCCACCGTTTTAAGTCCGCCACGAGTTCCGTGAACAGTGGGGGAAAGTTTGCTCGGTAAACTTCCCCCGGGTCAGCTGGGATCTGGACCCCCAGATAGCTGATGCTCTTAATTGACCATTGTATCGGGCATAGCAGGGCCAGAGCCTCTCGAATCTCTCGGGAAAGGGCCACCCCCATGGCAGCTGATTTCCGGAAGTTGATGGCAAAGCCGGTGACCCTTCCATAGCTCTCTATCTCAGCTAGGGCCTGAGGGAAGGAAGTGCGAGGTTTTGTGATGGTCAGTAAGACGTCGTCTGCATATAGGGCCAGTTTATGGTGTGTTGTGTCCGATTGGAAGCCCTTGATTTCCGGGTTTCGCCTGATCCGTTGGGCAAATGGTTCCATGATTAATGCAAAGAGCAGTGGCGATAACGGGCAGCCCTGTCTGGTTCCGCAGGTCAGGCCAATAGGGGGAGAAAGGATGCCATTGACTCTGAGAAGGGTTTTGGGCGCAGAATAGTTAGCCAAAGCCATGGCGCAGAACTCTGGACCAAAGCCAAAGGCCTCGAGAGTAAGCCTCATGAAGTTCCAGTCCACTTTGTCAAAGGCCTTAACTGCGTCCAGGGCCAGAAGCACCAGCTCTCGGGAGTCTCGGGAGGCAAGTTCCACCAGGTTCAAAGCTCTGCGAATATTATCAGCTGTAGAACGGTGTGTGATGAAGCCACTCTGGTCGGCGTCAATTATCTCTGGTAGGGTCCGGGACAGGCGGGTTGCCAGGATTTTGGAGTATATGTTGGCGTCTATATTGAGCAGAGCAATCGGTCTGTAGGACGCAGGATTCTTTGGGTCGCCGCCAGGTTTAGGCAGCAAGACGGTGATTGATTCTTGCATTGACGGGGTTATAGTGCCCGTGGTTCTGAATGAATTAAACAGCTGTACCAGAGGTGGGAGGAGTTGGGGTTTGAAAATTTTATAAAATTTCGTTGTATAGCCATCCAGGCCAGGGGCTCGAGACTTGAGGGATTTTATCGCCTCATCGACTTCCTCGCCGGTGATTGGGGCTGCCAATGAGTCCCGGGCTGCATCCTCTAGTCGGGGGAGCGCCGCGCTTTGCAGGTATTCCCTCTGTTCTTCGACCTTCCGAGGCAGGGCGGCCATTACCTGGGTCAGGTGGGCCGATGCAATTCGAAGCTTGTCGTGATCTGAGTATTGCGTCTTGCCCTGCTGGTCCCGTAGGCCCACGATTGTGTTGTTTCTTCTTATCTTAGCCAGTTTAGCCACCAGTAGTTTATTTGCTTTATTATTTTTGGCATAGTAGAACTGTTTGGCTTTCGTCATTTGATGGGCGGTATGTTCCGCATAGTGGGCTTCAATTTTCTTTTTTGCTATTCGGAGAGCTCGCTGCGTTTTAGGGGTCCAGCCCTTCTCCTTATGGGTCTTTTCTGCCTTCTCCAGTTCTTCTTCAAGGCCCTGACGAATTTGTTGTTTATGTCTATGATAGGCTGCCCCTTTGGCAATCAGTTCTCCCCGCACCACTGCCTTCATTGCATCCCAGGTGTTAGCTAGGGAGGTATCTTCGCTAGGGTTTTCCTTGAAGAAATTGACGATCGTGGTTGCGATAGCGTCTCTGAGTGGCATCTCATTGAGGATGGGGTCGTATAGTGTCCATCTGCGTCGCTGGGGATCAGGGGGACCCTGAACTCGGAGTTCCAAGGTGACCGGGGCGTGGTTGGATAGGATTCTGGAGCCTATGGTCACCTCTTCAGTGAAGGCGAAGATTTGCGGGGATATTAGAAGGAGATCTATCCTGGAGAATGTCCGGTGAACATAAGAGTAGAAGGAGAAGTCTTTTTCAGATGGGTGGAGCACTCTCCATGAGTCCACCACTCCCAGAGTCCTGAACAAGCGCAGGAGGGCTAAGGCCGTGGTGAAGTCTCCAGGGGAGGGTGGGTGCGATTTGTCCTTTACGGGGTCCGGGACCCCATTAAAGTCCCCACCGATCACTATCTGGCCCTCCAGAAAGGGCGAAAGAGTTGTGGTGAGCGAATCATAGAAGGGTGCTTGGCCCAGGTTCGGCGCGTATACGGAGACCAGGGAGAACAGTTGTCCCGCTAGTAGGCATTTCACTGCTATGTAGCGTCCTTCCGGGCAGCTTATGGTGTCCAGAATCTGGGGATTCAGCCCCCTCCGGAACAGGATTGCAGTGCCACCTCGCTTGGAATTGCCGGATGCGAAGAGTTGTTTTGGAAAGTCACGAGAGTGTAGGCGGCTGAAGTCTGCCGGTAGCAGGTGAGTTTCCTGTAGCATGGCCACGGCGGCGGCCTCATTCTGGAGTTTTTGGAGAATTGATTTGCGTTTAGCCGGTGAGTTCAGGCCCTTGACGTTTAGAGAGACGAACTTCCAGGTTTGCTGTTCCGGAGCGGGACCTGGGGTCGCTGATGAAGCTTGTGGGAGGGGGGGAGCTACTGAGGAATCAGCCATTATGTCGTGGGAGATGTGACCATCTGTTATCCTGCTTCAGGGGTTTTTGCTCGGACCGCCAACGGGAGGTCCAAGTTTTAACTGGGGATAGAGGACCCATTGTGGGGTTAGGCCCTCCCCTGGCCAACGGGGCCGTGAACCAAAGAATAGCCAACATGGCTGAAAATGTGAGTGGTTTGCTCCAAGGACTCATAGGTGGAATGTACCTTGAAGCTGGGCATGAGCCGTGGGGGGGGTCCGCTGCATCGGGGATGAAATCCATCCATGTTTACAAGAGTGGCGGTTGGTTCCGCTGCGCCAGTATCGCTGAGTTGGGTCATAGGGGGTCGGAAGGGTCCCTTGCAAGGTCGTTCCAAGTTATCTTCTCCTCCTAAATCTCGGAACCCTCGACCATGTATTTTGTTTGGACCTAGGGGAGGCTGTGAGGTCCGAGTCAGTTGCCGCTTCAGTGGCCTGTGAGGGCGAGGAGTTAGCGGGGACCGGCTGCAATATACTTCCAGCGTCGTCTAGATGATTGATCCTGCGTATGGTACCCTTATAGGAGAATTGCAAGGCTGTAGGAAAGAGCCATTTATAGCGAACCTTTTGGGCTTGAAGGAAGGTGGTTAGCGGGCGAAGGGCTCGCCTTTTCTGGAGGGTCAACGGAGATAGGTCTTGGTAGATCTGAAGAGGGATCCCTTGGAAGGTGATTTCGTTCTCAGAGCGACTTATTGCTGATATGGCTTCCTTTGTTGTAAAGAAATGCACCCTGGTGATCACATCAGGAGGGCCGTCTGACTCGACTCCACGGCGGGGGTTTAGTCTGTGGGTGCGATCCAGTAGTAGCAGTGAATCCTCCACGTCTGGGAGGAGAGACTGGAAGAAGAGGCCCACGTATCCAGCGAGCTCTTGGTCTGGGACTGACATAGGAACCCCTCGGATGCGGAGGTTGTTGCGCCGGGCTCTGTTCTCCAAGTTTTCCTGCTTATACTCCAGGATTTTGCATTTGTCCTGCAAAAGCCCCACGGAGCGCTGAATCTCAGACAGGGAGGAGGCGTGGTCCTGGGCTCGATCCTCAATCTCCCCCACTCTCTGTTCTATCTCCGAGACCCTTTTATCGGTAGTCTCCAACTTGGCCGTAAGCTCCGACATACATGATCGAAATTCGGTTTTAATGTCAGCCATGAAATCACGAATGTCCTCCTTAGTTGCTAACGGTCCCCTGTTGTCCAGAGATTCTCGTGAGGCGGGGGGAAGAGTGTCCAGTTTCTTTGCTTTGTCGGACGACATTAGCATTGTTGCTATGTCTGAGGACTTTACGGATTTCGGTTGCCTAGACATGGTGTGGCCTGGCAAGCGTGAGTCAGGGCCACAGGCAGTTCATACGCAAAAGTGGCGATGGCTTGAGAGTAGCCTGAAACCCTCCGGGGGCTGGAATGAGTGTTCCGATGTCCTGGTTGCACGCAGGGGCTTCTGGTGCGAAGGGGAGGAGGATTAAAGTGTCGTCCCGGTCTCACTGGTACCAAGCTGGGCAGGGGGGGATGGCGGGCGTGGGCTGGGGCGCCCCAGGAAGCAAACAAGGGGACGAGCGGGAGCAGCTCAGGTGCCGGGGCACGCCAGTTCAGGCTGGGCTCTCAGAGAGGAGGGCGCGGGTCCAGATCGCCACGGGTGCCCGCCGGATTCCTGGTGGTAATGGTGGCAGTAGAGGGTTTATGTCACTGTTAGGAGGGCAGTAGAGCGTGGCGCCGTTATCCGGAGCTATGGGCCAGGAGGTCTGTTCCTGCAGGGGTGCAAAGTCTGATGGAGGTGGAGTTGGTCCGAGGCTCGCCCTCGAGAACTCTATGGCCCCAGCCCCCTCCTCCAAAGTGGCGGCGGGGCGTAGCGGAGGGCGAGAGCTGAGGGACCGCAGCTGCGTGGTGTGGCGCGCCCCCGGTGTATCTGGGGCGGCTGCAAGGTCTTCTTCTCCTGGGGGCGTCCGGGACAGAGGGGGAAGCAAAGGGGGGGCCCGGGGCCCGAAGCTCCTACCTCGTCTCCCGCCGCCCGGGATGTCAGCTGGATCGCCGGAGTGCTCAGGGGTCCACAGGAGGAGCTCCGATGGCGAGGCCGCGTCTCGGCCGTCGTCGCTGGGTCCCGTCCGCCATCTTGGATTACGCGGCGGAGGGGCCGCGAAATGCAGGCGGCCCGATCATCTTTGTCTCGGCGAATCCGGGTCCCAGCAGCTCAGCGGCGGGGCTCCGGACCTTCTCACATCCCCTCACCGAGTTGGGTCCGGAAACGCTGCCTGGGAACCTTCACAAGCTGGGATGCAGCGGGCTTCCCACGGAGGCCATCAAGGAGGCGACTGCATAGTCCGCGCTCCAGGCCACGCCCCATGCACCTACTTTTTAATGGCCGCTGCGTAAGGGCACAGGTCCAGCCGGCGTATTACCCGAGGTTAGGTTTCAATGCCACGTGTGCATGGTTCGCATCGTTACTAGGCATGCTTGACTCATTAGGGCCGCCGCGCCACCTCCGTCATCACGAGATGTGGGATCTACTTACTACATTGGAGGGCCGCAGCGACACGGGCGGGTTACGTAAGAGTATACGGCAAGTTCGGAAGTGAACTAGGTATTGTTGGGCCACCGCGCCATGTCGAGGTTAGGCATTAGAGGGGACACGTGCATCGTCTGCAAGGGCCGCCGTGCAAGGCGCACAGGTTCGGCCTGTTCACTATTTGACGTTTGTTTATATGCCCGTATTGCTTACAATGAATGTTTGACTCAGGATGGCCGCCGCGCCACGCTGAGCTGTACGCCATGTTTAGCATTCGTTTATACAATTGATGGATTGCCGCGATACGGGCGGTGCCAGTAAAACAGCACTGTAATTTGTGAAATGGACAACAAATTGTTGGGCCACCGCGCCATGCTTAGGTAGAGTGGGAACACGTGCATTCATGTCTAGGGCTGCCGCGCCATGATCACAGGTCCGGACTGCTCACCATTCGATAATATGTTTAATGGCCGACGCGCCACGCATCCAGGGTTGTATTGTTTACAGGGCAGGTTTGACTCATGATGGCCGCCACGCCACCCGTAGCAACAGCCGTGCCATGCCCACATCTCCTCCCTGTCTACCATCTGATGCTTTGCTCCAAGGGCCGCTGCGCAATAAGTTGCTTCGCGCAACAGACCAGCTGGGGTAGAAAAAGGGGGGCACGAGGAAGCCGCGAAGGAAATGAGGGGTTGAACTCGGGGGGAGGGATGGGGGGTTGGGATGGGGTGGCAGAATAAGGGGGAGTGGGGACAGGCGAGTAGATATTGGCATGCCAACAAGCACGGCGAACACAAATTCCGAAATGCACATAGTCTAAGGCATTTGAGGTGAACCGGTGGGAGCAGTGCAATCCAGAACGGCACACCCTAGGTTCAAATCGGTGGGGCTTTAGACGGTCTTAAGGGGGGGGTGGCGGTGGGGATTGGGCGAGTAGTGGCGTTAGGCGTGAGGGGCGCGATACGCAAAGTAGGGCAGGATCATTAAGGTGGGGGAGGGTGCATGTAACAGACGAGGGAGCAAAGGCAGCAGGTTGATAAAGGGGGACGGGTATGCACAAAGGGTAGGTATGCATACGCTCATTTGCAGAATCCCACGTCACAAGGATGGGGCGCCCCCTATGCGGCACTATCATCAGCAGCTGCACCAAGCTTGAGTGCCCTGGAGGGAGGTAGGGGGGTCACATATCAGCAATCGGGGGATGTGGGTGGGCACCATGTTCACAATCAGGGGCCATCATCAGGTAGACCATTAATTCACTTACGAGACAGGGTAGGCCCAATAATTTTGCCTGCTTCCCTGCTGTCATTGACACTTGCATGCCTGTCCAGGTGAAGGGAAGTTGTAGAACCAAACTCCAACGCTCCCACAGTATCCGGCCAGGAGGGTGGGGCAACAGTGGAGGGGGTGGAAATCAGGCAGTTAACAACCGCTGATGCCAAACTAATACAGCAGCACAACTATAGTGACATCTAATTTTGTTTCCATATAGGTCACCATGTCGGTTCACTCTAACGCAGGTAACCCGGGGCTCGACGTCATAGAACTTGTGTTATTGGAGGACAGGCATACGGAGGAGGAAGTAGCGGGATCATCATCATCAACAGGGCGTGGGATGAATGCCCAATCTTGGGCAGAATACGCTGCCCTCGCGGAGGTCTTAGGGTGGCAGGCAGCCATAGCAAGGATGGGTGGCCCTTCACTGGCCAATACGATCCCAACCGCGGGGGTCAACCAGGAGGTGGACAAGTCTGTCATCGAGACCAAAGACCCTGCAGGCAATGAAAGCTCCAATGGGGTCGATCACCCGCCACCGAGTGGTGGTCAGGAGATTTGCCCCCCTCGGAAAAGAACGGCAAAAACAAGCGGGGGGGCCACACCAAAAGAAAACAAAAAGGGATCTGGAGGAGGAGTTAGTGGCATTGAAGGCACGCCTGGCGACGCCGCCCAAGGGCCCCACCAGCGTCCCAATAATTTGGCAGCCGACACCGCAATCGCATACGCCCATGCCCAAGGCTCCGCCCAAACTGGTGCCTACCCCAGATAGGGAGGTGCGGCAAGTCTTGAGCAATGTGCCCTTGAACATAGATGGGGAGTCTGAATTAATACATACAATTGCCAGGGGGTGTTGGCACTACAAGAGGCAAAGGCCACAGCAGCCTCCACAATGGCCAACAACACGGGGCCAGCCACCACGGGAGCAGGCAATGTGTGGCGGGGGAAGGAACAAGGGGCAAGCAACAGCAGGCCGGTCACCAACGCGGCGGTTGGGAGCGGGCAACCAGGCATACCAAGTAAATGTGGGGCCAGGCTCGAGGAACGTCCCCAAACTACCAGCCGCAACAGGGGGCGATTACTCTTCCTGGCTCTTACCTGAATGGGTAAAAAAATCAGATTTGGGCGGGAAATTCATAGATTTAGTATCCCTCCTCTAACACGAAATGGAAGGCCAGGACACACTGCTAGAAACAGGGGGGGAGGGAGATGGTCAAAGCTAGGAAGAGAGTGAGGCCGGCAAAAACCCTGGCAAACTGGCTGGCCGCTTTCAAAATACTGGCCCTAACGATCCATCTAAAAGATCCATCCCTAAACCCGGCACTGATGGGGTACAGGGCATGCGTCATACACGAGCACAACCAACTGGGCGGCAACGAATGGTTCTTGAGAGATCAGCGTTTCCGCCTCAGGATGCAACATGACCATGACCTCAAATGGGTGCACAAATCTGTAGAGGACTGGCTGGGGTCATCCAGGGGGACTATTGAACAGGCAGACTGAACAATCATTCTAGCGTGAGGGCGCGCCAATCACCTGGCAGACCTAAGCGAAGGTTTTTCGCTAGCAGGGACTGGACTCACCATGGTACCCATAGCCCCCAAACCAGGGGCACCAAGAGAAGGCAAAGCTGAGTCAGCCGCATGGGGTAATGGCAACATCCTGCCCAATACAGACGTTGGGGCAAGGGGTGCAAGCCGGCACAGCGAGGAGTTTCTGGTTGGGAAGGCTGCATAGAACATGCAAGCCCAGAACGCAAATTGCGATTACCAGCGCCAAAAAAGTAGAAAGGAAAAGCACATTCCACTGGCTAGCATTGGGGGAGGGAGATGCTAAATATACACTGGGAAATGAGAGCGAAAAATCCCCAAGTTGCATAGCGCGGTTGTTTAATAACAAGGAAAGCCTGCCGTCTTTCCCACAGACCCAGCACCCATCCACATCAAAGGAATAGCGGGGCTCAGTGTATCGAGTCAAACTGAGTTAGTACAGTGTGTTGCTGCAGCTCCTGTATCACTGGGCAGTCTGGTGCAGTCGTCACCGCCCCACCAGCAGGGGAGGCGTGCACATGAGTCATTTTCCCACATGGTGCTGTGTTGTACGTGTTCTACCTGGTTCAAAGGGAAAGGCACGGCCAGACCAATCTACATCAATCCAATGCCAGGGTAATTGGGTACATAAAAGGTATTCCTAGTTGCCCTTGGAAGACACTGCACTAAGGGGGCATGTGGGTGAAACAGCCCTAAACGAGGCATTAACCAAAACCGTGGGTTCTTAATCTGTCCATAAACATTATTAATAGTGCTGGCCGATTCGAAGGTGCTACGGAGGCTGAAGGCTCACCATATATACAGCTGCTTAGAATATTCACGTTACAAATAAGTGAATTGTAATTGGTTATTTATAACCTAATACCCAGAGGTTTCTAAGCGCAGACCCGGGATCGAACCAGTGTTGCTCAGCGTCGTCTTGCTTCCAAGGGGAGCGCCTTGCCCCTGATCTAGCCTCCTGAGTGAAGAAACAGAATTATACTGATTTCTTAGGTCACTGGAATAGTGGGCAACTATTGGGAACGTGTAACTCCTGGCCCAATTGAATAGCTACAGTGGGCAAATGGAAAACATTTAAAAGGGGGATCCCACAAGGACAGCGGTGGGGGTGGAGTTTGGAGGTAGGGGTGGAGTGCCGAGGGGGCGGAATTCTGAGGAGGCAGGCCTGGCAGTTGGACTCCACTCAACGTAAATGTTCAAAATAGTTTAAAAAATGGTGCAATTTCTTACATGCTGCTTCTTTCCATACTCCACCCTGTACATCATTTCCACTTTAAATCACTTCCATGGCAGCTGTACTGCCAAAATACTGTTGGTAATGCCGTGCTTTTTAGTACATTAAGGGACCCATAGACACGCTCTACAGTAGAAGGCTACCAGGGTAGCTCAGCAGGTTGAGAGACCGTTGCTGAGATGTTATATATTCAAAACTGGTTCTTAATTGTGTGACTTTTTGCAATTCCTTATAAAAAAAATTTAAAAAGCCATCAAATGTGTTTGGCCAGGGGATGGGTTGAGCTGGTCACTTGCTTATATTCAGGAAGGAGTTATTTCTACCCCTGTAGTGAACATCAAAAGTTGGCACCCATGAACCCACAGTTTAAACTGTTGTCAGCACCACAAAAGCATTTATTGTTATCAACCAGTTTGACAAGCATATTACATCTTTATAATTATAACCTGTGATAAAACACAAAGTGGCACACAAATTACAGAGTATGTGTGGTAGACAACAACAAAAAAACATTTCAAAGAAAACTAGTGAATGCAAGCAATATTTTTCAGTTTGGAAATTCCTTTTGTTTTTCTATGGAAGTGTGAAATGCACATTTGGAAAACAATAGTTTGCCCAGCGTGTAGAAATCACGCTTTCAACAGTGATGACCCCTCCAGTTATATTCTTTTTTTTTTAAATGTATTTATTTGCATTCAAATTGAAACATCAATATTTTAGCAAAACGAACACACCTTATTCATCGTAAAACAAAAAAGAGAAAATATTATTGATAATAGTAATCACGATAATAATTATCCTAAGTTAACAATAAAATCCAACATCGTTAACAACCTGTCTCAGGGAGAACTTCTGCAAGAAAATTAACAGCCGCAATTACATTTTTTGTTTTTCGACCTTGCATTAACCATTTCCACCAGATTGAAGAGTCCAAAATTGCAAAATCTGAGAAAAGTGGTCTAAAGAACTTTGAACGTATTTCTCTAAGGGCTGGACACCCTGTGATGACAGGGAACAAGGATCCAGTCTCAGAGATGGCCTTACAGAACCGGCAATGGTTTTCTGCAGTTATATTCATGGCCCATCGATTCCCTTGATGTCCCTTTCAAGCCAGAAGAAATTAAACAGGCTAAGCGAATAAAGCCTGCAGACGCGCGAATGACAGCCTGTGAAAGGAGCACAGCGCAGATTAGACATAAGGCATGCATTCTCCTATCTTAACTCAAAACTGGGTTACAGTAGAATGCTACCAGGGTATCTCAGCAGGTTGAGAGACCGTTGCTGAGAGGTTATATATTCAAAACTGGTTAATTGTGTGACTTTTTGCAATTCCTTATTTAAAAAAGTGCCATAAAATGTGTTTGTCCAGGGGATGGGTTGGGCTGGTCACTTGCTTATATTCAGGGAGGAGTTATTCCTGCCCCTGTAGTTAACATCAAAAGTTGCCACCCACGAACCCACAGTTTAATTTCCTAAAAACTGCTGTCAGCACCACAAAAGCATTTATTTGTTATCAACCAGTTTGACAAGCATATTACATTTTTATAATTATAACCTGTGATAAAACACAAAGGGGCACACAAATTACAGAGTACGTGTGGAAGACAACAAAAAATGGTGCTCAACGTTCCATTACAGAACTGGGTTGTTGATCACCCATGGTTCCAGGGGAGAATGTAGATATTTGAAGGGGGACTGTTGTGGGTAGAAAAAGAGGTTGGGGCTGCTAAAGTTGTAACCTAATAAAGTGAAGCTATAACTTACCGTGTCCAGAGGATCATTGGACTTCACAAACCCTCCCAGTTACATTCATGGCCCATTGATTCACGTGGTGTCCCCGTCAGGCCAGAAGAAATTAAACAGGCCAAGCGAATAGAGACTGCAGACGTGCAAATGGCGGCCGGTGAAAGGCGCACAGCGCAGATTAGATCACCGAGCTCACAGCTTCCAAGACGAAGCTGGAGGCTTGGTATTCCCTGGTCACGGCTGAGGCTGGACGGGGCACGAGATCCGGCTAGAGATCCGATGCCGGATCTTGGACCCATCAAGAGCCAGCCCATTGGCCAGCGCTGAATAGCTAAATATGGAAGAAAAGCAACAGAAATACAGCTACAGTAGGTTTTGATACTAACGTTTACTTAATGTACATGAGCCTAGAAGAGCAACATCCCCGAGCCCGTCGAATCCACGGGTAATCCCGGGCAGTAGAGAACAGTGGCTTGTGGGCTATGTCAAACAGCCCGGGGGATGGACAGGGCGAGCTGTGAAATTGTTAAACCCACTAGCTCCGGCTGCTTGTGCAGGACAGCCCACGCCATCGAGATTGCCTAGGAGGCCTCCAACCAGCGAAGATAGAGACAGGGCAGGTGTTGTAGCAGCAGAGGAGGAGGTTCGTCGGTGAGCAGGAAGTGGGTGCATGGCAGCCCTGGCCGCAGGGTCTGAAGCAGCCGGGGTGAGCCAGTAGAATGCGTCACAGCCATCGTTGACCCCCCCCCACCCAGGTGGCCAGAGTGCAGGCTACAAATTAAAGCAATCAATGCCATGGAGGAACATTTATAAATCAAACCGCCATTGGGAAGGCAAGGGATGCCAGCTACAGATGGAATCCCCACCATGGGGACTGAGATGGAAACCCATGGCAGCCACCCGCAACAGAGGGGAGGCGTGGAGGGGTATTAATGCCGCACATGGCACACTGCCATGAAGGGCGTATCAACTGGACAGGGTTCGAAATTGAGGGGAGCTGGGAGCTATTTAGCTCCTGCTTGGGCCTAGAAGAGCCAGGTTAGCTTGACACCAACAGCTACCAGGAGCTACTTTTGGCTCCCCAGACCAACTGATAGCGAACAAACACACATGTGGATTTAACTCTTGGCCGTTTGGGACAATCGATAAATAATTAGGACACATCTATACAACATTTAAAGTGTAAGGAGGTCATAAATCATGGACAAAAAGTGATATGTTTGCAACGTATGCACGAGTTAGATTTGCGGAACGCTATGTACAAGCTCCTGGTTACCTAGTGGTAGCTCCAGGTCGCTGGCTAAGACTGGATACCTAGGAGCTCCTTTTAGCTCCCGCTTATCAAATCTTAATTTTGATCCCTGTGTGGAAAGGATTTGTATATAGCCAAGTATAACAGAAATAAGGGGCACACAGCAGCTGCCATTAATATGTTAGGGGGAAAAGTTGTGTGTTCAAGCAAGGGGGTATTTACTAATGGGGAGCCTGGAACACCAGGAAGGAGCAGGTTGGGAGATGGGGTTGGCCAAGTCTATTAGCAAGTCCAGAGACGGGCAGACAGAGGGTGGGCCTGAAAGTAGGAAACTGTGTGGAAAGCGTGTTAATGTTTCTTGATATAATTGTCTGCAAGATCTTAAAAACTCCCGCTTTTGTTTGTAAGTTAAGAAGCATATTCTGTGGTAATGCGTAATCTACAAAATCAGGTTTGTCTGGCGTGTTCCTTCTCCTGCAGCTGAACTGTAGTGGGGCAGGAGATGAGGGGGGAGGTTGCCTAGAATGGCCCCTAGCTGGCATGAACGGAGGATAGCACAGGGGCAACGTGCTGGTCTTGGATCTGCGCTTAGAAAACCAACTGGTGTATTAAGCATGTTATAAAAAAAACCAATACATTTAAAAAAAATTAAAGAAAATAAAACACACGAATGAGCAGTCCAGGACAAACATCCGTTTGTTTGTAGCCCTGAATCAGTGCCAGAAATAGGCACCAGATTCATTAACTGGGTGACAAATTAATCTGGAGGCGTTCTCTCCCCAAAAACTGTCAAGAAATTCTGATGCTGTAAGAATCAAATAGACTGGCAATTTCCTTTCTTTGGCACAAAAGCATAATTCATACCAAATGTTAAACATACAATCAACAATTTTGTTTGGACATTACTGTATTTCAAGATGCGCTGGGGAAAACACTCCTGCGAAGTTCCCCTTACCCGCCCCTCCGCCCCCATCCCATTATTATTTCAAACTCTGGTGAGTAAGCAAACGTTTGACAATGTTCCTAGAGTGGCTGTGTAGCTCGTACGTCTCAGAATGAAGTACAAGCAAGCTATTTAGAAGTAACGCCTAAGCCTACAGTTCACTTAGTCCCATCTTTCCATATTGTGTTAGTCAGCCATAGCCCGCTCACAATCATAGTTCGCTTTAACAACTGCGTCAGATTGCCATCTCTCACAAAACTCCAGGATTCACTACTCTTTCCCCCTCCATCCTGGTGCATCAAATCTAGGTATTTACTACCGTCTCATATCTAGGCGTTGGGGAATTTAACACGGTCTCAATTTGTAGGTGTACTACATTTTCCACTGTCGCAAATCAAGGTGTTCTTGCTTTCACTGCAAACATAAGCACCAACAGAGAAATGAATAGGAAGGAAGAGGAATGTAAACTATATAGCACCAACAGCGGGGGCTGAGGGGGACAATACAGGCCTCAACCTAGTACGCAAAGCCGTGAATAACCAGAGGGAAACATATCCCCATCATACCTAACGATTAGACGGAAAATCTATATCATCAACCCCATAGGACATTCAGAGACTAGAAATAGGAAATGTAAAGATTGAGAGTCAAATAACCAACTAACCAAAAAAAAAAAAAAAAAAAAAAAAAAAAAAAAAAAAAACTTACCTTTCCACATACATCTCTCACACAGAAACCCACACAGCCACTTCTTCGCACAGCAAACAGCATGTACTTCACCACACCGCATCAACACACACATAACCCGCACCAACAGCGCATGAGGACCCACATTGTGCCGATAATCACCCAAGCTCAGCACGCGGTGAAGACCAAAGTGAAGCTGCCAATAGGACACCACCTCTCTCTCTCTCCTACTCCCACTTTACCCTACTAACCCCCCAGCTCCCTCTTTTGTTAACAGATACGCCAGAGCGCCTGGGGACCAATTCCGTTGGTGACGGCCGTGGGGGACCAATTCCGTTGGTGACGGCCGTGGTACAAATACCTTTAACATTAAACAGTGCTCACTAGGTTGGAGCGAATACAAGGTGACATTTGGACTGGTGCCCATTACAGAAAGTGTTCTGCGATTAGCATATTGGATTTACACTGCGAGAAAACAATGCGAGTGTAATCTGGTGGCTATGTTAGCACATGGCAAGCTGAATATTTGATGCTGCAGAAAGAAGGGAGTGAGAACTAGAATGTTGTGAGCGATGACAAAAACGATGTGTTTTGCCCTGTAGAGACAGATCAGGTTTAGAATAAAAAAAAGTGAATGAAGGTTTACCGTAATAACACGATCAAAGTAGCAATGCATACATATTACCTTTAATGTTAGGCACACTTTAACCTCGCTAGCACACCCTTAATTTTACATTAGCCTAGTTAGCGCAATGATGCCCCAGTCATCAAATTAGCTGAATACACACTGTATAGACCATTTTAAATCGATGTTTAGCACAAATTGCACACTACAGCGATCACGAATAGTAAGCACACCAATGCTAGCTATTATGCTAATTTGGCTGAAAATGTCAGTTCCCATTAGACCCCCTCGCCCCCGCCTACAACATCATGGCCCGTTTTCATTCCGCTCATTGAAACCTTCAGTACCTCTCCTTATTGACTGAAATATCAGTTGACATGAGATGTGCCCTTGGCCCCGATGCAAGACTGGTTGTCTCGAGTGGCCCATGCTGGATTTATTTCTTACCCCGTGCGCCTCCGCTGCCACCGATAGGCATATGCACAAACCATACTAGCCTTGTGCAATCAATGCAGTTTTCATTTGACTTTAAAAATAAGTCATTTGGTATTTGAAGAGACATGCGCTACACTTATAATAAGCCCCGAGCGAGGGGGTTGGGGGGGCATTACTGCATCGGGTAGTGCCCAGAGGACCAAAGTTACAGGCCCAAGCAAATCAAAGGCCTTAATGAAAGACCCGGGGCATTACCAAATACGGCAATGTCCCCCCCCCCCCAGAGGGGCTTATTGCTTATACTACTCTGGCCCGTTAGACCGGGGTACTAAAAATTACTTTTTTTAAGTTGCACAACACGCAACTGAAAAAAAGTAAAAATAAAAACTCAAAAATGACTGCCACGGAACGGGGAGAAGAGATTGTGCGTAGTCCTTTCTCCCTTTCCATGGTGGCCAGGACACAGCTGGTAACGAGCCGGCGAGGGTCAATGAGCATGCTTGTTACGAGCTCATTGACCTTGCCAGATACTCAGTCCGATATTATAAAGCCAGGAGAAGCATAGAAGAGCGTCAACCAATCACCATACATCACAATGTGCTCTGCACCATTGCTGGCCTTGCCCACACAGCGCTGCATTCGCAAAGTGGAATCGACCTGGGTTTCCGAATGAGCATTTGAGTGCAGGGTTCCAATACCAATTCCGCCAATGACGTTCTGGAATGGTCATTTGAATTTTTTTTCATTTAGTAGAGAACTACAGCATTACAATACACGAAGGCCTCAAAATGTGCACTCACTACAAGACAATGGTGAGTGATAATGGACTCTTAGCGAGGAACAGGCTCGTACTGGCTTATAGGGCAATAGGCCCATGGCCGAACCAAAAAACAGAAAATGCTTGTGTGGGTCTGTTTTTTGGGTCAAAGTGCGGCACTTTTTTGGCCAATGTGGGCCAGTTTGATTAATTACTTCACTATGCGGCTAATAGTTTTGACCAGTGTTGCTGAATAAATATTCTTTAAAATGCCCCTCCCCCTTGGGTACTATTCAAACAGCGTCACAAAAGGAATGAATTCCCATTTGCAACTGTGGGCTACTTTTTCGTTGGTGCCCGAGACAATTTTATGGCCCAGTACGACCCTGATGAGGAAGAAATGCGGTGGGGTTTGCATGTAGACAATGCAGAGGACGAGTGAATTTATGCCTGGCTTCACTTGAAATGTTTACCCATGATAAACAGATTTAATTATTGAAACGTGCAACTAATTCAACTTGGATGGGTGGGAGGGGAGAGAGAAAGAGCCAAGTTGCCTCGGTTATTCACCACTTGCCCTCAAACAGTTTTTAATTGTATCCTTTTGTTGTGTATGCTTTTATAAACCCAATGCTTCAACCGCAAACAATGGAAACAGTAACAGACATGGGTTACACTTGTTAATGTTATAGCCATGTCATATACAATAAAATACACTGATGTCATAAAGCCAGGGCAAGCGTAGAAGAGCATTAACGCATCCTCACTCATTATAATACACTATCTTGTTATTAGTTGGGTTTATTAGGGGGCGCTTTAACGCCACCTATTAGCCGAAACTACTACATTAGAGTACAGACAGGTAGAAATGACATACGAGGAGGGACACAACGCTTGTAGGTGTTTATTTGCCCACCCATGGCCATGCTAATCCCTATGGCCATTCCCACCCAGTTCCCGCCCTCCCCACACAAAATAAATACCTCATGGGAACTCTGAGATCGCTTTAATCAAGCCTTGCCATCAAACTTTGCCCTCAAAGTGCCTGTCAGTGTTGTTCAAAGCAGTGCTCTGAGAGCAAAGGGTTTAATTGGAGCTGTAAACGCACTACTGGTGTAATAAAAATGCCTTAACAAGGTCTGCCTTCAGCCACTTGATTTATAAGCACTATGCACGTCCTTCACTGAAGTGCTGGTAAAAACAAGCATTGGCAAAGCCAACAGTTTGGCTTGTGTAGGCATACATAGTACTAGGCATTTTGGCAGGCACGTCTATTAGAAGCCTGGGTACTTGAACCATGTTGTACCTGCTACCATCAATGGTCAGTTAATACCACTAGGGCAGTGCCTGGGAAGTGGCTTTCCCATGACTACACAAAAGCCCAAACTGTTGCCATTGCCAATGCTCGTTTTATTTTGTTGCTGATCTGGTCGGCATTGTCTGGCCTTTATTTCTTGCATTTTTTTATTTTAGTTCTTACAGGCAGTGCTTAATGTGTAGAAAAATAAGTACAAGTCTCAAAATGTTGAGATTGTCATCTACTGGTGGCACTAGGTATCACAATGGATGCGGCTGAGTGTCATCACTGGCACTGTACAGGTTGGCGCCACCCATTCTCACTGTGCACTGAGGCTGTCAAATAAATGGCAACCCCCTCCCTACCACCTCATTCAGTGCGACACCGGATAGACAGACAGGTCGGAAAATAAATATGGAAAAAGTGTGGATTTTTAATTTTCATATGCTTAAACATATCCATACAAGAGGACATACATAGACATTAGGTTTAAAGATACTGTATACATGGTGGCTAGCTCATTATAATAACTGAATGTGACAAGCCAAGCTAAGGACAAACTGAATCTGATAATTGATTTGCGCATTTTGTTAACTGGGAAGTGCAGTGCAGCACAGCATTAAATACAGTTTTAAAACGATGCACAATTCAACACCCTAAGCTTGTGACACATTGCATAACATTGTTACGTGGGCATTACAATGGCCAAAAGAAAGATAGCTCTAGACGGGTACACTACAGTGCAATGTGACACAGAGAATCAGCTTTAAAATAAAAACACAAGATACTGCCATTGCACCCAGCAATGAAAGGGAAACTCTTTTACTAAGCCCGTTCCCGGTCTCTAGATCTTTCTTTATGACCATCTCTTTTTCTGTGTGCACAGTTCCCCTCTCCCCTTCGCACTCACTGTGTTCTTCCCATCTAATCACGTGTGCCTTCTCATCCTCTAAAATAATGACAAATTGTTACAAGGTGGGGTGTGGTATTAATTAGCATGCTGTTACATCGGGGCCCACCCATGTCTCTTAAGCAGAAGCCTGATCTATTAGGGATCTCTGCACAAAACATTGTCCTTAAAACGACACTCCAACCACCAAATTAAATAATCTTCCAAATTAGGTTTCCATTACTCAGCATCAGAACAAGACCTTCATATCTCTGGTGGATTTTCTGCTAAATTCCTTCCCGTGGTAAATATTGTTGCATGCATGCAATCTTAGGACCACTTCATTATTACAATGTATGTACCCTACCTGCCGTAATGTTTCCATATTTTCTTATCAGCAGCCCCATCCCAATGTTTCCCCTTGTGTGCAAGGTTGTGCCCCATTATCCCTTCATTGTAGGTAGAAAAAGGGCCGCCTACAGATAAAGGGTGCATCGGCCACTTTTACTCCCCAAAAATAGTCAAATACTACAAAAAAATTAAAATAGAGGGTAAAAATACCCCTCCCACCCCCCAAAATAGGAACCGACACGTAGAACCGCGTGCCCCTGCTTTGACTCACAAAGCTCCATGGATATCTTTGGACCAGTAGTGCTGGTAGTACCACAGGAAGAAACTACTATTATAACTGCCTGATCGGTGGTGGTAGTAGTAAGCAGTAGGTTTCTTACCTGTAACTCCATTTCTCCAGCATTGGTAGCTTTCATAGATCACATGCTATGAACAATTCCCCTTCGTCAGGCTGGGTTACCGTTACCATAGTAAAGATAGAAAAACGTGTAGGGATTTGTTTGTATCCCATCTCCCTCCTTTTGGTGTCCACCAATGGAACATATAGAATGTATCTTCTCCCCTGCAGCATCCCTTCAGATTCTACCCAGTACATGCTGGACTTCGAGTATCTGAGGGAGGTTTTCTACCATAGGTGATGGCCAGAAGACGCTTGTGAATCTATGAAATATACCAATGCTGGAGAAATGGAGTTACAGGTAATAAACGTACTCCTTCTCCAGCATTGGATCGTTCATAGATTAACATGCTATGAACAGATTTCAAAGCAGCATGAACTTAGATGGTGGTAGAAAAACCAGTACAAAAAGCCTACCTTATTTAAACAGATGCTGCAGGACTGCTTTTCCCTTCTTTGAATCAGTAACGTGCTGTCCCTGAAGGCAGTAGTGCCTAGTGAAGGTGTGTGGGTGTGTGTGTCACTACCCAGGTGGCTGCTTGACAAATGTCTGAGAGACTCCGACCACATTGTTGAATGGGCCTGGGCTGGTCCAGTTAATGGTTTGTTTGCCTTGGTGTGACAGAAGGATATGGTGTAGGATATCCACTTTGCAATTCCCTGCTTACAGATGGCCTTTTTCTTTGGATATCCGTAGGCTAGAAACAGCTGAGGCGAGTTAGCTTGAGAACTCTGTCCTATATAGATCGTATTTGATCTTTTAATATCTAGGGAGTTCAACTCAGTCTCCACCAGGGTTTTTGGAAGAAAACTGGTAGTGTAACGGATACATGTTTATGGAATACCTATGGCACTTTTGGTAAAAAGTGCGGATTGGTTGTAAGGACCACTTTATCTCCGTAAAAGCGCAGGTACAGTTCTGTGACTGGAACCGCTTGCAGTTCTGAAACCCTTCTTACCGATGTAATGGCTATGAGGTATGCCACTTTCCAGGAAATACATTTTAGGTGCGCTGTTCTCAGTGGCTCGAACAGTGCTCTCATGAGTCCCGCTAGGACTATGTTTAGACTCCTTTGTGGTGGAAACGTTTTTAGTGGTGCAAAAGGTCTGAACAACCCCCTGAGAAAATGCTCGATTATTCGATCACTGAAGAGGGGTGCATTTCCCCTTTTTCTGGTGAAACTGGAGATGGCGGCCAGGTGTACTTTTTATCGAGATGTGGGCAAGCCCTCCTTTTGCTAATGACAAGAGATACGATAGGATAAGCCTCAGGGTTTGCCAAAAGCCATTCAATCTTTTGTTGTTGTGCACCCCAGGAGCAGAATCTTTTCCACTTACTTTTATAGGAGTAATTTGGAGCCAGAGCTCGTGCCAAGGCCAGAATGTAAGTGCATTCTTGTGATAATTTCAGGTGTCCAAACTCCGTGAAGTCAGGAGCCACGCCGTCAACTTGAGTGACTGAGGATCGTGATGCAGCACTTTTCTGTTGTTTTGGGGTTTATGCTGGCTTGATTGTGGAGAAGAATTAGTTTGCCTTTGGAAAAGTGTAGAAGGTCGGAGTACCATGTTTGTCTCAGCCAGTTCGGGGCTATTAGTAATACCGTGCATGTGCATATTTGAATCATCTGGATCACTTTGTGGATGATTGGAAAAGGTGGGCAGGCGTAGGCAAAGAGACCGGTCCACAGGAATGAGAACACATTTCCCATTGACCCTTGCTCCTGCAGGCAAATTGTGCACATTTCGTGTTCTGCCTCGTTGCAAACAGATCGACTTAGAGACACCCCCACTGAGCAAATATGTGGTTGAGCTGGTTGTCACATAGCTCCCGCTCGTGGCAACGGCTGGCTGCCCTGCTGAGGCAGTCTGCGACCTTGTTGTTTATCTCTGGGAGGTGAAACGCCTGTAGTGTAGTTGACGATGGTCCAGTGCCAACTCTTTTGTGCTTCCTGAGAAAGGGTTGGAGATCTTCTCCCCACCCCCTACCCAGCTTTCTGAGGTAGTACATGGTTGTGGTGTTGTCGGTCAGGACCCGAACCGTGGAGATTTTCAGCACTGGTAAAAAAAAGCTAAGCGCCCAGCCAACCATTTATGTGTAGATTGGTTTCCTCCGGCATCCATTTGCCGTTTATGTAGAGAGAGCCCATGAGTGCTACTCAGCCGGATAGTGAGGCGTCCGTTACCAGGGTGCTGCCTGGTATAGGATTTTGAAAATGGTTGTCCCTCGTTGCCCACCACTGTAGTTGGTGTTCGAGTTTTGGTGTGATTTGTAGTTTGTCGTCCCACGACCTTGTGATCTGGGACCATATGCTGGCAAGGAACTCTTGCAGAGGACGCATGTTTAACCTGCAGTGTGGTATGAGGGGAATACAGGAGGTCATGCTTCCCAGGAGCCCCATGCACTTTCTGACTGATAACCATTTTCCTGGCTTGAAAAGGGGTGTGTATTCTGTCCGGAGGGGCAAACTAGGTATTTTTATGTGGTGAAGTGAGCGCCCATAAAAACCAGGCTTTTTGAAGGCAGAGGACTTTTCAAAGTTTATCTCGAATCCTAACTGCTGCAGTAAGAGCTTGGTTGCTGCGATGGATGCGTCTGCCCCTGCCATTGTTTGTGCTCGCACTAGCCAGTCGTCTAGATATGGACAGACGTGATGGCCTCCTTTTTGGAGGGCTGCCGCGACTGGTGCCAGGCATTTTGTAAAGGTGCCGATTTCAATCCGAATGGGAGCACTTTGAATTGATAGTGCTGGCCTGCTATTGCAAACGCAGGTACTTACGATGTTTCCGATGCACCGGAATGTGGAAACACGCATCTTCGAGGTCTAAAGATGCTAGGAAATCATGCGGCTGTACTCCGCAAATGACTTGTTGTAGTGTGACCAGTTTGAAGCGTTGCTTCTTGATAAATGTGTTTAGTTTGCGCAGGTCTAGTATAGGGGGACACTTTTTGTCTTGCTTCTGCACCACGAAGTAACAAAAATAAACCCCTTTTCCTCTTTGCCGTTTTGGAACTTTTTGTATGGCATTTTTTGCTAACATTTGTTTATTTCTTGTTTGAGCACCTCTAGAAGCGACACAGGGGTTTTTATCAGTGGGATATTTGGTGGGTGTTTGTCGAATTCTAACAGGTGGCCGAAAGCAATCACCTAAAATACCCATTTGTCCGTTGTCATTTGTTGCCACCGATGTAGATGGTGTGATACTTTTCCCCCTACCGGTGCTGTTTGGGTTACGCAGTCGGGCCTGAGTCTTCACTCTACCTCTCAGAGAGCCAGAGGATCCTCTTCGCTGTTGTGCTGTCTGTATTCCCTTGGCTGTTGGTATCCCGTGGATGATTTCTTTGTATGCCTGGGAATACTGCAAGGTTTTCCAACAAGGTCTGGCCCCTTTGGTGTTTCCCTAGGAGGTCGATCTTACTGCTGCTCCCCGAAACATACGAAAAGTACATTTGGTTTGAAGAGCAATGAGAGAGCGGACAGTGTCCGTATCAGTTTGAATTGTCTTCAGTGCCTCATTGATTTTGGGTCCAACAGACAGTCACCTTTGAATGGCATGTCTTACACTTTTTGTTGCACATCCGGTCTAAAATCTGTGCAATGTAGCCACCGTTGCCTTCGCAGCACCACCCCATGATTGATCTGCTTAAAGCCTGTTTCGGCTAGATCCACCGCAATATTGATAATATGGTTTGCCGTTTCCTCTCCTACCTTTAAGATGGCAATTGCTTCGGCGTGTTTTTGCCCAGGTAAGTGCTCTAAAATAGGCGCTAACCTGTACCACATCTCATTGTCGTACCTGGACATAATTGCTAGTAGTGGCACCCACCTTGAGCACCTTATTTCCCCCCAGTGTGTCCATTTTCCAGCTTTTGGCCTCTGGTGGCACTGTAAATTTGTGTTCTTGGGTGTGCGATTTCCTGCTTGCTGCCGCAGAGACAAATTCCAGCAAAGGTTGTGAAGTGAGACACTTGGGGGTGGTGCTCGGCGCTTTTAACTTTCCTCCAGCCTACCTTTAAAAGCTGGTTCAGTGAAAGGGTGTCTCATGATACAGAGCCCCTCTTCCCACACATGGCCAAGGATTGGGATTGCCACTACAGATGGTCTTCTTTTGTTCATATGGTCGAACAAAAAACATTCCTTTTTCTCCTCCGAGGGGATGAGGCCAAATTCTTGGCATGCTTTTGTGATTAGTGTGTGGAATTCCCCAATTTCATTGGATGGCGATGGCTTTGGGGCCTCGCCTGCCTGGTCATTGTCCGTATCCCATTGGTCGTCCCGCTAAGGAGATCCAGTGGAAGTGGTGGACATTGTATCTTGCGGGCCTTGATCCATGTCTGTATTGGTGAGTTCCCCTTCCTCTTGCTCTGTGCTCCGAATTTGCCCGGTGTTAGTGTATTTATCCCTGCATGCAGGCTGTTTCGTGGGGCTGAGATGGTACGGAGTGAGTGACCTCTAATGTTTCTGTTTCCTGTCCGGTTTCCGCAAAGATGACCCTGTTTTTTGTGCCTGCTGGCGCTGCAGTGTGGGTGTTACCCTTGGTTTCCCACTTGTGCTGCAGGAACCTGTGGTGTAGTTGGGAGTCTGGTGTCTAGATGAGTGAGCAGGTTCTGAAGTGTGGACAGAACTTGCAGCAAAAGCAATGATTGGATTGAGTACCGGCTCTTGTGGGCATGCTAGTAGAATACCACCCAGCTCCCTGGGTTATGTCGTTGTTGTGATCTCAGGGGTGGAGGAGTTTGTGTAGGCTTTTCCATTATTATGGAGTTAGAGAATACCAGAGACGCTGCGTGCTGTGCCTCGAACTCAGAATCCACTTGGTACTGTAGGATGTCTACAGGCATGACCTGCGAGTACGTAATTGGAGAGACTAGTGCAGTGATTGGCTGGAGCTGTATTTGTTCTCGCTCCCCTAATTGGAGTTGTGGCATCTGATGGACTGGTTCTGCATTGTGAGCTTGCCTGTGTAGGGGAGGACTGGCCGCGAGGCCCTCCTCACCTGCAGCCTTCTCCCCAGGTGAGGACCATGACTCGGTGGCCGTCCCCTCATGCCACCCGGGCCCAGGTGGAGGAGGGGTCACCCGCCGACGACATTGCCCACACATATCCGTTCCCTGAATATACCCAAATTCAGTTAGGCCTAGAAGCCATCTTGTTTAGCAAACATGGCGTGAGTTCAGCACACTGTAACGAGGCCCTCACCTTTGGAGGACCTTTCATGCATCTCTGCCGCCGCAGTAGCCCTGGTAGATCCGCTGCGAGCGCGTTCCCATGAGAAAGTCGGATATGAGCTAACCCGAGATGCTAACACTGTAACAGTATTCTCGTCCACAATGTAATATCGCATCCCGGAATGACCTGGTCCGCGAGGCCGGGGTGACGGGGAAAAAAGCTGAAGCATCACTATCTGAAGAAAGTAGAAAATAATTCAAGTATTGGTATTAACAAATTACCTCGGTTTAAACAGATCCTGTAAACTGTGAATAAACCATAAAGATGTAACGTTACATGATACCACCCCAGGTCTGGACTAGTGCTGCTACAACCACAGAAAAAGATGTCGACCAAATGTATAGCCTTTACTTACTCATATATGTTTTCTTAATCACCTAAAGCAGCGAGCATCAATTTCTGTAGGCCATAACCTAGAACGACCTCGTGTAACGTTTAATGTACATAAAATAATCACATCATGTAGTAAATATAATGTTAGGTAACGAAAAGGTACTCAGACCGACTGTATTAAAGAAATGTGTAACGAAATGGAAATATATATGTGTGTTTAAATAACATCAAAATAAGGCGGAACGTTATAAAAGGTCTGCATTTAAAAGTCAGCAACGCACGAGGAAAAAACCTTTGTGAGTATATGCAAGGCCATTCTCCCTCCCACCCTGCCAAGCCTGCCAGATAAGGAAGCTAAGGCCTGTGCCGCGCTCCCTCACCTCCCCCAACCAAGCTGGAGCCGCTTCAGAGAGTCAGAGGCCCCGGTACCGCACCCAAGGCCACAGCCCACCACCTGTGTTATTTACAGCACGGTAATAAACCCACGTTTTGAATCCTCTGATCTACCAGCACCCTCTCGTAAAGTCCACAACCCTCCCCCCAGACCACCCCAAGAACGACCCCCATCACTGGGACAAGACGCAGAGACCCATTTTATATAATAACTTCTAACGCGGCAGACAGGCATGTACCAGTCGGCTCAGGCCCCAGAACTCAGCCCCTCGACCTAGAATACCGGTCAATAGGACACAGGTAAATCTCACCCCAACCGACAATCACCGGACCTCTCAAGAGGTGCATTCCTCATGTGTTGCGTTTATTGTATAAGACAAACTGCCGAGCGATTTATTGATGAACTTAGATGTCGTGTCTTGAATAACTGCAGTGTGCATGGCCTAGGGCAAACGAGTCAGGAGAGGTATTCATCTTTGTCACAGGCTGCCCCAGCATACCAACACCGCTCGGATGACCTCAAGCTGGCCTGCCAGGCCCAACCCAACCCACGAGGCTGACCAGTGACGTCCTCACGCCAAGACCAACCACGCTGCAGCAACACCTATAGTTAGTCGACGCCACCCAATCCCAATTAACTTGTGCCCCCTATAGTGTGTAGGTTCTGATGACGTTTTTTGTATTAGAAATACGCCTGTCTTTGCTATTGTCAGACAGAGCGCTCTCGGAGGTTGCAGAGTTCTTTGCATGCCCTATTCTGTGGATAAACTCCCACTTACGCTCACCCGCACTCTGTCTTGGTCTTATTCCCACTACGGGAGAGTCCCTTATGGTCTCTCATTGCGGGGAGGATCGTGCTGAAATTGGGGGCGCTTCCTTTCAGTGGTGACCCCGACGTGATATCTCCAAACTATTTTTCCTAACTCCTTTCTAACGACCCCCTTGTGGCACGAGAATCTCCGGTCGAGAAGGGATACGCACGGTGAGCCGGCTCCGGGAGGCTGCCCGCCAACGGCGACCGGCACAATAAGAAGTGCGCACTCAATGAGAAAGGGTACGGGATCCCGATTGGAAAAAAATCCCCTTTGAGTGCCGCTCGCCGGAGCCAGGGGCTGACCGTCGAGTTACCGGTCACACCGCCTGGACGGACCCAGTTTCGGAGACTATCGGTTCAAGACGGGCACGTGAGTACTGAGTGCGAGCGATCGTAAAGGGGAAGGGAGGGGAAACTATGAACAGGAGAACGGGGACAGGTAGAGGAGAAGAATAACGGGGGTCTACTAAAGAGGGGTCTTGAAACTTTCTTTATCTTTTCTTTGCATATGGCCATTAGGAGTAAGAAATAAGTGAAGTGGTAGAAGTGACGGAAACCTAGCTCCGAAAGGGGGTGGAAGGCGGCGCCGCATAGTGCTATCTAAACTAGTACTGGGAATATATGAAGAAGTGAGAAATAAGTTATTGGTGTCTGGCAAAAGGAGACACCGGGAATATTTTTTTAGTGATTGCTACTCTCTCTATTTCTTTTTTCCATTCCACGGGGCAGGGGAAGAAAGCGAAAAGGGTATAAGATAAATATACTTGTAGAAGAACTATAAACTAGGGAGCACATTTTGAGGAGTGGGGACTAAGTAGTGGCACGTACAGACGTGAACATAGCAACCTTAGCAGAAAAACAGGGACAGCTGGCCAGGGAGGAAAGGGAGGAAATAAGACGAGGTGTGAGTGGAAAGACATTGTGATGGGTGCGCGCACCGTGTGAGTGTTGGAGACGATCGGTTGACCGCGAGGTGGCGCCAGAGAGTGTTGACCATAACTAGTACTTGATCAGTTGCAAACGGAATCACATGAGAGTGTATGGGAATGGGAAGGAGATGAGCTATGGTGAGTGCGAAAGGATTTGCGCAGTGAATAAACTTGGGCGATAATATTTGAGACGTCCGCTCTTGTCTGTGCCATAAAGGTATACACACACATACCTACACCTAACTAAAAGTTAAGAAGGCGGACACGGTTGTGTTAGCGATTTAGAGGATGGGGGCCGAAACTCCCTTGTCACATATTTGCAAGAGCTTACCGGGATACGCTGAACGAATAAATAAATATCACGATCAATGGGTAACAGAATTGAAGGGGGAGGGTCTGCCCCAGATTTGGCCAGAGGGAGGGTCTTTTGACAAAAGCGTTCTTGATATGGTACAAACATGTATTCACCTCAAGTATAAGGGGAAACAATGGCAAAATAGGAAGGAGATATTAGACCTCTGGAGATTGTTTGAGGAGGTACCCCCACCCAAAGCCCCGGCACCAAATATTGATCTACCTTCCACCACAGATAATCCATTGATGATTCCAAGAGAGGAAAAGGAACAGCTAAGTACAGCACAACCTGCGGAGGTGATTAGTTTGTACCCGATATTACCTAAACCAGCCCCCGCAGCAGGATACAGTGACCCTATGTATGTGCCTCCCCCCACAACTGGTACACCACAAAGACCAACAGCCCCCCCGCCATACGAAAGCACCAGGGAGCGCGCCCAGGGAAGCACACAGAGGGTGGATATAGAGAAGCTAACGAGTGACTTAGAGTCGAGGCTTACTGTGGCAAGGGATGAACTCTCAAGAATAAAAGACATATGTGAGCGCACAGCGTGTGCCCCCACACAATCAGGACGCACGTCTAGAGCGTCGAGCGAAGGTAGACAGATTGAGGAAGGATGGAAGAAGGGGGAAATACTGTTCAGGATTGAGGAAGAGCCGACACGAATAATAGAGGTAGGAGCAGTAGAAGGGAGCATTGGTGATGTATCACGAGAGAGAGGGATCAGAGAGGACTTGTTATGTGATGTCAGAGGAGGGTTGGACGACAGTGATAGGTTGAGTATGGCAGTGGGAGGGGAAAGCGAGGAAGTGGACGGTGCATGTTCACTAGGGACTATAGACGACGAATGGAGGGGACGACTAAGAAATAGGGTGGGGAAGATGGCGTCATTGGAGTCAGTAGCGACTAAGGAAAGGGAGGGTGCAACTGCAAAAGGGAAGTTACAACTTCCATTGATACACAGAGGGGGGGGGGAGACCAAACTATATACCATGGGCTCAGATGGATAAGGCTAATTTAATGAAATTATTGCCCCAGCTGTCAGGAGGGGCGAGCAAGTGGATATATGCATTTGAGAAACATACCGCCGGCATACCGTTGGCAGTAGGCGATGTGAAAAGCCTACTAGTAACCGCAGTAGGAGATCAAGCGGACAGAGTATGGGCTAAGGCTGGTTTCCCGGCCGTAACGTTAGATTGTGATCGTCATGATGGGGCTTCCTTTAATACAGTACGAGCAAGGGTGTGGGATGCGCTGCGGGAGACATTCCCAGATACCCCTGATTTACAGTCAGTAATGCAATGTACAATGAATGACGGGGAGGATGCTATGGATTACATTCTCCGGGTGCAGGAGATGTGGAGAGCGGAAACGGGCACGCCCTGGCACCAATCCACATCTCTATTCTATTTTATCATCAAGAGAGGGCTCCCAAAAGAGGTGCAGAAGGCACTAGATAAGATAGCGGGCGTTGAGGCGAAGGGGTGGCCAGAGATCCAAAGTATAATAGTGCACCATTGCAAAAGGATCAAAGAGAGAGAGAGGGAAGTAGCACAGAAAAGGTTGGCAGACGAGGCAAAGTTAGTACAATCAAAACTAGTGAAGGTTGCAGCAGCGGTATCAGGACTCCCACTCATGAGGGAGGGAGACGAAGGAGAGGAGGGGCAAATAGCAATACAAGGAAGAATAGCAGCAAATTGGGCAGGACAAGGACAACGACAGTGGACTGAGCAGGAGCAGAACGGAGGTCCAATGTGGCAAGAGTGGGCCCCAAGAGGGGGAAGAGGTGGGTACCGGGGCCGAAGAGGAGGACAAGGGTATGGAGGAATGGGAGGTAATGGGTGGCAGGGTCCCAGAGGTCCACAGGGGAGCTGCTGGAATTGTGGGAGATGGGGGCACTACTCAAGAGAGTGCAGGAGCAGACAAAACAACGGGTTCCAGGAGACAGAACAGTACGGTCACCCCCACCCAGGAAGCCCCTACGGCCTCCCCATGGGACAATACCAACAACCAGAAAATGTAGGGCAAAGAAGTAACGCACAACTACACGGACATCAGTACAGGACACAAAACCACCCACAGAATAATGACAATATGCAATACACGCCAGGTAACACTTTCGCCACAGTAGCTAACGGAGCACCTGCTCCCGCACCTTACAGCGGGGTGTCAGTAGTTTCGGGGAACATTTTTGATCAAGGGGGGGCAATGAGACACCCCGCATAGGACAGCCCACAGAGAGCACTTGCGTGTCCAGTACTATCTACGACCCACAATGCATCAGAGGAACCATTGATAGGAGCGCAGATAGGAGACAAGCAGTTCATATTCATGGTGGATTCGGGAGCGGAGAAATCATGCATTAGAGAGGGCCGGTTCCCGTTATCTAATAGAACGTTAGAGACGCAGGGGTTCTCTGGGGCTGTAATTGAAGTTCCTTACACAGAAGCATTGGATTTGACAGTGGGGGGTAAAACAGTGAAAGCACCCTTACTGTACTATGAACACTCTCCCATTAATTTGCTGGGGAGAGATCTCTTAAGCAAACTAAATATGACAATATCATTCACAGGGAGCGGTATCGTATGTTCGACGCCAGGCATATGCCCCCTCCGCATATTAGCAGTAATACACGGCCACACAATTATGCAAGAGATCAGAGGGTTACCAAGAAACGAGGAGATGTTTGTTGAGGGCATGAGAACATTGGCTCTCATAGTACCAGAACTGAAAAGGATGGATTGGAGGATTCCAGCCGAATTCCTCTTCCGCCCCATAGCAAGCCCCGACACTGCTCTCGGGTCAGTGGTATCGTTGGATTTACACGCAGTACACGTGTCAGCAAACAGAATATGTGTGATTGGCGTTGACATGGAAGGATGTGAGTGGCGGACAGTACTGTGTACAAGTGCAAATATCCCACTGAGGGAGCTCTCGGACGAGGAGCTATTTTCAGACACTGAGACAGATGGCGAAATAGTGATGGAACTAGCAATGCCGTGTGACATTGTAGTTACAGCCAGAAAAACTCAAGTTGAATTAATGGCAGTAGTAGGGGCACCACATGCATTTTTTGATGACGACATGAGGTTAGTACCCACTAACATATGGACAAATGGCCCCCATGACGTGGGGTTATTACATGAGGTTCAGCCTGTGGTAATAAAACTGAAACCGGGAGCAATTATACCCCGGGTAAAACAATATCCATTGTCACGCGAAGCAGAAGAAGGGATCAGAGAAACACTAGATGCACTGCTAGCACAAGGAATAATAGTGCCCTCAAACTCCCCATGCAACACATGCATTTACCCGATTAAAAAGGCGAAGGGAGGTTCATGGAGGATGATACAGGATTTGCGCCCACTCAATGATGTGATTCAGAAGGAGTTCCCTTTAGTCCCGAACCCATCAACAATACTGTGCAACATTCCGAAAACGGCATCCCACTTCACAGTTATTGACTTAAAAAATGCATTTTTCTCGATTCCCTTAGCAGAGGAGAGCAGGTACTTAACAGCGTTTACACTAGGGGGGAGGAGGTTCGAACACTGCAGACTACCACAAGGGTATTGCGAGAGCCCAAGCATATTCAACAGGGTACTACATGAAGATCTGGGGAATTTGTGTGTAGAAAGCACAGTGATTCAGTACGTTGATGATTTATTGATCTGTGCGCAAACTGAGGAAGAGTGTAGAAAGGACTCAATAACACTCCTGACATTATTGGCCAATAAAGGGTACAAGGTGGACAAGGGGAAGTTACAATACTGTCTGATCGAGGTCCTATACTTGGGACAGCTGGTATCAAAGGATGGCAAGCGGATCATACCAGACAGGGCACAGGCGATTAGAGCAGTTGGGGAGCCCAAAACAGTAAAAGAGATGCAGAAATTTCTGGGTATGTGCAACTATTGCCGAGCATGGATATTGGATTATGCAGCATACACAAGGCCCTTGTTACAGGCACTAAAAGAGGCACAGCAGGAGAACAAACACATAGAATGGACAGAAGAGATGAACACAGCATTTGACTCGCTAAAAGAGCTGATATCAAGCGCTCCAGTACTGGCAAATCCAGATTATGGGCGCGAATTCTTCTTATTCTCACACTGCAAAGGAACACTGATGACAGCAGTATTGACACAAAAGACATCATTAGGGCACAAACCACTGGCTTACTATAGTGGCACCCTAGACGCAGTAATGCAAGGTCATTTCGCGTGCGAGCAATCTCTAGCTGCAGCCGCGTTCGCGATTGAGAAAAGTGCCACGATAGTGATGGGCTGTCCTGTGACACTGTTTGTGGAACACTCACTCTTTGCAATATTAGAGCGATCAAAGAGCACATTGACAACACAACGCGCCACAGCATATGAAATAATACTGTCCAGCGCAAACATCCACATAGTAAGATGTAAAATTGTGAACCCAGCCACATTCATCACAGAGGCGTGCACCGTAGAGGACATGCAAAACCACAACTGCGCTACGTTCACAGGTGACGAAGGTCAGGATCAAGTGATTTTTGAGAATGCCCTGAGCGAGGGAGAGGTGTATTTCGTGGACGGGTCAGCATCAATAGATATGGAGACAGGAGAAAAACATGTAGGTATGGCAGTTGTACGATTAGAGGAAGGTGAATACGAGACACTAGTGCAACACCGCCTCCCATCCCACTATTCAGCCCAAGCAGCAGAACTAATTGCGTTAATAGAAGCATTGCATGCCGCCAAGGGGTGCGCAGTGACAATATATACCGACTCAGCATACATGACAACGACAGTACACGGCGGGTTGGCACGGTGGGGGCGGAGAGGGTTCCGACGAGCAGATGGAACACCAGTTCAGCATGCAGAACTATTGAAAGAACTGATTGAGGCTCTGCAAGACCCCACGGCAGTGGCCATTGTAAAATGCCAAGCCCACACCACAAATACAGATTTTGTACCTTTGGGGAACGCGGCAGCAGACGCCGCTGCCAAAGAAGCTTCGTATTTACAGAAAGGTGTAGTAGGAGAATACATGTTGCACCACACAGCAAGCCAAGAGGTCCCCACAGGATACAACATGATGCCCACACAGGAAATAATAGAGCTGCAAGAGGGAGCTAGTGCAGAAGAAAAATTGCTGTGGACTAAAAGGGGATGCAGCAAATCGCCGACTGATTTGTTATGGCGACAAAAAAGTTCAGGAAAAGCGGTAATGCCAGTCACATTGTTGGAAATAGCATTTCAACAACTACACTTTCCCGCACATAACGCAAAGCAACACATAATGGCAGAGATACAGGAAGACTGGTTTGCACCTTGCCTCCATGAACACGTCACAAGACTGGCTTTAGAATGCACAACATGTCAGATTTACAACTCAGGTATGACTTTGCGCACACTGAGAGGAACGATACCCAAACCAAATGGCCCATTCAGAGAGCTCCACATTGATTATGTAGACATGGGAGAAAGATGTAACGGGGCTCGCTACATGATTGTGGTTGTATGTCCATTCTCGAGATGGGTGGAGGCAGGCCCCTGTGCGCGCCCTGATGCGAAGGGCGCCGCGAAGTTCTTAGTGCGGGAAGTGTTCCCGCGCTGGGGGATTTGCGAAGTTATTCGCTCAGATAACGGCACGCATTTTGTTAATGAACTATTCAAGGAAGTGACTACCCTATTGGGAATAAAGCACAAATTATGTTCAATTTATCATCCTCAAAGTAATGGCGTAGTGGAAAAGATGAACGGTCTGTTAAAAAGCAGATTGTCAAAACTGTGTTTTTCCCTTAAAAAGACCTGGATGTACTGCCTGCCTTTGGCCTTGTTTGAATTACGAAATCAGCCAAGTAAAGACCACCACTTGTCCCCACATGAGATTGTCACGGGAAGGAGAATGCACACAGCGCATTCACCTCTCCGTGAACGTTCTGATGCACACAGAAGTGCAGCGATATTAGGAGAGGAGTTCACAGAGTACTTGAGAAAACTGACACGGGCAGCGCGCGTAATTGCAAAGCAACTAGCCCCCCCCTCTACAAGAGAGGAGGGGAACACAACAGAAACAGAGATAATGCCTGAAAAACCATTACAACTAATGCCTGGCGACCTTATATATGTCCGAAGTTTTGTGCGAAGGTGGAATGCACCACGTTTCCATGGCCCTTATGAGGTAGTGTTTTGCACACCCACAGCAGTAAAGGTAAAGGGCCTACGATACTGGGTGCATTTGACAGACGTACGTAGAGCGTATAGCGCCGCGGAAGGTGAGGTACAGGACGAGGCACAGACGACTGCGGACAATGAAGTTGTGCAGAATGGATGATGGGAATTTTGTGTGCATTAAGTGTTGAACACTGAACACGAATGGCGCACAACATGCGTACTGAAATGAACTTTTGCATATACATATATATATATATATATAATTTTTTACAACTGTTGAAGGTTTTTGTGGTCCTTTTTGGGTTTTGGAGAAGTTTTCTTTTTTCTCTCTCTCTCTTGACTTTTCTCTTTATGTATGAAATAATGTACTGACAGTAATATTTGTAAAGCTACCTTGTCTGTGGACATACACCCCCCCCCCCCCAAAAACCCACTCCCATACTTTGCCGAAAAAAATTTCACAACGTTCTAAATGTTTACATGCTTGTACTTAACGCACTTTTATGTCTCAAACAGGATTTACTATGGCATCGGATGGGCAGCCTGCAACTAATAGATTTGTTAGATTTAGAGAAATGTTGGTAGATAGATTGACATATTCATACGAATGCGGCTTATCAATGTGTGTTATTGTGTTTTTCATCTCAATATTTTGCCTAATGACACATTGGGTCATAGCGTTCATCTCTACTGAGATGAACGAGGGGGGAGGGGGGAGTAACACCACCCTTGCCCCTGGCACGAATTCAATTACAAATATGAATATTAAAGAAGGTGATTTTTTGATCTGGGATGGATCCCGCCTTGTATGGGGTTACTACACTGCACCACCCACTGCTGCCCCGTCACGATCAAAAGATAAAGATATGAAAAATGACACAATATCCCTACCTGAAATATATAACAGCCCCACTACCCTTCCCGCCCCGATACAAAACAGCGACTTGTTGTTTATTGAGGAAAATGGAAAAGTAATTACAATGACAGAACACAAGTCCCTATATGAAGAAGTGGAAAAGGGGGGAGGGAATGAGAAAGGGGGGCCTATTGTTTCACCTATCGAAACTATAAGATATAGGAGGAGGGAGAGAAGTAGGCGAAGAAGAGAGACAAGCAGGAGGGGGTATGATGAGTATTATGGGTTAGGATTAGACAAGATGGAAGACCCACGACACCCCCACCAAGCAAATAAATGGTATGCAGATATGAGTACAACAGCTAAACAGACAACTAATGAAAGCTGCTATGTCTGTTCGCTTATCCCCCATGCATCAGGTACACCCAAAGTGTTGTTGCCAAGAGAATTGCCCATTGTGGATGCCCAATGTCTCCTTCATCTCACACTGTGTAGAATAAAGAACACCTTTCAAGCACACGATGTCTCTTTCAAAATAATACAGGACAACAAAACGTGCTATTCAAAAGCGTCTGGAGTGGTCTGTCCTAAAGAACCTTTCTTTGCAATACAAGGGACGCTGTTTTCAGAAACCAAATGGAAAGATGAAGAAGTACTGTGCAAAGCGGAAGCACTGAGAGGTGTCCAACCAGACAAGCTGCGATGGATGGAAAAAACGTGCTTACCAATATGGAAAGAACACATCTCTAAACTAACATGGGTAACAGCGATGGAGAAACCCTTCAAGCTACAAAGTGAAATACAAAACGAACTATGTTTCAAGGGAGAAGGAAAAGTGGCAATGGGAACGAACAAAAACTGTAACAAAACTCTCACCATCCCAGACATGAAAAAAGGAACAGCAGCGCTAATGGACACATACTGGGTATGCGGGAATCAGGCTTACTTGCACCTTCCCCAGGCATGGAGTGGCAGCTGCTCAATGGCCACTTTGCATTCGGCCCTAATGGTGATTCCAGAAAGCCACGTCAACAAAAATAAAAAGACGCAAGGAAACATGAACAAGGACGAGACGTCCCCCACTGCAGAAGCACACCTCTATGTCCTGTCCTCCGGAGGGAAAGAAGAGGAGCTATCACGGAACAAGCGAGCATCAAACTACATATCACAAGCGTCATCCGATTTATTGGCACAGATCCCAGACAGGTATCGCCTGTTCAGCTCCGTGGAAACATTTTTTGCCTCACTGGTTTCAAGTGTCCAAGCAAGAGCAAATGCAAAATGGCTTCAGATCACACGGTGGGAACTGATTCAGCTGGCCAATGACACTGAAGAAGGGTTCAACATAATAAAGGTGGAATTACGAGCTCTGCGACTAATGACCATGCAGAACAGGTATGTTCTGGACCTGCTAACAGCAATCGATGGAGGTGTTTGCCGAAAAATAGGAAGTGCGTGCTGCACGTTCGTACCTTCTGAAGACGCAGAAAACGGGTCCCTGTCCCACGTCATTGAAGCAGTCCATAACCTGGGAGAGAAAATGAAGCTGGAAGGTGGGGCTGAAGACAGCTCATGGTTCGACAACATCTTCTCCTGGGTTCCCTCCTGGCTTGGAATGACAATGAAATTATTGATACCAGTTGCGGTGGTCCTCCTCGTGGTGTTCTGCCTGTGCCAGGTGGGCCTTCGATGTTGTGCTAACGCAGTCCCTAACGGTGCGATGATGATGGTGACAGTGGGCAACTCTGGTGGTACAGTTAAGGCGACACAAGAAGTACATGTACAGACAGGACTAGATAACACTCCCAGATACCAGTTAGTGCCTATGTGCCGTGATAAGTACATAGTAGATAAATTATGGCACACCACTATCAAAGAACCCCGAGATGTGGAACTGGAATGGTATGAGGAGGTCTGGGTAGACTTGGAAGGGACGGGTGACTGTATATATTTAACATGTACCCCAGATGAGTATGCTAGAAGAGGTGAGAACTTGAGGGGGGTATGCAGAGCATGGATGCCTAGAAAAGGAACACCTGCATGGGATGACGCAGTGATAGAGGAGCAAGAATGTAGAAGATTAGAAGAGCTAAAGAATTCGTTACTTTAGTAACGAAAGGGGGGAAATGTAGGGGAGGACTGGCCGCGAGGCCCTCCTCACCTGCAGCCTTCTCCCCAGGTGAGGACCATGACTCGGTGGCCGTCCCCTCATGCCACCCGGGCCCAGGTGGAGGAGGGGTCACCCGCCGACGACATTGCCCACACATATCCGTTCCCTGAATATACCCAAATTCAGTTAGGCCTAGAAGCCATCTTGTTTAGCAAACATGGCGTGAGTTCAGCACACTGTAACGAGGCCCTCACCTTTGGAGGACCTTTCATGCATCTCTGCCGCCGCAGTAGCCCTGGTAGATCCGCTGCGAGCGCGTTCCCATGAGAAAGTCGGATATGAGCTAACCCGAGATGCTAACACTGTAACAGTATTCTCGTCCACAATGTAATATCGCATCCCGGAATGACCTGGTCCGCGAGGCCGGGGTGACGGGGAAAAAAGCTGAAGCATCACTATCTGAAGAAAGTAGAAAATAATTCAAGTATTGGTATTAACAAATTACCTCGGTTTAAACAGATCCTGTAAACTGTGAATAAACCATAAAGATGTAACGTTACATGATACCACCCCAGGTCTGGACTAGTGCTGCTACAACCACAGAAAAAGATGTCGACCAAATGTATAGCCTTTACTTACTCATATATGTTTTCTTAATCACCTAAAGCAGCGAGCATCAATTTCTGTAGGCCATAACCTAGAACGACCTCGTGTAACGTTTAATGTACATAAAATAATCACATCATGTAGTAAATATAATGTTAGGTAACGAAAAGGTACTCAGACCGACTGTATTAAAGAAATGTGTAACGAAATGGAAATATATATGTGTGTTTAAATAACATCAAAATAAGGCGGAACGTTATAAAAGGTCTGCATTTAAAAGTCAGCAACGCACGAGGAAAAAACCTTTGTGAGTATATGCAAGGCCATTCTCCCTCCCACCCTGCCAAGCCTGCCAGATAAGGAAGCTAAGGCCTGTGCCGCGCTCCCTCACCTCCCCCAACCAAGCTGGAGCCGCTTCAGAGAGTCAGAGGCCCCGGTACCGCACCCAAGGCCACAGCCCACCACCTGTGTTATTTACAGCACGGTAATAAACCCACGTTTTGAATCCTCTGATCTACCAGCACCCTCTCGTAAAGTCCACAACCCTCCCCCCAGACCACCCCAAGAACGACCCCCATCACTGGGACAAGACGCAGAGACCCATTTTATATAATAACTTCTAACGCGGCAGACAGGCATGTACCAGTCGGCTCAGGCCCCAGAACTCAGCCCCTCGACCTAGAATACCGGTCAATAGGACACAGGTAAATCTCACCCCAACCGACAATCACCGGACCTCTCAAGAGGTGCATTCCTCATGTGTTGCGTTTATTGTATAAGACAAACTGCCGAGCGATTTATTGATGAACTTAGATGTCGTGTCTTGAATAACTGCAGTGTGCATGGCCTAGGGCAAACGAGTCAGGAGAGGTATTCATCTTTGTCACAGGCTGCCCCAGCATACCAACACCGCTCGGATGACCTCAAGCTGGCCTGCCAGGCCCAACCCAACCCACGAGGCTGACCAGTGACGTCCTCACGCCAAGACCAACCACGCTGCAGCAACACCTATAGTTAGTCGACGCCACCCAATCCCAATTAACTTGTGCCCCCTATAGTGTGTAGGTTCTGGTGACGTTTTTTGTATTAGAAATACGCCTGTCTTTGCTATTGTCAGACAGAGCGCTCTCGGAGGTTGCAGAGTTCTTTGCATGCCCTATTCTGTGGATAAACTCCCACTTACGCTCACCCGCACTCTGTCTTGGTCTTATTCCCACTACGGGAGAGTCCCTTATGGTCTCTCATTGCGGGGAGGATCGTGCTGAAATTGGGGGCGCTTCCTTTCACCTGCTCGATTCTCCTTCCGGTCTTGTTTGCTCGTGTGGCGAGGCATACTCCCCACTTTTAGCCTGAGCATGTGATGGTTCTTGTTTACGTCCCGACAAGCGCTTTTCTTTATCCATGGTTAACGTGCTGTTCTCCGTCGATGAGCAGTCAATGGACGACTGTTTGTGGGTCGTCGACAAATGTTTGGCCAGCGTAGAGCGTGTGGCCGCCGCGGAGCGGTCTGTCGACAAATGTTTCATTGAATAGTCTTTGCTTGTTGTCTAGTGGTGTTCCGATGACTGCTTTTCCGTCGACTGGACAAGCCCCTTAGCATATCACTTTTATATTGCCTTTCGAAGAAGTATTACATTTAGAGTTGATCGCTGGTTGAAGGAGACCAGGAAAACCCCAGTTTATGTGTTTCTTCATTTGTAAACTTATTAGAAAAAATAATTGATGGTATTTTAAAAATCAACACTTTAATTCTGTGAAAAATCTTTGTGAAGGACGCGGTTAGAAACACGAGATTAGGTGCAGATTACAAATATCTCTTTTCACTGCATACAAAATCTGCATGGGGTCTAGTGGAAACATTAAGAAAAACACTTCTCTCGGAAAATATACATCATGGCGGGACAGGTGACGCAGGTTATCGTGCACACTATCTTCCGAATGCAATCAATGATACCGATTTTATTAGTTCCCACACATTAAAATCAAAAATGATATTCCAAAAAACGAAATTGCCATTTTTACATTAGCAGTGAATTCACCGCTCCTCTTCGCAACTATGGGACTGTGTAAGCCACACATCAGTCACAAGCTGAGGAAGGAGTCAAAAGATAATGCAATTCACACAAAATAGAGGGGTGATTACTTAAAATTGAAGAATCTGAAACAACTGGTGATAGCTGGGGAGAGCTCAAACCATTTGGAGACTGATATGCAGGCAGGCATGCTGGAGAGAGAAGCCATTGACAGATGAGCCACACATATTGGAAATTGGGTTCCAGACAACCAGCTGCCCTTTCTGAAACAGTAATTACAAACTGAGGGGGTCCCAGATGATTCTCCCAAAACAAGGAACCACCATATAAAAAAAAAAAAAAATAACACGAGAAACCCCAATGTAAATCACAATTCCCCATGGTGCATTTCATGGCAAAAGTCCAGGAATAGAGGATTGGAGGAAAAGGGAATGATAAAGTGACAAAGATAAGGGGGCAGTCTTAAATATGGTGCACTGTGTCTCCCATTTAAATGGGGTACGAAGTGAAAAGTAATATCCTTCAAAGCCAGTGCATTTTTTGTGTTGAGAGGTAAGGTGCAACGTAAAACAAAGTATTTTAATGCAACTTGAATGCAGAGCACTTTTGTAAGATCAAGCAACATTAAATAGAATTCCACAGGCCATATTGTATTCACAACTCATAGTCTCATGTGAGATTAACACAAGCAGCCGATGTGAGTCTAGTCATAAAGACAACATTTGTTCAACCACAATTAAAGTGCTTCTGTCTATAGAGAATTGTGTGAAGTGTTTACCCCTGCAGTGCCTGGTTTTGAAAAGCACAGGTAGACCCATTTGTAAAGTGACAGTGAAAGGATGTTAACGTTGTATATGTTACTGGGGAAGATTGCATCTCCAGCCCAAACTTGTAGAACCAAAGGCAAATGAAATGATTAAAAACTGCACATACAGGCACACTGAAAGCTGCGCACACACACACACACACAGATTGACAGTTGCACACACATGTCGATTGAAAGTAGCACCCACATGTTTATTGACAATTGCATACACATGTTCAGAGAAAACTCGCACTATTGTGAGAACATTATTATCCAAATCCAAACTTATAAGAGCCAAATGCAAACTGGCCATTGTCCAAGTTTATATGACCTACACAGAGCCAATACATTCAGCACCCTACACTTATGCCGGGGAGCCGAATAGAATGAATGCACATTTCTTTATAAATACTAGTTCAAGTAATTTCTCTCCGATGCCCTAGCCATCATTTTGTTACTGGAGAAACATCTAATGTTTTGATTTTCTTGCATTCGTTGGCAGAAAAGCCAGCCAAGTTATCATTGAAGTAAATTGTGTTGTCTAAATAGAAGCAAACACAGAAAGAGCATTTAAAATGGTAAGTATATTTTACAGCAATATATAACAGATTGGAAATTAATGATTGCATGTGAACCAGTAGAGGGATTCATGCAGGTAAGGAACAATCATCGTGTTCACAAATTATCCATATATCTTTAACATTATAGTGATTTCCTTAGTAAAGCTGGAGACCGCTTTTGTTTAAATTGAAATTTAAACAATTAAATTGAAATGTAATAAAAATTGTTTAAATACATTTCGAGTTTTGAATACATTGCCTGTTTTTCTTACCCAGAATTGTGTGGAGGGATTTTTTATTAGGGGACAGTAAATTAAGCATATCACTCTAGCTGAACCCATGAATAAAATACACATTTCTACATTGCGAAGATCATTTAAACTCACTGGCTCATAGCAGCAAAAACAGAAGTGCCAGGTTGTGTGGTGGTTGCTAAAATAAGGAAGGGGGAGACGGGGCAGGATGTCAGGTATGGATCTTCTATTGTGGGGAGGCAGGACGCTAGGTGGTTTTCCATGTTGGCTCACGTTTGGCTGTTAAAGCTAAATCAGACCCCCCCATGACTCAGATCGATCTATGAACTCACTGGCTCTGCTATCTCTGTTCAATAATCTTAAACATAGTAAAGGGTGCAATATTTGCAATCATCACTAGCTAGTGATATTGGACTCTTGGCGAGTAAGACATTCTGTGCCTATCTATAGAATGGAGCTGGCGATTTACTTTATTACTGGCTAGTAACTTGCACCTTTTGCCCCCTGCAATGTAGGAAGGTAGGGCATGTTTTGCTTTTAAGACCCACATATGGCCTTCTAGGACTCCTCAATATTTATTACCCCAAAAGCATCCAATACCCCTTTATAACACTGCATATAGTACCCAAATATGGTAGTCACTTTAAATGTGCTAGATTTCTTAGATTATCCTTGATCACCTTCAGATTACACTGACTTGCTATTAGATTGTCGAAGATTACTTTGAGTTACTGTAAATTACATTTGATTACTCTTACAATACCTTCAATTTCACGTAGTACAATCTAGAATACCTTAGGTTACCTTTCAATTACATTTAAATGTTCCTTTATTAATGTCCTTCATTCACCGTGGTCTACTGCCTTTTCTGATTGTCCTTCTCTTTTCCAGCTCCTCATTACTTCATATTCACTGCCCACCACCCCAACGCTACATGCAAGTGATGTCCCAGCCTCTGTTAAAAATCGGCCCTGCCACCCCAAAAACAAAAGCAAATGGACCCAACAAAAATAAATAAGGTATACAAAGAAATTTCACAGCCCGCGTTCAGGTGTGACAAATTACTACTGCTCCGCAGGAGTACCAGGGTGAGTAAAGGCTAAAACTCCAACTCAGCCCCACACTACTACTACAGCACTGATTCCAATCATAAAAAGGTGAAACAGGCATAGACCAACAGGTAAACCTTGAGAGGACTTGGGCAGGCTACATTCTTTATGTGTTTATGTTTATTGAGTTTATATAGCGCTTTACACCAAAGCGCTTTACAGAATAACAACAGGTACAGTAATGAATGAAGCATAATTTACAAACATGAAACAAACCAGTGGTACAGTATTTAGAACAATTTACTCAGAGGGGGCAGGGAGAGGAGGGAGTCTAAGGGGGGCCACGGGTGACCTACGCACTATGGTGGTTCCAGTGTCCAATTTGAGGTCATTGGTAGGAGAGGGAAGGGAGGGGACATGGATATGGGAGGGGAGAGAGGTAGGGAAGGAGAGTCAGGGGGGGTGGAGAAGAAGGGCTTTCAGGGAGGAGCGGAAAGATGGGTAGGTGGGGGTGGAGAGGATGGAGAGAGGAAGGGGGTTCCAGTGGAGGTGGGCGAAGAGTTGGAAGGAGCAGAAGCGTGAGGAGGAACAAGGGGGTGGGGATACAGTAAGAAGGTAGAGATCAGCTGAGCGGAGAGAGCGGGAGGGAGAGTACAATGAGAGAAGGGAGGAAAGATAGGGGGGGTGAGGTCATGGAGAAATTTAAAGACAAGGCAGAGGAATTGAAATGTCAATTGTGAGAGGAAGGGGAGCCAGCCGAGTCGAGAGTGAGGTAGAAATAGAGTCTCGAGGGCCGAAAAGAGTGCGGATAGAGGAGTGGTAGACGGATTTTAGGGGAGTCAGGGAGTCCAAAGATAAGAGAGGAGCAGAGACGGGAGAAAATAAGGGAGGAGATTAGGAGTTTAGAAGCGTGGAAGGTGATGGAGGGGCGGATCTTGCGGATGTTGAAGAGGTGGTGTCGACAGACACAAGGGGTTAGAGAGAGGTGGTTGGAGAAGGAGAGAGAGGAGTCAATATGGAGGCCAAGGTTGCAAGCATGGGTCGAGAAGGAGAGATTTAGGAGCGATGTGAGCCTGAGCCTGCACGGAAGCAGTCCAAACACAAATAGTACTGTGGTACCAAAATAAAAGAATTGTCCAACCAAGTTCCCAGCCTTGAGGATTTCAAAAGAACACTTGCAAGGACCATCATCTCCAGTGAGCAGGGTGCAGGGCACCAGTGGTCTCAGCTTGCAGCAGGACTTGTCCAGTCCAGCAGATAACCCCAAATGTCACCCCGTGATGGTTATGAAAAAGGACTTGCTCCTTTCATGGAAGTCTTTGTCTTCATCTCTAAGGAAGAGGACTTTAGGACAAACTACCCCCCAACAAAGCTCTAGGTGAATTCCATGTCAGTGGACCAAAGTTGGTTCAACTAAAAGGGGTGGGCTCTAGCCTTCTGGCACCAATTAAGGCTGCAGCGTGAAAAGTCTTTTGCTAGTAATGACATACACATAATCATTTGTCTGAAAGAGGTTGCGTAGAGGCAGAGAAAGCTGTTTTTGTATTGCAATGTGCGTTTTACTTGTCTTTTATTTTTAAAGCACCAATGCGGAATTGAAATTGTTTTTTTACTCCTTGAATGTATTGTGAGTATTAAAGAGGGAGTTAAAAATAAAAACAAAATGCCACACTTCAAACTTTAATCTGGAACCTTGCCTAAACCCGAAGTTAACAAATTCCCAGTAAGTTGCAGCATAGAACATGACGGCAAGTAGTGGTACCACACTGAGAAAAGTGTTCCTCAAATCCGCTTGTGAAAGTGTTCCTACAATCCCAAATGGTGAAAAGGGCCTTGCTGATAAAACCTAAAACAGAGAAATCTCCAAGCATAAAAGGCGCATAAAACACTGGATAACTGTACACAGTGTTTCCACAGAAATATGACAATAGATTCCATCATTATGTTCCAGTTGTGGTCTTAAAATATTTTTCCAAATGTGGTCTTGGCTCCTTTCATGGTTCAAAGATTGAAAAGGTGGGAGTTGAAAAAAAGTTACAAAATATTTTCAGAAAAGAGTAGGCAGATTAGGATAGACAAGCGATGGCAGTAGGAGGGCATGGTTAAGTGCAGGAAAACGGTTATGTTTTGAAGCTCTTTCTGAAAGTGGTGATGGAGGATGCAGTGCGTATGTGAAGAGGTAGGGTGTTCCATGCCCTGGGTGCCCAGTGCTAAATTCCCGTTTGAGTGCATGCGAGTTTGCAGAGTGGAATGTGAAGAAGGTGTTGGCTTGCTTGTCAGGCGTTTGTGTATGTGATGGGCTTGAGTTGGTCTTGAAGGTCCGATGGGATTCTGAGTTGGCTGGCTTTGAATACAATGCAGAGTCCTTTGAAGGCACTTCCTTGGAGTATGGGGGAGGCAGTGGAGTAGGGCAGGAGCAGGGGTGACGTGCGATTGTTTGGGTAGGTGAAGGATGAGTCGGGCTCCCGAATTATGTATGGCTTGCAGGGAGGCAAGGGTGCTGTTGGTAAGTCCAGTGAGGAGAGCATGTCCATAGTCCAAATTAGAGAGAACCAGTGCTTGGACGGTGGTGCAGAAGTCGTCAGTAGGAAGGCTATGTCTGATTTTGCATAGGAGATGTAGTTGTAGATTGCATGTTTTGGTGACGGGGCTATGTGGTGTGTGAAGGAAAAGTTGGGGGTTGATGGTAAAGCCAAAGGGTTGGAGAGGTGTGCAGAGGGATATGTGCGAGTTGTCTGTGGTGATTTCTTGGATCCAGGGGGTGAGGTTGAGTTTGTCCCTTTGGAGGCATATTAGGTGGTATTCTGTTTTGGAAGGGTAGAGTTTCAGGAAGTGCGTGGCGATCCAGTTGGTGATGATGGAGAGACAGATTGAGGGTGTGGAGTAAGGGGCCCAAATGTGGAAGTATATTTGTGCGTCATCTGCTTATTGGTTGGAATGGACACTGTTTGCACCAAGGGTCTGTCCAAGAGATTCAACATATAGGTTGAAGATGAGCGAGTCCATAAGAAACGAGGTGAACCAGTAGAGTACAGTGCCAGAGAGGTTGAGAACTACAAGAAGTGCTGTGTGCCCTTTGTCTGCGATGCTGTGGAGGTCATTGAGGATGTGAAGAGTAGCAGTCGCAGCGCTGTGTCCAGGTCGAAAGACAGATTGGACGGGGTTGAGTAGTTGGTTTGTGGTGATGTGTTGTTGCAGATGGGTAGTGATAAAGCAGTCCATGATTCTGGCAAGGTACGGTAGGATAGTAATGGGGTGGTAGTTTTCAGGGAATGCAAGATTAGCTTTTGAGGAGAGGTAAGATTTTTTCCAGTTTTGAGTGCCGTAGGGACAGTACATGAGAGGCATGAAGTAGTCTATGTTGAACCACTAGGGAGCTACAGTGGTGATGCAATTGGATGCAGCTTGAGATGCATATGCATCATACTGAAGTGTGCAGATTTTGCTTTGGCAGTGAAGGTGATGAGGGTGTACGTGTCGATGGGATGGAAGGTCTCCAGAGTGTTTGGAATGTTTGGCAGTGGGGGGGTGAGTGGGAGAGCTGAGAGGACGGCTGTCTGATGGGTGCAACGAAACCTACATTTCCAGGGGGTTGGAGGGTGGTAGAAGCTAACTGGTGATGGGAGGGGGTCCCCTCACAAAGTGGGCGGTGCAGACTTAGAGGTTCCACCCACTCTGTACTACCCCAAGGGTTGTCTGGCGTGGGGCCCAAGTATCAAATGGTAGTGGGCCACCATTACACTTCAGCATGCGCGTGCACATACACGCACAATTACACATTTACTTACTCATTTAAACATCCCATTCACCATACACGCTCTCATACATCATAAACTCATTCACACAAACTCACATATACATTACATACACACTCCTTGCAAACATAAGGAGCTAACATGCAACACCCTTTAACACTGCTAGTTTAAGAAAAGGCATCCGTTGCCTCTCTGCCTAACAAAAAACAAGTGTGCACATCAGCCCCTTCCCCTCGGATGCAAAAGAACACATAATGTTGTTATATGTTCGCTCACATCCATGACGAGGGGCCCAATATGTGCATTTGATTTTTGTTAGTCAAAGAGGTGAGGGAAGCTTTTCTTGAAACAAGCAGCTTTGAATTTTTGCTGGGTTTGTGCAAATAAATATTTCATCACAAGCACAGTAACACTTTAAAGCCACCAATTTCAGGAAAGGTTTCTCTCCCCTCTCTGACTAACAAAAAGTTATCTGCGCAAGCCCCACCCCTTAGCTCACATTTCAGGGGAGGGAGGTGCTGAAGCCCGTTTCGCTCTATGGCATCGTGCTGTCCTAATGTGTATTTTGGAGTTGAAGTAGTTCATGAGGGAGTTGCCTAGTTCAGTGGATGGGGGGCGTGGGTGGTGGTTTAAAGACGGGACTGGGGGTGTGGGTTGTGGTTTAAAGAGGGGACTGGACAATGTTGAATAGTTTCTGAATGTGACTGGTGGCGATTTGGAGTATGTGGAGGTAATGGGTGGATTTGGCATTGCGTATGGCTGTTTTGTATTTGTTGTGGCAGTGTCTGAGGGGCGTCCTGTTTGAGGGGCACGGATTCTTTTGTCAGTCTGGCGTCCTGCTTGATGAGGAGGGAACTGTTCAACCATGGTGCGAGATGGTTGTTGTGGGGTTTCTGTAAATTGAAGGGTGTCATTTTGTAGTGTCTGTGCAATTATGGTGTTGTATTGGAGTAAGATGAGGGAGGAGAAATGTGTGTGGAGAGTGGTGGAGTGGTATGAGTAGTGCTTGGGCTACATCTGCAATGTGTTTTATTGTCTGGCTGGGGGGTGAGGGGTGGGTTTTGTGGCAGGTGGTGGGATTTTGTATGGCAGTGTGGGCGTGAAGAGGATAGCAAAGTGGTCAGAACACGAAACCCAGATCGACTATCATCAGAGATGATTTTTGCTTGCGATCAAAGGTTTCAGGGTGTCACCAGAAATGCGTGTGGGATTGCTGAGAGTTGTGTGAGTTCATAGGGGGTGAGTAGAATGAGGATAGTCTTTAGTATGGCAACTACCAGGGTTGAAGTCGCCATGGTATATGATGTTGCCACGGGAGGCGTGGCTGTTAGTAGTCAAGTCAGTCCAGTCGGTGTGGAAGTTGCGATGGTATGTAGGAGGGCAATACACGAGTTGGAGAAAGGGGAGGTGTGGGAATGATTGAGGGGAGCAAGCGCTTCAAAGGATGTGTATGGGGATGAGATTACTAAGCGTGTCTTCATATATGATGGCAATGCCGCCACCTTGCTTGTGTGGGTGGTCACTGTGGTTGATCAGATAAGTGCGGGGGAAGTATGACATGGATAATAGGTGCGTGGTGGGGTTTTAGTCATGCTTCTGCAAGGATGAGTGTTTCTGGGGATTGTGTGCTAATGAGTTCATTGATTTCATGTGTGTGAGCAGTTGATAAGAATGCAGGTGTATGCAATTAGTTGTTTTCGTGGAGTGTTGCGTTGGAGTTTTATTTGGATTTGGAGTTTATCTGGATTTGGTTTGTGTGCTTCATGCAAGGCATTTTTGTGGCAACCTGTGCAACAGAATGAAATGGAGAAGAATATAGCAGCAACCCTTCGGTCAGCCATCCTTAACAAGGAACACAGAAAGAAATAGAGAAGATGTAGCTGTCTTTCAAGAACAGGCCTGAACAGGGAACACAGAGAAGGATATAGCAGCAACTCTTAGCTCCGTCTTCCCTTAGCTCTGGACGCCTGGACAAATGGACACCCAAAGGACAGTGCTTTTTTTAGCCACATTAACTTTTTCAGGGGTGACTGGAGCAGTCCCTAGATCGATCCTGGATGCTTCTTGTAGGTCCCCTGGCCTCTGTAGGCCGCCTCAGGCAGATGGAATGAGTGCCTGTGGTGGGGTTGAGATGAGCTCTGTGGTGCTCTCAGCCCTATTGAAGCCCCTTTTTGGGGGTGGAAAGACCTTTTAAAGATAGCGATTGCACACTACAATAACCAACATCGAAGGGGAGTACCCGACAAGTAGACTGGCATTCAGAATACTAAAAAAAATACACACAAAAGAAATCACAGCGAGCATTAAATGTAGCCCTCTCCACAGCATGCAAACTTCACCTTTCAGGATAGCGCCTGAATGAAAGCCGGTCGCATTATGGGGCGTTTTACCCCAAAAGGTGCGTTTCGCTCCATTTGAGCCTCATTTTTCTTTCACTCAAAGGAAAACAATTGGCTTTGTTCTTCAAGCATGGATTGTTCATTACTATATGGCCATTCCTGTATGGCGTTTCAAGATGCAGCAAGTGTTTAATTAAAAAAGAAAAACATGAACAGCCACATCAATTGCATAGGTCCAATAGTTAGGGTCCCAGGGTCCCTAATGATCCATTCTTGTACGATTTTTTGCCTGCACCTTTTCCACCTCAAAATAAAGCCACAGCAGAGGCACTGCAATCTATAAATATATACTGATATACAACTTGGAAAGGGACATGGACGTGAGAAGAAATAGCCACGTCTTGATGTGCTCGTCTGAGACCCTCATTGAAAATAGGCAATAATGCATCGCTCAGCTTCCTAAGTGCAGGAACCGAGGAAAAGTGGTGCAGCTGTATGATAGGGCCTGGTATCTAAAGTCTATTTTGGAAAAGTGTGCAGCTGTCTTAGATCTGGCTTGCTCTTCTTAGGAATGTTTCAAGTGCAAGAGATCTTGAAAGTTTTCCTCCAGAAGTAAGTAGGTGTCGCCATTATATCTAGGCTAACAATTAAGGAAAGGCCTGCAATTGGAGTATCTTTTGCAAAGTATGTTGAGCTGTAGTCCTGGAGAACTCTATCAAAGCCCCAACTACAGGTTTCAATCGGGAAATCTCATTTTACTGCAAGATCAGGGCAGCAATCCAAGCTTCCATTAAAGAAGTCAATTTTATTAAAGTCTACTCACGATTCCGAACAGAAACTTTGCATCTTGAAATGTTGACCACTGCCCTCTGGGGCAAACCACTAGTCGGACATAAAATGTAATTTGCACCCCTTGCATGAATTCTAGTTCTCCAAATACACAAAATACATATGTTCTTCCTCGCCAAGAGTGAATGATGCCATGCCAATGGCCAGTGTACATTTTGTGGCATGCTAGAGAGGAGGGGGGCTCTCTTCTGAGGCCCATGATTTATAAAGAGCTTCCCTCAATTGTTTTGTTTTCAGAAATGTCTTTATAAGCATCCATCCAATTCTTATCCGCATTAGTCAACCAACAAGAAAGGTAAGACCAATGAATGGAGGCAACTCATCCTGCAAAGACATCTCAGAAATTCCTTAACCCCTTTGTCATTTTCTGGACCAGCAAAGCCTGTTAGGAAGATTTCTTGTAATTCTTTTGAAGGTGGGCTGGATAACAAGGGGGTATCTGTACCTGTATTCAAGGGTACCTGTGTTTCATTTGACATCCTGCCAGAACCGCAAAGGGAGGCACTGTAGGGAAAAGTGTGGTGTCCAATCACTGTGTAAGAGGTGAGGACCCGCAGCTGGGAGACAATGGAGGGACAGCGGCTAGTAGACAATGGAGGGAAAGCGAAAAATACAACAGACCAGACTTCCGGATAAGATTTTGAAGAGGGTGTATTGTATTTGGAAGTAATTCCATTCGAATGGAAGCATATTTAGACAGATACAAATATATTTTAAATCTAAAACAGGGTCTTTTTGTAAATCAATCTTTTTTATACCTAGTAATTTATAGTACAATTACATATTTTACTTTGCATAAAGTTACTTTTCAGTTCAGGTATTAATAGTAGATCTCGCTAAACCTAAACCTCCTACCTGTAACTGCACTCTGCTGGTGCCAGTGATATAAAGATATCTTCAGAACTGCCTGCGGAGTGTCCTATGTATCCGTTTCCTATTTTTACTCCGCGTTTTTTGTTGGGTGCATTTGCCTGTTTTTAGGGAGTAAAAAATGGCTGAGCCCCCCCATCGCCTCTATTTGTTAGATCTGGCAGTTGGCGCCTCAAGGAGAAGGTGACCAGAGATTTGAATGGACAGACTGGGTTCTGGCAGGAAAAGATATTATCCAGACCCCTGTAGTAATGCTTCATTGCTGAGAAAGCTCCTGGCACTGTCGTCGCCCTGTTGGGGAGAGGGACCAAAACATATAACTGAGGGCTAGCAGGATCGTGTAGTTCTCAGCCCTCGGAAGCAAGTCAGCTCAGAGGGATATTACCTATGGGTTAGCCAGAGTACAGCACCTAGTGGTATTATGGTGCCAGAAAGCTGTGGGGTTGGCATAACAGTGACTGTTGGGACATGCATCTACAAAGAACTAAACAGAGGGTGGGGTTCAAAAGCCCCATAACGACCCTAATCCATATGAAGCTTTACCAGATAAGTAATTAAGATTTCTACAGTTCCCTAGGCCTCCGCTCCTAAAAGGCTCATGATGCAGTCTATTTCTCCAGCTCCCTACCAGGTAGTAAAAAGGAACAAAGTTCTCCATCCTTTTCCAAGACGCCCTTCTGAGAAGATACGAGGTAAAAGGGGAATTGGCAGGGGCCGAATTAGTAACCCTGAAGTCACAACGCTTTGACTGCTTCGGCATGATCACTGCACTACTAATCGCCCAACAGGTGGTCTGAAATATTGAGGGCTGCTCTTGAAGAGAAGGTGCTCCATGAAGGTGTTTTCCTTTCCCATGAGAATTCGGCGCCCGAAACGGGTGCCCGGTTGGGACAAATAGATGCCCTATAAGCATCCTGTGAGTGCATGCTTCGTTCCAAGAAGCACGCCTGGAGGGTGGTTGCGCGGTTTATAGTAAAGTCGCTGTGGATGTGCCAGCATGGTCCTCCTTCAATATCTGTCCGGGCTGTTAAGCCAAAATTCAGTGTGGCTGTTTTTCCAAATGAGATTAAAGATAATCATTAGCTCGACTCACTCGTGTCAGTTGGCAGGATGGAAGATTTTGGAAGTCAGACCCGCAAACAAGGTTAAGAGTCGGTCACTCTGTGGATCCATTTGTATGTAGTTGTAAGCAATGATTAATGAATTAATGAACTGACACGCAGAATGTAATGTCATATTCAGAGTTTCTGTAATTTTCTGATAACAGAATAGATCATAATAAAGGAGTCAATGGTGGGGAGGACTTCAAGTCACACTATTTGTAGGTGGAGTGAAAAACTGTTCAGACAAGATGGTTCTGGGGAAAAGTCTAAGGACTTCGGGTGGCTTGCTGCCGAAAATGCAGCACTGCACTCCTGTGAAAGCTTTTAAAGGAGAGCGTTTTAAAGAGGTTACAAAAGATTCATTGAAAAGGGCTTTAAAATAAAGGTCGGGGCGCAGCCCCGGCAGTCTACTGAAATTGCTCTTGAACCAGTAGGGCCAGGGGCAGCTCGTCCATAAAGAGCAATGGGGCATTGCCACGCCATTCATTAGGGATGAGCCAAGCAGCCCAGTGAAAAAACAAAGTACTCCACCCACGCCCCCGAGCTGCCGCATGAAGGTGAGGGGGTGCTACCAGGCTAGTGCCCGAGGCCGCATGCCCAGTGAGCCACGCAAAGCTGGTGATGTTTTGCATACCCACCCTTGCATGGCCCATTGGGGATGCAGGCTGGGGTACTGCAGACGTGAAAGTGTGATCCATCCAGGGCCCAAGTGCCTGCGAGACAGACAAGGAAGCACTTTCTGCTTCCTATTGTATGCTGCACGGGACTGGAGGGCCTTCATTGCAGCAGACAGCAGGAGGCAGAGTCCACTGGAGTGGGGCTGCAGGTAAGAACATTACAAAAAATATGGATATTACGTGTATGCGCGGGTTTGTGTCTGTAAGTGTGTGCGTGAATGAGAGAGTATGTGTGTGCGCGCATGTGAAAGAGAGCATATGAACGGTGTATTGCTGTGAATGGAGTGAATGAAGAACCAATGGTGCTGTTTAAATGCTGAGGCATGTGTGTCGGGTTGGCGAGCAGACCTCCGATTGGGGGGCTTGGGGAGTGCGTAGTCGGCTGCAAGGACGACATAATGGCATTTTTATTTCGGGCATCCAGGTTAAAGGCAGCATGGTAAGTGTTCCTACGTGGCTCAGGTCCACATTGGTGCAAGCCTGGGCATATTTTCTTAGTATGCAATGGCATTTTGAACTGGTAAAGCCAACAGAAATATGTGCTTAGATGGTAATACCGGCAAATATTGGTTCAGCCTGCAGGCACATTATTATTATTTATTTGCAGCAATCGAGATAGAAAGTGCTCCTTTGCACTGTTGGTGACTTGCATCTATTTACTTCCCCCCATGCCTTACCCTACAAAACACATTGCGAACTGTGGGTTTTTACATAATTGTTCACAGTAGGTGTGCTGGAAAGGCACGCTTTTAACCCAGTATTTCTTTTTTTATTGTCTCAGGGGGAAAAATTCCTTAGCCCTCGTTGGTTGGTTCGGGTTAGCCCGCTATGCTCTGTCACGCCTGCACATTCGTGCGTAACATTTACTCCCCTCCAATAAAAAATAAATCACTAGCCACCTCTGCCGCACCTCACTGAACTGACTTCGGGCTAATTTCCAAGCACACTAAATGGGGGGGCGGGAAAAAAAGCGCAACTATACTTTTCTTCCCCTGCAGAAGTCAATATCAGCTATATTTGCAATCACATCATCAGTTATAGACATTTGGAATGAAGATAGTTTTTACACCCGGGCCCACCCGGATGGGAGGCCCGGGGCGGTAAGCTGGGAGGTGGGGGGTTTGTGCTAAGTCCGGTGGTGCAGTGCCTTTTGGCGCTGCCCCACTAAGCATGCACATGGTGGGGTCGGGCTGCTGGGCCCCTTAACAATGGGAACCCAGACAGCGCGTCTCCAAGACAGGAGGGTGAGGTGAGAGGGGCAGGTGACAACCGGCAGTCAGTCGCTGCCCCCTGTCACCTTGCCCTCCATACTTCAAAGGCCCCCCTTCCCATCCTGCGGATGCTGAGCAGGGGCCTTTTGAAGTTCAAAGAAAGGGCCGCCTTGCCCCCAGGCCGAATTTTGCCTTTATCTGGTGGGGGCAAAGTGGCCCTTCTCATGCTTCCTCCCCGTCAGCCACGAACAGCAGCAGGACGGCTGCAGGTCTAAAAAACCATCCCTCCCACCCTGCAAATAACTAAGGAAAAGCTATAGCGAGGGCCAGGTAGAAGATGGAACACAATCATCATTAGGGGAGGCTAAAACGCCTCACTTCAAAAAATAAACATAAAAATTCAACTCCAAGAAGGGCCTTTTTAAAATACTGGGGGGTCTTTTTGTCTATTCGTTAATATTCTAGGAAAATACAGTTATAAAAGACCCAGGCACTCAGAATCCACCAGAGAACATCAATACAGGTGGGAGCTCTAGGGGTATAACAAAACTGAAAAGGAGAGAGGAACTTGAGCAGAAACATGTACTAGTAAGCCTCAAGTATCCACCTCCATGCATGCAGAAGGGGGGGTCTCACCACAAGTGGATCAGGAGCAGGGTAAGTTCCTAGTAAGGCTCCGGAACCCACCCCCTCGCATTTTTTTTTATTTATGCAAGATAAGCGCACTGGGGTACGCAAGTGGATCGTGAGAAGGGGAAGTTCCCAGCTAAGCCCTTAGAACCCACCCCAGCAGCGAAATAGTACAACACAAGCACTGAAGGGGTTTCACAACACAAGTGGATCGGGAGCAGGGAACATTCTAGTAAGGCTCTCTTTTTGAACCCATTCCAGCTGTAAAAACAGGCAGCCTTAAGCGCTGAGGGGGTTTCACAATGCAAGTGGATCGGGAGCTGGGTAAAAACCCAGTAAGGCTCTTTGAACCCACCCCGGCTGTAAAAACAAGCAGCTTTAAGCGCTGAGGGGTCTCACAATGCAAGTGGATCGGGAGCAGGGTAAAAACCCAGTAAGGCTCGTTGAACCCATCCCGGCTGTAAAAAGAAGCCGTCACGACTGCTGAGCGCTGGCGGCTGTGGAATAGGTGGAAGCTGGGCCGCCATTAAATTGTGCCGTCACGTTATTTCCCTTACAGCGCTAACGTTCTAGTCTTTTTCAACATGACCGCCACCTACGCGTATTTACTTCCACACGCTAGGCGGCTCGGCGCGTTGCAACTTCGGATTTCCCTCTGTTCCTCTCGCTCATCTATAGTTCTCTCCTTGGCGGTGCTCCGCCCGTTCTGTCCTATTTTCTTCCTAGCTCTTGCTCTCTTTCCCCTTGCTCTTTCTTCTTCCAGTCTTTCCAGTTTTTCCCCTCCCCCGGGTGTTTTACACCGGTCCGTTCCTTTTCCTTGCAGTCTCTCGCTCTCATACTCACCTTACCTAGGATCGCCTGATTACTTCACCGAGTATTCCTGTTTTGGTTCCTGGTTTCTGGAGGGGTTTTTATGCCGTTTGGCTTTTCTCCTCACTCCGTTTTTAGTCCGTCGCGGAGGGGGGTCACCGTGCCTCCTGTGTGGAGCCGCGGTGGCTTCCTTTCGAGGCTGACCTTACCTTCTCCAGAAGAAAAGGCTTCCCGCTCTGCACACCAGAAGAAAGAAGTTAAATTACTCTTCAAGCTCAGGTGAGGAGGAAAGGGAACGGGGGAACAAGTCGAGTTTTACTGATGAGGAAGACATTACCGAACAACCTAAAGAGGTGGTGAGCCTGCCAGCCCTATGTGATACAAGCAGCTCTAAGCGCTGAGGGGGTCTCACAATGCAAGTGGATCGGGAGCAGAGTAAAAACCCAGTAAGGCTCTTTGAACCCACCCCGGCTGTAAAAACAAGCAGCCTAATGCGCAGAAGGGGTCTCGTAGCACAAGTGGATCTGGAGCAGGGAAGACCCTAGTAAGGCTCCTAGAACCCACCCCCGAGGAAACAACTAGCCCGCAAACGGAGCGTGGGGGCTTCAAAAACTGAAGTGGATCATGTGTGGAGAAAGTGCCAAATTAATCTCCAAAGAGTGGACCAAGAGGCTAAAACGCCTCCATCCGTGGAAAAGTACAAAACACATGACCAAAAAATCAAAATGGCTCCAAGAACACATCCCGCGGAGGATCAAGTGAATGGCTTCACAACGCAGGGTTCTGTTTTATCAAGAAATACGGATCAAGAGCCATAACTTCAGCGAAAATCACCCTGTGAGCAAGAGAGGGCGCAAGTGCTAAACCTGGTCAGATTGGACAGCAATGAAAGCCACACAAGCGCACACCTCCCCACCTCACTTGGAAAGGACAAGAGAAAGCAGGATGAACCTGCTCCAAAGACAAGCAATTATGAACATGTCACAGCTCACACGCTGGGGCCAAACAATTGTCACAAGCTTTCATTTGAATGGCGGCGGGGATCAGCCTCGAGCGGGCCCCTAATTGGGATTAGGGCCCCCCGCTCACCTGTTCCCTCTGTCCCCAAAATATAGTATTGTTTTCCTTATGTGATGTTATGGCTGGTTTTTCTTTTGCACCATGGCTGGTACTAAAATAAAGCTTGTGGCCAAAGTTTTTTCCACCTCACATCATGGTCGTCAGTCTCCTCATTCCTGCAACTGTCATTCTGTATTGCCTGTCTTGTCACACTTGTCATCCATCCGTGTCACCCGCATGCCACTCCCCAGCACAAAAACACTTCCAGGCTTATCCGAAACGAAAGATAAAGTAAAATATAGACAAATAATTATCACAACGTACAAAAGATTTCATGTGTCCTTTGAATAAAAGTGAATCTACTGACACTCATTTAATTGCATGGGCCCCACATCTTTAAAAAAGGTGCCTGAGCTGATTGACATTCTGAGACCAGAACAGACCAGTTTTAAATGTGGACCCCAAATCTGTAACAGGTTAGCACCCTGTACCTCACACATTTTTCATTTCTATCCCACTTAATTATTGGTCAGGTTTTGAGCGTGTTTAATATATCTAAGAGGATAGTCTAAACTAGTTTTTTTAAACATTCACTGCAAAATTTGAGTAACATTAGGGGTTAGGTGAGGCAGAGCGCTCAAGTTTCCCGTGGCCATTTCCCCCCTTTGTGCTCTCTTACCTATTTCGAAAATTAGAAACACTGCAAGTCCCAGAATGCCAAGCAAAAATAGGACTGGGTGACCTTCCCAAGCATGGCCAAGGGGAAACCTGAGTTCCCTGCGCGATGTCCGGACAGGCAGCTACGCGTGTCAACGTCACAGCAAACGGGTTTCATTGGGAGACTTTGCTTCAACAAAGCCAATGGAATCCAGACTATGTAGACCGGCAGTCCCTCGTTTACAACACACATTTAAAAGAAACCAAGCCTAGTAAAAGAGCACATCAGCACCCTCGAAAATAGGCCTCACGTTACATGGGCGTGGCGAGGCAAGTCGGGAATCTTCACGTGCTCTTACAAAAACCAGCACGATTCCAAAGAGGTTAGCGAACTAAACTCTTAGCAGTTTAATCTAGACAGATCCTTCGTACAAGTACGTGAATAAATCTAGTAATGACACGTCTTATAAGAACAGTTCCACAAGTCATTTTATTTTAATTAGGAATATCCCTGATGGACTGAAAATCAACAAACACTTCTAAATCACAGGCCTTTCGTCCACAACATACCATTTGCCATCACAGGCATTCCACATTCTGTGTTAGTGGAGTGTGCAAAAACACTGCTGGCTAAATTACCGGGAAAACGCACAGTGGAAAGTTCACATCATTTCAGGCAGTAGACAGCAGAAGTATTCATCAAACTTTTCAGATTCGTGCGCGACTCGGGAGAGCTGTACAAATGAGGCATATTATGTAACCTCAGGGACTGCAGTCACTCAGAATCTACAAATCTTTCAAGCTCAATATTCGGAAACATTCATCAGGTGACATAGATCGGACAGGCTCAACCATTCTTCCAGTTACACCCAGCCCTACAGATAAGGGGTGTATCGGCCACTTTTACTCCCTAATAATTGGCAAATAATCCAAAAAAATAAAAATAGGGAGTACAAATACTAACAAAAAAACAGGAAAAAGACATGTGCTATCATCCTCACAGCTTCATGGATAGGTTTGTACTAGTAATGCACCACTGGAAGAAACGACAATTTGTAACTGCCTTAATGGAAGAAGTAAACATGTATATATTTCTTTTTTTTTACAATTAAACACTTTATTCAATTAAAGAAGTACACAATGTCAATGGTGACGAACGTGCACGGTAGGACTGTGGGACAAAAGGGCAGTGGTAGGGTTGAGAGGTCAAGGAGGGAGCACCTGCTTACTGGCCTGAACAAGAGCATAAGGAAAGACACGTGCATGGCATAAAAGGAGTGCAGCATACGAAAATGGCTAAGTAGTACTACTTAGGATCCATACATGGTGAGCTGGGACTTTCTCCTTCAGCTTTATCATGAAGTTCTCATCTGTTTTGCTGCAGAGGGACTCTAGTTCATTCCTGCTGTCCATATGCCACTCTCCAGTCTTCTCACCAAGGAGTTCTCAAAATAGGTGTTTCCGGAGGCTCTCAAGAAGGTTGATGCTGAACTTGACCGTTTCTTTCTCCTCTTGCATTGAAGTCTCATGCATGGGGGTGGGATCGTTGGGGGAGGGGGGGGGAGTGTTTGCGAGAGGGGAAACATGTACCTTTTAATATGCATGAATAACTAGGTGCAAAGAAATAATTACAAAAACCTTCTGTTTTTCAGTTAAAACATATTTTTACTCACTTATAAAATACTCTAATTGGGAATTTTACTCCTTAATAAATCATTTTACTCTCAACCTTAAAAAATAGGGAGTAAAATACTCCCCCTTCCAAATCGGATCTTGAGCACAGATCTTCTGGGCTATGCACTCTCGGCATCTGTCAGGTTCCACGGATCTTGCATACTCCGGCAGCAAAGACAATGTCGGAAAACGGCATTTTAGGGCTAAAAGTTATTAAAGTTACACAGGCTCAAATGGGGTATACTTCCCTTTAGGATCAGGCGCAGACATTACAGCACTAGCTTACAAGTTATGCAGATCTTGCAGTCTCATACAACAAGATGCCCCATCTCCCTCCCACAATAAACCAAGGCAACCAGAAGCTTATGATGATATTGCCTACATTATACACTACAGAAAAAGTCTTTGGGTATGGTAGAAGTCCAAATGAGCATTAATGAAATATCATCATCTAACAAAGCCAGAAAAGGGCAAATGTTCTCAAGAATCACATATTCACTAGACCTTGCATTCATATATGATCCATAACCGCAATGCCCAGTAAGAAAACAGGGGAAATGATTTAATCTGCAGATATGTTATTATAAGACTTACAAGCAAAAATTAAATGCTTTATTTAACTCATCAGTGTGGCACCATAGTTCGATCAAAGGAGCAATTATGGCCTGCTGCATGCATTGAATGCACCTCATCCTACATTCCTGTGGTTGGAACGTCTGCATGTGGCGACTATTCTTTGGTGGCACCAACAATGAGCTCACCAGGCAATCCTTAGAAGGTATGCAGAGATCACATCCTACAATCAGCACAGCTTGCATTGGACGAGGGACATTTTGTTCTTTATTCCGAATTCCCAGCTTGTTTCCCATCTGGCTCCCTCTCGGGAAAACAAAGGAACTTTATAATCTTAGAGAAGCACAGTCACCGTAAACAACCCTATATGATCAAGGATAGGCGTCCCCTACCACGTAGACCCAGGGGAGCAACAAAGCAAGTAAACAGGGAGAGACGGGGGGGGGGGTCACATGGGGCAAATTGTTGAAAAGATCTAGCGAAATAAGTAACCATCAAATTGAGAGCCCAATTAGGGGATAGGCCAGGTCAAGGATGTTATAAAATCAGATAAAATCAGATAATCTTTATTATACACAAATAAAATTACATGACACATAATGCTGAATCCATGATAAAACAGCATAAAAACAATGAATAGTAAGTATGTACAGGTAACATGCATGATAACCGAATGAACACTCTGTGATGCAGAGTGAACACCAATTGCAGTCGCACCCCCCCGACCCCCCAAAAAAGAAGGCAGTTGTCTGGGGGAGCAGGGCAGACACAAATCAATGGGGGGCATAGCAACAAAGAAGGATATCTTGTTGGAACCCTATTGAAGACCCCAGTCTTAATCTACATGCACAATCCACAAGTCAACTTTACGACTAACTAGAACTATTTCCTCAATTTAGAATAAGAGATAAGAAAGTGCAGAGCTTGCAAAATTGCAATACCTCTCCAGCGTCATATTCCGGGATGGCATTAAACTTTACAAATTATTGGACAGGCTTGTAGTGCAGAGTTAATAAAAAGGTGCAGCCTACAGCACTTGTCACCATTTCAACCAACAGTCAACCACCGGTACCTAATGTGGCCTACACCATTCACATGTGCCACACTGGTATCACGAAATAGGTAGTTTCGACGACCTTCAAAAATGTCTAAGGCATCTATCTCTTAAGGGAGAGAGAGATGGCTTGACAGTCTTCCTCAGGACAGGACAGAAATGGTTATAAAATATAGGATATATATGGTCAATGGAAGGACATTTAGATGGTGTTCCTTTTGTCCTTTCCAAACTTGGTTGTTCTTCTGTTTCTGTATATAGTCCTAGCGTTCCATCTTTGTCCAGTTCATCACTTCAAAATTTGAAAGGACCAGCTCCTCCTGGGTGAAGCCACACGAAAGAGAAGAGAAGACCCCTCCGATCTGGGGTTACATGTCTTGTTAGAATGAAGCTCGTTTCATTTGCAGAGAAACTCGATATTAGTCTCACCAGCTGGTTTTCTACTGGCTGCAAGTCCAGAGCGTTGTCCTCCAGTCCCGGGGCTCCTCCCTGCCCTCTGTTACAATATTGTTTACCTACCGTAAACAACCCTAGCAGGAAGAACAGAACTAGCTTGCTGCACTGGACCACCAATCTTGCACAAATCTCTGAAAGGGCCACACGGACCATGATTTAAAAATGTATCAAACCCAAGAGCTATTTGTACGCCTGCCTTCGGTCACTCACCCTCATGTTGAAGCCAACCCGTTCCACCTAAAAAGACCTCCCAATGTCAATACTCCAGTCAGCTCCCTGAACCAGGCTCGGGGAAACCGAGCCCATAACCTCAGCGTTCCGCCTTTCACAACCACCGTGGCCCAATGTTGAAGCAAGCTGGGCTTTGAGTTAAGGAGAGCAGAACGAGAGGGACTACCCTACAGCTTCTCGCAAAACAAAGAAACAATGGCAGCTACATACAGTGCCACTACACATCAGAGGGCTAAAAAGGGACTGTTTGCCATTTACAGTGCAGAATTTTGCCCTCGCATTTACTTCTCAAACACCATTTCCTAAAATAAATCAGGAAAAAAAGTGTTTCACAAAGACAAGCACGCAAACCAATAAGCATACATTTAAGAATCTGCAAAACCTAAATGCTATGGGAATGTTGAAGCACCGGCCCGGGATCTACAAAGGAGTTGCATCTTGGGAACTGAATCACACTTTTGCACTTCCCAACAATGAAAGTTGTTAAATAGAACAGGTGCTTATTGGATATGTTTCTAGAGGCCAGATGGATGTCCAAGTTAAAAGTTTCAATGAGAAGCAAGTGTGAGCGACCACTCTGAAGCACGGTACACCTACAGAGATACAGCATGCTGTGGGGATTTGCATTCTGGGAGCCTCATCTCTTATTTGACTGTTGAGATATTGCTTTTCTGTGAAACCTGACTGCACTGAGATGGTGACCCTATTCTGCAGAACGCAAGAGCTTTCTGACCAGTCGCTCAATTAGCACACTTTTCCAAAGAAAAAAAGAGAGCTCATAGAAACATTTCGTCGGTTTAAGTGTCCAATACTAAAAAGTTTCTTGACTTCAGGAGAAACATTTTTTTAAAAAAAATAAACACTGCACATTACAAAACACCAGGTGTCATGGAACTGCACTGGCAATCCTCGCACACCTGCCTCATCTTCCAAGACAGCCTACATCACCAGTAGGTCAACGACAACCAGTGTCCAGTCCTATGCTGCAGAGAAATTGAAGATCCCCAGGAAGGAAAGACACAACACGTACCCAACCTCTTTCCCTCAATCGCACTATCACGTGTTTGTCTGTTCCTCTTTCTTACAACCTGCAATTGGTAGCCAAGTAAGTTTGCACTATATGAGTACATCAATCAACTTGGATATTTTTAAAATTACAGTTTTGAGTGCAATCACTTTTTATGGATAGATTGGAGGTTGGTTTAGGGTAAGGTAGAGTAGAGCAGGTTCTAAATGTCGCTAAGTGTTCACACAATGATATGCCCTAAACGCTTGACCGATATGGTCCAATGGTCTTTTATGCCACCAATCCGGCTGCAGCATTGGGATGACTCAGAATTAGGAGGCGGGTATGTTGGCTGATTCAGCACATGGAGATTGATAGTGAATAGTGTTGTGAAGATGAGGCGGACACAGGTGAGTTAGATGAATAGATTTATTTAAGTTAATAAATCAGAAAAGAAGACCCCACATCTCATGGCCTCCCTTCCCTTCAGCTCTTTCCTCCAACTGTTTCATTTAGAACCAAACAAGAAACCAGCATCAACATTCCAAGTGACATCATAATGTACTCTCTCCTCACTAGAAATCTCCTCTCGAAAGGAGATACACTACAACACATCTCCCTTCATTATTTTTTTTTTTATATATATCTGATCACCTTTTACCTTTCGGCATGTTACACTAACACCGTCTCATTTCATACAATAGGTTTAACTCAAACATTTTACACTAACTAATTCACACTATAAAACTTGTCTAGAACAAACGCCATGGATTGCACAGTTGCCATTCCCTTCTTCTTCCTCCTGGGTATACCCCCACTTATGGCCTTCACACATTTCCTCTCCTCCCACTCTATCTTTACTCCACACTTGCCCTCCAGCAACTCGCACAGCCCCTTTCATGACTGCCACCACTCTGACAGGATCCGAATAAAGAGATTCCCCCTTTCTCCTTATCACTGCTTTCTTTATCCTAATCCAGTCACCACACTCCACACGCAATTCCTTCTTTCCTCTCCTCAAGTTTTCACGCTTGACCCAATTTGATTTTTTTTCCACTAACGATCTTCTCACTTCTTCCACAACAAGATCGGTCTCTCTACATCTTCCCAGCCATGGCGGACAAGCCATGGAATATGGCTTCCTTCCCCTCATGAGCTCAAACGGGCATAGACCGGTCGTAGAATGCGGCGCCATCCTCAGAGCCCACATTCTATTTTGTATTAGAGCTAGCTTGTCTAAACCACACTCCTCTCCCATACGTACACTCTCCATTGCACACCTATTCATTCTCTCAACTACACCATTTGACTCGGGATGGTACAATGAAGTTCTTTTGTGACCAACCCCACACTTCCTCAAATAGTTAGAAAAATTTTCTCCAATAAACTGGGGACCATTGTCGGTCAACACGGACTCAGGCAAACCTTCACTTGCACAAATTTCCTGCAGAACCTTTATCATACTTTCACTCGTGATCTCCCTCACGACCTTAAACTCCACCCATCTGGAAAACAAATCCACTACCAAAACGATATACTTTCCCCGGGCATAACCCAGTTCCACGGGACCTAGTATATCCATGGCTATATCACACCATACCCTGGATGGGAGACCCACATCCACTAAAGGTTGCTTTCTGGCCGCTATTCCCTTTCCACTCTCAACACAAAACTGACAATTTGCTAAACGATCTTCCACCTCCTTGTCAAAACCCGGCCACCAATAATCTTCTCTTAACACTCCTTTGGTCTTGGTAACTCCAATATGACCGCTATGTGCTAAATCTACCACTTTCTTCCTTAAACCCATCGGTACCACCGCTCTATCCCATCTGAACAAAATTTTATCATTTACAGACAATTCATCTTTCACTTCCCAAAACGGCTTCACTCCTTCCGCCAATTCCACCTTATTTGGCCATACCGTGGTTTCAACATATGTGATCACCCTCCTTATGATGCTATCTCTCTCCATTTCATCCAACCACTCCTGCTTGGATACAATGCCATCAGTGTTGACAAACACCAATTCCATTTCCTCACTTCCCATATTCTCGGTTGCTGCCACCCTTATCCTTGATAAACTGTCGGCTAAAACATTTTCCTTCCCGGGAATGACCTCCATTCTAAAACAATGTGTCTGCATCCTGGTAACCCACCCTGCTACTCTTCGGGATACTTTGTCAAGACCCTTATTCTCAAAAATAGCTTTTAAAGGTTTGTGATCCGTTCGCAACACAAACTCTACACCCCACACAAAATTTCTGAAACGTTCTACAGCCCAAAAACATCCCAAAGCCTCCTTCTCCAGTACCGAATATCTTACTTCCGCTCCCTTGAGACCCCTCGAGGCATGGGCGATTACCTCTTCAGAACCATCTTCTTGCTTTTGAGATAACACAGCTCCCAGTCCACTCTCACTAGCATCAACTGTGATCATGGTTAACTTCCTCGTGTCAAAACACCCTAATGGACCAGCCATATTTATTTCTTCCTTTATCCTGTTAAATTCCCTGTCACACTGGTTATTCCACACAAAATCAGCACCCTTCTTGAGAATCTTTCTCATCTCCTGTACCTTGTCCGCATAATTTACCACAAATTTGTGATAAAATTCCGTCATTCCTAAAAAAAAAGAGCGCAGCTAATTCTTGCTCTTAGGTTTCTCAACACTCTTAATGGTATTAATCATATCTTCCTTGGGCTTAACACCATCCCCCCGACACCTCATGTCCTAGATAGTCTACTTTCGTCACTGCAAACACACATTTCTCACCTCTCAAAGTAATGCCTCTCTCCTCAAATATCCTCAAAACCTTACGTAGATTTCTGTCATGTTCTTCCATCGTTACAAAGCTCACCAACACATCATCCTGAAAACAGAATACTCCCTTCAGTCCCTTCAACAAACGATCCATGATCTTCTGAAATACTGATGAAGCGGACGCCAGCCCAAATGGCATTCTCCTAAATTGAAAAACACCTTCATGCGTCACAAAAGCTGTATCCTTTCTACATGCCTCCACTAATTCGACCTGATGATAAGCTGATGTCATATCTAACTTAGAGAAAAATCTCCCCCCACCCACCATGGTCAACATTTCACCCATGTTGGGCAGTGGATGTCTGTCCACCAACACACACTTATTTAACTCCCGCATGTCAACACATAACCTTATGTCACCTGAACTCTTCTTCACAATCACCACTGGGGATACCCATTCAACCCCCCCAGCTCTCTCAATCACTCCTGACTCTAACAACTTCTGTAATTCCTTTTGCACTTTCTCCCTCAAGGCTAGAGGCACCGGCCTGAGTTTTGCCACTATAGGCATACTATTCTTCTTCAATGTTATCTGGTGCTGAAACCCCTTTACCTTTCCCAACTTCTCATTAAACACTTTCCTAAACTCCGACATGTACCTATCATGACTTGCAGACACTTTGGATATTTGCAGCACTTGCTCTGGGTGATTGGGATCGAGTCTGATCCCCAAATTCTTTTGTTCTCTCCATCCTAATAAAGATTGTCTCTTCTTGGTGACATACACTTTGCCATCACAACTGCGACCCTTGAATTCAAATTTACTCCATACATAACCCAGTAAATCAATGCGATCTTGATTGTACCCTCCTGGATTTATGTCGGGCTCTGATAACTCAGATACTACCCCTTTCATCTCGCACTCAAAGGCAACTCTGGATATTAAGGTTATTTTCGACCCTGCGTCAGCCATCATTGACACCTTATGCCCATTCACCATTACCACAGCGCAAGGTCTCTCACAATCCTCAAGATCCCCACCATTTGTAACAACATTAACTGTATTCACGATAACATTTTGTAATGGCACCACAACTTCATCTTCTGATGACCTTCCATCTTCCTCCTCATTTACATACAATACTCTCCTTTGGACTGTTTGCCCAAATTGGTAGTTCTTGCAGCACGATGCTAAATGTCCTCTCCTTTTGCATTTTGAACATGTACTTTTCCGCCCTGGGCACACCACAGATGATGCAAAGTGCGTTGCACTAGCACACCGATAACACAACCTTTTGTCCTTCCTTTCCTCTCTCTTTTCCCATTTCTGCATATAATCTTGACCCTTCCTCTCTTCCGTATTGTTCTTCCCGGACTGTCTGTTTCTTCCTTTCCTTTTGTTCTTTCCCTCGACTACGGATAACACCTCCGGTTTACTTTCTTTGGGCTCCCCTCCTTCAGTTTTGGAAAGTCGGGCCACACATGCCAGGGAATGCTCCACACGTTTCGCCAAGTCCAATACCTCATCTAAACTTGGCTCATCCTTTAGCCACAACTCCTCTCGTATCTTGTTGGATCGACAATGTGTCATGAATTGATCACGAATATGTTCGTCGAAACTTCCTTGAAATTTGGATGTAAGAGCCAAATATCGCAAGGCAGTCACATAATCCTCAACAGATTCACTTTGAGCTTGTGTGCGCATCCGGAAATTGTACCTTTCCAAAATTGTGCTTCTTTTTGGGTTAAAATGTTTATCTAGCTTCACTAATGCGGATTCGAACTCATTCAATTCATCCCCACTCCCGTCACTCACAAGTTGTGGTAGAGTTTCAAAAATTCTTTGACCCTCGAAACCCAAAAAATGTAACAGAGCCAACTTCCTCGCGCTAGAATAGGCTGTCCAGCCGGCTGCTTTCATGTAGTGCAGAAAACCCTTGCGCCATTGGGGCCACATAATTCTCGCCGCACCTGGAGCAGGCATAAAAATGGGGGGTCCCGATATTCCTGGCAAAGCTGCCATTTAACCTGTCTGCAGAATGTCACTTAGTATGTGGCTTCTATGTTCTCCCTGCGTTAGGAACTGCTTTTGCACAGTTGAATTGCCACGCTTCAATTTTCTTTAATATTTCTCTGTGAGGTCGCTTGTCCATACATTTAGGACTGACACTGCAACACCACACTGCACAGTATCTTGCTTATGGTCGAAGCCTACCTGCCTGATGGCATGTTTTTTTTTTATATTTCAGACCTCCCTGTTGCACTGATACACCAAATGACATATGAAGTAACTCAGCTCCTCATAAAATGGCCACGCCCTTCTATTATGTGGTTCACGGTAATGTTCTGCTCACATGTCCCTGTGTTAGGGGAAATACGGTACTCTGGTTCAGAGTCTGCTTCCCACGCCTTCCCTCAGCTGTCTGTGCCCGGCAACACAGTGAACGCTGCGACAGAGCCACTAATACGTTCGGGCACTTACTTCGTTGGAGATGTGTGTTGGGGAGGTGCGTACACACAGGCCTGTGCACAGGGGCCGCTCAACGCTCGGAGGAGCGGAACAGCCGACACACAGGCCTGCGCACAGTGGCCGCTCAACGCTACGGTGAAGCGGAGCAGCCCTCCCAGGAGTTCTTCAGACGCCGGCAGCCTCTTCTAATTGACAGCGCCTGCCCAACTGGAACGTTCGCGCTGCGAGCCGATCAGCGCAGCTCTGATCCCAGCAGCAGATCGGATCAGCCGATCACGCAGGCCCGAGCAAGCAGCCCCGAGCAGCGAGGGAGTTCCTCTCAGCAACCGTTGTTTGTGCTGCATTCTCCTTCAGAGGCCGCACTCGGGCAAATGAAGTTGGCCTTCACGCGCCCTGCCGGCGCACGCAGAAAGGGCTTGAAGGGCACGACTGGCAGCAGGGGATAAGTCCACTTCACAGGCCGTACGTCTCGCTCAAAGCTGGGCCCACAGGAGCGGCCTATCTAAGCCGGGGTCTTCTCTTCACCTGCGTTCCATGGCCTCTGATCCCATCCTCGTCGCCATTGTTGTGAAGATGAGGCGGACACAGGTGAGTTAGATGAATAGATTTATTTAAGTTAATAAATCAGAAAAGAAGACCCCACATCTCATGGCCTCCCTTCCCTTCAGCTCTTTCCTCCAACTGTTTCATTTAGAAACAAAAAAGAAACCAGCATCAACATTCCAAGTGACATCATAGTGTACTCTCTCCTCACTAGAAATCTCCTCTCTAAAGGAGATACACTACAACAAATAGCATGATCACGTGTTTGTCTGGAGGACAGTAGGATCACAAAAGCATCCAAGTCTTGTTAGAGTTTTTGACCGGCAATCCTAACTGGCCAACAAGTAGAAAAGCAGAGACAAGAATGAAAGGTAGGCTTTAAAGCAATATTTTAATATGTGCAAGTCAAAGAGTTTCTTGATAGCAAGTTTGTTTTTGCTGATCTTAATAAGGGAGCAAGGTAAATGTTGGAGGGTAAGAAGCAAGAGATCTCTGAGAATTCTACATGTAGCAGGGATAGAGTATAACTAAAGGGACCTAGTTTGATTTCCTCTTAACTGCGGGCCAAGAAGAAAAAAACAGGTAAACTAGTTAAATGCTCCAGCGGAGCAGTTTTGTGATAAATCATTTTAGCAGCAGCGCTTAAAAGTTTACCTTAAAACAGGAAATGACAAATGCACAAGCTGTTTTGAGGGAGTTTTCCCAGATTTTTTAAAAAAGCACACACTGTTCATTTGCTCGATTGCAGCAGTGATTTTGCAGGGACTTTTTATCATGCCTGGGGATTTGGAGAGGCGGCAGTAGTCTGTGGAATTTAAGTAGTTGAGATTTCCATTATTAAAAATTAATGTGGCTTAATGGGGGAGGAGTCGGGATACCTCTAAATGACTCGTAGGAGTCATATTCGGACGCGTCAACTGGCATTAATGTCGCCTTGTTGTTCTTTAAAAAGAGACTTGGTATATAAGCTTGCCATGGTTTTTTAGTTCAAGAGGTCAGATTTATGAAGTGGCCCACGGATGGAACAATGCATAAAAATTGATGTAAAATGTGCTAAAATTTATTAGCAAACAAATTTCATTAGCAATTTTGTACTAATATTTAATGTCAATAAAATTAGTAGTACCCCAAGACAAAGAATAAGCAAGAATGCAGAAATTATTTCAATGTACTTCTGAAGTACAACATTAGTACAATGTAGAGGTTGGCTGCATGAATGTACAAACAAATAATGATAAAGAAAGCTCTGAAAACATTTTTCCGTTCAAGGCTCTGTGGGGTTGGGTCATGCAATCAGTGTTGGGTACTTCATATTGGTAACAAGACGTCAATGAGTTACCCTATCGGGAACACTCGGGGGTTTGGTGGAGATGATCTCACTATACTATGTTTTGAGCAGTGTTTCAGTTGATGTGGCCAATGCAGAAGTTAGGGGAAAAAACAGTGACAAGGAAGACCACATTAGGTAGGTGTAGGAGGAGCAGGCAGGGGAGATTCCGTTTCTTTTGGATTTTGGGACGGTATAACAACTGAGGGATGAAGGGGCGGACAGCATGGCGAGTAATAGAATGGCCAAATTAACTGTTCAAAGTGTCACCTAAAGGTCAAGGTGCAGCTGGCCACTATGCCATGGATCCAGAGGACTATAACCATACCATACAAACGTGGTTGCGAAAAGGAATTTCTCAGCGAGGGGCGCATTCAATTAGGAAAAGCTTCCAACATGTATAACGACGTTTCTATTCCAAAATTGTATTCAATTGAACAAGACGTCGGACCTTTTACGACATTGTGATCGAGATTTTGTAGGGCGAACGTTAGTGGCATGTTTTTTGCATGTATGCCCAGTCGTACAGTTATACAGCTGGCGTTAGGGATGGGCGTTAAGAGTAAGCAAGGGAAATACTGAAAATAGCAGAACAAAGAGACCCACTGCACACAACATATTGTGCACTTAGATCAAATAGGAGAGACCACACAGAATAAAATTAAATAAATGGAAGCGGTACAGATGCCTTGAACGATACATGAGAATTATATAGCCTGGGCTTTTTAAAATAATCACAATCAGTATACAGGAAACACATACCGGGGAACACAAGAGAGCGACTGCGGTAGAAGCCAACGATCCCCTTAATGCGATCACCAGGTCATGATATAGTTAACATTATGTGCAGAAATAAAGACAGATCTATCTTCCCTCAAAATTCTAAAAGTTTTATCTACACCTTCATACTGGATAAGGTGTTAACGTCTGCTACTGTATCTCACAAGCCAGATAAACCATTTAAACGTTCGGATTTTACAAATATTATGCTCTTTACTGAAGAAACTCGTTTTCGTAGCATACTTGGCTCTTTTAAATAAAATATGAAAGAGGGGGGTTTATAAGTGAGACCTTTAGTTATTAGGATGATTGCTCAGGAGGGTCCAGAGATGATATTATGCCCTCCCCCTTTCCGTGTACAGGTTCAGACGTTTTCCGGGTTCAGTACCCACCCAGAAAGCCCCTCTCAACACATCACATCGTTGCACTCACTCTATTCTACATTTTCCACGGCAGGGATCCGCTTAACAGACAGGCCAAAGTTGTCGGGTTCTTACCTGCAGAAGGGCGCTCCCAGCCCCGAGGTTCCCTTTCACAGTTAGTCCTGGTTAGAGGGGAGACGCAAAGACAACAAAAGTCAGGCAGCAAGTTCTCTTCGGAGTGCGACCAATCCCCGCCAGCTCTCTAACTCTAGTTCAGGAGCCACGGCGGCAAGGTGACGCCTGGGGACACTAGAGGCCGCTCTACCAAAACAGAGCACTCTACTGCCTGCACGGCCCAGCCCAGAGTCAGGCACTAGAACTAAGACACTCGCTGCCTTCGCCAGTCTCTAACCAATGACGCACTACCGCACGTTTCCGCCTACACTCAACGTTCTGGACAGAAGCTGAAGTTGTTAATAGGATGTGCCTCCCCTGAATGACATAGCGGGGAGATCCCCATTGGACACCCCCACCTCCTTTGGTCAGTATAATAAAACAATGGAATGAATATACAGACAACTTTTTAAAGGTTTTTTTGGAAAATACAAGGTCACAGTTTCATAGCTCTCAACCATTTGTGTTGCAAAGGCGGGTGAAATCACCCGATTTTGTTTTTGGCGGGTGGGACGCCCATTGAAATGAATGGGCGTGCAGGAGGCTTGGCGGGTGAGTCAGCCCTTTAGAAGGCGGGTGACACCCGCCAAAAGCGTGTGTGTTGAGAGCTATGCAGTTTCATAGCTCTCAACCATTTGTGTCGCAAAGGCAGGTGAAAACACCCGATTTTATTTTTGGCGGGTGAGAGGCCCATTGAAATGAATGGGCGTGTAAGAGGCTTGACGGGTGAGTCAGCTGTTTACAAGGCGGGTGACACCCGCCAAAAGCGTATGAGTTGAGAGCTATGCACTTTATTAGGAGCAAGACAACTTGGGATGGTCCCAGCCACATAACAAAAACAGTCAGATACGGGTGAACCATGTCACCTATTAGCCACTGGCCCAAACTGCTGTTTACTCCCAGCTACACTGGTACTACCAGCAGGACACTCAGGGGCACTGACCAGGAGGTTGTTGGCCTAGAGCCCTAAGGAAGGGAAGTCAGTACCCGTCGAGGGATCGGCTCGAGCCCGGTCAATCCCGAGCTGCTGCCGCCGAAGCTGCAGCGTGAAGTCCCTCATTGGCTAGGACCTCCCCGATACTCCGCCTGTAACAAAAGAAGAGAAAATAGGAACAAATCATACAACACAATACACTTATCTTATGACTACATTTAATATGTCACTACTTTTACCTCACTAATTCTATCGGTGACGCGAAAGCATCACCCTGATCCTACTATTACTACACGCCTGCACAGGTTAACTCCAACTCACATTCTTTCCGACCTTCATCATATTTGCACCTGACTTTCACTTATCCGGTGTGGGTGGGTGGGGATTAACACAAGGCGGGAGCTGCTGGGCAAAGAGACTGATAGCCCGCAGCTCCCGCCCTTATAAGCGTCCCTGGGGAAACCCGACCGGAAGCCAGGTCCCCGGGGACGCCTCTTCTGCCTCGCCGAGGGGAGAAGAGGAGAGGCATGACCAACAACCGGAAGGGAGCGGCCAGAGGGGACAGCCCGCTATGTAGGCTGTCCCTCTAGCGCCCCCTGTGGAGGCCGGTCAGCCTCTTACTGGTGCAAGCAACGGAACCCTTCAAATTGCTGAACCAATCAGCAACAAAATCTGCGTCTAACATTGTTCTTGTCTGCTACGGTAGTGGCAGAAGGGTCATTACAACCATTAGTAAACATTTTTTTGAAGTCTGCATACAGCGTTTTATAATTTATATACTGCACAATGACAAATGGTTTACAGTGTTTTGAAATTATTTCCATATTGTTCTACATATTTGTGCTCGTATTATTCTGTTAAAATAAGCACAGGGGAGACCACCAGGGGGCGCGGAACCACATGGCTGCCTGAACACAGGCTCCCATCCCTGCCAGCAACTATGAGAGGATACTGAGCGTACGTACCCGAGCCAGAGGTTTCCGAATTCACCACGGAAAAGCGGCGAACATACTGAGGCACCCCTGTGCGAGATCCTGAGAAAAGTGCAGAGCTGAAACCAGCCGGCGAGAAAGCACAGGAGAGGCCGACCCGCTCCAGGCAAACTGTGTGCTAGGGCACCGGCAGGCACCCGTGGGATCACTGGTGGTGCAAAGGAGAAGGTGGAGACCACATCCCCTGTGTGAGGGGGACACCCGGTGAGATCAGGCAGAGAAGAGCTGAGCCACATTGTACTACGCAGCAGCATTACAGAGCCTGACAAGTGTGAGGCTCGATAAGCCCGGTCCGGCAAGCCATATCCAATACAAGGCACAGGGCCCCACTGAGTAGTGCGGAGGAGGAGCTGACACCGCAAGCGGCGACCTAACGGGGAGTGCGACCCCATGCTGTGTAAAGGCACCCAAAACATAAGGAGCAAAGGGGCCACGCACCGCAACACCCTCTCACCCCCAACAGCAAGCGCAGCCCCCTACAGTGGCGGCACCGCGACAGGGCTCTGTGTGCTAGGGCACCTGCAGGCGCCCACTGGATCACTGGAGGCAGCACCGCGACAGGGCTCTCAGACCGTATGGTGCTGAAGCGGAGGACTTCACCAGGGAGGAAAACACAGGTCCAACCAAGGGAACGCAGTCCACAGGCAGTGGTACTAGACCAGCCCCAGAGTGCGGACTCTGTCAAATGTGCAACCCCCCACGTAAGGAGTAAGGACAGTAACCCCACTGAGCAAGAGCAGCGTGGGAGGGCTGCACCGCAGCCATCACAGCAAAGGCGTGGAAAAGCAGACAGGCAAGTGACAATGCCGGGGGCCACACCAGGAAAGGGACCAGAAGGAAGAATGCTCAAGGAGGCGGACATGTCCCATTTCACCACTAAAGAGGACTACGGGCACATACTGGTCGACATTAAAGCATACAAGCCTCCTTGGCTGACTTTAAGGGCAGGGTTACCACCATAGAAAGTAAGGTAGAAGGCCTGGAGAACTACCAACTCAATGCAGATCTCGTAGAAATGCGGCTCGATGATAGAGTTGGAGCTGCATGAAGAAGATGTCACGCTGAAGATGTACGACCTAGAAAACAGGGAGAGAAGAAATAATATTTGCATACTGGGCCTGTGGGAAACGCATGGTGAAACCCAGAGACAGGTGGGGGAAATGGTGCAAGCCATTCTCTTCTGCGCGGAAGGAGGTAAATCGGTGGAATTGGAAAGAGCGCACAGAGGGGGCAGGCCATGCGGTGAAGGCCCACGCAACATTGTGGCCAAGTTCCTACAATACAGGGATAAGGCAGAAGTTCTGGCCCAAGCTCATGAATGGAGGGAAATGGACTTCAACGGATCCAAGATCGTGATATACCAGGATCTTTCCAACTCAACACTCTCAAGGAGAAGAAACTGCAGACCCCTCACAAAACGGAAAAGGGGATACGGTGCAGGTGGGGGTACCCGTACTCACTGCAGTTTGAGGTAGACACGATGGACTACCAACCTCAGCGGACAAAGCAGAACAAGCACTTAGTCACTTAGATGCTGAGGAAATCTTGGACCCAATGGACAGCCAAGCTACAAATAGGGGGCAGCAGCCACGAGCTCCGGGCCCACAGAGAAGATGGAAGGGGAAGACAGGGCGTAAATACATGCACCTCAATGGCCCGTCGCCATCTAAAACAACCTGGAACCAGACGGAACGGACGAACCAAGCCCCAGGATCCTCCGCCCCTGACTGGGGGCACAAACACTCTACTGGCTTCCTGGCAAGGAACAGGACAGCATACTTGAAAGGGGAGTGGGCAGTCCCTCTCCCTAAGTGGCCCTCAACAGGATAGAGGGCGTCTTGTTCATCTTTGCAGCAGACTGAGGCTTTTTGTTCAGAGGAATGTTAATGTTTGTTTTGTTTAAGGGGGTCATTTTAAAGGTCGCGATTATCTATCCGGGATGTCACTTTCTCCATGAATGGTACTGCATGAAGCAGTGGGAGAAAGACATAGATGAAAGAGAGACGGTGAAAGTGAGGGAGAGGGTGAGAAATGATGGCATCGGGAGTCTGAATGTGAAAGGTATGAACTCGCCCACAAAAAGATCCCTGGTAGCAAAGGAATTTCGGGAGGCTGCCCTGGGCGTTCTGTTTCTGAAAGAAATGCAGCAAGTGAGGGGAAAGGAGCAGAAACTGATAGGTGCGGGTGTAGGGTAGGTATACTGGGCCTCTGGAGCTGTGAAGAATGGCGGGGCTGGGATCATAGTGCACAGGCAATGCAGGCTGCAGGACCCATAATCGACCGAGTGGTTGGATGGGCGGCTACTCATAGTGCAAGGCACCCTGGAGGACGCGCGAATAGAGTTGGCATCCCTGTACGCCCCCAACCATGGCCAAGTGGGGTTCATACAGAGCGCACTGGACCACATACAAGCCTTACCAGATGAGGTGTGCATCATTGATGGGGACTTTAACTCCTGGGCAGATGAGATGCTAGATAGGAAATCTATGAGAAAAGGGGACGACCGCACAGAAGAATTGAAACGGGGACACCTGGAGCGTGCCATTGACATAAGGGGCTTGCTCGATGGGTGGAGAATGAAGCACCTGGGAGAACAGGGCTACACTTTCTTCCTTCTCTGCACTTAACATACACTAGGATGGATTATCTGTGACTAAATAGGGATCAGGGTGGTAGAGTGCTGGAGTGTGAAATAAGACCGATGGGGTCGACAGTGCATGACATGGTCTGGATGACACTAGACATAGGGGGAATATACTGGGCACACAATAGTTGGAGGTGCAATGACCATCTTTGGAAGGACCCGGTATTTGCCGATCAGTTGTCAGGAGACATTGTTGAGTACTTTGAGATACATGACACGGGGGAAACAGATAGAAAGATAGTATGGGACGCAGGAAAGGCCACATGGCAAGGTCTCTTAATCAGGGATGGGGCGGAGAGAAAGAGGGAATGGATACTCCGAGAGGGCAGGCTGCGCCATGAGATAATGGAGGGGGAGGCGAGGTGCATGCGAAGGGTGGAGATGGAGACGGGAGAATGGAAAACATGCAGGAAGTGAGGGCGAAACCCTGAGTAAACTCAAATACCGTAAACAAAAATACTGTGAGAAAGGTGACAAGGCAGACACACTCCTAGCAGGGAGACTCTGGGCCCAGTGGGCATAAAGATGGGTTGCAACCCTGGAAGAGACAGAGAGGGCCACCAGAACCGTGCCAGTGGACATAGCAGAGGACGTTGCGATCTTGTACGAGGGCCTATACAAGACAGAGTCCCCCAAAGGGACCGGAGGGGGAGAGGCATATCTTGGGGGTATAGACATGGTGCAACTCACGGACGCTGACACAGAGCACTTAGAGAGTCCAATAACGGCAGAGCAAGTTCTGAATGCAATCCCCCGCCTCTCCAGTGGCAAGGCCGCAGGCGAAAACGGCTATACCATGGGGTTTTATAAGAGGTTCTCGGGTGTCCTCCTAGACCACATGTTGAAGGTATATAACAATATACTTTAGACAGGTGCTGCTCTGCATCCTTTAGCAAGGCATTGATCACTGTGATACCCAAGGAAGGGAGGGACCCATCTCGCTGCTAAATGTTGAGGAGAAGATTCTCATGCGCATCCTAGCTAGCCGCTTAGAGGTGAAAATGCCACGCCTGGTGCACCCAGACCAGGCCGGGTTCATAGCTGGTAGACAGGGTGCAGATGGGATAAGAAAAACAATAAATCCTATAGAACACGTATCCGGAGACCCAGGGGACTATGCACTCATGAGCCTTGATGCTGACAAGGCGTTTGACCGAGTAGAATGGGGGTTTCTGTTTGCAGTGTTGAGGAAGGTGGGATTTGGTGACAGGATACTGAGGGCCATAGGGGCAATATGCGCAGAACCCACAGCACAGGTGGTGGTGAATGGGAAAAGGTCCAGGGTCATTAGACTAGAGAAGGGCACTAGATAAGGCTGCCCACTGCCCCCCACTATTTGACCTAGCGATGGAACCTCCGGGCATAAAGATATGCCAAGATGAGCATATAGCGGGCATTAGAGTGGGAGGTGTTGAATATAAGCTTGGCATGTATGCAGACAATATATTGCTCCCTAACTCGAAGGTGGCCAACTTGGCCCGGAGTGCACTCCGGGCCATAGAGGAGTACGGGCGGGTGTCAGGATTCAAAGTAAATCTGGGCAAGTCGATCCTGTTCTCCATAGGCAAGGAGGTGTGTGGGCGCAATTAGGAGTGGAGAGACCTTGGGATCCTGGTAGAGGAAGGCAGCATAAAATACTTGGGAATACGGATACCCAGGGACCTTGACAAACTGTATAAGGCTAATTTCCCTCCGTCCCCCTGCTATGGGTACTGTTTAGGGACCTAGAGGCTTGGTTGAGGCTCACCCTTTCGTGGTTGGGAAGACTGAATGCGATAAAAATGACACTGATTCCCTGTGTGCTATATCTATACCAACCGCTGCCCATCGTGATACCAGACTCCCACTTGGCGGAATTAAAACAGGGGATTAACAAATGTATATGGCAAGGGCAAAAGCGAAGAGTCTCATACAAAGTGCCTACGCAGCCAAAGGAGCGGAGTGGAGTAGGACTACCTGACATGCGTACATACTACAGAGCAGCACCATTTAGAGCGCTGATCCCCCACCTCAGGCTAGATCACGAAAAACAATGGGTCCAAATTGAAAACTACCTCTGGAGATGGGCCACTATGGGAGAATGGCTCTGGACCTGCTGCATACTTTTCCAAAGATAGTGAGAAGACACCATATAACTTTCCCGCTGTTGGCCTTATGGAGGTCCAAAGGGAAGATGAAGGGAGTCACGACCTGGCCATCTCCGCTGAGCCACATTTGGGCCTGCCAATAAGAGAACACATCCCAGATCACGCAAGGTTCCAGGACTGGTTTGATGCAGGTTTGGAGAGGGTAGGCCAACTGGTGAAGGGGAGACCTTTGTAGGCATAGGTACACTAGGAGAATGCCTAGGGATAGAGCCACTCTCAATATTCAAATACCCACAGTTTAAGGGGGAACTGATGTCGACAAGGTGGAAGGGGGCTTTGCAAAGAGACCTGACGGATCCAGAGAAGGTGCTGAGCGGCATGGTGGCGTCGAGGGGATTGATCTCAAAATTATGTCAGGCACCCCAGACAAATCACGTGGAAACTCAGCACGTACCCCGTCCGCACCCCAGTCAAATTGCGTGGAAACTCAGCACGTACCCTGTCCGCACCACAGCAAATCACATGGAAACTCAGCACGTACCCCGTAAGCACCCACTTCACCCCGAAACAACACGTGACACCCGCACAAATACACTTGAAGCAGACCCCTCCTGACGGGACACCCACACCCCAGCTCCCATGACCCGTCCCGCCACCCTGCAGGCAGCCCCCACTACATGGGGCACTTCAGCCCCCATCACCCGAGCCCGCAGGCAACCCCTGCCACATGGGACACCCCAGCCCCCATCACCCCAGCCCACAGGCAGCCCCCGCCACATGGGACACCCCAGCTCCCATCACCCGAGCCCAAAGGCAGCTCCCACTACATGGGACACCCCATCCCCCCATCACCCGAGCCTGCAGTCAGCCCCCACTACATGGGACACCCCATCAACCGAGCCTGCAGGCAGCCCCTGCCACATGGGACACCACTAGCCCCCATCACCCGAGCCCGCAGGCAGCCCCCGCCACATGGTACACCGCAGCCCCCATCACCCGAGCCCACAGGCAGCCCACACTACATGGGACACCCCTATCACCCGAGCTCGCAGGCAGCCCCCGCCACATCGGACACACCCATCGCCCAAGGCGGCAGGCAGCCCCTGCCACATGGGACACCTCAGCCCCCATCACCCGAGGCCGCAGGCATACCCCACAACATGGGACACTCCCAGCCCCCATCACCCGAGCCCGCAGACAGCCCCTGCCACATGGGACACCCCATCACCCGAGCTCGCAGGCAGCCCCCGCCACATGGGACACCCCAGCCCCCATCACCTGAGCCTGCAGGCAGCCCCCACTACATGGGACACCCCAGCCCCATCACCCGTGCCCGCAGGCAGCCCCCACTACATGGGACACCCCCAGGCCAGCCCCCATTACCCGTGACGGCAACCTGCAGGCAACCCCCTCCAGACTGGACATTACCTGCATGCTGGATGCTGACATAGTGACACACGTTCACTCAGTCGATGGCGTGTTCAGGAACTAGCTTGCTGTGTAGTGATACCACCCTTAGCCTCCTGTCCACAAAATATCCTGCAAACAAGAAGAAGAACATACACCTGGTCCACAAGCTTCAGTGTCCCAGCTGATCATACACAATTGCTGACTGTAACCATATCCCAACATACACATCACAAAAGTGTATGTCAAAGTGAGGCCCTGCATGCCATGTGACAAAGTAATGTCAACAATACACATGTCCAAATAATCACACAGTGACAGAATGCAAAGCACCCTCGATTTGCGTCACATGAAGAGACATTGGCCTGGCGTGTCATGGCATGAACCTCAACGAGCAAACCTCACCTGAACAGATAACCTCATAAACACGAGTGACCCTCCCATGTGTGAAGGACATGACATACAATCAAATGACCTGTCATTCTGAATGCACATGTACACAAGTGTCCAAAGCCCAAAGAATCCTGGGAGGGGGATGAGAGTGAAGACAGACACAAGAAACTTGTTAGGGCAGGTGACATTGAGACGGTGCCAGTGCATGGGAAGTGATGATTGATGAAATGTGGTTGCGGAGTTGCCAGTTCAGCACATGTGAAGGACATTGTAACAAATACACCCAAAAAGACAACAAAGAATGTCTGCCCATCCGGTGTCAATTCCAAGCCTAAGTGCATGCAGGAGGTGCAAAATGTCGGTAGGTGTCTGTTGGCATACATAAAAACTGTCTAAGGATTGGGCATGCCAGGGAGCCAGTGCAGGTGTGCAAGTGGCGTACGAGGGGACCTTTTGGCAATTTGAGAGAGTAGCGAGCTGACCATAGCAGATTCACACAGGACTTCATCAGGGCAGAGGAGTACCAAAAGCACAAGCACAAAGGACGACTCAAGTCATGATTGAGTACATGGCAATCATACTGTGCCCTATCCACCAATACTGCAGCATTGTTCTGTACATGTGTAAAACCATACAAATTGAAAAAAGGTGCAAAGCAAGATGGGCAACTACACGAGAGACAATGAAATAAGGACAAAGACATGCTGGTGAAGGGCAAAGCACAACATGCGCATTACACTTCATCAAGCAAATCCTGGCCCAAAATTGAAAACATTTTACACTCCCATCACACACCCCACCCACCACCCTCCCAAGCACAGTGAGGAACAATACACATTGATGCTGCACATGTGAAAACAAATGCCACTACACTGTGCACACTCCAACTCCACCTTGACACCCATCCACTGGTCATGCGCACCAGAATATTCCCCATGCAAATGGATGTCAAACATGACACATGCATGCCAGTGTGCATGCACATGACCAACAATTTTTTTTTTATTTTACTTTTTGCAATTTACAAAAATGTTTTACAAGAAAAAGAAAAGCAAAGAAGAGAAGACAATACTGTCCTCATCTCCCTCCCTCTTCATCCAGCAATTACATCTGAAGTCCAAGGTAGCCCACATGCAGATCTTACGATTGTTTCCAGTCGTACAGGCCCCGGCCTGATTCCAGGTTCAGATCTTGAAGCTTCAAGTTCATGAAGAACTGCGAGACTGCTATCACATAGGAGGTATTATCCCCCTCTATTAAGCGGTTCCACCAGTCTTTTTCATTATACGTTGTCGACTCCTTAAATAAGTGGCCCAAGTGTGCTGTTCTCAACCTTAACAAAGAAGGACAGGTCAGTAGTAAATGTCGAAGTGACTCTATGAGGGTCTTGTTTTTACAGTAACGGCAGCTAGTGTCCTGTGTTCATTTCCTTATAGTTCTGATCTCGTTCATAGGCAACAAGTTCATTCGCACTCGTAAGAAGGTATCTCGAAGTGTCTTACTTGGGAATTTGTTTTAATAGTTTGGTAAGTCATTTAAGCCTCTTGTTGTTGGTGGCAGATGGTTTATCAGTTTGCTTCTCTGATCCAGAGATATCGTCTGTATCCAATCTTGTTCCTGCAGTTTTTGTTTTACGAATTCGGGTTTTGAATGAGTTCTTCTTCAGAGCTGTTTAGTTCTACTGAAGTTTTTTGATGTTCTTTCTCCCAACACGTCAGAATTTTACTTTTCTGTTCTATGGTTTCCCTGTGAATGACAGACATTACATTCAAGCAGGTAGTGGTCAGAGACTTCCTATATAACATTGGTGAATTTCTGACTACCATAGATTCCAATGATTGCAGACAGAGTTCATGGCGTATGGTCTTAGTTGATGTTGATAGCGGTAAATTCAGTGTGTGTTTCCAAAACGCACCTTCTAGCTGTTTCCAGAGGTCTTGTGGTATGGTTAACATCATACCCGCACCATAGATCAAAGACGGAATTATCTTACCCCTGTAGAATTGGATCAAAGGGATTGCTGTAAATCGGCCATATCTTCTGTCGATTACTTTCGCTTGACTTGCCAGTTTTCTTGCCTTTTCCAAGAGATTGACTTGCATTGGGTGCTCCCGTTTGTTGTTACTCAGGATTACCCCCAGATATTTAAATTTCACCACTTGTTCTATTTTCCCCCTTCCAAGATCCAACTAAAGTTCCCATTACAGGTGTTTTGTTTCTCCATGATCATAACTTTACTTTTGGCCTTATTGATCTCTAAGTTGTTCTTCTTATATATATCGCCAGCTCGTTTAATTGGCGTTGAAGACCAATCGGGGTATAGTCCATCAGAATGAGGTCATCCGTGTAGAGCAGTTTCAGGATCTTAACCTTCCCTACTGTAGGTGGGAAAGACTGGATTTTCTGGTTGGTTTCTTCAATGTCCCAGAGATATGAGTTAAACAGGGTTGGTGCAAGAGGGCAGCCCTGTTTCACTCCTCTGGCTGTTGGAATTAACTCAGATAACGCCCCCCCTTGATTTAAACGCACTCTGATAGAAGTGTCTTGATGAAGGGCTCTGATAGGCCCTAAGATGCTTACGGGGCAATTTCTTGTTAATTTTTCCCAAAGAATTTCGCGATTGACCTGGTCAAAAGCCTGGACCAGGTCAATGAAAGCAAGGTAGATCTTTGGACTGCCTTCGTGGATCTTACTTTTTAGAGTTGTTAGTAGGAGAATATTTGGTGCCGTTCCCCCATCTTTCACAATCCCTGGTTGTAAAGGGTCCTTGTGTCCCATAGTCCTCGACAATTTTTGGAAATTTTCGAGCAACAATGAGCCAAACACTTTCCCAACTACATGAAGTAGTGCAATTGGTCAGTAGTTTTTAGGTTGATCTCTGGGTCCCAATTTGTAAATCGGGACAATAGTTGCTGTAGTCCATGAAGTAGGTATCGATCTTGTCTTGATACAGTTTTTAATTACCTTGTGGATGAAGGTTATCCATTCTGGAAGGTGTTCCCTCAAGTCTGCATTGGTAATCCCGTCGGGCCCCTGGGCCCTTGAATCGTTCAGTTGAGCAAGTTTTCTTTTTATATTTTCCTGATCCTAGGTGTTCTCCCATGATGTTTTTAGCAGGTATTGAATTTTAAGTGAGTTTGCCCGTTCTTGTTTGGGCACGTATGGGTATCCCACTTTCCGGAATAGCTGTGTGAAGTGAGACAACCAGGCTTCTTCTCCCACAAAGTTATGTGTTGAGTTGATTTGTGAGTCTGTGGTGGTTCTGATTAGAGTCCAAAAATCTCTATTTTCCTACTACACACTGTTTTCAACATGCTAGCAGCATCAGCTTGATTCATATTCGCTTTGTGCTATCTTAGCCAACTTTTATAATTCCTTGTTACTACTTTTAGTTCATTTACCAATTCAGGGGAAGGTGTTTTATTTACTTGGCGCTTTAGTTTCCTTAATTTTTTTCTCTCCTCAACACTTTTGTTGAATTCATGTAAATGGGTTTTTGACTTAATATTTGGCCAAGTCTTTCTTTTAACTTCGTAGACTTCTAGCAGAGGTTGGTAGTCGATGTTATTTTCCAGGCCTACTTGCTGGTTTGTTCTACAGATGTTTGTGTATGAATCTGTAAATTCTACGACTGCATTGGCCAACATCCTTAGCTTTGTACCCCCTTTACACGTCTCAATCTCTGCTGCCATTTTAGATCTGGCTTTTCTTGTAGTAGTCCATCTTACCTTTAGGAGGTTGTGGTCACTGTTAACTGTTCTCACCACCTCATACTCAGTTATAATTTTGAGTAGCTTGTTGGAGACGAACATATGATCTAAATTTGCTGTCGAGTTGTTTCTTTCCCATGTCGGTGTTCTCGGGTTGTTCTTGTATATTGATGTTTCTAAGCTCTGGAGGTCCCAAGAGGACGCTGTCTTGATCCAAAGATGACCACGTACCCTATTCAGTGGTACCTTTTTACCAGTCGCATGCGACTGTTTCACTTTAGGGCAGACCGCGCTAAGATCACCACACAGGATGATGTAGTTTGGTGTCCATTCCGTATGTATTCTTTCCAAGATGTTCACTGCCATGTTCAGATAGTCCTCGTTTTTGATCACTGCAGGGTTCCAATATGTGTTCAACACAATTATTATTTCCTCCTTTTCTTTATCTTGGCTCTTTTCTGACAGGAGCCTTGACCATTTCAGACATGACACTTGGAAATGGATGTTTGTGATCACCGATTCTGCATAGCATAATCCTGAACCTGATCTAATGGCGGTCAACAAACCTGAGGAAGGTCGGCCTTTTCCTGAACGAACCGCTGGAACCAGGTAGGTTTCATAGCCCTCCAGAAATGGCTTCTTCATTAGCCATGTCTCCTGGAGGCAAATGATGTCAAACTCTCCCAGGTTAACATAACTTTTTTCCAGTAGATGGCTAAACCCACGAGTATTCCTACATGCTATAGTAATATCGTCCCTTTCCGAGGCCTTCAAACCATCAACCCCAGCGTCCCTCATGCTGTACTTCTGTGCCTTGCATGACTAGCTTCTTTCTTCTAGGCTAGCTTCTTTCTTCTAGAGCTTTTGTAGTCCCCGCCCCTCTTGCTTGCACAACTTCTTCTCCTTCCCCGAGTTCTATATTTGCGGCTGTTCGATCCTTGTCCTTTTCAATAACTTCTTGAGCAAATGTGATTTTTATCCTCCGAAGGGGGCCTTTTGGGTATCTATCATTGTTCGCTTCATCCTGGTAAATGTTGCCCTTTACTGTAGCTTTATTTGATTTCTCACTTTGGACAACCCTTTCTAGGGAGCTACATTGATTCTCATTCATGGTAACTTTCTTTCTCTGAGTCAACCTTTTAGTTGGTCGCAGTACCGTGTCCTCCTGACAAATGGACCGCTCCCGTTGTAATGACCGCAAGCACGCGTTTTGAGTCGGTAATTGCTGTTGTTGTTCTTAATTAGTCCCGGTTGATCGACAATCCCACAGGTCGTAACCTAGCATATGAAAACTTTCTTGTTCCGAAATCAGCATTAGTCTGATTATGGGTGATGGAATATGCAAGTAGACACAGTCTCTTTTACCCGTGGAGCTAAACTCCACAATCTTGATGTCATCCGTGTTAATCTGTCTCAGTCTTGGAATACAGTTGATTAATGCCATAATGTTTTTCTGATTCAAGATCAAATTATCTCGAATCTCCCCTACCCGTTCCAGCTTAAAAGTCCTTTCGCTCCCTAAGTTTTTGCTGTACGGGATATGGGTAGCTTTTTCTTTAACTGTGTTTTTTTTTCTGTCGTCTCTTACATTTTGTCCTCTGTGTTGATCTGATATTGGTCTTCTCTTTTCCTCTTTTTTATTATAGACTACTGAGTGGGCCTTCTCCCTGCTCTGGTAGTTGGTCTCCCGGTTAGTAACTGGTGATGTAAGCCTTAATTTTATTGCCGAAGTGGTCCCTCGGTTTCTTTTATAATCGTTCTCTAGGTTCTCACTTTCCAATGGGTGCGGGCTCAGAGTTTTCTTTCCACCATAGGCTTGTATTGCCATTTCCCGTCTTTCTACCAAAATAAGGTATGGAGTCAGTTCTTGAGTATCTTGATTTCCTTCGTTTCCACAGTCTTTTACCCAGGCCTTTGGTTTTTGGATCTCTCGTGGGGATTCTAGCTCTGGACTCTCAACCGAGTATACCGATAGATCTAATAGATCAGTGGCCTCTTCAGATTCATTGAACTCCTGATATTTCCTTACTGATCCGTTAACCAGGCTACGGTCTTCTTGGTTGGGTGGTTCTGTAACCTGGAAGACCACCGATCTGTTTCTTATCTCCTTTCCGTTACCGGTTTGGATTCTCTGGATATCTGTTTGGCCCTTTGTTAGGTCCAGTTTTGAGGGTTGATCTCCTTGATATTTCGTGGTTCTTTTGCCCTTTACAAAGAGCGGATATGTTTTCAAGTTCATCCCTCATTTACCAGAAGCTCTGTTATCGGAAGACCCCGAGGGGTTAGTCCCTCGGAGTTTGATTTGTGACTCGGTTTCTGGTTCATCTGCAATTTCTACCGTGGCAAGTGTACTAGTTTCCACCGGCATAATTACACAGCCATTAGATTGTTGTTTCTTGGTAGTGGTCTGGAGGGGGGGAGCGGGAACCCTCTGTTCTTTCCGTACTTTTGTTGTAGAGACTGTTTTGAAAGCTTCACAAATTTCCCCTAAGGGGGACAGTTGGGCTGTTTCGTTCTGATGTTCTGTCAATGGTTGACCTTCCTCTTCAGGGCTAGTGTTTGAGGCTGCTATGGTTTGTTCCTCAGTCTGTACAGCAATTGAAATATTTCCTAAAATCAGCTCACTCCTCTCTCCCTCCGTTTGTTTCTCTAGATGTCCTGTGATCTCGTTCTGTGATTTGTTATTTACATCAAGCCCCTCTCTCTTGGCTTCCAGGGCTGTAATGTATCCTTCGATGTAGATCATTTTTGTGTGCAGCATTGCCGCCAGGGTCGTGTAATCCTTTAAAGTATCGTGAATCGATTCATATAGTTAGGGCAAGAGTTATAGCTGCCATCACTGAGAAAATATCCACTTTCTTTGTGGGAGTTTCTTTCTTGTTGCTGGAAGACATAATTGAGGATCTTCTACTCTGCAGCGGAGAAGGTAACTGAGTACCGGTCGTATTGTTCACACCCAGCTCTTTGTTTTTTGTATGCTTCTCTACTCCGCTATCCTCTTCCAATGGAGCTCTAGCTGATGTCTTCTGTTTAGGTTCATTCGTAGTCGATGCTTCCTTTCGAACGGGTGTCAGATTTGTTTCATTTCGGGGGGAGTCATTACCACATACTAGAGACTCAGTTACTTCTTGGGTGGAGTTTGTGTCCAACCTCTTGTCTGTGTCTGTCTTGGTGTTTTCACAGAGAACCGAGTCGCGGTAATTTGCCGGGTTGTTATTACTAACCGCAGAGCTAAGAATATGTGGGTTCGAGTTTTCCTCCTGTGATTGCCTATTTGGGGCAGGTAGGGTCTGACAATGGTCCTTAGCAGGGACACACAACAGCGTAAGGAAGTGTCAAACTTGTAAAAAATAAAGGATCAAACATCACTGGGAGTAAAATAAATGAAATATATTTTAAAGTAGTATTAACGTCATACATATTATTTTTAAATGAAAAAGGTGCATGAACAAACAAATCAAATGTAATAACGTCCAAATGAAAATCCAGTGTACGTAAACAAAAGATGGAAAAGTCACAAATAAAGTCCATGTCCATAAATGATTTTTAGAAAGCAAATCGAAATGAAAAAAAAAAAACATTCCAATATGGTGAACAGAAAAGTGGGGAAAAAAATTAGAACTATTTACAAATGAAAGAGGTACAATGTCCCAAATGCAGCCCAAACCATGAAATAGAACTCCACAAGATGAAAAAAATGAAACTATGTACAAAAAGTGGAGCACAGTCCAAACACTCCAAAGAAACATAAAATGAAAAGGAAACTTATATCTAAAGAACTATATACAATGGCAGCGGGCTAGTCCTTCTCCTCACCATGCTCCCTCAATGTCTCGGCCAGGGCATCATCGAACAGTGCATCCAAAAACCTGAGGCGGGCCTCCGCTCTCACCTCGAGGGGTTGCAGGGACTCCAACATGCTCATCTCCCACTCCCTGCAAGTCTGCTCGAGGACCTCAGCCTGCCTCTCTGCCCGACGCAGTGAAATCTCATGGTGAGTCTTGCCTCCCGTGCCCGCTGCCGCTCTGCCCGGATCTGCTGCCACAAATGCTCCAACACGGAAGAGATACTTTGGTTAAGTCCACGTTTGCCTCCTGCCTGATGGCTGATACCTGCCTCCCTGAGATGGTATGCCCCGGGTACTGTAGCCTCCTACTATGAGCCTGCTGCTGCCCAATAGCCCGGTGCCTGCTCCTTAAGGACAACCTCCGGTATGATGACAACTACCAGCGCTGTCGTGCACTTGCCCTGCTCCATGGTGCCTGCTCTCCCTCCATTGCCACAGCTCCTGTCACCGGCTGGATCTGCGTGGTGACCACCTCGGTTGATCCAACTACGACTCCCAACTCCACCAGACTGGCCACCGGGGTTGGGACAGGTAAACAGGGTGTCATTCTAGAAAAATGGATACCTCTACTTTGTGACCACAAACGTATTTTGGTGGCCGTTTAGGTGCTATTTGTGTCCTGGGAGCCGACATGCTCTAGCGGGGTCAGCAAAGTGGGGCCGTAAGAAAAGCATAATTCAAGCCTTTAGCGGTATTATTCTAACATATTCTACCATATAACGAGACTGGCTGGCAGCTGTGAAATGATTAGATGCCCTGCAGCTCTGCTTCAAGGCTACATTCGGGAAGGAGCCGGGCATTCTTCCTGGCGCTGCCTACGTTTGTGTTTCTGCGAACTCTTGTTATCCTCACGGCCCTGCAGCCTTGTCCTTTTCACATACAGACAACAATGTTTCACAGTCGAGCAGTGTAAGCGGAAAATATACTGCAAAGCAATAGGAACAGAAAGCAATGAGCAATGGTTAGAAAACAAAATGTCGATTCTTGTTACATCAAAATGGCTGTTCATTGGCAAACTCGAAAACCTATATTTTGTCATATCGTGCATGAGACGGTTGGCCCACGGCCACCAAAATGCGTTTGCGGTCTCAAAGTAGAGGTATCCGTATTTCTAGACTGACAAACCTTCCTTTGGCCGTATGCCAAACGTCTCATCTATTTATTGAAACCTCCTCTAGTGATGATGAATCTGAAGTACTTATGTCTGAGTCTTGCATGCTTTGGTGGACATCATTGTCTTCATCAATATCTATTGCCATCAACTCTTTTACCGCTCTCATCTCATTTGGGTCTGGGTCAGTTCAATCATGAGGTTGTTTTTTCTTTGTTATCATATGCATGCATCCTTCCGAACATCCCTCAGTTACCTCAGCGCAAACTATGGGTAAACAATGTATACAACAACAGCATGTTAGGAATATTCCAAACACCACTACTAATATTGAGATCAACTTCCATCCCCAAGATCGTAGTATTCCCCAAAACCAAGATCCTATTCCCCAGCTCCCTTCTCCAGTGGGGAGTTCAGAGCTTAGGACGTGCATTTTCTTTATTGCTTCAAAGATCTTGGGGGAATAGTCATCGACATAAACGCAACATGCTGATCCCACTAATTTGCAAATTCCCCCACGATCAACCAGGATCACATCGAGAGCCATTCTATTTTGCAGCGTCATTAACCTGATTCCTCTTTCTTCCAACGTCATGTTAAATAATATATCTGTTGTTGTGTTTATTGTATTCTTTAGGATTCTGGACAGTTGCTTTATATTATAGGAGTACACTATCTGCCCTAAGAATGGAATTAATGATTTTGCTACATCAGTTGCTATTAAAACACCTTCGTCAGTCCTTTTGACTCTAGTTCTAGATAATCTGGCCATGGCTGCTGTTTCTAAGAGGAATACTCCTGGGAACAGTAGCCTTAGGTAACATGTGCCTCCCCAGTTTCTGGGCAACCAAGGGTATGCTTTCTCTCCACATATAAAATAAACTGGATCACCTACGTATACTGGTTCTATTTCCCATTTTAGTACCACTGTATTCATACAACCAGTATATGTTCCAACTGAAAAAGAGCCTTTCTTTTTTAGACAAAAAGGGACAGTTCTTGGGCTATAATTCACCGTGTAAAATGGGGGAATTGCATCTTTGTTCCCTTCTGTTCTTACACGGAATGTCATTACAGAGGTTTTTTCTGGTGGGGATAATCTATCTCGTCTATTTTGTCGTGTTGTACTTTTCCTCGTAGGCTCCGGGGCTATTACTTGTGCTTTATGAAAAATTGAACAACCAACAGGCTTCATTATTATCTCCTCAAACTCATTCATGTTGGTTCTGTCTAATTGACCCGTATTACTCTAATTCCATTTCCCATAGAACATTGCACCTAAAGATGCACTACATGCAGAACTTAATGGTAATGGCTGCACATACCACCCTATTCCTTTCCTGGCATGCTGTGGTAAATGGGCATATACCCAGCAGTTTGTTTTCTTCAGGATTGCATGTGACATGTTCATTATCAGCAATAAGGTGTTATTTCCAAAACCTTCCCTGTGTTTTTTTTCCATTGGGGGTAGGGTATAAGTGAACACCTGAACCGGGCTTTCAGTAGTGGATATATTACTTATTGGTAAAAACATTTCTAATGGGTGTATTGTTTCTACCCACCATAATATTAGGGCTGTCGATATTGGTGCTACCAAGCTCATAAAGCACATTATTATCATTAGTACCAGCATACAATTAGTTTTACCATGCGTTTCCTTAAGCTTATAGTCTTTATAATTGAGACTCATTCTCAGCGGTGGTGGTGCAGGAGGAGGCTGGAACCGGTCCCGGCATGTTTCTCGTCGTCCTTCTTTTTTTTTTTTTCACAGTTCGTTGTGGATATCTCTCTTCGTCCCGCTTACTCTGATGTTAATAAGTTCAATGGAATTGTCACAGTTCAGTTCTGCCTGTCTCTTTTTTAGCCTGGATTCGATTATTCGTTTTTAGGCGAGATCACTTGACCCCTCTTATACTGCTCAGAGGTTCTTCGATCAGTTATCTTATCGCCTTAGTATCATGTGCGCCCAGCTTGTCCGCTCTGGTTCTGGACACATGTACTGTTAATCAGTTATCTCAGTTGCCATAGCACCATGCGCGCCCAGTTTGTCCGTTCTGGTTCAGGACACATGTACTTTTTATGATCGCACCGAGGAGCCGCGGGTCTTGAATTGTCCGACTTGCACAACTCTCACGCTTCTCTCCTCTACACCTCCGGTTCCTTCTCCGTCCATGAGCTGAACCAGAGGTTGACATAAACACCAAAAGAACTGCGGATCACTTTGTCTTCCGAGGCCGCAGGTTGTATCGCCTTGCTCCTGGTATCGTATGATCCGTGAACAGTGCTGGTGCACTTCCAGATTCAGGCTCGAAGTCAGCCTGTGGCGCTACTGCAGGTGCTGGTGTGCGCCGCGCCAATGATGCAGATCCGTTCTTTGGCGTGCTGGCAAGTGCTGGTGGGCGCCAAAGGGGTACACAATTGGGTTTTGCTGGTATTTGCAAGGCAGATTTTGCATCGGTCAGCAGTGATGTTGATTCTGCTGGGCAACGTTGGGGCACTCTTTGCCAATCGTCTCAGGCTTTGTTTCGAGTTTCTCTTCTCGTTTTGGCAGATTAGGTGGCTGCTCACTGGCAACAGTTTCGTTTCTGGGACCGCTGTCTCTTTCCGGTCATCAGTGTCAGGCAAGTCTTTCAGTGCAGTTGGAATCTTCTTGGCATGGGTGGCATGGATCCACGACTTCCTTCCATCCACCTGTATTGCCGTCTGCGTTGTCAAAAGTACTTGATGGGGCCCGCGCCACCTGGGTGGTAATGATGACTTTCTTTCAAAGTTCTTTAGCAGCACCCAGTCTCATGGCTCCAGCGCGTGCCCCGGACCGGTGTATCTCGCTGGTAATGCCTCCTGCACCTGCTGATGAATCAAATGCAATTTCTGCATTAAAAGGCCACAATAAGTACTAAGCACAGGATGTTCTATCTCACTTAGTCGCTTTGGCTGAGGTGCGCACCAAACATTTGCTGGCCTCCCCATTACGATCTCGTATGGGGAGAGCCCAGTTTTAGCCTGTACAGACATACGCATCCATAATAGTGCTATTGGTAATGCATCCACCCAACTCAACTTGCTTCCTGCACAAATCTTGCTAATCTTTGATTTAAGAATTCCGTTGTGCCTCTTCACAAGACCGGCAGAACTCGGATGCATTGAACTATGGAATCTCTTATCAATCTGGATACCAGCACATATCTGTAATACCACTGCACCCACAAAATGCGGTCCATTATCAGACCATAGGACTCGGGACAAGCCAAATCTGGAAAAGTACTCCTTCAATATTACTTTTGCCTTACTCATTGCCGTGCAGTCTTTCAAAGGATATGCCTCCACCCACTTACTGGGCCTCATTACAACCCTGGCGTTAAGGGGTTAACGGCGCCGTAAAAGGCTGCGGCGCCGTTAAACCCTTAACGCCCGATTCACACTTTAACGCCTGCTTTTTGCAGGCGTTAAAGTCCAACCCGCTAAGGGACCTTGGTGCTATTTACGGCACCGTAATTTACGGTGCCGTAATTAGCGCCTTCCACATTCCCATTGAGCCCTATGGGCCAGAAATGGAAATGGGGAAGGGGCCATGGTGAATGGGGATTTACCGCCCCGCCAACCTTGGAATGGGGCGGTAAATCCGCCATCCACCATGGCGCAATCCGGCATGGACCATGGTGCTAATAGCACCATTGTCCAACGCCAGGGTTGTAATGAGGCCCACTGAATGCACAGATCTCACCACCAAGACGTATTTTAAGTTTTGGCACCTCTACATCTCTATGAAATCAAAATTATTTACCTCAAATGGCATGGAGGGCGGGCCAAAACCTCCTGTTGGAGTCACTGTTCCTTTCCCTACATTGCGTTGCAAACACGTGATACAGTTCTGCACCAACCTCTCTGCATTCTTTTTTATGTTTACATTCTGCCAAACTGTAGAAAGGTGCTGTATTATTTTCTTCGCACAGATGTGCGTAGGGCTGTGGGCCATTGTGACCATTGCAGTCACATACGAATTTGGCAACATCCAGTTTCTAGTTCCCTTGTCCACCCAACAACCCTCCAAATCCAACTCAGCAGATCCCTCTGCCCACCCCTGTATTTCTTCGGCCGTAGCCTCGGCCTGCATTTCTTTGACAGTGGCAACTCCATTTTCTATCATACAGGGTACTTCCTCTGTCTGAACCGTCATCATTCTGGTATTCAAATCAGTGGCAGTTTGTTTCTCAATTCTGTCTGCAAACGCATTTCCCTCTCCTACTTTGCATGTTACTTTTTTATGTGCCTCGCATTTCACTATTGCTAGGCGCTTTGGAAACGTGAGTGCAGACAGCAATCGTACAATCAAAGGGCCATGTTGAATTCTGGCGCAATGTGATGTCAGAAACCATCTCTTAGCCCAGAGTCGACCAAAATTATGAACTACTCCAAAAGCATACTGACTATCAGTGTATATATTCACATTCAAATTTTCAGAAATCTCGCAGGCTCTGGTCAATGCTATTATTTACGCGGCTTGTGCTGAATTATAGTGAATTCCTTTACTTTCTACAACACTCTCTAGAGTAGTGATAGTGCATGCAGCAGTTGTTGTGCCATCTGGTCATTTAAAACATGAGCCGTCACAAAATAACTCTCCATCCGGCTCTTTCTGTGGAATATCACTTAAATCAACTCTTCCCTTGGTTTCTTCCTCAGTGACCATTAAGCAATCGTGGGGGAGTAATTCATTCTCCCCAATTTCTTTTATGGTTAGTGGCATTAATTCTGCAGGATTCAAAGCGCTACACCTCATAATTTGGATATGGGGCGCGAACAAGATAATCTCATACCTTGTCAATCTAGCAGAGGTGAGGTGTTGCGTCTGTGTCCTATTTAATAGAACGTCTATGGCATGTGGCACCATCAGAATTAAAGTGTGCCCCAATACCATTCCTTCGATTTGTTTCACTGACGCAGCAGCCGCTGCGACAGATCGCAAACATCGTGGTAGTGCGCGCGTTACAGGGTCGAGCGCAGAAGAAAAATAGCCGCACGGCCTATTTCTTCCACCTTGTTCCTCTGTCAAAACCGCCAATGCACATCCTTCACTTTCACACACAAATAGTCTAAAAATGTTTTCATAGTTCGGCGTACCCAAAACTGGAGCCGAGCATAATGCACTTTTCAATCCATCAAATGCTTTCTGACATTCCTCATCCCACTGCAAAGGCATAACCGCATCCTTTCTAGTTTAAATTCACTAATGGTTTCACAATTAACGCAAAATTACCAATCCATTGTCGGCAATATGAAGCCATGCCTATTATGACTCTGACTCCTTTTTGTGTCTTTGGAATAGGCATACAAGAAATACTTTCTATGCGTTCTGGCGTTAGTCTTCTCCCACCTTTCGAAAGTAGGTTGCCCAAATAAGCCACCTCCTTTCGATTATACTGAAATTTCTTCAAACTAGCTTTATGGCCTTGTGCCGCTAGGTGTGACAGTAGTAATACAGTGCTTTCTTTACAAATCTCCTCTGTGTCTGCAGCTAGCAATAGATTGTCTATGTATTGCAAAAGTGCACAACCCACTGGTAATTCCAGCATGTCTAGCTGCTCTTTTAATGCTCTACTGTAAATACTTGGACTTTCCGTATAACCTTGCGGAATCCGTGTAAATGTAAATGATCGTCCTCCTAATGTGAATGCGAACAGATATCTACTGTCCTTGTCCACTGGAATACTGAAGAATGCGGTTTTCAAATCCACTACACTAAAATATTCTGCTGAAACAGGTATCATTGTCAATATTGTAGTGGCGTCTGGCACTAGAGGAAATTGCGGATCTACTACCTTATTCAATGCGCGTAGATCAATTATGAAACGGTATGGTACCTCATTACCTCCTTTTTGATAAACCGGAAGAATCGGGCTGTTGCATGTACTGCCTGTGATTTCCTCGATTACCCCTAATTTCACCAAATCTGTAACAATACTCTTCAATCCTTTTTCACCTTCAACCGAAATTTTGTATTGGGGTATTCGCGGTAGGGTAACACCTTCTTTCAAAATAATCTTTACTGGCTCTATCTTTAAACATCCTACATCGTTGTTATGCATTGCCCATATACAGGTTGGCACTTTACTTAGTTCCCCTGGTAACGCTTCGGACATGAATTCTGACACAGGGGCATCGTGTGGCCATATCGTTAGAAACACTCTGTCTGCCGTGCAATGTATAACAGAACCTAGTTTTTTCAACAAGTTTAATCCCAACACATTTTCTCCACAATGTTCTGTTAGAAGGAAAGGACAATGTTCAGTAAATGGTCCTATGGTAACTGGGACTGGTTTGGACACTAGGTTTATGACTGGTGTACCTGCAAACCCTATGGAAATATTCTTTCGCTCTGACAGTGGTATATCCGGAAACAAGTGATGGTCTATTGGACACTTCTGTGCTCCTGTATCTACAAGAAAGCGGTGCTCCTCATTCCCGACTCTCATTTCTACGTAGGGTCCTCTCTGATTCACGGGAGTGGACACTGGTTCCGACCCCTGTCCTGGGCTCTCCTACTGGGGAAATAACACATCGTCCGATGTGTAATCATTACTATTACTGTAATACGTGTTTGGCTGTGTATCGAAAACATTTCCACTCTTCCCTCTATTTCCCCCACTCTGATTTCCATACTTTTGATTTTGCTGTCCCTGACTCTGGTTTGGGGCATTTTGGTTTTGGCCTTGGTTTTGATTACCTCCGTTATTATGATGTTGCTGCATACTATTCCTATTTGTTCCATTTGCTCCTGGGTGTCCTCTATGCTGTCTCCTCTGTCCAGACCCATTTCTATACTGCAGATGCTGACATTGCGCTCGCCAATGTCCTTCCTCTTTACAATATGCACACTGATTCGGTCCCACTGTTCCCCCATGCATATTCGAATTACTCCTTCCTTGTGCGTTCCCTCGCCCTCTATTATGTCCCACTACTTGCTGCATTAATACTCGTGTCTTTAGATTTACCCTATCCCTCTCTTCTTTTTCTTTTCCCGCAGTCACTCTGCACTCATAATATTGGGCCATATGCAGTACTTCGCCCAACGTTTTTGCTTGCCATGCACTCTCTGATGTCATTATTAGATCCTGAATTGGAAGTTTTAACCCCCTCCCATATTTGTCTACAAATAACCTCTTCCCTGCTTCTGAACCCAGTGTTAGGCAGAAACCTGTGCAGTTCCCTCTGGGACCACTGCAAAAGATTTAGGACTACAGGTGTTTGGCAGTAAACCCACTTGGTAGCAGTCTGTACCACACAGATTCACTTGGTAGCTGTGGCAGAGCAGTCAGACTTCCCCAAGAAGAGTTAGGCAGTATACAGAGTATTCACAATAGGTCAAGAGAACACAGTAGAACAAACAAACAATGACCAGGGCTTGGTGTAAAAGAGATATAATTATTTATGTAAACCCACATCTAGAAAAACACACAGGCACTAATAGTAAGCAATTCAAAAACACGGTCACTAAAAGATATACACTCCCTTAAAAGAATATTAGACAAGTCTTAAGTATGCTGGGGAACAGGCACCGACCCGAGATGAGAGGTGAAATCCTTGTAGAAATCAGGTAAGTCTTTAATGAGAGTTTTTTGGTAATGTCTTTTCATTCGCTCATTAACGCTAATGTCTCTTTTTACCCTTAGGGGCTGGAGTCCGGAAATGCCAGGATGCGGCGCGGACCAGAAATGGAGAGGGAATGAATCAACAGGTAAGTCTTAACATGGAGATTTAGCTTTCCTTATTCCCTTCTCTCTCTCACCTTTTGTTCTGGTCTTTTTCTTCCTAGGCGCTGGGGCGTGACTGCGAATCCGGATGATCGCTGCTGAACAAGGAGGCGCCCTGTAAAGGTGAGTGGAATGCGGCGCTGCAGCGATCGACGCGATGAGCTTTTAAATAAAAGTCTTCCTTTTCAGGATTGTCGGCGCGAAGTCTCCGGGATGCGGTTTTAGCAGGTAAGGACTTTTCCTTCTTCTGTTCTCTTCTTCTCTTCCTTTGCAGGTGATCCAGGATACTGGCAGGCGTGGCAGAAGTCAGGATGCAGGAGCAGACACGGTGAGCGTCCAGCTGCTAGATGCAGAACAACGCGAAGCATGTGTGGCTGTTCGGGTGGGGTTTAAATAGCCTTGGAAGAAGTTCCAGGTATGTATCCTTCCTCCAATCAGGTATGTATCCTTCCCCGACCACGCCCGATGGTAAATTAGTCCCACAGGTAAAGTAGTTCCTTTCAGGCCTCAAGGAGGCCGGGATCCTGCAGCATGGTCTGCATCAGGTAAGTGCACCCAAGCACTCCCATAATGAGCCTGGCGCCTATGGCGCCAGGACTGATGTCTTTTATGAGCCTGGCGCCATAGGCGCCAGGACACTGTCCAAAGGGCCCCTATATGGGGTTGCTGGGTCCTTCCTTGGGGACTGGATGTCCGCTTTCGGGGACGCAGGGCTTGAACCGGCTCCCCGGGAGCGGGCATCATGACAGCACTCCCCCCCAAGGCCCCTCCCAAGGTTGTTCCCTCCGGGGGTTTTGGTTTGTCTGGGAAGAGTCGGTGGAATTTCCTGACTAATTGAGGTGCATGCACATGGTCGCTGGGTTCCCACGACCTCTCCTGAGGTCCGTACCCCTTCCAATCAATTAGGTAGAACAGTTTTGACCTAAACATTTTTGAGTCTAAAATATTCTTCACTTCGAATTCGGGCTCCCCATCTATTAGAATAGGTTCTGGAGGTTTGAGTAGTCGGGTTCCGGGTACCACTGGTTTCAGAAGTGACACATGAAAAACAGGGTGAATTCGCATACTAGCTGGTAAATCAAGTTTAACAGCTACTGGGTTAATTATTGCCGTAATAGAATAAGGTCCCAGATATTTTGGGTTAAAAGTTCGAGGCCCTTTGAGTGGTAAATGTCTGGTAGCTAACCACACTTGATCCCCAATCTGATACGGAGGTGCTTCACTCCGATGTAGATCAGCATTCTCCTTGTATTTTCTCTTGGCTTGTTGTAAATGTGTAGTTGCCTCTTTAAAGGCTTGGGTAATTGTAGAATGCAGATGTTCTACTGCAGGCATTCCGAGGTTCTGAGGTGAGTCAAGGTTTGAGGTTCGAGGGTAATGCCCAAACAAAGTATAAAAAGGACTGTGGCCAGTTCCAGAGTGTACCGAATTATTATATGCGTATTCGGCTATCCAAAGAATGTCTTTCCAGTTGCTTTCAGATTGCTGTAACATACACCGTAAGTATTGCTCAAGGGTCTGATTTGTCCTCTCGGTCTGACCATCGGTCTGAGGGTGGTGACTGGTCGATAATCTTACGTCGATCTGCGCCATTTGACAACATTTGCCCCAGAAGTGGGAAATTAATTGGCTTCCCCGGTCAGAGATTAGTATAGATGGGAATCCATGTAGCCGAACAATATTTTCGAGGAATTCTTTGGCTAGGACAGAAGCTGAAGGTAAACCTTTCAAAGGAATAAAGTGGGCCATTTTGGAAAACAAATCCACAATTACCAGAATAGTATTGTACCCCGAACAAGGAGGCAGGTCCGTAATAAAATCCATTGATAGGGTGTGCCAGGGTGCTGGCGGTATGTCTAGAGGTTGAAGGAGACCGGCTGGTCTTTTCTTTTGACTTTTATTTTGGGCGCAAACACCACAGGACATCACAAAAGATTTAACATCTTTTCGCCAAGAGGGCCACCAAAATTGTCGTTTCACCTTTTCCTCTGTCTTGGCAATACCGGGGTGTCCCTCTATTAATGTATCATGATAACCGGAAATAACTAGTTTGTGTAATTCCTTATGTGGCAGGAATAAGCCTCCTTGGAAATAAGGTAAACCATTATCTATGGTAAAGTCTGATCCCTTTTGTATCCAATCCTGTAAGGTTGTAGGGTCCAGGAGTTGTTTCACTCTGGCTTGAATGTCTTCAAGCGTCTGTAACAAAGTCATGCCTAGAATCCTCTGTTCGGGAATTATTGGTACTGGTTTTGAGTTTGTATCAGATTCTCCCATTCCAATTCGGGATAAGGCGTCTGCTTTGCCATTCTTGAAGCCAGGTCGATAGGTAATCACGAAATCAAATTCAGCGAAAAACAAAGCCCATCGGAGCTGCTGTGATGACTGAGCCTTGGCGGTTTTCAAATACTGTAAATTCCGGTGATCAGTGATCACTGTGATGGTATGTCGAGCGCCAAGCAGATAATGCCGCCAGGCTTTAAAAGCGGACTTATTGGCTAACAGTTCTTTGTCCGTGATTGCATAATTAACCTCGGGTGCCGAGAATTTTCTGGACCAAAATGCTACGGGAAGCAGTTGGTTGGTTTCGGGATCTCTTTGGGACAGGACAGCTCCCATGGCTAGACTGGATGCGTCAGTCTCGACGACATACGGGCGATCTGGACGCAGGTGTTTCAATATAGGTGCAGAGGTAAACTTAGCTTTTAAATCCTGAAAGGCCTGCTCGGCTTCTTCAGACCATTCAAAATGTTTATTTTTCCTCAAGAGTGCAGTAATGGGTTGTACCACGCGTGAAAATTCCGGGATAAACCTGCGATAGAAATTGGCAAAGCCGAGTATGCTTTGAGCCCCTTTTACAGAGCTAGGTGATGGCCGTTTGAGGATGGCATTCACTTTTCTTGAGTCCATTCGGACTCCTTTGGGTGTCAGGATGAAACCTAGAAACTTGACTTCTGTGGTATGGAAAACACATTTCTCCAATTTAGCAAATAGTTTGTGTTGGCGCAGTTTTTCAAGTACTGCCCTGACGTGTTTTCTGTGATCAGATTCCGAAGAGGAGTACACCAGAATGTCATAGATATATACGACAACACAAACATCGATGAGTTCCCGAAGGACATCATTCATGAAGTATTGGAAGGCAGCCGGCGCGTTACACAATCAGAAAGGCATCACCTAGTACTCGAATAATCCGTATTTAGTACGGATGGCAGTTTTCCATTCGTCGCCTTCTTTAATTCGTACCAGATGATAAGCCCCCCGTAGATCTAACTTGGTGTATATGCAAGCGTCCTTCACCTGGTCAAGGAGTTCAGGGATCAGAGGCAGAGGATAACAGTTTTTAACCGTTATCTGGTTCAATGCGCGGTAATCGATACAAGTTCTAAGGTCGCCTTCTTTTTTGGGCACGAAGAACAAAGCCGAGGATGCCGGGGACTTTGACGGGCGAATAAAACCATTAGCTAGGTATTGATCCAAATATTGTCTCAAATGCAGATTCCCAGGTTCGGTAAGGGCATAAATCCTGCTACAAGAGGGTTGAGCACCGGGCACCAGATCGATTTGACAATCGTACGATCTGTGAGGAGGTAACGTGTTGGCCTGTTCCTTTTGGAAGACGTCCTGAAAGTCTTGGTATTCCGGAGGTAGTTGCATGGAGGCAGAGGTTACAGATGCTAGATTAATCTTCAGGTTTTCTGGGTAGCAGGTTTGTGTACAATCCGGGAAGGTTATTCTCTTAGCTCGCCAATCAATTCGAGGATTATGTGTCTCTAAACAAGGGATTCCAAGAATAACCTAAAACTGTGGAGCCTTGATTACATCAAACACAACACCCTCCCGATGGCCGTCGGGACCAATAAGAGTCACCTCAGTAGTGGAATGTGTTACCGGTCCAGAGGCCATTTCAGTTCCATCGACTGTGGTGATGACATCTTTGCTGGTTTTAGGACGGAGAGGGAGGTTAATCCTAGAGACCAATTCACGATCCTCATAGTTTCCAATAGCCCCACTATCGATGTATGCCTTTATTGCATGCAACCGCTTAGGCTGTTCTGGATCTACGAGAACCATTGGCACAATGAAATGCGAGGTCTGAGAGTTAGTTTTCAAGCTCGGCAAGCGGACCCCTACATTTGTCGGGCGGAGTCGTTTCCCGAAACAGAGTCTTCATGGTTTTTATCAGCGGCTCCTACCGCCTTTCGGGGCGGTTTTGCCGGGCAATCTCGTAGAAAGTGTCCAGAATTCCCACAATAAAGACATAATTTTAACTGCCGCCTCCTTTCAAGTTCCTTTTGAGTTAAGGGTCCTTTAACCCCTCCAATTTGCATAGGCTCAGAGACATCAACTCCCTATCAACTCCCTTGGGATTAGCATGGGTCTTGACCAACACCCGGGTCTCAAACCTGGACCGATCTGCTTTTCTGTTTTGAAGTCTGTGATCCAATTGGACCACTAAGTTTATATACTCTGTCCATTCTTGGGGCGGATTTACAACTTGGGCCAAGACATCTTTAAGTTCTCCGCATAGGCCTCGATAAAACAACGTGACTCTTTTATCCTCTGGCCATCCCGTTTCCACAATTAGTCTATTAAAGGTTGCAATATAGGATAGGAGGTCCTGATTGCCCTGTCGCAGGGATAGAAGTTCGTCATCCAGAGCCTGCCCCTGAGAGTGTCGAGCAAATAACCTTTCCATGCTTGCTTGAAACCTTTGAAAATCACGGAGAATCGGGTCATCTTGAGTAACCAGTGGAACTGACCAATCGGCAGCGCAGCCGCTGAGATATGACAATACAAAGGCTACCTTGGTCTGATCATTAGGGAAGGCCCCAGGTCTGCATAGGAAGTGCAAACGACACTGATTCATGAATACGGCGAATCGTTTGGGGTCCCCAGCAAAGCGTTCGGGTGGGGCCAGCGGCATGTTTCCAGGTAGATTAATCTGCAGAGGGTTACTGGAAACCACAGGAGCGGGGTTCCCTCCGGAACCGGGTAGAAGAGTTTGCCCAGCTTGACCTTGCAAAAGCTGTCTGGCCAGGTCATCAGTTCTTTCCTTTGATATTATTAATTCCCTCCTGAGGGCATTAGTCTCTTGACGAGCGGCATGTACTTCGGCCCGTAATTCCCCCAGTAATTGGGCCAACTGATCAGTCTCAGAACTTTACATAGCGCCTGGGTGGGAATTTGTAGGAAGGCTTCGCGTTCTGTAACGCTCACCTGACTCCCACGGAGGCGCTGGCCTGGTTCGCGCTGCTGTGACCTCTTCTAAGGTGATGCGCTAGGTGCGGAAGACGGACTGGACCGGGCCCCCAAATCTGGCTTGTCTGGCTCGCAGAAGTATCCTTCTGTAGGCGAAAATAGGGGATTAACTGTCTGCGGGGTAATGCAATCGGCCTCCCACTTTCCCCTCTCACCCTTCTCGAAACCCTTCTGTGATTCCTCGTAGCGACTCACCTTAGGGTCTGGAAGGACGAGCTCTCCATCCTGCTTCTGATGCAGGGGCGCGTAGGTATCCAGTTACTTCACTGGATTTTCGGATTGGTGAGAACCAAACTTGCTTAGCTTCCAGGTAAATTTTTCGATAAGAGGTTCCCCTTGTGTCCATGCATTAATGTACTAATGCTAGTGTCTTTTTCCCCATAGGGGCCGGGGTACGGAATGCCGGGGAACAGGCACTGACCCGAGATGAGAGGTGAAATCCTTGTAGAAATCAGGTAAGTCTTTAATGAGCGTTTTTTGGTAATGTCTTTTCATTCGCTCATTAACGCTGATGTCTCTTTTTCCCCTTAGGGGCCGGGGTCCGGAAATGCCAGGATGCGGCGCGGACCCGAAATGGAGAGGGAATGAATCAACAGGTAAGTCTTAACATGGAGATTTAGCTTTCCTTATTCCCTTCTCTCTCTCGTCTTTTGTTCTGGTCTTTTTCTTCCTAGGCGCTGGGGCATGACTGCGAATCCAGATGATCGCTGCTGAACATGGAGGCGCCCTGTAAAGGTGAGTGGAATGCGGCACTGCAGTGATCGACGCGATGAGCTTTTAAATAAAAGTGTTCCTTTTCAGGATTGTCGGCGCGAAGTCTCCAGGATGCGGTTTTAGCAGATAAGGACTTTTCCTTCTTGTGTTCTTTTCTTCTCTTCCTTTGTAGGTGATCCAGGATGCTGGCAGGCGTGGCAGAAGTCAGGATGCAGGAGCAGACACGGTGAGCGTCCAGCTGCTAGATGCAGAACAACGCGAAGCACGTGTGGCTGTTCGGGTGGGGTTTAAATAGCCTTGGAAGAAGTTCCAGGTATGTATCCTTCCTCCAATCAGGTATGTATCCTTCCCCGACCACGCCCGGATGGTAAATTAGTCCCACAGGTAAAGTAGTTCCTTTCAGGCCTCAAGGAGGCCGGGATCCTGCAGCATGGTCTGCATCAGGTAAGTGCACCCAAGCACTCCCATAATGAGCCTGGCGCCTATGGCGCCAGGACTGATGTCTTTTATGAGCCTGGCACCATAGGCTCCCAGGACACTCTCCAAAGGGCCCCTATATGGGGTTGCTGGGTCCTTCCTTGGGGACTGGATGTCCCCTTTCGGGGACGCAGGGCTTGAACAGGCTCCCCGGGAGCGGGCATCATGACACCCATAGCCCAAAAACACATTACCAATCAAAGGAATACCATTAATCATGTCCAAGAGTGGGAGAACAAGAGTCTCACTCTTGGCAGGAGGAAAAAAACAAACTCCAGAAATCCAGCAAAGCTGCTGGGGGACTCACTAGGTTAGGAAATTCAGCCCAAAGAGAGAATTCTCCCTAACACACACATCCTGCCCACTGAAGTCTGTGAATACTTCTTCAAATCTATTAAAATAATCTGTAGCCAACTCATCCTTGCCTTGTACACATGCAGACAATTTGTCCCATTGAATTATTTTCTGTGGGACAATTGTTTTTAACTTCTGTACTATACGTGCTGGTAACGCTGCCAGGTTTGCTCCTGGTGTCCCTCCAACCGCTTTATTTCTATCTTCTATTATCAAGTCCGCCCATGTAGCGCCAAAGGCTGTTGGGTCATCTACCTTCCTTATTTGTTTCCATATGTTTGCTGGCAGGATCACCGGGAATATTAGGTCTATATCACCCATAGTAAGCACGGATGATTGTAGGCAGAACTCTACTTCCTTGTAAAACCCTGCAGGATTCTTTCTTATATCAGGAATCGTCTGCTTTATGTTGTTCACCTCCTGTCTGGAAAAGGGGACATGCACATATTGGGCGGTGTAATGGGCTGGTGTCACCTGCGCCGCTGCACCTCCCACTGCAGGAACCTCCACTTTGGGCACAAAGGTAGGTGGGACCTCTCTCATAGGAAATACCCCACTTACCGCCCCTCCCCCTCTCTTAGATGTAACAATATTCCCAGATCCAACGATAGGGCTGTTTCTCCTGTCCCTCGCTCTAGTGCTCTTCTATATACTGCCATTATTTCGGGTGGGCTGGCCTTATCCCTTTTTATATCTTTTTCTAGTAAATGTTCAGCCATCGACTGTAGTGCTTTTCTTTTCATGGGCATGGAATATTCATCAAATATCTCGTGTATCTCCATTGTGGGGATACTAGGATCCGACATCCATCTAAACGCTTCTCGTATACATAATTTTAACTTATCTCCCCTTTGTACTGACGACATTGAATGTCGTCGTTGTATATATGGCTCTACAGTTTCCTTCCTATTTCTCCCGATATCCCTACTCCTGTACCCAGGTGTAGCAAACATTTCGGCATAATTCATCTTTAAGCTCAAAAAGTCTACATACATGTTCTCTCACTTCTTCATCCCTCTCCCTACAGCGAGCTAATGCATTCAAATCTAACAATTGCTGCGGTGGTAATTTCCCAATTAGCTGTTTCCATTTCTCCACCAAATATTCACCCATGCATTCCAACATTACCTGTCTTTTGTTGCTTTTACGGAAGTCATATATCGAAGCCAATGTTGTCGTCCCATCATTCCCATCTATATACATCTCTGCATGTTGCTGCAATTCCACCTTCCTTTCTTTGCTGATTGCGCTGTGGGTTACCCTCGTGCACCCCCGTTGGTCAGTCCCGCCTCTTGCCCCCGCAGTTTCAATTTCAACCCCAGGAGGAACGGACGGTACCGAGTCTGTGCCTGAGGCGCGAGGTGCGGATGGGACAATGGGAACAGGGAGCGTCTGTTGTGTGCCTGATTGACTAATAGGAAGTGTTACATGCGCGGTTTGTGGCTGCGGGAGGGCTTGAGCTACCGGAGGGGGAGCTTGAGCTACGGGCGGGGTCTGAGCAATAGCTACTGACGTGTCTGGTCTTACTTCTGATCTTGGGCCTTGTTTTGTATGGGTCAATATATTTTCTATCAATTCATCTGCTATGTGTAATTCTCTTTGTATATCTTTTCTATATCCAACTGGTCACGCTTACCTGTCCTTCTTAGACTCTCAGTCTACTCCTCCTCTTCTTTTTCTTCCGCTACTTCACCTTTCGATTTATGCCTGAGCGCATGCTTTGCTCTGCTTTTAAATCGGAGAATTGCTTCCTTTCTCCAGTCTTTAATAGTCTCAAATGCTGCAGGACGCGCTTTCTTTCTTATCAACACCCTTTCCAGGTTATCTTTCCTTGCGATCTCAAAACTACCATTAATCGGCCACTGATGGTCTTGTTGCTTTCTGGTTTGCCAAGTCTCACAGAATATTATCGCACCCACTCCATACTTCACATACATCTCATACGCCGGCGTTCCCCCAGGTGGTACAATTTGGCCATCTTCCAAAGATTGTCTACCACAGCGGAAAAACCCTGCTAAGGTGGACAATACCCCAGGCATGTTTTAACCTTCCCCCTGGTCAATCAACCTTACTTAGGGCGTTTGATTTTGCAAAGTCAACTCTCAACCAATATCAGGATACTTTGAATCGGGGAATGGCTCACCTGATTAATCAAGTCATCTGTATACTGACACACCAAAGGACGTCGTGTCTGCGTTTCTTGGCTTCCGCCTCGTTTCGGGACCCTCGCCTCCTTGTTCTCTAGCCAGGCACGTCGATCAGGGATCAGATGTGTGCAGATCTGCAAAGGGGTCTCTCATCACTTTTACAGGGCGCCCGAACACCTCTTGATCCTGGCTCGATCGTCCCGTCCTCGCCGTTCTCTGCCTTACTCAATTACAATGTTACGCGACGGAACAAGTGGGGGAGGGTCCCTATTCGGGCGCCATCTTGAAAGGGGCCCCTAGGGGACCCTGACGTCTATGGAAACAAGGCGAGTCACCACACACGATAGATACGCCAGACACAAGGTTGTATCCCCAAAGCTAGGGTTTATTGCAAAGCAAAAGTCTCCGTTGGCCAACTCGGTCTCACGCCCCGCAACGTGTATCTCTAGGCCTCGAGGGACACAAGAGAGTGAATTACGTACATCAGTTACATATATACAAAATGCATATCAAACAATCAGCTATGACATGTTTTAACACCCCCCTTTATTGGGTTTCTTTGAACTTGGTGTGATGATGGACATCTCCGATCACTATGACACCTTCAAACATCTATTCTAGTAACAATTTGCAATTTGTGAGTGCAAAGGCATCTTTCAATTGTTGAATAGAACACAGCGCTTCTGTTCTTGGAAGCGAACTACATACGGGGGGGAGTTGCATTCCGGACCTTGCTATCTATCAGGTGCTATTCGCGTCCTGGGAGCCGACATGCTCTAGAGGGCTCAGCAAAGGGGGGGCTGTAAGAAAAGCATAATTCAAGCCTTTAGCGGAATTATTCTAACATATTCTACCATATAACGAGACTGGCTGGCAGCTGTGAAATGATTAGATGCCCTGCAGCTCTGCTTCAAGGCTACATTCGGGAGGGAGCCGGGCATTCTTCCTGGCGCTGCCTACGTTTGTGTTTCAGCGAACTCTTGTTATTCTCACGGCTCTACGGCCTTGTCCTTTTCACATACAGACAACAATGTTTCACAATCGAGCAGTGTAAGCGGAAAATATACTGCGAAGCAATAGGAACAGAAAGGAATGAGCAATGGTTAGAAAACAAAATGGCGATTCTTGTTACATCAAAATGGCCGCTCATTGGCAAACTCGAAAACCTATATTTTGTCATATCGTGCATGAGACGGTTGGCCCACGGCCACCAAAATGCGTTTGCGGTCTCAAAGTAGAGGTATCCGTATTTCTAGACTGACAGGACCTGGGTGAATGGAGTGTGTGATGAATACGCATTCTGTGTCATGGGTGTCTAGTATCTGGTGTTTGACACAATGACTGAGAAAGCCCTGCCCGAAACTGGTATCAATGCAGTGTGTAGTGCTGAATGGCAGAGTACTTGTTCGATTCCACATTCTGTGTTGTGAGTGTCTGGATGGAGAGGAATAGCCTGAATGCACCGTGCACCTGATTGGCTGACTGACTGCCTGAATGCCCTTCTGAGTGATTGGTTGCCTGAGTGTGACCCAGCGTAGTGAATGGGAGATCAACAGGATATCTGGGGGCCTCTCATTGCTAGAAATCGTTCAGAAGCTGAAGTTGATACTTGGTGCTTACTCTCAAAGCCGAGCCGGAAGAAGAAGGTGTACTGCTGGTCCCTGTAATCTGAAAGCTGCTGTGTCTTCAAGAACTAATCCAAGAGAGGACCTGGTAAGGAGACCTCTCCCCGAGCTTGAGAGACCATCGTGCCCCAGCTGATCTTTGTCAAAGCTCCCTGGTAGACAGTCCTACGAAAGGCTGACGACCGGACAAGGGGACCGCCGAGAATCACGAAGAAAAGCACTAGGCAGCCATCCACCGTCGACGACTGCCGTCGCCGACCGGAGCCGTCGTGCTCCCGTTTGCCTAAGAACATTTGATCCAAAGACTCCCTTGCTCATCATCGTCAACCGCTTTCATCCTGCCGGAGAAAGTCAAGGCCACTGACGACTAAGGAGAATCCGCCGATGGGTTTCCCGCCACCCAAAGACCTCAGAGACACCGACGAAGCTACTGAAGCCAGCTGTGGTCACGTCCCGTTCGCCGACGCCAGACGCCGACGACCTGACACCCTTGCTGGACCAAAGTTCTTCACTAACTGTTTGCAGCAACGAACCATCGTCGTCAAGGTGCACCGCAAGGGCCGAAGCTGTTGCCTCAATGACATTGTTCACTCTTTCTTCATCTCGGAAGTTCGACAACCAGTGGCTCCTGCTTGAAAGTGAGTGCACTCAAGAAGGGCCTGTCGATTCCCCGACAAAGAATTCTACAACACAAGGTGCATTTGGGTTGCAGAACTATAGAAGAAGATAAGATTCTAATAGACAATATATGGACTGGGCTTGTAGTGTATCTTCATTTGCAGGTTGCCCAAGTGGGGGGATCCTCATACCAAACTGTGCCTAGTGGTAGGGGCCAGTATTCTGCCAATTGTCTAACCAACTTGTCTTCCTCCTAACTCTATGGTTGATATCGTTTTGCTGTGTTGATTCATATGCTATTTGAACTGAGTACAGTTGATGCATTTTAATGGAATCAGAGTAATCGTGGTGCCACCTAGAACTGTATATATTTACCATTTTAGAATTATCGGAGCACAAAGTGTATTATCGTGATAGTGTATATAACATTCAACCTTATTTATATAAAGACTGTGTTTTAACTAATACAGTGTGTAGACATTCCTTTGTGGGTGCTTGGGGACTACACTGTACTTAAGAACCAGCCCGCATCACCTCCTGAGGAGCTAGGCCTTGATTGCTCACCACGTTTACCAATATAGTGAATCTTGTCTGGGGTCCTCTGTGCCTCTCTTCTGCCATATAGAGAGCAGGAGTACAGACACCCCCCACCAGTGCGTTTCTCTACAACTGTCTGCACCTACAAATGATGCATGCCCCTCACATGCATAATTGAACATACACATGTCATTCACACACATCACCTGACAGTCCTGAGGCAGGGTATGGAGACATCACATCAGATTCCACTCAATGACAATTTTCCAGCAACAGTCAAGCACACATTCAAATGCTCCAGTAACATCCATCCAGGAGTGTTGGCCAGTCACACACTCACTTCTCAGACACATGCACATGTTCACCATGCATTTCCATGATGTTGCCGACAGCACCCATGTGCCACACCTCTCACACGGCCACGTCTATACACATGTATGCAGCCATGTTCAGGTGGTTACATGCTGCAGCGCATCACACATTGCAACTGAAACACTGTTGATGTCACACGTTTGAATGGACACACATGCAGCACTGTATGGGACATGCACACAGATATCCGTACAAGAGGCATGCCTGACATAAGGTCAAGGTGCACACTCCAACCACACATCAACATGCACAAGCATTGTGGAGGACAACAGCACATGGACACTTACCAGTCGACTCCCGATGGTGCTGCAATTCCATGACCTGGACGTGCAGTGCTGGGTAGAACCTCTCCAGGACCCGCATGTTGTCGGTGTTCAACCAGCTCTGGCACCCCGCTTGGGTCACACCAGCCTGGTGGAAGTTCCAGGCCTTGTTGTGGGTCCTGACTTTGAAGTCCTCCCAGTGCTTGTAGACATGGCAGAAGTCCTGGGGTACCACCTCCTCCGCGTTGATGGCCACCCACAATGTCGGCCCAGATCATCTTCCATTCTTCCTTGCCGACATGCATTGGTCCCTGGAAGAGGGCATCATAATGCCGCAGGACTTGCTCCACCAGGATGTCAACTTCCCTTGCGGTGAAGCTGACAGCCCTCTGCTTCGCTGCCGGGGGGTTGCCACTTGCATCGGATCATATTGGTTGAGACATGGCAACCTCTGAGGCAAGGTGGTCCTGCGGCTGGTCTGTAAAGCGGTGGTCTGGCATGTCAGGAGTCTTCTGGATTAGCAGAGGTCCGACGACAGGAGCACTGGCAATGGCTGTACAGCAGGCACCAAAATTGCAGGGCACATGGGCAGCAGGCACACACAGTGGGCAGGCAGCAGCAGATGGCTCGTAGGAGGCAGTTTAGGGTATTTGGAGGCAGGTAAATTGGCTGGTAGGCAGGAGCGTGGGTCTTCCGTGTTACTCGCTCGGGCAGCCAGAACAGAGTGACTCCGCACGTGCGGAAACAGCACATTAGCGTGAAACCTACACTGGAACTCCCTCCCGCTCTCCATCCGCAAGAAGACGAAGCATGCAGTAGGCAAACAGGCTCAGACCCAAGGCATGCAACAGGAGACCCACACGTCGAGGAAGAGGAGCTTCAGTGATGAGGAACTCCAGATACTCGTGGACTACGTGCCGGAACACAAAGGTGACATGCTCGCGCTGGCAAGGAGCAGACATACGCCTGCTCAGCGTATGGCCCACTGGCAGCGGGTCACCGATCGAATCAACGCTTGGGGCAATGAAAGGCGCACAAATGGAATGACCTCCGGCGCCGAGCCAAAGAGAAGCTGGGTGCCAACTACGCCTCTACTGTGGTAACTGGAGGTGGGCCATCACGAGAGGACAATGAACTCAATCCACATGAATAGATCATTATTGATATGATTGATGTCGAGCAGATCCAAGGCATGCGAGACCTGCCAATTTATGAGGAAATGTCTGGTGAGTGGTGATGCGTGTGCGTACAGGTCATGTATATATTGCTTGGATAAAGTGTAATGTTTGTCTGACAGTTCTGCCTGCATTTACATGACTGCCATGGGTGAACCATGTCATGGTGGACTGACACGCGCTCCACACCGTGACAATCCTAATCACCACACCTACTCACTCCTTCCATGTCACTCTCTGTCCTGCCTCTCTTGGCCCTCTTCCCGCTGCAACCTGGGATGGCGGATAGCCTGTAATAATCTTCCACTCCACACTCGCCTTCTCTCCTCACATCTCTGACATCTCTGAGAGGTCACCCTTCCAGCTGCACCTCCTAAGAGGTATTGATCCTTTCCTCTCCTTCCCGGAGCAGCTCACTGTCTCCAGAGGACTGGTCATTCCTATGGTGGGCTACTGCAACGGCCTCTGCCAAGAATTCTGTGCTCCTACTCTCTTCCCTCTGCAACTCATCCAGAACTGGACTGTGGGAATAGTCCTTTTTTATCTTGGGTCCAGGTATTGTATCTCCCTAGGACTGTGTTGATCGCACTGGCTCCCAGTGGACACGACTGTTCATTTCCAAACCCTGTGCATTTTATTGATTTTATGGATCCTGGGGCCGCAATTCCTTCAACTCCATCTTCCAAATTCGCTTCCTTCTCCTTGTCTTCAATCATCCTTTTCCTACTCCCTCAGGGTCAGTAGCTTCTCATAGCAATTAGTTAGTGGTTAATGTCTATCCTCGGCTGGGGCCTCCCTCTGGTACAGCATCCCTGCCTCAATGGAACTGGAGGTGAATCTCCTCCAGGTCTGTAGGCACATCTGATGCTTCCTCATGTGTTGTGCTTTCTCTCCTCTCCCCTGCTGGAGTCCAGGATGAATGTGAGAATGCACTAGTCACCTGGCAACACTCTGATCTCCGACACGGTCCTCTGAGCCAACATTTGTACCCATGCACTGCCTCCCGGGCATCCCTCACACTTGGGGGCTGTTTACTGTATCCCTACAACCCACTACCAGCACTTGACACCTGATGTCTGCACTTACCCTTCCACTTCCACCAGCCTTCTACATTTACATTACTGGTGACATAGTTATCCCCCTCACACTTCCAACCCCAGGTCTCCCCTTCAACATGCCTATTCACTTGCGTGGTCTCAATGTGATCTGGCCTCGTGGAATCGGTGTGCCTGGCTTCACTCTATTCCACCACCCTAGCGTCGTTGGACCGTGTGACACTTGTGTATTTTGAATTCGTGAATTCCATGTGATGTCATGTCACAACCATTGTACATGGCTCTGGGACAGTAGTCATCATGTTCCATCTCATGCTGTTTGACAGTTCAGGCATAGCTATGCTACGTGGCATCTGTGTATTTGCATCAGTGATGTTGGTGACTGAACTATGCCAGTCAGGTGCTTGTGTGTGAAGCAGGTGCTATGCACCATGAAGTACATGTGTTGTTGAGCCCTTGAACACACATCCATGGCTGCTTACATGCTACCCTTCCCTTCCATTAATACTGCGTACGTGCGGGAGTTTGTGCCATGACTGACATGGCAGGTTAATGTGTTGCATTACAACATTGTGATACCTATGTCTGTGGGCTATGCTATTTACATGGGTCTTCATGTATTTTTCTGTACTTGTGCAGGTGATGAGGCACTGGATGCAGAGGAGGTGGTGGAGCAGGAACAGGATACTGACCTGTGACCAACCACTAGTGGAGGACGTGGTGTGGTAGCCCATGAAGATCCACTGGTGCGACAGGCCATCCTTGCCCTGACTCAGTCTGAGTCTACCGCTGAGGAAACTTTTGGCTCTGGTGGTGAAACGGATATGGATACCTCTGTGCTGTTGCAGGTGAGTGCATCGACTGTGGGTGCTGTTGTACCCCAAACATTTGAAGGGGGGACGACCCCTCACAGGGCAAGTCAGTGTTGGTACGTCCATTTTTGGTGGTTACGGCTGCAGGGTCACGCTCCACAGTATTGACTCCTGGTCCTGGGCCAGCTGATCATGGGAGAGATTCAGTCCTGCAGCAACAGACAGCACCATCACATCAAAGGCCATTCTCCCTTGGCCCAGGCAAGCGTGGGGTCCGCCAACGCGGTGGACGTGTGTTAGCTGGCGATACTGTGTGGGAGCAGTCCATGTATGCTGTTGCACAACACCAGGCTGCTTCATATGAGATTTTGGCTCAAAGCATGGATAGAGTGGCCAATTCCATGATACCCCCAGCAAGACAGATGGAGCACCAGCAGCAGGCATTGCGGTCCACATGCCGCTCACACAGGCTGAACATAGTGGCCTGCAACAGGAGCCGATGGGCAGAACTGAGGGCTCTGCGCGCATACATGGCTGCAGAGGGTCGGGCCCACAGAGAGGCCCTGAGGTTAGAGTATAGGTCCCTGAGAACTACACTTGCTGCACTCGAGGCAGCCCGCAGTAGACGGTCTGAACAGCAGATGCAACAGTTGACTCATACCATCACGGAGGAACTGCATGCATCCCATGAGGTGTTGCATGGGGACCTCCGAGCCATCATGTTGCAGATGCAAGCATCTCTGTCCCGCATGGCCACTGCCATGGAGGACCAGACCAGGGCTATACGTGGTGATCCTATTTTACCATTACCACATTCTGATGCTACACCAGAGGGTGGCGACAGCAGCGACAGGTCTCCCGATCCATGCTAGCCGTGCAGCCCATCAACCCATGGAGTTGTTTTTTTTTTTTCTCAACATCACACATGTGGGTGTTGATGTCCACCCTGCACCTGGTCCCCCATGGGCATTTCTGATTTTTTAAACTTGTTTTTTGTTTATTGTGCATTTATGTGACAGTGTGTTGCTTTGTGTGGCAGCCGAGGGCATCCACTGCAGATTCCATACACATATGCCACTCCTGCTTCCCCTTTGCATGGGCTTGCAAGGAGTGCAGCGTGTAAAGGTTACTTACACAGAGGCTTTGGGCTTCCATTATATCTGTGGGCAGTCTGAAGTCCGACCTGTGTATGCACCCCTAGTGGGATTCATGATTGTTTGTCCAGTGCAAGGTTAGCATCACTTTTTGTTTGGACATTGAGATCATTCCTTTGTCCCTGTTCCATCTTCATGTATTAGATTGACTATCTCCATTATTGTTAGCCTTCCTGCTGTATGCGCTTCCCTCTCCCCTTTTGGTTTAGCAGTGCCACACGAATGTACAAGGGTGCCATGTGCAAGTCACAATACATTGAGATACATGTGCAATTATAAATGGTCACTGTCAGACAGATATACTCTTGGGTCCTGTGTTTCTGGTATGTTGTACTGGCCTATTGATGTTCCTGTGTACATTATTATATTGATGAGTGAGAGTGAGTTATTTCTGAACTTGTTCCGTTGATCGCTGAGCGCTTTGTGACAGTAGTGTTATGTGTTAGCCATTTATTTCTCAGTTTGGACATTGCATGCCATGGCATGGCGTGTCAACCATTTGACATGAAGTGTGGGAGGGTTTAGGTGACATTGTGGGAGGGTTTAGGTGACATACCAGCATTTAGATGTGTACTTTGGCATGGTGTTAGTGGCATAATCCATCGTCCATGTCTTCCTTTTGTGCACACCAGATTGAGCTACTGTTAGTACTAAGGGATGCGCACAATGTAGCACTTCCAAGGACACATTCTCAGGGTGTTAAGGTTGGGATGATTGTCCCTTTGTCATCATCGATTGTCACCTGGAATGTGCCAGGGCTGTGTGCACTCCGCAGGGGTTTGATTTTATGTGACAAATTGTGTCACAAGATGGGTACGGGCAGCCTTGCCACGTGCCCTTTCCCCTCCCATGCGCAGCCGGCGTGCATGTGGTTGGGGATGTGAGGGCACCACCATGTCCACTGGTACGCCACGCCATGTTGCAACGTTGCGCAGGACACATGCTGCCACAATGATCCTGCACACTACTGGTGGTGCATTTAGAAGCTCACCACCAGAGTGGTCAAGGGAGCGGAATCGTGACTTTAGCACTCCGAATGTGCGCTTCACTATGGCCCTAGTTGCAATATGGGCTGCGTTGTATCTTAACTGGGGTGGTGTGGTGGGGTTCCGTATTGGCTTCATCATGTAGGTGCTCAGAGGGTGGGCACTGTCCCCTGTGGAGGTGAGATGGTTTGTCAGTGGTGTGGTTTTGTCTGTGTGAGACATGCATTTGCAGGGCCATTTGTACTCACCAATGAGCCATGTGTTGCCATGCTTCCCAGCTTCCAGGGCCTGGTGTAGGGGTGATATTCTGAATATGAAACTATCATGGGTGGACCCTGGATAGTTTGCATATACAGAGGTAATGATTCCCTTGGCATCACATACAACCTGGACGTTGATGGAATGCCAGTGCTTGCGATTGCGATAGATGTGCTCTGTGGCCCTAGGTGGACGTAGGGCCACATGGGTGCAATCAGTGGCACCAAGCACTTTAGGGAAGTGTGCCACCCTGTAAAAGTCCTGGACCACGGCCTGCCTTTCTGCGTGTGTTCTGGGCATGTATATGTGCCTGCGGACTGAGGGGCGTGCAGTCATGATTGCCAACACCTGGTGTAGGCAGCGTGACTGAGTGGGCTGGTAATGCCCCGACTATGGCAGTTGTCCGCTGAAATGATCCAGTGGCCAAAAAATGCAGTACATTGAGCACCTTTTCCAAGGGGCTCAGTGCTTGAGAGCACAGGGTGGGAGCCGTGAGATCATCTTCCCACTCCGTGACCAGGTCTAATGTGATAATGAGGTGGAAACCTATACCTGCCATAGACCTGGTCATCATGCATCCCAAAAAGGCTGGTCCTGGGTAAAAAGATGCATGCCCTGGCTATCCTCCTCCTCCTCCTCCTGCGGTGTCCCACGATCAGTGCTGTGAAAAATTGTACATTCATCGTAGACGTATACGCGGATTGGCTTTTTGCGCACCCTTTTTATGCATTGTTTTTAGTGGGCGTTGACGCTTAAGCCAGCTTTCGCGTGGCAGACGTGTTTCCGGATAAGCGTGTCTTTTTCTGCGTGCTGGTGAGCCCTGTTCGATTCCATTAATATATGTTGTTAGCACGCGTGTGGGTGTTGCGAGTATTTTACAGTGGTACTTCCCACGTAACGCCCACATTAACCCTTGTTTTTCCCCATTCCACGTGTTCCACCCTCTCTTTAGGTGACTGCTCAAGACGGTATGTGCCTTCGCTGGGTGTCTCGTGCAAGGCGTTCGTGGTGTCGCAGTGACGTGTTGGACCCGCAGGGATTCATCGCAAGTCTCGGGTAAGCCACGCGCATTGTGTTCCATTGTGTTCCATGAATCAACATACAGGCGCTTGCTTGTTCACCTGCTGTGACATCTCACTAAAAAGCCGTGCACACATACAGTCACACAATAGAGCTATGAAGGACATTTTGTTTCTAATTATAGTTAGACAAACTAAATTCTAAGCACAATCTAAGCCCATAATTACATTGCCGCTTGCTGGCCAGTGTATCCAAAGTATGTATTTGCATCAGAAAAGAAATTACACAGAAAAGTGCATTCACTCGTGTGACAAGGCCAGGTGTCTGCACTTGACAAGAGGGTCTTGGAACCCCACTCAGACCGGGTGGGAGGCCTACCAGTGAGAAATAAAGAGCCAGTTCTGCAGCTCAAAAGGAGAAGCCAGGTTGAACAGCCCATAGGCGCAGGCAAGGGATAATCGTCGCAGAGCCGACAAAAGGCTCTGACATGCCTGCACAATGTGACCAAACCCACTGGACCACCAGAGACTAAAGTGGTAGATGTATCCTCCCTTCTCCAGCTTAATTAACTAATCAATGCCTCACATCAAGTACACTGATATGGATACAAAAACTTACTGTGCTGGGCCACCATGGCGGCTATGCGACAACCCTATGCAAGGAACGTGGCAGGGCTTAGCCCACTCCTTAAGCATTTCCAATGCACATACACTCCCCGGTTGAGGAAGACAGGGCCAAATTGGCCAGGTAAAAGAGGCCAATTCTCAGGGAGGAGGGGAATTGTAAGTGAGGCACAGGAGCGTGGGTTATTCGGGTGAGGTCAGAGGTGGAGTTGGAGGACCACCAAGAGACCAGCAGGAGGGAGAAAGGAGCAGTGGAATGTGGAGGTGATTTGTGAAGCATGTGAGGTATTGACTAGAGAGTGGAAGTGGTACTGCAGTGTCAGTTTGCGTGTTTGTCCGGCGAGTATGTAGAAATCCTAGTGTAAGGAATAGGTGTGTAGTGAATGTTACAGAGTGAAAACAAGAGTGTTTGAATAGTTTGGAGATAAGACAGGAGTAGTAATATGGAGATGGAGAATGGTCGTGTGGAGGAGGGGAGTAGTAGTAGGGAAGAGGAATTTAGTGGTGTAAACGAGGGGAGTAGTAATAGAGAGGAGAAGAGTAGTATTGTGGAGGAGGGAAGTAGAAGTGTGTAGGAGGGGAGCAGTAGTGGGAAGGAGGGAATAGTAGCAGAGAAGAGGAAGTAACAGTTGTGGGAGAAGGAATAACATCAAATGGTTGAGGCAATACCTAGGAGGAGTGAAACATTGAAGGGACAGAAGAAAGATGGGATGAGTAAGAAGGAGAGACAGAGCAGTAAGAGTAAAGCCTGTATCAACACAGCAGCATAGTTGCATCAAACCATCGCAATTCTCATTAGAGTACTACCCTTTGGATAGAGTAGGGACAGATAGGAAGTCCCTGAGGGAGACTTAGATAGAAAAGGCCATTTGGCCTTTAGGTTCTCAACAACAGGACAAGACAAACTTTAGACAGTAGGGGTTAACATTCAAAACATACTAACTCGAGGTCATTGATGCCTGGGTTAAGGTGGAGGGTTAATATAAGACGAGAGAGAGAGAAGGATGGACTAGGGCCTACAAAGACATCAATAAAAACCCTTGAACAAACTTCCAGTGATTCTTTTGCCATCTGTGACAATAGATGTTTCACTTTAATAATGTGTTCCCATGTGTCCTGTGATATGGTTAGTTTCTAGCATATGCATGTAAAAGAAATGGCAATTTGAGTGAGCATCATGTGAGGAACCTGAGGGCATCATCATTTCTTTTCCCCCGGTATCCCCTTCTCTGGTGGCCAGGGAAAGGCCATTGCTTTTGGATCCCGACCCTGGGGGTGGATATGTGAGGGAGGATCACCTGGGTGGAGGAGACTTGGGGATTGGGTAGAGGACATCCTTAGGTGAGACCTGGTATATCCCCATTTCCCTTTCACAATGAACCCTCCATACATCATGCCTTTATACGTTTTTGTCAGCCCTTTCACTGTTTTTCCCCTCAACCATTCCCCCAAACACACCAGTATGCTACTGGGACGAAGAAGAAGACACCTAGAACGCCTTATTAAAGACAGCGTTCTGGCTTTCAGAAAGCAGTTAAGGAAGAGGAACAGGATATAACGAAATGCTGTAAAGGTGCGTACACGCGTTTATCTGATATTTAGTTTCGGCACATGGAGGTAGCTAGGATCTTTTGACTGTATAGGTGGAGATTTCCATGCATATTCCTTATTACAACAAAGTGACGTTATTTCCAGTTAAAGTGGGGTTGACCTTTGGGTTGAATTATATGCATTGCCTGCCCCTGAGCGCAAACCCTGTGCCTTAATCTAGTTGACAAGGCCTAACTGAACATTGAATGTTTTACTATATACCAACAGCCACATTGTGGTTGTTCGGGAAGTCATTAAAAGGTATTCATGATTTAGGGAAGGAAGTGCCATGAGATTTACTACAAACAAGTCTTCGACTCAAAGGGGCAACACAGGCATGGAGCTGACACTAGGTTGCAGTATATGTCTTCTGTTTGTGAGACTACTCTCGCTTAGGAGAGGGGATGGTAAACGAGTTAGATGTCACCTGAAACTGTATGAGACTCGAGTTAACTTACCAGTGGATCAGATTGGGAGTGTGTTTGTTATGCAACACTGTGGTTGCGAGCGTTCCTGTAATACCAAACATGTATCAGCATGTTTTGAAAGATGTTAATGTATGGGCTCGCATTCTCCTCATTGTTTGTTATTTTACACTCTTCCAGATTGAGGCCTATCAATAAGGCAATTTAACCAGCCGCTTGTCCACATTTATGATATTGATAGTGGTAAGTCCTCTGTAAGTTATTAATTCACTTATAGTATGTGACATGATTAAAGTTGACAGCACTCATTTTGTCTGTTTATACGGTTTCTTTAGACTCAAGTACGGAATTTGAATTGAGAAACCAGCAAATGAATGTTTAAGACTGAACACTCAGCATCAACTCAATGAGTGTCGAGAACTTGTTTTTAACGTTGTCTCCCCTGAAGAAGTCCTCTGATTGTTGATTAATAATAAAAAGAACGAAACATGTTGGGTCAAAACCACTGTGAAAACAAGCAGTGTGAAATATTAATGTATTCCGTTTTCTCAAGACTAATATATAGGTTTTTGCTAATTGTTTAGTGCATTTAGCTAGTAGAGTACATTTGTAATCAAAAGAGTATTACTAGCGTTGATTAACGTGATTGAGTGGGTACGTCTGTACCTACTATGGTTTATTTATTTATTTTTGCATTTATATAGCGTGCCTAACCCAGAGGCATTTGGGAACTTATCTTACATGCTAATGCAAAGGTTGCACATAATTGATCACTGAAATATGGTACATTACATTATTTGTTGTACGTTACAAGTATACAGGTATGTTACAGATTCTGATTACATAGGTTGGTAGCAGGGGCCTGGTGTAAAGAGGTGTGTCTTCAGTAGTTTGTAGAATTTCCAGAAGGAATTTTCATCTCTAAGATTGGTAGGTAGGGCGTTCCAGTATTTCGCAGCTAGTGTGGGGAAAGTACTGCCTCCTGCTTTGTGTAGGTTAAATCTAGGTGTTGCTAGTAACTTCTTGTTGGCTGAGCGGGTGTGCCTGTTAGTCTAGGATCTAACTACTTTGACAGAGATGTAGGTAGGTGCTACTTTATTTCAGCATTTATTAGTAAGGGTAATAGTTTTAAAATGGATCAGTTCCTGGATGGGTAGCCAGTGCGCATCTTGTCTAAACCTAGAGATATGGGAAGCTTTTGGAATGCTGAGAGCCGCCCTAAGGGCAATGTTTTGGAGTACTTGGAGTTTTTTGATGTTTTGAGTCTTCGTGGCAGTATGCAAGGCGTTACAGTAATCCAGTCCGGACAGTATAAGGGCTCTGGCAAGCATGATGCAGAGGTCAGTAGTCAAGAAAGGTTTGCAGGCATTGATGAGCTTACAGGTGTATGCAGTAGCAGACACTGTAGCATTTACTTGTTTAGTTAGAGTGAGTGACAAGTCCAAGTAGAAACGAAGGGTTTTTACTTCTTTGGCAATTTGAATGAGGTTGCCTTCAATGCTGAAGCTTTTGAAGGCGTTGTTTAGTTTGGCAATACGGAATCGTGATCCTATGAGGATCATGTAGACACAAGCCTTGGTATGCTATCCACGCTTGAACAGTTAGGTATATGGTGTTGAGGGTGGCCGAGTCGGAGCTTTGGTCACCGGTGATGGGGATGAGGATCTGGGTGTCATCTGCATAGTTAGCATAGGTGACACCCAAGTCATCGAGGCGGTCGAAGAGGGCGTTGGTAAATATATTGTAGAGCATTGGGGAGATGCAGGAACCTTGTGGAACCCCGCACGTGACCAGAGAAGGGAGAGCTTCCGCACTAAGGGAGACATAGTTCTGTCACATAGGAATGATTGAATCCATTGGATGGCATTAGGGGAAAAGTGAGCAGCTGACGCTAGGTGACTGCATAGGATATAGTGGTCGACGAGATTGAAAGCTGCAGAGGGGTCTAGTAGGAGCAATACGGCTGGTTTCCCTTTATCTTTTAGATCATCCATTTAAATTTTTCAGTCCAGTAGTGCAGCTTCCGTCTTGTGTCTAGGTCGGAATCCAGATTGTCAAAGACCAAGGAGATTGTCTCTAGATAATTTTGTATTTGTAAATATGCTGCTCTGTCTAGTATTTTCAAAAGGAAAGGTACTGTTGTGATAGGGCGGTAGTTCATAGGTATATTCGGGTCTAAAATGGGTTTTTTAGAAGCAGTAGATCCCAAGCGTTTTTTAAGATCTAATGGGATCATGTTGTTGCCGAAGGAGGCATTGATTAGGTTTGTGATGAAAGGGGTGAGTTCAGCGGCACAGTCCTTAATGACAGTGGCTGGGCACGGGTCACCTTGACACCTCGAAGGTTTAAGGCTTTTGATAATTTTAAGGACTTCTTCTTTAGTGACAATATTGCATTCAAATTGGGATGTAGCACTAGCATTGATGGTGGTACTAGATATAGGGCCTCATCACGACTTTGGCGGTAACCCTTAAATCCGGCGGTAGCGCTATTACCGCCGGATTTAAGGGTCTGCCAAATCAGGGCTTCAGCGGATTATGCCCCAGCTCTGAGCTGGGGGGAAATCCGCCGAAAATTCGGGCTATTACCGCCGGCGGGAAATCCGCCGGCGGTAAGAGCGCGAAAATTCCCCATTGAGCCTAATGGGGAATGCGGCATTCCCGAATGGGCTCAATGGGGAATGGGGATTAACATTACTGCCAAACTCGTGATCCGGCGCTAATAGCGCCGGGGAGTTTGGCGGTAGGGCTAATACCGCCAGCGGTAACGCCCAAGTCGTGATGAGGCCCAATGTGTCTGGTTGTGACAGTTGGATGGTCAAGTAGAGTAATTTTGTTGGATAGAGCGTTCTGGATGTTAGAGCACCATTGGGAGTCTTTGTTGCAGACCTTTGCTTGAGGTATAGTGGTCTCCTGTTCTCTGAGGAGAGTTATTTTATTTCGGATTTGGCATTGGTGATTCTGTCATTAAAAGATGTACTTTTGGCGTGGTGGACCGCTTGTTTGTAATCGAGCGCAGCTGTCTTATATTTGGTTTTATTGAGGTCACTTGGCTGTTTTTCCCAGCTAGTTTCTGCTTGTCTTTTGACATTATGCAATGTTTTTAGGGCAGGTGTGTACCATGCATTAAGGTTGGCTACCGGTTTGGCTTTTCGCATGGAGAGAGGTGCTAGCTTGTCTATGGCTGATAGTACAGTATTGTTGTACAGTTCCACCATTGTGGTTGGGTCATTAGTAGCTGTATTGGTAGGTGCCAGGTGGGTTGCAGCAGTGGTAGTATATTGTTTGCCATGATATTCCGTTTGTTTCTCGATAGGGCAGCAGGTACCATATGGGAACGGCAGGTGAAATTCAGTATTTTGTTGATTGTGAAGATGATGAGGTGGTGGTCTGGCCAAGGGCAGCGGGTATTGGAAGTGATGTTTGAGTTGCAATTGTGATCCACTAGGCAGTGGTTCTCTTGTGGTGATTGTTTATTGGTTACAACACATAGGGCCTCATCACGAGTCTGGCGGTAGCCGTGCCGGTAAAACTGGCAGGCTGGCCGCCAGACTCGTGATTTTTCTGGTGCCTGGCTTCCCGGAATTACTGGGGTATTACGACCCCGGCGTTCCAGGAAGTCAGGCGCTGGAAAAATGGTATTCTCCATTCTCATTGAGTCCCACAGGCAATGGCAATGGGGATGATGGTAGCACTGGCACCGTTCATAACGGTGCTGGTGCTACCGTCAAAGTCTGCGAGCGGGTGACGTTCCACCCGCCAGGTCAGACCTGGCGGGCGGGAGGGCATTCGGCCCGCAAACTTGTACTCTATCGGTCCGGTAACAACGGTGCCGGTAGGCCTACCGGCACTGTTGTTACCTGACTGGCAGGGCGTAATGACCCCCATAGTGTATTAATTGTTGCACAGTTCAAGTCACTTTATTGATTTTTTGTATTCATGCTAGGTGATTGTTTTTTTATGTGTTTTTAAACTGTGTATTCAATAAAATATTTTTTAATTGCCTGTTAAGTGTTTGGGATGCTTTTTGGAAGAGGTATTCTATGCATTTGATCATAGTGATGGTAATTGAGTTATAGTGTACCTTGAGATCTAAAGAAACAGTATAGTGGCATAGGGATCTTTTGTTTCTGTTAATAGTGGTTCAAGTCAGGGTACTATCCCAGTGTCCTTATTCACCCTGGGTCTCTCATAAATTATTATTGTTGAGGACACCTAGAACAGCACATACTCACTTTGTGAAAGCGAACATCTATCAACCCCAGCCAAATATTGGGATGTGGAGGAGGACAACCAGAGTAAAGCAGAACTACCGCTTTTATGATGAGCGGGCTAGTCCTTTTTGGAATGAGAATAGAGGCAGGTACTTTAAAAGCTGGAATCCCAAAGGATATGAGGTCAGCTGTGGGAGAAGGCCCACGAACTGCTGGGTGCCGGCAGACCTCTCCAGTGTACCAGTGTGTCCGGAGAAGCGCTCGGGCGCTCGGGACCCGTGGAAAAGTTCAGAGCATATGCAGCAGGAAGCAAGGGTACAGGACGCTGGAGGCCAGTGGCAATCCGTACGAAGGCCGGTGTCAAGACCAAAGGAAACAGTTGCGTGAATCCTGCGTCCCAGAGGAAACACTGCAGGGTGTGTCCAAGCCACAGAAGACTGCAAGGAGAAGACACCAGTGACTTTAAGGGGGAGAGAAGGAAACCCGTGGTGGCGGAGGACCTCGCAAGGAGCCGTAAATCCGATGGGTGCGTGCAACCAGAAGGGAGAACAACGGGCTGGCAATCGGTCATAGAAATAACACTATGGACATTGATACAAATGGAAACAGGCATTGCTATGTGAAGTTAAAACAGATATAAGGCATTTTGAATACTGTACGAAGTGAAAGCAAGTTAAAGCAAATATAAGACATTTTAAATACCAATGAAATGAAAGCAAGTTTGGAACACTCTTGCATCGTGAAAGGAGTGAAAGAAAGATGGTGAATCTGACTGAAAGGAAGTTCTGAACTGTGTTGAAACTATGAACTGCATTAACTGAAAATAAGTGCTAGCAAAGCCAAGAAAGCACAAGGAGTTGTATGCATGACATGAGAAATCCAGCATTGGCCAAAACCAATAAAAGTGCAAAGAACTGTGTCACATAAGGAAATAAGTATTGGCAAGAGCCAAGGGAACATAAGAAAGAGTAAACAAGTGTATGGTGACCAGCCAAGCTATAATACGGTGCCAGGAGAGTGTGACACATCTGAATGATCAAGCCTCATTGCTAAAAAGAAGCAGAGGACTGGTGTTAATGGAAGAGCAGTCAAGGAGGGGTACTGGTTGTGTGACTTGTGAAAGGTGGACCGTGTGGTCCAACAACAGCGCCTAGACCGGTTGCCCCTGAATGGAAAAGCCACTGAAAACACCTATAAAGAAGCTTGTGTTGTGCAAATACCTTTTGGTGATTTTGAAGTCACATGTTTTGAAAGCAGGAAGATTTGAACTCTTGGGGAAGTGAATCTCTGTGCTTTGAGAACTACTGAAGTTGGGGAAGGGGAGCTGATTACAAGGCAACAGCTAGAAAAAGATCAGAAATGTATTTTAGACACTATTCATTTTGATGCTGACATCCCCGCACATTGTATGCAGTTAGCTATGAGGGCAAGTATAGGTTTTAGACAATGCCAGATGTTTTGCTTTGGAGTTTCTGACACAGACTATCCTTAGCTTTCTTTTTGTAGGGAAATCCCACCTTAGCACCTGGCAAGTTAGGCATTATCCCACCCTTTCTTTTTGAGTTAATAAAACTTTGTTGAAAGAACTTGAACCTGTTGTCTGTGTCTGACACGTGATGACTTCACAGCGTTATCACTTTAGAACACACAGAAAGGCAAGATACTATTTGTTCTTATTTAAATGTCATTTCACTCAGCTTCAAGTACAGTGAAAGCAGAATATAATTTACACAAACTACTATATACTATTCTTATTCTGTTGGTAGTAATTTATCAGCCCCTGCACTCTGTGTACAGAAGAATGCTATCTTTTCTACAAGAAATCACATCACATTTGGTTTTAAATATAGTGAGAAAAATGGTTGCTTTTCACACTAAAATATCAAAATATACTGTTTGGAATGAACCCCACCCTAGCAGAAACCACCTCCGAGTTCATCCACCCCTGCCCAAATAAATTTGGGGAATTTCCATACTCGCCTCTGTCTAATTCTTTATAAGGCAATGAGCCTAGATGGACCCTCAAGAGTTTTCAAAGGAACTCCCACTCATCCAGCCCTTTTCTGGTCTCTTTCTCCTTCCTCTTGGAAAGCCAGTTGGCCCCAGGTACAAGTTTCCTCATGGATAAGGTTGAATACTCCAGATAATATCAAAGCTCAGCTCACATTCATTTGGAACAGGTTCTCTCTGTCTTTGCAGCCTTTAATCGCAGAGCTCTCTCTATTCCCTGTGTGTTTCTGCTTTTATAATTGAAAATATCCCCACAGAATGTCATCCTTGCCTCACACTTCTTCATTGGCCGAGACTTTCCATTGGGTTCCTTAAGAGGCAGACACTCCAAGAGCATATACCTCTTAATCTTCATAGGTTGATCCTATTTTCAGTACATGCAACAAGATTTCAGCAAAAAACAATCGGTGGTACAAGCTTTGAAGTGCGGGCCCCTCAGGAATGGAATTCAATTTCACGCACTTTGAGATCCCTCTCTACCCTGGCAGTATTCAAGAAAACGATTAAGACCCTCCTCTTTAACTCAGTGGATTAACTGCCCTCGTTTCTGACTTCTCTCCCGTTACTGACCCTCTCTCCTGTGTCTTTGTCTGTTTCTGATGTTTGAGCACTCTGAGGCCTATTGTCAGCAGCACTCTACACATTTTTTTAAATAAATGAATAAATAAGATGGGGACTGGCTGCTGTGGATACATTTGAATTCAAAATAATTTGATTTCCATATTTTTCGTTGTGACTAGACACATTGATGAAATACAGATATCTGGATTCCCATGTTCCTCACGAACGCAGGGACATTTGACATAATATGTGTGATGAGATTGGAATTAGATTCATTTGATAGAGGAAAGCCTCACTGTTGTAATACTCTTTTCCTTTTGATCGTAAATTCAATTTTCAATTAATTTCCGAGGCTGACTTTAAATGAGCTTCATTTCCTTAAATTATGTAAACTTATGCCCAAGCCTTTCAGTTAATGATTAATAGGGTTTGCAGACAGGGGCAGGGCCTTCATTTGTTTGCAAATCCTTTAATGGCCCCATATGGTCGGTTTTATTGGGGGCCTTTTCACGAGGTGAAATCTTAAGTGTATTCCAGCCTTTTAAGTTGGACCTTACTTCTCTCAGGCTAGGTTGTCATTAGAACATGTAAAAACAAAAGGGGGGTGAGGCGCGCACTTCAAGTCCTGGCCAATATACTACCTGAAAAAAAGAAAAAGAATAACTGGGTTAAATCCCAGAGTGTCCAATTCACTGGGATAGATCCCAAATGTTGCAAAAAAAATTCACAGGGTGATGGAAAATATCCTGCCCACATGGGCTCATTTCAAGGGAATATTTCTCAAAAGTACATTTGAGTGAATTCCAGCAGAGGCTGAACTGTGGTGCATGGGCTACTAAGAATCAAACTGTTCTAATGACAAGTAAAATCAAAAGGGGGATGAGGCGCGCACTCCAAGTCATGGCCAATATACTGCCTGAAAAAAAGAAAAAGAATAACTGGGCTAAATCCCAAAGTGTCCAATTCACTGGGTTAGATCCCAAATGTTGCAAACAATGTTCACATGGTTGGATCCCTTCTGCTGTATTTGTGCTGCTGTTCTCCTCCTCCTAGCGCTTTCGTGTCCCAATACTCTTCAGGGAGGCTGTGTTGACTTTCTTGTCAGGTGAATTCAATTAAGTTGCTAATGCAGTCTCTGAGGATTATGGGAGCTGTAGTGAAATCAATTGTTCAATTCAGGTGACCCTGGAGGGAAGTCTTTCCTGAAACAATTGATTTCACTACAGCTCCCATAATCCTCAGAGACTCCCATAATCCTCAGAGACTGCATTAGAAACTTAATTGGATTCATCTGAAGAGAAAGTCAACACAGCCTCCCTGAAGAGTGTTGGGAGACGAAAGCGCTAGGAGGAGGAGAACAGCAGCACAAATACAGCAGAAGGGATCCAACCCTGTGAACATTTTTTGCAACATTTAGGATCTAACCCAGTGAATTGGACACTTTGGGATATAACCCAGTTATTATTTTTCTTTTTTCAGGTAGTATATTGGCCAGGACTTAGAGTGCGCGTCTCATTTCCCTTTTGTTTTTACATGTAATTTGTGGAGATCCGGACTCCAGAGGCTGCAGCATCAGGGACATTTTGCCCTACAGTGGAGAACCACAGTTGTGGTTTCCCCCCCTCCCCTGCTAAGGATAAAATGTGTGCTCCTGGAGGGGAGTCTTTACTTGGTCACCTGAATTGAACAACTGATAATTGAACAACTGATTTCAATACAGCTCCCATAATCCTCAGAGACTGCATTAGCAACTTAATTGGATTCATCTGAAAAGAAAGTCAACACAGCCTCCCTGAAGAGTGTTGGGACACGAAAGCGCTAAGAGGAGGAGAACAGCAGCACAAATACTGCAGAAGGGATCCAACCCTGAGAACATTTCTTGCAACATTTGGGATCTAACCCAGTGAATTGGACACTTTGGGATTTAACCCAGTTATTCTTTTTCTTTTTTCAGGTAGTATATTGGCCAGGACTTGGAGTGCGTGCCTCATCCCCCTTTTGTTTTTACTTGTCATTAGAACAGTTTGATTCTTAGTAGCCCATGCACCACAGTTCAGCCTCTGCTGGAATTCACTCAAATGTACTTTTGAGAAATATTCCCTTGAAATGAGCCCATGTGGGCAGGATATTTTCCATCACTCAGGGATCTTGTACAGATGACTCTTTCCTCTGTGAACATAGTTAGCATGCTTTCATGATGAAAGACACACAAGCCTATTCTTCTCCTAACCTATTATAATTTCAACCTTTTCCCTCCTTTAGACCAGGGGTCTCCAACCTTTACGTTAGCAAGAAATACTTGTAGTGGAGGCCAACAGTGGAGAGCTTCTAGCGGGCGATATTGGCGTGGGGATGTTCATAAACTTCGGAATTTGTACTAATATTTTTGTTGGCCCGATTATTTCCCTTCTATAAATAGATGGAATAACATTTGCCTTAACAATTATATTAAGAACTTTGTTGCATTCTTTTTTATTAGTAGCTGTCTCATAAAAAGACTATTGGGACCCTAACATTCCAGAAACTTAGTCTCAGAGCCCCAGACTCCTCTACCTCCATGATAGAATCCCTCGGCTTTGATATTTGTAGCAGCGAGAAGCTACTATCCCTCCTGGGAAAAGAGGGATGATTCTCACAAACGTAGTCCTAATACCCCCTACAGGTTGTTATATAAGATTGGCCCCAAAATCTGGCCTGGCCTGGAAGTTTGGTCTAGATGTCCTAGCAGGCATCATACATCCTGACTTCCGGGGAGACATAAAGATTCGCCTACAGAACCATGGTGAAACGCCATTTGAAATACACAGTGTGGACAAAATTGCACAGGGAATTCTTGAGAAGGCTCTATTTCCCTATTTTAAGGAAGAAAGTGAACCAGAGGAAACTGAGAGAGGTAGCTTAGGCTTTGGAGAGGCTGACGAAACACCTATCACTGAAGCAAAGAGGGAAGAAGAACCTACCATCCTTCCCGATCTAGCCTTCGCCCAGCTAAATGATGCAGCACTCACAGAGGCTTTCTCACAAGTGATTCCTGATGGGGAAGGACTAGAAAAGGGAAGCCCCTTTTTCTTCCTTAAACAGGGATTACTATATAGAAAGTAAACCTCCAGAGAAGGCCTAAGTAAAACTCAGTAATCCGCAAAACCCATTGCAAGATTGTGCTATAGATTGCACATTCTCATTTGACAGGGGGACATTTAGGACAATTGTCGGGAAGGCACCTCGGTCCTCCCACACCCCCAAGTGCTTTAGAATTAGGCAAGACCTCTTTTAGGCACTATAAGGGACCAGGAGGAAGGCTGGGCACTGCGAAGGTTCTCTTATGCAAATATAATCACATACACAGACATGGGCAGGCACTGAAAAAAGGGAGTTATTGTTTAAATATAAAGCACAATTAACTATTAGCTGAATACATTTGTAATGACAGATCCTAGGCAAATGTAAAATCTTAAGTGCTATAGAGGAGTCGAGCTCCGTCCCAGAAGGAATGTGGCCTGCGCTAAAAATGGGTCGCAGGGCTCATGAAGTGTTGCGTCACTAAGGCTAGCACTGGCAGAGCACACAAAGTGACTCACCAGCTGTTTACTGTCCGTCAAGAGTCTATGCAGGCTAAGAATAGGGGATTTTTACATGCTCTGTGCACAAAATGAAATGGGACATATTATGAATATTAAGGGTGGGGGAAGCTACAGGGCTCAGATAACATGAGTAGAATGAGTGAAATATGGACAGAATGAATGGAAATTGTGTATACAAAATGTTTCATTTTTCCTGGGGCTAGGCCTCAAGGTTTGAAAATGTCTGCAGGGCTATAGTGTGTTTCTATGTAAAGTAACAATATGTAGAGTAGCATGTCCTGACAGGAATCGCTGACAATGAAGAAAGGAAGACTTTGGAGCATCCCTTGTATGGAAGCAGGATGGTCTGGGATGGAGCCATAGCCTGTATCCAGTGACACAACTGCAGCAAGCCAGGAATATATAAACCCCTGCCTGGCATCACTGTGGCAGGAGAAAGGAATGGATGAGGGCCAGGAGAACACCATTCAGGCAGCAGAGTTCTTTGCTACCATCCTCATTTTTGTAAGATTAAACCTTTTATCCTTGCAAGATAGACTCTTGGCCTTACTTCCCTAGAGGGGTGTATTTATTCTGGTGTGATTATAATTAGGGACACCCTTACAGTGGTGACGTCCCGACGTGATCTCAGTTTCACCCCGTACTTTGCGAAGGCCCAGGCCAATCACCAGGAAGGAGTCACGCCCATCTACAGTGACCGATCCCCCAAATCAAAAATCGCGTGTTTCCCGAATGGTTTTAGTAGGAGCCATTTTAAAAGAAATCCTCTCAGCTCACTGAAGCAGGGCGTGGCTCCAGAGAGAAAGACAGGCCAGTAATGGGACTTCGTAACTGAGTAAAACTCGAGTGAACACGCACATGTGAGTATACTCTCATAAGAGATAACAACAAGGGGAAATGTATGTATGACAGTATGAATGGATGAAGTATGAGGTCAACGACAGATTGAATAGGACCTTTTGGTGATGTGTTAAGGTATAGATTTAATAGGACCTTTGGTGATGTGTTATGGTATAGATTGGATAGGATTTCAGGTGATGTGTTAAGGTATAGATTGGGTAGGAGGTGGCTTATGTATTGAAATTGCCACGTATTATTTTTTTTCCTACTTTTTATAATGGAAAAAGGGAGCCTCAGCGTATAAAAGACTGAGAGGAAAGGGAGCCTCAGCGTACAAAGACTGGGAAGTAAGGGATCCTCAGCCAAAATAGGTTGAGATGGTAGTACCATGCGTTATTCTTTTATGACGATAAAAGAAATGGGATCCTCATCATATTAAAAAAGCTGGGAAGGTGGTACTACAAGGACATAAGGAAATTAAGTAGTGGCTCGGTATAAGGAATGGGCCTGGAGTTTAGTCAATTATGTTTGTATATTTTCTCTTGCTGTCTCTTGTGGTAAAAAAGGAAGGAAGGTGAATGAGTCGCGGTGTGTGTGTGTGAAAACAAAGTGGAAACAAATAAAAGGGGGTGGGGGAAAAAGTGGGTTGATCTATATTTTTGTGTAACAAGCAGCAGCGTGCACAGCTTAGTAGTAGGGTCTAAGTGAAGCAGTAGGGGCGCGCGCAATAGTATGGACAAAGAAACCACAATAAAACACATGCATAGTGCCCTGTCACTGTATTGTGACAGGATATATAAGTATCATAAACAATGGGTAATGGAAACAAAAAGAGGCTGGATGTCCTGCTCCTGGTCAGAGCAGGGCTCCCATAACAGAAACATGCTAGAAAAGATGTCCATCGTTTTAGCAGCAAAATACGAAGGGAAACAATTACAAAAAAGAAAAGAGATTCTAGATCTTTGGCGATTATTCGAGGATATGGAAGATCAGGAAGATGAAAGGGTATTTACACCGTAACGCCTAAACCTGCAGTAGGGTATACAAACCCAGTCTATAAGCCTCCAGTGGTAGAGAAAGTGTCAACAACAGGATTATCAGGATTAGCAATTAGGGTGCGAACTCAAGAGCTTTTGCACCTCCACCTGCATATAACCCATCCATAAATGCTGATATTCCCGTAGCATCAGTGTAGCCAGGGGGTTCAAAAGCAGATATAAACAACGAGTTGAGAGTGTTGCAGAAAAGGTTAGCCAGGCTACAAGAACCTGAAGAAGTATCACCAGAAATAAGGGTACCAGTGCACAAAGTAGGGGATTGGAAGTCAGGAGATTATTTGGTTAGATTCATCCCTTGGGCAATAAGAAATGTTTGTGTTGAAAAAGATGATGGGGAGAGGGTATGTACAGTCCTGGGACAAGAAGTAGAACCAGCAAGGGAAAATGAAGGGGAAGATCAAGGTGGTAGAAATAATGAAGTTGCAGGGCAAGAAAGATATCAAGGGGAAGAGGCAGTGAGAAACCCATCTCCAGCACAAGAGGCAGTGTGGAGAGATAGACCAAGAAAAAGACCAGATTTAATGGTGGTAGTTCAAGATCAGAAGAATACTAAAAAAGGAGTAGAAAACAAAATAGACATGCAGATGCCTCTTATACATAAATGAGTAGGGATAACACAGTACGTTCCATGACCTCAAATGGACAAAAATAATTTGATTAAAGCTCTCCCCCAGTTTACAGCTGGAGCCAGTAAATGGATCTATGAATTTGAAAAACAAACAGCAGGGGTAGCCTTAGCAATGGAGACCATAAGAGTTTACTGGTCTCCATAGTTGGGGACCAGGCTGGGGACATATGGGCAAAGGCTGGGTACCCTGGGATAAGTCTTGCTTGCAGATAATTAACATGACGGAGCAGCCTTTAATGAAATAAGGCGAGGGTATGGGATGCCCTATGAAGGATGTATCCAGATACCCCCGACATACATTCTTTAATGCAGTGTACGATCGGTGATGATGAGGACCCAGTTAGGTGTATTCTTAAGTTACAGGAAATGTGGAGAGTTGAGACAGGAGGGCAATGTGACCACTCTGTACCATTTTCCTATTTTATCATAAAGAGGGGATTACCAAAAGATGTCCAGAAGGCACTAGATAAAATTGTGGGAGTTGAAGCCAATGGGCGGAGATACAAAGTATAATAGTCCACCATTGTAAGAGAATCAAGGAGCGGGACAGGGAGATAGCCCAGAAGTGGCAAACAAACGAGGCAAAACTAGCGGAAAAGAAACTAAATAAGTTTGTCATCCAAGCACCAGTGACGGCACCGGATCAGGGGGAAAGGACAGGAGACACTCAACAAATTGTGAATGCCACAATTGTGGCACAATGGGGCAAAGGAGGACAGGGACAATGGGGTGGGGGGACAGTACCCCAACCCACAGTGCAGTATGAATGGAGCACCAAGGGGAAGAGGAGGATTTTGAGGAGCAAGAGCAGGAGACTTTGGGGGGATAGGGCCCCGGGAGGAGGATTGTGAACATCACAGTGCTGGTATTGCGGGAGATGGGGCATTTCACAAGGGAATGCAGGAACAGGCCTTGGATAGGATTAAGTACAGGCTTTCACCTCCAGGGCAGGGATTCCAAGGGCCTCAAGGAATGGGACAACAGAAATTTGGGCGAGGGGGTCAAAATCAGTTCCCTTATGGGGCTGACAGGCAAGTGAAATGTGGGCAACAACCACAGTAGGGTGAGGGAGCACAGTTAAACTGGATGGCAGGGGGAACAGGCGTCCCGTTCCAAAGAGTTACAATGGCGGGGGTGGCCCTTTTTCATTCCCCGGGACAAATACATATTCTGATTAGGACAGCCCACAGAGAGCACCTGCTTGTCTAACCCTATTGACAGCCTCACACCCTGGAGAGGAGCCCTTGGTGGAGGCAGAAATAGGAAATAAGCAATTGATATTTATGGTAGATTCAGGTGCAACTAAATCATGCATTATGGAGGGGAACTTTCCATTATCAGATAAAGCTCTTGACACACAGGGATTCTCTGGGGCTATTTCTATGTTTCCATACACTGAGGAGCTGGATATAAAAGTGGGCAGGAAGGTAGCATGAGCCCCCTAGCTATATTCAGAGAGTTCCCCAGTTAACTTGTTGGGTAGGGATCTGCTCAATGAACTAAATGTAACTATATTATTCACAGATCAAGGTGTAGTGTGTTCCACTCCATGGATGTGTGTCGTTCAAGCAATGGTAATAATCAATGCAATGGCAAGGGAGTCAGTAGTCCGTGGGGTTCCTGTGGTCCTGGATATATTTGTCTATAGTCTCAAGGTACTAGCAAATGGTGTGCCTCAAATTGTGACAAAATGTTGGCGATTGCCCACAGATTTTATTTTCTGATCCGTGGTGCCACCCGAGATGGTGGCAGGGACAATATTGTCATTAGACTTGCAAGGACTAGTAGTGTCAGTCAAAAGAGTAGTCCTGATTGGAAAAGACCAGGATGGGTGCGAGTGACACACAGTACTATGTGTAGACCCGACATTACAATTGAAGGAAATGACTCATGAGGAGTTATTTGAGGACAGTGAGCTTTGCTACTGCAATCTATTAAGGCTTTTACCACCTTTCCGTTAACCACAGCTGTTTCATAGGTGAATTCTGTTGGTGATTGACATAAACATATGCTAACTGACTCTGTAATTTCTTCCGGATCTTCCCATTCTTCACCTCTCGGACATTCTATCTCTATACATTCTTCCCTTTGCTGTTTCGGACAGTGTCTTGCTATATGACCAGTTTCTCTGCATGAGAAACCGATAGGGGGAGGAGGTTTGCCGCTTTTTGGCTCCTCTCTCCTGGTCTCCCCTCGAAGTCTAAGTTCTAGTCTTTTTAATTCTACCCCATCTTTCATCATCCATTCTTTTTGTTTAAAAAAGGTTTCCTCCTCGCTATGATGTGTGTAGCATAGAATGGTACGATGATTTTTGATCTTTTCTATTCTCTCCTCTATGCAGGGCTTCGAAGTATTTCACAGCCTCCGAATGGGATTGGTTTGTTTGAACGGCTAACAGGATTCTTGGTCTATTTAGCTGCAACACTGCCTTTTGTAAATAGGGAGTCAACAAATTGTTCTAGGGTTACCATTTCTATCAGTTCATCCAGATTTTATTTAGCCACCCATTAAGATATTGGTCTTTATTACGGGTCCGTCGGTAACCCTGCCGGTGCTACCGGCGGGTTGCCACCAGACCCCTAAATATTTACTGGTGTCTGACTTCCCGGTGCAACAACTCCGGCAGCCCAGAAATCAGGCGCCGGTCAAATGTAATTACCCATTCCCATAAAGTCCAAAAGGACTCCATGGGAGTGGGGACACGGAAGCACTGGCACTGTTACTAATGGTGCCGGTGCTTCTGTGACCGGTCTGCCTACCGTGGCCGATGTGCCCGGCAGGGTCAGATCTGTTGGGCATAGCGGCTCTGGCAGGCAGACCTGTAATATGCCGATTCCGGAAACAACGGTGCCGGTGAGTTTAGCGGCGCCCTTGTTTCCGGACCGGCTGTGTCATAATGAGGCCCACTGTATTTTTAATTTGTTCTCCTAATTCTAATGAGGTTTCTCCTGGATTCAGTCAGATACTTCTTAATTTTTGCCTATAGAAGTTGCTGGTCTGACCTACTCTTTTAAGAGGTCCCTCTTTAATTGAGGTAAAGGTGGCCCCCACTGGGAAATTGAGTAACTGGTCGGTAGTTTGTAATTTCCCTTTCAGCAATGGTCCCAGGTAACACATTTTTAGATTTTCAAGCCATCCGAACTGCTCTGTTAGGCGGTCAAAATTCAAAAAGAAATTCCCCAGATCTTCTCCATCTTCATATGGTTGCAATACCCCCTGAGGTAACAGGGGTTTGGTTTGTAAAGCCACTAATTGTTCTAAGCTTGATTGGAGTCGGTTTTCAGCTTGCATCTGATGAGCCGACAGTTGTGCCAGCACATCTTCTATTGAGGCCATATTCTCAGGGGGTGTGAGAGTTCCTCTGTCGTACCTTCAAATTCTGAAAAAGAAAATGGTCTCACCTTCTTCTGAGGAAGTTACAGAACTTACGAGACTTTCAGGCTTGATTCTGATTGAGAAGGAGACCTGAGAGCCTCAATGTTTATACCTGGCAAGGCTGATCCGGAGGGTAATTCAGCTTTAAAGAAAACATTTTCTGGAAAAGGGGGGGCTCAATGCACTAGGTCTAATAAAAGCCAGGGATGATCCTACTTTCAGGACTATTCTACCCCACTGCTGTGTGCGGTAGTTCGAAAGAGGAAGGGTATCTAATAAAACTTGGTCTTGAAAATATAAATCTTGTTGGATGATAGGGATATGGATTTGGGAATACAGAGCCTCTTTAATGCTGTAAATTCGGTCAGAACTCTGAATGTCAACAATTCTTTTTTCCCCTTCTGGTGGTGACACGATAATCTGCATGGGTTTACAACTTTTATCAATTGAGTAGTATCCCATTCTCACACCATATGTAAGGGAGGCATGGTATCACAAGAGCTACAAGTTTCAAAACCTTGATTAAATTCTTAGGGTTGGAAAAACTCCTACTTTGCCCTATAGCTATGATGGGAGTAGTCTCTACCATCAGATAATAAAGAAAACAAAGTCCTAGTCAGTCTATGTCAAATCAAATCAAAATGGCCTATACTTAAAGAAACCTAATGCCTGCCCTATCTCTTATGCAAAACGTGTGTAATGGGGAATATGTATGCAAAGGAAAGTCGGTGTTATAACATAAAGGATCAAGATGGCTGAGTCAGCTCTCCTTCCCACATTGGACAGCACGGAGTAAGGCAGGCCCCGTAGACAGGATGACACACTCTGGCTCAGGCTATAAAAAAAAGGCAGTTCAAAACGTGGGTTGAGGCCCGCTTGGCCTTCCACATTAAAGTTCACCAAACGTTAATTCACAGTTCAACAAAAATTCACGTAGGTCTCCCACTGTTGGGCTCGGACCTCTCAAGGCATCAACAGTTCATGTAGGTCTCCTTCTGTCAGGCTCGGACCTCTCAAGGCATCAACAGTTCACGTAGGTCTCCCTCAGACGGGCTCAGACCTCGCAATTACAACACTTTCAGGGGCTCCCTTCCCCAAGCTTTATTAACATTCGTTAGGGGCTCCCTTCCCCTAAATTATTTCATGTTTTTGTTCTCCCTCAGCTGGGTTTGGACCTTTCATTGATGTCGAAGGCTTTTGAAAGTGCAAGACTTTTTCCATAGACCTCTGCACGACCACTTCGGCTTTCACTTCGGCTCTCCGTTATGGTATTTGCTCCAGTCTCTTGGTCTTGGTAGTTCCATAACGCAATCAGAAAAGTTAAAAGAAATCTTTCTCTTTAAGCAATCACCTTTTAACGTTCCCTTTCGCCTGGGTTAATCTTGACCATCGCAGATTTCAGAGTTCTTTCACATTGTCGCTTTATAAAAAAACACCAAACATTTTGTGAATACTTTCGGGTGGGCTGTTTCCTTTTGCCGGACCACTCCGCTACTCTGTATCACTGGCTTGACAGTTACCGCTGACTTTAAAGTTCACTACAGGTTTGCTTTCTTTCGCGTCTCATCAGCACATGCGCAACCTTCAATTCAGAGATACACTGTTGCGGCTTCAATTTTTGCTTGACACAAACCGGCCTTTCATGTCTTCTGTTAACTCACTGGTTGTGTGCATTCCTTTCTGTTCTCTGCGGCTTTGATTCACGAGTCAAGGTTGATACCACAGGCTTTCCGTCACCTCCCCAACTCTGCCGTTCACGCGGGAGGTTCGCTGGCGTCCTTTAAACACAATGCAGGCTTTTTCTTGTCTGGTATTTGGCTTCCTCTGCGTACCCTTCACGGTTTCCTAGAGGCAACGACCTTCTGCAGGGAACTTCAGGGTTTCCCTACCCCTTGCATCGGTCCATCGATCGGTGATCCTGCTCCATTGGGTTCGCCTTTGCTATGGAAAATCTGCTCCTTCTCGTGTCTGACTGTGCTCAGAGTGTGTCTCCATGTTCTGCCTTTTATCCGTGTGGGGGAAGCTAATGGGTATCAGATGTATGTGATTAAGGTCAAGTGCCTGGCTTTGCCTGACCATATTAACAGGACATGAACAGTGGGATATGCAAGTGTTAGCCTCTTTACTCTCAGTCCTCCTCTTACTAGGCCCAGTGTTTGTGTAGAAAGGGGGGGAGGTGGAACATTGGAGAATCCTATAAAATAGGATGGGGTTTGGGCACGGGAAAGGGGGGAATACTACGTCTCACGGCACTACCTGAAGATCCCTCACCCAGGTAATCCTCTCGGACTGGTCCACCCCCAGGCTCCGGATCCAAAGGCGATGGGCATGCCCTGGCCACCTGAGAGCGAGATCCCGGGGTTTGTGGAGGTTTTAGTCTCAATGATCCAGTCTGGGACTGGGAAATGGATGGACATGCTAAGAATGCACCCAGCTCCTGTAACCTCTATCTTACCGGGACTACATACTGGCTTCTTTCCAGCAATTACCTTCGATTTGGTGTTGCCTTGTGCAGTGAGAGGTAATACCAATTGGATAGTTTCTGTTGAAGTCGACGAAGCAGTGCGATCAGCAGAGCCAAACGCTTCAGAAGACGGTGTATGAAGCACAGCCTTGTAAAGCATTATGCAAGCCTTGCTGGTAACAGTAAGCAGCTCCCTTGCCACTTGCGTAAGACTTTCATCGAGTAAAAGTGAACCGCTGCAGTCAGAATCCTCTGAACAATGGAATTGTAACACACACGTATAAAGTAAAAGTCTTCTTACTCCCGTTCAAAGATGGGTCGTGAGTCCTCAGTTAAGAGAAGGCAACGCTGCCAAGACAGTCATAGAACATTTATGCTGACATTATTAAAGTTAAAGCTTTTCCGGTGGAAACTACATTAATGAATGGCCGTGTGTGCCTTATTGTGATTCCCTAAGGAGGCCTGAACTCAATGCTTTGCTTCTATGGGAATTCAATTTCACAACCACCTTTAAAGCTTGAAAAATGCATCAAAGAGTGGTCGCGTCTGCCTAATTGTGGTTTCTCCGGAAAAACTGAAAATTATACTTTGTATATAAGTGACATACCTTTCATCCAAACAAGTATAAAAGACTGGAGAAGAGAACATGCATTGCCTAAAGCCAAGAGGTACCCCATGTTAACGATGAAGCTGAACCTTTCTCTGAGTTTTAAACCAATCCAGCAATACTGTGAAGTTATTAACAGTTCATTAGTATACACCAGGAAGTATAGCACTGTTAGCTGAGGCTAAAATAGTGGCACCAAGGCTTCTGGGTAATTGTTGGGATGAAGGCTGGTAGGAAAGGTGCAGATAAAATTGTGGAAAGGGAACTGGCTGCTTGTGCAGAACATTTTGTTTGATGTAGTCTCAACCTGTAATACCCAATATTGTGGAGGCCAGAACGAAGGAAGTCTTGAATGCAAACACAAGTTACACTTGTTGACAGCTAGACAAGAGAGGCTAAGAGGCTGCCCCTTTGAAGAGAATAGCTTGAAGGAATAGTGACTGGACTACCTGAAGAGGTTGGAGCATTGTCAAAGTCTGTCAAAGTCATTGAAGTTATGGTAGTAGTACAAAGTAATTCCTGAGATACATTTATGAATTTGATACATTACAGTTGTTGCAAGCAAGATAAACTACTGAGGAACAAGCGACTGTTCTCATAGTAAATTAAGAAGGAATATAGTTGTTGAGATAGAAACAGCAGTAGTAAGAAGTCACTCTGACAAATGTACCATTTTGACTGTTGAAACCATCTTCACAAGAACTGTGTATCATTAGCAGTAGATATTTCATTCCCTTTGAAATGTGGCAAAGTTTCCTGTGGGATTATCTGTGGGATTAACAAAGCATTGTGGCTAGGATTACCATTGGGGTTATTGTGCTTGAAGTGAAAAGTGGAACATTTCACCCAAAAGGAGGAGATTTGTTGCAAGTGGAACTTTTGTTACATGGAGGAGATTGTTACCATTGAAACATTTTCTTTTTAATGAACTTTTACTTTCACGTTACCTCTTTAAAGACAGAGTATAGATATTTCCTGTTCAAGGTCGAACACTTTGCCAAAGTGACTTTAAATTCTGGGGGAGGGAAACCTCCCAGGCCTTTAGAAGGTAATTTAGGAAATGTATATATTATTTATGTTTTGTTGAATTGCCATACCTTTTATTTATGTGTTTGTTGTTTAGTGTGGGGTCCAGTTATCTTGTGTTAGAGTGTGTTCCCTTACCTTTTAGAATAGACAGGGAATTCCTCAACAGAGTAGGGAAAGTGAGGCATTTTGATACATTTTCTTTTCAAATATAATGGCATATTTTGAAAGATCTTCAAACCGTTGTCCGCCTCACATTACTGATTCCTCACACACACAACAATAACACATTTGAGGTGGTGTGGTGCGGTGCAAAATGGAGTCAAACAGGCATACAGTGGTTTGAAGAACAAAGGGTGCCAAAGTCAGCGTTGAAGGGCGATAATAGTTCGCTCTGCTCGACAGTTCTGGCTTTGTGGTGCTGCGAGTCCCACTCCAGGGTCTCAAGGGGTAGTCCTTTCTCGGACTCCCAAACATAGCGGAGGCTGGTGCATGCCTTGCAGGGTGCTGCAACACATTGAGGTCCCAGGTAACAGAATGGCTGGCAGATATGCGGCCCTGGTCCAGAAGCAAAGGTCACTCCCAATGGTCTGTGGGGATGGTTAGGAGACAGAGCTTGCCTCTGCCTTGAAACACCTGCCTTCACCTCACAAATGGAGGACTCTGGAAAGGACTGCTTTCCCACAGGGTCCAACAAAATCTTCTTTCAGGTTTGGAGTCCAGAGGATAATTCAAACACGGGATGTGGGACCCCTTCTTTTAAAGGTGAAGGTTCACAGGTGATTGCACTAAAGCTAGCCTACTTTAACTTAATTGACTTTGCCCTTCTGACATCACACCGAAAGTGCCTTGTGCTACACGAAGTGGAGGGGACACGAAAGACAAAGAGAGGCAGAGAGAACCAATATGGCAGAATCCTCCCAAAACTGTACAGATAATTCTCTGGCTATACTAATCCCGCCCCATTCCCTTCTCAATAGAATCAAGGCCTTGAGAAATGCAGCACACTGGTGTGAGGCCCAGCCCTTGGTGAATGGGTGTGCCTTTTGATTCCTGTTCCCAGGCCAGCTTCCTGTGGAGTGGCTGTCTCTGGGGAAAGGGCATTTACCTGCCCTTACAAAGGAACAAAAGAGAGGCAATCGCCCAAGACTATAGTCCTGCCAGTAGACAGGGGGGGGCCTATCTAGAATAAATACACATAACCCTTCTACAGCTGAACTTGGTCGTAGACTTGACAGATATGCAATATCAGTTGAATGTGGCAGGGATAACTATGAGAGATTCTGGCCACCATACCTTAACTCAGGTATAGCTTATATTTACAGTTTACTGTGCCACCAGGCCAGGACCCCCAGAGTTATGCAGTTTTTAGAACAGAGGTGCAAATCCAGCCCATGCACTGCAGAGACTTGGCTGTCATTGCTGCTGTCAAATGGGGAACTGTGACCTCTGATAGAGCAAGTGCTGCAAATCAGGATACTGATGCAGCAGGACACAGATATACTCTGTGCATTTGGTATGGAGTTTATGGAAAGGGAATCTGATCAGAAGATTACTCTTTCATAGATGGAATTATCTGTCTCATTTTATTATATAACACACAATATAAAAAGCCACCCTTGCCAGATGAATATTCATCACAAATCAACCTTACCTCCGACTGTTAACTGGTCACCCTGGGGCAGGATGCCCCTAAGTGGGTTGCTCAATAAAACCTGTCAGGAGTCACAGATCAGCTCTGAGTGGCTCTTATAGGTTCCCTGCATCTAGTGGTGTTGTGCTGAGCTTGGCTTTCCGTTCAGCTCAGTTGATGCCCCTTCTGAGGATGGAAAGACACTTCAAAGAAGACGGTTCCTGGGTCGGGTCCATCATGTTATCAGTTGGTAGATTGACCTTGGGTGGTTCTTGTAGGTTCCTTGACCTCTACATGCAGCAGCAAGCAGTTGGAATCAGTGCCTCTGGTGGTGTTGTCCTGCACTCTGTGTTCCCCGCAGCCCAGTTGAAGCCCCTTCTGAGGATGAAAAGGCCCTTCCAAGATGGTGTTTCCTGGGTCAGGGATCATTGGATCAGTTGGTATATCGACTATGGATGGTTCTTGCAGGTCCTCTGACCTCTGCGGGCAGCCCCAGGCAGCTCTTATGGGTGCCCCTGGTGGTGTTGTGCTGAGCTCTGTGTATGCACTACTTTCAGAAATGCTCAGGTCACCTTATTCTTAAAGGTGACCTGAGCAATTTAGGAGAGAGTGGACTGTTGCGCAAAGATGCTCTGTCCAGCCCGCTTGCATACATTAGTGTCGGGAGCACTGTAATGTGTGTTTTCATAAACAACTATTTAAAAGCTATCCTTTTATATTTGCACTTTGGTCGAAATTGACCAAATAAATATACATGTATATGTATATATGAATGTGGGGGTATGGGAGTATGGGTGTGGGTGGGGTGGGCTGCAGGGGTCAAACGAAGGGCCCCCATAAAAAAAATCATAAAAAAATAACTGGTTGAGATCATGTTGACCAAAAGTACACAAACAAAATGCTGACTTTTAAACAGTTGGCTATGAAAATACATAGACAGGCTCCCAGCAACAGCATAGTCGCTGGGAGTGCATTTCTCTGAGACGGGCCCAAATGCTCGAAAAAAAAAAAGATTTCCATCCCTGTTTGGGGAATGTGACAGCAGCAGTTTAAACAGTGGTTGTCACACTTAAACAAAATGATGTCGTGATTTGATTGTTCCCACATGCTCGACCAGATTGCATAAGCATTCAGATCGGTCTCCCACTCATCCAGGATGTGGTTATGCGAGTCTGCAGCAGTAATTAGATCTTTAATTGGGTGCTTAATTGCAGGTTGATAGCAGAGTTACTAGAGTGCAGCCATCTTCTGGGATGCACAGCAGCACCAACCTTTCCCCCTCTTTTTCTGACCCCATCCCTCGTTCCTCTCAGGTGGATGATACCTACATTTGGCACAATCCAATAGTTACTATTTCCCACTGGACTACAGGTCGTACCGTCCACTCAAGACTGCAAGAGGGGGGGAGTCTGATGAGTAAGAGTAGGACTAGAAATAATGAAGAGTACTGTCGAGGAGCAGTTATATGCCTCTGCAGGAAATCCCCCCCCCACCTCCTATATGTTGGAAGCCTGAGATTGTACATTGCTTAACACCAGCAGTTGTGACCATACCACGTGAGTATTCGAAAGAAGGTATCCTCTGAGAAAACCCTATCAAATGTATCCCCGAAGAGATGATAATCTGAGGGAGGAACTCCCTGAAGGAATATGAAAAGGAGCAGAAAGAGGAGCTGGTGACGTCAAGAAAGATGAGCGTGACACCCTGAGGATACTGGCTGAAGAGAATGCATGGATCTTACAGAAACTGATGACGAAGTTAAGAATCGAGTAAACTTTCATATGTGAAAAGAAGATTTCATGTTTGGGAAGTACTGCAGAAAATGCAAGCCGTTCAATAACTGTACAGATGCTGTAACACAAGTAGATTAAGTAATCTTAGAAGCTGGCTATATGTAGTGAATAGACTGCAGGCAAAGCCTCCATTGTATAGAAACTGGACATCAGTTTCTTGAATTTAGTAAGGCAGGACCCATGGAGAGAAAAGGTGAGGACTGTGTCACAGCAAGAATAAGCTGAGATCGTGGAAATGAATGGCGAGGCTGTCTGGCCTGGTATCAAAGCTGAAGCAGCCAAGGTTGGTTATCTATTCTTGAAGGCAGTGAACGTGCAGAGCTGAATAATCCCTTGTTAAGGTGCAAAGAAAGAACACCAAGCGTGCCAAGTTTTATTCATTTAAGACATTTAAATACTGCAAAATGGACCAAATTGTGGTCTCCTGCCACATGAGCCAAGGATGGAAATAGAGTTGAGTGTGGAGTCCTAGAACAGCAATAGTGAGTGCTCGCATTCCCATATATTCCCAGAGACAAGAATACTTTGCAAGGCCAAGTTAAAAGACAATCTGCATGGCAGAAGGCATGGGTGATGACAGGTGTTGGGTTAATTGGGTGGGGAGGTGAAGTCAAGTCCACTTCCTGGTACCTGGGTCTGAGCTTACCTGCTGCTAAGTGAACCAGATGTTCCAGACATGGCATGAGTGTGTGAACCAATAATAGAGGGCTGTATAACGAAGGGCCGTATAGTTTTTTAGATTATTGATAAACTGGGTACTTCATAGTGTTAAAGATGACATGTTTTTAGAGGTAGGCATAAGCGGTCCACCTGACACTAGATAGCCAATCACAATCCCAGCCCTTATAGAAAGTATACTTAGATGTTCTCCTTGAACGTATCACAATCCCTCATAGGTTTTTCTTATTTGCCACGTAGTATGATGTCACGTCTGATGTATTTTTTGCATATAAGGATGTTTTTATGAGAAATGCACTGAGAGCTCGAGTGAACATCAGTTGATGTCCGTTGTAACTCCCTGTTTTAGATAATTGTTAATAAAACAGCACCTTTGCCATCTTTCTGAGTTGGTTTCAATTATTTGGTGTCAGAGTTATTCTGCATCCCCATATCATCAGTACTGGTAAGTGACCGGGGCATTCCATCCATGTCCTTTGTTCTTATCCAAGTGCTTACCTATGAGATATACCAAAACATTTGATGGAAGGAACTGATGCACAAGCCACACAGACCACCGTATGTGCTGCAGCAACCTGCATTACCTTTATTTTGAGCCCGACTCATCAGCACGCTACTGCGTTCACTGAGAGCCTTTTCTCAGAATGCTTGTGCCTAAGGAGCAAGCTGCGAGATAGTGTTAATTGAGTCTATGATGCTTAATGAAAGTATTGCAGCACTCCCTGTGCGTCCACCCAAGAGGCAGCCATACCTCTTGCAGAACTCCCCTGAATTCAGTTCAGAATGGGGTCATTGGAAACGTCATATGCTAGGGCAACAGCTGCTCAAATCCACCAACTAATGGAAACTACAGAAGCTTTCCTTCCTTGTCATGCTGCCCCAAACGTGCTAAAGAGACTTTAGGGCTCATTTTGTTTTGGCGCGTAATTCGATGGCGTGGACCCGGTACATGTAGACATACACGTAGGTGGGACCCCGCCACCGAACGTTGGTTCTTTGCACTTCCAAGTACATAGGTGCAGGGCAAAAGGCGGTGTACAACTGTGTATGCCACCTTTTGTCCTCTGGTGTGCAAATTCCATAAATGCTGCCTCGCATGTACACATTGCAGGCAAGGTTTACAATGGAATACCTATGGGTCCGCTTGCTTTTTGCTGGCGCATTAAAGGGGCAGACCCGATAGGAATCCACAACATTTGCACCACCATGAAAATCCATGCCGACGCAAATGCTGACAGTGTTTATATGGCAGAGAGGAAGTGAGCAACGGAAACACAAGTTGCGTTCCACCCCTCCTCTCCGCCATGCACATGATTGAAAATGGATCATATCTTTAATGAAAGACGGAAAAACCGTACGCAAGACTTTTAAGTCTTTCATTAGTATTATGCTAGGCCATAAACCAGCCCCAATCTATTTTATTTCGTCAAGCACGTCTTTTCCAGCTAAGTGAGCACTGCAATTCAAGCATCCAAAGTACAACACAAGTATTCCGTTAGTGAGGAAGGTCCCTGAAAGGATGCTGGCAAGACTATGGGCCTCATTATGAGTTTGGCAGTAACCCTGCCGGCAGGCACGTCATGTCACCAAAATGCCAGGGGTAGCGGAAGTGACATCACACGACCCTTGACCTCTAATGACATTACAGGAAGTGATGTAATTTGACCCCACCCGAAACATCACGGGAATGATGGAACACAGCCTTTCACCCCTTGACAAAACAGTAAGTGGCATCACATAGCATTGTTTCTAAGTACACTACGAGAAATATGGTTACGATATCACTGTAAAGTGATATACATTTCATACAAGAATGGATCACCATATTTATCGTGAATATCAGCGCGTATAGGCCCATTTACCAAATTACTGTGAATGCAAGCAGAGGTCCAAGGCCAAATGATAATGATGTGTTATTATATAGGACTTACGCTTAAGCGCTTCATATAGAACAAATATACATACAATATCACCCAACCTGTGCTAGTACTCATTTATCAACCTCAGCCGGGTGAAAGGCTGAGTTGACCTTGCTGCGAGCCGATCCTGCACATCACACGCACATTGAGGCAGTGAGCGCTCAACCCACTGAGCTATCTTGCCGGCTATAGCTATCACAAACCCGACCACTCCAGAAACAAAGGGCAACATGCTGCTGGCCACAGCCCAGGAGCCTACATCATAAATAAATAAATACATATTTTAACTTTTTTTAGGGGTAGCAAGCGAGACCTCAGGGGTCGCACTTGCGACCCCTGGCAACCCCATAATGACGTCCCTGCCTCCTGATGCTTCTGGCGGGTTGCCACTGGACCCGTAACATGTTGCTGCCACATCGCTTCCCAGGGTCACCGGGACATTACAAGTCCTGGAGGACCGGGAAGCTAGGTGCCGGAAAAATGTTAGTTCCCATTCCCGTGGAGTCGACTACACAGGAATGGGGTCACGGAAGCACCGGCACATCATTAATGTCTACCGGGCCCACCCGGCCAGGCAGGGTCAGTCCTGTCGGGCCCAGCGGCCCCAGCAGGCAGACTTGTAGTGTGGCGGGCCAGAATCAAGGGTGCCAGTCAGTGGTCGAAGTGTACGAAAAGAAGTAGGGGAACTATGTTCCCTGCTGGCCTGCACCCACTCCCCACAAACCCTATCACCACGTCCCCTCTGACACACAATACACACCCCAAACACTTGCACCTGCTGCTTAAGGGAACGTTCAGTGCTGTGCACTGAAAGTGCAAGTTTCAACTTCTTCCTACACTTTTATTTTAAAACGAAACCATTCCGGAACGGTTTCTTGTTAAAATAAAAGTATAGGGGCTGTAAAAGGTAATTTAGAAAAGTAGAGGAGCACCGCTCCCGCTCTCTTCGACCACTGGTGCCGGTAAGCCTATCGGCACCCTTGTTTCCAGACCACCACACGTGTAATGAGGCCCTATCTCTTGTGCCTGATGAAAATCTGACAGAACCTTGGCCAAGAAGGGTGACTCACACCTCAGCAACAGCGCCTCCGGCAAAAGTATCAAGAATGCAGGTTTAGCAATTGAGGACCCAATCCCCCCAAGCTACGGTCTGAAGTGATTGCAAGGGTTTAAGATGGGGAGGCTTGCAGAGCCTAAAGGGCCAACAGTAGATCCTAAGGTGGAACCACAGACTGTCCCATAGGGTGAGCTATCAAGAAGCTTTTAAGTAGCCTATGAAGCAGGATTTCCCCACAGTTTCTATGCTCTCCTAACTGGCAAAATGCTTTTATGGGACCTGAGAGTAGAAATTGCCAACCCTACCTTAAACGTTGTGACAAATCAACTTCCAGGCCACCAGTGGTCCAGGGATGAATATCGGTTTCTAAACCATCAATCAGACCCACACCTGTAATACATCAGAAGGGATCCAAGCAGATTGGAAACACAAGTAAATTATAAACCTCATTGTCCAATTTTGGTAACGTGGACAGAATGGCAGGCATATTTCCGCAAGGTCGTGGATCGTTGGCTAGTTGCAACACAGTGAAAATACAATTATTACCCAATGATAAAAGGGACTGTCCAGTCAAGGTTGTATTAAAATATGTACTTTATTATTATCACAACAGACAGTTCTAGCACACTACAAAATACAGCCCACCCTGTAAAGGAATGCAGAGGACAGAATTTTTCAAGAAGCAAAGGGGATGCACTCTCGAAACTGACAGGAGAGTAATTGGTAAAGTAATTAATCACAATACGGTTTCAGCACAAATGGAGCAATGGGTTGTAAAATGTCAGTAGGGGCCTTCAGAGAAGCACCAGGGGGACAGAACCACAATGTAGCTTGTGCTTGTAGAAGTTCTTGGTGCTTGACAGCGTTGAGTTGGTTTCAGAGCGCTTTGCAGCTTCTGCCAGAGTTCAAAATGGGAGACAGTTGCGGGTATCAGGCAGCAGGCAGTTCGGCGAGAGAGGCTGGATGGGTGGCTGCAGGCTGGGCTACATGGCAGCTTGGGGTCAGGAATCGTTGTCTCAGTGATGGTCGGCGGGTCGGAAGCACTGGTCGAGGTGTCTTGGATGGCGTGAGTGACTGCAGCATGAAAACAGTCTTTGGTGCAGTCGGTTGCAGCTTGAGGGGCTCGACTGCCTCACAATGTTTTTATTAGTGGATGATGGTTGATGCTTGTTGGTGCACTCCTCCTAGCTTCTTCGCTGGGCTGGTGTCGTCCTTTAAGGCGGATGGCCCAAAGCTGAGGAGAGTTTTTCAGGCAATGGCCTTGTCCTTCTTTCGGTTCAGAGAATCTCTGGCACTTCCCACCTAGAATGCTTGCTTGCAGAGCCTAGCAAGGCATCCTGTGTGCTGGCTGGGTACTGGTTCTGGAGCTGCTGGACAGTCCTCTGGATTCAGTATCTCCCTCTGTTCCCTGGGAGATGTTTATGGGAGGGATCTTGCTTCCCTCTTGGAAATCCTGGCCTTCCTTCACTGCCGGAAGCTGTAAGGCTGTCACAAGTCTCTCCCCTTCTCACCTGTTTCTGTTGTGTACTTGCGACCTTCTGGGATTTCTTCTTCTTTACGGTCCGGGATTTGTATAGACCCGAACGCCGCTCTTCGGCGTCCAGTGTGAGAGTAGCGGTTCAGTTTCCAGGAGCGTTCACAAAGTACAGGGTAATTCCAGGAAGTAAATAAGGTACGCTCGGAGGCACGGAGGACCGTGACTCGAGCGCGGAAGGTTTTCCAGGAGATTGGAGAGGGAAGGGAACAGGAGGGGATTCAAGGAACTGGGAACAAGGAATGAAGCGAGAGCCCCAATCGAACTCCGGCTAAGCACGTCTGACTACAGGTAGCGGTAGCGTTGAGATGCGCAGAGCCGCGGGGCGTGTCTCTTTTGTAGGATGAGCAGCGTGGAACACATAGACTGATCCGGAGCATTCCGTTCCGGGCGGCCATGTTGGAAGGATAACTGCATGCAAACCTCTGCGAGTCAGGGACCAGGAGGTCCAGAAAGGACGTAGACGACGGTTCATGACAGTATGCCTCCTCTGGAAACCAGCTCCTCCGGGTTTGTCCGGATGGATCAGATGAAATCGTCGAACCAATCTGGGAGCATTCATGTTTGACATAGGTTCCCAGGTACGCTCACTGGAAGGGTACCCTTTCCACTCAACCAGATATTGTAGTTGACCACGTTGATATCTAGAGTCACAAATCCTGGAAACCTTGTATTCCAGTTGATCATTTACAATAACAGGGGTAGATTTAGGAGCTGTTCGGGATGACTGAATGTATGGTTTTAACAGAGAAGTGTGAAAGACTGGATGGATTCTTTTCCAAGATTCAGGTAACCGAAGTCGAAAGGCCACTGGGTTGATCTTTTATGGAAAAGGGACCATAGTATCTGGGAGCCAGTTTATTGGGGTGCAGGTGTCGAGGAAGGAGCTTCGAGGATAACCAAACTTTATCTCCTACTGAATAGGAAGGTCCACGTCTTCTTTTAGAGTCAGCATAACATTTGACATCTTCTTGGGCCCGTTCTAGATGTTCCTTAACCTCCTTATGTACTATGATGAGGTTTTCGATCCAGGAGGGTAGGACAGATGGATGGAATCCTTGACTACAAAAGAAGGGACTGGTCTTGATAGCTGAATTATCTGAATTGTTGTAGGCGAATTCAGCCATAAGTATTAGGAGTGACCAATCGTCCTGAACTTTGGTGGTGAAACATCGTAGATATTGTTCTAGAGTCTGGTTCACACGCTCCGTTGCTCCATTGGTTTGTGGATGGTAGCACGTTGGATTCCCAGAATTCAACATACTTGCTTCCAAAATTGAGATATGTACTGAGGTCCTCGGTTTGAAATGATCTTGGAAGGCAACCCATGAAGTCGGAATATGTGTTCCAGGAATATTTCGGCAAGGTCTGATGAGGAAGGCAGTTTGGATAAGGGTGTAAAATGAGCCATATGAGTAAACAAATCAATAGTGACCATGATTGTTGTGTAGCCTCTAGAGGGTGGTAATTCCACGATATAATCAGTGGCAATGAATTCCCAGGGTCTTGTTGGTATTGCTGGTTGGAGTAGGAGTCCGGCTGGCTTCTTATTATCGTGTTTGTTCTGATTGCAAATTGCGCATGTTTGGACATGGATCCTAATATCATCCTTCATCTTGGGCCACCAAAACTGTCTTTGTACTAGATGGAGGGTGTTGGTTATCCCACGATGTCCCGAATGTAAGGTATCATGACATAGACTTGTGATCCTTTGTCTAAGTCCAGGAGTAGGAATGACTAAGCGATTATCTTTGAATAGATACCCGTCCTTAGCTGTGAGATTCCATCTGTTATTTTGCTTGTGCTCCTTCCAGAGGTCCAAAAGTCGAGTTTGGCCTTGGATATTCTCCAGGAGGGTGAGTGCTTGGGCAACAAAGATCATGTGAGGAAACATCTTTGGAAAGGTCAGATCCTCAGAGTTTTCATAGTCAGGACGTCCGGGAAGGGCATCGGCAATTATGTTTTGTGTCCAGGGACATGATGGATGTGGAACTGATACTGGGCAAAGATGAAGGCCCAACGGGCCTGACGACTGTTCCTACACTCCAAAGATTGTAGAACTTGAAGATTTCGATGGTCCGTACGGACCTGGACTGGATGCCTAGCTCCCAGGAGTAGATTTCGCCATTCTGTGAAGGCTTGGCGGATGTCTAGCAGTTCCTTTTCCAAGACGGAATAATGACTCTCACTGGGCGTCAGGGTTCGTGAAAGGTAAGCAATGGGGTGTTCCAATTTGTCCTCAAATTCCTGTTTTAGAACTGCTCCTATGGCGTAATTGGATGCATCCGTCTCCACTAGGGATAGCCGGTTAATATCGGGTTGAGCCAGGATGGGGGCTTGAGTAAACTCTGTCTTTAATTGTTGGAATGCCTTGTCTTGATCTGTAGACCAGAGAAATGGAGCATCTTTCTTCAAGAGAGCAATGATCGGTTGAACAATTTCAGAGAAGGACGGTATGAACTTTCGGTAAAAATTGGCAAGTCCCAAAAAAGATTGAATCTGTTTCACGGATGTGGGAGCCGGCCAAGATAGTATGGCCTTTACCTTTGAGGGATCCATTCCAATTCCTTCTGGACTAAGGACAAATCCTAGGTAATGAACAGAAGTGACGTGAAACAGGCATTTCTCGGGTTTAGCTAGGAGTTTGTGTTCACGCAATCGTTGTAAAACTGCCTTAACATGCTCTTCATGCCTTAGAAGGTCCTTGGAGTAGATCAAGATGTCATCCAGGTAGACGATAACGAAGAGGAACAGCATGTCCGAGAACACCCTATCCATGAAACGTTGAAAAACTGCTGGGGCATTAGCAAGTCCAAAAGGCATGACCAGATGGTCAAAATGGCTGAAGGGAGTTCTAAAGGCTGTTTTCCATTTGTCACCTTCCTTTATACGAATGAGATGGTAAGCACCCCTTAGGTCTAATTTTGTGAAGATTACTGCACCTCTAACTGCTTCCAGGATATCCGAGATGAGGGGTGGAGGATAACGGTCCTTGAGAGTGCACTGATTTAGACCACGGTAGTCCAGACATGGTCTGAGTTCTTTGGTATCTTTCTTTGGAACGAAGAACAATGAAGCACCCGCTGGAGATTTGGATGGGCGTATGGTGCCATTTTCCAGGTTAGTATCCAGGTATTCTCGGAGAGCCTTCTTTTCAGGTTCAGATAATATAAACATTCTGCTGAAAGGAATCACAGCTGTGGGTTCGGTATCAATGGCACAATCCTCTGGCCTGTGAGGAGGGAGAGCTTGAGCTATCGCGGTCGGAAAAACATCAGAAAAGGCTTGGTAGGCCCTGGGAATCTGGATGATGTTAGAAACGGTGAGTGGACTTTGTTGGTTCTCTTGAAAGTCTCTAGAAGGCTTTGGTGAGGTATCCAGGGATAGGCAGTGAGCCATACAATATTCAATCCAAGAAACAGTGAGCCGGCTGCCAGGGCATTCCAAGAACCATCGGATAATGGGCTGATTTAATGAGGTCAAATTTGATTCACTCTTGATGGTGATTGATAGAAAGTAGAATCTCTTTGGTCTGAAGGGTAATGGGTCCTGAGGAAAGAGGCCTACCATCAATTGCCTCTACTGGTTGCATTGTAACTCGGCTTTCATGTGGAATGTTATGGGCAGTGACCCAATCTTGATCTAGAAATACGCCCATAGCTCCGTAGTCAACCAATGCCAGGATGTGAACCAGTCTCGAATTTAAACTCCCCCAGATTGCTCAGAAGGTTCCACCGAATACATCCAGGTAAACGCGGTGGAACAGGTTTTAGAAGGGGGCATGCTGTCATGATCCATCGATCTCGCCCCTTCTGGTCTTCCTGGTCCCTGGCATGTCGGGGGTTACTCGCTGTAGTACACCCAACATGGCCGTATACATTGAACGTGGTCTATCGACTTTTACGTCCTATGCAGCACGTTCCATAAATTAGCCACTCCCCAGCGGTTCCGCGCGTCTCAACGCTACCGATAGCTGTGGCCTGACGTGCTCCGTAGTTCGTACTCCTGAACTGTGTTGCTTCCTGGTCCCCAGACCTTCCTCCTTCTCCTTTCCTACTACCTTCCTTGATCCTGTCTCTTCCGCGTTCCGCGTAGACCGCCTCCGTGTGCTGTCTCCATTCCAAGCTTCCTGGAGTTTCCTAGATCTCGGACGAAGAAGCTGATCGAATCCTGGAATCCGAAGACTGCCGAGCAGGCTTGTGACAGGATGGGGTAGGATTCTGTCTTGGAAGGCGATAGTAGGGCCTGAAGAACCACAAGGTTATTTTGTCCAGGGGAGTTCAAGGATGGAATTGATGCGGAGCAAACATCTCTCTCCTGACGCTGTGCTCCATCTAGGATCGGGAGCTGGCGTTTCCCGAACGCCGTGGAGGAGCAATGGGACTTTCTCTCACAAGATGTTTATCGGAGGCGCAATACATGCACAGACCAGTATGGATTTGTCGCATCCTTTCTTGAGGGGTTATGGGTCCACGAAAGGCTCCTAGTTGCATAGGTTCTGGGTCTGGGGTAGAAGGAACAGTAGAATCTGCTCTAGGGGCATGTTCTGTGATGGTCTTTTGGAAACTTGCCTTAGACTTCCTCTTCTCTGCTCTTCTTTCTTGGATTTGGAAATCTATCTGTAAGTATAGATCCATCAGAGCCTGGAAGGAGCTTGGGCGGGCCAGGCCACCTTAGTGAGCTCATCTTTTATTTCTTCGTTCAGCCCCCTTTGGAAGAGTGTAAAACTAGCTTCTGGAGACCAGTCTGCTTCTTTCACAAGTTGTTTGAAATGAGTAACATAGGTGAGTATATCCTGGGACCCTTGTTGAAACTCGAGTAGTCTCTCTTGAGCACTATACACCTGCTCTGGCCGATCAAACATTTCCTTAAGGGCTCTCACAAAGCCATCATAGTCATCCAGGAGTGCGTCACTTGTATTGACTAGGGGGGGTTGCCCAAGTCAATGCATTTCCAGTGAGGTGTGAGATCATAAAACCCACCTTTGCTCTAGGAGTGGAGAAGTAGGAGGGCTTGAAAGTAAAGTGAACCTAACACGAATCAAGGAAGGCGCGGAGAGTCTTGGAAGAACCGTCATACTTGTCCACTATTCCTCCCAATATAACATTTTCTTTGGTTGCGGAATCACGTGATAGAACTAGCTGTTTTAATGCTGCGTTCTCTGCCTTGAGGTTCTGTACCTCTGTTGTTAATTCCTGCATGCCTCGCATGAGGTCTTGAACGGTGCTTCCATCTCTGAATCTGTATCGTTTTTAAGGCATCTCAATCTGTCACAAGTCTCTCCCCTTCTCACCTGTTTCTGTTGTGTACTTGCGACCTTCTGGGATTTCTTCTTCTTTACGGTCCGGGATTTGTATAGACCCGAATGCTGCTCTTCAGCGTCCAGCGTGAGAGTAGCGGTTCAGTTTCCAGGAGCGTTCACAAAGTCCAGGGTAATTCCAGGAAGTAAATAAGGTACACTCAAAGGCACGGAGGACCGTGTCTCGAGTGCGGAAGGTTTTCCAGGAGATTGGAGAGGGAAGGGAACAGGAGAGGATTCAAGGAACTGGGAACAAGGAATCAAGCGAGAGCCCTGATCGAACTCCGGCTAAGCACGTCCGACTGCAGGTAGCGGTAGCGTTGAGAGTGCAGAGCCGTGGGGCGTGTCTCTTTTGTAGGATGAGCAGCGTGGAACACATAGACTGATCCAGAGCATTCCGTTCCGGGCGGCCATGTTGGAAGGATAACCGCATGCAAACCCCTGCGAGTCTGGGACCAGGAGGTCCAGAATGGACGTAGACGACGGTTCATGACAAAGGCAGACTGTACCTTCAGCCAGGGTCCAAATGAGTTCTTCTTGGTAATCCTTGAGAAGTCTTCAGATGATCTGCTAAAAGAGGGGCTCAACCCTATTTTAAATCCAAATGGTCCCCAGTGATTGGTGAAGGGTAGGCCTACCTTAATGAACCAATCCTGGGTCCCCAACACCAATCTTCTGTTATGTGTGAGGTCATATCTACAGTGCTTTGCAACAGGAAAGGTAAAGGGGTGAAAACATGTACTACAAAGTCCCTCACATCTTCATGTCTGTTGTGGATCAAAGGGTCTCTCTGATTAATTGAGATCTCTGTGGATCCTTATTGAAGGCAGGTCTCCCTTGAAGTTGTGGCGAGAACAGACTTTCTGTCTCCATCAAATCACATACTCCTACCCTCTGAATGGGGTCTCCCTGCGGAGAGTATAGTTCAGTCTAGCGAGTCTAATTCAGGTTGGCACAGAGCATATGAAAGGTTGTTGGGGTTTCCTTTCTGTTTTGTTTTAACCGCGGCAGCTAGGCCCCATGTGGGCCTGTTTGATGTATACTGTATTAGTATGTTAACTAGGTTAATTGCTGCCACCATCTCCAGAGGATAAACAAACAGACAAGGCGTCTCCATGGAGCCGTTGTTATTTAATTAGGCTGGCCATGGCAGGGGGAAGGTTTTGCCCTCCCCCTTTTGAGATGCCTTTATGTACTCCTGGGTGTCACATTCCAACTAAATGTAACAGGGAGGACAGAGCCTGTAGGCTGTGTCCACCTAGAGTACACAGGTCTATGTGTATGTTGTGCGGTGAGCATAGAAAAATGTGTGCAGATTAGCCCAACACATTTTCCAGAGATTGCTCCACCATCATTCAATTTCAAATAAAAAAATGTAAAAAAAGCCAAGGCGAGCGCACTGTGCGGATGGTCGAATTCCTCACATGCCCCCCTGCCTCAACATGTGAATCATCACCCAACTGAGGGTCTGGTTCATCATCAAGGCGAAAGTACCGGCTGAGGCCATCTGCATTTCCATGCCGGGAGCCTGGCTTGTACTGGATGTACATATCTAATCCAATATCTAATCTAATGCAAAGGTTTAGGGTTCTCCCTTTGCATGGCCATTTACCAGAGGTTGATAGTCTGTCTAGATCGTAAAATATGACTCAAAGATGTAGGGTTGCAGCTTCTTTATGGCCCACATAACCGTGTAAGCCTCAGTTTCAATGACAGCCCAGTTCCTTTCCCTTTTTGTTGATCGCCTGCGAATGTAGGCAACAGGTTGCGATACCACTTGAGGGTTCAGTTCCGCTAACACTTCATCCAACCCAAAAATAACAGGCATCTGTCTGGATATTGAACTCCTGACCATAGTCTGGCACTTTCAGAACTGGGGCCCTGCACAATCCCTCCTTTAAATCCTAAAAGGAGGTTTGACAGGCGGGGGTCCAAGTTACCTTCTTTGGCATCTTTTTTGACGTTACATCATTCAGGGGCATGAAAATGGTCCCATACCCCTTGATAAACGACCGGTAGTACCCGGTGAGACCTAGAAAGGCTCTCACCTGCGTCTGTGAGGTGGGGATGTCCCAATCCGTCACAGTCTGCACCTTTGCTTCGAGAGGTTGTTTCTTACCCTCACCAACCAGTTGGCCTAGGTAAGTCACTGTGCCTTGTGCTATTTGGGACTTTGTGGCCTTGCTAGTCAGACCTGCATTCTGCAGCGCCTGAAGCACTTGTTTCAGGTGGGATATGTGATCCTCCCAGGTGTGGCTGTACACAGCAGTGTTGTCTAAATAGGCAACACTGAAGTTTTCCAGCCCAGACAAAACCTGTTTAACCATCCGCTGAAAAGTGGCAGGGGCATTCTTCAATCCGAAGGGCATCACAGTGAACTAGTAATGTCCTTCTGGGGTTGAAAATGCTGACCTCTCTCTCGCTCCATCTGTCAAGCCGACCTGCCAGTACCCTGCCGCAATGTCAAAGGTACTCATGTACTTGGCAGCGTCAAGCTTGACAATGAGCTCATCTGCCTGAGGAATGGGGTGAGCATCTGTCTTTGTTACAGAATTTAGCCCCTTGTAGTCCACACAAAAGCGAACTTCAGTCTTCCCTGCACTGGTCTTTTTAGGGACCAGTACCACTGGGATAGCCCAGGGGCTGCGGGATGGCTCTATCACTCCTAGAGACAACATCTTGTAAACTTCATCCTTGATGGTATCCCTGAACTTATCGGACATCCGGTGAATCCTACTCTTCGCCAGTTTACTGTCTCCAGTGCCCACATCATGGGTGCACCAATCTGCCTATCCTGGAGTCAGCAAGAATACACCGGCAAACTGTGCTAGTAAAAGCAACAGTCTGTCAGTTGCTGTTCTGACAGGTCCATTGCAAGGTTGACACCTTCAACTGACTCATCTGTGGCTTAGGTGTGCATGAGATATGACAAGGGTTCAGTCTCGTCCTCAGTCTCTCCATTGGAAGTCCTCCTCTAAGAGGCCCACACTAATGATGGCCTCGTCCATGAGTCCAACATTCACTATGACTTGCTTGGGGAAGCCCTTGCCAGCAGGATTGCCTTTCCTATGGCCCTGCTCCTTACACACAAAACAACCTTTGGGTGGTGAGAAAGCAGGTGTCCCAGTGTTAGGGGTGCCTGCGCTCTTCTTTTCAGTGTGTGCAGCTGAACAAAGGTTTTGAGATTTGCCTTCATACTTTTGGGGACCTGATGTCGAAGAGTTGTGGGTTGGACCTTTATCCTTCCCATCCTGGTTTACATTTTTGTCTGAAGATTTCTCTTCTGGTTTGGGTGTGCTTGCATGAGCCTTTTTCTGGACTCAATTACTCACAAACCTGTCGGAAGCCTTTGTAAGCTCCGTAGGGTCTGTGACAGTCTTGTCCACAAGATGCTGGTGTGGGTCAATCTCACAATTCCTCAATACATGCTCACATGCAATCAAATTATACATCCCTTTAAATGTGTCAACGTTGTTACCAGCCACCCACCCGCTCAAATATTTCAACGACAGGTGTGTGAACGCTTCAAATGTCTGCCCACTTGTCTTTCCAAGCTCTCTGAAGCTCTTGAGATACCAGGGTTCACAATTGAGATTCAATGAGCAGGAGCTAAAACCAGCTCCTGGGTGGTGGGCATCCCGCTGTAGGCAGGAGCTACCGCAGGGGAACCAGGAGCTACCAGAAATGCTACTTTAACTAGTTAGTATGGTACCTGCACCAGTGGCTTGCTTGTGGGATGTGCAATCTGAAGTACTTTATTGAAGTTGCCTATGAAACGTTCCACGATTCCATTTGCTTGGGGCCATAGAAGAGTCACTGATGTTTGAAACCCATGTATTCAGCAAAAACCACAAAGTCCTGACTGGTGAATGGGGCCCATTGTCAGATTTAACTGTTCAGGGATATGCCATAGGCCGTAAATATTCAGTCAAGGGTGGGTATGATATGATATGCTGAGGTGGACACCACTCTATGTACTTTTGGGAACCGTGTGTACTCATCCATAGCTAATAAGAGGTGGTAGCCACCATCCATTGGCCCGAAGAAGTCAATAGCCACTTCTTCCCACACTCCCACTGGTAGTTGTGTCATCTGAAGAGGCTACAGGAATGACATAGACAACTAGCCACGGAGAAATTTTTGGCACAAGGATATTTGAAAAAAAGTTTACTAACAGCTTTAGACAAAGCCTCTTCCAGACAGAGAATGGAACTACTGAAGAATAAAAACAAATCACAAGACACAACTGCAGCTACTCGTAAATTGAGATTCATTACAACTTACAATTCTGAAAACAAATTCCTCAAAATATCTCTATCAAAACATTGGCATCTACTGCAATTAGACCAAGATCTTCAACCATTTCTGGATGACCAACCCATGATTACTTTCAGGAAAGCTCAGAATTTGAAAAGCATAGTGAGTCCATCACATTTCGTAAGACATTGGAAACAGAAAGGGCTCTCACAACTCTGGACTGATAACATACTAAAAGGAAACTATAAATGTGGAACATGTACTATGTGTCAATACACTGCTTATGGACTCACTCAATTTCAAATGCCCAATGTCCGTAACCATCGCATACAAGACTTCATCAACTGTAAAAGCAAATTTGTTGTTTATGCATTAAAATGCCAATGCACCAAGATATATGTGGGCAGTACCATCCGCATGTTGAAAACTAGGATTTTGGAACATCTAAGACACATCATGAACAAAGACATGAGGTTTCCAATTGGACTTCATTTTCTCGCAGAACATTCAGAAATTCATATGGACGAAATCCAGTTATATGGTCTGGAAAAACTGGAACCATTATGTAGAGGAGGCGAAAATGAAAAAAGACTGAGACAAAGAGAGGCTCTCTGGATTTGTAATTTAGACTGCTGCCACACAGGTCTAAACACAGATTCGGAATTAGGGCATTTTCTGTGATAATTCTGTAATAGTGGCTCTACTGTTAATGGTATATACTCTTTTTTTCAGGAAGGATAATCCAGTATTTTGACCCACTATATTTATTTCTATATGTTTGCATCAATGGAAATTGTGTTGGATTCATTCTTTATAAAAATTGCACATACATTTCTAAATTGCTCCTCCCGAAGCAAACGTACTCTATACCTCTCACATATCTGACTTTTTCATCTTTGCCATATGTTCCTAGTCAAGTATCAGTAATCCATTAGAATTTCTAGTCGTTTGAAATATAACTCAGATTAACAACTCAAAAGAAGTTAATCGATTCACATTTCCAATGATGTACCTTACAATTGCTCAGCCCGATCCAAACTGGCGCTGTGCACGAAGTGAATTTAACCAAACAAACGTTGATGTTTATACTATACAATTGGCGCCCATCTTTGAATAATTGAATGTATTGCTTAATTCCCAAAACGCGCTGGATATTTGGTGCTTACTTAAGTAACTTAACACACTATAAACAAATTTTACTTTTATTTTGAAACTCGCACAAAAATTTCTGTCTGTTTAAATAAATAAAAGATACGTATCTTTATTATAATTTGGGCTAAAATGGCACTGTAAAATAAAAACGATTAACAAAATCATCCTTTATTTTTATTTTTTTAATTTTCACATACTCGTTAAACAAGCTCTATTCATAAGGGCACTTCGTTGTAGTACGTACCGCGTCCGCAACGTGATTAACGTAATGAATACACGTCAGCCAATTGTATAAATGGCGGCCATCTTAAAGTCAGCCATGGCCCCGCATAAACATTATCGAACAAAAAACTGCTGCTAACTTACACAGAAGCTCGCATTTACCAGGAAAAAAAGGTAAGGACTGATGTTTTCTCAGCTTGGAAACTGCTGATGCTTATCCAAAGGGAACAAAAGGAGCTTATAAATGATGCACAATATTTTGTGTCTTTTGTAGATTGCTGCACGACCGCACGCACGGAAATAAAATAAGATAAACATCACTACCTTGCTAACTTTTAAAGTTTTCGGAACAAAAGAAGGGGCATACCAAATCTTTAAAACAAACTCAGACAAATAGCAAAGTGAGCATATTCACAGGAATGTCCTGCATCCTTTTTTAACTAATTTGTAACATTCACAAAAAGAAAGTGTTATTATCAGAATGCACGAGGATAAATCGTGCAATCAAAAAACTTATCGAAACAGTGTAACTAAAAAACTGCCTTGTTTCTCTCTCTATAAGAATGTCAGTATTCTGTCTGTATATGAATCATCTATGATTTTCTGACAAACCTTGTGTTTACTTGACAAATTGTCAAATTCCTAATATATTTATTTACATCTTTTGTTTTAACTTTCCAACAGAGAACTGCACAATGTATGAAAAATAATACATACTTTATGTTCATAAAATGAAATGATATATACCCTCCTGAGGAACCAATGAACTTGGGGAAACACGTGTCGAGGGAGGTTTTTGAATTTATTCTTAAAAATAAAATAAAAATAATTTTGTTTGACCTAATCTTCGAATTTCAAGTATCTTATTAGGTGCGCAGGTTGCATGACTAGAACCATTAACTAAAGTTACAGGAATGTTTGCTGTGTTAAGACACTGCAGGTGGGGCACTGTTTGAACGTTTCTTCCACCTGTGCTTCAAGATGCAGAAACCAGACTTTTTGTTGAAGCAACCACTGCATAGACACAATGCCCCTGTGTGCCTTGTGTCCCTCGTGTGCCAGATCTACCACTTGGCATTTTAAGGTTGCAGGTATGACCAATTTTGTTCCATTGAGTAGTAGCCCAGCTTTGGACAGGACTAGTTCTTCCTTGACCAATAGTAGGTGATTGATATTGGTTTGAGTGTTTGGAGACTTTGCATCCCGCATTTTCTTTGCATGTTTCCATCTCCCTCTCATGAGACATTCAACGATAATGCGAAATGCTGGATCTTGTTCAGCCTCTTGTTGTAACAGTAACATATCCACTCCTGTGGGTATCGCTTGATTGACAGCTCCAAGCTCTAGGATTCCCTGGGATGTCTCAATAGAAAATCAGCAGGTTTTTCCTCCTTACCGGAACGATGAATTATGTCTAAAGCATAGTGTTGTAGCCTGAGTCCCCATGTGGTGATTCTTGGCCGCATCATTGCTTGAGGGTTCCCATATATGAAAAGCAATGCCTCGTATCGGTTACAATGGTGAAATGCTTTCCGTATAAAAACAGGTGGAAATGTTTGCATGCCCACACCACCCCCACCCCTTCCTTTTCTGCTTGAGAATATGCTGGCTCTATCAGGGACAGGCTCCTGCTGGCGTACAACACTGTGTGCTGCTCTTGGGGTGATTATGGGTCAACTTGTGAGGGAATGGCTCCGAGACCCACTGGGCTGGCATCCACCACTAGTTCTGTGTGCCTCTCAATGTCGAAATAGACCACATACTCTGCAGTAGAAATTCTTTCACTTATGAGTGCAAACGTTCCATGAACCACTGAAAAACAACTTGTTGTTTCATAAGGGTTATCAGGGGAGCACTTACCGTTGCAAAGTCTCTTATGTATATAGTGCAGTAGCTGGCAAGGCCTAGGAATGACTGCAGCTCTGATATGATATATTCATGGGTCGAGGGGTCTTTTAATGTGCCACCACTTTTTCCGGGTCCGGTGCCATGACTTGTGAGGAAAGGATGTGACCGAAGAACTTGAGTATGCCCTTTCAGAATTTGTATTTTTCTTTGTTGAGTGTTAGGTGTGCCACTTCCAGGGCCATGCATACTCTTGCCAGGGTGTTGTCATATATTTCTGTGTCTGTGACAAACATCAAGATGTCGTCCTTGTAACAGACAGTTCGGTATGTGTTTGATGACATTGGGCCTTATTTCAAGTTGGACAGTTTTCCGGTGGTAAATCCGATGGAATACCCCCCAACAAATTTACTGTTAGCGTCATTTGGTCTGGCGGATTTACACCAGATTCCAAGTGGCAGTGATGGTGTTAGCCCCAATTAATTTGGAATTTCGGTGGAATTACTGTGATAATTCCACCAATTTTGCTGACTTTTTCAGCAAAAGGTGGGAGGATTTACCTCCAACATGGTGCTGGAGGTAAATCCCCCACATTAGGGTCATACTCGTAGTATGGCAGAGAGAGAAAAGTGGCAGTAATTCCGTTATCACCACTTTTTTCCCACACCGCCATACTTGTAATGAGGCCCAATTGTGTAATTCTGCTTGAAATATCTCAGTTGCTGATTACACCCCAAATCTTAGATGTTTGTAACGACATAGACCCAAGTGTGTTACAAAGATGGTGATATATCAGGAGTCCGGGGCCTGCTTGATCTGATGATAGCTTTTATTGAGGTCTAATTTAGAGAGCACCTTTGTCGTGTTAAATAGATGTATCATGTCCATGATGCGTGGGCTTGTTGTCGATCGCTTAGGATAGCTTGGTTGGGGTGTCTCATGTCCACACATAATCAGATGGTATCTGACTCTTTTTTTGGTACGGGTACGATAGGGAATACTCAAGGTGTGGGCCCAGAGGTGGTTTCTATGATATCATGTTAGAGCAACTTGTGTAAATCGTTTTCAACCTGTCGCTGTATGTTTACTGGTAAGCCCTGATAGTGTTGGGCCACCGGTCTAATGGTTGGGTCAATGTGGAGTTGTATTTGTGTGTTTTTTTAACTTGCCCAATCCTTTAAAAAACGATCGGAACAACTGCTACCTAGATGGTTAATAAAGATGCAAAACTCCCGTAGGCAGCACACATCCTGAGAACACATGTCAGATAGGTTTAATCAAGTACACCTGTCTGAGATCACCCGCCCTTGGATTTTTTAATTCTGCAGAACACATTCAGTGTGTCACTGGAGATTAGGGGCAGTCTTTCTCCCACTATCCCTTTTAGATAGGTGGCGCACCACTGTTTACCTAGGGAGAGCTCTCCCTGACAGGGTCAGGGTGTGCTTTCTTTTTGAGGGACAGCTTTAGTGGTCTTGATGCATTGGTTCGCAAGATAATAAGTATGCCTGTTTAAGATAATGCTCCACAGTCCGTTTTTTGTATGTGTTAAAAAGCTACGCAATATAACGGCAGGAATGCGTTTGTTTTCCAAATTAGACTCTTAATTGTCTATCCTGTTTGTTGTGCATTGCAGGAGTGCCAAGGCCACAGGGCTTGCTGTCCCCAGCAGCTCTTGCGCAGGGGCTCTGTGGCAGGCTGAAAGTCATGAAAAGATCAATGCCCACACACTGAGAGTGACCCCCCCCCCGAACCCAGGTGCAGTTGATACAAGCTGAGGAGAATGGCTGAACCTCCAAGATGAGCCAGAGACGAAAAGACCAAGCCCTTCACCACAGTGTAAGTGCAATAGTTGAGCTGCTTCATGCCGCTTTCCCAAATCCTCCCCACAACCCCCCCTGATGGAAATGGAAATTATTAACTTTGGGATGCCACCCGCGAGGTGTTGACGAACGCCCCCTTAAATAAACATGAACATTTCAGAAGATGAATTACCTATGAACACCTGGAAAATAACCCAAGAAAAGGGTGTTTCGTATGATGCTACCTCAAGCAAAGGATAAAAGGTACACACCTTTTACATCTATAAAGATTGCTTAAAAAATGTCTGCAGGTGCCGTCCTAACAGAGATATTCACATGTGCCCTCTTAGGACCTTCAAGTGGTCCAGTCAGAAAGTCTCGCGATTTTCATCACGAAAACCTACGTTCAAATCCTGACTTCGACAGCAACAGCATCCCGTTAAAAACATGAATACCTTTTAATGGTTTATCTGGGGAGACATGTTTTGGCGAGATTGGCCAGCGCTGGTTCCCACGCCATACAGTGTGAATGCACAGCACGGAAGCTCTGCCCGCGTCTCCTACTGGTCGGGACAGAGGCACGTTGAGGCATTATCATGAACTGACGCTGAACACTCATCTGCTGGGTCAGTGGCTGACCATGGGGACCGTAGGAGAACTGGTTGCCGGCTCAGACCAAATGTATTCTGTGAATAAGGGCAGAGGCAAAGCGCTGAGGGAGGCATGAGAGTCCGTTGGGGCCCGCGGCCGTGTGTGTGCTGTGAGGCGAGGCGCAGTGCGTGAGTTGGAAGTGGCCGTCTCAGGCACCCACAGGAGGATTGGGGGATTCAGGAGGATTCCGAGTCTTCACCCTCAGCAGGCACGGCACCCCGCTCAAGGCACCATGTTTTGGCAGTGGCAGTGGCGCCTCCAGGATTCAAATTTAGAGAGGGCCACAGACAAAAAGTAGTGGGGCCGCCTATAAAAGGGCAATGTGTATGGGCAATGTATATGCTTTTCCCAAATAGACGTGGGCAAGTAGTTCAAAGTGTCCTGGGGAAGGTAAAAACGTGCATTTATACAGCAAGTCATTCTGTTGTATATATGTACATTCACTGAAAAAAAATTGTTAAAGGGACGTTATGGTTAAGTTCCACTAATAAAAACCTATGAAATTCAATGAAAAAAATTGTTAAAGGGACGTTATGGTTAAGTTCCACTAATAAAAACCTATGAAATTCAATGAAAAAACATTGTTAAAGGGACGTTATGGTTACAAGTAGAACCGAAAACCCCTTGAAATTCGCCAGTTATGGTAAGATAAGCAACCATAACTCGCAGCACCACCGTGCACTGCTAAGACTAACACCCAGGACATCCAAGATGACATCACAAAGGAGGACCTGCACAACAAGAAAAGTGCAGTACTTCCAAAGACAATGAAGAGGACCAAGAAGATGAGGTAGAGGAAGTGCCTACCTCTAGCACCCAGAGAGAATCATGGGTGTGGCAGTTCTTTACCACTGTTGGGAATGCACCAAAGGCTAAAGCTACCAAAGTGAAATCCACTGAAGGCAACTTTGTACTCAGTCGCAGATTACCTGGACAGTACTCATCCGGGACCACCTCCATTCGACGTCACACCAAATCCAACCACCGCAATGGTCTCAGAAAGGTTGCTCCTTTCCTAGCACGTAGGAGGCTGTCTTCCTCCACCTCATCTTCCTCAACCAATACTGTAACCACACAGCCTACTTCTGTGGGACACAAAATCCCAGCAGCTACCTTGCAAGCAATAAAAGAGGCTGTTGGTCCATATCTTTCGAATACAACAGTCCTTTGTATATGCTGCAACATACCACTCTGCAGGGGGGAGCAATTTTGAAGTGCTTTGGAAGCTGAAATCAAGGATCATGAGAAACATTGCCTCTACCATAGAAGTAACACACGTGCAATATCTGCCCCTGTCCACCTGCCCCTCCATATAAGTGCTTGGTGCCTCTTCCCTCATTTCCCTCCCCACCTTACATTCTAACCTCTCCTCCTGCAAAAATAAAATGACATCAAACAACCACAGAAGGAAGGTTCTTTTAGGAACCACCTTTCACAGTTAAAAAATAGAACTAAAAAAAATATCTTATAGACTCCATCTACTTTATATTTCTCAGTAAAGTACATAGATTCAATAAGAATTTCCAACATTTCCATTAGCATTTTGTGTTATGCTAATGGGAATAATGTGGCGTTCATACCCCGTTCCAGGGACTGGAATGGGGGATAACAGCCCAGTAGCCCAAGTTATCCACTCAAGAGTAGCATGGGCAGATAATCAGGGCTCCGGACCGTTATCCCCCGTTCTAGCCCCTGCAATTCGGACGAATTCCATTAGCACCCTGGGTTCCCAAAGCGGTAACCCGGGGTGCTAAAAAAAATAAAGGATTTTTCTTCCTACACAGGGACGCCTGCAGCGTCACGCTGTAGGAAGAAAAATCCTTTACCAAGATGGCCACCATGAAAGGGAAGGCGGGGCTCCGTACATAGCCCCTATTCCCTTTCCATGGCAACCTGCAGAAGGCGAAGAGAGACCCTATCACCATATTACCACAAGCACAATTTTCCCTTTCAAACCTGTCCCTCTTTCGGTTAACTTTACCACGTAGCCGGTACTAGGCAGACATGGCCACTTTAACCCCATTTGTCGTCCCTTGTGGTCATGGCCAGTAGCCAGATTGTCCGGGTTATGACCTTATGCCATGACCCAGACAATCTGGCTACTGCCCATGGCCACAGGCTATACCTCAGTCACCAAAAGTATATCACTATTTTTTGTACCTACAATATGACACTTGTCAAAAAATAAAATACAGGCACATTTTCAAAACCATGCTTTAAGGTCCTTGCCAATGCTCCTTACATGAGTTTGCTGGAAATGTGTACATGTTTTATTTTTTCAAAAGTGTCAAAATATATGTACATAGAATAGTCATATAACTTAGCCCCCACCTGACAAAACACATTCAGACTTTACACAAACATTCAAGGTTGGGTTTATAATCTTTCTTTCTTTCTTTCTTTTTGTCTACATTCGTCAAACGGCAACAAAGTTATAAGCCATTTAAAAATGCTGAGACCCCCGTTAATTTAGCCCCCTCTTCACAAAATCCCACCAAACTTTACAATTTTTTTTTTATCTAGATCTAAAATGCTTTTGCAAACATATGTGTAGATTCATCAAATGGCACCACATTTATAAACCTTTGCAATATTTTGTGACCCCCCCTCTAATTTTGCCCCCTCTTGTCAGAATCCCACCATTCCTTACAAAACCATTCAGACTCAGGTCTAGAATAGAATTCAAGAATTTCATGCAGTTTCATTGAGTGGCACCAAAGTTACAAGCCATCCAAAAACTGCTTTTTACCAACCCTGTAATGCAGAAATAGGCTTAGATGCCCCCAAACATCTGAAGTGTTCGCGGACATCACCGGACTGCGTCCGAACATCCGGATTCTTCGCAGACTTGTGGTTAAAAAACACCTGTTTTTTGGCTTCTTACTGCCATATTCCATCCCATCCTCATCACCCCTCAAACCCGCAGAGATTGTTAAGTAAATTTGACAAATGCAATGTTGTGTTTTTTAAATATGTTTTTACTGCGATGTCCGCGGATACCTATCGCTGTCCGCGAATCCAACATGGCGGGCGTTTCCACAAATCTGACGCACTTCATGCTTTTCACCATCCAATCAGTGGGAGTGTCCGTTGTCCATAGGCATCACGTCCCTCTCTAGGCCAATCGGATGTCCGTCCGTGGAACAAACAGAGAAATGGGTCAGCGTACCGAACCCAGATATCACAATTTTGTCTTACCTACTTTTGGGACATTTTAAAAAGAACTAATGGACAGATTTACACCAAATTTACAAAAGCACGCTTTCGGCACCACGCCACCGGTCCTGCCGCAAATTTGGTGAAAATCCGTCCAGCGGTTTAGGCTTTAGGCAAGAGCAAATTTATTTTTCCATTGCGTCTATGGAAAAAAATATTTTTCGGACCACCTATAACTTTGCACCTACTTGACGAAACCTCACCAACCTTACCAAATAAATTCAGAGTAAAGTTTGTTAAGGATTTGTCCAGAGAGAGTGAAGTTATAAGCTGCCCAAAACATGCTCTTCCAATGAGTTGAGCAACTTAAACATAACTACATGGCGGCTACTGCAGGTAGTGTAATATCTTGATGTTACCAATATTACCTCAGAAAATATATATCAGGATATCTCCAAAATTTGGTATATTGTCCAGCACCAGTTAAGTTCACTCCTGGTTTCGGGCCTTCATTGTCAATGTGTTCAGATTTGCCAGCTGCCTTTGGCTGGTAATGGACACCTGCAATTTTATGCACTTTGGAATGATAAAGTTTCCATATTGTGCCCCAATCTCATCTGCTGTTGGGGGCCTTTCACAAGTGTGCCATTAATACCCACGGTTTGAAATGCTTTTTTGTGCATCTTGCATCTAGCTGAGTGTGCTTTTCTGGAAGGACTGTGCTGATCGCAATTGAGGCTGTGGGTTCCTTTCTCAGCAGTGTCTTTATGTGGACATTTTATACTGCAAATGTAGCAAGAGCACTGAGAATATCCAGATGGGCATGTGAACTAGAGGAGCACAGTGTGTGTGAGTGTGCGCCCTGTAACAGTGGTCAACCAGCGACAAGATATGATCCTTTAAAGCAGTGTCTTCTGCAGATATGGAGCCACTCTGATGTCTCGAGGGCAGTGTGTCCCTTTCAGGCCAGAAGAAATAAACAGGCTAGGCAAAAGACCTGCTAACGTGTAAGTGATGGCTGGAGAAAGGAGGACAGCAGATTAGATCACCAAGCCCCCTGCTTCCCTCAGTGAAGCTGTGGGCTCGGCCGGGATCCCCTCGTCTAGCGCAAACTACCCGCCAAGACCCCAATTTGAATTTCAACAATCGACGGCCGGGGTCTTTTTGCATTGTGCCCTGACTCCCTCAGGCAGGGGAGGGCTTGCCTTTTCACCCAGCTGCGCAGGCGTGCGCAAGCATGCATTAGCAATGGCAAGCCCTGGACTCCGACTGCTGACCATCACCACTGTGCGCCTGTTCTGTGTGCACCTTTATGGTGCATTCTTCACTGCGTTTGCTGTACCTGTAGCCAGCCCCAGCTGCAGCATTGATGCCCTGTGTATTGTAACCCTGTGTGTGTGCCTTGCGGGCGGACCACAGGCAGCACTGCAGAGAGAGTAGCCCAGGTAGGGGGGCAGGGTAGTATCCAGCATTGCAAAAGTGGGGGGAGTTAGCCACAAAACAAGTCCTGCTACTTTACCCACCAAATGCAGGGAGCCCAATTCCATACGGTCTCATTTGTGCCCCAAACCGCCCACCCCCGCCCCATTCTACTTTTTTGGCAACATTAGGGGCAGATGATATTTTAGCACAACAAAAAAAATTAAACTCTAGAATCATTACAGATGCCAGCAAGTCATCTATTAGAGCTCTGTCCAGGTGCTCTGTGGCTAAATACATACAACCCTCCAATTTGCATATGGATTACACCAACATAAAAGATTTCATAGAAATGGACATTGCAAGAAGCATCACCCGTCTTTGACACTTGGAGGCACCATGGAAGTGACTTTAGAATAAGTTGCCATAAGTAAGCCAAGTGGCAAATAACTTTGTGGTGCAAAATGCCTAAATTGCACTATAATATACATGGAGCAACTCTATAGTCATTAGGCTTTTTAAAATAAAAATAACAGCATGATATACTACCATAAACTATGAAGTGAATTACTTACAGAGCTGCGGATAAGACACAGTGGCCCTCATTACGACCCTGGCGGAAATCGAAAAACGATGGCGGAAATGCAATACCGCCATCGAATAGCGCTCGGTGCGACTATGACCCGTCACCGCAAAGTACGAAGCCATTAGCGACACCGTAGTGAACGCCAACGCTAACTGCACCAAGCACGCGCGCGCGCGCCATGCCAAACCGCAAACACCACCATGGTGCAACGGTACGCCAATTCCGACCCTAGCGGACATGTACCTAACGCCATCAGGCACGGCGTAATGTACCATTCCGCCATGGCGAGAAGTACGGCATCGCGAATCAACCGTAAACGGCCCCACTGAGTGCCTGTACACCGCTCCCTGCCCACAAAGTACAACTCCCCGTAGGTGCAATGAAGCCACAATGCAACCATTGAAATGTACAAGTCACCCATGCATGCCAACGAACAAAAGAAACACAAGAGGGGCCAATGGGAGCTGCAGGGCACAGATGGCACGAATACAGAAGCCATCCCAATGGACATGACCACAGTCCCCCACCAAGAAACGCACGCAAACACAGGCACCTGTGACCAGCAATATTCCGAAAACCACATCATTCCACCAGTCCACCTGGCTGACCGGCATCTGTTACACAAAACCCAATCCCCCGCCCCTGAGCATGACAACATTCAAACTGGCATATTGGCAGCCCCCATCCCTGACCTCACTGGGCTTCGTAGGCAAACGCGCACAGCACAGTACCACGCAACTAAACCCCGAAGCTGGAACCCAATGCAGATCTCCTCACAATACATCGCCCCCCAAATAGGCATATGCCACATCACTTGCAAAGAAAAACGCTACACGGGCCAAATCAAAATAGAAATTTTATGCACATCAAAATCACCAAGCCCATACAGCCATCAGGCCATGAACTCCAAAACACAAATCACCATTGTGGGCTGCTTCCGCAAGAAATGACCAGCCACTACCTGTGTGTCGCCCTGTTCCCCCATGGTACACAGAGCCACATTCACGTACGAAAAGGCAACATGGAAGCGCACAGAACCGCAGGGCCGTCCCAATGGGGAGGCACTAGTCCAGCTGAAAGGCCGAAATGTTGCTCCGAGCCACCAGTACTGCGTAAGGGCATGTGGCCCATTGGCGATCGTCCCATAAGATCGTAATGCTGCTCCACTGATTAACACGAAGCAGCAGGTGTCGGGAGTAAATTCCATCTGCAGGAGTGGCATACAGATGGCAGTGGCAAAAGGGGAGGAGATACCTGTCAACCAAAAGAAAAGAAAAAGAACAGAATGGCCATCAGAACTACATACCAACAACTCACTTCAATGATCACACGAAATCCACAGCCATATGCATGCTAGCCCACTCCAAAGGAACATCACCACCCCAAAACCACTTGCGACTCATAACCATCTATATCGAGGTGCAAACACCATCACAAACGAGTGTCTGAGGGCGCCTCGAGACAGGGAGGGCTCAACAAGGCCAGATGGACGATGGTCCCACTATGGCAGCCCTGCATCACATAGCGTAGGGGAGGCGGATAGATCCCAAGAAGCCCTGTACATGGCAAACTCTGTATCAAATCACCTGCCCATGCATCCATCCATCATTCCCTCATCCCGGGATCAAAATGCCTGAATAATTACTCACATAACATTAGAAACATCCATTGAGTCTGTGCGTTATGCAGCCTGCTAAATCCACAGTGCCCCAGCCCGTAATTCCAGTGTTGTGAAGTAACATGTATTTGGGAACGGACGGCCTCATCGCCCACGTAGCTATTGCGCATCCCAAACTATTCATATCAATCATTGCTCCCTCGCCATGGGCCCTGTCTCAAGGACATAGAACAATAGAACGTTACATTTGCAGTCAGACCTGTGGGCATCTCCTCGCCGCTAGCTGGAAACCGAAAGCGCCGCCCTTCGAATTCCTCATTTGCAACATCACGTCGAAAAGGCATCTGTGGCCGTTTGGAATCACTAATTATTCCATCGAGTGCGGCTGTGTGTGAAAATGGCAACTGCCTTCACCCACGAATGGGACGCCCCGCCCGTCGTTGCAACTCGGTACAGTGATGCATGAGGGCCCACCGTTACTCGAGTACTACGTCCCACTGACCCCTCACAAGTCTGTTCGCGACTGCACAGATAGTATGTGAAACAATGGGACCACAGCAGAATGAACATATCAACCAATCTTACACGGCCATCGGGTACAAATACATGATTGCAATAGCAAGATACAATTCCCCGAATTGCAGCGTTGTGCGCGGGACGTGCTCGGCCAAAGGGGAGAGCAGTTTGCACAGGTGGAATCAATCACCACAGGTGGAGGCCATACAGCCTGAAAACACATAAATTGCACAGCCAGTCTCCTCCCACAACCACACCGAAATGCTACCGGCAGGACTCGCGATGTTGGCCCTGGGGGACCTGATAGCACTGCAAGTGCTCCGACTCCAAGAAGTAGACGAACACCAACTACAAACAGCCGCACGGAGGAGACGCAGGAGGAGGAGGAGGCTAAGGCAGGGCCAGCAAGGCCCACCAGCACAGCCACTACCACCACGCAGGCAGCCCGCAATTCCACGCCTCCGAGCACATCCGTTCAACCTCACTGATGAGCAGATCCACACCCTCTACCGTCTGGACCGGGACACCATAGCCGCCATTGTGGACATGACACAGGCTGACCTTGTCAGCATGATAGATAGCCCAACCGCCATCCCACCCCTACTGAAGGTGGTGTCTGTACTCCACTTCCTGGCCACAGGCACCTACCAGCACACAGTCGGACAGTTGCATGGCATTTCTCAGCCACTGTTCTCACGGACACTATTGCAAGTGCTCGATGCCCTCCTGAAGCACGCAGACGACTACATCTCTCTACCACGCTCGGAGCAGGAAATAACCAACACAAAAGTGGGATTCCATGCACTTGCCGGCATACCGGGTTGCATTGGTGCCATCGACTGCACCCATGTTGAATTGGTCGTCCCACATGCCATGGAGGCCCAGTACCGCAACCGAAAACAATTTCATTCCCTGAATGTACAGATGGTGTGTGACTCCAACAGGATCATTACACATTGTTGTGCCCGATTCCCTGGATCAACCCATGATTCTATGGTCTTGAGGAACTCTACAATACCACGCTACATGGAGCGACACGCAGGGAACAGATCCTGGCTACTCGGTGAGTCTCATTACATGCATGATGATGTGGGGTATGTGAATTGTCAATGACCTGCCAGGAAGGGGGGGGGGGGTGTGCGTACGTATCAATGGCATTCCACATCATACGTTTCTCGTCCACATACAGGTGATGCTGGATATCCACTGAAGAGATGGCTCCTCACACCAGTCCGGAACCCACGGGACCAGCATGAGGAGGACTACAACCATGCCCACTCACGTACCCGTGTAGTCATTGAACAGGCATTCGGCCTACTGAAGACCCGTTTCCGCTGCCTCAGCAGGTCTGGCGGTGCACTCCTGTACCGCCATGAGAAGGTTGCAAAGATGGTGATGGCATGTGTCATGCTCCACAACATGTGCGTACGTAGAAATGTGCCCATGCCCCCTGACGCTGAACTGCAAGCACCTGATGATGGTCATGATGAGGGTGGGGATGTGGCAGCACCTCATGGAGTCTGCGAGGCACCGGAGGCCCGTGACATTCGTCAGCATCTCATTGATGTATGCTTCTAGCACTCACGCCTGGTGGCTGATACATGGACACGGGACTCGTGGCACTGCGTGTGTCTGGGACATGCACAATATGGACTGTACGCCTATGATGGCCTAGTACACAAAGATCAATGTCCACACTTCTCATTGGTTGATCGTGCACTTTTTATGGCATATGTGATATCATGTTGAACACCCTATCGACCCGCCACCCAAGTGAGCCCAACACACCCCCTCCACCCTCCTACCTCCCCCCCGAACACCAGTGTCCAAAGATGCTCATTGTCAGTGGGCTGTCGCTATTGCATGCCCCCTCTGCGGGTATCAGGGGCACCCCTGCCTGTGGAGCGCAGGTTCCTTCCAGATCTACGTTGGGGGCTGCCCTGGACGGAACTTGCAACGGATGATGTGTCTGCCTGCTCACGTCCATGCATGTCCCTAAGGGTTTGCGAGAGCTCAGTGAGCACACGGCGCACTGCGGCAAGTTCGGCACATACGTCTTTGGACGTCGCATGCAGTTCCCCCCTCAGGCTCTCGGTGCTTCTCTCAATTTGTGCCCTTAGCGTCTCTGTACCTCTCTCCATTTCTGCCCTAAGTGTCTCAGTTGATGTTTCTATGTCTGCCTTAGTGCCCCCACATTCATCGGCATGGTCCTTGAGGAGTGTGGCCAGTTGCTGCTGTTGTTCGATCAACTGGTCGAGGGACTGTTGCCTCTGCTGGGCCATGGCCATTTGCGGGGGTGTCACAGAGGGGCTGTTGACCTCATGTTGCCTTGCCACAGGGCTTGTGGGGGATGGCCAGTCGTCGTCTTGTGGGTGCCCCTGCGTGGTATCCTCATGTTGTACGGGATGGGACAGACAGGGGGATTGGGACAGGTCATGGATGGATCTGACTTCGGCATCCCCGTTTTCTGTGTCCGAGCATGCTGCCATCAATGGGGTGTCACCTATGGTGCTGCTGCCACCAGAGGCAGTGCCTTCTGTGGCATCCATTGGGGGGACCTGTGGTGGTGGTGTTGTGGGCATGCTGGCTGCTGGGGTGCCTGTTGATGTTCCCTCCTCTGTGCTGCCACCTGATTTGTGCTGCTGCCGTGTCTTGATGCGTGCAGCTGAGGTGGAGGGTCTCTGGCCGTTGGTCTTGGCCCTCTTTGCAGGTGTGCTGGTAGGGGTGTCCTGTAGCTCGTCGTTTGGATCGGACCCTGTGGTGGAGTAAAGGAGGGCGAGGGTTATTGATGGGTCAGTGGGAATTGGAATGGCATTGTATCACATGCATTGGGGTGGTACCTGAGGGTGATTTGGGTCGGGGTCTTGGAGGTGCTTTGATTTGTGTGTGGAGTGAGGGTGCAGTTGTTTGGCAGCCTGCAGTTAGGGTGTGCCTGCTGCACGTGTAGTGCGTGTATTAGGGGTTTTTAATTATTTATGTATTTATTGTGGGTTTTGACGTGCGCTTTCAGGCCGATGTGTGTGGACGTTCTCCTGGACATGTGTTTCTGTTGCACTATGTGGACGCATGGTACTTCACATGGATGGACTGTGTGGATTTGGCATTGTTTTATCTGGCCCACCTACCTGAATCTTCGGATGTCTGCACTCCTTTCTCCATCCCTCCGACTCCCTCTATGCTCTCCATTCCGATGGTGGAGGCACAGATTTCTTCCCAGGGGGTCAACTTGATGGGTGATTCAGGACCTCCCCCGGTGGCTGTGGCAATGTTGCGGTTGGCAGAGAGTATGCTGCGGACGCGTATCCGCAGGTCGTCCCATCGCTTGCGGCATTGCTGTGGGGTGCGGGGTGCGGTCCCCACCGCACTTACCCGCTGTGCCACCAGAGCCCATATGGCCTTCTTGTTTGCAAGTGCCGTCCTGGTCATTTGCGTGGAGAAGACGACGGCAGCATTCTCCTGGAGGGTCTCTGTTAGCACGGTGAGTTCCTCACGGGAGAAGTGGACCTGCCGCTTGCGGTCGCACGCTTTCTTCGCTACTTTTCCCATTTTTCTTGGTTTCGCTAGGGTGGTTGACGGGTTGGGGTGTGTTTCAGGGTAGTGATTTTAGTGGTTGTGTGGTTTTAGTGTTTTTATAGGTGTACGCCGGGATGTTTCCCGTTCCGGGCCCATGTTTTAACTTCCGTTTCCGTATATTTCCGGGCACCGTACTTTCCGGTAGGCGCACACTGCGGTGACCGCTAAGAGGGGTGGCGGTATTGCACCTAGGGCGCCGTACGGCGGCGGTGTGGGCCGTTTTGGGGTCATTTCCGCCATCGCGGACTTTGCACTTCCGCCGTGGCGTGGTGCTCGTGCCCGATGGGTCGGAATGGGCCGCACTTTGCTCCTTCGTACAATGGCGGAAACGCTATTTACGCTGTGGCGCTCCGGTCAGTCGCTTTCCGCAAGGGTCGTAATGAGGGCCAGTGTGATTAAATGATTTGCCCAGGATCACACACTTTGGTTAAATGGTGAAACCAGTATGTGAACATTTTAAGCAACTGAGCACATCTTCCCTGGTCTAGTTGATATAGATTTTTTATTAAGGTTTTGCTTTGCATTTCACATGCTTAAATAATACTTCATTTATAGCAATGCCGTGGAGGCAAACCACATTACATAATAAACTATCCTTTCATAGTAAACGAACTATACACTACATTGTCATAGAAATGTTGAGCAATAAGAGCATGGCTTTAGTTTTATTCTCCCCATTTGCATGCAAAGTCACAATAGCATCATGCAGATTATTGTAGCCAAACAAATCCCAGGAATTGCTCAGCACACATTGCCTGCCAGCGGGACACCTTCTACATTGGGCACCCTCAATGAGGTGCCTAACGGGAGCGGTGTCCCACTGACAAATATTCAGGTCTTGTCCTCCCTGCCCCCACTGCTCGGTATGCCATTGTAGGGGGTTTTAAGGGGGCACAGGATCAGGGGAGGGGCTCTGCCCCCCTCCTCCCCACACTAGCGACACCACTGGGCAGTTTATAAGTGGGAGTCAGGGGTGTTAGGTCTGGAAAAGATCCAGGGCTACGCTAATGTCGGGACTGGGGGCTAGCTAGCCTTTTGGTTGTAGCCCCTGAGATTCTATCTGGGGCTACAACCAAAAGACCCGGGGCTATAGCCCCCTAAACCCCCCTAGCAACGCCTCTGGTGGGAGTGCTGGCCGTTGTGACCTTTACGAAAATCGGGCCGGAATCAATGTTACTAAAAGCAAAGAGGTGAGTTGAACAATGCTGGCGCTACTGATCTAGTGAGGCTTTCGCCTTCGCTAGAAGGATGGCTGGGAGTGAGTTCAACTTCAGACATTTCTGCAACATGGGGTCTAAAGGTTCATATTTAGGGAAATCTTCCAAAACATATGGGTACCCTGTGATATGGATGGGAGGGTTTTCTCGTTTTCAGAGAGCACGTGCTTCACTATGGATAGTGTGTGATATGGATGGGAGGGTATTCTCCTTTCAAGAAAGCGCGTCCTGCACTGAAATTGCAATCAGAACGCGAATACAGTGCATTCAGTATAAATATTGCCCCACGTCAGTACCACACAACAGTGAAAAGTAGTTCAAAATACTGTGCCATGGGTCATTACACTTCTGACTACCGGGGCTGGCCATTTCCACAGAACCCTGCGCCATGGGACAGGGCTTCGGGACATTGTGAAGTGCACGCATGCAATATTCATAAGCATCAGCTGAAGTACATCTCTTTTGATGGTAGAACTTGCACATGAATTACAGCAATTCATCCTTGCTACCTGTAAACACCTGGAACACCCCACACAGAGATCTGCCAATGAAGCCACCCACACTTACTAACTCAGATCTCTGTGTAGTAGAAGTTGCCTGATTGACTCAGTGTTCGACATTTTACAATCGACACGCTGAGCCCGATCTCTGCTCCTGGTTACACACAGGCACGGCTGAGACGTCTGACATTGACAATTAAATACATGTATCATAGGTGGCAGGACTGGCTGAAGCGTGCTTTACATGTCTGATGAGAAGCTAACGCTACAAAGCACATGACTGGGAGCGCATTCATGTGGAGTGGAGTCTGTAATTCTGCTTTATTAGTGCTGGCCTGTAACGCGGAATATCTGTCGCAGGCACAGACATGGCACACACCACCGTGCATCATCAAAACGCACGCTGTATTTTAAGCATATCGACATGTGATATTAAATGAAATGTTATGGAGGAATGTGTATCGTAGAGTGAACACGATATGGCTCTTCTGTGCTCTAATTCATGATAACAAAAAGAGAATAACTGCTCTGTGAATGTTTTTGAAAGTCTGGTGAAGGGTGAAAGGTGTGTCATTTATAGGAGAGTTTGTTAAATGTGCTTTGCATGCACCACACACGGGTGCACAATACCTTTAGCATGAGGCGGTCATTTAGACTCCCTGCACATTCAATCTTTGGTCTCCCGCCTGAGAATGAAACTTAACCATGGTACTGTACTACTGAAGTTAGGCATCCTTACTGGGAAGCCCAGGTAGCTTTTAATTTAAAGAATAGCTGCCATTTTGAACGTGCTGGCGCTGTCCATTATAACTATAGCAACACTGATGATAAGTGCTCGTGTCTCATTTAAAGTCTAGTGGCAGCCACTCTGCTAAGAAGGGTCAGTACAGTCCTATTAACCAATGCTCCGGCATATAGTACAATGATGTCTTATCTGAATCTTTGGCATTCCCATAGAGATCTGTGAGCACTACAGGTCTATTACCATTTTCTAAAAACAAACATTGGCAATGCCAACCGTTTGGGCTTTTGTTTACGCATGGGAAAGGCACTAGTGGTATTAACTGGACATTGTAGCAGGTGCAAAGTGGTGGGAGTACCTGGGCAGTGCCTGGCAAATGCCTAATACTTATACACAAGCCAACACTGTTGGCTTTACCAATGCTTGTTTTTAACAGGACTTCAGTGAAGTACATGCGTAGTGTTTATAAATCCAGTAGCTGAACGCAGACCTGGTTAAGACATTTTTATTACACCAGAAGTGCGCTAACAGCTCCAATTATGTGATTAACGCTCCGAAGAATGCTTCGAAAAAATCTGGCGGGCACTTCCAGTGCAATGTTTGAAGGTAAGGCTTGATTAAAGCGAGCTGAACAAGTTCCGGTGAGGAGGTGTTTTGGGTGGGGAGGGGCAGGAACTGGGTGGGAATGGCCATAGGGATTAGCATGGCCATGGGAAGCGATTGGGTAGGCAAGTAACCAAACAACACCTACAAGCTGTGTGTCCCTTACATGCCTTTACTTCCAATCTGTACTGTAATGCAATAGTTTTGGCTGATAGGTGGTACAAGCACCACCTAATAGCTCCAACGAATGCTGGGCAATCCATATGAGGCCCCTGCAGAGAAGTTCTCTGCTTACATATAAAAGTATAGCAGCTCTGCAAAAAGCTGTTTGTCATAAAAAAAAATTATAAGAAGTGCAGGTGTTGCTCCATTAAGCCTTTTGTCATTTCAGCACTCCGAAGAGCATGTGAAATGCTGCTGACAGCTATAAAAAAAACAATACAAATTAAAGCACATTCCCAAAACAAATATAGCAGCAATGCATAAAAGAGTCACTGCTGTGCCATTAAAACATCTACCAGGCAATCTGAAAAAGTGTTAGAACTGTCCCAGGTGGAGAATTGAATCTTGGTGCGAAATGGGAGGCTATCTCATCTAAACTAGGATGCGACCTCTGACCTGCAAAGGAGAAGACACGAACAATAACTTTTCACCTCCAACTAGTACATTATTTAAGCAATCTATATCACCTGTATTCAAATCTCGGACCTACAGGTTGAACATCGATATCTATAGCAGGTGTTTCAACCTGCTGAGCTATATTTCTGCTAGACTTTAATGGCTCGGGGAGTGCCACTCAGAAGGAAGGCATGCTTGATGTATGACTGGTTCAACCAGGGCATCTGAACATACTATTCCATAGGGAAATAAGCTGTATAAATGGGTCCATGACTCTAGGTGTGGGAAAGGCTATTTAAAGAAACGTAGCAGATTAAGAGCAATATGTTTTAAAATCCCTACCACCAATGCACATTATATTTGCTCGAGAGGGTAAGAAGGGAGATCAGACATTATGCCCATTCAGACCTTATTCCCTTTGTTAAGACTGATAACAAGTGTTGGTACTGTGTCATCAAAAGTAGAGACCTTCTGAGAAGTACAGGCAGTACTGTCCCATTAAAAGTACTGAAGAACTGCTAGGAAATAATGGCACTCCCACATTAAATGTTTAGACCTGCCATTTTGACAATCGTACAGTTGATTTCCATCATATCCACCTTATCATGTGTGCTGGAGCGCATTATCATGTGTGCTAGAGAGAATCACAACTAAAACATAAAATTCTATCTCCATAGCTTTCCGCTGCTTCTCAGTCTGCTCAGTCACAGACCTGGGCACACGAAGTCAAAGAGTCATCATCACATCCAGTCCCCGGTCTGCCTAAGAGTAGGACTGACAGGATCATTCCTGAACTATTCCCAAGTCTGCTGAGAGAGCAAATAGTTGGGAACTACCAGTTCCCAAAAAAACAGGCTATTTGGGACTGCATCTCCCAGGATTCATCAGGCTCAGAAATCCAAAACCCAGTGTGGATTCCGGTATGTCTTTCTGGGATTCAGGAAAGCATATGCTATGGGAAACACCATCGCATCCAAAGAGACCCCTTTGTCATCAGTTGGGGATCCTAAAAGAAAACAACGTAATTTAGCACATACCACCCCTCGAAGCAGTTGTGCCTGTGAAGGACTGGTAAGCGACAAAAAATTGTTCACAGGTGGGAAATTACTAAAGATTTTCCTGTCCCTAGTGATGGGTTCTTAACACCAGAAATCCACAAAATGAACTTCAGTGCAGGGGAACAGCCAGGAGGCAAGGCAGGAGCAGATCAGCAGGCAAACACCAGTTCCCGCATGGGAAACAAACTGAAAGAAATCCAAAATGGTGACAAGTCTATTAAAGACTTCCCTCCTCTGGCTTGGAATGGGAAGACAATTAAACAATCAATTCAAAAGTTTCCTTTAGTTCATGTGAGGACAGTGAGGCTTTTAAACTGAAGCTAAGATCCGCAAAAAGGGTCTCTGGGCTGTGATCTGAGTAGAGTTTGTTGAGAAAGTTGGAGGGTGCCCGAACAGAGACCCCCTTACACCCAGAATAAGGATATGCTCCAGTTCAGGAGAGGAGCTTCTTGGACCCCAGAAGAGGGGTGTGCTCTAGTTTGGGGAAAGAGAGCCCCTTGAAACCTAGGCAAGGGAGCAATATAAGCCCAGAAGAGGAGTGTGCTGCAGTGAAGAAACAAAAGAAAGGGAGAGTGACTTTGATCCCAAATAGAGGGGATGTGTAAGAGAAGAGGAGAGCCCCTTGGCCCTGAACAAGTAAATAATGGAGTGAAGGAGAGCTCCAATAAGAGGAGGGTTTTTGGGATACTTGGCAAAGGGAGGAAGCCCTAAAATCCCAAGAGAGGCTGAGAAGCCTTGTGGTCCCCGGAAGAAATTGTAAGAACTGAGCTCTAGAAATCATTAAGCAGGAGACCTTCTTGTCTGGAACGTTCTGTATGCCTTTTTATGCCATCCTTCATATATAATCCTGCTTTCAAGTTCTACTTTTCATAAGAATGTTATTTAACAGGCACCCTGAAACCTTTTACATGCAATAATCTTATGTTTAACTTCATTCTGGTGTCAGCAATAGTGTGTTCCCTCTGCCTTGCAACAGGATGCAAACAGTTTTGCTTGATTTATGATTCAACACATTTATTGTTGCCAACTTGGGATATAACTACTGTGAGAGGTAAGAAATGTGAGTCAGACAACTTGGTAAAGGTTTGTCTCAATTAGCCATTTTCTAACTTAAAAGGCTTGGCTAAAAGCGTCACTAACCCTAACCTAGACAGGATTTCCCTGCCTAAAATAATTAAAGGAAAACACTCTAGTAAAAGGAATCTGTCCCTCCCACCTATACATACATCAAACATATAAAGGTAGTATATGACAGGTAAAATGTAACAGAAATAACAGTTGTATTCAACATACGTCTAATAGCTGTGTATCCTTGTAACCTGGGTTGGATCCCATTCCCGAAATTCAAAGCAGGATTGTTAATCACAAATTCAAATAAGAAATGTCCTTGTTGTAACCAAGTTTTAATCATAAAGCCCTTTTTACTCTAAAAGTCTTACTTGGATTTTAACAAAGGTTCAACCAAATAAAAAGTGAATCTCTTCACATGTAGAGACAGCAGGTCAATACAATTTCTTCTTCTTAAGGAAACCAAAATACTCTCACAAGTCTTCTGGATTAACAGCAATGTTTTGCCAGGATGATTCCACAAGAATTTAGAAAACACTTTAGTGGTCTTGCCACTCCTTCTTCTTCTCCACAACATTCAACCATAATGTAGATCTTCCATGATTTCATCACTAGTTCACTAACCTGCCAGGACCACCACAACATGATCCCTATCCTGGTATACTCGCCTGCCAGGACAAAAAGCTCCTAACGCTACTACAAGTACTCTGGTGAATTTACTTCAAGTCTTTTATGAATGCCTTTAACTTTCAACAACATCAAAATGTACAACTTCTTTTGGGAAGACAAGATACACATTGATGCGGTTTGTTCCACGGTTTTATTTGCCATTGGCAATGCAGGTTATACTCCTCTCCTCCTGGATACCCTTTATCAGGAGGTTTGCTCTGCCGCCACTCTTGTTTTTCCACTTTCACATCAAGTAACTGTTGACAATGTACTATTGTCCCCTTTTGGCATTGGCAGTGCTTGTTGATGTCTTGTTCAACTATTGCCTCTTCCTTACTCTGGCAATGATGGTTATAATCTTTCTGAAATAATGTTCCCTTATTATGCAGTCAATATGTATTATGTGCTCTTTGAAGTATTGCCCCCTCTTTACTTTGGCAATAGTGGTTATGGTCAGCTTGCTCCAGTATTGCTCCTTTTTACTTAGGCAATGGTGGTATTAGTCAGTGTGCTTCAGTATTGCCTCCTCTCTGTCTCGGCAACAATATTGGCTTTTATAGTAATGATTAGAACCTTTTCTTTCTTGCCTTCCTATGAAGTTCTTATGCCAATGCGACTTCTTTACATTAGTTCGGCATTCAAGATAGTTATCACTGGCCAGCGATCGATTTACAGAGCATGCTGGGATTACCCGACAAAGGTAAACTCACTGGTGTCTGCAAATGCGTCCGCTTGAGCCACTGCAGCTCTTCGTTCTGCTTCTTCAGCCGCCTGTCACACAGCAGACTGCTTTGGGTTTCCCGTGGCCCTCGCCCACCCAGGAAAGGAGCTTCTCTTGCTCCCAGTGCACTCTGGTGCTCGCCAGCACCCGGGACATTGCATGCAAACCGAAGAGCCTCTCTTTCCAGGAGAAAGCCTGCTACCACAGCACTTCCTACTGCACAACCTCTGTATTCAAGGCCTTCAATCTTGGAGTCCCTCTCAGGACCAACATCTGCATTGACAATAGCGGCGGTAACGGCGTCTCCCTTATTCTTCTGCTGCAACTGCTTCTGGTGATCTCTGCCTCCTTATTGTTCACTCTACCTGCACCCAAGGGGGTCTTGTATGTTAAACAAATCCTGCTCAGGTGTGGGCCATTAGGACCACTAGACTGAACCTTGATTTTTAGTGCCTCTGAGTGCCCGTTACTCGTCCCAGTGCTTAGGGCATTGTGGGATATGAAGTCACCAATTTTCTGATTACTTTATACATTTTGAACATTGCCTTCAATTTTATTCAATTCACTTTTATTATTAATTACATCTTTAGGAAGAGGTTTTAAAGGGATACATGGTTTCTTCATATTTAAGGGAGGGTTAGCTTCATCACAAATCAGGGCATTACTAGTCTGTTTCCTATGTTGATCATAACAGTCTTCATAGCCAACAAGATGTATAGCTTTGGGAAGGGAAACCTCACTCTGACAAAAAGCCATTACATACCCTGGCATCATGGGCACCTCTCCTTCTGAGGAAGACAAATACTGCATCTCACCCCACAGAGTACTGCCATTCCCTTGGGGCCCTTCTCCTCCCAGGTGATCCTCCCGCATGATACCACCCCCAGGGTTAGGGTCAGGTAGCGACTGCCTTCCCCTGGCTACTGGGAGACTTTAGATAGGGTTTTTGTGAGTTCTGTGCAGGATTCATCACACTACCTATTGCCACACCTCCCTCTTTCAGAGGCTTGTTATGCGATAGACTTAACACCTTGCTCCCCTGTCTCTTGGCAGTCACAGGTGAACCTCCAATGGCTGACCCTTTTTCTGGTTTGGTTACTTCCAGCAAAATAGATGGTCAGCGTCAATCTTGGAGGATTCCAGTCTTCCTAGATCAGGATAGTGTGTTGGGTTCCACCGGATAAACTGACACTGCTCACCACAATATTCTGGCATTTGTCAATGAAAGACTCATTTGAGGTTCACATCCTCTTACAATAGAACATGCTTCCCATTGAACTGAGATCAGATATCTGGTTTGAAGTGAAGCCTTCAACATTAAATTTTCAGAACTTAATTTCCGATTTCAACTGTTACCCTCTTCTCATGGTCTTCTTTTGTATGTTTATTGGCATTTTTAAACTCAAACACATTTCCCCCACCCAATCATTCCTGCCCACCCGAATTTCTACCTAACAGCTGTTCCTCCTCCTGAACCATTGCATTACGTTCTCTCAGACCAGCTCTGGTATCCTCCATCTCCTCGAGCATAGCCCCATTCTTGAATCACTGTAGAGGAATGCTAGCATCACATCCCAATCTGCCCTGAATTTGTGTAGGTTTCCTTGCAAGGAGTAAGTCGCATGCTCCAAAGGCCACAAATTGCCAGACCATGGCTAACCAGTGTTAGGTAAGATTTTCATAGTAATGATACATCTTCCTGACCTGGGTAAACCCAAGAACCTGTTGCTTTACGGGTGGATTATTTTCCCTTATACCTCAGTGAGTGGGAACCTTTTTACCCATTCAGAGTCTTTTACTCTTTTTATGGGTGTCATTTTTTAGACTCTCCATAGTGTCTTTTTAATTCTATCCTCTTTGAGAACTTTTGTCAAATACTGCTTATTGTTGCTCTTTGGGCTCCCCTTTTAACTTTCTCTGGCTAACCTCGAGAGAACTACATTTCCCGAGGGTAGAAAGGATCTTTGGATCCCTTTTACATTTAATTTGGTGAAACCAGCACGCTGCAACTTATGTGGAGTGCTGGGGAGATACAATGGGTCTCATTATGACTGTGCCAGTCCGGTAACAACGGTGCCAGTAAGCCTACCAGCACCGTTGTTACCGGACCGGCACAGTACGACCCTGCGGGTGGAATGGCACCTGTCTGCAGAGTTAAACGGAAGCACCGGCACCGTTGTTAACAGTGCCGGTGCTTCCATGGTCCCCATTCCCATTGAGTCCTATGGGACTCAATGGGAATGGGGATTTACACTTTACCGGCGCCTGACTTTCTGGAACCCCAGGCTTGTAATCCCCTGGTTTTACCAGCAAGCCAGGCGCGGGTAAATCTTGCAAGTCTGGTGGCAACCCGCCGGTAGCACCGGCAGGGTTACTGCCAGACTTGTAATGAGGCCAATGTATCCCCTTTGACACTAAAACTGTAACAATTCTGTTTCAGGGACAAGCTTACCTTTAATGGCTGGTGGCAATGATACCTTTTATTAATTTGGTGCACAGTTAACGCGGGCTGTGTGCACAGCCCCGGTAAAGGCACCCATGGGTGCTAATTTTACCAAAAGGGCCCCTGTCTTATGTTTTTGCCATTTTAGTATTCCTTGTCCTTTCTTGTTCCTTTCCCGAGATTCAGGGCAGGACATTCCTTTGTGTGATTTTTATCTTCGGCGGGATTCCCATGGACTCCCCACCCAGGCTCCAGTCTGTCTGAAGGCAGGAAGCGAGGGAGGAGTCCAAAACTCCACAGCCCTTTGTCTTCCTCCTTGCCCGAATGGGGACACATCACAGTGGGGAGCTGGGTGTCCAGATTGTACAACCAGACCACCCTTTTTTGTAAAATGCAGGGAGAGAATGCAGAAGTTGTGCTGTAGTTCCTGTTAAATACTACGAACCTGGAAGCTGAAGACAAGTCGACCACTGGAACCAAAACCGAAGAGGATGATGAAAGAAAAGCGGCTGACTGATTTCCAGTGACGGGAGAGCCTGCTGTGTAACCTGAGCCTGCCGTAGCCCTTTCTTTCAATCGAACTGGGGACTCCGAAAATGGTGACCCGACCCAGAGCCTGGTGAGACTCATCAGACTCAAGAAGACCTGCATTATGAGCCATCCCATGCCGTGCTGCATCCTTGGGGAGTTGCAATACCCCAATACCCTGGGACCTCAAGCTTTTGTAGGGTTTAGGGTCTTCCGAATTTTGACTCTCGCTGAAACTTCATGTGCATCCTGCTGGATCTCCAGAGACTTGAACAGTCCAAAAGGTCCCCTCACCAGAGTACTGTACCTATGTAATAAACAGAATCTGACCAGCGATATTCTGTCTTCTGTGCTCCTGAAAAAGGTGCCAAATCCATAGAGCCACATCCGACCACAAGGAAAACCTTGCCTAGAGTCTTCCCCGTTGATCCCTACTGCAAAGTCCCCTCCAAGGTCCTGTTTTCAGTCACCACAACAAAGGAATCCACCAACCAGGTTTTTGGCTGCAGATCCTGAAGGCCTCCTGCTGCAAAATCTTCCTCTTTGCTGAGGTACTGTGCTGGCTTGGGTATTTACTCACCTTAAGTCTCTTGTGATTCCTGTGTAGTTTTGGGGTGTTTTCTGTGATTGGGAGTCCTCTCGTCCAGTTCACCCAGGCTCACTGCTGGAATCCTCCTAGGGTGTCTTCTGTGAAGCCCCTGGACCATCAACTAACTCTGAACTAAAATACTCACCTGTTTGAACAGTCTTCCTTAGGAACTCTGACATTTGCTACTTAAGAACCTATCCTGACACTGCCTGTTGGACATTAGACCCTAGCGACCCCCCTTCTGCCACTGAGAACCTTCATGCTCCAAGAATAAGGGAACTACTTTTAAGGGATTGGGCCTTTTGCCTAGAAAAGAGAATACGTGTTTAAAAGTGACTTACTTATAAAAAAAGTTGGGTGGTATGAAAGAACGGTGACACCAACGTTCAGTTAGAAATGGGATTTATTCAAGTACAGTGCATACAGACCCCCAGCACGGCCTTCCTCCAGGCTGGGACACTGCAACTGTTAAAGAATAAGTTTCAAGCCTAAACATTCTGGGCTACATCACACTGCATATAAACATTCCAATAGAACACAAAGTGCATCATCAATGACTACACTGACAACTATATACATATCAACATAGCAGCATAAATAACTATTTACAAGAACATAATCATAACATAGTAACTGTAACTCTGAGAGTAAACAATTACAAAAGTTATTACTTACCTTGGAAATGTTCTGCCACTCTGAAAAGTATATCTAAGGTTGTTTTAGTTACCTTAGAAATGTTGTGCCATTCATAAGTAACATCTTTCTTTAGAAACTGTTTCGCCATTCAAACAGAAAGTAGTTGTAATGGTATATTACTTACCAGTGATTTGGTTGTGCCTCTTCCCAAAAGTAATGCTTTTGGTTTCACTTCACTATTGCTGTTAGTATATATGTATGAATGTTCCCCAACTGGGTCTCGCTTCCCCTGACTTGCTGTTAGCCTGTCCAGAATAAGTCTGCATTCACTTTTACCTATCTACAATAACCTTGAGGCATTTATAAAGAATAACACAGGGTTTTGCTTTCCCTGTTCTGTTTTAGACAGACACGAAAACAGTCTGAGGTTTATACTTGCCCCAAGTTGCTGTTAGCTTCTTGAAAAAGTATATGGGGTTTACTTACTTTGAGATAGCTGTGTGCCTTCCTCAAATAAGGTACAAGAGTTACTGCATATCTCAATCTGTGTTTCACTGATCTCAAAAGCACCTGTAATTGAATATTACATCCTTAGGTTGTACTCACCTAGTATAACTGTGTGTTATCACAAAAGTAGTTATAGGTTTTTACTGTACCTAGAATAATTGTTCCACTATTCACAAAACCTATATTCTCCAGTTGACTGATTATGTGATTTGTTGCTGAGCATCACGGTACAACTGTTAGGGTCTATTACCCTGCTATTACTGAATGTAACCTGAAAGTAACCATTGGTTTTACTGTCCAAGACTAAGTGTGCCCTATCCTGAATGTGTTTGAAAAGGTTTGACTTCTCTAGAACTACTGTTAGGTGTTCCAAATAAGGTTATATGCTTTGATCTGTGTACCTTTAAGCATGATGTTGTGTTTTTTAATAATGTGTTTATGACTTTGACCAGTACTTACCCTAAGACTTAACTTGGCCTAATCGTATTTAAAAAATAAACCTTTATTTTTTTTATAATACTTCTGGCTGTCAGTGTTTCTATTGATTCATTTGGGTGTCATAGATTCTTTGTACCAGTCTACATCCATCTCTCCCTCCTAACATAAGCCTGGCTGCTCTGTCTACGTACCATGAACTCAGGTGGTACAGCCTTATACTAAGAGTGGAGTCTTGTACTGTCCAGTTGAATGGTTTTGATGAAGTTTGGTAGAACTTTGGACAAACTGCTCTAACAACCAGTCATGTTCATCCAGGATTGATCTTGATTTTCACTTTTTGGCGATCAGAAATAGAGCTGCTATGCTGAGGATCACATACACCTTCTTCTGAGCTCTAGTTGGCAAGGACTCCAATATGCCATCCATCCCCAGTATGGCCTCCTTAATGTCCCTGTGGGCTCGTATGCCAAACATGTCCAACATCGCCTTTCATATATATTCCCAAAATGGCATCAGCCTCACACAAGACCCCCTAATATTACCCCAATTGCAGAGGAAGTCACACCCTCTCCAGCATCTATCTGAAACCACTGGGTAGCACCTGTGAAGACTAGTCGGGGTAAGGTACCACTGGACCATGACCTTGATCCACATTTTCCTGATTTGCACCGCCCTGGTTAGGTGAGGGATATCTGCCCAGAACCGTCCCCACTGCTCGCGTTCTATTTCTTGCCCCATTGTGTCTTCCCAATATTTCATGTAGGGCCATTTCACTGTTTCTTCTCAGGTCAAAAAAACTCCTATAAAGGTCTGCAATGATGTGATATTCCCCAGTGCTGCTTGTTACGTATTTTGCAAAGCTGGTGAGGTCCCTTACTGCCGCCTTTACTAACCCAGGGCTTTTCACCCAGTGTCTTATTTGGGAATATCTAAACCTCTCTTTTTCCCCTAACTTAAAGTCCTTTTTACATTGTTCATATGTTTTCACCACCGCCCTCTGTAATGTCCCTTAACACCCGGCACCCCGCTTATTCCCACCTCCCGAAGGCTCCCTCCTGCCTTCCCAGAGCAAATTGTGGTTTGCTAAATATTGGGGTCAATGGGGATGGAAAATTCGTCAAACCTACTTTCTTGACCAGACCATCCGATACCTCCCACACTAGGACTGTGATCGACTCCTATACATATTTATTGGCCTGTCTGCCTTAGGGCACCATAACAAGCTGTCTAGCAGCCGTCCCACAACCGCCCTCTCCATGTTCCCCCACACGTTTTCTTGGTCTGTCCTAAACCACTCCCGTATCACTCTGATCTGCATCTCCAGACAGTAAAGATAGAAATCTGCAGTCCCCAGGCCTCACTTGTGGGTGGGTGTCATCAACAGCCCCATAGACACTCCCGGCTACTTATTATTTCAAATAAACCTGCTCACCTGCCCCTGGAGTTCCTTAAAGAAATAGAACGGGACCTTCATAGGGAGAGCCTGAAAGTGATAGATGATCTTGGCAAGGATCATCTTCAAGACGTTAATTCTCCCCAACCATGAGATCGAAAGAGGCCCTCAGTCCCTCAACAGCTGTTTTATTTTCTCTAGGAGAGGTGGGTGGCTTGCTTTGTATATCTGTGACAAATCATCTTCTGGGGCACCAGTATTCCAGGGATGAATATCGGTTTCTAAACCATCAATCAACCCCACACCTCTAGTACACCAGAAGGGATCCGAACAGATTGGAATACAAGTGGATTATAAGACCTCCTTGTCCAATTTTGATAACGTGGACAGAACGGCAGGCTTATCTCCGCAAGGTCATGGATCGTTTGTTAGTTGCAACACAGCAAAAATATAATTATTACCCAATGATAAAACAGACTGTCCAGTCAAGGTTGTATACAAATATCTACTTTATTATTACTACAACAGACAGTTCTAGCACACTACAAAATACAACTCACCCTGTAAAGGAACACAGAGGACAGACAGTTTCACGATGGAAAGCGATGCACTCTGGATACTGACAAGAGGGTAGTTGGTAAAGTAATCAGTATTACAGTTCAAGATTATTTGGTTTCAGCACCAAGAGAGCAAAAGTGTCATAACTGTCTCTAGGGGCCTTCAGAGAACAACCAGGGGGGGCAGAACCACAATGTTCCTGGTGCTGAAGAAGTTCTTAGTGCTCGACAGCATTGAGGCAGTACTAGGGCGCTTCTCAGCCCTTGAGACAGAGATAGATGCAGATACCAGGCAGCAGCCAGTTCGGCAAGCAAGGCTGGCCGGATTTCTGCAGACCGTCCTGTGTGGCGTCTCAGGGCCAAGAACCGTTGTCTCTGTGGTGGTTGGCAGATCTGAAATACTGGTTGAGGCGTCTCGGTTGGCTCTGGTGACTTGCGCGTGACAACAGTCAGCGGTGCAGCCGGATGCAGTTCGAGGACTCGACTGTCTCGAAAATGTCCTTCAAAGGTGGACGCTGGATCATGCTTGTGTGGCACTCCTCCTAGCTTCTTTGTAGTCCTTTCAAGGCGGACGGCTCAAAGCTCAGGAGAGTTTTTGCAGGCAACGGTCTTGTCCTTAGTTCAGATACTCTCCGGCACTTTACACCTAGGAAGCTTGCTGGCAGAACCTAGCAGGGCACGCTGTGTGCTGGCTGGGTACCGGTTCTGGACCTGCTGGACGGGTCATCTGAGTCTGGTATCTCCTTCTGTTCCCTGGGAGATTTTTAGGGGAGGGATTTTGCATCCCTCTTGGAAATCCTGGCCTTCTTTCACTGGCGGAAGATGTAAGGTAGACTGTACCTTCAGCTCGGGTCAAAATGAGTCCTTCTTCTTACTCCTTTCAAAGTCTTCAGATGATCTGCTAAGTGAGGGGTACAGCCCTCTTTTAACGCCAAATGGGCCCCAGTGATTGGCATAGGCTAGGCCCACCTTAATGAACCAATCCTGGGTCCAGACTCCCCACCAACAATCTTCTGTTATGCATGAGGCCAGGACCAGAGTGCTCTGCAACAGGACAGACACAGGGTTGACAACAAACACCTAAGTCCCACTCATCTCCCTGTCTGTTGTAGATCAAAGTGTCTCTCTGGTTAACTGAGCTTTCTGTGACTCTTGATTAAAACGCAGGGTTCCCTTGAAGTTTGTGCTCAGAGCAGACTTCCTGTCGCCCCTAAACCACATACTTCACCCCTCTGAAAGGGTTCAGATCTGCAGGGGTTTGCCTACGGTAAATAGTGGACCCAGACATGCATTTCACTGCTTTTCATACAGTGAGGTGGGAACTAGTTTCAAGTTGACACATTGCATACCAAAATGGTCTTAGTCCTGCCTTCCTGTTGTCTCTTCCAGCAACCAAACCTCTCCTCTGGGCTTGCTTCAATTACCTCGTTAGTATGCACTGCCACCAGCCGGAGTACAAAAGGAATGCAGATTCATGGGGCTTTTGATATTTAAATGAGACTGCCCATGCTGGAGGAAGGTGTGCCTTCCCCCTCCTTGAGATACTTTGATGTACCCGGGGCTGTCACATTACAGCTGAATATGACAGGGGAAGATAGCACCTGTACGCTGTGTCTTCCCGGAGTAGATGCAACTATGCATTTTGTGCGGGAAGCAGATGGACTATGTGTGGAATCCCATCATTCATTTTCATTATTAAAAAATCAAAAAAGCCCAGGCGAGCGCACTCTCCCCGTGCGGATGGTTGAATTCCTCACAATATCTCCCCCAGTGTCCCTGTAAGTTGGATTCCCAAGTAGCGTACACTCCCAGGGCCCAAGCATAGGGGTAGCTCTCTTTCAATCGTGCTACCCTCTCACTTGACATAGTCAGGTTGAGCATCTCAGATTTGTGGTCATTGATCTTAAAGCCCGCCACCCTACCAAACTCTTCCATTACTTTCCCTATCGCCGACAATGCTGTCTCCGGATTCGTGACTGCTAGCAACATGTCATCAGCAATCCCAGAGATCTACGGGGTGTCCCTAATGCAGGAAAGAAGGGGTTCTAAATGGATAGTGTATAGGAGAGGGGAGAGGGGGCACCCTTGTTTCGTTCCCCGGGGTACCCTTATAGTCTCTGAGAGATGACCGTTTATTGCAAGGCAGAGAGTTGGGTCCCTAGTTGGCCTTCACCATGTTTATGAAACCTTCCCCCAGCCCAATGGCCTCCATCGTGTGGAAGAGAAATGCCCACTCAGCACGGTCGAAGGCTTTCTCTGGGTACAAGGCCAGGACCGCCGCAGGAGTACTGGTCATGGAAGCTTTCTCTATGAGGTGACACACCCTGCGTGTATTGTCTGAAGCCTGCCTATTTTTAATGAACCTGATTGATCCACCCCAATCAACTGCGACAGTAGTCTCTTGAGTCAGGACGCCAATATCTTGGTGTATATTTTTGCATCCAAGTTGATTAGGGAAATGAGGCAATATGGTCTGCATAGTTCCGGGTCTTTATGAGGCTTCAAAAGCAAGACCACTTTGGCCTCCTCCATAGAGCGAGCGATTCTCCCAGTCCTCCCAAATGAATTAAACAAGGGTACCAGAATTAGTATCAGGACTTCCTGAAATGTTTTAGAAAAACTGGCCAGCTAGCCGTCCGCCCCTGGGGTCTTCCCTTCATCAGCGACCGGATCGAGGCCTGCAACTCCTCGGAGGTGATTGCCTCTTCTAGCTCCTCCCTTTCCTCCCGGGAAATCTTGTGCAAAGAGGACCTCGCCAAGTACTCTATTGGGCCTCATCCTCTGGCAAATCTGTTGCATACAGGCTCACGTAAAATTCCCTAAAGGTTGTCCAGGATGTCCTCATTAGAGGTGCACTCCTCTTTCTGCCCGGACCTGATCCTTATAGACCTGGACCCCTCCTTTTTCCTTAACTGTCTAGCCAGTAACCTGTCCGCCTTGTTAGCCTTAATGTAATATTTCTGCTGGAGGTATAGGAGTGATTGCTCTGCCCTCTTAGAATGGAAGACATCCAGCTGGACCCTGATCATCTGATATTCACTCCTGACTGCATTACCTGCATTGTTCTCCATCCTGGACATTACCCCCTTTAGTAGTTCTTAAAGATGCTTCTGTAACAGATTTCTTCGTCGATCTCTCTGAACTTTTCTACCTATCAGCTCCCCCCTCACAGTGGCTTTAAACGCATCCGCTTCCGCCTCCTGTGTATTTTTTGTCTTAAAGAAATCTCTAATTATCCAATGTTACCCTCCTTTAGTTCCTGCCTTGTGTCCACCAGACCCAGCCTCTCTATCCCCTGTTTTTTTTCTTGTTTGGGACCTTCTGATTGTGATATATTCTTGCGCTCCTGTCCTCATCAGTGTCCCAAGCCATATTAAAATCCCCCCATAAGCACTATCCTTCCCTTCGTGAGCTTCTCTATTTCTCCCAAACTTCTTCAGGAACTCCTCCTGCCCAACATTATAGGCATATATTGTCGCCAATGTGTACCCCGACCCGTCACAATTGATATTGGCCATAACAGGGCCATATTGGCCGTATCTGCCCTCGGATCTCCCTTCACCTCTGTATCCCACAGACCTGGTTGTGCTTTCCCTTGTCATTGGCTTGATACAATTGGGTATACCCTCTCAACCGGAGTTTGTGCCTATCCACCTTTACGAACATGTGTCTCCTGGAATGCTACCCAGTCTGCGTTTTCCCTTCACAAAAAGTGTTCCACCTTCTTCCTTTTCCCCGGTGAGTGGAGGCCCTTTACATCAAGAGTAATTATCTTAAAATTATGCATGTGGTTTGTGGTAATTCTGACCTACGAACTCCCAGTTTAAGAGATGTTCCCCCGTACCCTCATACCTCTCAACCCCCTCCTCCACAACTCCCCCTTTCATCCCCCATCTGATCCGCCCCACTCTGGTCGGGCTTAGCCAGCCTCTAGCCCCCTGTTGCTCTCCCCCGGGAGCCAACCGCCTTAAACATCCCACCTGTGGGTACCCCTAGACCAATGTTAGAACCAAGATAACAACACACCCACCCCCCGTGGTGCCCATGTATACTGTGCTCCCCGGGTGGTGAACCCAAACTCCCTTGGCCCCTACCATATTCTCAGCGCAGCAGGGTCACCTATTCAACCTCTAGCCGGGATGACTCTCCTCTCACACCTTCCCCGGGTGAAGGCCACCCCCCCGGACCTGGCGGAGCTCGATGCTTGGCTCCTTTCTTTGAAAATGTTGTCCATTCCTAGTCCTTTCTTTTGATCAGGCCGCCCCTCATTCTGTGCTCGCTCATTCTTTGCTCGCTCCTTGGAGGCCCCTCTTCTTCCATTCGTAGGATTTGCAGACCCTACTTGCATGTGGTATGTCAATGCTGCTTCCCTTCCCATTCGAAAAGCAGGCCAAAGGGAAAGGTCCATTTGTACCGTATTTCCGCTCGGGTCAGAGCCCGCACCACCGTCCCCATCAACATTCGCTTTGTTAGGGTGGTTTGGGTCAAGTCCTGGAACACTTAGATCTCCAACACATTTGAATTTGATCACTTTAGCTTTCATAGCGGCTGCCAGGACTCTCTCTTTCTGGCCATACTGATGAAAAGTAACCACAACGTCCCTGTGTCTGGCCCCAGCTCTCCCAACCTAGGGCCCACTCTATGAATGCGGTCCAGTTCTATAGCAGACCAGTCTTCCCCTCCAAAAAGGTTCCCGAATACCTGTTGTGCCATCATTCGTAGGTCCTTGTCCACCACCCCCTCACCTAGGCCTTTAATTCTTATATTGGACCTCCTCGAGCGATTTTCAAGTTCCTCACGCTGGGTCTCCATTGCCTGCGTGGCTCTAGCGAGCTGCTCCACCAGTTCATCCACTTTCCGGGTGTCCTGCACCACCTCCTGTAATGCATTTTTCGTAACATCCGCCTGCTCCTCCGACTTTAACATTTCCCCCTTCACCTTCTGTAGGGTGTGGCAGTGCTCCCCCTGCATCAGGCTCAACTGGGAGTGAATGGCATCCGTGATATTCTCCCCAAAGTCCTCAAAATACAGGCGGAAAACCTCTTGTGTAACCACCTTTTCCTTGTCCTGTGGGAGGCCCCTACTTTCCCCTGGTTCACCCTGGTTCAAGGGCCTCTGATCCCCCCTAGTCGGGGCATCCTCTTCCCTCAGCCAGACTCTGTAGATTCCCCTCTTTTTCCCTGGTTTGGGAGCCGTCAGCGGGTCCTACCCCTTGTTTTTCGACATATTACACTACGTGAATGTGTCGGGGGATTCGGGGTCCCTCCTCTCTTCCAGGCCCATTGCCTCTCACTTCCGTTTCCTCCTCCGCTGGCCCCCAGTCGCAGGGCTCTCACCTGTACCTCCCCACTGGGGGTCCATTGACATGCACCCTTTACCTGCCATGGTTGTGCTCTCTCTTCTCTCCACTGTGGGGGTGGCCTCCTGCCAGGAGCCAGGCACCTTTTCTTCGTGCCCCCCTGTCCTCCTCACTATTTTCGGGTTGCTGTGATAGCAGCTACACAGGGAGGGGGTGAACACCCCAGGGCTCTTTGCCCCACTCTAATAAGATGGGTGCAGGAGCTTCGTTCTTGCTACACCAGGATGCCCAGCCTTTGCAGGAGACCCTTCTCACCGTCTCCTCGGCACCCCACACCTCTCAGCATTTCCCCTTCTGGTTGCCCCTCGAGGCCTCGTCTCAGAGGGTGGCTGCCTTCCTCTCCAGTGTCCAACCCCTCGCCTTCTGGGGGGCATGATTCATGCCCCATGGCCTCTGCCCCCCCCTCTTCAGCCCAAAAGGAAGGTCTCGGGGGTCCTCACCCCGTTCCAACTTTCTTCCTCTAGTGTGGAGGGTCGTTGTCCTCCTCCACCCAAGGTTGATGACTCCCTTCAGTACCGGCTGCCTCAGTGCTATCGCTGCCTCTCGCCTGGGCCACCTTCACCCACACGAAGTGCCCAGCCAACGCAGTCCGCTCCTTCCGCGACGAGCCGTGGAAAGGCTTTCCTCCTCCTGCACGGGCCTGCCTCGCCTCCGTCGTGGCCACACCTCACAGCCCTGCCTCTGCCAGGAAGAGGGTGACCACACCCTGGTCCGTTCTTGGCTTCTCGATGCATCTCCGGTAGGCTGCCTGCCTCTGTGGCTGCCTGCCGTAGGTTACACCAACGAGGAAACCCCTGTGACCGCTGATGCTGGGCAGATGGGGAGCTCTGCCCACCCCACTCACTCTATACACCTCAGGCAAAGCCGTTCTCCCTGCTCTCGGCTCCGGGACACGGCGGGTGTTCTGCTGGATGCCCCCAATCCCGACTGTCTCTTATTTCATCTGCTGCTCCTTCTTCACCGTACTTGCTTGGATGTCCCCGCCTGGGGAATGCTCATCTGTTATTCCTATATTATTGCACACCCCAAAAGCGCACTCAACACTCCTCAGCGGCCATCTTGGAATCATGGTCCTTTTTGTCATTGGCACTTGTCTCATGAGTTGGAAGGCGCCTGGTGTTTTAAGATTGTCCAATCTGTATTGAGCATGCCTTCTAAATGTAGTCACTCACTCTTTTCAGAAGTGTGTTATAATCTAGTAGAGGGTGATGATGGTTCCCAGTCGCAGACCAGCCGTGATCCACTTAGTATGATATGATATGATATGATATGGTATTTGTAACGCGCCTATACACAAGTGTTCAGAATGCTTTCATACATATGCACAGGTTCCATTTACTCTAGTTATCTTACAAAGACCATGTAGTGGGCATCCTCCTTTTCCTTAGCTTAGGACACTAGCTGAACACTCACTAAGCCATGCACGACCATTTTCCTGAGCTGACTATCATATATACACACCAACATTCTACCTACACTTGTGGATGGCCAGCAGGACACACACACACACATCCAACTCAATATATAACATCTCTGTTCCTTACACATGAAACCAAAACCACAATAACTCCTATAATAACCGATTCAGACACACACACGGATCCAAGGTAACAGCAGAAACCACTAGGATCAACACACGGAGAAAACTCGCCAAACCCTTGGGGTACTACTGGAAGGGTGAAAGGTTACAAAACTGCACAGAACACAGGCATGCTGACCTAAACAGCCTAAGGCACCAGCAACACAAACCACCCGCAGAGTGGTGTTGCACTTGCCCTTCTGGTGCAACGCAGAGCAAGCCAACCTAAGTAGCACTTTTCTAAGAAATCAACTACAGTGCGAACGTGTGCAATCACTCCACGGGGCATTAAAATACTGCACCCCGGGGACACAGGAACAGCTACCCCTGGCCCATAAACACCACATAACATGGCACTTCTGCCACCAGGAACCTAGAAGTCCCCTGTTTTCTCAAATTGCCAGCTGTATCTGGGAACTCAGGTTACTCCCACCACTGCAGACAAACACATATGCATCAGTACCAGCATACAAACCCAAATCACCCTCCAGCGAACACCCAAGCGTACGTAACCCCAGCATGCATTGGGGCATGCACCCATACCACAACTTACCTTCAATACTCTTCCATATGACATACATCGCATGCACCATGTCACCCGACAATGTGCACCACCATAGAGCAATAGGATGCTAATGGGCATAAGGTAACTCTAAAAGCCACAAATATCCAACAATACACTTTAAGAGTCCAGCGATATAGAAATATCTGACCTGCAGGTGAACCTATGTCCTGACCTACTTAAAACTTTACCTTGGGGTATTTACAAGAACCTCAGTTACACAATCTTTACTGTTCCTAAACCTATGGGCACTTAGAAGGACACAATCCCAAAAGTGAACTCTAGTCAATCCACATGACAACGGCCTAAGACAGCTAGAAGGAAGGTTGATTTGACATATTAGCAGCCACTAATTCCACTACACTACACAAAACCCTTAAGACAATCCAAGAACCTGAATTTAGGGCTCCAACAATATGCCACAACAAACACGCCAATCCTGCATACCTAGTACCTACCCTAAAGACCAAATTGTGAGCCCTATTCGGAACAATGAATAAGAGTGCTAGAAATGGGTAGTAGGCAGTTGCGTGACAGGTGAGCAGATCACCGTTTATGTCCAACTGGTGTTGCAGTACCAAAACACAAAGTGCATATTCTTTCCATACAAAGTGTGTCCAAATACTAGCTTATAGGCCACAATCAACTTTTGCCTCTCGTGTGCTAAAACCGAAACGTCACATTATCTTTACATGGAAACATGTAAACACATAACCAGCACCCACAGCACACGAGGTCTCGCCCGATCCGATACTTGCACTAAAGCCCAGCACTCGATGTATACCGAGCTGAAGCTGCCAACAGCACACCACTTCTCCCACTCTCCTACTCCCCTCCTCCCGACTAACCTTAGCCGCCCTCCTTCCCGTTTACAGATCCGCCAGAACGCCTGGGGAGCAATTCCGTTGGTGACGGTGCGCTATATAAGTACCTATAACATAACATGGATGCACATGAATCTTTTGCCGCACCTCGCCGAACCCATCAAACCATGGGATTGGGGATTCATTCGCCCCTCACCTGACCGTGCATCATTTTGCGATAAAGAGGCAGATGGCACTCTTTTTTTTTTGTTGTTGCTGCTAAAACAACCCGGTTCTGTGCAGTGACTATTCTGTCAAGTTTCCCCTGGTGAAGGAAGGGTCACTTGTACGTGCTCACACATTTACAGTAGTCCATGGCCGGCACATTGTTGTTGGTTGGGCAGGGTTCTCCCTTGTTGCCACTAGAAAGACAAACAGTACGAAACTCCCAGACGCTCCACAGCACGTGGTGGCAGCCCGTCTTCTGGCGATGGAACCCCACTCCTGTTGCTGCAGATAAGGCAAATCAATGTTTTACCATTTTCAACTGTCACCTGTTTCCTAGATGTTGTGAGGGTGCTCCTAAACTGAAGATGTTCCTAAAACTTTCCTGTTCACAAGATCTTCCTGGGAAGCTATTGACATGAAACAGTATAGGGTCATTATAATACCTTTCCCCATAGGTGGTGCTGCACAGCTGCCAGAGGGTTGGGAGAGCAGCTGTACATTTTAAAGTGCTTCAAGTGCTTTGCACTTCTGTAAAGCAACACTTAGGCTAAACTAATCACTATATAAAAGCAAACTAAGAAATAGAGCAAATCAAATTAATGCATCCTTGTGAGAAGCGTTGGTTCTGTCCTACCGAATGTATTGACACACTGCTGAAAGGTGATATGCTATGCTAGCTGAACTGGGACTCTAACCTGTGATCTGCAGTTTAAGCACATGTGTTGCAGCCAGCACATTTCCCAGTGAAAATATTTTGCCAGGATTGGAACTACAAAGATCTTTGCAGCAGGTGCATTAACCAAATGTGCTATATTACAAAAGAGGCAGGTGCTGCTGGGAGAAATATAGGGCTGGGGAAAGGTCAGTCATATAAAAGGGATAACTGATTTATGGCGGCTCTCACTTCTACTGGCATCTCTAAAGAGTACGCTCTGTGGAAAGCAGGTCAATGCAGATAGGCAGAGAAAGCTGGAACGAACAGTGTTTGCCACTTGTATGAGAAAGTAGAGTGAGGACAGTCAAGATGGGTGCCTGATTGAGGGCACTATAGCCTGAAATCCTGCAGAACAAAGACAGCTTGCCGCTCTGTATGTCAGAGCGCATCATACTTGCTCAGACGGTAGTTCAGACACTCAGCCCATTCAATGCTTAGACCCACTGCTGAGACTGACTTCAAATTGAAGCCCTCTGAGAAGTTCATATACCTTTAAAGGAATAGTTTGCTCAAAAATGTTATTGTCCCGATCGTTCGGACATGTATTTTTAAGCATACGGTAAACTATCTTAAACATTTTTCCTATCCATTTTACCTTAGTTTTCCGCACTTTTACACATGCAAAAGCAACTAGTCGGGCGCGACATCTTGTGTTAATCTTATGTATTGATGCATCACTCTAAGTTCAAGTACCCGCGCGGCAAGATTACACCTCGCCTGTCCCTCAAACTGACATCACTAGATGCTTACACCCCTTTTGACAACACCAATGCCCGTCTTGTGTCAACGTTCTCTGTGCGCAAGCTATTGACGTGCCTCCATGGAAATGCCAGGACACCTCTTTCCTCGACAACTATAAACCAGGGCCGTTCTTACAACAGATTGCACCCCAGGCGGGAAGCATCGTTGGCGCCCCCCAGTCCCCTGACCTGTGATCTCATGGGCTGAGCAGAGGGAGTGGGGACTATGAGTTTACAAAATGTTCAATGCTGGCATCTGCTGAATTTCATGAACCTCAGAAAACAGCAATAAGAGGGTCAAACCCGAACAGGCCTGGTTATGTTAGTCTGATTTTGCTCTTCATTTTTAGTAACAATGACCAGTTTGCTGCTGTGACTCAGGTCAGAGAATCGACAATTTCAGATCTACACTAATGTCATTCGTATGACCTCAAACATTTAGCCACTCTTAAAAGGCGATGAGCTGGTCTTGAACAGTGTTACTCGAACCTCCAAGAACAAGCACCAGCAACATACCCACCGATAGCTGTACAAGCCCGTCTATCTCAGCATTAAAATACATGCATTTATGCAATATGTATTGCATCAAATATTTCACGGGAAGTTAAATATATTTAGGAGGGACACACGTAAACAATATCACTACTCCATGTGAGTGGTAAAGTGTACTTTAAACATATGCAGAGAGTTGACATGCATGTACAATTCAACATAGCTCCTAATGTTAATGTTGGATAGGTGGCGTTCTAAAATTATGACATTACAATGTGGGCTTTACATTGAAACACACTGCAGTGCATTACCGCGGCAGAGAAATGGCAGTTCGAGTATTGGGGTTTGATTCGCTCATGCTCGTGAACTCTCAAAATTCTTAAATGTTTCCTTCGTGATCACTTATTTTAGCTCCTGACAGCACCATGAAACTGTAAGATCGCAAAGACAAAGGATGTCTACAATTCCAACATAAAAACAAAAACAATCACATTCTTAAAGGGTGGAAGGCAACCTTTTCTTGGGACTCGTTAAATTTACTTTTTGCAAATTACTAGTCGCGTGCTGCTTGAATAACAGCGGCCCTTGCACATTGTGCAGTGTATAGACAAATTTCATTTCAAGGGACTTGGAGTACTGCGGGTATCAGAGGAAGCATCTACAGTGTACCCCAAGCGTAGTGCGCTTTGCCCTCCACCCTCACCCCCCAGCCTTGCAGCCCTGCGCTTTTTCACATTCTCAATTATGGTAAATAACATTGTCCCGAGCTTGGGAGAGAAATGGACTATGCAGAAGGAGCTGCCGCCCAAGGGTGTGTTTAGCTGCTGGTGTATCAAATGCAGAAATGGGTGGCATCAAGAGCCCTACGCTCTGAAACATCTTTTGTGCACTGGTTGGTCAAAGTGTGAGCAGGTGATTCCCCAACACTTGAACCATTCTTTAGAGACCTGGTTTTGATTAATGTGGCGTTAGCTAGTCATGGCCATTTCCCAGCGTTTGTGTTAAAGGAGATCGGAAGCTGCACCGTGCGGGGTATTCTAAAGGCCATGAATTGATGCCACACCATGTCGCCCCCAATGGAACAAAGAAAGTGAAGCATGCATCCTGCAAGTCTGGGTATTTGCATTATATGGAAGAAGGACCAACCGTCCACGGAGACGGTTTCTACTGTAGTTGCTGAGTCGCTTTCCCAAGCCAGCTGCTGTGCAGACTTCGCTCAGCTTTTGGTCCAGCGCCTGCATCCATCCTTTACACCATCATTCACAAGGCGTGTTCGTGTAGGTGTTTGTTTACCTCGTTAGACTAGCGTGATTGCTATTCCAAACAAAAGAAGCACAACGACAAAGAAGAGTATAAGACAAGTCTGAGCGAACAGTGATTTGTATTAAACTCTTGCACTAAAATAAAGTCAGCAGTGCATGCACAGGAAAGAGGGAACGACAAACAATATACTCGGGAGTGGGATCTAGGGGGGTGTAGTAACCCCACAAACTGGCCCAAGCGTGGTACCAGCCCCCAGGGCCTCACCCTCGAAGTCGTTTTGGCCTGGCCACGGGCCGAATGGCCGACGGACAGACCAATCCAACCCCGCTGGAACTTGCAACTGTCTAAGATCTGCTGACGGTGACACTCTGCCCAGGTCTTTGGAGAACCAGCCTTTTGATCTCCTGATGAGAGTCCACCACCAGTGCTTGCTTCCCTTTTCATGACTACTTGAGCCTTGACAAAAGTGTCTAGCTTTGTGGCCACCAGGGGCTGTTCTTGGATGGCCCAGCCATCTCTGCAACACCATTTTAAAATAAATAAAATGCCTATGCAGCAAAAGGCCTCACCTGCGAGGACGGGAGCGCGAGGAAAGAAATGTGCTTGCCTCGGCAGGCTGTAGTTACTGCTGGAGGTCCTTAAACAAGGCCCAATCAGCGAGAGCAGGATGCGGCAACTGTTTGTATTTGCTGATTCTGCTGCTGCTTGGCAGTGTGAGCTTGTGATGGGAACAACTTCAGGATTTAATGACCCAATCGCTCCTCTTTTCTGTAATGGCTGGGGCCGACAACACCAGCCAGTCCCAATCGATCCACACTTCAGTGTCAGTGCGCGCCCATTGCCTGGAGGAGGGCACACCGCACGTGCGCCATGGGCCTGGCTGGTGTCAGCGACACCGGTGCCACCCGGGGCAGAGGGAAGGTAATAAAGCAACAAATGTTGCTAATTTATTTGCCAATTGCCCTGCCCTGCCTGAGGGCCGAGGCCAGGCCCGTTTCTTGGTCCGGGCGAGGAGGGTAACTGCCTGGGGTGCAATTGCCCCAGGGGGCGCAATTGCTCCGGTCCCTGGAGCCTCTGGCAGGGATGGATTTCCCCAGTTTGTGGGGCGGCGCATTGACGTGGGGAAAGTTCCGCAGGTCAGGTGCTGGCGCTGCCCCTTCCGACTGTAATGTCACATAGTACAAAAGTACTACATGACATTACAGAAGTTAGAGGCTCCCTCTGACCACTTTCGCGCCGCTTGGGGTGGGGGGCATAAGCACACCCATGAAAACCCTTTAGGTCCCCCTGCAGCTAAAACCAGCCCCTCCCATCACAATGCTGGCAGGAAACTGCTAATGGTGGCCCATTAGTCACTAAAGGGTTTCGTGCTGGCATTGAGATGGGAGGGGAGGTGCAGTGGGCTGTGTTGAGTGGGCGTGCCTTGCAGGGACGCATCGTGGGCCCCGACACGGTACAAACGAGACCCGTTTGGGCCCCTGGTGCATCCCTGCAAGCCCAGAAAATGGCCAAAATAATAGTTTAAAGCAGCGCTATTTCTTTCATGCCGCTTCTTTTCCAAACTATATATCAATTACACTTTAAACCACTTCCATGGCACTGGTGATGAGTTACTTCACTATGCAGATAATAGTTTTGACCAGTGTTGCTGAGTAAATATTCTTTAAGCCACGAACCGGTTTATTTATTTATGCTATGTTTGTCGGATACTTGTATCCGACACACATTGCATAAATAAATAAATAATCCTGGTCCATGTATCCTTACAACAGTCAAGACTTTACTGAATCAAAGCATACACTTGATTCCCATTCAAAGAATGTTAAAGTAATTGTTTATTGGGTTCAGGTGTCTCCTTGTCTTTGCCCTTTTGGCTTAGGTTGCCTCCAAACCCCCTTCAGCATCTTGTGTTCTTTGTTGGTTGTATATACTGCATCCTATGCCATATTCATGGTCTCTTGGTGTGCCCAGTCCTCATTATCTGCAGCCTAAGTGGGACTGGGGCATAAAATTGTCTTGGGCACCAGTGAAAAAGTGGCCCACCGTTGCAAATGGCAATTCATTCCTTGTGTGATGGTCTTTGGGTAGGAGTTCCTTCACGGTGTAGTTTGGGAATGGCGCGTGCGGTGTGAGTGGTGCGCGGGGTGCGGTGTGAGTGGTGCGCGGGGTGCGGCGGGAGTGGAGCGCTGGGTGCGGTGGGAGTGGCGCATGGGATGAGGTGCGGGGGGGGGCACATTCCTAGTGTTTCGCCCTGGGCACCAAATGGACTAGAAACTGCCCTGGTCGAGGCCACAGCCTGCAGCAGTTCCAGTGGTAGAATACACGTGTAACACGTTCGCTTCCTAACATTATAAAAATGAACAGGCACATTCATTTTTATAATGTTAGGAAACAAACGTGTTACACGTGTATTCTAGCACTGGCACTATGGACTGCTGGTGCAGCGCCCCCTAGAAGCTGACTGACGTCAGGCAGCTGCCTGGGCTGCCTGACGCAAAGACCGGCCCTGCTATAAACAGACCCTTTCTGAGCAGACAACATTGCATTTGCTTTTTCAATCGTCTCACTGTATTTAGTTTTGATTGCTCCTGACTCGGTTCTGCTCTATTCAGCTATCTTCCTGGTACAAAGCCCTGCAAATAGGTACTTACACTAGCATAACTGATTTAACTTGGTACTTCCGTTATATTTAAATATTTGTCATATAATGTATAAATGTGTTCACAAAACGTTATATAATTTCATAGTTTGCACAGATTGTGCATTTATTTGCTCTATGTCTATTTTTAACATTGCAATGTATTTTCTTCTCCTTCTTTACCAGTAGTTGCTGCATACAAACAAGGGTTTTATTTTTCTGGCTGTGGATTTTGTACTTATTCAATTTTCAGGAACTGTGGCAACAATACAGCCCTACCAGTACGAGCCAGAATATTTTGAAGAGGAACTAATTGAAAGAGAAAGAGAAAGAAGCGGAAAAGACAGGAAAGATGAATCACTGGAGCCTGAGCCTAGCCGCATTGAAGAAGTTTCCACCTGGTGTACCTGCATTCATTGCAATCGGTCATGCCAACCGAGGCGGAGAACTGCTGCTGCCAAGAAAACTCAGGATGCTTTTCCTACATAGCCGAAGAAGACATACCACTGCTATGCGTTACTGAGCTGTCTGACTTCATGGCAGTCTGCCTCACAAGGTCAGTGTTGAGGATTATGATGGTGCTTATGCACGAACTTTGCGCACAGTTCGCCCTCGCAATCCAAGTAAAGAGTAAATATACTCTAGATTTAATTTTGACCACTGAGACGATTTACATTTCATGTTGTTCTCCTACATTTACGTAACTTTGATCGATCACTGACAAATGAATTTAGTCTGCAAATTGAATACATTTCTCGCACTTATTGCAAGTCATAGTGTTCAGCGCTTGCATGTTTTTTATTTTCGACTAAAAAACAATATTTCTCTATGGCCCAAACCATTTTGGCTTGAATGGGGGTTCACCTTTGTAATGTGTCGATACTTCAAAGCCCAAGTACATGCACACTATGCCAACAATTTAAGGATGCATTTTCAAGTAAGGTGGTACACTTACCTGGTTCATTCATTAAAATATTTGTTTCTCTTTCACAGTTGGTACAGGCTGGTGGCCTACCATTTGTTTACATGGTGGCTTCATGGGAGGCTTGGATTCCGCGTTTGACGAGTAATACCTACCTGTGTTGTTCGAGCCATTTCCACCAAATTCCCCAGTGAGAGCGGACAGTACATGGGATTTTCACACACTGTGCTGCAACCTCAAGTATACAATTTGCAGTTTGTTTGTGCCATCAACATCATCAAACTAAATCAAATACAAATGAGCATATGCAAATAGTTGTTTGAATTTTTCATTGAGTCAAGAAAACGTCCAATCGTCTATGAGGGTCATGAAAGAATGGTAGGTGCCCTTTTGCGCTCACCTCGTCCACATCCATCCCCCCCTACAGTATCAATGGCAGTTCGCACCTGTGGCTGTGTGCTCCCAAGGGGGCTGGGTGGCTGGGAACACTCCAGTTGCCAAACACAATGTACACTTCAAAGGGATCTTCCGCACGGTGACCATTGTTCACATGGCCTCCCCAGACCCAGTGTTTCCAGACTCCCCCCTTCAAGACACCGTCCCTGCAATCATCACTGTCACAGGCACCAAATGAAAACATGGCCCACAGTTCAAAGTCGCTAGTCATTCCTTTTCAGACACTCTTTGAATATTACCTAAAGGGGAGTATTGTGATGAAAAGGTGATGCAAATTGTGCATTTTAAATAATATGTATTAACCAACAGTGTTCACCACTACTAGCTGCATATTGAAGTAACTCATCAAACTGGCACACATTGCCCAAAAATGTTGACCACTTTGATAAAATAAAAGGGGGCTGGGTTGGGTGGGTATGGCAGATGTCAAACATTGGCATGGAGGCTGAGTGGGTGTCAATGAACATGTCACACACACCCACTTTTCTAAGCCTTTATGAACACCTTGACATTTACCAGGAGAACATCCACAAGGTATATCGTCATCGAGCTACCTGTTCCCCGGATACCTGTTCCATGGCTACTTGTTCCCGGGCTTGTTGAATCGGCTCATATATTCGTCCAAGTAAGGATAGATCACCTTTTTGGTTCTGTATGTTCATATCGCTGCTCTGAAAGTTTCTATCGATTTCCACCTAATGTACACAGTATTCTAATTTTCATTTATCTCAAAGACTTCTCCATTATCTAATGATGTATTCTTATCTCGGTAAATAGCACATTGCACATCACATCACTGCATTATAAGAGAATGGAATGTTTTGAGGTGCATGTTGGAACGCATGTTTTCTTTTGGTGCTTGAAAGTTCATTCAATGGACGAATAATACATTACAATTTGCGCGATAACAATCAATTATGTAAAAAAACTGATTGAAGTGTTACTTCAACTAGGTTACACAGGTTTTCTTTTTTATTTAAAGCAAACCTGGCAGACAAAGCTGTGTAATACGTGCTTTATTCACATTCATACATCATTATTTCTATTAATTAATTATTTTTATATACAGATCTTACAGACTTTCCAATAATGCCTTCATGTATCATTATCGGTTGCCCTTCTGTGAGCCATGTCAAAAAGCTCGGCACAGTCCTGTATATATTCCCAAAGGATATTGGTTTAATAAGAAGATGGATTACTAATTTGATTTTCCAGTGGACGAGATTGAAAGTAGAGCCCATGATGTCTTGTTTCCGCGTCTGCAGCCTGCACTTTACCGATGATATGTACGAACAATCAAAGTACACTAAAAAGCGTCGACCCAGAATTCATCGTAAATTGCTTCCAAATGCAATTCTGACTCAATTTCGGCACACGCTGGATCAGGTGAGTAGTAGACGATGAATTTGTTATGTTTGTTTGTATGTAGGACAGTGGTCAGTATAAATATGCCTTCTCAATGATCTCTCGATTCATTTAATATAGTGTATTGAAAATGTAACTTCTCAAGTTTCCCTAGTAACTAGAATCACTCAAATTTTAAAATGTTTCAAAGTAGATTACTTTCTCTATCCCCTTTTTCGGTACACCATAATAAATCAGTGAAATGTAACCCTTAGTAAAAACTTCCATAGTACCCTTTAAAAGTCACCTAATGTTTTAGAAATGTAGTGTTTGACATGTCCTTCTTTACGTAGAGCTCACTGATGAAAGCAAGGACCCTCAGCAGTGAGGAACCCACCGACACGCCCAGTATCCCAATGGTGAGCCCTACCGACATGCACAAAGTGATATTTTAGAGCGTTGGATATGGTCACATTTATAACACTAATGCACCTTTTCCATTGTGCTCTTTTCTGACAATGTACTGAAAAAAAGGAGCAACATTCTTCATCAATTACTTTTCCAGAGTCAACATCAACCTCAGTTGCCTATCAAGTAATTATATTGTACTAGTACTTTATATTTGATTGAACAATACATGTATGTGTTATGCTTGGAATGTATACATATTGAACATTATTATGTACAGGATTGGTTATTTCAAGCAATTGACATGTACGGGTATCTATCAGTATGTACCATTGTCTGCATCTCATGTTTTAAGTTTAATTTTGCTTTTTCATCCTTGTTAAAACAAGTACTATTTTATAAGGGGATGCTGGAACTTCTGACTACAATCACTTCCTCCTTTGCAACAGGTCCAGAGTATGAGGTATGTATACTTGCAGTTTCCTTGCTAGAATGAAAGTAAATCCTGAAAAGCGTATAGTTTGCTACTGAAATGCATGTAACCTTGCACTGTTTAAAACTTTTCTGATTTTGTTTCCAACATAACACTTCCTCCCTAATGCAGAATAGATTTGAAAGGAAACATTACAAAGCAAAATACTTTTGAAGGCAACATTCTAATCACTATGTTTTGCAGGGTGATCTCAGATCAAGCGCACGTGTCATCTCTGAAGGTTATCAGGTGAAATCTGAAATGTATATTATGACCAAATCACGTATACAGTTATCGGGGGTATGTTCATAAGAATGTTCTGTTTGTGTTGTGACAACAAACCTTATAGTATAATGTTCTCTATCAATTTAAACTACTTTGTGAGGAAGTGCTCTGTTCGATAAAAGATTTTAAATTTCAGTTCGATTGACATTTATCTTTTTTTTTATGATTCTTCTCTCCAAGGAATGCACTCAAGAAGATGTCCAATTTGAAGAGCCACATGGACCAGAGGTACATATAACCTAAAATGAAACACAACTGAAAATCACATTGGATTGGGAATACATTTTTATAATGTTGTAATGTTTTGAAGTCCGTCAAGTTTGGTCTGATAGTGGATATGTATAAATGTTTGTTTGAGTGTTAAAGAAATTTGCTTGATTTGACCCATATAAAAACGCTCCTTTTTCAGCTTGGTGTTGCGGTTGGGATAGCAAAGGGCATGGTTTTGAAGCAAGGGTAAAGCAAGGGTAAAGAACAAGCAAGTTTGTTTTTGAGAAGTTTTTAAGCAGATGTTTTAGTTGTATTATTTTATAGTTTGGAAAATCATATCTTCTGTATGCGTGTTATACATTGATCAAATGTTTCCATAAATCTATCAGAGGCCCAGAAGGAAAAGGAATATAAAAGCTCAGACAACTGAAACCAAAGATTTTGCTTGCCAAACGCATTTCACAATGGAGCAACTACTATTTGAGGCACAACGTGTTGCAGTCAATATCCAGACTCAGGATGCATATGTCCAGGGGCCGGAAAATGAATGGAATCTCACCTACGAACCATACAAAGTTAACATGGACCATTGCTACTTTGTTCAAAATCGCCCGGATGAAACTGAAGACAATGAAGATGCATTGCAATTGCTTGCTGACCCTTTCACACAATCGACCCCCTCTAAAAATGTTCCACCAACCATTCAATCTTACCTGTTTCTCCAATACATGCAGAAATATCACAGCCTGAACTAACAGAGGCTGAAGCTTCAACGCAATTGACTGAAGAATTAGCTCAAGATCTCGACTTCAGTATGCCTAGTTTGGGGGAATTGTCCACCACCCTCGAGTCGCAAAACTCAGTGTATGCAAGACGATTGTACAAATGATTAAATGTGATAATAAATTAAGAGGGGCGTATGCAGGGAGCAATTGTTGAATTGCTCTCATGTATTACAAGGCACCAACTTGAAAATCCAGGCCAGCTGTGTCCACCTCCATAATACATTTTCATGGTCTGCTCAACAGATGCTCTACAAAATGCCTGCCAGAAATGTACTTTGTTCAGCTGCTTTACTGTTTAGCGGATCGACATTCAGTAAGATTTCCAGTTTCTGGCAATTTGTGGGATTTAAGGGAATTCTTGTTCCCCGCTATTTGTCATGCCTGGAAACTCAAACAGATGTCAATGGACATTACACTCTGTGGCAAAATGGTCAGGCTAGCTGGCGGCGAACAGTATGACAGTCCAGGATTTTCCACTAAGTACTGTACTTACTACTTTCAAGACATGGAAAGTAAAAGAATTGTGAGTACGGTCATTGTGCAGGTGTCTGAATGTACATTTAGCGGCACAACGGCACCGCCTTCCTTTTGCTTTAAAACTTGTGTCTAAACATCTGGCTTTCCACAAGGCTGTGAAGACTCATTTGTTCTGAGCTACCTGCGATTGGTTTTGTGGTGCCTTTCTGTTTCCTGTGGCTTTTATCTCTTCAGCACCAAGATGCATTCGGGTGATCGTGCGCTATATAAATAGCCATAATATAACCTAACATACATCATCTGTGGCCATGGAGAAACACAGTTTCGTTAAATCCATCGAACATCTGGATTCCAGGGTGATGCAAATAGCCTTGATAGCCACTGACAGGCACTTTTCAATAGCCAAGGCCATGCGAGAGCAGTTGCCACACATTCAGCATCAATTTGATGTATGGCACGTTGCCAAATCAATCAATACAAGAATTAAAGCTGCTGGAAAAAAAAGGGTTTGGAAAATCTTTTAAAGTGATCTCAGTCAATCAGCAAACATCTTTGGTGGAGTTCCAAAACTTGTGATGGATCTGTAGAAAGTCTACTAGAAAAATGGTGCTCATTGATGCACCACTGTTCTAACATACACTCATGGAAAGAAAACCAACATTTCCACGAATGTGCGAATGGACCATTATCGAATGAGCAGGAATGCAAGAAGAAGTGGTTGTTTCCATGTTCCCCTCCACACAAAGCACTTGAGAAGATTGTGTACCATAAAACGCTTTCAAGAGACCTGAAGGGACTCAAAGAATTCTGTCATACTGGAGATTTGGAGGTGTTTGATAATATGTGCCTAAAGTACAGGCTCAAAAGGTTGCATTTTGGCATAGACGGTCTGGAGGCCAGAACAAGAATAGCTGTACTTGCGCACAGCGAGAATGTTGGGAGGGAACAAGCAAAAACTGCAGGAACTTTCGGGATGCTTCGTTACATCATGGCCTTTACAAAACAAAGCAAACAATGGGTGGCCAAGCCAATCCACCAGGAAATGGAGTTTGACTTTGTGAAAGATCTGATATTGACAGTGTTGGCTATGCATACTCATTGAATGGCTCCTGATTTTGTTCCCAGAACACCTACAATTCCACAGAACATTGCAAATGAGCCTTGTCCTCCAAAATTGGAACTTGTTGAAATGTTGACTTCCAGATTTAAATGATTTGTAGCTCTCTTCAAAATCAGCTCACAATCAAATTTTCCATATATTCCCCAATGTGTGGACATTGTACAGAAACAATCTAAAGGTATTACACTTGCAATTTCAATGTAAGATAATGTATTAAAAATGATTAATTTAGGCCTACATAATCGAATTTATGATGCATGAATGTATAGCTTTTACCTTTCCTTCATTTATATTGCCTATCCTCTGTCTAGAAGACATGTGTCTGGGGTTGCCATTGGTACTCTTGTTCAGAAAAGAATTGCCCGAACATTTTGGTGCTGGACTGCCCATTTGGGTGGGAGAAAGACTGATATGCAAATGGGTATTTCCCATCTGTGAAAGGTACACTGAGGCTTGTTGTCTGTCAAGAAACCTGTGCTAGACCCAAACCCCATGCACACATGCAATCCATGTCACTGGCACTGATGACCTTCTCATAGCAGACCCAATAAGTTGTTCAATTAAGGGATATATTTTTTATATGGACGAAGCCAAAGTGCGTCCCGCTGACACTATATTTTTGCTGAAAGGGCAATGGAAAGGGGTAAAAAGCATGTCATCACATAAAATTTAACCTATGGCTCCAGTGGGCTACACGGATCAAAATCAAGACCCTTAGCAACAATCACAAACCGTTCTTAGTCCTGACACCACACAATCTCCTACTTTCCTTCCTAACTAGTACCCTCATAGAGCCGTACGCTCCTCTAATTCCAAGTCGATGACAGTCAAATCCTTCTCCAATCTTAGAGTGGGTGGCAGGTCTCTCTCCCCCGCAGGTGCCTGTTTTCTCAAAAGGATCCATGTCCCTGTCATTCGTCTGGAGCACCCTCTACAGTTCCACAAAATGGTAAAAACTGTAACCTTCTATACCACTTTTACTTCACCGGAAATGACCCAACTGCTGCAATTACCACTGGTGAGATCCTCATGATTCTCACAGGTTCCCTGTCCCATCCTCCGAGTCAATACTATTGATACCTTGCATCACTTGCCGGTTTCTCCCTGATACAAACAACCCCTTTTACACATGAATATCCCACAAAGGTGTTCAATCTTGGCTGGGTTAGCCTGCGCTCCCTAGCTATTCTCACCTTTTTAAAACTGTTCTGCCGCCAAGGGCACATCCTCCTCGAATACTGGGAACCAATTCTCCATCGCCTCAAGCCCATTCCTGACTTGCTATAGCCTTCCCAAGAAGACCCGCGTTTTGCTTCACCTGCTGGATAGTGTGCTTTTACACACAACTGTACTGTAAGCACTATGCTCCCCACTTCTCAGGGCTGCACTAGAAAGTTAGGGAATGACTCTGAAGAATTCTCTAATGCTGCTAGTGTGTTTACCAACCCTTTTACATTGTTAAACCCTGATACATTGTTAAATCTAAGCTGGCATGCTAAGCCTACTACTACATCACTGTGGCATGCACCTGGGCGGCTTGGGGATTGGTGCCGGGGGGAAGGGAGGATGGAAAACATTCATACTTACCCAGACATACATTCTGGGCTACGTTGATACCGCTCCTCTTGCTCTCAAGGTCTCCACCCTTGTTTTGATCTATAATTTATCCCTCCCTGTACCTCGTGTTACAAAGGATATATTTTATGCTATGGGGTTCTTAGATCTTTTATGGTCATTTGGTTTATGCTAGGACAGTGGGGTCACTTGCTTCTAACATAACATTTTGTAACTAACATTTTATTTCTAACATAACCCTTCCTCCCTAATGGAGAATAGATTTGAAAGGAAACATTACAAAGCAAAATACAAAAGACACTTGCATCTAACATAACATTTTGTAACTAACATTTTGTTTCTAACATAACACCTTCTCCCTAATGCAGAATAGATTTGAAAGGAAACATTACAAGCAAAATACTGGAATGTAGGGATGTGGGGATCCGGTCAGCGGTGTGGGGCTGGCGCTGCGCTGGCTGTGTGGGGGTTAGAGGCCTGCTGGCAGCTTATTGGTGATGAGTGGGCCCTGCACAGAGCCTGGTGTTGCCTCACACTCTTGCAGGGTGCATTCCTCCGAAAAATAAATGTTTGCAATAGTGAAGGTACATGTGGGAAGTGAACTTCCGTGAGAACTGGCGGTGCGGATTCATTCAGTCTTAATGAGGTTGGGCCTAGTTGAATCTTTCCATGGGGCCTTGCTGGTGCAGCGTGATTATGCTAGCCTTTGCTTTGGACATAACTACAAAATGGCGTTTCTTTCTATGCGTCTCCTAATGCCATGCTGCTACTGTTCGCACTATATTACCTCTGCACCGAGTTTCATAGTGCAGGTCTCCCCCCTTATATACTATACTATTACATAGGGTATTCCCCTCACCTAAAAGTGCCTTGGGTGTGGGATATACTAATTTCCATCCCAGCACTATTGCAACTCTTTGCCTGTCCTCTGTTACCCACCCTCTTCATCCAGGTGCCAGTTTATACCACGAGAGCCACTTGCAGATGATATCCTCTATCGGAGCAGCGACCACCAGTTGGAAGAAGCTTGAAGAAAAACCTTTGCGGCCAGTACCTTGACTAGGAAGCTGGCTTTCATCTCCATTTCAGAAGGCCTCAGAACACCCTATAATCCTAGAGGTGTTTATACTGGATTTCCCGCCGGTGGCAATCGCGCAGAAAATCGGCAAATTTGCCGCGGATTTCCCCCCCCCGCTGATAGCTGGTGGGAAATCCGCCAAAGCCATGCTCTGGCGGACCCTTAAATGCGGCAGTAATAACGCTACCGCCGCATTTAAGGGTTACCGCCAGACTCGTGATGAGGCCCAATGTGTATAATACCCACAAAAAATTAGAACTTTTACTATATTGAAAGTGGACATACGAAAATGTTGTTTCCATTTTTGCGATCTGTTGTTCGGAGCAGTCACTCAGCGTGACAACAAGAGAATGGAACTTCCGGAAATTATGTATGCTGAACTATACATATATTTGTGCGATTAAAAACATCATGTGTGCTATATGCATAATGAGTAATTAAGTGACGTGCAAATGTGCGATTTGACCATAAGAATTGACAAGGTACGTTTTGTCATGGTGAATGATATTTATACCGTGCACTATGAAAAACGAGTCTGTAACTCACGGTTTGTTTATCTGTCTAGTAATGATTGTTATTTGTGTATTGTTTAAAAAGGAGTGAATAGAGGTATGATATTTTTTGACGTATCGCTTACTGGCCTTGCACACCAATATATTATATGCAGAGTTGGGGGTTGTTAGTTGGGCCATATTGTCACGATTATGCCTCGAAGACCCACATCCGCAACCAGTATGAAGGATAATGATCTCTACACCGATTTGTCCCGTGGGATATCCTGGTGTGCTGTCACCATTGCATCCTTGTGCACCTTAAAGTGGGGGTTGGGTGGAGGGGCGGGTGATGAACCTTTTCCATGGGCACTTGGTTCTCTTATCGAACACTAATCTTACCATTTCCATTCTAATGCCATCTGTCTGTGGTTCGACATAAAACGTTACTATCTCTCTCCCTATTTTCTGGTAGTGCCCGCTATGGGGAGTGGGTGCATCTGGTTCTCCATCCGATTGGGAGCTATACCTACTTCACAGCACTAACCTTTCATGCACATCGTGGTCTCAACTACTCCCCCATGTTGTCATGTCTATGTTCATTTTGTGCGGTTTGTGTTTAGGATTAGGTTTCACCCGGTTCTGAATTATATGGTAACTTGTTATATTCTATTACAGAAGGGCTACTAAAATATATTCTTTTATTCTGTTATCTACACAGCTGTATTGTACTGTTCTGCGCATGTCATAGTTTCCAGCTACCGTCAGATGGATTCTTCAATCTGCATTGGCGGATAATCATAAACAGTGCTTATTGTATAACCGTTATGTGGGACGACCGACAGGGACCAATCTGCCCTTTGGCGGTTCCAGCAATAAGGAGCAACCTGTCATCGTTTATAATATAAATACAGGCTGAAGCGAAAGCGTGCCGCTTGAAAGAGCAAAGAATCCATATCTTCTCACTATCGGAACACCATGTGCTACCTTAGAAGGTTTCGCTGGTGTAACATAAAGACACACATGAATTGGAGTACAGGGATTGATCGATCGCTGATCGCAATCAGCGTATCATGAGGAAGTTATAAAGAACAATTGAAACATGCGATGTTCGCTAGCTATAACTTGTATTGAAAAAATTAATTGTTTATTTCGTGGACTTAATTTTCTCTTGTGAGCGCTCTTTGCAAAATAAAAGCACTTGTTACATTGCAGACTATTGATCTTTTCTTAAAAATCAATGTTTTGCTCTCCTATTTGGGACACGGAAGAAAGGTTACGCGCTGTGAGAGGATGTGTGTGTTTATTTTCCTGGTTCTGCGTTAAGTAATGTTATGGCGTGGGTGATCACAGGTCACGTTTTGCTACTCTGGTCACGAACATCATGAAAATAGGTGGAGCATATCGTTTGGACTAGTGATGTCAGTTTGAGGGGCAGGCGAGATGTAATCTTGCCGCGAGGGCACTTGAATTTAGGGCGATGCATCAACTGATAAGATTAACACAAGATGGCGGTGTCCGACCCGTTGTTTTCGCATGTGTAAAAGTAAGGAAAACTAAGGTACAATGGATAGGAAAAATGTTTCAGATCGATTACTGTATGCTTAAAAATACATGCCCGAACGATAGGGACAATTACATTTTTGAGCAAACTATTCCTTTAAGAGGAATGACAGTCCAGCTGAGAAATACGGATGCTCTCCTATCAAAGGAGGTGCAGCTGTTTTGAAAATTACAGACACGTCTGACCTATTTAAAGTATAACTGCATGCTGACAAGAGCCTACACACGGCAGGCTTTCCAAAAATTGGAGTATTCTGCCAATAAAGTTATAAGGACCATGTTAGAAATGACTGGTACTGTCACATAGAATGTATGTTTGCCCTGCTATGAAGAAATGTCTATTCACCATTTCAGACATGCAATTGTTTGAAACTGTACGTTCATGCTCCGACTAGGCCTTCTGCCAATCGGCCATAGCGGCTATATGGAGAACCCTGGCTGGGGTGCTCTGTGTCTCTATCCTAACATATAGGGGGCAGACATACAGATACCCCCCTCCAGTCTTTACAATCATGGTCGTGGATAACGGGCATTGGAACCTTCTCAAGGGGGAGGCTAGGCAAGACGAATGGGTCAGTAAAGACTGTGGTCCAAGGCAGAAAGGTTGATATGGCTTGCTTCTACTATAGCTTTACAGTTGTTGTATTTCGTAGTGATGAAGCAATGAGCTTTGTCCTGGAGGGTTATCACAGACTCTTTGTGAATTACAGTGGTATTTCAGAGGTCAAGGGCCAAAATATCAAAGAGGAGATTGGGTGTGTATTGCCAGACTTGCTGTTTTAGTAAAGCTCAATGGTAATCAATTCGTGGGTAACATAAGAGGAGTCTGTAATCCTTTTCTGGCACTGATGGTGGTGTCAGATGCTGGATACGAAATTTCAAAGCCTACATATCCCGTTTCTGCAAAATGGATGTCTCTTATGCAAACAAGAGATCGGTATAAACACCTCTGGGATTATAGGGTGTTCTGAGGCCTTCTGAAATAGAGATGAAAGCCAGCTTCCTAGTCAAGGTACTGGCCGCAAAGGTTTTTCTTCAAGCTTCTTCCAACTGGTGGTCGCTGCTCCGATGGAGGATACCATCTGCAAGTGGCTCTGGTGGTATAAACTGGCATGGCACGTTTTAATATTCAAAACATAAACACTTTTTAATCTAAGACATACAAAGGCACATGCATACAAAGACTTTCATTTTTCAACGCGTGATATATTTGTAAAAATGAAGAAGCCTTTGACATTTCGTCTTCACACACCATCCAGTAAGCCAAGCAACAGTGCCACTAGAATCACGTTCCCAAATGCCATCCCTTTTCTTCACAACCAAACCGATCTGTAAGATAAAAATGTAATAATTTGCCAGACAATACTGTTCCCTATGCTCTTCATAATGCCACTTTGGAGTTTAGTTTCTTTAAACAAACACATTTTAAGAAAAGAAACTCATCAAAGGCAGCAATTTAACCTACTCTCCTTCTGGCTTTCCATAATAAATCTAGTGGGTGCTTAAGCACCCCCAACAACCCTAGTTCCAGTGCCACTGTGTAGGGGGGAGGAAGCCAGGAAGGAGTGTGACATAGCGGGAATACCTCGTTGCCAGTGGTCCGGCTCAGAGCCTGTCCAGAGTGGACTGCGGAGACATAGTAGCAGGCTCTCGTATGTTACAGTACCACCAGTGATGTTGCCTGAGCTCCCCCCCCGCAGGGTGGTGCGGTGGCAGTGGCATCCTGCAGGCAGTCAAGGAGAGGAACATTTTGCATGGTCACCCATGGCAGAGCAGGACTTGGGGGGGGGGGATCCAAATCAGGTCTGGCCATCATAAAGGCTGGTCAGAACAAGGAATTGAAGTGAAAAGACTTGAGAGTGTTTCCTGGCAGCGGAAACATTTTAATGTTGCAGGAGCACAGGAGAACAAAGGGAAGATTCAGGAGGCAACAGGCAGCTCATAGCAGAAACAGGGTATATGTTCTATGTTGAGACGGATGGGGAAAGGAAATGTAGGGGCAGGAGCTGGCTGTATGCAAAAGAGGCAAAAAGGAACAGGAAAGGCAAGGAAATATAATAGGTAACAAGGATTGATCAATCAGAGCAAGCAGTTTACTGCAATATGATAAGGCATTTCCAGATAGATTAGAGAAAGCCCTTGGGATTGATGTAGCATATTACTTTTAACAACAATAATACATGTCATGGGTTGGATGAACTGAAGAGACTGATGCACTCAGTGTAAGGGTAAAGCTGGAGACCATACACTGAAACAGGTAAGGATCCCACAGACTAGATGGGGCAACAGAAGGCTTTCCCTCATCCGAATGTAACAGAGACCAACTCAGGGGTCACACTGTACATGGATGCAGAGCTGAGGCACAAAAAGTGACCCATTTTCTCTGAAGGTGAAAATAACAGTTTGAATAGAAATAAGGTATAAGAAGGAGTGAGAAAACAATGAAACATACACATACACTGAAAACAGAGGCTGGAGATGGGCGCTTCACAAGTACCAATTTATAGGGCACATGGGAATGCCAGCAGAGATAAGAATCATGAGCCAAGAATCAGAGCATATATCAGTGACTAGCACAGAAGCAGACACAGGAACTCAGCGTTCTAGGAATACCAGGAATCACAAAGCATTAGTCCCAAACAAGACCAGGGTCGCTGCCATCTAATTGAATACTTGGAATAATAAGGAATTCAATACACTAAAGGTAACACAAAAACTGGGGGCCTAAGTCTAGAAGTCCAGCACGAAAGTGGAACTGCAGAGAGATACAAAACAAGGGAAATCCATGAGGGGGTAAGCTCACTGACAAACAGGGTGTTTGTAGAAATACAGGAAGGGGTCATTGAGGGGGAACTCTAAAGGTCAAACATGGTGTTGGTAATAACACCGGAAGTGATCTGTGATGTGGGAGCTCACCGTAAAACAAGGTGTTTGTAGGCAGACAGCAATGCAGTCAAATAACCAAGAGAGGTTTAGTCGATGCTGGAGGTCTGAATGCTGCACAATGTAGCCGACGTAGCAAAATAGAATGATGCACAAAGCAGCCACAGTAAGCAGGATTCAGAAGCAAAGGAGGATCTCAAGACAAGTTCAAAACTCGTAGGATGTAAAAGCAAACACGATTCAGGATATTCCACATAGCAGCCATAATAAAATAAGCAAGATTTGGAAGCAAAAGCAGGATCTCACAGAAAGGTTATAAACTGGTAAACTCCAATAGCAAACGGGACAAGCCACCGCACAAATCAGCTGCAACAAGCAGGATTCAAAAGCAAAAGCAGGATATCAATGAAAGGGCTGGCCACAGAAACACAAAGCAGGAACTCCCAGAAAAGGCAGTTGATAGGCAACTGCTACTGGGGAAAGTGAGCTTATGCAAGCTCTACAAGCCCACACCCAAACACGGTGGAGCGGATTGCAGCCCGAGGCATCTGTGCACAATCAAGTCTGCTCTAGCCTTTGGTAGCCTGGAGAAGATGAGTGCAATCAATGCTTTTCCTCAGCTCTCTGCAGCCTGCTGCATGTGTGTGCAATTAAAATCCCTCCTCCAGCTCTTTTCCTCTTGAAAAGCATACATCTACCATAATGCATTGGCCAGATTAGCCCAAAACCCGGAATGAAAAATGATATGAATTTGGTCCAAGGTTACAAGAAATCAGATGTCTGAAAGAAGAGACAGTTTGTGGATTGTAAAATGATAATACTAATGCAAATGGAGTCTCTAAATGTCCACCTGCAGTAGCGCTTGGTGCCATCTGGGTAGAATCCTGAAGTTTAGTTGTTGATAGTTTATGTTCTTGGGTCCAAATTAGTTAATTATTATAGAGAATGTACTGGGGCAGATGCAGCTGCCCACCAACAATATTTAATATTGAAGCAGAGAAGGATTGAGTTGGGGGTGCTCTGCGAATCCAGCCTGGTCCACAGGGCCCACTACAAGCACACGCATGCAGGGCTGTGGGGCTGGATGAGGGTAGCAACTCCTCAAGTGCTGTTTATAAAATGATTCAACGAGGTGCTTTAGGTGCTTGTGGTTTTCCAGGTCAAGCCAAGGTGCCCAACAGGACAGAATCTGGGTGTGGGTTGGTTGGTACTGGTATCACTACTAAAGTGATGTCTGAGAAATCTGTGGTGACTTGTAAGTGCTAACATTTGTCACCCAAAATGAAAATCGATATCCCCATTGTGGGTAAAAGCGTACCCTTGTGTCCATAGTTTATTTCAGCTGGTTTCACTAAAAAGTGTCCCTTCCGCATGGATTGTTGAGCTGCGAAGTGTGATGTTTCCCAGAGTAATTTTATACCAGTCACGGCAGGTTGGTTTTCAAGGAACTCGGGGATATAGTCAACTACTATTCAGGTATTTCCTCAGCAGGTTGCATTCTTAAAGACGTACCCCCACTTCAGATGGACTCAGTGTGAGATGCATGCTTCCCCACTGCTGGACACCTCTTTCCTGTCTTTCAGCAGGCTTCTTTGGGTCTTGCAAACCCTCGCATCTCAGGAGGTCTAGGCTGTGAGATGGCTGGTGAGTACCCCCCTTCTGACCCGTTGGCAAAAGCCAGCCAACTGGCCAGGATAAATTCACATTATTCAAATAAATGTATCGCGTTTTAAAGCAAGGACAGAGAACGTATAGCAGATCAAACAAATGACTGATAGTTCAATGACTAAACAGAATAAACAAATGTGAATAATGTACACTAACGTCATGATGAAGTACACAATTAAGCACGGTATTAAATAGGTAAACAACAACGCGAGGTGTAATAAAGTAAAAATAAGAACATGAGTTAAGAGAAGGAATAGGTAAAATCTCTTCTGCATCTCCACGAAAAACACATTTGCAGATTTCACAAGAATTATAGAAAGTTCACTTGGTGAAATTAATTAATGAATTCATTCATTTTGTCATTTTCACCATCATTATGGTCCCAATGTGCTGTTGATTGAATGCCCTTGGAGGGACCAGAGTACAAATGTAGACGAATTGGGAGGTGCTATTATGCATGTGTGTATTTCAGCCATTAAAGTTATGCGAGGGTGACCAATACCCTGCTAGTCACCCATGTCTGAGTGGCGTGTGGATGGGCGTGGCGGCGGTAAAGGATAAACTGAACAGTGGTGGATTGTGTTTAAGGAGATAGAGGATTAATTGGGAAGCTACCGTTCGAATGTTTGTCATTAAAGTAGATTCATTCTTATGGCAGAGGTGTTGTGCACTAGTGTTTGTGTTGTATGTGAGTGCAGGGTGTGCGGGATGAGCCTCTGCCTTCCACTAAGTTATGAAGGTGCGGTGTGCGAGGGGAGAAAATGGGTTAGCTGTACAAACAACAGTGTTTACATGACCTGGGTTCCCTCTAAGTATAATGTGCAGTGCTACGTATCACAGACGAAATAAGTGCTAAATTTATACATAATGCTCACCATCTGAGAGGATCTAAGAGTGAAAAGCGGCCATCCCTAGTTCATTCTAGTGCATACAAGACCCCCCTTTCATGTTTTATTACAGTGACATGGCCCACCCTTATGTGCTTTAGAGTAACATGCTGTGCCTACCATGGAAGAGGGATCCAATGTGACAGAATGTTCTCCTGCTGGAAGAACAGAGTATTTCCCTAAGGTGCAATTTTAATTGCAATGCATTGCCCACCCTCCGAGTCAGTGTGTCGATGATTTGGGCCTCAGAGAGTAGGGCGGGTGGCATAGCTGCAAGGCTGCTTCTGCCAACCAGGACCCTCCGCCCCCACAGCCTTGACATCCCAAAATGTCAATGGAATTTAGGGATGGGTCTGCAATCTTTCCCACCGCCTCATATTTGCCATTCTTACAGGAGTTCAGTTTCTGCTGCTCTAGATTGCTAGTCTCTGCGCTATTGCATGTGGTAGTTGGTATACTCAAATTCTCCCCTGCGTTGCAGCCCTGGGTCTCAGTTGCACTGGTCTCATGGCTTGTGCTCAGGAACTGAATGATTACTTGAACAAAAAAGTAAGCCTCCCCGTGATAGTTCTGGAGTTCTGTGGCAGTTTCTTTTCAAGGGGGGTGTCAAAACCTAGGTGTATCAGGGCCATCAGCTGCTGCCTGACAGTCAAAATGTTGCGTTTTCCCTTTATTTGGTGATCCCCGATGTTGATATTGTTGCCGGAGGGCAAAATTACACCTGGGCCGGCAGGCATAGGGCAATGTTTTGGGTGTTGCAGATCCTCACCTGGGTTCTCTTTTTGGCCTCCGCTGCTTGAGTGAAGAAAACCTCTGCCTCCTGCCACCGCCGAACTCCCTGCGGTAGCCAAACTCCCATGCCCTTACACCCGCGGGCTTCACCCGTGCGGGGGGAGGCTGGTACTCTTAATGAAAAGGGGATGTGGTCCTGACAGCAGCTTCCCCTGATGCGGGCTGGATCGCCAAACTCCCGTGCCCTTACCCCCACCAGCTTCACCCGTGCGGAGGGAGACTGGGACTCTTAATGAAAAGGGGCCGTGGCCCCGACAGCAGCTTCCCTCGGATGTGGGGTGGATCGCCGAACACCCGCACCTTTACCCAGTGGCGTAACACAAGCTCTGGGGGCCCCCCTGCAAGCCATGCTGAGGGCCCCCCCCAACTCGGCAACAAATCACGAGTCGTGCCACACTTGGGCCGCCCTAGATTACCACGTTTGCGCAGAACGCACAAAAGTGTTGCTGAAGGGGTATGCCCCACACTGCACTAGGAGAAAGATATAAATATGTGTTTTAATGAAATATACAGCACACTTTCTGAGAAAAATGTACTAAAAAGCCACAGTGTTTGCTATTGTTGTGTAGGGTAAGAGCAATCCAAAACATGCAAGTCACCAACAGTGCACATGAACATGAATGCTTTGCTATTAAAAATGTCATGCCACAATGAAAACATGTCCAACTGGCTGCACAATGTAGACCATTGTAGACACATAATAACATTACAGTAACATAAAGACATACCTAGACTGGTTGCACCAAAATGCCAGTCGAAGCAATAAGACTCATCAAGAAGAGAGCACACATTCAAGCCTACGTCTCTACGGCCTCTAACAACACAGCCAAACTCTTTAAAATCTGCAAGGAACTGGCCAATCCTGTTGCGGTTTCTACCTCTCCTGTTCCCTCAACAGGCCCTCTGTACGGCTTTGGCCTCTCGCTTCTCCGCTAAAACTCAGGACATCCTGTCCACTATCTCCTCTTCCTCACTTGCCCCCCTTTGGCCATTCTCCCTCTCCTCCTCCTTTCTCCTTTTTATCTCTAACACTTGACTAGGTTTATAGACAAATCCCATCTATGGAAGTGTCATCGAAACAGGTGCTCGTCTGCTCCTCCAGAACCGTCAAGGACCACATTGACACGATCCAGCCTTGGCCGATTTCTGTAATCATTCTTTTGCCACTGGAACTTCCCCCTTCCCAAATTCTTGGAAAAGCTGGCCAACTGCCAGTTTACACTCCGCACTGAATCTGTTGGTTGTCTCCAAGACCATCAGTCTGGCTTAAGAGCTGCCAGAGGCACGGAAACTGCTCTCCTGTACACCTGTGAAGATCTGATCTCTAACCTTGATTCCAGCATTCCTTCTGTCCTCATCATCCTGGAACTTTCCTCTGCTTTCGACACGGTCAACCACGCCATCCTGATCATTTGACTCTGTGAGAACCTGGGCATCATGGATCAGGTCCTGGAGTGGCTGACCTCCTTCCTCTTGGACTGCCCCTGCCAGGTCCAACTTGGTCCCTTTCACTCCGCCACCTCTCTCTACATGTGTCGTTCTCCAGGTGTAACGCTCACCTGACTCCCACGGAGGCGCTGGCCTGGTTCGCGCTGCTGACCTCTTCTAAGGTGATGCGCAGGGTTCGGAAGACGGACTGGACCGGGCCCCCAAATCTGGCTTGTCTGGCTCGCAGAAGTATCCTTCTGTAGGTGAAAATAGGGGATTAACTGTCTGCGGGGTAATGCAATCGGCCTCCCACTTTCCCCTCTCACCCTCCTCGAAACCCTTCTGTGATTCCTCGTAGCGTCTCACCTTAGGGTCTGGATGGACGAGCTCTCCATCCTGCTTCTGATGCAGGGGCGCGTTGGTATCCAGTTACTTCACTGGATTTTCGGATTGGTGAGAACCAAATTTGCTTGGCTTCCAGGTACGTTTTTTTGATATGAGGTTTCCCTTGTGTCCATGCATTAATGTACTAATGCTAGTGTCTTTTTCCCCATAGGGGCCGGGGTACGGAATGCCGGGGAACAGGCACCGACCCGAGATGAGAGGTGAAATCCTTGTAGAAATCAGGTAAGTCTTTAATGAGCGTTTTTTTGGTAATGTCTTTTCATTCGCTCATTAACGCTGATGTCTCTTTTTTCCCCTTAGGAGCCGGGGTTCGAAAATGCCAGGATGCGCCGCGGACCCGAAATGAAGAGGGAATGAATCAACAGGTAAGTCTTAACATGGAGATTTAGCTTTCCTTATTCCCTTTTCTCTCTCACCTTTTGTTCTGGTCTTTTTCTCCCTAGGCGCTGCGGCGTGACTGCGAATCATCCGGATGATCGCTGCTGAACATGGAGGTGCCCTGTAAAGGTAAGTGGAATGCGGCGCTGCAGCGATCGACGCGATGAGCTTTTAAATAAAAGTTTTCCTTTTCAGGATTGTCGGCGAGATGTCTCCGGGATGCGGATTTAGCAGGTAAGGACTTTTCCTTCTTCTGTTCTCTTCTTCTCTTCCTTTGCAGGTGATCCAGGATGCTGACAGGCGTGGCAGAAGTCAGGATGCAGGAGCAGACACGGTGAGCGTCCAGCTGCTAGATGCAGAACAACGCGAAGCACGTGTGGCTGATCGGGTGGGGTTTAAATAGCCTTGGAAGAAGTTCCAGGTATGTATCCTTCCTCCAATCAGGTATGTATCCTTCCCGGACCACGCCCGGATGGTAAATTAGTCCCACAGGTAAAGTAGTTCATTTCAGGCCTCAAGGAGGCCGGGATCCTGCAGCATGGTCTGCATCAGGTAAGTGCACCCAAGCACTCCCATAATGAGCCTGGCGCCTATGGCGCCAGGACTGATGTCTTTTATGAGCCTGGCGCCATAGGCGCCAGGACATTGTCCAAAGGGCCCCTATATGGGGTTGCTAGGTCCTTCCTTGGGGACTGGATGTCCGCTTTCGGGGACGCAGGGCTTGAACCGGCTCCCCGGGAACGAGCATCATGACACCAGGGCTCTACCCTTTCACCCTGGTTTTTCAACCTCTACTTGGCCCCTTTCACCCACCTGATCTCTACCTTCTCCTCTAACTTAGTGTTATGTGGATGACACTCAGCTTTCATTCAGGCTCCCCTCAGCCTACTCTCCTCTCTCGCTCATTCCTGGTGTCATCTTCAACTTCACTCTCTCTCCTCACATCTCGGACGTCGCCAAGGAATCCCACTACCAGCTGCAGCTCCTCAAAGGGACTCTTTCATTTCTCACTTTCCCCCAGAAGCTCACTGTCTCCAGAGCTCTGGTTCTCTCTAGGCTGGACTACTGCAACAGCCACTTTCTCAATCTGCCTTTCTCTACTCTCAACCCTCTGCAACTAATCCAGAATAGGACTGCGAGACTTATCCTTGGCCTCAAGCCCAGGGACTATCTCTCCAGCCATGAAATCTCTCCACTGGCTCTCGGTGGCTGCAAGGATCAAGTTCAACACCCTTTTCATTGTTCACAAGGCTTTCTGGGGTGGGTATCTGCACTACATCCAATGCTATCTTCCAAAATACCTTCCTTCTCGAGCCCTAAGGGTTAGATATTTCTCCAGGCAGAGAGTGGGGGGGTAGATCCTTCTCCCCTGCAGGCGCCTCCCTCTGAAATGGCCTCCCTGAACCTCCCAAACTTGAGCCAGTCCACCTGAAGTTCCGGAAGCAGCTCAAAATGTTCCTCTTCTCTGCTTTCTCTCTCTCCCTCCCCTGCTGACCTACCTGTCCGCTGTACCAACTGGTTGCTTGGCTACCCTCTGTCTCACTGAGTCCAGGCTCTTTCTTGATCAGTCACCCTTGTAATGCCTCCAGGCCTACCATGCAGTTAGGGGCTGTAGCTGTAACCCTACAATCCCTTGTTCTCCTTGCACTACCCAGAGCCGTGCTGGCCTGGCGGCACTTACTCAGAGCATTGCTGCCCTGTTTTCCCCTCCACTCTCCCTTGCACTTTCCCCCTCCCTTTCCCTTTCCCCTTCTCTTTCTCGCACTTGCACGATCTGAATGACACAAGGGTTAGTAAGATCATTTGTCTTGTCCTCCCTCAGTTTTCCTTCTCATGTCTTGTTGTGCCTAAAAACACTTGTGTACAGGTGCGTTATATATGACCTAGCATATCATAACATATCATTTTATCACAGATGTCCAGAAAAATATACAGTGCCGCAGTAAAAAACGGCTAGACTGGCAGAATCCAAATGCCAGTCCAGCCAGGTAATTACACTTAGCAGGACTGCTTTATCAGAAATGTCTAGTTAAAAAAAGTCATACCAAACTGAGGAATGACTAGACTGGCTGCACCAAAATGCCTCTCTAGACACTAATACCACATATCATGCCTGCTTAGCATGGACATGGACGACCATTATGATTTATTGCACAACCCCACCCCCCCACACATCCCTTCTCCCTCCCATCCCATAGCCCAACCTCCAAAATCAGCTATTTGGCCCAGAATTACCTCCACGTCCCTCTCCCTTGTCCCAGTGCTTACGTATGAAGCTCCTTGCCTCACTAGTAAGTACTGGAGGAAGAGTGGGACTAGGAGTAATGAAGATTACAGGTAGCTAAGTCAGGCATTACCTTCATGTACCTCTACCTTATCCCAGTACTTGTGTATGAGGCATACTGGGCTTCAGCACTCCACCCCCCCCCTGAAATTGTGGGCTATGTTGACTTCACCTGGCTGACCTTCAGAGCAGTTGCCGGACAGAAAAGGACACAGATGTTAAACGGCACCTGGCTTTTGCCATCAACAAGGGCCCGGCCCAGCAACTACTAATGTACATCATTTCACTGTTAGTACCTGCATTCAAATGCCAAATTGTTTAAGCAATTGAAATTGTGATGTGGGTTTAGTACTTGCATGCCAGGGGAGTGATTGGAAGGGTAGAGTGGAAACAGGAGACCAGTCATTCTCACAGCAGCCCATAAGTGGGTGCTTTCAGACCTAAAAGGGAGAGTTAACTGCTTGTAACATTGAAGCTGCACTAGAATAGTCTTATTAATATGCGTAAAAGTTAGATGACCCCACACAAATAAGTTTGCTCCTCCCCACCACACGTGAAGTTAGCACCTATCCCAACATTTGAAAGGTTAGCCCCCCTGAAATGTAGGTTTTGTTGCGCCCCTGAATACAAGCACACCCACCATTCACCATATATGCACACGCACACACAGCCATCCATATATTTAAGTGTGCACCCTTTCACCATACAGGCACACCCAGGTTAAGTGTGCAACCTTTCACCACACAGGCACACACAGCCAGGCAGCCACCCATACATGTAAGTGTGCATCCTTTCACCGTACATGCACACCCAGCCCCCCATACATGTGTGCACCTTTCACCATACACTCACACAGGCTGTCACCTATACATTTAAGTGTGCACCCTTTCACCATACCCTCACACAGTCACCTATACATTTAAGTGTGGACACTTTCACCATACAGACACACCCAGGCAGCCACCCATACATTTCAGTGTGCATCCTTTCACCATACACTCGCACACGTCATGGGTTGAGGGGAGCCATAATACTTCAAAAATACATTGGGCCTCATTAGGACCCTGGCGGTGACGGTATGAACAGTGCCGGTAAGGCACTGGCACCGATCATACCGTCCCGCTGCATTACGAGTTCTGTTCTTGGGTTCCTGACAGCCCGCCAGGTATTACCTGGCGGGCTGTGCGGCACCCGCGAGCATAACTTGTAATTGCGCCAGCACCGTTATCAACGGTGCCGGCGCAACCATGCTCCCCACCCCCATTCTGCCCTATTGGGCAGAATGGGGATCGGGAGCCCGGCAATACCACCACCCGCGAATGGGCAATTACCGGCCCATTCATCTTGTAATGGGCCGGTTATTGCCCAATCGTGGGAGGCGGTGCCGGTAGCGAGCATTGGGGTAGCCATGCCAGCCATACAGGCACAGCTACCGCCATGCTCGTAATGAGGCCCATTGTTTCCTTTTGAAGTCACTCTGACTTCATAAAGAAATTATTTCCACTAAGGACTGAACCATAACAGAAATAATTTCTGTATGAAGGCAGAGTGACTTCAAAAATAAACTATTTATTTTTGAAGTCATATGGCTTCCCCCACCCCATGACATGGAGGCCTCCAGCCTAGGGTCTTCATGTCATGGGGTGGGGGTAGCCACCAGACTTTTTGTATTCACTCTGCCTTCATAAAGAAATTATTTCTGTTACAGAAATCATTTCTTTATAAATGCAGAGTGAATTCAAAAAGAAAATGTAAAAAAAAAACATATTTTTTTTTTTACTCCAAGTGGGGCCCCCTTCCAGAACATGTGGTCGCGGGGCACCCCGCACCGCGGAGGGTGCGGGGACCCCTGTTACGCCAGTGCAATTACCCTGTTGATCGCTGTCCCGAGTCGCTTATTACTTGATGTGCTTTGCATTCTGAAGTAAACTGCACTGAGAATGGGTACCTGCGGCTGGTGGACATACCCCAGAGCAGACGTGGAGGGGAGGAGAGAGTTGGCATGTTGCAGCATACTGGGACCTTCTGTGCTCTCTCCCCACCTGCAGTCTCACCTTGGCGCGGTGCAGTGCTTTGCAGTGCAAATGTCTCTGAAACAGTGCATCCTAGAGCTTTGACATGTGCTTTTCGATGTCAAGTAAGGACCTTGAGTCTTGTTTCTCACATCCATATGCTTGAAATGAGCTCTGTCCAGTACTTCTACGACCAACTTGATGTTCTGCCACTTTCATGCAACTGTCCCATGTGTGCAGGGGCTGAAATCCGGGGAACGTGGTGGGGTGTCCACATGTAATGTAGCCTGTGATGTCCGGAGGGTCCTAACAGGTAACTGTAAAATCTGGTGCAGATTGCTGAAATGGTGTGGAATTGTATAAGGAACATACAAACCCATAAACACATTTTTGAATTTTATAAATTTAGATTAATGTCAAAGGAAAGCCTTTCAGCTGAGGCCTTGCGAACCATGGATTTGCAGACTTTACAAGTGGGGTAACCGTCCCTCACGAAGATACCAGCCACAGTTCAGTTCAACCAGGGCTGTTATAGTTGCTATCATGTTCACAGTGCAACAAAAATAAAAGGTTTAAAAAGTTGCAAACCACCACATGCAACCGACTAGACGTGTAAACTGTTATATAGTTAAAATAATGTCAAAGTAGAAATTTCGACTGATGCTTCAGTGTCCTGTCCCCTGCCATCCTGCGAGGATGGGGAGGACCTGTGAAAGCAGGGAAGAGGAGATAAAAGGAAGAGTTCCAAGGAACAGACGTCACTTCCTCTCTAGATCGCGACCGACTGTGAAGGAAAGCTTCCGGTCCACTGTGTATTCTAATTGGGAATAAATACGAGCTAAATAGCCCAGCATTGTGTCATATCTTTACTCCGTGGGGCTCTAAACAACGGACAAAGAGAGGAGATGACCTATGTCCTCGTCCTGCTGCCTGGGTTCTACTAGTGTCCCACAGTGCCAGCAGCGCTGACCTGATCTCCCAGTGCCCACCACCACTGCACTTCCCTGGTATGCCTATGCCAGTCCGGTATTGGCCTGCAGCCTGTTCTGACATCCAACACTGAGGTAAGGAGTTGCTGCAGAAAGGATCTCTTCCCATACAGTGTCCCGGGACAAAGGTACTGCTCTATCCAATCTTGATCCTTTGTGCGCTTCCTCCCTCATGGCTGGACTTACCATTGAAATCCTCCCGCCTCCTTACTGGAACCCAGCATATATAGCAGAATCCGTTCCGCAGTCCCATGCAACCACACTCCATGTCTTTGCCACCAACGGCTTCCTCTTGCAGCCTGCTGCACACCCTGCTCTACTCCTCATATTAACCACGGTATACAGTTCTTTTGCCGCAGGATTTTTCGTCGCGGGACTTTTCATCGCCGTTTTTTTGGGGGGGGGTTAAAAATTAAATAAATATTTGTGCGTGAAAGGGAATAATTAAAAAAAAAAAGGGGGAGGGTTTGGGGGGTAACCCCCCCAAAAAAAACCTAGTTTTTTCGATAAGAAAACGCCGATGAAAAGTCCCGCGAGGAAAAATCCCACAGCAAAATAATGTAGAACCATTACCACACCCTTGCCAACTTGAGATCACAACTCAAGTTGGATCTACCGCACCATCAAGTAGTACACCAGCAGAAACACTCCAGAGCTGGATCTGGAGTCTATGGACTGCCCAGAGACGTGCTTCAAACCGCATCGACAGTGATCATTTCAGAGGAGAAGAGAAGCTGTAAGTCATTGCACCCTGACCACCACAACACAACAGATGTGATGCTACCTTAGCTACACCTGCATCTGAAGGGAGTAGAATAAGGGTGATGCCTGCCGAAGATAGACATTAAGGCCAGGGCACTAAGGCTGCTTCTGCTTACCAAGGTGCACTTCTTGTTGCAGACGCCAACACCATTTGCTCTGTTGGTGTCTCGGGACACGGAACCCTGATGGGAAGAGTGAGTTGTAGAATGTGAGGACTTCATGAAAGGCCTAGTAGAAGGGGATGCGAATCTGAGGCTTCAACTTTTCATAAACCTAGTGGGTAATCAAAAGATTGGCATCAGATGACACTTGAGCCAACTGGTGTCTTGCCGCGTAGAACTTGATCATACAATTAAACGTCAATTATGAATTTTATTGTTTCATTAAATACCATCAGCATGAGAAGATGTACACATTAGACACCAGGTCACAAGGATTTGCAGCTCACTGCTCATTTCACAACACTCAAACAAAGAAGCAATCCGTTTAAGAGTAATAGAGGGCTGTCTCCCATATTCATTCATGGAGACTACCCTTAAGAATGTACTCATGCTGTAAGTGGTCATGGTCTAGGCAAGGATAGGTGAACGAGTGGACACCCAAGCAGCAAACATAGGTAAAAAGGGCCCAAAAGGACTGGTTAAGAAACACGTGGAGGCAAAGATGTCAATAGAAGAAAGAAGAGAGAGTTAACAAGCAATGGAAAGAATGGATGAACAGCAAAAGCTCATAGTGAGACCTCATCAGACTCATGGCAGAACGTTCACGAAGCTCAGCCTCAACCTCATCGGACAGTCACTCAACTATGCAGAGAGCATGCATCTACTATATGCGAGAAGAACATGCGCACCAAACTAGTCCTGAAATCCAATTACTTGTGGTTGGGAAGCCCATGCCATTCCAGATGGACAAGGATCCATGCTAGATATCATATATGCTGATACATTCTAAGCAATGACCCAACACCCTTAAGCTATCTACAGACCAAGTGTACCAATGGGTTGTCTACATGCTCCTCAGTTGTGACTACAAATTAAGCAGCAAAATAGGATACAGGACCGTCTTTCTTCCACAGATATCCATGTCCTGTAAGGGGCTGCCATGAGTAAATGCTTGCCTAATTTGAGATCAAGGAAAGTTTTATGGAACCTCTTTTCTTCAGAGGGAATGAAAAAGGATCCCAGCAAAGTCAACTCTTTTGCTCCTTTGGAAGTTCCCAGAGACACGGGAGAGGTGACATAATTACTTGGCACTGCGGGCTACTGTGCCAGTAAATGCAATCTAATGCTACTATCACAGCCCCATTAAGAGAACTAACCAACTAGGGTTACCCATTGCAATGGACAGCAGGATTCCAAGAAGTCTTTACCGAATTAAAAAGAACATGTATGAGTGCTTGCCATAAAACCACACGTAAGCCAACATTCTGCTTCTTGTCAGAGAGATTGTTGGAAGCGGCTGGCCTGTTTTGTTTCATTGCCTACCAGTGTGGCTTGACGATCATGTGTTTGGACGTCTGTAGACGCACGCAGATCCTTTCCTCTAACAGGAAGCGGAGGCTCAGTGACTGGTGCACATCATCCTTTAGGATGGGGAAGCGCCTGCGTGGGTCCCCCCACGCATCCGATAATTGAGAAGAAGAAGGCTTAGTGAGACGCGTTGTGAGCCGCTGTGGGCATCTCTTTCGAGCTGCGGCTGGCTTGGGCTTCCAGCCGGCTTGGGTTTGCGGCTTGGCCCTGCGGCTGCCCGGTTTGAAGCGGAACAGTTGCCTCTTCTTTCACCATTCTTGCCAGCAGCTGAGCGGTATTGGGAGCATCGGTTACATCAGTTTATAGACTTTTCGTTGTGGTAGGGTTGAGTTACAGCTGCCCTCTGCTGGTTGCTCCTGTGCGCGTTGTGTCAAACGGTCTGAGCATTGCTCGGCGCACTCCGCCCTGTGTCATAACATCTTACGAGAGACCTCCTGCGATTTATTTTATTTTTTCTCTTCCTAATTACCTGCTATCCTGGGTCATTAACATCCAGGCTTGGTGTGACTAGAGTTCTCAACACTGGACACCTCTTTCTGACCAGACTACAGGTGGAAATAGTCCAGAGCGGAGACCTTGGGGCTCCTATTCCCTTTGATCCGCTAAGGATACAGGGGTAATGAGTCTGACCATGAAAGGAAATAGAAAAGACAAACCCAAAAGATATCATTTAAAGAGCACAGACCTTCACTACTCAGATAGAGATCAGGAAGCAGGGTCGGACATCTCAGGGCCAAAGGAGCATATCCATATGCAAGGCAAAATCACTGATATTTTTCCACAAAGATCAACCAAATTGTATAGCCAGATCCTAGCTTCCGAGCAACCTCCTCAGGGCGGTTCCATGTGATAATGTTGCTGCAAAAAAGTCGCCTGGCAAAAAAGACACCAAATAATTGCTGTTTTTTGTAGGACATTATTACATTGAACATGTGGGGGACACCCCTGCAACCCCGAAAACCTTTTTTCTTTCAAGGTGACTGGGGGACAACCCCACAACCTGCACTCCCCTTGACGACATATATATGGTCCCCATATATAATGTTGCCACAACCTTTTCCCAGCGACATTATGTATTGCAACCATATATATGGGGATTATATTACTGGATACCCTCAGGACATCACGAGGAGCACAGACTTGTCCGTCAATGGACAAGAGCTTGAAATCTCTGGGGTGGTGATTGCGCAGGCAGAACACAAGGCTAGTATTCCATTGATGTAAGTCTGTGCCAGCCCAGAAAATGAAATTAGAGCAGCAAAAAGCACTTAAGAGCATCTTGCCTGCAATTTTTAAGACGCAAACCCAGAGCCAATAGTCATTCCGGACACCCTGCAGAGAGTCAACTCAACAGAGGAGTCCTAGTTCCTGGCAAATGAGCGCTCCGACTTACCTTTTCAGGACGATGAATCCAACAGCCATGACCAATCACAAGCAGGCCTTAGCTCGCTCGCTGCACTAAACATTGTGTTACAATCCTTTATAAGATTGTATGATGCCACTGCTTTCAAATGTTAAAGCTAATATCAATGTGCTGTTCCTGATTAAACAAGAAATAACGGATGGTGCTTTCCCTACCTCCTGCGATAGGAGATCAGATCTCAGGAACAATGATCCATTGATACAGGGTTGGAGGACAGATGTTACTGGGAAAGAACCTATTATGTAAAAGGTGACTCTACAGGAACAGGGACTCTGGTCCCAGTGGAGGGCTCAACAACAAAAAACACCTCCAATAAAGGCTCTGGAGGGCTAGTCTTGAAGAAATCTAAGAACATAAAACATAGCCCAGAAATTACGAATAGGGGCTTGCATAAATTCCTGTTCTGAGGAACATGCGGCTCTTACCTCTCCAATGTGGCAGGAAGGTTAGAGAGGACCATAGTGTAAAAGGAACAAGTGAATCCAGGCTAAATCCACGTGTGTCATCTCAGGGTCCATGTACAGTGGTATTTATGGCTGATTCCCCGATAAGGGGCAAGATTAAAGTCTCCAGTGATGAGGTCCATACATCTCAGCAACAGAATAAACCCCTAAAGTCCTTTTTGAAGAATCCTCACTCAGATCCAGGGATGGGTACTGAGCAGAGAAGGGGAGCCTTGCAACAACTGCCCCAGCACAGCAGGACCCAAGTGGCACACCACGTTGGCAAACCCTAGCTAGCAGGGATGAAGTCAAGAGTGCAGGTCTATACATATGAAGAGAAAACGGCAAACCACGAGATATCAGCCCCCCATTTATCGGCAGCATGGGACGAAGGACGACCAAATGCAAGAGTGGATGCTTGGCAGGATCAAGACCAGCAGAGATCTGGTACCCGTCCAATCACCTTCAAATCAGTATTCGAGGAGGAAAGGAATGTTCCTCTCAATCGAAGGAGAACACTAGTCCTGCTGGCCTCTATTCCTGCTCTAAAGGCCATTGCATCTGCGTATCTAAAATGTGTCCATCTCTTTGATCGACATCATCTTGGGAAATTTGCAGTACATTTCTACTCGAAGCTGATTGAATCATTGGTTAGTGACTACCAGGAAGATCTTCTCCTGAACAGCTTTGAGACCTATTACCCTAAAGACACGGGAAAAACGGTCCAAGACAGAGTTTGGGAGAACTTAACTGTGAAGTGCTTTTTTGAGACAGACACACAGAGGCTGGTTGACCAGGATGGTGCCTCTTCGAGTTGGGGATGGCTCTCTAGATCTCTCCCATTATACACAAGAAACCGCCCAGGCTTCTAATATATTTGACTACACAATTGGCTCATGGAATTCCAGAGGACATAAGTCATTCAATGTGAATTTTAATGACAGGTTTAGAGGGGCAGAATTTGTCCTCTTGCAAGAAACTTGGTTAAGAGATAAACCAACCTTTGATGGATATATCACTTTCGGCAAACATGCTAAGAAAGGTTACACAGGGCGCCCAAAGGGTGGTTTACTGGTGGTAGCCAAAAACAGGACACAGAGGATGCTACATCCTGTTAAAGCAGGGGTTGGGGGCCTGCAGATGATAAAGGTAGTGGATATCCTCGAAGGCAAGGAGGACCAGACCCTTCTTATAAATATTTATTACAATCCCCTCAAGGGAGATCTTGAGAGAATTACGAATAAGATTGAAAACGCGTTGTGTGACTGGGAACAAGATGGGGGGATTTGTTGTTCTGGGGGGATTTCAATTGTAAATATACGGTCATATCGGGTGATTTTGTACAACTGGAGGCGAGGGAAAGCGACTGCCTGAGTGTCGCGGCCATGAGAAGAACCGATATTGGGAGAGAGTGGTAGAATTTTATGTCAAGATGAGGACTGAGCCAGTCCAATCTTTTAGGAATTGGCAGTACAAAAGACACCCCCACCTGATCAAATGCTACCTCCACATCGAAAATAGATTATATCTTTGTTAAAAATATTGATCTAGTTAGGATGAGAGATTCTGAGGTCTTGCAAACTAAGTTGCGTGATCACACTATCCTCTTAACTATTCAGCCTGCTGCCCAGTGCCAAAGATGGAGTCAATGGGCAAGACACATTTTGCACATTTAGGGGAAAAGGGCAGATTATCTCAGAGAAGTAAGAATGTGGGGTAAACTAATCGGTGGCTGGCAACATGGTGGTTGGAGCTGGGTTCCACGGAACGAACAGGAGTAACTTCGAACAGGAGTAACCTCACCCTCCTCCTTCCATGATCTTCTAGCTAAACTGGAGTGGAGAGGGGAAAGGGAGACTGGCAGGCTGCCTCAACTGAATTCGGAGGCTAAGTGTCATACATCTAAGAAGGAGGTAGGTGAGAGAAAACGGACACTAAGAAAAGACATAAGGTCAATAAAGATGTCCTTGTGCAAATCGGAGAAAGCCGAGCAATCCACAATAAAAGTGCTGAGGCAGCAATATAGGCTGTGGAATAGACACCGCAAAATATGTAAATACATACTCAAGAACCAGGGTATTTTATCGAAACTTGTTAAGAAAGATTTGCAAGCAATTTGGTGGATGTTAAAGAAAAAAAATAGGATTCAAGTCCCTCTTCGGGTTTCAGGAGTGACTGAGGTAAACTGGGTACATTTCTTCCAAGAGAAATTCAATGGGGGCCCTGATGCATTCTAACATTGTGACTCTGTATTTAGGAATACCCTGGGTCACCCAATTTGACAGGGAAGACATTGAAATGATAATAAATAATCTAAACAATGTACGGGTGAATGCGCCAGGTGAGGTAACTAACAAAGTCCTGAAAAACAACAAAGCATTATGGGTGGACATTTTAAGCAAGCTGTTTCAGCAAATAACGTGAACGGGAAAGTGTCCCTACTCATGGCGTGAGTCCATCCTGATCCCTATCTTCAAAAAGGGAGATAGGGGATCCCCCAGCAGTCATAAACCCATCGCTTTAATAGACACTAGAACTAAGGTGTTTGCAACAATAATCTTGAGAGAGTTAAGAACATGGGCCGAATCCCTACATCGTTTTCACCCCCTGCAGGCAGGGTTTAGGAGGGGAGTTGGCATACTCCAGAGCGGCCTGACGCTTCATGCATGCCTCTCTGAGATCTATGGCAGATCCCCTAAAAACCTGTATGTTGCAACCATCGACCTCTCTGCAGCCTTTGATAATGTGGACTTATCACGACTATGGAAGAAGCTGACTAGCTGGGACATAGACCTTGGTCTTCTGGCAATGATCTGCATACAACTCCACCAAAGTAAGGCTAAAGACTATGGGAGATCTGTCAAGACACATTAAGGTTACAAGGGTGGTCTGACAGGGTTGCGTCATAGCACCCACCCTCTTTAACCTGTACTTGGCAAATCTTTGGGAGGAAGCCAAGAAATGGGGGGATTCGCCCCTAGGTGGGTGGATCTCCAAGTTGGTTGCATCGCATATGCCGATGACGTAATTCTGGTGGATTGCACTCCAGCAGGGCTGCAGCATTGTCTGACATGGTTAATAAATGACCTACCCGAGAACCACCTCACAGTGAATCCAGCTAAATTGCATGTCATGGCATGCACCAGGAAGAAAAGATTAACGGTCTATATATGGAAAAGTAATGACACCCTCATTCAAAAAAGTGGAGTGTATTCAATACTTGCGCTATACAGTCACCTACAAAGGGAAACAAAGAGCAGAGGAGGCCAGGATGGAAGAGAAAGCAATTGCGTGTACGTCTCTAGCAAAGGGACTTAAACGCAGTTTGTGTGAAATGTCTTTATTGCCCATAATTGAATTTTACAGGGCTAAGATAACACTGATTGTTCTTTACGGGTGTAACTCACACACGGCAGATCTAGGAAGCTCTATGATATTCTGGAAGGGAGGATTTTGAAGAGATCACTGGGCCTACCTATTTCAGTGCCTGTCAATCTTATTAGGCTGGAGATGGGACTGATGTCCTGGTGGGCGCAGTTGATGAAAAAGAGCTTCACTCTATTCTTTAAGATGATGAGAGCAGAGAAGCCCCACATCGACTATTATCTCTTTACCACCATGGGGAAAAGAGTAAATCCTTTCCTAACCAAGTTTAAGAAAGGATGTGAGTTTTTCATGGCTCATTTGGGATTGCAGGGGATTGTATCAGATGCAATTCTAAAATCAAAGGTTAAAAATTAGGACAATGCAAAAGACCTGCAAGATATAGGGCGTTTAAAAAGATACAGTGGACAAGAAAATCTAAAAGAATTCCATCGGCCAAATTGAGAGATCTGTACCTCCAGGTTTATACTCAATCACCTACCCACTTTAGAAGTTATTGGTCCCAAACTGGGGATTCCAGCTGAGTTACGTCTGTGCCGATTCTGTGGATTGGAAACAGAGTTGTTGACACATTTGGTCCTGTATTGCGCCAGGTGGACGGATACCAGGATTGCTACCTTTGAACCTTTTATTAACTCTCCAAGTGCCATCATTGCTGTAGATCTATGGCATCGCCTTACGACGACAGGTCAACTGTCACTGACACTGGCACTCACAACATTTCTAGTGATTAACTTTGATAGACTTGAGGAAGTGCTGATAGATGCACAGCGTGATCTGGAAAAATATAGTGCTCCATTGGTTGGTGCGGCCATATGTGATTGTGCGCAAAATAATGAGTGATAAGAGCTTGTGTCTCTGTATTGTACTGATCGAAATAGCATCAGGAATCTAATTTGGCGACCCGATAGGTTCTTTCGACATATCTACGTTAGTAGGAGTGGGAATTGGCCCTCTAGTCTGCATGAATTTAAGGGGACCTGTTGTATTGTACCAATGTAATAAGGTTAATGGCTTAAGAGTTGTGCAGTGTAACATTTTAAATACATTTTATTTTTAAAAACCACACTCAGAACTGGAAATCGCTGTTGACGCTAGCCCTTTTGGCCTAGGGATGATCCCTAAGCAACCAGAAAGAGGACAGGTATCCTGAAGCATTGCTCGATCATACTAAGCAATCATGTAAGACACAGAGAAAGGTTACTACCAAACTGACAAGGAAAGCTTGGCAGTAGTCTGGGCTTGTTAACATTTCCACTGCTTTCTTTACGCGAGACAGTAGCCCCGTCACAGATCACCAACCATTGTTCACCACATTTGGAAATCCCGAAAGCACAGACCCCCCCCCCACACTTGCATCGAGAGGTGGGAGATCAGGCAACAAGGTCATGACTTCAGCATCCTTCACAAGCCAAGGCGGGAATGCAGCCTTGCTGACTTCCTGTCCCGCCAACCTATCCCACAGTTCACTGCACAACTGCACCCACTGCCTGAGATTGCTACAGCCACCAACCCCACACAAACCTCAATGACGAAACTGACACAGGTACATCTGTGAAACCCCTCCCAGGACATCCAGATACAACTACATAGCACAGAACACATAGAACTAATCACTGTATGAGCGAAGGTGGTGGTGACAAAAGATGGCCTACTACTATGAGGCTCTAGGATTAGCATCCAGAGAAAGCTGAGACAAAGGAAGGTAACAGCACGCAAGAATGCCTTGTAGGCTTGTCTGCCAGGAAACGCCTCCTAAGGGACTGAATCTAATAAATACATAAATATCATGGTGGAGCACACAGTAAAGTGTCATGTATTCATGCACCTCCAAAGTTGATATGCAATCTCTGCTACACATGTTGAAGTTACCTGAAAGGGCGTGACAGAATGCAGGTACTGCATTCTATGGACCGCTATTGTTGGAGAAATACATCCTTCTTGTCATGGAGGAATGCTTCAAATGGCCAGTTACAAGAACAGGTCCCTCCACTGCATACCCGGCTGGTTGAATACAACTTCAGTGTAGGCGGATGCCAGGGGAAGCGAAGGGAGAACCGCAACCACTGTTCGGTGGACAGGATTTTCAAGTGACTCTGCTTCTGCTGTGATCTCAAGCAAACTGAATGTTAGGAATAGTCATGGCAACTATCAGCACAAAAACATTCAGCGATCCAAGATAGAAGGCCTCTCTGTGCTCCAAGTTCAATGCACAGATGGGCAAGATTGCCAGAATATGCCCCACGAAAACACCCAGAGAAACTCAACTGAACTCATGACAGGGTGGCATTGGGAGAGGAGAATCCCTTGCAGAAACCATGATCCCTTTTAGGCACACCCTATTGTTTGCAGGCAATGCCCGGTGAGATTAAATTATATGCCAAGGAGCATACACTTTGGTAAAGCAGTGTATTTTAGATTCTTTCACACAAACTTTCAGTTTGTTGTTATGCATTGCGTTAAGAAAGTTTGAATATCTATATTAAATGAGACTTTCTTTTTTGTGTATCAAACTAGCAAATATCATAGCTGTAAACTAAGCTTTAAAAGGGGCGTTTTATTATTGCTTGCTTTCATTGGCTAATAAGAAATTCGGTAGGTAACTGGAGCTGTGTGCAGTTTTTCAGTCGAAAACGTTCCATCACAACTCCAATTACTTAAACAATTACATATTAGAATAGACACTGCTAACAACAAAGAAACATCTTTTAAAAGTAATTTCCCAGGCATTTCCAATCAATCCCTGTTCCATCAAAAGACACCAATAGTAGCAGCTGAAGCCCACTTAGCGAAACAGTGTTCCACGCCTCGTGTGCTGAGAGCACAGTAGCTGCATGTTTGTCTTTGATTTTGTTCTGCTGGGTGAGCCTTGAAGGAGACATTACGGGGCACTGCGGGGTGGCGGAGAGAGGAGCAGGGAGAGGGCACTGCTTCCCCCAGCAAAGGCTGCAGAAGCTTAGTCCTTTCAGTTGCAATAAAGTGAAATGAAAAGCTTTCATTTTCACCATGCAACAAAGTTCAGTACTGGTACTCTCTTTCAGGCATTGGGAGTGCAGGTACTAAAATGCTCAAAAATAAGTAGTGCAGGTGCTGAGGGCCGGGCAGGACCGGCCCAATTAAAGCACTGGAAACAAGATGGCCATTGCGACTAACTGAGGAAAAGGAAAGGAAAAATAAAGTGGGGGAAGATGTTACCTCCCTTGCCAAGACACACATGAGGGTGATAGATATGTCGCTTCAGGGGATCTGTAAAAACCATGTGGAGAAGAGCAGATGAAACCAAAAGGTCCAGGGAAGGGACCTCCTCTCCTCCATAGATCGAGACGATTCGGGAAGCAGAGACACTGCTCGTAGGGAATACATATTCTTAGCAGAATTACTTGTGGTGCTGCTCTGTCGTCATGGTCGTGGTGAGTGTCTATCATACTTGAGGAATTGAGGGAATCTCTTTTTTGCTGCCTATGTGATTTCTCTGCCACACATCCTTGATGATGGTTGGTTGCAAAGTTAGATTGCCTTGTTAAGCAACCTCTTCCCATTTGTTTTCTTCGGCGAAATAAGAGTATAGTTTTCTGATGTAATGTTATTTTTGTATTCAAAATGTTCTAAAGTTTAAAAGACTCATTGTATCTTTCATACATCAAGACCACCTGTCATAACGTAGGGTTTGTCCTGGCCATGATGTAAGCTGCCACTGCTTTGCTTACGGGGCATAATGAAATCGGTTCTTCTTTGATATGGGGGCATAATAATACGGATCCAGAACGATATACCATGCACTCCTATTTATCATGTGAAATGCCCAAATATTGTTGGTGGGTGTAAGTGCTGAGTATTTTAGAACATAATAATCTGATTTGAGGTGCAGAGGAGAAAAGGTCAACCCTGGTATACGGGTAGAAAAAACTGATACAGAACAACCAAGTTCCTGAATTGGGGAACTCCCTTCCCCTGCACACTATCGTAGGCTCAAAAATAAAGCCAAACTTTTTAGGAAAATCTGTCCCAATCTATGGGCAGTAGCTTCAGTCTTCATGTACACTTCAAACGTTGCTTGTCTGCAATTGCTTAGCACGATTTAAGAAAACAATTTGGCATTGAATACAACGCGTTTATTCTTAAGGCCCAACGCGTATCAAGATATTATAATATTCAGCATGATTCAAATCATTTCTACAAAAAACATCAAATAATGTAGTTTTAGTCATATTATCTAGTTTAAATCAATTGTCTTATATCACCAAATAATCTCATATTTTAACATCTTTCCAACTCCAAATCATACTACATGATCTAAGGCAGAATCTAAAGAGAGGTGTTCATATTATCTTAATGACATGCACTACTATTTGCAACTTCGTTTTTAAATGCATTATGTTATGATATAAGTCAATATAAATTCTTCTGTACATTATTGGCTACATATCAAGAACACATTGTATTCATTGGATTGCTACATAGTGGTTAGCATAGGAATGAAAACTTGCTGACCTTTAAGAGAAATCTCTCAGCTAAAAAGTCGGAGACCAAGATGTGTGTATTCCTCTTCAATATCCCAAAGGTCAAGATATCGTTATCAATAGCGAAAAGAGTGGTTTGATATTTAAGTGTAAGGCACAGTATTTACAAATGGAATTGGAGCTACTCCTAAAAATTTTTGCTCACCCAAATGACTTGAGTCTTGCTGTGTGGTATTTCTTGTTTTAAGGAAGGATCCACGTGCTATTAGGACATGTGGGTAAAGTAATGGATATTATGGCTAGTTCCCCCTATAGAATAAACATAATGGTAAATTATAGATCTCAATTCTGTTCAGAAGATACTTACTCTAAGGTCGCTCTTATGGTCGAAATAAAAGTATCCTCCTTAAGCGGGTTTCAGATGCCAATTTAATTGTCAAAATGGGCACTTTATGTAATAACATTTAGGCCTCATGATGATGTCATCACGTTTGACGTTTGTGATGTCATTTATGTAAACAATAACAAACTCGATACTAGTTGGAGCATTATTTGTTGTAATAATGTTTGGAGCAATGTAGTATGTAGAATAATGTAACAAACATGCTTAGTAGTATGTTACTCGTGATAAATGTGTAAAAAGACAAGAATGGTTTCCATTCAACTAGCTAGATGTGTGACTGTAACTGATCACCTCTAACTGTAATAAAATCACGTGCAAGGTGCAATAAAGTTTCAAAGTGTTAAAGGGTTGAACTGTTGTAGAGGAGGAGCCAAATGCCTCTACCGGAAGTCCCACTCCTATTCTGCTCATATGTTGAATGCCGGAACTTGCGACATGCACAACGCCAGTATTGGTATCTATTCCACGAAGAATCCTCGAAACAAGGTATCCATTAAGAAAGCCTTACAGAATGTACCCACAAAGAAATTACAGCCTCTTGAGGGAAGTCCTTGAAGAAGTGTGAAGCGGTGAAGGCATGAACCTGGTAATGTTACATGAAGCAAAGATGATGCACCAAAAGGAGATGCCGAAGAAGATAGTATATAGACTTTATAGAATCTCATGATGAAATAAAGAATGGAGTGACATTTCATGTGCGGAATGAAGATTGTACGCAGACTAAGTAATCATGAAGTCTGGCTATACGTAGTGGATAGACTGCAGGCGGTGCAGCCAATATAAATATAGGTATATCGAATCTGGATGTTCCACGTCGTGTTTTAAGCAAACTAGATCCGCATGAACAGAAGGGCTGAAGGTGTGGTGCATTAGAAGAAAACAGCTGACACCGAAGGAAGAATCGAGAAGGCTTGTCTGGCCCAGTGACAGGGGTTGGGGCAGCCAAGAAATTGGTGATCTATTCGAGAAGATACAATGAACATGTGAAGCACAGGCAAGCTCCTGTTAATGTGCAATTGAAAAACACTATGAGTGCCAGCTTTTATTTAGTTAATAGTGTTAAATACGAATGAAAGAGCTCAAGCATGGTCTCCTGTCACATGATCTAGATGGAAATAGACTTTGAGAAAGCTACATCGAGATTGAAGATAAGACTGTGCTCAAACTCCCTTCTATTCTCAGGAGCAGTGATACCTTACAAGGCCGAGTTCAAAGACAATTAGAATGGCAGAAAGCAGGAGTGATGATTGATGATGGGCTAATTGGGTGGGGAGGCATGGTCAAGCCAACCCTCCAACCACCTGGGGTACCAGCTTACATGCTGCTAGCGAGTGGAATATGCCACATAGTATGACATCAATGATGATGAGTTTTTACTATAGAACTGTGTTTTTTCATGTAAATCGTTGAGAGCCTTGAAGAACGTCTGTTGATGTCCGTTGTACTCCCTGTTTTAGATAATTGCAAATAAAACAGTTACGTTTTGGCAACTTTCTGAGTCAGTCTTATTATTGGTGCGAGAGTAAATTCTGCATCCCCATCCATCCCAGATAGTGCTACCTAGCCTAAAGGGCCTACGGCTTCAAAGTCTTATCAAAAGCTCACATTTTTTATAGAGTCTCTGGGGCCGATTCATGGAAGTCCCTGCGCGTGTTTTCCTTGGGATGTGCGCCAAACCCGAGCGTGGCGCACACGGGCTCACACGTCATTGCAACAGCTCAAACGCTGTGCGCGACGCGCACAGGGAATGCGCACAACGTCCGTGCACACACCAAAAAGGGGGCGGGACACGGGGCATAACATGCGGAATGGGGAACAACGCGTGAAAAAGAAGGCGTAACTGGGGAAGTACTGCTGGGAAGTACACAGAACGCCCACACGCACGCGAACCACACGTATTCATGGAATCGAATAGGGCAAACCTGCGCATGGGCAAAGACACGCACAGGCCTAAACACGTCCGCCACACGAAGGCAGGCGGTAGCATCCCTGCGCATTACAAAAGTGTGCGCAAACAAAAAGCATGTATATACAGCTATGATGAATGTTCCATACTGTGGCCCCCTAGGATAAATGACATGCACGCAACACACAGGCACCCCGTAAAAAGAAAAAGAGACAAGCGCCCCCCAGTAGCCCACGTGTGTGCAAAAATGACACACGTAGTACGGTGTGGCAGCCAGGAGCCCAAAAAAATGTACAATCAACACACAGGACAGTATGGCCGTAAAAAAAAGGGGTACGTGACAAACACGGACAACCGCTGTGTGAAAAATAGCATGCGTGTGTATTTCGGGGGTGCGCGGGAAGTTTTACACGCGAAGGGACCTGTGCGAGTGTGGTACGTGTATTACTGGGGTTCGCGGGAAGTTGTACACGTGAAGGGCCCTGTGCGAGTGGGGTACGTGTATTACTGGGGTTTGCGGGAAGTTTTACACGCGAAGGGCCCTGTGCGAGTGGGGTACCTATATTAGTGGGGTTCGCGGGAAGTTTCACACGCGATTGGCCCTGTGCGAGTAAGGTACATGTATTACTGGGGTTCACGGGAAGTTTCACATGCGATTGGCCCTGGGCGAGCGGGATACCACTCACCGTCTGCCTTGTGTGTAGAAGAACGCGTAGCCAACACCCACCAGCTGTGAAGTAATAGCGTGTGAACCCCATGGCTGGAAAACACACGCACCGCACCCCACGAAAAGCACATACAGAGCAATGGAAAGCCACGTGGGATCTTCAACCCGTGCCAGGGCAACGCCCATGCGCGATACATCACAAACGCGCTTACGCGCTAAGGGCCTTTGGTCCAATGAAACCGCGTATGTGTGCTGACGCGCTTACGCGTGAAGGGCCTTTCCTCAAATTACACGCTGACGTGCAAGATTTTCACGTGCCAAATCACTCCGTATCAAGCTGGCCACGCAACAACACACGGAAGACCACGCTCCTGCCTAGAAGGCCGAATTACTGCCCCCCAGAGCCCCAAGCACGCTCCCACCTGCCATCTGCTGCTGCCTGACTGCCTTCTGCCCACATGCCCTGCTATTTGCTGCCTGCACATCAGCCAGGGGTGCAGTTGCTGTGACCTCCCTTGCTGGAACCGAAGACTCCCGACTGGGATACCATCGCTCCACAGCCCAGCCCTAGGACCCAGTTGCCCACCCACTCCTGCCTCTGGGGTTGCCATGTCGGGCACAACACCATCTGGCACCACTGGCAACCCCCAGCCAGAGAGGCAGAGGGCCACCAGCTTCAGTACCAGGGAAGTTGGTGTCCTGGTGGAACAAGTCCTGGGGCAGTATGATGCCCTCTTTGGAAGTTTGCGCGCCGACAAGGAAGGACGGACAAGGATCTGGATGGACATCGTGACTGCCATCAACGCGGAGGGGGTGGCAGTCCGCGACTTACATCATGTCAAGAAGCGCTGGGAGGACTTCAGGTCCAGGACCCTCAACAAGTCCCGGTGCCTCGCTAAGGCAGCGGATGCCAAGGGGCGCCGGGTCCAGCTGTTGGACCACCGAATGAGGGTCCTGGAACGCATATGCCCAGCGCTCTACGTCCAGATCCTTGAGAGGCAGACCTGTCTGGAGTCGAGCGGTAAGTGTACATGCATGGTGATTGGACGATGTCCGTGTCGTGGTGTGCCTGTAGAGTGCAGGTTGCAAATGTGTTTTTGTAGGGCCATGTAGGGATGTGTATGAACATGGGCATGATGCTGCCACATGTGAGTCCTCTCAGGTGTGAGACACGTCGATGGTGTATGTGTTGGTAAGCATGCTGGGCAAATGCAGGTGTGGGAGCACACATGTTTGAATTTCTGTGTATGTACATTGGCATGGTTGTGGCATGGATGTTGGTTCATTATGCATGTATCTGCACTGTGTACATGTGCATGTATGTGTATTTGACAAGTGTGCAACTGTGATGCAACATGGATGCATGTGACACTGATATGTAGAAGGCTGAATGTCAGATGTGACATGAATGGCGATCTCATCACTGCGACAGTTGGATATGTACACATGCATGTAAGTGTGGTGGGGTGTGTGCATGTCTAGTGCACTCCCATTGTTTCATGTGATGTCCGGCTCACCTTTGGCTGTACATGTTGTTGAATGTGTGTGGATGCTGCTGCCTGGTGCAATATTGCTGTGGAAATGCTCATGTGTGTGAGTTAAAATGACATGTGTGTCGTGGAGTGTGATGCCGTGTCTGAATTTTGACTATGCCACTCATGTACAACTGTCATGTGTGTATCAGTCCAATGTACTGTGCCCTGATGCCTATGTTTTATCTCTCCCTGTCTGCAGCGTCGACTGATGAAGAGGGCGGAGAGGGTGCTGTGGAGCACAGCGGCAGGGATCGCACCACCAGCCGGAGACGCAAGGCCCGGCTCCCCTCCGAGATTGTCATCTCGTCGGGGAGTGAGGAGTCTGGTGCCGCGTCCCAGGCCGCAGCTGCCGAGGGTAGGTCCAAGAGGCAGAGGTTGGAGGTGGACTCCTCGGCAGCAGAAGGGGCAGCTGAGACCCCACAGAGTCCGACGGAGGAAGATGGCATGGAGTCATCCAGGTTGGTGGGGGGTTTGGTGGAGGAGGAGGCCGTGGAAGGGACACACACGGGGTCTGGAGGTGGGGATTTCACTGGTGCTAGTGGTGCAGTGCAGGACCAGGGACAGGCGGCAGCACAGGCCGCCGCGGAGGTGCCTGTGTGCAATCCTGTCCCTGATCCTGTCATTGCATCATCTGGCTCCAGCAGGGATGCCTACGTCCAGACCAGTTTTCAGGGAGGGGATGAGCACACAACAACTGGCCTTCCTCTCCCTGCGGACGTGGCTATCGGGGACCGGGTTGAGCCTGCCCTGGGTGGGGTGGCGTTGCGTCAACGGGCCATGCAAGGTGACCTGCAGTCTTTTCATGTGGAGACTGCACGTCATCTCGAATGGCTCGTTGACCGCGTTGACCTACTGGGACAGCTCACCAAGGCCGGATTCCTCCGTTTGCTGGACCTTGTTCCGACCCCCTCCTCACCTGAACCCCCTATGCGCCAGTCGTCCTCCATGCCATCTTCCCACCCATGTATCACCTGGGTACCCTGTGGAGCTGCCTCTGACCCTGCGGCCAGGCTGGTGGAGGACACATCCCTGCCACAGTCAGGAGTCGGACGTCCAGCAGGGGTGGCCACCTCAACAACTGCACCCCAGCCGGAGTAGGATGTGCAGGCAGCAAGAGCCAGGGCACAGGCAGAGGCACAGCAGCAGCAGCAACAAGGTGGGAGCCATGATGGCTCGGGCCTTCAACATCGGAGGGGCAGGCATCGGCCATATCGCAGGAGGACCCTGGATTTCAAGTATCTTCCGTGTGGCAGCGGTTGGGCCACGCCATAGATGCGGAGCGGCAGCGGGCGGAAGAGGCACGGCTCACAATGGTCAGGGCGGAGAACTCCATGCGGAGGGCCCTGAGGCGGGCCGAGTGCCTCAAGGCAATTCGCAGGGAGTTGGAGGAGAACATGTCGTCGTCCCTGCGAACCATCGGGGCCATGGAAGAGGACCGCCTCCAGGACATTGAGCGGGAGTTCGATTATTCCCTGGCCCGGGACATCCAAAGGAGAGCCGTCGGACTAGCTCGCTGCCATTGTAAATAGTTTTTAGAGTTAGGTTTCCTTTTCCTTTTCCTTTTATCTGTGGTCAATGGACAATGCCACACACATTTGTATATAGTTTCATTTTTAGGTAATTTCTTAGGTAGGTTTCATTTGTTTGGTTGGGCTCATGGACCCTTTACATCGTTGGACAATGGATTCATTTGATATCTTTTTTGGAATTTTGCACATGGATTAATGGATTTTTATTTTGGACCATGGATTGTATATAGTTTGATCATGGATTAATTTGGATTTTTTTTTTCATTATGGACACGGAGAAATTGATTCTTTTTTTTCGGACAATGTATTGTAAGTAGTTGGACTGTGGATTGATTTATCTTTTTTAGTTTTCATTATGAACATGAAACAATGGATATCATTTTTTTACCTTTCCTTTGGATTTGCGTTGGTGGAGAGAGAGTTATGACTGTTTTTCTTTCAAATATTTTTGGATTGGTTATCATTTTTATTCACTCATCTTTTTCACATGCTTTTCATTTCATGTTTGATATTTTGGTATGCTTTCATTTCATTTATTTATTTATGTACATAATACATTTTCATATGTTAGTTCCATGTGTGGGATTCGCTCATTGGGTTGATGCATGTGAAAATGTGGGTTTACACAAGCAATGCCAACCAGTGTATGTGTGTGATGGACATTTGTTGATGTACATAGTTGAGTTTTGGTTTGTGTCTTGAGATGGGCATGTCACTGTGGGGTGGATTGGGAAATCATTGCGTCTCAAGAATGGGGTGGCGGCATATGTTTTTTTGTTGCAGAAGTGGGCCATGATTGTGCATATTTATTTCGTGTAGGGGGGGACATGAGTGGGACATGAGTGGGGGCCTGCTGGCAAGTGCCCCGCACTTCTAGGGGTTTGGGGTCCAGGGGGACATGAGTGGGACATGAGTGGGGACCTGCTGGCAGGTGCCCCGCACTGCTGGGGGGTGGGGGTGCAGGGGGACATGAGTGGGACATGAGTGGGGGCCTGCTGGCAGGTGCCCCGCACTGCTGGCGGGTGGGGGTGCAGGGGGACATGAGTGGGACATGAGTGGGGGCCTGCTGGCAGGCGCCCCGCACTGCTGGGGGGTAGGGGTGCAGAGGGACATGAGTGGGACATGAGTGGGGGCCTGCTGGCAGGTGCCCCACACTGCTGGGGGGTGGGGGTGCAGGGGGACATGAGTGGGACATGAGTGGGGCCTGCTGGCAGGTGCCCCGCACTGCTGGGGGGTGGGGTGCAGGGGGACATGAGTGGGGGCCTGCTGGCAGGTGCCCCGCACTGCTGGGGGGTGGGGGTGCAGGGGGACATGAGTTGGTGATCAGTAGTGCAAGTTGACATGTGGCTTGGCTGGAGGGCATGCCCATGGTGGATGGGCTGCCTGCGGGACATGACCAGGGGTGCAGGGTAGTCCACTGTGGTGTGGGCTGCCTGCAGGGGCCGTGGAGGGTGTAGAGGGAACACCTGGGAGGACCCACACTGCCAATTCACGTGTAGGACTCCCCGCACACCCCAGAAATACACGTACCGTGCTCAAATCGCGTGTGAGACTTCACACGAACCCCAGTTATACAGTCAGGGGGAGACCATCAGAGATCAACTCCAATTGTACTAGATCATTTCCTAACAGAATGTTAGCAGAGACCTTGTCCTTCAATCATGAGTGTGACTAAGGCTACAGGCGATAATTTGGGAGCCCACCAGCGAACCTGGCGGTTCTCAGAGGAGCACCCATATAGTCCTCTGGCTTGAGCAGGGTTCTGTCCACCACTGTCATGCTTGTCCCAGTGTCTCTCAAACCAGTAGAAGGCTGGCCATTCAAGAGGACACTTCTCAAAAACCCAAAGGTATTCTGTGCGATTGTCGCCAGTACTTCTACATACTGGACCCAGGCCCCAAGGGACAATAGGGAAATCTCTACAGGAGCACCAAATGTGATTCCTGTAGAGGAGGGGAGGACAGTGGCCTCCACCTCAGACATGGGGTAAGGGTAGCTCAAGCTGACAGCCTGGACTCCAAGTGCCTTACCTTTACACTTGGGGTCATCCTTCTTGTGATCCAGAGCCCCACATTCCCAACATGTGTCATAACTGCGGGTTACAGTACTGGAACCACTGGAAGCCTGCTTTGCAGCAGGTGGACCACTACTCTTATTCCCACCCACATGGGACTTGTACCCACTAGATTTGTGGGTCTTAGGAGAGGTTTACCCGACTGTGATTTCTTTTGGGACTCCTCAGCTTTCTGAGAGGTCCCCTTTTCTTTGTCCTTGTCCTTCCCACTGGAGTCCTTGGGGGACACCCGGTGGGAGACCCACTTGTCAAAAGCCTGGCCAGCTTAAAGGGATCCAAAATGTTCTGGTCAGCAACATACTGATGCAGCTCTGGTGAAAAGGCTTCAGAAAAATGTTAAAAAAACAAAAGGTGGAACAATTCAACAAATGTTTTCACCTTGTATCCATCAATCCACCCCATCATGTTCATATGTACAGTACTCACCCAGTCAACCCAAGACACATTTTCTTAAATTCCCTGAACCTTTTAAGGTATTGGGTAGGTGTCTTGCCAAACTTGGCAATTAAAGCAGACTTCATGCACTCATACTGACCCCTTTCTTCCACACTCAGCTTCAGAATACAGTCATACCCAGTCGGAGGCACTCTGCTTAACAAACACTTAGCCCAATCTCTCTTATCAACATCATGAATTGCACAAGCCATTTCAAACACTTCAATCCATTGGAGGTTATCAGAACACTCCACATACACACCAACCAAATCTTTCATAAACTTGGTGGCTGGGGACCTGACACTCTCAACTGGTTTCGCTGAAGTCACCACTCTAGCTTTCTCTAGTTGGATTTTCTGACACTCAGTGCCCCTGGTCTGAAGTTCAAGATCCTTATCTTTGAGTTCAAGATCCCTATTCTTGAGCTCCACTTGCTGTGCCAACTCCTCTTTCTTAAGCTCAGCTTCTATTTCCAACTTGCGGTATTCAAAGGCCAATTTCATCCTTAATAACACAAGTTCCAAGGCATTCCCTGAAGAAACATTGCTGGAGGTCGGAACAGAGGCAGCAAGAATGGTGGCATTCACAGAAACAAATTCTATATGGTAGAGCAGGGGCACAGAGGACCCCAGCCAAGATTCTCTATTTGGTAAACGTGGGTGAGCAATCAAGGCCTAGCTTCTCAGGAGGTGATGCGGGCTGGTTCTTAAGTACAGTGTAGTCCCTAAGCACCCACAAAGGAATGTCTGCACACTGTATTAGTTAAAACACAGTCTTTATATAATTATGTTTCAAGATTATGTACAATATCACAATAACTCACTTTGTGCTCAGTTAATCTACAATGGGAAATATATACAGTTCTAAGTTGTACCACAATTATCGGATTTCATTAAAGTGCATCAACTGTACTCTGGTCAAATGTCACACAAATCAATTAATAAAGATAACCAACAAAAGACATAGGAGGAAAGCATTTTGTTAGAACAATTGTCAGAATACTGTCACCTACCGCTAGACACAGGACTGTGATATGATATGATATGGTATTTATAACGCGCCTATACACAAGTGTTTCAAGGCGCAACCTGTAAAATAAAGATATACTACAAGCCCTGTCCATATATTATTCAATCATTCAATTAGTCTTATTTTCTTCTAAAATGTTCCTGCTACCCAATGTACCTGGAATAGCAGAGTTCGACGACGAGTCATCGACGGATCCTTCTTGAGCGGCTCCCTTTAAGGCAGGAGCCACGGATCGTCGAGATCCCACAACGAAAAGGGTGAACAACGGCGGTGAGACAGGAGCGTTGGTCCTGGCGGTGCTCGTTGACAACGAGTCGAAGACATCCTGCAAGGAAGAGGCGTGCAGGGCACCTTGATGTCAATAGTTCAGGACCGCAAAGAGTTTGTGAAGAACTGTGGCCCAGCAAGGGCGTCGAGTTGTCCGGCGTCTCTACGGTCTTTGGGTGGTGAAAACTCACCGGCTTTCATGGCCACAGGCCCCAGAACGCTAAAACCACACCATCTAATGATGGGGGCAATGGGTCACTCACTTGACTCACTTATGTCGCTTTGGGACCCATAAACACATGGGCCCTGGCTGGACTCAGTCCTGGTGCCTTTGGTGCCAGGCTCATATAGAGAAGTAAGCAGGAACATTTTATTTCAGTGCAGGAGTGCTTTTATTTTATTTCAATGCAGGAGTACTTTTATTTTACAAGAACTTTCCAGGAGCTGATACATTCTCATGTGCTGAATCATCGGGTGTGGCTCCCTAGGCCTGGTCTTCATGTGCTGAATCATCGGGTTTGGCAGGGTGTGGCAGGGTGCGGCAGGCAGGCTGAATCTGGTGTGCGTGGCTTCAGAAGCTCAGCTATATAAGTTGCTCCATCCTTAATGCCGGTGCTTTGCGTTATTGTGCACTCGCGTGCAACGTGACGCTCACCGCCGCTTGGACCAGTTTACTTACCTTTGAAACCAGACGTTCTCCTGCATACTCACCTCCAGGAAACCGGTGCTTCATCGCTTCATCTGCATACTCATCTCCTGACATCCAGTGATCTTGATCCCAACACCGCAGCAACGCACTCCGCATCCACAAACTCGAACCCTGTGAAGAAGAAGAGAGACAAGGTAAGAACATCCGTACTAGGGCCACGCCGCATTTGAACCACCCGCGCCCCCTAGGTAACAACTTACCAGCTACAGCTACTGTACTGCTGCAGCTTCGTTCCTCGTTCCCTCCGGCTGCCGCCTCGTGCTCCGCAGCTTCTGCTGGGCCGGCAACATCACCTGCAAGGGAAGAAAGCAAAAGAGCAAACATCAAAAGTGGAACGGACAGCAATACAAGACAACAAACTTTACAATACAACAGAACAGACGAGGAAAGACAAAGGCAAACAGGAACACTTACCTGAAGTATAGTGGTTTACTCGCAGCAGGACTGGACTACCAAGTGCAAGGGAGCAGTGAAGGAACTCGGTCCAGATCATACAAGCACCCCTGCCAGAAGCAGCAGGATGGAGTGCTCGCCAAAACGAATCAACAGGTGAGCTATCCAGGGACAGCACATCCGAAGGGTACCACGGTTTGGGAGAAGGGGTCTGGAAGACGATCAGGTGCACAAGCTGATATACTCACGCTCCCTATTCTCCACGCAGGAGCAGTCCCGAACAGCATCACCTATTACCACCAGTCACCACATAAGCGCAGAGGGCGAGGTCAGACCTAAGCGACCTCACCCCCGGGAGGGCTGCAACCATGCCCCAACACCTCTGCAGAGTACAGCTAAGCGTAACAGAACGCAAAGCCTCTTTGAATCTCGGCCTGGGCGTTATGGAAACTTCTGAAACAGACCAGTTGGCCCGAGTACTGGGAGAGTTACGGGCTGAAGTTTATGACTCAAGACAGGAAACCAATGCCCTAAGGAGGGATCTAATTGTGAACCAGGAGCAGACAGATCAACTAGCAAGGCAAATGCTCCAGGCACAGGCAGGCCAGGTCCCACTGCCGGGGTATGCCCCTCCTACCGCGCCTCCACAGCCCACGCCAGTACAGGTGGTTCTTCCAGCGGGGGTTCCCCTGGCCCCGCCAGAACGCTTCACAGGTGATTGCCAAATAAGTACGCCATCTTTATGAATCAATGTCGCCTACATTTCTTGTGCAGACCTGGGGGGCATTCCCCAACGATCAAGCAAGAGTGGCATTTGTACTCTCATATTTCGGAGGTAGTGCAGCGGACTGGTCAATACCCTTAGTAAACCAGGATGATCGTTTGCTTCGAGACTTCGGAGCTTTCCAGCGTGAAATGGAGAAACTATTTGCACGGCATACTCAAGGGCGGGCTCTAGACAATGGACTGTTATCACTACGGCAGGGTAATCAAGACCTACTAACATATATCGCTTCCTTCAATCGTCTGATAGCACAGACTAACTGGCCAGAGGAGAAAACAACTACGCTCTTTTACCGAGGCTTGCGAGGAGAACTTAAGGACGTATTAGCCCAAGTAGTAAATCCCTGGAAAGATGTGCTGAATACATCAACCTGACAGTGCAGCTCGATCACAGATTGCAGGATTTGAAAATGGATCGGGCCAAGGCTGAGGGGCGGTCGGTCTATGTGCGACCCTGTGAGAATCAAACCAAAACCCACAATGAGTCCAAGCCAATGCAAATTGGAGGATTGCGGAGCCCACTCACCAAGGCAGAAAGGGAGAAAAGGAGACAGCAGCAGCTTTGTTTGTACTGTGGTAAGGCAGGTCACTATCTCTGAGAATGCACGGTGAAACCACCCAGGAAAGCAGTTGGAGTAACTGACAAGGGTGAAGAAGAATAACAGGACTCAGGAAATTCCAACGCCCGGCAAGCGTAGGGGTCCACTTGTCGAGCAGTGAAAAGGAACCTATACAGGCCTCACATCTAGTCATCCCTGTGCTCCTGGTAAACCACAAGCAACCGTCAAAAATACATGCCTTGGAGGCATACATTGACAGTGGGGCTGTGGGAAATTACATGGACCAAGATCTAGCTACCCGGATAGGCCTTCCTCTCTGACAGAAGCAGGTTTCGGAAAAAACATCACAGCAGTTGATGGATCTCAGCTATAATCCGGCCCAGTGACGCATTACACAGAGAAGGATGCTTTTGTGTCAGGACGGTAACCAAGAGGACATCACCTTCGATCTCATCAGTGCTCCTCAGTTCCAAATGATATTGGGAATGCCCTGGCTGGAGACCCACAATCCCAGGATTGACTGGTGTAAACGAGTTCTGACCTTTCCCCAAGACTGTGCTGACACCTGTTATAGCAGGGGATTCTCATTAAAGGGTCTTACCAACCCAGGTTTGTCGAGGAAAGAAACCATACTGGGCCTCACCAGTTCACTACCACCTGAATACCTGGATTACCAAGATGTCTTTCGAAAAGAGCAAGCAAACACTCTACCTCCGCACAGACCGTATGACTGCCAAATTGATCTGGTACCTGGAGCTCAAGTTCCCTGCAGCCGAATTTACACCCTAACAGACCAGGAAAACAAGCATCTAAAAACCTACCTCGATCAGTATCTGGCAAATGGCTTCATTCGTCCGTCCAAGTCCACTGCATCCTTGCCCCTCATTTTTGTGCCTAAAAAGGAGGGAGACCTGAGAACTTGCATTGACTACAGAGCACTTAACCAGATCACCGTAAAAAAACGGTACCCGTTACTGCTTATACCCGAGCTCTTGGATCAAGTCAAAAAGGCTCAGATATATACAAAACTAGACTTACGAGGGGCCTACCATCTAGTAAGAGTGAAAAAAGGAGACGAGTGGAAGACGGCCTTTCACGCGAAATATGGCCTTTATGAATATCAGGTTATGCCCTTTGGACTATGTAATGTCCCGGCGGCGTTCCAATTTTTCATGAATGACGTGCTCCGCGAACTGTTGGACTTCTGCGCTCTTGTCTATATTGATGACATTCTTATCTATTCAACCACCAAGGAGGACCATGTCAACTGTGTCCGGGCAATTTTGGAGAAACTGCAGCAACACCGTCTATATGCCAAATTGGAGAAATGCTTCTTTCATGTAACAGAGGTAGAATTCCTCGGCTTTATTCTCACACCACGGGGCGTATGCATGGACACCTGCATGGTAGACGCTATCCTTAACTGGCCCTCACCGACATCCATAAAGGGAGTACAGAGTGTACTCGGGTTTGCCAACTTTTATTGCCGGTTCATCCAGGGTTCTCCCAGATCGTCCACCCAATCACCTCTTTACTACGGAAAAATAAACAATTTAATTGGTCCGCAGAGAAAGCCTTCCAGGAGCTAAAAGAAGCATTTACCGCAGCACCAATTCTGCGGCATCCTCGACCAGAACTACCATACATGGTCGAAATTGATGCTTCCAACATAGCAATGGGAGCAGTCCTGTCTCAAGGAGACCCCGAAACAGGTTAGTTGCATCCCTTGGCATTCTGGTCTCGCAAGTTTTCAGCCCCTGAATTGAATTAAGCAATCACTGATAAAGAACTGCTAGCAATTAAGGCAGCGTTCAAAGCCTGGAGACATTGGGCCTCAGTACACGGTATGCGGCAAGGGTTTACTGGTACCGGTAAGGCCACCGGTACTGGTAAACCCTTACCCCCTTACTACGAGGTCCCTTTGCCAGACCCGACCTCAACAGCTGGTTTTACCAGCCGTTAAGGGACTGGCCTGCAAAGGGACCTTGGTGCTAATTACGGTACCGCAATTTGCAGTACCATAATTACCTCCTTCCCCATTCCCATTGAACCCTATGGGGGCAAAAATGGGAATGGGGAAGTGCCTTGGTGAATGGGGAATTAACGGCCCCGCTCACCTTGGAGTAGGCCGGTAATTCCGCCATCCACCAAGGCGGACACGGTAAAATACCGGCAGCAACAATGGCGCTAATAGCGCCATGGTTACCACATACCATGTAATGAGGCCCATTATCTTTTTGGAGCTAGACATACAGTCTCAGTCATCACGGATCATCGCAATCTACAATATCTGAAGACCGCTAAAGCGCAATCATCATGCCAACTCCGCTGGGCTCTCTTCATTGTGGACGACGACTTTGTCATCACCTATAGACCCGGAGTACGCAATGGAAAAGCGGACGCCCTGTCTCGCATGAGTGAGGGAGAAGAGGCATTCACTACACCAGACCACGTGGCCATCATCCCGGAAGGACGAATCTAAGGCATGATTGCCACAACCACCACTCTAGACAACTTAAAATCTGACCTACAACACTTGATGAGTCCACCAGCGCAACAGGAATGGCTAGGGAAGGGAGACCGGTATACGATCGTGGACAACCTACCATACTACCAAGGACGATTGTACATCCCGGATAAGAAATTACAGAATCAAATCATCGTAAACTATCATGATTCATTAGTAGAAGGGCATCCGGGAATAGCCAAAACCCTAGCTAAAATAAAGAAAAATTACTGGTGGCCAACTTGGCGAAAGGACATTGTCCAGTTCATTGCAACTTGTGGCACCTGTGCACAACACAAGTCCCAAAAACAAAGTCCTGCAGGTCTGCTACATCCTTTAGAAGTGCCCCTAGCACCTTGGCATATGCTATCAATGGATTTTATTGCAGACCTTCCCTCCTTTAACAGATGCAATACCATCTTAGTCGTTGTAGATCTGTTTTCCAAAATGGCCCACTGTATTCCCCTGAAAGGTCTCCCAACTGCTTCTACTCTGGTTACCGTGTTTTTGGAACAGATTGTCCGGCTACATGGGTTCCCATCAATATTGATATCAGACCGAGGAACTCAGTTTATGGAAAAGGTGTTGTAAAATTGCCAAAATCGACCTCTGTTTATCTACAAGCCATCACCCCCAAACCGACGGCCAGACCGAATGGACTAACCAGACCCTCCAGCAATACATAAGGTGTATGCTGCAACAGATTGAGGATACCTGGAAGGACATACTTTGGTTAGCAGAATACGCATATAACAACTCCATTCACACCAGTACGGGACAAAGCCCATTCTACATAGTGTACGGTCGACATCCACGGACATCCGTTTTTGACCCACTCGAATCATTATGAATGCCTGCTGTAACGACCTTACACAAAACCATCACCCAGGTTCTTAAAGAAGCAGCAGGGCATCTTGCCAGAGCCAAAGAGAAACAGAAGCAGTTTGCGGATCGACACTGAAGGGAAGCTCCCAACTACCAAGTCGGAGACAAGATTTGGTTAGCATGTAAAAACATTCCCCTGAAAGGACCACAGGCGTTCCGTCCCAGATATCTGGACCCTACACTATCAAGGCTGTGATGAACCCTGCGGCCATGAAATTAGAATTGCCGGCCCACATGCGGATCCACCTGGTGTTTCATGTCTCCCTTCTAAAACCATTGAGACGAGGTACGAGGATCGATACTCCACCGGATCCCGAAATAGTTGAAGGAGAACCAGAATACAAAGTTGAAAGGATCCTAGACTCTAAGATGGTCAAGTCCAAGTTATACTACCTTATGGACTGGGAAGGTTATGGACCCCAAGATCGGACCTGGGAACCCAGTGAGCATATCCACGGTCCACGATTAATCGGGCAGTTACACCGCAATAACCCCTCTAAACCAGGCTCAGGGGGGAAACCACCCATGAGAGGGACCTTGAGGGGGAGTGCTGTCATGGCCACAGGCCCCAGAACACAAAAACCACACCATCTAGTGATGGGGGCAATGGGTCACTTGACTAACTTATGTCTCTTTGGGACCCATACACACAGGGTCCCTGGCTGGACTCAGTCCTGGCGCCTTTGGCGCCAGGCTCATATAGAGATGTGAGCAGGAACACTTTATTTCAGTGCAGGAGTGTTTTACTTTATTTCAGTGCAGGAGTGCTTTTATTTTAGAAGAACTTTCCAGGAGCTGATACATCTTCATGTGCTGACTCATCGGGTGTGGCTCCCTAGGCCTGGTCTTCATGTGCTGACTCATCGGGTGTGGCAGGGTGTGGCAGGCAGACTGAACCTGATGGGCGTGGTTTCAGAAGCTCAGCTATATAAGTTGCTCCATCCTTAAGGCTGGTGCTTCGCGTTACTGTGCACTCACGTGCAACATGACGCTCACTGCTGCCTGGACCAGTTTACTTACCTTTGAAACCAGGCGTTCTCCTGCATACTCACCTCCACTAAACCGGTGCTTCATCGCTTCATCGGCAGACTCATCTCCTGATATCCAGTGATCTTGATCCTGACGCCGCAGCACCGCGCTCCACATCCACAAACTCGGATCCTGTGAAGAAGAAGAGAGACAAGGTTAGAACATCTGTCCTAGGGCCGCGCCGCATTTGAACCCCCCGCACCTCCTAGGTAACAACTTACCATCTACTGTACTGCTGCAGCTTCGTTCCTTGTTCCCTCCGGCTTCCGCCTCGTGCTCCGCAGCTTCTGCCGGGCCGGCAACATCACCTGCAAGGGAAGAAAGCAAAAGAGCAAACATCAAAAGTGGAACGGACAGCAATACAAGACAACGAACTTTACAATACAACAAAAACAGATGAGGAAAGACAAAGGCAAACAGGAACACTTACCTGAAGTATAGTGGCTTAGTCGCAGCAGGACTGGACTATCAGGTGCAAGGGAGCAGTGAATGAACTCGGTCCAGATAATACAAGCGCCCCTGCCAAAGCAGCAGGATGGAGTGCTTGCCAAAACTAATCAACAGGTGAGCTTTACAGGGACAGCGCATCCCGAGGATACCACGGTTTGGGAGAAGGATTCTGGAAGGGAATCAGGCGCACAAGCTGGCATACTCACGCCCCCTATTCTCCACGCAGGAGCAGTCCCGAGCAGCATCACCTATTATCACCAGTCACCACATAAGCGCAGAGGGCGAAGTCGGACCTGAGCAACCTCACCCCCGGGAGGGCTGCAACCGTGCCCCAATGCCTCCGCAGAGACTAGGTGAGTGTAATACCGGCGGATACTCCTTAGCGCGCTGACGGCCTGGCCTTCTCCGGCGGGATAAGGCAGTCGGCGGTGCGGACGAGGGCGTCCAGGAATCAAAATATCTTAGGCAAAGGAGAGTTGCGGCTCCAGTCGTCGACGGCACAGCGTCAAGCAGTCCCCGCTTCTGAGCAATTAACTTTGACGGGTCTCCAGCGGTTATAGCAAACCTGCGATCCCTGGTCGACGACGGTGGACGGAATGTCTGGTGCTTCTTTTCGTTTCTCATTGCCGGTCCCCGTCTCCGGCTGACAGTCTTTCGTAGGCTGACTTCGAGGGCGTTTCAGTGAAGGTGAGTAGTGCACGATGGTCCCTCGCAGCTCGGAGAGAGGGCGCCTAACCAGGTCCTCTCTGCATCAGTTCTTGAAGACACAGCAGCATTCAGATTGACGAAGTAGAGCAGCAGCAAGACTTCTCTTCCAGCAGGGCTTCAAGGTTAAGCTTCAGTTTCAATGTCAGTTTCAACTCCAGCTTTTGAAAGAATTCTAGCTGTGAGAGGCTCCCAGATATACTGTTGATCTCCCATTAATTCTGCTGGGTCACACTCAGGCAACCAATCACTCAGAAGGGCATTCAGGCAGTCCGTCAGCCAATCAGGCGCACAGTGCATTCAGGCCATTCTTCTCCATCCAGACACTCACAACACAGAGGGCCTTATTACGACCCTGGCGCTAAGTGTTTAACGGTGCCGTAAAAGGCTGCGGTGCCGTTACACACTTAGCGCCTTACTACAAGGTCCCTTTGCGGGACCCGACCTTAACGGCTGGTCTACACCAGCCGTTAAAGTAGGGACCCGCAAAGGGACCTTGGTGCTAAGTACGGTACAGCAATTTGCGGTACCGTACTTAGCGCCTTCCCCATTCCCATAGGGGGCGAAAATGGGAATGGGGAAGGGCCATAGTTCAATGGGGAATTACCGCCCCGCCAACCTTGGAATGGGGTGGGGGTTATTCCCCATTGAACCATGGCGGACCCGTTACAACACCGGCACCAACCATGGTGCTAATAGCGCCATGGTTTAGCACCGGTGTTGTAATGAGGGCCAGAATGTGGATTCGGACAAGTACCACGTCATTCAGCACTACACACTGCATTCATACCAGTTTCGGGCAGGGCTGTCTCAGTCATTGTGTCAAACACCAGATACTAGACATCCACAACACAGAATGCGTATTTGTCATACCCTCCATTTACCCAGGTCTCACCCACAGGCACACCCACAACATATGGTCATTGGGAAAGCTCCAGCCAGTCTGGTCGGCACTTCCCCACACTACCATATATGGAACTTCCACCCAACAGCCAGACAGTGGGAAGGGACAGAGTCAGGGCTTCCCAGGACTTCAGGAAAACCAAGGTAACAGGCGATGGAAGGCAAGAGGCCATGGGGGTCATCTTGTTTCCATCAGGAATCAACTGATTCCAGTGACAGGGCCTGTGCATCCCAAAATGGAGGACGCTCAGGGCACCTGTCAATTCAGCACAGAGCTGCCACCAGCCCGTACCCTGCTCTGTGGGCCACACACAGGTGCCCAAAAACATACACTAGGGGCACAGAGTTGTACCCCCACCCATTGGTGCCATAAGGGTATCCCATGGGTCTGTACACCAAACCATAAGAAAGAGCTGCACCGCCAGGAGTCCCACATGAACTCTTGCACGGAAAACACGACATAACACACGATAAAAAGCAGTAAAGGACATGATATGATGCAAGGTGTAATGTTATGTATTTGTTATGGTTTATGTGTACTTGTCTTTGTTATATGTTGTCTTGTGGCTCCTGTACAACTCATGCTAGCTGCAACCCCTGGTGTAAGGAGTGGATTATGGACTGAGTGGTTACCTGCATTCCGGGTGTGACTGTCAATGGATGAATTGAGGGTATGCTCGTGGAATGTTAAAGGTCTTAACATTACTAGGAAGAGGAAGGAGGTATTGAGCAGGCTGAGGAGGGAAAAGATAGATGTCGCCCTTTTTCAAGAAACTCATTTACTAGATGATTCAAAACATCTTCTTAAGAATAAATGGTATACTAAGATAATCTTGAACTGTTATGGTACCAAATCGAGGGGTGTAGGTATATTATTACGCACAGGGCTACTTTTGCAGATGGAAAAAGTAGTGATGGACGAGGATGGGAGGATAGTTTTAATTGATGTTAAATATGAGGAGAAACTGATTACAACAGGTTCTGTTTATGGACCATGTGCTGGTAGTGGCACTTTCTTTAGGAAACTGTCATCACTCTTGCGGGAAATGAATGGGGAATACACAATTTTAGGGGGTGACTTTAATTGTGTGATTGATGGAAAAATGGACCGCTCAGCGCATTGGAGATATACTGCTATGAACGCCAGTCGGGCATTTAGTGAGTTTTTAGATAGCTTAGATTTAGTGGATGCTTGGAGGTTTTATCACCCAAAGGAGAAGGAGTTCACCTTTTATTCGCAGGTTCATGACTCCCACTCGAGGATTGATTACTTCTTGGTTTCCGATAGGTTGGCCGACAAGATCCATGGTGTGACTATTAAGGAAAGGGGAATATCGAATCATTCACTGATGACTATGCAGATGTGTTTGGGTCAGGAGAGTTTGGGGTTTTCCAAGTGGAGATTGAAAACTTATGTTTTACAAGAACAGGGAGTGGTTGATTCTCTGGAGGGATTCACGAAAGATTTCTTTGAAAATAATGTAGGTTCTGCTTCTGAGGTTATGGTATGGGACTGTTATAAGGCGGCTATAAGGGGGGAACTAATGAATATTACATCCCGTTTAAGGAATAAAGGTATGGTTGATCTTAAGAAGTTAGAAGATGAGTTGGATGCGGCTCAGAAAAAATATGCATTATCAAAAAATGATGGGGACAAGATGGTGGTAGGAAGACAGAGAGAAAGACTTAGACAGGAAATGGATATTCAACATGAAAAAGTTGTGTTTTTTATGAGGCAAAGGTTTTGGGAACAAGGGGATAAGAATGGTAAGCTATTGGCAAATAGACTGCGTGGCCTTACAGAAAGTTCCTTTGTCCAATGATTGGAAGGTGATAACGGTGAATATAAGACCAGAAAGGGACAAATATGTGAATGCTTTAGAGGGTTCTATAATTCTTTATACCAGGAAGAACAGTTTCCATCATTGGATGCCATGAATTCCTTTTTTGATAAAATTACTCTGCCAAAGTTAAATGAGGATCAGTCAGGAATGATGGATAGTCCCGTCACGGAAGAGGAATTGTTGGTAGCAATGAAACAACTCAATAAAGGTAAATCACCACGCCTGGATGGCCTCCCTGTTGAATTTTACCAGGCTTTGAGTGGGGTGTTGGTGTCATTCATGTGCACTTTGTATAATGGTTTTATGAGAAATGGAGTGATTTGTCCCACAATGAGAGAAGCATGTGTTGTGGTCCTTCCGAAACCAGGGAAGGATTGTAAAAAGTGTGAAAATTACAGGCCGGTTTTGCTCTTGAATGTGGACCTAAAAATCTTTACAAGAATATTGACTAACAGACTGGATGCATGTATTGGTAAACGTTGATTGATATAATGGGACTGCCGAAGGAGAGAATCCGAGATACTTTGTTGATCTTTATGGATGCGGAAAAGGCCTTCGATAGGGTTAATTGGTCTTTTTTTATATCATACCCTTAGAAGAATGGGTTTTGGAGACACGTTCATAAACACCATTAGGTCATTAAACTCTGACATAGATGCTAAGGTTTGGGTAAATGGAGTGATGTCTTCTTCATTTTTACTATCTAGGGGAACCAGACAGGGATGCCCATTGTCACCATGCTTGTTTAATTTGGCATTGGAGCCTCTCATTGTATACCTAAAACAAGAACAGTGTCTCCATGGCCTTCGATTTGATAATAGTGAGGTGAAGGTTTTATGTTATGCTGATGACATGACTATTGTTTTGTCTAATCCAGCGGAGGGTTGCGAACGACTTAAATATATATTTGATGAGGTGGGTCAGTTATCGGGCCACAAGATAAATTGGGGAAAAACAGTGGTTTTCCCTCTGGATGTTAGTCTGCCACGAAATGTTTTGGGTTCCGGGAATTGTCGCTGGGAAGTGGGTAATATTTGGGTGTTAACATGATTCGTGATTGGAGAAGACTGGCTGAATTCAATATATCGAAAGTATTGGAGACTGTTAAAAGGGACATATTAAAATGGGGCCAGCTGAAGATGGGATTATGGGCTAAAGTTAACGCTATTAAAATGGTACTTTTGCCAAAGATACTTTACATTATACAGTCCATTCCTTTGAAATTTACGAAAAAGGTGATCTCCTCTATTGATAAGGTTTTCCAGGGATTCCTTTGGGGGGAAGGTAGTAGACCAAAAGTGCCCAAATACATTTTGATGCGTCCTGTGAAGGAGGGAGGATTTGGATATCCGAACCTGAGGAATTACTGCAATGGTTTTGTCTTGAAAAAATCAACTTCTTATTTCTCTGAAATCACTAATTATGTTCCAAATTGGCATATTAATGAGCATACTCAATTTTCACCTTATGCACTGAGCGAGGTATACTCCATGTCTAGAATGCCGAATTTGAAGGTGAAATTGCCTACTACATGCGCTACCAGAGAGGCGTTACAAAGTTTTATGAAAAGCAACGGGAACAATATCTGGATGCATTATGACGCGTCTTTGTGGCATAATGTGGGGTTGCAAAGGATGAATACATCTTTATGCTGTAAAAGTTGGATCAGTAAGGGCATACTTAAGATTCGGGATGTGTGGCAGAATGGTCGTATGGTTCTGTTTGACCAGTTGAGAGTAACCTATGGGATTGGGGGTAGAGAGCTGGAACGTTATAGGACTTTAAAAACCCTTTTGATTGAAAGAACGGGGATGTTGGACGAAGCTATGACTGAAAGACCACCGATGTGTGAGATTGTTCGCTCTGCCCTGTATACTGTATCCACGTATACTAATTTGATGCTGATCGATAGGTCGGAAGTGTAGGCCTGGGACATGCTTCGCCAGGCTTGGATGGAGGATCTTGACATAGTTATCCCTGTGAAAGAGTGGGAATATCTGATTCACGTGGGGGTACGGGCGAAAATGGATCTGGGACTACAATACATTAGGCAGAGGATTCTTTACAGGTTGTATTGGACGCCGTCTAGGATGGCGAGATTGGGTCTTTTGGAAACTGATTCTTGTTGGGGATGTGGATGTGGCAGTGGTACTTTGTTGTATATGATGTGGGTATGCTCAAGAGTGTCTAACTTTTGGTCTGATGTATTAGATAGATTGGACATTGTGGTGGGGGAGCAACTTCCACATACTTTCTCTTCGACAATTTTGTTATCAGATAGAGGAAGGGGGGGTAGGGCTAGGGAACGAACAGACTGGATCAATAGAGTTTTGGTAATAGCGGAAAAACAAATATTACGTGTCTGGAAGTCAAGAAAGAAACCAAAAGTGGAAGAATGTTTATTGGATGTACAAACCCTGTCACACTATGAAAAAGTCATGTTTTTGAAACAGGGTAGGGAGGGTTCTTATTCCCGACTTTGGGGGTCTTTTGATGAATTGTACAGTTGAAGGTCCAATACCACTTATATTATATTAGTCTGGTTACATCATTTGGGGGGTTGGTTTTATGGTTATTTCTGTTGTGCACGTCGATGTTGTCTTGTCTTGTTTGTGAAGCGTCAAAAGTTGATAAACAGGCTGTAAATTGGTACTTTGTGATTGCTATTAATTTCTTTGTGTGCATGAAGTTGAGTATAGTACTGTATATCTCTTGAAAATGTTATGATTTTTGCAATCTGGTTGCATTGTTAAGATTGTAAGATGTCTTTGCTTTTCTGTCTTTTGTGTGTTGCTCAAAACAACAAATAAAGTGGTTAAAAAATAAAAGCAGTAAAGGACAAGGATATGAAGGCCCTCCCCCTCCGATGCATTTCCAGCATCACACCCCTTTACCCCTAAAACGATGTGGATTATAAATTCAGATGAGATGATGTTTCCAGTATGAAAGTGTTGTTAAGTGGCAAAGCCTTGACACTCTGGCTTGGCTGTCTTGTATATGAATTCCTAATCCCCCTGCCCAACTACCATATTGGGGCTTACGATTTCAACTGTATGGAAAAGAAATGGTGGTAACATTCTGGTAACGGAATTAGTGGCACTTTATGGCCAGTTTCCTGCACCACCGAATTACGAGGTTGGAGGTGAAGTAGAAGAATCATGTCAAGCAAAGGGCCGGCAGTGAATCCTCCACTTCCACTCCATACACTGGCAGATTCACCACACTGCCCCGGGAGTCCTCGAGACGCCACAAAATGCGCAATGACTCTGCTGCTACCAGACGTGTAATCCCTTAGTAAATACCGGGGACCCAGTGGCACTAATGCTAAGTGAGTTTGGCGGTAATTCTGATGGAGTTACCGCCATACTGCTAAAGTGACCCATTGTGTTCTTCAGTGGGGGTGACTGCTCCATTTTTCAACCCTTGTTTGGAGGAACTGGCCTGTAACTCCCCACATGCCCCCACACTGATACTATGTTATTGTTTATAACTAGCGCTTTCTGGTGCAAGTATGTTGTCTTGCATCACAGTTGTTACTGTCACCAAAGTTTAATTTAACTTCATAAAGAGCATAGGCAAAATCTGCCTTGCCATGAAGTGTTATCTGGTAAATAAACACAGATCTCTGCAACATGCACTCAACGCGCTGAGCTATTGTTTAAACCATCGTCGAACTCAAGATTATGAATGTGCGTTATAACTTGGGTGATCAATACATTCCCCAGAGGTAAAACCACTACACACACTGCTGTAGTAAACACACAAACAGCAAGGACTACAGGGAGCACAGATTGGATTATAGAATTAATTATTCAAATCAGGTCTCAGTTGTTAATAACGGCCAGGCACAGAGCCGCAGCAGCACGCTATAGAATATCAAGACATGTGTTAGTTATATTTTGTAAAATAAGAGTACTGCCTTCTTTAAATCAGTTAGGGGTCCCCCTCACGGCGGGGGGGAGGGGGCAAGGGCATGTGCCCCTTTTGGCCTCTCATAATCCTCTCACAAGACATATCTGCGAGTGCATATGGCTGTCATGCGACTGTTTCACTCTTACACAGCCCTACCGATCTTTTCACTCGTGCAGACTGTTGACCCTTTTCACCTACTTCTACGGGCCTAGAAACTAACGTCCTGGGCATGGGTTATGCAAGGTTCCTCCTGCTAATGAGACGCGGTGCTGTCTACTGAGCCCCCTCGCTGTTTTGCACATGTTCTCTCTGCCTATCTTTCTTTTGCGCTCTCTCGGTAATGTTTTTTTTTTGTTCCAGGGCAGGAAGTGGCTGCGTCTTGTGGTAATTTCCGGACTGCAATCGGCTCATGCTGCTTCCTGTGAGGCCCCGACTCACAAGCGGCAAGCGGGGTCACGTGATGCCTTTGTTGCCCTCATTGCAACTGCCTTTCTGGCTGATTCCACAGCGCTACTGCTCGCTTCCGCTGCCTGAAAAGGACCACATGATACGACCTCTTCACTCGGAGCTCGGATTGTGGGTGTTGCTGCCAATTGCCAACCACCACACGGGCGAGCCACTTACAACACACACCAGCAGGCAGGATCATAGGAAGCTAGTTTCCATCTCACTGCCTTTTGACTTGATTTCAAAATACTATTTGTCAATGGTCGTACTGGAACTAGTGCTAGAAATAGCAAAATGTTCTGGGGGAACTCCTCCCCCCCCCCCCTTGGTGCGAAGAAGGCGGTAAGGTGGGGCAGAAGGGAAGTAGGGGGCGGATTGTTAGTGGTGTGGACGGGACTGAGGGGCAACGCTAGGTGTCAAATAATGTTGGTCCCCTGAATATAGGATGCTAGCTGCTTTGCATAAACACAAAGTGCATTTTGGGAAAATAGGAATGACCACCAATTTATCAAATATGTCTGTAATAGTAATTCAAACGTGCATTCCTTGTGAGCATGCAATGCACACTGGGTATGGTGCTCATTTCATCTGTCAGAATAGTCACCATGATAATAAAATGTGTGCAAAGCCTGAGACATATATTCAGCTTTTTACCGTTTTGTTCTTTGAGTTTGAGCTCTCCTGGTGTAGTTTGCTGAACGTGTAGTCAGGGAAACTCACCTTGGCGTGGGTGTGTGTGTTTTGGGCCTTGTGCCTCCATCCCCTTTTCTACCCCACACCTTTTCTGCTCCCTCCACTATCCCATACTCATTATCACTCCCCACTCCCTAATTCAAACCTCCTACCTGGGTCCTTCCTTTTCTCACTTCACACAATGCTGTGTTTTACAACAGTTCTAGCAAGACTGAAGAACACACTGTGAAAGAATATGCATTTAAATGGCCACCATTAAGGTGTTATTGTCCTCCTCAGCATGCAGCTTTATGCAGCCTCCCCTTCCAATCACCCACCATTCATAGCTTAAGGGACATGCCCAGGACTATAGCCACTAACACACCCCTCCCATTACCTGCAAACACAGCTGTGCCCATGGCAATTCGCAGAGTGCTGCAGAGCTGGGCTTTTTGACTGTTTGTGAATGGGCTTTATGTCCCAAGCCCTCTTTTGAAATAAACAAAGCCAATTCTGCCCTTGCGATATAACAATGAGATGTGTTACTGGATTGTTACTGGCAGGGACTAGGTTCGGAGAAAAAAGGGGGCCTTTCCTACTAGTTCGGAATGGTACTCCTGGTCACATAAAGTAAGGGAATGATGACAGATTTCCCTGAGAAGTAATGGAATGCCATACCCATTAGTTCCCTCCCACTTTGACCTCTGCTATTTCTCCTCAACATAATCCAGAAATGCAGGGTCGCACCTAGGTCCTATGTGGTGGCGGGGGAATTTAGCCCCCCCCCAATCTGTTCCCGCTATCCCCTCAACTGCTTAGACAGGACCTGAGCTGATGTAAAAGGGAAAGTGGCCATGAAAAGCCTGCTACTTGGGTGTAAAATAAATGTCTGCAGCACAGACATCAGTGCTTGTTCGCTTTAATGGTCACTCTACAGTTGGATTGGCCTGCGGGGTGCTAGCAGGGCATTACGTGGTCTGTGGCTTGCCAGAGCAGAGTCCTGGCAGTCTCCAAAAAGGGCTCCCAAGCCGGGGCCCTACTGGGGCCCACTCCCGACTAGCCTCAGCCACGCCAACCCCTCAGCGAGCCAGTTTAACCAAAGCGCTGTGACCTCGCAGGCAGCCCTTCAACCATGCAGCTCTTTTGCACTTAAGGGCTGCCTGAGGTGCTTGCTGGCTCTATGGCTAGTTGTGGGGGGCAAGGGGCCTGGCCCTGCTCAGGTGTACCTTTTGAAGACTAGCAGGGCCCCGCCCCGGCTAGTGCTGGGCCACCTAAATTCCTGGACACAGCTCATTCTCAAAGCAGTCCTTAGGTGTCTGGTTTCAGACATGAACAAGAAAGTTAACTGCTTTTAACATTGAAGCTTCACCAGATAAGCCTCATTAAAATGAGTAAAGAAGTTTGTTAGATCCCACAAGTAGGTTTGCCCCTCCCCTACAGTCTCTAAAGTTAGCTCCCTCCCAACATTTAAAGGGTTAGCCCCCCCCAAATGTTTGCCTAGTTGCACCCCTGGTGTATGTGTGTATGTGTGTATGCAGAAGTGGGGGAACTTGGCACTTCCAGTCGTGTTGCACCTCCTCTGTGTGTTTGATGAACATTTTCGCTGCAGTAACCTTTGCTGTATGCGAGAGAAGCCAAGCAATATTACAATGAATAAATACATAAGTACATTTAGAAGGACACCCAGCCCCATTTTTTATTTTGTTAGGGAAATTGTGCTTAATCAAATGAATTTTTGTTTACATGTTTTTAATTTTTTAAAATATATTTTCTTAGTGTATGCAACTTTAAGTATGCTGTTACAGTGGTAGCCCTGTCATCGGCCTTTTCTGCAGCTAAGTATATGTTATCATTGTTGAAATACAGATTTTAAAGTCTTATTGTTGTCTGCGTAAGGCAACAGCTCCCTCTAGCGGTGATAACAGGCAAAGCTGGCAGGAAATATACATTTTATTCACCTGGAAGATGAACTTGAAGTCTTATTGTTGTATGCATAAGGCAACAGCTCCCTCTAGTGGGGATAACAGGTGAAGTGGGCAGGACGGCTTCAGACAAACATGCATCTGGCCTTTTATTATATAGTATGATGTAATTTTAAGGGAATTTAATGCAATCATTAAGCGCGTGGTGATTTGAAAAGGACTAACACTCAATGTTAGCATTAGGCCCATGTCAGCTACGAAAGAGAAAGCATTTTGAACCAAGTATCTGCAGACAGAATTGAGGATAGCCTACCAATTAACAATTTATTTGCTCCCACGTTTGAAACAGCTGCACTAACAGATTTATTTGAAGGAATGTTTTCACTGTCAAAAATATATTAGGGAGAACTGATGAGGTTTTTTCAGATGATCACTGCTAGAAGAACCTTAATGCTTAATTGTGTTCACTGTATTCTAGTTTATTGTTTTCAATGGTAGCTTTATAAAGCACAATCCTACACCCCAAGCCATCTTGGCGCTATAAAAAGACGGGGATTAAACAAGTGAGATCATAAAAAAACATGCTAGATCATAAAAAAACATGCTGCTGCATCACATCAAGAGGGTAGGATCTTCCATTGTACAAAACAAGAACATTTTCTAAGATGTTTTTAATGCAAGTACCTTGTTAAATTGTCTAATAGTACGAGGCAGACAATTCCAAAGTTACAAAGCCCTATACCTGAAAGTTGACCACCCATCTTTGCTTTTTGAAACTTGGGGATGATCAAAGGATTTATGCCCTGTGAGCTCAGCATCGAGAATGCAGCTGTCTGTCTGCTAAAAGGATATTCAATATTTTGACAGCGTACCTTTGTACACGGGTCAAAAAGACTGAATGCCATAAACATCTCTATAGCCACCTCCTACAATGTGCGGCATCAGCCAGAACCAGGAAGTCGCAGAGCCTGGGAGTAGGGTTCAGACGGTATACAGTCTCCATGCCGCAAACCCGGAATCCCAGGGCACAAAAGGTTGCACACAAAGCACGCTGTGCTGTGCCCCGGGCTTCTGGGGCTGTGGTATGCAGAGTGCACAAGAAGCTGAGAAGCAAGCAGCCAGAGGACAGAGCCCGCAGCAGTTAGTTGGGGGAGGGAGAGGGAGTGGGTGGATGGGGGCAGAGTGTGCTGTGTAGTGGCTCTGGGTTCGGGGAGACCCCGACAATGATGGGGAGAGGGCCACGCACAAACTGTTGCACCAGCGGAATGCGGCCTTTTGTGCTGCAACCCGTGTGGGCGACCTTTTGTGCGTTACTCATGGACATAGATCCCTTTCGACACGTTAGGTGTTGTGTGTAGGGGTGTGTCTGAGGGACCTGGAGGGTGTGAGGGAGGGTGTGCAGGGGCCGAGGATGATGCGGGAAGGGGAGTGGCGGGATATACTAAGTCTCCGTACTTCGATTGCACATTCTGAGGGGAGTGAGTGGCATACCTGCCTACATTCCAAAATGAAAAACCCAGAGATCTATGTCAACGGAATGCCCCGCCCACACGTTCGCAAGGCCATGACCATACGTTGCAATATATTTAAGTATGTACTATATGTGTTTAATAAACTCACAGGATTTTAATAAGCATGAAATGTGCAAAACATATTAAAAGATCCATCATATATATATATATATATATATATATATATATATATATATATATATATATATTCAAATTTGAAAGTGATTGTAAACTGAGTGCATTATTAACGTGATAATGAAATCTCACGAACGTGCCACAATAGCTTTTTTTTTTAATCCCCATGTGGCATAGCACGTGTTCACCATAGTGGAGGCGGTAATGTGTGCTCTTCATTACAATTAACCCGTTTTGAAGGCAAACATGAGTGCATTTCGGGGAAAGGGGGGGGGCCTCAAAGAAACGTTTACTCCCGTCAGATCTGATGTTAAGAAACGCCGAAGGACACAGCGTTACTTGCCGGTATTGCATGGCAGGAAAGGGATCAAAGCACACAAATCTAGTGGAGACGCAGGGAAGGACGGAAAACCCAGAGACTCCACGCTCTTCCCCAGAGACCCGGAGAAGAGCGTAAAAACCCAGAGTCTCTGGGTTAAACCCAGAGGTTAGGCAGGTATGGTGAGTGGGGATGATACTTAAAGGGGATTCGGGGGTTAGACACCCTGAAGATTATGCTGGGGTTGAGGTGTTGGCAGGGGGTACATGGGGAATCATGGGGCAAAATCCCAGGCGGATTTTGGATGTACAACCACAAAAGGATTAATGTGGTGGCCATGTACAGTTTTATGAACCAATCACATGCATTTAAATATAATTCTCTGTTTTACAGGTAGCCAATATAAGGCCAGTGAAGATGTTCTCGAACTTTCTCAATCGAAGTAAAAGTCTAGCAGCCGCAATTTGTATGTGCCGCAATATGATAGGTGCTGTTATCAAAATCTAAGTGGGATCAAATAAACATATTCATGATTGTGATATGATAATTAAGGATATAGTAAGGTAATTTTCTTCTTCATTTTCCTGAGCTGAAAAAAGCAGGATTTAGAGACAGAGGAAACCTGCTGTGTGAGGGACAGCTATGAATCAAATGTGATGCCAAGGTGTTTCACCTGTAATGATGGCACTGGGCAGTTCCCTAATGACCCAGGCCAAAAAGTATTGTCCCTGTGGGAAGCAGTGGTGTTAATAGTCACCACCCCTGCCTTTGTGGAATTAATTTTGAGGTAGTGAACATCCATCCACTTCTTTACAGTTCACAAACAGGTCTTAACCTTGATAGCTGAGTGTGATGAAATGACTGCAGCTCTGTAGGAGTACAAGGATGAGTAGTGGCTAAAACACCTACTTAGCCCTCACTCCACTACTAAACAAACAGTGATCCCAATGACACAAGTGAACAAGGTACAACCCAAATGGTATACATCATTCACTTCTTTTGGTAGCATGGGCAGAGGGTAGGCTATCCTCTCCAGAAGGGGGTGTGAGCTGGAAGTATTATCATTGGTATGATGAATCCAAAATGAAGACACGTCTAATCAAAGTTCTATAAAAATAGGATCCTTAATAAAACAAAAAAAGCGCACAACTAATTAAAATACAACACCCTCCCTGTCCGCGAGAACACAGGGAATCAGACTCTGTAGTGAAATGGCACTCTGGGACTAGTAGACGGGGCTGGACAGGCAATATTTTAGCACCAATGATATTAAAAAGATGCTTTTTGAAAAAGGTATGCATTAGAGTCTTACAAGTTGCTAGGGCCCTCAAAGGTCGGCTGGGGGACAGGACCACTGCAAATACCTTTTTGTCTTGTACTTGAGGGTCAACAGCATCAAGCCGGGCTTCAATGAGCTGTCTGAGGCCGATAGACGGTCAGATAGCACAGCGAGCAGAGCGCTCGCTTTGCCATCCGTGCAGAGCCTGCTGACGCAGGTTTGAATCCCGGCAGGGACAAACTCAGCCTTTCATCCTTGCGAGGTCAATAAATGAGCACGACACACCATGGGCAATAAGCAGCGCTCAGGGTTCATAGTGCTATATAAATGCTACAAAAAATATAAAAAATATTCATAGTCTGATTGATGAGCTGCGTGACAGAGTCTATCACACAGTACAGTTCATAAGCAGCAATGGCACGTGGCACAAAGGACCTTGGAACAGGTAACGATGCCTGAGTTGATGTAGCTCTCAAGCAGTTTAAAGTGAGTATCAAAGCCCATAACTGTGCCTTCATCTTTGGGTTGCTAGGAGGCACAGTGTAGGGTATCCACGGGCAAGGTGAATCCTTTCTTCCTGCAACACCCAGCCAGGATGGCGTAGAGTACACTTTAGGCTTCTTTCTCTTTCATTGAGCAGAGTCCTGGGTACCAGTGCCTCATTTGCAACCTAATTTGCAATAGACCTGATCCAGTCAGGTGGTCACCCCCAAATGTGCCCTTGGGATCAGACCCTTATATTTTAACCAATGTGGCAGAGGACTTTGAATAGACTGTATTCCCAAGAGAGTTCCAGTAAATCCGTCCTCTTCTTCTGTGAGTCCAAAGATGAATCCACATGGTGAAAGAGCCCCAGGGTCCACCCATTTTTATAGCCAAAATGCTACAGATGATTGGTCCAAAGAATGTCTGTTGTCAGGGGCCCAAGCTGGGTTGCTGTTTAAGGTATCCTTTGCTCTCTGATGTCATGCCCAAAGTGCTCTGACTACAGGAAATAGGGAAAGGGCACAATGTTTGCATGGTCCTAACAGAATCCAAGATGGTGGAACGCCTGAGTGGACTATACCCCTGATTCAGTCTACTCTAACTCTGCCACTTCCTCTATCTCCTCAGCTTGAAAGAGTCTCTGTTAATCTGCAGCATGGTGTGTACTATCGATTATATCCTGGCAGCCATGTCTTTGAAGTGTGATTGCAACCCACCCCTTTTGGGGGATTTGCTGTCATGGAAGAGGGGGTGACATTTCTCCACAGGAAAATCAAAAGATAAACTTCCTAGACTCCACCCAGAAGATGCATGACTGGGGTCCAGGCCAGACAAACCTGAATCAGCACAATCCTGCCATGAATGAGTCACTGATCCAGGTTGACAAATATATGACACCAAATTGCTTTGTGGCTTTATAACTGTGTGATCTCAAGAGCCGCCTGCCACACCAGGCAGGGGTTCACTTTAAGGTTTCTTCTGCCACCAGGTCCATTTGAAACATACAATTATCATTTTGGTGAAAGAGGAGTATTTGAGTACAAAGGCCACCCCTCTTGCTTGGAGTTTGGCACCAGGCAGGCTCAATAATGCACATGTACACCTTTGACGCTACTCTGCTGCCCCTGCAGGCCTGGGTTGGAGAGGTCAGGAGACAGTCCTAGCTGAGTTAAATGGTGCATTATGCCTTTAGCCCGAGACCAGTATATTTGAGGTTTTCTCAGCAAAGTCCTCTTCCAGAGGCAGATTTATCAGCATTATTTTATGTATTAAAATCTAAAAAAGTTCTGACTAAACCGCCCTTACAGATGGCCATTCTGTCACACTGAGGTGTCTCTATTTCCAGCCAGATTAATCAAAAGCTGACTGTCGTCAGTGTAGTAGAAGAAAATAAGGCCATAGCTCCAAACGATGTTAGCCTAGGGTGCTATATAAAGATTAAAATATAAGGGGGAACTGGCAGAGCCCTGGGGAACCCCACATATCAATGGTTTCTTATGAGAAATAACATTGTTTAGTTTAACTGTTTGCGATTGATTTGTTAAGAAAGATTAAATCCATTTCAAGGCCTTACTGCTAATGTCCTGTAATCGCAAATGGAACAAAAGGGTCCTGTGATGAACCATATTAAATGCAGCTGATAAATCAAGTAAAACCAGGGCTCCAACCTTTCCACTTCCTCCTTTTAAGATGTTGAGCAGTGTCCTAGTTATGATTCCCATACTGTAATATGGTCTAAATCCTGCATGCAGTGCGCCAAGTAACTGCAAGCTTAAAACAAATGGTTGAAGCTGGGCTAGTACTACGCTCTCTAGTTGTTTTGCTAAGAATTAAATTTGACATATACAATAAAAGTTGTTTAAGGCAGTGAGATTTAAGCCTTCTAACATTCACTGCATTCTCTGCATGGAGTTGCAAAAGTTATCTTATGAAGACTCAAGTCTGAACTGGCTTGGCTTTACAGAGCCTGCCATTGTGTTAGTTAGGGAAGACAAAACCCACTGTGGTGAGGTCGCAGAATATTCCACTCATTGGATTAAGACCAATGGGTTTTAAAAAGTATAAAGAGATTTTGATTTATGGTGCAGGGGAAGAGTCTTGGATTGTAATTGGACCTGTATGTTCTTCTTGTCTGTGTTCACTTGAAGCGCTGCTATTAAAGATTTGACTAAATAACCTCACCCAGTCGAGTCCCAAATCTGGTTTCCATGACAATCATGAATAAAGTTGGCATAATGCACACAACTCTGGCCTATTTGAACAGCTCTACTAGCTGGTTGGAACATTAAGCATCATAACAATAGCAGCAGTTCACTGGAATATATGAGAAACACCCAGGCAAATAATGACATTAACAATGATGCTATTGATTTTCTAGCACATACAGTTTGATGGTCTATTAACAGAGGCAGGAACAGTGATGGCAATTATTATTTATTTTTAAATTTGTTTTATTAAGTTTTACAAAGAGTATGGGTGCATTTCACATCATATGTAATCATTGTTTTTGTATATGATCAGTGCGTCTTCAGTTCCCTTGCCCCCACCCTAACCCCAACTTCAAACAATAACTGTGTCACAGTATTAAAGTTTTTCTTTCTGTGGATGCAGTTCCTCCAATCCAAAATGACCTTACAGGTGATATACCTTGGGTTTCGCTTGACACTATACTTCTTCGGTGTCTACATTCAACAGATTGACTCAGGGGGGTTTATCATCTGGTGAGGAGAATAGTCCTTGCACTAGTGCGTTCCACACTGTGATGTCTGTAGAGCTTTCAGTCCCGCCTCTTCCTAATGCATCATACAGTTTCTGCTGTGGTCCATCTTTTTAGATCTCTGCACCACACTTCTACTGTTGGTCCATCTTTGGCTTTCCACTTCATTGCTATCCATCTCTTTGCCAGTGCCTACGCAAGGTCTATCAACTTCTTCATTGCCCTATTTTTGTTTGGATAATTATATAAGCCGAGAAGGGTAGATTCGATCGTCCATGCCTTGCCTATTATCCAATTTTTTCGCAGTCGCTGTTCTATTTCTTGCCAGAAGGTTTGGATCTGTGGGCAAAACCAGAACATGCGACTCATGCCTGCGTTTTCCTCTGTACATTTTGGGCATCTCTGTACGCCTGCTCCTCGGAAGTGTGAAATCCTTTTTGGAGTTAAGTAGGCTTTGTGGAGCACATAGAATTGTAACTGTTTCAAACTGGCATTTCTGGACACTCTTTTGGGGTATAGCTTCGCTTGAGGGCCTTCTTTATCTGTTATTTCTCTGTCTAATTCTGTTTCTCATGTCCGCTTTTCCTTGGACGAGTCTTTGGGGGCTTCCTCTAGGACAGATTGATAAAGCCTGGATACCATGTGTCCGCCTTTCGTTACATCAAATAGTACTCCTAACACTGGACTTTCCATTTGTAGTCCCATTGGGGATGGCCATCTGGTCTGCAATTGCTTGACGATTTTTGCATAGGTTATGAATTGGCCACAGTGTATTTCATGAGATGCAATCATGCCTTGGAACTCTAGTATGGTTCCTTCTGGGGCTAGGTCTCCTGCCGTTATTAGTCCTTTGCTCTCCAGCTGGTTCTGCTTTGTTGAAGCTGCTCTCTATTGGTTCAGTTGAGTGATGCTAGGGGTATCTGGGGGGTGTAGGGATCTTCCACCCTCAGCATTCTCTTTGTCCTGTTCTAGATCTGTCTTCCAAGTTGCAGGAGCATCTGGGTTTGTGCTATCACATGTTTCCCCAGCCACAATACCTCTTTGAGGACATAAGGGGATACTGTGGCACTCGGCAGGGTGTGTTCTACTGTTTCTGTGTCGGCTAGCCAGCCTGCCACATGTTGCAGTTGGCCTGCCAAGTAGAATAATTCGAAATGTGGGAGGTGTACTCCTCCCTCTGTATAATCTCTACACAGCACCTCCATGGCTATCCTCTTCCGGCCTCTGCCCCATATAAAGCTGCTTATCATTGAGTTTAGATTATTTAAGAATATTTTTGGTATATAATATGGTATGTTTATAAAATGGTAGAGTAGTCTGGGGAGGGCAATCATTTTTACTAGCGATATCCGTCCCATCACAGACAAGGGGAGTTTTTCCCAGAATTTTTTCGCCCGCAGTGTGTTGGCGTGTTGTGGGTATCCTCCATATTGTGACATATATTTATGCCCAGGTAGCGGAACGTGTGCGATTTCCACTGTAGTCCCAGATGAGGGAGCTGTTCTTCCAGTGTGCCTGCCCATCCTGCCAGAGGGAATAAGCAGAATTTGCACTTGCTTATGGAGATTCCTGATAGTTTTGCGAAGTTGTCCAGTACTTCCAGGTATGCTTCCAAATTGCCCTCCGGGCTCTTCATATATAACAGAATGTCAACTGCGTAGAGGGATATAACATGGGTGGTTCCACCAATTCGTAGGCCTATATCCATGAATGAGTGTCTCATATAGATTGCCACGGCTCAATTGCTAAGATGTATAGTAGGGGGGACAGGAGGCATCCCTGTTTGGTGCCCGTGTGGATCGGGAACGGATCTGAGATGTGCTTTCCTGTGTGGACTCTTGCTGACGGGCTGGTGTAGAGCATGCATATCCATCTCATGAAACCTTGTCCTACCCCATAGTGTTGAAAGGTGGCGAACAGCCATTCCCACCGCACCGAGTCAAACGCCTTAATAGCGTCTAGAGCTGCTACCGCGCAGCCTTCTGGTATTGTTCTTGCTCTGTCTATTACTGCTTGAAGTTGCCTCAGGTTTGCTGTCATGGCTCTGCCTGGGACGTACCCAGTTTTTTTTTTCCCACATGACTTATTCGTACCCAGTTTGATCTGGGTGAACTAGAGTAGTTATCACTTTTTTTAAGCCATTAAGCTAGTATCGCTGTGAGGATCTTGGTGTCTTGGTTTGTCAGTACAATCGGTCGGTAGGATTCACACAATCTCCTGTCTTTGCCTGGTTTCAGAATGGGTTTGCTCCATCATGCCCAGGAGGGTTCCTATTTTGTACGCCTCTTGTAGGACCTATAGTAATTGCGGGCCAGAAGGTCTGCGTATTCTTTATAAAATTCTGACGAAGTCTGTCATAGCCCGGCGTCTTTCCAGTAGGTAGCGAAGTGATAACTCCCTGGATTTTGTCTAGATTAAGGGGGCATTCAAGCATTTCTCGCTGCTCCTCTGTTAGCGTGGGCAGCTCTATGTCTTCTAGGGTTTCTGTTATTTCTGTGATCTTGGAGTGCTTGTCTCCTGCTTACAGTCTGGTGTAGAAGTCCATGAAGCACTGATAGATTTCTGTTTGTGACCTCCATATGTACCCGCACTCGTCTGTTATTTCTACTGCTTCTTCTCTGGTGTCGGGGCATCGGACCAGCCAGGCAAGGAGTCTGCCCGGTTTATCTCCTTGACTGTGGATTTTTTCAGTGTATTTTCGCGAAGCTGACATTACGCAGCTTTTCCCATTGTTATATACATTTATGTCTCAGTGCCACAAGGGTGTTTTCAGTGCTGTCTCCTAGGGATTTCGTTTTATCTCTTGATCTCTGCTTCAACTGTGGCTATTTGGTTTTCTATATCTTTCTGTACTGCAGTGGCTATCGCTGTCACTCGTATCACCACTTTGTATGCCTCCCAAACTGTTCGTGCATTCTCAGCACTCCCCACGTTGTGTTAAAAAAACTGTTCCATCTGGAGTCTCAGGTCCTCTTTGAAACTGCTATCTCTTAATGCCTCAGTCAGTAGTTTCCATGTGGGGATGGGTGCCGGGCTGTCCATTAGGACCCACCGCACTATCATGGGTGAGTGGTCTGTTAGGTTCTCCCCTCGTATGTAGCTTCTATTACGTTGCTTAGATGCTCTTTCCCTGTAAAGATGTAATCAATTCTCGTGTATATTTTATGTGCACTTGAGTAATACGAGTATTCTTGGTTGCTTGGATGTATCCATCGCCATACTTCTTGAAGGTCCAAGTCTTGCGTTAACGCTTTCAATGCTTTGGACGAGGGAGGGAGAGATCGCTGTAAATATGTCGATCTGTCCAGTGCTGGGTCCAGAACACAGTTGAAGTCTCCACCACAGATCCAGTGAGCTCCTCTGAACGGGGACAGGACAGCGTATAAAGGGGCGGTAGAACGTTGCTGCATTATGGTTTGGTGCATATGTGTTGATTATACAGAACTCTTTCCTGTCGATGTACCCTTGCAATAGTATGACCCTCCCTTCTGTGTCTGAGTAGGTGTGTAGTATTCGATGCTGAACCCCAGGGGCTATCCACACAAGTACCCCTCTTGTATAGTTAGAGTAGGCCGAGCCATATCCTTTGGTTCTCCATTTGCTAAATATGTGCGATTGCTCATCAGGTGTCAGATGGGTTTCGTGTAGCAGTGTGATCTGGAAAGCTTTTGTGCGTAGGTAGGACATCACTCTCATCCTCTTGACGTAACTGTTTAGGCCACACACATTCCATGTGACAATCTTTAGAGTGTCCGCTATCTGAAGTGTGTAGTACCTCCCATCAGGTCATTGTCCTTCATCATTGCATCTTCTCTTTTGTGATTTTTGTTTATGTTAGGGTGCATTCTCGTGTTTGCGTTCTTAAGTGTCTTTTGCGTCTGCAATCTATGGATTCTTTGCAATCTGTCCCTGTTTTGGTAGCCGCTGCTTCGGGTCATCATTGTCTGTGACTTTAACGGGTAAACCATAACATAACTCTGAACTTGGTGCCCACCGGTGTAATTGCGTAGAGACGTCTTCACCATCCTCCTGTTGGAACTCAGGGATCAGTGATTGAGTACTCAGAGTACTCTTTAGTCTATTTGGGTAGGTGTACATTACCCAGGTATGGTCATGGGGTATTTGGAACGAGAAAGGAGAGGGGTTTTAGGTTCAGTGTTCGCTGGTGTAAATTGAGCTGCTTTCTCTCGTCAGGGTGTGGTTATTTTGAGATGTTGAGTTCCTGCATGCTCTTCCCTATCTTCATTGTGCTTGCAGCCTCTGGGATTTGAGTGCCTCAGCTGGCTGTTTCAATTGTTGCGGCTGTCTTTGTCTGTTGATTCCTCTGAGGTCTCTGCTAGGTTTTGTTCATACATCCAGTTGTTTATTGCTTCCAGGGTCTCAAAAAACAATGATTTCTCTTTAAGTATTATTTTCAGTTTTGCCGGTTAGAGAAGCATATACTTTATCCCTTGGTGGCAAAGTCTCTCTTTAGTGGGTATGAATTGCGCTCGCCTTCTCTGGACTTGTATCGTGTAGTCTGGATATATTGCCAGAGTTGCAGAGCCTTGTTGAATTGTTCTGCCTTGTCTGGAGAAAGCTAAACAAAAATCTTTATCACAGTAGTTAAGGATTTTCGCAATGATTGGCCTTGGGGGTGCTCCCGAGGGGGCTTTCTCGCGAGGGCTCGGTGGGCTCTTTCGACTGTAAATCCTGGTGACAGGGCTCCCGGTCCTATTTCGTGAAGGAGTACCTTTTCGACATACTCTGTTGGGTCTCTTCCTTCTGCGCCTTCTGGTAGTCCTAGAATTCTAATGTTGCTTCTGCGTGCCCTTCCTCCTGCTTCCTCTGCCCTATCTTGCAGCAATGTCAATTTGGTTGTCAGTTCTTGGACTGTCTTTTTGAGTTCCTTGGTTCTGGATGACGTTTCCACTAGTGTCTTTTCTGTTTCCCCATCTCTGCCGGCGATATTGCGCACATCCTGGCGTAAAAGGCTCATATTGCTTTTTATTTCTCCTATATGAGTTTCCATGGAAGTGTGCATGGCTGCTATTGCTTCCAGTATCTTGCTGTCATCTGCGCTGTGTCGAGACTCTGTGGCCGTGCCCTCCTGTTGTTCCGAAGAGTGTGTAGGATCTGTCTTGGACGCGCCTTTCGTTGTGTAGGTGTCCATCGTCGCCTGTTTGGGTAGTGTCACTGCCCTCCTCTTCCCTTCTGGCATTTGGAATGTTGTCTGCACTTGTGATTCAGGGGTCATCACTGATTATTACTGTTAGAGGTCTGTGCCTGTTTTGGAACGAAGGAACCAAATTTGCTGCTGTGCTCGACCAACCTTCTAGATGCAGTGTTCCTGTGCCTTCGTTATTGGAGGGGATGTCAGGCAGTTATGCGATATCCAGGGATTCGTCCGCGGTGGTCTAATTTGGCGTCACTGTATTTTTTCTCACTTTTCTCATCTGGAGTCCGGCATTCAGATTAGCTAAATCTGTGTGTCGCACTCTACAGTGCTGTCCCTTCTTGTTAGCTCTTTCAGGTTACTTCCAGGTTCCTCTAGATGTCTACAGCATTCAAAACCCTTGATGCGCAGTGTCCTGGTGTGCGGCTGGTGTGCCGTCTAATGTGATCGGTGTTGAGTGCTATGCTGTGACCTGGGGCCTTGGCCCACCTTCCCTTCTGCTCAGCTGTATCTCCCTGGCTCCACTCTTTCCGGTATTATGTGTTATAATGGTGTGGTCCACCACCATGTAATCGCCTTTCTGTTGAGATGGGGGTATGTATGTGAACTTTATCCGGTGTATCAGGCAGCCTGCTTCTTGTGCCTTCTGATAGCTTCTCACATGGTGTGAGCGCTCAGTAGTATTTGCGCCGTAGGGCCGCAGGGGAGCAATTTGCGGTTCTGCTTCCTGTTGGGATATCTTCCCCTGTGCGTCTATCTGGGGCCATAGAGTTCTGCTTGGGGTGCCGATATGGTATGGCCTGTGGAGCGCGGGGCCTTTCAGGCACTTTGCCTCGTTAGTATTGTGTAATACAGTGTCATGCGGGAGAACTGGGTCTGGTGTGATGATGCCAGCTGCTCCAGTGCTTGCCTGCCGCGTGGTTCGTACTTCTAAAGTAAGCGGCGTCTAGCTCCGTTATGTCAGTATAACACCATGTCACGTGGGAGAGCTGGGGTCGCTTCGGCGATGTCGGTTCCTCCAGTGCTCCTCCGCCACGTAGTGTGCCACCTGTACTACGCGACTTCAGAATTTTATATTATTGCGTATTGTCACGCGGGAGAGCTCAGGGTTGCTGCAATGGTGCTGGTTCTTCTGGTGCCCCGCAAACGCTCAGTGCGGCACTGCTATGGTGGTCCGGTTCTTATGTCCTAGTATGTGGTGTCGCGCGGGAGACGCGGGGCAGCCGCACAGCTCGGCACTGTGCTCTGCGCGGCTTCAGTGTTCGCTGTGGCGGACACTGTTTAATCCTTACCACACTTGCTGTATGGCCTCGCTCTGCAGGCTCTCCCTCGGGTCAGCTGCGTTCTGCTTCAGCAGTCCACCGAGATCACTGCTGTCAGTCGAGGCTCACCCGTCCCGCTGCTCAGGCGACCAGCGCCATCTTGATACCTTCTTCTCGCATCTGGTACAAACGTTCCTGCAGGGGATTCCAACCGCTTCCTCCGCTCTAAGCAGCTGTGCGTGATCCCTGTAGCCCGCTGGGCACTGAGGACTCGAATTTCCGGATGTTTGAGGCAATTCACTTCGCACAGGATCGCATTTGTACTAATCATGCAGGAGAGCTCATGAACTGCACGTTTTCTCTATATGCCGTCAAGCCACGCCCCCCTCAGTGATGGCAATTATATGTCCTGGCACGGTATTTAAAACTTATGTCTGCAGAAATACGACTTTCAGTGGACATTGTTTCCTTTGTGGCACAATCTATGCAGCATGGGGGTCTTCTCTTTCCAATATGCACACATGTTTGCTGCCTGTCCATCTAGTGTTCTGTTGTGGGATCACACATGCCTTAGAGGAATAAATATTGCATCCAGGAAATATTGCTCCTTGTATTGAGCTAAATTATGGCGTATTGGTATCTTCAAGACAAAAGGATGGGTATGCCCTTCTTCATGGGCATCAGGGAAGCATCTATACTGTAAACAACAATGTGCCTCATGGAACATAAAAGTCAATTAAATCACTTCATTTTTATCTACAGAGCATAAGGCAGAGTGAGAATAGAACGAAGGGACAGTGTGGACCAGTTATGTCATAATAAAATGTATATTCTTTATTTAGAAATATATATTTATAAAAGCATTTCCTCATTACACATTTAAAAAACAATTCTCCACTTAAATACAGAGGGATCTTGTGCAAAATCGCATGTCATCAATAGACAGCTAAACAACCATAAAGATAATAGCATCGACTCTGCACCATTAGACACAGTTCAAATATGAATTATTCAAGTGATGGTCGAATAAGGTAATTTGGAGCAGTATAAAGCTAGGGCAAGACCATTCTATCTTTAAGTCATAAATCTCCCTTATCAGTAGATTTGACGGAGATGTCATCTAGGTGCAACCGCACCGGGGTGGAACTGATGTCCGTCTTCCTCAGGACTTGAATAAGTGTGCTAAATCATTCATATTTGTGAGCAGGTTAATAACAATGATATCTTTTTTGCTAATCTTCTCATCATCCCATAGTGTATCTTGATGATACAATTCAAGTTTCTGCGTCTACAACTGCATTTGCAGAATAAATCCTCAATTATCTTTTCTTAGGGTTTTTAAATGTTGCATTCATTTATCTCAATTTCTGCAATATGAAGGGGGAGAAGTTAAATCAATCTTCCTTCCATTGTCTTCCTGAAAGATATCCTTCAAAATACGACTGTCGTTCTCGTCACCCTTGAATACCCAAAGAGCGCCCACTCCATTATCCAGTGCTGGCTCTCTAAGCACACAGCTGCTGTAGCAAGAGCTTGTCGCGTTGTGCCTAGTAGCTGCTAGGGCCAGAGTGGGTGCTTCCAGTGATAACAGGCACAAAGCGACGCAGAATTTGTTAGAACATGTGACACAGTTTGTTGTAAATTGCATAGTGTGCCAGAAATGTACTGCATGGCAAACTTAATGAAAAGTGAGAGGATAATTTCCTAGACCTGCATGATAAAGGAGAATGAAAAAGAGAATGAAGAGAGGAATGTGGTCGAGAACTCGACCAGAGTGGGGAATGTGGAGGAGCAGATGGACACATTTTCCCTAGCTCCCGCCCTCTCACCGCTGTCATTCTGGAACAGCAGGAGAAGGGCTATATGTGGGACTCCATGTGTTATGCCCATACCTCATTGAGTGTAGGAGAGATGCTATGCACTCAGACAACCGTATCAAATGTACCCTCTAACTGAAAGTGTGAAAGAATGCCATATGCAAGGATGTCAAGATGCACCATTGGACATCATGGAGCGCTGAGTGATATCTGACGTGGGCAAAGGGATGCCATGAAGAAGCTCTATGAAGCCATGCTGAAACAGTATGAAAATACTGAAGAGTGACAATGTAACTGAAGTAACAAGATAAACATGTATGAGACGATAAAGTAATCATGAAAACAGAAGAAGATAAAGTAACTTGATGACCAATAAAAGTAAATACGCAAAAACGCAAGGTAGAAAAGATCCATAGAAGCTTGCTATAGAGGTATATATAACGTGGCAAGGACGGCCATTATTGGAAAATGGACGCTGGCTCATGTAAATATTCAATTCAACTACCTCAGGCGCCGATCAGGCTTGGAGAGTCAGGAGGTGCTGGAAAAACAGCTTTCTGTGCAAACCAAGAGGAGTCGATCTTGGCTTGGGATCAAGGAGGCTATTTTTAAGGAATAGTTGTGAAGCATAAAAGGAGGCAGATGGATGAGTCATGGACATGAGACATATTTCTCTAAGATTAAGGAAGAAGAAAACATCTGCAAGAGCCAGGTATTGGACAATTAAAAGTGTATAAAGTCTATGCAAGGTAGAGTGATGAAGTCGCTAGAGGCCAAAAGGAGCACTGACACTCAGTATAATTTAATCGAATAGCAGTAAATAAGAGGCTGAAATGGACAGTTTGAGGGTTGTCTGTCAGATAAGAGACAGCCAATGAAGTTCTAACCCGTATACCTTCTATAAGTAGATATGTTCCCCTAATCCAATCCCTCCCACTAATAGGTTTTATTGTTTGCCACGTAAAATGACATCATAGGTGATGCAAATTGGGGTATGAGACCCCTGTGTAATCAAGTTTGTGTGTGAGTGTGCAAGCATCAGTCCGATGTCTGCCAGATGACACTGCTTTATTAAATTGGGAATAAAGTAGTACCTTGCCATATTCCTTGAGTATCTCCGATTATTTGGTCTGAGATCTTTATTGGTAATCCCATCTAGGATAAGATACGCTTCAAGGTGCAAGAGTACAGCTTCCTTAAAAAAAACTGAGATAATGGTACAATTGCATTTGTGTCTCCGAAAATGTCCAAAAGGCAGGGCTGTATCCATGGACAGCTTCATCGTGAGACTACTTTCCGGAGCAAGCATTATGATCTTCATTTATATACTCCAGAGTTGAGGAACTCAAGTCACAATTCACCACCGGCTGTAATTCATCTTCACCCCACACCCCCGATGCTAACTGATATAAACCCAGCAATCCCTCAAAGACATTTTCGCCATGGCAGGATCATCACTCACAGCAGACCTCCAAGCTGAGGTCATGCTCATACCTTCTGACATAATATGCATAATATACAAAATGTACTCCTCCGCCAGAAGCAGGCTTGGTTTCAAATAGCACTGTTACCCCTGTGGACAGCCCCTACCACACAATAGTAAATTCCCCCACTGTAACAGACCTGCCACACCTGAGGCAAGGAAAACCACTATCAAAATGGATATCAATTCTCGGGCCCAGAGTGGATCTGTGAAGGGCAACTCCTGACATCCTCCCACCAAATTCCCCTGCAATCTGCTGTCACATGCAACGCCCATCCAAGATGCAGCCTTTGGCAGCTCAGCACAGATGCCAGACCGTCACTCGAGCCAATACACCTTCACTCTTGCCGAGACACAGGACCCAGCATACAGCATCTTCACGCTTTTACAAGTGAACGACCATACACCGGAATGTCTTATCAATCCAGGGACCATGGTGGATGTGATGAGAGGGACGGCATGCATACCTACACATACCAAAACAGCTGCGGCTCAGTCCAGCCAACACCAGTGTGTTCGCCAATGGATAAGACCATCCCATCATTTGCAGATACACATTTCAAGATTCACTAGGATATTAAGATGCAACAAAAATGCTGACATCGATGTCCTTAATCCCAATGTGGACGGCAGCTGCAGTCTCACTCTAAAAACTGCCAAGTGCATGGGCCTGGTCAAATTCTTGGGCCACTGCATAAGCAAACCTAGAGGCATAGGTTATGCATGAACTTATTCTGCAACACTTCCCTTCGCTGTACCTTCGTCTTGGCAAACTCACCAGTTAAAGCTACATATTGATGAGGCAAGTCAACCCGTGGCACAGCTCTCCCGGGAAGTACTTCATATTGAGGAAGAGCTACAATCACTCCTGGATCAAGAGATCATTGAACCTGGCAGCGGCCACACCCCGTGTGTGTCTCGGGTGGATAGCTCAGGGGCAACGTGATCTTCCATGAAGCAAGACGACACGGAGAACTGTAGGTTCGATCCCGAGTCTGCGTTTAGAAACCTCTGGCTTTTAAGTGAGTTATAAAAAACCTATCATGTCGTATTAGATCTCACATAGTAAAAGTTCTGAAATGAGAAAGGAATTGAAAAATATGCAGCTGTGTCGAAATGCATAGACCAAACTAAAAATGACAGAATGCACACAGGGAAATTAAGCAATCCAATGCACACTTTCAACCTAAAGTGGGAGGGAAAATGCAATACAAATGGTTAAACTGTAAATACAATATACCTTAATAATTATGACACTGCTTAACCAGAGATCCAGTGGGGCCACTTCAAACGTATGGGCCTGGAAAGGGGGTAAAGGTATTCTATTCACAAGCTCCACAAAGGAAGATTTGGCCAAAGCCGATCATATCTAGTGTTTGTAATGCACACAACTCAATGCAGATTTTTTGCCTGACATGTTTGACCAAATGTTTGCCACAAAATGCAGTGGGTAGGTTTGAGTGAGACAATATGGGCTTGGGAGAGGGTGATGACTATAGTGGGTGATGCAAGTGATTTTCTTTAATAATCAGTAAATAATGTGCAGTCAAAATATCTGCTGTTAAAAATTGTATGGTAAAAACACATGCAACCAAAACCGGCAGGAAAGTTCTTTGGCTAGTGACCCGCCAAAGTTAGCTAAAGGGTTTCCAACAAAGGTATGGTGCAACTCATAATTCCTGTGTATTGAGGGGTCATGAGGAAGGAATTGCAGAACTCCACCCCTCGTGGTCAGCTAAGGGGAGCAGTAGGGATAGGGTTTCTTAACATTCTAATGCATAGAGAACAAGGGCCCTTCAATTGCAGTAAGCGATCCCAGTCCCAAAATTCTGAATTGAAGAAAAACAAGTAAGTAGCTGGTATTGGGACTACTCATGCCTTGGATCTAGTTGATTGATTGAGGTATTTGTTAAGCATACGCAGTAAACCTAATCGTATCCCGGAGCAGGTGGAAGAAACATCATCATGTGATAATACGGTCACCAATCATATATCAACAGTAGCCTACAGTTGTTAACAAGTCTATTTAAAAAGATCAGTTTTTACTTTTTTTGAAATATTGCCAAAGATTCTGCTTTTCTTAATTCCAGTGGGTGACTGTTCCACAGTTTGGGTCCAAACACTGAGAATCTGCAATCTCCACATCTTGTTAGGGGGATGGGCAACTGGTGCATGTCCTCTGATCTTAGAGACCGAGTTGGTTGATATTTTGCGTTAACTTATTCCTCAAATATCCCTGTGCCAGGCCGTTCAAACACTGAAATATTAGACAGCTGACTTTAAACTTAATGCGATCCTCTAGCTGCTAACCAATGAATGGACCGCCGTAGCCCAGATATTGGGGTAGATTTTGATACCCCAAAGACTAGTAAAAACAGAGGTCAAGGGGCCACAGGTTCAGCGGTCATTTGTGGTGTCGGGTTTGAGTCTGTCTAGCAGCGGATCAATTCAGGATAAGTCACATGGACCCACCACCAGACTGGACCGAGCACTGGAACCACCACTGGACAGGACTGACCACTGGAACCACCACTGGATCAGACTGACCACTGGAACCACCACTTGACAGCCACAATGCTCGAGGACACCTAAGGCACTTCATGTGCAGTCAGATGCTTTGATGATCCAGCACAGGGTCAGGCAGGCTCCAGGCCACAGGATGTTTGAACACAAGCTCCAGGCAGGCCTCTCTTCACAGCAGAGACCACAGACAACCAGGTCTGGGTCCCACAAGGAATGTATCTAAGGATTCTTCAGCCTGCAGGAGGGATTGTGCCCAGCCAGCAGCAGTGTCCCTTTTGAGGGTGGCCCAGACTCTGGGAAGTTCTAGCATTATTTCAGAGGTTCAGAGAGAGCAGGACGGCTCTGCAGGGCTTAGACTGGTTGAGCCCACCAGTCTGAGGAAGGAAAGAACACAGAGAAGGCCTCCCCTCTATAGAAGGTTTACCAGAGGTCCCTAGTAGATGGTTCCAATGTCAAACATTCAGAATGGCTCCAGACTCTTCTCCTTATCTCCCGAATCCCGCTCTTCTTTTATAAGGATCTGCAACATTCAAATAGAAAGATGCTATTGAATCATGGACAGCCAGCTTCCCCACATCTGCCCAACAACAGCTGCCCAGGCATCTCCTGGCTGGAATGTAGATTGGCCAGGCAGCCGCAACACTCAGATTCATCCAGCTGGGACACGCATTGCACTGACCGAAAGTCAATGGCAAGAATGTGAAGTTCATGACCAAGTATAGCCATTTCCAGCCTGACAGGGTAGGAAGATGACCAAAAACCAAAGTGGCACTGACAACAGGTCTTGTACCACAAGGAGCAGCCATTTTGAGTGTATGATACTCAAGAAGGCATTATCGCTGTAAAACAATGGTAAATGCTAGGGCACCATAAAACAAAGTAAACATAGGTTCAATGCCACCAGCCTATTCTCAGCACATCTAAAAGGGTAACAAAACTTACCTAACAGTAAAAGAAAAGGGATTCGCATTTTCCTCTGCAGCACTTCACTTAAGCTGGTATGTGCTATATTAAAACAAACAAATAAAGGTAAAACGAAATGGGTGAATCACTCCCTGCACTGGGAGTCATAAAGGCTACCCAGTGCCCCCCAAACAACATCAGTAAAGCAAGTGAGAGAGGCTAAAATTACCTCACTCACCCTGAAGACCAGCCCAAAATCCAAGTCCAAAACATATATGCCGGGGCATTCATTGAAGTCAATGGAGGGAAAGTGACAAACAGTGAAAATTCCCCTAAAAGTCATGTCCCGAAGAGTTGACAAGGCAGTAACTCTGAATTATCTGCATCTCCGCAAGTTTAAAACTAAAGGCGAGTCAAAGGGAGAGGTTGCCCAGATAGCCTCAATCTTGCTTGAAGAACCTCAGATGGCTGCCCCGACTCATGGAACTTCAGCCATTGCTCGGAAAATAACTGAACTTGGCATACAAGGATCAAGCCACAACATCAGATGTCCCACCCTGCTAATTTAAATGATGGAGTGACAGCGACATGATATTTAAAACTCCAGGCAGGTGACATGTCCTGCTCTTCCCACTTACAGCCCATGCTCTTACAGCGGTGTCCACGCAAGGTCAAGGCCTAGCATCACAGTGAAAAAAGAGGTCTCAGGATATGCTGGCATGGGCTACATGCCCAATGAGCCATGCAAGGCCAGGGGTGTTTTTCTTCCCTAGCCATTGAATATGCAAACTGGGGTGTCTGATGGTCAAATGTCTTTAGGTGGTGCTCTGTACTTCCCCCACACATCCATAGGGCCCAGGGCATGAGGTGGTGGTAGTCCAACTCCACCCGAATTTGAGGAACCAGAATGCTCTTCCTGCTTCCTAATTGCCTAGTGCACGTGAGCCAGAGGGTCATCGCTGCAGCGTGCAAGGAAGTGGAGTCCGGGGCTGTAGGTAAGAAAAAACGGTTTGTATGTATGTATATATGTGTGTGTGCTTTGTGGCAAGCAAGAAGTAGGACTGGGACTCTGGGACATCATGGGCCCAGATCTTTATTGTGATTTCTAACAGTCTAATCTCTTGGACAGCTTCAAAGAAAATAAAAAAAACGAAATAATAACAACTAACTAAGAGGCATTTTCCCTATTCTAAAACCCAAAGGTTCACAGAAAACACACTACTGTCAAGAGGTCTCAAAACATAAAGTCCCTAGCCCAAATCCTAAACTAGCCTGCTACTTTCCTAGAAAAATTAACACACATGGGTCTAAAAGGTTTAACAACTAAAAAGAGGATTGCTTCTGATCAAGGTTTACTCCCACTCTGGTTCCCCTAGATCAAATGTTTTTGAGGTGTGGGTATAAGGGCTAAGTGTTCCGTCTTACTTGAGATATTCCAGTCTCACTTTCTGGCCACCTCAGGGTGCCATTATTACTTGTTTACCCCACTCTGGGTGGTTTCTTTTCCACTCTAGGGCTTCACACTCTCCTTCACTCTACCATAGGCTAGCACAGACTGCCTTTCCTCAGAGGGGTAAAAGGTATCTTCTCCCCTTCTGGGTTCAGCTGGACTCTCTCAGATGTCCCTCTTCAGCACAGCAGGGTAACTACCAAGCTGAGGTAGTCTGCCTTCCCTTGCGTCAGGCTTCTTCTTTAATCTTTCACCTAAAACAGGGAAGCAGTCCCCAGCTGAGACAACTTGCCACTGAACTGACTCTCCTTTTATACAGTCCTTTCTCCACTAGCCAACGTCTGATTGGCTGAACTGTTCAGCTTCTTCATTGGTGGAAGTAGTGCTTAAATCATAGGACTCCTGGGGTAGTGTGTCCCCTATTGGCCATTAGAATATCAGTTGAGTCATTTAAGAGTTTCAAGTGGTAGGTATGGCTTTCTTTGTTCCGCTGGCTCTGTTAAATAAGCTTTTATTTTTACCATGCATGTGCAGTACCGTTTTCATTTTATTATTCATTTAAATTCAATTTACCCAAGGTCCTTCATGGGGAATTGAACCCAGGTTTCTTTACATGGGAGGTAACAATTCTACCACTATGCTACTCAGTTCTGAGGGAAACTGAAACCTTTTTCCTGCAGCTGATAAGTGTTTTTCTCACTCCATTCTGACAGCGTATCTTGCAGCATGTTGTTGGCTTGACCATTGAGATAGTGTGTACATTGTATGGGTTAATTTATGAATGTGCATGCGTTTGTGCAGGCCGGTAGAGTTCTTCTGATTAGGGGGTACATTTGTGCAATGGAAACCAACATGGACATTTCTCCTTATAGAGGCAAATGTTTTTACCAGAATTATGGGCAAAGTCCAACATATGTATTTGTATGTGGGGGTAGCAAGGGTACTTTGGTATAGGCAGAATGGACATGTTTTCCAACAGTGGCATGATTGTAGTACTGATATGGGCAAGGCCAACATGATAAGTGTTATTGTGTGGTCTGTGGTAGATCAGAAAGAGGACGCAAACAACTAGACCTGTTTTACATTTTTTGAGTTCTAGTAAAGTAAAACAAAATACCCCAATTAGCCCTATTGCTATGGCGGAGGTTCCCTATTCTGAGAAAATAACAACAATGTGCTCATAGGGATGTCTTACAGAACTCAACTTTGTCCTGAGCCCAAACCTATGCTATATTTCATACTGGCCTTCCCACTAAAAAATATAATCACTTGGCATATGGTGGCTAGTGCATGGCCACCTCCTAAGAAAGTCTCTGGAAATAGTTCTATTGACTTCCCAGTATTTCCTGTGCAGTTCAAGCAAACCACAAATCTTTTGGATTTCAATACAAGTACAATGGGTGCACTCCTGTGACCTTCCACCAAGTTTTGGTTAGCTGCAACAGTTAATCTCTTAGTTGAATGTGATGGTCATTTAATTGTTCAACTGCTGTCTCATGCTCATCCCATCCCCCAAAGGCATCTCAGATTTATACCAATAGTAAATTATTGTGGCCCAACGGGGTCTGTCTGGCTCTACTAGGCATTTTGGGATGTTATAGACTTCCACTCCTTCTGACTGGCTGGGATTCGTAGCCTGGACTGGACTCTGGGCTCTCAACCATGTTTTCTCCTCTTTTGGATTGTTTCGTTTCTCGGTATCAGCAGAAAAAAATCGGGAAAAAAACACATGCAAAAAAAAGCTGAATTCGGCAGTGCAAAAAATAATGAAAACCCATAATGATGATCAATGGGAGCAGGGGTGCCCCTGCACCTCTTGATTGACATTAGGAGTATTCTGGGAAGGCGTGGTGTCCCCACTTCCATACAAGGGAAAGCAGGGGACAAAGAGTTTCTAAAAGAAAAAGAAAAGGACCCTACAGCAGAAGTTCCACCTCTCAATGGGGAGGCGGAACTCAGGTTTGCAGGGTCTGCGTAGCAGTGAAGGAGTACAGGTAAGTTGGGTGCCGAATGTAAGTATTGGTGTTTTTTTCATAATCGAAATAATCAGGTATACACTAGTTTCTAAACACCCTTCTTGGGTATCTCTCTTAATCTCTCGTTTCAGTGAACCCGTTTCGGGTTATGTTTTTCAAGTTCACCACCTTTGGGAGTTCTGTTTGCTTTCTGGTTTCTGGTAACCCTTTGTGGGGTGTGGCTCTCAACTTCTCTCCCTTTGGGTATTTCACTTGATTTTTTGCTGTTTTCTAATAACCCTTTTTGGGCTGTGGTTTGTAAATTCACTCCGTTTCGGAATTTCATTCAATTTCTGTTCTCTGATATACCTCCTAGGTTATGGCTCTCAGCCTCTCAGCTTCACCACCTGTGGGTATTTCACTTAGTCTGTGGGATCTTCTAGGCAGAGACATAGGCAGAGGCTTAGCTAGGATTGTCCAACAAGTGGGGCCTGAAACAAATGTAGTTGGGTCCACGGCAGTGACATTAATATCTGTAAATTCCCACACACTGCTGCGGACTGGGCGTTGACAGATTTTTGGGTGGGCCTTGCCTGCTCAAACCCTACCCTGCCTATGGCTCTGCGCATAGGCCCATCTGCCCTCTTTGGTACTTGGTCCACTTTCTCAGCACTCTGGATTCCTGTCATTCAATCCTTCTGGGACCTTCGAGCCTTGGGCTTTCAGCACTCCTGGGCTCAGCAGCGTTATGCAGATTTTCCACCCACCAAGTATACGTTGTGCCTCCAGGATATGTTGACTCTGCACTACAATGGCAGCTTCCGTTCTGTGCGGTCTCTCTCCAGTTGTTCTGCCCCAAGTGGTCCATTCGTTCTGCATCGGTTCCTCCACACGAGGTATGGGTCTTGTCCCTCATATGTCTCTCCCTGCAACAAGAGACATCATTCAATTGGTCCTGGCATTCTGATCCCAGGGAAGGATCAGCAGTTGAACCAAGCATAGTTAAAGGTCAATTTCCTTAACATGGTTTTCAGCCCTCATGTATGCAATAACACTTCAGGGCATTGATGGTAAGGGAGATGTTACAGATTTGATCACTGGAGAGGCTTTATCCCCCCCATTGAGATCCTGCTTGCACGATCCACTACTGGAATTATGGGCAAAGCCAAGATGATGAATGTTTTTACATGGCCATAGTGGCCTACATTATTACAGCCAGAAAAAACATATTTTCTTACATTGGCATTGAATTTGTACTGCCACTATGGGTAAAGCCAATAGGAGTATATTCTTCCATGGGGATACTGGCATATATCGACTAAGCTAGTATGTACCTTTGTCACTACTGGCATTATGAGCAAAGCAAATATGAGCATGTTCTTACATGGGAATATTGGCATATATTGTTGCAGCCAGCGTGAATATGTATGGGCACAGCCATCATGAACATGTTTTTTATACTGGTATGCCACTTGCCTATATTGTGGACAAAGGCATAATGAAAATGTGTTGGAAGGGCTCCTGCGCACTGTTGGTGACTTGGCATTTATTGGCCTTTTTCATGTATCACCCTACAAATCCAATTGTAAATTGTGCGGCTTGTTACCTATTTTTCAACTGAAAGTGTTCTGGTTAAATGTACCATTCTAAGCAAATATTCAATTACACATTTTTCAAAGGCTCCCACATATTCATGGGAAATGTTTACACCCTTACCATTAAACAATTCACAAGCCACCACTGCATGGGTGAGCTACTAAAGAGATACATACTGTTTATTAAATCTCCCCTTGTATCCCATGTAGACTGGTGCACCTGACATACAGACAAGAAACTCCCTTTGCATTCTGTGAGCGAAAGTGGTAGCTAAAACTCCAGTACACTAAACTCCATTAAATCAAGATTACACAAAAACTTTGTTGTACAAGGTTTCTAATGGATGGGACTTTCACCGTGCAGCAAGGCCCCACTCCCACTCCCACTCCTAAATAACTCAGTTGTTTTTAACAGCTGAACTGAAGAGGCGAGGCATCTAATTTAAGCCTTTCACATACTAAATAATGATGCTAGGTCCCTCCTCGGCAGCAATGTCAACCCAATATATTTATACATTGACATCTTTGATCCAACTATGGATGCACATTAAATAATATACTATTTGACACACAGATCTCTTTCGAGCACGTTTATTAGTGCCATCTTTGAGTCATTGTTTACACCAACACACACAATTACAAGCACATCTTAAGCATATTGTGATACACATTTCATTAGAACTGCATAGGGCTCCAAAGAGTTTTAGTGGATAATACCTTACACTCAGTACATTTAGTAGTTGACAGTAATCACCTGGCTGCAGTCACTTCGTTTGAATAAAATTGAATGAAGTAAAACCAAGGGCAAAGCAGAGCACAGGAGTAGAATTGGATGTCCTTTATAACATGGGGTCATCTGGCAACCCTGGTGACCTTGTGCAGTGCTGCTCCGACCCATCGCCCCTTTGGTCTTTCTTCTCTGCGAGTTAATATATCCACTGGTCTGTCGCCCCTGTAGTCTGTTGCCTCTCTGCTTCCTGGCAGCTCTCGTACATTGCCCTTCTGGTCCTTGGCTCCCTGGTGTGGCGAAATGCTTCACTTTCCCTGTGTGCCCAAAATTCCCATGCTTGCATGGTGTGTCCATGCAAACAAATTCAGCACTGATTGGAGAAAGACATGATGGCAGTAACCATGTTAAACGCATTCTACCACCCACCCTAAACTACAACATATCTCGCCACACACTCCTTCTCTGAAACAACACAATGGAATGTATTCACACCACCAGAAAGTGCACTACATGTTCCCTAAACACCACGCTAACCCACCACAGATACACCAACATAACTCTCCACACTCCTTAGGCGCTGCTCTGACAGACACAACCACACAATTACCATAGCACCCTGGAATGCACATGCTCCAGACAGCTCACAAAATATCTAAAACGTACTCCCCACAGAGAGCCAAATCTTTCCAGATCTGCACAAGTGAACATTACAAACATGCAACCTTGCCCCGCTTCCCCTGGTATAAAACGTGTCCCCTATCCTGCCTCTTGCTCAACCTGAAGATCATAGAAACCATGGCAGAAGGCCTGCTATCCAAGAGTCAAAAACATAGCAAAGCGGGGCAGGCAAAAGAGTGCCGCTGTTTCTCCTTTGGGAGAGAGCGCTGGACAGCCCAGGCAACTTCAGTGAATTGCAGCAGGGGAGGACATTGATGCAGCAGGGGAGGATACTAATGTCTCCCCTGCTATACTCAGATCTCTGGTGCACTAAATGGCTGGTCAGATGTTATAGCTGCCTGTCAAATCAATTGAAATGGCACTGAGGGGGGACTAGTGCAACAATAATGTTATTTTAGGGGACGGTAATGGAGGCCACTAACAGAGAAGCATGAGGATACACCATTTATTCCCTAAAATCAATACATCTGCACCATTGTAAGGTTGTCTTGTTTAAACTAGTATGAACGTAATCACTTATAAGGCCTCCAATGTTATGCAGTGAAGTCAGAGTGAGATGGACGTATTTTCCCGGGATCACACACTGGCTAAATAGTGTAGAGATGTTAACTCACTCTGCAATTTAAGCACTTTATTTAGTTGTATTTAGGTTATGGATTTCAAGGCCTACAATTATATTGTTTTAAAGAGTTTACTTGCAAAATATACAAATTAGAGCAGCCTGACCTGTAAATCCTTATAGAAACACGTTAAGCCCCAGAAGAAAATCAGTGTACCATTATTTTCCAGATCCTTAAAGGAACACTAGAAGTCCCAGAATGCAATAGAATGCAAGCCTGAAACATCTATATAAACACCACTGTACTTTCGCCTCTTTAAGATGCACAATAAAAGATGCTGTGTAAAAAACTCTGTTAGGAATGGAGAGTCTTTGCCGCAAACTTCCAGCTCGTTGTTCTGCATGATGTAAGGAACATTTCAATCTTTATTCTCTTACTCTAACGGATTTTGAAGTCGACACCGATTTGCTAGGCATCTGGGGCTGTTTGTGATCTTTCATGTGGAAATGTCCTATCTGCCTAACACATGCTCTGCTGATAACAAAAATAATGTGTGTGCGAGACCAGGCAGGTTGTGCCTGACGAACCTCTTACTCTGGTGGAGGCTCTGCACTCAGAGTCAGGGAAAGGGTTTAGGCCTGACAACCCCCTATCCCAAAGCAATCTTGGAAAAGACCTTACAGAGTCTGATGCCTGACCCAAGCTCAGACACCCCAAGGCACCATTAGGGGTCGAGTCAAGCTTCCAGGATAAGGAGTAGATTAAAACAACATCCTGGCAAGAAAGACTTCTTGGAGCCAGGAAAGAAGTGCAAGGCGCTTAAAACCCCATAGATTGGGAGGGTCCTTTCCCCCAGGAGAGCAGCAACTAAAGAAGAGAGGGAAGGATGGAGGGCCAAGGTCTTGTAGAGGGTCTTGATTTCTTCATGCTCTGTTGAATTCCCACAACACAAACTCATTTCAACTTAATCCCCTAGTTTTCAGTTTTTTAGTAAAGGTTCTTGAGTCTCGGAACGTGGCCTCGAGTCCTCTATTGATACCTCGTCCTCGACAGTACCAACAACAAAATGAAACACAGGATGGTCAGTAGTAACTGTGGTCCTGCCAGTGCCAAAGAGCGTGTACTACCATGTGACATGCAGTTTTAAAAGGGTTAAAGGAGTTATGATTGCATACTTCAATGATTATGTATGGTGTTCCATACCTTAAGCGAGGTGCTCCTTGCGACCCCTGTATTTCCCGTGCCATATTTCCTTCACAGTGTTTTCACGGGTGGGGATCTTGTGCTGCACCAATGCCTCACTTTGCAGGGGAACCTCCCATTCACCCCACCTGACCCTGATTCACCTTCACACGTCTACCTGTCTTTACCCCCCCATTGTCACTGCTCTGCATCACAAGGAAGGTGGGTGGTGTCTCTTCTTTAACCAATTGCACCATGCTCCCCAACTTTCACACCCCCACTAACTCTCTTCCCGCCCTCTTTCCCCCACTAGCACCCTCGCTCCCCTCTCCGGATCACCTTGGGGGCAGCATGTCCTGTCCTGCTGTCAATCCTTCTCTCCTGCTCCCGGCTTCAATCCCACACACCCTGCCCCACTGCCTCGCTACTGCACAGTGGGGGCCCTGCAGAGGTCCAATCCGCTAGTATAGCGGCCCGCCATTGCACATGCTCTGATGAACCAGTGCACTGTGCCACATTAAGCAATCCAAAGACATGTCAACCAGCCAACACACATGTTTGGTTTATGCAGTGGATTTGATGTCCCACATGTTCATTCAAACATATGATGTCAAAAAGACACAAGAGACACATATAAGCACACACAGTTAACATACTCTGATGACCACTGTAAGCCATCATTGTAATCATTGGAGTCTTCATTGCAAATGGGGGCGAGTGAATGGGAAAGGTTTTCGGGGTTCAAGAACGTGAGCCTCTGTATGCTTGGGGTTGACATGCATGTCCACTCGTCTGTGACTGTCCCCCCACTACCACTGAGAGCACACTCCAACTAGACACTTCCTGGTGGGAAGCTAAGCACATCACCAGCAACACGTGCGAGCACCGGCCACATTGCTTTCTTGTTTGGCCAATACAATATTGGCGGCTCACCAGGTGTGATAAGCTGCTGATCAGGAGAAAGTACTCACATACGGTCCCAGAAATGCGTGTCACAAAAAGTTGCCATAAGGTAAATGTCGCTGTTCTCGATTTCATGCAGGCGTGGGTCAGTCAGCAAGGACAAGAGCCTTCTGCCACATACTGTCCCCATTTGCTGTGCTGCAACATCTCGCACACACCCTGGACCCCTGCACTAAATATTGCCCTGCCACTGCTCTAGAAGGCAAAGGAGTGGGCGGAGTTTGCTGGGGCCATTTCCTCGTGGCTCACCCTCACAGTTGCCTCCTCTAATGGCCTTAGCAGCTTGCTCATAAGCTGAATCACTTGGCATTGCTTGCTGGGGTCACACTGACTAGTCAATTATAGCAAGTCTTGTTCAATGAGGACTTGAAGCATATAGTGGGTGGAGTTCCCGGAAGTGAGGACCTCCAGCTTGATTTTGTTGCGTGGCAGATGCGTGTCGTAGATGTAGGGCAAAGTGTTCCTAGCAGTGTAGGAGCAGATGAAATGTATCCAGGTCCTCTGAGGACACTGCAGCATGTCAGGAAGGCTGTGGTCTTTCATAACTATGTGTCTCCAAGGTTGAACACAGGAGTGAAGAATGCTATATTGGTTATTTCAATTTGGTCTAGGGCTGCCGCAACAACACTATCATAGGCTTCCATGGCAAAGCCAAACGTAAGGAACCATGAGCCAGGCCTGTCTGTGATCACCAGGGAAGCCTGGTATGTCACCCGACCAACAATCTTCAAGCAGAACATTGATTGTTGACATGGTGTGCTGAAAGACCCATTGCAGCTTGTAGTCTGTGCAGTATGCATTGTGGCAAAGGACACGCAACGTGCAGTTACAATCATGTAGCTGGTGCTTTGCACACTTGCACAGATGTCCATGGTGAGGTGCACCTTCTCAGCTTCCAACTCTTGGGGGTATGTACTGTCGCTCTCTAACAACCTCGCAATACAGCTTGTCAAACGATGTTCTGGAGAATAAGTGACAGCTCAGAATCTTCCCCCAGGGTTCCACGTATGTCATCAGCTCTCATAAGCCATGTTCTTCCACAAAGGACAAGGTCAACAGATCCATAGCAATCATCTTCACTGTTATGGCCTCAAGTTGACAAGCAATATGTTGTTTGCGGCCATAGATGCATTTATTTTCCAAGGCCTCGATCGCAGTTGGCTGACACACGTCCCAATAGCTTTCCATTGCGGTCTTTGCAGCCTGCGTTATATGCCCCTGCACTAGCACCCAACCAGTGTTGTTATTCTTGCTGGCTTGGCTCCACCAATGTGTGGTGGTTTTTCAGGTGGGCTATTTCCTCCGCCATACCCACATGGTAAACTAGCTTGCCACTTCTTCTTACATAAGGCACACATTTCAATGTTGCTCCTGGCTTTGCCAGCAATGAAGTAGTTCCAAACTGCTGACGTGGTGTGTGATGGGGTGATTTGTTGTCAGCTACCTGGAGTCTGGGCACCGAGGGTTGGTGCGGGTGGGGTGCAAGCTTGTGGTTGTAGTTGGGGCAAGCTCCTGGCACAATCCCAGTGTTGTTATGAGTTGCTTGCTGAACGCAGCTCGTGGCCGTGTGCTGCAAATGATTTTATTCAAATCATTAAGAGTCAGAGTCAAACTGATGTGATTCTTATCACCTCTACCTCATAGAGCCTTTCCTCGACCCGAAGGGGAGTGTCCTAGACCCCCACCAGTAGGTGCTTTTGTAGGAATAGAAGTAGACACAAGCAGAAGAGGGTAGGCAACACACCCCTGCAGTGGGCAGCTACTCTGACTCATCTGCACAGGACTGATTTGCTAATGTCACATCTATTTTATTGATGGTCCAGTATGTCAATATACAGTACTTCAAATAGATGCCCCACACATAATGGATATGCTCAAATGCTCAGTAATGAACACCCAATGAATGCTCTTACACACTCATGTATAGTGTAATTATTTTTACTATGCAAAATCTTTATATATGAAGCTGCAAATATGAATGTGTGTATGTTTGTCCAGCTATACAAATCCACACCGTGGAACCCACATCTCCCAAATTTTGCATGGATTCCTCTTTTGTCTGGGGCAAGATTTTAGTCTATGTTGGATGCAGAAAAAGTACATGCAAAACAATTTTGGAAAACCCCCAAAATATTGTACTTTTTTTTTAATCATGCCACTCCAAATATGGGAAATGGCAAGGTTACAGTTTACTTAAGTTCATTCACAAGAAGAGAGCAAAATCAGTACATGTTTTCTTTTCTCCCAATTTTAAGCAAGACTTGCTGACACGAGGACAAGAGCAACATCCTCCAGGGCACATGAGACACCAGTCAATCAGGACACGGGCAACGCCGCGTACCCCAGCTATAAAACATACACAAGGCTTTAGCAGATCCCAATGGTGATACTACTAGTAAGTAATAAAGAAACATTGCCACTAGTAATGTAAGTACACATAACACACGCAATATGAAAACAACTGAATATGCAGCTATCATTGTCATTGCCTCTATCTCTACTCAAGACCAATCAATCATCTCAGAAGCTTAATTACCACTTCAAAAGTAATCAACTGCCTCATCAATTCTCAACACAATCTCATGAAATGGACTGCCTTTCCAAAACCTCTCCTCTTTCTCAGTGTGAAATTATAAATGGGTAAAACAAGCCCCCGTACTCAGTACTGTTCTCAAAGAGTAGGAAGATGAGAGATGGAGGCTGGTTGTCTGAAGGCTTGTGGTTTGCACAATCCAAAAATATCAAATCCAATTGCAAAAACGACCTATCAAAACCATCCTGGCCTCTTAGCAAAAAGCAGCCAAAAAAGGTAAAATTTCTGTAATAAGATTTAGGACGCGCTTCACGGAATATATGCCTGGTTCAAAGTGAATTTGCACTGCTGAAAAGTGACTTTGCACTGCCGACACAAACACTGATTCATGGAACTGTGCAAAGTGTATTTTTGCAGTGCAATGTCTGGGCAAAGTCATTTTGTACTGCATAAATGACCATGCACTGACTTTGCCCAGACTTTGCACTGCAAAAATACACTTTTCACGGTTCCATGAATCGGGGTTTGTGTCGGCAGTGCAAAGTCACTTTTCAGCAGGGCAAATTCACTTTGAACCGGGAAAATACTCCATGAATTGAGCCCTAGGGTCAATTGGAATTGACTATGATGCAAACAGCCAGTCATGAAAACAATATGGCCATAGGTGGGGAGCTGTTTGCCACAGGTAGAAATGCTTTTCTATGCAGCTCAGTCTCAAATAACAGTCCCTCTCAAAAAGCAAAAAGAAAAGTCATTTGAGGTTCAAAAAGCCAAAAATGCAATTTCAGGCGCTTCAAAATCCAGGCATAAAAATAAAGGGATGCTCCCCCCTCCCGTCTCCATAGGCTTGCATTGAAGAGAGTGGTCCAGCCTTCTCCTTGGACGCATCCAGCCTCTGGTCCTGCCTCCAGACTTGTGTCCAGCTCCACAAACAGCTCTCTCTCTCTGGCTGCCCCCACCAGAGGACTGCTTCTTATAGCATTGAAGCATTGTTTACTTAAGCTGCCTCCTCCCCTCCATAGCCAGAAGCTAAAGCATCCCTGCATAGCCAAAAGCTAAGACCTCGCTTGAAGGCTGTAGCTTGATGCTAAATTATCTCTCTAGCCACAAGCTAAGACCTTTACTTGAAGCTTGTAGCTTAAAGTACCTCTTTTGCCAAAACTCTCCCTCACGTCTTCCTAGTCTGGAAGGTTTGTAGTCCTTCATAGTCTTTCAAAGCTTTGTTTTTGTTACAGGGAACACTTGGAACTATTTACTATAACAAACGGAACAATTGGAACACATCCCTAACCATTGGAGTGCGGTCCAGATGTATTGTTATTGTATTGTACCTATTTGTTCCCGAAAAACAGATTAGTCTGGCGCTATGCCCAGCCATTCACATTGAAAGAGAAACTCTGTTCATAATTGTTACTATGGGATCACTGCCTCAATACATTTCAAGTGTATTTTACTTGGTACATGCTAGCATGCCTTATAACTACATGGCTTGAGATATTGCTCAAGCCCAGACATGGCCAAAGTACACGTCAAAACCTTCCTCAGTGTTCTCATCTCTAGAATAGTCATTATTTTCTGAGCCACGCGTGAATCAAGCGGCTACGAGTACTGTTGCTGTTTTTTGGCAGGCTGTCATTGGTGACACTGGCCTCCTGGGGGCCTGCTTTTTAATTGCTCTGAAGAAGCCTTCTCACCATTACTACAGCCTGTAATCGTCCATTGGAGTCAGCAGCAGCATGACCTGAGTTCATGACGTCTGTGGACGCAATGGTGGCAGTCATGCAGAGCCTACAGGCCAACCTACTGTAGTCTTTGAAAAGCAACACACAAAGACTATTAATTTCACTGGAGAGGTTGTAGCTCTGGCTAGATCAATAGAGACAGAGGGGAAAGGCACATGAATGGAATGTGACATACTATTATAGACAGTGACATGTGAGAGCAAAAACAAATATTATGGCAAAGTCACAGGGCATAAAACAGGCAACATGTCCCTAGAGGATAGCTCAGTGGCAGCAACACAGGTTCGAATCCCGGGTCCGCGCTAAGACACCTCTGGGTATTAAGCGCGTTATAAATAACCTATCATATCATATATCTTTCAGTAAGTGGACAACTAATTCTGCAAAAAAGTATACATTTTCAAAACGAGTGGAAAGGCATGCACACCAAATTCCTCATAATATCCTAAATATTTTCTTGCGGAATGCCCGGTACATTACAGCGTATTTCTAATGGTTCCTTCTTCTTAGATTTTTTTTCTTCCACACACACATACATTTTGTTGTATTTTTTAAGTAATACTTAAAACAACTTTCCTCCTACACAACCCTGCGAGAAACCAGAAATGCAATTGTTTTCCCAAATGCTCAACCATGTTATTATACAAACAATCCAGTCCCATATAGTCTATAATTAAGTCTACTTGACCCATACACAACACATATCACGATGAGAGACACTAGGTACCTGCAGTGAAGTCACACTCATTGAAACTAAGTGGCCAAACAGGAGCAAGAGAAGGAGGAATAATATAATACCCACAGTGAGAGGTAACAATGTACATTAACAGGACACACAACAGCATTGCATGTTTAAACATGAGGTACCCCAAAGTGCGAAACATTGATATGTTCATTAGGGACATAATAACCCACTAACTAAGAGCAGCTACCCAAGGTCCACTGACCCTAAAGTGACTTACTTCTGTGGTCATCAGTAGTAATTGCTGTAGTAGCAGTAATAGTAATAGTAGCAGTAGTAGAAGTAGCAGCGGTTGTTGCAGTAGAAGTAGTGGTGGTAGTAGTAGTACTAGTAGTAGCAGTGGTAGAAGTTGTAGTACTTAGCAATAGTAGTGGCTGTTGTAGTAGCAGTAGCAGTAGTAGTAGCTGTTGTAGGAGTATTAATAGAAATAATTGTAGCAGCAGTAATAGTAGTATTAGTTTTACTAGTAGTTATAGTAGCAGTAATAGTAGTAGTTGTTATAGTAGTTGTAGTAGCAGTTGTAGTAGTAGTTTCTGTTGTTGTAGCAGTCGTAGAAATGTCACTCAGGCATTCCATTTTGTCTGAACACTGACACAACCTCATATACCTATAGTACCACAGGTGTGTCAAAGACTGTGGTAACCTTTGGTGATTGAGTCACAGTTAAAATGTAAAGGGCCAACACCCAGGGTTGTTGTGGGCATTCCAAAATGTTTTTAATTATTTTTCAATAGATGGCCCATTAAGAACCTATAAGGCCTGAAATTGAGAATGTTTAATGTGGGGCTTCCTTGCAACCCAAATTCACTCAATCGCGAAATTAAAATGTATTATGAAAAGCTTTAGATTTTGCCATAGAAAAGTAGGAGCATGAAACAAGGGCATTTCTGTGAAGTGTGGGGTAGTGAATTTTGGGGCAAATTTCGGCTATTTCACTTCACAGATGAATATTTCACCCAAACCTATTACTTTGCTTGTGATAAGATGGCTGATATTATTCTACATTGTATCGAGTTGACAAGATGGTATTCCAGAAAACCTTGGTACCATTTTTGGATTACATGTGTACGTACAAGGGTAGGCTGAAGGTCTGACACAGTGGATTGGAGGTGTCAGAGTTGTCCTATTAAGGAGAAGGCAACTTTTTAAAATTTATTTTTTATTTGGCATTTAGTTTGAAACCAAACCTTTACCATTGGAACAAGTGTACTGATCGACTCAAACATAAAAAAACATAATTCAAAGCAAAAGTTCAAAGCAGAGTTTGAAACAGAATTCGTAACTGAGTCCAAGAGATAAAACAGGCCATCTTGCCCGGGCGGTGCTTGATGCAATGGTGTTCTGTAGTTTCTATCACGCAACACACCAAAGCAACCGCCCGTTTATTTGGTGGTTCTGCTATTTTGCTGGTCATACTTCATAACCCTCCATGATTTCAAAGGAAGTTTTTAGCAAGCAAGTAAGCAAGCAAGCAAGTAAGACCAATGCCAATGATAGCTTTATCCCTGTTGTCAATATGTACCAAAGTTCCGCTACATTCATTGGCAAAACATCACTAAGTGATTAAGGGTTTCATTGTCCACGCCACACAGTCTGCATTTAAAGTTTATCTCCGCAGTTGGATTCCTAACTTCTGTGACTGCTCTGGGTAGCAGATTAAGTCTGAAGTGCAATAATTGTTGTCGGAGGTGAGCATGAGGGAATTTAGTCAAGTATATTGGTAATTGACCGTTTGCCCTAGTTTCCAGGATAGGCCTTCCATATACTTTAAATGTACTTCTTGCCTCCAGTGAGGTGATCCAATCTAAGTCCAAAATGTTTACTACTGCTACTTTTGTAACCCCCATACTGATATGGGTGTCCAAGTTTACATCCCTACAGCAATTTTCCAAGAGACATCTGATGGCTAAATACATATGTGGGGCAAGGGAGGGTGGTGATGGGGATGAAGGCCATCTCTCAGCTTAACCTTCTTTCCAATTCTGTTGGCTGTCTCCATGACCACCAGTCTGGCTTCAGAGCTGCCAGAAGCACGGAAACTGCTCTCCTGAACATCCGCGAAGATCTGCTCTCCAACCTTGACTCTAACATTCCCTCTGTCCTCATCCTCCTCGATCTCTCTTCTGCCTTCAACACGGTCAACCGTACCATCCTGCTCAACCGTCTCCGTGAAAACCTGGGTATTACTGATCAGGCTCTGGCCTGGCTGACCTCTTTCCTCTAAGATCGACCCTCCCAGGTCCAACTTGGGTCCTTCCTTTCATCTATCTTCCTCTCAACCTGTGGTGTTCCCCAGGGGTCTAACCTCTTGCCCTGGCTTTTCAACCAATATCTGGCAACTCTCGCCCACTCCATTGCCACTTTCTGCTCGAACTTCCAATGCTACGCTGACGACACTCAACTCATTTGCAGGCTGCCCTCTGCCACCTCCTCTCCCTCTCTCATCTCTGATTGCCTAACTGCCATTCAAGATTGGTGTGCCACCAATGATCTTTGTCTGAATGCCAGCAAGACGGAGATCTTCCTCATCAGCATACCTTCACCATCCGTTCCCCTCACTCTCTGGCCGGCCTCCCTTGGCCCTCCTCTTACCCCCACCTGCGAGGCTAAGAACCTCGGGATCATCTTTGACTCCACCCTTTCCTTCTCCGCCCACATCCATGAGGTCTCCAAAAGTCAAATTTCCTACTGCACCTCCTCAGAGGTACTCTGCCTTTCCTCTCCTTCCCCCAGAAACTCATGGTATCCCAAGCTCTGGTTCTCTCTAGGTTGGACTATTGTAACAGCCTCTTTCTAAACCTACCTGCCTCTATGCTCCGCCCTCTGCAACTAATCCAGAACAGGACTGCAAGACTTGTCCTTGGCCTCAAGCCCTGGGATCGTATCTCTCCAGCTCTGAAATCTCGCCATTGGCTCCCAGCTGATGCAAGGATTAAATTCAAAACCCTCTGCATTGTCCACAAGGCTTTCTGGGGCCTGGGTCAAAAATACCTTCAGCTACCCCTCTGCAAATACCTCCTCCCTCGAGCTCTTCGCTCCTCTACCTCCAACTCCCTCAGGGTCCGTCGTTTTTCTAAGAAATTAGTGTTATGACCCTTGCCTCTGGCCCTCACTGGCAAGTCAGCATTCCAGTTAGGGCCAGGTCAAAGGCCTTAAAACCTCATACAAGACTCTCTTGGAGTCAGTCCTGGCACCTTTAGCGCCAGGCTCATAACCATCATGAAGACCAACATTAGAATGGGACTATTTACTTGGGACTATTTAACTTGGGGGGGTTCATCCAACATGGAGGCACACACATAGCTTAGTTACAAGGAACTGAGCTATGCAGTCTAGTCTTTTGGGTGTGGCAGGCCTGGGACTACTTTACCTGGACTACTTTTGGCGTGGCAGGCCTCGGACTATTTTACCTGGACTACTTTACCTGTGACTATTTAAACCGCACCCAAACAGCAGAACATGCTTTGCGTTAATCTGCTGTGGGCAGCGTAACGCTCACCATGTCCAGTTCTTTGATGCCAGTTTACCTGAAACCAAGGACCTGCAGAGAGAGAAAGAACACTACGAAACTTATCTGGAACAGTATCCTGTCTTCAATCCATCGCCGACTTCATTTCCACTCACCTGAAGGTACGAACTCCATCATCTGGCACCACATGCATCCTGGAATACCATAACCTGGAAAGAGGAAAAAGAAAGACAGCATTAGTAAGCGTTGTGAGTACCAAGAAAACGCCCTCTCAACAAACCACCCTATGGGGGTTACCCCCAGTAGCAGGACATTACCCTTGTGGCAATTGCACAATGTTTATTCAAACCAAATAACACTGAATGTAGATCTAGGCCTTGAAAAAATGTGGAACATTAATGAACACACTAATTGTAACACGAATAATGTCATTTATTTGATTAAATGTCCATGCAAACGCATGTACATAGGTAAAACCAACAGAAAATGCAGAACAAGGATGATTGGGCATAGGAGCTGTATTAGGAATGAGTTTCAACAAGCTCCTATGGTCAAACATTTTGTGGAAATGAAGTATACTTGCAATGATTTTGAGTGGTGCATCCTTAAACAAATTAAAGGCCAATCGCAAACAGCAATCAACAAGAAACTATTGCATTTAGAACAGAAATTAATTTATCAAAAAGCCATACTAGTGGTCTGAATGAGGGAATTGAATGGCATAATGCCTAATTACATCATTCATGATCGATGTTCAGTTTTGGTTCAGATTATGTGATATGCGATTACTTGATATACTGCCATATGAAGAACAAATGTGTATGTAACTCTTTGTAGTATCATTGTAAGTAAGAACGTTGGCTCATTTGAGTGATATGCAATTTTTTGAAATATCTGCGTGTGGAACTTCTTGCAGGAACTGTGAAAATAAGAATCAATAGGAGTATGTCATCACTTTTTTTGAATTGGGTTCCTTGTTCGACTTAGCTGTAATGCCAGTACTTTGTGTTCTACTTAACTTCAGGGATTATTAGTAGGTTTAGACCAGTAGACGTCCCCTTATGTTTCCCCTTTTCATGATAATACTTGAATTCCTAATCAAACGGAGTGTCAGGATGTCTTACGTTGCTGGGTATCCTTAGCCGGTAAATAGAAGTGACTGTGGCTTCTGTATTTTGAGTTCAGAATTGTACTACGAGTCCCACTGTACCATGGGACATGTACGGACTCACCTATTCTCAGCACATCTAAAAGGGTAACAAAACTTACCTAACAGTAAAAGAAAAAGGGATTCGCATTTTCCTCTGCAGAACTTCACTTAAGCTGGTATGTGCTATATTCAAACAAACAAATAAAGGTAAAAAGAAATGGGTGAATCACTCCCTGCACTGGGAGTCATAAAGGCTACTCAGTGCCCCCCAAACAACATCAGTAAAGCAAGTGAGAGAGGCTAAAATTACCTCACTCACCCTGAAGACCAGCCCAAAATCCAAGTCCAAAACATATATGCCGGGGCATTCATTGAAGTCAATGGAGGGAAAGTGACAAACAGTGACAATTCCCCTAAAAGTCATGCCCCGAAGAGTTGACAAGGCAATAACTGATGTGCATTTCCGCAAGTTTAAAACCATAGACGAGTCAAAGGGAGAGGGTGCCCAGATAGCCTCAATCTTGCTTGAAGAACCTCCAATGGCTGCCCCGACTCATGGAACTTCAGCCATTGCTCGGAAAATAACTGAACTTGGCATACAAGGATCAAGCCACAACATCAGATGTCCCACACTGCTAATTTAAATGATGGAGTGACAGCGACATGATATTTAAAACTCCAGGCAGCTGACATGTCCTGCTCTTCCCACTTACAGCACCTGCTCTTACAGCGGTGCCCACGCAAGGTCAAGGCCTAGCATCACAGTGAAAAAAGAGGTCTCAGGATATGCTGGCATGGGCAGGTAAAACAGAACTACTGGGAGCGATTTGCCACTGATCAATCTCATGGGTGCAAGGGCAGCTCGTCCAAAGTGGGCGATGGGGTGCGGACCCGACACATATTTTTGAGAAACCAAGCTAGCCCAGTGAAAACATTGAGTTTTCTCTCAGTTCCCTCAAGCAGCTGCGGTCGCACTCCTTGGCTGGCTTTACTGTGTAGGGAAATGTGGTTTTCCTTTGACAGTAGTACCCCAGCGTACATGCCCAATGAGCCATGCAAGGCCAGGGGTGTTTTGCTTCCCTAGCCATTGAAGATGCAAACTGGGGTGCCCGATGGTCAAATGTCTTTAGGTGTTGCTCTGTACTTCCCCCACACATCCATAGGGCCCAGGGCATGAGGTGGTGGTAGTCCAACTCCACCACGAATTTGAGGAACCAGGATGCTCTTCCTGCTTCCTAATTGCCTAGTGCACGGGAGCCAGAGGGTCATCGCTGCAGCGTGCAAGGAAGCGTCTGGAGTCCGGGGCTGCAGGTAAGAAAAAACGGTTTGTATGTATGTACATGTGTGTGTGTATTGTGGCAAGTAAGAAGTAGGACTGGGACTCTGGGACATCATGGGCCCAGATCTTTATTGTGATTTCTAACAGTTAGTCTGATCTCTTGGACAGCTTCAAAGAAAATAAAAAAACGAAATAATAACAACTAACTAAGAGGCATTTTCCCTATTCTAAAACCCAAAGGTTCACAGAAAACTCACTACTGTCAAGATGTCTCAAAACATAAAGTCCATAGCCCAAATCCTAAACTAGCCTGCTACTTTCCTAGAAAAATTAACACACATGGGTCTAAAAGGTTTAGCAACTAAAAAGAGGATTGCTTCTGATCAAGGTTTACTCCCACTCTGGTTCCCCTAGATCAAATGTTTTTGAGGTGTGGGCATAATGGCTAAGTGTTCCGTCTTACTTCAGATATTCCAGTCTCAATTTCTGGCCACCTCAGGGTGCCATTATTACTTGATTACCCCACTCTGGGTGGTTGCTTTTCCACTCTAGGGCTTCACACTCTCTTTCACTCTACTATAGGCTAGCACAGACTGCCTTTCCTCCAGCTCCTCTGGGCTGCTGGATCATAGGGGTAAAAGGGATCTTCTCCCCTTCTGGGTTCAGCTGGACTCTCTCAGATGTCCCTCTTCAGCACAGCAGGTTAACTACCAAGCTGAGGTAGTCTGCCTTCCCCTGCTTCAGGCTTCTTCTTTAATCTTTCCCCTAAAACAGGGAAGCAGTCCCCAGCTGAGACAACTTTCCACTGAACTGACTCTCCTTTTATACAGTCCTTTCTCCACTAGCCAACTTCTGATTGGCTGAACTGTTCAGCTTCTTCATTGGTGGAAGTAGTGCTTAAATCATAGGACTCCTGGAGTAGTGTGTCCCCTATCGGCCATTAGAATATCAGTTGAGTCATTTAAGAGTTTCAATTTACCTTCCAGTTTAACTGGTTTACTCCTCCTCAGTAGGTGGTAGGTATGGCTTTCTGTGTTCCGCTGTCTCTGTTAAATAAGCTTTTATTATTACCATGCATGTGCAGTACCGTTTTCATTTTATTATTCATTTAAATTCAATTTACACAAGGTCCTTCATGGGGAATTGAACCCAGGTTTCTTTACATGGGAGGTAACAATTCTACCACTATACTACTCAGTTCTGAGGGAAACTGAAACCTTTTTCCTGCAGCTGATAAGTGTTTTTCTCACTCCATTCTGACAGCGTATCTTGCTGCATGTTGTTGGCTTGACCATTGAGATAGTGTGTACATTGTATGGGTTCATTTATGAATGTGCATACGTTTGTGCAGGCCGGTAGAGTTCTTCTGATTAGGGGGTACATTTGTGCAATGGAAACCAACATGGACATTTCTCCTTATAGAGGCAAATGTTTTTACCAGAATTATGGGCAAAGCCAACATATGTATTCGTATGTGGGGGTAGCAAGGGTACTTTGGTATAGGCAGAATGGACATGTTTTCCTACAGTGGCATGATTGAAGTACTGATATGGGCAAGGCCAACATGATAAGTGTTATTGTGTGGTCTGTGGTAGATCAGAAAGAGGACGCAAACAACTAGACCTGTTTTACATTTTTTGAGTTCTATTAAAGTAAAACAAAATACCCCAATTAGCCCTATTGCTATGGCGGAGGTTCCCTATTCTGAGAAAATAACAAAAATGTGCTCATAAGGATGTCTTACAGAACTCAACTTTGTCCTGAGCCCAAACCTATGCTATATTTCATACTGGCCTTCCCACTAAAAAATAAAATCACTTGGCATATGGTGGCTAGTGCATGGCCCCCTCCTAAGAAAGTCTCTGGAAATAGTTCTATTGGCTTCCCAGTATTTCTTGTGCAGTTCAAGCAAACCACAAATCTTTTGGATTTCAATACAAGTACAATGGGCGCACTCCTGTGACCCTCCACCAAGTTTTGGTTAGCTGCAACAGTTAATCTCTTAGTTGAATGTGATGGTCTTTTAATTGTTCAACTGCTGTCTCATGCTCATCCCATCCCCCAAAGGCATCTCAGATTTATACCAATAGTAAATTATTGTGGCCCAACGGGGTCTGTCTGGCTCTACTAGGCATTTTGGGATGTTATAGACTTCCACTCCTTCTGACTGGCTGGGATTCGTAGCCTGGACTAGACTCTGGGCTCTCAACCATGTTTTCTCCTCTTTTGGATTGTTTCGTTTCTCGGTATCAGCAGAAAAAAATCGGGAGAAAAACACATGCAAAAAAAAGCTGAATTCGGCAGTGCAAAAAATAATGAAAACCCATAATGATGATCAAGGGGAGCTGGGGTGCCCCTGCACCTCTTGATCGACATTAGGAGTATTCGGGGAAGGCGTGGTGTCACCACTTCCATACAAGGGAATGCAGGGGACAAAGAGTTTCTAAAAGAAAAGAAAAAGAAAAGGACCCTACAGCAGAAGTTCCACCTCTCAATGGGGAGGCGGAACTCAGGTTTGCAGGGTCTGCGTAGCAGTGAAGGAGTACAGGTAAGTTGGGTGCCGAATGTAAGTATTGGTGTTTTTTTCATAATCGAAATAATCAGGTATACCCTAGTTTCTATACACCCTTCTTGGGTATCTCTCTTAATCTCTCGTTTCAGTGAACCCGTTTCGGGTTATGTTTTTCAAGTTCACCACCTTTGGGAGTTCTGTTTGCTTTCTGGTTTCTGGTAACCCTATGTGGGGTGTGGCTTTCAACTTCACACACCCTTTGGGTATTTCGTTTGCTTTCTGGTTTCTAAAAACCTCTCTCAGGCCATGGCTCTCAACTTCACCCCCTTTGGGTATTTCGTTTGCTTTCTGGTTTCTAAAAACCTCTCTCAGGCTATGGCTCTCAACTTCTCTCCCTTTGGGTATTTCGCTTGTTTTTTTGCTGTTTTCTAATAACCCTTTTTGGGCTCTGGTTTGTAAGTTCACTCCTTTTCGGAATTTCATTCAATTTCCGTTCTCTGATATCCCCTCGTAGGTTATGGCTCTCAGCCTCTCAGCTTCACCACCTGTGGGTATTTCACTTAGTCTGTGGGATCTTATAGGCAGAGACTTAGGCAGAGGCTTAGCTAGGATTGTCCAACAAGTGGGGCCTGAAACAAATGTAGTTGGGTCCACTGCAGTGACATTAATATCTGTAAATTCCCACACACTGCTGCGGACTGGGCGTTGACAGATTTTTGGGTGGGCCATACCTGCTCAAACCCTACCCTGCCTATGCCTCTGCACATAGGCCCATCTGCCCTCTTTGGTACTTGGTCCACTTTCTCAGCACTCTGGATTCCTGTCATGCAATCCTTCTGGGACCTTTGAGCCTGGGGCTTTCAGCACTCCTGGGCTCAGCAGCGTTATGCAGATTTTCCACCCACCAAGTATACTTTGTGCCTCCAGGATATGTTGACTCTGCACTACAATGGCAGCTTCCGTTCTGCGCGGTCTCTCTCCAGTTGTTCTGCCCCGAGTGGTCCATTCGTTCTGCATCGGTTCCTCCACACGAGGTAAGGGTCTTGTCCCTCATATGTCTCTCCCTGCAACAAGAGACATCATTCAATTGGTCCTGGGATTCTGATCCCAGGGAAGGATCAGCTGTTGAACCAAGCATAGTTAAAGGTCAATTTCCTTAACATGGTTTTCAGCCCTCATGTATGCAATAACACTTCAGGGCATTGATGGTAAGGGAGATGTTACAGATTTGATCACTGGAGAGGCTTTATCCCCCCATTGAGATCCTGCTTGCACGATCCACTACTGGAATTATGGGCAAAGCCAAGATGATGAATGTTTTTACATGGCCGTAGTGGCCTACATTATTACAGCCAGAAAACCATATTTTCTTACATTGGCATTGAATTTCTACTGCCATTATGGGTAAAGCCAATAGGAGTATATTCTTCCATGGGGATACTGGCATATATCGACTAAGCTAGTATGTACCTTTGGCACTACTGGCATTATGAGCAAAGCAAATATGAGTATGTTCTTACATGGGAATATTGGCATATATTGGTGAAGCCAGTCTGCACATGTATGGGCACAGCCATCATGAACATGTTTTTTATACTGGTATGCCACTTGCCTATATTGTGGACAAAGGCATCATGAAAATGTGTTGGAAGGGCTCCTGCGCACTGTTGGTGACTTGGCATTTATTGGCCTTTTTCATGTATCACCCTACAAATCCAATTGTAAATTGTGCGGCTTGTTACCTATTTTTCAACAGAAAGTGTTCTGGTTAAATGTACCATTGTAAGCAAATATTCAATTACACATTTTTCAAAGGCTCCCACATATTCATGGGAAATGTTTACACCCTTACCATTAAACAATTCACAAGCCACCACTGCATGGGTGAGCTACTAAAGAGATACATACTGTTTATTAAATCTCCCCTTGTATCCCATGTAGACTGGTGCACGTGACATACAGACAAGAAACTCCCTTTGCATTCTGCGAGCGAAAGGGGTAGCTAAAATTCCAGTACACTAAACTCCATTGGTTCAAGATTACACAAAAAGTTTGTTGTACAAAATTTCTAATGGATGGGACTTTCACCGTGCAGCAAGGCCCCACTCCCACTCCTAAATAACTCAGTTGTTTTTAACAGCTGAACTCAAGAGGCGAGGCATCTAATTTAAGCCTTTCGCATACTAAATAATGATGCTAGGTCCATCCTCGGCAGCAATGTCAACCCAATATATTTATACATTGACATCTTTGATCCACCTATGGATGCACATTAAATAATATACTATTTGACACACAGATCTCTTTCGAGCACGTTTATTAGTGCCATCTTTGAGTCATTGTTTACACCAACACACACAATTACAAGCACATCTTAAGCATATTGTGATACACATTTAATTAGAACTGCATAGGGCTCCAAAGAGTGTTAGTGGATAATACCTTACACTCAGTACATTTAGTAGTTGACAGTAATCACCTGGCGGCAGTCACTTCATTTGAATAAAATGGACTGAAGTAAAACCAAGCGCAAAGCAGAGCACAGGGGTAGAATTGGATGTCCTTTATAACATGGGGTCATCTGGCAACCCTGGTGACATTGTGCAGTGCTCCTCCGACCCATCGCCCCTTTGGTCTTCTCTGCGAGTTAATATATCCACTGGTCTGTCGCCCCTGTGGTCCGTTGCCTCTCTGCTTCCTGGCAGCTCTCGTACATTGCCCTTCTGGTCCGTGGCTCCCTGGTGTGGCGAAACGCTTCCCTTTCCCTGTGTGCCCAAAATTCCCATGCTTGCATGGTGGGTCCATGCAAACAAATTCAGCACTGATTGGAGAAAGACATGATGGCAGTAACCATGTTAAACGCATTCTACCACCCACCCTAAACTACAAAATATCTCGCCACACACTCCTCCTCTGAAGCAACACAATGGAATGTATTTACGCCACCAGAAAGTGCACTACATTTTCCCTAAACACCACGCTAACCCACCACAGATACACCAACATAACTCTCCACACTCCTTAGGCGCTGCTCTGACAGACACAACGAACAACCAGACAATTACCATAGCACCCTGGAATGCACATTAACCACTGCTCCAGACAGCTCACAAAATATCTAAAACGTACTCCCCACAGAGAGCCAAATCTTTCCAGATCTGCACAAGTGAACATTACAAACATGCAACCTTGCCCCGCTTCCCCTGGTATAAAACGTGTCCCCTATCCTACCTCTTGCTCAACCTGAAGATCCTAGAAACCATGGCAGAAGGCCTGCTATCCAAGAGTCAAAAACATAGCAAAGCGGGCCAGGCAAAAGAGTGCCGCTGTTTCTCCTTTGGGAGAGAGCGCTGGACAGCCCAGGCAACTTCAGTGAATTGCAGCAGGGGAGGACATTAATGCAGCAGGGGAGGATACTAATGTCTCCCCTGCTATACTCAGATCTCTGGTGCACTAAATGGCTGGTCAGATGTTATAGCTGCCTGTCAAATCAATTGAAATGGCACTGAGGGGGGACTAGTGCAACAATAATGTTATTTTAGGTGACGGTAATGGAGGCCACTAAGAGAGAAGCATGAGGATACACCATTTCATCCCTAAAATCAATACATCTGCACCATTGTAAGGTTGACTTGTTTAAACTAGTATGAACGTAATCACTTATAAGGCCTCCAATGTTATGCAGTGAAGTCAGAGTGAGATGGACGTATTTTCCCAGGATCACACACTGGCTAAATAGTGTAGAGATGTTAACTCACTCTGCAATTTAAGCACTTTATTTAGTTGTATTTAGGTTTTCGATTTCAAGGCCTACAATTATATTGTTTTAAAGAGTTTACTTGCAAAATATACAAATTAGAGCAGCCTGACCTGTAAATCCTTATAGAAACACGTTAAGCCCCAGAAGAAAATCAGTGTACCATTATTTTCCAGATCCTTAAAGGAACACTAGAAGTCCCAGAATGCAATAGAATGCAAGCCTGAAACATCTATATAAACACCACTGTACTTTCGCCTCTTTAAGATGCACAATAAAAGATGCTGTGTAAAAAACTCTGTTAGGAATGGAGAGTCTTTGCCGCAAACTTCCAGCTCGTTGTTCTGCATGATGTAAGGAACATTTAAATCTTTATTCTCTTACTCTAACGGATTTTGAAGTCGACACCGATTTGCTAGGCATCTGGGGCTGTTTGTGATCTTTCATGTGGAAATGTCCTATCTGCCTAACACATGCTCTGCTGATAACAAAAATAATGTGTGTGTGAGAGCAGGCAGGTTGTGCCTGGCGAACCTCTTACTCTGGTGGAGGCTCTGCACTCAGAGTCAGGGAAAGGGTTTAGGCCTGACAACCCCCTATCCCAAAGCAATCTTGGAAAAGACCTTACAGATTCTGATGCCTGACCCAAGCTCAGACACCCCCGGGCACCATTAGGGGTGGAGTCAAGCTTCCGGGATAAGGAGTAGATTGAAACAACATGCTGGCAAGAAAGACTTCTTGGAGCCAGGAAAGAAGTGCAAGGCGCTTAAAATCCCATAGATGGGGAGGGTCCTTTCCACCAGGAGAGCAGCAACTAAAGAAGAGAGGGAAGGATGGAGGGCCAAGGTCTTGTAGAGGGTCTTGATGTCTTCATGCTCTGTTGAATTCCCACAACACAAACTCATTTCAACTTAATCCCCTAGTTTTCAGTTTGTTAGTAAAGGTTCTTGAGTCTCGGAACGTGGCCTCGAGTCCTCTATTGATACCTCGTCCTCGACACTACCAACAACAAAATGAAACACAGGATGGTCAGTAGTAACTGTGGTCCTGCCAGTGCCAAAGAGCGTGTACTACCATGTGACATGAGGTTTTAAAAGGGTTAAAGGAGTTATGATTGCATACTTCAATGATTATGTATGGTGTTCCATACCTTAAGCGAGGTGCTCCTTGCGACCCCTGTATTTCCCGTGCCATATTTCCTTCACAGTGTTTTCACGGGTGGGGATCTTGTGCTGCACCAATGCCTCACTTTGCAGGGGAACCTCCCATTCACCCCACCTGACCCTGATTCACCTTCACACGTCTACCTGTCTTTACCCCCCCCATCGTCACTGCTCTGCATCACAAGGAAGGTGGGTGGTGTCTCTTCTTTAACCAATTGCACCATGCTCCCCAACTTTCACACCCCCACTAACTCTCTTCCCGCCCTCTTTTCCCCACTAGCACCCTCGCTCCCCTCTCCGGCTCACCTTGGGGGCAGCATGTCCTGTCCTGCCCTGCTGTCATGTCTTTCCTGCTCCCGGCTTCAATCCCACACACCCTGCCCCACTGCCCCGCTACTGCACAGTGGGGGCCCTGCAGAGGTCCAACCGGCTAGTATAGCGGCCCGCCATTGCACATGCTCTGATGCACCAGTGCACTGTGCCACATTAAGCAATCCAAAGACATGTCAACCAGCCAACACACATGTTTGGTTTATGCAGTGGATTTGATGTCCCACATGTTCATTCAAACATATGATGTCAAAAAGACACAAGAGACACATATAAGCACACACAGTTAACATACTCTGATGACCACTGCAAGCCACCATTGTAATCATTGGAGTCTTCATCGCAAATGGGGGCGAGTGAATGGGAAAGGTTTTCGGGGTTCAAGAACGTGAGCCTCTGTATGCTTGGGGTTGACATGCATGTCTACTCGTCTGTGACTGTCCCCCCACTACCACTGAGAGCACACTCCAACTAGACACTTCCTGGTGGGAAGCTGTCATGCCTGCGCCATGGGCGCATCCATTTACGCTCAATACGGACTATTTGTCTATCATTTATTTGCAACAGTCACTTAGATCCATCTATATTTACTTTGGGAACTTTATTATTTTTCCCACAAACTACGTATACCACAATGCACCTGGCTACAAGCATCGATTCCTGGCTGTTCCTATGGGTTATCAAAGGAACTACACCCCCCAGAAGCCCAAGGGACTTGCCCTGCTTCCACCAGCCCAGGAACAGAAAGGGAGGTGGCCGATTGCCTGCAGGTGTGCTTAGCCAGGTGCAACCAATTAGCCTGCCTCTGTGCTGGGCTAGGCAGTATAAAGGCTGCTGCCTGCAGTGGCTCAGCCTCTTGCATCTGAGAGTCCTTCCTCCACCTTTCGCGTCTTCCTACGGATCCTGTATGCTGTTTACCTTCACTCCTACTTGGACCCTGCCTTGTTGCTTGCTACACCCTGCTGCCTACAGCCCTAGCCTTCTGGGCTCCCTGCCTCAGTCCAGCTCCTCTGGGCTTCCTGCCTTGCAGCCTGTTACACTTCGCTGCCTACAGCCATAGCCTTCTGGGCTCCCTGCCTCAGTCCAGCTACTCTGGGCTTCCTGCCTTGCAGCCGGTTACACTTTGCTGCCCTCCAGCCTCCGCCCTTGCCCTGCCGGGCTCTCCACATTGCAGCCGATCACGCTCTGCTGCCTTCCAGCCTCCGCCCTTGCCCTGCCGGGCTATCCACATTACAGCCGATCATGCTCTGCTGCCTTCCAGCCTCCGCCCTTGCCTTGCCAGGCTCTCCACATTGCAGCCGATCACGCTCTGCTGCCTTCCAGCCTCCGCCCTTGCCCTGCCGGGCTCTCCACATTGCAGCCGATCACGCTCTGCTGCCTTCCAGCCTCCGCCCTTGCCCTGCCGGGCTCTCCACATTGCAGCCGATCACTCTCTGCTGCCTTCCAGCCTTCAGCCCTTGTCTGCTGGGCTCCCTGCTCTGCAGCCTGCCTCACTCCGGCTGCCTTAGCCCTTATCCTCTGGGCTCCCTGCTCTACAGCCTACCTCACTCTGACTACCTACAGCCCTTGTCCTCTGGGCCTTCCTACTTTGCAGCTTATCACACTCCGCTGCCTACTACCTACCTTTTCTGTTGGGTGCTCGGCCTAGCAGCCCTCTACAGTCCTCTGCTACCTTCTACGTTCAGCGGCCCTGTCCCTCAGGGTTCACTCCTTACTGCCCGGCCCTTTTGGGATCCTTGCCGTGCAGCCTGCTTTACTCTGCTGCCCTAAGCCCTTTTCCTCTGGGCTTTCTACCTTACAGTCCTACTCCTGTGGGCTTACTCATTGCTTTCCTGCTCCTCTGAGCTCTCAACCTTGTTCCTTACTGTCCTCTGCTATCCTATCCTGTTACACGACTTTCCCTTCATTTCCTTCTGCTAGTTTGCTATCACCTTCTTTCCTGGATTTGTCTGTAGTATCTTCTCTTGTACTGTTTGTAGACCCTTTTGTACAGAGCTTGTCTGTTGGTTCCCATCAGTCAACCTCTGCCCCTTCCCTTGTCTCGTTTCTACATTACAGACACCCATAGCTGCTGTTCCAAGCCATGAGCAAACAGCGTGGGCCTCTGTTATAGCAAACTGTGCAGAAGGCTAGAGTATTTCCAAGGTTCGTGGAATACTCTTTTCCTATATCTGCATACACCCCAAGAGGGTATTCATTCTGTATCTTTTCCCTTGCTACTCTTGCCTACTCTTCGTTCTCTTTCCTTTCCGCTGTGTGTGTTCTTATCTGTCCACTTTATTTGGCACAACCACCCAAACCCTTTCTGGGTGTCCTGTGCCACTCTTAATAGAGTGCCATCCTTGACAGAAGCTAAGCACATCACCAGTAACACGTGCGAGCACTGGCCACATTGCTTTCTTGTTTGGCCAATACAATATTGGCGGCTCACCAGGTGTGATGAGCTGCTGATCAGGAGAAAGTACTGACATACGGTCCCAGAAATGCGTGTCACAAAAAGTTGCCTTAAGGTTAATGTCACTGTTCTCGATTTCATGCAGGCGTGGGTCAGTCGGCAAGGACAAGAGCCTTCTGCCACATATTGTCCCCATTTGCTGTGCTGCAACATCTCGCACACACCCTGGACCCCTGCACTAAATATTGCCCTGCCACTGCTCTAGAAGGCAAAGGAGTGGGCGGAGTTTGCTGGGGCCATTTCCTCGTGGCTCACCCTCACAGTTGCCTCCTCTAATGGCCTTAGCAGCTTGCCCATAAGCTGAATCACCTGGCATTGCTTGCTGGGGTCACACTGACTAGTCAATTATAGCAAGTCTTGTTCAATGAGGACTTGAAGCATATAGTGGGTGGAGTTCCCGGAAGTGAGGACCTCCAGCTTGATTTTGTTGCGTGGCAGATGCGTGTCGTAGATGTAGGGCAAAGTGTTCCTAGCAGTGTAGGAGCAGATGAAATGTATCCAGGTCCTCTGAGGACACTGCAGCATGTCAGGAAGGCTGTGGTCTTTCATAACTATGTGTCTCCAAGGTTGAACACAGGAGTGAAGAATGCTATATTGGTTATTTCAATTTGGTCTAGGGCTGCCGCAACAACACTATCATAGGCTTCCATGGCAAAGCCAAACGTAAGGAACCATGAGCCAGGCCTGTCTGTGATCACCAGGGAAGCCTGGTATGTCACCCGACCAACAATCTTCAAGCAGAACATTGATTGTTGACATGGTGTGCTGAAAGACCCATTGCAGCTTGTAGTCTGTGCAGTATGCATTGTGGCAAAGGACACGCAACGTGCAGTTACAATCATGTAGCTGGTGCTTTGCACACTTGCACAGATGTCCATGGTGAGGTGCACCTTCTCAGCTTCCAACTCTTGGGGGTATGTACTGTCGCTCTCTAACAACCTCGCAATACAGCTTGTCAAACGATGTTCTGGAGAATAAGTGACAGCTCAGAATCTTCCCCCAGGGTTCCACGTATGTCATCAGCTCTCATAAGCCATGTTCTTCCACAAAGGACAAGGTCAACAGATCCATAGCAATCATCTTCACTGTTATGGCCTCAAGTTGACAAGCAATATGTTGTTTGCGGCCATAGATGCATTTATTTTCCAAGGCCTCGATCGCAGTTGGCTGACACACGTCCCAATAGCTTTCCATTGCGGTCTTTGCAGCCTGCGTTATATGCCCCTGCACTAGCACCCAACCAGTGTTGTTATTCTTGCTGGCTTGGCTCCACCAATGTGTGGTGGTTTTTCAGGTGGGCTATTTCCTCCGCCATACCCACATGGTAAACTAGCTTGCCACTTCTTCTTACATAAGGCACACATTTCAATGTTGCTCCTGGCTTTGCCAGCAATGAAGTAGTTCCAAACTGCTGACGTGGTGTGTGATGGGGTGATTTGTTGTCAGCTACCTGGAGTCTGGGCACCGAGGGTTGGTGCGGGTGGGGTGCAAGCTTGTGGTTGTAGTTGGGGCAAGCTCCTGGCACAATCCCAGTGTTGTTATGAGTTGCTTGCTGAACGCAGCTCGTGGCCGTGTGCTGCAAATGATTTTATTCAAATCATTAAGAGTCAGAGTCAAACTGATGTGATTCTTATCACCTCTACCTCATAGAGCCTTTCCTCGACCCGAAGGGGAGTGTCCTAGACCCCCACCAGTAGGTGCTGTTGTAGGAATAGAAGTAGACACAAGCAGAAGAGGGTAGGCAACACACCCCTGCAGTGGGCAGCTACTCTGACTCATCTGCACAGGACTGATTTGCTAATGTCACATCTATTTTATTGATGGTCCAGTATGTCAATATACAGTACTTCAAATAGATGCCCCACACATAATGGATATGCTCAAATGCTCAGTAATGAACACCCAATGAATGCTCTTACACACTCATGTATAGTGTAATTATTTTTATTATGCAAAATCTTTATATATGAAGCTGCAAATATGAATGTGTGTATGTTTGTCCAGCTATACAAATCCACACCGTGGAACCCACATCTCCCAAATTTTGCATGGATTCCTCTTTTGTCTGGGGCAAGATTTTAGTCTATGTTGGATGCAGAAAAAGTACATGCAAAACAATTTTGGAAAACCCCCAAAATATTGTACTTTTTTTTTAATCATGCCACTCCAAATATGGGAAATGGCAAGGTTACAGTTTACTTAAGTTCATTCACAAGAAGAGAGCAAAATCAGTACATGTTTTCTTTTCTCCCAATTTTAAGCAAGACTTGCTGACACGAGGACAAGAGCAACATCCTCCAGGGCACATGAGACACCAGTCAATCAGGACACGGGCAACGCCGCGTACCCCAGCTATAAAACATACACAAGGCTTTAGCAGATCCCAATGTGCATGTCAGCTACCCGTGCAACGCTGGGTGATACTACTAGTAAGTAATAAAGAAACATTGCCACTAGTAATGTAAGTACACATAACACACGCAATATGAAAACAATTGAATATGCAGCTATCATTGTCATTGCCTCTATCTCTACTCAAGACCAATCAATCATCTCAGAAGCTTAATTACCACTTCAAAAGTAATCAACTGCCTCATCAATTCTCAACACAATCTCATGAAATGGACTGCCTTTCCAAAACCTCTCCTCTTTCTCAGTGTGAAATTATAAATGGGTAAAACAAGCCCCTGTACTCAGTACTGTTCTCAAAGAGTAGGAAGATGAGAGATGGAGGCTGGATGTCTGAAGGCTTGTGGTTTGCACAATCCAAAAATATCAACAAACACTGATTCATGGAACTGTGCAAAGTGTATTTTTGCAGTGCAATGTCTGGGCAAAGTCATTTTGTACTGCATAAATGACCATGCACTGACTTTGCCCAGACTTTGCACTGCAAAAATACACTTTTCACGGTTCCATGAATCGGGGTCTGTGTCGGCAGTGCAAAGTCACTTTTCAGCAGTGCAAATTCACTTTGAACCGGGAAAATACTCCATGAATTGAGCCCTAGGGTCAATTGGAATTGACTATGATGCAAACAGCCAGTCATGAAAACAATATGGCCATAGGTGGGGAGCTGTTTGCCATAGGTAGAAATGCTTTTCTATGCAGCTCAGTCTCAAATAACAGTCCCTCTCAAAAAGCAAAAAGAAAAGTCATTTGAGGTTCAAAAAGCCAAAAATGCAATTTCAGGTGCTTCAAAATCCAGGCATAAAAATAAAGGGATGCTCCCCCCTCCCGTCTCCATAGGCTTGCATTGAAGAGAGTGGTCCAGCCTTCTCCTTGGACGCATCCAGCCTCTGGTCCTGCCTCCAGTCTTGTGTCCAGCTCCACAAACAGCTCTCTCTCTCTGGCTGGCCCCACCAGAGGACTGCTTCTTATAGCATTGAAGCATTGTTTACTTAAGCTGCCTCCTCCCCTCCATAGCCAGAAGCTAAAGCATCCCTGCATAGCCAAAAGCTAAGACCTCGCTTGAAGGCTGTAGCTTGATGCTAAATTATCTCTCTAGCCACAAGCTAAGACCTTTACTTGAAGCTTGTAGCTTAAAGTACCTCTTTTGCCAAAACTCTCCCTCACGTCTTCCTAGTCTGGAAGGTTTGTAGTCCTTCATAGTCTTTCAAAGCTTTGTTTTTGTTACAGGGAACACTTGGAACTATTTACTATAACAAACGGAACAATTGGAACACATCCCTAACCATTGGAGTGCGGTCCAGATGTATTGTTATTGTATTGTACCTATTTGTTCCCGAAAAACAGATTAGTCTGGCGCTATGCCCAGCCATTCACACTGAACGAGAAACTCTGTTCATAATTGTTACTATGGGATCACTGCCTCAATACATTTCAAGTGTATTTTACTTGGTACATGCTAGCATGCCTAATAACTACATGGCTTGAGATATTGCTCAAACCCAGACATGGCCAAAGTACACGTCAAAACCTTCCTCAGTGTTCTCATCTCTAGAATAGTCATTATTTTCTGAGCCACGCGTGAATCAAGCGGTTACGAGTACTGTTGCTGTTTTTTGGCAGGCTGTCATTGGTGACACTGGCCTCCTGGGGGTCTGCTTTTTAATTGCTCTGAAGAAGCCTTCTCACCATTACTACAGCCTGTAATCGTCCATTGGAGTCAGCAGCAGCATGACCTGAGTTCATGACGTCTGTGGACGCAATGGTGGCAGTCATGCAGAGCCTACAGGCCAACCTACTGTAGTCTTTGAAAAGCAACACACAAAGACTATTAATTTCACTGGAGAGGTTGTAGCTCTGGCTAGATCAATAGAGACAGAGGGGAAAGGCACATGAATGGAATGTGACATCCTATTATAGACAGTGACATGTGAGAGCAAAAACAAATATTATGGCAAAGTCACAGGGCATAAAACAGGCAACATGTCCCTAGAGGATAGCTCAGTGGCAGCAACACAGGTTCAAATCCCGGGTCCGCGCTAAGACACCTCTGGGTATTAAGCGCGTTATAAATAACCTATCATATCATATATCTTTCAGTAAGTGGACAACTAATTCTGCAAAAAAGTATACATTTTCAAAACGAGTGGAAAGGCATGCACACCAAATTCCTCATAATATCCTAAATATTTTCTTGCGGAATGCCCGGTACATTACAGCGTATTTCTAATGGTTCCTTCTTCTTAGATTTTTTTTCTTCCACACACACATACATTTTGTTGTATTTTTTTTAAGTAATACTTAAAACAACTTTCCTCCTACACAACCCTGCGAGAAACCAGAAATGCAATTGTTTTCCCAAATGCTCAACCATGTTATTATACAAACAATCCAGTCCCATATAGTCTATAATTAAGTCTACTTGACCCATACACAACACATATCACGATGAGAGACACTAGGTACCTGCAGTGAAGTCACACTCATTGAAACTAAGTGGCCAAACAGGAGCAAGAGAAGGAGGAATAATATAATACCCACAGTGAGAGGTAACAATGTACATTAACAGGACACACAACAGCATTGCATGTTTAAACATGAGGTACCCCAAAGTGCGAAACATTGATATGTTCATTAGGGACATAATAACCCACTAACTAAGAGCAGCTACCCAAGGTCCACTGACCCTAAAGTGACTTACTTCTGTGGTCATCAGTAGTAATTGCTGTAGTAGCAGTAATAGTAATAGTAGCAGTAGTAGAAGTAGCAGCGGTTGTTGCAGTAGAAGTAGTGGTGGTAGTAGTAGTACTAGTAGTAGCAGTGGTAGAAGTTGTAGTACTTAGCAATAGTAGTGGCTGTTGTAGTAGCAGTAGCAGTAGTAGTAGCTGTTGTTGGAGTATTAATAGAAATAATTGTAGCAGCAGTAATAGTAGTATTAGTTTTACTAGTAGTTATAGTAGCAGTGATAGTAGGAGTTGTTATAGTAGTTGTAGTAGCAGTTGTAGTAGTAGTTTCTGTTGTTGTAGCAGTCGTAGAAATGTCACTCAGGCATTCCATTTTGTCTGAACACTGACACAACCTCATATACCTATAGTACCACAGGTGTGTCAAAGACTGTGGTAACCTTTGATGATTGAGTCACAGTTAAAATGTAAAGGGCCAACACCCAGGGTTGTTGTGGGCATTCCAAAATGTTTTTAATTATTTTTCAATACATGGCCCATTAAGAACCTATAAGGCCTGAAATTGAGAATGTTTAATGTGGGGCTTCCTTGCAACCCAAATTCACTCAATCGCGAAATTAAAATGTATTATGAAAAGCTTTAGATTTTGCCATAGAAAAGTAGGAGCATGAAACAAGGGCATTTCTGTGAAGTGTGGGGTAGTGAATTTTGGGGCAAATTTCGGCTATTTCACTTCACAGATGAATATTTCACACAAACATATTACTTTGCTTGTGATAAGATGGCTGATATTATTCTACATTGTATCGAGTTGACAAGATGGTATTCCAGAAAACCTTGGTACCATTTTTGGATTACATGTGTACGTACAATGGTAGGCTGAAGGTCTGACACAGTGGATTGGAGGTGTCAGAGTTGTCCTATTAAGGAGAAGGCAACTTTTTAAAATTTATTTTTTATTTGGCATTTAGTTTGAAACCAAACCTTTACCATTGGAACAAGTGTACTGATCGACTCAAACATAAAAAAACATAATTCAAAGCAAAAGTTCAAAGCAGAGTTTGAAACAGAATTCGTAACTGAGTCCAAGAGATAAAACAGGCCATCTTGCCCGGGCGGTGCTTGATGCAATGGTGTTCTGTAGTTTCTATCACGCAACACACCAAAGCAACCGCCCGTTTATTTGGTGGTTCTGCTATTTTGCTGGTCATACTTCATAACCCTCCATGATTTCAAAGGCAGTTTTTAGCAAGCAAGTAAGCAAGCAAGCAAGTAAGCCCAATGCCAATGATAGCTTTATCCCTGTTGTCAATATGTACCAAAGTTCCGCTACATTCATTGGCAAAACATCACTAAGTGATTAAGGGTTTCATTGTCCACGCCACACAGTCTGCATTTAAAGTTTATCTCCGCAGTTGGATTCCTAACTTCTGTGACTGCTCTGGGTAGCAGATTAAGTCTGAAGTGCAATAATTGTTGTCGGAGGTGAGCATGAGGGAATTTAGTCAAGTATATTGGTAATTGACCGTTTGCCCTAGTTTCCAGGATAGGCCTTCCATATACTTTAAATGTACTTCTTGCCTCCAGTGAGGTGATCCAATCTAAGTCCAAAATGTTTACTACTGCTACTTTTGTAACCCCCATACTGATATGGGTGTCCAAGTTTACATCCCTACAGCAATTTTCCAAGAGACATCTGATGGCTAAATACATATGTGGGGCAAGGGAGGGTGGTGATGGGGATGAAGGCCATCTCTCAGCTTAACCTTCTTTCCAATTCTGTTGGCTGTCTCCATGACCACCAGTCTGGCTTCAGAGCTGCCAGAAGCACGGAAACTGCTCTCCTGAACATCCGCGAAGATCTGCTCTCCAACCTTGACTCTAACATTCCCTCTGTCCTCATCCTCCTCGATCTCTCTTCTGCCTTCAACACGGTCAACCGTACCATCCTGCTCAACCGTCTCCGTGAAAACCTGGGTATTACTGATCAGGCTCTGGCCTGGCTGACCTCTTTCCTCTAAGATCGACCCTCCCAGGTCCAACTTGGGTCCTTCCTTTCATCCATCTTCCTCTCAACCTGTGGTGTTCCCCAGGGGTCTAACCTCTTGCCCTGGCTGTTCAACCAATACCTGGCAACTCTCGCCCACTCCATTGCCACTTTCTGCTCGAACTTCCAATGCTACGCTGACGACACTCAACTCATTTGCAGGCTGCCCTCTGCCACCTCCTCTCCCTCTCTCATCTCTGATTGCCTAACTGCCATTCAAGATTGGTGTGCCACCAATGATCTTTGTCTGAATGCCAGCAAGACGGAGATCTTCCTCATCAGCACACCTTCACCATCCGTTCCCCTCACTCTCTGGCCGGCCTCCCTTGGCCCTCCTCCTACCCCCACCTGCGAGGCTAAGAACCTCGGGATCATCTTTGACTCCACCCTTTCCTTCTCCGCCCACATCCATGAGGTCTCCAAAAGTCAAATTTCCTACTGCACCTCCTCAGAGGTACTCTGCCTTTCCTCTCCTTCCCCCAGAAACTCATGGTATCCCAAGCTCTGGTTCTCTCTAGGTTGGACTATTGTAACAGCCTCTTTCTAAACCTACCTGCCTCTATGCTCCGCCCTCTGCAACTAATCCAGAACAGGACTGCAAGACTTGTCCTTGGCCTCAAGCCCTGGGATCGTATCTCTCCAGCTCTGAAATCTCGCCATTGGCTCCCAGCTGATGCAAGGATTAAATTCAAAACCCTCTGCATTGTCCACAAGGCTTTCTGGGGCCTGGGTCAAAAATACCTTCAGCTATCCCTCTGCAAATACCTCCTCCCTCGAGCTCTTCGCTCCTCTACCTCCAACTCCCTCAGGGTCCGTCGTTTTTCTAAGAAATTAGTGTTATGACCCTTGCCTCTGGCCCTCACTGGCAAGTCAGCATTCCAGTTAGGGCCAGGTCAAAGGCCTTAAAACCTCATTCAAGACTCTCTTGGAGTCAGTCCTGGCACCTTTAGCGCCAGGCTCATAACCATCATGAAGACCAACATTAGAATGGGACTATTTACTTGGGACTATTTAACTTGGGGGGGTTCATCCAAAATGGAGGCACACACATAGCTCAGTTACAAGGAACTGAGCTATGCAGTCTAGTCTTTTGGGTGTGGCAGGCCTGGGACTACTTTACCTGGACTACTTTTGGCGTGGCAGGCCTCGGACTATTTTACCTGGACTACTTTACCTGTGACTATTTAAACCGCACCCAAACAGCAGAACATGCTTTGCGTTAATCTGCTGTGGGCAGCGTAACGCTCACCATGTCCAGTTCTTTGATGCCAGTTTACCTGAAACCAAGGACCTGCAGAGAGAGAAAGAACACTACGAAACTTATCTGGAACAGTATCCTGTCTTCAATCCATCGCCGACTTCATTTCCACTCACCTGAAGGTACGAACTCCATCATCTGGCACCACATGCATCCTGGAATACCATAACCTGGAAAGAGGAAAAAGAAAGACAGCATTAGTAAGCGTTGTGAGTACCAAGAAAACGCCCTCTCAACAAACCACCCTATGGGGGTTACCCCCAGTAGCAGGACATTACCCTTGTGGCAATTGCACAATGTGTATTCAAACCAAAAAACACTGAATGTAGATCTAGGCCTTCAAAAAATGTGGAACATTAATGAACACACTAATTGTAACACGAATAATGTCATTTATTTGATTAAATGTCCATGCAAACGCATGTACATAGGTAAAACCAACAGAAAATGCAGAACAAGGATGATTGGGCATAGGAGCTGTATTAGGAATGAGTTTCAACAAGCTCCTATGGTCAAACATTTTGTGGAAATGAAGTATACTTGCAATGATTTTGAGTGGTGCATCCTTAAACAAATTAAAGGCCAATCGCAAACAGCAATCAACAAGAAACTATTGCATTTAGAACAGAAATTAATTTATCAAAAAGCCATACTAGTGGTCTGAATGAGGGAATTGAATGGCATAATGCCTAATTACATCATTCATGATCGATGTTCAGTTTTGGTTCAGATTATGTGATATGCGATTACTTGATATACTGCCATATGAAGAACAAATGTGTATGTAACTCTTTGTAGTATCATTGTAAGTAAGAACGTTGGCTCATTTGAGTGATATGCCATTTTTTGAAATATCTGCGTGTGGAACTTCTTGCAGGAACTGTGAAAATAAGAATCAATAGGAGTATGTCATCACTTTTTTTGAATTGGGTTCCTTGTTCGACTTAGCTGTAATGCCAGTACTTTGTGTTCTACTTAACTTCAGGGATTATTAGTAGGTTTAGACCAGTAGACGTCCCCTTATGTTTCCCTTTTTCATGATAATACTTGAATTCCTAATCAAACGGAGTGTCAGGATGTCTTACGTTGCTGGGTATCCTTAGCCGGTAAATAGAGGTGACTGTGGCTTCTGTATTTTGAGTTCAGAATTGTACTACGAGTCCCACTGTACCATGGGACATGTACGGACTCACCTATTCTCAGCACATCTAAAAGGGTAACAAAACTTACCTAACAGTAAAAGAAAAAGGGATTCGCATTTTCCTCTGCAGCACTTCACTTAAGCTGGTATGTGCTATATTCAAACAAACAAATAAAGGTAAAAAGAAATGGGTGAATCACTCCCTGCACTGGGAGTCATAAAGGCTACCCAGTGCCCCCCAAACAACATCAGTAAAGCAAGTGAGAGAGGCTAAAATTACCTCACTCACCCTGAAGACCAGCCCAAAATCCAAGTCCAAAACATATATGCCGGGGCATTCATTGAAGTCAATGGAGGGAAAGTGACAAACAGTGACAATTCCCCTAAAAGTCATGCCCCGAAGAGTTGACAAGGCAATAACTGATGTGCATTTCCGCAAGTTTAAAACCATAGACGAGTCAAAGGGAGAGGGTGCCCAGATAGCCTCAATCTTGCTTGAAGAACCTCCAATGGCTGCCCCGACTCATGGAACTTCAGCCATTGCTCGGAAAATAACTGAACTTGGCATACAAGGATCAAGCCACAACATCAGATGTCCCACCCTGCTAATTTAAATGATGGAGTGACAGCGACATGATATTTAAAACTCCAGGCAGGTGACATGTCCTGCTCTTCCCACTTACAGCACCTGCTCTTACAGCGGTGCCCACGCAAGGTCAAGGCCTAGCATCACAGTGAAAAAAGAGGTCTCAGGATATGCTGGCATGGGCAGGTAAAACAGAACTACTGGGAGCGATTTGCCACTGATCAATCTCATGGGTGCAAGGGCAGCTCGTCCAAAGTGGGCGATGGGGTGCGGACCCGACACATATTTTTGAGGAACCAAGCTAGCCCAGTGAAAACATTGAGTTTTCTCTCAGTTCCCTCAAGCAGCTGCGGTCGCACTCCTTGGCTGGCTTTACTGTGTAGGGAAAGGATGCTCTTCCTGCTTCCTAATTGCCTAGTGCACGGGAGCCAGAGGGTCATCGCTGCAGCGTGCAAGGAAGCGTCTGGAGTCCGGGGCTGCAGGTAAGAAAAAACGGTTTGTATGTATGTACATGTGTGTGTGTATTGTGGCAAGTAAGAAGTAGGACTGGGACTCTGGGACATCATGGGCCCAGATCTTTATTGTGATTTCTAACAGTTAGTCTGATCTCTTGGACAGCTTCAAAGAAAATAAAAAAACGAAATAATAACAACTAACTAAGAGGCATTTTCCCTATTCTAAAACCCAAAGGTTCACAGAAAACTCACTACTGTCAAGATGACTCAAAACATAAAGTCCCTAGCCCAAATCCTAAACTAGCCTGCTACTTTCCTAGAAAAATGAACACACATGGGTCTAAAAGGTTTAGCAACTAAAAAGAGGATTGCTTCTGATCAAGGTTTACTCCCACTCTGGTTCCCCTAGATCAAATGTTTTTGAGGTGTGGGCATAATGGCTAAGTGTTCCGTCTTACTTCAGATATTCCAGTCTCAATTTCTGGCCACCTCAGGGTGCCATTATTACTTGATTACCCCACTCTGGGTGGTTGCTTTTCCACTCTAGGGCTTCACACTCTCTTTCACTCTACTATAGGCTAGCACAGACTGCCTTTCCTCCAGCTCCTCTGGGCTGCTGGATCAGAGGGGTAAAAGGGATCTTCTCCCCTTCTGGGTTCAGCTGGACTCTCTCAGATGTCCCTCTTCAGCACAGCAGGTTAACTACCAAGCTGAGGTAGTCTGCCTTCCCCTGCTTCAGGCTTCTTCTTTAATCTTTCCCCTAAAACAGGGAAGCAGTCCCCAGCTGAGACAACTTTCCACTGAACTGACTCTCCTTTTATACAGTCCTTTCTCCACTAGCCAACTTCTGATTGGCTGAACTGTTCAGCTTCTTCATTGGTGGAAGTAGTGCTTAAATCATAGGACTCCTGGAGTAGTGTGTCCCCTATCGGCCATTAGAATATCAGTTGAGTCATTTAAGAGTTTCAATTTACCTTCCAGTTTAACTGGTTTACTCCTCCTCAGTAGGTGGTAGGTATGGCTTTCTGTGTTCCGCTGTCTCTGTTAAATAAGCTTTTATTTTTACCATGCATGTGCAGTACCGTTTTCATTTTATTATTCATTTAAATTCAATTTACACAAGGTCCTTCATGGGGAATTGAACCCAGGTTTCTTTACATGGGAGGTAACAATTCTACCACTATACTACTCAGTTCTGAGGGAAACTGAAACCTTTTTCCTGCAGCTGATAAGTGTTTTTCTCACTCCATTCTGACAGCGTATCTTGCTGCATGTTGTTGGCTTGACCATTGAGATAGTGTGTACATTGTATGGGTTCATTTATGAATGTGCATACGTTTGTGCAGGCCGGTAGAGTTCTTCTGATTAGGGGGTACATTTGTGCAATGGAAACCAACATGGACATTTCTCCTTATAGAGGCAAATGTTTTTACCAGAATTATGGGCAAAGCCAACATATGTATTCGTATGTGGGGGTAGCAAGGGTACTTTGGTATAGGCAGAATGGACATGTTTTCCTACAGTGGCATGATTGAAGTACTGATATGGGCAAGGCCAACATGATAAGTGTTATTGTGTGGTCTGTGGTAGATCAGAAAGAGGACGCAAACAACTAGACCTGTTTTACATTTTTTGAGTTCTATTAAAGTAAAACAAAATACCCCAATTAGCCCTATTGCTATGGCGGAGGTTCCCTATTCTGAGAAAATAACAAAAATGTGCTCATAAGGATGTCTTACAGAACTCAACTTTGTCCTGAGCCCAAACCTATGCTATATTTCATACTGGCCTTCCCACTAAAAAATAAAATCACTTGGCATAGCCCCCTCCTAAGAAAGTCTCTGGAAATAGTTCTATTGGCTTCCCAGTATTTCTTGTGCAGTTCAAGCAAACCACAAATCTTTTGGATTTCAATACAAGTACAATGGGCGCACTCCTGTGACCTTCCACCAAGTTTTGGTTAGCTGCAACAGTTAATCTCTTAGTTGAATGTGATGGTATTTTAATTGTTCAACTGCTGTCTCATGTTCATCCCATCCCCCAAAGGCATCTCAGATTTATACCAATAGTAAATTATTTTGGCCCAACGGGGTCTGTCTGGCTCTACTAGGCATTTTGGGATGTTATAGACTTCCACTCCTTCTGACTGGCTGGGATTCGTAGCCTGGACTAGACTCTGGGCTCTCAACCATGTTTTCTCCTCTTTTGGATTGTTTCGTTTCTCGGTATCAGCAGAAAAAAATCGGGAGAAAAACACATGCAAAAAAAAGCTGAATTCGGCAGTGCAAAAAATAATGAAAACCCATAATGATGATCAAGGGGAGCTGGGGTGCCCCTGCACCTCTTGATTGACATTAGGAGTATTCGGGGAAGGCGTGGTGTCCCCACTTCCATACAAGGGAAAGCAGGGGACAAAGAGTTTCTAAAAGAAAAGAAAAAGAAAAGGACCCTGCAGCAGAAGTTCCACCTCTCAATGGGGAGGAGGAACTCAGGTTTGCAGGGTCTGCGTAGCAGTGAAGGAGTACAGGTAAATTGGGTGCCGAATGTAAGTATTGGTGTTTTTTTCATAATCGAAATAATCAGGTATACCCTAGTTTCTATACACCCTTCTTGGGTATCTCTCTTAATCTCTCGTTTCAGTGAACCCGTTTCGGGTTATGTTTTTCAAGTTCACCACCTTTGGGAGTTCTGTTTGCTTTCTGGTTTCTGGTAACCCTATGTGGGGTGTGGCTTTCAACTTTACCCCCTTTGGGTATTTCGTTTGCTTTCTGGTTTCTAAAAACCTCTCTCAGGCTATGGCTCTCAACTTCACCCCCTTTGGGTATTTCGTTTGCTTTCTGGTTTCTAAAAACCTCTCTCAGGCTATGGCTCTCAACTTCTCTCCTTTTGGGTATTTCGCTTGTTTGTTTGCTGTTTTCTAATAACCCTTTTTGGGCTCTGGTTTGTAAGTTCACTCCTTTTCGGAATTTCATTCAATTTCCGTTCTCTGATATCCCCTCGTAGATTATGGCTCTCAGCCTCTCAGCTTCACCACCTGTGGGTATTTCACTTAGTCTGTGGGATCTTATAGGCAGAGACTTAGGCAGAGGCTTAGCTAGGATTGTCCAACAAGTGGGGCCTGAAACAAATGTAGTTGGGTCCACTGCAGTGACATTAATATCTGTAAATTCCCACACACTGCTGCGGACTGAGCGTTGACAGATTTTTGGGTGGGCCATACCTGCTCAAACCCTACCCTGCCTATGCCTCTGCACATAGGCCCATCTGCCCTCTTTGGTACTTGGTCCACTTTCTCAGCACTCTGGATTCCTGTCATGCAATCCTTCTGGGACCTTGGAGCCTGGGGCTTTCAGCACTCCTGGGCTCAGCAGCGTTATGCAGATTTTCCACCCACCAAGTATACTTTGTGCCTCCAGGATATGTTGACTCTGCACTACAATGGCAGCTTCCGTTCTGCGCGGTCTCTCTCCAGTTGTTCTGCCCCGAGTGGTCCATTCGTTCTGCATCGGTACCTCCACACGAGGTAAGGGTCTTGTCCCTCATATGTCTCTCCCTGCAACAAGAGACATCATTCAATTGGTCCTGGGATTCTGATCCCAGGGAAGGATCAGCAGTTGAACCAAGCATAGTTAAAGGTCAATTTCCTTAACATGGTTTTCAGCCCTCATGTATGCAATAACACTTCAGGGCATTGATGGTAAAGGAGATGTTACAGATTTGATCACTGGAGAGGCTTTATCCCCCCCATTGAGATCCTGCTTGCACGATCCACTACTGGAATTATGGGCAAAGCCAAGATGATGAATGTTTTTACATGGCCGTAGTGGCCTACATTATTACAGCCAGAAAACCATATTTTCTTACATTGGCATTGAATTTCTACTGCCATTATGGGTAAAGCCAATAGGAGTATATTCTTCCATGGGGATACTGGCATATATCGACTAAGCTAGTATGTACCTTTGGCACTACTGGCATTATGAGCAAAGCAAATATGAGTATGTTCTTACATGGGAATATTGGCATATATTGGTGAAGCCAGTCTGCACATGTATGGGCACAGCCATCATGAATATGTTTTTCATACTGGTATGCCACTTGCCTATATTGTGGACAAAGGCATCATGAAAATGTGTTGGAAGGGCTCCTGCGCACTGTTGGTGACTTGGCATTTATTGGCCTTTTTCATGTATCACCCTACAAATCCAATTGTAAATTGTGCGGCTTGTTACCTATTTTTCAACAGAAAGTGTTCTGGTTAAATGTACCATTGTAAGCAAATATTCAATTACACATTTTTCAAAGGCTCCCACATATTCATGGGAAATGTTTACACCCTTACCATTAAACAATTCACAAGCCACCACTGCATGGGTGAGCTACTAAAGAGATACATACTGTTTGTTAAATCTCCCCTTGTATCCCATGTAGACTGGTGCACGTGACATACAGACAAGAAACTCCCTTTGCATTCTGCGAGCGAAAGGGGTAGCTAAAATTCCAGTACACTAAACTCCATTAGTTCAAGATTACACAAAAAGTTTGTTGTACAAAATTTCTAATGGATGGGACTTTCACCGTGCAGCAAGGCCCCACTCCCACTCCTAAATAACTCAGTTGTTTTTAACAGCTGAACTCAAGAGGCGAGGCATCTAATTTAAGCCTTTCACATACTAAATAATGATGCTAGGTCCATCCTCGGCAGCAATGTCAACCCAATATATTTATACATTGACATCTTTGATCCACCTATGGATGCACATTAAATAATATACTATTTGACACACAGATCTCTTTCGAGCACGTTTATTAGTGCCATCTTTGAGGCATTGTTTACACCAACACACACAATTACAAGCACATCTTAAGCATATTGTGATACACATTTAATTAGAACTGCATAGGGCTCCAAAGAGTGTTAGTGGATAATACCTTACACTCAGTACATTTAGTAGTTGACAGTAATCACCTGGCTGCAGTCACTTCATTTGAATAAAATGGACTGAAGTAAAACCAAGCGCAAAGCAGAGCACATGGGTAGAATTGGATGTCCTTTATAACATGGGGTCATCTGGCAACCCTGGTGACATTGTGCAGTGCTCCTCCGACCCATCGCCCCTTTGGTCTTCTCTGCGAGTTAATATATCCACTGGTCTGTCGCCCCTGTGGTCCGTTGCCTCTCTGCTTCCTGGCAGCTCTCGTACATTGCCCTTCTGGTCCGTGGCTCCCTGGTGTGGCGAAACGCTTCCCTTTCCCTGTGTGCCCAAAATTCCCATGCTTGCATGGTGGGTCCATGCAAACAAATTCAGCACTGATTGGAGAAAGACATGATGGCAGTAACCATGTTAAACGCATTCTACCACCCACCCTAAACTACAAAATATCTCGCCACACACTCCTCCTCTGAAGCAACACAATGGAATGTATTTACACCACCAGAAAGTGCACTACATTTTCCCTAAACACCACGCTAACCCACCACAGATACACCAACATAACTCTCCACACTCCTTAGGCGCTGCTCTGACAGACACAACGAACAACCAGACAATTACCATAGCACCCTGGAATGCACATTAACCACTGCTCCAGACAGCTCACAAAATATCTAAAACGTACTCCCCACAGAGAGCCAAATCTTTCCAGATCTGCACAAGTGAACATTACAAACATGCAACCTTGCCCCGCTTCCCCTGGTATAAAACGTGTCCCCTATCCTACCTCTTGCTCAACCTGAAGATCCTAGAAACCATGGCAGAAGGCCTGCTATCCAAGAGTCAAAAACATAGCAAAGCGGGCCAGGCAAAAGAGTGCCGCTGTTTCTCCTTTGGGAGAGAGCGCTGGACAGCCCAGGCAACTTCAGTGAATTGCAGCAGGGGAGGACATTAATGCAGCAGGGGAGGATACTAATGTCTCCCCTGCTATACTCAGATCTCTGGTGCACTAAATGGCTGGTCAGATGTTATAGCTGCCTGTCAAATCAATTGAAATGGCACTGAGGGGGGACTAGTGCAACAATAATGTTATTTTAGGTGACGGTAATGGAGGCCACTAAGAGAGAAGCATGAGGATACACCATTTCATCCCTAAAATCAATACATCTGCACCATTGTAAGGTTGACTTGTTTAAACTAGTATGAACGTAATCACTTATAAGGCCTCCAATGTTATGCAGTGAAGTCAGAGTGAGATGGACGTATTTTCCCAGGATCACACACTGGCTAAATAGTGTAGAGATGTTAACTCACTCTGCAATTTAAGCACTTTATTTAGTTGTATTTAGGTTTTCGATTTCAAGGCCTACAATTATATTGTTTTAAAGAGTTTACTTGCAAAATATACAAATTAGAGCAGCCTGACCTGTAAATCCTTATAGAAACACGTTAAGCCCCAAAAGAAAATCAGTGTACCATTATTTTCCAGATCCTTAAAGGAACACTAGAAGTCCCAGAATGCAATAGAATGCAAGCCTGAAACATCTATATAAACACCACTGTACTTTCGCCTCTTTAAGATGCACAATAAAAGATGCTGTGTAAAAAACTCTGTTAGGAATGGAGAGTCTTTGCCGCAAACTTCCAGCTCGTTGTTCTGCATGATGTAAGGAACATTTAAATCTTTATTCTCTTACTCTAACGGATTTTGAAGTCGACACCGATTTGCTAGGCATCTGGGGCTGTTTGTGATCTTTCATGTGGAAATGTCCTATCTGCCTAACACATGCTCTGCTGATAACAAAAATAATGTGTGTGTGAGAGCAGGCAGGTTGTGCCTGGCGAACCTCTTACTCTGGTGGAGGCTCTGCACTCAGAGTCAGGGAAAGGGTTTAGGCCTGACAACCCCCTATCCCAAAGCAATCTTGGAAAAGACCTTACAGATTCTGATGCCTGACCCAAGCTCAGACACCCCCGGGCACCATTAGGGGTGGAGTCAAGCTTCCGGGATAAGGAGTAGATTGAAACAACATGCTGGCAAGAAAGACTTCTTGGAGCCAGGAAAGAAGTGCAAGGCGCTTAAAACCCCATAGATTGGGAGGGTCCTTTCCCCCAGGAGAGCAGCAACTAAAGAAGAGAGGGAAGGATGGAGGGCCAAGGTCTTGTAGAGGGTCTTGATTTCTTCATGCTCTGTTGAATTCCCACAACACAAACTCATTTCAACTTAATCCCCTAGTTTTCAGTTTGTTAGTAAAGGTTCTTGAGTCTCGGAACGTGGCCTCGAGTCCTCTATTGATACCTCGTCCTCGACAGTACCAACAACAAAATGAAACACAGGATGGTCAGTAGTAACTGTGGTCCTGCCAGTGCCAAAGAGCGTGTACTACCATGTGACATGCAGTTTTAAAAGGGTTAAAGGAGTTATGATTGCATACTTCAATGATTATGTATGGTGTTCCATACCTTAAGCGAGGTGCTCCTTGCGACCCCTGTATTTCCCGTGCCATATTTCCTTCACAGTGTTTTCACGGGTGGGGATCTTGTGCTGCACCAATGCCTCACTTTGCAGGGGAACCTCCCATTCACCCCACCTGACCCTGATTCACCTTCACACGTCTACCTGTCTTTACCCCCCCATCGTCACTGCTCTGCATCACAAGGAAGGTGGGTGGTGTCTCTTCTTCAACCAATTGCACCATGCTCCCCAACTTTCACACCCCCACTAACTCTCTTCCCGCCCTCTTTTCCCCACTAGCACCCTCGCTCCCCTCTCCGGCTCACCTTGGGGGCAGCATGTCCTGCCTGCCCTGCTGTCATGTCTTTCCTGCTCCCGGCTTCAATCCCACACACCCTGCCCCACTGCCCCGCTACTGCACAGTGGGGGCCCTGCAGAGGTCCAACCGGCTAGTATAGCGGCCCGCCATTGCACATGCTCTGATGCACCAGTGCACTGTGCCACATTAAGCAATCCAAAGACATGTCAACCAGCCAACACACATGTTTGGTTTATGCAGTGGATTTGATGTCCCACATGTTCATTCAAACATATGATGTCAAAAAGACACAAGAGACACATATAAGCACACACAGTTAACATACTCTGATGACCACTGCAAGCCACCATTGTAATCATTGGAGTCTTCATCGCAAATGGGGGCGAGTGAATGGGAAAGGTTTTCGGGGTTCAAGAACGTGAGCCTCTGTATGCTTGGGGTTGACATGCATGTCTACTCATCTGTGACTGTCCCCCCACTACCACTGAGAGCACACTCCAACTAGACACTTCCTGGTGGGAAGCTGTCATGCCTGCGCCATGGGCGCATCCATTTACGCTCAATACGGACTATTTGTCTATCATTTATTTGCAACAGACACTTGGATCCATCTATATTTACTTTGGGAACTTTATTATTTTTCCCACAAACTACGTATACCACAATGCACCTGGCTACAAGCATCGATTCCTGGCTGTTCCTATGGGTTATCAAAGGAACTACACCCCCCAGAAGCCCAAGGGACTTGCCCTGCTTCCACCAGCCCAGGAACAGAAAGGGAGGTGGCCGATTGCCTGCAGGTGTGCTTAGCCAGGTGCAACCAATTAGCCTGCCTCTGTGCTGGGCTAGGCAGTATAAAGGCTGCTGCCTGCAGTGGCTCAGCCTCTTGCATCTGAGAGTCCTTCCTCCACCTTTCGCGTCTTCCTACGGATCCTGTATGCTGTTTACCTTCACTCCTACTTGGACCCTGCCTTGTTGCTTGCTACACCCTGCTGCCTACAGCCCTAGCCTTCTGGGCTCCCTGCCTCAGTCCAGCTCCTCTGGGCTTCCTGCCTTGCAGCCTGTTACACTTTGCTGCCCTCCAGCCTCCGCCCTTGCCCTGCCGGGCTCTCCACATTGCAGCCGATCACGCTCTGCTGCCTTCCAGCCTCCGCCCTTGCCCTGCCGGGCTCTCCACATTACAGCCGATCACGCTCTGCTGCCTTCCAGCCTCCGCCCTTGCCTTGCCAGGCTCCACATTGCAGCCGATCACTCTCTGCTGCCTTCCAGCCTCCGCCCTTGCCCTGCCGGGCTCTCCACATTGCAGCCGATCACGCTCTGCTGCCTTCCAGCCTCCGCCCTTGCCCTGCCGGGCTCTCCACATTGCAGCCGATCACGCTCTGCTGCCTTCCAGCCTCCGCCCTTGCCCTGCCGGGCTCTCCACATTGCAGCCGATCACGCTCTGCTGCCTTCCAGCCTTCAGCCCTTGTCTGCTGGGCTCCCTGCTCTGCAGCCTGCCTCACTCCGGCTGCCTTAGCCCTTATCCTCTGGGCTCCCTGCTCTACAGCCTACCTCACTCTGACTACCTACAGCCCTTGTCCTCTGGGCCTTCCTACTTTGCAGCTTATCACACTCCGCTGCCTACTACCTACCTTTTCTGCTGGGTGCTCGGCCTAGCAGCCCTCTACAGTCCTCTGCTACCTTCTACGTTCAGCGGCCCTGTCCCTCAGGGTTCACTCCTTACTGCCCGGCCCTTTTGGGATCCTTGCCGTGCAGCCTGCTTTACTCTGCTGCCCTAAGCCCTTTTCCTCTGGGCTTTCTACCTTACAGTCCTACTCCTGTGGGCTTACTCATTGCTTTCCTGCTCCTCTGAGCTCTCAACCTTGTTCCTTACTGTCCTCTGCTATCCTATCCTGTTACACGACTTTCCCTTCATTTCCTTCTGCTAGTTTGCTATCACCTTCTTTCCTGGATTTGTCTGTAGTATCTTCTCTTGTACTGTTTGTAGACCCTTTTGTACAGAGCTTGTCTGTTGGTTCCCATCAGTCAACCTCTGCCCCTTCCCTTGTCTCGTTTCTACATTACAGACACCCATAGCTGCTGTTCCAAGCCATGAGCAAACAGCGTGGGCCTCTGTTATAGCAAACTGTGCAGAAGGCTAGAGTATTTCCAAGGTTCGTGGAATACTCTTTTCCTATATCTGCATACACCCCAAGAGGGTATTCATTCTGTATCTTTTCCCTTGCTACTCTTGCCTACTCTTCGTTCTCTTTCCTTTCCGCTGTGTGTGTTCTTATCTGTCCACTTTATTTGGCACAACCACCCAAACCCTTTCTGGGTGTCCTGTGCCACTCTTAATAGAGTGCCATCCTTGACAGAATGCAAGAGCCAATAATTTCTTGTTCCATAGGCCGGAAAGGCAAACACAGACCAAAGATGCTTTCCTTTCGGGTTAAGAAACCTATGCATAAACCTATGGTTTCCCTAAAGACAGCAAACAAGAACCTTAGTCTAAAGGACAGTCTCGCCTTAGTAAACCAAGATTTACAAGCACGGTACTATACTCACTGGCTAGCTGACCCTTCTTCCATGTACAATTATTATGACATTTGCGACTATGACCCGCAGTCCTTATCTGTTGCAGAGCTACAGCAAGATAATGAATTCTTACAGATCTTGTTAAACCAAACAGTGAAAAACACTCCTGCATCTTCTGACAAGCCTTCTAACACCGCAACAGACAAGGATATAGCACTCATTGTGGGAGACTCTAACCCAGAATACGCTGTTGCCAGAGTGATATGCGCAAGTTCAGCTTGGCAAGCTCCCCAGAATGCTGGAAACCTTTATTTGACAGGACAAGGCAGTCATTATCCTGAGGTTTGTGCATCTGGTCCTGGGTACAAAGGACCTATACTAACCATCGGTTATCTTAATGCTTCCACAGTATCTACTAACCACAATAACCCTAAGGTCAGTCTTCCCATTGCTACAACCGAATTTTCTGCCACACCAGCTTCTGAAGCTTTAGATCAAGCTAATGATACTTACCTGCTACACGAACAACTCCTACGCCTTAAAAGAAAGACCGAAGACCTATATGATGACTTTGTTTATTTGCATTATAAGAATCTTATGAAGGGACACAAGTCACCAGACCATCTGACACTATGTCCAACACCTGACATCTTATCTTTAGAGATCAACATGATAAGGCCTGGAATTGCCACGCAGAAAAGTATACAGACTTATACCAAGCAGATGGAAGACCTAAATATAGCATATGTATCCCTTCTAAAGACTGACACAGCTCTTTCACCTTCCAGCCACAGAAACTCAGGTTGTTGTACTGACAGAAAAGAATTAACTCCTCTGGTGGGTCAAATCACTCACACAGCCATTACACCACAAAACAAGGGTGGTCTTCTGATTGGAAATCCCTCTGAGTCAAAGGATGGTTCCGCCCTCACCCTTGCCTATTGTCCAGTACTCACACTTACAACCTCTTCTGAAATGACAACGGCAGCTGAAGGAACTGGCACAATTCACACCGAGCATGCTGAGTTGGCAAGCGGGGCTTGCCAAAGTGTGGCTGTGCTATCAGATAACACTCTTGAGCAATCAACATCTTCAGTTTCTTCGATACCCCCTGAATCGCCAGTGGTTGTGGTACCTGATCTACCAGTAGTTGCAACCCCTGAACTGTCTGTAGCTGCTACAGCACCCGAATTTCCAACTGCAATTCATGATCTTCCTGCTGCTGTGGTTCCTAAACTCCCTGCCACATTTGAGACTCCTCAAGTCCCTGCTGCAGATCTTGAAGTTGCTATAGCTACTGTGATTCCTGAAGCTACCGCTAATTCTGATGCTCCCAATGCCCAGATTTCTACTTCCTTCGCAGCTGTGCTCGCTGCAGCAGAATCCTCTGCTACACAACCTGATCCCTCAGCACCTTCTCTTCCTGATCCTACATCCACCATGCTAACTGTTGCAAAGTCAGCGAAGGGTTTCCCTGTTAGGACTACTGCTCCAGTTGTTCCTGCTGGTGTATCTGTAGCACTAAGACTGCCAGACTCTACTCTACCAGTCTCAGGTGCGTTCCAAGCCGCTGGTTCTCTCATGACACCCACACACTCAGTTGCTACAGCCTTGATACTCTCTACAGCCATTCAAGATCTCACTGCTGCTGTAACCTCTGAACTGTCTACTAATCATGGGAAAACCGCCGCTGTGACTCCTGAACTCTCTGCCGCTAACCCTAACGTTGTCATTGCTGCTCCGGATGTCTTGGAAAACCTTCCTAAAGCAACCGACTCTCCTGTACCTATGGCTCCACTTTCCAGCACCATACGGTTGCCCGTCAAAGCAAAATCTATTAGGGAGCCTCCAGCAGTTTTTCGCAGTTCCTCTCTTCATGCACACACAGTTGGGGTCTGTGTTCCAAAGACTTCGTCTATTCTGATTTCTACATCAAAAGTTCAGAACATTGGTACTATCTCCGTCGTTCAAGACTCTCACCTTGCAACCCATTTCTGGTGCTTCATGATGTGCCTTTTTGGATTAAGACTCTTGTACGGTGTGACAGACATTCTTCCTATAGGTCAGTCTTCAGGGAGCCCGGAGAGGGGCCTGGAGAGGGGCATTCTGTCATGCCTGCGCCATGGGCGCATCCATTTACGCTCAATACGGACTATTTGTCTATCATTTATTTGCAACAGACACTTGGATCCATCTATATTTACTTTGGGAACTTTATTATTTTTCCCACAAACTACGTATACCACAATGCACCTGGCTACAAGCATCGATTCCTGGCTGTTCCTATGGGTTATCAAAGGAACTACACCCCCCAGAAGCCCAAGGGACTTGCCCTGCTTCCACCAGCCCAGGAACAGAAAGGGAGGTGGCCGATTGCCTGCAGGTGTGCTTAGCCAGGTGGAACCAATTAGCCTGCCTCTGTGCTGGGCTAGGCAGTATAAAGGCTGCTGCCTGCAGTGGCTCAGCCTCTTGCATCTGAGAGTCCTTCCTCCACCTTTCGCGTCTTCCTACGGATCCTGTATGCTGTTTACCTTCACTCCTACTTGGACCCTGCCTTGTTGCTTGCTACACCCTGCTGCCTACAACCCTAGCCTTCTGGGCTCCCTGCCTCAGTCCAGCTCCTCTGGGCTTCCTGCCTTGCAGCCTGTTACACTTTGCTGCCCTCCGGCCTCCGCCCTTGCCCTGCCGGGCTCTCCACATTGCAGCCGATCACGCTCTGCTGCCTTCCAGCCTCCGCCCTTGCCCTGCCGGGCTCTCCACATTACAGCCGATCACGCTCTGCTGCCTTCCAGCCTCCGCCCTTGCCCTGCCGGGCTCTCCACATTGCAGCCGATCACGCTCTGCTGCCTTCCAGCCTCCGCCCTTGCCCTGCCGGGCTCTCCACATTGCAGCCGATCACGCTCTGCTGCCTTCCAGCCTTCAGCCCTTGTCTGCTGGGCTCCCTGCTCTGCAGCCTGCCTCACTCCGGCTGCCTTAGCCCTTGTCCTCTGGGCTCCCTGCTCTACAGCTTACCTCACTCTGACTACCTACAGCCTTTGTCCTCTGGGCCTTCCTACTTTGCAGCTTATCACACTCCGCTGCCTACTACCTACCTTTTCCGCTGGGTGCTCGACCTAGCAGCCCTCTACAGTCCTCTGCTACCTTCTACGTTCAGCGGCCCTGTCCCTCAGGGTTCACTCCTTACTGCCCGGCCCTTTTGGGATCCTTGCCGTGCAGCCTGCTTTACTCTGCTGCCCTAAGCCCTTTTCCTCTGGGCTTTCTACCTTACAGTCCTACTCCTGTGGGCTTACTCATTGCTTTCCTGCTCCTCTGAGCTCTCAACCTTGTTCCTTACTGTCCTCTGCTATCCTATCCTGTTACACGACTTTCCCTTAATTTCCTTCTGCTAGTTTGCTATCACCTTCTTTCCTGGATTTGTCTGTAGTATCTTCTCTTGTACTGTTTGTAGACCCTTTTGTACAGAGCTTGTCTGTTGGTTCCCATCAGTCAACCTCAACCCCTTCCCTTTTCTCGTTTCTACATTACAGACACCCATAGCTGCTGTTCCAAGCCATGAGCAAACAGCGTGGGCCTCTGTTATAGCAAACTGTGCAGAAGGCTAGAGTATTTCCAAGGTTCGTGGAATACTCCTTTCCTATATCTGCATACACCCCAAGAGGGTATTCATTCTGTATCTTTTCCCTTGCTACCCTTGCCTACTCTTCGTTCTCTTTCCTTTCCGCTGTGTGTGTTCTTATCTGTCCACTTTATTTGGCACAACCACCCAAACCCTTTCTGGGTGTCCTGTGCTACTCTTAATAGAGTGCCATCCTTGACAGAAGCTAAGCACATCACCAGTAACACGTGCGAGCACTGGCCACATTGCTTTCTTGTTTGGCCAATACAATATTGGCGGCTCACCAGGTGTGATGAGCTGCTGATCAGGAGAAAGTACTAACATACGGTCCCAGAAATGCGTGTCACAAAAAGTTGCCTTAAGGTAAATGTCACTGTTCTCGATTTCATGCAGGCGTGGGTCAGTCGGCAAGGACAAGAGCCTTCTGCCACATACTGTCTCCATTTGCTGTGCTGCAACATCTCGCACACACCCTGGACCCCTGCACTAAATATTGCCCTGCCACTGCTCTAGAAGGCAAAGGAGTGGGCGGAGTTCGCTGGGGCCATTTCCTCGTGGCTCACCCTCACAGTTGCCTCCTCTAATGGCCTTAGCAGCTTGCCCATAAACTGAATCACTTGGCATTGCTTGCTGGGGTCACACTGACTAGTCAATTATAGCAAGTCTTGTTCAATGAGGACTTGAAGCATATAGTGGGTGGAGTTCCCGGAAGTGAGGACCTCCAGCTTGATTTTGTTGCGTGGCAGATGCGTGTCGTAGATGTAGGGCAAAGTGTTCCTAGCAGTGTAGGAGCAGATGAAATGTATCCAGGTCCTCTGAGGACACTGCAGCATGTCAGGAAGGCTGTGGTCTTTCATAACTATGTGTCTCCAAGGTTGAACACAGGAGTGAAGAATGCTATATTGGTTATTTCAATCTGGTCTAGGGCTGCCGCAACAACACTATCATAGGCTTCCATGGCAAAGCCAAACGTAAGGAACCATGAGCCAGGCCTGTCTGTGATCACCAGGGAAGCCTGGTATGTCACCCGACCAACAATCTTCAAGCAGAACATTGATTGTTGACATGGTGTGCTGAAAGACCCATTGCAGCTTGTAGTCTGTGCAGTATGCATTGTGGCAAAGGACACCCAACGTGCAGTTACAATCATGTAGCTGGTGCTTTGCACACTTGCACAGATGTCCATGGTGAGGTGCACCTTCTCAGCTTCCAACTCTTGGGGGTATGTACTGTCGCTCTCTAACAACCTCGCAATACAGCTTGTCAAACGATGTCCTGGAGAATAAGTGACAGCTCAGAATCTTCCCCCAGGGTTCCACGTATGTCATCAGCTCTCATAAGCCATGTTCTTCCACAAAGGACAAGGTCAACAGATCCATAGCAATCATCTTCACTGTTATGGCCTCAAGTTGACAAGCAATATGTTGTTTGCGGCCATAGATGCATTTATTTTCCAAGGCCTCGATCGCAGTTGGCTGACACACGTCCCAATAGCTTTCCATTGCGGTCTTTGCAGCCTGCGTTATATGCCCCTGCACTAGCACCCAACCAGTGTTGTTATTCTTGCTGGCTTGGCTCCACCAATGTGTGGTGGTTTTTCAGGTGGGCTATTTCCTCCGCCATACCCACATGGTAAACTAGCTTGCCACTTCTTCTTACATAAGGCACACATTTCAATGTTGCTCCTGGCTTTGCCAGCAATGAAGTAGTTCCAAACTGCTGACGTGGTGTGTGATGGGGTGATTTGTTGTCAGCTACCTGGAGTCTGGGCACCGAGGGTTGGTGCGGGTGGGGTGCAAGCTTGTGGTTGTAGTTGGGGCAAGCTCCTGGCACAATCCCAGTGTTGTTATGAGTTGCTTGCTGAACGCAGCTCGTGGCCGTGTGCTGCAAATGATTTTATTCAAATCATTAAGAGTCAGAGTCAAACTGATGTGATTCTTATCACCTCTACCTCATAGAGCCTTTCCTCGACCCGAAGGGGAGTGTCCTAGACCCCCACCAGTAGGTGCTGTTGTAGGAATAGAAGTAGACACAAGCAGAAGAGGGTAGGCAACACACCCCTGCAGTGGGCAGCTACTCTGACTCATCTGCACAGGACTGATTTGCTAATGTCACATCTATTTTATTGATGGTCCAGTATGTCAATATACAGTACTTCAAATAGATGCCCCATACATAATGCATATGCTCAAATGCTTCTGACTTGATTCTCAGTAATGAACACTCAATGAATGCTCTTACACCCTCATGTATAGTGTAAATATTTTTATTATGCAAAATCTTTATATATGAAGCTGCAAATATGAATGTGTGTATGTTTGTCCAGCTATACAAATCCACACCGTGGAACCCACATCTCCCAAATTTTGCATGGATTCCTCTTTTGTCTGGGGCAAGATTTTAGTCTATGTTGGATGCAGAAAAAGTACATGCAAAACAATTTTGGAAAACCCCCAAAATATTGTACTTTTTTTTTAATCATGCCACTCCAAATATGGGGAATGGCAAGGTTACAGTTTACTTAAGTTCATTCACAAGAAGAGAGCAAAATCAGTACATGTTTTCTTTTCCCCCAATTTTAAGCAAGACTTGCTGACACGAGGACAAGAGCAACATCCTCCAGGGCACATGAGACACCAGTCAATCAGGACACGGGCAACGCCGCGTACCCCAGCTATAAAACATACACAAGGCTTTAGCAGATCCCAATGTGCATGCCAGCTACAGACCCGTGCAACGCCGGGTGATACTACTAGTAAGTAATAAAGAAACATTGCCACTAGTAATGTAACTACACATAACACACGCAATATGAAAACGATTGAATATGCAGCTATCATTGTCATTGCCTCTATGTCTACTCAAGACCAATCAATCATCTCAGAAGCTTAATTACCACTTCAAAAGTAATCAACTGCCTCATTAATTCTCAACACAATCTCATGAAATGGACTGCCTTTCCAAAACCTCTCCTCTTTCTCAGTGTGAAATTATAAATGGGTAAAACAAGCCCCCCATACTCAGTACTGTTCTCAGAGAGTAGGAAGATGAGAGATGGAGGCTGGATGTCTGAAGGCTTGTGGTCTACACAATCCAAAAATATCAAATCCAATTGCAAAACCACCTATCAAAACCATCCTGGCCTCTTAGCAAAAAATCAGCCAAAAAAGGTAAAATTTCTTTAATAAGATTTAGGACGCGCTTCATGGAATATATGCCTGGTTCAAAGTGAATTTGCACTGCTGAAAAGTGAATTTGCACTGCCGACACAAACACTGATTCATGGAACTGTGCAAAGTGTATTTTTTGCAGTGCAATGTCTGGGCAAAGTCATTTTGTACTGCATAAATGACCATGCACTGACTTTGCAAAGACTTTGCACTGCAAAAATACACTTTTCACGGTTCTATTAATCTGGAATTGAGCCCTAGGGGTCAATTGGAATTGACTATGATGCAAACAGCCAGTCATGAAAACAATATGGCCATAGGTGGTGAGCTGTTTGCCATAGGTAGAAATGCTTCTCTATGCAGCTCAGTCTCAAATAACTGTCCCTCTCAAAAAGCAAAAAGAAAAGTCATTTGAGGTTCAAAAAGCCAAAAATGCAATTTCAGGTGCTTCAAAATCCAGGCATAAAAATAGAGGGATGCTCCCCCCTCCCGTCTCCATAGGCTTGCATTGAAGAGAGTGGTCCAGCCTTCTCCTTTGGCGCATCCAGCCTCTGGTCCTGCCTCCAGTCTTGTGTCCAGCTCCACAAACAGCTCTCTCTCTCTGGCTGCCCCCACCAGAGGACTGCTTCTTATAGCATTGAAGCATTGTTTACTTAAGCTGCCTCCTCCCCTCCGTAGCCAGAAGCTAAAGCATCCCTGCATAGCCAAAAGCTAAGACCTCGCTTGAAGGCCGTAGCTTGATGCTAAATTATCTCTCTAGCCACAAGCTAAGACCTTTACTTGAAGCTTGTAGCTTAAAGTACCTCTTTTGCCAAAAATCTCCCTCACGTCTTCCTAGTCTGGAAGGTTTGTAGTCCTTCATAGTCTTTCAAAGCTTTGTTTTTGTTACAGGGAACACTTGGAACTATATACTATAACAAACGGATCAATTGGAACACATCCCTAACCATTGGAGTGCGGTCCAGATGTATTGTTATTGTATTGTACCTATTTGTTTTTTTTTTTTTTAAATGTATTTTATTTTATAACGACCACACAGTGCAACAGAACATAAATAGAACACATCAAGCCACAACAAAGGCCAAACAACAGATATGAAAAAGAAAAGAAAGAAAAAACAGAACAGAATTAACTTAACAATCCCCTTCCCTCCCCCCTATGAGCCTGTAGGGTGTCCACCATCATTGTCCGTTCCGTGTGGTGGGGTTCCGTCGCTCTCAGATCCAGCCGAGGTCGACCCCGTACTAAACAGTTCAGCCAATAGCACCTTCCATGCCGTGAGGGAGCTCACCTCTTCCTCCCCTCCCGCCCTGCTGGCCTCCCACCATGCTGTCGTCTCGGCGGCAGCCCATTTCTGGAGGTCACGCCACCATACCTCCACCCGTGGCCTCTGACAATTCTTCCATCCCATGGCTATTCTGCGTTTGGTGAGTACATAAGCCAAATCTTTAAGCTTCTCCACGTGCCGAAGCTTGCGCGCCCTGGGGTACCCTCCAAGCAAACAGGCCCAGGCCGAATCTATCTTAAGTACAATGCCCCTCCCTGCCAGCTTCTGCGCTACTTCACTCCAGTAGGTTGCAATCACAGGGCAGGCCCAGAACATGTGAATCATATCAGCGTTCTCTGTGTTACACTTGGGACACGCCTGGCGCCCAGTGTCTCGAAATCTGGAAATTCTCAGGGGGGTCATGTATGCCCTATGCGTGATATATAGTTGTATCTGTTTAAACCTGGCATTCCTCGATACTTTTTTGTGGTACCCCAGGGCGCGCTCCCACTGCCCATCCGCCATCGGGGCCCCCATCTCTGTTTCCCATTCCAACCTCAGGTACCCCAAATCCTTCCCAACCTTTGCCATCAGCATATCGTACAGCCTGGAGACCTCATGCCCGCCCTCGGATGCGTCATACATAATCTCCAGCGTCGCATCCGGCTCGTCTGCCAATACGGTCTCGGGCCAAGTGCTCCGGACCTCCCTGATCACTCTGTGGAACGTCATGTATTGCCCCGTGTGCAGCCCCGCCCCCTCCTCTAGATCTGCGAACTCCGCCAAGGCCCCATCCTGCCAAATGTCACCCAAAGTGACCAGCCCCACTGACTCCCAGTATGTTCGCAGGATGGCCCCAAGCTGTCCGTCTTCCCTTGCCAAGGCCACCAGCGGCAGCTGCGGCATGCACGGCAGGGGATCCCCCATCATCCGGCAGGCTCTTCGCCACATGTTCCTGCCCAACGCTAGCATCTTAGGACGCCCCCTCATCCATGTGCTGGATACCCAAATAATCTCTCGCAGGTAGAAGGGGGAGCAGTCCTTTCCCAACAGTCTGTGTTCCGGGGTTTCGTCGTCCGAAAGCCACTTGGCCACGTACTGCAGCTGCGCTGCCACGTAGTAGGCCTCAAAGTTCGGCAGCCTCACGCCGCCTTTCTCATAAGCATTCTGCAATTTCCACAATGCGACCCTGTTACGCGTGCCCTGCCATAAGAAATCTCTACATACCCTATGTAGTCTAGCAAAAAACCCCTTGGGTATCATGTATGGAATGTTATTGAAATAATGCAGCAGCCTAGGTAGCACGACCATCTTAAGCATAGCACCCCGGCCCATCATCGCTAAGGGTAGTTTCTCCCAAAACCTCATGCACTTCTCAATCCTCCCCACTGCCAATTCAGTATTGTGCCTGTGTTCCTCCCCGGTCGTGTGGTATACGTCTATGCCAAGGTACCGAAAGGTGCTTGTCGCCCATGGGACCCGCAATACTGGCAACCTCTCAGCCGGTATCCCCACATAGCCGCCCAGCGGGAACAGAGTGGATTTCCGAGGGTTGACCGCTATGCCAGAAAGCCAAGCAAACCTCTCCATCACCTCCAGGACATATTGCAAGTTCTCTTCAGGGTATTGGAGGTACAACAGCATATCGTCGGCATACAGGGATATCAGATGGCTCTCCCCCCCCACCTCTATGCCCACCGGGTCATACTGTTGCCGGAGGTAAATTGCCAAGGGCTCAAGGGCCAGGATGTACAACATTGGGGACCAAGGACATCCCTGCCTGGTGCCTCTACCTAACTGCCACCTGTCCGACACTACTGCCCCCGTACGAACTCTGGCTAGAGGCGCGCTGTATAATAATTCGGCCCACCTCCTGTACCCTGGCCCCATTCCGAAGTGATCCAGTGCCGCCAACAGCCACGGCCAACGAACAGAGTCGAACGCCTTGACCGCATCCAGCGCCACTATCGCCATTTCGCCGTCCTTGCTACATCCCCATTCGACCACTCTGTGTAGGCGTCTATGGTTGTGGGTAATGTTCCTGTCCGGGACATAGCCCGTCTGGTCAGGGTGAATCAGCTTGCCTATCACTCTCCTCATTCTAGCCGCCAAGACAGCTGTTAGGATCTTGCTGTCCTGGTTCAGCATCGACAAGGGTCGATAGGAGCCGCAACCGTGTCCCGGTGTATTGTGCTTGGGGAGTGGCACTATGACCGCTTCCCTGAGTGATTCTGGTAGCTGTCCCAGCTCAAACGCCTCATTAAACATGTCCAGCATGGGTGGGAGTACCTCCTCCCCATACGCCTTATAAAACTCACTGGGGAACCCGTCCGCCCCCGGGGCCTTGCAAGTGGGCAGCTGTCGCACTATCTCTCTGAGCTCTTCCAGAGTGATCGGAGCATCCATCTCCTCTCGCTCTTCATCGCTGATTCTGGGCAGGCCTATATCCCCGAGTACTTCATCTATCTCCTCTCGGCTCCCCCCTTCCCGATCTTCATACAATGTTTGGTAGTATTCTGCGAATGCCCCATTTACCCCTTCTTGCGTGTCGATCTCCGCACCCCCTTCGGTGATGACCGATCGGATCGGAGCCCTAGGGGTTTCGCTCTTATATAGCCAAGCGAGGAGCCTGCCTGTCTTGTCCCCACCCGCATGCAACCTCTCAATGAACTTCGTATAATTCAGGTTACAAAGTCTGTCCCAATGCCCAGAGCACCGCTGCTGCAGCTCAGTAACTACTTCCATATCCGTCCCACCCTTCTCCAATTCTTTTTCCAGCTCGATCTCGGCCTCTCGCAGGTCGGTCAGGATTCCGCCCATTAATCCCTTGGACTTCGCGATAGCAACTCCCCTCATCACCACCTTAAAAGCCTCCCACAAAGTACCAGCCGACTTGACACTCCCTGTGTTCGACTCAAAGTACGCGACTATCTCCTCCCTCATGTCCTCCTTGAATACCGGATCCCGTAGCGCTTCCGCCCGAAGGCGCCATGTTGGAATCCGTGCACGTGGGGGGCGCAGCCGCCATTGCATGATTAGGGGCGAGTGGTCCGAGAGGACCCTCGCCTTGTAGTCAATCTGTTCACACTCTGTAAGAATGTCTGGAGTGGCAAAAAAGTAGTCGAGCCTCGTGTGCAGTTGGTGCGGAGCCGAATAGTGCGAATACTGCCTCCCACCCGGGTGTCTCGCTCTCCACACGTCTACCAGGCCTAGATCCGTTAGCAGCGACTGCAATACCTTGGCCGCTGGGCTGGGCCTAACCATTTTGTCATCCGACCTGTCCTCCCTGGGGTTAAGCACACAATTAAAGTCTCCACCCCAGATTACTGTGCTCCCCATCCCTTCACCGAGTCTCGCGCACAGTGTCTTAAAGTAAGTCGCTGTGTCCTGGTTGGGCGCATAAGTGTTTATGATACAGACAACTCTACCTTCCACAATCCCCCGAACCATGGCCAGCCGCCCGTCCGACTCCACCACCTCCCCCAAGAGCTTGAACGGGACATGTGGTGCAACCCAAACCAGCACACCCCTGGCATACGCAGAGAATGTGGATCCAACCACTGTCCCCCTCCATTTTCTCCGCACCATTTCAAGTTTATCCCGTGTCAAATGCGTCTCCTGTAGCAAGGCCACGTCTATCCTCTGCCTCTTCAAATACAACATGACCTTATTATGCTTCAGGTAGCTATTCAACCCTCTAACATTCCATGTCAATACCTTAAGGTCTCCCATGATTTATCCGTAGCTCCCACTTCCCCCTCTGGTCTGATCGCCTCCCCCCAGTCCCGACTACTTCCCTTCTCAGTTTCTTCCCCAGGCTCACATAACAACTAACACCCCCCACCCCCCTAACCCAACCAACTGCCCAGCTCCATCCCTGGATCTCAGGCATCCCCGTGTCCGGTTCTCTCCGGAAGCCCGTGTAGAGAACCCGACACAGTGACTAATCTAAACACACACTGGGGTACGAATAAAACGGCCCTCGGGTGCCCCCTACACATCTATATCCGCGCTCGCGGACCATGTTCGAAACAGTTAAAAAGTGCATCCCCATCACAAAGTGGCAAAGACTATATTCCAGTCCAAATGTTCAAAGTCAGCCGGGCCCACTGTTTCACTTAACTCTCCCTGCTCCGTCCGCCATCTGCTCATCGGGCTCCTGAGGGCAGTTCTGCGCATCGAGCCATTCCATGGCCTCCTCAGGGGTGTCGAAAAACAGCGTCTTAGCCTTGAAGAAGACCTTAAGTTTGGCTGGGTAGAGTAACATATACTTGAAACCGGCCGTCCGCAGGCGCCTTTTGACCGCCCCAAAGTTCATCCGACTGCGCTGCACTTGTAGAGTGTAGTCGGGGTAAGCAGTGATGGTTGCCTCCCCTCGCCGTATGGTGCCCCCTTTACGAAAATGTTCCAGAATCTTCTCCCGGTCTTTGTAGTTGAGGATCTTGGCGATCACGGGCCTGGGCGGATTACCCGGCGGTGGCCTTCTGATCAGGGCCCTATGTTCCCTCTCCACTGCAAATCCCTGCGTTAGGGCACCTCCGGTGATCTCCTGCAGCAGCAAGGTCTCAATAAAATCTGTGGGATTCTGGCCCTCAGCTCCCTCCGGTAGGCCCACAATCTGGATGTTGTTTCTGCGGGCCCGACCTTCTGCCTCTTCAGCCCTGCTTTCCAGGTTGCCTACCCTCTGCACCAGGGCATGGATCTCTCGTTTGTGCGCGGTGCATTCCGCCACAGTCGGGCCCATCTCCTTCTCCAGGGTCTCTGTGCGCTCGGCCAGGGTTCGCACATCTTGCCTCAGGAGGTTCACGTCCTCCTGTACCGCCCCGACCTGTAGTTCCATCGCAGTTTTCAGTTCGGCCACCGCAAGTTGGAGTTTGGTCTCCCATGTCGCCTTCAGATCTGCGATCGCTGCCAGGACCTCCTGGTTCGTTCCTCCTGTGGCCATCTCCTTGGGCTGGGCCTTCTCTTTGCTCCTGGTCCCCTCGGTGCCAGGCGACGTCTTGGCAAATTCGTCGAGCGTGGGCTGTTTATTCTTCGCCCTCAGGAGCTTGCTCGACATATCTTCGATCAGGAGCGTCCCTTCGATCTCGCTTAGGCCCCAGGCCTGGGGGCACTATGTCCCCCCGTCGCCACTAGGCTTGCTCTCGCTGGATCGCGCTGAACGTGAACTGAGGATATCGCCTCCAGAATCCCGGTCCCCGATCCTTTGTCCCAACATCAGGCGACGGCAGCCATTTTGTCTGCCGGCGAAGCTCCGGCACCAAAACTTCTCGCGGCTCCTGAGTGCACAAGCGCTGCACAATCCTGTGTGAAAATGCATCCACATGTGCAGCCGAGCTTCGCATTTACAGTCATCACCGTCTATGCCACATCGTAGCGGCCGTTGCGCGGATTCAGCCGGATAATGTTCGGATCAGCGGGAGCTCCCGTTCAGGCACGTCCTTTCACATGGCGTCCAAGCCACGCCCCCCCTATTGTACCTATTTGTTCCCGAAAAACAGATTAGTCTGGCGCTATTCCCAGCCATTCACACTGAACGAGAAACTCTGTTCATAATTGTTACTATGGGATCACTGCCTCAATACATTTCAAGTGTATTTTATTTGGTACATGCTAGCATGCCTAATAACTACATGGCTTGAGATATTGCTCAAGCCCAGACATGGCCAAAGTACATGTCAAAACCTTCCTCAGTGTTCTCATCTCTAGAATAGTCCTTATTTTCTGAGCCACGCGTGAATCAAGCGGCTACGAGTACTGTTGCTGTTTTTTGGCAGGCTGTCATTAGTGACACTGGCCTCCTGGGGGCCTGCTTTTTAATTGCTCTGAAGAAGCCTTCTCACCATTGCTACAGCTTGGAATCGTCCATTGGAGTCAGCAGCAGCATGACCTGAGTTCATGACGTCTGTGGACGCAATGGTGGCAGTCATGCAGAGCCTACAGGCCAACCTACTGTAGTCTTTGAAAAGCAACACACAAAGACTATTAATTTCACTGGAGAGGTTGTAGCTCTGGCTAGATCAATAGAGACAGAGGGGAAAGGCACATCAATGGAATGTGACAGCCTATTATAGACAGTGACATGTGAGAACAAAAACAAATATTATGGCAAAGTCACAGGGCATAAAACAGGCAACATGTCCCTAGAGGATAGCTCAGTGGCAGCGTGCTCACCTTAGAAGCAAGACAACACGCAACACAGGTTCGAATCCCAGGTCCGCGCTAAGACACCTCTGGGTATTAAGCGTGTTATAAATAACCTATCATATCATATATCTTTCAGTAAGTGGACAACTAATTCTGCAAAAAAGTATACATTTTCAAAACGAGTGGAAAGGCATGCACACCAAATTCCTCATAATATCCTAAATATTTTCTTGCGGAATGCCCGGTACATTACAGCGTATTTCTAATGGTTCCTTCTTCTTAGATTTTTTTTCTTCCACACACACATACATTTTGTTGTATTTTTTAGGTAATACTTAAAACAACTTTCCTCCTACACAACCCTGCGAGAAACCAGAAATGCAATTGTTTCCCAAATGCTCAACCATATTATTATACAATACAATCCAGTCCCATATAGTCTATAATTAAGTCTACCTGAGCCATAAACAACACATATCACGATGAGAGACACTAGGTACCTGCAGTAAAGTCACACTCATTGAAACTAAGTGGCCAAACAGGAGCAAGAGAAGGGGGAATAATATAATACCCACAGTGAGAGGTAACAATGTACATTAACAGGACACACAACAGCATTGCATGTTTAAACATGAGGTACTCCAAAGTGCGAAACATTGATATGTTCGTTAGGGACATAATAACCCACTAACTAAGAGCAGCTACCCAAGGTCCACTGACCCTAAAGTGACTTACTTCTGTGGTCATCAGTAGTAATTGATGTAGTAGCAGTAATAGTAATAGTAGCAGTAGTAGAAGTAGCAGCGGTTGTTGCAGTAGAAGTAGTGGTGGTAGTAGTAGTACTAGTAGTAGCAGTGGTAGAAGTTGTAGTAGTTAGCAATAGTAGTGGCTGTTGTAGTAGCGGTAGTAGTAGCTGTTGTAGGAGTAGTAATAGAAATAATTGTAGCAGCAGTAATAGTAGTATTAGTTTTACTAGTAGTTGTAGTAGCAGTAATAGTAGTAGTTGTTATAGTAGTTGTAGTAGCAGTTGTAGTAGTAGTAGTTTCTGTTGTTGTAGCAGTCGTAGAAATGTCACTCAGGCATTCCATTTTGTCTGAACACTGACACAACCTCATATACCTATAGTACCACAGGTGTGTCAAAGACTGTGGTAACCTTTGGTGATTGAGTCACAGTTAACATGTAAAGGGCCAACACCCAAGGGTTGTTGTGGGCATTCCAAAATGTTTTTAATGATTTTTCAATAGATGGGCCATTAAGAACTTATAAGGCCTGAAATTGAGAATGTTTAATGTGGGGCTTCCTTGCAACCCAAAATCACTCAATCGCGAAATTAAAATGTATTATGAAAAGCTTTAGATTTTGCCATAGAAAAGTAGGAGCATGAAACAAGGGCATTTCTGTGAAGTGTGGGGTAGTGAATTTTGGGGCAAATTTCGGCTATTTCACTTCACAGATGAATATTTCACCCAAACCTATTACTGTGCTTGTGATAAGATGGCTGATATCATTCTACATTGTATCGAGTTGACAAGATGGTATTCCAGAAAACCTTGGTACCATTTTTGGATTACATGTGTACGTACAAGTGTAGGCTGAAGGTCTGACACAGTGGATTGGAGGTGTCAGAGTTGTCCTATTAAGGAAAAGGCAACTTTTTAAAATTTATTTTTTATTTGGCATTTAGTTTGAAACCAAACCTTTACCATTGGAACATGTGTACTGATCGACTCAAACATAAAAAAACATAATTCAAAGCAAAAGTTCAAAGCAGAGTTTGAAACAGAATTCGTAACTGAGTCCAAGAGATAAAAACAGGCCATCTTGCCCGGGCGGTGCTTGATGCAATGGTGTTCTGTAGTTTCTATCACGCAACACACCAAAGCAACCGCCCGTTTATTTGGTGGTTCTGCTATTTTGCTGGTCATACTTCATAACCCTCCATGATTTTAAAGGCAGTTTTTAGCAAGCAAGTAAGCAAGCAAGCAAGTAAGGCCAATGCCAATGATAGTTTTATCCCTGTTGTCAATGTGTACCAAAGTTCCACTACATTCATTGGCAAAACTTCACTAAGTGATTAAGGGTTTCATTGTCCACGCCACACAGTCTGCATTTAAAGTTTATCTCCGCAGTTGGATTCCTAACTTCTGTGACTGCTCTGGGTAGCAGATTAAGTCTGAAGTGCAAAAATTGTTGTCAGAGGTGAGCATGAGGGAATTTAGTCAAGTATATTGGTAATTGACCGCTTGCCCTAGTTTCCAGGATAGGCCTTCCATATACTTTAAATTTACTTCTTGCCTCCAGTGAGGTGATCCAATCTAAGTCCAAAATGTTTACTACTGCTACTTTTGTAACCCCCATACTGATATGGGTGTACAAGTTTACATCCCTACAGCAATTTTACAAGAGACATCTGATGGCTAAATACATATGTGGGGCAAGGGAGGGTGGTGATGGGGATGAAGGCCATCTCTCAGCTTAACCTTCTTTCCAATTCTGTTGGCTGTCTCCATGACCACCAGTCTGGCTTCAGAGCTGCCAGAAGCACGGAAACTGCTCTCCTGAACATCCGCGAAGATCTGCTCTCCAACCTTGACTCTAACATTCCCTCTGTCCTCATCCTCCTCGATCTCTCTTCTGCCTTCAACACGGTCAACCGTACCATCCTGCTCAACCGTCTCCGTGAAAACCTGGGTATTACTGATCAGGCTCTGGCCTGGCTGACCTCTTTCCTCTAAGATCGACCCTCCCAGGTCCAACTTGGGTCCTTCCTTTCATCTATCTTCCTCTCAACCTGTGGTGTTCCCCAGGGGTCTAACCTCTTGCCCTGGCTTTTCAACCAATACCTGGCAACTCTCGCCCACTCCATTGCCACTTTCTGCTCGAATTTCCAGTGCTACACTGACGACCTCCTCTCCCTCTCTCATCTCTGATTGCCTAACTGCCATTCAAGATTGGTGTGCCACCAATGATCTTTGTCTGAATGCCAACAAGACGGAGATCCTCCTCATCAGCACACCTTCACCATCCTTTCCCCTCATTCTCTGGCCGGCCTCCCTTGGCCCTCCTCCTACCCCCACCTGCGAGGCTAAGAACCTCGGGATCATCTTTGACTCCACCCTTTCCTTCTCCGCCCACATCTCTGAGGTCTCCAAAAGTCAAATTTCCTACTGCACCTCCTCAGAGGTACTCTGCCTTTCCTCTCCTTCCCCCAGAAACTCATGGTATCCCAAGCTCTGGTTCTCTCTAGGTTGGACTATTGTAACAGCCTCTTTCTAAACCTACCTGCCTCTGCGCTCCGCCCTCTGCAACTAATCCAGAACAGGACTGCGAGACTTGTCCTTGGCCTCAAGCCCTGGGATCGTATCTCTCCAGCTCTGAAATCTCTCCATTGGCTCCCAGCTGATGCAAGGATTAAATTCAAAACCCTCTGCATTGTCCACAAGGCTTTCTGGGGCCTGGGTCAAAAATACTTTCAGCTATCTCCGCAAATACCTTCCCTCTCAAGCTCTTCGCTCCTCTACCTCCAACTCCCTCCGGGACGTCGTTTTTCTAAGAAATTAGTGTCATGACCCTTGCCTCTGGCCCTCACTGGCAAGTCAGCCTTCCAGTTAGGGCCAGGTCAAAGGCCTTAAAACCTCATCCAAGACTCTCTTGGAGTCAGTCATGGCACCTTTAGCGCCAGGCTCATAACCATCATGAAGACCAACATTAGAATGGGACTATTTACTTGGGACTATTTAACTTGGGGGGGTTCAGCCAACATGGAGGCACACACATAGTTCAGTTACAAGGTACTGAGCTATGCAGTCTAGTCTTTTGGGTGTGGCAGGCCTGGCACTACTTTACCTGGACTACTTTTGGCGTGGCAGGCCTCAGACTATTTTACCTGGACTACTTTACCTGAGACTATTTAAACCGCACCCAAACAGCAGAACATGCTTTGCGTTATTCTGCTGTGGGCAGCGTAACGCTCACCATGTCCAGTTCTTTGATGCCAGCTTACCTGAAAACAAGGACCTGCAGAGAGAGAAAGAACACTACGAAACTTATCTGGTACAGTATCCTGTCTTCAATCCATCGCCGACTTCATTTCCACTCACCTGAAGGTACGAACTCCATCATCTGGCACCATATGCATCCTGGAATACCATGACCTGGAAAGAGGAAAAAGAAAGACAGCATTAGTAAGCGTTGTGAGTACCAAGAAAAAGCCCTCTCAACAAACCACCCTATGGGGGTTACCCCCAGTAGCAGGACATTACCCTTGTGGCAATTGCACAATGTGTATTCAAACCAAAAAACACTGAATGTAGATCTAGGCCTTGAAAGAATGTGGAACATTAATGAACACACTAATTGTAACACGAATAATGTCATTTATTTGATTAAATGTCCATGCAAACGCATGTACATAGGTAAAACCAACAGAAAATGCAGAACAAGAATGATTGGGCATAGGAGCTGTATTAGGAATTAGGTTCAACAAGCTCCTATGGTCAAACATTTTGTGGAAATGAAGCATACTTGCAATGATTTTGAGTGGTGCATCCTTAAACAAATTAAAGGCCAATTGCAAACAGCAATCAACAAGAAACTATTGCATTTAGAACAGAAATTATTTTTTTTTATCAAAAAGCCAATTAGTGGTCTGAATGAGGGAATTGAATGGCATAATGCCTAATTACATAATTCATGATCGATGTTCAGTTTTGGTTCAGATTATGTGATATGCGATTACTTGATATACTGCCATATGAAGAACAAATGTGTATGTAACTCTTTGTAGTATCATTGTAAGTAAGAACGTTGGCTCATTTGAGTGATATGCCAATTTGTGAAATATCTGCGTGTGGAACCTCTTGCAGGAACTGTGAAAATAAGAATCAATAGGAGTATGTCATCACGTTTTTTGAATTGGGTTCCTTGTTCGACTTAGCTGTAATGCCAGTACTTTGTGTTCTACTTAACTTCAGGGATTATTAGTAGGTTTAGACCAGTAGACGTCCCCTTATGTTTCCCTTTTTCACGATAATACTTGAATTCCTAATCAAACGGAGTGTCAGGATGTCTTACGTTGCTGGGTATCCTTAGCCGGTAAATAGAGGTGACTGTGGCTTCTGTATTTTGAGTTCAGAATTGTACTAAGAGTCCCACTGTACCATGGGACATGTACAGACTCACCTTTTCGCGATGCTGATGACACCGGCGTTTTCACGCATGCGGGTGGCGTCGTGACGTCATGGCGCACGTTTTTAACGTGACTTGGTGATGTCATGACGTCGCGCGGGTGGTGCTCCCGGTAATTTAGTGCGGCAGAGTAGAGTAAGCAGAACAGCACGGGCACGTTTGAAGAGGACAAGTGGGTGATTTAGACAACCATCCAAGTAAGTGTAGCACATGGGAGTCTGTGGAAGTGTATTTTTGATACCCCAGATAAGAGCAGGGACTTATACAATGATGTGCACGCTTATGTTTCCACAGAACCTGACCCATTTTTTTAAAAGGGTTTGAGGCAAAATACTGGCTTCTACTTCAGGAGTCTACCTTGGGATGAAGCTGTCAACAGCAATTGAGGTCTTAGCTACCAGCAAGTGAGTGTTGTCGCCTTGCTATATTACATTGCATTGTTGAACAATTTCGATTTTTAAGCCAATATTGTTAACAGAGTGCATTTACTCTGTTTTACAGGGTTGCCATCCCCTATTGAGACCCATACTTGAGGGTACTCAGAGAAAATTAATTGTTTGGAGGTCTCCGGATTGGTAAGCATAACCTCTTTATGCTGTTTAGACACTGAAAGTTAAAATAGTACATATGGGACTTTATAGACGCCCCGTGATACTAATATGTCATCTGTGCATTAGTTAAGAGAAGAGAAGAGGAAACGCAAGAATTCCCTTAAGAAATTGGGAAACTGCAGAAAGAACCAGAAAAGGTCAAAGAATTCCAACTAGGAAAAGAGAGGTATGTAATAAGCAACAAACTGAGATACCCTTTTAGGGATGAGGGTGTGAAGATAGGTAAATAGGGATTTATATCTGATTATTAATCACTAATAGGGTGTCCTTTTTGTTATTAACAGGGTACTCTCCCGAACCAAAGACATTTTTTATTATCGACACAAGACATACTTCCCTGAAGAATGTCCTACATTGTTGTATATTTAGGACAGAAACTTGTACAAGTCGGGTTTTTTTTAAATATACGAACAGGAAATAGGCTGAAAGTAGTGAGACATGGGAATCGGAGTGTTATTTCTTTACACATTTGAGATCCTTGAGGAAGTATTGTAATGTAACTCACACATGCTGTTTCTACTTGTGTTGTTTTAACATATTGTATGTGTTTTATGTATTATGATCATTTTTATGATTGTTTTATGAAATTGATTAATACAATTTTGTGATAATTGATTCCACTTCATGTGGTAAGAGTGTAAGGTGACACCATAGAATATAGGACTTTCTTCTTGTATATAGAAACTATATGCTCACAGAGCAAGAAGTCTGTTGATCCCTACCTGTGATTCAGAACCATTTTGAGAATACACAATAGGAGAAAGAAAGACAGCATTAGTATGCGTTTACTCACGTTTCCTCCCGAATGAAGAAAGCCACACAATTCTTACCTGGGTAGTCATCTCCTGGTCAGTATCATTGCTGGAACATTACGGCGCTCGGCGAGGAACATCGCAACCTGCAAGGAGAGAAAAGACACAGGATAGCAAAATAAAAGGCGAAACAGCGCCACGCATCGCGCATTACTCACTGGACAGCATCGCGCACACCGCGCTTTCGCCTACCGGCCCATGCTCATCTTCAAACTGCATGACAAGACCAAAATACCTTTCCATACCTAAAAGGAAAGAAGCAAGACATTATTATTCGTACTAAGAGGAATATAAGAACTGCATATAAAGACTGTAAAGCAGCAAACCTACGGAGTCACAGCAGGCCTGGATTCCCACAGGGGGGCTTGCACCAGTGAAGTAACTTGGTCGCTGCTCGCCCCCCACATCTACGCGCCCCTGCCACGAGGAGCAGGATGGAGAATCCAGCTTTTACAATATTAAGGTGAGGAGAGGGCTCAAGGGGGAGGAAGGAGTTGAGGCCAAGGGAGGTGGGAAAGCATAAAGACAATCTGGTATTGAATCCAGCTCTCCTATACTGCACACCCATCTTTAACCAGAGTCCTTACCAAGGGACAGGGAGAGGGTTTGAGAGTGCAAATCATCCAACCAGGGCTGGGTGGCGTCCCTGTGGATACCAGGTGAGCGTAACAGAACGCAAAGCCTCAATCATATTATCCACCTGGGCGTCATGGAGACTTCAGAGACTGACCAGTTAACTCAGTTGTTGGGACAATTATGTGCTGAAGTACATTCAGCCAGGCAAGAAACCAATGCTCTTAAGAGGGATTTGATTGTTACTAAGGATCGTACTGACGAAATAAGTAGACAATTGCTCCAATCACAGGCAGGACAGACCCCATTGCCTGGTAACATTCCGCCAGCACCTGTACCAACTTCTTCCACCAATCCAGTACAAATAACCCTTCCTGGGGCAGTTCCTTTAGCTCCACCTGAACAATTTACAGGGGACCCCAAGAAGTACGCAACATTCATGAACCAGTGTCGTCTTCATTTCCTTTGCAGACCTGGGGCTTTTCTTAACGACCAAGCGCAGGTTGCTTTTGTCTTGTCATATCTGAGTGGTAACCCGTTGTTACATGACTTTGGGGGTCTCCAGATGGAAATGGAAAACCTCTTTGCTCGTCATACCCAAGGCCAAGCATTAGACAACAAACTTTTGTCACTCCGTCAAGGAAGTCAAGACTTGTTTACATGTATACCAACATTTAACAGACTAGTCATTGAAGCTGGGTGGCCTGAGGAAAAAAGGACCACACTATTTCATCGGGGTCTACGAGGGGAACTAAAGGATGTCCTTGCTCAAGTGGTTAACCCACCTGAAGACTGTGGAGAATTCATCAACCTTGTGGTGCAATTATATAACAGATTACAAGACCGAAAAGCGGACCGGATAAGGTTAGACACTCGAGCTGTGTATGTCCGGTCAAAGGATAATGTTCCACGTACATTGGAAAACACAGTAGAACCCATGCAAATCGGAGGTGTACTGCCCCCTTTAACTAAAACTGAAAGAGACAAGAGAAGGCAACAGCAATTATGCTTAAACTGCAGAAAATCAGGCCACTTCCTCAAAGAATGTCCAGTGAAACCACCAAGGAGAACTGTTGGAGCCACAGAGAAGGAAGATAATAACAAGGAGTCGGAAATCTACCAAGCTCGGCAAGCATAGATGTCCGCTTGTCGAGCGAGAAAGGATGAGCCACAGACCTCACATTTTGCATTACCAGTAATTTTGATCAACCACCAACAACCGTCTTGGATGCATGCTGTCGAAGCATACATACATAGCGGAGCAGTTGGGAATTATGTAGACCAAGATCTGGCAGCAGAGATGGGGCTTCCCTTATGCTCTAAGTCGACTACTGAAAAAGTTACTACAGTTGATGGGACAGAAATAGCTTCCGGACCAGTAACCCAATGCACAGCAGCACTAACCCTACTGTGCCAGGATGGACACCGAGAATCTATTGCATTCGATCTCATCAAAGCTCCTCAGTTTCGACTAATCTTAGGGATGCCATGGTTGGTAGCTCACAACCCTCTAATAGATTGGCGTGCCAAGAAGTTGGCCTTTTCCGATGATTGTGCTCGCACCTGTTATTACCAAGAAAAGGGGAAAACAGACTTATGTACATCTGCTACTCCCAGTACGGCAGCGATTGTACTAGGTGTGACTAGTACTCTACCAAATTAATACCAAGATTTTCAAGACGTGTTCCAGAAAGAACAAGCCAATACTCTACCACTGAACAGGCCCTGCGATTGTCAGATCGACCTCATACCTGGTGCGCAAATTCCTGGTGGTCGAATCTATGCACTTACTGAACCAGAAAACCTCCATTCGAAATCTTATCTTGATCAGTACCTGGCAAATGGATTTATCCGCCCATCTAAATCACCGGCAGCCAGTCCCTTCTTCTTCGTACCAAAGAAGGAAGGCGATTTGAGGACTTGCATCGATTATCGCGCATTAAACCAGATCACAGTAAAAAAACGTTATCCACAGCCCCTTATTCCTGAATTATTGGATCAAGTCAAAGACGCCCAAATCTATACCAAACTGGACCTTATGGGGGCGTACCATCTTGTTCGAGTGAAGAAAGGAGACTAATGGAAAACCACCTATCGTACCAAATATGGCTTGTATGAATACCAGGTAATGCCTTTTGGACTTTGCAACGCTCCTGCTGCATTCTAGTACTTTATGAATGATGTTTTGCGGGAGTTAATCGACGTTTGCGCCCTGGTTTACATTGATGACATCTTAGTGTATTCTGCTACAAAAGAAGACCATGTCAGGCATGTCCGCTCCGTCCTTACTAAACTCTGCCAACATAAACTGTATGCTAAACTTGAAAAATGCTCTTTTCATTCCACCGAAGTGAAGTTCCTCGTTTTATCCTCACGCCAAAAGGTATCAGAATGGATAGGCACAAGGTAGATGGCATTCTTAACTGGCCATCACCAACTTCATTTAAAGGAATCCAGAGTATGCTGGGCTTTGCAAACATTTACCGCTGATTCATCCCAGATTTTTCCCAAATAGTGCATCCAATTACATCACCATTGAGAAAAAGCAATAAAAAGTTCCATTGGACCAAAAGAAGCAGAGAAGGCCTTTCAAGAACTTAAGAAAAAATTCACGTCTGCTCCAGTTCTATGGCATCCTCGCCCAGGCCTCCCTTATATAGTTGAAACAGATGCGTCTAGCATGGCTATGGGAGCTGTTCTCTCACAAAGGGACCCAGGAACTGGCCAGTTACACCTTGTGGCCTTCTGGTCATGAAAATTCTCACCTCCCGAACTCAACTATGCTATCACAGACAAAGAACTCTTGGCTATAAATTCAGCTTTCAAGGCATGGCGACACTATTTCCTTGGTGCTAGACATACTGCCACGGTCATAACTGATCATCGAAACCTGCAATACCTAAAAACAGCAAAGGCTCAATCATCCCGTCAACTGCGGTGGGCTCTTTTCTTTGCTGAATATGACTATGTGATCACCTACTGGCCAGGAGTCCGAAACGGAAAGGCTGACGCCTTGTCCCGCATGGGTGTTGATGAAAAGGTATCCATAACTCCAGATCCAGTAGCCATCATTCCAGAAGACAAACTCCTGGGTCTTATGACTTAATTGACAGAGGGTGAACTCCAAAACAAGATCCAACTCTTAATGGAGCCCACTTTCTCACAAGAGTGGTGTACTCAAGGAGAACATTACACCATTAAAGACCAGTTACCATATTTTAGGAACCGTCTATACTTGCCAAGTAAAGATTTACAAGAGCAGGTTATTTCGGGTTATCACGACTCCCTGATTGAAGGTCATCCTGGAATTGCCAAAACTCTAGCTAACGTAAAACGAAACTATTGGTGGCCCACATGGCATAAAGACATCATACAATTTATCCAATCTTGCGCTGTGTGTGCACAAAACAAGTCCCAAAAGCAGAAACCAGCTGGTCTTCTCCAACCATTGGAAATTCCTCCCCCACCATGGCACACACTGTTCCTTGATTTCATTACAGATCTACCTCCCAGTCAAGGATTCAACACCATCTTAGTAGTTGTAGACTTGTTCTCTAAAATGGCACACTTTATTCCTTTTAAGGGTCTTCCAAATGCATCCAATTTAGCAAATGTATTCATGGAGGAAATCGTACGGCTACATGGCTGTCCATCGGTCTTGATCTCAGATCGAGGTAGTCAGTGCATATCCAACTTCTGAAGGAAATGCTGTTCAACGACCCAAATTGACATTCGACTATCCACAAGTCACCATCCTCAAACAGATGGCCAAACAGAAAGAACAAACCAAACCCTCGAGCAATACTTACGTTGCATGTTGCATCAAGGGGAAAGAAATTGGAAGGACTTGTTATGGATAGCTGAATATGCCTATAATAATTCATTACACACCAGAACTGGACAAACCCCTTTTTACACTATATATGGTAGACATCCACGCACTTCAGAATTGGATCTCCCAACCCCTTTGGAAATGCCAGCGGTTAAAACCCTATATACGACTATTTCCCAGGCCTTCAAAGAAGCAGCAGAAATATGTGCCCATAAAAGGGACTCGGACCTTTCGTCCCTGATATCTGGGACCTTATTCTATTGAATCCATAATAAATCCAGTGGCAGTTAAATTAGCCCTACCACCCACTATGCAGATTCATCCTGTGGTTCACGTATCACTCCTGAAACCGGTACAACCCGGTACTCGCGTTACAACACCACCAAAACCAGTTTTAGTATTAGTTGACGGAGAACCAGAGTTTGAAGTAAAGGATATCCCAGACTCAAGATACACCAGATCCAAACTATACTATTTAGTTGATTGGAAGGGATACGGCCCTCAAGACAGATCATGGGAACCTAGTGAATACATCCATACACCTCGCTTAATTGAAAAGTTCCATCAGAATTACCCAGCAAAACCAGGACCAGGCAGAAGTGCCACCGTGAGAGGGGCCTTGGGGGGGAGTGCTGTCATGACCCTTACCCCTGGCCCTCACTGGCAAGTCAGCCTTCCAGTTAGGGCCAGGTCAAAGGCCTTAAAACCTCATCCAAGACTCTCTTGGAGTCAGTCCAGGCGCCTTTGGCGCCAGGCTCATAACCATCATGAAGACCAACATTAGAATGGGACTATTTACTTGGGACTATTTAACTTGGGGGGGTTCAGCCAACATGGAGGCACACACATAGCTCAGTTACAAGGAACTGAGCTATGCGGTCTAGTCTTTTGGTTGTGGCAGGCCTGGGACTACTTTACCTGGACTACTTTGGGTGTGGCAGGCCTGGGACTATTTTACCTGGACTTCTTTACCTGAGACTATTTAAACCGCACCCAAACAGCAGAACATGCTTTGCGTTATTCTGCTGTGGGCAGCGTAACGCTCACCGTGTCCAGTTCTTTGACGCCAGTTTACCTCAAAACAAGGACCTGCAGAGAGAGAAAGAACACTACGAAACTTACCTGGAACAGTATCCTGTCTTCAATCCATCGCCGACTTCATTTCCACTCACCTGAAGGTACGAACTCCATCATCCGGCACTGCATGCATCCTGGAATACCATGACCTGGAAAGAGGAGGAAGAAAGACAGCATCTGTAAGCGTTTACTCACGTTTCCTCCCGAATGAAGAAAGCCACACAATTCTTACCCGGGTAGTCATCTCCTGGTGAGTATAATTGCCTGAACATTACGACACTTGGCGAGGAACATCGCAACCTGCAAGGAGAGAAAAGACACAGGATAGCAATATAAAAGGCGAAACAGCGCATCGCGCATTACTCACCAGACAGCATCGCGCACACTGCGCTTTCGCCTACCGGCCCATGCTCATCTTCAAACTGCATGACAAGACCAAAATTCCTTTGCATACCTAAAAGGAAAGAAGCAAGACATTATTATTCGAACTAAGAGGAACATAAGAACTGCATATAAAGACTGTAAAGCAGCAAACCTACGGAGTTACAGCAGGCCTGGATTCCCACAAGGGGGCTTGCACCAGTGAAGTAACTTGGTCGCTGCTCGCCCCCCACATCTACGCACCCCTGCCTCGAGGAGCAGGACGGAGAATCCACCTTTTACAATATTAAGGTGAGAAGAGGGCTCAAAGGGGTGGAAGGAGTTGAGGCCAAGGGAGGTGGGAAAACATAAAGACAATCTGGTATTGAATCTAGCTCTCCTATATTGCAGACCCATCTTTAACCAGAGGCCTTACCAAGGGACCGGGAGAGGGTTCGAGAGTGCAAATCATCCAACCATGGCTGGGTGGCGTCCCGTAGGATACCAGGTGAGCGTAACAACGAGCTGGGGGTAGATCTCTGTCTTCGGCTGGGGCCTCCCTCTGGAACAGCCTCCCTGCCACTCTAAAACTTGAGGAGAACCATCTCTGGTTCCGGAAGCACCTCAAGACCTTCCTGTTTTCTTCTGCCTTTGCTCACCCTCTCCCCTGCTGATAGGTTCTCTCTTGGTACTGTGCACCTGGCCACCCTCTGTCCTCCGGGCCCAGGTACCTGCTCACCACAGCACCCTCCCGCACTGCCTCCGGGCCATCCCTTGCACTGGGGTCTGTATCTGTACCCATACAACCCCCCCCCCTTTTTTGTTCCTGAACTTATCAGACCTACCCTGTCTGCTGCCTTAAACCTAGCACTTGCAAATTGCTGGCTGCACTACCACTGTTTGTTGCCTTTATTATTTATTTATTGTTATTTATCTGTTTCTCCTCTGCTTCGCACTTTCCACTTCTCCCCCCTTCCATGCACTTTTCCCCTCCCCGTCCCATGCACTTGCGCGTTCTCAATGTCACTGGGCCTAGTAAGATCGCTGTTTTGTTCTCCCCAGTTCCCCTCCCTTGCCTTGTCGCGCTCTGAAACACTTGTGTACGAGCGCGATAGAAATAAAATATCAATCAATCAATACTTTAGAATGTGGTGGAGACCGCAGCAATAGCATCACTTTACCTTTGGAGAAGTTTAGTCTCAGGCTCTCTTACCTGTTTTACATCTCACCCTTGTCTGTAAAGTGGTTCCGTGTTTGGGTTGATACATAGAACGATTTTTGGGCTTACCCCTAACTTCTGATTTTAAGTAATTCTCAAAAAGGCAAACAGTCGGACATTATTCCACAAATATTAAAATGTATGTTTCTGCTGTGGCTTGCCACTCTCAGACAGACAACCGGTAGCATCTCCTTCTATCTCACATCATCTTTATTGTTGCTGTACCTTGGCAACATGTGCTTCGCGCTGCCACTCTTATCAGGGCTCCATTTATTTTTGTCTTGTTAAAGTGTGCGTGTCATTTATCTAACGTTATTGAATAACCACCACATTCTCTTGGATTGTTGAAAAAACATTGTACTGGCATTAATGGCGTATTCATAGCTACATGCTTCAGTATTAATTATTACAGTGCATGCTGTTTATTACTGTAATTCAAATTCCTGTGTTGTTGGAACTATACATTGCATCTTGACAAGTCAAATAGTTATTTGCACGAAAAATAATGAAGAATTGAAAAAATAATAAAAAACAGAAAAAAGATGACAAAAAATGTAGTATTGTGTTAAAACATCTCACTATTTCTACTGATGGATAAAGCATTTGAACATTTGCAGTCTAATATTAATTAACCAATTCTGGATTGCATTTATCTACACAGAACATTTTACCGATCCACATTTCCCATAATCCTTGTTTGGTTTAAAAAAAAAAATCCTTTCACACGATTTAGCCCCCTATGGGCCTCATTACGGGGTTGGCGGTAAATCCTGCCAGTAGGCAGCGGGCTACTGCAACCCTGTAACACCATTTCCGCTGCCCAATATCCCAGTGCCACCGGGATATCATGTGCAGCAACGGAACTGGAATTCCCCATTCCCGTGGAGTCCCATAGGACTCCTAGGGAATGTGCTCACTGAAGCACCCGCACCGTTGTTAACGGTCCAGGTGCTTCCATGAAAACACTGCCGGTAGCAACCTGAATTCCCGGCAGGTCAGGTCTGCCGGGAGTTCCGTACCCCTACCGGCAAACTCGAAGTTTAGTGGTCAGGAAAGGGTGCCAATACATTGCTACTAGCACCCTCCTTCCCAGACTGCCAAACATATAATGAAGCCCTATGTACGGGTTTGCAGGATGTCACAAACTGATGTTCCGAAATATAGACCTTCTTACGAAGTTCTCACCTTAAAGAGTGTATTGCTGTTCTTTCCTCCATTGTTTTGCACTTATAACAATTACTAGTGCTTCTGGTTTACTGCTGAGAAACTAGGGGGGTGCTTGTGAGTTTTGTTGTGTTATATAGACCCTATGCTAAAATGTGTATGTGGTTTTACAAACTTTGGCTTGCCAAATGATTTTGACTAGAACTCCCATCAGTCCTAGCCAACATAGCCAAGGGGGAGGGTACTAGGGAGTTGCAGTGCAAAACATCTGGAGAGTTGTAGACTTCGTCCCTAATTCCTCTTGGTGGTGAGTGGGTGCCTAACCCCCAGGTGATCATATTGTCCACAGTTGGCCTAAAGTACCCATGATGTTAAGTGGCATGCCTTTTTCTGGTCACTAGGGAAAGGATAATGGAAGTTTTGGTCCCAAAAATCTGGTGAGCCACATTTTACTGCATCTGTGAAGTCAGATTTGTTGTGTACCTTCTGATGTTTAGTAATGCCAACTGGTGTGATATTTTTTGATATCCTCCAGGCCTGCCCTCCGCAATTACTCAGAGACAGAGATGTGCAGAACAATTTATTTTGTATACTTTACTGTAGATATTGATTCAACAGACACAAACAATAGGTTCCATGTGATAATGTCGCCTGGGAAAAGTCCACAGGTATGTGACCTTTTTTCCTGACCCCTCAAAATCTTTCCCCTAATATTCTGGGAGGGGTAAGATTTTATATCATGTACTCCCATCCTAGAATATTTGGGGAAAGTGTTTGACTTTACTGAGGGTGCATTTTTGGGGAAATGTCGCCCCTTGGAGGCAATTTCCCAGGCAGCTTTATCACTGGACCCCGAAAAAATAAATACATAAATAAAAGGCTACATGAATACATGAGTTTGCATCAATTAGGGTGTAGTTTCATGTTGGGGGGCAGTGGGGAGGAGTTTTGTTTTATGGTTGTGAGAGTCATTCGAGGTTAAAGGAGTGTTGTGTGATGGGAAAGATGGTCTAAAGAGAGCCTTGCCTGACTAAAGGGGGAACAAGAGGAGGTGGTGAACAAAGGCGAATAGGAATGCAAAGATGGCCGCGCAGGTTGTGAAAACATCAATAACAATTCATATATCATGTCCTTACTGTGCTGGTTGTGATCTACCATGAATCCTCCTTGGACAAAGGACAACATTGTGGTCCTCAGATGAAGAGGAAGGGATGACGTGTTGTCTGACCCATCAAATGACACCCTTTTATGCCATTCGTGATACTGTACAAACATGACCAAGAGTTTGAACAGAGTGAGGACAATATCCTCTATGGATTACATTTGTGCAGCTGCTAACTCTGACCTACCCATCCTCCTGGGTAATGGCTGACAGTGGGAAGATGATTATTGTGTCACTTTTGCTGTGGTTTCCTGGAACCATGGAGTGGGGTGAGGGATCTATGTTACTAAGTGGACAAACTGGTGCAAGGGTTGCTAGGGGGCATCAGGCTAGCAGTGCCAATGTCCAGCATACTGTGATGCAGTGGTGTGGAGGAAGCTGTCAAGTGGGTGGGGGGTGTCATTAGCAGTGCCACAAAGGGTGTTATGAGGGGACCAACAGCCAGATTGGGTGGGCAGATTATTGAGGATGATGTCTAAAGGTATGTTGGGGAGAGCAGTCTGAAGACCACTGGCATTAATAGAATCGAATCCCCCTGATGTAGCGTAACTATTTAGCAAGCTCCCCATTCTCCTTTTGCACCACCTTTCTTAACAAGGGCACATTGTTCCTTAGGAGACACACATGCCCCTTGTGGCTGCACAATTCAGTGAAAACCCTCTGCATCCATAAGCACAGGGTACTGAGGCTGTCCTGCAAGTCTCGGCTTTTTCGTGGGCACCTGAAAGTCCTTCATTTGTTGGGAGGTACTGACCCTCTCCCTGGTGTTATCCTCTAGTAGACTCTGCATTCCTTGCACCTTCACTCCGTCCCCGATATTGGGTGGCAGGCTGTCCTGGGCTGGCCCCTGACCTTTCACCTACTTCAGTGTCAGCCATGCCTACCCCAAGACGATGCACACCATTGGCAGGGTCAACAGAGGAGTCGGTGCTAAAGAAAAGAAACATATAGTATGTTAATATCACAGGGTCTCAAAAATAGGAAGAGCACAACACACGTGTGTTCAACCCACCATATAGTAACAAATGCTTAGAATACAAATAAAAAATAAATTAGACACAGGTAATGGCAAGAACTATACTCTAAAGAACACAATGGAGAGCACTGTGAACCCATAAAATGCCAAACCCTTCCACGGAGCAATACAGACATGGGAAGTGTGGTGCTGCCCGATGACGGGCACGCACGCGGCGGCGTGACGTTGCACGCCGCCGCGTGCAACATAAATAAACGGGGCGTTTCCCGGCCACGCAGAGCGACCGGGAAGCCCGAACTGTGAGGACGCGTGTGGAAGTGTTGTCCTTACAAGGTGGGGCTACAGGACCACATGGGGGCATGGAGGAAACCTCAACAGTGGCGACGAGTGGGGGAAACGATGCCCGGGCCCGGCGGTGATTGTTGATTAATTTTTTTCACCGAAACGAGGTGGATGCAACACTTCGTTTCTTTGCCGCGGGTAGTGCGTTACCCACGCGGCTGGCGGCCATTTTGGTAAACAAGCCGTGGGACTTCACGAGGCTCCGGTTTCGGCTCGGAAGCGGCCCCAGGCTTAATTTTTGGCACTCCTGATAGCAGGAAGGCACACCTGCAGGACTATATGCCTAATTTCAATTTTGGTGTTTCCTTGGGTTTCCTACGTCGAGTGAAAGCAAGAAAGAAGGCTTAGGGCCTAGGATCTACATAACCCACGCATCTTCTTCTTCTAATTTTTGGGAACAATTGAAAGCTGAATAGTTCATCCTCATCTTTTTCATCATCAGGCTGGTGGACACACTCTGTTTTCATCCCCTTCATCATCACGGCGGTGCATCCTCATCAACAGGTTGGTGGCCACACTGATCTTCACCCTCTTCATCATCACAAGGTGTTGCAGTGACTGCAGAGTTTGAGTTGCGGCCCCTGTGTTCCATGTTGGGGTGCCTGTGCGCTCAGACTCATGAGTGACATTGAGGACCAAGGTGGTGCAGCAGCAGTACAGCGGCCCCCTCCGCCCCCCCAACGTGCGCTACCTCAAGTGCAGCCTGTGCAGCAACCTCCGATTGTTCAGGCGGCTCCTCAAGGTCCTCCACCTCTCGTGCAGCCAGTGGCAGGGCCTGCTGCTCCACAGATCCTTCCTGTCATGGCTCAGGTGCGTACCCAGGCAGCTCTGCAGCCTATCCCCGAGTTTGATGTTTCGGGCCCACCTTCTAGCTTAGGGCCCAGATGGAGGAGGTGGGTGGACCGTTTGGACATGTACTTTCGAGCGGCCCAGGTGGTGGATGATGACACCAGGCTGGCAACCATGCTGTATTCGGCGGGACCATCTGTTCAGGAGATTTTTGAATCACTGCCGCCTGGGGATGGATCGTATGGTCAGGCGAAGGCCACCCTGCAAGCTTACTTTCTGCCTCTTGCCAACGCGGACTATGAGCGTTTTGTGATGCTATCGGCCAAACAGAAGGACGATGAAACCCTGGACTCCTTCTATGGACGCCTGAGGTGTCTCTCCTTAGCCTGCGCCTGGGGAGATACAGAGGACATGATTAGGACGATGCTTATCCAGGCGTGTTCATCGGGCAAGCTCAGGCGCCAGGTGCTACGAGAACCAGGCATCACGCTTCAGCGCATCCTTGAATTGGGGAGGTGCCATGAGGTGTCAGAGGCAAGAGCAACCAAAATGGAGGCAGGGTTGGGCTCCATCAAGACTGAGGAGGTATGTGCGATGTGGTGCGGCGGCAGGGGTGTCAGAAGACCTGAGGTGGTCCCCGAGAGAGGGCCGGAAGGGCAGGGGAAATATGCATAAAGTGTGGATATGACCTACCCCACCCAGCAGAGTGCCCGGCGGCCGGAAAGACGTGTGGACGGTGTGGGTTGCCGGACCATTTCTCAAGGGTATGCAAGGTGGCCACGCCTGTGCTGGTACCGAGAGGCCCAGGGCGGCCAAGCTTCGTCCGCCAGGGTCGACCGCCCAACGTCGCTCAGGTGGATCAGAGCGAGGAGGATGCCCAGGTGGAGGAAGTGGAGGAGGACGAGGAAGAGAATGTTTTCTTTGTCTCAAGTGTGGGGGTCCTGAAGAGTAAGAACAGGAGACAGCCCAGGTGTGTGATCGAGGTAAATCAGTCTCCTGTTCCGGTCCTCGTGGACACTGGGGCATCCGTCAATGTAATGGCACGGGGACATTATGATGCCATGAACCAACCCCCCAAGTTGGCCGCGCCAAAGGCCTGCATCTTTGCTTTTGGTGGTCTTGACCCTATCCCCCTGGATGGTGCATTTGTGGCCAAGGTGGAGCATGATGGCTCTCAAATCAAAGCACGGTTCTATGTGACATCTGTGAGCACCAACACTTTGCTGAGCTGTGCTGCAGCGGAGGCCCTTGGCACCGTCACTTTCGCATATTATGTCTATTTGGAGGACATAAATGACTTGTTGGAGAAATATGCGGCACTGTTTAAGGGGATTGGACAGATGGTTGGGGAACCAGTGAGACTACATATTGATGAGTCGGTACAGCCCATTGCCCTGAAGCATCGGAGGGTGCCGTTTCACCTTCGAGAACATGTCGATAAGGAGCTGGACAGCCTGGTAAATCTGGACATAATAGAGAAGGTGGAGGGCCCCACCCCCTGGGTGTCCCCTATAGTGGTGGCACGAAAACCGAAACAACCCGACGCTGTCAGGATTTGTGTTGACATGAGGCTCGCAAACAAGGCCATCAGGAGAGAAAGGCACCTCACTCTGACGATAGATGCCATCATTGCAGAGGTACAAGGTGCTTGCTTCTTTTCGAAACTGGACCTCAGGGCGGGGTATCACCAGGTTCTACTCCACCCCGAGTCGAGATATATTACCACCTTCACCACACATCGAGGGCTCTACCGTTACAAGAGACTTAGTTTTGGTGTCTCCTCGGTGGCAGAGGTATTCCAGAATATCATCTGGGGTATCCTAGCTGATCTGGAGGGCGTTTTGAATATAAGCGACGATATTCTGGTGTTCGTGAGAACGGAGGTCGATCATCTGCAGCGTTTGGCAAAGACATTTGAGAGACTGCAGTCCTTGGGCCTCACCCTACACAAAGAAAAGTGTGAATTCCTGCGACCATCAATAGAATTCTTTGGCTTCGTGTTCAAGGAGGGGGGGGTGTCTCCTGATCCCAAGAAGGTGCAGGACATAAAGAAGGCGCAGCCTCCGGAGTCTGTGTCTGAGGTACGGAGCTTCCTGGGCATGGTTACATACTGTGGACGGTTTATTAAAAATCTTGCCTCTAGGTCGGATCCGCTCCGGGCACTAACGAGGAAGGACACAATCTGGAACTGGGGCCCACTGGAGCAGGCTGCATTTGACGACATCAAGGACGCCCTGGCAGCTGAGGACACCATGTCATTCTTTGATCCCATGTTACCATCGGAGATCATTGTCGACGCCAGCCCGTTTGGATTGGGCGCCGTGCTGACCCAGGTAGACCCTGATGGGGGTATCCGCCCGGTGGCGTACGCGAGCAAGACCCTGTCTGAGGCGGAACAACGATACTCGCAAATTGAGCGGGAGGCATTGGCAGTTCTCTGGGGATGCCGGCACTTCCGACTCTATGTTCTCGGACGCCCGGTGACGGTGGTGACGGACCACAAACCGTTGCTTCCTATCCTGGTGGGGTCGTCATCCAAGCCACCCGCGCGGATTGAGAGATGGATGCTCGCCCTTCTGGAGTATGGGGTCACTCTTGTATATCGGCCTAGGGCGAATAATTCAGCCGATTACCTCTCCAGACACCCTGGGGCGCCCAGTGGAGGAGACCCTGACACTTGTGCAGAGGAGGCAGAAGAACATGTCCGGGTGGTAGTGGAGGCGGCTCCGCCAAATGCCATGCCTCTTCAGGAGCTTGAGGCGGCTGCAGCTGAGGATGAGTGCTTTAACATTCTGAAGAAGTCCATGCAGCAAGGCTCCTGGAAGTCGGTGCTGGAGGCCCTGGCAGGGCGCACTCAGGAGGCCAGGACTGGACTTGAGCAGCTATGGAAAGTCTGGGAGGAACTATCGTTTTCAACGTCCGGGCTCCTGCTCAGGGGTGATCGGATTGTGGTGCCCCAGCCGAAGGTGGGCGACGTGATTGCGCTGGCACATCGTGGTCACCAGGGTGCTGCCAAGATCAAGGCCCGCCTAAGGCTGAAGGTGTGGTTTCCGGAACTTAAGCGTAAGGTGGATGACTTTGTGGCGGCCTGTGTGTGGTGTTAGGTGGCTTCTCCACTGCAGCGTGAGCCGGAGATAGAGGCGATGCCTCGCAGGACGCGACCATGGGAGGTCGTCCACGCGGATTTTGGTTCCACCACGATGGGCACCCACTTCTTGGTACTAGTTGACGAGTATTCAAGATATCCAGAGGTGGAATTTGTGGACTCGGTAGCATTCGAGCACGTTGTGGTCGCTGTGGAGAAGGTATTTGCGGCCCATGGATTCCCACAGACGTTGTGCTCGGACAATGGGGCACCATTCCAGAGCAAACGTTTTTCGGAATTGATGGAGAGCTATGGGGTGGTGCACAGGAAGATCACTCCTCTGTGGCCAAGGGCCAATGGTGAAGCTGAACGGCTCATGAGGACTCTAAATAAGACCTTTAGAATTGCCCAGGGGCAGGGACAACCACTGCAGAGAGCACTGTACCAATTTCTGAGGGTCCTCCGTACCATGCCCCACGCATCCACTGGAGTGGCCCCGGCGGAGGCATTGTTCAGGCGTTGCCCGCGTGGGTTGCTACCGGAAGTGGGGGAGAAGGAACCGGGCATAATCGATGATCAGCAGGTCGAGGCAGACCGAAGAACACGGATCGAGCAGGAGAATGTTCGGAGAGGGCTTCGCCCACAGCGGCTGGAGCCAGGTGATGAGGTCCTCATTCGTAACAGACATCCACATGGAAAGCTCTCTCGGCCCTATGAGCCAGAGCCGTTGGACGTTGTCGCGGTCAGAGGGTCCATGGTAACTGCATTGGATGGCCGGTCTGCGGTCACACGCAATGTCAGCTTCTTTAAGAAGCTACGGGATCCAAGAACAGACCTGCCTCCTGAGCCCGACCCCGGGGATCTCCCAGAGGACACTGATGAAACACCGTGCCTGCCTGAGTCCCCGGCCAGACCAACACCTTTGGACAGATCACCTGTGCCAGAGGTGAGGAGGAGGTACCCCCAGAGGGCTGGGCGAGGGAAACCTGCTCGCCTCACCAATTACGTACTTGGACATTTGGCTGATTACTGTAGTGGCAATCACTGTTGAAGTAAGGGGACCCAGGTGGCTGGTAATAAAGGGGTGTTTCTCAGAATGGGGAATGTTAAAGTGTTATTGTTATAATGTGTGTTTGATGTGCAGTGAATAGTTGTAGCGCGTGTTGTTGTTCTACTGGAAAAAGGAGGAGTGTGGCGCTGCCCGATGACAGGCACGCACGCGGCGGCGTGACGGTGCACGCCACCGCGTGCAACATAAATAAATGGGGCATTTCCCAGCCGCGCAGAGCGACCAGGAAGCCCGAACTGTGAGGACGCGTGTGGAAGTGTCGTCCTTACAAAGTGGGGCTACGGGACTGCATGGGGGCATGGAGGAACCCTCATGAGGAAGGGGGATATTTTCAGTAGGGGGAGAGACAGGAAAGATGCACCCCGCACGGCACAGTGGAGTGCAGCAACTTACCCTGGGCAGGAATAGGACTCTGTTCTTCTTTACAGGCATCAGATCTTCTTGGGCTTCGTGGGCACATTTTCATATGCCTGCTGAGACCGTCTGCTTTTCATGGCAGGCACCTCCCAAAATTGGTCTATCAAGTATGGAGAGCTAATTGCGTGGCATGCCCTGCTGTTTGGCGTAGAGCGTGCTGTTCTTATTGATGCAGTCGGAGCAGGTCCAGTCTCGGCAAAGAATGTGTTCACTATTTAGCTAGCCGCATTGATGCACTCAACAATCTGCTAACTCCCTGCGTGTTAAGCAGTGCAAGGAACATTTTCACCTCAGTGTAAGTTCTATCATGCAAACAGAATCGGACCGGGCCATAACATTGACTGGCGCACCAATGAAAAAGTGTACCACAATTGCAAATAGCTATTCTTTCCTTTTGTGACACAGTTTCAATTCTACCCAAGGGGGAGTTTAAAAAATAAATAAAATGTGATGTAAATTGTGCATGTAAAAGAATATTTATTCAGCAACACTGGTCAAAACTACTAACCTCATAGTGAAGTAGCTCATCAAACTGGCCCACTTTGACAAAATAAACCGGCCCACAGCAGAATTTCGCCTTTTTGGTTCGGCCACGGGCCTATTGCCCGATAGGCCACTCCAAACCTGCATGCAAAAGCCTACATTTAAGTGCCACAATGCCATGGGAGTGGGGTCCCCTTGAGGCCGGGCATTACTTCAATTGCCTCAGGCAAGGCACTGCAGTGTACTTGGGCTACAATACAGCACAAAGTGCCCTTAATGACCTGAAAACTGGAGCTATCGGCAGTGCCTTGTGTGAACAGGTGGGAGAGGGCCGCCTCAGACGAGGATTGATTTGAAAGAACCTGGGGCTGTAGACCGTCACGCTGTGGGGTAGGGAGGCATTCCCGGAGAAGGAGGATTCTGGGTGAATGCCTTTCCAACCCCCTTTTCAAGCATTACCTGCTTTAGCTGCGCAAGTGTTAAGTGTTCAGCTTATAAACCATATATTCACATGAATAGAGCCCCGTTCTTATATCCTTTTAGGTTGCAGGGGTTAAATACAGAGGACAATGTTTAGATTTTTTTTTAAAATCACAGTTAAATACTGTTTAAAATTACTTCATTTATGTAAGACCATGTTCACACACAAAGAAAACCCCAGTTAATTGAGGGGTTCAGTAGGACCGAACCATGATTCCGAGTCACTTGCGTGTACAACGGATGAGCGCCCAACCAGTGGACATGCATAGTTAAGGCGAACGACTGGCATCAGATTGCCTATGTGCTTGAAGGCGCGTGCATGCCACGCTCTCCTTCTCCGCGCAGTGCGTCTGTGTGTGTTTGTGGCCATGGCATGCAGGTGCAGGGGGTTCGACAAGTGATAGAGTGCGTTTCCGAAGGCCAGGTCTGGCCTACGTCATAGGGAAGTCAATTGGAGTCAATCGTTGCAAAGTGGTGAAATTGACGTTGTAGGCCAGGAAAAAAGGGAAATGTACCAACGTTGCACTCAAATACAGTATAATTATTAAGGAACAATTCAGTATGTAATGAAATAATACTGATTATGAGATATAAAAAAAGAGTACTATTAATAATGAAATGATATAGTTGCCAACACCTGTGCCTAATAGCATTAGACAATCTTTCTCTTCATTTTAATTAATTTTCAATATTGTATTTATATTCGTCAAGGATTTAACATATTTACATTTCATTTTAAATGTTCTCCTTTTTCTCTCGTAATTACAATTCTTCATTTCTTTAGTTGTAATGTGTTTTTATTCTTGATTATTACATAATGCCTTTTTGGCAGATTGGTGATGTCAGCAGTCCAGCGAAAAGTTAATGGAGCCTAGTAACGACAATTGATTCCTTAAATCCTTGAGGTCGAGGTTACTTCCGCTGAGGACGCAAGTCCGTTCATTTTTACGCCAATCATGTGATCCCCAGGGACTTGAGATGCGTGAAGGACGTGGATGAGTGGTCTGCCTTGATCTACTGAGATGGGCTAAAAGAGGAAGCTGTGACCTCTGCTTAAGTGTATTTTGGTAAAGTGTCGGTGCCTCGTCCATGCTGAGGCAGGTAGTGTGAGCCTGGATCCTTCTGGCCAACGTTAATTTGAATAGTGAAAATGGTCTTTTGTGGGTGGTGGTGTGGTGGCCACAAATCTGTGAGTACAAAAGTCTCACTGCGCCTTAAATCGTCTCCAGCCGTTTCATTTGTGGAAGCTCTGGACTGGATTATACCTGCTAGGTTCGCATAGCTTGGAAGGATCAGTCCATGAGGGGCTACAGAGGAAGCACAGACTACCACATTGCCTCTGCCCGGGGCCTCCACAAGGTCAGGCACCCCAAAACACCTACAGGGCCACGTGGGCAGGTTCAAAGGCAAGGAAGGCATAGAACACACAGAGGTGAGATGCCAGGGAGTTATGGGAAAGTAGGAATACACGGCAAAGTGATGGACAACAGAAAACTAACACAGAGTAAACACTGCAGAGGTGAACCGCACTATTGGGACATTTTGGATAGCAGCTGCAGGGTGTTTCTAAAAGGCTAGGAGAGATGGGACAGCACCAATTGCAGGCTCGACAATCAGACCAGTGACTAATCCTGCTTCAGGTCCAGTGGCCTTTCAGAGGCATGCTTGCCCCATCCATACCATCATTAAAAGGCACTGATCTTTCATGTGACTAATACCGCCCCAGCCTTACTGGCCTTTCAGAGACATCTACGGACTAGCGACTGCCACTACTAGGCCTAGCATCCCATCAGGAAATCTTCCAATAACTCAACCGACCAGCTTGCCTCCGCCCAGACCTTCATTGCATAGACATAAGAAGCGGCTAAGTTCACAAGGAAATGTGCTTGTATGAGCCAGGTGTGTTACATACATACCTGGAGCTGATCCACGTAGAAAGTGATATCAAAATGAGACTCCAGCGTTGTACATGCAAGCTACAATTTGAATCCACACAAACTATACAAGATAGCTTACAAACTGCGGGAGTAAAACATGTGTTTGGGTAAAATGCACTCTTATCCACAGAAAGGCTATTGGAATAAAGCACATTGCATATTAAACATGTATGAAACTCAATGCACAGAAAAGGAATGCCTCAATTACTTACCAGTAATCTGTATTACTCCCATAGGTGTAATTTTATGGGGGGCAAGGGTGTTTGTCCCCCACAACTTTTGTGGCACACCATTTTGTTCCACTCATTTGGCAGGGGCCCCTTTCGTTTAGAGGTCATGTCCCCACTCAACACTTTCAGCAAAGTTACTCAACTGATTATTCCAAGTCCACGTCTTCTTTGCCACAGTCATAACTCTGTGATGGTGAGACCCCCACATGAGAGACAGGTGCTTTACAAGTTACTCCTCCCCAAAAAGCATTGCTCTTCCCAATCTTTGAAGACTCCCCCCCCCCCCGCCACCCCTCCCCCAATTTGGGTATGAAAGACCCTCTGACTCAAGGAGACTTCCTGTTGATTATCAAGCAGTTTAACACCACAATGGGTCTCTTAGGGTGGGGGTATGTCAAGGACTGGAACGAGGTAGAATTAAACTTAGAGAAATGAAGATTACCCACAAGTAATCAGGCCATTACCTTCTAGCCCATCTTCCTTCTCACAATTGTTACTTTATGAGGATGTGACAAACCAGAATCCTTCCCGAGATATCACTAAAACAAGCACATGGGGTCTTTCTATGGCCTTTGTGCTGTGATAGCCTTACTTACCAGAAGATAAACAGAAGGCCACAGACACTGAGCTAATCCCTGTGAACATGTCAGTGGATGAAACAACCCAGAGCTACAAAGGCCCATACAATCAGTGCCTGGAACTCAACAGCCTCAGCCTTCAACAGCCTCCTCCGAAACTGAAAGGCAGAGTATGGAGTCTGTGCAGTTCCAGTGAAAGTACCAATACCTAAGAGAATCTGGGAGGCATGGTACCCATTGAGAAATCCGTTCCCTGCATACAAGAAAATATGATGGCTATTTGAATGAGATTCTTGAAGAAGCAGAGCAGATAAATGGCAAGGATGAATGGTGACGTTAAGAAGAGCTGAGCTGACACACACACACAGAAGGGACGCAGAGACCAGAGGATGCAGATATTCTATAAGGCATCAAGGAAGCACCAAGGATAAGTGACATCTTGGGATCAAGATGAAGAAGCTTATGCCATAGAAACAGATGAAGATATAAAGCTAGTTATATATATATATATGCATATGAACAAGAAAATGATGGATGTTTCCACTAAGCATTATAGTGGTGCTCAAAAGTAGCAAGAAAGCCTCATTTCAGTGTGTCGCAGTTAAAAAAGCAGAATTGAATTACAAACGGAATCTCAGCAGAAAGAGTTGGATGAGCCAAAGAAGCCAAGGTCTTATCAAACTGGAGTGAACTGACATTGGATACAAATTGTGTGAAATAACAGAAACTCCTGTTCAGAAGGCATGATCAAAAGAAAAGACGTCAGAGGACTATTAGAAAATAGTATTTTAATACACTAAAAGCTTTATTCCATGGTCTCCAGTCACATGGAAGAATGAAGTTGGACGAACAAGGTGGTCACACCTACACATGAGGGCAGAGTGTGCCCACACGCCTTAACATTTCTCAGTGCACAGTACAAACTGAAGGCTGAGCCTCAAACACTAATTGACACTAGACCATTGAGGTGATGATGGATCGATATGCTAATTGGTGGGAAGCTAGTGTTAAGACGAGCTCACCAGCACCTGGATGTTCAGCCTGCCTGCTGCTAGACATAGGTGGAAAGATACTGATGTGGGTTAGAAGTCAACCAATGGTAGAGGACTGCGTAATTAAGGGTCCTATAGTTTGTGTAGCCAATGGGACGTCGTGTATTTAGTGACGTTCATAGTGGTCATTTTAAGGGGATGGCTTAGTTGCCCCACCTGATGTTAAGTACCCTATCACTTTCATTCACGGTCCCATACTGATATGGAACGTATACTTCGATATTCACTGAGAGCCTATCACTTTCTTCAATACATTTTTGTAGTTTGCCACATAGGGTGACGTTGGTAATGACGCAGGTCAAACGTCACTGATGATGAATTTTCTGAATATAACATCAGTTTTTTTGTAAGATTTGTTGAGTAAGAGGATCGAGCGAGTGCTGATGTTCGTTGTACTCCCTGTTTTAGATAAATTACATTAAAACAGACTTCCTTTTGCCGAACTACCTGAGTCGTTTTGATTATTGATGTATGAATAAAATCTGCATCCCCATCAATCTCCAGGGTAATTGCTACTCATCAAAGGGGCTGGTATATCCAGTTCACTAAAGTGAAAAAAGGAGCAAACTTAACCCTTTAGCGGGAATGGTTTGTTAGTAGCTTATTGTAATTATGTGGACAACTGAAATACATGCTTTGAAACCTGAGGCATAAGGCACCACAATTAATTTGTTTGTGAAAAGAAACAGCACTCAGCTGGCGAAGGTACAACAGATCTCCACCCGTCAAGCGACCCGGAAAAGGAAGACCTCTTCTTCTCCTCCGGGTCAAGATTTGGGGACACGAGAGAAGCCCTAGGAGGCAGCCAAGACTTTTCAGAAGCTCAATGAAGTTGGTGACACCAACCTTCTTACCCTCTGCCCCAGGGGTGTACAATAAAGGGGACAAGTCCTTGAATCCTGGATGTAGCCAATCATCAGAGCCAGGACCCTCCAAGAGGCCTAAAAAACATGAGGAGCCAAAGGAAGAGATCTCCGACATGTTCGAGCCGGAGGCCATTAGACACTGCAGGTCATCCAAGTGGTTGCATCCGCCAAAGGGGCAGCTGATATGGCACAGTGTTTGCACAAGCCTCTGGATAAGGAGGCGCGATACTGTATGAAAGCCGAGTGCGCCAGACCTGAGATGCCGGGTAATGTAGCAGAGACACCAGAGCTGGACCGGAGGAGGCTCAGCTTCATCACCAAAACATCCAAGGATGCCCACAAAGGCATGGTTAGAACTTGGAAGGGGTTTCAGAATAAGGTCCTTGATCTAGCGGGTGCCGTTATGAAAATCATGGACCTCGCAGAAAGAGCTAAGGACATGGGTGAGCCTATTGATGCTTAAACGCTCGCCAGCTGGGCACAAAGGGTGGTTTGCATGCTGAGCAATGCAAATTGCACCCTATCATCAAAAAGGAGGAGGAGCATGCTGCTCAATATAGACAACAAATTAGGGAATTTGGCATCCTACAAGGCAGGAGAGACAGCACAAGGCCTACTCTTCAGAGAAACATTGTGAAGGAGATTAATACATTTGTCAGGACTTTGACTGCACTCGAGAAGGTGTAGTCGTTAAAATGAAAATATTCCCAAGTCGTGTTTTTGGCAGAGCCGGTCGCTATAGAGGTTGAGCAACTGGTCGATTCCAGGCGCAGAGATGGCTGAGGGGCCTAGAGCCCAATATTGGGAAATGATGCAGCAAGACACCTTCTTCCCGTCCTGAGGGAGACGGTCCAGAGGTTGCAGAGGCAGAGGCTTCTACTGGCATCAAAGTGCAGGAACAGGTGTGAACAGTTATGCATCTATACCCTTCAGTGGGGGGGAGGACAAGCCAGTATTAAAAAAATTGGCGCAGACTATCAAGTAATGCCTGGGTTTTGCAGACGGTAGCAGGGTTCAGACTGGAATTTATAGGTTATCTATCCTCAGGAAGCACAGCCCCCACAGCAAGTGTGATCTTTTCAGGCGGAAGCACAGTTGCTAGAAGTAGAACTGGAACAGCTCAGATTGAAATGTACTATAGAGAGGGGCCTCCTACAGCAAGAGGAATTCTACAGCAATATGTTCCTGGTTCACAGGAAGGGGAAGGTGAGACTGGTGATAAACCTCAGGGGTCTCAACAGATGGCTGATATACCAGCATTTCAAGATAGAGGGGAATCATCACCTCTGGGACATTATGAGGAAAGAGGACTGGCTAGCGAGGCTAGATCTCAAAGACCCATATCTCACAGTGGCAATTGCAGACGAACATTGTCCCTTTTTGCATTTTCTTTGGAAGGGGCAAGTATGACAGTTCAGGTGTCATCAGCTTCTTGGGCCTTTACCAAGCTCATGAGATCTGTCGCAACAGCAATTCGAGAGAGAGGCCTCAGAATGATTGTGCATCTAGATGACATTCTCTTCCTGGCACAAGACAGAGTGCAGCTGGTTGAACAAGTGCAATGGGCAAGCACTCTGCTTACATCAATAGGTTTCTTCACAAACCGGTAGAAGTCAGATCTCATCCCCAGCAAGCGCATGGAGTTACTAGGGTTCATCATAGACACTATCAATGCGACACTAGAACTTTCAGCGCACAAGCTCAGGGCAACCAAGAAGGAATTGAGACGGGTGAAGAAGCAGGTTATATCACTTCAGAATCTAGTCAGAGTAGTGGGCCTGCTTGCATCATCGACACAGGCGATCTTCCTGGGCACTTTGCACTACAGGGCACTTCAGTGCCTGAAGACTTGCAAGGGGAGTTGAGGTATCATCAACTAGTATCCTTAGATGGAGAAGCCAAAGAAGAGTTGAAGTGGTGGCTCCACAACATGGTAGATGTTCCCAGGCAGAGTTGGCCCTGCACATCAGCTGCCTAGAGCTGCTTGCAAGCTCTTTTGTAGTCAGGGCACTGATGAAAGATGGGGCAAGATATTGTATCCTCCTCAGGATGAACAACTGTTAGGCGGAAACCTCTGCAGTTCCCTCTGGGACCACTGCAAAAGATTTAGGACTACAGGTGTTTGGCGGTGAACCCACTTGGGAGCAGTCTGTACCACACAGATTCACTTGGTAGCTGTGGCTGAGCAGTCAGACTTCCCTCAAGAAGAGTTGAGCAGTATGTGGAGTATACAAAATAGGGCAATTCTTCCCAGCAAGACAAGCAAACACGCAACGAGGCTTAGTGTAAAGATATTAAGGTATTTATTTATAACGAAACATCTATGAAAAACACTATGGCACTTTCACGGCAAACAAATCAAACACAATTACTCTATGAAGAAGAAACGATCAATCCCCCTAGCAATATTTCGACAAGTCTAGGTTCTACTGGCACCACTTATTTACAGACAGTATATACCTCAACCTAGATGGCACTCTAATATTAGTTAGGACGGGAGAGAAAAAGATAGGCAGGTTACGAAATCAACACAGTTCAATACTTCACGGGCAAAATGTACGGTAAGAAGGCAAGAACCACAATAGATCATAAAGTTCAGAGGCCAGGCCCACTCGGAGAGAGGCAAGGCGATATGTCCCAAAAAGTCTCTAGTGGAGATGCATTCAAGTCTTTGTAGCAAATTGTTATCGGCAGATTGAACCAGTTCAGAACAATAAATGAGAAAAGCTTGGAGGCGACCCAACGGAAGGGAGAGGATTAAGACACCTCACTCGAACCGATCGAAAGGGAAGCCAGGCGGACACGGTACCTTGTTGTGGAGGGCAGCTCCGGCGGGGGCAGTTGTTCCTGGTGGTGGATGCACGTCGGGTCTTTGCCAAGAGTAGAGAGGTTCTCGTTGTCGAAGAAAAGTGAAGTCCGGTGCACCACCAGGGAAGAGACCAGCCGCGGAGTGCTCCATCACAAGGCACCACCTTTTGGTCGCGGTACAGGGGTAGTGGCTATCTGGTTGCCGAGGTGCGCTGCACGGGCAATTCGACCACTGCGTCCTGAGGCGAATAAAAAGCAAAGGGGACTGGTTGTTCCGGCAACAGGGGAAGAGACTCTCCGGCAGGGAGATCGTGTGTCCTCCCACGTTTTATTTTCACATACAACTTTTAGTGGCACATGTTCCCATTAACTCCTCCTTCTGTGGTCAGGTTGCCTGGGCACATGTAACATGAGCAGAGTTGGGTGGCACTCCAAAGTTATGGTAAGCAGACTCACTTATTGCCTGTTGGTTTTCCTTATGTAGCCACCTTGTACAACATTAGGGGGTATAATGGTACTTTGCTTCACAGGTCGCCTTCAGCCTCCCAGGTTGGTCCCTGTAATTATTATATTATGCGCACGTCGGATTTTTGTTCACAGTCACTTGCTATGCACTTTATGTAGCTTCCAGCTCGCTCATATATTAATGAGCGCTCGCGGGCCTGTTTCTGTGCTGATCGTGCAACGGCAGCCCTCCTTGTGTAAGTCGGCTCAGCGGGTCCTGATCACGGTGTCCTTGGCAGGCGACGTCTGCCCCGGGCGCTTCCTACCCGCGCTGCGGGTCACAGTGCATGTTCGCCGTAAGAACAGCTTAACGTGTTGCAGGGCACAGTTACTCTTGCACACACGCCTGGTGTGCTCCCGCCGAGACTGGGGCCTTTAGCTGCACCAGCAAGGGGCAAACTGCTCCCGCACGTGCCTTTCCTTTAGTTCGTGTGTTGGATTTGGTACCACCCACTGTTTGCCTTCATTTCGGGAGACCACGTTGTGTGCCTCATGCCAATGCAGTCGGCTGACATTGGCGCACTCAGGGCTTCAGTGCCCACAGACTCCAACAGCTCTCAGTCAATGGACCACTGCCGCTGCCCGATCCTATCGTTACAAACTTTCAAGCTCGCAGCCTTCACGAGCGGCTGGGAACTGCGGTTGCATTCCGCGCCCACAGTTATTATTTCCGTTCGCTCGTGATACATGTATCACATCTCAGGAGCGAGATCTCGTCGTCTCGGCATTTAGGGATAATCTTGATGCTGGCCGCTGGCAGCCGGCGTCTTCTCGCTTCTTTTGATACGGCGGGAGTCAGCTGCTCATGTACACGGTCGAGAGCCGCCTCGGCTTCCGGAGCTTGTTTATTATCTCTGTAGCAATCTCCAACCGCTACAATTATTCAGACCCGGGAGCGCTGATCTGCCAGCACGGTTCCACGCAGGAGGGCAATGTTTAATCCCTGGCAGCCATCTGCATCCCGCTCTGTGCAGTCGAAGGTTTCGTTTCACTCTCAGACTGCACAAACCCTTCCTTTGTTCTCTGCCATCTTGGCAACAAAATATCCAAACGGCTGTTCCCACCAAAGTCTGTTTATCTTTCAATCCGCTGGCATGAATGACTCACTCTTCAGGATTTTTGTAGTGCATATGTTCCGACGCTTGTCTTTTCAATTTCCAGGCACTTGTGTCAGTTTTCAAGCGTAATTCGTCAGATAGATGTCGGATCCACAGGAGCTCAGCACAAAGCACGTCCTAGTCCATGGCTAGTTAGCCACGCCCCCTTTTTATTTATTTGCATTTGTAAAGCGCACGTACAGCCCACAGGCATCGAGGCGCTGTTGCAGCAGTTGTCTTATTTGAACAAATTTGTCTTAGTTGCGTGAGTATGCCTGGCTCATGGTTACAGTGAGCATGAGACATATAAAGGCGTTATTGCGAATGGAGATCACCATACAGTAGACTTGATTTGGCTCTCGGTTACAGTGAGCAAGATACATTTTAGGTGTACAGAACACCCGTAGGCTGGTATGACAAATCAGCCATATTGAGATCCGTGAATCAAGGCCTTTAGGTGAACAGCATTGTTTTGATAGCTTTCCTGAAAGCAAGGTGCATTGCCAGGAATAGACTCTTCGGTGGGCATTCGGTAAGGGTCGGCATGCCGTTTACAGTTGGGGTTTCCTTGCAGAACATTCCTAAGGCAGCCGACTGCGAGAGTGACTCTACCCTCCGAACCTTTTATTTTAAGCAGGTTTCTCATTGGCAGCAGCAGTAGTAAGGAGCTTTAAACAAGCATAATGCTTGCCTCTGGTCTTGACATAGAATGAAGATTACCCAGGCGTATAGAGCAGGGAGTCGTGCTTCTGTTAAAGACACAGCATCATAGAGATAACGGGCCCGGTATTAGCTCCCTGGTCCCTTAGCGGCTCCCCCAAAAGGACCTCGTAATGCGGTGGTAAGGGGTTACCGGTGCCGTTAACCCCTTACCGCCACACTCGTAATGAGGCCCAGGGTCATCACGTGCCGATGGAGTAGCAGTTTTTCAGTTTGCGCATTTCGGGCTGGTTGTGCCTTTTGCCTGGATCTGTTGTCGGTTTTACATTATGTTGAATTCATCAAAAAGAAGATGAAAGGACCCAGGCAGGACATGAAATGAGGGTGGCTTGAGAGTCCTGATTGGTTGAATTTTAAAATTAGGAAACTGCTGAAGCAGGAAAGCACTCATGGGAGATAATGTTTTCCCTGGAAAGTTTACGGGTTAATGTTTTTAAAAAGAAAATATATTTTTTAAAGTGTTTAAATGTTTTGTATTAAGTTTTAAGATTTGAAAGGCTGCTGGAGAGTAGTATTAAAGAAGTTAAAGCATGATGTTCGCCTCGGTGTCTTCAATAGAATTAAGACTCCCTGCGCTATATGCCTGGGTAATCTTCATTGTGTGGCATGCTCTGCATTTTGTCGCAGTCAGAGCAGGTCAGGTTTTGGTAAATCATGTGTTCAGAATTTAACTGGAAGCATTGATGCACTCAACAATGTCTCCGTAGGTGTTAAGCAGTGCAAGGAACATTGTCACCTCAGTGTGAGTTGTATCATGCAAAAGCCTACATTGTTTCTGTTTGCAGTGCCACAATGGAGTGGGGTCCCCTTGGGAAGGCACTGCAGTGTACTTGGGCTACAGTACAGCACAAAGTGCCCTTAATGGCCTGAAAACTGTAGCTATCGGCAGTGTCTTGTGTGAACAGGTGGGAAAGGGCCACCTCAGACGAGGATTGATTTGAAAGAACCTGGGGCTGAATACCGTCATGCTGTAGGGTAGGGAGGCATTGACGGAGAAGGAGGATTCTGGGTGAATGCCTTTCCAACCCCCTTCTCAAGCTCTAAAGTCAGGGGTGCACGACGCATTTTTTATTGCTCTATTTTTAACTGAAACCCGTGTGAGAGGGGCCTCATTACGAGTTTGGCGGTAGCCATGCCGGTTAACCCGGCGCGGGTGCCGCCAAACTCGTGAATTTACCAGCACCCGGCAATGGGGACGAACGTGGGCAGTCCGACCTTGGCGGACCTGGGCCGTCCCCATTGCCGGGTGCCGGTATTAATTACTCCGCATTCCCATTCGAGCCCCGTAGGGCTCAATGGGAATGGGGAGTTCGGATGCACCGGCACCATTCATGAATGGTGCCGGTGCATCCGACGTGTTGTGATGCGGGTGCTTGGGTGCCCGCCAGGTCAGACCTGGCGGGCACGCAGGCACCCGCGAGCACAACTCCGGTACCATAGTTCCCAGACCGGCAGACTCGTAATGACCCCATTGCCTTGTAATTGCATTGCCGTTTTGATTTATTTGAATTATGGAAGTGTATCCATGTTTTAAATAGAAGTAAAACTACAGATGTCATGAGGCAAAGACAACAACTGACATCAGATCAGGCAATACGTCATCATTAAACTTCATCATCAAACTCAGGTGCCTTGGATGGCCATAAAAAATGTCCTAAATGGGCGCCCCCGGCTCGTGGGGCGTATGTTGCACACCACTGCTCTAGGTAGTCGAGGCTCACCAAAATGTAATTGCATTTTGGCAGTTTAGAATGAAATAAAACAATGTCACGTATGTATGCAGCACCAATAGTGTGTAAAATGTACTGTGCACTGTACTGCACGCTGAAGGCCTTCTTTGGAATGGCGCCACAGGCTTATACAGAATGTAGGGCAGGCATCAGTCAGCTCACTCCTGCTGCCGACGCCCAGTCCACCCTTTATACTGTAACTATATATTCTATACTCTAAACCTCAGTAAGCATGGAAAAACTGTAGGTTAAACAACTCAACTACGTCACCTGCTTCAGCGGCACATATGTTAAGTGTTCCGTTTACAAAAAATACATTCACATTAATAGAGCCCCGCTCTTATATATGCTTTTATGGTTGCAGGAGTTAAATGCACCATAAAATGTTAAGATGTACGTTTACAAAAATCACACAGTAAACTACTGTTTGACATGACTTTATATATGTAAAACCATGTTGACCCCAAAAAACAACCAGTTAATTCAGGGGTTCACTAGCACCGAAACATGTTTCCCAGTCACTTGCGTGTACAACGGCTGAGCTCCCAAGCAGTGGACCTTCAAAGTTAAGGTGAACGACTGGCACCAGAATGCCTATGTGCAGAGGCGTTGCTGGGGGTATGGGGGTGTATGGGCGGATGGTGAGGGAGGGAACTATAGCCCCCGGTCTTTTGGTTGTAGCCCACGATAGAAGCTCAGGGGCTACAACCAACAGGATCGCTAGCCCAGTGTCCCGACAGTCCCGACATTAGCGTAGCCCCAGCTCTTTTCCAGACCTAGCAACACCCCCGCCTATGTGCTTGAAGGCGCGTGCATTCCACGCTCTCCTTCTCTGCGCCGTGCGTCTGTGTGTGTTTGTGGTCATGGCATGCAGGCACAGGGGGTTCGACAACTGTTGAATGACAAGAAGCTGCCGCCTGGTGAGGGATTACTTTGATGGGCAATAACTCAATAGAAGAATTGAAGTCTCTGTGTGGCGGCAAGGGAATAGATTTGGGTTCGGAAAACACCTTGTAGAAATCCTCGTATTCCATTGGTACACTCTACAGAGAACAGAGATGAAACGTATTGTCCACCCTAGAGGTTTACAGAGACATGGTAATGACATTGGGAGTAGGCATTGAACAACATACCTGGGTACATCGACTGGAGAAAAAGATCAAGGTTTGTGTCTCCCAATTGATGCAAGGATTGTGGAATAACAACCAGGGTAATTCCAATACCACTGGGTACGATGGTGTTTTGATAACATCGAACAAGATGTGTTCAGAGTGGCCATTAATTTGGAACAGAAGGCTTGCAGTATTTTGTCTTATGGGTCCTGAGGATAACGGAGTCCCATCAATTGTGTCTTCATGATTCTAGCTCCAACCAATTCGGACTATTAGAACCAGAAGAGTAGCGGGTAACATTGGTTCTTGAGTAAGAAGGACCGGTTGAAAACGTGGGCTCATCGTTGCCTTCTTCCTTAACGACAAGCCTTCTAGTTTTCCACCCGCCTGGGAGGACAGAGAGGACATTATCCCAGGTAGTGCCCAGCTGCTCCACAATGAAGACATAGACAAGTAGCTCGCCAACGTTTCTTCTCGGCTTCTGAGAGTGGACCCCAGATAGCTCCCAGCTGCATTGGTTCCAAAGGGGTCTCTGATGATTGGTAGGGGTCACAGGGATGACCGTTGTTCGGGGATACATGCGTTCGGCTCTTTGTTTCTCTCCTCTTCTCTCCATAAGGCGGTGGTCGATCTTCGAAACCTGCTCAATCAATCCTGATAAAGTACCTGGCTCGGGTGTGTGCAACAATTCGTCCTTATATTCCTTCCTCACGCCTTGCCGGAACAACGTTTTTTGGGTTACTTCTGGCCATTGTGAATCTGTGGCCAATTGTTTGAAATGACTCAAATAGGCGATGAAATCGCTGCTTCCTTGTCGGATCTCCAGTAATTGGTTCTGGGCTGATGTTGCCAGGATATGGGACTGAAAAACGTCCAGGAAGGTCCTTTAAAACACAGAAAAGTCATCTAATATTGGACTGTTAGATGCAACATAAGGTGCTGTCCAAGCTAGTGCGCTTCTGGTGAGGTTTCCAGTATATAACCTATCTTAGCTTTATCCTGAGTAAAATGGGATGGACGAAACAGGAAGTGTACCTTGCAGTGGTTGCAGAACGACTAGATGTCTGGGATCACCATCAAACTTAATGGAGGTTGTGTGTGCCATTGCAATCTCGGCTTGGGGTGCGACTGCCATTTCGTGGGTAGCCATCAACTGACGCAAGGCAAAGTTTTATTATCGAAGAGCAGTCCTTTCCAGTCAAAGAGCTAGAAGTTCATCCCTTATCTCTTGGGTAGGATACATCTCGATACTGGGAGGAAGGCATCCTAATCTCTTAAACAAGTTGTTGCAGGAGCATTGCGTACCAGTGTGCTCCATTGGCAGGGATGAAGTAGTCAGACACATGGTTCTGATGAGTTGGCAGAAAGTGTGACACAAAGAACCAACCCAAAAGTCCCCAGGATATGACATTGGCAGGGATGAAGTAGCCAGACTGACGGTTCTAATGAGTTGGCAGAACGTGTGATGTGAAGAATCAACCCAAAAGTCCCCAGGATGTGACTAGGGACTCCTGGACAAGCTCCTTGCATCACGGGATAGCTCTCCCCAGATTATTGTGGTGCAGGAACAGTGCAAGTGCTATCAGGGGAGGCCAATGGAAGGTTGCTGTCCTGGATAGTCAGAGAAGGATGAGCAGCTGAAGAGTGCTCCCATCACTGCCTTGATGAGGTTTGATGTTCCGAGCTGGTATACAAGAGTTGAGTAGAAGCACAGCCAAAAGGTAGGAAGGACACAGGCAGGAGCAGACCAGGGCATGGTAGGAGAGCAAGAAAAGGTCCAGACAGGGTGGTCATGGTTGACCAGGAGCTAGAGAAGGAAGGGTAAAGAGAGCCCGGACAGGAAGGAGTCAAGGTAGCCAGCACCAAGGGAAATGAGAGGAGAAGGACCCATCAGGAAGGCAAGGCTGAAGGTAGTGTAGAGGAGCAGCCAACTGCCACCGCAGGAAGTGCCACCCCCTCCCACCTATATGCTGGAAGCCAGAAGCCGTGCCATGCTTGACACCAGCAATTGTGACTATTCTGCGTCGAATCTTCGAGAAAAGGTGTCCACTAAAAAAACCCTTTCAGATGTATTCCAGAAGAGATGACAATCTCTTGGAGGAGATTCCCTAGGGAATATGAAAATGAGAGAAAGAGAAGTTGGTGACATCACAAGAAATGAGCGTGACGCATTGAGAAGACTGGCTGAAGAAGAGAATGTATGGACCTTATAGAAACTGATGACGAAGTAAAGAATCGAGTAAACTTTCATATGCGAGACAAAGATTGTACGTGTGAAGAGCACTGTAGAATATACAAATCATTTAATAACTGTACAGAGGCAGCCAAGCAAGTACGCTAAGTGATCATAGAAGTTGGCTATACGTAGTGAATAGAATGCAGGCGGAGCCGCCATTATATAGAAGCTGGACATCAGTGTAAAAATTCAAACCATGAAGAGAAGCGCTGAAGGCTGTGTCGCAGCAGAAAAGCAGCTGGGAGCATGGAAGAATCGAGAAGGGCTGACTGGCCTGACATCAAGGTTGAAGGCAGCTAAGAACTGGTTATCTATCCTTGAAGAACAGTGAACGTGAGACGCTGATTCATCCCTTGTTAAGGTGCAAAGAAAGAACACCATGAGTGCCAAGTTTATTCATTTAATACAATTAAATGCTGCAAAATGGGCCGAATTGTGCTCTCCGGTCACGTCAGCCAAGGATGGAAATAGGAGTTGGCCAGGCAGTTCCTGAACTATGATATGCGTGTGCCCGCACTCCCTTATATTCTCAGAGACGAAAATACATTGCAAGGCCAAGTTCAAAGACAATCTTCATGGCAGAAGTCATGGGTGATGAGAGATGTTGGGCTAATTGGGTGGCGAGGTACAGTCCAGTCTACCTCCTGCCACCTGGGGTATGAACTTATGTGCTGCTAATGAATCGAATGTTCCAGAAGGGTACAAGCATGCCAACCAATTGTAGAGGGCCATATAACGAAGGGCCTTATATTTTGAGAGCCAATGGTGTACTGAGTTTATAATAACTGATGAAGATGACTTGCAATAGGGGTGGGCATGAGTTGTCCACCTGACTGTAGGGACCCAATCACAACCCAACCCCTTATAGGAAGTATACTTGGATGTTCCCCTTGAGCTAACCACAACCCCCCATAGGTTTTTCGCTTATTTGCCACATGGTATGATGTCATGTATGACGAGTTTTTACTATAAAAGTATAATTATTTATGAAATGCTTTGAGAGATAATGCTGTGCAAAGTCTGTTGATGTCCGTTGCAACTCCCTGTTTTAGACAATTTATAAAAAAAATAGTAAACAAACTTTGCCATCTTCCTAAATTAGTTTGATTATTTGGTTTAAAGAGTTATTCTTTATCCCGTGTACTGCATGACATGCTACCCGTCAAGGGCCCTAAGTTCAGTAGGTAGGACAAGGAGCAGTAATTCAAGGACTGCAGGGGTGAGGCCTGGTTCAGAGCAAAACTATGTTAAGACTCAGAGTCCTGTTGGTACAGGAAGTTAATCTCGAAGCTACACATGGGAACGAGGCCTGGACAGCAAGCCTCAGTTGCCGTAGGAACTGATGCACCGTGCATGTGCACAAAGCGGGACACGGCCCTCTGCACATGCGCGTTCCCAAAACCACGGCTGCCCTCACGGAACTCTGCGACCACGCTGAGCGGATCCGAAACATATGCCACTAGGGGTACAGCCATAAAGATAGAGCCAGACGGCAGAGCCCCCCCAGGGAGCAGAAGCTGGGCGCAGAAGCCCATGAGGTATGAGCCGGGCGGTCAGTGGAACCCATGAGGGTGAGTGCCGCAACACTGTTCCATGGGTGGGCTATGTTCTTGGCATGGAGCATTATGAAAGTGGGGTCTGGTTAGCAGGCCTCCATTTCAGAAACAGAATTATCTGCATCATTTCAGTCTAAAAAAATCAAAAAGGTTCAGGCTTCCCGTATTCTATCACAATAGTAACAATTAAATATTTATATACCTTCATTTATACATATGTATAAAAGATGCTCAAGAGAACAGGTTTGCCTGCCAGTACCTTTCACATACACCAAAAGGAGGCTAAGGGAGAACAGATCTGCCCAGCAGTGCCTCTTTCTGAGAAAGTTATCCACAAGATCTATATGAAGTACAGAAGTGCAGCTGGGCCCAGTAGTACCTGAGTAAGTGTGTATCTCCTAGACCCCACATGGACCACTGTCCTGCACCAATGGTGCCAGGGGCTTCATATTCTAACAGATAGTGCTCCAAAACCTGGGAGAGAAGAAGCAACATATGGAGTTTGTCCAGCAGTACCATTATTCCAGAAGCTCACGGAAAACAGGTGTAGCTATTTCATGGATGCTGGAATACTACTTTTTTGTCACATGACCTATCCAGCAGAAACCTGGTGCATATTTTCTAGAAAGAAAACAATTTCTAACCTGCAGGGATGAGCCCTCAATATGTTAAGAATCGCCCATGCCTGAGTGCATATTGCACACAATCCTCTGTCACGCATGGCCGGGGAATATCCTAAAACGGAAGAACCTATTTACAACAGAAAGCTACCCACAGTCATGTCTGCATAGCGCAATATTGCTTACCTATGACAACATGCTGGAGCGGGGGCACACGTGAACTTGCCTCCAGCGCAGACAGAAAAAACAGGACGTCTCAGTGAGTCAAAGGGGAACTTTTACCCAACTTAGTGGAGGAGTCTTAGAAAAATGGCAAGAGCAAGTATTTCACAAGTACAGAAAACACAGTCTCTGCCAGCAAACACTTAATAATGAATGTTAGCCCAATAACAAAGATATGTACCAACCCCAAATAGATGACACATCACAAGAATGAAAAGTGAACACAAGCCTCACACACAGAGACGGATTTAGCGTTTGGATGATGGACAAAGTGCGAGCGAGCGGGCACTGCCGTGTCCTGGTCTGCCACCTCCCCAATCTCTCCACACCAGCCACAACACACCCGTCCACATCCCTCCTTGCTGGCAGTCAGGCACAGTGGAATAACATAGAGCAGTCTTGGTGCTTGCTCACAGGGCCCGGCCAAACATTTCTCAGGGCTGGTGGCGACCCATATACATTTGATTGCCCTTCCCCCATAGCTAGCAGGATGGACATGTTAGTATGTGTTTGTCAGCTTAAATGGCCTCGTCTTTTTTGTAGGCCTGCAGGACTTGATGTCTGTGAAAATGCTTGCTATGATACTACTCTGCAGAACATATTTGACTGCAGTCTTTAAGGTGTAAAAGATGTGTACCGCCTTAAAACTTTGCTTGCAACATTATTGGAACTTTCATGGGTTATTTTCCAGGGGTTCATGACTAACCTCTCCTGAAAGGCAAAGTTGTATTTGTGTTAGGGTAGGGGGTTTGAGAACAATCTTACCCATACAGCACCCGCCCCCGTCAGCCCCTGTCACTGCTTGGCTTCTCCAGTAAACCATTTCCATTTCCAGCACTGTGCATACTTATTGACATCACCAGAAGCGACAATACAGAAAATGACATCACAAGGAGTGACACCAAACTCTAAGGCATCACGGGAAGTTACAGTCAAAGAGCATAATATCAATAGACAACTTTGTGATGTGCATATGCAGTCTCACACATATCATAAATGGTGTCACAGTTATAGGGCCTCATTACACGGTATGCGGTAAGGGTTTACCAGTACCGGTAAGGGCACCGGTACCGGTAAACCCTTACCGCCTTACTACGAGGTCCCTTTGCCGGACCCAACCTCAACGACTGGTTTTACCAGCCATTAAGGAACGGGCCCGCAAAGGGACCTTGGTGCTAATTACGGTACCGCAATTTGCGGTACCGTAATTACCTCCTTCCCCATTCCCATTGAGCCCTATGGGGGCAAAAATGGGAATGGGGAAATGCCTTGGTGAATGGGGAATTACCAGCCCCGCTCACTTTGGAGTAGGTCGGTAATTCCGCCATCCACCAAGGCGGACAAGGTAAAATACCGGCGGCAACCATGGCGCTAATAGCGCCATTGTTACCGCATACCGTGTAATTAGGCCCAAAGTCTGTCAAATTTTGTCTCAGACGTTAAAAAGATGCATACTATAAACTGAATCACTCCGATCGGCTCAGCGTTTCGGCAGATGAGATACACGAGGAAAAATGATTGTTCCAAGGTCACACACTTGAAATAATCAGAGAAGCTAGGATTTGAGCTCAGTCTGCAATTTAGGTCGTTAACTGGCCACATATCTTCTCAACTCTAGTTGGAAAAATACATAATGAACCAGCCATACACATATATAAATCCTTATAGAACTACATTGAGCAAAAATAGTATGACTGTATTTGTATATCACCTCTTCTGAATGAAAGTACACTAGTAACGGAACACAAAGTTATTTAAGCCCCGTCGTTCTGCTCTTGGTTCTGAACATTACTTTCCAAACCTAAAGCCACACAATCTGCAGCTTATAAGCATGCACAATGTAAAGAAAATGTGAAGGGCCTACAAAAGAAAGCAAACCCCTTTTCTGCATGTCAAACTGACATTTTAGGAATAAACTTGACAATTGAAAAAGGGCCAAAAGGGTTATTTTGTGGCTCCAGTGAAGTGCCTCGATAAAAGCTGCAGATTTTGGTTGTCTTCCGGTGGTGCTGTGTGGGGGCTTTCAGATGCAAAAGCCCCCATCTGTTCTTATCACCTGACCATTAAGGTACATTCGGGAGACTTGCTCCCATTCACAATTGACAAAGTCCTACACTTTCAAATGTAGAGAAACGTCTTCTGGCATTTGCAGGTCCTCCGAAACACGGTGCTAGTGTGAGGGGGGTGCGGGGCCTGCAAGCCTCTCAGGAGTACAGACCCTGGACGACCACAGAAGCGGCCCATGCCACCCGCCAGCCCTCGGCTTTCGGATTGCACAGAGGGGACTGTGCAGTGCTTAAAGTGGGCCGGGGCCTGCCGGGGCCGGGCCCCGGCAGTCTCCAAAAAGTGAGGCTGAGCCGGGGCCCTGCCGGGGCCCTGCGGTCCCGCCACTTGACGGCGGGTCATTGAGCGCGCCGTCAAAAAGTCAGGCAGCTGTGACTGACACAAGTGCAGGGCAGTCACAGCTTTGCTCAAATTTGCCCGAAGATGGGGCTGGCTGACACTTGTTTTAGTCACAGCTCAGGGTCCCCACCCACCATTAACACCCCTTTGTCTCCACTCCCTGTGCTGAGAGTAACAGGCACAACAGGAGTGGAGACAAAAGGGTGTTAATGTTTGACCCATTAACCCCATGATGGGAAAGGGTGGGGGGCAGAGGAGGAGCTCACTGATATCACGGCTGGAGGTGAGTGAGGCTTGCTTCAGGCAGTGTTGAGTGGCCTCGCCGGTAATTCGCCCTTTTGACATAATTAAGCATTTTTAAATTTTACAGCGTTTCACGCAGTTAAGGATGCAGCCATTGCCGTGGTTGACCCTCCCCTGGTCCTTGCTCAGCAGTTGTGTTTCTCATTGGGTCAGAGTCCGTTTTTGCACTTTTGTAAGCACCACCACAATACCTAACTTCTCATTGCCACTAAAACGAGAAATTGGGTGATTGCCTCTGCATTTCTAATTGTCCCAATGACGAAACGTGGCTGCTCTTGGCTCTGACTTGCACCTGTGTTAGCACTCAAACTAACAAAACTCAACAGGTTGTCCTTGTGGCAGCCCTGCCCATTCTGCAAATCCGTTCATGTGTTGAATCTACGATTCCCTGATGCAAACGTCTGACCACACCCAGACAAGATTATGAATGTTAGCATGCGCCACACTTAAAGAAACCTCCCCAAATACAAGGACTGCTTGTATTTTAAGCAGTCAACTTTCTCTCTTTTTAAAAAGCCTCACCCTCAACAGTGCAATTAAATGATTTGCCCAGGACCACACGATTTGGTTGTACCAGCAGTGTTGCAGTATGCGCTTAGTTGTGTAGACAAGACCACCTCTGTTCATTTTTACATGCTTTTCGTTAGGCCATGCCTTCAAGTTTTAGGCCACTCCCCCAAATAAGGGCCCCCCCTCAATTTCTTATCCCACTTAAAGCACTGGGACTGTGGCTTGTGGATTAAGGGGCCTTTTGTGTGACGTGGGAATCCTGAGTTGTGGCCTCGGCCAAGCTCGATAACACTGCCTGCATATGTGATAGATACTGAATGACAGCACATGGGTAGGCCCGGCTGTCCCCTGCCTGTGAGGCTCATGGGGTCCAACTGTGGTGCATCAACTTTGGGAAGCAAGAATCTTTGGAGACAGCAGGGTTGGGTACCTTGTACTATAAAGCACGCGGGAGTGGGCGTCGCTTTCCGTGGTGGGACGGGGCGCATTTTGTAAATAGGCAGTTCAGTTTCCCCATTGCCCTGCACCCTAGAAGGCTGAAGAAAAGCCAAGGGACGTCATTTGGGGGCTGCCAGGGGTCCCAGTTGCGGCCCCCGAGGTCTCCCTTGCTACCCCTCTGGCCCCTAATAAAAATGTTTTATTTTTATTTTTTAATGGAAGCTCTTGGGCTGTGGCCAGTGCCATATGGCTCTTTGTTTCCCTAGAGGCTGGCGTTTTTGTTCAGGCCTCTCAAGAAAAACAGGGGGTTCCACAAGTGTAACACTTTCAGCAGTGACCCTAAATAAGAAAGAATAGAAATAACAAATAATTTGTGTTTCTGGAATTCTATACAATAATTGCTAGACTCATTAAAGGTTTATTTCAGGCACACTTCATGGGTGAGTCACTGATTTGGGTCGATAAATGAGTACCAACACAGGTTGGGGGATATTGTAGGTATATTTGTTCTACACAAAGCGCTTAAGTGTAAGTGCTATATAATAACACATCATTATCATTTGTCCTTGGGCGCCTGCTTGCATTCACAGTAATTTGGTAATATGGGCCTATACACACTGATGTTAATGATACATATGTTGATCCATTCTTGTATCAAATGTATATCACATTATAGTGCTATAGTTACCATATTTTTCGTAGTGTACTTAGGAATAATGCTCTGTGATGCCACTTCCTGTTTTGTCAAGGAGTGAATGGTTGTGTTCCTTCGCTTCCCATGATGTCACTTTTGGGTCGGGGTCAAATGACATCACTTCCTGTGATGTCATCAGATGTCAAAGGTTGCGTGATGTAACTTCCGCTACCCCTGGCATTTTGGTGAAATGACATCCCTGGCGAGGACTGTGGGAGATGACTGTGGGAGAATGAAGTAGAAGCAGTATGAAAGGAGGCTGAAGTAAAAGAATTATGTCGGGTAATCCAGGTTTTGGTTGAACAGAGAGAATGAAGGTTACATTGAAAAAAAATAAACCGAGAATAGAATAGGATGTTACAAACTGAACGAACATTCAGAAGACCAAAATTGTACTGTGGCAAGGCCTCCGACGTGATTAGAGGACAGAAATGATTGGAGTGATCACAAGTGCAAGCGGAAGATAACTGAGGAAAGGTATGTTGGGTTAACCTAGATGGAAAAAGACAAGGCATGAGGACACAAAAGAATGCAAAAAGTAAATAGGAGAACAAATATATGGCTAATCAGCGTTAACACCTTGCTAACAGTGGCTCCTTGTATGTTTTTAAGAAACAACTAAAAACCTTAAGGTTAATCATCTTCGTTTCATAGTGCTGGAGCATCGAATCCTGTACCCCACTGTATGTACCCTTACATCGTTTTTTTATTGTGAGTACTATATGAACATTACTCTCTTTTTGTGTTTTATGCTTTTTTCTTCTCCCTTTGAACTTTTCATGTTATCTGTCATCTGTCTTTTCTCCTCCTATGTGCGCCCTGAGGTCTTTGGGTTAGTGGCGCAATACAAGAATCTAGATAGATAGATAGATAAACAGCTGCGAACAGGAATAGTCAAAGCGATATCATAGTCATGAGATTGCATTTGTTTATGAATTTGGTGGAACCAATCAATGGTGACTCTCTAAATCGTGTGCCAAAAACTATGTGCATAAATGAACTGAGAAATGTCAAACATGCGTCGCAACTGCCGTTGCTTGCATTGACTGATCATTTCCAGGTCCCAGTGGAAAGGCAGGTTTGCAAATTCTTTATCACTGTCCAAAAATAGCTTTTGCAGCAGTTAAAGGATAGGGCACAATACTGAGGGAGGCATCCGCATGAGCAATAGTGAAGAATATTGAGAAAAGCCATAGCGCATGAGTGGAGCGCTGCATCATTAATGGAACATGGATAGGCTTCAATCATTTCAATCAGAGGCTGTGAAAACAAATAATGGTGCTAGCCTGAAAAGGAGCACCTGGGTCCATCATTTTTTTTTAGGTTGAGCAACTATAAAACATAAAATGCATACATCGCTTTCAGATGACTCCAGGCCACCAGGAACAGCAATATCTCATTCATTTGCCTTAATGTGTCTTCTGGGATTTGCAGTGTTCAGTGACTTCAACTGAAAAAAGCAAAAGTTAAAGCAAAGCCCAGGACTATGGAGTCATTTATTAACACTAGGTATTAATACCCACAATTGTCAGTCCAGAAAAAGTAGATACCCCTCCATGACGGAGGCAATGTATTTTGTTGGCCGAAGACCAATCTCCTCATATGTCGGTATTAGTAATACAGACTCATAAGCTGGACTAAAGTGCGTCCATTTTGAAGTAATAGCAATCACCATTTTGTTTTTAACTTTCACTTCTTGCCTTCTGTTTAAACTGCTTTGCTGTGAGATTATTCTATTCCAACTATTACATTATTGTTCATGCATAGAGCAAGGCCGCGAGATACTTGTTGAAACATAACGCTGGCGACCCAGACAGAAATGCCCGGTCTCCTCCCTCACAAATCCTTGGAAGTAAGCAGCAAGGCACTTAATCATTACACAGGTGCCAGCTAGTCTGGCCCATGCGGTAGAAATGGTAGAAACGAACAATTAATGGCTTGAATTATGTTCTTCTTTGCGGCCCCCCTTCCCTGGACCCTGTAGAACCTTGGAGAGCGAGTTGACCCCTAGCACATGAATAGAAACTAGAAGAGAGCAAGGCCTGGAATGTGTCTCTCCCCTGCATGCAGCTTGCTTGCAAGAACAGGAGCAATGTGTTCTCTAAAACAAAGAATTGTGTCTGCAGGCTCGCGAAATTGCAAACTGTTGCTAAATAAATGTCTGAAGGTGTCATACTCGTCACAATTGTCAATCATCAAACCCAATTCAGAGGAAATAGATTATGGGCGGTATTGAATATGTCACCACTGATTGTAATATGCCCGTTTTGAATATATGTAACTGTTGTGCAATGCTCGCTCTCTTGCGTCCCTCGGGGTCTGGAGACACACTTTGCGGGGCGTGAGACCCAGTTGGCCAACTGAGACTATTTGCTTTGCAATAAACCCTAGCTTTTGGGAATACAACCTCGTGATTGGCGTATCAGTTCGGGTGTGGTGATTGTGCCTTGTTTCTATACGCAAGGGTCCCCTAGGGGCCACTTCAAAATGGTGCCCGAATAGGGACCCTCTCCCACTTGTTCCATCGTGTACGTTGTAATATAAGGAAGGCGAGGAAAACATCGAGGACGAGACGGTGGAGCCGGGATCAAGAGGTGTTCGGGGCGCCCCTGTGAAAGTGATGAGAGACTCCTTTGCAGATCTGTACACAGCTGATCCCTGATTGACGTGTCCGGCCAGAGAACAAGGGGACGAGGGTCCCGAAACGAGGCAGAGTGAGCCAAGATACGCAGACACGACTATTATTGGTTGCGTCAGTATACGGACGACTTGCGTCTTGAAAAGGCGAATTGATTGATCAGGTGAGTCGTGCCCCGATTCTAAGTAACCCTGATATTGGTTGAGAGTTGATTTTGCAAAATCAAACACCCAGCGTAAGGTTGATTAGCCAAGGGTAAGGTTAAAACATGCCTGGGGTATTGTCTACCTTAGTGGGATTTTTCCACTGTGGTAGACAATCTTTGGAAACTGGCCAGGTTGCGCCACCCGTGGGGTCGCTGACGTATGAGATTTATGTGAAGTATGATGTTTTGTGAAATTTGGCATAGGCAAACCAGACACGAAGAAGATTTACAATGGCCGAATCACAGAAGTTTTGAGATTTTGAGGATAAATTACTTAGAAAAAATGCTGTTGAAAAAGAAAACACACCCTGCGGCATTTGATGTCCTTAGAGACTGGAGGAAGGAAGCTATGCTTCATTGGAAAAGCAGAGAGAAAAATGCACATAGGCATAAGTCAAAAAGAGAAAGAGTGAAAGAAAGGCAGGAGGAGGAGTGGGATGAAAATTTGAGAAAATCAGACAGATGTGGTCAGTTGAGTATAGACAAGATATATCCACAACAAGAGTTGCATTCATCAGATGAATTAATAAGCAAAATACTAACTGAAACAAGGCAAGAGCGCCCAACAAAAGAGATTAAAAAGACCGCACCAGTGTCTATTGCTGAGCCCCCTTCAGTTGCTCAGCCTCTCCCTTTTGTTTAGATCTCAGCACAACCACAGGTCATACCATCAGAACCTCCCATTAGCCAGCCAGCAGCGCTGCGGCCCGCAACGCCAGCGCTGCAGCAGTCAATTCCTGTTCCCATTGTCCCATCCGCACCTTCGGACATTGAACTTGAACTCACTGAAAGAAGAGAAGATGATGCGAGGGCAGAGGGGACGGGACAAAGTGAGTGCACTAGAGTGACCCGTAGTGCGATCAGCAGGGAGACAAAACGGGAATTGCAAGAACGGGCAGCGATGTATATAGACGGGAATGATGAAACGTCGACGCTGGCTTCGATGTATGATTTCAGGAGCAGCAATGAAAGACAGGTATTGTTCTGTAAAGTGCAATGCAAGCAGAATGGTCACAGTGTGCCAGGGTGTGGTGTTCTGCCGCCTGTGGGCAAGAATAATAGGGTGGGTCATGGGGAAAAAGAGGAGGCCTTGTCCCTCAGGCAACACCTTCTCTATGCCACTGACATGAACACATTCCCCTCACGGTCCCAACCAAGTTATGCTATAAACCGCAAGGGCTTCACAGCCCAGCTGACCACCTGTGTCAAGTCCCTTTGGTACGAAATTGACAGACACCGCTCCTTCATGGAGACAGACACCTCTCCTTCATGGAGCACATAGCAAGGAAGACACAAATGACTTGGTACCAACTTTACCTCCAGCGGATAATCAAGCTCTTCATCCCAGCAAGCAACTACAGATCTGCTCTCCTTCCTGGATTGTGGCAATGCCCTTATGAAAAGCCTTCCTTGGTCCAACCTACCACCTCTGAGATGTGTTCTACATGCTGCAGCATGACTCATCAATGCAACCTCAACACACGACCATCATCAAACTGCACTAACTACCACTTCAAGCACTTATCACCTTCAAATCCTCCTGCATCATTACAAGGCTGGTGCCCTCAAGTGACTTTGCTGACAAGCTCCACATCTCCAGAGACCTATGATCCACCAGAAGCAAGGACATGTGCAGACTTGACCTTCACCAGTGCAAGAAGAAAAAAAACAGAAGACAGGCCTTCTCTCCCTACACCCCCAGAATCTGGAACCTGCTCCTCGTCAACACGAGACTCCCCCCTTTGCTTCTACATTTCATTTCATGCTTCTTCAAGCAATGGCACCTCCCTAACACCTAGGTCCCTACACACACCCCACATAACCCAAAACTGGGTGATCTTCCCCTAGTTGCTAGTGGGGACCTTGCTGCCAATTCTTCTGCTCTCCGCCTCTCTGGCGTCAGCTTCGCACTCCCTTGTATCTCTTCTTGCCCTATTGTGGACTTCCCCTATGACTTGTAACGGGCTCCGTTGCTTCGCAAAGCTAGGTCACCCTCAATAAATACCCTAATAATAATAAAGTTGTGTGATCAACCTCATGTTATCTGGAGATGATACTGCGCTGCTAGATAAGACCTGTATTGGCCGACATAGAGCTCTGAATGGTGTGGTATCAATAATCTAGTGGAATAAAGAGAGAAACTTAAAAGTGTTTTTTATTTTAGACCAGACCCAAATGGGGTGTTGGTTTTTTGACATGGAAAGATTAGAAGTGATCTGTGATAACTTAGAGCAATTTAGGAATGGGTTTCAGGCATTAGTAAAGCCTGAATTAAGGGCCTGAGAAGAATATACATATAATGACGATTGAGATGCAATTTTAATATGTGATTATGTTCTGCATTTTTGCGACTAATTTCTTTTTCGCTTTTTCATTACAACATTGAAAGAATAGCTCTCATTAACAAAATAGTTCACTGTGACGTCTCTCATACCGAAACAAAATCATGACACTGAATACGTATAGTGAACTCCCTTGCAGCAAATTCATATATATATATATAATTGGTTATTCATAACGCGCTTTATACCCAGAGGTTTCTAAGTGCAGACCTGGGGATCGAATGTTTGTTGCTCCACGTCGTCTTGCTTCCAAGGCGACCGCGTTGCCTCTGAGCTATCCTCCCAAGACATAGGTTCTTACACCATATCAGGGACTAGATACACTCTCCTGGTGTGGCTATCATTAGTCCAGTGGGCGTGGGTGTCAAGGTAGTATTTGATGATCGACCAGGTCGAACTCTGCAGACAAATCTAGGAGAAGGAGCAGGGCACAGTTTCCTTCATCTCTGATCTCGTCAAGCTGATTTTAAGATCGAGAAGGGCAGATTCTATTCCATGTTTGCACAAATCCCTCAACTTGGGGCTCTAGATCTGTGAACCAGACTTTTTCCCACAATCCTGGCTTGCTCTTTGTGGACCAAAAACACATTAGGGGACTATTGGTGGGTCTTGTATCTGACGGTATACCCAAACTTTTTAACACATCTAACGACAGGTCTGTGGTTCTGTTTCTTTATCTTTTTTAAGTTACCCTATGTGTATCTTGAAACGACTTGCCTTCCAACCATTCTATCTGCTCTTTGTGGACCCATGGGGACCTTTATGAGCTAATACCAAGATCTTTGGATCATACGCTGAGGGAACAATGATGCGCACGCCCTGAAACCAAAGGCCCTTGGGTGACAGCAAAAGCTTTCGATAAAACCGCTTTGGTGGCTGCAGAGCAGCGTTCTTCGAGGGCTAACACTTCCTTCCATCGTGCGGTCCATTTGGCTTCCAAGAACATTTGGAAACACCCATCAGCGGCTGAGCTATCCTGTCAATTTTTGCAGTTTCAAGGACACAGGAACAACTGCTTCCGTGATCATGCAAATGTGCTCTTCCGCCAACAGATCTTCTCGTTCCTGTCGGGTGCCAGGACAAGTTATCCTTGGGATTGTCACCTCTGGAACAATATGCCAGGGTCACATCTTACCCCTGCAGCTGCAGGAGCCATTTCTCTATGCAGGCCGGTGGACGCAGCACCACTCCAGACATAATGGGTAACAGAGATTCCTTGTTGGTTGCAACAGATACCAGCTTTCCATACACATATACATAATGATGACGGTAATCGAGAGAATTGCCAAGACCTCCTGATCAATCTGGCAGTACCTTTGTTTTACCCCCGATAGTAACCTGCTTGCATATGCAATGGGTAGCAACTCCCTGTTGTGGTCCTTCTCTAATGACAATCATCATCTGATGCGCCGGTTCAAAGAAAGCCATGGTGGCATGTTCTGCCATTGCTGTCTTAATGTTGTGGAAAGCCGTTTCTTCTAGCGCTGTCCATTTCCACGTTGAATCATGATGGTGGGTTTGTGTAGACGTTCTGACTGCATCATAGATTTTTGATAAACCTCCTGCAAGATGTGATCATATCAAAGAAGCATAAGACTTCAAAGTCATTCTGGGGTGCAGGAGCCCCGCAAGTGTCTTGGACCTTGCTTGCATCAGTGGACAGGCCTTCGATACCTGGATAATGTATGCAAATAAATTCCAACCTCAAGTACAGGAATTAATATTTTTCCTTATGGAGGGTTACACCTTTCTCCTATCAGGCCAGCACATTGGCCAGGTGATCCATGTGCTCCGACTACATGGAAGCATATAACCAGGTTATCATCACTGATATCAGGCACACCCTGGAGGCCTTCCAACACAATCCTGGTTGTCTGCTGGAAGACCTAGGCCACCAAGAAAATCCCTAAACTCAGTACTGATAAAGGCCTTTATGGCTGGTGAATGTGATGATATATTGAGAGTCAGCATCCAGCACTAATAGTAATATCCGCCCTTGAGATGCAGCTTCAAGGAAAATCCTGCACCCAAAATGAGCTATGTTTGCCCTACCTTTCCTTGAAGTGGTCCGATTTCTGGGTTTCTGCGGCAGAAGTTGTGACTTACATACGCTGGCAAAATAATTGGGCTTTCCACATCCACATCATTCAAAGTTCTGCCCTTTTGCTGGACAGGGTCTTGCATGTGGCAAAGTACCACCACAGTAGTTGCAGCTGCTGGCTGATCCCACCCTTGTTTTTGGCCTGGCTTGTTTATTTACGTCATTGGATTTCGCCGCTCACGTCTTCTTTGGTCATGGAATGGAGTGTTGTGTCCATGTGGGTAGCACGCACCTCATCTTCATCATTGAGTAGCATGCAGGTGAACGCCAATTGGGCATGAAAAGCATCCAGTGCCTCATCCTCTTTCTGTTTTGTCATTCCTTAACACAAATCCTACATAATCTGTATTGACCATGGGGCTGAAATACTATGTTAATGCAGTCTTGGTATCATCTATCTGTCGTCAGGGAGAGAGTTTTGAAAATCGTGCGTGCCTCTGGGCCAGCTGCATACAGCAAAGAGGAGTGTATGGCCACGCCGCCATCTTCTCTTATGGCTGCAAAGTAAATCTCTAGTCTCTGAGGAGCATATGGCCATGCCGGCATCTTCTCTTATGGCTGTAAAGTACATCTCTAGTCTCTGAGGAGCATATGGCCATGCCGGCATCTTCTCTTATGGCTGTAAAGTAAATCTCTAGTCTCTGAGGAGCATATGGCCATGCCGCCATCTTCTCTTATGGCTGCAAAGTAAATCTCTAGTCTCTGAGGAGCATATGGCCATGCCGGCATCTTCTCTTATGGCTGTAAAGTACATCTCTAGTCTCTGAGGAGCGTATGGCCATGCCGGCATCTTCTCTTATGGCTGTAAAGTACATCTCTAGTCTCTGCGGAGCGTATGGCCATGCCTTCATCTTCTCTTATGGCTGTAAAATACATCTCTAGTCTCTGCACCTACAGCAACCATCATGGTGCTGGACTTGATATAGCCCCGGTGATGTCAAACGCTGCCAGTGAGGCTAGGCCCACTGATTGTCTGCGACCTGCCACACCCTCCTCTGCATGCAATGCACACTGGGTATGGTGCTCATTTCGTGTATCAGAATAGTCACCCTGACAGTAAAATGTGTGCAAAGCATGAGATATGCATGCAGCTTTGGACTGTTTCATTGCTTGAGTTTGGGCTATGCTAGTGACCAAAAGACGACTTTTAGATGTGGTTTAGGAAGTCGTTGCGTACCGCTGCAAGCATTGAGACTCCAAATGCACAAAGAGAATCGCGGGAGTCAGTGGCAGAGAGCTTCCTCAACTTGGGGGTTTAGGCTAGAAACTGCTGTGACCTGGCCCTTTTAGTCTTGCTAGTATATTCATGTCATTGAGCCTCATTCTAAGTTTGCCGGTCTGGAAACAACGGTCCCAGTATGCGAACCTGTGTTGCTCTGTGTTGTCCTGCTTTCATGAGGAGCGTGTTGCCCCTGAGCTGTCCTCCCGAGAATTTAAATCACTACACTGTATCGAACCGTTACATCACATGCTCAATAAAACACAGGAGACAAACTGTAGATGATAATCGTCAAATGTTATGTGTACAGGCAGGTGTTGTATGCGTCTTATTTATTCGCTCAAAAAGAAGAAAACGATTCATAAAAATAGTGTTGCTTCACTGGAGGTTACCAAAGCGCCGCCTACGAGCAAAACCCAAAAGACAATATGAATGTTGATGTGTTTGCAGGGTGTGGGTGGAACCAAGGAATGGGGGTTGTAAAGAAGAGCAGAGGGTGGGGGTGTCAGAGCAAGAGCCAGATGGCAAGGCCGAAGCAGGAAGCCTGCCCAAGCTGCACCTTTCTACACACAGGTCCAAACAGCGCAAGTGCAGTGAGGCTCGTCTCCTGTTTATTCAAAATAGCACGATTCGATGTTTGCGCATAACGGCCCCCAAGGTGGTTGGTGGGTGAGGTAGCGTCTTTTGCTCTGTACGGTCTCCAGCCCTGCACCGTTGGAAAGAACCCAGGCAGCACATACCGGGGCAGCCTATCAGCATACAGGACAGCAAAGAAGAGTGCGATGCCCCTTTGCCAACCGCTGCCCACCCTGTGGCTTCTGATCTTAATGATCCACCTACCAGGTAGGCTCTGAAGAGTGTACCCCCGGGTGGCAGAAGGAACTGCACGTACAGGGGTGGACTGGCCTACTGGGTACTCCGGAGATTTCCCGGTGGGTCTCTAAACCAGGGGCCGCTTCTGTGTGGGGGCACTGGTTTACTGCGCCTACTATCCTCTATCTCAGTCACCAAACCCCTTTCCTCTCCATCCCAACATAGTTTGGAAGCAAAGAATTTAGCATAAAACGTACAGTATATTCTTTCCTTAGTGTATGTGGTCACAACAATGTGCTTTAAAATTCACTATTTGGACTTTAAAAAACTTTCTTGGACAGAGATGTCCCAAGCTCTGTTTAGTGGGGTTTGCCTTTTCGTGCGGTGTAATCTAATGACACTTTGAAAAACATTTCCAGGGCCAGATTTTGTTCCCAGTCCATCAATGAGCATTCAAGATAATCCAGCAGGTTAATGTGCCTGCTGCAGTGATCTAAATGCAACCTGCACTTGAAAGAAATTGCGAGCAGAACCTCGGATTGGCCGGCGGTGGTGGGGGGGGTGAGAGGTCAACTGTCAATCTACAGGTGGCAGAGACCTCTGTGTAAAATGCTGAGCAGGTCAATATTGGTGATTGACAATGCACCCAGCACGATTAAAAGCATCTTGAGAATGCCCTGGGTGAAAGAGGGAAAGTGAGCGCATGGGTTGGGAAGAGTGAGATTATTTCTAAAGCTCTCAATTCAAGACTTTGATAATACTAATGATTGTTTGAATATTATAATATGTTTAGTGTTTAATATGTTTTGATTTGTATAATCGATATTCATCATGTTTTATAAGAGACATTGACAAATAACCTTAATGCGATTAGTGAAATGAAAGGAGATGGAAACTGTAAATAACCCAAACATGATTTTTATTTATGTAATACAATCTTTTTAAAATTATTGTAAAGGTTTTTTTTTTTTTTAAACCAAACACAATAAAAAAAAAGAAGCTCTCAATAGTTGTATACAACATCCTATGAGGCCATGAGGTATACAGGCGACATACATTAAATGTATACTATAGCAAGTGTTACCAAGCACACTGAAACTACAACCTTCGGTATGCAGCACAATGTGAAACATCAAATACTATTATTATTCAAAGGAAATGGGCTTCAGCCATAAATGATTATATGTAGCGCTTGCAGGAGTGTTGCAGCACTATAGACAGTCCTCATTTACGTTAGCAATGTGAAGTGATCTTGCAGTAGTCACTGTTTAAGGTTCTATGTGTGCAGAAGTTCTGGTTTCATCATGCCCCAGTGACCTGTGGGTAATCTTACATTCATTCCAGCCAATATCTGTAAAATATCTTAGCACTTAATGAGCCATAAATTGAAATTCCAATATGGTAGCTCAGTGGGTTTTAGTATATGTAACTGAGATCAGAAGGTGGAGAGGTTGTACAGTGTTCACTCAAAGGCTTTTATTTATGTACCTCATTCTCGACCTGTATCCCTCTCTTCTATTCAATTACTGGCCACTCAGCGTAATCTTCATTACTCCAAGTTCAGATCTTCCTCGTCACCAGTGCTTAGTTTGTGGGGTTGTTTGCAACGGCTCAGCCCCGGCACTTATTGTCTCTGGCTCACTTTAATTATGAAGTGATGATAGCCAGAGCATCCATTGACCCCCCCCAATGAGCAGGTGCGAGCTGCAGTGTAACCCCAAATATGTCGACACTGTGGGGAGCAGGTATGGGTGGAGGCAGCAGTGATGGGGAACTGCCCACCCGCAGTGTCACACGAGTGCTAGAAAATATTTGGATACTGGCACTTATTTTTTTCCTTATTTTATTTGTTTTATTGTAATTAGTCAAATGCCATTTTACAAATGTTAATTACACTAGATATTTCATTACTTATAACAACACCAAACACACTGGGGTGTAGCAAAATTAGCCAACTAACATATACACTTGTAACAAAAAACGATATATAACAAAACAAGCTAATCGTCAACCAAACAACTGACAAAGTATACATAAATGTTACTACCCTATGAGGAACTGAACAGAATTCAAATGCATACTGGCAAACCATACGTATACATTAAAACATTGTAATGAGGAATTTAAATAAACTAACTTCATGTGCACAATTACGTTGACAGTACAGGCTCAGGTTACATCGCTTACATGATTGACTATCATGGTGCCATTCAATTTAAAGCTCAGCATCAAAAGTTCTAACATCAGAATGATTTAACCACAATAGAAAGGCGCTTCACAACCACATACTAGACCAGGGGTGAAGTCCTAAAAACTAAAGTGGGCGGACTCATCAACAAACGCAATGGGATGTGACGTCGCCAGAAATTAGCATATCAATGTGAAATATGCACATTTCATTAAATTGGCTTTGCATAACCACCCAAATTGAACAGGACGAATGGCAATTGCCTTTCATAAAATCAATACACACACAACCAAGACAGGATATTTTCTTCGAATAGCGTTTTTGAAAACTTTAAAAGGTGTGCATGTTTTAAACTCCAAGAACCAATACAAATGTTTTACCTGGGACTTACAGTACCGAAATGGGATATTTCACCTTTAGTTGTTTCTTATTTTTGATCAGGTTGTATAGTGTATTGGTGAAGTGTCCAGCCTACAAATCTGCAGACTGTGGTTTGATCCCAGAGGTCGGCTTAAATTCATAAACTCAAAGAGGACATTCAATGTTTCACATTGCTGGGGTGGACTGAGTCCACCCTCTGAATTAAGTGGGTGGACTCTGTTCCCCCGCCCACCCTGCGTGTACCCTCGACTTGAGCCCTGTTCCAGACCGTTAACAGTACCAAGTGGACTGAGTGTGTGGGGAGTTTAAGCAATATATCCAAAACTCGTTCGACTTAATAGAGTCATAGGCCCTCATTCTGACTCAGGCGTTAAGGGGTTTACGGCGCCGACCCTTAACGCCTGATTACAAGGTTCCCTTTGCGGGATGGCTTTTAACGGCTGCTTTTTTGCAGCCGTTAAAAGCCATGCCGCAAAGGGACCTTGGCGATAATTGCGGCACCGTAATTATCGCCTTTCCCCATTCCCATTATGCCCTATGGGGCGAAAATGGGAATGGGGAAGGGTAAAATGGGAAATGGGGATTTACCGTCCCACTCACCTTGGAATGGGGCGGTAAATCCGCCAACCACCATGGCGTAAACGTAGTTTACGCCATGGTGGTAAGGGTACGACCCAGGCGGTAACTTACCGCCTGGGTCGTAATGAGGGCCATAGTCGGGAACCATATTTTCAAAAGTGCACATATACACAGTGTTCAGACTGGATCACTCAGTGTTTAGATGTTTCCATAATACCATGACACCTGCATATGCGACACACTGGTTGATCCACTGCCAGATTCATAAGAGCACGCAGAACCGACAATATGGGCAACTGGTTAATACGTAAACATAGCATCAGTCTATGCACGTCTGGTCTAGGACTCAGTGTCCGCTGAAGTTACGTTTTTTTTATACCTATGAGCTGTACATTTGAGGCTTTTTAGTGTAGAGATATGCTCGTAATTTCTGTTCCAGTCAGCAAGCTCAGATTTGATTGTATCAGAGTTTATCCCGCTGCGTTTGTTTCCATGATGACTACTGAGGTTATTTATTCAGTCATTGGGAGAGTTTATGGCTGCATTTCAATGACCGTAGGAACGGCCAGTAGGGCTGAGGAAGTCATTCACAGCTTTCATGATGTACACTCTGACGTTCCTTAAAGGAATACCATTTAGTTGGGTTAAGTTGACATTTTCTTAGCTGTGTACCTGGGGTCTAGGGGGTCAGGAGGTACATAAGATATGTCTACAGTAAGAGGCCTATCGTCTAAACATTTGTTGCCACTAGTGCGTCTCATCACTTGCGCCCAAAAGAGAAGTGCCCTGTTCACAAAGTTGCATTGAAAGTATGCATCGCAGAGGTACACATTCAGATGCCCCTTTCTATTTATGCATACATAAGGGGGCACATTTTGAATGTGTCCCAAATTCAGAAACAGAATGCGCATCAAAATGCGCAGAAAAAAACTTTGCTTGTACCACCATGGAATAGGCATAGAGGAAATGCAATGTGTGGACGTGCCATTTCTGACCTGTTTGTGCATTTTATTTTTAAGTGTGGAACAAACACGCATGAACCGCTGCTGTCACGCTTAAATTACTATCCCTCAAACAAGGAGCAAAATGTTTTTCTTTTTTACACGTTTCACTGCGTTTAGCCCTTCAAGGTCCTGTCATGATGAAATGTGCTCCCAGAGAGGTGTGTTGGCAGTGACAGAACGCTGTTTTGGGTGTTGGGATATGATGCACTTTCCAATAAGACTGAAGAATCCATTTTGCAGTGTCTCTCTGGTCCCTTTCTAGCTCAGGGTCTCAGTGTTTTCCTTTCTTGTGACACAGCTAAAATGAATGGAGCAGGGCAAACGGCCATGCTTTATTCATCCCGGTTTTAAGCATAGCATAGCCAAATGCCCGCCTCCGCCGAGAGCGGAATGGCCATCTGCAACATCACGTGTCCCTACATTGTGGAACCGGCAGGTGAAACCAGCCCCACATGAAGGCCAAACACTAAGGCCTCCCTCCATCTCTGTCTGGCCCTACACAGGCCTGGAAGGCCATGCCCCTCTATCAATTTACCGGGTCCGGCCGCCTTCATTTGCTCCACAGCGCTCCCTAGACCCAGCATCCAATCCAAGTGTTCTGTAGGTAAGATCAACAATGCATGGCATCATGTTGATCGCTTTCATATTCTGCCGCCGACCAATCTACCATTGCTCTCACGCTGCTGCCTCTGCACTTCACCTTTCCAGACTCACAGCGCTTCCTCAACTAGTATCTTGTCTCTGGGTCCCTCGGCTACTGTGTTGTCGTCACATGCACCCTTTCCTTGCTGGGACCCCTCACTAAAATGTTATCTTGGTCTTGAACCCTGCACTCAGCTTAAATTGACTTCTCTGCCCCCTGACTGTTATGCTCACCTGATATCCACGGGGGCGCCACACGATACTGGATGGAGGTCTAAGTGCTATCCCGGACCCCCCTCTGCTTGGTTATGTGCCAGACGTTGGGTAGTGCCTATAACAGGAGAATGGAGGGTTAAGATACTGGTTCTGTGAGGGGTGGACTCCCACCTCCCTCTGGTGCAAATCCCCTCCCTTGGGGTTAATCCTCACCTTAGGTTTTTGTGCGTTGAACTCTCCGTCCTGCGTCTCTGTGCAGGGGCACGTGGTTGGTGCGGGCGTTCCGTGGACCTAGTTGCTTCACTGGTCCGTGTGCCCTTATGTCGGGTCCAGACCGGCTGTGACTCCGACTCTGCTTGCGGTCTTCCAGGTGAGTTATGTCTTTTCCGTCTTTATTCTGTCTCTTTCCTTCCCTCCGTTTTCTCTGTCTTCTCTGCGTCTTCCTCCACTACGCTGTTCCCTAACAAAGTCTCTTTTTGTTTTCACAGGGATGGTTGCGATCTCGAAGTTGCCACGTCGATGGCGAAGACCACAGTGAGTTATTGATGCGCGGAGCACTGCGCTGTTTATTGGTGTTAATTGCTAACCTGTGTTCTCTTTTCTTCTTTGTACAGGTTGCGGTGATGTTCTGGAGTGATGAGCGATTGAAGCTTTGCTTGCCCATGTAAGTGCTTTGTTAATGCTGACCTTGTTCCTTCTCCCTTGCAGGTTGCGGTGAAACCCGGAGATGGGCGAGGTAAGAGTAGTGCAGGGTGATCCAAAAACAACAGGGAGAGCTTATAAAGCTAAGGTGCACGGTACAACCGTGTTCGTCCTTTTAACCGTTAACAAAATCACATAGGGTAACACAAAAACAACGGTTTTGTAGGAAAAATGGTATTCAAGATGCATCAGATGTATGCCAAACAAATAAGTGAGTTAAAGTGCTCACACTCAATTCACATGAAAAGATGGGCCACCTGACGCGGCGTACCTAGCCCTAAGGAAGAACACCCTGACCCTGACGGGGTGCCTTTCCCTGGGTTACGCGTGATGTATCGCCTACTAAAAAGATATAGAGGAGAGTACTGTCCCTCAACCTTCTATACTGGTGGCGGTGTCTGGAAACAGACACGAGTAGTCCAACAGGGACATGTAAAAAGTGGTAGGCTTCAGCAGGTTAGGCAGCGTGCAACAAAACTGTATATTAGATCTTGAGGCTGCTAAAAAGTATGGATACAACCTGCAAGACAGGTCTACTGCTTATATTCCATCCAGAATGTATAGCTTTAATGATTCCCGTAGGTCATTGTGGTTGGAGTGTAAAACAGTACTGCTGGAGGCATCACTAGATAGTGTAATAAAAAACAAACCCAGCCTAAGGGCTGTAGGGCTAAAAAATGGCTCTTGTAAAAAGGTGTAGCTCGCTCTGTGAAGGTGAGTGTGCTACAGTAAGCAATTTTTCAAAGAATACAGTCTCTTGAGTTAGTGTGAAAGAGATCATAGGTAGGTCATGAGAGCCCTCATGACCGAAAGAGGTCGACCGGTTTCGATGGCATGGGAGATTCAAACCATCTTGTTCAGGACCGTGACTTGGAATGCAAACAAGTTTGCCAAATGTTCAGGTAGATGCTGAACAAGGGGATGCTGGTGTCTCCTCTTCGCCAAAACCTCTAGGCATAAGGTCTGTCTGGGAGGCGAGGGATGACACTGGTTTGTTTACAGCATCATGCTGGTGTGGAAGGGTCAAAAACCCGAACAATCGGGTGATAATGTATCTGTAGAGCTGTAACTGCTGGGCTCTGTAAAATCCGTGTGCTGTATCGAGCTGGTTCACCTTCACAGAGCGAGCTACACCTTTTTACAAGAGCCATTTTTTAGCCCTACAGCCCTTAGGCTGGGTTTGTTTTTTATTACACTATCTAGTGATGCCTCCAGCAGTACTGTTTTACACTCCAACCACAATGACCTACGGGAATCATTAAAGCTATACATTCTGGATGGAATATAAGCAGTAGACCTGTCTAGCAGGTTGTATCCATACTTTTTAGCAGCCTCAAGATCTAATATACAGTTTTGTTGCACGCTGCCTAACCTGCTGAAGCCTACCACTTTTTACATGTCCCTGTTGGACTACTCGTGTCTGTTTCCAGACACCGCCACCAGTATAGAAGGTTGAGGGACAGTACTCTCCTCTATATCTTTTTAGTAGGCGATACATCACGCATAACCCAGGGAAAGGCACCCCGTCAGGGTCAGGGTGTTCTTCCTTAGTGCAGGGTGATGCCAGGATTCACTGCTTGCCGAGGTAAGAATTGTTAGTAATGCTGTCCTTGTTGATGCGCGGAGCGCTGTGCGTTTATTGGTGTTCATTGCTAACCTGTGTTCTCTTCTCTTCTTTGTACAGGTTGCAGTGATGTTCTGGAGTGATGAGCGATTGAAGCGTTGCTTGCCCAGGTAAGTGCTTTGTTAATGCTGACCTTGTTCCTTCTCCCTTGCAGGTTGCACCGAACTCCAGAGATGGGCGAGGTAAGCGATGCGCAGGATGGATTCAAGACCGGTTACTTCACAGGTAAATGTTCTTGCTCGCTAATGCTGTTCTTGTTCTTCCAGGTTATTAATGGAATCCGGATCTAGGGCTTCAGGATCGGGCCGCCGGAGAAGCAGATGAGCAGGAGCTGGACATGGTGAGCGTTACGCTGCAGGAGTGCAGAATAACGCGAAGCGTGTTCTGCTGTTTGGGTGTGGTTTAAATAGCCCAGGTAATGTAGTTCCAGGCCAAGTAGTTCCAGCCCCAGCCACACCCAAAACACTAGACCACATGGCTTGGTTCTAAAGAACTGAGCTGTGTAATAGGCTTCCATGTTGGATTAAGGTCCAAAACTGGCATTTCTTTATTCCTGATAATGAGCCTGGCGCCAAGGGCGCCAGGACTGACTCCATGTATGTTTCTGATGGAGTTTTAAGGCCCTTGGGGCCAGTGTGAATGGCTTTAGCCCCACTGCTGCCAGGGGGCTGTTATACCTGAGGGGGTCAGGGGCATGGATCGTGACACTGACTTCTCCCCGAACTCTGTGTTTACATCACCGCATCCGCTTTATATTGTATTATGTGCCTTCTGGGTTATTCAAACTTAGGTCTGTTTTGTTTTATACATTTTGTACTTCTGCTTAAAAATTGAATCAGCTGTTGCTCGTTGTGATTGTACTATCGTATTCCTGGTGTAGCCCCTCCATACAATGAGGCTCGGCCAGTCTATGCACCCACTATATTGTGACTGTTCATCTGTATTTCTGGTGTAGCCCCCCCATACAATGAGGCGCGGCTCTGCCAGTCTATGCACCCACTTGATTGTGACTGTTCATCTGTATTCCGGGTGTAGCCCCCATACCATTAGGCGTGGCTCTGCCCGTCTATGCACCCACCTGATTGTGACTGCTCATCTGTATTCCTGGTGTAGCCCCCTGTACCATGAGGCGTGGCTCTGTCTGTTTATGCACCCACCTGATTGTGACTGATCATCTGTATTCCTGGTGTAGCCCCCTGTAGCATGAGGTGCGGCTCTGCCTGTTTATGCACCCACCTGATTGTGACTGTTCATCTGTATTCCTGGTGTAGCCCCCATACGATGAGGCGCGGCTCTGCCAGTCTATGCACACACTTGATTGTGACTGCTCATCTGTATTCCTGGTGTAGCCCCCTGTACCATGAGGTGCGGCTCTGCCTGTCTATGCACCCACCTGATTGTGACTGCTTATCTGTTGTATTCCTGGTGTAGCCCCCGTACAATGAGGTGCAGCTCTGCCAGGTTATGCATTTACCGGACTATGTTTGTATAATTTAAGACTGCCACCTCGCACTTTCTGTAACTAGCGCCCTGATGCCCAAGGGTTTGGTGTGCTGCTATAAATGTAAAAAAATAATAATAATTTAAATGATGTTTTCAAAGTCGAGTACCCCCCTATTTTCTCACTTTGGATACCAGTTTGTAATTGAAAAGGTGTTAATTACCAAATCTTCATACAAGTTACTTTTAACCTGCTTTCTTCGTACACAATTAGCACCCAACATGTGCAAGATTGGACAAAGAGGCAATATCTTGGCCTTAAGATATAACTCAACCCTTTGCCATTCCAGCTGGGAAGCCAATGATATTAGAGCCAGCTCCAGGCGCAAAGTTTCTATAGGGACTGAAGTTCTACGTTTCAGAAGCTTCCTCCACAACGCGCTCTCTATGTGATTCAACCATCTTAGATCTTTCATGGTCTGTGGCTCGAGGCCATTTAAGATTTCTGGGTAAAAACACTGTGTAGAGAGTATTAGTACCCCTTCCAGGGAATAACCTGCCATCTGAGGTGCAAAACGGCTAAAAAGGTGGTTCAGCAACGCGCCTTCCTCTTTTTAATGGAGACAATGTGAGGGTAGCTGCTGTCTGCGCTCATCTTGAGCCCGAGATCAGGATAGTGCTCAACATACTCAATGTCCCACAGGCTGGTAACAACTTTCACCCTGTTAATTTTCTTTCCTGCCACCAGCAATCTTTTTGTTTTGGCAATATTCACCACAAGATCATGCTCTCTGTCATACTCTGCCAGTTCCTCCAACATGGCTCTACATCGAGAGAGGGTGTCATTGACGATTACAAGGTCGTCAGCGTATAACAAACCAGCGATCTTAGTCCCTCCTATTGCTGGTGGACAGTTAGAGCTTTCCAACATTCTCTTCAGCAGATCTGCAACATAGAGGTTAAACAGCAGAGGAGCTAGAACACATCCTTGCCTGACTCCCCGGCTAAGTACCACTGGTGCAGTCACTCCCCCCGCGTTATCAAGACGCACTCTAGCACTCGTCTCCTCATGCAACTTCCTCAGCAGGGTCAGAAGCCAACCCAGACAGCCCAACAACTTCAACTTGTTCTAGATTCTATCTCTGTTTACTAAGTCGAAGGCCGAACTGAAATCTATAAACGCCACATAAAACACCGGAGCGTCCCTCTGAGAGGCTTCTATAATCAATCTGTCAAGCATATGAATATTATGCATAGTAGAGGAGCCTGGCCGAAAGCCTGTCTGCAGATCGTCCAAGATGTTTTTGGATTTAATCCATTCCTGGAGTTCTTTTAATACCAGGCACGAAAATAGCTTACCGGTCACGTCCAACATGGACAGCAGTCTGTAATGTCCTGGCTTGTTCCTGTCCCCCCTCTTATACACTGGGACAAGCACAGACTGCCTCTAAGTGGACGGGATGGGTTGCTCACCACACACTTCATCAAACAGTGCTTTAAAATAGGGAACCCACGCAGATGGGTTCTTTTTAAGAACCATATTGGCTAACCCCTTAGGCACCGGTGTCCTAGAGGAGGGTGTTGATGGCCACTAAGGTGTTAATTGATGTGCTAATCGGCCAATGTTCACCAAACCTTGGATCACCAAGGGTCAAGATAGATGGTACAGGCTTTTGATTATCACAAATGTTTGCCAGCCAAGCAGCCTCACTGATGGGATTTAGAATATGCTCCTCTCTGGGTCCTTTGGTGGCAGTTAGTAGCTGCCAGATGGTTCTTGGATTTCTACTATTCAGGGCACATATCAACCCCTGCCATTGCATGTTTAGAACAGAGTTGTTCTGATCTCGTAACCACCCACAACAGCTATTTTTGATCAATCTCATTCGGTGGACAAATTTGGGGGCAGGAGAAGCCCTCATTCTTAGCACACGCAATTTGCTACGCATAACGCACTTAGCAGCTCGAACTTGGACATCGAATGGGTTACTGTGAGCTTTACCTATGATTGTGGGGCGAGACGTGTTTACAGACGCTAACTTTGTCATGGATGTGCATCTCGTCCACAAGTAGAGAGGAGTATGTAGCCAAATGGCCCTTCCCAAGATGTTTACCCAGCGTGTAGCCCTCCCAATACGTGCACTGGGCCACCGAATGCAATTCCCAGAGTGACTAGTTACAATATACTTAATTGCAGATTGTTCAACATCGTGGACAGGGAAAGAGAGTGTGAAACTCAATGTAGAGTGATCACTATTGGCATATGGGGCTCAATGGGGATGAATTAATTCCGGTGCCCGTGAATGAGCAAATACCGGGTCCGGCTGGGCCATAATGACCCGGTAATTGCCCATTCGTTGGTGCCGGAAATACTGGTAGGCTGCCGCCAAACTTGTAATGAGGCCCATTGTCAAGGCAACAGGCATTGAAATCTCCACCTATTAGTATCATCTCATTTCCACCATCACTTCCCCAACCCACACATATATCATCAATAAAAGCAAAGATATCATCCGTGTAGTCACCGCTGGGTGGATCGCACACGTTTATCATGTTGGGGGTTTAATATTATTTCGACAGCCATAACTTTATCTTCAAGGGTGGTTGTGCTAAGCACTCGAGATCCCAAAGAGTGACGTACACAAACTAATAGGCCTCCAGGTCTTCCCAGGTCACCTTTTTTTGCCATTACTTGATGCAACACAAAACCTTCCAAGTACACTTTGTCAGTCAGACAAGTCTCTTGGCACATAAAAATATCAGGCTCCATTAAAAAAGGTATGGACCCCTCCTCACTAAACAGGTGCCTGAAGCCTCTAGTGTTCTAACACAACAACTTTAGTCCTCATTTAACAGCCACACATTGTTGTTGGAGGAAACTCTTCAGCCGTTCCCATCCTTGAGCATTGCCCATAGGTGTAGACGGAGGAGTTGACTCAGTGCTTTTTGGAACCACGCCCATGTTTCTCTTTGTTACACTTCTCACAACAACTGGGTGGTGTTTCTACAGGCACCCTAGCATCTAGTTCATACTCTAGTGATGAAAATGTCAATTTGTGAGAACATATCATGGGTGTCCACGAGGCAACAACAGAGTCTAGTTATTTGCCTTCCCTTCACCTTTAATTGTTCAATAAAATCAAAATCTGTAGAGTTAAGAATCCTCAAGGAGGGTATTTTCTCCAATAACTTAACCACTGCTGCACGATTTAAAGGTTTATGGTCACGACTTTGTTTAGACAACGATATGCTCAATATGAGCGAGTCCAGTACCTTTGAATCCTGCATGAGCGGAGGCTGTGTGTCACACAGACCGATCAGATCAATGGTAGGCACCACAGTCGGTGCAACATCTCCTAGAATCTGTGCACCTGAACCAGGATGACTGATGCTGAGTGCTTGCAAGAGGGGAGGACTCCCGTTGCAGGGTATATCAATACCCTCCGTAGTTGCCACTGAAGCCTCCTTTACACACCAGCTTGTTAAAGTCTACACACTTTTGATTTGCCTGCTATTACGTTGCGACTCTCTTTTCCTTTGTTTCTTGGATTTTGTTTTTGATTTGTTAACACATCCCACGGTTGTAGAATTCAGTGGACGGTTGCAAACTTCAGGACCAGGTTGCGTACTACGGGCATTATTTACTGTAGTCCTCGCAGCAGGTTTGATATCTCAGGGGAAAAGCCTCCTCAATATAACTGGTCAGGCTCGGGCCTGGACAAGGTTCAATATCATTTATCACCACCGGCCCCTGCGGCACTTCTACAACCTCAGTGTTCAAATTCCAGGTTCTTATGTACACATGGATTTACGCCCAGTTTGAACTGTTCAAAATGTACCGCCAGGCGTTGAATCATAGCACCCTGTTTTTGCAGGTCCTCATGAATATGCCCACACAATTTTAGAAGAATCTTCACGGCAAAATGCATAACACCATTTTTAAGATCATCCACAGAGCTCCTAGCACTAGAATCCACAATAGACACATGGCCCATTACAATAAACTCATCTAGTGGTAATTTTGCCACAGTTGCTAGGAATAAATCAGGTGTCAGAGACATCCGCGGCTGCTCCACCCCCTGGGTTCGAGAAGGGGGCCTAATCAGCCCGGACGCAGATAAGATGTGCCCAGCTTGTTGCGTCATAGAGTGTTGCTCCCATAAGTTGTTCGCTGACCCCTTTAGTGAGTAGCAAAGCGTCAGCGAGGAGTCGTTATTGCCAATCCCAGACAGTGACTGGTTAATGGCCCCAGTATGTGCTACGTCAGGAGAAGCATTCAATCGGTCGTTAGTGCACACTCCTTGCACCCCATCGGTCTGCTGCATATTGTCATTTCCAAAATAAGTTGTAATTAAATCCTGAGTTGGGTTTCTGGGCCTGACTGCTGCCTCTCCGGTACGCACAGATGGCGTGTCCAAGAACTCCATGCTAGTAGCAGGTGTATGTGTGTTTACTTTTTTGTACAGCTTATATTTTCAGAGGTTGTATGCTTTGGACCACATTGCAGTCTTACCAGGCATTTTTAAATAAGCTAGATGCTTGCAGTGCGTCAAGTGTTGCTTTTATAGGTACTGTTAAACAGTTAAATTATAGTTCAAGCAACCTTTGGATGACACGTGCCTCTGCGTTATGTTTGCTGTTATAGGCACAGCAACCCTCAGCCGACCTTCAGTGGACCACAGCAGACCACCTTTGCTCCACATATCTGCTCCGCGTTCCGCTGGGAAATGGGGTTTTTGAGGTTGCAACCGAAATGCAGCGTTCTTGGCCACACTTCATCACAGGAGACACTGAAAGAATCCTTGCACAGCTCAGACAGCAGACCACCTCTGCTCCACCACTCCGCTCTGAGAGCTCGCAAGGTTTAAACAAAGTATTAATGATTAGATCCTACTGTGAGGGACCATTGGGGCGTGTCTGTACTCCTGCTCTCTATATGGCACAGGAGAGGCACAGCGGCCCCCAGCCAAGATTCTGAATAGGGTAGCGCAGGTCGAGCAATCAAGGCCTAGCTTTTCAGGAGGTGATGCGGGCTGGTTCTTAAGTACAGTGTAGTCCCCAAGCACCCACAAAGGAATGTCCGCACACTGTATTAGTTAAAACACAGTTTTTATATAATTAAGGTTCAAGGTTATCTACACAATCACAATAACTCACTTTGTGCTCGGTTATCTACAATGGCAAATATATACAGTTCTAAGTGGTACCACAATTATAATTAGATCTCATTAAAGTGCATCAACTATACTCTGGTCAAATGTCACACAGATCAATGAATAAAAGTAACCAACAATAGATATAGGAGGAAAGCAGTTGGTTAGAACAATTGGCAGAATACTGGCCCCTACCGATAGACACAGTTCTGTGTGGAGATCCCCCCACCTGGGCAACCTGTAAAGTAAAGATATACCACAAGCCCAGTCCATATATTGTTCAGTTAATCTTATTCCCTTCCAAAGTGTTTCCACCACCCCAATGTACCTGGAATAGCAGAGTTCCTCGAGGAGGCGTCGGCGGATCCTTCTTGAGTGACTCCCTTTAAAGCAGGAGCCACAGATCGGCGACGTCCTCGAAGAAGGTGAACTTGGTGTCGATGATCGTCAATGGAAAGTTCGGTGGCTTCGAGGTAGCAGCTTCAATCCTGACAGTGCTCGTTGACGTAGAGTCAAAGACGTCCTGCAAGGATGAGGCGTGCGGGGCACCTCGATTTCAATAGTTCTGGACCGTAAAGAGTTTGTGAAGAACTGTGGCCCAGCAAGGGAGTCGAGTTGTCCGGCGTCTCTACGATCTTCTGGGTGGTGGGAAACACACCGGCGGATGCTCCTCGGCGCATCCACGGCCTGGCCTTCTCCGGTGGGATAAGGCGGTCGGCGGTGCGGACGAGTGCGTCCATGAATCAAACAGTCTTAGGCAAAAGGAGAATTGCGGCTCCAGTCGTCGATGGCATGGGGTCAAGTAGTCCCCGCTTCTGGGCAACTAACTTCAAGGGGCCTCCAGCGGTTACAACAAACCTGCGAACCCTGGTTGACGACGGTGGATGGCTGTCCGGTGCTTCTCTTCGTTTCTCGTCGGTGGTCCCCGTCTCCGGCTGACAGTCTTTCGTAGGCTGACTTCCAGGGCGCTTCGGCAAAGGTTAGCAGTGCACGATGGTCCCTCGTAGCTGGGGAAGAGGGCGCCTAACCAGGTCCTCTCTGGATCAGTCCCTGAAGACACAGCAGCTTTCAGATTGATGAAGTGGAGTCATAGCACTACTTCTCTTCCAGCAGGGTTTCAAGGTTAAGCTTCAGTTTCAATGTCAGTTTCAACTCCAGCTTCTGAACGATTTCTAGCAGTGAGAGGCCCCCAGATATAATAGTTGATCTCCCATTCATTCTGCTGGGTCACACTCAGGCAACCAATCACTCAGAAGGGCATTCAGCAGTCAGTCAGCCAATGAGGCGCACAGTGCATTCAGGCCATTCTTCTCCATCCAGACACTCACAACACAGAATGTGGATTCGGACATGTACCGCGCCATTCAACACTACACACTGCATTCATACCAGTTCCGGGCAGGGCTGCCTCAGTTATTGTGTCAAACACCAGATACCAGACATCCACAACAAGAAGTGCATATTCGTCACATACTCCATTCACCCAGGTCCCACCCACAGGTGTACCCACAACATACGGTCGTTGGGAAGGTTCCAGCTAGTCTGGTCGGCACTTCCCCACACTACCATATATGGAACTTCCAACCAACAGCCACTCAGGGGGAAGGGACAGAGTCAGGGCTTCCCGGGACTTCGTAAAACCAAGGTTACAGGCGATGGAAGGCAAGAGGCCACGGGGGCCATCTTTTCTCCATCAGGAATCTACCGATTCCAATGACAGGGCCTGCGCATCCCAAAATGGAGGACACTTCGGGCACCAGTCAATTCAGCACGGAACTGCCACCAGCCCGTACCCTGCTCTGTGGGCCATACACAGGTGCCCAAAAACATACACTAGGGGCACAGGGTTGTACCCCCACCCATGGGTGCCATAAGGGTATCCCATGCGTCTGTTCACCAAACCAAAAGAGAGAGCGGCACTGCCAGAAGTCCCACATGAACTCCTGCGTGGAAAATACGACAGAACACACGATAAAAAGCAGTAACGGACAAGGATACAGAGGCCCTGTCTCTCCAATGCATTTCCAGCATCACACCTACCAGCGCGAATCACCTCAAAGGCATTCAGGCCAGCAGTCACTGATTCCACACACGTCCAACACACTCTTATGAGAGAGTATTAATAATATGAAATGTGTTCAAAGCCTGCAGCGCAAAAGCAGCGGAACCGTCGACTGCTTGACTGCAGCACTCATATAAACATTTAAAAAACGCACGCGCTACTCGCTGCGTTGGTGTTTTTGGACCTTACGAGGCAGGTGAGTTGCTCGCAGTGGAAATAATTACGCTTTTCAAAACAGTAACCCTAGCAATGGTAGGTACCTTCACTTATGGGGACCCCTCCTGTCCACAGCTCAACGGGCTAATAATGGTCCTGTGGTCACTGTGCATCTGTGTCAAAAACGCTGATTGACTGTCAAGCCACATCGCTTTCAGGAAACACGCTGCGGCCGCTTCCGACGACCTCTCTCTGATTAGAAAATTAATATGAATTAAGGGAGCACTTGCCGACTAGTAACTAAAATACGAAGGCATACACCAAGATGCACTCAAGCCTGAAGCAAGGATTAGAATGGTACCTGGGGGGGTTAGGGCACCAAAAATATATAAGATTATGGAGTATAAAGAGGCCAGGCTTAGTCACTCAATCAGTCTTTGCCCAGAAGAAGCGACGACCTGCATCAGCCTGCTAAATAACCCCCCTTCCACCATCCCCTTCACCAGTGTTCTAGTGCTGCTGCCGCCACCTCCTCCTCCAATGAAACCCCACTGGGCTGGCTTCACTGGACTTCACAGGATGCAACAAGGCTTCGGGGTTTACAGAGCCTTCTCCAAGATTGGCTTCCGACTCATCCCCCTCACTGGAGCAGGAGCTGCGCAGCAGCGACTCAGTCTAATCTGTTTAGAGGAAGGGACCAACACACGTCTCTCTACGTGTCAAGCCACACTGATTACAGACAAATTCTTTCTCAGCCGCTTCCGACACGTTTGAGAATTAAAGTGACAACATACAGATAGTTGGCAACTCTCCCAAATCAAGCACTGTTCGTAACAGTCCTTGACAAAGAGTAACAACTGTGATGAGAAGGACAGAGAAGTTAATGAGGGTCTTACTCCAAACAAACACTCAATTTAACATTACATACTAAGGTCCAGACACACAGCTCTGTAGAAGCACCTCATTCTTTACATACAGTACGGCTCCTACTCCAGCACTGAAATCCTCGCACCATCCAAACACTGGACCACAATCCACTGCACCCCCTTCTGTCCCACTACTGGGGACCAGTGCGTTAAGTGGGCCAGGGCCAGCCGGCAGTCTCCAAAAAGTGGGGTTGAGCCAGAGCCCTACCGGGGCCCCCCGGTCCCACCACAACATTGGCAAGACACATTATCCTGCCGCGGCCGTAGCCGCGACGGGAGACGTGCCCGCCATTAAGTCAAGCAAGCTGACAGAAGTGCCAGCACGCTGTGGCTAGCTGGCACTGTTGTCAGTCACTGTAAAATATATAAATGCTTATATATTTGTTTGCGTACCTTACTATGGTTTGTGTAGTATGCAAGCCATCTTTTATAAACATAGAAATATGCAATATATTTCTATGTTTATAAAAGATGGCCTAAAAAAGTACACAAACCATATTAAGGCACGCAAACAAATATATAAATATAATCATTTATATATTTATGTGCGTTCCTTACTATGGTTTGTGTACTTTTCAAGCCATCTTTTATAAACATAGAAATATATTACATATTTCTATGTTTATAAAAGATGGCTTGCATACTACACAAACCATAGTAAGGCACGCAAATATATAAGCATTTATATATTTATTTGCGTACCCTATTATGGTTTGTGTACTTTTTTAGGTCACGCCCATCCCACAAGCCACGACCCCAAATGAGGGCCCCCCCTCGATTTCCTACCCCACTTAAAGCCCTGCTGGTGACAGTGCCGGCCTCTGGTCTGCCAGCAACCTGTGCGAGATTTGTGCGCTCCCTGCCCCGCCCACCACAAATGCAGAACTGCAAGGGGCTCAGTTCTGTGGTTCGGAGAACTGAGCCCCCTGCTGTTCTTGTAAAGTGTGTTAAGGGGTGTCTTGCCTCCAGCTCAGTGTCATGCAAACAGCGCCTAATCATCCCTTGATTCTTTAATAGACGCTGTTTACATAACACCAAGCTGGAGGCAATGCACCCTTTATTTGCTGCACCGTGGGGGTGCCCTTGTGTGGCCGCACACTTTGAACACACCTTGAGCCGGTGCAGACTGGGGAACACACTGAGCTCTACGGATGCATACCAATCCAGACCCATGGCACGTTCTCCTACCCTACTATTGGCTCCAACATGCGGCTCGATACATACGCCTCAATCCTGAACCGCAGCACCCCTGCCATTCTAGCACTGAACCCCACACTTTAGTCCTTCAAATGCACCGACAACTCCTGGCCGTGCTGCAACCCACTATTTTTTCAGTTTTGCGCCATCCACACGACTCTACATAAACATCTCGCGATCCACGGCGCCTTTACATCAAAAGCAAAACACTGCGCTGCAGACTTGCCTGAATCCTGTCCCGCAGCGCCCTCTGCTGTTGGATAGTGCTCCAAATTGAAAGTCTGGGCGACGCCCAGGCGAGTGTTACTTGGCGTTCTTGCAAAACAGTCAAACGAAACCTGGTACATGCGCTCGGAAAGAGGAAGTGAGCGCTCTAGCCCCCACCCCACGACATCCTGCCAGATATAGCTCCTGATCACAGAGGCCCGCCCTTTCACCTCGGGGGAATTGATGCATGTACAACTTTGATAAATAAAACCTCAGGGAGGTTTGTAATGCGTACTGAACACATTATTATTATTATTATTATTATTATTATTATTATATTACCATCTTCCTCCCACTTCCCCCAAAATAATTTTTCGCCTTAATAGTCCTTTCCGACCATAGCAGTACAGACCCTGGGTGTGGGCCAGATCGAACAACCAATATTATGAGTCCATTACGACACAAAGGGACCTGGCAAGTGAGGGGGCAGATGAAACGGATATCTGTTCTGGACTTTTCAACAGGGGGTTGCAAATAAAGGAGATATAGCTTAGAAAGGCTGGAGGGGTGGGTGAGTAGGGGGCTGCCTACAGTGCCAATGGAGCTAACTGTAAAGCCATGTCCTTGGGGCATAGAAGGGTCCATGACCAATGCATGATGAGAGGGGAGGTCACACAGATTAAGGAAACTTAGAGCTCATTTTGGACAACTGTACCCAATAGTGTGCGTAAATATCAATATCTAACGTTGTAAAAAAAAATATTATGGAAGTCCACCTCCTGTGGTGGTGGGGTGGGAGTAGTGGCCAAAAGGATGGGGGGTGGAGGGGAGTAACCATAGTGATGGGGGCAAGGGGTAGCGGCCAGAGTGATGGGGGAGAGGGAAGTGGTGGAGCCATGGCAGGCAAGTGATAGGCCAGCAAAAAGTGTAAAAACTAAAATAACACTCCACTTTATAGCGATGACTGGAAACATGCGCAAATCACATAATAAATGAACCTGACGGTCAGAATAAATCATTGTAGTAACCTGTTAAGCAAAACCATTGTTATTGTAGTTTCCTTTCCCTGAGCGCACAACTGCAATTGCCAGCTTGCAAAGTAATGTGAGCCTAAAGAAATTGCCCCTCGGTTTTCCAGCTGTACTAGCAACACTTAAATACAGTGAAAGACATTGCAAGATACATTCATATACTTGTATTCACTGATTCACACAGTATGCAGTTTAATGTACCTCTCCCATTTGTAGTCACCCAATATTCACACCTTAAGGGACATGTCACCGACCACAGTCATTCCTAATCATCCACTCACTGCAATGTCTGCAGTCATCTAATGTTAATCACACTTTAATGTGCGAATAAAAAAAATGTAGTAGAGTATTTCTCAACCCATAAGTCTAAAGATCACAGGCAATAGCTGATTTGTTAGGTGCAGTTGTGTGTGGTGTCTCGGGCCTGGACTTCCAGATGTGGTCACAAATAAAGCACTGAGTCCAGTTGTTAAGCTCTCATCTGGAGTATTGCAGCCAGCTGTGGAGGTCACTTTATCAAGCCCAATTTTGGAAGCCACATCTGTAGTATAGTCTTCAGTCCTCAATGATTGTGTCTGGTTCTGGGGGCCTCCATCAGCAGTTTTGTGTTCAGTTCAGGATGCCTCATCCAGATGACTCTCTGCAATCGTGGTGGCCTCATCTAAAAAAGAATTATGGGCATAGATATGTATGGCAAAAAAGGTTGTTCACATACCTCAGTGTGTTAAGAGATTGCTGGTGAGGTCTCTGCTCAATTTTACATCCCTGTTCGAATCCTGACAGGGTGGATTCAGCCTTTCATCCTTCCCAGGTTGATATAGTGAGCTCATTGAATTGGATAAAAGGAACAGCGGTCATTCACAGTGCTGTAAAACAACGACAAGAAGTGCAGCAGCAGCCACTATATAAAAGCAAGGTCTTATGAGCATTATTATCATGTGAACAAATAAGGGCTTCCAGGCTCATGTGACCTATACATTTCCCTCTGTGCTCCAATACAATAGATCACACACACAGGCCGATTCATGGAATAATTAGCGCGGCGCAAGTGGGCAAAAACGTGCGAATCGCAGTGGAATAGCGAAAATCGCAGTGCAATTGCGAAAATCGCACGAAAAGCAGCGCACGTCGATTCATGGAAGGCCGTGCGCGAGAAAACCAGCGGATGTGCGATAAAAAAGTGCGCGGCGCACGTTGGCGCACAGGCCATCTAACAGCGTGCGCCAGGTCACAGCGAAAATCGCACAGGCCACAGCGAAATTCGCACATAGCGCGGCGCACGCAACAAAAGTAGGCGGAACACGGGCGTAACACTCGGAATGGGGAACAACTTGCCAAAACGTGGGCGTCACGGGGGAAGTACAGGGCACAAGTGCGCGGAACGCCCACACGCTCGCCTACAACACGTATTCATGGAATAGAATAGTGCAAAAAAGCGCACGCTCAAACCAGCGCACAGGCACAAACACGACCGCCACAAGAAAGCAGGCGGTAGCGTCTCTGCGGCTGTAAGAAATGTGCGCCAAAAGGTGCGCCAACAAATAGCACCTATATACTGCCATGATGAATGTCCCATACTGTGGCCCTCCAGGAAAAATTACGTGCAAAGGGGTACCCACAAACACGGACACCCGCTGACAAAAAATACGTGTGCGTGTATACCGGGGTGCGCGGGAAGTCTAACACGCGATTTCAGCAGGGTACGTGCATCACAGGGGTTCGCGTGAAGTTATTCACGCGATCGGGCCTGGGGGAGCGGGCTACGTGTATTTCAGGGGTTCGCGTGAAGTTTCACACGCGATCGGGTCTGGGGGAGCGGGCTACGTGTATTACAGGGGTTCGCGTGAATTTCCACACGCGATCGGGCCTGGGGGAGCGGGCTACGTGTATTTCAGGGGTTCGCGTGAAGTTCCACACGCGATCGGGTCTGGGGGAGCGGGCTACGTGTATTACAGGGGTTCGCGTGAAGTTCCTCACGCGATCGGGCCTGGGGGAGCGGGCTACGTGTATTCCAGGGGTGCGCGTGAAGTTCCACACGCGAATAGCCTGGGCGCGTGTATTTCAGGGGTGCGCGGGAAGTTCCACACGCGAATAGCCTGGGGGCGCGTGTATTCCAGGGGTGCGAGTGAAGTTCCACACGCGAATAGCCTGGGCGCGTGTATTTCAGGGGTGCGCGGGAAGTTCCACACGCGAATAGCCTGGGCGCGTGTATTTCAGGGGTGCTCGTGAAGTTCCACACGCGAATAGCCTGGGCGCGTGTATTTCAGGGGTGCGCGGGAAGTTCCACACGCGAATAGCCTGGGGGCGCGTGTATTTCAGGGGTGCGCGGGAAGTTCCACACGCGAATAGCCTGGGCGCATGTATTTCAGGGGTGCGCGGGAAGTTCCACACGCGAATAGCCTGGGCGCGTGTATTTCAGGGGTGCGCGGGAAGTTCCACACGCGAATAGCCTGGGCGCGTGTATTTCAGGGGTGCGCGGGAAGTTCCACACGCGAATAGCCTGGGGGCGCGTGTATTTCAGGGGTGCGCGGGAAGTTCCACACGCGAATAGCCTGGGCGCGTGTATTTCAGGGGTGCGCGGGAAGTTCCACACGCGAATAGCCTGGGCGCGTGTATTTCAGGGGTGCGCGGGAAGTTCCACACGCGAATAGCCTGGGCGCGTGTATTTCAGGGGTGCGCGGGAAGTTCCACACGCGAATAGCCTGGGGGCGCGTGTATTTCAGGGGTGCGCGGGAAGTTCCACACGCGAATAGCCTGGGCGCGTGTATTTCAGGGGTGCGCGTGAAGTTCCACACGCGAATAGCCTGGGCGCGTGTATTTCAGGGGTGCGCGGGAAGTTCCACATGTGATTTGACAGTGTGGGTCCTCCCAGGTGTACCCTGTACACCCTCCACGGCCCCTGCAGGCAGCCCACACCACAGGGGACTACCCTGCATCCCTGGTCATGTCCCGCAGGCAGCCCACCCACCATGGGCATGCCCCCCAGCAAAGGCACATGTCTCCTTGAACTAATGAACACCAACTCATGTCCCCTTGCACCCCCACCCCCCAGCAGTGCAGGGGCAGCCTCCACCAGGCCCCCACTCATGTCTCCCACCACCCCCACCCCCCAGCACTGTGGGGCACCTGCCAGCAGGCCCCCACCCATGTCCAACTCATGTCTCCCACCACCCCCACCCCCCAGCCACCAGGGGCACCCTCCACCAGGCCCCCACTCATGTCTCCCACCACCCCCACACCCCAGCCACCAGGGGCACCCTCCACCAGGCCCCCACTCATGTCTCCCACCACCCCCAAACCCCAGCAGTGCAGGGTCACCCTCCACCAGGCCCCCACTCATGTCACCCACCACCCCCACCCCCCAGCCACCAGGGGCACCCTCCACCAGGCCCCCACTCATGTCTCCCACCACCCCCAGCCACCAGGGGCACCCTCCACCAGGCCCCCACTCATGTCTCCCACCACCCCCACCCCCCAGCCACCAGGGGCACCCTCCACCAGGCCCCCACTCATGTCTCCCACCACCCCCACCCCCCAGCCACCAGGGGCACCCTCCACCAGGCCCCCACTCATGTCTCCCACCACCCCCACACCCCAGCCACCAGGGGCACCCTCCACCAGGCCCCCACTCATGTCACCCACCACCCCCACACCCCAGCAGTGCAGGGGCAGCCTCCACCAGGCCCCCACTCATGTCTCCCACTACCCCCACCCCCCAGCACTGTGGGGCACCTGCCAGCAGGCCCCCACCCATGTCCAACTCATGTCTCCCACCACCCCCACCCCCCAGCCACCAGGGGCACCCTCCACCAGGCCCCCACTCATGTCTCCCACCACCCCCACACCCCAGCCACCAGGGGCACCCTCCACCAGGCCCCCACTCATGACTCCCACCACCCCCAAACCCCAGCAGTGCAGGGTCACCCTCCACCAGACCCCCACTCATGTCACCCACCACCCCCACCCCCCAGCCACCAGGGGCACCCTCCACCAGGCCCCCACTCATGTCTCCCACCACCCCCACCTCCCAGCCACCAGGGGCACCCTCCACCAGGCCCCCACTCATGTCTCCCACCACCCCCACACCCCAGCCACCAGGGGCACCCTCCACCAGGCCCCCACTCATGTCACCCACCACCCCCACCCCCCAGCAGTGCAGGGGCAGCCTCCACCAGGCCCCCACTCATGTCTCCCACCACCCCCACCCCCCAGCACTGTGGGGCACCTGCCAGCAGGCCCCCACCCATGTCCAACTCATGTCTCCCACCACCCCCACCCCCCAGCCACCAGGGGCACCCTCCACCAGGCCCCCACTCATGTCTCCCACCACCCCCACACCCCAGCCACCAGGGGCACCCTCCACCAGGCCCCCACTCATGTCTCCCACCACCCCCAAACCCCAGCAGTGCAGGGTCACCCTCCACCAGGCCCCCACTCATGTCACCCACCACCCCCACCCCCAGCCACCAGGGGCACCCTCCACCAGGCCCCCACTCATGTCTCCCACCACCCCCACCCCCCAGCCACCAGGGGCACCCTCCACCAGGCCCCCACTCATGTCTCCCACCACCCCCACCCCCCAGCCACCAGGGGCACCCTCCACCAGGCCCCCACTCATGTCTCCCACCACCCCCACCCCCCAGCCACCAGGGGCACCCTCCACCAGGCCCCCACTCATGTCTCCCACCACCCCCACCCCCCAGCCACCAGGGGCAGCCTCCACCAGGCCCCCACTCATGTCTCCCACCACCCCCACCCCCCAGCACTGTGGGGCACCTGCCAGCAGGCCCCCACCCATGTCCAACTCATGTCTCCCACCACCCCCACCCACCAGCCACCAGGGGCACCCTCCACCAGGCCCCCACTCATGTCTCCCACCACCCCCACCCCCCAGCCACCAGGGGCACCCTCCACCAGGCCCCCACTCATGTCTCCCACCACCCCCACCCCCCAGCCACCAGGGGCACCCTCCACCAGGCCCCCACTCATGTCTCCCACCACCCCCACACCCCAGCCACCAGGGGCACCCTCCACCAGGCCCCCACTCATGTCACCCACCACCCCCACACCCCAGCAGTGCAGGGGCAGCCTCCACCAGGCCCCCACTCATGTCTCCCACCACCCCCACCCCCCAGCCACCCTCCACCAGGCCCCCACTCATGTCTCCCACCACCCCCACCCCCCAGCACTGTGGGGCACCTGCCAGCAGGCCCCCACCCATGTCCAACTCATGTCTCCCACCACCCCCACCCCCCAGCCACCAGGGGCACCCTCCACCAGGCCCCCACTCATGTCTCCCACCACCCCCACCCCCCAGCCACCAGGGGCACCCTCCACCAGGCCCCCACTCATGTCTCCCACCACCCCCACCCCCCAGCCACCAGGTGCACCCTCCACCAGGCCCCCACTCATGTCTCCCACCACCCCCACACCCCAGCCACCAGGGGCACCCTCCACCAGGCCCCCACTCATGTCTCCCACCACCCCCACCCCCCAGCACTGTGGGGCACCTGCCAGCAGGCCCCCACCCATGTCCAACTCATGTCTCCCACCACCCCCACCCCCCAGCCACCAGGGGCACCCTCCACCAGGCCCCCACTCATGTCTCCCACCACCCCCACACCCCAGCCACCAGGGGCACCCTCCACCAGGCCCCCACTCATGTCTCCCACCACCCCCAAACCCCAGCAGTGCAGGGTCACCCTCCACCAGGCCCCCACTCATGTCACCCACCACCCCCACCCCCCAGCCACCAGGGGCACCCTCCACCAGGCCCCCACTCATGTCTCCCACCACCCCCACACCCCAGCCACCAGGGGCACCCTCCACCAGGCCCCCACTCATGTCTCCCACCACCCCCAAACCCCAGCAGTGCAGGGTCACCCTCCACCAGGCCCCCACTCATGTCACCCACCACCCCCACCCCCCAGCCACCAGGGGCACCCTCCACCAGGCCCCCACTCATGTCTCCCACCACCCCCACCCCCCAGCCACCAGGGGCACCCTCCACCAGGCCCCCACTCATGTCTCCCACCACCCCCACCCCCAAGCCACCAGGGGCACCCGCCACCAGGCCCCCACTCATGTCTCCCACCACCCCCACCCCCCAGCCACCAGGGGCACCCTCCACCAGGCCCCCACTCATGTCCCCCACCACCCCCACACCCCAGCAGTGCAGGGGCACCCTCCACCAGGCCCCCACTCATGTCTCCCACCACCCCCACCCCCCCAGTCAACAGGGGCAGCCTCCACCAGGCCCCCACCCATGTCTCCCACCACCCCCACCCCCCCAGCACTGTGGGGCACCTGCCAGCAGGCCCCCACCCATGTCCAATCCATGCCCCCCTGCACCTGGGTCCCAACATTCCCCAATCATGTCCGTAATGCCCATCCTCCCCTGCCAAAAGGCCCAACCAACTATCACACCCACCCACATATCAAAGGCAATTACATGTTACACCCCCAATTTAAATAATGCAATTGAACACATGTCTGTCACACACAATGGCTGCAAGTGAATGACAAAACACCCAACATGACATGCCTGAAAGCAATGAGATGATACGACACATTGAAGAATAAAAAAAATAATGTATTGAACAGCAAGTAGAATGGAAATGAAATAAGAAAAAACACAAAGCAAATCAAACAAAACAAGATGAATGTCCAAGAAAATAATCTGAAAAATTAAAATAAGCCAATGAAGAACCATGAAGAAGATCATCCTGGGTCCATGAGCCCAACCAAATTAAACCTAACTATGACTACTAACTAAAAACTGAACTATATACAAAAAAGTGGTGCATTGTCCAATCGCTACCAAAAAAAAATCAAAAAAACAAAGGAAACCTAACCCTAACTATACAACTATATACAAAGGCAGCGGACTATTCGGACGGCTCACTGGTTGTTGTCATGGGCCAGGGCATCATCGAACTCCTGGTCAATGGCTTGGAGGCGGGCATGTTCCCTGGCCCCGAGGTCCCGCAGGGATAACGCAGTGTCAAGCTCAAACTCCCTGCGAAGACCCTCGAGGCACTCAGCCCGCCTCAGCGCCCTCCGCATGGAGTCCTCCGCCCTGACCATCGTGAGCCGTTCCTCCTCTGCCCGCTGCCGCTCCGCACCTATCCGCTGGCACAACCGCTCCCACATGGAAGCCACTCCCATTCCAGGGTTCTCCTGCCCTCCGGCCGATGCCTGCACCCCTGATGTTGATGGCCCCGAGCCATGATGCCTCCCACGTTGAGCCTGCTGCTGCCTCCGACGCAACTGCCTGTGCCAGCACGACGGCATCGTGCCCTGCCCGATGATGCCGTCACATCCTCCATCTGCTGGGGTCCAGTTGCTGTGGTGTCCACCCCTGCTGGATCTCTGACTCCCGACTGTGGCAGGGATGGGATCCCCACCGAGCTGGCTGCATTGGTCGGGGCAGATCCACAGGGGGCCCTGGTGGCATCTGGGCTGGAAGACGGCAAGGAGAACGACTGGTGGATAGCCTGCACAGAGGAGGAGAGGGCCGCCACATTGGCCAACACATGCAGGAAACCCCCGAACATGGCCGATACCAATTGGGCCACGTCGGCACGGTGCACTTCGTGATGACGTGCGTGCTCCTCCCGGGAAGCACGCACGGCATCACGAATCACAGCCGTGCGCATCGCGACCCCAATCAGGACCTTCTCCGCACGGCCAGGGGTTCCCACGTCCGCAGGTGGAGGGGAGTCAGGTGACATGGACATCCCCTCTACCTGCGGACAGGCCTGGGACGGGGCATCCCTGCTGGTGCATGGTGGTGCACTCACAGGGTCAGGGACAGCGACATGCACAGGCCCCTCCACGGTGACCTGTGCTGCCTCCTGCCCCTGGCCCTGGACTGCACCACTTGCACCAGCAGGGATGCCCCCACCAGGCCCCATGTGTGCCCCAGTGGCGGCCTCCTCCTCCTCTGTGCAAACCACCAACCTGGATGGCTCCTCACCGTCTCCCACCGTAGCAGGCCCCTGTGGGGGCTCACCCACCCCTTCCGCTGCAGCCGTGGGGGCATCCCCGCCGCCTTGCTCCACAGCGCCGTCTCCGCCCTCCTCTTCACTAGCCGCTGCGTAGAGGGAGACAAAGAACACAAGCATCAGGGCACTGTACAATGGTCCCCTAGACAGGAAGCAATAGCAGATGAGCACCACTGTCAAAGTACACTTCCATCATGTCCCTCCACAACACATGGGTCAGTCCAGGCAAAACACACACAGTAACAGGCATGGTGCATGCCATGGACATTTCCATGCATGTCCAATGGACTCTTGAAACATTCAATGATATGTAACTCACATGCATCATGGCTCATGCCTATCACATGCACACACTTCACCTCAGTCACATCCATCTGGCCCCAAACACACCAAACACAGCGGATACAAGGGTAATTTGGCTGCTTTACTGAATCTGTGCATTGTCACACACATGTGTCATGCATCCATGGCATGCACAAGTCACAGACACGCAGGTCAGGCACACAGACATGGCTACCATATATGTACCTGGCATCAGCACCCATCCCTCACCCCCACCCATGTCCAGGTACAGAGACTGGCATGCTCTCATGTTCTAAATCTGCATAGGGCTCCCCATGCGGCATTTCAACACATGCAACAACCATGTGGGTCACACATCACTGGTCGCACATGCATTACCATGATGTCCCTGCACACATACATGCATACATGGCCTATGGCACACATACAGGCAAGTATCATAGAACCAGCACACCGCAACATGCCCTGTCTCACACAGTAATGCATGGACACTTACCGCTCAACTCCAGACGGGCCTCCCTCTCAAGGATCTGGGCGTGGAGCGCTGGGCGTACGCGTTCCAGGACCCTCATCTGGATGGAACTCATGCGGTTGTCAGCCACATCGGCCTCAATGGGAGGGGGGGGGGATTATGGGTGCCCGTGACTGGTCCTCCACACATGGGGGGACAGGCTCACCCTGCAAGTTACGACCACGTCCCCTACCGGATCCACCACGGCCACCACTTGTGGCTCTTCCACCTTTGCCACCCTTACGGAATCCTCGCCTCCCAGCCATGGCACTGATGTTAATGTGCGTATGGGAGTGGATGTAGACTATTGTCCTGGGCAATTGGGGGTCAAAGGGGTTGGGTACCAGATGGTAATTGTACCCTAGTGCTCTAGCAAGGCTGAATGTAACCCCTGGGGAAAGATGACGGGTCACGCAACGCACAGGAGGCCCAAAAAAGGGAGATGACGTGCACGCAACCCCTCCTAGACCACGTGTGCAGAAAGAAAAACCTGCACTACGCTGTGGCACCCAGAAACACAAGAATGAACGTATGCGTGTCACACGCAGCCTAGAATGACCTCTGAAGGGGTAGGCTACACACGGGGCTAGCACAGATGTTAGATACGTGCGTGACTCACCGTCTGCCAGGTAAACGAGCGTGTAAAAGGAGCACGTTTGGTTGGCAACACCCCCGCCAAAAGAAGATTTGTCCGCTGTCTGAGGAGACAGGACAACAGTAGAAGGGAACACTGTTTGAGGGAACAGGCCCAGGTAAACCAGTAAAAGAGAAAAAAGAGAAAAAGCTGTCAGAGGTAACAGGGAATACGAACTAGAAACGCCGTGAAGTAAATCGCGTGTGAAACGACAAGAAGTACAGAATTCACCCACTCGCTCTCCACGAAAAGCACATACAAGGAAAACGTGTTCTACACGTACCTTTTATACAGGCCCACACGTCCAGCGTCACTTACGCGGCGTGTACGCGCTAGGGCCATTTCCACCTATTACATGCTTTGTCACTTCTGCGTGTAGGGCCATTTCCACCAATTACACGCTTTGTCACTTCTGCGTGTAGGGCCATTTCCACCAATCACACGCTTTGTCACTTCTGCGTGTAGGGCCATTTCCACCAATCACACGCTTTGTCACTTCTGCGTGTAGGGCCATTTCCACCAATCACACGCGATTACACTCTGACGTGCAGTCTTTCCACGTGTGCTCTGTCATCACGTGCTGTGCGGGAAACACCTGTGCGGGTCACGTCACAGACGCGCTTACGAGCTGAGGGCCTTTCCTCAGTTTTCACGCTGACGTGCAGGATTTTCACGTGCAAAATCACTCCGTACCAAGCTGGCCACGCGTACGCACACGGAATACCACGCTCCTGCCCGGAAGGCCGAACTACTGCCCCCCAGAGCCCGAGCACGCTCCCACCTGCTGCTGCCTGACTGCCCCTGCACAGCTGGGGGGTGGGGGTGATAGGGGACATGAGTGGGGGCCTGGTGGAGGCTGCCCCTGGTGGCTGGGGGTTGGGGGTGATAGGGGACATGAGTGGGGGCCTGGTGGAGGCTTCCCCTGGTGGCTGGGGGGTGGGGTTGCAGGGGGACATGGGTGGGCGCCTGGTGGAGGCTTCCCCTGGTGGCTGGGGGGTGGGGGTGGGGTGGTAGACATGAGTGGGGGCCTGGTGGAGGCTGCCCCTGGTGGCTGGGGGATGGGGGTGCAGGGAGACATGAGTGGGGGCCTGGTGGAGGCTGCCCCTGGTGGCTGGGGGGTGGGGGTGCAGGGGGACATGAGTGGGGGCCTGGTGGAGGGTGCCCCTGCACTGCCGGGGGGTGGGGGTGGGGTGGTAGACATGGGTGGGGGCCTGGTGGAGGCTGCCCCTGGTGGCTGGGGGGCGGGGGTGGTGGTAGACATGGGTGGGAGCCTGGTGGAGGCTGCCCCTGGTGGCTGGGGGGTGGGGGTGGTGGTAGACATGGGTGGGGGCCTGGTGGAGGCTTCCCCTGGTGGCTGGGGGGTGGGGGTGGGGTGGTAGACATGGGTGGGGGCCTGGTGGAGGCTGCCCCTGGTGGCTGGGGGGTGGGGGTGCAGGGGGACATGAGTGGGGGCCTGGTGGAGGGTGCCCCTGCACTGCTGGGGGGTGGGGGTGGGGTGGTAGACATGGGTGGGGGCCTGGTGGAGGCTGCCCCTGGTGGCTGGGGGGCGGGGGTGGTGGTAGACATGGGTGGGGGCCTGGTGGAGGGTGCCCCTGCACTGCTGGGGGGTGGGGGTGGGGTGGTAGACATGAGTGGGGGCCTGGTGGAGGCTGCCCCTGGTGGCTGGGGGGCGGGGGTGCAGGGAGACATGAGTGGGGGCCTGGTGGAGGCTGCCCCTGGTGGCTGGGGGGTGGGGGTGCAGGGGGACATGAGTGGGGGCCTGGTGGAGGGTGCCCCTGGTGGCTGGGGGGTGGGGGTGGTGGGAGACATGAGTTGGACATGGGTGGGGGCCTGCTGGCAGGTGCTCCACAGTGCTGGGGTGTGGGGGTGGTGGGTGACATGAGTGGGGGCCTGGTGGAGGCTGCCCCTGGTGGCTGGGGGGCGGGGGTGGTGGTAGACATGGGTGGGGGCCTGGTGGAGGCTTCCCCTGGTGGCTGGGGGGTGGGGGTGGGGTGGTAGACATGGGTGGGGGCCTGGTGGAGGCTGCCCCTGGTGGCTGGGGGGCGGGGGTGGTGGTAGACATGGGTGGGGGCCTGGTGGAGGCTTCCCCTGGTGGCTGGGGGTGGGGGTGGGGTGGTAGACATGAGTGGGGGCCTGGTGGAGGCTGCCCCTGGTGGCTGGGGGATGGGGGTGCAGGGAGACATGAGTGGGGGCCTGGTGGAGGCTGCCCCTGGTGGCTGGGGGGTGGGGGTGCAGGGGGACATGAGTGGGGGCCTGGTGGAGGGTGCCCCTGGTGGCTGGGGGGTGGGGGTGGTGGGAGACATGAGTTGGACATGGGTGGGGGCCTGCTGGCAGGTGCCCCACAGTGCTAGGGTGTGGGGGTGGTGGGTGACATGAGTGGGGGCCTGGTGGAGGCTGCCCCTGGTGGCTGGGGGCGGGGGTGGTGGTAGACATGGGTGGGGGCCTGGTGGAGGCTTCCCCTGGCGGCTGGGGGGTGGGGGTGGGGTGGTAGACATGGGTGGGGGCCTGGTGGAGGCTGCCCCTGGTGGCTGGGGGGCGGGGGTGGTGGTAGACATGGGTGGGGGCCTGGTGGAGGCTTTCCCTGGTGGCTGGGGGGTGGGGGTGGTGGGAGACATGAGTGGGGGCCTGGTGGAGGGTGACCCTGCACTGCTGGGGTTTGGGGGTGGTGGGAGACATGAGTGGGGGCCTGGTGGAGGCTGCCCCTGGTGGCTGGGGGGTGGGGTGGTGGGAGACATGAGTGGGGGCCTGGTGGAGGCTGCCCCTGGTGGCTGGGGGGTGGGGGTGGTGGTAGACATGGGTGGGGGCCTGGTGGAGGCTGCCCCTGTTGGCTGGGGGGTGGAGGTGCAGGGGGACATGAGCAGGTGTGCAGGGTAGTCCCCTGTTTTGTGGGCTGCCTGCAGGGGCCGTGGAGGGTGTACAGGGAACACCTGTGAGGACCCACCCAGCCTAATCGCGTGTGTAACTTCCCACGCACCCCTGTAATACACGTACCCAGCCAAATCGCGTGTGATAATTCCCGCGCACCCCTGTAATACACGTACCCAGCCAAATCGCGTGTAAAACTTCCCGTGTACCCCTGTAATACACCTACCCAGCCAAATCGCGTGTGATTATTCCCGCGTACCCCTGTAATACACGTGCCCTGGCTAATCGCGTGTAAAACTTCACGCGTACCCCTCTAATACACGTACCCTGGCCAATCGCGTGTTAAACTTCCTGCGTACCCCTGTAATACACGTGCCCTGGCTAATCGCGTGTAAAACTTCACGCGTACCCCTCTAATACACGTACCCTGGCCAATCGCGTGTTAAACTTCCCGCGTACCCCTGTAATACACGTACCCTGGCTAATCGCGTGTACAACTTGCCGCGTACCCCTTATATGAACGTTACCCGCTTTGCGTTCCTTGTTTGGCAGCCCTGTAAACTGGTCCAGGGTTAGCGCAGCCCTTTGCGATGATTTAGCGATTTTGATGGCTTTTCCTTGCGCGAGGGCGTTCTTGGGGGCGTTACTGGCGCTGCTGCAGGGTCGCTGCGATACTCTGCGCCACGGCTGGTTTGGGAGCCTAAAATCCATGAATACGCTGTGCGCGGAAATCGGTTTTAGCGCACGTGCCTGGCGCAGACAATCGCACGCGGACACTCTGCGCCAGCCGCTTGCGACACTTTTCTGCGAAATTCTATGAATTACCCTGACAGTCTCCAGCTTTGTCTTCTCTTTCTTACAATACTGTTTCTCGCCTGTGTCCCAGTTCTTGAAAGGTAGTTATGAATTATGAACCCCCCCCCCCTTGTGCTGAAAGGTGGCTATATGAATGTTCTATCTTTTTGGTGAAGAACCTCCTCATATGCTCTCGAGCCTCCTACTGACTACTCTCCTCTCATCATCATGGCACCTTGTTCCAGAAACACGTCATGTCTCCCTTGTAATATGTTCTCCCCCTCCTCTCTCTCTCTCTCTCTCTCTCTCTCTCTGCCCCCCCCTTCCTTTTCTCTCTCTCTCTCCCTCTCTCTGTCTCTCTCGCTCTCCCTCTCTCTCGCACCCTCTATATATAGTTCAGTTGCCCTAATAACCTGTGACATTCAGTGAAAAACTTTGTTAAAGGAACTAGTGCCCGACCATGTCCTGCTCATACCCACACATAGCATCACAGATGACATCACAAATGGCTTCATCAATGACATCACTTATTATATCTGTCGGTCAGCCTCTCGTGAACTAGGTCATGTTTCACAAAATGTACATATAGTATCAGTCTTTCACAATAGCCTTCTTGGTAAGGTAAATGTCTTTCTCACAAAACAAAAGTTCATACACCAAGGCAATTGTTCTCCTCAAGATGTAAAGCAATTACTCGCATATCACACTTATTCTTCCAATGGAATACTTTTTTCAGTATAGCACAGCAACTATCTTCAGTGAGGCAACAGTTTGTCAAAATGATAATAGCGTTAATAAGTTCTTTCCACCACACCTTTTGGCCACAATCACACGTCTTCAAAACATCTTCTTCTTTCCCGGCCAGAAATCTCCCAGCACAACAGGGCCGAGAGTGGGAATAGCTATAAGTGTTGCATGTTTACAGAAGGGTGGAAAGCAAGAGGTAGTAAGAGAGATATTGAGAAGGCAGCTGCGGTAAGGAATAAGATAAGGATATACAGAAGGGATAAGGGAGGAAGGGGTGTTTGTGGGGATGATGGACAGAGAGGAAAATGGTGGCCAGAGGGGGATGGAGCAGAGGGAAAAGAAGAGTGAGAGGATGAAACCTTAGGAGTGAAATAGTCAGCAAAGTCAGAGATACCTGGATGCAAGTAGTGTTGTGCCCCGCTACGCATGCACAAACGACTGCAAAAAATGCTTGAGTCGGTCCGACTGTGAAATAATGAAGATTTCAAAACCCTAATCTTGCAACTAAGGGCCTCATCACGAGTTTGGCGGTAACCCTTAAATGTGGCAGTAATGTTATTACTGCCGCATTTAAGGGTCTGCCAAATCACGGGCTTGGCGGATTTACCCCCAGCTCTGAGCTGGGTGCATATCTGCCGTGATTTTGCTAATTTTCGGCGCTAATAGCGCTGAACATTCCCCATTGGGCCCAATGGGGAATGAGAAATTCCCGAATGGGCCCAATGGGGAATGGGGACTTACCGTTCCACCAAACCTGTGATCTGGCGCTAATAATGCCCATTCTAGCCCTATGCGGGCTAGAATGGGAATGGGGATGGGTTCCTTGAATGAGGAATTACCGGGCCCTCCAAGGTCGGAATGGCCCAATAATTCCTCATTCAAGGAACCCGGAACTGGTACCCGGTAAGGGGGTAGCCATGCCACTAACAGTGGCATGGTTACCTCCTACCTCGTAATGACTCCCCAAATCCCTAAACCACAGTGGCGATGATCTGGTGCCACACCCCAACAGCCCCTGTCATTTTGTGCCTACGCTGTCTGTAGACATTCACCTCCATTGCAACCTGTAGCTCCCTAGATGTTTTGGACTACCACTTCCATGATTCCCGGCCATTAACTATGCTGGCTATGGCTGATGGTATTTGTAGTCCATCCAAAGGTTGCAGACCCTGACCTACACCATTCAAGTAGTGTCACCTCCACCGACCTTCCTGCAATGTTCAAGCCCTCCTCCCATGGGCACACTGAAAGGAATTGTTCTACACCTACAATGGAAAGCTCTAATTTGCTTCTGCTTGCTCACGAGCGTTATCTGATCCGATGATCAGCATCTGTTCGCCATCGAACCCAAAGTGACCAAACCAGAAGAAACCACATTTTATGAAGTACACCATGAGCTCTTGCTCGCTTAGACAAATGTTTTGGGAAATGCATACACATAGGAGCTCATTTTGAGCTGGGTGTAATGTAACCAAAATGTGCAAAAACCTTGCGTAAGACTTTTATGCATTTTGTTTACGTTATGCCCCATTTTCATTGATTTGTTTGGCAGAGGTGGATCGTAACGTATGATTCCTCTGCCCCCATCCTCTTGGCCATAAAAATGCTACAGCATTTACGCTGGCATGGATTTATATGCTGGCGCAAATGCTGCGGATTCATATGGTATCCTCCTGCTTTTTACAGCACCATAATTACATGGCAGGGGCAGTGTTTACTCCATTTGCATGGTTGAGTGGAAAAGGGCAGCGTACAAGCGTGTATACCACCTTTTTATTCTCCTCTTTTGCATTCCGCAATGCAAATGAAGAAAATTCAGCAGCAGGGACCTGTTTATACAAAAGTGTAGATGTAATAGGCCCCTGCCGCTCAATTACAGGGAACTCCAAAATTAGCCCCATAATGTTGGAGCTCAAGGCATTTCATACATGACTACAAGCCCCGTCTCAATCCATTTAGGACTTTGGGCCTCATCACGACTTGGGAGTTACCGCCGGTGGTATTACCGCTGACGGCGGTATTAGCCCTACCGCCGAACTCCCCGGCGCTAGTAGCGCCGGATAACGAGTTCGGCGCTAATGTTAATCCCCATTCCCCATTGAGCCCATTCGGGAATGCCCCATTCCCCATTGGGCTCAATGGGAAATTTTCGCGCTCTTACCGCCGGCGGATTCCCCGCTGGCGGTAATAGCGCGAATTTTCAGTGGATTTCCCCCCAGCTCAGAGCTGGGGCGAAATCCGCCGAAGACCTGATTTGGCGGACCCTTAAATCCGGCGGTAATAGCGTGACCGCCGGATTTAAGGGTTACTGCCAAAGTCGTGATGAGCAGTGTCCGCGGGCAGTCGGATACCTTCGTGCTCAGAGCAATGAGTGATCAAATGATCTGTCATCACCTAGTGCTTGACTGTGACAGTGAAAAGCTACAGGAAGAGCTCTAGGTGCATATAGACACATCACTTGATGAAGCAAACACTTGAAATGAAGAGTGAAGTATGTGCCGGGCGCCGGAGGCAAGTCCAGAGATAAATACACAAAATGACCCATCATCTGTTCTCCATGACAGGTACGATAACCACTGGCCAGATAGACAGGGGTGTATGCACTTCAGGTGCAGTGTATGACTACCCACACTCAGCGCCCTGCAAGAAACTTCCAATCTTTAAAATGCTCCAAGTTCGGCCATCTAGCCCAAGTGTTAAAATGTTCGACATAGCGGACCATGAAATTGTCTGATATGTGCACGATGACGATGATTCAGGTACTGAACAGGAGAACCACAGAGTGCACTATGTAGAATCAGATTCTACCACCACCAAAAGGAAAATACCATTTGGTACAGCGCTACTAGGGGGCATTTACAGCCAATCTGCTGGCTGATTCAGGCTCTGACTCCACGATTATCTCGGCGGACCTCCACAACTTCCTGTTCCAAATGAAAAAGACTAGCTCGTTCCCCCGGACATATCCCCATTGGTGTGTGTGGGCTTAAAGACACCCACAACAGGGTTCCAGAGACAGAGATATCAGATATCAGAGATATCAGTTTCAGGGATCGCACAGCGAGTGGAAAAAGTCTTTGTCGCTTGGAATGGCCCTCAAGTGTTGGATTGGGAGGAGCAAAGACTACTGGAAATACCTCTAGACCAGTGGTGAACAACATGCAGCCCGTAGGTGAAACGCGGCCCTTTAGGCTTTTATTTATGGCCCTCCAAGTCATCTGAGTTTAATGATAAAGTGTTTCCTGGTCTAAAAGAGGTTTTAGTCTTTAAATCACAATACCTTATGAATACATTTGTCTTTAGTGGTCAACTATCTCCCCATATTCCTTCTATCAGTTCTGATAAAGCTAATGGAGGTGATTCTAACCCCTCTGTTTTCTCGCTTTCTAGAAACCAATAATCTTCTTCACTCCTTTCAGTCTGGATTTAGACGATGCATGGGCACGGAATCTGTCATGATCTCACTGTTAGAAGATTTGGCCTTGCTCTTGGATCACAGGGAGGTTGAGGTACTGATCCTGTTAGACTTCTCTGTGGTGTTTGATACAGTTGATCATGGCATTCTTCTACGTCGTCTGGAGCAGACTGGCATTTCTGGAACTCCATTGGCATGGCTATCGTCATTCCTTTCAGACCACTTGAAAATAGTATCTTTTTGTTCTTACCACTCTACTCCTACTAGAGTTTCATGTGGTGTCCCTCAAGGTTCTTCTCTGTCTCCTGTCCTTTTTAATTTGTATCTCCGCCCTTCAGCAGATCTTATTTCTCAACACAGCGTGCGTTTTGACAACTACAGTGATGATACACAGCTAGTGTTCTGTCTCGACTCTCCAGTTCTGCAGTTGCTTTGTAAACTGAAAAATTGCTTATCTGCAATTGACGACTGGATGGCAGAAAACACGTTAAAGTTTAATGGGGAGAAAACTGAGGTACTGTTTATTGGTTCCCCAAGTCCCAATAGCAATTGAAGTTCATAATTCTGGCCTGACTCCCTGGGGTTGTGCCCTGCCCCTAGTAGCTCAGTAAAAAGCCGAGGTGTGAAACGTTTGCCGCCTGGCTCTAGAGATGCCCAGATAACATCAGTTTGTAATGCCAGTTTCACTAAACTAGAAATCCTCAGGAAGATTCCCCCCTTCCTTTCCATCCGATGGCAGGGTGAGGGTTGTTAAATCATCCATTATGGGGTGGCTTGATTATTGTAATGGAATTATCTGGGACAACCTGCTTTTCAGATCCAGCGATTACAAACCCTACACAATACGGCCCTGGATTTCCCCTGCTTTACTTCTTCTCAGGCCATGCTGCAACAGCTTCATTGGCTCCCAGTGAATTCTCGCATTAAATTTAAGATTTTGTGCATTACCCATCATGCAATTTACAATATAGGTGCAGAATACTTGTAAGTAAAAGTGAATCACTACCATCGTGCTAGGTGCCTGCGCTCGGCCTCTCAAAATGTATTAAAAATTCCACGTTATTCGGAGAGAGCGCTTAGGGGAGTGCTCCTTCTCAGGCCTTGCGCTCTCTCTGTGGAATGATCTTCCACTCTCGCTGCATGACATTACCGATCATGTGCGATTTTGCAGAGTTCTGAAAAGTCATTGTTTGAATGTATTCCTGTATCTGGTCTACAGGGTTATCTGTCTTAGAGCCTAGATGCCTTCTGGCCTGAGTCGCGCTTTATATGGACTATTATAAATAATAAATAAATACACGGTTTAAGTCCCAAATAAATCAAAGTGGTAATGCAGTGTATCACGCAGGTTACAGTTGTAAAAAATAGAGCAATCAATGACACTTCAGAAACCATGTTTTTTTTTTTGCTATGCAAATTTGCGCTCAGGCGCACCTCCTACCTGCTCATCCCCATAGGCAGCCCAGCCCTGCGGGGAAATCAGCTGTGCACGCCTGGCCTAGACCCATGTTCTCCAGGACAAGTCCTAGTGGCAGCTGCTCAAAAATGCCAAGATGCACTCACCAGATACTCACCAGTGTTCAGTGAATGCTATGGATCCCTAAAACAATACATGCACAAGATCCAGGTGCTGTACCTCTAAAGCACACGCTACGACCAGTGCCACTGAAAGCCAGGAAAGAATAATCAGATTTGCCAGGGTCACCTCTCATATATCCCATCATCGAGCTGGTTGAAGCCACATAATAACGTCTTCCCATTGTTCTGATCTGAAAACGAGAACAACAAAGGCCTTTACTGTGCGTCGATTTATGCAGCCTCAATACCAACATACCCACCCACCCCTACCCCCAAAACCCCATCTAAAAGGATCTCTTATCCTGTCCAAGGTATATCGAGATCCACTAGACTCAGATCAGAGACTCATATCAGAACATCCCACCACTCTGATCTCAAGCAGCCCAAATTGATCCCCATACAGGTTAGCACCAGAACCCAGCGGCTCAGTGCACAAATTATAAGTTATAAGGATAATACTGTCACACCAATAACCACTACCTTACAAGCCAAATCTATCTCTGTTCTCCGACCCAAACCATCCAAAACCAACACCACAACCAACACTAAACAGACCAACATCTATGAGGTCCCTAGCCCACTCCTAATAACAGCAGCTAAGTCTCCAACTCCGACACAACTCAAAGCTGCACTTATCAATGCACGCCACAGAGATAGACGTAACAATATTGATCAGCAACTAGATTTGCTTATAGTGACATAAACCTGGCTCCACCAAGTCTCTGGCCCCATACTCACTATCACCATCCTTCCAGACTACACCATCCTTAGGATGGATGGATCCAACACAGTAGGCAGGGGAGTAGCTATTATTGCCAAAATACACCTCAAACTAAGAGCTTGTCCAATAGAAAATCCAGACGGATACAGAATCCTACTAGCAAAATTAGCCACTAACCATAAAACTACTATCAACATAGTAGCTATATATAGAGCGCCCAATCCCAGCTCACAGCCAGAGATAGATATACCTCTACTACTAGCTTCAATCATTAAACCAAAAACGAAATGTATCATCCTCGGTGACTTGAATCTTGGATTCAACGATAGTCTAGATCTCAAAGCAGGAGCATTCCATAATGCCATCTAAGACATGCTATTCACACAAATCATAAATGGGCCTACCCACATTAAAGGCAGAACGTTGGACTGGATACTATCACTGAATACCACACTATCCGTTGAATCAATCAATCCATTACTCTGGTCAGACCACCATAGTGTTAATTTCTCTATCATCTGCAATGAACCTTGCCTACCTAAGCCTACCACCCTTGACTCCTATGTTACCAGGAATACCCGTAAACTTACCATGGATAATCTCAACCCCATCCTAAAGAACACACTCACAGATAAGGCGATCACCAATGAGAACACATGTGTCCTTGCAGATATTTACCATGATTGCATTAGTAACACAATAGACAGTGTACCACCCTGTGTTACCAAAACTAGACGCTCTGATAAAAAATCCTCCTTCTGGTTCAATGAGGAACTAGTATCACTGAGGCGCACCAAACGTTCACTTGAACACCGCCTTAACAAAGCCTGCACTGCTGAGACTGCTGACGCCTTTAATGGTACCAAGAATATCTATAAAGCAGCTATTACAGTCCACAAAGCAGAAGTGTTCAATACGAGGATCAGTAATGCCTCTTCCGACTCAAAAGAATTGTTCTCTATCCTTAGAGAGCTGGAAAACCCCCTACCAATCACTTACCCAGTTCACTCGTGCAAAGAATGGTGTACAACCATTCAAGACGCTCTTGCTGTCAAAATTGAATTGTTACAAAATAAAATCATCAATAAAAGAAAAATACTAGCTGAAAAACACACAGCCTCCAATACGCCTACTAGACTAAATACGTGCTACTCACCAGCATTCCACTTCTCCTCAGTCTCCCAAGAAGCAGTGAGCAATACCATAGCCAGACTCAAAGCATCCAATTGCAAAGGGGATAACTTCCCAGCCCATCTAGTTAAACTATGTGCTTCTACCCTCACTCCCATCATCAACAATTTCATTAACGCTTCTTTCAATTCCAATTCAGTCCCAGACAATATTAAACAAGCTTGGGTCACACCACTATTGAACAAACCGTCTTTGGACCCACTAGTACCCACCAATTACTGTCCCATAACCACGGTCCCTTTCCTCCTTAGAATTATTGATAAAATAGCATATAACCAAATACAACCACACCTTGAACAGAATAATCCACTAGGTGCCAGACAATCCGGTTTCAGGCCAAACCATAGTACAGAACCCGCTCTCATCGACTTGAAAATCCAATTAGACACTATCAGAGATTCAGGGAAAATGGGCATACTGCTGCTGTTGGATTTATCAGCAGCATTTGACCTTGTAGACCATGACAAACTTTGCGATACTTTAGCCAAGGACTTTAATTTCTCTAATAGCGCCACACTCTGGGTTAAATCATTCTTAGCTGAACGCACGTCCAGAGTCTCCATTGGCAAAGACGCCGCTGATCCTATAGCTGTCCCCATAGGAGTCCCACAAGGATCCTCTCTGTCCCCTACCCTCTATAATGCCTACACCAAACTTCTATTCTCTGCGTTAGATGATATGGGTGTCATCTACACAAACTTTGCAGATGACATCCAAGACACCGAGACCATTAATAAAGTATACTCCATTATCCAAAACTGGATGACAATGAACAGTCTCTGCCTCAATGATGAGACGACTGAGGTTCTCATTGTGGGTTCCCAAACCAGAATAGGTTCCCTCCACCGAGATTACTCAGCTATCAACATTGACAGTACCCTGATCCCAGTACTCAAACAAGTCAAAACTCTTGGTGTATATTTAGATGCCAATCTCACCATGAGTAAACACATTTCCGCCCTTTCATCCTCCACAGCATACACTGCCAAACTCATCCCATTAAGCCGTAAATTCCTCACACCTTCCAACTGCATCACCCTGGCCAGAGCTCTTATCTTATCAAAGATAGATTACTGTAATGCATTATTATTAGGAACTTCCAACACCAACATTAGGAAGCTACAACTATTGCAGAAAAAAGCCTTAAGAGCTGCCCTAGGCATAAATAAATCAGACCATATTTCCAACATCAAGAGAGAGACCAACTGACTGCCCATCAAAGCCAGAATTATCTTTAAAACGGTATGTGTCACGCATATATGTCTCATGAATAGAGCCCCTAGCTACCTTAACAACACCATAAAGAAACAAACAACTAACAGAAACCTCAGATCCAATAACCAAGCACTACTGGAAATCCTGCGCTTCAAATGCACCAGAGCAGAGGGCAGTAGTTTCAGAGTCCTCGCCCCAATTCACTGGAATTCTCTACCACTCAGTATTAAAAAAGGGGAAAGCATCATTGGCTTCAAAAAAGCCCTGAGAACCTGGCTGTTTAACCGATATTGAGAAATGTAACCATAAGTGTAAACTAATTTTCTTGTGTAAGCTTTCCTGTATTTTCTAATTTGCACATTCCTACTGTATTCTCTGTATTCATAGCCGGCTGGCTAACTGTACATCCCTATCATGTAACCATGTCTAAGATGTTTTACAAGCTGTCTGTAACCTCGCCGGGATACCTGAGGGTCTGGGCCAGTAACAAATGCAATAAATGGATAAATAAATAAATAAATGAATAAATAAATAAAAATAGTCACTGACAGTTTTCCACTTCCTAACATTACCAAACTGTTTTTTTTAACTACAAAATACAAACATCCTTACAATGCAATGTGCATGCCACCAGGTACGTTTACATCCCAAGCCCAAAGCTCTCACACCGTTTGTAACTCCAAACAGAATGTATCAATACACGTGCATGCCTTTTGGACTTTCCTCCAGTGGCCTCGGATTTTCAAAGGTTGGCCACTGACATTCTGGAGGGAATCGCACACGTGACAATTTTCCAGGAAGACATTTTAATGTACATCAGTACATGACTGCATGTTACAAGGTGTACCGTGACATGGAGTGACTCCGCCAGCAAAAGAATGTGACTTTCGCAAAGTAAAAGTGGACTATTTAGGATGTGAAATATCAGTTAACGATATGCATCCCGAAATATCAATAGTTTGTGCTATTCAATACACACCAGTAAATCCAAACAAAGACCACTCATGAAATCAAAGGTTCACGCTGGTACCAATGGACTACATGTCAAAATGGATAGATATTTGTTGAGAGGCAGATTAATGCGTCATGTTGCCTGGGCAACAGAACATTTGTCAACGTATATTTGGGGCAGAAATGTTCAACTATGCATGCCAATTGTGTCCCCCAGACTTGCCAGTCTAGCTGCGAAAAGTCAAGAGTTTCACTTTCACATATCTTATTTGCACTGCTGGAAGAATAAGCAGGCCAATTGCTCATCCAGACTACCCCTTCTCAACAATTGTGGCAACCCAACCTCCGGCCATAAATGCATTTGTGGCCTCAATACTGGCTGTGGAATAAGGCTCAGCTGGTGCCATAGCTCTCAGAAAATGGATGGAACACATCTGTGAAGACGCCACACTGTGCCACTTACTGACATTCACCTGAGGTGGCTGGTCTCCAGAGTGATTGTCACATCTTGACCTACCACCATACTGGAAGTTCCGAGATGAGATGTGACAGGAAAGCAGCCTCATCATGAGGGCTGGCAAGCTGTTCCCACTGGTCTCTCTTCGCAACTGTTTGCTTCTGGCTCACACCAGTCATATCGGGATCCCTCTCAGCAAGCATCGCCTGCACCACATGTACTTATGGCCGGCAATGGTCGTTGATACATAGTGGTCATCTCGCGAGTGTCAGAATCGCAGCACTTGGCTTTTTACATGTAACGAAAATAACTGAAGACATAACTAAGATTTAAATCACTTGCGTTAATGATAGTTTATGTAGATGAAGGATCGAATGATGGAATAAATTGGAAAGACTAGTAAATTAAATGATGAACTAGACGTAACGTATGAACACACAGAGCTGAATGAACGAACAGAGTGAATAAAACGGATACAATGATACAATAAATGGTACAGATGAGCGCTCGATCTCAACCACCTTACTGAAAACCACCATGTCACACCATCACGCTTACTCTCTCCTATACACCACCACTCAACTAGAACACAGCGATACTATGACACATTCGGTATAGCTGTTCTCATACTAACACCCGCCACATACTTCCCATCATCCTAATTAAACAAATCTAGCTGAACACACACCGCTAGCCTAAGCGTCTCCTCAGGCCTAACGCAGCCAAAAATCAGTTTGGGTATCAACCAACCAGAATGAACACATATTCCTGACAACCACCACACCTACCGCTAAGAAGCAGCTATCATACAAGTGCCACACCAGCTGCACACATATCCGGTGCATCAACGCACCTTATGACTCTCTTTCCCTACTGACTAGAACTACGGTTCCCCAGGGCCTTCAACCTACCAGCGCTTTGAGATCATAGCACTGATACATAAGGAGCTGTATAAATGCAAAATAACATAACATAAGTGTCAACCGGTGCGAATGGCGTGCGTAAAATGCAAGCTCCTACACGTTGGTAAACCATCTGCCTCAGCTGATCAATGAAATTGAATTTATGAAAATGTAAGAATGGTGTATGAGTATGAGTATGTTTGTGATTTTCCTTTTTAAGTTGACCGGAACGATCGAAGAAGAGATTAACCTACAAGATCTGGCATATATGAACCTGCTGTAGCCACAAAATGACGAAAGCAAGTGACGTCATCCCACCTCTTGAGAGCAGTGAGTGTGTACAGCAATTGTTGAATGTTGCTTTTGGTTCTAGTATAAAACGAAGTTAAATCCAGTATAAGGTGCCTCTGTGAAAAACACTCAAAAATGGAACAAGAGAGAAAACCTTGGCCAGTCAGCCAGCGGCGTGGGCTGCACACACAATGTCAACTTATTGGTGTCTAATATTTCTTAAAATCAAGAAAACAGTAATCCAAGTCTAAAAAAGCACCACTTTAGTTTAATTCACTAATAATTGTCTTCTTAGTCAATACGTTGTTGTTACGCTCACCTGGACCCCACAAGTGTGTCGATCAGACCCGGACAGCTGCGGTCTCCTTCAACGTGATGCATAGTGCAGAAATGACTGTCTGGACTGGCCCGCATAGTCTTGTCTGCTGGACCCGAAGAAGTATTTTCCTGCAAGTGGAGACAGGGATTAACCGCCTGTGGGTTTTAGTGATGGCCTCCCAACTGTTCTCGCTCTCCCCCACTAATCACCTCCGATATCCCCTTAGTAACCTCACCTTACGTTCGTAAAAGATGAGCTCTCCATCCTGCGTGTCTTGCAGGGGCGCGTAGATACCAGTTACTTCGCTGGTTTGAAGGCGTTGGGAGAGTTCCGGTAAGTTTTGACTCTGAAGTCCCTGGCGGGATTGGTAAGTATCAAGTTCAAAGAGTTCAATGTGCCCGATGTTCACTCTTGTCCCCTTCCTTCCTTAAGTTGTAACTGAGTTTGTGAGAAGAAGGTCTCGTAGCTGCTGCTGGCCTTCAGGTAAGAGTCTGTGTTACCCAACGCTGTCCGGTAACTATTGCATGCGTTAACGTGTTGTTTTTCTCCCTCTTTACAGATGCGGCATATGAAAATGTGGAGAGTTATGGAATAATACCGCCGGTGATAAATCAGGTAAGTCTATGGTGGTAAGAGGTTGTATTTGTTGATTCCCTTGGCTCACCTTGTTTTTTGTTGTGTCCCCTATGTGCCGGATTACGGCGAGGAAATGAATGAGACAGTGCCGGATCGAAAGATGCAGTGAGAACTGGTGAGTATGGCGCCGTGCTGGAGCTGGCGAAGCGACGCGTGCAGGACTGATGTACTTTCCAGGTCCGGAGATGAAATAGTTCTGGAATTAGGTGAGGAATTTGAAATAAGTTAGTTTTCTAACCTTGTCATTTTCCTCTTCTTTATTCTAGGAGCTCCGGATTCAGGGCGGGCGTGGCAGAAGACTGGATGCTGGCTGCAGGCACGCGGGCGTGGCAGAAGACTGGATGCTGGCTGCAGGCACGGTGAGCATCACGCTGCTGGATGTAGAATAACGCGAAGCATGTGCTGCTGTTCGGGTGTGGTTTAAATAGCCTCCAAAGTAGTTCCAGGTAAGAGGTTCCCTAGAGCCACGCCCGAGTAAAAAATAGTCCTTGTAACAAAATAGTCCCATCCAGGCCTCATGTAGGCTTGGACTCTTTTGCAGCATGGTCTGCATCAGGTAAGTAAAGTCTATGAGCCTGGCGCCTATGGCGCCAGGACTGATTTCTATGATGAGCCTGGCGCCTAAGGCGCCAGGACTGAACCCAGACAGCCCCTAGGCTGCTGAGGTTTAAACAAATGTCTGGATGCCTGCTCCCGGAGCTGAGGGCCTTGGTCCTGATGCCCGGGGGTAGGCATCATGACAGCTGTTCATAAATTGGAAGCAGATGCATAATTGGGCATATGCATTTCAGACAATTATGTCCTTCGTCAGGACCTGTACTATCATCTGGTAAGGTTTGATCATTTTAAATCATTACACAGACAATGGTAAATCATCATAAAGAGAAAGCAAAATCATATTTAAGTGAAACAACATTGCATTGAAAGCATAACAGTTCACAGGCACAGGAAAATACTCCCTTTATGCATTTATGTAAATCCCTTCCGAGATACAAGGATAAGATCCAAAAGTATCATGCGCGGTGGGTTCGAGTGAAAGCAGATAAGCTGTTTTTGCTTTGGCCCCAAGAGGGTACACTTTCAAAATCAGTGCTGCAACAGATGACCACATTTCTACAGACTACATATAAGAGAAAAAGGTTGCAGAAAAGATTAGCTATCCTACAGTTGTGGAGAATGTTCGGAGACTAGATGGAAGATCCACCCTCGAAGGAGTGGATGCTTAATCAGCATGAAGGGGAGGGTACAGCGCCTTCGGCTCCTCCTCCTCTTCTCCAGAGCATTGATCCACCGGTCAAGGGGCAGGAATTGTTATGCTCACCTGGTCTCTGCGGAGGTGTTGGGGCGCAGTTGCAGCCCTCCCTGAACTTGAATCACCCCCTTCAGGCCCCTCCCTCAGTAGAAAAGCTGTGAGCGATGGTACGTGGTGATACTGTTCCTGCGTGGAGATAAGAGTGTGTGAGTGCGCCAATCTGTGATTGTTGTACCTCTCGAACCCTTCACCCCAAAGTATGGTTTCTGTGAGCATACGCCGGCCCCTAAAGCTCACCTGTGAATTATGGAAGATAAGCTCTTCATCCTGCTACTTCTGGCCGGGGCGTGTCTAATGGAATCTAGTTCCTTCAGTGATCCCTGATAAGGATTAGTCCAGTTCAGCTGCGACTATGCTTCTCCTTATGATTGGTAAGTTTTTCTTGAGCTCTTGTGATGCTGTTCGTTCTGTTTAATGTCTTTATATGTTGCTCCTATTTATGGGTATCAGGTAATAAAATCACGTCAAAAATGTAGCTGGTAAAAAACAATTGCGGCAAAAACGCTGTGGTTTGACCTGGTAAAGGTGTACCCCATTATACCATTTAAGGGGGTGTCCCCTGTTCCCCTTAAATGGTATTATGGGTCCGGAGGTTGCGGGGGTGTCCCCTGCATCCTTTCCATGATTGTGGCAACAAAACCACAGCATTATTGGCGCGATATTTTGTAATCACGGTAATTTTTGCCACGATTTTAAGACATGGAACCTATTTATGCCCGCAATAATGTCCCTCTTCTGATTTCTTCCCTTAGATGGAAATGCGGCCTCAATGCAGCTGTGAGACGCGAGACGCGGTCGGATGGGAGATGGATGCTACCGCAATGTTCGACAGCAGGTAAGTAATGGTTTAAGGAAAAGCGCGAAGTATGGCGAAGCGCAACCTTAACCTGACTGTTTTTCCAATGTCTAACCTTGTCTTCTGTTTTTCCTTGCAGGTGCTGCTGTCGAAAATGGAGCGTGTCGTGCTGCGGTGCCAAGATGAAGATTTAGGCGTTCCGGAAAGATGAATACTTGGTTCACCGAATAGAAGTAGATATAAGAACAGCTTCCCCCAGTTGGTAAGTATGCTGGCAGGAAGCAGGATGTCCAGGAACCAGGATCTTCAAAGGTAAGTCTGACCTCAGGTGACGGTGAGCGTTATGCTGCTTGCAAGTGCAGAATGTCGATCCGATGTCGATCAACAAACAGTTTTTGTCTTTCCTTAGCCTTGGTCAGATGCTCTGTCGCCTCCTTAAGAACCTGAGCGATAGTTTTATGTAAGGTTTTTATGGCTGGCATTTCCAGGGTATTGGGTGGATCAAATACTGATGTCCTTGGATGTCTTCTGGTCACAGCGTAGAATGGAGTTTGCCCTGGGCTTGTGTGAACTGAGTTGTTGTATGCATACTCAGCTATCCAGAGTTTATTTTTCCAAGAATCCTCAGACTGTTGCAACATACATCTGAGATATTGCTCTAAAGTTTGGTTGGTTCATTCAGTTTGCCCATCAGTTTGAGGGTGATGGCTTGCGGACAACCGGAGATTGATTTTGGCGATCGTACAACACTTCCCCCAAAAGGCAGAAACAAATTGCGTTCCGCGATCAGATACAGATATTAATATTGAAGGGAATGCATGCAATCGAACAATTTGCTCTAGGAACACAGAAGCGAGTGTTGACACGGTTGGGGGTCCCTTCAGAGGGATGAAATGGGACATTTTGGAGAATAAATCCACAACGACTAATATGCTGTTGTATCCATTGCAGGGTGGAAGATCCGTGAGAAAGTCCATTGACAGGGTATACCAAGGTGCTGGCAGTACTGTTAGGGGATGTAGTAAGCCAGCGGGGTTCTATTTCTGAGACTTGTGTTGTGCACAGACACCACAAGTTTCAATAAATTGGGCGATGTCTTTTTGCCAGGTTGGTCACCAGTAGTTTTGTTTTACCTTAGCCTGAGTTTTGGCTATTCCTGGGTGTCCTTCCACTAATGAATCGTGGTAATTTGTGATGATTTGCTTTTGCAGTTCTTGGTCTTGGACATATAATCGTCCTTGGAAATACAGTAAATTGTCTTTGATGATGTATGGGTCACCTTTTAACAACCATTCCTGTTGTGTTGATTGATCCATCGGGGATTGCAAACTGGTTCTTTGGTCATCCACACACGTGGTGGCAGCTATTCTGGTTTGAATCCTTTCCTCAGGAATTATGGCCATGGGGTCGGATGCTGTAAAAGCCTCTTTTTCTTTACTCATGCGTGATAGAGCTTCTGCTTTCCCATTGCGTACTCCAGGTCTATAAGTGATAATAAAATTGTATTCTGCTAAAAAGAGAGCCCAGCAAAGTTGATGCAAGGATTGTGCTTTGGCGGTTTTCAAGTATTGCAAGTTACTGTGGTCCGTAATGACAGTGACCGTATGTCTCGCCCCAAGAAGTTAATGTCTCCAGGCCTTAAATGCTGCTTTAATCACCAGTAATTCCTTTTCTGTGATTGCGTAGTTCAACTCGGGGGCTGAAAATTTGCGGGATCCGAATGCCACGGGGTGTAGTTGTCCTGTTTCAGGGTCTCGTTGTGACAATACTGCTCCCATGGCTATTTTTGAAGCATCTGTCTCAACTACGTAAGGTAGGTCTGGTCGTGGGTGTCGAAGGACTGGTGCTGTAGTGAATGCTAGTTTCCCCTTCTGTATTGTGTCACCGGGCCGGATGATAGCTGAGAATCATCCACAGCAGTGACATTTGCCAATTTCTGCTTCTGTTGGAGAGGAAGGCCTATTCGGATAGCCAAATCTTGGTCAATGTAGTTACCCACAGCTCCACAATCAATATATGCCTCCAAGGCATGTATTTTTGATGGTTGCTTGTGATTCACCAAAAGCACTGGAAGGACTAGATGTGAGGTCTGTATGGATTCCTTGTTCATGCTCGACAAGCGGACCCCTACACTTGCCGGGCATTGGCGTTTCCTGAGTTCTGTTTTTTTTCTTCATCAGTTTTGTCTGTTGCCACAACCGTTTTCTTGGGTGGTTTTACCGTGCAGTCACGGAGGAAGTGTCCTGCTTGTCCACAATATAAGCAAAGCTGTTGTTGTCTTCTTTTTTCCCTTTCTGCTTTGGTAAGGGGACTTCGTAATCCACCAATTTGCATTGGCTCAGACTGTTCATGTGGTTTAGTCTGATTCTCACGAGGTCATACGTAAACTGACCGTCCCTCTGATCTAGCTCAATCCATTTTCCGATTCTGCAACCTATGAACGAGTTGCACCGTCAGGTCTATGTAGTCCGCACACCTCTCAGGGGGATTCACCACTTGCGCCAACACATCCTTAAGTTCTCCACATAACCCTCAGTAAAAGAGTGTAGTCCTCTTCTGTTCTGGCCAGTTGGTCTGGGCTATGAGATGATTGAAGGTTGCAATATAGGTTAATAGATCTTGACTCCCTTGTCTGAGTGATAACTCGTTGTCCAGAGGTTGTCCTTGAGTATGACAGGCAAACAATTTCTCCATCTCATGTTGGAAATTCCCAAAGTTCCGGAGCAAAGGGTCATCTTGATTTACCAAAGGTATAGACCAGTCCGCCGCACTACCTCCGAAATACGAGAGTACAAACGCCACTTTGGCTTGGTCATTAGGAAAGGCTCCTGGTCTGCACAGAAATGAAGGCGACATTGGTTGATAAATACAGCAAACTTGTTTGGGTCTCTGATGAAGCGATCGGGAGGGGCTTGAGGCACTACTCCTGGAAGAACCACCTGAACCGGTGATGATTGTTGTGGCATGGAAGAATGAGAAGAATGGGCCACTCCAGGCAATGGAACCTGTCCTGCTTGAGCTTGCAGCATTTGTCTTGCCAATCCGTCAGTTCTTTCAAGAGTTACAATAAGATCCCTCCGTAATGCATTGGTTTCCTGTCTTGAAGCATGTACTTCAGCCTGTAATTCCCCTAGTAAGAGGGCTAACGGATCTGTTTCTGAAGCTTCCATAACGCCCAGGCAGAGTGTATTAGAAGCTTCGCGTTCCATTACGCTCACCTGGTCTCTGCAGAGGCGTTGGGGCACGGTTGCAGCTCTCCCTGAACTTGAATCACCCCCTCAGGTCTCTCCCTCAGTAGAAAAGCTGTGAGCGGTGTCCATGGTGATACTGCTCCTGCATGGAGATAAGTGTGTGTCAGTGCGCCAATATGTTATTGTTGTACCTCTCAAACCCTTCACCCCAAAGTACGGTTTCTGTGAGCATACGCCGGCCCATAAAGCTCATCTGTGAATTATGGAAGATAAGCTCTCCATCCTGCTACTTCTGGCCGGGGCGCGTCGAATGGGATCTAGTTCCTTCACTGATCCCTGATAAGGATTAGTCCAGTCCAGCTGCGACTATGCTTCTGCTTATGATTGGTAAGTCTTTCTTGAGGTCTTGTGATGCTGTTCATTCTGTTTAATGTCTTCATATGTTGCTCCTATTTATGCCCGCAATAATGTCTCTCTTCTGTTTTCTTCCCTTAGATGGAAATGCAGCCTCAATGCAGCTGTGAAACGCGAGACGCGGCCGGATGGAAGATGGATGCTACCGCAATGTTCGACAGCAGGTAAGGGATGGTTTAAGGAAAGCGCGAAGTATGGCGAAGAGCAACCTTAAACTGACTGTTTTTTCCATGTCTAACCTTGTCTTCTGTTTTTCCTTGCATGCGCGGCTGTCGACGATGGAGCGTGTGGTGCTGCGTTGCCAAGATGAAGATTTCGGCGTTCCTGAAAGTGTAAAGATGAATACTTGGTTCGCCAAAGAGATGTACAGGTAAGAACAGCTTCCCCCAGTTGGTAAGTATGCTGCCAGGAAGCAGAATGTCCAGGAAGCATGATCTTCAAAGGTAAGTCTGACCCCAGGCGACACTGAGCGTTATGCTGCTTGCAAGTGCAGAATATTGCAAAGCGTCTGTCTTGAGGATCGGGGCAGCGTATATAGCTGAGATCGTGGCCACGCCCATTAGGGCCGGCTAACCAGCCACACCCTGCCACTCCTAGAGATTGAGCACGTGCAAAGACAATCCATTAGCAGCCCACCCAAGAATACACTTGGGGCTGCTTAATAGATGGAATGTTCAAGGTTAATGCATCCTGCTTACTGGATGGAATGTTCAAGGTTAATGGATCTGAATCGCTATGTCCATAATAAAAGCTTGTTGGTGTTAAATGGATGTTCTTGTTTACTTTTGTTCATGCGCCTGGTGCCAAAGGCGCGAGGACAGTGTCCACCCAGGTCTCCTGTGCATGCGACCCCTGCATGCCTGTGCCCCTGACTTCATGACCATTACAGGAATTTTATCCATTAAAAGAAATAAAAGCAGCCACAGAGTACACTAACCACCCATATGCGCCACCATTTTACAGTAATGAGGACGCTCTACAGGATGAGGGAGAGTAAGGGACTGCCAAGGACCCTCCACAAGCATGAACCCAGAAATGGAAGGACAGTGGTCCGATGTGGAAGAATTAGAAGAGGAAAGGCCCAAGCCCATACCAGTCCCCAAGCGGTCAGGGGACAAGGAAGAGTTAACCCCGTATGCAACCAGTTTGAGAACGTTACCAGGACGAAGGAAGGCAAATATGACAGGGGCATTCACTAAAACAAAGGTTGCAACCAGTCCTGGGTACAGTGGATGAGTGACACAATTTCCATTATTAGAGAAGTGGGAGGGTGAACACAGTATATACTGTGGCCACAAATGGATAAGCACAATCTGAGGTGCAAGCTACCAACATAGACTTCCGGGGCGGGGAAGTGGATTTATGAGCTAGAAAAACTGATGACAGGAATGACACTAGAAATCAGTGACATAAAGAGCTTGCTTGCTGCTACCATAGGTGAGCGGGCTTACAACATATGGAAAAGGGCAGGGTACCCGGGAGTGACCAACAAAATACCACCCATGACGGGGCACCATTTAATAATTGCAGTGCAGATGTGTGGAGGGCACTCCGAGTACAGTACCCTGGCACCTCAGACATGAGTGTGATCATGAAGCGGGAAGACAGAGACCCTGTTGCGTACATTCAAGAGATTCAAGAGTGATGGGGTCTTGAAACGCATGAAGTGTGGGACAAAAACATGTACATTTTTTTATTGCATATTATGTCAAGAGCTACCCGAACCAGTGCAGAGACAACTGAAAAAATGAGTGGGGATGAAAGCGAAACCATGGCCCGAGATTCAATTGACTATAGTCCACCATTGTCGTTTATTACAGGAGAATAATAAAAAGAAACTTGATAAGAGAAAGATAGAAGAGGCGAAGTTAGTACAAGAAAAAATAAATCCACATTTTCAATGGATGGAGCGATGTTGATAACCGGAGGGGGAGTGGTTACATCAGAAGTGCAGCAAAAGCAGCCAATGGTTGGAGGGAACGTTGCAGGAAGGGGAGAGTAGACAGTTTTGGCCAAGGGGAAAAGGGTTCACGCCTAGGGGAAGAGAGGGTGGACCTTAGGGTCTGCAAGGAGGAGGGTTTAATGGGGTACAGCCACGACCTAAGGGACCACTGCAACAGTGCTAGACATGCTGAAGATGGAACACATTGCCCGAGTATGTAGAAGTGGAATACAATGAAATTGGCAGAATCTGAGAGGAGGGACAGCATATCCTCCACCTTATAGCGCAGAGCTGCCAGACTATTATGTCCAAGAAAGATCACACATAGTATTAGACACCTGCGCTGCAAAAACAAACTACACAACTGCCACAGACAGACACACCAGATGCAGATACAAACGCCAGTACAAAAGAATACTATGGCGACCTGAAACCCAAATACAGGAACACAAGTATCCATACCTAGACTAGGGAATGTGACAGTGGTGGGGGAAACTCTTTCACTGGAACGGGAATTAACTGATATCCACAATAGGACAGCCCACAAACTAACTTGATGTGTTCAATCCTATCTGTTGCACCTGATCCACATGAGGAACCATGGATCGGAGTAACCATAGGTAACAAAACATTTTCCTTCCTTGTAGACACAGGGGCGACTCAATCATGCGTTAGAGAGGGGAAATAATGTCAGGCACTGCCATGAATGCACAAGGTTTTTCTGGAGCTACAAATTTGGTTCCATTCACTGATGATTTACCCATTACCGTAGGGGAACATGATTTGTCCATGCCATCATTATATTCTCGCCAAACACAGTTCAACATCATGGGAAGGAGTAAACTCAACATGACCCATTTCATTTTCTGACCAGGCACTAGTGTGTTCCACTCGCAGGATTCATTATATGAACTCATGCACATTTGTATTTGCCGTTTCAGGACAGAATGCACAGAGGGGTGTGCCTTTGGATTTAAAAGTGTTTCAATACAAAGTAAATCTCCTATTAGCATGGCTTCCTGGGATCAGGGGCAAACTGTAACAACTACCCTTAAAATTCCGATTCAGTCCAGAGGTTCCAATGGATGAGGAAGATGGACATGTATTTCCAATAGAGTTAGAAGCAGTCATAGTCAGGGAAGAAAGGGTGGTTATCCACGGGACTGATAACGAAGGAACGGTGTTGTGAGCAGTAATAGCCTTAACTGAAGGACACAGACAGACAAGGAATTGTTCACAAACAAAAACTCAGAAGATGAAGTGATATTTTTCATAAGCCTCACGTATAGGGTGAACGTTGAGAACAGAGAGGTGCCACAGAGGCTGGCAATGATAAAAAAGAAATCATCATTTTTCAAGGAAGACCTGGCACAGGTGCCAGACTCGTTGTGGACCAGCAGTCCCTATGATGTTGGTGTGCTTAAAGGAGCAGGGAATACTGGTCCCCTCTGAATCCCCACAGCAGTGTACCCAATGAAGAAATCGACAGGGGAGAGGGGGTGTGGAGATTTATTCAGGGTTTGCGCACTTAACCAACATTGTTGAAGCAGAATTTTCATTGGTCCCAAATCCAGCCACAATATTATGCAACATATTACTGTTATTGATTTGAAGAACACGCCGTTTTCAATTCCGCTTCATGAAGAATCACAAGACCTGACTTCATTTTCACGTAGAAATAACAAGTGGAATCATACTTGTTTACCACAGGGGTACTGCGAGCTACGATTCATTTTTAACAGGGTACTCCAGATGGACTTGGGAAACTTATATCTTGACAGTGCATTCATCCAGTATGTGGATGATATTTTGGTGTGTAGCGACACAAAGGAGCAGAGTAGAAAAGACTCAGTACAGCTAATGACAATCCTGGCAGACAAGGAGTATAAGGTAGACAAAGAGAAATTACAGTATTGTCAGGAGGAAGTATTGTACAATTGACAATTGATTTATCAAGCCCACATGAAGGTGACACCTGAAAGAGCAGAAGAGGCGATTAAAACATCTCAGCCATGGACAGTACGGGAGATGCAGCAATTCCTAGGTCTTTGTAACTATTTCAGGGCATGGGTCTTTGACTACAGAACATACCCGAGACCCCTTTTATAGGGACTTAGGGAAGCTCAGAGAGATGACAGCAATGTAATTTGCTCCGTTGAAATGATCGAAGCATTTAATTAATTAAAGGAAGCACTATGCAAAGCACCCATTTTAGGGATTGCTGCCTGTAGTGCAGATTTATTTTCACACTGAATCGGAGTGGTAATGACAGCAGTACTTACTCAGAAAACATCTTTAGGACACAACCCATTAGCCTATTTCAGAGGGATCCTAGACCCAGTGATGAGAGGCCATTACCCCGAGAGCAATCACTGGCTGTGGCAGAGTTTGCTATTGAGAAAGCAGTCACAATCATGATGGGCTGTGAAATTACATTGTATGTGGAGCATGCCCTGTTTGCCATTCTTGAGAAACCCAAAAGCACATTGACTATGCAGAGAGCATCTGGGTATGAAGTGATTATCTCGAACCCAGCAGTCAAAATAGTGAGGTGTAAGTTAGTGTCACGCCGCGGGGAAACTGGCGGCTTTGGAAGAAGTGGAAGCTGCGACCGCCATAGCGGATTCCATTACGTTTTTTGTTTTGAGCTTGCGGTGCAGGTCTAGTCGTCGTTGCGACGTACCTGAACCGGTATTTAATCCTTTCCACTTCCGGGTTCAGGTGCGTTGCAACGTACAGTGTTTCGTCCTGTTCCTGCGCCGCTGCTACTTTTCGAAGTTAATTCCTTTTCCCTTCCGCTTCATTAGTTTCTTTCCCTCTTCCAGTCCTTTCGCTCCTTACCTGCTCCGGTAAATTCTTCTTTCTCTCTCTCCCTTGTTCTATTCCGTTCCAATCTATTTCCTTCCCCCCCTTCCACCTTGATCTTTTCCGTCTATTCTTTTCCCGTCTTTTCTTGTGTTCCTCCTGTGTTCTTTCTCCTCGCTGTTCCTCCAGTTACCCCCCTCTGGCCTCTCTGTGAATTCCCGGATTCCGACCTCTGTCTGCTTTCAAGGATTGCCTCGTCCAGCCCTTTTCTGCTAAGTCTGCTGATGATTACTGTGTACCGACCTCTGTCTGCCAATTGGATTGCCTCGCCTCATCCTCTACAGTCTACTATTTAAGAACTTTCATCGTTCTGGTTCGTTCCCGATTCCTCTTTCTACTGCATCCTCAGGAGAGTCCATTACATCACTACGCTTGAAGATCTTTATCCTCCGGGGTTTTTTGTGCCTTTGGCTTTTTCCCCTTTGTAAAGCGACTGAGGAGGGCTGCCACAGATCACCCAAAGGGTGTCACTGTGGCGTCCTACCTTGGTCGCCCCTCTCTTCAAAAAAAACAAGGAGGGAAGGCTCGAACTAAGGACAATCCAACGCTAACTCAACGTCGGAGACTTCAAGGTGAGGAGGAAGGGGAGGAAGGGGAGTCTCAGGAGGAAGAGGAGATTACCGACCTTCCTGACAGTTTGCAACGCCCAAATCTAGACATGGCCACTCCACAGCAAGTTCAGGAACTGGTAGCAGCCGTCCAAAACTTGAGCCTAGAAGTCCAGAATTTAAAGGGCACTAATGCAGTTCTACAACAGAGGATGGCAGAGCGAGAACTACCGACAACCGATTTGCCTCCATTACCGTTAGTCTCTGGGAAGTTTGATGGGACGCCCAAAAGGCTAAAAGAGTTCTTAGATGCTTGTCACCTACATTTTTCATTTCGTCCACATGCCTTTACTTCTGGCCATACCAAGGTTGGGTTTATGATAACCCATATGTCTGGCAATGCCTTGGCTTGGGCCACCCCTCTGGTCAATAGAACAGATCCAGTGCTTCTGGATTATGAGGCTTTCAAGACCATGATGAAACAAACATTCCTTCGAACAGAGAGCACTTTTTTAGCCTCCGAGGATCTATTGGACATCCGACAAGGGAATGCAGACTTAATGTCCTATATCACCTCCTTTAAACAGATCGCTGCGGAGGCTGGGTGGCAAGAACAAGCTCAGTACGCCATCTTTCGGAGGGGTCTGCGAGAAGAGCTAAAAGATGAACTAGCACGTATCGAACGCCCCTTAAATTTTGCCGATCTTATCACTGCAACACTTCGGATCGATTTCAGGCTGTCTGAACGGCGAGCTGAGCGACGTAAGATTAAGAGTGGTCTTCCGATGCCCCCAGCTACTTCTTCTTCAGCACCCCTTCCTCCTACTCGTCTCTCGCGTGAAGAGCCTATGCAGATCGGCACTACCCGTTCTCCTCTCTCTGCAGAAGAACGAAAGAGGAGGCGTGAAGGAAACCTATGCATGTACTGCGGATCTTCTAATCACCTACTTCGAGAATGTCCTGATGTGCCTCCTAGACGCTCGGGAAACGAGTACCCTCGGTAAATTTGGGGACATATTACCGAGGGAAGGAGTCCAGTCCCTTTGTTACCCTCTCAGTCACCTCTTTGGAATGCTCTGACGATGATCGTCTTATGGTAATGACTGTCACTCTTCTGTATGGCCAGACCTCAATCCAGACTCAGGCTCTTCTGGATTGTGGAGCCGCAGGAAATTTCATCGATACCCACTGGGCAGAGAGTCAAGGACTGACTCGGATAGCTAAGACCGAGGATCAAACGGTGGAGGGAGTTGATGGCGAACCTTTGAGCTCAGGCCTTATTACCCATTCTACAGAAGTCCTCACCATGCGTATCATGCAACATACTGAACGCCTTTCTTTTGATATCATCAGAGCTGCTCATTTCCCCTTGATTCTAGGCATTGGATGGTTGCGTCATCATAACCCTACCATTGATTGGTCTAGGAACCTGTTGAGTTTTCATTCAACCTTCTGTAAAGCAAGCTGTTTGCCGAAACCAGACTTTTCTACGATACAGACTTCCTGTGGGATGGAATCGAAGTCCATACATTGCTTACCATCCTATTTGAGCAGTTACGCTGAAGTGGTGGCAGAGAAGATTCCATTAGAGCTTCCTCCTCACAGACCTGAGGATTGTTGCATTGATTTGCACCCTGAGGCTTTAGTCCCTTTTGGTCGCATGTATCCCTTGACTTTGCAAGAAAGACATTATTTGAGAGATTACCTAGACAAGAACTTAGCCAATGAGTTAATCAGACCTTCTAAATCTCCTGCTGGTGCCTCCCTATTCTTCATTCCCAAGAAAGACACGCAAGAACTACGACCCTGTATCGATTACAGAGGATTAAACAAGGTAACCATCAAGGACAGATATCCTATGCCTCTCATCTCTGAAATTGTTCATGCCGTCCAGTCGGCCACAGTGTTTACTAAACTAGACTTACGCAATGCATACCATTTACTTAGGATCCAAACCGGAGATGAGTGGAAGACTGCCTTTAGGAGACCTTTTGGCTTATATGAGTATCAAGTGATGCCCTTTGGCCTGGTAAATGCTCCATCTATCTTCCTACGTTTCATGGACAGACTTTTTTCAGATATTCTGGGACACTCTGTCATCATTTATCTTGATGACATATTGGTCTTTTCCCACTCTCAAGTAGAGCATAACACTCATGTCAAGGAGGTATTTCACAGACTCAAAGAAAATCATCTCTCTGTCAAATTGGAAAAGTGTGTGTTTTCGGCCACGTCCATATCATATTTGGGATACATACTCTCCTCTGAGGGTATTGCCATGGACCCTCAGAAGGTCAATGCCATCCTAGATTGGCCGTCTCCTAAGTCTGTGAAAGACATCCAAAGATTCCTGGGGTTATCGAATTTTTACCGGAAGTTTATACCCAACTTCTCTCAACAAGTACTCCCGATGACCTCACTCCTTAAAAAGTCTTCCTCTCCCTTCCGGTGGTCTTCGCATGCCGAAGAGAATTTTCAACAACTCAAGCAAGCCTTCTGTTCAGCTCCCATATTAAGACAACCTGACCAGCTCCATCCTTTTATCGTGGAAACTGATGCATCCTCTGCTGCAATCGGAGCAGTGTTACTACAAGAGCATGAAGGGAAGGAACATCCAGTGTCCTATTATTCCAAGACACTTAACCCCAGCCAACGTAACTACTCTGTGATAGAGAGAGAATTGCTGGCTATGAAATTAGCTTGCACAGAGTGGCGACACCTCCTCCAAGGTGGAGAACACCCTTTTACACTTCGAACGGATCACAAGAATTTGCAGGTATTGCGTCAATTCGAATGTTACAACACACGACAGGCAAGGTGGGCACATTTTTTTGCCCAATTTGATTTCAACATTACTTATATCCCGGGTGAACAAAACTTAGTGGCAGATGCCCTGTCTCGACGAGGTGATTACCTGTCAGAACAAGAAACTACTACTGAATTGATGTTTGCAAAATCTCGGATAATCGGAGCGGTGTCCACATTCCTGCAACAAGTTAAGGACGATTCTGGAGGGAGGTTTGAAGCAGAAAAGGATAACGTCAAGACCGATTATGTAATCAAGGAAGGTTTATATATGGTGAAAGGAAGCGCCCCCAATTTCAGCACGATCCTCCCCGCAATGAGAGACAATAAGGGACTCTCCCGTAGTGGGAATGAGACCAAGACAGAGTGCGGGTGAGCGTAAGTGGGAGTTTATCCAAAGAATAGGGCATGCAAAGAACTCTGCAACCTCCGAGAGCGCTCTGTCCGACAATAGCAAAGACAGGCGTATTTCTAATACAAAAAACGTCATCAGAACCTACACACTATAGGGGGCACAAGTTAATTGGGATTGGGTGGCGTCGACTAACTATAGGTGTTGCTGCAGCGTGGTTGGTCTTGGCGTGAGGACGTCACTGGTCAGCCTCGTGGGTTGGGTTGGGCCTGGCAGGCCAGCTTGAGGTCATCCGAGCGGTGTTGGTATGCTGGGGCAGCCTGTGACAAAGATGAATACCTTTCCTGACTCGTTTGCCCTAGGCCATGCACACTGCAGTTATTCAAGAAACGACATCTAAGTTCATCAATAAATCGCTCGGCAGTTTGTCTTATAAAATAAACGCAACACATGAGGAATGCACCTCTTGAGAGGTCCGGTGATTGTCGGTTAGGGTGAGATTTACCTGTGTCCTATTGACCGGTATTTTAGGTCGAGGGGCTGAGTTCTGGGGCCTGAGCCGACTGGTACATGCCTGTCTGCCGCGTTAGAAGTTATTATATAAATGGGTCTCTGTGTCTTGTCCCAGTGATGGGGGTCGTTCTTGGGGTGGTCTAGGGGGAGGGTTGTGGACTTTACGAGAGGGTGCTGGTAGATCAGTGGATTCAAAACGTGGGTTTATTACCGTGCTGTAAATAACACAGGTGGTGGGCTGTGGCCTTGGGTGCGGTACCGGGGCCTCTGACTCTTTGAAGCGGCTCCAGCTTGGTTGGGGGAGGTGAGGGAGCGCGGCACAGGCCTTAGCTTCCTTATCTGGCAGGCTTGGTAGGGTGGGAGGGAGAATGGCCTTGCATATACTCACAAAGGTTTTTTCCTCGTGCGTTGCTAACTTTTGAATGCAGAACTTTTATAATGTTCCGCCTTATTTTGATGTTATTTAAACACACATATATATTTCCATTTCGTTACACATTTCTTTAATACAGTCGGTCCGAGTACCTTTTCGTTACCTAACATTATATTTACTACATGATGTGATTATTTTATGTACATTAAACGTTACACGAGGTCGTTCTAGGTTATGGCCTACAGAAATTGATGCTCGCTGCTTTAGGTGATTAAGAAAACATATATGAGTAAATACAGGCTATACATTTGGTCGACATCTTTCTCTGTGGTTGTAGCAGCACTAGTCCAGACCTGGGGTGGTATCATGTAACGTTACATCTTTATGGTTTATTCACAGTTTACAGGATCTGTTTAAACCGAGGTAGTTCGTTAATACCAATACTTGAATTATTTTCTACTTTCTTCAGATAGTGATGCTTCAGCTTTTTTCCCGTCACCCCGGCCTCGCGGACCAGGTCATGCAGGGTGCAATATTACATTGTGGACGAGAATAATGTTACAGTGTTAGCATCTCGGGTTAGCTCATATCCGACTTTCTCATGGGAACGCGCTCGCAGCGGATCTACCAGGGCTACTGCGGCGGCAGAGATGCATGAAAGGTCCTCCAAAGGTGGGGGCCTCGTTACAGTGTGCTGAACTCACGCCATGTTTGCTAAACAAGATGGCTTCTAGGCCTAACTGAATTTAGGTATATGCAGGGAACGGATATGTGTGGGCAATGTCGTCGGCGGGTGACCCCTCCTCCACCTGGGCCCGGGTGGCATGAGGGGACGGCCACTGAGTCATGGTCCTCACCTGGGGAGAAGGCTGCAGGTGAGGAGGGCCTCGCGGCCAGTCCTCCCCTACATTTCCCCCCTTTCGTTACTAAAGTAACGAATTCTTTAGCTCTTCTAATCTTCTACATTCTTGCTCCTCTATCACTGCGTCATCCCATGCAGGTGTTCCTTTTCTAGGCATCCAGGCTCTGCATACCCCCCTCAAGTTCTCACCTCTTCTAGCATACTCATCTGGGGTACATGTTAAATATATACAGTCACCCGTCCCTTCCAAGTCTACCCAGACCTCCTCATACCATTCCAGTTCCACATCTCGGGGTTCTTTGATAGTGGTGTGCCATAGTTTATCTACTATGTACTTATCACGGCACATAGGCACTAACTGGTATCTGGGAGTGTTATCTGGTCCTGTCTGTACATGTACTTCTTGTGTCGCCTTAATTGTACCACCAGAGTTGCCCATTGTCACCATCATCATCGCACCGTTAGGGACTGCGTTAGCACAACATCGAAGGCCCACCTGGCACAGGCAGAACACCACGAGGAGGACCACCGCAACTGGTATCAATAATTTCATCGTCATTCCAAGCCAGGAGGGAACCCAGGAGAAGATATTGTCGAACCATGAGCTGTCTTTAGCCCCACCTTCCAGCTTCATTTTCTCTCCCAGGTTATGGACTGCTTCAATGACGTGGGACAGGGACCCATTTTCTGCGTCTTCAGAAGGTACGAACGTGCAGCACGCACTTCCTATTTTTCGGCAAACACCTCCATCAATTGCTGTTAGCAGGTCCAGAACATACCTGTTCTGCATGGTCATTAGTCGCAGAGCTCGTAGTTCCACCTTTATTATGTTGAACCCTTCTTCAGTGTCATTGGCCAGCTGAATCAGTTCCCACCGTGTGATCTGAAGCCATTTTGCATTTGCTCTTGCTTGGACACTTGAAACCAGTGAGGCAAAAAATGTTTCCACGGAGCTGAACAGGCGATACCTGTCTGGGATCTGTGCCAATAAATCGGATGACGCTTGTGATATGTAGTTTGATGCTCGCTTGTTCCGTGATAGCTCCTCTTCTTTCCCTCCGGAGGACAGGACATAGAGGTGTGCTTCTGCAGTGGGAGACGTCTCGTCCTTGTTCATGTTTCCTTGCGTCCTTTTATTTTCGTCGACGTGGCTTTCTGGAATCACCATTAGGGCCGAATGCAAAGTGGCCATTGAGCAGCTGCCACTCCATGCCTGGGGAAGGTGCAAGTAAGCCTGATTCCCGCATACCCAGTATGTGTCCATTAGCGCTGCTGTTCCTTTTTTCATGTCTGGGATGGTGAGAGTTTTGTTACAGTTTTTGTTCGTTCCCATTGCCACTTTTCCTTCTCCCTTGAAACATAGTTCGTTTTGTATTTCACTTTGTAGCTTGAAGGGTTTCTCCATCGCTGTTACCCATGTTAGTTTAGAGATGTGTTCTTTCCATATTGGTAAGCACGTTTTTTCCATCCATCGCAGCTTGTCTGGTTGGACACCTCTCAGTGCTTCCGCTTTGCACAGTACTTCTTCATCTTTCCATTTGTTTTCTGAAAACAGCGTCCCTTGTATTGCAAAGAAAGGTTCTTTAGGACAGACCACTCCAGACGCTTTTGAATAGCACGTTTTGTTGTCCTGTATTATTTTGAAAGAGACATCGTGTGCTTGAAAGGTGTTCTTTATTCTACACAGTGTGAGATGAAGGAGACATTGGGCATCCACAATGGGCAACTCTCTTGGCAACAACACTTTGGGTGTACCTGATGCATGGGGGATGAGCGAACAGACATAGCAGCTTTCATTAGTTGTCTGTTTAGCTGTTGTACTCATATCTGCATACCATTTATTTGCTTGGTGGGGGTGTCGTGGGTCTTCCATCTTGTCTAATCCTAACCCATAATACTCATCATACCCCCTCCTGCTTGTCTCTCTTCTTCGCCTACTTCTCTCCCCCCTCCTATACCTTATAGTTTCGATAGGTGAAAGAATAGGCCCCCCTTTCTCATTCCCTCCCCCCTTTTCCAATTCTTCATATAGGGACTTGTGTTCTGTCATTGTAATTACTTTTCCATTTTCCTCAATAAACAACAAATCGCTGTTTTGTATCGGGGCGGGAAGGGTAGTGGGGCTGTTATATATTTCAGGTAGGGACATTGTGTCATTTTCCATATCTTTATCTTTTGATCGTGACAGGGCAGCAGTGGGTGGTGCAGTGTAGTAGCCCCATACAAGGCGGGATCCATCCCAGATCAAAAAATCACCTTCTTTAATATTCATATTTGTAATTGAATTCGTGCCAGGGGCAAGGGTGGTGTTACTCCCCCCTCCCCCCTCGTTCATCTCAGTAGAGATGAACGCTATGACCCAATGTGTCATTAGGCAAAATATTGAGATGAAGAACACAATAACACACATTGATAACCCGCATTCATATGAATATGTCAATCTATCTACTAACATTTCTCTAAATCTAACAAATCTATTAGTTGCAGGCTGCCCATTCGATGCCATAGTAAATCCTGTTTGAGACATAAAAGTGCATTAAGTACAAGCATGTAAACATTTAGAACGTTGTGAAATTTTTTCGGCAAAGTATGGGAGTGGGTGAGGGAGGGGGTATGTCCACAGACAAGGTAACTTTACAAATATTACTATCAGTACATTATTTCATACATAAAGAGATAAGTCGAGAGAGAGAGAGAGAGAGAGAGAGAGAGAAAAAAAAAGAAAACTTCTCCAAAACCCAAAAAGGACCATAAAAACCTTTAAAAGTTGTAAAAAATTATATATATATATGTATATACACAGGTTTATTTCAGTACACATGTCGTGCGCCATTCGCGTTCAGTGTTCATCACTTAATGCACACAAAAATTCCCATCATCCATTCTGCACAACTTCATTGTCCGCAGTTGTCTGTGCCTCGTCCTGTACCTCTCCTTCCACGGCGCTATAAGCTCTGCGTACGTCTGTCAAATGCACCCAGTATCGTAGGCCCTTTACCTTTACTGCTGTAGGTGTGCAAAACACTACCTCATAAGGGCCATGGAAACGTGGTGCATTCCACCTTCGCACAAAACTTCGGACATATATAAGGTCACCAGGCATTAGTTGTAATGGTTTTTCAGGCATTGTCTCTGTTTCTGTTGTGTTCCCCTCCTCCCTTGTAGAGGGGGGGGCTAGTTGCTTTGCAATTACGCGCGCTGCCCGTGTCAGTTTTCTCAAGTACTCTGTGAACTCCTCTCCTAATATCGCTGCACTTCTGTGTGCATCAGAACGTTCACGGAGAGGTGAATGCGCTGTGTGCATTCTCCTTCCCGTGACGATCACATGCGGGGACAAGTGGTGGTCTTTACTTGGCTGATTTCGTAACTCGAACAAGGCCAAAGGCAGGCAGTACATCCAGGTCTTTTTAAGGGAAAAACACAGTTTTGACAATCTACTTTTTAACAGACCGTTCATCTTTTCCACTACGCCATTACTTTGAGGATGATAAATGGAACATAATTTGTGCTTTATTCCCAATAGGGTAGTCACTTCCTTGAATAGTTCATTAACAAAATGCGTGCCGTTATCTGAGCGAATAACTTCGCAAATCCCCCAGCGCGGGAACACTTCCCGCACTAGGAACTTCGCGGCGCCCTTCGCATCAGGGCGCGCACAGGGGCCTGCCTCCACCCATCTCGAAAATGGACATACAACCACAATCATGTAGCGAGCCCCGTTACATCTTTCTCCCATGTCTACATAATCAATGTGGAGCTCTCTGAATGGGCCATTTGGTTTGGGTATCGTTCCTCTCAGTGTGCGCAATGTCATACCTGAGTTGTAAATCTGACATGTCGTGCATTCTAAAGCCAGTCTTGTGACGTGTTCATGGAGGCAAGGTGCAAACCAATCTTCTTGTATCTCTGCCATTATGTGTTGCTTTGCGTTATGTGCGGGAAAGTGTAGTTGTTGAAATGCTATTTCTAACAATGTGACTGGCATTACCGCTTTTCCTGAACTTTTTTGTCGCCACAACAAATCAGTCGGCGATTTGCTGCATCCCCTTTTAGTCCACAGCAATTTTTCTTCTGCACTAGCTCCCTCTTGCAGCTCTATTATTTCTTGTGTGGGCATCATGTTGTATCCTGTGGGGACCTCTTGGCTTGCTGTGTGGTGCAACATGTACTCTCCTACTACACCTTTCTGTAAATACGACGCTTCTTTGGCAGCGGCGTCTGCTGCCGCGTTCCCCAAAGATATAAAATCTGTATTTGTGGTGTGGGCTTGGCATTTTACAATGGCCACTGCCGTGGGGTCTTGCAGAGCCTCAATCAGTTCTTTCAATAGTTCTGCATGCTGAACTGGTGTTCCATCTGCTCGTCGGAACCCTCTCCGCCCCCACCGTGCCAACCCGCCGTGTACTGTCGTTGTCATATATGCTGAGTCGGTATATATTGTCACTGCGCACCCCTTGGCGGCATGCAATGCTTCTATTAGCGCAATTAGCTCTGCTGCTTGGGCTGAATAGTGGGATGGGAGGCGGTGTTGCACTAGTGTCTCGTATTCATCTTCCTCTAATCGTACAACTGCCATACCCACGTGTTTCTCTCCTATCTCCATATCTATTGATGCTGACCCGTCCACGAAATACACCTCTCCCTCGTTCAGGGCATTCTCAAAAATCACTTGATCCTGACCTTCGTCACCTGTGAACGTAGCGCAGTTGTGGTTTTGCATGTCCTCTACGGTGCACGCCTCTGTGATGAATGTGGCTGGGTTCACTGTTTTACATCTTACTATGTGGATGTTTGCGCTGGACAGTATTATTTCATATGCTGTGGCGCGTTGTGTTGTCAATGTGCTCTTTGATCGCTCTAATATTGCAAAGAGTGAGTGTTCCACAAACAGTGTCACAGAACAGCCCATCACTATCGTGGCACTTTTCTCAATCGCGAACGCGGCTGCAGCTAGAGATTGCTCGCACGCGAAATGACCTTGCATTACTGCGTCTAGGGTGCCACTATAGTAAGCCAGTGGTTTGTGCCCTAACGATGTCTTTTGTGTCAATACTGCTGTCATCAGTGTTCCTTTGCAGTGTGAAAATAAGAAGAATTCGCGCCCATAATCTGGATTTGCCAGTACTGGAGCGCTTGATATCAGCTCTTTTAGTGAGTCAAATGCTGTGTTCATCTCTTCTGTCCATTCTATGTGTTTGTTTTCCTGCTGTGCCTCTTTTAGTGCCTGTAACAAGGGCCTCGTGTATGCTGCATAATCCAATATCCATGCTCGGCAATAGTTGCACATACCCAGAAATTTCTGCATCTCTTTTACTGTTTTGGGCTCCCCAACTGCTCTAATCGCCTGTGCCCTGTCTGGTATGATCCGCTTGCCATCCTTTGATATCAGCTGTCCCAAGTATAGGACCTCTGTCAGACAGTATTGTAACTTCCCCTTGTCCACCTTGTACCCTTTATTGGCCAATAATGTCAGGAGTGTTACTGAGTCCTTTCTACACTCTTCCTCCGTTTGTGAACAGATCAATAAATCATCAACGTACTGAATCACTGTGCTTTCTACAGACAAATTCCCCAGATCTTCATGTAGTACCCTGTTGAATATGCTTGGGCTCTCGCAATATCCTTGTGGTAGTCTGCAGTGTTCGAACCTCCTCCCCCCTAGTGTAAACGCAGTTAAGTACCTGCTCTCCTCTGCTAAGGGAATCGAGAAAAATGCATTTTTTAAGTCAATAACTGTGAAGTGGGATGCCGTTTTCGGAATGTTGCACAGTATTGTTGATGGGTTCGGCACTAAAGGGAACTCCTTCTGAATCACATCATTGAGTGGGCGTAAATCCTGTATCATCCTCCATGAACCTCCCTTTGCCTTTTTAATCGGGTAAATGCATGTGTTGCATGGGGAGTTTGAGGGCACTATTATTCCTTGTGCTAGCAGTGCATCTAGTGTCTCTCTGATCCCTTCTTCTGCTTCGCGTGACAACGGATATTGTTTTACCCGGGGTATAATTGCTCCCGGTTTCAGTTTTATTACCACAGGCTGAACCCCATGTAATAACCCCACGTCATGGGGGCCATTTGTCCATATGTTAGTGGGTACTAACCTCATGTCGTCATCAAAAAATGCATGTGGTGCTCCTACTACTGCCATTAATTGAACTTGAGTTTTTCTGGCTGTAATTACAATGTCACACGGCATTGCTAGTTCCATCACTATTTCGCCATCTGTCTCAGTGTCTGAAAATAGCTCCTCGTCCGAGAGCTCCCTCAGTGGGATATTTGCATTTGTACACAGTACTGTCCCCCACTCACATCCTTCCATGTCAACGCCAATCACACATATTCTGTTTGCTGACACGTGTACTGCGTGTAAATCCAACGATATCACTGACCCGAGAGCAGTGTCGGGGCTTGCTATGGGGCGGAAGAGGAATTCGGCTGGAATCCTCCAATCCATCCTTTTTAGTTCTGGTACTATGAGAGCCAATGTTCTCATGCCCTCAACAAACATCTCCTCGTTTCTTGGTAACCCTCTGATCTCTTGCATGATTGTGTGGCCGTGTATTACTGCTAATATGCGGAGGGGGCATATGCCTGGCGTCGAACATACGATACCGCTCCCTGTGAATGATATTGTCATATTTAGTTTGCTTAAGAGATCTCTCCCCAGCAAATTAATGGGAGAGTGTTCATAGTACAGTAAGGGTGCTTTCACTGTTTTACCCCCCACTGTCACATCCAATGCTTCTGTGTAAGGAACTTCAATTACAGCCCCAGAGAACCCCTGCGTCTCTAACGTTCTATTAGATAACGGGAATCGGCCCTCTCTAATGCATGATTTCTCCGCTCCCGAATCCACCATGAATATGAACTGCTTGTCTCCTATCTGCGCTCCTATCAATGGTTCCTCTGATGCATTGTGGGTCGTAGATAGTACTGGACACGCAAGTGCTCTCTGTGGGCTGTCCTATGCGGGGTGTCTCATTGCCCCCCCTGATCAAAAATGTTCCCCGAAACTACTGACACCCCGCTGTAAGGTGCGGGAGCAGGTGCTCCGTTAGCTACTGTGGCGAAAGTGTTACCTGGCGTGTATTGCATATTGTCATTATTCTGTGGGTGGTTTTGTGTCCTGTACTGATGTCCGTGTAGTTGTGCGTTACTTCTTTGTCCTACATTTTCTGGTTGTTGGTATTGTCCCATGGGGAGGCCGTAGGGGCTTCCTGGGTGGGGGTGACCGTACTGTTCTGTCTCCTGGAACCCGTTGTTTTGTCTGCTCCTGCACTCTCTTGAGTAGTGCCCCCATCTCCCACAATTCCAGCAGCTCCCCTGTGGACCTCTGGGACCCTGCCACCCATTACCTCCCATTCCTCCATACCCTTGTCCTCCTCTTCGGCCCCGGTACCCACCTCTTCCCCCTCTTGGGGCCCACTCTTGCCACGTTGGACCTCCGTTCTGCTCCTGCTCAGTCCACTGTCGTTGTCCTTGTCCTGCCCAATTTGCTGCTATTCTTCCTTGTATTGCTATTTGCCCCTCCTCTCCTTCCTCTCCCTCCCTCATGAGTGGGAGCCCTGCTACCGCTGCTGCAACCTTCACTAGTTTTGATTGTACCAACTTTGCCTCGTCTGCCAACCTTTTCTGTGCTACTTCCCTCTCTCTCTCTTTGATCCTTTTGCAATGGTGCACTATTATACTTTGGATCTCTGGCCACCCCTTCGCCTCAACGCCCGCTATCTTATCGAGTGCCTTCTGCACCTCTTTTGGGAGCCCTCTCTTAATGATAAAATAAAATAGAGATGTGGATTGGTGCCAGGGCGTGCCCGTTTCCGCTCTCCACATCTCCTGCACCCGGAGAATGTAATCCATAGCATCCTCCCCGTCATTCATTGTACATTGCATTACTGACTGTAAATCAGGGGTATCTGGGAATGTCTCCCGCAGCGCGTCCCACACCCTTGCTCGTACTGTATTAAAGGAAGCCCCATCATGACGATCACAATCTAACGTCACGGCCGGGAAACCAGCCTTAGCCCATACTCTGTCCGTTTGATCTCCTACTGCGGTTACTAGTAGGCTTTTCACATCGCCTACTGCCAACGGTATGCCGGCGGTATGTTTCTCAAATGCATATATCCACTTGCTCGCCCCTCCTGACAGCTGGGGCAATAATTTCATTAAATTAGCCTTATCCATCTGAGCCCATGGTATATAGTTTGGTCTCCCCCCCCCTCTGTGTATCAATGGAAGTTGTAACTTCCCTTTTGCAGTTGCACCCTCCCTTTCCTTAGTCGCTGCTGACTCCAATGACGCCATCTTCCCCACCCTATTTCTTAGTCGTCCCATCCATTCGTCGTCTATAGTCCCTAGCGAACATGCACCGTCCACTTCCTCGCTTTCCCCTCCCACTGCCATACTCAACCTATCACTGTCATCCAACCCTCCTCTGACATCACATAACAAGTCCTCTCTGATCCCTCTCTCTCGTGATACATCACCAATGCTCCCTTCTACTGTTCCTACCTCTATTATTCGTGTCGGCTCTTCCTCAATCCTGAACAGTATTTCCCCCTTTTTCCATCCTTCCTCAATCTGTCTACCTTCGCTCGACGCTCTAGACGTGCGTCCTGATTGTGTGGGGGCACACGCTGCGCGCTCACATATGTCTTTTATTCTTGAGAGTTCATCCCTTGCCACAGTAAGCCTCGACTCTAAGTCACTCGTTAGCTTCTCTATATCCACCCTCTGGGTGCTTCCCTGGGCGCGCTCTCTGGTGCTTTCGTATGGCGGGGGGGCTGTTGGTCTTTGTGGTGTACCAGTTGTGGGGGGAGGCACATACGTAGGGTCGCTGTATCCTGCTGCGGGGGCTGGTTTAGGTAATATCGGGTACAAACTAATCACCTCCGCAGGTTGTGCTGTACTTAGCTGTTCCTTTTCCTCTCTTGGAATCATCAATGGATTATCTGTGGTGGAAGGTAAATCAATATTTGGTGCCGGAGCTTTGGGTGGGGGCACCTCCTCAAACAATCTCCAGAGGTCTAATATCTCCTTCCTATTTTGCCATTGTTTCCCCTTATACTTGAGGCTAATGCATGTTCGCACCATATCAAGAACGCTTTTGTCAAAAGACCCTCCCTCGGGCCAAATCTGGGGCAGACCCTCCCCCTTCAATTCTGTTACCCATTGATCGTGATATTTATTTATTCGTTCAGCGTATCCCGGTAAGCTCTTACAAATATGTGACAAGGGAGTTTCGGCCCCCATCCTCTAAATCACTCACACAGCCGTGTCCACCTTCTTTACTTTTAGTGAGGTGTAGATATGTGTATGTATACCTTTATGGCACAGACAAGAGCGGACGTCTCAAATATTATCACCCAAGTTTATTCACTGCGCAAATCCTTTCGCACTCACCATAGCTCATCTCCTTCCCATTCCCATACACTCTCATGTGATTCCGCTTGCAACTGATCAAGTACTAGTTATGGTCAACACTCTCTGGCGCCACCTCGCGGTCAACCGGTCGTCCCCAACACTCACACGGTGCGCGCACCCATCACAATGCCTTTCCACTCACACCTCGTCTTACTTCCTCCCTTTCCTCCCTGGCCAGCTGTCCCTGTTTTTCTGCTAAGGTTGCTATGTTCACGTCTGTACGTGCCACTACTTAGTCCCCACTCCTCAAAATGTGCTCCCTATTTTATAGTTCTTCTACAAGTATATTTATGTTATACCCTTTTCGCTTTCTTCCCCTGCCCCGTGGAATGGAAAAAAGAAATAGAGAGAGTAGCAATCACTAAAAAATATTCCCGGTGTCTCCTTTTGCCAGACACCAATAACTTATTTCTTACTTCTTCATATATTCCCAGTACTAGTTTAGATAGCACTATGCGGCGCCGCCTTCCACCCCCTTTCGGAGCTAGGTTTCCGTCACTTCTACCACTTCACTTATTTCTTACTCCTAATGGCCATATGCAAAGAAAAGATAAAGAAAGTTTCAAGACCCGTCTTTAGTAGACCCCCATTATTCTTCTCCTCTACCTGTCCCCGTTCTCCTGTTCACAGTTTCCCCTCCCTTCCCCTTTACGATCGCTCGCACTCAGTACTCACGTGCCCGTCTTGAACCGATAGTCTCCGAAACTGGGTCCGTCCAGGCGGTGTCACCGGTAACTCAACGGTCAGCCCCTGGCTCCGGCGAGCGGCACTCAAAGGGGATTTTTTTCCAATCGGGATCCCGTACCCTTTCTCATTGAGTGCGCACTTCTTATTGTGCCGGTCGCCGTTGGCGGGCAGCCTCCCGGAGCCGGCTCACCGTGCGTATCCCTTCTCGACCGGAGATTCTCGTGCCACAAGGGGGTCGTTAGAAAGGAGTTAGGAAAAATAATTTGGAGATATCACGCTATCGGGGTCACCACTGAAAGGAAGCGCCCCCAATTTCAGCACGATCCTCCCAGCAATGAGAGACAATAAGGGACTCTCCTGTAGTGGGAATGAGACCAAGACAGAGTGCGGGTGAGCGTAAGTGGGAGTTTATCCAAAGAATAGGGCATGCAAAGAACTCTGCAACCTCCGAGAGCGCTCTGTCCGACAATAGCAAAGACAGGCGTATTTCTAATACAAAAAACGTCATCAGAACCTACACACTATAGGGGGCACAAGTTAATTGGGATTGGGTGGCGTCGACTAACTATAGGTGTTGCTGCAGCGTGGTTGGTCTTGGCGTGAGGACGTCACTGGTCAGCCTCGTGGGTTGGGTTGGGCCTGGCAGGCCAGCTTGAGGTCATCCGAGCGGTGTTGGTATGCTGGGGCAGCCTGTGACAAAGATGAATACCTTTCCTGACTCGTTTGCCCTAGGCCATGCACACTGCAGTTATTCAAGAAACGACATCTAAGTTCATCAATAAATCGCTCGGCAGTTTGTCTTATAAAATAAACGCAACACATGAGGAATGCACCTCTTGAGAGGTCCGGTGATTGTCGGTTAGGGTGAGATTTACCTGTGTCCTATTGACCGGTATTTTAGGTCGAGGGGCTGAGTTCTGGGGCCTGAGCCGACTGGTACATGCCTGTCTGCCGCGTTAGAAGTTATTATATAAATGGGTCTCTGTGTCTTGTCCCAGTGATGGGGGTCGTTCTTGGGGTGGTCTAGGGGGAGGGTTGTGGACTTTACGAGAGGGTGCTGGTAGATCAGTGGATTCAAAACGTGGGTTTATTACCGTGCTGTAAATAACACAGGTGGTGGGCTGTGGCCTTGGGTGCGGTACCGGGGCCTCTGACTCTTTGAAGCGGCTCCAGCTTGGTTGGGGGAGGTGAGGGAGCGCGGCACAGGCCTTAGCTTCCTTATCTGGCAGGCTTGGTAGGGTGGGAGGGAGAATGGCCTTGCATATACTCACAAAGGTTTTTTCCTCGTGCGTTGCTAACTTTTGAATGCAGAACTTTTATAATGTTCCGCCTTATTTTGATGTTATTTAAACACACATATATATTTCCATTTCGTTACACATTTCTTTAATACAGTCGGTCCGAGTACCTTTTCGTTACCTAACATTATATTTACTACATGATGTGATTATTTTATGTACATTAAACGTTACACGAGGTCGTTCTAGGTTATGGCCTACAGAAATTGATGCTCGCTGCTTTAGGTGATTAAGAAAACATATATGAGTAAATACAGGCTATACATTTGGTCGACATCTTTCTCTGTGGTTGTAGCAGCACTAGTCCAGACCTGGGGTGGTATCATGTAACGTTACATCTTTATGGTTTATTCACAGTTTACAGGATCTGTTTAAACCGAGGTAGTTCGTTAATACCAATACTTGAATTATTTTCTACTTTCTTCAGATAGTGATGCTTCAGCTTTTTTCCCGTCACCCCGGCCTCGCGGACCAGGTCATGCAGGGTGCAATATTACATTGTGGACGAGAATAATGTTACAGTGTTAGCATCTCGGGTTAGCTCATATCCGACTTTCTCATGGGAACGCGCTCGCAGCGGATCTACCAGGGCTACTGCGGCGGCAGAGATCCATGAAAGGTCCTCCAAAGGTGGGGGCCTCGTTACAGTGTGCTGAACTCACGCCATGTTTGCTAAACAAGATGGCTTCTAGGCCTAACTGAATTTAGGTATATGCAGGGAACGGATATGTGTGGGCAATGTCGTCGGCGGGTGACCCCTCCTCCACCTGGGCCCGGGTGGCATGAGGGGACGGCCACCGAGTCATGGTCCTCACCTGGGGAGAAGGCTGCAGGTGAGGAGGGCCTCGCGGCCAGTCCTCCCCTACAATGGTTAAGGACAAGTTGTATCTGCCAACTACGTCTTTTAAGGAAGACAGCATTATCCTGGTGCCATGATACCAAGATTGCGGGCCACCGTGGAATTCGGAATACGCAAGAACTTTTATCGAGATATTTTTTCTGGCCTCGGATGAAGGAAGAGACTAGACAATACGTTCAGTCTTGTGTTACCTGTCTTCGTAACAAAAATTCCACACAAAAGCCTTTGGGCTTGTTAGAATCCGACGCCATACCCACAGGTCCGTGGACCACAATCTCGACCGACTTCATTGTGGAGTTGCCAGTGTCTCAGGGTTGTACCTGTATAATGGTGGTAATCGATTCTTTCACCAAAATGGCACATTTTTCGCCTCTACCGGGTGTACCTTCAGCATCTCGCATGGCAGAAGTCTTCTTGAGCGACATATTTAAGCTACATGGAATGCCTACTAAGATCATCTCAGACCGTGGCAGCCAGTACACTTCTCATTTCTGGTCTGCTTTATGCAAGCGATTAGGCATTGAAAGGGCCTTGACCTCGGGATTTCATCCACAATCAAATGGACAAACTGAACGTCTTAATGGTACATTAGAGCAGTATCTCCGGTGTTTTGTCAACCAACAGCAGGATGATTGGGTCCAATTGCTTCCTACGGCCGAATTTTCATATAACAACACCTGCCACTCTGCCTTGGGTTCTAGCCCTTTTTTCTGTATGTACGGGTATAATCCCCGTACCTTTCTTCCCTTGGTCAACATTGAGTCCTCGGTGCCCTCTGTGGAAGCTTCCCTATCTAATATTCGAGAAGCCCAAACCAAAGCTAGACAAGGACTCTTAGAGGCAAATGAAAGGAACCGATCCCAAGCAAATAGACACAGGAGACCAGTACCGAATTGGGAAGTTGGATCTAAGGTACTTCTGTCCACTAAATTTCTACCACGTTGGGTACACCCATCTAAACTGTCCCCTAGATTTATTGGACCTTACAAGATAACACAAATGATCAACCCTGTAGCATTTCGCTTACAGCTACCTGCACAACTAAGTCGAGTACATCCGGTGTTTCATGCCTCTCAATTGAAGACCTTCATAGAAGATAAGTGGTTCCGAAGAAGGAAGAACACTCAGATCCCCTCAGACCCCACTGGAGACGTTTATGAGGTATCCCAAATTTGTGACTCTAGATTTCATAAGGGTCGTCTAGAATACCTAGTACACTGGAAAGGTTACCCTAAGTCTGAAGATACCTGGGAACCCAAAGCCCATTTAAATACACCTCTCCTGTTGCGCAAGTTCCATTCCAGACATCCCAATAAACCCGGTGGGGAGACCCTTAGGAGGGGGCATACTGTCACGCCGCGGGGAAACTGGCGGCTTTGGAAGAAGTGGAAGCTGCGACCGCCATAGCGGATTCCATTACGTTTTTTGTTTTGAGCTTGCGGTGCAGGTCTAGTCGTCGTTGCGACGTACCTGAACCGGTATTTAATCCTTTCCACTTCCGGGTTCAGGTGCGTTGCAACGTACAGTGTTTCGTCCTGTTCCTGCGCCGCTGCTACTTTTCGAAGTTAATTCCTTTTCCCTTCCGCTTCATTAGTTTCTTTCCCTCTTCCAGTCCTTACGCTCCTTACCTGCTCCGGTAAATTCTTCTTTCTCTCTCTCCCTTGTTCTATTCCGTTCCAATCTATTTCCTTCCCCCCCTTCCGCCTTGATCTTTTCCGTCTATTCTTTTCCCGTCTTTTCTTGTGTTCCTCCTGTGTTCTTTCTCCTCGCTGTTCCTCCAGTTACCCCCCTCTGGCCTCTCTGTGAATTCCCGGATTCCGACCTCTGTCTGCTTTCAAGGATTGCCTCGTCCAGCCCTTTTCTGCTAAGTCTGCTGATGATTACTGTGTACCGACCTCTGTCTGCCAATTGGATTGCCTCGCCTCATCCTCTACAGTCTACTATTTAAGAACTTTCATCGTTCTGGTTCGTTCCCGATTCCTCTTTCTACTGCATCCTCAGGAGAGTCCATTACATCACTACGCTTGAAGATCTTTATCCTCCAGGGTTTTTTGTGCCTTTGGCTTTTTCCCCTTTGTAAAGCGACTGAGGAGGGCTGCCACAGATCACCCAAAGGGTGTCACTGTGGCGTCCTACCTTGGTCGCCCCTCTCTTCAAAAATAACAAGGAGGGAAGGCTCGAACTAAGGACAATCCAACGCTAACTCAACGTCGGAGACTTCAAGGTGAGGAGGAAGGGGAGGAAGGGGAGTCTCAGGAGGAAGAGGAGATTACCGACCTTCCTGACAGTTAGTGAGTCCAGTAACGTTCATATCAGAACCAATAGAGAAAGGAGATAATGTACATGACTGCACAGAGTACACTGAACATTATGATGACATACCCCATGTTAGAGAAAATGCCCTTGGAGGATGGGAAATACACTTTATTGGTGGTTCATCGACCATTGACCAGGATTCAGGGAAAAGACGCACTGGGACAGCAGTGGTAAAATTAAAACTCAAGGGCAAATTTGAGGTAGAGATTGCCCGTACAATTTTCAGCGCAAGCAGCAGAGTTAGTAGCGCTTATTGTAGCCCTTCAAACGCATGAGGACAAAGAGATTACAGTGTATTCGGACTCCGCCTATGTGACATCAACAGTAAATGCAGGACTGTCACGCTGGAAAAGGCTGGGCTTCCTTCACGCAGACAGCACACCAGTGCAACATGCGCCATTATTGGACAGGCTCATGGCCGCACACTAGAGCTCCCATTGTCCATCGTAGTGGTGAAGTGTGCAGCCCCCCACAAAGTATCCAAATTTGACACGCTACCTAATAAACTCATAAGAGCGTGTAACATGATGATGAAAGAAGGGTTTCATTCTCTACCCATAACTTAAATATTTGAACTACAGGAACATGCACCACAAGAAGAGCAGAAGCTGTGGAAAATGAGGAGGTGTTTGTTATCCCCTACTAAAGAAATGTGGTGGCAGGACAGCATCGGCAAAACCAGTCATACCCCTCACATTACTCAAAATAGCATTAGATCAGTGCCACCATCCTGCCCTTACAACACGAGAAAGTCTTGCAGCTTTGATTTCTGAGGATTGGTTCTCACCTAATCTTGCTGAGCATGTTGCGGCTTTTACAGTGTGCCAGAAATATACTGCAGGGCATACGCTGCCCCTACTGAACCTTTCCAGCATTTGCATATCGATTATGTAGATATGCTCCGAAATTGCAACAGCTACAGATACATGTTGGTAGTCATGTGCCCTTTCTCCCGATGGATCAAAGTAGGTCCGTGCACACACACCAATGCCACCTGTGCTTCACAATTCCTCGTAAGAGAGGTTTTCCCAAGCTGGGGAGTGTACAAAGTCCTTCAGCTCGACAACGGACCACACTTTGTGAATGAATCATTTGAGCACATCACAATCCCACTGGGTATTAAGCACACATTCTCTTCTGCTTATCACCTGCAGGCAAACAGAATTTGTGAGAGGCTCAATGGCCTCCTCAAAGAGAGGGAAGCCAAATTAAAAATTACCCTGAATAATGGATGGCTCAACTGTCTACCTTTGGCCTTATTCGCACTATGAAATCAGCCCGGTTCAGACCATCACATAACTCCTCATGAGCTGGTGATAGGATGCAGGATGCACATACCTCTTTCTCCTTCCACTAGAGCGTGAACAGATGCCCATAGTGCCACTGTTGTTCTTGGAAATGAAATGCATGAATATTTGGCTGCTATGACACCAAATATTTCTTTTATCTACCAACAGATTTGGACACGGCAGGTGGGGGTTGAAGAAGAATGATGAAGACAACCAACAGTCCGACCTACAAAGTATGCTCCAATCCACCACCCTATATGCGGGTGACCTTATCTATGTAAAACTCTTTACCAGATTCTGGTATAAGCCAAGATTTGAGGGCCCCTTTGTGGTGAAGGAAGTAACTCCCACCGCCATCAAATTACAAGGAAGTAGACGCTGGCTCCACCTCAGCAATGTTAAACCATGTAAATGTGAGACCCACCCACCGTGACCCCAAATGATGAGACAGAAGAAGAAGTGATGAGGATCCATATGAGATCAGCAACAATAAGTAGACACCTTTTAGGGGAAAACTAATAAGACATTGTATTTCTTCCCACAAGAAATAATTGACCAGCTGCAGCAAACATTCTCCCCGTAAACATTCACACCTGCACCATAAAAAATTGCTCTCACTTTCAAGAAACCAGAAGAATCAAACAGATTATCACACCCTGTTTCTAAATGTTTCCCCCAAGAACACTGGTGCATATAATCTTGCTTTTATAATCAATATTATAAGGTATTCAAAAAAAGTAAGGGGCCTCTTATTTCACTGTTGGTAGACCCTAAAACTAGGTTTGTTTTCAAACACAATCTTTTAGCAATTACGATGTAATTTTTTTCTATAGGTACCCACCGACAACCAGAATATCAATGTGAAAGTAGTGAATAAGAAGTGAAGAAAATAGATCTTTTTAACTCTGTCAAGTTTAGGCTTTTGGCACAGAGACCACCTAACAGGTAGACACATTAGCAGTAATGATTATAGCTGCATTTCTTACCTTATGCTGTCTCTAACCATTTATTTTCCCTGCCACTACGAGAAGTGATATAATGTAATGTACCCAACATAATGGGCCTCATTACGACCCAGGCGGTAAGTTACCGCCTGGGCCGTGACTTTACCACCATGGCACGTTTACGCCATGGTGGTTGGCAGATTTACCGCCCCATTCCAACCTTGGCGGGGCGGTAAATCCCCATTTTCCCTTCCCCATTCCCATTTTGCCCCATAGGGCATAATGGGAGTGGGGAAGGCGTTAATTACGCCACCGTAAGTTACGGTGGCGTAATTAACTCCATGGTCCCTTAGCGCCATGGATTTTAACACCTCAGGTGTTAAAACCTCCATGGCGCTAAGGGACCTCGTACTCAGGCGGTAAGGGTCGGCGCTGTTTACGCCGCCGTAAACACCTTACCGCCTGAGTTGTAATGAGGCCCAATGTTTACTAATATGACACCTATATCTATGCTGAACGAGACAACAACCCAATCCTTCTGTGTTGCTGCTAAGCAGATTAGACGATTAGGATGAGATACTGGCACCAATTTTCAGCACATAAATGCTTACATGGCTGGCTCCGTCTAAATAAGTAATATGTGGTATCAGCACATGACCCAGGTAAGGAGAGGGACATATGATGAGAACTGCTATGTGTGTTCTCTCATTCCCTCTGCCATGGGAACTTCCAGGGTCTTTATAGCCACAGAAGTACCTGGAGAAAAAACACACTGATGACCCATTTGGCACTCTGTTTAACCCGAGAACAATTCCAAGGTCAAACTGCATCCTTAGTATGGGTAAATAAAGCAAAGTCCCAACAGGAAGATAATTATGTAAAATGGATTAAGTCATTGATGAAAAAGGAGACAATAAACCAGATAATAAAATAAAAAAAACCTGAAACACCCGGAGCAGGAGCTAGATTTGGAGAAAATAAAATGTTGCAATGCAATGATAAAGATGGGTAAGCAAAAACCTGGATGTTGGGAGCGGAGGCAACTACAAATAAAATGCACAGTGCTCACACCTGAGGAGTGGACCGATGGGCTAGTGGTATGCAAGGCATTAGCATTACTAGAACAAAGGGAAGAGGTTGTGGTAAATGCAGATAAGTTGTGCAATGACTATTGGCCCAACATTACAAAACTACTCACATGGGTCATTGATGAGGGGGGACATCAAATAGTGCCCTTAAGAAATTCTTCCTTGTGCTTCCAAAATAATAGCACGTTAAGTGTGGGAAAACGCAAAGAGTGTAAAAGAGTTCTTGATATACCATGAATGAGAGCAGGAATGTCAGTTTTAATGGATTACTACTGGGCCTGTAGATCCAAAGCATACATGAAACTACCCCCAAACTGGGCAGGGCTGTGCTCTATTGTGCTTGTAAACCTACCTGCTCTGGTCGTTCCCGAAAGTGATATACAAGTTGCAGAGTTCCCTATGATGGATATGCACCAGAGAAAGAAAAGATACCTCGCATAAGCAAAAAGAGGCAGTAATGATATCTCCACCAAAATAGAAGCAGCACTCAATGAGATACCATGGGTGCATAGGTTATTCAGCAGGACAGAAATGTTCTTTGCTTCTGTCTTCCCTGGAATGCAAGCAACCACAAATGCTAAGTGGTTGTAAATAACCCAGTGGGAGCTATTGCAAATGATCAACTCAACAGTTAAAGGCTTGAATGCAATCAAGGAAGAGTTGAGAGCAATAAGGCTCATGACTCTCCTGAACAGATATGTCCTTGACCTAATCACAGCCATGAGGGTGGCATGTGCGCAAACATTGGCGCATCATGTTGCAACTACACACCTGCCCATGATGAGGAAAATGGGACCCTTACAGAAGCCATAACCCCCCTGACAGACCTCCATATAAGGATGAAGAAAAAGTACAAGAGATAGGGAATGATGACTGGCTCACCTCCCTGTTCTCCTGGATCTCCTCCTGGCTGACCACTGCATTCAAGGTACTATTATTAGTATTGGTACTACTGGGATGCTGCACTCTGAGAATAGCCATAAGTCAATGCAAGAAGATGGCTAAACAATAGGAATAAAGGTAGTGATAAACATGTATACAACGATACACAAATGCAAACAAACCGAAGAGCCACCTCATTTGGACTTAAAGCGAAGTCCTCTTTTCCCTCCAGGATCAACATTGTGTTATCCCAGAGATCCCTGCACCATACTGCAGAACTGCAGACACGAAAGCTGTTATGCACTAAGAAGACCCTATCTGCCTCCCCCCGGAATTATCGAAGAACAGATGAGCCTACAAGATCTGGCATATATGAACTTGCTGTAGCCAAGAAATGATGAAAGCAAGTGATGTCATCCCACCTCTGACACACAAAGACTCAGGAGACGCGAAGCAGATATACATCCATCACGAAGCTACACGAACATTAGGTCAACCTGCATTTATACATTAAGAATATACATTGTGCACAATAGACACTATAAAACATAACTAAATATATATCCGCTGTAGTGCATGATGCATAAGAATACGGTTTTATGCAATTATAATTAATGAAATAATAACTAATGAAAAAATAATGAATAAAGCAACAAGACAACCTTCAAGGACTAGGTGCTCATTAATTAAGGCTAAGTCTCTTCACACATGACCCAGATGAAGAACGAGGGCTATTCAATAACTCCAGACATAGGATGCACCAATTTAGGCCAATCTAGCTACATAATAGCACTCTTCATATTTGCTTTACCCTTGATGCCCATTAAAAATGCCATACCATCAGAAGCCCCCTTTCTCCACAAAAATGGGCTGCCCACTCCCATTTCACACACACAGTGCAGGCACACAGACATATACAGCACACACACAAACACCATACACTCATTCACACAACATGCATTCTCTCATTCACGTGCACATTCATATAGCACTCAGACAACTCCTTGCCTGAACAAATAAATAAAAACAAACATATACACATTCACACATGGACACATTAACGCATGCACACTCAGAAAATCCTCCTTGCTGCACACATACATACAAACACATTACATGTACACATTAAAATGTCACGTGCCTCCTGCTCGCACCCTCAGCACGCCACCACACACAACACAAGACATGACCTGATGTCCTCCCCCATGCAGAGCATGCTGACTGACAGAAGAGAAGGGGACTCCTCTCCTGTTAGTAAAAAATGACACTATTAGTGCAATAATGAGAGGCAGCAACACCAGACTTCCTATGCACTGCCAGCCTTTCATTATTGCACTCTAAGCATCAAACAGATCATAGAGAAGTTAAAATGGTGAAGAGTAAATCTGAATGGGCAAGTGCGAGTAACCTGTGAAAGGACACCCAAAGCCATAGAAAGGTGAGAACAACAACTGCGTGCCAAAGTTACACACTGTTTCACAGCTGTAAAGGTGTCCCGTAAAGATATCCATTCAGCCATATTTTCAGAAAAGCATCCCAGATGGGTTTATCATGTGCCTTTGATGACATTCTGCTGCACGCTCAGTACTACCAGGAGAACGAACTGCAAAGTATGTCACACAATGCATAACTGTGATGCTTATTAGTAATCTTTACATGAATTATAGTTTAAATACAAGGCAGGACTTTTACTGCGAAACAGTACTTCAAATAACAGCAGGACATCTATATCTGTACCCAAACATCTCAAAATGTTCCTATGTATTGTTCAGTCCAACCAACTCTACAGAGTTAACAAACATTTTAAATGACCTTAAACGCAAGCTGGCAAGACCCATAGCCTAAACCACACCCACAAAGCTAATATTGCGCTGGAACGCCCGATCCATTATGCAATTTTACCCTGGAGTCTTGGGTATTTTCAACAGTTGCAGAACCAGCTATGATGTAAACAGTATGCACCACTTTATTTGTTATAAAAGGCGCCTGCATTGTGCAGCTATGTGGAATGCTGTTGCTTCCCACACAGGAATGTTCAGGGTCGCCCTTATCCATTACTCCACCGTAAGAATGCACATCGAAAGATTTAAAGAAACTTCTCCAACTGTCTTTACTCTACTGAAGCATCTATGCCCAGGCAGAGTCTACAAACTTGACTTGTGATTTTGCCACATTTTAATTGCGTTCCAGCCCAAGGGATTGGAGGAACATCGGCTGAAGCAGGTAACTTGCCTTATTTCGATTGTGCCCCCCTGCTAACACCAGAGCTGTAACCATGAGAAGGGGGCTGAGTTCTTTTCATTTAACATTTTTATAAGATGTGCCTGTAACTCTTGCATATATTTCATGTGTAAACATTACCATTTGTCAAGACTGAATGTAGAAATGTAATTATGTTGCATTCATATTACACACCAGTCTAGGTGCTTCTCATAGAGTGACAGCAGGCAGTGTGTGAGAGAAAACAGATATTAGCATTGAAACCAAAATTCCTGGTTCTAACCTTCTCTCACTTGTGTCAAATTGGCAGACAGCTCATGTTCTTATCACTTCCTCTAAAAGATTGTTTTCGGACCTAATCGAAAGTAGGCAATTAGCCATAACAATTACCTCTAGTGCACTCAACTGTAGAACACACTGCCTTCTCCAAATCTTGGGCAGCCGAGATCTGAAAATACTATTTTAACTAACAATACATAGAATATGACAGGCTTGAATTAATAGAGAAGAAGCAATAACTTTCTTATCCATGCAACCTTCAAAACGTCATGATAATGTTATGGGTCCAAAAAGGGGAAAAATGGGGATGAAGGGGTGTAGTTTTGACAACGCAGACAGAGTTTGTTGAAGGGGACAAATTTGGTGAAGGTGCAGAGTCTCGCAGAGGTGGAGTAAAGTTGGGGGGGCACATGCATTATATGTGCTTAGGGCAGCGCAAAGCCTAAATATGCCTCTTGTAATGAATGCGTGGTGTCAGATCATTATTGCCTAAGGCGGCACCCCTCACTGACCACCACAATATTAACCGCACTCTGTGACACTCACTGGCCAAGGATTGCCAAAATAATGTCTGTGGCATCATTTCTGCACTCACATCTGGGGTAACACTATACTGTCTTCAGGCCCCCACCCTCACTGTGTACTGGAGGCCACAAAATTATTTACCACACTGACCATGCAGTGCATGGGGGGGCACAAGATAGTGCCCACCATGACTGTGCCTGGACTCCCTGGATTCCCTGAATGGGCTTTATCGAGGCCATTTGTGTTGCAATTTCCCTGTCTACTCACAGCTCACACCCCATTTACACAGCGACATACCAACATAACCTTAGTTAAAATGCCTTCATGTCAATCCCACCCTGGTTATATACAGAACTACCAACATAGATTCTTCTCATCATTATGTCAATCAAAACCTATTGATACGCAGACCAGATGACCAAGACATTGAGCTAGTGCCCTTCTTATCTTCTGACCTCTCTTTACAGGCCGGCTCAGTAAAGACATCTCTGTGGAATGGGTGCCCACCTCCCAGCAGTGCGTGGAGGGCGAGAGCGTCACTCTCAAGTGCCACTACACGGTGAAGACTGAGAACGTCGTAGTCACTTGGAAGAAGATCCAGACTGACAAGAACGAGTCATTTGTCATCAACGTCACCACCACAGACCGGACCGGGGAGAAGTTCTACTGCGAACCGGGTGGCGACTCTGCCAACCTGACGATCAGCGAGGTGGAGAAGAATGACTCTGGCATCTACGTCTGCAAAGTATCTGTGGGCAAAGCATCCCAAAGCTCCTGTGGGACCTACCTGCGTGTCCTGAGTGAGTATTGTGGTGCCTCATGGAAAGGGGGCATCTGAAAGAGCACTACTGAGCAATGTAAGGCTGTGATTATATTTACCTGCACTTTGCATGCCTTAGTCCATAAATTCGAAAAGCCAAAACAAAACTACTGTGATGAATCAACTTCCGGGGTCCAGTGGTCCAGGGATAAATATAATTTTCGAAACCATCAATCAACCCCACACCTTATAAGACCTCCTTGTCCAATTTTGGTAACGTGGACAGAACGGCAGGCTTATCTCCGCAAGGTCGTGCATCGTTGGTTAATTGCAACACAACGAAAATACAATTACTACCCAATGATAAAAGGGACTGTCCAGTCAAGGTTATATAAAAATATCTACTTTATTATTACTACAACAGACAGTTCTAGCACCATACAAAATACAACGAACCGTGTCAAGGAACACAGAGGACAGACAGTTTCACAAGGGAAAGGGATGCACTCTGGACACTGACAGGAGGGTAGTCGGTAAATTAATCAGTCTTACTGTTCAAGGTTATTTGGTTTCAGAGCCAAGGGGTGATGGGTCATAACGGTCTCTAGCCGGCCTTCAGAGAAGGACCAGGGGGGCAGAACCACAATGTAAATGGTGCTGAAGAAGTTCTTGGTGCTCAACAGCATTGAGGCGGTTCCAGGGCGCTTCGCAGCCCCTGCGACAGAGTTATTGGCAGGAGACAGCTGCAGGTACCAGGCGGCAGGCAGTTCGGCAAGCAAGGCTGGACGGACATCTGGAGGCTGTCCGGCGCGGTGGCTCAGGGCCAAGAATCATTGTCTCTGTGCTGGTTGGTGGATCTGGAATGCTGGTTGAGGCGTCTCGGACAGCTCTGGTGACTGCGGCATGACAAGAGTCAGCAGTGCAGCCGAATGCAGTTCGAGGGCTTGACTGCCTTGAAAATGTCCTTAAAAGATGGACGCTGGATGATGCTTGTGTGGCACTCCTCCTAGCGTCTTTGCAGGCCTTGTGTCCTTTCAAGGCGGACGGCCCAAAGCTCAGGAGAGTGATTACAGGCAACGGCCTGTCCTTTGTCCAGAGACTCTCTGGCACTTTCCACCTAGGAAGCTTGTTGGCAGAACATAGCAGGTCATGCTGTGTGCTGTCTGGGTACTGGTTCTAGAGCTGCTGGACAGGTCCTCTGAGTCTGGTATCTCCCTCTGTTCCCTGGGAGATGTTTAGGGGGAAGGATCTTGCTTCCCTCTGGGAACTCCTGGCCTTCCTTCACTGGCAGAAAATGGAAGGAAGACTGTACCTTCAGGTCGGCTTAAGTGAGTCCTTCTTCTTACTCCTTTCAAAGTCTTCATATAATCTGCTAAGTGAGGGGGTTCAGCCCTCTTTTAAAGCCAAATGGGCCCCAGTGATTGGTGCAGGCTAAGCCTACCTTAATGAACTAATCCTGGGTCCCCACCAACAATCTTCTATTATGGATGAGGTCAGGACCAGAGTGCCCTGCAACAGGAAAGACAAGGGGTGACAACATATACCCAAGTCCCACCCATCTTCCTGTCTGTTGTAGATCAAAGTGTCTCTCTGGTTAACTGAGCCCTCTGTGACTCTTGATTAAAGCGCAGGTCTCCCTTGAAGTTTGTGCTGGCAGCAGACCTCTTGTCTCACCCAGATCACATCCGTTGTCCCTCTGAAAGGGGTCTGCTCTGCAGGGACACCTGCAGTAACTGCTGGACCCAGACAGGCCATTCAGTGCCTTTCATACAGAAAGGTGGGAACTAGCTTCAAGCTGACACATTGCATACCAAACGGGTATTTAGCCCCACCTTTTCTGTTGTCTATCCGGCAACCAAGCTCCTTCAGTCCTGCTTAAATGATCTCAATAGTATGTTCTGGCACCAGCCGGATAAGACACAGGGAAAGCAGATCCATGGGACCTTTAATATTTAAATTAGGCTGTCCATGCTGGAGTAAGCTGTGCCTTCCCCCTTCTTGAGATGCTTTGATGTGCCCGGGACTGTCATATTCCAGCTGAATATGACAGGAGATGACAGCGCTTGTAGGCTGTGACTTCCCGGAGTACATGTGACTATGTGTTTTGTGCGGGAAGCAGATGAAATGGGTGCGGAATGGCCGCACACATTTCTCAGAGGTTGGTCTCTCATCATTCAGTTTCATTATTAACAAAATTGAAAAAGCCCAGGTGAGCACACTCTCCCCGTGTGGATGTTCGAATTCCTCACAACTACAAGTTCCAGAATACAGAGTGCTTTTGGTTTAAGATCATTACTATCCACCAATAAGATGGGGTCACTTGAGAGCACTTTGATCAGTATTCTCTCAGGCAGAATGTCTGAACGGCAGCAGCTCCGCCTCACCTTTCTTTGTCAGGTGCGAAGCAGAGAGTCAATTCTTTGAACTCGCATTAGAGAAACTTTGCACCGGTATAAGTTACATTTTGTACAGTATTTGCACTAGGGCAAACAATTTTCCTTCAATGCATTTTCGTGCTAAGGGGCAGATTATGTAAACTTTGTTTGCTCTTCTGTGAAAAAACAGAGAAAATAATTTAGCATTGAATTTGCTGTTTGTGTAGTAGGCAATGAAGCGTACAGGTTTGGCCCTTATCTTTATTATCTAAAAATGTTTTCACAAGGGCACATATGCATCAGACTGGTGTTTATCTGTATTTGCTGTGCAACATGAAAAGAAATGTATAAAGTATGTATTTTTGTGTTATTAACCAAAGGACAAAAACAGTTTATTTCATGTATTCAGTACTGCCGGGATTTTTAGATGACATGAATTGGCAGAACACCTGTTTACTCTATTTCATAGCACTGGTGCACATTTTAGATAATCTGGTCTCAGGGTAATGTTTGCCCCAGAGCTAAAACAGAATGGTATTAGCATCAGTGCATATTTTGCCCTGGTGCAAAAAAAAAAAAAAACATTGAAATAATATGTTTTTTGCAGTAGAACAATATTGACTCCAGTGCAAATACAATGCAGAATTGCAGCTGCACTGGTGCAAACTTTTTGTAATGCAAACCCTGCTCATTCCCTTAGTGATGCATGACTCGTTTCCTGACCCCCCTTCTTTTAAAAGACCCTCTCATGTGTTCACTGTTACTGTTACTCTACTCTTGCTTCATATTTTGTGAACCTCCATTTACCCTCTCATCTTTCCTTCTTTCACTTGCCTTCCCCTTCCCTCGTGGTCTGTGCCCGTTCCCCTCTGCTGCCCCACCCCACACTGAATAACACTTCAGTGACCCACATCTTCAAGGAATCTCTCGGCCTCAACACTTAGGCCGTCACATCACCCCTCTGGCCACCTGACTCGCTAGACGCCACCCGCTCCAGCTGTAGCCCTCCTCTGTGCCCCTCTGTATCCCAACCCCGGTGTGTATCTGTACTGTTGTATCCCTCCGTAAAGTGCCCCGTTATGTATCTGTTCTGTTGTTACCGCTGCCAAGCGCTCTGTTATGCATCTGTACAGTTGTATACCTCTGTAAAGCGCTCCCTTGCTTCCTGAAGCTAGGTCCACACGCTCAATAAATACCAGAATAATAATGCTAATACATTCCGCGTCCTATTCTCTCTCCTCCCTTGAGCACACGCTCTTTCCCTCCCTCTCTACCCCTCCCCCCCTCTCACCCCCCCCCCCCCATTGAGGTGCTTCTTTTCTCTCTGTCACCAGGTAGCTTGCCTGTGAAAGACAGACACGGCTGGAGAGCAGTGACTGGCATGAGTGCCCAACTTTGATTCCCATGGGGCCGAAGTCCTGTCCCGAATGTGAGAACGCGGCCGAGCCTAGTGAAGGGAGCTGGACCCCGCCATGGATGGTTTGGGGCCTTCTTGCCCAAGATTATTTTTTACCTAACGAGTTGAAATGTTGCATTTTCCGGCACATTTTTCTGAAGAAATTGCAAATAACTCCACAGTGTTTACAGTCAGTTCTGAATTCATGAGGTTTCCAAAACGTTGGATAACACCATTAGGGATGCCCATAGAAAAACATTGTTGGGGGCACCAATGCCAACAAGTAAAACCTTTGCCTATGTGTACGTATGCTTGCATTTAGAATACATGTGCCATGAGCTGCGGTAATTTATAGTTAGCGGTACCCAATATAACATACACTGTTCCACTAGTTCCAGAAGGCCACTTATGAAAATATCCTGGGTTGAAACTCGCTGGAACGCCTGTGCTCTGCCCTGTAGTGGCAAGGCCGTGGCTTGGAGTAAGCCTGAGGCAGCGGGAGCTTCGTGTTTCTGTCCAGAGGCTTGAGAAGATGGCTAAGCTGTGACTCTCCCTTCTTCTTGATGCCTCCCTGAGCTGTGACTCTCCTGCTTCTCGCTACCAGTCTGAGCTGTGACTTCCCCCTTCTCCTTAATGTCTCCCTGAGCCGTGAATCTCCTGCTTCTCGTTGTTGCTCTGAGCTGTCACTTCCCCCTTCTCCTTAAGGTCACCCTGAGCTGTGACTCTCGTTTCTCGTTGTTGCTCTGAGCTGTGATTCTCCCCTTCTTCTTGATGTCTTCCTGAACCGTGAATCTCCTGTTTCTCGTTGTTGCTCTGAGCTGTGACTCTCCCCTTCTCCTTAATGTCTCCCTGAGCCGTGAATCTCCTGCTTCTCGTTGTTGCTCTGAGCTGTCACTTCCCCCTTCTCCTTAAGGTCACCCTGAGCTGTGACTCTCGTTTCTCGTTGTTGCTCTGAGCTGTGATTCTCCCCTTCTTCTTGATGTCTTCCTGAACCGTGAATCTCCTGTTTCTCGTTGTTGCTCTGAGCTGTGACTCTCCCCTTCTTCTTGATGTATCCCTGAGCTGTGACTCTCCTGCTTCTCGCTGTTCCTCTGAGCTGTGACTCGCACCTTCTTCTTGATGTATCCGTGAGCTGTGACTCTCCTCCTTCTCGTTGTTGCTCCGAGCTGTGACTCCCCCCTTCTTCTTAAGGTCACCCTGAGCTGTGACTCTCGTTTCTCGTTGTTGCTCTGAGCTGTGATTCTCCCCTTCTTCTTGATGTCTTCCTGAACCGTGAATCTCCTGTTTCTCGTTGTTGCTCTGAGCTGTGACTCTCCCCTTCTTCTTGATGTATCCCTGAGCTGTGACTCTCCTGCTTCTCGCTGTTCCTCTGAGCTGTGACTCGCACCTTCTTCTTGATGTATCCGTGAGCTGTGACTCTCCTCCTTCTCGTTGTTGCTCCGAGCTGTGACTCCCCCCTTCTTCTCGATGTCTCCCTGAGCTGTGACTCTCCTGCTTCTCGCTACCAGTCTGAGCTGGTACTTCCTCCTTCTCCTTAATGTCTCCCTAAGCTGTGAATCTCCTGCTTCTCGTTGTTGCTCTGAGCTGTGACTTCCCCCTTCTCCTTAATGTCACCCTGAGCTGTGACTCTCGTTTCTCGTTGTTGCTCTGAGCTGTGACTCTCCCCTTCTTCTTGATGTATCCCTGAGCTGTGGCTCTCCTGCTTCTCGCTGTTGCTCTGAGCTGTGACTCTCCCCTTCTTCTTGATGTATCCCTGAGCTGTGACTCTCCTGCTTCTCGTTGTTGCTCCGAGCTGTGATTCTCCCCTTCTTCTTGATGTCTCCCTGAGCTGTGACTCTCCCCTTCTTCTTGATGTATCCCTGAGCGGTGACTCTCCTGCTTCTCGCTGTTGCTCTGAGCTGTGACTCTCCCCTTCTTCTTGATGTCTCCCTGAGCTGTGACTCTCCCCTTCTTCTTGATGTATCCCTGAGCGGTGACTCTCCTGCTTCTCGCTGTTGCTCTGAGCTGTGACTCTCCCCTTCTTCTTGATGTATCCCTGAACTGTGACTCTCCTGCTTCTCGCTGTTCCTCTGAGCTGTGACTCGCACCTTCTTCTTGAAGTATCCGCAAGCTGTGACTCTTCTGCTTCTCGCTTCTCGCTTTTGCTCTGAGCTGTGATTCCCCATCCTTCATCTAGCGACCCTTTTCTCCAGGTGGCGAATATCTCTCCTGCTTCTCTGTGACTCTCTCCTGTGTTTTGACTCTCCACCTGCATTTCGCTGGAGCTCTCCTATGTCACTATAGCTCTCCATTGCTCCTTATTCTCTCGGACTCTCGAACCTACTTCTCGTTGCTCCACGGCATGTGACTCATTCTCCTGCCTCAAATGCACTTCTGGCCATCACTCTAGTGTACTTGCTACCTTTTCTGCACATCCCTCAGTATTTCTGGTAGTGTTCCCTGAGCCGTCTCTCTGGTGCTATCACTGCCTTCTCTACCACCTTGCTGCTGCCATCTAGTGGGTAAAGTTGAAAGTGTTGCTTTTATGACCGACATCCTTAGCCTATTCTATATATAGAGAGAGATGAGTTTCACTTTTCTGTGAGGGAACCAAGACTCGCAAGGGATGTTGCATTGAGTGAGCAAAGAGACTTCAGCTTACAATGTGCCCAGTATATATGGCTGACATTATAATTATTTGGGGTTTTAAGTGAATAAGCAAACAAAGGGAACCGCAATGACTCAACAAGCATGTATTTGAGGGGGTGGCCTAAGGTTTGCCAGGCATGGCCTTAAGAATGCTGGACGTGGCATAAAGATTGTAAATAACATTCATATTTCTAAGAATTGCAGCCTACGAAACTAAGAGCGTAGTTTAACATTGTTTGATAAATTCCTAATGAACATGACCTTCGTATTAAGAAAGTATAGCTGAAACCAAAGTTTAAAAAAATTTAAGGAAAAAAGAAACAGGCTCAGCTGCCCCCCTGGGTGTTCAAACAGGTGCTGTGCCATGGCGGTTGAGCACACATCTCGACAACAGTGACTCAACCTGCTAATCTACCTTTCCAGTTTAGTGCCTCCCAAATTACAGCTCAACTTGAACATACTCTAAACGTGCATCCCATCCCGGGGACACAGCAATAGCCCTGCTTCCAAAGAGCACTGGCCCTCGCAACGGCCATTCCACACAACCAAACCATGATTATTTAATAGTTCAAACCACGCTCTCCCTTCACAACTCACGTTATTCTCTCTCAATAGCAGTGGGGATAATATAAGAGTTGTACTTTACCTTTGTATCCAGCAAACGATTTTCAGCAGGCAATTTAGAATTAAAATCGCCGAACACAATGATCGACTTTCCTGTCTGTTCTCAAATCACTTAGGGGGTAATTCATGGATTATTTGCGCTGAAAAAAACGGGATTTGTGGGCCATTCTGCTCGCAAATCCCTGTTTAACAAATGGGGATTTGTGGGCAGAATGGCACCTAAATCTCGTTTTTTTTCGGCGCAAATAATCCATGAATTACCCCCTTAGTATCTTCCCCACCAATTTGCATACCTTCCTAGATTCAGCTGTGCCAGGAGGATCAAGGATATTTAGGATGTAGAATTGAACCCTATATACAACCACCCGTAATTCTTCCCACCAAAACCTTATTACATTTGTAATTGACCTCTTCAATATTCAATTCATTTGTTTACACTAATTAATAGCCCACCCCTTGGTCTTCCTTTGGCCCCCCCAATAGCCAATCGCTGTGTGGCGTTTCAGCCTCAATGATAATCTCAGCGGTTGCCCAGGTTTCTTGTTAAGCCATTATTGTATATGCCTTGCTTGCGTCCACCACACCTCCAATCTTAGAATAATGGGAATGGTCTCGGGTATTCCAGGAGATCAAGAAACCCTCTTTCTTAGAGTCTCACAATGGAGCCCTAGTGGCAGCCAGTTCGACTCCATAGTGTCTAAAGGCCTATTAGTTTTGCCAGTGTCACTGGTGATGTGACTCATTTTCTTAGTACCATCCCATCCAAGGCCTATTCTTATGTTCGCCAAGGGATTTTGCCTATTACACATGATATAATATGATATGGCATTTATAACGCGCCTATAAAAAGGTGTTTCAAGGCGCGACGAGGCAAGGGAGGGGGAAAAGAGGGAAGACAGACAATGATCTTACTAGGTCAGGTGTCATTCAGATCGCGCAAGTGCAAGGGAGGGGGAAAAAGAAAATTGCGGGGGTAGGTGGGAGGTGAAAGTCCAGTACATGGGATAATAAATAAACAAGATAAATAAAAGAGCGGCCAGCAGGTCGCAAGTGCAGGGTGAGTGCTGAAATAAGTGCTGGTGGGGGGACTGTAGGGATACAGAAAACAGTCCCCAGGTGCAGGGGTTGCCAGGGAGGCAGTGCAGGCGTGCAACTGGCAGGGCTTGGGCTCCAGATCAGAAGAGGCCAGGTAACCAGTGCAGTCTCCGTATCAGCCAGGAATTCAGCTGGGGAATGACAGGAAAGGAGGGAGTGGGTGTGCCGGTGAGGAGAATCTCAGTCTTACTGCATTAAGGCAGAGGTCGTTGGCGGCACACCACTCCTGGATAGCAGACAGACATTCAGAGATGAGGGACGGAGAAGAGGTGGCCGAAGGAAGCCTGAAACTTAGCTGAGTGTCATACGCATAGCACTGAAAGTTGGGGCAGAGAGTAGCAATGCAGTGGGCAGGGAGAGCCAGGTATTGGTTGAACAGCCAGGGAGAGAGGTTAGACCCCTGGGGGACACCACGGGTAGAGAAAAAGATAGCAGAGAGGAAGGACCCAAATTAGACCTGGGAGGGTTGGTCAGAGAGGAAAGAAGTCAGCCACACCAGGGCCTGACCGGTGATACCCAGGTTATCACAGAGACAATTTAGCAGAATGGAATGGTTGACAGTGTCAAAGGCAGAAGAGAGATCAAGCAAGATGAGGACCCAGGGGGTGTTAGAGTCGAGGTTGGAGAGCAGGTATTCACGGATGTTCAAGAGAGAAGTTTCCGTGCATCTGGCAGCTCTGAAGCCAGACTGATGGTCATGAAGACAACCAACAGATTCAGTGTGGAAATTAAGCTGGGAGATGGCCATTTTCTCCAGGAGCTTGCCCAGGAAGGGAGTGATGGAGATTGGGTTGATAGTTAGCCAGGCAGGAGGGATCAACAGAGGTTTTCTTAAGAAGAGGGTGCACAAGGGAGTGCTTCAGTGGCGAAGGAGTGGTTGCAGAAGTCAGTCAGGGCAGGAGCCAGGGTGTCAATGTGGTCTTTGTTGGTTTTGGAGGAACAAGGATGAACCTGTTTTGATGATACTTTCATAGATCGGACTTGTCTAGAAACCTCATCTAAGGACAACAGGGGAAAGGCAGAGAAGGAGGGAGGAGAGGTGGCTGCAGAAGGGCCAGAGGAAGAGCAGGGAGTAGATGGAGGGAGGGGAGACGAGGAGAGTGAGAACAGGATCTCCTGAGTTTTAGAGATGAAGTGAGAAGCCAGTGCCTTGCAGAGGGCCTGCAAAGGGACAGGAGAGGTAGAGACTACGGCAGGATTGGTCAGTTCCTTGCAGATTTGAAAGAGTTCAGCCGAGTTGTTAGATGCCGCCGAGACGCAGGCTTGGATATGAGCTCACTTCTTGGTGAGGACAGAGAGGCGGTATTGCCTTTGGAGCAGGCGGCAGGCCAGTTTGTCCAAGGATGGACAGGAAGCACGCCATTTCCTCTTGGCCACCCTGCACTTGTGTTTAAGGGTGACGAGGTCTGAGTGATACCAGGAGTTGCACTTGGCTTTGGGCTTAAGGCGGATCCTCATGAAAAGGGCAAGGATGTCAAGAGTATCAGATATAGCAGAGTGGAGAGGGCTGTGTCAGGGTGAGAGTCAGCCAAAGGGGGAGAACGGGGTAAGAAAGTAGTGGCGAAAGCCTCAACTGATACGCGCTTCATGGGTCGAAGGACCGAGAAGGTGGGTGGCAATGATGGAAGTGGCTTGGCCTGTGGGGTAGAGAGGGTGAGATGGCAGGAAAGGAGAAAGTCATCCCTCCAGGAGAGAGAAGTGGTGAGAGGGACAGAAAGGGGATGGTCTGAGGAGATCAGAACATCCAGAGTGTGCCCTGCAGAGTGAGTTGGGCCAGAGGGGAGAATAGTGAGAGAGAGTCGCAGAGGGAGGACAGGAGGCATCCAGGTGGATGTTGAAGTCTCCAAGAAGGAGGAGTTGAGTGGTCGATGCCAGGAGTGAGGAGGACAGGTCCGGCCACTCAGAGGGGAAGGAGAAAATCTGACCAGGTTGCTGATAGATAGTAGCCACAGTAAGGGAATGGCTAGGGGAGACAGAGAGCCTGCAGACGAGGCATTCAAAAGAGGAGTAGGCCTGTGTAGGAATGACAGAGGCAGGAATCCACTCGGGGAAGATCAGGGCTACACCCCCTCTGGAGCGGTTGGACCTGGGCACGGAGAGGATCTTGTAGCTGTCAGGGAGGAGCGTGTCAAAGCTTGTGACAGAGCTGGCCGTGAACCACGTCTCAGTGAGACAGAGGACAGATGTCGGAGGAGTGTTTGACAGCTGAGCGAGAGTTAAGAGTGGCAATGTGGAGAAGGCTGCCATCCTTGAAGGACTTCCAGGGAGGGGTACAGATCAGAGGTACGCCCTGCGGAGGTGTGGAAGGAGCCCAAGGGGGGGCAGAGAGTGAATGAGAGGGCAAGGTAGCCGAGGAGGAGGCAGCAGGGGGAGGCGATGAGGCTGTGGAGGGGGGACAGCAGGAGAAGAAAGGAAATTGATGAGGTGCGGAAAGCATCTATCAAAGAGGTGAAGGTTGGCCTGAGGGACTTGGACCAGGATGTTCCCATTCAAATAAACATTAATGATGACCTTAGAGGAGTGGAAGGAGGCCAGGAGGGCATCCCACCGGGTGCCGCCATTAATGGGAGAGGAAGAGAAAGGAGAGAGCAGAGAGACCATGTGAAGAGTCCATAGGTCTGGCGAGGGAATGACAAAGAGGATGTCAGTGAGAGTTTCCTTCGAGGAGGCACTGGTATAGGTGTCAGCGAGAGGGAGGCCTGGGTTGGAGACCATGATGTCCTTTTTAAACTTCTTCCTACCAGTTTTAGTGAGGAGAGCAGGATAGTCAATAGAGCAGTTAGAAAAGATCGGAGAGACAGAGCACCATGGAGTAGGTAGGGAGAGGGGAGAAGAGGAAGGGAGAGGGGAGGGGGGAAACACTATGGAAGGAAACCGGGCAGGGTGAAGGCAGACGAGACAGCGAGAGGCAAGAAGGTTGAGCAATAGGACAAGATGACAACACTCAGGATTAAAGAACTATCCAAAATGCACGCTTTAAGACAGGAGGAGAAAACCACACCTAAGTTTGAGAATCCTGAATAGAGGTAGAAACGCCTAGATTTCACAGTGCAATTTAGATACTAAATACAGTCCTAATTATAAACACAGGGGGGAAAACCACAACTAAGTTTGAGAATCCTGAATAGAGGGACAAAGGCCTAGGTTTCACAATGCGATTTAGATACTGATACAGTGCAAATTATAAACACAGGGGGAAAACCACACCTGCAGGTGTAAGGGGGTACGCAGGGAAGCCTTAGGGATGGTGACTGGCAACTGGCGTCCCCTGCTGACACATGCAGACACAACCAGGAGCCGCCTGGATGAGAGCCGTCCTTTGCCAAGGGGCCCTTAGCTGTGGGGTCTGCTGGGCAGGGGGCTGCCCTGGAGGACTGCTAAGAGGGCCCAACGGGCCAATGGGAAGTGCTGCGCGAGATGGGAGGCGGGTGGAGATGGTCAAACAGGATTGGAGGAAGGTTAACAGGGGGGAGAGAGGGCCAGGAAACAAACAAACACAAAGAAGGAAGGAACAAGCCGGAGGAGAACCTATCATACGGCCACAGTGATCAGGGCACACAGAAGTACGGCCTCAAGACGGCGCTGCAGTGCTGCGTGTGTAGCACATATGGCGTCAGGAGCAGCAATGAAAGCAATGGAAGCACTTACTAAAAATATATAAAACGCAGGTGTCAACCTTGAAGCTGTATTTCTGTGAGGTTCCAAGACATCTGAAATTCAAAACTGCAATGTTCAGCCAGTGGCTCTGCATCACTGTTCTCATCTGAGGTTGTTCCTGGTATGGCGCAAGCGTCTGCTTCTGAATTGTATTGAGTCTTGTTGGGCGACCAGTGTATGGTAGAACAATTGTGACCAACTTTTCTCAAATCACCAGTGTGCCCGACCACGTAGTCAGTCAGATGATCTGTACAAAAAAGTACGTTGCTGATACGCATGTGCTCAGCCTCCAGCTGCTCTGGTAGCACACTATCCTCCCTGTTCCCAACACGCAATGGCGGCAGCCGGTGAACTAACTTGAGAGCTGCTGCCCTATTTAATAATAAGTCCCTAGAAGAGCAGAAAACACTTTTAATTTCAACAGCTAATTTTCTGCAAATTTGCATCTGGCTTTTCTGAGTGATCGTGGTAGCCCCAGTGGACAAGTGATATGATATCACATGATAGGTTATTTATAGCGTGCTTAATACCCAGAGGTTTCTAAGCGTAGACCCGGAGATCGAACCTGTGTTGCTCCGCTCAATGGTCCTGGTCTGTCATGTCAGAGCATTTCTCCGTAGCAGGCGTGTTGCTAGGTCTGGAAAAGATCCTGGGCTACGCTAATGTCGGGACTGTCGGGACTCGGGGCTAGCTAGCCTTTTGGTTGTAGCCCCTGAGATTCCGTCCGGGGCTACAACCAAAAGATCCAGGGCTATAGCCCCATAAGCCCCCTGGTCCCCAGCAACGCCTCTGCTCCATAGAACTACTGGCGCACAAAAGCAACTCCTCTTGTACAGTCTCAGTGGCTTTAGTTTTTTCACGATCACACGCCACCCCTTGGTTCGTTGTAGTGATAGTGCTGCCGATAGTGCATGGACCTTCCTCTTCAGCAAATAAGTCTTCAGTTCCAAAGTAGTCATGGAAACCTTCTGGGGTGCTACTTCCACTCATGCACCTTCTCCTGAATAGTTCAGTGGTGGCAGGTGTTATAGATGATCTAATAGGATTTAGTTTGATTTCTGGGTTCACCTTCGCTTCTGTGGGCCTTTTCTTATTGCCACCAAGTGATTTAATGTGGTTGCTTTGTACTGGTGCCACCCTTGCTATTGATTAGCTTCGAGTTGTCAGAGTTTGCCTGACGCTTTCTTGTGTTTGATTTGTTGTCATTCTTAGTAGCCATTATATTCCCTATTTCTGATTGTATTATTCCTTTTATGCTTGCCCTTGGGTTGGTGATTAACATGGTGACTGTTTAATCCACGGTTGTGCTCTTTTCCAGCCTCATTAGCTGTTAGATAGTCCATCTCGTTGGAGAGGGCTGAGCCTTCTTCCGTGATAGTTACCAGAGAAATGTCGGGAACCGGCACATTCGTTTAGGTGTTGGCAGCCCTAATTCCTTCAGCTACACTTCATCACCCACAGTTGCTTACCTAGCTTCGGATTCAGTGACTCTCCGCTGTTTTACGCAAAATTGGTCTTTTTTGTTGTATTTTTCAATAAGATTTAAAGTATTAGTATGCTATCAGGTCTCTCGGTGCATGGCGTCACATAGGTTTACTAATGATGTTAAAAGGTCCTCAAGGCCCTGTACTTGGATGGCCCCAATAATCCTTTTCCCAGACCGGCCCCGGGTTTCTGATAGCAGTGTAGCCTGCTCGGATTCATGTGCTGTGTCAGAAATGGCTATTAAACAGATCTTCACTGGTAATATGCACGTCAAATTCAATGATAGTTTTCGCTCAGTTAATGTTAGTGCTGGTAGTCTTAGCCTCCACCAAGTCCATGCATTCCACCATTTTATTGCACCTACCCCATACTATTATCTTTTGTAATTCATAACATAAGGGAGAAAAATGCTGTATTTGGCGACCCTGCTGGCTGGAGCCCTGTACAGCAGCTTAGTTTGCCTAGTGCTTGAACTGGCCCTGTGCGCAGGCTTGGCAAGCATTTTGGGCATGTGGAGAAGGAAGTGCCGTCTTGTTGCCACTATGTTCCATTACTGCACATTTACAAGGCTAACGGAACCCTATGCTAGGATACGGCACGAGCGCTGATCGCTGCACACGTTGCACTCCTCTGCTGTTCCACAGTCACTTCTCCAATTCGCTCTCTTCTCCCTGTTTTCATGGCCTACTGAGATTGCTTCTGTGGCGAACTGGGGAACCAACTGAGTTGGGCAGAGGACATGCAGGACGGGTCCGGAAATTGTGATGAAAGGAAGGAGAGGAAAGGACATTATAAAAGATTTCACTATTCTCGGAACGGTAATAAAAAGTGCCAAAGTAAGATACTATCCCACAGAGCAGATGTGTCCACCCATTGAAAAACGTTTGATTTACTATCTGATGGTAGTTCCCTTTTCAATCTACTTGGTGCTCTATGACCGTGTTATACGTTTTTTTGTGCTAACATATGTCATAAACTCCTTAGAGGCTAATGAATGTATTGTAATTTGGTACATTGCAGAATCCAGGCCCAAAGCCTTTCTGAACATGGAGGAAGGGACCAAGAACACCATCATCACGGCTGAGGGCATCCTCCTCCTGATCTGCGCCGTGGTGCCCGGAACCATCCTGCTTTTCCAGGTGAGCACCCATAACACATTCCTGAACAGGTGAACTATGTGTCGCCTGTGGTTATGAGGAGGGAGTGTTCTGATCCCAGTGCACAGCGGGCCGTGACTAGGAGTTTTGAATGTACGAGTCCTAGCACACACTGGGGTGTGTTACTGTGAGATGGGAGTTGTCCTATCCAAGCATGCACACCTGAGCATGAGATGTGACTGCTTATATCACAGCATGTAACTAGAAAGAACTGGCTTGTATGCGATGTAGTCTACTGGCCAGTCCACATCTACATTATGTTTGCATGACTTCCTATCGCAGCATGCTTTTAGAAGGTTTGTTCGGGGAGAGGGGGGTATTTTATTTTGTACTAGCCCAGCCCTGACATCAGCCATTGACTCTGTATACAGTAAGACCCTTCTGTTACTGGAGACTAGCCAGCCCTCCTAAGTCCTAATATTGGCCAAATGCACACAAGCATCGTACGCCTCCTCTGAGAACTGTCCCATACCTTTCGGTCCAGAGGGCGTTCTAACCACAAAGCGCATTGAGGCAGTACAAATGGGGAAAATGTGCTATGTACATGACAACAATACAATACAATACATTTATATCTGGGTTAACAGAGTCTTTGGAAAGGGTGCTCAGGAGTTGATTTATTATGGAGACTCAGTTGCCCTCTTGGGAAGGTTATCAGGCGACTCTATGTCATCGGGACATCATGTCCCAATTGAGGCTTTTGTTTCTCCATTAGAAAAAAGGGACTAAAGTGAAAGCTAAACCAGGGACTGAAGGAGTGCACCCCCAGTTAGATATAGTCATCTGACAACCTTCCTCTTAGCCTCTAATCCTCTCCAGCCGTGCACGCCCTTCACAATGCATGGCCCTCGGGTCTGCATGCTTCAATGGTGCCGAATGCCTCCCACATCCATGCATTTCCCAACCCAGCCTCAGATGCCCAGCACGACGAGTTACGGGAAAAGTAAGAAGGGCACTTGCGTGACGAGATTGCCAGCCAAGAGACCAAAGTTGCAAAAAGTCCTGTCACAAAATATCTTGCAACTAAACATGGAAAGATATATGTTCAAAGGCCTGAGTTGCTAAATGGTCGTAAATCCCGACTTTCACACTTAACCAAAGTATGTGCTCCTGGGCAAAGAGTTTCATCACACTGAGGGTTATCTGCCACCATTGGAAGCCCTAGAGCTAATTCAGCTCACAATGTTCACTATTCCAAAAAAAGCCTCACTCATAATACTGCCACATCTGTGATATTCACAGTGATCATTCGTCTACTGCAAATCACAGTGTTCATCTCCTGGATTAGTTCTGGCAACTTCTCAAGTGTAACTTCCCATTAGCCCATTGTGTATGAAAGACTCATTCTATGACATCATTTTCGGTGATATCATGGATGTCACAACATATGCAAATTAGGAGGGCCCACACATCTTTTTCTGCCTTGAAAGAGAACACACAGTCCATAAAACTGATAGGTAAAATCCATGGGACAGCAGATGCAAATACAGGCAAGTTTTCAGAGGGCCTCATCACGAGTTGGGCGGTAGCCCTTAAATGGGGCGATAACATAGTTACCGCTGCATTTAAGGGTCCGTCCAATCTCGAGTCTGGCATGCTTAGCCCCAGCTCAGAGCTGAGTGTAAACACGCTGGGAAAATACCAATTTTCGGCGCAATTACCAATGGAACCAACGGGGAATAGGGAATTACAGTTAGCGCCCAACCCGTGTTTGGACGGGTGGGCGCTAACGCAAATAAAGTTGGGCCGTATCCCAGCCAGGATACCGCCCAATTTGTGATGAGGCCCTGTCTGCAAACCGCGCTGCAATGCAGGTTTTGCGAATAATGTCTGAACCGGAGTGAGTAGCCACTAAAATACTTTTAGTGACAGACGAAAGTGAACTCTGGACACTCGAACAGTAGATGCTCCTCTGCTGAGAGACGCCCTGTGGAAGACAAAGGAAATCAAAAGAACCCTGCTGAGAAGGGGTACATTCCCAGACATCTGTACGGAAGTGCTGTTGGAAGGACCTGGAAGTGGAAGCCCATTGGCTAGGTCATTGCAGAAGATGGCACGTCTGAGCAACCCAGCTTTGCTGTCTCTTCTGCAGCTTCAACATCTGGGGGAGTTACCTCTGGATTACTGGTGCAAATCTTAAAAACAGCAATTTGGGGTGTAGCTTTGTGTTGCTTTCCGCTGGACGCACGGTCGCAATGGGGAGACTGTGCAATGTTTAAATCCATCTCCCGATTAACGAGTAGGCAGACCTTGCTGCATGCATGCTTCACACCTCTGTACCATCCTTGCTGTGGCATGAGTCCGCTGTAAACCCCGCCGAGGGCCCACAGGGCCTGCAGGCTCCACTGGATATATACTTTGGCTGGTGTAACTGTTCTCCTGCTGCGTGTCCTTTAGTTTCTCGCATTTCGGCTTTGAACAATTTTCCGATTTCAGAAACATGTCCTTCATAACCCAACAGTGTATTGTCCCTTTGTGACTGGCAAAAGTGCAGTCTTTTCACGTTTTAATCATATATAGCGTCAATTCCTACGAACGTTAATATGTTTTTGCTGCATAGCTAAATGTACTGTAAGTTGCAAACATTTCAGCCAAGCATGTACTCGTGTAACTAGTATGCCCTCTATGCGTCGCTCGATCAACATGCATCTTCCTGTGTGGCAGCCACACAAACTAGGATAAAACTCTGCCAGACAACCAGTGAATTAAAAAGGATACTTTGTGGGATCGCCAAGGGTTAGCTTTGACATGCTGCAAACTCCTTCATCTACTAGTTCAGGGATTCATATACTCTATTCCCCGGCTTTGCCAATTGTGTCCAAGCGTTTCCCCACTAAGTTCCAAATTCTGAACAGGGACATAAAACGACTTAGGGCCTCATTACGAGTACGGCGGTAGGGGGTTAACAGCACCGATAAGGATGCCGGTGCCGTTAACCCTCTACCACCGCATTCTGAGGTACCTTAGCGGGTCCCACTAAGGCCGGCTGGTTTTACCAGCCGCCCTTAGCGTGAGCCACTAAGGGACCAGGGAGCTAATAACGGGCCCGCTATTTGCGGGCCCATTATTACTTCCTCATTCCCATTGAGCCCTATGGGGGCTCGAATGGGAATGGGGAATGGTTTTCAGAATGGGGACTTACCTGGTCCTCCAAAGTTGGAATTACCCGGTAAGTCCCCATTCCGTCTACCCGGACCCGGACACGAGTTTGGAGGCAGCCATGGCACTAATAGCACCATGGCTGCCTCCAAACTCGTAATGACCCACTTAGATGTTTAGTATTAATACATAAAGTCCAAAATATGGGATCTTTAATTATTGTCAACTGATGAACAATTCTACCAAGATGCTCTATATACACTGCTCCCATAGAAGGGCACTCTGTCAAGACTTGTTTCGCAGTTTCCCTTTGAGCCCTATTACGGCATAAACGACAGAAACATTCCTCTTTCAGAATACGAGTGATTTTAATGATGTTACCCAGAGATGCTGTTTGCAAGGAGAGCGGCATGTCTGCCCTGGCAAGTTGCAATGTATTATCCAGAGACCGGGTCTTGTGTAATAACTTCTTGGGGAATTCTGCTGATTCGCAGCCAGCAATTGTTTGGGATGTTAATGCCTCCTCAGTTGAGTAATCTTTGAAGTCATAGTCTTTAACTCTTTTGTACAATCGCATGACAAGATGATCTAGAGTTTTGTCTTCTCCTGAGTGGAGATGTGAAAAATATGGCGTTCCTAGGGCCTCATTAGGAGGAAGGCGGTAGAGGGTTAACAGCGTTGGTAGAGCTGCCGGCGCTGTTAACCCTCTGACGCCTCATTACGAGGTTTGCTCGCGGGTCCCGCTAAGGATGTCTGGTAAAACCAGGCGTCCTTAGCGGGACCCGCTAGCAGACCAGGATGCTAAAATGGGCCCGTCATTAATCGGCCCGTTGTTAGCATCCTCCCCATTCCCATTGAGCCCTATGGGCCCCCTATGGGGGCTCAATGGGAATGGAGATGTACTGAGTCCAGGTCCCAGGAAAGGGAATTACCAGGCCCTACAAGGTCGGAATGGCCCAGTAATTCCTCATTCCTAGAACCCAGACCTGGTACCTGGTATGGGGGTAGCCATGCCGCTAAAAGCGGCATAGCTACCTCCATACTCGTAATGAGGCCCAAAGTCCACATTTCTTAGTGGAGCAAAGTAATTGTTTACAGCGTCAATGATGCCCTGGAATGTGTCAGTGGTGTTTTCAGGCATTTCAAACACAATGTCCCGTACAATTGGACCTAGTGAATGCATCAATATTCCTCGGAAGTGATGTTCCTCTTGCACACCAAAGGCGGCTATGTAAATGTTGGGCTCTTTGAGCCATCTCTTCCAGCGTGGTGCCAGGCTGCTGGTATCAGTTAAGTCAAAAGGTGGGACTGCCTGTAATTGCAGCGAATTATGACTCCCTTCTTCCCTAGTGGGTAGCGTGAGTGCAGGGGAGGGTGGCCTATGAGCCGAGGTGCTGCTAACTCCTTCTTCATCCGGCATGTTGTTGGCCTATGAAAAGGGAGTTGGGTGCCTTCTTTTGCTGTTAATTTCTAGACAGTGGAGGCAGGTAGCACCAGTGTGTATGCACTCTTACCTCCTTAAATGAAACGTTGCTGGGACTGCTTGTTCACAGGCTGCTGTGCGAGCTCTGGCGCCAATGATGCACTTTCTGGGCTAGAGCTTGGCAGGCCTTGCAATGGAGTTGTGCTGCAGGATGCTTGCCTGTGGTCCTAACGCTAGTTCTGGAAAATGGAGCACAGAGCTCCAGGGAACACAATGAGTCGTGCCTGGTGCCCGCATGATCAGCAGGCTTGCAGGGCACAGCTGGAGCACGCTGGCAAGTGGAAAGAATGCGTGCCGCTGCAGGCGGGTGTCACAGGCCAGAGCGGTAACAAAGGTGAAAGCAGGATGCTACATTGCTTTCACTGCGGCACGAGCAGGTGCTTGAAACCTCGTTGCCATTGTTAAATATGAAACCAGTCACTTAATAAAGGCCACCCAATGAAACACAGAGATCATGCGTGAGGGTGTGCTCTCATCTTTATTCTTCCAGGGTTAGGGATCGGCTGTGAGTGGTAGTCCGTCTTTTATATTGTTGGCCGTCCTGTTTTTTTGTATTGAAAATCTGGTCCCCCTAGGCTTTGGGGTATTGCTTTGAGCAAATAAATGTTAAGCTTTCAATGCCGCTTTTGTGTACTTGCCTAATTAGTTGCGGAATATCGTGTTTTCAGATGGGGAGCTGTTATCAGTGGCTTTTGGGTAGAGGGAATTTATGATGGGTTAAATATGTATATGAGATCAGACTAGGTCTAATGGAGATTACCACGTCTATGCATCCTTGTTCCATCTTTACTTTACTTTGTGAAGCTGTAGCTAAGCAGGCACAATAGGCACAGCCTAGCCTTCTATACCATTCATGTGTGCCTAGTATTAGGAAACAACAGGTAAGAGATAAAAACTCAGATGCATACGCATATTGATTTGGGAAACAAAACCGAATAGGAGTCGCTCAGAAGAAGAATGAAGAACCTGTGCAGAAAATACTGAAGAAAGAGTGCCTTCAAGCACCCACGTGTGATGTCAAGTAAACGTGGCTGGTTCAGTCCACATTGACACATTGGGGATATCTTGAGGCCACACCGTGCTGCGCTACCCCATGGGTGGACCTTCCCTGAATATTTTTAGGAATGTCCTTATCTGCTCTTTGATAAGCGACCATCGTCAACCAATGGCTGAAAGTAGCTACCAATGGCTTATGTTCTTTGTTCACTGGACCACAGGTGTCGAGGAGATATGAGGCCTTCTAATACACTGTCATTATTTCAACAGAGAGCTGTAAGGCTTGAACTGGATCCTGTGCAGGAAATGTTGGTTCTCCAGCGCTCACAGCATTGACTGGAAAGGCGGGCAGGATGATTTCTTGTTCCATATAAAATGGTGCTAAAATCTTAGGAGGAAAATCCAGGCTCGGGCATAGAACCACTGTACCTGGGAATGATCTCGAGAAGGGGAGTTCAAACACCAATGAGCCCAATTTGCACACTTGTCTTGCTGAAGTAGTTGACTTGAGGAACGCTGCCTTTGTTAACAACCACCTGAGTAGGCCTTGATAGCAATGACTCAACAAACCTCTGCCTTGAGCGCTTCCAAGACCAACGGCAGATCCCATACTGGAAAAATATTATTCCTTCGCTGATACTTTATCCCAAACTATCTAAGCAAATGCTGACCAACAATTCCATGATATCCAAATTATTCCAGGGACTTCGAAAATCTCGATCTGATTGCGGACCTTCCCTCAGAGATAAAACGGACAACCCTTGTGGAAGCCATCCTTCAGAAATTCCAAAGCCTTGACTAGGCCCGGTTATAAAAGAAACAGGTGTTCTTAAGACCTTTGCACCAATGATCTGTGTGAAGCTTAACCGAGTACAGCTACTCATTTTGACAGGCGCTGCCAGTGTAGGGAAATGTGTCCAATCTCCAGGCCAGGAGGCGAAGTCACTGAAGAGCTGCTTCCCACAAGAGCTGACACAGCAGTAGAGATGTGTGGCACAGTAGATGCAAAGGTTCCTTTGCTCCTATCCTCTGTAACAATGGAAACATGATTGTCTATGGTGATGATGGAGCAGTAGGAATGATCCTGGCACCACACTCCTTAAGTTTGGTTATGAACTTCACAGAAAGAGGAATTGGAGGGGAAAAAGATACCAACCAGCTTCACCATTCCAGTACCAGGGCATTCCCACTCCATGCATTTGGGTGAGGATACAATTAGCAGATCCTGGGAATAGGGCATTCTCGGCTACAACAAACAGACCCATCCAAGATTGGCCAAATCTCACAAAACAATATGAAGAAACACTGTCCTGTTTAGAGGAAATGTTAAGGAGGATGGTAAAATTCAGCTTAGCTGATCTTATGGACGTTCCTCACACCTGGAATATAAATCACCTTCAATTGTATTAAGCACCTTTCCACCCATAAGTCGATCGCCAGGGCACATTATGCCAGGGTCTGAGAAGGAGTGACTCCCTGCCTGTTGAGGCAAGCCTTGGTGACTTGATTGTCTGTTTTGACCAAGACACTCTTTAACTTAACCTGCTCTTGAAAACCCAGCAAGACATTTCAAACAGCCAACATGTCTCTCCAATTGGATGGTACCTAGGATTCCCGAGGGGTGCACATGCAATCTGGATGGTGTGCTATGGTTGTAATCACTCCTGGATCCAGGGTCTGAAGATTCTCTGGCTCCAGTCACCACTTCAAGGCTTCCTGTATTTCTGATCAAACTGGACTCATGGTCTCACAAACCTGAGTCACTGGCCGCCAATACCGGAGAAGGCGATGCCACAGAGGCTTTATTTATTTATCTATTTGCATTTTTAAAGCGCTCACACAGCCCGGGGGCATCTAGGTGCTGTTACAGGAATATGTCTTAGTTGCGTATTTACAATGCACTTAATACCCAGAGGTTTCTAAACGCAGACCCCGGGGATCAAACCTCTGCTGCTTTGTGTCGTCTTGTTTCCAAGGTGAGCAAATTGCCACTGAGCTATCGTCCCGGAACAATATATGCAGATGAAACCAAGTGACCACTGCTGTGCTAGACCACCATTCTGTGCCAGATACATCCCACCTGTCATTGAAGGAGAATTATGCACAGTTGAAGTTTACATTCCCTGTCCTGCAGAACGCGGCTAGAGTGAAATGTATGTTCTGGGAATAAACCAGAATTCTCTTGGCTGTGGTAATAAGGATGCCAAATTACTGTTGGTCTTCCCAAACTGGGATCAAAGCGATTTTGCCTGAAGGTAGGCAGCAGCTCGAACCAGAAAGTCATCTGGGTAAGGGAGAACACAAATTCCCTCCTGATGCAAAGAGACAACCGCACCCCTGGTCCTAGAACATCTGTAAGCACCCCTAGGCCAGTGGTCAAGATACATGGGAGGATTTTTATAAGTACAAGTTCATGCCATGCATCCTATACAATGTGGAAATTGACCAGATGTGAACTATGAATGGCTTTTACTTTGTGATGGGAACATTTAGAAATGAGATCTGAGACTACCTGCCTTGTTTCCTGTTAGGGTGATGCTGTATGAATTGGGTTTAGTTTCCTGGGCGGCGTTAGTGATATGGAAAAAACTTCAGATTTATTTAAAGGTTATTCATGTTTTTCCAGGAACGTTTTATTATGATTTCTTAAATATCTATTAAGGAGGGAGAATGGCTGCTTTAAACAATTGTATCCAGCAATGTGAAACAACACTTTATCAAATGACTGGGGAGGCAACAAAGGATTGATCTACTTATGTGATTACAACAAAGAAATTGTGGGAATATGGTTACATTAAAAACGAACTGTCCTTAAGGAAATATGCTGCTCATGAAGAATACATCAAATTCATTAGGAAATGAGGTTACCTACTGAAATATTTAATGATATTCCCCTGTCCAAGTTTTAGAGCCATTTCTATGAGATTAAGATTTAATCTCTTAGATATTTTAGAAAGAATGGTCCCCAGACATGAGATCCCTAAAGAGATGGGAATTTGCTGTGTGTGTAAGAAACGCAGGGATTTGAAAACTGCCAAACATTTGATTATCTATTGTTCTGGCATCTCAGCATATGGAACATCTTGGGAAAAGTGTGTAGAAGTCTTCACATTTATCCTCAGAGGAACTTTGTGAAAGAATTAGGATGGGGCAACTCACTTCTTTAGTTTTTGATGTAGTGCGATTTATTATCATTATCTATTAATGCTTAGGGGGAAATAACTATTGATGTTTCACACAAAATCCTTTTAACATATTAAAATTGTCTAGCATATGTGGCAGTATGGATTTTATATATGTTTTATATGGTGGACAATGAATTGTGTTAATGAATGCGAGCGTACTATGAGGAGGCCTAAAAGTCTAGCATTTTCTTTTCTTTTTGTTTTTGCATATGTTCTGTTTTCTTGTTGAATTGTGAAAGGTTTTGTTTTAAACTAAGACACAATAAATAAATAAGTATTTGGAACTTATAGTTATGAAACATCTATGAAGAAGTGGAGACAGCATGCTGGTCCGGGGGCACCGGAATGTGGAGATATGCATCCTGGAGATCCATAGAAATAAGCAGCCCCCTGGAAGACTGTCATTCCAGCTGCTGACGAGTCAATATTTTGAAGTGAGGACTTGGAACAAACTTGTTCCATATCTTCAGTTTCAGGATGGGCCTGAATTCCCCTCGATTGAATACAATCCTGTTGCCTTTTGACCACTTGGGGCAAGGCTTTTCCTTTATTGTCAGTAATGGTTCTGCTTCTTCCAGCTGTGCTGCTACCTTCTCTTTGCCGGTTGGGAATGGGGATCTTAAAGGGTCTAATTCCAGAGGATTGTTAAGAAATTCAATGCAGTATCCCCTTTGGCCAGCTTGTCGGATACTGTTGATACCTGGTTTGAAGAAGATATGGCAATCTGTTGTCGCCATGGGATTGCGGATGAAGGCCAGACCCACGACTCATCATGCCATATGATCTAATGAAGTGGAGGAATCATAACATCCCACGGAGAAAGCTGCTCTTCAACCTCAAGGTCGGCTCGGGAAATATCCTATCCCAGGGCTGCCTGCAGCTTGTTTTTCTCCAGCCTTCCAGAATAATCCGACCTGGGAAAATCATGTTTCCTTGCTCAATGGATTCATCGACAGCCTCATTACATTCTGGTCCAAGTAGCGGAGCCTGGTGGAATTATACCAGGAACATGACAGGGTGTGAAGACACAAGTGAAGGACAAGCATGCTGGCAACTCATAGTCCCAACAGTGGGCACATAGCCAAAGGATGCCTGGAGGCTGAGTCTCTCTCCTCACACTCAATCTCCCCATCAGTAATCCTATGCCGATAGCTTTGGCTCATCGGTTGCTCTAAAAACCAGCACTGGATCATCTACCTACCTATGAAATGGATCCACTCAAGAGCGTTTCATACCCTAACCCTCATGTCTCCCAATTTGCATAGACGGGTGGACTTTTCAATTGAACAAAAATATTTCTGGAGAAGAAACGAAGATACAGTGTCCACCTGCAGGGCCGGTGCAAGGTATTTTGATGCGCTTGGTGAACTGTCTGATAGATGCCCCCCAACTTGACCGCACAGCAGCCTCCAACACCCTGTAGATAGAAAGGGAATTTGCCATATGTTCAGAAAGTATGCGAAAGAGACGTTTCCAAATTAAGGCCGGGATGATGGAAAGGAAAGTAGTTACATCAAGTAATTACGAGAGAGATGTGAAGTATGTGCAGTCACCATATGCATGAATTGGTGAATGAGGAGATAAGGGTATGACTTAGTGTACCATTGTGCATTGTCGGTAGAGGGGTGGGAGGAAGATGAGATATTAGGGTAGTAGAGGATGGGAAACATGGCGAGAGAGAATGGGAACGTGATACATGGAGAGTCCCTAGGTGTTCATCAAGTTGCGAGGGAGGAAATGGAGTATGTGGAAGGAGTGGATGCAGGGCTGCAGGCATTAGAGAAAGGGAGGAGAGAATATATTGGGAACTGGAGTTAGAGGAATGAGTACCGAGTGAAGAACTGCAAAGTGTTGGGAGAGGGTGTGGGGGAAAGGAAGGAGAAATGATGGATAGCAGAAAAGAAGAGAGCCTCATTGTAAAGACGAGGGGGAAAACAGACCTAAGGGCAGAATCAGTGAACACAAAAGAACACAGTGTTCAAACATTGTCAAAATGAAGAATGACAGCAGTGCTCTGCGGCACCTCTTTCATGTGCACCTTTAACAACCCCACTATATCACTACCACATGTGATTCTGGATAGCAGCGACTTAGAATCACGGAACATGTCTATTAGATCCCAATCAACAATGCATTGGACGTCAGAGATGAAAAGTCATCATAAACAAACAAAAATACTTCCAAAATAAACAAAGTTGTGAGCATCCCAAACATGTGAACATATGTATAAACACAAAGTTTTAACTTTTGCCCTAAATTGGACTACATGGTTTTTGCCCAAAACATTGCACATCCAAATGACTGTCTTATAAATGAAGGCCAATCCTAACTGAGAGAAACAGAATAATTTAGCTGAAAAGCATTCAAGTTATACTAGGATCAATCTGAACTGATCAGTCAGGCTATTGGAGGCCTGATCCTAATTGGTGTCTGCCACTTGGGAAAGACCCAAACAGGAACCCTAATGTGATGATATGATAAGTTATGCGCCTGTACACACGTGTTTCCAGGCATGATAAAACAAGGGAGGGAAGACAAAGGGTGGACAAGACAAACAATCTTACTGGGCCGTGTATCATTCAGATCGTGCAAGTGTGAGAACGAGAAGTGCAAGGAGAAAGGGAGTGGGGAGTGCAATGTAGAGGGAATGGAAAAACCGGGCAGCAATGCTCTGAGTATTTGCAGCCAGGGCAGCGCGGCTCTGGGTAGTGCAAGGAGAACAAGGGACTGTAGGGTTGCAATTACAGCCCCTATGTGCGTGGTAGCGTGGTAGGCCCGGAGGCAGACCGATCAAGAAAGAGCCTGGTACCCAGTGAGACACTGAGGGTAGCCAGGCAACCAGTCAGTACAGCAGCCAGGTAGGTGAGCAGGGGAGGGATAAAGAGAAAACAGAGGAGAAGAGGAAAGTTTTGAGCTTCTTCCAGAAATTTAGGTGGTCTGGCTCAAGTTTAACAGGGGTAGGGAGGCCATTCCAGAGGGAGGCACCTGCAGAGGAGAGAGATCTACCCCCACTCTTTGCCTGCAGAAGTGTCTAACCCTTAGAGAGTTGGAGGTAGCTGAGCGGAGGGCTCGAGAAGGAAGGTATTTTGGAAGAGATTGTTGGATGTAAACCCTGCCAAAAGCTCAGATTTGAGGAAGGGCAACAACAGTGCGAAGAACTATCTGCCGCTATATTATGCATATTTCAACTACCAACAAATGTTCTGCTCATTGACATGTCAACACAAACCAACGTCTTCATGTCCCAGTGTGCGCAAACAAGCTCGACTCGTTTTTTTCAAAATACTTATGCTGTTTAGTCGCAAGTGGCATTTATAAAGCGCACAAACACTGAGAGGCACCGAGGCACTATTACAGAGACCAGTTACATGCAGACAGAATATAAATTACAATTACACACAGGCAGAGTTAAACAGGAGGTAACCTTTGTTGGGCTCCCCAATTTAGGAGAACAGCCACATTTTGAGAGCGCTCCGTAAGACCCAGTAAGATTCTTCAGCTCTCAATGTAGGCAGGCAAAAGTTCCAGTGTTTAGCTGCCATGGAAGGAGAAACCTGCAATACCAGTATAAAAACCTGCAAATATTGCTCTTATTACAGACGAGTTGCAACATCACAGATTGAAGGACCCACCTGTGTCACTGCGTCCTTTTATTATTGCAAGGTTTTCGTCTTGTTTTCTCTAATGTTGCTTCACATCAGAGAATGTTGGTTTGTCACAAATCCCTCGACACGTGTTTCCCCAATACAATCAATTGGTTCTTCAGGAGGGTTAGTCTAACTTACAGACATTTCGCATAATCATCTCTAAATGGAGAAAAACCATAAAATATATTCATTTCACTCTGACAAGTTGCCACTTCTGGCTAATAGTTAAATTGTGATTGCTAGATTGGAAGGGGCCCGTATTGCCGTGCTTATTAAAAGAAATGCCAGTGTCAATGTAATGTTAAATGAAAACACAACACAAATTAAAGTCACATATTGTTTCTAATAGCCTACTTAGCTGTTCGTGGATGATTGATTAATTAATTTGAAAGAAGGCATACATTCTGTCCTTCAAAATGAGAAGAAGACCAATGTTTGTCTAGTGTTAACCATAATAAAACGTCAGGTACACATGTTTGAGACAGTGAACAATTTTCTTGTGATTAGTTTACTCATGTGTGTGATATACATATGAATGGAAATTTAATTTAGTTCCTTTAGTTGTGCTTCTGTATTTCTCTTGCAAATATTGCCAATATGATTATTCTCCCCTCACTGGGCTTGATCTATATCCAGTGTTTACAGAATTTCGAGTTGTCCCTGTTAACATTTTAGTAACAGGTTTAACATTAATTTCATATTTTTACTATGGATCTTAGTATAGTAGTGGATTGTAGTTACTAAATAGTTTTGAGTAAATCTTACCTGATTCTGGGGTACATAAACGCTCTTAGTTGTGGAAGATACGCGCCAGCATGATAACCGCGGCTATTTTGCAGTGTGTGGACAAGATGGCTGCCTATTTAAAGCAGCGTGATGACGCGGCACGCTATTTGCCAACGTCACTGCGTCATCACGCCATCCGCCATTTTGAGTTGGGAAACGGCAGAGTGTGATTATATATCGGAAAATGTATGTATTGAAAAGCGGTTTACCTATAGATTGTCTATTTGATGCTGGGTGTTAAACTATTTCTTATATGTGTATCAGTAATTATTAAAGAATATTTATAAATGCCCTCCATTGGAAAAAACACTTTTTTGTGAATTTGAATGCCATGCCTTACCATCACATTGATTGTCTTAAATATCAAAGAGATGAATATTGCTTCACATCAAAAAACAATGGTAGTACATATCTCTACTTAGAAAAATGGACTAAGTAAATACACTTTTGTTGTTCATCATAAATAATGTATCATTTCAGAATCTGAGTTTAAAACTGAGAGACAACAATCCGCTAAACAAATCCATTTTGCTTCACATTGAGAATTTTTTCCCAATTGCCGCCTCTCACTGGCTTGTGTATTTTTTCAATGCCAAAAGTTTTTACCAGTTTGATCTTATCATGGCCATGCTCCTGATAGAAATGTTGTGCCAGTTGATGCCTGGTTTCTTTGTTTTTAAGTGTCCTCAAATGTTCTGCAATTCTTATCTTTAGTTGACGGATTGTACTCCCTATGTATAATTTTTGACATAAACATTGTATTCCATAAACTACAAATTTGGAGTTAGAGTTTATGAATTCCCTAATTTTATGTTCTTTTCCATTTGGTAGGTTTATGGTTGTTTTCCCGTTGGCTGAGAAGGGACACATCATGCAAGTACTGCATTTGTAGTTGCCCTTCAGATTCTGTGGGTTCCAGAGTTGTGGTTATCCTCTTTGCATGTTCTTGGGTTGAAAGTGAGATGGACATAGTAGATTCTTTAGATTCTCGGCTTTGCGATATGCTATGCATGGGGTGTTGCTCAGGTATTCTGTGAGGTCTTCATCGCCTTTCAATATTGGCCAGTGGTGAGACAGGATTTTTCGAAGTTGGTGTGCCTCTGAGTTGTAGGTAGTGATAAATCTGACCTCTTTGGAGGTTGCTGATTTTTGTTTCACTTTGTTTCGCAACTGTTCAGATCTTGTTCTAAACAAGGTTTTGTGAAATGCTACGGTTCTTGGTGTCATAGCCCTAACTTGAACTTTTTGTTTTGCTTGTGCTGTGTGTTTTTCCAACTCATTGTTTTGAGTGCAATTCCTTTTTATTCTCAGAAATTCTCCATAGGGAATATTGGACTTGATATGTTGCGGGTGGTTACTTGTTGTGCGTAATGTGCTGTTTCCAGCTATGGGTTTCACAAAAAGGGTGGATTGAATGGTATTGTTGTCTATGTAGAGTTCCAAATTAAAATGTTTTATTCTATCAGTGTTCTCTTGCATGGTAAATTTCAAGTTGTACGTGTTGTTATTGAGATATGCATGATATTCCTTGAGACTTTGTTGTGAGCCATTACAAATAAGGGAGATGTCATCAATAAATCTGCCCCAATATATGATTCTGTTATGATCTGTGAAGAATGGATGCTGCCAGGCATGTTGAAGTTCATAATGGCCCATGTAGAGATTAGCATACGCTGGAGCAAATTTAGCTCACATGGCCGTTCCTTGCTTGTGCCTGAAGATTTCACTGTTGAACATGAATATGTTGTTTTGTAACCTGAAGTTTAACATTTTTATTATCATCACATTTTGTTGGTGGTAGGATATTGACCACATCTTTAAAAAGTGGTAAGTGGTGTTGATGCCTATGTAAAATGTTGATGTATAGAGATGTGACGTCAAATGTTACCAAACTAAAGTTGGGTTCCCAGGTTACTGAAGTAAGTTGCTGGATTACATGTTTAGTTTCCTGTATGAATGAGGCAAGTGCAGATGCTATCGGTTGAAGATGCTTGTCGATATATTCAGATATGGGTTTAGTCAGAGAATCAATTCCATTTATGATTGGTCTTGTAGGGGGTAGTTGAGTGAATGATGTATGGATCTTAGGGATGAAATAGACAGTTGCCATGATGGGGTATGGTGTTTTCATAAAGTTACTTTCATCTTCCGATAGTAAATCTCGATTGAACCAATGGTTGTTCATAGTATTCCATTCTTCAATAAGAGTGGACAGAGGATTTGCTGTTAATTTCCCATAGCAGTTGGTGTCTTTTAGGTGTTGATTTGCCATGGTAATATAATCTTGAGTTTTGAGGAGTACTATTTTGCCTCCCTTGTCTGCTTGTTTTGTAGTGATGTCCTGGTTTTTGCCAAGTTCTTGTATGGCTTTAGATTCCATGTAGGTCAAATTATATTTGATCGGTTTCTTTTTGGTCGCAACAAATATCCTTTTCTCAGATCGTTTGAAACTAATTTGTGCAAAATATCTATTGCATTTTCCGTTGTTAAATGAGGATTACATTTTGATTTAGGTTTGAGAGTTGTTTCCTATGCCAGTCCTAAATCCAAATTTAGGTCTAATGCAAAGGTTTGCAAAGTATGGATTTCAGTGATTTCCTGTATATTCATTAGGTCCATTGTGTCTTCTACAATTGATGTTGTTAATTCTGATATTGGTTGTACAACCTCAATTTTTTGTTTTTTGTTTTTGGTAGAGAACTTTTTTTTGAGCTTCAATCTTCTACAGAAACAAATCCAAATTTGTATGGAAATAGTCCGTATGGCTTGAGGGGCAAAAGCAGAGTCCCTTGTTAAGAGCTGAGATCGAATGAGGGGTGAGTTCTGTGCCTGTTAGATTAATAACCACTGCAATATGTGTCTCTTCCAATCTAGCAATCACAATTTAACTATTAGCCAGAAGTGACAACTTGTCAGAGTGAAATGAATATATTTTATGTTTTTTCTCCATTTAGCGATGATTATGTGAAATGTCTGTAAGTTAGACTAACCCTCCTGAAGATCCAATTGATTGTATTGGGGAAACACATGTCGAGGGATTTGTGACAAACAAACATTCTCTGATGTGAAGTAACATTAGAGAAAACAAGAGGAAAACTTTGCAGTAATAAAAGGATTTATTTTTGTACAAAACAAATGTTATTTAATGGCCATCATTGCTATTAGTTGGGACGCAGTGACACAGGTACTTCCTTCAATTTTAGCATTTCCACAGTACATTGAGCAGCCTCAGTGGAAAAGCGCCATACCCTCGCAGCCCAACGGTCGTTCAGTTTAAATCAACAGCTTAAAATAGGAGCTCGACATTGGTTGCAATAAGGCTGCAGTAGTTCTATTTTTTATTTTTTGTTTTTATTTTTAAATCTATTTATTGGCATTTCTTAGTCATTAATAGCATAATAATTAGTTATTTTCTGTTTCATGTCCACATTCTGGAAATCATGGTACATATTAAGTTAACTTTATAGAACAAGTAACAAATACAAACTGTCTTCATGCATTTAACAGTTTGTAGCCTCTTCTGCAGTCTAGGGGTGGTTTGCTGGCATTTCAATGCCCGTTGTTGTAGTAGTTGTGAGGGCGAGTCGGTTTATTGTACTCTTTCTGCAGTGCAACATTGCGCCTCTTTTACGGAGGCATGTCATCTGATGGGAGGAACATGTCTCTAACTATTGCTTTCCATGCCTCGAATTTGACGTTGGTGTCTTCCTCTGCCCTAGTAGCCCCCATGCCCCATGCATCTGTTTCTGCGGCTGCCCATCGTTCCATTTCCCTTTTCCATCCTGCATACTGTGGGCCCCTTCTTTTTTTCCATGACATTACTATCTCTCTTTTTGCTAATATGCATGCCATGTCCATTACCCTCACTATGTGCTTGATATTGCTCAGCCTTGGGTCGTCGCCTAGGAGGCATTCTTTCGGGGTCCAAGCATAGCACTTAATTCCATCTTTCTTACATGCCTGTTCTATGGTTGTCCAGAAGTGACTCGTCTTCTCGCATCTCCAGAACATGTGCATCAAGTCAGCTTCTGCGCAGTTGCACCACGGGCACTGCGGCTCTGTCTGCCTTCTAAAGCTTGCTACTTTTTTGGAGGTCATATATGTTCTGTATAGGATGTTTGTTTGCATTAACATGAATCTAGCATTTCTGGACACTTCTTTAGGGTGTTTCAGTGCCCTTTCCCACTCATTGTCAGTGATGTTTTCTCCGATGTCTGTTTCCCATTTACTTTTTAGTGCTATGCGGCGGGGGTTAGGCCTGTCATTTAATTGAGCGTAGAGTCTTGACACTGGCTTCCATCCGTCGCTCAGATTGTACATTTCTGTCACTAGGGGGGTTGTTGTTGGCTCATCTGGCCAGTCTTCCCACCTTTTTCTGGCCACTTGTTTAAGCTTCCGATACCACAGAAATTGTCCCATTGGTAACCCCTCCTTCTCGTGCAGCGATTCCAATTCTCTGAATTCCCCCTCCTCGTACATATCTCCCCAGGTGTATATACCCATTCTTTCCCACTGCCTGATGATGCTGAGGTCGGTTTGTGTTGTTCCCATCTCTGCCACAATTGGTATCTCAGGAGAGTAAGGATTCTCCAGGTGTGTAATGGCTTTGACTCTTCCCCATATTTGCCTGCCGAGGTTAGCTATCATTGGTATGCTGTGGGTGTGGCCTCATGATATCCACAGTATTTCTTTCAGGACTACAGGTTTGATCAAGTCTCGCAGGAGGCCTGTCTCATTTGTGATGTCATCTGACAGCCATCTAGTGACGTGGCTCAGTTGAGCCGCCAGATAGGACCTTTCAAAGTCTGGGAGCTGTATGCCCCCAACTCTGTGTGGTAGGGTCAGTGTAGTCCGTGCTATTTTATTGTGCGCCTTTCCCCATATAAAATCTCTGATCAGGGCATCTAGGTTTTGGAAAAAAGGTGGTCTCACGTAATAGCAGACATTCTGGAAAAAATATAAATATCTTGGTAGGATGATAATTTTAACTATCAATGCCTTCCCCATTATTGATAGCGGGAGTTTGGACCAGAACTTTGTTGAGTTGCAGAGTCCCTGTGTTACCGCCATTGTATTATGCTCGTGCATGAGTTCTGGTGTGTGCCTGATCCTAACTCCCAGGTACTTGAATGTGTCAAGTTGCCACGGTATCCCCACCTCAGGTAGGTTTTCTATTGTTTTGCCCCTTAAGCCCGCTACTGGGAACATGCAAGATTTTTGTCTGCTGAAGTGTATCCCTGAGTAGCGTGCAAAGTTATCCAGTACTTCTAGGATTGTTGGGGCATTGTTCTGAGGGTCCCTCAGATAGAGCAGGACGTCCTCTGCATGGTATCAGGTAATATTATCCCCATATACATGGTCGCCGTAAATAATATCGCTGGTAAAAGGTTGTGGCGATATTATATGGGTGACCATATATATGGGGACAGGGGCAAAAAAAAAAAAAAAAAATTGGGGGTTGCGGCAATTTTTCGGCGATATTTTTGCATGGCGAGATTTTTGTGGCGACATTATTACATGGAACCCTCTGCATACAGTGATATGACGTGATACCTCTGTCCTACCCGTATCCTGGCATCCCAGAACTGCTTTCTTATGTAAATCGCAATTGGTTCAAGCCCCAGAATGTAGAGCATAGGTGATAGAGGACAGCCCTTCCTAGTTCCCCTCACTATTTCCCAAACCCTCGATACCATTTTGCCCGTTTTTACCCTTGCTGTGGGACTATTATATAATATTTTAATCCATCTAACAAATCCTTCCCCGAATCCAAATTCCCGAAGTGCCTCTATGAGCCACTCCCAGTAGATGGAGTCAAATGCCTTGATGGCATCCAGTGACATCACAGCCAGGTGTTCTTGGCCCCCCTCTGTTTGTGCCATGATGGCTGCAGTAGTTCTATAACCCATTAGTTGCAACATCACTACTGACCTGTAATAAGAAAATGGCATCTGAGCTGCTCTGTAATCAGTTATTGGGCTTCACTTGTGATGTCACATACCTGCTGCTTCAGACCACACAGAGCATAATTCAATCTGCCACTTCAGCAGTTAATTAAAGAAGTGACAAGATTTACAGATCCCTTTCTAGTACAAGGCATAAAATAAGCAGTGTTGCATAGCAATTTGCTATGCAATTCTGTAGGTTTGCTAATCAGATGGACACCTGTGTAGAAGAGTTAGCTATTCAAGTTGCCCTCTTCAATGAAAACACAGCTCACCCTGCATTCCTCTCTTGCCTTCGGTGCTCTCTTCACCCTCTTTTCTCTGTACCCTTTCAAGTACTAATCAAGAGGATGTGCAGCAGTATTCATCTCCTACACTCCTAAGTACTTAAGGCATGTGTGGGAGTGCAAGGCAAGAATTTATTTTTCAAATTGAAAACCAGAAGTAATCGGGATGATGACTTTTATTACGCTTTCTGTATCCTTTCTGGCAAAGACCAGTATGTGTCAACTTAGCGACAGTCATGCAATTCCATTCCTAAAATGTAAGTTGTTACATAATGCATAATTACAGTATTGATACTGTTAAACACTCATCTCATGCTTTACAGTAAAGTTTAGGTTAGTAGTGTATCGGAATTCCATAGTGCCAACTATATTTCATTTTGTTGGGGAAAATGCATCATATGGACGAGGGACCACTTTTGAAAATGTACATCATCACATGATCAAATGATTTTGATGGCAAACCTAGTTGTGTAACCTGCAGGTTGCATTCATCTTGCAACTCGTGCGCAACTCATGAGCGATCCTATACTCCTTGACATTCTATGTTATCACCCTGTTGCTTTATACCAGGTACCCTGAAAGTGAGATAACCACAAACTACAATATTCCAGCTAGTTTGTCAAGTTCTCTGTCTGATACGGAATCCACTCTGCTTAGTCTTTATTTCCTCTTACATGATGAATACACAAAGTGAACTAGATGCTTATGCAAAGTAGTGATAATAGTTCCATTCAGTCCGTACATATACAGATCTACTGCAATACCAAACACTGCAGTTAGGCTCCAGAGCTCACTTTGCATTATGATTATATTATATATTACTACTTGTTTTCAGAGACTTTTTATCATATCTATTTATTTGTGTCCATTGATGCAGCTACCTTTTTTCATTTTACAGACATTCATCTATGGTTCACAAAGTCTTTTTACCCACTCGCACAGTCGAGCAGATTTTATGAAGGGCGATCAGCATTTACCAGACATTTTTTAAACTTATATTTAACATTTACTTTGTTTGCAGTAAATGGCAAACACAAGTTCACTGTGCATGGCTGGATTCTGGGCGGCGAAGTGTGCCAAACAAAGTGGGTTTATAGTGACATGCAGCATTTTACAGAAATCATATTTTAAATTTGTTGTCATGCGTTGCTTTTAGGTTGAATAGGTAAACTAATTTACCCGACCTGTAGGTCTAGCTGAAGTTTAAAGAATTTGCAAGGCCTCACTCCTCTCACTAACGTCTTATTTCACCGGTATGCAAAACTGCTGTATTATTGCTCATTTCATCTCTTGGGTACAAATACCTTCTGGTGACTAACAATATTAGTACAAAATTGCTAATTAAATGGGTCGGTTTGCTAATCAAACATTTTTTAATTAGCAAACTCTGCTAATCAATTTTTGTAAACTAATTTATGCCTTGTAGTATACTCGCTTTCTGTGACACTTTACATGATTAAATGATAAGGAACTGTTATGATAGTGCGTTTATTTTGTGCAATGGTGGAAATTAACACATGATATCAGGACTCTGCAAGGTATTGCTTATTTTAAACCACAGAACGAAAAGAAATGCATTTTTATTATACTGCTCAAACTATTTTTCCGTAACACATTAGAAGCTGCATAATGGATGTATTTTAATTCAAACAGTTCCTACATTTATTAACTGTATCAGCAACTGGAAGAGATCTTACAATACATTAAGCACAAGGGTAGGTATTAAAGGGGATGGCATTGTGTGGCCATATATTGCAATAAACAAAATACCCACTTCCATATGTTAAAAGGATATTGCAAGTCACCTTGAAGATCCACAATCCTATAAAGGAACTCAGCCTTTGTCATGCTTCCTGTTTGGTCTCAGAACTCCTCACTGACTTACAATATCACTATAAGGTAGGTAGGGGGTACTTTATCCCATATATTATATTGCTCCTTGTTCACAAGAGATATTCTTTCACCTTTGACACGCCTGGTCCCTGGGTATAGGTATAAAAGTTGGCGCTGTCGCTTCTGTCACCTTAGAGGTTAAGAAAGAGTCATCAAGCTGCAGGGCTAACGCTCAAGACCAGGCTCCCCCTGGAAATGGCAGGCCCCATTCAGCATGCCCTCGTCATTCACAACCCCTTCCCATTTAAGGAAGACTCAACCCCCAGGGGCAGCGCAAGCAGGGCCATGTTCGTCACCATGTTCACCACGCTGTAGGTGTAGTTACAGTGCTCTGCCGGCCCAGCATACAGAATAAGAGCCTTTCAACCTTAGCGCTAGTAATTGGTCCCCACGTCTTGGGGTTGGAGGGAGCAGTGACTCTGACAAAGTAAGCTTAATACCGTTCACTAAGTGGTAATTTACTGTATCAGCTCCCCATTGGCTACCTTCCTTTGTTCTGCTATGCAGAGGCTGATAAACCTGCCCAGTGACTAACTGCAACCACTCACTACTCCCTCCATTGCAGTGGCTAGGATTTTACGACAGCATGAAGTAGCGCAATCGGGCTGATGATGGGCACATATTTTCTAAAGAGACACCAGTTTTTAAAATGTGCGTTTGCTGGCTAAACACAGATCGGTCCAAAAGACGCTCATTAATCACGGACACGTTTCATACTGCTTTCAACTCTATGGTGTGATGCAGTGATCATGGTTGCAGATTAATGAAGTTGAGCATCATATTATGCAACCTTAATGAAGTAACCTGGGAAATTACCTATTGAAGTTTGCATTTGAGAAACATATTCACCATCTTAATGAATGTACCACAGAACTGACCCAACTGAAGTCCTTTACCTACATTGCACTGAATTCATTCTTTCCATTGCCTATTTAACTTATTGAGCTATGTACTTCTGGGGTACAAAACTGCAGCAACTGAAACTATTCCCCAAAAACATATTTACCATTTTATTTCAAACCTCACCAGCTCAATGCATTTTTGTTTGTTTGGCAGGTGGATTTTCCCAGCAGACGTCAAGGGGGCCTCAAACATAATTTTCAAATAAATCCCCACTATCTTCTGCTGACTCTGATGCTCACTAGCAGAAGACAGACTGCTAATTACTCTACCTTTCCAAAAATCACTAGCCACACGGTCTAAGGCTCGATCAGGCAGTGTTACAGCAAAGGCCGCACTCACTTAATAGACAGGTTGAGTGAGGGAGGAATTAAGAGAGGCAAAAAGGTAGATATAAAGATTTAGGGAAGCAATTATAGTAAGAACGAGTGTAGAATGATAGGTACATAAGGTAAGAGAGATAGGAAGTGAATAGAAATTGGTGCAATGCAATTAAAAATATAAAGAGAAGAAATACTGTGCAGGCATGTTGCAACATATAAATAGGATTGATAATAGGATCGAGCATACAGACCTTACGTACAGTGAATATTACCGACCTTCTCCTTCTGCACACATCTAAGCACACACATCTAAGCACTGCAGTGGCGCCAATCACCAACTGTCTCCTACACACATCAAAGGACTTCAGCAGGAGCCTGAAGGAGCCAGCCCAAGGAGGACAGGCGCTGTTCGGCAAGTTCGTAAACAGCAGTATTTGCGCGTGCGTGGGCCTGAACTGGCTCCAGCCCGAGCTCTGATATGATTTATTGATTTATTATGTTTCCTCCTCTCCCAGGGTCCCATGACCTGCCAGTCACCTTGGATTCCTGACGGGTTAATTGTAATTTGCAGAGCTTGCCCTGCAAACAAATTAAGCAATATAGCATTTTTGTTAAAACCAAAGTTAACTACTTCTGGCCTGAGCTGCAAGCCTGCAATAACAGTGTAATCTTCCAGGTGTTCGTTGGATGGCCGCCACGAGAGGCACAGTGGGCCTCATTACGACCCTGGCGGAACGGGTTAAACGGCGCCGTAAAAGGTGACGGCGCCGTTCAACCCGTTCCGCCACATTACGAGGTCCCCTTGCGGGACACGTTAAGCACGCCTGGGAAAACCAGGCGTGCTTACCGCGTCCCGCGAGGGGAAGAGGGAGCAAACAACGGGCCATCTCGTTATGGCCCGTTGTTTGCTCCCTCTCCCATTCCCATTCAGCCCTATGGGGGCTGAAATGGGAATGGGGAAGGACCGTGTCTGGGTCCTTGAGGGAGGAATTACCGGGCCATCCGAACTCGGAATAGCCCGGTAAGTCCTCATTCCGAGGACCCGGACACGGATGCGATTTCGGCGGCAGCCATGCCGCCAATAGCGGCATGGCTACCGGCCGAACTCGTAATGTCCCTAAACGGGCTCTGCAGCATTCATACCGAGAAAACACAGCAGAAAAGATGTGTTCAATGTAAAGGAGGTGTGCTAAAAAATGCCTTAAATGCTGCCTTAAAATTGTGTGCTCTAGGCGAATGACTAACCTCGTCTAATGAATACACCGGCCCTACCCACCTGTCCTGATTGTTGAGGAGCCGTGCCTACTCCTCTGAAATGTTTTAAGATTCATTGCAACTTTTCCTTCAATTGTTTCTACCTCAATCCATAGATGTAAATGGCAATGTAGACGTGTGCCTTAAATGTTCACATTCACCCCAAAATTCCCTTGAATGACTTGATGGCTAGGGATGCATTAGAACAACAAATACTACACTTTGCAAATAGTACATTCATAGTTTCTATCATGCCAGTCAGCTCAGATGTTCAAATACAAATTAAATCAAAATTGGGGAAACCCAGCTCTTGGTTTGTGCTGTCAGTTGCAAACTTAAAAGGTGCAGATCCAGCCCATCAGCAACAGCAGATGTCAGCTAGCAGATGAAAGTTAACCCTGTGCTAAGTGTTGTATGGACAATTCTGAAATAATTGGTGAAAGGGTGAAGTAAAATAATATCCAGTTAAAGGCACTCCAAATGTCACGACACAACTATCTACATAATTACTTTTAATGTAAAAGGTAAACTGTAAAGGGGACTTGCTTAAGGGAACAATGAAAGTATTGTTTTGTCATATAAAACAATATAAAATTGGGAGAACACCATGGGGTGCATGACGACATGGCTGGCTTCATCTGAGCTCTGCAGCCCTCCTAGCATTTCATAACCATATATCACTGTTTCAGCTGTTAAATTGGAGAAATTACACTTGCGGCTGATGCATGTAGAGTTGGGGGACAAAATGAGCTCAGACAGTATGCATAAAGCTTGAAATCTTAGCCAAGAGACCAACCATGGATCCGACTATCAGTGCACATTTTAAGAGGTGAGAATCATGGAGGAGGCGGTGGTGGTGTTGGGTGCGGGTAGAGTGGGTGGTCCTCTGTTCCTGGTTTTCCCCCTGCAGGGCTGACACTCGGCTCACTATGGGTTTGCATCAGAGTGTATGTGTGTGTTTGTGTGTGTCCACACTCTCACATGTGTGGGTCTGACTGGGGGTGTGGGCATCTGGGTTTGAGTGTGAGCATATGTGCAAAACATGCATGTTTGTATTATGTATTTGTCTGGTGTGGCAATGACAATGTGGATTTCTGTAGGCTCAGACACATCCCCATACAAGTGATTTACATTGACCATATTGCTTGCATAGAGACAGATTTTGGCGGCAACCTCATGCAAATGATTTACAGGGACTGTTCCGACTGATATAGATAGTTTTTGGCTGCTTTCGAATACAAGTGATTTGCAATGTCCATTATTACTGGTGAAGATAGATTGTGACTGCAGCATCACACACATGATTTACAGTGACCATTATTACTGACATAGACGGATTGTGGCCACAGCCTCATGCAAGGGGTTTGCAGTGACCATTATTGCAGGATCAGACAGATTGTGGCACCGGCCTCATGCAAGTCTTTTACAGTGCCCTTTTTAATTGTCATAAATTCTGGCCACTACCCCACGCAAGTGATTTACAAGGATCATGATTACAGGCATAGACAGAATGTGGGTGCAGCCTCATGCAAGTTATTTACAGTGATCTTATTTATTGGGCTAGATTGTGGCCACTACCTCACACAAGTGGTTTACAATTATCATGGTTACAGGCATAGACAGATTGTGCTGCAGCCTCGTGCATGTGATTTACAGTGAGCTTTATTACACACATAGGGCCTCATTACAACACCGGCGCTAAACCATGGCACTATTAGCATCATGGTTGGTGCCAGTGTTGTGACGGGTCCGCCATGGTTCAATGGGGAATTACCACCCCATTCCAAGGTTGGCGGGGCGGTAATTCCGCATTGAACCATGGCCCTTCCCCATTCCCATTTTCGCCCCATAGGGCTCTATGGGAATGGGGAAGGCGCTAAGTACGGTACCGCAAATTGCGGTACTGTACCTAGCACCAAGGTCCCTTTGCAGGTCCCTACTTTAACGGCTGGTGTAGACCAACCGTTAAGGTCGGGTCCCGCAAAGGGACCTCGTAGAAAGGCGCTAAGTGTTTAACGGCTCCGCAGCCTTTTATGGCGCCGTTAAACACTTAGCGCCAGGGTCGTAATGAGGCCTATAGACTGATTGTGAACACAGCCTTATGCAAATGCTTTGCAGTGATCATTATTTCTAACAAAGATAGATTGTGGTCACAGCCTCATTAAAATGTTGCAAATAGCTGCAGAGTACTGTTGGTGAAATGGAGTTTAATGGATTTTCTCATGTGTTAGCCTAGAGCACCAATTGCAAATTGTAGGGTTTTTCCACACCACAAAGTGGGCTCTAAAATGCACCAGTTAAACACATTATTTTAAACATTTTATCAGGGAGAACCCACCAAGCCCTCTACGTTGTGTTGGTCTTCCTCGCTACACTTGGTCGCTCATGCTAATTTGGGGAAATAATTAGGCTTTCCACTGAAAACTTTAACCAGCTGTGACTGACCGTGAATCATGGCATTTGCAGGATTTTTTTGTCTTAACCACGAGAACCAATGGTAAATTGCAAGTCCTTATACCCCCTTTTTCTGAAATTATGCTATGTTATTTTGAACATTTTCTTGGGCAGAGATCCCCCCTAAAGCCTCTGTAGGAGTTTGAGCTCTCTAGCAATGTTTGGTCACTCTCGCCGAGTCTGGTCGCTCATGCTAATTCGGGGAACTATTTAGGCCCCACCACTGAAAATATTCACCAGCCATTACTGGCTGTGAATCACTCATAATCCTGGCGGCCCCACAGCCTCCCCCCTACCCCACCGCTGAAACTAAAAGCTGTGCCTATCTTTGGACCAGGGGCGCTCTGGTGATGAGCACGGGTGAGCGGAAATGCAAACAGAGCTACGCCAGCAGTCGCTTATCTTTCATAAATGGGCCAGAAACAATATAAGGGAAAATCAGGAGACCCACCGAAACAGTAAAACAAGCAACAATAAACCCTAGGGTGGCTAAATTTACAAAATGATTTTGTAGGACACTTTAGAAGCAGGGATGCCTCAGAAGCAGACTGCAGTGAGCCCGGTTCCATACAGCGCCCTTAACTGCCGTCTTTGCCCCATATCCACTTTTATGGTAATAATATTGGCAAATGACATTTTAACACATGCACAGCACACATACCATACCAAAAAAACCCGTAGGACTATTAATCATACAGGGCAATGATCTTTCAATCTGGGCCTAGTTTGGGAAGTTCTAAGACCGTGTGCAGCAAAAGACATGCAAACCTCCTAATTTTCATATGTATTGACATCATCAGAAGAGACGCCACTGAAACGGACGTTACACTGATTGTCATCAGTATTTGACATTCAAAGGCATCCTGGAAAGTGACATAACAAGAGGTTGCCATGTGTAAGGCAAGATACTGTGTTGTGTGTAACGGTATCAGTATAAATGATCGAATTTAAAGAAGACGATGAAATGACCACATTTTTTTACCTATTTCTTTTTTTTTAAATATTTTTGGTCGTTTTTAATAAAAATGTAGGTGTGGTGTGGGGCAAGGTCATTAGTTAAGGTAGGAGGGTGAGGCGGTCCAGGGGGGCTGCCCCCGCATTATTAGAAAGAAAATCGGTAATTTCTGCATTCGAATTTTTATCGATAATTTCACGGTAAACCGTGTGCAATATATGAATGGTCAATATTATCATATGTGGACCACATGCATAGTCTGGTAAAGCATGAGCGAGACTTGTTTCTTAGGAAATGATGCCAATGAACCACTTTCAGGACCTCAGATAAGACACAGTGGACATTATTAAAAGGAGCGGAATGGAAAATTAAAGCAAGAAAGGAAGCCATATTCCTTTTACTTTTCCATGTGTCTACCTTTCCAAGGCGTCGGAGGCCAGCAAAGTGGAGTTTGCATCTCCACTTTGCTCTCCTCCTCCGTCTTGGAACAGCCCTCGGTTTTACGCCTTCAAGAAATGTTCATGCCTGTCTCGAATCCTATTACATCTGAGTAGAACCTGCAGTGACCCTGTGGGGCTCATTGGGTTCAAGCCTAGCAAGAAACATCTGCCTTCCATGTGAGAGAAAGTAACATGTGCTAGCAGCTCTCAGTGGGTTTATGGGCCATACAGCTGGTGCGCTTCCTCTCCTCCTCTTCCCATGGGTACTCCACTTGCGGATGACCTTAGGCCCAGGGGTGTTGCTAGGTCTGGAAAAGATCCGGGGCTGCACTAATGTCGGGACTGTCGGGACCCGGGGCTATAGCCCCATCAACCCCCCCTCTAACAACACCTCTGGGCCATTTCTCATGCAAGTGGTTAGCACCAGAGAAGAAGTACATACAGTACACACAAAACGTGTTCTGGAGAGGTTTCACCTGCTAGAGATGCAAATGTTCAGAGGACAATGTAATTGCATAGCCTGGGATGCCGCAGTTCTGGCTGCTTGGACCTTGTGTGGGAGAGTATGCTGGTGAGAAATATGGGAAACAGCAATGCATAACACAGGGAAGGGCATTTCTGAGATGACCACCACCCTGCAAGGTACTTGTCATGGCTATGTTTAACCCTCTGGCTCACCCAGTGTGGAACTGTTTGCCATGTTAGTCTTGTGTATGCAGGGCCGGTCTTACAACAGATTGCACCCCAGGCGGGAAGCATCGTTGGCACCCCCTCTCCCCTGACATGTGATCTCATGCATGTGTCATGGGCTGAGCAGAGGGAGTGGGGACTATGAGTTAACAAAATGTTCAATGCTGGCATCTGCTGAATTTCATGAACCTCAGAAAACAGCAATAAGAGGGTGAAACCCGAACAGGCCTGGTTATGTTAGCCTGCCTTTGCTCTTCATTTTTAGTAACAATGACCAGTTTGCTGCTGTGACTCAGGTCAGAGAATCGACAATTTCAGATCTACACTAATGTCATTCGTATGACCTCAAACATTTAGCCACTCTTAAAGGGTTATGAACTGGTCTTGAACAGTGTTACTCAAACCTCCAAGAACAAGCACAAGCAACATCCCCACCAATAGCTGTACAAGCCCGTCTACCTCAGCATTAAAATACATGCATTTAAGCAATTAGTATTGCATCAAATATTTCACGGGAAGTTAAATATATTTAGGTGGGACACACGTTAACAATATCACTACTCCATGTGAGTGGTAAAGTCTACTTTAAACATATGCAGAGAGTTAACATGCATGTACAATTCAACATAGGTCCCAATGTTAATGTTGGAGAGGTGGTGTTCTAAAATTATGACATTACAATGTGGACTTTACATTGAAACACACTGCAGTGCATTACCGCGGCAGAGAAATGGCAGTTCGAGTATTGGGGTTTGTTTCGCTCATGCTTGTGAACTCTCAAACTTCTGAAATATTTCCTTCGTGATCACTCATTTTAGCTTCCAGCACCATGAAACTGTAAGATCGCAAAGAAAAACAATGTCTACCATCCCAACATAAAAACAAAAACAATCAAATTCTTAAAGGGTGGAAGATGACCTTTTCTTGGGACTCGTTAAGTTTACTTTTTGCAAATTACTAGTCGCGTGCTGCTTGAATAACAGCGGTCCTTGCACATTGTGCAGTGTATAGACGAATTTCATTTCAAGGGACTTGGAGTACTGCGGGTATCAGGGGAAGCATCTCCAGTGTACCACAAGCATAGTGCGCTTTGCCCTCCAGCCTCACCCCCAGCCTTGCAGCCCTGAGCTTTTTCACATTCTCCATTTTGGTAAAGAACATTGTCCCGAGCTTGGGAGAGAAATGGACTATGCAGAAGGAGCTGCCTTCCCACGGTGTGTTTAGCTGCTGGTGTATAAAATGCAGAAATGGGTGGCATCAAGAGCCCCATGCTCTGAAACATCTTTTGCGCACTGGTTGTTCACACGACAGAAAGTGTGAGCAGGTGATTCCCCAACACTTGAACCATTCTTTAGAGACCTGGCTTTGATTAATGTGGCGTTAGCTAGTCATGGCCATTTCCCAGCGTTTGTTTTAAAGAAGATCGGAAGCAGGGTATTTTAAAGGCCATGAATTGATGCTACAGCATGTCGCCCCCAATGGAACAAAGAAAGTGAAGCATGCATCCTGCAAGTCTTGGTATTTGTATTACATGGAAGACGGGCCAACAGTCCACTGAGATGGTTTCTACTGTAGTTGCTGAGTCGCTTTCCCAAGCCAGCTGCTGTGCAGACTTCGCTCAGCTTTTGGTCCAGCGCCTGCATCCATCCATCAGACCATCATTCACAAGGCGCGTTGCATACAGGAAAGGCAGTTCCTTCTATGCTGTATGGCCTGGAGCTGCTCCAATTGGATTGGAGGACTCTTGAGAAAATGGACGGCCTCTTTTGGAAAAAGAATTATTTAGACTTTCTTCCTCTCTAACTTTTGTGACATTTTGTGACAATCGATAATAAACAAAGGTCAAGCCAGTGGATTTTAAAATGGGTTCACTCAAAAGGACACAGTCCCATCAGCAATGCATGAAAGAAGTCCCTCAGTCAACACTGCAGATCACCTCATATAAATCACAACAAAGTTGTAAAAAACTAGATTTATTTATTTAGTCAAATTCATTAAAAAGTTATTAAATAGGTTAGAGTTCACACAGAAATATAACATACAAAAATATGACACTAATAAAGTGCGATATGTGATAAAAGTGCTAGTATCGAAAGGAGGCTGCAAACAATTCACTGCCAGTTTACAATACAGAGGGAAAATCGCAAAAATCCCTAATGTAAATGTACAGTTGCCAAGTCAACAGACTCCATCGGGAAAAGGTAATCTCGCAAAAAGGAGAAGCCAGGTCAACTGGACAAATCTAAATATAGAAAGTTGAATCATAAGTTGATTAAATCAACCTATCACATAGGCAGGAAAGAAAAAGGACAAATATTTTGATCCCAAATAGGGCAGTCCAATGGTGTGTTGGCACTGCAAAACCTCGCAATCCTAAAATCATACACTAGAATTCTGACATCGGATGGTATACGTCAACTACTAAAGTGGCATGCACAAATTCACACAAATACATATAAACAATATTGTGGGCATGACACCAAACTACTAAAGTGGCATGCACAAATTCACACAAATACATATAACCAACATAGTGAGCATGACACAATTGAAAGAGTAGTTTTGATGGAAAAAACATCTAACTGAATTGCAGATGGTGTCCATCTTCATCAGGACGTGGCATTCCCGTACAAATATTCATGAAAATTCATCTGTGTCTTCTATGCAAATACACAAATTATTGAACGCTAAAAAGCCTTTATACTAAAGGTAATGTCTCATAGATAATAGTTCTGCCATAGTGTCAACCACTGAGAAGGCGATGGCTCCGGAAGCCTGTCTAAAGAGTCCAGGAAATCACAGTCCGGCCATGCAAAACGTAGATCTCTAATAGATTAGATCTAGGAACAGAATGGAATCTCACCAGCCAAATGCCGGTAGATAATGTGTCCTTAGTTTGAAGTGTCACCTCGTATAAATCGAGGTTCTATGTCCCCATTGGTTCCCAGTAAGGTGAACCTCGAGATGTCAATGAGGAAGAGCTGAAGTCTCCATCGTACGCCGAGCGCCATGCAACGAAACGGAACTGATCAGGCAAACCGGGACAATTTGTGACAATCGGGCACGAATTTGGTTTACTATCGTTGGAGATCTCGGTACACATAGCGAAGTTAAGAATATATTGCAAAATCCTTGACCACCTGAACTCTCCCTCGCCACCCCGACCCCCCGCCCACCCACCGTGGAAGTGTAGCAGAGGTCCCAAATAAAGCCTGCACTCCAGGTGTTTGTTTATCTCGTTAGACCAGCGTGATTACTATTCCAAACAAAAGAAACACCATGACAAAGAAGAGTACAAGACAAGTCTGAGCGAACAGTGAAATGTATGAAACTCTTGCACTAAAATAAAGTCAGCAGTGCATGCCCAGGAAAGAGGAAACGACAAACAATATGCTGGGGAGCGGGAACTAGGGGGGGCGTAGTAACCCACAAACTGGCCCAAGTGTGGTACCGGCCCCCAGGGCCTCGCCGTCTTAGTGATTTTGGCCCGGCCAACGGACCGACCAATCCAACCCCGCTGGAACGTGCAACTGTCTAAGATCTGCTGACAGTGACACTCTGCCCAGGTCTTCCGAGAACCGGCTTTTTGATCTCCTGAGGAGAGTCCACCACCAGTGCTCGCTTCCTTTTTCATGACTACTTGAGCCTTCACAAAGGTGTCTAGCTTTGTGGCCTCCAGAGGGTGTTCTTGGATGGCCGAGTCATCTCCGCAATACCATTTTAAAATAAATAAAATGCCTATGCAGCAATAGGCCTCACCTGCGAGGACGGGAGCGTGAGGAAAGAAATGTGCTTGCCTCGGCAGGCTGTAGTTACTGCTGGGTTTCCTGAAACAAGGCCAATCAGCGAGGGCAGGATGCAGCAACTGTCTGTATTTGCTGATTCAGCTGCTGCTTGGCAATGTGTGCTTGTGATGGGAACAACTTCAGGATTTAGTGACCCACTCGCTCCTCTTTTCTGTAATGGCCGGGGCCGACAACACCAGCCAGCCCCAATCGATCCACACTTCAGTGGCAGTGCGCGACTGTAGCCTGGAGGAGGGCACATCGCACGAGCGCCCATGGGCCTGGCTGGCGCCAGCAGCGCCGGCACCACCCGGGGCAAAGGGAAGGTAATAAAGCAACAAATGTTGCAAATCTATTTGCCAATTGCCCTGCCCTGCCTGAGGGCCGAGGCCAGACCTGTTTCTTGGCCCAGGCGAGGTGGGCAACTGCCCGGGGCACAATAGCCTCGGGGCGCAATTGCCCCAGTCCCTGGAGCCTCTGGAGGGGATAGAATTCCCCAGTTTGTCCTTCCGACTGTAATTTCACGTAGTACTTTTGTACTACGTGACATTACAGAAGTCAGAGGCTCCCTCTGACCACTTTCGCGCCACTTGGGGTGGGGGGCATAAGCACACCAGTAAAAACACTTTAGGTCCCCCTGCAGCTAAAACCAGCCCCTTCCATCACAATGCCAGCAGGAAACTGCTAATGGTGGCCCATTAGCCACTAAATGGTTTCGTGCTGGCATTGAGATGGGAGGGGAGGTGCAGTGGGCTGTGGGGAGTGGGCGTGCCTTGCAGAGACGCACCGTGGGCCCCGACACGGTACAAACGGAGACCCATTTGGGCCCATCGTGTGTCCCTGCAAGCCCAGAAAATGGCCAAAATAATAGTTTAAAGCAGCGCTAATTCTTTCATGCTGCTTCTTTTCCAAACTATATATCAATTACACTTTAAACCACTTCCATGGCACTGGTGATGCTTTACTTCACTATGCGGATAATAGTTTTGACCAGTGTTGCTGAGTAAATATTCTTTAAGCCACAAACCGGTTTATTTATTTATGCAATGTTTGTCGGGTACATGGAGACGGATAATTTATTTATTTATTTATGCAATGTTTGTCGGATACCTGTATCCGACACACATTGCATAAATAAATAAATATGCAGGTACCCGACAAACATTGCATGAATAAATAAATAATCCTGGTCCATGTATCCTTACCACAGTCAAAACTTTACTGTATCAAAGCATACACTTGATTCCCATTCAAAGAATGTTAAAGTGATTGTTTATCGGGTTCAGGTGTCTCCTTGTCATTGCCCTTTTGGCTTAGGTTGCCTCCAAACCCCCTTCAGCATCTTGTGTTCTTTGTTGGTTGTATATACTGTATCCTGTGCCATATTCATGGTCTCTTGGTTGGTGTGCCCAGTCCTCATTATCTGTAGCCTAAGTGGGACTGGGGCATAACATTGTCTTGGGCACCAGTGAAAAAGTGGCCCACCGTTCCAAATGGCAATTCATTCCTTGTGTGACGAACTGTTTGACTTTGGGTAGGAGTTCCTTAACGGTGTAGTTTGGGCATGGCGCGCAGGGTGTAGTGGAAGTGGTGCGTGGTGGAAGTGGTGTGCAGGTGCGGCGGGAGTGGAGCGCGGGGTGCGGTGGGAGTGGCGCATGGGATGGGGCGTGGGGGGGCGAATTCCTAGTGTTTCGCCCTGGGCACCAAATGGACTAGAAACTGCCGAGGCCACACCCTGCAGTAGTGCCAGTGGTAGAATACACGTGTAACACGTTTGTTTCCTAACATTATAAAAATGAACAGGCACATTCATTTTTATAATGTTAGGAAACTAACGTGTTATATGTGTATTCTAGCACTGGCACTGTGGACTGCTGGTACAGCGCCCCTTAGAGGCTGACTGACGTCAGGTAGCTGCCTGGGCTGCCTGACGCAAAGACCGGCCCTGTGTGTATGTGCTGTCTGCTCCGCATAGTGAGTACGTTTGTACCATGCATAGACTGAGTCTCACGGTGACGCAGCGAGGAGTGGCGTGCTAGCACCCCAGAAGAATGCTTACACAAATTCACACGGGATGCCACGCCTACGAACAGTGGGACCCAGAGCAGGCTCAGACTGGCCTACTGGGCTATAGGGCAATGCCCGAACCAAAAACACAAAATGCTAGTGTGGTTTTTGGGTCAAAGCGGGTCACTTTTTGGGCCAATGTTGGCCGCTTTGATGAGTTACTCCACTACATGGCTAGTAGATTTGACCAGTGTGACTCTGAACACATATTCTTTCAAATGCACAATTTGCATCACATTTTATCAAAAAAACTCCCCCTTGGGTACTACTCAAACAGTCTGTCACAAAAGGAGTGAATTCCCATTTGCAACTGTGGGCCACTTTTTCATTGGTGCCCGAGACAATTTTAAACCCCAGTCCGACCCTGACCCAGAGTGGAATTGTTTAAGTGTGTCTAGTTATAAAAACGCACAGTTTCCTTGTCTCACCCTTTCCGTTAATTCCCTTCTGTCAACCCGGGTCTAGCGAGTAGGAATGTAGCCCTTAGGATATCTGACGTCACAGGTAGTGCTGATTTCCCCTGGCTCCGTATGTGTGAGGAGCTGTATCGGGTGTGCAGGTGTGTGTGCGAGGAAGTGCTGCATCCTATGTGATGATGGAGTGATTGACAGGTATGCAGGATGCTGACTTGAACCCTGAGTGGATGTTGTGCAATGTGTCGTGGGAGTAAGTAGGTACTTGTAAGTTGCATGAGAAGGTGTGTCCTGTGTGTACCCTTCCATGTGACCTGTCTGTGCCTGTAACCTGGAAGAGATAAAGCAATTTGGAACAAGTACCTGAGGCTTCTGACTGATCTGTGCACCGTCAGACCTCGAGACTTCCATGTGCCCTTTTAAATGTGCATAAGCAAGGCCTCATGGGAGCAAAGAGCCTGGTGCACTTTGCGCCATTGCCCCCCTCGTGGTGGCTCTGTATCCCAGCACACAACTGGGCTACATGCACATGAGCGCCGATGATTGCTATCACGGCATACACCACGTGTGATCTCGCTCTCACATCTGCTATCCTAGCACACACCTGGAGGTGTAAGCTGAGAACGCCCCTATCCGAGAACATACTTGGAGTCTTTGCATAAGGCGTGAGTGCTTCTGCCCCATCACATACCTGTGCTGCGAACATAAGGCGGAGTTGTTCCTTTTCCAGCACATATTAGTGCTATGTGAGGTGTGAGTTCTCCTAACACATCTGGGCTGTGAGCACATTTGTCTGAGTGCTCATATCTCAGCGTACACCTGGGCAAAGGGGGTGAGATGTGAAAGTGTCTGTGCCAGTATCTACTTGGGTAATGTGAGCAATCCCACCCCAGCACATGACTGGGCTCTCTCTGAGCATTAGGTGTGATAGGTCATATCCGAAAACATACCTAGGATGACCAAGCGTGATGTACAAGTGCTACCACCACAGTTTACACCTCAGCTGCACATGAGGTATGAGGGCCTGGGATGCCTAAGGGTGAGGTGGGAGTGCTTCTACTACAGTTTACAACTAGGCTGCGAGTATGGCAGGTGTTCCAACACCGGCATACACCGGCTGCGGGTATAGCATGTGTTCCTACCCCGGCATACACGTAGGCTGTGAGTATGAGGCGTGCTTGTTTCTATTGCAGCTCAAAGCTGGGATTCATGAGGAGGAGGTGTGAGTGCCCCTGCCCCGGCATGTACATAGGCCGTGGGCCGGAGGTGTGAGTCTTCCTATCCCAGCGTATACCTAGGGTGTGGAGAGAATGTGTGACTGCCACCTACGTTGACACTTACCTGTAGCTCTAGTTTACTGGGCACAGATGCATCTCGCTAACTCTCCTCTCTCTTTCTGAACTCGTAGAAGAGATGGGAGAATGAGAGAAGGTTCCAGAACAAGAAGCACCCTGACGAAGGCGAGAATCTGTACGAGGTGAGCAGACATGTCCAGGGCATTGACAAACAAGGCACGAGTCTTAAAATAACACAAATTTCCGCAACCAAAAGCTCTAGCTTTGGACATGTATCCGGTGATATTTTTCAGGAAAGATCCCACAGGACAACATTTTGTATCCTTCACATTTTGCAAAGTTAGTCGTATTCCCTTTGCCATTTTGTGATATTGTAGATGTGCAATTCAAGAGACTTCCTAGTGCTTCCACTTCATAAGGTCGGTGGGATTGCAAGATTGCCAAGCTCCCCATTTGCTCTGCAGCCTTATTTGTATTTTAATTTCTCTCAAATTTCTCTAGCCGATCCAGCTCTCAAGTGCATAGTCAATAAGCTTTGTGTGGGTTACTTTCTTCCACTGTGCATCATGTTATATAGTATTTTCGCACAGGGTAGATTGCAAAACGTTTACTGCTGCAAGTTATGCGAATGCAGTGGTGCGAGAATTAAAATGGTCACCCTAAATTTGAACATTTTCAAAAATAGTGCTATGGTCATAGCAAACTATCCTCCTTTGGAAAAGCGTGTACAGAACAATGCACCAAAAAGTAACAGCACGAGCTCCAAGAATAGAAGTGATGTCCACACAGCCCCTTTCCCCACTACCTGCAAAAACAGTAACCTGTAAACTAAACTGATCCTCTATAACATAATGAGGCACTACATTCACTATGAATTCTACAATGTATCATTAGTTTACATGCTGCAGCTCAAAGTGTTTGCACACAAGTAAAGTGCACACTTAATAAAGCATTATCGTGGACCTGACAAACACAAATAAATGATAACATTATCAGACATGTCCTACCATTACAAGATGGTGCCCACGAAAATGCGCTCTCTGTGTTCTGGAGAAGTCAATTGTTATAAATTGGAAGTCTTGTTAATATATTCTGTAACCAGATGACCAGTGGCAGCCATTGGCTGATAAAAGGCAATAAAAAATAATAATAATAAGCAATGCAACATAAAAGTAAAACAGCAATGTGTTAAGCAGCTTACATGAGCATGCTGGCAGAAACAAATTAAATGTAGCAGCCACGCTCTTCTAAGCAACGCAGAACAAATCTCTCCCAAGTTTCATAATAACACTATCTTTTACAAAATGGCCAACACTTTGGCAGAAATGTGACCATTATCCACTCTTTTATAATCGCGGAGCAGTTAGGACCCCCCCCCTTAATTATTATACAAAATGTTCAACACCAGAGAAAGTGACATTAGAGGATGCACGGTCACAGCAAGATAATGCCAGCACTATTTAGTCAATTATGGTATACCTGCATGTATGGGATCCATTCATGCTATTGGCAGTAGAATACCTTTGCTCCTCTGGCATACAGTAGTAATCTGCAGGGAAAGAAACTGCTGTGGACGAAATGCTGAATTCCAATAAACCTAGTAATGTTGACAAAGTGCTGGCCACTTTTCTCACCTGTAACTCCACGATAATTCACACTTATTTTTTAAAAATATGCAGAGCCTGCAATTGATATTCTGGATGTCTTCGCTTTTAGCTCATGTCATTCTGAATTCCTACATATACATGTGTAAATATTCTTAGTGTGGCATGTTTCTTTTACTAACATTATAGACCAAGCTTAATTAGTGTCCTTATGTGAAGATGTGGGGAGGGGTATAATGAGGGCAAGTAGCATGGGTACTTTCTTATAGTGACATTGGCTGTATTATTGGCATTATGTAGAAAGCCAAAAAGATATATATTCTTATGTGGAATACTGGCCTACATTGGTGCAGCCAGTATGGGAATTTTCTTACCGTGGCATGACATGTTTTACTATCACTTTGGGCAAAGCCAGCTTGGCAAGTGTTCTTACCTTGGCGTGAGGGGAGGGACAACATTGTGGAGCCAGTAAGAATACTTTTGTATAATGGTGTGACATGTTTTACAGCTATTTTGGGCAAAGGTAACAAAATGAGTTTTGTTATGTGGCCATACTGGCCTACTTTGGAGCTTCCAGTGTGGACATCTGTTGATACTCTGGCATGGCATTTTTACTGGCCTTTTCGGCAAAGCCAACACAATGAGTGTTCGTAAATGGGCATATTGGTCTAAATTGGTGCAGCCAGTATTAAAGTGTTTTGTTGCAGTGGCATGAGATACTTTTACTGGCATTATGAGCAAAGCCAACATGATGAGTGTTCTTAGGTGGCCATACTGACCTACAATGGTGTAGCTAATAGGGACATATTTTCTTACAGTGTTATTTTTTTCTTTACTGGCTTTAAGTCATTATGGGCAACACCAGCTTGTTGAGTGTTCTTACTGGCCTACATTGCTGCAGACAATATGGGCAGGATATCTTACAATGGCATGGCATTTTATACTGGAATTATGGCTGAAGTCAACATGATGAGTGTTCTTGGTCTTTCAACGATTGGGTATGCTGGTCTCCATTGATGCAGCCAGTATGGGCATGTTTTATTACAGTGGCATAGCATTTTCTACTGGCATTATGGGCAGAGCCAACATGAGTGTTCTTACGTGGCCATTCTGGCCTTACATTGGTGCAGCCAGTCTGGACATGTTTTCTCACAGTGGCATCCTTTTTTTAAAACTGCCATTATGGGCAAACCCAACATGAGGATACTTTTGCATGGGATACTAGCATTTATTGGCATAGCCATTATGGACATGTTTTCATATAGTTCTGGAGTTATGGGCAAAGCAAACATGAGTATGTTCTTATGTGAGAATACTGGCATATATTGCTGCAGATACAATGGACATGTAGGACAAAGCCAGCATAAGCAGTTTTTTATACTGGAAGAATACTGGAATATGTTATGGGCAAAGTCATCATAAACATATTCTGATGCACTGTTTAAGACTTGTCATCTATTGGATTTTTTCATATGTTACCCTACAAAACCGATCGTACACTGTGGCTTTTGACCCCACTTTTCACAGAAAGGGTGCTGTAAAATGCACCATTTGAAACAAGTATTTTAAACCATTTCTCAGCAGGAGAACACCCACAAATTCTCCTTGGTTGGTTTGGACTCACTTGCTACACTCTTCCCCTCCCATATTTCAGGGCCGAACTTAAACTTAATTCACCTAATTCTAATAAATATGTGACATTGTTAAGAGTGATTATGGGTGCTAGTACCCAGGAATTGGCACAGGGTTCCTCAATAAACCAATAAACCAAATTCAGACTTCAGCACATATATCTGGTTGCCATTTCAAAATGTTATCAAATTAATATTCCATAGACAATTTCAATGAAACAAAGTTAAGCATAAGACAAATTCTCAAAATTGGCTATTTATGCAATTAATTAAAAAAAATTAAACCTTAAGATCTAATAATTTTTCTTTTTATGTTTATAGTATCGCTTAATGTCAAGGTCACCAAGTTTTGGGATGCATCCTTCATCACAAGCCGATACTCAGGATGCTCACCTAATGTGTTTGCAGGATTCAATATGATGGTCTTGTGCTCTTCACAAGAATGTGGATCTTCCCTTAGATCCCATGTAATTGGGAGTTTTGTGACTGTAAAAAACAACCATATATGATATGGTCAGATTCCATCTGTTATTAAAAAGGATGTTATATTCAATTATCAGGAATTATGTCATATTTACCTTGAAAATTATTATCTGATCCCTCTAAATGGTGAAAAAGCCTTCCGTGTGTTCGCTTTCAAGCTGTACCACACAATTGTTATAATTGGTACCTGTTTAGAAAGAAACATATTTTAGTAAAAATCTGAAAAGGGTATCAGTCCACCACGAATGTGGACTTCAATCAATGAATAGTCCTTTTACATGATACTCTACAGTCGCTCACCTTGAGAGCTCTATCTGAAGATTCAAGGTCATGCAAGAGTAATAATGGAAAAAAATGCTGAAACCTGCCTTTTCCTGATATGGGTTTGACCCAGAAACCATTCTGGGGAAACTGGAAGTAATATTGGACACCATTTTAGCAGATTTTCAAAACCCACAATTTGAATTTATTATTGTCAATGCATGGATAACTTATCCTAGTAATTGATAACATGAAACCAGTGTATTATAATAAAGAGCAATATGATTAAATCCCTAAAATGTGTAAGTCATTCCGGTAAAACTGGAAATAATGTGGGGCCCCATTTTCTTTTTTCACAGATCACAGTCTGAATTTGTTATTATCATTTTATGTTCAATGTATCTCACTAACAGATGAACCTGATCCAGTTAATTAAGAAGAAAGAGAGTGTGACTCCAAATATCGGTGTATACATTAAATAATATTAACATGCTATTAACATGCTATTTATGTACATACTTTAAAGTCAGGCCACTCTCTACTTTACAGTGGTCACCATTGTACTCAAGTTGGGTTAACTCCAGATCAATTAAGTCATTCCCATAAAATGCAAAGTAGTACAGTTCACTGTATATTAGTGTTCTGGCATGTTAACAATTTTATAGATGAAATTAGATTGGTTACCAACACAATATTCTAAGATGTTAACAATGTTTGATAGGAATTTAACAAAGGTATAAACCTGTACTAATTAATATTGTGAAGCTGTTTGAGCTAGTCATGAAGTGTCTGAAAATATCTAAATATCGGACTCTTAATTGAGTACTGTAAGGAACTCATGTTGGCAACAGTAAAGACAGACACAAGTGATCACAGTTCAAGGGTGTTTATTGAACTATAAATGCAGTGTGGAAAAATGCCTAACCTAAATCTAAGATAGGAGCAAGTGTCGACCATCAAATGAAAAATAAGGCAGTCCTAGTGGTGTTGTGCCAAAATAAAAGGGCCTCTACTAAGAAAAACCTATTGCCAATTCCTCACAAATCATTACAAAAAGAGTGTGGGATAGGGTTTCAATAAAGAAAGAAGTTTTCTCAAATCATAAGTCAGGATCTGATTGCCAGGGGTCTTCCTTCCCCACGTTTTCAGCACAGGACAAGGTGGGACCTTGGAGCATAGCACACGCTCAGGATTTCTTAGAACGAGCCGAGATTTCCATTCCAGCTGGCACAGCACATGCTCAAACCTTCCCAGCACGAGCTAACAGTTCGGTATCAGCTATTAGGTTCTTCGACAGTTAAGTCTCTTTTCAATAAAAGTCTCTCACCTTTGAGGCCTGATGCTTTCAACAAACAAACACAAAAGTTCTGTTCTACAAACCCTTTGGGTGATGGCTTCACCTCTGAGTGCCCCTCTTATGGGTGCAGACCCCTCATAAATTGTATTCAACAAATTCACAAGACAGTTCCCTTCTCAGTGAACTTTGGGTGACAGCTTTCCACCCCTGGATCTCCCTCGACCGGCTCGGATCATCCCACTTCTCTTCACCTTATCTTGCAATATTTCTTGCTTTTACAAATCTTAATGTCTTTTTAAACAGGTTTTCGGCTTTGCCCCTCGTTACTGGTTTCCCTCTGCCGGGTCCATTCTCGCCACCTTTTGGTTATCAGTTTCGCTCTGCCATGTTCACTCTCACTGACCTTTGGTTGTCGGCTTCCCTCTGCCGAGTTCACTCTCACCGACCGTTGGTTGTCGGCTTTCCTCTGCTGGGTTCACTCTCGCTGATGGTTATAGATAATTCATCACTTGACTTTAGACTTCACCCCTTCTCATTAGCATTCCCCTGCCGGGTTCACTCTTGCTAATCTTTACAAAATCAAGCTCATGTACTAATTGTCACCATGCGGGATTCACTTCCCTTAGCTTTCACAATCATCTGTTGGTCAAACACTTTCGACAATACAGAGGATTTTACAAGACCTCTGCATGACCACTTTGAACCTTCTTTGCCTCTTCTTGAGGCCTTCTAGTTGTGGTAGTCTTTAACGTTGGGTAATCACCCAGAGTTTCCTGCTTGAGCACTCAAGTGGTGCCAGGGGCGTAAGAGACACATAAAATCTGGGGGGGGACACGGGACACCTTGTTTTTTGTTTTTGTTTTTTATTTATTGTGCTTTAGTTAAAGAATTCGTCACAAAACTAAAATTAAAATAGCAGTACGTATTAACTTACATATATCATCAGTGTATAAAACAAGAGAAAAGAAATAATAAACCAAACAGCGGTCCTGCTAGGCTTTGGGATATTCGGAACGTGCAATTGCAGTGACAAATGAGAGGGCGGGCAGAGGGGTAAGTGCTACAGGGTCCCCCAGCATGTAAATAAAAGATTAATTAATTAATCTCACCTAAGGCCTGGGCAATTACTGTTTGGGGCTCAAAGGGGGGTGACCAGCGCTCACTTTGTTTGGATGGGCTTTATTGGTACCAGAAATATCCCTCCACATCCTGAAAGCACACATTCTGTACTCAATTAGTTGAGCCACTTGTCTATAACCGGAAATGCATTGGGATCCAACAGCATAGGGGACATGATTTAGTTTAGTTTCTCGGCCATCCACATTTATCATGCATTTTCCATGTCCCCACACAGCCTTTGCTGGGCGCACTTGAGAAATACTTCACACACCAATTTGCAGGTTGCCAGTCAAAGGATCGACAGTGAAAGGGACGACAGGTCAAAGGATCGACACCAAAGGGTCGACAGGACAAAGGATCGAATTATTATTTATTTTCTTTCACATATTTTTTTTTTTTTGGGGGGGTTCCTCCCAACCCCCTTTTTTGCTAAAAACCACTTTTTTTCCAAAATGAAAACCTAAAAAAAAATATATAATAAAAAGAAATTCGATCCTTTGTCCTGTCGACCCTTTGGTGTCGATCCTTTTTCCTGTCGACCCTTTTGATTCGATCCTTTGACTAGACACCCAATTTGCAGACAATGCCCATAAAGTTCAAAGACAGCCAAGGCCCACAATGTCTGCACGGGCGCCAGCCTACTGGCAAAGTATAAATGCACCCCGAGTTCACTCCAGAATGCCCTGTTTTCCTCTAATGTCTGTATTGGTTCACACCTTCCTTGCTGCTGGGACTGCTCCAAGTAGGTGACAATCTTTCAGAAGATAAATATGTTCTCATGCCACTCAATGCTAATCAAGAAACCTATATTAGTGCTCAACATCTCTTTCGAATCCACTTCTGAGTTACAAGTTCCATGCACTTTGAAGTTCGAATACTGTGGTAGGACTGACCCAGCCATTCATCCTCTCAAGGTTGATACATTGAGTAGCATTACATTATTGGGTAATAACACCTACTAGTACAAGTTCTTGGAGGCAAGAGGAATCCACATGAAGAGTTAATACAAGAACACCAATTATTAATATTATTAAAATTAGCGACCTCCTGTGCTCGCAGTGTTACAACATCACCCATGCCACTTTTTTCTTCTCAGAAGGTTAATCATGAACACCCAGGAAAGAAACACAAGGATTGAGAGTTTCCTATAGCTTTGCAAGCAAATAATAATAGGTGCACAACTTTTAAATCTAAAAACAAGCCATTTCACTAATATCCTGATAAGACAATGGACTGGCCTTGTGGTTAAGTGCTTCGCCCTTGACAGTTACCATCTCATGTTTGAATGCTGGCTCCCGCAGCATCGTCAGTTTGAAGCAGTCCAATCGCATTACAATAATAAAGGAGGCAAATGGATGTTGTCGGATTGCAGATAAGGGGGAGGCATTTATTGGCAGATCTCAGACCCGGCAACCCTGTCCTACGTTGTGGTCCAGGCGCTGCTGTGTGTCTAGCTCACTTTGACACAGGCTTGGTGAACTCGTCCTATCGCCATGGTGCCGCATGGGCTCAGGCATCCGGCCCAGGGTGAAGTGCAATATCCTGAGGCCATGTCACCTGAAGATGTACATATGGCCCTGCACCCTATCCCAATGCCAGTGCATCGCCATGGCGACAGCCTAGTGATCGACCTAAGATCTCCTATGACCTACTATTTAGGGAGCAGCTCACAGCCCTTTTAAATAAGCCCTGCCCAAATAAGTCTAATTTTGTTACATTTGCTGTGCCTGCCCTCAAAAAGTACCACTTTACCCCGCAAAAGTAAATACAGCACCCTACAAAAGTATAAAACACACAGCCTCATTAACATCCTGGGCAGATCACTGCATATCGTCCAATACCTCCTCGAGGTGCCCCTTGGTCAAGGTGCATTTCCCAGGTGCGAGTGGGCATTCCCTGGAGTCACACGGGCTGCACCCAGCACAGAGGGCAAACCCCAACGGGTATAAACAGCGCTTTAAACACATTGCTCTGGTGTGTGTGCATTCCCTAGTCTCAATAAGAGCTGCAATCCACAGAGGGATTCCCCACATGCGCATGTGCAGATTACAGCAGGTGGCCAACGCAGCACAGCGGCCTCGCCTCACTTCGGCTTAAAAATACACGGGGGGGGGTCTCCCTATAGGTTCGTACATCCATATTCCAGGAGTGAAGAGCAGCCGGTGCACTATTTAAAGCGTGTCCGAGTAAGGAAATGTGCCTGCTATATGATGGACCTACAGCACCCACGAAATATTATAACGAAAAAACAATAATCATTTAATAATGTTCACCCTTCTGGACCGCACATCACAGAGTTTACCATCCAATAATTTACATGCCACTAAAATGGCAGACACTGTATAGGTGGCACGATGGAGATGTGATCTGCTGGTGTTCAACTGTGCAAACAGGAGACCCATGTGTTAATCCCAGCATCTCTTCCATGTCTAACTAAAAATGTGTGATCCTGGTCAAATCTCCTAAATAGGGAGAATTTTAAAACTGACCAGCGCTTGAAGTAGTGGCTGTGTCAAATAATTAACATTTGAAAACACTTATTGGGTGCATTTGTTGTTTTTATTCTAGTTGCATATGTACACATACACACACACACACGCACACACATTGGTACAGTGACCTAGATTTTGGTGACCTTTAACACTGGGTCCTCTTTAAAAAATAAAGCTGCTCTGGGGCGGCAAATGTAGAAGTAGTGATTCAATTAAAAGGCATTATTGTGTGGATAAAACATTTGTTACAAAATCAGTGTTTCCTAAACCATGGAGGAAAACTCTCTCTAAAACAACACCATACATTTCACAGAGTAATGCAAAATATTTGTGAAATACGAGCAGTCGCATATAGAGCAGGATCTACCTGCATTTCTACTTGGATAGTGCATATTGTCCAGAAATCGGGTTGTGGTTCTCTTAAGGATCAGCCCCCACCTCACAACATCACACACTCAGCCACACGTGGTCCCCCCTCCCTCATCCAGTCACACGACAACATACACACAAGGACACTTACCTTAGCTAGCTCGAGTCGAGTCTCTCTCTAGTCTCCCACTCCCTCGATAATCAAATGCCATCAATCGCAGAGGCCGGGCCAGCCTTCTCAGTCATCATGAGCATGAGTCGCTGCCTGGCTGCTACACTTCGTTCTGGAAAAACGCAGGCTGAGGCTGCGCAGCAGTGCACTGCGCAGGGGCACATGCGGTTTGTTCCCTGGCCCGGGCACGTACCAAATGTGCAGGCGCGTGGCACGCAGTGAGCAAAAGTACTTTTAGACTGCAGAACTTATACTTTTGCACACTGACGGCTGCCGTCTGAAGAAGTATTTGTACACGCTGCATGATGCCACTGTAGACAGTGCAGAGACACAGTGCAATGCACTGTGCACAACAACACATATTATGGGGGGGATAAATGCCATTATATCCCCCTCACTTAAAATTGCGGGGGGATTTGTTCCCCCTGTTCTCCCATGTCCTACACCCATGCGTGGTGCTAGACTCCTGTTTCGCTGGTTTTCCCCCTCTTTTCTTAACAGTTTCTTTATGTCTTTCAATGTTAAAATTAGCTCTTGCTACCTTTCGTTCAACACAGTTCGGTTTCTTATCAACTCTCCCCTCAACTCACTGGCTGTGATGAACCGCTTGGCTTTGGAGTCAACTCTTAGGCAAGGGTCTCTCCCAGGCTTGGTAATCAGGGTCTCGTGTACCTTTGACATCTGCTGCAACACACGTTGGCCCTTGTTCACCATCTTATATTTCTGTCTGTGGAGGTTTCACAGGCATTGGTCAGAAAGGGCAAGGTTATTTCTGCCACCCTCTCGTTTTTCACCTCCTCTTGAACTGCTGTGCTGAGTTAGATCTCACGCCGTGCGGTCTGCCTTGCTCGTATTGTGCTCTCTTGCTCCACCTTTTATCCCTGTGGGGAAAGGAAAGGACCATCAGGTGTGTTTGTGTGATTTTGGTCAATTGCCTGACTTTGCCTGACCCTTAGGTTGGGACATGTCAGGTAAACAGCTTTAAACTTAGTCCATGGTCTTTCGTAGTGTATGAAAGTGCTCGTGGCAGAAAAGAGGGAGGGAGTAGAGTATCCGAGTATCCTACATGATAGGATTGGCAAAAGGTATTATAATACGGGGGTTTCACGAAATAAGAGTTGGCGTATTCAGATAGAAAACGGGAATGCAGGGATTCTGGGAGATGTAGTTGTTGAGTCCAATGGGGTCTGTGCTCATAGTTGGTTTACCAGAGGTGTAGGTGTGGTTGGGTTTTAATATGGGAGATTCTTTTGGTGGAAGGGAGGTAGATGTGGAATACCCAAAGAAAATCTCAGGGACTTCATCCTCCTCTCTGTCTTCCACAATGTAGTACTGTGTCTCATCTGCAGTATTTCCCCGAGCATAACCCTGGGCTCCCCTAGAAAAAATGAATAAACAAAAAATCAGTCTCTTTTACGAATGTGCACCTTTAAACCTGTTTACAACACTCCAATCAAACAATTCACCATCCACCACTGATGTCACTAAATAAAACATGTCCAAATTGTATTTGCAAGGTTTGCAAAGCCTTTCACAGCTGTTCAGGCATTTGGGCAAAGGCTCCACATATGAATCTTTATGAAATCGACCCCATGTGTTTGAAGTAGCGTTCCCCTGATTCATGTCTGGAAAAGCAGCTGGTGCTCTTCATATTTCTGTGTCTAATTGTTACTGTCACATTTATGGAGTATTAATGAACCACAACATTGCTACTAAGCAAGCAGCTAAACGCATTGCATGCAACCTCCCATTCGGTAGCATTTCATGCACCAATGATGTGTTATGGATTTCAAACAAAAACAGCATGTTACTCTGATTTACCTTTACCAGGAAAGTTATGTCAAGTATTAAGGTTTCTGCATTGGTGTCCTTCTAATGTATATTCAGGTTGCAACCCTTTCATTTATCTAACCCAGTTTATGAGCAGTTCTTTGCCATGGCTACTTATACGTTATGTAAGGTATTTCTCACAGAGAACATTTGTTGTGGCAACATCTTTAGCTTGAGATGTACATTAAGATTCTAAAATGTAGGTCCTTGTTAAAACCAAATTACAGAAACCGGATTAACACTCGACATCAATATCATGGTGGGTTTAAAACAGCCCAGAAAAACACTTCTACTTGTAATGTGGGACTAGAATAGGACATTGCAGCTAAATAGCCACAGAAACAGCGTACCTTAGTAGCCATCACAGCAATTGTATTACAGATCAGACCTATACATCAATGTACTATGTTTATGCAAATTAGCAGAAAACCTTGTTTTTGGCTCTAGATGAGAACACCCCACTGTCTTATATGCCACTGCTAATTTATACATATGTTTATCAACCCAAGACCAACAGCTTTCAAGGATGCAACCACATACACGTTTTACCCTTTTTGGGGATCATCAGTGTGGTGTAGATTTGAGGTGATGAGGTGGAAGTTGGGCACATCTAATTAGTGCAGTACAAGGTGACACACTGTACTTACTAACGATTGACAATTTAGGCACATGGATGTAAAAGCCCAAAGTCACAGTTTTTAATAAATTGTTGAAGCTGCAATTAGAATATCAGTCTAAAAATGTTACGTCTGACAACATTGTGCATGTTCAAGTAGATTGTATTTCTTTATCAAGTAGATTGCATTTCATAGTTACTTAACGAAGGCCCCTGGGGCATTACCTTACATGGTAATGGCCAGCGAGAGGCTTATTGCCATTAGTACCCCGGCCCATTAGACCAGGGTACTAATGTTTTGTTTTTCAGTTGTGAGATGCATTGTGTTCCGCAGCCCAAAAATAAAAAGAAAAAAATGGCCAACGCGGACCCGGACCGTTCTCCCTTTCCGTGGTGGCCATAGTAAACAAAGGAAAATGGCCACCACGGAACAGGAGACAGGACTACACGTAGTCCCTTCTCTCTTTCCATGTCGGCCATTCAAGAAATTGCAAAAAATGTAAATACTAAAAATGGCCTCCGTGGAACAGGGAGAAGGGACTATCCGTAGTCCCTCTTCCCTTTCCATGGTGGCCGGTAAAAAAAACCCAAAAACAAAGATCGCTGCGAACGATGTGCAAGGACGTGAACAGGCTTACCGTCTGGTAAGGCTCGCAAACGCACCAATCGGTGTGTTTGTCTCATTTATAGTAACCCATGCCAGGTACTAATGTGATGTAAGCAGATTTGAATAGCACCCTTCTGCTTCATTTGGTGGCCTTATTGCACATGACTCTGTGAGAAAAAGGGGACGGTGGCGTCATGCAAAGGACAGATGTGCTAACGACTACGCCTGTGGCAGCCATCTGTGGGGGATTTGTGTGTATAATGTAAAGTGGTGGGAGGTCTTAGAGGAGAGATGGTTAGTTGGGAGAGATGCAGCCTCACAGACAGAACAACCTACAACCCTGCACTCCTACCCCCGGCCTCTTGCAGACATCACCCCGTTTCACTATCTCACATTGCCTCTCTCTTCCTCTCTCCCTCTCTCGCTTCCTCTACGCCCTCTCTCTCTCTCTGTATTAAACTGATACATTGTACCCTATGTACAACACACAGATCTATGAATTTGCAGATGAGGGAGAGGGGGAAGTCTGGATGCTCCATCCATTAATATGAGCTGCGTGCTGAGGTTTCTGTGAGGCAAGAACTTTTGGTTCAGTGTTAGGTCTGTTGAAATCCGAGGACTGCAGATGACTGTTTCACCTTTAACATATTAGTTGGCAGACTGAGCAATGCCCCGAACCTCACTGTAACATGCTCTGTTGCTGTGCTAAGAGGTAGTGGCATAGAACAAAATGTGAGGGCTCCATTGAAAGCCATGCTGAGTTTTTCCTACCCCTCCCCAAGCTCGGCATCAAAGCATGGGTCGCACTAGACTCTGGGCTGCCCTGGGCCATGACGCCTGCGCAATAGGCACAATGATCCTGCTGCAGTAGCACAGCATGCACTGCACTAGGTAAAAGATAAAATGTATGTATCAAGCCTTAAATCTTTCACCTATCTAGTCTAAATGAGGGGGCTGTGCCTGGCTCCGGTACCCAAGTGTACCAGCCAACTCTGTGAGTGACCAGTAATATTCTGCACAGTAATTATACCATATGAAAACATGTTCATGCTAGCTCTGCCAGTATATGCCAATATTCCAATGTACGCACATTCTCTTGTTGGCTTTGCCCTTTTTGCCAGTAAACATCTACTGCCACAGGAAGAAAACACGTTATTGCTGGCTGCACAAATGCTTACCCAGCACCACAATGTAAGAATATTTTATAAGTTCTCCCCCCTCCCTTCCTTATCTGTGTCTTAGCTCTTGCACTATCTGAGTATGATAGTTAATTTCACATCCTTACTGTTCACGGCCTGTAAGAATGTCATTGTATATTCCCTTGTTCCCTCCCTTGCCTTGAAGCGCTTTGAAACACATTGTGTATAGGTGCTATATAAATAAAATATCATATCATATCAAGTTGACCTTACCCTTCACGGCAGTAAAAATGCATACTACCTTCTTTGGCTTCACAAATGCCTCCATCTGCCATGCAAGAATGCACATCATATTGGTCTTGCCCCTATAAATGCCAGTCCAAAGAAAAGGTCCAGTCTTCTTGCCCCCTTCCACTATAAACCCTCCACCCCAAAGCCCCTCTGTTACTCACCGCTCCGTAAGTAGGTCAGGCATGAGGATCAATGACCTTGGAGACGATAGGAGTACAGGAATCGATATTCAGCCTCCAATTCCAGCTCCCCAGAGTTCACGACTCAGGGTTCCTCAAAGAGGGGCTCTTCTCTACAACGTACCTCTCTGCTGTTTCGATTGGAACAGACAGAGGTGTCAGTTGAATAAAAGAGTGGGGAGAACACACACCGCCAATACCAATGCTGCAAAGGAATACAAAGATATTAAACAGTGTTGAGAGAGACCATATGCAATCAAGCAACAGTATCCGATAGAAAATACCTAGGCAAGGATTGGAGTGGAGCTTCCCCCGGGATGGATCTACAAAATAAAGAATTAAACCCAATGAGTGAGAATAGTCTAATGGATTCTTCTTAGAGTATTTAAACAAAAACAACAGACCTGAATTGTGGGACTTTCAAGGGTTAACGATGTCCAGGTTTGGAGAAAACGACAGGATAAAATAAGAAACAGGTACGTTAGTACAGGGAAGTAAACCCAGACGGCACAAGGGTTGCACTAGTGTCGGATTGGTGCAAGGTCAGGAGAGCGTCAAAATGCACTTTGATAATAAGTTCACGAAGTATGGTAATCCAATAAATGTTCCAAAATCCAGTACAAGGAAATACCCAACAGAGCAATAGGTAAGTGGTACAATGTAGACAGAGATGGTGCTGGCAGAATGACCCAATAAATATATACAGGAAGTTACCTGAGAACACACACTTCCAGACGAGGATTGGAGCAGCTGAAGTTTTCCAAGTAGCCACTAGCGGGTAAACTGCGAGGGGCAGCAGCAGCAGGAAGAACAAACCAATAATGTTCAGCGTCTGCTGATGGCAAGCCAGAGCGGGTAAACTGCGAGGGGCAGCAGCAGCAGGAAAAAACAATCCAATAGCGTTCCGCGTCAATACCAGGAGATCACGACAATGATAAGGGAAAAAGAAGGCAATCCAGGAGCAGTCCGGGTCAATACCGTAGCGATCTGTAAATAGTGCCAAAAGAGGATAAGGAGTAACAATCCAGAAGTCAGGTGAGGGTCGGAACCAGGGAATCAGATGAGGATTTCGTGACAAGGGTTTCACAAAGAAAAATGGACGTAACCGCAATAGCAAGAATCACTAATTAGCAGCAACGAGCCCTTTGGTAGGCAACGGTTTTAAACCTGTATGTGGGTGTGTCTTGCTGTACGTCTTCCACGTATGAGATGTGTCAGCTGAGACGGGTTCCGCCGTAGCTTGTGCAGGCGCCATGGCAACCTGTACCTGCTCCACAAAGGAGCTTGCAAATGAGACGTACTCCGCAGGGAAGCCTGAAGTGTAACACCCTCCATGGAATAACATTCATCAAGTTGACTTTGCCTAAAAAAGCAAGTAAAACATGTAAGAAAACGTCCATGTTCCAATGCCCCTTACCAGGTCCCCAATATTGTATGCACATATTCATACCCATTCACTCGCAGTCACTCAGCCAGTGGTGGCTAGTGAATGTTTTAATTGAAGGGGCATAAATAAATATGCCAGAGTGACCGAGCAGAGCAAGGGAGCCCAATCCATCCAAAGGTGATTTGGGGGTGTCCCCCCAGATAAATATTTGAATAATGGGTTAAACTGGTCCATTAAGCAGCATACTTTCTGTGAAAAATTGCATCAAAAGCAAGAGCTTTTGCAATTGTTTTGTAGGGTAACTCCAATGCAAAAATCCAATAGATGCAAGTCGCTAACAGTGAACAGGAGCATTAATGCTTTAATGAATGTAATGCTTTGCCATTAAAAACGTAATACCACAGTGGGAAACCATGTCGAAACTGGCTGCACAATGTAGGCCAGTATAGACATGTAATAACACTAATGTTTGCTTTAGCCTTTATGATGGCCAGAAACAAAATGCCATGCCACAGTAAGCTATGCCTAAATTGGCTGCACCAAAATGCTGTTCTAACCACATAATAACAGTAATCATGATTACTTTATCACAGATGGCCAGAAAAATATGCAATGCCACAGTAAGAAAAGGCTAGACTGGATGCACCCACATGCCAGCCTAGCCATGTAATAAATGTTATGATACCTACGTTATTATAGATGCCCAGAGAAAAATATGCCATGCTACAGTAAGAAACGGCTAGACTGGCTGCACCCAAATGCCAGTCTAGCTATCACGCTTACTTTAGCAAAGAAGCCCAGTAAAGAAAATACCATGCCAAAGTAAGAAATGACTAGTCTGGCTGCCGCACAATGCCAGTCTAGCCACTAATAACACATACCAATCTTGCTTTACCATGGATGCCCCTTAAAAGTAAGTTTTAGCATATGCCCCTTCCCACCTTATATCCCCTCTCACTCCCACCCACTCTTCAACCCCCAAAATCAGCTTCTCTGTCCAGTATTAACTCATGCACACACATTCACACAGCATTCACTAACTCATTTACACATGCAGCCATTCATCATACAATCACACAAACACACACCCAGCCAACCATACATTATACACTCACTCCACCACACACATTACAACATATACATATACACACACCCTTGCATGAATGCACCCACACATTTACAGAAAATACATTTTTCACACTTTTTTCACTGAATCCGTCGCTCTGAGGGACTCCTCGGAAGGCAGTCCTCTGGCCCCTTTATCCATGCAGCAGGAACCAGCTCTGGTTCCAGTTATGCACAGAGCAGAGGAGCAGGAGGGCTCCATCTCACCCCAACCAGAAGCATCTTCATAGGGGAGGAGGGCCTTCGGACTTCAAAAATGAAATAATTTCTTTTTGAGGTCACTCTCACTTCAGTACTGTAACAGAAATATGTTTTCTGAAGTCAGAATTACTTAAAAAAGAAATTATTTCTTTTTGAAGTCCTAGGGCGGCCCCCCTAGGAGATGTGGTGACCCTAACTCCCTGCAATGCGGGGTTTGCGGGGAGCCCCGCTTCACCAAGGCAAAGAGGCCTCGTAATGTCAAGCACAAAGAGTTTGTCAGGCGTTCATCGTGACAGGAGACAGAATCCCTGCTTGTTTCAACCAGAGGTCTACCCTGGTCCCTCCCACAAGCTGTACACGCCTCTCAAGCAGTACAAGCAGCCACAGGCCCAAAAGGATTGACCCCCCACCCTCCCCTGCCACAACTCAACAGGTGTGAGGTGGCAACAGAAGTTCGCTTGCAGAGTGATGCTGCAACCCTGTCAGGGGTTCTTCAGGATGAAATGAGAAGCAGAAAATATAGAAGGGGGTTGGATTTCTCAGAGAGCACCATGATGCTGGGTACACCACCCCATGTTCTTTCATGGGTGTGCGTCAGCTGTCGGAAATTGGAGAGAAGCATGCTGGCAGTGAGAGAAAAAGGCGTTTGAGTGGGGGTGCTATGATGGACAGTCCAATAACACTTCTAGCTCGAATTTGCATTCTCTCTGTCCTCTTGCTAGGTAAATAGGGATCCCATCCCAGGTTCATTACACAGCCCTGTGCAGCAGCTACATGATGAGACCTGGGCAAGAGCAGGCATGGGGTGTTCATGTTATTTTAAGGGCTAGTCTTCCAAGGGTACGCAGGGGCTGTCAGCAATTAGTATATGCACAAGGAATGAGCTGTCCCCACAGGGGGTCAACTAAAGTCAGGAAGGTACCACCCCACACGTTAACAGCTATTATGCACTACACAAATGAGATTGGCTGCTTACTGGTGTAGGATGGGGTGGAGTGATGTGTGCTCTGATATTTACGAATTTAGACAATTTGGTATGGTTTCTCTGCTGAGTATCAGAGAATTGTGTTTGCGTCGTTTTGACACTAGTCCCAAAAGTTAGTATAAGGTACATGTTTTGGAAAAGTGGGCTCCCTTTGGTTGCCTGGTCATTTACTACCTTCTTGTGACACAAGGGCTCCCAATTTAGGGGGATTGCTCTGCTTTCTAAAGCTTTAGAATGGAAGGTTCAATGTATGCAAATTAGGGATAGTTCAGCCGTTTAAACCCGGACTGTGTAGGGTGCAGGATAAGTGAATTAGGGGCATAGTTCTGCTGACTAAAGCATGGCAACGTACGTTGCAGGATGCGAATTTCAGGGGAGAAGCACTGCTGTTTTAGATACACACACAGCTCTGTACTGCATACTAGCCTCCATCTCAACCTGCAGCATCCCTTCCACTGCTAAATATTACACATCTCTGCACATGCGTCTTGACCCAGATCTACAGCATCACACTGCTGCTCCAGTACTACATAACAGATATCTCTGCCAATCAAACGCGATCAAAGCCCGCAGAATAGCCTGCTGTGTCAGTATTAAGTACGCAGCCCTGCCAAAATTCCTCAATCGCGATCTGCAGCAGCTGCTATTGCTCCAGTACTACGTAACCCACAGCTCCCCCAATCCACCTCATCCCTGACCTACATCATCACACTGCTGCCCTGGTTCCACGTTGCGCAACAGCTCTGCCAATCCACCTCATCCCTGACCTACAGCATCACACTGCTGCCCTGGTTCCACGTTGCGCAACAGCTCTGCCAATCCACCTCATCCCTGACCTACAGCATCACACTGCTGCCCTGGTTCCACGTTGCGCAACAGCTCTGCCAATCCACCTCATCCCTGACCTACAGCATCACACTGCTGCCCTGGTTCCAAGTTGTGCAACAGCTCTGCCAATCCACCTCAGTCAAGACCTTCAACATCACACTCCTGTTCCACAGCTTTTACAATATAGTTCAATCCTACTCTGCAGCATCAAACCGCTGTTTCAGTACTAAATTACACAGAATCAGTAAAAAGCTCACAGGTAGTGTATATGGCATTATGTTGTGAGAATCTTTATTTATTTATTTATTTTTAAATGTATTGTTACAGTTGAAAACAGAGTTCAACATTTCAATGCAGAAACACAAGAATGTAACACACCCAATAATTGAGTGGAAGCAGATATAAGAAAGAAGATCCGTATTTTACAACGATTAAAACAATTTTCCATGATGAAATCAAGTCTAGGGGCCTCATTACACGGTAGGCGGTAAGGGTTTACCGGTACCAGTATTTTACCGGTACCGGTAAATCCTTACCGCCTTACTACGAGGTCCCTTTGCGGGTTGGGGAATTTAACGCCTGCTTTTTGCAGGCGTTAAAAACCAACCCGTAAAGGGACCAGTGGAGCTAATTACGGTACCGCAATTTGCGGTGCCGTAATTAGCGCCTTCCCCATTCCCATTATGCCCTATGGGGCAAAAATGGGAATGGGGAAGGGCAATGGAGGAAGGAGGAATTACCGCCCCGCCAACCTTGGAATAGGGCGGTAATTCCCCTTTCCTCCAAGGCGGTACCGGTAAATTACCGGCATGAACCATGGCGCTAGTAGCGCCATGGTTTACCGCCTACTGTGTAATGAGGCCCTAGGTCTAGCAATGTAAAAACTCTAAAATATCATTGTTGCTAGAATCACAGATATACCCATTAAAAATCTTTCACCATAAAACCTCAGGAGATAAAACTCTGTAATCCTTAAAAAAGTGTTGTAAAAATAACTGTCTTTGCTAGAGCTAAAAACGGACAGTGGCCCACCAAGTGTTTCGAGCTGGTTCTGAATTTTACAGTATCGCCAAGTTCTTTCTGCCAACAGACTTTTGTGCTCAGTACCTCTTTAGTCGGCCATAAATTAAAATGAAACCTTAAAAACATAGCTCTATGTTTAGCAGACGGAAATTTCATCAGATAAGCAGCCGTTTGATTAAAAGTTTTCCACTCAAAGTTGGCATTCTTAAAAGTATTGCACTGCTGCCAAGGTAAGTCTCCAATCATAAAGCCACATTTTTAATATAGCGAGATCGAAGTTATTTTGTACTGCAAAAATAAATATGCACTGATTATGCACTCACTTTGCACTGCAAAAATACACTTTTCACATTTCCATGAATCAGGGTTTGTGTTGGCAGTGCAAAATCACTTTTCAGCAGTGCAAAATCACTTTGAACTGTGCAAAAAAAATCCATGAATCAGGCCCAATAACTTTACCAGGCATATGAGGCATTTGCTGGCATGAAATGGCAGTGTTTCATGAATTTGAAGCTTTGGCATTTGATAGCAGCTCCTCGACTTACCTTGACAATACTTGGGCACTGGCCTTGGCATATGTGGGCAGCATCAGGCAAGGTAAGGTTATGCCTTGCATGTGCTGACTATACCTTACATGTGAGACTTTAACTAACGACCATAAACTAGCAGTATCTGTGTATAGGAGATACACACATCATTCACACAGGAAATATGAACACATCATTCAAACACGTGAGGCTGCGTTTAGTATATTTACAACCGTGAAGCAGGCACAGTGAGCGAAAACGTGGTTGTAGTCCCTCCTGAGTGGAAACCTACCAATAGTACTGGTTAATTGGCCATGGTCTTTCTCAGCTGTGGGGCGCCCACATTGTTGTAAATGTGTTTAATATATGATTAGTATACCTGTCGGGCAAGATTTACTGTCACAAAATTGCAGTAACAGACCAGTTGAGGCTATACTGCCATGGCCGTGAATACAAAATATTGCAGCAAAAATGCCGTGGTTTTTTGCGCCACAATAATGTAAAGGATGCAGGGGACTCCCCCGCAATCCCGGGACCCATTATACCATTTAAGGGGAGTGGAGGACACTCCCACAACCCCCCCCCCCCCTTAAATGTTATAATGGGGTACACCTTTATCGGGTCAAACCACAGCATTTTTGCCACCATTTTTTTTTACCAGCAACATTTTTGCAGCGGTTTTATTACCTGATACCCTCTGCCGGGTGCGCCCCTGGCACCCATGATATATCATAGCAGCAACCTTGTTAATGTGTGGTTGGTGACCAGCATAACATACTGTCTTCTCTTGTAACTAGTTGCTTTTAAAAAAATCTGTCTTACACTTAGTGTATTTCTCTTTTATCAGGAACATCACTTTTTAAGATGTTGCAAGGGTCAATGGTCATGTGAGTTTACTGCCTGTGATATTGCTAGGGTGAAAGTTCATATGATGTCCTCATTAGTGTCATATCAGTTCTGCTGCCCACGCCACTTTGGTGAACTGGCGTGCCTGTCTCCAAGCGGGGAGGCTTCTGGGTCCTTTTACATGGGTGCTCATCAGCTCCTGGGGCAATAAGGGCTCTGATTCATGGGCCTGTTTCCCTCCTGGCTTCCTGATTTGTGATTGGTCTTGTTGCCCTGGTTCTCCCCCGCCCCATGCGAGTGAGTATGCCTCCCTCCTCCTTATTCCCAGGGGTTATGTGGTGTGTTGCCTCATCCTTTGGACCAGCCCCTTGTGGCCCTCCATATTAAGATCAGGCAGGAGGAGCATGGCTGCTTCCAAATCCATTACCCCAGTAGCCAAGATCACAGGGAATTTTCTCTGTTGTGTGTTAGTGCTTGGGGTCTCAAAACCTCCTGTGGTCCATGGGTGTAATTTTAAGGGGGGGGGGGGAGACAGGGAGTTTGTCCCCCTCCAACTTTTGTGACACTTCATTTTGTCCCACACATTTGGCAGGGTTCCCTTTCATCTAGATTGGCCTGCCAAGCAATTACAGAAATGGGAAAGGCCATATGCAAATCAGATGTGGTGCCACCCCAAAAGAAGCTGTCTAGCCCCAACTGCTTGGAACGCCATGGGGATTTCAGCTGAATTACCACCAGCGCAATTCCATTGATGTTGCTGATTTACAGCAGTAAAGCAGCAAATTTACCTCCAACATTCTGCTGCAGGTGAATACTCCACTTCACCACGGTAATTGTAGTACAGCAGTGAGGTAATGCTGCGGTAACGGAATTACAGCTCCATTACCACGCTTTTTTACAGCACTGCCGTACTTGTAATGATGCCATAATTGTAAACCTTCCAGCCATCACCTCTTTTGTATTGTTAATTGCAAAAAAAAATTTCTGTGCACTTTTTCGATTTTAAATAAACAGTGAGGTGGTTTAGAAATGTACCCCGATTTTAGTGGTGAAATTGGGAAGAAGGCGCCCAGTCTCTGAAATATTCTGTCGCCAAGTGGTTTTAGTATGAATGAAGGGAGAGGGAGTGATTCAAACTCATCTCATAGCTTGCGCCAAAAAAGCAGCAGTCCAAACCACAAAGGGCACTTGAATGTGTGCATCATGCATGCACACGCTCAAATGCACCTTTTTTCTCACCTTTGCATATTTGCGCAGTTCAGGGGGAGTTTCTATGCATTTAATAGTGCATCCAGAATTCACAGACGGGATGCACTTTTAAATGTGCCAGGATCAGGCGGACTCCCCTGTTCCTGTTTGGATGCGAAAATCATGAAAGGGTCCTCTATGACCCTGTCATGCATTTTCCTTTAAGTGTGGCAGCTGTGGTTTACATCTTCAAGTGTTAAATGATGAATTAACTTGTGAATTGTACTGAGGAGCTACCAATGTAAATCCGGTGTTACATGGACACAGCCGTCACACAATTCCATGTAAGCAAATCATTCCTTAAATAGAGTTTACACTTACAAAAAGACTTGCACAAAAGAAACACGATTTTTTGAAGGAGAAAAGGTAATTGCCTGACAATTTCATGGCAGGACATTTTCTAAAGCAGTGATAAGGTGTTTGAAAGAGCAAATGGGACATCAAGAGCAGATATGTTTCACCTGGGAAACCTGAGAGCTCTTAACTTTTAGTGAGCGGTGAAAATCAGGCTGAAATGGTAGTTTGGGAAGCAATGATATGGTAAAGGGGCTTTGCCCTTTTCATGTAACTGGTTTGCCTGTGCTGGGCCTTCACTTGAAAACCTAGAGGGGAGACAAATACACCTCTACTTTGCCTTTTGCGAAAATATACATCAATTCAAGCAATTATCCATTCTACTTGGGCTTAATTTGCCTAATGTCTTTCTTTGTAAATATTTATCATGTACTTTTCAAACTACCGTCTTCTGAAATCCCTGACAACCCAATGCAATTTGAGGACATTCCAATGGCATTTAGGCAATTTACAAATGTCAAACAACATAACATGTACTGCAGGAGGCACTTAGTGTGTTGCATTTTCCATCACCAACATTGTAAGATGTTGGCCAAATCACCACATCTCTTTGCCTCAAATTAGCAATCGACGGGCTTCAGATAAGGCCAACTTGCCACCCTAACCCACCCTCCCAACAAAATAAATCAGCATGTTTAACATTTGTCATTCGTTTTCTTGTCAGGGTCTGAACCTGGGAGACTGCTCCATGTATGAAGACATCTCAAGAGGCCTCCAATCTACCTACCAGGACGTGGTCAGCGCCAGACTGCCTGACATCCAGCTGGAGAAGCCTTGAAAGGATAAGGATGGCTGTCTCTGGTCTACTCTCAGCTCATAGACAAGGCCTCGCTTCCTCTGTGCTCCTTGTCCAACTCCTTGCTTACTCTGTGCCCCCTTCCATCATGTAATGTTTCCACCAATTTTCTTTTTTGTATTTACACCTTTATTTTATTGGCAATTTGGAGAGTACATCAGAGAGCTTATGGAATCATACAAATATAGTTTATACACAGATAATCATAGCTTCACATAACAGTGGACTAGCCACAGCCTTTGTGTTAAACAGCACTGACATTATTACATCTGTTATACATTGCAATCCAATGTCATACTACTATGCGGTTGCATCTTTAGCAAAGTAGGTGCGATATTCAGCCCAAATATCCCTGGGTCTAGCTGTAGGGGGCAGTGTGCTCACATATTGGCCCTTGTTTTCCTGAGCCCAGGTCAGTGCTAGCATCCATTCCTTCTCCCTTGTTTTTTTGTATCTTTCAACTTCAGAAGGATGGTTCTTTTGGCCATCATGGAACCCATATTTAGTGCTCCAAGTGGGTTCCGTTCCAGCGAGGAGCTCACCACCATGGAAATGGTATCTAAGATTTTGTCCCAAAATTCTCTTAAATGTCAGCACTCCCGGAACATATGTAAGTGGTCAGCTGGGGCATGTTGGCACCTGGAGCAGGCATGCTCCATAGGTTGGAACATTCTGGTTACTCTGGCGGGTGTATAATATAGTCTGTTTAGTATTTTAAATTGCATGAACTTAAACCAAAAATGTAGGCATACCCTCCTGGTGTCGGTGCACATGTGTAGCCACTGGGCGTGTGTGAGATCCATACCCATTTCTTCCAACCAACGAATGCGTGCTCGTAAAGTTCGGGGAACCATTTTGTCCAGTATAATTTTATAGAGGGTAGAGAGGATGTGTCTGCAATCCCTAGAGTTGGCTATATATGCCAGCACAGGCGTCTCAGGGGTTTCGCAGGGATATTCTGGCCATCTGGTTGCCACTTCTGAACGGATCCTGTAGTATTGGAGCAGCTCCCCTCCGGTACCCCCATGCCCAGGTCTCCATGCAGTAGGTGTAATGAATTTCCCATCAGTGAATAAATCCGCTAGTGCTCTATAGCCCAACCTCTCCCATCCCAATTGTACTGCTCCGTCCCACATTGGTCCTAGTTCTGGGAACTTCCACAATGAGAGCCATCGGTAAAGTGGCCGATCAGCCCCTGTAGGGGCAAATATTGCCCGCCATGCTCTTATCGTGGAGGTAACTGGGTCGTATGGGCAGTCATCTTTGTAGTGTTGGTCCAGTAGTAATGTTTTACTGTCAGAGCATCCTGCTGCTAGTGTTTCTAACTTGAAACGGAGTGGGGACCGCTCCATCACATACCAAAATGTGGCAAATTGTGCCTGGCCAGCTATCCAATATAGTTCCAGGTGTGGGGCTGAGAACCCTCCCTTCTCATATGAGAAAGTCATCTCTGCCCATTTCTTTCGGACCGCTCCAGAGTGCCACAAGAATTGTGTGAAGAGTCCATGCATCTTGGGGAAGTAGGACTTCCCCGGCCATATTGGGTCATTTATAAACATCTATAACATCTTGGGTAGCAGTGTCATTTTGATCAGGGAGAGTTTGACAGCGGCGGAGAGCGGGAGAGATTTCCATCTATGAAGTTTTTTTTCCACATGAGTCCTGGTTGCGCAATAATTGTCATGAAGCAAGGAGGTCTGTGTTCTGGAAATCACCACCTCTAGGTATTTAATGTGGTCGGGAGACCACTGGAGAGGGAAGGCACCACTGCTTTCGTGTGTATTATCTGTAAGTGTGAATATCAGTGATTTGGAAAAATTAATTGTGAAACCGGAGAATTCCCCAATTTGTTTAATATCCTGAAGGATAGGGTCCAGGATAATGTGACGGTCCCTGACATACAGCATCACATTGTCAACAGATAGAGGGATTATTTCGGAAGGGCCAACCAACCAGACGCCACGTCGCCCGTGGCGCTCTCTGATGAAATCCGCCATGGGTTCAATGGCAAGAGCAAAAAGGATAGGGGAGAGAGGGCAACCCTGCCTCTCCCCAGTTGGAATTGTTCAGATGTGCAAGAGTTCACTAGTACTCTGACCAGTGGCTGTGTATATAGTCATTTAATGTATCATATCATGGCCGGACCTATACCCAGCTTTTCCACTGTCACTAGCAAATATTCCCATGATACCATATCGAAGGCTTTTTGAGGATTGATAGTCACCTCCACAGTCTTAGCCTCAGGATCTATTCTGGCCATGATATCAAACAGCCGTCTAACATTGAGCCCTGTGGATCTTCCAGGGATGAACCCAGCCTGATCTGTGTGGACAAGATGTGGCATCAGTGGGAGAAGGACCTTAGCATAGATTTTGGTGTCACAGTTCATGAGCGATAGGGGACTATAGGAGCCACACTCATTGCTAGGCTTGTCTGGTTTTAGGAGAACTGTGATCACAGGTTCCTGAAGTGACTCTGGCGGGTGCGAATTATGAAGAGACTCCTCCCACACCCAATATTTTAACAGTTTCCTCCCCCCATTTCCCCAGAACTGTGCAGCTGGTGCACAACCATACTGCAAGGCTCTTTATAGCACCCGGGTCCTGCCCCCCCCACTGCCACCCCCAACCCTGCAGTGTACTGACCTCCTCTCTGCTCGCCCCAACTGCCCCCCGTTCCAACTGGGCCCAAGGGGGCATATCTCCCTCAATTCACACAAAGCAAATGTAATGGGGCTCACTGTTGCCACACGGCACTTAACAATTTACTTGGGAAGTCACATCTATTATGTAAAGAGTAATGAGGCGCTGAATATGCATATTTTACTACTATCAACTCGTGTTAAACCTGGGATCATCGACCGTGATACTAGAGAATGAGATCTATTAGTCGATATATTCCCCTCAGCAGGATCCACAATGGGATTGATTATGGGGATCTGCGCTTCAATAAACTTCACAGCTTCACTCAGGACTGTGAAAAAATAGAGAGTGCCCCAAACTGGAGCTTCAGTCACGCCAGGAACAACATAGCGTATTGGATGTTACGCTCACACAGAATTTTCTTTACAACGATAATCTGTTGGTGCTCCTGTTGCAGAGGGTTACAGAAAAGGCTGGGAACATACAGATGGTTTGGGATCCTTTCGCAGCAGATGTCTCCATAACTCAATATTTTCACAATGATGGGCCTGGGGACGTCCCTGGTGGGCCCGTTCCATAACGAAGAAGGCGGAACTACCTGGGTGCCCCAGAAGGTCTTTGAGCAGGATTGCCACAGCCAGTTCCATGTTTCAGGTTAGCGCGTCCTCTGGGACCCCGACTATTCTGATGTTATTTCTTCAAGAGCGCGATTCAAGATCATCGCTTTGCTTTTGACATATTTCATGTCTCTGGTGAGGGTAGCCCAAGTATTCTGGAGAGCATGCATATTGTCCTTAGTGTCCCCTATTGTGGCCTCTGCCTCAGTGATCCAAGCCCCCTCCTGAGCCAATTGGGAGCGCATGGATGCCACATTTGCCATTATATCGTCAACCTTCGCACAGCGGCAAATCCTTTCGCCATTGCTTCCATCATGCTTGTCAGATTTGGTGAGGGTGAGGGCCCGGTGGTCAAAAGGGCCGGGTCAATCTGGGCCTGACTTGATTGCCCCTGATCGCACCTGGGAGTGGATCTTGTGAATTTGTCCATAGCACAGGATTTTTTCCCCCACCTGATCCTTTCGTCATGGTGAATAATAGGGATCCAGTTCAGAGGTTTAAGCACCCAGTATGGTCAGGGCCAGGGTCTGTTCTCAGGCTAAGAGGTACCTGGTCGCCTTTCTCACTATGGGGGAGCAATTCTGCTGCAAAAGGTGATTTATGGCACCACTTCAGGGTCCCAATGGCAGGTGACTTACAAGCTCATCGGGCCACCACAGTTATAGTATTCCCACTTCACCCCTTTTAGTATTGGAATGAGCACAAGGGGGCCAGGGGTGTCCAAGGGGCATCCAGCATGATCCTCACTCCTGCTATCAGGTAACTCAAGATTGGTTCTGGATGACAATAGTCCTCCCACACCCCAGGACCCACTGCATACGTGAGGCAGGAGGCAGCTATTCCCACCTGTATGGGTGCTTCAGTTCTAGGAACATCCTTCCAGCCTTGAAAGTATAGATAATTCCTTCATGTTGAGGAAGCCCCCCCTTCCCGTTGGATGTTCATGTATTGCACTGGGGCTTAGTTATACAAGGGAGGGGGGGTTGTACACAGTTATACACAGTCACGTGGGCCTCCTCTGCCCTGTTGTTGCCGGCCTGCAAGGATCTGGGGCCCTAAATTTCTAAATTTGCCCAGGGGTAAGCTCTGTATGGCAGGGGATGGGGGTGCTCCTCACCTCAGCCTGCCGGTGTGTGGATAATGCTTCCTCTCCCTCAACGCTGGTCGGGCTACTGCCCACGGCACTATTCCGCTGCTGCAACATGTCTTTCCCTCCAGGGCTGCAGCGCTTGTGAAACATTGGGCTGTGTGTCCCTCACTCCAGGGCCGCAGTGGCAGCGAAACGTTGGGGGGGATGGGCGGGCCCACCTCATCAGCCGGAACTGAGGGCCAGGTGAGAGCATGCGACCCGGTGGGGACCTCTGGAGTCAGGCCACTTTGTCCCGTCAGTGATTATAGGTTGGCAGTGGGGGTTGCTCCGGCCACTCGATCAGCACAGCATAGGATGGCAATCAGGCCGGGCTACGTGGGTGCTCAATTTCACATGTATAACAGCCGCCCATCGCAGTTGGCTGTCCCCACAGCAGCCCGGGCAGCTAGAGGCATGTACTGCAGACCGCACATGCACTAGCGTCTGATATGCAGTTTCTTCTATTCGCAGCTACTAATATCTACGAATAGAGCCACTTCATTTTAAGATATCCGTGCGGTTGTGCGGAGCACTCGCACTATGCTGCCATTTCCTTTGGCTGCTCAACAGCGCCCCCTCCACCAATTTTCTAAGAGACTAACACCTGCCATTGCTTTGTGTTAGGTACTGTTATTGGAATAAGCATTGATGCAAATTACCCTGTACTGATGCTAAACACAGATATGCTTTACTATAGATGCGCAAATATGGCTGACAGCTAGCTGTGAGGTTTTTCTTTTTATATTTCCTGTTGCAAACGTTCATTTTACTGGGAGAGGAGTATAGCATGCTTAACCCGTTATTTACAGCCATTCACATGGATATACCTGTCATAGGTGGTGGCTACCCCAATCAGAGCCAAGCTCCTTCTGTACTCCTTTGTCCTGTTCTTGTGCATACTCTCTGTGCTTCCTTTTATTTCTCTGAACTTGAATCACTGCTGTGGGGACTGGGGATAGGCACCTATGCCACTTGTCCACAGGCACCTATGCCACTTGTCCACAGGCACTGAGAGGTTTGCTAGAGACCCCTGAAATCTAGACCTTACATGAAAATAGCCATTGGATATATTTTGACCCCTCTTAAGGGCAGTCCTAAGCTTTCCTTTCTTTGACCGCTGACTTGCTGTGGGTCATGGGGAATTGGCAGAGGGTACAAGTGACTATATTTCTAACCCGCTGCCCCCACAATCCTAAACTAAAAATGCCTGCTGGTACTTGTGGCAATCAATAGAAATTGAATACTTCTATGGAAAGGGCTAGTTACAGCTTTGTTAAAATTGACAGATTGACAGCGGTAAACTGGACAGGTGGAACTAGAACACATTGGTATGACATAACAGGACAAAGCACTCCCATGCTGCCTCCTCCTCGGCTACCCTGCTCCCTCATTCCTTCTCTGCCCCCCCTTGCGCTCCTTCCACACATTCGCAGGGTGTACCACTGATCTGTACCCCTCCCCGGAAGTCCTTCAAGGATGGCAACCTTCTCCACATTGCCACTCTTAACTCTTGCTCAGCTGTCAAACACTCCTCCGACATCTTCCGCCTTCTGGAAGAACTTGATCTTGATGTCCTCGGCCTCACCGAGACATGGTTCACGGCCAGCTCGGTCACAAGCTTTGACACACTCCTCCCCGATGGCTAAAAGTTCCTCTCCGCACCCAGGTCCAACTGCTCCGGAGGCGGTGTAGCCCTGATCTTCCCCGAGTGGATTCCCACCTCTGTCATTCCTACGCAGGCCTAGTCCTCTTTTGAATGCCTAGTCTGCAGGCTCTCTCTCTCTCCCCTAGCCATTCTCTTACTGTGGCTACTATCTATCGGCCACCTGGTCAGATTTCCCCTTTCCTCTCTGAGTGGGCGGACCTCTCCTCCTCACTCCTGGCCTCGACCACTCAACTCCTCCTTCTTGGAGACTTCAACATCCACCTGGATGCCTCCTGTCCTCCCTCTGGACTCTTCCGTGACCTCTGTGACTCTCTCTCACTCACTATTCTCCCCTCTGGTCCGTCTCACTCTGCAGGGCACACTCTGGATGTTCTGATCTCCTCATACCTTCCCCTTTCTGTCCCTCTCACCACTCCTCTCTCCTGGAGGGATCAACCAGCTCACCCTCTCTACCCCTCAGGCCAAGCCACTTCCATCACTGCCACTCACCTTCTCGGTCATCCAACCCATGAAGCGCGTATCAGTTGAGGCTTTCGCCGACATCTTCTCTGCTCCCCTCCCCGTTTGGCTGACTCTCACCCTGACACAGCCCTCTCCACGCTCCACTCTGTTATATCTGATACTCTTGATATCCTTGCCCCTGTCATGAGGATCTGCCTGAAGCCCAAAGCCAAGTGCAACTCCTGGTATGACTCAGACCTCGTCAACCTAAAACGCAAGTGCAGGGTGGCTCAGAGGAAATGGCGTGCTTCTTGTACACCCTCTGACAAACTGGCCTGCCGTCTGCTCCAAAGGCAATACCGGCTCTCTGTCCTCACCAAGAAGAGAGCTCATATCCAAGCCCACGTCTCGGCGGCATCTAACAATTCGGCTCCACTCTTTAAAATATTCAAGGAACCAATCCTGCCACAGTCTCTACCTCTCCTGTCCCTTCCCAGGCCCTCTACACGGCACTGGCCTCTCATTTTTTCTATAGAACTCAGGTCATCCTGTCCTAACTCTCCTCCTCTCCCGTCCCTGCCTATACTCCCTGCTCTTCTGCTGGCCCTTCTGCAGCCAACTCTCCTCCCTCCTTCTCTGCCTTTCCCCCGTTCTCCACTGATGAGATTTCTAGACAAGGCCGAAATATGAAGGTCTCGTCAAAACAGGTTCACCCTGTTCCTCCAAAACCATCAAGGACCACATTGACACCCTGGCTCCTGCCCTGGCTGACTTCTGCAACCACTCCTTCACCACTGGAGTCTTCCCATCCCCCCTGAAGCACTCCCTTGTGCACCCTTTTCTTAAGAAACCCTCTGACGATCCCTCCTGCCCAGCTAACTATCGCCATCAATCCCTTCATGGGCAACCTCCTGGAGAAACTGGCCATCTCCCAGCTTAATCTCCACACTCAATCTGTTGGCTGTCTTCATGACCATCAGTCTGACTTCATAGCTGCCAGAAGCACGGAAACTGCTCTCCTGAACATCCATGAAGACCTGCTCTCCAACCTTGACTCTAACACCCCATCTGTCCTCATCTTGCTTGATCTCTCTTCTGCCTTTGACACTGTCAACCATGCCATGCTTAATTGTCTCCATTATAACCTTGGTATCACCGGTCAGGCCCTGGCGTGGCTGACTTCCTTCTTCTCTGACCAACCCTCTGAAGTCCAACTTGGGTCCTTCCTCTCTGGTATCTTTTTCTCTACCTGTGGTGTCCCCCAGGGGTCTAACCTCTCTCCCTGGCTGTTCCATCAATACCTGGCACTCCTTGCCCACTGCATTACCGCTCTCTGCCTCAACTTTCAGTGCTATGTGGATGACACTCAGTTCATATTCAGTCTACCTTCGGCCACCTCTTCTCCGTCCCTCATCTCTGACTGTCTGTCGGCTATCCAGGAGTGGTGCGCCGCCAATGACCTCTGCCTTAATGCCAGTAAGACTGAGATTCTCCTCATCAGCACACCCACTCCCCCTTTCCTGTAGCTCTCTGGCTGGCCTCTCTTGGCCCTCTTCCTGCTCCCACCTGCAAGGCTAAAAACCTCGGGGTCATCTTTGACTCCACACTCTCTTTCTCTCTCCTCACATCTCTGATGTCTCTAAGAAGTCACACTACCAGCTGCATCTCCTCTGAGGTATTCTCCCCTTCCTCTCCTTCCCTCAGAAGCTCACACTCTTTAGAGCTCTGGTTGTCTCTAGGCTGGACTATTGTAACAGCCTCTTTCTAAATCTGCCTGCTTCCACTCCGGAAGCACCTTAAGACCCTCCTCTTTGCTTCTGCTTTCTCTCCCCTCTCTCCTGCTGATACTGATTCCTCAGGGTTATCTGGCCACCCTTCGGATCCCGGGCCCATACCCTGCCAGTTGCACACCTGCACTGCCTCCCTGGTACCCTGCACCCGGGGACTGTTTTCTGTATCCATACAGCCCCCCCACCAGCACTTATGTCTGCACCCATCATGCACTTGCCACCAGCTGGCCGTTCGTTTATTTATCTTGTTATTTATTATCCCATGAACTGCACTTTCCCCTCCACCTGCCCCCCCGCACTTTCCTTTTCCCCCCTTCCCTTGCACTTGAGCGATCTGAATGTCACCTGGCCTAGTAAAAGCGTTGTCTGTCTTCCCTCTGTTCCCCCTCCCTTGCCTCGCCGCGCCTTGAAACATCTGTGTATAGGCGCGTTATAAATGCCATATCTTATCATATCATAAAGTTACAGTATTAAAAAATGGCACAAAAATATTGAGAGGAGGTTTCAGTCCAGAAATTCATGAGATGTATAAAACATCATTCAGCAGGTCTTTTCGTTTACTTTCTTAGGTGCCAAGAATGTGCTTTCTGAGGTGGATCCAGAAACACAAGTTCTAAACAAGTCTTCTCACTTGCTTGCACTCACAAACTCACTCAAATATTTACTCACATTTTACGGCGTGTCCATTTCTTTTACAAAATCAAAGTCTCTCCACCCTTCTATTTTGGTTGTCAAAAAATGCCAGTCCCATGTGAAGTCTATGGAACAAATGCCCAGGCCTCATAGATATGTAACAGCTACAATTGCAATGCAACGCCATAAGCAATGTGAAATAGTAAAGATAACCAGAAGAGCTGTGCAACACTTATGAGGTTGACATTCAGACGATAAACTTTGCACAAAAAGATTTAGCAATGACGAGAGTCCTGACACAAGCTCTATGTGGGGCAAAACAAAAGAGGTGATGGCTGGATTGTTTAGAATAAATCTTAACCTCTGGCATTAGTGTGGGCAACCCTCCAGACCATCGTTCTTCACCTGCCAACTGCAAGCCATTACAGAAAGGGGAAGACCATATGCAAATCAGGCTTGGTTCCACCCTCAAAGAGGCAGTCCAGCCGGAACTGCTTGGTCAAATCCCTTCTACACAGGACCACAAGCATCCCCAAACATGTTTCAGCCTTGTTGGGCATCATCAGTGAGGGGTAGCTTGGGTCTATAGGCCCAGCAGGCATGGGACCCATGTGTGGGCAAGCTCTATGTGAAAATCAGCTAGAGCTTGATAACTCATTGGTAAAAAGATGAGAGGAAGGTGGACCCTGTGGATTAAAATCCCACAGAGAGTGAATTGGGCATTCAATATTACTAAAAGGAGGAACCACCCTTCTTGTTCTCAGTTATCATAGACAAAATCTAGGCCAAAGGCATGACAAGCACTCCCCCTCCAGAGCAATGGGAGGATAGTGAAGCATTGCAGGATTTTGGTCTAACTGCTGATCTTTAATCATGTCGATGAAAAAGGGTGAACATACTTGTCATTAGTATTTAAGAGGTTAGGAAGGACACTGTAGACTGATCTACCAAGCTCTTGAGGGAAAACTGCACTGCTAGGATGAGCTCTACTGATCAGCGACCTACAGGGGGAAAATAATGGGCCTCTGTCAGAACACCGCCCAACGAAATTACTGTTACTGCCACTTGGTCAGGTGGATATAACATGGGATTACAAGTGGTGGTAGCAATGTAGTCCCATTAATTTGGAGTTCATAGGCCTCCATCGAGGATTTCGGTGGAATTACCACTTGCGGAATCACTGCTGCGGTAATTTCACTGAGTTTGTAGATTTTTCAGCAGAAAGTAGGAGGATTTACTTCCAGCATGATGCTGGAGGTAAATCCCCCACTACAGGGCCAAACTTGTAGTATGGCGGAGCAGGGACCGCCACTTTTTTCCCACACTGCCATACTTGTAATGAATGTCTTTGACGTAAACTCACCGATCTCGCCAGATCTGCCTGCCACAATCCTGTGCAGAAAGGGAACATGTTGTTCCGAGGGATTTTGTATTCTTATTTTGGTAGCAGGCAATGGTCGAACTGTAAAAAAAAGTCTAACTATGTTCCCTTGCCCCACCCCTTCTACTCCTACACCAGCCGCCACAAACCCCACTCCTCAGCAACACATACTCAAGCCCCCCACAATGCAAACATCATACCTTCCTTTTCTTCTTTGCACCCCACACTGCTGTGTTTACAAAAGTACTATTAAGACAGAAGAGAACACAAGGAAAGAAAATGCAGCATTTAAATAATAACACCCATTAGTTGGTCATTGTCCCCCACAACATGTAGCTTTAAGAAGCCTCCCCCATTCCAATCACCCACCATTCCCACCTCTTAAAGAACCCGCCTAGGGTTATAGCTACACACCCCTGCCCATTACCTGTACAGACACTGTGTCTGCAGAAGTCCACGATTAATTGCAGAAGGCACATATCAGTGGCGAGAACAGGGCTTTGTGACTGCTTGGCAATGAGCGTTATGACTGAGGTACTCTATACAAAGGAAATGCACCAACCCCCCGTGGTCGAAGTGTACGAAAAGAAGTAGTGGAACTATGTTCCCTGCTGACTTGCACCCACTCCCCACAAAACCCATCATCACGTCCCCTCCCACAAACAATACACACCACCAAACACTTGCACCCGATGTTTAAGGGAACGTTCCGTGCAGTGCACTGAAAGGGCAAGTTTCAACTTCTTCCTACACTTTTCTTTTAAAACGGAACCGTTTCGGAAACTTCCTACACTTTTATTTTAAAACGAAACCATTCCGGAACGGTTTCTTTTTAAAATAAAAGTATAGGAGCTGTAAAAGGTCATTTAAAAAAGTAGAGGAGCACCGCTTCCGCTCACTTCGACCACTGCCAACCACACACCTGCAAGATAGCACAGCATGGTGTGACACTGGAGAATTACCCACAGGACCCAGTTTCAAATCCCCAGTAGAGAAGAAGTTACTAAATAAACAAAGGTGCCCATCACTGCCATTCTGCAACAGTGGTTACATAAAGTAAGGACATTATCACTGCTTTCCCCAAAACGTAAGGAAACGTTGTAGCCTTGAGTCCTCGCCCACTTTGACCTCTGCAAGAGCGATAGTTTGCATGGCGCAAGTAGGTAAGCCATACATGTAAACACAGAAAACAAAGAAGAAAATATATCCAATAAAAATATTTTAATGCATTCAATCCCTCAAGACACCTGCCAGGGTCTGGGGACCACTGAACCTTACAAGTTATTCTGCAGCGATCAGTAGTCAGAGGTCAGGACATGCTCAGCAGTCTGATCTGCATCCTTTCCATGCTTTATTTCTTCATAGACTCTAAGCAGAGCAAACGGCAGCCATCTTAGGTCTGTGCCTTCACTATACGGTTCCCAAGCATATCTCATAATGGTGTCTCGAGTTTTCATTCTGCCGATTTTCAACATCATTTTCTCCGTAGTGTGTTCACCACAGCCGTTTTCTCCGCATTTCATTTTGTGTAAAGTGGGGATTCGCCCCCAACCCCAATACAACTCACCCCCACCAACTGACCCTGACACCCACCACCCCCCAAAGACCCTACCCCAAACGCACAACACAAATATTTTTTTTAAACAAAAATGCGGTGAAAACGGCCACGGTGAAAACACCACGGCGAAAATGACAACTTTTAAACGAGACACCACAAAAACACGCTAAGTGTTCGTATTCAGTATTCAAGCAAAATCCAGGTTGTGATACTTTTTATTGGACTAATTGGAAACATTATGCTTAGGTGGCAGTTCCATTAGCTTTCGAAGTCAGAGAGACTTCTACGTCAGATGATGGTCACACAATAAAAGTGATTCGCATGAACATTATAAGCCTTTGGAAAGCTTAATGTACACACTGAGGGGCTCTCTTTATGTTCCTGTGGAATGCAACATATTTGGGAACTCCCTGAGTGTAACCACATAGAGCCGGGACATCCATCCTGAGAACCTCCTTCCATCAATACTCAGGAAACAGTCCACTCTAGTAAGACTCATTGGTGCCGCAACCCTCCGCCTTTCCAGGCCACCATCTCCCGCCTCTTCTGTGGAGCAACCTGGGCATAAGAGGGCAGCATGTCCAGCCGGGGAACATATGGCATTATATTGCTTTATCTAGAGCTGTCCTCATGGTCACTTTGAAAGAATAACCCTGCAAACAGGATGGCTATCAGTAAAAGGAAAAGTTACTCACCCCCAAAATGTTGGCTTCCTGGATCACCAATAAAACAATCGAAATGTTGCCGCCACCTCATAGGCGACCAGACTCCGGCTCACAGCCTAGGCTCACTCTGCTCTCATGTTGTGAGGTAGGCCTCCACACATGGCAATTGCTTGCCAGGCCATTCTAGCAACATGGCAACCTTCAATCTCACACAAAGGCAGTCACTTTCACAAGTCCTTTACAGCAGGGACGCCTTCCATCGGTGTGGCCTCTTAGCTTCAGGCAGATATGGGATTTCTGGAGGGCCGTGGTCTGACCTCGTTCTTTGGCAACACAGTCTATCATGGTATGTCATATGTCACTGGGGTGCAGGCCACACACCGCTGCCATTTGCATGGTCTCCAGCGACTCAGGTATTACCAAGAGGTTGCATCATCAGTTTCATAACCCAGTACGGCAATGGCGGACTGCAGGCACAGTTGCGCGGCAGTAGGCAACGCGCGTGGGTGTAAGGTGCACTGTGGGATGACTTATGTCATGTACTACATATGGAGGTATGCACACCCTGGTAGTTACAGGAGCCTGGGGAGTTCTGTATAGCGCTGCATAGGGCATGTGCATATCTTGTGGATGTAGATAGTGAGGCCCTGTTCAGTTCACTGTGCTGCAGGCTGAAGGTTTGCAAGCAATGAAGCACATTAGAGGTGCTCCCTGCTATTCATTGTATGTTGCCCTGCACCTTCCGCCCGCCAAGCATATGCATCGTCTTGTTCTAGAAGTATCTTGCTCACCAAGATGCAGACGCCTCGGTATGGAAATGCTTGTCCGCCTCCTCAGTGGATGACTGAATACATGAACAATGACGAGCTTGTTGGAAAAATCTGACTTCCTGCTGGAATGCTGGGAGCTTCGAGCCACCAGGGCATTTTCTTTCTCTTTATGTGTGTGAGCCTCTGCTACTGAATTGATGTGCTTTTATCCTTTTCCTGATTGCTTTTCCTCCTTTATGGTGTGGTGTGGTATGTTATATTGATTGTATATAGTGCTTGTTCACGTAAAAAGCCATCTTGGCGCTGAGGCACAAAACAGCAGATGGAATAGTCAGACTCCAATGCGCAACCAGGAATGGTGTATGTTGTTTAGGAAAATGGAGGACATAGTCCATAAATTGTAAGAATGCTGGGAGAGGTTTCTGCAAAAAAGTGTGCCCCCCTATTGAAAAGTACACCAAGCACCCCACACATTTATTGAACTCGGTTATTTATAACGCACTTAATCAGGGGTCAAGTCCTAAAAAAAGAAGCGGGGGGACTCATTAACAAACACAATTGGATGCAGCGTCGCCAGAAATGAGCATATCAAGGTGAAATATGCACAATTCATTGAATTGGTTTTGAATAACCACCCAAATTGCACGGAGCAAATGGGATTTTTCTTCATAAAATCAACACACACACAAAACCAAGAGAGGATATTTTCTTCTAATAGCGTTTTTGAAAACGTTTAAAGGTGTACATGTTTTAAACTCCAAGAACCAATACCAATATTCCTTGGAACATGCAGTACCGAAATGTGACATTTCACGTTTAGTTGTATGTTAATTTTCATCAGGTTATATAGTGCAGAGGTGAAGTGCCCGCCCAGTGAATCTAAAGACTGTGGTTCGAGCCCAGAGGTTGGTGTTAATTCATAAATTCAAAGAAGACACTCCATGTTTCTCATTTTTGCTGGGGGGGACTGAGTCCCCCCTCTGAAAAAAGTGGGTGGATTCCGTCCACCCACGTGTACCCTCGAATTGAGCCCTGCACTTAATACCGAAAGGTTTCTAAGCGTGGACCCGGGCATCGAACTTGTGTTGCTTCGCGTCTTGCTCCCACAGCGAGCGCGTTGCCCCTGAGCTATCCTCCCGAGAAGCAATGGGTTGCAGTAAAACTTTGAATTACTTTGTATAAAAGTGTAAGAGTCTGACTCTAGTCCTCTAGGAGAGTGAACTGTAATGTCAGTAGAGCTTATGAACCTGATGCTTTTTTTAAAATCATGATTAGTGTTATTATTTCAGCTCTTCCGCCTTAAACTGCTCTGCTTCCTTGTTTGGTCGTTTTGCAAATTGAGCTCTGTGTTTTTAAAGTGCAATGTTATTTTCAAACAAATAAAAATATATGTATACCAAAAAGGTTCCTTTGTCAGGTGGGCTGATTCCGATAGCAGGATGGGTGCCAGCGGATGGCGAGAAGCATGGGTGCACATGCCTATTACTAGAAAAGGATGCCAGGTGATACAAGAAGGGCACCTGGCTCAGACAACCCCAGCTCATGCCAGTCGGTTTCATCGCATGCTCAGGTAATCTGGCAGGTACAACGTTCATTCATCGCCCATTTTTTTGCAGATATTTTTGCCGAAAAATGTCGGCAAAAAAACTAATTGAAAAACATGTGGGGGGTGGGTGCCGGGTAAGGGCATATAAGGTGTAGGGGTGGTGGAAGGATAGAGAATAATTAAAAGGGAAGGTGGATTTGGGGGGACAACTCCCCACATAAAAAATAAATAAATTGGATGAGTTTTTTCGGCAAAAAAATATGCTGCAAAAAACTCTGCGAAAAGAAATCCGGGTGTGAATGAACATAGAACCATCTGGCAATAGTCCAAAATCCAGTTTCAGTATCCAGTGCCCCCAACCAAAAACGGGCCACAGTCAGAGCTGGATGATAAAATGCATGGTCCTATCCACCTTGGGCACTGACCATTTGTAACAGAAGTTTATGTAGTGGGTGCAGATCACTCAATGAGTGAGGGCCTGGAACAACCAGGGTTCTTGCTAGCGAGTGCCTCCACGAAATTAGCATGGGATGATAAATTGTCCTTAGTTCGAATCAGCAGTGAGCTGGGATGGCTACTGTGCAACCTTGGCCAATGGGGAAGCCTGGAGGTGGGGAAGAAGAGGACTCAGGGTTGGGGACCTTGATGCACAACCAGGAACACAATGGGCAATGAAGAACCAATGCAAAATAACTGTAGCAGATACAACACATTCACAATGAAAACGAGGCATGGGAGACTTAGGGCCTGATTCATGACACTTCCATGAATCAGGCCCTTAATGCGCACACAGGAATGACTGCAGACCCAAGGCAGTGAACATTAACATCAGGGACACTGGTCAGAAATTAGTTTTTCGCAAAAATAAATTGGCAGAAAAGAATGTAAGGTAAATGCTAATAATGTGCAGCATTGAAGAATAACCTGAAGAGAAAGCTAAAGGCAAATGGTTCACAAGAAGCCAGAATCCTAGACACTTACTCTGACATGGGCAAGATGATATGAAAGTTATATTTACATAGTTCAAGGGGGCGGGGGGATGTTAGATCAGATTGAATCCTAAATAGCTGTAGTAAATACTGCCAGTTCAAAATATGCAGGGGATATTCTGTATACAGGGGCAACTGAAACTGTTCAAATGAAATACTGTACACTATAACCTCACTTACTTACAATTTCCTTTATTGACATAAGTGGGTTATCCAAACAGTACTACCACTGGCAGTTCCATGGGGCAAGTCTGGCGGGGTGTGAATGGCAAGCGGGAGTGGAGCTCTATCCCCAGGCCTTCCCGAAGAGTAGGAAGTAACTACCCAGTCCCTCAGCAATCGGGAGAACCTTTCTTTCTCCTTGGTCTTTGGACACTGCAGCAGCGAAAGGCACACAAAATGGCGGCAGTTGCGGCAGTGTTGGGGATCTTTTTCCTCGCTCCTCTCTGGTTCTCAGGCTTTTGAGCTGGAGCAGCTCTCTCACAGTCCGAGGTGGGCCAGGGCTCCGCAGGGGACACCGCTTCCCCAGCTGAGTCCCCGCAATAGTAATGAAGTCTGGGTGCAGGGCACAACAGGACACTGGGAAAAACACCCAGCAATAAGGCTTCAGGGCAAGGCGCGGCTCACATAACAACTGGATGCAGGAACAAGCTCCCTGGCAGAGGAACTGGAAAGCACAGGGTGACACAGCAATGTACTCCTATAGAAGAGGCAAAATAGGCATGCCAAATGAGGGCATGGGAGGCATGGGCCAGCTTTTCAATGGTTTGGGAACATACCAAGAACAGGTGTGGGGGGGACTTACAGGATGTGTAAATTCCCAAAAACGTGGTTAGGGTGCAATACATATACATTTTCAACACAAAGTATGATTGGAAAGCTGGTGCAAAAATGAAAAAAACAGGGAGTCTGGAATTAAAAAGATGTAAATCTGAACATGGGTAAAAGAGTTACACTGGCCCTCATTACGACCCTGGCGGAATTCGGAAAACGATGGCGGAAATGCAATACCGCCATCGAATAGCGCTCGGTGCGACTATGACCCGTCACCGCAAAGTACGATGCCATTAGCGACACCGTAGTGAACGCCAACGCTAACTGCACCAAGCACGCGCGCGCGCGCCATGCCAAACCGTAAACACCACCATGGCGCAAGGGTACGCCAATTCCGACCCTAGCGGACATGTACCTAACGCCATCAAGCATGGCGGAATGCACCATTCCGCCATGGTGAGAAGTACGGCATCGCGAATCAACCGTAAACGGCCCCACTGAGTGCCTGTACACCGCTCCCTGCCCACAAAGTACAACTCCCCGTAGGTGCAATGAAGTCACAATGCAACCAGTGAAATGTACAAGTCACCCATGCATGCCAACGAACAAAAGAAACACAACAGGGGGCAATGGGAGCTGCAGGGCACAGATGGCACGAATACAGAAGCCATCCCAATGGACATGACCACAGTCCCCCACCAAGAAACGCACGCAAACACAGGCACCTGTGACCAGCAATATTCCGAAAATCACATCATTCCACCAGTCCACCTGGCTGACCGGCATCTGTTACACAAAACCCAATCCCCCGCCCCTGAGCATGACAACATTCAAACTGTCATATTGGCAGCCCCCATCCCTGACCTCACGGGCTTCGTAGGCAAACGCGCCCAGTACAGTACCACGCAACTAAACTCCGAAGCTGGAACCCAGTGCAGATCTCCTCACAATACATCGCCCCCCAAATAGGCATATGCCACATCACTTGCAAAGAAGAACGCTACACGGGCCAAATCAGAATAGAAATTTAATGCACATCAAAATCACCAAGCCCATACAGCCATCAGGCCATGAACTCCAAAACACATTTCACCATTGTGGGCTGCATCCGCAAGAAATGACCAGCCACTACTTGTGTGACGCCCTGTTCCCTCATGGTACACAGAGCCACATTCACGTACGAAAAGGCAACATGGAAGCGCACAGAACCGCAGGGCCGTCCCAATGGGGAGGCACTAGTCCAGCTGAAAGGCCGAAATGTTGCTCCGAGCCACCAGTACTGCGTAAGGGCATGTGGCCCATTGGCGATCGTCCCATAAGATCGTAATGCTGCTCCACTGATTAACACGAAGCAGCAGGTGTCGGGAGTAAAACCCATCTGCAGGAGTGGCATACAGATGGCAGTGGCAAAAGGGGAGGAGATACCTGTCAACCAAAAGAAAAGAAAAAGAACAGAATGGCCATCAGTACTACATTCCAACAACTCACTGCAATGATCACACTAAATCCACAGCCATATGCATGCTAGCCCACTCCAAAGGTCCATCACCACCCAAAAACCACTTGCGACTCATAACTATCTATATCGAGGTGTAAACACCATCACAAACGAGTGTACCTGTGCATGCGCCTGTGAAAACAGAATCCATCTGATGGGATTGGTAACGTGCATGGACACAAGTGTCTGAGGGCGCGTCGAGACAGGGAGGGCTCAACAAGGCCAGATAGACGATGGTCCCACTATGGCAGCCCTGCATCACATAGCGTAGGGGAGGCGGATAGATCCCAAGAAGCCCTGTACATGGCAAACTCTGTATCAAATCACCTGCCCATGCATCCATTCATCATTCCCTCATCCCGGGATTAAAACGCCTGAATATTTACTCACATAACATTAGAAATATCCATTGAGTCTGTGCGTTATGCAGCCTGCAAAATCCACAGTGCCCCAGCCCGTAATTCCAGTGTAGTGAAGTAACATGTATTTGGGAACGTCCGGCCTCATCGCCCACGTCGCTATTGCGCATCCCAAACCATTCATATCAATCATTGCATTCTCGCCATGGCCCCTGTCTCAAGGACATTGAACAATAGTACGTTATATTTGCAGTCAGACCTGTGGGCATTTCCTCGCCGCTAGCTGAAAACCGAAAGCGCCGCCCTTCGAATTCCTCATTTGCAACATCACGTCGAAGAGGCATCTGTTGCCGTTTGAAAACACTAATTAATCCATCGAGTGCGGCTGTGTGTGAAAATGGCAACTGCCTTCACCCACGAATGGGACGCCCCGCCCGTCGTTGCAACTCGGTACAGTGATGCATGAGGGCCCACCGTTACTCGAGTACTACGTTCCACTGACCCTTCACAACTCTGTTCGCGACTGCACAGATAGTATGTGAAACAATGGGACCACAGCAGAATGAACATATCAACCAATGTTACACGGCCATCGGGTACAAATACATGATTGCAATAGCAAGATGCCATTCCACGAATTGCAGCGTTGTGCGCGGGACGTGCTCGGCCAAAGGGGAGAGCAGTTTGCACAGGTGGAATGAATCACCACAGGTGGAGGCCATTCAGCCTGAAAACACATAAATTGCACAGCCAGTCTCCTCCCACAACCACACCGAAATGCTACCGGCAGGACTCGCGATGTTGGCCCTGGGGGACATGATAGCACTGCAAGTACTCCAACTCCAAGAAGAAGACGAACACCAACTACAACCGGCCGCACGGAGGAGACGCAGGAGGAGGAGGAGGCCAAGGCAGGGCCAGCAAGGGCCGCCAGCACAGCCACTACCACCACGCAGGCAGCCCGCAATCCCACGCCTCCGAGCACATCCGTTCAACCTCACTGATGAGCAGATCCACACCCTCTACCGTCTGGACCGGGACACCATAGCCGCCATTGTGGACATGACACAGGCTGACCTTGTCAGCATGATAGATAGCCCAACCGCCATCCCACCCCTACTGAAGGTGGTGTCTGTACTCCACTTCCTGGCCACAGGCACCTACCAGCACACAGTCGGACAGTTGCATGGCATTTCTCAGCCACTGTTCTCACGGACACTATTGCAAGTGCTCGATGCCCTCCTGCAGCACGCAGACGACTACATCTCCCTACCACGCTTGGAGCAGGAAATTACCAACACAAAAGTGGGATTCCATGCACTTGCCGGCATACCGGGTTGCATTGGTGCCATCGACTGCACCCATGTGGAATTGGTCGTCCCACATGCCATGGAGGCCCAGTACCGCAACCGAAAACAATTTCATTCTCTGAATGTACAAATGGTGTGTGACTCCAACAGGATCATTACACATTGTTGTGCCCGATTCCCTGGATCAACCCATGATTCTATGGTCTTGAGGAACTCTACAATACCACGCTACATGGAGCGACACGCAGGGAACAGATCCTGGCTACTCGGTGAGTCTCATTACATGCATGATAATGTGGGGTATGTGATTCGGCAATGACCTGGCAGGAAGGGGGGGGGGGCGTACGTAGCAATGGCATTCCACATCATACGTTTCTCGTCCACATACAGGTGATGCTGGATATCCACTGAAGAGATGGCTCCTCACACCAGTCCGGAACCCACGGGACCAGCATGAGGAGGACTACAACCATGCCCACTCACGTACCCGTGTAGTCATTGAACAGGCATTCGGCCTACTGAAGGGTCGTTTCCGCTGCCTCAGCAGGTCTGGCGGGGCACTCCTGTACCGCCATGTGAAGGTTGCAAAGATGGTGATGGCATGTGTCATGCTCCACAACATGTGCGTACGTAGAAATGTGCCCATGCCCCCTGACGCAGAACTGCAAGCACCTGATGATGGTCATGATGAGGGTGGGGATGTGGCAGCACCTCAAGGAGTCTGCGAGGCACCGGAGGGCCGTGACATTCGTCAGCATCTCATTGATGTATGCTTCTAGCACTCACGCCTGGTGGCTGATACATGGACACGGGACTCGTGGCACTGTGTGTGTCTGGGACATGCACAATATGGACTGTACGCCTATGATGGCCTAGTACACAAAGATCAATGTCCACACATCTCATTGGTTTATCGTGCACTTTTTATGGCATATGTGATATCATGTTGTACACCCTATCGACCCGCCACCCAAGTGAGCCCAACACACCCCCTCCACCCTCCTACCTCCCCCCCGAACACCAGTGTCCAAAGATGCTCATTGTCAGTGGGCAGTCGCTATTGCAAGCCCCCTGTGCGGGTGTCAGGGGCACCCCTGCCTGTGGAGCGCAGGTTCCTCCCAGATCTACGTTGGGGGCTGCCCTGGACGGAACTTGCAACGGATGATGTCTCTGCCTGCTCACGTCCATGCATGTCCCTAAGGGTTTGCGAGAGCTCAGTGAGCACACGGCGCACTGCGGCAAGTTCGGCACATACGTCCTTGGACGTCGCATGCAGTTCCCCCCTCAGGCTCTCGGTGCTTCTCTCCATTTGGACTCCCAGGCTCTCGGTGCTACTCTCCATTTGTGCCCTTAGTGTCTCTGTACCTCTCTCCATTTCTGCCCTAAGTGTCTCAGTTGATGTTTCTATGTCTGCCTTAGTGCCCCCACATTCATCGGCATGGTCCTTGAGGAGCGTGGCCAGTTGCTGCTGTTGCACGATTAACTGGTCGAGGGACTGTTGCCTCTGCTGGGCCATGGCCATTTGCGGGGGTGTCACAGAGGGGCTGTTGTCCTCATGTTGCCTTGCCACAGGGCTTGTGGGGGATGGCCAGTCGTCGTCTTGTGGGTGCCCCTGCGTGGTATCCTCATGTTGTACGGGATGGGACAGACAGGGGGATTGGGACAGGTCATGGATGGATCTGACTTCGACATACCCGTCTTCTGTGTCGGAGCATGCTGCCATCAATGGGGTGTCACCTATGGTGCTGCTGCCACCAGAGGCAGTGCCTTCTGTGGCATCCGTTGGGGGGACCTGTGGTGGTGGTGTTGTGGGCATGCTGGCTGCTGGGGTGCCTGTTGATGTTCCCTCCTCTGTGCTGCCACCTGATTTGTGCTGCTGCCGTGTCTTGATGCGTGCAGCTGAGGTGGAGGGTCTTTGGCCGTTGGTCTTGGCCCTCTTTGCAGGTGTGCTGGTAGGGGTGTCCTGAAGCTCGTCGTTTGGATCGGACCCTGTGGGGGAGTAAAGGAGGGCGAGGGTTATTGATGTGATGGGTCTGTGGGAATTGGAATGGCATTGTATCACATGCATTGGGGTGGTACCTGAGGGTGATTTGGGTCGGGGCCTTGGAGGTGCTTTCATTTGTGTGTGGAGTGAGGGTGCAGTTGTTTGGCAGCCTGCAGTTAGGGTGTGCCTGCTACACGTGTAGTGCGTGTTTTAGGGGTTTTTAATTATTTATGTATTTATTGTGGGTTTTAACGTGCGCTATCAGGCCGATGTGTGTGGACGTTCTCCTGGACATGTGTTTCTGTTGCACTATGTGGACGCATGGTACTTCACATGGATGGACTTTGTGGATTTGGCATTGTTTTATTTGGCCCACCTACCTGAATCTTCGGATGTCTGCACTCCTTTCTCCATCCCTCCGACTCCCTCTATGCTCTCCATTCCGATGGTGGAGGCACAGATTTCTTCCCAGGGGGTCAACTTGATGGGTGATTCAGGACCTCCCCCGGTGGCTGTGGCAATGTTGCGGTTGGCAGAGAGTATGCTGCGGACGCGTATCCGCAGGTCGTCCCATCGCTTACGGCATTGCTGTGGGGTGCGGGGTGCGGTCCCCACCGCACTTACCCGCTGTGCCACCAGAGCCCATATGGCCTTCTTGTTTGCAAGTGCCGTCCTGGTCATTTGCGTGCAGAAGACGACGGCAGCATTCTCCTGGAGGGTCTCTGTTAGCACGGTGAGTTCCTCACGGGAGAAGTGGACCTGCCGCTTGCGGTCGCACGCTTTCTTCGCTACTTTTCCCATTTTTCTTGGTTTCGCTAGGGTGGATGACGGGTTGGGGTGTGTCTCAGGGTAGTGATTTTAGTGGTTGTGTGGTTTTAGTGGTTTTATAGGTGTACGGCGGGATGTTTCCCGTTCCGGGCCCATGTTTTAACTTCCGTTTCCGTATATTTCCGGTCACCGTACTTTCCGGTAGGCGCACACTGCGGTGTCCGCTGTGATGGGTGGCGGTATTGCACCTAGGGCGCCGTACGGCGGCGGTGTGGGCCGTTTTGGGGTCATTTCCGCCATCGCGGACTTTGCACTTCCGCCATGCCGTGGTGCTCGTGCCCGATGGGTCGGAATGGGCCGCACTTTGCTCCTTCGTGCAATGGCGGAAACGCTATTTACGCTGTGGCGGTCCGGTCAGTCACTTTCCGCCAGGGTCGTAATGAGGGCCACTGTGTTTTATGATGAAATATGGTACACTATTTAATTAAAACATCCACACATTCCAGATGCATGCCCAGGGCCGCATAAGGACTAGGGGAAGGAAGTGTGAAAAACAATTCAATGTTTGTATTTGTATTTGTTTAACATTTATATCACACACAAAATCCAGAGGAAGCTGGGCGCTTGACAATTTAGGGTTACATACATGAATGTCAGTAGGCTACAATCAGGAGTGAGGACAATAAATACGTGGGACCCTGGTTACATATGGGTCCGAAGAAGCCATGGATAACAGAGAGATAGTTACATACATTGGGTAGAGATGGTTATATAGATTGAGTCGATATCATACATGTTCCATGAGCAACACCAAGATAGCAGTATCTTAGTGGTGAGTGGAGAGCCAGTTTTTTAATGCTAGCTTTAAAGGAGAGGAAGGAAGGTTCCATTCTGAGAGAGATGGGGATGGAATTCCAGCGTTTGGCTGCTTGGACAGGGAAGCTCGCTCCTCCGGCGGCTTTGAGATTGAACCTTGGTACCACCAGACTATGGTGTAGAGAAGATTTGGTGGAACGTGTAGGTTTGTGCATACAGATTTTGTCTGCCAAATATCTCGGGGCTGAGTTTGTGAGGCATTTGTGCATGATGGCCAGGGTGCGTATGTGATCCTGTCATGGATGGGCAGCCAGTTGGCGCTATTTCTGTGAGTGGATATGTGACAGGATCTGGGGAGACTGAGGGCAGCTCTTAGTGAATTATTTTGGAGTACCTGGAGCCTATTTAGATTTTGTTCCGAGGTACCAAGGAATAATGGATTACAGTAATCAAGTTTAGATGAGTGCCCTAGCTAGCGTTAGACTATTTGTGGAGGGATACGAATTGCCGTGGAGGCCGCAACACTACTGACCTGTCTTTTAAGAGAAAGAGTTCAGTCAAGATAGAACCCCAGTGTTTTTATCTCTTTGGAGACGTTAATCATGTTGCTGTCAATGACGAAAGAAGAGTATCTGGTGTTGAGTTTGTTCAGGCGTGCCTGGGTACCAACGATCATTAACTCAGTTTTATCGTCATTGAGGCAGAGACTGTTGGTGGCCATCCAAGCCTGTATTTCGCTGTAGATGTTGTTTAGCAATTTTGAGTCGTGGTAATAACAGCCAGTGAGGGGGATGAGGACTTGAGTGTCGTCTGCATAGTTGGTGTAGACGACACCCAGCTTGTCCAGGCGGTCAAAAAGTAGCTCTGTAAAAATATTGTATAGTGTGGGCGTCACACAGGAGCCCTGAGGGAAGCCGCACAGTATCGGAGTGGGATAAGCTGAAGCAGAAGGGGAGAAGACTCTTGTAGTCCGGTTAGAGAGGAAGGATTTAATCCAGTCAGAAGCATTGGTGGAGAATGCTGACGCTGATTTAAGGTGCTTGGTAAGAATTTGATGGTCGACGAGGTCGAATGCAGCAGATAGGTCTAGAAGTAGGAGGACTGCTAACTTGCCATTATCCTTTGCCTCGTTCATTTGGATCTAAAGATCTAGCAATGTTGTCTCAGTACCGTGTCTGGGTCTGAATCCAGATTGTCTAAGTCTGAGGAGTTCATTATTCTTTAAGTGCTTCTGGATTTGCAGGTAGGCCACGCGATCCAGGATTAGTAGCAGGAACGGGACAGTGGTGATGGGCCTGTAGTTAGTAGGGACGTTAGGGATGAGGTTGTTTTTTTTTTTAGAAGTGGCATAACCCATGCTTCCTTGAGGTTGTTGGGTACCTGATTGGATGAGAATGAGGAGTTTATCAGGGAGGTGACGAACGGGGCTAGGTGTTTTGCTCCCTCTTTAATGATGGAGGCTGGGCAAATATCTCCTTGGCAGTGGGAGGGGTTAAGACTCTTTATGATGTCTTCAACTTCCTTTGGAGTCACTTGTGAAAAGGAGAAGGGAGTGCAAGTTTGAGGGCTTATCAGTGGGTCAGTGGCAGTGTGAGGATTGATGATAAGGCTTGCTTTTTTGACTTTGATCTTATTTTAGAGTAGGGTGATTTTGTCTGCAAGGGCTTTCTGGATTTTTGTGCACCATTCTGCATTTTTGATTCAGTCTTGAGTGGGAGGTGCAGGGGATTCACGCTCTTTTAGGATACTGAAGAGTTCCTTAGTACTGGATTTGGCGTTGAGGATTCTGGAATTATAAGTTTCTTTTTTAGCAGCGAGGATAGCTGCTTTGTAGATAGTGGAGGCTGTGGTGAATGCAGTTTTGTTGTTGGTAGTAGGAGATTTACGCCATGTTGATTCAACAGATCTTTTGATGTTTCTGAGGCTTTTTAATTCTGGGGTGAACCATTTATTAAGGTGGGCCAAGGGTTTGGCCTTCCTGAGTTTCAGAGGGGCAGCAGAGTCTAGAGCCGACTTGAGAGTATTATTGAAGAGGTCTACCAAGTTAGAAGGGTCAAGCTTGCTAAATGTGGCCTCGTTGAGGATGTCGCTAATGAGGGGTTGGATGCTGTCAATGGTGATATTACGACAGTTTCTTGAGAGTGATGGGGTGCTAGTGTGGTTTTGGATGGGGATAGTCCAGGGATGGAGAAGAGTATGGGGTGGTGGTCTGACCAGGCTACAGGTTCGTTTTGGGTAATGGAGACAGAGCAGTTAAGGTCAGATACCCAATCCAGCGTTCTGCCTTTGGCGTGGGTGGGTGATGTGATTTTTTGTGTAAATCCCAAATTAGAAATAGTGATGTCCACTGCTGAGGCAAGGTGATCGTTAGGGTCATGGAGTCCAAGATTCAGATCTCCGAGAAGGATAGTTTGGGAGCCCAGTTAAGAATTGGAGAATAACAGGTGGCAGAAAGAATGGATTACAACACAAGGGTTCCATTTGCGATGACAATCAAGCAAACGCGTGGCAAAGGTCAGGAAAAAGGTAGGGGCCATGGAGACTTGGTGGCTCCAAAGGGTTTCGGAGTTCTGAATTGAAGAGAGTTCCAGCTCTGTTGAGTCGCTGTCCATTGAAACACAAAGGCATGGCTGTCCACATAGGTCAATGTAGATTTGAAGCACACTAATTGTCATCATTCTTCTAATGTGAAAGCATACCTATTACCGGCCACATAAATGCTTCTTTTGTCATCTGCTGTTAGGGCAGGCCTGGCCCGATTGCCATTTCAGACGGTCTATACTGGCATACCGTGGTATGACCAAACTGTCTAAATCTGGGGGTCCAAAGACGACCGCTTCTGTGTCGCAGACGTACTGTTCATGCCACCTCTATTTCACAGTGGGCTACATATGCAACTACCCTTTTGGCAGTGCCAGCCCTAGGCGCAGTCGAGCTGAGTGGCATCCCAAGGTGTTGTATCACATGGGAGAGAAATAGAAAGTGCAAGGTGACACGTCTGTCAAAACCCCTCTGCAGAATGGGCAGGGCCCAGAGTCTGATGAGGCTCTTGAAGCTTCTTGCTTTCTCTCGGCTGCTTATCATTTCCAATGCTTGATTGCCCTTTGACCCGGCAGGAGAGCCCGATTCAATGGATTGAAGCTAAAGTGGTTAAAGCTGTCTGAAGCAATGTAACCTGTTAGCAGGCTTTTGCAGGAGTTGCCTCATTTTCAAATGCAGCAGTTCATCATCAACTATATTGATATATGAAAGTATGCATTGATTCAGCAAGTTAGTTAACTTTTGAAAAATTAATCCACAACTTTTTCCTTCCTTGCGTTTGACATTCCACTTTGCTGATGCAGTTCTAAAGTTTAAATTCACCTGCTTTACTAAATTTGCACCGTGTAGTGTGGCTATTTTGCCTCTAAAAGAAGCCATGCTTGTTTTACCTATCGGGTTTCTATGATGCTTTTTTTGTATGTTGTGTGATAGGGTCCCATGCTGGCAATCAGGGGTGGTTAGCTGGGTAACCCTAAAGCCCCATGAGTCACCTACATAGCACCTCCTAGACATAGCAGGAGACAATCACATAGCTCGCCTAACAGCAAACACCCCAAACCAGGTCACTCGGATTGTGTCCATAGGGCAGAAAGGGAAGCACTGCAACTCTCATAATCCCTCTGATTTATGCAAGGCAAACCCGGACCAGAGCAGGAAACCAAAATCACTTCAAAGGGAATAGAGAACTAGTGAGGTAAGGGGTACGGAATGTGCCAACTAACAGAGGTGCTCTTAAAGAACTAGGGAAAATAACACAGGAGATCACACATCCCTTTTCCACAAGAGCGGAGGAATAACAAGATTGCAGCCTCTTTCCATGTCCAAGAGCCTCTAACATCCAGTTTGACCTGGTGAAAGCAGGAAACATCCAAACCACTGGCAAACCTATACTTTACATAGCCAAGACCCCATCAAGCCACAGAGGGAGTAATTGTGGCCAGTGGAACCCAGGCAAAAATGAAAGCTGTTACTTACTGTCTTTGCTGCAGGTCAACAGTAACATGCAGCAGAAAGATAGAGGGAAGTCAGGCACTCTATAGACACCCAAAATGGCCTCCCCACCTCTTGTAGCCTCTGTCCTAGTGAGACTGACCCTCAAGCAGACACAAAAATGAAGGACTACCAGCCAATCAGAACAGAGCCGCCCCCCACCTCTCCACCGACAGTCTCATCTGCATGATGTTACTCTGGAAAAAGCCAAGCCCTGGGAAAAGGGAAAAGATGGAAGGTTGTTGGAGGAGGTAGAAGGGTACCAGGAGGAGCTACAGGAGTTGTTGGCAGTGGTTAGGAACATAACGAAGGAGGCTGAGAACAAGAAGGAGGCTGAGAAGTAATTTAAAGGGGGTGGTAGGCGGAGACAGGACAAGAGGTGGAGTTAATGAGTTGCCGAACAATAAATGTTGTAGGGAGGGAGGATTCAAAACAAAAGGGCAGACAAGGTAATTGCAGAAGTGGTGGGAATTGAGGAGGTGGTTGAACAGAGGAAGAGGATTGAGAGAAGGTTTTTGGAGATGGTTGCTGTAGAGTATGAAGAGGAGATAGAGAATCAGAAGGCAGAAGAGGTGTTTCGAGAGACGGCTGGAACACATCAGTTTGGCGAAGAGGTGGTTGAAGAACTGATGGAAGAAGAAAGTTCAAAGGAAGCGCAGCTAGAGAAAGCTGAACATCAGCGTTAGAAACAAGGGAGTAAACACAGCAAAGAGGAGGTTGGAGGAGATCAGGAAGATGGAACTAGAGGGTGAGAACGAGGGTGGAAAGGAAGAGAAAGCTCCTGGACATAAACACTTTTAGCACATCACTGAATCGGGCTATGGTTCCCAAAGCCCTAGAGATAGCACCCCAGTTTCAATACTGGAAAAAGCTAATGCTGACCAATCTAACCTCTCTATCCATTGCCCAATTGTCAACCGGGGCTTGGAAGTTAAAAACCTGGAAAGCATTGTAGCCATCCAACTTCAGAAATAGAGCAAGGGGAATCTCTTTCTCCATGACCTCCAAATCTGCCTTCAGACTGACTGGGTGCACTGAAATAAAACCCAAAACATCAGATAGGATCTGCCTAAATCATTGTATAAAAGCTGCCGTGTATCCCGAATCCTCAGAGACCTATCAATCGACAAGGGTACCTTTGATCACAACATATAGATTATATAGATTATGGGTCTGACAGAGATAATAGACCAATTCCTCCCTCTGAAACCATTTAAGTAATAATCAACAATTTCCTCCTCACCTCATCATAAGGACTCTGTGGTGTTCAACATGGACCATCCCTCTCACCACCATGGTTGTTTAATGTCTATTCTAGACTCAATTCCCCTTTGTAGAGACATCTGAAATGCCCTTCAAGGTATCTTCCAATGACATGTAGATATTGCTTCACCAGGATAAAAATTCCAACCACAAACAAGAAATCACATCCTGCCTAAATAGCATCCTTAAATGGATGGCCCCCAAAAACGAATGCTTCGATGGCAAAAGTAAACTGTTTTGCTTTAAAAACATGAATCTACTTCCTTTCACGTGGCCATCTTCCTTGGGACTTACTCCAACACCAGCGCTCAAAGCTAGGAACTTGGGATTTTTTTTCTTCGATTCTCTCCTTTCCGCCAATGCAGTGACCCACAATGGCCACCATCTGCTCTATGTGCCCAAGAAGATCCTTTGTCCACTACATCTTCACCATAAGGTGGAAGTCGTACGAGCTCTAGAACTCATGAAATTGGATTCCTGCAATAGCAATTACACAGGCCTTTCTAAAAAGGCTATTAGACAATTGCAATGGTTCCAGAGCCAAGCGGCTAGTGTGAAAGCCACGATCACTGAACCCCAGCCTCATCAACACTCCACTAGTTTCCTGTTTAACAAAGACTGGGCGTCAAACTTCTCCTCCTCAAGCGCCCCAGACATTGAGAGACAGGCTCCAAATACCTCTCTGACTTCACTATGCATTAGACCCCTGGTGGACCATTCAGATTGCTTGCCGCTGGCAAGTACCACCAAAACAACTCACAGGATAGAGACGTCCAATACTAGAAGGCTGGCAACGTGTGGCTCAAAACTATTGACAAACCTGCCACAAGAACTAAGACTCCAAAAAGACCTCTAGAAGTTTAGGCGGGCATGAGTAATGTTCTTTTGCTATTAGGTTCCCCCTCAATAAATGAGGAAAATGACACCACGTGAACTATCTCTGAACCTTTCTAAGGCGATATTTGCCACGCAATGGAATCTGACCATCATGATGCAGCTTGGAAACTTGCCTGTGTGCATCTTGTTTATGCTGCCTATCCCTTCTGCTCCCCTACTGTGTGGCTGGTGTTTCATTTGAGTTGTGATGCTTTACAAATCACTAAATACATAACAAAAGGCTTACATCTGTTGTTATCCTTCTAGGTGTGTGAAATGCACAAAGGTGAACAAAGCGTATCGGCCATTCAATGCTGGATGGTCGGGAATGATCTGGCACTGAATAGTGCCAAGACAGAGCTCCGGCTCATTGGCTCAGATGCCAGGCTCTCAAAGTTAGGCTCAGTGTACAAACATTTCAATATACACAACTGTAATATCGAGGTCAAGACGAAAGAGAAGACCCTAGGCATCTTTCTGGATAACAACTTAAATATGAAAGCTCAGGTTAATAGTTTAGTGTCCTCTACTTCATATTGCATCAACCTGCTTTGGCATCTTCGCCCACTGATCTTTGAGAAAAAATCCGAAATGCTAGCACGAGCCATAATTAGCTCTAAATTGGATTACTGTTGTATCCTTCTTGTTGGCAACGCGCAGGCAGACTTGCACCATTTCCAAGTCATCCAGAATGGAGCAGTGAGGGTCGTGAAAGGACTTTGTTGAAGGGATCATGTGTCAGAGGCGACCTTATTATTCTGCTAGACTACAAGGAGTATGCCTGTCTACTTAAGCCCGTCTGCCCAAGCCTCGGATCTCCAGAGCACATGATATGTACTGCTCCCATCTGTCAATAGTTTTTTCTTTGCATGCTTAAGTCCTAGGGTGCCTGGTGCGCAATACAAATTAATAAACATAAACAGGGCATGACATTATAATGCGGTTCCCAGAACAGGCCTCAATGCTCCACATGTGGCCCCCAGAACCGAACACAATACTCCAGAGGAGCCCCCTGGAACTAGACATAAGACTTTAAATGTAGCTCCAAAACTGGGCAAAAACTAATCATGGGACCGACAGAAACAGACAGTGCACTCCAAAAAAGGTCCTTTTAGGAATATGTACAGAAGTTACAGAGAATTCCTTTTGTGCTAGTTGTACATCTCTCTGCACACCCCTGCATCCACTTTCCTTGGACCACGGCTTGTAACATATTTAGGCACTTTGAGGTTATTTGCTATGATAACCTCAAGATCCCACACTTCTTTGGTAAACGTGTAGAGCTCACCGGTCCTTCTGCACCTCTCAACAGATAGACGTGTCATAAGTGCTTAACTGCCACAACCAAGACCACGTCGTAAGTGTATACGTTGCGTACGTGCATGGCATCCACATCCTCTTGCAGCTCTCTAAATTACCTTGGGAGGCAACAGTATTAAACTGCACCTCTGTGGGGGGGCACGTGCATTCTTTAATTTTATCCTGACTGGTTAACCTGACTTTCCCTCAGGAGTCTTCATCAAAAGTCACATCAGGGACACCAATCCTATTTGCCCCTGACAGATTCATGGCTTTTCAATGTTAGGGTGCACTGAAGTTACCCTGTTCCCTGTGCAAGTCTCCTTGCACAGTTGTGTAAGCTCCACTGGTTGGTGGCAGACTCTCTGTGTAATCCTAGTGGGGCACACCCTGATTTACTTCAGGGGTGAGGGCACAATCCAATGCGGGGCCCAGCTGCCTAGCACATTGTTTTGCTAGAGTGAATGGTACTCGGAGGGTGCCATATATGTCCTAGTGTCCGCCGGCCTGAGAGTGCGAGGGGTTCAAAGCCAGGGCCAAGTCTGGCTGGATACTTGAATGATGTTCATATTCCTCACTAGAATCCACTTCTAATGGCAAGCCTTGGAAGAGGCCTGCAAAGTTTGGAAGTGGTAACCCACCGGGATTGAGTGGGAATCAAACGTTTGAGAGACTTCAACCCTGTGCTTGGGAGCTTAGGTGGCACTCAGCTTCCAAAATTCCCATTTAACCCAAGGGTCTGCACCCACACCTTGTTTACCAAGTGAAACCTGGGGACGACCCCTACACACATTTCTTATAAGATTCTTATAAGTAGCTTTTTAGAGCTAGTGAGATTTCGAAAATAAGGACTTATATGACATCGAAATACTTAATGACTGCTTATAAAATCATATAACTTTGAAGTAGGATTTATGTAAGATTTTATAAGATTCTGATAAGTTTCTTATACGAAAATCAAGATGAAATTGTTGTGTTGGGAGTCCTTTGACAGGAGAAGAAGAAGCCAAACTAAAATGTATTGTGAGGAAGTTCTGCTGCAATGCATGTTTCAAAGCCTTCTTTCTGAAGATGCCCTTCCCTGACACCCTTGCCAGTGATGTCTTCACCCAACTGCCAGGGGTAGTGGAAGTGACATTATATGACCCCTGACCTCTGATGAAATCACAGGAAGTGATGCCATTTGACCACACCCTGGAGTGACATCACAGGAAACTATGGAACATGACCTTTCATCCCTTGACAAAACAGGAAGTGGCATCACATAGCATTGTTCCTAAGTACACAACAAAAAATATGGTTACGATATCACTGAAATTGGATTGACATTTTATACATGAATGGATCACCATATGTATCATTAATAATAGTGTGTATAGGCCCGTATTACCAAATTACGGTGAATGCAAGCAGACGTCCAAGGCCATGTGATAATGATGTGTTATTATAGAGCACTTACGCTTAAGCGCTTTATATAAAACAAATATACATACAATACCACCCAACCTGTTTTGGTACTCATTTATCGACCTCAGAAGGATGAAAGGCTGAGTGGGCCTTGCCAGGATGTGGGCCTGCCACCTGCAGATAACACACACATCGAAGCAGAGAGCGTTTAACCCACTGAGCTATTTTACCGGCAATTGCTATCTTCCCGGCTCTAGTAAAATGAGCAATTACATGTCTGACTGTTCTCAAAGTCGGAAAGCAAATTGCACTCTCTAGTGGATAGCATTAAACTGGTAACTGAGATTTAACAGCAGGCCAGCTCATCTGCAGGTCTGGTGGAAAGTTGGCCACATGTCAAGCCTGCGTGGATCTACTTTTCAGGCTTCAGAGTTTGGCAAAATACATATCATTGGGAGGGGTCATAACTGTGTATTAAAGAATTTAGAGTAGCGCAGGGAAAGCAGCACACTCACACGGCATCCTGTACTCTGGACACTTGTTACCTCATACATGCAAACAAACATCCTGAACAGCATGCCATGGAGATAGGAAAGATGGAAACATTACAACAAAGCATTAATGGTGGCACAATGAAATCAAGGGCCACTTTGTGTGACATGGGCAAAAAATTCTATACTGTACACAAGCTTTCAGGTACAATTTTTATTTTATTTATTTATTTTGATGTGTTACACGCCCAGAAAAAATACAGTATACAAAACTAGGAAACAAGAAAGATCATAACACACATTCAAGGGCGTTTATGCATATACAGTCAGTGATCAAGGCTAACATAGATTAGAGGATCGATATGCTAGTATTGGTTAAATAACTAGGTTTTTAGCCTCTTCTTAAAGCCACGGAGAAAAGTCTCTTTTTTGATGTTGAGGGGGGGTATGTTCCAATGTTTGGGGGCTAGCACAACGAAGCTGCTGCCCCCCGCTTTGGTAGTTTTGTAACGAGGGGGCACTAAGAGTAGGCTGTCATTATGTCTCAGCGTTCTTGTGGTTTCTTTTTTCTGTAGGGCATTGTCGAGGTAGATTGGTGCTTTTTTGGTGCTTTTTTGGCAGGACATTGTGATTGTGGGTGATGCAAAGTGTTTCAAAGATAATTCTAGCTTTGACAGGTAACCAGCGGGCATCCTTCCTGGTCTTAGATATGTGATCAAACTATTTTATCCCTAATGCTGCCCTTAATACTTTATTGTGAATGAGCTGCAGTTTAGTGGGGTTGGAGATGGACGTTCCTAGCAATGGCACATTGCAGTAATCCAGTTTGGATAGCACCAAGGCTCTGGCCAAGGTGAGGCAGTTGGTGGGGGTCAGAAATTGTCGACTTAAAGTGATAAGCTTGGACGTATAGGCCGTGGATGAGGACAGCGTGTTGATATGTTTGGTCATAGTGAGAATAGCGTCTAGGGATGCCTAAAGTTTTCACTTGCTTCAGTACTGGGATCAGTGTGCCGTCTATATTGATAGAGGAGTAATCTGGGTGAAGGGCAGCTATTTTAGATGGGGAACCTACGATGAGAACTTCAGTCTTCTTATCGTTGAGACTGAGACTATTCAGTGCCATCCAGTTTTGGATGATGGCATATATTTTGTTAATGGTAAAGGTGTCTTGGTCACAGTTGCCTGTGATAGGTATGAGGATCGGGGTGTTATCTGCAAAGTTGGCAAGTGACCAAGGACACCGCGATGGGATGTCTTGTGAGGATTGTAACAGAGACAACGGCAGAAGAAAACATGCTTTAACTGCAACTTGCAAAAAGCAAAAAACATGGTTCGAAATTTATGTTTATTCTACTCTGAAAGCTTTTTGGAGGTTTTTGTCTGCATTGTGAATTTGAGGTGTTTAAGAACAGACTAAATCAGTGACTCACCCCCTGAAGTGTGTCTGAAATAAACGTTTAATGAGTCTAGCAATTGTTGTATAGAATTCCAGAAATACAAATTATTTGTTATTCCTATTCTTTCTTATTTAGGGTCATTGTTCAAAGTGTTACACTCGTCGAACCCCCTGTTTTTTTAAAGAGGCCTGAACAAGAAAGTCAGCCACTCCGGAAACAAGAAGATTTAGGGGTAGAAAGGGAGACCACAGGGCCGTATCTGCGACCCCTGATGACCGCCAAATGACGTCCCTGACCCATGCCATGACTCTTGTATGAATACTGTGAGCTGTGACTATGAGAAGCACCTGTTGTGCTCTAATACACCCCACAACACTCAATCTTGCACTGCCTGCTGCGTGGGATGTTGGACATTCACGCCGTCTGCAAGGTCTGTGTCCACCATCTTAGCTGCAGATGACTCGGCACTGAGTGCCTGACAACCCACTTGGCAGCATTGTGGAGCCATGGTTGGGTCTAGTTTGACCGGCCGGAGACCTTGTCGCTGACTTCATCTGCTGGGCTCAAGCATGCCCTGTGACCTGTCATCTCAGTCTGCCTGCTATTCGGCACTTAATGTTCAACATGATATGTACTCAACATGTTCCAACGCTCACCTTTGTCCCACTTTCTTGTGTGCTCATCAGTTGCTTTCTGACCCCCTTTCCTTTTTTGAATCCTTCACTTTGCCTCAGATCTATCTCTCATTTGCTTCTCTCTATTTCTCCTCTCTATCGCTCGCATCCATCATTGTCTCACATGCGTTCATCATTTTACTCAGGAATTGTTTCCCCCGCTGGCTAGCAGCACTCTTTCCTGCTGATCCTCTTTTCTCTCCCCCCATTCATCTCTTTTTTCGCCCTTTCTCCACACGTTTGCTTCTTTTCTTCTCTCTCCTCGCTGTTGAATGCTTTTGCGTCTCTCTTTCTCTCTTCTAATATGTCCATCTTGCTGCTTACTTTACTTTTCTCTCTTTCTTTCTTGATTTTCACTTCTATGTTTCCACACTCTCTTCCCTTGTCTCGCGTCCTTCTGTTCACAGAGTTCCTTCTGGCTCACACCCACTTCCCGTTACATCATTCATCATTTTCTTTCGTACACTGGGATCTGTTGTGTTTGTGACAGATGAAAGATTAGAGCAAGCTTCTTTGGTGTTGTGAGCATGACGAACTTAGCGCGCGACAGCAAAGACGAATAAACACAGTGGGCCTCATTACGTGGTGGGCGCAAAGGGATACCGGGCACTGTTAAGGACACCGGTGCCGGTAATCCCTTTGTGCCCTATTCCGAGGTCCCTTAGCGGGTCCCTTCCTTAACGCCTGGTTTTACCAGGCGTTATGGACGGGGCCCGTTAAGGACTTCAGAGCTAATAACGGTACCGCAATTTGCGGTACCTTTATTAGCGCCTTCCCCCTTCCCATTGAGCCCTATGGGGGCTGAAATGGGAATGGGGAATGGCTTTTTCAATGGGGACTTACCAGTCCTGCAAAGGTCGGAATAGACCGGTAAGTCCCCATTGAACGAGGGCGGACTCGGTACCGGTATTGGAGGTAGTCATGGCGCTAATAGCGCCATGACTACCGCCAACCTCGTAATGAGGCCCAGTGGGTTTCAGAAGCCCGCCCTGCAGTAGCATTCCCTTTATGAATTCCCATACATCTGCCAGCGGTATGAGTGTGGGTGTAGAAATGGAGAAGAGACTCACTTAAAGGAGCAGAACCTCCAGGTCATATTATTCCTCCTCACCTCGTAATAAACTGTCACGACCCTCGCCCAAAACCCCCTCTGGCAAACCCATTGGCCAGGTGGAGTCAGAACTCGGGCCTCTAGAGACTGGCATCCTCTTCAAAAGCCCTCATGGGGCCAGTCCTGGCGCCTATGGCGCCAGGCTCATACACCATGAAAAACAATGTGCTTGGGAACTACTTTATTGTATTGTGAGCCAACATGGAGGCATCCACATAGCTTGGTTCCCAAGAACCAAGCTATGCGGTCTAGTGTTTTGGGTGTGGTAGCCTAGGGACTACTTTACCTGGACTATTTTGTTGGGGCTATTTAAAGCACACCCGAGCAAGACAACACGCATCGCGTTACTTTGCAGCTTGCAACGTGACGCTCACCGTGTCCAGCTATTTCCTCGAACCTCGGCGAAGCAGAACCTGCAAGGAGACAAAAGGAACATCATTACAGCAGCATCTTACCTGCAGTCTTCATCTTTAAACACTTGCAGCTACTGAGAACAGCTTCTCGAATCTGCACGCCTCCCGGACAGAACGACCTGAAAGAGGAAGATAGAGGCAACATTAAAGAAAGCAGTAGAGACATTTACAAATTACGAACTGCTCAAAAGGCTTACCTGGCTGGTCGCCTCTCGGCTGGCACCACTCCAGACATTCCACTCACGCTGAAGAACACAGCGACCTACAAGGAAGGAAAACACAGGTTAGCAAAGGCAAGACTTTGCAGCGCTGCGCATAGCGCTTACTTACCGCATCATAGCGCTCTTAATGTGCCATCATTTACCAGCGGGGCTCAACCATAGCCAGTTCGCCGCGCTGAAGCTCCGCATACTTAAGAGAGAAAAAACAGATATTTTAAACAAAGTAAGGCATGCAGGATAGCAACAAAACTAAAGAACAGCAATAAGACCTACCTGAACAATATCAAACGGGCCGGCATCAGTGAAGTAACTGGACCGCACTCGCCCATGAAAGACAACGCACCCCTGCAAAGAAGGCAAGACAGAGAGCACGCCTAATTCTACCACAAGGTGAGGAGAGGTCGCCAGAGGGACTCAAATCGTACGGGGGTGGAAGGAGGATACTTACCCCAGTCGGTCAGCCTTGAACACAGTCCTCTTGTATTTTCAGGCAGAACCTTCTCCGCAGATCACATCAGGGCAAAGCTGAGAAGCATACCAGCGAGTAACCCGGCTGGGTGGCGTCCCTGTGGATACCAGGTGAGCGTAACATAAACTCTCATTCTTGAAATGCATCCACGTTTTCTGCATCAAAGAGTCCATTCATCAGTTTGGTACTTGAACTCCTTGAGGCAGGTTAAATATCAAGGGTATTTCCATCTCTTCCACAGGGGCCACCTCTGCAACAGATGGGGGCGCAGACAATCTCTATGGTGTGCATGGTTCACAGCCATGAACTGGGGCGAGATCAGATTTTCATCAGAATGGGCTCACTTCCTTCGTTGTCACCATCCAACTCCTTGCAGAGCCGTTTGAACCAGCAGATATTTCTGGTAACCTCGAGAGAGCATTGGGCTATGATGCCATTGAGGGCAATCCTGAAATGGAGTCCTGAATTTTAATCAAGGAGAGCAGGGTGTGTTTTTCAGATAGCGGGAGGCAGATGCACAAACCTGCTGATTGTTGTAGCTTGAAAATACCTGTTACCTGTGTGCCGATATGAAAATCTCTATGTTGTTTGTGATTAATACCGACCAGGCTGGATAGCCATATGGGCAGTCCCAGATTGTGGAGTGCAAAAATGGACAGCATGGTTGTTGAAAGAAGATGAATTGGGTCAGAATCTGTTAAGTACACTAGACCTGAAGGTCGTCTGAAGGATTGTGAGTGTATAAGAAAGCAAGGATTTTACATTACTTGATGCCTAATTGTCTCAGGTGGGCTTGCTACTCTTGAACTTGGAATGGGGCATTGACTGTCTTGATTTCCTTCAGGAGACTGCAGGTTGTGTGACAGGGTCAGCAACCACACCTTGTTAAGGGGGGATGGGGACCCATCTCAAGCCGGCCCAGGAGGCCTACCGGGGTGTTTGACAGAGCCAGTCCTGTACCAGAGTCAGGGTGAGGGAGTTGGAACGGCCCCAATCTCTGTTCCCACTAAATGTGTGTGACTACAATTGGCATTTACCACTTATCTTCACCCCATAAATGCAGTGCTCTGCCCTCGCTAGTGTTATCTTTCTTCTCTTTCAGGACTACAGGGCCCAGAAGTCCTTATGTTGGGGGAGGGAATGTGCATTCCACCAGCGAAAGAGCTAATGGTGAACAACAAGGCGACCGAGAAATACGTGCTGCACACCAGTAAATAGAACACTGAAGACCACGCATTAAGAACTTTGAAATTGATTATTTTGATGGCGGGACACTGTTTAAAAAAATCATTGTACCCATATTTGGGGAGGGGCCAAGTTTAAGCGGTTGTTTAAAGACTTGGACCTTTATGATAAGACCCTGCAGAAAGAACACAGTAACAATTGGCCTGGGGATCCAGGAGGCAGAAAGACAAATTGAAGGGGAGGAGGAGTACAAAGGTGGTGCAGGAACCAGAGTAGTGTAGGATTTTCGGGATAGGTCAAGGGGGAAGGTGGGCCAAGATACGCAGTGGAGGATTTCTAGTGAACACATTGGGATTCAGGGTCACCTTGGCAAGGGGTTGCAAAGCCCATGGGAGAAGAGAGAGGGAGAGGGACAGCCCTTAGCGCGACCCTATTCATACATGCTAATAAAAGCCATTGCACTGTCTTCAAGTGTTTGTGTTTTCTTGAGGCCATCTCTGGCACATGGTTTCATTGTGCCATCATCCAGACCGAGATATAGAGGTCGCACCCATCCAAAGGAGATGTTACGAATAGTGCAACTGACTAAGACTGCCAAGTCCCCACTAGATCAACAGCAAAAGCAGCTGGATGGGACCTATATGGCGATGGGGAGGTGGTAGTTCTACCCCAGGACAAGGCCTGAGTCAAGACTGGGGTGCGGGTGGAAGCACCAGAAGGGACATATGGGTGGATCACTCTCAAATCATAATTGGCCCATAAATATTCTCTTGATGTGGAAGCCGGAGTCATTGATGGGACTACTGAGAGGAGGCGAAGGTAGTTTTATTTAACTTGGGAAATCTTGTCGATGTCATAAAACCCAGCCAACCTATAGCCCGACTGGTCTGTGAAAGTATATTGATTCCAGAGATTGAAGAAGTGAAAGATACTGAAAGTGCTGAAACCAGGTTAGGGAAAATGACAGAGGGTCAAAGGGAAAACTCCCACCCCCCAGGAGGCCCAGACCCCGCCCCGGTTGAGTTTGCAGAAGTCAGAGAACAGATCCACTTCTGAAACAAGTTTGCAAGAACCTGGTCTATGAAGCTCAGAACCAAACCATAAGACCCCCCATTTTATCAACAGGAAGGGCTCCAGTACCAGGTGGACATGAATCCAAGGGCAGAAGGTACCAACTATTACCAGCTCTTGGTCTGTAAGCAATTCCAGAAAGCAGTGATGGAGCTAGCTCACTCCAGCCTGACAGTTGAGCATCTGGGCCTAGAGACAACACAGAAAACCATTCTTAGCAGATTTTATTGGCCTGGCATGTATGCACAGATAAAGCAGTTCTGCACAGTCTGCCCAATCTGCCATAAAACATTGCTAGATTTGGTACCCACAGCTTCCCTCCAACCATTGCCTTTGGCGGAGATTCTATTCTCCAGAATCGGCATGGATATAATGGGGCCCCTGCACCTCACCAGTGTGGCAACCAAGCACATCCTTGTAATCTTACACTACACTACCCGATATATGGAGGTTTTTCCCTTGAGGAGCAACAACACCAAGGCTGTACTCAAATTCAGCAACCCTATGGAACTATTCACAGACCAGCGCAGCAGGTTCATGTCCAATATGATGGGTGAAATGAAAGAATTCATGAAGCTCAAGACCCGTAGAACATCAGTGTATCATCCTCAGACTGATGGACTCATTGAGAGGTATAATCAAACACTGAAGTGCATCCTGAGAAAACTGGTCACAGAGAATGGAAAGAACTGAGACGGTTTAATTCCATTGTCTAATTTTGCTATGAGGAAGCAAAGGTTTCTCTCATTTTGAGCTGGTGTTTGGTCGGATCCCATGGGATGTCCTAGATATCATGAGAGAACAGTTGGAAGGACCCAAAAGTCGACAAACCGGCCATCAACCCTTGGTGCAAAATACAAAGAAATATATAGAAAAGGTACAAAACCTTGTAAAACCCTATCTTCAAACATCACAAGGCTGCCAGGAGAAATCCTACAATAAAGAAGCCAATCTGTGTACCTTTCAAATAGGGGAAGAGGTCATGATGTCACTCCCCACCACCCAGAATAAATTAATGACCTGATGGCATGGACCATATGTCATAACGCAGCTTGTGGATAGACCCACTTATAAAGTCCAACAGTTTGATAGAAGGAAACCATCCCAGCATTATCACGTCAGTTGAAAACCTGGTGAGAAAACAGCAATCCTAGCTATCTACAATAACAATACCAAAGTGGCTACCTTGCAAACTTGAGTTCATGTAGTTGCAATTCCACCAGGTCTTCCTACCTCCAGCCACAAAGAACTGGTGAAATTGCTGGAGAGATAGCCTGTCGTGTTATCCCCAAACACAGGAAGAGTACGAGGATGGTGAGCAAGATCGAAACACCATGCTGAAATGTAATTAGACTGAAACTATACCATCTACTTGAGCCCAGAAAGAAGATCATCAAAGAAGAGCTGAAGCAAGATGTTGGACATAGGCATATTTGAATGTTGCTATACTGAGTGTTCCTCTCCAATTATACTGCATCCAAAACCTTATACTAGCTGGTGCTTTAGCATTGATTTTCACAGACTGAATGAAATATCAAAGTCCAATGCCTACCCCGTGAGCCGGATAGATGAACTAGTGCAAACCCTAAGCATTGTAAAATTAATTTCAATGCTGGACCTCACAAAAGGTTATTGGCAGGTGCAGCTTGGTGAAGATGACAATCGAAAGACTGTCTTTTCAACATGTTTCCAATTGATGGTCCTACCATTTGGCCTACAGGGGCTGCAGCTACATTTCACCATCTAAAGGGCTGCATCTATTCACTCTGTCAGACATTTTCTGGTGGTCTAGCTATGACATTGTGGTGTGCAGGAAGATCTGGAAGAGTCATCTAAGATACCTGGCAGCAGTCAACAATCAATTGAAAATTTACCATCTCATGGCCGACCCAGCCAAATATCACTTGGCACAGTCTTCTGTGAAATATCTCAAGTTCTAGGTTGGGAATGGATTGGTGCTGGCCCACCACAGCGTCCCCTAACTAAAAAGTATATTTAAGCTTTTGATGAGCTGCTGAGCTACCACCAAAGATTTATCCCCAACTTCTCGAAACTAGAAGCATTACAGATGGACACAATTATCAAGACCAATCCCAACTGTGTATGCTGGCGCTAAGAGGCCCAAACAGCGTTAAAAAATTAAATGTCCAACTTTGTAGAAGCCCAGTGTTGGTCATGCCTGACTTGTCATGAGAATTTCCACTACAAATTAATTCCTCATTGGTAGGACTGGGGCAGTCTTATCTCAGGGCCAGGACAGGGAAGTGAAGCCCATACTATACATCATCCACAAGCTCATCCCCAGGGAGATAAACTATACAGGGATGAAATATGTGTTTTTGACCGGATAAAATGGGCAGTTCATAGCCAATGATATTACCTGATAGCAGGTTCAAGTTAATTAAAACCATGCCCCTTTAGTATGGATGGCACGGAACAAGGACACCAGGTCCTGCATCTTAAGATGGTTCTTGGCCCACCAACCCTACTCGTTCATAGTCGAACATAGGGCTGGCGCAAAGCTATCAAATGTAGACTTTCTTTCACGGTACTCCTAGGAAGCCAGATGCTGAAGGGAAGAAGGAGACTTAGGAGAAAGGGTGGATGCATGTGACAAGGTCAGGAACCTGACCCTGTCAAGGGGTTATGAGGACTCATCTCAACCTGGGGCAGGAGGCCTACCAGAGTGTTTGCCTGAGCCAGTCCTAGGCAAGAAGTGGGGTGAAGGAGTTGGGTGGGCCCTAGTCTCTGCCCTCTCTACCTGTGCCTGGCTACAATTGGCAAGTACCACTTATCATCACCCCATACCTGTGTGTTCTCTTTCCTCTCTTCCAGGACTACACAGCCCAGAAGTCTTTATGATGGAGGTCGGAACATGGAACCCACCAGCAAGAGTGCTGGTGGTGAATAGCAAGTCAGCCGAGTGGTATGTGTTGCAGAAACAGAGAACAAGTCAGTGACCACTGTGAAGGCATTTCCGTACAGATAGAGATGAAAATGTTGCACCTGCACAATATGGCTTTCACTTCCTTTCTTTTCTATCTGTGAGTATCTCTGTTGAGTAGGTGTGAACGTCCACTGGGCACAGGGGATGGGGCATATTGCCCCATTTGCCTCCTTTTGAGTCATCATGGCTCTAAGGCCACATTGACTGGTATCCAACACCAGATCTATATTTTATTCACAGGTGAATTAGGCCATCATTGTTTTACTCCATAAGGTCTGTTTGATGTTGAAGAGAAGGTTCCTGGAAATGCACTTATAACCCCTATGCAAATGTCGACTTGCAGGATGAAGAATGAAAGATGTAGCTCGCTGTTTGGCCAGTCAATGACTATATCAATGGAGCAAAGATATGACAAGAGATATTCTCTCAGACATCCATTCAAACCGTATCCAGTTATTGGTTTCAAAGAGACAGAGGTCTCATCAATGGAGCAGATCGACTGACAATAAAGCTAGGTATCAATGACGTAATTAGTGACATCACGACATAGCCGCGTTAGTCATGTAGCAAATATGCATCTATGCATGAAGTTACACAGACATGCACCAGACTGACATGAAAAACATGCTTATAACTCCTGTAGGTAGAAAACGGATACATTTTTATAATGATAAGAACCTTTTCTTTCTTTATTCCCTCTGAGCGACAACACAAGTTGCTGAATATACGTAAACCATGCTTGCATATGCTTTTTGGCAACTAACTGCAAGAAGCCATGACAACACATAGGGAACCTATAAAGGGACTGAAGTAGATTAGGTAGGAAAAGCCAGGCCTCAAGTACATGGAAGGAGAGAGATGATCCTTGCAGCACGAGGCGCAGAGCTGGTGTCCACAGCCAAGGGCAAGGGCTGGTGGAAATGTCCTGGTCCCTGAGGCAGCAATCCACCTGCAGGAATTCAGAATAAAATCCTCATAATTGCAGACAGATCCGCTTTGTTTTGCGGTCCACTCAAACGTGACCCAGCAGGACAGGACAATGCTCATTTACTCGTGGTGGGAAGAGAAGCTGTTCCCAGTGAGACATAGAGGAATGATACAAGTGTTGACCACCAAAAACTGAAACCGGCAGGCACTCTCCCAGCTAGGTGATCAGACCAGTAGCAACAATAGGGAACACACAGGCCTCCATGTCCCTTCCCATCACCTTGAAAAGGTACACCAAGCTCTGTGAACAGAAAGGGTCCTAGGCCTGGGTGCACCCTCCCTAGCAAATCCAAAAGCTCAATTTGTGAGGTGGTGTAAAATGTTGCATGGGCCAATGTTCTTCCTGTGACCCGGCAACAGTGTAGTTTGCAATAAATTGGGGGAAGTCTCAGGCAGAGCCACCTGACATTGAAAGCCAGTAGAACCACTAACCCATATAGGCCCTATAGGTAGTTAGACTAAGCTGGCCAACGGGAACACCCCGTAGGTTTTTCGGGTGGACTTGTTTTTTGTGACATCACTCGCAAAAAAAGCATATGAAACAGGTTCGGGAGCTGACATTGCTGGAGATTTATTGTCCTGTATAATCCCTGTCTGTATTGGATAATAAAACACAGTATACTTTGCCCCATGGCTGAGTCTTCCATTTTGCCCAAGATTCTCTGCTAGCGTGGGACATAGTTATTGCGAATCCCCAATTCCTCTGGTACACTGCAGCGTGCTGAAATTATTTGTCTGGGCGTTTCATCCAGGTCCCCTCCGTATTTACTCTCATCAGTTCATTGAGCAGCTAAGTGGCCATGGACAAGTATTGGCTATTCATCTTCTGCAGTAGGTTAGAAGTGCATATATCAGTTGTCATCTGCAGGGAACTGCTTGGATAACTTTCACCTTTCTGGTACAGCTGATACTCCATGGTCTGAGAAAATGTGTCCAAAGAATTAAAGCTTATTCTTGTAGAATTCTCATTTGTTTATTTGAAGGCAACATCCAGTGTCCATCAACCGGCCCAGCATCAACCATAATCTGACATGATGCAGATTTTCATTCTTTACAAAGACAAATATTGTTTTTTTATGTTGATGATGACAAAGAGATTCATCATTATCCAGTGAATGCCATTCTGGACACCTCGGTGGCCAAGGATACCCCAAAGTAAATTTGGTTATCAAATTGGCCTATTAAATTTGGCCTATGCCAAATGCATAGGCTGTGATGCGCTGAGAAGGTGGTGATATATCCAGAGTCTTGCTGTAATGGTGGCTGATGATACCTGGTGTTGAGGTTTAGTTTTGAGAAACCATTAGGAACCACTTAAATCAGCAACAATGTCATCCATGGTGGGTATGTGGAACTGCTCTCTATGAATAGCTTTTTTTGGCTGTCTCATGACCATGCATATTTGGATCTCACTGGGATGCTTAGCCTTTTATGTCACTGCCACAGGCAACACCCAGGGTGTTAGCCTGTGAAATGTCTCTATTATTGCTCCACTTTACATTTTTTGTAGCACACTTTCCACTTTTTTCCTGATGTGGCAGGGCGTTTGGCGATGTGATAGGGGCACTAGCTGCACTATGTCATCAATCTTTTAGTGGATCTTTCACCTTTTAATGTACCTGACCCCTTTGAACAGCATCCTCCAACAGGTAATCTAGCTCACAAATACTTAGGTTGTGGGGAAAATGTATGAGCTGGATCTCCTCTGCTGTGTCACAATTCCGCAACGTTCCTATTCCTGTGTCAATAACAAATAGCTTAGCTACCACACCCTGCTGACTATGTTTGATTTTGGTTTTGAAGGTACCCCTTAGCTGAATTATTTCAAGCTGCCAGTCGGTGAAATTGTTCCCTGGCCATCTTGTTCATAGAAGACCCATTGTCTTTTAACACATTTACTTGCAGGTCGTAGATGTCAATTCAGCACTTCGTGCGCAAGATCCTCTTGCCTGACCAGGCATTTGCCAGTGAGGTGATGTAGATTTTGGGTTCTCCTCCTTCCTCATTGTTGGAAGTGGCACTCTCTGAAAGGATGTCTGGCGTATTTGTTTGTGATTCTTCTTTTCTTGGTCACTTGTCCTATTCAGTGTTTATCTACAGACTTTGCTGAAGTGATTGACTTTTCCAGTAGCCAAGCAGATTTGGCAGGGACCATTCATTGTGTGAAACAGGAGCTCCACAATGGCCACGCAATGCTTTGGGTGTTTTCTTTTGGTGGTAATAGTGAGATGCTATGCAGTAAATTGTGGCTTCTTGCTTAATGGGTTTGTGCATCAAGATGGCCTCCAAATGAGCATCTTCAAAATGTGATAGCTAATGAGTTCTTTCCAGTTTGATGATGTTGTTCATCAGCAAACCGGTTTCTTCCATAATAAAGATTTGCAGTTTGGCAGACCTACATTCCTGTATCATCTGCCACAGTACCTCATCATTCAGGTTGGCTATAGTACAGGTGCTCATGCTAACATCACCGGAACAGGCCTCACATGACCTTTGACCCCAACAAAATCACCAAAGGTGAAGCCATATGTCTTTGTGCCATGGTGACATCACAGGGAGTGACTTCACAAAAGTAAACAAAAATCTACGATAAGTATAATTAATAAAATAACAAATAGAATTAAAGCAGACAAAGGGCTATATTAAGATGGCCCAGGAAGGTCGCAGATTACCCAGAGGATATAGAGTCAGTCAAAACCCAGATTTGTTGACATTCGAAATAAAGCAGGGATAAAGCTAAAAAAAGCTTGGAGCTTGGAGTTCACACAATGAACTAAATACTCAAAATGTGTCATTGCTGACATCACAACATAAACTCTTGGTACAAAACCTATGGGGACTAGGAATTGGTTAATGGGATTGGCTACATATACACTCTATAAGTGTAAAACATTTCATTGGGTTATGACAATCTGATGGCTCTACCTGGGACCACCTCTAAATTGATAAAGAAATATAATACATCGTCTCTACACTCCATTAATGGTTGGCATTTAATTTTCTGGGTGGCCTAACACAGGAGATTCTAATTGGTTGGTGTACTGCTAACCAATCTTGAACGATTGACAGGTCGTCAAGACATGAGCCAGCCAATATTAGGGGGAGAGAGGTCCACGGGCTGCTTTCCATTCAATTAAAAAAGATACCATCCCTTATTCCTATGCCATGAGCAAGGGAGATCTCTTTGTACTTGGCCTTGTATGATGTCTTGTTTCTGGGAATGTGTGTAGGGAGTACAGCAGGTGTCCTATCTGTGTTGGTTTCTAATGAATCAACAGTGTTCGCCAGTTATGGGTCACGTTTGATGGGACCATGGTTGGAATTATTTTACCCTGGATTTATTAGTATTTTAGCTAATATTAATGTGAGTGCTATGGTTTCTTTCACCACTGGGGACACTATTGAGTTATCCTGTGTGGACGTTTCTTGCCTTATAGTTTGTGTCCACCGGGCTAACAATGGTCGGCTGTGTTTGTCTCAATTTTAATTAATCTGGGAGTACACTTATGTGTCCTGGGAATTTCTATCTTGTGCCTTCTATGCAACATTATGATACTCCCTTGTTTCATGGTAACCTTGGCTCTGGTTGCCAGCTACTGCCTGAACTCTGCACAGATCTGTAGTTCTGTGATATCAGCATCTTGAGTTCTCGTGAAGCCTTAAGGCCTTTCGTTTAATTAGAAGCATGTTGCATCTTCCATTTTGGAAAAGATAGCTGCCCATTACTGTTGCATTTCTATGTTAGTGAGCTATATTTGCATGTTGTACATGTTGCATTCAGCTTATACATTGCTATGTTAATATTCTTCATGTATAAATGCATATTTTACCTGGTGCACATATTCTTCATGTTGAGTGCACATTTGCTCTGTGTCTAATGCAGGCACATGTATTGTCACAACGTTAGTTTGGTTACTCTTGCCATCATCAGCTTAGATCATGTCCATCTCCTGCTGTACCTGTCTGGGATAAGGGCTGCACGGTATTCTTAGTGAGTAAGGTTTCTCACCTGTGCAGTATTGGGTTTGGGGGTGGGGCAGAAGCTATGGGTGACGTATTCATCTGCCTCTCTACATTCCCCCTCTGGTCAATTCCTCCACCACACTCTTCTTTTGTCTCTCCCATATATAAGACTCTTTGGGTATCCATATCTTAGTCACCCCCCTCAAGCTAAAATGTTTCTCCACACTCCAAGTCATATAGCAGCATTCCCCTTTGGAATCATAGTATACCCAGTGCTCAGTGTAACTGTGAGGGTCCTAAGGATAAATACATGTTGATCCTGGAGGGGCAATAGTACTTTCCAATGTTTGGGTATGAGGGAAGACACAAGTGTGGGTATACTTGTGTACCTTAGTATCCACCTATATTACTATTGTCTTTACTACTGCCTTTCTGGCAGTCTTTTTGCATTGGCTTATTGCAACTCTTAGAACACCAAAAACAAATAGTGCTAGTACTAAGATATCCATTAGTACTTTGAATGCATTAGTCAACCAGGAGGGGATCCATGAGAAAAAGCAGTGCAACCAGTTATCATCTGCAATATATCATTCACCTCCTCCACCATTTTTGTATGCAATTCTGTCAAGGTGGCTATGGCCTCTGTGAGGGTGCCATTCTCCTCATTATGGGCCTGATCACGACTTGGGCGTTACCGCCGGCGGTATTGCCGCCGGCGGTAAATAGCCCTACCACCGAACTCCCCGGCGCTAATAGCGCCGGATCACGAGTTCGGCGGTAAAGTAATTCTCCATTCCCCATTGAGCTCATTCGGGAATGCCCCATTCCCCATTGGGCTCAATGGGGAATTTTCGCGCTCTTACTGCCGGCGGATTTCCCGCTGGCGGTAATAGCGTGAATTTTCGGCGGATTTCCCCCCAACTCAGAGCTGGGGCAAAATCCGCTGAAGCCCTGATTCGGCGGACCCTTAAATCCGGCGGTATTAGCACTACCACCGGATTTAAGGGTTACCGCCGAAGTCGTGATTAGGCCCTATGGGTGGATATGTACATACAGCAAGAAGGGCCGATCTTTGAGCACATGCCCCCCTCCATGGCTGTTATCAGATCGATAATATACCTGTTTTGGAGGGTCATTAGTCTTATTGCCCTCAACTCTTCCCTTAAGGCCTTAAAGAAGACTTTCACTGTTGTGCTTATTGTCTGCAATAGCTCCCATCAGGTAATTTGCAGCCATTTTGCATTTGTATTGGAATGCAACCCAGCTGTTAAGGGGATATAAAGAACATCTCAGTTCTACCAAACAATTTATGCTTGTCTGTTTAGGCGTCATATGCCTCTTCCATCTTCATTAAGTTATAGTTGCTCCTCTTCATGTGTGCAAGTGTGAGGGGCCTCTTATGTCTTGTGTGGGGATATCACCTTACTCTGGGCTACTACCAAGGCTGGGGCACTTATTATTGCCACAGAGCACAGGGCTCCCCAATTTGGGAGAAGTTGCATGTAGGTGTGGTAACCAAAGGTTCCAATAGTGGTCCATTATGACAGCTGTTCCTGCTTTGATGCCTGGGACATTGCATTGAAAATATGGCCACACTTTGGGTTTGTTCCAACTCGCTCTGTGGCATTATTTTTGAAGCATAGAGTGGCATCTTTCAAAGGTATTATGGGTACGGTCCTCTTTTATCTTCTACCAAGGTGAGCAATTTGATATTTTTGGGCCATTCCTCGAGGCATACTTTGTTAGCACTTTGCACAACCTCTCCAGGCTGCTATAGGAGTGCTAATGCTTTGCACCCTATTGATCCTCCCCATGCTTCTAACGTAAGTATATGCGCCTTTATGTGTAACTGCCCTCTGTTCCAACACCCAGGTATTTCTTTCCCTTGCGTATCATTACACTGCAGCATTTTGTGATCTTTTATTTTAATCCCTCCGCCATCCACACCCATTGGCAGGTATTTCACTACTTTGGCCCTCATTACAAGTCAGGCGGTGGACCATAGTGCTATTAGCACCATGGTCCATGCCGGATTCCGCCATGGTGGATGGCGGAATTACCGCCCCATTCCAAGGTGAGTGGGGCGGTAATTCCCCATTCACCATTTGCCCTTCCCCATTCCCATTTTTGCCCCTTAGGGCATAATGGGGATGGGGAAGGCGCTAATTACGGCACCGTAAATTACGGTCGCTTAGCGCCTTGGACTTTAACGCCTGCAAAAAGCAGGCGTTAAAGTGTGAATCAGGTGTTAAGGGTTAACGGCGCCGACGGCGCCGTTAAACCCTTAACGCCTGACTTGTAATGAGGGCCTTTGTGTTGTGTATTAGCATTTATCATGGTGTTCTTTTGTTTTATAAAATGATCCTCCCGTGGAGAATTTGCTTTTGTCACCCACTCTATGTCCTCTGTCTGCCCCTGGAATTGTCCTTTGGTCATACGTAGTGCAAGGTGTGTGATGCAATGTGCTGTCTTTGTGGGTACTTCTGTGGCTATGAACATTCTGGAGTTGCTCATGGCGTAGAGGATGAGGGAACACACAAAACAACTCTCATCAGATGTCTCTCTTCACTTTGCTCATGTGCTTGAACCCCATGTTGTTGATAACATGAGCTGAATCATCAATATATTTGGTCAGATGGATTGAATCATCTATCACACTTCTTGCTGCTTTTTTCTCTGGAGTGCTATGGTTTCGCCCCAGGGCTGTTTTTACTTGGCATTATTATATGTAGTTGTCATGACTACCAACTTTGTGCCCCCATTTAGACCCCTCTCCCTTCTAGTACAAGCACGTAGGAGTGGGTGGAGAAGACAGGTAGGAGCCATATGGGTGAGAACTTGGCGGTCAAAACATTCACACCAGCTGGTTAGGTCAGACACTTCCATTCCATAAGGAGCTACACAATCTGTTCCTAGTTAACCATATTTTATTTCACTTCCTGCCACCACAAAATGGACTCTGTGTGCCATCCTGAAACCGGCAGTGCGTTCTAGTCTCCGAGCGTGGCTGACTTATTAAGTCACGCCCAGAGACCAGCCTGTGCTTTGTGTGCTTTCTGTAGCCTTCAGCACATGCTTACCGCCGTCCAGCTTCCAGTCTTCATTTTCAGCCTCCGATACAGATCTCCTACAGCTGGATTCAGCAGTCGCTGCACCCGCTCCGAACCTGGAACGAGAAGAAGAGAAAAGAACTCAGTCAAGCAGTGAGTTTTTGCGCATGCAGATCTCCGCTCCCGCGTGACTAAAACATAACTCAGTTTACTTATCTTTCACTCCGCTCGGAGAAAGAACTAGCTTTTCCTCCGTCTCACGTAACCATTCTGCCCAACTCCGGAGACCCTGTAGGGAGGGAGAAAAGAAGTTAAAACTCTCCCAACCCACCGTCTCCCACTCCTCAGCGAGCACTCAAGCCAGTGAGGTAACTGGACATACAACCACACAAGTGCTACTGCGGAACGCAATTACTTGAACTATACAAACCCCGTGCGGTAACTGGGTGGTCACGGACTTGGTGATCTCTACAAACCTTTGCAACAGTGGTGTGGTTAAAACCAATTACCAGAACTTACCTGAACTATACCAAGCCAGCGAGGTAACTGGGCAGCCACAGACTCAGTGGACTCAATCCACTCACTGCTATAAGTGGCTCTCAGAACAGCATCTAAACCACCCTAGGACCAAGTGCAGCAACACCTGGGCATCTTCTAGAGTATAGCGCCCCTGCACGAGCAGGATGGAGTGTGTGCCAAACTAACCACACAGGTGAGCCACGACTTGTAGTAGAGTCAGACACCTAAGTAGGGTTAGGGGGAGGAGAAGGGCTAGGCAATTCTCTCAAGACAACCCTAATCTCTCACTCTTTTGGCAGGTCGGGCTTCATACCAACCAAGGGATGGTGGAATACCAGGGACGGAACCGGAGGACTCCATTGCTCCCGCAGAGACCCAGGTAAGTGTGACAGTAGTGTACTGGTGTTGGCATTGCAGAGAATAGAAAAGGATGGCCTTATCGGATTACAGGTGTTATAGTTTTGCACTGCAAGCCAGTATAGAAAATAGAAACACGCAAAGGAGGAAACAGCTGCTCCTATCATCATAGCCATAGTGTCTTCCTTTTTCAAATGTGTATGGGTATTAGACCTTTCAGGTGATAAAAGGCGATGTCTCATTTCATCAAAGGACCACATCTTCCTGTCAGGGGATTATTTTTCTTGCATGTTGTTAGGTGACAAGTGTTTACAAGAAAAACCTTGTTAAAAGTGAGAGAACATTTCTTTCTAAAAACAATGTAGGCTTTTATATTAAACAGCAGTACAGCCAGACAAACATTCCAGGCTCATAGAAAAGGATAAGTGTTCATAGAAAAGGACAAGACCAAGAAGAATAGGATGGCTATAGGGAACATGTGTTGTTTCTCCTGTACTTTAAATGTTTCACATGTTATTTTGTGTTATCCTCTTTAAAGGAGGTTGGACTCTTTCTGTATTTATGGAAGGCTTATGCATTCCTTTATTCTTCTTGCTACTGATTGGCCCTCATCATTGACCTTGTTTGGGGTTTTCTCATGTCTTCTTCATTGTCAGACTCGATGTTGGCAGATAGGCGGGGGTCTCTGCTCTGTAGAGTTTGACGTCGCTGAGATGGATCCAGGCTCGCCTTCTTTGGACCTTTACTGCAGACTGAGTGATAGCCTCTACTATGAATGGTCCCTGAAAGCGAGGTTTGTGCCATTTCCTTGTAAAGTTCCAGCACAATATCTTGTCCCCCAGAAATAATGCTAATAGTCTCAACAAAATGTGTGGATCAATTTATTCATGTGGTTCATCAGTCTTTGTCGACCTCCTCCTGTTGCGTCTGCGCCTGATGAGACATACATTTAAGAGATTCCATCATAGCTGCCAAATAATCATTTCTTTCTCTAATACAGCAGCAGCAGTCTCTGCATCAGTTTGAACTTCAGTGGGAGGAGGAAGGGGCATGTGCCTTCGGTGTCATCCCACAAACTCAGGAGGATTCAGGTGATGGTCTGAGCGGTGCTGATTGCATAATGCAAGGAGGGCTGCAGGAAGACAATGGGCCTCATTACGGGTTTGGAGGCAGCCATGGTGCTATTAGCGCCATGGCTGCCTCCAAACACATGTCCGGGTCCGTGTAGGTGGAATGGGGACTTACCGGGTCATTCCAACCTTGGAGGACCCGGCAAGTCCCCATTCTGAAAACCATTCCCCATTCCCATTCAAGCCCCCATAGGGGCTCAATGGGAATGGGGAAGGAGCTAATAACGGGCCCGCAAATAGCGGGCCCGTTATTAGCTCCCTGGTCTCTTAGCAGCTCCCGCTAAGGGTGGCTGGTAAAACCAGCTGGCCTTAGTGGGACCCGCTAAGGGACCTCGAAATGCGGCAGTAGGGGGTTAACGGCACCGGCATCCTTACTGGTGCCGTTATCCCCTTACCGCCGCACTCATAATGGGGCCCAATGTAGCCAACCTTTTTTCAACATCTTTTTTAGTTTGGAAATTCGCCCATTTAGGAGACTGTTGAGGTGCTCACAAATGCTGTTTTCTTGTGGGTGGTGAGGGAAACCCGAGGGTGTCTCACCTGCGTGTCCACACAGATCTCTCTCTCAGCTGGCCAGGGCACGGTCATCACCTTTGGATCCAGACCGTGGGTGTGGACCACTGCAGGAGGATCACCTGGGTGAGGGGTCCTCAGGGACTGGGACGCTGGATGGTTAGACACGGTATCCCTCTCTTGCCTGTGACACTTTTATCCTATCCTATCAAATGGGATATTTATAAACTCAACCCCCACCCCTTTTCCTGCACAAACACTTTGGGCCCCATTGCGAGGTTGGTGCTAGTCATGGCGCTATTAGCGCCATGACTAGCACCAATAACGGGACTGTGTCCACCCTCGTTCAATGGGGACTTACCGGTCCAGTCCGACCTTGGCGGGACCGGTAAGTCCCCATTGTAAAAGCCATTCCCCATTCCCATTTGAGCCCCCATAGGGCGCAATGGGAAGGGGGAAGGCGTCAATAACGGTACCGCAAATTGCGGTGCCGTTATTTACCCCGGTATCCTTTAATGGGTCCCGTCCATAACGCCTGGTAAAACCAGGTGTTAAGGGAGGGACCCGCTAATGGACCTTGGAATAGGGCGCAAAGGGATTACCTGCACCGGTGTCATTACCGGTGTCCGGTATCCCTTTGCACCCACCTCAGATTGAGGCCCTTTCTCTTGAACAGCCCGCTCTGGGAGAAAACAGACTCACACCCGAGCTGTGTACATGAGATGTCCAAATACTATGGCCAGGCGAGGTCAGGCAATTATTAACAATCACTCACACCTGACTTCCATTACACTTCCCCACACGGATAAAAGGTGGAGGTGGAGCTCCACCTTATAGCCGTGTGGGGACGTGTAATGGAAGTCAGGTGTGAGTGATGTTAATAATTGCCTGACCTCGCCTGGCCATAGTATTTGGACATGTCATGTACGCGGCTCAGGTGTGAGTCTGTTTTCTCCCAGAGCACACACTGAGTGAGGCAAAACACACAAAGGTACAACAGTTTTGAGTTGGAAGTTGAACGAAGGGAGAAAGAGGGCCAAGCACTCTTGTCCTTGTGAACGGGAAGCCATTACTTTCAAGAAGCCTTCAAGGCAAAAAACGTAAGACCAGGAAACAAGGCTAAAGAATCCTGAATTGTGTGTCAGCAATATTGAGGGTCCTCCCGCGTAACTGATAAAGGCAGGGAGGAACAGCAGATGCTGTGGTATCATCCTTGGCTCCAAGAAAAAAGAAGTGGCAGAGAACAACACAGCCAGCGAGTTGGCGAGACCAGTCTGTGTTGAAGTCAAGGTTGCAAGTAGCAAAATTGTAAAGTGAGTGCTGGAAGCAACATTGTTAAACGTGTGTGATGAAAGATTTGAGTGAAGCTAAATTGCTGTTGAATATTTGAACATTAGAAGAAAAGATACAATGCCATTGACAGAGTGGTCCTGCACTGTGAATGTGCTCAATCGAAGGTCTCGGTAGGGTATCTTGACAAATGGAAATTAAAGCAGAAGATTGATGTGAAGTGTACATTGTGTGAAGTGAATCAAAGTGGTCCGGCGATAGCTGAATCAAAACTCATTGCATATTCGAAAGTCTTCGATTCTGGTATCAAAAGGGGATCTGAGCCCAGACGTGGGGGCTCCATGGTCCAAGCCCGAAACAAGGGAGACCAAATTGTGAACATTGTAGAAAAGGGGTCTGAGTCCGGACGAGGGGGACCAATGGTCTGAGTCCAAAGGAGGGACACTAGTCTTGAACTTGTGAAAGTGAAACACTGACAAAAGAAAGGAACGTTTCTTTTTTGTTTTCTGCATCAGGCACTCTGCATTAAGAAACTGTCATTGCGAGAGAGACTTTGGTGGAAGGCCCTGATGTCCATGTGTTGAACGGTTACCGCGTGGCCAAGAAGCTAGAGTGTGTGCAAAGCCTGCACATGGCAACCCTGTGCTCAAAGCGTGGGGAATGGAAGCTAACTGACTAAATATCCTGACATACCATTTCTTGAATACATTTCTTTTGCGTACATTGTTATCCCACACCATTTTGTATTTAGAAGTAAGGATTGGCAATAGGAATATTAGTATAGGCCCTTTTATTTTGACAGACTCCACTAGGACTGCGTTATTATTATTTGATGGTCGTAGCTTGTCCCATAGTTAGATTTAGATTTAGATAGGCATTTTACCAACCTATTTGAAGTTCAATAAACACCCTTGAACTGTGATCACTTGTGTCTGTCTTCACTTTTTGATACCATGTAGGTGTGAATGTATGCTTTATGCCCAAAAGGATAGTGATGTGCTCATATAGCTCATTTATAAAATGTGGTTCATTGTCAGACCTGAGCACTTTGCACACTCCCCACCTTGGAAATATCTCACTTACAAGGAGTTTTGCAGCACATGTGGCATCTAGATGTGTGCATGGACCTGCTTACGCACATACAACAACTAGCATATATGTAGCCATTACAAATTTGGAGAATAGCCACATAGATATGCAAGTGCTGAAATGGTCCGATAGGACGGGTATTGCTCCTCTCACTGTCCGCAGTGTATGCCCAGCCATTAAAATCTGGGAGAATGGATCCTAGGTACAGTGTCCTAAGAAGTTGGAAGATCCCCTGTGTGTCAATCAACACATACAGTTACTTGTGATTTTGTTCAATAGAGTGAATTGATTTGTAGGTTTTCAAACACTTTTCAAATAGACTTCGCAGTGGAGCCATATTACACAATCGTGCTGAGCCAGTAAAAAAACCCAAAACCATGGTGTCCAGTGAACAGTCAAAAGTTTCCTCATTAGGAAAAATCACAGACTTTGATTTGCCCCAACACGAAAGCCCCAGTCCCGCAAATCCCCCAACAGACGGTGCATCAGTGCCGACGAGATAAATTAGTGGATCTAATTCTGACTTTGGGGATATTGATAAAAATTCCCTTTTGGACCTGTGTTACACTCTGTGAGACACGTTGGGGACAAGTTTGTAAAACGTGTCCCCTGCCCGAAGTGTGGAGAAAACATACCCTGAGGAAATTCAGATTCTAGTACATCAAGATACCCCTGAGGTGAGACAGTGACTATCGGTCGCCCCAACCTGTACCAGATCTAAGTATGGATGATGCTTCTGGGAAAGCATACTGGCAAAACAAGTCCACTAGTAGTACTGCATCAGGTGTCTTAGACACTTCAAAGACGACCACCGGGGTGTTGCAGGTTGCACTTAAAATAAAACTATGTGGGGTCATACTTGAAGAAGTGCAAAAGGAAAGTGGGGTTGTCACTTCCTTAGACCATTGTCTACAAGGAGTGGGGCATGCGGACACTGGCACTATAGCGATGCGTCTGATGTGGCTGGTGCCCCTGCCAACGTGCACAATAGCCAATCTGATGCAGATGTTTTGCCGAATTGTCAGGTGGTTGAAGCATCAAGCTCAGTCCTCTCCATCTGTATGAACAGGAGGGAGATGTGTTTGGCGAAACGGGCACTGGAGCGGGGGAGTCACAGTCCCTAATAAAAGCCCTGCCCCACCAGTATCCTCCGCCCCCTTCTTCTCTCCCCTCTTACCGCATTAGAGCCCCTTAACTCTACTGCCATCGAAGGCCAGCTACCTAAAACTGAGAACGCAAAAAAGAAAGCTACCAGGCATCAAAAGCATCTGCGTAGGTCAGCCGTAACCTTAACTAGCTGGCTGGTGGGAGTTGGTGTCTTAGTGCCATTGGAGGTGGAAGTAATTGAGCAAGCACAATGACAAGTGGACAATGCTGAACCTGAACAGGCGGCCTTCTGCAGAGCAGCCCTTGAGCCCAAAACTAAGTCAAGTCCAAAACATGCATTGCCTGATAACATGGTTCCTGAAGTGAATTAACTTATATTTACGATTGGCCGTGGGCCGTTGACATTTACTGAGAAATGGACTAATAGATCCGACTTATTGTTACTGTGGAAAAAGGTCCTGGCCCTGAGAATGTTATCATCCAGCCACTTAAGTTTTGTAAAGCCAGTGAAAACCAATAAAGTCAAGTTTGCCAGAGTTCCTTGTACAGCCACAGAAGTACCCTAGCTTATTTGTGCTCACCAGGCTGGGCTCCTCATTATGGGATATGAGATTGACAGCCCAGCACATGTCAGTCAACTTACCTTAGCTGAACCGGCCCTACCCAGGCATGCTGCAAACAGCAAAAACTTGGTGCCAGCTATAGTGGGCAATGACGCAGGGCCGCCCAAGTTGAGGCAGAGTAAATGATGTTACCATTCAGCAGGCTAGGAGAAGGGCAGCTCCTGCCCCCACGCCTTCTCCTCTCCCCCACAAGCGCAGAGATACGCAGTCTCTGTCACACAATGACGAGGAAGGGTGAGGTGCGAACATGCACCTCGCCCTTCCTCTAAACAACAAGGTGCTAAGCACCTACGGAAAACCAACAGGCACGCAGGGCCCAGGTTCAAAGACCTGCCCCCTCCTCAGGGGCCAGACATGCCAGCTATCCAGCCAGGGGGGCTGTCGCACAGCCCCCACTACTATACACATCAAAGACCCAGGGCTTCCCTGGGTCTTATAAATAAGAGCAGAATGCTCTAAGAAAACACAATCTGTTTGTGGACCCTGAACGGGGACCCAAACTGACAGGAGGTTCGCTGTTCACTCAGCGTCTTCCACACTTTGCTTCTTTACCACAAAACCCTCCCACCCTACAAATAAGGGAGAAGAACAAAGGAAAAGAAGTACAGGGCACTGTACGGTTTCCACAACGAGTCATGGGACATGAGAAGGCGACTCGGGCCAGAGGGGGTAACCTCGGGACCCGGTGCCCAAAAGTATGATATTATTGTGATATGTGATTATTTGTGTGTCTGCATAACCATATCTGTACAATAAAATCCTACGGCCTTTAATTTATTTGTTTTTTTATTTTATTTTGGTTTAATCAAACCTTTAAAAAGAAACAACATTACATTTAACTAATCACACATATAAATAACATCATTAGCAAATAGAAACAGAGAAGCAAAAACATCATAAAATAATTAATTTAGACAATTAAAAGGAAATCAAATGAACACTGAATTGGGCAAAATACATCATAAATCACATACAAAATTTAAGTTAATTTTTTCGTTTGATTTAGATAATTCTTCATCAATATTTTTGAGGAGGAATGTCAGGGCATATGTTAGTTTGTTATTTGCCTCCGTAAAGCATTCCTCCCACCATTCTTCCATGGTGCGATAAGGTTTATTTGCCACAATTGATTCAAACAGTGTCATTCTTATGGTGGAGAAAGCTTTACATATAAGAATCAGATGTTTGATGTTTTCTTCGCAGTGGTCACAGAATCTGCATTTTGGATTCAGCCTCTCATATTTAGACCATCGCATAATTATTTCTTTGGTCTTGAATTGATTCAGCCTGAATTTCATGAGCAGAGTTCTTTTTTGTTTGTATGGACATTTTTCAAGATATTTATACGTGGAATTATAGGCTTTTCCTTCAGGAGGAACATTCTTCATGAGAGAGTATTTAGCTCTGTATGTGCCTGTACTTATCCAATCGTGTTCCCACAACTTTTTCTTTACGGCATCCAGGTTTTCTATCAATGTGAGTATGTCACTATTTATGTCTTGTAGAATTTGATGACATTGGTTTATCCAGGCCGAAAAGACTGTATTTGATTGTTTGTCTGCCAAATTATGAAGTATTTTCATTTGTGGGGTGCCATTGGGCAAAATTATCTTACAAAAGATTGCCAGAGTATTCCATGTGACCTTTGCATTTATTGAGATTAGCCCCAATTCATATCTGACCACTGCTGCCGGTATCCCCCTAGCAACTTTCAAGATTCTACCCCAAAAGATGTTTTCAAGATTATCCCACAAATTTGAGGGACATCCAAAGGCGGTTTCTGCACCATAGATTAAAGCTGGCACAGCTTTTTGTTTGTAAAACTTTAATGTGGGAACCAATGAGAACTTGCCATATTTTTTGTCTAAAGCTGTGGCTTGGGCACTTAATTGATGACATTTGGCTTTAGTTTTCTCAACCCAAGTATGATCGTTTATATTGGAATTCAACCACATACCTAGATATTTTACCTGTTTTACCTGTTGCAGTGGCTCGCCGTCAAGGTGCCAGTTGAATTTCTTAGATGCACATTTGGCAAGATTTTGTAATACTAGAACGACAGATTTACTTGGATTTTTATGCAACCCATTGCCGCGAACATATTGCTCCAACACATGAAGTTTTCGTTGTAATCCAATGGGTGTAAGATCCATTAATACTAGGTTGTCTGCATAAAGGATCCCATTCAGAGCAGAATCAACTATTTTAGGATCTAATCCTTTTGCATTCCCAAGTGCTTCACCAATGTCAGAGATGAAAGCATTGAAAATTATGACCGCAAGAGGACACCCCTGTTTGACTCCACAATGGGTGCGAATGGGTTTCGACAGAGTGCCACATGCATCCAAACGAATGTGGATTTCAGTGTCAGTATGCAAATCTTTGATAGCACATAAAAGGCTATCTGGACAATTCCAAGTTTTTAATTTCGTCCAAAGGATTTCTCTGTCTATGCTATCAAAAGCATGAGACAGATCTTCAAATGCAAGGCACACTTTTGATCCTTTCATAATCGCATCCATTTTCATTAAATTAATGAGTATTAAATTTAGGCAACAACCAACACCTTTCACAAACCCACTTTTTCTAACATCTATATGTTTAGTTAGAACTAACCATTCCATCAATTTTTGCTGGAGTTGAGTTGCATAAATCTTGCCTATTACATCTAACAAGGCAATAGGCCTATAGTCCATTGGGTTTGATCGATTGCCTTTCTTAAAAATAGGAACAACAATCGCTTTCTTCCACGACATAGGAGTAGCACCTTCGGTGGCAATTTTGTCAAATAGGACCTTGCATAACTCTGCCCAGGCTTCCGGATTAGATTTTAACATAGCATTAGTTATGCCATCCGGTCCTGGTGCACAGGACTTCAAAGGTTTTTTAATGTTTATCAAGATTTCATCCTGATCAAACTGGATATCCCAATGTGAGGGAACAGGCTTCAGAGGATCAGGAGTATTGCCCTTTTTTGAGAACAATGTTGAGAAATGCTCAACCCATTTTTTTTTTCGGTGACCATATTTTTTTTCGAAGCTAACTGCATTTCTGATTCGTTGTTAATAATTGACCAGAAATCTGAAGAGTTTTTTTCTTTTAGACGCTTTTTATTTTTTCTGCGTCATGTTGTTACATCAGGGCACGATGTGCTATCATCCAATTCTTATAGTTTTGTTTGATCTTTTTCTTCATCTTACCCTGATCCACTTTGCTTTCATTTTTTAGCTGTTGCAGGGCCCTGCGCATTTTTCTGTTTTTCATGACAATTTCAGGATTGTAAATATGTGTGTGCTTATGAGACTGAGTACCATTTGGATTTCTCGAGATCTTATATTGTTCTAACAATGGAGTGTAATCTACACCCAACAAGTCGATGTACTTCTCATATTCATTTTTCAAGATGTTCACTTGCTGGGAATTAAGTTTTGGTCTATTTCCACTGCAGTTCGGTATTATATTCCAATTCCATTTCGTTGATGAAGATTGCTGAGGCATTTTGAAATGAGCTAATACCAGATTATGGTCGCTGACTTGTGTGTTAAGAACTCCAAAATTTAAGATCCATAACGATAGATTTTCAGATACAAAGATGTAATCCAATATGGATTTTTGATTGTTCCTTTGCCAGGTTAATTTGGCGGGTATGTCACCCTCGACATTACCATTTAGCCTAAACATTCTCCGTAAGGTTAATTCTTCAGACCACTTTTGCACCAAATTCTGTTTCCTTAGAGGTTCGTTCTTGTCTCTCTCTATAAGATCTAAATTTAGATCTCCACCTAAGATTAAGCCGGCACAGCTGTCCTTGATCATTAGTTCATCAATTAGGTCCATAATCTGTTCGACAAACGCCAGGGTACCTGCCTTGCAATGATGCCAATAGAGGTTTATGATGAAGAATGTCAGCTGTTTATTTTCATCATTATGACTCCTTGTGATGGTAACAACTTGAATATATGATGATATATTTTTATACTCCATCACTCCGTCTCCAGATGTTTTTTTTACAAGAGTGAGAAGACCTGCACTTGGGCGACCTTTATTTCCTTTGATGGCAGGATTAAATGCTATTTCATAATTCTCCGCAATGGGACAAATGTCCAGCCAAGTTTCTTGCAGACATATCAAGTCTACCTCACTAGCCCACTTTTCTTTATAATTGAACAGATGAGAAAAACCTCTTGTATTCCACGTGCCAATGGCTAGACAGTCTTTTTGTAGCTTCTGTAGACATTAACTCTGAGTGTTATTTGCTAAAGATGCTGCCAGCCAGTTCCACTCGCTATGAGGTCCTTGGTTTACCTCTCTTCCATTTGTTTGTGTGATTTGATGAGTATTTTTTACTGTGATTCGGATTTGATCAGCTTGTTTTGTTTTTTGATTGCCAGACTGTTCTTGTCGGAACAAGTTGAATTGCTTATAATCCGATTTCAAGCTCTCATCTACCAATGTTTGTATCTTCGGCTGAGTTTCATTCAGAAGTTGTTTCGGCAGAGATTTAGTCGCAGAGACCACATTATTTGCTTCTTTGATCTTGATAGTAGTATCTATTTTGACGATGTCGAATCCACAGGGTAGTAACCCTGAGGCACCCTGCAATAAGGTTACGCACACTAGTCTGAAATTTACATATAGAAACACTCTATCCAAAGCAATGTCATCCTTAAATTCTACAGCCTGAATGTCGCTGGACTCAAGTACGTAACACGGGAACATGATGAAACAAACTTAATACATTTTTCCTGTTCATTATGAGTCCATTTCGGATATTTAGAATTCTTTCTAAACTTAGACAGTACTTTGCTTTTATTTTGTTGGTATTGCTTTTCTCACCATTTGTGTTAGCATTATTTCCTTGAGCTTTGGAAAGATTTCCCTTCTCCTTACGGGGGTTTAAGGGTACATTGTTGATCACAGATTTTTTGTGCCGAACAGATTCTCTTCCTCCAGTGTTTCCTCTTCATCTACTGGTTTGTCGTTAGCAGCCATGTTCCCCATCGGGGATATATTCTCTTGGCTAATCGGCCTTAATATGAATTTTTTTCTTTTTTCGTCTAATGTTTTAAAGGGACTCTGTTTGTTCATGAGAGTCAGAGATGGTCATTTTCGGTTCAGTCACCCTTTTCTCATTGGCTCAAATGGCCCAATCGGGGTCCTTACTAGGAACTGGCTCAATAGCCAAATTTTCTTGTCGCATCTCATTTGTTTGACTTCCTGTAGGTTCAGAGATTCATTAATGTTTCAATATCAGCTACATCAGACTCTATTACTGATTCTTGATCCGAAAAGGAGGACATGGGTGTTTCCTTTTGTGTATCATTAGCTTTCAAGGTATTTTTTTTTTGTTTTTCTTTATTTGAGCAACCATCTGCAACCATCTGAATTTTTTGTACTGTTCCACAGCTATTAGCCGATACATTAACATTAACTGATTTGAGATTTCTTAAAAATGCTCGAGCCCCGTTTTTTATTTTTCCTTTTTTCTGATTTTTTGATTTCTTTTTTTGCAGAGCTCCTTGTGTATCTTGTTTTATTCTGTCTTTTGCAAATATATCGTATACCCCCTTTGGTGCTTGTACATTTTTTTCCTGAATATTTTCAATCTCACTTGAAGAATCTTTAGACATTTTTTTTGCTTTCTCATTTATCATATTTTTTGTACCTTGAACTTCATTTGCGCTTTCATTCGCACTTGCTTTTATTTGATCTTCATTGCCATTTTGTGCATCTTTTATTTCAATTATTTCAATTATGTCTTGCGCTCCAGGATTTGAATATTTCTGTTTTCACTCAGTTTAGATTTTTCAGCACAAACACACTCTTTTGCTGATTCGTTCTTATCACTTTTAGATATATCCAACCTTTTTTCTTGGAGACCATCCACTAAAATCTCGCGCTCAGCCCTAGGTGCAGTAAAAGATTCCTCTGAAAGTGGGAGGCACCCTTGCCAAGCTTTTTCCTTATCGTTTTGTGCGAGCGGGATAGAGTTCTCTTTTGCTTTTTCCAATAGTGGATGATCTTTCTTTTTCAATATCAAATCATTATTTCTGCGCTCAAATTTTTGTTGAGCTGTTGGCAGTTTGTTTTTTTCCATGATAGAAGCATTGCAACTGCTGTCTGGATTATCACTAACATTTGCACCATCCTTTGTAGCAATCAAGTGAGGTTTATTAAAAATCTTTAGTGCTTCTCTAGCAATTTCGGCTATCAGTTTTTTATCCTCATGTGTATTTTGATTAGAGCCCAAAATTAATTTCAAGAAATTGTCATTTTGAGTTTTTTCCTGCCTCAAATAATCATGATTTCTTTGTTGTTCAAGTTCCATATTAGCAACTTTGGTGTTTAGCAATGCTATTAATGTTGTCAGATCTTTAATGTTGCCGTCCATTTGTTCATATAATTTGACATAAGGGGAAAGTGCAATATTCATAGTAGACATAATCAATGCTTGTAAGTCTGATATATTTGTTTCTGGTATAGCAGATTTTTTCTGTAAATAAAGCGTTTTCTTTTTCCAATCCGCACGTCTTATTTTTGGAAAAGGTCTTTCAATTATAGACGAATCATCAGTATCAAAGGTGGAAGAGGATGATGTCGAAGATGAGCTATTTTTTTTCTCATTAGCAGATGTTGAGGTTTCATTAAGACCTTTACAAAGTGACTGGTCTTTAGTTTCAATCGCTGTAAATCTTACTGGCGAACGCAGCATATATTGCTGCTTTTGAATTCTTGCCTGGGAGCAAGCGATTTCGCCCGAGGGACTATTTCCGCTTCTTTTCCTTTTGCGTGCAGGGCTGTATATTGTTTTGGTTGTGCTAGCGTCTGCCAAGAGGTTCTTTTCGGCATCAAAGTTTTCGGCATGTTCAGCTTCGTGAGGCAGCAACCCTGTCACAGCGCTTCCTTTATTTATAGTCAATATGCTCTTTTGTTTGTTATTTGCTCGGTTGTTAAATTCAAAATTCATTTTTAGTCAATCTTTTAGAAGTTTGTCTGCAACACTAAGAGAATCCCTTCTTTCATTATTCGATTTTTCATTGTTATGGATAGGAGGTTGCAGCTCTGATATATTACAGTCGCAAAATAGAGGTTGTTTGTCATCTCTCGTTTGCGCTGCAATTTTTTCAGTTGTGTGTTCTATTCTGTGTACCATGTGCCCCTGCTCAACACACGCTAATTCACCTGGAGGCCGCTTGGTAGTCCATTTGCTCTCTCCATTTATCCGTTGGACAGTTTTTGCAGCCAGAACACGCAATTGAGGAAAAGTATCTAATGATGCCGACTTCTTGGCATCTGTATTGCAATCACTCGGGAATTCGGAGCACGAGTAGTATTTACAACCTTGGGCTCCATTTTTAATGGCGGTGCTAGAAGAAGATACAATGCCAGCAGTGTATGGAGTTTTGTTTGATTCAGTTTCAATTTCAGTTTCGGTAATAAAGCAATCATTGTCTCTTTCATTAATCGTACTATTGGCCAGATCAGCACCATTCTCATTCTGCTCATACTCACCACACTTGCCACACTCATCATGCTCACTAGACTCACTAGCCCCGCCATACTTGCAGCGCTCCTTGTATCTTAAGAGCAATTGTCAAATCAGCAGTACTTCTATCAATTAAGTTGGTGGTTAAGTTAGTTATATCAGTGCTTATTATAGAAGCGGATGTTTTTCTCCTTACCGCAGATTTTGCAGGTTCGCAGGCTCCACGTCGCAGACCAGACTGGGTCTGCGGCGGTTCTGGCACTTCACTCATTCCCATCAAGGTGACAGAAAAAACCCTGCGCTCACTCAGTGATCCGCAGCACCAAAGGCACCAAAGACACACAAGACTCTGTGCCAACTCCGCTCCGCGGGTGCACTATGTATTTGTATATGTCGGCTCCGCCTCCTGGCAGCGATCTGAAAAAAAGATTTGAATCCAGGAACCAAAAACAAAATTCAATGCGCCTCTCTCCAAGACACACAAGACTCTGTGCCGACTCCGCGCCGACTCCGCGCCGCTCCGCGGGTGCACTAGGTATTTGTATATGTCGGCTCCGCCTCCTGGCAGCGAGCAGAAAAAAAGACTTGAATCCAGGAACCAAAAACGAAAATTCAATGCGCCTCTCTCCAAGATACACAAGACTCTGTGCCAACACTTGACAAAATGTTGTGAGACAAATCATTTCGGGTGAGGGTCGGGGTTCGGCCTACAGTATGCATGCATATGGGTTCATCAGTTATGGGGCAGTTAAACCAGCCAAATGTCCCGTTTGAGGATGTGTAGGGGTGGGAATGGTTTAAGAGATTGTTATTGAAACAACTGGCCGAAAGTAAGTGCATTTGGAAGTGAGCCAGTTGTAACACTAGTGGTCAAAAGCATTTCCTGTCAGATAAAGGATCTTTGCCTCTTATTTATGAATTTGACATCATTTTTCTACAAGAGAGATGGCTCACTATTTCGATTCTGATGAATGGGTACCTGCAATTCCAAGAACTGGCTGAAAAGGACACAAAAGGTCATCCATATGGTGGTTTAATCATTGGCATTAAGCATAAGTGGTGCACACACAGTTTGAAAGTCCCTACCAGTAATAAACATGTGTTGGCTATTGAAGTTTGTGTTAAGGGTGATGGTTTGATCATGGATATGCTTTTAATTAATGCTTATATTTCACCTGGCATTATGGACTTGGAACCCATATGGGAGTGTATCCATACCATCTGCATAGCGTGGATATCTATTCCTGGACATTGACTTATTTTAGTTGGGGGTCATTTGAATGCTGGTTGTATAGATCCCTACTCCTGTGCAAACTATAGGAAGATAAACGCAGACAGTGTTTTTTCAAGATGTGTGGGAACATTAAGGGTGGTAAATGGGTGCACTTTCTCAGGGATTGGTATCTGATTATGTTTAACGGTAAAACAACAGGTGATTGTCCAGGACATACTACCTGGCGCTTAGGGAAAAAGGCTACAATTCTGGACTAATTTTTTGGGAGTAACATCTCTGAAGAGACAGTTGAGTCCCTTATGGTGAGGGAGACTGAATATAGCGACCACTCAATATTACTGTTAACCCTAACTATGCCGAGACGAGAGCCCATATTAGGGCCAAAGGCAGAGAGGGAGTGGTAGCGAACCACGCAGGGAATTCCTTGTGCTGGACTCAGAAGAACGTTTCCCTTGCAACCAGTAAGGCTAGATACGTATTCAACTGCAAGTCCAATGAATTCTGGCGATTGAACAGGAATTCTATGGAAGGGAGAATCAAGCAATTAACAAGTGAGGTGGGGAAGTGGGCCTCAGGGCTTCCAATCATCACCTAAATGATTTTGACCTCATGATACGAGATCCTAAGTGGGCAATGAAACGGAAGATCAGGAAAGCCAGGGGCACAACAAGTCCTCTGGGGGGTCAGGGAATCTAAGATCAGGACAATACAACTGGAGTACAGCTCTTGGCTGAAGAGATGGAAGTGTTCAGATAAGAACCTATGCTGGCAATGAATGTTTGCCGCCCTATGCAGTAAAAAAACGCAGACTATCTGGCAGATGCTGTCTTCTGCAAAGGGGGATAAAAGAGAATCTACATTTAACCCCATCAGTGAACAGGGGTGGCTTGTACATCTCTGTGCACTATCAGGAACATCAAAAGATGTGCAAGTAGGAGGGGGGACAGTGAGCTGCTGACCGCTACACATAAGTATGGACAAGCTATACTCAGCCATTATCCAGTCTTTGTACCAGAGAGCTTCTGGAGCTAAAGAAAAAACACAAACTTCCATGAAAATAGATGGTATCGTTCAAAATTAATTAAACACCTTAATCAGGCAAACAAAGCTTTAATTAGTTATAAAAAGGCATTGTTTACAGCCAAGTCCCTTTTTTTATCGACTAAAATCTCAACTGGAATAAATCATCCTCAAAAATTATTTAAAACCATTGCTGATTTTGTTCATCTGAATACATACGCACCAGTGAAGACCTCATCTGTGATTCATGCTAATGGCTTAAATAATTTTTTCAGAGACAAAATTCTGAATATTCAAAAAAATATCACGTCCCTTAGAAATCGAGATAAAATCCCGGAATGTGAGGATGTCAGTCCAACTACAGATCATGCGATGCCAAGAATTCATTTTAGTTTTAGGCAAGTTTCAGCTGAGGATATTACACCACTCTTATATGAGCTAAAACCCACAAACGATTCTTTCTTTCCAGTGCCAGCTTTGGTTGTTAAATGACTTTGTTTGGAACTTACACCTTTTATGACTAAGTTCGTCAACCTCTCTCTCGACCAGGGATTAGTCCCAGATGCTTTGAAAGTCTCGATTGTTACTCCTTTGGTGAAAAAAGCTGGACTGGATCCAGAAGATTATGGCAATTATCGCCCTATCGTGGGTCTCCCCTGGCCTGGCAAAATCCTAGAGAAAGTAGTTACTAAACAGCTATAGGATTTTGTTGAAGAACACTGCTTACTCCATCCTTTACAGTATGGTTTCCATCCATTACATGGGACAGAGACTGCACTGATGGCAGTCTGGGATGATATGTTGCAGGCAGGGGGTGTGGGGAAACTTTCCCTGCTTGTAATGCTTGATCTCTCAGCCACATTTGATATGGTGGACCACAGCATTCTGTTAGATCGCTTAAATAACTTGGTGAATATCGGCCCTGAGGCACTTCAATGGTTTACATCTTTTCTCACTGATAGTCAGCAAAGTGTCCGGGCTGGTGGATTTCTTTTAGAAATCCTCTCTCAGTGTTGTGGTGTGCCACAGGGATCGGCTCTCTCCCCACTTTTATTTAATATTTATCTTCATGCCTTGATGAATATCCTGGAAAAATATCATCTCAGGTTTCATTCCTACGCTGATGACACTCAGCTGTACATCAGGCTTGATGATGTAGAGGATGCTCTTTCCCTGGTTACCAGATGTCTAGAGGAGATAGGTACATGGATGGAGGAAAATTGGTTGCAATTGAACCCAAAGAAAACAGAGGTGATTTTGTTCGGACCTAAACATCTTCTTGATGGAGGAAAATGTCCCCCTCCTCCTCAGTTTTTGGGAGCCAGCCTCAAATACTCCACCAAGGTAAAGAATTTGGGCTGTATTTGGCAGAGTGACCTGGGATGTAATGCCCAGGTCTCAGCCAAGGTGCAGTCCATATTCTATAACAATTGCCTTTTGCGCCAAGCTCTACCCTATGTGCCTAAAGCAGATCGGGCGGCAGTGGTGGGGGCGTTGGTCAATTCAAATCTTGATTATTGTAACAGACTTCTGGCTGGAGCACTGAGTAATCAAATCCATCGTCTTCAGAAAGCACAAAATGCTGGAGTGAGATTGGTTTTTGATGTAGCCAAAAATACTCACATATCTGGTCTCTGCCGATCACTACATTGGCTGACGGTCGAAGATCGGATTACATTTAAGACTGGTTGCCTGGTTTATAGATGCCTGCATGAGATGGCACTAATATATCTAATAAACAAATTGAAATGATACCAACCCACCCATACCCTTAGGTCAGAGGATCAACTCCTCCTTGTAATTCCTAGGATGAAGTGCAGTTCTAGAGGAGACCGGTGCTTCTCAGTGACCGGACCTAGATTGTGGAATAGTCTCCCATTATACCTGAGACAAGCTAATTCCTTGATGAGTTTTAGAGCTTGTCTCAAAACCTACCTTTTAAATAAATCTACGATCTTGGCTTACTTTGTAGTCTGTGTTGTATTCAAAAGATTCAGTTGGTCCTCTTGGGTCTCTGTTTTTCACAGTTTTGTTCCATCTGTGCCAGGATACGATTTAGTTTGTTGTGTGCGCATTTACAAGTGCTTCAAAATTCAAAATTCAAATTCAAAATTCAGTCTAAACATTCTGGGGCACTGGGGCCCAATGGTCTCTCAAATGTGGTCTTAAAGGCAGATTCAGGGACATGGTCTAAAGTCCTAAAAATATTATTCAATAGGGTCTGTAGAGACACAGTAATACTGGAGTCCAGGCAACAAGCAATACTCCTTCCGGTTTATAAGAAAAGGGACAGAGAGATACCAGAAAACTATAGATAGTTCTCCCTATTGGATATGACCGTCAAACTGTTTGCCTCCTTTGTACTGTTCGCATTACAGAATTGGGTGGCTGAGAAAAGTATTCTTGACCCGTTGCAGACAGGTTTTTAGTCTAATGGTGAACAATAGTCAACTGAATCTCCACCCCTGGCTTCGCTTCCATTCCACAAAATCTTTCACAATTGTCTTTGCACTTCCTTGGGAAGTCCCTGACATAAAATGTGATAAAACATTTTATGTTTTTGTCCCATGCTTCCCTAGTTTCTAGCCACCATTTTTCTTGAATGTCCTGGATACAAGCAGTCGGGTCCTCATCTGCACTCATTTTGCGAGTCATAATGGCACTCATGTCTCACGAGTCTCTGCAATTACTAAAAGGTGCCCGGCATGGTTACTATTTAGTGATGTTACCCGGGGTTATCCAGCTCATTTCCAAATGTCGTCCGATTTCTCCCCTAATATAACGGTGAGCAGGCTCTTTATATCGCCTACTGCTAAGGCCATGCCAGCCGCCATTCTGTCTAATTCATAGATCTATTTCCCCGTCCCTAAGGTGAGTGATGACAATTTTCAAATTACATTATTTTTGTCCATCTGTGGCTACGGTATATACTGTGGCAGTCCTCCCTCTTTCTCCAATAGCCTAAGAATGACTCTGTATTCCCCTGTTCCCGTTCCGCCTTGAAGCGCTTTGAAACAATTCACCTGTGTATAAGCTCTCTATAAATACACAATTAAAATTACAATAAGGGGAATTGTGTGAATCCTGCACCCTTTCCGAGTGCAATATATCACATACAGGGGTAGCCGCCTGACAATAGTTAGAGCATACTCTAGGTACTGTATGCCTTTATTCAAAAAGGAGGTTGTGGTGTTTGCAAAGGTCACCACTAATCTAAACTTGTGTCAAAGTCTAAAGGACCCCAAGGGGGTGAAAGCTACACACACATTCATTCGTACATGTGAGCACAAAAGTTATACAAGATGTAAATTTATTACAACAAACTCATCGACCAACAACACTCAAGGTATGGCAACTTGATGCTTTCGAGAACAATCAGGTAGCATTTTAGAGACATGGATCCTAAAGACCTTCTGCAGCAGAAAGTTTACAGAGGTGTAGGTTATTCGCATGTACTTATACTTCATCAAGAAAACACATTAGTTATAGACTGATGAATAATAAATGCAGAAAAAACATAAAATTAATTTACAACAATTTAGTGCAGTGAAGCATGGTGATAGACTGTAGTGAGGCATAAGCATGTCTAGTAGGCACTATTTTCTAGTGCAAACGCAAATGTATAGACAAGGTGCTTGTCCTTATAGAGTCAAGACAAGACCTATATGTTTTAGACATTAGTCTGTTAACTATAGGTGACCAACCCTTGGTCTACGTCGGGAACAAAGAAAAATTCCCAACGGTGTAGCTGGGGCCAGCACGAGTGGAGCTGGACCCTTGGACTTTTCGGCTTCCAGGATATGGTGCCTTCTTCCGGGCCAAAGGATTGTGTCTCCCTATGGGTGAATTTGAATCCCTCCATGTACAAAACCATCACAACCCTTTTTGGAATAACATTACCCATTGGTTTCGGTACATCGACGATATAATTTTCATCTGGAGAGGATCTGCCCCTGCACTCATTGACTTCCATGTCTGGCTCAACACCCGCTCCACTGTTTTAGAGTTTACCATCAACAACAGCAGGTCGGCAATTAACTTCCTGGACCTTACCATCAAGGCCGAGGAGGGTAAACTTGTCTTCACCCTCTACAGAAAGGAAACGGACAGAAATTTGTTACTGCACTACCGCAGCAATCACCCTCAAAGCCTGAAAACTAACCTCCCATTCAGCCAGTTCCTGCGGCGGCGACGCAACTGCTCCGACACTCATAACTACCGACTCCATGCAGAAATCCTTGAATCCAAACTATTAGCTCGAGGTTACCCCAAGAAATTGTTAAAGAACACAAGAAAGAGAGTCCTGTGCATTCCCTGAGAGACCCTGCTCCAGCCTAAAAACATAGCCACAGAAACTAACAGAATAACATGCGTTACCACCTTTGGACCCAACACCAACAGGATAAAGAGCATCATCAAACAATTCTGGCCACTGATTCACCAGATACTCCCTGATGAACCACCTCCTCGAATGGCCCTGAAACGGTCGTCCAAAAACATAAGCGAATGGCTCACACATGCTAGACTTCCAAACAAAACGCTAAGAACAGGCCTGTGGAACCTCAGAGAGGTCACAGGACACCATCCATGCGGCTCCTGTACAGTATGTCGGTTTACCAAAAAAATCAAAACTTTCCAAATTGAAGGCAGGGACTGGACGTTACGCCAATTTACCAACTGCAAAACAGCCAACGTGGTCTATGCAATAGAATGCCCATGCGGCCTGAGGTATGTGGTCAAACCACTAGACCTATACATAAACGCATCGTGGAACATCGCTCCAGAATTAGATGCCGGACCCTAACAGCCCCACTTGTACCCCACTTCGTAGAATTCCAACACAATCAAGACCAAATGAAGTGGTGGGTACTCGCGAAAATCCAAAACACAGTGAATGTAAGAAATGCTCTCAACTACAAAGAAGCATGGTGGGTCTTCAAGATGCGATCCATCGAGAAAGGACTGAATGAAGCTATGCCTCTGGACAATCGCCATTATTGAATCCCCCTCTGACCTCATGTTTGTGCATTTTCTTCCTACATTTCATTCCTTTTGTAGCCCAATAGGAGTTCCATTCTACACCAGCTCTGGCTCCTGTTTACGTATGAGTTCTGACATTGTATTATCTTTTGGCATCCACATGGCCCCTCCGCCCAGGTCCTGCTCTCTTGTGCCCATTGCACACTATGACACACCATCCTTTCCAGTATCTGGCCATTTGCTTGCATATGTTTCCCTTTTATCTTTCCCCTTGGTCCTCGCAGTCAGCCCAGACCCCTGCCGGTCCACACAATCACCCGCCAGTCTCCCACCATAATCTCTATATTGACATGCTGTTTCAGGTTCTATCTTTCCAATCAGCCTTCACACACTAGGGATCACAGGGCTTACCGCCACGTTACCCTGACAACGGGCTGTTGATTTGCCCACACCCGACACCATTCAGGCTTTCAACGTGCATGCGCCGGGGAGCAGTACTCGGTTGTCGAGCATGCGCGATGCAATCCCTCTGCCAGCATATACGGCTCGGTGCCGAACTATGTAAGTGTCTGCACTGCTTCACTCGCGGGACATGCCTTTGAGAGGTAAGCAGCAGAGCGGCCTCTGGCTCCATGCCACAATCCCGTCCGATTCACTCTGCCCAAATTCTAGCATCCCCTCATTCCCTTCTTTATGGGGCGTCCTCACGGGCGCTCCCTATGTGGATTCTGCTAATGTCCACACTCTGTGATTTCCATCCACAGCACCGCGCCTACTACTGCACGACCAGGGCCCCTGGTATCAGCTGTGCTTTTTCACCACACGGCGTCTCCTTAGGCAATCATCCATGGAGGCATTGCATGCCTAGCTCCTGGCCGCCACACGCAGCTGAACCCTGTCAAGGCTCCCTATATATAATCAGGACCTATAGGTAAGCAATCCATCTTCCGCCATTTTGTGCAATCGGAGTTAACACAGTGTTGTTAAGTCTACTTCGAGTAATGACAGGAGGATCCTCTCCCCCGTCCTTTTTTGTCTCTGGCTTTAGCTGGTCTCAGGAAGAGACGCCCGCAACCTGGTTCCCTTGACTCATGATGCATCCATTACTTCATTGATGCACGAATTAGGACCCAGCAGTGTACTCTACTACTGAGTTCCCCACCCACTCCCCCTGGACTCAAGCTCAAGGTTGGCTTGCTTTTGTGTTGTTTTTAACTTTAATACTTACTCTTTTTAACCACACAGGTTTGTGCATTGGCACTACCTGTGACACCCTTCACTTTGTGCTCAGTCTAACATTCCCTCACCGTGTGCTTACCACCCATAGGGAGACACAATCCTTTGGCCCGGAAGAAGGCACCATATCCTGGAAGCCGAAACGTCCAAGGGTCCAGCTCCACTCGTGCTGGCCCCAGCTACACCTTTGGGAACTTTTCTTTGTTCACGACGTAGACCCAGGGTTGGTCACCTATAGTTAACAGACTAATGTCTAATACATTTAGGTCTTGTCTTGACTCTATAAGGACAAGCACCTTGTCTATACATTTGCGTTTGCACTAGAAAATAGTGCCTACTAGACATGCTTATGCCTCACTACAGTCTATCACCATGCTTCACTGCACTAAATTGTTGTAAATGAATTTTATGTTGTTTCTGCATTTATTATTCATCAGTCTATAACTAATGTGTTTTCTTGATGAAGTATAAGTACATGCGAATAACCTACACCTCTGTAAACTTTCTGCCGCAGAAGGTCTTTAGGATCCAAAATGCTACCTAATTGTTCTCGAAAGCATCAAGTTGCCAAACCTTGAGTGTTGTTGGTTGATGAGTTTGTTGAAATAAATGTACATCTTGTATAACTTTTGTGCTCACATGTACGAATGAATGTGCATGTAGCTTTCACCCCCTTGGGGTCCTTTAGACTTTGACACAAGTTTAGATTAGTGGTGACCTTTGCAAACACCACAACCTCCTTTTTGAATAAAGGCATACAGTACCAAGAGTGTGCTCTAACTATTGTCAGGCGGCTACCCCTGTATGTGATATATTGTTACCTCAGCCTAAGGTTCTGCCAGTTTGGCTGCCCCTCCAGTTAATACCCCTTTCCGAGTGCAGCCTCACCCTTTGTCTTGGTCACTGTGTCTGTCATAATAACTCTCTTTTGTCTGGGTACATTTCGCAGCCTATTCATGTACAGTGTTCTCTCCGCTTTACTATTTGATCCCACCTTTGGGCATCTGGGATGTTCAATGGGCTCTGACCTCCTCACCGGTTCTTTCAAATCTAACCATACTATCTATTTCCCTATCACCATGCTTGTAGAAGGTGCTTGTGTGGCCTCCTCCTCTCCACTTTCTTCCTCTCTTTCTTTGTCTTCTAGCATAGTATCTTCACTGTCATCACCTCCATCATCCTCTCTATCTTCGAATTCTAGTCTCCCAAGGGGACTCGTCCTATGTGTTCCACTCATCACATCCTCCAATATATTCCCGCCTCCTGGTGTCATTCCACTTGCTCCTGTACAGATTGTCAATTGTCCTTCATATAGCCCCTTCCTCCTCAAATAGGTGCACATGTATTGCAGTACTACATTCGAGTGAGTGCCTTCTTGTGGCCAGGGCATAGACATTTTGCCTACCATGTCCCGAACCCAAATGTGTGGTTATGGTGTTAACGTATGTTAGATCAAGCTATATGGGTGCAGTATTGTGCAAGTGCGATGAAGAACAGTCACTCCCACACAGTACAGATTCTAGTGTCACTGAGCACTTCTATGACAGATGGGTTTCCGTGGTTAAGTCATGGGTGGGTTTGGACAAAATAGAGCAAAAAGGCATGAAAAAATGGACCGGGAGGCGCCTTTCTCTCTTATTTAGACTGTATAATAAATCGCACAAAGTAATCCTGGAAGGTTAGGGGTCTCTGGGAACTCACGGAACACAATAATAACAGTCGCTACTTTGACGATCAATAGCTATGTATAAGAAAAAGACAGTGAGCTTCATTACGGGTCCGGTGGTAAATGTGCCAGTGATACCGGCAGGTTGCCGCTGGACCCATAATGATTTACTTGCACTTGACTTCCCCGTAACATCAGGTGATTAGAACCCCGGTGGTCTGGAAAGTCAGGCGCCGGTAAATTGTAATTCCCCATTTCCAGGACTCTATGGGGAACACGGAAGCACCGGCACGGCTATTAACGGTGCTGGTGCTTCTGTGACGGTCTGCCTACTGTGGCTGCTGTGTCCTGCACGGTCAGACCTGCTGGGCACGGCGGTTCCGGCAGGCAGACCTGTAGTATGCCAGTCCAGAACAACGGTTCTGGTAAGCTTACCAGCACTGTTGTGTCCGGACTGGCATACTTGTAATGAGCTCCATTGTGCCTAATCTAGGTGTATGGGAAGTCCTTGCCCTTTCACTCTTGCTCTAGAGCATGTAAGTCTTGGCTGCAAATCTTCTGCTTGTCTTTGTCTTGGTTTGGTATGTGGTTGTTCCCCTTGCTTTGAATTACCCCTTTCTTCTTCATGGCTGGGAGAGGTCTCTGCCTGACAGGGTTTCACGTCCCCAATGTAGTTCCAGGACTGTTTTCCTCATATCTTTACTGCTCAATCGGTTGCCTCTTCCACTGTGTAGGAGGCACTAAACCGGGGCCCTAACCAGGTTTGGGTGGAGTTCCGGAGCAGCATCATGTTCCCAGGGTTAAGCAATGGCGGTGCTAGGAGATTTTGATCGGCCTCTGGGGTGTTTTCCTCTTCGTTCATCTTCAACCTCTGCCACCGTGCCTGCAGTTGGTGAGAAATTAAAGATGCACTAGCCATCAAAGAAGTCACTTACTCATGCATCTCAGTACCGAAAACACTTGATACAGAGTTTGCATCTGTTAATGCCCTAGCGGGAGGAGACAGGGGGAATCGCATGCACTGTACGGGTACCACCGCATGTGGCACTAAATGGTGATTGGACCCAGACTGTTTGCGCAATGCAAACAGGGCTAAGGGCAGACAATGCAACCAACTCTTATTTAGAGTTGCTTTTATTTTCGCTATTTTCTCCTTTAATTGGCCATTCAGGCATTCACACAGCCCATTCGCTTGTGGGTGATAAGCACAGGAGAACTTATGCTGTATTCCCAGAAAAGTTGTTATATGCTGGAACACCTCATTAGCAAAGTGAGGACTATTGTTAGACCGCAGGACCTCACACACGCCCCGATATGGGAAAACCTCTCTAACCAGGAACCTTGCCGCACTAAGGGTACCGGGGTGTGAACAGGGACCGGCCTCGATCCAACGGGAAAATGGGCACACAACCACAATTATATAGTTGTAGCCCTGACATACTTGAAGCATGTCTACGTAATCTACATGGAGATGTTGAAAAGGAACTATTGGATGAGGTATGGCTCCTCTTACTACCCTCAGAGTATACCCCACAGTAAAACTCTTACAGGTAACACAATTGCCTACCAAGGCAATCACACATTCCTCTAAATTGGGGCAAAACTACTCTTCCCCAATGTGAGCAGCAAGTACATCATTCCCCATGTGGGTAGGATGGTGTAAGTGTGTGATTGCAGTCTGTAATAGCGACAGTGGCATCACCAGCTTGCCTGTCCTTTTCTGCCACCATAGGGCAGTTGATGGAGATATAGAGCTTCCCCTCTAGAGCTTCACTCAAAATTCTTTTCCTCCCTTGGTGCATTTCCCTGTAACTGCATTATCTGTTTCACTGGCAATGCACTGTACCCTTTCTGTAACACCATTGTGCGCACACAAATACGTGTGTGGGATGGAGTATCAAAATCTGAAATGTCAACAAAATATGCTGCGCTCTTCGCTTCTGCATCCACTGCTTCATTGCCCCTGGAGTGGGGTCCTCCCCCCTCGTGTGGGATTGGCACTTCACGACCGCTGCTGGGAGTTGAATCGCCTCTATGAGTCCGCCCAATAGGGGCGCGTGTTGCACTGGCATGGCGTCAGTATGTCGGAAGCCTCTCCTCTGCCATTGTGACAATCCAGAGTGTACTGTAGATGTCACGTAGGTGAAGACCCAATAAACTGTCACTTCCTGGTCTTTGCTCTGCTCTAATGCCAATATAAGAGCCACTAATTCTGCTGCCTGTGCTGAAAAATGTGATGTAGCCGTGCGCTTGGTACTACTTCAGCAGTCCTGTCTGTCTTTATTTGTACTACTGCTGTCCCAGTATGTCTCTCTCCCATGGTCTGGTCTATCATCAAAGAACCGTCAATGTACAGCACTGCTCCCCCTTCAAGTTATTTTTCTCTTACTTTTGAAAGATCGTCATACTGCTCTGTGTATATGGTGCACTCGTGTATGTAGTCTCCCTCCTCTATTGAGTATTTGCAAAGTGAGCATGCTCCACAAAAGTGTAGTGCTAAACCCCATTGTGATACTCACTGACTTCTCTACAGCGAACGTTCCACCCAGTGCTTGCTCACAGGGGTAATGTCCTCTCGTTACTGGGTATCATTTCCCACTATAGTATGCGAATGGTTAGTGTCCTAAAGTAGTCTTCTGTGTCTGTACCGCAGTCATCACTCCTCTGGAGTGTGAGAACAGGTCAAATTTGTCTTGGTAATCTGGGATCCCTAACACAGAAGCTGTGATATTGCTTTCTTCAGCCCCTCAAAAGCATCTGTCATTTCTGCTGTTGGTTGTAGTGTGCCCTGCCCTCTTTGTGCTTCTTTGAGTGCACTTAACAAAGTTCTTGTGTATGTGCTGTAGTCAAATACCCAAGCTCTGCAATAATTACCGAGGCCTAATAACTGTTGCATTTGTCTCCCTGTTGTGGGTGTTGGTGTCCTACAGATTGCTCCGCCCTTTCTGGTGCCACTCCCCGTTCTTCCTATGAGATCAGCTGTCCAATGTAGCACCTCCTTTTGGCAGTACTGTAATTTCACCTTATTTGCCTCGTACCCTTTCTCTGCTAATACTGTCAACATGCACACTGAGTCATTTCTGCACTGTATTTCTGACTTGCTGCAAATCAAAATGTCATCAACGTACTGTATGATGGTACTTTCCAGTTGTATGTTGCCTAGATCCATCTGGTGGACCCTGTTGAATATGGAAGGTGAAGCCTCATGTGTTTTCACTTCCGGTTTCTATATAGAAAGGAAGCCAAGTCCTGTGACTCTGTGTGAAGTGATATGGAGAAGAAGGCATTTTTCAGATCTATTACCATGAAGTGGGTAGCTACCGTGGCAATGGTACATAGAATTGTTGCTGGATTTGGAACTAAAGTAAAGTCTGCCTCTACAATCTGGTTCAAAGGGCGGAGATCCTGTTTAAATTGCCATGACCCCCTGTTGCCTTTTTCACAGGGCACACTGCAGTATTGCACTGTGACTCTGATGGTGCCAGAATGCCCTGTTTCTATAATGCTGCAATTGTCTCATAAATGCCCTCATCTGCCTCTCTTGACAAAGGATACTGTTATTCTCTCGGTAAAACTGCACCTTGTTTAAGCTTTACCTTTCCTGCCCCTATCCCTTTCAGAAGCCCCATCCCATAGGGACTTGTGGTCCATAAGACACTGGGTACCTTTCCTAAGTTTTCATCGAGAAATGGCGATGGTTATTTCTGCAACATAGCCATTGTCTGTGGTACTTCCCTGTAGTGTATTCTCACCCAATATGTAATGCTAATGTCAAACACTATCTTGTGATCTTACCGATAGTCCTGGAACAGTTCTTCATCTGTAACATCAGTTAGCCTGTACCCTTCCCCTGCTGCAATCACTGTCCTCCAGGATCATCCTGTGTATACTGTCCCATGCAATTTTATCCTGTCTTCCCCCACTATTACCACCTCGAGATCTATTGGGACCACTTTCCCTTCAGGCTCATCTAATGGAACTTCTGGCCTGAATGTATACTGGTTGGGTAATCACCATAGCTTTCCGATAATCCCTGGAAGCCATGCTATCAATACCTCCACCCCGTATTGGAACAGTTCAATGTCTGCTGGCAACCTCCTCTGTACCGTTACCCACAATATGCTTGGGTAATCTCCCTCACATTCATGTTATGAATTCCTGGTGTTGACCACACTAACCCTGGTCGGTAAATGTCATATTGAGTTTGCTAATTATGTCCCTTCATATTATGACCACTGGTGTCTGTCAAGAATACAATAGTTGCAAAGCTAAGTCATGCTCCCCTATAGAGAGTGAAAGTTCGTCTGTAAAAGGAACCAAGACTGCTGCCCTAGATAATCCCTGTGCCTTCATGGTGTTGCCTGACATTGGGTATCTACCTTCCCTGATACAAGATCTAGTCACCGCTGTGTCCACGACAAGGGAAAAAGTCTTGTCACCTATCGCCACCCCTATACGTGGTTCCTCTGCCAGGTTGGGTGTAACCGATAGGATTGAACACATCAGGTGCATCTGTGGGCTGTCCTATTGTTGGTATAATGACTTTCCTGTCGCTGTGAATGGGTTGCCCCCCACAAAAGTTGACACTCTCCAACCTCCGAATGGGAGTTGATCCCATGGAGTCTGCGACTGTCGGTGTACTAGCATCCTGATGTGCTGCTTAAAGTAGCTGCATGTTTCTCTGCATCTGCTGTGCAAGTGGTGCATGTGGGTATGGCTGCACAGGTCCCTGTGTCTGTGGTGCCTGTGTCATAGGCTGATATGCTTGCATGTATGCATCTTGGGTATGTACGTGTCTCTGTGTTTGGTCCTGGGCACAATAGTCTTTCTGTTCTGCCTGATATGTGGGTTGGTGTGGCATTCCCCCATTCTGTTGCATCCCACCTCTCTTCCTACACACTCGAGAGATGTGCCCTATCTGTCCACACACCCAACATTGTGGTGGTCCCCCCATTGGTCTCTGATAGCCCCACTGGAACCTTTCTGGTCCTTGCTGCATTTGATGTCCATACCCTCTTCCCCCGGGTGCTCCTCCTCTACCTCCAAACTCTTGGTGCATGTCTCCCCACCTCATGAAACCTCCCCCTGTGGGTGGCAGTCTGTACTGAGCATGCAGCGCACCTGCTCCTTCCACACTGGCAAACATCGTCCCTTCCATTGTATATTTTAATCATTTTTTCTGCACTACCTTTTCTTCCTCCTGTTTTCTGTCCTCGCGTTTTTCTCTTGCATTCTCTTGCATTAGTCTAAAATAGTGACTATAGTCACCTGAACTTCTGACCATTGTTTTGCCTCCATCCCAACTAGTTTGTTAAGCTGCTTTTGCACTTGCTCAGCTAACCCCTGACATAATATATGATAAAATAATCCCACTGTTTTGTCCCACGGTTCACGCGTCTCCAACCTCCATTTCTCTAGAATAGCTTAAATATATTGAAGTGGATCCTCGTCCTCACTCATTTTGTGAGGTATCTGGGTATTGTACCCTCAGAGAGTGCCATATGACCGCTTGATAATTATTGAATGGTGAACCATTGTGTGCCGTGTTCTGTACTGGTACTTCGGGTAGCCTGCTCTTTTCCATACATTGTCTGCAACCTCTCCGAGAATTGCTGAGAGCAAATGCTTCATGTCACCCACCACTAATGTTGTGCCTGTTGTCAGTCTCTCTATCTTATATATCCACTTCCCAGCCCCTGCAGTCAACGATTGTAACTTACATCTTACATTTTCTTTGTCCATCTCTGATAGTGGACACTGTGGCAGTCCTACCCCTCCACTTTGTCTCCCCGTGTCTTTGGTGACCGTAAATGCCCTTGTAATTTCTCCTTTCCTCCGCACTGTGAAATCCGTAAGCCTATGCACTTATGGGGTAATATCACCCGTGCTGCACAATATACCTTTCGGACGCTGCAGCCGAGCCCCTCCGTCTTCCCTTAGTCCATCCATGTCTTTGTTGTCTCCGCATAGTGTGCCTCTATTTGGGCTTGTTCCATGGGAGCGACAAGAGGGTCTCTCATCTTCCTCGTCCTCACTCCCCAATAAATCGTCATCTGACCATGTGTCCCCAGCGATACTGTCAATGTCCTCCTGAAAAATAAGCCTCCTCAATACCGTGTCTTCATGCTACCTTCCTCCAGATTGGCCTATACGTCCGTGTAGCCCCCTCATGGAGAAATTGTTCTTGTCTTTGTCTGTCTGTGGGGTAGCGTTGCTGCTGTTCCTGCTTCTGTCTCGTTCTCTCCTCACTGGCGTTTCCTTTTCCTCTTTGTCACTAAAACGTGCTAAACCCATTTTTACTTGTGCTGCACTTAAGGCACGTCCTTCCTCTGCGTAGTGTCATCACTCCCTAAGGAGTCGTTCTACTTCCAACTTCATCTTATCCTTCTTTATCTGTACTTGCCTTTCCCTTTCTTCTACTGGTTTTCTTTTTGCCATCTCTTTGTACAGCGCTGGCAGCCCACATGCATCGAGGCGCCACCAATAACACAAAGGGACAAAACAGATAGTGACGGGACGGTTGGCCCTAGGAGGCTGGATGTGTTAGGGGCTTAATTCACTTGAAAATAAAGGTTTTCAGTCATTTCCTAAATGATTTTAAATCAGGTTCAAGTCTGAGTGAGAGTGGCAGTGTGTTCTAGAATGAGGCCGCTTTGGTGGGGAATGATCTTCCTAAACCTTTTGTACATTTGGTCTTTGGGCTCTTTGTTTGACTTTGTTTGGAAGACCGAAGGGTTCTGGTGGGAAGGCATGGGGGAACCAGTAGTTTAAGATATTCAGGGGTTGTGCCAAAAAGGCAGCAGTGTACCATGGTGCCTATCTAAAACAGATACGTTCCTGTATAGGTAGCCAGTGGACTTTTCTTCTGTGGTCTGATATGTGAGTTCCTCTGGGGATGTTTTTGACAATACGCACAGCACCGATTTGAATGACATGACACTTCTTGAGGTTGGAAATTGAGGCTCCACTTAACAGTGAGTTACAGTAGTCAAACTGGTTAGGATGGTTGCTCGGGCGATGGTGCCACAATTCTTTTCTGTAATGTAGGGGCGAATATTCCTGAGTAGACGTAGGTAGTAGCTGCAGGTTTGATTTACATATTTTACATGGGCATCTGCATTTAGAGAAGCCTCCAACTGTATCCCCAAGGTTTTTGCCTTGTGTTGGACTTTGATTTCATTGGGCCTCATTCCGAGTTTGGAGGCAGCCATGGTGCATTTAGCACCATGGCTGCCTCCAAAACGGGGTCCGGTCTGGTTGAATGGGGACTTACCGGGACATTCTGAACTGTGCGGGCCCGGTAAGTCCCCATTCAACCAACCATTCCCCATTCCCATTTGAGCCCCCATAGGGCTCAATGGGAATGTGGAAGGCCCTAATTACGGGCCCAATTAGCGCCCTGGTCCCTTTGCGGGTCCCGCTAAGGGACCTCGGAATTGCTCGTTAAGGGTTTAACGGCACCGGTCTCCTTACCGGTGACCATTAACCCTTACCGCCCAAGTCGGAATGAGGCCCATTGTCTCTTATTTGGAAACTACTATAGTTTGAGCTAAGTTTGTCCCAGGCCTGTTGGGAGCCAAAGATCTGAAGTTCGGTTTTGCTGCCATTCAGACATAGCCAGTTTTCTGTCATCCATCTTTCAATTTGGCAGTAGATGTTAGTTAAGGTGGTCGAGTCTTTGGCCTGATCACCACTGAGTTCTATGACCATTTGGGTGTCATCCGCATAGATTGCAAAAAATGCGCCCAAATCCTCAAGGAGAGTACAGAGCAAACTAATGTAAAAATTGAAGAATACTGGTAAGATGGAAGCACCCTGGGGCACCCCACAATTGATAGGGGCTGAGGAAGAGAAGGCTGGTCCCCACTGTATTCTGGACTTTCGATTTGAGAGGAATCAGTCGAACCAACCCACAGCCTCCTTGGAGCATTGGCGAGGATCTCTCAGGAAGGTTAAAAGGCGTTCATGGTCTATAAAATCTAAAGTCACAGAGAGATCCAACAAAATCAACATCCCGGCTTTCCCCACGTCCACAATCTTTAGCATTTGGGACTGGAAGTCCACCAGAGCTGTCTCGGTACTGAAAGATGGTCAGAAACCCGATTGTCGGTTGTGAAGGATGTTATTAGACTCTACAAAGGCTTGTAGCTGGGTGGTGGCAAGTTTGTCTAGTATTTTGAGAAGGAACTGGCAATTAGTAATGAATCTCAGATTACTTGGTTCTCTGGGTCAATGTTAGTTTTTTTTGGAATGGGGTTAACTGTAACTTTTTTAATTGAACTAGGCACTTGGCCATCTCTAAAAGAGGCATTACCAAATAGGGTCAAAAATGGGGCAAATAGGTCTTTATGCTATAGAATCAATTTGGGGTAGAACATTATATGGGCAGGACGTGGGGCGCATGGAGGATAGCATTCTGTTTATATCTTGGACAGATATTTGCGTGACTGTAAAGACCATGTGTTCAAGACCCTTGAGTTTGGTGGTTGTCTGCTCCTTCTGAATGGGGCCACAGTTCTGGGCAGTTGTTATTTTGTTTCTCACATTGAGAATGTTAGCATCAAAGGCAGCTTGGACTCTGTATCCGTCTAGGCTTGTGGGTAAGAAAGATGTCTGAGATACCTTGGGTTTTTTGAGTAATTTCAAAATTTTGAATAGCTTTCCTGTACAGTTGGAGGATTGATGGATTTGGTCATTGAAAAAGTTCTTTTTGGTGTCCAGTATTAATGATTGATATAGTTTGGCTTTTATATAGTCCAGGCTTTTCTGGTTTCTTCAGATTGATGTTTAACCACCGTGATTCTAGTGCCTGTTTTTGTCTTTTCAGAGCACCAAGTTCTGGGATAAACCATGTTTGATGACCCAGGTTATCCCGAATAGGAAAAGGAGGACACTATACTGTCTGTTAGGTCGTTTGTATGTTTATTGGTCATGATGCTATCTAGACAATGCTGGAGATCTTGGCACAGTACCTTTTTAAAATTTCGAAATTACTGTTTTCATCTGGTTGTTCGTTTAGGCAGGGGATATATGGTTTGGATAGTGAAGTCAATGAGATAGTGGTCTGACCATATACATGGAATGGTAAGATTGATATTGACAATAAGCTTTCTTGTCCCTATACAGTCCAGTTTGTTGTTTTTGGCTGTAGTTGGTTCGCTATTCTGGACATCGTGGTCTATGGTTAACAGGGTTGATTCTAGTTCGATTGATTCTTCATCCAGTTTGTTTCCTCTCCAGCGATTCAAGTCTCCCAGGAAGAGAGTGACAGTTTTGGGACTGGAAAGACTATTTAGTTTTTTATGACTTCTTCATTGAAATCAGGCATTGGGTTGGGTGGTCTATAGATTAGAACAATGTTAATACAATTGTGATTAGTCTGGGTCATTTTGACATGTAGGATTTCACAGCCGAGACATGTAACTGAAGCCGGAAAGAATCTTAATTTGGTTTAGCCAATGATTGCCACTCCACTGCCAGATCTTTGGGTGCGATTTGTGCAAAAAAAGGAGAAACCTGTTGGAACTGCCAAGCTGATAGAGGGGCCACTTGTGCCCTGAATACAGGTTTCTGTAATGCATAGTATATCGAGATTACAATCCACCACCCGGTCATGAAGATCTCAAGCATGTTTATTTAGGGATCTTGTATTCAGGAGGGCAATTTTTAATTTGCTCTCCTTTTTTGGAGGGGGGGAGGTTTTTCTTTCCCTTACCGTGCTTGCTAATTTGGTAAGTCTGGGCGGAAAAGGTTTCTTGATCATTGCTGTACAATGACGTGCCATGTCCTCAAGCTCTCTCTGTCTTCTCGCTTTCCACTCCTTTCACTCTGATGCTTCTACTTTCTGTTTCTCTCTCTGCACCCTTTCTTTCACTTCCTTCTCTTCCCTTTCCCGTCTTTCTCCTTCCTCCATTATCTCTGCCCATTCTCTCACCTCTTCTGTGTCCTTGTTACTTTCCACTTCCCTGCTCATGCACCCTGTTTCTCCTGTGACCTTCCTGTCCAATTTATGCAATATCTGTCTGCCTAACCATTCATTCAGGACTATTGGCTCTTGCCCCTCGAGGCTTCCTCCTTTCTGCAGGTCATTTTTTGTTAACCTCGCCTGAATCTCGCAGCATTCTTTACATTCCCCACCTGTGTTCTGCGCTCCCTTGGTCGTCTGTTCTGCCTTGCTTTTCCCCTCCTTTTTACTATATGCTGGAGGTGCAAATGTGGGATTAGTGTATCCTGCCACTGATTTTAATTCCCTTGTGGGGTATAATTCTGGGGTTCCTGCTGCTGTTCCTTTGCTCTCTGTTTGGGGAGCAGGAGGGGGAGCCTAGGGCGAGTCACTCTCTGCCTCTCGCTGGCTCAGCATCCATTGTCGCCGTGCCAGGTCCCCGTCGTCATCCTGAAACATTTTCCATAACTCTAGTATGGCACAATTGAACTCTAGTATGGCACAATTGTTTGCTCCTATTTTTCCCTTTCTACGCTTTGTGTATATACTTGTGTAATTGTTGATGCACACATTTGGAAAAGCTCCCCTCTTTTGGCCAGGCCTTTGCCAATTTGACCTCTGTGCCGCAAGTCTATTCCATGCTATATTTACAGATACTGTCCTTATATTATGGGAGGGACTTGCACATATGCTATAGGGGTGTGTCCCTCATGATTGTACCTGAATGCATTATATGTCAATACTTCCTTGACCTCAAATTTGGATTTTGACACACCCACTTTTTAAGATACACTTAATTTCTTTTACCTCGATATAGTGTGACAAATACCTCTTATTACCATTAGAATCACTGCATTAACCTCAACCCCCCGGCTCTCGACCATTACCACAGGTGTGCTCCGCGGACCACCCTTCTGCAGCTCTCTGCCCCAAAGGCTCAACTGACAACTCTGCTCATGCGCTTTCCACGCTCCGCCCCAAAGGCGCGACCACTGTTTCAAAACTCAATTATAGCTTTCAGCCTAAAAGTTGTGCACCTTCCGAACTCCTTAAGTCCTACAAAACACTCATCATTGGTGACATCACCTCTACAACAAGGAAGAAATTGCTGACACCTGCCCCTTCAATCTGTCCGCTTGTACAGTCCCCAAACATAATGACAAACCTGACAGAACATAGATAACATATATGTGGCCACCTTCCTGCCTAACTAACAGGGAAAAACAATAATTCACGTGATCTACCTGTAACTATTGCATTGCCTTATAGATAAAACGTCTCTGCAAGATTTAACCAGGAGAACACCTTCTGCGATACAAGCTAGCTTCATCTGCTATGCCCTATACACAGGAATACTGCCATCCATGACCCAAGCTACAACGCTCAACCCACAGGAAATCCAATATTTATATATCTTTTGTCACACGTACCCTCAAGTCAATCGTCTAAGTTGACTGCCCAAACTGATCGCCCCAAGACCAAATGTTCCCTAACCAAGAACAAACGTTGCACACCAACGCTCTTTACTGACCCAAATCCCCAACACAACCATCGAGCAGAACCTGTCCACTCCCTCCCCTGTTTCCCACATACTTACACTCTGTGATCTGCTGACATCACTCTGACACTGACTCTCCCCCAAACTTCCACTCTGCCTTTCTGGTCTGCTGGGTGTCCCACGGAAAGTGGGCAGGAATTTCCCCAAGGTGGTTCCTGAGGACCTCTTCACAGTGTGCACCTTCCGTGTGACTCACAACGTCTGTGGGTCACCCCACAGCCCTCCATATCCGTGGTGGGACGAGACGGCCTCACCAATCGGACGTAGCGGCCTGTCCTCTGCTACCAGCTTTTAATATTTGCAGAGATACTTGGGCCCATCAAAGACTCCCCACCACAAGAACGGAAGATTCAGCCATGGGGAAAAGTATACTGTCTTTATTATCCAACACAGACAGGGACCATACAGGAAAATAATTCTCTAGCATTTCTCAGTTTCTGAGCCTGTGTCACACATTTTTATGCATGATTGATGTCACAAAAATCAGGTCCACCCCAAAAACCTACGAGGTGTCCTCATTGGTCAGTTTGAACTAACTACATATAGGAATTATATAGGTTAGAAATTCTACTGGCTTCTCATATCAGGTGGCTCCGCCTGAGACTTCCCCAAACTGTTGCAAACTACACTGTTGCAAGGTCGCAGGAAGACCATTGGCCTGTGCAACATTTTTCACCACCTTACAAATGGATCTTCTGGATTGGCTAGAGTGGGACATCCCAGGCCTGGGACCCTTTCTGGTCACAGAGCTTGGTGTACCTTTTCAAGATGATGAGAAGGAATATGGAGGACTGTGTGTTCCATATTGTTCCTACTGGTCTGATCACCTATCCTGGGAGAGTGCCTGCAGGTTGCAGTTTGGGCGGGCAACACGTGTATCATTCCACTCAGTCTCGCTGGGAACAGCTTCTCTTCCCACCACAAGTAAACGGGCATTGTCTTACTCTGCTGGGTCACGTGTGAAAGGGCCGCAAAACAAAGCCCTTTTGTCTGCAATTATGAGGAATTTATTCCGAATCCTCGCAAGTCACTTGCTGCCTCGAAAACCAGGAATTTTTCACCCACCCTTGTCCTTGGTTGTGTACACCAGCTCTGTGAGCCATCAGCTCTGTGCCTCATGCTGCAGGGATCATCTCTCCTCTTCCATGTGTTTGAGGAAAGTCTTTACAATTTGATTTACTTCAGTCACGCTGTAAATTCCCTATTTGTCTTCATGGCTTCTTATAGTTATTTGCAATAAATCATATGCAACCTAGGTCCATGTAGATTCTGCAACTTGCGTTTTCGCTTCGGCAAAAGAAAGGTACGGTTCTTAGCATTATGTAGATGTATCCATCCTCTTCAACAGGAGTTATATGCATGTTTTCATGTTTACAAGTAATAGATCTAGTGCATCTCTCTGTAACTTCATGCATCGATGTATATTTGCTTTATGGCTAACGCGGCTATGTCGTCATGTCTCTAATGACATCATCAATGGCTGTTTTTTAGTCAGTCGATCTGATCCATTGACCTCTGTCTTCTCAAAACCATCAACTGGATACAGTTTGAATGGCTGTCTGAGAGTATATCTCTTGTCATATCTCTGATACATTAGTGCAGTCGGTGACTGGCCAAACAGCGAGTTACACCTTTCATTCTTCACCCTGCGAGTCGACAGTCGCATAGCAGACATAAGGGTCATCCCTGGGACCCTCTCTTCAACCTGAAACTGCAGAGGCGACCACAGGTCCCGTAATGGGTAAGATAGGAAGGGTACCACTTTTTTCAAGGTTTTAAGTTTAAAAAAGCCAACCCTACACATGGCACTGACCTGCAACTGCTGTGATAAGGATTCTGCAATTGGTTTTTGACCGAATTGACCAGAGTAGCCAGAGTCCCTGAATTTAAAGGCCAATAGCCGCAAGACAAGCTTTAAGGCAGGCTGCCTAATCCTTCGGATTTTGATCCACTCTAAGAATAAGCTGAGTATAATCAGCATAAGAATAGAAGCAACAGTCATAACAGTGGATAAGATTAGCATGAGGGGATATCGCCGAGACCTGAATTACCCCACCAGTAAGAGGCAATAACGTGGAACTAAAACATGGTAATGAAAGAGTCTGACAATGATCTGACAAGTAGGATTCAAACCAGTAAAGCGATACCCATGTAATACCAACCCCCTGAAGTCGTTGACACAAAATTGGGGTGGTCAATAGTGTCAAATGCAGTCGACAGATCAAGTAATACCAGTAGGGAATCCTCCCTCCTCCCCGGGTCCCTTATGAGAGTAACATTGTCAATAACTGAAACAACCACTGACTCAATGCTCATCAGGGTTCGGAAACCTGATTTAAAGGGATCGGAAATGGAAGCATCCTCAAGAAAGTTCCTGAGTTGAGGGGTAACTATAGCCGCAAGTACTTTCATTAAGGACCCCAGGAGTGAAATAGGATGAAAATTAGCCGGCAATGTGGGATCCAAATTTGGCTTTTTAAGAAGGGGATTTACCAGTGCATGTTTAAGGGCTGCAGGAACAACTCCTTAGGCCTCATTACAAGCATGGCGGTACAGTAACAACGGTGCCGGTAAGCAACAGGCACTCTTGCTACCACACTGCCATACTACGAGCTGTGCTCGCGGGTGCCTGTTATGAACGGTGCCAGTGCTACAGGCAGCCCCATTCCCATTGTGAGCTGTGGGGCTCAAATGGGAATGGGGATCTACCAGTAACGGCACCCGCGAAAGGTTAATTACCGGGTCTGGTGAGGTCAGAATACCCCGGTAATGGCCCATTCGTGGGTGCTGGTCCTGGATGCAACTCCGGCAGCAGCCATGCCGGGTTTACCGGCACAGCTACCGCCAGAGTTGTAATAAGGCCCCTTGACAAAAGGGGCCCCATTACAAGTGAGGCGGAACGGCTTAACGGGACCCGCTAAAGGAGGTGGACCCGTTAAACACGTTCCGCCTCATTACAAGCTCCCGTCGCAGGACCCGAGAGGGGAAGATGGAGCAAACAAGGGGCCGCTCGTAATCGGCCTGTTGTTTGCTCCTTCCCTCATTCCCATTCAGCCCTATGGGGACTGAAATGGGAATGGGGAAGGTCTGGGCCCAGGTTCCTGGAGAGAGGAATTACCGGGCCCTCCGAACTCGGAATGGCCCGGTAATTCCCCATTCTGGGAACCCGGACCCGATTTTGGCGGCAGCCATGCCGCAAATAGCGGCATGGCTACCGCCAAAATCGTAATGAGGACCAATGAGTAGTTAACAGCGGAGGTAATGACTGGAGCATGTTCAATACCAATTTTATTTCACACTTGTAATGGAATAGGGTCCAGAAGAGAGCAGGATTTAAGCCATGAGATCACTTCAAGGAGGTGATCCTCTGTAACTTCGACAAAAGAAGAAAACAGTCCTTGCTGAGATGGGGGTAAAGAGACAGAGGTTAAGGTCGGGCTGCTGAATCATGGGCAGGACCCGGAATATTTGCCTGAATATTAGAGATTTTCTGAGTAGAAAAGCAGACAAAGAGTCACAAGGGGCCTGTGAGGAGCGGACCGGTGAAGAGACTATGCGCCTCATTATGAGGTTGGAGGTAGCCGTGACGGTTTTAACGACAATGCTACCTCCAAACTTGCATCTGGATCCGGCACCTGTGAATGGGCAATTAACAGGCTATTCTGGCCCAGCCAGACCCGGTAATTGCCCTTTCACGGGTGCCAGGCCCGGTACATCCCCATTCCCATTGAGCCCCATGGGGCTCAATGGGAATGGGGAGGATGGTAGCACTGGTAGCGTTAATAATGGTACCGGTGCTACGATCATGTTCTGCTCACAGGTGTTGGTACGGCCACCAGGTCAGACCTGGTGGCTGCAAGGGCACCCATGGGCAGAATTCCTAGTATGGCGGTACAGTAGCAACGGTGCCGGTAGCGACACCGGCACCATTGTTGCCTTACCGTCATACTTGGAATGAGGCCCTATGTCCGGAGACGAGGGTTCCCTCACCACCGAAAACAATTCTTTAGGCTTGTTGAGAGCCATGGTAATACAGTTGGCGAAATAAGCAGATTTTGCCTCTTTGATGGCCCGATGATATTTCAGGAAGAACATTTTTAGAATAGCTTTATCTGCTGGGTGGTAGGCAGAATGTCAAATGCGCTCGCCCTGTTTATATGAGAGCTTAAGAGCCTGCAAAAAGGGTGTATACCAGGGTGCGGGGTACGTATTAGGTTTCTGTTGTAATTTTAAAGCCGCAACCTGTTCTGAAACTTTAGTAAAGGCATCCCGAAGTGCTGATAGAGGATCAGTGGTACTGGGTAAAGAAGAAGGATAGTTAAAACATTCTATGATACCTGAGGGTAAAATAGTCAAATTAACTTGTCTCCAAGTCGAGAATCCACTACTGGACTATTTTATTCAGATGACGGTGGGCCAAATAAGGTAAAAAGCACTAGAAAGTGGTCTGACCACACTAGAGGAAGAGCAGGGTTAACCTTGACTGTATCAACAGCAGCAGATTTTAAGTACAGAGTGTGGCTCTTAAGGTGCGTAGGAATGTGAACCTATTGAAACAGATGAAGATCTTCTAACAATGAGGAGAGATAATGTGCCTGAAAATCAGTAGAAACATCTGACCAGACCTTAAAGTCACCAAGAATAAATAAAGATTCATATTTCAGCCTAAGATCAGCAACTAAATCTGCCTCTGAGAACAATGAATCAGACCCCGGACGGCAGTAGACAATGACGAAAAGGAACATTCAAACAATAAGATGATCCCTTTTTATGCTGTGTGAGAGTGTGACAACAGAGCATTGAAAATGTCGCTTAAGGACAAAAACCACACCTCCTTCAGGATGAGTCACGGCACAAACAGCATGCAAAGTAGCATAGGCGGGGGGGGGGGCGGCTTAATCACATCAGGCATAGAAGATTCTGTAATCCAAGTTTTTATCATGCCCCTTGGATCTCTCGCCCCTGAGCTAACAATGAGCCAAGAACCAGGCCGGTGCACAGGAAATATATTGGTATTTATTTAAATAAAAGTCATAGAAATGAGCACAAACATGTCAAACAGCACTTTATCCGTGGCACAACACAATCAACTTCTCTCAGTATAAATAAATCACAAAAGTGAGTTGAAAAGAACACAGTCACAATTCTGAACTTTCTGCAAATTTCACTTCAAGAAATAATTACACTGATCAATAACAAAAGCAATTATCATGTAGTGTTGTGCGATTTCCATTTTCCTGCAGGCTTAAAAAGGCTAGCAGTAGGATTTCAAGATGGGTACAAATACATATGGCAATTATGATTTCGCCCACACTTTTGGATTAAAATAAAGACAGGGTGATTTAGCAGTTTATTTTTCAGACCCCCCTACTTTCTTCTGTGTTGGGGAAGTCAGACAGAAAAATTGGAATGATCTGGGGAATTTTGGATTTCAGGCCCCCCCCCTCCACTGAAAGGCCTATGTTGGGGAAGCTGGATAAAACGGTTGGACTGATTTAAGAACAGAGACACTCCTCTTCCTTAAAGAAGTCGGGGTCAGCAGGGCAAAAAGGATTACCCCAACTAAATTATATAGTTTTCAGCATACACTGGAAGGTGAGTTTTGTTAATTTCAAATATTAACAAAATTTACCCCGTAGTTTTCTGCCAAATGGGGAATTAATAAAATTAATATTTTTAGTTAAATAGGCTAAGAGGCCGATTCATGGAATAATTAGCGCGGCGCAAGTGGGCAAAAACGTGCGAATCGCAGTGGAATAGCGAAAATCGCAGTGCAATTGCGAAAATCGCACGAAAAGCAGCGCACGTCGATTCATGGAAGGCCGTGCGTGAGAAAACCAGCGCACAGGCACAAACACGACCGCCACAAGAAAGCAGGCGGTAGCGTCTCTGCGGCTGTAAGAAATGTGCGCCAAAAGGTGCGCCAACAAATAGCACCTATATACTGCCATGATGAATGTCCCATACTGTGGCCCTCCAGGAAAAATGACGTGCAAAGGGGTACCCACAAACACGGACACCCGCTGACAAAAAATACGTGTGTGTGTATACCGGGGTGCGCGGGAAGTCTAACACGCGATTTCAGCAGGCTACGTGCATCACAGGGGTTCGCGTGAAGTTATTCACGCGATCGGGCCTGGGGGAGTGGGCTACGTGTATTTCAGGGGTTCGCGTGAAGTTTCACACGCGATCGGGTCTGGGGTAGCGGGCTACGTGTATTTCAGGGGTTTGCGTGAAGTTTCACACGCGATCGGGTCTGGGGGAGCGGGCTACGTGTATTACAGGGGTTCGCGTGAAGTTCCTCACGCGATCGGGCCTGGGGGAGCGTGCTACGTGTATTTCAGGAGTTCGCGTGAAGTTTCACACGCGATCTGGCCTGGGGGAGCGGGCTACGTGTATTACAGGGGTTCGCGTGAAGTTCCTCACGCGATCGGGCCTGGGGTAGCGGGCTAGTGTATTACAGGGGTTCGCGTGAAGTTCCTCACGCGATCGGGCCTGGGGGAGCGGGCTACGTGTATTCCAGGGGTGCGCGTGAAGTTCCACACGCGAATAGCCTGGGCGCGTGTATTTCAGGGGTGCGCGGGAAGTTCCACACGCGAATAGCCTGGGCGCGTGTATTTCAGGGGTGCGCGGGAAGTTCCACACGCGAATAGCCTGGGCGCGTGTATTTCAGGGGTGCGCGGGAAGTTCCACACGCGAATAGCCTGGGCGCGTGTATTTCAGGGGTGCGCGGGAAGTTCCACATGCGAATAGCCTGGGGGCGCGTGTATTTCAGGGGTGCGCGGGAAGTTCCACACGCGAATAGCCTGGGCGCGTGTATTTCAGGGGTGCGCGGGAAGTTCCACACGCGAATAGCCTGGGCGCGTGTATTTCAGGGGTGCGCGGGAAGTTCCACATGTGATTTGACAGTGTGGGTCCTCCCAGGTGTACCCTGTACACCCTCCACGGCCCCTGCAGGCAGCCCACACCACAGGGGACTACCCTGCATCCCTGGTCATGTCCCGCAGGCAGCCCACCCACCATGGGCATGCCCCCCAGCAAAGGCACATGTCTCCTTGAACTAATGAACACCAACTCATGTCCCCTTGCACCCCCACCCCCCAGCACTGTGGGGCACCTGCCAGCAGGCCCCCACCCATGTCCAACTCATGTCCCCCACCACCCCCACCCCCCAGCACTGTGGGGCACCTGCCAGCAGGCCCCCACCCATGTCCAACTCATGTCTCCCACCACCCCCACCCCCAGCCACCAGGGTCACCCTCCACCAGGCCCCCACTCATGTCTCCCACCACCCCCACCCCCCAGCCACCAGGGGCACCCTCCACCAGGCCCCCACTCATGTCTCCCACCACCCCCAAACCCCAGCAGTGCAGGGTCACCCTCCACCAGGCCCCCACTCATGTCTCCCACCACCCCCACCCCCCAGCCACCATGGGCACCCTCCACCAGGCCCCCACTCATGTCTCCCACCACCCCCACACCCCAGCCACCAGGGGCACCCTCCACCAGGCCCCCACTCATGTCACCCACCACCCCCACACCCCAGCAGTGCAGGGGCAGCCTCCACCAGGCCCCCACTCATGTCACCCACCACCCCCACCCCCCAGCCACCAGGGGCACCCTCCACCAGGCCCCCACTCATGTCTCCCACCACCCCCACACCCCAGCCACCAGGGGCACCCTCCACCAGGCCCCCACTCATGTCACCCACCACCCCCACACCCCAGCAGTGCAGGGGCAGCCTCCACCAGGCCCCCACTCATGTCACCCACCACCCCCACCCCCCAGCCACCAGGGGCACCCTCCACCAGGCCCCCACTCATGTCTCCCACCACCCCCAAACCCCAGCAGTGCAGGGTCACCCTCCACCAGGCCCCCACTCATGTCTCCCACCACCCCCACCCCCAGCCACCAGGGGCACCCTCCACCAGGCCCCCACTCATGTCACCCACCACCCCCACCCCCCAGCCACCAGGGGCACCCTCCACCAGGCCCCCACTCATGTCTCCCACCACCCCCACCCCCCAGCCACCAGGGGCACCCTCCACCAGGCCCCCACTCATGTCACCCACCACCCCCACCCCCCAGCCACCAGGGGCACCCTCCACCAGGCCCCCACTCATGTCTCCCACCACCCCCACACCCCAGCCACCAGGGGCACCCTCCACCAGGCCCCCACTCATGTCACCCACCACCCCCACACCCCAGCAGTGCAGGGGCAGCCTCCACCAGGCCCCCACTCATGTCTCCCACCACCCCCAAACCCCAGCAGTGCAGGGTCACCCTCCACCAGGCCCCCACTCATGTCACCCACCACCCCGACCCTCCAGCCACAAGGGGCACCCTCCACCAGGCCCCCACTCATGTCTCCCACCACCCCCAAACCCCAGCAGTGCAGGGTCACCCTCCACCAGGCCCCCACTCATGTCTCCCACCACCCCCACCCCCCAGCCACCAGGGGCACCCTCCACCAGGCCCCCACTCATGTCTCCCACCACCCCCACATCCCAGCCACCAGGGGCACCCTCCACCAGCCCCCCACTCATGTCACCCACCACCCCCACACCCCAGCAGTGCAGGGGCAGCCTCCACCAGGCCCCCACTCATGTCTCCCACCACCCCCAAACCCCAGCAGTGCAGGGTCACCCTCCACCAGGCCCCCACTCATGTCACCCACCACCCCCACCCCCCAGCCACCAGGGGAACCCTCCACCAGGCCCCCACTCATGTCTCCCACCACCCCCAAACCCCAGCAGTGCAGGGTCACCCTCCACCAGGCCCCCACTCATGTCTCCCACCACCCCCAAACCCCAGCAGTGCAGGGTCACCCTCCACCAGGCCCCCACTCATGTCTCCCACCACCCCCACCCCCCACCCACCAGGGGCACCCTCCACCAGGCCCCCACTCATGTCTCCCACCACCCCCAAACCCCAGCAGTGCAGGGGCAGCCTCCACCAGGCCCCCACTCATGTCACCCACCACCCCCACCCCCCAGCCACCAGGGGCACCCTCCACCAGGCCCCCACTCATGTCTCCCACCACCCCCAAACCCCAGCAGTGCAGGGTCACCCTCCACCAGGCCCCCGCTCATGTCTCCCACCACCCCCACCCCCTAGCCACCAGGGGCACCCTCCACCAGGCCCCCACTCATGTCTCCCACCACCCCCACCCCCAGCCACCAGGGGCACCCTCCACCAGGCCCCCACTCATGTCTCCCACCACCCCCACACCCCAGCCACCAGGGGCACCCTCCACCAGGCCCCCACTCATGTCACCCACCACCCCCACACCCCAGCAGTGCAGGGGCAGCCTCCACCTGGCCCCCACTCATGTCACCCACCACCCCCACCCCACAGCCACCAGGGGCACCCTCCACCAGGCCCCCACTCATGTCTCCCACCACCCCCAAACCCCAGCAGTGCAGGGGCACCCTCCACCAGGCCCCCACTCATGTCCCCCACCACCCCCACCCCCCAGCCACCAGGGGCACCCTCCACCAGGCCCTCACTCATGTCTCCCACCACCCCCACACCCCAGCCACCAGGGGCACCCTCCACCAGGCCCCCACTCATGTCACCCACCACCCCCACACCCCAGCAGTGCAGGGGCAGCCTCCACCAGGCCCCCACTCATGTCTCCCACCACCCCCACCCCCCAGCCACCAGGGGCACCCTCCACCAGGCCCCCACTCATGTCTCCCACCACCCCCAAACCCCAGCAGTGCAGGGGCAGCCTCCACCAGGCCCCCACTCATGTCACCCACCACCCCCACCCCCCAGCCACCAGGGGCACCCTCCACCAGGCCCCCACTCATGTCTCCCACCACCCCCACCCCCCAGCCACCAGGGGCACCCTCCACCAGGCCCCCACTCATGTCTCCCACCACCCCCACCCCCCAGCCACCAGGGGCACCCTCCAGCAGGCCCCCACTCATGTCACCCACCACCCCCACACCCCAGCCACCAGGGGCACCCTCTACCAGGCCCCCACTCATGTCACCCACCACCCCCACATCCCAGCAGTGCAGGGGCAGCCTCCACCAGGCCCCCACTCATGTCACCCACCACCCCCACCCCCCAGCCACAAAGGGCAGCCTCCACCAGGCCCCCACTCATGTCTCCCACCACCCCCACACCCCAGCCACCAGGGGCACCCTCCACCAGGCCCCCACTCATGTCACCCACCACCCCCACACCCCAGCAGTGCAGGGGCAGCCTCCACCAGGCCCCCACTCATGTCACCAACCACCCCCACCCCCCAGCCACCAGGGGCACCCTCCACCAGGCCCCCACTCATGTCTCCCACCACCCCCACCCCCAGCACTGTGGGGCACCTGCCAGCAGGCCCCCACCCATGTCCAATCCATGCCCCCCTGCACCTGGGTCCCAACATTCCCCAATCATGTCCGTAATGCCCATCCTCCCCTGCCAAAAGGCCCAACCAACTATCACACCCACCCACATATCAAAGGCAATTACATGTTACACCCCCAATTCAAATAATGCAATTGAACACATGTCTGTCACACACAATGGCTGCAAGTGAATGACAAAACACCCAACATGACATGCCTGAAAGCAATGAGATGATACGACACATTGAAGAATAAAAAAAAATATGTATTGAACAGCAAGTAGAATGGAAATGAAATAAGAAAAAACACAAAGCAAATCAAACAAAACAAGATGAATGTCCAAGAAAACAATCTGAAAAATTAAAATAAGCCAATGAAGAACCATGAAGAAGATCCTCCTGGGTCCATGAGCCCAACCAAATTAAACCTAACTATGACTACTAACTAAAAACTGAACTATATACAAAAAAGTGGTGCATTGTCCAATCGCAACCAAAAAAAAATCAAAAAAACAAAGGAAACCTAACCCTAACTATACAACTATATACAAAGGCAGCGGGCTATTCGGACGGCTCACTGGTTGTTGTCATGGGCCAGGGCATCATTGAACTCCTGGTCAATGGCTTGGAGGCGGGCATGTTCCCTGGCCCCGAGGTCCCGCAGGGATAACGCAGTGTCAAGCTCAAACTCCCTGCGAAGACCCTCGAGGCACTCAGCCCGCCTCAGCGCCCTCCGCATGGAGTCCTCCGCCCTGACCATCGTGAGCCGTTCCTCCTCTGCCCGCTGCCGCTCCGCACCTATCCGCTGACACAACCGCTCCCACACGGAAGCCACTCCCATTCCAGGGTTCTCCTGCCCTCCGGCCGATGCCTGCACCCCTGATGTTGATGGCCCCGAGCCATGATGCCTCCCACGTTGAGCCTGCTGCTGCCTCCGACGCAACTGCCTGTGCCAGCACGACGGCATCCAGGCTGATGGAAACCACCGACACCGTCGTGCACGTGCCCTGCCCGATGATGCCGTCACATCCTCCATCTGCTGGGGTCCAGTTGCTGTGGTGTCCACCCCTGCTGGATCTCTGACTCCCGACTGTGGCAGGGATGGGATCCCCACCGAGCTGGCTGCATTGGTCGGGGCAGGTCCACAGGGGGCCCTGGTGGCATCTGGGCTGGAAGACGGCAAGGAGAACGACTGGTGGATAGCCTGCACAGAGGAGGAGAGGGCCGCCACATTGGCCAACACATGCAGGAAAACCCCGAACATAGCCGATCCCAATTGGGCCACGTCGGCACGGTGCACTTCGTGATGACGTGTGTGCTCCTCCCGGGAAGCACGCACGGCATCACGAATCACAGCCGTGCGCATCGCGACCCCAATCAGGATCTTCTCCGCACGGCCAGGGGTTCCCACGTCCGCAGGTGGAGGGGAGTCAGGTGACATGGACATCCCCTCTACCTGCGGACAGGCCTGGGACGGGGCATCCCTGCTGGTGCATGGTGGTGCACTCACAGGGTCAGGGACAGCGACATGCACAGGCCCCTCCACGGTGACCTGTGCTGCCTCCTGCCCCTGGCCCTGGACTGCACCACTTGCACCAGCAGGGATGCCCCCACCAGGCCCCATGTGTGCCCCAATGGCGGCCTCCTCCTCCTCTGTGCAAACCACCAACCTGGATGGCGCCTCACCGTCTCCCACCGTAACAGGCCCCTGTGGGGGCTCACCCACCCCTTCCGCTGCAGCCGTGGGGGCATCCCCGCCGCCTTGCTCCACAGCGCCGTCTCCGCCCTCTTCTTCACTAGCCGCTGCGTAGAGGGAGACAAAGAACACAAGCATCAGGGCACTGTACAATGGTCCCCTAGACAGGAAACAATAGCAGATGAGCACCACTGTCAAAGTACACTTCCATCATGTCCCTCCACAACACATGGGTCAGTCCAGGCAAAACACACACAGTAACAGGCATGGTGCATGCCATGGACATTTCCATGCATGTCCAATGGACTCTTGAAACATTCAATGATATGTAACTCACATCCATCATGGCTCATGCCTATCACATGCACACACTTCACCTCAGTCACATCCATCTGGCCCCAAACACACCAAACACAGCGGATACAAGGGTAATTTGGCTGCTTTACTGAATCTGTGCATTGTCACACACATGTGTCATGCATCCATGGCATGCACAAGTCACAGACACGCAGGTCAGGCACACAGACATGGCTACCATATATGTACCTGGCATCAGCACCCATCCCTCACCCCCACCCATGTCCAGGTACAGAGACTGGCATGCTCTCATGTTCAAAATCTGCATAGGGCTCCCCATGCGGCATTTCAACACATGCAACAACCATGTGCATCACACATCACTGGTCGCACATGCATTACCATGATGTCCCTGCACACATACATGCATACATGGCCTATGGCACACATACAGGCAAGTATCATAGAACCAGCACACCGCAACATGCCCTGTCTCACACAGTAATGCATGGACACTTACCGCTCAACTCCAGACGGGCCTCCCTCTCAAGGATCTGGGCGTGGAGCGCTGGGCGTACGCGTTCCAGGACCCTCATCTGGATGGAACTCATGCGGCCCCGGCCCCCCTCCACGAGGCGCCGGGCCTTCACAAGGGTCCTGGACCTCAAGTCCTCCCAGCGCTTCTTGATCTTCAGGACGTCGCGGGTTGCCACCCCCTCCGCGTTGATGGCAACCACACAGTCGGCCCAGATCCTCTGCCGTCCTTCCTTGATGGCGCGGGACGATCCAAAGAGGGCATCATACTGCCCCAGGACATGCTCCACCAGGACACCAACTTCGGTGACAGTGAAGCTGGTGCCCCTCTGGCCTGGGGTTGCCACTGGTGCCAGATGTGGAAGTGCCCGACATGGCAACCCCAGAGGCAGGTGTGGGTGGGCAACTGGGTCCTGGGGCTGGGCTGTGGAGCGATGTAATCCCAGTCGGGAGTCTTCAGTTCCAGCAGGGGTGGACACAGCAACTGGACCCCTGCAGATGGCTGATGTGCAGGCACCAAATGGCAGGGCACGGTGGCAGCAGGCAGGCAGGCAGGCAGGCAGCAGCAGATGGCACGTGGGAGGCTGCTCGGGGCACTGGGGGGCAGTAACTCGGCCTTCTGGGCAGGAGCGTGGTCTTCCGTGTGTTTTCGCGTGGCCAGCTTGATACGGAGTGATTTGGCAAGTGAAAATCCTGCACGTCAGCGTGAAATCCGAGGAAAGGCCCTTAGCGCATAAGCGCGTCAGCACGCATACGCGATTCGATTGGACCAGAGTCCCTCAGCGCGTAGGCGCGTCTGTGACGTGACCCGCACGGGTGTTCCCCACTCAGCACGTGATGACGGGGCACATGTGGAGATACTGCACGTCAGAGTGTCATCGCGTGTAATTGGACAAAAGTGCGCGTACACGCGATTGGCCTATGTACGTGTATTTAATGGGTGCGCGGGCACTTACACACGCAAGTACGTCAGCGAACGTGTATCCCGTGGTGCGTGTGAATTTCCACACGCTATTGGACTGGGAACTGGATTCCAGGGGTGCGCGGGTCACACGCTGTATCCCGTGGTGCGTGTGAATTTCCACACGCTATTGGACTGGGAACTGGATTCCAGGGGTGCGCGGGTCACACGCTCGCCTAGAACACGCGCAAAGCATAAATTTGCGGACTTTAACAATAACAAGCTCAGACGCCAGGATGAACATACCGTTCCTAGCAGCAGTGGCAGTGGGCTACCAAAGGAGGAGGAGGAGGATAGTCAGGGCCAGAATATTCACACCCAGAACCAGCCTTTTCGGGATGCCTGATGACCAGGTGTATGGGAGGTACAGGTTTCCACCACACATTATACTGGACCTGGTGAGTGAGTGGGAGGATGACCTCACATCACCCACCCTGTGCTCCCAAGCACTCAGCCCCCTGGAGAAGGTCCTCAATGTACTGCACTTCTTAGCCACTGGATCATTTCAGCGGACAAGTGCCATAGTGGGTGGGGTGTCACAGGCCACCCAGTCACGCTGCCTACACCAGGTCTTGAACATCATCACTGCACGCCCATCAGTCCGCAGGCACATATACCTGCCCAGAACACCTGCAGAAAGGCATGCTGCCGCCCTGGATTTTTACGCTGTGGCACGATTCCCCAAAGTGCTAGGTGCCATCGACTGCACCCATGTGGCTCTACGTCCCCCCAGGGCATCTGAGCACATCTATAGGAACCGCAAGCACTGGCATTCCATCAACGTGCAGGTAGCATGTAATGCCAAGGGAATCATCACCTCAGTATATGCCAACTATCCCGGCTCCACCCACGACAGCTTCATTTACCGAATGTCCACCCTAAGCCGGGACCTAGAAGCTGGGCGGCATGGCGATACATGGCTGCTTGGTGAGTATGTATGCCACTGCACATGCATGCATGTTGGATACTGAGCAAGGTCACAACCCCACCAATGATACCAATCACCACCTCCACAGGGGACAGTGCCTACCCTCTCAGCCCCCACATGATGACGCCAATTCGGAACCCCACCACGCCACCCCAGGTAAGATATAACACAGCCCACATTACAACCAGGGGCATAGTGGAGCGCACATTCGGAGTGCTAAAGTCACGCTTTCGCTCCCTTGACCGTTCTGGTGGGCAGCTGTTATACGCTCCCCCAGTAGTGTGCAGGATCATAGTGGCAGCATGTGTCCTGCACAATGTTGCAACACGCCGGGGCCTGGCCGTGGACATGGTGGTGGCCCCACATCCCCAACCGCATGCACAGCCGCTGCGCATGGGAGGGGAAAGGGCACGGGGGGAGGCAGCCCGTACACAGCTGGTGGCTAATTACTTCACATAGAAATCACACCCCTGTGGAGTGCACACTGCCCTGGCACATTCCATCTGACAATCAATGATGACTCAACCTGACACTGATCCTGAATGTCTGGAGAATGAACCAGGAATACCATGTCAGCCTGAGATTGTTCACCTGGAAGTGTCACAATGTGTGCATCCCTACCCACACAGACACCACCAATGCAGTTTTGTGAAGTTACACATTGAAGCAGCTAAAATGAATACCCACTTGCAAAATGCAACAAGAGGACAGTGCCATGTCAGCCAACCCAACCCCAGCACCGCCACACGACACACCGTGCCATGTCATGCTAATTGCAGGTAAACAAAGTAATCCCCACAACATGACATCAGTCTCACTATGTACAGTGGCACTATTAGAAACCTGCAACACCTGAAATGCTCACAGCAATGCCGGACCAACAACATACTTGAGCACGTAGTACCATTAACATGACATCACAAATGTTACATATTAGTAGTCTCACCACCTGGAAATGCCTGCACTCCCACCACTACCAACTGTGCAGTGTTGTCGCCATGTAGAGTTGTAGGTGCACTGCTGCCAACATGGACCCCATCTCCAGACTAGAGGTCCTTGTGTGGACATGAGGAAGGGACCTGCAAATTGGGAGGTAGACACAGAAGAAGAGTTACACATCAATGCAACATGCAGTGTACAACACAACAGCAATATGCACTAGGAATGTATACACAGTATTGACTACAGACTGCCCACACAGCTCATGGGAGTCCAACGTCACTGTGTAATTCACTGTCACTTGGGCACACCCTTTGCAAGCCCATGGAAACGGGAAGCAGGAGGGGTGTGTGTGACTCAAACCCAAGCATCTGAACCAAATACATTACAAGCCTGCATGTGCCCAGCCACAATGCAGCGTATGCCCACAGGAACCACGGAAGCCAACAGATCGTCCCAAAAAAATTGGGAATAAAAGAAATCAAAATAAAAATAAAAATAAGAAACAATCAAAAATGGCCATTGATGGGCCCGGGGGGGTTGGGGAGGCCACCCAGGAGGTCCGAGGACAGGATGCACACCAGAACCCACCTGCGTGGATCCTGGGAAGATAAAACACCTCCATGGGCTCATGGCCCACACGGCTACCCTATTGTGGGAGTATCACTGCTGTCGCTATTATCACCCTGTGCAGCTGCATCCGGAGGTGGTTGCACTATGGGAGGCAGCCCACGCAAGGCCCTAGTCTGCTCCTCCATGGCTGCAAGCATGCCGGTGTGGTAGGTCTGGTTCTAGAGGATGAGTGTGTGGAGGTCCCCATGCAACAACTCACGGGATGCCCGGACCTCCGCCCTCGTTGCCTGCATCTCAGCTGAGAGCGTACGGGTGAGACGCTCCAGCTGCTGTTCTGTCCTTTGGTGTGTTGAAGCCTCAAGCTCAACAAGAGTCGTCCTGAGGTGAAGGAGCTCCTGCCTCAGGGCTTCCCTGTGGCCCTGGGACTCAATGGAGATGGCCTCCTGCAGAGTCGCCAGTGCCGCCCGCCTGTCCCTGTTGGACCCCAACATGTCCTCCCTGTGTGACTTGCAGATGGAGTCGGTTGCCTGCTCTAGTCGCTCCATCAGCCTTTCTGGGGGGACAATGGAAGTGGCCACCCTATCCATGGCCTGAGCCATCATCTCGGATGATGCAGCCTGTTGGGTTGCCATACCGTAAATGGATTGCTCCCATGCGGTATTGCCGGGTGGCGTACGGCCACCACGTCGGCGGGCACCACACCTGTCTGGGGCAAGGCGAACTGCGCCTTGCTGTGCCGGCACTGCCTGAGGCTGCAGGACTGCATTCCCCCTCTGATCTGCTGGCCCAGGAACAGGATCAGATGTCGCGGAGTGTGACCCTGCATCCGTAACCACCGAAGGCGTAGCTGCCAACACTGACATCCCCATGGAGGGTTCTGACCCTGGTGCAGGTGGGTGAGACAGAACAGAATCCCTCCCTGGAACACTCACCTGCGACGGCACGTAGGTCTCATCCGAATCAACACCTGAGTACAGCTCGGGGGAGGTGCAGCCAGAGACACCCCTTGAGAGCACGACCTGCAGCACTTGTGGGTTCTCCCCCACCACCACACCACGTCCCTCACTGGTGGTTGGTCGGCCCTCGGACCCCTCCTCGGTCTGCACCATCTCCACAACCCCAGCAGTATCAGGTGCGTCTTCCCCTGCAAAGACATGAAAACAAAGAAATGGAAACAGGCATTAGCACCATGGCACACATTGAGGGCTGAGAAGCAAGAGAACCAGTACTTGATTGACACATGTCCCACATGACTAAAACCCTCCCATGCATGCACCCTCACTGCGTATGAAGTGCAGGCAAATGGCACACACTGATGACACCAAGATGGAAGATGAAGACATTTTCTGCATGCTGCCTGGCAGTGGCATCACACATTGGCCTGTGATTGGCAGGTGAAACACACATGTCATCACACAGATGGCATGTACCATTGCTATTGAGTGAAGATGGAGAGGAGGGCAGCACCTATTCATTCAGTGCAGTTCCCGCATGTAATTGCTTTTCTAATTCTAACAGGTCAGATTTTTCACCTGGAGCTGCCAGTCTGAAATGGCCCAATTGCACAGGGACATGTGTGTACAAATGATATCCAGGTAACAAAGTCACTCCACTTTACCATACCCATGTCAGACATGTGACTAGTGGACAGCGACATGCCTAGTGAAAGTGGTGGAATGCAAACAAACTGACTGAATGAACTGTGAAAAAGAAGCAAATATGTTGTGGCAAGGTGACACTTCAAGGGCAACTGGCGTGCAGTTGGGCTAGATGTCTACTGTTGGCAGAAGGGATACTGCTATGGCCAAATGCAGCTGAGCAGGAAGGATTGCATGAAGCACATGGCTGACCCATACGACTCAGGCGCACACACTCTCACCTGGCACCCGAATAGAAGCCCTCACAAACACACCATGCACATGGATGACACACACATGCATGTGCACTCACCGGACAATGCCTCGTAATCAGCCAGATCTCCCACGCCTTGGATCTGTTCCTCCGTGACGTAGGTCCCAGCGACTGACTCATGTGGAGTGAGTTCCATGTCTACTACTGGAGACCCACCTCCAGTCACTAGAGCTGCGGCATGACTTGAGGCCAGCTTACTCTTTGCCCTGCGCTTTAGGTCATTCCAGCGCTTATAGCAATCATTGGCTGTGCGCCTCACGATTCCAAGGGCACTTACGATGTCCGCAACGGTCTGCCAGTGTGCCTGGCGTTGTGCAGGTGTGGTCTTGGATCCTGCAACAATGACCATCTCGTTGTCATGTCCGGACACATACTCGACAAGTGCATTCAGTTCGTCATCCGTGAAGCTGGGCTTCCTGGACGGGCCGGACTGTGTAGTCGTGTCTGGGGCATCAGCCTGTGCCGGTCGAGCACTCTTCCTCTTCCGCTTGGAAGGTGGTGGTGATCCTGAGTGTCCTGCGCTGCTCTGGACACTAGGGGCAGGAGCCCTGGTGGACTCTGTATGAGGAGTGTGGGATTGCACACTCAGCATGGGAGTTGGTGCAGGCATTGGCTCTAGTGTGATGGTGTCAGGGGGAATGTCAGCAGCATGGACTAGGACCGACACTGTCCTGGCTGGGTGTGTGAGGGCTGGGGTGGATGGAGCCGCAGCTGCCCCTGCAGCCTCTCCGCCCTGCCTCCTTGGTGCAGCAGATGACCTTGCTGCCCCAGATCCACGTGGCATGATGGCATCAACGTGCACCAGCGCACGTGTCGTAGCCCTGCTGACCTGGAAGTCAGCCATGGAGTCAGCCAGGTCTGGTGCCACAATGGGCTGGTCCAACAAGGGCTGAGCATGGATGGTGTCAGCCACATCAGCCTCAATGGGAGGGGGGGGGGGGGATTATGGGTGCCCGTGACTGGTCCTCCACACATGGGGGACAGGCTCACCCTGCAAGTTACGACCACGTCCCCTACCGGATCCACCACGGCCACCACTTGTGGCTCTTCCACCTTTGCCACCCTTACGGAATCCTCGCCTCCCAGCCATGGCACTGATGTTAATATGCGTATGGGAGTGGATGTAGACTATAGTCCTGGGCAATTGGGGGTCAAAGGGGTTGGGTACCAGATGGTAATTGTACCCTAGTGCTCTAGCAAGGCTGAATGTAACCCCTGGGGAAAGATGACGGGTCACGCAACGCACAGGAGGCCCAAAAAAGGGAGATGACGTGCACGCAACCCCTCCTAGACCACGTGTGCAGAAAGAAAATCCTGCACTACGCTGTGGCACCCAGAAACACAAGAATGAACGTATGCGTGTCACACGCAGCCTAGAATGACCTCTGAAGGGGTAGGCTACACACGGGGCAAGCACAGATGTTAGATACGTGCGTGACTCACCGCCTGCCTGGTAAACGAGCGTGTAAAAGGAGCACGTTTGGTTGGCAACACCCCCGCCAAAAGAAGATTTGTACGCTGTCTGAGGAGACAGGACAACAGTAGAAGGGAACACTGTTTGAGGGAACAGGCCCAGGTAAACCAGTAAAAGAGAAAAAAGAGAAAAAGCTGTCAGAGGTAACAGGGAATACGAACTTGAAACGCCGTGAAGTAAATCGCGTGTGAAACGACAAGAAGTACAGAATTCACCCACTCGCTCTCCACGAAAAGCACGTACAAGGAAAACGTGTTCTACACATACCTTTTATACAGGCCCACACGTCCAGCGTCACTTACGCGGCGTGTACGCGCTAGGGCCATTTCCACCTATTACACGCTTTGTCACTTCTGCGTGTAGGGCCATTTCCACCAATCACACGCTTTGTCACTTCTGCGTGTAGGGCCATTTCCACCAATCATATGCGATTACACTCTGACGTGCAGTCTTTCCACGTGTGCTCTGTCATCACGTGCTGTGTGGGAAACACCTGTGCGGGTCACGTCACAGACGCGCTTACGCGCTGAGGGCCTTTCCTCAGTACCAAGCTGGCCACGCGTACGCACACGGAATACCACGCTCCTGCCCGGAAGGCCGAACTACTGCCCCCCAGAGCCCGAGCACGCTCCCACCTGCTGCTGCCTGACTGCCTGCTGCCCCTGCACTGCTGGGGGGTGGGGGTGATAGGGGACATGAGTGGGGGCCTGGTGGAGGCTTCCCCTGGTGGCTGGGGGGTGGGGGTGGTGGTAGACATGGGTGGGGGCCTGGTGGAGGCTTCCCCTGGTGGCTGGGGGGTGGGGGTGATAGGGGACATGAGTGGGGGCCTGGTGGAGGCTGCCCCTGGTGGCTGGGGGGTGGGGGTGGTGGGAGACATGAGTGGGGGCCTGGTGGAGGCTGCCCCTGTTGGCTGGGGGGTGGGGGTGGTGGTAGACATGAGTGGGGGCCTGGTGGAGGGTGCCCCTGCACTGCTGGGGGGTGGGATGGGTGGTAGACATGGGTGGGGGCCTGGTGGAGGCTTCCCCTGGTGACTGGGGGGTGGGGGTGGTGGTAGACATGGGTGGGGGCCTGGTGGAGGCTGCCCCTGGTGGCTGGGGGGTGGGGGTGGTGGTAGACATGGGTGGGGGCCTGGTGGAGGGTACCCCTGGTGGCTGGGGGGTGGGGGTGCAGGGGGACATGAGCTGGTGTGCAGGGTAGTCCCCTGTTTTGTGGGCTGCCTGCAGGGGCCGTGGAGGGTGTACAGGGAACACCTGTGAGGACCCACCCAGCCTAATCGCGTGTGTAACTTCCCACGCACCCCTGTAATACACGTACCAAGGCAAATCGCGTGTGAGAATTCCCGCGCATACCTGAAATACACGTACCCTGCTGAAGTCGCGTGTAAAACTTCCCGCGCACCCCTGAAATGCATGCGCCCAGGCTATTCGCGTTTGGAACTTCCCGCGCACCCCTGAAATACACGCGCCCAGGCTATTCGCGAGTGGGACTTCCCGCGCACCCCTGAAATACACGTAGCACGCTGGGAGACATGAGTGGGGGCCTGGTGGAGGGTGCCCCTGCACTGCTGGGGGGTGGGAAGGGTGGTAGACATGGGTGGGGGCCTGGTGGAGGCTTCCCCTGGTGGCTGGGGGGTGGGGGTGCAGGGGGACATGGGTGGGCGCCTGGTGGAGGCTTCCCCTGGTGGCTGGGGGGTGGGGGTGATAGGGGACATGGGTGGGGGCCTGGTGGAGGCTGCCCCTGGTGGCTGGGGGGTGGGGTTGATAGGGGACATGAGTGGAGGCCTGGTGGAGGCTGCCCCTGGTGGCTGGGGGGTGGGGGTGGTGGGAGACATGAGTGGGGGCCTGGTGGAGGGTGCCCCTGCACTGCTGGGGGGTGGGAGGGGTGGTAGACATGGGTGGGGGCCTGGTGGAGGCTTCCCCTGGTGACTGGGGGGTGGGGGTGGTGGTAGACATGGGTGGGGGCCTGGTGGCGGCTGCCCCTGGTGGCTGGGGGGTGGGAGTGGTGGTAGACATGGGTGGGGGCCTGGTGGAGGGTGCCCCTGGTGGCTGGGGGTGGGGGTGCAGGGGGACATGAGCAGGAGTGCAGGGTAGTCCCCTGTTTTGTGGGCTGCCTGCAGGGGCCGTGGAGGGTGTACAGGGAACACCTGTGAGGACCCACCCAGCCTAATCGCGTGTGTAACTTCCCACGCACCCCTGTAATACACGTACCCAGCCAAATCGCGTGTGATAATTCCAGCGCACCCCTGTAATACACGTACCCAGCCAAATCGCGTGTAAAACTTCCCGTGTACCCCTGTAATACACCTACCCAGCCAAATCGCGTGTGATAATTCCCGCGTACCCCTGTAATACACGTGCCCTGGCTAATCGCGTGTAAAACTTCACACGTACCCCTCTAATACACGTACCCTGGCCAATCGCGTGTTAAACTTCCCGCGTACCCCTGTAATACACGTACCCTGGCTAATCGCGTGTAAAACTTCACGCGTACCCCTCTAATACACGTACCCTGGCCAATCGCGTGTTAAACTTCCCGCGTACCCCTGTAATACACGTACCCTGGCTAATCGCGTGTAAAACTTCCCGCGTACCCCTGATATGAACGTTACCCGCTTTGCGTTCCTTGTTTGGCAGCCCTGTAAACTGGTCCAGGGTTAGCGCAGCCCTTTGCGATGATTTAGCGATTTTGATGGCTTTTCCTTGCGCGAGGGCCTTCTTGGGGGCGTTACTGGCGCTGCTGCAGGGTCGCTGCGATACTCTGCGCCACGGCTGGTTTGGGAGCCTAAAATCCATGAATACGCTGTGCGCGGAAATCGGTTTTAGCGCACGTGCCTAGCGCAGACAATCGCACGAGGACACTCTGCGCCAGCCGCTTGCGACACTTTTCTGTGAAATTCTATGAATTACCCTGTAAGTATCTACACAGTTTTGCACCCTGGCCCCATATAATGGGAAGTGATTCAAGGCAAGCAGACTCCCCACCTTTCGGTTTCCCAGGGCTCTGTTCTACTTACATCAAAAGCCTTTGTTTAAAGTTCAGGAAAGCCAGCTGCATCTCAGGACACTCTGGAAAGATAGGGCAGGGGTCTGGTCATTCCACTCTCAAAGATGGTCTCCCGCTCTCTACCATAGGACCCATTCAGTTTTGAGGCCTTTCTAGAAATAGACAGCTCCACCCAGATGCACTCTCAGCAATCTCCTCTGGTGTTTCCTTAGAGCTGTCAGATGGCAAGTTGCAGCAGCCCTCTCTTTCTCTCTGTCTGTCTGTCGGTCTGTCTGTGTGTGTGTCTATGTGTGTGATCTGTGTGTGTGTGTGTGTCCCTGTCAGTCCAGAAAAACCAAACACCCCTTGAGGGTCCGGAAATGAATGATAATTGGTTGGCTGAAGACCAACCGCCTTATTTACACTGTAAGAATATATATTCATTAGTCATTAGTTATTACGTAGCTATTAGTTCAACTAGAGTGAAGCTATTTTAAGATGACCAGAATCGCCATTTTGTTTTCTCTCTCTGCTCTCTCTAACGTTGCCACTTTGCCTCATGTAAAACTCCTTTGCTGTGGATATTATTTCGCTTCAATGGTTCAAGGCTAAGAAACATGTTGAAACATTACACTGGAGAGCCAGACAGAAATGCCCGATTCCCTCCCTCACATATCCTTGAAGACAGGGAGCAAGGCATTTAATCAGTACACGAATGCCAGCGAGTCTCCTGAAAGAATAGCAATGTAAGAAACTAGCATTTAAAGAGTTGAATTATGATCTTCTTTACGGCCCCCCTTTCTGAGCCCAGTGAGGCCCAGGAGAGCGGGCTGACCTCTAGAGCGAACATGGAAACTAAGAGATAGAGAGGTCTGGTATGTGCCGGTCTCCTACGCACAGCTTGCCCATGAAAAACAGTAATGCTGTGTTCTCGCAAATAAAGAATGGTGTCTGTAAAATTGAAGATTGCAAACCGTTACTAAATATGGTGGTCTAAGGTGTCATATTTGTCACACTGGTCAATCATCGCCTCTAATTCAAAGGGAAATGAATTGGGGGTGGCATCAAATGTGTCATTACTGATTGTAAGATGCTCCGTTTGTATATATGTAACTGATGTACGTTTAACGCTCTCTTGCGTTCCCCGAGGTCTGTTAGACACACATCACGGGGCGTGGAACCACTTGGCCAACTGGGACTTCTTTGTATTGCAATAAACCCTAGATTTTGGGAACGGAACCTTGTGTCTGGCGTATCTATTCGTGTGTGGTGACTGTGCCTTGTTTCCACATCCGAGGGTCCCTCAGGGGCCCCTTCAAGATGGCACCCGAATAGGGACCCTCCCCCACTTTTTCCATCGTGTACGTTGCAAAATAAGGAAGGCGGTAAGAACGGCGAGGACGGGAGCGATCGAGCCGGGATCAAGAGGTGTTCGGGGCGCCCCTGCGAAAGCGATGAGAGACTCCTTTGCAGATCTGCACACAGCTGATCCCTGATCGATGCCCCCTAGCCAGTGAACAAGGAGGCAAGGGTCCCGAAACGAGGCAGAGCTGAGATACGCAGACACAACGTCATTGGTTGCGTCAGTATAAGGACGAATTGTGTCTTGAAAAGACAAATTGACTAATCAGGTGAGTCATGCCCCGATTCGTAAGTGATCCTGATATTGGTTGAGAGTTGATTTTGCAAAATCAAACACCCATAGTAAGTTTGATTAGCCAAGGGTAAGGTTAAAACATGCCTGGGGTATTGTCCACCTTAGCGGGATTTTTCCGCTGCGGTGAACAATCTTTGGAAACTTCCAGGAAGCACCTCCGGGAGGAACGCCGGCTTATGATATGTACATAAAGTATGGTATGGGAGCGATAATGTTTTGTGAAACTTTGCATAAGCAAACCAGAAAACAGGAAAATCTTCAGTGGTCGAGGGATTGGAGTTTTGAGATGGAACGTATAGATAACCTGGAAAAGGTGTTGATAAGTAAGAGAGCACGCCCTGGGGCACTTGACATCCTTAGGGACTGGAGGAGGGAAGCAATGCTCCGATTCAGAAGTAGAGAGAAACATGCGCGCAGGCATAAGTCAAAGACTGAGAAAGCTGAGGAGGAGGAGGAGGAGGAGGAGTGGAGTAATAGCTTGAGAAAGACAAGACGGCGCGATGAATTAAACATAGAAAAAATATATCCACAAAGAGAGCTACAATCATCGGACGAATTAATAAACAGAATCTTAACTGAAACAAAACAGGGCCAGAGGAGTGAAACTAAAAAGACTACGGCAGTAGCTGCCGCTCAACCCCCTCCCTTTGCTCAGCCCCTCCCAATCCCAGCACAGCCACAGGCTACATCAGACACTGCACTGCCCACTAACCAGCCAGCCCCGAGTGTTTCACAATTATCACAGCCCCAGCAGACGGATCCCACTCTCAATGCCCCCTCTGCACCTCCTGATCAAGAGGGTGCCACTGTCCCTACTGCCCCTCCCATGAGTGGAATTGAGCAGAATGAATGTACAAGAGTAACTCGCAGCGCGATCAATAAGGAGAGAAAGCGTGAGCTGCAAGAACAGGCGGAAATGTATATAGACGATAATGATGAGGCATCCACGCTAGCGTCCCTATATGACTTCAGAAGGAACAATGAAAGACAGGTATTGTTGGAATGCATGGGGGAATATTTGTCGGGATTGTTGGATTTGAATGCATTAGCCCGTTGTAGAGAGAGAGATGAAGAAATAGAAGAGCATGTGAAGCGACTGTTTGAAATAAAGAATGAATTGGATGAAGAGTATTCTGAAGTACTCGCCACACCGGGGAATAGGAGAAGGAATATTGAGAGGGGCAGGAAGAGAGCATCAAGACTGTATATGCAGAAATGTTTGCCGCCACCCGGACAGATAGGTGATAGACAAAGATTGCAGGTGTGTGTGCGGGAAACGATGAGATAGAGGTCAAGCCCTAGGACTTCGGTAGGGGAGATACATGAGATATGTAATGAGTATCCTTTGCAAATAAGAATAGAAGCTCTGCGGACGATAGTACGGGTGTTACTCCAGCAGATAGCAAGTCACCACAGGGGAAGGGGAAATGCACAGAGTAGGGGAAATTCGAATATGCAGGGCCTTTGGGATTAAATCAATGTGCATACTGCAGAGAGGAAGGAGACTGGCGGGCACAATGTCCGCATTTGCAAAATAGAGGCGGATATAGTCAGAGAAGGCCTCATAGAGGGCACATGGGAACAAATGGTCACAACAGAAATAATATGCAGCAGCACCAAAATAATCATGGGAATGGTGCACAGAATCAAGGCCAGGCTTCGGATCAAATTACGAAAAGTCAAAATCAGCAGGTTGTACAAACGGGAAATAGAGGGAGAGGGGGGAACATTTTTGATAACCAGACAGGTGCATATTATAATAACAGTGGAGACTACACATCAAATGATGTGTTGTCACCCCAATAGGACAGCCCAGGACAGGGGTCGGAAGCAGTGTCAATTCCTGTGAATCAGAATGTCAGTGTAGAAAAATGGATACCTCTACTTTGTAACCGCAAACGTATTTTGGTGGCCGTGGGCCAACCGTCTCATGCACAATATGACAGAATATATGTTTTCGAGTTTGCCAATGAACGGCCATTTTGATATAACAAGAATCGCCATTTTGTTTTCTAACCATTGCTCATTGCTTTCTGTTCCTATTGCTTCGCAGTATATTTTCCGCTTACACTGCTCAACTGTAAAACATTGTTGTCTGTACGTAAAAAGGACAAGGCCGCAGGGCCGAGAGGATAACAAGAGTTCGTTGAAACTCAAACATAGGCAGCGCCAGGAAGAATGCCTGGCTCCCTCTCGAACGTAGCCTTGAAGCAGAGCTGCAGGGCATTTAATCATTTCGCAGCTGCCAGCCAGTCTCATTATATAGTAGAATATGTTAGAATAATATAGCTAAAGGCTTGAATTATGCTTTTCTTACGGCCCCCCTTTGCTGAGCCCGCTAGAGCGTGTCGGGTCCCAGGACACGAATAGCACCTAATAGATAGCAAGGTCCGGAATGCAACTCTTCCCCCCCGTATGTAGCTCGCTTCCAAGAACAGAAGAGCTGTGTTCTATTCAACAACTGAAAGATGCCTTCGCACTCACAAATTGCAAATTGTTACTAGAATAGATGTTTGAAGGTGTCATAGTTGTCGGAGATGTCCATCATCACACCAAGTTCAAAGAAACCCAATAAAAGGGGTTGTTAAACATGTCATAGCTGATTGTTTGATATGCATTTTGTATATATGCAACTGTTGTACGTAATTCACTCTCTTGCGTCCCTCGAGGTCTAGAGATACACGTCGCGGGGCATGAGACCGAGTTGGCCAACTGAGACTTTTTTGCTTTGCAATAAACCCTAGCTTTGGGAATACAACCTCGTGTCTGGCATATCTATCGTGTGTGGTGACTCGCCTTGTTTCCATAGATGTTAGGGACCCCTAGGGGCCCCTTTTAAGATGGCGCCTGAACATGGACCCTCCCCCACTTGTTCCATCGCATAACGTTGTAATTGAGGAAGGTGGAGAACGGCGAGGATGGGACGATCGAGCAGGGATCAAGAGATGTTCGGGGTGCCCTGTAAAAGTTATGAGAGACTCCTTTGCAGATGTGCACACATCTGATCCCTGATCGGCATGCCTGGCTAGAGAACAAGGAGGCGAGGGTCCCGAAACGAGGCGGAAGCCAAGAAACGCAGACACACCGTCCTTTGGTGCGTCAGTATACAGACGACTTGATTTATAAGGTGAGTCATTCCCCGATTCAAAGTAATCCTGATATTGGTTGAGAGTTGACTTTGCAAAATCAAACACCCTAGGTAAGGTTGATTAACCAGGGGGAAGGTTCAAACATGCCTGGGGTATTGTCCACCTTAGCAGGGTTTTTCCGCTGTGGTAGACAATCTTTGGAAGATGGCCAAATTGTACCACCTGGGGGAACGCCGGCGTATGAGATGTATGTGAAGTATGGAGTGGGTGCGATAATATTCTGTGAGACATGGCATAGGCAAACCAGAAAGCAACAAGACCATCAGTGGCCGATTAATGGTAGTTTTGAGATAGCGAGGATAGACAGCCTGGAAAGGGTGTTGATAAGAAAGAAAGCGCGTCCTGCAGCATTTGAGACTATTAAAGACTGGAGAAAGGAAGCAATGCTCCAATTTAAAAGCAGAGCGAAGCATGCGCGCAGGCATAAATCGAAAGGTGAAGTAGCGGAAGAGAAAGAAGAGGAGGAATGGACTGAGAGTCTAAGAAGGGCAGGTAGGCGAGACCAGTTGAATATAGAAAAGATATATCCACAACGGGAATTACACATAGCAGCTGAATTGATAGAAAATATATTGACCCATACAAAACAAGGCCCAAGATCAGAAGTGAGGCCAGACACGTCAGTAGCTATTGCCCAGACCCCGCCCGTAGCCCAAGCTCCCCCTCCGGTAGCTCAAGCTCTCCCACAGCCACAGACCGCGCATGTAACACTTCCTATTAGCCAACCAGGCCCACTACAGACACTCCCTGTTCCCATAGTCCCATTCGCACCTCCCGCCTCAGACACAGACTCTGTACCGTCTGTTCCTCCTGGGGTTGAAATTGAAACCACTGGGGCAAGAGGCGGGACTGAACAACGGGGATGCACGAGGGTAACTCGCAGTGCGATCAGCAAAGAAAGGAAGGTGGAATTGCAGCAGCAGGCAGAGATTTATATAGACGGGAATGATGGGACGACAACATTGGCTTCGATGTATGACTTCCGAAGAAGCAACGAAAGACAGGTAGTGTTGGAATGCATGGGTGAATATTTGGTGGAGAAATGGAAACAGTTAATTGGGAAATTACCACCGCAGCGATTGTTAGATTTGAATGCATTAGCACGCTGTAGGGAGAGGGATGAAGAAGTGAGAGAACATGTATATAGACTTTTTGAGCTTAGAGATGAATTAGATAATGATCATGTCGAAATGTTTACTACACCTGTCAAAATGTTTACTACACCTGTCAAAATGTTTACTACACCTGCGTACAGGAGTAGGGATATCGGGAGACCTGGGAAGAGGGGAAAGGGGTTGCATAATAAACGGCAGCAGTTACCATCACCGGGACAGAAGGAGATGGTGAACGAATTATCATTGCTAAAACAGGTGGGGGCAGACTTGAAAGAATGTCTATTGAGAACATAGGTACTATTGCAGCAAGAAGCAAGACATAATAGAGGGGGAGGGAACTCACAAGGAAGGAGTAATTCGAATATGCATGGGGGAACAGTGGGACCAAATCAGCGTGCGTATTGTAAGGAGGAAGGACATTGGTGAGCGCAATGTCCGCATCTACAGAATAGAAATGGGTTTGGTCAGAGGAGACAGCATAGAGGACACCCAGGAGTGAATGGACCAAATAGGAATAGTATGCAGCAGCATCACAATAACGGAGGTAATCAAAACCAAGGCCAAAACCAAAATGCCCCAAACCAGAGTCAGGGACAGCAAAATCAACAATATGGAAACCAGAATGGGGGAAATAGAAGAAAGAGTGGGAACATTTTCGATACACAGCCAAACACGTATTACAGTAATAGTAATGATTACACATCGGACGATGTTTTATTTCCCCAATAGGACAGCCCAGGACAGGGGTCGGAACCAGTGTCTATTCCCGTGAATCAGAGAGGACCCTACGTAGAAATGAGAGTTGGGAATGAGGAGCACTGCTTTCTTGTAGATACAGGAGCGCAGAAGTGTTCAATAGACCACCACTTGGTTCTGGATATACCACTGTCAGGGCAAAAGAATGTTTCCGTAGGGTTCGCATGTACACCAGTCATAAACCCAGTGTCCAAACCAGTCCCAGTTACAATAGGACCTTTTACTGAACATTGTCCTTTCCTATTAACAGAAAATTGTGGGGAGAACTTGTTGGGATTAAATTTGTTGAAAAAACTAGGTTCCATTATAAATTGCACGGCAGGCGGAGTGTTTCTAACGATTTGGCCACATGATACCCCTGTGTCAGAATTCATGTCCGAAGCGTTACCATCGTACCAACCTGTATATGGGCAATGCATGACAATGATGTAGGATGTTTAAAGATAGAGCCAGTAAAGATCATTTTGAAGGAAGGTGTTACCCTACCGCGAATGCCCCAATACAGTATTTCGGCTGAAGGTGAGAAAGGATTGAAGAGTATTGTTACAGATTTGGTGAAATTAGGGGTAATCGAGGAAATTACAGGCAGTACATGCAACAGCCCGATTCTTCCAGTTTATAAAAAAGGAGGCAACGAGGTACCATACCTTTTTATAATTGATTTGCGCACATTGAACAAGGTAGTAGATCCACAATTTCCTCTAGTGCCAGATGTCACTACAATATTGACAATGATACCTGTTTCAGCAGAATATTTTAGTGTAGTAGATTTGAAAAACGCGTTCTTCAGTATTCCAGTGGACAAGGACAGCAGATATTTGTTCGCGTTCACATTAGGAGGACGATCATTTACATTTACGCGGATTCCGCAAGGTTACACGGAAAGTCCAAGTATTTACAGTAGAGCATTAAAAGAGCAGCTAGACATGCTAGAATTACTCATGGGTTTTGTACTCTTGCAATACATAGACGATCTACTGCTAGCTGCAGACACAGAGGAGATTTGTAAAGAAAGCACTGTATTACTACTGTCACACCGAGCGGCACATGGCCATAAAGCTAGCTTGAAGAAATTCCAATATAATCGAAAGGAGGTGGCCTATTTGGGCTACCTACTTTCGAAAGGAGGGAGAAGACTAACACCAGAACGCATAGAAAGTATTTCTTGTATGCCTGTTCCAAAGAAACAAAAAGGAGTCAGAGCCATAATAGGCATGGCTTCATATTGCCGACAATGGATTGGTAATTGTGCGTTAATTGTGAAGCCGTTGGTGAATTTGACTAGAAAGGATGCGGTTATGCCTTTGCAGTGGGATGAGGAATGTCAGAAAGCATTTGATGGATTGAAAACTGCATTATGCTCGGCTCCAGTTTTGGGCACGCCGAATTATGAGAAAATGTTTCGACTATTTGTGTGTGAAAGTTAAGGATGTGCATTGGCAGTTTTGACACAGGAACAAGGTGGAAGAAATAGGACGTGCAACTATTTTTCTTCTGCGCTGGACCCTGTAGCGCGCGCACTACCACGATGTTTGTGAGCTGTTGCAGTGGCTGCTGCGTCAGTGAAACAAACAGAAGGGATAGTTTTGGGGCACACCTTAATTTTGATGGTGCCACATGCCATAGATGTTCTACTCAATAGAACACAGACGCAACACCTCACCTCTGCTAAATTGACTAGATATGAAATTATATTGTTCGCGTCCAACATCCAAATTATGAGGTGTAGCGCTTTGAATCCAGCAGAATTAATGCCAATGCCCGGGGAAAATAGTGGTGGGACTGAATTGCCTCCCCATGATTGCCTAATGGTTACTGAGGAAGAAACAAAAGGGAGAATTGATTTGAGTGACACACCACTAAAAGAACCAGATGGGGAACTGTTTTGTGACGGCTCCTGTTTTAAACAACCTGAAGGCACATCAACTGCTGCATATGCTGTTACGACATTAAAACGTGTTGTGGAGAGTAAAATAATTCCTTATAACTCCACCCAAGCAGCAAAGATAATTGCTTTAACAAGAGCTTGTGAAATTTCGGAGAACTTGAGCGTAAATATCTATACTGATAGCCAGTACGCCTTCGGCGTAGTCCATAACTTTGGCCGATTATGGGCCGAGAGAGGTTTCTTAACATCCCATGGGGCTAGGATTCAACATAGCCCTCTGATTATGCGATTACTGTCTGCACTTATGTGTCCAAAGCACCTGGCAATAGTAAAATGTGAGGCGCATAAAAAGGTGACATGTAAAGTGGGAGAAGGAAATGCATTTGCAGACAAGATTGCGAAAACAGACTGCTACTGATTTGAGTACAAAAATGTTGAAAGTACAATCGGAGGAAGTGCCCTGCATGATAGAAAATGGAATTGGAACTGTTAAAGAAATGCAGGAGGAAGCTACCGCCGACGAAATACAGGGATGGGCCAAGGGCTCTGCAGAACTGGATTTGGAGGGTTGTTGGATGGACAAGAAAAGCGGGAATTGGATGTTGCCAAATGCGTATGTAAACGCAATGGTTGCAATGGCTGATAGTCCCACACACATCTGTGCGAAGAAAATAGTCCAACATTTAGCCACGGTCTGGGAAAATCCACTCATAAAAAATAATGCTGAGAGGCTGGTGCAAAACTGCATCACGTGCCTACAGCACAATGTGGGAAAAGGAACAGTGAATCCAACAGGAAGTTTGGGACCTCCCTCTATGCCATTCAAAGTGATTCACTTTGACTTCATAGAGATGGAGAGATGCCAAAATCTGAAATACGTTCTGGTGATCATATGTGCATTCAGCAAATGGGTAGAAGCATATCCCTTGAAAGATTGCTCAGCCATGAGCACGGCGGAGGTAATGCTAAAAGAGTATTTCTTTCACTTTCTTCTGCCCCGTGTCATATGGTTAGACAATGGTCTGCACTTTGTAGGTGCAGTGATAATGCAGATTTGTGCAGGATTGCTGTTTGATAAAAAAATTCCATTGTTCGAGACATCCGAGTTCAGCCGGTCTTATTGAACGGCATAACAGAATTTTGAAGTCCAAAATCAGTAAGATCTGTGCATGTAGCAAATTAAGCTGGGTAGATGAATTACCAATAGCGTTTCTGTGTATGCGAACGTCAGTGCAGGCCAGAACTGGGCTCTCCCCCTATGAAATTATAATGGGGAGACCGGCGAATGTGTGGTAGGCACCTCAGCCTAAGAGAATGAGAGAGGTAGAATACCCTGTACTCAGCATTTACTGTAATCTGTTAGTAAACAAACTGTGTTTGATTCATCAGCAGGTGCAGGAGGCATTACCGGTGCAGTGTACTGGCCCAGGACATGCATTAGAGCCCGGAAGCTGGGTGCTCATCAGAAACTATGAGCGGAAAACATCGCTGCCACCCAGGTGGCGTGGGCCCTACCAGGCGCTTTTAACCACGCAGACAGCATTACGCGTGGATGGACGCAAGGCGTGGATTCATGCCACGCACGCCAAGAAAGTTCCATCGCCATTCGACACGTCAACTGATCGGGACAAAGACCAGAAAGAGATAGCAGCGGTTCCAGAAACGGAAAATGCCATTGCCAGTCCCTTGCCACAGAAACTGCCTGATCCTGACACAAAACCTGATGAGATTGCCATAAAAACGGAAGAGCAAAGAGTGCCTCAACATTGTCCAGCAGTTTCTGCATCTCTGCTGGCCGACATCAAGCGCATACCTCTGTTGCGCCCACCATCTTCTGTTGCGCCACAGTCTGCATTGTCGCCTGGGCACCCATCATCATCTGCCATTGTGCCCCAGGCTGACTCCAAGCTCGAGACTGGAAGTACACCCGCACTATTTGTTGATCACACGGTACCAGGAGCAAATCGGTACAACCTACGGAGCAGAAAGAAGGAGTGATCACATTTTTCACCTCTTGGTGAATTTCTTGCCTCTGTTTCCTATTTTCGGATGAAGTGGAAACCAGAGGTCTAGAGGAGGGTGGCGTAAGAGTTGTGGAAATTAGACAGCTCACAGAACGCAACTCCTCAGTGCTAAATCCATGTGTCAGAAACCCGAGTGAACAAGCGGGGTGCATGTGGTACAAAGGAAGCTGCTCTGAAATTCTAGAGCAATGTGCAAAATGCACGGAGGCCTTGCCAGATGAATAGGCAATCCAGGCAGACAGAAAACTGGCATAAAAAGATTGTAGACATTGATTGAACTTTTTCAACATCCTAAGAAGCACATGAACAAGAGATATTCACGACGAGCACAGCAGAAGAAGAAGAAAGAGAAGAAATGTCGGAACCAGCAAATGCCCCCTCTTGCACCAATGCGGATAGAGAATTAAACGTAGTATATAGAAAGGTGGAAAAAGGACATGGTAAAAAGAATTGTATGCTGGGTCTAACCATAGTAATGTGCATAATGAGTATATTTGCCCCAATGTTGACCATATCAGTATTATGGTACCTAGAGGAAATGCACCCTTTTGAAGTACTTTTGCCCATTATGAACATTTCCACAACAGAAAGCCCAGTCCATGTGATTTCCTATACCTTGTCCCCAATGGAAGAGAAACATAGGGAAGGATATGGGAACAACACATTGTTGTTAATAATGAATATGACACACTCAATCCTAAGACAAAATATTTGTTGGGTTTGTGCCCACCTGCCGCAGCATGGTGGTCAGGAAATAGGATGGTATGTGCAGCCCCTGCCCTTAACGTCTGCATGTTATGCTTCTCTGAGTGCCCTATATTATGGGAAATGGAACGAAAGTGAAACTGGTCAACTAGATAAAACAAATATGAATGAATTCGAGGAAGTGATTATGAAACCGGTGGGTTGCTCCATGTTCCACAAAAGACGATTAATTACACCAGCAACAATGCCACAGGATAGATTGTCTGTACCTAATAACACTTCTGTGATCATGTTCCACATGAACCCACAGGGGAATAAGGGTGCGGAACCCCCTTCATATACAGTGAATTATAACCCTCATTCTGTCCCATTCTGTTTAAAGAAAAAGGGTTCTTTCCAGGTAGGAACATTTACCAGATGCAGGAATATAGCATTCCTTGATAAAGAAGTGGAACCAATATATGTGGGAGATCCTGTGTATTTCATGTGTGGAGAAAAAGCATATCCTTGGTTACCTAGGAACTGGGAAGGTACGTGTTATTTGGGATTTCTGTTTCCTGGGGTGTTTCTTTTAAAAACATCAGACATAACCAAATTGACCAGGTCACGAACTCGCCGTAATATTGAAGACGGGTTGATTGTAGGGGACATAGCAAAATCATTCATACCATTTTGGGGCCAGGCGATAAAATCCTATAACATAAGACGACTGTCTAGGATATTAGAAGAAACAATAAATGGAACCACTGATATATTATATAATATGACTCTTGAAGAAAAAGGAATTAGATTAATGTCACTACAAAATAGAATGGCCCTTGATATAATCTTAGTTGATCGCGGCAGTGTTTGTAAAACCGTGGGATCAGCGTGTGGCGTATTTGTAAGTGACTCCTCCCCCACGATTTTTGAGGTGATAAGAAAATTGCATGTGTTAAGTTATGATCTTCACCCCCCTGAAGGCGGTTGGGAATTGAACATGAGCTCCTGGTTCTGGCAAGTGTTGCGATCCTGGGGATGGAAACTATTTGCAATCCTAGTAGCAATCCTAGGAATATTCGTGACATGTTGTTGTTGCATACATTGTCTTCCCATGATATGCACTGAAATTAGCGAAGAGTGTGTACAAATGATGAAACGAAAAAACATTTCTAAATCAAGCACTCACCATAGTAACGAATCTGAAACCATTAAAGAATTCATGGCAATTGATATTGATAATAATAACGAGGAGACAACAAGTGTACATGAGTCCGAATTTGAATCAGATTCCGAATCTAATCCAAATACTTGGTCAGAGGAGGATGCAATGTATGGATGAGACGTTTGGCTTACGGCCAAGAGGAGGGTTTGTCAGTCCAGAAAAACCAAACACCCCTTGAGGGTCCGGAATGAATGATAATTGGTTGGCCGAAGACCAACCGCCTCATTTACAGTGTAAGAATATATATTCATTAGTCATTAGTTATTACGTAGCTATTAGTTCAACTAGAGTGAAGCCATTTTAAGATAACCAGAATCGCCATTTTGTTTTCTCTCTCTGCTCTCTCTAACGTTGCCACTTTGCCTCATGTAAAACTGCTTTGCGGTAGATATTATTTCGCTTCAATGGTTCAAGGCTAAGAAACATGTTGAAACATTACACTGGAGAGCCAGACAAAAATGCCCGATTCCCTCCCTCACATATCCTTGAAGACAGGGAGCAAGGCATTTAATCAGTACACGAATGCCAGCGAGTCTCCTGAAAGAATAGCAATGTACGAAACTAGCATTTAAAGAGTTGAATTATGGTCTTCTTTACGGCTCCCCTTTCTGAGCCCAGTGAGGCCCAAGAGAGCGGGCTGACCTCTAGAGCGAGAATCGAAACTGAGAGATAGAGAGGTCTGGTATGTGCCAGTCTCCTACGCGCAGCTTGCCCATGAAAAACAGTAACGCTGTGTTCTCGCAAATAAAGAATGGTGTCTGTAAAATTGAAGATTGCAAACCGTTACTAAATATGGTGGTCTAAGGTGTCATATTTGTCACACTGGTCAATCATCACCTCTAATTCAAAGGGAAATGAATTGGGGGTGGCATCAAATGTGTCATTACTGATTGTAAGATGCCCATTTGTATATATGTAACTGATGTACGTTTCACGCTCTCTTGCGTCCCCCGAAGTCTGTTAGACACACGTCGTGGGGCGTGGGACCACTTGGCCAACTGGGACTTCTTTGTATTGCAATAAACCCTAGATTTTGGGAACAGAACCTTCTGTCTGGCGTATCTATTTGTGTGTGGTGACTGTGCCTTGTTTCCACATCTGTGGGTCCCTCAGGGGCCCCTTCATCCCTCCTCCTAGTGCAGACCCCCTTATATAGCAGCAATGACACCACCAATTTACAATCTTGGAGAAGTACCCTGCAATAATTCCTGCAAATAGGATTGGTCAGTTACCCTTCTCTCTCCTCCCAAACCCAGTCTCCAAGTCAGGATTGGTTTAGGGGTCTGGAGCTACATATGGTAATTCCCATTTGTAATCGCCATTTGTTCTCCTTTCAACATTTTGGCAAAAAAAAGTTATGTATCACAACTTCATAATTTGTACTAGCAAGGTCCATAATAAACATATTTTCCGATTCAGCTAATCATGGAGAATTAGATAAGCCAACCACCAAGTCTGTACCATGTAGCACAGCCATGTGGCACTTTTATGCCGTTTCCATAAAAAAGCATAACAGTTATGAATATGTAGGTTATTACCCATAGTCCTAATTTTAATCTCCACCCGCTTCCCAACTCTAACATTTGGAACATGTTCAGATCTGCCAGAAACACATCAGAGACAGCCATTACAGTTCTATGAGTCGCAGGTGGATGAATTTTATATCTCCAAAATCACCTGGAAATTACCTAAAAAATGGCACATAGATGAAATTAATCAGCCTTATAGTTGCTGAAAAAAAGGCCTAAATGATAATAGTCCTTTAAAATTAATTGTGAATCTTGATGGGGAACAAATTACCCTTCTCCTGTCTTCCGGCCATTTGTTTTCACTGGGTCAACCTGAACCCTGAGTTTTTTTTACCAGTCTCATTGTTGGAAGCTTGCTCTTTGAAGTTGCAGTCCCCATTTTCACATACATTAGTCATGCTGCAGCCAAGGGGAACTTCTCCTGTAGTCAATGCCTTCATAGCCAGCGGGTCTGGAGAACATTGAATTTCAACAACTTTAGGCAGACACTTTATTGCAGTTGGCAATTAGATGGGAGATGTGACACCCAGACTGGGAGTGGGAGATTTCCTTGTGAAGTTTACCACATCCAGCAAAAGGGTTTGTCTTGGGCTGAAATTTGTTCATGAACACAAAGTGGCTGACAAATGGTCACGGGAGTTTTTTATGTGAAACCTAATATACATTGCTTTTTGTCAACCGCACATCATGGGCCTGATTCATGGAACATATTCCTAGGGGATTGTGCCATTATAAAACACTTCCATATATCAGGCCCTATGTCTTTTCCCTGACATTTTTCTGATAGCAGTGACACATTTCACATTTAAACGGCTTTTAGTTGCACCCACCTGTGCAAGCCGTTATTGTGTCAGTGTTTAAAAATCCTGTTTTCCACATGAAAGGCATTTTTGATTCTTCCTTCTTTTATGAATTAAAATGTTGCTTTTCCTTTGATAATGACAGGTAGGCCCCTTTCTACATGGCTCTTTAATTTTACTTGAAAAACAAAGGCCAAGCCATTTTTGTTTCAGTGTTTAAAATCCTGCTGTTCATGTGAAAGGGACTTCTGCTTGGGGCCTTTGAATGCACCCCAAATGCCCCCTCCCCTGTTCTTCCATGAATCTTTGTTGGGGAAGAGCAGGGCAGAGTCGTGTTTTATTAGGTGCAATTTCCTTTATTAGGGAGTGGGCACTCTAATCTCCCCTTCCATCTCTGGGTTGGGGGAGTGGCATGTCACCCCATTTTCTTCATTCTTTTGGGAGTGGGCACTTTAGCCTACCCTTCCATCTTCAGTTTGGAGGGTATGGCATGGCACCCCCTTTCTTCCTTTCTTTCCAGGTTCCTAGGGTTTCCACCGGACTCCATTCTCACCTCCATGCTGGATGTTAAAGAAGTTAGTGCCCTAATAAAAGATAGAAAAAGAGCTTCAGTACTTTTTACACACATATTTCCCTGGAAGATTTACATACAACTTACAACAACAACAACAACAACATACAATTATAACCTGACATTTTCACCATTTCACAAAACACATTTTATATATTTTCTTCATTTGTACAACAACAAGTAAATTACTCCCAGATATATATATATATATATATATATATATATATATATATACATATATATATATATATATATATATATATATATATTTGTCTTAGTTTCCAACCGAATTTTCATCCTTCTTTTTCATTCTTCAGATGGTTCCTTGGCTGGACTTTCATTTGGCTTGTCACTCAGTCGTAAAGCATGTCTGGGGTGACAGTTTTTCAACTGACCCATTTTTCTTCTGTTTGTTCTCCTTTTGGGATGTAGATCTTGTAAGCAACACATGATATTGTATCTACAATTCCAAAGGCACCATGCCAAGATGGGAGAAATGTCCGCTCCTTGGCCGGATTCCTTTGAAGATTGTACAGGTAAACCTTGTCACCTACTTCATACTCTTTCTTGGTGGTCTTTAGATAATGATAGGTCTTCATTCCTTCAGCCCACTTTTCTAAAGTGTGCTGAGCATAAGCAAAAGAATGCTGGACGTGCTTCCTCAAATTTCAATGTACTCATGAGTAGGGGATGCATTTATCAGTGTCTGCTCCTGAGTCCTATAGAGCAGATGCTAAGGTAACACCATTTAACGTCCGGTCATGAGCTCAAATGGAGACATCATTGTTGCAGAAGATGGTGTAGACCTAATAGCCATCGGGACAAGCGGCAATCAGATGTCCCAACTGGGTCCAGTGTCTGCCACAAATTAATTTATGCTCTCACAATTGTTTTGTTGTATCTCCCCAGCCCCCCCCCCCCGCGTGAGGCCAGGTGGTAGGCAATGTGGAGTTTTCTTTTTACCCCTAGAATCTCCCACATCTTTGCCATCACCTCACTGGTAAAATAGCTTCCTCGGTCCGACTCAGATCTGGTTGATCATTAGTGCAGCAGCTGTCTCGCCTTACAATTCAGGGCTGGAAGACATTATACCCACTTCGTGAACAAGCATGTCACAGTCAGCATGTACTTGTTTCCTCTGGAGGAGCAAATCACTGGCCTGATGAAATCGACTTGTAAATCTGACCAAGGCAGTGTCATTCCCCTTTTTTGTAGTGGAGCTCTGTGTGTGAGTGAACTGGGTTGGAATTGAGCACACACAAGAGACCCCTTTAGGTAAGTGTCAGGGTCCTGGCCCATGTGTGGCCAGTAGGCAGCCTCGCACAAGATTTCCAATGTCGTATGAAACCCCCTGTGACAAGCAGTGGCCGCATCATGGGCGTGGTTCAACATCAGGCTTCAGAATGAGGTAGGTAGCACCCAATGGTCACTGCCAGATTACAGGTCGATAAAATGTCCCAATGATCGGGTCCTCTTTCTGTGCAGTGATCAAATCGGCATCTGGGGTATCTTTACTTCACTGGGCTGTTGAGAGTTTGCTGTTAGCCCGGGGTTGTGACCTGGTGACAGCTGACTTTTTAATTTCACCCAGCAGGGATTCTGTTTCTATGAAATCCCCTGCAGAGCTCTGGTTTTAGCCAGCTGGTCAGCCAGGTAATTCCCAGTCTTATCTGGCCCCTCGATCTTGGAATGACCTCTTATCTTCTTCCAATAAAAGGTCATCTCATTGGAGGTCACAAGATCATTAATTGACTGGATCAGTTTGCCATGCTTTAGGGTTTTTTTGTTGGCACAAAGCATGCCTCGATTCTTCCAGTTAATCAGATGCGCTACAACCCCCCTCTACAAACCCATTCCTGACATTATCAGTCAGTGATTATGACCAGTTCATTGAGTTAGTGTTGGACTGTGCAGTGAGGATAGCTTGATAAATAGCCATCAAATCTGCAACCTGACTTCTTCTGGGTCCTATTTTATAACCAGCAGAGGGTTCTGGTGTATCATTCACCCAGGCATTCCTAATGCCAGCCACCAGTTCTTTTCCCCCATTGCTATGAACATGGTACGAGCACCCGTCCACATAAACTGTGGGTATTGCCTGACACGTGTCTTCTTCATAGACCTTGTGTGGGGAAGTTAAGTACACCTCCATGTTGTTGTTGGTCATTAGACCTTCGTCCTCAAGCACAATCATGCAAGTCCACCAACCCTTGCGCTAGGGGACTCTTCTTGTTTTGGCCATATCTGACCTCTGTAGGAAAACCTTACATGGACAGAATCCAGGAAGTAATTCTGGAATTACTAACGTTCCTCGCCTGGATTCTGTCACTTTGTAGATATTGCAAGGGTTGGTGAGGAGTTTCAACAATGATGTGCTCCCCTGTACGATTGGGTGGTCATTTTTCAGCGCCCACCCCATTGCCAGGAGTGTCTTCTCGCAGTCAATTAATTTTTCCTCCACAGAGGAGAAAGTCTTGCTCACGTATGAGATGACTTTGTTGACCTTGTCATGCTTTTGGTACAATACCACTGTTAGGGAAGTATCTGAGAACCTTGTCTCCAAGAACACCTTGTTCCTTATGGGGTAAGCCAAACAAGGAGACTGGGAAAGGCTTCTTTTCATTTGTTTAACTGTCTCAGATTGTTATGGACCCCACTCCCACTTGACTCCGGTCTTTATTAAATGGACCAGGGGTGGAGTAACCTCTGCTTAGTCTTCAATGAAGTTTCGACTATAATTAGTAAGACAAAGAAGTCTTCTTAATTATCCCAGAGTGGTAGGGTCTTTTAATTTCAATAAGGCTTCCACCTTCTTTGCCTGGGGATTAAGACCCTCAGCTGTGATCTTGTGCCCTAACAAGTTCACACGGATCTTACACCACTGTGCCTTCTGAAAGGAAGGTTTTGCTCTGGCTTTCTGCAACTGTGTTAGAACATAGTGGATTTCTGCTATATGTTCCTCCACATTTGAGCTCTTGATCAAAACATCATCCATATAGGCCAGGTTTCCCCTTTCGCCCAAATCGGGCGTGGCCTTATGTAGGAAGATGTTGAACTCATTGCCGGAGTTTCTGTATCCAAAGGGGGTTCAGATCCACATGTACGGTTGCCACCAGAAGTTAAAGGCAAGCTTGTACTGGTCTTCCCTACTCACAGTTACTGTCCAGCAACCGTTGGTCAGGTCAATGGCGGTGTACACCTTTGACCCTTGGATCTGGCCCAGTCCCTGATCTATATAAGGAAGGGGCCATCTTGACATGTGGACCCATTTATTCAACTCCGTCAGGTCTGCACATAGTTTTGATTGGCTGTTTGGTTTGAGGGTCCCCAGTACCGGGTTGTTGAAATTACTGTGGATCGGACAAATTATCCCACGGGATTCTAAATTCTTAATAACCTCTGTGAGTGACTCCATGGATGCGAGAGGTAACCGGTATTGTTTCACAAATATTAGAGCCACCTCAGGGTCCATGGGAATGGTGGTTGAATGAATGGATGTGCGTCCACAGTCGTATGAATCCACTGAAAAGATATCTTGGAATTCCAGGAAGACCTGTTTTAGCTTTTGTCTTTGCACCTCAGTCTCAAAGGCATCAGCAAGATTGATCCTTGATCATCTGCTTGAAACCTGGAAAGACCTCAGGCTTGGCAATTTCAGTGGTATCCTACAGTTGGGTGGAGAGCTCTCTTTTGATGGTGTTGACCTGGACAGGGGATTCAAGGTAGTTGTCCTGGACTCTGAACACTACCTCCTTCCTCCTAATGTCACAGGTCACCTTTTCCACACCGTAGGGGCAGGAAGAGTAGAACAAGAAATTCCCCCTATGCCTAGTAAAAATCTTTTCTGGAGGAATACCGTTGCTAATCTTGAAACAGTAGTTTGGGATTGGACCCATGATTTCATAACCTAAATCAATGAATAATGTTGGGCATCAACCGCCATTCCAATAAAGGTGTCTGCGCGCAAAGTGATACTTCGAGGGTCTCTTTTATCCACCAATATTCAAATGGTGTCATGTTCTAGGTCTACTAGAGGTGTCGGATTTAAATACAAACCTTGTTGAAGATGGGAATTTAGATTCATATTTGCGTCCTGACGTTTGAGGTTCTGTCCTTGCATAATTTTGAGGGGAAGAGTATATTGTTGCACCTGTTCTGGGATGCTAACCTCTTCTCACACCTGAACTGCAACTGCATAAAGCAGGAATTTAGCTGACCGGAATGCTTTTTCAATGTTGTCAAAGCCCATGCGGTTACCCCCCAGTCAAGACCAGGCTTTACGGTTAATTAGGTCCAAATTGATTGCAAAAAAATGTCACTTCCCAGATAAAAGGTGGAAGGGACATCTCGCACGACACAACAATTATGTTCTATGCTTTTGTTGCCAAAGGACATTTTTAGCATACACCTGCTAGGCAGGAGATGTTTGGAATTTGGCGTTTCGGGACCGACTTCCCATTTGTCAATCAATTTAAATGTGGGAATTGTTTGATCTTTTCGGAGTTTCCTGAAAAATTCTTCAATGATGAAGCTCCTTCCATTATTCAGGGATACTCTGGCAAGCACTGACTCCTCCCCCTTATTTAACTGAATGGGGAAAAACAACTGTTCAGCCTTTTTCTGAATGTTTGCCAGACTTTGAGCGGGTTCTTCCTTGTCTGGTTTCACGGGACCCAAGGTTTCTTCTGATTTTGGACTGGTGTAAAATGTTAGGGTGTTCCCTTCCAGTGTGCATTGCCACTTAGAACTGGGGGGAAGTTTGATTTTCAAGAATGGAGAAGGGTTCCCATCATCAGTTTGTTCTCCTTCGTAGATGACAGTGATGTCTGGGACTTGATTATTCTTTAAATGGAACTCTACATTCTCAGGGTTCCATGTCATTTAATTTCCTGCAATTTCATCCCCTGTCATTTTAACGTGCACATTCCATCGAAAATGCTCATAGCTTTTTTTGGAGGGGGGTTTGTCCCCCCCCCCGAATTCCCCCTCCTACACTTATTTTTGCCGATTGCATACCCATCCAAACCCTTTCCCACTCCGCTAAAAAATTTGATGAGCATTTTCGATGGAATGTGCATGTGAAAATTCCAGTGGATGAAAATGCAGGCGATGAAAGCACATCATACCATTCTCAGTACGTTGATCAATTGCATGACATGTACCATTCAGGCTTACACAATTGGTACTCACTTTTAATTTGATAGGGTAGTTAGTCTGCATTCAGAGGACCTTGTTTACACAGTCGATCAGAGGTGCTAACCTCCTCAGGAGATTGTTCCCCAGTAAACAAGGTGTGCCCTCTGGAGTCACAACTATCATCGGATGTTTTAACCGGTGCCGTTCAATTTTTATGTCCAGATCTGCAGTCCCCTAGTTAGAAATATCAGTGTGGCTTGGGATCCAGTATCCACCAAAGCTGATAATTCACACTGACCCTGGACCTTGACCGGTGCATAAAATCAGCCTTCTTTCTCCTCCAAGGTGCAAAGAAAGTGTGAGTTATTTGACAGCCCGTTGGTCATTTTCTTAATACTGAACTCTGATACTTTGTGATCTTGGGCAGTTTTCTGTGTCAGAGTTTGGGAATCTGTAAATAGAACTTTGCAACTAACAATGGAGGTTGTTGGGGAATCCTCCTTTTTCCCCGGCTCCTTGGCAGTCCCTCGTTACCTGGCAAGAATTGTCAGAACCTGTTTGGAGAAAGGACACCCCCTCCGTTTCACTTCTGTCTGGCGCACATGTTTGTAGTTGAATAGTTTCTGACTCTGAGTCGGTCTCCATACTTACCCTGTCCCACTTAGGGTCTTTTGGGGTCCATTTTTCTTTGGGAGGGATCCCTCCATTTTTGAAAGAGAAGGTCTGCTCACCTGAATCCTCCAGGGATTCCTTTCTTTCAAAGGGGATAATCTGGAGTTCCTACACAGACTGGGTTCTTCTTTGGCCTCTTTACCCTTTGCTCTTTGGTTGCGAACATTTTGAGGGAAGAAGAGACTCTTTCATGCTGAGAGGTTTTTAGGGATTCTGTTTGGGTGAGAAAGGAAGTTTCCTCTAGGGCTTGGCATCTCCCCTCCACCCGGCCCCCCTCCTATGGAACCTATGGTTTCTTGGAGGCTTCCTCCCATTATTTCCCCTCTGGGGTATCAGAACTGTGTGTTGGGTAATTTGTGGAAACCGGTTTAGGTTGAGAGTTGGGCTGAGCATGCGCCTGCAATCATTGGTCAGTTTCTGGATCTGTCGCTCCAGTTGCAAGATCTTGTCTCAGTGGTAGGGAGGTCTCAAGTCATATTTCTGCTTCTCCCGAAAGGTGTAACTGTCCCTTCACCCAGAGTAGCTCGGGTACTGGAAATTCCCCTAGAATTTTCCATCCTGAATCTCCCTTCTCCCGGGTTCAGGGATCTATTGTTCTGGAACCGGGTAGAGAGAGTAGGATTGTTTTGGAAGTTCTGATTCGGGGATATCGGCGGAAAAAGGTCAGATTGGGAGGTGGAGTGATACTTCTCTCCTAAGGGAGATTTGGAGGAAAGTTTCCTGGAGCAGTACTTACCTGATTAGTCTCCCCCCTTGTGCTGGGGAAGTATATACATACCCCAGGATTGGATTAGTACCCTTCTTCCTAGGACCTATATAGGTGGCAGGGTCAGAGGGATCATTGTTCTGGGCCCCTGCCTGACTACCATTTGATTGGGCAGGGTTGGGGTGTCCCTTCTGCTTTCTGTTTTGCTTGTTGGCAGGAGGGTTACTTTTAGGCCCCCCTGTCTCCAAATCCAATGGAGGGGTAGTTTTTACCTCCACCACCTTTGCAGCAGTAGGGGTGTTAGATGTTTTTTTTGTTGCTGTAGTTGTGCTCTCAGCAGGGTTCTGGACCGCATACGTCCTGGTGGCCTGTTCAATCACCCAATCCAGGGTCCTATTCTCGTGAAAGTCGTGCACCAACTGAGACATTATGTATTTAGGGATTGCATGGAAATACGTAGTTATGAACTCCCTACTATTGATGTTCACCCACTGGGAAGTCTGAGCAAATGCCTGCTTTAACTCCTGCACAAACTCCCTAGGTCCATGATCTTCCCCACACTGCAAGTTATATGCAGCCTTACAAGCCTCTTGTGGGTTCCTATTGGTGGAAAAATGTTTCAATTTGGCCGCCTTATAAGTGGAGCATTTATGCTGATCCTGGTCCTCCAGTACTGCAAAGAAACTGGAGTACTCCAGTGAGAGGTCCATTTAGCAAATGCTATACAATTCACATCATTCCTGATCTGGAATGATGCCATCATCTGCTCATAAAGTTCCAGGTGCTCCCATACTGAATACTTGGCATTCTTGTGGTATGAGGTAAGGAAGCTCTTTATAGCCTTGATTTGTCTGAATGGGTTTTTGACAAAACCCTTTCTTTGTTTCCTTGTATTGTTCTTCTTCTGCACCAGAGTCCATTCACCTTCTGACTCAGAAATGCTACCGGTACTCCCTTCCCTGTCTTCTAAGTGCTCCCTATCTCTATGAGACTGGGAATATCTCTGAGAACCACAGAGTCTGGACTCCTCTTGCCTGGACCAAAGAACTTTCAGGGTCACTCTCTCTGGAGTTCTTTTTGGGCCCAGGATAGAACCTTGGGCCCTCTTCCCGCCTACTAGGCAGTCTGGGGAATTCCCCCCTTCCTCTGAATATATGGAGGTTTTTAGAATGCCTTTTCTAGGCTGAGGGTCTGACTTTTCTCCTTCAGCAAAGCGGGCAAAATGGTCTCTTTGTGGTCACATCTTCAGACAATCTAACTCCCTGACTTTCTCATCATAAGAGTTTTATGGTCTGAAGTACATACTTTATTATTCCTTACTTCCCAGGACACACTGGTCCAGCCACTTTTCCTTCTGTATGGTAGGGATGAATACTGATCAATATCAGACAGGGACTGGCCTTCTTGATCAGTTGGGCCAAGCCTGGGTAAGTCTAACTGCCTCATGTCACCCTGTTCTTGATAGGTGGCATGCATGAGGTCAGTTCCCATTTGTGCATGAGAGGTTGTAAATGACTGGCACGAGGCCCCTACTGTGAGAGGTGTGACCCCTTGATCAGTGGGCCTTGTCTCATATCCTGATTGGTCAGGGTGCCTAAGGGCCTGTTTAGCATTTATTATTTAATTGGTGAGGCTCTCACACATGTGGCTCTCATGATTTATTTGCTGTAGGTTCTCAGAGAGCTGGATTTTTAATTCTGCCACTAAGGCCTGAGTAATCTCATGCACTCTGCTCTGAGCTGCCAACTGATCGTTTGTTTGCTGCACCTCCTGCTGAAGTGATTCATTCTCCCTCTGTGAGCCTTATATGCTGCGTGCATATTCAAGGCCCTTTTCCTTCAGGAGACTAATCTCTTTCTCTTGCTCATCCCTACAATTCGCTACCTCTGATAGTTCAGCTTCTTTTTTCCTTTTTCAACTGTTTTATTTTCAATTGAAATGCCATAATGTCATCCAAAATTACTCTATTGTGAGCAGCCTGGTCATTTAGCTTGTGTTGCAGTGTGCTCTGATTTTCTATACACTCTTTATGTGCATTTTTCAGTGCACAAAACTGTGTTTCACGCTCTGCACTCTCTTGCTGCAGTGATTTCAGCTCATCTTTGTGTTGTTCAACACGATCCTGGGCCTGTCACAGGTCTCCAGTCTGATTCATCTAACTACCCTGACTATTTTGCCTATGCTCTTCTACTAACAGCAAATGAATTTATAGCTGAGCAGTTAGCTGAACCATTTATATCTGTTCATCACCAGCAGTTGTGGTCACATAAAATGTCTCAAGTGCTTTGTGAAATATTCCACCTTCAGACCAAATATTAATGCTTACTGAGGTAACCTCCCGCACAATTCTGGTTTGCCAGGTCCCTGCATCATCCTCAACCCATTGCCTTTATGAAATAATTTAGCTAGGAGATGCTCCCTAGCTACACCAATTTGTACAGTAGTCATTTCCACAATTGGCTTTCTGCACCTTAGTAAAACTTTCTTTATGCAGGGTCAGAAATCACTGTGGTCCTGCTTGATTTCCTCACACGAATAAATTCTTACACAATCTTAATTTTTCACCTATACACCTCCATGGAACTCAGGGGTCAAGTCCTTGCGGCACTTTAACAAAACAAAGATGACTTTCCCTCTACCTTAATGCAATTGCATCAAAATGAATAGTCTGTCACAATGTACTTGTCATGGGTCAAAAATAGGCAGCTAAATTCTGGCCACGAGCCCCCAATTTGTAACAGTTTAATGAGAGACCACCCTCAACATGGGGAGATCCCCCCTCCCCACTCAAGGTGTCATGCAACAAACTGATTCTCTTCTTGTTAGGGAGAATTCTCCAGAATGGCTACTGAGTCCCCCAGCAGCTTCAGAAATCAATCTGCCTTTTGGTTGCTGAAAAAAGGCCTAAATGATCATAGTCCTTTTAAATTTATTGTGAATCTTCATGGGGGACAAATGGCCCTTCTCCTGCCTTCAGGCCATTTGTTTCCACTGGGTCAGCCTGCACCCAGAGATTTTTTTACCAGTCTCTTTGTGTTAGAAGCATGCTCTTTGAATTTGCTACCCCCATTTTCATACATATTAGTCATGCTCCAGCCAAATGGAACTTATCCTGTAGTCAATGCCTTCAGAGGCAGCCGGTCTGGAGAACACTGAATTTCGACACCTTTAGCAGGACACTTGGTAATTAAATGGGAGATGTGACATCCAGACTGGGTGTGGGAGATTTCCTTGTAAAGTTTCCCACAGCCAGCAAAAGGGTTTGTCTCGAGCTCACATTTTTTCATGAACACAAAGTGTCTTTTCAAATGTCAATGGAGTTTTGTATGTAAAACCTAATATACATAGCTTTTTGTCAACCCGCACATGATGTCTTTTCACTGACATTTTTCTATTAGCAGTGACACATTTCACATTTAAACTGCTTTTATTTGCACACACCTGTGCAAGCCGTTTTTGTTTCAGTGTTTAAAAATCCTGTTTCCATGTGAAAGAGATCTTTGATTCCTCCTTCTTTTGTAAATAGACCCCTTTCCACATGGCTCTTTAATCTTACTGGAAAAACAAAAACAAAGGCCAAGTCGTTTTTGTTTTACTGTTTAAAATGTTGCTGTTCATGTGAAAGGGATTTCTGTTTGGGGCCTTTGAATGAACCTCACAAATGAGGCTAATGGAACTAAGGGTGGAATGTGGCGCAAAGGGACCCCAGAAATTATCTGGCTTATGGTGTTGAAAACACTTAGGGGCCGATTCATGGAACAAATGTGCGCCGAAATCCGTGGCGCAAGCGTGAAAAAGAAAACGCACGTGCACGCGTGCGATTCATGGAAGGTCTTGCGCATGTTTTCCCCGGGATTTGCACCAAATCCAAGCGTGGCGCACACAGGCGCACACGTCACTGCAACATCCCAAACGCAGTGCGCGACACGCACAGTGAAAGCGCACAATGTGTAGTGCACACACAAAAAGGTGGCGCAACATGGGGCGGACCATGCGGAATGGGGAACAATGCGTGAAAATGAGGGCGTAACTGGGGAAGTTCTGCTGGGAAATACATGGAACGCCCTCACGCACGCTTACTACACGTATTCATGAAATCGAATAGGGGAAACACACACATGCCAAAAGACACGCACAGGCCTAAACACGTCCGCCACACGATGGCAGGTGGAAGCGTCCCCTCGCAGTATAAAATGGCGCACAAATAACAAACACGTATATACAGCTACGATGAATGTCCCATTCTGTGGCCCCTTAGGAGAAATGATGTGTCACACAACACTCAGGCATCCCAAAAAAGCAAGATAAAGAGATACGCGACCCCTGTAGCCACGTGCTTGTAAAAAAACACACGCAGTACGCTAAGGGCCTTTTCTCAGAATTCACGCAAACATGCTGTTTTTCTCGTGCCAAATCACTCCGTATCATGCTGGCCACGCGACAACACACAGAAGACCACACTCCTGCCCAGAAGGCCGAATTACTGCCCCCGAGAGCCCCGAGCAGCCTCCCACGAGCCATCTGCTTCTGCCTGCCTGCTGCCACCGTGCCCTGCCATTTGGTGCCTGCACATCTGCCACCTGCAGGGGTCCAGTTGCTGTGACCACTCCTGCTGGAACAGAAGATTCCCGACTGGTGTTCCATCACTCCACAACCCAGCCCCAGAACTCAGTTGCCCATCCACACCTGCCTCAGGGGTTGCCATGATTGACACAACACCTTCTGGCAGCAGTGGCAACCCCCCAGCAGAGAGGCAGAGGGCTACCAGCTTCAGTGAAAAGGAAGTTGGTATCCTGGTGGAGCAAGTTCTGGGAAATTAGACCATCCAGACCAGAGATAACATCCGATTACTCTTTCAATTTGTAATCGTTAGCTATTTATTTTGCAACAAACCGTATATCAAATTACACAATGACAGTTATATTCATATAAAATGTGGCTCTTTGAACCTAGAACAAACACATCCCTCCAAACAAACTTCATTCACAACTTCTTCATGCATTCATCATATTCACAAACGATAGAAAATGATATTTTGTTCATATCACAATAACAGTGGCAGTTAAAGCATTTCTTAATTCAACACTTGATTGATTTACAATGTGTCCATCTGTCAGCATTCAGAGGATAGAAAAACTGTTTGTCGACATGTTTCGGTTGAGTTCTTAACGTGGGCAATTAATTCCCTTTGTATATTATGTTCAACCTTCTTCAGGACAAGAGACGTTCACCAAATCCGCGTAGTCTCACAGAAAAGTAGGGGTGTGTAAGGAAAAGAGGCCTTGGGTCTATAAAATAAAGAAAATACAAAAAAGATGTCATCTCTGTCTCATAAAAATCCATTTATTGAGTAACAGCTGTCTAATAGAGCTGTGTGTGAACCGGCTCACCTCCTCTGATTTTTTCAGTGGCTTGCGTGTCGGTTCAGTGGAATAAATCCCGGCATGAATAATCTCAAATAATGAGCTTCACGTCGTGTGTCCTACAAAGTAAAGGACACATAAACTCGTAGGTTTATGAAAGGAGTATAGCATACTATTAAAAATGAACATTAGTGAATCAGTACTCACTCAATTAGAATGGATGGGCTTGAAAAAGTAACCGAGCTGTGGGTTCAAGCAAACTGCAGAGGAGGAAACAGAAAGGACAGGGCTCATAAATCTGGGTGCTCCTATTTGTATGACCATGCATCGCGTTACTATTATCACAATCAGTACGAAAGGCTTACTTTAAAGGGTTCTTATAAGTGCCAGCTCCATAGAGTAGAATAAATTGAGGACTTGTTTAGTTCCCTGTAGTGAAGCCCTTGGGAAAGAGTATCCATTGCTGGTCAGTCAAAGATAACACTATCACGAGTCTGTAACAACAAACGCGGTGCGTGGTTTTAAATATAGAGCAGAACGAGCACGAACTAGCATAGGCCCTATCTGCTATTATTTACTTACTCTGTGTTTTCCTCGGCTGTGTACATCAGTGAATGAATCTGTAAGCGCTCCTCCGTGGTCTGATCGCTAGTACTCGCGGCGGCCCGGCGTATGTTACAAGTAATAATAACGAATGCGCAGCCGCTCGGAATTCTGGTCCGGGTGGTGATTGGGTTGGCGCGAGCGGGGTACGTGTATTCTGGGGGTGTGCATTGAATTTTACACGCGATTGGCCTGGAACGAGCGGGGTACGTGTATTCCGAGGAGTGCGCGTGGATTTCTACACACGATTGGGCTGGCGCGAGAGGGGTACGTGTATTCTGAGGGGTGCGCGTTGAGTTTTACATGCTGTTGGCCTGGCGCGAGCCGGTTACGTGTATTCCAGGGGTGCGCGTGGAGTTTTACATGCAATTTCGTGGTTGGGGGGCTGTATGCTGGTCCACTGGCCTTTGCGCCATGTACTGGATTTTTGCAATGTTTTTGGCGCATGGGGCGGGATTGGGGGTGTAACTGGCGCTGCTGCAGGGCCGCTGCGCCACCCTGCACCACGGCATGTTAGTATCCTTGAATACACTCTGCTCTAAAATGGGTTTAGGCGCATGCGGCTGGCGTAGACTGCCGCACGCGCACTCTGTGCACCAGCCGCATGTGCCACTTGTGCGCTAACTTCTATGAATTACCCCCTTAATGCTGTATCCAACAAACTTCAACATACAAATTCAAAACCATAGAAGAAGCTGAACACAGAGTTCAGTCAAATAACCTTGGGCTAGTTGCTGAACACGCTCACGAGCTGAATTGTATCACAAAATGACTGTGAACAGAAACTGTGCTATATTTGTTTCTTTTGTCAAAGTGCTCTTTGCCCATACAAAGGGGTCAACAGTCACAGCACCCATAAAGTACTAACAGGCAAACCTTTTTTAACGAGTTTTTGCTATTGTGGGAACACTGCAAGAACACAAATACTGATGGAGGATCGCAAAGCTAACACAAGTTTTGCTTTGTTCCAAACAATCTCTAGGTTTAATGTAAAGCCCAATTAGGAGAACTGAGATTGTGCGTGCTTTCTTTGTTTCCGTGTTTTGCTGATTAACCCATGTTAACCTACAGTGATCTAAAGACGATTCCTACGCATGTCCTTTTGTGAGTCAAAGTGTGAAGTACTTAACTGCTTTTGTAGACCTACATTGTACTTACCTAAATTCAGATAAAGCATTCTATATTTGGTTGCCAGTATGTGCATTCGTTTTTTCAATGTGAAAAACTGGTGTATTGTGTTTGATGCCATGCATGAAATCACAATAGATGTACCTTGGCTTCTTGACCACAGCTAGCGTAGGTGAGCAGAGTGCATTTAGGTGGGATGACATCTTTCTTAGTTTAGTCACAAACCTCTGTGAGTACTGTTCAATCACAGCACCTGGAGCGATTCTTTCCAACTCCCCACATTGTGCCATGGTTAGTGATGGGCTCACAGGGCACAGTACTCGCCTGGATTCGCTCTCACAGGCGTCCCCTCTTAAGGATGAAATAGATGTTGCATTTTCATGTGAATTGTAAGTGAGGGGTGTCTTTTTTGGAGAACTTGCTGATTTCCATTGTGTCAGTAGTATCAGAAAAAAAACATCTCCTGTTAGAGCACTAAGCATCCGCACAGCTAGTGAGTCTCAACTCATCAAGCATCCGCACAGCTAGTGAGTCTAGTGAGTCTCAATTCATCAAGCATCCCTATAAATATAGTACCTTTTTATTTCAAAATAATCGTTATTTTTAAAGCTTTATTTCAAATTCCAACATGTTTCTGTGATGTTGCTGCACTCTATTTGTAAGTGAATTCTTGCCTTTATGGAAAACAGTCAGAGGATTGGTAATGGTTTATGCTCTGCTTCTTTACTATGGTTGGGTTGTCCATGTTGTACACGGACATTATGTTGTTATGGTTTTTTATACATTGTGTAGGAGTTTTGGGTGGGGGGTGGGGACTTGGGTTTGGAATTTACTGAAAGGTTGGTGTTTTGCGACATTATACCTTTAGTTACCTTGCTGCTGTACCTGTACAGTGTGCCATCTACTTGTTACCGTTGTTAGTATATTCTAGTGGTTTACTGCCCCTTCTGGGCATGTGCTTTACCTTTTATCTTTCCTTTCTTTTCTTTTTTCTGTTCTATCTTCCTATTCTGTTCTTTGACTGTAATTGCATATGCTATAACATGTCTCGTAACTTGAATTGTGCCATGGGTACTAAAATTGTGGATCATCTAAATATTGTCTCGTGGAATGTTAATGGACTCAACAATGTGGTCAAAAGGACTAAAATTCTATCTCACCTGCGTTCAAGCTTTTGTGACATTGCATTCCTCCAGGAGACGCATCTGGAGGACCCTGAAGCTGAAAAATTGAAAAGAGGATGGGTAGGGGATACTTACTTCTCGAATTACTCATCTAGCAGAAGAGGAGTTTCTATTCTTATCCGAAAGAATCTGCCTATATCAGTCATCAAAAGCAAAGGAGACAAAGAAGGACGGATTATTTGTGTTCTGGTGAGGGTTCAAGGTGTGGACATTCTGCTATGCAATCTATATGCACCAAATTTGGATGATCCGATCTTTTTTCATGAAGTGGCTCAAATGCTTCAAGGTTTTAATATGGACTCGATCGTGATTTTAATCAGGTCTTGGACTCTGCTTTAGATCGATCAAATGGGGATTGTACTAGAACCCCGCACAGGTGTAGACGTTCCTTGGAGAATTTAATGAGGGAGTTTAACTTGGCTGACATCTGGAGGCTGGAACACCCGTCGGACAGAGATTATAGCTTTCATTCACAGTGTCATGACACATATTCTAGAATTGACTTCTTTCTGACCTCTGGTCGGGTGACTTCAAGTTGCTATAATTCATCTATTGGACTTATTGCCCTGTCGGATCACGCACCTGTTTCGTTGCAATTGTCCTTACAGTACTCTCTGATTAAATCACCGAGGTGGAGAATGAACTCTTATATACTGAAAAATGACCAGATTAAGCAAGAGGTGGCAGAGGAAATTGACAACTTCATCCAAATTAATAGAACTGCCGATGTTCGAATATCAACAGTCTGGGAAGCACTGAAATGTTTTGTTAGGGGGGTGCTGATTTCTCAAACTGGCAAGGACAGAAAATTGAGAACTAAAGAAATTCAGAGACTCTCTTCTGAAGCGAAGCGCCTAGATGTTCTGTTTGCGGCAAGCAAAGATGAAAATACAAAAAATGAACTGCGAAAAACTAAATATGAACTAAATAAGCTAATTTCAAGCAAGGTTGAATATGCACTGTTTAGACAAAAGATTAACTATTTTGAGAATGGTGAGAAAGCGGGGAAGTTGCTGGCACATCGGCTGAAGGTGGCTGACAGCGATCGCTTCATTGCCGCAATCAGAGGTCTTGATAACTCTCTGGAGACACAACAAAAGTCTATTAACAATTCATTCCGTGGCTTCTATGAAAAACTTTACACCTCTGAACTATCCTGTGCAGATGGAGATATTGAGAGCTTCCTTGATTCTCATGTTCTCTCTCGTCTGACGGTGGATGAGGCGGCAGGTTTGGAAGGGAAAGTGGAAATAGATGATGTTCAACATGCAATTTCAAGAATGTCAGTGGGTAAATCACCTGGCACGGATGGTCTCCCTAATGAATTTTATAAAGCCCTCCCTGATTCCGCACTACAGCTTCTGTGTGATGTTCTTAATGATGCATTTGAGTCTGGTTCCTTACCAGATACAATGAGACATGCATTGATTACGGTGCTGAGAAAGAAAGGCAGATCTGCTACAAGGTGCGAGAATTATCGGCCGATCAGTCTGATCAACTGCGACTGCAAAATATTGGCCAAAATCCTGGCTGTTCGCCTGAATAAGATCATTTCAACTCTGGTGCATGAGAACCAGGTAGGTTTTGTCTCTGGTAGGGCAGTGGCGGATAACATGAGACGCCTGCTATTGACAATTGAGAAGGGCCATAGTCAACCAGTTGCCAGTGCGGTCATCTCCCTAGATGCGGAAAAGGCATTTGATCGTGTTGAATGGAACTTTTTGTTCGCATGCTTGGGGAAAATGAACTTTGGACACGATTTCCAGCGTTGGGTTAAACTGTTATACAATAATACCTCTGCAAGTGTGCTGACGAATGGACTTATCTCTGATCCATTTGAGCTTCATCGTGGTACAAGGCAGGTTTGCCCTCTTTCACCTCTCTTATTTATTTTGTCTATGGAACCACTTGCAGTGAGCTTGCGGGCAGATGTAAGTCTTCTACCTGTTATTGGAAATGGTCGGGATAATTTGGTTTGGTTGTATGCTGACGATTTGCTGATTGCCCTGCAAGACCCAGCTGTTGGTATTTCGTATTTAATGCAAGATATTCAATCATTTTCCTTGGTGTCAGGATATAAGATTAATTGTAGCAAATCAGAGATCCTGCCTATCAATGGGTTATGTCAAAGACATACATGTGTTCAGTTTCAATTCAGGTGGTGTGCTGAAAAGTTGAAGTATCTTGGAATATGGATTGGAGCGGATATAGTGAAGTTGCCAGCCATTCATTTTTCTTGGATCCTTCCGATTCTTAGATCGGATTTGGCAAGGTGGAGTCTTTTGAAATTGTCGACCTGGGGCAGAATCAACTGTTTGAAAATGAACCTGGCACCTCGGATAAATTATTTGTTAAGCATGCTCCCCATTAAGATACCTGGAAACATCTTTAAAGAGATCAATAGGATTATGCAGAACTTTATTTGGAATGGGAAACCTCCGAGGCTCGCAATTTGGAAGCTTCAACTCCCATTGAAATTGGGTGGAATGAACTTGCCTAATTTCTCAGACTACCATTTGTCGTTTTCCACTCGTCATTTGTGCAGAGTTGTTGACTCTGGAGATGTACAGTCTGAACATTCTGACCTCTTATCCTGGGAATGCAGTGCTGTTTCCCAATTGGACCCGAAAGCGTTGCTGACTACTCAGAAGAACAAATCAAAAAAAGTCAGCTCTCTTACTTCATTCTTGCGAGACTGCTGGTGTGAGCTCTCGAATCGTGTGAGTGCTGACCCATATTTACACCCAGATGCCTCCATATGGAATAATCCAGCCTTGAAATATCAGGGTAAACCTCTGTTTTGGGTTGAGTGGTTTGTGGCTGGCATCAAATATATTGGAGATTTGTTTGAGGGGGACAACTGGTTGACGTACGCTCAGCTTGGCCAGATGTATGACATGTCAGATTGCTCGTTTGCTGAATATAGGAAACTGAAGATTATTATTTCAGCTTGTGTTGAGATGCCACAATTGACTGGTCAGAGTCCTGCTTGGACAGCTCTATCTGTATGCTTGAGTGCCTCACACCCTGCTTCTACCATGTATGGAATTATAAAAGCTGCTCGGAAGGGTGATCCGAGATTGCCTGCAATTTGGGCGGAGGAATTGGGGGAAGATGTTAACTTCAGATGTTGGCGGAGGTGCTGTGAAAACACTCGTTTGGTAAGTTTGGATTGGTCCCTCAGAGCTTCCCAAACTAAGTTGTTGTTCAGGGCCTATTGGACGCCGGAGAAACTATTCAGGAGACGACTTTTAGACAACAATCTTTGCTGGAAGTGTAAATGTTCGAGAGGATCTCTGAGTCATTTAATTTGGTCCTGTCCCAAGACGATGCAATTCTGGGATATGGTTCGGGAGAGGTTGAGTCTGGTCTTAGATGTCACAATCCCCATGAATGCTTCATTACTGGTTTTGGGTGATGACTCTTCTCTGGAGGAAATTGACTTTGGTAAGAGAGTTTGGTTGCTTCGTGCCTGCATGGTTGCTAAAAAATTCATATTGAGGTCATGGAAATCAAGTGCTTCATTTAACATTGATGACTGGGTGGAGGAGCTACTTACTGTTTCAACATATGAAAAAGCCATTTACAAACTCACTGGTGACATTGAAAAATTTTGGGACATTTGGAGCTGCTTTCTTGATGCATATGGATAAACCTGATCTTTGACCTGGGGTATTATGTACTTACCCTTGAACACTCATAATCTGTATAATATCTATAGTTTGTGTGATGGTTTTTGTAATGCCCTTTTGTCTGAGGTATAGTATTTTGCATTGAAATTTTTGGTTTATGTCTTCTACTCCTACGCTCTTATTCTCTTTCTTCCTTTTCTTTTTCTTTTTCTTCTTTTCCGTTCTTCCTTCTTGTTCTATTTTTGATGGTTATATGTTTGGATTGTTTATGGCGAATTGATTACTTTGCTTTCACTTGGTTGATATGTGTGTATCTCATGGACTGCTGTTCATTTATTTATGTTTGCTTAATTTGAAAATAAAAATTTGAATTAAAAAAAAAAGAAAGGTTAAGGAATCAGGCAATGGAAGCTGCACTATTTTTTTAAAGCATTCAGCGGAGGGCCTCCATGCTCCTGCGTGAAAGGTTGCCATTTCTCGGCGGATAGAGAATAACTCTCTAGACAAGTTCATGCAGGTCCCAGGTTTAGCCACTGACAGCAATGTTTAAACTATTAGTCCACACTTGAATCCTTCCGGTGTTGACTAATTATTTCCACGAAAAAAAACAAAGAGACGCTTCTCTGCACGTGTTCCATGCTTGGGTGGCAAGCTATCTCCAGGGCTGAAAAATGAAAGAAACAGTGATCTAGACGAAAACTGCATTCATATGATCACAAATCTGGTGACGGTAAAGGAAAACCTTTTATTCATGGATCTAAACGTGTATGTTTGAAAAAGTAAAAATGAATAATTGCAAAAATCCTCGACGTTCAAGAGATCAACAATGCTAAAGCAAGTATTGATCCATGTATTATTTGCTGGGCGGTGTCCTCCGCGTGCTCGGAGCTTCATTTTCTGGGCCTGTGCCTTCATGGGGTGCTTGCCAGTGGGCAGCATGGCCCACTACTCCTCCCCGTGCCCTGGACCTCCCAGTGGCACTGCATCTCATGGCTGAAGGCGATGTGGGACACCCTCGTGCGCATCCAGTGCTGCAGGGGGGGAAGTGGGAGCAGACTCGCCAATCCTGGACACCTTCACACTGCTGCACCACAACAGTGGTATACAGTGCCTATATCAAATGCTGTATTATATCGAATCCCCATATATCTAATCTTTTCTCTCGAAAACCTTTATAGTGAATGTATTTATGGTGAGGTAAAGGGTTTCATTTTTCCACAGCGTCGGTTGGCTACCTGCTCTTTTGTGTGCAGTGGTGGTGGTGATTACAGTGGTTGTGGTGGTGGTGGTAATAGAGTGGTAGTAGTGGTGGTGGAGTGGAAGCAGCAGTCATGTTATTGGTTGTTGCACTGTGGGAAGTGCCTGTGAAGTGCCTCTTTGCCTGACCGGCTTGCCGTGGATCCCGCAGTGAATTTGTACAATGGACTCTTGTGGACTCTATAATGAAAAACAACTGTGGAGCAGTTAGCCACACCCCCCTTGTGAGGAAACAGTTTTCAAATGAGAGCGCGTGCACATCTGCGCGAGCACACCCGTGGGAAGTGCCTGTGAAGTGCCTCTTTGCCTGACCGGCTTGCCGTGGATCCCGCAGTGAATTTCTACAATGGACTCTTGTGGACTCTATAATGAAAAACAACTGTGGAGCAGTTAGCCACACCCCCTTGTGAGGAAACAGTTTTCAAATGAGAGCGCGTGCACATCTGCGCGTGCACACCCGTGGGAAGTGCCTGTGAAGTGCCTCTTTGCCTGACCGGCTTGCCGTGGATCCCGCAGTGAATTTCTACAATGGACTCTTGTGGACTCTATAATGAAAAACAACTGTGGAGCAGTTAGCCACACCCCCTTGTGAGGAAACAGTTTTCAAATGAGAGCGCGTGCACATCTGCGCGTGCACACCCGTGGGAAGTGCCTGTGAAGTGCCTCTTTGCCTGACCGGCTTGCCGTGGATCCTGCAGTGAATTTCTACAATGGACTCTTGTGGACTCTATAATGAAAAACAACTGTGGAGCAGTTAGCCACACCCCCTTGTGAGGAAACAGTTTTCAAATGAGAGCGCGTGCACATCTGCGCGTGCACACCCGTGGGAAGTGCCTGTGAAGTGCCTCTTTGCCTGACCGGCTTGCCGTGGATCCCGCAGTGAATTTCTACAATGGACTCTTGTGGACTCTATAATGAAAAACAACTGTGGAGCAGTTAGCCACACCCCTTTGTGAGGAAACAGTTTTCAAATGAGAGCGCGTGCACATCTGCGCGTGCACACCCGTGGGAAGTGCCTGTGAAGTGCCTCTTTGCCTGACCGGCTTGCCGTGGATCCCGCAGTGAATTTCTACAATGGACTCTTGTGGACTCTATAATGAAAAACAACTGTGGAGCAGTTAGCCACACCCCCTTGTGAGGAAACAGTTTTCAAATGAGAGCGCGTGCACATCTGCGCGTGCACACCCGTGGGAAGTGCCTGTGAAGTGCCTCTTTGCCTGACCGGCTTGCCGTGGATCCTGCAGTGAATTTCTACAACGGACTCTTGTGGACTCTATAATGGTACCATTACAGCACGCATTGATACGAGGTGTATAAGCATATGGAATCTTGCCTCCATAGCATTTGTTAACGTGTTATTTCTACTTTATTGTAGAAAAACAACTCCGGAGCAGTTAGCCACGCCCCCTTGTGAGGAAACAGTTTAAAAACGAGCGTGCATCTGTGGGAAGTGCCTGTGAAGTGCCTCTTTGCCGAGGCGTTGAGGCGGGTCAGGCACATCTCGCTGGTAACATTGAATTGGGCTGTCTATGGTACCACTTTAGTGATACACCAAAGAGAAATGAGCCGCTTAACCTTGAAGACCGGCATGCCTGCACGAAGCCCCCTAAAGAGTGAGAAAACAGGGCACGCTTTGAAAAACAATACAGCGTCACATGTAAGTTCCACCCCTAGACGTGGTGGAAATATGTTTACTGCACTGGGGAATGATTGATCATGCAGATCCTAATAATACAAAAGCCCCAGTGCAAGCAATAAGACCAGTGGTGGGGAGCACTGGGAGGAGTGCTCAATATCGGATACGGCCCTGTTAGACTCTGTGCCAATTACAGGACTAACCAAAGAGGCTCTGGTAGCCCCTCATGAACAAGTAGAGGTAGGGTTACCAGATTTAAAAAGTAAAAAACCGGGACAGGGCAACTAACATAAAAGTAGGACTAACTCTTGAAAGTGGCTGTCAAGGCACTACACTTCAGTAGCGTTTGGAGGAGAGGGGGTTTAAGTGTTACTGTTAAAATAAACACATTTTATAATCAATTTCTAACAAACGAACACTATCTTAATTTGTAAAATGCAGCATTTCTTCTGTGCGAGCTATGCCTGGCAGCTATGAAGACCCACTACCAAAAACCGGGACCACTGCAGTTTCCAATGGGAACATAATCTTGAGAAAGGGGGACTGAGCAGCAAAAACCGGGACAGTCCCGGCAAAACCGGGACGTCTGGTCACCCTAAGTAGAGGAAGCAGTTGATGTAGTGGTCATTGATCTAGATGCAAATGACTCAGTCTTTTCTAATAACTTGCTCCCTGAAAATGTGTCTGCCTCCCCAGTAATGTTCTCTGGGAGCAGTATATGCGACTCCCCTTCTTTCTCCAATGATGCTCCCTCCCTGATAAAATTAATACCTAACAGCCACAGTACGAACACCTCTTTCATTATTCATCAGCCTGACAGTATGTTGGGAATTACATTACACAGCATCAGGTAATATTATCCCCATATATATGGTCGCCGTAAATAATATCGCCGGGAAAAGGTTGTGGCGATATTATATGGGTGACCATATATATGGGGACAGGGGCAAAAGTTTGGGGGTTGGGGGGTGTCCCCCGCATGTTCCATGCAATAATGTCGCCACAAAAAATGGCAATTTTTCGGCAATATTTTTGCGTGGCGAGATTTTTGTGGCAACATTATTACATGGAACCCTTTACACGCATTGAACTTGGGATGAAATCCCTGGCGAAATCCTTGACTGTTTGTGAACAGAAACTATCTGCTCAGGGTGTAAGCTTAGAAAGAGGTATGGCTTGGCAAGCGAGGACTGTCTGTCAAATTCCTAGAGTGGTCGATAAAAGAACTTCAACTGGTGAGTTGAAGATGTGTATGGCCTCTGTGGCGTCCCAAACGGAATGTGATCTAATCAATATTCAATCTCCTAAAAAAACCTCTCAAGTTAATAGAAAAATGCAAGTAGTTAAATCGGTTGTACCTTGTATTAACAAAATTATTTATGAGGTTGATTCGGGAACTCAGAGCCAGGTGGGTGCTGGTAATGTGTGCCCAAAATCAGTTTCCGCCGCAAATGTGGCCGTACAAAGTAAAGTAGTAAGCCCCAAAAAGGGGTCAACGGCTTCCTCCCTGGTAGGCCAAAGTAGTAAAAAAGTCAATAAGAGCGGGAAACTCCACAACTGCTTCGCAGGCTATCAAGCAAAAATATCAGCAGCTTGCGCAGGAGAGAAGAAATGACTCCCTTTATATTGTTCCAGCTCATGCAATGGAGTATCCCCCATTGGATGATCTAATGGAGGTACTTAAAAAAAACATTAGTGATGTAGCAAAGTGATAAACCTATGAAGGCGCCCTTGCAGCCAAATCTTGCTCAAACTGAAATGGACGCATACTTGGCGGTGCAGAGGTCTGAAATCCGGAAAGCCGTTGATGCAAATATGGCTGGAGTTAGTCCGGCTATACTAGTTCCTCCGTTGCGAAAGAGCCAAGTCCTGCAGTAAACGGCCCCAAATCGACAGCTTGTGGAACCACGAAGGAGAACCTTGGGGTGGCCCAAGGAGCAGGAATTAGTATACCTGACAGAATAGATCCAAGTCAGATAGAGGCGGTGGAAGCTAAGACAAATCATGTCCAGCCCCCCCCCAGTCATTAGCCCCAGTGGCCCCAATCAAAAGCAAGAACACTGTATGCAAAAAGAAAATACTGGAGATCTGTTGCACATGTCTGGCGCTATCATGTCTCTAATAGAGAGTGCCCTGAACAAGATGCAAGGGCCTATCCAACAAAGACCTGTATCGGATCTGCTTGATAACACGATACATGGGGAGTCCAGAACTTGTAAGCCGCCACTTGGGGGTCTGCCTGCAGCATACTCACTGGTTCTGGCTTGTAGGAGACCGCCATCTACTCAATACGATCTAAAAAGACGTGCAGTGATGGTTATTTTCTCTGAGATCCCGCAACTAGAAGATATCATGTCCTCGGACATGGCTCTAGTTGAATTTACAGTGAAAGGTCAGCTAAACTCTGTAAGAATTTGGCTAAAATCTCGAGTTGTTCAGAATGTAATCTGGCAAGCCAAAGCAGATCTCTATGGCCTGGGATTCGTTCTGTCTACAGAACCAAGCCTTAATTTATTGCCAAATCCATCAGGTCACCAAGGGAGTGTGCAGAAGGGACGTTTCACAGAAAGTAAGAGAGAGATGAAATCCCAGCCCATGAAGACACCTGGGAGGTATAGCTGTCCGAGATCCCAGAATTAATGTGAGGAGAGGGTGAACCATGTATCCCTTGTAAGTTGGAATACCAGGGGTTTTAGCCATTTCATAAATAATGATCACAGTGACCTGAGTAGTAGTGACATAGTGCTCCTACAAGAGACATGGCTAACCTCGGTCCCCATCTGGGAAAATCATGAATTGCACCTAAACCCAGCCCTAAAACCAGTGGCAGACCGACCAATTTCAGGGATTCTGACAGCGGTAAAAATGGGTAGAGGTTTGACTTCTGAGCTGTGGGCAATGCCAAATAAATATATGTTGTTGGTTAAAGTTATGGCTGGTGACAAGGGATATGCAATTTTGATTGTTTACTGGAACCCGATTGTCATGTCGGATGATAGTTTTTTACAGGACCTAAACTCAATCTTAGACCTGGTATCGGGAGCCCAAAATGAAAGAGCATTGGTGGTGGCGGGTGATCTGTACTTAAATTGCTTAAGCGAACTAGGCAATCGAAATAAAGCAAGATTTAGAAGATGGTCCTCATTAGTTAAGGCTAGAGGTCTCTTTGTTCTTAATGGGGTCTTTGAATCAGACATCCCCCCGGCTTCGACATGGCAAAAAGGCGAAAGTACTTCAATCATAGATTATATATATGTGAATGAGGTTTTGTGGGCCGCAATGACGAATTTTAGGCTGTCTAAATCTGATGTAAGTGATCATAATATTCTCATGGCAAAATGGGTCGATAGCGCAGTGCCTGGTCGCTCCAACAAAGTGTCCATGAAAGGGGGCTGTGTGGTGAATTCTGGTGGGAATAGACTCTGATGGTCGGAGACAGAAGTAATCCAACTTGAATGACTGTTAAGATTAGACCTGCAAGATTATACAGGCTGAGAATATGGGAAATGTTCAATCTGATTTATTCCAAATATTTCAGCAGCAAAATTGCAAAACTAAGCATCCAATTCAACATCTTCATTTATATGATAGGGCGGTTAAAGAAAGGAAATCGCAGCTTCGCGCGGACCTGAGACTTGTGCAAAAAGAACCTGTGCACTTGAGAAAATACCTAGCCACTAAATTAAGAACTATTTATAGGAATTGGACCAAAGGTAACCGCGCTGCCTTGTACCAAGAAGATGGTGCCAACATGTTCAAAATTTTGGCTAGCAAAAATATTGCGAAAATGTGGGCAGTGATTAATTACTCTGTTGTTGCGCCACAAATTGTCCTACAGGAAAGTGCGGTTCAAACGCATGTATGGGTGGCTCATTTCACTCGTCTGTATGCCCCAGCCATGTCCACTGAGACACTAGTGCACCCGAGGTATCCGTTGGCCTTTCATCTGAAGTTTGAGCTATCGGACATCCTACTCCTCATTAATACAGCTAGCAAATCTAAGGCTAGAGGCCCTGATGGGCTCTCTAACCATACCCTTAAAAAACACCCGGAACTATGGGCTTCGATTTTGTTTAAAATATTTTCGCTTGTAAATGCAACCTAGACCCTACCTAGATCATGGACCCAGGCGATTACAATCCCAATTTACAAAAAGGGGGATAGACAGGACCCGAGCAGTTATAGGCCCATCTCACTACTCGACGTTCCTGGTAAACTGTTCTGTCTGTTAATTTTAGAGAAGTTACAGCTATGGGTGAAGAGCAAAATATTAACCGATCCGCTACAATCAGGTTTGGTGAAGGGCCTTGGAACTACCCCGAATATAATCACTCTGAACATGATCCAAGCCCAGCAGGCGGTCAGAAGGCAGCCCTTGTATATGGGGTGCTATCGACTTTAGAGCTGCCTTTGATTCAGTTGATAGATATTTGCTGTACCAAAAGCTAAAAGCATATGAGTGCCCCCATTCTCTCATGGCACTAATAATTTTGTTTCATACAAAAATATCCATGAGAGTGCGTATTACCCTAGATGGCAAATTATCCCCTGAAATTCCAACTCAACGTGGTTTAAAACAGGGATGCACATTAGCAGCGTTCCTATTTGACTTCTTCATTATAGATCTGGGCTGTGAATTTATGAATTGCAATGGTGATGCCCCCAGGATAGGAACCCAGAAAATTCCTTATTTGTTATATGCGGATGACCTTGTTTTATTATCACAAACACTGCACAGCATTCAACGTATGTTGTCACGGTTGGGAGACTACGTGGTCGCAAATAATTTGGAGATCAATATATCGAAATCCCAAATATTAAGCTGTACTGCCAGAGCGAGGGCTACGAGTCATTGCCCTGTACTCACTTGGTTTCTTCAGGATTCCAAATTAGTAAGCATTTCCCAATACAAATATCTTGGGGTTGCTATTAAGAACAGCCAGATTAAGAGTGATGATGAGGCAATAGCCCAGAACAAACTCCAGCACCTAATTTCCCAGTCTCGAATCTTAATTAATAAATTTGGGAAATTCTCCTTGAAGCATACTGTGTTATTTTATAAGATGAAGGTATTGCCAATCATTTTATATGGTGCAGAAGGAAGGTTGCTGGAGAAACGGCAGTATTGGGATGCTTTGGAATCGACATATTGGAAGCAGATCCTAGTCCTCCCAAACAATGTTCCGATAGCAATCATACACTACGAATTTGGCTTGTTATCCCTCTACTCCCAGGCACTGTGGAGACAGTGCGCATTTTTTCGTAAATGCTTGCTGGGGCTAAAGAGTGGAAGCATTCTAGAAGTAATAGGCTACATCTTGCTTAAATCTGGTAATGTGTTTCCCAGAACATGGCGAAATGAGTTTCTGGATAACTTGGTCGAAGCAGATGTGTCCTTAGAATTGTTGTTATCGAACCCTGCTCGAGCTAAGGTTAAAATCTTCCACGCTGATTGGTCTAGGAACATATCAAGGTGCATCCAATATAAAGACTTTAACATCTGGTCATTTGGAATGAAGCGTTATGGTATGATCGCATCCTATTTATTGAAGTGTCCGTCACCTGAGGTCCGCTCGGACTATTTCAGGTTAAGACTCAATTTATGGAGCACACGTGAGGTTCTTTGTAAATGGAAACTGCAGCCAATTGATCAAAACTATTGTCGATATTGTTTATCTCTGCAACAAAGTGAAACATTACAACATCTGTTGGTCGAATGCAGTGCTTTAAATGGAGTGCGAGCAAGATGCTTTAATAACGTCTTTTCAATCCATGCAGAGTTGGAAAGTGATCAAATATGGCAAATGTTGTTTTCAAATACACGTGTGAGGGTACAGATAGCGCTAGTTCACTTTTTACGAATAATAGTACTGCGAGTGATGGAAATGTAAATCGCATTATGTTCTGGGACCAATGGTAGAGAACAGATTAGTGGTGCTGGTACCTAAGTCTAATACCTTAGAGTCGCTAATCTGTCTGTCGGGTTCCCCTTGTTTATGATGTTATGTGATTTTATGTTATTGTGTTAAATAACTACTGATCTGTTGTTATCGAATTTGAAAGTTTATTGATTCAAAGAATCTGTGCCCTAATTAAGAAGGTTTAATTTTATGAATGATTTTCGATGTAATATATGGAATTCTGATTTGAAGTATTTTTGTAATAATGATTTGAAATGTTGCGCTGCAAAGAAAAACATTTTTAAAAAAAGTTATTGGTTGTGGTGGTGGTATTAGTGCCTGCTGTTGCAGGTGGTACTGCAGTGGCCATTGCACTGGTGGCAGTCGCAGCCACTGGCGGGGCACTGGTATCTGCACCACCTTTCTCAGAGTCGCTGGTTTCTTCTCCCCCTCATTGCCTTCCCACTCTGCTGTTGCCCCACCCCCTGTGCAGTGCAGTGGGAGGATGCAGTTTCTTCACCGAGGTGCATCCAGTAGCTAGGCAACACTCATCGTTTCACATTCCACACCTGAACAACTGCCCTTCCTGATGCAGTGCACCACAAGATATTAATGTTACTTCCATTGTATGATTTGCTAGTGTATGGTGAGGTTATTGGTTTCTGACAGGTGAGCAGGACAAATGCAAAATCACAATGCAGTGCTGGCCCGGGCAGGTATGTTGCTCTCAACATGGCATGTGGTCATGTGCACACCTGGGGACAATTGACTTCTGCTGGACATGCATCCTGTGCTTGGACTTCCGACCACCCAGTCTGTACCCCCTCATACATGCATACATGCAATCCATCATTTCCACCATTCAGGAAGATTGTGCAGTTGGGCCCTTCCTGCTCTACAGCTGTGGTTCCCCCACAGGCAGAAACCGATGGACCTTGCCCCAACAGCCAGCTCCATGGTCCACCCCTTCAATGAGACCAGGGATGAGGGCCCCCAAAGGAGGGGGCAGCCGATGTCTTAGCAACTTGATTGTTGTCCCATGGGACTAGGCTCCCCACCTTAGCAGCCTAAGCACTGGTATCCCCTAAACCCAAACAGCGCTTCCCTGCCCAACAAGGGAACATCCATATAACCATAAACCAAGCGGCACAATGACCCCCCCCCCCCCACTCCTATCCATTCGAGAAAGCGCCCAGAAGTGAAGAATTCTACAACCATCGTTGCAAGGGCGCAAGAAATGGAGAAATCTTCATCTTCAGGACCTCTTACATCTGAAATCGAAACCCCTCCACCTCTGCCCCCCCCCCGCCGCATGCCCTGGGGTAGGCGGCTGCCTTCCATTGATGGTGATATTGGGGAGCGACCTTCAGGGTGTATGACCTAGATTCAGGTGCGGCACCTCTGTGTAATACCTGTGCATCGTCTGCCAGCGGCACTAAATGGAGCAGTCGTTGGCTGGGTGCCGTTGTATTTACATCCGCCAGCACTCTGAGGTTAGATTGTAATTCAGTTTATGATCTTGGCAACGATTGCAAGCAGTGAGAAGATGGCACAAGTTCAGTTCCTGACTGCGTCCTGGGTATACAGCTGTAATGTGTAAATTAACATGGCCAGGGAGAGGCCGCCGTGTTTCGGTGATAAGAGATTTCTCTGGAAGGGAAACCCATATGTCTATCCCCGCATTTGAATAATCACACGACAAGTTGATGCCAAGAGACATTTCATCAATTCGTGTGGGGCAGGAGGAAGATGGCACAAGTTCAGCTCTTGAGTGCTGGGTACACAGTTTTAATGTCCTGTTATTTAACCTGACCAGGGAAGGGCTGTCGAGTTTCTGTGATATGAGATTTCTGTGGAAGCGGAAACACACTTGCAGTAGCAAAATAGGTCTCGCATGGCAGCACGTGCCTAAGGCACACTGTCATCTGATGCCAGGAGCCGTTTCACCAATGAGAAACTAACCCCCGCCACGGAGCAGTACACTTTAATTAAAGGGGCAGATTGCACTACTTTAGGATGGCGCATGGCCACTCCCTTCCAAAGCCGGTTATCCATCTTTAATTAGCACCTGTTCCATTGCCTTTTCTGCCCTCTAAGTCCTCAATCCGCAAGCCATACGAGCCACTGGGCATCATTACGAGTTGGCTGGTAAAAAAAACAAATAACCGGCATGCCGGTGCAGCCGTGTCCCTGTTGCACTGCTGCCAGAATCAACGGTTGATTCCGAGTCAGCGGGCATGCGCATACCGGCATGCCGGTAAGGCCCTCCAAACCACGCCAGCGACATCATCCATGCCGCTGACACGGGCACCACCATCCTAGCTGCCCGGCCATCTTTAAAAACACAATCCATTGCAATCCGCTGCCTACAGGAACTGTGGACAGTGATAGCAAGGACATGGTCAAGGCTTCCCGAAAAGGCACAGTGCGGCTGCAAAAGCCACGTTTCTCTGATGAGGAATTCAACATGCTCGCCGACACTCTGGTCAAGCATGCAGATGTCGTGTTCTGCCCAGACCTGCGCCGTGCTGCAAAAATACAAAATAAAAGAACATCTGGGAGGAGATGGCGCAGAAAGTGTCTGTGGTGGGGACAACCCCACACAGACAAAGACTGCAGGAAACGTTGTGACAATCTGCGGCTGTGTGTCCGCAACATCCTCTCGGCAAACCGTAGCCAGGCCCAGTCAACAGGTGGTGGAGCATCATCCCTCATAAAGCTGGCACGTTGGGAGGAAACCTGCAGCTCTGTGATAGACATAGAAGCCATCGAGGGTGTTGGCCATTCCGAGATGGGAGTCCCATCATCGGCGGATGATGGTGAGTGGCCCTTAGCGTAATACAAGTCACCACAGACACCCAATACCCCAAGTCCAAATGGCAAGTAGATGAGAGCAAATACATGGGCCATCACCTCCCACCTAAAGTCAGCCCCTCAAAACTGCAACATCCCTGCCATGAAAACACACAACTAACCCCACTGACACAAACCACATGAGTCCCCAATTGCAAACACAAGCACCATCTGCATGCACACACAAACATATACATCACCGTAAAGGTACAGGCCCGACCACTGTGCCATCCCATTGCATGTTGTACACATCTCCACTACCGATTGCACACGTGACCCACGTCCAAACAGCACATGGCACACAGCCACTGATGCATGGCTACAGCACTCAAGCCACAATACACCTGTAGCCCACCAAATAGACACCATGCCCATCATGGCTGCACCAGGAGGATGCCCAGACACTGCACCCCCCCCAACTACTGTAAGCACTATGGCCGCCCCTCCAACAAGTACACGACAATGCACAGGACTCTAAATGTACTAGCATCGATGTATTTGTGATGTACGTTCACCCATGACTGATGCCGTGTCTCTCTATCCCCACAGGCACGGGATCAGACAGCAAGGCGGAACACACCGCAACACCTAAAAAGCCAAAATCACGCCCGAGCAGAGGGATCGACGACGCCTCCAGGCTATCGACATTGAGGGCTGGCCAGAGGCACACCACCGTTCCCAACCCACAGCCCCCCAGCCAACAGGGCGCACAGGCTGGAGAACCAGATGAGCACCTAGCTCAAACACCTAGGCAAGAGCCCCAGCAATAACACACTGGTGCCACGAAGGCACCCATGCCAAAAGGCACGCCTGCCACCAAGATCACATCAAGAAAAACTCCTGAACCACAGCATACACCTCAGGTGGATGAGGAGGGATCACCAACGGGCAGTGAAGTCAAGGGGCCACAGTCGGCGGCCACTAGTGACCTCGGTGAGGCAGCACAATGTGGAGGAGGAACTGGAGGAGGCGGACACTGCACGCTTTTGCATGTCTGAGGAAATGCCGCACACCCCTACCATGCTGTCTACACCACTGTTCTCCTCCGAACATGGCTCTGATGGACGCAGCTCTACGGAGGACATGCCTGTAGTAGCACGCAGCCCCGGAACCACGCAGACACCACCACCTCCCGTGCAAACACCAGCTGCGGAATCCATCTGGGACTTGAAGGGGTGGTTGGCCCGCATAGAGGACCGGCAACAGGCCATGCAGGAAATGGTCAAGCAATAAGTCACGGATGGGGAAGCCACATGCCTGGCCATGCAAGACAACACCAGGACAGTAAGCTGTGCTGTCTACCATGTGGCCCGGCACATGCATGAGGGCATGGCAGCAATGACACAGGCTGTCACCCAGTTGGTTGCAACCATGGCCCAACACTGTGATGCAGAGGCCGACCCACAGCCCCCACCATCGACCAGCTCTACCCAGGCGAGTTCTACACAGACAATCCCGTGTGGAGGTTGCTGCGTAGTATGCGCCGGCCAGAGGAACAACCCCCTCCACCTAAAAGTGGGCTTCAGTAGCTTGACACAGTTGAATTTGAAATGGGTGCAGGAGTTAGGGACGTGGGTGTGTGGGGATGTTGGTGGGTGTGTGGGGGGCGTGAGTGTGTGGGGATGTTGGGGAGAGGGGTGGAGGGTAGTTTGTTGTATATTGAGGGGTAGAGGTCCACATTGGTTCCTGGTCACTGTACATAGTTTAACATAATTTAATATACCTGGTGTGCATAAGAAAAACACATGACTGGACATTGCTTCTTGAGTGTGTGTCAATTTATTTCTAAACAGTGCTTAGTGCTCAGTGTCCCCCATTCCGAGTGCCTTGTGTCACCCAGTCCATCAAAAGTATTGTGCAATCAAAGTTTGCCATACAACATGTCCTTCATTCACATTATGCCGTGGTCGATATGCATCTTCTTCACCATCATCCTCCTCATCTTTCTGGTGGAATCTGGTCCGTGTCAGGGGGCAGGGGTACGTTGCGCCGGATGCACATGTTGTGCAGCATGGCACATACCAACACTATCTTGCCCACCTTCTCAGGCCTAAAACTGAGTGCCCCACCCGACCTGCTGAGGCAGCGAAAACGGGCCTTCAACAGGCCAAAAGTCTGATTAATCGTGACACAAGTGCGTGCATGTGCACGGTTGTAGTCTTCTTCGTGCCCGTTGACTGGTTGCCTGATGGGTGTCAGGAGCCATGGCTTCAGGGGATACCCGGCATCACCTGCACAGGAGCAATGGAACGTGTATTTGTGAACATTGTCATTCCTTGTATGCATTGCCTGCACAGTGTTCATGGTCACATGCCACAGATTCATCATGACTGCACTTGACATTTCCTTATAGTGAGACCCAGGTAAGTGTACTTAGGGATGACCCATGCTTGTGGGGTATGTGTGCCGTGCACATCTAAGGGACCTTTCCATCAGGTACAGCACTCACACAAATGAGTTGATAATGACCATGACCTGCTGACATCTGCTGGGTGTGTTACATTTGAAATGTGTACTATACATGTAGAATGCACATGTTTGCCTTATGCGCTTCATGATACACAGTGGTTTGCTAATCATGTTCATGACTACTCGATGTCACCATGTACTTGTCCATCACTGCCTTCCCCCATATGAACAAGGCCCAATGGCAATGGTGGTATGGCCCGGCAGTGACGGCAAACATTTCTGTGAGGAGGCTGGGTGTGTACTGGAACGGTGGAGCAGAGGTACTGGGGATCAGTCCTGCACCACTCGCTCATATGTTAGTGGTGGTAACTGATCGATGATTGCATAAGTTTCCTTGCTTGCACCATTGCAATTGTAAGTATCCCTTGAGATGCCTGGGCCGGTATACTGGTCTGCGGTGTACATGTGGGGTGGGTGCAGTGATAGGGATTTCCACGTGTGGCAGTTGGATTTGCCCTAGGCATGGCTGCATGTCCCGTGATGGACTTTGCTCTGCTCATGTATTTCAGGCATTGTGCCTGCAGGGTGGTGCCTTGTGGTACCCGTGGTTCATGTCCGATGTTGTTCAAGGTGCATGTGCTGGGGTGGGCGCTGTGTATGTTGCTTACATTTACGCACAGCTGTGTAGGCATGCCACATCTGCATCCATTGGCTGTGTCGAACATTCTGTCGAGGTGATTGGGGTCACAGTTTTGCCACCCAGGTCGCTGTGTCCCCCTCCCCCAGGCAACACCTCTCATACCCCAGCCAGAAGACAGGTTGCCTATGCTTGGGCCCCCCCAGGCAACACCCCTCATACCCCAGCCAGCAGACAGGTTGTCTATGCTTGTGGTCCCCCCAGGCAATGCCCCTCATTGCCCTGTTGTTGGACTTACCCAGCAGCCAGGTACGTTGTGCAGCGCGTCGTGCCATGTAGTGGGGAAGCGTGGAGTTGTGCAGCACCATGGCATCATGTGTGGATCCTGGGAATCTAGCACAGTAATGCATGATTAATTGCCTTGCATCACACCCCATCTGGACATTCAGGGAATGGTAGAGCTTCCATTTGTGGTACACTACCTCCTTGGCATGCCGGACTACCAGCTCCACATGGATGCAGTCGATGGCACCAATTACGTTTGGCATGCCTGCCAGTGCATAGTGTTCTATTTTGGTAGCATTCACCTCCTCCACAGTCTGTGGTAAATATATGTGGTCCCTTCCATGTTTCAGGAGGGCATCTAGCACCTGGTTGAGCACACGGGAGAAACATGGTTGTGAGATGCCATGCAGCTGCCCCACCGTGTGAAGGTAGGTGCCTCTGGCAAGGATGTGCAGCACAGACACTACCTTCAGCAAGGGGGAATGCCTGTCCGGATGTTGATGAGGCTTACCAGGCCGTCATAGATGAGGTCCACAATTGTGCATATGGTGTCCCTGTCCAGGCGGTACAGGGTGTGGATCTGTGCAGGGGTTAGGTCAAATGGACTGGCCCTTAGGCGAGGTATTGGTGGCTGCCTGCAGGGTACAACTGCCTGTCCTGGTGGTAGGTGCTGGCCCTGTCTCACCCTCCTTCTCCTCCTGCGTCTCCACTGCATTCCATGGTTCAATGCCTGCTGGAGTAGTAGCAGTGCAGGAATGTCCTCCAGCCCCAGTATTGCAACTGCTAATGGAAGCATTTTGGGTTTGGAATGGATGTGGTGTGTGGGTGTGCTCCTTTTGTGCTGTGCCAGACTGCATTGCCACCACCTGTGCTCATTGTGTGCACCTGTGGCAGGTTTCAACACAGCAGATTGCTATTAATGGCTGCCCCGCGATGCCGGTGTTAACGGCATCATGGTACCCGTTCTTGACCCGTTCTTACCGGCATCTGGATGCCGGTAAGTGGATGTGCGTGAACCTCATAATGTGCACTTACTTATGGCATGCCGGTGTTACTGGCATGGCTGCCGCATGCCCAGGCACAACAGGTCCCTGCAAATGCCAGTATCACCGGCATCACGGGTCATAATGCACCGGTCCGGTAAACAATGCCAGTGTTCCCTCACCGGTATTGTTATTACCGGACCAGCAACCTTGTAGTGAGGCCCAGTATAACCCGCATATTCGTCCCTGCGTCACTATCCCTTGCAAAAGTGTTTGTCCACAACTCCATTACTGCAGCGCCCGGGTGACACTCTGTGACTCTGCCGCTGGTTAGTCCCTCGGCCACACATTCTTTTAGTGCCACTCCCATCACCCATCCCTCAAGTCTTCCTCCCACGGCTGGCTTGCTGGTTCACGCCTGCGATGTGCTTCGATGCCATGTCGCTTTACTTTTCATCTACCTGGGGACAGATTACAGAAACTAGAGCAAAGTTTACCTTAATGCAAAGCACGCTGGGGTTATATTAGAAAACACTTGCAGCATGACAAGCACACTTTGCATGGGATTAGGATAATTGCCCTGGTGCAAAAAACATATGCTTTCAATGCCAATGTGGCATGCACAGCCTATGCACGGGTTGGGATGGGCTACATGGCACGCAAAGTCTCTACCTTCATATTAAAGCCCCCTGCTGAGCGATGAGCCAGCATTGTTCAGCACCAGAGAGCTATAAAGCATAACTAGAACATTGATAGTCTGGCAATTCCACTGCAGACAATTGAGTGGCAATAATGGCTTGTGTGCGTTCTCTGTCCCAACTTGCTAATGTTTCTCCTTTGCTTTTTCCTTCCTTTAAACAGTACATTCTACCATGACTGGGTAGAATGCTCTGATACCAATAATGCAGCTCACGTGATAACGTTCCATGAATCTCATTGAAGGCCCTAGCTTTTCCCAGGCCTATTAAGGTGGGTCGAAGGCAGCTCAGGGGCAAAGTGCTCGCGTTGGAAGCAAGACTGCACTGAACAACACAGGTTCGATCCGCGGCGGGTCCACCGTTAGAAACCTCTAGGTGTTAAGTGCATTATAAATTACCTATCCTATCGTACAACTCATTTCAAATAGAATTTGTAATCCAACGATATGCCAAGATATGATGTGTAATAATAATTTCAATCAATGATTTACACATTTTAACATGTTCCGGCCTATATTCCCTTTATACATCGCAGAAATATAAACACAACATTATTGCACATTGTCTGGAGTACTGCTGCCTAGGGAGGTTTGTGGTAACCCTGACCCTGTTGTGCTATTCAGCCTGTGGAAGGCAGCAGCCATTTGCCTCGTCTATGCTCTACCTGTATCTATTTATGAGTTAAGAATGCACTGGCACTCCTGGGGATGTATTTGTATGTTTTAGTGACAGCCTTGCTTATTCCTTGCCTGTTTCATTTGTAAGTGAAACTTGCTCTGACCTTACATATGTTGTTTCTCTACCGGATTGTACTGGCCGTGTCCGTCAAGGGTCTTTTCCTGTTTTGAGGGAGGATTATGTTGGGCAGGCGTTGGGTCCGACTGATCCTAGGCCCAAGGGTTAACCCATGAAACTCAGAGATCTGTTTATGGGATAGCTCTGGAAACTCAGAGATCTGTTGTGCAGCCGAGTTTTCACACTGCGTGAGCAACCCGCAGACCACTGTCAGAACACTCAGAATGGGAAACTGAACACAGAAACAGCCAAAGCCTCTGTTGGAAAGGAGAGAGGGTCTTCCCACCCCCCTAGGCAATACCGAATGAGATCTAAATGCTAGTAGAGCACATCCAAGGAGCAGGGTGAAGGGGGTGCCCAAATATCAGGGGGCGCAATCACCTTGGCGCATGTATTACAAGCTATATGGCAGATGTATGGCAGATGTAGGTGTGAAAGACATCTTGGCGAATGGCAGCCAACTTAGAATTTAGGCACAACTGCGGCAAACATATTAGATCCCTTGCATGAGCACGAACACCACCCCACCCCAGCCAGGTGTCACAGACTCTAAGAGATCGTCAAATGTCCTAGAGGTTACAGGCCCTCGCGCCCTGGCCAGAATGCACCCTGCAAGGTCATGAGAAGGGAGCAGAGCGCCTCTTGGCAGTGCCATCCCACGGAACAGATAGGAAGGCCCTCCTGCCTCCAATGATCCCCCACAAGAAATACAGCTTTGCAATGCTTTTATCCTGAGACCCCTGCATGCCACAGGACCATCCAAACCCAGACCACCAGCCATAACACTTTTACACCCCTAGATCGATCACTAAGATCAGAAGGCAAGGCTATCCTGCCTAGATAAATGTGTCACATGATTTGTGCAGCGAGGTGCAGGGTGGCAACAGATTATAGCCAACAACAAAGATGGAGGACCTTGGAAGTTGCTGATCTGCCTGAGAGCGAGTGAAGCATGTGAGTTAGTGTGACCTTGGCTCTCCCCGCAAGCCCATCCCTGTATCTTCCAGCTGCTTGTTACAATGATAAAATAACATTGTTTGTGTTAGTAGCCAATTAATTGTTCGGCCAACCTCACCTCAGACGACGAGCACAACAGCACCCACGTGGAAGGAGATGGACAGATGAAGACGGACCAATGCCCGGGCATCCCATATGGAGCAGGCCCTACATGTATGGGGCTCCTCCAATCCGTATTGTAGAATTGTGCTATATGTCATGATGTCATTAGTGAAATGGTTTGTGCTTATAATGTGCTGCACATCCCCACAGAACTGAGAAAGTTTGGCGGCAGCAGAGTTCTTTGCTGATGCACTTTTAGTTTATAGAAATAAATACTTGTTATCCATGCAAGTGTGCCCATTACGTTTGTTGATGAGTCCCCCCACTTTAATTTTTAGGACTCCACCCCTGCTTCTCTTGATGCTGATCACTTGTCAGACATTGATTATTTTTCATGTAATGTTCATTATAGTTTATTTCATTGAGTGATTTTATAATCTTAATGCGCTGTAATGTTTACGGAGTATTCTTACACATGTTGGAAGTCTTTTTATATTCCAAGAGCCCCTTGCTTCACGCCCTGTGGAATGCACCTTTGGTCAAAAATGAATACGCTGGGAAGGTTAGAATATGAAGGCTGCAGTCAGAAATATACGGATATGTAGACGATGTAGGGAGTTGTGATTCCATGGATCTGAATCTATATGTGCGTATGTATTGGATTTCACATAGCTCAGGCCTGGCTGTGAAGCAACATAGCCCTGCGCAGCATCGGGGTACAGTCATGGGATACTGTAATTTGGCTACAAGCAGCAGCAGCAGAGCATATTCAGGGTACAGTTAGAAGGTTGCAAGGTCCCCCCCTTCTTAAACCGCCACCAGCAGGGACCTTCCTTCTACTGTTGTCACGTGAAACCTTCCCCTTTCCTTCCCTCTGAGACCCCACTCCTTCCTACCCTGCTCTCCCCAACCTTGCTGCCCTGTGTTTAGCTCTGTCTCCTTTCTAGTCTGCACTGTGAGCACTCTCTGATATCCTTGCTGCTGTTTGAGGGCTCTCTTCACCCATTGCTGCATAGTCAAGTTCCTGGCACATGCCCAGGTCTAGTATACCTGCCAGGCTTAAGTAGTTCCAAAGGTGACACTACTACTGAGTCGTTCCCTCGAAGGCCAGCAGCTCAGGCACCATCAAACATCTACGAGTCTACAAAGGGATCCCTTGAAAAGGCTCTGGTTTGAGTTTGGCTGGCTCTGCAGAAAGGTAGCCTAGTGCTCTTAGATAAAGTGTGCCTGGAAGAAGGGGCGTGACTTTAGCCTTGATATATTCTAGCTGGATGTCCACTGTACCGTACAAAGTATTCACAACACACATTGCAAACACAACGGTTCTGGCTGTTGTGTAGGCATGGAAGAGGCATTTGCCGGACTCATCCATAACAGTACTACCCTCCCATAAAATGGCAAAAGCTGAAAAATGGTGTGATTACCAGATCATATGATAGCACTGCATGGCAAATGCCTATCCAATATCTGTACACAAGCTGAAAGTGTTGACTTTGTCATTTCTTGTTTTAACAGGATGGCAGTGCATGGAACCGATATAGATTAAGTGGCTGTAGATACACTTGAATACAACATTTTTATTACACAGAGAATAAACTTCTGCAATTAAGCCATTAACTCTCAGCAGATTAATGAGAAATTAGAACATTAGAAAAATAGATTAAAAATAACACTTGCAGGGAAAGGGTTGACAATACCAAGTGTTAGTACTAGTTCAAAGAGATCCCAGGAGGATGTATTTTTTACAGGAAGGGGGAGGTAATAGGTGGGAATATCCATAGGCCTTAGCATTGTTTTAATGAACCAATGGCACCTGATGTCATGTTATGGTATATTGCATTTATGTAGCGCCTCTTGCCATAGGCTATGGCTTTGAAGCACTTTTGCCTGTCAGAGAGGAAAAGGAGGAGTATGATAGAACATTCAGTTTTGGTAGGAATGAGAAAAGTCAGGTAGACTGTTGGGATGAGGGCGAGTGATACGATGCTCTGATAGGCATGCAAAGGAAAACGTGGAGGAGCTATGTGTGCAAGTGGACCGAATTTGTAGTGGGACCCAACTGTATTCTATCTCCTTCTTGGAAAGGGCTTTGTGGAAGCTTCATTCACAGGCCGGTCCAGGGGTCTGGGTGCGGGGAAAGGGGTCATTGGAAAGGGCACATCGAACATAGATCTCTGAAAATCCTAGAGGCATTGAGCCCCACTCTTAAGCGAAGTGCAGCCTCCCCTCCCCACACCTCACCCCGTTAAAAAAGATTGAAGAAGAGCCATGTACCAAAGCATAGGACATTAAGGTGTTATGTTCGGCTCTGGGCTGTGGGGGACACATGTGGTTGCTTGTCACATAACGTAAAGTAAATGCACACAGAGACCGATGGCCTCTGCTTAAATCTGCACAATAGGTAGGTAGCTGACTCATAGATACATTTATAACCAGCACATTTTGTTGATACTATTTACTGGTCAATGATTTCGTTTTCAGACCTTGCTCGTGCAGCATTTTGCTCGTGGCTAAACAGACAGCAGATGCCTCCCCAGGTCAGTGCTTTTTGGCTTGTTTAACACAGAAATGCCACAGATAATTAGTGTTTCTTCGTCCATTGATCTATGGATGCTTCATGCACTAGCTGTAGCCTGAGTTAGTGATTTTGGTTATCCCCCCTACAAGTACTGCATTATGTATGTTTTACATATAGGCCGCATGGTGGATCTGGAAAATGACATTCCCCAAATGTATGATCATGGCCAAATCACGCCTCCCTCTGTGCCTCGGTTCTTATATCTGGCTGAAAGGAGACTGCCTGGAAACACGGCTGTTAGACGCATCTGAAACATCTGACGGTCGTGTGCCATCACTTCCACTGATGTCACTTGGGGTGGGGTCAAATGACATCACTTCCTCTGATGTCAGCAGAGGTCAAGGGTCGTGTGATGTCACATCCGCTCCCCCTGGCCTTTTGGTGAAATGACGTCCCAGTCTCACGTGCCTGCTGAATATGTTTCTAAAAGGGGCATCTCAGGCTTGCATGGCATTGCAAGGTCTAATCCCTCGAGTGAATGCTGGGCTGCTTCTCTGAGCATTCCGTTGCCACCGCTATGCCGGGCACTATGTACCCCCCTCCCAACAAGCACACACGCAGACAAAGGCACACGCACATTGCACACTTGCCTATTTTTAAATGTACGTGTCCCAGCAATCTAAACACTTTGTTGGCTCACTGCTGCGCTGTACAGAGAGCAGGTGACCAAGTAAACTGCGCTATGCCCCTAATTACATTTGGGTCCACCGGCTGCCATCTGTTTACAAACGTAATCTAAAATGGTCTAAGCAGCACATGGGATGGGGTTGTATATATGAAGGTTATTCTGAGAGTAGCTAGGCAGACAATTAAAAAGGGACCAATTCTCCAACAAGCCATGGGGGTTATGTTATTAATATCTATACTGTTTTATGTCTTAGTGTGGCATGGCATCTTTACTGTGCATCATCAAGGCATGGCAAAAACAATAAGTGTTATTACCTGTCTGGCCTACATTGTGCAGCCAGTTTCGACACGTTTTCTTATGGTGGCAGTGCATTTTTAATAGCAAAGCCGTAATATAGCTCAGCGGGTTGAGCACTCGCTGCTGCAATCTATTTGTGATCTGCAGGTTCGAATCCCGGCAAGGACTACTCAGCCTTTCATTCTCCTGAGGTTGATAAATGAGTAGCAACTTCGGTTGGGATGTTAATTGTATGTAAATATGTGCTTATCATGAATCAAAGCATTACTGCTCCTGTGCATCGTTGGTGACTTACTGTAATATGGCAGCAACTGGCAATGTAGGGGCTCAATTTACCATATAATGACAATACCTGACATGCAGCTATAATTGGCATAATATGAAACTAACTGGCCATACAATGCTCAAGTGGCATAATTAGGGCAGTGGCTCAGCCTATGTTGATTCTACTGAGTCTAACCCTTTCATACCATGACCCCTTCCATCATATGAAGCGAGGCAACACGCTCGTTAAATATGATTTGTATCTCAAATATTCTAGTCTGCTTTAGTAACTATTTTGTACATTTATGTACTTTTTTTTATGCTTGCAAGCCACTCAGTGTTAAAGAGGAAATGATGTCATCCAGATAAAAGGTCACATGACATCGCTTTCTTTGATGTCATCAGGCGTGTGATGTCACTTCCGCTACCCCAGGCATTTTGATGAATCAACATCCCTGTGGAACTGCCCTGTAAACACTACTCGCCACTGCTGTTTTGTAGACATGGAATAAAATCAATAGTATTTAGTGCGCAACACATATTAATCTGCTAATTTCATATTGTAGCCTGTTTCCAGACTTCTGTTGACCGACGGCACTGAGCAGTACAGGCAGAGAGGAAGCACAGCTGCTTCTGGGGCTGCACCTGAGCGCGTGCCCAAAGGATATTCCCCATAACATGGGAAGCGGATACGTCGCGGGAATATCATGCATAGGAGCAGCGGGGGTAGAACAGGCAGGATGCATGGAAGGAAAGGGGTTGCGGGAAGGAAAGGAAAGGGGGTGTGGGAAAGCAGGCATCAGGTTTAATAAAGGGCACAGCCAGGCAGGGGGCTCGTTTGGACTCATCTGATGAGCAAAAATAAGAAGGGAAGGGTTTTTGTAGGAGGCGGCGTGGAATTGAAGTGAGCTGGAACTAAATGGGGTGGTGGTGAAAGCAGGTGTGATGTCGGGTGTGGCCATGCAGTGGATTTAGGGGTATCCCACTGTCGAACAAACAAGAAAAGGGAAGGAGTTTGGTCAATAGGCATACATCCACTAAAGCTTGCAGTGCTGCTATCTATGCTATACCTAAACTTAGTGTGTTTTTGTGTGTGAGAACCATTGGCGCAACAACCATTGGGCAGATTTGGTTTTAGCCCCCCTCGAATTTCTTGGCTATGTTGATTTGACCTGGATGACATATAGAGCCATGACCAGACAGAACATGACACAGACAATAAGCAGTGCCTGCGGCGGAACAGTTAACAAAGGCCCTGCAATTACTAACATAAAGAATTTCATTGTTAGTACCTGCATTCATATGCATACTTTTTTAGGCAATTGAAATCGTGGTCTGGTTAGTACTTGCATGTTAGGAGAGTAATTAGAAGGGTAGTGGGGACAGGCGACAGCTCATTATCCCAAGTCTCTTGAGTGTGTGGTTTTAGATGTGAAGGAGAGAGATAACATCTTGCAACATTGAAGCTGCACTAGAATAATCTCATCAGAATATGTAAAGAAGTTAGATGCCCCCATGTGAGGAATTCGACCGTCCGCATGGGGAGAGTGCACTCGCCTGTGCTTTTTTGATTTCTTAATAAAGAAAATGAATGATGGGAGACCAACCTCCAAGAAATGTGCGAGGCCATTCTGCACACATTTCATCTGCTTCCCGCACAAAATGCATAATCACATGTACTCCGGGAAGACACAGCAGTCAGGTGCCGTCTTCCCCTGTCATATTCAGCTGGAATGTGATAGCCCCGGGTACATCAACGCATTCCAAGAAAAGGGAAGGCACACCTTCCTCCAGCCATGAGCAGCTTAATTTAAATATCAAAGGCTCCATGGATATGCATTCCTTTTGTCTACATTTGGCTTTTGGCAGTGAATTTTAACGAGATAAGTGAGGCAAGCCTGAAGGGGCTTGGTTGCCAAATAAGACAACAGGACAGTGGGACTAGCAGCCTTTTGGTATGCAATGTGTCAACTTGAAGCTAGTTCCCATCTCTCTGTATGAAAGGCAGTGAATGGCCTGTCTGCGTCCGCAGTTACCACAGGTGTCCCTGCAGAGCAGACCCCTTTCAGATGGGAGAAGTATGTGATTTGGGGGGGACGGGAAGTCTGCTCCCGCCACATACTTCAAGGGAAACCCGCGCTTTGATCAGGAGTAACAGAGGGCTCAGTTGACCAGAAAGACACTGTGATCTACAACAGACAGGAAGATGGGTGGGACTTAGGTATATGTTGTCACACCTTGTCTGTCCTGTTGCAGATCACTCTGGTCCTGACCTCATGCATAACAGAAGATTGTTGGTGGGGACCCAGGATTGGATCAAAACTAGTAAGAAGTACTCATTTGGATACGAGCTGAAGGTACAGTCTACCTTACAGTTTACGCCAGTGAAGGAAGGCCAGGAGTTCCAAGAGGGAATCAGGATCTCTCCCCTAAACATCTCCGAGGGAACAGAGGGAGATACCGGTTTCAGAGAACTCGTCCAGCAGCCCCAGAACCGATACCCAGCCAGCACAAGCGAGCAATTTGTTAAAACATTGAAAATAAATGTGAAACACAATTTTAAAAAATCTAAGTAAAGATATTAACAACATTGTATTTTCTGTGGAGGATTAGCTGCACCCTGACATCTATGGCAGCCCTGTAGTTCAATCAACAGTGATAGGTCATGCTGACTTATCTTGTGTTGTGTGTTGAAGGCACCGTCAGCCATTGTGGCCTTAAGACTGGCATCAGCTTCTGAGTGAATTTCCCACAAACAGTTCTTGTTGCTGTAGCTTTATCTTTCACGTCATTAATGGAAATCTAGATGCACAGGAAAGCTAATTGAAGCTGGCCTGGACAATCTCCTGTTATACACCACGGTATACTTTCCACACTTTAAGACACACACCCAAAGAAGTTGTGTAATAAGGTCACTTCCATATAGAGACAAACCTCCAGCTCATTGTTATTCATGATGTTGAGAGCATTTCACTATTGACATAAGAGCAAACCTTTTTTTAAATATTGCATATAACCACTGTTACTGCCTGATAAACTGAGGAAGACAACAGACAGAACATCGCTCAATTTGTTCAGGCTTCTAAAGAAAGGCTTCAGCTGCTGGAGAGATCATACACCAGTACCTACATGGCAGTCAGTAGAAACAGAAGTGTCTATATGAACGCCATGAATGCCTGAGGAGGTTCCAAGTCGATGATCAGGTCCAGGTTCTCCTTCCCACATCAGAGAACAAACTCCTCACCAAGTGGCATGGGTCCTATCGAGTCACCAAGGTCCTCAGCGATTTGGATGATCACATCCAACGGGTCAACCGTCAAAGGACTTCCCAAGTATTCCACATTTACTGTATTATAGTCTGGGAGGACCTTAACGATCATTAACTGATGACCAGTACTGCAATCTACTAGCAGGTGATACTATCAAGTAATGGAAGATGGTAGCAGAGGACCAGAAGCCTCATCCAGATGCTGATCTGTGGGACAATCTAAAACATTTCCAAAATGTTTTTAAGCAAAAGCCTTAAAGAGCCCTTAGGTTTGTGCACTGATTGGAAACTCTGCTGGGTAAAGGGTTCTGCATTAGACTCTGCCAACTTCCAGAAGCAAGACCGAAAGCTGGTCTTCATCAAATGTCCTCATGGGCAAGTCGGATGGTACCTGGAGATTTTGCATCAATTTTAGGAAAGTTAATCAAATTTCAAGATTTGATGCCTATTCAATGCCAAGAGTCGACAAGATGATTGAAAAGATCTGCCTAGCCAAATACATCTTTACCCCTGATCTAACGAAGGGATACTGACAAATGCCTCTTGTTCCTCAGAGACATGAAAGTTCTGCCTTTGTGACAACTGCAGGCTTCTTTCAATTCATGGTGTACCTTTTGGGCTCCACAGGACCACATTCACTTTTTAACTGGACATGGATTGCAGATTGCAATCCCATCATTCTTATGCTGGGGAACATCTCGATGATATTGTGGTATGCACTAAATCATGCGAAGAAAATATGCAGCATTGCCACCTTGTTACACATAGTCTTCGGAAGTCCAGATTGAAACCTAATCTGGAAACTTTTCATCTTGCTCTGACCACAATGAAGTACCCTGCTTGAAAGTCAGCAATTGGTAGTACAGTTACAGGAGGCCAAGGCAGAGGTCATACAAAAGATTCCACCGTTAAAGACCAAAAGGGAATTTTGCAAGCTTTCTTGGGATTTGCAGGTTACTAAAAAATGCTTCATCCCTACTTCTCAAAACTGGCGGGACCCCTTCCTGACTGGGTCAAGGGATCCACGCTCAAATTAATTGAATGGAATGAGAGTAGGGAAGAGGATTTAAAGTGATCGAAAAACTACCTTTGAAATCTGTCCCTCCTCTTTAAGTCTGATTTTTAAGGAGCCATTTATCTTACAGACCAATGATTCTAGTCTTGGTGTCTGGCTGTTCTATCCAAAGTATGCCATGGCGTAGACAAACACATTATTTTTATTAGAAGGAAGCCCCTCCCCAGGGAAAGGAATTACACTCTTTCTGAAATAGAATGTTTGGCCATTGAGGGCAATATCGAAGCCCTAAAATATTATTTTAGCCTGAGAAATGTACCTTAACCATGGATCATGCACCTGTCACTTTAACTGGCGGGAAGTATACAGGTCCCCAGGTTATGAGATGGTTCCTCTCACTCCCATACTGTATCTTTATGATAGTGCACCGAGAGTCACCTACAAACCAACAAAGATTTTTTAAGCTGCTTCCCTCTGAATGTCTCAGAGGAGTGCTTGAATGATGCAGGGAACATGTCACAAGATAACCTGACTAATTTCAGAGGGGGTTGGAGGGAATATCAGGGGTGCTATGTGCCTCCATCAGCTACATTAGGCCAGGAACGGGCATGTTTGGGAAGACACCTCTGGCTACACCCGTGATGTGGGTAGGGGATTGGCACAAAAGGGCACCTTGGGTCATAGTCCCTTAAAGGGACAGAAAAGTATGCCACAAAGAAAGCATGCCTTTCCATTTCAGAATTTATTTCTGCTTCCAAATGTACACTCCACCTCTTTTTAAGCCCAGTCATACTGTACATTGTATAGCATGCTGCCTGTGCCCTAGCCAGACCCAATATATTGACGGACATGCCGTGCTCTGCGTACAGCCTACAGAGTTAAAGAGACTCAGGCCCTGATTCATGGAATTATCTGTGCAGAAAATCGGGACTTTGCGTGTCATTCTGCGTGCAAAACCCTGTTTGTCGATTCATGGAATCGACTGCGTGGGACTTTTCCAGGACTTGTGTGTAGTTTGCGCAGGCATGGCATGTCTCTGTGAGCGGTTGAGCGCCTTGCGCGAGACTCCTCACAGGGTGTGGGCTGGGCCTACGCAGAACCCAAATAGTGGGCGGAACATCCAGAATGAGGAAGAGAAAGGCAAAATGTGGGCATGTTGAGGAATGGTTCATGGATAAGAAATCGCGCGCTCATTCCTACGCAAACCCAAACGTATTCTTGGATTACAACGTGCAACCTTGCATCTGGAAAAGGTGCACGCAAACCCTGTGATCCATCCGCAATATGATAGCAGGCGTAAAGTTCAATGCGCATAGGATCCAATGCGTATAAAGCACGCCATGCACACCAAACTAACGTCTACAGCCACGATGAACCCACCAATAGCAGGAGCTATTGTTCACGGACACCGCAGGTGTAGAAGGATGCCCAGTGCCCGGATCTTCATACAACGCACCACAATGTTCAGAATGCTGGATGACCAGGTATATTGTAAAATATTTATAATAATAATAATAATTCTATTTTCTTGAGTCTAGCAAAATAATGAAGCACCCGAACAGAGATTTAGTTTCTTTATGCTCAGCGAGCGAGAGTTTATTTTTTAACAGCTGCCGCTATTTACTTAGTGCAGTGTAAAGACCCCCTCTGAACTTAACTCTTGTCTCTCTTGTATTCATAAAGTATGTATATATACAAGTTGGAATATAGATTGCATTTCAATTGTCATTGACCTTGCTATAATTGAACTGCAACCTGGGTCTCACATTTCCCTCTAGCTATTTTAACATTCTTCGTACATGCTCTAAACCCTAAACCCAACAGCTGCGACTTGGCAAAGACATTCTGTGTGTTTGCAGGCTGAAGCCATTTAAAACATGTTCGCAGCTAATTGTTTCAGAAGAGAATTTATGTTAAACACTTGCAAAAACTACAAATGTAATGCGTATTGCTTACAATCCATGCTTTAACAAAAATACATAATTCTCTATGTGCCTGACCTGATACACAATGGCCCTCATTACGACCCTGGCGGAAATCGTGGCGCAATATGCACCATGGAGCACGGCGGAAAGCTGCCGATACCGCCATGGGGGTTGGCGGATTTACCGCCCCATTCCGACCTTGGCGGGGCGGTAAATCCCCATTCCCCATTTTACCCTTCCCCATTCCCATTTTTGTCCCATAGGGTATAATGGGAGTGGGGAAGGCGTTAATTACGCCACCGTAAAATACGGTGGCGTAATTAACAACAAGGTCCCGTAGCGCCATGGATTTCTCCGCCCGGAAAAACCAGGCGGAAAACGCTCCATGGCGCTACGGGAACTCGTAGTAGGGCGGACGGGTCCGCCGCGAATACCGCTGGCGTAAACCCACTCCGCCAGGGTCGTAATGAGGGCCAATATATTCTACCAATAACCACCCCCAAATAACACAGAGTGATAAAAATCAACATCACACAAATAAAAGTTTTGGTCGTGTACCACTTTTTTTGTTTCCTCATTGGATGAACTGTTATGGAGTGATATAACGGAATTCTCTTGACATGGCATATTATCAACCACGTGATAGGTAAGCTAAAGGAACAAGCTGCGATAACACTGCAATTTTATGGAGTGTCTCTTTTTTTCTTTTCTATCTCACCCCTTAGAAAGTCCAAAGGATGGTGGGCTCACCACCTGGCCGCTATTCTTCACAAACAAAATTCAATTTTTCACAGTTTGTAGTTCTGCTTACAGCTTCCTGGGTCTCAAGTTGTATCTTCATTCTTCTGTTGGTCCATTAATGTCCTCAGGCACACAGTGTTTTATAATAATGGTCACTAGTCTCACCACTAAGAGGGGGCTTTTAGGTTTCCTTACCAAGCAATGTAATATCCACAAGGGCAGGTATCAATGTACAGGGTGCACACTTCACGTGACTGGCATGGATTCCGCTTTTATGGCCACTGCACCTCACAACAGTCTGAGTGGCCAGTAGTACCTGCACCTGGCCCTTCCATCTGGGTTGCAGCCCAGATGTTCACTGGAAGTTCTTCACAAAATCCCAATCTCGTGGTTGAATACTGTGTCCTGGCCCCTCCAGTGGTTTTGTCAATTTGTCAGTGACCTTTTTGCGAAGAACAGATAATGTTTTAGTCAACTCCTTACAGTAATCTATCAACAAAGGGTAAGTTACAGCACTTAAACGCTTTGAATATGGTACAACCCACACATTAGCTGGCCGGCCCATGACTACTTCGTAAGAAGTTAATCCAACACCTAAATGTGCAATATTTCTCATTGAGAACAATGGTAGCGGAAGTGCATCAATCCATCCTAGAGTGGTACTGGCGCAGATTTTTGCCCGATGACTAATGCCTTACATACCAAATCCATAGTGGTATTTGACAAATGATCACTCCAAACTGTGTGTGGCAACCCAAATTGGGGTAAATTTTCCTTAACTAACACCTTTGCAGTGCTCAAAACACTTATCTTTTAATGGGAATGTGTCTACCCATTTGCTGAACATACATACTACTACAAATGCATATTTCCTTCCTTTACATCTGCCACCTCCTTGAACTCTTGGAACTTGATGTTCTTGCACTCACTGAGACATGGTTTAAGGATAGCTCTGACACAAGTTTTGACACACTTCTACCTGAAGGCTACAAGATCCTCTAAGAGCCCAGGACAAAAAGACCAGGAGGGCGAGTAGCCCTGATCTATCCAGAGTGGATCCCTGTCTCCATCATTCCCACTCAGGCCTACTCCTCCTGGTCTGCAGGCTCGCTCTCTCTTCAGTCTCCTCTCTTACTTTGGCCACCTTCTATAGGCCTCCTGGCCAGACCACCCTCTTCTTCTCTGAATGGGCTGACCTGGCCTCTTCTCTCCTCCCCACGTTCTCACAACTCCTCCTGCTGGGGGATCTCAACATCCATCTGGACTCCCCGGATACTTCAGGACCTTTCCACAAACTCTGTGACTCCCTCACTCTATCCACCTTACCCTCTGGGCTGACTCACACTGAAGGCCACAGCTTGGATGCTCTCATCTCTGCTGACATCCCACTCTCTACCCCTCTCCCTACAACACTCTCCTGGACCAATCACTCTCTTCTCTCTTCCCACCTCAAACTCTCGGCTCCTCTTGCATTGGCACTCCCCACACTGCCTCCCATCTTCAAGGATTCCCGCCCCATGAAAAGAGTGACAGTGGCTGCCTTTGCATCCTCCTACTCTTCGACCCTACTCTTGCGGCTGGCTCCCACCCTGACACAGCTGTCTTTAACTTTCATCTCTCCATTTTGGACACTCTTTACATCCTTGCCCTTGTCATTAGGGTGTGCATGAAACCCCCCAAAAAGTGCAATTCCTGGTATGACTCCGACCTGGCTGCCCTCAAACGTGTAGAGCAGCAGGACAGAAATGGGTGGCCTCTGGTGCACCCTCTGCCAAACTGGCCTGTGGCCTTCTCCAAAGACAATATAGACTCTGCATTCGGTCCAAGAAAAGAGCCCATATTAAAGCCTGCATCTCTGCGGCATCCAACAACATGGCCAAACTTTTCAAAGTATGCCCGGAACTGGCTAGCCCTTCTGCAGCCTCATCTTCCACTGCACTCACCCAGGACCATTGATCTGCATTGGCAGCACATTTCACAAACAAAACCTTGGCCATCCTTTCCTCTCTCACTCCTTCACCCACACATGCACCAACATCCTCTGAGCCCTCTTTGGCCTCTCACACTCTTCCACCTTTCACTTTTCCTGCCCTTTCCCCGTCACACCTCAGGCGGTCACTAGGCTAGTCTGGTCTATGAAAGCCTCCTCCAAACAGGTGGACCCATGCCCCTGCAAAACTATTAAGGACAACATTGACACTCTAGCTCCAGCCTTGGCAGACCTCTGCAACCTCTCTTTCACCTCTGGAGTTTTACCCTCCTCTCTCAAACACTCTCTGGTGCACCCACTACTCAAGAAACCCTCAGCCGACCCTTCTATTCTGGCAAACTCTTGCCCTATTTCTATCACCACATACCTGGGCAAACTACTGGAGAAGTTGGCAATGTTACGCTCACCTGGCTCCCACAGGGGCGTTGGTCGGACCCGGACAGCTGCGGTCTCCACCCACGTGATGCGTAGTGCAGCGATGACTGACTGGATCTGCCCTCCTAATCTTGTCTGCTTAACCCGTAGAAATATTCTCCTGCAAGTGGAGAGATGGATTTAGCCACTTGTGGATTCAAGTGATGGCACCCCCACAGTCCTCCCCAACTAATCACCTCCGAAATGCCCTCACAGCAATCTCACCTTATATTCCTGAAAGATGAGCTCTCCATCCTGCGTGGATTTGCAGGGGCTTGTCGATTCCAGTTACTTCACTGGTTTGAAGGCTCGGGAGAGTTCCAGAGAGTATTGACTCTGAGGTTCCTGGTGAGGACCAGTAAGTATTAAGTTCATAGAGTTCAATATGTCCAATGTTCACTCTTGTTTCCCCCTTCCTTTCTTGTCTTGCAGCTGGCTCGTGAAAAGATGCTCTTGTGGCAGCTGGTGGCGCTCAGGTAAGAGTCTGTATGACCCGGCGCTGTCCGGTAAATGTTGCACAAGGAAAACGTGTTGTTTTGTCTCTCTTTACAGATGCGGCACGTGAAAATATGGAGAGTCACAAAAGGATGCCTCCGGTGGTAAATCAGGTAAGTCTATGGTGGTAAGAATTATATTTGTTGGTTCCCTCGGCTCACCTTGTGGTTTTCTTTTGTCTCCTAGGTGCCGAAGTTCGGCGAAGAAATGATGGAGGCAGCTGGAGGTGCGGCGCGTGCAGAAATGATGTTCTTTTTTTTTCCATAACAACATTTTATTGATCTTGCAGGATAGAGTGTTACATGCAACAATGCAATATATTTCAGTTTCAACATTTAATTAGTGCCTTTGTAGCCCAATGTGGGTTGGAGGGTGGAGGAAATGGTGGGCGGTTTCTGGATGTGGCGCTTCGGTGGAAGAGTTCTGGGTACATGTTCCCTCTGTTCCGGTGTGTTCGGGGTTTGGTCGGTGATTAGTAGAGAGGGATGCATTGGAGCCATCTAGTAAGTGGAGGTCTCCTGGTGAGGGTTGGGTATTTGGCCGCATAGTCCAAGAATGGGTCCCATATATTCAGGGTTCTGTTCAGGGAGTCCGAGCGGATTGCCGTGATTTTTTCTGCTACTGCAATCTCCCAGCATTTGGCCCACCATAGGGCGATCGAGGGGCCATTTTTGTCTTTCCATAATCGAGCCATAGCGATCTTTGCGGCTAATAGCAGGTGGTTGCATAGTCGGCAAATATGACCTGAGATTGGGAATGCTCCATCGCCGGTTTCGCCCTGGGTCCCAAGGGATGGAGAGGCCAGAGATTTCTTTAATGTGTTTCAGCACTTCTTTCCAGTATATTTCTGCCTTTGGGCAGCTCCAAACTAGGTGATAGAGAGATCCGGGGGTTTGGCATCCTCGCCAGCATGTGGCGGGAAAGTCCGGGTTGGCTTTATGGATTTGGGTGGGGGTGATGTAATATCTGTAGCACAGTTTATAGCCTCCTTCCTTGTTCGTGACGCATTGTGAGCTTTTATGTAGTCTGGACCAGATTTGCCCCCAGCTTTCTGCTGTTATTTCCCGGCCAATATCCTTTTCCCATTCCGTCATATATTTTTCTTTCTTTGCTGGGTCCGATCTTTCTAGGAGCCGGTATATGGTGGATATTTTCACTTTGTTGGTCGGGGATGTTAACGTGAGCTCCAGGGCTGTTGGTTCTCTCGAGCATTTGTCCCGGGTTCTTCTGTGCGAGATCCAGTGTCTAATTTGTGAGTATCGGAATCTTTCCCGTTCCCCCACTCCAAATTTTGATTTGCATCTCTCGAAGGTGATGGGTAAGCCTTCTTCAATGAAATCGCTAGTTTTTGCCAGACCCCCTGCTATCCAGGCGTGAAAGTCTCGAGGTGGGTTTCCGGGGGTAAATTCCAGGTTGTTCCAGATGGGTGACATGGGTCCCAGGGAGCTGCGAAGTCCCCATTTCCGCGCTGCGAATTTCCAGCATTGGGTTGTGATGGTCGTGGCAGATAGTGGCCCGGAGTTGGCTTGAGGTTTTAGCAGTGGTAGGTGTGGGAGGTCATGTAGGGGGACCGGGCACCAGGATTCTTCAATTTGACGTCATAGCGGGGGGTCTGCTTCCTGCACCCAAGCGAATGCGTGTGATAGTTGAGCTGCTCGCGAGTATCTGGCTAGGTCAGGGACACCCATTCCTCCTAGAGGTTTGCCTTTCATCATGATTCGTTTGTTGATCCTGGGCCTCTTCCCTCCCCAGACAAATTCCATTAGTTTCTTCTGTAGTGCACGTATGGCTGGGGGTGGGATTTGTAGTGGCAGGGATGCGCATTGGTATATCCATCTGGGGATTAGGTTCATTTTCACAGCTGAGATTCGTCCGAACCATGAGATTTCTTGTTGTTTCCATCTTTTGAGATCGTTTTGAAGGGTGCTGAGTAATTGTGGGATGTTCTTTGATTATAGTCGCCTTGGGTTTCCGGTGATCTGGACTCCGAGGTATCCTATGGCGTCTTTGGCCCAGGGAATTGGTGAGAGCAGTGCGAGGGCGGCCTCGTCCAGGTGGGTTAGATTGATGGGTAGTGCTGAGGATTTGGTTAAGTTGACTTTAAATCCTGACATGGTGTCAAACTCCTCTATCTCTTTCCATAGTGTCCCCAGGGAGGCCGCCAGGTCTGTAATAGTTAACAGCACGTCGTCGGCATAGAGTGCGATTTTATACTCGTGATTTCCCGCTTGGATTCCTTTTATGGTTTCATTTCGTCTGATTCTGGCGGCGAAAGGCTCCATGGATAGAGCAAAGATCAGGGGCGAGAGCGGGCAGCCTTGTCTAGTGCCTCTTGTGATGCGGATGTGTTCGGACCTTGTGCCATTAACTCGGAGTTGTGTGGTGGGAATTTGATAATTAGCCATGACCCATGCTATGAAGTTGGGGCCGAAGCCGAAGCATTGGAGGACCTTGTGGATGTATCCCCAGTCCACCCGATCAAAGGCTTTGTGGGCGTCTAATGAGATTACCGCCATTTTTGTTTTAGATTTGTGAGCGCCTTCAATTAGGTTTAGTACTCGCCGAATGTTGTCATGTGTCCCTCTGCCAGGGATAAATCCTGTTTGGTCCCGGTCGATTAGGCTTGGAAGAGTTGGGCCCAGTCTTCTGGCTAGTACTTTGGCAAAGATCTTCCCATCATTGTTTAAGAGTGAAATGGGCCGGTAGGATTCTGGGAGTTCGGGGTCTTTTCCGGGTTTATGTAGCAGGATTGTAATTGATTCGGCCATGGATTTAGTGACGGCTTTCGTGGATAGGAAGGAGTTGAAGAATGCGGATAATTGTGGGGCCAGAACTCTGGCGAATCTTTTATAGAAGGCTGCGGTTAGGCCATCTGGGCCTGGGGCGGAGGGTTTGAGAACTTTGATGGCTTCAATAATTTCTTCTACTTCAATGGGAGCCTCCAGATGTTCCAGATGTGTGGGGTTGCGGGGTGGAAGTGCGCTCAGGTATTCTGGTATATCATCTAATATTAGTGGGTCACTGGACATTATAGATGTGTGGTATCTCAGGAGTTCGTTCATTTTCTCCGTTTGGGAGAAGAGCAGTTTTCCATTTCCTCCTCGTAGTTTAAGTATGTTGTTCCGATTACGGAGTGCCCTCAGCTTTTGTACTAATATCCTGTTTGCTTTGTTTCCTTTGGCGTAGTAAAATTGCTTTGTGTATGCCAGGGATTTGGCTGTCCGGTCAGCACAGTGCATTTCCAGAGCAGTTTTCGCCTTCTCAGGGCCCGCTCGGTTTTCCTTGAGTATTGAGTTTTTAGCTGTGATTCGTGGAGGGATACTTCTTTTTCTAGTTTGGAGTAGGCTATGTTTGAGATCCTTCGCTGTTCAGCTCCGGCCCCTATTAGGACACCCCTAACCACCGCTTTCATTGCGTCCCAGATTGTACTGATGGGGGATGTTTGTGTGGTGTTCTCTTCAAAGTAATTTATCAGTGAGTCCTCCACTTGGGCTCTTATGCTGATATCTAGAAGGAGTGAATCGTTCAGTTTCCAGTACCTTTGAGGGGGGGATTTCTGGCCTGAGATGGCTAGGTTTACAGATATCGGGGAGTGGTCGGAGATCATGCGTGTGTGGATTTCCGTGTCAATGACACATGGGAATAGGATGCCGGGGATTAAAATTAGATCAATTCTTGAGTATCCCTTATGAACGTTGGAGAAATGTGTGAAATCTCTTGTGTCGCCGTTTTGTATTCTCCATGCGTCTACAGTCTCTGTTTCTCTGAACAACTTAAGTAAGGCAAGGGCCTGCACGTAATCATTGTTCGTGGCGCGGAGAGTTTTATCTAGCAGAGGGTTAGGGATGGTATTGAAATCTCCTCCGATAAATAGGTGGCCTTCTCGGAATGCTAGAACTGTTGGTAGGATGTCGTTTAAGAACTTGCTTTGGGAGGAATTGGGGCTGTAGATTGAGGCTAGCGTGATGGGAAGTTCTTCAAAGGTGCCTTTGAGAAGCAGGTAACGGCCGTCTGGGTCTCTTCTTATAGTGATGTTGAGTAGTGGAATTTTGTTGCTGAGAAGAATTGCCACCCCTCTTTTCTTTGAGCCAGAGGTGGCGAAGAAGGACTGTTTGTATCTCTTGAATTTTATGCGTCGTTCATCCTCTGCGAGTAGATGCGTTTCTTGCAGTAGAACGATATCTCCGGCCAGTTGACTCAGGCGGTGCTCAACCGATCTGCGTTTCCTTGGTGAGTTCATCCCCTGAATATTCCAGGAGAGAAATCTTAACTCGCTTGTATTAGTCGTCTCTGGCGGCGTTGTGATGAGGCTGTATCGTGGAATTTATCCCTGGGCTGATCTGTGGGGGTTGAATAAGGCTTGATGAGTGTAACGAATTGTGGGCTTGTTTTTGTATGTTGTTGCATGTTGTGCTGCAGAGTCCTTGGTTGACTCTGGGAACAGTGAATAACCGAACTGAATAAAGCATTTCCTGCAAGTTTTCGTACTTCTTTCTGTGTCTTTTCTCCTTTCCCAACGTTGGACTGGTAGATGGAACTTCCACCTACTGCCACTGGGGAACTTGTGGCACCAATGCGCTCGGTGTGGCCAACTGGGCCGTCGAGATGAACCGGGGGCAAGCTCGTCGGGGGACACATCTCCGTATCGGTGTGTGTGAGTTGTTTGCGATGTTATCGGGGGGGCCTCATTGGCCTTGGGAGAACATTGCTTGAGGGAACCATTGTTTCCTGCACCGGGGAGCTGCTGTTGTGTGTTCAGCCCCTGTCGCCGTCTTTTTTCGGGGGGCCTCTGAGTCCGCGCCGTCTGTTGGACTTGGACCATGACCCTCCTGGGGATACGTCTCGGGGAGGGTGAGTTGCCTCTTCAGGTTCGGTGCTGGGGTCGGTACTGCCTATGCCCATGAGTTTCTCCGCCTCTTTCAATGACTGTATTTGTCTCTGTGTTCCGTCCCATTTGAATTTCACTGAAGTGGGGAAAACCCAGTGGTATGGGATTTTCTTTTCTTGTAGCCAGGTTGTCAGGGGTCGCATTGCTTTCCGTTTCAGGAGTGTGGTGTTCGCTAGGTCTTGGTAAAGAGAGATCGTGGACACTCTGAAGGTGATCTGTCTCATTTGCCTTGCTTCTCGCATAATGTCCTCTTTTATCTGAAAGAAGTGTATTCTGGCCAGGACATCCGGGGGGAGCGCTGAGGTTTTCCTTGGAGTGGTTCTGTGCACCCGGTCCAATTCTAGGGGTGAAGTGTCTGGGAGGGTGATGATGAATCGAAAGAGATCCGTTATGTAAGCTTTCAGGTCTGGTTCCGGGATAGTGGTTGGGATCCCTCGGATTCTGATGTTGTTCCTCCTTGATCGGTTTTCCAAATCCTCCTGTTTTGCATCAAGGATGTTACATCTTGCTTCGAGGGCAGCTATCCGGTCTTTGTTGTGTTCATCTTCGAATCTTTGGTCACAGATTTCGGATTCAATTTCGGCAGTTCGCTGCTCTACTACCCCCATTCTTTTGTCCAGTGTGTTTATTTTCTTAGTAATTTCCTCAGAGCTTTTTTGAATTTCCCTGGTTAGGGCTACTAATAGCTCTTGCAGGTCTGCTTTGGTTGCAGCTTGAGGCAGAGTGGGATCTGTTTCTGTGGTTGGTGGAGTGCTATTTTTAATAGTCTCCCTCGGAAGGTCGGCTTTCTTAGCTCTTTCGGCAGCAGCGGACGACATAAGGGAGATAATGTCCGATTGTTTAGGTGCTTTCCCGCTTTTAGACATTGCCGTGTGGGATTGCGGGGAGTGGCAGTAGCTCAGTATTAGCGAGGTGGTGAGAGTTATGAGATGCTCGGGAGGATCTAGGGCTGGACCTCTGGGTCCAATAGCGGAAGTTGTCTGTACCGGAGGTGTGAGGGGGCAGTAAGAGGGGAAGTGGCTGCACCGGAATCCCAGGTGGGTCAGGAGGGATTTGGTGATATCGGGCTCGGAAAGTCAAGCCAGCAAGTCCGTGAGGCTCCACTCTGCCACTCTCCCAGGGTGGGCAGATTGTCCTCCCGCTCTCCCCCCGACTCCTTACCTCCTGTCCTCTGCGCTGGAGTGTTCTGCCGCTGTAGTGAATACGTGGGTTTCCTGCGACCAGGAGCAACCTGGGAGGATGTTGGGGGTAGCAACCCCTGCAGGTCTATGGAGCGATAGTCCAGGAAGGGGGCCAGGAATTATGAGGAGCGGGTGGCAGTTGGCCTGGATGTAGTTGAGTGATGGATGGGGCGGCTGGGTGGAGGTCGTACTCCGTTGGTGATGCGTGGGGGGCAGGAGGGCCTGATGCTGTGGTGGGTGCTCCGGGCTCTGGACCGCAAGATGGCCGCCGGGCCTGGGGGTGCTGTAGCTGAGGGAGCAGTCGTGCGAGAACTAGGATACTGGAACGTTGATTTAGTCCAGGTCAGAAGTGCTGTGAGTAGGTGGCCGTACCACTACTTGCAATGTGCTCTGAGAAGGGAGAGGGAGGCCCGTGGGTCGGAGCCTCTGTGGATCTGGTGTAGTCCTGTGAGTGGGCTCAGGGCGCGCGCTCTCCTGGTGGGTTTAATGGCCGGCCGATATCGGGGCCTTCGGGCTCCAGTGGCGATGGGGAAGGCTGATGGCCTCCTGCGGTGGGTAGTATGCGCGGAGTCAGGCTGGCTGTGCGGCAAACAGCGCCGTTTGATGTCGGGTTCGGCCAGCGGGCAGGGAGGAGAGTTGGCTGTACCTCTGCCCGGGGAGCGGTTCTGCTTCGGGCGTGGGCGGGCCCGCTTTCGTCGGGCTCGGGTGCCGAAGGTTCTCGTGGGGACGCCCGCATTCGTTGGCATTGTAGGGAGTTTGGAGGGTGCCTGTGGTAGATGGACTCGGCGTGAGTAAAGCCGACCCCTCCGAGCCAGGAACTGAGGAGCGAAGATCACGGTCAGCGGCCGCGTTCGATCGGCAAGGATCAGGATTGGCGCCTTCGTTTCTTGGGGTGCGATGTTGTCTCCGGCAGTGCTTGACGGGGGAGGCTGGGTGTTGGGTCCAAGGCAGTGGGACTCAGCAGTGGGCGACGAGCGGGCACACACCGGATCATCTCTTGCGGTTGCCGATCGGCAGGGCTTCAGTGTCCGCTCCGCCCCCTCCTGGGTGGCCTCCGACTCTCGAAGCTGCGGCGGCCATTTTACTGCCGAGTGGGCCCCGGGGCTGTTGAGAGGTCTACCACGGCGGTCTCGGGATGAAACCGGGAATCACTCGGCCGGTGGGTGCAGGGGAGGTTCACCCACCGGTGGCTTCAATCACGGCAGAAAACGGAGGCTGGGAGCGGGGTTTTATAGAAAGGCGCATTGGGCCAGGCGGGAGCTCTCAGGAAGACATTCCAGATGAGTCGGCTCCAGGCCACGCCCCCCATGATGTTCTTTACAGGTCCAGAGACAAGATGGATCCAGAATCAGGTGTGGAATCGAAATAAGTTTGTTTTCTAACCTTGTCCCTTTCTTTCCTCTTTGTTTTAGGAGCTCCGGATTCGAGGCGGGCGTGGAAGAAGACTGGATGCAGGCTGCAGGCACGGTGAGTGTTACGCTGCTGGATGCAGAATAACGCGAAGCGTGTGTTGCTGGTCGGGTGTCGTTTAAATAGCCTCAAAAGTAGTCCCAGGTAAGAATTCCCTAGAACCATACCCGAGTAAAAAATAGTCTCTGTAGAAAAATAGTCCCTTTCAGGCTTCATGTTGGATTGGAGTCATTTGCAGCATGGTCTGACTGAGGTAAGTAATGACTATGAGCCTGGCGCTTTAGGCGCCAGGACTGATTCCTACTATGAGCCTGGTGCCTAAGGTGCCAGGACTGAACCCAGATAGCCCCTAACCGGGGCTGCTGAGGTTTTACTAAATGTCTAGATGCCTGCTCCCGGGGCTGATGGGCTTGGTCCGGATGCCTGGGGGTAGGCATCATGACAGCACTCTCCCCCAAGGCCCCTCCTAAAGTTGTTCTTCCCCTGGGCCCTGGTTTGTCTGGGACGTTCCGATGGAATCTTTTCACCAACCAATGTGCATGGACGTGGTCACTAGGTTCCCATGACCTTTCTTGTGGTCCGTAGCCCTTCCAATAGATTAAATAAAAAAGTTTTGATTTAACCATCTTGGAATCCAGGATATTTTTTACCTCGAATTCAGGTTCTCCATCTATCAAGATGGGGTTGGGTGGTTTGGTTAATCTTGTTCCTGGTTGAACTGGTTTTAAAAGTGAAACATGAAAGACAGGATGAATGTGCATATTAGAGGGTAATTCCAATTTGACGGCTACGAGGTTGATAATGGCCTTAATAGTGTAAGGTCCCAAATATCTAGGGTTAAAAGTCTGAGTTCCCTTCAGAGGTATGTGTTTTGTAGCCAGACAAACTTGATCCCCAATCTGGTATTGTGGAGTTTTACTTCTATGTTGATCAGCATTTTTCTTATATTTCTCTTTTGCTTGTTTCAAATGTTCTGTTGCCTCTTTAAAGGCTTGTGTAATAGTAGAATGCAAATGACTAACTGCAGGCATTTCTAAATGCTGAGGCGAAGCTAGTTCTGAGGTTCAAGGGTGATGTCCATATATGGTTTAAACAGGGCTTTGTCCGGTTCCTGAATGTACAGAGTTATTGTATGCATACTCGGAAATCCATAAAATATCTTTCCAATTACTTTCGGTCTGGTGTAGCATGCAACATAGGTACTGTTCAAGGGTCTGGTTGGTCCTCTCCGTCTGACCATCGGTCTGGGGATGGTGACTGGTTGATAACCTCATGTCGATTTGCGCCAGTTGACAACATTTCTTCCAAAAATGTGAAATGAATTGACTACCTCGGTCAGAGACCAATACGGAAGGAAATCCGTGTATTCGAACAATGTTTTCGAGGAACTCCTTGGTCAGAATTGAAGCAGCGGTAATCCCTTTAGAGGAATAAAGTGGGCCATCTTGGAAAAAAGATCCACAATAACTAGAATGGTGTTAAATCCATTACATGGAGGTAGATCTGTAATAAAGTCTAACGATAAGGTGTGCCATGATCTAGGTGGAATATCCAAAGGTTGTAAGAGGCCAGCTGGTTTTTTCTTCTGACTTGTTTTGGGCGCAAATGCCACAAGACATTACAAATGACTTTACGTCTTTTCGCCAGGTGGGCCACCAGAATTGCCTCTTAATTTTAGCTTCAGTTTTTGCGATACCTGGGTGTCCTTCCATCAGGGTGCCATGATCATTGGAGATGACTAGACTAGTTATTGTAGTTCCTTGTGTGGTAGAAATAGTCGCCCTTGATAATAAGGTAGGTCATTGATGACTGAGTAGTCCGGGCCTTTCTTCACCCAGTCCTGCAGGGCTGTTGGATCGAAGAGTTGTTGGATCTTTACTTGAATATCCTCTAGTGTCTGTAGAGTGGTTATGCCAAGAATTCTTTGTTCTGAAATTATAGGCACCGGTTCCAGGTTCGCATATGCTTCTCCCATCCCTATTCGGGATAAGGCATCTGCCTTGCCATTTTTACAACCTGGTCGATAAGTGATCACGAAATCGAACTCGGCAAAGAACAATGCCCATCGAAGTTGACGCGACGATTGGACCTTGGCTGTTTTTAAATACTGCAAGTTCCGGTGATCGGTGATTACCGTAATGGTATGCCTGGCACCGAGAAGATAATACCGCCAAGCCTTGAAGGCGGATTTGATGGCTAATAATTCTTTATCGGTAATCGCACAGTTTAACTCGGGTGCCGAGAACTTTCTGGACCAAAATGCTACTGGATGAAGTTAACCGGTTTCAGGATCCTTCTGGGACAGGACAGCTCCCATGGCTAAACTGGATGCATCAGTTTCAACTATGTATGGAAGTTCGGGGCGTGGATGCTTTAAGACAGGTGCAGACGTGAATTTCGCTTTCAGCTCTTGGAAGGCCTTTTCAGCTTCTTCGGTCCACAAGAAGCGTTTGTTTTTTTGCAAAAGTGCTGTGATAGGGTGTACAACATGTGAGAAATCCGGAATGAATCTGCAGTAGAAATTAGCAAATCCAAGCATGCTTTGTACCCCTTTAACTGAATTGGGTGATGGCCACTTGAGGATTGCATCCACCTTTCAAGAGTCCATTCGGAATCCTTTTGGAGTCAGGATAAATCCAAGGAATTCAAATTCCGTAGCATTAAAAAACGCATTTTTCCAATTTTGCATATAACTTGTGCTGGCGTAGTTTCTCAAGGACTGCACGAACGTGCTTCACATGGTCTGATTCTGAAGAGGAGTACACTAGAATATCGTCTATGTATACAACGACACAGACGTCAATGAGCTCACGAAGGACATCGTTCATAAAATACTGGAAGGCTGCTGGTGCATTGCACAACCCGAAGGGCATCACCTGGTATTCGAATAACCCGTACTTAGTGCGAAAAGCAGTCTTCTTTTTTTTTTTTTTTTTTTTTTTTCATTTAGTTTATACAAACTTTAGAAAACTTTTTGAAAACTTTCTTACATTATCGTTGTCATGCTCGACCCTAGCATACTTAATTTCTAATTTTTAGTATGTATTTCTTCTAAAACATTTACAAATTCATCGGAAGTAGCATTCTGTCACTCTATTCCATCAGAGTCTGTCTTGGGCTGCCTTGCCCGTTTGGGGAGCACGCCTGCTTCAACTTTTTTCTTGTGGCAACGTGCGATTTCTTACATTTCTTACTCCATTTCTTGCATCATGATTTCCATCTGTTGTAAAAACAATGTGAGTGCCAGCGACAATTGTTTGTGTGCACTACAGTGTAAGCGGCTCCACCACTCTTCCTCGCTGTATGTTGCGACTAAATCTCTTTGAGTGGCCAAATATTTCATTCTCAGAGCTTTGAGTTCACTGCAGAACAGGATCAAGTGTTTCAGTGATTCATTCTCTGTTTGGCAGAAACGACATTTTAAGTCCTTGAACAGCAGTTTCTTTCTGTGCGTTTCCATTTCTCTTGTTTCGTACAAATTTAACCTGAATCTCAGGTAAGATCTTCTTAGGATTTTGCATGGAAACATTTCCAGATATTGTAGTGTCTGCGTTCTTCCCTTTGCTTCGCCTGGATGGTTTATCATACATTTATGGGAGTTTCTTTTCTCAATTGTTTTGATCCAGTCGTGTTCCATTACTTTCTTTTTCACAGCGTTTGGATTAGTGGTCAGCTGGTTCTCCTCTGCTCCTAGCTCTTGTAGTATCTTTTTACAATTTAATCTCCATTGTTGGAGTATCGGCTTTGACTGCTCTTTTTCGTGCTCTGCCAGTATTTTGAACTGTGGAACTGAGGCCTCAATTGTTTTGTTGTATAGAGTTAGCATGTTCCAAGTGATTTTTGCATCCAGGGTTGGTACTCCTACTTCATAAAGTACGCATGCCGTTGGGTAGCTAGTTGGAATTTGGAGGATCTTTTTCCAAAACGACCCCTCGCACCTTGACCATATTTCGCTTGAGCATCCAAACATGCATTCCGCTCCAAATATAAGGGCTGGGATTACCTTGCTTTTGTAGAAGTTTATCACGGGCTTGAAAGAGAATTTCCCAAACTTATTATGGACTGCCCATGCTTGGGCCGTTAGTTGTTTGCATTTGCTTATCGTTTGAGCTACCATTGGATCATCACGTAGACTAGAATTAATGTGTACTCCCAGGTATCTGCTGCTCTTTACTTTTTGAATTTTTTCTTTCCCCATTGACCACTGGAATTGATGTTTTCTTGGCGCTGCTCCTTTTAAATTTTCAAAGGTCAGGATCTCTGATTTTGTTGTGTTGACTTCCAGGCCCATCTTCCCCGTGTATTCTTTCAGAGCCGATAGCTTGCGTTGCAGTCCTATTGGAGTAAGGTCTAATATCACAATATCATCTGCGTATAGGAGCCAGCTGACTTTAATTCCATTCAATGTGGGGGGGGGTACTTTTCACTTCTTCAAATGCTTTCCCCACCTCAGATATGTAGAAGTTAAATAGTGTTGCGCCTAGGGGACAGCCTTGTTTTATTCCCCTGGCAGTTGGTATTGCGTTTGAGTAGTTGCCTTGTGTGTCTAGTCGGATTTTAACTGTCGTTTCCGAATACAATTCTCTTATTGCCAGGATGAGACTCATAGGACATCCTCGCTCTTTCAGATTCAGCCAAAGAATTTTGCGATCTATTCCGTCAAACGCGTGAGCCAGGTCTATAAAGGCTAAGTACACCTTCTGACCCGATCTAATCGCTTCCATTTTGAGCAGGTTTAGTATTAGCAGATTTAAACTGCACCCTACCCCCTTAACAAAGCCTGACTGTCTGATGTCAATTGAGTTACTTTCCTTCAGCCAGGTGTTTAGCTTTTGTAGTAACATTGTAGCAAAGATCTTCCCCACTACGTCCAACAAGGCGATTGGCCGGTAATTCGTTGGTGTTAGCCGGCATCCTTTTTTAAAGATCGGTACTATTATGCCTTCTTTCCATGTTAGTGGTATTTTAGCTTCTTGCGTAATGTTTTGAAAAAGTCTGTCACAGAATGAGGACCATTCCTCAATATTTTCTTTCAACATCTGATTTGATAGACCGTCGGGACCTGCGGCCCTTGACTCACTGCATTTCTTTATACAATCGTATATTTCTTTGTATTCAAAGCAGTCTTCCATTCGTCGCCTTTCTTTACACGTACCAGATGATATGCCCCTCGGAGATCTGATTTAGTGTAGATGCAAGTGTCCTTTACTTGGTCTAGTAATTCGGGGATCAGAGGCAATGGGTATCGGTTCTTTACCGTGATCTGATTTAATGCGCGGTAGTCTATGCACGTTCTGAGGTCACCTTCCTTTTTAGGCACGAAGAACAAAGCTGAAGATGCAGGGGACTTGGATGGACGAATGAAGCCATTAGCAAGGTATTGGTCCAAGTATTGTCGTAGGTGAAGGTTTTCGGGTTCCGTAAGGGCGTAGATCCTACTACATGGAGGTTGTGCACCGGGTATGAGATCGATTTGACAATCGTATGATCTGTGAGGTGGTAGGGTGTTTGCCTGTTCCTTTTGGAAAACATCCTGGAATTCTTGATATTCCAGAGGTAACTGCACGACTGGAGTAGCGACTGTGGCCAGGCCTTGGTTCAAGGTTTTTTTTGGGTAACAAGTATGTGCACAATCCGGGAAGGTTATTCTTTTCTCTCACCAATCAATACAAGGATTATGTGTTTCCAACCAAGGTATCCCCAGTATTACTTGGAACTGCAGGGCTTTGATTAAATCAAACACAATAGTCTCTCGATGCCCATCCTGACCCAATAGTGTCATCTCTGCGGTGGAATGAGTTACAGGCCCAGAGGCAAGTTCAGTTCCATCGACTGTAGTGATGACATCCGAAGTGGTCTTTTTGCAGAGAGATAGATTCATCCTAGAAGCCAACTCGTGGTCCACATAGTTTCCTATGGCTCCGCTATCAATGTGTGCCCTCACTGCGTGCATATGTGATGGCTGCCTTGGATCTATAAGGACCATTGGTATGATGAAGTGTGAGGTCTGAGTATCCTTCTTCAAGCTCAGCAAGCGGACCTCTACGCTTGTCAGGCGTGGTCGTTTCCCGAATCAGGCTCTGTTCGATTTTTATCAGCAACTCCGACTACTTTTTTAGATGGTTTTATAGGGCAATCCCGTAGAAAATGTCCTGAGGCCCCACAGTACAGACACAATTGCATCTGCCGTCTTCTTTCTCTTTCCTTTTGGGTTAAGGGTCCCTTGACCCCCCCGATCTTTATCGGTTCTGATACATCTGTTCCTTTGAGGGTAACATTCGGTTTAACCAATACCTGATTCTCGAACTTAGCTCGATCAGCCTTTCTATTCTGAAGTCGGTGGTCTAACTGGACCACTAAGTCTACATATTCTGCACAATCCTGAGGTGGGTTCACAACTTGGGCCAAAACGTCTTTGAGTTCACCCCGAAGTCCACGATGAAATAATGTAATTCGTTTTACCTCTGGCCATCCGGTTTCCACCACTAACCTATTGAAAGTGGCGATATAGGTTAGTAGATCCTGGTTACCTTGTCGTAATGATAAAGCTTTGTTATCCAGGGCCTGTCCCTGTGAATGTCTGGCAAATAGTCTTTCCATGCTTAATTGAAAACCTTGAAAATCCCGAAGAAGAGGGTCATCCTGGTTAACTAATGGAATTGACCAATCCGCTGCGCTGCCACTAAGATATGATAGTACAAAGGCTACTTTGGTTTGGTCGTTCGGAAAAGCTCCAGTTCTGCATAAAAAGTGCAAGCGGCATTGGTTCATAAACACGGCTAACTTTTTGGACCCCAGCAAAACGTTTGGGTGGAGCTAAAGGAATGCTCACTGGTAGAACCACTTGCACAGGATTGCTTGATGAAACAGGAGTTGGATTCCCCCCGAGTCCAGGTAATGGTGTTTGCCCAGCTTGCTTTTGCAGTAATTGTCTAGCGAGATCATCAGTGCGCTCCTTTGACACAATCAGTGCACTTCTGCCCTAAGTTCCCCTAACAATACGGCTAGTTGGTTGGTTTCTGATGTTTCCATAACGCCCGGGTGGGGATTTGTAGATAGGCTTTGCATTCTGTTACGCTCACCTGGCTCCCACAGGGGCGTCGGTCGGACCCGGACAGCTGCGGTCTCCACCCACGTGATGCGTAGTGCAGCGATGACTGACTGGATCTGCCCTCCTAATCTTGTCTGCTTAACCCGTAGAAATATTCTCCTGCAAGTGGAGAGATGGATTTAGCCACTTGTGGATTCAAGTGATGGCACCCCCACAGTCCTCCCCAACTAATCACCCCCGAAATGCCCTCACAGCAATCTCACCTTATATTCTTGAAAGATGAGCTCTCCATCCTGCGTGGATTTGCAGGGGCGTGTCGATTCCAGTTACTTCACTGGTTTGAAGGCTCGGGAGAGTTCCGGAGAGTATTGACTCTGAGGTTCCTGGTGAGGACCAGTAAGTATTAAGTTCATAGAGTTCAATATGTCTGATGTTCACTCTTGTCCCCCCCTTCCTTTCTTGTCTTGCAGCTGGCTCGTGAAAAGATGCTCTTGTGGCGCTCAGGTAAGAGTCTGTATTACCCGGCGCTGTCCGGTAAATGTTGCACAAGGAAAAAGTGTTGTTTTGTCTCTCTTTACAGATGCGGCACGTGAAAATATGGAGAGTCACAAAAGGATGCCTCCGGTGGTAAATCAGGTAAGTCTATGGTGGTAAGAATTATATTTGTTGGTTCCCTCGGCTCACCTTGTGGTTTTCTTTTGTCTCCTAGGTGCCGAAGTTCGGCGAAGAAATGATGGAGGCAGCGCCGACCCGAAGGATGCTGTGAAGACTGGTGAGTATGGCGCGGCGCTGCAGCTGGAGGTGCGGCGCGTGCAGAAATGATGTTCTTTACAGGTCCAGCGACAAGATGGATCCAGAATCAGGTGTGGAATAGAAATAAGTTCATTTTCTAACCTTGTCCCTTTCTTTCCTCTTTGTTTTAGGAGCTCCGGATTCGAGGCGGGCGTGGCAGAAGACTGGATGCAGGCTGCAGGCACGGTGAGTGTTATGCTGCTGGATGCAGAATAACGCAAAGCGTGTGTTGCTGGTCGGGTGTGGTTTAAATAGCCTCAAAAGTAGTCCCAGGTATGAAGTCCCTAGAACTACACCCAAGTAAAAAATAGTCCCTGTAGAAAAATAGTCCCTTTCAGGCTTCATGTTGGATTGGAGTCATTTGCAGCATGGTCTGACTGAGGTAAGTAATGACTATGAGCCTGGCGCCAGGACTGATTCCTACTATGAGCCTGGCGCCTAAGGCGCCAGGACTGAACCCAGATAGCCCCTAGCCGGGGCTGCTGAGGTTTTACTAAATGTCTAGATGCCTGCTCCCGGGGCTGATGGGCTTGGTCCGGATGCCTGGGGGTAGGCATCATGAGAGGCAATCTCTCAGCGTACTCCCCACACTGAATCTGTGGGTTGTCTCCACGATCATTAGTCTGGCTTCAGAGCATCCAGAGGCATGGAAACTGTTCTCCTGAACATCCATGAAGAACTGCTCTCAAATCTTGATTCTAACTCTCCTCCTGTCCTCATTCTCCTTGACCTCCCCTCTGCATTCACCATGATGAACTATAACACCCTGACCAGTCATCTCCGTGATACCCTGGGCATCACTGGTCAGGCCCTGACATGGCTTACCTCCTTTCCCTCCGACCGTCTATCCCAGGAGGTACTTGGGCCCTTTCTCTCCGCTATCACTCTCTCTACTTGCACGTTTCCCTAGGGATCTAACCCATTCCCCTGGTTCTTCAATATCTACATGGCCTTGGCCCACTTGATCTCTTCCATCACTTCCAACTTTCAGTGTTATGAGGACAACACTCAGCTCTCCTTCAAACTAACCTCAGCCTCTTCTTCCTTTTCACTCATTCATGACTGTCGGTCCGCAATTCAGTCCTGGTGTGCAGCTAACAACCTCTTGCCTTAATGCCAGTAAGGCAGAGATTGTCGTCATAGTGACCCCTGCTCCCATTTTCCCACTCTCACTCTGGCCACTCCCTTGGGCCAGCACCCGCATCCACTAGTAAGGCAAACAACCTGAGGGTCATCTTCGATTCCACTCTATCCTTCTTCTCACACATCTATGATATATCCCGAAAATCTCACTACCAGCTGCACCTCCTCCGAGGAATACTACCTTTTTTCACTTTCCCCCAGAGACTCATTGTCTCCAGAGCTCTGGTTCTCTCTAGACTAGACTACTGTAACAGACTCTTTCTTTATTTCCCCACGTCTGCACTCAGACCATTACAACGCATCCCGAACAGAACCGCAAGACTTATCGTTGGCCTCAAGCCCAGGGACTGCATCTCTCCGGCAATGAAATCCCTCCACTGGCTCCCCGTGATTGCAAGGATCAAATATAAGACCCTCTGCATAGTTCACAAGCTTTCTGGCGACAGGACCCGCACTACTTACAATACACTCTTCCCAAATACACTCCCTCTGGAGCTCTCCACTCATCCTCCTCCAACTCTCTGAGAGTGAGCCATTTTTCCAAACAGAGACTTGGGAGTAGATCCTTATCCTCTGCAGGGGCCACCCTCTTGAACAGTCTCCCTGCCTCTCTACATCTTGAGTCGGAAACCCTTAAATTTCGGAAACTCCTCAAGACCTTCCTCTTCTCCTCTGCCTTGACTCTAGCACTTCCCTGCTAACATCTGCTTTCTACCTGCTACCACTTTCGTCTGCTCAGCTTGCTGACTGGACGCCTGGCTCACCTCAGAACCGTACAGGTCCCAGGCACCAGACCAGTCTCTGCACTTGCCTCCGGGCTCCTGCACTACTTGCAGCACTATGCACTTCCCTAAGAGGCAACCCTCTGCACTTACCCGGCCCTCCTGGAACAGGCACTCTTCCTCCTATGCTAACTGCTGGTCTGGCACTTGCATCATTGTCAGTTTGTCATGTCTGTTATGTGTTACCCCCTGCCGTCCCCCCCAACTACATGTGAACATACTTGAATTAGCAGAAATGTCGTAAGGCGTAGTCTGCTTATTATTATTGTATATAATTCTGACATTTCCAAGGCCTTATGAATGATTGTATCCCATGTCCCCCTGCCGTCTTCGAGTGCTTTGAAGCACTAATTTTGTGTATAAACGCTTTATAAATAAACAATATAATACAATACAATGCAATGGAGGCAATTCACTAAAGTCCATTTGCAGAGCTTCAAATGGGAACTCTGGAGATCTAAAATGGCCCATTGGTGCACCTTCCCCCTTACTAATATTGTGAGCAGCACAAACATGACATTTTCTACAATACGCAATTGCTGCTTGCCTTCATTTAGTGTTACTCCATACTGTTGTTAGCAAACTAAACATACCATCTGCCCCTAAATGAGATGGACCATGGGCATGAGACAACATTAGGGGTTTTTGTTTTGTTTGTTCGGTAACTTCCATCTATGTTCTTTCCGTGAATCCACCCAACACCCATCAATACATGTCCCATGCAGTTTTCCAATCCTGTAACTCTTGCTCAATGGCCTCAGACTGAATGTTCGCACTCAAGGGTATTATCAAATACAGTATTCTCTGTCTGCATCATGTGTGTAACAACTGATACAGGGGACTGTGCAGTTGCCTCGCAATTTGGTCAGCTAAAGCATTACCTCTCCCTATATCACTTACAATGGCCCAGCGTTATATTTAATCACAGACAATTTCTTTGGCAGGGTCAGTGCATACAATACATTTGAAATGAAGGTACAATGCTGTATCTTTGTCCCATTTGAAGTAAACAATCCCCTCTCTGCCCATAAGCGGCCCAAGTTTTGAGCCACTAGAATTGCATACTGTCAGTAAAGATGTTAACTACAAGACCAGAGCTTAACTCGCAAGCCCTAGTAAGGGCAGTCATTTCAGCTGCCTGGGCAGAATGCTGAGATATTCTACGAGCCTCAACAATGTTTTTCAATTTTGTAATAGCATATGCTACCGTGGTAGTACCAATTGGTAATTTAAAACACGACCCACCTACAAACAATGTACCATCAGGTTTATCAATTGGAGTATCCATCAAAGCTACCTGTCCCTTCGCTTCCTCATCTGTTATTAATTTACAATCATGCATTACTTTTGATTCATCCGATTCGATGGGTAGCAATGTGGCAGGATTTAAAGAGTTACATCGTTGTATGACAATATTTGGGACCAAAAAGGTCAGCTCATATCTAGTCAACCTGGCATTTGTCAGGTGCTCCGTTTTAGTTCTATTCAATGCAATATCAATTGCATATGTATCTGTGATATGCAAAACCACCAAGTCGTTATATGTTATATGTGTATTATGATTAAATAAATAAATAAAATATCAATTGCATGTGGCACAGACAATGTAACTTGGTGTCCCAATATTATGGCATTGGCTTGTTTCACAGAAATGGCTGCAGCCGCCACACACCTTAAACAATTTGGAAGTGCGTTTGTCACTGGGTCCAATGTGGAAGAAAAATATGCACACAGGCTGTTTTTACCCCCTTGTTGTTGAGTTAGTACAGATAAAGCACAGCCTTGCTTTTCATGCACAAACAACATAAACGTTTTAGTATAATCGGTGGTACCCAATGCATGTGAGTTACCCAATACAGATTTTAGAACATTAAAACTCTCTTGCTGAACAGCAGTTCATTGCAAGGGAACCACAGTACTGCTCAGTGTTAGTTCTAACAGTGGTTTTGCTGAAAGTGAAAAATTGGGAATCCATTGCCTACAAAATGAAATCATCCCCAAATAACCTCTGACATCTTTCTGTGTATTAGGAACAGGTGTTTTCATTATAGCCTCTATGCGGTGTGGGTGTAATCTACGCTCTACTTTTGACAACAAATGTCCTAAATAGGTGACCTGAGTTTTGCAAAGCTGCAATTTCTTTAAAGACACTTTATGTCCCAGTGGTGCTAAAAACTGTAACAACCGTCTAGTGCAATCCGTTCATTGTTCTAGGGTATCTGCAGCTATCAACAAATCATCAACATATTGAAGCAGTGCAGCATTTGTAGTTGGTCTGAACATTTCTAGCTGTGTTTTCAGTGCTTGGCTGTAAATACATGGGCTTTCAGTGTAACCTTGCGGGGCCCTACGGAAAGGTGTAGGTCCGCCCCTTCACATTGAAGGCAAATAAACACTGACTGTCTTCATGGATCGGAATGCTAAAGAAAGCATTTTTAAGGTCTATTACCGTGGAATACTGAACTGAAGGTGGTATCATGGTAAACAAGGAAGTCATGTCTGGTACCACTGGAAACTGTGGTTCTACAATTGTATTTATTGCTTGGAGATCAATTCTTAGTCTCCATTGTGCTGGAACACAGGGCTTCCCATCAATTCGTTTTTGTACAGAAAGAATTGGGCTGTTGCATGGACTACCCACAATTTCTTTTAAAATGCCTTTAACTAGAAAATCCTGCATTACAGACTTTCAGGCCGATTCATGGAATTAATGTGCACCGAAAATCGCAGCGCAAGCGTGCAAAAGCATGCGAATCGCAGCGCAAGTGCGAAAATCGCAGCACAAGCGTGCGAAAGCCGCGCACATCGATTCATGGAAGTTCATGCGTGTGTAAATCCTGGCTTGTGCGCTAAAATCGTGCGTGGCACACGCGGGCGCACACGTCATCAAACGGCATGCGCTACGCGCACAGCAAAAGTGCACACAGCGTGGCGCACACAACAAAAGTGGGCGGAACACGGGGCGTAACACGCGGAATGGGAACAACGCGTGAAAATGTGGACGTTACGGGGGAAGTACAGGAGGTAAATGCGCGGAACCCCCACATGCGCGCCTACAACACGTATTCATGGAATCGAACAGGGGAAACGCGTGCGCCAAAAAAGACGCGCTAATCTGGAAACATGTACGCCAGCAGGAAGCAGGCGTACGTGGCCCCGTGCAGCATAAAAGTGCGCACAAACAACAAAAAAGCTCAGACGCTATGAAGAATATACCATTCCTCGCAGCAGTGGTCGTGGGACACCAGAGGAGGAGGAGGATAGCCAGGCCCAGAATTTTTACACCCAGGACCAGCCTTTCTGGGATGCCTGATGACCAGGTGTATGGGAGGTACAGGTTCCCACCACACATGATACTCGACCTGGTGAGTGAGTGGGAGGATGACCTCACATCACCCACCCTGTGCTCCCAAGCACTGAGCCCCTTGGAAAAGGTGCTCAATGTACTGCACTTCTTGGCCACTGGTTCATTTCAGTGGACAAGTGCCATAGTGGGGGGGTGTCACAGGCCACGCAGTCACGCTGCCTACACCAGGTGTTGGCCATCATGATTGCACGCTCTTCAGTCCGCAGGCACATATACATGCCCATAACACCTGCAGAAAGGCAGGCTGCCGTCCAGGACTTTTATGGGGTGGCACACTTCCCCAAAGTGGTAGGTGCCTTTGATTGCACCCATGTGGCTCTACGTCCTCCCAGGGCAAGTGAGCACATCTATAGAAACCGCAAGCACTGGCATTCCATCAACGTGCAGGTAGTATGTGGTGCCAAGGGAATCATCACCTCAGTATATGCCAACTATCCAGGGTCCATCCATGATAGTTTCATTTTCAGAATGTCACCCCTAAACCGGGACCTAGAAGCTGGGCGGCATGGCGATACATGGTTGCTTGGTGAGTATAAATGCCTCTGCACATGCATGCATGTCAGATACTGAGTAATGTCACAACCCCACTAATGATACCCATCATCACCTCCCCAGGGGACAGTGCCTACCCTCTGAGCACCCACATGATGACGCCAATTCGGAACCCCACCACACCACCCGAGGTAAGATACAACACAGCCCATATTGCAACCCGGGGCATAGTGGAGCGCACATTCGGAATGCGCAAGTCACGCTTTTGCTCCCTTGACCGCTCTGGTGGGCAGCTGCTATACGCGCCCCCAGTAGTGTGCAGGATCATAGCGGCAGCATATGTCCTGCACAACGTTGCAACCCGCCCGGGCCTGCCGGTGGACATGGTGGTGCCCCCACATCCCCAACCACATGCATGTCTGCTGCGCATGGGAGGGGAAAGGGCACGTGGTGAGGCAGCCCGTACACAGCTGGTGGCTAATTACTTCATCTAAAATCACACCCCTGTGGAGTGCACACAGCCCTGGCACATACCAGCTGACAATCAATGATGATGACATAAGGGACAGTCAACTGTCACAACCATACCAGCCTGAGATTGGTCACCTGGAAGTGTTACATTGTGTGCATCCCTACCTACTGAAAGGCAACCAATGCTGTGTCACAAAAAGACACACATTTATGCTGCATGAATGACTACCCCCTTGCAAAATACAACATGAAAATAGTGCCATGTCACCAAACCCCTCCCCATCTCAGCTACCCAACACACCATGGCATGTCATGCAATGTGAAAGCAACCAAATGAATGCACAACACATGACACAAGTGTCACAAAGTGCCCTGTCCCAAATGGAAACAGGCCACAGACAATATGCTCCCAGTAATCAATAACAAACAGCACACATGAACAAATACCAGCAACACAATACAGCAACAGAGGATGAAACAGTGGCAAAATATGGCAGTACAAAATCAAAGTAGTGCAAGTCTTACAACCTGAATAAGCCAGCACATCGACCCCTTCCAACTGCAGAGTGTTGCTGTCAGGCAAATGTGCCAGTGTACTGCATACAACATGAACTGCATCTGCAAAGGAGACGGCCTTGTGAAGACATGAAGAAGGTACGTGTGAATAAGGAGGAAGACATGGATGCACAAGCACATATCAATACACCATGCTGTGTCCAATACAACAACATTCCCCACTAGGGATGTCCACACAGTTTTGACTACAGACTGCCCACACAGCTCATGGGAGCCCAATGTCACTGTGTAAGTCACTGTCACTTGGTCACACCCTTTGCAAGCCCATGGAAAGGGGAAGCAGGAGGGGTGTGTGTGTCATGAACCCAAGCATCTAACCCAAAGACAGGACAAGCCTGCATGTGCCCAGTTGGAATACACAGTGGATGCCCACTGGAGCCACACAAGGCAACACACTGTAAAAAAAAAAAAAAATCTAAAATGGCCATGTGTGGACCAGGGGGTTGGGGGTAGGCCACCCAGGAGGTTCGAGGACAGGGTGCACACCAACACCCACCTGCGTGGATGTTGTGAAAAAAAAAATACCTCCATGGGCTCATGGCCTGCACGGCTACGCCAATGTGGGAGAACTGCTGTCGCTCTCTTCACCCTCTGCTGCTACATCAGGAGGTGGCGGTGCTATGGAGGCAGCCCAAGCAAAGCCCTGGTATGGTCCTCCATGGCAGCAAGCATGCGGGTGTGGAAGGTCTCGTTCTGGAGGATGATAGTACGGAGATCCCCATGCAGCACCTCACGGGTTGCCTGCATTTCTGCATGCATGGCCTCGCGTGATGCCCGGATCTCCTCACAAGTTGCCTGCAGCTCAGCAAAACATGTGAGCTGCTCCAGCTGCTGTTCTGACCTAAAATTTCAGGAAGCCTCAAGTTCACCCAGAGTCTCCCTGAGGAAATGGAATTCTAACCTCAGGGCTTCCCTGTGGCCCTGTGACTCTACAGATATGGCTTTGCGCAGAGTCTCCAGTGGACGCCAACATGTCTTCCCTGTCTGATTGGCAAATAGAGTCTGTTGCCTGCTGTTGTTGCTCCATCTGCCTTTCAGGGGGGAGAATGGAAGTGGCCACCCTCTCCATTGCCTGAGCCATCATTTCAACTGATGCTCCCTGTTGTGCTGCTATACTGTAAATGGCGTTTTCCCATACAGTATTGCCTGGTGGCATACAGCCACCGCGTCTGCGGGCACCACACCTGTTTGGGGCAAGGTGATCTGCACCTTGCTGTGCTGGCACTGCCTGAGGCTGCAGGACTGCATTCCCCCTCTGATCTGCTGGCCCAGGAACAGGATCAGATGTTGTGGAGTGTGACCCTGCCTCCGTAACCGCCAAAGGAGGAGTTACCAACACTGAAATCCCCATAGAGGGGCCTACCCCCGGTGGAGGTGGGTTGGACAGAACAGCATCCCTGCCAGAAACACTCACCTGCGACAGCACATAAGTCCCACTGTCCGATTCAGCACCTGAATCATAGAGGTCTGGGGAGGTGCACCCAGAGACATCCGTGGACAGTATGGTCTGCAGGAGGATAGGGTTTTCACCCACCACCACACCACGTCCTCCACTGGTGCCCGGTCGTGGCTGAGATTCCTCCTGGGTCTGCACCATCTCCTCCACCTCAACAGCATCAAGTGCGTCATCACCTGCAAAAACATGAAAGACAACAAATGGAAACAGGCATGAGCCCCATAGCACACACATTGGCCTGACAAGGCAGAGATCCAGTCCATGAATAACACATGTCCCACACGACTATAACCCTGGCATGCATGCACTGTCAATGATTTGGAAGGGGAGGCAAAAAGAAGACATATGCTGCATGCTGGATAGCACTGGCATCACATATTAGCCTGTGAGTGGCATGGGAAATCCATATACATGACACATGCCAGCACACAGATGGCACGTAGCAGAGCCATGGTACATTTGACAGGTACAGCCATATGTCAGTGAATGAGTACTGTCACCCATCCATGTGAGATGGACATGATGAGATGAAAAATGCAAAGTAGTGTGACAAAATACGCATGTGCCACACACTGCAACATATCCAGTGTGCAATAATACATTGATGGCAGGCAGATGGATACATCAATGGTTGGTCACTTCAACATGACAGGAAACAACAATCATGTTCCACATTCAAACAGGCCCCAAAAATGTATGTGAGCAGGCCTTTACTCAATCAGCCTGAATGGTCAAATCTTTCCCATAACAAAGTAATAAATGTGGACCAATGTGGGTTGTAATCTATGACAGAAGCATGTCACATATGTGGCATTAGCGCAGAAAAATGTGTTGCAAAAATGGGAGGATTGAAACAATCAGGCTGAATGAACACTGAAAAATCAGAACAATGTTGTTGCAAGATGACAGTTCAAGGGCAACTGCAGTAATGTGGCGCTAATTGGCTACTGTGGTCAGAAGGGATACTGTCATACCCAAACCCAAGGCCGGTGAATGGTTTGGAGGAAGGACATGGGTGACCCATACCTCTCAGGAGTGCACACTCTCACCTGGCACTCAATCATTACACATCACCCAAGAAACATACACATGGATTACACACACTTGCATGGGCACTCACCGGACAATGCCTCATAATTTGGTAGGTCTCCCACGCCTTGGATCTGTTCCTCTGTGATGAAGGTTCCAGCAACAGACTCATGTTCAGTGAGTTGGTCGTCCTCTGGTGGAGACCCACCGCCAGTCACCAGAGTAGAGGCATGATTGGAAGCCAGCTTGTTCTTTGCTCTGCGTTTAAGGTCATTCCACCGCTTGTAGCAATCATCAGCTGTGCGCCTCACAAATCCAAGGGCACTAATGTGGTCCGTGATGGTCTGCAAGTGGGCCCTACGTTGAGCAGTCGTAGTCTTACAGCCTGCAGTCACCAACATTTCGCGGCTATGTGCCGACACATAGGCCACAAGTGCATCAAGTTCGGCGTCATTGAAGCTAGGCTTCCTTGACATGCCGGAGTGTGTAGCCGTGTCTGGGGTCTCAGCCTGTAGTGCAAGAGCACCCTTCTTCTTCTTCTTGTAAGGTGGTGCGGATCCTGAGTGGCTTACGCCGCTCTGGTCAGTAGGGGCAGAAGCGCAGGTGGACTGGGTACTAGAAGCCTGTAAAGGCACAATGACCATAGGTCTTGGTGCAGGCATTGGCTGCAGGGTGATGTCGACAGGGCCAACGTCGGTGTGATGGACCTGGACCGACACTGTCCAGGCTGGGAGACTCGGAGCTGAGGTGGATTGAGCTGCAGCTGCCCCTACAGCCTCCCCACCCTGCCTACTTGGGGCAGCAGATGACATTGCTGCCCCAGATCAACGTGGCCTGGTGACAGCAACTTTCACCGCCACACGTGGATTAGACTTACTGACCTGGAAGTCAGCCTGGGAATCATCCTGTGCTGGTTCAGGTGACAAAATGGGCCAGTCCAACAAGGGCTGATCTGGGATGGTGTCAGCTACGTTTCCCACAACCATTGGGGGGGGCATAGGTTGCCCCGATTGGTCCTCCACACACGGGGCTCTAGGGACCCCCTGCAAATCCTGGCCACGTCCCCTACCGTGCCCACCACGCCCACCTTTTGGAGGTCGGCCACCTTTGCCTCCCTTACTGCTTGGTCGCCTCCCAACCATGGCACTGATGTTGTTGTGTGTATGGGAGTTGCAGTAAACAATTGTCCTGGGCAATTGGGGTGAAAGAGGTAGGGACTAGATGGAATTCACACCCTAGTGCTCTAGCAAGGCTGCATGTGACCCCTGAGGGAAGATGACGGGTCACGCAACGCACAGGCACCCCAAAAACAAAAGTACACATGCACGCAACCCCTGGTAGACCACGTGCGTGGAAAAATGAACCCGCACTATTCTGTGGCACCCAGAAACACAAAAATAAGCGTACGCGTGTTACACACAGCCTAAAATGACCTCTGAAGGGGTACGCGACACACGGGGGAAACCACAGTTGGAAAATACGTGTGCGATTCACCGTCTGCCTTGAAAAAGAACGTGAAAAAGACAAGCGTGTGCGCATTGGCAACACCCCCGCCAAAAGAAGAAAAGAACGCAGTCTGAGGAAACCGGGAGTATGAACTGGAAACGTTGTGAAGTAATCGCGTGTGAACCGACAAGAAGTACAAGAAACACCCGCTCGCTCTCCACAAAAAGCATGTACAAGAAAATAGCGTGATACCTTTTAAAACAGCCCACATATGCAATGTCACTTACGCGCATACGCGCTAAGGCTCTTTCCTCCAATAGCACAGTGACGTGCAGTTTTCTCATGTGCTGATTCACAATGCACCCGTGTTGTGGGTAACACCCGCGCGCGTAACGTCACTTACGCGCTAAGGGCCTTTCCTCGGATTTCACGCTGACGTGCACTTTTTTCACGTGCCAAATCACTCCGTATCAAGCTGGCCACGCGAAAACACATGGAAGACCACGCTCCTGCCCAAAAGGCCATTTTCCTGCCCCCAAGAGCCCCGAGCACGCTCCCACCAGCCATCTGCTGCTGCCTGCCTGCTGCCCACGTGCCCTGCTATTTTGTGCCTGCACGTCAGCCATCTGCAGGGGTCCAGTTGCTGTGTCCACCCCTGCTGGAACAGAAGACTCCCGACTGGGATACCATCTCACCACAGCCCAGCCCCAGGACCCAGTTGCCCAACCACGCCTGCCTCAGGGGTCGCCATGTCGGGGTAAACACCATCTGAGACCACTGGCGACCCCCAGCCAGAGAGGCAGAGGGCCACCAGCTTCAGTGAGAAGGAAGTTGGTGTCCTGGTGGAGCATGTCCTGGGGCATTATGATGCCCTCTTCGGAACATCACGTGCCAACAAGGAAGGACGGGAAAGGATCTGGGAGGACGCAGTGGTTGCCATCAACGCGAAGGGGGTGGCAACCCACGACATCAAGCACGTCCAGAAGCGCTGGGAGGACTTCAGGTCCAGGACCCTCTACAAGGCCCGGCGCCTCGCGAAGGCAGAGGATGCAGAGGGGTGCCGGGTCAGCATGAGCAACATCCAGATGAGGGTCCTGGAACGCATAGGCCCAGCGCTCCACGCCCAGATCCTTCGGAGGCAGACCCGTCTGGAGTTGAGCCATAAGTGGCCAAGCATTGCTGTGTGAGACAGGGCATGTTGCAGTGTGCTGGTAGTCTGATACTTGCCTGTATGTGTGACATAGCCCATGTATGGATGTGTGTGTGCAGGGACATCATGGTCATGCATGTGAGACCAGTAATGTGTGAACCACATGGATGGTGCATGTGTTCCAATGCAACATGGGGAGCTGTATGCGGAATGCACACATGAATGCATGCCAGTCTCTGTTCTAGGACATGGGGGCGGGGGGTGAGGGATGGGTGCTGCTCTCATGTACATGTATAGTGCACATGTGTGTGTGTCTGAGAAGTGTGTGTGTGACTTTGAAACGCCATGGATGCATGACACATGTCCGTGATGATGTGTAGATTCACTCATGCAGTGCGGTCACCGTTGTATCCACTGTGTCTATCCACTGAGTCTGTGGTGTACAAGCCATGATGCATGACCCTCCGGTGATGTGTGTGCATGGGATCAGTGTGAGCCATGATGCATGTGAGTTTGAAGGCAACATTTTGGTTAAAAGAGGCCCTTGTACATGGATGCTGATGTTGATTGCAGGCGCCGTGTCTGTTTCTGCATGTGCGTTGCCTGCATTCACCCATGTATTGTGAAGGGACAGGATGCAAGTGACATTTGACAGAGCCACTCATGTGTTATTGCTTCCTGTCTAGGGGAATATTGTACTGTACCCTGATGCTTGTGTTCTATGTCTCCCTCTACGCAGCGTCAAGTGAAGAAGAGGGCGGAGACGGCGCTGTGGAGCCAAGTGGTGGGGATGCCTCCACCGGGTGGCGACGCAAGGCCCAGCCACCCTCCCAGGAATTGCCATCATCCGAGAGCGAGGGGACTGGTGCCGCGTCTGCCACTACGGCTGTAACGGAAGGGCCGGGTGAGCCCCCACAGGGGCTTGCAATGGCGGAAGACGGTGTGGAGACATCCAGGTTGGTGGTCTCCACGGAGGAGGAGGAGCCCACTACTGAGCCGCACATGGGGCCTGGTGGGGGTAGTACCACTGGTGCAAGTGGTGCAGTCCAGGGCCAGGGTCAGGAGGCAGCACAGGTCACCACGGAGGGCCCTGTGCATGTCGTTGTCCTTGACCCTGTGACTTGTGACTGCACCACCATGCACCAGCAGGGATGCCACGTCCCAGGCCCGTCCTCAGATAGGGGGGAGTGCCACGTCATCTGCCTCTCCACTACCTGCAGACGAGGGGTCCCATGACCGTATGGGCTCCGTCCTGGTTGGAGTCGTGTCGCGCACGTGTGACATTCGTGATGACGTGCGTGCTTCCTGGGTGGAGAACGCACGCCATCATGAACAGCAGCGTTGCGACGTGGCACTGTTGGGAGAGGCCCTGGTCGGTGGGTTCCTACATATGTCGCGCACTCTGGCAGACCTCTCCTCCTCTGTGGAGACTATGCGCCAGTCATTCTCCCTGCCGTCTTCCGGCCCAGATTCCACCAGGGCCCCCTGTGGACCTGGCCTGACCAAAACAGCCAGCTTGGTGGAGATCCCATCCCTGCCACAGTCGGGAGTCGGCGGTCCAGCAGGGGTGGACACCACAACAACTGGAGACCAGCTGATGGAGGATGTGCAGGCATCATCGGACAGGGCACATGGACAGCAGCAGCAGGCTCTAGGTGGGAGCAATGATGGCTCAGGGCCATCGACATCAGAGGGACAGGCATCGGCCAGAGGGCAGGAGGACCCTGGAATGGGTGCGTCTTCCGTGTGGCTGCGGTTGGGCCGGCGTATAGATGCGGAGCAGCGGCGGGCAGAAGAGGCACAGCTCACAATGGTCAGGGCGGAAAACTCCATGCGGAGGGCACTGAGGCGGGCCGAGTGCCTCGAGGCTATTCGCAGGGAGTTGGAGTCCAACATGGCATCGTCCCTGCGAACCCTCGGGCCATGGAAGAGGACCGTCTCCAGGACATTTATTAGGTCGTTTTTTCCATAGGTTTCTGTTCTTTCGTTGGGCTCATGGACCCTTGACAATTAATTGTACATAGTTGGACAATGGATTTATTTGAACTTTTTCTTTGGATTTCACCATGGATTAATGGATTTTATTTTTTTCCTTTCCTTTGGATTTGCTTTGGTGGAGGGAGAGTTTGCACTATTTTTCTTTTGGATTTCTTTGGATTGGTAATACTTTTCATGTACTCATCTTTTGGACATGCTTTTTATTTCAGGTTTGCAATTTTTTTATGCTTTCATTTCATTGCTTTATTTTTGTCCATAATACATTATGATATTTTACTTCCATGTGAGTAATTCTCTCTTTGAGTTCATGCATGTGAAAATGTGGGTTTACACAATCAATGCCAACCAGTGTGTGTGTGTGACGGACAAGTGTTGATGTACATAGTTGACTTTTGGTTTGTGTCTTGAGTTAGGTATGTCAGTGTGGGGTGGATTAGGAAATCATTGCGTCTCAAGACTGGGGTGGCGTGCTGTGGTATTTTGTTGGAGATGTGGGCCATGCTTGTGCATCTTTATGTCATGTAGGGGGGGGGACATGATTCAGGGCTTGAGGCTCACTGCTGGGTGGGTGGGGGTGCTGGGGGACCTGAGTCGGGGCCTGCTGGCAGGTGCCCGTCAATGCTAGGTGGGTGGGGGTGCTGGGGGGCATGAGTCAGGGCCTGCTGGCAGGTGCCCCTCACTGCTGGGGGGTGGGGGTGCTGGGGGACCTGAGTCGGGGCCTGCTGGCAGGTGCCCGTCACTGCTGGGGGGTGGGGGTGCTGGGGGACATGAGTCGGGGCCTGCTGGCAGCTGCCCCTCATTGCTGGGTGGGTGGGGGTTCTGGGGGACATGAGTCGGGGCCTGCTGGCAGGTGCCCATCAATGCTGGGTGGGTGGGCGTGCTGGGGGACATAAGTCGGGGCCTGCTGGCAGGTGCCCGTCAATGCTGGGTGGATGGGGGTGCTGGGAGACATGAGTCGGGGCCTGCTGGCAGCTGCCCCTCACTGCTGGTTGGTGGGGGTGCTGGGGGACATGAGTCGGGGCCTGCTGGCAGGTGCCCGTCAATGCTGGGTGGGTGGGGTTGCTGGGGGACATGAGTCAGGGCCTGCTGGCAGGTGCCCGTCACTGCTGGGGGGTGGGGGTGCTGGGGGACATGAGTCGGGGCCTGCTGGCAGCTGCCCCTCACTGCTGGGTGGGTGGGGGTGCTGTGGGACATGAGTCAGGGCCTGCTGGCAGGTGCCCGTCAATGCTGGGTGGGTGGGGGTGCTGGGGTACATGAGTCGGGGTCTGCTGGCAGCTGCCCCTCACTGCTGGGTGGGTGGAGGTGCTGGGGGACATGAGTCGGGGCCTGCTGGCAGGTGCCCGTCAATGGCGGGTGGGTGGGGGTGCTGGGGGACATGAGTCGAGGCCTGCTGGCAGGTGGCCATCAATACTGGGTGGGTGGTGGTGCTGGGGGACATGAGTCAGGGCCTGAGGCTCACTGCTGGGTGGGTGGGGTTGCTGGGGGACATGAGTCGGGGCCTGCTGGCAGGTGCCCGTCAATGCTGGGTGGGTGGGGGTGCTGGGGGACATGAGTCGGAGCCTGCTGGCAGCTGCCCCTCACTGCTGGGGGTGCTGGGGGACATGAGTCGGGGCCTGCTGGCATGTGCCCATCAATGCTGGATGGGTGGGGGTGCTGGGGGACATGAGTCAGGGCCTGAGGCTCACTGCTGGGTGGGTGGGTGTGCTGGGGGACATGAATCGGGGCCTGCTGGCAGGTGCCCGTCAATGCTGGGTTGGTGGGGGTGCTGGGGGACATGAGTCGGGGCCTGCTGGCAGCTGCCCCTCACTGCTGGGGGGTGGGGGTGCTGGGGGACATGAGTTGGTGATCACTAGTGCAAGGTGACATGTGGGCTAGCTGGGGAGCATGCCCATGGTGGATGGGCTGCATGCGGGACATGACCAAGCGTGCTGGGTAGTCCCCTGTGGTGTGGGCTGCCTGCAGGGGCCGTGGAGGGGGTAGAGGGCACACCTGGAGGACCCACAATTCACGTGTGGGACTCCCCACGCACCCCACTGGATACACGTACCCCGCTCTGACAGCGAAATCGCGTGTGAAACTCCCCGTGAACCCCAGTAATACACGTACCCCGCTCGCACAGGGCCAATCGCGTGTGAAACTTCCCGCGAACCCCCGAAATACACATACCCCGCTCGGACAGGGCCAATCGCGTGTGAAACTTCCCGCGAACCCCCGAAATACACATACCCCGCTCGCACAGGGCCAATCGCGTGTGAAACTTCATCTTTTGGACATGCTTTTTATTTCAGGTTTGCAATTTTTTTATGCTTTCATTTCATTGCTTTATTTTTGTCCATAATACATTATGATATTTTACTTCCATGTGAGTAATTCTCTCTTTGAGTTCATGCATGTGAAAATGTGGGTTTGCACAATCAATGCCAACCAGTGTGTGTGTGTGACGGACAAGTGTTGATGTACATAGTTGACTTTTGGTTTGTGTCTTGAGATAGGTATGTCAGTGTGGGGTGGATTGGGAAATCATTGCGTCTCAAGACTGGGGTGGCGTGCTGTGGTATTTTGTTGGAGATGTGGGCCATGCTTGTGCATCTTTATGTCATGTAGGGGGGGGACATGATTCAGGGCTTGAGGCTCACTGCTGGGTGGGTGGGGGTGCTGGGGGACCTGAGTCGGGGCCTGCTGGCAGGTGCCCGTCAATGCTAGGTGGGTGTGGGTGCTGGGGGACATGAGTCAGTGCCTGCTGGCAGGTGCCCGTCAATACTGGGTGGGTGGGGGTGCTGGGGGACATGAGTCAGGGCCTGCTGGCAGGTGCCCCTCACTGCTGGGTGGGTGGGCGTGCTGGGGGACATGAGTCAGGGCCTGCTGGCAGGTGCCCCTCACTGCTGGGGGGTGGGGGTGCTGGGGGACATGAGTCAGGGCCTGCTGGCAGCTGCCCCTCACTGCTGGGTGGGTGGGGGTTCTGGGGGACATGAGTCGGGGCCAGCTGGCAGGTGCCCGACAATGCTGGGTGGGTGGGGGTGCTGGGGGACATGAGTCAGGGCCTACTGGCAGGTGCCCCTCACTGCTGGGGGGTGGGGGTGCTGGGGGACATTAGTCGGGGCCTGCTGGCAGCTGCCCCTCATTGCTGGGTGGGTGGGGGTGCTGGGGGACATGAGTCGGGGCCTGCTGGCAGGTGCCCATCAATGCTGGGTGGGTGGGGGTGCTGGGGGACATAAGTCAGGGCCTGCTGGCAGGTGCCCGTCAATGCTGGGTGGATGGGGGTGCTGGGAGACATGAGTCGGGGCCTGCTGGCAGCTGCCCCTCACTGCTGGTTGGTGGGGGTGCTGGGGGACATGAGTCGGGGCCTGCTGGCAGGTGCCCGTCACTGCTGGGGGGTGGGGGTGCTGGGGGACATGAGTCGGGGCCTGCTGGCAGCTGCCCATCACTGCTGGGTGGGTGGGGGTGCTGTGGGACATGAGTCAGGGCCTGCTGGCAGGTGCCTGTCAATGCTGGGTGGGTGGGGGTGCTGGGGTACATGAGTCGGGGCCTGCTGGCAGCTGCCCCTCACTGCTGGGTGGGTGGAGGTGCTGGGGGACATGAGTCGGGGCCTGCTGGCAGGTGCCCGTCAATGGCGGGTGGGTGGGGGTGCTGGGGGACATGAGTCAGGGCCTGAGGCTCACTGCTGGGTGTTTGGGGTTGCTGGGGAACATGAGTCGGGGCCTGCTGGCAGGTGCCCGTCAATGCTGGGTGGGTGGAGGTGCTGGGGGACATGAGTCGGAGCCTGCTGGCAGCTGCCCCTCACTGCTGGGGGTGCTGGGGGACATGAGTCGGGGCCTGCTGACATGTGCCCGTCAATGCTGGGTGGGTGGGGGTGCTGGGGGACATGAGTCAGGGCCTGAGGCTCACTGCTGGGTGGGTGGGTGTGCTGGGGGACATGAGTCGGGGCCTGCTGGCAGGTGCCCGTCAATGCTGGGTTGGTGGGGGTGCTGGGGGACATGAGTCGGGGCCTGCTGGCAGCTGCCCCTCACTGCTGGGGGGTGGGGGTGCTGGGGGACATGAGTTGGTGATCACTAGTGCAAGGTGACATGTGGGCTAGCTGGGGAGCATGCCCATGGTGGATGGGCTGCATGCGGGACATGACCAAGCGTGCTGGGTAGTCCCCTGTGGTGTGGGCTGCCTGCAGGGGCCGTGGAGGGGGTAGAGGGCACACCTGGAGCACCCACAATTCACGTGTGGGACTCCCCACGCACCCCACTGGATACACGTACCCCGCTCTGACAGCGAAATCGCGTGTGAAACTCCCCGTGAACCCCAGTAATACACGTACCCCGCTCGCACAGGGCCAATCGCGTGTGAAACTTCCCGCGAACCCCCGAAATACACATACCCCGCTCAGACAGGGCCAATCGCGTGTGAAACTTCCCGCGAACCCCCGAAATACACATACCCCGCTCGCACAGGGCCAATCGCATGTGAAACTTCATCTTTTGGACATGCTTTTTATTTCAGGTTTGCAATTTTTTTATGCTTTCATTTCATTGCTTTGATATGATATTTTACTTCCATGTGAGTAATTCTCTCTTTGAGTTCATGCATGTGAAAATGTGGGTTTGCACAATCAATGCCAACCAGTGTGTGTGTGTGACGGACAAGTGTTGATGTACATAGTTTCTCTCCTTTATCTTTAGCATGGCGATTTGCAAAATATCTAGCCATAATCAAAATCTGGGCAGCAGTTAGAGTTGTCCATGTAGACTCATAGGTTTGTATGTCATGTTTTAATAAGTAGGTATACTGTTGCTTCACACATGTACATACGCCAAAAATAATCTGTTTGATACAGAGATGTAGTTAAATCCAACTCAAATTTTATTGTTGAGTGGTAAACATGTAATTCAGTTGGCGCTCTGTGATAACACGTGTTTCGGCATACACTATGCCTTCGTCAAATCAGGGCAAATCTACAGTAAACCACATTGTTTTCTTTAGTATTCAAATCAAAGTTGAAAAGAAAATGAAAAAGAAAAAGAAAAAAACAGGATTGTATACAAATTAGGTAATGACATTTTTGGAAAGTGTTGGCAAATTGTTATCGATTCATTATGTCATTTGGTCAGTACAAATACGTTCAATACAGTTACAGAAGTATATGCCCAACCATATACCATATGTTCCATACAACTATCATATTAGAATACATGAAAACAACTGATCTATATCTCCCAATGTGAGTGGACCTGTTTAAAGCAGCTGGCCTGTCTGGGTGTACAACTGTTCTGTCTAATATCTGGATATTCCTTAGTAAAGGACAGTAGTTCCATACAGTTCCAAGGGACATGAACCTGGTATGTCGGAATATCAGTGGCAAACCCAGACACTATTGCAGGACAGAACTTTACATCCTTGACTGCTCTGTCAATTTCCTCTTAATCATCTGGCAGGGGATATACTTCATCCCTATCATTTATCTTTTTATGAAATTTCCACATTTGTTTGCACAGCCTCTGTCCTAATGCAAATGCAAGCATATCTCGTTCCTGGAGCACATATACTTTCACTTGCTCCACTCCTTCTACCCCATTTTTAATCCATGCTCCTAGTACCTTTTATGCAGTTTTCATGCCCTGGGTTGTAATCCTGCAAGTATGAGGTTGCGAAGAGACCACCTTGTCACTAGGTAGTTGATAGGGGGTTTGGGAAGGTATTTTAACCATTAAACATTCTAACCATGGATCTGTCTCATCTTCTAAAGTCATTTTTGATTTGAGTGCCGAGGCTGAGGGGGGTCCACGACAGAGATATTAAGCTCATCCGAAGATTCTGAAACAATTCAAATTTTTAATCTGGCTAAGATCGCGCTGTCTAAAGCAGAAACTTCATTGCTCACAAAAGGCTTGTCATTTGTGCCAACGGCCCAAACAGATTGGTACGACACCGAAATGGAGATTCGCACCTTCCTAAGAAAAGTGAGATTGAGAACCTTCTTCAATGAACACAACTTGGAAGAAGAAGAAACAGAAGAAGGTTCAGGCTTACACAACCCGTCGACCTTTTACCCCATCTGACTACCAAATTCCAAATGAACTTCGAACGATGTGTCCTGAACGATTTTGATCGCCTACGGAAGCAAACCAGCAAAATCAAACATAACCTATCCCTTGCTGAGAAACAGGCACTAACATCGCTACAAAATAACAAAAATATCATCATCAAACCAGCAGATAAAGGCAGAGGCCTAGTGATTATAACTATGAACCAATATAAAAATATGGCCCTAGGACTACTCAATGACCCAGAAAGTTGCATAACACTTCGAAAAGATCCCACTCGGGAAATATCCCAAGAAATTTCAGAATCTGTAAATTTTGCATTACAGCGTGATTGGATATCGAAAAAAGAAGCAGAAATCCTCATAATACCTAAGGGTAGGACCCCTTGTTTCTACTCTCTGCCTAAAATACATAAAGACCCTCTAAACCCACCGGGACGCCCCATAGTCTCAGGATGTGGTTCAATCAATGAACCACTATGCAAATTTATAGACACTTTTTTGCAACCAATAAGCATCAATACTCCAGTAGTACTACCTTCGGGATACTATGCACACAATAACAATATTTGAAGACCTGGAATTTAATCCAACCGAACAACTTTTAGTCAGCATGGACATAAAATCCTTATACACCAGTATCCTCCAGGAAGACGCCATTGAGTGCATAAGGGAGTGGTTAACTACTGATCCTCCTAATACAAGGACCCCTGCGAACTTCATAGTGGAACTCATGAGCATTGCACTCCGACGAAACTTTTTTACTTTCGACAATACTACCTACCTGCAAACAAAAGGCATCACAATGGGTGCGGCCTTTGCGCCTAGTTTGGCCATTTTGTTCATGGCTAAATTTGAGAGGGACTTTGTATTTTCTAACACCAACAATTGGCAAACTCACATTAGCCACTGGCATCGTTACATCGATGATGTTATTTTCATCTGGACTGGTAGCCTACCTGAACTCACCAACTTTTGGATCTGGCTCAATACCTGCAACCTGATATCCAGTTCACCATGGAACAAAACAACTCTGAAATAAAATTCCTGGACTTAACAATTCACTCCAAAGATGCAAGACTAACATGTGACCTATATCGTAAAACTACAGCGCGCAACACTCTATTACACTACACCAGCAACCATCCGGCCCATACCAAAAACAACTTAACATATGGACAATTTTTACATATACGTCGGAACTGCTCCTCCCCTGAAGACTACAAGCAACACGCACAACATCTGACCACGCGCTTAACAGCACGAGGCTATCCGAAAAAACAGCTAGATCAAGCTAACAAACGTGCCCGGAGCTGGAATCGAGATACACTTCTCCAACTACATCAAGAGAACACAGGCCCTCAAGACGAACGATTAACCTGTGTAGTTACTTTTGGAGCCCACACCTCGAGAATCAAACAGATCATCAATAAGCACTGGCACATAGCCCGGCTGAACCTACCTGAGGACCCTGCGCCCAGATTTGCCTACAAACGAGGCAAAAACTTAAAGGAATACCTTGTCCACTCATTATTTCAACCAGTTCCAAATGTCACTCGTACTCTTCAACCTCTATATGGCCATCATCCCTGTGGAAATTGCGTTGCCTGCCAATTTACTAAGAAAATGAGTTTCTTCTTAATTGGCACACGAAAATGGACACTTCGGGACCTCACAAACTGTAAGAGTCAAAATGTTATCTACTGCATGGAGTGGCTCTGCGGTCTTAGATATATTGGTCAAACTACACGAGCAGTCAATACCAGAATATCGGAACACAGGTCCAAAATTCGCTGTAAAAACCTATCAGCGCCCTTGGTTGAACATTTCCTGTCTGCCAACCACACTCCTAACAGCATTCTGTGTGGGTGGTAGAGAAAGTCAAGGGAGGACCTGATATTCATCACAGCCTCATGAAGAAAGAAGCACGATGGATCCATAGGCTGGACACATATCATGGTGGTCTTAATGAGATTTTCCAACCTTTGTTATAAATGTTCACAATGCTGGCTCGAGGACTCTCTGGCCCTCATTACAACCCCGGCGCTAAACCATGGCGCTATTAGCACCATGGTTGGTGCCGGTGTTGTAACGATTCCGCCATGGTGGAATGGGGAAATACCGCCCCATTCCAAGGTTGGCAGGGCGGTAATTCCCCATGCCGCCATGGCCCTTCCCCATTCCCATTTTTGCCCCATAGGGCTCAATGGGACTGGGGAAGGCGCTAATTACGGCACCGTAAATTACGGTGCCGTAATTTGCTCCTAGGTCCCTTTGCTTGTTGGTTTTTTGACGCCTGCTAAAAGTAGGCGTTAAAGTGCCACCCGCAAAGGGACCTCGTAATCAGGCGTTAAGGGTTTAACAGCGCTGATACCTTTTATGGCACCGTTAACCCCTTAACGCCTGGGTTGTAATGAGGGCCTCTCTCTTCAACCATTTGCTATTTGCAACAACCTCTGAATCACCTCATTATCTCCAAAAAATGTTGGGATGTAGCAAGCAAACTCACATTACCACTTATCTCACCCACACTCTGGGGCCACAGGCCTCCCTGCCCTTCATTATTTATTGACATATTTCAGTTGAGACGAATAAGCTGACAAGCAACTAATTCAAACACTTCTTTTGTGTTTGGTCCACAATTCATAACTCACCTCATTCTGCCTACAGTGCTTGCCAGACATCCTTAAGCGTTTTTTAATTGTACCGCTCAATCGCATTCACTGTCTATTGTATACTTGACAATTCGCAAGAACTCGTCAGGGAGCATGCGCGGTTACCATGACAATGAGTGTATGCACATCACTCGGGCTAACGCGCACGCGTGGCTTCCTCAGCAACTAGCACAACGCTAGACTAAAGCGGCACGCAGCCCCACACTTCTGTATTCCCGGAAGCTCGGCTACCGTGACAACGAGTGTATACACACTACTCAGGCTACCGTGCATGTGTGGTTTCCGCAGCAACTAGCATAACGCTAGACCGACGCGGCGCGCAGCCCCATACTTACGCATTCCCGGAGGCTCGTTAGTGCGATCCAGTCGCACTCAGGCAGAGCAGACTCAAGCGGCTGCCGTCTCTCGTGCCGCACTGAAACAACAAGGTGAGCCGTGGGTCACCTGACCGTGCACGCACACTTGTTACTCTGGTCTTCTTGATCAGTTCACGTGTGCGCGCCGGTCCGCACTTCCCCCTTCTTTCAATCTGCTGATGTATCATTCTCACGGCACCTAATTCCAGCTCGCAGGCAGCATGAGAATCATCCGCACACGGATAAGCTTGAGACCCATAATTCACATCTTTCAAAACACAACATTGGGTGTTTGCTCTCTCAGCATGTAGTTAACTACATTTCGAGTACCTGACACCAGTAGCCCTGACTTCTTGAACACTATGATAGTCACTTATATGGGCCACTCACCTTCGGTTTGTCCTTTACTATTTAATGCACCAGCCCCCAGCGGAGCGACTATAAATCTCATAAAGTTCCAACAAAAAAAGTTTAGAATGTTCGATCCTGCCCCTACACCAATTTTTCTCCCCCCTTTCCCTTTTTCCGAATTTACTTCTATGCACTCACCACCACCCAAACTCAAATGTGGCTGCGGTATCCGTGCACTACTTACCTTTTGATCTTGATGCCATGATTGTTACGATGGCTTACCGTCACCAATAGCTGTCCTCCATGACTTCCCCTTTTTACAGCCTCGAGATCACCTGTGAAACTTCTGCATTCACTGTGAAGTTTATTCACTCGACCCAGCGACTGCACAACTGGCCCTGGCGTCTGGCGACTTTCTCTCTATCCAATGCATGGGCGCACCAATGCGCTTGAGATAATACGCACCGGCAAGTAAGTTTCCCAACCGGTAGCCATGAGAACTAACTCAGTATTACTTTATGCCCCATTAATTAGGGCATTCGTGGCTCACAACTCACTCATATTACACCAATGTTATCTTATACAGGGTCCCTGACTCGGAGCCCTGATGAAGGTGGGCTGTACATCCACATTTGACCGCCGAAACGTGACGATTACAGGGAACAGTGATCTATCTGTACTACAGCCTGTTGGAACTTCCGCTACCAACTACCATTTAATCACGTTCACGTTGGCAATTGATCAGATATCTTGCATCGAAAGACCCTGCATAACTCATTGACTCTCTTATCAAAAAACTCTAGCCCCACTAATGAAGAACTAATGTACCAAAGAAGGGGGTTTCATGATGCAATGAATTTTTCACTAAATTACACATGCATGTATATTTTGTTTTTGCTCTTTGTTATTGAACTCAATTTGAAGCATTATTCGTTTTGAGCTGTTTGATTATGTTCCAAATAGATGAAACTTGTCTGTATTACCTGTTTATAACTTGTCTAAAAATCTGCTGATGTCTTTTACTCTTATTCTTAAAATACATTTTTTATCAACTTTTGGTTTAAATGTTGTACTGTTTTGTTGAACTGTTTAGAACCAACCTCCCGAGTCGGTGGTAAAGATTTATTGAGCTGCTGATTTATTTTGGGATTGCTAGAATTAAGCAACTCACTACTGTTCTAAATAGCCCGAGATATCAGGCCAAATAATTGTTTTGTCCTGCTTCTCTTGAATCCCTGTGGTTATAGTTACAACAGCGAGGGTACTCTTCTAGTTTTTTAGAGGCTGAGGGGTAAGCCTTGGCTACATACACACCCTTTATCCTCATTGTATCTTCACAATCTCCCTCATCCCAATCTTTTTTCATCTCTTTCTGATCGTATGCGCGTGCTTTGTACTGGGAATTGCAGGTCAGCGTTGTCGGCAGTGCATTCATGCCATTTTTTTCAGAAACATCACTATGCCCAAGCCTTTTCTAATCATTAATTACCGACCTGGCGTTCCCTCCAGTGGGCTAGACACATGTTTTTCCAACACATGTTGCCTCTTACAACATTTTAATCCCATTTTTGTTTACTTTGGCTAGTTGCTTTGTCTACTTACTTTGTGATCACAAAGGTGCATTGATAATGTCTCACTTAAATGCAGTGTGTCCACAATCAATGCAATCTACAAGCTCATTTCATGATTCATTCATGCCATGGTTTCTAATTTTATATACACCAAGGGCCTCATTACGAGTATGGAGGCAGCCATGCCCTTATTAAGGCATTCCAGTACCGGGTTCTCTGAATGAGGAATTACTGGGTCATTCCAATCTTGGAGGACCCGGTAATTCCTCATGCACAAAACCAATCCCCATTCCCACTTGAGCCCCCATAGGGCTCAATGGGAATGGGGGTGGAGCTAATAACGGGCCCGTTATTGCTCCTTGGTCCCCTTGCGGGACCCGGAAAGGACGTCTGGTACCTCGTAATCAGGCATCCTTCATTACAGGAGCGCAAGCCTCGTAATGAGGCCCCAAGGGTATATTCATTACCAATATGTTTCCTATAGAAACATTATATTACATATTCAACTGTGTTTCCCTATGGCTCATTAACAATATGCTTATACAGGGAACACAGCACTACATGTCCAAGTGTGCTTCCCTATTGTTTATTCACAGTATGCTTTCACAGGGAACACATCACTACATATCCAAGTGTATTTCTCTATATATCATTTAACAGTATGCTTCCTGTAGGACTTCCCAGGGCTTCACCACAAATGTAATTCCTCTTTTCACAAAGACAGGGGATACTCAGTTGCAGAGATCACATGTCAAACAGGTCGGCTGGTGAAAGAAAGTGTGGCTGCTAGGAAAGTTTCTTGTCCTGATAACAGCAGTGCACTCCACCCCTGACTCCGCCTTTGTCTACTATCCGACAGTGGCAGGTTAGTCCAACAGGATCTTTCTGCAATGAGGTCCCATCTGGGGTGCCACTTGTAAACTATTTATAATAATAATAACTAACTAACTAACTAACTAAGGAATTTCTTGTATAGTGCAATCACTCACCCAAAGGTCTCAGGGTGCGTACATAAACGAATACAAACACATAACACTAAAATACCAGAGAGGAGAGAAGAAAGTAGCTGCCGTGGGTCATGGCGACTAACAAATCCTGAGGGGAAGCCAGTGATCTTAAGGCACAAGTGGGGATTTAAGCATCAAAAAGAAAGGTCTTAAGACGTTTTCTGAATTGTTGCAGTGTCGTGGACTGTTTAAGATGAAGAGGGATTGTGTTCCAGTTCTTAGGGCCCCAGGCCACAAAACTTGCTTCACCCAATTTCTTCAAGAGGGTATGTGGTTGTGCCAATAGCAGAAGACTGTTTGAGCGTAGCGTACGCTTAGGAAGCGCTGTCTGGAGCCTAGTTTTTAGATATTCCGGGACTTTGGCTGAGAGGCATTTAAAGACTATTACTAATCCTTTGAATTTAAGCCGCTGCTCGATAGAGAGCCAGTGTAGCTTTTTACAATGCTTTGTAATGTGAGTTTGATGACTTAGGCCACACACAGCTTGAACAGCTCCGTTCTGTATAGTTTGGAGACTCCTAACATTTCTTTTAGAGGTGCCTATCAGGAGGCTATTGCAGTAGTCTAACTTGGTATTAACTATGGCTGCTGCAATGGATGCTCTATTGGCTTCGGACAAATATGGTCTTATTTGCCATAAAAGATGTGTAAAGAAGCTGCATGATGACTTGAGGTAGGATACATGCTTCTGAAAAGTCATGTGAGTATCAAAGTAAACTCCCAGTGTCTTTACGGAGTCTGATACATGAATGTTGTTACCGCCAATTACAAAAGCAGAGTAATCTGGGTCCATATTTTTATGCCTAAACGGTGTACTAATAGACAGCAGCTCTGTTTTTTTGTCATTTAGGGCAAGAGAGTTAAGAGCCATCCATTTTTGAATGGTATCATAGATTTAATTTACAGTAGCTAGATCGTCCTTGTAGACCCCAGATAGTTTAATCACTATCTGCGTGTCGTCGGCGTAATTAGCAAATTGTATGCCCATTGATTTTAGCAGATCACATAGGCATTTGATGTAAATATTAAAAAGTAGTGGGGATAAGCAAGATCCCTGAGGGACGCCACATGTCACAGGAATTTTTAGAGATTTAAAAGATCCCTTTGCGACACACGCATTCCTGGGTCCCAGGAAAGATTTTAGCCAGCGTACTGCTTCGGGAGAGCATAGGCCGGTTTTTTGGAGTCTTTCGGCTAGTAGTTCGTGATCGACCAAGTTGAACGCAGAGGAAAGATCCAGCAAGATCAACAGAGCAGAATTGCCCTGCTCAAGTATTTCTGTTATATTGGCCTTAAGCTCTAACAGCGCCGTCTCCATTCCATGATTGGCTCTAAAACCGGACTGTTCCCTGGCCAGAATGTTATTATTTTCGACAAATTTCTCCAGCTGTACATAAGCTATTTTGTCCAATATTTTAAGTATAAAAGGAACATTTGTGATGGGACGATAATTCTCAGAAAACTCTATTTTCTTGAGTCTAGCAAAATAATGAAGCACCCTAACAGAGTATTAGTTTCTTTATGCTCAGCGAGCAAGAGTTTATTTTTTACCAGCTGCAGCTATTTACTCAGTGAGGTGTAAAGACACCCTCTGAGCTTAACTCTCGTCTCTCTTCCATTCATAAAGCATGGATATATACAAGCTGGAACATAGATTGTATTTCAACAGTCATTGACTTTGCTATAATTGAACTGCAGCATGGGTCTCACATTTCCCTCTACAGCTGCTCCTATATATTTTAACATTCTTAGTATGTGCTCCAAACCCTAAGACCAACAGCTGTGACCTGGCAAGGACATTCTGTGTGTCTGCATGCTGAAGCCCTTTAAAACATGTTCGCAGTACTGTTTCAGAAGAGAATTGATGTTAAACACTTGCAAAAACTACAAATATAATGCTTATTGCTAACAATATGCTAGGTACAGGTACCCCTCATGTAATCCTAGACCATATTAGGGAGTGGGAAGATGACTTAGCATCACCCACCATCTGCTCCCAGGCCCTTAACCCCCTAGAAAAAGTGCTGACTGCACTCAATTTCTTTGCAACTGGTTCCTTCCAGCGAACCACATTAATAGTTGGTAGGATATCCAAGGCCACACAATCCCTCTTTATGGACCAGGCATTGTCATGGATAACAGCACGTGCATGTGTGCGCAAGCACAAATATATGCCCCAAACACTGTATGGAAAGGCAGACAGTGATCCAGGAATTCTAAGCAGCCGCACACTTCCCCCGTGTAGTAGGTGCAATTGATTGAACAACGCATGTTGCGCTATGCCCCCCGATTGACAGAGCACATCTATCGGAATGCTAATGGAATCGTCATGGAAGTGTATGCCAATTTTCTGGGCAACACACATGATAGTTACATCTTCCGGCAGACACGACTGCACTGGGCCCTGACATCTGGAAAACCTGGCAATGCATGGCTCATTTGTGAGTATGAACTGTCAAGCACATGCATGCATGTGACACACTGAACAACATCCCCTGACAATAAATACCAATAACAAACATCTACACATTTTCAGGGGACAGTGCCTACCCGCTGTCAACATTCATGATGACACCAATTCGGAATCCTGCTACACCAGCTGAGGTAAGATACAATTCAGCACATTTAGCCACTTGGGCCACATATACTGGAGCGCACATTCAGGAGGCTGAAGTCATGGTTTTGCTCCCTTGACCACTCTGGTGAGGTTTTGCTATTAGCACCACCAATAGTATGTAAATCATTGTGGCAGCATGTGTACTGCGCAATGTTGCCACACAATATGGTGTGCTAGTGGAAATGCAGGTAGGACACCGCCCACACCCACAGGCACCACCCTTCCCCTTGGTTGGCCAAAGGGCATGTGGCGAGGCTGCATGCACTGAGCTGGTGCAAATATACTTCACATACAAACCTGCCCCTGTAGAGCACACAAAGTGAGGCCACATCCCAGGTGCCATTCAATGATTAATTGGGGCCTATCCTCTGTGCCCATAACAACACCCTGAGAATGTGTGTCTGGGAGAGGCAAATCGTGTTTATCCATTAGACATAAAACAACATGCACAAACAGTTCTCTAGATAGGATTTGCAAGTGGGAGTATTGTACTCCCTATTTTTCAAAGTTGGGAGTACAGTGGTTTTGGAGGCATTCAAAATGTAAGTACAGTTCACAAATGAGAGAAATTCATAAGCAAGTACAAATATGGTGTAACTGAAAAACTGCATTTACTTGGAAACATTAATATCTTAGCACCTATATATATATGTACATCACAAGCTACATGTTTACTTCTTCCAATTAGGCAGTTAAAATACTATTGTCTTCCTGTGGTACTATGTGCACTACTGGCCCAAACCTATCCATGTCACTGTGAGGGTGAAAGCAGGGACGCACGATTCCACATGTGCTTTCCATATTTTGTGTTGGGAGTATTTGTACTCCATATTTTCATTTCCAGTGAGTATTTGCCAATTTGTAAGGGAAAAATGTGACTGATACATCCTAATCTGTATGGCTGTGTACAAGTCAGCAACACAGTAATAGCAACTGTAACCAAAAGTGTCTATGTAGTCCACCAAAAGGCACAAGCAACAAAGTTCCTGACCACTGTCACTTGGACACCAACAACTATTCTGCATGTAGACCCCAAACTACACACATGGGTCCACAAGTAGGAAGGCATAGTACAAAATGGAAATGAGCAACAAACACGTGAGGACTCCCCTGGACACCCTATGCATGTTCCACAACAATATAACAGTTGAGCGGCCAGCTCATTCGATGACAAGCATGCTCGCAACACACAGTCACATCAAAATAGTCATGCAGATTTTGAAAAATGCAAGTGCACTGCAAGAAAGATGCACATGTCTCCTCACACCTTTTCCCTTGTGAGCCTGCGCCAGCTGGACCCTGGAATGCATGGATGTGCCCATCTGTAGGCTTGCAAACCACCCAACTCTGATTCTGTGTTCCGTGCACGCAAACAACAACAAAGTCCCCTTCAATTGCAGCATGCCTCTGTGGAGAAAAGCAATGCACGATCATGGCAGGCAACACATCCGTGCACCCAATTAAATGGGAACCAGTTCATCAAATGTTTTACCTTGAAAACGACCTAGTGTCGAAACACGTGTCGGCTGAGATATGAGAATACATTTTGAACGGAATGAATAATGAAGATTGAATTTTTACTTTTCGACATTTACCAAACTGTGTTTTGTATAGATAATTTCTGTCATATAACGTATTGATTAGCGCATACTACTTATAGGCTCAGCGTGGCTCACCGGCAATATCCATCTCTACATGCACCCAAATACACTGCAATATATGCCCCCCCTGAGTGCCATGCAACAAATGCAAACAAGAACTCACCAGCCACGCATCACCATGTATCCCTGCACCCATGCAGCCAGATCCGGCCACCTCATGCCAACGCAATATGAACACCCCACCCAGTGACACCATACACACCCACAACACCTACACTGCCTGCCCCCCAGAATGCCATGCAGTGAAGGACCAGGTAACACTTAACCCATGTCATGGTGATGGGACATTGTGAATATTCTGATCTGGCCACAGTCAGTATTACACTGAGAGGACTCCCAAAAAGCGACCAATGAGAGGTCCCAATGCCACAATATGGCATCCCCTGATTAATGTGGCAGTGTGACAGTGCAGTAAACACTGGCAGGGTAGCCAATGATGTAAAGTCCAAGACGATGTGATCCAAAAATATCACCAATTGCATAGAAGGCAGGATCAGGCAGAAGGCAGCTGTTCACAGCGCCAGCAGTCATACAGGAAGGCAGGGCACTGAGGCTACTGGCATGAAACAGACAAGTAGACATGAGAAAGGAATGAGAAACAGAGGCCAAGGACTCTGCCACACAAAAGGGAGCAGACACCAGGAAAGAGGAAGGAAAGGCAGACTTCACAGGGACTGGATTGACTGGGGACCAATGTGCTTGGAACTGAAGGGATTGTTGAAATGCACTGAATAGCTGTCAACAGGCTGCTAAATATCTGCCATTGTACCGTGCATGGTACATGTTCACCATAGCAAACAACACCTGTCCAATGGTGTGTGCCTGGTGTCTGTGGTGAACTTGGCATCCCACAAATGGCCAGAAATGCTATGCTGTTTGCGGAATTGTCTCAGAACAGAAGAAGGACCAAGAGTGGACTGCCTGCATGGGTAGACATGATTAGCAAAAACGAATTGAGCAGGATACCACGCGGCAGGCAAGACAAGTGAAAACTGCAAGGAAATACACACCATCACTCCCATCACCATCTGTCCCAGCACACATACAGCTAGAACTGCCACCTTCATGACAACTCACCAACAAAGACCCTACAGTGACAGCCTCCCTCAGAGCAATCACCCTGCAAGCAGTGCCACCCTGAGTGTCTTGATAACAGAGCACGCATAGACACACCAGCCTACCATCACTATGTGTCACATGCACCCATGAAGCTGGGCCCGCTCACCTCAATACAAGTAAAAGAAAAACAACCCCACACAGTGACAGACTCCCTGCCATCAACGACAATACAAGTGCCACCCTGAGTGCCTTTGACTTACCTGCACAGGGTACCCAGCTGGCTTGCATCATCTGCATCCCACCTGAAAAAAACATTTGGAACTTGCAAAGACATGCCTTGCGTCAACATAAGGATACTGGTCAGCCATGACAACTCCTGTATGGAACTAGGAAATAGGCATGGACCACCCAGTGTCAAAGGATGACAGAGTGCAAGAGGGAGACAGGACACAGAGTGACAATTGCCTACTAGTGGAGTGGAGAGACAGAGAGAGAGAGAGGGAGAGTGAGAGAGAGAGAGAGAGAGAGAGAGAGATAGAGATAGAGATAGGTGGAGATCGGGGCAAGGACAAGACTGGCTGGTGGGGAGATGAGGGAGGATATGTCTGACATCACAGTGAAAGCAGAGAGAAGTTGGCCAACAGAGGATGACAAAGACATGAACACGTGTGCCAGAAGCAGCCTGGTCAGAGAGCCTGGAAGGCACATATATGGAAAAGTACCACATGTAGTGGGTGCTAGGGAGAATTTTCATTTCTGTGCAAATGTCCTCCCACCTTAGAGTCTCTTTTGCTGGACTAAGGACTTTTTAATTTGAACTCCTGAGTGAGTGGGACCTTTCTCTCACTCTCTCATGTGCGTTTCCCTGATTTGGATTTTTTTGTTTTCACTGTGTTTGGAGTCTGACAAACTCCATAGGCATCTGCTTTTTGTATGGTGACACACAGCACCTTCAAGGTTTAAATACCTTTTCTTGGGTGAACTACTGTTCCCAAGAATAGTAAGGTGAAATGTATCTTACTTACCTTACTTCTTTGTAGAACCAGCACACACCATCTTATGTGGAGTGCTGGGGGTTACCTAGTAGCCCCTTTTCCTATTTTCTAATGTAACATTTTTTGTTACCCTCACTACTTTAAATGGCTGGTGGCAGTTGTTTACTTTTTACTACCAGTGTGCTTTTTTACCGCAGGCTGAACCCCCAGCTGCAGTACAGCAACCAAGAGTGTTCATTTTGGCAAAATGTCCCCTGTCTTCTTTTTTCACCTTTTTCTATTTGTGAGGTTTTTTGTGGCTTTTACTCTGTGTGTTGAGATGGGTTTGAGCCCTTTGTGTGTTTTGCCCTTGGTGGGCTTCAGCCCTGAAGCCTGCCCCTGGCTCCAGTGTGTCTGGAAGGACAGGATGTGAGAGAGGGTCCCAAAACTCCCCTGACCTTTGTCTCTCTGAGTGCCTGAATGAAACCAGCCCTGGTTGGCTAGCTGGCTGGCTGTCCTTCTGTGTGATTGACAGCCTAGGCTGTGCATGAATGGGAAAACCTGCTTAAAAGGCTAGGTTCTAGGGACTACAGGCAGAGTCGGCCACTGGAAGAAACTTCTGAAAAAGAAACTGTGAAGAGAAGCCACTGCAACCTCCTAGACCTTTGAATTGCCCAGTGAAGCCCTGCTGCTGTGCTGACCTCCTTTTTCATATCGACAGAGAAGCTCTGGAAGGGATGACTTCTTCCCTTGGGTTAGTGGGACCAATTAATCCTGAGACGAAACTCCACTCTGGTGCAATCCCCGACTTGCTGCGCCTCTCCGTTGCTGCAGAAGCCCAATGCCTGGGGTCGAGTGTCCATAACCGAGTGAAACGTCTGCCATGGAACAAATCCAGCTAAAAGCTCCAGGAGCCTCCTTAAGACACTCCAGAAGCAGGAAATCCCAATCCAGAGTCCCCTCACCAGAGTGCAGGACCACGAGAGCAAGGAAAGTCCAATCAGAGATAACATCTCTACATCAGTGCTGTTTGCTAAGCGCTGAAACCGCAAAGTGCTGCTTAATTGAAGGAAGCCTGTAGCTGCCGATGACCTTCCAGAGTATCGCCACAGGAGCCCTCCAGACATCCTCCCTCTTGTCTGCACGACTGAGGCTCAGGAACCAGGGTCTGCATGGCCGTAGCAAGACAGAATCCTGCAGGACCACTTTTCTTCTAACTAGAGGTACTGTTTGGGCTTGGAAGTACTTACTTTCTTGCCTTAAGTCGTGCTCTCTCACTTGAGATTTGGACTTGCTTAACTTTCTGAGTTGATTCCAACTCCTGTTGCACAGGCTTAACAGCTTGTGTTCCTACAAGTGATTTTCTGAACTCACTGGCTTTGCGCAAGACTTTTTATCCAAGAAGAGCATCAGAACTATAGACTTTGTCCAAATGACTTTGGCTGTCCTGGCTCACTAAAGGCACTATTCTAAATCCATTGACTTTGGTATTGCTTGTCCCTCCATAGGTTGTAGCTTGTTGAATACTGTTACTGCTGGGATAAGCATCTTGACTTCCTTGGAGGATTCAGTTGTCCTCACATTTTCATAGAAACTGTTCTTACCTTTCACTTTCCTTAAACTTTCCTTTCTGAAACTCAGAATCTACAAAGTATATTGATGTTATATATGAATGCAAATACTATCCTTCTAATTGAAGTCACTCCAGGGTGTAGGAGAAATGTATTAAGCATATCCAAAGAGTTTTCAGCAGCTTTATTGATTCTGAAAAGTAATTCCAAAATTTGCCTGAACTGTTACAAGCAATTGCCTTTTTAAAGAATTCTTTATTAAATAAATAACTATTTATAACCGAAACCTTGAGTGTAAGTGTTACTTGGTTACTTGTATTGACTGATTTCATCTGTACAGCTCTACAGCTCACATTTACCCTTCTTGAGATGGGCCTGGCTGCTCAGTCACACTACCAGCTTGTGTAGTACAGACCCATACCAAAAGGTGGTTTACCTAATACCAAGCAGATAAGTCTTGAGTAGTCTCACAAAAGTGGTTGACTGAGCAGGGCTGACTCGCAAAGAATGGCCACCTATGAAAGGTCAATCAGCAGCTCTACATCAAAGAAGGAACATGCACAACCCACCATGGCATGCAAAGCAGAAAGAGACCAATGTATGCAACATCCACACAAAGAAGTGCCTACAACCACATACCTATACCCTGCACCAACCACCAACACCACCTGTTGGACACGTGTGTAAATGGACCTCAGAACAACATGCAGCTGTTTACTCACCCTCCAACAGACAGACCACACATCCAGTGTGAGACCGTCCCAGTAAGTGCTGCATGAATCCCAGGATGCACTTGCAGCTCCCACAGGGGCAACAGATGAAGACAAGATGTGGGGAATGGATGATGTACCACATGCATGGGCCCACAATTTTCACACACACTGTGCAGTCACTCACAATTAGGGATGAGATGAACAAGTTATGTAAACAAAAATCATGCAATACATCCTCATGTAGAGAACATACAGAAACAAACAATGTACAACAAGTGACCTGATTGGGTAACACAGGAGTAGTCCGTTAGGGTACTCATGTGCATATTTGTACAACCCTACATGCAGCAAGTGTGGCAGATCTGTCCTACGCAGTCAGCACACACAAATGCCCAGAACTGTGTCACCAGAGGCTACGCCATGAAGCGCAGCAGCTGACGATGAGCAGACCTGACAATGGACGTGTGTGTTAGATGTGAAATAGTGGCAGGGCAGGTCATGTGAAGGTATAAGGGAGTGGAGTGGGCAGTAGCATAGGTCAAAGAGTAGTGCGGACAGGGAGTACACCTGCAGGGCCCCATAGGAAACATGGGACTGGGGGAGTAGAAAGGTGGTAGTAAGGAGACATCATTACGGTCAGTGTTGGAGAACCAAAACACACAGAGAATGCATGCCATCAATTAGTATGTACATCCAGAATGTTGGAAATACTGCCAATGGCTAAAGTGTAACAAGTGGTGCACAATCTCTTCCATTTATTGCATCAACTGTGACAGGGCATCCAACAAAACAATGCACATGCATGAAAGTGTAACTGCACATACACATACATGTATGTGGACAGACACACATCTGCAGTGACATTTACTGTGACTCAAGGATTACACCCCCAGCTAGCAAATATACCGCATGCATGCAAAGACCATGGTGACTAATAATACAACCATCACACCAGAGACAGTGCACATGCTTACCTGCTGACAGAGCTGGCATGATGCGATTCCCTCATCACCTCCACCAGAAACTGTTCCTCCAAATTTGTGAAGGTGGGCCAGTGCCTGTCAGTGGGCAGGGGGACTAGGGATGTGAAAGGGTGCAGGGTGGACCTCCCATGGAGTGCAGTCACTGGATGAATCAAGAACACTGCAACAACATGGGACTTTGCATTTCACCAGCCATAGTCGCTAATCATGAATACAGCACATATGTGTCAATATTCCGTCAACCCATTGTTACCTGCACATTCCATCCTGTCAACCTCAAGGCAACCATGGCAGTTGACACCACTGTGCATAGTTGCATGTCCACTACTGCACTCATCATGCCTTTGAGAGGAATGGGCTAAATAACAATACATGCCTCCATCCTGGACAGGGGTATAGAAAAATAAGAAAAAAGGGTACATGCCAATTAAGGGGTCAAAAAAATAAACAAAATCAGACCACACCGGTCATGAAAAATAAAACTGGGGGGAGGGGAGTCCAACCTGGAAGGGGGAGAGGAGGGCGCAGGTCAATAGCCTTGAGGTCATGGACATCACAGCAACAGTGGTTCAGGAGGCCTGGCTGTGCTTGGCCCCCCATCCTGCGGTTGATCTGCAGGTGGGTGTGGTGGTGAATCAATTCCGTGCAGTGCCAAGACCTGGTCTTCATTGGCCAGGACCAGCCGTAACACGGTCGCATGAACAAGCACAGCAAGGTCTCCATGTGTTTCTTCATGAATGCGAATGGTCACAGAGTCTGTATGTGCACTCATTTGTGATGCATTGAGTTGGTGGGACAGTGTCTGCCTCAAGGCATCCATCTCCTTGTGGAGCAGTGTCCTTGTTGCTGAGAGTTGATCAGGCAGGACTGTCCTCAAGCTCTCCATCTCATGGCGATGCGAACTACGAGATGCCTCCATCTCACGCCTCAGGGCCTCTCTGTGTGCCTGAGCATCTGCACGCAGGGACTCCTGCAGAGACCTCAGATCAGCCCGTTGGCCCTTGATGTTGGCCTCCACGCCCAGTCTGTGGGAGCGGTTTGAGGACCACATGACCTGCAGCCGTTTCTCTACCCAGGCTGCTGGTGGGGTCATGGTCTTGCAATTTTATCAAACACATTGCCATGTTGGATTGCGGCACGCAACATCTGCTGCTCACACACTGTCTCCCCAGCCTGCACACGTCCACCATGTGTGCGGGGCCCACAGCGGTCTGATTCAATTGACCATGTCCATTGCTGTGGTGCCCCTGTCGTTGGCTGCAGGTCTGCAACCCTCCGTTGGACATCATCCACAGAACCTGATGCCAAATCATGGGAGGGTGGCCTTGCAACCGAAACCACCGCAGACAAGGGCCACCACTGACTGGCCTTGTGAAGCCAGCTGCAACACCGCAGACTCAATGGCCCCATCTGATTTGGCCGTTGGGGCATTCACCTTTGCCCTCTTCGAGGCATACACATGTGGTTCAGCATCCAAATCAGCTGAGTTTGAAGGGTCCGAAGAGGCCGCAGCACGACTGAGGATCATCTGGAGCACCAGGTGGTTCCCATGGCATATGACACCAGGGCCTCCACTAGCGGTCTGACATACCACCAACTCTTCTTCCTCCTCCTCTGCACCTGGTTCCTTCTCACCTGCACATGGACAGAAAAAGACATTTTGATTCATGTCCCTCCAAACACAAATGCACATGTACATCAAAGTGCACACAGACACAAAATTGCAGGACACGCAAGCATCTGACATTGCAAATTCCCACACTATGAGCTGTAAACCACAGATGTATGGCTTTTGCTGACAAGGGCCCCAACCCCTCCCAGTCCTGCCCATGCCATCAGTGGACACATTTACACACAAAAGTAGTGTACCCATTCACTGATGTGCCATGCAACTGTCATGTCAGCACACATATCAGGGACAAGTACTGCACTTGGGTCATTTTAATGCAGAAGGGCATCACATGACATCAGTCAGCCACCAAAATCCTCAGATACTAACATGATCAACACATGACAATAAATTCATGATTTGAACAGAGAACTGGAGAACCATGTCCAGTCAATACACAAATCTACCATATTCCGCCATCACTACTGATGCTGCATGCCTGAGATGGCAAACAGTGACATCCTTGGTAAAGTGCTACCGTGAATGCATTGGGACACGACATACATGCATTCCATCACCATTGGCATCCACTCCATCCACCCAACATGACAAACACTGCCACAAACACTGCCACATGTCAACTTATTGCAATCATGCACCATGACCAGGACTGCACGGTCCATTGCGTCCATATACAATGAACGGTGTGACAGCAGTTCCAAACACCGATCGGAATCCGTTGGAATCGCATCCCAGGAGAAATCCAGGGACTGCCCCATATCACATAAGAAGTAACACTTCAACAATAAAGACCTACCCAATATGATGCACAGGAAACCAACCATCGAACTATCACCTTAAAGCCACAAGAAAAATTACTGATCATTTGATATACATGCATACCTCCTGAAGAACCACTGAATTTAAAGTGGGGAAACACGTGTAGAGGGAAACAACTTTTCTCTTTGATTATGTACAAAAGTACAGACTTTCTCCAATAACAAGACAAATAAAACATTCATTGTGGAGCGCCTGTAAAACAGTGTTTTGGAGTTTTTCTTTGCTGCTATGTTTCAAGCTCACTTCAGCCTTGGGAGCAACCAAACAAGCGTATAGCCAGCACCAACAAGATATAGAACCATTCTAACAACAATTTCCAATTACTCGTCTGGTCCACTCCATATCAAAGCTGGCTTTGCATTGCTACGGTGTGACATGTGTGCAGCAAAGATGTGTGCACTATCTGATTCACACCCTTGCAGTGTTGGTCTCCCTGTGTCTGTCAGACAATTGACTACACATCTGTCACTGTCTGCTTTGGCACATCAATGATGACACAAGGCCTCCCTGCACCCTGTGTAGGGCTCCACGTGGGTGTATATGCCTAGCAGAGGTCAGGACTATGCATTGTAAATTGACATTGTGTGTGATGACAGTGGCATGTACATGACTTAGTCATATGATGTGTCAGTCGCTGATTGGTCATGACTGTGTGCACAATAGTAATTGACTGTCATTATGTATGACACTGTCATGCAACGGCCACTGTCATCTCATACAATGCCAACTGCTACTGAACATCATGGGTGTATGTTAAGCACCATATTTGTTCCTGACCTGTGTGGCACCATAACTTGTTATCCCCTTGCACCAGCACTACACCTATAGTGATACAAATGGTGGACTGGGAACTTTGACATAAGCATCTACCACACGTGTGGCATACTGGACACACTATCTATTGCATGAATCAATCACAAATTCCTCTTCAAAAGTAGTACTCCACTGTCTGTGACAAATTGTTTTGCTACCCTGCCAAAACATGCCATTCACTGGCTGTAGGCCAGCACTGAGGTGAGACGCAGATGCCAGCACTGTCAGTAGAAGCATTTATTCCATGATTGTTATTGGATATTCACAATGTGCCTAAACAAGATGTTTTTCGAGGCACAACAAGACACAAGGGTGGGGTAATAGGGAGGGCAATAGAGAAACAGGTCCTAGTAGGCCATATGACATTTGGATCGTGCAAGTGCAGTAAAAGAAGTGCAGGGGTGGGGTGAAGTGCCAGTTAGTGCGAAAGGGCCCGTGTTAAAAAGTGAGTGCCTGGGGAGACCAGGTGGACAGAGCCAGGGAAAGCAGAGAGTGCAGGGGAATGAAGGTCCACAACCCAAGTGTGAGGTAGAGGGATGTAAGGGTTACAAGTGTGCAGGCCCAGTCAGGCCAGTGTGGGGACAGAGGGTCCAGAAGGGCACGTGCAGGTTAAGGGGGTTGGTCAGGGGAGACCAAGTCGAAGGGCAGACTGGAGTAGGGGGGGGGGCTGGTGCCCTGTATGCCTCTAAAAGAACAAGGCAGGCAGGGACATTAGCAGGGGAGGCAGAGAGCAAAGTAAGAATGGAATAGGAAGGTCCAGAGAAGCTTCTGGAGTCAAGAGGCAGACAGGGACATTAGCAGGGGACGCGGAGACCAAAGTAAGAATGGAATAGGAAGGTCCAGAGAAGCTTCTGGGACTTAATGAGATCTGGCTGAGGTCTGAGAGGGGCAGGGAGGCTGTTCAAGAGGGAGGCACCTGTGGGGGAGAGATATCTACCCCCCACTCGCTGCTTCGCAAAGCATCTGATCTGCAGAGAATTACAGCTAGATGGCCGAAGGGCTCTAGCATGGAGGTATTTAGGGAGAGAGAGTTGGATGTAGAGGGGTCCCAAGCCCCAAAAAGTCTGGTAGATGATGCAGAGGGTCTTGAACTGGATCCTTCCAGCAACCTGGAGCCAGTGGAGAGATTTTGGGGCTGGAGACATGCAGTCTCTGCGCTTGAGGCCAAGGAAAAGTCTCCCCAGTTCTGTTCTGGATTAGTTGAATGCGGCGAAAGGGGAATTCGGCAGATTAGAAAGAGGCTGTTGCAGTAGTCCAGCCGAGAGAGGACATGAGATCTGGAGACATTGAGGTCCTGGGGGAAGGTGAGGAGAGGGAAATGCCTGTGAGGTGTTGCAGCTGAAAGTGGGTCTTCTAGGCAAGGTCCGTGATGTGAAGGGAGAAGGAGAGAGGAATTGAAGATGACACCAAGGTTTATTGACTCACAAGAAGGTGAGGGGTGTGGACCCATAGAGAGCGGCCAGAGTTGGGAGGGAAAGAGGGTGCAGGGGTCCAAATGACAAGGTTCTCTTTCTTACTGACATTGAGGCAGCGATTGTTAGCAGTACACAATGCCTGTATAGCAGACGGGCCGTCATGAATGAGAGAGCATTATAGGGAAGCAGAGGAGCGAGGCTTGGATGAGAGCTGCGTGTTATCAACATGACAGTAGCATGGCCCTGCCCTTTTGGTGATGCTCCACCCATGCTGGTGGGAAGGCTGTGTATGTGAAAATGTGGAGCCCATACAACATATCCTTAGACTCCTTTGTCGGACATAGTGATGAAGGTCATACAAGGTCCAGGAGTAGTGTAGAGAAGGAGCTAAGTATCCCCACCTCTACCACTTCGCCCGTATTGCCTATATGTTGGGAACCAGAGTGTGAGACACGAGTAAAACCATTAAAGATACAGATATCAAAGGGAATCCTGGAAGCAAGGTTCCCATTGAGAAAACCATACCTGCATACGAGAGTTCCATGTGTTAAAATTGTGGCAAAAATGGCTGTGGACACAAAATATCATGGCAAAAAGGCAGTGGTTTTGCTGCCGCAATCCATGTAAAGGATGTGGGACACCTCCGCAAGCCCCGCTCCCCTTAAATGGTGCCGCGATTTTTTGTACAGGTGACATTTGTGCTGCGATTTTATCACTGCATACCCACACGAAAAAGTGTGATGGCCATTTGAATGAAATCCCAGAAGAAACAGGTCAGCTGAATGGAAGAGAAGAATGGTGACGTCACACTGAAGCACATAGAAGAGATGCAGAGAAAAGAGAATGCAGATATTCTATAAGGCATCAAGAAAGTATCGAAGATAAGTGACATCTTGGGATCAAGATGAAGAAACTTATGCTACAGAAATCATGAAGATATCCAGTCATTTTACACGTGTACATATGCAAAGAAACGCAAGCAGATGAAGTATTCTTGAGGCTAGCTTTATAGTGAATAGATTGTGGCATGCATCAACGTATACATATATATATATATATATATATATATATATATATATATATATATATATATATATATATATATATGTAAACACATGGAGGATGGAAAAAACCTGCACTCCATGCACGAGGTCTTTGAGTCCCAGAAAAAAATGAAAACTCGAATCCAAGTAGGAAAAAACGAGTTTAATGGAAGGTAAAAAAATGTTTAAATACACGGCAAAAACACACAGCAGACAGAACAGGACGCCTAGGCAGTGTCCTTAACGACGCGTTTCGCGCTTCCCTGAGCGCTTGTTCACGTTAGGAGGACGTGTGGAAAATGAAAGAAGATATTTACAAGTTAGTCCTTTTTCCATGTTGCCAACAGGCTTAAGCTCATAACCTTGCACGCCACCATGGCGGCCATTTTAGAGTGTGGTCAAAAAGCTGCATGAGTCATAAAGAAAACAAGTTAGACCCAGCAGACAAATGCAAAGCACATTAAAAACCAACATTTAAATATTCGAAATATAAATTGAATACCTGTAGAAGGCAGGCAAAATAATGGATGGCAATAACATTTGCTGTACAGAAATAAATACACATAAGCAAGAGATGTAAATTCATACAAAGTCCACAGCTAGTCCGCAGCTGTGGCATAAAATGCAAGTAAGTACCTATAAAAGCTTAAAAGCTAGTCGTGCGAATAGCTAACAATCATAAATACAAGACTGTATATGTATAAAGTGCAAGTGCAAGTCTTGGCTAGCCATGGCAGTATATAATATACGACACATAATAAGAACACAGCTCGGACAGACCTGTATGCAGCCTTCAAGATAAAAACATATAGTAAACTGCAGTATAAAGTGCAAGTGCATGAAACTGTAAACATACGACTCAAACCAAGTGGCCTAGTCAATATGGTTCACGTAAGTGTATCATAGAGCATTAAAAAATTGATCTGTGAATACAGCCTCAGTAATAAGACTTGTAATAAGCTACAATGTAGAGAACACGTGTAATGGATCGTGAACCTGTCACTCAAGCAACATGGCCTAATTGGAAAGGTTGTGTAGTCATAAAGTGCAAGTGCATTATACATAAAGAGCTTACTGCTGGATAAAAGTGCAAAGGCATAAGGTCATGGACTAATCACTCTAGCAGCATAAACAAATTGAAAAAGGTCAGGTGATCATAAAGTGCAAATATATGGCACAATATAGGAGCTTAATATGGAAAAGGTACAGGCAATTGTACAGTGGAGGAGCAATATCAACCACTAGACTTTCAAGGTACAGATACAATCATGTACTCGTAAACTTCAAACTTTAGACCCCCTAAACACAAAAGAGAGACTGGGACAAAACAGCCAAAGTTCACCAACTGAATAAAGAAAGTTGGAAGACATAAACAATCAAAACAAAATAAGTGAGCAATTCCAGGCCAGATCAATAAAAATTTTTACAAATAAGTAAAAATGAAAAGGAAAACAAGAAACAGTATACAGATGATGGAAGGCCAAGATCAAATAACATGTAACAGGAGAGAAGCAAGAAGTATAAGGAGGTGCATAAAGAAACTAAATAATCAAAATGATTAAGTTCCCACAAAAGTATATAGCTCCTCGTCCACATTGTGCACATTAGGGTATTTAGAGTCAAAGTCTAGGATAAACCTGGTTTCAAGCTGTCTCAGTTTTAAAGTGCGATCACCTCCCCTTGGGTCAATCGGTACATGAGCGACAGCAAAGAATGTAAGTAGAAGGACATCACTGTCATGTTCCTGTCTAAAATGTTTGGCCATGGGATACGTGGGGTCAAAGTTCTTAATAGCTCTGAGATGCTGTAAAATGCGGAGCTTAAGAACGCATGTCATTGATCCCACGTACCATTTCCGGCAAGGACAGGCTAAAACATAAACAACAAACGGGGTCTCACAATTAATAAAATGTTTCAGTTTAAATTCCATACCCGTGACAGGATGTTCAAAAGATTTACAAATAATTGCATGAGGGCAGGCTTTGCATTTTTGGCACTTAGTAAAACCCCTAGATAAGGCAGGTAACCAACTGGTCCTGATGGAATTTTTCGGGACGGGGGGCAAAAAACTGGAAACCAGTCTATCCTTTAAAGAGGGTGCCTGTTTGTAAGTTAACGTAGGGCATTTGGGAAGTAATGGACCAAGATCTTTATCTAGCCTAAGGATATGCCAGTGTTTTGCAACAATCTTACGGACATCACATGAGGCTTTATTAAATGTGATGATAAGGCGAAGTTCATCCTGATCCTTATTTTTACTCATGCTGGCGGAACCATGTAGTAACATTTCTCTAGAGAGTGACCGTGCTTTTAGAAAGGCCATCTCAATGATCTTTTTTTGGTATCCCTGAAGCAAAAAATCGGCTGCAGCCACCCTGCAACAGTGATCAAATTCCTCAATATCTGTACAGTTGCGCCGAAAGCGAATAAATTCGCCATAGGGGATGCTGTTTTTACAAGAGAGCGGATGACAACTCGTTGCATGGAGTGGCAGTCCAGTGTTGGTTGGTTTTTTGTGAAGGGAGGTATGGATGCCTAAATTGTCCAATCTTACATTAACATCCAAATACACAATATGGGTAAAACTGTGACATTCAGTGAATCTCAAATTCACAACATTGGTGTTAATACTGTTCACAAAACATGCCCACTCGTTCTCATTGCCCTTCCAAATGATAAAAATATCATCGATATACCGCCACCAACCAATAACTTGTGTAGGAAAACTAGCTAAGAGTAGCTCGGACAAGAAGGTAGCCTCCCACCACCCCATAGTCAGGTTAGCATATGATGGCGCAAAGGTACTGCCCATGGCAGTGCCCCTAACTTGGTGATAAAAAGAACCCTCAAAAAGAAATACATTGTTCGTTAAGCAAAACAAAAGCATATCCAAAATCATACCATTGTGCCCCAAGTAATTCAAAGAGCGAGTGTCCAAAAAGTATTTGCAGGCTGCCAATCCAATCGTGTGATCTATAGATGTATAAAGGGAGACAACATCCAAGGTTGCCAACATTAAACCCTCCTCCCAAGGTATATCAGCGATATGACTCAGAAAGTCCTTGGTATCACGTAGATACGAAGGCAGGACTGACACCAACGGGAACAAGGTCTCATCAATAAATTGGGCCATATTTTCAAGGAGGGAACCACATAAGGTAACAATCGGCCTGCCAGGTGGATGGATCAAGGACTTATGAGTTTTTGGCAAAAAGTATATAGTCAGAATGGTATGACTTGTAGGCACAAGAAACTTGGCAAGCTCATCTTCAATAAGGCCGTTCTCGGCCCATTTAGTACATAAGGTAGTGAGCCCCAACTCTATTTCAACAAAAGGATTCTTAGGGAGCCTGGAATAACAGCATCGATCTCGTAGCTGTCGATTAGCCTCAGCCACATAACATTCCCTGTCCTGAATAACTATATTGGAGCCCTTGTCGGCAGGTTTTATCACAATATTAGACAGATTCTGCAATTCATTAAGAGCCAATCGTTGTGGGACAGTAAGATTCTGTTTTTTGTTGCAGGGTTTTTTACGAAGTTTACGAAAATCATTTACACACAAATCATGAAACGCCTCAATGCAACCACCTACTGAGAATTGTGGGTTAAACTTAGACTTATTTTTCAATTTGGTACGTACATCCCAGTTGGGATCGATATCAAAGTCAATATTTATATTCAGTGAAAAAACGTCAAAGGGACGTTATGGTTCCAAGTAAAACCGAAAAACCCTTGAAATTCGCCAGTTATGGTAAGCTAAGCAACCATAACTCACGCCACGGTGGTGGCGCGAGTTATGGTTGCTTAGCTTACAATAACTGGCGAATTTCAAGGGTTTTTCGGTTTTACTTGGAACCATAACGTTCCTTTGACAAAGTTTTTTCACTGAATTTCATAGGTCTTTAGTAGCGCAACTTAACCATAACGTCCCTTTAACAAAGTTTTTTCATAGAATTTCGTAGGTTTTTAGTAGTGCAACTTAACAATAATGACTTTCACTTTATATACATATCATATGGAACTGACTGAATCTCTTCTACTGTACTTGAAGTCCGCGAACTCATTTAATGTTCGCGGACATGTTCGAAGAACAGTACCACTACCTAAAAAACTCTGGGGGGGTATGTTTGATTGTTATGTCATAACATAGGAACATTTAACAAATTAAAAAAAAAGCACACAAACACATTAACAGGGTAATTCATAGAATTTCGCAGAAAAGTGTCGCAAGCGGCTGGCGCAGAGTGTCCGCGTGCGATTGTCTGCGCCAGGCACGTGCGCTAAAACCGATTTCCGCGCACAGCGTATTCATGGATTTTAGGCTCCCAAACCAGCCGTGGTGCAGAGTATCGCAGCGACCCTGCAGCAGCGCCAGTAACGCCCCCAAGAACGCCCTCGCGCAAGGAAAAGCCATCAAAATCGCTAAATCATCGCAAAGGGCTGCGCTAACCCTGGACCAGTTTACAGGGCTGCCAAACAAGGAACACAAAGCGGGTAACGTGCATATCAGGGGTACGCGTGAAGTTATACACGCGATTAGCCAGGGTACGTGTATTACAGGGGTGCGCGGGAACTTTTACACGCGATTTCAGCAGGGTGCGTGTATTTCAGGGGTGCGCGGGAAGTTCCACACGCGAATAGCCTGGGCGCGTGTATTTCAGGGGTGCGCGGGAAGTTCCACACGCGAATAGCCTGGGCGCGTGTATTTCAGGGGTGCGCGGGAAGTTCCACACGCGAATAGCCTGGGCGCGTGTATTTCAGGGGTGCGCGGGAAGTTCCACACGCGAATAGCCTGGGCGTGTGTATTTCAGGGGTGCGCGGGAAGTTCCACACGCGAATAGCCTGGGCGCGTGTATTTCAGGGGTACGCGGGAATTATCACACGCGATTTGGCTGGGTACGTGTATTACAGGGGTACACGGGAAGTTTTACACACGATTCGGCTGGGTACGTGTATTACAGGGGTGCGCGGGAATTCTCACATGCGATTTGGCCAGGTACGTGTATTACAGGGGTGCGCGGGAATTATCACACGCGATTTGGCTTGGTACGTGTATTACAGGGGTGCGTGGGAAGTTACACACGCGATTAGGCTGGGTGGGTCCTCACAGGTGTTCCCTGTACACCCTCGACGGCCCCTGCAGGCAGCCCACAAAACAGGGGACCACCCTGCACACCTGCTCATGTCCCTCTGCACCCCCACCCCCCAGCAGTGCAAGGGCAGCCTCCACCAGGCCCCCACCCATGTCTCCCACCACCCCCACCCCGCAGCAGTGCAGGGGCACCCTCCACCAGGCCCCCACTCATGTCTCCCACCACCCCCACCCCCCAGCATCCAGGGGCACTCTCCACCAGGCCCCCACTCATGTCTCCCACCACCCCCACCCCCCAGCAGTGCAGGGGCATGCTCCACCAGGCCCCCACTCATGTCTCCCACCACCCCCACCCCCCAGCAGTGCAGGGGCAGCCTCCACCAGGCCCCCACTCATGTCTACCACCACCCCCACCCCCCAGCCACCAGGGGCACCCTCCACCAGGCCCCCACCCATGTCTCCCACCACCCCCACCCCCCAGCCACCAAGGGCACCCTCCACCAGGCCCCCACCCATGTCTCCCACCACCCCCACCCCCCAGCCACCATGGGCACCCTCCACCAGGCCCCCACCCATGTCTCCCACCACCCCCACCCCCCAGCAGTGCAGGGGCAGCCTCCACCAGGCCCCCACTCATGTCCCCTATCACCCCCACCCCCCCGCCACCAGGGGCAGCCTCCACCAGGCCCCCACCCATGTCTCCCACCACCCCCACCCCCCAGCCACCAGGTGCACCCTCCACCAGGCCCCCACCCACGTCTCCCACCACCCCCACCCCCCAGCCACCAGGGGCACCCTCCACCAGGCCCCCACCCATGTCTCCCACCACCCCCACCCCCCAGCCACCATGGGCACCCTCCACCAGGCCCCCACCCATGTCTCCCACCACCCCCACCCCCCAGCCACCATGGGCACCCTCCACCAGGCCCCCACTCAAGTCTCCCACCACCCCCACCCCTCAGCAGTGCAGGGGCAGCCTCCACCAGGCCCCCACCCATGTCTCCCACCACCCCCACCCCCCAGCCACCAGGGGCTCCCTCCACCAGGCCCCCACTCATGTCTCCCACCACCCCCACCCCCACCATCCAGGGGCATCCTCCACCAGGCCCCCACTCATGTCTCCCACCACCCCCACCCCCCAGCCACCAGGGGCACCCTCCACCAGGCCCCCACCCATGTCTCCCACCACCCCCACCCCCCAGCCACCATGGGCACCCTCCACCAGGCCCCCACCCATGTCTCCCACCACCCCCACCCCCCAGCCACCATGGGCACCCTCCACCAGGCCCCCACCCATGTCTCCCACAACCCTCACCCCCCAGCAGTGCAGGGGCAGCCTCCACCAGGCCCCCACTCATGTCCCCTATCACCCCCACCCCCCCGCCACCAGGGGCAGCCTCCACCAGGCCCTCACCCATGTCTCCCACCACCTCCACCCCCCAGCCACCAGGGGCACCCTCCACCAGGCCCCCACCCATGTCTCCCACCACCCCCACCCCCAGCCACCATGGGCACCCTCCACCAGGCCCCCACTCAAGTCTCCCACCACCCCCACCCCCCAGCAGTGCAGGGGCAGCCTCCACCAGGCCCCCACCCATGTCTCCCACCACCCCCACCCCCCAGCCACCATGGGCACCCTCCACCAGGCCCCCACCCATGTCTCCACCACCCCCACCCCCCAGCCACCATGGGCACCCTCCACCAGGCCCCCACCCATGTCTCCCACCACCCTCACCCCCCAGCAGTGCAGGGGCAGCCTCCACCAGGCCCCCACTCATGTCCCCTATCACCCCCACCCCCCCGCCACCAGGGGCAGCCTCCACCAGGCCCCCACCCATGTCTCCCACCACCTCCACCCCCCAGCCACCATGGGCACCCTCCACCAGGCCCCCACCCATGTCTCCCACCACCCCCACCCCCCAGCCACCATGGGCACCCTCCACAAGGCCCCCACTCAAGTCGCCCACCACCCCCACCCCCCAGCAGTGCAGGGGCAGCCTCCACCAGGCCCCCACCCATGTCTCCCACCACCCCCACCCCCCAGCCACCAGGGGCACCCTCCACCAGGCCCCCACTCATGTCTCCCACCACCCCCACCCCCCACCATCCAGGGGCATCCTCCACCAGGCCCCCACTCATGTCTCCCACCACCCCCACCCCCCAGCCACCAGGGGCACCCTCCACCAGGCCCCCACCCATGTCTCCCACCACCCCCACCCCCCAGCCACCATGGGCACCCTCCACCAGGCCCCCACCCATGTCTCCCACCACCCCCACCCCCCAGCCACCATGGGCACCCTCCACCAGGCCCCCACCCATGTCTCCCACCGTCCTCACCCCCCAGCAGTGCAGGGGCAGCCTCCACCAGGCCCCCACTCATGTCCCCTATCACCCCCACCCCCCCGCCACCAGGGGCAGCCTCCACCAGGCCCCCACCCATGTCTCCCACCACCTCCACCCCCCAGCCACCAGGGGCACCCTCCACCAGGCCCCCACCCATGTCTCCCACCACCCCCACCCCCCAGCCACCAGGGGCACCCTCCACCAGGCCCCCACTCATGTCCCCTATCACCCCCACCCCCCCGCCACCCGGGGCAGCCTCCACCAGGCCCCCACTCATGTCTCCCACCACCCCCACCCCCCAGCAGTGCAGGGGCAGCCCCCACCAGGCCCCCACTCATGTCTCCCACCACCCCCACCCCCCCAGCCACCAGGGGCACCCTCCACCAGGCCCCCACCCATGTCTCCCACCACCCCCACCCCCCAGTCACCAGGGGCACCCTCCACCAGGCCCCCACTCATGTCTCCCAGCGTGCTACATGTATTTCAGGGGTGCGCGGGAAGTTCCACACGCGAATAGCCTGGGCGCGTGTATTTCAGGGGTGCGCGGGAAGTTCCACACGCGAATAGCCTGGGTGCGTGTATTTCAGGGGTGCGCGGGAAGTTCCACACGCGAATAGCCTGGGCGCGTGTATTTCAGGGGTGCGCGGGAAGTTCCACACGCGAATAGCCTGGGCGCGTGTATTTCAGGGGTGCGCGGGAAGTTCCACACGCGAATAGCCTGGGCGCGTGTATTTCAGGGGTGCGCGGGAAGTTCCACACGCGAATAGCCTGGGCGCGTGTATTTCAGGTGTGCGCGGGAAGTTCCACACACGAATAGCCTGGGCGCGTGTATTTCAGGGGTGCGCGGGAATTATCACACGCGATTTGGCTGGGTACGTGTATTACAGGGGTACACGTGAAGTTTTACACGCGATTCGGCTGGGTACGTGTATTACAGGGGTGCGCGGGAATTATCACACGCGATTTGGCTTGGTATGTGTATTACAGGGGTGCGCGGGAAGTTCCACACGCGATTAGGCTGGGTGGGTCCTCACAGGTGTTCCCTGTACACCCTCGACGGCCCCTGCAGGCAGCCCACAAAACAGGGGACTACCCTGCACACCTGCTCATGTCCCCCTGCACCCCCACCCCCCAGCAGTGCAGGGGCAGCCTCCACCAGGCCTCCACCCATGTCTCCCACCACCCCCACCCCCCAGCCACCAGGGGCACCCTCCACCAGGCCCCCACTCATGTCTCCCACCACCCCCACCCCCCAGCAGTGCAGGGGCAGCCTCCACCAGGCCCCCACTCATGTCTACCACCACCCCCACCCCCCAGCAATGCAGGGGCACCCTCCACCAGGCCCCCACTCATGTCTACCACCACCCCCACCCCCCAGCAGTGCAGGGGCAGCAGGCAGTCAGGCAGCAGCAGATGGCAGGTGGGAGCGTGCTTGGGGCTCTGGGGGGCAGTAGTTCGGCCCTCCGGGCAGGAGCGTGGTATTCCGTGTGCTTACGCGTGGCCAGCTTGGTACGGAGTGATTTGGCACGTGAAAATCCTGCACGTCAGCGTGAAAACCGAGGAAAGGCCCTTAGCGCGTAAGCGCGTCAGCACGCATACGCGATTCTATTGGACCAAAGGCCCTCAGCGTGTAAGCGCGTCTGTGACGTGACCCGCACGGGTGTTTCCCACACAGCACGTGATGACAGAGCACACGTGGAAAGACTGCACGTCAGAGTGTAATCGCGTGTGATTGGTGGAAATGGCCCTACACGCAGAAGTGACAAAGCGTGTAATTGGTGGAAATGGCCCTAGCGCATACACGCCGCGTAAGTGACGCTGGACGTGTGGGCCTCTATAAAAGGTACGTGTAGAACACCATTTCCTTGTACGTGCTTTTCGTGGAGAGCGAGTGGGTGAATTCTGTACTTCTTGTCGTTTCACACGCGATTTACTTCACGGCGTTTCAAGTTCGTATTCCCTGTTACCTCTGACAGCTTTTTCTCTTTTTTCTCTTTTACTGGTTTACCTGGGCCTGTTCCCTCAAACAGTGTTCCCTTCTACTGCTGTCCTGTCTCCTCAGACAGCGTACAAATCTTCTTTTGGCGGGGGTGTTGCCAACCAAACGCGCTCCTTTTTCACGCTCTTTTACCTGGCAGACGGTGAGTCACGCACGTATCTAACATCTGTGCTTGCCCCGTGTGTAGCCTACCCCTTCAGAGGTCATTCTAGGCTGCGTGTGACTCGCATACGTTCATTCTTGTGTTACTGGGTGCCACAGCGTAGTGCAGGTTTTTCTTTCTGCACACGTGGTCTAGGAGCGGTTGCGTGCACGTCATCTCCCTTTTTTGGGGCTGCTGTGCGTAGCGTGACCCGTCATCTTTCCCCAGGGGTTACAATCAGCCTTGCAAGAGCACTAGGGTACAATTACCATCTGGTACCCAACCCCTTTGACCCCCAATTGCCCAGGACAATATTTTACAGCCACTCCCATACGCACATTAACATCAGTGCCATGGCTGGGAGGCGAGGATTTCGTAAGGGTGGCAAAGGTGGAAGAGCCACAAGTGGTGGCCGTGGTGGATCCGGTAGGGGACGTGGTCGTTACTTGCAGGGTGAGCCTGTCCCCCCATGTGTGGAGGACCAGTCAAGGGCACCCATAATCCCCCCCCCTCCTGTTGAGGCTGATGTGCCTTACACCATCCATGCTCAGCCCTTGTTGGACCAGCCCATTGTGGCACCAGACCTGGCTGACTCCATGGCTGACTTCCAGGTCAGCAGGCCTATGACACGTGCGCTGGTGCACGTTGATGTCACCATGCCACGTGCATCTGGTGCAGAAAGGTCATCTACTGCACCAAGTAGGCAGGGCGGAGAGGCTGCAGGGGCAGCTGCGGCTCCATCCACCCCAGCCCTCACACACCCAGCCCGGACAGTGTCGGTCCTAGTCCATGCTGCTGACATTCCCCCTGACACCATCACACTAGAGCCAATGCCTGCACCAACTCCCATGCTGAGTGTGCAATCCCACACTCCTGATACAGAGTCCACCAGGGCTCCTGGCCCTAGTGTCCAGAGCGGCGCAGGACACTCAGGATCACCACCACCTTCCAAGCGGAAGAGGAAGAGTGCTCGTCTGGCACAGGCTGATGCCCCAGACACGGCTACACAGTCCGGCCCATCCAGGAAGCCCAGCTTCACGGATGACGAACTGAATGCACTTGTCGAGTATGTGTCCGCACATGACAACGAGATGGTCATTGTTGCAGGATCCAAGACCACACCTGCACAACGCCAGGCACACTGGCAGACCGTTGCGTACATCGTAAGTGCCCTTGGAATCGTGAGGCGCACAGCCAATGATTGCTATAAGCGCTGGAATGACCTAAAGCGCAGGGCAAAGAGTAAGCTGGCCTCAAGTCATGCCGCAACTCTAGTGACTGGAGGTGGGTCTCCAGTAGTAGACATGGAACTCACTCCACAGGAGTCAGTGGCTGGGACCTACGTCACGGAGGAACAGATCCAAGGCGTGGGAGATCTGGCTGATTACGAGGCATTGTCCGGTGAGTGCACATGCATGTGTGTGTCATCCATGTGCATGGTGTGTGTGAGGGCTTCTGTTTGTGTGACAGGTGAGAGTGTGTGCGCCTGAGTCGTATGGGTCAGCCATGTGCTTCATGCAATACATCCTGCGCAGCTGCATTTGGCCATAGCAGTATCCCTTCTGCCAACAGTAGACATCTAGCCCAACTGCACGCCAGTTGCCCTTGAAGTGTCACCTTGCCACAACATTGTTGCTTGATTTTTCACTGTTCATTTAGTCAGATTGTTTGCATTCCACCACTATTACTAGGCATGTCGCAGTCCTCTAGTCACATGTCTGACATGGCTATGGTAAAGTGGAGTGACTTTGTTACCTGGATATCATTTGTACAAACATGTCCCTGTGCAATTGCACCATTTCGGACTGGCAGCTCCAGGTGAAGAATCTGACCTGTTTGAATTAGAAAAGCTATTACATGCGGGAACTGGACTGAATGAATAGGTGCTGCCCTCCTCTCCATCTTCACTCAATAGCAATGGTACATGCCATCTGTGTGATGGCATGTGTGTTTCACCTGCCAATCACAGGCCAATGTGTGATGCCACTGCCAGGCAGCATGCAGAAAATGTGTTCATCTTCCATCTTGGTGTCATCAGTGTGTGCCATTTGCCTGCCCTTCATACGCAGTGAGGGTGCATGCATGGGAGGGTTTTAGTCATGTGGGACATGTGTCAAACAAGTACTGGTTCTCTTGCTTCTCAGCCCTCATTGTGTGCCATGGTGCTAATGCCTGTTTCCATTTCTTTGTTTTTATGTCTTTGCAGGGGAAGACGCACCTGATACTGCTGGGGTTGTGGAGATGGTGCAGACCCAGGAGGGGTCCGAGGGCCGACCAACCACCAGTGAGGGACGTGGTGTGGTGGTGGGTGAGAACCCACAAGTGCTGCAGGTCCTGCTCTCAAGGGGTGTCTCTGGCTGCACCTCCCCCGAGCTGTACTCAGGTGTTGATTCGGATGAGACCTACGTGCCGTCGCAGGTGAGTGTTCCAGGGAGGGATTCTGTTCTGTCTCACATACCTGCATCAGGGTCAGAACCCTCAATGGGGATGTCAGTGTTGGCAGCTACGCCTTTGGTGGTTACGGATGCAGGGTCACACTCCGCGACATCTGATCCTGTTCCTGGGCCAGCAGATCAGAGGGGGAATGCAGTCCTGCAGCCTCAGGCAGTGCCGGCACAGCAAGGCGCAGTTCGCCTTGCCCCAGACAGGTGTGGTGCCCGCCGACGTGGTGGCCGTACGCCACCTGGCAATACCGCATGGGAGCAATCCATTTACGGTATGGCAACCCAACAGGCAGCATCATCCGAGATGATGGCTCAGGCCATGGATAGGGTGGCCACTTCCATTGTCCCCCCTGAAAGGCTGATGGAGCGACTAGAGCAGGCAACCGACTCCATCTGCCAGTCACACAGGGAGGACATGTTGGGGTCCAACAGGGACAGGCGGGCGGCACTGGCGACTCTGCAGGAGGCCATCTCCATTGAGTCCCAGGGCCACAGGGAAGCCCTGAGGCAGGAGCTCCTTCACCTCAGGACGACTCTTGTTGAGCTTGAGGCTTCAACACACCAAAGGACAGAACAGCAGCTGGAGCGTCTCACCCGTACGCTCTCAGCTGAGATGCAGGCAACGAGGGCGGAGGTCCGGGCATCCCGTGAGTTGTTGCATGGGGACCTCCGCACACTCATCCTCCAGAACCAGACCTACCACACCCGCATGCTTGCAGCCATGGAGGAGCAGACTAGGGCCTTGCGTGGGCTGCCTCCCATAGTGCAACCACCTCCGGATGCAGCTGCACAGGGTGATAATAGCGACAGCAGTGATACTCCCACAATAGGGTAGCCGTGTGGGCCATGAGACCATGGAGGTGTTTTTTTTTCACAGGATCCACGCAGATGGGTTCTGGTGTGCATCCTGTCCTCGGACCTCCTGGGTGGCCTCCCCAACCCCCCCGGGCCCTTCAATGGCCATTTTTGATTTTTTTTAATTTTATTTTTATTTTTATTTATTTTATTCCCTATTTTTTTGGGACGATTTGTTGGCTTCCGTGGTTCCTGTGGGCATACGCTGCATTGTGGCTGGGCACATGCAGGCTTGTAATGTATTTGGTTCAGATGCTTGGGTTTGAGTCACACACACCCCTCCTGCTTCCCGTTGCCATGGGCTTGCAAAGGGTGTGCCCAAGTGACAGTGAATTACACAGTGACGTTGGACTCCCATGAGCTGTGTGGGCAGTCTGTAGTCAATACTGTGTATACATTCCTAGTGCATATTGCTGTTCTGTTGTACACTGCATGTTGCATTGATGTGTAACTCATCTTCTGTGTCTACCTCCCAATTTGCAGGTCCCTTCCTCATGTCTACACAAGGACCTCTAGTCTGGAGATGTGGTCCATGTTGGCAGCAGTGCACCTACAACTCTACATGGCGCCAACACTGCCCAGTTGGTAGTGGTGGGAGTGCAGGCATTTCCAGGTGGTGAGACTACTAATATTTAACATTAGTGATGTCATGTTAATGGTAGTACGTGCTCAAGTTTGTTGTTGGTCCGGCATTACTGTGAGCATTTCAGGTGTTGCAAGTATCTAATAGGGACACTGTACATTGTGACACTAGTGTCATGTTGTGTGGATTACTTTGTTTACCTGCAAATAGCATGACATGGCACGGTGTGTGGTGTGGCGGTGCTGGGGTTGGGTTGGCTGACATGGCACTGTCCTCTTGTTGCATTTTGCAAGTGGGCATTCATTTTAGCTGCTTGAATGTGCAACTTCACAAAACTGCATTGGTGGTGTCTGTGTGGGTAGGGATGCACACATTGTGACACTTCCAGGTGAACAATCTCAGGCTGATATGGTTTTCACGGTTCTTTCTCCAGACATTCAGGGTCAGTGTCAGGTTGAGTCATCATTGATTGTCAGATGGAATGTGGCAGGGCAGTGTGCACTCCACAGGGGTGTGATTTCTATGTGAAGTAATTAGCCACTAGCTGTGTAGGGGCTGCCTCCCCCCGTGCCCTTTCCCCTCCCATGCGCAGCGGCTGTGCATGTGGTTGGGGATGGGGGGGCACCACCATGTCCACGGCCAGGCCCCGGCGTGTTGCAACGTTGTGCAGGACACATGCTGCCACTATGATCCTGCACACTACTGGGGGAGCGTACAACAGCTGCCCGCCAGAACGGTCAAGGGAGCAAAAGCGTGACTTCAGCACTCCGAATGTGCGCTCCACTATGCCCCGGGTTGTAATGTGGCCTGCGTTATATCTTACCTGGGGTGGCGTGGTGGGGTTCCGAATTGGCGTCATCATGTGGGGGCTGAGAGGGTAGGCACTGTCCCCTGTGGAGGTGGTGATTGGTATCATTGGTGGGGTTGTGACCTTGCTCAGTATCTGACATGCATGCATGTGCAGTGGCATTCATACTCACCAAGCAGCCATGTATCGCCATGCCGCCCAGCTTCTAGGTCCCGGCTTAGGGTGGACATTCGGTAAATGAAGCTGTCGTGGGTGGACCCGGGATAGTTGGCATATACTGAGGTGATGATTCCCTTGGCATTACATACTACCTGCACATTGATGGAATGCCAGTGCTTGCGGTTCCTATAGATGTGCTCCGATGCCCTGGGGGGACGTAGAGCCACATGGGTGCAGTCGATGGCACCTAGCACTTTGGGGAATCGTGCCACAGCGTAGAAATCCAGGGCGGCAGCATGCCTTTCTGCAGGGGTTCTGGGCAGGTATATGTGCCTGCGGACTGATGGGCGTGCAGTGATGATGTTCAAGACCTGGTGTGGGCAGCGTGACTGGGTGGCCTGTGATACACCACCCACAATGGCACTTGTCCGCTGAAATGATCCAGTGGCTAAGAAGTGCAGTACATTGAGGACCTTCTCCAGGGGGCTGAGTGCTTGGGAGCACAGGGTGGGTGATGTGAGGTCATCCTCCCACTCACTCACCAGGTCCAGTATGATGTGTGGTGGAAACATGTACCTCCCATGCACCTGGTCATCAGGCATCCCGAAAAGGCTGGTTCTGGGTGTGAATATTCTGGCCCTGACTATCCTCCTCCTCCTCCTCCTCCTTTGGTAGGCCACGCCCACTGCTGCTAGGAACGGTATGTTCATCCTGGGTCTGAGCTTGTTATTTTTTTAGCGCGCAAATTAATGCGTTGCGTGTGTTGTAGGCGAGCGTGTGACCCGCGCACCCCTAAAATCCAGTACCCAGTCCAATAGCGTGTGGAAATTCCCGCGCACACCGGGATACAGGTGCGCTGACGTACTTGCGTGTGTAAGTGTCCGCGCACACCTGATATACACGTACATAGGCCAATCGCGTGTACGTGCACTTTTGTCCAATTACACGCGATGACACCCTGACGTGCTGTCCAATTACACGCAATGAGACTCTGCCGTGCTGTCCAATTACACGCGATGACACTCTGACGTGCAGTCTTTCCACGTGTGCTCTATCATCACGTGCTGTGTGGGAAACACCCGTGCGGGTCACGTCACAGACGCGCTTACGCGCTGAGGGCCTTTGGTCCAATAGATTCGCGTATGCGTGCTGACGCACTTACGCGCTAAGGGCCTTTCCTCGGTTTTCACGCTGACGTGCAGGATTTTCACGTGCCAAATCACTCCGTACCAAGCTGGCCACTCGTAAGCACACGGAAGACCACGCTCCTGCCCAGAAGGCCGGACTACTGCCCCCCAGAGCCCCGAGCAAGCTCCCACCTGCCATCTGCTGCTGCCTGACTGCCTGCTGCCCACGTGCACTGCCATTTGCTGCCTGCACATCAGCCAGGGGTGCTGTTGCTGTGACCACCCCTGCTGGAACCGAAGACTCCCAACTGGAATTCCATCGCTCCACAGCCCAGCCCCAGGACCCAGTTGCCCACCCACTCCTGCCTCTGGGGTTGTCATGTCGGGGCAAACACCATCTGTGACCACTGACAACCCCCGGCCAGAGAGGCAGAGGGGCACCAGCTTCAGTGCCACCGAAGTTGGTGTCCTGGTGGAGCAAGTCCTGGGGCAGTATGATGCCCTCTTCGGAAGTTCCCGCGGCGACAAGGAAGGACGGACTCGGATCTGGACTGACATCGTGACTGCCATCAACGCGGAGGGGGTGGCAGTCCGGGACTTACAACATGTCAGGAAGCGCTGGGAGGACTTCAGGTCCAGGACCCTGAACAAGGCCCGGCGCCTCTTGAAGGCAGCGGATGCCAAGGGGCGCCGGGGCCACTTGTCGGAAGAACAGATGGGGGTCCTGGAACGCATATCCCCAGCGCTCCACGTCCAGGTCCTAGAGAAGCAGACCCGTCTGGAGTCGAGCGGTGAGTGTACATGCATCCTGATTGTGAGCAGTGCGTGTGGTGATTATTCGGCATTGTGCCGGTTGCACATCTGTTTGTATGGGGTCGAGTATGGGTGGGGGTGTACAGGGCCGTGGGTCTGACACATGCGAGGGCTGTAATGTGTGAGACATGGATGGTGCTTGTGTGTGTGGGCTTGCATGGCAAATGCAGTTGTGCGTGCACACATGTTTGGATGAATGTGTATGTAAGTAGACATGTCCGTGATGTCAGGCATGTATGTTGTTTTCGGCTGCATGTATGAGCACTGTGTACATGTGCATGTGTGTGTATTTGTCAAGGGTGCAACAGTGATGCAACATGGATGCATGTGACAGCGGTATGTGGAAGCCTGATTGGCAGATGTGACATGGATGCCCGTCTGAACAGTGCAACACTTGGCAGAGGTGTAGACATGCATGCAAGTGTGGTGCTGTGTGTACATGTGTGGTGCACTTCCTGTGTTGCATGTGATGTCTGGCTCCCCTTTGGCTGCTGATGCTGTTGTATGTGCAGGGATGGTGGTGGCAGTTGCGATATGGCTGTGGTATGGCTCATGTGTGTGAGTTGCAATGACATGTGTGTTGGGGATTGTGATGACATGTCTGAGGTTTGCCAATGCCACTCATGTGCAACAGTCATGCGTGTATGTGTCCATTGTACAGTGCCCTGATGCCTGTGTTTTGTTTCTCCCTGTCTGCAGCGTCAACTGATGAAGAGGGCGGAGAAGGTGCTGTGGAGCACAGCGCCGGGGATCCGACCGCCAGCCGGAGACGCAAGGCCCGGCTCCCCTCCCGTGTTGTCATCTCGTCTGGGAGTGAGGAGTCCGGTGCCGCGTCCCAGGCCGCAGCTGTCGGGAGGAGGTCCAAGAGGCGGAGGTTGCAGTTGGACTCCTCGGCAGCAGAAGGGGCAGCTGGGACCCCACAGGGCCCAACAGGGGAAGATGGCACGGAGTCATCCAGGTTGGTGGGGGGTTTGGTGGAGGAGGGGGCCGTGCAAGCACCAGAGATGGGGTCTGGAGGTGGGGATCCCACTGGTGCTAGTGGTGCAGTGCAGGACCAGGGACAGGAGGCAGCACAGGCGGCCGCGGAGGTGCCTGTGTGCAATCCTGTCCCCGATCCTGTCCCTGCATCATCTTGCACCAGCAGGGATGCCTACGTCCAGACCCGTTTTCAGGCAGGGGATGAGCTGACGTCAACTGGCCTTCCTCTGCCTGCGGACGTGGCCATCCAGGTCCGGGTTGAGCCTGTCCTGGCTGGTGTGGCGTTGCGTCAACGGGCCATGCGAGGTGACCTGCAGTCTTTTCATGGAGAGACTGCACGTCATCTCGAATGGCTCATTGACCACGTCAGCCTGCTGGGACAGGTCACCCAGGCCGGATTCCTCCATCTGATGGGGCTTGCTCCGACCCCCTCCTCAACTGGACCCCCTACGCGCCAGTCGTCCTCTGTGCCATCTTCCCACCCATCAGTCACCTGGGTGCCCTGTGGAGCTGCCTCTGACGGTGCGGCCAGGCTGGTGGAGGAGGCATCCCTGCCACAGTCGGGAGTCGGAGGTCCAGCAGGGGTGGCCACATCAACAACTGCACCCCAGCCGGCGGAGAATGTGCAGGCAGCAGGAGGCAGTGCACGGGCAGAGGCAGAGCAGCAGCACCAGCAACATGGTGGGAGACATGAAGGCTCGGGGCTTTCGACATCGGAGGGGCAGGCATCGGCCGGAGGGCAGGGGGACCCAGGACAGAGAGTGTCTTCCGTGTGGCAGCGGTTGGGCCACGCCTTAGGTGCGGAGCGGCGGCGGGCGGAAGAGGTGCGGCTCACAATGGTCAGGGCGGAGAACTCCATGCGGAGGGCCCTGAGGCGGGCCGAGTGCCTCGAGGCAATCCGCAGGGGGTTTGAGGAGGACACGGCGTCGTCCCTGCGGACCCTCGGGGCCATGGAACTGGACCGCCTCCGGGACATCGATCAGGTGTTCGATGATGCCCTGGCACGGGACACCACGGAGTGAGCCGCTGGACTTGCCCGCCGCCTTTGTATATAGTTCTTTAGTTTTAGGTTTCCTTTCTTTCTTATTATGATTTGGAGTCGACGGACACTGCTCCACTTTTTGTATATAGTTGATTTTTAGGTAGGTTTTTTAGTAGGTTTCCTTTGTTCAGTTGGGCTCATGGACCCTTGGTAGTTTTTTACATAGTTCTTTATTGCATGGAGATTTTTTAACTTTTGACTTTGCCCAAATATTTTTTGGATTCTGATTTGCAGTTTTGTGTTTTTATACGGACATGCAGCTTTTTTTTTCTCATTCACATTGTAGTTTGTTTTCTTTCTTTAGCATTCTTTATTTTTTTCAATACAATTTTGTTTCCATACTTCACTGTGTGGTATCATCTCATTGGTTTCATGCATGTCATGTTGTGTGTTTTCCCATTCAATTGCAACCATTGTGTGTGACGGACATGGGTTCATTAGCTTAATGAACATTGGGGGTGTAACATGTGATTTCCATTTCCATGTGGGTGAATGGGTTACTTGGTAGGGCTTTTTGGCTGTGGAGGCTGTCCATTACGCACATGATTGGGGATTGTGAGGACCTGGTGGGGGCTGCCCATGGTGGCTGGGGGGTGGGGGTGGTGGTAGACATGAGTGGGGGCCTGGTGGAGGCTGCCCCTGGTGGCTGGGGGGTGGGGGTGGTGGGAGACATGAGTGGGGGCCTGGTGGAGGCTGCCCATGGTGGCAGGGGGGTGGGGGTGGTGGGAGACATGAGTGGGGGCCTGGTGGAGGGTGCCCCTGCACTGCTGGGGGGTGGGGGTGGTGGTAGACATGAGTGGGGGCCTGGTGGAGGCTGCCCCTGGTGGCGGGGGGGTGGGGGTGATAGGGGACATGAGTGTGGGCCTGGTGGAGGCTGCCCCTGCACTGCTGGGGGGTGGGGGTGGTGGGAGACATGAGTGGGAGCCTGGTGGAGGCTGCCCCTGGTGGCTGGGGGGTGGGGGTGGTGGGAGACATGAGTGGGGGCCTGGTGGAGGGTGCCCCTGGTGGCTGGGGGGTGGGGGTGGTGGGAGACATGGGTGGGGGCCTGGTGGAGGGTGCCCCTGGTGGCTGGGGGGTGGGGGTGGTGGGAGACATGGGTGGGGGCCTGGTGGAGGGTGCCCCTGGTGGCTGGGGGTGGTGGGAGACATGGGTGGGGGCCTGGTGGAGGCTGCCCCTGGTGGCGGGGGGGTGGGGGTGATAGGGGACATGAGTGTGGGCCTGGTGGAGGCTGCCCCTGCACTGCTGGGGGGTGGGGGTGGTAGGAGACATGGGTGGGGGCCTGGTGGAGGGTGCCCATGGTGGCTGGGGGGTGGGGGTGGTGGGAGACATGGGTGGGGGCCTGGTGGAGGGTGCCCCTGGTGGCGGGGGGGTGGGGGTGATAGGGGACATGAGTGGGGGCCTGGTGGAGGCTGCCCCTGCACTGCTGGGGGGTGGGGGTGGTGGGAGACATGGGTGGGGGCCTGGTGGAGGGTGCCCCTGGTGGCTGGGGGGTGGGGGTGGTGGGAGACATGAGTGGGGGCCTGGTGGAGGCTGCCCATGGTGGCAGGGGGGTGGGGGTGGTGGGAGACATGAGTGGGGGCCTGGTGGAGGGTGACCCTGGATGCTGGGGGGTGGGGGTGATGGTAGACATGAGTGGGGGCCTGGTGGAGGCTGCCCCTGCACTGCTGGGGGGTGGGGGTGGTGGGAGACATGAGTGGGGGCCTGGGGGAGGGTGACCCTGGATGCTGGGGGGTGGGGGTGGTGGGAGACATGAGTGGGGGCCTGGTGGAGGCTGCCCCTGCACTGCTGGGGGGTGGGGGTGGTGGGAGACATGGGTGGGGGCCTGGTGGAGGGTGCCCATGGTGGCTGGGGGGTAGGGGGTGGTGGTAGACATGAGTGGGGGCCTGGTGGGGGCTGCCCCTGCACTGCTGGGGGGTGGGGGTGGTGGGAGACATGAGTGGGGGCCTGGTGGAGGGTGACCCTGGATGCTGGGGGGTGGGGGTGATGGTAGACATGAGTGGGGGCCTGGTGGAGGCTGCCCCTGCACTGCTGGGGGGTGGGGGTGGTGGGAGACATGGGTGGGGGCCTGGTGGAGGGTGCCCATGGTGGCTGGGGGGTAGGGGGTGGTGGTAGACATGAGTGGGGGCCTGGTGGGGGCTGCCCCTGCACTGCTGGGGGGTGGGGTGGTGGGAGACATGAGTGGGGGCCTGGTGGAGGGTGCCCCTGGTGGCTGGGGGGTGGGGGTGGTGGGAGACATGAGTGGGGGCCTGGTGGAGGCTGCCCATGGTGGCAGGGGGGTGGGGGTGGTGGGAGACATGAGTGGGGGCCTGGTGGAGGGTGACCCTGGATGCTGGGGGGTGGGGGTGATGGTAGACATGAGTGGGGGCCTGGTGGAGGCTGCCCCTGCACTGCTGGGGGGTGGGGGTGGTGGGAGACATGAGTGGGGGCCTGGGGGAGGGTGACCCTGGATGCTGGGGGGTGGGGGTGGTGGGAGACATGAGTGGGGGCCTGGTGGAGGCTGCCCCTGCACTGCTGGGGGGTGGGGGTGGTGGGAGACATGAGTGGGGTCCTGGTGGAGGCTGCCCATGGTGGCAGGGGGTGGGGGTGGTGGGAGACATGAGTGGGGGCCTGGTGGAGGGTGACCCTGGATGCTGGGGGGTGGGGGTGATGGTAGACATGAGTGGGGGCCTGGTGGAGGCTGCCCCTGCACTGCTGGGGGGTGGGGGTGGTGGGAGACATGGGTGGGGGCCTGGTGGAGGGTGCCCATGGTGGCTGGGGGGTAGGGGGTGGTGGTAGACATGAGTGGGGGCCTGGTGGGGGCTGCCCCTGCACTGCTGGGGGGTGGGGGTGGTGGGAGACATGAGTGGGGGCCTGGTGGAGGGTGCCCCTGGTGGCGGGGGGGTGGGGGTGATAGGGGACATGAGTGGGGGCCTGGTGGAGGCTGCCCCTGCACTGCTGGGGGGTGGGGGTGGTGGGAGACATGGGTGGGGGCCTGGTGGAGGGTGCCCCTGGTGGCTGGGGGGTGGGGGTGGTGGGAGACATGAGTGGGGGCCTGGTGGAGGGTGCCCCTGCACTGCTGGGGGGTGGGGGTGGTGGTAGACATGAGTGGGGGCCTGGTGGAGGCTGCCCCTGCACTGCTGGGGGGTGGGGGTGGTGGAAGACATGAGTGGGGGCCTGGAGGAGGGTGCCCCTGGTGGCTGGGGGGTGGGGGTGGTGGGAGACATGGGTGGGGGCCTGGTGGAGGGTGCCCCTGGTGGCTGGGGGGTGGGGGTGGTGGGAGACATGGGTGGGGGCCTGGTGGAGGGTGCCCCTGGTGGCTGGGGGTGCTGGGAGACATGGGTGGGGGCCTGGTGGAGGCTGCCCATGGTGGCGGGGGGGGTGGGGGTGATAGGGGACATGAGTGTGGGCCTGCTGGAGGCTGCCCCTGCACTGCTGGGGGGTGGGGGTGGTGGGAGACATGGGTGGGGGCCTGGTGGAGGGTGCCCATGGTGGCTGGGGGGTGGTGGGAGACATGGGTGGGGGCCTGGTGGAGGGTGCCCCTGGTGGCGGGGGGGTGGGGGTGATAGGGGACATGAGTGGGGGCCTGGTGGAGGCTGCCCCTGCACTGCTGGGGGGTGGGGGTGGTGGGAGACATGGGTGGGGGCCTGGTGGAGGCTGCCCCTGCACTGCTGGGGGGTGGGGGTGGTGGTAGACATGAGTGGGGGCCTGGGGGAGGGTGACCCTGGATGCTGGGGGGTGGGGGTGGTGGGAGACATGAGTGGGGGCCTGGTGGAGGCTGCCCCTGCACTGCTGGGGGGTGGGGGTGGTGGGAGACATGAGTGGGGGCCTGGTGCAGGCTGCCCATGGTGGCAGGGGGTGGGGGTGGTGGGAGACATGAGTGGGGGCCTGGTGGAGGGTGACCCTGGATGCTGGGGGGTGGGGGTGGTGAGAGACATGAGTGGGGGCCTGGTGGAGGGTGACCCTGGATGCTGGGGGGTGGGGGTGGTGGGAGACATGAGTGGGGGCCTGGTGGAGGCTGCCCATGGTGGCAGGGGGGTGGGGGTGGTGGGAGACATGCATTGTTGATCAGTAGTGCAAGGTGACATGTGGGTTGGCTGGGGGGCATGCCCATGGTGGATGGGCTGCCTGCGGGACATGAGCATGGGTGCAGGGTAGTCCCCCGTGGTGTGGGCTGCCTGCAGGGTCCGTGGAGGTTGTGGAGCGTACACCTGGGAGGGCCCACACGGCCAATTCACGTGTGGTACTCCCCAGAACCCCTGAAATACACGTACCCTGATGAAATCGCGTGTGGAACTTCCCGCGCACCCCTGAAATACACGTACCCTGCTGAAATCGCGTGTGGAAATTCCCGCGCACCCCTGAAATACACGTACCCTGCTCGCACTGGGCCAATCGCGTGTGGAACTTCCCGCGCACCCCTGAAATACACGTACCCTGATGAAATCGCGTGTGGAACTTCCCGCGCACCCCTGAAATACACGTACCCTGATGAAATCGCGTGTGGAACTTCCCGCGCACCCCTGAAATACACGTACCCTGCTGAAATCGCGTGTGGAAATTCCCGCGCACCCCTGAAATACACGTACCCTGCTCGCACTGGCCCAATCGCGTGTGGAACTTCCCGCGCACCCCTGAAATACACGTACCCTGATGAAATCGCGTGTGGAACTTCCCGCGCACCCCTGAAATACACGTACCCTGATGAAATCGCGTGTGGAACTTCCCGCGCACCCCTGAAATACACGTACCCTGCTGAAATCGCGTGTGGAAATTCCCGCGCACCCCTGAAATACACGTACCCTGCTCGCACTGGGCCAATCGCGTGTGGAACTTCCCGCGCACCCCTGAAATACACGTACCCTGATGAAATCGCGTGTGGAACTTCCCGCGCACCCCTGAAATACACGTACCCTGCTGAAATCGCGTGTGGAAATTCCCGCGCACCCCTGAAATACATGTACCCTGCTCGCACTGGGCCAATCGCGTGTGGAACTTCCCGCGCACCCCTGAAATACACGTACCCTGCTGAAATCGCGTGTGGGACTTCCCGCGCACCCCGGAAATACACGTACCCTTCTGAAATCGCGTGTGGAACTTCCCGCGCACCCCTGAAATACACGTACCCTGCTCGCACTGGGCCAATCGCGTGTGGAACTTCCCGCGCACCCCTGAAATACACGTACCCTGCTGAAATCGCGTGTGGAACTTCCCGCGCACCCCTGAAATCCACGTACCCGGCCAAATCGCGTGTGAGACTTCCCGCGCACCCCGGTATACACGCACACGTATTTTTTGTCAGCGGGTGTCCGTGTTTGTGGGTACCCCTTTGCACGTCATTTGTCCTGGAGGGCCACAGTATAGGACATTCATCATGGCAGTATATAGGTGCTATTTGTTGGCGCACCTTTTGGCGCACATTTCTGACAGCCGCAGAGACGCTACCGCCTGCTTTCTTGTGGCGGTCGTGTTTGTGCCTGTGCGCTGGTTTGAGCGTGCGCTTTTTTGCCCTATTCTATTCCATGAATACGTGCTGCGATTTTCGCTATTCCACTGCGATTCGCACGTTTTTGCCCACTTGCTCCGCGCTAATTATTCCATGAATCGCCCTGTATATGTACTAATACATAAGAAATGTAACCCATATATACAACACACTAACCATTCATTTAAATGCACTATGTTCTAAAATGGAATATACCACAAGAAAATAAATTGGCTTCCAACATAATTACCTCACAAACACAACAGAACTGAGAACAAGAGCAGACCCACTGAGTACATAGGACATATCTTACCTGAAATAGTAAGTGTACTTAATTTTATTCATATATTTATAAACTTTCTGTATTAGATAAAAAAATATATAATCTTTTTTTTTTTCTGTCACAGAAATGTCTAGTACTCTGGAATGGCTAGAGGAACATTTCCCACATGAAGAAATGTCACAAGATAGTGAAACTAATGGTAAACACTTTATAATATAAACAATTTAATTATTATTATTTTGTATACATTTAACATATATATATTTTTTTTGTACAGAGCATAACAAAATAGAAACTACCTCTGAAGAAGCTGTTATGGAAAACACGCTTGACAGCATAAAAGAAAAAATTGATTTATTGTTGACCAATTTTAATAATTTGAAAACTTTTGTTGAAGATCATTTTAAAACAAAAACGTCATACCATTGCCCCACATGTACTTGTCCCCCCTCACCATATCCCAGTCAATTATCCCCAAACCCTCTCCATAACCCAAAACGTTTTGATGAGACTTCCATCCCTTCTTCACCTAATAACAATCATGATGAAACCGCTAATTCTCCTGTTTTTGTTTCTGTTTCTGCCTCACCTTCTCTGTCATAAATTATTAATATATGTTAAATAAAGTTTAATTTTTATATTGTGTTGTTAATAGTTTTTTTTTTTTTTTTAAAACAATGTAGGTGTCCACGGACAGTGCAGGTGTTCTAAAATGTTCGTAAATAAACTAAAATGGAGGTGTCCTGAAGAACACTATGGGCCTCATTACGACCCAGGCGGTAAGGGGTTTACGGCAGCGTAAACAGTGCCGGCCCTTACCGCCTGAGTACGAGGTCCCTTAGCGCCATGGCGGATTTAACACCTGCTTTTAGCAGGTGTTAAAATCCATGGCGCTAAGGGACCATGGAGTTAATTACGCCACCGTAATTTACGGTGGCGTAATTAACGCCTTCCCCACTCCCATTATGCCCTATGGGGCAAAAATGGGAATGGGGAAGGGTAAATGGGGATTGGGGACTTACCGCCCCGCCAAGGTCGGAATGGGGCGGTAAGTCCGCCAACCACCATGGCGTAAACGTAGTTTACGCCATGGTGGTAAAGTCACGGCCCAGGCGGTAACTTACCGCCTGGGTCGTAATGAGGCCCTATATCTGTCCGTAGTGTTCGCTAGCAAGTTCAAACTGTTCTAAGAACACACGCGGTGTCCTGATTTGTTCGTAATTGAACGAAAATGGAGGTGTCTTAAAGAACACTATACCTGTCTGTACTGTTCGCTAGTAACTTGAAAATGTTCTAAGAACACAATTGGTGTCCTGAAATGTTCGTACATGAACAAAATTGAACGTGTCCTGAAGAACAGTATATCTGTCCTTACTGTTCGCTAGCAAATTTAAACTGTTCTAAGAACACACACAGTGTCCTAAAATGTTCGTTTCACGTGTGACGCAATTTTAATTAGTTCAGGACCCGAACAGTGTCCGTAGAACATCAACGCGCATGCGCTAGCCAATCTCCGTGCATTTGGTGTCCTGCGGACATGCGTTTCCTTCGCGGACTTGTTCGCGAACGGATCATATGACCGCGCCCACGCTGATCGCGTGTTCTGAATGAGGACACTGTTCGGGTCTCCGAACAAAGTAAAAGTACATTTTCAATTAATCCATAATATTTTTCAATAAAATCTCACCATGGCACAAGTCCCACATAGTAATCCTGAGTTTCTACATACCTTTTCAAACTTTTCAAACTTTTTTTTGTGTTCGATCTGTCCACGGACAGCGTGCATGTCTGCGAACCGCGCACAAGCACCCCTATAAAAGACCACGCCATAGAGCTTATTCTCATTGTGTTTCTGGCTATTCTTCAGAGCACAGCTATTTCTCCAGCAACTTGCTGATTACACCATCGAGATGGCATCCCTGGCTGCAGAACTACCACCTGGTGCTGCACCTGCTTCAGCACCGCCCCCACCCCTCCACCACCACCACCTCCCCAAGGGCCTGAAGAGGGGAACAGGAGTGAGGATGCGGAGGAGGAAGAAGAGGATGATGAGAATGAGGTAGAGGAAAACCCTACTACCCGCACTAGGCGTGAGTCTTGGGTGTGGCGGTTATTTACCATTCATGGTAATGTTCCTAAGGCTCGTGCGAACCGTGTTACCTGCAATGAGTCCAAAATGATACTCAGTCGTGGGAAGCACGGTAAGTACAGCTTTGGGACCACTACTATGAAGCGACACCTGAGGTCATTTCACTCTGGGGCTATTCGCAGGGTTGTACCTTGCGAAGAACGTAGCAGGTTGATTTCCTCTACTTCATCCTCTGTTTCTGATCCTGTCACCACAAGGACCACCTCTGTGGGACAGCGTCTTCCTCAAGCTGCCTCACAGGCCATACAGAATGCTGATGACCCTTACCTTTCGAGGGTCACAGTTGTATGTATGTACTGTGACACAGTACTCTGCAGGGGGGAGCGACTTCGTAGTGCTTTTGAGACTATCGTCTCAGAGCACGAGAAGATCTGCTCACTACCCAAATAAAACCCACTCTACATCTTCCTCTCTCAGCTCGCCCTTTCTTATACCTGTGGTTGGTGTCCCCCCCTTTACCTTCCTTTCCCCTCCTCTCCTAGTGTGTCGTGTATAAAAAACCAAAACAAATACAAAATATCAAAAATCAAAAAAAAAATAAGGCTTTTTTCAGAGCCGCCTTTCACAGTTAAAAAATAGAAGTGAAAATAAATGAAGCAGGGCCCTTTGTATTTTTTAGAAGTCTGCGGACAGTTTGCGAACATTTAAAAAATTGGGTTGCTACCCCATCACAAACATTGCAATTTTCTCTGGGAAGAAGTGGTGGCTCTGAAAAGAGCCTTTGGGTGGTGTTTGTAAGTCAAAAATTATAAATGCTTAACACCTACTTCAAAATGGTTGTTGTAATTCCAAAAAAGGTCGCAATGCATTTTGTACATTTCTCAGAAAAATCTGATTGCCAGCATAAGTAAGATGGACGAAGCCAGATTTGTCTCTACGCAATCAGTGAAAATATCACTTGAGAATTAGGAAACATGTCCATAACCTTCCCAAGTCCTTCTTTCATAGCAAATTGCAAAAAAATTCCAGTCACATGTCCTAAACTGTTCCCTCCACAATGAATTACAATTATGTCTAGATGTTGCTCTGTCTCCAAAGTAGCACAGAGAGGTAGCAAGGCCAACCACTTCATTCCACGTACTCCATGCCAGTGTACTTCCACATGTGCGAATCCAAGATCTACAGCTACTCCACAGCTTTCTGCATGCACCTTCAACCAATGTATCCACGAATCTCCCAAAATCCAAACAATCTGTTTTCTGAAACACACAGCCATAGCTATCTTTTGTTCTCTCAGCAAAAAGAGTATCTGAGAAACTCTCTCCTGGCACAACACACCCACTAAACTTTCCTGACCAATCCCTTTCAGTGCTTATTCTCTTTTGCATGACTTCTGAACCCAAAAATCCCCGGATGTAACTCCCGATGTCCGCGAACTACCGCCATGTCTGTGGACATATCGTAACATGAACAGCCCTTCTACCATTTCCACTTCACTCTCTCTGCCATTCCCTCATTGGATGTAGCTAAAAAATCACATGACCATGCACCAATCACATTCAAGACCTCTAGATCTAACTGCATCATCATAGATCAGCACTGCAAATGTACTGTGAATCTCTCTGAGTACAAGTGTCATATCATTGGCACGCACCATCTACCAGAAATACTGTACAAGTCTCCAATATTTCTACTTGCAGCTCCATGCATATCCATATGCATGAACACAAACTTCAGGTATGCATATTTTCTGTACAGTAGATGAACACATTTTCAAACAGACTTTTAGCTTGTGTAATCTGTAAAATGAATTTACTGTATTTTTTCAATATCCTAAAATCAACTATCACTTATAAACCTTTATACTATTTACTTTCTTTATACACACACACTCAAATCATGTTAAACTAACATTTTTTAAATGAAATACATAGACTACATATATTCAAACAAAATTGCATGCAAGCACACTCTATGTTTAAATCTTTAAAAAAATACTTATACAATTTCATATTTTTTTGTTTTTATTTATTTATTTACTTAATTACTTTAATTTAGTCATGACATTGAGGCGCTATTACCTAGAACAGCTTACTTACAGAAATAGTAGTATTCACTGGTATATTATAAATTTCACAAGACATAGTAAAGATATTTTTTTTTGCTACAGTTAGTCATTCAATACAATTTGTTCATTAAGAACATATCATATGTACTGAACTGATGCAATGTATCTTATGTAAATAAATTAGTTTAATGGTTTTAAAGAAGGCACTGAGGATTTCAATTAAAAAAATCAATATCTAAATTAAAAACAGAGCTATATACAAACAAAGTTACTAATTTGAAGCTTTTACAATTGCAGTGAAGACCAGCCTACTGCAAAGAAGCAGCTGAATTCGAAGAACAAAGAAGAACTAAGAAGTTACCTGTTAATTTAAGAAAAAAAGTAAGTAGAATATCACCATAATATTTGTATTATTAATCAAACATACTATAACATTAATACAAGCTATTTTGGTTCCTAAAAATAGAGATTGTGTACCATTTTGTCCAAAAATCTCCATATCTTAAACAGCGATTTACAGTCAGAATGGCCCACAAATTCCTATTTTCGGACACACAAATTACCCAACTGAACCGCTACAATTTTCATATTATAGAACAAACAACTGTTTTAATTGTATACATTAGATGTACTATTTGTACTTTTCCACACCACTAGCTTACTTTTTTTGTCATCTGAACCCCAGTTTAGTAACACATAAATTCAAGAATACCTATCCCTACTAGTTGTAGTTCCCAATGCACAATCACACACCATTACATACATCTTTATCATCTTACTCAAACACTCATGCACACAGCACACATACATTCCAGAACACCCCAACCCATATCTTCTTTATTTTTTTCAACAGACCCTAAAGAATGCCTACCAAAAGTCAAGTCCATAGAAAGCAACGCAAAAGTAGAGCAAATGAAAATAAAAGTGTCCAACATAAGCATCCATCTCTAGCAGAATTTGTAAAAAAAAGTTGAGACAAAACAGCTAATACAGTCATTTAGTGAAACACAAGAAGTTTCAAGTACAAAAACTTTGCCTTCTCTATCAAAATGTAAAACAAACCAAAAAACAATTAACAGAAAATCAGCTATCACTACAGATAAAACTACTTCTTCAAATTTTAATATAGTGCAAAGTAAGCATACCAAGAAAAGTATTTTAGCCAAAATGTACCGTCACAAAGTCCTTCAAAATCTTATAAAAACAGGAGAGAAATCAGGTTCAATGCTTAAAACCTATCGTAGGAAATTAATCTTAGAAGCGTTGATGGACAGTGCAATTCTTCTGAAAAGAAAGTTATTTATTTTACTGTTAAACAAAATGAAGCCACTAACAAAACTAATAACTAAATTACAAAAAAGACTTCTCAATAAGCGAAATGTCAACAGAAAAAACTTCTTAAGTATCTGCGGAGGTGAATGGAATAACACTACGAGCACAGAACCATACTTTAATGAAGAAGCGTACAAACAAAAGCAAACAAATACAATTGCCATACATAGCAGTGGTCGAGGTTATGAAAAAGTGAATAATACCATAATGGAACAAGAAGTACTCCTTACAAAAATATGCCCTGAAAACCTAGAGTTACCCCTCCATCCAACTGAATCAGAACGTCTAGTGTACAAATGGCCATGCACGTCAATGTGTAACATTCCCAAACAATGTTTCAAATCTTTACACCAATTCCTCAATAAATATGTAAAAAGCAAAGACAAAATCAAAATTTAATTACTGCAAAATTTGGATACCTGTCCAGTGCGCAAGTACACAGGACTACAAGGACATTCATTGGCCTGCATTACAGGACCTACTTGTAAAACCACTTTCCATGATATCAAAAGGATATCAACACATCATTCAACTATAAGAAATCTAGTCTATAAACTGTACTATGCTAAAAGTCCTGCTTTAGCACTAGCAAAGTTAAATAACATCCTTCTACATGGTACAGCAAAAGATCTACTTGAAGAAATTCACTATATCCAGAAAAGATATTTTGGAAGTGAAAGCCATTTACAGAATGAAATAGCTTTAAACCAATTAAGCAACAATTCTACACATGGCAACTTTTTGCTAAACACATACAAAAAAGAAATACTAAAATGTAAAAGTACATCAGCTGAAGTACCAAACCATGTATGTGTATGTTGCCGTAGAACCTTTTATAAAAGTAACACAAAAACTGTAGACCTATCATACAAAATAAAAGAGAATGAAGATTCTAAATGGTTTGAATTAGCTCTCTACCTTGTAGCAGAAAACAAATACGAAATAACTGAGCCCTTAATACTTTGCAGTTACTGCACTACAAAACTTGACAACAACCAAACTCCTTCACGTGCTATCACAAATAATTTGGAATTATACCCAGTACCAAAACCCCTACAACAACTTAATTTATATGAGAGCATCATAATTCAAACAGTAAACCCATTTCAAGCAATAATACGCCTTCAACCAAAAACAGCAAAATTACCTCCTTCTGAATTGGTAAAAGGCATTCGTGGAAAAGTAGTTTATTTACCATTAGATCTAAAAGAAAATGTGCATACTCTAGGAGTGCAACGTCCAATGCAGCAATCTTTAATTATCTTAGTAAATGGAGTACCTACAAAAGACAAAAAAATATGGCAACAGCTGGTAGATTTATATAAAGTTAGACAAGCCTTCCAATATCTTAAAGAGAATAATGAATATTACAAAGAAATTAATATTGAAGAAAACTTGAAAGATACAACTGAAATAATTCAAGAAACACAAGAAGCTGGTCAATTTGAGCTACTAGATCCTGCTACAATATCAAATACTTTAGACCATTATACAATTCATCCTTTGCACTGTAATGACACCGTAGAAGATGCACTGGAAACTTACCAAATGCGTCAAACAAAAGGATCGCCAATCAGCATATGGGAAAAAAGTATAGAAGCACGTGCTTTTTCTCTACTCTTTCCTACTGGCAAAGGAGGAAGGTATGATGATAGACCTATTCAAATATCAGCTTCAGAATACCGCTCATTACAGATGTATTCTGAAGATCCCAGATTTAGACAAAATGTGGAATACATATTCCACCTACTCTTTGAAAGTGAACTAGCAACTTTATGTTAAGGAGTTGCACACATATTAAAATCAGGATCACACTTTCAAAATATGACAGCTACACAATTATTAGAAAAGGTGCAACAAAAGGATGAGGTTTTACAATCAAATATTACAAATCTATTAGCAAATACGCGTGGTACTAAAGAGTACTGGTTTCGACGTCATGGAGATGTACGTTGTATGATCAGAAACCTTGGCCCACCCACTTGGTTTGTTACATTAAGTTGTGCAGAATATGCATGGGAAGATTTACATGATTTCTTACGCATATCAAATAAAAACAAAACAAACATAGATATACTTACACCTGGAGAACATTGTTCTTTGGATCCTGTTAATGTTTCAAGATATTTTCACCATCGCTTCATTGCTATGCTACATTTTATTTGTAATAAACTGTTCCTCCCCTTGGAGAAGTGCAACACTTCTTTTGGAGAAAAGAATACCAGGCCAGAGGAGCACCACATATCCACATGCTTTTATGGATTAAAGATGCTCCTAAATTTGGTCAAGACAGTGATGCCACTGTTTTACAGTTTATTGAAAAATATGTCACTTGTGAAATTCCATCAGAAGCCACAAATAGTGATCTTCATGCACACATTTTAGAATTTCAAAGACACAAATGTGGAAAATATTGTCGTCGCAAATACAAAAACAAAGGGAAATACTACACCAAATGCCGATTTGGTTTCCCTACACCAGTTACAAATGCAGGTCAAGTGAACAACCTCATGTCTTCAGTTAGACATAGTGTTAAAGGTAAGTCACCTAAAAATACATATTACATAAAAAGAAAAGAAGAAGAAAAATATATCAATGATTATAATGCAATCATTGCCCACTTATGGAATGCAAACATAGATGTGCAGTACATTGCAGACAATTCTACTGCAGTTGCATGATATGTCACAGCATACTTAACTAAAGCAGAAAAGACAGAGCTCCAAGACCTCTGGAATGACCTGTCATCAGATAAAACAGTATCTCAGAAATTATAAAACTTGGGCATAAAAATGCTCACCCATAGAGAATGTGGATCATATGAAGCAGCTGATCGTTTAACTGGTACTGCATTGTATGGTAAATCTGAAAATATAGTATGGCTAAGTCCTGGTCCAGCTAAATCTAGAAAAAGAGTTCTAAAATCATATGAAGATATAGAAACAATAGCCAAACATGATCCCAACAGCCAAGACATTTAAAAAAAAAAATTATTGGACACATACTACCCAAACAGAAGTAATACTTTGGAAAACATGTGTCTATACCACATAGCCCAAAACTACACATACAAAAATAATATGAAACCTGATGAAAAAAAAAGTAAATATAGAGTAACAAACTGTGAAGGCAGCTTAGTTAAACTCACTAAACCAAATTTAATTAATCATATCAAATTGTCATTAAAGACTCCTCAACATAAAGAAGTATATTACATGTCCCTGCTATAACTCTTCAAACCATGGAGAAAAGAAGAACAATTACTAGATAACTATGACTCATATGTGGATGCTTTCAAAGCAAATGAAAGCACTATAACTGATGTAAACTTTACACAGTACAAAACAATGTTGCACAATGAACAGCAACTCGAAGAAGAACTCCAAGCCCAACTAGATAAGGACACTCCTGACAGTAGTCAACCTTCTGTAACAGGAAGCCAAGAACCACTGGGAGAACCACTAATAATAAATGAGGCAGAATTAGCTATGATAGAAGAAGAAAACACCATGTGTCAGTATGAAGATAAGGAAGACTTAACTATACTACAATCAAAACTAAACAATGAGCAAAGTAGCATTTTTCAAGAAGTAACAAAACAAATTGCACATGGTGTAAAACATGAAAATAAATAATGTTCCTGCCATAATTATAAACCTATACTACTGTACATCAGGGGTGAAGCTGGTTCTGGCAAAACATTCCTAATCAAAATCATTAGTAAGTTCCTTCAACAATTGACAAACAACAAACTGTCAGCTGTTGTCACTGCCCCCACAGGTTTAGCTGCCTACAACATAGGTGGTGTTACATTACACCAATTACTACTATTACCAGTAGAACACCAGAACAAATTAGACTATTACAAACTTTCTGCTGCAATGGAATTACGCAGAGTATTGAAACAAATGAAAATGCTACTAATAGATGAAGTGAGCATGGTCTCCAACCTGATGTTAGCTTTGATTCACCTCAGATTACAAGAAGTACTCAAAACAGACTATGAAGAGCTCTTTGCAGGAAAACACATTATTGTTTTTGGAGATCTGCTTCAATTAACACCAGTAAAAGGTGAGCCTATTTTTAAAACATTAGGACACAAACTCTGCCGTAAAACTGTTGACAGCATTGGAAATGTCAACCTTTGGCAACATTTCCAATACAGAGAATTAACAGAAAACATGCGGCAATCTGCAGATCTCACTTATGCCAACATTTTAAAAAGTATCAGAGTTGGTATACTTTCTAAAGAAGCAGAAGGAATATTGAAAACCCGGCACATTAATGCACTTTATGGCGATAATGCATGTGCTACAGATGTTATGGAACAATTAGCCCACAAACGTGTCAATTGTATGGCCTTAATACCAACTCTTGCAAGCTGTTTCAAATTCAATGAAATCATGCTAAGTAAAGAAATGCAACCAATCATGGAAATTAGCGCCACAGACAAACTAGATGTACATGGAATGACACTACCCATGTGTGACCAAGCCACAACAAGACTAAATAGTTTAGAAAAATCAATCTCAAACACAGCAGGCTTGGAAAAGATATTAAAATTATCCTTAAATTGCAGAGTAATGCTGAAACGTAACCTTGACGTGGACCAAGGACTAGTTAAGGGAGCACTTTGTACAGTTGTTGGCTTTCAAACATACCCACGCGACAACAAAATTCAGTTTGTCAATATACTCTTTGACAAACTTTCAGAAGTAAAAAGGATAGGACGCTCAACAGCTAGATTCCTTCTCTTCAAAGATATGTATGTACGCAGAGAACAATTTTCTCTAACTCTTGCATTCACAGTCACGATTCATAAATCACAAGGTCTTACCCTAGACAAAGCAATGATAGATATTGGTAACACAGTCTTTAAAGAAGGCATGAGCTATGTAGCACTATCACGCTTACGTACACTTGACGGTCTATTTCTAATCAACTTTGATGCAAGTAAAATAAACGCTGATATTCCTTGCATTTTAGAATACAATAGACTTCGCTCACTATACACCCCCCACCTAAACGCATATTCTGTTCCACAAAAAGTAAAACGTTATAAAAGAAAAATAAATCAAACAGAAATGCAACAGGTTGTCATTGCAAATCTTCCAAAGAGAGTAAAAGAAACTAATACTTCATCAAGTACCACAAGCAAAAAAGAATCAATTAGGGAAAGTAAACCAAGTACTTCTTTAAAGAAGGAAGACAAACTCCAAAAAAAGCAGTTAGATACAGAACTACCTGGACCATTTAAATTCTCAAATATAGTTGGTGTAAGTCGCTACGCAAATGTAGCAATGAATATTCTATTTCAATTACCACCAATTGTTGACAACATTTACTTACACAGTACAGACCCATTGTGTTTGCAAATGTTAGTACTTCACAGAAATGCAGCAAACAATCCTGACAACACGTATAGTGTTTTTGGAATAAGACAACAATTGGACTAATGTGCTGGAATGGTGAAATTCACTATAAATTCACAGGAAGATCCACAAGAATTTCTAATGTACTTACTACAAGTACTGGAAAACAAAAACATACCTATAAATGAAATCTTTCAGATTTCATACATGTGGAAACATACATGCACTCTCTGCAACAATGTGACACAAGAAGAAATCCCCAATGAACGCTTCATATATATATATCAATACCAAATTGTGAATCCATTCCATTTCAGCGACTTGTACAAAATGCAAACCATGGTAGATTATGCTCTACCTGCAATTCAGATAATCGCTCCACGTTAGTAATACAAACACATAGTAAATACATAATACTAATGCTTCTACGTTACAATGCAGATGGTACCAAAAACAACTGCAAGCTGACTGGATTCACACATGGTCAAATATCACTTGGTAAGAAAACCTTCACAACAATAGGTATAATCTACCACGTAGGAGCCACAACCAATTCAGGGCACTACACTGCATATATAAAAAAGAAATGTGGATGGTTTGAATGTAATGATAGTACCATTACTCTAAAGCAGAGATTACCAGGAAATCTTACAAACGCTTATTTGATGTTCTTAAAACCAAAATTTGATAACTAAACTGTATTTAAACCCTAAGTAAACTTGTGTTAAAAAAATATAAACTGTTACAATACTCCAAAAGCTGTCTAACTGCTCCAAAATTTATAATATCAAAACAAATAAATAATATGTTACTCCTCCAAAAAAATACAACAAGCCAAAGTATTAAGCATTAGCCAGAAACAACAAGTGAACACTGAAAACAAACAAACAAATAAACTGTAGCATAACAGAAAAAGTATTTTTTTTAATCCAACATGGATTTTTCTTTCTCCCACAGACCCAATGATTTTAGCAACAAATACAGAAACTGAGCAAATTGCACAGTACTCTGATTTGTAATCTACTAAATATGAGGGTCCAAAAAAAAAAAAAGTATATTGATTATACAATGTAATAGGTCATTACAAAATACTAATACTAACATGCTATTTTCTTTTATCACAGAAATTAACAAGAAAAACATGGACTCCCGTTACTATACCAAACAGTAAGTATACAATAATAAAGAGAACCATAGCAGCATATCACATCCATAGTATCTAATACCTTTGTTCCTTATACATTTGTTTTTCACCCAAAGTTATAGGCAAATATGAATGTGATATGCTGCGATGGTTGTTGCCAGGGCATAGAGTCTTGGGTGCATGGCCAAATGGCCATGCACCCAAGACTCTATGCCCTGGCAACAACCATCGCAGCATATCACATCCATAGAGTCAAACATTTCAACTATTGTCTATGGAAAATTTTAATGTCCGCGGACATTCTTAGAACACTTTCAACTTGCCAGCGAACAATACGGACAGCGTTTTCAGGACACCCCCTACGAACATTTCAGAACAACGCGATAGTTCTTAGAACACTTTCAACTTGACAACGAACAATACGGACAGTGTCCTCAGGACACCCCCATTTTGTTTATTTGCGAACATTTCAGGACACTGCGAGTGTTCTTAGAACACATTCAACTTGCCAGCGAACAATACGGACTACGTCTTCAGGACACCCCCTACGAACATTCCAGGACACAGCAAGTGTTCTTAGAAACGTCTTCAGAACACCCCCATTTTGTTTATTTGCAAACATTTCAGGACACCGCGAGTGTTCTTAGAACACATTCAACTTGACAACGAACAATACGGACAGTGTCCTCAGAACACCCCCATTTTGTTTATTTGCGAACATTTCAGGACACCATGAGTGTTCTAAGAACACATTCAACTTGACAGAGAACAATACGGACAGCGTCCTCAGGACACCCCCATTTTGTTTATTTGCGAACATTTCAGGACACTGCAAGTGTTCTTAGAACACATTCAACTTTCCAGCGAACAATACGGACTACGCCTTCAGGACACCCCCTACGTACATTCCAGGACACCGGGATTGTTCTTAGAAACGTCTTCAGAACACCCCCATTTTGTTTATTTGCAAACATTTCAGGACACCGCAGGTGTTCTTAGAACACATTCAACTTGACAGAGAACAATACGGACAGCGTCCTCAGGACACCCCCTATGAACATTCCCCGGACACCGCGAGTGTTCTTAGAAGCGTCTTCAGAACACCACCATCTTGTTTATTTGCGAACATTTCAGGACACCGCGAGTGTTCTTAGAACACATTCAACTTGACATCGAACAATACGGACAGTGTCCTCAGAACACCCCCATTTCGTTTATTTGCGAACATTTCAGGACACCATGAGTGTTCTAAGAACACATTCAACTTGACAGAGAACAATACGGACAGCGTCCTCAGGACACCCCCATTTTGTTTATTTGCGAACATTTCAGGACACCGCGAGTGTTCTTAGAACACATTCAACTTGACAGAGAACAATACGGACAGCGTCCTCAGGACACCCCCATTTTTTTTATTTGCGAACATTTCAGGACACTGCGAGTGTTCTTAGAACACATTCAACTTGTCAGCCACAACCCCATTCATATTTGCGAACAATTCAGGACACCGCGAGTGTTCTTAGAACATATTCAACTTGACAACGAACAATACGGACAGCGTCCTCAGGACACCCCCATTTTGTTTATTTGCGAACATTTCAGGACACTGCGAGTGTTCTTAGAACAGTTTCAGTTTGCTTGCGAACAAAACGGACACATATTGAGTCCTCAGAACACCCCCCATTCAGTTTATTTAGAACATTTCAGAACACCCGTGATGTCCGCAGACAAATCGAACACAAAAAGAACATCTAACACATAAAAAACACAACTTTCATCCTATCTCATACACTCCCACCCTCCCCAAACACTCCTACACACCAACACACTCTACTAAATACAAATTTTGAACAAAGTTTCACCGCGCTGTCCGCAGACAACCGCGAATCCAAGATGGCGGGCGCTACCGAAAATCTGACGCGCTTCACGCTCCACGCCGTCCAATCAGCGAACACGTTGCATGTCCGTGAACATCACGCAAGCCGATTGGCCAATCAGGACACTGTCCGCGGAGTGAACAGGGAAGTCCGTCCGCGGACCGAACACAGATGTCACAAATTTTTTTTTACCTACTTTTTGGTCATTTTAAAAAAAACTACTGGACGGATTTTCACCAAATTTGCCAAAGCACGCTTTCAGGACCAAGCCGCTGCTCCTGGTCCAAATTTGGTGAAATTCCGTCCAGCGGTTTGGGCTGTAGACGCAAGCAAAAAATTGTTCCCATTCAGTCTATGGTAAAAAAAAAAGTTTTGGGACCCCCCCTATAACTTTGCCCCCCCTGGACGAATCCTCACCAAACTTTGCAAAAGAATTCAGAGTGACCCAAATACTTTATTTGCACAGTTTGGTGAGGATTCGTCCAGGGAGAGCGAAGTTATAAGCCACCCAAAAAGTGCTCTTCCTATGGAAACACCAACTTAACCATAATATATATATATATGAGTAAAGAATGGATGTTTCCATTTCGTATTATAGGAGAGCTGGAATAATGAAGGAAGGCCTATTTTCCAGTGTGTCGCAGTTAAAAAGAATTGAATTAACAGGAGTGAAACTCAGAAAGGCGAGACTGGATGAGCAAAAAGCCAAGGCCATATCAGGATGGGGTGAGCAGACACTGGATACAAATCGTGTGAAAGAATGAAACTCCTATTCAGGGTGCATGGGAAAAAACAAGGACAATGTCAGAGGTCTATTAGAAAATAGTATTTTAAATACACTAGAGCTTGGTTTTGTGGTCTTCACTCACGTGGAAGGATGAAGTTGGACGAACATGATGACCACACCTACGCATGAAGGCAGAGCGCGCCTTCACTCCCCCGAATTCTCCAGAACAAAGAACACTCCCAAGGACAAGTTCAATGTTTTAATTGACAGCAGACCACTGAGGAGATGATAGGTGATTATGCTAATTGATGGGAAGCTATGGTTAAGATTAGCTCACCAGCACCTGGAAGCCCAGTCTGCGTGCAGCTAACATAGGTGGAAAAGTACTGAAAAAGGTTGGAGTGCCAACCAATGGTAGGGGGCCGTGTGATTGAAGGTCCTATAGTTTGTGTAACCAATAGGAAGTTGTGTATTTAGTGACATTCACAGTGACCTGTTTAAGGGGTAGTCTTAGTTGCCCCACCTGATGTTAAGAGACCTATCACTTTCTCTCACTGTCACAGACTGGTATGGAACGTATACTTAGAAGTTCCCTTATACCTTTTCACTTTCTTCAATATGTTTTTGCAATTTGCTACGTAGGTTGACATCATCAATGACGATGTTCTGCTATAAAAGAATGCTTTTTACTAAGATGCATTGAGAGATCATGCGCTGAGACGTCCGTTGATGTCCGTTGTACTCCCTGTTTTAGATAATTGATATTAAAACAGTTACCCTTTTGCCAACTACCTGAGTCGTTTTGATTATTGATGTTTGAGTAACTTCTGCATCCCCATTCATCTCAAGGGTATTGCTACCTCGTCTTAAAGGGCTGGAAGCCCCCAGTTTACGTGGTAGCAGAGATAATGGTTTAAAATCCATCGAGAGAGTAGGCTTTGGGGTCCCGGAAATATCGCATGATCTCTGCCATTCGGCTGAAAGGACGTGAAGCTCCCTGTAGATAGCGGAAATATTTTTAAACTTTAGACTTGCAAGCTCGGATGAGACGGGTCCCCTGATTTCAGACAGAATCCCCTCCTCAGATCTACAGGAAGCTGAACGAACAGAAGGTTGAAGAGGCTGGAAATGAGGCATACGATCACGAGAGTTGGAAGTCAAAAAAGCGAATGGTGAGTAAAAACGAAGTGAGGTGGCAAAATTGTGAATGGGCTCTGAGTGAAGAAAGTGATAAGGGGAAAAACAAGTAACTGAGGGAGGTTGGGACAAAGTAACTTGAGAATGATGAGTGTTGACTATTAGAGAAATTGACTTGAGGAGAAGCCAAGCAATTGAGTTATTAAATAATTGAGTTAAGGAGAGGTCAAGCAATTAAGAGGTATTGTGAGGGAAGGTACCACGATAAAGAGTAGGCCCAGTTTTCTGCATCATAAAGACGTAACAGAAGAAACCGGTCCTAGAGCCCAATTTACGGGTGACGTTGGCTACGAACTTGGTTAAAGACAAGTTTAAAGAGGAAGGGTCACACCCCAATCGGGGTATTTTTTAGGGCTAGGATGAATCTTGAAGAGAAGACTGAGATATATGTGGTCCATTTGTCTGTTCGTTTAATGTAACTGTATATGGTGAAAAAACAATAGGAATTGATAGATGTGAAAAGGAAAACACAAGATTAAGAATTATTTATTCATTGGAATTGAATTGATGGTGTTTAGTGAAAATATAGATTAAAGTAAAAAACGTGATATAGAAGGTTTGGAGGCTGCAACGATTGGTGCACGCTCATATTGTTTTGTTTTCCTGAAACAAACTTTTTAATTTTGCAAAGTGTAAAGGTAGGTATTGACGGTCAAGTGTGACGAGTCAAAATGGAGGATATTATTCCACTTATACATCTCTGCAAACAGCTGCCGAAACACGCGCCCAAACTTAAGCAGTACAGTGCAGAGTGGGTTAAGGGCATGGCCGATAAGATGTTTATGCCATGGCCACAAGGGCGATCACTAGCGAAGACAGTTTTGCAGCATATGACGACATATTTGTATATACAGGGAATAGGTTAGATACGCGACTAGCGAGCTTAGAGCTCTGGAAAATGTACCAGGAGGAAAGAGAGGAGTCACCTCCTGAAGACTGGATATTGAATATATGCAAAGAGGGGGCGTGGCTAAATGGCCGCGTAAGAGGACGCTCTTGTGAGGAGCTCCCGACGATCTGACATCGATCCGCAAGAAAACAAGCAGTTTCCATTGGCCCATGCAAGCCAGAAGCATTTCTATGGGTGCATGAATATTGGGGGCACAATCTGAGCGCTAAAAGGGCCCGAGCGGTGGCTGGGACGGGAAGTTACGGCCACAGATGAGAAGACGGGTGCTCGTGATTAAGTGACTGGCAAGATGGCGGCCAGTGAACAAAGGGCCGGCAACTGACAGCAGCGCCGCGCCAGGAACATCGGCTGGTGCGGCTGAGATTGAGCCTGCTGCGGCCATATAGATCGAGTGATGCCCAGCCTAAGAGCAGACTGACAGACCCAACCGGAGGGGGGGCCTGTGGGACTAAGGAGCAGATGCCGAAGCCCGCAGCGGGCACAGGAGAGACGAGCGATCTCTGGCAACCCGGATCGCGGGACGCGGTGCAGGGTTGGAGCAGAGCGCCCCCAGAGGCGCTGATGCCATCGAGCGCAGGTGGCGAAATAGCTGGAGCTGGGCGCCCGGGGCCCTGCTGTTAGACCTGGGGGCTCCTGGTGGAGTGGAGACCCTCGAAGTGATCTTCAACGGGAGGGTGCCAGAGCCCTCCCCATACAGCCGCGAAGGGATTATGGCAGATGAACTGCATGGAAGCCAAGATTAGCAGTGAGCAGACTTATTATACCTAGGAGCCAGACAGTGGAGGTACAGAGGGGCCTGGAGGGGAGAGCTCCCCTGGATGTTTTGTACATCGGGGGCGCTCTGAGGGAGGTACCCAGCTGGCCCACAGTGGAGCACCCAGGCAGAGCACAGGAACGCGCACCCGGCCCAGGACATAAATGCGGGCAACAGCCCCGACCTGGACATAACACCTGCAACAACAGAATAAAGCGCAGGCTGGGGAGGGGTTCACCCGGGTGCCCAGGCCCAGCGACGGGCGTGTGGTGCACGGGGGCCAGAGGAACCGTGTGCATAACGCGGGGTGGCACCTGGATGCTCGGCCCGCTGGGACCCACCAGACACGACCACCTGGTGCCGGAGCCCCAGCAAAAAAGCGGCAGATAAACAGGCCATCACGACTGGATCCCGGGAAGGAGTGAGCACTTGTGGAGGCACCTTACAGACACATGTAGTGGCAGCACAAAAGCTAGTAGAGCCACACTAACACCAGGTGGAACGCCTGGCACCGGTAACTGAGGGAAACACAGAGATGGCCTGCGGAATAATACTGAGCTGGACCAGGCACGTGAGAGGACACAGCCCATTCCAGGAGCGCAGCAGGCTGTAGGCACACATCCTCAACACGATCGAAGCGGGCCCTGAACATCAGGAATAGCCTGACACTACATAGATCTGCATATAAGAGGTTACTGTGCGGGCCCACACCTAGTTGGCCTAGCATGATGTCTAATAAAACTGTGAGACCGAAGAGCAAGCAGCCCACGCTGGAGGCCTATGCCAAGACATCTCCAGGGGCAGAGGGGGCCAGAAATAAGGACAAAACTACCACTGTGATGGAGAAAGCTCTGGGCACAATCCATGAGGTGCTGGCAGCAATTGCGGACCTGAAAGTTGCCTGGGAGACTAAACTGGGCCTGGCTATGAACAAACTGAAAGTGGCACTGGACCTTAGGGTCGGAGCGGTCCAGGAAGATGTGAACTTACTAAGACAAGATGTGAGAACGCTTGCGGAGCGCACTGGAAACCTGGAAAAAGAGATGGCGCCCAACACGGCGGAATGCGCCGCCCACAGATCGGAAATCCATGCCCTTGTACAGCGAGTAGGCAACCTGGAGAACAGAGCGGAGGAAGCAGAAGGACGCGCCAGACGCAATAACATCTGCATCGTTGGTTTGCCAGAAGGAACAGAAGGGCCTAACCCAACGGAATACGTGGAAACCATGCTACTGCAGAAAATAACCAGAGGGGCACTGACCCAGCGGTTTGCTGTTGAGAGGGCGCACAGGGCTTTGACGAGGAGGCCGCCCCAGGAGCCCCTCCCAGGCCATTGATTGCAAAGATTCTGAACTACCGGGATCGGGAAAGAATACTCAAATTCTTCCAGAAGGGCGGGACGATCGAAAGGGGGCCTGCGAAAATCACTGCATACCCGGACTACACCTTGCAGGTACAACGCAGCAGAATTAACTTCGGAGAGGTGAAAAGAAGACTGAAGGTGTTCCACAGGAACAAAACTTTGTTTTTTGAAACACCAGAGGACGCCATGGAGTGGCTGGATATGCAGAGTCGCCCCCAGGAGTCAGTTATCCAGACAGAAGCCGGAGAAGATAAGTAACATGCTGCTGTGGCACCCTTGGTGACATAGCGCAAGACACTGGGACTAGAATATAGCATTAAGTAAAGCTCACAGGGAATGTGCTGCTGGGAAAGTACATGCTTGCAAGACCCGTTTGAACTGAATAATCCTATTTATATAAGTGGGAGCTCCCAGGAGACAACCCATGAACCCCCATAGCATTGCGCTTAGTTAGGTCACTATTAGCTTGGTGACGCCTCGCGGGGTCCTAGTCCTCGATATCATGAGAAAGGACCAGACGCGGGTGGGCCTGAGATCCAGGGATGGAGCAGGGCATTTGTTGGGGTTGGATAGGGAAGGGGGAGGGAAAGAGTTGTGTGCAGTGGGGCATAGTTGGGGAAAGGGGGAGGGGGAAAGTTGTTGATGTTGAGAGGGAAATGAGCCAGAAAACGAGCCATCGGGAACGACATGGGAAGTAGAGGGGAGAGGGAGAGCATCAAGTCAATGAAATCGGGTAACCTCAGAGTCGTGACCTGGAATGTGTGGGGCCTCAATAGTTACCTAAAACGCAATAAAGTAATGATGTACCTAAAGAGGATGAGGATTGATCTAGCTTTGCTACAGGAAACCCACCTCACCAAGGAGAAATTGGAGGTGGTTAGGAGAAAATGGAAGGGTAGCGTCACAGGAGCCAGATATTCGGCATATGCAAGAGGGGTGGTTACATGGGTGGCACCACACGATCAACGACAGACCCGGAAGGTAAAATGGTGGTGGTGGGACTCCTGGAAAACAGAGAAGTGAACATCATAAACATATATGCCCCTAACCATGATACCGCAGCCTACTTTAGGTCCTTATATAGTAAAATTAGCCCCCTGCTGGGTGGTGCAATATTGTGGGGAGGTGATTTCAATTGCACCCTGAACCCGGGGATAGACAGGTCAGATAGCAGGCTAGCAAAACCTGCGCCAGCAGCTAAAGCGTTGGGGACACTGCTGACAGACCTCAGACTAGAGGATGTGTGGAGACGGTTGCACCCAACGGACAGGCAATACTCGCATTACGCAGCGCCACATGACCTGCACACCAGGCTGGATTATGTGTTCGCCGCCGCCGAGATAGCGGGAGAAATGGTGAGCGCAGAATATAAAGCTAAGGTGCTTTCGGACCATTCGCCTTTGGTCTTGGAGTGGCGACACCAACCCCCTAGGGCGCACATCCCGACGTGGAGGCTCAGAGCTGATGCCCTACAGGACCCGGGATTCCGAGAGGACCTGAGGGAGGCCATCAAGGAATATTTCGACATTAACACAGGCAGCATACGGTCCATGGGAACAGTATGGGAGGCATTTAAGGTGGTGGTGCGTGGGGTAGCCATATCAAAATTCAAGGGGCTTCAAGGGGGTATAGAACGAGAATTGCAGGAAAATGAAAGAGAGCTAGAGGACCTGATGCTTCGGGGTGGGACCACCCGGGTAGACAGCGCCAAGATAAGAGATTTACAAAAGGCTAGCAGTGAACTCTGGGACAGACTATGTAAGCTAAATTATAAGAAATACCCAGAGAGGCAACATGCGGGGGCAGACTATTGGCCTGGTTATACAAAAATTAGACACTCCGGCCGGTTATTAGAGAAGTCAGGGATGCGTAAGGCCAGATCTGTAACACCCAGGAAGGAGTAAACGAAGAGTTCCTCACATATTATAAATGTTTGTATAAGGACGTAGGTGGAGATATGGGTCAAGAAATTCTGGAAACAATAGAAGATATAGGGCTACCCACCTTGGACAACCTAGAGAGAGCGGATCTGGAGGCCCCAATCACCTCGGACGAACTGGAGGCGGTGATCCAACACCTGCCCACGTGTAAAGCGCCCGGGTCGGATGGGTTACCCAGAGAATTCTATAATGCGTATAGACAGGAGCTACTCCAGCCGCTGCTGGCCATGTTCAATGAGGCCTATGAACAGGGGGAGCTGCCGGAATCCCTCCGAGAGGCGGTGATCATCCCGCTCCTGAAACCGGGCAAGCCGAATGTGGACCGTGGGTCCTATAGGCCCTTATCGATGCTTAATCAAGATAGCAAAATACTCACGGCAGTGCTTGACAATAGGCTTAAGCGAGTAATTGGCAAATTGATACATCCGGACCAAACAGGTTATGTCGCCGGCAGAAACATCACAGACAACCACAGGAGGCTACACCATATCATTGATCAAACTGAGAAAGACCCGGACGAGCTGGCCAGAGTGTCGCTAGATGTGGTCAAAGCCTTTGACTCAGTGAGGTGGCCATGGTTGATGGAGACCCTGAAAGGATACGGGATAGGGCCGGGATATGATAGGTGGGTCAAGATGTTATATAGCTCTCCGATTGCAAGGGTCAAAACAGGCACTATAATCTCAGACAAGTGGCAACTCAGTAGGGGGACTAGACAGGGATGCCCCTGGTCGCCCATGGTATATATTCTGGCGCTGGAGCCGTTGGCAATTTGCCTTAGGCAACAATACGGAGAGGTGGGGATTCGTACGACAGGAAACACACACTTGATATCACTGTACGCAGATGACATGCTCCTCTATCTGCGCTTCCCGGAGGAGAATCTGCAATATGTGCTGGAGGTGATGGATCGCTATGCCGCCCTTTTCGGGCATATCGGTAAACCCCGGGAAGTCCAGCGTGTTCCCCTTGGGAAGGTACAAAAGTATTCCACTGGAAAAACTGCCCATTCTGCAGATACCCTGGCAGACCGAGACATTTAGATATCTAGGCATAAACATATACCACAACATGGAGGTAGAGCACAAACACAACACGGAGAAAGCAGTTGAAGGTATTAAAAACAGCATGGTGTTCTGGTCCAGATTACCCCTTACCATGATGGGGAGAGCAGCGCTGCTCAAAATGGTGGTCTTGCCCAGACTACTACACTTTTTTGTAAATGTCCCGCACTTGATCCCCAGACGTTTCTTTGTCAGACTTCATAGCCTGTGCAGGGGCTTCATAAGGCACAATACTAGGAACAGGGTGGCCCTGTGGAAACTACAAAAATTGTGTGATAAGGGGGGCATAAACCTGCCGAACTTTGAATTGTATTACTTGGCAGGACAGCTATTATATGTAGCTAGGTGGTTGTCTGCAGAGGAATCTGCGGAGGCCAGGCTCTTGCAGGGGGACTCTGACCAATACTTCCTAAAAGAGACAGTGTGGCTGCATAAACCAAAAGTGGCGGAGATGGGGAGACTGTTGGTGCTGGGCTGGGAGGTCTTTCGCAGGGCATGGAGAACTGTGGGTGATCCAGACCCGCTCTCTCAGCAGGTCCCGTTGGTGGCGTTATGTGGGGAAGACTCCCAACTGATTAAAGGGGTCCGCAGTTACTGGGAACCGGTGGGCCTGGCCACCCTTGGAGACATATGGCAGGAGGGGGTGGCATTGGAATTCCAGAGGTTGCTGGAGAAGACAGGGGTGCATAGGGGCCAATATATCACTTACACCAGGATGATGAAACGGGTGAGGGCAAGGTGTCCTGAAACAGTACTTGCAGAAGAACCTGACACCACCTTAGAAATGATGTATGATGTCTCGGAGGGTGGGCACGAAATATCTCGGATATATGAGCTCTTGAGTGCGACCACGGGGAAGGAGCTGCTCCAACTGAGGCTTGACTGGGAGGGGGAGGTGGGAGAACCCATGACAGAGGGACAATGGGATAGAGCCCAAAGGAACCATAAGAAGGTATCCCGGAATGCGAGACTCCAGCAGATCCAGCTATATGTCACCCACAGAGCTTACTTGACCCCCGGCAGAATAGCCAGGTTTGGTGGCTCGGCTATACAGAAATGCCCCAAGTGCGGGGAGGAGGAGGCTGGGCTGTTGCACATGTTCTGGGTTTGCCCAGAGGTGAATAGATTCTGGGTAGAACTGAAGACGCGACTGGCCAGTTGGGGGTGGTGCTTGACGTGGGGTCTGCTTGGGCATGTATGCTTGGGAGTTTCCCTAGGCCACGTAATCTAAAACATATTAGCAAGATGAAAGACCTGGCCTATATTTTGGCCAAACGCAGAATTGCAATGTGCTGGAAAGCAGCCCACCGGCCTAGAGTGGAGATGTGGTGGGCAGACCTCCTAAAATGGGCTGAAGCAGAAACTGCGGCCTAGTTTGAAGCAGTCACTAGAGGGGGGGGAGGAAGAGGTAGGCCCCCTGATAGCCTGGAGACAACTGGTAACCTCGATGGCAAACCCCCACCAGGTCAATCATGAAACAGAAGACTGGGATGAGTTGATGATACTTGAGACACCTGATGATGCTCAGGTGGATGGCACACATACGACGGCTCGAGTTTTTTTTGGGGAGGGAGAGGGAGGGCAGAGGAGAACATTAAATAATGTAATGTCTTAACATTGATCATGAACGTCCTAAGTGGTTGTAATGTTTGGAGAGTTGTTTGGTTAAAATAATAAAAATTGTTTAAAAAAAAAAAGAATATATGCAAAGAGGGGGGTGAGGAGCCTTCTGCTCCCCCCGCCGCGCCCGGAGCAGATGGCGATAGTAAGAAAGATGATGGGTTGTACCCATTAAGGGAGTTTAAAGCAGCAACAGGGTACATTAATCCGGCATATGAGTGGCCTGCGCAAAGCAGCGACGAGGGCCCAGAGAAAGTTCTCAAGAGAGAAATGTAATCTATAAGGTTCAGTGGGACAAGGAGAAATGCGTTAAGGAGAGAAGTGAACGACCAAGTACATCCTTATATATAGGACGAGAAATAAAGAGATGGAAAGGAGAAAAAGATAAGACTGATGAGTTAGCACCTATACAGAATGAATGGATGGGTGGTCAGATTTTGCTCAAACTCGATGGTAAGAGCATCGAGGACGTGAGGCGAAGGGAAGATAGAGGCGAATAGGATAAAAAGGAGAGAGAGAGAGAGAGAGAGAGAGAGAGGAAAGATTGAAAGAAGATGGGACAAAAAGAAAGGATAGACAAAGACAGGGACAATTGTATCAAGATGAACAATTGAAAAAGCAGAAAAAAGCAGAGGAGCAAAGAAAATATGACAACAGACAGAGGGCAATTGAAGAGCAAGAAAGACTAAAAAGGAAGAGAATGGAGGAAGAGGAACAGAAATGTAGGGATAAAAGAATGCAAAGACGTAGAGATGAAGAGATACAAAGGGAAAACGAAAGAAGAGACATGAAAAAAGGTAGAAAGAGTAGGAGAGGAAGCAAAGGAGAGAAGAGAGCTTGATGATGAACTAAAACGAAAAAGAAGACAGAGAGCACGCAATATTGGTCATATGGAGAATTAAGTAATGGATCCTAGTCCAGTAGTGGCATCAGAAGACAAAGAAGAGTTCTTCCCAGCACACGAGCCAATACCAGGGCCGGCTAGAGCAAATCTGGAGGATGAGTTTGACTCTAGAAGCAGTGGGGACTCGATCGATAAGGTCTATCATGCGATGAGAACTAAGAAAGAATTGAAAGGGAAGGTTAAAAACAAATGACTCAAGAGTATGCAGCTGTACGATAAAGAGGGAGACTCATGTAGTTTTGAGCCGAAAGAGCAATCTTTAGATAGACTAACTCTCAACAGAGACGAAGAAGGGAGAAGTCACACGAGTTGGGGACAGGATATGTCAGGCGTGGACAGAGGAACCTTCGTGGGGAGGAGGGAGGTGATGTATGTGGCCCTGAAGGGTGTGTTTCAATGGACAAGGAAGTAAGATGGTCGGATTTAGACCTACCTATATCTCGGTCGTCAGAATCATTGACATGGCTAGATCCACCTAGAGGGTAATCCCATGGTGGAAGGGGGGAATCGCCACCTTATGTGATCAGGCTGAGGTCACTGCCAGGAAGCCATTGTCCCTGCTATGAATAGACAGACGATGGGAGAGAAATGTGAGTTTGGGATTTCACAGTTTCCTTTGTTAGAGAAAGGGGGCACAAGGCCACAGTATATACCTTGGCCACAGATGGATAAGGACAATTTAAGGTGTAAACTCCTGAGTTTAACTTCCGGCACTGGGAAATGGAAATGTGAGTTAGAGAAAATGACAGGAGGAAACACACTAGCTATAGGGGAGATTAAAGGTCTCCTAATCGCTATCCTTGGGGAAAGGGCTGATGACATTTGGTCAAGGGCAGGGTATTCTAGTGTTACTACAGTAAACTCTGCTCATGATGGAGCACCGTCCAGTAATTGTAGGGTGGCAGTCTGTAAAGCGCTTAGTGTACTGTATCCGGACATGTCAGACATGGAAGCTATAATGGCGAAAAAGATGCAGGAAGGAGATGATCCTCCTGTTTACATTCAGAATTTCCAAGAGCAGTGGACTTTGGAGACACGAGAGGCTTATGGAAAATCTATAACTGTATTTTATCATATATTGTGCCAAGGGCTGCCAGAGGCAGTACAGAAGCAGCTCAAGAAATTTATGGGCATGGAGGCAAAGCTATGTTCAGAAATTCAGCTGACCATCACACATTATTGCAGGCTGTTACAACAGAAGAATCAAAAGAAAGACGATGCTAGGCAAGGTGAAGAGGCAAAGTTGTCAAAGTACGCCATAGAAGGGGCAATGTTGACTAGTGGACACGGGTCAGGTTCACAGCAAGCAGTAAACATGCCGCAGGTGAATAACCAAAGGCAGTTCGATCAAGGTAATAATAGATTCGCACCACGGGAAAGGGGAGGCTTTCGAGGTAGAGGCTTTCTGAATAATCAGGGAAACTTCCAGAACAACCAAAATGGGTTTCAAAACACGCGGAACGATAGTCAAGGCATGCAGGAGGGGCAAAATAGGCGACCTACTCATATATGTTGGACATGTGGTATGTCAGGGCACTTCGCTCCCACATGTAGGATTCAAGGATTCGTTCAGAATGGGCAGTTCCCAAGAGGGAGACTAGAAACCCGCCTGCATATTCACAGCATAATGGAGATGGGTTTGTCCAAAATCACACAGTGCAGCAAACACAAGCACCGAGAATTCAACAAGACTTTCAAACACAGCAGGCAACAATGAATCCGCCACAAGGGCAGTCACAGCAGTCACCCATGCAGATACAGCAGAACACAAGCACGGGTCAGTTAATGACTCCTGGAATAGGGGGTGTCACTGTTGATGAAGGGAATCCTTTCACAGGTACAGGGATGAGAATATATCCACAATAGGACAGCTCACTGGGAGACTTGATGTGTTCGATACTATCTGTGACACCCAATCCTCAAGAGGAACCGAGGGTTGACGTCAATATAGGAGGCAAATCTTTTTCTTTTTTGGTAGACACAGGTGCAACACGCTCATGTATATGAGAGGGGAAATTTCCGATGTCTGGAAATGCCATGAATACTCAAGGTTTCACAGGAGCTACAAGTCAAGCTCCTTTTACTGAAGAATTTCCAGTCTCTATAGGAGAGTGTGACATGTCTGTGCCATTGTTATATTTGAGGCAGACACCTGTCAATATATTAGGTCGAGATTTAATGACTAAGTTGAACATGACGATTTCGTTCACTGATGAAGGCATAGTGTGTTCAACACCAGGAAATCATTATTTAAATATGAGTGAATTTATTATGGTGTTTGCAGGGCAAATAGCCATATAAGGAGTACCGTTAGAAAGAGAAGTTTTTCACTACGGGTACACATTCTGTTAATATGACTACCAGGTTTAGTGGGCAGAACTATGAGAATACCTGATGAATTCTTATTTAGGCCAAAGATACCTATGGATGAAGAGGAAGGGCGAGTCTTTCCTTTAGAATTACAAGCAGCCTTAGTGCGAGGAGAAATGGCTTTGCTTGATGGAGTTGATTATGACGGCAGACAATGGTGCACAGTGATTGCCATTGGGGAGGATAACAGATTGACTGACATCACTGATGAGGATATGTTTAGAGATCATCCATCAGATGACGAAGTAATATTCGAGATGAGTATTACATATTGGGTGAGAACAATAAAACGTGAGGTTCCTCAGAAAATGATGCTAGCACAGAAACTCCCTGAGTATTTTGATGAAGACATGGCAAAAGTGCCAGCTTCATTATGGACAACAGGGCCCTATGACGTATGCCTATTAAAGGGGGCTAGAGAAGTGAAGATTAAACTGAAACCAGGAGCAATTATACCTCAAGCACGACAGTATCCCAAGTCTCGAGAGGCAGAAGGAGGAGTTTTTAAGACGATATCCGCCATGATGGAACAGGGCATCTTAGTGATGTCAGAGTCACTGTGAAATACTGTGATTTATCAGATTAAAAAGGGAATTGGGGGGTGTGGTGTTTAATTCAAGATTTACGACCAATTAACTAGATTATAGAGGCCAACTTCCCTCTAGTTCCTAATCCTGCGACGATCTTTTGCAATATCCCTGTTGAAGCACAATATTTCACTATGATTGACTTAAAAAATGCATTTTTCTCAATCCCATTGCATAAAGACTCACAGGATCTGAAGTAATTTACGTTCAGACAAAGTCGTCTGAAAAGCACTTGGTTGCCCCACGGGTACTGTGAGTCTCCATCGATTTTCAATAGAGTCCTGCAGATGGACTTAAGCAATACTGAGTTAGAAAGTATTGTATTGCAGTACATGGATGACATATTGGTCTGCAGCACCAAAGAGGAAGAGTGCAGATGTGATTCAGTTCAGTTAATGATTATCCTTGCAGACAAAGGATATAAAGTATACAAGGAAGAATTACAGTATTGTCAAGAAGAAGTGTTGTGCATAGGCCAGTTAATTACGCATAAAGGAAAGTTACTCCTGAGAGAGCTGAGGCTATTTTTGGGAAAACAGTAAAACCGATCACGATAAAGCACATGCAAAGATTTTTGGGACTGTGTAATTATGTAAGAGCATGGGTCTTTGATTATAGTTCATACATAAGGCCCTTGTTGCAAGCATTGAAGAATCTACAGGCAAATCAGGAAAAAATTGTTTAGACTGAGGAAATGGAAGAAGGGTTTGATGAGTTGAAAAAGGCATTTTGCACAGCTCCAGTTTTAGGGAGTCCCAATTATGCTGAGGAATTCTTTTTGTTTTCACTCACCAACGGCACTGTTATGACAGCTGTACTCATGCAGAGAACCACGTTGGGATACAAGCCACTTGCATGTTACAGTGGGATTGTAGACCGAGTAATGAGGGGTCATTTTCCTTGCAAACAATCTTTGACAGCCGCTGTGTTCGCCATTGAGAAGGCTGACAGCATAGTAATGGGGTGTTCAATGATGTTATTTGTTGAACATGCTTTGTTTGCTATTTTGGAGAAACCTAAAGGCACATTGACATCTCAAAGGGCTTCTGCCTAGGAGGTAGTCATATTGAATCCAGCAATTAAAATAGTTTGATGCAGAATAGTGAATCCTGCCATGTTTGTAGCAGAACCACTGGCAGAGGACGAGCATGCACATGATTGCTCGAACTATGAGAAGTTCTATGACGAGCTCCCGAGGGTGAAGGAAAATGTATTGGCAGCTGGGGAGATTCTCTTTATTGACGGTTCTTCTAGAATCAATCAAAATGATGGACAAAGATATACAGGTGCCACTGTGGTGAAGCACACGGCCAATGGAACGTTTGAGATATTGATAAGTGCATGACTACTGTCTCACTTCTTGGCACAGGCTGCAGAATTAGTGGTGCTGATTATTGCGCTCGAGAGACATGCAGACCAGGAAGTAATTGTGTACAGTGACTTCGCCTATGTGACATCCACTGTACATGCAGGGCTAGCACACTGGAAAAGGAGGGGCTACCTCCGAGCGGATGGCACTCCAGTGTAACACGCAGCCTTATTGGACAGACTCATTAAAGCACTCCAAATCCCAGTAGTCATTGCAGTAGTTAAATGTGCAGGAAATACAAAAAGAGCAGATTTGATCGCACGTGGAACTCAAAAATCAGACGAGAAAGCAACACGAATGGCATGTTCAGACGTTAATATGTAATTGTATACACCTGATGTGAATGCAAGTCTGGTGGTGATCATGAGTTTGCCTAATTGCTATAATGACTTGTCTAGGACTCAACTAGTAGAGATCCAAGGGGAAGCGCCTCAGGATGAGAAAGATCTGTGGACGCAGAGAGGGTGTTCTTTAAACACCTCTGAAGCATTATGATGACAAGACAGCACTGGTAAACCGGTGATGCCTGTAGCCTTATTAAGGGTGGCTTTGGAACAGCTGTACTACCCTGCACACTTTACTAGAGAGAGCCTCGCCACAACAATTACAGAGGAATGGTTTGTTCCAAATTTGGTAGAACACGCTGCATTTTATGTAGTAAATTGTATCATATGCCAAAAGTTTACTGCTGGGCACACATTGCGCAATATTAGAGGAGTTACTCCGAGACCTAATGGTCCCTTTCAGCATTTGCACATCAACTATGTCGACATGCTGCAAGTATTCAATGGATACAGATATATGATTGTAGTGGTATGTCCTTTCTCAGTGTGGATTGAAGCTGGGCCATGTACACACCCAGACTCCACCTGTGCAGCAACATTTCTAGTAAGAGAAGCGTTTCCTAGATGGGGAATATGTGAAGTATTAAGATAAGATAATGGCCCTCATTTTGCTAATGAAGACTTTGAACAAATAAGCTTGGTGCTCAGTATAAAGCACACATTCTCATTGGCTTATCACCTGCAAGCGAACAGGGTCGGAGAGACTCAACGGCTTGCTTAAAGAAAGAATAGCTAAATTGAAGCTTACCTTGAATAAGGATGGTTGCATTGCCTACCACTGGCATTGCATGCGTTGAGAAATCAGCCAAGTTCAGACCACCATTTTACCCCCTATGAAATAGTGACAGGGAGGCGAATGAGGACACCTCTCACACCTCCGTCTAGTACTAGAAGTGATGCCCAGACAACATCAGAATTGTTAGGAAAGGAGTTACGTGATTATCTTACATTTATGACTACACGTATCTCTGTCATTTCAGATCAGCACAAGCAGAAAGGGTGTGGGGCACGAAACACAGAAGGAGATGTTACAACAACCAGAGCTAAAGAACTATGTCTTCCCAAACCTTTTTCCGGTGATTCGATCCTGATTCATAAATTTACTTGAAGGTGGCACAAGCCGCATTTCAACGGCCCCTTCATAGTGGAGGACGTGACACTGTCTGCAGTCAAAGTGCAAGGCAGATACGCTTGGATTTTCCTTAGAGATGTAAAAATCTATGCTGGAGAACACCCTTCACCCAAACGCCCATCGGAAGCAAGCATCAGGGAAGAACCTCAGCACGTGCAGACTAGGTCTATGACAGGGAAGAAGGACGCAGAAGCTGTTGAATTTGTAGTAAGAGTACATTGGACTGTGGCTTATTTCAGGATGCTCTTTTCAGTCGCGAAAAATGGAGTTAAGGGAAGCTATTTGTTCTTGAGCCACATGAGTTTATTGACATTGGACTGAGACACATTTAAGTGTTGATCGAGAAGGAGAGCATGTCAGATTTGGAGTTCCTTTTTGACGATTGGAAGAGGGAACAGTTCCCTGATTCCTTTCTCACTGAATCTCTCTTCGGCGGTGCCCATGGTGGTGCCTAATGACAATGTTTCACGGATCGTTCTTGTAGTTTTTCTGTTCATTTTGGGCACATAGCCTGCGCTTGTGTGGAGAACTACTAGTGTTCATCTGTTCCTGCAAGATCCTAAGTCTGGTCCAATCGTGACGAGATTGCTCGCAGCCATAATTGAACAAATTCTTCAGCTTCCTGATTACAGTGGGGAAAACACAAATGCCCCTCTCAGCTGATAATGTGCATATACTGGTCAGTTTAGTGTTCTATTATCTGATTGAGGAATGCCTCTCGTTGGGAGACAAGCAGATGTCCGCACATTCCTGAGAGATCCGACGAACAATGTAGCACTTAATGACATACTGAGAGACATCATAGTGCAAGTGAACCTTTACTCTGAGAGAACACCGAGAACTGAATGAGACTTTCGAGGGAGAAGATCCAAAAGTCTACTGGTTAAAGTACTTTGTTTTATGCTGAAGGAGAATCTTCATGTCTTCTGTTAAAAGACCAATTCATGATCTTTACTGGAAACTTTTGTTCATCGTCGTATAGTCAGTCAGCTGATCGAGGAACTTTTAGAGCCAACACAGCAGCTTCCAGAAGTATTGCATTATGTTGCCCGATTAAAGTTTATTTTTCCTCCCTTAAAAAAGAGTAAGAATGGGCCGCATCAATAGCAACGTCATCATGACAGATCACAAAATATGTCCACATTGTGCAAGAGGTTATTGTAGTGAATTGGCATACTTATATGTCATTTACACCTGCATTCTGTTCATAGTGCTATTGCTTTCGCTTACAGTGCGCATTGCTTATTATTTAGACGCAAATGGAGCAAATATTCCTGTGTATCCTCCAATACGAAAGGAGGGTTCAGATGTGGCAACTACTAGGCAGCCAAGACCTTATGTAATTGTTCCTACTCTAGCAGTACATACGGGAGCACCTGGTCCTGTGATACATGAACCCAAGTTACCTTTTGGAGGGAGGTCACATATGGAGATTATAGCAGACTCTCTATGGCCATCATATGCCACTGCTAAGAAATGTCATCTGAATAGGAAAAGGCTTCTGGAACGTTCTCCTACACAGGTAGCACATGTAAACACACCCAGCACACTGACAAATGTTTCTTTGATTAGTCCAGTCAGGAAGAGTTATGTTGACATCTTGCATGAGATTGTCAGAGAAGCACGTAAGAAAAGAGTGAGACCTAAGAGAAGTGCTAGGGAGGATGATCATGAGTTGAATGATTGCCTGGATAGCACTGCACACTTGGGGAATAACATATGTTATCATTATAGAAAGGAAGTGGGAAGGAGTACCTCAAAGGAGGAATGCTTTGTATGTGCACTCCTGCCTTATAGTATGGGGAAGTCGAAAGTCTTCATAGCAATTGAAATAGACGTCCAGACAGCACATTGCTTTTCGCACATAGCACTATGTTGTAAAAGGAGCCAGTTTATGGGTTGAGATGCCTATCTCAAATGGGCAACTGAATGGACAGATCCAGATGAAGATGACTACATTCAGTACACGAAGACAAGAAATAGGGCGCACACCAAGAATCATGTGATCAGATACAAAAAGCCTGGAGTGAAAGGAGCTGGAATCAGATGGGAAGTAAACAGAAGACTTGAGAGTCTAGGAAAATCGGGAGAAGAAATTTGTAGATGGAAGAACAGAGGCCAGATGCAGATTTGTGGATCAGTACTATCACCTGATGGATGGGAAGAAGGAGTGGTAATCTGCAGAGCCTGGGTGGTCATTGGTTGTTATCAACCAACCATTGACATAGTGCAGAATGGATGCAAGCCACTATGGTCAAGACTTGCTAAACTACTGACCTAGGTCGAAGATAGAGGAGGACCTTTGCGGATAGTGCCTTTGGAGAATGCAAAGCTGTGCTTTAGAAACTATGGCACAAGAAAAGTTGGAGAGAATCAGAACTGTGGTTGAATCTTTGATGTACCAGGAATGAAACTTGGAACAGCAGTGATCATGGATCATTATTGGGCTTGTGGATCCAGAGCATATATGAAGTTACCCAAACATTGGGGAAGACGATGCTCGCTAGTGAATGTTCATGTTCTGGTTTTGGTAATTCCTAAAAGTGACTTAAGTCTTGACAGTTTCCCGAAAGCAGATGCTCACCTGAGGAAGAAGAGACCTGTGAAGCTGATTAATCAAATGAAGAGGGAGAACTATTTCTCAGCTAAGTCAATAGAAGCTTTTGACTCCATCCCATATCAACACATAGGCCCTCATTACGACCCTGGCGGAAATCAACCGACCGGACCGCCATAGCGTAAATAGCGTTTCCGCCATTGCACGACGGAGCAAAGTGCGGCTCATTCCGACCCATCGGGCACGAGCACCACGCCATGGCGGAAGTGCAAAGTCCGCGATGGCGGAAATGACCCCAAAACGGCCCACACCGCCGCCGTACGGCGCCCTAGGTGCAATTCCGCCACCCATCTTAGCGGTCACCGCAATGAGCGGCAATCGGAAAGTACGGTGACCGGAAATATACGGAAACGGAAGTAAAAGCATGGTCCCGGAACGGGAAACATCACGCCGTACACCTATAAAACCACAATTTCCACACAACCATTAAAAATACTACCCTGAGACACATCCCAACCCGTCATCCACCCTAGTGAAACCAAGAAAAATGGGAAAAGTAGCGAAGAAAGCGTGCGACCGCAAGCGGCAGGTCCACTTCTCCCGTGAGGAACTCACCGTGCTCACAAAGACCCTCCAGGAGAATGCTGCCGCCGTCTTCTCCACGCAAATGACCAGGACGGCACTTGCGAACAAGAAGGCCATATGGGCCCTGGTGGCACAGCGGGTAAGTGCGGTGGGGACCGCACCCCGCAACCCACAGCAATGCAGAAAGCGATGGGACGACCTGCGGATCCGCGTCCGTAGCATACTTTCTGCCAACCGCAACATTGCCACAGCTACCGGGGGAGGATCGGAATCACCCATCAAGTTGACCCCCTGGGATGAAATCTGTGCCTCCACCATTGGAATGGAGAGTATAGAGGGAGTCGGAGGGATGGAGAAAGGAGTGCAGACATCCGAAGAATCAGGTAGGTGTCCCAAATAAAACAATGCCAAAACCACAATGTCCAATCATGTGAAGTACCACGTGTCCACATAGTGCAACAGTAACACATGTCCAGGAGAACGTCCACATACATAGGCCTGATAGCACACTTTAAAACTCACATCAAATACATAAATAATTAAAAATCCTAAAAACACCCTCTACACGTGCAGCAGGCATACCCTAACTGCAGGCTGCAAAACAACTGCACCCTCACTCCACACACAAATGAAACCACCTCCAAGGCCCCAACCCAAATCACCCTCAGGTACCACCCCAATGCATGTGATACATTGCCATTCCAATTTCCACAGACCCATTTATAACGCTCGCCCTCCTTTACTCCACCACAGGGTCCGATTCAAACGACGAGCTCCAGGACACCCCTACCAGCACACCTGCAAAGAGGGCCAAGACCAACGGCCAAAGACCCTCCACCTCAGCTGCACGCATCAAGACACGGCAGCAGCACAAATCAAGTGGCAGCACACAGGAGGGAACTCCAACAGGCACCCCAGCAGCCAGCATGCCCACAACAGCACCACCACAGGTCCCCCCAATGGATGCCACAGTAGGCACTGCTTCTGGTGGCAGCAGCACCATAGGTGACACTGCATTAATGGCAGCATGCTCCGACACAGAAAACGGGGATGTCGAAGTTAGATCCATCCATGACCTGTCTCAATCCCCCTGTCTGTTCCATCCCGTACACCATGAGGATACCACGCAGGGGCACCCACAAGACGACGACTGGCCATCCCCCACAAGCCCTGTGGCAAGGCAACATGAGGTGACCAGCCCCTCTGTGACACCACCGCAAATGGCCATGGCCCAGCAGAGGCAACAGTCCCTCGACCAGGTAATCGTGCAACAGCAGCAACTGGCCACGCTCCTCAAGGACCATGCCGATGAATGTGGGGGCACTAAGGCAGACATAGAAACATCAACTGAGACACTTAGGGCAGAAATGGAGAGAAGTACAGAGACACTAAGGGCACAAATGGAGAGTAGCACCGAGAGCCTGAGAGTAGAAATGGAGAGAAGCACCGAGAGCCTGAGAGTACAAATGGAGAGAAGCACCGAGAGCCTGAGGGGGGAACTGCATGCGACGTCCAAAGACGTATGTGCCGAACTTGCCGCAGTGCGCCGTGTGCTCACTGAGCTCTCACAAACCCTTAGGGACATGCATGGATGTGAGCAGGCAGAGACATCATCCGTTGCAAGTTCCGTCCAGGGCAGCCCCCAACGTAGATCTGGGAGGAACCTGCGCTCCACAGGCAGGGGTGCCCCTGATACCCGGAGAGGGGGCTTGCAATAGCGACTGCCCACTGACAATGAGCATCTTTGGACACTGGTGTTCGGGGGGGGAGGTAGGAGGGTGGAGGGGGTGTGTTGGGCTCACTTGGGTGGCGGGTCGATAGGGTGTTTAACATGATATCACATATGCCATAAACAATGCACGATCATCCATTGAGATGTGTGGACATTGATCTTTGTGTACGAGGCCATTATAGGCGTACAGTCCATATTGTGCATGTTCCAGACACACACAGTGCCACGAGTCCCGTGTCCATGTATCAGCCACCAGGCGTGAGTGCTAGAAGCATGCATCTATGAGATGCTGACGAATGTCACGGCCCTCCTGTGCCTCGCAGACTCCTTGAGGTGCTGCCACATCCCCACCCTCATCATGACCATCTTCAGGTGCTTGCAGTTCTGCGTCAGGGGGCATGGGCACATTTCTACGTACGCACATGTTGTGTAGCATGACACATGCCATGACCATCTTTGCAACCTTCTCATGGCGGTACAGGAGTGCCCCGCCAGACCTGCTGAGGCAGCGGAAACGAGTCTTCAGTAGGCCGAATGCCTGTTCTATGACTACACGGGTACGTGATTGGGCATGGTTGTAGTCCTCCTCATGCTGGTCCCGTGGGTTCCGGACTGGTGTAAGGAGCCATCTCTTCAGTGGATACCCGGCATCACCTGTATGTGGACAATAAAGGAATTTTGAGGAATGCCATTGCTACGTACGCACCCCCCCCCCTTCCTGCCAGGTCATTGCCGCATCACATACCCCACATTATCATGCTTGAAATGAGACTCACCGAGTAGCCAGGATCTGTTCCCTGCGTGTCGCTCCATGTAGCGTGGTATTGTAGAGTTCCTCAAGACCATAGAATCATGGGTTGATCCAGGGAATCGGGCACAACAATGTGTAATGATCCTGTTGGAGTCACACACCATTTGTACATTCAGAGAAGGAAATTGTTTTCGGTTGCGGTACTGGGCCTCCATGGCATGTGGGACGACCAATTCCACATGGGTGCAGTCGATGGCACCAATGCAACCCGGTATGCCGGCAAGTGCATGGAATCCCACTTTTGTGTTGGTAATTTCCTGCTCCGAGCGTGGTAGAGAGATGTAGTCGTCTGCGTGCTGCAGGAGGGCATCGAGCACTTGCAATAGTGTCCGTGAGAACAGTGGCTGTGAAATGCCATGCAACTGTCCGACTGTGTGCTGGTAGGTGCCTGTGGCCAGGAAGTGGAGTACAGACACCACCTTCAGTAGGGGTGGGATGGCGGTTGGGCTATCTATCATGCTGACAAGGTCAGCCTGTGTCATGTCCACAATGGCGGTTATGGTGTCCCGGTCCAAACGGTAGAGGGTGTGGATCTGCTCATCAGTGAGGTTGAACGGATGTGCTCGGAGGCGTGGGATTGCGGGCTGCCTGCGTGGTGGTAGTGGCTGTGCTGGCGGCCCTTGCTGGCCCTGCCTTGCCCTCCTCCTCCTCCTGCGTCTCCTCCGTGCGGCCGGTTGTAGTTGGTGTTCGTCTTCTTCTTGAAGTTGGAGTACTTGCAGTGCTATCAGGTCCCCCAGGGCCAACATAGCTAGTCCTGCCGGTAGCATTTCGGAGTGGGTGTGGTTGTGGGAGGGGGTTGGGTGTGCAATTTATGTGTTTTCAGGCTGTATGGCCTCCACCTGTGGTGATTCATTCCACCTGTGCAAGCTGCTCTCCCCTTTGGGCGAGCACGTCCCGCACACAACGCTGCAATTCGACGAATGGCATCTTGCTATTACAATCATGTATTTGTACCCGATGGCAGTGTAACATTGGTTGATATGTTCATTCTGCTATGGTCCCATTGTTTCACATACTATCTTTGCAGTCGCGAACAGACTTGTGAAGGGTCAGTGGAACGTAGTACTCGAGTAACGGTGGACCCTCATGCAACACTGTACCAAGGTTCACCGACGGGCGGGGCGTCCCATTTGTGAGTGAAGGCAGTTGCCATTTTCACACACAGCCGCACTAGATGGATTAATTTGTGATTTCAAGCGGCCACAGATGCCTTTTCGACGTGATGTTGCAAATGAGGAATTCGAAGGGCGGCGCTTTCGGTTTTCAGCTAGCGGCGAGGAGATGCCCACAGGTCTGACTGCAAATATAACGTTCTATTGTTCAATGTCCTTGGGACAGGGGCCATGGCGAGGATGCAATGATTGATATGAATAGTTTGGGATGCGCAATAGCGAAGTGGGCGATAAGGCCGGACGTTCCCAATTACATGTTACTTCACAACACTGGAATTACGGGCTGGGGCACAGTGGATTTTGCAGGCTGCATAACGCACAGACTCAATGGAAATTTCACATGTTATGTGAGTATGGAAACAGGCGTTTTCATTACGGGATGAGGGAATGATGTATGGATGCATGGACAGATGATTTGATACAGAGTTTGCCATGTACAGGGCTTCTTGGAATCTATCCACCTCCCCTGCGCTATGTGATGCAGGGCTGCCATAGTGGGACCATCGTCTATCTGGCCTTGTTGAACCCTCCCTGTCTCGACGCGCCTTCAGACACTTGTGTCTATGCACGTTACCAATCCCATCTGATGGATTCTGTTTTAACAGACGCATGCACAGAAACACTCGTTTGTGATAGTGTTTTCACCTCGATATAGATAGTTATGATTCGCTAGTGGTTTTTGGGTGGTGATGATCCTTTGGAGTGGGCTAGCATGCATATGGCTGTGGATTTGGTGTGATCATTGAAGTGAGTAATTCAAATGAAGTTCTGATGGCCATACTATTCTTTTTCATTTCATTTGGGTGACAGGTATCTCCTCCCCTTTTGCCACTGCCATCTGTATGCCACTCCTGCAGATGGATTTTACTCCCGACACCTGCTGCTTCGTGTTAATCAGTGGAGCAGCATTACGATCTTATGGGACGATTGCCAATGGGCCACATGCCCTTACGCAGTACTAGTGGCTAGGAGCAACATTTCGGCCTTTCAGCTGGACTAGTGCCTCCCTATTGGGACGGCCCTGCGGTTCTAGGCGCTTCCATGTTGCCTTTTCGTACGAGAATGTAGCCCCTGTGTACCATGAGGGAACAGGGCGTCACACAAGAAGTAGCTGGTCATTTATTGCGGATGCAGCCCACAATGGTGAAATGTATTTTGGAGTTCATGGCCTAATGGCTGTATGGGCTTGGTGAATTTGTTGTGCATTAAATCTCTATTCTGATATGAACCGTGTAGCGTTCTTCTTTGCAAGTGATGTGGCATATTCCTAATTGGGGAGCGATGTATTGTGAGGAGATCTGCATTGGGTTCCAGCTTCGGAGTATAGTTGCGTGGTACTGTGCTGGGCGCGTTTGCCTACGAAGCCCAGTGAGGTCAGGGATAAGGGCTGCCAATATGACTGTTTTAATGATGTCATGCTCAGGGGCGGGGGATTAGCTTTTGTGTAACAGATGCCGGTCAGCCAGTTGGATTGGTGGAATGATGTGATTATCAGAATATGGCTGGTCACAGGTGCCTGTGTTTGCGTGCGTTTCTTGGAGGGAGACTGAGGTCATGTCCATTTGTATAGCTTCTGTATTCGTGCCATCTGTGCCCTGCAGCTCCCATTGGCCCCTCTTGAGATTCATTTGTTCGTTGGCAGGCATGGATGACTTGTACATTTCACTGGTTGCATTGTGTGACTTCATTGCACCTACGGGGAGTTGTACAATGTGGCCAGGGAGCGGTGTACAGGCACTCAGTAGGGCCGTTTACGGTTGGTTCGCAATGCCGTACTTCTCACCATGGCGGAATGGTACTTTCCGCCGTGCTTGATGGCGTTAGGTGCATGTCCGCTAGGGTCAGAATTCGCGTACCGTTGCGCCATGGTGGTAATTACGGTTTGGCATGGCGCGCGCGCGCGTAGTTGCTGCAGTTAGCGTTGGCGTTCACTACGGTGTCGCTAATGGCATCGTACTTTGCGGTGACGGGTCATGATCGCACTGAGCGCTATTCGATGGCGGTATTGCATTTCCGCCATCGTTTTTCGATTTCCGCCAGGGTCGTAATGAGGGCCATACTCTTTAGCCAGACTTCGTCAGTATTCACGATGATCTTCATGCTGAGAATCCAGGTTGGAGCAAAAACCAAATGGCTGCAGATTACCAGATGGGAATTGCTGCAGACGATCAACACTACCATGAAGGGATTCAATGCTATCAGAGAAGAGATGAGAGCCATACGACTAATGACTCTTCAGAACAGATATGTCCTGGACATGATTACAGTTATGGATGGAGGCATTTGTGCAAAAATTGGAAAATCATGTTGCACGTTCATACCTTCTAACGATGACGAGAATGGCACCTTGACAGAGGCCATAGAGATGCTGATGAAGCTGCACATCCAGATGATAGACAAAGTAGAAGATATTGCTGATGATAAGTGGTTTGGATCGATCTTTTCTTGGGTTCCACAATGGATGGCAGACATGTTCAAGTTCCTTGGAGCCCTGATCATGTTGGTATTGCTTGGATTTTGTGTGATCAGGATAATTATCACAAAATGCAAGAAGACAGCAAAGAGAGCCATAGGAATGAAAATCATGATCGATGTTAAATCAGGATGGAAGGCCAGAGACTTGACAGATGAAGAAATCAGAGACTTTGTGAAGGCTAGCATCCATGCACCTGAGGGAACAAAATTCCTGTATCCAAAGAACCATAAGATGTTTGTGGGAAAGTGGATCTATTGCAGTCCAAGTGGACAATGCATGCCATTGACTTGGAACAAAGATGAGCATGTGAAATCCGATGGTTGCCTGAAGGGAGTCATAAAGATATGGATCCCAAAGAAGCATTTCTTCAGACAAGGATGTATAGATATGAAGGATGATGGCAGAGTGGTCGATGAATCACCCACAGTGGGGAGTGTTAAGAAGAAGCTAAGTACACCCACCTTAACCACTTTGTCCATATTGCCTATATGTTGGGAACCAGAGTGTGAGACACAAGCAAAACCATTGAAGATACAGATATCAAAAGGAATCCTGGAAGCAAGGTTCCCATTGAGAAAACCATACCTGCATACGAGACAGTACAATGGCCATTTGAATAAAATCCCAGAAGAAACAGGACGGTGACGTCACACTGAAGCAAAACTGATGCACATAGAAGAGATGCAGACACAAGAGAATGCAGATATTCTATAGGGCATCAAGAAAGTATCGAAGATAAGTGACATCTTGGGATCAAGATGAAGAAACTTATGCTACAGAAATTATGAAGATATCCAGTCATTTTACACGTGTACATATGCAAAGAAACGCAAGCAGATGAAGTATTCTTGAGGCTAGCTTTATGGTGAATTGATTGCGGCATGCGCCAATTTATACATATATATAGGAGTGAGTAAAGAATGGATGTTTCCACTACGTATTACGTATTATAGCAGAGCTGGGCTAAAGAATGTAGGCCTCTTTTCCAGTGTGTCACAGTTAAAAACAATTGAATTAACAGGAGCAAAACTCAGAAAGGCGAGGCTGGATGAGCCAAAAAGCCAAGCCCATATCAGGATGGAGTGAGCAGACGTTGGATACAAATCATGTGAAAGCATGGGGAAAAACAAGCAAGACGTCAGGGGTCTATTAGAAAATAGTATTTTAAATACACTAGAGCTCGATTTTGTGGTCTTCAGTCACGTGGAAGGATGAAGGATGAAGTTGTATGAACATGACAACCACACCTATGCATGAAGGCAGAGCGTGCCTTCATTCTCCTGAATGCTCCAGAGCAAAGAACACTCCCAAGGACAAGTTCAAAGTCCTAATTGACAGCGGATCACTGAGGTGATGATCGATGATTATGCTAATTGGTGGGAAGCTATGGTTAAGACTAGCTAAACCAGCACCTGGAAGCCCAGTCTGCGTGCAGCTAACATAGGTGGAAAAGTACTGACGAAGGTTGGAGTGCAAACCAATGGTAAAGGGCCGCGTGAGTATGGGTCCTATAGTTTGTGTAACCAATAGGACGTAGTGTATTTAGTGACGTTCATAGTGACCTGTTTAAGGGGAGGGCTTAGTTGCCCCACCTAATGTTAAGAAACCTATCACTTTCTCTCACTGTCTCAGACTAGTATGGAACGTATACTTAGATGTTCCCTTAGACCCTATCACTTTCTTCAATATGTTTTTGTAGTTTGCCACGTTGGTTGACGTCATCAATGACGATTTTTTTGCTATAAAAGAATGCTTTTTTTTTTAGATGCATTGAGAGATCATGCACTGAGGCATCCGTTGATGTCCGATGTCCATTGTACTCCCTGTTTTAGATAATCGATATTAAAACAGTTACCCTTTTGCCAACTACCTTTCGATTATTGATGTTTGAGTAACTTCTGCATCCCCATTCATCTCAAGGGTATTGCTGCCTCGTCTTAAAGGGCTCCAGTTCAGTAGCATGTAGGTGCAACTATCAATCCCTATAGTAAGACCTCCGGTAAAGGTGTTCTCATTGATGGGACTTTTTTATGACCATGCATGCTCGGATTGAGAACCAGAACCGCCTCAAATACTGATACCATGACGCAAGGAGCAACACAGCCATCATGCCACAACTGAGTGAACGATGTAGCTGGCATGTCTTACCTTATCAAACAGATGACATGAGTATGGGTAAGTATGCATGTATCAAGTACACAGACAGGCCAATGTCCATGCAACTGTACAGCACAAGGACGGTAGTGACAAGGCATGTGCCTGTATAGTATCAACTGACGGACACATACAGGCCTTAAATGTCAGGCAAGTGTTTCCAATTTGAAGTTGGTTGATATGTTTCAACAACTAACATGCACATTCATTGAATGGTATGCAGACAGACACACTCATTGCCATTTATAATGCCTGTAACCTTTCACATGGGCCATTTACAGACATGTCATTTGCAGATTGCAAGGATGGCAACCTCTGTATGATGACCCACCATAAGCTATTGTTCACCATGTAGGGTATGGCATAACCCCTTACACCATACAAGTGTTATTGCATCAACATCATGCTTGCAGCTCGGGCAGTGGTCTGTGGGCACTGATGCACAATCACTCTTTCCACACCACAGGGCATGATGACAGACAGCTCTGATATGCATCATGACAAGGCATTCCATAGGAGCAGGTGACAAATTGAACATGCAACTCAGCATGAAATGATTTGATTGGTCAAAATCTCTCGCATGTACCTGTTGAGCAGTGCAAAGTGACACGCTGCAAGAATGTAGCAAACAGTACATGTAGGTGTGTCATTTCTTGCCCATGAAACAGAGGAGAGCCCTGTGGGTGATGTGTACTGTCACATGGACATGTGGCACACATGACCACCACACAGGATACTCCGAGAATAAAGGCCATGTGACATGAGTCTAAACGTCAGCAAACATGTATTCCCCAAGAATGTTACACAAATGCAGTCAGATGTACCACTACACATATATGGTGGGTCATACATGATTGGCAAAACATATGATGCACAAAAAACGTCACTCACCAGATGTGTCCTCATAATTATCCACGCTTCCCATGCCTTGCACATGCTCAATTGGCTTTTGGCCTCTTGAAGGGGTGTCAGCTGTTCCTACTCTGGTGTCCCTCCTCCAGTGGTCAGTGCAGAGGCCAGGTTGACAATGAGCTTGTGCTTGGTCCTACGTGTGAGATAATTCCACTGCTTCACAATCTGTCCAGCAGAGTGCATCTCCACACCTAAGGCGTTGATCAGATCCATGACCCGCTGCCAATGCACCATTCGTTGTGCAGGTTTTGGGTGCTCCTTGCATACTGGTGCATCTCAGGATAGTGATTGGTCAGGTAGTCGATGAGGCTCTTGATCTCCTCATCAGTGAAGCACCTCTTCCTCTGCGGACCAGTCTCCTGTGCCATGTCTTGGGGTGATGCCTCTTCCTGCTCCTAAGGGCATCCCTTTTTGGCCCGAGAGGCCCTAGGTGTTGGTGCTGCACCTGTTTGGCTGGGACCACGTTGACGTCCAGGTGCTGGGTCACCTGTGGACTGGGCCCCGCCACATCCTCCTGGGGCTAGGACAGATGTGTCCTCACCACGTCCCGGTCCCCTGGGATTGAGGCAGATGTTTCCTCACCACGTCCCCGAGCCCGCCTGCTCCCTTTCCGTCTTGCAGCCTTTCCACTCATGTTACAGGTGTAAAGTATAAATGGAACAGTCTACCTGATGTGTGACATAGAAGTGTGGTCCAGCAAGGCTCCAATATACCCCAAAAGCAAAAGAAAACAGTATGCGATGTGCAGAAGTACCCCTAAAATCAAAAATTGCGTATGTGGCACCCGGAAAGCTTCTGAAAAGTGACAAAAGCGGTACGTGATAGATAGGGGCACCCTGAAACCAGGAAATGCATATGCGACACACCGCAGGCCTCAAAATGGGCAGAAATACATGCATGTATGCGCAGAGGCAACCTCACAAAAGGAAAAATGCATTACTTACAGGGAACGGATTGCGTGGCACCCTCAAATACGTGTAAACGATACTTGTCCATCTTTGTTAATTCGTGCTCTCAACCAGTGTCACTCATCCATGTTCTTATGTATCCTCGTCAATGTTGTGAGCTGTGTAGGCATGCTGCGTGCAGCGCGTGTCATATAACTTACACGCTAAGGGCCTTTATTCGTTTTTTGACTGCCTTCATAGCTAGACATGGATGAACCCACTCTCCTGCCTCTGTGCCAGTTTACTTCCCTCCTCCTGCCCTGTGCTGCCTCCCACCTTGCCATCTGCTGCTGCCTGTCCAGTGTGAGTGCCTGCTGCCCATCTACACTGCATTCTAAGTGCCTGTTGACCTGCCATTGCCTTTGTTCCTGGCTCCGGCCCTGTGACCACCTCAGCTGCTGGTTCATACTCCCACCTCTCCATTCCACCACCACTGCTCCACAGCCCATCCCCAGGACCACTTTGCCCACCATTACCTGCCTCAGGGGTTGCCATGTATGCACCATTTTCCTCTGACCAGAGCTGCAACCCCACAGCAGAGAGGCAGAGGGCTGCCAACTTGGGGGGACATAACCACTGCAATAAACTTGGAGGGACTGGCAGTCTGCTGCTTTTTGTGCAGCTGACTGCCACCCCCTCCGCGTTGATAAGCGCTGGGAGAACCTCAAATCCAGGATCCACACGAAGGCCTTGCGTACCCTGAATACCGGTGCAACCATGGAGGTGCACTGTGGGAGCAGGTGCAGGTTTTTATCCAACAACATGCAGGTCCTGGCGAGGTTCTACCCAGAGCTGCATCCCCAGATCTGCAATTAGAAACAGCATCCCTGCAGGCCTGGAGCCCAGCCAAATCATGCCTTAAATCGCCTGTGAATTGAAGCGTTGAACCACCATGAATGCTCATCCCCGTCAGCTGTCTGAGAGGTGCTGAATGATCGGTTTAGGCTGGTGAGCTGTGATGGACAGAGAAGAAGCAGAGCGCTTCACCAAGATGGCGGCCGGTCGATGAAACTGAGGATCAGCCAGAACCCATCCGCCTGACTGACTCTGGCACTCTGGACAGCAGCACTGCCAGGGGCCTAAACACATTGCCCCAATCTGCAATGGTGTCACCAAGAACCGGGAGCCCGCCCCTGCTGTCAGCACTGGGGCAGGCAAATTGCATGTCTGTGATTCTCTGGGGATCGGCGCTCTGCTCCCTTATCGTCCGCCCGCGGATCTGCCCTGCTCCTGCACAGGGGGTGCTGGGGTATTGCCTTCCTTAAACCCCTCCCTGCACCCTAAGAAGGAGGCGAGAGGTGGGTGGCACTCGCTGGTGGCCCGCAGGGCATCTCCCCAACTGTGTGCACTTTGCAGTAAGCCGCGCCAATGCCATTGAGGGCCTGGGCCACTTAAAACTCAGTGTTGCAACCAGTGGCGTGAACTTGGCTACAGCCACTGCAACATGGTATGACTCCTCCACCCTGCCCCCTTTGCACCCAAACGGGTCATCTCACATTCTGCAGCTTTGCAGCCTGAAGGGAGAGGCGAGACATTCAGAGCACTATTGGTTATTCGAATTTTGGTGTGTGGTCTTTTTACATCGCTGTGCCCTCTTTGCATTGCATTTTTTCACCTGTGTTTGCAATTCGAATTTAGGTCTGTGTGCTTTTTACAGCTCTGCCCTCTTTGCATTGAATTTTTTCACCTGTGTTTACTATTCGAATTTAGGTGTGTGCACTTTTTACATCTCTGTGCCCTCTTTGCATTGCATTTTTTCACCTGCGTTTGCAACTCCAATTAAGGTGTGTTTCCTTTTTGCAGGTCTGTGCCCTCTTTGCATTGCTTTTTCTCACTTGTGTTTGCAATTCGAATTAAGGTGTGTGCGCTTTTTACATCTCTGTGCCCTCTTTGCATTGCATTTTTTCACCTGTTTTTGCAATTCGAATTAGGTTGTGTGCGCTTTTTACATCTCTGTGCCCTCTTTGCATTGCATTTTTTCACATGTTTTGAAATTTGAATTTCTTTTTTGGATTGCATTTGTGCTTCTTATAACTACTAGGCCACCCGGTGAGTTTAGCTAGAACTGTGATGTGCAGCCCCTCTCCTTTCATCCCTCAACTAACCTCTGCCACCCCTGTGGCTCTCACCATCTCACCCATCTTCTCTAACTGCCACACTATCACCTATCCTCTCTTTCTCATGAAGTCTGGAACAAAAAAGCACAAAAAAGACACCCTGTCCATGAACCCTGGCCTACCCATCGCAGACACTTCCAGACAAGTCTTTACCGATATCCTCTTCTCTGTCCCTTCTCCAGAGCTATGGACTCCTAACCTCATCTCCACTCTCCTCCCTTTCACATCCTCTCCCATTAACAGTGGCACCAAGTGAGTAGTCCTCCTGGCCAGCTTCTCATCACACTGCATCATTAATGTCTATCACATCATTAATGTCTATCACACAGGCACTATCTTGGCTCAGGGTCCTCAACCCAACCTTCTCCTCTTTGACCGGCACTTGCCATCCCTCATGAACTTCCTTCCTTCACCTGCCTCTCCCCCTACCACTCTCTCTGACCCTTCCCATCTGATTGGTGTACCACATCCCTGTACTCCACCTCAGAAAACCTTCAAAGGCGGAGACCTCTTCCAACTGGCTACTATTAACGCTTGCTCAGCCAACAAACACTCCACCGACATCTGCCTCCTTCTTGAAAACACTGACCTCTACATTCTCACTATTACAGAGACATGGTTCAATGCCAGCTCAGTCACTGCTTTAGACTCCCTTCTTCCTGATGGCTTACAAAATCATCTCCAAACCACAACCTCACTGTTCTGGCTGTGGGGTTGCTTTAATCTTCCCTGAGTGGGTTCCTTCCTCTGTCATACCCACCCAGCTCTACTCTTCCTTTGAGAGCCTGGTTTGAAAGTTGGTCATCTCTCCCTCCTCTTCTCTGACCATTGCTATAATCTACAGGTCTCCTGGCGCTACCACCCTGTTCCTCTCTGAATGGGCTTATTTCTGTTCTTCCCTACTCTCAACCACCTCCAACCTCCTCCTCATGGGTGATTTCAACATCCAATTGGACTGCCCTGTCACTGCATCCACTCTCTTCCTTGACCTCTGCACATCACTATCCCTCTCCATTTTCCCTTCTGGCCCAACCCACTCAGCTGGACACACTCTGGATGCCCTCATCCAGTCTCTCTCTCACCCCTCTGGTCACTCCACTCCCTTGGTCAGACCATTCTCTGATCTCCTCCATGGCCCGAGGGTTAGAATCTTTACGTTGGCTAATCCAAACTAGGGATGAGTGGTCAGTGACAAGCGTGAACTTTCATCCCAGTAGGTAGTACCTGAGATGGATAATAGCCTATCTGATGGTTAGGGCCTCTAGTTCTACCACAGAGTAGTTTTTTTCACATGGGAATAACATGCGACTGGTATATAATATGGGATGTTCTAGTCCGTCACAAATTTGGGACAGGACGGCTCCTAACCCTGTAAGGGAGGCATCCGTCTGTAACACACACTCCTTTGAGAAGTTGACTACCTTCAGGATTGGATTCTGACATAAAGTTTGTTTGAGGATGTTATAGCTTAACTCGTCTTCGTCATTCCAATTGAGTTTGTGGGGTTCAGCATTTTTTTTTTTAAATCAACTTTATTGAATTTTCATATGAGTAAGCGACACATCCAATTTAAACAACTGTAGGCTCATGCCCAAAGAAAAACACACATAAAAAGGTTGCAGATCTCTGCCGTTTATCCCCCTCCCAACCACCCCCCTCTTATCTGAGCGTACGGATTCAGTAGTTCCACTCAAAAGCATCTCTGGTCAGCTCCCCCCGGGCTCATGTAAGTCGGTGGTAGGCCGACTCTCTTGGGTCAAGCACCAGATGTTCTAGGCTCGGGTGGGTTTTACGGGGCCGGGTCGTCCCTCCATGGGGACATCAGGTCTCGTCTCCTGCATTTCCAAATGCCTCCATAAATTGTAGCCACTCAGATTCCGTATGTGAGCTCAAGCCCTGCATTGCTTCCGTTAGTTTTTCCATGTAGTAGATGTCCTTGGCTACTGCTACCCATTCTCTCCTACTGGGAAGGGAATCTCTCTTCCAGGTTCTAGCTCGCGCGGCTCTGGCCGCCAATAACAGAGAGTGTGTCAAGTCTGGAAGCTTTTCCCAGTGTTCATCCTTTAGTTGCAATCCAAATATTAGTAACATGGGATCTAGCGGGTAAGGCCCCTCCCCTGCCTCCCTCAGCCAGCCGAGGACCTCCGTCCAGAACACTTGGACCCTGTCGCATGTCCACCACATGTGCCAATAGTTTGCTTTTTCTCCACAGCCATGCCAACACATGGGTACAACATCCGGGAACATCCTGGAGAGTTTGACTGGATCGTACTGCCACCTGTGAAGAAGTTTAACGGCATGTGTTTTATACTGGCAGGAGATAGAGGTCTTGTATGCCCTATTACAGAGGCGGCCCCAGAGTTTGTCTCCAAGTCGAATGTGTAAGTCCCCTCCCATTGTCTCCTGAGGCTTTTAGTCGATCCTTCTCTGGTAGACATTAGAGCTCCGTAAAGGAGGTATATGAGTCCTTTCATTTCTACGTGGGTGGCCAGGATTCTTTTGACTGGGGTGAGCTTTCGTTGTACACATGGTTTTAGTGTGGGTTTCATTAGGACTCCTTTAAGCCGTAGGTACAGGAGAGGGGGAGAGAGTACCAATCCCCAATGCTTCTGCCAGTCCTTGGATACCTATGAACGTCTCCGCTCTCACAAGTTGGCCGACCCTACATAGTCCAGCATCAAACCAGGATTGGTAGTGTTCGTGCCCTGGTATTGCTTCCAATACCGGCATGGACCAAATGTGGCTCAGGGGGGAGGGCCATGTATTTATTTTATCGCTGTTACCCTTTCCTGCCAATGCCTTCCACATGGTGCCTAGGATTGGATGGGCCTTAATTCTGTTAGGGAGCTTTTTCAGGGGGACCCATAGCCATTCTCCCACCGTGACTGGGCTCAGGAGAGAGTTCTCTAGATATATCCATTGTTTATCGGGATCTTCTCTAAGATGGGGGGCCAATGCTCTAAGCTGGGCCGCTCTATGGTAGGCCTGAAGGTCCGGGAGGGCAAGCCCTCCTCTGTCTTTGGGGAGCGTGAGTGTTTCATATCCCACTCTGGGTTTTTGGCCTTGCCATATGAATTTCAGCATACGGCTTTTAGCTTCTATGAGGTATGCATCTGGGGCTTCAAGCGGGAGCATCTGGAAGATGTAAAGCACCCTGTGGAGAAGTTTCATTTTTATGGCGTTTATTCGTCCCCTCCAGGATATTTGACCTTTTCCCCATCTCTCCATGTCTTTAAAAATGTTATCAAATAAGGGAGGGTAGTTAGCTTGATTTAAATCTTCATCGGGTCTGACAAAGTTAATTTCCAGATTTGTAGGCCCAGCGGGTTCAGTCCCACCAGGTCCCTTTCCGTGTCTGATGCAAATGGGAAGATCATTGATTTGCCCATGTTCATTTTAAACCCTGAGAAACTACCAAACCGTTCAATCACCTGTAGGGTAGCGGGGACTGACCTAGCGGGGTCTCTCAAATGTAGCAAGATGTCATCAGCATAGAGTCCCAGCTTGAAGGTGCGGTCCCCCACATCAATGCCCTGTACTCTGGCGGACCCTGTACTGTATTCCGCAAGTACTTCCAAGTACTTCCATAGTCATGGCGAACAGGAGTGTGGAGAGGAGGCAGCCCTGCCTGGTCCCCCTCTGGAGGTGGAAGATGCGAGACAGGTTCCCGTTTACTGTAACTCTAGCTGATGGGGTCAAATACAGAGCCCTAATAGCCTGGCGGATTCCCTCCCCCAGACCCAGTTTCTGGAGCACGCTATGTAGGAAACCCCAATCCACCCAATCAAAAGCCTGTTCGGTGTCGATTGACACCAGGACCGGATTATTCCCCTTCTGCGCTGCCTCCCTCATGAGATGTAGGGTCTTCCTAAGGGTGTCTGCCCCCTGTCTTCCTTTGATGAAACCCACCTGATCTCATAGTAACCTGCAAAGTTTTCGGCTATGCCCTCCGGGTCCGATCTCCCTCCCCCTCACTGCTTGTTATCCTGGTCACCCATCTATCCGCTCTCTGGCCCCGGAGTTTGGCCACCAGCATGGCGTCGGCCTTGTCGCCTTTCTCATAGTCTCTTTGGCGGAGATGTTGTAGGCCGGCTACCACTTTGCCCATTTCCAATTCCCTCAGTTCCTGTCTCTTCCCTCTTGTGTTATCCAGGTCCCTCTCCTTCTCGTCGTCCCCCTTACCCTCCAACTGTTCTAGTTGGAGTATATCTGACCTTAATTTATGTGCCAGGAGGGTCCTGAGCCTTTTCTTGGAAGCCCCCTCTCTGATCAGTCTCCCCCCCAGATGGTCTTTGCCGCTTCCTAAACAATCTCGCAGCTAACTTCGCCCATATCATTGAAATCAAAGAATTCTCTGATTGCTGTTATCTCTTCCTTGAACACCGCGTCTCTAAGGAGGAAGTCATTGCATTTCCATAAGGAGTCCCTGGGTTTCAGGCCTGATAAGCTGATGTCCGACCAGACCATGTCGTGGTCCGACCAACTAGGCGGTCGTATCTCACAGGCCTCTATCCTACTCATATGCTGATGGCCCGCAAATAGGTAGTCAATTCTGGTTCTAGTGCCATGGGCCACGGAGAAGAAAGTGTACCCCCTCCTGGTAGGATGCAATTCCCTCCAAATATCCACCAGCCCATAACCCCACATTAGGTCTCGGAAGCTCCCCTGCAGCCGTCTCCCACTTCTGTCTTGAGGGGTGGTTTTACCGCTATGGTCTCATTCCCAGTCCGCCCACATATTGAAGTCCCCCCCATGAGTAGGAGTCCCTCCGCTTTACTCATCACTTCTCCCAGTGCTTCACGAAGGAATTCGATCTGGCCTACATTGGGGCAGTATATTGCTGCCAGGGAGACCCTTGAATTACCTAGGTTACCCGACACCACCATGGCTCTCCCATCTTCCCTTTCCCACTGTGACACTTCCGTGAGCTTTTGGTCTCTATGCCAAATGATGCCTGTGCCCCCTTTTTTGGAGTGGCCTGAAGCCCAGAAAGTCTGACCCACGTGTGCTCCCGGGATGGCCCTCTCCTGCCCTTTTATCGTTCTAGTTTCTTGCACCATGAGCACATCCAATCTTGCGTCCTTTTTCCCTCCCCAGCAGGGAGCGCTTTGCTGGCGAGTTTAGCCCCTTGACGTTAAGTGAACCAAGCCTGAGGGTCTCGACCCGGCCCCTTCTCTCATTGTCTAACATTAGGGCTTTTCCTCGTTGTCCTCTCCCATCTGGTGTCATGGGAGCTGCACTTGTTCCATTTGCGATGGGAACTATGCTGAATATGTAGGTGCGAAACTCGAATTCTCTTGTCCCCCCCCTGCCCTCTCTCACGCATATTCAAGACGCCTGCCAACGGGCAAGCCATCAGGGTGGAATTATGCCCATCCACCACAGGTCTCCTGATTAACTCCGTGTCCCCGGCCGGGGATGTAAAACCATTACCTTTGCCACTTGTGTTGGAGTGTGTTCGGTCTTCGTGGACCAGGGGCCCTCCGGTTCTCTACTGTTCCCTGCCGATTCTTGTGTGTCCTCTACGTCATTCGCCGTCTGGGTGTCCCCCTTTAACACCTGCAAGACTTGTGAGGCCTCCTTGCCGTTGATCACTCTATAGTCCACTCCGGCCCTCTCGAAGGAAAGTGCAAAGGGGAACGACCATCTGTACCTTATGTCCTGACTCGTTAGCCATTATGTGAGCGGGCGACAGTCTCGTCTGCGGGTGAGTGTGAGTGCGGACAAATCCTGGAAGATCTTGATCGTGTCCCCTTCGAAGAGGAAGCTGCCCAGCTTCTTAATTTTTTCCAACACCTCAATTTTTTCTCTGTAGCGGAGAAAGCGCATCACAATCGATCTAGGGCCTCCCCCTCTGCCTCCACCACCTCGGTGCGCTCTTTCTAGCTGGACTTCCTTTCCCCCTTCCAACGCAAAGAGCTGATTTACCAGACCCTGAACCTTTCGTCCCCACCTCTGCTGCAGTCTCGCCTTTTTGCTGGGTCACCCCTATGATGCGGAGATTGTTTCGGCGTTCCCTGTTTTCGAGGTCGTCCATCTTCAGGACCATGTCCTCTTCTCTCATTTCCAGGTCCGTCAGCCTCGCCTCATATTTCATATCCAGCAGATCCATCTGGAGATGATTGTTTTCCATACCCTCCATTTTTTCTTCAAGGGTGTCTACTCTCCCCCTGAGGTCCACCACAGAGGCCTGAATGTCCGTACGGATAGCCTTGATCTCGTGGAGGATATCTTTAAGGTCTTCTCTGGTAAGTGCCACGGTGGAGGGGCGTCCTCTGCAGGCATGGTGGCTCCAGAATTTCCGCTCCGGGCTGAGGGCATCCAACGGAAGCGTTGAAGCGAGAGGATTATGTTGTTGGGCGAGGCTTGCTCCAGGGTGGCTCTCCCTGTGTGTCCCCCAAGTAGGTATCTCTGGAGGGGCCTTCCTGGTGAGATTCCGTGGGTCCTCTCGATGATGGAGCCCCCTCTTAGCCCTAGGGGCGCTCCGCTCCGGTGTGAGGCTCTCTGGCTACCCCGCGGTGTAGTGCAGGAAACAGCGTCATGGGCCTGGGGTCATATCCCCTGCCCTCTTTACTATGGCACGTGAGGGTAAGGCCGCTTCACAGGACAGGAGAGGGTCTGCTTTATGTCACCAGATGGATGGGGCCGGGGGGGCTCCGGTGTAGGGCTCTCTGGCTTCACCACGGCATTGTGTGGGCGGCGGTGTCATGGGCAGGGGGCCATATCCCCTGCTCTTTTTACCATAGCAACTGTGGGCGAAGCTGCTCAGGTTCCACCTCAGGACAGGAACAGGTCCGCTTTCTGGCACCAGATGGATGTGGCCGGGGGGGTTTTCCTCCATGCGCCCCCATCGGCCCAGCTCCCTTCCTCCGTCTCCTCACCTCTCGCCATTTCTGGTGCGTGTCTCCGGGTCCCAGCTCGCCTCGCGTCAGACTCCGAGGGAGGGGGGGCGCACTCATCCTGACTGGAGGCCGACTGGCATCTGGTGTGCCTCTTTCACCTCCGCTAGCCCGATATTCCTCTCTTCACTGCGACTCTCCGGACAGCCTCTGTCTTTCCCTCCGTGTTACGCGGCACCGTGCTCCAATAGGTTCTCCGACACAGGAGCACCTCACAAGGTGTCGCATCCAGTGGGGAGCTTCCCTTGGCGTCTGGCTTCCACGTTCCCTCTGTGTGCGCAGCGGGGGGGTCCGGGCCCCTCCTATCTTCTCCGGCCTCCTCTCTAGGGCTCACGAACCCGGGGCGCGATTCACCATCCGGGTCCGAGGTGTGCGGTGCACTCTGCTGAGGGTGGCAGCACTGCTATTCATGTCCCGCGCCGCTCTTCCAGGTGCGCAGACGATTTTATGTGATTTTGTATGGAGGGGTCTCCGCACCGGTGCAGCATTTCAGGCTGGCTGCCCAGGGGCCGATCTCTCTCGGCTCCACTCTAGAACCCAGCCTGGGATTCTCTCAGCCTGCTAGGCCCTGTGGTAGTGGCGGAGCTCGAGCCTCAGAGGTCTGTCATGCTCCGTGCCACCTGGTGGTCTCGGGTTCAGCATTTTTAAGTTTATCAGTCAGCCAAGCTGTTTTGTCCGGAAAGTTGGGGATAAACCTGCAGTAGTATCCTATGAATAAGAGGAAAGCTCCAAGGTCTCTTTTGGACTTGGGGGTTGGTGTATTTAAGACGTCTTTTACCTTTTCATGTTGGGGCTGTACATTCCCATTCCCTATGAAAAAGACAAGGGGCCTCATTACGACCCTGGCGGTACGGGGTAAACAACGCCATAAAAGGTGCCGCGCTGTTTACCCCATACCGCCTCATTACGAGGTCCCCTCGCGGGACCCAGGAAGCAACGCCTGGTCAAACCAGGCGTGCTTACCAGGTCCCAGGAGGGGAAGAGGGAGCAAACAATGGGCCAACTCGTAATGGGCCGCTGTTTGCTCCCTCTCCCATTCCCATTCAGCCCTCTGGGGGCTGAATGGGAATGGGGAAGGACTGGGTCCGGGTCCTTGGAGGGAGGAATTACCGGGCCTTCCGAACTCGGAATGGCCCGGTAATTCCTCATTCTGAGGACCCGGACATGATTTCGGCGGCAGCCATGCCACCAATAGCGGCATGGCTACCGCCGAGGTCGTAATGAGCCCCAAGATATTTTACGGCTGAATGGGCCAATCTGCACTTAGATGGGTTAGCAGTTAGGGCAGCGTTTCTGAGGACTTTTATGATGGTATAAAGGTGGAAGAGGTGGTCTTCCCAAGTCTTACTATAAATGACAATATCGTCAACATAGGCTCCACAGAAATCGGAGTAGGGCTGTAGGGTACTATCCATGAGGCGTTGGAAAGTGACTGGTGCACCGTGTAGGCCGAAGGGGAGAACTTCAAACTGGAATAGTCCTAAAGGTGTTGGGAACGCATTTTCTTCCTTATCTGGGCCATATAAGGGGGCTTGCCAATACCCTTCAATTAAATTTTTTCGCTAGTCGGATGTATTAAGATTAAATCCATAGGAATCATTTCTCTTCTCCCAGGGGGAATAATAGCTTCCCTACTGCTGCAGATATCAAACCTATTGATTCTTTGATTCATTGGTGGTGATGGAAGGGTTAGACGCTCTCTTACTAGGTTTTTGAAATTGTAGGGTTCCCCAATTTGTTTCAATTGAGTCACATCCCACCGCTGACACCATATGTAAGGAACTCTTGGTGGCAACAGTAAAGACAGACACAAGTGATCAGAGCTCAAGGGTGTTTGTGAAACTGTAAATGCAGGGTGAAAAAACTCCTAACCTAAACGTCCAAGCGTCAATCATCAAATGATAAATAAGGCTGTCCTCATGGCATCTTTTCAAAGTAAAAAGGCCTATAAAAAACAAAACGATTGCCAAATACTTACAATTGATTACAGAAAGAGTGTGGGATAGGGTTTTCAATAGAGAAAGAAGTGTTCACAAATAATAAGTCAGGATGTGATTGCCTGGGTTCTCCCATCCCCATGTTTTGAGCATGGACAGACAGGTCTCCTGAGCACAGCACACACTCAAGCGTTCTCAGCACGAGCCGCTGGTTCTGCATCCGCTATCAGGTACTTTGAGGGCCAAGTCTTCTTTAACAAAAGTCTCTTGCCTTCAAGGCCTGATGTTCTCGACAAACAAACACAAAGTTCTGTTCTTCGAACACGTTGGGTGATGGTTTCACCCCTGGGTACCCCTCTTCTGGAGGCTGACCCTTCACAAGTTGTCTTCCACAACTTAACAAAAAACATAATTTCTCAGTGAACTTTGAATTGTAACTTTACACCCCTGGATCTCCCTCTACCGGGCTCAGACCCAAAATTACAAGGAGAATACTTCCTTCTCCTTGTCTTGCAATACTCATTGCTTTCACAAATCTTAAACAAATCTTAAACAGTTCTTCGGGCTTTGCCCCTGGTTGTTGGCTTCCCTTGTCTGGGTTCACTCTCGACAACTTTACGAGACCCAGTTCATGTGCTATTTCTCACCATGCAGGATTCACTTCCCCCAACTTTCATAGTCATCTGTCGGTCAAAGACTTTTGATGGTACAGAGGATTTTACAAGACCTCTGTATGACCACTTTGACCTTTCTTTGCCCCTTCCCCAAGGCATTCTGGTTACGGTAGTCTTTTACCGTTGGGTCATCGCCCAGAGATTCTTGAGTGAGCACCCACGTGGTGCCAGACTCCTCTACTGGTGATTTTCCACTTTCCAAAATATGAACAGTTCTTTGTTTGTTCAAAAGTTCAAATAGCCACTTGCTACTTTTTGTTCAACACATTTCCATTTCTTATTGGTTCTCCCCTCGACTCACTGGGTCTGATGAACTGTTTGGCTTTCTTTCTCCTTGGAGTCAAGGTTGGTACCACCGAGACAAGCGTCTCTTTCCGGCCAGCGGAGGAGGGTCTTGCGTACCATAGACATCTGCTGCAACACAACTTGGCTATTGTTCACAGACTTATCATTCGCTCTCTGGAGGCTTCATGGGCCTTGGTCGGAAAGGACAAGGTTGGCTCTCCCCTTGTCACCCTTTCGCTCTGTGCTGTCTTTCTCCTCCTCTTGAACTGCCATGCTGAGTTAGCTCTTACGTCATGCTGTCTGCCTTGCTCATAGTGTGCTGTCGTGCTCCACATTTTATCCCTGTGGGGAAGGGAAAGGGCCGTCAGGTGTGTGTGATTCTGATCAATTTCCTGACTTTCCCTGACCCTTGTATTGGGACTTGTCAGGTAAATGGCTCTGGTATTAGTCTGTTGTCTGTCGTGTTGTGCGTAAGTATTCATGCAAGAAAAGGGGGGGGCAGTGTCCTGGAATATCCTACGTGGTAGGATGGGGAAAAGGTGTTTAAAGAAGGGGAATACTGCATCTCACCGATTGGTCTCCCACTCCTCAAGGACACCCCATCCAGGTGATCCTCCCGCACTGGTCCACCCCAAGAACTGGATCCAAAAGCAATGGCTTTGTTCTGGCCACCTGGATGACATAGTCCTGGGGACTAGACAGGGAGACACCTTCAGGTTTCTCACACCACACAGAGGAGAATGGATCCTTCAGCTGATTTCTTCAGGACAGGTACAATCAGTGAGACCCGAGGGGTGGGCCCAACCGCCGGTTCGATGTTGTTAAGATCCAGTAAACCCCTGAACCTCCTCTACTACCTGTTTCTGGGTGTTTATGGGGATGCACGATAGTGCTGTACCACCGGTTTGACCGTTGGGTCAATGTGGAGTCGCACTTTGCAGTGTCGTAGTTTCCCAAGGCCTTTGAAGAGGTTGGGTAATGCCTTCACAACATTACCGTCTGGGGCCAGATATTTGTGGGCCATCATATGGTATAATATGTGGACAGGGCCCATGTCGATGGCTGTTCAGAAACTCAGGATGCACCCACTGCTGGCTTTGGTTGAGAATACATGCAACTGGATGCGGACTGTGTGAGATTTGTGGGTGCAGACTGTTGTGCACATTCCCTTGCTCATCAATGGTGGATTGGAGCCATATGGGTATATGCCCAACGTGGATGGTCTTAATCTTGGCTGGTGCGAGAGCCGGTTGAATGCTTCCTCATTCATGATATTTACTGTTGCGCCGGTGTCAATCAGGAATTCAGTCGAGGTGTCATTTACTTGCAGAGCCAACGTGGGTCTGTGTTCCTTAGCTATCTTGTTGCCCAGTGCCCTCGTTCGAATAGCAGTGGAATGATCAGTGTTTGTTGTGGATGCGAAGAGGCATAACAAAATTGTTAAAATGTTCACCTCTCTCCGGCATGGTGTTATGAAAGATATGCCTCTCATAGTCCACAATGGTGTGGGGGGCAAAGTATGTGGTAAGTGCCTCTTTGATCCCCCTCCTGAAAGATGGCTTTTTCCTCATCTACCAGTTCATATAGGATGTCTTGCACTGACGCCCCTACTACCAGGGTCAAACAATTCTTCTTGGGTTCGTCGTCCATGGGGCCCATTTCCCTAAAGTATACTTTGAAGTCTTTCGCCCAGCTATACCATGGTGGGCTGAGTTTGCTGGCATCTGTGAGGTCAAACACTGTGGGCAGTTGCCAAGGAGGGACATCCCCTTCCACAACCTGAAACACCTTCGATGGGCGAGCTGGCACTGTGGCTGGTATCTCACCATCCACCATTGGCATAGTGTTGCGGTCTTGTCTACTGACTATCTTACGTGCGTACACAGGGTGCAGTGGCTCTCCTTAAGAATGTTTGTCCTCTAAAGGTATACCTATGCTGGCTCACCTGCAAATGACTGACCACTAAGGCCTTAGTGAAATGTAGATATTTTAGATTCCTCTTGGCAGTGTGATGTCTCCTTCCTCAACTCATTTAACTTGGCCACTGAAAGTTGTCACAGCCACATGCAGCAGCAGCAATGAAAAGTCCCTCTGGACTGCTGGCAGTGTATTTGGAGACACGTGTGCTTGGGGATCCAAGCTGGAACAGCAGACTCAGCATGTTATGGCACCTCGTGCCTGGCGTGCACCAGTTATACTCCGGGTCATCACACAATGATCTGGAATGTGCATCAACTCACTGCCATGGCCCAGGCTGTAGAGAGGACATGTGCCTCACTGTATGAAGGCACTGCCCTTCTCTGCCTCCGCCGCCGCCCTGGCAAAGAGAACTGTTATGCGCAAATTATGCAAAGACAGCTTGCAGTCCCACAGGCAAGTTGGGCTCAAACCCTTCGTCGCCAATGTCGGCCTCGTACGAGTCGTGCAGATCACTGTGGGGCACAAATGATTAAGTGTGTGGTGTGCGCAAAGTAAGGAAGCCCACACAGAAGTGACAGGCATCAACTCTGCAACTTTATTAACTGACTCAACCCATCGAGGCTTCCTGCCTCGCTATGTCACTTCCCACCTCCTGCCCCCAACCCTAGCCCCACCTTACACATACTAACGTGGACATCTCCGATGTCCACAATGTGACACTGCCGTCAGCCTGCGTCTTGACAGTGAAATGTATCCAGGAGGTTAGTCGTGGGGGACCGTCCATGCATTTTGCAATATGGAAATTTTCTTTCCCCAGTCCCTAGGCTCAGGAACATCGGGGATGTGGTGTGTACCAATTGGTGTGGGGTCAACGCACGCCAGCAGACAGGCTGCGTACTGCTGAGGGCCGTCCCGTGTATCGGGACTGTGTTCTAATGGTATGGTGGGTGCTTTCCAACCAGTCTGGGCAATGCTGCAGGGCCGCCCAAAGTGAGGCAGGGTAACTGCTGTTACCATCAGCAGGCCTGGCGAGGGGCAGCCCAACCTCTCCCCCTCCCTGCTCCTCTCCTTCCCCAAAGCCAGATAGACACGCAGTCTGTGCAACACAAAACTGAGGAAGGGTGAGGTGTGAACAATCACCTCACCCTTCCTCCATACAGCAAGGTGCTAATCACCTAAGGAAACCAACAGTCAGTCAGGGATCAGGTTCAAAGACCTGCCCCCCCCCCAGTGGGCCAGACAGTCAGCTATCCGGCCGGGGGCTGGAACACAACAGCCCCCACTACTATACATATCAAAGACCCAGGGCTCCCCTGGGTCTTATAAATACAGAGTGGCATGCTCTGAGAAAACACAAACAGTTTGTGGACCCTGAACGGGGACCCAAACACACAGGAGGTGCACTGTTTACTCAGTGCCTTCCAAACCTTTGCTTTTTTAGCAAACTCTGAAGTTCATTGCATTCGCAGCGTCTTTGTTCCCCTTTCAACATTGCACTGTTGAACCTCATGGCAGCGAGCGGCGAACACTGAACAAACAAAGAAAGTCTCCCGGGACGTACCGAATGGGAAGCAGGACTCCACTTGCCAGCGCGAACGAAGGAAGGAGGAACCTGCAGAGCAGCCCGGTGTAGGTGGTGGCTTCAGTCAAGTGTCAATTTCAGGTAAGCCGCCGCGCCTGTGAGCATGAAATAGAACACTGTTTTTTCTAACCGTGTGCAACAAAGATAAACATCCACGGTCAGCCGCTCGCTGGCAGACCCGGAACGCGTGCTGTGCGTCAATTTCAATAGAAATATTGCAAGTTTAAACATCGAGGCTGCAGGGAAACCCCCTTCCGGGAAACCTTATCACAAAAGTACAAGGAACATTGTAATTGAGGCAGTAGGCAGACAACTTTTGGTTCATACAGCATTTGGGGCATTTTTCAAGGCCCAGGCCAACTGGGCACATGCAATTAATTGCAGTGAACAACAAAGGCATGGTTTATACGCATAACTCGAACCTGGGCACAAGAAATAATTTCAGCTCACCAAAGACCGCTGCTGCAGTTTGTCTGAACATAAACCAAAATATTTTTTGGGAGAACACTCTACAGTTACCAAGCACGGGAAACAGCATTTTTTGCAAGCCCACAAGAAATCACAAATAATACAACAAGCATTATAATGTGCATGATAGACGGTGCTATTGCACAACAAGTAGAGAGCTCATTTTGACATCTGCGCAGAGACTGCTGACACTGGTTCAAATCCCTGCAGGGCCAAACACAGCCTTTTTCAAATATCTTTCTTTTAATCAAACAGGCTGAAAGGAAACATGGGTCCCAAACGAAAATAACAGGAACCCACAACACCGGCACAGAAACCCAAATCACCCCACCTTATGGCAGCCATTAAGGCAGCGGAACACTACGGTTGGGCATGGGTCAGGGAGAATATGTATCGCCTACCAAGGGCAGGGACACCCATACCACCCAATCAAGATGACGTCACAACACCACCAAAGAGACAGAACGTGACAGATGGCCCTAAAAAGGTAACAAAAAACTGGCAAAATTGTACGAGAACATGTCGGAAATGCAACAATTATTGCGTGAAATGAGGGGGCAACAATTACCTCAAACAGGGGAGCAGGGACCCACAAACCCCAACATACCCCTAGAACCTACCATAATGGTGACCCCCCAACAGCAACGATCCCAAAAACAGCAGCCCCAGCCACACCACTGCCACAGGTGCCAGCAATGCCAACAGCTGCCAGCACAATTGCGCCAACTGCAGCCACAGCAGACCCAACAGGTGCTTTAAAAGCATGGGCAACCCCCAGTACAGAACCACTGGGACAGACAGGGCAAAGCAACAGCAACCCAACAGACATAGCAATGATCTGCAATGCCCAATTAGAATTAAATTTGAAATCCTTCCAGACTGAAATACTGAATAGATGTAAAAGCATGGAATATTGACACCACAATCAAAGAGGCCATATGGGCCAATGAGTTCATAGAAATCTTTTCACTTATAGAAGCCCAACTCAAAGGGAAATATGCTTTAAGGGATCCCAAAAAGATAGCAGAGAAAGCCATAGCCAGAAATGCCCAGGTAGAACAGAATTGGGACAACTGGCTACAGGCCTTCGCCATCTTGGCAACAATATACAAAGAGAAATTCCCCAATGATGGCAGAAAACTATGGGCTTACATGGATAAAATAAGAGAAGTGAAAATCACTCAAAAAGGGAAGACCTGGCTAGCATATGATATCAGATTTAGGAGAAGCATGTCAGAGAGGCCAGCCATAGAATAGGACGAGGTCCAAAATTACTTATACACATTAAACGCCGAGCCCCCATCAGAGGAAGAGGCCTCACAGAACATCTCCAAAAATAGCAAAAATGCACAGGGTCCCAGGAATAACGATAACGAGAAACATAAAAAGGGGGAACAGCCCTTTCGGAAGAACCCACAGGCAGAACAAAAACCACTCTCCAAAAGCCAACAGTCCATGCAGGAGTTTTGGAAAAAACCAGTGCACCTGGGGTAAGGACTGCTGGTACAAACACGCTTTCACAAACTGCAACGGTGACCACACAGCAAGCAACTGCACCAGACTGCCAGCCAAAAATGCAAAAGATTAGCACCATCCACTCCCTTTCAACCCCAGGTTTGGCACCAGGCAGAACCCCCATCGACCCAAACAATTTTAGAGAAGCACTCATGAATTACCCAGACAGGGAAACCAGCGAGGCAATCTGGTAGAGTTTCGCCAAGGGTTTTACCATCCCTTTTAAGGGCACAGGGTCACAGAACATCCCAATGTACCTGAAGTCAGGCAGGGACAACCCCCAAATAGTGGAGAGCAAAATCAAGAAGGAATTGCTGTTAGGCAGGATTGCAGGGCATTGGGACCACATGCCCCTCAAAGATGACATAATATCACCACTATGGCTGGTCCCCAAAAAAGAACCTGGGAAAATGAGGCTAATTCACCACTTATCCTATCCCAAAGGCCAATCACTAAACAATGGCATTCCACACACGGAATCCACTGTATCATACACACACTTCCAGGAGGCAGTAAGACTCATACAGGAATGTGGCAGGAACGCCGTGATGGCCAAACTAGACATCGAATCCGCTTTCAGACTATTGTCAGTCCACCCAGATTCCCAGCAATGGTTAGGTTTTACTTTTAACAACAAATTCTATCTAGAAAGATGCCTCCCTATGGGGTGCGCAGTATCCTGCACCCTATTTGAGCAATTCAGCTCCTTTTTTCAATGGGCTTTCCAAAAACAGAGACCAGGGACCAAATTAGTACACTACCTCGATGATTTCATTGTAATGGGCCCAGCAAATTCTGATGAATGCAACAAGGCCCTGGCGAAATTAGAAGGAATGGCCGAACAGTGGGGCAATATTTTTAAAATGGGCACATGAACAAGGCTTTAAGAGAGATTGGGCAAAAATACACCTAGTTGCAATCTCATATTTTTCAAAAATACAGGGTGATTCAGACCCCACGCAGAGCGCTCTTATTTCCTACGCAATGAAAGGATGGGGTAGAATAGAGGGCCCCCAGATGGACACCCGCTGCCCCCTGGATTTCAACAAACTGGTACAAATTGCAAACCAGCTGGATGCCATATGCTGGCATCCATACGAGATCTTATTATTCAAAACAGCTTTTTTCCTAGCATACTTCGGGGCTTTCCGTGTTGGAGAGCTCATTGCCTCCAGCACCAAGGCTACCAACGGCCTGGGTGTCATGGAGGTCAGGATTAGACAAGAGAGCGTCAGCATAGAAATCCAACAAGCAAAAACTGGGGCCGAAAGAACCATCAACATTTGTTGCATTGATGAGGCAGCAAACTGACCGGTATGTATCAACAACCTTTATCACACGCAAAGGCCCAAGGCAGGGGGGAGGTTTCTAATGCACAAGGACGCCTCGGCACTAAGCCGCTACCATTTCAAAGGGGTGCTGATGAAAGCAATCAGCAAAGCAGGGTGGGACCCAAAGGGTTTTGGCACCCATTCATTCAGAATAGGTGCCGCCATCTCAGCATGGCAAGGAGGCCTATCTCCCCAACAACTAAAAAACATAGGGGGTTGGAAGTCAGATTGCTACAAAAGATACATCAGACCACAGCTAATATAGCCATCCTCCCTCATTTTTCTTTCTCCCCCTTCCTACAGAAACAACAGGTGAGGGGAGGACCGCTCTCCAATCAGCTTGGATAGTCGGCCACTCATTTATCTTCAGGACGGGCCGATGGCAGAGGAGATAAAAAAAAGGCCACCTTTCAGAAACACCATTTCTTCATGGTGGGGATACAGAGGCCTACGATGGGCTGAGATCCACGAAAACCTAGCATACAGAGACCCGCCAGAATTTTTGGTCATACACCTAGGGGGCAATGACCTGGTATCCATTGAAAGGAGAAATTTATTCGAGGACATGTGCTCCTCCCTAGCAGGCATTTCACATAATTGGAGGGGAACAGAAATATATTTCTCGGCCATCCTACCCAGAAAGAAATGGCAAGGGGCCAACTACTACAAATCGATAGACATTTCTAGAAGAAAACTCAACAGGGGGCTAGAGAAATTCTGTACAGCAAGAGGACTGGGCTTCATAAAGCACCCAGCCATTACACTGGGTGACCCAGACCTTTTTCACAAAGACGGCAACCATTTATTAAATGAGGGCATGGAACATTTCTTTAGAGAAATTACAGCAACTCTAGCCTCCAGGGGTTGCCACTGGGAGATACTTTCCGGGGAACGTGGTCAGCCGCCAACCTGCCCACGTGTGGCTGCACGGGCCAGAGGGGGTAACCACAAGACCCGGTGCCCGAAAGTATGTTACTAAGATGGTATGTGATTACCATATCTGTACAATAAAAACCTACGGCCTTTCATTGCCAACACTTGACAACAATGTGTGAGCCAAATTATTCCGGGTGAGGGTTTGGGGTCGGCAAATAATTATGCATGCATATGGGTTCAGCAGTTATGGGCAATGCTGCAGGGCCGCCCAAAGCGAGGCAGGGTAACTGCTGTTATCATCAGCAGGCCTGGAGAGGGGCAGCCCAACCTCTCCCCCTCTCTGCTCCTCTCCTTCCCCCAAGCCAGAGAGACACGCAGTCTGTGCAACACAAAGCTGAGGAAGGGTGAGGTGTGAACAATCAACTCACCCTTCCTCCATACAGCAAAGTGCTAAGCACCTAAGGAAACTAACAGTCAGGCAGGGATCAGGTTCAAAGACCTGCCCCCCCCCCCCAGGGGGCCAGACAGTCGGCTATCAGGCCGGGGGCTGGAAAACAACAGCCCCCACTACTATACATATCAAAGACCCAGGACTCCCCTGGGTCTTATAAATACAGAGCGGCGTGCTCTGAGAAAACACAAACAGTTTGTGGACCCTGAACGGGGACCCAAACACACAGGAGGTGCACTTTTTACTCATTGCCGTCCAAACCTTTGCTTCTTAACCACAAAACCCTCCCACCCTACAAATAAGAGAGAAGAACAAAGGAAAAGAAGTACACGCACTGTACGGTGCCCACAACAAGTCGTAGGACATGAGAAGGCGGGCAGGGGCCAGAGGGGGTAACCCCAAGACCCGGTGCCCAAAAGTATGTTACTAAGATGATATGTGACTATTGTTATCTCCATAACCATATCTGTACAATAAAAACCTACAGCCTTTTATTGCCAACACTTGACAACAATGTGTGAGCCAAATTCAGGGCTCAAGTCGAGGGTACACGCGGGTGGACGGAGTCCACCTACTTTATTCAGAGGGTGGACCCAGTGCTCCCAGCTAAAATGAGAAACATTGAATGACCTCTTTGAATTTATAAATTTAAGATGACCTCGGGTATCAAACCACACTCCGGAAACTTCAATATAATTTGTTGAAAATAACAAACAACTAAAGATGAAATGTCGCATTTCGGTACTGCAAGTCCCAGGGAAAACATTTGTATTGGTTCTTGGAGATTAAAACATGCATACCTTTTAACGTTTTCAAAAACACTATTAGAGGAAAAGATCTACTCTGGGTTTTGTGTGTGTGTTGATTTTATGAAAGGCAAATGCCATTCGTCCTGTGCAATTTGGGTGGTTATGCAAAGCCAATTTAATGAAATGGGCATATTTCACCAAGATATGCTAATTTCTGGGGATGTCGCATTCCATTGCGTTTGTTGTTGAGTCCCCCCACTTTAAATTTTAGGACTTGACCTGTGGCCAAATTATTCCGGGTGATGGTATGGGGTCGGCAAATAATTATGCATGCATATGGGTTCAGCCGTTACGAATGTATCGCAACCAAGCAGCGGTCCCTGGTGTTGAGACAATTCTTAATCGATTAACCCCTGCGTCCGACTAATCTGAATTGGGGGTATGGGCAGCCCGGGCGTGCGTGAACCAGGTCGCTGGATGGTCCTTCAGCTCGGGACCGTCTTTGTGGATGTTTGGTGTGGCCGGGTGGTTAAGCGCCCGGTGCCTCCATGCCTTAAGCTGGTGCCTACCAACGGCATGGCCCTGAGTTTGAGCCGCCTCAAGTCTTGTGTGGTGAGAATTTAGACAGCGTATCCCTGAGTTTTTCTCAATCGCCACTATGGGGGCTATAGACTGTGCCTTTACGTTGGTCCTTTTCTCCGGCCCAATATGTCAGAGTGCACAATAACGCGATGATAGAGATTGTGCCTACCTGTTGCAAGCACTCGTTGCAAAACACCTCTCATCCATTTGAAGGTGAAGTGAGGGGGAGAAATACATGTTCTTTCACGTGGCAAGGTAGATGCCCAGCAGGGCAAGCCTCATGTTCGGGCCTCGATCGCACGGCAGGTCCGAGGGCTAGGACAACGTGCCCTCTCCAGTTTATGTGCAGGAGTTTCATTAGTAGTTCTTCATGCATTTTGGCGCCTGTCTCATGCACTTGGCGCCTTTTCCCATGCATTTGCGCGTTCTCAATGCCACTGGGCCTAGTAAGATCGTTGTCTTGTTCTCCCCTGTTCCCCTCCCTTGCCTTGTCGTGCTCTGAAACACTTGTGTACGAGCGCGATAGAAATAAAATATCAATATCTCAGGGTGGGCACACATTTCACTGAGGCAAGTACTGTGAGTGCTCAGCATGCAAGTAGGTAATCAACTCATGATATAGTTGCATGGCGTGTATTTGTAATGTAAGCTTTCTTGTATAGCGCAACTTCTGCCTTTTTGGCAGCCCCATGAAGCTATTGGGATGATGCAAAATGTACTTTCTTGAGAATTGCATCTTATTTGTGTTACAGGAGCTTCTAAACGGCCTGATTTTACTTGGAAACAAAGAGCATTGCATGGAAACGCTATTACAACGTCATGATCTGAGCACGTTCGGGCAACAATGCAGTCATACTGGTAAAATAAAGTTACACCTGCAATCACACCTGTGTTTCACAATTTAAAAAACCCATTTATTTTCTCGCAATTTGAATAGAAGACATTCTAATAAGTGACCTTTTTGGAGATGTATTGTGAAATGTCAGATTTAGGTAGAACCGGTACCTTGCAGTACTCGCACCCCGCCCATCAACACACATTTTACTGATATGGTTTCTTTTATAAAGGTCACATAAGAAGTAGGTTATGGGTGTTCAGATAAGCGTTCTGTAAATGGTGACACGCCTGCATTTTTGGCAGGCACCTTATAGTTATATGTTTAACTTTGAATGTACAGGTTTGGGGTTTACAACAAATGGGTATGTTTCCGGTCCTTACCAGGACTCGGCAGTCATGCTATTGGCCTAAACGACCCAGGCGCTAATGGGTTAACGGCGCCGTAAAAGGCTGCGGCGCCGTTAACCTATTAGCGTCTAATTACGAGGTCCCTTTGCAGGACCCGACCTTAACGGCTGGTGTAGACCAGCCGTTAAAGTAGGGACCCGCAAAGGGACCATGGTGCTAATTACGGTGCCGCAATTTGCGGCACTGTACTCAGCGCCTTCCCCATTCCCATTGAGCCCTATGGGGCAAAAATGGGAATGGGAAAGGGCCATGGAGGAAGGGGGAATTACCCCCCCCCCGCCAACCTTGTAATGGGGTGGTAATTCCCCCTTTTTCCATGGCGGAGTCGGTAATTTACCGGCATGGACCATGGTGCTAATAGCACCATGGTCTTCCGCCAGGGTCGTAATGAGGCAATCAGTTCTGCAAACTTGTGCCATATTTTCCTTCTATACAGACCAAAAGTGGGAAGATTAGTGGCTGGACCGGAGCGACCTATTAACAGACGCGTATAGGTAGGCCCCGAGTTCTGTGTGACTCCAAAGAGTACAGCCATGTTCTCTGCTAATTTTCTGCTTGCAAAAACATTGATGCAGGTATATTTGGCCCTCTAAGCTAAGTAGGCAAAGGCGCTTTAAAGGCAGAACATGGAATCCCCTTATGCATGGGAATATACTCGAGGCAGTGGGGAGGTCTGCCCGACATTTTGATGCCATCTGAACCTCTATATACAGGAAAACTAGTTGTTGTAGAATAGCGCATGGACAATTAGTTATGCCATTAGGGAGCGCCACATACTGTACTTGGTATTGACGTGCATGGTGGTGATCTGCGCTAGGTTTTGGATTATACATGGATTGTACATGGTCCTAGTGGTGCTGGAACGGGAAAAGCCTAGAACGCTCGCTGTGTTATGCATGTATGTGGTTTGGCACACTTGGCACCCTGTCAACAACTCAGGGTGGATTGATAAAGAATTAGGACGATAGTCTCTAGATTACGTGGGAAGTGTTTTAAACCCTGCCAGGCTATTATGCAAGTCTATGCAAAAAGGACGAGCATACTCATCCTTGGCACTTAAGGGGTTAAGGTCTAGCAAGCGTAATCTTCGGGTCACGAATGCGGCACAGGGCACACCGAAAGGGTTTTCAGAAGTCCGCTCAAGATGCACAAGGCTCATTCAGTAAAGGATGACGGCAGTCTGAGGGCACCCTGATGTGAGCGTGGTAGCCATGGGCTGTTTGGTCAGCTTGGCGGTGGCACTCTGAGTGGGGCACTTGGCATCAGGGTGATCCATTTTGCAGGCCACGATCAGCATTTGTTTGCTGGCCACTTCCGGTGATGGTAGGACTACCTCTACGAGTTACTAAACGCAGCAGCACATGGAAGTGTATGTTTTGTGTCCCCTGGTCAGCAGAGCATTAATTGAAGCCCTGGCTGTGAATGATGTGACTCCAGTCAGCCGCATTAAACGTTTTCTTCATTAAGGGGTAACAAAGCTATATGTGGCTTTAGTAGTGGTGGTAGCAGCTCAGATTGCACTTACATAACTATATCTTGCAAGGCTATGATCAGTAATATTGACTGCACTTTGATGGGGTACTTAACAATAATAAGGTGCAACGATTTTAAGCTTGAATTTTTTTTTTAACTATTAGGGTCTAAACAGAGGGGAAAGTAATTTGCCCAATCGCTGGATACATTGAAGGCTAACATAGCATTGCAGTTCTCTTCTAGGTATGGGGCATTGTCTACACAGCAAACATGCCTTCACTACTGAACTAATGCAGTGATCTCCTGCGGCTGGGCCCATAACCATTAGTCGATGGATCGGTTCCCATTTGATAGCACTGCAGGATGAAGCACTCTGTCTTTGTCGGTAAATAATAGACCCATAAGATTTATGGGTTTTTGCAGTAGACGGATCAATAGCGAGCAGATCCCGGTACATGACTCTTTGCAGTTTTGGCTGTACCGATGGTCAGAGTGGAAGATAGATAAGTTCATGTATGTGTTGTTGCCAGCTGTTCTGAGCCGAGTTGGGCAGCTAGCTATCTCAAAGATCTCCAGTTGTTTGACAGTTATACATTTCAAGATTTCTTCCTTCGAAAGGGGTTAGAAAAAACCTTGTTTGAGAATTTTAGCTTTGGTCACTTGAAACCTACATCTAGTCTTCTTGGTCATTTGAAAGGTAGCACCTTCTTGCAGGTATCAGAATTTGTATTTGTTGACCAAGAGTAAAGCATCCCCTGGGTATCCGGTTGCTGCGGCTTTCAAGCTAAATGGGCGTGCCTTGGCTAGGATAAGCAGGTTTGAATGCTCTTCTTACTGTGGTACATGTGTGATCAAGGACTTGTGTGAGAGATTCCTGTTCCTTGGCAATGTTATATAATGTCTTCTGGTGAAGAGCTTAGGGGGACCTAGTTGGTTTCTTCATGGATTATCCATGGGGTACGTTTTGGAATTTAATTACTATTCTCTTTTCTGTCTGGAATGCAGCTGAAGGTTTGAGTATGTCAAGTTTGAGTACATTTTCTGTACCATGAGATTGAAACAGTTATGTGCTTTACAGGCACGATGGTTATAACCATTTATCAGAACTGTGACTAGATTCTTATCCTGGGCATTGCCGGGCCATACGTGTGCAACCATGAGCCCATCAGGCAATTGGGGAGAGAATCATGAGGAGCTTGTGTATGAAGCGTTTATGTCATTGACACTTCGCGCCAGCAAACGTTTCGGGGGTCGCTCGCAGGGCCAAGTTGGGCAACCTGCTTGTCTTGGAAGCAAGGTACCACCATGCAGCTTGATCTCAGATCCCGGTACCAATCCATGAACAGTGTTCTAAGGTTAAGGTATGGCAGAGAGTTGGTAGCTAAAAAAGCAGAGTGGATGGTAAGGCAGTTGAGCGTTTGATAGTTTAAACAGTGTATTTCATCCGATCTTAGGCACTTTCCTAGAATAGAGAAATGGCGAATGTGGCTGTCAGAACCTTGTTCTCAGAACGGGGTTGAGGGTGCACACGTTTTCAGTGCACGTATAGCTTTACCACCGACCCCCACCAGATGAAGGCAGAACTCCATCAAATGATTCAATCCAGCCAAAGGAGAGTGGTGTAGCATTACGTTTTTGAGGTGGTCCGCAACGTGATCCTTTCACACCCAGCCCTAAGGAAGGCTGTTCCCAGTTCTTCTTAATTTTCTTTTGTTCAACTGAGGAATTTTAGCGAGCAGCGTACACCACATGAGAATTCCAATAAGAGTAGTGTTCTTGGGTGGAGCTCTGAGATAATAATCTGATTTTCTGGGATGTCACAGCAGCGTACACATATTATGACCCATGCATGTGTTGCCCAGCGGGTGTCAATGGGATAGAATGTATTTGCGGCTCCTGTTGGATTATCAGTGTGGCTGGCGAAGGTGGAACATACGACGACCCACATTTTTGAGTTGGTATATTGGGAATGGCATCCTGATGCATCCAACCCACTATGGGGAGTTATACAGTAATCAAGGCATTGATTTTAAGTGGTGGTGAATACAGGTCACCAACCATGCAAGTGTGGCCAAGTTGGTGTCAATGGGATGGAATTTATTTGGGCCTCTTATAGTAGTATCACAGTGTGTATAGAGTAGGTCAAACCCTTATTTTATTGTTTATCAAAGGGTCTCTGACATCACAAGGTTAATCACACTGTCAAACAAACAAGGATCACAGTATTCCTCCTTCTCCTGTATTTTTAGTGCTAAGGACCTGCACTGACTGAAAATACGGTCAGCTATCATGTCAACCATTAAACACACTCCAGAAGGTCCCAACAAAATTCTACTTTTCTTCTATACCTTTATCAAAAACAATTTTTAATGATTAGTCACATTTCTCTCTGCTGGAGAATGTAATAATATTAAAATAGGGTGTGGTCTCATATGTTCCAAATTCACAAAATAAACATCAATTAAACACATTCATATTGGGTTAGTATACACAACCAAAAAACATGGCAAAATGTTGGCACACTTTGGGTGGGGACGGAATAAAAGAGCAATAATAAAGCATAGAAAATACTCATGCTCTCGACGAAAACCATTGGTTCCTGTGAATTGCAAGAAATTAGACATCGGTGAGAATGGGGTACTCTGATAGAGAAGGGCATGTAGCCAAGGTGTTATTAAATTTATTGACATCCAACTGCATTGCCAGATATAAGAAATATGAGAAATGGGCACCTCCGGCTCAGGGGGTCAGATTTTGAAGCTTTTGTGACTCCTGATGTACCCACGAGTGATGTAACGCAGAGTATGTGTTGCCTCAATCCATGAGACAACTAGGAAATTAGTAAACTACCTTACACCGACACCTGGTATGTGAAGTATGAGAACTAAGATCATCTTGTGTACTACTCTATGTCTACGGAGTAAGCTAATCTGTTAAAATGTTTGAGATGTGCCCATTATACTATTGCTCTGTGTTAGTCCTGGTGTCCATCCAGAGTGTCTAACGGAAACAATGCACAAATGATGTAAGTGTTCCTCAATATAATGTGGACAAGGCAAAGTAGACCTGACAGTCGCTATACCTATAGGCGCACTGATGTTAACTACGTAAATACTTAAATAATGCAAAATCCCAGAAACACGAATATTGGACCCATTGGTATTAATGGTCACAAGATTACACAGAGATGTATGTATTCCATAGAAGGGCTTCTACTGAGTATTGTTTCGAGTAGGATTTAGCATACATGTTTACACAATGGATAGAACTATGTAACATCTAGATTGCAATATGATATACAGATCTACAAAGTCCACAGCTCTAGAGTCGGAATCAACAGCTGTTACGTAGCACACAGGGATCCAAGTCCTCCCTCTATGTTTACAGAGGAAATGGGTCGTTTTGCAGCAGCTTTTCATCCAAGTAGGTAAACGTTATACCCGGAGCTCTAATTAGCAAATGACCATGAGATGTATTATGAAGTATGTATGCGTTGCAACAAATCTAAAACATTGTTGCCAGTGACTACTGCATCCCCAGTAAATAATACCACCAGCCCCATTTCTGTTTCCATGAGCGTGCCGTGGCGCATCGGAGCGGGTGCATTTAAAATGAGAATCCCAACATAGACGAGAGGGATTCCCGAGGCGTGTGAGATATATTTCTACAACACGTCGATTCAACTGATGCCAGAGAGTGAACACAAAAGGTAGGCAGTTATCTATTTTTTAGCGCCCAATACGAGCAGTCTGGCAGCTGCCTCGCTATCGTCACATGTTGACACAGCTTTGTTAATGTTATTGGATAGAGCGTAGGAATGGGGAAGAACTACACTGGGTGATATAGTAGCCTGGGAGCACGTTGTTTGCACTACTGTTCCCTTAGGCTGGGTCTTTTGGGAGCACACATTTGCAAGAGTAAAATTGAGATGCCCTAGGCATAGGGATTTTGCCATAAGAATTGCAATAAATTGCATTATTAGATCTGTAAGTTCCATGGAAGCAGCACACATCAGGCTGCCCTTGGTGAAGCCTGAAAGCAGAATACAGAATTTTTTCACTAATATCCCCACCTGTGAATCGATACAGGTAAAGCATATAAAAAAATCCATTGTCAATGACAACCTAAATTCGTGCAACAATGTAATATGTAGGTCCACACAGCGATATGACTTACGTATAAGTAATGGACACCCTCTGTTGTATTTTACTGCAATTAATGTATTAGATTATACTGTTAAGATGTATTTCGGAACTCTGACCTGGTGGGCAGAGGTTCAGAAGGCCAGCCTAGTTTCTTGGAACAGGGTAACTTTCTGGACAAGCCAGAGGAAACATGGTAGCATTGACGGCGGTCAAGACTAGGGGCCTCATTACAAGTTCTTCGATCCGGAATGTGGTGATTCCGTGAAGATGGTAATAAAGTTTCTGCGTCCGCAAGGTTGCGGAAAGATCGGCCGATTACGGACTGTCAGTTGCGCGCACCACACGGACGCGGAAACGGTGTGAACGTCGCCACGTAAACACCCACAGAAAGGGACATAGCAGCCCCACAAGCAGTGTAATAATCATGTCCGCTGCTGTCGTCGCGGACACGGAAGCGGAAATACCATGCCCACAGAAGCGGAAACACCATGACCGCGAAAACCGGAAATTGAGAGGCAACCATCATATAAAGCACAATCTACTGCCATCCAGAGTCAGCACAGGCTAAATCTGCACAGTGAGAAGCCAAAAAGGACCACCAGCATGTCAGCCAGGATCCCTGCCCAGAGACAACGCAAACAGCGCTTCAGCGAGGCAGAGCTCACTGTATTGGTTGACCACATAGTGCAGCATGCCAAAATGCTGTTTAGTGCAGACCAACGGCGTGCAACAGAGCAGCGCAGGAAGAATGTGTGGGCGGAAGCTGCAGGCAGGTGCACAGCTGTGGGCGTGACTACAAGGAGCGTCAAGGACTGCCACATGAGGTGGGACGACCTCAGACTGAGGGTGCGAAACCTGATCGCAACACACCGGCAACGCAGCAGTGGGACAGGTGGAGGGTCCCCTTCCCCACTGAGGCTGCAGACATGGGAGGAGCGCTGCAGCAGTGTGCTGTCATGATCTCTGCTTCCAAAAGATCAGGACTTGCCCGACTCCCTTGGAAGCAGACCCATAACCCCGGTTCCGAGTGCCAGCCAGTCCCAATTGGGACCTTTTGGACCCTGTCCTGGCGCCAGTGGCACCAGGCTCATAAAGATGCCCAGTCCCAGCGCTGGAAGCGCCGGGCTCATAATGCTTGGGTGGACTTACCTGCAGCAGACCATGCTGCTTACTTACCTACCAGTTGAACCCCGGATCCTCTTCTGTTTGGGACTACTTTTCCTGTTGGGTGGGGCAGGAGCCACCCCCTAGGTTCAGAACACTGGAACTCTTCTGGAAAGCAGGAACTCTTTTCTTACCTAGGCGTGGCTGTGGAAGGAGACACCTAAGCACTACAGGAGGCTATTTAAACCACACCCGATGGATGAATCTTGCTTTGTGTTATTCTGCATTCTCTGCAGCAGAACGCTCATCGTGTCTTCTGCTTCTGATCCTGGGCCTAAGGAAACAAAGGCTTACCATCCTGGAATCCAGTCTTCAGCAGCACCTGTAAAGACAAAGAAAGAACAGGTTAGCACTACGGTCTTCAGTGGCAGCGCATCTCTTACCTGGTCCATCGGCTGTCACCAACGCCTCGCGCTGCATTCCGGCATCTGAAAGACAAAGGCTTACCTACTCTTCGCATGTTCCGGAGGTCTTCGCACTGCATTCCGGCATCTGAAAGACAAAAGCTTACCAGCTCTTCGCACGCTCCGGAGGCCTTCGGCGCTGCATCCCGCATCTGAAAGACAAAAGAAGGTGCGTTTAAAGACATTGGGCAACTTTATTACTCACGTGCCATTACTCCTTCCCACGCCGAATCCAGTGGGTATTCTAGCACCCTTCAGCTTCTTTAAAGCTCCGAACTTGTACCTGCAAGATAAAAGGGACAGTTAGTGCGCATCGTGAAGCAGGCTACAAGCGCTTACCTACGTGCTTCCAGGCGCTTCTATTCCTCACGCGGGTTCGATCCTCAACTCTCATCGGCCCGCCATCCGCCATCGCCGGAACTCTGCAAAACAAGAGATATCATTACAAAAGACTTTTAAGACATTTGAAGCGCCCAGAACTTACCGTTTGTGCAGTTAACGACGGACAGCAGTCCTCTGAGGTCAAGAGGCCTGCACCCTTATCCAGTGAAGGAACTGGTTACGGCACCCTGCCCCGAGGCAGATGGAGAGCTCGGCGTTCACTTACCTAAGGTGAGGGCGTTAACCTTTGGGGTTCTACAGGAGAAGAGAATGGGAAGAGGAGAGAGGCACCCAATAACCCCAGTTCATTAATCCCATATTTTCTATCTGCAGACATCTTACTCATCGAGTCAGACATACAGTGCACAGAGGTCCAGCCCAAAGAGCCAACCGTGTGTTACACATCACCTTTTGAAGATACGGCATTCACCCAGTCAAGACCGGCGCCTCTGCGGGAATCAGGTGAGCGTTACAGAACACAAAGCCTACCGCAAAACTCCCACCCAGGCGCTATGGAAACCTCGGATACCGACCAACTAGCCCAGTTACTTGGGGAACTAAGAGCAGAAGTGCATGCAGCCCGTCAGGAAACGAATGCTCTAAGAAGGGAACTGATTATTTCCAAGGAGCGAACAGACGATCTCGCTAGACAATTGCTACAGTCACAAGACGGACAAACTCCGTTACCCGCATCAGGGGCAAATCTTCCTTCAACATCCTCTACGAACCCAGTGCAGATCAACTTACCTGGGAATGTACCTCTGGCTCCGCCCGAACGATTTTCTGGTGACCCAAAGAGGTTTGCAGTATTCATTAATCAGTGCCGGTTGCACTTCTTATGCCGGCCAGCAGCCTTTCCAACTGATCAAGCTAAGGTAGCTTTCGTGCTTTCGTACCTTAGTGGCAATGCGGCAGACTGGTCGATCCCTCTAGTTAATCAAGATGATCCGGTTCTCCATGATTTTCAAGCTTTTCAGCTCAGTATGGAAAAACTGTTTGCAAGACATTCACAGGGGCAGGCCTTGGACAATGAGCTCCTTTCATTGCGACAGGGTAATCAAGACCTTTTGGCTTATATTGCGTCTTTCAACAGACTGATAGTGGAAACTCGATGGCCTGAGGACAAAAGGATTACGCTGTTTTATAGAGGTCTACGTGGAGAGCTCAAAGATGTTAGCCCAAGTAGTGAATCCCCCGCAAGACTGTTCGGACTATATTGACTTAGTCGTTCAAATTGACCACAGACTGCAGAACAGGAAGGCCGATCGTTCCAAGTTTGATGCTCGAGTATTTTCCAAACCACCAACTCCTACCAAAGGAGTAGACTCTGGTGAACCCATGCAAATAGGGGGCCTGAAAGGACCACTAACACAAAAGGAGCGGGAAAGGAGAAAACAGCTGCAATTATGCCTCTATTGCGGAAACTCGGGGCACTTTCTTCGAGACTGTCCGGTGAAACCAGCCAAGAAGGCAGTAGGAGCTGCAGTTACCAGGGTCACAAACTCTGAGCAGGGAAACGACCTCGCCCGACAAGAATAGAGGTCCTCTTGCCGAGCGTTAAAACCAGTTCCGTGACCTCGCATTTCGTGATACCTATGGTCCTCATTAGCCATTGGCAATTATGTGGATCATGAAATGGTTTTGAGGATGAATCTGACTCTTTGTCCAAAGGCTGTAAAGGACGTCATTACTACGGTGGATGGTACGGAGATAGCCTACGGACCAGTAACGCATACCACCCAAGAAGTGACGCTAGTAAGTCAAGATGGACACCATGAGAAGATCGTGTTCGATGTGATCAAGGCCCCTCAGTTCCAGATTATTCTAGGAATTCCTTGGTTAGAGAAGCACAATCCTCAGATCGATTGGCGAGCAAGAACGGTTCAGTTTCCAGAATGTGTCTCTACTTGTCACCCTCGACCTGGTGTTGCACTGGCAGCAATTTCCTCGGAGGCTCCCCAGTTACCTCCTGAATACCTAGAATTCCAAGATGTTTTCCGGAAGGATCAGGCTAACTCTCTACCTCCTGATAGGTCTTATGACTGCCAGATAGACCTGATACCTGGATCTACTCCTCCTTGTAGTAGAATTTATGCCCTCACCGAGCCTGAGAATCTTCACCTCCGACAATACCTGGATCAATACCTAGCGAATGGGTTTATTCGTCCTTCCAAGTCCCCTGCTTCCTCAGCTTTGTTCTTCGTTCCAAAAAAAGAAGGGGACCTTAGAACTTGTATAGATTATCGCGCCCTGAACCAGATCACCGTTAAGAATAGATATCCGTTACCTTTGATCCCTGAACTCCTGGACCAAGTCAGAAAAGCATACATATATACAAAGCTGGATCTTAGAGGAGCCTACCACTTGGTACGAGTAAAAGAGGGCGATGAATGGAAGACGGCCTTCCGCACCAAGTATGGGCTATTTGAATATCAGGTCATGCCCTTCGGACTTTGCAATGCCCCGGCCGCCTTTCAATATTTTATGAACGATGTCCTCAGAGAGCTCATAGATGTGTGTGTTGTTGTTTACATTGATGACATCCTCGTTTATTCTTCATCGGAAACTGAACATCGGAAACACGTGAAAATGGTCCTCGAGAGATTGCGTCAACACAAACTTTTCGCTAAGTTGGAAAAATGTGTTTTCAACGTGACTGAAGTTGAATTCTTGGGATTCATATTATCACCTAGCGGAGTGCGTATGGATTCAAAGAAGGTCGATGCAATTCTCAAATGGCCATCGCCATCCTCCGTAAAAGGTGTTCAAAGCATGTTAGGCTTCGCTAACTTTTACCGCAGGTTTATCTCTGAATTCTCTCGAATAGTCCAGCCCATCACCGCCTTGTTAAAGAAAAACAAACGTTTTGAATGGTCTACTGAGGCGGAACAAGCTTTCCAGAATTTGAAGACTAGATTTATCTCTGCACCGATCTTAAAACATCCACGCCCAGAACTCCCCTACATCGTTGAAACTGATGCTTCGAGCCTTGCCATGGGGGCAGTTCTATCACAAAAGGACCCAGTAACCAATCAGTTGCATCCCGTGGCATTTTGGTCCCGCAAATTCTCGCCTCCTGAAATCAATTACACTATTACTGATAAGGAACTTCTAGCTATCAAGTCTGCCTTTAAGGCTTGGCGGCATTATCTTCTGGGGGCCCGACACACCGTTACTGTGATTACAGATCACCGAAACCTGCAATATTTGAAAACCGCAAAAGCTCAATCCTCTAGGCAACTCCGTTGGGCACTATTCTTTGCCGAGTTTGACTTCATAATTACCTATCGACCTGGTACAAAAAACGGTAAAGCTGATGCCCTTTCTCGGATGGGAGTGGAAGAACATTTGATCAATCCTAAACCTGTACCTATCATTCCCGAACAAAGAATTCTAGGTGTAATCGCCACACAATCCATAGAGGAAGTTAAGGATAAAGCCAGGCTACTGGTAACTCCAGCAGACATACAGAATTGGCATCTGCAGGGAAAGGACTTTACGGTGAAGGACAACCTATTATATTTCCAAGAACGGTTATACCTGCCCAGCACAGATTTACAGAAAAAGGTAATCTCTTGTTATCACGATTCTTTAATGGAAGGACATCCCGGTATGACCAAGACCTCGGAAAAGATCAAGCGCTACTTCTGGTGGCCGTCTTGGAAAAAAGATATCAGAGACTTTATAATGTCCTGTGGAGTATGCGCCCAAAACAAGAGTCAAAAGGAAAAACCAGCCGGCCTCTTACGCCCTATTGACATCCCGCCTCGCCCTTGGCATACGCTTTCTATGGACTTCGTCACCGATCTACCTCCATGCTCCGGATACAATACGATCCTAGTAATCGTGGACCTATTCTCCAAGATGGCGCATTTCATTCCACTCAAAGGCTTACCAACAGCAGCAACTCTGGCCCGAGAATTTCTCGAAAACATCGTCCGACTGCACGGTTTTCCTTCAGTTCTAATTTCGAATCGAGGTAGTCAATTTATTTCTCATTTTTGGCGAAGTTGCTGTCGGTCGGCTCAAATTGATGTGAGACTTTCGACCAGCCACCACCCTCAAACCGACGGACAAACCGAGAGGACCATTCAAACTCTGGAACAGTATTTGCGCTGCATGCTACAACAAACTGAAAAAACTTGGAAAGATATCCTTTGGATAGCCGAATATGCCTACAATAACTCTGTCCACTCGGGAACTGGGAAGACCCCGTTTTTTCTTTTATACGGTAGTCACCCTCGAACCTCGGAGTTGGATCCACTCCAAGATCTTGGAACACCAGCAGTAGACCACCTGCATTCTACAATCACCCAAGCCTTTAAGGAAGCCGTTTCTCACCTTCAAAGGGCTAAAGAACAATACAAGAAAGGAGCAGACCAACATCGGAAGGAAGCCCCCCAATATCAAGTAGGAGATCAAGTCTGGTTATCTACCAAATATCTACCTCTAAAAGGACCACGCACATTCAACCCAAGATACCTTGGTCCCTATTCCATCACTACCATAGTAAATCCAGTAGCGGTCAAGTTGGACTTGCCCCCTCACATGAAGATACATCCGGTCTTCCACGTCTCTCTATTAAAACCAGTGCAACCTCAAACCCGACTAACTACATCTCCAAAACCTATTCTAGTTGATGGAGAACTCGAGTTTGAAGTCAAAAGCATCCTGGTTTCCAAGATCTCCAAATCTAAACTATTTTACCTGATTGACTGGAAAGGCTACGGTCCCCAAGAAAGATCCTGGGAACCTGCAGAATATGTTCACGCGCCTCGTCTAATCAAAAGATTTCATCGAACATTTCCTAACAAGCCCAAACCCCCGGAGAAGCCCGGTTTGGGAGGGGCCTTGAGCGGGGGTGCTGTCATGATCTCTGCTTCCAAAAGATCAGGATTTGCCCGACTCCCTTGGAAGCAGACCCATAACCCCGGTTCCGATTGCCAGCCAGTCCCAATTGGGACCTTTTGGACCCTGTCCTGGCACCAGTGGCACCAGGCTCATAAAGATGCCCAGTCCCAGCGCTGGAAGCGCCGGGCTCATAATGCTTGGGTGGACTTACCTGCAGCAGACCATGCTGCTTACTTACCTGCCAGTTGAACCCCGGATCCTCTTCTGTTTGGGACTACTTTTCCTGTTGGGTGGGGCAGGAGCCACTCCCTAGGTTCAGAACACTGGAACTCTTCTGGAAAGCAGGAACTCTTTTCTTACCTAGGCGTGGCTGTGGAAGGAGACACCTAAGCACTACAGGAGGCTATTTAAACCACACCCGATGGATGAATCTTGCTTTGTGTTATTCTGCATTCTCTGCAGCAGAACGCTCATCGTGTCTTCTGCTTCTGATCCTGGGCCTAAGGAAACAAAGGCTTACCATCCTGGAATCCAGTCTTCAGCAGCACCTGTAAAGACAAAGAAAGAACAGGTTAGCACTACGGTCTTCAGTGGCAGCGCATATCTTACCTGGTCCATCGGCTGTCACCAACGCCTCGCGCTGCATTCCGGCATCTGAAAGACAAAGGCTTACCTACTCTTCGCATGTTCCGGAGGTCTTCGCACTGCATTCCGGCATCTGAAAGACAAAAGCTTACCAGCTCTTCGCACGCTCCGGAGGCCTTCGGCGCTGCATCCCGCATCTGAAAGACAAAAGAAGGTGCGTTTAAAGACATTGGGCAACTTTATTACTCACGTGCCATTACTCCTTCCCACGCCAAATCCAGTGGGTATTCCAGCACCCTTCAGCTTCTTTAAAGCTCCGAACTTGTACCTGCAAGATAAAAGGGACAGTTAGTGCGCATCGTGAAGCAGGCTACAAGCGCTTACCTACGTGCTTCCAGGCGCTTCTATTCCTCACGCGGGTTCGATCCTCAACTCTCATCAGCCCGCCATCCGCCATCGCCGGAACTCTGCAAAACAAGAGATATCATTACAAAAGACTTTTAAGACATTTGAAGCGCCCAGAACTTACCGTTTGTGCAGTTAACGACGGACAGCAGTCCTCTGAGGTCAAGAGGCCTGCACCCTTATCCAGTGAAGGAACTGGTTACGGCACCCTGCCCCGAGGCAGATGGAGAGCTCGGCGTTCACTTACCTAAGGTGAGGGCGTTAACCTTTGGGGTTCTACAGGAGAAGAGAAAGGGAAGAGGAGAGAGGCACCCAATAACCCCAGTTCATTAATCCCATATTTTCTATCTGCAGACATCTTACTCATCGAGTCAGACATACAGTGCACAGAGGTCCAGCCCAAAGAGCCAACCGTGTGTTACACATCACCTTTGAAGATACGGCATTCACCCAGTCAAGACCGGCGCCTCTGCGGGAATCAGATGAGCGTTACAGTCCTCCACCTTGAGGCCATCCATGGGATTGGGGATGCTGAAGCAGGAGTGAACCCACCTGCAGATGATGGTAAGTGCGCAAACATGAATGCCATATGAGTACTTGTTGAGGCCAGGAGTGCTCCAAAGGACCCATTAACAACCCCCCCAGCCAGTGCATGAGTGCCCCAAAGGACCCATTAACAACCCCCCCACACCCTCCAGCCAGTGCATGAGTTCCCCAAAGGACCCATTAACAATCCCCGCCCCCCCCCAGCCAGTGCATGAGTGCCCCAAAGGACCCAATCATGACCCAGACGATGATCAACAACCCTACAATTCATGACCGTCAACAATCATATGCGTGTAAATGCAAATGTTCACTGATCAACCTGTCTGATGCATGTGATGCACCCATCAGGTACCACCACACAACTAATAGCAATCCCTCTGTACCCCCACAGCCATTTCAAGTGACAGTGACACTGCACAACAGCTGAGGCAATCGGCACATGTGCAAGCCAGCGCTCCTGGCCAGAAGGATGCCACCAGCATCTCAGCAACTCTGCCACCAGTTGCATCTGGTACGCCTGTACCAGCCACCAGCACCACCATCTCCACCATCTCCACGCTGCCTGCTGCAACACAGGTGCCACGGGCACCCATCATGCCTACACAACCCACCCCAGAAAATATCTGCACTGCGGAGGAGGCTGCAGGCAGCAACAACAGTGCCCCAGCACTGCAGTCTGATTTAGGGCCACAGGGGGAGGTGCCCAACCTGGATGACTTGGCATCCTTCCATGACCTCCAGTTCAGCCCAACATCACTACGCAGTGCAATGAGGTCGCCAACCCCCTCAATGGCTGAGCTCAATGCCCGCATGCAGCGGATGGAGGACCAGCAGGCTACCCTCACCCAGCCAGAGGAAAGGCAGCTTGAGGAGTCCAGGCTGCAGAGGCAGAGCTACAGCACATCTGTTCATCGGCTCTCCAGGTCAATTGGACGCTTTGCCACCACCATAGTGACCCTGGTACGCCATGTGCGGGAGGGCAACAACAACACTTCCAGTATTGACGAGTCTATGTTGCTTGCCCAGCAGGCATATCTGGGACGTTTGCCACCAATGCCAGCAACAGTGCCATCCACAAGCACGACCCCATCCAGCTCCACCTCTACCAGCCCACGGAGGCGCTCAAGTCGACTAACAGGGCCCTCTGGCAAGGATGCCTGTGCACAGAAGTGCACACGCAAATGATGGCATGTGTGTTTGGCACTGCAGGACACATACATGGAAAAGAAGGGTGTAAGGGGGTGGGTACGTTTGGATGGTGGGGGAGGTCCATTAGGGGGTTAGTGAATTGGGGCCTGGTTGGGGTGTGTACATTTGGGTGGTAGGGGAGTTCCATTAGGGGGTTAGTGAATTGGGGCCTGGTTGGGGGTGGGTACATTTGGGTGGTGGGTGGTCACGGGTGTACAGCTTCCCTACCCAATGCACCTTCTTCCCTGTTGTAATGTTAAAAATATATCATCATTGAAAGAAACATTCATGAGTGGACATCCATCATTTCATTTTCAGTCCATCAATTTATTAGCTGGCATCATCCTATCCATGCAATGCTGTCAATGTGCCGTCTCTCAAAAGTAAATGCGAATCAGTGTATCCTGTGCCCGTTGTATATCTTGTGCACCCCCAGGAGGAGGTGCAGCCATCCCCATCCCCATCTCCATCTCCATCCCCATCTCCATCCTCTGCGTCTGGGGGCAGCGGAATATTCCTGCGCAAGCACAGATTGTGCAGCATGGCACAAACAAGCGTGATTTTACCCGTCTTCACTGGGCTGTAGAGCAGTGATCCGCCAGATCTGCTCACGCAGTGGAACCAGGCCTTCAGTAGTCCAAATGTCCTCTCAATCATGCCACGTGTGAGGACATGTGCCCTGTTGTATGCCTCATCATGCCTGTTCCTTGCCCTCTGTACAGGCGTCATCAGCCATGGCATGAGTGCATATCCAGCATCACCTACATGGGATGTAGATGTGGGGGATATGTCAGTGTTTGTTGTATCATGTCTTCATCGGATACAGTGCAATCATGTGTCATTGATCATTCATCCATATGTGGCAAGCAGTGGTCGGACCGGTGGTTGATTGCGATTCCTGGGTCATTATAGTGGACGTTGGCATCTGGACATTGACCAGCAAATTGATGTACATGTGTAGTTGCCCCTGTGGGAAATATTAGTTGGTAAGTATGGCATTGTGCACTGATGTACAGACATGGTGGAGTCAATCAATTGACTGTGATGATGTTGTTGATGCAGGATGTCTCATGTGCAGGCATCATGTGCATTGGGGGGGCATTGGTGCATATTGTGGGTGGATATATTGAGTGGCTCCAGGTGTATGGGCCAGTGGTAGTATTGGCTGTGTGTGTCATGTGGCAGGGTGTGTACGGGCACACTGTGGCAACCTGTCATGTGTAGCTTTGTGATGTGTAGGTTGTGCTGACTATTCACTCAATGGTCGGGGGGATGCATGTGCAGTCGTAGCAGCCCACTCACATAGGTCATTGCCCTGGACACACACCCCACTTCCACAGGTCACTGTGCATAGGCAGTTGTACTCACCCAAAAGCCATGTGCTTTGTCCAGCGTAGCGTTCCATCTACCGTGGCAATGTCGAATTGCGCAGAACCATTGAGTCATGTGTTGATCCTGGGAAACGTGCGCAGCAATGTGTTATCACTTGTGCGGCATCACATACCATCTGTACATTCAGTGAATGGTACAGTTACCTATTGCGGTACACCATCTCGATAACACGTGGTACTGTCAGCTCTATGTGGGGGCAGTCTACTGCACCTATGCAATTTGGCATGCCTGCAATGGCATGGAAGGCCAACTTGGTGGCAATGACCTGGGCAAGGGTATGGGGTAGGGCGATGTGTTCAGACACATGGCGCAACAGGGCATCCAGTACCTGTACCAGTATTTTGGAGAAACAGGGTTGTGAAAGCCCGTGCAGCTCACCAACTGTGTGCTGATAAGTTCTGGTGCCAAGGAAATGCAGTACCGACACCACCTTCAGGAGGGGGGGATGGTGGTGGGGTTGTCAATGTGGCTGCTGATTCCTCCTCTATCATGGTGGTGATATACATGACTGTTGGACGGTCTAGCCGGTATAATGTGTGGATCTGTCCTTGGGACAGGTTCCAGGGTGAGGCCCTGATGCAGGGTATTGCAGGCTGCCTGCGGGGTCGTGCCGGCTAGACAATAGGGTTTGGCATGGGTACAGGGTTTGCTAGGTGCCACCTGCGCCTCCGCCTCCTCCTCCTCCTCTGCACCAAAACTGCCATCATGTGCAGTGCTGCCTGTTGGTTGAATAGCCCCAGTCCCAATGCTACTAGAGCTGCTGCCTGCATAGTTATGTTTGGAGTTGGCCTGGGTGTGGCCTTTTTGTAGGCCTGCTGGGTCCAGCTGGGCTCATTTGGTGCACATGTGGCCTGATTCAGATCACCAGGCAATGTTTAACTGATACCGCCACCGTGGTCTCAGTTTTAGCGCTATTTTTGTGGCGGTGTTTCCATGTCAATGCTACTCGTAATGCTCGCAGTGTTTCATATTGCCGGTAACGGGGGGGTTTCCGTGCAGGCAAAGTTTATGGGTGCCTTGACTCCGTGGTGGCGGTTTATAGTGGTGGTATTTCCGGGTCCGTAGGTCATAATTTGGCGATCGCGGAAACGGAGCCGGTATGGTTATAACGGCAGCGTTAAGTCCGGGCCAGAGAACTTGTAATGAGGCCCTAGGTCTCAGGAGGGGTGAGGGTGACAAACACCTCAAAGAGCACACAGAGTAAAGGACACTTACAAATCACTCCCAGTCAGGTGTATATATATTCAAAATACAAATACATGTATTCGAGGCCTTTGCGTTTCAACACACAGTAATCATCAACAGTAATACTTTTAAACCAACACAATCTTTTTAAAATACATATATACAATTCCAAGTGGCCTAAAGGGTTAAACACATAGAATGGGTCCACAACCTGCAAGGGAAGGAAACAGGCAGTGCAAATGATCTTTAGGCAGTTCTGCAAAGTTCAATATCTAACACTAGACAGTCCAGTCCCTACGTTGAGAGGAGCCTAGTACTCAAATGTACTTTCAGGTGCTGGTGCATGCGATAGTGCAGAAGGGCAAAAACGGGGTCTCTTGTAGGGTCTGTAGCAGCTCAGGAAGGTGGATGAGGTGATGCAGAATATGTTCCCACTATTCGTGGAGGGCCTCCCAAAAAGGGCAGAGCAGGTACCAGGAATTGGGAATGGTTCGATAGCTCAGGCTATCTGTGGAAAGGAGAGTGGCCCTCAAGGGACACTAGTGCGTAAAAAGAAGTGGATGCTCTAGGGGCCACCGGTGAGGGTTGCAAGTACTCACCATCCCCCGGTGCACTCCAGAACAACTTCGGCAGTCGAGCCCACTTCGGTTGCGGGTTCAAATACAGCGTTTGTGCAGCTCTTTGGCTTTTAGTGGCAAAGTTACAGCGTTGATTCCCAAACGGGACAGTGGTGATTTCTCTGCTCCTGGTGGATGGGTCAGGCCAGTTTCCCTGTAGCAGGCTTCAAGGCACAGAGAGGCACAGCAGCAAGGCACCTGCGAAGTTCGTCACCACGGCTGGGCGAAACAGTAACCATGTGCACTACGGTACGGGTGCTCTCTCTTTACTTCAGACCTTGGAATGCCAAGTATACGAAATTCGGTATGAGAGTGCCATGAACACAGAGCTTGTGATGTCCCACGTTTCAAGGGTCTCCTCAAAACGGCAGCGGTGTCAGAGAGAAGGTCCTGCGCAAGCTGGTCAGCCCACTGGGTGGCCCAGGGAAACTTCTAAGAAGGCTTACTTGCAGGGTTTGATGAAGGTGCCGAGAATAGTTGGTCCCACTATTCCAATGGGTCACAGCATCTTTGCAGACCTTCTAGTTTGATCAGATGCAGAGGGGACCAGCGGGACAACAGCAGGCTCAGGGTGCCAAACCTTCCAGAGTGTCCCAAGCGGTTCCTTGACTCGGCTTCTTAGTTTCAGGATGCTTGGATCCTATCCTTTGTTCAGTGGGAACTCAGGAGATCGACATGGTATGGGTGTTTGGAGCCTTCTCTTATCCAGAATCTCCTTCACGCCAAAATGAACAGGACCCAATGGGAGATCTGCTCACATACAGGCACACCATACGTGGACCATTCACGGACCAATGTGGTCCCACACATTCACAGCACACCAGACTCTCTGGCACCCAGGATGTGGATTGCAACTAGACAGTCCTGCCCACATCCTGGGGGCACACTCACAAGACATGTAGAAGCTCGCAAAAGCTTGACGTTTCGCGGAAGAATGCATGCCCAAATAAGGACTGACTTGGGGAAGGTGAAGGGGCAAGATGGCCAAGCGACAGGACATAGAACCTCGTGTCATGGCCATTTTGGAACCAGGCCGCCTTTCTGTGCCAAATGCAGTAAACCCGGTTTTCATGGCAGGAAAGGGTTAAAAATATATGGAAAGATAAGCTGCCACCAGCCCTGTCCAAGGCACATTCCCCCTTCTCCTAAAAAAATCCTCTGTGGGTGACTAGTGCTTTTAGAAAATAAAGGAAGACACGAGTGCACTGTACTGTAAGGTACATTGTGCACTTGCAACATGTTGCAGAAAAGTTGCAACATTGGAAAGGACTAAGGGAAACCAAGTCTCCTGGTATGGACTGTCTTTAAGGGCGTGCCAGTTTCCCTGTAACAAAGTGAGCGAAAAGCCCAGGGTGGATGCAGCTGAAGGCTGTGCTCCACTGGCAAAATCAGACTATGGTGTTTTAAGCAGCAGCAAAAAATTGGGGTTACACAACTGGAGGGAAAAGTTCACATAAATGGGAATCTTTCCTAACACTGCCATCAATTATGTGGGAATAATAGAAGCAAGACTGAAATATGCCCAATTTGGATTCAACAGGGTGAGATTTACACGCACGATAGTGTCAGCATCCTGTCTCACTGGGCCTCTACTGGCCGTCTCTGATGAGTGATACCAGAAAAGGAATATTCTATTTTATTTCAACATCTGTGAATTGAAATAGGTAAAGTATATTAGACTGACTACTCACTGATATTTCTGAATTCATGCTATAATAGAAGAGATTTATGTGTGGGAAATAATTTACCCATAATCAATGAGCACCCTGTGATGTGATTAAACCAACAGGGAGCGAGAGCTGTAGGAGGCAACAGACCCGCAGTGAAATACCTTTCACTGTTTTGCTAACGTATAAGGTCAGGAAAGTAGCAATGCACAGTCTGGTTTAGCTTAGCTAATACACATACACACACCTATGGGTCCTAAATCTATGGGTTGCTTCATTTTTAGATTGGTGTGAATAAAGTTTGTGGTTAGAAGACCGAAGATTGTGTGTAAACACAAAGATATTTTTATGCAGACAAAGGCCTGTATGAAATTGACAAAGGAAGCCCACCTGGGATGGGTCTACCTTTAAATGTTTAGGCCGAAACACAGTGCGTCGACACAACAACAATTATTTCAATCCTGCAATCAACAGTTATTGGTGTAATGGAGAATAATATATCCCGCAGAGAGTAACAAAACAAGAGATAAGAAGAGAGGCAACAGTATAAGGCGTAGTGATCTCTAAGTGGATCATTTACTTAACGTCATAATGAACATTATACTGTGTGTGATCAGAAGAGCAAAATGAAGCATTACGATTCTATTTTTTCTTGTAAAAAAGCTCTGCATGTGGACGTTCAGATACCAAGTGAACTTCTGTTAACCTTTTTTTGCCGGCTAACATGTGAACCTGTGGTCCAATAATTATGCCATGTTTTTTGGTTGCGTATGGTACCTCAATATAAATGTGTTTAATTGATGTTTAATTGACATTTGTAAATTTGGAATAAATGAGACAACACACCCTTTTTTAATATTATTACATTCTCCAGCAGAGATAGATGTGACTAATCAATAAACATTGTTTGATAAAGGTATAGAAGAAAAGTCGAATTTTGTTGGGACCTTGTGGTGTGTGTTTAACGGTTGACATTATAGCTGACCGTATTTTCAGTATCGGAGTGGCCTGCATGGACTGAACATAAAGTGCAACTCCAGTCTGTGAGTGTCTGCTGTGGAGTGGTATCCTGACGCATCCCACCCAGTGTCAGGGGTTATGTAGTAATCCTTGAGTTTTAAGGCAATATTTGCAGAAGTGAAAAATACCACACATGTTGTGCATCATTTCACAGTCTCATTGATCAGAGGTACTGCCTTTCCCACCGGGCTGAGGTGTCAGGGTTTTCTATTTTATGCCTTGTCGAGCTCTACCTGTTTTGTAGTATTTATAAATCCTGCTGGCTCTGGCGGACCCAATTTGTTGGCATTTGTTCTTCTGCGTTTTATCGTTTCATACCGTACAAGGGCACGTTATGTGGCATGTGACTGCACATCGAGAATTTCTAATGGCTGTGGCAGATGGTTTTTGGTCAGTGATGATTTTGCTAACCGGATTGTGGGTTGAGGTGTTCTCTCTCGTCCAATAGGCCAAGCCAGCGAGAACGGTGGCCATTTCGGGTTGCCTATTGGGTGAAAATGTAGCCCAGGCTGGGGCTTTGGACTGTCTGGCTAGGCATTGATGATTTTGCTACCCAGGTTTGTATCTGAGAATCTCCGCTAAGGAGAAGAAGTTGTGGTCGATCATGGAGTCGCGGCATGTCAAGGGGAGCATTTATAAAGGCTGATAGCAGCATTCAAGCAAGTAGTGGGGCACGTGAAGGGAATAGCGACCAGATCAATTACTTTGACCCAGGACAGGGTCAGCGGTATTCGGCTAGGGAATGTTATGTGGAGGACTATACAGTGGGTGACTATATGGAATAAGCCTCACCAGGAGAGGGAAAGGGGCACATGTGTATCCCTGTAGATCCAGAAGGACCATTTGTTGAAATGGCATTACACGGCAAGCGGGCTAAATTCCTGCTAGACACTGGTGCCTCCAACACATCGATATTCCACAAAATAGTGTCTTCCATTCCCCTCTCCGGGTTATTAATACATCTGTGGGCTTTTCAAATTAACCTATTCAAAGTACAATATCTGAACCAGTGTTAGTCACCATTGGCCCGATCTCCTGCATGGCTCTGACGGTGGTCGGGGACAAATGTGCTTTGAACATTTTGGGCATGGATCTTCTTAAGCGCATTAATATCAGAGTAAAACCAGGCGCGTTGTTACCCAGAGTACCCCAATATAAGATAACAAAGGACCAAACCAGTAATACAGGGCCTATTGACGAAGGGGATATTAAAGGAAATAATGTGTAGTCCTTCTAACAGTCCTATTTTTCCCATACAGAAGCGAAGTGAAGGAAAACCAGATTCTCCTACTCAGTGGAGACTTATAATTGACCTCCATGCCATTAACAAGGCCGTAGTTCCTCAGTTCCCTGTGTTCCACAACATGATCTCCCTTTTTATTATGATTCTGCCCTCGGCAGAATATTTTACTGTCATTGAACTTAAAAATACCCTCTTTAGCATTACAATCCTCAAAGACATTCAGTACCTATTTGCTTTCAATGTTGAAGGGTGATCATATACTTTCTGTACAGCACCACAAGGATACACTGAAATCTGAGTATATGTAGCCAAGCTTTAAAGACTCAATTGGACATGTTGACTCCAACCACTCATATTGTGCTTTTACAAAATATTGACAATCTTTTGATAGCAGCTGACTCCTAAGAACAATTTGCAGATTGCCCAGTGCATCTGCTGCAGTTCCTAGCACCCCTGGTCATAAAGTATCTCCCAGTAAGTGCAGTTTTGTAATATACAGGTCATTTATTTGGGACATCTATTGTCAAAAGGGGAGAGATGCCTACATTTGCAGCGCTTGGAAGCTATTATGAAAATAGCTGTCCCAAATAAGCAGCAAGAAGTCAGTGGGTCTCTAGGTATGACCTCATTCTGTAGGCAGTGGATCCCTAATTGTTTCCCTCTTGGCCAAACCATTGCTAGAACTAACCTTGAGCAACACTCCTATTCCTTTGCCGTGGACTGTTGCTCACCAGGAAAGCTTTAACGCACTAAAATCAGCACTTTGTAACTCGCCTGCTTTGGGAACTCAGACTATACGGCACCATTTACACTGTTTGTGCATGAAAGCCAAGGCTGTGCGTTGTCTGTACTAATGCAACCTCAAGGGGGTAAAAATAGGCTGTGTGCATATTTTTCCTCCACTTTGGATCCAGTAGCAAAGGCACTACCAAACTGTTTGTGAGGTGTTGCTGCTGCAGCATTATCCATGAAACAAGCAGATGCCGTATTGTTAGGACATCCTGTTACTCTTTCAGTCCCTCATGCAATAGACATATTGATGAATAAAGCCAAGACCCAACATTTAACGAATGCCAGGCTTACTAGGTATGAATTGATATTATTGGCACCACACATTATGATTCAGCGTTGTAATACCCTGAATCCAGCCACGCTCCTACCACTCCCTTCGGATGGCTCTGTTGAAATGCATGATTGTGTACCAACCACTGATGAAGAGACGAAGGGACGGGTGGATCTGGTGGACGTCCCTCCAACAGCCAGACGGTACTTTGTAAGTAGATGGGTCTTGTTTTAAATGACAAGATAGCACCTCTGCAGCAGCATATGCCATTACAACCTTAAAAACAATAGTTGAAACCTGTAGGAACCTCAACATTCAGCCCAGGCAGCCAAAATGATTTCCCTTACCCGAGCATGTGAATTTATTGCAGGATTTAAGGTGAACATTTACGCAGATAGCCAGTATGCTTTTGGTGTAGCATACAATTTTGGTCGCCTATGGGCTGAAAGAGGGTTCCAATGGCACAAAAATACAACATCGTTTTTTGATCTTGAAATTACTGGATACCCTGAGATTGCCAAAGAAATTGGCCATCAATAAATGCAGTGCACACAAAACTATTGTAGGGGATACAGGAAAAGGCAATGCTTTTTATGATCAGTCTCCCAAAGCAACTGCTCAGTCTTCTTTATTGCTTATGTATGTCTGCCATGCACAAAAAGAAGACACTCTGACATTTGACAACACTATAGAGATGGGAAAACTCATTCAGTCTGAGACTACTGCCCAAGAATGAGAGGAAAAGAAACAGATGGGAAATATGTAGATGGTAGTTGGCTAGACACACAAGATGAGGGGAAATGGAAATTACCACATATCTATTTACATTTAATATTGTCCTATACTCATGGCCGTTTCGTGTAGAGGGAATGTACAAGTTGCTCACTACAGTGTGGAGTAACACTAAGCTCAGACCAGTGAGTGGAAGGAGGGGACCTTTTGAACTCCCCCATTCCTACACTTCCTGGGTAGGCCCAGGTACGGCTGCTCTGGGTTCAAGGCCCCAGCCCCAGAGCACTCGTGCAGGAATACCCCTAAAAACTGTACCCCCCCGTTACAGCGTAAGACCAGAGTTGGACGAGATTCCATTTTGTAAGCTACCGACTCCATTTTGTAATGGCAGGATAGTTGTGAAGTTTCAACGCAGGCCTGCAGCTCTCCCAGCCAGGCGCACACAGCGAGCAAGCTACTCCCCCCACCTTCTCCACTCTGCCGCCTCTGCAGTTGTTCCGTTCTCATGAGAGACTAGCTGCGAGAATGCAACAAACTTTACACTGTATCTTGTGCCTTCTGCCTTACTTCATTGACCCTGACACGGCCCAGCACAAGGGCCAACACAAAAGTCATCCATCTTTATGAACCTGCCCCCCACCCAGTAGACCCTGGCCATAAAGAATACTGACCCCTCATTCTTAAAGCAAGATCAAACAGTTGAATCAACCCCCAAGTCTGTTTGATTGTTCGCGCCTTAATAAAACGAGAGCCAAAGTGTCTTTCTCCATGTAGATAAGATGTGTTATTCACGGGCCGGTTTCTATTTCATGTAAGTTAGTGTCAGGGTTGTCGTAGAATAATAGATATGGTAAAACATTGTATAATATATGCGTAGTAGAAAGCCCTAACATTAGAATTCAATTATAAAGGTGTGATGTGTTTTAACATATGGTACGATGCTGCTAATAGAAATGGATTGCCGTGACGATATGCTTAGCCAACACAACGCTGTGTACGCCAGTATAAAGCTACCTCATCTTTTAGTTTGACTGTGATTACATGACTGATATTATGTGAAATTAATACCACAATCAATTGCTCTGATTAGAATGTTCATATTATGACAATGGGCCTCATTCCGAGTATGGCGGTAAGGGATAGCGGCCACCGGTAACGAGACCGGTGGCGGTGATCCCTTACCGCCATACTCCGAGTTCCCTTTGCGCCCTCGCCCTTAACGCCTGCTTTGAGCAGGTGTTAAAGTCGAGGGCGCAAAGGGGCCTCCGAGCCAAAATACGATGACCGTAATGAACGGTCACCGTTATTTGCATCTTCCCCATTCCCATTGAGCCCTATGGGGGCTCATTTGGGAATGGGGAAGAGCCTTGGTGAATGGGGAATTACCGCCCCGCCAACCTTGGAATGGGGCGGTAATTCCGCCATCCACCAAGGTGCTGCCAGTCCGGGAACGGCGTCAACCAAGGCGTTAATAGCGCCATTGGTTGGCGCCGTACTCGGAATGAGGCCCAATATGTGTTAAGGCCACATGTGCAGAACCTGAACCATGAACTGTTTAGTGTAAGAATGGACACTGACCCTGGCATACGTCTACACCCCTAATGAGATTTGTAACAATGAGGATGTTAAGCACAATAGAATTATAATGTGCCTTAAACAAATGTAACCAGAATGTAGAATAAGAGGCCACATGAAAAGAGCCCCTATGTGAAACTCGTTTCTGAAAGCCTTGTCTCTTTATGCAATACGGAATTGTATAACAAAGGTGTTTCTGTTCCCCTCGTGATGTCAAAGGAGATTTGCAGAGATTTAATGACATTTGAACAAGCCGACCACTAATCCCTCCCACAATGAAGATTTACGTCCGCAATGGTATGTGCCTTTTGTGACCTGTTTTAAAGTGTAATTCCAGTCTTAGATGTGGAGTCCTCTTTGTTGTTTAGGAGAAGGACATTCCAGATCATGCAGTGACCTCAAAAGCCTCACCCCTTTAGCCAATACATCTTGCATTGTATCAACATACGGTTAAGATACCTACCAACAGATCAAGCATTGCATTTAATGGTTGTATTCTGACCTGTGCCCATAGATAAATTAACTTGTACTCGCAAGTCTTTGAGTCCACTGGACAAGCAGATCATGGTAGTGAATGAATGGGAATGTGTGGCCACAAGGGCAAATGTCAAATTGTTATTTAATGCGTACCCAGCACAACATGTTGCCGATCATACATGCCAATTCGATGAGCCCAGCTGACAGATTGAACCAAGGAGCGTCATCGCTACACCACGTGTCCTCAAGCCAACCAAGTGTCTCCAAACCCATGGCACCATTAGGTGTTTCGCCCCTAGTGACCAATCCCAATCAATTTTGTGCCCCCTAGGCCTTCCCCTCATTCAATGACGATATTGGTGTATAAAAACAATTTGTAACATGTTTTCTGCAGAGCGCTCTCGGCGTGAGCAGAGTAGATTCTACTTGCCTTATTTAGATAAAAAACCTTTTTTTAACATCAGCACTTTGTCTTAGTCTCATTCCCTTCTGGGATGTGTCTTGATTGACTCTATTGAGTGAATTGACTGTATTTTTGGGGGCCTCTCACTTACATTGGTGACCCCAACCCGATAGTGTTCTTTCCGTCCTTCTGGCACGAGACATCCCCCTGTCTATGGCCCGGAGCGTGCTCCCTCAAGAGCTACCCGCCAACGGCAACCGGTACACCTAGACGTGGGCACGCAATAGGGAAAAAGGGTACGGGATCCCCCTTTACAAAACCCACCGCACCACTCGCCGGAGCCAGGCGTGGTCTTTGAGAGAGGAGTGGCGCACTGACCGGTCAGGTCCAGTGGGTCTCGAATCAAGACGGACAAGTGAGTATCAAGTGCGGGTGATATTAAAAGGAGGGTGGGAGTCAGATTAGAAGGGCTTGGGACAAATGGCATAATTTGGGGTGAACAGGTGCAGGGACTTGTAGCATAGATGGGAACCTGGGGGGTCTGGTTCTTTTCTATATTCCATTCTACTTTTATCTATAGCATATGACCATTAGGACGGTAACAAAGAACAAGGTGAAAAGAGGTTAAAGGGATCCTATCTCCGTTGGGGGAATGGAAGGCAGCGCCACATAGTGCTATCTCGGCTAGTACAGGATAAGTGGATATGGGAAAACTGAGGTAAAAGAAGAAAACGTAGGGGTCTCAAAGGAAGACCCAGAGTAGTATTTAGAAATGCTTTTTTTCCGACTTTGTCTTATCTACTTCTTCCTCTCTCTCTCTCTCTCTCTCTCTCTCTCTCTCTCTCCCTCTCTCTCTCTCTCTCTCTCTCTCTCTCTGTCCCTCTTGGGTGGACTGGGGCAAACTAGGGGGAGAGAACTGTTCCAGGGGTAGAAGGGGCACTAGGGAAGGCGAAGTACACTTTATGTTATCTATGTTATTTGTTGTCTGTGAAATTCGTTAAGTGTTGGTCCCTTTGTGTAAGCATTGTCTGTTGTTGATGAACATTAATGAAATCAACTTGACGCTGTATAGAAGGAGATGGTGTTTAAACGAATGTAATTCAGAATTGATGTGAAACGAGTAAACAGCCCATTTCTTTGAAAAAGGTTGCATAACATATTGAGTCGATCACACAAGAAGTGTAAGAGTCTAGACAAGGAGTGGCAGTTGAGTAATACGCGTAGTCAGGTACAATGGGTGCAGAAACACCCCTAGCCCATATTTGTAAGACTCTGCCAGGATACGCAGAGAAAACCAGTAAGTACCATGACCAGAGGGTCACTGAACTTAAGGGAGAAGGGTTGCCCCAAGTTTGGCCACAAGGAGGGTCTTTCGATAAAGCGGTACTAGATATGGTTGTCACCTGTCTGTTCATTAAATACAAAGGGAAACAGTTGCAAAACAGGAGAGAAATATTGGACCTGTGGTGGCTGTTCGAGGAAGTGCCCCCAGAGAAAAGGGGCAAGTGTAATACATCTCCCCTGACACCAACTGGCAGTGAAGGGCCAACTACACAAAATGAGAATAAGGTAGAGATCACACATGTATACCCTTTAGTGACAAAACCAGTGCCCGCAGAAGGATATAGCGACCCTGTATATGTAGCACAACCCACAGCGCCCTTCATACTTAAACCGTCTGCCACAGCACCACCCCCATATGAGAGCCAGGGAGCAACAGGACAGGTGAGTACCCCTACAATCGATATTGAGAAAATTACACAAGATATAGATTCACGATTAACAATGGCTCGAACTCTGCTGTCCCGCCTCAGGGCCATGGGGGAACAGGGAGGGTCACTTACCCCCCGAATCGAACGAGACGCAACATCACGGCCGAGTGAAGGGGCAGCGGATGATGGATGGAAAAAGGGAGAAATACTATTCCGTATAAATGATACCCTCACACGAATCATAGAAATAAACACAGCTGATAGTGAACGCGAGTTAGAAGAGGGAGGGGTGGCATCAAACAGAGGAAGAATATTGGTGTGACATAGAGGAGCAGGATGAAGAAGAAAGGAGATTGGGAACTGCCACAGGTGTGGTTGGATTTGGGGAGGGATTGTCCCCCACGGAAGAATGGAGAGGGAGATTAAGGAACAGAACAGGGCGCAAGGCGGTAGTAGGGAAGAAAGGGAAGAAGGTGAGTACGAACAAAGGGGTGAAAAATCTACAGCTGCCACTAATACACATGGGGGCGGGAAGGCCAAATTACATACCATGGGCCCAAATGGACAAAGCCAACTTGCTTAAACAGTTACCCCCAATGTCAGGAGGCGCCAGCAAGTAGATATATGCATTTGAGAAACACACAGCGGGAGTGCCCTTGGCAGTGGGGGATGTTAAAAGCTGCTGGTATTTGCAATGGGAGATCAAGCAAACAGGGTCTGGGCGAAGGCGGGGTTCCCTGGAATAGCCTTAGACTGTGGCCGCCATGATGGGGCCTCATTTAACACAGTGCAAGCACGAGTGTGAGATGCCCTGAGAGAAACATTTCCAGATACTCCAGATTTACAGTCAGTAATGCAGTGTACAATGGGAGATGAGGAAGATGCAATGTCTTTCATTCTTTGGGTGCAGGACATGTGGAGAGCGGAAACGGGTACAGCCTGGGACCATCAATTTCCCTGTTTTATTTTATTATAAAAAGAGGACTCCCAAAGGAAATGCAGAAGGCCCTTGATAAAATAGCTGGGATAGAAGCCAAGGGATGGCCTGAAATTCAAAGCATAATAGTACACCGCTGTAAAAGGATCAAAGAGAAGGAAAAGGAGATAGCACAGCGGCGGTTGGCAGACGAGGCTAAATTAGTACAAAGCAAACTATTGAAGGTCAGTGCAGTAGCAGCAACCAGCACGGCAGGAAGGGAGCGGGACGAGGACGACGGACAGATGGGAATACCAATGCAATTGGCGGCAAACTGGACAGGTAACAGCCAGGATCCATGGTCAGGGGAAAATTAATATGAGGGACCACAGTGGCCATTTAGAGGAGGGCGGGGCAACAGAGGAGGATTCAGAGGTTTGAGGGGGAGGGGTGCAGGGTACAGAGGGCCCGAGGAGGAGGACAAGGGAATTGTTGGAATTTCGGGAGGTGTGGAGAGAATGCCAAAGCAGACCCAATAACTCATATCCAAATGAACAACAGAATGGACACCCCCACCCTGGGAGACCCTACGGATTACCAATGGGTGGGGATAGTCAAGATAGCCAGCCCGACCCTAGGTACATAAATGAGCACCAATTGCTCCCACAAAACACATCCCCACACCCCCAGTTTCATGGAAATATTGCCCCCATGCGCAACAACACTTATGCCACCACTGCAAATGGAGCACCTACACCGTGTAGAGGGACAGCAATGGTAACAGGAAATGTTTTTGATGTTGATGAACTCCCATGGCATTCAGCATAGGACAGCCCACAGGGAAGACTTGCGTGTCCAGTACTGTCGACGGCCCTTAATGCAGCAGAGGAACCACTGGTAGGGGCGGCGATAGGAAACAAACAGTTCAAGGAAGGCAGGCTCCCGCTTTCTAATCAGACTTTGGAAACGCAAGGATTCTCTGGGGCGGAGGTTGAGGTTCCATACACTGAAGAACTAGACGTAACGGTGGGGGGAAAAACTGTGCGGGCACCCCTGCTGTATTACGAAGAGTCATTCATTAATTTGCTGGGAAGGGATCTTCTCAGCAAACTCAACATGACCATATCCTTCACTGACTGAGGAATAGTGTGTTCTACACCAGGCATATGTGCAATTTGCACCATGTTAGCCATGCACAGTCAAGCAAACGTCCCACAAACACGTGGCATACCTGTAAATCCAGATATGTTCATACAAGGATTGAGGATGCTAGCGAGGGTGGTGCCAGAATTGAAGAGTAAAAGATGGAGGGTGCCTTCAGAATTCATTTTCTGCCCAATCGCGGACCCACAAATAGTGCCATTGTCTATAATATCCCTAGATATACATGCAGTACAAGTGTCACCACAAAGAATAGCAGTAATAGCAATGGAACTGCAGGGATGCCAGTGGAGAACAGTGCTGTGCATCGACTCCAATAAGGCCCTGCAAGACCTGACAGACGAGGAACTTTTAAGTGACACAGAGGATGAGGGGGAAATAGTGATGGAGATTGCAATCCCCTGTGATGTAATGATCCAATGAAGAGAGGTGCCACCACCCCTCATAGCAGTAATCAATGCACCGCCAGCATATTTCGAGGAAGACATGTCCCAAGTGCCACAGCAGTTGTGCACCACAGTCCCACATGATGTAGGGTTGAAGTGCCACCTGTCAAGATAAAAAAAAAATACTGCCCACCCTGAGTGAAACAATACCCCATATCCAGAGAAGCTGAGGAGGGAATAAAAGACACTATATATGCAATAATGATACAGGGAATAATAGTACCATCTAACTCGCCCTGCAACACTTGCATTTACCCAATCAAGAAAGCAAAGGGAAGGGCATGGAGGATGATCCAGGACCTACGCCCCCTCAATGACGTAGTACAGAAAGAGTTCCCTCTTGTCCTAAATCCTGCCTCAATTATATGCAGTATCCCAACAGAGGCCACACATTTTACAGTAGTGGACCTAAAAAAGGCCTTCTTCTCAATCCCACTCAATCAAGGGTCATGGTACCTGGCAGCATTCACGCTAGGGGGGAAGAGATATGGGCACTGCAGATTGCCCCAAGGGTACTGTGAAGTCCCAGTATTTCTGATAGAATATTGCATGAAGACCTCGAAAACATAGCTACGAGTCCAATAATTTAGTACGTGGACGATTTGCTGGTCTGCGATAAAGACGAAAAAGAGTGCAGAGAGGATTCGATTACCCTGCTAACGCATCTAGCACAGAAAGGGTACAAAGTAGACAGACAAAAAATGCAGTACTGCTTGACAGAAGTGCTATATCTAGGTCAGCTGATATCCAAAGATGGTAAAAGAATAATACCTGACAGAGCAGCAACAATAAAAGCAGTAAAAGAGCCCAACACAGTAAAGGAGATGCAGAAGTTCCTTGGCATGTGTAATTATTGCCGAGCGTGGATACTAGATTATGCAGCATACACAAAACCCCTGGTGCAAGCACGCAAGGAAGCACAGCGAGAAAACACCACAGTACAATGGACACAAGAAATGCACAAAGCTTTCGACACAATCAAAGAATTGATATCCACTGCCCCAGTTCTCGTAACCCCAAATTATGAGCGGGAATTCTATTTGTTCTCACATTGCAATGGCACCCTCATGACAGCTGTATTGACACAAAAAACATCCCTGGGTCACAAGTCCCTGGCGTTCTACAGTGGAACACTAGATGCAGTAATGCAAGGACACTTTGCTTGTGAACAGGCTCTCGCAGCCGCTGCATTCGCAATTGAAAAGAGTTCTACCATCGTGATGGGATGCTCTGTCATGTTATACGTAGAACACTTTCTTTTTGCCATCCTAGAAAGATCAAAAAGCACACTGACAACCCAAAGGGCCACAGCATATGAGTTGATCATATCTAGCGCGAATAGTTACATTGTGCGGTGCAAAAGAGTAAACCCAGCCACATTTATTACAGAAGCATGCACAGTAGAAGACATGCAGCAGCACAACTGTGCTACATAGACAGGAGATGATGATGACACGCCCAAAGCACATGAGAATGCACTATCAGAAGGAGAAATTTATTTCGTAGATGGGTCTGCCTCTATAGATTGTGATACAAGAGAAAAACACATAGGAGCTGCGGTAGTGCGGGTAGAAGATGGGGAATTTGAGGTGATTGTACAGAAAAGGTTACCATCACACTTCTCAGCCCATGCAGCAGAACTAGTAGCACTCATAGAAGCACTACATACAGCAAAGGGTTGTTCAGTTACCATCTATACAGATTCTGCCTATATGGCAACAACAGTACATGGAGGATTAGCACAGTGGGGTAGGAGAGGAATCCGAAGGGCAGACGGGTCCCCAGTCCAGCATGCAGTATTATGAGGGGAATTAAGTGACGCCTTGAGAGAACCCATACTCGTAGCAGTCATGAAATGTCAGGCCCACACACGAGGTGATGACGTCATCTCATTGGAAAACACAGCAGCGGAGCTGCCACCAAGGAAGCCTCTTATTTACCAAAAACTGCAACAGGTTAGTACATATTGCAGAAGGTGGTAGAGGAGATACAGCCAGAAGGATTCAACTCATTACCAGTCTCTCAAATCATTGAGCTTCAGCAAGATGCACCCAGCGAGGAGAAAGAGACATGGGTGAAAAGGGGGTTTTGCCAGTCATCCACTGATCTATTATGGAGACAGAATAACACTGGTAAAGTAGTGATGCCCATAAAATTACTGGAGGTGGCATTCAAGCAATTGCACTTCCCGGCCAACAATGCAAAACAGCATGTTATTGCAGAAATACAGGAAGATTGGTTCACCCCAGGACTACAGGAACACGTAACAAAGTTAATAGTAGAATATATCACCTGCCAAACGTACAACTCTGGCATGACATTACAAACACTCAGAGGGAAATTGCCAAAGCCTGAAGGCCCATTCAGAGAACTGCATATAGATTATGCAGATGGGGGAGAGGGGTGTAATGGAGCCAGATATTTGATCATTGTGGTATGTCCCTTTCCCCGGTGGGTGGAAGCAGACCCCTGCGCTTCTCCAGACGCACGGTGTGCCGCCAAATTCTTGGTCAGGGAAGTGTTCCTCCACTGGGGAATTTGTGATGTCATAAGTTCTGACAAACGGGACTCACTTTGTAAACGACATGTTCAAGCACATCACTGCAATGCTAGGTATAATCCATAAACTGTGTACGATTTATCATCTGCAATCGAACGGGATTCTTGAAAAAAATGAACGGATTACTCAAGAGTAGGTTGTCAAAACTGTGTCATGCACTCAAGAAGAATTGGGTGTATTGTTTACCATGGCGCTTTTTGAAAGGAGGAACCAGCCTAGCAAGGACCACCACCTGTCACCCCATGAAATTATGACAGGTAGGAAGATGCACACAGCCCACTCACCTCTGCACAGAAAATCTGATGCACACCAGAGTGCTACAGTTCTAGGAGAAGAATTCCATGAGTATCTCAGAAATCTGACGAGAGCAGCACGAGCCATAGCCAAACAAATTGGACCACCATTCACACAAGAAAACACCACTGATACAACCACCCCAGCCACAAATAGCCCAGACTGCCAGTTGATGACAGGTGACATGGTATATGTGAGAAGCTTTGTGCGTAGATGGAATGGACCAAGGTTCCACGGTCCATACAAGGGTAGATACTGCACGCACAAAGCAGTTAAGGTACAGGGCCTAAAGTATTGGGTGCACCTGACAGATGTTCGCAAGGCCCATGGGAGTATGGACTTTGCAGATAATGAAGGTAACAGAAATTAGCAAAGTGCACAAACATACAAGGTGGGAAAAGAAAAAATCCAGGAATAATAGCCAGGCGAGAGATAGAGACAAACAAAAAGCAAAATGAATAGATCTAAACTAATGTATGGTCTCAAGGAGTACTGGTAACATGTAAAAGAGAATGAAATAAGAAAGACCTCTCTCTCTCTCTCTACATTTTTGCCTTATTTATATGGATATAAATATGCACATATGATTGATGTTTTCCATTGATTTCAACTGACGGTGCGTTGCCTCCCTCAATTCTTCTTTCCCAGACCCAAGGTGTGGGGAGGTGGACTGGAGGGATGCAGGAACGCCTATTTGTATTGAGAAATGAAAAGTAAATGTAAAGTGAATAACTAAGGTAATTAACAAGTAAACAGCGTGTAAGTAATGAAGACTTGCAGGCCGATTCATGGAATAATTAGCGCGGCGCAAGTGGCCAAAAACGTGCAAATCGCAGTGGAATAGCGAAAATCGCAGTGCAAGTGCGAAAATCGCACGAAAAGCAGCGCACATTGATTCATGGAAGTCCGTGCGTGAGAAAACCAGCGGATGTGCGATAAAAAAGTGCGTGGCGCACGTTGGCGCACAGGCCATCTAACAGCGTGCGCCAGGTCACAGCGAAAATCGCACAGGCCACAGCGAAATTCGCACATAGCGCGGCGCACGCAACAAAAGTAGGCGGAACACGGGCGTAACACTCGGAATGGGGAACAACTTGCCAAAACGTGGCCGTCACGGGGGAAAGTACAGGGCACAAGTGCGCGGAACGCCCACACGCTCGCCTACAACACGTATTCATGGAATAGAATAGGGGAAAAAAGCGCACGCTCAAACCAGCGCACAGGCACAAACACGACCGCCACAAGAAAGCAGGCGGTAGCGTCTCTGCGGCTGTAAGAAATGTGCGCCAAAAGGTGCGCCAACAAATAGCACCTATATACTGCCATGATGAATGTCCTATACTGTGGCCCTCCAGGACAAATGACGTGCAAAGGGGTACCCACAAACACGGACACCCGCTGACAAAAAATACGTGTGCGTGTATACCGGGGTGCGCGGGAAGTCTCACACGCGATTTCAGCAGGGTACGTGTATTTCGGGGGTGCGTGGGAAGTTCCACACATGATTTCATCAGGGTACGTGTATTTCAGGGGTGCGTGGGAATTTCCACACGCGATTTCAGCAGGGTACGTGTATTTCAGGGGTGCGCGGGAAGTTCCACACGTGATTTCATCAGGGTACGTGTATTTCAGGGGTTCGCGTGAAGTTTCTCACGCGATCGGGCCTGGGGGAGCGTGCTACGTGTATTTCAGGGGTTCGCGTGAAGTTTTTCACGCGATCGGGCCTGGGGGAGCGTGCTACGTGTATTTCAGGGGTTCGCGTGAAGTTTTTCACGCGATCGGGCCTGGGGGAGCGTGCTACGTGTATTTCAGGGGTTCGCGTGAAGTTTCTCACGCGATCGGGCCTGGGGGAGCGTGCTACGTGTATTTCAGGGGTTTGCGTGAAGTTTTTCACGCGATCGGGCCTGGGGGAGCGTGCTACGTGTATTACAGGGGTTCGCGTGAAGTTTTTCACGCGATCGGGCCTGGGGGAGCGTGCTACGTGTATTTCAGGGGTTCGCGTGAAGTTTTTCACGCGATCGGGCCTGGGGGAGCGGGGTACCACTCACCGTCTGCCTTGCGTGTAGAAGAACGCGTAGCCAACACCCGCTGTGAAGTAATAGAGTGTGAACCCCAACGGATGGAAAACACACGCACCGCACGAAAAGCACGTACAGAACATAAAGGCACGCGGGATCACCAAGCCCTGCCAGGGCAAGGCCCGTGCGCAAAACGTCACAGACGCGCTTACGCTGTAAGGGCCTTTGGTCCAATGAAATCGCGTACGCGTGCTGACGCGCTTACGCGCTAAGGGCCTTTCCTCGATTTTCACGCTGACGTGCAGGATTTTCACGTGCCAAATCACTCCGTATCAAGCTGGCCACGCGAAAACACACGGAAGACCACGCTCCTGCCCAGAAGGCCGAATTACTGCCCCCCAGTGCCCCGAGCAGCCTCCCACGTGCCATCTGCTGCTGCCTGCCTGCCTGCTGCCACCGTGCCCTGCCATTTGGTGCCTGCACATCAGCCATCTGCAGGTGTCCAGTTGCTGTGTCCACCCCTGCTGGAACAGAAGACTCCCGACTCGGATAACATCGCTCCACAGCCCAGCCCCAGGACCCAGTTGCCCACCCACTCCTGCCCCTGGGGTTGCCATGTCGGGCACATCAACATCTGGCACCAGTGGCAACCCCCAGCCAGAGGGGCAGAGGGGCACCAGCTTCACTGCCACCGAAGTTGGTGTCCTGGTGGAGCAAGTCCTGGGGCAGTATGATGCCCTCTTCGGATCGTCCCGCGCCAACAAGGAAGGACAGGACAGGATCTGGGCCGACTGTGTGGTTGCCATCAACGCGGACGGGGTGGCAACCCGCACCATCCAGAAGGTCAAGAAGCGCTGGGAAGACTTGAGGTCCAGGACCCTCATGAAGGCCCGGCGCCTCGTGGAGGGGGGCCGGGGCCGCATGAGTTCCATCCAGTTGAGGGTCCTGGAACGCGCACACCCAGCGCTCCACGCCCAGGTCCTTTTGAGGGAGACCCGTCTGGAGTTGAGCGGTAAGTGGCCAAGCATTGCTGTGTGAGACAGGGCATGTTGCAGTGTGCTGGTTGTCTGATACTTGCCTGCATGTGTGACATAGGCCATGTAAGCATGTATGTGTGCAGGGACATCATGGGAATGCATGTGCGACCTGTAATGTGTGAACCGCACGGTTGTTGCATGTGTTTGAATGCGACATGGGGAGCCCTGTGCAGATTGCACACATGAGAGCATGGCAGTCTCTGTTCCTGGACATGGGTGGGGGCGAGGGATGGGTGCTGATGCCAGATACATATGTGGTATCCATGTCTGTGTGCCTGACCTGCGTGTCTGTGACTTGTGAGTGCCATGGATGCATGACACATGTCTGTGACAATGTACAGATTCACTGATGCAGCCTAGTCATCCTTGTATGCACTGTGATTGGGGTGTACGGGCCAGATGGATGTGACTGAGGTGAAGTGTGTGCATGTGATAGGCATGACCCATGATGCATGTGAGTCCCATTACATTGTATGATTCGAGAGTCCATTGGACATGCATTGAAATGTCCATGGCACGCACCATGACTGTCACTGTGTGTGTTTTGCCTGGACTGACACATGTGTTGTGGTGTGACATGATGGAAGTGTACTTTGACAGTGGCACTCATCTGCTATTGCTTCCTGTCTAGGGGACTATTGTACAGTACCCTGATGCTTGTGTTCTATGTCTCCCTCTACGCAGCGGCTAGTGAAGGAGAGGGCAGAGACGGCGCTGTGGAGCAAGGCGGCGGGGATGCCCCCACGGCTGCAGCGGAAGGGGTGGGTGAGCCCCCACAGGGGCCTGCTACGGCGGTAGACGGCGAGGAGCCATCCAGGTTGGTGGTTTCCACAGAGGAGGAGGAGGCCGCCACTGAGGCGCACATGGGGCCTGGTGGGGGCATCCCTGCTGGTGCAAGTGGTGCAGTCCAGGGGCAGGGGCAGGAGGCAGCACAGGTCACCGTGGAGGGGCCTGTGCATGTCGCTGTCCCTGAACCTGTGGGTGCACCACCTTGCACCAGCAGGGATGCCCCGTCCCAGGCCCGTCCGCAGGTAGAGGGGATGTCCATGTCATCTGACTCCCCTCCACCTGCGGACGAGGGGACCCCTGGCCGTGTGGAGAAGGTCCTGATTGGGGTCGCGATGCGCACGGCTGTGATTCGTGATGCCGTGCGTGCTTCCCAGGAGGAGCACGCACGTCATCACGAAGAGCACCGTGCCGACGTGGCCCAATTGGGATCGGCCATGTTCGGGGGTTTCCTGCATGTGTCGGCCAATCTGGCGGTCCTCTCCTCCTCTGTGGAGACTATACGCCAGTCGTTCTCCTTGCCGTCTTCCGGCCCAGATGCCACCAGGGCCCCCTGTGGACCTGCCCTGACCAATGCAGCCAGCTCGGTGGGGATACCATCCCTGCCACAGTCGGGAGTCAGAGGTCCAGCAGGGGTGGACAACACAGCAACTGGACCCCAGCAGATGGAGGATGTGACGGCATCACCGGGCAGGGCACGTGCACGACGGCGTCGGTGGTTTCCATCATCCTGGATGCCGTCGTGCTGGCAGAGGCAGTGGCGTCGGAGGCAGCAGCAGGCTCGACGTGGGAGGCATCATGGCTCGGGGCCATCAAGATCAGAGGGGCAGGCATCGGCCGGAGGGCAGGAGAACCCTGGGATGGTAGTGTCTTCCGTGTGGGAGCAGTTGGTCCAGCGGATAGGTGCGGAGCGGCAGCGGGCGGAAGAGGAGCGGCTCACCATGGTCAGGGCGGAGTTCTCCATGCGTCGGGCGTTGAGGCGGGCTGAGTGCCTCGAGGAAGCTCGCAGGGAGTTTGAGGTGAACATGGGGTTATCCCTGCGAGACCTCGGGGCCAGGACAGAGTCCCGCCTCCAGGACATCGACATGGAGTTCGAGGATGCCCTGGCCGGCAACATCACAGAGTGAGCCGCAGGACTTGCCCGCTGCCATTGTATATAGTTCTTTAGTTAGTTAGTGTTAGGTTTCCTTTATTTTATGAGATTTTTTTGGACCGCTCGGACAATGGCCACTTTTCTGTATATAGTTTTTTTATTAGGTAGTAGTAGGTTTCATTTATAGTGTTGGGCTCATGGACCCTGGAATATTCTTGTGTATAGTTGGATTTTTTAAAAAACATTTTTTTGATTTACATTTGTGTTCACCATGAGGCAATGATTTTTCCTTATTTTCTTTCACCATGATTTTGCTTTGGACAACATTAGTTTTTGGATTCCTTTGTTTTTTTGATTTTTACATTACTTATCGGACAAGGACAATTTATTTTGTTATCCTCATTGTTGTATGTTTGATTAGTTTACTTCATTTTATTCGAGAATACATGTTTTTATAACTTTCTTTTGTGGTATTTTCTCATTGGTTTCATGCATGTCATGATATGGGTTTTGACATTCACTTGCACCCATTGTGTATGTGTGTGTGACGGACATGTGTTCATTTACATACTTGCCATTGGGGTTGTATCATGTAATTGCATTTGCTATGTGGGTGGATGCAATCCTTGGCTGGGTGTTTGTGCTGGGTATGCTGCCCATTACTGCCATGATTGTGTATCGTCAGGACCTGGGGGCAGGGGGACATGGGTGGGGGCCTGCTGGCAGGTGCCCCACAGTGCTGGGGGGTGGGGGTGGTGGGGAACATGAGTTGGACATGGGTGGGGACCTGCTGGCAGGTGCCCCACAGTGCTGGGGGGCGGGGGTGGTGGGAGACATGAGTTGGACATGGGTGGGGGCCTGGTGGAGGCTGCCCCTGGTGACTGGGGGGTGGGGGTGGTGGGAGACATGGGTGGGGGCCTGGTGGAGGCTGCCCCTGGTGACTGGGGGGGTGGGGGTGGTGGGAGACATGAGTGGGGGCCTGGTGGAGGGTGCCCATGCACTGCTGGGGGGTGGGGGTGCAGGGGGACATGAGTGGGGGCCTGGTGGGGGCTGCCCATGGTGGCTGGGGGGTGGGGGTGGGTGGGAGACATGAGTGGGGGCCTGGTGGAGGGTGCCCATGCACTGCTGGGGGGTGGGGGTGCAGGGGGACATGAGTGGGGGCCTGGTGGGGCTGCCCATGGTGGCTGGGGGGTGGGGGTGGGTGGGAGACATGAGTGGGGGCCTGGTGGAGGGTGCCCCTGGGGGGTGGGGGTGGTGGGAGACATGAGTGGGGGCCTGGTGGAGGGTGCCCCTGGTGGCTGGATGGTGGGGGTGGTGGGAGACATGAGTGGGGGCCTGGTGGAGGGTGCCCCTGCACTGCTTGGGGGTGGGGTGGTGGGAGACATGAGTGGGGGCCTGGTGGAGGGTGCCCATGCACTGCTGGGGGGTGGGGGTGCAGGGGGACATGAGTGGGGGCCTGGTGGGGGCTGCCCATGGTGGCTGGGTGGTGGGGGTGGTGGGAGACATGAGTGGGGGCCTGGTGGAGGGTGCCCCTGGTGGCTGGGTGGTGGGGGTGGTGGGAGACATGAGTGGGGGCCTGGTGGAGGGTGCCCCTGCACTGCTTGGGGGTGGGGTGGTGGGAGACATGAGTGGGGGCCTGGTGGAGGGTGCCCATGCACTGCTGGGGGGTGGGGGTGCAGGGGGACATGAGTGGGGGCCTGGAGGGGGCTGCCCATGGTGGATGGGCTGCCTGCAGGACATGAGCAGGGGTGCAGGGTAGTCCCCCGTGGTGTGGGCTGCCTGCAGGGGCCGTGGAGGTTGTGGAGCGTACACCTGGGAGGACCTACACGGCCAATTCACGTGTAGTACTCCCCAGAACCCCTGAAATACACATACCCTGCTGAAATCGCGTGTGGAACTTCCCGCGCACCCCTGAAATACACGTACCCTGCTGAAATCGCTCGTGGAACTTCCCGCGCACCCCTGGAATACACGTACCCTGCTGAAGTCGCGTGTGGAACTTCCCGCGCACCCATGGAATACACGTACCCTGCTCGCACTGGGCCAATCGCGTGTGGGACTTCCCGCGCACCCCTGAAATACACGTACCCTGCTGAAATCGCGTGTGGAACTTCCCGCGCACCCCTGAAATACACGTACCCTGCTGGAATCGCGTGTGGAACTTCCCGCGCACCCCTGAAATACACGTACCCTGCTGGAATCGCGTGTGGAACTTCCCGCGCACCCCTGGAATACACGTACCCTGCTGAAATCGCGTGTGGAACTTCCCGCGCACCCCTGAAATACACATACTCTGCTGAAATCGCGTGTGGAACTTCCCGCGCACCCCTGAAATACATGTACCCTGCTGGAATCGCGTGTGGAACTTCCCGCGTACCCCTGAAATACACGTACCCTGCTGGAATCGCGTGTGGAACTTCCCGCGCACCCCTGGAATACACGTACCCTGCTGGAATCGCGTGTGGAACTTCCCGCGCACCCCTGAAATACACGTACCCTGCTGAAATCGCGTGTGGAACTTCCCGCGCACCCCTGAAATACACGTACCCTGCTGGAATCGCGTGTGGAACTTCCCGCGCACCCCTGAAATACACGTACCCTGCTGGAATCGCGTGTGGAACTTCCCACGCACCCCTGGAATACACATACCCTCCTGAAATCACGTGTGGAACTTCCCGCGCACCCCTGGGATACACGTACCCTGCTTGCACGGGGCCAATCGCGTGTGGAACTTCCCGCGCACCCCTGAAATACATGTTCCCCGCTTGGCGTTTGCTGTTTGCCAGCCCGGTGAACTGGTCCAGGGTTAGCGCAGCCCTTTGCGATGATTTAGCGATTTTGATGGCTTTTCCTTGCGCGAGGGCGTTCTTGGGGGCGTTACTGGCGCTGCTGCAGGGTCGCTGCGATTCTCTGCGCCACGGCTGGTTTGGGAGCCTAAAATCCATGAATACGATGTGCGCGGAAATCGGTTTTAGCGCACCTGCCTGGCGCAGACAATCGCACGCGGACACTCTGCGTCAGCCGCTTGCGACACTTTTCTGCGAAATTCTATGAATTACCCTGTTGATATGTATGAATAACAAATGCCTATATTTCATTTATCAGGAGCTACAATGGGCATGGACGAGGCCCCGGCAGCAATAAGTGGTAGTGTAGATGGGAATAGACAAAGAAGACATGTGTATCCTAGTTATTCATATGAATGTGTGTTGTTTGTGTGTGCAGTGGTATTCTTCTCAACACTATTTGGCCTGTTCTTGTATTGGACAATTTACTTATATTTCAATTGATGTGAACCAGGGGGGTGTGGGCGTGAAAACAATCAAAAAAGGAACCCATTTAGTATGGGATGGTGTTAAATTAATTTTGGCCCACTGGAGTGATGGGAATGAATACAACATTACTTCAAAGTCCATGCTTAAACAGGCAACTCAAAATCCCCCATATGTAAATAAATCCGACTTTAGCGTTTACAAAATGAATGACAGAACACCTTCCAAACTCACATGTGTAGAAAACCACCCCTACCCAACCACAATACGGGTGCCAGAAACTGTATCACCAGGTAATATGACTACCAGTGAAGAGAGCAGTGGTAACCAACATATGGCCATCAGCTACTATAACGTGTACAAAGAGTGGGAGGGGAAAGAGGATAGCAAAACGGCCCAGAGGAATGAGGGGGATGGATTTAGGAGGAAAAAGAGAGAAACACAACAGGAGAAGTGGGAAGAGCATTAGACATTTGGCCTAGATACAGTAGATGATCCTCAGCACCCACACCAAATGAACAAATGGTATGCTGACATGAGCAACACGGCAAAGCAAACAACTAACGAAAGTTGCTACGTGTGCTCACTTATACCCCATGCCTCAGGCACCCCGAAGGTTCTATTGCCGCAAGAAATACCATTTGCAGAGGCTCAGTGTCTCCTACATCTTGCGCTATGCCGAATCAAAAATTCTTTTCAAGCACACAGCTATTGCAGAACGAGCTGACATGTTACTCCCGGTCGCAAGGAGTAATCTGTGTAAAAGAACCTTTTTTAGTGATAAAAGGAACAATAAATGGCAAAATGAAGAAATACTACGCAAAGCACAGGCACTGCGAGGGCTGTCTGAAGAAAAGCTTTCATGGGTACAGAGAACATGCGCTCCCATATGGACTGAACACATAATGAAGCTCACTTGGGTCACTGTCATTGAGAAACCCTTCAAACTACAAAAAGTAATTTCTTACGAACTTTGTTTCCGTGGGGAAGGGAAAAAGAACATGGGGGGAAAACAAAAACTGCAGCAAAACTCTCATAATACCTGACATGAAGAAAGGAATGGCTGCAATGATGGACATATATTGGGTTTGCGGCAACATGGCATACCTACACCTCCCGCAATCATGGAGGGGTACATGCTCACTGGCAACTCTGCATTCCGCGCTAATGGTGATACCAGAAAGCCACATCCAAGGTAGAAGCACGCAAGCGGCAGCACTAAATGAACTTTCCCCAACGTCGCCTGAAGGAGTCCCCGTGTATGCAATGGATGGAGAAGGATTGCAGAGCACCATGCGAAGGAAGAAACGATAATCAAACTACATCTCCGGCAAATCATCAGAATTCCTGGCACAGATCCCTGACCAATTCGGGTTGTTCAGCTCCATTGAGACGTTCTTCGTGTCCCTTGTTCCCAGTATCCAAGCGAGAGTGAATGCGAAGTGGCTTCAGATCACCAGGTGGGAGCTCATCCAACTGGCCAACGACACTGAAGAGGGGTTCAACGTTATCAAAGTGGAACTTAGAGCCCTGCGACTAATGACCATGTAGAACAGGTATGTGCTAGACCTGTTAACAGCAATCAATGGAGGTGTTTGCCAAAAAATCGGGAGCGCATGTTGCACTTTCGTACCCTCTGCAGACGCAGAGAATGGCTCACTCTCATACGTGATAGCAGCGGTGCACGACCCCAGGGAATGTATGAAGGACAAAGGAGGAGCCCAGTCTAGCACCTGGTTTGACAATCTTTTTTCCTGGGTACCATCGTGACTTGGAATGACAATGAAACTCCTCATACCACTCATCGTCTTTTTGCTCTTCATTTTTGTGTGTGTGCCAATTAGGACTCAGATGCTGCGCAAATGCAGTTCCTAATGGTGCGCTGATGATGGTGACAATGGGCCGTGCAAATGGAGTGGCACAAATTAAACATGAGGCAGAAGTGCAAAAAGGAGATAGTTCAGAGCCCAAATATAGAATGACTGCTAAATGCAATACAGGGCATAGAGTGGATAATCTATATCATGCAACCATTAAGGAGCTGAGAGAGTTACAATGGTATAAGGAGGTATGGGTGGACCTGGAGGGAGATGGAGGGTGTATTTATATGACCTGTACCCCGGATGAGTATGCCAGGAGTGGGGGAAGCCTTAGAGCGGTATGCAGAGCATGGATGCCAATAAAGGGAACACCAGCATGGGATGAAGAAATAGCTGAGGAGGAGGAGCATAAGAGGTTGGGACAGTTACAATATTCGTTACTTAAGTAACAAAAGGGGGAATGAGTGGAAGGAGAGGGCCTTTTGAACCCCCCCTTTCCTACACTTCCTGGGTAGGCCCAAGTACGGCTGCTCTGGGTTAAGCACCCCGGCCCCAGAGCACTCGTGCAGGAATACCCCTAAGAACTGTAACCCCTCCCCCCCTGTTACAGTGTAACAACAGAGTTGGACGAGACTCTGGTTTGTAAACTACTGACTCCATTTTGTAATGGCAGGATAGTTGTGAAGTTTCAACGCAGGCCTGCAGCTCTCCCAGCCAGGCGCACACAGCGAGCAAGCTACGCCCCCCTCTCCTCCCCTCTGCCGTCTCCGCAGTTGTTGGGTTCTCATGAGAGACTAGCCGCAAGAATGCAACAAACTTTACACTGTATCTTCTGCCTTCCACATTAATTCATTGACCCTGAACAAGGGCCGGCACAAAAGTCATCCATCTTTATGAACTTGCCCCACACCCAGCAGACACTGGCCATAAAGAATACTGTCCCCTCATTCTTAAAGCAAGATCAAACAGTTGAAGCAATCCCCAAGTCTAATTGATTGTTCGCGCCTTAATAAAACAAGAGCAAAAAGTGTCTTTCTCCATGTAGATAAGAGGTGTTACTCGCGGGCCGGTTTCTATTTCATGTAAGTTAGTGTAAGGGTTGTAGTAGAATAATAGATATGGTAACACACTGTATAATATATGCGTAGTAGACAGCCCTAACGTTAGAATTCAATTATAAAGGCGTGATGTGTATTAACATATGGTACGATGCGGCTAACAGAAATGGATTGCTGTGACGATATGCATAGCCAACATAATGCTGTATACGCCAGTATAAAGCTACCTCATCTTTTAGTTTAACTGTGATTGATTATATGACTGATATTATGTGAAATTAATACCACAATCAATTGCTCTGATTAAAATGTTCATATTATGACAATGGGCCTCATTACAACTCAGGCGTTAAGGGTTAACGCCGTCGTTAACCCTTAACGCCTGATTCCGATTTTAACGGCTGCTTCTAGCAGCCGTTAAAATCCATGGCGCTAAACCGCCTTGGTGCTAATTACGCACCGTAATTTACGGTGGCGTAATTGGCGCCTTCCCCACTCCCATTATGCCCTATGGGGCAAAAATGGGAATGGGGAAGGGTAAAATGGGAAATGGGGATTTACCGCCCCACTCACCTTGGAATGGGGCGGTAAATCCGCCGTCCACCATGGTGTAAACGTAGTTTACACCATGGTGGTAAAGTTGGCGTACTTACCGCCTGGGTCGTAATGACCCCCAATATGTGTTAAGGCCACATGTGCAGAACCTGACTCATGAACTGTTTAGTGTAAGAATGGACACTGACCCTGGCATACGTCTACAACCCTAATGAGATTCGTAACAATGAGGATGTTAAGCTCAATAGAATTATAATGTGCCTTAAACAAATGTAACCAGAATGTAGAGTAATAGGCCCAATGAAAGGAGCCCATAAGTGAAACTTGTTTCTGAAAGCCTTGTCTCTTTATGCAATACGGAATTGTATAACAAAGGAATTTTGATTCTCCTCGTGGTGTCAAAGGAAATTTGCAGAGATTTAATGACATTTGAACAAGCTGACCACAAATCCCTCCCACAATGAAGATTTACGTCCACAATGGTATTTGCCTTTTGTGACCTGTTTTAAAGTGTAATTCCAGTCTTAGATGTGGAGTCCTTTTTGTTGTTTAGCAGATGGACATTCCAGACCATGCAGTGACCTCAAAATCCTCACCCCTTTAGCCAATACATCTTGCATTGTATCAATATACGGTTAAGATGCCTACCAACAGATCAAGCTTTGCATTTAATCGTTGTATTCTGACCTGTGCCCATAGATAAATTAACTTGTACTCACCAGTCTTTGAGTCCACTGGACAAGCAGATCATGGTAGTAAATGAATGGGAATGTGTGGCCACAAGGGCAAATGTCAAATTGTTATTTAATGCGTACCCAGCACAACATGTTGCCGATCCTACATGCCAATTCGATGAGCCAAGCTGACCGAATGAACCAAGGAGCATCATCGCTACACCACGTGTCCTCAAGCCAACCAAGTGCCTCCAACCATATTGCAGCTATAGGTGTTCGCCCCTAGTGACCAATCCCAATCAATTTTGTGCCCCCTAGGCCTTCCCCTCGTTCGATGACGATATTGGTGTATAAAAAACAATTTGTAACATGTTTTCTGTAGAGCGCTCTCGGCTTGAGCAGAGTAGATTCTGCTTGCCCTATTTAGATAAAAAAAACTTTTTTTAACATCAGCCTTTGGTCTTAGTCTCATTAACTTCTGGGATGCGTCTTGATCGACTCTATTGAGTGAATTGACTGTATTTTTGCGGGCCTCTCACTTACACCAGCCATGGTTGATTTTTGTAAAAACTGTTTAGTATGTGCGTCCTATAACATTGGGAAGAGTGGGGGAGCCCCAAAAGGAAATTTCCAGCCACCTGAATTTCCATTTGAAGCATTACAAATAGATTTTATTGAATTGCCTCCCTTTCAAAGAAAAAAATATGTGTTAGTGATAATATGCATGTTTAGCAAATAGGTAGAATCATTCCCCTTAAAAGACCATCCTGCATTAAGTACTACTAAAATACTCATAAAGGAGTATTTACCCTGATTTGGACTGCCTCACACTGTCTGGAGTGACAATGGTGTACCTTTTGTTAATGATTTATGTGGATGAGTGGGCGCCACGTAAATAATCAAATAATTTTTCTAGATAGAGAAAGTTCTGTATTTTAATTCTTCGTTATTCTTTATGGGGTGCAGCCCACTATTAAGTGCCACCATGCCGGGCACTTATAAGTATTAGTGAGAGAAAAGAGACGTAGGCTAATGAGCCACCGGTGTGGGCCGCACACCCTAATCCCCTACAAGGGTTAATCTTCCTCAGAAATAAGTTAGATTCCTCTTATTTCCTTTATTTCTCATTCAAGTTACTTCTGTTTCCAAGATAAAACACTCAATCTCTTTTATGCAATTGCATTGATGTTTAATCTTGGTAAGCGTACCACTCCTAGGTACTTGATTTCTAGCAAAGGGCAGCATTAGGCCTATGCATTTCGGACAAAGTCCTTCATCAGGGCTGCATGCCCATGCTTTTCACACCAAAATCTGAGTCTCATGTATTAATAAACAGTAGATGTTCATGGCATAATTTAGAGCATTGCATCATTGTTACATTCCAAGCACATATAATTGTCACATAGATTCACATTAAATAGCAGGGCACCCAGAATATATAGGAACATGTATTAACATATACATCATAAGAGATGAGAGTGAACTGGAGAGCCAAGCCCCTTTGATGAGTAGCAATTACCCTGGAGATGGAAGGAGATGCAGACTTTATTCATACATCAATAATAGAGAAGACTCAGGAAGTTGGCAAAAGGAAGGCTGTTTTTAATACCAAGTATCTAAAACAGGGAGCATAACGAACATCAATGAATTTGCTGGATCCTCTTACTCAAAGAAAGCATTATAGAAAAAACAGAGACTTTATACAAAAAAAGTCGTCATCACTGATGTCAACCTACGTGGTTTACTAACGTCATCCTTCCTGTTACTGTACAACACTGCTGTAATGCGTAGTGGAAACATCCATCCTTTACTTATCCATATGTATGTATATATATATATATATATATATATATATATATTACACAACCACGCTAGTGGCTGTGTAGTTATGGTTAAGTTGCTGTTTCCATAGGAAGAGCACTTTTTGGGCGGCTTATAACTTCGTTCCCCCTGGACGAATCCTCACCAAACTTTGCAAAAAAAGTATATGGCCCACTCTGAATTTTGGTGAGGATTCGTCCAGGGGGGGAAAAGTTATAGGGGGGGTCCCAAAACTTTTTTTTTTCCCATAGACTGAATGGGAAAAAACTTTGCGCACGGCTACAGCCCGAACCGCTAGATGGATTTACACCAAATTTGCGGCAGGAGCGGCGGCCTGGTCACTTATTTGGTGTAAATCCGTCCAGTAGTTTTTTTAAATTGACCAAAATGTAAGGCAAAAAAATTAGTGATATCTGTGTTCGCTTCGCGGACGGACTTCCCTGTTCGCTCCGCGGACAGCACCCCGATTGGCCCATGGCCTTGCGTCATGTCCGCGGACATGCGACGTGTTCGCTGATTGGACGGCGAGGGGCGTGGAGCGCATCAGATTTTCTGTGGCGCCCGCCATCTTGTATTCGCCGTCGACTGCGTACTAACGTGGATAAAAAATTGTATTTAGTGCCATGTGTTGGTGTGTAAGAGTGTTTGGGGAGGGTGGGGGAGTATGAGATAGGTTCAATGGTTTGTTTTTTTATGTGCTAGACGTTTTTGTTGCGTTCGGTTTGTCCGCGGAGAACACGGCTGTTCTGACATTTTGTAAATAAACTAAATGGTGGGGTGTTTAGAGGACGGAGTATGTGTCATTTTTGTTCGCAAGGAAGGTAAAAATTAGCTATGAACACTCGCGGTGTACTTAATTGTTTGTAAATACACAAACTGGGGGTGTCCTCAGGACGCTGTCCGTATTGTAATCTGTCTAGTTGAATGTGTTCTAAGAACACTCGCGGTGTCCCGAAATGGTTGCAATTACACAAAATGGGGGTGTTCTGAGAACGTTGTTTGTATTGTTCTTTGTCAGGGTGAAAGTGTTTTAAGACCACTCCTTTTGTACGCTAATAGTACAATTCCCTATGGGCGTCAACCGACTTTTTGTCCACTAAAGAAACGATAAATCCGGCTGGTGTGCGCCGACATTATGTGATAATCCTATGACTGGCGCTATTGACCTGGCTGACTTGCTTTTGCAATACTAAATCATATCTCCCGCCCCTAAGCCTGATATTATCAAAGCATTCATATTCCCCGCCTCTCTCCGTGACGTTACAGGGTGCGTCATCAAATGCGTCCAGTTCTCTGCAGTCCTAAGTGACTTTACACAGAACCCGGAAGACAACACATATTATGTCACAACACAGCGCGCCACAATTCGGAATATGAAACAGTGATTTAAAAGCAAACAGCAAGATTGTAAATTTTGTAAAGTACATTTATTTGACATCAAATAATTAGAGAATATTCAGCGATTTGCTATTGTCTCTGCTGTCGATCAGCAAACGTTTATTTGGAGCCACGCGTTGTTCCTTTGCGGTAGATAGGCTGTTGGTTTATGATAAAAGCAGTAAATGGTCGCTCTGATAATCGGAAGGTTGCTCCAACAACGAGCCATTAGACCACCCTATTGGTTGGTATGTTGTTTGTAGCCGCTAGTACCTCGTAAGGGCATATTGGTCCTTGGCGATTGTCCCATAAAATGGTGAGGGTCATGAAGTTGCATATTTGGACCTGCACCTGGCAGTTGAAGACCCCATCTGCTGGAGTCTGTAAATCGTGACATAGGCAAAATGGGGCCACATACCTGTTTTAAAAAACATAAATTAGTCTCACCAGCCGATCTTCATTAAAAATCATCATTTTATTTATTAGGGCGTGAAACTATTTGCTATCGAAGATAGTGCAACGTAGTATGTTATTAATAAAATAATAATATTTTCCCATTCATAAAGCGCTAAGAACCATGAGGTATCTAAGCGGTGCTTATTATTAACCACGGTGTGTGGTGCTCATTTATCGACCACAGAAGGATGAAAGGCTGAGTTTGGCCTTGCCGGGATTCGAACTTACGTTAGCAAGCTATGCACGGATGTCAAAGCGAGCGTTGTACTCGCTGTGCCACTTGACAGGCTACAGTGAAGTGGCACAGCGAGTAGAGCGCTTGACCGCCTATAGACCGGTTAAATTATTTCTATTAACCCACCCTGTGTCGTCTGCCTTTTTCAGAGCCCTCTAAACGACAGGGGATCAATTCGGCGGTGATAGTGCGCGGTAGAAAACATTATGCCACTTTCAACGAACAAGTTCAACTTGAGCGGTCTTTAATGCTACGCTATTGTAATTATATTTGGTATAAAATAATCTAAAGGGTTACTTACAGTACAATTGCAATTTCCATTGTCTACGAGTGGTGCAGTCCCAAAATACGACTCCGCGTGTGCGAACAATCTTTCGCATAGTGATATAATATATAAAAGTGGTTTCGTTTCAGAAATTTCATCTTTATCTTCTCTTACGTTTTAGCAACACTCCTTCAAGAGAAGTCTTTTATCACAATCTCTGTCTGTCAAGGTCAAAACACAATACAACCTTATAGTCCGCTTCGTGAGCCTCTCCGGGGCCCGAGAAAAAAATGGAAGCAGCTGACCTTCACTGTGAATGAGCATAAATTCTTACTTTGCAACATTCTGTGTAAAGCCATCTGTAGAAGTTGGTTTTTGCACGCCCTGTTTGTATATTGTTTGCATGATATTAAAAAAAGTTTGTTTAACGGACATTATGGTTCTAAGTACAGCCGAAAGACCCCTGAAAATCGCAGGTTATGGTAAGCTATGAAAAATAACTTGCGCCACCACCGTGCACTGCTAAGACTAACACCCAGGACATCAAAGATGACATCGCAAATGTCATTGATGAAATCACTGATGACATCACATGTGTATGTACTTTTCATGGAATTTGTGTACTAGGGATTTTTATTATAATGTTGCGAAAAAAGTGTCAAGGATATTGCAATAAATATCATACCGTTATTAGTGCTTTGAACGATGCATTGATATAAATAGCATTGTATTATGGGATTCTATCTAGTATAGTGAGCTACTAATGGAGAAACATAGCATTGTGTGCAGAGTACAAGATGAAAGTATAATATTTGTAATGTTAATATGTTGAATAATGAAATGATAATTGTCCTGAAATGTTCGAAAATTCACAAAATGGGGGTGTTCTGAGGACGTTATTCGTATTGTGTGATTGCTTAGCTGTATGCAATGAGGGAATGGCACAGAGAGTAAAGTGGACGCCGTCCGCGGACACCGTGGCTGTTCGTGGACAGGGCGTGCTACATCCGGGTTTTTCCAGGAAATCCAACATGGAAAGAAGACTGTACGGATCAGCCAATCAGATGTCGAGGTTGTGGATTTGTGTTGAAAGAGACTGTGTGTGGTGAAGATGGCAGAAGTAGAGAAAGTCAGGGTGTTGGTGCTTGGAGATATGTTTGTGTATGGTTTACAACAGTACGCTCAATGCAGGCATGTTGCAAAGAACTTTGATGTGAAAGGAGTGGAGGTGGTGTGGAGCACTGTGCCTGATTGCAATGTACAGGGAATTGTACAAGTTTGTGAGGATATGGCCACGATGAACAGTCCGCATGTGGTAGTTTTGCACTATGGTGCTTTCCATTTGGGCAACGTCAATGCCCCTACTTTGTTGGCTGATTTGGAACGCTTGGTTCAAGCCGTAATGAAGATCCTTCCAAATGCGAAAGTAATTTTTTCTGGATAACTACCTAGGGCAATATGGGACAATAGTTCCGTTTTTTGTCCTCAGCAAAACATTGCTAGGTGTGTCATCAACCGAGGCATGTGTGCCTTCATGCTTAGAGCTGGTATGTTCTTTTGTAATAATGAGAATATTGATGCCAGTAATGCTGTTAATTTTAAAGAAGATGGCACTTCTTTATCTTTTACGGGAAATGCCTTTCTATTTTGGAATGTAAGGGTTGCTTTGGAGAAGGTTATGTGAAGATTTTAGGAGTAAAGTAAGAAAAAAAAGCAAGAAAAAAATACAAAATAACAGGTGTCTGTCAAGCATCTGTAAAAAAACAAAAAAAAAGGCTCTTTTCAGAGCCAACTTCAAAGGGGAAATGGGGCACACTATTTAAATTTACATTCACCACGCTCAGATTTTCGATATGTCCACGGACATGGCGGTAGTCCGCGGACATGAAAATCACTACGAGGGGGTTAGTATGTTCTATGTTACATGTATATGAAGTCAGGGATATTATGGTTAAATTGTGCTACTAAAAACCTATGAAATTCAGTAAAAAAACTTTGTTAAAGGGACGTTATGGTTAAGTTGCGCTACTCAAAAACTATGAAATTCAGTGAAAAAACTTTGTTAAAGGGACGTTATGGTTCAAAGTAAAACCAAAAAACCCCTGAAATTTGGCAGTTATGGTAACATAAGCAACCATAACTCGCGCCACCGTGCACTGCTAACACCAACACCCAGGACATCAAAGATGACATCACAAATGTCATTGATGACATCACTGATGACATCACATGTGCATTTACTTTTCATTAAAACTCTGTACAAGGGATTTTTATAATGCTGACCAAAAACTGTCAAGGATCATTGGGATAAATATCATGAGCTAATTAGTGCATTAAGCAATGCATTGATATAAATAGCATTCTATTATGAAGTTCTATCCAGTATACTAAGCTACTCATGCAGAAACATAGGCAGTGTGTGCAGCATACATGATGAAGGTGCCATATTCATAATCTTGCCATGTTGAATACTGAAATGATAACTGCTTTCTTATTAGAATTTTGCGTACTGTGAAACATGTAATAAGTAGATAATAAAACCCACTTAATACATAATTATTACAGACAAAACACAAAGAGACAACAACACATACAAATATGAGTATATACAGGGACAGTGAAGTAAACAAAAAAGCGGAAGTAGTAGCAGAAAGAGTTCATAACCTAACTGATTGTCTTTATACAGAGAAACTATTGCTCTGTTTCAAAGCTGCTACTTACCATATGTATGTGTATCACATGATGTGACTGCACCCAAAGGAAAGGAGAGTGAGTATAATGTATGCAAATATGAGCATATACAGGGAAGGTAGAGTAATAAAAATAAAACTATGAGAAAGTGCTGATAACCCTAATGATTATCTTCATGCACAGAAAGGATTGCTCTCTTTGAAGCCTGTGTCTTCCGCTATGTATATGTTTCATATGATGTGACTTGACCCTAAGTCTACAAATATAGTACCTTTTCAATGTTTACTTCCTGACTGTTACTGAAGAAAACTATGTGGCTTCGATATGTCAGTAAAGGATAAAAAGGGAGAGCCAGCTATGTGATGTCATCAGTGATGTCATCAATGACATTTGTGATGTCATCTTTGATGTCCTGGGTGTTAGTGTTAGCAGTGCACGGTGGCGCGAGTTATGGTTGCTTATGTTACCATAACTGCCGAATTTCAGGGGTTTTTCGGTTTTACTTTGAACCATAACGTCCCTTTAACAAAGTTTTTTCACTGAATATATATATATATATATATCCACAATATTCCACACCGACTTTCCGGCGCAGTCCTGGGCTGCACTCCCGGAGTAGAATACCACTGTAGAGTCACGCACAGACCTGCTTCACAAATCTTGCCACAGCCGAATTAGATTTAAAATGTCTTCTTTATTACAAAATAGTTATAAAAGGGTTTTCAATGTGGACACTTCCAGCCCTCGCCCAGCCAAAAGGAAAGTCTCACGACGATGACGCGTTTTGCTACTGCTCGTAGCTTGGTCACATGATTTCTTGTAACAAACAATTCCCCTTTTAAACCGTTTCCCACAGTTTTGTGCTCTGCATGGTAATGGCAATAGAAATGGGACTGGGACCACTTTTGCAATGCTCATGCTTTCTATCTGCATGCCGCCCGCCGTTACAAAGTGGTTTCCTTGTTGACCATAGTTAATGCTATAAATGATTTGACAACCTCTATGGCTCTCAGATTTACATAAGCGTTTACGCACTGTGCTCCCTTTCGTGTATAATACATTAAGGGATATAAGGTATCATGCCTCGATAGCATTACAGTACTTGATTAGTTTTCACAAGACATATGTACATTGTATCCGTTGGTTAATTCTATCTTTAGGCTATGTAAAGCCCCAATAAAGTGCGTAGTGCTGAACGATTGAGTGCCCGCATCAATCCTATTTGATACCTCTATTCTCATAGAGTGCAAAATGGCAATCGCTACCATAAAGTGCATAGTGCATTGGTGTCTGGATGCTTGTAATGATCCTTACATCTTATATCATCACATCGTAAATTGCAAAATGCAAATTGACGGACTCCCACACATCCAGTCGACAGACATCTGAACTTCCTATGTTTTGACAGTAAAGTGCACAGTGCATTATTACTATAAAGGGCTCTCAACTCCATTGTTCTTAAACGCCATAAAGTCAATCATATTGAGGATCGATACCTATGCAATATTAGGGGGGCAGACTATTCAGGATCCCAGATCAATGTGTAGGTTCAAACAAGGAATTGGATGGTTACTCAGAAATAATCTCCCATTGTCCATCAATGGGAATAGTTAAAATGTTTACAAAATGTAAGCAATATTAAAACTCAGAAAGAGAATGGCATATATATTGGCGCTTGCTGCAATCTATTCACTACACAACCAGCCTTGTGTTTTGCGTTTCTTTTGCATCTGTACACGTGTAAAATGACTTGATATCTTCATCTGTTTCTGTGGCATAAGCTTCTTTACCTTGATCCCAAGATGTCACTTATCCTTGATACTTTCTTGATGCCTTACAGAATATCTGCATTATCTGGTCTTTGCATCTCTTCTAGGTATGTCATCTGAGTTCTAAGTGACATAAACTGGTGATGGTTGATGGTGTCACCATTCGTCCTTGCCGCTTATTGGCTCTGCTTCTTCAGGGATTTCATTCAAATGACCATCATATTTTCTTGTATGCAGGTATGGTTTTCTCAATGGGACCCTTGCCTCCAGGAGTCTCTTTTCTGTCAGTATTTTCACTGGTACCGCACAGAGTCCATACTCTGCCCTTTGTTGGGTCAACTGTTCTGTGTACGTCACATACACAGCATACAGGTAAAAGGGGCGGGATTGGTTGAGGTAGGGGACCATGGCTCCTCCTCTACACTCCCCCCTCTCGGCGATTCAACGTCCACTCTCTGATTTAAATGTAAAGATATATGATTACCTTTGAGCTTAAGAAGCTGCACATTTCTGAAGTTTCTTGAACATTCATTATACTTTTTCCTTTAGTTACTCTTTCTCTCCTGATGAACCAATCAAAACCTGAATGGGGAAAACACGTGTTAAAAGAATAAGCAAAGAGAACATTATTGAACTGGATATATCATAAGGATCTATTTATATCTATTTGAACTTTGGTGTGAATTAAGAATAAAACCTCAAATAGAGCACAAGCTCATTACCAATCCAAACACACCTGAAAACACTTTGTCCTTATGAACTCTAAGGTTGGCGCATTAGAGAATTATTCCCATTCAAACTAATCTTTACTAATTGATAGTGTGGCGGCCACACTGCTTGGGAAACATGGGAAACATTTCTGCTTGACAACCAATTCTTGGAATTAACTGAGAAGTCGACAAGGAATAGCTTTGTTTGGCTGCTATTTTGTTTAAATCTCACTCTTATCATCCTTTACATCGAGGCATCCTCTTCTAAAAAAGAGCTTCTTAGGGACCCATATCCTTATGACTCCCTTCAAGCATCCAGCTGATTTAACATGCTCATCTTTGTTCCAAGTCATAAGACTACATTGTCCACTTGGACTGCAATAAATCCATCTTCCCACATACTTTTTATGGCTCTTTGGATACAGGAACATCATCCCCTGAGGGGCATGGATATTGGCTTTCACAAAGTCTCTGATTTCTTCATCTCTCAGGTCTCTGGCTTTCCATCATGGTTCAACATCGATCATGATCTATATCCCTATAGCTTTCTTTGCTGTCTTCTTACATTGTGACAGTATTATTCTAATCACACAGAATGCAAGCAACACCAACACGATCAGGGCTCCAAGGAACTTGAACATGTCTGCCATCCATTGTGGAACCCAAGGAAAAAGCGATCCAATCCAGCTGTCATCAGCAATGTCTTCTACTTCGTCTATCATCTGACCATGGAGCTTCGTCAGCATATCCATGGCCTCTGTCAAGGTGCCATTCTCGTCATCATGAGAAGGTATAAATGTGCAATATGATTCTCCGATTTTTGCACAAACACCTCCATCCATTGCTGTAACCATGTCCAAGACATGTCTGTTCTGAAGATTAATCAGTCATATGGCTCCCATTTCTTCTCTGATAGCATTGAACCCTTTTATGGTCATGTTGATCGTCTGTAGCAATTCCCATCTGGTGATTTGAAGTCACTTTGTATTTGCTCCAACCTAGATTCTCGCCATGAAAATTAAGGTGAACACTGATGAGGTCTGGCTGAACAGCCTGTATTCATAAGGAATAGAGTCAAAGGCCATACAACAAACACCCTTGGCCACACAAACTAGAATCCTGACCTGGAACGTCAGGGGTTTGAAAACTTACCTCCGGTGGAACAGGGTAAAATCCTAGCTGAACAGGAAAAAAGTTTCCATAGCCTTGCTCCAAGAAACCCACTTGTCCAAAGAGTCATCGTCTAAACTGGCAGAATTCTGGGGCGTGCAGGGGTACAGTGCCACATACTCCAAGTACGCGAGAGGCGTGTTCATGTGGGTGAGCCCTCGGCTCCCATTTAGGATGCGAAAGTTGGAGGCAGACCCGGAAGGGAGATACTTAATCCTATGCGGCTACATTGAACAAACTGAGGTGGTATTGTCAACTCCTACTTCCCAAATCACAACATCACTTCACACCTGGGAGAAATGAGTGCCAAGATCTCTCAATACCGAGATTGTTTCTTTGTTTGGGGGGGGAGACTTCAATTGCGTGAGGGACCCGGACCTTGACAGATCCGCCCTGCCAGCAAACCGCAAAACAGGGACCTCCTTAGCATTGAACACAGCACTAGACCAACTAGTCCTGATAGATGTCTGGCAGGAACTGTACCCGACTGAAAGGGGATACTCTTAATATTCCTCACCACATAACCTGCACACCAGGATCGATTACATGTTCATAGGTAGAAACCAGCTCGCCCAAATTCAGGCTGCTCAATATCTGGGCAGGTCAACTCCCTATTAATGGAATGGGCGATTACGGGACCTAGACCCCCTATTCCGTTTTGGCGAATGCCTGCTGAAGCACTAACAGATCAGGCCTTCAAAGAAGATCTCTGTGATAGCTTAGAACGATATATAGAGGAGAGCGTGGGGAGTGTGGAACATTGGAGTACAATATGGAAGGCATTAAAAGTAGTGATATGCGGGGAGACCATAACTAAATCGGGGTGTGTGAGAAGAACCCTGCAGGAGGAACTGGGACGATGGGGGGAGAAAAGAAAAAAAAAAAAGAGGTTAATACCCTGGGGACGAAAGAGGAGGAGGAACCACTGTCCCTGCTAAGACACGAATGCAGAATGGCATGGGAAAGGCTAGCCAAGTTTGATTACGACACAAAATACATCAAGACGCACAGGGAAGGGGATAAGCCTGGCCACTTACTAGCATGGCTTTGCAAGGGGGAACATCCCCGGCACCCAGCGGTTGCACTCAAGGATAGCGAGGGCACGACCCACCAAACACAACAAGCAATCAACGATACATTCAGTTAATTCTACGCCCACCTCCATGCGCACGACACGCCAGTGCCTCATGAAGATATTCGGAACACGCTAGAGGAGATAGGGCTGCCCACATTAGACCCTTCTCACTGCGAGGCTCTAGAAGCAGAGATCACCACGGAAGATATCAGTGAGGCAATAAGATCCCTAGCCACTAGCAAGACCCCGGAAGCAACGGGCTACCCCCAGAATTCCATCAAACATATGAGGCGTCACTCACACCACTACTACACAAAGTTTACAAAGAGGCATACGAATTAGGAACACTTCCGAAAAGCTTGTGGAAACATTACTGGTACCAATACCCAAACCCAGGAAACCCCTTGCTGAATGCGACTCTTACCACCCACTCTCGATGCTCAACTATGATGTCAAGATACTGACCTCTATATTGGCTAAGAGACTATCCAGAGTGGTGGGCGGGCTGGTACATAGCGACCAAAACGGCTTTGTGCCAGTTCGCAACACAACAGCGAACCTCCGCAGACTTCAGCATGTTATGGCCTAAACTGAGGCGGTGACGGAACCTTTAGCATTGCTGTCATTGGACGCAATCAAAGCTTTCGACTCCATATATTGGGAGTGGCTGCTGGCAGTCTTGAAGGAGTTCGGATTCAGGGAAAAATTTCTTAGATGGGTAACAATCTTATATACCGATCCACTGGCCAGGGTGAAAACCGAGAGGGTGGTGTCCGCGACCTGGGAAATACGCAGGGGCACATGACAGGGACCCACTATCTCCCATGCTGTACATACTGGACCTGGAACCAATCGCTATCTATTTCAGGAAGCAATTTCTAGATGCAGGAATACAAGTAAGCGGCGTAAGCCACATAGTCTCGCTCTATGCGGATGATGTCGTACTGTATGTAAGAGACCCACACCTGAACGTACCTGTCATGCTTGATGTACTAGAGAATTACGCCAGGGTTTCTGGGATCCATTTTAGTATGCAAAAATCCTGCCTGTTCCCGCTAGCGGGCCTAAGGGACAAGGGCATAGAGTACCTACCTAAGGTCGGCATCCAATGGCAGCTGTATTCGTTTCGATACCTTGGGTGTTGCCACACACCCGAACTGATACATACCGAGAATACTGAGGCAGTGGTCATGGGACTGCGCAAATCCATTCAGTTCTGGTCAAAACTACCACTGTCCACGATGGGCAGGGCATCAATAGTCAAAATTATCATACTCCCGAGATTTTTGTATTATTTCCAAAACGTGTGCTATTATATTAAGGCTTCCTTTTTTTGACTATTGGAGACAGTGATCAGAGACTTCCTTTGGGGCATGCGACATCACAAACTATCCCTCAACATGCTCACCCTACCTCACAGAGCAGGAGGCATACAACTTCCATCTTTAGAACGATACTAATCTGGCTGCCCAGCTTGCCTTTGTCACATGCTGGCTATCGGATGAAGCCACGTCTGAAACCAGACTGTTACAACACTTGGTAGCCCCTGTGCAACTAAAAGAACTGATTTCGGTCCCGCCCGGGTGCTTGGTAAACATGCCCATGCTGGTGACTCTGTGGGGACGGGTCTTGCATAGGACCAAAATACTACTACACTTAGAACACCCCTACTCGCTGGAGGTACCACTGGTGGCAGATGTGTGCCACGTCAACACTGATCTTGCCAGCATGAGACATTGGGAGAGATGGGGAGTGTACACCTGGGCGGACCTGTATGAAGAAGGGGTCTTTTGAGACTTTTATAACCTTCAATCCAGTGTGGGGCTCCCCAGGGGACAGTTCTTGTAGTACCAGAGGGTTAAGCAGACCGCTAAGATGAAATGGGTAGAATGACCAGAAGAACCAGTAACGGACACTCTGCTGACCTTGATGTATAACCTGGGCGATGGATGGAGGGTGGTCTCTAGAATATTCAAACAGCTAACTGATAGACCCAATCCCCGGAGTGATGCACTCAAGTCAATGTGGGAGGAGGACTTGGGGGTGGACATAAACGAGAAGGAATGGGAAAGGGCGCTAGCATTCCCCAAGGAGGTGTCTCAGAATTCTAGATTTAGGTTGATACAATTGAATGTGTTATATCGTACCTATATGACCCCCAAACAAGGTGGCCAAATTCAACAAGCAAACCCGACCACTATGTCCATGGTGTGGGGCAACGGGGGCTGGACTGATACACATATTTTGGGAATGCACGAACGCCCACAACCTTTGGACCAAAATCGAACATCCTTGCAGAAAAGCAGGTGTAACAAGATATGACTGGTCCCCTAAGGAATGCCTCCTGGGAACTTACCCCAGAGTAGCTAAAATGAAACATATAATAAAGTTCATGGACATGGCATGCCTGCTACCCAAAAGAACTATAGCAATGGCATGGAAACAACCACGGGGCCCACAACATGCTATATGGCACAGGGAATTCGAACGTTGGACAGAAGCGGAATCCAGAACATGGGGGGAGATCTGAAGATGGGACAAGTGCAATGTTTGAAGCATGGAAAACACTAGTGTGGGATATGTTCCACCCCTCGGATGGCAAACCCCCCTGAACAACCATACCCTGTCGAACTATAAGAGAGAACGCTAAATGCAACAGACTAAATCTGGATACCTGTTCACCCTTTGCTACGTATACACTATCACCCCCTTACCCCCGAAGAAAACCCTTGTTTTGCACAAGACTTTGTACAAGGAGACAGTTATTGTTATTTTGTTGTTTTGTTGTTCTGTTTCACTCATGTAATATTGTCCTTCTTTATTCACATTGCGCTACATGGCACAAACTGTTGTACATGTAACCGAATATGCTGCAATTTAAGAAATGGCAATAAAAACATTTTAAAATAAATAAGGAGTAGAGTCAAAAGCTTTTATTGACTTAGCTGAGAAATAGTTCTCCCTCTTCATCCTCTTTATCAGCTCCACAGATCTCTTCTTCCTCAGGTGAGCATCTGCTTTTGGGAAACTGTCAAGAACTACATCACTCTTTGGAATCGCCAATGCTGGAACATGGACATTTACTAATGAGCACCGTCCTCCTTAATCCTTGGGTAACTTCATGTATGCTCTGTATCCACAAGCCGAATAGTAATCCATGATAACTGCTGTACCATGTACCATTCCCGGAGCATCGAAGATTCAACCACAATTCTGATTCTCTCCAACCTTTCTTGTGCCATTATTCCTGAAGCAGAATTCTGAACTTTCCAATGGCACTATCTGCAAGGGACCTCCTCTGTCTTCGACCCAAGTCAGTAGTTTAGCAAGTCTTGGCCACAATGGCTTACAGCCATTCTGACCTATGTCAATGGCAGGTTTGCAACAACCAATGACCACCCAGCCTCTGCAGATCACCACTCCATCTTCCCATCCATCTGGTGATAACACTGATCCCCAGATCTGTATTTGTCCTCTGTTCTTCCATCTTCGAATGTCCTCTGCAGATTTTCCTGCAACCTCCAATGTTTTGTTTACTTCCCATTTAATTCCAGCTCATTTCACTCCTGGTTTCTCATATCTGATCACATGATTCTTAGTATGGGCTCTGTTTCTTGTCTTTGTATCTTGGATATAGTCATATTCATTTGGATCTGTCCATTCAGTTGACCATTTGAGGTAGGCATCTCAACCCATGAACTGGCCTCTGGTTTTGCAAAGTGCTACGTCTGAAAGACAATGAGCTGTCTGGACATCTATTTCAATAGCTATGAAGATTTTAGACTTCCCCATACTGTAAGGCAGGAGTGCACACACAAAGCATTCCTCATTTGAGGCCCTTCTTCCCACTTCTTTCATATGCTGATACCAGATGTTGTTTCCCAAGTGAGCTGTACTCTCCAGGTAATCATTTAGTTCGAAATCATCTTCTTGAGTGTTCCTTTTAGTTCTCATTCTTTCATGTGACCTTCCATAATCATGTCATGAGGTGTGCCAGCATAACTTCTTTTATCTTAATAAATCATATGCACATCTATCAGTGGAGGGGGTACACCTACATGTGTTGGAGGAAGTTCAGAAAGTTTCATCCTCTTAACATACCACTTAGGCATAAAAATGTCTCGCAAAATCTCCTTGTGTGCCTGTCTTCTAGGAATTATCTTTGGGGCATTTATCACTGGACCAGATATGTTTTGCATGCATTACCTGTATAGGCACATCGTCAAACAATTGCTTGCCTTGCCTGTCTTGCCAAGCCTGTCTCTTGTATCCAAACCTTTGCATGTGAATGATTATTTGAGACACTTATCTCAGACTCAGGCAGTTTATCATCTTTCTTTGGAACTCGAATGACTACATAGGGTCTTGGGTGCCTAGTAGTTGCCACAATTGAAACCTCCTTCTGCTCAGGAAGATTCACTGGAGTCTTAGCTCCATGTACATCAATATAATAAGATGTGCGAACTGTGAGTGAAAACAGTATAGTTATGAACAAAATGCAAGCGTAAATAACGCAAAGGTATGTCAGTTTACAGCATCTACATCGTGGACAACATGGACGCCTCTCTGCATCAGGCATTACAATGTTACTGTTGATGCTACCCATTTCTATTGCCTAAGGAAGAAAAAGTAATCTTTAATACATCAGCATTATGTACTGTTTGTGGAGCTGCTGTCTTGATTCCGCAATTTCCGTCCTCGATCTGCTTTCTGCTTTCTGGATAATAAGAACAAACTCTTGATGTCTTCCTAGAACCAGTCTTTAACCAGACGGAATATGAAGTCCTTTTTCAGCAAGAAGAAAACAGCTCTTAGTATGTCTAGACAAGTTCTATGATATACACTAGCTCCCAGTCAATTCCTCGAATCTGCCTTAGATCAGATGACATGATGAATTTCTTTCAGCATGAAACAAGAGTCTTTCTTAATAAGCAACCTCTCAATTAGTCCCTCAAAGGAAAGTTTCACACCGACCTTTGTGTTCGCACGGAATATATGCTTACTTGGATCACAATGTCTTCCAAGATTACATTCAAATGTGCAGTGTTTCTAGGATCCCTTAGAAAGGTGAGCACATCTGTGTGTTTTCCAATAAGATGCAGATACTCCTCAATTAAACAAAAGAACGCCCCACTGACAAGACTTTGTGCGGCATCAGTTGATAGGGGCATTTGTGCTTTCCCCACTATACTCTGGGGACTGCAAAACTTGCTCAATGATTGCTGGAGTAGTCTCCTTACAATTGGACCATTCTTAGGATCGTGCAGGAAAACACGAATACTAGAAGTTCTCCCCACAATAACCGGATAAGAGCACAGAACAAAGAGAAGAACTTCAAATATGATCCTTGAAATGTTGTCATTGAATAACACCATGGGCAAATCGAACAAAAACTCAGTGTAAAACGAGTCGGGATACTGGACTTTTTTCCAATTGTCGAAACCACGATCAGAATCTGTCATATTTTTCTTCTTATCAAGGCTGAAGCATGCCTCAGTCCAAAGTTTAACAAGCTCCTGTGGCTTTAAGAACAAACAATTTTTTTCTTTCACTTTGAAATGACAGCACAGAGTGTTCGCACCAGCTTCCCTTAACCCTTTTCAGAAAAGGCTAAAAGAGTGTCCCGAACCAAGCCACAGCCCAATAAAATCTTTTCTTTTATTAAACAGCTTCTGCATCCTTCTTCCACATCATAGACCTTGTCCGCACTTGCTGAGGTTCTTCCCCGATGCTTGCTTCGGTTGAGGGTGTGGGCAGAAGGGTTACTCCAGTATAAAGTCTGACGTCACCTAAGAAAGTCCAAGCACGTCTGCATTGCACTCTGACTGCAGACGGTGTGATGTCTTTCACAATGAAAGGACTGTTGAAGTGGGGTTCGTTCCAATTCTTTCTTGTGTCCTTGCGGAATAGTACTGCATTTACATGGAATATTTGGGGTACACAAAGTTTTTGAACACTACTTGTTGAAGCATCTTCTTCTGTGTTCTGTACTGGCCCACACCCTTTTCGCTGAAGCTGACCTGAAATGACAGTGATACTTGAAGTCATACACATAAGATACTCTCGTAGATACATGCCTAACAATTCAGAGGTAGGCTGAGCATCACTTCTAACTCTGGATGGAGGCGTGAGTGGTGTCCTAACCCGTCTCCCTGTCACTATCTCATGGGGGGTGAGATGGTGGTCCGAACCTGGTTGGTTCCGCAATGCATGTAATGCCAGTGGTAGGCAATGCAACCACCCTTTCTTCAAGGTAAGCTTCAACTTGGCTATGCTTTCTTTAAGCACATTCACAGATCCCATTTCCTTGTGAATGATAAGCTGACAAAAACGTGTGCTTTATACCAAGCAACAAGCTGATATGGTCAAATGTTTGATTCACAAAATGTGGTCCATTATCTGACTTCATTACTTCACATACTCCACATCTGGGAAATACTTCCCGTACTAAGAATTTGGCTGCACAGGTAGAGTCTGGATGTGTACACGGACAAGCTTCAATCCATCTTGAAAAAGGAGAAACTACTACAATCATGTATCTATATCTATTACATACTTGCAGCATATCGACATAGTCGATATGCAAATGCTGAAAGGTGCCAGCAGTTTTGGAATAACTCCCCTAACTGTGCGCAGTGTATGCTCAGCCGTATATTTTTGACACACAATACTATCACTACATAGAATGCAACAATAGTTGCAGCGAGGTTCTCTCTAGTTGTGTGCGCAGGGTAGTGTAGCTGTTCCAGCACCACCCTTAATAAGGCTACAGACATCACTGATTTACCAGTGCTGTCTTGTCACCACAATGCTTCAGAGGGGTTTAAAGAACACCCTCTTCATGTCTACAAATCCTTCTCATCTTGAGGTGCTTCCCCCTGAATTTCCATGAGCTGCGTTTTAGACAAATCATTATATTTTTGTCATGATGCCTACCCCCGGGCTTCAGGACCAAGCCCATCAGCTCCGGTAGCAGGCATCCAGATACTTATCAAAACCCCAACAGCCCCGGCTGGGGGCTGTTTGGGTTCAGTCCTGGCGCCTTAGGCGCCAGGCTCATCATAGAAATCAGTCCTGGCGCCATAGGCGCAAGGCTCATAGACTTTACTTACCTGATGCAGACCATGCTCCAAGTGAGTCCAAGCCAACGTGAGGCCTGGATGGGACTATTTTATTACAGGGACTATTTTTTACTCGGGCGTGGTTCTGGGGAACTTCTTACCTGGAACTACTTTGGAGGCTATTTAAACCACGCCCGAACAGCAGCACACGCTTCGCGTTATTCTGCATCCAGCAGCGTAACGCTCACCATGCCTGCAGTCAGCATCCAGTCTTCTGCCACACCCACCTCGAATCTGGAGCTCCTAAAACAAAGAGGAAAGAAAAGGAGAAGGTTAGAAAACAAACTATTTTCGAATTCCTCACCTGTTTCCGGATCCATCTCGCCTACGGACCTGGAAAGAACATCATTTCAGTACGCGTCGCATCTCCAGCTGCAGCGCCGCGCCATACTCACCAGTCCTCGCAGCATCTTTCGATTCGGCACTGCCTTCATCATTTCTTCGCGGAACTCCGGCACCTGGGGGACAAAAGAAAACAACAAGGTGAGCCGAGAAAACCAACAAATATAACTCTTATCACCAAAGACTTACCTGATTTACCACCGGAGGCATTATTCTATAACTCTCCACATCTTCAGGTGCCGCACCTGCAAAGAGAGAGGAAAAACAACACGTTAAACACGTGCAACATTTACCGGACAGAGTCGGGTAATACAGACTCTTACCTGAGCACCAACAGCTACCATGAGAGCATCTTCTCACAAACTCAGCTGCAAGACAAGGAAGGAAGGGGAGAACAAGAGTGAACATCAGACATATTGAACTCTATGAACTTGATACTTACTGGTCCTCGCCAGGAACCTCAGAGTCAATACTCTCCGGAACTCTCCCACGCCTTCAAACCAGTGAAGTAACTGGCATCAACGCGCCCCTGCAATCCATGCAGGATGGAGAGCTCATCTTTCAAGACAATAAGGTGAGATTGCTGAGAGGGCACTTCGGAGGTGATTAGTGGGGAGGACTGTGGGGGGGTGCCATCACTTGAATCCACGGGTGGGTAAATCCATCTCTCCACTTGCAGGAGAATACTTCTATGGTTCAAGCAGACAAGATTAGGAGGGCCAGTCCAGTCAGTCATCTCTGCACTACGCATCACGTTGGTGGAGACCACAGCCGTCCGGGTCCGACCGACGCCCCTGTGGGAGCCAGGTGAGCGTAACAATTTATCATACACAGTCATCATCAGAACCATTTTCTCATTTACATCAGGTGTTTCAAAGGTCATTATATTTTCTGAACATGCAGCGAGTTTTGCTTCATCATCTGCTACTTGATTCCCACGTGAGATGAAGTCTGCCCTTTTAGTATGAGCTGTTCATTTAACGACCGCGATGGCCACTGAGAGTTGGAGTGTCTTAATAAGTCTGTCCAATAAGGTGGTGTACTGCACTGGTGTGCCATCCGCTTGGAGGTAGCCCCTCCTTTTCCAATGTGCTAACCCTGGGTGCACCGTTGACGTCACATAGGCGGAGTTGCTGTACACTGTTGCTTCCTGGTCTGCATGGTTCTCGAGCGTGACTATCCGTGCCACTAGCTCTGCAGCCTGTGCTAAAAAATGAGACGGGAGTCGTGCACTTACCAATATCTGAAACTCCCCATTGGCTGTGTGTTTTACCACAGCGGCACCTGTATACCTCTGTCCATCATTTTGATCAATTCTTGAAGAACCGTCAATAAAAACAATTTCTCCACCTGACAAGGCATTTTCTTTTATCGTAGGGATTTCGTCATAGAACACTTCATAGTTTGAACAATCATGCGCATGCTCATGCTGTGCCAGTGGTTCAGCTATGAACAAGGCAGGGTTCACTTTTCTGCATCAAACCATTTTGATTGCCAGATTTGATGTGACTACCTCGTAGGCAGAAGCCCTTTGAGAAGTCAACTTACCTTTTTGGTTTCTCTAGAATGGCGAATAGTGCATGCTCAACAAACAATGTCATAGAGCATCCCATCACTATGCTTGCACGGGAAGTGACCTCTCATTACTTGGTCTAAAATCCCACTGTAATATGCAAGGGGCTTGTACCCCAATGTAGTTCTCTGTGTAAGGACTGCTGTCATAACAGTGCCATCTGTATGTGAGAATAAAAAGAATTCCTCAGCATAATTAGGAATCCTTACTTTTTTTCAGCTCGTCAAATGCTCCCTCCATTTCCTCAGTCCACACGATTTTTTCCTGCGTCACCTGTGCTTTCTTTAAAGCCTGCAATAAATGCCTTATAGATGAGCTGTAGAAAAAGACCCATGCTCTGACATAGTTACACAATCCCAAAGATCTCTGCATGTGCTTTATCGTGTTTTGCTTTGTGGTTTTCAAAATAGCCTGAGCTCTCTCAGGAGTAACCTTCTTTCCTTCATGTGAAATCAATTGACCTATGTATAACACTTCTTATTGACAATACTGTAACTTCTCTTTGTCAACCTTATATCCTTTGTCAGCAAGTTTAATCATCAGCTGAGCAGAATCGCGTCTGCACTCTTCCTCTGAAGTGCTGCATACTAGAATGTCATCAACATATTGCAACACAACACTTTCTAAAGCAATATTGCTCAAGTCCATCTGATGGACTCTATTGACAATCGATAGAGACTCACAGTATCCCTGGGGTAAACGAGTGCTTTTCAGGCGAGTCTGTCTGAACGTACATGAAGTCAGATCCTGTGAGTCTTTGTGCAACGGGATTGAGAAAAATGAATTTTTCAAATCAATCACAGTGAAATATTGTGCTCCAACAGGTATATTACATAAGATAGTGGCCGGATTAGGAACTAGAGGGAACTCCATCTCTACAATCTGGTTTATTGGCCTTAAATCTTGAATTAGTCTCCAAGACCCCCCTTTCCCTTTTTTCACAGGATAAATTGCTGTATTACAGGGTGACTCTGGCGTCACTAAGATACCCTGATCCATCATCGCGGAAATCGTCTTAAAAATACCTTCATCTGCCTCTCGAGACATGGGATACTGTCGTGCATGAGGTAAAATTGCTCTTGGTATTAATTTAATCTTCACTTCTCCGACCCCCTTCAACAGGCCTACGCCATAGGGACCTGTAGTCCATAATGAGGTTGGTACTTTTGCCATGTCTTCATCAAAATACTCAGGACGCTGTTGTGCTAACATCATTTTCTGAGGAACCTCTCGTTTGATTGCTCTCACCCAGTAAGTAATACTCATATCAAATATCCCTTCGTCATCAGATGAATGATCGCCAAATAGATCGTCATCAGTGACGTCATTTAATCGCTAACCTTCCCCGATGGCAATTACTGCACACCATCGTCTGCCCTTGTCATCATTTCTATCAAGCAAAGCCATTTCACCTCGCACTATTGCTGCTTGCAGTTCCAAAGGAAAGACTTGTCCCTCATCTTCACGCATAGGTATCTTTGGCCTAAACAAAGATTCATCAGGTACTCTCATTGTTCTGCCTACTAGGCCTGGCAGCCATGTCAATAGAATACGTACTCCATAATGAAACACCTCTGGTTCTAACGGTATGGCCCTCATGGCTATTTTGACTGAAAATGCCATAATAAACTCGCTCACGTTTAAATAATGCATTCCTGGAGTTGAACATGCTATGCCGTCATTGGTAAAGGAGATTGTCATATTTAACTTTGTCATCAAATCTCGACCCAATATATTAACAGGTGTCTGCCTCGAATATAGCAAAGGCACCTTCATGTCACATTCTCCTATGGGGACTGGTAATTCATCAGTGAGAGTACTTGCAGCTCCTGAAAAACCTTGAGTGTTCATGGCATTGCCAGACATTGAAAACTTTCCCTCTCGTATACATGAGCGCGTTGCACCCATGTCAACTAAAAATGAAAAACGTTTGCCTCCTATATTGACATCTACCCTCGGTTCCTCGTGAGGATTCAGCGTCACAGATAGTACTGAACACATCAAGTCTCCCAGTGAGCTGTCCTATTGTAGGTGCAGCCTCATTGCGTTACCTCTGAAAGGATTCCCTCCATCGACAGTGACACCCCCTACTCTAGGGGTTATTAACTGTCCTGTACTTGTACTCTGCTGAATCTGCATGGGCGAGTGCTGCGACTTCCCTTGTGGCGGAGCCAATGCTACCTGCTGTGTATGCAAGCCTTGCTGTACTCTCGGCTTTTGCTGCTGCTGCATCGTTTGATTCTGAGCAAACCCATCCCCACTCGGTTGTGAATACGCAGGCGGGTTTGAAGACCCTCCTTCCAAAAACTGTCCGTTTTGCATGAACCCTTCACTCCTACACATACGAGCAAAACACCCTGTATTCCGGCATGCCCAACATGTAGGTGGCCTCCTAATCTGTCCATCCTGCATGTTTTGACAATTCCTCTGATTATTTTGAAAACCTCTTCCTCGAAATCCACCCCTTCCTCGCGGAGTAAAACCATTGCCTCTTCAATGGTATATTTAGACAGTTTCTTCTGTACTAGTTTTGCCTTTTCGCTCTTCCGAGCATCGTCTTTTTTGCAATTCTTTTCCTGCAAGAGTATGCAGTAATGCGCAATGATCAGCTGAATCTGCGACCACGGTTTGGCTTCTATACCTACTAACTTTTTTGAGCTGCTTCTGTACAGGGTCAGGCTGCCCATGGCACAATATATGATAGAACACAGGTGTAGATTTTCCCCAAGATTTGCGTGTTTCCAAGCTCCACTGCTCTTGAAAATTCTGAATGTAAACAAGCGGATTATAGCCGTCCTGCATCTTTTTCGTCATTATAGCTCCCATATCGGACGTGTCTGGATACAGTACTCTAAGCGTTTTCCAGACTGCTGCCCTACAGTTATTGAACGGTGCTCCATCGTGAGCAGTGTTAACTGTAGTAACACCAGCATATCCTGCCCTCGTCCATACATCATCAGCTCTCTCACCAAGTATGGCGATCAGGAGACCCGTAATGTCCCCTATAGCTAACGTGTTTCCTCCCGTCATTTTTCCTAACTCATGTATCCATTTCCCAGCGCCAAAAGTTAAACTCGGGAGTTTACACCTTAAATTATCCTTATCCATCTGGGGCCACGGTATATACTGTGGTCTGGCCCCTCCCTTCTCTAACAAGGGAAACTGTGACCCCCCAACTCATTCTCATCTCTCATCATCTGTCTGTCCACTGCAGGGACACTTTTCCCACATCGCCTTCTTCCTGGTAGTGATCTTAATCTGCTCACATAAGGCAGCGACTCCCCACTCTCACCATGGGGTTGCCCTGTAGGCCAGTTTGACTGTGTCAATGGTTCTGACACCCTAATTACAGGTGTGTTTAAATCTAACCATCGGACTTCCTTCTCCATTGAAAAACATCCCTCAGGAGCACATACGTTCCCTCTGTCTTCCCCATGGAAGGTGTCCCTGTCTTCGTCTGACATTTCTTGTGCCCAACTCATGCAACTTCTCTCCTCGTCATCTCCATTCAGAGTCAGTCTATCTAGAGCCAACTCCTTTTGCCTCGTACTACATGAGGCTCACTCTGTGTCATACAACTGAGTGCTCTCAAGTCGATCATTTTTTCCCTTCCCCTTTGAGCCTTTCTGGGCTTTCATGTCGTGATATACTTTATCGATCACTGCCCCAATGCTCCTAGAGTCAAACTCATCTTCTAGATTTACTTTTGACGGGCCTGGTAATGACTCGTATCCTAGGAAGAATTCCTCTAAATCCTCCCAAGCTACTTCTGGCTCAGGATCTCTTATCTCCTTTTCCAGTAGATCGAGATTGCGTGCTCTCTGCCTTCTTTTATGTTTCATATCATCGTCAAATTCTCTCTGCTTCCTTGCTTCCTCTCTGACTCTGCTTTCTTCCTCTATCTTCATATCCCTTCTCTCATTTGCCCTGCGTATATCCTCATCTTTTCGTCTCTGTATTCTTTTATCCCTTAACTTCTGTTGCTCCTCTTCTATTATTTTTCATTCTAGCCTTTCCTGCTCATGGATTGCTCTCTGTCTGTTATCTTGTTTTCTTTTGCTCTTCTGCTCTCTCTTGTTTTCTTAACTGCTCCTCTTGGTATAACTGCTCTCGGCTTTGCCTATCCTTCCTTTTTCCTCCTTCGTCTTTCAATCGTTCCTCTTTTTCTTTATCTTTTTTATCTTACTTGTCTTGATCTTCCCTTCGTCTTACATCCTCAATGCTTTTACCATCGAGTTTAAGCAAAATCTGACCACCCATCCATTTGTTCTGTAAAAGCGCCATTTCATCAGCTTTATCTCTTTCTCCTTTCAATCTCTTTATTTCTCTTCCTATATCTAGAGATGTGCTTGCTCAATCACTTCTTTATCGCGTCTCTCCCTGTCCCTTGGGACTTTAGGGATTGCATCTCTCTCCGTACTTTTCTCTGGACCTTCGTCACTACTTTGCGTAGGTGACTCATATGCCGGATTACTATACCCTGTTGCTGCCTTGAGCTCTCTTATTGGGTCTAACCCATCGTCTTTCTTGCTCTCGTATTCTATTTCAACTAGGGCGGGAGGAGCAGAGGGCTCCTCATCCCCCTCTTTTCATACATTAAATATCCAATCTACAGAGGGCGGTTCATCTCACTCCTCCTGGTATATTTTCCAGAGCTCTAAGCTTGCTAGGCGCTTGTCTAGCTTCTTCCCAGAATATGTTGCATGCAAATATGTCATCATATGCTGCAGGACTACCTTCAATAGTGACCCTCCTTGCAGCCACGGCATAAACATTTTATCTGCAGTTCCTTTAACCTATTCCGCACTATACTGTCTAAGCTTGAGTGCATGTTTTGGAAACTGCTTGCAGTGATGCACAAGTGGCGTAATATCCTCCATTCTCAACTTGTCTACTCTTAATCTGTTTTACACTCGTTTGTTTTTAATCCCAGATTTACAAGGTATGTTTCAGACAAATAATACACCACGCTCCAATCCCGTTAACCACAATGTTTACTTTAATCTTGTTAAAAAACAACCATCAAGTTCGATTTTAAAAACCATCAATTTTTTCCGTTTATGAAGTCATCATTCTTCAAAACCCACATAAAACAAACAAACAAACTTGACCAGTCACATAAATCTCCAACGATCTTCTCTCTAAGACTCATCTTGCCCTCTAAAATACTTCATATGAAGTGTAAATGACCCCTTTAGATTCACCTTTAATTAAATCTGTTTTCTACGTGTTCCACTACGGGACTCTGGGTTCAAATTTCTTCTGTTACGTTTGTAAAAAATGCAGGCCAGGGCGTAGTCTCTTATTGTGACCTCTCTCACGATTATATATTGCTTTGCCACACTCAAGTCAATATCTCATTCCCCAGATATATTACACTCTTACTCTCACATTATGTTTTATCCCGCCATCCTCCGTTACTCACTTTGTTTCTTCACTCATCACCCATACTTTTGTCAACTCACTCGTTTTTTATTCACCGCTATCATTTTCGTCTTCTGACTCGGGATCGTCTACCTTTTTTACTGCATCTTCAACCTCGATCCGCTTCTCGTAGACGTAGGAAGGGATTCCACAGAAACTTGGCGACCCGTCACACCCAACTGGCAAGTTTTTTTCAAATTACACTAACCACTATCTACGGGGAGCTTCATGTCCTTTCAGCCGAACGTCAGAGGTCGTCCGATATTTCTGAAACTCTAAAGTTTACTCAGGTCGATGGCCCAGCCCCTTTGATGAGTAGCAATTACCCCGGAGATGGATGGGGATGCAGACTTTTTTCATACATCAATAATAGAGACGACTGAGGAAGTTGGCAAAAGGAAGACTGTTTTTAATACCAAGTATCTAAAACAGGGAGCATAACGAACATCAACGAATTCGCTTGATCCTCTTACTCAAAGCATTATAGAAAAAACAGAAACTTTATACACAAAAGTCGTCATCACTGAAGTCAATCTGCGTGGTTTACTAACATCATCCTACATGGCAAACTACAAAAACCTATGAGTATGGGTGATTGGTTCTGAGTTAATATCTAAGTATACTATCCATACTAGTATAGAAAAGTGTAACTATGTGATTGGTTACTTAACATCAGGTGGGGCAGCTAAGCTCTCCGCTAAATATGACCACTATGAACGTCACTAAATACACGACATCCCATTGGTTTTCACCACTATAGGACTCCTAAATACACAGTCCTCTACAATTGGTTGGCACTCTAACCTCCGTTAGTACTTTTCCACTTACGTCTAGCAGCCTGCAGGCTGGCCATCCAGGTGCTGGTGAGTTCGCCTTAACATTAGCTTCCCACCAATGAGCATATCAATCCATCATCACCTCAATGGTCTACTGTCAATTAGGCCTTTGAAGCTCGGCCTTGGGAGTGTTATTGGCTCTGAGAAATTTAGGGAGTGAGAAGCACAGTCTGCCCTCATGCGTAGGTGTGATCATTTTGTTCGTCCAACTTCATGCTTCCATGTGACTGGAGACCATGGAATGGAGCCTTTTTGTGTATTTAATACCATTTTTTAATAAACCTCTGAGGTCTTCCTTGTTATGTTCATGCCGTCTGAACAGGAGTTTTGTTCTTTCACATGATTTGTATCCAATGTCAGTTCACTCCAGTTTGATAAGACTTTGGGCCTCATTACGAGGTATGCCGGTAGCCATGCCGCTATTGGCGGCATGGCTGCCGGCAAAACCGCATCCGTGTCCATGTCCTCGGAATGAGGACTTACCGGACCATTCCGTGTCCGGATGGCCCGGTAATTCCTCACTCGAGGACACGGACACGGTTCATCCCCATTCCCATTTCAGCCCCCATAGGGCTGAATGGGAATGGGAGAGGGAGTAAACAACGGGCTATTACGAGATGGCCCGTTGATTGCTCCCTCTTCCCCTCGCGGGACCCGATATGCACGCCTGGTTTTCCCAGGCGTGCTTAACGTGTCCCGCGAGGGGACCTCGTAATGTGGCGGAACGGGTTGAACGGCGCCGCAGCCTTTTACGGTGCCGTTTAACCCGTTCCGCCAGGGTCGTAATGAGGCCCTTTGACTTCTTTGGCTTATCCAGCCTCGCATGCTGATATTCACTTTGTAATTCAAATTTGCTTTTTAACTGCGACACACTAGAAATTAGGTCTTCTTGTTACTGTCCAGCACTGCTATAATGCGTAGTGGAAACATCCTATATATATATATATATATATATATATATATATATATATATATATATATATATATATATATATATATATATATATATTTATTTTACATGGACAAGGTAGCGTCCATGTAGTTATGGTTAAGTTGGTGTTTCCATAGGAAGAGCATTTTTTGGGTGGCTTATAACTTCGCTCCCCTTGGACGAATACTCACTGAACTTTGCAAAAAAAGTATATGGCCCACTCTGATTTTTTTTGCAAAGTTTGGAGAGGTTTGGTCCAGGGGGGGCAAAGTTATAGGGGGGGGTCCCAAAACTTTTGTTTTTTCCCATAGACATAATGGGAAAAAACTTTGTGCACGCCTACAGCCCAAACCGCTGGACGGATTTACACCGGCAGGAGCGGGGGCTTGGTCCCGAAAGCGTGCTTTTGCAAATTTGGTGTAAATCCGTCCAGTAGTTTTTTTTAAAATGACCAAAATGTAAGGCAAAAAAATTAGTGATATCTCCGTTCGCTCCGCGTATGGACTTCCCGGTTCGCTCCTCGGACAGTGCCCTGATTGGCCGAGCGGCTTGCGTGATGTCCGCGGACATGCGACGTGTTTGCTGATTTAACGGCGTGGTGCGTGAAGCGCGTCAGATTTTCTGTGGCGCCCAGCATCTTGCATTCGCGGACTACCGCGGACAGCACGGTTAAAGGATTAACAATTGTATTTAGTGGAGTGTGTTGGTGTGTAAGAGTGTTTGGGGAGGGTGGGGGGAGTATGAGATAGGTTCAATGTTTTTTTTTTATATGCTAGACACTTTTATTGTGTTCGATTTGTCTGCGGACAACACGGCTGTTCTGAAATGTTCTATATAAACTAAATGGTGGGGTGTTCTGAGGACGGAGTATGTGTCCGTTTTGTTCGCAAGCAAGCTAAAATTGAGCTAAGAACACTTGCGGTGTCCTTAAATGTTCGTACATAAACAAAATGGGGGTGTCCTGAGGACGCTGTCCGTATTGTACTCTGGCAAGTTGAATGTGTTCTAAGAACACTCGCAGTGTCCTGAAATGCTCCGATTACTTACCGGTAATCTTCATTATTCCTAGTCCTACTCTTCCTCGTCACAGTACTGACGAACCTACTCACCCTCCCTGCGGGGAAGGTCCCATGCACCGGCTTGGTAATATGAAACTGAGTGATGTGGATGTAGGGGAGGAGTTGTAGGAATTTAAAGAAATAGAAGAAGGTCCTGTGTTGGAGGCAGGGGCCTCATGAAGTAAGTACTGGGACGAGGAAGAGTGGACGTGGAGGTAATGTTTGCAATTAAACAAAATGGGGGTGTTCTGAGAACGCTGTTCGTATTGTTCGTTGTCAGGTTGAAAGTGTTCTAAGAACCCTCCTTATGTCCGTTGACATTACAATTTCCTATGGCCCTTACCCGACTTTTTGTCCACTAAACAAACGATAAATCAGGCTGCTGTGCGTCGACATTATGTGATAATCCTATCACTTGCCCCATCGACCTGGCTGACCTGCTTTTGCGACACTAAATCATATCTCCCGCCCCTAAGCCTGACATTATCAAAGCATTCATATTCCCCGTCTCTCTCCATGACGGTACAGGGTGCGTAGCCAAACGCGCCCAGTCGTCTCCAGTCCTACGCGACTTTACACAGAACCCGGAAAACAACACAGATCATCCCACATCACAGCACGCAACAATTCGGAATATGAAACTGTGATTTAAAAGCAAATAGCATACATTTCATAAAGTACTTTTATTTGACATCAAATGTTTAGAGAATATTCAGCGATTTGCATTTGTCTTTGCTGTCGTCTTTGCTGTCGATCCACAAAAGTTCATCTTGAGTCACGCGCTGTTCCTTTGCGGTACACAGGGTGTTGGTTTATGATAAAAGAAGCACTATGGTCGCACTGATAATCGGAAGGCTGTTCCAACAACGAGGCATTAGACCACCATAATGGTTGGTATGTTGCTTCTAGCCGCTAGTACCGCGTAAGGCCCAGTCGTCTCCAGTCCTACGCGACTTTACACAGAACCGGAAAACAACACAGATCATCTCACAACACAGCGCGCAACAATTCGGAATATGAAACTGTGATTTAAAAGCAAACAGCAAGATTGTACATTTCGTAAAGTACTTTTATTTGACATCAAATGTTTAGAGAATATTCAGCGATTTGCATTTGTCTTTGCTGTCGATCCGCAAAAGTTCATCTTGAGTCACGCGCTGTTCCTTTGCGGTACACAGGGTGTTGGTTTATGATAAAAGAAGCACTATGGTCGCACTGATAATCGGAAGGCTGTTCCAACAACGAGGCATTAGACCACCATAATGGTTGGTATGTTGCTTCTAGCCGCTAGTGCCGCGTAAGGGCATATTGGTCCTTGGCAATTGTCCATAAAATGGTGAGGGTCATGAAGTTGTTTAGAAGTAGCTGCACCTGGCAGTTAAAAAATCCGTCGGCCGGGGTCTGAAAATCGTGGCATTGACAGTATGGAAGGACATACCTGTTTTAAAAAACATAAATTAGTCTCACCAGCCAATCTTCATTAACAATATTCATTTTATTTATTAGGGTGTGAAACTATTTGCTAGCGAGGATAGTGCAATGGAGTATGTTAACTTATTCCCATTAACCCACCCTCTGTCCTCTGCCTTTTTCAGAGCCCTCTAAGCGACAGGGGACCAATTCGGCGGTGATAGTGTGCGGTAGAAAACACTATGCCACATTGAACAAACAAGTACAACTTAACCGGGCTTTAACGCCACGCTATTGTTATTATATTCCGGTATAAAAAATTCTAAAGGGTTACTTACATTATATTGGCATTTTCCATTGTCTAAGCGTAGTGCAGTCCCAAAATATGACTCTGTCTGTGCCAACGATCTTTCTCATAGTGATATAATATATAAAAGTGGTTTCGTTTCAGAAATTTCATCCTTATCGTGTCTTACGTTTTGCAACACTCCTTCAAAAGAAGTCTTTTAGCACGATCCCTGTCTGTCAAGGTCAAAAAAGCAATAGAACCTTATAGTGCGAGTCGTGGGCCTCTCCGGCACGCAAGCAAAAAATGGAAGCAGCTTACCTTCACTGTAAACGACCATAAATTCTTAGTTTGCACCATTCTGTGTACAGCCATCTCTGAGAAATTGCTTTTTACACTCCATCTTTGTATATTGTTTGCGTGCTAATAAAAAAACTTTGTTAAAGGGACGTTATGGTTCCAAGTAAAACCAAAAAACCCCTGAAATTCACCGGTTATGGTAAGCTAAGCAACCATAACTCGCACCACCACCGTGCACTGCTAAGACTAACACCCAGGACATCAAAGATGACATCACAAATGTCATTGATGACATCACTGATGACATCACATGTGTATGTACTTTTCATGAAATAAGTGTACAAGGGATTCTTATTATAATGTTGCAAAAAAGTGTCAAGGATCATTGCAATAAATATCATACCCTAATTAGTGCTTGGAACGATGCATTGATATAAATAGCATTCTATTATGGGGTTCTATCTAGTATACTAAGCTACTAATGCAGAAACATAGCATTGTGTGCAGCGTACAAGATGAAGGTATAATATTCGTAATGTTAATATGTTGAATAATGAAATGATCATTGTTTTCTTAATAGATTTTTGTGTACTATGAAATATGTAATAAGTAGCTAATAAAACCCATGTATTACATAATTGCATTACTATAGAGAAAACAGAAAGAGACAAGAACACATACCAATATACATATACATAGGGTAAATAGCAGCTTTGAAACAGAGAAATCATCATTTATTAGCTTGAAAATAATGCTGTCTTTAAAGCTTGTGTCTTCCCCTATGTATATGTTTCATATGATATGACTGGACTCTAAGGGAATTACTATAAGAACCTACTTGTAGGATACGTCTACAAATAAAATGCAATTTTTAGTTTCTGACTGTTACTGAAGAAAACCATGTGGCCTAGATATGTCAGAAAAAGAAAAAAGAGTGAGCCAGAAGAACACTCGCGGTGTCCTGAAATGTTTGTACATAAAGAAAATGGGGGAGTTCTGAGGACATTGTCCGTATTGTTCGCTGGCAAGTTGCATGTGTTATAAGAACACTCGCAGTGTCCTGAAATGTTCGAAAATAAACAAAATAGGGGTGTTCTGAGGACGTTCTCCGTATTGTGTGACTGCTTAGCTGTATGCAATGAGGGAATGGCACAGAGAGTGAAGTAGAAATGGTAGAAGGGCTGTCCAAGAGTTACGCGGTCCGCGGACACCGCGGATGTCCGTGGACAGGGCGTGCTACATCTGGGGTTTTCCAGCAAATTCAGCATGGAAAGAAGACTGTAGGGATCAGCGAATCAGATGTTGAGGTTGTGGATTTGTGTTGAAAGAGACTGTCAGGCCGATTCATGGAATAAATGTGCGCCGAAAATTCCGGCGCAGAGGGGCCTATACGTGCGCTGCGCCGAAAAATAGCGAAAAGCGCAGGGAAACCAGCGCACGTCGATTCATGGAAGTCCGTGCGTAAGAAAAGCATAGGACGTGCGCTGAAAAAGTGCGAGGCGCACGCCGGCGCACAGGTCAACCAACGGCGTGCGCCACGGCCACTGCGCTATCACTCCGAGCGCAGCGCACAGCTCTAAAGTAGGCGGAACACAGGGCGGGACACTCGGAATGGGGAATAAAATGGGGCACAACACTCGGAATGGGGAAGAATGTGGGCGGCACGGGGAAGTACAGGAGGCAAGTGCGCGGAACGCCCACACGCTCTCCGGCAACACGTATTCATGGATTCGAACAGGGCAAAACAGCGCTCGATCAAACCAGCGCACAGGCCCAAAAACATACGCCACAAGTAAGCAGGCGGTAGCGTCCCGACGCACTTAACGAAAGTGCGCCAAAACCTGCGCCAACAAATACCACCCACATACAGCAATGGGCCATACCGTGACCCCAAAGGACAAATGAGGTGCAAAGGTGTACGCCATTAACACGGACACCCACTATTCAACAATTCGCGCGTGTGTGTACAACGGGTTGCGCGAGAAGTCACTCGCGCGATTGCCCTGGGTACGTGTATCCCGGGGTGCGGGGAAGTCCCACACGCGATTGCCCTGGCCACGTCGATATCAGGGGTGCGTGTGAAGTTCCACACGCGAAAAGCCAGGGTACGTCAATTACAGGGGTGCGCGGGAAGTTTCACACGCGAAAAGCTAGGCTACGGGAATTCCAGGGGTGCGCGTGAAATCCTACACGCGAAAAACTAGGGCACGTCATTTACAGGGGTGCGCGGGAAGTTTCACACGCGAATAGGCTGGGCGCGTGTATTACAGGGGTGCGCGGGAAGTCCCACACGCGATTACAGCAGGGTACGTGTATTTCAGGGGTGCGCGGGAAGTCCCACACGCGATTACAGCAGGGTACGTGTATTTCAGGGGTGCGCGGGATTTCCACACGCGAATAGCCTGGGCGCGTGTATTTCAGGGGTGCGCGGGAAGTCCCACACGCGATTACAGCAGGGTACGTGTATTTCAGGGGTGCGCGGGATTTCCACACGCGAATAGGCTGGGCGCGTGTATTTCAGGGGTGCGCGGGAATTTCCACACGCGAATAGCCTGGGCGCGTGTATTTCAGGGGTGCGCGGGAATTATCACACGCGATTTGGCTTGGTACGTGTATTACAGGGGTGCGTGCGAAGTTACACACGCGATTAGGCTGGGTGGGTCCTGTCACCCTCGACGGCCCCTGCAGGCAGCCCACAAAACAGGGGACTACCCTGCACACCTGCTCATGTCTCCCACCACCCCCACCCCCCACCATCCAGGGGCACCCTCCACCAGGCCCCCACTCATGTCTCCCACCACCCCCACCCCCCACCATCCAGGGGCACCCTCCACCAGGCCCCCACTCATGTCACCCACCACCCCCACCCCCCAGCAGTGCAGGGGCACCCTCCACCAGGCCCCCACTCATGTCTCCCACCACCCCCACCCCCCCGCCACCAGGGGCACCCTCCACCAGGCCCCCACTCATGTCTCCCACCACCCCCACCCCCCCGCCACCAGGGGCAGCCTCCACCAGGCCCCCACCCATGTCTCCCACCACCCCCACCCCCCAGCAGTGCAGGGGCACCCTCCACCAGGCCCCCACTCATGTCTCCCACCACCCCCACCCCCCCGCCACCAGGGGCAGTCTCCACCAGGCCCCCACCCATGTCTCCCACCACCCCCACCCCCCAGCAGTGCAGGGGCACCCTCCACCAGGTCCCCACTCATGTCTACCACCACCCCCACCCCCCAGCAGTGCAGGGTCAACCTCCACCAGGCCCCCACTCATGTCCCCCTGCACCCCCACCCCCCAGCAGTGCAGGGGCACCCTCCACCAGGCCCCCACTCATGTCACCCACCACCCCCACCACCCCAGTCACCATGTGCACCCTCCACCAGGCCCCCACTCATGTCTCCCACCACCCCCACCCCCCCGCCACCAGGGGCACCCTCCACCAGGCCCCCACCCATGTCCCCTATCACCCCCACCCCCCAGCAGTGCAGGGGCAGCCTCCACCAGGCCCCCACTCATGTCCCCTATCACCCCCACCCCCCCGCCACCAGGGGCACCCTCCACCAGGCCCCCACTCATGTCACCCACCACCCCCACCCCCCACCATCCAGGGGCACCCTCCACCAGGCCCCCACTCATGTCACCCACCACCCCCACCCCCCACCATCCAGGGGCACCCTCCACCAGGCCCCCACCCATGTCTCCCACCACCCCCACCCCCCAGCAGTGCAGGGGCAGCCTCCACCAGGCCCCCACCCATGTCTCCCACCACCCCCACCCCCCAGCAGTGCAGGGGCACCCTCCACCAGGCCCCCACTCATGTCTCCCACCACCCCCACCCCCCCGCCACCAGGGGCAGCCTCCACCAGGCCCCCACCCATGTCTCCCACCACCCCCACCCCCCAGCAGTGCAGGGGCACCCTCCACCAGGCCCCCACTCATGTCTCCCACCACCCCCACCCCCCAGCAGTGCAGGGTCAACCTCCACCAGGCCCCCACTCATGTCCCCCTGCACCCCCACCCCCCAGCAGTGCAGGGGCACCCTCCACCAGGCCCCCACTCATGTCACCCACCACCCCCACCCCCCCAGTCACCATGTGCACCCTCCACCAGGCCCCCACTCATGTCTCCCACCACCCCCACCCCCCCGCCACCAGGGGCACCCTCCACCAGGCCCCCACCCATGTCCCCTATCACCCCCACCCCCCAGCAGTGCAGGGGCAGCCTCCACCAGGCCCCCACTCATGTCCCCTATCACCCCCACCCCCCCGCCACCAGGGGCACCCTCCACCAGGCCCCCACTCATGTCACCCACCACCCCCATCCCCCCAGTCACCAGGGGCAGCCTCCACCAGGCCCCCACTCATGTCTCCCACCACCCCCACCCCCCACCCTCCAGGGGCACCCTCCACCAGGCCCCCACTCATGTCACCCACCCCCCACCATCCAGGGGCACCCTCCACCAGGCCCCCACCCATGTCTCCCACCACCCCCACCCCCCAGCAGTGCAGGGGCACCCTCCACCAGGCCCCCACCCATGCCCCCCACCACCCCCACCCCCCCGCCACCAGGGGCAGCCTCCACCAGGCCCCCACTCATGTCTCCCACCACCCCCACCCTCCCGCCACCAGGGGCAGCCTCCACCAGGCCCCCACTCATGTCTCCCACCACCCCCACCCCCCCGCCACCAGGGGCAGCCTCCACCAGGCCCCCACCCATGTCCCCCACCACCCCCACCCTCCCGCCACCAGGGGCAGCCTCCACCAGGCCCCCACCCATGCCCCCCACCACCCCCACCCCCCCGCCACCAGGGGCACCCTCCACCAGGCCCCCACTCATGTCTCCCACCACCCCCACCCCCCAGCAGTGCAGGGTCAACCTCCACCAGGCCCCCACTCATGTCCCCCTGCACCCCCACCCCCCAGCAGTCATGGGGCACCTGCCAGCAGGCCCCCACTTATGTCCCACTCATGCCTCCCACCACCCCCACCCCCCAGCACTGTGGGGCACCTGCCAGCAGGCCCCCACCCATGTCCCACTCATGCCTCCCACCACCCCCACCCCCCAGCACTGTGGGGCACCTGCCAGCAGGCCCCCACTTATGTCCCACTCACGCCTCCCACCACCCCCACCCCCCAGCACTGTGGGGCACCTGCCAGCAGGCCCCCACTTATGTCCCACTCATGTCTCCCACCAACCCCACCCCCCAGCAGTCATGGGGCACCCTCCACCAGGCCCCCACCCATGTCCCACTCATGCCTCCCACCACCCCCACCCCCCAGCACTGTGGGGCACCTGCCAGCAGGCCCCCACTTATGTCCCACTCATGCCTCCCACCACACCCACCCCCCAGCACTGTGGGGCACCTGCCAGCAGGCCCCCACCCATGTCCCACTCATGCCTCCCACCACCCCCACCCCCCAGCACTGTGGGGCACCTGCCAGCAGGCCCCCACCCATGTCCCACTCATGCCTCCCACCACCCCCACCCCTCAGCACTGTGGGGCACCTGCCAGCAGGCCCCCACTTATGTCCCACTCATGTCTCCCACCACACCCACCCCCCAGCACTGTGGGGCACCTGCCAGCAGGCCCCCACTTATGTCCCACTCATGCCTCCCACCACACCCACCCCCCAGCACTGTGGGGCACCTGCCAGCAGGCCCCCACTTATGTCCCACTCATGCCTCCCACCACACCCACCCCCCAGCAGTCATGGGGCACCCTCCACCAGGCCCCCACTTATGTCCCACTCATGCCTCCCACCACCCCCACCCCCCAGCACTGTGGGGCACCTGCCAGCAGGCCCCCACCCATGTCCCACTCATGCCTCCCACCACACCCACCCCCCAGCACTGTGGGGCACCTGCCAGCAGGCCCCCACTTATGTCCCACTCATGCCTCCCACCACCCCCACCCCCCAGCACTGTGGGGCACCTGCCAGCAGGCCCCCACCCATGTCCCACTCATGCCTCCCACCACCCCCACCCGCCAGCACTGTGGGGCACCTGCCAGCAGGCCCCCACTTATGTCCCACTCATGTCTCCCACCACACCCACCCCCCAGCACTGTGGGGCACCTGCCAGCAGGCCCCCACTTATGTCCCACTCATGTCTCCCACCAACCCCACCCCCCAGCAGTCATGGGGCACCCTCCACCAGGCCCACACAGATGTTCCCCTGCCAATAGGAAATCACAATACAGATCCCAGGATCCCATGGGCAACCACATCCCACCCCATGTCACCCCAGTCCATACACACATCCAAGGTACACATCCATTCAAAAATCAAATACCCATTACATGATACATAACCAATGTCACCCACCACCCCCACCCCCCAGCAGTGCAGGGGCACCCTCCACCAGGCCCCCACTCATGTCTCCCACCACCCCACCCCCCCGCCACCAGGGGCACCCTCCACCAGGCCCCCACTCATGTCTCCCACCACCCCCACCCCCCCGCCACCAGGGGCAGCCTCCACCAGGCCCCCACCCATGTCTCCCACCACCCCCACCCCCCAGCAGTGCAGGGGCACCCTCCACCAGGCCCCCACTCATGTCTCCCACCACCCCCACCCCCCCGCCACCAGGGGCAGTCTCCACCAGGCCCCCACCCATGTCTCCCACCACCCCCACCCCCCAATAGTGCAGGGGCACCCTCCACCAGGTCCCCACTCATGTCTCCCACCACCCCCACCCCCCAGCAGTGCAGGGTCAACCTCCACCAGGCCCCCACTCATGTCCCCCTGCACCCCCACCCCCCAGCAGTGCAGGGGCACCCTCCACCAGGCCCCCACTCATGTCACCCACCACCCCCACCACCCCAGTCACCATGTGCACCCTCCACCAGGCCCCCACTCATGTCTCCCACCACCCCCACCCCCCCGCCACCAGGGGCACCCTCCACCAGGCCCCCACCCATGTCCCCTATCACCCCCACCCCCCAGCAGTGCAGGGGCAGCCTCCACCAGGCCCCCACTCATGTCCCCTATCACCCCCGCCCCCCCGCCACCAGGGGCACCCTCCACCAGGCCCCCACTCATGTCACCCACCACCCCCACCCCCCACCATCCAGGGGCACCCTCCACCAGGCCCCCACTCATGTCACCCACCACCCCCACCCCCCACCATCCAGGGGCACCCTCCACCAGGCCCCCACCCATGTCTCCCACCACCCCCACCCCCCAGCAGTGCAGGGGCAGCCTCCACCAGGCCCCCACCCATGTCTCCCACCACCCCCATCCCCCAGCAGTGCAGGGGCACCCTCCACCAGGCCCCCACTCATGTCTCCCACCACCCCCACCCCCCCGCCACCAGGGGCAGCCTCCACCAGGCCCCCACCCATGTCTCCCACCACCCCCACCCCCCAGCAGTGCAGGGGCACCCTCCACCAGGCCCCCACTCATGTCTCCCACCACCCCCACCCCCCAGCAGTGCAGGGTCAACCTCCACCAGGCCCCCACTCATGTCCCCCTGCACCCCCACCCCCCAGCAGTGCAGGGGCACCCTCCACCAGGCCCCCACTCATGTCACCCACCACCCCCACCCCCCCAGTCACCATGTGCACCCTCCACCAGGCCCCCACTCATGTCTCCCACCACCCCCACCCCCCCGCCACCAGGGGCACCCTCCACCAGGCCCCCACCCATGTCCCCTATCACCCCCACCCCCCAGCAGTGCAGGGGCAGCCTCCACCAGGCCCCCACTCATGTCCCCTATCACCCCCACCCCCCCGCCACCAGGGGCACCCTCCACCAGGCCCCCACTCATGTCACCCACCACCCCCATCCCCCCAGTCACCAGGGGCAGCCTCCACCAGGCCCCCACTCATGTCTCCCACCACCCCCACCCCCCACCCTCCAGGGGCACCCTCCACCAGGCCCCCACTCATGTCACCCACCCCCCACCATCCAGGGGCACCCTCCACCAGGCCCCCACCCATGTCTCCCACCACCCCCACCCCCCAGCAGTGCAGGGGCACCCTCCACCAGGCCCCCACCCATGCCCCCCACCACCCCCACCCCCCCGCCACCAGGGGCAGCCTCCACCAGGCCCCCACTCATGTCTCCCACCACCCCCACCCTCCCGCCACCAGGGGCAGCCTCCACCAGGCCCCCACTCATGTCTCCCACCACCCCCACCCCCCCGCCACCAGGGGCAGCCTCCACCAGGCCCCCACCCATGTCTCCCACCACCCCCACCCTCCCGCCACCAGGGGCAGCCTCCACCAGGCCCCCACCCATGCCCCCCACCACCCCCACCCCCCCGCCACCAGGGGCACCCTCCACCAGGCCCCCACTCATGTCTCCCACCACCCCCACCCCCCAGCAGTGCAGGGTCAACCTCCACCAGGCCCCCACTCATGTCCCCCTGCACCCCCACCCCCCAGCAGTCATGGGGCACCTGCCAGCAGGCCCCCACTTATGTCCCACTCATGCCTCCCACCACCCCCACCCCCCAGCACTGTGGGGCACCTGCCAGCAGGCCCCCACCCATGTCCCACTCATGCCTCCCACCACCCCCACCCCCCAGCACTGTGGGGCACCTGCCAGCAGGCCCCCACTTATGTCCCACTCACGCCTCCCACCACCCCCACCCCCCAGCACTGTGGGGCACCTGCCAGCAGGCCCCCACTTATGTCCCACTCATGTCTCCCACCAACCCCACCCCCCAGCAGTCATGGGGCACCCTCCACCAGGCCCCCACCCATGTCCCACTCATGCCTCCCACCACCCCCACCCCCCAGCACTGTGGGGCACCTGCCAGCAGGCCCCCACTTATGTCCCACTCATGCCTCCCACCACACCCACCCCCCAGCACTGTGGGGCACCTGCCAGCAGGCCCCCACCCATGTCCCACTCATGCCTCCCACCACCCCCACCCCCCAGCACTGTGGGGCACCTGCCAGCAGGCCCCCACCCATGTCCCACTCATGCCTCCCACCACCCCCACCCCTCAGCACTGTGGGGCACCTGCCAGCAGGCCCCCACTTATGTCCCACTCATGTCTCCCACCACACCCACCCCCCAGCACTGTGGGGCACCTGCCAGCAGGCCCCCACTTATGTCCCACTCATGCCTCCCACCACACCCACCCCCCAGCACTGTGGGGCACCTGCCAGCAGGCCCCCACTTATGTCCCACTCATGCCTCCCACCACACCCACCCCCCAGCAGTCATGGGGCACCCTCCACCAGGCCCCCACTTATGTCCCACTCATGCCTCCCACCACCCCCACCCCCCAGCACTGTGGGGCACCTGCCAGCAGGCCCCCACCCATGTCCCACTCATGCCTCCCACCACACCCACCCCCCAGCACTGTGGGGCACCTGCCAGCAGGCCCCCACTTATGTCCCACTCATGCCTCCCACCACCCCCACCCCCCAGCACTGTGGGGCACCTGCCAGCAGGCCCCCACCCATGTCCCACTCATGCCTCCCACCACCCCCACCCCCCAGCACTGTGGGGCACCTGCCAGCAGGCCCCCACTTATGTCCCACTCATGTCTCCCACCACACCCACCCCCCAGCACTGTGGGGCACCTGCCAGCAGGCCCCCACTTATGTCCCACTCATGTCTCCCACCAACCCCACCCCCCAGCAGTCATGGGGCACCCTCCACCAGGCCCACACAGATGTTCCCCTGCCAATAGGAAATCACAATACAGATCCCAGGATCCCATGGGCAACCACATCCCACCCCATGTCACCCCAGTCCATACACACATCCAAGGTACACATCCATTCAAAAATCAAATACCCATTACATGATACATAACCAATGAGCAGTATGCGCATGAGTCCAAGTCCGTCAGACTCACACAATGGCAACACATGACTGTGAAAACCCAGATTGTGACAGTCAACAAACCAATGAGAGAAGTCCACACAATAGAATCAAAAGAACAATGTATTAAAATGTAAGAAGGAAAAAAAAAGAAACACCTAAATGAATACACAAAGTAACAGGTAAAAAACAAAAAAAATCTAATGAAAGGTGAAATCCAAAAGAACGGGTGCAAAGTCAATCAAAATGGAAATCAAAATCAAACACATTGCCCCATGGTCCAAATAATAAAATCGAAAATATCCACAAACTATGTACAAAGATGATTGTCCGGGTCCAATATCCCTAAAAACCATAAAATGAAACCTACCCAAAACCTAACTAATGCTAACTATATACAAAAAACGTGGGCCATTGCCCAATCAACCCAAATAATAAATAAAAATAAAGGAAACCTACTATCTACATAACTATATACAAAGGCGGTGGGCCAGTCCTGCGGCTCACTGAGAGATGTTATGGGCCAGGGCATCATCGAACTCCCTTTCTATCTCCCCGAGGCGTTCATCCTCAATGGCCCCGAGGGCCCGCAGGGCTGACGCAGTGTCCACCTCCAAGCCCCTGCGGATCTCCTCGAGGCACTCGGCACGCCTCAGGGCCCTCTGCATGGAGTCCACCGCCCTGACCATAGCGAGCCGCCCCTCTTCTGCCCGCCGCCTCTCCGCATCTATTGCGTGGCCTAACCGCTGCCACACGGAAGACACATTCTGTCCAGGGTCCTCCTGCCCTCCAGCCGATGGCTGCCCCTCCGATGTTGATGGCCCCGAGCCATGACGCCTCCCACGTCGCTGCCGCTGCCTCTGCAGCCACTGCCTCTGCCAGCACGACGGCATCCAGGCTGATGGTATCCACCGACGCCGTCGTGCACGTGCCCTGCCTGATGATGCCGGCACATCCTCCACCTGCAGGGGTCCAGTTGCCATGGTGTCCACACCAGCTGGACCACCAACTCCCGACTGTGGCAGGGATGGGATCCCCACTGAGCCGGCTGCATTGGTCGGGGCAGGTCCACAGGGGGCCCTGGTGTCAACTGGGCCGGAAGACGGCAAGGAGAACGACCGGCGCATACTTTCCACAGAGGAGGAGATGCCCGACACATTGGCCATCACCTGCAGAAAACCCGCGGCAATGGCAGATCCCAACTGGGCCACGTCGGCACGGTGCTCTTCGTGATGATGTGCGTGCTCCTCCCGGGAAGCACGCACGTCATCACGAATGACCCCCGTGCGCAACGCGACCCCAATCAGGACCTTTTCCATGCGCCCACGGGTCCCCTCGTCCGCAGGTGGAGGGGAGTCAGATGACATAGACACCCCCTCCACCTGCGGACGGGCCTGGGACGGGGCATCCATGCTGGTGCATGGTGGTGCACTCACAGGGTCAGGGACAGCGACATGCACAGGCACCTCCACGGTGACCTGTGCTGCCTCCTGCCCCTGGCCCTGGACTGCACCACTTGCACCAGCAGGGATGCCCCCACCAGGCCTCAGGTGTGCCTCAGTCTCGGCCGCCTCCTCCTCTGTAGAAACCACCAACCTGGATGGCTCCTTGCCCTCTTCCGCTGTAGCTGGCCCCTGTGGGGGCTCACCCACCCCTTCCGCCGCAGCCGTGGGGGCATCCCCGCCGTCTACCTCCACAGCGCCGTCTCCGCCCTCTCCATCACTAGCCGCTGCATAGAGGGAGACATAGAACACAAGCATCAGGGCACTGTACAATGGTCCCCTACACAGGAAGCAATATCAGATGACTGGCAATGGTAAAGTACACTTCTATCATGTCCCTCCACAACACATGGGTCAGGCAATACACACACGCAACACCCATGGTCCATGGCATGCACATCAACATACATGTCCACTGCACTCTTCTAAAGTACGATGTCATGGAACTCACATGCATCATTGGTCATGCAAATCACACGCACACACTTCACCTCTGTCACATCCATGTGGCCTCGTACATCACAAACACAGTGGATACAAGGATGATTAGGCAGCATCAGTGAATCTGTACAGTGTCACAGACATGTGTCATGCATCCATGCCATTCAAAAGTCACAGACATGCAGGTCAAGCACACCGACCTCGACACCATACATGTACCTGGCATCAGCATCCATCCCTCACCCACACCCATGTCCACGAACATACACTTGCATGCTCACATGTGTCCAATCTGCATAGGCCTCCTCAGGTTGCATAGCAACACATACAACAACCATGTGATCCACAAATTACTGGTCGCACATGCATCGCCATGACAACACTGCACACATACATGCCTACAAGGCCCATTCCACACATACAGCATCACACAACCAGCACACTGCAACATGCACTGTCTCACACAGCAATGCCTGCACACTTACCGCTCAACTCCAGACGGGTCTCCCTCTCAAGGACCTGGGAGTGGAGCGCTGGGTGTATGCATGCCAGGACCCTCATTTGGATCGAACTCATGTGGCCCCGGCCCCCCTCCACGAGGCGCCGGGCCTTTGAGAGGGTCCTGGACCTGCAGTCCTCCCAACGCTTCCTGACATGTCGGTTGTCGCGGACTGCCACCCCCTCCGCGTTGATGGCAGTCACGATGTCGTCCCAGATCCGAGTCCGTCCTTCATAGTTGGCGCGGCTACTTCCGAAGAGGGCATCATACTGCCCCAGGACTCGCTCCACCAGGACCCCAACCTCGGTGACACTGAAGCTGGGGCCCCTCTGCCTCTCTGGCTGGGGGTTGCCAGTGGTGCCAGATGTTTCAGTGCCCGACATGGCAACCCCAGAGGCAGGAGTGGGTGGGCAACTTGGTCCTGGGGCTGGGCTGTGGAGTGGTGTTCTTCCAGTCGGGAGTCTTCAGTTCCAGCAGGGGTGGACACAGCAACTGTACGCCTGCAGATGGCTGATGTGCAGGCACCAAATGGCAGGGCACGGTGGCAGCAGGCAGGCAGGCAGGCAGCAGCAGATGGCACGTGGGAGGCTGCTCGGGGCACTGGGGGGCAGTAACTCGGCCTTCTGGGCAGGAGCGTGGTCTTCCGTGTGTGAACGCGTGGCCAGCTTGATACGGAGTGAATTGGCACGTGAAAATCATGCACGTCTGCGTGGAATCCGAGGAAAGGCCCTCAGCGCGTAAGCACGTCAGCACGCGTACGCGATTTCATTGGTCCAAAGGGCCAGGCGCGTAAGCGCGCCTATGACGCACGGGTGTTTCCCAACCCACGTGAAAAAAATACACGTGCCGCGCGAGCGCGTCAGCACGCGTACCCGATTTCATTGGTCCGAAGGGCCAGGCGCGTAAGCGCGCCTATGACGCACGGGTGTTTCCCAACCCACGTGAAAAAAATACACGTGCCGCGCGAGCGCGTCAGCACGCGTACCAGATTTCATTGGTCCAAAGGGCCTGGCGCGTAAGCGCGCCTATGACGCACGGGTGTTTCCCAACCCACGTGAAAAAAATACACGTGCCGCGCGAGCGCGTCAGCACGCGTACCCGATTTCATTGGTCCAAAGGCACACAGCGAGTAATCGCATATTCAACAGCGCGCGTGAAAAACGCCCGGTTACCATTTACATCTGAATACAATTACAATATTAATAACGTACATTTAACCTGGTAAACCTCGAGCATGTAGTCACACACGCTCGGCCACGACACGTGCAAAATTACAACAGGCAATACGGAAAGACATACGCCTGCAGGAAGCAGGCGTACGTGACCTGGCACGTCTAAATATTCACGTGAAAACATCCTACACGCTCAGTGCAAAGATGAACATACCGTTTCTAGCAGCAGTGGCTGTGGGTTACCAAAGGAGGAGGAGGAGGAGAGTCAGGGCCAGAATTTTCTCACCCAGAACCAGCCTATTCGGGATGCCTGATGACCAGGTGTATGGGAGGTACAGGTTTCCAGCACACATCATACTGGACCTGGTCAGTGAGTGGGAGGATGACCTCACATCACCCACCCTGTGCTCCCAAGCACTCAGCCCCCTGCAGAAGGTCCTGAATGTACTGCACTTCTTGGGCACTGGATCTTTTCAGCGGACAAGTGCCATAGTGGGTGGTGTGTCACAGGCCACGCAGTCACGCTGTCTACACCAGGTCTTGAACATCATCACTGCACGGCCATCAGTCCGCAGGCACATATATCTCCCCAGGACTCCTGCAGAAAGGCGGGCGTGCATCCAGGAATTCTATGGTGTGGCTCAATTCCCCAAAGTGCTTGGTGCAATTGACTGCACCCATGTGGCTCTACGTCCCCCCAGGGCAACAGAGCACATCTATAGAAACCGCAAGCACTGGCATTCCATCAACGTGCAAGTTGTATGCAATGCCAAGGGAATCATCACATCAGTATATGCCAACTATCCCGGGTCCACCCACGACAGCTTCATCTACAGAATGTCTACCCTAAGCCGGGACCTAGAGGCTGGCCGGCATGGAGATACATGGCTGCTTGGTGAGCATGAATGCCACTGCACATGCATGCATGTCAGATACAGGGTCATGTCACAACACCACTAATGATACCCATCACCACCTCCGCAGGGGACAGTGCCTACCCTATCAGCCCCCACATGATGACCCCAATCCGGAACCCCACCACGCCACCCGAGGTAAGGTACAACACAGCCCACATTGCAACACGGGGCATAGTGGAGCGCACATTCGGAGTGCTGAAGTCACGCTTTCGCTCCCTTGACCGTTCTGGCGGGCAGCTGTTATATGCTCCCCCACTAGTGTGCAGGATCATAGTGGCAGCATGTGTCCTGCACAACGTTGCAACACGCCGGGGCCTGCCCGTGGACATGGTGGTGCCCCCACATCCACAACCACATGCACGCCCGCTGCGCATGGGAGGGGAAAGGGCACGGGGGGAGGCAGCCCGTACGCAACTGGTGGCCAACTTCTTCACCTAGGAATCACAGTGCTGGCTAGTGCACACTGCTCTGGCACATACCATCTGACGATCAATGATGACACTACCTGACAATGTCACAAAATTTCTTGACAATAAACTGTCAGAAACACATCAGCCTGAGATTGTTAACATGGAAGTGTCACTATGTGTGCACCCCTACCTACACATACACCAGCAATGCATAACTATGAAAAGACACAACTCCATTCATCAAATATGCATTGGCACAGGCGAATTGCTACATGACAACATTGCCATGTCACCCAATCCCTTCACAGTCCCGCCACAGAGGACACCATGTCATGGTATGTGAGAGCAAACAAACTGACCCTCACAACATGACACCGGTGTCACAAATTGCAGTGCCCCAAATGGAACATAGCCGCACTTGAACAGCTAACCGTGATGGAGGCACTACTACACACCTGTGTAAGAGTCATTTCAATCAAATTACACACCAACCCACCCTGAAGCCCACCAAAACAAGACACAATGCATGTAATCAATGGTAGTCTCAATACCTGATTGTGCTGGTATGTCCACACCGTCCAGATGTACAGTGATGGCGCCACGCAAAAGTGTCACTGCACATCTACCGACATGTAGTCTGACTCCAGAGAGTATGCCCGTGTGAAGAACTGTGTGAAATACCTGCAAAACATGAGTAACATATTTAAGTTGAGGCACATATCAAACCATCATGCATAGTTAGGTGCAACAACAATGTACACTATGAATGTCTACACAGTATTGACTATGGACTGCCCAACAGCTCATGGGAGTCCAATGTCACCGTGTAATTTGCTGTCACTTGGGCACACCCTTTGCAAGCCCATGGAAACGGAAGCAGGAGGGGTGTGGATGTCAGGTACCCAAGCATCGAAACCAAACTCAGGACAAGCCTGCATGTGCCCAGCCACAATACAGTGTATGCCCAGGTACCCACACAAGGCAACACACTTGAAAAAGAAAAATATGATAAGAAAAAATGTCCATGAAAGGGCCGGCGGGGAGGGGGGGGCCACCTATGAGGTCCGAGGACAGGATGCACGCCACAATCCACCTGTGTGGATCATGGGAAATAAAAACACCCCATAGGCTCGTGGCCCACACGGCTACTCTGTTGTGGGAGATGAGTCGCTATCGCTCTGGCCAGACCCTGCAGCTGACTCAGGAGGTGGGGGAGCTGCCTCAGAAGATGGTGTGACAATGGGAGGCAGCCCACGCAAAGCTCGAGTTTGCTCCTCCATGGCTGCAAGCAGGCGGGTCTGGAAGGTCTGGTTCTGGATTATAATCATGCGGAGGTCCCCATGCAGTAACTTCCGGGATGACCTGACCTCCGCACGAGTTGCCTGCATCTCGGCCGAGAGCGTCCGTGTCAGACGCTCCAGCTGCTCCTCTGTCCTTCTATGGGATGAAGCCTCAAGCTCCAACAGGGTCGACCTGAGGTGATGGAATTCTTCCCTCAGGCCTTCCCTGTGGCGCTGGGACTCCATGGAAAGTGATTCCCGCAGAGTCGCCAGTCCCGCCCGCCTGTCCATGTTGGACGCCAACATGTCCTCCCTGTGTGCCTGGCAGATGGACTCTGTAGCCTGCTCCAGTCGCTCCATCAGCCTTTCTGGGGGGACAATGGAAGTGGCCACCCTATCCATGGCCTGTGCAATCATCTCGGATGATGCTGCCTGTTGGGTGGCCATACCGTAGATGGATTGCTCCCAAGCAGTATTGCCAGGTGGCATACGGCCACCACGTTGGCGGGCACCACACCTGCCTGGGGCAAGGCGGACTGCGCCTTGCTGTGCCGGCAAAGCCTCCGGCTGCAGGACTGCATTCCCTCTCTGATCTGCAGCCCCAGGAACAGGATCAGAGATTGTGTGGTGTGGCCCTGCATCCGTAACCACCGGAGGCTGAGCTGCCGACACTGACATCCCCATTGAGGGCAATAACCCGGCTGCAGGTGGGTCGGACAGAGGAGATTCTCTCCCAAGAACACTCACCTGCGACTGCACATAGGTGTCATCCTCCGAGTCTACACCTGAATACTGCTCGGGGGAGGAACCCCCAGAGACACCCCTCGACAGCACGACCTGCAGCACTTGTGGGTTTTCACCCACAAACACACCACGTCCCTCACTTGTGGAAGGTCGGCCCGGGTTGCCCTCCTGGGACGGCTCCACCACCACATCCCCAGCATCAACAAGTGCGTCGTCCCCTGCAAAGACATGAAAGAGAGAAATGGAAACAGGCATTAGCACCATGGCATACAACAAGGGCTGATGAACAACAGAGCCAGTAGTTCAATGACACATGTCCCACATGACTGGGAAACCTCCTATGCATTCACCATCACTGGGTCTGGAGGGGAGGCTCAGGGCACACAATGATGACACAGAGAATGGAGAGCAACGCCTGCTCCCCATGCTGCCTAGCACTGGCATCACACATTGGCCGGTGATTGCCATGTCAAATGCACATGCCATCACACACATGGCATGTGACATAGCCACCAAGTGAAGAGGGAGAGGAGGGCAACTAATTTGGATTTTGGCCACTCTGGTCCTGACATTGCTTCATCACATCAAGAAGTTAACATGTTGGACATGGATCTGCTAGTCCCAATTGGCCACGATGCACAGTGCCTTGTCAACATTAACAAAATGCAGTAAACAATGAGATTCCACCTCCCCATCACCTGTAATGGATTCATATAGCATTCGTGAAGCACCTGTACAGAAATGTATGAAGGTACAGCGGAGCACTGAGGGGTGGTGGGGCAGAAGGGGATGCCATTCAACAATCCTACTGGTGCTGGTGTCATTCATGTAACGCAAGTGCAGAGGTGGGTGGCACAATGAAGTGCAAGGGGAAGTTGCGGCTGGAAGTGCTGTACAAGGTAAGTAGGACTTAACGTCGAGGGCAGATGGTGGTAGGCGCAGACAAGTGCTGGGGGGGTGGCCTATAGGGGTACAGAGACAGTCATGCAGTGCTGTGGGCTCGGAGGGGACAGGGGAGGTACACACTGCATCTGGCTCGGCAAGGTCCTTGCAGATTTCAATGTGTCCTGCAGAGTTGTCAGATGCCGCAGATATGTGCCCTTGGATTGGGGCTCTCATCTTGGTGAGAAGGGTGAGACGCTATTGCCTTTGGAGCAGGCGGCAGGCCAGTTTGCCAGAGGATGAGCATGATGCAGGCCATTTCCTCTCTGCCACCCGGCACCTGTGTTTTGGGTTCACAAGATCCGAGTCATGCCAGGAGTCAGCATTGGCATGGGGCTTCAGGCGGATTGTCATGACCGTGGCAAAGACATCCAGTGTACCTGACATAGAGTGGAGCATGGAGTGGGCCCTGTCAGGATGGGAGTGAGCCTAAGGGGGAGCTGGATGGGGGGGAGATTTTGGCAGCATAAGCCTCGACTGACACACACTTCATGGGTTGGAATACCAAGAAGGTGTGTGACAGTGGTGAGGGTGGCTTTGCCTGTGGGGTGGTGAGGGTGAGGTGGGAGGAGAGGAGAAAGTGATCACTCCAGGAGAGAGGAGTGCAGAGAGGGATGGAGAGGGGAAGGTCAGATGAGATCAGAGCATCAAGAGTGTGCCCTGCAGAATGAGTAGGGACAGACGGGAGTTTAGAGGGTGATAGGGAGTTGCTGAGGTCACGGAAAAGTCACGTGGGGGGGACAACAAGCATGCAGGTGGATGCGTACATCACCAAGGAAGAGGATTTCAGTGTCTGGGGACATGAGTGAGGAGGAGAGGTGAGGCCACTCGGAAAGGAAGTAGTACATTTGACCAGTTTTCCGATACACAGTACGCACAGTTTGTGAATGTCGAGGTGAGATGGAGAGAGACGTCACACAAGCCATTCCAGAGGGGAGTAGGTCTACGTAGGAGTAACAGTGGCAGGAATACCCTCAGGGAAGGCAAGGGCACACCCCCCCCTGCACAGTAGTGCCGGGCCAAGGAGAGGATCTCCTGAACGTCAGGTAGGAGTGTGTCAAAGATGCAGACAGAGCTGGCCGTCAGACATGTTTCCATGAGACCAAGGATGTCAAGGTGCATTACCTCATGTAAGTGACATATATTGGAGGAATGCCTGATGCAGCGGCAGAGTAAGGAGTGTAAATGTGGAGGAGGTTGACAGCCTTGTAGGACTTACGGGGAGTGCTACAGATCAGAGGTGCAGCATGTGTAGGAGTTGGAGTGGGAGGCGGAGAAGGATCATGGGAGGGTGCAGGGAGGCAGTGCAGGATAGATGAGGAGAGAGGAGGGGGGACAGCAGGAGAGGAAAGGAAGTTGATGAGATGTGGGTAGCATTTGTCAAGGAGAATAAGGTTGGCCTGAGGGCCTTGGACTGAGATGCTCCCATTACCATACACATCAATTGTGGCCTCTGAGGATTGGAAGGAGGCCAAGAGTACACCCCAACGGGTCACACCATTGATGGTGGAAGAGGAGCAAGGACAGAGGACTGGGACCATGTGAAGGGTCCATGGGACAGGCAAAGGCATGTATGAGCAGATGTCAGTGAGAGTTAACCTTGAGTAGGCTCAGATGTACTTGTCAGCAATAGGGTGGGTCGCATTGGAGGGCAGGGTGGCCTCATTTGACTGTTTGCAAGCAGGTGTCGTGAGTAGGGCACGATGGTCTGAACAGTAGAAGTCAGGGAAGATAGACCATGAAGAGCAGCATGGAGTGTGAGGGAATGGGGCTTGAAACCAGACGGAACAAGAGCACACAGGTAGGAGGTGGGTGTCAAGGCAAATTCCAGAGTATGACAGCATGTTGAGTGCCATGTATTTACAGAGGACGCATTAGCATGTGGTATCATTGCATGTCAGGCATGTGACGATGGAACTTGAATGGCTGGGGGAAAGTGTAGGAATGGTATGTAAGACATAAGATGAATAGACAGGGGAGAATGAGCAACAATGTCGTGACAAAATGACAATTCAAGGGGAACTTCCATGGTGTAGGGCCATATGTGCACTGTTGGCAGTAGGGATAGTGCTGTGGGCACATGGTGTTGCACTGAACATACTGGATGAGGCACATGGGTGACACTATCAACTCTGCCACACACCCCCTTGACAGGCACCCAACATGAAGGCTTCGCACACACACCATGCACATGGATATAACACACATGCATGTGCACTCACCGGATGATGCCTCGTAATCAGGGAGATCTCCCACACCTTGGAGTTGTCCCTCGGTGACGTAGGATCCAGCTACGGACTCGTGTGGTGTGAGTTCTATTTCCTGTGCTGGGGAACCACCTCCAGTCACCAAGGTTGCGGCATGACTTGAGGCCAGCTTATCCTTTGCCCTGCGCTTAAGGTCATTCCAGCGCTTCTGGCAATCACTAGCTGTGCGCCTCACTACTCCAAGGGCACTTATTTTGTCAGCAATGGTCTGCCAGTGTGCCTGGCGTCTGGCATGTGTGGTCTTGGACCCTGCAACGATGACCATTTCCCTATCATGGTCTGACACATACTGAACAAGTGCATTCAGTTCGGCGTCTGTGAAGCTGGGCTTCCTTGATGGGCCGGACTGTGCAGCCGTGCCTGGGGCATCAGCCTGTGCCGGACGTGCACTCTTCCTCTTCCGCTTGGAAGGGGGTGGGGATCCAGAGTGTCCTACGCCGCTGTGGACACTAGGGGCAGGAGCCGTGGTGGACTCAGTACTGGGTGTGTGGGATTGCACACTCAGCATGGGAGTAGGTGCAGGCATTGGGGGTAGAGGGATAGGGTCAGGCCTGATCTGAGGTGCATGAACTAGGACCGACACAGTCTTGGCAGGGTGTATGAGAGGTGGGGTGGATGGAGCCACACCCTGCCCACGGGGGGCAGCAGATGACCTATCTGGCATAGATGCGCGTGTCCTGATGACACCAATGTGCACCGGTGCACGTGCAGTGGACCTGCTGACCTGGATGTCAGCGATGGAGTCACCCTCGGACAGGTCTGGTGCCACAATGGGCTGGTCCAACAAGGGCTGATCAGGGTTGGTATCAGCCACATGACCCTCAACCTGGGCGGGGGGGGGGAGGGAGGGGCATGGGTGTCCCTGACTGGTCCTCCAGACTGGGGGGGACAGGGGCACCCTGCAAGTCACAACCACGTCCCCTAGTGGATCCTCCACGGCCACCACGTGTGGCTCGGCCACCTTTGCCACCCTTACGGCTTGCACGCCTCCCAACCATGGCACTGATGTTATTGTGCGTATGGGAGTGGGTGTGCACAATTGTCCTGGGCAATTGGGTGTCAAAGGGGTTGGGTACCAGATGGTATTCGTACCCTAGTGCAGTGGCAAGGCTATATGACACCCCTGGGGAAAGATGACGGGTCACGCAACGCACAGGCACCCCAAAAAAGTTAAGGAACGTGCACGATACCCCTCCTAGACCACGTGTGCGTATAAAAAACCCTGCACTACGCTGTGGCATCCAGTAACACAAGAATGAACGTATGCGTGTCACACGCAGCCTAGATTGACCTCTGAAGAGGTACGTGACACACGGGGCAAGCACAGATGATAGATGCGTGCGCAACTCACCGTCTGCCAGGGAGAAATGCGTCAAAAAGACACGCGTGTGCGCGTTGGCAACACCCCCGCCAAAAGAAGAATGGGACGCTGTCTGAGGAGACAGGACAACAGTAGAAGGGAACGCTGTGTGAGGAAACAGGCCCAGGAAAAAGAGCAGAAGAGAAAAAGCTGTCAGAGGTAACAGGGAGTACGACCTTTGAACGCCGTGAAGTAAATCGCGTGTCAACTGACAAGAAGTACAGAATACACCAACTCGCTCTCCACGAAAAGCACGTACAAGGAAATGGCGTTCTACATGTACCTTTTATGCAGGCCCACAGGTCCTGCGTCACTTCCGCGTGTAGGCGCTGAAGGGCCAGCCTCCAATCACACGCATTGACACTGGCTTGTGTTTCTTTCACGCGGGATGGGAAACGGCCGTGCGTTATAGACGCGCTTACGCGCCTGGCCCTTTGGACCAATCACGCGGGTTGGGAAACGGCCGTGCGTTATAGACGCGCTTACGCGCCTGGCCCTTTGGACCAATGAGATCGCGTACGCGTGCTGACGCGCTCGCGCGGGAAGTTTATTTTTTCACGCGGGTTGGGAAACGGCCGTGCGTTGTAGACGCGCTTACGCGCCTGGCCCTTTGGACCAATCACGCGGGTTGGGAAACGGCCGTGCGTTATAGACGCGCTTACGCGCCTGGCCCTTTGGACCAATGAGATTGCGTACGCGTGCTGACGCGCTCGCGCGGGAGGTTTATTTCTTCACGCGGGTTGGGAAACGGCCGTGCGTTATAGACGCGCTTACGCGCCTGGCCCTTTGGACCAATCACGCGGGTTGGGAAACAGCCGTGCGTTATAGACGCGCTTACGCGCCTGGCCCTTTGGACCAATGAAATCGCGTACGCGTGCTGACGTGCTTACGCGGCCTTTCCTCGGATTCCACGCAGACGTGCATGATTTTCACGTGCCAATTCACTCCGTATCAAGCTGGCCACGCGTTCACACACGGAAGACCACGCTCCTGCCCCGAAGGCCGGAATCCTGCCCCCCAGAGCCCCGAGCACGCTCCCACCTGCCATCTGCTGCTGCCTGACTGCCTGCTGCCCACATGCCCTGCTGTTTGCTGCCTGCACATCAGCCAGGGGTGCAGTTGCTGTGACCACCCCTGCTGGAACCAAAGACTCCCGACAGCCGTACCATCGCTCCACAGCCCAGCCCCAGGACCCAGTTGCCCACCCACTCCTGCCTCTGGGGTTGCCATGTCAGGGAGCACAACATCTGGCACGACTGGCAACCCCCGGCCAGGGAGGCAGAGGGGCACCAGCTTCAGTGCCACCGAAGTTGGTGTCCTGGTGGAGCGAGTCCTGGGGCAGTATGATGCCCTCTACGGACGGATGCGCCTCAACAAGGAAGGACGGACCAGGATCTGGACGGACATTGTGACTGCCATCAACGCAGAGGGGGTGGCAGTCCGAGAATTCCATCAAGTCAAGAAGCGCTGGGAGGACTACAGGTCCAGGACCCTGAACAAGGCCCGGCGCCTCGTGAAGGCAGTGGATGCCAAGGGGCGGCGGGGCCACTTGTCGCAAGATGAACTTCGGGTCCTGGAACGCATATCCCCAGCGCTCCATGTCCAGGTCCTTGGGAGGCAGACCCGTCTGGAGTCGAGCGGTGAGTGTACATGCATACTGATTGTAAGCTGTGTGTGTGGTGGTGTGCCAGGAGTGTGCATGTTGCACATGTCTTTGTGTGGCCATGTATAAATGTGTGTGTGCAGGGCTGTGAGACAAGCACATGTGTGCCTGTGATGTGTGAGACAAGGATGGTGCATGTGTGTGTGTGTGTGCTTGCAGTGCAAATGCTTGTGTGTGGGCACATGTGTTTGACTGTGCATGTGAGTTGGCATGCTTGTGGTGTGACACATGGATGTTGATTCCAGGTGCATTAGTCTGCAGCGTGTGCGTGTGTGTAGTTGTGAAGGGTGCAACAGTGTTGCTACATGGATGCAGGTGACACTGTCATGTTGGAGAGTGAATTGCAAATGTGACATGGATGTTCATCTCATGACTGACAGTTTGCGGAGTGGTACACATGCTTGGATGTGTGCTTTGCATGTGTGCATGTGTATTTGAGTCCGTGTGTATCATGTGATGTGTGGCTCACCTTTGTCTGCTCATGCTGCTGTATGTGAATGTATGTAGCGGGCTGTAGCAATATGGCTGTTGAATGACTCATGTGTGTGCGTTGAGGAGACAAGTGTGTTGGGGATTGTGATGCCAGGTCTGGAGTATGACAATGCCACTCTTGTACAACTGTTATGTGTGTGAGTCAATTGTACAGTGTCCTGATGCCTGTCTCCTGTCTCTCCCTGCCTGCAGCGTCATCTGATGTGGAGGGCGGAGAAGGTGCTGTGGAGCACAGCGGCAGGGATGCCACCGCCAGCCGGAGACGCAAGGCCCGGCTCCCCTCCCCTGTTGTCATCTCGTAGGGGAGTGAGGAGTCCGGTGCTGTGTCCCAGGTCGCAGCTGCCGAGGGGAGGTCCAGGAGGCGCAGGAGGAAGTTGGACTCCTCGGCAGCAGAAGGGGCAGCTGAGACCCCACAGGGTTCCGCGCCGGAAGATGGCAGGGAGTCATCCAGGTTGGTGGTGGGTTTGGTGGAGGAGGAGGCCGTGCAAGGGACTGAGATGGGGTCTGGAGGTGGGCATTCCACTGGTGCTAGTGGTGCAGCACAGGGGCAGGGACAGGAGGCAGCACAGGCCGCCGCGGAGGTGCCTGTGTGTAATCCTGTCCCCGGTCCTGTGTCTGCATCATCTTGCACCAGCAGGGTTGCCCACGTCCGGACCCATTCTCAGGGAGACCAGGCTGTGTTCCTCCATACACTGGGCCTTGTTCCGACCCCCTCCTCACCTGAACCCCCTATGCGCCAGTCGTCCTCCGTGCCATCTTCCTACCCACCTGTCACCTGGGTGCCCTGTGGAGCTGCCTCTGACGATGGGGCCAGGCTGGTGGAGGACACATCCCTGCCCCAGTCGGGAGTCGTGAGTCCAGCAGGGGTGGCCACCGCAACAACAGCACCCCAAACAATGGAGGATGTGCAGGCAGCAGGTGTCAGGGCACCGGCACCAGCACGTCAGCAGCAGGAGGAAGAAGGTGGGAGCCTTGATGGCTCGGGGCCATCACCATCAGAGGGGCAGGCATCAGCCGGAGGGCAGGAGGACCCTGGACGTCAAGTGGCTTCCGTGTGGCAGCGGTTGGGCCATGCCATAGATGCGGAGCGGCGGCGGGCGGAAGAGGCGCGGCTCGCTATGGTCAGGGCGGAGAACTCCATGCGGAGGGCCCTGAGGCGGGCCGAGTGCCTCGAGGCCATCCGCAGGGAGTTGGAGGTGGGTACATCGGCGTCCCTGCGGACCCTCGGGGCTGTGGAACGGGGCCGCCTCCGGGACATCGAGCGGGAGTTCGATGATGCCCTGGCCCGGAACAACAATCAGTGAGCCGCAGGACTTGCCCGCCGCCTTTGTATATAGTTCTGTAGTTTAGTTGTAGTTAGGTTTCCTTTGTTTTAATGTTATTATTTGGTTGCCAAAGGACAATGCACCACATTTTTGTATATAGACATTTTCTTACTTAGTGTAAATAGTTAGGTTTCATTTATTAGGGCTCATGGACCCGGATCATCATGTTGATAGTTTGAGGGATGTTAATATTTGTTTTAATTTTTCACATGAGGCAATGTGTTTCTTCTTTCATTTGTACTTGGATTTAATTTTGGACTTTGACTTTGGACCCCTATTTTACTTTATTTTTGTTAATTAGTGTTCCTGATTTTTTTGGTTGTACTTTTTTATTATTTAGTTTGCATTGCATGTTTATTGTTATTTTTTATTTTTACCATCCTTGTTTATTTTTAATACATTTTCATTTGATCCTTCAATGTGTTGTATCATCTCATTGCTTTCATGCATGACATGTGGGGTGTTTGGACATTCACTTGCAACATCTGTGTGTGACAGACATGTGTTCATTCATATGATTTACATTGGGTGTGTCACATGTCATTGTGTTTGATATGTGGGTGGATGGGATAGTTGTTTGGGAATTCTTGCAGGGCAGACTGTCCATTACGGTCATGATTGTGTGGGGTTGTGACCCAGGTGAAGGTGGACATGGATGGTACATGGGTGGGGGCCTTCTGGTAGGTGCCCCTGACTGCGGGGGGGGTGGGGGTGGTGGTAGACATGGGTGGGGGCCTTCTGGCAGGTGCCCCTGACTGCGGGGGGGTGGGGGTGGTGGTAGACATGGGTGGGGGCCTGCTGGAAGGTGCCCCTGACTGCTGGGGGGGTGGGGGTGGTGGGAGGCATGGGTGGGGGCCTGGTGGAGGCTGCCCCTGCACTGCTGGGGGGTGGGGCTGGTGGGTGACATGAGTGGGGGCCTGGTGGAGGGTGCCCCTGGTGGCGGGGGGGTGGGGGTGATAGGGGACATGAGTGGGGGCCTGGTGGAGGCTGCCCCTGGTGGCAGGAGGGTGGGGGTGGTGGGAGACATGAGTGGGGGCCTGGTGGAGGCTGCCCCTGGTGGCGGGGGGGTGGGGGTGGTGGGGGGCATGGGTGGGGGCCTGGTGGAGGCTGCCCCTGGTGGCGGGGGGGTGGGGGTGGTGGGAGACATGAGTGGGGGCCTGGTGGAGGGTGCCCCTGCACTGCTGGGGGGTGGGGGTGCAGGGGGACATGAGTGGGGGCCTGGTGGAGGGTGCCCCTGGTGGCGGGGGGGTGGGGGTGATAGGGGACATGAGTGGGGGCCTGGTGGAGGCTGCCCCTGGTGGCGGGAGGGTGGGGGTGGTGGGAGACATGAGTGGGGGCCTGGTGGAGGCTGCCCCTGGTGGCGGGGGGGTGGGGGTGGTGGGGGGCATGGGTGGGGGCCTGGTGGAGGCTGCCCCTGGTGGCGGGGGGGTGGGGGTGCAGGGGGACATGAGTGGGGGCCTGGTGGAGGTTGACCCTGCACTGCTGGGGGGTGGGGGTGGTGGGAGACATGAGTGGGGGCCTGGTGGAGGGTGCCCCTGCACTGCTGGGGGGTGGGGGTGGTGGGAGACATGGGTGGGGGCCTGGTGGAGGCTGCCCCTGGTGGCGGGGGGGTGGGGGTGGTGGGAGACATGAGTGGGGGCCTGGTGGAGGGTGCACATGGTGACTGGGGGGGTGGGGGTGGTGGGTGACATGAGTGGGGGCCTGGTGGAGGGTGCCCCTGCACTGCTGGGGGGTGGGGGTGCAGGGGGACATGAGTGGGGGCCTGGTGGAGGGTGCCCCTGGTGGCGGGGGGGTGGGGGTGATAGGGGACATGAGTGGGACATAAATGGGGGCCTGCTGGCAGGTGCCCCACAGTGCTGGGGGGTGGGGGTGGTGGGAGGCATGAGTGGGACATGGGTGGGGGCCTGCTGGCAGGTGCCCCACAGTGCTGGGGGGTGGGGGTGGTGGGAGGCATGAGTGGGACATAAGTGGGGGCCTGCTGGCAGGTGCCCCATGACTGCTGGGGGGTGGGTGTGGTGGGAGGCATGAGTGGGACATAAGTGGGGGCCTGCTGGCAGGTGCCCCACAGTGCTGGGGGGTGGGTGTGGTGGGAGGCATGAGTGGGACATGGGTGGGGGCCTGCTGGCAGGTGCCCCACAGTGCTGGGGGGTGGGTATGGTGGGAGGCATGAGTGGGACATGGGTGGGGGCCTGCTGGCAGGTGCCCCACAGTGCTGGGGGGTGGGGGTGGTGGGAGGCATGAGTGGGACATGGGTGGGGGCCTGGTGGAGGGTGCCCCATGACTGCTGGGGGGTGGGAGTCATGAGCAGGTGTGCAGGGTAATCCCCTGTGGTGTGGACTGCATGCAGGGGACATGGAGGCTGTACAGGGAAGACCTGTGAAGACCCAACGATCGGAGTAGCGTGTTCAACTATCCACGCCCCCCTGAAATGGACGTAGCCTGGGATTTCGCGTGTGAAACGTTCCCGCGCACCCCTGAAATGGAAGTAGCCTGGGATTTCGCGTGTGAAACTTCCCCGCGCACCCCTGTAATGGACGTACCCTGGCTTTTCGCGTGTGGGACTTCCCGCGCACCCCTGGAATTCCCGTAGCCTAGCTTTTCGCGTGTGAAACTTCCCGCGCACCCCTGTAATGGACGTACCCTGGCTTTTCGCGTGTGGGACTTCCCGCGCACCCCTGGTATTCCCGTAGCCTAGCTTTTCGCGTGTGAAACTTCCCGCGAACCCCTGTAATGGACAAACCCTGGCTTTTCGCGTGTGGGACTTCCCGCGCACCCCTGCAATTCCCGTAGCCTAGCTTTTCGCGTGTGAAACTTCACGCGCACCCCTGTAATGGACGTACCCTGGCTTTTCGCGTGTGGGACTTCCCGCGCACCCCTGGAATTCCCGTAGCCTAGCTTTTCGCGTGTGAAACTTCCCGCGCACCCCTGTAATGGACGTACCCTGGCTTTTCGCGTGTGGGACTTCCCGCGCACCCCTGGTATTCCCGTAGCCTAGCTTTTCGCGTGTGAAACTTCCCACGCACCCCTCTAATGGACGTACCCTGGCTTTTCGCGTGTGGGACTTCCCGCGCACCCCTGCAATTCCCGTAGCCTAGCTTTTCGCGTGTGAAACTTCACGCGCACCCCTGTAATGGACGTACCCTGGCTTTTCGCGTGTGGGACTTCCCGCGCACCCCTGGTATTCCCGTAGCATAGCTTTTCGCGTGTGAAACTTCCCGCGAACCCCTGTAATGGACGTACCCTGGCTTTTCGCGTGTGGGACTTCCCGCGCACCCCTGGTATTCCCATAGCCTAGCTTTTCGCGTGTGAAACTTCCCGCGCACCCCTGTAATGGACGTACCCTGGCTTTTCGCGTGTGGGACTTCCCGCGCACCCCTGGTATTCCCGTAGCCTAGCTTTTCGCGTGTGAAACTTCACGCGCACCCCTGTAATGGACGTACCCTGGCTTTTCGCGTGTGGGACTTCCCGCGCACCCCTGGAATTCCCGTAGCCTAGCTTTTCGCGTGTGAAACTTCCCGCGCACCCCTGTAATGGACGTACCCTGGCTTTTCGCGTGTGGGACTTCCCGCGCACCCCTGGAATTCCCGTAGCCTAGCTTTTCGCGTGTGAAACTTCCCGCGCACCCCTGAAATGGACGTAGCCTGGGATTTGACGTGTGAAACTTCCCGCGCACCCTTGAAAATCGCATGGGCCGCTTGCCGTGATGGTCCAGGGTTAGCGCAGCCCCTTGCGCTGGTTTGGGATTTTTATGAGATTTCCCAGCGCAAGGGGCGTTCCTGGGGGCGTAACTGGCGCTGCAGCGAGTCGCTGCGCCACTGTGCGCCACGGCTGCCTGGGGAAGCTAAAATCCATGAATACGCTGTGCGCCGGATTCGGTTTTGGCGCACGCGGCTGGCGCAGACTATCGCACGCGCACGCTGTGCGCCAGCCGCGTGCGCTACTTGTGCGCTGAATTCTATGAATTACCCTGTGTGTGTAGTGAAGATGGCAGAAGTGGAGAAAGTCAGGGTGTTGGTGCTCGGAGATATGTTTGTGCATGGTTTACAACAGTATGCTCAATGCAGGCATGTTGCAAAGAATTTTGATGTTAAAGGAGTGGTGGTCGTGGGGAGCACTGTGCCTGATTGCAATGTACAGGGAATTGTACAAGTTTGTGAAGATATGGGCAGGATCAACAGTCCCCATGTGGTAGTTTTGCACTATGGTGCTTTCCGTTTGGGCTATGTCAGTGCCCCTACTTTGTTGGCAGATTTGGAACACTTGGTTCAAGCAGTAATGAACATCCTTCCAAATGCCAAAGTAATTTTTTCTGGATTACTACCTAGGGCAATATGGGACAATAGTTCAGTTTTTTGTCCTCAGCAAAACATTGTTAGGTGTGTCATCAACCGAGGCATGTGTGCCTTCATGCTTAGAGCTGGTATGTTCTTTTGTAATAATGAGAATATTGATGCCAGTAATGCTGTTAATTTTAAAGAAGATGGCACTTCTTTATCTTTTACGGGAAATGCCTTTCTATTTTGGAATGTAAGGGTTGCTTTGGAGAAGGTTATGTGAAGATTTTAGGAGTAAAGTAAGAAAAAAAAGCAAGAAAAAAAATACAAAATAACAGGTGTCTGTCAAGCATCTGTAAAAAACCCAAAAAAAAGGCTCTTTTCAGAGCCAACTTCAAAGGGGAAATGGGGCACACTATTTAAATTTACATTCACCACGCTCAGATTTTCGATATGTCCACGGACATGGCGGTAGTCCGCGGACATGAAAATCACTACGAGGGAGTTAGTATGTTCTATGTTACATGTATATGAAGTCAGGGATATTATGGTTAAATTGTGCTACTAAAAACCTATGAAATTCAGTAAAAAAACTTTGTTAAAGGGACGTTATGGTTAAGTTGCGCTACTAAAAAACTATGAAATTCAGTGAAAAAACTTTGTTAAAGGGACGTTATGGTTCAAAGTAAAACCGAAAAACCCCTGAAATTTGGCAGTTATGGTAACATAAGCAACCATAACTCGCGCCACCGTGCACTGCTAACCCAAGACATCAAAGATGACATCACAAATGTCATTGAAGACATCACTGATTACATCACATGTGCATTTACTTTTCATAAAAACTCTGTACAAGGGATTCTTATAATGCTGACCAAAAACTGTCAAGGATCATTGGGATAAATATCATGAGCTAATTAGTGCATTAAGCAATGCATTGATATAAATAGCATTCTATTATGAAGTTCTATCCAGTATACTAAGCTACTCATGCAGAAACATAGGCAGTGTGTGCAGCATACATGATGAAGGTGCCATATTCATAATCTTGCCATGTTGAATAGTGAAATGATAACTGCTTTCTTATTAGAGTTTTGCGTACTGTGAAACATGTAATAAGTAGATAATAAAACCCACTTAATACATAATTATTACAGACAAAACACAGAGACAACAACACATACAAATATGAGTATATACAGGGACAGTGAAGTAAACAAAAAAGCAGAAGTAGTAGCAGAAAGAGTTCATAACCTAACTGATTGTCTTTATGCAGAGAAACTATTGCTCTGTTTCAAAGCTGCTACTTACCATATGTATGTGTATCACATGATGTGACTGCACCCAAAGGAAAGGAGAGTGAGTATAATGTATACAAATATGAGCATATACAGGGAAGGTAGAGTAATAAAAATAAAACTATCAGAAAGTGCTGATAACCCTAATGATTATCTTCATGCACAGAAAGGATTGCTCTTTTTCAAGCCTGTGTCTTCCGCTATGTATATATTTCATATGATGTGACTTGACCCTAAGTCTACAAATATAGTACCTTTTCAATTTTTACTTCCTGACTGTTACTGAAGAAAACTATGTGGCCTAGATATGTCAGTAAAGGGAAAAAAGGGAGAGCCAGACATGTGATGTCATCAGTGATGTCATCAATGAGATTTGTGATGTCATCTTTGATGTCCTGGGTGTTAGTGTTAGCAGTGCATGGTGGCGCGAGTTATGGTTGCTTATCTTACCATAACTGCCGAATTATAGGGGTTTTTCGGTTTTACTTTGAACCATAACGTCCCATTAACAAAGTTTTTTCACTGAATTTCATAGGTTTTTAGTAGCGCAACTTAACCATAACGTCCCTTTAACAATGTTTTTTTACTGAATATATATATATATGCTTGCTGCAATCCATTCACTACAAAGCCAGCCTTAAGATTACTTTGTCTGCTTGTGTTTCTTTTGCATCTCTACATGTGTAAAATGACTTGATATCTTCATCTGTTTCTGTGGCATGAGCTTCTTCACCATGATCCCAAGATTTCACTTATCCTTGATACTTTCTTGATGCCTTATAGAATATCTGCATTCTCTGGTCTCTGCTTCTCTTCTAGGTACGTCATCTCAGTTCTGCGTGACATATACCGGCGATGGTTGATGAAGTTACCATTCGTCCTTGCCGTTTATTGGCTCTGCTTCTTCAGGGATTTCATTCAAATGACCATCATATTTTCTTGTATGCAGGTATGGTTTTCTCATTGGGAACCTTGCCTCCAGGAGTCTCTTTTCTGTCAGTATTTTCACTGGTACCGCACAGAGTCCATACTCTGCCCTTTATTGGTTCAACTGTTCTGTGTACGTAGCATACTCTGGTTTAAAGCATACTGTAACGCTCACATGGTATCCACGGGGATGCCACCCAATTTAGCTGGACAGCTTCCGACCTTGGACCCACTCCCTTGGACTCTTGTTCGACTGAGGACCAGGTCTGAAAACACAGGAGTTTAGGTTTTAGCTTATTGTCTCCTTTAGCCCGGAGCCCACCTCCCTTGTGGATCCAACAACCCCTTAGTGCTCTCCTCACCTTGTTTTTTTGGTATGGTGCACTCTCCGTCCTGCTGTTCTGTGCAGGGGTGCGTTGTGGATGGGCACGTTGCAACCTAGTTGCTTCACTGGTGCGGGCCCCTTAGAGTCCAGACCTGCTGCGACTCAGATCGTCAGGTAAGGTGGTAGCTTGTCCTTCATTTGTAATCGCCCCTATTGATGTCTTTCCTTCTTTCTTAGGTGCAGAAGGAGCTCTGGTGATGCCGTGCTGCCTGGTGCTGTGCACGAGATGGTAAGTGAAAGCGCGGAGCGCAGCGCTATGTGCTTTTCTTGTGCTAACCTGTCTGTTGTTCCTTTCTTGCAGGCCGCCGTGATGTTCCGGACTGTATGTTGCCGAGAAGATGGAGATCGGTGAGTAAAGTGTTGCTCGAATCGCCTTCTAGCACTTATGCGTGTTAATCGGCATTGTCTTTCTTCTTGCAGGTCATTGAAAGACCCGGAATGGACATGGACCAAAAGCAAGTCAAATTCAGATAAGCGTGCGCCTTTTGGTTGTTTTTTCAATATTGAAGAATAAACGCTTACTAATTCTGCTTTTCTGTTCTTCACAGGTTGCAGCTTCCAAGAGAGAGAGAGCATTCGCCGAGATGCTGGATGTTTGGGATTCTGGAGCGGATGACAGAAGCAGGGCTCACTAATAGGTAAGTGAATACTAACAGTGTTCTTGTTCTTGCAGGTATCGGGCCCGGGATGCAGAGGAAGATCCGACAGACCGCGGTGTGCATCACGCTGCGACCAGCAGAGTAATGCAAAGCGTGTTCTCCGGCTTGGCGTGGCTTATATAGCCTGCAGGTATCCCAGGTGCCCCCAGGCCAGACCACACCCTAAATGCTAGACCGCATGGCTCAGTTCTGGAACGGAGCCATGCGGGGGATCCATGTTGTGAAAATGCCATTGTGAGTTCCAGTTCTCCAATTTCCCATATGAGCCTTACCCCAAAGGCACCAGGACTGACTCCAAGAGAGTCTTGGGGGAAATGATGGGGTCCTTGGGGCCATGATGGAAGACCGTGGTGCAGCCCAGGTGGCCTGACTGCCAATGCCAGGGGCAGGGCTCATGGCACATACAGGTAAAAGGGGCGGGACGGTTGAGGTAGGGGTACTTGGCTCCTCCTCTACAAGAGAGAGCAGGTAAATGCTGTTAAGTACATTTCACATACTTAGTGACCATTTAGTTGCTGTGCGGTCAATAGTTATTTTATAAATTGCATTCTGTCGCTTAACCACCACCCGATTACACATTTATATCAATTGTTGCCATCTCTGTGTGGCGAACAACCACTAATTTGTCCTTCAAGTTAGTGTTTATTAAATTCATGCTGGTAAAATATAGAATAAGATTAGCGTGCTTATTGCCGTGATTAGTGTTATTAAAGCTACTCATGTGCCTGTAAATCCACCCTCAATAGTGCCGTGAGACACTGACCTTCATGCGCGTTTGCGTGAAAAAGTAGCTGTGGAACTGCGTGTAACTTCTGCAAAGAATAGCATAATTAACATCGTCGGATTCCTTCGCGTTCACCCTTTTGGTTAAATAATATATCTTCACATCGCTTACCATCAGAGACTCACAGGCCGATTCATGGAATAATTAGCGCGGCGCAAGTGGGCAAAAACGTGCGAATCGCAGTGGAATTGCGAAAATCGCAGTGCAAGTGCGATAATCGCACGAAAAGCAGCGCACATCGATTCATGGAAGGGCGTGCGCGAAAAAACCATCTGATGTGCGCTAAAAAAGTGTGCGGCGCACGTTGGCGCACAGGCCATCTAACGGCGTGCGCCAGGCCACAGCGAAAATCGCACAGGCCACAGTGAAAATCGCACATAGCGCGGCGCACGCAACAAAAGTAGGCGGAACACGGGGCGTAACACTCGGAATGGGGAACAACTTGCCAAAATGTGGGCGTCACGGGGGAAGTACAGGGTGCAAGTGCGCGGAACGCCCACACGCTCGCCTACAACACGTATTCGTGGAATCGAATAGGGCAAAACAGCGCACGGTCAAACCAGCGCACAGGCACAAACACGACCGCCACAAGAAAGCAGGCGGTAGCGTCCCTGCGCCTGTAAAAAATGTGCGCCAAAAGGTGCGCCAACAAATAGCACCTATATACAGCTATGATGAATGTCCTATACTGTGGCCCTCCAGGACAAATGACATGCAAAGGGGTACCCACAAACACGGACACCCGCTGACTGAAAAATAACGTGTGCGTGTATTTCGGGGGTGCACGGGAAGTTTCACACATGAATTGGCTGGGTACGTGGATTCCAGGGGTGCGCGGGAAGTTCCACACGCGATTTGGCTGGGTACGTGGATTTCAGGGTGCGCGGGAAGTTCCACATGCGATTTGGCCGGGTACGTGGATTTCAGGGGTGCGCGTGAAGTTCAACACGTGATTTGGCCGGGTACGTGGATTTCAGGGTGCGCGGGAAGTTCCACACGCGATTTGGCTGGGTACGTGGATTTCAGGGGTGCGCGGGAAGTTCCACACGCGATTTGGCTGGGTACGTGGATTTCAGGGGTGCGCGGGAAGTTCAACACGCGATTTGGCCGGGTACGTGGATTTCAGGGGTGCGCGGGAAGTTCAACACGCGATTTGGCTGGGTACGTGGATTTCAGGGGTGCGCGGGAAGTTCCACACGCGATTTGGCCGGGTACGTGGATTTCAGGGGTGCGCGGGAAGTTCAACACGCGATTTGGCTGGGTAAGTGGATTTCAGGGGTGCGCGTGAAGTTTCACACGCGATTTGGCTGGTTACGTGGATTCCAGGGGTGCGCGGGAAGGTTCACACGCGATTTGGCTGGGTACGTGTATTTCGGTGTTGCGGGGGAATGCTACACGTGATGTGGCCAGGTGGGTCCCCCCAGGTGTTCCCTCTACACCCTCCACGGCCCCTGCAGGCAGCCCACACCACAGGGTACTACCCTGCACCCCTGCTCATGTCCCACAGGCAACCCATCCACCATGGCCATGCCCACCAGCCAACCCACATGTCACCTTGCACCACTGATCACCAACACATGTCTCCCACCACCCCCACCCCCCAGCCACCAAGGACACCCTCCACCAGCCCCCACTCATGTCTCCCACCACCCCCACCCCCCAGCCACCAGGGGCACCCTCCACCAGGCCCCCACCCATGTCTCCCACCACCCCCTACCCCCCAGCAGTCAGGGGCAGCCTCCACCAGGCCCCCACTCATGTCTCCCACCAACCCCACCCCCCAGCAGTCAGGGGCAGCCTCCACCAGGCCCCCACACATGTCTCCCACCACCCCCACCCCCCAGCCACCAGGGGCACCCTCCACCAGGCCCGCACTCATGTCTCCCACCACCCCCACCCCCCAGCCACCAGGGGCACCCTCCACCAGGCCCCCACTCATGTCCCCTATTACCCCCACCCCCCAGCAGTCAGGGGCAGCCTCCACCAGGCCCCCACTCATGTCCCCTATTACCCCCACCCCCCCCGCAGTGCAGGGGCACCCTCCACCAGGCCCCCACTCATGTCTCCCATCACCCCCACCCCCCAGCCACCAGGGGCAGCCTCCACCAGGCCCCCACTCATGTCTCCCACCACCCCCACCCCCCAGCAGTCAGGGGCAGCCTCCACCAGGCCCCCACTCATGTCCCCTATTACCCCTACCCCCCCCGCAGTGCAGGGGCACCCTCCACCAGGCCCCCACTCATGTCTCCCACCACCCCCACCCCCCAGCCACCAGGGGCACCCTCCACCAGGCCCCCACCCATGTCACCCACCACCCCCACCCCCCAGCAGTCAGGGGCAGCCTCCACCAGGCCCCCACTCATATCCCCTATTACCCCAACCCCCCAGCAGTCAGGGGCAGCCTCCACCAGGCCCCCACTCATGTCTCCCACCACCCCCACACCCCAGCCACCAGGGGCAGCCTCCACCAGGCCCCCACTCATGTCCCCTATTACCCCCACCCCCCCGCAGTGCAGGGGCAGCCTCCACCAGGCCCCCACTCATGTCTCCCACCACCCCCACCCCCCAGCAGTCAGGGGCAGCCTCCACCAGGCCCCCACTCAGGTCTCCCACCACCCCCCACCCCCCAGCCACCAGGGGCACCCTCCACCAGGCCCAAACCCATGTCACCCACCACCCCCACCCCCCAGCAGTCAGGGGCAGCCTCCACCAGGCCCCCACTCATGTCTCCCACCACCCCCACCCCCCAGCAGTCAGGGGCAGCCTCCACCAGGCCCCCACCCATGTCACCCACCACCCCCACCCCCTAGCAGTCAGGGGCAGCCTCCACCAGGCCCCCACTCATGTCCCCTATTACCCCCACCCCCCAGCAGTCAGGGGCAGCCTCCACCAGGCCCCCACTCATGTCTCCCACCACCCCCACCCCCCAGCCACCAGGGGCAGCCTCCACCAGGCCCCCACTCATGTCCCCTATTACCCCCACCCCCCCGCAGTGCAGGGGCAGCCTCCACCAGGCCCCCACTCATGTCTCCCACCACCCCCACCCCCCAGCAGTCAGGGGCAGCCTCCACCAGGCCCCCACTCAGGTCTCCCACCAACCCCCAGCCACCAGGGGCACCCTCCACCAGGCCCCCACCCATGTCTCCCATCACCCCCACCCCCCAGCCACCAGGGGCACCCTCCACCAGGCCCCCACTCATGTCTCCCACCACCACCAGCCACCAGGGGCACCCTCCACCAGGCCCCCACTCATGTCCCCTATTACCCCCACCCCCCAGCAGTCAGGGGCAGCCTCCACCAGGCCCCCACTCATGTCCCCTATTACCCCCACCCCCCCGCAGTGCAGGGGCACCCTCCACCAGGCCCCCACTCATGTCTCCCACCACGCCCACCCCCCAGCCACCAGGGGCAGCCTCCACCAGGCCCCCACTCATGTCTCCCACCACCCCCACCCCCCAGCAGTCAGGGGCAGCCTCCACCAGGCCCCCACTCATGTCCCCTATTACCCCTACCCCCCCCCCGCAGTGCAGGGGCACCCTCCACCAGGCCCCCACTCATGTCTCCCACCACCCCCACCCCCCAGCCACCAGGGGCAGCCTCCACCAGGCCCCCACTCATGTCTCCCACCACCCCCACCCCCCAGCCACCAGGGACAGCCTCCACCAGGCCCCCACTCATGTCTCCCACCACCCCCACCCCCCAGCAGTCAGGGGCAGCCTCCACCAGGCCCCCACTCATGTCTCCCACCACCCCCCACCCCCAGCCACCAGGGTCACCCTCCACCAGGCCCCCACCCATGTCACCCACCACCCCCACCCCCCAGCAGTCAGGGGCAGCCTCCACCAGGCCCCCACTCATGTCCCCTATTACCCCAACCCCCCAGCAGTCAGGGGCAGCCTCCACCAGGCCCCCACTCATGTCTCCCACCACCCCCACCCCCCAGCCACCAGGGGCAGCCTCCACCAGGCCCCCACTCATGTCCCCTATTACCCCCACCCACCCGCAGTGCAGGGGCAGCCTCCACCAGGCCCCCACTCATGTCTCCCACCACCCCACCCCCCAGCAGTCAGGGGCAGCCTCCACCAGGCCCCCACTCAGGTCTCCCACCACCCCCCACCCCCCAGGGGCACCCTCCACCAGGCCCCCACCCATGTCACCCACCACCCCCACCCCCCAGCAGTCAGGGGCAGCCTCCACCAGGCCCCCACTCATGTCTCCCACCACCCCCACCCCCCAGCAGTCAGGGGCAGCCTCCACCAGGCCCCCACCCATGTCACCCACCACCCCCACCCCCCAGCAGTCAGGGGCAGCCTCCACCAGGCCCCCACTCATGTCCCCTATTACCCCCACCCCCCAGCAGTCAGGGGCAGCCTCCACCAGGCCCCCACTCATGTCTCCCACGACCCCCACCCCCACCCCCCAGCCACCAGGGGCAGCCTCCACCAGGCCCCCACTCATGTCCCCTATTACCCCCACCCCCCCGCAGTGCAGGGGCAGCCTCCACCAGGCCCCCACTCATGTCTCCCACCACCCCCACCCCCCAGCAGTCAGGGGCAGCCTCCACCAGGCCCCCACTCAGGTCTCCCACCAACCCCCAGCCACCAGGGGCACCCTCCACCAGGCCCCCACCCATGTCTCCCACCACCCCCACCCCCCAGCCACCAGGGGCAGCCTCCACCAGGCCCCCACCCATGTCTCCCACCACCCCCACCCCCCAGCCACCATGGGCACCCTCCACCAGGCCCCCAAGCCCCCAACTCATGTCTCCCACCACCCCCACCCCCCAGCCACCAGGGGCACCCTCCACCAGGCCCCCACTCATGTCCCCTATTACCCCCACTCCCCAGCAGTCAGGGGCAGCCTCCACCAGGCCCCCACTCATGTCCCCTATTAACCCCACCCCCGCAGTGCAGGGGCACCCTCCACCAGGCCCCCACTCATGTCTCCCACCACCCCCACCCCCCAGCCACCAGGGGCAGCCTCCACCAGGCCCCCACTCATGTCTCCCACCACCCCCACCCCCCAGCCACCAGGGGCAGCCTCCACCAGGCCCCCACTCATGTCTCCCACCACCCCCACCCCCCAGCAGTCAGGGGCAGCCTCCACCAGGCCCCCACTCATGTCTCCCACCACCCCCACCCCCCAGCAGTCAGGGGCAGCCTCCCCCAGGCCCCCACTCAGGTCTCCCACCACCCCCCACCCCCCAGCCACCAGGGGCACCCTCCACCAGGCCCCCACCCATGTCACCCACCACCCCCACCCCCCAGCAGTCAGGGGCAGCCTCCACCAGGCCCCCACTCATGTCCCCTATTACCCCCACCCTCCCCGCAGTGCAGGGGCACCCTCCACCAGGCCCCCACTCATGTCTCCCACCACCCCCACCCCCCAGCCGTGCAATTTGCCTGGGTACGTGTACTTCGGGGTGCGTGTGAACTTCCACACGCGATTTGCCTGGGTACGTGTATTACTGGGGGTGCGCGTGAACTTCCACACGCGATTTGCCTGGGTACGTGTACTTCGGGGTGCGCGTGAACTTCCACACGCGATTTGCCTGGGTACGTGTATTACTGGGGGTGCGCATGAACTTCCACACGCGATTTGCCTGGGTACGTGTACTTCGGGGTGCGCGTGAACTTCCACACGCGATTTGCCTGGGTATGTGTATTACTGGGGGTGCGCGTGAACTTCCACACGCGATTTGCCTGGGTACGTGTACTTCGGGGTGCGCGTGAACTTCCACACGCGATTTGCCTGGGTATGTGTATTACTGGGGGTGCGCGTGAACTTCCACACGCGATTTGCCTGGGTACGTGTACTTCGGGGTGCGCGTGAACTTCCACACGCGATTGGGCCTGTGAGAGTGGGTCACATGTATTCCAGGGGTGGGCGGGAATATTTACCTGCGACTGTGCCTGTGAGAGCGTGCTACGTGTATTCCTGGTGTGGGCGGGAAGATTCACACGTTCGCCTACGACGAGCCGAAAAAGGGTCCAATCCTGACACACGTACGCCAGCATGAAGCAGGCGTACGTCGACCCGCGCAGCATAAAAGTGCGCGAAAAACACAAACAAGCTCATACGCCAGGATGAATATACCATTCCTAGCAGCAGTGGCCGTGGGTTACCAAAGGAGGAGGAGGAGGATAGTGAGGGCCCGAATTTTCACTCCCAGAACAAGCCTTTTTGGGATGCCTGATGACCAGGTGTATGGGAGGTACAGGTTTCCCCCACACATAATACTGGACCTGGTCAGTGTGTGGGAGGATGACCTCACATCACCCACCCTGTGCTCCCAAGCACTCAGCCCCCTGGAGAAGGTCCTCAATGTACTGCACTTCTTGGCCACAGGATCATTTCAGCGGACAAGTGCCATAGTGGGTGGGGTGTCACAGGCCACGCAGTCACGCTGCCTACACCAGGTCTTGAACATCATCACTGCACGCCCATCAGTCCGTAGGCACATATACCTGCCCAGGACACCTGCAGAAAGGCAGGCTGCCACCCTTGATTTCTGCGGTGTGGCACAATTTCCAAAAGTGCTAGGTGCCATTGACTGCACCCATGTGGCACTACGTCCCCCCAGGGCATCTGAGCACATCTATAGGAACCGCAAGCACTGGCATTCCATCAACGTGCAGGTAGTATGTAATGCTAAGGGAATCATCACCTCAGTATATGCCAACTATCCAGGGTCCACCCACGACAGCTTCATTTACCGAATGTCTACCCTAAGCCGGGACCTCGAAGCTGGGCGGCATGGTGACACATGGCTGCTTGGTGAGTATGAATGCCACTGCACATGCATGCGTGTCAGATGCAGAGTTATGTCACTACCACACTAATAATACCCATCACCTCCTCACCAGGGGACAGTGCCTACCCTCTGAGCACCCACATGATGACGCCAATTCGGAACCCCATCACGCCTCCAGAGGTAAGATACAACACAGCCCATATTGCAACCCGGGCATAGTGGAGCGCACATTCGGAGTGCTCAAGTCACTCTTTCGCTCCCTTGACCGGTCTGGCAGGCAGCTGTTATATGCGCCCCCAGTAGTGTGCAGGATCATAGTGGCAGCATGTGTCCTGCACAATGTTGCAACATGCCGGGGCCTGGCCGTGGACATGGTGGTGCCCCCACATCCCCAACCACATGCACGCCCGCTGCGCATGGGAGGGGAGAGGGCACGGGGTGAGGCAGCCCGTACGCAGCTGGTGGCTAATTACTTCACATAGAAATCACACCCCAGTGGAGTGCACACAGGCCTGGCACATACCATCTGATAAGCAATGATGACTCGACCTGACAATTAAGACAAACAAAGGGACTGTCAACTGTCAGAACCATAGCAGCCTGAGATTGTTCATGTGGAAGTGTCACAATGTGTGCATCCCTACCTACACAAACACCACCAATGCAGTGTCATGAAAGGACACTTCCATGCTGCAGAAATGAATACCCACTTGCAAAATACTACATGATAACAGTGCCATGTCACCCACCCCCTCCACGGCACGGCCACACAACACACCATGGCATGTCATGCAATGTGAGAGGGAAGAAATTAATCCTAACAACATGCCCCGAGTGTCAGCAGCCACAGTGTCCCTAATGGAAACCTGTCCACACATGAAATGCTCACAGTAATGCAGGACCTACAGCCCACATTACCAAATACTTACCAATAATACCAATAACCTACACAACCTCCAACCCACCTTAAACATGACATTACAGAACTAAAAATTAGCTAGCCTCACCACCTGATGATGACAGCCCTCCGAACACTTGCAGGTATACAGTGTTAGCGCCACGCAAGAGTGTAGGTGCACTGCTTACAACATGGACTCCAGTTCCAAGGTGGACCGCATTGTGAAGACATGAGGAATGGACCTGCAAATATGGAGGATGAGATGGATGCAGAGGCACATGTAAATACACCACGCAGTGTACAATACAACAACAATATGCACTATGAATGTATACACAGTATTGACTACAGTCTGCCCACACAGCTCATGGGAGTCCAATGTCACCATGTACGTCAATGTCACTTGGGCACACCCTTTGCAAGCCCATGGAAACGGGAAGCAGGAGGGGTGTGTGTGACAAAAACCCAAGCATCTGAACCAAATCCATGACAAGCCTGCATGTGCCCAGCCACAATGCAGCGTATGCCCACGGGAGCCACACAAGGCAACACACTGTCCCAAAAAAAAAAAAAAAAAAAATCAAAAATGGCCATTAATGGGCCCGTGGGGGTTGGGGAGGCCACCCAGGAGGTCCGAGGACAGGGTGCACACCAAAACCCACCTGTGTGGATCTTGCGAAAAAAAAACACCTCCATGGGCTCATGGCCCACACGGCTACCCTATTGTGGGAGTATCACTGCTGTCGCTATTCTCACACTGTGCAGCTGCATCCGGAGGTGGTGGCACTATGGGAGGCAGCCCACGCAAGGCCCTAGTCTGTTCCTCCATGGCTGCAAGCATGCGGGTGTGGTAGGTCAATTCTGGAGGATGAGTGTGCGGAGGTCCCCATGCAACAACTCACGGGATGCCCGGACCTCCGCCCTAGTTGCCTGCATCTCAGCTGAGAGCGTATGGGTGAGACGCTCCAGCTGCTGTTCTGTCCTTCGGTCTATTGAAGCCTCAAGCTCAACAAGAGTCATCCTGAGGTGAAGGAGTTCCAGCCTCAGGGCTTCCCTGTGGCCCTGGGACTCTATGGAGATGGCCTCCTGCAGAGTCGCCAGTGCCGCCCGCCTGTCCCTGTTGGACGCCAACATGTCCTGCCTGTGTGACTGGCAGATGGAGTCGGTTGCCTGCTGTAGTCGCTCCATCAGCCTTTCGGGGGGGACAATGGAAGTGGCCACCCTATCCATGGCCTGAGCCATCATCTCTGATGATGCTGCCTGTTGGGTTGCCATACCGTAAATGGATTGCTCCCATGCGGTATTGCCAGGTGGCGTACGGCCACCACGACGGCGGGCACCACACCTGTCTGGGGCAAGGCGAACTGCGCCTTGCTGTGCCGGCACTGCCTGAGGCTGCAGGACTGCATTCCCCCTCTGATCTGCTGGCCCAGGAAGAGGATCAGATGTCGCGGAGTGTGACCCTGCATCCGTAACCACCAAAGGCGTACCTGCCAACACTGACATCCCCATTGAGGGTTCTAACCCTGGTGCAGGTGGGTCGGACAGAACAGAATCCCTCCCAGGAACACTCACCTGCGACGGCACGTAGGTCTCATCATCCGAATCAACACCTGAGTACAGCTCGGGGGAGGTGCAGCCAGAGACACCCCTTGAGAGCACGACCTGCAGCAGTTGTGGGTTCTCGCCCACCACCACACCACGTCCCTCACTGGTGGTCGGTCGGCCCTCAGACCCCTCCTAGGTCTGCACCATCTCCACAACCCCAGCAGTATCAGGTGCGTCTTCCCCTGCAAAGACATAAAAGAAAACAAATGGAAACAGGCATTAGCACCATGGCACACAATGAGGGCTGAGAGGCTACAGAAACAGTACTTGATTGACACATGTCCCACATGACTAAAACACTCCCATGCATGCACCATCACTGCGTGTGATGGGGAGGCAGATGCCACACATTGATGACACCAAGATGGAAGATGAACACATTTGCTGCATGCTGCCTAGCAGTGCCACCACACATTGGCCAGTGATTGGCAGGTCAAATACACATGCCATCACACAGATGGCATGTACCCTAGCCATGAAGTGAAGAGGGAGAGAAGGTCACCAATTGTTCATTCAGTCCAGTTTGTTCATATGATTGATTATTTTCATTGTAATGGTTCTAATGTTTAACATGCAGCTGCCAGTCAAAAATGGTACTATAGCACAGGGACATGTCCAAACTAATCATGTCCACGAAACTGAGCCAGTCCACTGTACCATAGCCATGCCAGACATGTGACAATAGGACTGAGAAATCCCGAGTAAAAGTGGTGGTATGCAAACAATCTGCCTGAATAAGCAGAGGTAAATAAGCAACAGTGTAGTGGCAAGATGACACTCCAAGGGCAACTGGCGTGGTGTTGGGCTGGATGTCTAATGTTGGCCGAAGGGATGCTGCTATACCCAAATGCTGGTGCCAAGAATGTTTAGGAAGAGGCACATGGGTGAGCCGAACCACTGAAGGCACACACACCCTCCCCTGGCACACAAACAGTAGCCCTCCCACACACAACATGCACATGGATGACACACACATGCATGTGCACTCACCGGACAATGCCTCATAATCTGCCACTACTCCCACGCCTTGGATCTGTTCCTCCGTGACATAGGTCCCAGCAACCTGCTCATGTGGAGTGAGTTCTATGTCGTCTGCTGGAGACCCACCTCCAGTCACTAGAATTGCGGCATGACTTGAGGCCAGCTTACTCTTTGCCCTGCGCTTCAGGTCATTCCAGCGCTTGTAGCAATCATTAGCTGTGCGCCTCACGATTCCAAGGGCACTTATGATGTCCGCAATGGTCTGCCAGTGTGCCTGACGTTGTGCAGGTGTGGTCTTGGATCCTGCAACAATCACCATTTCGCGGTCATGTGCGGACACATACTCTACAAGTGCATTCAGTTCGGCCTCATTGAAGCTGGGCTTCCTTGACGGGCCGGACTGTGTAGCCGTGTCTGGGGCATCAGCCTCTACTGGACGAGCACTCTTCCTCTTCCGCTTGGAAGGTGGTGGGGATCCGGAGTGTCCTGCGCCGCTCTGGACACTAGGGGCAGGAGCGGGGGATTGCACACTCAGCATGGGAGTTGGTGCAGGCATTATCTCAAGTGTGATGGTGTCAGGGGGAATGTCAGCATGATGGACTTGGACCGACACTGTCCTGGCTGGGTGTGTGAGAGGTGGGGTGGATGGAGCCGCAGCTGCCCCTGCAGCCTCCCCAGCCTGCCTACGCGGGGCAGCAGATGACTTAGCTGCCCCTGATCCACGTGGCCTGATGACACCAACGTTCACCGGCGCACGTGGCCTAGACCTGCTGACCTGGAAGTCAGCCATGGAGAAATATGCGCGTGTGCGCGTTGGCAACACCCCCGCCAAAAGAAGAATCGTACGCTGTCTGAGGAGACAGGACAACAGTAGTAGGGAAGCTGTTTGAGGAAACAGGCCCAGGAAAAAGAGGAAAAGAGAAAAAAATGTCAGAGGTAACAGGGAGTACGAACTGGAAACGCCGTGAAGTAAATCGCGTGTGAACAGACAAGAAGTACAGATTTCACCCACTCGCTCTCCACGAAAAGCATGTACAAGGAAATGGCGTCCTACACGTACCTTTTATACACACGTCACAGACGCGCATACGCAATGAGGCCATTTCCACCAATTACGCGCTTTGACACTCGGACGTGTATCTCTTCATTTTTACACGCGCCATTCTCTACGGCCATGCGCGTGACGTCACAGCTGCGCATGGTGGCCTTTGGGCCTATGAAATGAAACTGCACGTCCGATTGTCATCGCATGTAATCGGAGGGAAGTGAGCGTACACGCGATTGGCCTGGGTACGTGTATTTCTGGGGTGCGCAGGAAGTTCCACACGCGATTGGTGGAAATCCACGTGTGCTCTGTCATCACGTGTAATGAGGGAAACACCCGCGCGCCTCACGTCACAGACGCGCTCACGCGCTAAGGGCCTTTGGTCCAATGAAATCGCATATGCGTGCTGACGTGCATACGCGCTAAGGGCCTTTCCTCGATTTACACACAGACGTGCAGGATTTTCACGTGCCAAATCACTCCGTATCAAGCTGGCCACGCGTAAGCACACGGAAGACCACGCTCCTGCCCAAAAGGCCGAATTACTGCCCCCCAGAGCCCCGAGCAGCCTCCCACCAGCCATCTGCTGCTGCCTGCCTGCCTGCCTGCTGCCACCGTGCCCTGCCATTTGGTGCCTGCACATCAGCCATCTGCAGGGGTCCATTTGATGTGTCCACCCCTGCTGGAACAGAAGACTCCCGACTGGGATACCATCGCTCCACAGCCCAGCCCCAGGACCCAGTTGCCCACCCACTCCTGCCTCTGGGGTTGCCATGTCGGGCACTGCTACATCTGGCACCACTGGCAACCCCCGGCCAGAGAGGCAGAGGGGCACCAGCTTCAGTGCCACCGAAGTTGGTGTCCTGGTGGAGCAAGTCCTGGGGCAGTATGATGCCCTCTTCGGAAGTAAGCGCGCCAACAAGGAAGGACGGACTCGGATCTGGACGGACATCGTGACTGCCATCAACGCGGAGGGGGTGGCAGTCCGCGACTACCAACATGTCAAGAAGCGCTTGCATGACTGCAGGTCCAGGACCCTGTTGAAGGCCCGGCGCCTCGTGGAGGGGGGCCGGGGCCGCATGAGTACCATCCAGATGAGGGTCCTGGAACGCGTAGGCCCAGCGCTCCACGGCCAGATCCTTGAGAGGCAGACCCGTCTGGAGTTGAGCGGTAAGTGGCCAAGCATTGCTGTATGAGACAGGGCATGTCGCAGTGTGCTGGTTGTCTGATACTTGCCTGTATGTGTGACATAGCCCATGTATGCTTGTGTGTGTGCAGGGACGTCATGCATGTGAGACCAGTAATGTGTGAACCACACGGTTGGTGCATGTGTTCAAATGCAACATGGGTTGCCCTATGCGGAATGGCCACATGAAAGCATGCCAGTCTCTGTTCCTGGACATGGGTGAGGGATGGGTGCTGATGCCATGTACATATATGCTGTCCATGTCTGTGTGTCTGACCAGCGTGTCTGTGACTTGTGAATGCCTGGGATGCATGACACATGTTTGTGGCAATGTTCCGGTTCACTGATGCAGCCTAGTCATCCTTCTATCCACTGTGTCTGTGGTGTACGAGGACAGATGGATGAAACTAGGGTGAAGTGTGTGCATGTGATAGGCATGGCACATGATGCATGTGAGTTCCAAAACAACAGTGTATGTTTAAAGAATAACTTGGATATGTATGCTAATGTCCATAGCATGCGCCATGCCTGTTACCGCATGTGTTTTACCTACACTGAGCCATGTGTTGTGAAGGGACATGATGGAAGTGATCTTTGACAGTGCCACTCATCTGCTATTGCTTCCTGTCTAGGGGACCATTGTACAGTACCCTGATGCTTGTGTTCTATGTCTCCCTCTACACAGCGCCACGTGAAGAAGAGGGCGGAGACGGCTCTGTGGAGCAAAGCGGCAGGGATGCCCCCACGGCTGCAGCGGAAGGGGTGGGTGAGCCCCCACAGGGGCTTGCAACGGCGGAAGACGGGGTGGAGCCATCCAGGTTGGTAGTTTCCACAGAGGAGGAGGAGGCCGCTACTGAGGCGCACATGGGGCCTGGTGGGGGCATCCCTGCTGGTGCAAGTGTTGCAGTCCAGGGGCAGGGGCAGGAGGCAGCACAGGTCGCCGTGGAGGGGCCTGTGCATGTCACTGTCCCTGACACTGTGACTGCACCACCATGCACCAGCAGGGATGCCCCATCCCAGGCCCGTCCGCAGGTAGGGGGGATGTCCATGTCATCTGACTCCCCTCCACCTGCGTACGAGGGGACCCCTGGCCCTATGGAGAAGGTCCTGATTGGTGTTGCGTTGCGCACAGGTGCAATTCGTGATGAGGTGCGTGCTTCCCGGGAGGAGCATGCACGTCATCACGGAGAGCACCGTGCCGACGTGGCCCAGTTGGGAACGGCCATGGTCGGGGGTTTCCTACATGTGTCGGCCAATCTGGCGACCCTCTCCTCCTCTGTGGAGACTATGCACCAGTCGTTCTCCATGCCGTCTTCCGGCCCAGATGCCACCAGGGCCCCCTGTGGACCTGCCCCGACCAATGCAGCCGGCTCAGTGGGGATCCCATCCCTGCCACAGTCGGGAGTCGGAGGTCCAGCAGGGGTGGACACACCAGCAACTGGACCCCAGCAGATGGAGGATGTGACGGCATCATCGGGCAGGGCACGTGCACGACGGCGTCGGTGGATACCATCAGCCTGGATGCCGTCGTGCTGGCACAGGCAGTTGCGTCGGAGGCAGCGGCAGGCTCGACGTGGGAGGCATCATGGCTCGGGGCCATCAACATCAATGGAATGGGAGTGGCTTCCGTGTGGGAGCGGTTGGGCCAGCGGATAGGTGCGGAGCGGCAGCGGGCAGAGGAGGAACGGCTCACAATGATCAGGGCGGAGAACTCCATGCGGAGGGCGCTGAGGCGGGCTGAGTGCCTCGAGGGTCTTCGCAGGGAGTTGGAGCTGGACACTGCTTTATCCCTGCGAGACCTCGGGGCCAGGGAACATGCCCGCCTCCAAGCCATAGAACAGGAGTTCGATGATGCCCTGGCCCATGACAACATCCAGTGAGCCGTTGGACTAGCCCGCTGCCCATGTAAATAGTTATGTAGTTAGTGTTAGGTTTCCTTTGTTTTTGCTTTTTCTTTGGACCTTTTGGACAATGGGCCACATTTTTGTATATAGTTATTTTTTATTAGGTAGTGTTGTTAGATAGGTTTCATTTCTTTTGTTGGGATCATGGACCCTGGCTTGTTCACCTGTACATAGTTCACTGTTGGATTTTCGTTTCTTTTTAACATTTACCCATGGAGCAATGGCTTTCTATTATGATTTCACATTGGATTTTCTTTTCTGGACTGTGACTTTGGACACCATTCCTTTGGATTCTGATTTTTGGTTTTGCATTTTTTCATGGACATGCTTCTTTTTACTTTTTTTACATTCCCATTTCTGTTAGTTTATTTTTGATTCAATTCTTGTTTTCTTTAATACATATTTTTAGATCAAACTTCAATGTGTATTATCATCTCATTGGTTTCATGCATATCATGATATAGGTTTGGAGATTCACTGACACCCATTGGGTGTATGTGAGGGACATGTGTTTGTTTCCCAACTTGCAATTGCAGTTCTATCATGTTGTTTCCATTTCTGAGTGGGTGGATGCAATACTCGGGTGGGTGTTTTGCATTTGGAGGCTGACCATGGGGACCGGGGATCTAGATTGTGATGACATGTTGGCAGGGGAACATGAGTTGGACATGAGTGGGGGCCTGCTGGCAGGTGCCCCACGGTGCTGGGGGGGGGGGGGTACAGGGGAACATGAGTTGGACATGAGTGGGGGCCTGCTGGCAGGTGCCCCACGGTGCTGGGGGGTGGGGGTGCAGGAGAACATGAGTTGGGCATGAGTGGGGGCCTGCTGGCAGGTGCCCCACGGTGCTGGGGGGTGGGGGTGCAGGGGAACATGAGTTGGACATGAGTGGGGGCCTGCTGGCTGGTGCCCCACGGTGCTGGGGGGTGGGGGTGCAGGGGAACATGAGTTGGACATGAGTGGGGGCCTGCTGGCAGGTGCCCCACGGTGCTGGGGGGTGGGGGTAATAGGGGACATGAGTGGGGGCCTGGTGGAGGCTGCCCCTGACTGCTGGGGGGTGGGGGGTGGTGGGAGACATGAGTGGGGGCCTGGTGGAGGGTGCCCCTGCACTGCGGGGGGGTGGGGGTGGTGGGAGACATGAGTGGGGGCCTGGTGGAGGGTGTCCCTGCACTGCGGGGGGTGGGGGTTATAGGGGACATGAGTGGGGGCCTGGTGGAGGCTGCCCGTGACTGCTGGGGGGTGGGGGTGGTGGTAGACATGAGTGGGGGCCTGGTGGAGGGTGCCCCTGCACAGCGGGGGGGGGTGGGGGTAATAGGGGACATGAGTGGGGGCCTGGTGGAGGCTGCCCCTGGGGGGTGGGGGGTGGGGGTGGTGGTAGACATGGGTGGGGGCCTGGTGGAGGCTGCCCCTGGTGGCTGGGGGGTGGGGGTGGTGGTAGACATGGGTGGGGGCCTGGTGGAGGCTGCCCCTGCACTGCTGGGGGGTGGGGGTGGTGGTAGACATGAGTGGGGGCCTGTTGGAGGCTGCCCCTGCACTGCTGGGGGGTGGGGGTAATAGAGGACATGAGTGGGGGCCTGGTGGAGGCTGCCCCTGACTGCTGGGGGGTGGGGGTGGTGGGAGACATGAGTGGGGGCCTGGGGAAGGGTGCGCCGGCACTGCTGGGGGGTGGGGGTGGTGGTAGACATGAGTGGGGGCCTGGTGGAATCTGTCCCTGGTGGCTGGGGGGTGGGGGTGATGGTAGACATGAGTGGGGGCCTGGTGGAATCTGCCCCTGGTGGCTGGGGGGTGGGGGTGGTGGTAGACATGGGTGGGGGCCTGGTGGAGGCTGCCCCTGCACTGCTGGGGGTGGGGGTGGTGGTAGTCATGAGTGGGGGCCTGTTGGAGGCTGCCCCTGCACTGCTGGGGGGTGGGGGTAATAGGGGACATGAGTGGGGGCCTGGTGGAGGCTGCCCCTGACTACTGGGGGGTGGGGGTGGTGGGAGACATGAGTGGGGGCCTGGTGGAGGGTGCCCCTGCACTGCTGGGGGGTGGGGGTGGTGGTAGACATGAGTGGGGGCCTGTTGGAGGCTGCCCCTGCACTGCTGGGGGGTGGGGGTAATAGGGGACATGAGTGGGGGCCTGGTGGAGGCTGCCCCTGACTGCTGGGGGGTGGGGGTGATGGTAGACATGAGTGGGGGCCTGGTGGAATCTGCCCCTGGTGGCTGGGGGGTGGGGGTGATGGTAGACATGAGTGGGGGCCTGGTGGAATCTGCCCCTGGTGGCTGGGGGGTGGGGGTGGTGGTAGACATGGGTGTGGGCCTGGTGGAGGCTGCCCCTGCACTGCTGGGGGGTGGGGGTGGTGGTAGACATGAGTGGGGGCCTGGTGGAGGCTGCCCCTGACTGCTGGGGGGTGGGGTGGTGGGAGACATGAGTGGGGGCCTGGTGGAGGGTGCCCCTGGTGGCTGGGGGGTGGGGGGTGGTGGGAGACATGAGTGGGGGCCTGGTGGAGGGTGCCCCTGCACTGCTGGGGGGTGGGGGTGGTGGTAGACATGAGTGGGGGCCTGGTGGAATCTGCCCCTGGTGGCTGGGGGGTGGGGGTGGTGGTAGACATGAGTGGGGGCCTGGTGGAATCTGCCCCTGGTGGCTGGGGGGTGGGGGTGGTGGGAGGCATGAGTGGGGGCCTGGTGGAGGGTGCCCCTGGTGGCTGGGGGGTGGGGGGTGGTGGGAGACATGAGTGTGGGCCTGGTGGAATCTGCCCCTGGTGGCTGGGGGGTGGGGGTGGTGGGAGACATGAGTGGGGGCCTGGTGGAGGGTGCCCTTGCACTGCGGGGGGGTTGGGGTAATAGGGGACATGAGTGGGGGCCTGGTGGAGGCTGCCCCTGACTGCTGGGGGGTGGGGGTGGTGGTAGACATGAGTGGGGGCCTGGTGGAGGCTGCCCCTGGTGGCTGGGGGGTGGGGGTGGTGGTAGACATGGGTGGGGGCCTGGTGGAGGCTGCCCCTGCACTGCTGGGGGGTGGGGGGGTGGTAGACATGAGTGGGGGCCTGTTGGAGGCTGCCCCTGCACTGCTGGGGGGTGGGGGTAATAGGGGACATGAGTGAGGGCCTGGTGGAGGCTGCCCCTGACTGCTGGGGGGTGGGGTGGTGGGAGACATGAGTGGGGGCCTGATGGAGGGTGCCCCTGCACTGCTGGGGGGTGGGGGTGGTGGTAGACATGAGTGGGGGCCTGGTGGAATCTGCCCCTGACTGCTGGGGGGAGGGGTGGTGGGAGACATGAGTGGGGGCCTGGTGGAGGCTGCCCCTGCACTGCTGGGGGGTGGGGGTGGTGGGAGACATGCATTGTTGATCAGTAGTGCAAGGTGACATGTGGGTTGGCTGCGGGGCATGCCCATGGTGGATGGGCTGCGTGCAGGACATGAGCAGGGGTGCAAGGTAGTCCCCCGTGGTGTGGGCTGCCTGCAGGGGCCGTGGAGGTTGTAGAGCGAACACCTGGGAGGACCCACACGGCCAATTCACGTGTAGTACTCCCCAGAACACCTGAAATACACGTACCCTGCTGAAATCGCGTGTGGAACTTCCCGCGCACCCCTGAAATACACGTACCCTGCTGAAATCGCGTGTGGAACTTCCCGCGCACCCCTGGAATACACGTACCCTGCTCGCACGGGGCCAATCGCGTGTGGAACTTCCCGCGCACCCCTGGAATACACGTACCCTGCTGGAATCGCGTGTGATACTTCCCACGGACCCCTGTAATACACGTTCCCCGCTTGGCGTTTGCTGTTTGCCAGCTCTGTGAACTAGTCCAGGGTTAGCGCAGCCCTTTGCGATTATTTGGGGATTTTGAAGGCTTTTCCTTGCGCGAGGGCGTTCTTGGGGGCGTAACTGTCGCTGCTGCAGGGTCGATGCGCCACGGCTGGTTTTGGATGCGAAAATCCATGAATACGCTGTGCGCGGAAATCGATTTTAGCGCATGCGGCTGGCGCAGACATTCGCACGGGCATGCTGTGCGACAGTCGCGTGCGCCACTTTTGTGCGATTTTCTATGAATTACCCTGTCAGTCTTCTTGTTACGCGATCATCGCAGCACTGGAAACAGTGCCGTTGTACTTTCACTAACAAATGCTATTTCGTTGTCATGGTAATCATGACTTGAGAGACGTCTGCAAGATGGTCTACACGCTACTACAGCGGTGGCCATCTTTAAAAGTGCAAGCTAATAGAATCACTATGTCTTGCTGACTGATAGACTTCCTATATTGTGTAGCATTATCAGTATTACATATTTACATTGTCTTAAAGTATTCCATTTTCTATGAGATTTCGCAAAAAAAGAAAAATTGAAATGCGCTGTATTGTATGAAGGCATTCTATGCAGGCGTGATTTCTTCATGGTCTGGGCTAACTACTTTATTAATTAACATATGCTCATTCCTGGTATTGTGTTTGTACTTCCATTTAAATGTTTAGCTATGAGTGTATAAAAGCTTCGATTATCTCTGTGTAAGTGTCTGTGTAAATATTCTTGTTGATGCTAATACCGAGTGCTTCGGCTGGGTTTCCTATTGTGAGAAAAGTACGTGATGTGAGCTAAATAGACACCTCCTCATCTGTATCCACACTTCACATATAAAGTGAGCACCATCTTCTCTGTTACCCACACCATTGCCTGCCGTGTCCGGTGCATCAGTGCCTTAAGTGGCACTACAAATCGAGCCGGGGCTCATGGGGGGGGGGGGGGGCGTGGCGTAACAATGGGGGTCTTCATGGCCAATTAGGCCACGACCCCTTGACGAGCCCCAGCTCAATGGGCTACTGGCACCCCTGCCAGGCAGCCTTTTGTAGAGATTAGCACCCTCTCCCCAGTGGGGGAGAGGGTGCTGATCTCTGCATTTATTTTGTATAGGCTTGCCTGGCAGGGGACAGCACCTCGCCTATTCAGCCTTAATGGTGATGCTGCCCCTCGCCAGCTGGGGAGGGGCAGCGTCACCATTAAGGCTGAAAGGGTGAGGCCACTGGAAGCAGAGGCCTTTTTCCTAAAGACTGAAACTCTCGCGAATCCGCGGGAGCTTCAGTATTTAGAAAGCAAGGCCTCTGCTTCCAGCGGCCTCACGTTTTCTCCATAATGGTGGCGCCGGCCCACGTGCATCACTTGATTAAAGGGATGCCTCGCAGGTGGGGCGCCACCATTATGGCTAAAAGGCATTTTTTTCTGAAGCCTGAAGCTCTCGCTCATGAGCGAGAGCTTCAGGCTGTAGAAAAAAATGCCTTTTCGTGTAGTAGCCGGGGCTGCCAGAGGAGATTAGTGGGCCCCGCCTCAAAACGAAATTTCAGAGGCTGCCGGGGCCCAGCCCCGGCAGGCCCCGGCCCACTTAAAGCACCCCTTCTGCTGAGACATTTGACACTCACATCGTTGCCGCTAGCCCCAAAGACAATGCTGAAACAGTAGAGGAGCCAATGTACAATCTATGAGCAAGGAAACTATAAGGAATCCCTTTCCGCAAGGGACAACTGCCAAGCCGTCAAAGCTGACAACTTTAATGGACTACTTAGGGGTGCAGTAGCACAACGAGACACTCCAGGTTTGCTGCATGCAGCACTGTTGTTGAATACAGTCTAGCAACCCCAATTGTTGTGGTTGGAGGAAAGCGTTCTGCTCTTGCTCTTAAAGTAACTCAGTTTCCTTCCTATGCTAAGAGGCCGGGTCTGCACACAGGTAGCTGGTATCCCTCTTTACTTTGCAACCTTTTTCCTAAAGGGTGCTTTCTGGTCTCTGGGGCTCAGGGCCCCGCAGTAAGGACTGATACAGGCACCCACTCTCAGAAAAGCTGCCTCATCCCACAAACCATTGACCATCTTTGTAGCAGGGACGGCACTCGTACAACAATCATGAAAGGAAATGGGCAGATCTCAAAATCCCCTCACAATTGCAATTGCAATGACGGTCACGAAGGCCAGCATTCATGCTAGCATAAAGTGAATGAGCGATTATTGCTTACGTCCGCAAAAAAAATAAGGGAGCTTGACTGTCATAGGGTTGAGATGTTGCTACATTTCCATTAAGTCAAAGTTTAGCATCAGATGTTTTTGCATTTGTATTAAAAGTAGAAATCAGTTTGGAATAGGAAGATTAGATCATCAGCATATGCAAAGTATCAGTAAACATTTGACTCTTGCAATAATCACTGCAGGAAGTGAACTTACACCCACCACATGCATCCCATCCATTTTTGCGCAAAGTGTAGAGTTTGCTGCTGTAGTTATGGGCATTGGCAATACGGTTTCCATAGAAGGATCTTTTGGCTTTCCTAATTTCTGCCCTGTATGCCCTGATGTGCCTGGCACAAGTTCTGAGGGGATGGTTTGGCCTGCCAGTGGCTCTCCATGCGGTGGGCAAGAGTTTTGGGGGATTTGAGGGAGGGTGTGAACCACTTGCGAGTAGGGCCTAGTCTGTGGAAAGCGGATCTAGTCTGGGTGAGAGAGAGGGATGAAGGCATTAGCGAGCCATCAGTTAAAGTGGTTGATAGAGGGAAGTCTGTGGAGAGGGAGGTTGGGAAGGGGGGCGCACAGGGAGTCAGTCAGTTCAGGGTTTACCATGACCTTGTTCCAAAGAGGTACACAGGAGGGTGTGTTGGAACTGGTGAGGCTGGAGGGATGGGGTGGCGATCATAAGGGAGAAGATGATGTCAGCATGATCAGTCCATATTAGTGGATTGGAGGGAGTGTGGAAATCAAATTGGTAGAGCTGAATATTGCATCAAGGATGTTCCCTGCTATGTCAGTTGGGCTTGATATCAGTTGGGTTATGTTGAGGGCTTCCATGTTGTCGATGAGTGGACGGGCCATGGGGATTGTGGGGGCATCAAACCAGATGTTGAAGTCTCCTAGCATGGTGAGGGAAGAGTGAGCGATCAACATGGCCACTAGGGAGTCACTAATGGCATCTGCAAAGTTTCTATTGTAGCCCAGAGGTCTGTAAAGGTGTGTGAAGCTGTGGGCGAGGGGGCAAGTGATTTTGAATTTCACTAGCAAAGATTTGCAGCCAGTGTTGCAGAGTTGTTTCTCAGAGTGTGAGACTGTGAGGTGTAGTTTGTGGAAGATGGCTAAACCCCCTGCTTTGCTTGGTCTGTTGTATACGATTGGGAAGTCGCCAGTGGGGAAAGCCTTGTGCAGGACGGTTGTAAGTCATCAGAGCACCAGGTTTCAGTGATAAACAGGATGTCTGGGCTTTCAGAGGAGATAAAGTCGAGTAAGTTGTGTTTTTTTTTTTACAATTGATCTGGTGTTGGTAAGGATGCAGGCGAGTGGGTCAGGTGGGCTGGGGTGGGTGGGTCTTGGAGAGTGGGGAGAAGGGGGACTAGTGGAGGGAGAGAGTGTGTGCCGGGGAGGTGATCTTGTATGTGGGATCCTAGAGGTGGTGATAGAGTGAAAAGAGGTGTGTAAGGTTGAGGTGAATGGGGTGGTCGAGGGTAGAGGAAAGTGAGAGGGAAGGGCAGTGTTTCTTAGTAGGGATGTTGGAGGGGATGCTGCGAGTGGTCTAAGATTGAGAGGGAAGAGCGTTCGTTAAGGAAGGGTTCTTAGGAGGGAGTCTGGGGTGGAGTGGGAGTGGGGAAGGTGTTAAGATGGCTTGGGAAATCTCAAATTACACAGAGGTTCTGAAGCCAGATCAAACCAGACACAATAACGGAAATAGACAGAGTGAAAGGTAAAGTCCAGTTTTAGTATCATCCAAATAAAGCAGGGACAGCATAAAAGTCAAAAACAGCAGTTTATATATTCAATATTTGTCATAACTGACATCATACTGTAATCTTAGTTACCAAAACCTATGAGGTATGGGGATAGGTTAATTGTGGTGACTACATATACATTCTATAGGGGTAACATTTGTGATTGGATAATGATCGTCTGATGGCTCCTCTTGAGACCACATCCAAATTGACAACAGTAAAAAGACATAGGGCCTCATTACACGGACGGCGGTAACCATGGCGCTATTAGCGCCATGGTTGCCACCGGTATTTTACCGAGTCCACCATGGTGAATGGAGGAATTACCACCCTATTACAAGGTGTGTGGGGGCGGTAATTCCCCATTCACCATGGCCCTTCCCTATTCCCATTTTTGCCCCCATAGGGCTCAATGGGAATGGGGAAGGCAGTAATTACGGTACTGCAAATTGCGATACCGTAATTACCTCCTAGATCCCTTTGCGGGTCCCGTCCTTAACGGCTGGTAAAACCAGCCATTAAGGTAGGGTCCCACAAAGGAACCTCGTAGTAAGGCGGTAAGGGTTTACCGCACTGGTACCCTTACCGGTACTGGTAAACCCTTACCACCGTCCGTGTAATGAGGCCCATGATCTCTACAATGAGCATTATAATACGTAATGGGTGGCATAACATCAGGGATTTTGATTGGTTGGCTTTCTACTGACCAACCTTGGACAGCTGACAGGTCGTCAAGATCTGAGCCAGACAGGAGTAAGTGGAGTGGAGAGAGTGGAGAGAGGTCCATGGACTGCTTTCCTTTCAATTAAAATAGATACCATCCCTCATTTCTTGGCCATCTGCCAGGGTGATCTCTTTGTATTTGGCCTTGTGCACCGTCTAGTGTCTGGGTATAATCGTAAGGACTAAGGCAGGTGTCTTATCTGAGTTTGGTGCTAATGAATAGACGGTGTTCTTCAATTATGGGTGACCTGTTATGGGACCATGTTTTCAATTATTTCACCCTGCATTTATTAGGCTTTTAGTTAATATTAGTGTGAATGTTATGGTTTCTTTTACCACTGGGGACATGCTTGAGTTATTCTTCATGGAGGCTTTTAGCTTATAATTGTCCTGCACCTGGCTTACAAAGTCTTGTTGCACTCTTAATTAATCTAAAATGATAGGGCTTGCGTCTTGGGAATTGTTATCTCATGCTTTCTCTCTGTCGCTCCTATCCTCCCTTATTCATGGTAACCTTGGCTTGGTTTGCTAGCTACTTTCTGAGCTATGCACAGATCTGTATTTGTTGTTTCAGCATTTTCAGTTCTCATGAAGCCTTGAGGCCTTTCGTTTCCTTAGAAGCGTGTCATGGTTTCCATTTTGGAAAAGATAGCTGCCCATTTTTGTTGCGTTTCTATGTTAGTGAGCTATATTTGCATGTCGTTCATGTTGAAATCATCTTATATGTTGCTTATGTTAATATTCTTCATGTTGTATGGGTGCTATGTTAATATTTTTCATGTCTAAATGCATGTGTTACCTAGTGTTCGCGTTCTTCATTTTGAGTGCACATTTGCTTCATGTCCAATGCAGGCACATGTGGTGTTGCAGCGTTGGTTTGGTTTTACTCATACCATCTTCATCTTAGATTGTGTCTCCTGCTATACCTTGCTGGTATAAGGGTGTTATGGTTGTCTTAGTGAGTAACGTTTCTCGCCTGAGCCATATGGAACTGGGGGGGGGGCAGAAACTAGGGATGACGTGTTCATCTGCCTCTCACCAATTTCTATTTGAGGGGGCAGAGGAGCAAGCCAGAGTAGATTTTGGAAGGTGTTGGAGAGAAGGAGTAGCTGGTGAGGAGGGGGCGGTAGACGGGAAGAGTGGAAGATGAGGGAAGGAAGAGGGAGGTGGAAAGGGAAGGGATTTGAGGTTCAGCAGGGATTAGTGTGGGTTGAGGTGGGGCAGAGCTGGGCGAGTTGGCCGAGGAGGAGAAGAGTGGATGGACTGGATTTGGTGGGCCAGATTGTATAGGAGTGAGGTGCAGATTGGGATATGGGTGGGAGAAGAGGTGAGGATTAATGTTAGCTGATGGTGGTTGTGGCTTCTGTGTTTTGAAGGGTGTCTGCGGACCCCAAAGGTGTATGTGTGAGTATTGGTGGTGCTGCTAATGGAGTATCTGTTGCCCAAGCTGTGTTTAGGGATGGGTAGAGTGTGTGGGGGAGTTGAGGGGGTAGAGGATGTATGATGTATGAGGGAGCATGGGGATGCGCTGGGAAGGTCAGGAGAGATGGGATTGAGGGATGTGCGTGCGCCGAGGCTGAGGAGTTGGAAGGGGAGTAGTTGGTGTGCCGCCAGAGGTATCACCCAAATTGTTAGTTTACAAACAATCGTATGGTAAATCTGGCCGAATTTGGCCAGTAGCATTTGATCATTTGTAAACGATCAGTATGGGTAATCACTACCAAATATGGGGAGCGTGGTTATTGATTGCTTTTGGGGGTAGCAGGGGTGTCCCCCACTTCCAGAGGTTTGAGGGCGGGGGACAGGAAGAAACAAAAAGTGGACCCTGACTCATCAGATCTGACCTGCATAAGAGGGATCGGGTCTGACACTGCAGGGTTAGAAGATGAGCAGATGGCGAAAAGGTAAGTAGGGAGATGGTGGGGGAGCATATGAGAGTGGTTTGGGGGTTTTGTTTTGGCAGATTTGGCCGTGGCAAAATTGGCTTTGTGGCCGAATTGACCACTGTCAATTCAGCCTCAAACAATTGTGCCAGAGCCAAACCGTTTTCATCCCCGCCAGAAGCTGGCTGTGATGGGGCAGAGTGAGAGGGAGCAGAGGTGGGGGCAGGGAGGGCAGTATTCTGGTTTCTAGAACATCATAGTGACCCTTTGAGCTTAGAGCTGCTAGTCATGGTGGGAGGTTGCTGTCAGTCTTCATGAGGGAAGGGGGCATGCCTACGGGCGAGTGGCCTTTTCCGTCTACTCAGTCCACCTGGTGAAAGGGTGGCAGGAGTTAAAGGTGAGTGAAAGCAGGGACAGAGCCAGGGGATGACTTCAGAGAGGAATGTGTGGGAGTGGTGTAAGTAGGTGCAGTGCTGTAATTAAAGGCTGAAATGCAACACAAATCAAAACATTTGCTGTACCTAAAATGCAACTAGATGCAAAACATTTGCTGTACCTAAAATGCAACTGGATTCAAAACATTTGCTACAGTTAAGATTATAGGCTGGTTAAGTGTATGCTCAGTGGTTCAACTAAAAACAGAGGATCGGTTATATTCAAAGGACCAGGAAAGGGACAGAGGCTATACTAGGAGTGTAGTGTAGAGGGGCTATGTTCAAGGGTTGACAAGTTGAGTCAGTGACAGGAAATGCTGCTTAAAGCAATTCTGCCTAACAAGGGTACTCAGAAAAGCAAATTGCAAATAAGTAGTGAATGGTCTCAAAATAAGGAGCTATATAAATAACGTGAAACTAATTTAGGCAACTTGAACAGGCACGAGTCACTAATAAAGCAAGGTTATTAATGTGAATGGAGGCCCTCAAGAATTTTATAAACATGGGTGCTGGAGTCACTGATCAAGTTAATAGGAGGCCCGAGGAGTTTCATGCTTCAATTTAGGGGATTGTCTCTGAGATATTCATGGAAGACGGAATTCCACAGCTCACCTGCAAGAAAATCTGCTATCCAATGGTTGACCAGGTCTGACATGACGACCCCCTACAAACGTTATACATGCTCAACTAGAATGATAGCTGCATAATCGAGATTATGATGACAATCATGAAACCAATAACATAAGGCTTATTGTAGATCTTAATGCACTGTTTGAGCCTCTTCAAATTCTGCTGGTATTCAAGATAGCCAAGATGACATTCGGGGGATACCAATTCTCCAGTCATTAAGGGATAAGAATAAACGTAAAAATGCTCTACTTTTGGTCAGGTTGTGGCCAAATACAGGAATGAGAGTGTGCAATGTGCATCTACTGAGCGACAAAAAGGCACAGCCAAGTTTCAAGTTAGTAAATTCCGTGAGGTATCTAGATCACATCATAATCAATTTAAATCATTGTCCAAAAACAAAAGAACTCATGGTTTATCCTTGCACCAAAAGTGATCATGGCCCAGTAGTGCTATCAATGGGGCTGCTATCTGGCAAACAAACCCTTTATCTTGTTCGATTAATATTGATGAATCAAATAATTTGTTTAGGCTAATATATGCATAGCTAGAAAAGAAAAATGTTATCCAGGCTATTTATGTGCATGTACTACTATTTATTTTGCATTTAGTTCCGCGCACAAAGTCCTCAGGCATCCAGGCGCTAGTTACAGGAACTGCATGGTGCTTAACACCGGGCAGGTTACATTGCGTAGAAGACCGGTGATGCAGCGCGAGGCTGCCAGGTCAACGCAGGTACGTTACATTACATGGAATACATTACATGGAATTTCCTTGCTGTGTCGGTTCCTGGTTGAAGTAGAATGTCTTGTGATGGGTGGCCTATTATTTCATGATAGTTTGACCTCAATATTTAAGCCTTTCGTCACACGACCACACAGAGAAGTCGCCCGGCAGCCAACACCGAATTCCCCTGGGTATGAAGGTGAATGAGGATCGTGAAAAAACGGCCCTTACTGGCTCTGCAGAGCCAATCCTGTGATAATACCCAATGTGTCCAGAGAATCAGACTAGAGTACAAGATGTTCATTATGAATACAAATCGGGAGCTTATTGCTCAGAGATGAAAACAGCTCCAGTGAGCAATTAAGAAGTGCAATCAGCCGGCATTAAGTAACATTGTAAATTGTGCAGCTCCAACGTCTCTTTAGTCCCAATTATGTCTGTGCCAGAGAAAGTATACTTTTCACATTTTAAAGGTTTATGACGTGATCCCTGTTATCATGAGCCTCCCTTGGTGATAGGCTCTAAGAACTCGTCTTTTAGAATTCACAACAAACTTGTTTTTATAATCGCTGAGGTAGCTCTTGAACTAAACAGGCTGAGGAAAGCGAAGGCCACTAGACCAGATAATCTCACAATCAATGCATTTAAGGTTGGACCTGTTGTGACAAAGTTATTTAATAATACCAACTAAAATAGTAATCCCTCCAAGTCATGGAGGTTGGTGGCAATAGTGTCAATATTCAAAAAAGTAGATCATAATAACCCTATGAATTATCACCACATCTCCCTAGTTGATGACCTGTGAAAGGTATATGTTAAAGTTTTGAGGGAATGCTTGAATAACTGGGTAACTGAGACAGGTATTTGAAACCATGTGCAAGGTTTTGGATTATCCCTTCTAATGCATAAATAGTCCTCAAAAGTGAAACATTTCATTGTATTTACTATTTGGTGATTTAAAAGCAGCCTTTGACAATGTCAAAAGAAGGTTTTCCTGGGATACTTTGGCAACCTTTGGAATTCAACATGAACTTTTAGAAGGCATAACATCCATGCATTCAGAAAACTGTGAGGTGAGGGAGGAGAAAGCACCTCCCCATGCATGGTCAACACACATTTTTACCAGGACTGTGTGCTGGCCACCTTGTTTATTGTAATATTTAGCAGCGATATTGCCTTGTGTTTGTTACCTCCACTCCCTCACTAATCAGCAAGAAGTTGAGCATACTACTATTCACGGAAGATGCGCTGCCCTTAACAACTTCGCCAATAGAACTAAGGCACGCTCGCAATGATTTTGGCCCCTTATGCGAGAACAGGAAATTAGGGATTAACACAGAGAAAAGTAAAGCCATTCTTGTTCTTTTCCGAAAAGATATATTCATACCTCTTTAAACCTTTATGGAGCGGAAATTGAAAGCATTGAGCACTTTGAATGATGGTAAAATATTTGCAAGCTTTCTGTTGCCTGGAGAAGGTTACCAAGTTGGGAACTGTGGGAAGGATAATTTACCTTTCCAATAAATGGGCGACTGGACTAAATTGCACCTTAGGATCTGCATCCATCCAAAAAATTAAACGTGCTTTGAAATCTATGCTATGGTCTTTCAGTCATGAAAACCAAATGGTCCAGCTAGCTACGAAATCAAATAGCGGAATTTATATCGCTTATAAACAAGATCGTGATTCTCGACCATCTCACCTTGCGGCATATCCAAATAGTGGGGTGATGCGCCAGTACCTTCTCTTAAAATGTAATATTTGCGATGTATTGGAGAGTAAAGGAAGTCAACTTGGAATACCATGTGGTGATTGTAAATGTAGATTATGTGGAGAAAATGTACTTGAATTCCTAGGACATATCTTGTTAGTGTTTGAAAGTCTTGAGAGGTTGAGATCAAAGTATATGAAATCTTTTAACAATCAAATTGACTGCACTGATCTGGATCTAAAATGGTCACTATTTATGGAGGGAAATAATACTAATCTTATGTATTTTATCCTGAAATTGTACTGGAAATGTAAAGAGATATTAGAGATTGTATAAGTATTGGATTATGTAGAATGGATTAAATGTTACTTTATATCGTATTGTATGTTGTTCTTTAGATATGTATTATGTTTTTAACATATATCCCTGTTTTATGTGTATATACATAGCTTAATTGCTATAATTATATTAATCCAAATAAATAAAATAAAATAAATTGAACACTGATTTTTTAGGAATCCATTTCAATAGTAAATGTAATTGGCACTCACAACACCTAAAGAGTGAAGCTGCTTTTAAGCAAAATATAGGAGCCCTCCTTCTTGACTTTGTAAAATGCTATGGGGGGAGAAACAAGCAGAATCTCTTGAGGTTTAAGGAGCTCAATCTGAACCCACAATTCTTCATGGAGCCCAATTCTGGGGACATTAAGTCAGTTCCTGTCTCACCTCAGCTGAACACGTATTTCTTAAGAAATTATTTCAGCGCCGAACTGAAACACATTATAGCTCACTTAAACTGGAGCTAGATGTACGGGGATTGAGTATGAAGTGTCCTTAAAACTGGTATTGCTTTGGTTAATATTATGGTGAATTGCCCATCTTCTTAACACAATCTCATCATGAAAGATGTCCTGAAATATGACCACCTGCAACTGTGGCCATGGTTTGCTCATGTTCGAAAGACCTTAACCAAAATTAATAAGAGCCAGTTCTCTTATCACCTGGAAGAAATAGATTCAGCGTTAACCAGTGTAAAAGCAGACTTTGAAGATGGGACCGTAAGACATCTATGCCTCAAAAGCTAAAGATAAGCTGTTTGTAATTAACTATTTAGATCATAAATTGACTTTGGGCTATGAACTATATCGGTAAAAGGCCCCTTTGTCATTAGATTGTTATTTAAAATTTAGATTTGGTGTCTTATCTTTCACTTTTCCTTTACATGGCATTCCACCAGCTCCAAGAAGTGCCCGATTTGTAACCATCCCAAAGAGGATGTGTTAGGACACTTTTTCTAATGTCCAACTAAGGGCTTCCTAAAACCATTTTTGAGGCAATACAGAAACTCCACGCTTAGTATAAGGCTGCACTCTAGAGGAGGAGCCAAGTACTCCCCCTCCAACTGCCCCGCCCATATTACCTATAGAATGGGAACGAAAGTATGTGGCGTATGCGGATCAATTGAATCAGCAAAGAGCAGAGCGTGGACTCTGTGCAGTCCCCATAAGAGTCCCAGTACCCAAGAGAATCTGGAGGCAAGGTACCCATTGAGAAAACCGTACCTGCATGCAAGACAATATGATGATCATTTGAATGAGATTCCTGAAGAAGCAGAGCAGATGAAAGGCAAGAATTAATGGTGACATCACACAGAAAGAGATGACGCACACAGAAGCGATGCAGAGATCAGAGAATGCAGATATTCTATAAGGCATCAAGAAAGCAACAAGGATAAGTGACATCTTGGGCTCAGGGTGAAAAAGCTTATGCCGCGGAAACAGATGAAGATATCAAGTCAGTTTACATGTGTACAGATGCAATTGAAAAGCAAGCAGCAAAATGATGCAAGTGCAAAAATATATATACCTCTATAGATGCATATGGACAAATAAAAGATGGATGTTTCCATTGTACATTATAAAGCAGTACTGAACATGAATAAGAAGGCCTCACTGCAGTGTGTTAGAGTTACAAGCAAGTTTTAATTGCAAACATGAATCTCAGCAGATGGAGATAGGGTGAGCCAGGAAGCAAAAAGTCTTATCAATCAGGACTTGGCTGACATTGGATACACATTGTGTGAAGGAACAAGGGGCTCCTGTTCAGGAAGCTTGAGCAAAACAGAATACATCAGAGGACTATTAAAAATAATATTAAATACACAAAAAGCTCGATTTCATGGTGTCCAGTCACGTGGAAGGAAGAAATTGGAAGGACAAGGTTGTCACACCTATGCACGTGGGCCGGCTGTGCCTACACTCCTTAAAATTCTGAAGAGCGCAGTACAAACACGAGGCCAAACTTCAAAGCACTAATTGACACTGGACCATTGAGGTCATGACGGATTGATATAATAATTGGTGGGAAGTTTGTTTCTAGATGAGCCCACTAACACATGGATGTTTTGTCTGCGTGCTGCTGAACGTAGGTGGAAAAGTACCGATATGGGTTAGAAGCCAACCAATTATAGAGGACTGTGCAATCAAGAGTCCTATAGTTTGTGTAGCCAATGGAGCGTTGTGTGTATATAGTGACGTTCATAGTGGCCATGTTTTTGGGAGGGCTTAGTTGCCCCACCTGATGTAAAACACCATGGGCCTCATTACACGGAAGGCGGTAAGGGTTAACGGTCACTGGTAATGGTACCGGTGACCGTTAACCCTTACCGCCTGATTACGAGGTCCCTTTGCGGGTTGGTACTTTAACGCCTGCTTTTTAGCAGGTGTTAAAAACCAACCCGCAAAGGGACCAGGGTGCTCATTACGGTACCGCAATTTGCGGTACCATAATTAGCACCTTCCCCATTCCCATTATGCCCTATGGGGCAAACATGGGAATGGGGAAGGGCAATGGGGAAGGGGAAATTACCGCCCCGCCAACCTTGGAATAGGGCGGTAATTCCCCTTTCCTCCAAGGCGGTGCCGGTATTTTACCAGCATGGACCAAGGTGCTAATAGCACCTTGGTCCACCGCCTACCGTGTAATGAGGCCCCATATATCGTTTCTTCATAGTTCTATACTGATATGGAACGTATGCTTAGACCTTTGCTTAGAACCAATCACTCTCTCCGATAGGATTTTGTAATTTGCCACGTAGGTAGTGACACAGGTCAACATCAATGATAATGATTTTATGCAATATAACCTCAGTTTCTACTAAGATGCATTGAGTAAGAGGATCGAACAACTGCTGATGTTCGTTGTACTCCCTGCTTTACATACTTGTCATTAAAACGGACGCCCCTTTTGATTTTTGATGTATGAATAAAAATCTGATTCCTCATCCATCTCCAGGGTATTGCTACTCATCTTAAAGAGCTGGAAGAACCCAGTTCAGCACCACCTGAAGACATTTGGTAGTGTAGACTGAGCAGCCAGGCTTCACTTAGGAGGGAGAGAGGGCTGTAGGAAGGTACAAAGAAATTGTAGCACACATATGGTCCAAAGAAACACTGAAACACTATGTATTGTAAAAATAATGATTTATTATAAATACACGTAGACCAAGATAAATCTTGGGAAAGGTAAGTACTATTATATATTATATAAAACACAATCATTAAAAACCAACTGAATACTTATGGTATACAAACCAAAGTATAACCTTATTTAGAGGAGCATTAAGCATGTTAATGTGTATCAAGCCTAAAGTTATACATTCAGAATGGCAGTCTGCTATTCTTGGGGAATAAGACCAGGTTAGTTACTTTGAGATTGCAATAAGTAATTCAAGGGCAGCAGACCCTATTCGTCCTAACTCAGTGTTTTTCAGTGACAGAATCACTTGATTAGACCAACACTGTTACAAGTATCTCTTGCAACATGTGTAAATATCTTCTATTATGAATGGATAAAGTTACACCACCATGATTACTTTTAGGAACACAGTTCAGAGTGAGTAAAGTAACTCATATACTTTGTAGAGGGACCTTAAAGGTTTCAGGGGTAAGTATGAACACAGTAAACTATTTTGGAAGTGCACTAAAGCAGTTCAGGGAAAGTATAACCCAATGTTATAGTTTTAGAAGAGCAACAGCTATTCAAGGTCCATATAACCTATTGGTATATATCTTTAACACTATTGCTAATGCAGGAATAGATAGTTTAACCAAGTATATTTTTCAGAAGTGTAGGATACAATTCTAGAATAAGTAAACACTTCAGCAGACTTTTAAGAAAGGCTATCAGCAGTTCAACGTTTGTAAGGACCTGTATACGTTTTACAAGGACTGTATGCAACTCTCAAGACAAGTAAGAACTTTAAGACTATTTTAGAAATGCACTCAGCAAATCAGGGGAAGCAAAACCCAAAAGTACACTTTTAAGAAGAACACTCGGCTATTGGTGAGCTTTTACACTCATTCAGTTAAGAGGAATAAAACATTACCAACACTATGGGCCTCATTCCGAGTCTGGCGCTAACCAATGGCGCTATTAGCGCCTTGGTCGGCGCCGGACCCGTACCGGCACCGCCCTGGTCGAACGGGAAATTACCGCCCTATTCCTAGTTGACCAGGGTGGTAATTTCCCATTCCCCAGGGCTCTTCCCCATTCTCAAATGAGCCCCCATAGGGCTCAATTGGAATGGGGAAATTGCAAATAACGGTGACCGTACTTTACGGTCACCGTTATTGGCTTAAAAGCCCCTTTGCGCCCTCGTTCCTAACGCCTGCTAAATGCAGGCGTTAAGGACGAGGGCGCAAAGGGAACTCAGAATGTGGCGGTAAGGGATTACCGGCACCGGTCTCGTTAACGGTGACCGGTATCCCTTACCGCCATACTCGGAATGAGGCCCTATTACTTTTAAGAAAAGTGAAACACTTTCAAAGTAATTAACACAATTTATATACTTTTTAAAGGAGCAACCAGCAGCTTAAAAGTAAATATAAACATAAGGACACTTTGTAACATATTCTAATACAGAGAAACAGTTACCACACTAACTTCTTTAGCAAGTAAGTACTTTTCACACGTGTTATAATTTCAAGACAGAAGCCTTATCTTTTACAGTCCTTGCCTATTGTAGGGCATGAGTTTTCTCAGAGGCAGAAGAGGGTCCCTAGTGGTCTTGGACCTATCTTTAGGCAGGTCAGGATAGGCTTCAGTTGCAGGAAAGTCAAGAGTTCCATATGATATCTCGTAGGACAAGTAAGTATTCACTTCAGAGTTAATTGCAAGTGTTCAGGGACTTCACAGAAGGCTTGCTATAGCTGTTCCAGCGTTAGGTCTGGGCTAACGGTGTGGGCAATCTCCCAAACACACAAATGACACACTCAGCCACAGAGGATCGGCACAAGACTTGAAGTAAGCATTACCCGAGCCAACACAGTACCTCAGCTAAGAAGAAGAGCTTGGAGACGGTCGTCTTCCTGAAGCAGCAGCACAGGACCCAGACCTTGGATTCTTGATCTGAACACTAAAGAAATGGACACTTGATTATTTAGATTTATGAAAATCTTACCTAACAGGACACATTCCTGGTTATGTTGTTTTTCCCATCTGCCAAAGAATTTAGAGGTGTTTGGCCTATTTCTTTGTTTAAAGCTTATGGTGTCAAATATACACGAGGTGCTTTATATACGTGTAAATCATCTTAGTGAGAAAGTTATTCATCTGTGGTTGCGGTTTGGAAAGAAAAAAAGTAAATATATGAGATAATTGACTGTTCCTATTAGGAGTTTTGTGCACAAAAACTGATGATATACTATCAATGATTGCTTTTATTTAGACTAACCCCTAGAGGTTTGCTCAGGAATCTTCTTGATATTATTCAAATGTAGTGATTTTTTGTATTTTTGTCATATGTATGACATGTATAATATGGCCTTAAGACTCAAATCCAGCCCAACTGCAGATCTCTTCAAAGCTTGGCTTAATCTTCACTTGCCCATCCTCCCTACCTGAACCTCACCACCGCCTCCAGTGGTGCTTAATAATGTAATTGTGTATATTTAAATAGTGCTCCTCTTTAGTTTGATGCACTTGCCTCCTTATATTAATGTTACCTTTGTAATTCACCTGTTTTCACACAAATATATATATATATATGTATATATATATATATTACTGTTTGTTACATTTTGTTCCTTCTACATGCCACAATTTTTTACACCATCAAACTGGCTCACTACTTGTTCTCATCTTCATGATATTGTACAGGCGCCCTTCATGGGAATGCCTCCGTCATATGTAAATGCATTATTGTAATTCATTTATGCTCGAAATGGACATCTCTGTTCTTCAAATGCATAGTTTGTATTTTTTATATTTTTTCTTGGGAAAGCTTTTCTAACACTATTGGTGGTTTTGGATGTTGGTGTTAATATTGTATTGAGAATGTTTGTAACTTTTATGCCTGAAAATGTCACCATAAGTTATTGATGATGATGAAAACAGAGGTGTGAAAAGTCAAAAGTGCTGATCAGGAGAAAAAGAAAGGTGTTGCACCTCAGGGGGGAATCAGAACTGCAAATAATCTTTTTTGAAAGAAACAACATGTTTAGTAGGATACTAAGTCTAACTTCCCAGTCAGAACTGAAAGATACACATGCTAAGAAGCCATTGCCTACTTGGACACTGAGTCTAAATTCTGACGTGTTGTGATGGTGATTCTCCTGTGTCTGGGCAGTACTTTAGGACAACTTAAAAAGAAACGGTCTCTCAGTGAACTGAAACATTGTCCAAATACAACATTCTCCCAGTTCTCTGTACTTCCACGCCACGGGGGGTAATTACGAGTTTGGAGGTAGCCATGGTAGCGCCATGGCTGCCTCCAAACCCGTGTCCGGGTTCCTTGAATGGGGATTTACCGGGATGGTAATCCAACCTTGGATGACCCAGTAAGTCCCCATTCAAAATACCCATCCCCATTCCCATTCGAGCCCCCAGAGGGCTCAATGGGAATGGGTAGGGAGCTAATAACGGGCCGTTAATTACTGGCCCGTTATTAGCTCTCTGGTCCCTTATCGGCTCCCGCTAAGGGCGGCTGGTAAAACCAGCTGTCCTTAGCGGGACCCGCTAAGGGACCTCGTATTGCAGCGGTAAGGGGTTAACAGCACCGGCATCCTTACCGGCGCCGCTAACCCCTTTCGCTGCACTCGTAATGACCCCCCGGGATCTCTCCTGGCAGGTTAATGCAAGAACTTTATGCTTATAATCTGGAGTTGGATGGGTTCTGTAGTGAACCAGAAGAAATAATCTGACTAGAACTTAACATTTCAAGGGTGTTTATTTTAAATAAGGAGAAAATGCTTGCTTGTCCCTATTGTTTTGGGGGATTTTCCCTACCTAAAAACTAAACTAATGGTGCTCATCAATTGTCCAAATCAAAAATAGTCCTCAGTCCGAAACCTAGCCACTACCTGGCCTTACCACTTTTAGAAAAACTCAACAAAAAAGTTAGCCAGAGCAGTAGCCTTTCCACTCGGGCTTCTACTGGCCAAAGCTACTTGGGTTGCTCCCAAGTACTGTCCATCATTCTAACATGGGATTTCAATAGTTTATCAAACTAAGGTTTTCAGTCCTCTCTTGAGGTTCCTTACAACTAGTTTTATTTATTTACACAACTCCAATGGTTCCAGTTACCTAAAAGGTGAAATGATTATTTTAGTGCAATTCCACTAATTTCGACATTGGGCCTAATTTCAAGTTCGGCGGTAACCCGCCGGTGCTACTGGCGGGTTGCCGCTGAACTCATAACACTGGTTCTGCCGCCTGATATCCCGGTGCCACAGGGGCATTACAAGTCCCGGCGGCCCAGCAAATAAGGTGGCAGAAAGTGTAAGTCCCAAGGGACATGGAAGCACAGGCACCGTTGCTAACAGTGCCAGTGCTTCCGTGACAAATTAGGTCAGACCTGCTGGGTGCAACGGCCCAGGAAGCCAGAGTTGGAATGGGGCGGTCCGAAAAGGGTGCCGGCACGGTGCGACCGGCATCCTTATTTCCGGACCACCAAACTTGGAATGAGGCCTATTGTCTTTCAAATTGTTCTTGATTTAGAATTGGGTAATTGAACCCTGCAGGTCCCCTGCTTTCCAAGTGTTGACAAAAGGCTGCTTATTATTCTAGGGCTCCCCAAAGCCTTCTGACCCTCTGATTTACTTAACTCAGCAGGTTTCTCTTGGGCGTCTGCCCATGTCCAGCAATAAAGTTTCTCTGGCTCCCATAACCCTTTTGTCTCGCGCTCCCCTTTTGCTTTGGGATTTGCTTAACTCAGGGACCTAAATGTCTGTCCCTATCCTCGGCTTTACCTTCTCTGGATCGTTTGCTTCCCTTTGCCTGTCAGGCTCGGACGTTGTTACTCTTCTCGTACGAAGATCAGAGATTTGGTTTCTCCATTTTGGCCTGGTCTCAGCATTGTTTAAAGGGCCCCAGGCCCACCACAGATGTTTTGGTCCACCAGGCAAGACGGTCTCTCTATTGTTCCTGTCTCTGTCTCCATTTTGCCATTGTCACCCTTCACAACGCCGCCTTCCGGCTTTTCTCACTTGTTCTGCTTTCTCTCCATGCTTCTGCTTGCACCTCAGTGTAGCGCGGCTCCGCCCCTTCAGGACGCTTGCACATCAGATGCACGACTCTGGGTAGGATTCTTCTTCCTCAATTCCAGCTTCCTCATCTCTTTTTTCTCGCCACCGTATTTCCACGAGGCGTGTTGATCTCCATCAACTGTTACTTCACAAGGGTTCCACCATTGCCTTCAGTAGTGAGGGTCCTGCTTAGCAGCCTGGCTACTTAGCTACCTAGCCTCAAAGGGCGTGGCTCCTCCCTGGGAAGAAGGGGCGAATTGCCCAGATTTTTCACAGTTCCCACCCGCTTCTTCTCTGGTCCTTACTTCTCAGTCCTAGTTTAAGAGGTTACTGCACCCTTCTTTTATGGTCTTCTATGGGCCTGTCTCTGCTTGCCTCTTAGTCTCGGGTTTAAGTTTACGCCATCTTTCTTCTATGGTCCTCTCAAGGGTCTCTCTCTCTCCTTGGTCCTCAGTCTGTGGTTCAGGGAGTTTCAGTTCTTGCACCTGTCTTCTGCCAGGTTCTAAGTCTTGAGTTTAAGGAGTTTTTGCTCCTTTCTTCTGTCTTCCACGAGTAGGAACCTCCACCCTGGTGTCGGCTCTGGACTGAAGAGTGTTGGTGGGCTGTATAGGTGCTGTTGAGGTTGGGTTAGCCTTGAACCAAGCTCTGGAGCTGCAGTGATAGTGGAGGGGCTGGCATATGGTCATGTCAGGTTACGCCCTAGCCCTTTTACCGCCCCTTCTCCCTAGAGTTCCTGGTTCTCCAGCCACTTACTCCAGCCTCTCGCTCACCCTCATCATCTCACCTCATGTCATGTTCTTACGCTGTGGAGTAAAAAACACGATTTATTTTTTTCAAAGGAAAATAATGAATTTACAAAGACTGTTCACGACAACCAGAGACTGGTGGAGCTGTTTAACAACACATGGATTCTGCTCCAACACACAAATTCTAGACAGCACCTGACCAAGGAATCCATGTGTCCCTCTCCTGTGTACTCGCTCCTGATCCTAAGCGACTCGGTTTGAAGACCAAATAGGTACCGAGTTCATACAACACATAAATCAATTGTATTAGAAAATTACAACCATAATCCCTCATAACATATAAAAGACATCAAGGTGTAAACAAATGTGTAAAACTTATTCCACATTTCTAAAATCACAGTACAAACAATATAAACGATACCTAAAACGCCCTAAAACACCCTACCTATACAAATCTACACAACATGTTTATATAGGACAAGTCAAAAACAATGTGCAAAGTAACGCAATGGTTTGTAGCACCTGGGGGTCCCTTCCTTCAGGACTACCTCAAGAACTTTCAACAATAGCTTAATTTAGAATTAGGTCTACCCTTATTACAGCTACCAGGGTAAATTCATCAACCACATCTGCTATTAGGAGAAAGGCAGGTGGCAGGATAAGTCTAAGTTATCCACAGCGCTTGTACCGAGTTATAACGTGCCCTAGAGGCAGCAGGTTCCTGGAGCTGTGGGTATACTGCCATATACTACCACAGACAGTTAACAATTAAGACATGAGGTTCCCAGTAGCACTGCGCCAAAAAAGTGCCAAAGTTGAGTTCCAAATGGTCTTTATTTTGAAGGTAACAGCAGCCTGACACATGTTTCGAGCTTTCCTAGCTTTGCAGTTGCAGCGAATATCCAAAGTAGTTGCTTCAATGAATAACAGGAGCGCGCTTGAAGCAACTACCTTCGATACCAGAATTTGCCGCAACTGCAAAGCATCAGAGTTTCTTGCAGAACAGGCCATCTCCTGCCATATTTAATTGGCTCTATTTCTATTGGACATAAGCCTCAGAAGAAGAGCTAGGAAAGCTCGAAACACGTGTCAAGCTGTTGTTACCTTCAAAATAAAGACCATTTGGAACTCAACTTTGGCACTTTTTTGGCGAAGTGCTACTGGGAACCTCATGCCCACATCTGTTAATATTCAGTACTGTTCTTATTCACTGTATATCATCACACCGACTCAGAGCGGGCTTTCTAAATTGAACTGTCATGGCCCTGAACGCACACGAGTGTGCTCAGTGGCTGACAAGCGTGGCAGAATGGAAGAAGGAAGATGCGCGCGCGTGCCTGAGGTAAGTGGTGTGTCTGTATGTATGTATGTATGTATGTGTGTCTGTGTGATGGAGGTGTGGTGATGTCTATGGTGGGGAAAATAGGGGCGGGTCGAGTAAATGCGTGTGCATTTGCGTGTTTGTGTGTCTGTGGCGGGAGAATACAGGGAATGTTTTGGGCAAGGAAGGGAGGCGACGGGAAATGAAAGGAGGGCTCAAGGAAGTCCAATATCCCTCAAGGGCTTAGAGGGTGAGGGTGGAGGGATCGGTTTCCTCGGAGGGGGTTTGGAAGGGTGAACAACCCCCGCTCGAAAATATGTAATAGTTGAAGGCTGCACAAAATTGTCGGAAAGCAATCCGTATTTTTTTGTTCTGCCTTTAGTAGGCGGAAATATCACACTTTCGTTGTTGTTCTGCTTATAGGCCCCACCTGTGTTTAGCACCTGGTTTGAGGTGCTGCTACTTTCAGGAGTATTTTCTAGTCGAATGCATGCATTCGGATTTTGAAATTTGTTTTTCCACTTGGAATATCCACATACATAATCCAATCACAAAGGTTTGGCTGCACCACCCAGATATTTCCCGCAGTTGTACCAACCGCATTTTTGGTATTTTTTGCATGCCTTGTCATATGAGAATGTGGGAATGGACCTTTGCCCATGTTTTTTTTTTCTTCATTTTTACGCACAAAGTAAATTCTTACAACTGAACGGAACTACTGCACATACTGAGAGAGTCAAAGGTTTAGGGGTGACCTTGAAATAACGATCGAAGAAAGGGCTACAGTCCTTTCAGCTTCAGAAAGCACATACGTGGGTGGACATGTTGAAATTCCCCTTAGGTGATGTGGTGTGTCCTTCACGTGCCATTGTGAAGCAATGCCGGGCCAGCAGAGCATAGTTTAGGATCCCAAAGCCGGAGGGCCAGGAGCCCTTCACCTCTATGTGGACTTCCACGTCTGTGATTGCATCGACTTGGCCTGACCTACCCGCTTGCTTGCAAGGTGACAGATCTCAGCTCGCAGGTTCTAACAATAATGGAGTAGCCTTTTTTTTAATCATTAATATGATTCAATGTTTTATTCGGCCTTGCGAAATGTAGTGGCTCGGTCCATTTATCGGTATGCGGTTGGCAACTATTTCAAAGGAAGACATTGATTTCCTTGGTAGGTACTTATTTGTCACTGTGTTCTGGATTTTGGCTGCGAGCCTAAAATTCAATCCAATACACAGTTTCTTCTATTCTGAGAGGCTGACTGTAAGGTCCAATGACTGCTATTGATTATCGCTCAGGGTGGTTTCTCCCCTACCCCAGCACCTGTTGCACAATTACTGGGGGGTCTCTTCAGCAGCAAGTTGTCTTGGAAGGCACAAGGACCATACTTGCCTTTCTTTTTTTGTGCTTTTATTCGGCAGTGCAGACATTCGCTTTCTTTGCCATCGTGGTGGGGGTCTCCAAACGTGCATTACGTTCTGAATTCCAATCTGCAGCACAATTTATTTTAAGAGGAGAAAATTAAGCCATACCCTCCTCATTTTATCCAGATTACATTGGTTCGCTAAACAGATTGGAGGAGGCGGCACGCAGGGGGTGCTTCAGGCTTCATTTTCGTGGTGGGTTTGTTTTGCATGGGTTATCTGTCTGCTGCAGCACCTCCTTTCTTCTGCTTGCCACAGCCTGCTCCTGCCTCCCTGGCCTAATATCTCAGCCCTTCCTCCCTTGCTCTCCAAATCCCACCTTTTATTGTTTGTATTGTTTTTTCCAATGGCCCCCTTTGCTGCTCCTTTGAGCACATGCACTCTACACGGTGCAGATGGGAAACTGCCTCTTGGTCGCCCCCGCTCCTTTATACCACTTATTTCTATCTCATCAGGTACGATAAACAATGTTTTGGTCTTTACAATCTATGAAAATATAAAAGTGTGTACGTCTCAAACAGTGGCGTAACACAAATTGTGGGGGCCACCCTGCGAGCCATGCTGAGGGCCCCCCCCCCAACTCGGCAACAAATCAAGGGTCGCGCCACACTCTGAACCGGCCTAGATTGTTACACTTGCGCAATATACACAAACGTGCTGCTGAAGGGGTATGCTGCACACTGCACTAGGAGAAAGATATAAATATGTATTTTAATGCAATATGCAGCACTCTTTCTGAGAAAAATATGCTATAAAGCCACAGTGCTTGCAATTGTTTTGTAGGGCAACACCAATCCAATACATGAAAGTCACCAACAGTGCACAGGAACATTAATGCTTTATTATTAAAAATGCCATGCCACAATGAAAACATGTCCAACTGGCTGCACAATGTAGACCAGTGTAGACACATAATAACATTACAGTAAAGCATGCCAGGCCACATTTAGACATACCTAGACTGGTTGCACCAAAATGCCAGTAAAAGCAATAACACTCATCAAGAAGTGAGCACACATTAAAGCCTGCATCTCCGCGGCCTCTACCAACACGGCAAAACTCTTTAAAATCTGCAAGGAACTGGTCAATCCTGTTGCAGTCTCTACCTCTCCTGTTCCCTCCAAGGCCCTCTGAATGGCTCTGACCTCTCACTTCTCCAATAAATCTCAGGACATCCTGTCCTCTATCTCCTCTTCCTCTCTCTCTTCCTCTCTCGGCCCCCTTTGCCATCTCTACCTTTCTCCCTCCTTTATCCTGTTTCTCTCTGACAACACCTGACGAGGTTTCTAGACAAGTCCGATCTATGAAAGCGTCGTCCAAACAGGTGCTCCCCTGCTCCTCCAGAACAATCAAGGACCATATTGACACCCTTGCTCCAGCCTTGGCCGATTTCTGTAATCACTCTTTAGCCACTGGAACGTTCCCCTCTTCCCTTAAGCACTCCCTTGTGCACCCACTCCTCATGAAGCCGTCTGCTGATCCTACGTGCCCGGCAAACTATTGCCCAATCTCCATCACCCCTTTCTTGGGAAAACTCTTGGAAAAGCTTGCCATTTCCCAGCTTACTCTCCACACTGAATATGTTGATTGTCTCCATGACCATCAGTCTGGCTTCAGAGCTGCCAGAGGCATGGAAACTGCTCTCCTGAACAACCATGAAGATCTTCTCTCTAACCTTGATTGCAGCATTCCTTCTGTGCTCACCCTCCTTCTTTCCTCTGCTTTCGACACGGTCAACAATGCTAACCTGATCAATCGACCCTGTGAGATCCTGGGCATCACGGATCAGGCCCTGGAGTGACTGACCGCCTTCCTCTTGGACCGCCCCCCTCTCCCAGGTCCAACCTGGTCCAAATCTCTCTGCCACCTCTCTCTACCTGTGGCGTTCCCCAGGGCTCTGTACTCTCACACTGGTTTTTCAATCTCTACCTTCTCCTCTAACTTTTAGTGTTATGTGGATGACTCAGCTTTCCTTCAGGCTCCCCTCAGCCTCCTCTCCTCTCTCGCTCATTCCTGACTGTCTTTCCACAATTCAGGATTGGTGCTCCTCCAACCATCTCTGCCTCAATGCCAGTAAGATGGAGATCCTTCTCATTGGGACCCTCGCACCAGCTTTCCCTCTCACACTCTGGCCATCCGTCTTGGGCCCTCTTCCTTCACCTTCCTGTGAGGCAAAAAACATTGGTGTCATCTTCTATGCCACTCTCTCTTTCTCTCCTCATATCTCAGATGTCACCAAGAAGTTCCACTACCAGCTGCTCCTCCTCAAAGGGACTCTTCCCTTTCTCACTTTCCACCAGAAGCTCACTGTCTCCAGAGCCCTGGTTCTCTCTAGGCTGGACTACTGCAACAGCCTCTTTCTCATTCTGCCTTCCTCTACTCTCTGTCATCTGCAACTAATCCAGAAAAGGTCTGCAAGACTTATCCTTGGCCTCAAGCCCAGGGATCTTATCTCTCCAGCCCTGAAATGTCTCCACTGGCTCCCGGTGGCTGCACGGATCAAGTTCAAGACCCTTTGCATTGTCCACAAGGCTTTCTGGGGCCGGGGCCCGCACAACATCCAACGCTTTCTTCCAAAATACCTTCCTTCTCGAGCCCTTCGCTCAGCTTCCTCCAACTCTCTAAGGGTTAGACGCTTCTCCAGGCAGAGAGTGGGGAGTAGATCTCTCTCCTCTGCTGGTGCCTCCCTCTGGAATGGCCTCCCTGCCCCTTCAAACTTGAGCCAGACCATCTGATGTTTCGGATGCAGCTCAAAACTTTACCTTTCTCCTTTGCTTTCTCTCTCTCCCTCACCTGATGACTTACCTGTCTGCTGCACCGACCGGTTACTTGGATACCCTGAGAGTGTCTCCGAGTCCAGGCTCTTTCTTGATGGGTCATCTTTGCACTGTCTCCATGCCTACCATGCACTTAGGGGCTGTAACTGTAACCCTTCAGCCCCTTGTTCTTCTTGCACTACCCATAGCTGCGCTGCCCTGGCTGCACTTACTCAGAGCATTGGAGCCCTGTTTTTCCCTCCCCTCTCCCTTGCACTTCCCCCCTCCCTTTCCTCTTGCACCTCTCATTCTCACAATGACACAAGGCCTAGTGAGATTGTTTGTCTTGTCCTCCATCTATCTTCCCTCCCTTGTCTTGTCGCATACAGAAACACTTGTGTACTTGTATAAATGACTTTTATCAGATCATTTTATCACAGATGCCCAGAAAAATGTACCATGCCGCAGTAAGAAATGGATAGACTGGCAGCACCCAAATGCCAATCTAGCCAGGTAATTACACTTAGCTGGACTGCTTTATCAGAAATTCCCAGTTAAAACGAAAGTCATACCAAACTGAGGAATTAATAGACTGGCTGCCCCAAAGTGCCTCTCTAGCCACTAATACCACATACCATGCCTGCTTAACCTGGACATGGACAACCATTATGATTTATCGCTCAATCCCGCCCCCCACACATCCCCTCTCCCTCCCACCTCCTACCCCAACCTCCAAAATCAGCTCCTTGGCCAAGAATTACCTCCACGTCCCCCTTCCTTGTCCCAGAGCTTTTGTATAAGGCTCTTTGCCTCATAGGTAAGTACTGGGATGAGGAAGAGTGGGACTAGGAGTAATGAAAATTACAGGTAGCTAAGTCAGACATTACCTCCATGTACTTCTACCTCATCCCAGTACTTGCGCATGAGGCAGAGTACACAAGTATTTCCTCATACATAAGTACTGGGATGAAGAAGACTATGGCTAGGATTAATCAAGGCATTAAACACAAGTATTGGGGCAACACCATTGAGTTGACTGGGCTTCAGCACTCCTCCCCCTGACATTTTGGGCTATGTTGACTTGATCTGGCTGACCTTCAGAGCAGTTGCCGGACAGAACAGGACACAGATGTTAAACGGCTGTTTTGCTGTTTATAAGGGCCCAGCAATTACCAATGTAAAGCATTTCACTGTTAGTACCTGCAATCAAATGCCACATTGTTTAGGCAATTGAAATTGTGATGTTGATCTAGTACTTGCATGCTAGGGGAGTGATTGGAAGGGTAGAGAGGGAATATGAGACTTAAAGGAGAGAGTTAACTGCTTGTAACATTGAAGCTGCACTCGAATAGTCTCATTAAAACGCATAAGAAGTTAGATGCCCCCACACAAAGAAGTTTGCCCCACCCCACCACCCGTGAAGTTGGTGCCTCTCCCAACATTTGAAGGGTTAGCCCCCGAAAGTTAGGTTTTGTTGTGCCCCTGTACACAATCACACACACCATTCACCATATACACACCCACCCCTCTATACATTTAAGTGTGCACCCTTTCACCATACTGGCACACTGAGGCAGCCACCCGTACATTTAAGTGTGAACCCTTTCAATGTACACGCACAAACACACACCCAGCGACCCATACATTTGTGTGCACCCTTTCACCATACACTCACAGAGGCAGCCACCTATACATTTAAGTGTGCACCCTTTCACCATACACACACACACACACGTAATGGGGTTGAGGGGAGCCCTATTACTTCAAAAATAAATTGTGGCACATTACTGGTCCAGTGGTAACTGTGCCGGTGCTACCGGTGGGTTGCCGTCAGACCTGCAAAAAATTACCGCCGCCTGACTTCCCGGTGCCACCGGGCTCTTCCAAGTCCGGTGGCTGGGAAGTCTGGCGCTGGTAATTTCAGTAATCCCCATTCCTGTGGAGTCGATAGGACTCCATGGGATTGGGTACACGGAAGCACCAGCACCGTTGTAAACAGTGCCAGGTCTGCCTACCATGGCCGCTGTGCCCGTCATGGTCAGACCTGTCGGCCACAGCGGCCTCGGCAGGTAGATCTATAATATGCCGGTCCGCAAACAAAGGTGCTGGTAAGATTACCAGCACTGTTGTTTCCGGGCCGGTATGTTCAGAATGAGCTCCATTGTTTCTTTTTGAAGTCACTCTAACTTCATTAAGAAATTATTCAGTTAAGGACCGAACCATAACGGAAATAATTTCTTTATGAAGGCAAAGTGACTTCAAAAATAAACTATTTATTTTTGATGTCATAGGGCCCCCCGGCCCCACCACTGCATGACATGGAGCCCTCGAGCCTAGGGTCTTCCATGTAATGGGTTGGGGGGATCTCTCAGCATTCATAAAGAAAGTTTCTTTTTGTAGTCACTCTGCATTCATAAAGAAATTATTTCTGTTACAGAAATAATTTCTTTATTAATGCAGAGTGAATTCAAAACAAAACCTTTCTTTTTTGAGAAAAAAAAATCTTTTTTCTTTTTTTTTTTATTCGTTTAACCTGCGAGGTAGTCCTCTGCTTGGCCCTGGGGACACTGTGGGGCTTCCAGGGGGGCTGAGCACCCACCCCAAGCTAGCATCGGCATCTGAAGGACCCGGAAGTGGCATGTGGAGGACTCCCTAGTCACCCTACTTGGTCCTTGCCACGTGGCAGGGGGCAGTCACTTGGAACAGCTAAAGAGATCTCCCATTGTGGAAAGGCCGGAAGCTACCATTAGGCAGACCCCAAATCTCTGAGGAGAAAGACAAATACTTCACTTTAATTTACTAATTTCTACCATGCACCCGAGTGACCCAGAGGCCTACGGGGCAAAACAAACAACAAAAAGGGGGTCCTATCAGGTGAATCAAAATCTGCTGGTCCACAGTACAATGGTTGGAGGTACGGGGAAAGCAAAGCTTAGAGATTCAGCTTTGTATTCAAACTCTTTTTAAAAACTCTGCTGTTACTGTCATCAAAGGACCCTCAATAGACTAAAAAAATGGACACTTAGGGCATTCCCTCACAATGTCTATGCTGCATCACAGACTGAGACTCATTGGTGGGAGATCTTCCTTCCTACAGCTTAGTCTGCGGACCGTGACCCAAGATAGGAGTCCACGAACGCTCCGTTGACAGGCATGCTGCGGGACTCCACACTCACTTCCCCGTGGGATGGGGTTTCCACAGGCAGCCCAAATAATGACACTGGTTTAACAAATGGTGTCCCATTTGTTGCCTGGTGTCGACCCGTGTTCGGCTCATCAACTAGGGGCTCAGGGAAATACACCATCAGGAACCCCTCTAGGAAGCACCGGGGGGAGAATAAGGAACCATTTTGAATTCAAAATGGTAAAACAAGTATATGGTACTTTAGATACACCCCCATCGTGTCCAACCAGCTTAGGTGACCTAATTAACTTAAACCAATCAGAAGGCTATAGTTATTTATTCCCAAAAAGGCAGACCTTTACAGACAACATGAGCTATGGGGACAAGTCAGTAGGGGAAAAAGCCCTGGTTCAGTACAAAGGTGTAAGAGTTTGGTGATGGGGCCATGTGAGAAAGCGTTACTAGTATTGAAGAGGGAATACTGGAAGAGAAGGTACAGTCAAACAGAAAAGAAGGAAGAAGTTGAAGAAGTTGAGAAGAATGTGAAAGAAATTGACGAGGTTGAGCATCTTGAGATGGGGGTTGGTAAAGTGAAAGAGGTGGCTGAACACATTCAGGAGGAGGAAGTGGAACACGCAGAGGAAGAGGTGGGCAGAGCAGAACAAGAGGTTGGTGAGAAAAATCAGAAAGTCAATGGAGAAGATCAGGCGCGGAGGAACGTCAGGGAAAGAGCAGATATTGCATAGTAGAGAAAGTATCCTGAGACATGGTAGTTAGTCAGACCAGGAAGAAATAAGGAGGCCAAGTGGACACAAGACAGGCACTTTGAGATGGGAGGAAGAACATACGTGTGATGAGCAGCAATGAGGGTAATTAGAGGAGGTACAGAGAGGGCTGGAGAGGGGAAACACCAAGAAACCCATCGAGGGAATTTAACCATGCCTTCAGTGAACCCTTACTCGGAAGGAAAAAGGGGAAAGGGCCTGCATCCAGCTGTCTGCTGAAGAAAATCAGTTATTCTATCATAGGCTTGTGAAAGAGACGCAGAGGCGTATCCAAGAGGTCCCGGGCAGGGGTGCCATGAGGAGTTTAGAATTTCCCCCAAACCCGTAATGCACCTCAGTGAAGAAGAAGGGTGCAGGAGTCTTACAAATCCAGAAGCAAGACGGAAAGACAAAGGGTTTGGGAACCTCTGAAACACCTGCAACAAAGCTGGACATGAAACTGTACTACTACAGGCTGCGATTACTTTACCGGGCATTTTACATTTTTTTTGTGTGAGAAAAAATTAAGCAATTTTGTGATTTTACCTCTGGTATCCAGCCTTTTCGTACTTTCCACTCTACCTCATGACAGACCATACTGACATGTTCAAGGCATGATGTAGTTTAAGCAATCTGGTCTTGAAGAAGGCATGACCCCAGCTGTCGGCGGTCACCATAGAGCCGAGATCTGAGTCGACCATTCTTCTTTGCCCACTAAACTGTTTTTGTTCCTGCACTAAATTGGAAAGTGATTACAAATGAGTTTGTATTTTCTGTAAAGGTTGGGCAATGTCATCTTATTCCTGTTTCTAGCAGTATTCTATGCATTTTTACATGGAATACATGGAATTGTCGGGTCCAATTATGACATCACGAGGGCTGAAGCAGGGATGTATACTTGCTTCAGCCCTCTTTAACTTTTTCATATCGGATTTAGGAATGGGGTTTTTGAATTGTATAACCGATTCACCTAAATTGGGCAATCGGGTCATAAGATGGCTGCTTTATGCGGATGACCTCCTTTTAATGTCCAAATCACCCATGGGCCTGAATAACATGCTCCAAGCCTTGGAAAGGTATGCCCATGACAATCAAATTACAATGAATGTTAAGAAGACCCAAATAATACAATTTGGCAAAAGGAATCATTGTAGATGTACCATAGCTTGGTGTATAGACAATAATGGAGTTGAGGTAGTAAAAAGTTACATCTATCTTGGTGTAAATATTAACAACGATAATCGAGATCTCCCCTATGAAATGAGCTTACAAAGGAAAGTAAACACACTAATTTCTCAAGCTCAAATTATAAATGGAAGATTCTGTAAATTTACTATCCAGCCATTACTGGTCTTTTACAAACAGAAAGTCTCACCCATTTTACTGTATGGTGCCGAGACAAAAAAAGTGAGACCACCGACATTTTGGAACATGCTGGAAGCTAGGTATTGGAGAACTCTGTTGAAGCTGCCATCTTCTGTGCCAATGCCATTAATTAGACACAAACTTGGTTTCATCTCGTTAAATGCCAGGTATGAATGGAAAGTTTGTGCCTTATACAGAAAATGTTTATCAGGAAAAAATGCTAGTGGATTATTGAGAATATTGTCTGATTATATGCATTCATCGACTGACACGTTCATGGAAAGTTGGAGATCTAAGGCGCAGAAATTTTTAAGTGCTGCTGATATAACGGAGGAATTGCTCGTACAGAATCCTGATCGTGCTAAAATTAAATTATGGCAAAATGATTGGATCTCCACTAGAGAATCATGTGGTCCATACAAAACATTCATAGCGAATCCATTCATGATAAAAACCTATGGATTAACAGAACAATACCTTCTGAAGTCCCCCAATCCGCGGCATCGCTTAGATTTTCTGCGCCTCAGATTCAACTTATGGAAAACCAGGGAAATCACAACAAGATGGTACCCACAAGAACAAATTAAAAATATGTGTCGATTTTGTGGGAAAGCAATAGAAACATTAGAACATATCATTAGTGAATGCGTTAACTTACTTTCCCTACGCATCAAGTATTTTAAAAGTCTGTTTCATTCCTCAATGTGTATGAATGCTAAGGATTTATGGCAGCATGTTTATCACATTCATTCAAAATCCATTGGATATGCAACAGCACATTTTTTATCTGTATTGAATCTAGACACTGATGATCTTATTGATATAAATTTGCTCGCATTTAATGTAATTAATGGCCTGGATGGGAATAGTTTAAATATGTGGTTCATGTTTCTGTTTTCTTCTCAATTTAATTTTTTATTGTTTTTTATTCTAATATTAATAGTAATGTAGAAATAAGTTTTATTGTAAAATGAATTTTATTATGTAAGTTCTGTTGAAAGGTTGAAAACTTCAGCCGAATCAATTAAAATATATATATATATATATGTTTTATTGTTATTTAGTTAAAACAATAACCTTTAACACATTTTCAACAAATTTAAACACAAGTAATCACATTAATTTCGTCCTCATAATTAAAACATATGAAACTTTTAACAATCATTTAAAAAATATTAAATCGCATTAGTTCATTTACAACACATTTATATAATTAAAATCCACTCATATTAAAACATCAGTAGACATTTCATCCTTTCATACTCAGTATCAGCTAATGTGCAAAAAACGAAAAATATAATTGACCTGCTTAACATTCTGCATATCCCAAAGTAGTTCTTTAAAGAAGCTTAAGTCAGTGGTCACATCTCATCTGACAATAATTCTTTTCTAGTAAATCGACCAACTGACTACACTGAATTTGACTAGTGCCTAACAATGTTACAGTAATTCACATGACACGATGGTCAACCTTATCCAAGAACCAGATTAAAGTGCATTATGATGTAGGTAGGCCTCTTCCAATTTCAAAGAATCCAAAAAAACAGTCACAGCCAGTACTATTGCAGTAGTTCTCCCTGACAGACAATATTGCCACATAATGCATCGCCTACAAAAAACAAATCACCATGTTCTTTAAAACAGTTCCACCTTTTCCCATGGATTGCAGCATATGTTGTTACAAGGTGTCTTCATGTTTCCTTGTGCTGTTCCCCCATACAAAGTCGAGAATCTCCTTGATCCGGGCCCAATAGCCCATATCAAATCAATACTTCTTTGGTTAAAGTTAGATTCCAGTGGAAAAACAATAAACCTCTTCTTACTTCCCTATCCGAATAGATCGAGAGATATGGTGCTAAAATCCCCAACTTTCTGTGATTCCAGATCAGATGATTTAGAGATCAACAAGAATGCATAGGGCCTCATTAGGACCCTGGCGGAAAGGGGTTTACGCCGGCGTTAAAAACGCCGACCCCTTCCGCCTTACTACGAGGTCCCTTACCGCCATGGTGATTTTTACGCCTGCTTTTTGCAGGCGGTAAAATCCATGGCGGTAAGGGACCTTGTTGTTAATTACGCCACCGTAATGTACGGTGGCGTAATTAACGCCTTCCCCACTCCCATTATGCCCTATGGGGCAAGAATGGGAATGGGGAAGGGTAAATGGGTCAATGGGGACTTACCGCCCCGCCAACCTCGGGATGGGGCGGTAAGTCCGCCAACCACCATGGCGTAAACGGACTTTACGCCATGGTGGTAATGTCACGGCCATGGCGGATATTTTCCGCCAGGGTCGTAATGAGGCCCATAGAGTCCACAGTGTTACACCAGTCATGTAAATACAACAACCTCTTTACTTTACATGGATTGGTAACCAGGTCCACAACTGTTCACCCAACCATCGTAAATTGTGACAGGCAAAACAATGAAAAGGCATTAATAGACCTGTCCCCAATAATTCCAAAACAGTTTTCAAATCGAGAAACAGGGAATTCTTGGTAGGGCAGACAATTTTTATGTACACGCTTAAATAAATCCAACATGCCCTAACTTTTAGGGAGGAAGTTCCAAGCTTGGACCTAATGGCCGAAATGGGCCCACTGTTAGGAACCTGAAGAATCTTCTTCCACATTATTCCCCCAAGGACGGATAAGTAATTCAGAATCCAAAAATCTGTCAATTCGATCCCATAAAGAATTTTAGGAACCACCTTGCCTTCGAAGAATTTCACTACGGGGTGCAATGAATATTTCCCTATTTAAAATCAATTTGGCGTAACTGATTTAACAAGACAATCATGCATATTTTAAGCTGTTCTCTAATGAGATGTATTTGTGTTTTTTTATTCTGAATAGGAAAGCCCAAATAAGTAAAATGATCGACCAACTCAATCGGCTCCATGTCCAAACTCCAGTTAAACCTGGGGTCATATTTCCGCATTGTACGATGAATAACTTTTATCTTAAATGGATTGACTTTCAGACTATGAACTTTTGTGAAATTAGAAAAAGCATTTATCAGACTTTGTAGGCCTTTTTGAGTGCCTTTTTGATTTTACCTCTGACCTCTGGTCCCCAGCCTGTTTGTACCTTCCACTCTACTTCATGACAGACCATGAGGAGTCACACTGACATGTTCAAGGTAGTTTAAGCCATCTGCTCTGGAAGAAGACTTGACTCCAGCATGTAGCTGAGATTTGAGTCGACCATTCTTCTTTGCCCACAAAACTGCTTTTGTTGCTGCACTAAATTTTATAAGTAGTGATTACAAATGAGTTTGCATTTCCTGTTAAGTTTGTGCAATTTCATTTTATTCCTGTTTGTAGCAATATTCTACGCAGTTTTACATGGAATATTTAGTTCGATGTAGGTTATGAACAAATGTTTGCTTGAGCTATCCCATATATAAGCTGTATTATTTCTCGTTGCCTGTAAAAGCTGTACTGCATGAATGTGCTTCAGTAAGAATTATAGTGATTTTTTTTCTCATTAAGTATTCACTATATTTATGTTTTTCTGTGCATCTTTATCTTGCCCTTGAAAATAAATTGATCATATTAATTCATTTGTTGTGGATTAACATAATTACATTGATGCATTTTTTTTTTTACAAATATTGACACTGTAGGGAATTTTGTTTTGTTATTAAAGTTGGGAGCCTGCTTAATTATCCCTGTCAATGCATAGAGCTGGCTATGTTGCTGGTATATTTATTTATGTATTTATATATTTCTGCATTTATAAAGTGCTTTAAGCCTAGAGGCATCAAGGTGCTGGTTACAGGATCTAAACAGCATGCAGATCCAACAAGGGTCAAATCCTGGGTGAAAAGCAATGTTTTAAGATGTTTTTGGAAGGTCCAATACGTTTGTCCCACTCTTAGTGCAAGGGGTAGAGCATTCCAGTTCTTGGAGGCAATGACCGGGAAGGCATCCCCCTGGATCTCTTTAGTCTGAATCTTGGGGTGATAAGTCAGTGAGTTTGGGAGGAGTGGGTGGGTCTTGCCAATTGCGTTTTTTTAAGATTTCGAGATAGGTACCTGGGGGGCAGTGTTCGATAGGCACATGGAGCCAGCCACGCAAGATTGTCAACTGCGAGGCACCGAAGTACCATTTGACATGGGGTATTTCTAATCCCCTTTCTCAGACCATGCTATGAAGTTTTGTCAATGTAATTCTAGCTGTATTATCTTTTCAGATAAGTTGTCAAACTTCCCTTTTCTCCTTTCTGTCTGAATCACATAAATCTTCGGGAGGAATAAGTATCTGCCTTGTAACAATTATCATTATTATTAGAGTACCTATTGAGAACGGACCTCGCTTTGAGAAGCAACAAAGCACCTTACAGTTATAGGAACATGAACATGGTTAGGGAAGTGGAGAAAAAAGGCAGTGGTGAGCTACCAATAAAGGAGGGCAGGTAATTTGTCTGCAGTCGATCTACATGCAACCAGAAACCGTGGGGATCAGATCACCCAGTCTCAGGTAGGGTGGGGAGTGGAAGGTGTGTGGACCTCTGTGTTAGGTAGGAGCCATTCATTGTAGAGGAGCAACTTCAGTTCCTTCCCGAACTGTAGAAGTGTTGGGGTGAGTCTGATTTTGCAGGAAGGAGGTTCCTGAGTCTTGTGGAGTATACAGAAAAGGCCTGTCTCCTGGATCTTTCCTACCTGCACCTGCAGAGTTCAAGTATGCAAATGGCCTTACTTTTGGTGGACCATATGCCTCCGGCGATGTTGAGTTTCTTAGTACGGTTGGTTGGGGGCTTCAGGGTGACATCCTTGCAGGTGATGCAGCAGGATTTTAAGATGATATGGGCTAGCTGTGTATGCTAGTGCAGTTCCTTGAGAGTCGGGGTGATGTGGTCGTATTTGCGGAGTCCTTTCATGAGTCATGCTGCAGCATGCAGAACACATCTCAAGGGTGCAAGGGTGGTCATCGGAAGGACATACTAAAGGGCATTGCCACTATCCAGGTGAAAGAGGACAGCTTGGACAGCAGATCAGAAGTTGTTTTCTGGGATAAAGGGTTTCATTTTATTCTGCTGGGGAGAAAGCCAGTAAAGACCTCTGTGTCTTCCTTGCTATGTGCTGTTTGAAGGAGAGGTGTCTGTCAGGGTTGACACAGTTAGCCAGATGGGGGTGAAGTCCTGAAAGTGCATAGCAGAGAGCCAGGTCTCGATGTCCGGGTGTTGGATGTTGTTGGTCAGGAGTAGGAATTCAGTTTTGGAGGGGTTGAACTTCAGGTAAGCAATGGACATGCATGACTAGATCAATGAGAGGCAGGTCTTGAGTCTGTGAATTTCTTTGATAGAGGATATCTTCTGGTAGAGCTGCATGTCATCTGTGTATTGTGTGTAATGAGGAGGGTTGCAAGTGGTTCCATGTAAAGCTTGAAGATCTCGGGGAGATGATTGAGTGGCAGAGTTTGTTATCTGGAGAAATTAATTTGTACAAACTGGTGACAATTAGCTAGGTATGATTTGAACCAGCTGAGGGAAATCTCATTGATCAGTGAGTGTTTGGTGGTCTACTGTTTTGAATGCTGCTGAGTGGTTTAGGAGAGCCAGGATGCAAGGATGGCCATCATCGAGGATTTTAAGGGCATCGTCAATCACCTTGATGATACCCTTTTCTGTGCTGCTTCTAGGACGGAAGCTAAATTGATTGGACTGATGGAGGTTGTTGGCTTCGATGTGTTGGAGGAGTAGCGTGGCTACTGCTTTCTCAAGGATCTCACCTAGTAAGAGAAGATGGGTGATAGTACGATAGTTGCTGAAGTAGTCAGTGTTCAGTGTTGATTTCTTGAGGAGCCAGAGGATTTGTCTGGTCTTGAGGTCCAAGAGCAAGGAGCCTTGAGTTAGGGAGCTGTTGATGACTGTCAGGTAAGGGAGGAGTGCTTCAGTTAGAAGGGTCTTGAGTACGGAAACAGGGAGGATGTTGTCTGCATAAAATGTGGTTTTGAGGGATGCTACTGTGGCAGTGAGGTCTTCAATAGTGAGTATATTTGTCCAGGTAGTTGTGGTTTTGTGATAGGTGATGTGTGGTATGCTGTCAGTTGTAGAGCTGGTCTCTATGGCCCTCATTCATAGTTTTCCGGTATCCCACTGGTAATAACGGTGGGATACTGGCATACTGCCCTTACTGTCTCCGCCGCCAGATATCCCGGTATTACCAGGATATTACTGCCGGAGGAGAGCCAGTAACTTCCCATTCCAAAGGAGTCCTATGACTCTATGGGATGGGATTGCCTGAATAACTGTCACCGGTATTACTGCTGGTTATTCAGGCATTTCTTTGCCAGAAGAAATCCACCAGCAGGTCAGGCCTACGGGGAAATCCGTGGCCCCCACCGGGACACTTGAAGTGTGCCGGTCTGGAAAAAATGCTGTAGCCGGAATTACCAGCATTTTTACCCAAAAATGTTCCAGACCGGCACCAGTGGTCGAAGTGAGTGGGAATGTTCTGGAGCGGAGTTCCACTACTTTAATTTTTTTCTGTTAACAGCTCCACTACTTTTTCCAACCATTTTTACCATTTCGGAACTGTTATTTATGAAGTCAAAGCACACTTCTCCACTTTACCCCCGGATATCAGTTACAGAAGGACTGAAATCTATTTTAACTCAATTGTCTGTCAACCAACATTACTGCAACTCTTGAAAAATGTGTTGCATGTTGATCCTTTCCTTCCTGCTGTGTCCCTGCCAGAGTCACAGTTCCACTACCTATTTGGTACACTTCTAACACTGACCGGCACACTTGTAATGAGACCCTATATGTTGGCAGTGTAGCAGTTTCATTATTTTGGAATCTGGTTTTCTGCTAACTCATTAGGGCAGGGGTATGTGAAGAAACAATTAATAAGGGTGAGACAGGGTGATGAGGTTTGTCCAGGCTGATGAACCTCTTACAGTGTCAACCAGCAGAGGTTATCGTACAGGTTTACTGGGAGGAAGTTCATTCACTGTCCCTTTATGGCGCACCAACCTGGGACAATGAAAATGCGTAAACTTAAAAATAATTTTGAAAGAAACTACCGTCCCTAGCTTTATCTGCCCCTACATACACCATGATATGATGTGATAGTTTATTTATATAGCGCCCATACAGAATGTGTTTCTAAGTGCTTCACGGCAAGGGAGGGAACAAGGGAAAAATACAATGACATTCTTACAGGCCATGAACAACAAGAATGTGAAATGTACTCAGCCTGGCGACATTTCAGATAGAGCAAGTGCAAAGACACAGATAGGAAGGAATGGGAAACAGACAGGCGACTACTGTACTAGGCCTGACGACATTTCTGGAAGAGCCGGAATTTTACAAGAGGAGAGGGAGAAGGGATGAGAAGGAGGGAGAGGAACAAAACGAGTGAATATCATACTATGCCGGACAACATTTCAGATAGTGCTGGAAAGGGGATGGGGGGAGAACAAGTATGGGAGGAGCAAAACTCTGGCGCTCCCGATGTGGACGAACGATCATGCAAGCCACTTTATCAAAGGCACTAATGGGTGAAATTGTCACTAGTGATCTGGCCTTGCAAGTCCCATGGTTGGGTAAGGTTAGAAATGTGGTAATAATTTTAAAAAGTTTACCTCTCTGAACACAATTTTGCCTAGCTGTAAACATTAGCTTAAGTACCTTGTTTTGTCCGAAGCGCAGGACACAAGAGAGAAACTAGGACTGGCTAAACCTAACAATCATCCTCAAGCTGGCATAACTGATCCAATGGGGATACAATCGTATTTGAATTGGTACCAAACAGAAGGAACGTTTGTATTATGCAGTGAAACTGTGGTGGGAAGAGAGGCCAGACTGTTGCTGTCCATTCCTTCCTGGTGAACTTGAGACAGCCTTGTACAGAGTCCAGCGGACAGTGGGATAAGGAAGACGGGAATCCTTCGCCTGCGTAGCAACAGGAACTTAAGGCCTTGACGGCCTACATGTTTTGCCTTGTTAGTGGCTAGTGACAAACGCCCTTTGTGGATTTGACAGCATTATCTAGAGAAATTAGATACGATGTAGATATAAGCAAATTTGGTTATTTCATCTATGATGCATGATTTACGATTATATTATGGAACTATTTATTTGAATTGATCAGTTATTTTATTTTATGTTAACTTCGTGCTGCTTTATGGTCTGTTGTTTGATGATGACATTTCAATCTGACTTAACTATATATTGATTAAGTGATTGATACACCAGGGAGGCGCAACAAATTGTCACTTTCACGAGTGTCCTGATCTAATGCTTCTTCACGCTTGGAGTTGACAAAGTCTTCCGCTGAGTTTCCTGCGTCCATTTACCAGCAAGGTTTTTGTGGGTTTCCCTTCCTGCTCTCAGTCCTACTTTTGATGAGGATCAGCACAGAATCATGGGTTATCATTGTGTAGAAGGTTTAGTTTTGTCGCGTGCAGAAGCATTAACTTGCTATCTAGATCTTAATAGATTTATTTTGTGTAGTCTAAGACCAGAAAGAGATGGGTATTGCTGTGCGGAAGTGGTCTCTTTCAGAATTACATCCCTGCAATCCCTGGAGGCGGCACTAGCCAGCAATCTGTGTGCCATTTTTACGATCAAAAATGTGGGATCCATGTGTACTTTTGCTGAAACTCTGCCCACCAGGTCTGGTTTCGGCGCTGTGGGTAAAACACCTATCTGTGCCCATTCTCCCTGTAGCCCTTGTCTCATGTGGGGGAAACCCCTACAGACCTCCCTGTCTCGCTGCTGCCTCCCCTCACCCAACTCCCTCCTCGAATGGAGGGACAACCATGCAACGCATAGTCCTCAAAAAACTCCATTCACTGCCGTTCCCTCTCTCCCCCACTACCTTTGGCCCCCCCCACCATCTTTACCCAGCCTAACATTCATCCCCTATCTCACCCCTGGTCTCTCCCACTCCTTACCTCCTCAGTCTACCACCGCTTTTACCACTGCACGTTCTGCCCACTTTAGCAGAACGCTCATCCCGACAGGCCGTGTTCGGGAAAGGCATCCTGTCGTGAACATTTTTTCAATGAAAGTGGGCAGTTAGGAAAATGTGGACAAACACCCTGGTTGAAGTTGTTTGATAATTTATTTATCGAAAAATAGTTCTGCACTAGGTTCCTCCTCCCCCTTTGGCAGCCAGTCTATGCAGATATTGTACCTTTGGGATATGCCCTGCACATCTTCTGCTCCACATTCCAATGCAAGGTTCTCTTGCACCAGCTCCATTTTTTTCTTCAGATCCTGTAACTCTTTCAGAAAATATCCACAGGTCCACCCTCACCAAACTGTCATCAGTACTTAGAGTGCCCGACTTCTTTTCCAGACTCTGTTCTGTTTTCTAGCACTGCCGGGACCATTTCATCCATTGTCAAAGGTCAGGCTGACTATGCTAGTCAGGTTCCTCTAGGGCAGCTTTCGCCTCTACTTCTCTTTTTTTCCATCTCGTCTGCCAGCTGAATACCATTTTCAATGGTACACTGGCCATGCATATTTTTTGTTTACCCGGTGTGCACCGTTTATAGAATATATGTGCACTGATTGGATTTTGTCACAAGGCCACAACCATCTAGTTCCCTGGCGAAGCTGAGAGCCAGACCACCTACTTATTCTGTTAGTTAGGTCTGTATTGGCAGCTGATTGTTGGTTGTCTGTGTATCTGACAAACTAGCCACAGCAATGAATCGGCCGCCCCTACTTTTCACCTCCTTCACCAAGACCCATTGAGTGTTGAAGATGGCCTTCGGGTCGATCACTAGACTCCAGAGGGTATACTAAACCCACTCCTTATAAACTAGTCATCCCCCAGCACTCCCCCACAGCCTATCCAGGTTGGACAGTAACTGGTGAGTAACTGATTGGTTCTCTTTTTCTTTTGGTTGCTCAGGTTTGGTAGCAGAGTCAGAGCTGTTGAAATCAGTGGAGACACCCTGGCAGCAGCCCACACCCACCACATTGACCACTAGTACAAAATACGAACTCTTGAGTACTCTGATGTTCATGGTCCACTTGCACAAACACTTCTCACATTTGCCCTAATCTATGTCCATTACTATATTGGCATGTCCATTACTATATTGGCATGGTCAGAGGTGCCAATTTCTTAAATCCTCTCTGCTGACATTAGTGGCCATTCTATAAGTAACAAACAAGCAGCAGTCAATTTTAGGTAATGAGTTATGTATAGGGGAATGCAAAGAGTACTCTCTGTCTGAGGGGTGGGGAGCCCTCCAAATATCAATCATGTCCTGCAAGTCCATCAGTCATTTGAAATCCGTATAAGCCCCATCCCCAAAGAACCTTGTGTCACACCATCTATCTAGCTGCCTGTCCATGACTGAATTTAAGTCCATTCCAAAAATGATCTTGTCCCTTTGTAGCCGGCCTAATGATTTATTTTGATAATACCCTTAAAAGTGCCCACTCTACTTTGCAACCAATAGGAGTATTCCGATATACTATAGCGATTAGGTATCCACAGCATCTGCTAAGACTTATCAAACAAACAAACCCAAAGTCTCTGCTGTCCTTTACAGCATGTGTTGCTAACAACACATTTTCCTCAGTTCTCAACACTAGATTTTGTTAATATTTCCATTCATGATTCAATCAAAAGAACTCATTGATCTTTCTCAAAGTCTTACCTATGGAAAGACACGTCACAACCAAAATGTCCAAAATATTCATAAATCACACACGATTATCAATATGCATACAGACATAAAAAGAATGTGTCCATCGCCTTTAGAACCAGCCATCAGACATGTTTCAGCTGGATGCAAAGAGTCTAGGCTTTTCTCAGGGCAATCCTATTTTTTAGGGGTGATCTGTTGCGGCTGGATAAATCAGGATCTCGGGGCAGGTATCCTGTGTTCAAATATGGGGATTTCCCGCTGCTTCCGCCACTTGTAATCTACTGTTACAGACCAAGTGGCAGTAACGATGTTACCGATTCCTGTATCCTGGCAGTAATATTGCCAGGATACCAGTATCTCTTTGTGGAGCCCAAGCCTAACGATTTGCATATAAGCAAAGAGCATTTTGGGAACATAAGAATGACAACAATTTAAAAATTAAAACATGTATGTGTTACTGATTCAGCTAGAAACCCTTTTTATGAGTAATGGAAGATGAACTCCGCTCTTTTCGTTGGTCACAATACTCACTCTAACATAACAAATAAAACATCTGTAAACTGCAAGTCATGTATAAAAATTTGTACAACTTTTGAACAGAGCCTTTGGCTGTTTCTGCATTCAGTCTCGTGTGGTGGGTCTTCTGACGTGGGGCTGCACGTGCGTCAGAATGCTTGGGAACAGATCTGGGAGGTTCCTGGGCTAGCCCCTGGTCCTCGGCAGGTCTTCGCCAGGACACACTTAGACAGAGGTCAGCTCAGTCTTGTTCTGGCCCAATTCCTATGCTGCTATGAATTTAACAAATCAGAAACTACTCAAAGAGCAACGGGGGATTGTGGTAACCTGTTTTTCCTCTATATGTGTCATCAAGTGTGGCACGATACAGGAAAAGAGGAAAATGCACTGTACTGTAGGAGCGAGAGCCAACCAGTGCAGTCACACTCCTGAAGCTGGCACACCCTTATTTGAAATAAAAGTACATTCAAACTTTGACTTAATATTTACTAAGCTATGCATACAGGGAAATACATACAGGTGATGGTAATCAAATCACAGGTGCACCCAATCCACTCAGTAAGAATACATAAGGCCCATGCCTGGCCAAACACACTGTCCAACACCATGCTGGCACTAGCACTCACAAACTGGGACATACAGCTCCTCAAACTCCACTTTGAGCTGCAAAGGCAGGACCCCCAGCACAGGATACATAGCATAGAGAGGAGGAGACACCATGCAAGGCATGTGCCCATTCCCCGGGTCAGGTCCTGAACCCTGGGCATTGACTGAAGCACAGTTCATTACCCTGTACTGAATGAACAGGGAGACGATAGCATATGTACTGTCCACAATCCACGGCAACATCCAGCGCAGGATCAATATCAGGACTGACCGGCATCCCCTGCGGTACTTGTGTCGGTGCTACATTTTCTAGTCGGTGCCACCTTCCAGCACACTGTGGGCATGTTGCATGGCATGTCCCAGCACCACTTTTTCAACTGTGCTTGGAAAGGTGATGGAGGCATTTCTCTGCCATGCCACAAAGGCACGCTTCTATGCACCTGCCCACATGCCAAATGTAATTACTGTGCTGGACTGCACTGCACCCATGTGAATTGGTTTCCCCCAAGCATCCGATGAGGCATACCGTAACAGGAAGCATTTCCACTCCATGAATGTGCTGGTTACATCCGATGCTAACCTGACAATAACACACAGCTGCACCCGCTTTTCTGCGCTCACCCACGATGCCAGAGTCATGTGCGACAGCACCATGCATGCGTACATGGAGAGCCACAAACGACAATTAACATGGATGCTGGGTGAGCACAAGTGCCATCAAACAATACAATGTCGCAGCACACGTTCAATACAATATGAATGGGGGCATTACTACTACCTATCACTGTATGCTCTGTCAAGGCCCCACACAACGCACCTGACATCCACAAACCCACAGCAAGAGCATGCAGCAGTACGTCAGCAATGCATGCTGCCCTAACAATTAACTGATACACAAACAGAGGAGTACAGGAACCACAATGGACAGGGCACACTTACTTAAACACCAATGCAAAAGTATAACGCTGCACAATGGCAAAGCAACACTTGCAGACAGTGATGGCAAAAGATTCATGTGAATGTGAATGTGAATCCATTTCTACAGGAACGCAGAAACCTCAAAATTTCACGAGAACAACCTATCGCCAAGCAGAGCAATACTTGACAGCACAGCACAGGCCCAACAATCAACATGCACATATGAAATCCTGTCACAGGTATGTCTGCCACAACTTGCTTGTGAGTTGTGTGCACAGTGTATCTCCAAGTGACAATACACATGTACCCTCGTAGTATTTCACACTTTATTGAATTCCTGGGAATTAAAACCATGTAGTACAAATGCAATATGACTGCATCAAGAAAGTGTCTATCAAGAACACATGCAACCAGTGGTTGAAGTGAGCGGGAGCGGTTGGGAGCGGTGCTCCTCTACTTTTTTAAATTAAGTTTTACTGTTCCTATACTTTTATTTTAAAAAGAAACCGTTCCGGAATGCTTTTGTTTTCAAATAAAAGTGTAGAAAGAAGTTGAAACTTGCAATTTCAATGCAAGGCACTGAACGTTCCCTTAAACAGCAGGTGCATGTGTTTGGAGGTTCGTATTCTGTGTGAGGGGGTGTGGTGATGGGGGTTGTGGGTAGCGGGTGCAGGCCAGCAGGGAACTTAGTTCCACTACTTCTTTTCATACACTTCGACCACTGCATGCAACATGATATGCATACACAATGCACTGTGACTGATATCACTGTCCTATGCTCTTGCAGGTAACTCTGGTTACCCCTCGCTCCCATGGATGACGACACCTGTGTGCAATCCATGTATGCCACAGAAGGTGGCTGTTAAGATTGAAAGTACACTTGAGGCAGCAGGTAGGTTATGTAAGCTCCTTTATTCATAGTCTTCAAGTCAGGTGTCATCAGGTACATCAATTATAGGAGATATGAAGAGAGCTGAGGGAATGCAGCCAACTGGCTCCCACCACCCAGGCTACATCATGGTAACTGCCTCAGGTGGAACACTCAGGATCTCAAGCATACCCAAACATTCCAGCACTCCACTGATGACCTCACACATACAGACATCATGGCGGACCGGGACACATTAGGAAGTAGGAGGGAAAAACAGGTCCTAACAAGGGAAGGCAGATCCTAATCCCAGATCCTAACAGTGGCCTACAATGATGCACACGTCAGAGCCCGACTCTGCATTGAGCGGTCCTTTGGTCTGCTGAAAGCACGTTTCTGGTACCTGGACCACACCATAGGGACCCTGATGTATAGGCCAGAGGAGGTTGGCTAGGTATTTGTTGTGTGACAAGCTGCACAACATCTGCCTCAGGCAAAATGTGCCCCTGCCCCCTGATCTGGACATGGCTCCCCCAGAAGACAATGAAGCACTGTGTGCAGATGCAGTGCTGCTGCGCATTGAACATGAGGAAACCAGGGACGGACGTTTGGTGGAGCAAGAACTAATTAATAATGTTTTCTAGTGTGAGAAACCTGCGGGTATTCTCACTCCTATTCCCCTTCGATACTCTGTGCAGGTGGCCAGGGAAAGGCCATCACTTTTGGATCCTGACCCTTGGGGTGGAAAGGCGAGGGAGGATCACCTGGGTGGAGGGTCCTTGGGGACTGGGAATGGGGGGCCCTTGGTCGAGACATGATATCCCCCTTTTCCTAATGACAACCCACCCCATTCTTCTCAAACCTTTTTGGGTTATTGTAAACCAGCTCCCCTTATTTTGTCTCAGTCATGCCATTCTAATACTGGGACAAGGAAGAGACGACTAGGAGTCATACACACCAACATGCAACTACACCACTCTGGTACTGAGATGAGAAAGAGATCCTCAGAGATATACCACTACAAAGACCAAGCATGTCTCACTAATAAGCCTAACTATAGTCAGGTAATTGAAAGAGAGGACTCACACCTACAGTTCATTCACAAACCGCATGTGTATAAAAGGTGGGAAGCCAAAAGAGCACAGAGAGGGAGAGGAAGGTGAGAGACTGCTGGGAGCCATTGGATATAGATCTTCCGTGTGACAAAGATCGGGGTATCAGGGAATGCAGAAGCTGTCAGACCAATGGGGGGCACTGTTGCGCGTGAACATGATAGCCGTCTGATCCAGGGAATCTGGTGAACCGAACACCACGAAAATAATAGGTGATCATCCCAGGGTGTACATCTCCAATCCAGCCGACTGTCAGGCCATTTGCTGCACCTGGACCGTGGCTGGCGCCAGCCAAGCCTCAGCCTGCTGTCGAGGATACCGCGGCAGTGCAGGTCTTTCCGGCGGCCCTGTATTGAGGGACCTGATCCACATTGAGGACTGTCTTGATGAAACAGAGGCGCAGGGCAGAGTCTGCAGCCTGCGTCCACTATGCCCACCTGATTCCTGCAACGCCCGCCTGCTTGGCGACCTTGAGCTGCCCGCACACCCAGTGCTTGCAGAGGTGCTGACGAGGCATGTTCTGGCCTGTAGCGGCGCAACGCTCCGGCCTCCCTCCCCTACCACCAGAGTCGCATTGTGCTGGGCTGTCGCCTTGAAGAGGAAGTGTTGAGTATCACCCCCACTCCAGTTGCTCCCCTCCCATTGCCTATCAAGTTCACACCAAAGTATGTGAAGTATGAAGAACAGTTAAATCAGCAGAGAGCAGCACATGGGCTCTGCCCAGTACCTATCAGTGTAACAGCACCTATTAATATACCAATACTTAAGAAAACCTGGACAGTAAGGTGTCCATTGAGAAAGCCATATGTACATCCAAGACAATATGATGGTTGTTTGAATGAAATACCTGAAGAAGCAAAGAAGATAATGAAGGAAGATGAATGGTGACTAACGCCCATATAGAATATATAATGACCAAAGAATACTAAAAAGAGACAAAATATAAAGGAGATACCAAGGATAAGTGACAGCTTGGGTTCAAGATGAAGAAACGTGTAACACATACATGATGAATATATTTAGATAGTTTAAATGTGTACAGATGCAAGTAACTGCAAGGGTCAAAGAAATCGTGAAGCTAGTTTATGCTTAATAGTCAATAAATTGCGGCAAGCACGAACGTTTACAAGTATATACCTCAAGAAACACTTCATGTATGAATGAAAGTCCACTACGCATATGAGCAGAATTGAACAAAGGTTACAAAAGGCCTCAATGGAGTGTGTCGCAGCAAGAAAATCGAGAATCGAGACAGAGCAAAACTCAGCTAAGGATGACCATGCCAAGAAGCCAAGGTCTTATCTGGCTGGAATGGGCTGACATTCGATACAATTAAGGAAAAAGGGGAACAAAGGATCCTGTTCAGAAAGGTCAAGTTAAGCCACAGACGTCAGAGACTGGTAGAATTAAATCAAATATATGAAAAGACACGGAGAAAAGCTGATTTCACAGTGTCCAGTCACGTGACAAAGACAGGGTGGAAGAGTGAGACTTTAACACCTACGCATGGATCCCCGCCATGCCCATACTCCTTAAAAGTTCTCAGAGCACAAAGCAGACTCAAGGCCAAACTACAAAGAAGTAATTGACACATGACTACTGAGGTGTTGATTGATTGTAGCATAATTGGTGGGAAGCTGGAGTGCAGACGAGCTTCTCTGCACCTGGATGTTCTTTCTGAGTGCTGGTAGACGTAGGTTGAAAAGTATGAGTGGGGTTGATGCCAACCCAATCAAAGTTGACCATGTAATCTAGGGTCCTATAGTGAGTAGAGCCAATGGGACGTCATACTTTTACTGACGTTCATAGTGGCCATTTTGAAGGGAGGGCTTAGTTGCCCCACATGACATTGATTATCCAATCCCCTCTCCCCGTTACCATATACAGATATAGTACCTATATTAAGTTACCTTCCTATAACCAATCACGTTGCATGTTAAGTTTTTAAGGTTGCCACGTAGAATGACGTTAGTACGTGCTCAGGTTGTACGTCAGCAATGACAAGTTTTTGCTATAGATATTGTGTTTTTTCTGAAAGTAAAGAGAGCAAGAAGATCGCGCGATTGCTGATGCTCGTTGTGCTCCCTGTTTTATGAACTTGTCATTAAACTGACTCACTTTGCCAAACTATTGAGTTGTCTTGATTAATTGATGTACGAGTATGAATCTGCATCCCCATCTATTTCGAGGGGTCTGCTACACATCTTAAAGGGCTGTTTGGAGATCATCCAGTTCAGCCTTCTCCTTGCTCCGGTGGCATCTGCTGATTCCCCTAGCCGCACCTCCCATCTGCACTGGATCCGGGGGATACTTTGGATGTGCATTGCAGGAGCTTGACAGGATGCTGGTGCAGCCCGCTAGATGGCGCATATTTAACAACACTGGGCCACCCTGCTGGCAACCTCCTACCCGACTGCGTGATCCACCCCGCTGATAACAGCTACGCGAGTGGCGGCACATCCCAGTGGTTCCACCCAGGTGCACAGCTACTCTTGGACCTCGGGTGAACTGCCCTGCTGCCCTGTGCCACTGGAGATTCAGGGACTCCCATAGACTTCTGCTATTTGCACCTTGTTGCATGGAGGCCTGCTCCATTCCTTAGATACTCTACATGTCCCTACACCACCTGGATATGGCTTCAATTCCGACTTAACTGGCCCACTTGGCTCTCCTTGCTCCCAATTGCTAAGTGAACTGCATAGTGTGCTTGTAATAAGGCTGCTGTTCAGCAAACTAAGAGTCAGATGCTGCAAGGTAAATGTCCTCTATGTGATCCTTCTCCAGATACTAAGGCTGCCCCATCTGGAGTGGAACTAGACCGTGGCCCCTGCAACCCTTTGCTGATTCCTTTAGGCTAGCTCCTGGGTGTCCTCTAGTGTCGGGATGGGCTGCGGACGGCCTACCAATCACCATTACCGCTGTCTGCTCACTTGGTACTCTGGGTTGGGATTTACGTTCCGGGCGTTGCACCCGCTGTGTCAGCGATTACTCCATACCTATTATTTGTGGTATCCCTACATATTATCCCCACCAAAAATATCACCGTACATATGGTTGTCTGTCTCGCCATTGGCAATATTTTTGGGGTGGATAATTTGTGGGAGCAGGGGCGTCCCCCGCACATTTAAAAATAATGCAGGGGTTGCAGGGGTGTCCCCTGCAGGGTCCATGGCTCAATATCGCCACAAAAATATGGTGATATTTTTGTATCGCCATATTTTTGTGGGGATATTAACACATGGAACCTTATTTGTAGTCATTGGCCCACTCAGCCCACCCATCCAATACCCTAATAAGAAGTACAGCCATGGCCAAAGGAGGGGGCAAGAAACAAATCTCTGCAAACATGTTCGCCAAAGCAGCCACCAAAACACTGGGGGAAACCAACGAGGATGGGGCGAGCCCCTCCCTGGCCGCTGGTGGGGAACCCACGGAGATGAAGCAGCTGATGGACATTATGCGCAAGGGCTTTACAACTCTTAACACCAAACTGGACGACATGAGTTGCGCGATTAGTGCCATTAAGGCTTGTATGGAGAAAACCAATACATGTGTCTCTGAGGTTGAGTTCAGAGTCGGATTAGCAGAAGACGACATAAACACGCTTAAATCAGAACTGACAGCACTCATCAAGCAGGTCCAGAGTGTCAGTAAGAAAAACTAGATTTGGAGTCCCGCTCATGCCGGAACAGCATACAAATATTGGGGTTCCGGAGGACAACATCGCTGGCACTATGAATGACTATGTGGAGCGCACCCTTCTTTCCATACTTGAGAACCCTAAACTCCCGCCTCAGTTCGCCATAGAAAGGGCTCATCGTGCGCTGACTGTGAAACCCAAGCCGGGAGCACCCCCTCGTCCAATTATTGCCACAGTACTGAATTATCGTGACAAGGATGCACTGCTGCGGGGTGCCAGGACCAAGGATAAGCTCATGCCGGGTTCTAGCAGAATCCACTTGTATCCAGACTTTTCCATCGCAGTACAGCAGGAACAGAAATCCTTCATAGCAGTTCTAAAGAGATTGCATGATCTGGGGGTCCGATATGCCATGCTGTTCCCTGCTAAATTGAGAATAGAGCACTCTGAGAAAGTCTACTTCTTCACAATTCCGGATGAGGCAATGAAATTCCTTGACCAACATTTCCATGGATTAGCCCGCTGCGCCTTTCTTTATGCTGGTCACTGACCTCGTTGGCCATTGCTACATATCACAGCAGGACTTGTCATATGTATTTCTGCATCTGGGTTCCGGTGTAAGTTTTCATTTTCCCCCTGCAAGGGTTCTACCCGCAAACGAATGTGCACTCAAGACTTGCTACTCTCTGCCCTGTTGTACTGTGGATCGGGCTGTAAGAAGCAAACAGCCTCCCCCAGGCTAAGCTGCGAATGCTGTTGGTTCATTCGTTCTGGGGAATTCACCCCCTTGATTAGGAGAGGTGTGTGGGAGGGGAGTGGGTGGAGGGGTTGAAATGAAACGCTCGACAAGAAGGATAGAGCTACTTCAGGGGAATCACCCACTAAAGTATTTCTCATAAGCTGTTCACCAGTTGTCTGCGTGGGGTGCACCACTTACCACTTGCAATGGCCGGATGGCGGATAACACACTGAAGTGCATGAGCTGGAATATTGGGGGTCTGGCCAACCATGTTAAAATGCGAAATCTGCAGCTGTACGCTGAACACGGTGGTCAGTCAAAATGTCGAAAATAAAATGTAGAATGACAATAATGTCGAAAAATAAATGTAGAAAAAAAAAATTCGAATTCCCTTTTTTTAATTATATATTTATTTTGGGGTCCGGGAATAAAAAAATAGGTAAAACAAAAAAAGGGGGGTTGGGGGGGGGAACCCCCCCATTTCGAATAAAAAACATCATAAAATAAAATTTGACATTTTTTTTTCTACATTTATTTTTCTACATTTTGACTTTCTACATTTTGTCTTTCTACATTATCACTATAATCCGCTGAACACCATAAGAGTCGCATTCTCTTCCTACAGGAAACACACGCACGGGCAGCAGGCGCGTCAGGTTTGCCAAAAGCTGGGGAGCACAGCGTTTTTACACACAATACTCCACACAGAGCTGTGGTGTTATGAATTTAATCCACAAATCATTGCTATATGTACCGAAGGCTATGCATGTTGACCCCATGGGGAGGTATGTGTTAACACATGCTGTACTATCTGGATTAGAGGTGGTTATGCTTAACATCTACGAGGCTAATATAGATGCCCCTGACTTCTATACCCAGATGGCAGACTTGCTGATTTCAACACCATTGTAGACCTTAATCTGGACAGGATCTGGATTGGGCCAGACGGCTGACCAGATCAACCCGAACTATACTTAATAGACAGGTCGGACTCAGAGCTGAGGACGTTTGAAGACTGCTACACCCCTAGACTCGGGGATACACATTTTACTCCACGGTCCATGACTCCGACTCTAGAATTGACAGGTGCCTTGTATCTGGAACACTTATGGGCCTCACTCTAGAAGCAGACATACTCCCTAGGACGTACTCTGAGCACTCCCCGATCACCCTGACGATGACCTGGGGGGATAGGCAATCCCCCAGATGCTCATGGAGGCTTAAATCTCAAGCACTCACAGACACTATTTTTAGAGCTGAGCTAGGGGAGTGCATTGACGATTATTTCAAAATACATACGGCACAGTGGACTCCATTGCTACCCTTTGGGATGCATTCAAAGCATATATCCGTGGTATGGCCCTAGCCAAGGAGTCGGGGTCCTTAGGGCAATCCTCTGAAACATACGGGAAAGTGAGGCGTCCCTTAAGCAACTTCAAGAGCAATCTGCGGTTAACCCTGTCTCCGCTACATTGGGTGACATCAAAGATGCGTTGGACAGCTTCAAGGGTCACGACGACAGGGAGCTCAGGTCTCTCGACAACCCAGGTATAGCTAGACAATATGGAGAGGGGGAACGCCCAGGTAAGCTACTGGCTAGATTGGTGCAACATGATGAGGGGGCGCGACATATCTCACTTATTGAGGACGCGGATGGGGTCTTAGTCCACACCAAACAGGGGGTTAACAAGGTATTCTGCTCTTTCTATGCAGCGCTTTTTGCCAATAATTTTGAAGCGCCCAGCTCGGACATAGCCGAGTTCTTAGATGGACTCCCATTGTCATTGCTCTCCGATGAGACCAGAGAGGCCTTCGACAGGCCTATTGACGCTGCGGAGATGGAACGCGTCATCAATGCCTTGCCTTCTGGCAAGGCCCCCAGTCCAGACGGCCTCACCATGTACTTTTACAAATGTTACAAGTCCCTCCTCATACCCAAACTGTCTGCCCTATGGGCCAAAGTCTGTGCAAAGGGAGAGCTACCCCCCACGCTCAAAGAAGCTGTCATTACAGTGCTCCTCAACCCCGGTAAACCCGCAACGCAATGTGGCTCATATCGCCCCCTGTCACTCATCAATAGTATTGTTCAAATATTTACTGAAGTGCTAGCCCTTAGGCTTGCCCCCTATATGACACATCCCGTGCATGCTGACCAGTCTGGGTTTGTTCCAGGCCGCTTCACTACTCTCAACCTGAGGCACCTATTCAACATCCTGGCCCGAATCGATCCCGATGCCGGGGCAGTTGATGCTATACTAGATGTCCAAAAGGCTTTCGACTCAGTATCCTGGTAATTTCTCTGAACAGTCCTTGATAAGTGCAACTTCGGCCCCCGTGTCATCTCATGGATACGACTAGTCTATACGATGCCTATAACCAGAGTTTGCACTAATGGCCTGCTTTCTGCTTCACTCGACATCTGCAGGGGGACTAGTCAGCGCTGCCCACTTTCCCCACTCTTATTCGCTATACTAATAGAGCCTTTGGTTGATTTGCTGCAACTGAAGCATGTGCACGAGCTCCCCTGGGATCATTTCTCTGTACGCAGATGACTCATTACTCTACATTAGGGATCCTGAGCAGAATCTTGCACCCATCATGCGACATGTCCACCACTTCGAACTTCTGTCCGGAGTGAGGGTCAACTGCGCTAAGTCTGAACTATTCCTGCTGACTCTTCTGCAGTCCCTGCTGACCTCATGGGGTTCACTTGGTCTCCCTCTGAGGTCAAGTATCTTGGGATCATAATCTTAAGGCAACAGAGTACTATAATTCCTCAAAACTACGCTAAGCTGCCCATCACCCTAATGGGTAGAGTGTACCTCCTTAAAATGATAATACTCCCGCAATTACTGTACTGTTTTTCGAATGCCCCGATATGGCCTGGAACTGCACTGTTTGACGAGCTGAGAACTGAGGTGAATGGATTCCTGTAGCATGCTGGAGCAGTATGGCTAAAATGGCCCATGCTTACTGTTGGGGAGAATTCTCATTTATGGCTAATTTCCCTCACCTAGTGAGTCCCCGAGCAGCTTTGCTGGACTTCTGGAGTTTATTTTTTTCCACCTGGTAAGAGTAAGAGCTTTTCCCCCACTCTTACCTGTGTTTTGCTATGTGTTTCCATTTGTTTTTGTGATTGTGGACTCTGAGGTACACCACTTCAGTAGCCCCCTTCTTTGTGTGTGTCACACAGCACCTTCAGTGCCGTGGCACATGGGTTGTCTTTGAGACTTCCCTCGACTCCATTTCTGAGGCGACTACTGTCCCCCAGAAAAGGGTAAAGTTACCATTAACTTTACTTAGTCAATCTACCACAGATCCAGTACACCCCATCTTCCATGGAGTACTGGAAAGGGTTAGCTTGTATCCCTTTTTATCTGTACCTCCTAGAGCATTGTTTCGCTCTTTTAACATTTAGACTTGGCTGGTGGCAGTGGTATCTACCCTAACTTTTCTACCGCGATTATATTAGATAAACGTGGTACTCTTTTTGGCTATTATATTAGCCACGAACATAAACCCGCCTGACCAAATCGTCTTTCTTTTGGCTCCGGTTGGGTTTATTCGCCATTTCTAACTTGGTTCGCCTTCTTTGTTCACTGTCTTTTGGCGGGCTTCTGCCCAGAAGCCCTCCCCAAGGCGCCTAGGTGTCTAGGTGGGCTGAATGTGAGGGAGGGGTGTAGTCACCCCCTGCACAGGGTATCCTAGGAAACCCAAGTCGCACTTTGTCGTGATTGGCCAGGGTAGTTGTCCGGGCTGGACAACCCCCCTGCTGGGTGATTGACAGCCAGGCTGCGTGAATGGGAATTTTTCGCATAAAAGGCAGGTCTCTTGGGCTAGAAGTCAGAGAGTCGCCACTGGAACTAAAAGGAACCGAAGAGAAGCGGAGAGAACGATGGCTGCTGCAACTACCCCGTCCTAGTGAAGCCCTGCTGCAGTCCTGAGCTATCTGCCCTTCAACGACTCAGAGAAGATCCAGTCCGGAGTCTTCTTCCCTTGAGCTTGGTGGGGATATCCAGCTCATCTTCTACAGCCAGAGGATCCTCTTCCGTGGTCGAAATCGCTTCCCTCCTTCTTATAACTTTTGCTTCCGAACATTGACAATATCGAAGTACTTTTGGCTCCGTTGAATCGTGAACTGTTAGACCGTGTGATCTTTGGCAACTGGCCCTGGTGTCTTTCGACCCTGGCTCCGGCCCTTTGACTTTTGAACTCCAGTCTCTGAGTGTTTCTTGATTCTACCTGCCTAACCAAAATATTGCCTGTGATTTTTACCTCCAACTCCCTCTGGGTATCTCAGGTGCTAAGTGTGTTTTTGCCCCGGTAGCATTACATGTCACGGATACGCATTTGTTTAGTAGACCGAACTGTCAAAAAGTGATCGCAATCGCATCCGCGGTAACGTGTTTTTGTGCCTAACACCGGTTCCTTCCAACACAGGGTAGTTACCTTGAGACTTACTGTACAAAGTGAATTGGTTAGTTGTAGTATATTTAACGTGTGGTTTTTATTGAAGTTTAATAGAAGTGTTGTGTTTATAACGAATGGTTTAAAAATAAATGTACCTATATTTTTCTACCTGAAACCTTCAGTCAGTGTTTGCTAGAGTCACAGTAATTGTGGTCCCTTTGTGTAATCTCCGCTACTGCTCATATACACTTGAGATAAGCCTGGCTGCTCTGCCACTGCTACCACTATGACATAGTAGTACAGGCTTGTACCAAAGGTAAAACTTGTATCACCACCTGTAGTCTTAATTGTGTGTAGTGGTCCCTAAGGGCACTGCACAGGATTCTGCCTAACACTTACGAGAAAGTACAATCAAGGCGACATGGCTGCCCCTGATTTTGGGAAATACTAGCTGGCGGCCCAGGCTCAATACGCAGCATACTGGTATGTCGATGGCCCCCTACATTCACATGTTAAAATAGAGAGATATTCCGCTGGGGCCCGGGATCTTTGTTCTCTGGTGCTCCCTCCATTGTGGAAAGACCCTGGCGTGCCTAGCCCTGCGACTATTACAGCGTTGGCGGGGGACAAAATAAGCAGACTGACTGGCAATCCTCACCCATTTCTCAGGGATCTCCCGCAATGGAACTTTAGCCTGGGATTCCCTAGAGTAAGCAGAGCAGCTGCTGGCGTGTGGACGGCAGATGGCTACTCCAGATGGCTACTCCACTCTGGGCGGCAATATGTATGACATGGGTTCATTTGTGGTGTGGGCTAATCTACCTAAACGCCCGAATGCACAGTATTCCCGGTGGCTGCATTGTGCAGGGCTCCGCGGCGCAGTCAGGAAGACATGGAGAGAGTTCCCCTTGCTACCTCCGGACAAACGACTCTTAGAATTAGTAATAGGCATTGTGGTGCCTACTGGAGTGGTATCTAGGTTGTACAAGCTCCTCCATGACAAGAATGATAAACCACTTACTAAGCTACAGGAGACATGGGGCAGGGAACTGGGAATCAATATCATGATGGAGGGGAGATTATGTGCGTGCGAACCTGGGAGGTTTCCCTCAACGCCAGGTTTTGACTAATTCAATTCAAGGTGCTTCATAGATTTCACTATACCCGGCTAGGCTACACTCCATGTCTTACAAACACTCACCCCGCTGCCCTAGATGCTGCATGGATGGCGCAGGCTATCTTCACATGATATGGGATTGCCCCAGTATCTCAGGGTATTGGTCGGGAGTTTGCTCTGCTGCATTGGCTATGTTAGACTGCGCAATTGCTCCAGATCCTATGAAATGCCTATTTCACGAGTTTTCTACACTAAAGGGAACCAGCCATAAACATGCCAGCCTCTGTATGAGCCTAGCTGTGCAATATATATTGTTAATGTGGCTTAGACCTGCTGCTCCTACTGTCGGACTTTAGCTCTGCGATGTCACCTGAGCATTGGAGGTTGAGGAACGCTGGATCTCACTACAACCAACCAGCTGCCCACCACCAGACATTTGGCTCCCCTTTCGAACTTACCTGCAAGCAGTCAGCGTGGATGGGCACAGAGACTCAGTTTCCCCTGATCTCCCCCCCCCCCAACCATCCTTCAACCTCGTCTACTGCATGTCCTAGTCACAGAATCGCCATTCTCTGATTTAACACCACACAGTGACACTGTGCTACAATATAATCTGTATAGGATTAACGGTTATTCACAATGCCTTGTACAATTGTATTGACATGATTGTCCTTGCCATCTTGTCGAGCACTTCATAAATAAAGTTTAAAAAACAAAAAGAAAGAAGCTGGCAGTCCGAACTGGGATGGTGTGAGAACAGGGGGTGTCTAGCGCAACTGCAAGGCAAGAGGATGGGGCATGCTGAAGGGCCGGCCTTCTAATGAAGAGGCAGAGTGTTTGTTCTTCCGTGGCACTGAGAGAGAGCAGGACTGTCTCAGGGGCACAGGAGGGAACCCTGGAACCAATCAAGTTGAAGTGAGTTCAGTGCAATTCCCAGGGAGCCTGCAGAGGAAGCCAGCGAGTTTCAGAGACCATGAAACACAATGTGAAACTGACCACGAGTGCTGTGAAGGAACCTGTGATTTTGAATGCATACATTGTAGTGGAATGGTCACATGGGTCTGAAAGGAGCAGAACACATTCTCGAAAATCTCCGTCTTAACTGTTTATTAAATTAACAATCACATAAAGTGTTAAAGGCACTTTGCACCTTGAGAAAAGAGTAGGAGCAGTTCTGAAAGGTTCCAATCTGCGGTATAGACAATTCAATGGTGTAAACAAGAAGACATCTTTATCGCTAAACCTTAAAAAATATATAATCCTATTTAAACATCAAGCTGAATCAAAATAAAGCAGATGATTTTTTTCTAAATACAGGATTGATTGCAAATCAACCAACAGATGGTAAAAACCAGAAACTGTGAATCTTTAAACCCACTAAAACTGAAATTAAAACTAAACAAGAGTGGAGTACAAATTCATTGAACACTGAATGGAATAAAACCAAGTTAAAATATAATTGAAGAACTAAAGAAAAGCAGTGCTTCTGCTGTGAACTGCCTTAAACTTGGGGAAGGTAACCCATGGTACTGATTCAAACTATTTTCCTTTTGCTCTATGGAGGATAATTGTGAGACTTTTTTATGATATTTCACGTTTGGGGAAGGGGGTTGAAAAGAAGCTGCGAGCAGGAAAAGGATCAGGACTTTGGGTTAAACACTGCTTTCTTTTGGTTGATGATATCCCCACACATTGTATAGAAGTAGTGGTGAGGTCAAGTATAGGTTTTGGACACAGATTCTTCAGTTGAACTCCTTGACTCAGACGTTCCTTAGTTTTCTTTAGGTAGGGAAATTCTGCCTTAGTATAGGGCAAGTGAGGCCTTTTTCCATCCTGACATTTAAGTTAATGAAAGTGTTTGTTTTGAAATTGAAATCTGTTGTCTGTGTCCTTCTTCATGATGCCTTCACACTAGATACATAACTTTTCACATTCATCACACTTTTGTATATACGCACATTTTGAAAATATCACCTTCACGTGAAAAATATTGTCTTTGCATTTCTTCTAGTAAACTAATTTTAAATTAACAACTGTGGTGAGCACCCATCCCCAACAGCTCTTTCCAATCCTCAATAGCCCTTCCCACCCACCTCCCCAATACCCAACAGCCCTTCCCCCACCTCATCTTGTGCCCAGTGAAAAATTGTCAAAAATTTTCAAGTAATTTACCTGGCTTCTTGCCGTTGCAAGCCTGCTCGAGCAGTGTACGGGCCACATTGCGAAGGGAGCTTCACAGTGGTCTCACAGGCAATTAATCCTCTGTGGGGCTGACAGATGTGCTGACAGGGCTGACGGATGTGTTGCAGGATGAGGAGCATGAACTAGCGTGCATCGATTCAGCAAAGCCAACATGCCCTCTGTGTGCTCCTTCATCCTCTGCCCCACAGTTTTTATTGCAGCAGTCACCATAGATAACTGCCAGCACTGGCGGTCCAGTGACCTTGCTGTTCTCCATGAGGAGCCCTGAACACTGTCCCATATTGCTTGCAGATGCTGCACCTGAATCTCTGTCATGTTTTCGATGGTGACCTGGCGGCGCTCCATGGATTCCAGGCTCACCCAGATGGCATCCAGTGAATGCTGCTGCACTGCCCATGATATGATATTATATGGCATTTATAACGCGCCTATGCACAAGTGTTTCAAGGCGCGATGAGGGAAAACAGACGGAAGACAGACAGCAATCTTACTAGGCCAGGTGACATTGAGATTGTGCAAGTGCAGGGGAGGGGGAGAAGGGAGAAGTGCAGGGGGAGGGGGTAGGGGCAGTGCAGTACATAGGATAACAGTAAAATAAATAGACAATAAATAAAAGTGCGGCCAGCTTGTGGCAAGTGCAAGGGTAAGGGCAGACATCAGGTGTCAAGTGCTGCTAGGGGGCTGTAGGGATACAGAAACAGTCCGAATGTGCAAGGGTTGCCAGGGGGGCAGTGCAGGTGTGCAACTTGCGGGGAGGGGACCTTGGACGGAGATCAGAGGGTAGCCAGGTAACCAGTGCAGTTTCAGCCAGAAGATCAGCAGGGGAGAAGAGGAGATAAATCACAAGCAAAGAGGCAGGTCTTGAGGTGCTTCCGGAACCAGAGATGGTGCTCCTCTAGTTTCATGGAGGCAGGGAGGCTGTTCCAGAGGGAGGTCCCAACAGAAGAAAGAGATCTACCACCAACTTGTTGCTTGGAGACTGTGGACTATGGAGAGAACCAGGGCTGAAGCAGAGGGGCCGGAAGCCTTTGTCTTTGCCATCAGGTTTTTCCGCTGTCATCACTCCCAGTGTCCAGCTCAGCCTGGCGATGGGAAAAACTGCCTACTTCAGGTGATGGGTGGGAGTAAGGGGGATGATAAGTTGGTGCGGGAGTTGTGCCATGTCTGACATTGACCTCAGGGTTCACCAGAGGGGCCGGCTGAGGTGTGGTGGTCACAGCTACTGAAGGTGCTGCACCTGCAGCTGCATGTGGAATGCTGGTGGAGGGGCCACTAGGCACTCTTGTGGGGACTGTGGCAGTCTTGTCACATGGCACGGCTGACATGCGGGTGTGCTGTGGCTCTGGTGCCTCACTCCTGCCCTTCCTCCTGCTCTTTCCATGGCTGGCCTGTGTAGGGCTGGAGGTTGGTGCGGTGCCACCATTGGAGGTCTGTGAAGTAGAGTCCTGACTTGACTGGGAACCTGCCGGGTGAATAATGACATGCTGTCTGTTATCACGCATACTAGTATGTGGGCTAATAAGACGCTCATGCAACATGATGAATGGTCATCCTACACACATTTTGTCTGATGGGCAGGGTCGTTTGCAGGTCGATGAGTACAGCTCATGCAAGGTGGGAGAAGTGTCTGCTGAAGGTGTACTTACCACATGCAGGGTTTCTTTGCCTGTTGATCATTTTATACTTTCACAGCACGGGTGCTTCTCATGGCTCAGTGGCTTAATATGCACATTTCCCTTATGGTGCATGTGTATTTCAACAGTATCCCACCTTCCCTTGCACATGCATGTAGTCACTGTGCCTTTGTACAGATCAACATGTAGTCGCCCATTCTCCTGACCACTGGGCCCATCTATACTGGGGGACACATGATTTTTCACAGTGCATTCTCATGGGAGAGGGAACTTAAAGACTCACCAGCATCTCCTGACTGCTTGCTCCCATTGTGGCACTGCCAACACCCTCTATCCCTTCCATGTGGAGGATGCTGCTGGCCTTTTCCTCCCCTGGCGTCAGGACGAGTGGTTCGACGGTGCTGCCGCCTGAGGTGGAAATCTAATACTTGTGGTTAGAAATGAGGCAGCAAACCTTGGCCTTGAGGTTGCACAATCTTTCGCAGCAATCGTTGCTGTCCTGTGGGACAATGCCCATTGCCACAACCTTATCCCAACAGCTGGCCTCGATGAATGCCTTCATTGGGACAGAGGTCCTCCGCTGCCTTGAGCCATAGATCTCATCTGCATGAGCTGCCACCTCATTCACGAGGTCCTAGAGTTCCCTCTCATTACATTTCTGCTTTCACAGCCTCATCCCCATCACCTTGCTTTTCCCCTTTTACCATGGCAGGTTTGACACAACGGATGTCTTTGGATGGGAAGAGGAAATGAGAGATTCAGGGTGGATTGAATTTTTAAAGATGGCCACTGCTGGGCTTCTCGTTCCTGTGATGATGCTATTTCCGCCTGGCAGAAATTCGTACGGTGGAAATAGCACCAAGTTGTGCAACGTTAACAGTAATACCACTGGACGTAATTACTGTTAAGACTGATGGTGTGTGTGCGTGCTCCCGTCACCTTGTGATGCAGCGCTATTTCAGCTGTACTCCATGGTGTTAATGGTAAATCCATTCAGCAGAATTACTGCCATCATCACCGCCCCCTCATAATGAGCCCCTATGTTTATAAGCTGTTACATTGTATACACAGTACATATTGTTTTGTATTCTTATTTAAATGTCATGTTATCTTGCTGATATGTTTTTTATCAGTTATGTTTGTCTGTTGGTATTGGTTCTTCAGTTACATGACTTGCTATTGAATTCATTGTGAAATGTCAATAGAGACATAAGAATTATATTTGATATTAATTTCTGTGACGAATCGAGGGAATTCATCCCTTCTCCCCAGTGGGGACACCCCCGTCCCGTGAGGCTAGGGTGGTGAGCCCGCTCCGCAATACCCTCCCTAGGGCTAGAAGTGAGTGGGTCCTTACTGGGAGAGACTCCCCCTTAGGGGGCAAGGAACTGTCTAAACCTGTACAAATGATGGCTTAGCGATGCCACCATGTTATTGAAAATAAATATGTCCCTTTAAATAAAGTTAACCAATGCACTTGGAGAAGTATGTTGATTAATGTAGCTATGAAAACCCACAGTGAGAGAGGAGAGAGAGAGAGAGAGAGAGAGAGAGAAAGTGTGTGTGTGTGAGAGAGAGAGAGAGAGAGAGAGACAGACAGAGAGAGAGAGATGCACGGAACAGAGACGTTGTCCTGGGGAGCTCCTGAGCCATCCATGCAGGAAGCTGGGATCAGAGAACCTGCAAGTTTTGAACTCGCTCAAGTGCGGTGAACAGAAGGCCAGAGCGACGGCATAGTTGCACCCTGAGAAACCAGACAGGCAACAGCCCAGGAATAGGTTGTGACGAGACCACGGTTGAGGACCCATGGTGTACCGCTGGTCCGACAAAGTTTGCCAATACCATGGGGTATGTGAAGCCCCAGGAGACCTGTTCTCCTAACCGAGTTCCAGGGAGCAGAGAAGAGACAAGAAACCAGGCAGACAGGCAATGCAGCAAGAAAGTCGATCAGAGTAAAAGAAAGGCACAGGCACCAAAGCTAAGCTAGAAGGATTTTGAGAAACCCGACTCTAAAGTACGTATCCTGTTGGAAAAGAAGGTAACGGGAAGTACAGGAGTCACGGGTAGCCTCAAGAGGGGATTCAGTTTATCGCACAACCACCTCCTCTCAGTACTAATCTTTAAACAAAGTGAGATAAGGTATGATAACACGAAAGAACAAGCTATTGGGAACCTGAACAGAGGAAGAGAAAGTCCAGTGATCACAATTCCCTGGTAGAACAGAAAACAATTTAATTTAGTCAGAAAGTCTACAAACAGGAACAAGCAATCTACTGTACAGCTAAACAATATGACTGGGAAACCAGTAATAAGAACACACAGGAAAAGGGCACGAATAGTACAAGAGAAACAAGGTTGCTAGACCTAAGTCTGTTGAACACTAATACTCAAAGAGGGGTTGACAACCCATATCATAAGGGAATCCTACAATGCACTGAGAAACCCACACAAGAGGCTCAATGGTGTATGAAACCACAAGAGAACGTTTTAAAGGAAGGATATTCACAAGATTAATTGAAGAATTACAGAGACTAAATAAAGAAGTAACAAGCAGACCTTTAAGGATCCTGTATTGATTTATAGACTGATACTAGAAGTATCCAAACAAGAAGGGAGATAGTCTCTAAACCAAAGTTAGTTTAATTCATGGTATGATATGATATATGATATGATATGGCATTTATAACACGCCTATACACAGGTGTTTCAAGGCGCAATGAGGCGAAGGAGGGGAAACAGAGGGAGGACAGAGACAATGATCCTACTAGTCCAGGTGACACTAAGATCGCAAGGGAGGGGGCAGGAGGGAAGGGGAAAAGTGCAGGGGGGAAAGCGGAGGGGGCAGTACATAGGATAACAGTAAAATAAATAAGACAATAAATAATATAAGTGTGGCCAGCCTGTTGGCAAGTGCAAGGGTAAGTGCAGACATCAGGTGTCAAGTGCTAGTAGAGGCTGTACGGATACAGAAACAGTCCGAGAGTGCAAGGGTTGCCAGGGGGGCAGTGCAGGGGTGCACCTGGAGGGGAGGGGACCTGGGTCCGAGATCAGAGGGTAGCCAGGTAACCAGTGCAGTTTCTGATTCAGCCAGGAGATCAGCAGGGGAGAGGAGGAGAGAAAGCAGAAGCAAAGAGGAAGGTCTTGAGGTGCTTCCGGAACCGGAGGTGGTTCTTCTCAAGTTTCAGAGAGGCAGGGAGGTGTTCCAGAGGGAGGCCCCAGCAGAAGAAAGAGATCTACCACCAACTCGCTGCATGGAGAAATGACTAACCGTGAGGAAGTTGGAGACGGATGAGCAAAGAGCTTGAGAAGGTAGATATTTAGGAAGAGAGAGTTGAAGGTATTGAGGTCCCAGGCCTCAGAAGGCCTTGTGGACAATGCAGAGGGTTTTGAACTTAATCCTCATTGCCACTGGGAGCCAGTGCAGAGATTTCAGTCCTGGAGAGATATGATCCCTTTGCTTGAGGCCAAGTCCTGTTTTGGATGAGTTTCAGAGGGCGGAGCGTAGAGGCAGGCAGATTTAGAAAGAGGCTGTTGCAGTAGTCCAGCCTAGAGAGAACCAGAGCTCTGGAGACAGTGAGCTTCAAGGAGGAAGGAGAGGAAAGGAAGAATGCCTCTGAGGAGGTGCAGCTGGTAGTGTGACTTCTTAGAGACATCAGAGATGTGAGGAGAGAAGGAGAGTGTGGAGTCGAAGATGACCCCAAGGTTTTTGGCCTCACAGGTGGAAGCAGGAAGAGGGCCAAGAGAGGTCGGCCAGATAGTGACAGGAAAGGAGGGAGCAGGTGTGCCGGTGGCGAGAATCTCGGTCTTACTGGCATTAAAGCAGAGATCATTGGCGGCACACCACTCTGGATAGGAGACAGAGAGTCAGAGATGAGAGAAAGGGAGGAGGTGGTAGAGAGAAGCCTGAAAACATGCTGAGTGTCATCTGCATAGCACTGAAAGTTGGGGCAGAGAGCGGCAATGTGGTGGGCAAGAAGTGCCAGGTATTGGTTGAACAGCCAGGGAGAGAGGTTAGACCCCTGGGGAACACCACAAGTAGAGATAGAGACAGAGGAGTGGAAGGACCCAAGTTGGACCTGGGAGGGTCGATCGGAGAGGAAAAAAGTCAGCCAAGCCAGGGCCTGATCAGTGATACCCAGGTTATCACAGAGACAGTTGAGCAGGATGGCATGGTTGACCGTGTCAACGGAAGAAGAGAGATCAAGTACGATGAGGACACAGGAGGTGTTTGAATGAAGGTTAGAGCAGGTTTGCTCAGGAGAGCAGTTTCCATGCTTCTGGAAGCTCTAACGCCGGACTGATGATCATGGAGACAACCAACAGATTCAGAGTGAAGATTAAGCTGGGAGATGACCAGCTTTCCCAGGACTTTGCCTAGGAAAGGAGTGATGGAGATTGGACGATAGTTAGCCAGGCAGGAAGGGTCGGCAGAGGGTTTCTTAAGAAGAGGGTGCACAAGGGAGTGCTTCAGAGGGAAGGGGAAGACTCCAGTGGTGAAGGAGTGGTTGCAGGAATCAGCCAGAGCAGGAGCCAGGGTGTCAATGTGGTCCTTGATGGTTTTGGAGGAACAGGGGTGAACCTGTTTTGACGAGACTTTCATAGATCAGACTTGTCTAGAAACTTTGTCTGAGGAGAACAGGGGGAAGGCAGAGAAGGAGGGAGCAGAGGTGGCGGAAGAAGGGCCAGAGGACGAGCAGGGAGTAGAGGGAGGAGGGAGCAAGGAAGAGAGAGAGGGCAGGATGTTCTGGTTTTAGAGATGAAATGAGAAGCCAGGGCCGTGCAAAGGGCCTGGGAGGGGACAGGAGAGGTAAAGACTGCAGCAGGATTGGCCAGCTCCTTGCAGATTTTAACAAGTTTGTCTGAGTTGTTAGATGCCGTGGAGACACAGGCTTGGATGTGGCTCTCTTCTTGGTGCGGACTGAGAGCTAGTATTGCCTTTGGAGCAGGCGGCAGGCCAGTTTGTAGAGGACGTACCGGAAGCACGCCATTTCCTCTCAGCCATGCTGCACTTGCATTTAAGGGTGACGAGGTCTGAGTCATACCATGAGTTGTACTTGGCTTTGGGCTTTAAGGGATCCTCATGACAGGGGCAAGAACATCGAGAGTATTAGATATAGTAGAGTGAAGCATGTAAAGGGCTGTGTCAGGGTGTGAGTCAACCAAGGGCGGGGGGGTCCGAGAAAGTGGCGTGAAAGCCTCAACTGACACACTTTTGATGGGTCAGATAACCGAGAAGGTAGGCAGCAGTGCTGGAGTTGGCTTGACGTGATGGGTAGAGAGGGTGAGTTGGGAGGAAAGGCGAAAGTGATCACTCCAGGAGAAAGGAATGGTGAGAGGGATCGAAACAGTAAGGTCTGAAGAGATGATAAGAACATCCAGAGTGTGCCCTGAAGAGTGAGTCGGGCCAGAGGGGAGAATAGAGAGTGAGAGAGAGTTGCAGAGCTCATGAAAGAGTCCAGTGGTAGGACAGGAAGCATCCAGGTGGATGTTGAAGTATCCAAGAAGGAGGAGTTGAGTGGTTGAGACGAGGAGGGAAGAGGAGAGGTCCGCCCACTCAGAGAGGAAGGAGGAGATCTGACCAGGTGGCCGATAGATGGTAGCCACAGTTAGGGAATGCCCAGAAGAGAGAGAGCCTGAAGACAAGGCTTCAAAAGAGGAGTAGACCTGCGTAGGAATGACAGAGGCAGGAATCCACTCAGGGAACATCAGGGCTACACCTCCTCCTGAACGGTTGGATCTGGGCGTGGAGAGGATCTTGTAGCCATCTGGGAGGAGACTGTCAAAGCCTGTGACAGAGCTGGCCGTGAACCATGTATCGGTGAGACCGAGGACATTGAGGTCAAGTTCCTCCAGGAGGCGGCAGATGTCAGAGGAGTGTTTGACAGCCGAGCTAGAGTTTAAAGTGGCAATATGGAGAAGGTTGCCATCCTTGAAAGACTTCCGGGGAGGGGTACCAATCGGAGGTACACCCTGTGGAGGAGTAGAAGCAGCCCGAGTGGGGGGCAGAAGAGGAAGGAGGAGAGGGCAAGGTAGCCAAGGAGAAGACAGCAGGGGTAAGAGATGAAGCTGTGGAGGAGAGAGAGGGGACAGCAGGAGAAGAAAGGAAATTGATGAGACACGAGAAGCATCTATCAAAGAGGAGAAGGTTGGCTTGAGGGCCTTGGACCAAGACGGTACATTCAAGTAAACATTGATGATGACCTTAGAGGAGTGGAAGGAGTCCAAGAGGGCCTCCCACCGGATGCCACCATTAATGGAAGAGAAAGAGAAGGACGAGAGCACGGAGACCATATGTAGGGTCGATAGATTTGGCAAGGGAACCACAAAGAGAATGTCTGTGAAAGTTTGCCTGGAAGAGGCATTGGTATAGGTGTCAGCGATAGGGAGGCCTGGGTTGGAGACTAGGATGTCCTTTTTAAACTTCTTCCTACCAGATTTAGTGAGGAGAGCAGGATAGTCGATAGAGAAGCAGTTAGACAAGATAGAAGAGACAGCAAGCACTACAGAGTAGGTAGGGAGAGGAGAGAAGAGGAAGGGAGTGGGAAGGGAGAGGGGCCGGGGAGAACACTAGGGAAGGACACAGGGAGGAGCGCAAGCAGACGATACAGAGAGAGACGAGACAAGGCGACAATTGGACAAGACGACAGGCGCTTAGATAGTGGTAGAAAGGTTTGCTAGATGAGTGCTTTGCTAGGAGGCAAAGCCACATAACGGCACTACTATCACAATGCAATTTTAAAACAGGAGAAAGCACACCCAAGTTTGAGAGTCCTGAAAAGGGGGAAAAAGGCCCAGGTTTCACAATGCAATTTTAAATAGTTTCACAATGCAATTTTAAAACAGGAGAAAGCACACCCAAGTTTGAGAGTCCTGAAAAGGGGGAAAAAAGGCCTAGGTTTCATTTAAATAAGGCATTGTCCCTGACAGCGTCAAGGAGGCGTGGGTGCATCCCCTTTTAAAAAAGCCTACAATAGACCCATCCCAGCCAAACTCCATCCTAGGAAAAAGACAGTCCGGATTTCGCAAAGGGTACGGAACCGAAACCTCCCTGTTAGACCTAAAAAATCAAATCACGCAAGTCCTGGACAACAGCAAGCCTGCCCTCCTCCTCCTCCTAGACCTCTCAGCGGCGTTCGATCTTGTGGATCACAAAACCCTCACTGCACACCTCATGCAGGATGCTCACTTCTTCGCCAAGCAGCTTCCTGTATCACCTCCGTCTTAGAAGGTAGAGCAATGAAAGTCTTCTCAAACACAGCAAATGCAGCTCCTACCATCATTCACTGTTGCCTCCCACGATGGACATTGCACTGCCCCAATGCTATACAACCTCTTCACAAAGCCCCTTTTTGATAAACTGTGTGCACTTGGGATCGCATACACAAACTATGCTGACGACACCCAAGTGCTCCTTCCTCTAACCGGCTCATATCACCAAGACGCCACAACCCTACGGCAAATCTACTCCACTATACAAGCCTGGATGGCCACAAATGGCCTATGCCTCAACGGGGACAAGACTGAGATTCTCATTCTTGGCCAAAAATCCACTCTAGCTAAAGTAGACTGTCTCTATTCCAACTTCAACATAGACAACTGCATCATCCCAGTCCTATCCTCTGTTAAGACGCTAGGGGTCCATATTGATGATACACTGTCCATGAGCAAGCAAGTCTCTGACTCCGCCCTAAGTACCAAACTTATCAATGCTAAAAAAAACCTTCTTAACAAAGGACAACTGTCTCTCAATAGCAAAAGCCACCATAGGGGCCAAGCTTGATTATTGCAATGCACTACTAGCCAGCACCTCCATAAAAAACATAAACAGACTCCAAATCACCCAAAATAACTCACTAAGAACAGCCTTAAGTATTTCAAAGAGAGACCATTTCTCACAAGCAAGAAAGACTGTTCACTGGCTCCCAGTCAAAGACCGTATCACATTCAAAATTCTTACGACCACACACAAATGCATCAACCTTACAGCACCGTCCTACCTTTCAGACACACTATCAAGATCCACCTCAACTAGGCCTACCAGAACATGCTACACTAACCAACTTACCATATCATGCATCAACAGGGCCAAAGCTGGAGGGATAGGCTTCCCATATCTAGCCCCAAAGCTCTGGAATGCACTCCCCACTGCCCTTAGAGCAGAAACTTCTCTACCTGCCTTTCATAAAAACCTCAAAACTGTTCTCTTTAACTAACCACTCTCCACTTTCCCTCCACTTCTCAGCTTCCACCCTATAATTTTCTGTACAAACTGTTCTATACAAATAGTACAGTATGTATGCCTGTCTGTTGTTATATGTAACTAAGCTCTGATCATGCACTGTAACAAGCGCCACAAAGCCTTCGGGCTGCTGTGCACTCTACAAATTTCAATGAATGAATGAATAAATAAATAAATAGACTTCATTATTTGGACTTCCATGACTGACTGATGAGCATCTTAGAGGTAAGATAGGTCGGGACCACTCATATTCATAGGGAAAGTTAGGCCTTATAAGTCTTATTTTAATAAACCATCCTGAATCATGTCACATAATAGTCGGTGTCGTTCTTCTGACTCGCCACATTGCCTTGGCTTACACATTTAAATGTGATTGTGAATAAGAGAACATTATTTATTGAATTGTAGTTCCGACGGGAACCAGTTTCTCTTGTGTATGGATGCTAAAAACTTGGCACTGGATGAAGCATTAATGATTACACATACAGAAGAGGCAGGATCAGTGAATCGGGTAGCCAGAGAAAGAAAATCACAGGCCGCCGAAATACACGCCATGACTACTAACAGCAAAGAATACATGCCTAAAAAAGTTAATTAGGAACGAGGCATGTTGTCACGGTTTGGAGAATGACTTGCAGTCACCGTAGGGGTATTGTCCAAATGCTTCGCTTTCCCACCCGAGACACCACTCTCCTCACCTGAGTCTTCAGGGTCTGGGGCTCCGACGCCGTGTCTGTGGGCAAGGTAATCCTTTTTACTCTTCGTTGTGAGTGCTCTGACACGGAAGGAAGCCGTGGTGGAACTCTGTATAGGTTACCACCTAGGCTCCACTCCCGTATGCAGGCGGGTAAGGGGAAAAAGCCCAAAGGCGGAAAAAACCCCTGAGTTGTAGTCTTGGGTTGCGATGGGAGTTGTAGTCGTCGCTGGATGGAAAGCGGAATTCTATAGCCTCGGAATCCCTGGGTAAACAACACGAAGGTTCTTCAGGAGAGGAAATGACCAGGGAGGAAGGTACGCTGGCAAGTAGCCGGTAAGCGTAAGAACGCAGAAGCAGAGGGGAAATAGGTGGAGAGGAGGAACCGCCAGGGAGACGGGGGAAGGAGGAGAAATGAAGGGAGAGAACTCCCCAGCAGGGGAAACAGGAGCAAGCGAGGGAAAAGCACTGGAAGCGTCTCACCGTGAAAACGAAAGGAGACGGTTGCAACGCAAGGAATCATGGGAAGCAGGAAGTAAAATAGGCTGGATGAGGAACAGAGGAGAAAACACTAGACCGTAGACAGAGAAACGTGAAAGGAACGTGGTGGCCGTGTTAATGGCGGCGAAGCCGTAACAGCGGCATCCATCGCCAACCAAGAGGGTTCATGACAGTATGCCCCCTCTTACTGCCCACCCCGCCCGGCTTACCAGGATGGCACCGATGAAACCTAGCTACTAGGCGGGGCGCTTTGACAAAATGCACGGGTTCCCAAGAATCTTCAGACCTGGGATAACCTCTCCAGGAAATGAGATATTGTAAACGTCCCCGGTAGTAGCGGGAGTCACGGATCTTTGAAACTTCATACTCCTCCTGGGAGTCTCTGGGTGAAATGTCTTGCAAGGGTGTAGACCTGAAACGTGGTTCAGTATGTGACTCTTTGAGAAGGGAAGTATGAAACACCGGGTGCACCCGGCGAAGGTAGGAGGGTAGTTGAACCTTGTAAGCCACCGGGTTGATTCTTTCTAGGATGGGAAACGGACCCAGGAACCGAGGTGACAACTTGGAGGACCGGATCCACCTTGGTAGATATCTGGTCGAAAGCCAAACCTTCGTCCCTTTAGTCCAAGAGGGGTCCGTTTGGCGATGTCGATCAGCAAGGGTTTTGTAGGTCCTAAGGCTCCTCGCTAGACTGTCTCTGGCCGTCCGGTGAGCCTCAGAAATTTCCGACAAAGCCGCTTCGGCAGCAGGAGAGTTACTGGCGTGAGAAACAATGGGCCAGATGGACTTGGGATGAAGACCGTAGTTGCAGTAAAAAGGAGAGATACCTGTGGCAGAGTGTTTAGAGTTGTTATAGGTGAATTCTGCAGTGGGGAGGAGTTGTACCCAATTATCTTGGAGTTTGTTTATGTAGCATCTGAGATATTGTTCCAGAGTGGAATTGAGTCTTTCTGTCTGACCATTGGTCTGGGGATGATAGCCAGATGAAAGAGCACGGTCTATACCTAACCGGAAACATAAGGCCTTCCAGAATTTGGATATATATTGGCTGCCCCGGTCCGAAGTAATCTTATCGGGCAAGCCGTGAAGGCGGAATATATCTCTGGCAAAAACCTCGGCCATGTGATTGGCCGTAGGTAAGCCCTCTAGTGGAGAGAAATGGGCCATCTTGGTGAATGAATCTATGGTTACCATGATGCAAGAACAGGACTCTGATAAGGGTAAATCCACAATGAAGTCCGTAGACAAGTTCCCCCATGGCCTTTGTGGTATGTCAGGCTGAGTAAGGAGACCTAACGGTTTGCCTGTTGGATTCTTTGCCATAGCGCAGACTGGGCATGCTTTGATGTATGACTGGACTTCTCGTCGAAGATTGGGCCAGAAAAACGAGCGTTGTACGAGGTCAATGGTGTTTGCCTGGCCTCGATGTCCTGCAACTCGGCTGTCATGGCACCAGTAGAGAATCCTCTTGCGGAGATGTCCTGAAGGTATGTAGAGTCGGTTCTTGTAAAACCAGAGACCATCCTTGGTATGGAACTGAGACGCCAAGTCTTTGTCTTTACAATAGGGTTCAGCGTCCGAAGCCTCTTTGAGCTCCTGTAGAAAGGTGTGAAGAGGTGCCACTATGCGAGTAGACGGAAACATGGGTTCGATTGAGTGGTGGGCCGAACCAGTAACCGACTCCTTGCGCGACAAGGCGTCGGCTAGGACGTTCTGCGAGCCTGGTAAATAGGTAATGGTGAAATCGTATTGGGAAAAATAATAAGCCCATCGTGCCTGGCGAGAATTTGCACACTCGAGGGACTGCAGGACCTTGAGATTCTTATGATCCGTGCGAATGATGAAGGGAATACTGGCCCCCAATAACAGATGTCGCCATTCTTCACAGGCCAATTTCATAGCTAGTAACTCCTTTTCTAGGACAGTATAGTGAAGTTGACTGATGGTCAGAGTGCGAGAGAGGTAGGCGACTGGATGTTCTATACCTTCGGACTCCTGGAGTAAGGCAGCACCCACGGCCGCGGAAGAGGCATCGGTTTCCACGATAAACTGTTTAGTTTGATCGGCCTGGAGCAATATGGGTGCTGAGCAAAACAAAGTTTTTAGATGTCTGAAACTAGACTCTGCCGTCGATGACCACACAAAGGTTCCAGATGATTTCTTGAGAAGTGCGGTTATGGGTAGCACCATTTCGGAGAACCGGGGAATGAATCTTCTGTAAAAGTTGGTTAAACCCAAGAATCTCTGAACCTCTTTGACTGAGGTGGGAGAAGACCATTCTATAATGGCAGACACCTTGCGAGGGTCCATGGAGATACCCCGGTCAGACAAAACAAACCCCAAATAGGGAATGCTCGAGACCCCGAACTGACATTTCTCCGGTTTGGCTAGCAAACGGTTCTCCTTAAGACGAGAAAGCACTGTCCGAACATGCTCTTCGTGTTCTTCCTTGTTGACGGAAAATACAAGAATATCATCCAGGTAGATGATCACTGAAACAAATAAGAGATCTGAAAACAAGCGGTCCATAAATCTTTGGAAAACTGCGGGGGCGTTAACTAGTCCAAAGGGCATGACTCTGTATTCAAACAATCCGAAGGGTGTTCGAAAAGCCGTCTTCCATTCATCCCCCTTGGCAATGCGCAATAAATGGTATGCATTGCGAAGATCCAGCTTAGTGAAAATGTGTGCACCTTGAACTGCCTCAAGAATGTCCGTGATAAGTGGCATAGGGTAGCGGTCTCTGACAGTGACCTTGTTGAGACCTCTGTAATCAATGCACGGTCGTAATTCTTTGGAATCCCTCTTGGAGATGAAGAAAAAAGGAGCACCGGCCGGAGATTTTGATGGTTGAATGAGGCCATTGTGCAGGTTCACATCCAGGTAAGTTCGCAAGACCTCCTTCTCGGATCTGGACAAGGAAAACATACGACCGAACGGAACCAGTGCATTGGGCTCAAGATCTATAGAGCAGTCCTCAGGACGATGGGGTGGTAAAGGTGCTGGCTTGACTTCTGTGAAAACCTCTCTGAAAGCCTCACCAAGATGTGCCATATTATGGATAGTTGGGGATTCCTGACTAGAGACAGGGGTGACCTGTAGTTGAAGATAAGATTGTTGGGGAATACAATGCTTCTTGCAAAACTCAGACTCGAAACGTAGCAAATTAGATACCCAATCGATTTGTGGGTTATGTCTCCGGAGCCAAGTGATTCCCAAAATAACTGGAAAATGGGCAGCTCTAATGATGTCAAATTGAAGTTTCTCCACATGCTGGAAAATTCGAACTTCTAGCTCCTCAGTCGTCTGTGTTATGGGTCCCGAAGACAAGGGGGTTCCATCGACACCTTCCACCTTCTGGTCTTCGAGCCTGGCTAGCCTTTTGAGGCCTACCTTGTCAACCCACAAGGTATCAACGAAGTTACCAGCTGCTCCACAGTCCAAGAGTGCCAAAGTCTCTACGAACTGGTCTTGGATCATCACACTGATATTGATAACCATAAGCCTGGAATCTTCCGGTGTCTTCTTAGTGGATACGGCCAAAGAAACGTAGGGACTGGAAGTTTTGGATAACCACCGGTTTTCTGTCCCTGTTAAAACCGGGGTGATTCGTTTCCCGAACGCCGTGAAGGTAGTTCGGAACAGTCTTTGAGTAGATGTTTGTCAGACCCACAGTAGGCGCAAAGCCCTCTTTCTCTTCGTCTTCTTCTTTCTTCCATGGTGAGTGGTGCTCGGGTGGTTCCAATCTGCATAGGTTCTTCACTCTGTTTAGAAGATGGAGGAAGAGGGTTGGATGATGTCCCTGTGGTAAAGGGATTTTCTCTGTAGCGTCTTCTTTCATTGCGTCTCTCCTGGAGACGATGTTCAATCTGTAGGACTGAGGATAAAAGGTCCGAGAAAGAGGCAGGCCGGGGAGACCTGGCCAGTTCGTCCTTTATCTCCTCTTTGAGACCTCTGCGAAAAATGGCAAATTGTGCCTGTTCAGGCCAACCGGCCTCTGCCGCCAGTGTCTTAAATCTAGTTATGTAAGTAAGGAGGTCTGAGGCTCCCTGTTTGACATCCAGGAGATCCTCACAAGCAGTGTAGGTGAGTTCATGTCTTTCGAAGGATTCCCTGATAAGAATCTTAAAACTCCCGTAGTTCTGTAGAACCGGATTCTCTCCGGTCACAAGAGGTGTAGCCCACGCTAGGGCATTGCCCACCATGTTCGAAATGAGGAAGCCCACCTTAGTCTGATCCGAAGAAAACGTACGAGGGCGGAAAGTGAAGTATATGGTGGCAGCTTCCAGGAACTCTTTAAGTTTCTTGGGTGAACCGTCGAACTTCCCCGAAGATAGGGCCATAGGTGGCAATTCAGGGGGAGGGGAAGGTTCTTTGCCCAGAACCAACTGTTTTAATACCTCATTTTCCGCCTTAACAGTCTGAAGCTCTTGAGAAAGGGACTGTACGGCTTTCCATAGTTCTTGGATTTGATCCTGCAACTGTTCTGGAGTAGCCATGAGTATTTTTGGGCGTTGCAAACTGTCACGGTTTGGAGAATGACTTGCAGTCACCGTAGGGGTATTGTCCAAATGCTTCGCTTTCCCACCCGAGACACCACTCTCCTCACCTGAGTCTTCAGGGTCTGGGGCTCCGACGCCGTGTCTGTGGGCAAGGTAATCCTTTTTACTCTTCGTTGTGAGTGCTCTGACACGGAAGGAAGCCGTGGTGGAACTCTGTATAGGTTACCACCTAGGCTCCACTCCCGTATGCAGGCGGGTAAGGGGAAAAAGCCCAAAGGCGGAAAAAACCCCTGAGTTGTAGTCTTGGGTTGCGATGGGAGTTGTAGTCGTCGCTGGATGGAAAGCGGAATTCTATAGCCTCGGAATCCCTGGGTAAACAACACGAAGGTTCTTCAGGAGAGGAAATGACCAGGGAGGAAGGTACGCTGGCAAGTAGCCGGTAAGCGTAAGAACGCAGAAGCAGAGGGGAAATAGGTGGAGAGGAGGAACCGCCAGGGAGACGGGGGAAGGAGGAGAAATGAAGGGAGAGAACTCCCCAGCAGGGGAAACAGGAGCAAGCGAGGGAAAAGCACTGGAAGCGTCTCACCGTGAAAACGAAAGGAGACGGTTGCAACGCAAGGAATCATGGGAAGCAGGAAGTAAAATAGGCTGGATGAGGAACAGAGGAGAAAACACTAGACCGTAGACAGAGAAACGTGAAAGGAACGTGGTGGCCGTGTTAATGGCGGCGAAGCCGTAACAGCGGCATCCATCGCCAACCAAGAGGGTTCATGACACATGTTCAGCAAGGACAAATCCAAATGCTTCAGGTGCAGAGCCCCTCTGCATCTGACCAACGGACAGTCCGGTCCTTCTAAAGAAAGAACTTGTTTCAAATGCAAAAGTGAAAATCATTGCCCCAAACTGTGTCAGTCGAAACAATATAAGACAATAAGACCAGTCGAAGCGTCCACACATGGTGAGGATTTAGCACTAGATAAGGACTGGAGTATTAGCCATTCACCGATCCGAAGGTCCAAAAGGGTCCAAACGTACTTTGAAATAACCTTACTGTCAGTACACATGCTTAAACAATGTCTTAGGGAGGATAAACTCAAAGTCCTAGGAGCAGACGTGAATCCCGCAGTGCCGGAGTCGTGAAAATACATTTACTGGGATATACGAAACACTCAGGTTCCAAAATCGGTCAGCACACAGAAGGGTGTACACTCCAGTATTGGGATGATATGAAAAAAGCGCACCGACAATAAAACTAAAGCCCTGTTGATATGAGCAAGTATACTCACTCCACTCTGAAGGCTGCTCAGAAATAATCACGAGGCACGAGACGGTGTTCAGCTGAAAGATAAGTCGCGTCAATGGATGCTCTCACTTAAAACTCAAGCGAAATGCTGCTTCAGTAAAACATGCAGTAAGACCAGTTGCCATCACTGCAACAAACAAACTACAAGCACTTTCACACCGGCCGAGCTGAGTGGCTTCACCCAGTGGGAGCTTCAGCAAAGTAATCACCACAGGGTGGATGCTGAGAAGGGCGAACCACTTCACCAAATGATATATGTGCAATGTGTATAATCAAGTGAGGCATGCCGCAGAATCCAAACCCCGCACAGCACCCATAACCCCAACGGGGACATTTCAATTTACCGGGATGCCCTCCGGACTTTCATTGGCTGCATCCTGGCTCCAACAGATGATGCGTCACTAGTTTAGCAACATGAAAAATGGGATACATTTCCAAGATGATGTCCTTGTGCATGGGTATACACCACACCACACAACCAAGCATTGGATGAAGTGCTGACACGCATGCGTTCCACAAAGAGAAGGACAAAGACAATTTTTTAGGTTACATGACATCAGGGAGAGGATTTGAACCTAGCACCTCTTGGTGTCCGCCATAAAGGAAGCACTTGCACCCAATAACAAAGACCACCTTAAACTTAACTAAGTCTTATGCAATATTCATCACACACCTTTCTACAAAGACCGAGCCTTTGAGAAGACTTATGAAAAAGGCCAAAAGTTTGTATGGAATGATGAGATGCAAAGTACATTCGATGATATCAAGATTTCCATAATGATAGCACTATGTGTTTAGCCATTCAACACAGATATGTACGCATTCCTCATGGTGGATACCAGCGCATATAGCATAGGAGAAACTCCAACCCAGACTGAACCAGCAGAAGAACAAATGATAGCATAGGCCTCAAAGACCTTAGCCCATTCTGAAATAAGTTCAACACGGGTGCGGTATAGTATAACACGGATGCACTTGTCCCCCTTAATTTGAAATAAAGTCACTCAGCACCGGAGCAACATGGGAAGGTCCCCCCAAACTCCCTACAGTAATACAGTAAATGGAAACATATGTTGCTGGAAGAGCGCTGTGACCCCTATCAGTTCGATTAGCACAACTCTATTAAGTCCATAAATAGTTTGAATAATATCATAAACAACAAATAGTCTTCAAGTCTTGATTTATTCTCAAGATCAGCACAGGTACAGCCGAGGGGGGGCAGGCGGAGCAGGGTAGAAGAATCAAGCAAAACAGTCAACACCTGTGTGTGAGAAGGGTGGGGGCACAATAGAACATCAGGGAGGGAGCAGAGGGGGTGGCGATGGCCTGTGGGGACAGAGGGAGTAAACACATGTTGGTGCATGCTTACCTGCTGTATCAGCAGGGTGTCGGGCACTAGGTCCTCCTGGTCTGAACAGGTCCAAACAGGTCATCAGTGAAGGACTTGAACAAAAAGAAACATTTGTAAAAGCTGTTGCAGCGCATCGCATGACTCCCAATATGGTCACAGGCATTACCCCATTCGAATTAATGAGAGAGAGAAGATGCGGATCGGATCTGTTTCCACCCTCAATAATGACACCTGAGGCCATTGATATATGGAAAAGACATTTGAGATAAAAAACAAAGACAAGCCGTCAGGCAAAGAAGATATGACCACACACATGCAGTCAGAGAACCAGCTATAATTGCAGGCGACATTATAAAACAAATTGCCAAGCAAGGTCAAAACTTTGCTTTCAAGATTCTGTCAACAATACAGGGAATAATTACGTAGTTCTTGAAGAAGGTAGCATGGAATATGACCAGGGTAGTACTTCATGTAAGGGCAAAGGAACAAAGCAATATTGTACCAGAAGTAAAACTTACTGATGAAAACGCAGATATGGCTGAGGAAGTGCTGGAAGAACACAGTACAGAGAAATATTGAATGAAAGAAATCTCTAACAAGAATTGACTTGATCATGCCAATGAGAACATAGCAGATTTAGTTGTCATGAATTCACCAGTCTCCCCTGATGAAGAACCTGTAAGAGAGCTGTGCAGAACACAGAAAGAAAAATGCCCAGCATTCTGTGAGCTTTATTAATTCCTTTTCCCTATTTCTTCTTCCGCCCCTTGTTTCTCTTCCCACTCTCATTGCCATTAGAAAGGGAGATGTATGGTGTCCTGACTATCTCCTCTCCGCCCAACTCCTAGGGTCATACTTCAATGCACGTGAGGTAAGGCAGGAAGAGAGGAGTATGCAAGGCACTGGAGAAGCACTTGTCACTTTAAAAGGATCCCTAAACCATGTCTCTGCGCAGGTCCTCGAATGTCATGATCTTGCTTTCTCCCTAGCTTGTCATTATTTATTTCTCTTTACATTTGTTATGCACACAAATCCCTGGGGCATCAAGGCGCTGTTTCAACCAGGTACATTTAGCTTGAGGGAAGGGGGTTGGGTGTTGGGGGCCAGATGAGGTACCAATCATTCTCAGTCATCAGGGGACTCTAGGTAAAGAGCAAGGTTTTCAGTGCCTTTCTAAAGAACCAGTAGGATTATTTGGCTCTTAGCTGTGGGGGGAGCATGTTCTATTGAGAGGCAGCCACTGAGGGGAAGCTTGCCCCTCCACATTTTGCTTGCTTTGACTTGGTAACAATGAGTCTTTGAGTGTACGCTGTTCTGACAGGCCTGTCGCATTGGGTTTTTATGAAGCTTTGTGTTAGGTAGTGGGGGAGAGTTAGATAGGCAGCAATGCATGATTGATAACGTTTTAAAGATGATTCTCTCCTTGACTGGGAGCCAGTGTGCGTTTCTTCTTGCCTCTGAGATGTACTCTCTTTTAGGGATGTTAAGAGCCATTGTGATGGCATTGTTTTGTATCACTTGAAGTTTGTGGATGTTGTGGGAGGAGTGCCTGTGAAGAGGGCATTGCAATAGTCAAAAATGGCTCCGATGGTGGCCTTAGCAATGATGAGGCAGTTGACTGGGGCTAGGAATGGTCGGACCGCATTGCGGAGTTTTGTAGTGTAGGCGGCAGAAGTGTTAACCTGGCGTGTCAGGGGGAGAGAGGAGTCACAATAAACACCAAGGGTCTTGGGGAGCCCATCTATGCTGAAATGAGAATATTGGGGGCCAAGGTTCTTGAGCACTGCAGGGGGCACAATCAGCAGGATCTCAGTCTTTTTATCATTTAGGCACTATGTAGATTCTGTTTAGGGCGAGAAAGTCTTCTGTGTGGGTGCCAGTAAGGGGTAGCAGACTTTGCATATCATCGGCATAGTTGGTGTAGGAGATGCCAATGGCGTCCAGGAGATCGCAGAGGGGCTTAGTGTAGATATTGCATAGGGTCAGGGAAACACAGGAGCCTTGCGGCAGTCCACAAGTGATGGTTGAGGTAGGCCAGAGGCATCCTCGGAGAACACTTTCATAGATCTGTCAAATAGGAATGAGACTACCCAGGCTGTAGCCTCGGGTGTGAAGTTGGCTGCGGAGGTGAGATGTTGGCAGAGGATTTAGTGGTCGACCAAGTCGAAATCAGCCATGAGGTCTAATAGGAGGTGGAGGGCAGGCTTGCATGCATCTCTGAATCGGTCAAGTTGTTTTTTTAGGTCCAACAAGGCGCATTCAGTTCCATGTCCTGGTTGAAATTCAGATTGGCGCAAACATGTCTTTATTAGTGCTTTTTTGGAGATAATATTTTCTTGTAGGGTAGCTATTTTCAAGAGCAGGGCCTTTTGAATATTCACACACCAGGATTCATCCTTGATGATCCCTGGAGGGGGCATGGTTGGGGATTCCAGTTCCTTGAGGATTGTGAATAGCTCCTTGGCCTGTCTACTACGTGGATATTTTAAGATTTGCTTGCTACCAGGCAGGTGTGCAGTGAGGACACATTTGCATGCAAATCCATGGTCTGACAATCACGATAGGAGGCAAAGAGAAGTTCAACCTGTCTTTATTCCTGGCATTGGTGAACTGCCTGCAGTGCGGGCTTTCTCCTGCTTATGCATGAGCATGGCACATCCCTATTGGCAGACATGCTTCATGACGGAGAGGCACTGCTCCGTTAACTGTGTTCTCTGCAGGACACAACACTCCTTTGTATTGGAGTTGGCGTTAGTGATTCCGTTGTTGTAAGAGACTGCTTTAGCTTGGATTATGGCTAGTTTGTAAGACTTAGCAGCGGCTTTGAACAGAATTCTGTGGTCACCTGTTTGGGATTTGTCCCAGGCAGCTTCAGTCTGGTGCTTCTTGGCTCTTAGGTCTATAAGATCCTGTGTGAACCATGGATTGGCATAGGAGAGAGCTTTGGCCTTGTGAGGGGCTGGGGGAGCAACTGTGTCCACAGCAGATGCCATAGTCTTGCGATACAATGCTGCTAGTACCGCTGTGTTGTTAGAGATGCAGGATATGTGGGCAGGTTGGAGATCAGAGAGGAGAGGTGTGATACTGGCTTGTGTGATTTTACAGGAACTCCTGGTTCAGGTAGGAGGCATGGGGGTGTTGACGTGTAGTTTGGTTTGGGGCTGCAGGTTGGTAAAAGTCACTACAAAGTTGGCATGGGGAGATAGCCTGAATGTCTACTTTGCAGTTAAGGTCTTCAACCCAGTCGAGGGTGCAACCCTTAAAATGGGTGAGGGAGATTACCCAGTGGGTGAAGACTAGGGCTTTCATTGCGTTAGCTAGTGATGTGGCGTTGCCATCTGGGGGGTCATTTAGGGCCCTAGGAGGATGATATTGGATGTGGCTTGAGGTTCGAGTTGAGGATGTGTAGGCCATCCTCGAACGGGCCCAGTGGTCCGGGAGGCCTGTAGATTAAGTTGAGGAGAATGGAGCTAGTGTGGGAGGTGGAGAGTTTTAGAGTGAGCAGATCGCAGTTTCCTCCATATTAGTGGGGCATTGTCTGACATTTAGAGTGTGCCATATGCACGCTTACCTTGGTCTTCCGGCTGGGTGACTCAATGGAGTAGGGTGTGTGCGTTCATGTTGTGCTGAAGAGAGGTATGCAGGCCTTATGAACGGGCCTTGAAAACCAGCCGGCATCACCATCCAGCTTGGTGTGGGCCTTCCTATTTGCCCAGCAGTGTCCCAATCATTTTGCTTCTTTTTCGGCATGTCGAGGCTGCTTATCTCGGTGGTCTCAACAGACATTTTGGAACATGTAGCATTAGCTGTATTCTTAATGTTGATGGTATCCTGGTGGGGGCAAGGTAATGCCATGGGGACATGTGGTTTGAATTCATTGATTCAGTGACATTATACCATTATGATGTTCTGCCATTGTGATGTTCTGCCATTGTAGTATCCTGCTATTGTAATAGTTTGCCACTGTGATATCTTGCCAGACTGATATTCTGCCTCATAGCTGGGCAGGCTACACTGTAAGCTGTCTGCACACCTAGCTGAGACATTTTTATATAATATTTTTACAAACGATCTTCATACCCCATTCATGGCTGGCCTGTTATATTATTACATCCCAGCACATCTAATACATAGCAAGCATATTATACTATAACCCGTCTGCATACCCAGCTCATAGCTGGCCATTTCTTTTATAACTCTTCTCTGCACACCTAGGGCATAGCTAGACTATCATACTATAACCAGGCTGCACACCCAGTGCTTAGTTAGCCTGTTATTTCATTACCTCTCCGCACACCAAGCACATAGAAAAGTTATTATATTATATCCTGCATACTCACCCATCTCATAGATGGCCTGTTTCTACTATTACCTCTCTACACACCTAGCACATTGCTAGACTATTATAATTTGTCTACATACCAAGGTTAATCTTCATTGTAAACTGTGTACATACCTTGCACATAAACAGGCTGCCATTTACAGCAACCTTGTTAGGCCACCCTACTATAATCTGCCTGCGTGCCTACCACACAGCTGACTGGTTCTATCACAAATCTCTCTGCACACCAGCACATAACTAGACTCTCTCATTTTAATCTCATTGCACACCTAGCACATGGCTGGACTGTTCCATTACATTCTGTCTGTGGCTTTCCACAACAACTGTCCGCATAAGTAGCACATAACTGGGCATTTTCTTCAGCTCTGTCCGCACACCCCACAGGTGACTGGACTATTCCATTATGAATAGCGTGCGTACCTAGCACATAATAGGGATTTCTCATTACAATCTGTCTGCCTACACAGTTGGGCAATGCCATTACAAACTATCAACTGAACTAGCACATATCTGAACTAGCTATCATATTGGCATGTGAAGGGAACACACAGAGGCACACAGAAACACATAGCTAGACAATACCATTATAATTTATTTTCCAACCTAGCTAAGCTATTTAAGATACCTGACCTTTTAACTGCCACATAGCAAGGCTATTTTATAATTCCATGTACACACATATCACATAGCTGGCCTACCTACCACACTCGCTCGCATACCTAGCGCACAAATAGGCACACCTTTTTAAAGGCATTCATACCTAACACATAGGCTCACCATACTACCATGATCTCTAAACATACATAGCACATAGCCGAATTACTGCATCATAAGATATCCAAGCAAATAAAGGGCCGACTCACAAAACAAGAACAAATTCTGGGAAACAGAACATACTGAAAATTCTCCATTGCAACAACACCGCCTCTCTACAAACATGCAACAACCAAAGTGACACAACTGGAAAACAACACAAACACGCTGATTACATAAAAAAACAACAATGCCACAGTACATGAAATACAAATGGACAGGGAGATAAAACCAAGTGTAAGGGTGCAGTACGAGTCTGACACAGTGGTTGCATGTTTGTTGACAAACACTTTTATTTATAAAAGGAAACAACTATCTTGCCCTATTTCTATGAGGGGTTGCCCTACCTCAACAAAAATACTAAGGACTCCTTCAGGATGTCCAGTGTAGTAAAATGTTCACCGTCCTGTGTCCAAAACTATTTCCGTCCCTTACACTTTAGACCAACTAAGGGAAAACTGTGTGTCTTCTTGATCCAGAAGGAGGTCCCTCTCGTTCTGGATATAAACTAAAATGTTTGATTCTTGATAAGAAAATCTTATGAATGATTCTTTAACTTAAAGGTTCTTGATCTTAAATGTTCTTCCAAATGCATACAAAAAACAGATTCCAAACATCAAGGCGTGAGCCTCTTCCCCTGTCCTTTCTTCAGCTGATAAACGTATTATCAGGCCTTGTTCACTATCCTCCCAGACCTGACTGTAGACTTTCTGTTCACAAAACACATTGCCAAATATCTCCAGGTCACCAATGTAGTCTGGTGTACTGTCCTCTCAGGCTTGATTGTGGACCTGCTGTTCACAAAATACAATTTCCCAATCTCCCTAGATCACCAACGTGGTATCAAGCCTGGTACTCTATCCTCCCAGACTTGATTGTACATTTTAGAGTTCCAAAAAGTGTCTCTCTTATGGGCAAAGGGTCCCGAACCCTTGCTCTGGTTTTTTCACCTCTTTTTCTTTTTTTGTTAGGGCCCCAGATCCCTCCGGGCTGTTTTGGGATCTCCCTGATTTGTTCTGTCACTTGTTTCTGTATTCTGTGGGTCCCAGACCCCTCGATACTCTTGCGGGGTCTCCCTGACTTTGGGCCCCAGCCCATTGATTATATACTTCTTCTGTGGGTCCTTGACACCTGCATGCTTCTTTTGATGGCTTTTCCCACTTCCATATGGGTCCCTGAACCTGAATTGTACTGGCGGGGCTTCCCTATCTTCATATGGGTCGCAGACTCTGGTATCCTGTTTCTGTGGGGCCTCTGCTCCCGCTTCACTCAAGGTTCAATTGAACAGACCTGGTGTACTTTCCTGCCAGGGACTGTTCCACATAGGATATTTCTCAAAGTGTGTTTCAAACTGTATAACTTTTCCGTTATCCCTTTTTGCCTCTTGGGATGTTGGTATATGCCTTTTTAATCTATTTAGCTCTCTTCGTGCCCCAGTAGCTGGCTCGATCCTTTCCCTACCTTTGGGAAATGTTGTCATAGTCTCCAGTCTGTTCTGGGAGCCGAGTAGGGCTTCTGTGTTGCTACAGCGCTCAGTGTCCTGTCTTTGGCAGCTCCGCAGCGTTAGGTTCTGTCTCGCGTTCTCGGCTTTGCGCCTAGTCCTTCTTGCTTTTTATTCACTGGTCGGGTTTCCCTTCCCACTGTACTGGTCCCTGTTGCATGAACCTCCTGGAGAGACTCGTCCCTCCTCGACAGCGTCTCGGCTTCTTTCTTTCGGGTACCTCTTTGTGTCAGTGATGATTTGTATTCTACCTGGGTGAGTGTCACTCTTCCTCGTCCCAGTACCACTAATTACGTCCTCTACTCTACTGAAATACATAGAGGCATGGGGGGCCAAAGGGGACTGAGTGGGGTGAAAGGACAGTGGGGGCAGTAATGGAGGGGGTGAATTCAGTGTTCTCCCTAAGCTATCCTCACTGGCCCCATGGGAGCATTGACAATACCCTGCGATTCAACACACAAGAAAGAAAGGAATTCTACAGAAAATCATTGCTAAACCAAAACAACTTTCTGGCCTAGTCTCACAACACTGCAGAAACCCCATCAACGCCCTATTGCGAAAACGGGCCCAAGACATCCTACAAAGTGTGATACTTATCCACCTACAAACCTACGGGATCACTGACATAAGGGACAATAAGAAAAGAGACCCTAGCAGATAACCTCAGCGGAACCATAAATAGAACCTGCCTACTGCAAAGAACACCTCCTTCACCGGGACATCGAATAATGGAAAGCACTCTTTAAAACCAGTCTCCAAGAAATAAAATAACAAACGGACACCACACACTTCGCACTCCTTTCATAACAAAAGACTGGCAAGACCACACCACAAACCTCACAGACAACCATACTGAAGAGACTGATCTCAGACGCAGCCTGTTAGAACACCTCAGCAGGGAAACAGATGAAATCACCACGAACATTGGAACATTCACTAACACTCAAACCCTGAGTCTACTATATGAAAACTCGCCAAAGCCCATATTAACATCAAGGCTGAACAAGAATAAGCCATTGAATAATAACACAATACACTACAGACTAATCAACATACGTTCAACGGCAAAACACAGCATCAATATTTACAATCCTCTAAGTGAAGGTGTCACAGGCACCCTTTTTCTCACAGAAACATGACTATCAGTGATTACAAGGTAGTAGCCCATGAAACTATCCCAAACAACTTTGAACTTCTACAAGCAAACAGAGAAAACAAGCGAGGAGGAGCATAGACGTGGCCTACAAAATTACATCACTGCCAAATCCCTACCATCAACAGACATTGAAGACTGCGAATCACTTCTAATCAACTTCAAACTCATTGACCAAATAGACATACCTTTCCTACTCGTATAGAGACCACCCCCTTAGTTCCGTAACTTCACAGTGAAACTCAGACACCATAGCCAAACTAACAGTGCAACGACAAGAAAATGAAACTTCGTCACTCCCTCTGCGCTCTCCTAGCACGCCGCCTCCTGAAACAAATGCTCAATGGAGCCATACACCAAACTGAACACACACTCGTTGAGAACTTCTGCAGGGATGGACTTACCGCTTCCTCACCACTGGTACCAGTCATATGGACCAACCACCACGTGTTTGTTTACTATCAACATCCCAACACGCATAACAGTCACAATCTCAAAACTAGCGACCATAACCAAAACAAAATGCAAAAAACTTAACATGAACAACCTAGCAGATAAACACCCTAGCACATAACCTAACACAATTATTTGGAAAACACCAAACCAGGCAGCCATCAGCTGAATCTACTGATGCCAGAATAAAAAAATAAAAAAAACCTTAATAGCTGGATAAAAAAGGCACTAGACAAACTGACGTCCAAAAAAACATTTCAGCACATCCGAGAAAAAAGGACACTCAAGAACAACAACTGAACGTTTGAGAAAGACAGGAGAAAACATTATACCCAACCAGACAAAATAAAGTACCAACAAAAGATTTGTCTTTATAAAGCAGCTTTACAGAAAGCCAAGAAATCCCAATACGTTGAAAGAATCCTACAAATACAGGGAAAGAAATTAACAAAATCATCAATGAAATAAAAAATCCTACTTCATGCAGTAATACAACCATACCATCCCAAAATCTATGCAACAATATTGGGGTCCATACCAGAAGAAAAACAAAGAATTTCCAACAGATCATCAACGAAATAACCACAAACACAACCAACAACCTTCCAGATATACGAAACCAGATACCCCCCAACAGAACTAAATCACTTCAGACCAGTCTCAGAAGACATCTTCAACAAGCTAATAAAGGAGAGAAATAAGGATGGATCACCCAATGACCCTTGCCGACCTGACATATACAAAAACCTACTCGCCAAAGAAATCCCAGACCTCTATTTCCAAACATTGATTAATTTATCACCGGAAACAGGGATCGTACCAAAAACTTTCAAAACTGCCTAAAGTTCTCTTCTAAAGAACAAGTTGTATAGTCTGCAATCTCATTTTATTGTACGTGTGTTCTCTACAGCGCTTTAGAGTAAAGCGTTATATAACTAACAAATAAATACACATACAAAACTACTTATCAAATTATCACATTGTCTCTCTCACCCACACAGCATATACAATAACTAAAAGATAATTTCTTTTCCGACATTTCCTTTAAAAATACATGCTAATGCCTTCTATAGGTGTTTCCTCCTTGGACCCTTGAGATGATGAGCTTTCACTGAGAATCTTGAGTTGAGTAATTAGTCTGTAAACTTTTTCAAGACAAATTGGCACAGTGGGTGTCTGCCAGGCTCGCAGTCCCGGGTTCTACCAGTGTCTGCCAGGGTGGAAAAAACCAACAATCCAACTAAGTACAGACCCTTATCCAACATACCCTATCCAGCCAATCCTTGAGAGTTTATCCTTATCCTAAAAATAGCAGAAGTGCACAAGACAAATCCAAATAACAAAATTCTGTTCCCAGGCTTTGATTCTGGAATCGCAGCAATGTTACAACAAAGTCACCTGGTTTCTGGCCTGATGCTGGCTCAGAACCCAAACTCTTACGGGCCCTTTCTATTTCCATCTGCATTTCCTTCAGAGCCCTCTGTATAAAATCCATAGGATTGCCTATTCCCACGTTTTCAGTAAAGCCGGAAACACAGATATTGCTTCTCCAAGAGAAATGTTCTTGTTCGGAAAGCATGGGGAAGAGTTTGGCACGTTTGTGTTTGTAAGCCTCGACGTTGGTCAGCCATGCCGTGGCCTCGTCCATCCTACATGAAACCGTCCCCCCGCACCCTCTTACAGCGAGATTCCTCCCCTTGCTTTTCATCTGAGATAAACAGCTTCAGCTTTAATCTCAGCAATATCTCGCTTGACCCTGATCTGCATCTCTGAAAGTCTATTGGACCTGGCCTGGGGGATCCTCCCCATCCTCCCACTTCTGTCTTTTTACTGGCTGGGAGTATTGAGGATACATCCTGGGAAGCCAATCATCCCATGCATAAAATGATGGTTCTCTCTCATGTGTCAGGGGAGGCAAAGGCTCACCGGTTTTCACTGATCACAGTTCTATCATTCCAAATATTATTTTTTTTTTTGGCTAAATCTTAAGTATTGTTATTGTATATGCTGCGTGGGTGAGAGAGATAATGTGATAATTTGATAAGTAGTTTTGTATGTGTATTTATTTGTTAGTTATATAACGCTTTACTCTAAAGCGCTGTAGAGAACACACGTACAATAAAATGAGATTTCAGACTATACAACATGTTCATTGGAACCCATTTCAAATGGAGTGTTTCAAGGCTATTTTAAATGGGTTGTTTTATTGTGCGTTGTGACAGCTAGTGCAAGGCAATAAGCGATTGGCTGGCTCCCCAAATTTCCCTCGTTGCCCTGTTACAGATGTCTTGTCCTGAGGTTCCTTAAAGCACACAGTAGCCACATTTCAAATGTCTTACTTCACTATACTGTGCTCCAGCGTAACAAGTATAACAAGTATGGCAGCTCGGTGGCAGAGCCAAGAAAATGGTGAATAACCAGTTCCAGACCACAGGACCCCCGCCCTTCCCAGGCATTGCACCTCTAACCTGCAATGAACACACACAGCTCTCTTGAAAAGCGTGTTTGCTCAAGTGGGAGGGGATCTGTTGCGCCCAGCTATCAATGCCTGGGTCCTGTGTGAGGAGGGTGGGAAAAGGCACGCAACACAGTGCATATAAAAGTGGCCTTTGCCTTGAGCCATCACTCACGGCGGCCGTCCAGACACCATGCAGCCCATTCTGCTCCTGACTATCCTCCTGGCAGGGGCCAACGCAGGTATGGAACCATTAATATCAGTGGCGGCTGGTGCATAGCTCTCAACTCACACGCTTTTGGTGGGTGTCACCAGCCTTGCAAAGGGCTGACTCACCCGCCAAGCCTCCTGTATGCCCATTCATTCCAATGGGCGTCTCACCCGCCAAAAACAAAAATCGAGTGATTTCACCCGCCTTTGTAACACAAAGGGTTGAGAGCTATGCTGGTGAATGTTTGAACTGGAGGGGTGTTAATGCATGGGCCTATCATGCGTGAGTGACCGAGCCCAGCAAGAGAGCCCAAACCAAACAAGAGCGGCTCGGTGGGGTTCGGCCCCAGAGAAAATGTTTAAAATAATGGGTTAAAATGGCGTTTTTTAACAGCACTTTTTGTGAAAAATTAGGTAAAAATCCACAGAGTCCACCAGTCCTAGCCCACCTCTGGGATTTCAAATTGGGGCGTGCCATGCTGAAACACCTTCACCATGACGATGGTGTTTTTGTCTTCATTTATTACCCGGGCCGCAGCCGGCTTGTCATTCCATGCAAGCGCAGCACTGCAAATACACCTCTGTCCTTACATTTAGCACCATCTGTAATCCCATAACTGGGGTCCAAACACAGCTTTACCTGTGAACCTAAATCCTGACCACTGCAACACAAGCTGCAATCAATACTGGGAAATACAGAAAGCTCTGGGGATGCACCACTATTGCGACCTGCAGCCCCTTGTTATTGCAGTGCGGGGCCCTGGCGGAGCGGGGGCCCAAGCAGTGTGGAGGGCCTCGCCAACACATGTCCTGGGAGAGGGGCCTCCTTGGACTCAAAAAAACATTTTTTTAGTCATCGCCTTCATAAAGAAATTATTTCTGTAACAGAAATAATTTCTTTATGAAGGCAGAGTGACTACAAAAAGAAACTATTTTGTTTTAAAGCCCGAGGGCTCCCCCCATCCCATGACATGGAAGCCTCTAGGCTGAAGGCCTCCATGTCATGGGGTGGGGGAGCTCTATTACTTATAAATCATTTATTTTTGAAGTCACTCTGTCTTCATAAAGAAATTATTTCCATTATGGTTCGGTCCTTAACGGAAATAATTTCTTTATGAAGTCGGAGTACTTTCAAAAAGAAACCATTTCTTTGTGAAGTAATAGGGCTCCCCTCAACCCCATGGTGTGTGCGTGTGTGAGTGTATTATGAAAGGGTGCACACTTAAATGTATAGGTGTCTTCCTGTGTGAGTGTATGGTGAAGGGGTGCACACTTAAATATATAGGTGGCTGCCTGTTTTAGTGTATGGTGAAAGCGTGCACAATTAAATGTATGGGTGGCTGGGTATTTGTGTCAAGTGTATGTTGAAAGGGTGCACACTTAAATGTATAGGTGGCGTTCTGTGTGTGTATGGTGAAAGGGTGCACACTTAAATGTATAGGTGGCTGCCTGTGTGAGTGTATGGGAAAAGGGTGCACATTTGAATGTATAGGTGGCTGCCTGAGTGTATGGCGAAAACCCAGGAGCCGTTTAACATCTGTGTCCTGTTCTGTCCGGCAACTGCTCTGAAGGTCAGTCAGGTCGAGTCAACATAGTCCAAAATGTCAGGGGGTTTTGGAGGGTGGCATGGGGGGCTGAAGCCCAGCCAGCTCAATGGTGTTGCGCCACTACTTGTGTTAAATCCCATGGGTACTTATTGGTGATCTTCATTACTCATAGACCTATTCTTCCTCGTCTCTGTACTAGTGTATGAGGCACTTTGACTCATACACAAGTACTTGGATGAGATAGAGGGACATGGAGGTAATGCCTGACTTAGTTACCTGTAATCTTCATTACTCTTAGCCCCACTCTTCCTCATCCCAGTACTTACCTATGAGGCAAGGAGCTTCATACGTAAGCACAGAGACAAGGAAAATGGATATGGAGGTAATTCTGGGCAAAGAAGCTAATTTTGTGGGTTGGGACAAGGGGTTGGAGGGAGAAGGGATCTGTGGGGGGTGGGGTGGTACGGGGATTGTGCAATAATTCATAATGGTTATCCATGTCCAGGCTAAGCAGGCATGATATGTGGTAATAGTGGCTACGGGAGCATTTTGGTACAGCCAGTCTAGTCCTTTTTTCGTTTGACTTGACTTTTCTTTTTACTGGGCATCTCTGATAAAGCGGTCCTGCCAAGTGTAATCACCTGGCTAGATTGGCATTTGGGTGCTGTCAGTCTAGCCGTTTTTTACTGCAGCATTGTATATTTTTCTGGGCATCTGTGATAAAGTAACCATGTTAAGTGTTATTGCTTCGAATGGCATTTTGGTGAAACCAGTCCAGGTATGTCTAAATATGGCCTGGCATGCTTTACTGTAATATGTTATTACATGTCTAAACTGGTCTACATTGTGCAGCCAGTTGGACATGTATTCATTTTGGCATGGCATTTTTAATAGCAAAGCATTATATTAATGAAATCATTAATGTTCCTGTGCACTGTTGGTGACTTGTATTGTATTTTTGGTGTTACACTACAAAACAATTGCAAACGCTCTGACCTTTTAGCCAATTTTACTCAGAAAGCGTGCTGTATAATGCATTAAAACACATATGTATATCTTTCTCCTAGTGCGGTGTATGGCGTACCCCTGCAGCAGCACGTTTGTGCGTATTGCGCAAACGTGATAAGAGAGTGGCGCAAACCGTGATTTGTTGCCAAGTTGGTGGCGGCCCTCATCATGGCTCGCAGGGGGCGCCCAAATTTTGTGTTATGCCACTGGTACTGGGAACAAACATACAACTGTGCCTATGCACCTCCAGCCTTTCCTAGAGCACCCACCACTATCCCAGAATTGACAGACAAGCAAAAGCTCAGTCTACGCATCTCAACCATAATCTGCAGCCCCACTTAGATTACACATTGGGATCAAACAAGGTTGACAACAATCCGGGCCCAGTGTGCAGACTCCAATTCGGTATCCTGAAGCACACAGACCACATAGCGCTGTGCCAATGCACATCAGTCTTGACATGCAGTGCCACCATTAATCTCGTACTGGAACCAATACACACATTTAGCAAAGCATCCTAAAGTGGCCTTAAATATCCCTGCTGTTCCATTGGGGAGATCCCAGAAATATTATTGGCAAAAGCTCTATTTTGTATAGAGATATACTATGTAGTCTCCCTCGAGAGGGTGTCCTACTAAATACAAACATTAACGAATACAAGTACAGACAAAAAGCAAACAACATTGTGAATGCATGCAATTAATATTCATATTTCCACATTCTCGTCTGACAATGATCAATATTCATGTTGTGATGTGGGTTGTGAAGGCTGTGTATGTTCCGAAAGGGGCTGTTGTGAAGTGCTTCGCTGGGTGGATGCATGCAAGCTTGGCTGGAAGGCGTGAGTACAGAGAGAATGCTGGAAGGCGAGAGTGTTGATGTGTGAACGAGGGAATGCTAGTTTGCTGGTGTTCCAACCCAGGGAGTTGGAAGATGTAAGCCTGGGTGGTGGGAGCCAGTGGGTTCCTATAATGTAACTTAGGGATTTAAGAGCAACAGGAATAAAGGATCTTACTTGTATCTTGCCTGGAGTGGCTGCGGATCTTACTTTATAACAATGGCGACGAGTTGTTCTTCACGAAGGGGTCAGATGGCAAGAACATGGAACTGCTGTAACTGGACCTAGCAAGAAAAGACATCAAGTAAGCTGCTGCGGGGGGGTGCAGAAGGAGGCACCCGCTGCCCCTAACTATAAAGTCCCATCACCCGGGGGAAAAGCAAAGGGTGCTAAGCGTTGTTTGGATTGCACCCAGGGAGTGTGACACAGCTCAGGATGTGACAGAGGATGGGTGGCATGGGTGGGCAAAGGCAAACAAAAATGTGCCCACAGTGGCGAAATTAGCAGGGTGCTAACGGTGAATGTGACCCAAGGGGTGAGCATGGAGTGAGCAGGAGTGCTGGGGGAGTTGAGGTGGCAGGTGAGGATTTGCCACAGTGAGAAGGGAGCCGCTGGAAGCCTGAAGCTCCGTCTTCAATGGGTGCCCATAGAAAAGGATGAAGTCGACGTACAAGGAGCGAATGTTGGAGAAGTCGTAGAATAGAGTAAGAGCATGGTGACGGGAAAAGCTCCAAATGACATTGGATGGGTTAACAGAAGGGAACCAGTCATGACGGCGTGCTTTTTAAATTGCCGTGCTGACACCATTGACATGGAGGAGAGGTGGAAAAGGAAATCCGGAGTCTCCACACGAATAGAAGGGAGACAAGTGCAGTTGGACAGAATGAAGAGCATGTGCAGGGAACGGAGAAGAGATGTGCTGTGGTGAAGTAGTGCAGAGGGGATACCCTACCAGTGAGAAGGGGGTACTGGTTCGAGCACCAAATGGATTGGATGTAATGGACATGTGTGTAACGTTGGTCAGTGAGCCAGTGCTGTAAAATTGGTTGTGGACAGACGTGCAAAGCCATTGAGCAGCCCAGGCTTCAACCTCCGCACCCCACTGCCCTTGAAATTTGAGCTGAGGGACAGGGCTTTTTGTTAGTCAGAGAGGGGAGAGAAGCCTTTCTTAAAACCGGCAGCTTTCAAGTGTTACTGTGTTAATGTTAACGTTAAAGGTTTTTGGACCGTGCACCGTCACCAATGGAATTGGTCCAAAGGCACTCAGGCGGACCTGCAAACAGGGGGGCGTTGGTTAGTCGGTGGAGAGGGAGTAGGAAAGTGGGAGAGTGATGTCCTGTTGGGAACTTCAGTTCGGTTTTCACTGTGCGCTGAGCTTATATGCGAATATCGGCTCGATGTGAGACCTTGTGTGCCTTTGGTGTGGCTTATGTGATGATTGTTTGTTGTTGTGATGTTGTGAAGTGTGTGCAGTTTGCTGTGCAAGAGGATGGTTGTGTGGATTTTGGGTTTGATAATTATGCAGAAGTTTGAGCTTTTGTTTTAGTGGGTTATTTACAAACCTAGGTTCCCTTCCCATCTATTTGTTGTCTGTGATCCATTAATGCTCATGTCTACCATGCAGGTCAAGATATCACTGACACATCGTTGCACACCTTCGTTCCTGCTCGATTCAGTCGTTTGATTGTAGCTTTCTATCTTTCAGTTGCCTGTGTTTACTTTCTCCGACTATGAGATCATTGTTTTTATGTGAGCTAAATATGCACAGATTATAGCTATTGGGTTAGTGGGTTATTTACAATCCCCAGTTTCCTGCCTGTTTATTTCTTGTTGATGATCCATCGCTGCCTATGTTTACTTTGCAGGCCACAATATTATTGACATATCATCCTTCCCCTTCCATCCTGTCATCTCCCAGTTAGTTCTTTGGTATGATTCTAGCTTTCTATCTTTCAATTGCTAGGATATGCCGTATATTGGTCTTCCCTTGGGTAGATGGGCGGTAGTTTAGGGAGATGGTTTCGAACGGTATCTTCTCTCAGCTTTGTTTAGCTGTGTGGGTGCCCCATAGGCGTTCTTCCTAATAACGGGGTAAGATTTGCCAAGATTTGAGAAATTTTATGAATAGGAGCCGATCTCTTGTGTTACGTATGTTCTTTGGTAGATCGTTCCATGTTTTTGGGGCGAGGTGGGAAAAGGAGGATCCTCTGAATTTTCTTTTGTTGTAAGGTTTTGGTTCCAAACGGATGTTGCTGCTGGATCTAAGTGGTCTTATTGGGCGGTGTACGTTTCATTTTTCTCTTAGGAACTCCTTGCCTTGGCCGTGGATTGCTCTGTGCAGGTATCCCTACATATTATACCCACCAAAAATATCGCCGTACATATAGACATTTGTCTTGCCATAGGTGACATTTTTGGGGGGGATAATTTGTCAGAGTGAGGGTTGCGGGGGTGTCCCCCGCACATTTAAAAATAATGCAGGGATTGCGGGGGTGTCCCCATCAGGGTCCATGGCTCAATATCGCCGCAAAAATATGGCGATATTTTTGTATCGCAATATTCTTGCAGGGATATTAACACATGGACCCTCTGTGCGTTATACACATTGATTTGAACTTGATTCACTGTTTTATCGTAGCCAGTGTAGCATTTTCAGTGCTGGTGTGATGTGTTCTCTTTGAGGTAATTTGAGGAGCAGTGTAGCTGGCGCATTTCGTATGCATTGGAGTTTTTCTAGGAGTTGTTCTGGCATGCCCAGATACAGGCTGTTGGCGTTGTCTACTCTAGACATGACGAGAACGATGACGTTTTTTGTTAGCGAATAATAGAAATGGTAGGATCCTTTTTACTGCTCACAGGAGAAAAGCATTTCTTGATTAGGGTGTTTACTTTTGGCTCTAGGGTGAGTTTGTTGTCAATCTAGACTCCAAGGTTTCTTACAATCAAAGATGGATCTGGGGTTGGGCCAAGTTCTGTCAGTCAGGGGATGTAGTGGTTGTCTTCTCTGTTTTTTGTGAAGACCATCATTTCTGTTTTGCCTCGATTGAGTTTGAGGCAGTTCAAGTTCATCCAGTTTTATATTTCACAGAGGCAGTTCTCCAATATTGTGTTTTCTTCTTGTGTGTTTTGTATTTTGTAAACTATTGGTGTGTCGTCGGCATAGTTGTAACAGGTGAGGCTGTGTTTGTAATGATCCTGATTAGTTGGGACAGGTAGATGTTGAATAATAGTGGGGAGAAGGAAGATCCTTGTGGTACTCTGCATGAAGACTCTCTTGGGCTGGATTTGAAGGCTATGATCCATATGGCTTCTGTTCTGTTTTTTAGGAACGATTTGATCCATAGTAAGGTGCGATCAGTGATTAAAATTCCTTCCAGTCTGATGATGAGGATGTCGTGATTAACTGTGTCGAATGCTGCAGAAAGGTCCAAAAGTATTAGCGCTGTACTCTTGTTGGAGTCTGCGTTTGTCTTTAGATCATCCTAAAGTGAGAGAAGTGCTGTTTCCGTTCCTCTCATCGGTCTAAAGCCTACTTGTGCCTGGTCCAGTAGGCGGTGCTCTTCGATGAAATATTGGGTAGTTTTATATATGTATGTTTCCAGCAGTTTAGCATGGTAGGGTATGTTGGAGATAGGTCTGTATTTGGAGAGGTCCTCCACGCTTCCCGCTGTGTCCATGAGGAGCGGTTTGATGTATGCTGATTTGAAGAATTGTGGTACTTTCCCTATTGAGATTTATTGGTTGAAGGTGTTTATGTAGTATTCCATGGGTGTTCCTTGTGAGAGGATTAATTTGTATACGTCCGGGGGGGGGCAGTGATCTGTGGGGGAACCCATTTTGTTGCTTGTGTCTCCCAGTTTGACGAATGTCTCCACTGATGTTTGGGGTAAGCTTCGAAGTTTGTTGCTATTGTTTGCCAGTCTGACGAGTGTCTCGACTGGTATTTGGGGAAAGTTTAGGAGTTCATGGAGCATTCCTCGTAGAGCTGGGTGGGTTGCATATTATCATCACATGGTCTGCTTTGGATGGTCTGGTGGATGGTCTTGATTTTGTTTTTGAAATGCTCTACGAGATTGTTGCATAGTTTCTCCGATGGTATTGGAGTATTTTTGCTGCCAGGTGCGATTTTTTATTTTGTTTATTTTAAAGAGTTCTTTTTGGGTATTTGGTGCTTTGAAGATTCTGTTGTAGTAGTATTTCCTTTTTGCTTTTTGTATTTCCTTTTTGTATGAGCAGATATGTTGTTGGAGTTTGAATTTCTTTCTGCAGTCGTATTTGATCCACCATTCTAGGTCAAGTTTAAGATTTTTCCTTTTCATGGCGCTGAGTAATGGGGTAAACCATTTTGCTGTTGCTCTTTTGAGCGAAGAGCTGAATGGTTTTTCTTTGGCGATCTCGTCTATTGTTGTTGTGATCCAGTTGTGAAATAATTCAGTTTTTTTGTCCAGTTCAGCCTCTTCTATAATTGTTGCGTGCGGTTTGCTAATTTCCTGTTGGTCATTTAGGTTGCAATTTTTGTTAGTTCTGCAGTTTCTTTTCATGATGATCTTTGGTGTGTCCTGTTTGATTATTGGTGTGGCCACTGTGATTACGAAGGGAATGATGAGGTGGTCGCTCCAGAGGATCTGAATTAGTGGCGCTGTGGTAATGAGTTTTTTGTTAGCTAAGATTGCATCTATTGTATGTCGTGCCGTGTGGGTGGTTCCTTTGACTAGTTGATGTAATCTCATTGTTGCTAGTTGGCTGGCTAGAGATTTTTGCGTGTTAATGGCTTTTTCATCGAACCAAATGTTAAAGTCCCCGAGGATAATCAGGTGATTGTGCTCGATGGCCAAGTTGGTTATTGCTTCCATGAAGGCATCTACGAACATCGCATCGCAAGTTGGTGGTCTATAGATCAGTATGAATTCAAGGTTTGTTCTTGGTTTGTTGATAGGCGAAGGATTAGAGATTCACAGTTACAATGTTTAGTGAGTCTTCCAGTTTAATTTCTATGTGTTCCTTGTGGATTATTGCTAGACCGCCGCCTCTTTTGGTTTTCCTGTTTGCTTGGATGCATTTGAAGTTATCAGGCAGGCAGTTATTGAGAGTGATCTTGTAATTGTCATTTAGCCATGTTTCAGTTATGGATAGGATATCGATACCTCCGTCAGATAGGAGGTTGTACATTTTGGTGGCATGTTTGGACATTGCCCTTGCGTTAATTAGATTGCAATGGATCCTTTCAGTACGGTTTGGTTTCATTGTTTTTACCTGTTTTGATTTGTGGGTGTACCTTTGGGGTATTTCTGTGTTAATGTCGGTTGATTGAGGTTCCTTGCAGGCTGCTTCTTCTTTGAGTCGGTCTTTTAAATTGATGATTGGATTGTTGACTTCTACTGCTTCATCATCTCCTAGGGTTTGATGGGGAAGTCGATAGTGCCCTTCAGGTCTAGTGATGTATGGAGTGCATGCTTTGGTATCATCTTGGGTCCTCTCGTCTTTTTTCAGTTGTACGGGGGAGTTCTTTGCTTGTCTGAGGGTGTCTATGTCATTGAGATATCGAGCTTCTGCAGTTGTTGCGAGGTATGGTGTAAGGTATAAGCATTTTTCACTAATGTGGTTTGTTCTGTTGGTCTTATTATTTGGTGGGGTTTGTTCTGTGTTCAAGGCGGCACCAATTTGCGGCGGATGAGTTTGTGTGTCTGTATTAGTTGTTCCATGTTCCTGCAGTCTTTGTCGGTGTCCGATTTTGCATAGGGGCATTTTTGGGTCTTTGGTGGTAGGAGTTGGTTTGGGTATTGAGATTACGGGGCAGTTACCCATCTGCTCTGACTTGTAGGAGAATGTTGAGTTTCTCCTCTTGTGTTGCGATTCATGGATGCTCTCAGATGGTGGTTGTCTGTCAATCGGTGGGGTGTTCCTCTTTCTATCGGATGAGCTGTCTAGGGAGTTATGGGAGTACTATGCGTTGGTCATCTGGCTGGTTGGTAAGGGGGTTATGGGTGCTGATTAACTAGGGTGGTGACTATGGTTGTAATTACTAGCTATTAGTGGCTGCTGGGTGATATTGGGAGTGCGGGCCTAGGAATCAGTTATGGTCGGTGCTGATGGAATACCTAGAGGTTTGGGATAACAGGATAGTGGGGAACCTAGGTTTCCCCAGTGGCTTACAAAGAGATAGTACTCTTAGATTTGGGATATCAGAGGGTGAGGAAGGATCTAGGATACAGTGAGTGCAAAGTAATAGTTAAACACCTCAATTCCTGATACCTCGATGAAAGGAGACTGGCTTAGGCTTCAGAGGGGTGGCACCTAGTATTTAAACACCTAGGTATGGGACACTTAGAAATGGGAGAAAGGTCTGCCTTTTACCGAACGGCAAGCAGCCGCCGCAACCCTAGGATTCGAGCCACCTAGAAAATGGGAGAGGCCTACGCTTCACAAGATTGCAGGCATTAGTAGAAACACCTAGATTTGGGACACCTAGAAATTGCAGAAAGGCCTAGGTTTCACAATGTAGTTAGAATACAGGGAAATAACCCACCTAGATATCAGGGTCCCATGCAGTGGGAGAGAGGCTTAGGCCTCTCAATGCAGTACAAGAGAAGAGAGCACACCTAGATCCGAGAGTCCTGTATAGTGGGAGAGAGGCCTAGGCTTCAGAGTGGAGTTTGAGTACAAGAAAATAGAAACACCTAGGTCTGAGAATCCTGTATAGTGGGAGAGAGGCCTAGGTTTCACAATGCAGTTTGAGTATAATAAAAAGAAAACACACCTAGATTTCAAGCTCCTGTATAGTGGGAGAGAGGCCTAGGTTTCACAATGTAATTTGGGTACAAGAGAAATACACAAGTGTGAATTAAATGCAATGTTAACAATTCTCAGGGCGTGCGACACACGCTAATATTCACAGTGCTATCTTGGAGTGCCAGCCACTCTATATATGTGACTTAAGGCACTATTAACAATTCCCCAAGAGTACGATGCAAGCCAAGATTGCGAACACTGTTCTAACACGGCACAGGCTAATATCTACAGTACTATCTTAAAGTGTCAGTGTCTAGATGTAGCTATACAAAAGTGAGAAAACAGATCACTACGCTACGTGATTCGTCTGCCGTTTTTCCTTTTGCGAATGCTCTGAAGAGGAAGGCACGAAATTGTTTCCAAATTCAGACGCATTTGTTTGGCGTGTAAGAGGGTCGCCCCGTTATGAGGGACTACATCATCTCATGGGAAGGACCTGTAACTAGATTATCGTCTAGATGAATGAATGTCAGCTTGGACATAAGTAAGATGTTCCAAATGAATCTTGGGACACCAATGAACCGTGGGTGATACATTCAATATTGGGTTTCTGGAAATTAGAAGTTTGATCGGCTACAATTGAGCCGCTATTGTGCTCATGTCCACACTGGATATATTGTCAAACCTTTTATGGGGTATATGAAAGTTTAATTACTACACTGAAGAAATTGTCTGTCCTGAAGAAGGTCGCAGAAATTAACCGTTGAATGGACACTAGAGATAGTGTTTAAAATTCCAGTAGGGCCGAAACATGTCGACAACTGACAAAAGACCTATGAACTATTGAAGTCTTAAACTAAACACCTACAAATTGGATGTAGTTTGTGTTTCATTGATTTAACTAACCCTTTTACAGATGATACTGTTTTTTAGGTATGGGTTGAGAAGACTATGGGCCTCATTACACGGATGGCGGTAGGGATTTACCGGTACCGGCAAAATACCGGTACCGGTAAATCCCTACCGCCTTACTACGAGGTCCCTTAGCGGGTTGGTGCTTTAACGCCTGCTTTTTGCAGGCGTTAAAAACCAACCCGCTAAGGGACCTCGGAGCTAATTACGGCACCGCAAAATTGCGGTGCCGTAATTAGCGCCTTCCCCATTCCCATAGAGCCCTATGGGGCAGAAATGGGGAAGGGCAATGGCGGAAGGGGGATATACCGCCCCACCAACCTTGGAATGGGGTGGTAAATCCCCTTTCCGCCAAGGCGGTGCCGGTATCTTACCGGCATGAGCCATGGCGCTAATAGCGCCATGGCTCACCGCCTTCCGTGTAATGAGGCCCTATGTATTGGTTTTTATTGTATACATGTATAAAAAATCCTTCTCTTTTTAAACATTTTCTAAAATGTTCTTATATTGAATAAAAATTTATGGATTGATTCATGAATCTCTGAGTGTTTAATAAATATGTGGTTCTATAAGATATAGAAATGTGGTGCTAGTTTCCTGAGGTAGTACCAGGTAAATAAGTGTGTTTTTCTACCTAAATTATATATATATACTAATGCCTGTTATAGTACAATTTATCACCAAGCCTTGATCCGTACTGACGTAGAGCGGGGTAATCTGTTTTCTCACTTTTGTATAGCTAGTCTATTCCTGTTCTCCCGTTTTGAGAAATTGATCCCCCGTGACAAAAACTTTTTGGGAGATTACCTTTGTGGAGGTAAGTGTCTAGATGTGACAAAGGGCAACACTAACAGTTCCCTAAGGGTGCAACGCAGGCCAACATTCACAGTATCATCTTAAAGTGGCAGTGTCTAGATGTGACAAAAGGCAACACTAACAATTCCCTGAGGGTGCGACGCAGGCCAGCATTCACAGCACCATCCCAAAGTGGCAGTGTCTAGATGTGACAGAAGGCAACACCAACAATTCCTGGGGTGCAAAGCAGGTCAACACTCACTGCACCATCTCAGATCGGCAGTGTCTAGATGTGACAAAAGGCAACACCAACAATTCCCTAAGGGTGCGACACAGGCTAACATTCACAGTACTATCTTAAAGTGGCAGTGTCTAGATGTGACAAAAGGCAACACTAACAATTCCAAAAGGGTGCGGCGCAGGCTAACATTCACAGTACTATCTTAATGTGACTTGGGAAGTTATCATAGGCCACACTAGTTGTGAGGCAAGTTAGAATCAATAGCCTGGTTTGCTATGTGGCAGGGGCTTCGGGGTAGAGTGATTGCTCTACTCCCCATCCTGGCCACACCCTACTTTGGTAGTCGCTGCTGGTTTACGGCTGGCTTCGCCTGCTGGGGCCCCTAGCTGCAGGGGCCACACAGGCAGAGGGCTGCCCTGGGCAGGGATTGTTAAATGCTGGAATTACCCAATCAGGGGAGGGGGACGGGATGGAAGGCGGGAGGTGGGTCAAGGCGATGCCAAAATGGGTCCGGAGAGGGTCGAGGGACAGGGAGTGCTGGCGGGTGGGGAGATTATTTAAGTAACTATCAACCGGCCCAAATACGTCCCAGCGGCCTTTCCCCTCACCTTCCTAGGCTCCAAAGAAGTGGCGTGCCGGCGAGGGAGCCGGAGGACAAGGCCCAGGCAAGCACCAACGCAGTACCCAATCAGGGCAGGGGGGCGGGATTGCAGGTGGGAGGTGGGTCAAAGGGATGCGGAAACACGTCCGGGGAGGGTCGAGGGATAGGGAGTGCTGGCAGGGGAGGGGATTATTTAAGTAAATATGAATGCAGAAACATTCATTTGTACAAACGTAGCAAAACTTTAAAGCTGCTCATTTCAACAAAGGTTTCCCTCACCTCCCTGCCTAATAGAAATCAAATGCACACATCAGCCCCCTTTCCCACGGATGCAAGCGAACTCATAACAACGTTATCTGTTATTTCACATCCGAGGGGCAGGGGCTGATGTGTGCACTTGTTTTTTGTTAGGCAGAAAGGCGAAGGAAGCTGTGATGATATAGAGGCAATACTCAGGCAAGAAGGTTTCATCACCATATACATTTATTTGTAATACGAAGACCCCAAACACAAGTTCCACCTATGTGGTGTGAGTTGCCTTTAATGACAGCACTGTTTACCGTCACAATGGTCATCCGCATGGGACGCGATGGCGTTCCATAGTAGAATGTTGGAACACTGTTCCGTGCACAGTGAGTGAAAAAGAAAGCCAGCACACAATAGCATTGGGAAGGAAAGCAGATGCCATTGAATGCTCTGATAGATACAACAGAAACCTTTTCTGAAACTAGCTGTGTTATAGTGATGACGACATGGGAGGCATAAGATTAACCTGGGCCGCAGCCTGGGAGGTTAATAAAGAAAGGGCAGTAGCCCGCGAAGAACGAGCTAAGACCTGGAAATATGGAAGGGGGATGGGGTCTGCAGTTGGAAGAGGGGAAGGCGGCCAGTAGGGGGCTTGCCCCTCTCCAGGTATATAAATGTGACCCATTTGGGGCCACAGAGAAGCCGCAAGGGCAGCATTTTCCTCCCACCCACCTGACAAAGGATTTTATGGACAATGGCAGTGACCACTGTCAGGTTGATGCAACTGCTGCATTCGCAGGGGAGTTATGCAAGGGGCCAGTTCGACTTAAACGACTACAAAGTGAGCTGGGTAATAATCAGGAGGGGTTTTCGCCTCTCCAGTGGTGAGCCTCCCTCTAAGGCCCAGCTGTGAGGGGGTTTAATAAAGGAATATAGCTCAGCTTCCCCCGTCAGGAACAGCACTCCTCCAGCCCAAGATCTCCTGCAAGGGCAGGCAGACCAAGAAGACTTTTGGTTGGGGAGCTTTGACCTGATAAAAGATGGAGATGATTGATGCAAGGGGGAAGTGCGAACATTTTGATTTTAATAAAGGAATAAAGCTCAGCTTCCCCCGCCGGAAACAGCGTTCCTCCAGTCTAGTATCTCCTGCAAGGGCAGGCAGACCGAGGAGACTTTTGGCTGGTGAGTTTTGGCCTAATAAAATATGGAAAAGATTGATTTGAGGGGAAAGCAAGAGGAATTTTGATTCAGTCGGCTGGTTGCCGCTTAATGAGTAATTGTTTTTATTGCAAATATAAAGTCTTGAACCAAGGAGTAATAATGTAACGGAAATGTGATTTGAAGTATTGGCAATCATTATTCAAAATACAACGGTACCTTTATAGCTAAAGGGCCTCCAGGTAAGGGTCAAAAGAAAAAAACACAAAATGGACCTTAGCTGTGAGGTTGGCAAGACACTACTAGCACAGTTTGTCTTTGTACAAAAATCAATTTTGTTACAAAAATATTGTCATCACTCAAATTTACGAATTCATAAATAAAATGTTCTTTCTAAATTTCACCATCCCATAATTCATTCCACCATACATCCACATTCTCTCCATATCACATCATAATCAATTATATAATCAAATGGGTTATCAATGCCATAAACCCCTTTCAACAGACAAATACGGCTATTAATACTAAACACCCTTTCCAAGATACAAGTGTGTCCAACTATTAAACAGCACAGAAATAGCTTGTCAAACACTGTCTACACGTGTTTCGGCCGGTAGTGGGCTTCTGATGTTGCCCTACGTTCACCCTGCCTTCTTCAGGACAAACGGTGGGGCATCAATATCGCCTCGCCCATGCACACAATCCAGTAGAGGATGTCTTCAACAACACGCCAGGATACAAACGGGATGTTTAGTATTAATAGACTTATTTGTTTATTGAAAAGGTTTTATGGCATTGATGACCCATTTGATTATATCATTGATTATGATGTGATATGGAGAGAATGTAGATGTATGGTGGAATAAATTATGGCATGTTGAAATTTCGAAAGTATATTTTTTAATGAATTAATACATTTGAGTGATGATGGTATTTTTTTAATAAAATTGTTTTTTGTACAAAAAAGCTGTGTTGGTAGTGCCTTGCCAACCTCACATCTAAGGTCCATTTTGTGTTTTTCAGTATTGACTATCATGTAATTGAACTGAATAGATGTTGATGGGTGTATACTTGTAATAAACCTGTGGCCTTGTAAGCCACAAGGAATTAGCCGGCCATGGACATTTGTTATTACTTTAAAGGTTATGCCGCGGGTACTGTTAATAATGCTGGGTTGTCAGAAAAGAGGTAGATGTATGAACCGTGAAGTGGCCAAGTACCAAGGTTAAAGGGTGCTGCATGTTAGCTCATTATGTATGTATGCATGTGTGCAAGGAGTGTGTATTTATTGAATGTGTGAATGAGTGTGTGTGAATGAGTATATGATGTATGGGGGGCTGGGTGCACATGTAAATGAGCAAGTGTATGGTTAATGGGATGTTTAAATGATTGAGTGAATGTGTATTTGTGTGTGTGTGTATGTTTATATGTGTGCGCTTATGTGTAATTCTGGACAGAGGAGCTGATGTTAGCTGGTAGAGGGTGGGAGGTGGGTGGTGTGGTGGTTGGTAGGAGAGGGATGGGTTCGGAAAGGGGGATGTAAGGGTTCACCGCCAGACAACCCTTGTGGTAGAACTGAGGGGGTGGATCCTCTAAGTTAGCCATGCCTGGTTTTTGAAGTGGCCCGCCTATCACCAGTTAGTCCTCCCCCCACCAAAATGTAGGTTTCGTTACACTCCTGGTTGTGGAAAATGACATGTTATTTACATAGATTTTGAATGGGAATGAAGGGGCAACAGTGTGTGGTGTGGATTAGCCAATTTGGCTTAGTATATTACGCTAGTCTTTAGTCTTTTGAGGATTGGCGGGATTGCGGCTGCTGGAGCGGCAAGGACTGTTTGGAAAATAATGAATGTCAATAGGTGATGGGAAGGCAGGCTTGCGCATAAGAGCAGCAAAGTCCCTTGCATGGTTTTGGTTAGCATTAAAGAGGATATGGTGAATAATGCATGAACAGAGCATTAGAATGTGAGCCATTAGGCATTGTGGGAGGGACGGGGGACTATTAGCAGGGACTTTTGTCCCTTTAGAAATGTGCCTGGGAGGGAGTGATCAGCAATAAGAAGGGTGCAGAACGCTGTGGGCTTTATGAAATAATTACTATGGCTTTAAAGCCCAATGGGGGATTTGTTAGGCTCACATTAATCTGCATGATGCTATTGTGACTTTACATGCAGGATGGGGAGAATAAAACTAAAGCCATACTCTTATTGCCTAACATATTTGTATGATGTATATAGTGTAACGTCAATTATGAAAGGGTAGTTTCTTATGTAATGTGCTTTGCTTGCAAGGCATTGCTATAGATAACGTATTATTTAAGCACATGAAATGCAAAGGGAAGCCTTAATAAATATTTATATCAACTAAACCTGTGCAGATGTGCTCAGTTGCTTAAATTGTCACATACCGATTTCACTGTTTAACCAAAGTGTGTGTTCCTGTGCAGATCATTTAATCACAATGTATCTTATCTGCAGCTCTGTAAGTGATTCACTTCAGAGTTTATGTTCATATATCATGCTATTTTAAAAGAAAGCCTGACTATAGAATTGGCTCATATATAACAACAATAGTGCAATTTAGTTTTTTTGCACCACAAATGTATTTGCCACTTGGCTTACTTATGGCAACGTATTCTAAAGTCACTTCCATGGTGCCTCCAAGTACCAAAGACTTAAGATGCTCCTTGCAATGTCCTTTGCTGTGAAGTAATTTGTATTGGAGAAATCCATATGCAAACTAGGAGGTTTGTATGTATTTTGCCCCAGGGACGGCTGGACAGAGCTCTAATAGACGAGTACCCTGAATCTTTCATGATTCTGCAGTTTTCTTTTTTTGTTGTGTTAAAATGCCATCTGCCACTAACGTTACCAAAAAAGTTGATTGGGGGATGAGTCCATATGGAATTGCACGCACTGCATTTGGGGAGGGGCGGGGGGGCGGGGGGTAGCAGTACTTTTTTCGTGGCTCGCCCCCACCGCCCCACTATTGCAATGCTGGATACTCCCCTGGGATTGGTGGTGAGTGAACCAACTCCCTGGTGGGATACCACTGTCAAAAGCTTGCGGGAAAGCATGCGTTGAGCGGCGTGTGCCAGCAGTACGTGTAGGGAATTATGGTGAACACCTAGAATTGTCCCTTTACTGGGATTCTATTTACCTACTAAGCTGGTAGAAGACATGGGGCAATAATAGCCCCTAGAACCGTATCCCTTGCTGGGATAGGAACTCAACTGCCGAGCAGGCAGAGAGCGATACAAACCAGTATCTCTTACCTTCCTCCTATAAAGGAAAAGTCTAGCTGGCAGGCAGGCAGAGAGGGAACGTGATAAAAGATAACTGCACCTTGACTGTATCGCCATGCCAGAAATGTAAACATGGTACTGTTTCTTCAATGTATTCAATCCATTTGCCGAGCAGGTGGAGGGCGAACTACTGAGAGAAAATACACCATAAGATTACATTTAAGATATGAGAACAAGTATATCATTCTGCGCAATCTGCATGGTTGTTGGTCTGTAGGCAGGTCACTTATCAGAACTACGGAGGTGAAATGTCTGACGTCATTACAGCGCAAGAGCACTGGCCGTTTGTATCTCAGGTCCGAACCATAAAGTATTTCTGACGAGCCCAAGAAAAACGCGGAGAGCAAGTTGAATGGAGCAGCAGACTTGTATGCGCAGCCCGGCAGCCGTGTATATCTTCGGCTCAACAAAATGGAGGGTTTTGTTCTCCAGAGAAGAAACGCTATCATCGCGTTGATTAGAGCAGCCGCCTTGCTGTAAAACACAAGGAGGACCAGGCTCATTAATTATGCTAGCGAATAACCGTTTGTTTGTTAATTTATTGTTAAATAAACGTTCATGTCGAGACGCGGGTACCCGCTTTTTAAGCATGGAACATGCCACTGGAGCCCTCTGGGCTGCGTCAGACAGCAAAATAACTGTGCACTCCAGCAAAGCAACAACTGTATAGATCATTACTTAAAGTGTGTTAAGTGACAAGCATTGGCAATGCCAACAGTTTGGGCTTTTGTGTAGGCGTGGCAAAGTCACTTGCCAGCCACAGCCGTAGTAGTATTAACTGCCCATTGATAGTAGCTGGGGCAAATGGTGCGAATACCTGGGCATCTAATAGCAGTGCCTGGCAAATGCCTAATACTTGTACTCAAGCCAAAACTGTTGGATTTTCCAGTGCTTGTTTTGACTTCATTGAAGGACACGCATAGTGCTTATAAATCAAAGGAGACTGAAAAAAGCCTCTTCAGTGTGTTTCCATCAGATTTTTTGGTTTAGAAAATGTGGTCACCCTCTGTGGCACATGCGGCTCGTGATAGAGGCAGAGGAGAAATGTTTTCAATATTGCGACGACTATTTTGAAGACTCGAGGATCCTGTTCCATTTTAATACATTAGGATTCTAGTACTCGAGTACATTGAAGAACTCAACCTCGCCAGAGGCAGCCTCTTCAAAAGCTGCTGCGTTTTGTGGCCCAGCTTCTCTCGCCTTGCGGGGCCATTTCCCCACTTGTGATTCTTTATGCTCGTCATGAAAGAAAAAAAACAGAAGAACTCTCAAAATCTTGGAAAATTTAACTCGACCTGATCAAGCAACGCAATGCTGCAGCTGCTTTCTTCCATAAGGCCTGGCTCCTTCCTCCTCCAACCCACAAAAAAACAGCTAGCCTGCACCTTAAATTATTACGTCAGCACATAGCACAGACCGAAAGCCTTCATTAAAGTGAGCTTGCAAGCTCAAAAGGTTCCCATGAGGAAGAGTTTTGAGCAGGGAGAGGCAGGAATGGGTGAGAATGGCCATAGAGATTAACATGGCTATGGGCAGGCAATGGGCGGGCTCATAACCAAACAACACCTATACACTGTGTGTCCCTCCTCAGATGTCATTCCACTGTGTCCCTCGTCATATGCCATTCCTCCCAATCTGTACTTGAACCAAGGCTCAAATACAATGGTTTGGGATTTATAAGTGTCGGAAGCAACACCTAATAGCCCAAAGTAAACAACGAATACCCAGCAATGAGGAGCGAAAATTGTGTGTACTTATCTGCTCTGACGAGCAGCAAAGAAGAGAAAGAAGGACTCATGACAAGGACCTTTATGTGCTAGGACCTGTATTGATTGGTTGTTCTGGGGATCATGACCCTGGCTCCTTTACAGGTTACATGTCAAATCTGTGAACGTTATAGGTTAATCATTCTTTAAAGTGTATTTTTTTCTTGGCTGTTGGACGGGTAGTCAACGAAGTAAATGCATAATACGAAGCCTCCGGTCTTGGCATAGAATCAGGCCCACATTACGACCCAGGCGTTGGACCATGGTGCTAATAGCACCATGGTCCATGACGGTAACTTACCGACTCCGCCATGTCGGAATGGGGAATACCGCCCCATTCTGAGGTTGGGGGGGCGGTAATTCCCCATGCCGCCATGGCCCTTCCCCATTCCCATTTTTGCCCCATAGGGCTCAATGGGAATGGGGAAGGTGCTAAGTACGGTGCCGCAAATTGCGGCACCGTACTTAGCACCAAGGTCCCTTTGCGGGTTGGTTTTTTAACGCCTGCTAAAAGCAGGTGTTAAAGTGCCACCCGCAAAGGGACCTCGTAATCAGGCGTTAAGGTTTTAACGGCGCCGCCACCTTTTACGGCGCTGTTAACCCCTTAACGCCTGGGTTGTAATGAGGGCCACTGGATTCTTTCTCCTTATTGATACGAGGGGAGGTGGTTCCAGCGCTAACAGACAACACATTTGCCAAAGCTTATGTAAACCATCTGGATGAGCACAAAGATAATAGTCTTATCTCTGGCTGCGGAAGAGATAGCCCAGAGGGCAGAACTGAATCTCCTGTCTCTGACTGTGGTGTACATCGAGGGTTCACTGAGCAGAGTAACGGGTTCTTCGAGTAGGAAATTCGCATCACCGAACCTCAGTCTGTCATACAATGTGTTCTGACTAATTAGCACAAGTGTGGTATTCCAATTGTGGAGATTGTGGTGGTCCCACATTTTGCACATCCGGGACACTTAGGTCAACAGATAAGAGGCTCTCAACATCAAATGGGTCCACTCTCACGCTCTGGGACCATTCTTAACAAGAGTTGATGGATGATGCCCACTGATGGCAGACCACCCAGTCCCTTCAGTATCTATCATCAGGAAATGACTACTTCCACGTAAGGAATCAATGAGTGGAGGGAAAGGGGGGGAAACAAGGGTGATACTGCCTACCCGGTGCCCTGAAAAACACAAACACATAGTTATTAGAAGTTATTAGAAGGGGTGCAAAGACCAACCCCTGTATCACATTCCTATGTTAGGAGTTTTGGGCTCTTCATCTTGATAGCCTCCTGGAAGGGAGTGAAGTGGCCCCAGAGCTGTACAGAACCCCTCTACGCAAGGGAGAGCGGAACATGTAAATAGTATTCTTGGGGAAAAGCCAGGTAGGCGCACAGATTAAGAGAAAAAGTTCCACAGTAACTATAGGAAAAGGGCTACTGACCCAGGAAAGACTCGCCGTGTGGAATGCATCAGAGGGTTCTCAGAAGAGGAAACGGGTGCAGAGCAAATTCAGCAGTCATGAAGACCTTAGTGGAAGGGGGGCGAGGAAGGCCTTCTGTGGTGCAAAGACCAACAAAGGTTCAAACATGACTGGAAGGGATGGACATTGGACTAGACTAAAGCAATGGCTGAGACTCAACAGGACCACAGAAACCTCCAATGACGAATGACTAGGTGCCGCGGTAGCCAAGTAGGATGCGCAGGAATGGGGGATAACTGGCAGTTTACAGAGGAGGAGAAAGCCTGTGAACACAAGGTGTGGAGTCAGGAGACCAGGGGATGAGAGTGGATGGAAGGGAAATTAGAGTGGCTACTCACTGTTGGACAAGGGACGAAGCAGGGAAGCACAGCAGGCCATGAATCATAGCCCACAAAGGCAACATAAAAAGCTCTGGAAATACTATGAGAATCAAACGGCTGGGATTGGCTGCAGACAAATCATAAGCATTACCAGGCAAATAATTCCAACCTCCTCAGCCTTAAAAGGAAATACTTCAGGGTGACCTTGGAGGGACCTAGACTAGATCTTCGCTTAACTCTAGTCAAAAGTGGCAGCCATCTTGGAGGGGAGATCTGTATTGCTAATAACATTACTTCAGCCTTCTCCACTTTCACGTATTCCAAATCTTCCTCTATCGCCCACACCTGTTTCTTTGAACCATACATTGTGTTCTTGCCCTTAGCCTCCTAACACCCGGGAGACCTTTTTATGCATTCCCGCATTCTCTCCGTGCAGTAAAGCCTTCATAAAGGCTGTGATGGAACATGCAGAGGTCTTACTGGTAGCCTTGCACTGGCGAGAAGGACATGATTTCCCCTCCTTGTGGTCCTGTCAGTGATCCAGGATCTGACAGTCACAAGGTTTCTATCTACCTTCCAGAATCTAGAGATATCCTCTCTGACACTGCAGAGTCAGGGTAACCTGGAATGCCAGGAGAGATGTGAGTAGGCCACAGAGCGTGAAAGAAGCAAACTGATATGTTAAGACCTGCGGTCTTGTAGCATGCTAAAAGAGACTTGAACCTTCATATTCATGAGCAAGTCGAAGTATCAGTGTGAGTGACAAGAAAAACAAATGCATTTTGGGACCTGCAGTCCAAGGTTTTGTGAAAGAGACTTGAATAATAAAATGCTGATGTAATCTGGGCCAAGTCAAACATCTGTATGCTTGAGAAGAAAACAAATGCATGTTAGGATCTACATGGTAAGATTCCAATAAAAGAGATATGAATACAAAAATAGGTAATCCAACCAAGTCAAAAAAACTATGTGGTGTAGAGAAAAGCCAATTCATAATGAGACCTGCCTCTAGTCAAGGGAGACTTGAATATTTACATGCTCATATAATCCAAATCAAGCCTCATATTCATTCTACGAAAGAGGAAAACAAATGCATGTTGCGACCTTTGACTCAACGTATCATAAGGGAAAACTTGAATCATCAACAGGCTGGCCAAAGCCAGGCCAAGGCGCAAAACCAATGTGAGTGAAATAAAGTTTGATGCAAGTCAGAACCTCCTAGGGATCAATGCCTCCTTAAGAGAAGACATGAAATATGGTGAAAGCTGGTAATGACCAGGTCAAGTCAGCGTGTACTACATAAGAAAAACCTAGAGCGTAAATCAACGTGAAGGACAAGAATGAAGTGACCCATTGTCTAAGCATAAGAGTGATGGAAAACATTGCTCATACAATCTATGAAGTGTTGAAGTGTCTAGGGATAAGAGACATTGAATATATCCAGTGTGAAGTTTACAAAGTACACAATTGTCGAATTCTAAGAGTCAGTGAAGATATTCATTACCACATCTATGAAATGTATCATGCTCTATAAGTCACTGAATGTATCCTCGGCAAAAGCCATAGAATGCATAACTGTCCAGGCCTCTAAGAGCTAATGAAATAGTCTTTACAAAGTATATGAAAAGCACCAATACCTAAGGTTTAAGGCTAGTTGAAACGCTTCAAGCTAAAGTGTAAAGACCATGAAAGTAACACAGATAACGTATAAGGAACAGGCAGTTGCTTAACTGAAGAATCACTATGAAATATTCATGAAAATCAAGCGGATATAAACCCTCTTCGTCTTAACAAAATGTCAGTTAGAAAGGATCGTATATATAACAACAAGGACCGTTTTGGGTTTGTCTACTGTGGGTTGCCCAGTTTGATAGTCACACTTGAGAAACACACAGTTTCTTTGTTAAAGGAGAAATTTCAAAAGAGCAACTTGTCTTTAGTTTGGCTTTCAAGCATATGTGAATGCACTGTGTCGTGCTAAAAAACACATGTTGGACCACATACGAAGTGGGTCATATGTCTGCTGCTTTCTAGATGAAAGAAAACTAAAACTTTAATGGATTTTCTCTGTCAAGCAGGTGCAGAAATGTTAAAAAAGAAGAAAAGGGGATGTTATTCGATGAATCTTTCTCTCTCAATTCTTTCATAAGAAAGGATCTACGTGATCACTGATACCCCCCATAATTCCCACTGCCGAAAATGCCGACTTTTATTTTGTTTTATTTTTTAATTAAACCCCCTTTACACCACATAGATATGCGGGGGGACACCCCCACAGACCCCCATATTACTATAATATCCCATACCCCCAACATAAATATGTGGTGTAAAAGGGGTGTTACATTTTTTTTACAAAAGTCGGACATTTCGGCCGTCGAAATGATAAGGGTGCCATTTTGGGCCCTTACCATTCTAAACTGTATAAGAGGAGCAGCACTTGTACAAGTTGAAAAATCCATTCCATGTTTCACAGTGAATGCATGTATGTATATAATTGCCAAGTGTATCCTGGTGAGGAGCAAATCCAGAACTGGCTGGAAAGATGTCAAGAGTAGGATTTGGAGACCAGCGGAGGGTAGGATGCCTATTGGATCCCACAGAAAGAGACCGTGAGGATCCAGCACCCCAAATAGCTTTCTTTTATTACTTAGGTCTTACTTTGTGTCCAGCCCTTCTTTGGCGTTTTTCAAGAACAAATATGTCACAAACAGCAGGCAAGGATTATTTCAGTGTGCTTTTTTTCCCCCCCTTCCCACACAAAATTTCGATAAAGAGCCTTTCCTGCTCCATTGCTTTCCCCCTGCAGTCAAAACATCTACCTGCCAAGCATAGACCTAAATCAACAATTTGAGGGAGGAAGAGCTGGAGTGACAGCCAAGGTCCATTCCTGGAACACGGTTGGAAGAGACTCTCCAGTGTGAGCGGTGGAGATATTTAAGGGAAGCAGCTAGATCTCCCAATTCGTTGGGCATCGGGTGATACTTCAAGAAGCAAGCTGGGGCGTAAGGGCATATGCGGAGCCCCTTTCAGGAATGGGGCATTATTTAGATGTCCCCAAATTGTCCCACAGCCTGTGTTGGCCTGCTTGTCTGCGTCTTCATTCTTGTGGAGTCCCAACCCACGGGTTCTCTGCGGAAACGTCCTTATCATCACTGAAAGAGCGCCGCTTGCCGAGCTACTCCAGGACCCGATTTCAACGAGCTTTTGTCCAGAGGCTGACAGCACCGGGAGACACTGCAAATAAAGGCAAGAAGGAAAGCAGACTCATATGAAATAACCTTGAGCCTTTGCCGACAATGCCCCTCTGTATCCCTGAGGTAATATGTGCTCAATGATTGATTAGATGTACATTATTTTTCCCACAAAGCGGCTGGAACTGTACATAACAGGATTTTTGTATAGCACTTAATACTTGTATGCACCCTCTTTCTAAAGTATCCCAATGTTGGCAGGCAAGGGAACCGAGATCAGAAGTAGAACTATAACAAAAATGTAGTGGAAATAGGTGGGTGGTGGGTACAGTAGATTGCCAAGTGTCCAAGTGCCAAGTGGCTTCTCCCCATATTGTTTTTATTTTGCTTTCTTCTGCCAATTTTAATTTAGGGTACAACGTTTTTATTTTTTGTTTTTTTTAGTTTATTACAAACTTTTAAAACAGAACATACATCTTATTACATTTCCTCTTAAAACATTTCTTAATTATTATTCATCCAGAGTGCGCAGATAAACAAATATCCTTTGAAGTTTTTATCAAACAGTTCCAATACACCCTTTGAGTCTCTCTTGCAGATTATTTAAAAAGAAAGACAGTGCAAAAGTCAGTTTGTTATTAGTTCCATCATGCAATATTGACCAATATTGACCACCATTCATGGTCGACATGTTCACTCAGTACCCTGCCCAAATACCCCGTTCTTTCTCTTCTCACCATTGGGCAGAACATTACCAAGTGTTTCAGGGATTCCTCATGATAATTACACAGTCTACATGCTAAATTCCTTTCTTCAGGATCTTTAGATTTATATGAAGGATCTCTTGTTTCATATGTATTTAATCTGAACTTTATAAAGGCCGATTTTATCTTTTTTCAGGGAAATTTCACCATATACGCAGGGAGAACATTACATTTTTTGGCTTCAGCAGGGGCTTTTCTCATTCTCATATATTGCCTTGTGTTATCATAGGTTTCAATCCAATCTTGTTTGTATAGTTTTTTTTTGTTTTACTGCATTTGGTTTGCACAGCAAAGTTTTGTTATCAGTGTTCAACTGCTTTAAGATGTGTTCACAGGAATTTTTCATTTATTGAACAAGCTGCCTTCTATCGATTCAGCAGGCTTTCTTAGAATACTGAATTGGGGAATGTTATCACCTCCCAGTATCTTTCTAAATAACGTCAAAGTATTCCATTTCACTGTGGCATTTATGGACGACGTACTCATCTCGTATATCATGCACACCGTTGGAAAACCTTTAGGCAAATGCAGGATCCTCTTCCAGATGACATGTTCGCATCTTGACCAGATATCATGGTCACAGCCAAACAAGTTATCTGCTCCGTATGTTAAGGAAGGAACAATTTTATTTCTGTCGAAGCGAACAACGGGGACAAACGAGAATTTTCCATATTTTTTTTGTAGCTTGTCTGCCGGGGGCGCTAGCTGCTTGCATTTAGAAGCGATTTTCTTCACCATAGGATCATCATTTATACTTGAATTCATTATTATTCCAAGATATTTCGCCTCTTTCACCTCATTTAGGATCTCATTGCATGTCCTCCATTTGAAGGCTTTGGAGTATTTCTTCCTATTAGCACCTTGTAAATTTTTAAGAATTAGGATTTCAGATTTTGTTACATTGATTTCGAGGCCATTCTCTTTAATATACTCATTCAGTGCTGTGATCTTATGCTGCAGTCCGATGGGTGTCAGATCTAAAAGAGCAATGCCATCTGCATATATGATCATATTAATGGAATTCTCGTTGATCTTACGTGGATAAGAAGGAACATCATCTATTATATCGCTGATGTCTGAGATGAAGAAGTTGAAGAGTGTAGCCCCTAAAGGACAACCTTGTTTCACCCCGCGTGTTGTATTTATGGGCGAAGTTAAATGTCCCATTTTATCTAAGCAAATTTGTATAGATGTCTCTGAGTAGAGAGCTTTTATGGCTTTGATTAACTTGTTGAGCATCCATTGTGTATCATTTTCTCCCACAGGCGCTCTCTATCGACACCATCGAAAGCGTGGGCTAGGTCAAAAAATGCAACATAAATGGTCCTCTTCATCCTAATAGCTTCCATTTTTAAGATGCTCAAAATAAACAGGTTCAAACTACAGCCCACCCCTTTCACAAAACCTGTTTGCCTCTAATCTGCCACAACCGCCTGCTTGATCCAAGCTGTTAATTTGTTCAGTAATTGGGTAGTGAAGATTTTCCCTATTACATCAAGCAGTGCGATGGGTCTGTAGTTCTTTGGCTCCATCCTATTGCCCTTTTTAAAAATAGGCACAATTATGGCACGTTTCCATGTCTGTGAGATGACGTTACATTGGCAGGCTTTTTTTCGCCAAGTTTTTTGACGAACATTTTCAGCTGAAAAAACTCATCGAAAAATATGGGGCGCGTGGGGAGGAAGGGGATATAATGGGTAGGGAGGTGTAGGGAAATGTTACAGTGTTTTTTCGGCCAAAAATATTTAACTAAAAAGTCAGCAGAAAAAAATGCGATGATCTAAGAACATAGAACCCTAATTTAGATGTTAGTGTTAAGAGACATTTAGAAAGTGTCATACTGTACGCTCTGGAAATTCTAGTACAAGTGTGAGGGGGGGGTGGGATTGGTGGCCGCCTAGATTTTTTTTGTCATCAGAACTGATATATTTTATAGTCTTGAACACCAATTAGACTCTTCTGTTTTAAAATAGTTCAGGTTTAATGAAAACTAGTGGTACAGTGACCTCTATGTTTTATAGAAAGCTAAATTCAAGGCAAGGAGTAAAAGTCCTGATTTAAAAATCTTGTTAAATCTACCCCAACTTCACTGTTCCACAGGCTCTAGGGGGTGCTGTTGGAGATGCAGAAAATGACCCTAAAGGGTGTATGGTCATTTAATCTAAAACCATCGCATCTAATGCCATTCCATCGAAATGTTTCCATCTAAAAATGTCCATCTAATGCATTTTTTTCTTATTTTTTTCTTTTTGGGGGGGGGTTGCCCCAAACCCCTTCTTTTTTACCCTTTAAAATGCACCTGAACAAAAATTAACACTTTACCCCTCGAAAACATGCATTAGATGGACACTTTTTAGATGGAAACATTTCGATGGAATGGTATTAGACGGAATGGGTTTAGATGAATTGACTAGATACCATACATTAATACCAAACACATACACAAATCCAAGAACTCCATCAAGGTTCAGCCAAGCATTAAGAAGAACAAAACAGATGCATAGTGTGCCTCTGTACTTATACACATTACTTCTCTAAATGTGCCTCTTCAAGTCAGAGCATGTTCCCACTGCAGCCTTCTCCACAGCCAGGTAGGTACTAGAAAGCAACAATGAACAGGATCATACAGATCGCTCAGCACCATGCGCGCTAAACAGGAACTCAAGTGAATTGATTAGCTTTGAAGCGTCAATCAAGTAAAAATAAGTTGCATGCTTTAACTGCTGAAAGAACAGTTTCTGAACTGTGACAATGGTTGTAAAACAATGTAGGACTGTAAACCACAAAAAACAAAAGCAGAGGATCTCAGTCCCTATTGGTTCCCACTAACTTTGACCTCTGACTAAGACATTGGAAGATAATGCGATTTTCCCAGGATCCCAAGATTTAGTCAAGTGCTCAACAACTGGATTAGAGTTCAATAGCTTAACCGCTAGGCAACATCTCCCTCAATCACCCTTTTAAATCACTGGCTACCTATGTGCACTAAAAGGACACTTCTAAAAAGGGACTGTTGATCACTTCTATTACTGGGATATGCTTTCAGATGAATTTCCCACTGTAGAGCCTTGAAGAGGCGTGTAACCTAATTTTAAAAAACTAACTGTTCTTGCTAGTTACATTCCTAAAACATTTCTATATGTGTTGTGTCCTTCTCTCTAGCCCTGGACTGCTCCGTTGTTCCTGGAAACCTGAAACAAATAGATGCCGGTGATGGTGCTGTGTACGGGGCTGCCACCAACGGAACTATCTGGCGCTGGTCCTCGGGAAACTGGGTCACAGTTCCTGGTGAGGCCATCCATGTCTCTGTCGGACCTGCTGGGGTGTGGTCCATCAACAAGGCATTCCAAATCTACAAGCTTCAGGACAGTAACTGGGCAAATGTAGCAGGTAAGGTGGTCTTCCATGAATTTATTTTAAAATGATACCGTTATAAGTGTTTAAAGCTCCTGGCGGCTGTGCACAGCAGATTCGCGCATCAACCTCCATGAGTCTGGCAGCAAAGGAACAGGCAATGAATGGCTCAACAATCAGAATAGGTGACCTTAGTTTACAGTTAGCAGCAGTGACACCTAGAAGACAGAATATAGCATTCGCAGAAGTGGCTACTGGTCAGAAAAACAAGACCATTATGCCATTCATTTTAACATATGTGGATGTGTAATCCTGGTCTACCTGTTGCTGACACCTACGTCAGTGCTACTTCCAGACAAACTATCACTGATATCCTCTTCTTTGTCCCCTCTACAGAACTATGGACCTCACATCTGATCTACTCCTTCTCCCCTGTTTTCTCTTCACCCATTAATGGTGGCACTAGATGGGAAGTACTCTCGGCATACTTCTCATCCTCTAAGTGCATAATTAATGTCTATCACAATGGCACTGTCAAGGCCCAGGGTACGCAACCCAATCTCCTTCTCTTCGACCAGTGCCTGCCAGCCCTCATCAGCTTCCAAACTACTCCTGCTACTCCCTCCTTCCTCTCTCTCTGCACATCCTTCTCCTCCTCCTCCTGGTACACCACCTCCCTGTACCCATCCTCGGAAAACCTTCAAAGTTGGTGACCGGCTTCACTTAGCCACTCTGAATGCTCGTTTTGCTGTCAATCATTCTTCTGACATCTGCCTCCTCCTTGAAGACTTTGATCCTGATGTACTTGCTCTCACGACACGTGGTTCAATGCCAGCTCAGTCACTGCTTTTGACTCCCTTCTCCCTGACAGCTACAAGATCCTCTCCAAACCTCGGCCCAACCGTTTTGGTGGTGGAGTAGCCCTGATCTTACTTAAGTGGGCCACTACTTCTCTCATACACACCCAGCCCTACTCCTCCTTTGAAAGTCTTGTCTGCAAGCTTGGTGTCTCTCTGACCCTCTCGCTCACCCTTGCCACTATCTACAAGCCCCCTGGCCCTGTGTCTGTCTTTCTCTCAGAATGGGCTGACATCGCCTCTTCTCTTTTCTCTACCTCTAAACACCTCCTCCTTGGAGACTTCAACATCCACCTTGACGCCACAGTTTCTGGCTCTTCTCTCTTCGGTGATCTTTGCACCTCTCTCTCCCTCACTAATTTCCCCTCCGGCCCTGCTCACTTTGCAGAGCACACTCCTGATGCCTTCAGTCCACTGATCTTCTGCTCTCCAACCCTCTCACTACCCCGCTCTCCTGGTCTGATCACTCCCTCCTCTCCTCTGATCTGGGACCTCTCGGCCCCCTGAACGAGCAACCACCAGTGCTGCCAGTCTCCTTCGCGGTCCTCTGTCCGATGAAACAAGTGTCAGCTGCTGCGTTTGCCTCTGCATTCATCCCTCCTCCTCCTCTCCACTTGATTCTCCCACCAACTCTGCCCTTGCCAATCTTCATCTTGCTATCACTAACACTCTTGACATTCTTGCCATAGTCACTCGGAAACATAAGTGCAGAGTTGCTGAACGGAATTGGCAGACCTCGGGCTCAACCACTCACAAACTGGCCTGCTGTCTACTAAAAAGGGGATCTATATGATTATTGCAACCCCCAGTACTGGGACCCCAAAATTGCTGACTTTGTTTTTTATTTCAACCCCCTTTGCACCACATATATATGCAGGGGCAGACCCCATGCAGCCCTCCCTACTTGCATTATATACCATTACCCCCCCACATATATATGCGGTGTAAAGGGGGTCAAAATGAAACAAAGTTGGCATTTCGAGAGGTCGCAGTGATGGGCCGCGGTAATGGTGTAATTCCCTCCAAAGGCAATACCGTCTCTCTATCCATTCCAAGAAGAGGGCCCACTTGAAAGCTCATATCTCTGGAGCCTCTAACAACAGAGCTGAACTCTTCAAAATCAACTAGCCAATCCATCTGCAGTCTCCAACTCATCTCTTCCTTCTCAGGCCCTCAGTACTGCACTGGCCACCCATTTCACCTAAAAAAAACTCTGGACATTCTGACCTCTCTCTCTTCATCCCCCCCTCCATTCCTCTCCCTGTCCCCTGGCCTCTCTTCCACCCCTTCCCACTCTCTCCTCCTCCTCAACTATCACAACATATGAGCTCTCTAGAGTAGTCCACTCTATGAAGGTCTCATCCAAACAGGTGTCTCCCTGTTCTTCTAGAACTATTAAGGACAACATCTCCTCCCTCGCTCCGGCTCTTGCTGACTTCTGCAACCACTCCCCAGCAGGTGGCTCTTTCCCTTCTTCTCTCAAGCACTCCCTTGTGCACCCCCTCCTAAAAAAGCCTTCATGTGACCCCTCATGTCTGGCCAACTACCGCCCTATCTCTACCACACCCTTCCTTGGGAAGCTCCTGGAGAGGTTGTTCATCCCCCAACTGACCCAACACTGAGCTCCAAAGGTTGGTTACATGACCATCAATCTGGACTCCAAGCATCCAGAGGCACGGAACCTACTCGCCTGAACACTTGTGAAGAAATGCTCGCAAATCTTGACTCTAACTCTCCTGTTGTTCTCGTTCTCCTTGACTTCTCTTCCGCCTTTGACACAATCAACCATTTTATCCTCATAAAGAGGTTCCAAGATATTCTTGGTATCTCAGACCGGGCACTGGATTGGTTGACCTCCTTCCTCACTGATCACCCTTCGCAGGTGTTTCTGGGCTCCTTCTCCTCCTCCACCACTGTCTCTAGATGTGGTGTTCCCCAGGGCTCTATTCTCTCGCCTTGGCTTTTCAACATCTACCTTGCACCTCTTCTCACCTGATCTCTGCCTTCTCTCCTCATTTCCAGTGTTATGCAGATGACACACAACTCTTCTTCAAGTTCCCCTCTTCCTCCTCCTCTTACCCCGCTATCATCCCTGACTTCTTGTCTGATATTCAATCTTGGTGCACCTCCAATGATCTCTGTCTTAATGCAGAGATTCTTCCTATTGGGACACCTGCTCCCTGTTTCCCTATCGCTTTCTGGCTGTCCTCTATGGGCTCACCTCCCTCTCCTTCCACTGAGGCCAGAAACCTTGACGTCATCTTTGACTCCTCCCTTTCCTTTACTCCTCACATCTTAGACCTTGCCAAGAGGGTTCCATTTGATTTTACCAAACCAAATGCTACCAAATTAAATTTTACAGAAAAATAATTCTTTTTTTAAATTGGGCCCCCCCTCAAGGTCCCTGTTTACCTACACTTATAACCCCCACAGACCAACCGCCACACCTTTTAACCCCTTACCCCCACCCCCTATGTATTTATAGTTCAGTATTTATTTTGGTAACATTTCATTTGTTACCTCTTTTTCAGTAACATCACTGGATACTGCCAAGAATGTCCACTTTCAACTTCACCCCTTAGGGGCATTCTCCCTTTCCTCACCTTTCCCCAGAAGCTCAGTGTCTCTAGAGCTGTGGTGCTCTCCAGGCTAGACTACTGTAACTGCCTCTTCCTCAATCTTCCTCTCTCTTCACTCCGCCCTCTTCAACTAATCCAGCATAGAGATGCAAGACTTCTCCTTGGCCTCAAGCCCTGGGACCATATCTCTCCAGCTCTAAAATCTCTCCACTGGTTCCCGGTTGCTGCAAGGATCAAATTCAAAACTCTTTGCATCATCGACAAGGCTGTCTGGGGCCTGGAACCACACTACCTGCGATTCTCGATCACCAAATACTCTCCTTCCTGATCCCGATGATCTTCTGGCTCTAACACTCTTCTGATCAAATGCTGGGGGCAGATCTCTCTCCTCATCTAGCTCCCTCCTACGGAACAGACTCCCTCTCTCTCTCCGTCTTGAACCGGACCACCTCAAGTTCCACAAACAACTCAAGACCTTTCTCGTTTCCTCTTCCTTCGTTCTCCCCTTCCCGTGCTAACCATCCCCTCTGTTGCTGAGATTGGTGGCCTGGTCCCTCAAGAGTCCAATAGGGCCATGGCCTTCTGCCCAGTCACCCCCAACACCGCCCCTGCACTGCTCTCTGGGCCCACACCCGCCTCTTGGGTAGTTTGCCTCTGCTCCGTACTTATTCGTTGGGTGGTAGACCTCCCTCTTTACCTTTCGCCATGCAGTTACCTGCTGCTACCCCAATGGCATATCTGGCACATCTTCCCCAAAGGGACCCTATTAGCACTTACCCCCACCTCACCTCCTCCTTTTTTCCTTTTTCCTTCACTGCACTTGTACGCTCTGAATGTCACAAGGCCTAGAAGGACTGCTTCAGTTTTCTATTTATTCATTGTCAATTGATTTGTTTGTTTGCTCCCTTGTTCCCCTCCCTTGTGCCTCATGGCGCTTTGAAACACTGGGCCTCATTCCGAGTAGGGCGCAAAGGGATACCGGGCACTTTTAAGGACTGCGGTGCCGGTAATCCCTTTGCGCCCTATTCCGAGGTCCCTTAGCAGATCGCTCCCTTAACGCCTGGTCTGACCAGGCGTTATGGACGTGACCCATTAAGGGACTTCAGAGCTAATAACGGTACCGCAAATTGCGGTACCGTTATTAGCTACTTCCCCATTCCCATTGAGCCCTATGGGGGCTCAAATCGGAATGGGGAATGGATTTTTTAATGCGGACTTACCGGTCCATCCAGGGCCGGAATGGACCAGTAAGTCCCCATTGAACCAGGTGGAACCCAGACCAGGTATGGGAGGTAGTCATGGCGCAAATAGCACCATGACTACCTCCATACTCAGAATGAGGCCCACTGTCTTGTTGTATAAGCGCCATATAAATACAATAAATAAATGTGGGGAAAATGTGTACATGTGTATCTATATATATAAAATGCTTGGGTATGTTTCCATACTCAGCTGATACAATTTTTCACTGTTAGGTTGCCCTCTGCTGTCCAAATGGCAAAGTGCACCCACTTCAACAACAGCTATCATGTCAACATACAGATGCAATTTATCAGTGTTAGGTTGCCCTCTGATGTCCAAATGGCAAAGTGCACCCACTTCAACAACAGCTACCATTTCAACAAACAGAATGAGCACAGTTCTACGCAGTCACCTTGACCTTCACCTCCCACTATTGCAAACATTCAGAAGTTACTTCTTTCCACCCCACTTCTCTTCACCCAGGGCACTGCGGGTCCAGTGTCAAAGAACAGTTAATTACCGGCTCAACAGTTCAGTCTCTAAAGAGCAAAAAGCTGTAGGACGAATGCCTCCTCATAATCTAAAACTGAAAGTAGGTGCTGTAATTATGCTATTACGCATTCTTATGCCATCACAGGGATTCTGCAATGGAACAAGCTGGACAATTACACATCTAAAAAGACACATCACAGAGGCCTGTGTAATCAATGGAACTTAGATACTGTTCTTATACCGTGCATGCCTCTCATTCCATCTTATATGTTTTGCCGTTTCAATGACCATTAATAAGTCACAGGGACCTACGCCCCCTTCCTGGAAGTGACCCTATGAATTACCGACCAATATTAACCTTTAAGATATGCTAGAATGGCATATGATATGCCGGGAACAGCTAGTTTCATATATTTCCCCTGTCTCCTTATATTCTCTGTGGTGTCAGTGGCACCTGACTGAGGTGTGCCAGCATGAATTGATGGCTCTTTGTGACAACGTGGAACAGTGCAGAAGGATATGCATGAATGGGCAGTTATGATGATTCTGCTGGAAGCAGGATCATCATGAACGTGCCGTGTGCCCTGTGATTATCTTTGCCATCTGCACCTGGTACTGTCTCCTGCAATAACCATTTGTGAGGCCATAATGAGCCTCTTTGGGGAACTCGAGGCAATGATGCAATGTGGACACAAAATGCTTAATTCCCATTCCCATTGAGTCCTAATGGGAATCGGGATGACGGAAGCACCAGCACTGTAAATAACGGTGTGGGTGCTTCCGTGAATGTCTGTGGGTGGGTGCCGTTCTGCCCGCCAGGTCTAACCCTGGCGGGCGGGACGGCACCCGCCCGCATATTCATAGTGTACCATTCCGGTATCGACGGTGCTGGTAGGCTTACCAGCACCATTGTTACCGGACCGGCACAGTCGTAATGAGGCCCAATGTCTTGTACAACACATGAGCTAGACTCAAATGTTGATGTCAGAAGAAATCATGCGTCAGGTGCACACAGCCCTGTGCTGAGAGTACCACCCAAACTGCTCAAAACATGAAACAAGGAGGTATTCCAAAACAAATAGAGAATGCTAACATGGCAGGTAACTGGAGGCATCCAGGAGTGATTTATATGACAGGGGTCCCAAAGTTGCCCCCAAACTCTAGAGAACATGCAGGCTCACTGGTTAATACATGCATTCACTGGTTGAAGCATAAGTAGGGATCCTCACCTATTATTTGATCAGATATCGTTCACATAGTACGACTGCCTGAAAACTGAACTCCCAGAAGGGTGTTATTAAGATTGCGTGGTGCATCTGTTGAATGGCTGGCCATTGATTTTCTTAATCTCCCCCGTCAGGTTCTAATATACAAGTGAGGTCATGGGCAATAGATAAAGGCCATTATGATACATACATAGCTGTTAATAGCAATAGGACAGAGAAACCCTTGATCATTCTAGACTTATAGGCTTCCACCTTTATGATCCCTCCAGACCCCTAGGTGAAATTCAATCACCCCAAGATGGAACAATAATGAAATAGTCAGCAAATATTCTTTCATGGAACATTAAGCATTAAGGATTTAGGTTGAAAGGTGAATTACCTCGATTGGCAGGAATATTTCTCTGGGATGCATATTATATGTCTCCAGGGGACATGGAAATTAGTGCCAGTTCATAAGCTAGCTTATGGGCGGGGGGGTTTGGGGGGAATTATTCACATGGATGAACAATAGCCTAGATGCTTAATTTAAATTAAAGGATGTTTCATTTTCTGATATGTAAGGTAATGGGCCTCATTACGACGAGGGCGGTCCCGTAATGAACAGTGTCAGTAAGGGACTGGCACCATTCATTATGGGCCGCCACATTATGGGTCTGCTCGCGGGTGGAGGTAAGGACATCTGGTCTAGATCAGACGTGCTTACCGCCACCCACGAGCAGACAAGGATGCTAACAACGGGCCTGTCATTAACGGGCCCGTTGTTAGCATCCTCCCCATTCCCATTGAGCCCTATGGGAATGGGGATGTACCGGTTCCTGGTCTCGGGAATGGGAATTACCAGGCCCGCTAAAGTCGACAAGGCCCGGTAATTCCCTATTTCTGGGACCCGGTACCCGGTATCCATGCCGGTAAGAACGGCGTGGCTACCTCCATACTCGTAATGCGGCCCAATGTCATCATATTTAATGGAGGTCTAGTGTAAAATGTGTTAAATAAATACATTAGATGGCAATTGAGGAATTAGACTCTTTCACTCCTCATTGCCATCCTCATTCTTCCTATTCATTGGCCCATTATATGGAAGGCCTGCGAGGCAGTATCTGAGACAAGTGTTAGGAGCACTGGGCTAATAAAACCTTCTCCAAATGCCTCACTCTGGATCCTGGTTGCAGTCTTCAGCAGTGTGTGTCTCTGGCCATGGACATCATCGGATTTCACCATTCTCTCTTTCAACATTAATAATAATACATTTATTGTGAATTAGTTCAAATTGAACTTTTCACAAACAATCAATACAAAATACATCTAATAAGTTAATACCTTCATTCAATCTACACATTGCACTTTAAATGAGCATAACATTTGAACATATAAATCCAAATGCAATACAATACATGACTGCCTGAATGAGTGATACAGGTCTCACTTGTTATACATCACATGCAACCCATGTATACATAGTAATACCTGTGGCAGGATAATCACAAGGGACACTAGGCACTAGGCACCACACCAGCATCATGCATCAGGCCAAAAGGCCAAAAGAATAGACATCAAGCATCAGGCCTAAAGACCAAAAGAACAAACATCAAGCGACAGGCATGTAAACCAGGCCCTAGGAGACCACTCTAGTGTCCACTATGGCCAGTTGATTTGGTAATAGACTTTTAACTCTGACCCAGACCCTCAATAATGCCAACTGGGTCCCAATGGAGTCCGAATTTAAACAGTAATCCCAGAAGGACTCTCCCTTGATGGTGTCATAGTTGCTTACCAACTTTCCCAACAGGCACATATACAATGGACCTAATTGAGGGCACGTTGTTAAAACGTGCCTGGTGGTTTCAAGATGTTCATCCTTCATACAGATACGACAATACCTGTCCTTTAATGAAATACCCAGCCGAGGCCCCATAACCGCTAGTACCTGGAGTTGATTTGTCCTTAACCTTAGCATGAATTGCCGTACCTCCGGGTCAGGGCATAATAACAGGTATTGTTGGGGCTTTCTATATCTATGGATTACATGCGTTACCGCTTCATACCCCTTCAGGGTGGACAGATGGATATAATTCTGGGTCCAATCCCATCTCTTGATTTTATGTATAAAGGATTTTTTTAAATGTATGAATGTCGTTTGGCACTTCTTGTCATAAGACCAGTCTATTTCGGTAAAAAAAGACTCATTTAGCTGCTTATAACTGTTACCCTGGGGCGACTTTTCATTATCGAAATTAGTACTGGCCAAGCTAAGCAATCTACATGAAGAAGTAGAAACAGTTTTCAAGTAGAACACACCTCGGGCTCTCAAGGCCATACCTTTCAAAGAGGTTAAGCCTAGCTCCAGTTTCAAGTACTGGACAGAACAGGCTGGGCCCATACCCAGTACTGTGCGCCAATACTGGCCCTCTAATACATTGAGCCAGTTCAAATCCTGTATGGCTAATGCCTCCAAGCCATACAGGATTGCTGGAGCGAAGCACTGCTGATAAAGTTTAATAATAATACTATACCCTGCTGTACCTTTGGCAAATTTACAGGCCTGCAAGGTAAGAAGTTTAGCCCGCCTCTTCTTCTGAAGAATAATCAAGTCATAATTAGGTCGAGTATCAAATTCTGGCCCCAGATATGGGTAAGATTGTTCAATGCTTATTCTGCCCAGGCTAGTTTCGACCCCTGAACGACAGGGGCCACTTTTGATTATAGCCAGGATTTTTGTTTTCCTCAAATTGATGGTAAACCCCAATTTTGTCGAATACAAGAATAACTCCTCTAGCATGCTCTTTGCTCCCGACAACGTACGATCAAACAATAGTAATTGTCAGCATAGAGCATGCCTACAATGGGGGTATCCCCCAACCTTGGCGGGCAATTAGCCTTGGCAGCCATCCGGGGTAACAAATCAGCTATGTATAAATTATAGCACATAGGTGCCCCCACACAGCCCTGTTTAACTCCCATATTAATAGGAATGGGATCAGTAGCCTCTCCCTCGTTATTAAGCCTGACCCTGGCACTGTTGTTACTATGTAGGCTCATCAATACGTGTACTATCCAGCCCGGGCATTTTAGCTCTCTTAACTTGTCCCATAGGGTCTCCCTTTTGACTTGATCGAACGCACTACAAAAGTTCACAAAAAATTATGTATAGAGTAGCATTTTCATTACTCAAGGTGTTATTAATCAATAGGTCCAGGACCCTGATGTTATGGGCTGTCCCAGAACCAGGTCTAAAACCCGCCTGTGCGTAATTCAGAATTTTGTTTGTTACGACCCCGGTTTCGAGTTCCCTGAGGACAAGTGTCATAACTATTTTGCTGGTGACGTCTAACATGGCGAGAAGTCAGTAATTACCAGCGTAACAGGGGTCTCCCTTTTTGTCTACTGGTATAATTACAGACCTTCTCCATGAGGACGGGATCACGGGAGACCTGCAAATGCGCAAGAAGACTGTCAAAAGGATATGTGCCCACTTGTCCGGGTCACTTTTCAATACTGAATTTGCTAGCCCATTTGGGCCAGGGGCGTTGGAGGATTTAACATTGAAATTCCAGCCTTGAGGGATTATCCACAGTAAATGGCATTGTCTTCTCAAGGATACTCTGAAAAGAATGGTCTTTGGAGGACTGCAGGACTGTCTGCTAGCTGACGTTCTGCTGTGTACAGCTCCAGTGCTTAGTCTTTCAGCCTTCATCTCGGTGGAGTTACCTTCTACTCATGGGCGGAGATGTTGCAACTCTCCACCTGGGGTCTGGCTGGCCGGGTCATAGTCTTCCTCTTTCTTAATGTTTGCCCGCATCTCTGGCATGCTCATGGATCTCATGCTCAAAGTTCCTGCAATCTTGTGCTGGGCATTCTCCAGCTGTAGCTGTTCTACTACCACTCCCTTCTGAATCCTTTGAGGGCTTGGCAAAATATTTAGGAAGAAGAATGGGCAAGTTGCTTTGCGGATGGCAGGGCAAAAGAAGTGTTTTAACCTCAAAACTACTAAAAACGTCCCCTCAAGTTGTAGTTGTGAGACAGGCCCAGCATCTGGAGGGTTATTCCAGATGCAGTCCTGTTTCTATCAGTTGTATTACTGTTTCTATCAGGCCTTTGTCTCTCCCTGGTATCAGATAGTTATGGGCACTGTAGTTCTCATGACAATTCCTCCAAGGAGATCTATGGAAGGGCATATGCACATCAGAAGAGAGGAAAGAAATCAGGCCTGCTGTTGGGGGCCATTCTTTCTTCCCCCTATTTCTCATGTCTACCCTTAGGTGGAACTGGGACATGTCTGTTGAAGTCTTGGGTTGGTCGACTCATATTGGGAGCCATGTCTACCCAGTGGGTTGAAGGAATCGGGTCCTCAAATCCCTCTTATAACATTAACTCAACGATACAATGTAAACAAAAATGTTAGTTCTATCTATATCTTTATTTAGGTCAGAATACAGAGGGGTGAGTGTTCGGGTTTGACAAATGCCCAATGATACTCAGGGAAACTCTTGAACTAAAGAATGACTTCTGAAAAGGACTGTGTCAGGATGGCTTAAAGTAAATGGTGCCCCCTTTGTGCTACAGATGCTTCCCCTCTGATAAAGCATAAATGTTCAAAACTTATTCTAATAAGTAGTTGACCCTCTGGGGATGCCCTAGACTACAAAGAAACATCCAAACAATATAACCAGCAAGTGGCAATCATAATCTTACTGATTTTGTACCCTCCTAGCTACCGTTTGCAAATAACATAAAAGTTCAAAGAATTGGCCAAAGCAAACAGTTTACAAACCTACTTTCCTAAAGTCTATCCCTATGATGATGCAACCATTCATGGTTGTCTCTTGGTTTTCTCACGGTTTATAGATGCCCTCTCCTGGACATTGGTTTCATGTTCCCAACTGGTCACTCTTCTGTATCTTGTGTTTCGGGAGTTATGGGAGGTCCCTTCTGGACCTTGCCTTCAGGATTCATGACATGTACCTCCTGGACCTTTGGGCAAAGGTGGGTGCTGTTTCCTGCAGACAATTTGGGAATAAAGTGAGCAATGCAAGGCTTTTTGATGTACATTTTTACTAAGCTAGTTTAGTACTTCAAAAATCCAGTATTTCCAAAAATCCAATCAATTATAACACATTTAATACACATTCTAAATAGACACTGTCCCAGAGAGAGAACATAAGTCCTGTTTAGGCTGAATGTCTGTTCTTCATTGGAATGGATGCACATCTTGGAGGGTCACATTAGTAAAGGGGTCTTGTGATGATGTCTGACCACCACATTCGTCACTAGATCTACAGGGTTCTATGCAGACTGTGATAGCTCAGGAGATGTTACAGAGATCTCCACAAACTCTAGATCCATGCCCTAACTTGAGGAATGGCTTGTCCATCCCTAGAGGCCCCATTGTCCCTTTATTATCAGGACGCCATGTTAATGCCTATATGCAAGTTCGAGAAGGAGTGAATCATAATATCATATCTACAGACTTTGGTCAATGCAATGGTGTACAGCTATGAGTAGAAGTAATGGGGCCTAAACCCCCAGTTATTAGAATCATAGTGGGAATGTTAATCCTTTAGAGGGGACGAGAACCTTTGAAAGAAAAGCCAAGGTCAGACAACAACGCTCCGGGGACTAGCATGCCAGCACTTCTTCCATTCAGCCTTGTCTGGAGTCGTACCAAGGAAGGAGCACTGGTAAGGGACTGTGGCACAGAATGGTCTCCCACCTCTGAACCTGAAGTAGAGTGCACCTTACCCATGAGCTTACCTATGAAGTGGAGGCCAGTGTGAAAAGACATATAAGAAAGTGTGGGCACCTGGAAGATGATGAGGACTCAAGCGAGGCTTGAAGAAGCAGGAGCGCAGTCATTGAGGGACCAGCACAGAGTCATGAAAAAGGTGGCCGTTCTGCCTTGAGTCAAAATGGCACCCAGACATTGTATTACCACAGACCAACTTGCGAGGGCTGGAGAGGTAACCATTACCCGGGCCAACTAACACAAATGCTTCGTATAAAGGTTTACCACATCAGATCAGACATCACTACAAGAGAAAAAGACCAAGGAAGAGGGAATTACCAATAAAAGTAAGTGTCAGCTCGGAGCAGGGCGGCAAAGTTGGGACCAAGAGAATCTTTTGTGGCAAGGAAGCTAAGAGTAGATTGGAGGAGCCAGTATTGCAGCTGGGGGAGAAGAACCGTCCAGGAGGAGTGGAGAAAGGTTTAATGCTTCAAAGGAGCCACGTGTTCAGGGACAGGTAGGCTCACAGTTGTGAATGAACCAGAGGCGAGACATCAGGAATTTGGCCCTGGCCTTGCCTTCGGTGTGACTGGCACCATATATTATATATCTTCTGTGTGAGTATGGCACTATAACCTACAGGGGAGAGTATGTGAGCAAGTGAACCACCCTACAATAACAACAATATCTACCCTGGTGCTCTGCAAACTGGGCGACTGTGGGAGTCTGCTGCTTGCTGTTCCCCTCTGCGCCTTGCTTCCCCTCAAAAGAATTGGCAGCTTTGCCACACACACCCTCAAAAACCATTCCAGACCCTCCCTCACTTCAACCCACCTTCAATGTGCTGGATGGCTCTCAATGCAAAATAGCTCCTTCTTTAGGTTTCTACTCCTTGTCTTCAAATCTATCCACAGGCGAAACTTCCCCAAGGGCAAAACATATATGTTGTAATGCATTTATGTGCCAGGGCAGTGTTTGCTATAGTCTCACTTACTTGCCGCAGCACAAACATGTATTGAAAGGTTATGTTTTTGTACTAGGGCCCTAATGCTAATTGCACTTGAATCGGTGCAAAGTTTCTGTAGCACTGCCCTACAACCCTGACACTGTGAGCCGGACAAAGAAGTGGTTGGGTGCTATATCAATGAGACTATGAGCTACATCCATGGCAGGACTCTTTATCTCTGACATTGTGTAGTGCTTTAGAAACCCAAGAAGGGTATTCTTGTTATCTTACAGCTAAACCCTGAGATCCCATGGGTGTTTATCCTACCCCTTTCCTGTGTGTCAAAATAAAAGGGGTCTACTCCAACTCTGGAACCACATGATATGATATGATATGGTATTTGTAACGCGCCTATACACAAGTGTTTCATAGTGGCCAGCCGTAGTATTTATTTATACAATTAAAGTGAGGTTACAACAGGAGCAGGTACCATTCAAACAATGGCTCATGTACTGCGTCACACAGTAGCGGCTGGAGCATAATGGGCCCGGGGAGGCAGCACTTCATATTATGCATAGACTGGCATGGATATTCTCTGTTGCGCTCGTCGCGCTCTGAGCTCCTCTTCCGTAGCGCTCTTCATGACAGAGAACAATCATCTCCTAATCCCCTACTGCCTGCCTGGACAGGTGCCCTTCATGTTCTCATGTGGTTTGGGATCCCACAGTGGTCCTGAAGGACACGTGTTCCGGCAGTAACTGGGTGGTGCTGGGGATCACTGGCTCAAGGAAGCCACAAGAGTGTCAGATTGTATATGCTCTCATGGCCTGCTATGGGCCAAATGATGGCGTGGCTCGAGAGAGGGAAATTGTCAATCATGGACCAATTCCTTCCTTGCTGCCTGTGTGCACAGGTGAGGATACAAAGGAGTGCAGCTGAGCGACAGGATGGAAAATGGTGAGTGCTAAACAACCCAAAATGGTTGTGTGTGCGTGTATTGTATGAATGTGTGTATCTGTGTGAGTGTGAATGGGTGTGTATGTTTGTGGATGTAATGAATCCATGCATATAAATGTGCATGTATGTACAGGGGAAAGACTTTGGCAGGATGGAAATCTTGGCATATATTGGACACTGGCTATATGATAATGAGTTAACGGTTCTATGTGTTTTCATCGCTGAAAACAAACATCGTTGGGTAAACAATATTTATTTCACCCACTAAATATCATTTCCAATATATTTTAGGACTGGTACAATTATATAAGCAAACTCCAGTTCTACAATACGAGTGGGAAGGTGCTGGATAGTGGCAGCCTAAAGATGTTTGTTTTCAGCGTTCAAAACACTGCATACCGAGTTCACAGGGCAATGTCGTCATACATTGGACACTGGCTACAGGAAACGACATCTAGTGAAAATGTTGCCAACAAAAATATAGTCCGTTAAAATGTCAACAATCAAAAAGTTGTCAAAAATGCAGCTGAAAAGTAGCCAGAAAAGCAGTACTGTTCGGGTAAGTGTTAGGGTTAAGAAGGGTTTGAAGGGGTAGGTTTAGGCTTAAGGAGGAGTTCTTGGGCATGTGATTTCCTGGTTTAGGGTTAGGATAGGAGTTAGGGTTAGAGTACAAAGTTTGGTTAGGATTAGGGTAAGGCCTAGGGTTGGGGTGGTTGTGGAGGTATGGTGATGTTGGGATTTTGGTTAGGGGTTGGGGAGATTGAGAGTGAGGGTATGTATTAGGGTAGGAGTTATGGTAAGGTAGTGCTAATAGAGTAAGGGGTTGGGTAAGTGGTAAAGTAACAATGGGGATGCTGTGGAGAGCTGGTGATATTGGTGCAGGATAGGGCTTAGAGTAGAGTAAGCATTAAGATGAGGTAGAGCTTTGGTTAGGGGAAAGCTAATGTTAGGATTTCAGCAAAGCGACATGGAATGTGTAGGCAGCTGGTGGTGGCTTGGAGATAGGGCCAGTGTTCTTTTTCTATTTATTTGTTGTTTTCTCAAGTCACATGCAAATAAAAGGCTTTAGTGGACTGAAGGGTTAATTTTAGAAAAAGCCTATGGGTTCCAGGTAGGATAAGGGTTGTAGTTAGAGTTAGGGTAATGGTTAGGAATGGAGCTCGGGTGATTATGGAGCTGTTGTGATTTCCTGCCTTTATTAGGGGTTTGGGTCATTGTAAGGTTATAGCCTTGTACTTTTGTGTACTTAAACATAGCTTTTTTAGCGACCTAAATACCGGCAACATTTCTACACTGCTTGTATTGAATGACTACATTTTTAAAACAACTTTTTGCTGGCTACTTTTTAACATGACTACATTTTCCAGGCGATATATTCACGTGGAACTAAAAACGATGCTTCGATTGAGTTAAAAACGTCAGCAGTTTTATGTATACATCGCCCAGGAGTTTGAAGCATGCAATAAAAAGCTGATAGATAAATTCCTCGTCTCCAAAGACCTCACACCCCTAACTAAAGCCAGGAAGCATATAATGAAAATAGGGCTTATTCTCAAATATGCCCGTGCCATGCGCCCTCTAGTCGCGCATCAGCTTTGTCCCTCCCGGTGTCCATTTTCTTAGAGACCAAGGGGATGTGTGGGAGAAGTTCTGAGAATGCCAGCAGCATGGCAAGGGTTCATGCATAGCAAGAATGCACGTAATGGCAGTCTAAGGGGAGTTACGTCCTGGAAGGAAGCCAGGATCCTTTGACTAATGGTGTATCAGACCTGTCACTGAGAAACTCTAGAGTGTTTTTCCTGCTCACACTCAGTGTTTACACTGAACTGCAACTTCTATTTTTGTGGTGCAGAAACCTTTTGCGCAAATATTGGTTTTAGGAGGCGGTTGAAGTTCAGGCTCATTGCTGAGTGACATGTACAAAAGACATCATAAAAACATTAGGTTTTTCTGGCAGCCACGGTCCATACCAGAGCACTGGGCATAACACACTGTGGGTTTCCCGCTCATTAGCACAAGGGCGGCGTAGGGTTGGAGATTGGGGAAAGGTCGAGTGTAAATGATTTAAGGAAAGGTTTGCACAGAGCAGGTGCATTTTGCAACGTGTTTACTACCTGTATGATACAGGGATAGATTACGAGATGGGCGATAGCCCTTAAATATGGCAGTAACAGTGTTACCACTGCATTTAAGGGTCCGCTCAATCTCAAGTCTGGCGTGTTAACACGCTGCAAAAAATGCCAATTTTCAGCGCAATTACAGAGTGCGGTATTACCACACTGTGATTGCGCCCAAAATTTCCCATTGATGGGGAATGGGGCCTAACAGCGCCCAACCCGTGATCCAGCGGTAACACCGACGGACGGGTGGGCGCTAACGCTAATAAACTTGGGCGGTATCCCAGCTGGGATACTGCCCAATTCGTAATCAGGCACACAGAATGGAGCAAAGAGGCTTTGCCAATTCCACAAAGATTTTGCACTGCAGCAACATTGGAGGAAGATGATATTTCACTAATTGTTGTTTCTTGCGCAATTAGGAATGGAGCAAATTGATGTCACTCTAAGCTCAGTCACATCTTCAAATGTCAAAAGAGTAGCTAAATGGATTTGGTCGGTACCTAATTAAGTAAGCAGTGAAAAGAGCGCAAGACCCGTTTGCACCATTGCTCCCACATTGCAAAAACATTTTGCAATAATGCCAAGCCGAAACTAGGCACAAACATGAATTAATGCTGTGATACCCCAATATAACTGAATAAACAGAAATTAATGAAGTACAGTGGAATTGTAAAAACAACACATTTAAATGCTGGGTGTGGTGCAAAAGTCATTTGTATTGTGCCTGTTACAAGCATAGAGGTGTCCCAACACATTTTCGTTCTGGATGTAATTTAAAAGGCCTTTATATTGTGCAAATTACCAACCTAGAGGTCTCTTTGCATTGAGGGTTGTCCAAGTGGATATTATATATTGTGCACAGTGCCCAAAATATGTCAGTATTGGCTCTGTAAAACCTCATATGTATGCTGACTGTGCCCGAAGTATGCAGGCCTACCACTTCAACAAATGGTCGTGCTTGCTGTGTACAATGCATGTCATGCCACTGAAAAATACCTTTGTGCTGACTGTGCCCAATTCATGCTTGCACGCTACTGTAACAATGCATTTTCATGCTGTATGTGCCAAAACGTAGCAACTGGATTAGTTCTTAATCTAAAATCTAGTGACCACATCACTCCTGCCCTGAAACCACTGCACTGGCTTCTGCAGCAAAAGGAATTGCATTTAATACCTTGTGCATCAACCCCATATCACTTGACTGCAAAGCACCTGCGTGCCTGTCTTCCCTTGTCCAAACGACCCTCCACAACAAACCCTAAGAGCCTTTATGGACAAAAAACGATCAACACACTTTTTCAAGAAGAAGCTCCTGGGCCAATGTTGAATTCGTTTGGGGGACATCGTCCTCTGGCACCTCCTCCCCCCGTTTTTCAACACGAATAAAGCCTCACAAAATTCAGAATAAAACGTAAACTCACTTTATTACACAGGTTTTCCAACCTGAATACATTCGAACCCCATTGTTTATTTATTTGATAATGCGCTCCGAACCCTTAGGTTCTATCAGCGCCATTCAAGCTCGACGTTGACTTTTCATGCAGCTTTGGGCCCTGCCTACCAAATGTCGGCAATCCCAGATGACGTCACATGTATTAGGCTCTTCTGTTTAGTTCACTGTGCTGCGCCTTTGCTCTATATGCTTAGCACTTACCTATTTTACTTGCTTCAACAAATTAGCACAATCCCTGTCCTCCTCCGTTTGCACTTACACTAACTTGAATGTAACAGAACCTGCAAATGATCCGTTAATTGTAACATCCCTTTGTCGTGTTCGACCCCCTCCCTCGCCCTCCTTCTTGGGGCACCACAAACAACTTTATTGTGCAGGAGGTGTGGCACAAATCAACAATAAATACATATGCTTGTATTAACACTTTAAACACATTGCCATGCTAGTTGTGCCCACATTTTGCCAATGGTGCCCTATAGAACACACTGCCATGCATCTATTGCCGCAAACAACCCAGGATTGCCCTGAAAACCCATATACATGCAGCAAATGCCCAATATAAAAAAAGAACTGCTCTGTAAACACATTGGCATTTAATCAGTGCCCAGCACATACCTGGATTGCCACTGTAAAAACACATTTTCATAGTTTTGATATTGGATGTACACAGTACATACCGGGATCGTGGCAGTAAATCATTGTATATGCTGATATGCCCACTATATGCCAGAATGCAACTTTAAATACACATCTTCATTCGGTCTGTGGATAATACATTCTAGCATACCACTATGAAAATAGGATGTGCCAAATATATGCCAGTTTTGTCACCATTTTTTTTAATACTGCGTATCTAATATATGCCACCATTTTCCAGTAAAACACAGTGTCATGCTTTCAGTGGCCAATATATGCCAGAATGTCCCTGTAATCACATTTCCTTGTGGCCAGTAAGTCATATATGTCACAACATATGCATCGACCGATTTCTAAACATATTTCGATGCAACCACAACCCAATGTATGCCTTCCTTGCCCTGTAAAGACATTTTTATGCTGGTTGTACCAGGAAATATGTCAGCAGCATTCCATTTTAAAAGTACATTTCTGTGTTGGCTTTTCCCAACATATGCCAGTATTGCTATTGTAAAAACTTGTCATGCTGGTTTTGACCAATGTATGCCAGTATTGACATTGTAGAATGTTTTAATGCTGGCTTTTCCCAATAGGTGGTAGTATTTCCCTGTAAACAGATTACCAAGTAGCAACTGTCCAATATATGCTAAGATTGCCCTATAAAAGCTTTGTCATGCAGCCAATGGCTAATATGTGTCAGGATTACCCTATACACAACTAGTTTTGCAAGCTGTGCCCAATATACGCTTGCATTGCCTTATAAACATGTTGCATGAGTTATATGCGAAAATGTGACCAGGAAAATGTAGTCATGTGAACAAGTAGTCAGCAAAATGTCGTTTTCAAAATGTAGTCATTCAGTGCAAACAGTGCCAAGTCTGAACATGTTGCCAGTGTTAACACCGCCAAAAAAGATACTTTAAAATACAGAAAAAGTACAAGACTGTAAACCTAACAATGACCCAAACGCCTAATAAATTCAGGAAAACACCAGCCCTCGACAATCACTATGACTCTTTTCCCAACTCTTACGCCAACTCAAACTGCAACCCTTATTCTACTCTGAACCCATAGGCCTTCCCTAACACTACCCCCTCAGTGTGCTTTATTTGCACCTGACTGATAGAAAACACTAAATTAATAGACATTGAACATTGACCCTTTCTCCAACCCACCGCCAGTCCAGAAATTCCATACTGCTTGCCCTAAACGAACCTCATGCTATAATCCTAACATTAGCCTTCCCCTAACCAAAACTCGAACTCATCCTAACGCTTACTCTAACCCCTATCCTGCACCATCACCAGCTCTCCATAACCTCCCCATTGTTACATTGGTGCTTAACTAAACCCTTACTCTGCTAGTCCTAGCCGTACCATACCTCCTACCCTAATAATTACCCTGACTCTTGATCTCCCAAACCCCCAACGATATCCCACCATTACCAGCTCTCCACAACCATCCTGACTCTAACCTTTACCCTAATCCTAATCAAAATCTGTACTCTAACCCTAACCCCTAGCCTTACCCTGGCCCATATCCCTACCCTTAGCCAGGCAATTACAAACCCACTAAACTCTTCTTAACACTAACCCCGACTCTCCACACCCTCCCTGGTCCTAGCAATTACCCGAACAGCACTGCCTTTTTTTAACTACTTTTCAGTTGCCTTCTTAACTACATTTTGCTTGGTGACGTTTTCACTGTAGATGTATTTTTACTGTGATTTGTTTAATGTCTACAGTTTTTCTACAGTTTTGTTGGCAACATTTTCACTGGATGCCGTTTCCTGCTGCCAGTGTCTAATGTTTGACGAAATTGCCCTGTTAACTCATCATCTTACAGCCAGTGCCCAATATATGCCAAGATTTTCATGCTGCAAAGGTCTGCCGCCCTGTAAACACATGCACAAACATACACATGGATGCATGCACCGAAGAAAATACACACCCATTCACGTCCATACAGATAAGCAGAGTCATACAACACTCACACACAAGCATTGGGCAACATTTTCAATAGATACCCATCTACAACGTGCTCTGTCATTGCAGTCTGTGAAATCCCAAATGCAAAACAGCCTTGGACTCACCCTCAAAAGGGGGAGTCCAGCCCAAATGGCATGGCCCTATGTCTTCCATATGTATACCTGCTAATTAGGGCATGTTATGCTAAAAGCGAAGAGTGATGGATTGAATGTTTTGAATTAATAATTAAATCATGCTTGGTGAATGAGGGGGCCATATCAGATCCCAACTAAATATATGCACCCAGCAAATCTGTGATGTTCATCTTCTAGTGCTTTCAAGCCCAAAGATTTCTCTATGAACGTTCTGGGGACAGCACCATGGCTACACCACCTTACAGAGTAATTCCCATTCCCCACTGAGGTCCAACAAAGAGAAGCAACTGGGCAGTGTTGGTTTCCGAACAACCTAATACTGCAACTACAAGTACCAGAATTCTAAGCATTCATGGAAGGGATACAGACCACAACACCTGAAACTGCCTTCCTAAAAAGACTGCAAGGCTTTGAAGTGATAGGAGAACATCACAGAGTTGCAGTGTATACTCATTTGGGAATTGGAGTGTGGCCCTCACTCACCAAGCAACATTTTTTCTCTGGAGAATCAGACACTTAAGGGGGAAAACCCCTGCTAGTCCACCACACAGAAGAATGCTGCTGCAATTCTGGAAATGTCTTCCCCTTCTTTCCTGGGGTCAATCTACTAGAAGTAACAGAAGAGTGCTGGATCCCAACAAGCTAATGCTGCAACTACAAGGACCAGAATTCCAGGCACACATGCAAGTGTGTTGGGAAGGAGCTAGCGCCTCCCTTCATTCCCAAGCACTTTAGAATTTAGGCAAATCATCTGTTGACTGTATCTAGGCACTGCAAAAGACCAGCGGGGAGGAGGAGCACTGAGAGAACATTTCTTTCATGCAAATATAATCACAGACATAGGCATGGGTGGCCCCTAAAAGAAAGCAGTTATTTAAATATAAGGTGCAAATAACTATTAGCTGAATAAATTGGTAAATGTTAAATCCTATTTAGTTTTTATCAAAGCACGGTAGACGCAGGAATGTGACCTGTGCTAAAAATGGACTACAGGCATTGCCGTGGTGTTCGCTAGCTCTGGCAGAGCAGCACGTAACTCAGCTGCTGTTTGCTGTCTGTCAAAGGGCCCAGGAAGGCTAAGGCACATGTACACAATGCAGAATTATGGAAAACAAGGTTTTGAAGAGATTAGAAGACCAGATAAAAATATCAGTTGAATGGATGAAATATGGAGAGAATGACGGGATTTTTTTAAATATTTACATGTTCATAATGTAGCAAAGTGATGAAAACCCTTAGCTACAGTGTATTCTTGTGCAGGATAGCAATATGTTAAGTAGCATGTCCTGAACAGAAATCTGACCAGCAGGACAAGTTGGGATAAAGCCATGCCCATATCCAGAGATGCCACTACAGCAAGTTACGAGTGTATAAGCTCCTGTCTGGAGGAGCAAGGAACGGAAGAGGGACAAAAAGCCGTTCAGAGAGCAGAGTTGTTTGCCCCATCGTCATTTCTGTAAAGATTACATTTGTTATCCTTGCAAGATAGACTCTTGGCTTACTTCCCTAGAGGGGTGTTTTTTACTCTGGTGTGAGCGTGAATAGAGGTACCGGTATAACTAAGGGGTACCCCTGTAAGTTAGGCTACCCTTACAAGTGGTACTGATCACAACACATGAAAATGCCGTCCTGCATAGAGCATGAGCCTCGAAAGCATTTGAAGAACATCAGAGAGTTGCAGGGTACTCTCAGTCGGGAACTGGAGTGCACCTTTCATTCACCAAGAAATCATCGAATCATCACTGACACTGTTCTGGGCAAACCCCAAACCATTGTTTTTCACAGCAAGCTCAGAACCCACATCTGGACATTCCTGTCCCGATGTGACCTAGGTATTCGGGCTAGACTGACACTTGGGTTAACCCAAGCCAATGCCAGAGGTTATGATTGATTCAAAACCTTCCTTTCACCACTGTTCAGTTTTCCTAGACATTATACATCCATCCTAACATATGCATTTGCAGAGCACACTTGTATCCCCGGAATGGGGCCTTGGAGCTACAGAGAGGTAATACATGTTTATTGTTACCCAACACAATTGTTCTGGCAGCCTAAGAAGGATGAAGGGCTGAGTAGACTGCCTGGGATGGAAACCTGTGACCCTGCGGTCTGGTGGCTGATCTTTTTCCTCGGCAGGTTCCCTCCTATGGAACAACCTCCCCTTTACTCTTTGTCTTGAGCCGGATCTCCTCAAATTCCAGAAGCGCCTCAAGCCTTTCCTTTTCACCTCTTCCTTACCATCTTCCCTCCCATGCTAAATTCCACAGTTGCTGTGATTGGTGACCAGGGACCTTATTTGTCCTCTTGGACCCCGGACTCCCACACCCAATCGCCTTCAGCCTCTGCCCGCTCCTAGCACTTGTCTTGGCACTCACTATCCTATGCCACCTGCAGTAATTTATTGGAAGGTGACCACCCTCACCTAGACACAGTTGCTCACTCCCTGGCACTTCCCTCTTGGTACACATAGCATTTACCCCCCCCCCCCCCAGTACTCCCTCATCCTTATCCTTTCTCTGCACTTGCAATTTCTGATTGCTCACAAGGCCTAGTAGGTCCGCCTCTATCTTTCATTGTTATGTTTGATTTTCATTCCCATGTTCCCTCCCTGTTGCCCAGTGGGCGCTTTGAAACACAATTTACTTGATGTATAAGCACCTTACAAATGCATAATGAATACATTAAATAAATAACTAAAATCATTGTATCAGAATCATGATGCCACTGAGCCATGGGCCGGCCTGGCGTCTGTTTTTGGTCTAAAGCTCACACGCCTGTTTGAAAATGTGACTGAAAATGCTTTTCAGTTGTAATTATTTGTACAGGTGTGTGGTGCACAGTACACCCAACTAGTGAGTTTAGCAGAAGAATGGTAAATGGCCCTGAGTTGTATGGTGAGGAACCCCCCCCCCGTGCCAGTGGTGTACGTCTTTTAGTTTAATGCGCATCACGTGTTCTGTAGAGACAATATTGGTCACTGGGGCTTTAGAGAATGGAGCAGATCTCAGGGCTGAACACCTGTGAACATGCACAGCTTTACCTGGTACCTCACAGACAAACAAACCACTGTTTCACAAACAGACAAAGCACTGTGATGAGAAGGTATCAAAATGTATAAATGTGTCAAAAGAGAAAGACATCAAAAATAGACATGCAGCCCAGGTGTCAATACGGTTGCATGCACCCTTTTTGAATTGTATCGATTTTGAAACTCCCATTGTGTGCTGTTACTCACGCAACATGAGTTCCAAAATGGAGCTCTCTCCCACTGTGTCCACCTGCTGCCCCCGTCCCGACTCCACTATCTCTAGGGGACACCCCTACCCACTTCTACTTCTCCTTCATCATTATCTGGGGACAGTCCTGGATCCCCCTATCATCTGCTCCATCCCCCGCTACAACCCACATCTAGTTTCCTCCTCTCCCGGACCCAGTCCTTACCACTTCTCCTCCCGCTAACTTCCTTCCAGAATCACACAGTCAACATTTCTCATTGGTTATGTGCAAAATGTTGGTTGCGCAGTCCAGTAAGGGCTCCTTCAAAAGCTCTGAGCATTGGAGAAAAGAAGTGGTTCTAGCCTGCTGGTCGGACCTGAACCCTAACTTCCACTCCCAGGACTGCATGCTCGGTTCCCTCGGTTAGGTCTGTTTTTGCACATCAAATGTTGAGGTTCCTCTTGAGGCATAAATTAAAGGAAATGGGGAGTCGCTTTTGAAGAATGGAGAGTTAAAAGGTCGAGCAGATGTAGGCAGTGCTTTAAGTGGCACTACACAATGAGCCGGGACTCATCAAGGGGGCATGGCCTAACGGGGCAGATCTCTGCATTTATTTTCTATTGGCTTGCCTGACGGGGGATAGCGCCTCGCCTATTCAGCCTTTGTGGTAGCTCTGCCCCTCGCCAGCTGGGGAGGGGCAGCGTCACCATTAAGGCCGAAAGGGTGAGGCCACTGGAAGCGGAGGCCGTTTTCATGAAGACTGAAACTCCTGCGAATGCGCGGGAGCTTCAGGATTTAGGAAACAAGGCCTCTGCTTCCAGCGGCCTCACGTTTTCTCCATAATGGTTGCGCTGGCCCACGGGCATCTTTGCTTAAAGGGATGCCTCGCAGTTGAGACGCCACCATTATGGCTGAAAGTCATTTTTTACTGAAGCCTGAAGTTCTTGCACACGAGCGAGAGCTTCAGGCTATAGAAAAAATGCCTTTTCGTGTAGTATCCGGGGCTGCCAGGGGAGACTAGTGGGCCCCGGTAGGGCCCCGCCTCAAAACGAGATTTCGGAGGCACACTTAAAGCCGTGGATGTAGGCTTCCAGGTGTTACTCGATCAGGTGCAGAGACCCATAATGCAGAAATGATAAGGCCCGTGAGCAGAGTGGAAACAGTGCAGGGAAGCAGTCAACACTTACAATTATAACACAGGTGCAGTGATCTGTGGCTCTTAACGAGATGGTACCCCGCTGCTGAGATAATGTAGGCTCTGACACAGGATGGTCATGCAGGTCAGCTGCTGAAAAAGGGCGCTGGCAGAATATGGCCCACAAATACCAGGCTCTGGAATAGATGAGCAGCATATTCTCAAAAAGTGGTGCAAGTAAACGACCGTGCAGAGGATGCACTTTTTTTACTTGAGCCGTTTTAAGAAATGCGCCGGTCACCTTATTCACAATGGAGCTGTGGTATATCGAAAAAGATGCGCTGGCCAGCCACCTTGCATTCCTTGATATTGTGAGCATGCTCCCTACACTAATGTGTGACAGGTTCCCAGCACCAACGTGGGGTTTGGCAGTGCATTTCATAGTGATTGTGAAATGTAATCAAAAATAATCAAAGCATTTTCATTTTGGGCAAAAGAAATGCAAATGAGCAGCAGCGGGACTTAATGCAACATGCATGACAGGTCAGAAATGATCTTGCTACACTTTGCACATCTCCCCTGCGCCGGAATCGTACCAAAATGCTGCCCTAACAATTACGACGGTGGAAAATGCTGCCCCCCCTTACATCACATATATATGTGGGCGGTATAGAATATAGTATTAATATGGGGAGGGCTGCGGGGGTCTCCCCCCGCATATATCACATAGATCCCCCTGCGCCTAGTTCCAACAGACGCAGGGGAATGTGTCTCCTTTTTGCACGGGTAGTATAGCTCAGTGGTAACGCGCTCATCTCGGAAACAAGGTGACGCAGAGCAACACAAGTTCTAATCCCGGGTCCATGCTTAGAAACCTCTTCCGTATTAAGCGCGCTGTAAATAACCAAATATACATATCAAAGAGTATACTGTTTGTGAATTGGGGGTGCACATTGAAATGCCCCCTCATTTGGGCAAATGCTTTGGGCCAGATACATACATTCAGATACTTTTTGAGAATAGGGCACAACTTTGGTGGGGGGGGAGTAAGTGCATCACATGTTCCAAAAAAAGGTTTTGAGAATCTGCCCCTCGGTCACTAGAATTCCCAGAAGGCCCAGCAAAGTCTTTGGGCCTCATTCCGAGTGGGGTGGTAAGGGATACCGGGTACCGGTAAGGAGACCGGTGCCGGTAATCCCTTACCGCCCTACTATGAGTTGCCTTAGCGGGTCCCTCCTTTAGCGCCTGGTTTTACCAGGTGTTATGGACGGGACCCGTTAAGGGAAATCAGAGCCAATAACGGTACCGCAAATTGCGGTACCGTTATTAGCTGCTTCCCCCTTCCCATTGAGCCCTATGGGGGCTCAAATGGGGAATGGATGGTTTTTTCAATGGGGACTTATCAGTCCCGCAAAGGTCGGACTACACCGGTAAGTCCCCATTGAACCAGGTTGGAGTCGGTACCGGTATGGGAGGTAGTCATGGCGCAAATAGCGACATGACTACCTCCATACTCGGAATAAGGGCCTTTGTCTCTGTGGGTATTATGTACTGGGGTGGGCAAGCACCTATAAATAAACAGTCCTTGTCACTTGGACCTCCTGGGTCAAAGAGTCCCTTCCTCTCAGTAGGATGATATTTTCCCAAAAGCAAGAGACCTACTGCCTCTAATTGGCAGCTGTTAGCTGATGCCTGGTCCAGAAACCCCTGTGGCCGGTTATCTCGTGGCGCAGATACTTTAGGAGAGCAGCCTTCCTCCTGAGGGGAGAATAAGCAAACTGAGTACTCCTCCTGGAGAGGGCACAGTCTCCCTCTACTCTTCTTGTGCTGACCTCTCTTCAGCATCTTCACAGGTCTTGTGGAAGAGTTAAAACAGCAAGGTCCTTCCCCTGTGAAGGCCTCTTTAGCTCTCTCTCATTCCCTCTGGATTTTCATCCTCCTTCCTCCTCCCAGGTGGTCTCAACGAATCAAAGGAATGGACAGCAAACCGGGACTGGCTTTAGGCGCGTGCCACCAGAGTGCCACATTAGTCCGCCTACCACGCCAGCTCGGGGAGTCTTTGGAGGGCTCCCCTGAGCTGGCGTGGTGGGTGAAGGCACGGCAGGTGCCTTATTGTAATGAAATGTCCCCTGCAAGCCAGCAGGAGAGCACTGTGCATTTTATTATAACTGATGAACCCATATGCATGCATCATTATTGCCCGGCCCCAAACCCTCACCCGAAATTATTTGTCTCATAACATTTTGTCTAGTGTTGGCAATAAAAGGCTGTAGGATTTTATTGTACAGATATGGTTATCGAGATAACAATAATCACATATCGATAATAATATCATACTTTTGGGCACCGGTTCCTAAGGTTACCCCTTTGGCCCGTGCCGCCTTCTCATGTCCCACGACTTGTTGTGGACACCGTACAGTGCCCTGTACTTCTTTTCCTTTGTTCTTCTCCCTTATTTGTAGAGTGGGAGGGTTTTGTGGTAAAGAAGCAAAGTGTGGAAGACGCTGAGTGAACAGCGAACCTCCTGTTAGTTTGGGTCCCCGTTCAGGGTCCACAAACAGATTGTGCTTTCTTAGAGCATTCTGCTCTTATTTATGATCTTTGATGTGTATAGCAGTAGGGGCTGTGCGCCAGCCCCTGGCCGGATAGCCAACATGTCTGGCCCCCTGAGGAGGGGGCAGGTCTTTGAACCTGGGCCCTGCCTGACTGTTGGTTTTCCTTAGGTGCTTATCACCTTGTTGCTTGGAGGAAGGGTGAGGCGATTGTTCACACCTCACCCTTCCTCTGCATTGCGTGACAGAGACTGCGTGTCTCTGTAGCTTGTGAGGGAGAGAAGCAGGCGTGGGGGCGGGAGCTGCCCCTCTCCTGGCCTGCTGAATGGTAACATCAGTTACCCTGCCTCGCCTTGGGCGGCCCTGCAGCATTGCCCACAATAGAGAGCTGCTGTCAAACCAACATGGGGAAGCCATTGAGTCTGCCCCATGCTGTTTTGGCAGCCGCACTGGATTGAATTGATGAACTCCTCGCTGCTGCATGGGAGACGGGAGTTAAGCACTTAAATAAATAGCGGTTTTGCAGCTGCACTCTATTTAGCTTTGGCAGCGCCTGGGGCGATTCAACAACATTTCCCCTCCACGTCTTTCAGGGACTTGAGTGGTTGCTACCGGAGAGGGGGTGTGGGCACCACATTTTGCTGACTCGCCCCGAGCGCTGCCAAAACTAATACCGGCCCTGTAGCCAACCAATGAGCATCAAGATCACCTTAGGGAAGCTCCCCCCAGCTTAACTGACTCACAGACCCGGGTGTAGAGAGCACCTTTCATGGCTGTTCTGTCTTCCCTTTCTACAGGCCCTCCCCACCAAGATGCCCACCTTTATGCGGGGTTGTCTCAGTGCACGCATGGTGAAGCTAAGCGCTCATACACACTTAATAATGGCTTTCACACTGAATGTCCTGGGAAGAGGAAGCATAACACCATGTGCTCACTTCATATAGGTTAGGGCATCCCTCCCATGCCCCTTCCTGGTCTGCCCACTGGGGGTAGGGATAAACGCTTGTATCCCGTAGGGCGGCCTGGGCTGGTGAGAGTCCTGCATGGATGGGCTGTACCCCCTCTCTGCCTGCCCAGGATTGCGGGGGTGATTTCACACCCCCCAGTATTTCCAGAGACTTGTGGGCCATGGAGGCATGATATAAAATCGCCTAGAATGCCCCAAATCTCTCCCGGGCAATACTTGCTCCTGCACTGCCCCGTCCACCGAGTACGGGAAATGTATGGTCAAGGCCAATGCAATACTGACAACCCAAGGCCGGCACGTCCTCGTGTGCAGCCCGGGGGCTCTGGGGTGGACTGACCTATAGCGAACTATGGATATCTGCCGGTAGGCCTCTGCACCCTGGGCCTCTTTTGTGTGGTAACCTATCTTATTTCCAAATGTTCTCATAGGGAAAAGTTTGGGCTTGTTGAAAATGTGTAATACGGGGCCATTTTGAAAATTCTTTCCAGGGCCCACTTTGCTTCCCAGTCCACCCCTGCCGGTGCTTTGCATTGGCCCACGCCAACACTGTTACAAGCGTGCAGGAGAAAAACAAGAATGCAGAGTGTGCCGCAGGACTTGGCTAACCTGAGACCACTGACATGTGTGGCATTAAGTCAGAGTGCACCAAGGGGCTCACCACTGCATACTTATGCCATCTTTGTGTCCTTTTACACGAGAAAATACAGAAGGATACATTGAACAGAAAGAGCATCTTGTTAAATACCAGATTGTTGCCAACTGCGCCATTGCCATGGGCATGCCCGTTGTGGATAGTTCCTACACTGAACCCGCCAAATGCCCCGAGCCTTCCCAAGCTCAGACACGCACCTGTGTATAGTATCATTACTTCTCAAGGTCCAAGAATCCTGTGTGACACCAGTGCAGGCTCATGTTGCGCTCAGGGGGTGCGCCCGCACAAGGCCCCCCCTAACCCTCGGTGCAGAAAATAAAGGGCGCCTTCCCTCCAGCTCAGTGTCATGTAAACTTAAGTATAAGTCTGGACCAGCGCCTATTAAAGACTCATGACGCGCCAGGAGCGGCCCTTAAACACACTTTACAAGAAAACGAGGGGGCTCAGTTCTGTTGTGCCGAACAACGGAACTGAGCCCCCTGCTCTTCCGCATTTGTAAATGTCCCCTCGTAGTTCTAATTGCCAATCCACAGGCGCCTCCCTTAAGCGATGGGTGCGTGTGTGAGGCTCGACATGCACTCTTAAAGCCTGCCTTTTACACCAATGATCTGCTTGGAAAGGTAGTCTGCATTTCCCCCTCCACTAATGGGCAGTAATGCAAGCTCGCTCTGTGCACATTACAGTCTGCCTCCGCCCTAGTGTAAACAATTATTTTAAATAACCCACTAACCCAATAGCTCAAACTTCTGCATACTTATCTCACCTCAAAACCCATGAACCACTCTCTCGCACAGCAAACCGCACGCACTTCACCACATTGCAACAATCAACCCCTTCCCTCCCCCCCCTTTTTTTCCACCTAATTACTGCAGTAGTTGTCTTGATTTACCTTGGTTTCACCATCACCGACCTGTTGCCAATGCCTGGATTTGACTTATGGACACTTGGAGCTTCACCTTCTCAACTCGTACTCAAGGTGGCCCTTTATCATTTGTCTTATGGACACTTTGGGCCTCATTACGGCCATGGTTCTCCCGTAATGAAGGGTGCCGGTACGGGACCGGCACCCTTCATTACGGGACGCCCTATTACGAGGTTCCCTTGCGGGACCCGTAAGGACGCCTGGTAAAACCAGGCGTCCAAAGCGGGTTCCGCGAGGGGACCAGGGAGCTAATAACGGGCCCGTTATTAACAGGCCCGTTATTAGCTCCCTCCCCATTCCAATTGAGCCCTATAGGGGCTTAAATGGGGATGGGTTTTTCCAATGCGGACTTACCGGGTCCTCCATGGTTGGGATAGCCCGGTAAGTCCTCATTGGAGGAACCCGGTACTGGAACCCGGTATGGAGGCAGCCAAATGGCTACCTCCATACTCGTAATGAGACCCTTTGACTCTTGTTGCTTCACCTTTCTCAACTCGTACGCATGGTGGTCCTGTATCATTTGTGCCCACTGTCAGTTTGAATCCTTGCTTACATTCTCTGCTCTCTGCAACTTCTGTGTTTTACTGACCTCTGCAACTGTATTCACTTCCCCTCTGCTTCTTCGCTCCTTTCACTGTTTTATTCTCTGTTCCCTCCTCCGCTCCCTTCTCCTCCTCTCCTCCCTCCCCCCTCCCTCCTTTACTTTTTTCTATGCACTTAATCTATCAGAATTGTCTCTTGACCTAGTATGATAGCATCAGTTTATCTGTCTCCTCCTCTTCCTTTACATGTTTCCTCTGCCTCCTCCCCCCGCACTATCTGAAATGTTGTCAGGCCTAGTACGGTAGTCACCTGTCTGTTTCCATTTTTCTGCCCACACCCTCCCTTCCTTATCTGTATTTAGCACTTGCACTATCTGAAATGTCACCAGGCCGAGTATGATAGTATGATAGTTAATTTCACATTCCTGTTGTTCATGGCCTTATAAGAATGACACTGGCCCTCATTACGACCCTGGCGGTAAGGGGTTTGCGCCAGCGTTAGCTGCGCCGACCCCTTACCGCCAACTACGAGTTCCCATAGCGCCATGGTCACTTTTCCGCCCGCTTTTTGCGGGCGTAAAAATCCATGGCGCTATGGGACCTTGGTGTTAATTACGCCACCGTAATGTACGGTGGCGTAATTAACGCCTTCCCCACTCCCATTGAGCCCTATGGGGCCGAAATGGGAATGGGGAAGGGTAAATGGGTCAATGGGGACTTACCGCCCCGCCGACCTCGGAATGGGGCGGTAAGTCCGCCATCCGCCATGGCGTAAACGGACTTTACGCCATGGCGGAAAAGTCCGCCGATGGCGGAAAAAATCCGCCAGGGTCGTAATGAGGGCCACTGTATTTTCCCTTGTTCCATCCCTTGCCTGAAGCGCTTTGAAACACATTGGGCCTCATTACATGGTAGGCGGTAAGGGGTTAACGGCGCCGGTAGAGCTGCCGGTGCCGTTAACCCCCTACCGCCTCATTACGAGGTCCACTCGCGGGACCCGCTAAGGATGCCTGGTTTTACCAGACATCCTTCGCGGGTCCCACGAGCGGCCCCGCATGCTAACAACGGGCCCATCATTAACGGGCCCATTGTTAGCATGTTCCCCATTCCCATTGAGCCCTATGGGGGCTCAAATGGGAATGGAGATGTACCGGGTCCGGGTTCCCTGAATGGGGAAATACCAAGCCCTCCAAGGTCGGAATGGCCCGGTATTTCCCCATTCAGGGAACCTGGACCTGGTACCCGGTATGGAAGTAGCCATGGCTGCCTCCATGCTTGTAATGAGGCCCATTGTGTATATGCGCTATATAAATAAACCATTATATCATATCACGTAGGTCACACCAACAGCACAGGAGGTCTCACATCGATCCGATATCTGCACCCAAGCTCGGCCCACAGTGAAAATGAACTGAAGCTGCCAACAGGACACCACTCTCTCACTTTCCCAATCCCTCTCCACCCTACTAACGCTCCCACCCCCTAACCCACCTTTTTGTTTGCAGATCTGCCTGAGCGTTTGGGGACCAACTCTGTTGGTGACAGTGCACGGTACAAATACCTTTAACATTTAACATTCTTCTCTGACTTAGGGCCTCATTACGACCCAGGCGGTAAGGGGTTAACGGCGCCGTAAAAGGTGGCGGCGCCGTTAACCCCTTACCGCCTAATTAAGAGGTCCCTTTGCGGGTCCCTACCTTAACGGCTGGTTTTTACCAGCCGTTAAGGATTGGACCCTCAAAGGGACCGTGGAGGAAGTTACGGTACCGCAATTTGCGGTACCGTATCTACCGCCTTCCCCATTTCCATTGAGCCCTATGGGGGCAAAAATGGGAATGGGGAAGGGCCAATGGTGAATGGGGAATTACTGCCCCGCCAACCTTGGAATGGGGCGGTAATTCCGCCATTCACCATGACGGAATCGGTAAAATACCGGCGGCAACCATGGCGCTACTTGCGCCATGGTTACCGCCTGGGTCATAATGACCCCCTTAGCCTCGGAAAGATCACCTCAGAGAGCTTAGCGAGTCAGCGTGTTTCTGCAGCGTGCTTCTCCAGAAACATCTTCCATTGTTTATTGTACCTAAGCCACACATATTATGGGGGCGATTGACATTACCTGCATTCTTGTGGCCGGCACGGTTCCTTTAAGGAATGCTGTTTTGGTGTCTGGTGCTGTCAGAATGTTGGGGAGGGTGGGGTGGAAGGGGGTGAAATGGGGGGGGGTTCGCACCAAAAAATCTTGCACAGGGCGCTGGCAGACCTGGGGCTGGCACAGTGTGACTCTTTGCTTCTCGAGATGACACTTGGGCGGGGAGCAGGAGGTGGCCACATTGGTACTTGGGGGCTCCTACAGGTGAGACCCCTAAGAATGTACTTCATGCATTATTCCTCCTGCGTTTAAGCACTGTAATCATAGCTCTTATTATTGCCCAATGCAATGGCACTCAGTCTGTAAAACTCTGAAAAATGAAGGGCTGAGTCGGCAAGATTTGAACTTCTGAATTGCCGGCTTGCCACATGTCGGAGGCAAGTGCTAAACTCACTGGGCTACTCACCCTGCATGTAAAAACTCCACTCTCACATCCTATCAGCGGGTGACTGACCTGTCTCTATTGTGCTCTGTCACCAGGTTCCCTGAAGCAGGTTGATGCCGGTGGAAACAAGTTTGTATCTGGAGCCAACTCATGGGGTGGCATCTACTGCCTGAGCCAGCCAGCCGTCCTCGCACGCCCACCCCCGCCGGCCTGGGTGAATATCGCGGGCAGCTTGAAGTACTACAGCTGTGGCTCGCTGGGTTGCTGGGGTGCCAACGCCTTGAACGCGATCTACTACCGCTCCGGCACCAGCGCCGCTGCCTGCGCAGGGAGCGGCTGGACCTATGTCGCCGGCAGTCTTGTCATGGTGGAGGCCAGCACAGATGGCAGAGTGTACGGTGTGGACTCCGAGGGGGTCGCCTATCAGAGGTAAGGGCTCGCCAGGTGTGTCTCACCGAGGTCGTGTTTGTTTCTGTCTCCGTGTGCAGCACAGTAACGAGTGATTTCAAAACAGTTTAGAATGATGTTACAGATTAAAGCCAGCATCAATCCGCACTTGATTCCATATAAAATCATATTTTATTGCAATGGAACTGAACCTTTAAGTAAATACAAATTAAAACACAACAGGGGGGCAAATATAATATGTTCTAAAACTGATAGACTCCCGAATGTTAAAACGTGTCAGCCCGGAATGGAAAGTCAGGAGTAAATATTGGCTCAGGAGTATTGGAAGACGAACACGCGGGCTTTAGAAAGGCCAGCACTCCCCAGCACACGCCTCGCGGGCTCCTCGCGGACAAGGCATAACCACAGCAGTCACTTAAGAGGCTAGTTGTAGAGAACATATGGTCTCTCGCGGCGGTCGCGCGTGCTCTCGTGTTTATGTTTCTAATGAGAGCCGCGCGACCGCAGCGAGGACGGCAGTTGGAGCGTGAGGGGGAGCGGCTCGAGTGAGGAGGGCGACGGATGAGCTCCGTGTGAATAAACACACTTTCACGGTAATCTGTGTGGCCTCCCTTCTTCAAGTGGCGACGAGGATTTGGCGAATGCGGAGAGACCAGTTGATGTAGCTGAACTGAAGGATAAATGGGAAAAGGAGTATCCCATGGTGTTTCAGGAAGAACTAGGAGTATTGAAGGGTTTTGAACATGAAATTCAATTAAAGGCAGGGGCCAATCCGAAAGTGCACAGGGTGAGACCAGTACCTCATGGATTGAATGAGAAACTCAAGGATGAAGTGGAGTCGTTACTCCAAAGGGGAATAATAGAGAAGAGTGAAAGCTCGGAATGGCTATCGCCGGTTGTAGTAGCAGCTAAGGCCAATGGAGACATTAGGTTATGTGTGGATCTGAGGGATCTGAATAGAAACATATTAGTGGATAGGCATCCACTACCATTAATAGGTGACCAGCTATCAGTACTGAACAATGCCAAAGTATTTTCGGTTATTGACCTCTCACAAGCATATCATCAGATTCCGTTGAAGGAGGATTGTCAACACCTAACAGCATTCATCACGGTGTTTGGTTCATTTAAATACTGCAGGATGCCATTTGGGCTTGCGTCCGCGGCAGCCGTATTCCAAAGAGTCATGGAGACGGTGTTGAGTGGAGTAAAGAACATTATTGTGTTCCAGGACGATGTGTTGATATATGCTAGTTCTACTGAAGAACATGATGAAGTGTTGAGACAAGGGTTAAGCAGGTTGAGTGAGGCAGGGTTGACGGTGAAGAGGAGCAAGTGTAAGATTGCGGTACATAGTGTGGAATATCTGGGACATGAGATAGATGAGCAAGGGGTGAGGCCTAAAAAGAACTTGGTAGAAGCAGTGAGATGCGCACCTGTACCAAAAGATAAAGAGCAGGTGAAATCATTTCTTGGTTTGGCCGAATATTATCATAGGTTTGTAAAGGATTTTGCTAAAGTATCAGTGCCCCTCAGAATGTTACTCAAAAAAGGAGTAAGGTTTGAATGGTCGGCGGAGTGTGACGTGGCCTTTGAGTGCATTAAGCAAGCAGTGGGTGAAGCACCATCCATAGGTAGGTTTGACCCTAAGGACAAAACGGTTTTGGTAGTAGATGCGAGCATGTTGGGACTGGGTGCGACGTTAGTGCAGTACAACAAGGATAATACTGAGAGAGTAATAGCATTTGCGTCTAGGACGCTGAGAGGGGCAGAGAGCAAATATTCAGTCATTGAAAGAGAAACGTTGGCCATGTTTTGGGCAGTAAATCATTTTAAGTTTTTCTTGTGGGGAAGAGGATTTGTGGTCAGATCGGATCACAAACCCATGGTTCAGATGTTTGAGAGTGGCAGGTGGGCCATGGGTTCTCCAAGAATAAGCAGGTGGGGTCTAGGACTCCAAAATTTTAACTTTGAAGTGAGCTATTTACCAGGGAAGCGGAATGTTGTGGCTGATTGCCTTTCCAGACTGCCTCTTAAGGGTGAACCTATGAGGGACAGAGAGACAGAGGAGGAGTTAGTGGTAGCAGAGGTAAAAAGTGCGGTCAGTAAGGAGGAATGGGTGAAAGAAGAGAATTCTGATTATGATCTCAAGTTAGTCAAAAGTTGGACAGTGAGGGGGTGGCCAGAAAGAAAAAATCTGGATAGTAAGTTCAATACTTGGTGGGAAGTAAAAAATGAGTTAAACCTATGTGAGGATAGGTTAAGGAGGGGGAGGTGCATTGTTCCTCCTCATTCCCTTAGGTCGGTGCTAGTTGAGCTGGCTCATCAGGGGCATCCTGGAGAAGCGGCTATGAAAAGGAAATTGAGGCAGAATTTTTGGTGGCCGGGAATTGACAGGTGTGCAGAAAGGTGCGTCAAGGATTGTATAATTTGCCAAACAAGTGACAAATGCAGAGTGGTGAGAGAGGCTCCGATGATACCAAATGTGGTACCGGACCAGCCGTGGAGCAAGTTAGCAGTGGACATAATGGGTCCGGTGGCGGGTCTGGGAGATGGGTTAAAGTTTGTATTTGTCGTAGTAGATTTTCATTCCAAATGGTTTGAGTGGGAAGCTGTAAAGGAGGTCACGGCAAGGGAATTGATTGGATTCTTAGAAAAGGTATTTCTTAAGGAGGGGGTGCCGGTTGAAATTGTGTCGGATAATGGGGTACAATTTGTGTCAGGAGCAATGAAGAAGTTTCTCACAGGATACAGTATAAAACACACAAGGACTGCTCTGTATAATCCTAAAGCCAATGGACTAGTTGAAAGAGTTAACAGATACATAAAAGGGGGACTGCAGTTGGCCATGAAGTCGAGGCAACCATGGAGGGAAGTATTGAGGATGATGACATGGAATTATGTCACTACGCCACATTCTGTGACGGGAGTGTCTCCATTTGTTTCGATGAAGGGAAGGGAGCCTGGGACAAGGCTTTGTCCAGGATGGCTAGGAATGGCCAAAGTGGTTAATGTTGACAGGAATCCGATTATGAAACTTATTGCATTGAGTCAGGAAAAAAATAAGGAACTGTTTGATGACAGGATGAGGGTGAAAGAACGTGAATGGAAGGTTGGGGAAAAAGTGTATGTCAAAAACCCTAGACTAGTGAACAAGTGTGTGTAAAGTAGATTTCTGGGTCCTAAGAAGATATGTGCAATAAAAGGTAATGTGGTAATTCTGGAAGGTGGAGAAGTGTGGTCGAAAGGAAGGCTGGCGAAGGTGGGTGATGAGGAAAGGAGTGAAGGTGAAAAGCAGGCGAGGAAGGTGGAGGAGGAGAATACGAGATTGAATGAGAAGGTGAAAGGAAGGGTGCCGGATGAGAACATGGGAGAGACAGGTGGGAAGGTCAGAGAAGATGACATTCAGAGGTCAAAGGTCGAAGAAGACTCTTCACGTAGGGCTAGGTCTAAGCCGGTGTGGATGAGGGATTACGAGACTTGACACTGTAGTGCTCACGTCATGATTAAGGAATACATGATGTAGATGGATACTGAGAGTACTCAGGTCGCGCGCAAGCTATGTGCTACTGTTAATTTTTCATTGTATTTTGGTTCAGACAAACTTGCTGATTAATTTTAATTGTTGCTAAATTTTACATTACAGTTATAAGCATTATTAAAAAATATATTTGCCCTGTTTGAGGGGGAAGATGTGTAGAGAACATATGGTCTCTCGCGGCGGTCGCGCGTGCTCTCGTGTTTATGTTTCTAATGAGAGCCGCGCGACCGCAGCGAGGACGGCAGTTGGAGCGTGAGGGGGAGCGGCTCGAATGAGGAGGGCGACGGACGAGCTCCGTGTGAATAAACACACTCACGGTAATCTGTGTGGCCTCCCTTCTTCACTAGTTATCCCCCTGAGAGTCCCTACACAGCGCATTCCTTTGCTACAGCAGTCACGTCCCGGGCAGTGGCCTTCTCCCAGAAGCCAGCTCCTAGGCTGGGAACTGCTGCGGCAGCCCCCTGACAGATAGGACACACTGTTGCTACATAGAGCAGTCTGCTTTGCTGACACGTCATCAGCCACGCCCAAGAATGATCATCGTTGCACCAGTCGCCTGCCAGAAAGGCAACTCCTCACACACAGAACTTGGCTATAACGGTCATCTCTGAGCCAGGAGAAGCCCCTCAGCTGTCTCTTCGCAAGGCATAGGCGCAGCAGTCACGCCTCAGACAGAAATCCCCCGTCACCTGACAAAGGCAAGCTGTCACACTCATCTGTCAGACAGGTGATGCCACTTGGAGTCATCTCACTGACCCGGTATAGCTGAAACTGTCATTTAATAGCTGACGGGTCTGGTGGGTGGTCCGCTCACATACGCCATCCAAGCGTCTTTCGTGGGCTTCCCATAACGTGCTTGTCCCCTACTAGCCAACGTCTGGTCGGCTCTTTTTCTCAACCCACCTCGCCCCTTTGAAACTTTCCTCACCAACATGTCGCCATCTTGAACAGGACCACACGAAGTTAAGAAAAGCCCAGCAGGCTGATCTGTTCTTTGCTGCATACGGACATCACGTGTCATGCTCTTATTGGTTCTTCCTTTCTTCAGCTCCAATACTCAAGCGACCCGCCGGTGGTAGTGAGAGCCAAACAAACCCCCCAAAGAAAAGACTCTAAATATACAAGCACCCATCAGAAAAATCAGCCATCATGCTGTTTCTGCCCTGAAGTGATGTAATGTAAAGCGGTCTTCTATAGCACACTTTTGCCCTTTAGGTGTCCTTGCGTGTAGCACAGCAAAAAAAACACGGGGCACTGCAGAGGTCGGTTGTTAACGGAATAGAAGGAAAGGTGGGTGTGAAGACTTAAGTGTTCATGCATGCCAGCCAAAGGTACCAGTGTTCTGAGTGTTGGTATAAAGCTGGGTGGTTAGTGATCGGGACACTTTGGAGTGTGTTTCATCCACAAGGTAAAGGTCAAGATCACTCACTTTGATAGTCAGCATTGCGAGACCAGCTTAGCCACTTAGGTGGAGGAGTGTGTGCTAGGACTAGAGAAGTGAGCAGTGCCATTGCTCCATTAGCGTGGTGAGACCGGCTTAGCCACTTAGGTGGAGGAGTGTGTGCTAGGAATAGAGAAGTGAGCAGTGGTGTTGCTCCATTAGCGTGGTGAGACCGGTTTAGCCACTTAGGTGGAGGAGTGTGTGTTCTAGGACTAGAGAAGTGAAAAGTGGTGTTGCTCCGTTAGCGTGGTATGTTTGCAGGCAGCTCACTGCCATGTGCGAGGGCGGATTGCGTGAGGGTTGCAAGGCGGTCAGAGATGGAAGTGTGAGAGGGTTAGTTGGGGAAAGGAGAGGGATTGGATCAGCAAAAATGTGTCCCTTGGTTCCAAATTATTGTTCAAGTTGCTCAGAACAATTAGACTATTTGTCTCTGGATGGAGAGTACTGACTGTTCTGATTCCGTTTAAAGAGTCCAACCCCCCACACGTCTTGACTGAAGCCTTGTGTGCAGGCACATAGTATGTTGGTGAGAGTATGGACCGAAGGTTCCACTTGGAAGATGCCTCTAGGAATCAGAGGTCTGTTTGTCGTTGTTGGTCTGTGGTCTTTGGGTTTGGTTGGGTCTTTTAGGAATGACGTGCTCGTGTGCCATTTGGAGAGCCAGGTTTTCAGAGATGTCTCATGGACAGATCATTTTCCTCTTAGAGAAGTCATCTGGGGGAAGAGTTGAAGAGGTTTGTATGGAGAAAGGAACAAGCCAATCCTCTGTTGAGTTCCCAAATGGCAGTTACTAAAGCCGGGTTTGTTACTGGACCGTAGTTTGGATTTGCTTTTAGTAGTTGAATTTCCTGTTGGCGGCTTCTGGTCTCCCCTCGTGTGAGGTGTGATGGGCAAAGCATAGGGATTAACATTCAGTCCTCCAGTTGATCAGGAGCCAGTCGAGCGTTTTTGGGCATGCAGGGTGATGTATTTGTGTCTTTGAAGTCTCAGAAGGCATCTGGCAGCCTTGGTTCAGACTCTTTGTATTGTCTTCAACATGCGGTACTGGCGTGATCTACTCTTAGGAGTGCTAGAACAATAATGATCATGGTTCCATGTGTGGAGGTCAAATAAGTCATTTTGCGATGGATCGCTTGGAATTGGAAGATGCAGCTTCTTACAATGACTTTAAGCTCTGGCTCCAGTGTGAGTCTACTGGCCATGAGAAGTCAGAGGTTTTGACCGGTGTCGTTTAGCTGTGTGCAGGTTCCAGTTTCTTCAGGCCAAGTAATTGCAGAGGTTTCAGGATTGCCATGCAACAAATGATCAGTTCTGTTTGGCAGGTTTGAGTTTCACTCTGTTTTTGTCATGCATGTGTTACCCTGTGTAAGGCGTGTGTGCTAAGATCTTGTTTGCTTGATGTGGAGTTGTCTGTGAGCTTGTAGATGGTTTGGGAATTGCCTGTGCAGTTGAACCATTTACGGTGTTAGTAAAAAAACAAGCTCTAAGAGGGGCTTATGTACATGTTGCAGAGGTTACTGCCCTGTCAGTGAGCAAGGGTGTGACCGAGAAAAGTGATGCTCCTATTAATTGATACCCTCCATTCTTTTCAGCAGAGGTTCGTGGCTGACTGTGTTGAATGTGGCTGCAATGTCCAGTAGGATGAGTCCACTTCTTGAGTTAGTATCAGCATTGCTTTTTAAGTGCACCCCGTATCAAGGGGAATACAGATCATGTTCCCTCGTTGATCAGGATCAGTGTTGTGACTTATGAAAGAAGTTGCTTTCCATGTGTTTCTGAATCTGTTGGTATATACACTTCAAGGATCTTTGCAGGTACGGGTGTATTGGAGCTTGGTCGGTAGTTTGCTCGGTCATTGTTGTCCGTCTTGTCTTTCTTCTTGCTAAAATATGGCTTTAGGCCGTCCTGAGTGGCAACCAAAACATAGAACAGGTTTCTTGGCCCTGTTCCTTTTCAGTCGAGAAACTAGGCCAGGTGTGCCACGAGTAATGGTACGGTTTGCTGGAGTTGTATTGTGGCTTGGGAGGTAGGGGACAGCCAGGATAGGAGGCTGAAAGTGACCTACTTTCAGGCAAATGTGGGCAAACGTGGGGTGCAGGAAGACTGACAAAGCTGCTCACCTGTGAGATCCTGTGACAATCCTGCATAATCAACGAATTGGTTCAAACTATCATTAATTACATTCTCTTAAAGTACTTTAAGCATCTACCTATAAAACATCAAATATGGGTGCCAGGGAGAGAATCACAGATTATCCAGCACGGAGAATCTCCAAGGTTTAATATGCTGTTAAACTCTTCCAAGAGGCCAGGATCATGCCAGAAGCAGGGACAAGGATCCAGAATATTATTCGGGTGCAGCGGGGCAGTGCGAGTTCTATCCAGGCTTAAGACACGTGCTACAGGTGACTTCCTATGAGTGCCTGGATACTGCCCCTGGGTGGTAGCGGTGTGTGGTATAAATCAACATAACATAACATTTGTATTGGACTGGTCATCTGCCAGTGCTGAAGATATCTCATTGTGATCTCCATGATTAAAACGTCCCGCAATATATGATTGTTCTGTGACATAAGCTTCCATGACAACAAATTCCTCAATGTGTCCTTCTCAGCTCACTATCCCCCCGCACCTTGTGCTTATGGAAAAATAGGATGCAACGGACCTGCTAACAATCTGAAACTACTGGCAAAAGCAGCGCACCATTTTTATAATTGCTTTAGCGTGTCTGTGCCTTTGCAGAAAGGGACCAACTTTACACAGATCCGGCCAATCACACCTCAAAAGCATCAGTCTCACCTGAACTACTGGGACATGACCCCATTGCGCAAGACACCACGCTACCCCAAGCGCATTTTGGGGCTGTGAGTTCTCTCAAGCAGAAGGTCAAGACTGCTCCTTTTGGGGCATGATTAATCACACCACAGAGCTGAGCAGAATTGAGCTGGTGGGCTGAGTAGGTACATGAAATGCTATCCAATTATTTTGCTGTCACCTCTGTTTATGAGCGTTTATCTGACCTAGGGAATCTTTAATCGCTGGCCGTCTTAAACCTCAAAGACTGATCACTTCCCCATCCGTCAATTGATAACTGATAAGATCCACACACTAGGTATTGTTGCATAGACACCATTCACAAGTCAGTTGATTTAAATTTGAGAAGTAATGATCAGCAACTTTTTCTGATAGCACCTTGGACTTTTGTGTTTCAGGGACGGCATCACCGCCATCAACCCCATGGGGACCAAGTGGACGGCCCTTGACTTCTGCTCCAAAATTCAGCACGTGAGCTTTGATTCTGGATTCCTCTGGCTTATCAACCAAAACGGGAACATCTACAAGTGCCAAGATTCAATCAATGATAACAGCGTCCTCTGAGCATGGAACTCTGCGCAGGGTGTCAGCTGCCAACCATTCAACACATGGTCTACAACTGGGGGATACAGAGGGCCACTGGGGGATGCACTAGTCTGTGGTCAAAACCAGGACAGCACAACACTTTCCCCGGAAATATTGTGTCTTGCCATTGGATCCTTTACTGTTGGGAAAGAGTTGCAGTTTCTTGCTTTTTTATGCTAATATCCTTTCTATGCCTTTAGAAAAATGTGCTTCTATATTGCAAATTAAAACGCAAAAGTTCTTTGTAACAGATTGGGCTTTTTTATACTTTCTCTCACAATGCACTTCCATCACTGCAACTGTTTTAAAAAGTGATATCTGTTTTAAATAAGGTACAATTGCAAACCAACTTTCAATTGCTAAGTGTACTTTTCGCATATACTCAGTGAATGCCCCTTGGCTGATGCCCAGGCGATGAGGAAACATTCTTTGCAGAGATAAGGGCACAGCTCGTGCTGCACAGATGTGAGTAGATGCAAATCTGCGGTGGGCCATTTCCTGTGCAGAAGCAAGGTCATTTCCTGTCATCGCCCAGAAGCAGGGTCATTCTCCTCACATGGTGAGGCCAGATCAGGTGAAGAGGGATGTCCATGTCCTGTAAAGAGGGATATCCATGTCTTTTGCAGACCGGCGGCCATCCTCTACACTCTGGTTTGGCCATGTTCTTAACAGAGGTAAGAACATGTTCAGTGCAGAAATAAGGCCAGATCAGGTGCAGAGGTAAGGGCCTTTCTTTTAAAGAGTACCGGCATTGCCATGTGCAGTGGGCGGCCATCTTCTGTACAATTGGGTGTCAATGGCATCGGGTGCAGAGGAAAGGCCCTCTCCAGTGTACGGGAGAGGCCATGTCCTATACGGACATCCTGCTGTGTTCCATGCAGAGGGGAGGCCATGTTCTATGAAGGGGTAGGTCTGGGCCCCATGCAGAGGTGAGGTTGAATCCTTTGCAAAGGTGGGGCTGCATCCTGTGTGCAAATCCGAGGACCATCGCTCATTGGCTGAACGTACCTGCAGCACCAGACTAGAGATCCATTCCGTACGCTTTTTGTTGTGTTAGCTAAGCCTCTCCACTAACCTACCTGCTAGCTAACTCATCCTGTCCTTCACTTCCTGAACTTTGTCAAAAACATTTCTTCTAAGGCTACTACATAGTGTGTGTTGCCTGTATACAGTAAGTTTACCCCAGCCTGTCAGACCATTGCAAATACCTCCCCCTTGACGCCTTGATGGGCTAGACCTCCCGTCCCCCGCGCACCAGGCTAACATAACTTCCCTATTTAGTTAGTAATCTTTTTCTTTGTTCTCTCCATGGCCATCCTGTTCCTTGCCCCTCTCCAAACCCTATCTGGAACAAACATTGTCAACACTACGCTTGGCAATGACCCCTGCTTTGCATCAGCATCGAGACCGCCTTCATTTGGTGCCACAACATTCTATCAGATCACTGCACCATGCCATCTTTGTACACCCAACCACAGTTGCCGACCGAAAGATAGTCTTACTACGTGCTGGCCAACCCATTGACCAAGATCCAAATTTCTTAGAGCTGCCCTTACTTGCTCTCTTTGGAATCCGTGTCAACAAATAAGAGTGGGCAGAAGGGAAGAGATTAATGTCTGACGGAAATCTTAGTTCTCCCCATCCTTACCCTTTGTGTGCACATATCACTTGGGGCACCTTTGTATTTGTATTTATTTGAAAAACAGGGATGTAAATTTCGATCAGGAATGACTTACAACATCACATTAACAGTTGAGAGAGGCCTTCCCATAAAGTGTGCTTGTAAAATAGCATAACGATGAGAACAATTATCACAGTTGGGGAATAATATCAGCGTGCTTGGGCACTCTGTATCCCCTGGTCAATAGTGTAAGCGATCGGCAGCAATCTAGTTAAGATAGGTGATGCCCCACACCTAATATGAAAACAAGAAACTATAAATCCTTAAAAGAATTGATTGCGCTTGATCTAAATGTGATTATTGACAGTAATAAGAACACCTTGTTGTAGTCTTAAATATTTATTCACACATTTTAGAGAGCATCATGGAGCTCTAGAAGTCATTCTATACAAAGTCTGCTCTTCTGCCCTTTGTAAGATATAGTCAACATGTGTTTCGACCCATCAGTCTTTATCAAGACTATCTCACAAGTATTCCATAAATAAATTAAGGATTGTTCTGTGTTTGCAACAATGGTGTCTTATATATTTGATGAGTAGCATCTATTGTGTTGAGAGCTTTTCCTGTTGCTCAAGTGCAATTAGCCAGTGGTTGCTGTGTTCTATCTTTCAATAACGTTCTTGAGAACAATTGCGGCACGCTAGATTAATCGCAGCATGCCGAGTATGCTACGCCCTAAAATGGGTAGCGCAATGTTATTGAAAGATAGAACACAGTAATTAGATCACAGACTAATTACTCTTGAGCAATAGGACAAGCTCTCAACTCAGTAGATGCTACTCATCAAATATATAAGACAACATCGTTACGAACACAGAGAAATTCTTATTTTATTTTATGGAATACTTTAAAAATGAGAACAGGTGGTGAGCCAGTTTATGAGTGTGTAAAAAAAAGTGGGGCATATCCCAGGTAAAAAAACAAAAAAATACATAAATATGTATATGAAAACAGGTGATTTACAAAGGTAACACCTTCATTTCCATTTCTCCTTCTCGTATTTCTTCTGTAGCGCTGAAGCCAGCAATAGCACCCTATGTTGCCGTGAATGTATCCCTCATATAACTCTAGATAGCAAAGTGCGCCCAGGAGGTGGTAGGGGGGGATTTCCCATAATCCCTTCTATTCCCCGCATGTCCTGAGTTGTCAGTTCAAACCTCTTCCAATCAATAGCAACATCTAGATAGGGACGGAGAGTTAAAGACCACATCTCCCATATTGCATCACATTATCAGTCACAAAACCCAAAGTGGCTACTAAATCACTCACACTGGGTTCGAACATGGAAAATCTTAAGCAACCCTATGAGGCCAGAAGAGAACCAGATTACACTTTCCCCACTCCGAACCAGCGAAGTATACATTAGTTAGCCACATCATTTCACAAAACCCATATTTCGGTTCACACTACAGATCCTACAATGCAACAGTCTCACAATAAAAAAACTGGACTGGAATTCACATAGGTTTCAGGTTTTCCCAAAAACACAGGTGCACACCCTAGCTCCCACTCACTACCAAACCTGTGGCACATGTCATTCTCAAAATGTATCATGTGCCTAGAAAGAAATCCAAACTGGATTTGCAGAGTTAGTATTAAAAATAAACAGCCGGGTGGAGGAAATTGTTCAGGACCACGAGGATCTGAGAGGAACCTTAACAAACACCGTCTTAGAGTTCTCCAAGAGACTTTAGAACATCCTAAACCAGACCACAATATAGGAGAGTGCAAACTGCAGGCAGCAGGCACAGGACCGTTCCCAGCGTGTGTGCAGCCAATCACACAACTCCTAGACAACCCAGCAAGGAAGTCTCCAGGCTCCTGCTCAGAGCGAAACAAGGAGGGCCCCTCTCTATCCTTCTCCATGAAAAATCATTTTCTACACTTGCCCACAGCTAAAGTTTTCAGGAGGTGGATAGACTTTCAAACAACTACAGTTTCTAAAACTAAATCATTTGAGGAGACAGGTCAGGGACCCTAGCAAACCCTTATAAACATCCTTAAATTCCCAGGAATCCAGGTGGGGAGAAAAGCAAGCCATCTGAAAGAATCCATTCCAGGTACTAACCGGAAATCCAAGATGGCCGGCCTAACAAAACGTTTGCTCCTGCTTACCTGTCAGTCAATTGGAGAATGGAGACTGGCCATTGTACAAACAGCTAACCTCTACTCATGGATGAAAAGACAGCAGGACCTCCCAGGGTTTGTCACAGACGTGGAGGAGATAGACATGCTTTTCACCAGTCCCTGGACATAAGGGGAGATTGCTGATTGAATGAAAACTGCTGCATGGATGAAGGAAGTGCAAGCTTGGAAGGCTTGTGAGATGGGACTAGGGGATGCTAATACCCAGAAGAGAAGTTGAGCACTTCCCAAGTTCCCGTGGTAAAAGTAGAGCCGGTGCCTGAGGTGCTCCACCAGTAACCCCTGGGATGGTGAAACCGAGGAATCAGACCTGTGGCAGGAGTGTGACATAATATTGTCTGCTTGAAGATGCTCTGTAAAGAGAGGTACGAGAAATACCCATTCAAACTTAAGTCAACACTGAGACGTCTGGCAGAGGTATATGAGAGACCTGAACTGTGTACACAGAGAGGCCTACCACAGGTCTATGAGCAACCTAGCTTGAAGCTTGAGAAACCCAAGGTCTGTAAAAGACCTGAACTGAAGCTTAAGAAACTAAACTAAGAGACCTGAATGTAAGCTTAAGAAACCTAAGGTCTGTAAAAGTCCTGAACTGAAGCTTAAGAAACTAAAGGTCTGTAAGAGGCCTGAATTGAAGCTGAAGAAACCCAGGGTCTGTAAAAGACCTGAATTGAAGCTTAAGCCTAATACCCTTGGGTCTGGTGCGCGTTATAAATAAATAAACAAACAAACCTAAGGTCTGTAAAAGACCTGAATTGAAGCTTAAAAAACCCAAGCTCTGTAAGAGACCTGAATTGAAGCTGAAGAAACCCATTGTCTGTAAAAGACCTAAATTGAAGCTTAAGAAACCCAAGGACTCTAAGAGACCTGAATTGAATCAAGATAAACCCGAGTTCTGGAAGCTGCCTAAATTGAAGGTTTTAAAACCTGAGATCTGGGAGAGACCTGGACTGTATCCTGAGAAACCTTGTTGTTTCAGAGAGACATATCGTGAACCCTCCTAGGCTGAGATGCAGCCTGAAAAGGGAGAAGTTAACAACCTGAGAGAGGTCTTGCAAGATGTTTTGAAAGCAAGAAGACTGGCTGTCATGATCACTGCTTCCAAGGGGCTAGGACCAGCCCAACGTCCTTGGAAGCAGGCCTCTAACCTTCATCCTAGGCACCAGCCGGTCCCCATTGGGACCTTTTAGACCCTGTCCTGGTGCCGGTGGCACCAGGTTCATCAAAATCACTGGTCCCGGCACTGGAAGCGCCGAACTCATAACATGTATAAAGATGCTTGGGTGGACTTACCTGCAGCAGACCATGCTGCTTACTTACCAGCCATATGGGAATCCTCTACGAGCCGGGACTAGTTTCTTACCTGGGTGGGGCAGGCTCCACTCCCTGGATACAACACTGGAACTCTTCTAGAACAGGAACTCTTTTCTTTCCTGGGCGAGGCAGTGGAGGAAGACGCCTCATCACTCCAAGGCTATTTAAACCACACCCGATTGATGCAACGTGCTTCGCGTTATTCTGCATCTGCAGCAGAACGCTCACCGTGTCGGTTCCAGTCTTCATTCTTCCGATCCTGAACCTGTGAGAACAAAAGCTTACCTTTCTTGTATCCAGCCTTCAGAAGCACCTGCAAAGACAAAGAAACAACAGGTTAGCACAGCAACCCTCACTCGCAGCGCTTTCCTCACCTGATCCATCGGCAGTTACCAACTCTTTGCGCTGCTCCTCCGCCATTATAAAAGCCTGTGAAGACAAAAGCATAATTATTCCTGTGGGGAATTTACTTACCGGCACCCTTCGAATTCCGGTTTTCTTCAACGCTGCATTCCTGCACCTGAAAGAGAAAAGGAGAGACATTAGGCAGGCTATTTACTCACGCGCCATCGCGCCCTCCACAATTAGGCGCCTGCAAATACCCCGGCGTTTTCCAGAGTCTCTTCAGCATCCGAACTCATACCTGCAAAAGAAAAGAGACAGTTGGAGTGCATTTCGAAAGCAGGCAACAGGCACTTACTTACGCACTCCCAAGCACTTCATTCCTATGCGCTGGCTCGAACTCCAGCTCTCTTCAAACCACCATCTTCCGCCTCAAGAGCCCTGCAAGACAAAGGCACCATTTGAAAAGAACATTATACAGAGCCCTATTCCATACTAACGTGCCCACGCACCTAAAGACTGTAAGGACATTCAAGGTGCCCGGAAACTCACCGTTCGTGCAGTTAACGACGGTTAGCAATCCTCTGAAGTCAAGAGGCCTACGTTTCAACCCAGTGAAGGAACTGGTAACGGCACCCTGCACCAGACGCAGATGGAGAGTCCAGCATTCACCTATCTAAGGTGAGCACGTTGACCTTGGGGCTCCACGGAAAAGTGAGAGGGGGAGAGAGAGAGACACCCGACAATCCCAGGTCATTAACCCCATATTCTTTCACCTGCAGACATCTTACTCTTCGAGTTAGACACACCGTGCGAAGAGGCCCAGCCCCGGAAGCCAATCGAGTCCTGCACTTCACTTTTCAAGATACAGTTACCACCCTGCCAAGACCAGCGCCTCCGTGGGAATCAGGTGAGCGTTACACTGGCAGAGGGCCCAGAAGGGGAGCCGCCCTGGTACAGCCGCCCCGGGGAACTTGGCTGTTTTGTTGTTTAGTATAGGGTTGGACACTTAAAGACTGCAGTGCGAAACTTTCTGTTGGACACATCTGTAAACATTGTTTTGTAAACTAGTGTCTCCGTGGAGCGACAAGGAGTCTTAAGACTAGGTTTAAGATTTGTATGATTTGGAGAAACGCCACTGGAGTTGTTGGGCACCTGAGAAAGGCCCCACTTGGCGTTGTGCCATCCCTGACACTGTTTTCATTAGGAACGCCCTTATTGCTAGAACCTCACACAGTTCTTGTAGACGTTCATCCAACTCCTACCCCTCTTACAATCTCAAACTAAAAGTTGTTAAAACATTACCACATTGTCTCTGTGTCTTTCGCATAACCATGTGGAAGGCTGTCACTCACACAACCAACTGGAAGGAATGTGTCTTGAACTCATTTCTCTCCAACCCCAGCCACTCAAGTCCCTACTGCAGTGCCACAATAACTGTCCAGCTCTGACCCTTCTGTGACCCTGTTACCATCCCTACAGCCTCTAGTCGTCTGGTTCATCATGTCCTTATCTCACAAAACATTCTCACTGAATTACCTCTAAACCTTACTTTCCTGACAAGGCCTTAAAAATATTCCCGTAAAAATGTCTGCCACACCACTACCACCTTGCATGAAAAAATCTAATTCCCCACAACTGCACAAAGCCATCCAATAACTGCCAGGACTCCCTACTTCATACAAATGAGAAGCAATCCCAATAGTACAGAACTGTGTCCTTGCCTGTCCTCTAGCACAGCCCCCAATCCAAATGTGTACTGCAAAATTAAAACCGCGAGCGGGACACGAACCACCACATCAGCAAAGCCCTGGCTGCGCAAAGCATGCCCAAATCTTTATCCCTAGCCACCACAGAAATCTTCTAAATGGATAGTAAATCCGATTCATGCATGCTCCCTGACTGCAGCTGTGTACCATAGAAACCGCGTGATCTACACTGGCATACACCAGACTAAAATCCACCAGGGCTCTCCTGTCCCCTGCAGCCAAGACAATTTGTGAATCAACCTACACTCCCCTTGGTCCTTCGTTGCCCCGCCCGCATGGTGGCAGATTGTCGTCTTCCAAAGGCTCATCCGCAAAAGCAGCCACCATGTGGCTTACACATGCTTCTTTCTACAGCTTCACTCTCGCCACTTCGAGCCTTTCCTTAGATCAACTCAGATTACACAGCAAACAAGCATTTGTGGACTTTAGTAGCCCAGGTGGAACCCTGCTGAAATCCATCCCCTGTCTGGACATGCGTGTGGTCTCATGCAGAAGGGATGTGATCTAGACGTTTGGGCTGGACTGCCCCATTTGGGGTGGGACCGAGCCTGATTTGCATAAGGTCTTCCCCCTTCTGTAATGGCTTGGCACGCTGAAGAACTGGTCTGGAAGGTTGTCCAGAGATGTGCCTGTGGTTATGATTAATTCAAAACCGTCCACCCATCACCTTTTTGTTTTGCTGAAATCCATCCCCTAACAGCTGTGGCCCCTGCCTACCTGGGTAAAACTCCTGGCATCTGCTAACTCCTCCACCATGAGTAGTATAGGCACCTTTGCCATCAACATCACTGCGAGTACCCGGAGTTCCTCTTGACCTGTCCCCAAGTCCTGCCCAAACCTCCCGATTGCAACGGAACACCAGGGAACATGTGGGAGCCCCACCTTAGTTGCACTCATGCCTGAATTCACAATTGTGTCTGCTTCACATTAATTATAGGCCCATCAGAACCATGGCTGTTTCCCATATTGACTCCATCCCACCCCTTCCCAGAATGGACCAGTTACGGGGGCTGGAGTCCCCTCGCCTTGTGAGCATCGTTTGCAGATCTCGTAGGCGCCATCCAGTGCAATAACGTATCCATGTACGACTCCTCTCGCCCTATCCTGGCCCAGAACTCTCCATACCACGTGTGCCAAGCACCAGAAATGTACCAGTGCTTTGTGAATAATGTCCAAATGCCTAAAAAGGGCAAACGACCTGTCTGGAAAGCGCCCACAGTAAACGCTGTCTCTGTGGGGGAACCCAGATGGGACATTATCAAGGCGCACACTGGGGGACCTTTGTTCGAGAGAATACTCGGCCAAGATACCCGGGCTTAGATAGTTTATCGTGCCCTATCGATGGTCCCGCACACCTCGCGTTTCCTCCAACCTGAGTCTATGGAAGGCAATCATAAAAAAAGGTCTGCGCACTCTTAAAGGAAACACGTTGGGATCCCAGGGGGGAGGTTGAATTACACAAGAAAGACATCGTGGGCACTCTGCTATTACTTGCTACGCACAAGCACAGGATTTTAAATTGTGAGTGATGGAAACTACTGAGTGGCCCTGGCTTACCTGACTTAGATTTTATTTATTTATTTGTGCTTTAGTTCATTTAAACTTTACACAAACATATTCAAGGGAAGAAAACACAATGTCCATAAGAGTAAGAAACTAAACAAATCAATCACTGTAAATACACTTCATACAATGTACTCTCCTAAATTAAAATACACACACATCCATTTAAAAGAGTAAAAAGAAAGAAGAGGAGGGAAAAGATAAATGGAAACAATGAGCTTAAGGCGGTACAACATGGTCACTGGTGCATAGGGCTCGTTACAGGGCAATTGTCAGCATCATTACTCCCCAAAGTATTTTTCCATTCTTTGCCATATGTGGAGCAAAGCCAGGTGAGTTGCTACAAAGCCAGTATTTAGACAGTAGTTCCAGAATTAAGTCGTCTTGTCTCATAACTATGGACCAAGTTGCCTAGGGTTTGGTCGTCAAATAAAGAGGCCCCAATCTGGGGCACTCCGAAAAGACACATCTCCCTGATTCCATATTCCCATGGCATTTGCATACCCTACAGTAATTGGTTTATCCTCATCAAAAGGCGCAACTTACGCATCCAGAAACGGGGACATTGAACGAGGTATCGCTGAGGTTTCAGGAAAAGGAGAGACACTGTGCCAACAGGTGGATAATTACTCAATGTCTCCAAGTGCGAGTAATTGTTGGTCCAGTCCCACCTTGTTAACCTTCTAAGAAAGGCATTCCTCACAGCTTCGAATTTGTGGCCCTGTGTAAAATCTGGGAACCAATCTAGCATACAGAGTAGTTCATTATTCAGCTTTAGGAATTTAGGCTTATTACCATGGGTTTCTAGGCCAAGGCCACCACCAATCACTGCCAATAATGGGCACGTAGGTTTTAATTGATATGATATATTTGATTTATAGCGCGCCTATACACAAGTGTTTCAAGGTGCAACGAGGCAAGGGAGGGGAACAAGACAACACATTTACTAGGCCCAGTGACATTGAGATCGTGCAAGTGCATGGGAAAGGGAGGGGAGAAGTGCCAGGGGAAGGGGAAGAGGAGCAAGTGCAAGACATAGGATCAAACATTGAAAAACAAGAAGTGTGGCCATTAAGTGCAGAAAACAAGTGATAGAAAGGGCCAGTATGGGGGATTGTAGGGTTTCAGATACAACCCCAAGCGCGGGCTTGCAAGTGGTCAGTGCAGGTGTGCAACTGGGAGGGCAGGAACCTGGGCCCGTGGTGCATAGGGTAGCCAGGTAACCAGTGCAGTATAAGACAGGAGATCAGCAGGGTAGCCGAAGAGAGAAGGAAGAAGCAAAGAGGAAAGTCTTGAGCTGCTTCCGGAACCGGAGATGGTTCTGCTCAAGTTTCAGAAAGGCATGGAGGCTGTTCCAGAGGGAGGCGGCAGCCGAAGAGAGAAATCTGCCACCAACTCATTGCTTTGAACAGCGACCGACCTGCAAGGAGTTGGAGGTGAAGGAGCGAAGTACACGAATGGGAAGATACTTGAAAGTTGGAGATATTTTGGTCCCAGGCCCCAGTAGGCCTTGTGGACAATGCAAAGGGTCTTGCAATTGATCCTTGCAGCCACTGGGAGCCAATGGAGAGATTTCAGTGCTGGAGAGATACCATCCCTGGGCTTGAGGGCAAGGCCAAGTGTCGCAGTTCTGTTCTGGATGAGTTACAGAGGATGGAGAGTAGAGACAGGCACGTTTAAAAGCAGGCTGTTACAGTAGTCAAGCCTAGAGAGAAAAAGGGCTCTAGATACAGTGAGCTTCTGGGGGAAGGAGAGAGAAGGAAGAATACCTCTGAGGAGGTGAAGTTGGTAGTTCAACTTCTTAGAGACATCAGAAATATGAGGAGAGAAGGAGAGAGAGGAGTCAAAATATCCCCAAGGTTCTTAGCCTGAGAGGTAGGAGTAGGAGGAGGGCCAAGGGAGGCCATCCAGAGAGTAGCAGGAAATAGGGGTACGGGTGTGCCAATGAGGAGGATCTCAGTCTTGCTTGCATTCAGGCAGAGATCATTGGTGGCGCACCACTCCTGGATTGCAGTCAGACAATCAGGGATGAGAGAGGGAGAAGAGGTGGCAGAGGGGAGCCCGAAGGCGAGCTGGGTGTCATCCACATAACACTGGAAATTGGAGCAGAGAGCAGCAGTGCAGTGGGTGAGAGGTGCCAGGTATTGGTTAAACAACCAGGAAGAAAGGTTAGACCCCTGGGGAACACCACAGGTAGAGAGAGAGATAGAGGAGAGGAAGGACCAAAGTTGTACATGTACAGGGTCAGTCAGAGAGGAAAGAAGACAGGCCAGAGCCTGATTAGTGATACCCAGGTTTTCACAGAGCCAGTTGAGCAGGATGGCATGGTTGACTGTATCAAAAGCAGAAGAGAGATTGAGTAGGAGGAGGACAGAGGGAAGATTAGTACCAAGGTTAGAGAGTAGGTCTTCGCGGATGTTCAGGAGAGCAGTTTCTGTGCTTCTGGCTGCTCTGAAGCCAGACTGATGGTCACGGAGACAACCAACAGATTTGGTGTGGAGATTAAACTGGGAGATGGACAGTTTTTACAGATTTTTGCCCAGGAAGGTTGTAATAGAGATCAGGTGATAGTAAGCCGGAAGGGAGGGGTCGGCTGAGGGTTTCTTGAGAAAAGGGTGCACAAGAGAGTGCTTCAGGGGGAGGCAAAGGTCCTGGAGGCGGAAGAGTGGTTGCAGAAGTTAGCCAGGGCTGGGGCGAGGGTGTCAATGTGGTCCTTGATGGTTTTGGAGGAACAGGGAAGAACCTGTTGAGAAGAGGTTTTCATAGATCGAACTTGTCGTGAAACCTCGTCAGGGGAGAAGAGAGGAAAGGCAGAGAAAGGACGGGGGGTGGCTGCAGGGGGCCCGTAGGAAGAGGAGAGAGTGGGGGGGAGAGGCAGGAGACACGAGAGAGAGGACAGGATGTCCTGAGTTTCAGAGATGAAATGTTAGATGCCGAGAAACGTGGGCTTGGATGTGAGCTCTTTTCTTAGTGAGGACAGAGAGTCGATATTGCCTTTGGAGCAGGCGGCAGGCCAGTTTGTCAGTGGATGTACAAGATGCCAACCATTTCCTCTCAACCACCCTACACTTGCGCTTAAGGGTGACGAGGTCTGAGTCGTACCAGCAGTTGTATTTGGTTTTAGGCTTCATGCGGATCCTCATGACAGGGGAAAGTACATCGAAAGTGTCCGAGATGGCCAAGTGGAGCATGGAAAGGGCTGTGTCAGGATGTGAGTCAGCCAGAGGTGCAGTGGGGGAGAGAAAGATGTAGCGAAAGCCTCAACTGACACATGCTTCATGGGTCGAATGACAGAGAAGGTGTGTGGCAGTGTGGGGGTAGGCATGGACTGAGGGGTAGAGTGTCATGATCTCTGCTTCCAAAAGATCAGGACTTGCCCGACTCCCTTGGAAGCAGACCCATAACCCCGGTTCCGAGTGCCAGCCAGTCCCAATTGGGACCTTTTGGACCCTGTCCTGGCGCCAGTGGCACCAGGCTCATAAAGATGCCCAGTCCCAGCGCTGGAAGCGCCGGGCTCATAATGCTTGGGTGGACTTACCTGCAGCAGACCATGCTGCTTACTTACCTGCCAGTTGAACCCCTGATCCTCTTCTGTTTGGGACTACTTTTCCTGTTGGGTGGGGCAGGAGCCACTCCCTAGGTTCAGAACACTGGAACTCTTCTGGAAAGCAGGAACTCTTTTCTTACCTAGGCGTGGCTGTGGAAGGAGACACCTAAGCACTACAGGAGGCTATTTAAACCACACCCGATGGATGAATCTTGCTTTGCGTTATTCTGCATTCTCTGCAGCAGAACGCTCATCGTGTCTTCTGCTTCTGATCCTGGGCCTAAGGGAACAAAGGCTTACCATCCTGGAATCCAGTCTTCAGCAGCACCTGTAAAGACAAAGAAAGAACAGGTTAGCACTACGGTCTTCAGTGGCAGCGCATCTCTTACCTGGTCCATCGGCTGTCACCAACGCCTCGCGCTGCATTCCGGCATCTGAAAGACAAAGGCTTACCTACTCTTCGCATGCTCCGGAGGTCTTCGCACTGCATTCCGGCATCTGAAAGACAAAAGCTTACCAGCTCTTCGCAAGCTCCGGAGGCCTTCGGCGCTGCATCCCGCATCTGAAAGACAAAAGAAGGTGCGTTTAAAGACATTGGGCAACTTTATTACTCACGTGCCATTACTCCTTCCCACGCCGAATCCAGTGGGTATTCCAGCACCCTTCAGCTTCTCTAAAGCTCCAAACGTGTACCTGCAAGATAAAAGGGACAGTTAGTGCGCATCGTGAAGCAGGCTACAAGCGCTTACTTACGTGCTTCCAGGCGCTTCTATTCCTCACGCGGGTTCGATCCTCAACTCTCATCAGCCCGCCATCCGCCATCGCCGGAACCCTGCAAAACAAGAGATATCATTACAAAAGACTTTTAAGACATTTGAAGTGCCCAGAACTTACCGTTCGTGCAGTTAACGACGGACAGCAGTCCTCTGAGGTCAAGAGGCCTGCACCCTTATCCAGTGAAGAAACTGGTTACGGCACCCTGCCCCGAGGCAGATGGAGAGCTTGGCGTTCACTTACCTAAGGTGAGGGTGTTAACCTTTGGGGTTCTACAGGATAAGAGAAAGGGAAGAGGAGAGAGGCACCCAATAACCCCAGTTCATTAATCCCATATTTTCTATCTGCAGACATCTTACTCTTCGAGTCAGACATACAGTGCACAGAGGTCCAGCCCAAAGAGCCAACCGTGTGTTACACATCACCTTTGAAGATACGGCATTCACCCAGTCAAGACCGGCGCCTCTGCGGGAATCAGGTGAGCGTTACAGAACGCAAAGCCTATCGCAAAACTCCCACCCAGGCGCTATGGAAACCTCGGATACCGACCAGCTAGCCCAGTTACTTGGGGAACTAAGAGCAGAAGTGCATGCAGCCCGTCAGGAAACAAATGCTCTAAGAAGGGAACTGATTATTTCCAAGGAGCGAACAGACGATCTCGCTAGACAATTGCTACAGTCACAAGCCGGACAAACTCCGTTACCCGCATCAGGGGCAAATCTTCCTTCAACATCCTCTACGAACCCAGTGCAGATCAACCTACCTGGGAATGTACCTCTGGCTCCGCCCGAACGATTTTCTGGTGACCCAAAGAGGTTTGCAGTATTTATTAATCAGTGCCGGTTGCACTTCTTATGCCGGCCAGCAGCCTTTCCAACTGATCAAGCTAAGGTAGCTTTCGTGCTTTCGTACCTTAGTGGCAATGCGGCAGACTGGTCGATCCCTCTAGTTAATCAAGATGATCCGGTTCTCCATGATTTTCAAGCTTTTCAGCTCAGTATGGAAAAACTGTTTGCAAGACATTCACAGGGGCAGGCCTTGGACAATGAGCTTCTTTCATTGCGACAGGGTAATCAAGACCTTTTGGCTTATATTGCGTCTTTCAACAGACTGATAGTGGAAACTCGATGGCCTGAGGACAAAAGGATTACGCTGTTTTATAGAGGTCTACGTGGAGAGCTCAAAGATGTGTTAGCCCAAGTAGTGAATCCCCCGCAAGACTGTTCGGACTATATTGACTTAGTCGTTCAAATTGACCACAGACTGCAGAACAGGAAGGCCGATCGTTCCAAGTTTGATGCTCGAGTATTTTCCAAACCACCAACTCCTACCAAAGGAGTAGACTCCGGGGAACCCATGCAAATAGGGGGCCTGAAAGGACCACTAACACAAAAGGAGCGGGAAAGGAGAAAACAGCTGCAATTATGCCTCTATTGCGGAAACTCGGGGCACTTTCTTCGAGACTGTCCGGTGAAACCAGCCAAGAAGGCAGTAGGAGCTGCAGTTACCAAGGTCACACATTCTGAGCAGGGAAACGACCTCGCCCAACAAGAATAGAGGTCCTCTTGCCGAGCGTTAAAACCAGTTCCGTGACCTCGCATTTCGTGATACCTATGGTCCTCATTAGCCCTGAACATCCGGATCGATTACATGCGATTGAAGCTTACGTCGACAGCGGTGCCATCGGCAATTATGTGGATCATGAAATGGTTTTGAGGATGAATCTGACTCTTTGTCCAAAGGCTGTAAAGGACGTCATTACTACGGTGGATGGTACGGAGATAGCCTCTGGACCAGTAACGCATACCACCCAAGAAGTGACGCTAGTAAGTCAAGATGGACACCATGAGAAGATCGTGTTCGATGTGATCAAGGCCCCTCAGTTCCAGATTATTCTAGGAATTCCTTGGTTAGAGAAGCACAATCCTCAGATCGATTGGCGAGCAAGAACGGTTCAGTTTCCAGAATGTGTCTCTACTTGTCACCCTCGACCTGGTGTTGCACTGGCAGCAATTTCCTCGGAGGCTCCTCAGTTACCTCCTGAATACCTAGAATTCCAAGATGTTTTCCGGAAGGATCAGGCTAACTCTCTACCTCCTCATAGGTCTTATGACTGCCAGATAGACCTGATACCTGGATCTACTCCTCCTTGTAGTAGAATTTATGCCCTCACCGAGCCTGAGAATCTTCACCTCCGACAATACCTGGATCAATACCTAGCGAATGGGTTTATTCGTCCTTCCAAGTCCCATGCTTCCTCAGCTTTGTTCTTCGTTCCAAAAAAAGAAGGGGACCTTAGAACTTGTATAGATTATCGCGCCCTGAACCAGATCACCGTTAAGAATAGATATCCGTTACCTTTGATCCCTGAACTCCTGGACCAAGTCAGAAAAGCATGCATATATACAAAGCTGGATCTTAGAGGAGCCTACCACTTGGTACGAGTAAAAGAGGGCAATGAATGGAAGACGGCCTTCCGCACCAAGTATGGGCTATTTGAATATCAGGTCATGCCCTTCGGACTTTGCAATGCCCCGGCCGCCTTTCAATATTTTATGAACGATGTCCTCAGAGAGCTCATAGATGTGTGTGTTGTTGTTTACATTGACGACATCCTCGTTTATTCTTCATCGGAAACTGAACATCGGAAACACGTGAAAATGGTCCTCGAGAGATTGCGTCAACACAAACTTTTCGCTAAGTTGGAAAAATGTGTTTTCAACGTGACTGAAGTTGAATTCTTGGGATTCATATTATCACCTAGCGGAGTGCGTATGGATTCAAAGAAGGTCGATGCAATTCTCAAATGGCCATCGCCATCCTCCGTAAAAGGTGTTCAAAGCATGTTAGGCTTCGCTAACTTTTACCGCAGGTTTATCCCCGAATTCTCTCGAATAGTCCAGCCCATCACCGCCTTGTTAAAGAAAAACAAATGTTTTGAATGGTCTACCGAGGCGGAACAAGCTTTCCAGAATTTGAAGACTAGATTTATCTCTGCACCGATCTTAAAACATCCTCACCCAGAACTCCCCTACATCGTTGAAACTGATGCTTCGAGCCTTGCCATGGGGGCAGTTCTATCACAAAAGGACCCAGTAACCAATCAGTTGCATCCCGTGGCATTTTGGTCCCGCAAATTCTCGCCTCCTGAAATCAATTACACTATTACTGATAAGGAACTTCTAGCTATCAAGTCCGCCTTTAAGGCTTGGCGGCATTATCTTCTGGGGGGCCCGACACACCGTTACTGTGATTACAGATCACCGAAACCTGCAATATTTGAAAACCGCAAAAGCTCAATCCTCTAGGCAACTCCGTTGGGCACTATTCTTTGCCGAGTTTGACTTCATAATTACCTATCGACCTGGTACAAAAAACGGTAAAGCTGATGCCCTTTCTCGGATGGGAGTGGAAGAACATTTGATCAATCCTAAACCTGTACCTATCATTCCCGAACAAAGAATTCTAGGTGTAATCGCCACACAATCCATAGAGGAAGTTAAGGATAAAGCCAGGCTACTGCTAACTCCAGCAGACATACAGAATTGGCATCTGCAGGGAAAGGACTTTCTGGTGAAGGACAACCTATTATATTTCCAAGAACGGTTATACCTGCCCAGCACAGATTTACAGAAAAAGGTAATCTCTTGTTATCACGATTCTTTAATGGAAGGACATCCCGGTATGACCAAGACCTCGGAAAAGATCAAGCGCTACTTCTGGTGGCCGTCTTGGAAAAAAGATATCAGAGACTTTATAATGTCCTGTGGAGTATGCGCCCAAAACAAGAGTCAAAAGGAAAAACCAGCCGGCCTCTTACGCCCTATTGACATCCCGCCTCGCCCTTGGCATACGCTTTCTATGGACTTCATCACCGATCTACCTCCATGCTCCGGATACAATACGATCCTAGTAATCGTGGACCTATTCTCCAAGATGGTGCATTTCATTCCACTCAAAGGCTTACCAACAGCAGCAACTCTGGCCCGAGAATTTCTCGAAAACATCGTCCGACTGCACGGTTTTCCTTCAGTTCTAATTTCGGATCGAGGTAGTCAATTTATTTCTCATTTTTGGCGATTTTGCTGTCGGTCGGCTCAAATTGATGTGAGACTTTCAACCAGCCACCACCCTCAAACCGACGGACAAACCGAGAGGACCAATCAAACTCTGGAACAGTATTTGCGCTGCATGCTACAACAAACTGAAAAAACTTGGAAAGATATCCTTTGGATAGCCGAATATGCCTACAATAACTCTGTCCACTCGGGAACTGGGAAGACCCCGTTTTCTTCTTTTATATGGTAGTCACCCTCGAACCTCGGAGTTGGATCCACTCCAAGATCTTGGAACACCAGCAGTAGACCACCTGCATTCTACAATCACCCAAGCCTTTAAGGAAGCCGTTTCTCACCTTCAAAGGGCTAAAGAACAATACAAGAAAGGAGCAGACCAACATCGGAAGGACGCCCCCCAATATCAAGTAGGAGATCAAGTCTGGTTATCCACCAAATATCTACCTCTAAAAGGACCACGCACATTCAACCCAAGATACCTTGGTCCCTATTCCATCACTACCATAGTAAATCCAGTAGCAGTCAAGTTGGACTTGCCCCCTCACATGAAGATACATCCGGTCTTCCACGTCTCTCTATTAAAACCCGTGCAACCTCAAACCCAACTAACTACATCTCCAAAACCTATTCTAGTTGATGGAGAACTCGAGTTTGAAGTCAAAAGCATCCTGGATTCCAGAATCTCCAAATCTAAACTATTTTACCTGATTGACTGGAAAGGCTACGGTCCCCAAGAAAGATCCTGGGAACCTGCAGAATATGTCCACGCGCCTCGTCTAATCAAAAGATTTCATCGAACATTTCCTAACAAGCCCAAACCCCCGGAGAAGCCCGGTTTGGGAGGGGCCTTGAGGGGGGGTGCTGTCATGATCTCTGCTTCCAAAAGATCAGGACTTGCCCGACTCCCTTGGAAGCAGACCCATAACCCCGGTTCCGAGTGCCAGCCAGTCCCAATTGGGACCTTTTGGACCCTATCCTGGCGCCAGTGGCACCAGGCTCATAAAGATGCCCAGTCCCAGCGCTGGAAGCGCCGGGCTCATAATGCTTGGGTGGACTTACCTGCAGCAGACCATGCTGCTTACTTACCTGCCAGTTGAACCCCTGATCCTCTTCTGTTTGGGACTACTTTTCCTGTTGGGTGGGGCAGGAGCCACTCCCTAGGTTCAGAACACTGGAACTCTTCTGGAAAGCAGGAACTCTTTTCTTACCTAGGCGTGGCTGTGGAAGGAGACACCTAAGCACTACAGGAGGCTATTTAAACCACACCCGATGGATGAATCTTGCTTTGCGTTATTCTGCATTCTCTGCAGCAGAACGCTCATCGTGTCTTCTGCTTCTGATCCTGGGCCTAAGGGAACAAAGGCTTACCATCCTGGAATCCAGTCTTCAGCAGCACCTGTAAAGACAAAGAAAGAACAGGTTAGCACTACGGTCTTCAGTGGCAGCGCATCTCTTACCTGGTCCATCGGCTGTCACCAACGCCTCGCGCTGCATTCCAGCATCTGAAAGACAAAGGCTTACCTACTCTTCGCATGCTCCGGAGGTCTTCGCACTGCATTCCGGCATCTGAAAGACAAAAGCTTACCAGCTCTTCGCACGCTCCGGAGGCCTTCGGCGCTGCATCCCGCATCTGAAAGACAAAAGAAGGTGCGTTTAAAGACATTGGGCAACTTTATTACTCACGTGCCATTACTCCTTCCCACGCCGAATCCAGTGGGTATTCCAGCACCCTTCAGCTTCTCTAAAGCTCCGAACTTGTACCTGCAAGATAAAAGGGACAGTTAGTGCGCATCGTGAAGCCGGCTACAAGCGCTTACTTACGTGCTTCCAGGCGCTTCTATTCCTCACGCGGGTTCGATCCTCAACTCTCATAAGCCCACCATCCGCCATCGCCGGAACCCTGCAAAACAAGAGATATCATTACAAAAGACTTTTAAGACATTTGAAGTGCCCAGAACTTACCGTTCTTGCAGTTAACGACGGACAGCAGTCCTCTGAGGTCAAGAGGCCTGCACCCTTATCCAGTGAAGAAACTGGTTACGGCACCCTGCCCCGAGGCAGATGGAGAGCTCGGCGTTCACTTACCTAAGGTGAGGGTGTTAACCTTTGGGGTTCTACAGGAGAAGAGAAAGGGAAGAGGAGAGAGGCACCCAATAACCCCAGTTCATTAATCCCATATTTTCTATCTGCAGACATCTTACTCTTCGAGTCAGACATACAGTGCACAGAGGTCCAGCCCAAAGAGCCAACCGTGTGTTACACATCACCTTTGAAGATACGGCATTCACCCAGTCAAGACCGGCGCCTCTGCGGGAATCAGGTGAGCGTTACATAGAGAGAGAGAGAGAAGAGAGGAAAGGAGGAAGTGGTCACTCCAGGAGAGAGGAGTGGTGAGAGGGTTACAGAGGTCTGAGAAGATCAGAACATCAAGAGTGTGCCCTGCATATTGAATCGGGGCATAGGGAAGAATATGGAGAGAGAGCGTGAGTTGTAAAGGTCGCCAAAGAGCCCTGTGGTGTGACAGGAAGCATCCAGGTGGATATTGAAGTCACCAAGGAGGAAGAGCTGAGTGGTCGAGGGCAGGAGAGAGGAGGAGAGGTCTGCCCACTCAGAGAAGAAGGAGGTGATCTGACCAGGTGGGCAGTAGATAGTAGCCACTGTGAGAGAGTGGCTAGGAGTGAGAGAAAGCTGACAGACCATGCATTTAAAGGAAGAGTAGGCCAGCATAGGAATGAGAGGCAGGAATCCACTCTGGGAAGATCAAGGCTACACCCCCACCAGAGCGGTTGGACCTGGGTGCAAAGAGGATCTTGTAGCCAACAGGAAGGAGAGTGTCAAAGCTTGTGACAGAGCTGGCCGTGAAACATGTCTCGTGAGACCGAGGACATCAAGGTTGTGTTCTTCCAGGAGACGGCAGATGTCAGAGTAGTGTTTGACAGCAGAGCAAGAGATAAGAGTAGCAGGGTGGTGAAGACTGCCATCCTTGAAATACTTCTGGCGATGGGTACAAATCAGAGGTACTCCTGCACCTGCAGAGGTTTACAAGGAGCCCGAGGGAGGGCAGAGGAGGTAGGAGGAGAGGGCAATGGAGCTGAGGAGGTAGAGGATGCCGGAGATGTGGCAGAGGGTGGGGGCAAGGAAGCCGTAGAAGGGAGAGAAGGGACAGCGGGAGAGGAATGGAAATTGATAAGGTGCGGGAAGCGTCTGTCAAAGAGGAGGAGGTTGGCTTGAGGGCTTTGGACCAAGACGGTACCATTAAGGTAAAAATTAATGATGACCTTAGAGGAGTGAAAGGAAGCAAGGAGGGCCTCCCGCCAGGTGCCACCATTAATGGGAGAGGAGGAGTAAGGAGAGAGCACAGAATGAAGAGTCCATAGGTCTGGCGAAGGAAAGACAAAGAGGATGTCACTGAGTGTCTGTCTGCAGGAAGCGCTGGTGTAGATACCTGCAATAGGGAGGCCTGGGTTGGAAACCAGGATATCCTTTTTGAACTTCTTCCTACCAGACTTAGTGAGAAGGGTAGGATAGTCGATAGAGTAACAGTTGGAGAAGATAGGAGAAACTGAGAGCACAATAGGTGAAGAGTAAGGGGGAGAGATAGGGAGGTGGATGGGAAATGAGTAGAGAGCGAAGGGGGGTTGGCAACACAGAGGGTGAAAACAGGGGGGGGTGCAAGCAGACGAGACAGAATTTGACTTGAAAACCCCCCAGCAGATGGAAACACAGTGGTCACTGGGCACAGCTAAATTTAAAAAAAACACGGCAGGTAAAACACAGTGGTCACTGGGAACAGCTAAATTAAAAAATAAACCACGGCAGGTAAAACACAGTGGTAACTGGGCACAGCTAAATTCAAAGCAGGTGGAGACGCAATGCAGATGGAATGAGGGAGGGAAAGTCAGAGGTGTGGAAGTTGATGTTGCACTAACCCACAAGGAGAAGAAATGTCACAAAATGTTCAGCGACGATTGAGGAGTGTAGGAACAGTTCGCTTCAATTGTGACTTAATAAGCAGAATGCCACATTTCTTCAATACATGACCTGTCAAGGAAGCCAGGTCTTGCTCGAGGCACACCTATTCCAAAGGCGTGGATTGGGGTGTCCCAGAATTCTATGCCAGAAGGCCCCTCTAGTTTTTTGAGCCAAGAAAGTTCCTGCATCGCTAAAGCTTCTAGTCCATACAGAATAGAACCATTGTTTATACAGGGCCAGAATTCCAGCTAAGGAGTATCCTGCATACTGATTTGCAAATTTACTTATCTGTGCTGTCAACTGCGCAGCTTTCCTTATTTTCACAGTTTTGATCATGGCATGCAAGCTGCTTCTGGCAATTTCTAACCCCAGATACTCATACTGTTCTGTATATTCAATTACTTCTAGATTGGTAGACTTAACCAGTCTACTGACCTTCTTAGATGAAACTAACATTACTTTGGTTTTCCCCAAATTGATCTCCAACTTATTGTCATGGGCATAACTTTCTAGCACATTTTTGCATTGCCCTCATATATGCTAATGTCTGGCTAAACATGATCAAGTCATCTGCATAGAGCATTGCAGATACTACTGTGGATCCAATTCTTGGGGGATATTTTGCACAAAGTTACAATCATGCTGTTAGGTGTGCCAAGAAGAGATTAAACAGGAGAGGCGCCAGGATACGCCCCTGTTTCACTCCCCAATTTACCAACATAGAGTCAGAGAGCAGGCCTCCATTTCCCAGACTGATGCGAACCGAGGTATTACCATGGAGCGCAATTACAATGGCCAACAACCAAGGTGGAAGGCCCATTGCAGCAAGCTTCCTCCAAAGAATTGTGCGATTTACCTAGTCGAATGCCGCTTGGAAATCTACGTAAGTGATGTAAAGTGATGGATTTTGCTTTGTGCTAGCTCTGAGAATAAGGGCGTCCGACATACGGATATTGTGATTTGTGCTTGCTCTTGGCGGAGGCGCGTCTGGAACGGATGCATCATATCATACTCTTCACCCATGGCTGTAGTTCATTAAGCACCTTGGAGGCAAACACCTTACCCATGACATCTAACATAGACAGGAGCATATAGTTCCCTGGACAGAGCCTGTCTCCTGCCTTGAAGACAGGGACCAGAAATGAGGGCTTCGACAAGTCAGGTACTTTACGCTCCTTACCCACTTGGGTAAATAGATGGAATTACATTGTTGACCACCTCTTCGGGTCTTGAATGAATACCGCAGCCATCAGCCCATTTGGCCCTGGTGCTCTGGACTTCTTCAGGTTTGTGATACTTTCACAGAGGCATGGCCAATCCAAGACCAGTGGCCATGGTTTCTGCTCCTTGCTCTAGGGTTCACTCTCCCACAGGACAGCTTCCATACAATGCATTTTATTACCAATAAACCGCTTCCAGTCCTGCTCAGCAATTGGATTAAATACACTTGTGCTCAGGTCACCCCTAGCCGTTGTCAAGAGCTTCCAGATGGTGCGTGTGTTTCTCTTGTATAACACAGCCATCCTTTGCTGCCAATTCGAATTTCGGTTCCTGGCTTTATATCTTTTCAGCCAATTTCTGTAGCTGTTTTTCAGTTTTCTTACCACGGTTACTGAGTTGTTAATATGGCCGGTATGGCTATTTATCTGCCGGATTTCCCTCCTAAGCTTTTGCTCAGCCACCAGCATCTCAAGGTCGTAGACGCGGTTTCTTGCTTTATCAGAGGACCCAATTTGGCTGCCGGGAACCGTTCCCACTTGGTGTGCCATATTAAAAAGTCAGATTTCAATTTCAGCAGCTGTAAATTTGAACACATTTTATGGGGGATCTGCAGCACGGGGAGATCCAATGGCTGAGCATGCCTTGTTTATATTTGCAGTTGACCAGATAATACAGTTCCCAGAATGATTTGCACAGGCTTCCCCAATCCCCAAGTCTCTGCTTTATACATGTTTAAACGTAGACTAAGCAGGGCGTGGTCACTGGATTGGTTAGCCAATGCATCAAAATCAGTCGCACTTTCCAGCAAGGCATGGTTCCCACAGAAATAATCAATAGTTGCAGTTTTGTTTCCCATCTGCCATGTACATTTTCCCGTGAGGTCGCTCAATGTGCTGCCATTTAGGCGCATTAGTTCCCAGTCAGATGGAAAGCGACGCCAATGCAGGCCCTGCCTCTTACCTCTTTTCGAGACCATTTTGCTATTGTGGGCCACATTCCAATAGAGACAACTCATCAGGGTCTCACCACATCGGGCGTTTAGATCTCCTCCCAGTAGTATGGTGTCTCTCCTCGCAACAGGGGCCCCAGTCTGCAATGATCTCATCCAGAGAATCAAAGATCCCACTGTTTATGTCACCTCCGGTGGGGTCATAGATGTTCAAGAACATTCAATACTGAGATGGTGCCTCCCCCCACCCCCATTATCTCTATTGCCAATACATTTCTACAGCCTACCTTAGGGGACACCACTGCGGAGCACAGATCTGAACTTACTCCAATAATCCAACCCCCCCCCCTAGGGTCCACCTTTAGGGCCCTTTTCTGCAACTTGTCGGTATATTATATACCCAGCCAGCCAATATGGTGCCCATAGCCAAGTTTCTTGCAGCATAAAAATATTGAATTTTAATAGCCCTAATTCTCTCAAAATACCTTTCAGCCATTTCCAGCCCTTAATATTGTCGTAGACCTCTTGGTTGTTTCCAAGTCGTTCATTAGGGCATCTTTTTACGGCTGATGCAGTGGAGATTTTACTTGTACAACAACCAGGTACAATGATTATAGGTGTCCTGTCAAGCTTTTTTCCAAGATAGGAGATGGACTCTTTCTGCACTCAATTCATTGTGGCAATTTCTGGGAGAAGACAATGAATTTTGGTGATATAACCATGTTTGATCCCCAATGGCTGGATACATTTAAAGTCTCTTGTACACGCAGAGATGGTATTTTAGTGAACAATTTCATCAGGTCAGACCGATATATATTAGGTCATTGGGGAGTATTTGATGCTTTTAGAATTATTGACACTGTACGAGAGTCCAATTGTTGACTGTAGGTCTCTTTACTCTGTAGAGGAGGTCCCAAGTACAACACGCACTCCAACCGTCCATTTTGAAGTATCAGGAACGTTCATGCTGAAATATGTGACGTATGATGAGCAAATAAACCAGCAGAGAGCCGCAGTGGGGCTCTGTCTAGTACCTATCAGAAGAGCAGCACCTATTGAAATACCTATACCTAAGAAACCATGGACAGTAAGGTACCCATTCAGAAAACCATATCAACAAAGGAAATGAAACAAAGATCGTCTGAGTACAATCCCTGAAGAAACCAAAAAGGTCTTAATGGAAGACGAATGGTGATGACATGAGTACCCGGACTGACTCACATATAGAAGAGATGACGACCAGAGAATGACATAAAGAGACGAAACGCCATGGACAGGGGACATCGTGGACCTAAAGTGAAAGGACGATGTCAAATGTAAGAAGTTAAGCTGTAGGCATGACGAAGATGTTCAACCAGTTTGCGCATGTACATATGCTTGGAACCGCAAGAAAGCTAAGAAAATCATGCGGCTTGCTATGCTAAGTAGAAAAATAGAGTGCAGCAAGCGCCACCTGTACATATTTACCTGAAGAGAAACACGTTATATAAGTATACTTCCACTTTGCACAAGAAGCAGAATTAACCAAAGGTTACTAAAGGCCACTCAGGGAACGCTTCATATTTAACAAATCAAGACTAAAAGGAAGAACGAAACTCAGCAGAGGCAAATCATGCCAGAAAAACCAAGGTCATATCAGCTAAAATAGATGAACAGTATCTACAATTAATGAAGCAAGGAACAGAATATCCTGTTCTGAAAGGTTGCGATAAGAAGCCGAAGGCAGGTGGTGGGTAAAGTGAAAATCAAATGCACGAATTACATGAAGAAGAGGGAAATTCACAGTGTCTGAATCACGTGACCCGCAAAGCGAGAAGAAGTGAGACTTTCACACCTACACATGGCAGTGGGCCAGGCGAAGATATCAGAACTTTTCCAGACAGGAGATGCAGTCTCGAGGCCAACCAGAGTGAAATAATTGACACATGGCCACTAAAGTGATGATTAATTGTAACAATAATTGGAGGAAGGCCTGGGGAACTGGGGGGCACCCTGCACCTGGCCAACCATTCTGCTTGCTGCTAGGCAAAGTGGAGAAGTAGGGTTGATGCCAACCCAATCATAGTGGACCAAGTAATCTAGGGTCCTATAGTTAGTAGAACCAATGGGATGTCATACTTTTAGTGACGTTAACAGTAGCTATTTTGAAGGTAGGGCTTAGATGTCCCACCTGACAGTGTTTACCCAATCCCCTTACTCTGTTACCATATACAGATATAGTACCTATATTAAAGTTACCTTTCTAGAACCAATAGAATTGCATGCCAACTTTTCAGCGTTAAACATCAGGGATGACAAGTTTTTAGTATAAATGATGTGTTTTTTGTGAAGTTGTACTTGTCATTAAACGGGCTCCTTTTGACAAACCATTAAGTTGTCATTATTGATTTGGTGTTGGAGTATTAATCTGCAGCCCCATCCACGGGTGCTGATATTTTATCTTAAAGTGCTATTGGGCATACCCCTGCTCTATGGGCCGGTTGGGGGTCCCGGTGTACACTTGGTAGCAGAGGATGGTTTATCGATTATCGATTAGATAAGACACCCATTGACCGTCGACATAAAGTAACTCTAGGTCCTTGGCAATGAGTACTTTGCCATCCGGCTGAGTAGACCGTGAAGCTCCCTGTAGACACTGGTTAGAGTAAAGAGCAGAACCTGCAGGCAGAGGGCTGAAGGGACCTGTGTTTCCCCACGTAACCCCTTCCCACTCCTACGGGCAGCCGAGCGGGCAAACGGCAGGAGAGGCGGTGAGGAAGGCGGTGATCCTGAGCATCCAGAGAGGAAACATGCGAATGGTGAGTGAAAAAGACTAAATGCTTTGGCAAAAAGTACATGTCTTAGGCTAAGCAAGAGAAAGGTAATGGAGGGAGGCGGGAAAACAAAATATAGTCAGAAGTAGAGTAGAGTGTATATATGTATATATGTATACATATATATATATATATATATATATATATATATATATATATATATATATATATATATATATATATATATATGTATTTGAAATGTGAACGGCATCCACAGAAAACTCCACAAAAAACTGTCCAAACGAGCAGCACTCCACAACAAGTGTTCCATTAATATAAAAATACACGGAAAGCCAGTAGCAAACACTGCGACTTCGGTTGTAATATGTAAAACAACCTTTATTTCATTTTGCAGCGTTTAAAAAAAGGGGAAAATTCTCCCAGTGAGAGTATTCAAGCCTGACAGCAGCCTGACACGTTTCACCACTCCCTAGTGGCTTGTTCACAGTCACTCATCACCTGCAGGGAGTTCATTTTTATAAAAAACACACCCACCTCAGTGAAAGACAAAAAGAAGGTGACTTCCAAGCCAAAGCTAACAGTAGTTAGCCATCTTGGTTTGGGCTGTTGGTTCGTGTAGCTGACAATGCAAAGCTATGTTTTTCAAATAAATCATGACTTTAAAACCCTAGTGGTATGCATACAAATCATGGCGTTGCAGTATTATGTTTTGGGATACGCAGATATGTATAGTAACACAGTTGATTGGGAAAGAAAATTATAATTCTTAGACATCCATATCAACATTTTCAAAACGTAATGTTATCGAATTTGCAAGTATGTGAAAAAAGGCAGCGAAAAGTGTACAATCTTCTCTTCTCTGTAAAAGTACCAGGACAATGATAACATGTTCTTATATAATCTTGTAAAGAGTATTCCTGAAGCGAGGTAGTTCTTATAAATACTTGACACCCACATAATTTGGATGTATGTACATGATAACGGTTTCGCGTTACATAGTAATTGTTACAAGAGTGTAAAGTGCATAGGGCTTGTGTGCAAAAAAATGCATTCCTATGATAAAAATACTTTCACAGTGAAAAGAGAAATAATGTCATATTATAAAATGCACAGTGCATATTTTCTGACATTTTCTAAAATACTTCAATATGTTAAAAAAGTTTATCTCTTGTATAATATAACGCTAAACACAAAAATATCTAGCAATATCACATACTGGTTATCTATCTCTAATAGTACCTTTACTATGGTAAATTTCTATATATGTTATCAATTGTGTATTAACCATGTCTTCAACATAGTGATGTTGCACAGTAGGTTAAAGAAAAGAAGGTGTTCTAAGATACCTAATGCAAACTCTAAATAAGGAATGTCACAATTCCTAATCGAGCCTATGTTCATAATCAAAAGACAATAAATAGTCTGACAGATATTTCGAAGTTCCCTCATTCTAATACTATACTGCAATCAATGAGTCATAAAAATAAAAGCCACGCTTATAACTTTCCACGACCAGTTCAGAATTTAGATCAAATTTCAAGTCACCCCAAGGAAAATACAAGATTAAAAGTGATAAGTAAAAAAGGAAAAAATAGAAACACACCAACAAATCAAACATATAAAGTTACTATATAAGATTATACACATATATGTGGGCTACTTGGGGTCTCATATCCTATTCAATGTAATGCTTATGTCCCCAGGAAGGTGTAAAGCTCCTCATCAATGTTGTGGCCCAGAGGCGTCTTACTCTCAAAGTCTAAAATATATTTAGTCTCTTCTTGACGGAGTATTTTCTCATTGTCTCCGCCTCTGGGACCAGGAATAACCTTATGTATGCCGAAGAACGTAAGATAAACCGGGTCAGCATTATGCATTTCTGAACATTTTTTGGCCATGGGGTAAGAACAGTCCTTGTTAACAATGGCTCTCACATGTTGCAAGATACGTACTTTCAACTTGCATTTCGTGCTTCCCACGTACCATTTTAGACATGGGCACATCAAAGCGTACACCACCAGTTCCGATTCACATGTGATTCTGTTGTTAATGAAAACCGGATGTTTCAATATAGGATGTTCATAACTTTTGCAATTCTTTGCATATTTGCAAATCTTGCATCTAGTACACTTAAAGAAGCCAGCTCCTGTTGAGGAGAGCCAATTGGTATTTGTATCACTTCTTTCAACAGCCATATAGCTTTTCACCAACCGGTCTTTGATGGAGGCACTTTTGCGATAGGTGATATCAGGATAGTTCTGTAGCATCCCGCCTATATCTTTATCAGCTTTTAGTACATTCCAGTACTTATTAACTATCCGCTTGATGATACTGGCATGGCTTCCAAATGTTAAAATTAGTCTGGTGGTGTTTTGTTCCTCTTCTTTTGCTAGGTCCTTCTTTGATGTTGTTAACATTGTATATCTGTTCATTTCTCGGACCTTTAGATATGCCCTTTCAATAATTTTTTTTGGGTACTGTTGCTGTAGGAAGTTATGAGCCGTTACCCTGCTGGCTAGATCAAAGTCCTGAATTTTGCTACAATTCCGTCTGATACGGATAAATTCTCCATACGGAATACTCCATAGAAGAGTCTTGGGATGGGCACTGTGCGAGTGTAGTGGGACGTTTGCACCTGTGATTTTTCTGTAAAGGCAGGACTCCATTTTTTGCTCCTCAATTTTCACTTCCACATCCAGAAATATAATAGATGCGCGGTTGTGTTGTTCCGTAAATTTGAGATTTACATTGTTGATGTTAAGTACTTTCACAAATTCACACCATATATATGGGGAAGGAAATAGTGACTCAAAGGGTGACTAAGTAGCAAAAGAGGATACCGGGGAGGAAACCCAAGAAGAGAGAGGATACCGGGGAGGACACCCGAGAAGAGAGACGATACGCCCAAAAATTCCTATGCTTTAATATAGCGACTAGAAGAAACCTGCATCCATAGTCCTGAATAAAAATAGAAACAACTACAAAACCACAGCGGTTAAATATGCTCGTGAAAGGGATGGGTTTACACCCCATGTCAGTGTAACATTAGGGGCAGAGGTCTGTGTAACCAGCTAGAGTTTATCTAGTCTGTTAACGTCTGTCTTATGTGTTTGTTGGAACGTCATAGGATGACATTTTTTCCTTTAAGGAACTAGCATAAATATTATGCGATTGGATACTTGAAATATTGTAGAATCCAACCTGATGTTTGTTGATTAAAATAGAAGATATAACATTTTGTGTAAAAAACAGGATTGGAGCTTGCGACGATTGGTGCTCGCTCATATTGTTGAAGTTGTTTGAAGAAACGAAAGACATTACCAAGTGTTATATAAAGAGAAAGCAAACAGATTTAAATATGGGAGACATGACTCCATTAGTACATCTGTGCAAACAGTTGCCAAAACATGCACCTAAGCTGAAAAAGTACAGTGCAGAATGGGTTAAAATGTTTATGCCGTGGCCCCAGGGTGGATTGTTATCTAAAACGGTCCTACAGCACATGACGACATATTTGCACGCCACATACACGGGTACAAAGTTAGACAAACGAACGCATAGCTAGTCTAGAGCTTTGGAAGATGTATCAACTGGATAAGGAGGAGGAGCCGCCATTAGACTGGATACTTAACGTATGCACAGAGGAGGGTTAGACGCCTTCAGCGCCACCCGCCCCATCTGAAACAAAATCTGAGGGCAGTAAGGACGAAGGGTTATACCCGCTAAGAGAACTTAAAGCAGCTACAGGGTATAGCAATCCGGCATATGAGTCACCTACACAAAGTAGTGATGAAAACCTAGACAAGGATAAATATAGAGATATCACCTCCAAAGTCCTGAGGGACACAGAGAGATGCGAGAATGAGAGAAAAGACCAGGCACAAGCAAGCACATCTCTCGACACGGAGAGAGAAGGCAAAAGATGGGAAGGAAGTGAGGATAGAACTGATGAGATAGCATTCACACAGAACGAATGGATGGGAGGGCAGATTTTATTGAAACTCGATGGTAAAAGCATAGATGATGTGAAACAAAAAGAGAAGATATATGATTTACAGAGAAAAGAGAAGGAAAAAGAAAAAGGATTGAGCGATGAAAGAATAAGGAAAAAAGATAGGCAGAGACGAGAACAGTTATATCGCGAAGAGCAAGAAAGGCAACGCAATGTAAACAGAGAGCAGCCAATGATTAGGACAGACAGGAGCAGCGAAGGATAGAAGAACAAAGGATATGGGAGAAAAGAATAAAGAGACAAAGGGATCAGGAAACCTGAAGGGCAAATGAATGTAGAGACGCAAAGAAAGAGGAAGAAAACAAGGTCAGAGAAGAAGCAAGGAAATGTAGAGCATTCGATGACTATGTAGAACGTAAGCGAAGACAGAGAGCACATGATCTTGAATATCTGGAAAGGGAGGTTAAAAAACCCGATCCAGTAGTAGATTGGGAAGACATAGAAGAATTCTGTCCCGAGTATGATTCAGCACCACGCACGTCTAGGGCGAATGTCGAGGATGACTTCGACACCAGAAGCATCGGAGAGACGATCGATAGAATATATGATGAAATGGGGCTAGAACAAGTACCCCAAGGGGAGGGGGAAGACGAGTGCCTGGAGAGCACTCAGCTGTATGATGCTGAGGACGTCTCCCGTAGTAGTAGAAATAGAGAACTGTCCCTAGATAGGTTGGAAATCAGTAGGAACAAAGAGGATGCGAGAAGTTGCACGAGTTGGGCACAGACAATGTCAGACACCGAAGGAGAGGAGCATGAGGAAAAGGAGGAAGAGGGAAGACAAGAAAAACAGCTCTAAGAAGGAAAAGGGATAAGATGGTCAGATTCTAGTGGGTCTACACTGAGAGCATCAGAGTCAGCCACACAGTCAGACGGACACGAAGGAGTATTTTACGGTTAGGGGGGTGTCCTCACCACCCTATGTGAGCCGGCTAAGGATGTTTCCAGGTAGGCGGCGATGCAGGAATATTACTCCTGCAATAGACAGAAGAACAATGAGGGAAGAGAGAGAGGGCCATGCTTCCCAATTTCCGTAGAAAGGAGAAAGGAGTAGTGAGACCACAGTATATACCATGGCCACACATGGATCGGGAAAACCTGAAAAGTAAGCTTCCAATGTTGACATCGGGAGCGGAAAATGGATACACGAGCTAGAAAAAATGACGGGAGGGAACACGTTAGCTATAGCGGATATCAAAGGTCTCTTAATCGCCATACTTGGTGATAGAGCAGACGATGTGTGGACACGGGCAGGTTACCCTGGTGTGACCACAGTTAATACTGTATATGATGGAGCTCCATTTAATAATTGCAGAACTGCGGTATGGAAAGCATTACGATTACTATATCTGGATACTTCCGACATGGGAGCTATAATGACACGTAAGATAAGGAGTCAGAGGACCCTTTGCTTTACATACAGAATTTCCAAGACGCGTGGGTACTCGACACTCGTGAATCTTGGGGGAAATATATACCCATGTTTTACCATATTTTATGCCAAGGGCTACCAGAGCAGGTACAGAAACAGCTCAAGAAATTGGTAGGAAGCGAGGCCAAACCGTGGTCTGAAATACAGTTGACCATAGCACACTATTGCAAGCTGCTGCAAGAAAAGAATCGTAAAAAAGAGGCTCCACGAAAGGGTGAAGAGGAAAAATTAGTGCAGAAGAAATTGTCAAAATATGCCATTGAAGGGGCAATGATAACGAGCACAGACGGGTCGAGCATACAGCAAGTCAATAACCCACAATAGAATAATCAGGGCAATACTGGGTTTTATCCCAGGGTAAGAGGATTCAGAGGAAGATGATGGCAGAGTAATCAGGGAGGTTTTCAGAGTAATCAAAGAGGCTTTCAAAACATGCAAAATGGCAATCAAGCTATGTCAAATGGGCAAATAATTAGACCACCGCCAATATGTTGGTTGTGTGGGTTGACAGGACATCTAGCACACACATGCAGAAGTCAAGGCATGATGCAACATGGCCAAGGAACAAGAGCAAGTATGGTGAATCGACCTGTGTTTTTACAACAGGGAGGAAATGGAGTTGCACAGAATCACACAGTGCAACAACAAATGCCAGGAGCACAACAAAGCTTGCAACCTCAGAATTCGATGAGTTTTCGACAATGACAGTTTCAACAGTCGCCGATGAAACTGTCACAGACAGTAAGTACAGGTCAGGCTGTGAACCCTGGAATGAAGAGTAAAACTGGCGATGGGGGAAGTCCATTTGCACAAGGTGGGACAAAATTATATATGGACTAGACAGCTCACTGGGAAACCTGATGTGTTCTATCCTATCAGTGACACCAGACCCTCACCAGGAACCAAGGATGGATGTCGTTATAGGGGATAAAGAATATTCCTTCTTAGTTCACACGGGTGCAACACGTTCGTGTATACGTGAAGGCAAGTTTTACTTGTCCGGCGATGCTATAAATACTCAGAGTTTCACAAGAGCTACAAGTCATGTTCCTTTTATTGACGCACTTCCAGTCTCTATAGGAGAATGTGATATGAATGTACCGCTATTATATATGCGACAATCCCCAGTAAACATCTTGGGTCGAGATCTAATGACGAAGTTAAACATGACAATCTCGTTCACGGAGGACGGCATAGTATGTTCAACTCCAGGAATGCACTATTTGAACGTATGCAAAATGATTAGAGCATACGCAGGACACAGAGCTATGAGGGCTGAACCATTAGAGGCAGAAATATTTCCGTATGGAGTACGCGTGCTATTGGCAGGGCTGCCAGGCCTTGCTGAGAAAACCATGAGAACCCCAGACGAATTTCTATTTAGGCCAAGAATCCCCATGCACGAGGAAAAGGGACAAGTATTTCCTTTGATGATACACACAGCTGCGATACAAGGGAAAATGGCTTTCATTGATGGTTGTGAAGATGAAGTCAAACAATGGTGCACATTAATCACCATTGAAGAAGGGTAGGGATTGACTGACGTCACTGATGACGATCTGTTTGACGAGCAAGCAGATAGGGGAGAAACAGAAGTTGAGGTAAACCTCACTTTTTGGGTGAAAATGATCAAAAGAGAAGTGCCTCAGAAAATGATGTTGGCACAGAACCGTCCTGAATATTTTGAGGACGATATGGCCCAGATGCCTGTCTCAGTGAGGACCACAGGCCCCTATGACGTAGGCTTATTGAAAGGAGTCGGAGAAGTGAAAATTAAACTGAAGCCAAGAGCAATTTTTCCAAAAGCATGACAATATCCCATGTCCAGGGAGGCAGATGAAGGAATTTCTAAGACAATTTCAGCTATGATGGAGCAGGGCATCTTAGTGACGTCAGAATCATCATGCAACACTGCAGTTTACCCGATTAAAAAATCAAAGGGAAGGTCTTGGCGTTTAATGATATTGTTGAGGCAGAGTTCCCTTTAGTCTCTAACCCGGCTACAAACCTATGTAATATACCTGCTGAGGCAAAATATTTCATGGTGATTGACTTAAAAAATGCATTTTCCACAATCCAATTGACGTCATTTATGTTCAGAGAAATGCGTCTGAAAAGCACAAGGCTACCACAGGGGTACTGTGAGTCTCCTTCTATTTTTAACAGAGTCCTGCAGATGGACCTAAGCAATATTGCATTAGAAAGTGTTGTCTTACAATATGTGGATGACATCTTAATTTGCAGCACGGCAGAGGAGAGATGCAGACATGATTCTGTTCAGCTATTGACTATATTGGCTGAAAAAGGATATAAGGTTGACAAAGAAAAGTTACAATATTGTCAACAAGAAGTGCTACACATAGGTCAGCTGATCTCATATGAGGGGAAAAGGGTTACCCCAGAAAGGGCTGAAGCAATACTGAACATGGCTAAGCCACACAGGATGAAACAGATGCAGAGCTTTTTAGGTCTTTGAAATTATGTCAGGGCATGGGTCTTCGACTACAGCTACATATACCAAGCCCTTGCTACAGGCCCTAATGAAGGCACAGGTGATGAAAGAAAAGATTGAATGGTCTGAAACCATGGAGGAAGGGTTTGTTGAACTCAAGAGAGCCATTTGCACAGCACCAGTTTTAGGGATTCCCAATTATGCAGAGGAATTCTACCTGTTTTCACACACGAATGGCAGCGTTATGACGACAGAGCTCACACAGAGAACCACATTGGGGTACAAGCTCCAGGCATATTATAGTGGAAATTTGGACCAAGTGATGAGAGGTAATTTCCCTTGTGAACAAAGTTTAGCTGCCGCAGCGTTCGCCATAGAGAAGGCTACAACCCTTGTGATGGGATGCTCAATGATGTTGTACGTCGAGCACTCACTATTTGCTATTCTAGAGAAACTGAACGGCACATTGACATCTCAGAGAGCTTCTTCTTATGAAGTGATCATATCGAATCGATCTATTATGGTAGTCCGATTCAAGATAGTGAACCCAGCCATGTTCATTGCAGAACCAGTCACTGAAGGAGAGCCAATACATAACTGTGCAAATTATGAGGAATTCTATGATGAAATTCCCAGAGTAAAAGAAAATGCATTGGCAGAAGGAGAAATTGTCTTAGTTGATGGTTCCTTGAAAATCGATCAAAACGATGGACAAAGATATACAGGTGCTGCTGTAATGAAGCACACAGCAAATGGAGAGTTTCGAGTGCTTCTTAGTGTACGATTACCATCTCATTATTCAGCACAGGCTGCAGAATTATTGGCGTTGATACTCGTGTTTGAGAATCACACAGACCAGGAAGTAATGGTGTACAATGACTCCGCCTATGTGACATCAACAGTGCACGCAGGCTTAGTGTGCTGGAAAAGGAGGGGCTACCTTCGAGCGGACGGCACACCAGTACAGCACACAGCCCAATTGGAAAATCTGATTAAAGCACTACAGCTCCCAGTGGGCATAGCAGTTGTGAAATGCATCACCCACACAAAGGGGACAGATTTTTATCTCACGTAGAAATCAAGCAGCAGACACAGAAGCCAAGCGTATGGCATCCAAGAGAAAGATGATCATGGATGTGGAAGTCACTAATGTAAATGAAAAAATGATTGTCGTACGGAGTGAACCTGAAAGCTAAATTAACATGGGGCAAACACAGTTAATGGAACTCCAAGGGGAGGCACCACAGGAGGAGAAAAATCTTTGGTAGCAGCAAGGGTGTTCTTTAAACCCCTCCTAAAGCTTGTGGCGACAAGGCAGCACTGGTAAACCAGTAATGCCTATAGCCCTGTTAAAAATAGCATTGGAACAATTACACTATCCAGCGCACATCACAAAAGAGAATCTCGCAGCAACACTCGCTGAAGACTGGTTCATACCGAATTTAGCAGAGCACATTGCATTTTTTTATGGTGAACTGAATAATTTGCCAACAGTTCACGGCTGGGCACACACAAAAAGTAATTAGAGGAGTCATCGCAAGGCCCAATGGACCTTTTCAGCACTTGCATGTCGATTATATTGATATGATTCAAGTATGTAACGGGTACAGGTATCCAATTGTTGTGTTGTGTCCATTCTCTAGATGGATAGAAGCAGGTCCGTGTACACACCCACACTCTACCTGTGCGGCCACATTTTTAGTGAGAGAGGTATTTCCCAGGTGGGGAGTATGTGAAGTCATGAGATCAGATAATGAAACTCACTTTGTCAATGAAGTTTTTGAACAGATTAGCTTGTTGCTTCGTATAAAGCACAAGTTCTTGTCGGTGTATCACCCACAAGGTAACGGTCTATGTGAGAAGCTCAATGGCTTGTTAAAGGAAAGGATAGCCAAGTTGAAGCTTACTCTAAGAAAGGGATGGTTACACTGCCTTCCTTTGACACTGTATGCACTCAGAAACCAGCCTGGTTCTGACCACCATCTTACGCTGCACGCAATAGCAACGGGAAGAAAAATGCACACTCCCCCGACACCCCGAGACAGAGCTAGGTGTGATGCCCAGCCGACAAGAGAAATCTTAGGGTCTGAAATGCAAAATTACTTGAATTGCATGACATCTTGTCTTACTGTAATTTCAGACCAGCTGCAGCGACGACAAAAAGGGTGCAGGGCAGCACGAAACACAGGAGATACTACTGCAGGCACAGCTCAGAGCCTATGTATTCCATCAATCTTCCCTGGAGACACCGTCCTGGTAATAAACCGACAAGAAAGAAGTGGGACGAGCCAAGGTTTAATGGTCCCTTTACAGTGGAAGACTGCACTCCGTCTGCAGTGAAGCTACAAGGAAGACGAGCCTCAATCTTTTTGGGTGCCATCAAGCCATACATCGGAGAAGGCCCCCTGCCTGTACCCCAAAGCAAAGAGACTACAGACGATGGGGAAGAACCACAGCATGTGCAGACGCGATCCATGACGAGGAAGAAGGACGCATGACCAGCAGCAAAGCAAAGACAAAGAACTTTTGTGCAAAGTTGTGGCTTCCTTTGAGACATTCCTCTGAGCAAAAGGAGGTTAAGGACATAAAAATGGACACTCTGTGCATCCTAGTTGCAGGGTGAAGAAGAAAAGTACACTTATAAGCCACAACATAGTCTGTCGACTTTGAACTTTAGACTGAGGCACACTGAAGCCTTGATTAGAAAAGAATATGCCAAATTTTGATCGAGGAGACACAAATTGGAAGAAAATACAGTATCCTGGTTCTTTCAACACAGAGGGCCTCATTACAAGTTTGGCAGTAGCCGTGCCCTTATTAAGGGCACGGCTACCGCCAAACTCGCTACCGGCCCTGGCACCCGCAAATGGGCCATTACCGGTCCATTACAAGATGAATGGGCCGGTAATTGCCCATTTGCGGGTGCAGGTATGGCCGGCCTCCCGATCCCCATTCTGCCCCATAGGGCAGAATGGGGGTCGGGAGCATGGTTGCACCAGCACCGTTAACAACTGTGCCGGTGCAATCACGAGTTCTGCTCGTGGGTGCCGCTCTGCACGCCAGGTCTGACCAGGCGTGCAGTCCGGCACCGCAAGCAGAACTCGAAATGTGGCAGAGAGGTAACAACGGCACCGGTAGCACTACCAGCGCCGTTGTTGTCTTTCGCCACATTCGTAATGAGGCCCAGAGACTTTGTTTTGAATCACTTATGGTGTTCCACAGTAGCGACATAGCCAAGGACGTATTAATATATTTCAAACTAGCACTGAGATCGTACCCGTCATTGGTGGGGAGGCTCAGCAGTATCACTGACTTTCTTCAAGATCCTGAAAACGAAAAAACCATAAGGAGGCTGCACACTGTAACTGCCAAGAAATTCCTCCTACTTGCGGAATACAGCAAGGAAAAACCAAATGTCCCAAGCGGAGGAAGAAGCAAATAGGCTTATTAATGTACTGTTCTTTCGCCTAATTGAAGACTGTCCAGATCTCATCGGAATAACCACAGACGTATTGACATTTCTTTGAGATCCAGCAAACACAGAACGTTTAAGTACAATTCTGAATGCAATTATTATTCAAGTTGCGCTCCATGCACACCAAAATTGTAGAAACTGTTCACAGTGAGTGAGGGCCAAACAGGTCCAAACTTCAACAAGGGCAGGACAAATGTCCCTGTCACCAGAAGATAGCAGACTGGCAAGCAACGTCTTTTTTCGCCTAATCAAAGATTTCCCAGAACCTGTGGGGAGACCCGCCAGCATTGATATTCTCACATTCATCAGAGACCCAGCTAATTTAACTCAGATGAGCGTGCTCTTGCATGGTATCATGATGCAAGTCAAACTTTCTAATCATCAGCAGAACTATCTGAGAAGATTTAAAACTTTCCGCCCAGGGACAGATCGAGAGAGTAGTGCAAGAGACTTCACTTTTTGTTATACTGACAAGGACACAACATGTCTTCAGGAATTAAGCAAATAAGATGCACTGATTGGGAACTCATATATTTTGAACATGCACAGTAAAGAGACTTGCTGAATTACTGCCTGATTTTAACACTTCCCATAGCCTAGCAAGAGAACTTTCTCCAGAGATAATAAGACAATCCATTGTTCGGGCAAGGAGGGACAATTGTTTCAATACCTGCAACTCACAAACAGAACTGACAGAATCCAGAAATAATATTGTTTAAGAGTGTATTAAAAGTTAGCATCACAGATGATCGAGATGGGGATTCAAAGCAGCAACCTCGTCTTCCCTCAGGAGGAGAGACGTTCATATTTTTCCAGAGCTAAATGCTGCAGATTAACCTACAGGGGCATCATGTATTTATGCATTATATTTATCCTCGTTTTACTGTCACTGACGATTTGAACTGCAATTTTTATTGGTGTACAAAGCGTTCCAATTCCAGTACACCCACCTAACGATGCATGCATAAAGCCTACAAAGGCACCCAGACCTTACATAGTCATTCCAGTCCCTAGGAAGTCCAATAGCGGAATGAATGAACTTAAGATGGATCTGATCAGCAATAATACACACATACTTATGGAAACACGTAAATTGAAAAGCCGGAGACAGGGTCGGCAGAGTATTAATGTAAAAGGGGTACTAACAACCACACGCATGCAAACACTGAATGCACACACGCCAGGCCTAGTGTCAATAACTACAGAACCAGAGGTCAAATAAGAGGGGAAGGTTGGAATACCAACAATGAGACGCTCCATGAGTAGAGAATTTAAGAGTCACATGAAGAGGAGTTGGAGAATAAACCAACAGAGATAACATTGACAGTCACACGTGATCCAATGAAGGGAACAAGTACAAGTTTTACACTACAGCCATATACTGGACCAATGGCAGGAGTGGATATAGTCATTTTTAACCAAAAGAAAAAGAATGCAAGAGGAGAAGGAAAGAATTGCCAGATTTTCCTCCACTCGACTTGCACAGATGAAGGTACCAGCATCATGGATCAGGACACCTGAGAATCCTCCATCAAGAAGGAGCCATACGGATGCATTCAGGGATGTAGTTATAGCAAACTACATGAAAATCTTAAGAATCAAGAGAAGCATACAAGGAGACGACAGTGAACTAAACGATTACTTGGACAGCACAGCACATTTGGGAAACAACATCTGGTACCAGCACATGAAAAAAGTTGGAAGACGTAGTTCAGAGGGGGAATTCTTTGTTTGTGCACTCCTACCCTACAGCATGGGGAAATCAAAGATATTTGTAGCCGTAGAAATTGATGTCCAGACAGCACACTGTCTATCACACGTAGCAATGTGCAAGACCAGAGGACAGTTCATGGGATGTGATGCCTCACTGAAATGGGCAACTGAAGCAACTGATCCAAATGAAGATGATTATGTCCAGGAAATAATGACAAGAAACAATGGAAAGACGAAACACATTGTGATCAGATATGAGAAGCCCTGAGTTAAAGGAGAAGAAATCAGAAGAGAAGCGAACCAGAAGCTAAATGTCCAAGGAAAAACTCCAGAAGAAGCTTGGAGATGGAAGAATAGAGGCCAAATGCAAATTTTGGGAACAGTGCTTTCACCAGACGGATAGGAGAAAGAGTAATGATCTGCAGAGCATGGATGGTCTTCGGTCACTAAGAGCCCACCATCAGCATAGTGCAAAATGGATGGAAGCCATTACGGCCAAAACTTGCAAAACTGCTAACATGGGTCGAGGGCAGAGGAGGACCCTTACAGATAGTGCCACTGGAAAGCCCAAAATTGTGCTTCAGGAATAATGGCACAAGGAAGATGTGAGAAAACCAGAACTGTGGACGAGTCTTTGATGCTCCAGGAATGGTACATGGAACTGCAGTAATTATGGATCATTACTGGGCATGCGGATCCAAAGCATACATCAGACTGCCAAAAAACGGAGGTGTGTGCACATTAGTGAATGTCCACGTTCCGGCGTTGGTGATCCTGAAAAGTGATCTGAACATTGACAGTTTCCCAAAAGCAGATGCTCACCTGAGGAAGAAGAGATCTGTGGAACTGCTTAATCGAATGAAGAGAGAGAAAATTACTTTTCTGCCAAATCAGAAGAAGCTTTTCATGCAATCTCATATGAACAGAGGCTGTTCAGCCTCACTTCATCAGTGTTCACGACAATCTTCATGCCAAGATTTCAAGTTGGAGCAAATACTAAATGGTTGCAGATAACCAGATGGGAGTTACTGCAGACCATCAACACAACCATGAAAGGATTCAACGACATAAAGGAAGAGTTAAGGGCGATTTGACTTATGACTTTGCAGAACAGATATGTCCTTGACATGATCACAGCTATGGATGTAGGTGTTTGTGCAAAAATTGGAGAATCATGTTGCACATTTACACCATCTCATGACGAAGAAAATGGAACTTTAACAGAAGCCATAGGTATGCTGGCAAAACTACAGAATCAAATGATCGATGAAGCTGACGAAGTTGATGATGACAGCTGGTTTGGATCACTATTCTCATGGGTTCCACAATGGATGACAGATGCATTCAAATTCCTAGGAGCCCTGCTAGTGCTGGTATTGCTAGGATTTTGTGTTCTCAAGATAATAATCTCTCAGTGCCATAAAACTGAGAAAAAGTCCATAGGGATGAAGATCATAATTGATATCGAACCATGATGGAAGACCAAGGACCTAACTGATGAAGAAATAAGGGACTTTGTGAAGGCCAGCATTCATTCACCAGAAGGAACAAAGTTTCTATATCCCAGGAAGCATAGAAATTATGTGGGAAGATGGATTTACTGCAGCCCAAATGGACAATATCAACTGATGACGTGGAACAAGGAGGAACACGTGAGAACAGCAGGAAGTTTAAAAGGAGTCATAAAAATATGGATCCCAAAGAGACATTTTTTCAGACCATCATGTACAGACCCAGAACATGAGGAAATAATGGACCCAAGCAATGAAGCAAAAGGGAATATAAAGGAACCAAAGAAGATGAATCCAAAGAAAGAGGTGAAAGTGGTTGATGAATCGCCCAGAGGGGGGAGTGTAGAGGAGGCACCAAGTACAGCCTGCACTCCAACCGTCCATTTTGAAGTACCAGGAACGTTCAGACCGGAATATGTGACGTATGATGAGCAAATAAACCAGCAGAGAGCCGCAGTGGGGCTCTGTCTAGTACCTATCAGAAGCGCAGCACCTATTGAAATACCTATACCTAAGAAACCATGGACAGTAAGGTACCCATTGAGAAAACCATATCAACAAAGGAAACGAAATGAAGATTGTCTGAGTACAATCCCTGAAGAAACCAAAAAGGTCTTAATGGAAGACGAATGGTGACCACACTAGAACCCCGGACTGACTCACATATAGAAGAGATAACGACCAGAGAATGATGAAAAGAGACAAAACGCCATGGACAGGGGACATCGTGGACCTAAAGTAAAAGGACGATGTCAAATGTAAGAGGCTAAACTGTAAGCATTACGAAGATGTTCAACCACTTTACGCATGTACATATGCTTGGAACCGCAAGAAAGCTAAGAAAATCGTGCGGCTTGCTATGCTAAGTAGAAAAATAGAGTGCGGCAAGCGCCACCTCTACATATCTACCTCAAGAGAAACACGTTATATAAGTATATTTCCACTTTGCACAAGAAGCAGAATTAACCAAAGGTTACTAAAGGCCACACAAGGAAAGCTTCATATTTAACAAATCGAGAAAAAAAGGAAGAACGAAACTCAGCAGAGGCAAATCATGCCAGAAAAACCAAGGTCCTATCAGCTAAAATAGATGAACAGTAGCTACAATTAATGAAGCAAGGAACAGAATATCCTCTTCTGAATGGTTGAGATAAGAAGCCGAAGGCAGGTGGTGGGTAAAGTGAAAATCAAATACACGAATTACATATAGAAGAGACAAATTCATGGTGTCTGAATTTTGTGACCAGCCGAGTGAGAAGAAGTGATACTTTCACACCTACGCATGGCAGTGGGCCAGGTGAAGATATCAGAACTTTTCCAGACAGGAGATGCAGTCTCGAGGCCAACCACAGTGAAATAATTGACACATGGTCACTAAAGTGATGATTGATTGTAACAATAGTTGGAGGAAGGCCGGGGGAGGTGGGGGGTACCCTGCACCTGGCCGACCATTCTGCATGCTGCTAGGGAAAGTGGAAAAGTATGAGTGGGGTTAATGCCAACCCAATCGTAGTGGACCAAGTGATCTAGGGTCCTATAGTTAGTAGAACCAATGGGACGTCGCACTTTTAGTGATGTCTACAGTAGCCATTTTGAAGGTAGGGCTTAGATGTCCACTTGACAGTGTTTACCCAATCCCCTTACTCCGTAACCATATACAGCTATAGTACCTATATTAAAGTTACCTTTCTAGAACCAATAGAATTGCATGCCAACTTTTAAGCGTTAAACATCAGTAATGATGAGTTTTTAGTATAAATTATGTGTTTTTATGAAGTTCGTTGGAGTTGTGAAGCGAGACAAAAGATCAAGCATCCGCTGATATTCATGAGACTCCACATTTTTTGTACTTGTCATTAAACAGACTCCCTTTGCCAAACCGTTGAGTTGTTATTATTGATTTGGTGTTGGAGTATTAATCTGCACCCCATCCATCTCATGGGTGCTGCTATTGGGCAAACCCCCGCTCTATGGGCCGGTTGGGGGTCCTGGTGTACAACTCCCCCCAGCAGTAGGTATTTTTTTCTTCAGCTTGGGTCGACTTTACATCTGCTTGAATGTTACAGCGCAGCAGTCCCCCAGGAGGAGCGCTAGATTCTTGGTTTTCACTATGTGAGCTAATGCCAACTGGGTCACTTATTGTTTGACACTTGCTGTAACAGCCAGCTGGTTAGGGCTCCTGCTGACTGTTGACATCTCTTTTGTCTCCTCAAAGCCTTCTTTCGGGCTCTCTTTGCTTTAGTTTTTCCCAGGGCACATGACAAGATCGTAGAGTTCATTTGAGTTTGATTCTTGTATCACCCTATCATTTGTGCCGGCCTGACGCTGCTGTCGAATTTGTCTTTTGTCTTTCTTTTCGCGTTAAATAGCTTAGAGGAGACAGAGGAGGGGAAGCATGTGTTGGAACAGGGTCATTTTGTGGTAAGTCAAAATTGTTTGTACTGATCACTATCAATAGTTGTATTTCCTCGTGATTAGGCACCCACCCAGCCTTATCTTTCCCTCCAGTTCATGATGTTTGGTCTTTCAGCTGCATATATACTTGCTGGATGCAATCCGCTTGTTTGAGGAGGTCTTCATGGATCCGTCCACACAGCTTTAGCAGAATTTAAACCGCAAATTGCAAGACATTGTTATTGCCCAACGTCACCAGTAAACTCCGGCTGAGAAATAAAGCAGGATTTGAACAGTCAAGACTGCCTTACCTTTCCCAGCAATTTACCTGGCCTCAAGTGGAAGCACTCTCCACCTCTAGCCCCTTCGTGCTCTGTGTTCCACAGCTCAAAAGGTTTTAAAAGGCTTCTGGCTGCGGCACCACACTTCGAACACTCCCCCTCCCAGTAGAGACTGAAGAAATCCTTGCAGGTAGGAAAAACGTGTAGGGACCACGACAGGACCACTTTCACTCCACTTTCCGCCAATACTTAGATTTGGCGCTCTTCTCTTCAGCAGATGGTTGGCTTTGTGGTGGCAAGAAAGAGCTGCAACATCCACCTGCCCTCTCTGCCCAGCGTGGGAAGAAACAGAAATTCTTTATTTCCTGCTGTGCCAGAATATTCACCGATTAGTGCTGTGAAACTTTTGAGGTCACGTGGCATTAGATTGTAACTTGTTGCCCTAATATACTGGACCGAGTAGTGGCAGTTCTATGTTATTTTATCAAATAGAATTCATAGATGGAGAATTAATTGAATTGTCTTCTTTTTTATATGCAGGGGAGACCCCCCTCAACCCCGTGCAGCCCCCATCCACCTCTTAACCCCCTGCATTTTGTATTCACCTAAACTCACATACCACATATATTTGGGTCAAAATCCGATCAAATACATTAGATGAATTCTCCTCCGATTAATCCTACTGCAGCAAAAACTGCTTTTACAGCAGTGGCAAGGACACTGGAATGCTTCAATTGAAAAGCTCTTAGGATCAGAACTAAGGGATCTGACTAAATGTGTCTTCATGCTAAATGTTTCGGACAAATAATTATAATCTAAAGTTGATGAAATTGTTCATTTTCATATTGTCCATATTCTGTATTTATTTTTTTATCTAGATTGTGTGTTGTCATTAGTTTACTATTTTACTGACTTTTCTGATATTTATCACTGCTATAAAATGTTATACATACGTGCACAAGCATATTTTCAGAAATGAGGACTTACAATTTTCAATAGTCAGTGGCCCCATAGCCTCTTAGTCAATGTCTTCTCTTTTTCTTCAACCCCTCAATGAGACAAACCTCAATAGGCTGCAATTTAAGAGTCTCAAAAAAATCCTATTTCCAGTGGGCCCCCAGTGGATTTGTTAGTACCATGTAGGGAAACCTCTTTTCTTTTACTGCAGACATCTGTTCCATAGTCCCCGCCATTGAAACTTTTTCCAAGTCCCAATTCTGCACTCCTTTCCCCCATTTTCCTCACAGTCCCCTGTTTCCCCTTTAGGGTAATTTGCATGGGCTCTGGCCTCACGCCTTTGTTCACTATATCCATAACAGGGTCCACTCCAATAGATTCTGTCCACACCCCACTTTCACACTTCCTCACATCCCTATCAGAACGTGCCCGAAATCCCTGGTACCCTTTGCAAACTAACAACCAACTTGCCTCTTCCTCACCTTTTGGCCATCTAAGACTGTCGTCTGCCGATATCCTCGCCTGGCCTTCCGTCCACTCCTCTAGCCAAGCTGCACTCACCCACTGCTATCAAATGGCTCTGTCTCCAGGAGCTGGACCAGCTTAGTTCTTGTTAGGAGTCACCAATGCAGCACGTTTTCTTAATGCCCATGGTGGTCGTGTCCACCTCCTTGGCCCACAGGTCCACCTTTCCCCAACGGGGCCCACCATGTCCAAGGTTCGCGAAGTTTATCAGATCTCATTGTCTGAAGTACCTGGAACAACAGCCTAACTCCAATTTCCGAGTACCCTCGGTTACTAACCAAATGATTCTGATTATCTTCTCTCATGAGCTAACTTTGAGAACTGTCATAAACCTGATGCAGATATCTTATCCAATGCTTCATATTGTGTATAACCATCATATATTGGCTCCACCTGTCTCGTTCGGCTGACAGAGACCCTCGAGGCCCTTGCCTTTTGCGGCAGGAATCTTCTTTATGCAGAGGCTAGAGCCGAGCTAGACTTGAGAAAGCCAGAGAGAGAGAGAAGAGAGAGAGAGAGAGAGAGAGAGAGAGAGAGAGAGAGAGAAGTGTGCCCCCAATTCACCAACAGCAAGAGGGCTTCCTCTGGATTCAGATCTTTATCCTTTCCCTCTTCTCAGAACTATTTCCCGGAGTGGGCCGCCCCTCCCACCTTCCAGAACAGACTACGCTGCCCTTCCCTTATCCTACCAGGCTGTTTCTGGGGAAATAACATCATGCCCTGATCTGAAATATAAACATGTCTGGAACACTGGAGGCCTTTCACTCACAGTTCTAGCTAACCGAAAGGGAGTGGTTGCCAAAGAGCACTGTACCGTTGGCACCAGCAGGGCCTGGCATGAAACAAACCGAAGGACAAATTCAGGTAAAGAAAACATGCAGCTGCATAAGGCTTGCCTCTATGCCATTAATACAATTATAACTTTCTGTCATAACACTGGGAACATTTGAATTTTAATAATTCTGCACAGAGGCTCCAAATTATAAAAGTCCAAACCTGGGCGAATACAGCTCCCAAAGAACACACAATAGGTTTACATTAGTAATCACTAAACACTGAATTACCAAACACTAAATTACCAGGCCCATTGGAGACCTGAGAATGTATACCATGCAACCACCTGCAAAATTTGAAAGGCATGTCAACACTAACAGAAGAAGCCCCAAATACTAACACAAACACGCAGACTCAGGGAATACACACTAAATCCACCAGGCCATCACGCTGACCAAAAAAGAAGGGTGGAGGAATTCAGCAGGTGGGGGTCAGAATTTTTCAGGTCCTTGATGAAAGCTTTACCTTTTCGGAGCAGCAGCAGCAACAAAGGGGGCTTTCTGGATAGATCCACAATCCTTCTGAGAATGCGAGCACTTTGACTGGCGGAAGGTTAAGCAACCCTGGATGATGGTCATTTGGGGATTTTGGATTCATTGAATTTGCTGGGTCTTCTTTCTTGCTGCCATTTCATTATAAACAAGACTTGGCAATATCAACAGTTTGGGCTTTTGTGTAGGCATGGGAAAGGCACTTGCTAGGCACAGCTGTAGAGGTATTAACTGGCCGTTGATTGTATAAGGTGCAAAATTATGCGAGTACTTGGGCATCTAATAGCCGTTACTGGCAAATGCCTAATACTTACAAAAGCCAAAAATGTAGGCTTTGCCGATGCATGCTTTTGGCAGGATTTCAGTGAAACCCATGCAGAGTGCTTATAAAACGAGTGGCTGAAGGCAGACCTGGTTAAGATATTTTTTATTACACCATTAGCATGTTTATCAATTAAGTAATTTGGCCTCATTATAAGTTTGCCCGTCTGGAAACAAGGGTGCCGGTAAGCTCACTGGCACCCTTGTTTACGGACTAGCAAACTATGAGTCTGCCTGCGGAGCCGCTGTGCACGACAGGTCTGACCTTGCCGGGCGCTGCAGCAACAGTAGGCAGACCGGTCATGGAAGCACTGGCACCGTTAGCAACTGTGTCAGTGCTTCCGTGTCCCCACTCCCATAGAATCCTGTAGGACTCTATGGGAATGGGGACTTACATCTTACCGGCACATGACTTCCCAGGCCGCCAGACTTGGAATCTCCCGGTGTCACCGGGAAGTCAGGGGGCGGTAAAACTTTACTAGTCTGGAAGCAACCCGCCGGCAGCATAGGCAGGGTTACTGCCAGAATCAGCAGCATAGGCAGGGTTACTGCCAGAATCAGAATTAGGCCATTAACTCTCAGAAGACTGCTTTGAAAAAACACTGGCAGGCACTTGAAGTGCAAAGTTTGATGGTAAGGCTTGATTAAAGCGAGATTAAAGAGATCCCATGAGGATGAGTTTTGGGCGGAGAGGGGCAGGAACCGGGTGGGAATAGCCATGGAGATTAGCATGGCCATGGACAGTCAATAGGTGGGCACATAACCGAACAACACCCAGAGGCTAAAAAGTAGATGTTCATGGAAGGACGCCTCTGTGCCCATGCCTTAAAATCTTGGCAGACATTCTTTTCTGTTAAGAAATGATGAACGTATGCATGATTTAGTTTAGCTTAAAATGGGAAGGTCAACAATCTATCGTGCATATTACCCCTTACATATAATAACATTTTCATCCTAAGAACATCTGATCTTCGTCTATGTTCCCAGTGTTTCAGACATACATTCTTAAAATAAATTTGCATTTTTTTTCATCATGATTAGATCATGGCCGTACCCTGTTATGAGCTAATATGAACAGTTTATAAGCTTTCTCGTAGGCGTATTGTATTTGCTAATGCTTGTTCTGGAGTCCAGAACAAGCATTAACAAATACAATAGTTTTGGCATTTGCAGTTATTGGTTACATTTTACATTCATAGATTTTCTCCAAAAGTGGCCCCTTGCTCGGAGCTGCCTGAATCCAACTGGGAGCTGCTTCGAACAGGTCCTGCGGTCCAAACAAAAGTGCATTTGAGCCACATGCAAGCCCAAAAAGGGAAAACAAGCAGAAAGGAGGGAGGCATAATAGTTTGTAAATAACTACTATTAATGAGTGGAGCAGCTTTCAAAGTAATTTCATAAACTGGGATACAAAAGGCCTGACAAGCAACGACCCCATTGCCTCTTGTCAAAAAATGCCTTGGAGATGGTGTCTTCCAACTTGCGGGAGGAATGCGTCACTATCTCTCCGGGCTAGTGTTGTAAAATTGAGCTATATTTCTTCAAGCACGTGATGGCAGGCATTTTCTTGAAAAGACAACTCGGTGGGCCGAGACACAGATCCCACAGCAAAAGGCAATTTGCTTCTGTTCTGCTTGGCTCATGAGTCTCATGAGTGTAAAACCGAAATGTGAATGGTCCTGAGTCCTTCTATAATCTCTACTAGTGAAGCAAAGCCATTGGCTGTCTTAGTATGTGCCAAATAACACTAGGCAGGATCGTACACCTCTGCCCACTGGAAGATTTGAAAGAAGAACTAAGAGCAAAGAGGAAGGTTTTCTCGAGAGAACAAAACACTTACCTTATGCCACATCTGGAACACTGGCACTTCAAAGGCATGTATATAATAACATATACACAAGAATCACCATTTCCTTTTCATGGTACACTCTAGTTAAGGAAGGCTTCACAAATGTTCTTTAAACGTTTTTATTTTCAGTTGAAATGGACCTCATGCTTCAGGGCAGCCCCAAGAAGCTGCCCGAATGTTGAAAGTGTAATCACAAAGCATAGTAATCATTTAATTCTGGACTTTCAATGTGTGCTTTGCAGTACGCACCGCGCTTGAGCCTTGCAGCATCCAGCAGAGGTCTTATCAATGTATTGCCTTTTTACTGTGTATCGACTACATTAGCAACTTGATGACAAAGAGCTTATGGCCTAATTAATGGAATGTTTTGCGTGGTGCAAAGTGCATCCCATTTGTGAATGCAGGAATGCTCTTTTAAATGTCTAGAAATGCCCCTTGTTATGCACAAATGCGCAAAGCGGGGAAAAGGACATCCTAATGCACTCATTCAGATGCCCTTTGAGAATGGGCATGCTCCTTATTTAGTTTGAGCTATTAGGTGGCACTGACAGTGCTACCTTAAAAGCCGAAACTATTTTCATTAACATAGACCTTCAAATATGGGCTTTGAATGAGGGTCTGTAATGCTTTTCCGATAGAGATGATATTTGAGGAGGGATACACAGTTGTAATCCTCCCATTCCATGCCCCTAACCAATGTAATCCCTATGGCTAATCCCACCCATACCTTCCCATCTTGGAACTCTTTGATTTTGTGTGAGCTCTTCCATGGAGGCTGCCATCTTGGATGACTGTCTCTAAGGAAGCTCCCTGAAAACAAGGCAAAACTAGCAGCCATCTTTGAATGGGAAAGATACAATGCATCTTCCAAATAAAATGATATATTGTTTAAAATAGCTAAAGTACACAATTTCATGTATGTTTCTATATCTACCTCTTTGTAATTACATTAATTGTGCTAAATTGAAATCTAAAATGCATCAATAACTCTTCATATCATACTGCATATGTATGGCAAAAAACCTTGTTTGAACTCAATGCAAAATAAAAACAGGTTACTTGCTAAAAAAAACGATATGTCCCAGAAGGCACAGGGCAGTTAGCTCAGGGCGCATAATTCTGACTCGACACTCGCAAATGGCAAGTGAAAATTGGACTGGGGCGAGCTCCTGCTTTGCATTACAGGGCGTGCGTTTGAGTGTGTTGGAAGTGTGAAAGGAGTCCGGCAGCTACACAAGTTCCTGAGGAGCTCTGTGTTTTTTTCTGCTTGTGACTACTTTGGTCGTAATAATCTGCATTCCTCACCTTGCCTGCCTGCTGACATAAAAAGGCCAGCAGCGCTCATTTGAGAAGTCCAGTGTGAAAGCAGTCTGGCGGGACAGAGGCCTGAAGCTGTGATATGCTGCACATCAAACATGATTGGAACTGATATTTCTGAAGATGTTAAAGTAAGTGCTTTATTTTGTGGCTGTTTTTAATCTGTCTTCATCTGCCAAAAATCTGTGTGAAAGTGCTCTATACCGTTCGTGGCTTGGCTGTGCATTGCTTGCCATGCCCCCTTGCAGAAAGAACAAATCTAGTAAATACAATATGTGCCTGAGAGCAAGTGAGGTGACAGCCCCTCAGTCTAAAACGGACGCAACTAAGACTGAAACTCAGCAATTGATTGGTTCAAAGGAGAGAGAAAGCATGGTGTAGGATATCCACGGGGCGGGGGGTAATTACAGATTATTTTGATGCTGAACCAAACAATCCTGGGCTAAATACAATGCAGGACCCAGGGGGAAGTGAAGTGATTGATGTTACGCAGCAATCCTGGTCCACCATGATAGACAATAATAATTCCCTTTTGTAACTATGTTATTCCTTACAAAAATAAATAAATAACTTTGACCAGAATACTACGATAGTTGGTACAGGGCAGGCTACTAATGCACAGCAGGCTGAAATAGAGGATCTTGCGCCAAAAGAAATCTGTTTATCGGCTTCACCAGCTCTCTTCTTTGGTGAACATTCTGGAGAGGACTTGAGTCCAGTCGCTTGCAGTCATGTACACTGTAATAACGATTCTCTAGAAACGCTGCAGTTCACGGTTAAAATTCTGTTAAAACTTTGCAATCAGATACATGAGGATGTTTGCATGAAGACGGCGCTGCTTACAAGAATTGAAAAAGCGCAAGGGGACAGTATGCATGAAAACTCTTACATCCCTGTTGTTGGTTCGGAGGTGGATGATGATATTATAACTTCTGTGCACATACATGATGAAGCAGGCAAGGCGAGTATCACAGATTCATTTGGCAATGTTAATCAAAGTGAGCACGACGATAGTGGTGAAGGTGTGTATATGAAACGAAAAGAATGACGGTGCCTGAAAGGAGTTACAGCACTGTTAGGGAGAATTCTACTTTCTGTGCTAATTCCCTTCAACCTTAGAGACCTTTAGGACTTTCTAATTTTAACCTTGGATTGAGTGGGTCCTTTTTCTCACTCTCTCGTGTGTTTTGACCTGATTTGGGTTATGTATTTCCTTTGTTTTTGGAGTCTGACAAACTCCATAAGCATCTACTTTTTGCATGGTGACACACAGCACCTTCAGTGCCTTGTCACAGAGAAATCCTTTAGAATTCTCATAAGGGTTAAATATCTTTTATTGCGTGAACTACTGTTCCCAAGAATAGTAAAGTGAAATTGACTTTACTTAACTTTTCTCTTTGTAGGTCCAGCACACACCATCTTATGTGGAGTGCTGGGGGGTTACTCAGTAGCCCCTTTTCCTACCTACTCATGTAACATTTTTTATGTTACCCTAACTACTTTAAATGGCTGGTGGCAGTGGTTTAATTTTCCTACGATTATACTTTTCTACTGCAGGCTGAATTATCTGCTGCAGCATAGCACCCCTGGGTGACCATTCTGTCAAAATGGCACTGTTTTTTTGTTGCCATTTTCTGTTTGTGAGGGCTTTCTTGGGTTTATCTCTGCGCGCCAAGCCAGGTTTGAGCCCTTTGTTCATTTTGCCTTTGGCGGGCTTCAGTACTGAAACCCACCTCTTGCTCCAGTGTGTCTGGAAAGGCAGGAAGTGAGGGAGGTTCCCAAAACTCCCCTGTCAATTGAGGCAAAAAGGTGTCTTGCAGGAGAGCGCTCATCAGCCAGAGCAGGCTGACAATGAGTTTAGCAGCACAAAAAGGCCAGAAAGAGAGCTAAACAGAAGCAGAAAGGAGCAAGAAAATGAATGTGGTACACTAGCTGGCTTTTGGATGCACCGAGTGAAAAGGACAACAAAGAAGGTTGCAAGACCAGTCAAGATGGCTCAGAGGAAGGAGAGCTGATAGAAGTAGGTGAAGTCTTGTCCCCTGACAACTGTGCCTCATCACAGTCTTCACCATGCCCTGGTTTTTCTATTTTTTCAAGAGTTCCTGACGCCTTGGACAATGTAATGGAGGGCAACTGTCGACATTTCCTAATCAGCAGTCTTTCTCCGTATAAAGAGGCAAACTGTACTGAAGGTTCTCAATCTAATTCCACAAATTATGAGTGCTTTTATCATCAGACATTGAGTATGCTGTATTGCAGGAGGATTTTAAACTTCCCTCTACCAAAGTGTGGTGCTCTAGGAATGCTACGGTTGACTTAGTGCTGCTAACCCATCACCATCGATTGTTAAAGAGGGGATATGACATTGAACTGGTACAATAAGTTACAGAGCCACTAAAGACACAAAAACATTGTGGTCTTTCTACTGGTAAACCACTCAGTGAACCTGCACCTGTGTTAAGTAGAATGGAGGAGCCGATTAGAACTGGAGGCGGCCTGAAAATAACAACTGGAAATGTAGGGCGACTGGTGACGTGCGATTGCAACAGTATGGAGGGTTATGAGTGTGGGTGGCTAAATGGTTGCTTGCCCATAATACCACAACAGAGGCCATGACCTTTGAGTATTACTTCATGGAATACGCATGGCCATCGATACTTCACTTGTAAAAAGAGAGGCCATAAGTAGCTGTATGAGAATGACTGTTTTCTTATTCAAGAGTGCTGGCCAAGCTGCCCAGTAGTAATTGATGGCTATACTTGAATGCAATCGTGGCAAAAAAGGCTCTGGCTGGGCGACCCATGGGGGGTGGCGGTATGCTGATACGAGTGTCTAACAAGTACAATGGGATGGAATTCCAGCTGGTTGAAAACAAGGCTAATAATATTGTAGTAGATAGATATCCCTCTTGCACAGCACATAGGAACATTTCTGGTAATCAGCGTCTATGATTCCCCCACCCCCGCGTAGGTTGTCTTTGCTTACTTTTGAGGCATTGCATTTTTGTGCCATTCTGCTGTTTTGCGCAGGAATCATTTAGATCTCCATGCACTCTTCTGTAAGAGTAGCACTTGCCATAAATTACTGCCCTTCTCAGTTGTAGTGCTTGCTTTTTACATGAACCTACAATGTACATGTTAAGAACTATGGATCATTACGCTTCACTTTCAGGGCCTATTATCTCAGATCACTTTGATGTGTATCGTTTGCTGATGTTTTGGCGACCATAGGCTTGTGACGCATCATCCACTACACTACTTTCACAAATGGGGGCGAGTGACTTCTGTGTGTGGCTAGTGGCCTACAACTTGAAATGGTGCACCCAGCTAAATGCCAGCACTGGCTTCATGTTTCACTCATGACATGGATTCTCTTGGCAGCTATTGTAGAAGCCATGATTGGCACATTGGAGTCTGCCTTACACATCGCCTTCCAGTGTGTGGCTGTTTAACTTAACGAGGAGGCGCTTTGAAAGCGATAACCTGTGTCAGCCCAGCGCCTCAGGCCAGTGTAGAATTCTCTTTCCCGGGCAAGCCGAGGCTCCTCTAGCCTCTGCCGGCCGGGACATGATCCGGGGCAGAGGTGGGAGGAAGAAGCTTAAGGAGGCTGAGAAGGGTTCTGCCACCAAAGGAGCCTAGCGCCAATGTTGAACCGCAGAGATATCGGTGCGGTCGCTCCGTACATCCTCCTTTTATCCCTCAGAACGAGGACAGAATCGGGAGCCAGCACTCTGAAAAGTCCTGTAAGTATGGGACAGAGCTGGGTAGACAGTGGGTCCGTGTTTATTAACCATAGGCATCTATGCACGTTTGTGTTGCCACAGCACAGCTCCTAACTGCCGCATGTTAGGTTGTTCTTTTGCGTTCTGTCACGTCCAGTTAAAATATTGGATTCAAAATGAACTACATGTACCATAATGTAAAGGGTACCCTATTCCTGCCTGATTACATGGCATGCTCAGCCTTTATTGGACTACTAAGTGCTGTCATCAAGCTGAAAAGTTATCGGTCCAACTGTACTTAATTCCTGCTGCTTAAAAGGACCTGCCAAACATACTTTCAATACAGAATTTGCTTGATTCAATTTCTGCCACTGTAGCATGGAACGCAACCACATAATAAAGTAGCCCCAGAAGCAGTGAGCAGTGCCCACACAAGCTCTGCCGTGCCACGCCAGTGGACCTGCGGGGACCAGCGCCTTTTAAAGAGCCCGTACCATCTGGGGGAGCCCATGAGTCCCCGACACCAGCCCAGGAGTTTCCCACAGCCCTGCTCCAGACAGACAGTTGGGCACGCCACACGGGCTCTTGTGGTGCTCTAACCCACCCCATCATCCCACCTCACAGAGGGTGCAGCCTCTGCACACGACTTGGCGGGTATGTACGGCAGTTCAGCTGGTTAATTCTGCAAAGGTGTCGAGGATGTCAGCTGTTAACCAGTCCTGGATTCTCGTTCTAGTCTTGGTTTGGAATTTCCATTACACGTGAAGGACCACCGTACAGCTACCATCATGCAAAGTGCTAAACATGAGTGGATGAGGTATTCACACCTATCACAGGATCGTGCAAGTGCTGTGCACTGAAGTGATAAATGCCTGACAAACCTCCTTCAGAGTGCCTGCAGCGGGACGGGCATGCCACACACCGCAGGGGCCCCCCTGAGGAGGGAGTGCCCAGCTGCTATAGGTGTGCAATGGGTACCTTTGCTCAGGGCAGCACAAAAGAAACACACACTGGCATGCCCCTGCCACCGGGGCCCTTTAGAGACACGAGTTACAATCCAATGTTTCCTGGTTTCCGGCGGTGCTTCCACCAACCGAAACTGTTGCATTAGGGAGAAATGGCATACAAGGAGGGACACAGATTACAGGTGTCCTTTAGTTATTTGCCCACCCAGTGACTGTCCATGGCCATGCTAATCCCTTTTGCCATTTGCACCCAATTCCTGTCACTCCCCTCCCAAAACACCTCCTAATGGGACCTGGTTGGGCTGGCTTTATTCAAGCCTCAAGTGCCTGCCAGTGTTTTTTCAAAGCAGTTAATGACTTAATTGGAGCTGTAAACCGGCCACTGGTGCAAAACCAATCTTAACCATGTCTGCCTTCGGCCACTCGATTTAAAAACACTATGGGCCTCATTACGACCGTGGCCGTCCGGAAATAACGGTGGCGGTAAGCCCGCCGCCACCGTTGTTTCCGGACCGCCTGATCCCGATCCCTGCAGGCGGGAGGTGATGTTCCCGCCAGGTCTGACCTGGCGGGTTTAACACCGCCCGCCTGCAGGCGGACGAGGAAACACCGGCAGCATTACAAGATGCTGCCGGTGTTTCCATGATCCCGATTCCCATTGAGTCCCATAGGACTCAATGGGAATGGGGATTTACACCATTCCGCCTCCGTGATTCCCGGAAAACCGGGGTTGTGATGCCCCGGTAATTCCGGGAATCACGGAGGCGGAATGGTAATACGAGTCCGGCGTTAACCAGGCGGTTTTACCGCCTCGGTTAACGCCGGACTCGTAATGAGGCCCTATGTGTGTCCTTCACTGTAAAAAAACAGCATTGTCAAAGCCAACCATTTTGGCTTATTTGTAAGTATTAGACAGTTGCCAGGCACTTGTGCACTAGGATCCCATCCGGCCCATATAGCTGGGGATTACCCAATAGCACTTTAAAATGAGGCATCAGCACCCGTGTGATGTATGGGGATGCAGATTAATACTCTTGCATCAAATCAATAATGACAACTCAATTGTTTGGCAAAGGGAGCATGTTTAATGACAAGTACAAAAAACGTGGAGTGTATGAATATTAGCAATCGCCCAATCTTCCTTCTCGCTTCAACTCGAATTAATTTCATAAAAACAAATCATTTATACTAAAAACCTGTCAACACTGATATATAACGCTTAAAATCTGGCATGCAATTCTATTGTTCTAGGAAGGTAACTTTATTATAGGTGCTATATCTTTATATGGTAATGGAGTGAGGGGATTGGATAAACACTGTGAGGCGGGGCATCTAAGCCCTTCCTTCAAAATGGCTACTGTAAACGTCACTAAAAGTACGACGTCCCATTGGTTCTACTAACTATAGGACCCTTGATTACTTGGTCCACTATGATTGTGTTGGCAACAACCCCACTCATTGATTTGCTTGCTGTGAAGCTCTACTCTTAAGACCTTTAGTAACCTTTGGTCGGTTCTGCTCTTGTGCATAGTGGAAGTATACTTATATAAAGTGTTCCTTTTGAGGTAGATATGTATAGGTGGTGTTTGCCACAATCTATCTTACTACTAAGCTTAAGCAAGCCTCACAAATTCTGTGCTTCTTGCGGTTCCTTGCATATGTACATGTTTAAACTAACTGAGTATCTTCATTGCGCAAGTGGCATCATTTCTGATATTCTTGACATCGATTGTTTCACTTTAGGCTCATGATGTCACTTATCCATGGTGTTTCGTCTCTTTTCATCATTCTCATGTCATTATATCTTCTATATGTGAGTCAGCCCAGGCTCGTGTGACATCACCATTTGTCTTCCTTCAGTATCTTTTCAGCTTCTTCTGGGGTAGCATTCTGACAATCTTCATTCTGTTTTATTTGTCGATATGGCTTTCTCAATGGGTACCTTACTGTCCAGGTTTTCTTAGGTGGCGGTACTTCAATGGACGTTGTTATTCTGGTAGGTACTGGACAGAGCCCAACTGCGCTCTCTGCTGGTTTACTTGCTCATCATACGTCACATATTTTGGTGTGAACGTTCATGGTACTTCAAAATGGGCGGATGGAGTGCGAATCATGCTTGTGACCTCCTCTACACTCCCTCTTCTGGGTGATTCATCAACCACTTTCACTTCTTCCTTGGCATCCACCTTTATTTCATCCTCTGGGTCCACTTTTACTTCCTCCTCTGGATCCACACATGGAGGTTTGAAGAAATATATCATTTGGGTCCATATCTTTATGACCACCTTCAAGCTTCCTGCTGTTCTCACGTGCTCATCTTTGTTCCACGTCATTAGTTGACACTGTCCACTTGGACTACAATAGATCCATTTTCCTACATAATTTCTATGTTTCCTTGGATATCAAAACTTTGTTCTTTCTGGTGCATACATGCTGGCTTTCACAAAGTCTCTTATTTCTTCATCAGTCAGGTCCTTGGGTTTCCATCCTGGTTCGACATCAATCATGATGATCATCCCTATGGCTTTTTTCGCAGTTTTCTGGCACTGAGAGATTATTATCTTGATAACACAGAATCCAAGCAATATCATCACTAGCAGGGCTCCTAGGAATTTGAATGCATCTGCCATCCATTGTGGAACGCTTGAAAATAGTGATCCAAAACAACTGTCATCATCCACTTCGTCGGTTTCATCAATCATTTGATTCTGTAGTTTTGTCAGCATACCTATGGCCTCTGTTAAGGTTCCATTTTTGTCATCATGAGCTCATATAAATGTGCAACCCAATTCTCCGATTTTTGCACAAATACCTCCATCCATAGCTGTAATCATGCCAAGGACGTATCTGTTCTGGTGAGTCATTAGTCGGATCGCCCTTAACTCTTCCTTGATTGCATTGAATCCTTTTATGGTTATGTTGATGGTATGCAATAACTCCCATCTGGTTATCTGCAACCATTTGGTATTTGCTCCAACTCTTGGCATAAAAATTAAGGTGAACACTGAAGAAGTCTGACTGAACAGTCTATGTTCATATGGGATGGCATCAAAAGCTTCTATGGATTTTGAAAAAAAATATTCTCTCTCTTCATTCGGCTCATCAGTTCCACAGATCTCTTCTTCATCAGGTGAGCATCTGCTTTCGGGAAACTGTAAATATTCAGATCATTTTTTGGAATCACCAATGCTGGAACATGGTCATTCACCAGTGTGCATATACCTCCCTATTTCTTTGGCAGACTGATATATGCTTTGGATCCACATGCCCAATAATGATCCATGATCACTGCAGTACCATGTACCATTCCTGGAGCATCAAAAACTCATCCACAGTTCTGATTCTCCCCCATTTTCCTTGTGCCATTATTCCTGAAACAGAATTTTGGGCTCTCCAATGGCACTATCTGTAAGGGTCCTCCTCTGTCCTTCACCCATGTCAATAGTTTAGCAAGTTTTGGCCATAACGGCTTGCATCCAACTCGTACTATGTTAAAGGTGGGTTTGTGGTGACCAAAAACCATCCATGCTCTGCAGATCACTGCCCCTTTCTCCCATCTGTCTGGTGAAAGCACTGTTCCCCAAATTTACAGTTGCCTCTGTTCTTCCACTTTCGAGCTTCTTCTGGAGTTTTTCTTTGAACGTTCAGTTTTTATTTGCCTCTCTTCTGATATCTGCTACTTTAACTCCAGGCTGCTCATATCTGATCACAGTGTGCTTTGTTTTTCCATTGTTTCTTGTCTTTATGTCCTAGACATAATCGTCTTCATTTGGATCTGTTGCTTCAGTTGCTCATTTCAATGAAGCACCAGATCCCATGAACCGGCCTCTGGTCTTGCACATTGCTATGTGTGATAGACAGTTCGCCATCTGCACATCTGTTTCAACAGCTACAAAGAACTTTGACTTCCCCATGCTGTAAAGAAGGAGTGCACAAACAAGGCATTCCTCCTTTGAATTTCGTCTTCCAATTTCTTTCATATGTTTCTGCCAGATGTTATTTCCCAAGTGTGCTGTGCTGTCCAGGTAGTCGTTTAGTTCATTATCATCTTCTTGTATGCTTCTTCTGATTCTTAAGGCCTTCCTGTAGTTTGTTATAACCACATCCTTGAACACATCCGTATAGCTTCTTCTTGCTGGAGGATTCTCAGGTATCTCCATCCATGGTTCAGGCATCTTCATTTGTACCAGTTGATTAGGAGAAAGTCTGACAATTCTTTCCGTGTCCTCTTGTCTTTTCCTGCCTCTTTGTTATGAACGGTCATATTGATTCTGCTATCATCTCTGCTCGTGAGATTTTTGCTGGGCTTGCACTTGCCCCTTTCAGTGCTGGATCAGGGTTGCTTATCAATGCTGTCTCTCTTGGTTCATTCTCCAACTCCTTTCTTCTCTTTAAAAGTTCAGCTTTCTCCATTTGTCTTTTCACTTCACCTGTAGTAGAACTTCTCATTGTTGGTTGTCCAACATTCTCCCATCCATTGGATTGTGGGTCTGCAGTTATTGACACTATCCCTGGTGTATGTGCACTCATCGTTTGCATGTGTGTGTCTTTCTGTAACCTTTTCTCATTCTTACTCTGCCAACCCTGTCTCCGGCTTTTCAACTTGCTTGTTACCATATGTGTGAGTGTGTCATTGCTAATCACATCCATTTCAAGTTCACTCACTCCTTTGTCAGACCTTCTAGGGACTGGAATTACTATAAAAGGTCTGGGTGCCTTTGTGGGTGTCGTGCGTACATCATTAGGTGGATGCACTGGTATTGGAACACTTTGTGCACCAATAAAAAATGCAGTTTGAATCGTCAGTGACAGTAAAACAATGATAAATACAATGCATAGGTACATGATTCCTCTATATGGTAACCTATAACACTTAGTTCTGGAACAATAAGATCGCCTCTCCTCCTGAGGGATGACATTACTGCTTTGGTTGCCCATCTTGATCATTTAAATAAAGAAAACTAACTTTTAATACATTCTAGGCAATATTATCTTCGGATTCTGCCGCCTCTGCTCGTCGGTTGGAGGTACTGGAACGATTGTCCTTCTTTGCCTGAATAATAGATTGTTTCTCGTCACTGGGCAGAGTTCTCTTTGCCGTATATGAATTTGTCAAAATAAGGAAATAAGTTCAGCAAGTCTCTAGTTTGTGTGTTCAAAATAAATAAGCTCCCAGTCAATGCCTCTTATCTGTTTCACTCCAGAAGACATGTTGTGTCTTTGTCAGCATAAACAAGAGTGAAGTCTTTGGCAACACCTTCTCGATCTGTCCCTCGGCGGAAAGCTTACAATCTTCTCCGGAAGTTCTGATGATGATTAGAAAGTTCAACCTGCATTACAATACCATGCAGGAGCATGCTCATCTGTGTAGAGTTTGATGGGTCTCTGATGAAAGTGAGGACGTCAGCACCGGCAGGCCTCCCCACAGGCTCTGGAAAGTCCTCAATCAGACAAAAGAAAACATTGCTCACTAGTCTACTGTCTTCTGGTGACAGGGACATTTGTCTTGTCCTTGCTGAATTCTGGACCTGCTCGCCACTTACTGTGAGCAGCTTCTGTGATTTCGATGAGCTTGAAGTACAACCTGAATTATGATTCCATTCAGGATTATACACAAACGTTCTGTGTTTGCTGGATCTCGAAGAAATGTCAAGACATCAGTGTGTCTCCCAACAAGATCTGGGCAGTCTTCAATTAAGCAAAAGAATAGCACACTGACAAGCCTATTCGCTTCTTCTTCTGCTTGGGACATTTGCTTTTTCCTCTCTGTATTCGGGAAGCAGGAGGAACTGCTCGGCGATCACGGTGAGCAGCCTCCTTATTGTCTTTTCGTTTTCAGGGTCTTGAAGAATTTCACTGATGTTAGTGAACCTTCCCACTAACAATGGGTACGATCTCAATACTAACTCGAAGTATGTTAAAACGTCCTTAGTGTTGTCACTGCTGTGGGACACCATCAGTGAGTCCAAATAAAGCTCCTGTTTGAAAGAGTCAGGATACTGTATTTTCTTCCAGTTTGTGTGTCCTTGATCAAAATTTGGCATATCGTTTTCTCATCAAGGCTTCAGTATGCCTCAGTTCAAAGTCAACAGACTATGTTGTGGGTTATGTGTGCAATTTTCTTCTTGACCTGCAACTAGGAAGCACAGAGTGTCCGTTTTTATGTCCTTATCTCCGTGTTTTGCTCAGAGGAAATGTCCAAAAGTAAGCCACAACTTTGCACAAAAGTTCTTTGTTTTTGTTTTGATGGTCATGCATCCTTCTTCCTCGTCATGGATCTCGTCTGCACGTGCTGTGGTTCTTCCCCATCGTCTGTAGTCTCTACGGATTGGGTTGTGGGCAAGGGGCCTTCTCCGTTGTTTGGCTTGATGTCACCCAGGAATAGCCAAGCTCTTCTTCCTTGTAGCTTGACTGCAGAGGGAGTGATGTCTTCCACTCTAAAGGGTCCGTTGAACCTTGGCTCGTCCCACTTTTTTCTCGTGTGGTTTCTCACCAGGACCGTGTCCCCAGGGAAAACTGGTGGTAGACGTAAACCTTGAATCGGGTCTGTTGTAGTATCTCCTTCTGTGCTGCCCCGCACCCTTTTTGTCGTTGCTGCAGCTGTCCTGAAATTACAGTAAGACAAGGTGTCATGCAATTCAAGTAATTTTGCATTTCTGATCCTAAAATTTCCCCTGTCGGCTGAACATCACATCTAGCTCTATCTCGGGGTGTCAATGGAGTGTGCATCCTTCTGCCTGTTGCCATTACGTGCGGCGTAAAATGATGGTCAGAACCAGGCTGGTTCCTGATTGCATGCAGTGCAGCCATCCCTTCTTTAGGGTAAGCTTCAACTTGGCTATCCTTTCCTTTAACACGCCATTGAGCTTCTCACATATCCCATTACCTTGAGTATGATACGCCGAAGAAAACTTGTGATTTATACCAAGCAGCAAGCTAATCTGTTCAAATACTGCATTAACAAAGTGAGGACCATTATCTGACCTCATGAACTCACAAACTCCGCATCTGGGAAATACCTCCCTCACCAAAAATGAGACTGCACAAGTAGAGTCTGGGTGTGTACATGGACCTGCTTCTATCCATCTAGAGAATGAACACACCACAGCAATTAGATACCTGTACCCGTTACATACTTCAATCATATCGACATGCAAGTGCTGAAAAGGTCCATTGGGCCTTCGGATGACTCCTCTAATTACTCTTAGTGTGTGCCCAGCCATGAACTGTTGGCAGATTATACAGTTCACCATAAAAAATGCAACGTGTTCTGCTAAGTTCAGGATAAACCAGCGTTCAGCGATCGTTTTTGCAAGATTCTCTTTTGTCATGTGCGCTGGATAATGCAACTGCTCCAATGCTATTTTTAATAGGGCTATAGGCATCACCGGGTTACCAGTGCTGTCTTGTCACCACAAGCTCTCAGAGGGGTTTAAGGAACACCCTCACCGCTTCCAAAGATTTTTCTCCTCCTGTGGTGCCTCCCCTTGGAGTTCCATTAACTGGGTTTGCCCCATGTTACTATAACCCTAAGGTTCACTTTGTGCAACAATCATTCTCTCATGCACATCTGTTGTTTCCACATTCATTATTATTTCGTCCTTGGACGCCATACGCTTGGCGTCCGTGTCTGCTGCTTGAGTTCCTCGTGAGATAAAGTCGGTCCCTTTCATGTGGGTGGTGCATTTCATGACCGCTATGCCCACTGGGAGCTGTAGTGCCTTAATGAGCCTGTCCAATAAGGCTGCGCGCTGCACTGGTGTGCCGTCCACTTGGAGGTAGCCCCTCCTTTTCCAACGTGCTAGGCCTGCGTGCACTGTCAACATCACATAGGCGGAGTCACTGTACACTGTTACTTCCTGCTCTGCGTGATTCTCAATAGCGAGGATCAATGCCAATAATTCTGCAGTGTGTGCTGAATAATGAGATGGTAATTGTGCACTAATGAGTACTCCAAATTCTCCATTTGCTATGTGCTTCATCACAGCGGTGTTTGTATATCTTCGCCCATCACTTTGATCAATTCTCGAAGAACCGTCAATGAAGACAATTTCTCCTTCTGCTAATGCATTTTCTTTCACTCTGGGAATCTCATCATAAAATTCTTCATAGTTTGCGCAGTCATGGATTGGCTCTCCGTCAGTGACTGGCTCTGCTATAAACATAGCTGGGTTCACTATCTTACATCAAATTATCTAAATCGATGGATTTTATATGATAACTTCATAGGCAGAAGCTCTCTGAGATATCAATGTGCCTTTCGGTTCCTCTAGAATGGCAAATAATGTGTGCTCGATGAACAAAGTCATTGAGCATCCAATGACAATGGTTTTAGCCTTCTCTATGGCAAACGCTGCGGCAGCTAAACTTTGTTCGCAAGGGAAGTGACCTCTCATCACCGGGTCTAGATTTCCACTGTAGTACGCCATGGGCTTGTACCCCAATGTGGTTCTCTGTATGAGTACTGCCGTCATAACACTGCCATTCGTGTGTGAAAACAGCTAGAATTCCTCTGCATAATTGGGAATGACTAAAACTGGTGCCGTGCAAATGGCCTTTTTCAGTTCAACAAACCCTTCTTCCATGCTTTCGGTCCATTCCATTTTTTCTTTCGTCACCTGTGCTTTCTTTAGGGCTTATAACAAGGGCTTGGTATATGAGCTCTAGTCAAAGACCCATGCCCTGACATAATTTCATAATCCTAGAAAACTCTGCATCTGTTTTATCGTGTGTGGCTTGGAGGTGTTTAATATGGCCTCAGCCCGTTCAGGGGTAACCCTTTTCCCCTCATGTGAGATTAGCTGGCCTATGTAAAGCACTTCTTGCTGACAATATTGTAACTTCTCTTTGTCGACTTTATATCCCTTCTCAGCCAATATAGTCAATAGCTGAATAACATTGTGTCTGCACGTTTCCTCTGTCGTGCTGCAAATTAGGATGTCGTCCACGTATTGCAAAACAACACTCTCTAATGCAATATTACTTAAGTCCATCTGCAGGACTCTGTTGAAAATCAAAGGCGACTCACAGTACCCCTGAGGTAAACTTCTGCTTTTCAGACGCATTTGCCTGAACTTGAATGACGTCAAATCTTGTGAGTCTTTGTGCAATGGGATTGAGAAAAATTAATTTTTCAAGTCAATCACTCTGAAATATTTTGCCTCAACGGGTATATTACATATGATTGTGCACGTGTTAGGGACTAGATGGAACTCGGCCTCTACAATATCATTTATTGGCCTTAGGTCCTGGATTAAACGCCAAGACCCTCCCTTTGATTTTTTGATAGGGTACACAGCGGTATTGCATGACGACTCTGACGTCACTAAGATGCCCTGCTCCATTATGGCAGAAATTGTCTTGAAAATCCCGTCATCTGCTTCCCTGGACATGGGATACTGTTGTGCTTTTGGTAAAATTGCTCCTGGTTTCAATGTAATCCTTACTTCTCCTACTCCTTTCAACAAGCATACGTCATAAGGGCCTGTGGTCCACACTGAGACAGGCACCTGGGCCATGTCATCATCAAAACATTCAGGATGGTTTTGTGCCAGCATCATTCTCTGGGGCACCTCTCTTTGGATCATTTTCACCCAATAAATAAGATTAACTTCAACTGTTGTTTCATCTATACCTGTTTGTTCTTCAAACAGATCGTCATCAGTGACGTCAGTCAATCTGTATCCTTCCTCAATGGCAATCACTGTGCACCATTGTCTGCCTCCGTCATCACTAACCATCGATCAATGCCATTTTCTATGGCTGTGTGTATTGCCAAGGGAAATACATGTCCCTTTTCCTCATGCATAGGTATTCTTGGCCTAAATTAAAACTCATCTGGGGTTCTTATGGTTTTGCCTGCAAGGCCTAGTAGCCCTGCCATTAATATACGCACTCCATACGTGAATATTTCTGGCTCCAATGGGACAGCCATCATAGCTGTTTGTCCCGCGTACGCTCCAATCATTTTGCATACGTTCAAATAATGCATTCCTGGAATTGAACATGCTATGCCCTTCTCAGTGAACGAGATTGTCATGTTTAACTTCGTCATTAGGTTTTGTCCCAATATATTTACTGGGGTTTGCCTTGAATACAGCAGTGGCACATTCATGTCACATTCTCCCATGGAAACTGGAAGTTCTTTTGTAAAAGGAACTCAACTTGTTGCTCCTGTGAAGCCCTGAGTATTTATGGCATCGCCAGACAAGGCAAACTTGCCTTTACGTATACACGAGCGTGTTGCACCTGTGTCAACTAAGAAGGAATATTCTTTATCTCCTATACGACATCTACCCTTGGTTCCTCTTGATGGTTCGGTGTCACTGATAGGATAGAACACATCCAGTTTTCCAGTGAGCTGTCCTAGTCCTTATATAACATTGTCCCATGCTGAGTGAATAGATTTACTCCATCACCAGTGTTATTTCTCATTCCAGAATTCAGTACCTGGCCTGTACTTGTTATCTGTGACAGTGGCATAGGTGACTGTTGAGACTGTCCTTGTGGAAAATGTGTCATATTCTGGGTTTGCAAGCTTTGCTGTGCTCCGGGCGCTTGCTGCTGCACCGTGTGATTCTGTGCAACTCCATTTCCACCTTGCTGCACAAATCCAGGTGGATTCACCAACCTTATTGCTGCATGTTTAATCCGTCTGTGCTAGTTATCATTGCCCCTTCAATGGCATACTTTGACAATTTTTTCTGCACTAGTTTTGCCTCTTCGCCTTTTCGTGCAGCCTCTTTTTTGCAATTTTTCTCTTGCAGCAGTCCGCAATAGTGAGCTATGGTCAACTGTATTTCAGACCATGATTTGGCTTCAATTCCCACCAATTTCTTGAGCTGCTTCTGTGCCTGATCTGGCAGTCCTTGGCATAATATATGGTAAAACATGGGTATAGATTTCCCCCAAGATTCCCGCGTTTCCAGCACCCATCCGTCTTGGAAATTCTGAATATAAAGCAAAGGATCCTCTGACTCCTTCATTTTTCGTGTCATTATAGCTCCCATGTCAGAAGTGTCCGGTTATATCAATCGCAATGCTTTCCATACCGCGGCTTTGCAATTGTTAAACGGCGCTCCATCATGCGCAGTATTAACTGTAGTCACGCCAGGATAACCTGCTCATGTCCACACATCGTTAGCTGTATCACCAAGTATGGTGGTTAAAAGATCCTTAATATCCCCAATAGCTAACGTGTTCCCTCCTGTCATTTTTTCTAGCGCATGTATCCATTTTCCGGCTCCCAATGTTAACATTGGAAGCTTATTTTTTTGATTTTCTCGATCCATGTGTGGCCAGGGAATATACTGTGGCCTCGTTCCCCCTTTTTTGAGCAACGGGAATTGTAAAACATGGCACTCCTTTTCTTCTCTCATCATTTTGCTATCCACTGCAGGGGTAATAGTCCCACATCGCCATCTACCTGCCAATGTCCTTAGTCTGGTCAGATAGGGCGGTGGAGACACCCCCCTCTGATCGTAAGATACTTTTTCGTGTCGATCTGATTGTGTGGCTGACTTAGGTGCAGGTCCACTAGAATCTGACCATCTTATTCCTTTCCTCCAGAGAAGCATTTTTCGCGTCTTCTCTCATCTTCCTTTTCCTCATATTCTTCTCTTTCTGTGTCTGATATTGTCTGTGCCCAACTTGTGCAACTCCTCTCATCTTCCTCATTCCTATTTAGTGTCAACCTATCCAGGGACAGCTGTCTATTTCTGCTACTTTGAGAGGCGTCCTCAGTGTCATACAACTGAGTGTTCTCAAGATGCTCGTCCTCTCCTCTGCCTTGGGGTACCTGTTCAAGCCCCATTTCCTCCTATATTCTATCAATCGTTTCTCTGATGCTTCTGATGTCAAAGTCATCTTCCATATGTGCCCTTGACGTCCCTGGTACTGAATCATACTCAGGAAATAATTATTCTATGTCTTCCTAGTGTACTACTAGATTGGGTTTTTAACCTCTCTCTCCAGATATTCAATATACCGTGCTCTCTGTCTTCGCTTATGTTCTATGTTGTTATCAAACTCTCTGTGCTTCCTCACTTCTTCTCTGACCCTTTCTTCTTCCCGTTTCTTCGCATCTCTACGTTCATTTGCCCTTCGTATTTCCTCATCCCTTTGTCTTTTTATTCTCTTCTCTCCTATCTTTTGTTCTTCATCCTCTATTCTTTGTTGTTCCTGCCTGTCCTGATCGTTAGCTGCTCTTGGCTTATGATCGCATTTCCTTTCTTGCTCTTCGTGATACAGCTGCTCTCATCTTGTCTATCTTGTTTCCTAATTCTTTCGTCTCTCAATCCTTTTTCCTTTTCCTTCTCTTTTCCTTTTGAATTGCTGGCTCTCCTTTTTGTCTCATTTCCTCAATGCCTTTACCATCAGTTTTCAATAGAATCTGACCTCCCATCCATTTCTTCTGTGTGAATGCCATCTCATCAGTTCTGTCCTCATCTCCTTTCCATCTCTTTTCCTCTCTATCTGTATCGAGAGATGTACTTGCTTGTGCCTGGTCTCCTTTTTCTTTCTCGCGTCTCTCCTTGTCCCTCGGGACTTTGGAGGTGATATCTCTGTCTCTGTCTTTGTCTGGGTTTTCGTCACTACTTTGCGTAGGTGACTCATATGCCAGGTTGCTATATCCCGTGGCTGCTTTAAGCTCCCTCAACGGGTATAATCCCTCGTCTTTGCTGGCCTCTATTTTCTTTTCAGATGGGGAGGGTGGTGCAGAACGCGTTTCACCCCCTCTGTGCATATGTTAAGTATCCAATCTAATGGTGGCTCTTCCTCCTTATCCTCTTGGTACATTTTCCAAAGTTCTAAACTAGCTAGGCATTTGTCTAACTTTTTGCCACTTTTTGGCAGCTGTTTGCACAAGTGTACTAAGGATATAACGTCTTTTATGCTTAAATCTGTTTATCTTCTCTTCATATAACACTTTGTTATGCTTTACGTTTCTCAAACAAAACCAACAATATGAGTGAGCACCAATCGTCGCAAGCGCCAATCCCATTTTTTCACAAACATTTATTTTTTATTTTTTATTTTTCAAACAACAACCATAAATTCATATCATACAACATCCTGGCTATGCAATCGTGCAATTTTCATGTTAATTCCCCTAAAAATGATCTTACTTCATGACGTCAGAAAAAGAAAAACACAACACAGACTTGACACACTAGACAGACTCCGGCCGGCTACATGAATCTCATGCCCCTATCATTATTCTGACATGGAATGTAAGCCCATCCCTTTCAGATTACCTCTTTCGTTGATTCTGGTTTCCTATTGCGCCCTATCTTTTCAGAACTTTGAATGCAAGTTTCTTCTAGTGCTATATTAAAGCGTAGGTATCTGGGCGTATCCTCTGCTCGGGTATCCTTCCCGGTATCTCTCTGCTTGGGTATCCTTCCCAGTATCTCTCTAGCTCTGCCCCCTCAAGTCAATATTTCTTTCCCCTTATATATACATTATACTCTTACTGTGACATTATTTTTGTCCCACCTCCCTCCGTTACCTTCCCTTACTTGTTCTAAGGCATGCAACTTTTTGGCAGAGTATTTAGTCTTTTTTCACTCACCGTTCGCATTGTTTTACTCTCGGAATGCTCGGGATCACCGCCTTCATTACCACCTCTCCTTGCTGTTTGCTCGATTAGCTGCTCCTAGAAGTGGGAAGGGGTTTGTGTGGGAAAGCACAGGTTCCTTCTGACCTCAACCTGCAGGTTGTACACTTTAGACTAACCACTATCTACGGGGAGCCTCTCGGTCTACTTAGCCGGATGGCAAAGGACTTGTGATATTGCAGAGGACCTAGAGTTACTTATGTCGACGGTCAATGGGTGTCTCATCTAATCGATAATCGATAAACCATCCTCTCTATGCTACCAAGTGTGCACAAGGACCCCAGCCGGCCCATAGAGCTGGGGGTTACCCAATAGTACTTTAAGATGAGGTAGCAGCACCCGTGAGATGGATGGGGATGCAGATTAATACTCTTGCATCAAATCAATAATGACTCAATGGTTTGGCAAAGGGAGTCTGTTTAATGACAAGTACAAAAAACGGGGGGCTCATGAATATTAGCAATCGCTCGATCTTCCTTCTCACTTCAACAATTAATTTAATAAAAAACACATCATTTATGCTAAAAACTTGTCATCACTAATGTGTAACACTTAAAATCTGGCATGCAATTCTATTGGTTCTAGAAAGGTAACTTTAATATAGGTGCTATATCTGTATATGGTAACGGAGTGAGGGGATTGGATAAACACTGTCAAGTGGGGCATCTAAACCCTTCCTTCAAAATGGCTACTGTAAACATCACTAAAAGTATGATGTCTCATTGGTTCTACTAACTATAGGACCCTTGATTACTTGGTCCACTATGATTGGGTTGGCAACAACCCCACTCATACTTTTCCACTAGCTTACTAGCGTGCAGAATAGCCGGCCAGGTGCAGGGAGTTCATCTGCACCCCCAGCATCCCTACAATTATTGCAACAATCAATCATCACTTCAGTGGTGATGTGTCCATTATTTCTTTGCATTTTGGCCTCGAGACTGCTTCTTGGTCTGGAAAAGTTAAGGCGTCTGGGCATGGCACAAGTCCATGCATAGGTGTGAAAGTTTCATCCCTCCTGCTTGCTCAGTCACGTGATTTCGACACTGTGAAATCATTTTATTCTTCGTGCAATTTGTGCATTTGATTTAATTCTGCCAGCCATCTGCCATCTGTGGCTCATCTTGACCTTTCTGAATAGGATACTCTGTTCTTCTCTTGATTAATTGTATCCAGATACGACCTTGGCTTCTTGGCACGATTTGCCTTCGTCTGAGTTTTTCTATGTCTTTAATTCTTGATTTGCTTGCTGCGAAGCTCTCCTCTTGAGACCTTTAGTAACCTTTGTTCGGTCATGCTCTTGTACATAGTGGAAGTATACTTATATAAAGTGCTCCTTTTGAGATAGATATGTATAGGTAGCGCTTGCCGCAATCTATCTTACTACTAAGCTTAAGCAAGCTTCACAAATTCTGTGCTTCTTGCAGTTCCTTGCATATGTACACGTTTAAACTAACTGAGTATCTTCATTGCGCACGTGGCATAATTTATGGTATCCTTGACATCGATTATTTCACTTTAGGCCCATAGTGTCAATTATCCATGGTGTTTCGTCTCTTTTCATTATTCTCAGGTCATTATATCTTTTATATATGGGTCAGGCAGGTTCGTGTGACGTCACCATTCGTCTTCCTTCAGTATCTTTTTAGCTTCTTCAGGGATAGCATTCTGACAATCTTCATACTGTTTCATTTGTCGATATGGCTTTCTCAATGGGTCCCTTACTGTCCAGGTTTTCTTAGGTGGCGTTACTTCAATAAGTGCTGTTCTTCTGGTAGGTACTGAACAGAGCCCAACTGCGGCTCTCTGCTGGTTTATTTGCTCATCATACGTCACATATTTTGGCGTGAACGTTCCTGGTACTTCAAAATGGGCGGGTGGAGTGCAAATCGTGCTTGGGACCTCCTCTACACACTGCTATTAGATGCCCATGTATTTGGCCTATTTTGTACCTTCTACCATCAATGGCCGTTAATATGACTACAGAAGGACCTGGCAAGTGCCTTTCCCGTGTCTACACAAAAGCCCAAATCGTTGGCATTGCCAATGCTTGTTTGACAAGATACTGGAATCACTGACTAGTCTTTTATTATCAACAGTTTCTGTATTTCTCGAAAAACAGTTGGTAGGTGGATAGGATGTGTCCCACCTATAGGGGTGGGAGCACCTCTTGGTATGCCAATAGGGGGCACGCCATGCACCTGTGAATCAGGCATCTTGCTAGGAAACGTGCAGGTGGGAAATGGCTGTGAGCAGGCTTGCTCTGTAAACAGAACGCACCTCCCCTCAAATTGCACACGTGGTCCCCATTGTTAGGGATGATCTGCAGCCCATGTCTGTGCCGACAGGTGTGTCGGTCTGTGTCTTTGGTACCAAAAAGGTAGTGGGTGCTTGTTCGGTAGTCTGTGAGTTTATTCGGGGTGTGGCTAAGTCTTATGTTGTGAAAGTGATTGATCAACAGTGTTAAATTCCAGGCTTCAGTGATGAGAATAGAAAGTATCTGTCAATGCAGGGAATTTGCTCATTTTGAAATGATTCATCAACATTTACTTGAAATAACGTCAGGTTGAAGCAAGAGGATCTCCAGTTTAGACAATGTGTCCTCATTACGAGCTCGGCGGTAGCCATGCCGCTATTGGCGGCATGGCTGCCGCCGAAATCGCGTCCGGGTCCACAGAATGAGGAATTACCGGGCCATTCCGAGTTCAGAAAGCCCGGTAATTTTCCCCATTCCCATTTCAGCCCCCATAGGGCTGAATGGGAATGGGAGAGGGAGCAAACAACGGGCCATTACGAGTTGGCCCGTTCTTTGCTCCCTCTTCCCCTCGTGGGACCCGGTAAGCACGCCTGGTTTTCCCAGGCGTGCTTACTGTGTCCCGCTAGGGGCCCTCGTAATGAGGCGGTACGGGGTTAACGGCGCCGGCACCTTTTACGGCGCCGTTAACCCCATACCGCCAGGGTTGTAATGAGGCCCAATGTGTCCTAGCAGAGTAGTGATTTAATTGGGAGATGTGCTCAAATCATAGAGCTGCATTTCAGTTGCCACTTCTCCTGTGCATCGCGTGCTGATGCGCATCAAGTGATAGCATGCTGCTGCACATCAAGTGCAATCGAAAGAGTTGAAGCGATTCTGCAACCGCAACACTAAAGAGATGATGGATTGAAGGTTTTGTAATAATCCTAACCTGCGACAATGCTCTGGGTAAACAGAGCCTGCTGTGACTAGAGACCCAAGCTACACTTAACAGATGATTCCCAATGAGGTCGAAACATCTCTGGGGTTGCTTGCGGTCTCGTGCAGAAGGGATGTGGCCTGGACTGCTCTTTTTGTGTGGGACCATCCCTGATTTGCACATGGTCTTTCCCCCTTCTGTAATGGTGGAGGGTTGCCCAGAGCAATTGCCAGTGGTTATGGTTAATTCATAACTAGCCAGCCAACACCTTTCAGTTGGGAGTCTGAAACAGGTCACAAAGGGGAACGCACTGGTAAGGTCTTCTTCGGATGACAATGTACTCAAGCAGAAGTCCAGATGCAAGGGTGCCAGAGAAATACCCTGAGGGAATGATTTAGCAAGTAGCGAGGTGTTTCTGGATTGCTATGAGGATATATGTAGACAGAGGACCTTGTAAGTGGGGGGTCGGGATGTGTTCTCCTGATCTGGAATTGCTGCTCTGCTGCACCAGGCCCTATAGACTGTACACACGCTGACAGGCATGGTGACAGGCAATGCTCCCTGCAGCTGGATGTGGCCACTGACGTACCTGCTTCCACCACACTGCAGCACTGCGAGGGGCACACAGCACCAACTCCGCAGTGTGGACAAGGGAGGTGAAGCGGTGCTGGAAATGGCACTGCTACAACGACCAACCATTCCATTCGTGTTCATGGTTCCACGTTGAAATAACAAAAAATAAATCCTGAGGCCCAAAACACCGATTTTGAAAAATTCGAATTTCGAAAGAATTGTCATTTTTGCATTATTTTTTTAATGCGGTGGGTGCCCCCTTACAACCCTACCCTCACCCACAACATTCCTCTACTTTAATCTATACCCTTACCCGATCCCCATCTATGTGTTTAATAAAAAGTGCAAACATCCACAATTCATTCCATTTCTTAAATTCAGTGTTTTTGGCCTCGGGATTTTTGCATCTTTTTTGGGGGGTTGATTACCAGTGTTCATGTAGGGAGCTTGTTAAAATAGCTTTTCATATAAGGTTTGGAAACTGGTAAGTAGCCCCATATTTCCGAACACAAACACATATGCTGCCTTAGTGAGCAGACTTCCTCCGTACAGGTGGAAGGTGGCTCCTATATGCTGCTGTCCAGGAACACCAGCACTGCCCTCTACTCCTCTAGACTAGTTTAGAAGCAGGAGCCCTTCAGTTCCTGTTACATATAATAAAATATCTGTTCCCCTATGTCTTTTTTTATTTTATTGTGATTTGGTAAACCTTCCACATTACACATTATAAAAGAAAAGGACAAAGAGCATTAAAACAATCTATTTCATGTGCTATTATACTTACATCTTAAAACATAATCCAAAAATGCAATTAAACGTTTACAACATTGCACCGCCCCGAATCAATTTATTTGTGTTCCTGTATCCTTGCGACAGATTTCGTTTGCAGCCAGTAGAGAGTGAACACTATTCTCATACTCACTTGCCCACATTGCATTGCTGCCAAAAGAGATCAGTACCCAAGGACTTCATATTATGAACACATTTAAGAAAATATTAAATTCTAAGATTTTTCAATTGCAGGCAATCAGTTACAGTGTGGTTTATGGTCATTATCATCCCCTTGTTTTTACAAAATCTACATATTCTTTTACTTCGTGGAATTTTCATTTGCACACCCAACGACCTATCTGTGTCCGGCCGATTCTGGCGAAATTTCATAAATACTCTCCTTAGTTATCGATCTGGGAAGAAGCGGACATAACATTGCTTCAGTTCAAAACCTGGAGTACATTTAATTTATTCTCTCGCACACAAGCTGTCGGTAATGTTTTCAATACTCCTAATGCAGTCCCTTTTTTACCTTCCTATTTAATTCCATTTGTAATTTTTATACATGCTAGCGATGTCTACATACCAGTCCAGATTTTCCATGAATTCATGAACACTTTCCCTCAATTGATTAAGAAAGTGTTTCTGTCCCCTTTCTAGTTCAATTCTCAGGAGGTATAGTAAATCACCTGGATTAGATTTAAGAAATGATTTTAACATTAGAGTGTTCCTGATACTATCTAAGGAGGATAATGAAGTCAATCTTAATTCTAGGCACATAAGGCTTATATTAGTGATCAGGTGAAGGCCCAACTCAGGTCTCCAATATTTTACAACATGCTTCTCTAACCAACTATTAGTATCCTTATATAAAACTTCAATTCCATACAGGACAATGCGACAGATGTTTTGTGAGTGTGCCGTACATAACAGCATTAAAGAAAAACCCCAATGCTTCTTGTTGAAGCCACTGAGGCACTCATATAAGTAATTTCCTCTGCTTCCACTTATTAATTTAAATTATTTGTATTAAATGTATGATTAAAGTAATTTTTCCAGTTTTGGAAGACGCGTGCCTATATCAAGGGCATTTTTCTTCTGTCCCTTCTTCTTACGAGTAGAGGCCCTGTTGATAACTATATCCTCACTAGGAGCATGCCAAGGCATAGAGATTCCAGATGTTACATCTAACTCCACCTGTGAGCTGGCTACCGAGATACAACAGAGAAATGCTTACAACCATACTTCTACCAATGATAGTATCTTCTCTCAAAGTATATTTGTCCAAAGGCTTGTGCCATGAATCTGCCACAAACTATGCATTAAGGTCAGAAGACTTGTAGACTGCTTCATGAACACTGATTGATGCCAAAGTATTTCACAAATCCTCTAAAACCTAATCCCCCAAAGAAGCAAATTCATTTCTTTCTCTAGCTTTGGTAAGGGTACTGCATTGCGTGCTTATCAAATCATGTCGCTCTAAATGATTGGCAAACTTCTGCTGCTGTTTATCATAGAGCTTCGTGAGAGATTTAAGGACCCAATGCAAAGCTCTAAGGGAAGTAGGAGCAGGAGCTGAAGTGAAAAATTGTTACCGAGTAGTCTAAGTGGGATTGTTGGCTAAATGAGGGCTGCACGTTCTCATTAACTTTTTGGCAATGCGCCATGGACCCTGGGCAAGTGAAAGAGCCCTCACTTTATTAATTAATTTTGGATACCCTGCTCAAGTTGCCGTTCAGGATCTTTTACAAATTTGGCCTCAGCATCCTTCGAGGCAGCTATTTCCGCCTCCAAGCTCGCACACGTCCACAAAAGAGCTCCATCTCCCACTTCACGGATTCTGTCACACTTTTCTGAGGAAACAGTCCTATTTGCAGTTAACTCCAATTTACTATGAGTTTGATGCCTCGCAGTAGTAGCTCTACCTGTAGCGCTGATTTCATATTCAAGAAGTGGCGCATGCTGCTTTAAATTGCCTGATGCCTTATCTTATTAATGAGCAGCAATGTTACCACACGAGATGTTAGACACTTTTGACTTGAGGATTCGCCATTCATTTAAGTGACAGGTTTCATAGTCTTGGTGCCCTCAAGAGCCAACCCCTTAATGGCACTTATATCTATACTCATCACCGGTTCAGTTGCCGGTTGGCAGCCTCCAACATTAGGGCCCCCCGCACCCTCATTATTTGTGTTCATATTCATGTTTGTGTTAGAATATGCCTTCAAAATAACTTTTGGAAAGACTGAGGGTGACTTGTTACTCCTCAACTTGTAATATGTTCAGGAGTGTCTGGAGAATCTGCCAAGATAACTTCACTTTTCTATCAATTGTATAGTCAATAATTCCCAGGGAAGGACTCGCAAGATTTATCCTGGGGGGCAAGTTTACTTTTCGGGCCCTTGGTTCAATGGCCAATCCCACAGCGCAGTGGCCCCCACTTCCAAAACAAGTCAGCTCAATACCAACATCTCTCGCTACCACACATTCTCAAGAATATATTGTAGACATTATTAACATTACTTTCCTTTTATGCAACATGTTTCTCAGTTATGTTTGTGTTTTCTTAGAGACCCCGAGCCCTGAAAATGTTCCCACTTACCAAACACAGTAACATTATTTCACCAGGATAATGAGAAAGCTGGGTATTGCGCCTGGTTGTCAATGTGTTACAAACCAGAAATACTCAGGAGTCAGACAGCGCCAACTTTGTTGCTTGGAACATGCATTTATTCAAAGTAATTGCCCTTAATGATGACACGTGTTTCGGCTTATCTTGTAAGCCTTTTTCAAATTAGTGCCGTATTGTAATTTCTTCAGATGTCTGTACCCATTATGCTGTATATTAGTTAGTTGGTCAAATAACAGGGTTCAATCCCATAGTTCATCTTGAAAGGTGTATCTCCACGCGCGTCGGCTAGCACAATGAGACCTCATTGTGCTAGCCGACGCGCAAGGAGATACAGACATCTGAAGAAATTACAATAAGGCCCTGATTTGAAAAAGGCTTCCAAGATAAGCCGAACCATGTGTCATCATTAAGGGCAATTACTTTGAATAAATGCATGTTCCAAGCAACAAAGTCGGCGCTGTCTGACTCCTAAGTATTTCTGGTTTACAATATTCAATAGTGGTTTACTTTGGCTTTGCAACCACAACTCGGGAGGACACGACAAAAGGTTCTAACAGTTCTTAGCTACTTCGGTAGTGCAGAGCCATTCCTAAACCAAAGGCTCTGGATTTGCTCTCAGAGACAAAAATGAGCTGGCATGGCAACGGACCCATCCCTGGCATCCTGCCTTCCCAGCCCGCAACACAAAACCCATACCGGCACCTTGTGTATCCACGCCACAGCACAAGACCCTCACTTCTCATCCTGCCTTCTCACTAGTATGCTTAACATGAATAGTTCAATTAGAATTATTTATAGAGTAACATAATAGAGTATACACCCATATGACTGAGGCTTTCTCTACAGATAGATAAGGAAAATAAGGCGCAGTGATGAAAAGTGGTCTGCTCAGGATCAGTTAATGTATGAAGTGTGGAAGGTGGGGATTTGAGCTCTGTCTTCCTGGTTCCACGGTTTCCAATTCAGAAAGCTGGGGAGACTTCATCTTCTCCTATTCACCTTCAGTATTATAAACAAAAAAAGGCTTTCTGCAAAGCTGTTATTCAAGTGCTAAACGAGCATAATGTTCAATAAATATATTTTTTAAAGAACCATTGTATCTACAGGGGGAAGCCTATTAACCATCTGTATCCTGAGGCAAATACATCTGAAAAACTGACTAAGATTATATTTATAATGAAAACGTATTATGGTTACAATCTTGTACAATTGTGTGTACCTTCAAAACACTTAGTCACATGATAAAGCATATGTTCATAAGGCAAGTACCCATCACTCAGTCAGAAACAACAAAGGGGGTCAAGCCAGGGCCACAATCGGGTGCAGTTGAATGCAGGTTAGACATAGATCTCAGCAACAGTCAACCTGCTCAGCTACCATTCCAGATTTGTACCCCCATGTCATTTACGCTATTTTCCTTTCCCATCATCCTCCAGTCTCCTTCCCTTGCACCACATTCTCAATGCCCCCCGGTTTCCTACAATTAACGTTCAGACCTCTGTTCCCCTTTTGCTCCTTTTACTGTTAATGTAATCCCCTTCGCTTAGTTCACTGGCTGTCTCCCTGAACTTGTCATGCTAAACCTATCACTGATCTAAACTTAGATTACCTGTTCTGTGTTTTCTTGTCTTATCTAGCGCCGCTATGCCTGCAGGCCTTTGTTTGTGCTGTAAAAATAAAAATAAATAAATAAATGCACCTCCTTCCGTTGCCTACATTGCTCAGCTACAAATTCCTTGACACTCACCTCCTTCAATTGCCCATCACACCAAGTCCCTTCTAAGCCCTCACCTCCTGGCGTTGCCGTGGCTTACAGTTAGACATTAGACCACCTTGATTTGCTAGTCAGCCCCTGCCAGACACAACAATGAGCTGTGACTGGGGTCTTGCTGGTAATTGTGGCTATGGAGTTTGCATTTCAACAATGAAAAGCGAAAGATGGCTAGTCATTATTTTTAGTAACTGGTTTTTATATAGATTAATTGGTTTTGAACTCTTTGTACATCAATCAAAGTTTTTAAATTGTGAAAGGTTTAAGTATATGAACCACACCACAATAAAACATTTTTTTAAACAATGTTCTGTTTCATCTAGAATAATCGTTCAATAAACGTCAAGCAGCGTCAATCTGTGTCTCTCTAACCTCTCAAACAACAGAGGTTAGGTGGTTATGAGCAACTCAAAGAACTCAAAGAACTCAAAGGACTCTGCAGCCGCCACCTGTTCTCACCGGGCACTCACATTCATCAGTGGGAACTTATAAAACGCCTGATCACCATTCAGGATCTACTGTTCTTTGGCTGCAGCGACTCTTGTTACTCACGTCAGACACTCCAGGTTGCACAGAGGGACTCAGCAGCACTGCAGTGATGCCCCGAGCTACATTCTCTGTTTCGGATTCTGAAGTCCGACTGCCAAAGCCAGTCGCCGGATGTACTGAAGCCCTCAATTTCAAAGCACTCTTGAGTAACCTGAATTGCAGACTCTCCCTCAATCTCTTCCCGGAAGCCAGTTGGTTGTTTCATCGCCTGACAACTGAACTGCCAAACTGCCACTCCAGCACTGTATCCTTATACACACAGAATGGGTCATTGAAAACAATCTTTTTATAATGTAAAGCAGAGTAAGGTGATAATCCTGAATATTGAAGGTTGTATGCAAAAAATTTTTTAGGGGTGGGCGATATGGTGCAGCCTTCAATTCAGGGATTATCACGATTTCGAAGAAGGGGTGAGGTGAGGTGGGGAGGGTGGTTTCACATCATGAACCTCCTTGGAAGCGATCTTCTGACCACCCCCACCCCCAACTCCCTTGCAATGGTGAGATTACCTAGAAATCAGGGGGTTCCCCCCACAGCCCCCTTTGCTCAGCTGCTGCCTCCCTTTCCCGCCCAAAACATTCCCCGGCTACCCCTCCACAGACACACTGACAAGCACACACAAAAACATGCACACGCACATTTACTTCCTCTCTTAACCCCTCCCTTCTTTTTTAATTTTTTATATTTTTTCTTTTTATTTGTGTAAAACCCCTCCCGCAAGCCCGCCCAACCCTGGCTTCCTTCTCACCTTCTGTCAATGCGCCGTTTTCTCAGATGCCTTAAAAGACGCTGGCTCAAAAATCGCTCACCAGCCAATCAAGCCTCCTACTTCTATTACCACTCCCTTTACGACTCCTGTCTTAGCTCAGCCAAATGTTCCTACTTCTCTAACCTTCTCCACTCTGAATCTTCTCATCCCAGACAAATCTTCAAAACCCTAACTCCTCTTCTGTCCCTTCCCACCCCAGACAACTCTTCCGCCTCTCCTCTCTCTCCCTCTGACTTTGCAGACTTCTTTGCCTCTAAAATACTCACCTTACGCCAAAACATACTACTCTCTCCCTCTTATCCTCCTCTTTCTCCATCTCACTCCATCCCTTCCTCCTACATGACTAACTTCACCCCTGTCTCTAATGCTGATATTTCCCTCTTCTTGTCTAAAACTCACCCTACTGCTGCCCCCTCTGATCCTCTTCCTACCCCTCTTATTCCCAAAATCTACCCTCTTCTCATACCTTACCTCACCTCTTTCTTCACCATGTCTCACCACTGTTACCTTTCCTTCAGTCTTCAAGCACGCTACTATCATTCCCATACTAAAAAAACCCTCAGCTAACCCTCTCCTGGCCTCCAACTTTTGACCCATCTGTCTCTTACCATTCCTCTCTAAACTCCTTGAACATCTAGTCTACTCCCAACTCTCAGCTTTTGTCTCCTACCTCCTCCCCCCTACTCAATCTGGTTTTCACCCCAAGCATTCCACCGAAACTGCTCTTAACTCCGTTATAAACTCTCTCCTCACTGCTCGCTACTCCAAACACTCTTCTATTCTCATTCTCCTTGACCTCTCTGCTGCATTTGACACTGTTGATCACCCCTTACCTCCACACTCTTTCCTCATTTGGTCTCAAAGGCTCTGCTCTCAACTGGTTTTCCTCCTACCTTTCCAACCGCTCTCTTGGGGCGGCCGTTTTTCCCGTTACTCACTCACTTGACTTTGGTGTTCACCAATGCTCCGTGCTTGCCCCTTCCTCTTCTCACGCTACACCTCACTTCTTGCCCCAGTCACCTCATCCTTTGGCATCTCTCACAATTTCTACGCTGACACCCAGCTCTTCCTTTCCTTCTCCTCCTTCACTCCCAACATTCACCTCAAACTTTCTCACCCCAAATACTGACAAAACTGAAGTCTTATTCCTTCCTGCCAACACTGTTCTTCCCCCTCCCTCCCTCCATCCTCTTCCCCCCACTCATCTCCCCATTTCTGCCTCTGCCCGTAATCTCAGCCTTCACTTTGACTCTAACCTCTCCTTTACGCACCACATCTCTCTCACCTCCCGTGACTGTCGCTACCATCTCTATAATGTTCGCAAAATCTGCTCTGCCCTCACCTTCCACGCAACCAAACTCTTAATTTCCTCCCTTATCTTTTCCCGTCTCTTCTACTGTTCAGATCTCCTCTTCGGCCTCCCTGCCTCTCCTCTCGCCCCCCTCAAATCACTCTACCACTCTGCAATCCGCACTCTCTGTTCCCTGTCTCCCTATGACTCCATCTGCTCTTCACTCTCCTCACTCGACTGGCTTTCCTTCCACTCTCAACTTAAATTCAACTTCCTCTGTCTTGTCTTTAAATCTCTTCATAATCTTGCCCCTCCTTATCTTTCCTCCCTCCTCTCTGTGTACTCTCCCTCTCGCCCCCTCCGTTCCGCTGACCTCTTCCTTCTCTCTGTCCCACCCTCCCCTTGCGCCCCATCTCCCTTCCGTTCCTTTCAGCTCCTCGCCCCATTTCACTGGAACTCTTTACTTCTCCCTATCCATTCCATCTCCTCGTTTCCTTCCTTCCGCTCTTCCTTAAAATCCCACCTTCTTCAACCTTCCTCCTGACTGCTCTTCTGTTCTCCCCTCCCTGCTTCTCCCCTTCTTCGGTTTCTACCTATTGACCTCAGCAAATTGTTCTGCATACCGTTCCTGTTTATTTGATTCATGTTATGTAATTTTCTGTTTCTAATGTATTCTTGTTGTTTTATCTTAAGCCCTTTAGCATAAAGCGCTATATAAAAGTTAATAAATATAAATAAATACAAATATTGCTCTATGGACTGCCTTGTCTCATACGAGTCTGCTTCTCGGATGATTCTTTTGAAGGACTTCTGATTATTCAAGTACTTCTTCAAGGAAAGGTCCCTACATTTGATGACATATGCAAACCCACCGGCTTATCGCGATTTCGTGATCGAGTAATATGCAGCAGGGAGTGGCAAAAAACAGCTGCAAAAACTCCCATTTTATATAAAAAACTGCTGTTTTCTTTTAATAAAAGAGAAAAGTCCTGCTTCACAAAACTTTTTTGGGCCCAAGTGATGAGATGCGCAAATGCATCTCATCACTTGCGCCAATAAAAGGAGCACCCCAATCCACAAAGAACATCTGAATGAGTGCATTTTATATGGTCTCATATATTGGTCCTAGGTTGCGTAACCGAGGAGATTGGAAGGACCCCCGTTTATATAACACGACACATTCTATACTCATTTCTGGTATACAATTAAAAGATATTTTCACAAAAGTTCATTGTTAAGTCTTTTCTTCTTTGTACAAAACTTGCAAATCGATGCAAAGTCAATAAAAAGTATTTTATTTCAAAGACGCAGGCAGTCGTTAATGTCCAATGCATTTCAGTCTGTAGAGCATCTTCAGCGATCAATTAAAAAAAAAAAAAAATAACAAGTGTAACCAATTATGATTCAAATACTATTATTTCATTTTTTGTCAAATATTATAAACGATAGGTTCATTTACCTGCCTGGTGTGGTTAAAACGTATTCTTAAATTCTCTATAAACCAACGGCTTATGTTTTAAGCATGTGTCTCCAGATCCTAAAATGTGAATGTTTGCCTGTTAACAACAAATGCATTATTTTCTTCTAATTTTAGAAAATACATTTCTGAACAATTTTTACAGCATTAGAGCATGTTATATTTAAATTATCGAAAAAGCATACCTCTTTGTTTATTCTATAATTCTCTGTGGGTTCTGTCCACTCTGTCCAGAAGTGCTGAAATAGGTAATCATCAATCAACCATACTTATATATACACCACTACTGACTAAACTACATTTCCAGTAAGAAATCTGGGTAGTTTACCATTTTCTATATGTAAAACCGTCTGGTACCTGAGGATCGCTGCGGAAGCAGATCCCTGGTACCAGCATGGTTTAAACTTTGCAAATGGTGCCGGCGGGCGTGAACGCAATGATGTCATCACGTGGGCTGGGTGCCATATTTTCCCTTTGTTTACTTTTCGGAAGCGAGTGAATCTTCCTGCATGCCGTGAGGCCATTACCAATCACATAGCCTCCTAATCTGACCAATGTACATCTATTCACATCCAGGATGATTTCCCACTAGTGCTCGTGACAAAACTGTGAATCGTTGTTAACTATAATGTGTTCTGCTTTCACTATCTATAATTGTATACAAAGATATATGAAAGAATCTTTTGTTTGTAATGTTCGCATTGCTCGGATCATGAAGTCGACAGATTGTTAAATCAGACAACATTGTTATGGCAGCGAAGAATGTGTATAAATATGATTGTGCAATGTGTCAAATGTATTAATTACTTCATGTATTTAAGAGACAACTAGAATTTTGCCATGAACACTAGATGGAAATCATTGCCGGAGTGCACCTCCGTCTTGTTCCAGCCCATTTCCTGCACAGCTTGCTTCCGAAAAGTAAACAAAGGGAAAATATGGGGCCCGGCGCACATGATGACGTCATGACGTCAATGCCGTCATTGCGTTCATGCCCACGGATGCTGTTTACAAAATTAAAACCGCGCTGGCAGCAGGGATGACGGTTTTACATTCAGCAAATGGTAAGCTACATAGTTTTCTTTTGTGTTTCATAATTTTTATTCATTTTAAATAAGAACATAATGATGTACAACAAATCGGTGAACTAAGAAAAGTACATTAAATATTCAAAGAACATGTCAAAACAGAGTAAAACAGAGAGTTAATAAGCGTTATTTAAATCTAAGTCAATAATCATTAGAATTGTGTAAAAGGGAGATGAATACAGGGGGAAATCAAAGACAAAAATGACATGACAGGACGCAAGAGGGAAGGAGAGAAAATAGCGATATATTATCAATGTGCAATTGAATACTATTTTTGAGAATTAAGATATTAATGAAATCATTTCAATTTTTTGTTAAACTTGTGCATAACGTCAAAAGAAGAGGCATAGCATTTTTCGATCCGGTGGATGTAGCAAACAGAGTCCCACCAAACAGTATACGATAAATTGGCTGTATTTTTCCAGTTAAAAGAAATATTCTTAAAAGCAATACTAATGAACAAATTAAATAGCGCGGGAGATTCAATGCAACTGATGTCACGATTAACAATGCTTCCAATCATTAGGTTGGCAAGTGTTAAGGGTTCTGATAAATGAAAAATAGTTTGTAATTGAGACCAAATCAAAGTCCAAAAGGCATGTACATATTTACAATGAAAAATTAAATGTATGAAATCAGCATTGGGTTGCGCACAAGACCAGCAATTATCAGTTGCATTGTCGACGACTTTGGCAATGCGGGTTGGAGTGAGGAAAGCACGATGAAAGATAAAAAAGCGGGTTTGGGTAACATTGGCGGCAATAGAAATTGAGTGACATAAATTCAAAATTTTGTTCCAATGGTCAGGAGTAGGTTGTAGGCCCCAATCAGTTTCCCATCGCCTGATGTTATTAGCATTAAGGGGGTTAGCAGAAGGAGGATCTCTCAGAAAAGCATAGAATTTGGAGACATTAGTAACTGGATTGCTAATCAAAAAACGAAGATATGGGGTGGGAACTTTCTGAAAAACAACATTGGACATCAGTTTAGTAATAGAATTATTAAGAGAAGTGTAAAATGGAAGATCTGAAGAAGGTAGTTGGAATTGTGAACTTAATTGTGAGAAGGGAATTGGTTCGGAGTTTTGGTATAATTGTTTAAGAAATTTAATACCAACTTAGTACCATCTATGAATAATGGTGATGTTATATTTGGTGGGACTTAGTTTGTTGAACCGGAGAAGAAGATCGTTATTGTTAATTTTTGTGAAAGAGTTTGGTGGGAGTTTACTCCAGATGGTTTTGAAAAATGTAATGATGGGAAAGAGGTGATATTGAGCCAGGAAGAAGTTATTAAAAAGTGAGATAAAGAAAGTGGAGCAATAATACTGGCCTCAATACGGACTCAAGGAGGTGTATTTACAGGGAGGGATTCAAATTGCGTGAAGATTCTCAGCTGTTTTAAAACAAAGGCTTTTTGGTATGATAGAAAAGTTAGGAAAATTTACACCGCCTGAATTTGTGGAGAGCCTCAATTTATTTATAGCAATATGTGGTACTTTACTATTCCACAAGAATTTGATAAGAAAGGAGTTTAATTTTTTATAAAAAGAGGCATGGATAGAAACAGGGATCATTGATAAAGAATAAAGGACGATGGGGCTAATCATCATTTTAATTGTATCAAGGCGGCCCCACTATGACAAGAAAAGAGGGGACCATTTTGTAGTCATTTCAGTAATTTTTTCAATTAGGAGATTAGTATTCAAATGAATAGTAGAAAAGATGTCCTTAGTAATATAGAGACCTAAATAAGTGATTTGAGAAGGTTGCCAAGAGAGGCCTAATAAACAGACCCTCCAGTTTATAGCGATTTTGCAATCCCGCAAAATGCAGCGAAAATGGCAGTTTTGCGCAAAATGACACGAAACGGCCGTTTTGTGCAAAAATGGCCGTTTTTGCAAAACAATTGCAAAAACTACTGTTTCAAAAAAATACTCAGGGTGCCAGATTCTCAAAAAAAATGTATGCAAGAATTGAAATGCACCAACGCATCTCATCACTTGGACCCACAAAAAGGGCAGCCCAATCCACAAGGGACACCTGAATGGGCACATTTTATTAAAATGTGCCCATTCTGGTGTCCCTTGTGGATTTTATATGGGCGCCCATTCAGATGGCCTTTTTCACCTGATTGAGCAAATCGGGGGGAGTGTCTGTCAATTTAAAAGCACATCCTAAATTTCCAAGCAGGATGCACTTTTAAATGTGCAGAAATTGTAGGCAAGCTTACGTGCACGGGAGGTCTCGGTTCCACTGCATGACAGGGTCTTTCTTGACCCTGTCACGCATTTTATTTAAGGTATGAACCACTGCTGTGTCGCTTGCATTTCTGTTCCTCAAACAGGTTAGAAATGCGTTTTTTGGCTTGCATTTTACAATGGCAGGCCCCTGAAGGGTCTGTCACTGTAAAAGGCGCTGGGAGCTTGCAGAACACTGTCGGGAGAGTGCTTCTATTCATGGTACTCCCCATTTTGACCACCAAAAATCGATTGAATGGTACAATTTGACCTATTGTCAAGTATCATTCAATCGATTTTTATAAATACCGAACATGTGGAGCTCGGGTGGCAAGGGTGTCACCCGCTCACCCTGTTCAGTATTTTTGGGCTAGGGTGTTGCAGGGGTGTCCCAAAATTGGAGGCGGGGGGTCCGAAAAAAAAAAACCAAAAAAAAAGGGACCCTGCAGCGTCAGATCCGACCTGCGTTAGAGGGACAGATCTGACACTGCAGGGTTGCAGTGGAAGCGGCAGCGACCAAGCAGTTAAGTATGGGAGGGGGTGGGGTGGTGATGAAAGGTACATTTTGGGTTGTTTGGCTGAAGTGCAAATCTATTCACAGCAAAATTGACTATGGTCAATTTCGCCGCAAATAATTACACTTCGGTCAAACAACCCAGAATACTATTCAAGGCAGCTGGCCAGAGCACCATTTGCACTACAGCTCAGCCCTGTGGAAATGCGCAGGTCACCTTTGAGAATAAGGTGACCTGCTCATTTCCAAAAAATGGTTTATCTAAAAATAGCATATCCCCGGCTCTATTTTTAAATGCCCCATTTTTTGAAGATCATGATCAAAATATACATTTTTTTAAATGGTCACACTATGAGAAGGAAAGGAGAGAGAGGGAGAGTGATAGGTGAGATGTGACGTGATAGGCAAGAAAGCAGAGGGAGAGGAAGCAGTGCACAAGAGAGCAGAGGAAGCAGGGATGCGGTGGGCCAGAAATCTGAGAGCGAGCAGAGGTACAGAAAGTATAGGGAGCGTGTGGTCAGGGGCAGCATGGAGCCAGAAAGCAGAGAAAAGTGGTTGGCCGGAAAGAGGCAGTGAGCTGCAGATTGGGAAAACGGATGAGTGAAGAGTACGATAGAATGGGAGAAATAATTCAAGATGTAGAAGCAGCACAAAAGAATGAAGGACTGTATATTGCAGGAGGAATTGTAGAGTGTGAGTTGGGAGTATGATTTGGAGTTTGGCAGGGGTGAGTGCAAATTGTGACTTGACAGTGTTACATAGCACGTAAGTATTTGTATGACAGAGTGAGAGGTTCAGGAATGCAAGTTGCAATGGGTCGTTGATGAGATGTCTGATGTGTGTTGGTGAGAGAGGTGTGTGGGTGTTTGGGGTATTGGAGAACACAGAAGGGGAATAGTTGCAGCATTACAACCGATAATGATCAATTAGTTAATACTATTAAATAGGCATGCACATTAAACCAAAAATGGAGCCAAAACAAAAACTGTTCTGCCAAGCCAGAGACATCTGGGACTCTTCCTATTAAATTAATACAAAAGATACATAATAATGACACCCTGGCTCTCTTGTAGCCTTGCACTCTGCCTCTTCCCTACAATGTGGCAATCTTAAACCCTCCAGTTAATACAAAATGTCCCGCAAAAATGCTGCAATAAATAAAGGTTTGTGCTGCAATATTTGCCATTTCATGACGCAAAATTTACCATTTCATGCCACAAAATCCTGGAAGGTCTGAATAAAGGAGTATTAGTATGATTACAAGAGTTAGAGGCATAATTTCAGTTTTATCGTAGTTTAGTTTATACCCAGAAACTGCACATGTTATGTAAAGTAGATAATAAATGAGGAATAGAAGAAGCGGGATTAGATAAATAAAGAACAATATCATCGGCATAGGCAGATAATTTAGTTTCTATACCATTAATGCTAATGCCTTTAATGTTTGTATTCGTTTGAATATTTTGAAGTAAAGTTTCAAGAGCAAGGTTGAATAAAAGAGGGGAAAGAGGGCATCCTTGACAAGTTCTTCTTTCGATTACAAAAGAAGAAGTCAGACTATTATTGATAAGGATGCAGGTAGTGGGGGAAGAGTAAAGGGTTCTGACTAAATTTATGAATTTGGGTGGGAGACCATGCCAATTTAGGGACTGGAATAAGAATGACCAGGAAACGCGATCAAATGCTTTCTCAGCATCAAGAGCAAGAAGGGCTAAAGGGTCTTGAGATTTTTTAGAATGAGAAAGAATTTTAAAAAGAAGTCTAGTGTTAGAAGAGGAGTACCGATTTTTTATGAAACCAGTTTGATCGGGGTGTTTAAGCTTAGGAAAGAAGTACTTCAAGACGTTTAGCAAGAATCTTAGCAAAACTTTTCGAATCAGAATTGATGAGGGAGATAGGTCTATAATTTTTAACTAGGGAGGGATCTTTATCTGGTTTTGGAAAAATAATGAATAGTGCTCTCCAAAAGAACCTGGACTCTGACCTATTTGAGCGAAATGTGTATATAGATGAAATAGTTTTGGGGCAACTGAGTCTATAAAACTTTTATAAAATTCTATGGGATAACCATCGGGACCAGGAGCTTTGTTTGGCTTAAGAACTATTATAGCTTGCTTGATTTCTGTAAGAGAAATAGGAGCATCAAGAGACGGAAATTTAGTCGGATTGAAAGGGCTAATTTTCTTATTAGTTTCAAGAAAGGAATGAATTATGTAGATTGGAATAAAATTCAAGGAAGGCGTCATTCATTTCTTTAGATTTAGTTAATCTGATAGCATTGAAAGAAAGAATATGGGTAATGTGGGACTTTTCTTTTCTCTTTTTTAAGTAGGAGGCTAACATCTTGCCCGCTTTGTTGGAACCACAATGTAATTTAGTCGTGGATTTTAAAAAGAAAGTTGGCAGCCCTATCAGTGCAAATTCCATTGAATTCTGTACATTAAGCCATAGTAGCATTTAAAGTGTCCAGATTTGGATTAGTTTGATGGGATTGTTCTAATTGTCTAATAGTTGACAAAAGATTATTATGGGTACATTTGTAATAATGTTTTCTGGTTGCAACAAATTGTATTATAAAGCCACAAAGGGGTGTTTTAAACGCATCCCAATTGTTATTGAAGAAAGTGTGATCAGGATGATTATTGAGAAATAATTCACTAATAAAGGAGTTTGTTTCATCAATGAAAGTTTTGTCTTTAAGTAGGAAGGAGTTAAATTTCCATCTAAGAGAAAGTTTATTAATATTTATCCATTCTAGTGTGGTAGTAACAGGGGCATGATCTGAAATGGTAATAGGGCCAATGTCAGAGTGCACAATGGTGGGGGTTAGTGAGGAGTTAACAAATATGTAATCTAATCTGGAGAAAGATTGGTGAGGGGGTAGTAGAAAGTATAATCTGTGGTATCAGAATGACAAAACCGCCAGGAGTCGATTAAATTTAGGTTTTCTAACAAATTGAGGAAACTCTTACGTGATTTAGAATTAACGAAATTGGACGTGGATTTTCTTTCTAGAGCAAAACCATGAATCTGATTAATATCTCCACATAATATAAGTTTGTCTATGTTTTTGCTGAGAGAGTTTAGTAATAAAGTTAGACCAAAAAAGAGGCTTATGTGCATTGGGGACATATATATTAACAACAGTATCAGGCAAATTGTTGCCTGTTACCATTGTTACCATAGATCAACCTTCAGGATCTTTATCTTCATTAATTAGTGTGAAATGTATATGAATTGTATATGTTTATTAACTAAAATAGAAACACCTCCTTTCTTGTTAAGTGCATTCGAGTATATGGAGTGACCAATCCAAGAGGCACGAACTTTAAGATTTTCAATATCTGAACTTAAATGGGATTCCTGAAGGCAAATGATATCAGGTTTCTGTTTACTAAGTAGGGATACAACTTTACTTCGCTTAATAGGATGGGCCAAACCTTTAACATTCCAGGTTAAAAATGTAATTGACATTTGTAAGTGAAGAGTGATTGATTGTTGAAGTAGGATACAATATGTAACAATATATAATTTCTAGGAACTTTGAAACATTGTTAATTAAGAGTATTAGAACCACTGCAAGATACATCATATCTACAAAATCATTAACATTAAACATCCAAGGACAACACAAAGGGAAGGGGAGACAACAATAATAAAAAGAAAAAAGAAGAATATAATGACTAAAAATGAGAGGAATAAGATTATAAGTGGAAATTATTATAAAAGAGAGCAGTAGAAGTATCAGAAACAAGGGAGAACCAGAGAACAGAGATAGAGTAAGCATAGACCGAAAGAGAATGAGCTATAAGAGAGATCAAGAAAAGCCAAAGTAGTAGGAAGAAAAGTGAATACTTAGCGTATAAGAAGGCTCGTAATAAAAGTAACAAAATTAGTTAAGCTTATTTTAGTGAAAGTGGTAATGAAGCATAATTGGCTACAATCCATGTGAATCAGTTTGCAGAGTGGTGAGAGTGGGATCTGCTAATTTAATAGGGAATCTATACATGTCCCTTAAGTGAGATGGTGTGGAGGAGGAATCCATTGGTAGAGCGGAAGTTGATCTGCTGCGTTTGGATAAGAATTTTGAATGTTGTGTCTTGGGAGACTTAAAAGGTGATGCTTGAGGTAAAGTATCAGAATTGTGCAAGCTAGTAGTTGGATCCATGGGAGTAGTAACCATTGGCGTCACCTGTAAGGCTTGAAGAAAGTTCTGTAGATCATTAGGGTCGGTAAACTCTTTAGTAGGACCATCTGGAATAGTAATTAACATTCTGGCTGGTTCTAGTAGACCGTACTTGATATTTAGAGATTTCAATAGAGGTCTCATGTCTGGAGGTTTTTCCTTTTGGTCTGCGTAGATTTGGAGAAGTGAGGAGATATGTAGATTCTATTATTCTGGAAAAGAATAGGACATCTTTTCTTGGGGCGAGCAGAACTTGCCGAGCTTGTTGGTGCCGAAGAAAGCATACAATGAAAGGTCTAGGTGTAGAGTTCTTGTTGGAATATCGGGGTTTGATTCTATGGGCACGTTGCAATTCTAGAGGAGGAGAGAAGATAATACCTAAGGTTGATGGGATCCAGTTAATAAGAAAGCTGATGAGGTCCTTACCTTCAATTTTTTCTGGTATTCCATAAAAACAGAGATTTCTCTTCTATTTCTGTCCTCTAACTCAATGACTTCAGATTCTAGTTGTGCCAATCAAACTTGCATGTTTTCAAAACCTTCCACCCTATCTTCAACATGACCAATTCTCTCTTCCATCTGCTTGAGCCGACCAGAGAAAGATTTAATTTCACATTTGACATTTTTTATATTTTCCTGAATGGAGAGAGAGCGGGAATGCAATGAAGAGATAGAAGAACGAATGTTGCCCAATTCTTCTAGACTTTTCTCCATACATGCATTTAAAGGTGTATTGGTCGAGGAGATTGATGTGTATGTGTGGTCCGCCTTTTCAAAAGGGTGAGTTGAGTACCAATGTGGATATTTTAGGAAGAAGGAGCAAAAAGTGTATTTCTTAAAAGTACTGTTGATGAGTACCTTAGTTAGATATAAAATTATTAATAGGTTTTCTGATGGCTTCAGTGTTAGTACTTTCTTGTTAAGATGAAATCGTATGAGGGTTTAGTGAAGCACCACGAGAAGAGCAGATTATTGGAATGTGGTATATGAGCATTATATTCATAAATATAATATTAATCCAATAATAAGTCAAATACAGTTTACTTCATGAGAGAAAATTCATTTTTCTTGAATATAGTGCAAAAAGAATCAACAGTTCCAAATACCAATGGTTTCAGGCATAACGTGCAGCAGTCCATGAGTTTTTTAGCAATTTAAATCCATTGAAACTATCAATAGATTTTCCTTGGCTTTGTTGTGGAAATAACGTGTTTCCTATGAATAGCGGATTGTCTTTATGCGTGTGAGCCTGTCAGCTGAGGGAGGTTTCATTATGTGAAGCCGTGGATGCAGGCCTCGCTCCACCACAACATCCGCATATGAGTTCTAGCGGGCACCTGTTCAGAGCCTCTTTAGTCACAAATAAAGCAGCCCCAGAAGGGGAACAAAGAAGATCTCACCCCTGATAAGCTGATATTCACTTGCGGTTGGACATTCTGTCACCTTCCCTGCCGCTCCGAAGTCTATGAGGAAGTTTGACACCATGGGAGCAGGCTTGATGACAGGAACACTATCAGCAAAGTAAAACTTAAAAGTTCAAGAAATCTAGTCCTTGGGACCTCACTGTACAATGCCCTAATGAAAAAAGATATTTAGAATATGGGAGAAGTTACTTCAATAATACATTAATTCTCTCAAGCTCAAGAGCTCTCGAACTACCCGGCCATCTTCTCTGCCGCTTGGCCATGTCCCCTCCCCCCCCCCGAGCTACACAGTTTTCTTACTGGAAATGTAGTTTAGTCAGTACTGGGCATTTATAAGTAAGGTTTTTGGATGGTTACCTATTTCAGCTCCTCTGGACAGAGTGAACAGAACCCACAGAGGATTATATAATAACGAAAGGGGTATGCTTTTTCGATAATTTAAACATAACATGCTCAAAAAACTATCCAAAAATGTATTTTCTCAAATTAGAAGAAAATAATACATTTGTTGCTAACAGTCAAAAATGCTAATTTTTACGATCTGGGGACACATCCTAAAAATGTTGGCTTACAGAGAATTTAAGAAAATGTTTTAATTTGTATGGAAGATGCCACAACAGGCAGGTAAATTAACCTGTCTTCTATAATATTTGATCAAACATAAAAAAATAGTATTTGAATCATAATTAGATACAATTGTTATTTGTTTGGGTTTTTAGAACTTGGTCCCCGAAGATGGTCTACAGACTGAAATGCATTGGCCATTAATGACTGCATGTGTCTTTGAAATAAAATACTTTTTATGGACTTTGCATCATTGATTTGGAGGTGTTGCACAAAGAAGAAAAGACCTAGCGATTAACTTTTTTAAAAAATGCCTTTTGATTCTATATCTGAAATGAGCACATCATTTGACGTGTTATATACTCATGGTTTACTTCCAATCGCCTCGGTTACCCAACCTAGGACCAATCTAGTACTTATAATTTTTCACCCCACAGTGCAAGTGAGGTTTCTGGCAACAGGACTGCAGACACAATTATGTAATGGAACACATTTTCTATTAATCAAACAGTGCCCACTCACCCAAGTTCGTTCCTGCAAGTTTTATGCTCCCATTCAGATGTCCCTTTTTCACCCTTTTGTGCAAATGAGGTGGTTTTCTGCACATTTAAAAGTGCATCCCGAACTCACAAACAGGGTTGCACTTTTTAATGTGCCGAAAAGTAAGGTAACCGCATGTGGCTGTTTGGAATAGGCGCAGGGGGTGCAAATTGCATGACAGGGACTTTGCGGACCATGTTATGCAATTTTTTTAAAGTGTTGGAGCTAGGTATGGACCCCTGCTGTCTCACTTTCATTTCTATTCCTCCAACAGGGATATACATTTTTTTTGTGATAACATTTTAGTGACAAGGCCTTTAAAGGCATGTCATAGTGAAATGCTCTACCAGCACCTACTTGGATGCATGGAGACTGTAGAACATTAGTGAGGGCAGAGCACTGCTGACACTAATGTATTCAACATGGCTGGCCAGCGCATCATTTGATAAACAGGTGATTTGTGCATTTCTAAAAATGGGGCATCTAAAAACGGCGTATCCTTTTTTGGGCAAGAGAATAGAGAGGGAGCGGTGGGCTAGAGGTGGAGTGGTGGGCCAGACAATAGAGGAAGCGGCGGACTAGAGCAGGATCGATGGGCCAGAAAGCAGGTTGGCCAGAAAAAGTCAACAAGCTGCAAATTGGGAGCAAGGATGGGGAAGAGTGCTATAGAATGGGAGAAAAGAGGCATGATGCAGAAGGAGCGAGAAGAAATGAAGGACTGTAGACTGCAGGAGGAACTGGAGAATGCAAGGTGTGTGTTGGGACCATGGTGGGGAGTATGGCAGGGGCTGGGGACTATGAGTTGTGACTTGGCCATGTGGCAGATCATGTGAGTATGCACATGACTGACAGAGTGAGAGGTTTGGAATTGTAAGTTGTAATGGGGATTTGGTGGGTGTGAGGGACGTTGGTGAGTGGGTGCTTGTGGAATTGTAAAACATAAATGGAGAATATTTTCACCATTATAACTGATAATGATCCATAATTTAAATAATAAACAGGCATGCGCATTCAGCCAAACAGGAAAGCCAACCTGACTCACTTGAAGCCTCGTAGACTGCTCGTTTCTTGCAGCATGTAAACCTTAACACCCTCCAGTCCATGAAAAATGTGCTGCAAAAATGCTGCAGTAAATACAATTTTGTGCTACAAAATTTCACGTTGCAATATCCTGAAGGGTCTGCATATGGATATTACTGTTGCCAATACCGTTAGAATGTAATTTCTCAAAGAGAGAATTTAATCGTAGAGTTAGAAAATTGTGCAGATTAGTAAACGTTTCCATAGAAGTCTCATATTTCCTGAAGCTATTCCCAATTCAAAACAGATAATTGACATTGGAATTCCATTAGGAAGGACACATAAAGGGTATCCAAAAGGATTTGGATTCCCCTGTTCCCTGCACTCCTTCACACTGGAAAATAACCAATCAATCATTTAGTACAAATTAGAACAATTAACAATTCAGATATTTTCTGTAATGCTTTAAAGAATATAAGACAGCAAACTTGAAAGGTTTTTCTTTAGTTGGTTTATTTTAAAAGAAGAGAATTTGCAGTGCATTTCGGGAATCAAAGTACCTTTCACCAAGAGTCTTAAAAATCAGCAATTTAATCAGAAGAACAAGATGCCACTAATTTAATCAGAAACAGTTCAATAAAGAAAAACATGCTGTTCCACAGAGCCATATTCACAAAATCTCAAAGGTTCCAATTAAAAAAGGAAATAGCTATTAACAACAATGTATGTTATAATAACACAGTGCATATAAGGTTTATGTTAACATTTTCTCTAGTTGCACAAACAAGTTATTCTAATTTATAGCCAGAATAAGAGGCATGAACAATATCAATCTCTGTAAATGGACTTTGGACACAAGCAAGGGTGCCTACAAAGGAGTAAGGGAAACTAATTAATATAAACTCTCGCTCAATAGTAAAGGGAGTGAGTCCATGTTACATGAAAGTGAAACGAGTAAAACATCCAGTAACTGTGCAATTCAGAGATTGAATGCTAATGGCATTGCGGCACACCTCAAACCCATCCACTTTAAATGTAAGTTGAAATAGTCTGAGTAACAACACACTGTGTGATATAAAGACTCTCTCTAGCCTTAATAGAATGAAACTGAAATATTTCCCATGAGGGATGTAGATTATCCATGCATTAAGAGCCACAAGTGATGTACCCATCAGGCTGCGGGGCAAGAAGAGTGCCAGGTAAAATTCAAAATAATTACGCAAAGATGCTTGATAGTCCGGCGTGATGTGATGTATAGACGTCATCACCTAGAAATGTGTCACGCTCACCTGGTCTCCACAGGTGCAATGCTCGTGGCTGAAGGCTGCTGTCTGCACTGGTGTTGCACTGCTTCTAAGATGGTGCTTGCCCGCACCTTCCCTTCGATCTCACCTCGGAAGGCGTTTGCCTGCAACGTCGAAACAAGATATTAGCCAACTGAATGGAGCCGGATTGGCTTCACCACTTTCCGATGTCCTTCTCTTCTTCTGGCTCGCCTTGGGTTTTTAAAAGGTGGGCTCTCCGTCCTGCACTCTCTGGCAAGGGCGCTGTATGCACAGTCTTTCCCCAAGATCAAGTTACCTCACTGATCCGATGGGTGTTGCTGCTGATTTGGAAGAACCTGAGTAAGCAGGTAAGTCTCTATACCAATGACTTCTTGGAATAGATGCTTAAAGTCTCTGTTGCCCAAGTTTTTTTTAACTAGCGTTTGTTCTTTTCTTTTAGGCGTATTGTCGAGCGGTTTCCGGATGATGGATTGACTCTCCTTGGAATGGTAAGCAGGTTTCTTGCAGGTGAGTATAGCGCTATGCGAGGCACGCCAAATGTTCGAATAGCCTTTCTTGCTGTGCGTGACTAACCCGCTGTGTCTTTTCTATTCAGCAGGGGCGGTGCAATTCCAGGAAGATGATGGAAGGACCGCTCGATGAAGTTCCTGGAAGATGCTGGCCCAGGTGAGGATGGATGCTCGTGCGGTACCTTCTTTTCTGCTTCTTCTCTGCAGATGCAGCGGTCCGGGAATAAGCGGAAGACAGGGCCAGAATGTTCGATTACAGGTAAGGCCTTTGTCGCTTAATAACTCCTGTTCTTCTCTTTTCCATTCACAGGTGCCGATGGATAAAACACTCTGGACGGGCATGGATGAATAAGAGCTGAGCAGACACGGTGAGCGTTACGCTGCAGGAGTGCAGAATAATGCGAAGCGTGTTCTGTTTGCAAGGTGCGGTTTAAATAGCCTTGCGAGTAGTTCCTGGCAAATAGTCCCTTAACCGTATCCTGCCACTTCAGGTAAAGTAGTCCCACAGCCACACCCTGTACCGGAAGGCTCAGCCTCACTAAGCTGAGAATATAGTTTCATGAGTTCAACACCTACTATGAACCTGGCGCCCTTAAGGATTCCAGTGTCAAGGGTGCCCTCACCAGATTCAAGGGTTTGGGAGCATGCACCATGACAAAATGTGAGTGCGTCATAATAATGACGTGATGAAAATTAAAGATAAAAAAAAATGACTGCCAGATTTGCATAAAGTACCATAATGCCATCATCACACAGAGACATGGCAATGTCATGATGATACCATGAATAAAGACACGGTTATATGTAGAATAGTATCCTAGAGTCTGTAAATGTAGTGAAATTGCATCTAAACACATAGGTGCAAGGGTTGCAAAATATGATCAGGTGTTAGAAACTAAAAATGAATGATCATCTAATGAAAACATAGTCAAACATTAATATGTGCTCCACTTCCGTTCTAGATATGACAATTATAAGAGATATCAATGTAATACATGAAAACATAGTCAAACAAAAAACGAATATATGTTCCAATTCTATGAATTTGAAAGACTATTTTTCTTTCAAAGAATACTTTTCAAACTTGACATGGAGTATCAAACATCATATCATACTACATAATTAAAGGCCAAATGCATGTTTGTCTGGAGCCGTCATTCGCAATAGAGACTGCCCGCTTCACCTGATGTCACTGCTAGAGGGAGCTGTTGCGATCATACAGATCAGACGGATGAAGATGCTCAAAACGATTCCATAACATTTCTAAACAAGTTGGTTCCACAAAGAATCCCTCTCCATAAATTGCAACTTAAAGTTGGCAGTGTTATTATGCTGCTCAGAAATCCCAACACAAAAAGAGGTCTGTGCAATGGAACCAGATTGTTAGTTACAGATCTTAAGCCCAATCTGATAATTGTGGAGGTCCTCACTGGAACAGCTCAAAACCAGATAGTGTTTAGCTCACAAATAGATTTAGCCTCTGCCAACAAAGAACTAGCATTCATTTTGAGCAGGAGACAGTTTCAAATCAAACTTGCCTTTGGAATGACCATCAACAAGTCACAAGGTCAAACTTTCGAAAAAGTTGGATTATTCCTTCCAGAGCCATTGTTAATTCATGGACAACTTTATGTCACAATATTTCCAGTTTGTGCATCATCTGATGTCAACATTAAGATATTTCAAGGTTCCAAGCAAGGAAAGATATTCCCTTAAAAAATTGTAACATGTTTACAAAAAACATTGTTTTCAAAGAAATATACTTCAAATAAATATGTAGGTTTTGTGAGTTGATTTAGTTACAATGTACTTATGTATTATGTACATCTTAATTGTAATATTTCTTGGTAGCTATTATTATATCAAAAATATTCGTAATATACATTTTAAACTTTATTTTACTTTAATTTAATTTATATTATGATCTCATGTCCACTAAAATAAGGGGGCGGCTGCAGTAGAACTCATATTTGTAAAGTTCAACTATACTAAATATCAAGGTATGATAGAGATTAAATTTATAGACAAGCTGTGTCTGCTGTGCAATGTAGAACAATGTAAGTAACACAATAATCAATGTCATACCATGTCAATATTCTTACAAAACATCCAAGTACACTATATGTGAAACCATCAATTTAAACAACCTACTGTAGACTGACATATTCATTTATTATTAGATGTATGCTCAACCCATCTCTCTTGTGCCTTTCTTGTGGTTTGGCCTACATATAATAGGCTGTATGGACATTTAATTGCATACATTACATTAGGTGTTAAACATGTAGCATAATATTTCAATCTAATTCTCCTCCTGTATAAGGATATAAGGTGTGCATCTGAACATGTTGTATTGGTATTCCCTTTGGAAGGGACAGGACCTTTCTCCAAATAAGGCCTTCAAATGGGGACATATCCAAGTCTCTTAGTTGGTAATGAGATTCAAGACCATATATCAAAGATGAAATAACCTTCTTTTCATACAATTTAATAGCCAGTAGAAGAGAAAAACAGCCACATTTATTATTGAAGTGTTCCAAAGATGAAATAACCTTCTTTTCATACAATTTAATAGCCGGTAGAAGAGAAAAACAGCCACATTTATTATTGAAGTGTTCCAACTGTGCCAAAAGTTGTAGAAATTTCTTTTTGAGAACAGCAAAAAAGAGGGTTTAATTATGGTGTGCCTTGATGGTGAGACTCAAATATTTAAGATCATCCTCTACTTACAATATTTTGGTTCTCCAACCACAAACTGTATTTAATAATCCTTCTTGCTGGGGTAAATTGCATCATTTGCGTCTTTTTCTTATTTTTAAGAAGGTCATTCTTATTAGAATACCTGTGAAAGGCATTGAAGAGGTGTTGAAGTCCCACTAGAGTGCAGTCGAACAGCATTATGTAGTCTGCATATGAGATCTTCATGACATTAACCTTTGGAGAAATGAAAGAACCTCTGTCAACAGTATCACCCATACCTGCTAGTTATGAGTTAAAAAGAGTCAGAGCCAATACACACCCTGCTGGAGCCCTCTAAACATCTCAATTTCCTTAGTAAAACACCCATGTACATTTAGTCTGATTTTTCAGGTGGTTTCAGTGTGAGGAAGAATTATAATATTGTGGTGAGAGAGACCTCAATTATGCAATTTGACCCGCAGTAAATCTTGATTTTCTCAAAAGCCATTTTAAGATCAATACTCTCCATATAGGTGGAATAATAAAGTTTACACGGTGAGGCTTGTCATATATAGTCTATGACATAGGCATTCATATTTGTACCAACTCCCTTTTGGAATCCTGTTTGCTGTCCTTGTAGGATGCCTTGTTCGATGGCCAACTTATCTAGCTCTCATAAAATAAGAGCAGAAAAAAGTTTTGAGTGTGCATCTAACAAAGTGATAGGCCTGTCATTGATTGGATCAAGTCTATCACCTTTTTTAGAGATGAGGACAACGTGGGAGATTTTCCAGGTGTGCGCCATTAGCTAACAATATATAGAATATTCACCCATATAATTCAACCATAAAACATTCCTCCTCATCCCCCACGCAGACACACAAACACACTTGTATGCCCATGTCTTATGTCTTTTGGCATGACCGCACCGTCAACACCCGCACGCATTTGTATGCAGTGAGCGATGTGACTGTGTGGGCATGCAGACCTGCAAGCACGCAGAAGACATTTATTTGAGGTCGATTTGGAAAGACTATTTCTGTCTTTCTAAAAACTTGGAAAAATGAGAAAAAAAGAAATGTTGTTAGTCATTGTATACTATGGTGTTCTTGCATAGGTTGTAAGTACGTGTACACACACGTTCTAAAAGGGATGTATACGAATTGTTCGAACTACAATTGTTCGAATTACAATTGACCTTTGCACAATTGACCGAATTATGAAGGTCAATTGTTACATATATGCGGGGGGGAAACCCCCCGCAACCCCCCATTATATATATAAATATATATATATATAGATATATATATATATTACCAAACCAAACCAAATAATACCAAATATATATATGTGTGGTCAATTGTGCAAAGGTCAATTCGGACCCTCGACTTTCGGTCAATTCGGTAATTCGAACAATTGTGTTCGAACAATTTGGGTAATACCTCTAAAAGGGCTGGAGCCAGTCAGCTTCTCTTAATGTCTCTTCCAGTGCAGGAATGAATTTCTCAGGTGCCTATAAAGGACATGATATGTTGTTTTACCCCAAACACATGGATACACAGAGATGCCCAAAGGTGATGTGTACTGCGGGCAGAAGAGTTGAGCCTGGCAAATGACAAGACAGGAACCTGAGTAACCATACCTCTTCTTTGATCTCTATGTCAGGGCAGGTAACAAGTATTCTGTAATTAACACAATGTGGTTCTCCATGAACATAGTGCACGGCATAGAAACAGGTTGTCTGCACAAGCTCTGCAAGAGGATGGATCTCCCACATGGTGGTAAGGGTAGTGAAACCGAATTGCAGAGAAATCTCACAGCATTACTAGGTGCTGGGGAATTTCATTTGCGTGGGAAACTCAGAAAACATCCAATGGGGAAGGAAAGTATATCAGGTGGTGCTGCCTAAAGATAGCCAAGGCATTACATGTCCAATCATCTGAGGTTGGGAGTAAATCCTTTGAGGCGTTTACACATCAGTCCTTAGACTCTGTGTGGATGGGCCGCAGTTAACAAAGTTGACACAACTCAGAGCATATCTCATTTGGACACTTGTGAGAATATCCTTGAAAAGTGTGAGATGGAGTTACACCAGTGTTTGGGGGACATGAGTGACACCAAGCCTGTGGAGCCTGAGAAGGCTGCAGGCAGGTACATGAACACCCAAGTCCATAAAAAGACTAAGGCACATTCTCCCAAATCAATGGCAACTCATTATGGAAAATGCATGAAGGGAAAGGACAAGATTTCTGACCGTACTTCCACGAAAGGTCCCCAAAAATCCAAAGCGATATCCCAAACCCATTGCAGATCAACTCCCACCGGAAAGCAGAGAGCGGGCCCCTTTAGCACTTAGGTACCCATGCACTAAAGAACCAGAGGTTATTTTTATTTATTTGGATTTGTAAAGCACACTAACAGCCCATGGGCATTGAGGCGCTGTTGCAAGAGAGTTTCTTAGATACAGGAAGATTACTTTGCTCTTGGTTACAGTGAGCATGTAGCATGACTTTTTTTACACATAGGAAAGGAAATCCTGCCTGCATTGGAAAACCCAAGCAGGCCTTTGTGACTGATGGTCCCCTCGAGGAGGAGGCCACAGTCAGTGTGGACATCTTAGCAGATGAAGTCCCACTAGGCCAGGGAGTGGCCGAAAGTTCCCTCACTCTGAGTGGAAATGGTACTAAGTCCTTTGAGGGGGCCCTAGTTCTTGCCAATACACAGATGTTTCTAGACTATGTCTCTAGAAACACGGAAAGGTTTACCACCTTGTGTGTTGAAGGTAGGGCATTATAGCACCAGACCAAACTCACAGGTCAGAGGATTTGACGGTCTGAGTTACTGTCCCATGGAAATAGTAGGGCTTAGTCGGCAGGGTGCCGCCTCCACGCACCATATTGCAGTCATGGCCTCTATTCCAGTAGGGTGTCTGTTAGCTAATGACCTCCCCGACCCAGACATAGCCGGTAAGATAGCTCAGCGGGTTGAGCGCTCGCTGCTGCGATCTGAGTGTGATCTACAGGTCGCAGGTTCGACTCCCAGCAAGGCCAACTCAGCCTTTCATCCTTCCGAGGTTGATAAATAAGTACCAATTTCGGTTGGGTGGTATTATATGTAAATATGTGCTCTGTAAATCTCTTTGGACTAAGGCGCTATATAAAAAACACATAATTATTATGGCATTTACTGGAGTGGAAGGAGCAGCACTTGAGGAAGCTCTTGAGGGATCCATCCCTGAGGCTTCCTTAACCAGAGAGAGAGCAAGGGATGGGTAGCTCACTCCCAAGCCTGAAGTGCCCTGAGGCGCCTACTCCTGCTAGAGAGGACCCAGTGGCCACTGAGGTGAGTACTGTGTTAGCAGCAGGTTCAGTGATCTGAGGGTTACCTACCGCAATAGAAAACAAGTCTGAGGTGGTGGACGTGGAAGTTTCAGACATGAATAGCCTGCCAGAACTGAGTGAGCTGTCTTCAGCTGGAGTCACATGTCAGGCTGACTCTTGCAGGCTACAGGGAATCTGTCCCACCCTACCGAGTCTGCTGAGGCAGACAGAAGAGCAGGCGCAAGGTGTCAGTCGAATTAAACTCCACCATCCTGTGTCACAACCTACGTCTATGCCTCACACTAGAACTAAAGGGTAAACTAGCAGAAAGCTCCTTCTTCAGGAAAATGGCTCCCTTCTCTTGCTGCTCTGATAGCATCCAAAAGAATGTTCTCTTCCAACAATACAAGAGATTACAATAATTGGTAGACTCATTAAAGATTTATTTCAGGCACGCTTCTGGGGGTGAGTCACTGATTTAGTCTGTTCTTAAACACCTCAAATTCACAATGCAGACATAAACTTCAAGAAAGCATTTAGACTAGAATGAGCATTCATTTCGGACTATGTATTTTGCTTTTCACAAGTTGCAGTTATAGCATGTTTTCTTCTGCCGTTGTCTCTGTTACGATCATCACAAGATATTCCATCTCGGTGTACTTGGTCACTTGACAAAACCCTTGTGCCTAAAAGCTTGTGTACAGTGTAGAAATGTTTAACCAGCTTTATATATAAAGCTAAATGTATGTATGGGTGTATGTTTGTCCAGCTATACAAATCCACACTGTTGAACCCACATCTCCCAATTTTTGCATGGATTCCTCTTTTTGCTGGGGCAAGATCGTAGTCTTGTAAAAGTATATTTTGCATGAATACCGCCTGATAGTAAACATTGGCCTAAGCACATTCGCATCGTACTGTAAATCGCATTTCAATGAACCTGAAAACAGGCTGACTATGCCGCCATTTTAAGTTATCTGCCATTTTGATTAACTCCTGCTTTCTGTCCCATGTTAGAATTTGTGTTTTCGGCTCCAGCAGAGCAAAATGAACTTTGTACTGTGTCAACGTAGATAAGCATGCTGAAGCTGCTAAAGTGGATTGTTTGTCCTGCACTAAGGAAGCCTTGGAGTTAAACAAGAGCCAAACTAATCAGTAATTTAGATACCATCCCTGTTCAAACAGCAAAACAGAATGATGAATAGCTGAACATGTGCTTTTGCAGAAATCTTTGTTTACGCTCCTTGAAACTAAGCTGACTTTAAACTTAAGAACAAATGGTATCCAAAGATAAGTAAATGAAACAAGGACTGTTACCTTTGTGTCCAATGTTTGAAAAACATATGAAGTGTTTAACAGAAAGCAACCAGCTATTCAAGGATGTTTTGACATGTATTAGTTTTGTGGAAAGGCTATGTACCGTAGGTAAATGTGTTACACAAAGAGGGGCTGAACGATGTGTCCAGGATTGTGATAAAAATGTATAAATACACATGTTTTTGAAATGTCCAGCACTCTCTCAACTCACGGTGTCTGCTTGCAAGCATTGCAGGGTGTTGAGAGCCAGACAGCTGTCTGATTAAATAAAGTGTACTTGTACCTTAGTACTCGTGACTGGCGTATGTCTACTATCTGGTATTAAGCCTCAATATTTTTTTAATCTTTCAGATGGTGCCCAAATAGGAACCCACAGGATTGATGTCACATCGCTAGACAAAAATTACGAGGCTGCCGGACCGGGATCGGAGAGTGACGGAGGCCACTGCAAAGTGAGATGCGATTCCTCTGCAGTACTGCACGCTCCCGATCCCTGGATGATGAGCAGCGTTTAGTAGGACATCACGATGAGGGTCCCCGTCTCGAGGACTGTTTTGCGAAAACGCCAGCCACACCAAATTCTAATCCGATCGGACCCCTTTGAAATTTGAAATCAGGTGAGTCATGCCCCGTTTCTTAAAAGTCCTGATATTGGTTGCAGTTTTGTTTTTGCAAATACAAACGACGACCGGTAAAGACAGTGATTTGATATGCCTGGGAAATTGTCATCCTGTTTCAGGGTATTATTCCGCAGAGAGAGAGACAATCTTTGAAACAAGGCCAGCCGGCACAACCCAATGGGTCGCCGGCTTATTTAATGTATTGTAAATATGGCCTAGGAACTCTCGTATTTAATGACATTTGGCACAGACAGACCAGGCATGTTTCTGAACTTCAGTGGCCAGTCTACGGTAGTTTTGACATTGCCCGTCTAGAGCATTTAGAATCTGTATTGTTGAGGAAAAGTCTAGGCCTGCTGCATTTGATGCAGTTAGAGATTGGAGGAAGGATGCTATGCAGCAACTCAGAAGTAGAGAAAAGCATGCATGTAGACACATGACGAATGCTGAGAAAGCATTGTTGCATGATCAGCAGGTACAGTCAGAATCCATTAGAAGTATGGATAGGGCTTCTCAACTAGATGTGAAAAAGATATGTCCCTCTCAGGATTTTCATACATCAGATGAGTTACTTAATAAATTATTGAATGAACGTAGAACTGTTTCAAGTGCACCAACTCCTTATGTGCCTCCTTTTTTTCAGATGTTTCAAATTCTCCTATTAAAGTACATGACATGTTTAGTCAGTATGCTCCGGCAATACAAAGGAAAGTGTTACAGGTGATGGTAGAGTATCTACAAGATGAATTTATGTTATGAAGAGAAAAGAATGTTGTCCCACAGATTTGATGGTTATTCATAAAAGAGCATATTCGCCCGATACTGCTTTGACTACTTTGTCACTTCATTTAGGCTTGTTGCTTAATAGACGTTCAGATTTGCCTACTTTACAATTGCCGATGAGGGAGGTTTCTCCGACATTTGTTCCAAAGTAGAGATTCCAGCTAATGCTGTAGCAGGAACACCTGCCACTACTACCGAAGCACATTATTTCTCACAGTTTGTCCATGTTCCATTTTCTAGACAGGAACTTGACAAAACCCTTGTGCCTAAAAGCTTGTGTACAGTGTAGAAATGTTTAACCAGCTTTATATATAAAGCTAAATGTATGTATGGGTGTATATTTGTCCAGCTATACAAATCCACACTGTTGAACCCACATCTCCCAATTTTTGCATGGATTCCTCTTTTTGCTGGGGCAAGATCGTAGTCTTGTAAAAGTATATTTTGCATGAATACCGCCTGATAGTAAACATTGGCCTAAGCACATTCGCATCGTACTGTAAATCGCATTTGAATTAACCTGAAAACAGGCTGACTATGCCGCCATTTTAAGTTCATGCAATCAATTCCAGCTATTAGGAAGAATCCAACAGGATTTTATAAAGAAATTGAATCTGTCTCGCATTCGTCAGTTTTCACGCTTGGTGATATAGATTTGTTGTTTCCCGTGATCCTTCCTGCTGATTTTTGGAAGCAGATTAGAACTGTAGATGATCAGGCAGGGATGGGTGATACATGCGATGACTTAGTACAAGTGGGTGGGAAAAGGAATGCCAGTGAGAAACCGCCACATGTGATACTAATGTTGCCAGACAGAATAGTGACTAAATTGAAAACTCTTGTTCCTGAAAAAAGAATCATTTGGGATAAGATTACGGCTTGCATGCAATTGAAGTCAGAGGCCGCATCTGACAGGCCGATTCATGGAATTAATGTGCGCTGAAATTTTCGTCAAAAGCGTGCGAATCGCAGCGCAAGTGCGAAAATCGCAGTGAAACCCGCGCACAGCGATTCATGGAAGTCCGTGCGTGTGTAAATCCCTGGATGTGCGCTAAAATTATGCGTGGCGCACGCTGGCGCACACGTCTCCAAACAGCGTGTGCTAAGCGCACCGCGAAAGTGCACATAGCGCAGCACACACAACAAAAGTAGGCAGAACAGCGGGCGTAACACGCGGAATGGGGAACAACGTGTGAAAATGTGGGCATCACGGGGGAAGTAAAGGTGGCAAATGCGCAAAACGCCCACACGCACATCTGCAACACGTATTCATGGAATCGAACGGGGCTAATGCGTGCGCCAAAAAAGATGCACTAATCCGGAAACACGTACGCCAGCAGGAAGCAGGTGTACGTGGGCCCGCGCAGCATAAAAGTGCACGCAAACAACAAACAAGCTCAGACGCCAAGATGAATATACCGTTCCTAGCAGCAGTGGTCGTGGGATACCGCAGGAGGAGGAGGAGGATAGTCAGGCCCAGAATTTTTACACCCAGAACCAGCCTTTTTGGGATGCCTGATGACCAGGTGTATGGGAGGTACAGGTTTCCACCTCACATAATACTCGACCTGGTGAGTGAGAGGGAGGATGACCTCACATCACCCACCCTGTGCTCCCAAGCACTCAGCCCCCTGGAGAAGGTCCTCAATGTACTGCACTTCTTGGCCACTGGATCATTTAAGCGTACAAGTGCTATAGTGGGGGGTTGTAACAGGCCACGCAGTCACGCTGCCTACATCAGGTGTTGGCCATCATGACTGCATGCCCATCAGTCCGCAGGCATATATACCTTCCCAGAACACCTACAGAAAGGCAGGCTGCCATCCAGGATTTCTACCTGCAAGCACTGGCATTCCATCAACGTGCAGGTAGTATGTGATGCCAAGGGAATCATCACCTCAGTATATGCCAACTATCCGGGGTCCACCCACGACAGTTTAATTTACAGAATGTCAACCCTAAACCGGGACCTAGAAGCTGGGCGGCATGGCGATACATGGCTGCTTGGTGAGTAAAAATGCCACTGCACATGCATGCATGTCAGATACTGAGTAATGTCACAACCCCACTAATGATACCCATCACCACCTCCCCAAGGGACAGTGCCTACCCTCTGAGCACCCACATGATGACGCCAATTCGGAACCCCACCACGCCACCCGAGGTAAGATACAACACAGCCCATATTGCAACCCGGGGCATAAAAGAGCGCACATTCGGAGTGCTCAAGTCACGCTTTCGCTCCCTTCACCGTTCTGGTGGGCAGCTGTTATACGCTCCCCCAGTAGTGTGCAGGCTCATAGTGGCAGCATGTGTCCTGCACAACGTTGCAACACGCCGGGGCCTGCCGGTGGACATGGTGGTGCCCCCACATCCCCAACCACATGCACGCCCGCTGCGCATGGGAGGGGAAAGTGCACATGGTGAGGCAGCCGTACGCAGCTGGTGGCTGATTACTTCACATAAAATCACACCCCTGTGGAGTGCACACAGCCCTGGAACATACCAGCTGACAATCAATGATGATGACATAAAGGACAGTCAACTGTCACAACCATACCAGCCTGAGATTGGTCACCTGGAAGTGTTACATTGTGTGCATCCCTACCTACCCAAACACCACCAATGCTGTGTCATCAAAAGACATACATCTAATCTGCTAAATTCATTACCCCCTTGCTAAATACAACATGAGAACAGCGCCATGTCACCCAACCCCTCCTCAGCTCCACCAACAAACACTCCATGGCATGTCATGTAATGTGAACGCAAACAAAGCAAAGCACAAGACCTGACACAAGTGTCACAAAGTACACTGTCCCTAATGGAAACTGCCCACACACAATATGCTCCCAGTAATGTATAACTAACAGCACACATTACCAAATACTTACCACCAACACAATGCTGCAACACACCATGGAAAAATGCAAAAACATGACAGTACTAAGTTCAAGTAGTAGTAGTCTTACAACCTGAATACGCCAGCACATCGACCCCTTCCAACTGTAGAATGTTGCTGCCACGTAAATGTCTCAGTGTATTGCATACAACATGAACTGCATCGGCAAAGTAGATGGCCTTGTGAAGACATGAGGAAGGAACCTGCAAATTAGGAGGAAGACATGGACAAGCACAAGAACTTATCAATACACCATGCAGTGTACAATACACCAACAATATCCACTAGGGATGTCTACACAGTATTGACTACAGACTGCCCACACAGCTCATGGGAGCCCAACGTCACGTTGTAATTCACTGTCACTTGGTCACACCCTTTGCAAGCCCATGGAAACGGGAAGCAGAAGGGGTGTGTGTCTCACGAACCCAAGCATCTAACCCAAACTCAGGACCAGCCTGCATGTGCCCAGCCGGAATACAGTGGATGCCCACGGAAGCCACACAAGGCAACACGCTGTAAAAAAAAAATCAAAAATCAAAAATGGCCATGTGGGGGCCAGGGGGTGTGGGGGAGGCCACCCAGGAGGTTCGAGGACAGGGTGCACACCAACACCCACATGCGTGGATGTTGCGAAAAAAAAAATACCTCCTTGGGCTCATGGCCTGCATGGCTATGCCATTGTGGGAGAACTGCTGTCACTTTGCTCACCCTCTGCTGATGCATCAGGAGGTGGTGGCACTATGGGAGGCAGCCCACGCAAAGCCCTGGTATGGTCCTCCATGGCAGCAAGCATGCAGGTCTGGAAGGTCTGATTCTGGAGGATTAAAGTGCGGAGATCCCCATGCAGCACGTCATGGGTTGCCTGCATTTCTGCACGCATGGCCTCGCGTGATGCCCAGATCTCCTCACGTGTTGCATGCAGCTCAGCTGAGAGTGAACGTGTGAGCTGCTCCAGCTGCTTTTCTGTCCTTAAATTACTGGAAGCCTCAAGTTCAACCAGAGTCTGCCTGAGTTTATGTAGTTCTACCCTCAGGGCTTCCCTGTGGCCCTGGGACTCTATTGATATGGATTTGTGCAGAGTCTCCAGTGCCGCCAGTCGGTCCCTGTTGGACGCCAACATGCCTTCCCTGTGTGATTGGCAAATGGAGTCTGTTGCCTGCTGTTGTTGCTCCATCTGCCTTTCAGGGGGGATAATGGAAGTGGCCACCCTCTCCATTGCCTGAGCCATCATTTCTACTGATGCTGCCTGTTGGGTTGCCATACCGTACATGGAGTTTTCCCATACAGTATTGCCTGGTGGCGCACGGCCACCGCGTCGACAGGCACCACACCTGTTTGGGGCAAGGCGATCTGCACCTTGCTGTGCAGGCACTGCCTGAGGCTGCAGGACTGCATTCCCCCTCTGATCTTCTGGCCTAGGAACAGGATCAGATTCTGTGGAGTGTGACCCTGCATCCGTAACCGCCAAAGGCGGACCTACCAACACTGACATCCCCATAGAGGGTTCTACCCCTGGTGCAGCTGGGTTGGACAGAACAGAATCCCTGCCAGAAACACTTACCTGCGACGGCACATAAGTCTCATCATCCAATTCAGCACCTGAATAGAGGTCTGGGGAGGTGCACCCAGAGACACCCCTGGACTGTATGGTCTGCAGTAACATTGGGTTTTCACCCACCACCACACCACGTCCCCCACTGGTGCCTGGTCGTGCCTGAGATTCCTCCTGGGTCTGCACCATCTCCTCAACCTCAACAGCATCAAGTGCGTCATCACCTGCAAAAATATGAAAGACAACAAATGGAAACAGGCATGAGCACCATAGCACACACATAGGCTGTGACAAGCCAGAGATCGAGTACATGATTTACACATGTCCCACATGACTATAACCCTGCCATGCATGCATTGTCAAAGAGTTGGAAGTGGAGTCAAAAAGGCAGACACTGGGGAGAGCAAGATGGAAAAGCAACACATTTGCAGCATGTTGGGTAGCACTGGCATCACACATCAGGCTGTGATTGGCATGTCCAATACACATACATGACACATGCCACCACGCAGATGTCATGTAGCATAGCCACGGTAAATTACAAAACTACAGCAACATGTCAGTGAATCAGTACTGTCATACATCCATGTCACATCGACATGATGCGAAGATTAATGCTGAATAGTGTTGCTAAATATGCATGTGCCACAGACTGAAACACATCCAGTGTCCAATAATACAGTCATTGTGGGCTGATCAATGGTTGGTCACTTTAACATTACAGGAAACATCTGTCATGTTCCACATGCAAACAGGCCCTAATAAATAATGCCTGCAGCCCAATACTCCATCGGCCTGAATGGTGTAATCATTAACATAACCAGGTAACAATAGTGGCCCAGTGTGGGCTGTAAACAATGACCGAAGCATATCACATATGTTGCAATAGGGCAGAAAAATGCGTAGTAAAAATGGGAGAGTGGAAACAATCAGCCTGAATGAACACTTATAAAATCTGAACATAGTTGCAAGATGACAGTTCAAGTGCACTAATGTGGCCTAATTAGCAACTGTGGGCAGAAGGGATGCAGTCATACCCAAAACCAAGGCACGTGAATGTATGGGAGGAAGCAAATGGGTGACCCATAACACTCAGGAGTACACACCGTCACCTGGAACTCAATCAGAACCCCTCACCCAAACAACATACACATGGATTACACACACATGCATGGGCACTCACCGGACAATGCGTCGTAATCAGGTAGATCTCCCACACCTTGGATCTGTTCCTCTGTGACGAAGGTCCCAGCAACAGACTCATGTTCAGTGAGTTCCTTGTCCTCTTGTGGAGACCCACCACCAGTCACCAGAGTAGCGGCATGATTTGAGGCCAACTTGTTCTTTGCTCTGCGTTTCAGGTCATTCCACCGCTTGTAGCAATCATCAGCTGTGCGCCTCACAAATCCAAGGGCACTTATGCAGTCCTTGATGGTCTGCCAGTGTGCCCTACGTTGACCAGGTGTGGTCTTGCACCCTGCAGTCACCAACATTAAGCGGCTATGTGCCGACACATAGGTCACAAGTGCATCAAGTTTGGGGTCATGAAAGCTAGGCTTCCTTGACGTGCCGGACTGTGTAGGCGTGTCTCGGGTCTCAGCCTGTAGTGCCGGAGCACCCTTCGTCCTCTTTTTCATAGGTGGAGCAGAGCCTGAGTGGCTTGCGCCGATCTGGTCTGTAGGGGCAGAAGCGCTGGTGGACTGTGTACTGGGAGTGTGCGAATGCACAAAGACCATAGTTCTTGGTGCAGGCGTTGCCTGAAGTGTGATGTTGGCAGGGGCAACGTCAGTTTGCTGGACCAGGACCAACACTGTCCTGGCTGGGAAACTCAGAGCTGGGGTGGATAGAGCTGTAGCTGCCCCTGCAGCCTCCCCACCCTGCCTACTTGGGGCAGCAGATGACATTGCTGCCCCAGATCCACGTGGCCTGGTGACACCAAATTGCACCGGCACACGTGGCTTAGCCTTGCTGACCTGGAAGTCAGCCTGGGAGTCATCCTGTGCCGGGTCAGGTGCCACAATGGGCTGGTTCAAAAAGGGCTGAGCTGGGATGGTGTCAGCCATGTTTCCCTCAACCATGGGGGGGGCATGGGTGTCCCTGATGGGTCCTCCACACATGGGGGTCTAGGGGCACCCTGCAAATCCTGGCCACGTCCCCTACCGCGCCCACCACACCCACCTTTTGGAGGTCGGCCACCTTTGCCTCCCTTACCGCTTGGTCGCCTCCCAACCATGGCACTGATGTTGTTGTGCGTATGGGAGTTGCAGTAAACAATTGTCCTGGGCAATTGGGGGTGAAAGGGGTAGGGTATTAGATGAAATTCGTACCCTAGTGCTCTAGTAAGGCTGTCTGTGACCCCTGGGGGAAGATGACGGGTCACGCAATGCACAGGCACCCCAAAAACAAAAAGTAACGTGCACGCAACCCCTCGTAGACCACTTGCGTGGAAAAATGAACCCGCACTACGCTGCGGCACCCAGAAACACAAAAACAAGCATACGCATGTTATATGCAGCCTACAATGACCTCTGAAGGGGTACGTGACACACGGGGCAAGCACTGTTGGTAAATCCGTGCGCGACTCACCATCTGCCTGAAAAAAGAACCTGAAAAAAACACGCGTGTGCGCGTTGGCAACACCCCCGCCAAAAGAAGAATTGTACGCTGTCTGAGGAGACAGGACAAAAGAAGAAGTGAACGATGTTTGAGGAAACAGGCCCAACAAAAAAAAATGAACGCTGTCAGAGGTAACAGGGAGTACGAACTTGAAACGCTGTGAAGTAATCGTGTGTGAACCGACAAGAAGTACAAAATTCACCCACTCGCTCTCCACGAAAAGCACGTACAAGGGAATGGGGTCCTACACGTACCTTTTAAAGTGGCCCACGCGTACAGCGTCACTTACGCGTGTACGCGCTAAGGCCCTTTCCTCCAATTACACGAGCTGACACTCGGACGTGCAGTTTTTGGATGTGTATGATGAGCATGCACCCGTGTTGATGGAAACACCCGCGCACGTCATGTCACTTACGCGCGTAGGCCCTTTCCTCAGATTACACGCATTCACACGCGGACGTGCAGTTTTTCACACGCGCGTGAACCACTATGCCCAAGTCACGAGGGAAACGCCCGCGCAAGTCACGTCACAGAAGTGCTTACGCGCTAAGGGCCTTAGGTCCAATGAAATGCGCGAAGGGCCTTTCCTCGAATTACACGCTGACGTGCAAGATTTTCGCATGTCAAATCACTTCGTATCAAGCTGGCCATGCAACAACACACGGAAGACCACGCTCCTGCCCATAAGGCCGAGTTACTGCCCTCCAGAACCCCGAGCACGCTCCCATCTTCCGCTGCCTGCCTGCCTGCTGCCCACGTGCCCTGGCATTTGGTGCCTGCACATCTGCCAGGGTTCCAGTTGCTGTGTCCACCCCTGCTGGAACAGAAGACTCCCGACTGGGTTACCATCGCTCCACAGCCCAGCCCCAGGACCCAGTTGCCCACCCACGCCTGCCTCGGGGGTCGCCATGTCGGGGCAAACACCATCTGAGACCACTGGCGACCCCCAGCCAGAGAGGCAGAGGACCACCAGCTTCAGTGTGAAGGAAGTTGGTGTCCTGGTGGAGCATGTCCTGGGGCAGTATGATGCCCTCTTCGGAACATCACGCGCCAACAAGGAAGGACGGGAGAGGATCTGGGACGACGTAGTGGTTTCCATCAATGCGAAGGGGGTGGCAACCCGCGATATCAAGCACGTCAAGAAGCGCTGGGAGGACTTCAGGTCCAGTACCCTCCACAAGGCCCGTCGCCTCGCGGAGGGGGGCCGGATCAGCATGAGTGACATCCAGATGAGGGTCCTGGAACACGTATGACCAGCGCTCCACACCCAGATCCTTCGGAGGAAGACCCGTCTGGAGTTGAGCGGTAAGTAGCCAAGCATTGTTGTGTGAGACAGGGCATATTGCAGTGTGCTGGTAGTCTGATACTTGCCTGTATGTGTGACATGGGCCATGTATGGATGTGTGTGTGCAGGAACATCATGTTCATGCATGTGAGACCAGTAATGTGCGAACCACATGGTTGGTGCGTGAGTTCCAATGCAACATGGGAAGCTGTATGGCAAATGCACACATGAAAGCATGCCAGTGTCTGTTCTTGCACATGGTGGGGGTGTGATGGATGGGTGCTGCTGTCATGTACATGTATGGTGCACATGTGTGTGTGTCTGAGAAGTGTGTCTGTGACTTTGATACGCCATGGATTCATGATACATGTCCGCGATGATGTGTACATTCACTCATGCAGTGCGGTCACCGTTGTATGCACTGTGTCTATCCACTGTGTCTGTGGTGTGCAAGGCATGATGCTTGACCCTCCGGTGATGTGTGTGCATGGGATCAGTGTGAGCCATGATGCATGTGAGTTTGAAGGCAAGATTTTGGTTAATAGAGGCACTTGTACATGGATGCTGATGTTGATTGCAGGCGCTGTGCCTGTTCATGCATGTGTGTTGCGTGCATTTACCCATGTGTTGTGGAGGGACAGGATGGAAGTGACGTTAGACACTGCAACTCATGTGTTGTTGCTTCCTGTCTAGGCAAATATTGTACTGTACCCTGATGCTTGTGTTCTATGTCTCCCTCTACGCAGCGTCAAGTGAAGAAGAGGGCAGAGACGGCGCTGTGGAGCCAAGCGGCGGGGATGCCTCCACCGGGAGGCAACGCAAGGCCCAGCTACCCTCCCAGGACTTGCCATCATCCGGGAGAGAGGGGGCTGGTGCCACGTCTGCCACTACGGCTGTGGCAGAAGGGCCGGGTGAGCCCCACAGGGGCTTGCAATGGCAGAAGACGGTACGGAGACATCCAGGTTGGGGGTCTCCACAGAGGAGGAGGAGCCCGCTACTGAGCCGCACATGGGGCCTGGTGGGGGTAGTACCACTGGTGCAAGTGGTGCAGTCCAGGGCCAGGGTCAGGAGGCAGCACAGGTCACCGCCGAGGGGCCTTTGCATGTCCCTGTCCTTGACCCTGTGACTGCACCACCATGCACCAGCAGAGATGCCCCGTCCCAGGCCCGTCCGCAGGTAGGGGAGAGTGCCATGTCATCTGCCTCTCCACTACCTGCGGACGAGGGGTCCAATGAACGTATGGGCTCCGTCCTGATTGGTGTTGCGTTGCCCACGCGTGACATTCGTGATGACGTGCGTTCTTCCTGGGCGGAGAACACACGCCATCACGAACAGCAGCGTCGCGACGTGGCACTTTTGGGAGGGGCCCTGGTCGGTGGGTTCCTACATGTGTCGCGCACTCTGGTGGACCTCTCCTCCTCTGTGGAGACTATGCGCCAGTCGTTCTCCCTGCTGTCTTCCGGCCCAGATTCCACCAGGGCCCCTGTGGACCTGGTCCGATCAACACTGCCAGCTTGGTGGAACTCACATCCCTGCCACAGTCGGGAATCGGCGGTCCAGCAGGGGTGGACACCACAACTGGAGACCAGCTGATGGAGGATGTGCAAGCACCATCGGACAGGGCACATGGACAGCAGCAGCAGCAGGAGCAGGCTGTAGGTGGGAGCAATGATGGCTCGGGGCCATCAACATCGGAGGGGCAGGCATCGGCCAGAGGGTAGGAGGACCCAGGAATGGGAGTGTCTTCCGTGTGGCAGCGGTTGGGCCAGCGGATAGATGCGGAGCGGCGGCGGGGCGGAAGAGGCGAGGCTCACGATGGTCAGGGCGGAGTTCTCCATGCGTCGGGCGTTGAGGCGGGCAGAGTGCCTCAAGGCAACTCTCAGGGAGTTGGAACAGGCCATGAGTGCCTCCCTGCGAGACCTCGGGGCCAGGGCAGAGGCCCGCCTCCGGGACATCGACATGGAGTTCGATGATGCTCTGGCCCGGGACAGCACAGAGTGATCCGCAGGACTTGCCCGCCGCCATTGTATATAGTTAGATAGTGTTAGGTTTCCTTTCTGTTTTTGTTTATTTTGGGGCGCTTGGACAATGCACCACGTTTTTGTATATAGTTCTTTATTAGGTAGTCTTTTTTGTAGGTTTCATTTCATTTGTTGGGCTCATGGACCCTGGATTGGTGATTTGTATATAGTTGAACAGTGGATTTGTCTTTTTTTTTCATTTCACCATGGAGCAATGGATTTCACTTATTTTTTTCCCTTGGATTTTCTTTGTTGGACTGAGACTTTGGACACATTTTCATTTGGATTTCTTTGGGTTCTGATTTCATATTTTTTGATTATTTTCCGGACATGCTGCGTTTTATTTCTTCGTCACATTATTATGTGTTTTCTTTTCATTACATTCATTTTGGGTTCAATACATTTTTGTTTCATACTTCGATGTGTGGTATTCTCTCATTGATTTCATGCATGTCATGATGTGGGTTTTCACATTCACTTGCACCCATTGTGTGTGTGTGATGGACATGTGTTCATTTACATACTGGCCATTCGGGTTGTATCATGTAATGGGCATTTCTATGTGGGTGGATGCAATACTTGGTTGGGTCTTTGGGCTGGGGTGGTGTGGGGTGTGATGTGGCTGGCCATAAGGCCCATGATTGAGGATCGTCTTGACATGGGGCAGGGGGACATGTGTGGGGGCCTGCTGGCAGGTGCCCCTGACTGCTGGGGGGTGGGGGTGCTGGGGGACATGAGTGGGGGCCTGCTGGCAGGTGCCCCTGACTGCTTGGGGGTGGTGGTGCTGGGGGACATGTGTGGGGGCCTGCTGGCAGGTTCCCCTGACTGCTGGGGGGGTGCTGGGGAACATGTGTGGGGGCCTGCTGGCAGGTGCCCCTGACTGCTGGGGGGTGGGGGTGCTGGGGGACATGAGTTGGGGCCTGCTGGCAGGTGCCCCTGACTGATGGGGGGTGGGGGTGCTGGGGGACCTGTGTGGGGGCCTGCTGGCAGGTGCCCCTGACTGCTGGGGCGTGGGGGTGCTGAAATACACGTACCCCACTCGCACAGGGCTTATCGCGTGTGAAACTTCCTGCGAACACCCGAAATACAAGTACCCTGCTGCAATCACGTGTGAAACTTCCCGCGCACCCCCGAAATACACGTACCCCACTCGCACAGGCCCTATCGCGTGTGAAACTTCCCGCCCACCCCCGAAATACACGTACTCCACTCGCACAGGGCCTATCGCATTTGAAACTACCCGCGAACTCCGAAATACACGTACTCCACTCGCACAGGGCCTATCACGTGTGAAACTTCCCGCGCACCCCCGAAATACACGTACCCCACTCGCACAAGGCCTATCGCATGTGAAACTTCCCGCGAACCCCCGAAATACACGTAGTCCACTCGCACAGGGCCTATCACGTGTGAAACTTCCTGCGCACCCCAGTAACACACGTACCGCACTCGCTCAGGGCCAATCGCATGTGAAAGTTCCCACGCACCCAGTAACACACGTACCCCGCTCGCACAGGGCCAATCACGTGGGATACTCCCCACGCCGGGGTGTACATGTATTCGGAGGGGTGCGTGGGGAGTTTTACTGGTGTTTTCGTGGTTCGGGGCCTATGCGGCATGTACGGGATTTGGGCGCTGTGCATGGCGCACGGGGAGGGGTTGGGGCGTAACTGGCGCTGCTGCAGGGTCGCTGCGCCACTATGCGCCACGGCTGCTTTTGGAGGCTAAAATCCATGAATACGCTGTACGCAGAAATTGATTTTAGCGCACGCGGCTGGCGCAGAAAGTCGCACGTGCACACTGTGCACCAGCCGCGTGCGCCACTTGTGCGCTGAATTCTATGAATTACCCTCTGAGTATTTTAACAGATTTGAGAAAGTATTTTCAGATTTTAGTGGTCAAGACTTAAGTACAGAGCCAGGAAAGAGGCTGTTCATTGATAAGTTTGTGCGTGGATTATTGCCTGAAATCCAATCGCAGATCATGACTTCTGAGAGTGCATGGCAAGCGAAATCACAATCTAAAGTGTTAGACATGGCTCAGTACTATGAATATAGGGTTAATTCAGAGAAGGAGAAGGTGGAAATGAAGAAGGGAGATCTGAAAACGAGAGTATTATTGCAGCAAATAGCTAAAAGCTAGAAGCAGGCTCTTGAACTGATACCTATTCCTGTTGATCAGAAAGGGCCCTACGTTGAAATGAAGGTGGGGAATAGGGAGCATCTCTTTTTGATAGATAGAGGAGCACAGAAGTGTTCTATTGATCATTCACAGGTTCCAGATATTCCACTGTCGGGGCAGAACAACATTTCTGTAGGGTTCTCTGGTACGCCAGTGGTAAGTCCGGTCTCTCGGCCGGTACCAATTTCACTGTGACCATTCACTGATTCTTGCCCATTTCTATTGACGACAAATTGTGGCGAAAAGATTTGCTGGGATTGAATTTATTAAAGAAATTGAATGCTGTGATTTACTGTTCTCCAGATGGAGTGCACTTAACGATTTCGCCCCAACAAACTTCCGTCACACAATTTTTGTCTATGCCTTTACCAATTGAATTGAATAAGGTTCTGGCATGTTTATGGGCAGTTCATGATAATGACGTTGGAATTTTACAAATTGAACCCGTTAAAATTGTGTTGAAACCAGGTGTTAAATTGCCGCGTATTCTACAGTATAAGATTTAGGTTGAATGTGAACAGGCTTTCAAGAGTATTATTTATGATTTTGTACACCGAGGTGTAATTGAGGAAATTGCAGGAAGTGTGTCTAATAGTCTGATTTTACCAGTTTACTAAAAAGGGGATAATGCGATTCCTTTTTGTTTTATTATTGATTTGCACGCAATCAATAAGGTTGTTGCTCCACAGTTTCCAATTATGCCAGATGTTGCCACAATTCTGACTATGATTCCAGCCACGGCTACACATTTTAGTGTAGTTGATTTGAAAAATGCTTTTTTTAGTATCCCTGTGCATTTTGATAGCAGATATTTGTTCGCGTTCACCCTAGGGGGACACTTGTTCACATTCACTAGTGTGCCGCAAGGGTACACTGAGAGTCCAAGCATTTATAGTAGAGTGTTGAAAGAACAGCTTTATACGCTTGAGTAACCTTCCACTTGCACATTGTTGCAATATGTTGATGATCTACTTCTAGCTGCTGATTCTGAAGCTGCTTGCAAAGGAGGCACTGTGTTGCTGCATATTCATTTAACAGAGCATGCGCATAAGGCTTTGTTGAAGAAGTTTCAGTATTGACAGGAGGTTGCTTATTTGGGCTATTTCCTGTCGAAGGAGGGAAGAAGACTGGCACCTGAATGGATACAAAGCATCTCTGATATGTCTGTTCCAAATACACAGAAAGAAGACAGAGCTTTAAATGGCATGGCCTCATATTGTAGACAGTGGATCCCAGGTTTTTCTTTGTTGATAAAACCTATGTTGGCACTAACAAGAAGGACATTTCTTTGCCTTTACCGTGGAACATGGATTGCCAGACCGCTTTTGATTTGCTTAAGGCTGCGCTGTGCTCAGCACCAGTTCTGGGCACACCAAATTACGAAAAAGGATTTGTTTTGTATGTGAATGAACGTGATGGATGTGCTTTGGCTGTTTTGACACAGGAACATGGGGGCAAGAATAGGCCGCACAGCTATTTTTCCTGCACGTTAGAACCAGTTGCATGCACTTTGCTTAGATGTTTGAGAGCTGTAGATGCTGCTACTGCATCCGTAAAACAAAGCAAGGTTGTGGTTTTAGGACATTCTTTAACCGTGATGGTACCCCACTCTGTAGACATTCTATTAAACAGAACGCAGATGCAACATCTCACATCAGCCAGATTAACAAGATACGAGCTGATTCTAATTGCACTGCATATCCAAATTAAGAAATGTTGTTCATTGAATCCGGCTGAACTATTGCCTTCTCCAGAAGAGAAGGATTGCAGTGACGAAATGTCACATGATTGCCTCTTTATTACAGAACAAGAAACTAAGGGCAGAATTGATTTAATTGATACACCCTTAAAGAATCCTCAAGGGGAGCTATTCTGTGATGGTTCCTGTTTTAAACTTCCGGATGGTACATCCACCGCTGATTATGCAATCACCACGTTAAGCACTATTGTGGAGACTAAACAAATTCCGCATAATTGTGATTATTGTGCTAGCCAGAGCTTGTGAAATTTCTGAAGGGCTTAGTATAAATATATATAAAGATAGTCAGTACGCATTTGGGGTGGTTCATAATTTTGGTCGACTATGGGCTGAGAGAGGATTCTTGACCTCACATGGAACAAAAATTCAACATGGCACTCTGATAATGTGGTTGCTGTCAGCACTTGCGCTTCCTATGCAACTAGCAATAATGAAGTGTGCCGCACACCAGAAAGTGACGAACGATGTAGGAGAAGGGAACGCTTTTTCCGACAGAATAGCCAAACAGACTGCTATTGATTTGCACACAAAGATGTACATGCTTGATCCAACAAGATGGGTTACTGACACTTGTATGATGGACGAAGGGATTAGCTGTATAAAAGAAATTCAGGCTGAAGCTACCCCAGAAGAAATCAAACAGTGGGCTCAGTGTCCAGTGGGTCTAGATGATGAGGGTTGTTGGGTGGATAATGAAAAGCAAAGATGGATGCTACCCAATGCCTATGTCACTGCTATGGTCACCATGGCTCATGGCCCAACACACATAGGTGCCAAAAAGATTTGCCATCAGTTAGATCCTGTGTGGTATAACACTAACATCCAGAAAACTGCTGAACATCTGGTCCAGAGTTGCATGATATGCTTGCAACATAACATTGGGAAGGGAACACTGACACCGAAGGGCAGTTTTTATCCCCCCTCCATGCCTTTTGAGGTGATACATTTTGATTTCATTGAGATGGAACGTTGCCGAAACTATAAATATGACTTTGGTAAGGTTGGGGTAGTAAATGGGTTGAGGCTTTCCCACTGAAAGATGACACAGCAATGTCAACGGCAAAGACCATGCTTAAGGAATATTTTCCTAGGTTTGGCTTGCCAAGAGTAATTTGGTCCGATAATGGTCCACATTTTATCCCTGCTGTCATCCTGCAAGTATGTGCGGGATTACAGCTTGATAAATGGTTCCACTCTGCCAGACATGCTCAGAGTGTCGGCTTTGTGGAATGCCATAACGGAATTCTAAAGAACAATATTGCCAAGGTGTGTGCACTCGGCAATCTGAAATGGCCTGATGCTTTGCCAAAAGCCTTACTATCAATGCGGACGACCGCACAATTAAAGACAGGGCTCTCCCCCTATGAAATTGTCATGGGGAGACCAGCCACTGTATGGAATGCGCTAAGACCCAAGCAGTTGAAAGAAATTGAGTACCTGTTTTTGTCTGACTATTGTGATCAGTTGAGTCAAAACTTGCGTTTGATTCACCAACAGGTACGAGCAGCCCTCCCTGTAAAATACGAGGGTCGAGGTCATAAACTCTGATCTGGTCAGTGGGTCCTGGTGAAGAATTTCAAGAGGGGCACCTGCCTTGCACATCGTTGGAAAGGACCACAGCAGATCCTTTTGGCCACACAAACAGCAGTACGAGTGACCGGAATGAAATACTCGATCCACGTGACACATGTGCAGAGGATTCCTTTTCCTCTGCCCTATGAGGAAGGGGAGGAGAAGGGAATTGATGATCCCGATGCTCACAACGAACCTGACTTGATCGACACCAAGGGTGTCACAAAAGTTCTTCCTGTGCCCGTGGGGCCTGGGGAGATTGCTGTTTCTTCATTTTCTTCTTCACCGTCGATCAATCTTGTTTCTGCTTCTTCATCTTCTTCAAGAAATGACCACGCATTGTTCACCGATCATTCAGTACCTGGAGTTGTAAGGTACAATCTGCGATCACAGAACAGGATTCAGATTTAGAGTTTGCTGACATTACATTAATGTAAATAGAATAGGAAAGTACAGCTAGGATTCTGTGCCCACAAGAAACCCGCAAGAAACCACTGTTGAGCCAGTCCCTCGTCATTCCTCTGTTGCATACAATAAGGGACCGGCAAAGTTACCGTCAAACAAGATAGGCCACGTGGTCAAGTGCCACCCACGGATGAACTAAAAAAGCCTAACAGTGAGGCTTCTTAACGGACGCTGAGAAACTATGCATATTTTAAGGGCCACTCGTACTAAAAAGGATATTAATAATTTTGCTGATAATGAGTCCGCCCATTGAGGGTCATGGTCCCCAAGGACCAAATGGATACTGATCACAAGAACAGCTTGTATTATAATTGCATTGACATTCGGGTTTTGGTATCTGGAAAGTACACATCGGTCTGATGTTTTATTGCCAACTGCTAGTGCCTCCACTGTGTCTCCAACTTATGTGCATTTGTACACTCTTCGTCCTCGAGACCTCCAACATAGAGGGGTTATCACAACAACACCCTCTTGATGATCATGAACGCAACCCAGGCCATTCTGAATAAGACCAATTGTTGGATATGTTTACATCTGCCACAACATGGGGAAAGGGGATTGGGCTGGTATGTACATCCACTCACTCTAACTACCGCTTGTTATGCTTCACTTAAGGCATTATTCTTTGGCGGATGGAATGATAGTCTCACTGGGAATTTTGATGGGATAATCTCAATGAGTTTGAAAAATGAGTTTTAGCACCTCTAGGATGTTCTCTGTTTGCAAAGAGGAGCAAGCTAAATGTTGCTTCTATTAGGCGTTCTGATAGACTGTCCAGACCTTTCCAATCAATGATTACCTTTATAATGGCTCCCAATAGGTAACATGGATGCTATGCCTCCTTCCTGTACTGTTAACCATAGTCCACACTCTGTTCCATTTTGCATACAAGGAGAGGGTTCCCAATGGGTACATTTGAGGGATGTACAAACATTGCTGTGCTAACTAGTGAAGATAGATGTAGCAGATCCCATTTACTTTGTTTGCAGTAATGAGCATATCCTTGGTTGCCAAGAGATTGGGAGGGTACTTGTTATTTAGGTATACTAGTACCAGGTGTATATGTTGCCAGCACTGCTGAAGTTTCTAGAACTCGTCCCAGGCGGGATAAGGATGGCGACACTCCCTCACAGATTCTGGGTGATGTTGCTAAATCCTTTGTGCCATTTTGGGGACAGATAATCAACTCACAAGATATTAGAAAATTGGTGAGGGTTTTAGAGAAAACCATCAATGAAACCACTGACACCCTATACAACATGACACTAGAGCAAAAGGCTATTAGATTAGTGGCTCTTCAAAATAGGATGGTGCTAGACATCATTCTAGCTGAGCGTGGTGGGGTGTGCAAAATGGTGGGATCTGCGTGTTGTGTTTTTGTACCCGATTCCTCCCCCACCATATTTATGGCAATTAAGAAATTGCACACCTTAAGTACTGAAGTACACGTTCCAGAGGGAAACTGGGATATTGGCACATGGTTCTGAGACTTGTTAGGATCTTCGGGCTGGAAAATCTTTTCAGTTTTAATGGTGATCCTGGGCATTGTACTGTTTTGCTGCTGTTGCATACAGTGTCTTCCTGTCTTTTGTTCTATGATAGGGGGAAGTTGTGTACAAGCGGTTGGTAAACTAGAAGACACATATGCCCGGAAAGATGACTAATGCCTTGGTAATGCAGGATATCACAATATCACTATAAAGGAGTTAATGGCGATCAATGTTTTTGAGGATAGCGAGTCAGGATTTTCAGATGATGATACATGGTCTTCGGATGATGCTAATGTTTGAGTAATGCTCTTGGCTTAGGCCAAAAGGAGGGTTTGTAAAAGTATATTTTTCGCATGAATACCGCCTGACAGTAAAGATTGGTCTAAGCACATTTGCATCGCACTGTAAATCGCATTTGAATGAACCTGAAAACAGACTGACTACGCCGCCATTTTAAGTTATCCACCATTTTGATTAACTCCTGCTTTCTGTCCCATGTTGGAATTTGTGTTTTCTGCTCCAGCAGAGCAAAATTAACTTTGTACTGTGTCAACGTAGATAAGCATGCTGAAGCTGCTAAAGTGGATTGTTTGTCCTGCACTAAGGAAACCTTGGAGTTAAACAAGATGCGAACTAATCAGTAATTTAGATACCATCTGTATCAACAGTGTCTTCCCCGTTCAAATAGTGAAACAGAATGATGAATAGGTGAACATGTGCTTTTGCAGAAATGTTTGTTTTTGCTCCTTGAAACTAAGATGACTTTAAACTTAAGAACAAATGGTAGATAAATATAAGTAAAAGAAATAAGGACTGTTAACTTTGTGTCCAATGTTTGAAAAACATATGATGTGTATGATGTGCTTAACAGAAAACAACCAGCTATTCAAGGATGTTTTAACATGCATTAGTTTTGTGGAAAGGCTATGTAAAAATCTTATATGCAAAAAAAATTTGTATGTGTGTGTGTATGTTTGACAGCTATACAAATCCACACCGTTGAACCCACTGCAACCAAATTTTGCATGGATTCCTCATGTGTCTGGGGAAAGATTGTAGTCTATATTTTGATGCAAAAAATGTACCCCATAGACATCCTCATTCACTCATTTACTGACGCTCATCCCGATTCACTACAGTAGGTACTAGAAGGAGGCAAAATTTGGAAAAGTGTCTGAAGCAAAATGTTTGATATGTTGGTTATTTGTCGTAGTCTGGCACGCGTGGAATGTTGTTCTAGCTTGGAGAGCAACATTCCAGGTGAGTCAATTTGCAGTTGATGTGCTGGGGCCCGGTCGCGCCGCTGCGGGGTCTAGAATAAAATCATTCACTCACACTTACGGTGTCCGGATTTGTCACTGGCGACGAGGATTACTTTCTGGACCCTGCTTGCCTACCCACACGTGCGGGTGGCCTCATTGAGAGGGAGTTGCCACCGTCAAGTGGAGCCTCAGCCCCTGCCAGTGGCTGCTAGCTGCTACTCCCGTCGGCACCTGCCGGCTGGTGTCCAAGGGGGCGGTGCCTTGACGAGCAGGAGCAGAGCGGAGGACGGCTTGGAAGGAGGTTTGGCTGTACACACCTGAGAGCCGTGATTGGTGGAGGCTCAACAGCTGTCTGAAATCGACTCCGCCTGCCTTGGCACATTGAGCAGCCACGGCAGGTGAGGAGTAACCCTGCACCTGCATCGGAGTCAGGAAAGGCGAACGCCTCTGGGTCAGCGCGTGGCCTGCCGCACGTAAGAGGGTGGCCCAGCCCCATCGTGGGAGTGTGCCAGGCAAGCAGGCGGCGAGCTACATGTGATGATGCAGGTACTGTGTTTTGTTGTCTTTAGCGCACCCGCGCGCCGCACGCCAGACGCCTAGGCAGCTGACAGTTGTACATTATAACGTGGTGCTGGGATGAACATTTTCGGCAACCGAGCTGGTCTTGTGCATCTGCTAAAGGACCACTGGTTCTGCTTCAAGGTTGTGGGCTGTTAGTGTTTGTTGGCAGCTTTCACGTTTTGTTGCTGCCATGCTGCATTCCAGTGCCAGCCCCCCCCCCCCCCCGCCTTTTTACCGTCTCCTGGTGAACCGGCATCCCCATGGGACCAGTGGATAGATGCTTTTAGGGTATACTTGAGGGCTGCTGGGGGAGCAAGTCTCAGCGATGATGAGAAGGAGGCTGTGCTCTTAAATTGCATTGGCACAAAGGGCCTATGGATTTTTCAGCATCTTCCAGGTGAAAATGTGTATATGCCAGGGGGCGGCGAAGGTGAGAGGGTAGTCAGTGCCTATGAGACTGCCTTAAAGAAGCTAGAAGGTCGATTTGAGAGGAGGATTAATGTGGTCCTGGAACGCTATAATTTTTTTTCAAGAGCGCAAGGAGTCGGGGAGTCCATTGATTCTTATGTCACCTCATTGCGAACCTTAATGGCTGCATGCAAATTTACTGGTATTCTGGATGAATACATACGGGACCAGATTATGATGAGAACCAGCAATCCTAAAATTAGAGAGAGGCTCTGGATTGAGAGTGATCCACCGTTAGACAAACTCATGGAGATTGCCAGGACTATAGATGCATCATGGGCCAGTGTGCAGATCGTCACGGAGAAGGAAGGCGAAAGGGACATTGTACAAGTGGTGGTACCTCAGTATAGGAGGAGCAGCACGGACATAAAAAAAAGGCCTTAGAAAGGGGACAACCCAGGTTGGAGGTTGCCTAAAGGCAGAGAAACTTGCAAGAAATGTGGTTGGTTCAGTCATGTGACTGGCACAAAAGAGTATCCGCCATCAGTATTGAGTGCAGGCGGTGCAAATGCAAGGGACACTATGCACGTATGTGTAAGGTCAATGGTGATGTTCAGACCAAGGGTGCAGTGAGCATGGTTGTGTCTGATGGTGGTGTGGTGTGTCAAGATACCGGGGTATACGATAAACCTGACCAAGGGGTCATTTTACATGTGGAGGGTGCTGCACGGAGAGAACCGTGGGAGAGTGTGTCAGTTAACGGTCAACTGTTGGAGATGTTGGTGGACTCAGGCTCGCCATATACGATGATATCACCTGAGGTACACAAGGAGAAGTTTGGTAAGGATATGTCAAATTTAAGTCCCCCGACATAAATCCCAGTGCATATGGTCAAGCTCCTATTAAGGTTCTAGGTTATGAGCGGGCCCGAGTTGAATTCAAGGGGTGTTGTACTGTTGGAAAGCTTTATGTTGCACACAAAGGGGCTAGTGTTTTAGGTTGGGACTAGCAGGCTGCTCTCAATATTGAAATTCACCACGGGAAGGAGGTGCCAGTGGTGAGTGTTCAGGAGGGGTCCAGTGGAACTGGTGTGTGGTTGACAGCCCAATCCTTAAGGGATCAGTATCCAGATGTATTTGCCAATAAGCTGGGGAAACTTCAGGGTTTTGCTCACTGCATAGTGCTCAAGAAGGGAGCAATACCCAAAGTGCATAAGGTTAGGGGTGTCCCAGTCTTAGCCAGAGAGGGATTTAAATGTGAATTAGAAAAGCTGAAAGCAGAAGGCATTATTGTAGGAATAGAGTGCTCCGAGTGGTTGTTTCCTTTGGTCTTGGTGAAGAAGAGTGACGGTGGTTTGAGGATGTGTGTTCATCTCCAGGAGTTGAATGCCAGTATATGGGTAGATAGACATCCCTTACCGAATATCAATGAGTTGCTTTTGACTCTGGGTAGAGCAAAGTGGTTTTCGACGTTTCATCTATCGGCAGCCTACCATCAGGTTGACTTACAAGTGGAGTCACGACCACTAACTTCCTTTATATCCCCTTTTGGTGCTTTTCACTTTTGCCGCATGCCATTTGGCTTGGCATCAGCATCGGCGGTGTGTCAGCATCTCATGCAGGAGTTATTCAGTGGCGTGGCTGGTGTTAGTTATTTCCGAGACGATGGGGGTCATTACGAGGTAGGAGGTAACCATGCCGTTATTAGCAGCATGGCTACCCCCTTACCAGGTGCCGGGTCCGTGTTCCTTGAAAGAGGAATTACCGGGCCATTCCGACCTTGGAGGGCCCGGTAATTCCTCATTCAAGGAACCCATCCCCATTCCCATTCAAGCCCCCATAGGGCTCATTGGGAATGGGGCGGCTGCTAACAACAGGCCCGTTGTTAGCACCCTGGTCTGCTTGCGGGACCCGCTAAGGACGCCTGGTTTTACCAGGCGGCCTTAGCGGGTCCCGCAAGCAAAACTCGTAATAAGGTGGTAAGGGGTTGACGGCTCCGGCACCTTTACCGGCGCCGTTAACCCCTTACTGCCAAACTCGTAATGACCTCTGATATCCTAGTTTGGGGCAGTAGTCGCATGGAACACGCTGAGAGGGTGCACAAGGTCATGAAGGTGCTACTCCAGAAGGGGCTCACCGGGAAATTGTCAAAGTGTCGGGTCGGGGTGCCCAGTGTGTCATACCCTTAGTGCTGATGGTGTTAGTCCCAAGCCAGAGTTGGTCAAAGTTATGAAGGAGGCACCTGCTCCTACAAACAAGGACCAGTTGAGATTGTTTCTTGGGTTAACAGAGTATTATGTAAAGTTCATCCCCAATTATGTAGAAAAAACAGCATCTATGAGAGCTTTGCTCAAGAAAAGTGTCAAGTTTGAGTGGACTGTGCTCCATGTCTGAGGTCCTTTGATCCCAAGTGTAAGACAGACCTCACGGTGGATGCCAGCGAGGTGGGGCTTGGAGCGGTTTTGGAACAGTGGTGCAATGGTGAATATGGTCCTGTTGCATTTGCTTCCAGGGCTCTGCGTGACGCTGAGGCGAGCTATTCTGTGATCGAAAGGGAGGCCCTAGCGGTGACATGGGCCTCCAAGCATTTTAGAAAGTTTTTATGGGGTATCCCGTATACTGTCAGGACAGACCATAAGCCGTTAGTGCATGTGCTCTCCACTCGCAGTACCACGTCTGTTTCCCCAAAAATAACCAAATGAGTGGTGGAATTTCAGGATTACAATTTCACAATGGAGTACTTGCCTGGGAGGAAGAATGTTGTTGCTGATTGTTTATCTCGTTTGCCTGTTGCATTGCCCAATAGTGAACAGGAGTTTGGTGAGGTGGGTATTCCGGTTGCGAGTATCCTTCCTGCCATCGATGGGGGTGAGTGGGAGTCAGAAAGTGACAGGGATGCAGAGCTGTGTTGGATTAAGGAAGGTCTACTTAAAGGTTGGGATGCAGTCAAAGGTAGGGCAGAAGGGAAAGGTTATTCCCAAGTTTTGGATGAGTTGGCGGTTGGGCCCTGGGGCGTGTCTAGGGGTGAGAGATTGATACCCCCTGTGAGTATAAGGAATAAATTGGTTGCGTTGGCGCATGAAGATCATCTAGGATGATCATTAACTAAGAGGAGGTTGTGGGAGGATTATTGGCGGCCAGCTATGGACCGGGAGGTTGAAGTTATGGTGAAGGACTGCAGTGCTTGTGTGCTTAGTGATAAGAGTAAAGTTGTGCATTCACAGCCAGTTTATCCTGTGAAGGTTCCCAGAGAAGTCTGGTCGAAGGTGGCGTTTGACATTATGGGCCCTTTTGATTGCTCACAGCATGAGTGCAGGTTTCTGCTGGTTTTGGTCGATTATACCTCCCGGTGGGTAGAGGTTGCGGCTTTTGATAGAGTGACGACAGAGGCTGTCATTGGATTTCTTAGGAAAGTTTTCGACAGGGAGGGTGTTCCTGCCAGCATAGTTACAGACAATGGCGTTCAATTTGTTTCCAAGCAAATGAGGGAGTTTTTGGAACAGTTTGGCATTGAGCATCACGTCACCGCTTTGTATAACCCTAGTGCTAATGGAGTAGTAGAAAGGGTAAATGGTGTAATCAAGAATGCCATTCAACTTGCACTAGCCAATGCATTGAATTGGCAGGATGTTGTCACTGAATATTTGTCCGCATATAGGAGTACTCCGTCCGTTTCTCTGGGGAGGGCGCCTTTTGAGCTAATGAGAGGCAGGAAGGCGGATTCAAGGTTGAGGTCTATGGCGTTGAGCGGTGGTGGCCCGTGTTGCATGTATCTAAGTAGGGTACAGCAGAAGGTGCGGGTGCGCTAGGAAGCGGTAAGGTTGAGTCAAACTATTAAGGGGAGGTTGCATGTGTGTGTGGGGGATGTTGTGTGTGTCAGAAATCCTAGGTTTGTGCCGAAGGGGAGGAGTGTAATCTTGCCTCCTTTAAGGGTTGTAAAGTGTGGTGAGGGGTATGTACAATTGGAGGATGGTTCGAGGTGGAGTAAAAAGCATATTGTGGTTCTGAATGGGGTCAAAGATGGCGCGTTTACTGACAATTATCGGGATGGTGGTCCCGATGGTGCTGCGCTTGGTTTTCATCCGTTGTTGCAGAGTGGTCCATCGTCTACTCCTGTGGAGAATGTGGTTCAGTCAAGTGATGTGGTTGCGGCTGACTCGTGTGAAGTAGAGAGTTGTAGCAGTGAGGTGCTTAATGATGTGGTACATGCTGGCACTAGTCACCCTGCAAGGAAGTTTGGTCCTCCTATCAAGTTAAGAGATTATGGGCCTCATTACGAGGTGGGCGGTAAGGGTTAAAGGGCACCGGTAAGGAGACCGGTGCCGGTAAAACCTTACCGCCCTATTCCGAGGTCCCTTAGCGGGTCCCGCTAAGGGACCAGGTAGCTAATAACGGGCCCGCTACTAGATCCATCCCCATTCCCATTGAGCCCTATGGGGGCTCGAATGAGAATGGGGAATGGTTCTCGGAATGGGCACTTACCGGGTTCTCCAAGGTTGGAATGACCCGGTAACTCCCTATTTCGAGAAACCAGACCCGGAATGCGGTAAGGGGGTAGCCATGGTAGCCAATAGCACCATGGCTACCTCGTAATGAGACCCTATGTGTGCTAATGTTCATTGTTGGAAACTTTTGGTTTTTTATCTTGTGTTGTTTGTCATTTTCATTCCTTCATATTCACTTGTTTACTACTGCATACAAAGTTATGTTATGGTGGCTTTCAGGTTGTTAAGGGGGGAAGATGTGTCGTAGTCTGGCACGCGTGGAATGTTGTTCTAGCTTGGAGAGCAAAATTCCAGGCGAGTCAGTTTGCAGTTGATGTGCTGGGGCCTGGCCGCGCCGCTGCGGGGTCCAGAATAAAAGCATTTACTCACACTTACGGTGTCTGGATTTGTCATTTTTCCTTTAAAATGTATTACTACTGTGGACAGTTCGAAAGTGTTTATTAAAGCATTTTTAAAGGGAATAAAAAAATTAAAAAATTGTTTTATCATGTCACTCCAAATATGGTAAATGGCAAGGTTACAGTTAATTAAGTCAATCTTTCTTGGACATTTTCTGAAATCTGCTGAAGCCATTGAGTGATTGAAACTTGCACCCCAAAAACGAACATCACTTGGAAAAGCTTGATCTGATACAAAGCGAAAATCAGTAACAACAGCTTCTGAAACACAACAAGAAACAACAGCACGACTTGCTGACCTGAGGACAAGAGCAACTTTCTCCAGGGAAAATGAGATGCCAGAGCAAACGGAAGCAAGACTTGCTGACATGAGGATAAGAGCAACATCCTCCAGGGCACATGACACACCACATGCTGGGTACCCTAGCTAGGAGCACATAAAGTGGCCCTTGATTACATTGTGCCACAATTAATGCAATTAATGCTTTGTTGTAATGTGTCTATCTTTCCTATCTCCATGCCTTGCTGTTCTTGATGTTTGTTTGCATGTATGAGGTAACGAGTGCCCAGAGTATGGGATGTGCTGCTTTCCCTGCGCTACTCTAAATTCCTTAATACACAGTTTTGAACCCTCCCAATGGTATCTATTTTGCCAATCTCTAAAGCCTGAAAAGTAGATCTAGGTAGCCTTAACATGTGTCCAACTTTGCACCAGACCTGCAAATGAAATGGCCTACTGTTAAATCTCAGTTACCAGTTTAATGGTATCCACTACAGAGTGCAATTTGCTTTCTGACTTTGAGAACATTCAGACATGTAATTGCTCATTTTACTAGAGCCAGTAAGATAGCTATAACCAGTAAAATATCTCAGTGGGTTGAGCGCTTACTGTTGTGATGTGTGTGATCTGAAGGTTGCAGGTTGGAATCCCGGCAAGGCCAACTCAGCCTTTCATCCTTCTGAGGTTGATAAATGAGTACCAACACAGGTTGGGTGATATTGTATGTATATTTGTTCTATATAAAGCGCTTAAGCGTAAGTACTATATAATAAAACAACATTATGATTTGGCCTTGGACGCCTGTTTGCATTCACAGTAATTTGATAATATGGGCCTATACAAACTGCTATTAACGATACATATGGTGATCCATTCTTGTATGAAATATATATCACTTTACAGTGATATCATAACTGTATTTTCGTAGTGTACTTAGGAACAATGCTATGTGATGCAATTTGCTGTTTTGTCAAGGGGTGAAAGGTTGTGTTCCATCGACTTCCCGTGATGTCACTTTGGGTGGGGTCAAATGACATCACTTCCTGCGATGTCATCAGAGGTCAAGGGCTGTGTGATGTCCCTTCCGCTACCCCTGGCATTTTGGTGAAATGACATCACTGAGAGGAATGTGTGCTTTTTCTGGTCAGCCCACCAGCTCGAGGTCAAAGTTCCAATGCGCTCCCTAGCCCAGATGGCTGGTACCTGTGATCACAATCTTCTTATTCTCTCGACTCATCACAGCCCCTTTTTCCAGGTTCTCACAGACCAGTCACGACTGACGCTTGAGTCTCACATCTTCTGTCAGTGAGATGATCCTGTCACTGGCCCCTGTGCCGGATCCCAGTACTTCAATGTATGTTAACGCCCAAGAACCTCAATTGCCCAGAGTACTAGGAAAAGAGTTGCTTCCATGGAGCCTTGGATCTCGAGTCAATTTCTTGGAGATTCCTGATGTTCAGCTATTTGTAGAGATATCAGCAAATCCACCCTTTGTTGAGGGAAGAATAGCAACGCCAACACCGTAGCCCGAGTAGCCCAATGAAATCCAGCCACATAGCAGAAGTCTTCTGGAGGCCTTCCAGGAAGGCCTGTGCTATGTGCACTTGAAACATCCTGAGCAAAGAGCCAGATTCAACCCTGCACAAGATGAGTAAGGGCTGAGACCACCATTCATTTGTTCAGGCCACTGGGAGCCATATCTTTGGCTGCCTTGGAGGTGGACGCCATTAAACTGGGAAAGCTTGAGTCCACCACTGCCTGGTCTGGCGGTATCAGCTAGCTCCCACCAAAGGATACTGCTATAGGCAGTTTCATCTTTTCTGGGTCCACCTGTTCTCTTGTAACTGCCTTCCTAACAATTTTAATGGTAGGCACATGGGATGCGCCCATTATAATATATCAGACAAGCAAGTCTCCCTTTTCCTCTGGGTTTACCGTATTATCTGAGAACTCTGGTGTCTCCCATGGGTGATGTAACAAGGCCGGCCTGGCCTCTTTATGTATTCTTTGAATCTGGTTCTGCCGGATAATCTGTCTCCTTCTGGCTCAATAGTGGTTCCCTTTTCACTCCTTGTTTTCCAGGGATTCAGAGACTGCCAGATCCAGCAGGGCCTTTGGGTAACCCTTTATCTTTGGAAGCCCAGGAGCCTGGGATTGGGCTTGTGTCTCCCCTCTCTGATGAGTAAGAGAAGATCTTCTGCGAGTCTCCAGGCTCTTTTTGTCTCTATGTCAGAAACATTGCAGGTTTTTTCGATCTCTGCTTCATTTGGGGGAGAAGGTGCAGGGGATCAACTATGCCCATCTGACTTGTCGGCCTACTTCTCCATCGTCAACAAGTAAAGCGACTCTGTGTCTATTCTATGCATCCAACTTCTTTCTAACAGAACAACACAAATGACCGAACGGTTATCAGGAGACAAGCGCTTAATATACATACTGAAACACTTGTGTATAGGTGCGCTATAAATAAAATATAGCATATCATACCTCGCTGCACCATGATCTAAATGCTGAACTCAGTACCACCATCCTGGCACCGGCTTCCGTGATATGATCATCACACGCTGCCTCCCGTGCCACACGCCGACAACACAGGCCCATCTGCTCACTGTGTCTTGAACCAGGTTTGTGGAAGGCTTCAATATTCCTTCTGCCGCTTCCTAAATTCCCCACCAACAGTCGCAGCAGGCATCGGCCACCCCCAGCAAGTCCCTGCTCGCACCGTGGCCAAGGCGATGGGTTCTTCAGCTTGCAGACATGCCCCCTGACAGTGGGACCCCTACCCTACTGTTGAAGAAATAACAGGACAAGTGTAGGTGTATCCCCCTCTTATTGGCTCACTGTGGGGAGTGACAGGAGAAAGGGAGGTGGACAGGGGAGGAGTAGGAGATCTTTAAAAAGGTGATCCTATTGTGAGGTAAGAGTACCACAGTGAGTAAGGAGATGAGGAATGGGAGATCAGGGGAATACAAACGGTAACGATAAATGTAAGCTTAAGGTAGCAAAACTATGCAAACATCTAAAATCACCACCAGGGAAATGGAAATGATGATAGAACGGAATTGGCAGCCAATCCAGAGAGGCGTGAGAAGGATATACACTGGCAATTGGAAGATCTTTAAACAGACGTTAAAGAGCAGAATTGGCCACAGATGAGCACCCGGAGTGGAAGGCTCAGATCCTGACGGCCATTCAGGATCCAAGGCTTTCTGGCACTAACACAACATTCTGGAACCCTAATGGCTTTCAGGATCTCTGGGTGTCTCCAGCTGTGCACCCCATTCCTGCTCTGGCCTTCCTTGACTTCTCTGGCCTACATGTCATTTCCTTCGTAGCTTCATAGCCTCCCACAGTTCCACTTCCTTCAATGAACATTTAAAGCGGACTGTCCACCCCTGGTCGCATTGCATCGTTTTATTGTTGGCCATCTTTGATTTGTTTTATTCTTGGCTCATTTTTGTCTTTTTCACATCCTACCAGGTGTGAATAAAAAAAAATGGGGTCAAATGTTGCCACCTGACCCTTCGCCCAATAGTGCTAGTGCCCTGGGAGTTTGCCTCAGGATTATAAATTGGGTTTTTAGTTCAATAACTACTGGCACTTCCCACAGATGCTTAATGATCTGCGGTTATAGAGGGTGTAAGCAAGAAGGGTAGAGCAGTAGTTTAGATGGAAGAAAACAAACGTAAGAGTATGTAGTTTTTTTAGCCTGAAAAGTCAGAAAGTGTAGAACCTTTCCATTATTGTACAAATGGTATTTGCGTCTACAGGTGAACGAGAATATGTGCATAGGAAACGATAGGGAGGAAATATAGTACTGTCCTCAGAGGCTTTGTGAGACCAGGGAAGAGGAAACACAGGAAATAGAATAGAGGGGCTTGAATTAGCGGAGTCTCGATTCTATCAGAAATTAGATTTTTGGAATGAGAAGCCATCTAGAGTTGGATAGAGGGCAGACAGTGTAATGTATGGAATCTAATTATACTTGTATAGCCCTATCTATGGCCCGAAGGCATCGAGGCGCTAATGCAAGCAGGCAAAGCCCTCTAGAGAGCAACCAGAAAGGTAGTGGTAGTGGAACGAAGTTAGACCAGAACTCGAAGGAGACTAAGATTTGGGCCTGGTCTGCATGGAAGGGACAGGAATAACAGAGGAGCTGGAGGTATAGAGCGAAAATGTAAAAGGATCATGGACAGAACGCTTATGCGATGCAAGAGTCAAAGGTGGGGAGAAGAATTACAGCCCGGGATATTGAATATGTACAACTGGAGAATTGAAGAGGTGTACAAAGGGACATGATAAAGTAGCGTCACAGGGTTGCAAAGAAAGGACCCAGAGGACACAAGGATCAGCTGTGTCAAAGGGGCCACCAAGCCAAGAGGGATAAGAAGCGAGGACAGCTTAGAGTGACAAGTCGAAATGAGATAAATTGGTGATAGTGAGAAGGTCAGTCTGTTGCAAAAAGGGGAAAAAGGGGAGAATAGGGTTAGACTAAATAGCAACACGTTGGTTGTGAGCCATCCATTCAAGGATTTTAGAAAGATAAGGGCTGAAGAGAAATTGCGTGGAAAAAAATGATCACACCAAGGTTTATCAAGAATGGAATAAATCGGCGAAGATAGCAATTGAGAACGATAGGACGAAACCAGATATAGAAGTAAATGAGGGTATATAATAGGAAAAAGTGAAGAGGCGAGCACATCTGTGAGGGGCCGCAGGAGGATGACCCCACCGGAGGCAGAGCAGGATTTCCAATGCAGCTGTTGTAATGGACTGTGGAACGGAATCCTTGGACTGTTTACTCATGTCCAGGGTTCCAGGTTCCAGTCGAGTTGCTGGTCGGGGTTGAACGCTGCAGGTCGTTGGGGTTTGCCTGCATAAAGCTTGGTTCTACAGATTACCGACTTACTTTTTTTTTTTTTTTTTTATTATTTTATTGGCATAAAAATGCCTTTAAAAAAGGAGATCAAATATTACACTACAGTTTATTCACTCTTCTCTCCTTAAATGGCCGGGTAGCTCTCGTCTGTTGACACCTTAACATCATGAGTTTGTAAGTCGCATTCGATCCTTCGCCAATTGAGAGCCTCTTTAATGCGATCTCACAGTTTTGCCCTTGTTTTAGGTGTTATATCAGTAGTTTTTCCAACAGGCTCAAAAAGCGAATTAACGCATAATTCAGATGTTTTTCCCGACTGTCGAACAGTGCTTGCCACCAGTCATCCGCACTTGGCGTTTGAAATTTCGTTAATTGAGGCCCTAATGTCAGTGATCTCTCCCGATGTAGGCTTTTGCAATGGAGTGTTAGATGTTTTAAAGTTTCTTCCTTCTGATTGCAAAATCTACAGGCTGCATTGAGTTCTTCTGTTTTGCGTTGCTCTCTAGACCACTCTCTTGTTTTAAATGCATTTAGTCTGAAGTGTAGAAACAAGGCTCTGCTGCCATTGTCTGGGAACAGATCGATATAAGGCTGTAGGGTGTTTAGATTTCTTGCTTCACACGGCACCTCCTTCATTAAGTTATTAGCTGATCTTAAGTTCCCAGTCACGATCCAGTCCAATCGCCAGACCTTAATTTTTGCAGCGTCCGGATTGTCATGTAGGGTTTTTAGGTCGATGTCATAAAAAGCCAAAATTTCCTCGCAGCGTTCATACCACATTGATAGCAGACAGTTGGGATTTCCTTTGCTAGGATTTTGTAGTATTTCAAATTGCAGGGCCACTTTCTTCATGGTTATCTTTCTGAAGAGGCTCAGCAGGTTCCAACTAACTCGTGCATTAATTGATGTTAAGTTTAGCTCGTATCTTATACATGCAGTTGATGTACCCTTTGGTAGTTGCAGAACTCTTACCCAGAAGATGTTTTCTAGGGTAGACCAAACATCCGCGGAGCATCCGAGGGCATTTTCAGCACCAAAGATCAGGGCCGGCACTACCTTTTGGCAGTAAAAGTTCCTTACCGGTTTTATTGAAAATTTTCCATATTTCTTGTGTAATACGCTAGCTTGGCATGAAAATTGCCGACATTTGGATTTGGCTACCTGTTCCCATTGATTGTCGTTCAGGCTTGAATTAATTTGCATGCCTAAGTATCTTGTGTTTGTTGTGTTGTTTAGCCACTCTTTTCCCAAGTGCCATTTAGGTTTTTTGTGCTTTGTTGTTTTCAAGTTTTGCAGTGTTAGCACCTCACACTTTTTTTTGTTGATTTGTAAGCCATTAGCTCTCACATATAGGTCTACTGCATCAATCTTTCGCTGTAGGCCTATGGGTGTTACGTCTAGCAATATTAGGTCATCGGCATATAGCATCCAGCTTAATGGGGCTCCATGTATTTTTGGAGAGAAGGAGCGTACGCTGTCAATTGCTCCTCCAATGTCCGATAAAAATACATTGAATATTATAGCAGCCAGTGGGCAACCTTGTTTAACACCGCAAAAGGTGTTTATCGCTTTGGACAGGGTGCCTTTATGGTCCAGGCGGATTTTGATGCTTGTGCCAGTGTGTAGCTCTTTGATGGCCACTATCAGATCTTCCGGACATTCCCACGTCTTCATTTTCTCCCATAGTAGTTCTCTATCTATGCTGTCGAAGGCATGTGAGAAGTCTATCAGTGCGAGGTACACCTTGGTTCTTGTTCTTATGGCTTCCATTTTAAGGAGGTTGATTAAGAGAAGATTCAGGGAGCAACCTACACCCTTGACAAAGCCAGTCTGACGTGGGTCCAGATGTTTTGAATCAGCTGCCCATTTCACAAGTTGTTGTTGTAAGAGAGTCGCGTACACTTTGCCTAACACATCTAGCAGCACAATGGGTCGGTAGTTTGTTGGATCAAATCGATTCCCTTTCTTGAAAATAGGAATGATTATTGCGCATTTCCATGAATCCGGACTTTTGCAATTAGCTGCTATTCTTTTGAACATCATGTGGCATAGCTCTGCCCACAGCTCTGGATTTTCTTTGATTGTGTGGTTTGTTAGACCGTCCGGGCCTGGTGCTCTAGAGGAGCTAGCTCTTTTTATTATCCCCTCGATGTCGTTTTTATCAAATTCTAACTTCCATCTTTCTAAGGTAGATGATGGTGTCTCTGTTGCGGTTGTTCTTTTGCTGTATAGCTTCGAGAAGTGTTGTATCCACTCAGCTTCAGAAATTGTGTTTGTCAGTAATGCCATTTGCGGGGCTCCTTCATTGTTGATTATCTTCCAGAAAGCAGAGGAGTTTTTGTTTTGCAGTTTTTCCATTATTAGTTCTGAATCGTTCTGCATCATATCTGCTTTGTGTGATCGTAACCAGTTTTTGTACTTTTATTTGCAATTTCTTTTTGCAGTTAAGTAACTATTGGAGTCAGTTTTCGGTAGATGTCTTATTTGCGCTCTTAATTATCTCTTTCTTTTTCTCAGCTCTAGATCAAATTTATGTCTTGCAGCAAAGCCACGAGCTTTGGATCCTTGATGTTTTTCTTTGTAGTCGTCTAAGAGATGGATGTATTCTGTCTCCTTTTGCTCATCTACATATGTGGTTAGTATGTTTTTAACCTCTGTTTTCTTTAATTTCAATCTCACCCTGTTGGATTCAATCATTACCGGGAATTTCCATGTTATGGGTTTGACTCCATAAGCTGTGATGCATGACAGAATGACTAAGTCATGATCACTATTGGTCATAGGGTGCACCATGAGTGATATTGCATGTTGATGTATTTTCTCACTGACATAAAAGTAGTCAAGCGTCGATCGTTGGGTGCCTCTAGACCAGGTAGGTTGAGCTGGGATATCACCTGCTAAGTTTCCGTTCATCAGCATGAGGTTTCTTAGCTCCATCTCTGTCGCCCATTGACTGGCGAGATTTGTTTTGTTGGGATTTTTTAGGTTCGATTCATTGTTTGCTGTTAGGCAGTTCATATTCAAGTCTCCACACATCACAGTATCAGCACCAATGTCTGCTTCGAACCAATCATCTATGACAGTTGTAACTAGATCTATATATCCATTGCCACTTATAATCTTGTGGTTCCAGTATAGATTCAGGATATGGATTTTCTTGTTTCCTACATTGCTTTGAGCAATAGTCGTTGCCTGAATGTATGGAGTCACGTTTTCAGTATTGAGGATTTGATATCCAGAGCTTTTTTTGATCATAGTAATAAGGCCTGCCATGGGCCTACCCGTCAGTTGTTTGATGGCTGGATTAAAAGCGATCTCGTATTCTCCGGAGATGGGGCAGTTATCCAGCCATGTTTCTTGAAGGCACATGACATCCAACTCTGGGAAGCAGCTCTCTTGGTTTAGATGCGCAAATCCTCTGGTGTTCCAAGAGCCAAACTTGACTGTTGGGGGCGAGTTTTCTAGTTGGCGTTAGCTTTGAGTTGTTTTGTTCAGAGCTTTTGCGAGCCACCCCCAGTTATCCGATGATTCGTTTTCGTTGTTTTCCAGTTCCACTGTGCAGTTTTTCCTGTTGAAAGCTTGGGTGCCAGCGACTGTGATTTGGATTTGTTCCACCGAGTCGTTTTGGACGTGTTCCACTTTTCTCAGGCCACAGTCACTGTTGATGCACTGATTTCTATTGTGTTGGCCAACCTCTTGCGTTTTCTCAGGGCTCTTTGCTTCGTTACTTTTCTTCCAGAAGGATGAAACTAGCTGTGGTTCTGTAGTTTTATTGAAGTGGCTTTTGTGGTTATCTTCGTTGGTTAGTTCCAGAATGTCGAATCCGAGCGACAACAGCTCTGGCGTTGCATCCAAGATACTGTTGGTTATCATTTTTGATTTCAGATGTAGTGGAACAAGGTCGTTTTGGCCTTCTTGTGGGAATTCCACTGTTTTGATGTCATACGATTGTATCGTTCTCAGACGCGGGACGCAGTGGAGTATTCGTAGAACATTATTGCGGTTCATGATCACGTCGTCTTGACTTTCTAATCTTTCAATCTTTATTTTATAAGTGGATATGGCAGTTTTATTGCCTAGCTGTTCGTTTTGGTGAGGGGCATTTCCTTTATATTCGCCAGGCGCTTGTTTTATTGCGGGAGTTTTGATCACCGAGGGTCCTTTCCCATAACACTTGTTTGGTTCAAACTTTCGAACATCAGCATAAGGCTCTCGATTTTCGTTCCTGCGATCTGGTTCTGGCAGGCTTTTGAGAATTTTTGTCTTTTGACAGTCTCTATCCTCGTTTTTCTTGAGCAGCCTTTCCCCGTCTTTCTGTCAGAGTGAGGAAGGTAGAACTAGCCTCCACCGGTGGGGCTTTTTCGATGTTTGCAATCTTGTTGATCATTGTACAGGTTCCTTGTAGCATTGAAACATGTGAGGACAACAATGTAGATGTTGATTTTTGTTCTGTATTCCTATTTACTGTGTCTCGTGAAGGATCATAAAGACTTGAAGGTGACCCAATTGAAGTCTTAGGGTCGATTGGCTCCAATTCGTCAGTGTCCTCGTAAGTTGACATATTTATCAGCTCGATCATTTGTTCAGCTTCCTTATCAGGTTCCTCGCTTTTTTGATTTGAGAGCTCGCCTATTACCTCCTTTTCTGTGCTCTTTTTATTCAGGGTTGGATCCACGGATTTTATGTTCTGATTTACAGTTACATTTACTGTTTTTATGTTACGTAAGAACTTTCTGGAGTTGTTTCCACGTCGAGAGTTCTTAGTGCGTTGATTTTTTGTTTTTTTAATTTGAGGTTCTTTTCTAGTTTGGTTTGGATGTGTCCCCGTGATCTGATTAGTGTTTTGCTTGAAGATCGCAAAGATGCCATTATTTCTTTCAGTTTCAGTGTCAAGATGCCCAGAGGCGCAGTCTTGTAGTCTGGCGCATTTCTCGATGTCAGTTGAGGTAGTTGGTGTTTGTGGATCGAGGGAGGCTGGATTCAGTGTCGATCTTGTTTTATCTAAGATTGTTTGAAAGCAAGACTTGTTAAATTGATCCTGTGGGTGCATGTTGGATGGAATAACTTTTGTTGCGTTATCATGTACTTCAGGATTTCTTGGCTCCTCCGATCTTGTGTCATCATATAAACTTGTCTGCTGTGTGGCGTCATCTTTGGTTAGATCTATAGGTGGAGGCAGGGGGCTAGTCACCCCTTGGCTTTCGATTGTTGTGCTCTCGAATTGTTGCAATGGAGAAACTCGTTTATTCAAATTGGGCTCCAGGTTGGTGCTCGCCTGAGGACTTGTTTTGTTGTTCGTACAAGTCAACTCTTGAGAATCCGGACGGATACTAATGCATTCATCATTGGCAGACTGCGTTGGAATTTTCCTTGTTTTTAAGAGATTGAGTGCTTCTTTAGCAATTTCTGCCAGTAACTTTTTTTCCGATCCGTTACATTTCCTTTGGTCCAGGAGAGTATTCAAGTGAGCCTCAATTCTTTTGTTGGAGTCTCGTTGCACTTGATTTGTTAATGTAATTTCCATGTCCAGACCTACCAGTTTTGAATTAATCATTGCAACTAGTGTGGACAGGTCTCTGAGGTTCCCATCTACTTGCTCATACAGTTTTAAATAACGGAGCTATAGATATTGCAAGAGAGGACATTACAAGCGGTTGTATCTCTTTCATTATGCAACTGACTATTTCAGAAGAGAACTCCTCATACTTATTTTGTGGGAGTTGGTGCATTCGAGGTTTGGGTCAGCTTGGTTTGTTATACTGTGACTCTGAGTAAGAAGAGTCTGACGATGATGACGAAAGGGGGGTGGGTGATTGTGTCGTCTCTGGGAGGCCTCCGTGCCTAGATGGGGGTGTTGATGGTCTCATTAAAGTTTGTGAAGGGATCTTTGTGCCTTTTCTCTGTGAACACGGTAGGGTAGGAGATGGCTGTGGTCAATGCGCCTGCGTTTCCCATGAGCGTTTTTCCATTGTGATAAGGACGGAGCTCCCAAGGTCTCCTTCATTACATCTACAATATTTTCAATGGCCTCGGTGACACTGGGCTCTTTGATCGAAGTGACCAGTTTGTCTTTTACTGTGGCGCCTCGTGCTTTATTTATTAGTGTGATGTCGTTTAGTATCTTGTTAACGACCTCCAATGAGTTTCTCCTGTTGGGTCCCGTAGCGATTGTCTCATTGATGCGAAGGGTCTCAATTGTGTCGTGATGTGCTTGGTGGAAGACCTCGTCGTCAATTGAGGCACCGACCCAATCGTCCATATGTCCCGTTTTTTGCTTTAAATGCAGATGCTCTTCTCCATTTGCTGGTAAGCTCTTCGGGGAGGTTGTGGAGGAGCAGTGTCTATTTATGTATGGGCTTTCCTTCGTCGCTTCCATCTCAGTGTCCTGTGGTAGGATGCTACATTCGTCGTGGATCGAGACCTGGCTCCTATCGCTTTGTAGAGGTAATTTGCAAGGAGAACCGTTCATGCCTGACTCGGCGTCACAGATATCGTTGCTCAGGGGCACGCTTGAGGGATCACTTTCTGGGACTCCTTTTGTGTTAATGAGAGCGAGACCTATCGCAGCTGGGCAACTTGCTATCCGGTTTTGACCCACGTTCTGCAGACTTATAGTGTGTCGCTGGTTATTGATCATATCATCAGGAATTTTCAGTAGTTCTTCTCTTGTTTGTATCTGATCTAAGTCTTGGTCTAGATCTTGTCTATTTTCGGGGTCAGATACTGATGATAAACGGTTTGTCTCCCCCGTGCAGTCACCGTCTGACTTGCATTCGGGTTTGCGATAGAGCTTGGTCGACTGCCGCCGTAGGGGTTTACATGAGGTGGCCAGCGAGTTCCATCTTCCTAACTGTGATCTTGTGTGTGGGTGTGTCAAGCTTTCCGCGTGTATGCGGCCAGCAGTCAGCGTTTTAGTCGGTACTGATAGGTCCGCATTAAGTTTTCCAATATGGCCTTGTGTATCAGCCATTCTCTTTTTGGTGTGAGTGCTCGAGACTCTACAAATGTGTGGTTAGCTCAGCTCAGTTTTAGAGTGTTCTCTGAGCTGTGGGGGATTAGGGATCGAAGGGATCAGGCCTTCCGCAGACTCCCGGCAGCACCCACCCAGGTGGTAAACTATTTGGATCTGACGTTGTACGCTTATTGATTGGTGTTCAGAAATAGATAGAATTGAATATCTACTAAGGGTGCGGGATTAGCTCACCTTGTTTGTCCGGTGCAGTGAGTTCAGCTGGTCTCCGAACTCAGCTCTGGGTAAGATTACCCAGGTGTTGTTTATCCGTCAATCTGCTAACATTGTCTTGTGCGCCTCCAGCGCCGAACAGCCGCACAACAGCCAGCGCCCTTTACCCCTCCGGGCTTATCGCCGCAAGGGTGGATTGGGCTGTGTTTTATGGCGAGAAAAAGGTCACGTGACTGATCACGTGACAGCCACGGTGCTCCGCCTCCTCCTGGAAGCGAGCATGTGACTTAGCGCGAGTTGTTGTTGACTCCCAGCGCAGGACAGCAGGACACAGCAGCAGGCAGCAGCAGGCAAGAAAAGCGTTTGTTTTTCCTTCAAGGGTTGCAAAACACACGCCGCTCGCCTGGATTGGGCTGTGATTTATGGCGAGAAAAAGGTCACGTGACTGATCACGTGACAGCCACGGTGCTCCGCCTCCTCCTGGAAGCGAGCGTGTGACTTAACGCGAGTTGTTGTTGACTCCCAGCGCAGGACAGCAGGACACAGCAGCAGGCAGCAGCAGGCAAGAAAAGCGTTTGTTTTTCCTTCAAGGGTTGCAAAACACACACCGACTTACTTATAATCTTTGCTGCAGCTATCATAATAGCAGTAACAACAATGACAACATCACATTTTTATGTAGCAGTAGATGCCAAATTCCCCTGATTCGAAGCACTGCCACAATAGCTGTTATTACCCAATTTAATGGCACTGATTTTATCAACCTCGGCAGGATGAAGAGCTGAGTCTGCCCAGCTGAGTTAGGACTCAAAGGCCAACATTTTAGGAGCGAAATAAAAAGGAGCAGAATTCAAAATTAACCTGTATAAATGCAAGAAAAATCACTTCCTGCATCATTTAATCCACAAGATAGCAGAGAAATTATTTATTTACTCACTTTATTTGCCTCTATGCAGGATGCTGAGTTGAACTTTGAAACCTGTGACTCTCCAGTCTGTTTTGGGGTATTTAACCTGCCGAGGTGCATGCATGTAGCCTGATGGGTATTAGCTAATTGATCCATTGGCGAATGTGGGAGGGAGGTGTACTGTAGTATGTAAGTGGGTACCTTTAGTTGGGCTAATAATGTCTCTGCAGAGTCGGCCCCTGGCTTGCTGTAGACGGAAGGAGCGGTAGTGATGCAGCCCTCCACCAGTGGGGCCTGTGCAGCGTAAACTTTAATGCCTCAAGCCTGGCAAACATTTACCCACTGAGGTTAATGGCCAACTCCACCCCTGGAATGCACACACAGTCTTTTCACTATGTCTATTGGTAATTTGATGTGTGTGCAAAAACTCCAGTCCCGATGTTTGGTCACCGAACATGCTAACATGCACCAGTCCCCACAGGAGATGTTGGTCCAGCTCTGTTTTTTCTCTGCATTCTGGGACTTGTAGTCAGGATTTATAAAGGGAAAGAAGAGATACAAGTCCAAGAATTCAAAGAACAGGACAGTACAAGCATTTACAGAATGGAATGGGGCATGTGGGCATGTATGTGGCAGAGAAACTGTTTCTGCTGGTGGTGGTAGGGATTAGAGAAGAATTTGGATGCTGTTGGTACAAGGAGCCATCAGCTGAAGTGCTTTGGGTGATCAGTACTCACAGAGGCAAATGGTGCCAATGGTTAGTCTTCTTTGGTGTTGTGCACCAACGAAGACTAACGTCATTCCAAAGACGGCATAGGCCGAGACCCTGCTCAGTGTGTGCAGAGGAAGGCTGTGGTTACACCCACTGATTGGCAGTGCCCCTGAGGATTGCTGGAAGTGGAGTAGGAATTTCATGGAGCTCAATACAAAAGAACAAAATGGAGAAGTGAAGGAAAGAGGATCATTATTTTCTGAGGGACTGGGGAAGAACCCAATAAGGGATTTCAGACAAAGGCTTTGGTGACACCCCCTGACCATCAGTGTGATGACCAGATGAGAAGGGGCTGCTCATGCCACCAAACCCCATTGAGAATGGAGCAGGTTAAGATGCACTGCTCACTGCAGCAGTGCTGGTTAAGTTTCCAAGTATGTGATGGAGTCACAGGGGGAAGACGTAGGAGGGAAACCCTGTCTAGCCCGGGTCCACCGCCCACAGCACAATGCTGGCCCCTGAGGTGGTAGATGGGGCTTTACTAGAGGTTTCTCCAGGCCTCTCGCAACCTGTAGTGTCAAAGCGTGTGCAGGGCCCTGTGAGGTCCTCAGACAAATACTTGCCCTTCCAGACAGGGCTTGCCGGATCTGCAAGATCGGACCATGAGGTGCCTAAAGCAGCAATGTATTTTGCAAACAAGCCAGAAACACAAACTCTCACCTGACGGGAGGGTCAGTCACAAGAAGCGGGTTCAGAGGAGTTGAGCGAGACTAATCGTCCAAGCAGACACACATGGAGTTTGCTACAGCAGTGTTAGGTGGCTGCCATGACTCGACTCCCTGACTTAAAAAGCAAGGGGCTCTATTTGTAAGTACAGAATGGAGGCAAGAAGAGCGAGTGAGCAAGAGAGATGAAAGGCCAGAGCAGTTGGAGGGACAGTTGGAGATGAAGGAAGGAAGTAGGAGCACAGACATGGTCAACAAGGGGAAGGAAGAGAGGAGGAGGAGGGAATGCAATGAGCATTAAAGAGAAAGGTCAGTTGAGCAGAGGAAGGAAGGAGGAGGTTAGAGAGGGAAGTCAACAGGAGAAAAGAGGAGTGGTAAAGGAGCGAAAGGAATGAATATGGGATGGGAAATATCAGTCACAGGGAGAAATGAGCAAAGAGGAAGACAAACAAAGCCACCAGGAGGAAAGATTAGAAAAAGACAAGGGAGAAGAATGAATATTTAGAGGGAGGGAAAAGGAGGAGAAGTTGGCCGGAGAAGATTTAAGTAGCTTGAAAGAAGAGACCCAAATGGAGAGAGCAGCTGGTAGGGAAGAAAGAGGAGGATCCTAAGACTTTGGTGAGAGGTTCAGTGTTGTTGTTGCTGGAGGGCAAGACAAGACCCCCTTCCCTGTAAGTCCCGGACATAGCCCTGAGCAGGAGAGGCCAAGAGAAGGGCAGGAAGCAGAAAGCGAGAGCAGGAGAAGAATGTCCAGAATGTTTGGGGTTCAAATAGAGACCTTGTCTGGTGCCAATCCCTCGCCAGAAACTCCAAGTTCACCAGGGTGGCGGTGCATGGAAGCTGCAATCTTATACACACCTTGGAGAGCCGATTCCACTACACACCTTACCTGAGAAATGCTCATATGACCCAAGAGCCCATCAAAAGCTCATGAAGAAGTTTCCTGGAATACTTTAGGGATCCCGAAACCGCGAGGGACAGTATGATCTGCACAGGGTAAGGTCCCCTGACCAGCCGTTCAGCAGAATAGAAGCTCACGTGCGGACGCTTGTCTATAACGCGGCCACTGTCTACTTAGATGTGTTCCCTTTCTGTTTATTCTCCTAAGAGGGCGTTGCTTAAGACCTTACCCTTCACCTCATCTGTACTTTTGGATTAATAAAAGGAAAACTAAAGTGTACCCCTAATACCTGCTGTCACTTTGCAGCATGACTCATACAGCCCTCCCACATCGTTATGTGGGTAGACTCCATTTAGGTCCATAATAATAAACATTGGAACGTTGGGTTAGGGCTGGGGTGGGGACCACGGTGGCATGTGGTCTCACGGCTTTGACAGTTTAACGTTGTATGCAGAGAATTAAAGAAGTGTAACAACACACTGTGTGTGCATGTTTGTGGCCTTGTGTGGTCTAGCCTCCCCCACTGGTTTGATGAGCCCTGTGTCACTATGTAGGAAGACTCTCACATTTGGCGATGAGGAAGCGGCGTATAAATCCAGAACCGTGTATTGAAGCAGAATTCAACACGTGTGAAGAAAGGTGGAAACGCTGAATTGAAACAGTGGCCATGGTCCAGTGAGCAGACTGACAGAAGGGTGCTGTCGGGCACTACTTTATGCGTGTTGGCGCCCCTCCCTGAGCTCTCAGCAACTAAACCGCAAGTAGTTTTCCTAAAGAAACAGTACCAGGAACCTGTGCGCCTGCAGAGCGCGCATGCATCTCCTATACCTATATTAAAGAAAATAAAGTGAAAGGAGTGTACGTAAGAGCATCGGAAGCCGGCACCATTAACTATTTACTTTTGTATTCGCCCACAGAGCGCACGCCTTCCCCACATCATTAGTACATAACGTCAGGAAGGGGGAGAAGCAAACAATACTCAAAGGAAGACTGGCACCATTAGAAAAAAGAATAAAATAAGGAACAAGGGAGGAAAGACTCAGAATATATTTCAAGCGCACACAGCCCTGTGTAAGGAAAAGCTGTGTGAATACACATCGCCAACTCAGTGTAACCTGCACAAGTGTGACAAAGCGCCCTGTCATGTGCACGAGAGCAAAGGGATTACAATTTGATATTACAAGTTCTTGCGTTTGTTCCACATCAAAAGGGAGGCAGTTCACTTCAACAAAGCGTAAAATTAAGAAAAAATGAAAAAAAGAAGGCAGACATACTTTCGGACAGACCACCAAGACAATAGAGTCAACCACTAATAGAAGGCTTGTAATCCACACAGTAAACCACGCCAACATCGTTCTAAGGTACTACTCCACCCAACATGTCAGAAGAAGATCCCCTGTCCACATGTAGAGTTGATCATATAAATGAGGCACCCTCATCGGATACTGGAGGGTCACAAGTACTACAGTTACCACATGCTTTTGACATCAGAGATGCACACACTCTGGGACCATGCTGGGCGACTTGGCTATGAGATTTTAACTTCTATGTGGGGGGCCATTGGGCTCAAAGATGACACGAGACTTAAAAACACACTATCCATGACAGTGGGTCCTCCCGTCAAAGATATTGTTGGAGAACTAATCAATCTTGACACTGTCTCATATCGAGACCTACACATAAAATTAACTGAATATTTTACTCCACCCACTAATGTAGATTATGAAAGACATATTTTTCATACTACACATCAAGAAAAAGGTGAATCATTAGACAGCTTTGTGAATAGATTATGCATCAAATTGAAGAATTGTGAATTCCATCGACATTCTAATGAGGAAGCACTCCGATCCCAAGTAATTGCCGGATGTGATTCTCAAGGTTTTAAAAAAAAATCTTTTGTAAAAGCAACGATTGCTAGATGAAATTCTTGCCCTGGCATGCATGGAAGCTGCTGTGGAGTTTCAACTAGACAGTCTAGGAAAGGTCACCATCCAAAAGAAAACCCCTGAACCTGAAACTGTTCACAAATTAGTTTCTTCAGCCAACACTTTACCCAGGCACACCGGGGGCACTTGCTACCAGTGTTGTTATGAGTATCTTCACACAGGAGAATGCCCTGCTTTAGGACAGAAGTGTGCCGGATGTGGGGGTTTTGACCACTACAGGACTATGTGCAAGAATGCCCCTCTTCAACCCTCGTTCTGGAGAAGTTTTAGAGAACTGAGGAGGCTTGTATCTGCGAGTCAACGAGAAGAAGGTCCAGAAACAGACCCGCAGTGGCAAAGACAAGAAGACAACGATAACAGGAAAGTATATCCAAAAGAGGTACACAGGCCTCCTGACAGTTCCCGGCGCAGTAGGCGGCGGCCCTATGTCTGATACATTGAAATGAAGTCACCTTCTAGTAGTGATGTCTCCTCTTCAGGAGAAGAACATCAGACGAAAGTGTATGTGTGGGCTCTGTATAATAGCACTGCAAACCAGCATAGCCCCGTCCTCACCATTCAAGTGAATGACACACCTTTTGATTTTCTCATCGACACAGGGGCCACTGTCAATATAATGAGCGAAGAAGCCTATGATTCTCTTCCAAATGCTCCAAAACTTAAAAAGGCCACTGTTGACATCATTCCCTATGGTTCCACCACGCCTTTGCCTTGTAAGAGTGTTACCTCTGTAACATGTGCCCACAAATCACATGTAGCTAGAGTGCAAGTGTACGTCCTTAGGACTGAAGCCAAAAGTGGATGAATACTTAGTTTTAAAACTGCGGTAGACATGGGGCTGGTTCACATCATGTATCAGTTAATGGCCCATAAATATTTTTCTAGACCGGAAGACATTGAGACTTCTTTTCCAAAACCGTTCAAAGGATTAGGTAAATTAAGGAATCGGAAAGTCCATCTTCACATTAATCCGGAGGTAAAACCTGTTGCACAACATTATAGAGGGATACCCATTAATATAAAGTCTTAAGTTTAGTTTAGTTTACTTTATTCATTTATATTGCGTGCCCCACCCAAAGGCATCTGAGTGCAATACAAGCTAATGCAGTTTCTTAGTTACACAGAGTACAGAAAAAATAAGGCATACACAATGTGACAAGTATACATATACAGGCTGGAGGGTTGTGCATAGTCATAGGATTATAGGGCACACAAAGTCGAAAATAAATAAAATAGGTAACACATTAGTTCACAGTTACAGGCAGATAAAAGTCTAACATATGTACAACAATATTATTTAGGTATATACATTGAGGAGGCAAGTGTATTACTGAGGGGCATCGTTGGTGATAAGCCAATGTTTCATATTGTTTCTAAAACAATGGAAGGATTGCTTATTTCTGAAATTGGGAGGGGGTGAGTTCCAGAGTTGGGCGGCCAGGACCGGGAAGATATTACCTCCAACTTTTTTGAGTTTGCAACTGGGAATTTGTAGATGGCCTAAGTTGGTAGATCTGGTTACGCAAGTGTATTGTTTCAATGTGAATTTATCAGAGAGGTATTGTGGGGCTGTGTTGTTAAGGCATCTGTATGTTAGTGATGAGGTTTTAAGTTGAATTCTTTCTTTGATAGGGAGCCAGTTATGGTCTCTTCTAGTGGCAGAGATATGTTATCTGCGAGGGATGCTCAAAGCTGTTCCGAGGGTGTTATTCTGCAAGATCTGCATTTTTTTAATGACGTATTTGTTAGCTCCAAGATAAAGTCCATTGCAGTAGTGATTTTTGAGAGGGCTAGGGCTCTAGCCAGGGTGATACAGCTTTTTGTCGAGAGCAAGGGTTTGCATGCTCGAATGAGCTTGCAGGTGTAAGCATTTGACAAGGCAGTGGTGCTGACCTGTTTCTTCAGATTGAGGGAGGAGTCTAAGTAAAAACCCAGTGTTTTTACTTCGCTAGCGACTTTAATAGTGTTGCCATCAATGTTAAAGGATTGGTCTTGCTCGCCAAGTTTGGAGATCGTTGCTAGGCGTGGCGAGGAGGAAGAGTTCAGTTTTTTCATCATCCAGGCAGAGACCGTGTGTGGCCATCCATGCCTGAATGATGAGGTACATTTTGTTGATCAGGGCTAGGTCATTGGTGTAGTCACCTGTCAATGGGATGAGGATTTGGGTGTCATCCGCATAGTTAGTGTAGGTGACACCCAAGTGATCCAAGTCATCAAACAATGGTTTGGTAAATGCGTTATACATGGTCGGTAATACATACGATCCTTGTGGGACTCCACATGTGATGGGGATCAGTTTTGCAGCCACTGAAGTCGAGAACACTCTCATTGACCTGTCACTTAGAAAGGATTTCATCTCAGCAGTGGCTTCTGATGAGAAGTGCGAGGTGGAGGAGAGGTGGTTACAGAGGATCTCATGGTCAACCAATTCAAAGGCCGCCGATAGATCCAACAGCAGCAGGAGCGCTGAATTTCCTTTGTCCATAAGTTCATCAATTTGAGTTTTTAGGTCAATCAAGGCGGTTTCGGTGCCATGTTGTGGCCTGAAGCCTGATTGACTGAGGCCTAGTAGCTTGTTGGATTCTACACATTTTTGTATTTGGTTGTAGGCAGCTTTGTCTAGGATCTTCAACAGGAAAGGGACAGTAGTAATGGGTCTAAAGTGGTGAGTATGTTAGGGTCGAGAGAGGGTTTCTTTAGGAGCAGTAACACCCATGAGTTCTTCAGGTTAGAAGGTACGGTACAGGTGTAGAAGGAGACATTAATGAGAGAAGTGATAAAGGGAGCGAGGAGGTTTGCTGTGTCCTTGATGACAGTGGCTAGACAGGAGTCTCCCTGGCAATTAGACGGTTTAAGGGATGCTATGATTTTAAGTACCTCCTGGTCTGTTACTGGGGTGAATTGAAATCGTTGCATTGAGATGGGAATTTTACGGCATTGTTTTTGGGGATTGTCTTGCAGTGGCAGGGATAGTTTTTTATTGGTAATTTTCTTTTGGAGCAGTGTGATTTTGTTGGCCAGAGCATCTTGTATTTTAGTGCACCAAGTTTGGTCCTTGACACAAATATCTGTGGGTGGACTGGGAGATTCAAGTTCTCTGAGGATGGTGAAAAGTTCTCGGGTGCTAGAGCTGGCTTTATCAATCCTTTCATTATAGGAGTTGCTTTTTGCTGCAAGTATTTCATTTTTGTATGTGGCAGTAATTCTTAGAAGGGTTTCTTTATTAGTGGCGGATAGGTTATTTTTCCATATGGCTTCATGTTTTCTTTTTTCTTTCTTGAGGTGTTTAAGTTTCGGGGTGAACCAAGTGTCTAGGTGAGCACTTGGTTTACTTTTGCACATTTTTAGAGGAGCGATGGAATCTATGGCATTATTAAGAGTTTTGTTATACAGTTCTACTAGGTCCTCAGGGTTAGATGGTAGCAATGCGGGTACCTGCAGAGGTTTGAGAAAAGGTCTGAGGTTGTCGACCGTGATATTTTTCTTGTTCCTGGTTAGAATGGCTGAGACGATAACTTTTGTAGATGTCGGGGAGGTGTAGTTTTGGAAGGTAAATGATAGTAAGCAATGGTCTGTCCAGGATAGAGGTTGTTATATTGGTTAGGCAGTTGAGATCTGCTAGCCAATCAAAGGTTTGTCCTTTGTCATGGGTGGGTAGCAGAACTCTCTGGGTGAAGCCTAGTTCTGTTAGATAGTTGGCTATGAGTAGAGCCGAGTGGTCGGCTGGGTCATCAAATTCTAAGTTGAAGTCACCCAATAAGAGGGTTTGGGAAGAGGGTTTAGTGTTAGTTGAGATGATGTTATTGATGTCACCTTGAAACGAGCCTAGGGTGCCTGGCAGTTGGTAGATTAAGTGCATTGTGAGGGTTTGTGCCGTGGAGAAAGGTAGTTTTACACATAGTAGTTCAAGATGTGGTGGTGACGTGCTGGATAGCTCTGATGTTCAACGAGGTTTTGGCAATGATGACAATGCCTCCTCCTCTGGTAGATTTTCTATTGGATGTGAGGACAGTGTAGTTTTCTGGTGTAGCAATGAGGACAGAGGGGCCTGCAGCTGAATGTAGCCAGGTCTCAGTTATTGCTAGGAAGTCCAGTTTCCTGTTGAGTATCAGTTTGGCTATTTCGGTTGCATGGGCGACTACTGCTCTAGCATTCATTAATGCTCCCATTAAGTTAGTACTAAGGTTAGAGGTGGTGTAGGTTAAAGGTAGAGAGGGTTTGTGTAAAGGTTTAGTGTCAGACTTGTTGTTTTTAGACAATAGTTTGGAGCTATTAGTCCTAGAATTGTTTGTGAAGGTCGTGGTCGCGGCAGTGGGTAGGTTGTATGATTTCCCTAATCTAGAGCTGAGTCTATAGTTTCTCTTTTGGATTGTGCATGGCATATTCGGGGTCGATGAGCTGGGTATTAAGTTAGAGCATTTGGTACTGGTGTCTATGGTAGTTGACCTTTTCATATTGTGGTCCATATAGGGCAGGCCTGTCCAACCTTTTTGAATCTGGGGCCGAAGCATTAATTTTTTGTCACACAGTGGGCCGGCGAGCCAAAAGTGAACACCCTCATCCAAAGCAGGATATCCAAAAGCGATATTAACACAAAAGCATCACAGGCATAGCCATGCAGTCTCAAAGATAGCTTTTGGTGTCGGGGGCAGTGATCAGAGGTTAGTTTCCTGTGATTTCTTCCAGTGAATTTGTCTGAAATAGTGGAGGCGACTGAGCGTAGCGAGGGAGCTATAACGATCTAGGCAGGGTTTGGGAGGTCCCCCCCCAAGATTTTCTTTCCAAATATGGGGCTGAAATTTAGCATTTTATAGCAGGAAAAGTGACCAAAAAGCCATGAGTTTACAATCAGTTCTAAAGGGGAACATGTACATTCCATGTCACCAACAGCAGACAAGAACATTGTAGATCACAACACATTTTAATGATGAATGTGTCCACACTGTAAGACAGCACTGTCACTGATGTAACACATTGCATGCTGGTTTTGGCCAAAATATGCCTCTGTAGCAACATGTCTATGCTGGCTGTTCCCAATTTAGGCCAGCATTGTCCTAATCTGCTAATCTGCAAGGCACTGGCCAATCCTGCCGCAGTCTCTACCTCTCCTGTTCCTTCCCAGGCCCTCTGCGCAGCACTGGCCTCTCATTTTGTCTCAAAAACTCAGGACATCCTGTCCGCACTCTCCTCCTATCCTCTCCCTCCCCCTACTCCCTGCTCCTCCTCTGGCCCTTCTGCAGCCACCCCTCCTCCCTCCTTCTCTTACTTTGCCCTTTTCTCCCCTGACGAGGTTTCTAGACAAGTCTGATCTATGAAAGTCTCGTCGAAATAGGTTTACCCCTGTTCTTCCAAAACTATCAAGGACCACATCGACTCCCTGGCTCCTGCCCTGGCTGATTTCTGCAACCACTCCTTCGCCACTGGAGTCTTCCCATCCCCCCTGAAGCAATCCCTTGTGCACCCCTTTCTTAAGAAACCCTCTGCTGACCGCACTTGCCCAGCTAACTATCGCCCAATCTCTATCACTCCCTTCCTGGGCAAGCTCCTGGAGAAACTGGCCATCTCCCAGCTGAATCTCCATACTGAATCTGTTGGTTGTCTTCATGACCATCAGTCTGGCTTCAGAGCTGCCAGAAGCATGGAAACTGCTCTCCTGAACATCCGTGAAGACCTACTCTCCAACAGTTTCCTCATCCTGCTTGATCTCTCTTCTGCCTTTGACACTGTCAACCATGACATCCTGCTCAATCATCTCTGTGATAACCTGGGTATCACTGGTCAGGCTATGGCGTAGCTGACCTCTTTCCTCTCTGACCGACCCTCCCAGGTCCAACTTGGGTCCTTCCTCTCCTCTGTCTTCTACTCTACCTCTGGTGTCCCGCAGGGGTCTAACCTCTCTCCTCTGCCTTAATGCCAGCAAGACTGAGATTCTCCTCATCGGCACACCGGCTCCCTCCTTCCCTTTAGCTCTCTGGCCGGCCTCTCTTGGCCCTCCTCCTGCTCCCACCTTTGAGGCTAAAAACCTCGGGGTCATCTTCGACTCCACACTCTCCTTCTCTCCTCACATCTCTGACGTCTCTAAGAAGTCACACTACCAGCTGCACCTTCTCAGAGGTATTCTTCCTTTCCTCTCCTTCCCCCAGAAGCTCACTGTCCCCAGAGCCCTGGTTCTCTCTAGGCTGCACTGTTGTAACAGTCTCTATCTAAATCTGCCTGCCTTTACTCTCCGCCCTCTGCAACTTATCCAGAACAGGACTGCAAGACTTGTCCTTGGCCTCAAGCCCCGGGATCGTACCTCTCCAGGACTGAAATCTCTGCACTGGCTCCAGTGGCTGCGAGGATTAAGTTCAAAACCCTCTGCATTGTCCACAAGGCCTTCTGGGGCCTGGGGCCGCAACACCTTCAACTCTCTCTTCCTAAATACCTTCCTTTCCGAGCCCTTCGCTCATCCGCCTCCAACTCCCTCAGGGTCAGTCGCTTCTCCAAACAACGAGTTGGTGGTAGATCTCTCTCTTCGGCAGGGGCCTCCCTCTGGAACAACCTTCGTACATCCCTGAAACTTGAGGAGAACCATCTCTGGTTCCAGAAGCACCTCAAAACCTTCCTCTTTGCTTCTGCTTTCTCTCCCCCTCTCCCCTGCTGAATTCCTGGCTGAAACTGCACTGGTTACCTGGCCACCCTGCCTGATCTAGAGCCCAGGCACCGCCAGCTGCACACCTGCACTGCCTTCCTGGCAACCCCTGCACCTGGGGACTGTTTTCTGGATCCCTTCAGTCCCCGTACCAGCACTTATGTCTGCACTTACCTTGCACTTGCCACCTCTGGCTGTTTATTATCTTATTTTTTCTACTACCCCTTGTACTGCACTTTCCCCTCTCCCTTCCCCCACGCACTTTTCCCTTTCCCCGATTTGTGTGGTCAAAAGCCAGAATTATCGCATTCTATTGCCCACCCACCCTGCTAAACCCCCAAGAAGGTGATCCCACCTCACCCCACACTCCCACCCTCTCCCACGCTGTTACCTTCCTTAGAATTCAGGGGAGTTAACTCCCTCAACGCCTCCATTCCCCACCCATAGCATAGCATTCACCCTCACCACGTACAGACTCAGAAACATGCAAACAGTCTCATTTGCACTCGCCCTGTCACCTCCCCCCGCAGATGCATTGCAAGAGGGGTGCACAGATGTACAAATACAACCAACTTTGCATCTGTGCCTCGATTTCTAAAAATCGTTTTGGGTTGGGTGTACCTCTACATCTGTGCATCCCTCTTGCCAAGAGGGGTGCACAGATGTGCAAATACATCCAACCCAAAACGATTTTTAGAAATTGGGGGACAGACTTGTTTTGCATCTGTGCCTCGATTTCTAAAAGTCGTTTTGGGTTGGGTGTACTTCTACATCTGTGCACCCCTCTTGCCAAGAGGGTTGCACAGATGTAGAGGTACACCCAACCCAAAACGATTTTTAGAAATTGAGGGACAGACTTGCTTTGCATCTGTGCCTCCATTTCTAAAAATCGTTTTGGGTTGGGTGCACCTTGACATCTGTGCACCCCTGTTGCCAAGAGGGGTGCACAGATGGACAAATACACCCACCCCAAAACGATTTTTAGAAATTGGGGGACAGACTTGCTTTTTTGCATCTGTGCCTCGATTTCTAAAAGTTGTTTTGCGTTGGGTGCACTTCTACATCTGTGCACCCCTCTTGCCAAGATGGAAAACAAGAGCATCTTGCTTTGCATCCGTCCCTCAATTTTTAAACATCATTTTTTACCCGGCTTTTACCCAGGCCGCCAGAGAGAGACACAATATGGATGGAACAAAGGGCCATCCATACTGTGTCTCTTCTCTCCGGCCTGGGGGGGCCAGGAGGGGAGCCCGGAGCACCCGTGTACTCGGCACCCCTGAAACGGGGCCGTGGCCTGCAACTGCCTCTGGTGTCTCTGGCACCAGAGGCAGTTACAGGCCACGGCCTGATTTATTTATTTATTTATCCAATGTTTGTCGGGCCCGTGGACCCGATTAATTTATTTATTTCTGCAATGATGGTCGGATCCAACATTGCAGAAATAAATAAATGAATCGGGTCCACGGACCCGACAAACATTGAACAAATAAATAAATAAACCGGGATGTGGCAGAGGCAGTAACAGTCCTCCGCCACGGCCTTATTTATCTATTTGTTCAATGTTTGCCGGGTCCGTGGACCTGATTAATTTATTTATTGCTGCAATGTTGGTTCGACACCATCGCAGAAATAAATAAATTAATCGGGTCCACGGACCCGACAAACATTGGGCAAATAAATAAATGAACCGGGCCGTGGCCTGTTACTGCCTCTGGCGCCCCCCTTTTTAGGGGGCACCAGAGGCAGTAACAGTCCTCCGCCAGGGCCCGGTTTATTTCTTTATTTGTTCAATGTTTTCTGTACAGCCTCGCGGGCCACATGAAATGGCTTGGAGGGCTGCATTGTGGCCCGCGGGCCGTATGTTGGACAACCTCGATATAGGGTGATGCGGGTAATACGAGGTGCATTGTGCTATTGGTATTTTGCGTATTTGGAGGAGGTAGAAAGAGCGTGGGTTTGATATTGTAACATGCCTGTAAGGGCGGGAAAAATAGTGTTGGTTTGATTATGATGTCAGGATGGTAGAGGGGTAGCATTGTGGTAATGTCGCAAGAAAGGTATAGTGGTGGTCTTGGCATGAGTTAAAGAAGAGATCAACAAATTATTAAAACAACATGTCATAGAGTCTGTAACAGGTCCAACTCCATGGGTGTCACCCATAATACTGGTAACAAAGAAATCACCTGATGGGTCCATCCGGCTATGTATTGATATGAGAAGGGCAAATGAAACCATTGAAAGAGAAAGACATCAAGCACCTCGGATTACAGACATGATTCACTTACTACATGGAGCCAAATACTTCTCAAAATTGGATCTTACAAAAGGATACCATGAAATTGAAATTGTCCCAGAGTCCAGATATAGCACCACCTTCGTCACACATCTAGGCTTATTCCAATATAAAGTCTCAGTTTTGGTATCTCATTGACGGATGAGATTTTTCAAGAAGAGCATCATAAGGTCATCCGCCATGTCCCAAATTGTTTTCATTATTCAGACGATGTACTAGTCCTTGGTAAAACACAAGAAAAACATGATGCAGCTCTACATAAAGTGTGCACAGCTCTTGTCAGGGCAGGTCTGACACTTAATAGGGCAAAATGCGAGTTTAGGAAAGAATCCCTTAGATTCTTTAGGCACATATTCTCTGCAAAAGGTATGAAACCGGATCCAGAAAGGTTGCAGCCCTTAATTCTGCTCAACCACCACAAAATGTTTCAGAGTTACGTTACTTTCTGGGGCTGGCAAGCTATTGTTCAAGATAGTTACAAGACTACAGTTAGTAATCTATAACGGTTACTCACAGGGAAAGGTCAAACATTTCAATGGATGTCAAAAGGCATTTGAAACCATCCGGGACAATATCAGCAAAGCTGAAGACATGGCATGCTTTGATAATGACCCGAAAAAGTAATTGTAGATGCCAGCCCAGTTGGCCTGGGTGACATACTGACACAACGTGAACCCACAGACCCCTTAGGCAGACTTATTATAGCATACGCAAGCGGAAGCCTTACAACTACAGAGCAGGCTTACTCACAAGCTGAAAATAAGGTTTGGGAGTAGTGTGGGCCTGTGAACAGTCCAAACAAGAAAAAGAATGGGACGATATAAAGGCCATGGATCTTGTCAAGGATGAGCTGATGGTCACTGAGGACTACATCATTTTAAAAGGATGCAAAGTCATCATCCCGTCATCTTTACGTGTGATTCCATTACCTCAAAAGGTCACCAGGGAGTCAGTTCTACAAAACGTCTCCTACATGAAAAAATATGGTTTCCAAGGATGGACGCTATGGTGGAAGATTTGATTTGTAGGTGTGATTTGTGTGTGCTAGTAGCTCCTCTGCCCAAACCAAATCCTCTACAGATGTGAACACTCCCTGGAAGTGTTTGGGAAGAAGTGGCCGTAGGTTTTTATGGAGCTCTACAAAATGTGAACTATGTGGCGGTGCTCATAGATGAACATTCCCGTTTCCCCGGTGCTCAAATCATTGACTCAACAGCTGCAACATGTGTGATTCCAGCTCTAGACCGGATGCTATCTATCTATTGCACACCCAAGATCCTAAAATCTGATAATGGTCCCCCCTTTGCAAGTCATGACTTTGAAAACCTCTCCAAATACATGGCTTTCGTACACCGAAGAATAACCCCACACTGGCCTCAGGCTAATGGAATCATTGAACGATTCATGTCCAACGTCAAGAGAACTTTGATGACTCCTACCAAGGGGACAGTGAACATTCTGAGGACGAACCGTGCCTAGAAAGGTGCTCACCTACCCAAGGACTTCCTTACTCCAGGAGGCCCCAGTGACATAGCATAAAGCCAATAAGACTGATTGCAGAAATGGGGTGAAGATGGGTACCATGCAATACTCTAAAAGGGGGGAAGATGTCACGTTGCAGCGTGACTCATACAGCCCTCCCACATCCTTATGTGGGCAGACTCCGTTTCGGGCAATAATAATAATAAACATTGGGACGTTGGGTTTGGGGCTGGGGGCGGGCACCACGGTCATCACATGGTCTCAGGGTTTTGACAGTTTAACATTGTATGAGGAGAAAGCGTAACAACCTTAAATCGAGGGTGAACGCGGGTGGACGGAGTCCACCTACTTTTTTCAGAGGGTGGACTCAGTCCCCCCCAGCTAAAATGAGAAACATTTTATGTTTTCTTTGACTTTAGGAATTAAACTCGGGAATTGAACAGCATTCATCAGGTTTGCAGGTCAGACACTTCACCACTGCACTATATAACCTGATGAAAAATAACAAACAACTAAAGGTGAAATGTCCCACTGTGATACTGCAAGTTCTAGAGAAAACATTTGTCTTGGTTCTTGGAGTTTAAAACATGCACACTTTTTAACGTTTTCAAAAACACTATTAGAAGAAAATATCATCTCTTGGTTTTGTGTGTGCGTTGATTTTATGAAACGCAAATGCCATTCGTCCTGGGCAATGTGGGTGGTTATGCAAAGCCAATTTAATTAAAAGTGCATATTTCACCTTGATATGCTCATTTCTGGCGACATCACATCCCATTGCGTTTAAGTAGTCCCCCCCACTTAAATTTTTAGGACTTGACCCCTGGTAACAACACCCTCCGTGTGTGCGTGCTTGTGGTCTTGTGTGGTCTAGCCTCCCCCCACAGCCCCTGTAGTTTGATGACCCCTCCGTCACTATGCAGGAAGACTCTCACACCTGCCTTGGTTTATCTGTCGATTCCCTGCATCTGACTGCTTCACGGCATAACAGAGAAACAGCTCGCTGGGCACACAGTGGCTAGAACCGCAAAGCTGGAGGGAAGAAGGAGGAGATACGGTGGGAAGACCCTGTGCCCCAAGCGAGACATGGCAAAAACATACAGCACCAATCTGCGAACTCCCTGCTTCTTGGTCTTACATCTCTTGGCCTGGCCAATCACTTGGAATGTGCGCAGCAGCAGCCAGGAAAGAGAACCCAGGCGCATGTTGTAATGTAGTCTTGTATTGCCACTGGCCTGGATGCTTGCTGTAGAATGTTGGTGCATGAATGCAGCTCAGGAGAATGTTGGGTGGATCTGTGTGTGAATGTTCTGTGAGTGTCAGTTGGGGGACTGAGCTGGGTTGAATGGATGGCCGGTGGGTCAGCTCCTTTGTTAGTGATGTTTATACCTTCCCATGTCCCTGTCAATGTCTACGCGTGCTGTAACTATAATAAGAGTAACTGGAGTAATGTACAGATTTGTACATATGTGAATAAAGCCTTGCCTGGAACTAACTTAGACTCAGCAGCTGGTCTGTGATTCAGTAGTGCACACTGAATGGCTAACATAAGGCTTCACTACAGCGCAATTCAGGTGAGGTCTTGGGTAACGTGATTGGCAAGGGACAATGGCCATTGAAATAGTTATTCACAGTTCGATTGCACTTACCCAAAGGTAGAGCTGCACAGCCCTGTTAACTGCTTCATTGAACAGGATGTCCCTTCACAAACATCAACAAGGGCAGCACGTGTTTCTGAGCTGCCACGCTCCTTTCCCAATCAAGGCAGCAAGGGTAACCTTATGCCGAACACCCAATGTTCAAAATACATTTACACGCACATTTAGTTTCATTTATTTATTTATAAGTAGCAAAAACTAGCAATTGGTTTTCATAATAGTACTAAATGCAACTAAAACATATATAACGATTATATCATAAGTGTACAGTTATAAATGATACCATTCTGCCTCAAATGTAATTCATTATTTGTACACACATTTCAAGGAGATTCTTTTTAAATTTGCAACTTTGTAACAATGGAGACCTCCATTACTTCAGGTAGGTTCTTAGTCTCTTTATTGTCCTTGTCCTGTACTCTCCACAAGACACAGGGATGGTAGGGGACACAAGATCACAAGGGAAACATCGAGCTCACCCCCACACCCATCTTCTCTATTCACAGCTTTCTCTCTCTCTGACCAACCGTCACCCAGCAGAACACTTCCGCCACAACATTCCACTAGCAGGTGACCTCACACACACTGCTCAGTCAGCTACTATAAGCCAGATTACTACAGACTTCAAAGTAAACTGCCTTTCAATATTATCACAAGAAGAGTTAAATAGATTCATCAAAAATAAAGCAGGAGCGCTCTCTGCTGGCATTCTTAAGAATCACAACACAACGGATGTCCGTGTAAAACACGTGTTAACTACAAACGCGCTAGTTGAGCGCAACGTGAAGAAATGTAGTCACATTGATGGTCCTTGCACATAGGTGCCCTAAACCACTAAAACAAAACTATAAGTGCGGCTTTACGTGCAGAGGAGAAGGGATGGCTTTCTGAATCTGAGCTGGCATGATGGGTGTTCACAGATGGACTTTAAACACAGTCCTACCCACCAAACACACTTACTGCAATTGCCAGGCCCCCTCATCCTTCAATCGCCACCCAAAACATTTCCCATCTAGAGATTAGGAGACTAATATTACAGTATGTATACAAAGGGCAGTTTAAGTGGCTAGCCTCTAACATTGCACCGTTACGACACTGCCATCTTGTGGTCTTTTAGTAACATGCTATTTAAAACTCGCAAAAGTCTGAACAACATATTCTAAGACTAATGGAGCAGTGGGAAAATAGATGACGATCATGAAAAGGGGAAAGGGTGCAAAGAAAAAGTCTGCTTTGTCCATATTGTATGGTCATCGGAGTGATTATTTCCTGCTTTCCAACACCTGAGATGCTGAATGCTCAGAAAAACACGGATTCTCTATAAAATTTATCCATTAAGCTACCCATTTGGAAATACTGCTACTGCTGACCCAACTGCATCAAACCACTCATCTCAACCCAGCAATTCCACCTAATTTCAGTTACCACCCACACACCCCACAACCTCAACCCACCTACATCACCTACCCAACCTCAACCCATGGCCCCACCTCACACAGCCTCACAGGACCTCACACCAGGTGCCCAACGTCACCTAACCACCTCACCCACCAAACCCCAATTTAACCCTTCCACACCCCTAATTTAGCCTTCTCCCCAAAAGACAATCTCACCCCACCATCTCACATGAACACCTTGCCAAAAACATCTCATCTCACCTTACACTCATAACTCACCTGCCCAACTTCATCCCACCATCTAACCTCAAACACCACCTCTCCCCCACCACCTACGCTACCACCCATTCTCACCTACCAACTTACATAACTACCTCACCTGACGCAAACCTGCCACCACACCATACAACCTCACCCTAGCACACCACATCACCTTTCATCACAAACACATAAGCCACCCAACGTACGCAAGCACCTCATCCCATCACCTCCCATCTGTCCACTCACCTCTGGCTTTCCCACCTAACCAACCTCACCCTCGAACTCAGCCCAGGAAACCCTAGCTCACCCCAGCAAACCCCTCCCAACTTGGCTCACACCTGCAATCCCAAGCGCATCTCAGGAACACATGTTCAACCCAGAAGCCAATCCCATTGCCACCAAAGCTCACTGCAGTGACTCAAACACCCCCCTCACCTCCTCCAGCATCCATCAACCGTGATTTACCCCAGCAGACAACATGCACCCAAACCGGGGTCCTAAGAATAAGACAATAGCTGACAAATGAGTTAAGAACCTGAGCACACGAGATGGTAGCGGTTGACAAATGTCTGGCAAATGAGTATCGAAAGCTGTAAGGGTGGACGGCCGATCTCCTTGCTCCAAATAGGCCCACCTCTCAAGAAGTGAGGGCATGTTTGTCCGTAGAGAAAGTTTATTGTATACCAACAGCTGGGATTGATTGATATTTTATTTGTATCGCGCTAATACACATGTGTTTCAGACCGCGAAAAGAGGCTAGACGACTCCTGACAGAACTAACCTGATTCTTCTCGAACCACACAAAAGTTGCAATTTATATACATTGCTGCAAATTTTAACGCACTCCCACATATTTTGTTACAAAGTCATCCCGCATATATGATTGGCTAACCCTGTACAAGGAAATCTAAACCCCCTAAATTCCCACGCTCTGATTGGATACATTCAACTAACCACCATCCCCTTCAACATACATTTGCATTGGCTCATATTTACAGTACAACCTCTTTTTGATCTCTTTACATAGTTATGACATTATCACATGATTACATATTTACCCACAGCAATCCTAATTTATTACAAGTTCCATCTGGTTAGGGACCTCTTAGCCCCGGGTGTGATGCACATGGCTTTTACGAGGAGTATTTCTCCCCCTCCTCAATATGAGGAGGGAGAGAAATACACAAGTTTCCTTTGAACCGGCAATAAACATCTTATCCACTCAGACTTGCTGCTATCCCTGGTGTTTCTCGTTTCACGCTTGTCTATTACAACTACCATTTCAGTTCACGTGGCCACTGGCCCCACCCTGGTCATTTCCCAGAGAAACTAATTGAAACCCATAAGCCATTTCCCACCTCTGCCCATAAGCACCTCTTGCACTGGGTTTATTACCTGGCACCAAGTCGACCCTGCCATGTGGCCGGACTTCCCTGGTCACTGAATAACAAGGTCCCATGTTCTCTTGAAGATTACATCTCTTATTCACATCAGCACCAAGTCATAAACATATGACCCACTAGCACTTCATTTTGTCCTGTCTGCAACTGACCATTTGATATTATTACAGCTGGCTGAATGCAGTTAGCCACCTTCCCCCATCCTTCAACATTGGCCAACCAACTCTCCAGGTTGAACAAAGTTTATCTCCCCAACCCAGGTTTCTGTGGCCCACACAAGCCCCAGCTATGAGGGACCTTCGGTGTGCAACCTTCCCATGCATTCACCATGTACCACCTGCTCCCCAACTGTCCCAAACACATTTCCCCGAAAACCCCTGTGTATATGTCTGTGCACATGTGTTCAAGACTACAGCATCCCTTCAGAGTGGTTTCTGTGTCTGCAAATATTTTTTCTCGTGTGTGCATATGAATCTCCTCGCTTCCCAACTGTAGGCACTACATTGCACGCCACACAACTACATTGTGTTCACACTGTATCCACGTACTTTTCATTATGTTGCTACATTTATGCAAATCTAAAATGTATCAACTATACACAAAATAACACTAATAATAATACCCATGCCATTCTCATTAATTATACTAGATAAATACCAGATTGCAACATCGTGCTAACCTCGCCTCTACCCCAGTCTCCAATATGGTGCACTCAACTGAAACATTTCTTTCCCATTGAATCCACTAGCGACCACCCCAACAATGCCTATACAAGAACCAAAACTGTTGTCTTTACCAATGCTTATTCAAATATCAGTCGCATTAGCAACTGTTTTGAGCTCAGTCTAGGAGGCTGGCATAACCCATGAGTTATCCACCCAGATAGAGTTAAATAGGAATGAAAAGTGGATACATGTCATGAAGGGGTGTGATAGATGTTTGAGCGCCAGAGCCATTGAGATTCATCAACTGCAAAATCAGAGGCTGTAAGTGATAGATAAGATGCAGGATCAGAGTGCACACGATGTTGAAAACATGACAGCTTTGAGACCTGAAGAAGGTTGCATCCTCTGTTATCGTTACAGAAAACCAAAGAGAAAGTATGGAAATGTTGAATTAATCATAACCACTGACAATTGCTTTGGATGGCAACCATTCAATTATTTCTTTAACTTGTTTGTGCCATTACAGAAGGGTACCTCTGTGCAGATCAGTCTTGGTAATGTCACTAACAGGCGACATCCAGGCAAAACTGCTATGCCCCATGGCCTCTGGAGAGGTAGACAAGGAGGCCCAGAAGGGATTTGACTTATTGGCCTTATCAGTGAGGTGCAGCTTGATTCCCTTGACACGGCAAGAAAGAGACCCACATCTGGACTTACCACCACTCTCTTATGGAGACTCAATATGTATTTAGAAAGTGAAGACTCGTCAGAGCCACTGATACCTGTTCTGTGCATCTCCCATTCCATTGTTTTTAGCTCATCTGCACCATTTGAGAACAGATCCAGCCATATACAAACTCACCATTTGCGGCTACCGATGGGAGCCGTTCTCTCCCTCTGCACAGAAAGCCAAGTAACTCACACATGTGTCCGTCTTGTCGGTCCCCATCTGTGAGATTCTTCATTCCCCAGGTAAAGTAAGTAAAGAACCCATCTCTGGGTTTACACCCTCCCACTTAGAAAGGCTCACCATAAACAGCAAAAAGGGATGAATGTAAAGCTTTCAATTATTCATCACTACTGGAAATTGATTTAGGCAGTTGCATAGGTTCGTTTTTCTAGCTCGTCCATAGGGTAATAGCCATAATCAACCTAGTTCTTGCCGCCAGCTAAAGCGATCCAATCTAAGATACTCTGATTTATTACTGGTAATCCTCATTGCGCTAAATTCTTCTCTTCGTCGTCACAGTCCTTACGCTATGAATGTGAATCATGCCAGAAAACAGGTAACTGTGGGAATCCTTTCCATGTGTACCCCACTCTGTCATGAAGTATAAAGCACCAATTACCCATAATTGTGGTAATAATACCCAAACAGCCTGCTAATGGTCGAACACATGCCACGCGGGTGGTGAATGCAGCACTGTGAAAGGAAAAGTGCAAATCAAGGTAATGAGGATTACTGGTGGGTAGCCAAAGCCTTAGGGCATTGTCCCTTTACCCTGTCACAGTTCCTATTCTATCAGGCAATCCCAAGTACACCCCGCGGAATGCCATCATGAGTCATAAAGTACAAGACAAGGGTAGGGAAAGACCGGAAGGATCAAGCCCCAATAGCAGACACAACCCTGCATCTTCATGGGATCAGTGTCACCCAGGCTCGGCCTGGCCTATAGGGCAATGCCCGAACCAAAAACTCAAAATGCTGGTGTGGGCCAGTTTTTTGCATCAAAGTGGGACACGTTTTTGGCCCTTGTGGGCCAGTTTGATAAGTTACTTCATCATGCAGCTAGTAGGTTTGAGCAGTGTTACTGAATAAATATTCTTTAAAAGGCACAATTTGCATCACATTTGATCAGAAACCTCCCCCTTGAGTACTAGTTAAACAGTCTGTCACAAATCATAATTATTCTTTTGTAACACGCTGAATACCAACGAGTGATTTCTAAGCGCGGGATCACTCCAAGACAAACGCGTTGCCCCTGAACTGTCCTTCCTCCCCTTAACTAAAGCAATAAAATGACATCTGAAACTGTGGGCCACTTTTTCATTGGTGCCCAAGACAATCTTATGCCCCAGGACGACCCTGGTGTCAGCAGCATTTTCAGGCAATTCCCGTCAACCCCATGCGCTTGCTGAAGAAAGATGTCAACCCCATGCGCTTGCTGAAGAAAGATGAGTCGTTGACCATGGATAAAGTCTGGAAGGACTCTGAATTGGACACTCACCTCTGGCTTGACTTGGCATGATTCATACATTTCCATTTAGAGAGGTTAAAATCATACATAGGTGGATTTCTGAACTCTGACCTGGTGGGCAGAGGTTCTGAAGGCCAGCTTAGTTTCTTGAAACAGGGTAACCTTTTGGACAAGCCAGACGAATCAAGGTAGCATTGGCGGCGGTCAAGACTAAGTTTCAGGAGGAGTGAGGGTGATTGAAAGCCCACAATGAGCACACACAGTAAATTACACTGCAAATTACTCCCAGTCAGGTGTATATATCAAAAATACATATATATTTATTAAAGGCCTTTTAACTCCAACACATAGCAAATCTTAGCAATATTAACAACACTAATACAACACTAACTAGAAAACATATACACAGTAACTACTGGCCTAAAGGAATATTACACAAGTAGAGATCCACAACCTGAAAGAAAGGGGTCAGACAGTGCAAATATACTTTAGGCAGTCCTTCAACAAACCATACCCTAACTCATAGGGAGTCCAGTCCCTAAGAGGTGTGGAGCCTTGCGCTCAAAAGTACATTCAGTGCCAGAGCACTCGATCGAGGAGTTAAGTTCGAAATGAGTCTTCTTCATGGGGCTGTTCTGGCTCAGGAAGGTGGGTGAGGTGATGAAGAATAAGGTCCCAATATTCAAGGAGGGTCTACACAAGAGGGCAGAGGGAATTCCAAGAACTGGGAATAGCTTGGTAGCACAGGCTACCTTCACAAAGGAGAGCGGCCCTCAGGGGACACTTGTGCGTAAAAGTCTATGGATGCGCCAGGGGCCACCGGTAAGGGATGCAAGTACTTACCGACCCATGGCGCACTATGGACCAAACTTTGCCAGTCAAGTCCAGGCGTTCGCAGGTTCAAATCCTGCAGTTGCACATCCCTGCAGCTTCCAGGGGCTGCATTCCAGGACCCCAGTCCGTGGCGGGATAGTGGCGATTTCTCCGTTCTGGTGAAGGTAACAGGCCAGTTCCATTGCAGCTCATCTTAGGTCACAGGGCTGCACAGCAGCAAGGCACCCACGAAGATCGTTACCACAGCGGGGCAACACAGTGACTGTGTATGCTCGGGTTCAGACGGACTCTTCTAATTCCAGATCTAGGAATGCTAGGTATACAAAACTCACCAAGAGAGTGCCTTGTACCCAGAGCTTACAGTTGCCAAAGGTTGAAGTCAAAACTGAAGACGGCGGCTGTTCCAGGGCAAATTTCCCATAGAAGCTGGTCAGTTCACTGGGCGGTCCATGAACACTTCCAAAAAGGCTTGTTTGTAGGTTAGGCAGGCAGTGCCGAGAGTAGTTAGTCCCACTACTCGAGCGGGTCAAAGCATCCTTGCAGGCCTTCTATGATCAATCCGAAATAGGGGCTCCGATGGGACAATGGTGGGGTCAGGGTACCAAACCTTCCACCGGGTCACCAGCGGTTCCATGGATCTGCTTCTTCAGTGCAGGATACTTGGCTCCTTTACTAAATTCGGTGTGAACTCAGAAGATTAGAACTGCAATGGGTGTAGGGTGCCTTCTCTTATCCAAAATCTCTTTTGGGCCAAAACGAAGAGAAACCAATAAGGAGTATCTTATTAAATTTCAGTCCAAATAAAGTATGTGTTAATCACTTGTTGCTTTATCATCCTACTTCTTAGTGGATCAGGTCTGCACATGTGGAAATTCTTCTTCTTGTCTTGCTTCTGGATAGGCAACGGTGGGAGGGAGGGTCACATATTTATAAATCTTCACGTCATTTAGATGCAACCAAGCTTCTTCCTTGAACCTTAACAGCTGAAGGGGACATTTCTTCAGTACAGATTGGGCCATTAAAGTGAGGCTAATGCCACTTCCGGGTAAGGTTCTTGATCAGGATCAGGTCCCCAACATATAATTTAGGTGGTTGCAATAGTTCACTTGGATTGGTTGCCAAATTATCTTCTTTCGCATTCCTAGACCGTCCCCCTGATGCTTGACTTGATCTGAAATGAAAGAAATACTGGACGTCATACATTTCAAATAATCATTAATTTCATCACCTACAATTTTTGCTACACTCTGGGCATCACTCTTAAGCCTAGACGGAGGTGTAAGGGGCATTCTCATTTGACGCCCTGTAACTAGCTCATGCGGGGTGAGGTGGTAGTCTGACTCTGGCTGATTCCGAAGCGCATATAAGGCCAGGGGTATCCAATACAGCCATCTCTTTTTTTAAAGTCCATTTAATCTTGGCAATCCTCTCTTTGAGGAGAGAAAAAAGTAACAGAAGCTCAATTACCCCTCTTTTTGCCCGCCTTGCAAGGCGATCAGGGACAAGGGGATTTTTTGATAGATATATTTCTTACCTATCTAGAAGTCGCATAAAGACATATCATTGTCCAGAGAGCAATCAGAATAAAAAACACAAAATTTTAATAGGTTAAGTTATACACTTTTTAGAATGGTCGGTGCTTTACACAAGACACCTCCACGCTTAGGATCAAATTAGAACACATGAAATTAAAAAGTCTGCAAAAACACACATATATTCTATTTGTGGTGTCTAGGGTTAGTAAAGTGACAGTTCCAATGTAACACTTTTACAAATCAATTATTGGATTTCTTGTTCTGTTTGGGGAAACCAAGACATTAAATGCACAGCATGAGAGTTTTAACGCTGCAAGTAAAACACATTTGTTTTTGTGTCGGGATGTCTACATATGTTTCGGCACACAATTTGCATCAACACCATCCCTGGTGTTCTGCTGTTCTAGTTGTGGCCCTCTTCAGGACAGGATGCTGATTTTAATTGACATAAATTCGAAAAACCCCAGATGTTCACTCTGTTTTCCAATGCTGTAAAGAATGGAAATATGGAATTTGTGTTAGTGCTTTGACACAGTTTAAAAACTCTTCTGTTAAAAGTTCATGCAAAATGGATACTCTATTCTCCACATTCCCACTTGGCACTGACCTTTATATGCTTTTGTGGTCGGACTCAAGTTTTTGATTTTTGTTGTGAACACACAATGAAGTCACTTCTTATTTTCTGTGTGTCGTCATGAAGTGAATTTCTTCTATATTATTTAGGCTTCAAGGCATCTATAGTTTTCTTCATTTTGGTCTTTTCGTCGGAGTACTTCAGACTTTGGACCTAAATTAAATTTCATGTATTGGTTTTGGCAAAACATTATCACCGTATTTGTTTTTCAAAGTGCAGGATTCGCTGCGTTATTTACTGACCTGATAATTTTATATCCAAGTCGTGTGGTTCCGTTTTTCGCTAAATCCTGTTGCGGCTGCACGTTGGCCCTGCAAGCGTTTTTTTCCCTTTTTCCAAGGGTTTCGTATATTTCTTTAATTGAACTGACCTAAAAGGACAGAACCAACATTATTGGGTGCGGGCTCCCCATGTTGACAAGAAGTATACTAGTTTCTGCTCACTCGCGGGGTTCTGTGGTTGTTTTTTATTTTTTATATAGTAGAGGGGGCAGCAGACCTCAGCCATACGATTAACTTACCTTTTAGGAAGTTCACTGGATCAGTCTTCCTTGTTCGTCGTGCAGCTCCTCTTGATTTCAGCGCGGGTAGACCAACTAGTTTGAATTCGATGTCGCGGGGGAGGAGATTGTATTTCTTCCGTATTCGCGTGTCATGTGACTGCCGCGTACGGATGCCAAAAGGCTACTGCTGTCTTATTGGCAACGCGGGTGGCCATTTTAGAGCGTGTGTACCAGAGCTCTTTTTTATACTGGTTTTGTTGAAAAACAATTGTGCTTTGTTTGTTTTGATGCATTGAAACAAATATAGGCAGTGTAAATGCTTAATTTGAAAGATTAAAGCCACCCTCTGATATAGAGCCGTGTGTGGCCAACTCCATCTATTATTAGAATCTCATTTTGGAATATCGAGATGCATACGAACTGCTCTTTTACCGTGTACACAGTGATGAAAAACCCCTCTGGATATTGATGAAATTCAGCCTATGGGCTTGTTATAATTGACAGAACTCTTATTAGAAAAACCATTTATTAGAAAGAACACTTTTTATAAAAAGGCCTAGATAGGTTGGCCTGACCAGCAGTAAAAACTTTTCACTCAAAAGAAAATACCTCACTCGACTGATGAATTTAAGCCATTCTTTAGAGTGTCCAGATCAAAAATCCATTTTTGTTCACACTTGCGCAAGGCCAGGTCGCAGTCTCCTCCTCTTTTTGAAATCTGTACTGTTTGGATAATGAACCAGAATATTTCACATGGTTTATGTTTCAGAAGGATGTAGTGGGCAACTAGAGGTTTATTAGGTGTTTGGTTTCTTATGTTAGTCCGATGTTCTCCTATAGTATTTTGATGTGTCTTTTTGTTTTCCCAATATACAAAAGTTGGCATGGGCATTTGATCGCGTATACTACCCATTGGGAACTGCAATTTGTAAAAGATTTGAAATGCCAAAGTCTTTCTTTCAAGATGACACTCTTCATATTTTTCGTGAGTGAACAGACCGAGCACAAATGCCGCATTTAAAGTGTCCTGTTACTGATGGTTTTTTGTGTTTCTGCTTTTTTAATTTGAGGATATGTATGGACCAAATTGTCCTTCAAGTTTTTCTGTCTTTTAAATGCAAATCTCGGGGGTGCCGGATTGAAATCTTCAGTTTTTATAATGTGCCAGTTCTTTAGGACTAATTTACGTAATTTGTGGCTGATTGGGGTAAAAGTTGTAATACATGTCATTTTTTCCACAGTTGTTTTATTTGGCGGGTTAAGACATGTTTCTCGATTTTTATTTTTCGCATTTTTGTATGCCACGTTCACATGCTTCTTTGGATATCCTCTTTGTTCAAGGCGTTTTTTTAGTTGTTTGCCATGGATCTTATAATCATCTATATTTGTACAATTGCGACGTACTCTTAGGAATTGGCCTATCGGTAGATTGGCCTTTAGGCTGGCTGGATGATAACTCTTGTACTCGAGGAGTGTATTTTTGTCCGTTTTTTTTCTGTATAAGTTTGTGGTTAAAAAACCATTTGGCCCTCATTACGACCCAGGCGGTAAGCGGAAAACAATTCCGGTAAATGAATATCGGCATCGTTTACCGCTATGTCCGATTATGACCCGCGATAGTGCAATTAGCGACATCGTAGTTTACGGTGCCGCTAACAGCACCAAGGTCGCGCGCGCGCGACCCACCATGCCGTAAATACCGGCATGGCGCAAAGCTACGCAGATCACAAACCAAGCGGACATGCCCCTAACGCCATCGCCAAGGCCGTAAAGTACCTTACCGCCATGGCGCTAATTCCGCCATCGCGAACCAACCGTAAATGGCCATGTGCAGTGTTCCCAGCTGCCACAGGTGCACAGAATCAGCACAGGTGGAGGCAATACAGACTCTCCCAGTGCAAAAAGAGCACACCCCACCCCTACCAGCCCCAGTCACACTCCACAATGATACCAATAGGACTAGCAATGTTGGGGCTGGAGGACCTGATAGCAATGCGAGTGTTACAACTGCAACAACAACAACAACAACAACCTGCACAGAGGAGACGCAGGAGGAGAAGGAGGGCAAGGCAGGGCCAGCAAGCCCCACCAGCACAGCCAGTGGCACCACACAGGCAGCCCCCAATCCCACGCATCAGAGCCAGTCCATTCAACCTCACCGCAGAGCAGATCCACACCCTGTACCGACTGGACCGGGACACCATCACCAACATTGTGCACATGATACACAACGACATCGTCAGCATGATAGAAACACCCACCGCCATCCCGCCCCTACTGAAGGTCGTGTCCGTGCTCCACTTCCTGGTCACAGGCACCTACCAGCACACAGTGGGCCACTTGCATGGCATATCCCAACCATTATTCTCACGTACACTGATCCAAGTGCTCGATGCCCTCCTCAAGCACACAGACGACCACATCTCATTGCCACGGTCTGCCCAGGAGATTGCCAACACCAAAGTGGGTTTCCATGCACTAGCTGGCATACCTGGTTGCATTGGTGCCATCGACTGCACCCATGTTGAATTGGTGGTCCCACATGCCATGGAGGTACCATACCGCAACCCTAAACTATTTCACTCAATCAACGTGCAAATGGTCTGCGACTCCAACAGGATCTTCCCACATTGTTGTGCCCGATTCCCCGGATCAACGCATGATTCAATGGTCCTTCCGAACTCCACAATACCACGCTACATGGAGCGACATGCAGGCCCAAGATCCTGCCTACTCGGTGAGTCTAATGTCATGAGCATGGAAATGCGAAGTGTGTAGGTGATCGACGTACCAATGCATATTGCACCTGGCAGAAAGGGGGGTGGATGATGCATACGTCACATGGCTGCGACTAGCAGTAGCCAGATCATACCCTGAGGCAGCACTCACGTCATCTGACAACAGTATACATGATGCCTGATCTAATCAGCCCTAACATGTGAATGAAAGTGTACCCCAACCATGACACAACCATCTGCAAGTGCATTGTACGAAATGTGACCACATTGACTCCAAAGGAACGCACCTACATGCACGTCACCAAACACCATCAACTGAAAGGCCTGTCCCCCATAACTGCGCACAAAGGAGGCACATGTCGGACAGGAACATCAATGCACCACTACACAGACAGCAAGACCCACAAACTCCCCCCATTGACACCAGTATTGTTCCCTGGGGTCATAATGAGCCAGACAGCAATGTTGCAATCATGTGAGCATTGACCTCACAGGACACGTGCCAGGTCACATAAAGTAATGGCCTGAACGGACACAGTGGATGGGCACTCACAAGGCAATTGTCCCCCTGCATTGTGTCTTGGCAAGCACAACAGTACATGAGAGCCATGAACATATACCGGTTGCATAGTGTGAATCCATTAGCACAACTAAATCTGGTGCAAAGTAACAGTTGAATGCAAGGCATGGTGGCGCGTCATGTTCAGAAAACAATCTCATTCCTGACACATACATTGTTGCCCATTTACAGGTGATGCAGGCTATCCCCTGAAGAGGTGGCTCCTTACACCAGTCCGGAACCCACAGAACCAGCATGAGGAGGACTTCAACCGTGCCCATGCACGTACCCGTGTGGTGATAGAGCAAGCCTTTGGCCTACTGAAGGCACGTTTCCGCTGCCTCAGCAGGTCTGGCAGGGCACTCCTGTACCGCCATGAGAAGGTTGCGAAAATCGTCATGGCATGTGTCATGCTACATAATATGTGCGTCAGACGTAACGTGCCTCTGCCCCCTAACGCAGAACTGCAACCACCTGATGATGAGGATGATGAGGGTGGGGATGGGGCAGCACCTCAAGGAGGCAGCGATGCACAGGAGGGCCGTGAAATGCGTCAGAATCTCATTGACCAATGCTTCTAGCACACACTGCGTGTGCGTGTAACATGTGGACGGCACTTGGGGCACTGTGTGTGTCTGGTATATGCACACTGTAGACTGTACAACAATAAAGCACACATACACAATGAGCAATGTCCACACATTTGGTTTGTGATAAACGTAAAAGTGTATTGTGCTCCTGAAAAGATATGACACACCCAATCCCCCCTCCCCCCTGAACACCCCAACACACCCAATCCCCCCTCCCCCCTGAACACCCCAACACTCCAAATCCCCCCTCCCCCCTGAACACCCCAACACACCCAATCCCTCCTCCCGCTCCCCCCAGAAATCCCTGCAAAGGAGTGCCAGTGCCTGTGGTGAAGTGGGTAATGTTTTAGTGGTCCACTGTGCGGGCACTATTGCCAGCCCCCTGTCCCGGAACCTGGGGCCCCCCTGCCTGTACTCCTCCGGGTCCTGGATGACCTGCGGACGGGGCTGGATGGGGCCGAACTTGCAGCTGAGGAGGTACCGGGCTGCTCGGTACGCCGTGTGTCCATGATTGTCCGTATCAGTTCACTAATCATATTCCGCACTGCGGCTAGTTCCGTGCATATGTTCGTGCTTGCTGATTGGATGGCTGCCATGATGCTGTCAGCACACCTCTCCATGCCTGAACTGGCACCTCCACAATCAGCAACATGCTGCGTTAGGATTGACGCCAGTTGTTCTTGCCTCGCTGATATTTGGTCCAGCACCTGGCTGTAATCAGGCACAATGGGGGTTGCAATTGCAGGCCCAATAGGACTACTCCCCTCCTCCCCTACTCCCACTGGGCTTGGAGTGGCTGGCCATGAACCTCCAGGGGATTGCCCCTGTGTGTCCTGTCCATGCAGGCTACATGGGGACAGGTGTGGGGAGGTAAGTTGGGTGTGGTGGGGACCTTCCATGTCATCATCCCCATTCGCCACATCGCTGTCGGAACAGGCTGCGATGGCTGCAGTCTCCCCGACTGTACTGCTCCCCGCAGACACGATCCCCTCAGTGGGCAGCAGTGGTTGTGGGTCTGCTGTGGGTGCCATCATGTCCCTTTCCTCGGGGGGAATTGCTGCCCTGGGCTGTTCGGCAACAGGAATATTGGCCTGCTGTGGGTTGGCCATGGGTCCAGCAGAGGTGGATGGTTGGTGGCCTCTTCCCTCTGTCCTGGTCTTCTTGGCTGGGGTGGTGCCACTCTCGTCCCTGCTGGTGTCCGAGTGTGAGCCTGTGGTGGAGCAGAGGAGGGAAAGTGTTATTGATGGTTCAGCAGACATTGAGCAGGCATTGTGATGAGTGCCATGGTTTAGATGGATAGCTGGTGGACTTTGTAGGCCGTGACATACAGGTTGTCTCCCTTTTGGGTGGGTTGAGCATGCAGGAATGTGTGTGCCTGCTGTAGAGTGTACATGCTGCATGTGTGCAGGGTGTGGGTCTTCTGCTGATGTGTTGCGTTTGCCATATGGGGCGACATTGTGATTCCCATGTAAGTGTGATTCAGGGTGTTTTGCAAGGCTGATTTGGAGGCACCTACCTGTGTCTCCTGATGTCGGGGCTCCTCTCTCCATTCCGCCGACGCCCTCGATGCACTCTATGCCGATCAATGAGGCACATGTCTCCTCCCATCGCTGCATCTTCAGTGGGGAGTCTGCTCCACCGCCAGTTGCCAGTCCCAGGTTGCGGTTTGCTGACAGTATGCCCCTTACTCGGAGCCGGAGGTCATCCCACCTTTTGCGGCACTGTCTGGCGGTGCGTGGGGTGGTACCTACCGCACTGACGCGTTGTGCCACGAGTTCCCATACTGCTTTTTTTCTGGGCTATGGCTGGTCTCGTCATCTCTGATGAGAAGACGACATCTGCCTTCTCCTGCAGCGTTTCTGCCAGCATAGTCAGTTCTTCGCGACTGAAGCGGTCCTGCCGCTGCCTGTCGCAGGCTTTTTTAACAACTTTTGGCATGGTTAGGTGAGAAAATGGGTGGGTAATGGGATTCACAGGGTTTCAGGGTCGGATGTAGTGTGGTTGGGTGGGATGGCAATGGATTGTGTTTTTAAAAAATGGCCGCTGTGCTCTTTCCCGTTCCACCGCAATGACGCTACTTCCGGTTCTGCTTATTTGCGGTGACCGCTAATTACGGGGCCCGCTAATTACGGGGCCCGCTTATTACGGTCGCCGCTATGATGGGTGGCAGTAGGTCACCCAGCGCGGCATTCAATGCCGGTAAGGGCTGTTTACGCCATGGCGTAGTTTACATTACCGCCATGGCGTAATGCTCGTGCGCGATGGGTCGGAATATGGCGCTCTTTACGCCATCGGTCCATGGCGTAAACGATGATTACGCCATGGCGGTAATGTAGCTTACTTACCGCCAGGGTCGTAATGAGGGCCTTTGTCTCTATTTTGATTTCGAGATCTAAAAAAGGAATACTTTTTGTGTTATGGCACATGGTAAACTTGATGTGGGTGTTGCATTGATTTAGCCATTCTTGAAAATCCAGTAGGAGTGGGATTGGACCTCTCCATATTAGAAAGCAGTCATCAATGTACCTATGCCATGCGATGATGTTTGTTTTGAAAGGATTATCGGTGTGGTAGATGGACTTGGTCTCTACAGAATCCATATATAAATTGGCAATATCTGGGGCAAATGTTGCGCCCATACTGGTCCCGTGTCTTTGGTTGTAAAAACAATCTCTACAGATGAAATAGTTCTCCATTAGTGCCAATCTTGCGCACTCAAGGATAAAGGAGGTAGGAACAGTCTTATTATTCATGTTTCGTTGGTTTAGATATTGTTCCAAAACCTGTAGACATTCGAGCTGCGGAATACTAGTATACAGGGCAACGACATCTAGTGTTGCTAAAATGTCTCCTGGTTTTGTAGTTATACTTTCTACGATCTTTATCATGCTCGTCGTGTCTTTTACATACGATTTCATGCGTGATACAAAGGGTCTGAGAAACCAGTCGACATAGACCGACAAAGGTTCAAGGATTGAGTCTATGGCCGAGACAATAGGTCTTCCTGGGGGTGTTGTGCTATTTTTGTGTACTTTTGGGAGTAGGTAGAAGGCTGGAATGGTTGGATTGATGTTAATCAGAAAACGCTTCTCATCATAGTCTATCCACCCTTCGGCTTCTGCATGTGACATCAGACTCGATATTTCTTCTTTTAGGCGTGATGTCGGGTCCCCTTGTAGTAGTTTGTAAAATTTTTGATCTTGTAAATGTAGGTTAATTTCCTCATTGTATGCGATTTGTTCCATAAGACTATTCCTCCTCCTTTATCTGCGGAGGAGGCCATTGAGTCTCTGACATGTCCTGTTCACTTGTGGGTGATATGCAGAAGAGAACTTATGCTTCATACTTTTAAAAAAAAACTTATTTGTTTGAATAGCTCATTGACAAAATGTGGCCCATTATCTGTTCTTAATACTTCACACACACCCCAACCCGGAAATACTTTGCACACTAAATATTTTGCTGCCTGAGTGGCATCAGGGTGTGTACACAGACCCGCTTTGATCCACCTAGAAAAGAGACACACCACCACTAATAGATACCAATATCCATTACATGTCTGCAGCATATCAACATAGTCGATATGTAAATGCTGAAACTGAACATTCGGTCAAGGTATTACTCCTCTAATCATTCTTAGTGTATACCCAGCAGTAAACGTTTGATACATATACACAACATAGCATGGGCTATGTTAACACAGTAGGAAGCAAGATAAATTAAGTTGCTACTGTGTTTTGGTGTTTCAAGCATTTGTGAACTTGATTCTTTGAAGTGGAATATTTTTTTATCATTGTATACTGCTATGTTGTGTATATGTGTTTTTTAAATGTTTTTTGATACTTGTGCTTGAATAAATTAATGAATTAAAATATAATATTTTAGGAAACATCATGTGTGCTATCAATTACACAATGTGCAGCCCACATTTGCTAAGTGGTCACGTTAAGATACTTGGTATCAAAGGGTATAATATGTTGTGTTATTTATAATCTATGCATCCCTTCCTTTGGTTGAATATATGTAAACTCATATCCACCTTGGTCCATCGGGCACAGATTATTTACATGTAATGTACCCATTGTTTCCTGCCTGCCTATTCCTTCTCCGCTTGTCAATACCGCCCCTTCTAAGCACATTTTAACAACATTTTCTGAACTAACTTGGCTTCCTCAATCTTTCTATTCTCATCTTTCTTCTTGTTCCTTTCTTGTAATAACCGGCAATGGTGTACTATTGTCAACTGTATCCCAGCCCATGGCTTCGCTTCCATCCCCACTTGTTTTTCATCTGCCTCTGTACTGGCTCAGGCAACCCCTCACAGAAAATGTGGTCAAATAATGCCAATGTCTTTTCCCATGGCTCTCGAGTTTCAGGCTGTCATTTCTCCTGAATATCTTGAATATAAGCAATAGGGTCTTCGTCTTCCTTCATTTTGCGTGTCATAATTGCACCCCTATCCGATGTATCGGGATATTGTACCCTGAGAGCCCTCCAAATGTCTGCTCTACAATTATTAAACAGCGCTCCATCATGTGCTGTGTTTTGTGCAGACACGCTTGAATATCCAGCTCTCCTCCACATGGCATGAGCCCTCTCTCCAAGAATGGCTGCCAGGAGACATTTTATGTCCCCTATGGCCAGTGTATTTCCTCCTGTCATTTTCTCTAATTCCTATATCCATTTTCCAGTCCCCGAAGTCAAACTAAGGAGCTTGCATTTTAAGTTATCCTTATCCATTTGTGGCCATGGAATGTATTGTGGTCTTGCCCCCCCTTCTCTAACAAGGGGAACTGTGTGAACCCCATCCCATAGTTGAATCCCACTATTAGTGTATCCATGGCAGGGATAATCATCCCTGTCTTTCTCCTTGTAGGTAATGACCTTAACCTGCTTACATATTGTGGAGACTCTCCCTTCTCACTATGTGATCGTCCTCGGGGACGCTCAGCATATCCTATGGGATCTGGTGTTCTATCTTTAGGTTGTTCCTGGTCCGACCATCTCACTTCCTTATCCATTTGCAGGCTTCCTTCAGGGGCGCACACACTCCCTCCTTCTGCCCCAAGACTGGACTCTGACGTCGTCTGACATGTCTAGGCCCCAGCTAGTGTGACTATCATCCCGCTCACCCTTGTCTAAGTTCCGTCTGTTCAAAGATAATGCCCGACGTTCATCAATGAACATGTTTCCCTCCTCACTTCATGATTTAGTTAATGGGAATCGATCATCATTCCCTCGATCTCCATACTGGCTATCTCGTCTTAACTGTTGATAGACCTTATCGATCCTTTCTCCAATGCTTTCCTCATCAAATCTTTCTTCTTCTACTGCTACTCTAGGTACTACTGGCATCACCTCCTTTATCAGAAAAATCTCTTCCACTCTGTCTCATCTTATTTCTTGGCTCAGCCTCATTTGTTCTTTACGGATGAAACTGGCATCAAAACCTTGCTGTCTGCTTTTTTGTTCTATTTTTTCATTTACTTCCCTTTGCTTTTTTGCATCCCTTCTAATTCTTTCTTCCTCTTCACTTCGTTCCTCTCCTCTCCTTACTCCTTCCTTTCTTTCCTTTTCTTCCCTTCATCTCTGTAATCCTTTGTCCCTTAGTCTTATTGCTTCTTCCTCCTTTCCCTTTCTTTCCTTTCTGTACCTTTCTTCTATCACTCTTTGTCTATTGTCGTACATTTTCTGTTTTCTGCCCGCTCTTCAGTTTTATCTTGTGCCTCCAGATATATCTGCTCTCGTCTCTCCCTACTTTTCCTTCTCTGCTCATCCTCTAATCAATCTTTTCTCTTGTTCCTTATTCTGCCTTTCTTGTTCATCCTTATCTTCTCTTTGCCTTACTTCTTCAATACTTTTCCCATTTATCTTGAGAAATATCTGTCCTCCCATCCATTCATTTTGTACAAGCGCTGTCTCATCAGCCTTACCTTTTTCTACTTTCCATCTCTTTAGCTCCCTGTCTATTTCTGTCAACAAATTCAACCGATCTCTTCTTCCTTCCTTGTCTTGTATGAATGAAAAAATATCTTCCTTTCTTTTATTCTCTTCCAGGCTATTGTCACTACTGTAAGTAGGAGGTTCATATATCGGATTGCTAGTCCCCATTTGCTGCTCTTAATTCCTTTAAAGGATACACTCCTATCTCTTCCGTAGCAACACTCTTTGCTTCAGGCAAGGTAAAGGGAGCTGAGGGCTCAAAGCCTTCCTCCTTATGCTGATTAAGCATGCACTCCTCAGGTGGCGGGTTTTCTCGTTTCTCTTGATACATTTTCCAAAGTTTTAAAATTGCTCAGCTTGTCTCTAATTTCTTTCCTGTGTACTCAGCGTGCAAGTAGTGGTCATGTGTTCCAATACCGCTCTTGACAATGATTCCCCTTGTGGCCATGGAATGAACATTTTATCTGCTGTGCCCTTTACCCATTCTGCACTGTACTGTACTGTTGGAGCTTGGGCATATGTTTTGCTAGTGTCTTGCATAGGTGCATGAGAGGAGTATCCCCCATAATGACAAGTCTCAATTGACTATCAATACCTACCAGATCATTAAATAAACCTTTTACCTTGACATAAATCACTATTTTCAAAATGTTAAAACAACCAATATGAGCAAGCACCAACAAGCGCTGCTCAATCCTCTCATTTCACTGCCCTGTCTATTCTTTTGATCAGCGCCAATCGTTTTACTACACTTTATCTTTACTCACTGTTACTTTTTCAACTTTTCACAATTTCTATTGCTCCTCGATATTTTACTCAGCAAACAACATTTAGACTAGTCAGACATTATATTTTATAAAACACTGTGATCACCTCTTCCCTAGCCTTTACTTTTTACCTTGTATAGGGTTTGAGACATTACCTTACATGGTCCCAACATGTGCATTTTATATTTCTCTCTACCCCCATTGGGGTTTGAAATGTCTCCTTCTAATTCCCTTGAATTAGGACTCCAAGGCGGTATCTCTTTATCTTCACAACATTTCCCTGTTACTCAAAATTATCACAATCCCGTCCCTTTCTTTGCCATTCCCCTTGGTCTACTTACCATTCGTTGATCGACTCGAAGCCTTCGGTATCGACTCCTCCTCCAATCCAACCACTTCACATTCCATCCGCACAGCACCCATGGATCCCAGGCAGAGATTTCTTCAAAGGGGGACCTTTTCACCGTCTCAGTTCTTCTTGCAAGTTTAATTCTATTCGGTGGCTCTCCACAGGAAACTCCACGTTCTTCCAGATAAAGGTAGATGATGCCCGATCATCCGGAAATCTGGAGCTGAACTAGTTTTAAACCATCCACACCGCTACCACGTGTGTTTAGGGCCCTTTAGGAACGTGCATATGTAAAGGATGGGATCACACAGAATAACTCAAAATCCAAACAACCGAACCAACTCAGGAAGATGGCAAAGTACTGTTTTATTAACAATTATCTAAAACAGGCAGTTTGCCACAACATCAACCGATGTACACTCAGGTTCTCTCAGCGATCTTCACACAAATCATAGCATTTATATTAAAAATACATCAGAGGTGATGTCATACTATGTGGCAATAATGGAAAACCTATTAAGGGTCGGGATTGTCTTAAGGGGAACATCTAAATATATTTTCTATAGGAATTAGGATTGTGATTGGCTGCCCACTGTCAGGTGGACAACATATGCCTACCTCTAAAACATGTCATCTTCAGAAACCTTAGATATGCGGTTTCTCATTGGTTTTCAAACTATAAGGTCCTTTGATATATAGACCACTACAATAGGTTGGCACGCTTGTCCCAGGTCTGGAACATTTGGTTCACTTAGCAGCACGTAAGCCCAGACCCAGGAGCATGGAGATGGGGCAAGAAACGACCTCCCCACCCAATTAGCCCAGCATCTCTCATCACCCATGCCTTCTGCCATGAAGATTGTCTTGGCCTCGCAAAAGTATCCTTGTCTTTCGAATACATGGGAGTGAGAGTGCTCATTATCATGTTCTGGAACTCCAAGTCCGAACTCTGTTTTCATCCTTGGCTCACGTAACAGGAGACCATGATTTGGTCGATTTTGCAGCTTTTGAATGCTTTAAATGAATTAAACTTGACACTCTTGGTGGTCTTTCTTTGCACCTTAACAAGGGATGATTCATTCTTCGCACATTCGCTCCTTTCCTGAATATATAGCTCACATTGGCTGCTTCAGTCTTGACTCCAGGCCAGACACCTCGCCATGCAGCTCCACGATTCAGCTTATTCTTGCTGCGACATAGTTTTCCTTTATTACCTGTGAATTGAAGTCAAAACTATGTTACTGAGCATGATTTAGAAAGAAGGCACAATTCAGGACCTTGGATGCTGGAGCATCAGAAAACTTGTTAATCCTTCACCCTTCGGACATTCTGAGAAGAAGCAGGAACACATCTGGATTCCTGCAGTCAATTGTAATAGGACACAGAGAGAAGAAAGCATAAGACACTTCACAAACATGAACATGAAAACATATATGTCAAATTCAAAATGTGGCATATCAGCCAGTATGTGGCCAGCCATTCCAAACCACTAGCGAGCAAGGCCCTAAAAGCTCAGCAGAAGAATAAGAGTCCTGCAGTAGAAGGAACAGCATCTGACAGGGAGCCTAGGCTGCCTGAAGGGTGTCACATGAAAATGAATTGGCTCAAAAGGATCCTGGTAAAGAACAAAGCATAACCAGACATTTAGACAAGAAGTCAAATATTTAAAAAGGAACAAGGGCTGTCAGGTGTTATGATGTGTTTATGTTGTCCTGTACCTGTTGGCCATCTATGAATGCTCTGAGAATTGGTGCTAGGAGTGATTGGCAGCTCAGTAGAATGTTGGTGAGTGTTGCTGTGTGTGAGTGTTCTGAGAGTGTCAGTTGGGCCTGAGCTCGGTATTCTAGAGAATGGCCAGTGGGAGGTCTGATCCATGTCTCTCTGTCCATGTGTGTAGCCAAGAGTAACAGGAACCCTGCAATGTAAATATGTAAATAGCACTTACCAGGTTTCCTACATCAAGTGGGCAAAAACAGAAAAAGAGGACCCAAGATTGGAGTCCTCCCATCCCCTGCACACTCTGGGGCTACGCAACAAAGGCGTAGTGTATTAAGACCACATTTTCAGTATTCTTATTAAAGAATCTTATAAATTGCCATGTCAAATATTGGTATTCCTTATTAAGATAAAGCGAGAGTACTATTAATGGTATTAAAAAATAGAGGCGAAGAATCTCCCTTTTATTCATAAATGGTAATAGAAGCAGAAGCAATCATGAAAGGCAATACATTGTCTACATAATCATAATTGACAGAGATTCCACTATGGATGGCATGACGCGTTTCGAGGTCAATCCTCTTCTTCAGAAGCCTCTTTGGAACTATTGTTGAGCATAGTATCTACATAGAGAAAGCAAAGAAAATATAGAGTTTGTTAGACATGGCTCCAGTAGGTTGGTAACTCATTCATTGTGAAATCACACATATAGTGTCTCTTACTATGTAGAGACATTCATCCATTTGACGTTATTACAGAAACCATGCAATTCTAGACCTCAATCTATTCTAATGCATGCCACATATGGTGAATAATCTATCATATAACTTTCAGGGAGTGTTATTGGGCCTCTGGTCACCGTAATTAGAGATGCTGTTTTATGTTACATGGAAAAAGTCCTAAATAGAAACATTCACAGTAATAGAGAAACACATGAATAATAATACCTCAATGGTTCAGTGGATTACTGATAGGTAGGTTCCGTGTCATGCGATGGACCAACAGTCACAGTACTGGTTGAATCTGATATATGATGTTGGTACACTACAAGGAATGTGACCAAAGACAATGGGCCTCATCAGGAGTTTCGAGGTAACCATGGCACTATTAGCGCCATGGCTGCCTCCAAATCCTTACCGACTCCGCCCTGGTGAATGGAGCTATTACCGCCCCATTCCAAGGTTGGTGGGGGCGGTAATTCCCCATTCACCAGGGCCCTTCCCCATTCCCATTGAGCCCCCATAGGGCTCAATGGGAATGGGGAAGGCGCTAATAATGGTACCGCAAATTGTTGTACCGTTATTAGCACCAAAGTCCCTTTACGGGTCCCGTCCTTAACGCCTGATAAAACCAGGCGTTAAGGGAGGACCTGCAAAGGGAACTCGTATTAGGGCGGTAAGGGATTACCGGTACCGGTGCCCTTACCGGTAACGGTAATCCCTTACCGCCCACCTCGTAATGAGGCTCATTGTATGAAACACAACATGTAAAGATTCAAAGAGAGTATGTGTTTAATTCATTCACTGGCTAGATGCGAGTCAATATATGGAGAATATACGATCCCCGAAGCGGAAACCTAGTGTAGGTGGTTTCACATCAACTGGCAGGTCTTTAGTAGTTAGTTCAGTAAGTGATCATAATATCGTCAAAAGAAAAATTGAACTGACAGGCATAATATCAGATCTGATGACTGTAGTGGAAAGTATTTGGTGGCTGATGCCAGGGAAATGTGACGAAAAGAATTGAATGAAGGTGGTTGAAGAGGGTGAATTTACATCAAATCAGAAAGTGCTGCATAGAGTGGCACAATATTCGTATCGACCCTATTAGGGAATCTGTTCATTGATCAAGCGTGGGGACCAGGTCCATTCTCGAGAATCCAAAAGGAGTTAAGCAAATATATTTTGTAATGGGGGAATGTTAAAGTATCCATATCTAGGTTAGTGTGACTATCTTGGCATATATAGTACATAAATAGATAATGGCACAAATAGGTGGACACTGAACGTAGGTTACTAACCTAATGACGACCAGTAGCAGAGCAAACAAGCCTCCTATGGCCTTGATTGTTTCCAGTCGGGCATATGTGTCTTCACAAAGCCGCGCGTGTACTGGCGAGCAGCATCCGGTGGTAATGAATAAGTAGTTCAATGCCGTGAACGTTCTCTGTGGGGAATAGGAGTGCCTATGTAACTACATTGATCATACGGAAAGTCTGGGGGCAAAGTGCGATAATAGAATCTGTAGCAGATGCACAGTCGTAGTGCATACCTGATATTCCTCGTATGCAGTGTGAGACGTGTTCCTCGGCCAGACCCATGTCCATGGAGACCGGGGGCCGTGTACACACAGTCATTTCTATAGTGGGCGTTACTCAGACTATGCGTGGGAAGTAACATGTAAAGAAAATGAAGAAAGGACTTCTGAAGTGATGTGTAATTGTGGCGGACATCTTTGACCGGATTGGTACCTAGTTTATCCAATGATGGTCTATATGGTATAGTACATTTTCCAAAGATCCAAGTTGGAATCACTTAAGTCTAATATCGCAATTCTGCTTTATGTATATATACGATGAATGTTCGTATCTAATATAGTAATTAACTTTTTACACGTTTTTGTCTATAGATTGACATCTTGTTTGCCATATAGATAAAGTGCGCCTGTTAGGGTTAATTCCTGCTGACAGTCAGGTGCTATCCAGATATATTGCTATCAAGATCCGCAATGTTGAGAGATCATCATTTCTGACGGAGGCCCGTATTTGTAGCAACAACTAATCGAGATGGTGTATATATTGAGCCCACTTGGGTGTATTTAAAAATACCTTCGATCACGTTGATGCCGATGTACTATGTTTCCACATTATTGATTCATCACATTATTAATTAATCAACATGTCTTATTGGGGTACTATCTTAGAAGTCTGCATGTACGTCGAAATAGAGACAGAGGTGTTTTGGAGTGACAGTCACTTATCGTACCATGGTTTAACATAGTCAAATTATTGATCGGTTGAGGAAATTACAATTTTTCAGCAGCTCATTATATTCCATAAGAACATGTATGTGTCATAATCTTTGGATATGCTATTCTACATTGTTCCACATTGTTCACTGAACAATCCGCTTCAAGGAGCTATTGTTCGTACATTCTAAGTTTAGGAACACATACAAGCATAGTTAACATAGTAGATTTCCAAGGTAGCTGTAACGCTCACCTGATTCCCGTAGAGGCGCCGGTCTTGACTAGGCGTATACCGTATCTGCAAAGGTGATGTGTAACACACGGCTGGCTCTTTGGGCTGGACCTCTGTGCACTGTATGTCTGACTTGAAGGGTAAGATGTCTGCAGATAGAAAATATGGGATTAAGGAACTGGGTTATTGAATGTCTCTCTCTTCTTCCCTTTCTCCTCTCCTGTAGAACCCCAAAGGGTAACGCTCTCACCTTAGGTAAGTGAACGCCGTGCTCTCCATCTGCCTCGAGGCAGGGTGCTGTAACCAGTTTCTTCACTGGATAAGGGGAGCAGGCCTCTTGACTTCAGAGGACTGCTGTCCGTCGTTTACTGCACGAACGGTAAGTTTCGAGTAATTCTAATGTCTTTAAAGTCTTTAGTAATGATGTTTCTTGTTTTGCAGGGTTCCGGCGATGGCGGATGACGGGCTGAAGTGAGTTGAAGATGGAGCCCGTGTGATGAATAGAAGCGCCTGGAAGCACGTAAGTAAGCGCTTGTTGCCTGCTTCACGATGCGCTCTAACTGTCTTTTTATTTTGCAGGTACAAGTTCGGAGCGGCTGCAGGGTGCCGGAATACCCACTGGGTTAGATGTGGAAAGGAGTAATGGCACGTGAGTATTAAAGTTCCCCAATGTCTTTAAACGCACCTTGTTTTGTCTTTCAGATGCGGGATGCAGCGCCGAAGGCCTCCGGAGCGTGCGAAGAGTTGGTAAGCTTTTGTCTTTCAGATGCCGTAATGCAGTGTGAAGACCTCCGGAGCGCACGAAGAGTAGGTAAGCCTTTGTCTTTCAGATGCCGGAATGCAGCGCGAGGCGTTGGTGACAGCCGATGGACCAGGTAAGTGAAGAGCTGTCACTGAAGACCGTAATGCTAACCTGTTCTTTCTTGTCTTTATAGGTGTTGCTGAAGACTGGATTCAGGATGGTAAGCCTTTTTCCTTAGGCCCAGGATCAGATGCAGAAGACACGATGAACGTTCTGCTGCAGAGGATGCAGAATAACGCAAAGCAAGATTCATCCATCGGGTGTGGTTTAAATAGCCTCCTGTAGTGCTTAGGTGTCTCCTTCCACAGCCACGCCTAGGTAAGAAAAGAGTTCCTGCTTTCCAGAAGAGTTCCAGTGTTCTGAATCTAGTGAGTGGCTCCTGCCCCACCCAACAGGAAAAGTAGTTCCAAACAGAAGAGGATCAGAGGCTCAACTGGCAGGCAAGTAAGCAGCATGGTCTGCTGCAGGTAAGTCCACCCAAGCATTATGAGCCCGGCGCTTCCAGCGCTGGGACTGGGCATATTTATGAGCCTGGTGCCACTGGCGCCAGGACTGGGTCCAAAAGGTCCCAATTGGGACTGGTTGGCACTCGGAACCTGGGTTATGGATCTGCTTCCAAGGGAGTTGGGAAAACCCTGACCTTTTGGAAGCGGAGATCATGACAGTAGCAGATACATATTATGTCATTTAAGAGATCACGTTCTTCATTGGTTAAAGAAATGGCTATTCCTGGACAACTCATTATATACTGTGGAGGAATGTCTACAACCTAGTGTTTGAAGATGGCACGTGATAAAAAGTTAAAGGTCTAAAATGTTAGTACTGTATAAGATAGCGATGTTCCTATATGAAACAGTTCAAAGATGTTTCCTCACTGAGGCCCATGGGGTGTTTGGTGTCCAAAAGGTATATCCAATACTTTTCTCTTTGAGACAAGAGCCTTGTGTAGTTGCCACCTCGTTGTGGTTTTCCTACAACTTCAATGACCTGAAATCTCAACTGTGCAATGTTATGTCTGGCCTCCATAAAGTGTCTTGCCACTGGTGATTTCTGGTTGTGGCACCATATGGTGGATTTATGCTCAGATATCCGTTCTTTCAATGATCTTGTCGTTTGTCCGATATATAGTTTACCGCATGGACATTTCAGAGCATATATAACGCCTGACGTTATGCAGGTTGCAAAGCATTTAATCTTTATTTTTTTTGCCCGTTGACGGGTGGGAGATGGTGCCTCCTTTAATCACATTATTACAGTTAATGCAATTAAGGAATGGGAAGGTCCCCATTTTTTTGGTTTGAAGGAACCTCTGTTTATCCTTGTTCGGTCTTTCTCTCTTCACAAGTCTGTCTCTAAGATTGCGCCCTCTTTTGAATGCCATCATTGGTGCTCTTGGAAAGAGTTCTCTTAGGTGTTCATCGCTCTGTAGTAAATTCAATGTACGTATGGACTTACTGATCTGAAAACTTTGTCTCGAATATTTTGAGATGTACATCAGAGGAGCGGAATTGTTCTTGGGTTTAAGCGTTAGATCTTTTTGTGTTAGATGGCTAGATCTCGTGTTGGCATCTTGTAGAATGTCATCTGGGTATCCTTGTCTTTCAAAATGTTCAATCAGTTGAGAGCATTCAACGTCCAAGCCGGCTGGGTCAGATATGATTCTCTTCAATCTCAATGGGCCTCATTACGACCCTGGCGCTAATGGTTTAACGGCGCCGTAAAGAGCGTCGGCGCCGTTAAACCATTAGCGCCTGATTAGCGCCTGATTAGCGCCTGATTACAAGGCCCCTTAGCGGGTTGGAGGCTTTAACGCCTGCTTTTTGCAGGCGTTAAGATCCAACCCGCTAAGGGACTTGGAGCTAATTACGGCAACCGTAATTTACGGTGCCGTAATTAGCGCCTTCCCCATCCCCATTATGCCCTATGGGGCAAAATGGGAATGGGGAAGGGCAAATGGTGAATGGGGAATTACCGCCCCGGCCAACCTTGTGATGGGGCGGTAATTCCGCCATCCACCATGCCGGAGACCGGCATGGACCATGGTGCTAGTAGCACCATGGTCCAGCGCCTGGGTCGTAATGAGGCCCAATATCTGGCTGTATGGAATAGTAAGTGACACTATATGTGTGATTTCACAATGAATGAGTTATCAACCTACTGGAGCCATGTCTAACAAAACTCTATATTTTATTTGCTTTCTCTATGTAGATACTATGCTCAACAATAGTTCCACATAGGCTTCTGAAGAAGAGGATTGACCTCGAAACGCGTCATGCCATCCATAGTGGAATCTCTGTCAATTATGATTATGTAGACAATGTATTGCCTTTCATGATTGCTTCTGCTTCTATTACCATTTATGAATAAAAGGGAGATTCTTCTCCTCTATTTTTTAATACCATTAATAGTACTCTCGCTTTATCTTAATAAGGAATACCAATATTTGACATGGCAACTTATAAGATTCTTTAATAAGAATACTGAATATTTGGTCTTAATACACTACGCCTTTGTTGCGTAGCCCCAGAGTGTGCATGGGAGGACTCCAATCTTGGGTCCTCTTTTTCTGTTTTTGCTCGCTATATGGTTTTTGTGCCAAAACCCTCCTTTCCTCCCCTGCACCTTGACAATATGTCTTGATAATATATCAAACTTTGGTGTGCACCCACTTTCCCGTCTTGTTCCTACATCAAGTGGCTCACAGTTTCTTTGTGCTTCGACTCCATTTATGCCCAACAGATCTCAACATCAGGCAAGTATTTCACGTTCAAATGTCCTAATGCTGTAACCCTCCATGGAGGAGAAAAACACAGCACTCAGAGTCACAGCATGATTTTGGCTCCAGCATGGAGTTACCCAGACCCACCATCAGAGACAGATACAAAAATATCATCCTGATTCCAAGATGACCGCCGTGCATTAGAGACATGTGCGGCAGGCTCCATCCCTGCAATCTTTTAATCAGCCCGTCTCCGAGGTGAGCGAAGCAGCCATCTACACCTCGCAACATTGAAGGAACATCACTGGGGGTTTGGAGGCTTTGTTAGCACCCCAGAGAGGGGTCACGTGACAGTAATGGGGTGCCGTCGGAGGCAGTGAGCTGGCCACACCCGGGCATCAGTCGGGAGTCCATGGCTTGTAGGTGGAATGCGGCTACCTGGCCCCACCCCCGCTGGAAAGAAGAGGTTGTCGTGCGCAGCAGCCGGTGCATCCAACCCCAGGGGCACGGAGGGAGACCCGCCCGAGACCTTGGGAACCCTCACAGGACGTCAACGCGGCACTCAACATTACGCCCCTCCCCCCACAGGGTACTCAACCAACCCTGCAGTGAGAACTGAGTCGAACAGCACATCAGGGAGAACAGGGGAAGGCTCCTCCCCTCCTAGTTCATCGGTGAACCGTGAAAGCCCCATGAGTGGTACAAAAGGTGCAATAAACTGAAGCAGTTTACCAACAGGAATGGCCTCTGCAGGGACCTGCAAGCACTGTTCAGGTGCACTTGGAGTAGCTCACTGAAGTTGCAGAGAAAGGAGACATGTGTCACTGTATGCTGCCAACCTAAGCGGAGAGGACTGTAAACTAGGTACTGGACACTCAATACCCTGGGGCCATTTCCAAAAGCGGCAGTGAGGGACGTGGAGCAGCTCTTCTCCTCCTGGAGATCTGACAACATACATTGATGGAGTAATAAGGTGAGACCAGCCTGGAAAGGCAGGAGGCACAGTAGTAATCTGGTGAAGTAGCTGAACATCTCAGGTGGGGACCTACACTAGCAGGGTAAATGTGAGCAGCGGCACAGGACATGCCTTCGCTACAGAAGACTTGTTATGCAAAGCACAATAAAGAAAGTGATTCCAGCAGGACGCTCTGGATACCGTGGCCCGACAGCAATGGCCGGAGCCAAGGAACATTTTGAAAGGTACTTCCAGGACTTCCAGGGGTTATTCAAAGCTACATTTCAGATGCAGTTCACTGCATTCACATCGGAAATTAAACAAATGGTCACGGAATTTAGTAAGGACTTGACAGAATTGGGTGAAAGAACAGAGGCAAATGAAAAGGCGATACAGGAACTGATTCAAGACAACACGCAATCGGACGAAATTATGGAACACTTGGCAAGAACAATGCATAACCTTAAAATACAGTGGGAAGACTTGGAAAACAGGTCACGAAGGGCAAACATTCACATCAAAAATCTTCCTGAGTCAGTCACAGATCCCGATTTAAAAGACGAAATCACCACCATATTCAGAGACCTTTTGGGTAATGAAGAGGAGGCCATTATTCCCCTGGATCGGGTTCACTGTGATGGCAGCATGTGGATTATACCCTCAAAAAGAACAAATCCTGAGGGCAGCAAGGCAAGCAAAACAGATCTCTTATAATGGATCAAACATACAATTATATCAGACCCTTTCTCCGCTTACCCCCCAAAAACGCAGGGAGATGCAAACAGTGGTGAAGACCCTACAAACAAGAAAGATAAATACAGATGGACTTTCCCATTTGGTGTTACCTTTACACTAGAGGGGAGACAACACAGGATAACCTCCCGGGAAGAAGGGATGGCATTGCTCAACATTGACGAAGAAGAAGGAGACACCTGTCGGAAGCCATGTGCAGAATCTCGACCTTCACTTGCAGCAACTCTGCAGGAATGGTCATTGATGGAACCAAGGGTCAGACACAGCAAAGGTCAGGGCGGAACCTGCTGGAATCCATGCCTTAAAGGCCAGAGGAAGACTCCCAAAAAATGACATTATGAATCAGTTGAGACGGAAGAACGGAGGTTACATGCCTTTCACCTGGGCAGGGACGAGTTCACCGACTTGGAATCGGGAGAGAGGAGGAGATGAGGTTTTTAGGATACCCTACCGTTACCACTGGAGAAAATGGTGTTCCACAGATGAGGGCCAGAGCCCAAAATCACATTAGGTACTGTGGTTCACACCAGGGAGGGGGTTGGAAGGTATGGGAATTCAAAGTTAGTTGCAGGGATGGAGGGCATCACAGAGGGGCAGGGTTGGGGTGAAAGTTGGGGGAAGGTGAATGGGCGGTGTCTACATGAGGTTGAGAAAGTTAAAGCAGTTGGGTCATGGTTCAGAAACTGGGCAGGAGGTTCTTGTTCTAAAGAGAAAGAGAAGGACATTCAAGTGTATATCGCTTAACATACAGGAGTTAAATACCCCAGTGAAACATAAGAAACTGGAGGGGTTATTAGCTCGACATTGTCTGGAAGTGGTGGCATTACAGGAGACCCACATAAGACAACAGGATAAACATAGATTTCGGTTATGGCACTACCCTAAAATCATACAAGCCAATGCACAGGGGAAGGTGGCGGGGGTATTGATAGCATTCAGGGTGGGCGTCCAAGTCAATATTAGTAAAACAAAGGTGGACAAAGCCGAGATTGTTACTTATTACGGCTGAATTAGAATCAACAACTCTCACATTGGCTTCAATTTATGCTCCTAATAGTGGTCAAGATGGATTCCTGAAAGCTATAATCAGTGACTTAAAGGCTTTTATTGTTGGTGAACGGTTAGTTTTAAGGGATTTCAATTTGGCTTGGTACCCCCAGCGTGATAGAAGTGTGAAGACTCAGTTTGGCCACTCCCCTCCTCCCAAGGGTTGCAGTTGAAAGTGGGGCAGCTGGCGATCTCTGATGTTTGGCTTACCTTGTAAGGGAATGAGACAGGGTTTACTCATTTTTCACATGTACATAAGTCTTTTTCATGCATCGATTACATTTGGTCCTCAACTACGTTATTAGGATATATTACGATGTGGAGATTCACCCAATAGCACTCTCGGACTATGCGCCATTAGAAATTGAACTCACTTTCCCTCGTGCAAATAGGGGTTTTGGTCCTAGGTCTGCCCCAATAATCTTTTTCAAGACCCTTTGGTCAGGGATAGACTTGGAGGAAAAATCTCTGAATTTTTCGAGTTAAACGCTACTGGCGAACTGTCAGTAAATACAATATGGGACGCGTTTAAAGTGACATTCCATAGGGAACTTATATCAAAGGGGGCTCTTAGATGTAAACAAAGAGGAGCAATAGAATTTGAGCTTGAGGAGGAATTGAAGCAGACGTTGAAAAAAATGGAAAAAGGATGCAGGGAAAGCTACCAGAAAAGCTTATAGAAATATACGGGGCAGGTTACAGCTTTTGCAAATGCAAAAAGCAGAGAAACGCTTACGGTATGCAAAACAAATGTTTTATGTAAAAGCAAACAAAGCAGACCATCTGTTGGAAAGACAGCTGAGGCAAAAAAAGGCATCCCAAACTATTGTGGGTATTAAAGAACCTTTGGGAGAACTAACCACAATGATCCCTCAGATTCTCACACAATGTGGGTCATTTTATTACAGACTTTATCACTCAGACACCCCAGACCCCACGGCACAAAGAGAATACCTGTACTCTCTCCTTCCTCCCTCTCAATCTGGCTTCCGCCCTAAACACTCCACTGAATCTGCTCTTACTTGTGTCCTTAACTCCCTTCTTACCTCTTGCTATGCTAAGCAATCCTCTATCCTCATCCTCCTCGACCTCTCTGCTGCTTTTGATACTGTTGATCACCACTTACTTCTCAATACTCTTTCCTCCTTTGGCTTCTAAGGCTCAGTCCTTAACTGGCTCTCCTCGTACCTTTCACACCGCTCATTCGTCGTCTCTTGGGGCAGATATACCTCCTCCACCTTCCCTGTGGACTACAGCGTTCCCCAAGGCTCCGTCCTCTGACCCTTCTTATTCTCTCTCTATACTTCACTTCTCGCTCCTCTCATCTCATCATTCGGTATTTCTCACCATTTCTACGCTGATGATACTCAGCTTTCCCTCTCCTCTCCTTCCTTCTCTCCTGACCTACATTGAAATCTCTCCTCCTGTCTCACTGCCATTAAAAATTGGATGTCCTCTTACTGTCTCTCTCTTAATACTGACAAGACTGAGGTATTATTCTTCCCTTCTAACACAATTCCACCTCCCTCTCCCCATCCCTCTATTCATTTTCCCCCTTCCAATCTTCCGATTTCCCCTCATGCCTGGAATCTAGGAATCTACTTTGACTCTTCCCTTTCCTTTGCTTACCATATTTCCCTCACTACTCGCACATGTCGCTATCATCTCTTTAATATCCATAAAGTCCGTTCTTCTCTCACTTTCCATGCTACCAAACTCTTAATCTCCTCCCTTATCTTTTCTCGCTTTTTCTACTGTTCTTCTCTCTTTTTCGGTCTCCCCTCCTCCCATCTCGCCTCCCTTAAATCCCTCTACCACTCTGCCATCCGTAACCTCTGTCTCTCGCCCCATGATTCCATCTCCAACTCACTTTCCAACCTTGGCTGGCTTCCTTTCCGTTCCCAACTTAAATTTCACTTCCTTTGTCTTGTCTTTAAATCTCTTCATGACCTTGCCCCTCCTTACCTCTCCTCTCTTCTCTCATTCTATACCCCCTCTCGCTCTCTTCATTCTGCAGATCTCTTCTTACTTTCCACCCCCCACCACCTTGCGCCTCCTCTCGTTTCTGCTCCTTTAAGCTCCTTGCCCCCCTACATTGGAACTCCCTTCCTTTCACTATCCGCTCCAATTCCACCTATTCCTCCTTCCGTTCCTCCTTGAAAGCACTCCGTCTCCACTCCCCTCCCTGACACCTTTTCTCTCTCCTTTCAATACCCTCTTCCTCGTCCCTCTATCTTCCCTGTCTCCCCATGATCTCCATCCTCCCTTCTAACTCCCACCACTCCCAACACTTTCTCCCTTTTTTCCGTCCCCTCCCCTCCATTCTTTTTCCTCCTCAAATGCAGATTGTTCTACATTTCTTTTCTGGTTTGTCTCAAATATACTGTCATTTCTTCTATGTTACATGTTTAATGTTCCTGTGTTGTTAAACTGTAAAGCGCTTTGGATTAAAGCGCTATATAAACAATAAAATACAAATACAAATACAAATAGGTGAGGCTCCTATCAATCACATCACCGCAACTGCTTATATTAGAATATGAGATTACAACAGAGGTATTGCAAGTAATTCAGAACCTCCCTCTGAACAAGTCACCTGGCCCCGATGGTTACTCAGCTATATTCTTTAAAACCTTTCTATCTGTATTGGACCTCAGACTGACAAAACTTCATTTAGGGAATCAGGACACATAACCCCTTCTATGGAAGAAGTCAAAATTATAATTTTTCCACAATCAAATAAAAACCTGAAAAATTGTGGCTGGTACCGCCCTATTGCCAAGATCAAGCTAGATGCTAAAATATACACACAAATATTAGGCAGCAGACTAGAGGATATTCTACCGCCCCTGATCCATCCCGATCAGGCTGTGTTTATCAAGCATCGGCAGACACATGTTAACATCAGAAGGGCATGTCATTTGATAGAGAAAATATCTAAGAAAGAACTGCCAGTGCTTTTTCCTTCTTTGGATGCCGAGAAAGCGTTTGACAGAGTAGAGTGGTCTTTGGACCTACTTTTATAGATATGATCAGGGTGAATTATAAAGATCCAAGAATCAGGCTGTCTGTGAACGGTCAGATGTCTGCACCAATTGCCCTATATCGTGGCAGTAAACAGGGTTGTCCAATGTCGCCTCTTCTGTTTGCTCGCCAAAATTAGACAATCCTCTCGGATCCAGGGGATTCCGTTTGGGAGTGACAACCTTAAAATTATGGCCTAAGCGGATGACATGCTAGTTACAGTTACCTATCGGTAGTATTCCTGCTGGCGGTTACGGAGGAGATAGAAGATTTTGGGCGGGTAGCAGGGCTAAAAATCCATAACACTAAATCTGAAATACTGTGTCTGTCTCTAACTCCAGACGAGGTGGCTCAGGTGACTGAAAAAACAGAATTTGCATGGGCCAAAGGCAAAATCAAACTGTTGGGTGTGTATTTCACAAATATGTTACAGATGTTATTCAATGCTAATTTCCCCCCCCCTTCTGGAAGATCTTGGCAGATTGCTCTCTAAATGGGGGCCACTTTCAGTCTCATGGCTAGGGCGAATTAATGCAGTGAAAATGTTGGTGCTGCCAATGGTGCTGTACCTTTTGCTGTCTCTTCCTATACCTATACCAAAATAATTCTTTTGCAAATTACAGGGGTTGATCTCTAAATTTATTTGGAACAATAGGACACCATAGATAGCAGTAAAAACTCTAATGACTCACATGAATCACATGACCAGAGGAGGCCTTAGTCTCCATGATTTCTTTAAATATTATCAGGCCACCCATTTAAGTGCAATACGCGACAGGCTGGCCATTGAGACAGAAAAAAAGTGGGTCTTAATGGAAAGGGCAGTCTGTGGACCCCGATTAGCAGATCTTCTCTGGCTCCCTAAGTCAGACCGCCCCCAAAATATGCACACTAGCCAAATGCACGCTTGGTTGAAAATATCTGGGATGCGGCAGTAGCACACCATCAAATTACAACTCATCCTTCGCCATTTACACCAATATTCGGAAACCCACAATTTACTCCAGGGTTGGAAAAGGGTCTTTTCCTAAGATGGACACAAGCTAAATGTACCAAACCTCGCGATATGTAACACAGTGGAGTCCCTAAACCCTTTGATCGGTTTAAAGGGGGGCTAGGTTTATTGGAGACAGACAGATTGCAATATGATAAGGTTCAACATTGCGGCCTGACACCCCCTCATAGGTTGGCGACAACTAGACAGCTCACACCCTTTGAGAAATTTTGTATCACAAATCCAGGGGACAAAGCCAGAGGTCGAAGTGGGCGGGAGCGGTCGGGAGCGGTGCTCCTATACTTTTTAATTTTAAGCTTCACTGTTCCTATACTTTTATTTTAAAAAGAAACCGTTCTGCAATGGTTTAGTTTTAAAATAAAAGTGTAGGAAGAAGTTGAAGCTTGCACTTCAGTGCACAGCACTGAAAATTCCCATAAACAGCAGGTGTGTTTGTTTGGGTGCTTGGATTGTGTTTCTGAGGGGGTGCATCAATTGGGTTTTGTGAGGAGCGGGGGCACGCCAGCAGGGAACATAGTTCCACTACTTTTTTTTGTACACTTCGACCACTGGACAAAGCACTTATTTCTAATCTATACTGGTTACTACAGGATAACCACCCCGAAGGGACCTTGTGATACATGCTGAACGGTTATCAAATCCGGGGGTCTCTCTCTCCAAGGAGGAATGGGAAACACTCTGGGTGGATATTCCTAAACTCACTCGCTCCATACAGATCAGGGAGGCATGGTATAAAGTTATGACACACTGGTATTGCCCCCCATATAGACTATACAAAATGAAAGCGTCCAATACAGATCTTTCCTGGCAGGATTGTGGTGGGCACGGTAGCTGGATACATTTGTGGCAAGACTGTCCTAGGCTGTGCGGTTACTGGGGGGCCTATAACAAATACATGACGCAAATGTTTGGAACTGGGGCCCATAGTAATATCAAAGAGAGTTTGTTGGGAATGGCAAATCAAAGATACTGGACCAGACATAAACGGAAAGCTTAAATGATTCTACGTGTGGCAGCCCTACTGGTGGTGGCCCAACATTGGAAAGTGAAGGAAGCACCACAATCCCACGACTGGTTCATAAAAATCGTGAATTTGTTACCTTGGAGTGGACTACCTATGCTATTCAGGGGGCAAGTGCATAATTTACAAAAGACTGGGAACCTGTTCTTTGATTTCTCGATGAAGACTATAATGTTTCCTTATGCCCACATAATCTACGGATTCTAAACATCCAATAATCTGCTGGCAATTTATACTTATGTATTTTTTTTTCTCAGCTCAGTTCGGAAGGAAGGGGGGCAGGTGGGGGAGATGTCTGAGGAGGGGGCATCGGTGTGAGGGGGGATGGGATTGCGGTGGGGAGGGAAGTGGGATTTCTTTTTTCTGGTTTATTGTAAAATTTGAAATGCCAATTAAAAAAAATATATATATATATCTTCCTTCTATAATGCAGTGTCATAAAGACATACATTGGTAAGCACCAATAGATGCACAGTTCTGCTTCACGGGCAATGAGGCTTTACAGGCACTCGGCGCAGAGAGTAACAGAAAGCAATCCTTTACTGAGAGCAGAACATTAACTAAAACCAAGTGATCCAGCTCAGAGCCCACCCCCTCAAAGTGCTTTATGAATGAGCACTTTATGAACTTCCCTTTCACCTGTGGATGTATTGAGAATTTTAGTCAGGATTTTGTACTTACCGCCAGTTTTCCATTGCTTCCTTTCGTAAATTAGTAGTAGTGCTGTTTGTATTGTCTCGTCTGGCGTCTCCAGCCCATTATTGATCCTACACGGGTAGTCCTCCATGGTTCACGGAGTTGTCCCTTGAGGTTTCTTCTCTCTCCTCTTTGGTTGCTTCACTGAAGAGGTGAGTCCAGGCATCAAACAAGTCCACAAATGTGTTTTCTCCCCTTTTCACCAGGCAGTGTCACTTGTGCAAACAGTTGCAGCTGGGCCTCTCACCAGTTTCACTTAAAAGGTCCCTTCTCATAGGTCAAGGCCTTTGGTTCAAACAGTCTCTGCCTGGGTCTCTCCCTAGCGTCATTTGGAGTATAGTCACTCCATTGAATGATGTCTTAGTGGGTGAATGGTCTTCCCGAATGGCCACTTGCTGGATAATATCAACAAGAAAACCTAGGTACCATTGTAGCATGACTAGGTTCCCATGGAGCAAGCTCCATTGCATCACCCAGTAGTGAAGTAGGCCTGGAAGGTGTCTAGATGCCAAATTGGGTTCTGCTCACCCCCTTGCATTGTCTTGAACCTAGCATCTCCGAAGGCCCATCTCCCTACCCTCCTTGCCGAGCCGATGCTGACACGTTCCTATGAGTCTGGCACTCGGCCTCATCTTCAGCCCTCAAGCTGGCTGTTGTCTAAACTCCTCAACTTTCCTCCAAATGCTCATTCCTCCTCCTGCTTCTCCAAGATAATAAACAGCCTTGTGTTGTCTTACTTTCTGTCTGGCGCTCTCCATATTCCTCCAAAGGACTTCCCAGCACCCCCCTTTCTCACTTTCTAGTTCTTCTTCTTTCCAACAGCCTCTCCTCTTACCCTTCAACTTATCTGCTGTCATATCTTCAGTATTTTTTCATTTTTACCTTTCTTCACCTCCTCCAACTCCTTCTGCGTCCTTTCCTCCTCTTTGCTCTCAGATTTCTTCACCCTCTTTGGTTGTCTCCCCTGTTTCTTTCACCCATCCTTCCCCTTTACCTCCTAACAGACAGCCAACTCCTCCAGCACCACCAACACCTCCTGCACCACCAACTCCTCCAACACCACAATGCCTCTTGCATCATCACTGCCTTCTATACCCCTAAGTCCTCCAGCACTTCCAACTCACCCTACACCTTAAACACCTCCTTCGCCTCAAATGCCTCTGCCCCTCCACTTTCTGCTCCACTACTTCCGTCTGCCACATTACTCCTTTGCCTGTGGTATTTTCTTAGCATTTCTTTTACTCCCTCTTTGTTTTCAGGGATTAGTTGCGCCTAAGTGGCTTTTACCAACCTCTCTTCCAATGGCATCTGAACCTCTACGTGGCAAGTGCCCCATCTTGGATGTTTCAGGAATGAGGATACGCACTGGGATGCACACGCCTGGCTCCATGAGTGGGGGCTTCAGGTGCCGCAGATGCTCCCTGGTCCTCGTCTTTTCTTCTGCGGTAGCTGTGAGTCTGATTATGCCAAATGTTACTTCTGTATGCTTGAGAATATTGTTAACAGGGGTCAGGAACTGCCGGGCCAGGCTGACATGAACTGTGGATTTCCAAAGAATGTTCTGACTATAATTCCTTAAAGACCAGTACTGGCAGCATGAGCCATCTGATAGTCCTCTGCCCCAGGCCCATAGTTTTGGGGAGACCAGGGATCCTCCTCATACCATGTCTGGGCACCACTTCATGCAGGAACAGATGGGGCATGGACCCCTGATTGACACACACACTAACCTGAAGGTTCAAGGAGAAATACTTTATTTATTGGATATTTGTAAGGCACCTATACAACATATGGTGTTTGTAACTTAGGAAGTGTCCAGCCACCCTATCAAGACCTTATCAGGGACACTGGAGCAAAGCTAACCATGTAGTAATATGCTGCAAGTCACAGCCTAGAAACCCTGATGGGAAAGAGTCTGAACACAAAGGCTAGAACATTAACATTTCACTAATTAAGGAATAATGAGGACAATAATTAATTACCTTGGTACAATTAAAGCCTGAAGTTATGTGCAACAGTGAACTGTTACAAAATCCACTCTTGGACCAAGATATCAAACAACTAGAGAATGTCTTCCCATAGCCCAAGAGGGAGACCCCTACAAACAGTAACAGAGCTTCAGAACTTTCCTTCAAAACCTTGATCAGGATAGTGGTTTAAGAGAAACAGGTCCAAATCCTAAAACATCAAACAATAAAAAGAACAAGGTCTGGCTAACAGGAAGATGTACCATGTGATACATGCACACATATGATCAGCGAGGTTAAACATGTGATCAGGCTTATGCCATCGGGAGAATGACTGCCATCAAACCTTAAAACCAGTAACTATGCAGACTGTGGGACAAATACCCCTCTGAAAGTCCTGAAGGGAAGCATTTGAACATCAATAACTGCAACTAAAAGTCTGAGTGTTTTGAAAAAGTCTCCTGTTTCTCCCTTATTTGGGTCTTGTTATGTTATGTTAATGAAATTTGTACAGCGCACGGTCACCAGGGGGTATCATCCAAAACCAATAGAAGACTAGAACAAAAGTTTTTTAGCGCTTTCCTGAACGCCAAGTGATTAGACATGTTTTTTACTGTCAATGGTAGATCATTCCAGATTTGCGTGGCAACCATTGAAAAAGCCCGTCCCCCAATGCGTGACCGACAAAAAGTCGGCACCAATAGCAAACCGGCCGATGCCGAGCGCAAAGGGCAGGTGGGAAGATATCGGGTACATTCGGACTGGAGATACTCTGCCGCCTGTCCATGTAGCACCCGATGAACAATTCAAAGTGACTTAAACTTAATCCTTTGTGTGACTGCAAGCCAGTGAAGGGCACGCAGCACGGGAAGAATATGGGCCCCATAAGGAGACCCTGTTGCCACCTGGGCGGCCAGGTTTTGAAGGCGCTGAAGCCATTGGAGCATACCCTTGGGCTGTGCAAGATATAAGGAATTGAAATAATCCAATCTGCTTAGCACCAAGGCTGCAACCACTGGGGGCAGAGCATAACCAGTAACATAGGAAGCACTGTTTTAGTGTTTTACACACTGCAGGTATGTGGTCATTCATGCAAAGAGAGACTGAGAGAATAACTCCCAGACTCTTCACCTTGGTCACAGGAAGAGGAAGAGCACCAAGGGACGAGGGCCAAAAAGAGGACACCCAAAGTGTTGGATTGGGGGGGCACCTACCACTATCACCTCTGTCATGTCCCCATTCAACCTCAAACAATTACAGCTCATCCACTCACCCACCGCAGTCAGACACTGATGGAAGCACAATGACACCTCTGTCCGATCAAGATCTAACCGTATCAGGAACTGAGTGTCGTCGGCATAAGAGTAGCATCTGTGCTGAGGGAGTGGATGATACAGATCAAAGGCCAGATGTAAATGTTGAGGAGAATGGGTGACAAGGCAGACCCCTGAAGAGCCCCACAGGTCAGGTGGCAGGAGCCAGAAAGAAAGGAAGCAAGAGAAAGCACCTGTGTACGATCATCCAAAAATGATGAGAACCAGGCTAACACCTAACCCGAGATACCAATCTGAGTCAGGCAAGTAAGCCAGGTGGGGTGGTCTATGGTGTCAAACCTCACTGACAGATCTAAAAGAATCAGTGTGCCGAGCCCACCCACTTCAGCCAGTCTGGCCATGTCATCCAAGACCGAAACAAGTACACTTTCGGTGCCTCGACTAGGCCTGAAGCCCGATTGGGCAGGGTCAAGAAGTTTAAGATTCCAGAAAGGAGGACAGGAGAGGAGAAACCAAAGATTCCCAAACCATCTTAGAAACCGTAAAAGAGACCGGACGGAAATTGGAAAGGAGAGTCTTGTACCTTTGCATTGAAAAACAGGAGTCCCAAGCTTCCCTAACCAGGCTTGTTGCTGTTATAAAACAAAAACTCACATACTGTGGCAAAATGTAGACGTACTGGTATACAGGGCCATACTGTAATGCAGAGGCTTCATTTTTCTCATAAACTGAAAAGAAAGACTCACACAGAATAGCAGAGAGAACTGAAAACTTTACACTTCCGGGAATTCCTTAGTAGGACTTATGTATGTTTGCTCTCAGTTGTACCACCACTCCAGACCCCTCGTAAACTGCCTACCAATTCCTTGAACTCTCTCGCAGAGCTCCATTGCTCTCGAACTAGGTTTGTGAACTAAAAAACAACATAAATACAAAATAAAATACAATTCCATAATACTGATGCAAAAAAAAAAACAAGTTACACCTAACATATTCAGCCAGATGCTGGAGACCTAGGCCTTGTACAGTTCTTGTCCTCAACATTTTTAACATCATCAGACACACAATGCGCCCTTTTCTGCGGCATGATGTCCTTTGTCTCAGCCAGCAGCCTCTGACACAGTTATTCCTTTTGTCCCTTGTTGCCAATGGACCTAAAGACAAACTAACACCAGAATTGTGAGCAGATTGTGACCCCATCCCCCTGCTCCCAGCCCTTTAAAGAACCCCTTTTGAATTCTACATTCCTTCAATGTGCATTGTAAGCCATAAACTACTTCACACGCTATACTGTTCACTTTCCTGGCACTGTGCAATTCCAAAAATCATTGCCCCACGGGTGAGCTCCAATCTGAGGGAGCTTTTTCTGCAATTTAGCAAAAGCTTGTGACTTTTGGAATTTCCCTCCAGCAGTCGGCCATCTACTACCACACTGGGCTAGAAGTGCACACACAAAGAACATAATCAAGTATGGGTGAGCCCTGTGGGGTGTTGGATAGTATCCTGTAAGAGGTGGGAGTGCTGTACTCTACAGTGCACTGTATATGTGTGTGAAAAGTCCAGTGTTTTGTGTGGTTTTTGCATGGTTCTGAAAACTACTGTACTCTAGGTACCCGAGTGAGACCACTGACTGCCTACTCACGGAGGATGACGAAAGAACTACGTCTCGCCTGAAATCTCTGCTTTCTTCAATTGACAGGATACAAATTACAATCAATCATTTTCCAGGCTAAGATAGGTCTGAGTTCGAAATTGCGGACTGTGTGAAGAAGTTGTTATCTAGATTAAAGTAAGGGTATTTTTTGGGGGGAAGGGGGGAAGTTGTAGGGTCCTCATGCCCTGAGAGTTGGTTGCGGTGTATTGGGACTGCAACCTTAAAGCATAAAATGGAAACTTGATTTTTGCGCAGTGTTCCTATGATCAGCTCGGAATGGAGGAATAGAAGAACAGTACTTATTCTTAAATGGACAACTGTGATGACTTCCCCCCAAAATACAAACAGTTGCCCATTTAAAGATACATACGTGAAGGCTTTCCCCAAAATGCCAGCATTCCCCTCCCCCTCTAAGGATGCACAGAGGATGGATGTGCACCAACATGCCAGTGTCTGTCCCACTAAGTATACACCTCTAATGGCATTGATCTATTATGTCAGAAATGTCCACTTTGCCCCAACATGCTAGTATGCACACATGTACAAATATGCAATATACATTATACATTGAGCAAAGATATGCTAGTAAGACATCTGTCCTCGAAAGTCTTTATACTATGCCTATACTTAATGTAATAGTGTGCAAAAGCCCACATTTGTCAGTATTAAGGGGTATTCTTTGGGTATATGGGCTTAATTTAAGCACTCTGCTAAATTACAGCATGTTCTGAGATGGTGACATCTTCCTCTCAAAATGTGCTAGCCCATCTCAGAAAGTGCCCTATTTGTAAAAGGGTACTTAAATAAAGCCCATGAACCCAGTAAGTGCCTTTAAATGCTCAAAAACATGTCCATATTTTCACAGTACTACCTAAGCAGTGATATAGTAAAAAGACGTCTGTTCACTGCAATGAACCCACGTTTTTCTAGGTATCAGGTAATATTATCCCCATATATATGGTCGCCGTAAATAATAATGCCGGGAAAAGGTCGCAGCGATATTATATGGGTGACCATATATATGGGGACAGGGGCAAAAAAGAATAAGAAAAAAAACATTTGGGATTGCCGGGGTGTCCCCTACATGTTCCATACAATAATGTCGCCACAAAAAAGGGCCATTTTTCGGCGATTTTTTTGCATGGCGAGATTTTTGTGGCGACATTATTACATGGAACCTTTTTCTACTATCCCTGCGTAATGTGATAGTGTGCATACACTAACATTTACGCACCTTCAGGGACGTCATTTCACCAAAATGCCTGGGGCAGCGGATGTGACATCACACGACCCTAGACCTCTGATGACATCACAGGAAGTGATGTAATTTGACCCCACCCTTAAGTGACATGACAGGAAGCGATGGAACATGACCTTTCACCCCTTGACAAAAATGGAAGTGGCATCACATTGCATTGTTCCTAAGTACACTATGAAAAATATGGATACAATATCACTGTTATGTGATATACATTGCATACAAGAATGGATCACCATACTTATCGTTAATATCAGCGTGTATAGGCCCATATTACAAAATTACTGTAAATGCAAACAAACGTCCAAGGCCAAATGATAATGATGTGTTATTATTTAGCACCTATGCTTAAGAGCTTTAGTTTGTATAGAACAAATATACATACAATATAAGAAACGCTTGTCTTGTGTATAGGCGCTTTACAAATAAACATTACCATACCATACCCAACCTCAGTTGGTACTCATTTATCAACCTCCGAAGGATGAAAGACTGAGTTGGCCTTGCTGGGATTCGAACCTGCAGATCACACACACATTGCAGGAGGGAGCTCTCAACCTACTGAGCTATTTTACCGGCTATAGCTATCTTACCGGCTATAGTAAAATGAGCAATTACATGTCTGAATGTTCGCAAAGTCTTAAAGCAAATTATGCTCTGTCGTGGATACCATTAAACTGCTAACTGAGATTTAACAGCAGGCCAGTTCATCAGCAGGTCTGGTGCAATCTTGGCCATATGTCAAGCCTGCGTAGATCTACTTTACAGCCTTCATAGATTACCATTGGGAGGGTTCATAACTGTATATTAAAGAATTTAGAGTAGCGCAGGGAAAGCAGCACACTCACATGGCATCCCATACTCTGGGCACTCGTTACCTCATTCATGCAAACAAACATCCTGAACAGCATGCCAGGGAGATGGGAAAGATAGACAGATTACAACAAAGCATTAATTGTGGCATAATGAAATCAAGGACCACTTTTTTGTGCTATGGTCATACATTTCTACATTTAACACAAGCTTTTAGGCACAGGATTTTGTCAAGTAACCAAGGACACCGAGATGGAATGTCTTGTGATGATCGTAACAGAGACAGCGGCAGAAAAAAAACATGCTACAATTGCAACTTGCGAAAAGCAAAATAGATATTCCGAAATGGATGCTTATTCTACTCTAAATGGTTTTTGGAGGATTTTGTCTGCATTGTGAATTTGAGGTGTTTAAGAACAGTGACTCACCCCCTGGAGTGTGCCTGAAATAAAGCTTCAATGAGTCTAGCAATTAATGTATAGAATTCCAGAAAGACAAATTATTTGCTATTCCTATTCTTTCTTATTTAGGGTCACTGTTCAGTGTTAGACTTGTGGATCCCACGTTTTTTTGAAAGAGGTCTGAACAAGAAAGCCAGCTACTCCAGAAACAATGAGCCACATGCACTGGCCGCAGCCCAGGAGCTTCAATATAAAAAAAAAACGTTTTTTTAAAAGAATTTATTTTTAGGGGTAGCAAGGGAGACCACAGGGGTAACAAGGGAGACCTTGGCCCCTGGCAACCCCCAAATGACGCACCTCACTCTCAAATGTCCCTTATTTACCTATTTTCCTCTACATGCATGAGCAGGGCACCCCGCAGCTATGATATCCCTCTCCCCAACCGGAAAACATGGGTTACTTCCTCCCATATGATTTAATGGAAGCTGTGATTTTTCCATTGAATCGAATGGCTGTCAGGTTTTTCATAGCTGGGGGATGCAAACACAACATGTAAACTCACATTTTATATTAGCTAAAGAAACAAGGAATTGCATCAGTGCAGTAAGTACCAAATGTAAATCCTATGATGATTTGAATGGATTTCTGTAACGACCATTCTGGTTAATTGTTTAATTGTTTAATTTTGTTTGATTTTTAACAGCTGCTTTAGAATAAGGACACACACAGAACATTTAGGCCACACCATAAACCTGTTTGGTATTTGGAGCAGGTATCCAAGGGCACACCAATTGGGTGTATTTCAAGAATGGAAGACATTGGGCTTCATTCTAAGTCCGGCGTTAGCCGTGCTGGTAAAACAGGCAGGCTGCCGCCGAACTTGCAAATTTTTCCAGCGCCTGGTTTGCCGGTAACAGCAGGGAATTATAACCCCGCCGGTTCGGGAAGTCAGGCACCGGAAAAATGCAATTCCTATAGGACTCAATGGGAATGGGGAACACGGAAGCACCAGCACCGTTAATAACATTGCTGGTGCTTGCGTGCAGGTCTGCTTACCGTGGTGGCTGTGCCCTGCCCTGGGGTTTCTGTTGGTACTCTTGTTCAGAGGAGAATTGCCTAGGATTTCGGTGCAGGACTGCCCCAGGGCAGGACAAAGACTTATATATTTGGGATATTTCTTCTCTGTGAAATATAGTGAGCTAAAGACTCTGGGTAAGTCTCTCATAACCAGGACTAATGTCTGGCAGAGGGACTCCCAGGACCCCCTTGTTAATTTGCATATTTAAGTAACTTTGGGTCTCACCCTAGGTTACTAGGGGAATCCAGATGTGGACCCCTTGCTCACTATTCTTAGAGAGGCACAGATCCATCCTACTGATGAGGTCCAAGCAGACCTAACCACGTGTCTGGGGTTTCTGTTGGTACTCTCGTTCAGAGGAGAATTGCCTAGCATTTCGGTGCTGGACTGCCCCAGGGCAGGACAAAGACTGATATCTTTGGGATATTTCTTTTCTGTGAAAGATAGTGAGCTAAAGACTCTGGGTAAGTCTCTCGTAACCAGGACTAATGTCTGGCAGAGGGACTCCCAGGACCCCCTTGTTAATTTGCACATTTAAGTAACTTTGGGTCTCACCCTAAAATACTAGGGGAATCCAGACGTGGACCGCTTGCTCAGTAGTCTTAGCAAGGCACAGATCCTCCCTACTGATGAGGTCCAACCAGACCAAAACACGTGTCTGGGGTTTCTGTTGGTACTCTTGTTCAGAGGAGAATTGCCTAGCATTTCGTGCTGGACTGCCCAAGGGCAGGACAAAGACTGATATGTTTGGGATATTTCTTCTCTGTGAAAGATAGTGAGCTAAATACTCTGGGTAAGTCTCTCGTAACCAGGACTAATGTCTGGCAGAGGGACTCCCAAGATCCCCTTGTTAATTTGCATATTTAAGTAACTTTGGGTCTCACCGTAAATTACTAGGGGAATCCAGACGTGGAGCCCTTGCTCACTATTCTTAGAGAGGCACAGATCCACCCTACTGATGAGGTCCAACCAGACCTAAACACGTGTCTGGGGTTTCTGTTGGTGTTCTTGTTCAGAGGAGAATTGTGTCAGGGATGGCACTCTATTAAGAGTAGCACAAGACACCCAGAAAGGGTTTGGGTGGTTGTGCCAAAATAAAGTGGACAGATAAGTACACACACAGCAGAGAGGAAAGAGAACAAAGAGTAGGCCAGAGTAGCAAGGGAAAAAGGTACAGAATGAATTCCCTCTTGGGGTGTATGCAGATCTAGGAAAAGAGTATTCCACGAACCTTAGGAAATACTCTAGCCTTCTACACAGTTTGCTATAACAGAGGCCCACGCTGTCTGCTCATGGCTTGGAACAGCAGCTATGGGTGTCTGTAATATAGAAACGAAACAAGGGAAGGGGCAGAGGTTGACTGATGGGAACCAACAGACAAGCTCTGTACAAAAGGGTCTACAAACAGTACAAGAGAAGATACTACAGACAAATCCAGGAAAGGAGGTGATAGCAAACTAGCAGAAGGAAATGAAGGTAAAGTCGTGTAACAGGATAGGATAGCAGAGGAGCAAGGTTGAGAGCTCAGAGGAGCAGGAAAGCAATGAGCAAGCCCACAGGAGCAGGGCTGTAAGTTAGAGAGCCCAGATGAAAAGGGCTTAGGGCAGCAGAGTAAAGCAGGCTGCACGGTAAGGAACCCAGAAGGGCCGGGCGGCAAGGAGTGGGCCCTGAGGGGCAGGGCCGCTGACCGTAGAAGGTAGCAGAGGACTGTAGCGGGCTGCTAGGCCGAGAACCCAGCGGAAAAAGATAGGTAGTAGGCAGCGGAGCGTGATAAGCTGCAAAGTAGGAAGGTCAGAGGACAAGGGCTGTAGGCAACCGGAGTGAGGTAGGCTGCAGAGCAGGGAGCCCAAAGGACAAAGGCTGAAGGCAGCCAGAGTGAGGCAGGCTGCAGAGCAGGGAGCCCAGAGGACAAGGGCTGAAGGCAGCCGGAGTGAGGCAGGCTGCAGAGCAGGGAGCCCAGAGGACAAGGGCTGAGGCTGGAAAGCAGCAGAGCGTGATCAGCTGAAATGTAGAGAGCCCGCAGGGCAAGGGCGGAGGCTGGAAGGCAGCAGAGCGTGATCGGCTGCAATGTGGAGAGCCCGGCAGGGCTGTGAGGCAGGGAGCCTGGAAGGCAATGGCAGGAGGCAGCGAAGTGTAACAGGCTGCAAGGCAGGAAGCCCAGAGGAGCTGGACTGAGGTAGGGAGCCCAGAAGGCTAGGGCTGTAGGCAGCAGGGTGTAGCAAGCTGCAAGGCAGGAAGCCCAGAGGAGCTGGACTGAGGTAGGGAGCCCAGAAGGCTAGGGCTGTAGGCAGCAGGGTGTAGCAAGCTGCAAGGCAGGATCCAAGCAGGAGAGATGGTAAACAGCATACAAAGATCCGTAGAAAGACGCGAAAGGTGGAGGAAGGACTCTCAGATGCAAGAGGCTGAGCCACTGCAGGCAGCAGCCTTTATACTGCCTATCCCAGCACAGAGGCAGGCTAATTGGTTGCACCTGGCTAAGCACACCTGCAGGCAATCGGCCACCTCCCTTTCTGTTCCTGTGCTGGTGGAAGCAGGGCAAGTCCCTAGGGCTTCTGAGGGGTGTAGTTCCTTTGATAACCAATAGGAACAGCCAGGAATCGATGCTTGTAGCCAGGTGCATTGTGGTATACGTAGTTTGTTGGAAAAAATAATAAAGCACCAAAGTCTCGCAAATGGGAAATAAAGTTCCCAAAGTAAATATAGATGGATCCAAGAGTCTGTTGTAAATAAATGATAAACAAATAGTCCATATTGAGCGTAAATGGATGCGCCCGTGGCGCAGGCATGACAAATTGCCTAGCATTTCAGTGCTGGACTGCCCCAGGGCAAGACACGACACATATGTTTGGGATATTTCTTCTCTGTGAAAGATTGTGAGGTAAAGACTCTGGGTAAGTCTCTCATAACCAGTACTAATGTCTGGCAGATGGACTCCCAGGACTCCCTTGTTAATTTGCATATTTAAGTAACTTTGGGTCTCACCCTAAGTTACTAGGGGAATACAGACGTGGACCCCTTGCTCACAATTCTTAGAGAGGTACAGATCCACCCTACCAATGAGGTCCAACCAGACCGAAACACGTGTCTGGGGTTTCTATTGGTACTCTTGTTCAGAGGAGAGTTCCCTAGCATTTCGGTGCTGGTTTGCCCCAGGGCAGGACAAAGACTGATATATTTGGGATGTTTCTTCTCTGTGAAAGATAGTGAGCTAAAGACTCTGGGTAATGTCTGGCAGAGGGACTCCCAGGACCCCCTTGTTAATTTGCATATTTAAGTAACTTTTGGGTCTCACCCTAAGTTACTATGGGAATCCAGATGTGGACCCCTCGCTCACTATTCTTAGAGAGGCACAGATCCACCCTACTGATGAGGTCCAACCAGACCGAAACACATGTCTGGGGTTTCTGTTGGTACTCTTGTTCAGAGGAGAATTGCCTAGCATTTCGGTGCTGGACTGCCCCAGGGAAGGACAACGACTGATATGTTTAGGATATTTCTTCTCTGTGAAAGATAGTGAGCTAAAGACTCTGGGTAAGTCTCTCAATAACCTGGACTAATGTCTGGCAGGCGGACTCCCAGGACCCCCTTGTTAATTTGCATATTTAAGTAACTTTGGGTCTCACCCTAAGTTACTAGGGGAATCCAGACGTGGACCCCTTGCTCACTATTCTTAGAGAGGCACAGATCCACCCCCTACTGATGAGGTCCAACCAGACCGAAACACGTGTCTGGGGTTTCTGTTTGTACTCTTGTTCAGAGGAGAAATGCCTAGCATTTCGGTGCTAGACTGCCGCAGGGCAGGACAAAGACTGATATGTTTGGGATATTTCTTCTCTGTGAAAGATATTGAGCTAAAGACTCTGGATAAGTCTCTCATAACCAGGACTAATATCTGGCAGAGGGACTCCCAGGACCCCTTGATAATGGGCACAGCAACTCCAGCAAGCAGACCCGTAGTGTGCTAGTCCGGTAACAATGGTGCCGGTAGGATAGGTAGAATGAGGCTCATTAACTCATCTCACGGGGCCACGCCTCTTCAGCCATGGGAGGGATAATCTGTTTCGTATATAAATAATGAGGTAGCTTCCCCTGGCTTCACATCAATTGCCCAAATGTAGCGTCAAACAAAAACATTTGCACTTAAACAGCAAATTTGTATGTTCAATAGGCCCCTTCTAATTCTTGGCCTGTAGTGAGAAGCTTCCCTGGATGGGTTGCTTTTAAAGTCAATTCTAAGTTTCTGTGGACACTAGTGACTGCAATGCATCCAGGGACGGCATAAGGACCTTTCAAACGTTTCAATTAAAATAGGCCCTGACCCTGGGGGACCCCTGAGCAGCTGTCCGGTGTTGACTGTTTTATGACGCAGAAACATACACTTTGTAATTTAGGACATTAAATGTATGCTTTACTGTGTGCACGTTACAGGCAGTGTTGTAATGTCTCCCGAGCCTTCCATTATTAAAACCTGGAAGGCTCGGGAGAGTGATTTGAGGACGGTTGGTGGGAGGCGCCGCAGTTCTGACCAGGTCCCATAGGCACGTTATAAATAAACTAACTTACCCCTAATTATATGAGTGGTGCCTCCTTCAGTGGTGACGAGGAGGGTGCAGCGGCCCTGTGGGGAGCTCGGGTCCATTCTGCATGATCAGGAAGGAGGCCGTGCAGCCACAGCAGACAGCGCCAAGCGTGTCAAGCCAGGCAGCATACATTTAAGTGAGAATGTGCCCGCTGAGAGGAGCAGTGAGGTGAGAGGTGCTGCAGGGAGGGATCTGAGATCCAAGGGAGCAGAGAACAAAGCCCCAAACAACAGAGTAACGTTGATATGCTCGCGGGTTAGAGGAAAGCGCCAATGAGCATGGATCAGCGTAACACCAAAGGAAAGGGTTACTATGGAAACCCAATAACAAGTATAGAACGAAGCAATAGGCACAGCAAATAAACCTGTAAAGGAACTTTAAAAACAAATATACAGCAGAAATAAAAGACACAGTATTAGCAAGCACAGGCAAAGGAGAAACCCTCACATAGTAAGGAACTTGTATGTCTGTGGGGGTGATATAAAAGAAACCCTTTATTTACAGATTGTAAGTGGCAACCCAAACATTACAAAGTGACAGAGTAAAACATACAAACATGGCAGCTGCAAGTATGGCACCGCCTCCACCTTTATTGGCCGAACCAGGCACACCCACAATCAGGTGGGATAGGTGGAAGAAACTCTTTGACACATATTTGTTGGCAATTGGAGGGGACAAATGTGCAGCTAGCTGAAAGCGAACCGTTCTTCTACATAATTTAGGTGCAGAAGGAAGAAGCGTACATGGTGGCCTCCCAGAACCAGAAGAATCGGGTCAAGGGGATGCCGATGAGTACAACATAGCAGAAAGGAAGTTACAAAATCACTTTGAACCGAAAACGAATTTCACCATTGAATGGCATATGTTTTTTGAAATAACACAAGAACCACAAGAACCAGTTGAATGTTTTGTAGCAGCCTTGAGAACATTAAGTCATACATGTGATTTTGAAGTGCAAGAGAAACTGCTATCAAAGGATGTACCACTAGAACAGGCAGTAGAAATTGCTAGAGGAATAGAGCAAACGTCCAAATACATGAGAAGCATGAAAAACGAGAAACAAGGAAATGAAATTGCAGCTTTGAAACAAAGCAGAAGACCTAATGAAATGAAGGAGATTAAATGCTACAAATGTGGTAGCAATCGACACCTGTCGTCCAACATATTGGGGCCGATTCATGGAACAAACGTGCGCCGAAAATCCATGCGCAAGCAGGCGCAAGGGAGCGCAAGCGTGAGAAACGCAGCGCACGCGCACGCGTGCGATTCAAGGAAGACGCTGCGCGTGTTTCCCGCTGTCCATGCGCCCAATCCAGCCATGGCGCACAGGCATACACGGCGTGCGCTACGTGCACAGCAAAAGCGCACATAGCTCGGCGCACACAACCAAAGTGGGCGGAACGGGGAACAACGCGTGAAAAAGAAGGCGTAACTGGGGAAGTACTGCAGGGAACTACACGGAACGCCCACACGCACGCGAACAACCCGTATTCATGGATCCGAATACAGGAAACCCGCGCACGGCAAAAGACGCACACAGGCGTCAACGCGTCTGCCACACGAAGGCAGGCTGAAGCCTCCCCGCGCACAGTACAAAAGTGCGCGCAAACAACAAACACGTATATACAGCTACGATGAATGCCCCATTTGTCGCAGCACTGATCGTGGGACACCCCAGGAGGAGGAGAATAGCCAGGGCACGCATTTTCGCACCACGGACAAGCCTTTTTGGGATGCCTGACGACCAGGTCTATGGCAGGTATAGGTTTCCACCCCACATCATCCTAGACCTGGTCAGGGAGTGGGAAGATGACCTTACATCCCCCACCCTTTGCTCCCAAGCATTGAGCCCCTTGGAGAAGCTGCTCAATGTCCTGCATTTTTTGGCCACTGGGTCATTTCAGCGGACTACTGCCATAGTGGGGGGGGTCTCACAACACAGGCCACGCAGTTACGCTGCCTACACCAGGTACTGGCAATCATGACAGCGTGCCCCTCAGTCCGCAGGAACATATACATGCCCAGAATACCCGCAGAAAGGCAGGCCGTTGTCCTGGATTTTTTCAGGGTGGCACACTTCCCCAAAGTGCTTGGTGCCATAGATTGCACCCATGTGGTCCTACGTCCACCTAGGGCCACTGAGCACATCTACCGAAACCGCAAGCACTGGCATTCCATCAATGTACAGGTGGTATGCGATGCAAAATCATCACCTCTGTCTATGCAAACTACCCTGGCTCCACCCATGACAGTTTCATATAGAGAATGTCCGCCCTGAGCCGGGCCCTGGAAGCTGGGCAGCATGGCGACACATGGCTCCTAGGTGAGTACAAATGCCCTTGCACATGCATGCAAGTCACACGCAGTCAAACCCTAATAATCTCAAATATTATCACCTCCCCAGGGGACAGTGCCTACCCTCTGAGCAACCACATGATGACGCCAATCCGGAACCCCACCACACCACCCCAGGTAAGATACAACGCCGCCCATATTGCAACCAGGGCCATAGTGGAGCGCACATTCGGAGTGCTCAAGTCACGTTTCCGCTCCCTTGACCGCTCTGGCGGGCAACTACTCTATGCACCACCAGTAGTGTGCAGGATCATTGTGGCAGCATGTGTCCTGCACAATGTTGCAACACGGCAGGGCGTCCCGGTGGACATGGTGGTGCCCCCACATCCCCAACCACAGGCACAGGCGCTGCCCATGGGAGGGGACAGGGCACATGGCGAGGAAGCCCGGACCCAGCTTGTGGCCACATTTTTCACCTAAACTCCCACCCCTGCGGAGTGCACAAAGGCCTGGCACATACCAGGTGACAATCGATAATGACAAAGAGACAGTCAACTGTCACAACCCTACCACCCTGAGATATTTGCCATGGAAGTTCCATATCGTCTGCATCCCTAGCTACTTAAACACAAGCTATCCTGTGTGACCAAAAGGCACACATATGACATATGACATGATATGGCCTATACACAAGTATTTCAAGGTGCGATGAGGCAGGGAGGGGGGAACAAGGGAAGACAGACAACGGTACAACTAGGCCAGGTGTCATTCAGATTGTGCAAGTACAGGGGTAGGGGGAAGGGAAAAGTGCAAGGGGAAGGGGAGGGGGGAGTGCAGTACAGGGGAAGTAGACCAAAAAACAAATACACAGGTCAGCTGGTGGCAACTGCAAAGGTAAGTGCAGACAAGTGCTGGGAAGGGGGGCTGTAGGGATAGAGAGACAGTACCGCAGTGCAGGGGTTGCCAGGGAGCCAGTGCAAGTGGAGAGTGGCTGGGCCAGGGACCGAGGTCAGTGAGAGTGGCCAGGTTGCAGATCCAGTGCAGTTCCAGTGAAGAATTCCGCAAGGGAGAGGCAGAGAGAAAGCAGAAGCAAAGAGGAAGGTCTTGAGGTGCTTCCCGAACCGGAGATGGTTCCCCTCAAGTTCAAGTGAGGCAGGAAGGCTGTTCCAGAGGGAGGGCCCTGCCGCGGAGAGAGATCTACCCCCAGCTAGTTGCTCTGAGAAGCGGATGACCCTGACATGCAAGGTGTGCATCACACACACCTGCAAAACAGGCCATGGCCATCACTGTTATGTCACTCAAACCCTCCCAAACCACAACATGACATGGCAAGCAATACCCATACACCAACACAGCAACAATAAGGTACACATTGCCATGTCCAAAATGTACAGTGGCATCAGACAATGATGCCTGACCAGGAATCAGATGAAATGACAGACCAACAACCTCCCACCCAAAATAAGTCATTTCCAAATGCATTACAAGAGTTGTAGACGTAACGTAACAATGCCTGTCTACATGCACATTGTGCATTGCAAAATCAACACTGCACTTCTGTGGGCTGTGTCCTACTCCTGCAACACACTGCTCAGCACACAGCACAGTGAACAGCCATTGTGTGTGATGCACACCCTGAGCATCACATCTAAGCGACAGACCACATCAAAAAGCAAATTAGGCATGTACAGGATCCATAATTGGTCACAGAACATGTGCTGCAGGGACACAGTGGCCACCAGAAGGCAAACAGTGTACACATGGATATGCAAGGGTGGGAGTACATGTAGTGCATCAGAGTGCAAGTGTGTGGGTCTGCAAGGACATGCACTCAACATATGCATGTGCACTCAAGTGACCATCAGTGTTCTCTACACATCACATGTGAACATTCACCATGTGTACACCCCAGCATGTCAAACCACAACTATCCCCTCGCACCTGAAAGGTAAACACAACACATGAACAGGCATTGATCAGCAGAACACAACATGTACATAGGATACCACCATTACAATGTCAGAGTTCCCATCACACTGCAGGGCAAGGCAACTATCAACAACAACCCCCCCCCTCACAAATGACCATGACCCACTGAACAACTGCACCTGGGTCATGGAGCCTTCAACCCTCAATTCCACCTGGCCACAGGATCACCTTTACCCTCGTCACCATCTCCCACCTTGTGTGTAAAAAGGTGCCTGCACCCTCAGAATCCACACTCATTTCCAAAATCACAAAATCCAAGGCATAAAAACGTACCCGAACACCCTCCAGTAGATGACTTGACGTAGCAGTACCTCACAAAGGCCAAGTACTACCACAATGATGCAACAACCAAGGTAGCACAGTAACGCAATGTCACAACAGGATGTGAACCATGTGTGGTACATAACATAGGATGATGCACCATGAACGGATGTGTATTGTCACTGGTCCCGTGTACAGGCGCAGGAGTGTCACGAAACAACCACCCCCACCGTGTCCCGGGTGCCTGCAAGGTCAAACTCACACAGGCCCCTGAGACGCTGGAAGGAGGTTCAGGGATATGCAGTCGGGACAGGTGTTGGCACACTGGATAACTGGAATGAGTGGCAGGAGAGGGGAGGAGGAATGACACATGAAAGTAGGGAATGCACGAAAATGTACTACCTGCATGAACACATACACAATCCAAACAAACTTGGACATCATTGTCATGGCCTTCTGTAGTCCAGGCTTAGGAGTGGTACGAACCAACCACCCCCTCTAGGGTTTTGGCGCCTGCAAGTTCGGGGCTTACACAGGAATCCGCAACCCCAGCGGGGAAAGAGGGTTAGGGAACGTTGCTTGGATAGGTACGGGAAGCAGGAACACCGGGCAGAGGGTACAGGGTTCAAAATTGCATAGGATTCCGGGTGATTAGGGGGAAAAAAACATACCAAATTGAATCACACATACATCCATGCATTAGTGCACCCCCCAGCAAGCCTATGCAGAGCAGTTTGAAAGAAAAACAACAAGACACTTAGCTCTGGTTTTGAGTGCTGGCCTCCTGCCTGCGCGCTCTCAGGTCCGGTTACAGGAGCACTGCAATTCTGCAAAGAGAGCCACAGTCAACAACCTGTACGTGCCAATGACACAAAAACACACCACCAAACATGCCCCATAGCAACAAACTACTCTACAAACAGACTATCTGGTGTAGATGCTTCGTACCCATATATAACATTACCCCTGTGACGGGTCATACACAGTCAATGCAGTAAGTCAGCCGCTGGTGGGTGTGTGGCAAATGGAACACCAATGTGTCACAATTCACACAACATGCAATGTTCCCTGGTTAAGCAGACAGACCCATATAGCAAGCCATGACTTCAGAGTAAGTTGCGTACCACCATGACCGAAACAAAGTTGGCAGTGCATGTATCAAAATGTACATGGAAATGAGTATGTCCCTTGCTGTATGACCCTGTGAGCTGCCCCTTTCCATGTCTCGGAAGGCTACATGGTTGATACAAGTGCCTCAATGGACCTTGGTGTACCGGAGGGTATGTGCCACTGCCCCTGCAGGTGTCCCAGACAACCTTACAATCAACAGCCATCAGTCCACCAACACATCTGAGCTGCATTGTGTGCTTCAAAACCAATATTCATCCAAACTCACCCTCAGTGCTGTGACTAAGCCTGCATGTGCAACTCGCCTGGTGCAAGCTTTGCTGTGTTGTGGCCCCCCTGTGCTGCTCACCTTGCCTGGAGTTCCTTGGAACACATCAGCAGTTCTAGGATGTAGGTCTGCAATCCCTGTGCCTCTGCTTGTGCACACATGTGCATGTGGGCACTAACAAACGTGTCCAGAATTCAGACGTCCAATGGGCCATGTCTGCTGGCAAAGGTGCTCTGGAGGCTCATCCCCCTGCAGAAAGGGCATGAAACACATGATTAATGCTTCAAAGTCATCTGTGTGTGTCTCTTCAGGCATCCCATTACTTGACCATGTCAGAGAGTCACATCATAAATCACACCATCAGTCCGTCTTTCACATCCAAAGTGTGGAACACTATCTACAGCATGAATTGCAACAAGCACGTGTACAGTAAAGATAAGAAACATACTACACAATGCATAGCAATTAATGTACACATTAATCATGAAACAGCCCATCTAGCAAAAGCTGGACAGTGGACAATAACACCAAAATCATCCCCACTAGGGGTGTAAACACAAGTCACACAGCACCAGACATGCCACAGATTTGACAGTCCAAAGCCCTTGTGTAAATGTTTGTGACACCGAACCATCCTTGCGAGCCCATGGATAAGGGAGGCAGGAGTGGCATATGTGAGTCAAGGACCCCAAGCAGCAAACACATACACAAGACAAGCCTGAGGGGCCCAGCTGGAACAGACAGTGGATGCCTTCAAAAGCCACAAAGCACCGCACCGTCACATGAAAGCACAATAGACAAGCAATTTTAAACTATATTAACTATTAACTAATTACACTAACTATGGAAAACCTACATTACCTAATTAAACTAACTATCAAACAGAAACTTAACTAACTAAACTAAAAGAAAAATCAAAAATGGCCACATACGACCTGGGGGGAGGGGAGGCACCCAGGAGGGGGGAGGTACAGGGTGCTGCTCAACATCCACATGCGATGATGCTGAGCCAAAAAAAAAACCTCCATGGGCTCAACGCCTGCACAGCCCGACCTATGTGGGAGATAGATGGTCGTCTCAGTCTGGCTCATCCTGGAAAGGAGGACGTGGCACAGTAGCCTGGCCACGCCTAGCCGCAGCTTGCCCCTCGTCGGCAGCAAGTCTGCCGGACTATGAGCCTGGTTCTGTGTGGCGATGTGACGTAGGTCTGCATGCAGAACCTCACGTGATACACGTGCTTCCTCTTGCAAGGTAGCACGTGTAACAGGGAGTTCCTCCTGCAAGGCCTGGCTGGACAACCGCTGCACCTCCCGGCAAGCCTGTAGCTCAGCTGAGATGGTACGCTCAAGCTGTGCAAACCTCTCCTCTGCCTGCTGCCTCTGGGACATCATAAGGACACCCAGAGTGGATCTGAGGGAAGCATACTCCTCCCTCAGGGCATCCATGTGCGCCTCTGCGTGAGCAGCAATTGCTTGACGCAGAGACGACATTTCAGCCTGGCGTGCCCTGTCTGAGGCCGCCATGCCCAGCCTGAGCGAGCGGGCCGTGGACCGTGCCGCCTGCTGCTGGTGAAGCACCTGCCTAGCAGGGGGGAGCATAGATCGGGCCACACACTCCATGCTCTCAGCGATGTTCTCCATTGCTGCCCCCTGCCGTTCTGAATTGGCAGTCATGTCTTGCTCCCACTCAGTATACTGCGGTTGCGCGCAGCGACCGCGTTGCCGGGCTTGACCCCTGCGGGACCCAAGGACCGGGGGTCCTCGCAGTGTTGGCACCGCCCGCAGCTGCACGACTACATGCCCCCGTCGACGTGATGTCCCAGGCACATCAGTGACTGGTGTGGAGGGTGACCCTGCGTCCCGATCCGCCACAGGCGGAGGAACCAAGACTGTCTGATCCCTCAGTGCAGGTGTCGCAGACAGAGGAGTGTCCACATCAGAATCACTCACCCCTGACACATGGACTTGATGCTCATCCAACTCAACATGGACGTCAGAGTCGTCATCAAGGCTGGACTCATAGGCAGCCAGAGACAAGATGGACTGTAGCACTTGGGGGTTTTCGTGGCCTACCACCCCACGACCCCCACTAGTGCCGGGTTGATGTAGTGGTAACAACCCTGTGTCTGGCATGACAACACCATCCTCCGCCTCCATTGCGTCATCACCTGAAAAATAGAGAGAAAAAAGGTCACTACGCATGTCAGAAGCACACAACACACACACACACCGACAACAAACGCATCAGGCAGACATGTGACACACAACATATAACCTGCCATGCATGCTGGGTCAACTTTGAATTGCTTCTGTGATCAGACCTGTTGAAAGGTGGTAGTTTCCATGGAAGTGGTTCTATGCAGTGCAGAAAATGTGTACGCCACTCACTACCTACATGTACAAGGACTCCATGGTGTGTGCCAGGAAATGTGAAGGCAGTGCAATGTCAAATTCAGACATCACGTGCATTGTGCATTCAATGTGTACCATATCTAGAAGCCAAGCACCCCTCCACCCCAGTACCAAAGCAGGGATGCCTAGCATGGTATCAAAAGGCTGACCGTACACCTGTGTATTGACAGGCAGTGTTGACTGGCATCAATAGCTGAATGTGATTCAAGTGACACCACTGCAAATGATGCTGGGACAGTAAGCAGGACACATGATGAAAACTATGGATTCCGCCCATGTGTGAAGAAGACACAACAACAGTTGGACAGAGTCATTGGCCATTGAACAGGCTGAGGCCTGTGAGCCACACAGATTGTCAGACCCTAAACATGTGTGCAACGCAGGACTGAGCCACAGTTGACATGGGAAGGCTGATGAGATGGCAGGCAATTTATGTAACCAAGGACTTGTATTACAGTGATCATCCAGTCAAGGACACATAGGGGCATGCGTGCAATGCACATGGAGCATGAATGGGCACTCATGTCCCTGCGGGACATCTGACCTATGCACAGTACAAATGAGATACCCTGCATCAAGTACTAAGGCTGTACCACACGGCATATGTTTGGCAGATTCTACGTTGGAAGTTAGCATCTACACAGGACGTATGAACAAGAAAGTACACATTGGCAAGATTGAAGAACACCAGTGCAAAGGTGGAACTGGGGTGCAGAGTGGCGGAGGAGGGGCAAGGTAGCATGCCTACATGGAGTCCCCACATGCAGGCAGAGGAGACATGCATGACGGAAGCATTGCATTACTTACACATCAGAACCATGTACACATCACATGTAGCGGCAATCATGCACAACACCTCCCACAAGTGAAACACACACGTCCTCAACAAACACGCATCAACACTCACTGGACTGGGCATCAAAGTCCAGAATCTCTCCCACTCCTTCGACCAATTCAGGTGGTATGAACTCCGCAACGAGTGCCTCATGCGGAGTGAGCTCTTCCTCCTCTGGTGCAGGCCCACCGCCAGTCACCAGAGTCAAGTTGTAATTAGAGGCACGCTTAGCCTTAGTGCTGCGTTTGATGTCATTCCAACGCTTTTTGCACTCTTGCGCCGTGCGCACCTCATGGCCAAATGAACTGACATGTTCCGCAACATGCTTCCAGTGGGTGTCACATTGGGCAGCCGTAGTCTGACTATTGGCACCCACTAGCATGTCACGGCTGTGGCCCCGCACGTAGTCCACGAGGAAGTCCAGTTCTTGCTTACAGAAAGGCTTCTTCCTCGACGTACAGGAGGTCGTGGCTGTGTGTGGGGTCCCAGCCTGTGCTGCACATGCAACCTTCCTCCTCTTGGACTGTGGCGCAGACCCTGGCTGGCTAATGCCGCCCTGACCAGTATGGCCAGTGGGTTTGGTGGATTGAGCCAAGGGAGTGGCAGGTGGAGGGATGACCAAAGGCCTGACTTGTGTCAGTGGCAGCTGGGTGCCCACTAATGGACCCTGCGCAGCAACATCAGCTGTGGCAGGGTCATTGACCGCAACAGTCCTGGTTGGCAGACTTACAACCGGGGTGCTGTTGGGTGCATCTGCCCCTGCACTTGCCAACACCCGGCTGTTCGGGGCAGCAGATGACATGACTGCCCCACACGTGTCTTGGTCTGAGCAGCCCGGCATGCCCCTATGGTTTCCCCCCTGGCCTGTTGGAGATCTACCAAGGGCTCTTCAAGTGCCAACGCAGCCTGCGCTGGCAGACCCCGAGCCTGGGTGGCGGTGTCCACAGCTGCACCTGCAGCTACCACTACCCTTGGGCCCGTGGCAGTCGATGGAAAGCACTGCCGGGTCACACAGGCACCAGTGCCAGATGCAGAAGCTGCATCCCCCGGAACCACAGGGGGTGGTGGCATGACTGCACCGACACATGGCACAACATTGTGCTCAAGTGGCGCACCCCTGCCTCTTCCCCCTCTGTGGCCGCCCAGGACACCCTGGAGTCCCCCTACTCCCTGGTCACCACGGCCACGTCCCTGACCACGCCCGCCACGAGGCGCCCCTCACCTTTGGTGTCCTCCCAACCATGGCACAGATGTAGTAGTGCCGGCACAGATGGAGTGGTGCCAATGGGAGGTGTACACCACAATTGACCTGGGCAATTGGGGTGAAGGAGGTGGGAAGCAAGATGTTAATAGCCCCCCTGCACCTGCAAGGCTGTATGTGACCCCGGTGATGGCTCCCCAAAACTGCAGTAAAACCGTGCACGCAACCCTGCAGCCTACGTGCGTGGATTCAACCTCCCGCAGTACGCGGTGGCACCCAGTAACACGAATAACGCGTACGCGTGGGACACGCAGGCTACATTGACATCGAAAATGGGTGCGATACACAGGGGCACCCGCAGTGGGAAAAAGAGCGTGTGCGACTCACCGTCTGACTAGCGCGATGCAGAAAAACACGCGTAGCCAATACCCCCGCCAAAAGAAGAGATACGTCCTTGATAGCTGTGAAGTTGTGATGGCGCGCGAAACAACAGGAAGCAGCAACACACGTCGGTCTCCACGAAAGGCACGTACAGCGAACTGCTGGGCCCGCTCACCTATAACCCGTGCTGAGGGAAACGCACGCGCGCGTCGCGTCACTTACGCGCATGGGCCCTTTCCTCGTATTACACGCGGACGTGCAGTTTTCCACGCGCGCTGAAATGCCCATGCACGCCTGTGCGCATCACGTCACAGGGGCGCTTGCGCTTGGGGGGCCTTCTGTCCAATGAAATTGCGTATGCGTGCAGATGCGCTTACGCGCTAAGGGCCTTTCCTCGAATTACACGCTAACGTGCCGAATTTACACGTGCCAAATCACTCCATATCAAGCTGGCCACGCGTAAGCACACGGAAGACCACGCTCCTGCCCAGAAGGCCGAACTACTGCCCCCCAGAGCCCTGAGCACGCTCCCACCTGCCATCTGCTGCTGCCTGACTGCCTGCTGCCCACGTGCCCTGCCATTTTCTGCCTGCACATCAGCCAGGGGTGCTGTTGCTGTGACCACCCCTGCTGGAACCGAAGACTCCCGACTGGGATTCCATCGCTCCACAGCCCAGCCCCAGGACCCAGTTGCCCACCCACTCCTGCCTCTGGGGTTGTCATGTCGGGCACTGCAACATCTGGCACCACTGACAACCCCTGGCCAGAGAGGCAGAGGGGCACCAGCTTCAGTGCCTCCGAAGTTGGTGTCCTGGTGGAGCAAGTCCTGGGGCAGTATGATGCCCTCTTCGGAAGTTCCCGCGCCAACAAGGAAGGACGGACTCGAATCTGGACTGACATCGTGACTGCCATCAACGCGGAGGGTGTGGCAGTCTGCGACTTCCAACATGTCAAGAAGCGCTGGGAGGACTTCAGGTCCAGGACCCTGAACAAGGCCCGGCGCCTCTTGAAGGCAGCGGATGCCAAGGGGCGCCGGAGCCACTTGTCAGAAGAGCAGATGAGGGTCCTGGAACGCATATCCCCAGCGCTCCACGTCCAGGTCCTTGAGAGGGAGACCCGTCTGGAGTCGAGCGGTAAGTGTACATGCATCCTGATTGTGAGCTGTGCGTGTGGTGATGTTTCAGTAGTGTGCAGGTTGCACATCTGTTTGTATGGGGTCGAGTATGGGTGGGGGTGTACAGGGCTGTGGGGCTAACACATGCGAGGGCTGTAATGTGTGAGACATGGATGGTGCTTGTGTGTGTAGGCTTGCATGCCAAATGCAGTTGTGTGGGCACACATGTTTGGATGAATGTGTATCTAAGTAGACATGTCCGTGATGTCACGCATGTATGTTATTTTCAGCTGCATGTATCAGCACTGTGTACATGTGCATTTGTGTGTATTTGACAAGGGTGCAACAGTGATGCAACATGGATGCATGTGACAGCGGGATGTGGAAGACTGATTGGCAGATGTGACATGGATGCCCATCTGAACACTGCGACACTTGGCAGAGGTGTACACATGCATGCAAGTGTGGTGGTGTGTGTACATGTGTGGTGCACTTCCTGTGTTGCATGTGATGTCTGGCTCAGCTTTGCCTGCTCATGCTGTTGTATGTGTATGGATGGTGCTGGCAGTTGCGATATGGCTGTGGTATGGATCATGTGTGCGAGTTGAAATGACATGTGTGTTGGGGATTGTGATGGCATGTCTGAGGTTTGCCAAGGCCACTCATGTACAACTGTCATGTGTGTATGTGTCCATTGTACAGTGCCCTGATGCTTGTGTTTTATTTCTCCCTGTCTGCAGTGTCAACTGATGAAGAGGGCGGAGAAGGTGCTGTGGAGCACAGCGGCGGGGATCCCACCGCCAGCCGGAGACGCAAGGCCCGGCTCCCCTCCCATGTTGTCATCTCGTCGGGGAGTGAGGAGTCCGGTGCCGCGTCCCAGGCCGCAGCTGCCGGGGGGAGGTCCAAGAGGCGGAGGTTGGAGTTGGACTCCTCGGCAGTAGAAGGGGCAGCTGGGACCCCACAGGGCCCAACGGGGGAAGATGGCACGGAGTCATCCAGGTTGGTGGGGGGTTTGGTGGAGGAGGAGGCCGTGCAAGCAACAGAGACGGGGTCTGGAGGTGGGGATCCCACTGATGCTAGTGGTGCAGTGCAGGACCAGGGACATGAGGCAGCACAGGCCGCCGCGGAGGTGCCTGTGTGCAATCCTGTCCCTGATCCTGTCCCTGCATCATCTTGCACCAGCAGGGATGCCTAAGTCCAGACCCGTTTTCAGGCAGGGGATGAGCAAATGACAACTGGCCTTCCTCTGCATGCGGACGTGGCTATCCGGGTCCGGCTTGAGCCTGTCCTGACTGGTGTGGCGTTGCGTCAACGGGCCATGCGAGGTGACCTGCAGTCTTTTCATGAGGAGACTGCACGTCATCTCGAATGGCTCGTTGACCACATCAGCCTGCTGGGCCAGGTCACCCAGGCCGGATTCCTCCGTTTGATGGGGCTTGCTACGACCCCCTCCTCAACTGAACCCCCTACGCGCCAGTCGTCCTCCGTGCCATCTTCCCACCCATCAGTCACCTGGGTGCCCTATGGGGCTGCCTCTGACGGTGCGGCCAGACTGGTGGAGGAGGCATCCCTGCCACAGTCGGGAGTCGGACGTCCAGCAGGGGTGGCCACATCAATGACTGCACCCCAGCCGGCGGAGGATGTGCAGGCGGGCAGGAGGCAGTGCATGGACAGAGGCACAGCAGCAGCAGCAACGTGGTGGGAGCCATGAAGGCTCGGGGCCTTCAACATCGGAGGGGCAGGCATCGGCCGGAGGGCAGGGGGACCCAGGACAGAGAGTGTCTTCCGTGTGGCAGCGGTTGGGCCACGCCATAGATGCGGAGCGGCAGCGGGCGGAAGAGGCACGGCTCACAATGGTCAGGGCGGAGAACTCCATGCGGAGGGCCCTGAGGCGGGCCTAGTGCCTCGAGGCAATCCGCAGGGGGTTGGAGGTGGACACGTTGACGGCCCTGCGGACCCTCGGGACCATGGAGGAGGACCGCCTCCGGGACATTGAGCAGGAGTTCGATGATGCCCTGGCCCGGGACATCCAAAAGTGAGCCGTCAGACTAGCCCGCTGCCCTTGTACATAGTTATGTAGATAGTGTTAGGTTTCCTTTGTTTTTTGATTTATTTTGGACCTTTTGGACATTGGCCACATTTTTGTATATAGTTTATTTTATTAGTTAATGTTGTTAGATAGGTTTCATTTCTTTTGTTGGGATAATGGACCCTGGCTTGTTCGTCTGTACATAGTTCACTGTTGGATTTTATTTTTCTTTCACAATTTACCCATGGAGCAATGGCTTTCAATTATTATTTCCCATTGGATTTTCTTTTGTGGACAGTGACTTTGGACACCATTCCTTTGGATTATGATTTTTGGTTTTGCTTTTTTTCACGGGCATGCTTCTTTTCATTTTTGTACATTCCCATTTCTGTTTCTTTATTTTTGAATCTATTTATGTTTCCTTTAATACATATTATTTTATCGAACTTCAATGTGTAGTATCATCTCATTGGTTTCATGCATATCATGATATGGGTTTTGAGATTCACTGACACCCATTGGGTGTATGTGAGGGACATGTGTTTGTTTTGAAACTTGCAATTGGTGTTCTGTCATGTAATTGCCATTTCTGAGTGGGTGGATGCAATATTCGGGTGGGTGTTTTGCATTTGGAGGCTGACCATAGGGACCAGGGATCTAGATTGTGATGACATGTTGGCTGGGGAACATGAGTGGGGGCCTGCTGGCAGGTGCCCCACAGTGCTGGGGGGTGGGGGTGGTGGGAGACATGGGTGGGGGCCTGGTGGAGGGTGCCACTGCACTGCTGGGGGGTGGGGGTGGTGGGGAACAGGAGTTGGACATGGGTGGGGGCCTGCTGGCAGGTGCCCCACAGTGCTGGGGGGTGGGGGTGGTGGGAGACATGGGTGGGGGCCTGGTGGGGGGTGCCCCTGCACTGCTGGGGGGGTGGGGGTGGTGGGAGACATGGGTGGGGGCCTGGTGGAGGGTGCCCCTGCACTTCTGGGGGGTGGGGGTGGTGGGAGACATGGGTGGGGGCCTTGTGGAGGGTGCCCCTGCACTGCTGGGGTGTGGGGGTGGTGGGAGACATGGGTGGGGGCCTGGTGGAGGGTGCCCCTGCACTGCTGGAGGGTGGGGGTGGTGGGGACATGAGTTGGACATGGGCGGGGGCCTGCTGGCAGGTGCCCCACAGTGCTGGGGGGTGGGGGTGGTGGGGACATGAGTTGGACATGGGTGGGGGCCTGCTGGCAGGTGCCCCACAGTGCTGGGGGTGGTGGGGAACATGAGTTGGACATGGGTGGGGGCCTGCTGGCAGGTGCCCCACAGTGCTGGGGGGTGGGGGTGGTGGGAGACATGGGTGGGGGCCTGGTGGAGGGTGCCCCTGCACTGCTGGGGGGTGGCGGTGGTGGGAGACATGGGTGGGGGCCTGGTGGAGGGTGCCCCTGCACTGCTGGGGGGTGGGGGTGGTGGGAGACATGGGTGGGGGCCTGGTGGAGGGTGCCCCTGCACTGCTGGGGTGTGGGGGTGGTGGGAGACATGGGTGGGTGCCTGGTGGAGGGTGCCCCTGCACTGCTGGGGAGTGGGGGTGGTGGGGACATGAGTTGGACATGGATGGGGGCCTGCTGGCAGGTGCCCCACAGTGCTGGGGGGTGGGGGTGGTGGGGACATGAGTTGGACATGGGTGGGGGCCTGCTGGCAGGTGCCCCACAGTGCTGGGGGGTGGGGGTGGTGGGAGACATGGGTGGGGGCCTGGTGGTGGGTGCCCCTGCACTGCTGGGGGGTGGGGGTGGTGGGAGACATGGGTGGGGGCCTGGTGGAGGGTGCCCCTGCACTGCTGGGGGTGGGGGTGGTGGGGACATGAGTTGGACATGGGTGGGGGCCTGCTGGCAGGTGCCCCACAGTGCTGGGGGGTGGGGGTGGTGGGGACATGAGTTGGACATGTTTGGGGCCTGCTGGCAGGTGCCCCACAGTGCTGGGGGGTCGGGGTGGTGGGAGACATGGGTGGGGGCCTGGTGGAGGGTGCCCCTGCACTGCTGGGGGGTGGGGGTGGTGGGAGACATGGGTGGGGGCCTGGTGGAGGCTGCCCCTGCACTGCTGGGGGGTGGGGGTGGTGGGAGACATGGGTGGGGGCCTGGTGGAGGGTGCCCCTGGTGGCTGGGGGTGCAGGGGGACATGCGTTGGTGGGCAGTAGTGCAAGTTGACATGTGGGTTGGCTGGGGGACATGGCCATGGTGGATGGGGTGCCTGCAGGACATGTGCAGGGTAGGCCCCTGTGGTGTGAGCCACCTGCAGGGGCCGTGGAGGGTGTAGAGGGAACACCTGGGAGGACCCACACGTGCAATTCACGTGTGGTGCTCCCCGCGCACCCCTGTAATACACGTATCCTGCTGACTTTGCGTGTGTGACTTCCCACGCACCCCTGGAATACACGTACCCTGCTGATATCACGTGTGAAACTTTCCGCGCACCCCGAAATACACGTAGCTGGGACATTTGCGTGTGATACTTTCCGCGCACCCCTGATATGCACGTACCCTGCTGACTTCACGTGTGTGACATCCCACGCACCCCTGGAATACACGTACCCTGCTGATATCGCATGTGAAACTTTCCGCGCACCCCGAAATACACGTAGCCAGGACATTCGCGTGTGGAACTTCCCGCGCACCCCTGATATACACATACCCTGCTGAATTCACGTGTGAAAATTCCCGCGCACCCCTGTAATACACGTACCCTGCTGAAATCGTGTGTGGAAGTTCAAGCTCAACCCTGGAGTACACGTACCCTGCTGAAATCACGTGTGGAACTTCCCGCGCACCCCGAAATACACATAGCCTGGACATTCGTGTGTGGAACTTCCCGCGCACCCCTGGAATACACGTACCCTGCTGATATCGCATGTGCAACTTCCTGCGCACCCCGAAATACATGTAGCCTGGACATTCGCGTGTGGAACTTCCCGCGCACCCCTGGAATACACGTACCCTGCTGATATCACGTGTGAAACTTCCCGCGCACCCCGAAATACACGTAGCCTGGACATTCACGTGTCGAAATTCCTGCGCACCCCTGGAATACACGTACCCTGCTGATATCGCGTGTGAAACTTCCCGCGCACCAGAAATACACGTAGCCTGGACATTCGCATGTGGAACTTCCCGCGCACCCCTGGAATACACGTACCCTGCTGATATCGCGTGTGAAACTTCCCGCGCACCCCGAAATACACATAGCCAGGACATTCGCGTGTGGAACTTCCCGCGCACCCCTGATATACACGTACCCTGCTGAATTCACGTGTGAAAATTCCCGCGCACCCCTGATGTACACGTACCCTGATGGAATCGCGTGTGGAACTTCAAGCGCACCCCTGTAATACACGTACCCTGCTGAAATCGCGTGTGGAACTTCCCGCACACCCCTGAAATACACGTACCCTGCTGAAATCGCGTGTGGAACTTCCCGCGCACCCCTGAAATACACGTATCCTGATGGAATCGCGTGTGAAACTTCCCGCGCACCCCTGAAATGCACGTACCCAGCTGAAATGACGTGAGGTACTTCCCGCGCACCCCAGTGATACACGTAGCCCGCTTGCCATGCTGGTACAGGGTTAGCGCAGCCCTTTGCGCTGGATTGGGGATTTTCATGGATTTTCCCTGCGCGAGAGGCGTTCTTGGGGGCGTAACTGGCGCTGCTGCAGGGTCGCTGCGCCACTGTGCGCCACGGCTGGTTTTGGTAGCTGGAGTCCATGAATACGCTGTGCGCGGAAATGGGTTTTGGCGCACGCGGCTGGCGCAGGGATTCGCACACGCACACTGTGCGCCAGCCGCGTGCGCCACTTGTGCGCTGAATTCTATGAATTACCCCCATTGTGCCCTGCTAGTAATGTGAATTGCATCAAGTGCAAAAGGAGAGGACATTTTGCGAGAGTATGTCGTGAGTCATCTTCAGTGGAGCAAATTCAAACAAGTGGAAGATGACCAGAGCAGGAAGTAAGCCAAATGAATCAGTCAATGGCCCAAACCAAACATAAATAAATGATGTCTCAGCAGATTTATGAAGAATGCGTAGAAGGAAAGATTACAGATTTGTTGAAACATGACATAGAACCATATGCTTATGGTAATGTGAAGATTGATCTCTTGGGGAAATTCTCGGCAGCAATCAAGTATAAAGGAAGGAGCTGTTACAAAGATGTTTATGTAACTAAAGAAGGTTCATAGCTGTTGGGCTGGAATGAACAGAAAAATCTGGGTATTCGAATTCAAGCAAACGCACCAATACTGATTACCATAGCAGAAGTGGGCGACAAGTGGGAAAAGGAATTTCCAAAAGTTTTCACAGAAGATTTAGGCAAATTGAAAGGTTTTGAACATTGTATCATATTAAAGGAGAATGCTCTGCCAAAAGTACACAAGGTGAGAACAGTACCACAACAACTGAGTGGTTGTCTCGGTAGTAATTGTGGTAAAACCAAATGGCAACATTACACTCTGTGTGGATCTAAGAGATCTCAATAAGAACATTTGGGTGGATCGTCATCCACTACCTGTCATCTTGTAAGCATTAACAACCCTGAGCAATGCAAAACTGTTTTCAGTTATAGACCTATTGTCAGCATATCATCAGGTGCCCCTGTCAGATGAGTGTCAACATCTAACAGCCTTTGTAACAACGGAAGGAACATTTAAGTACTGTCGGATGCCTTTTGGATTGGCCTCAGCGGCGGCTGTATTTCAAAGGGTAATGGAGAAGCTTTTAGAAGGGGTGCCAAACATATTTATATTTCAAGATGACATCTTGATTTATGCTGAGTCACCTGAGAGACATGAGGAACTGTTAAGAGTAGTCCTGATTAAATTGAAGGGAGCAGGTTTAACAGTGCAAAGAGGAAAATGCAAGATTGAGGTGGACAGTGTGGAGTACTTAGGTCATACTGTGTCAGGGAATGGCATCAGCCCAAAACTGACTTTAGTGGAGGCCATCGATAAAGCACCCAATCCGGTGGATAAGGATCAATTTAGGGCATTTTTGGCCTTAGCCGAATACTATCACAAATTTGTAAAAGACTTTGCAGTTATTTCCAAACCGTTAAAGTCGTTGCTCAAGAAAAGAACTACATTTGAGTGGTCAAAGGACTTTGAAGAAGCAATTTGCTAAATAAAAGAGGACATTGTGAAAGCACCTTCTATTGGGAAATTGTCATCTGGAGACAAATGTGTGCTAACTGTGGATGCAAGTATTTTGGGGTTAGGAGCTATGCTTACACAGTATGATGAGAAGAAAGAAGAAAGAGTAATGCATTTGCATCTAGAACACTGAAGGGGGCTGAGGGAAATTACTAAGTCATGGAAAGAGAGGCTTTGGCGGTATACTGGGTAATATGTCACTTCAGGTTTTTCTTGTGGGGCAGGAAGTTTATGGTCAGGTCTGACCACAAGCCATTGGTTCAGTTGTTTGAATGTGGTAACTGGGCAGCCGGTTCACCAAGGATTAGTCGATGGTATCTAGGCTTACAAGGTTATAACTTCAAAGTATGTTATTTACCAGGAAAGTGCAATGTTGTGGCGGATTATCTATCCAGGTTGCCAGTGGTTGAGGAAGAGGAGAAGGTGTACAGTGAAGAGAAAGAAGAAAACATTGTTGCAGAATTGAATTTGGTGTGTGTGGAACGAATGGAGTGGGAGAGGTGGGAGAATTTGGATGAGGATTTGAAAGTTATCAGAGAATGTATCAGAAAAAAGGTTTGAAGTTTGGTGGGAAATCAAGGATGAGTTGGGTATCATTGATGGAAGGCTGAGAAGAGGTGTCTGAATTGTACCTCCTGTGAGGATTAGAAATCTATTGGTAGAGATAGCTCATCGAGGACATCTAGGAGAGAGTGCCATAGAGAGGAAGTTAAGACATCATTTTTGGTGGCCAGGTATGGACAAAGCAGCAGAGGGTTATGTCAGAAATTGTGGACCATGTTGTTTGATTGACAAAAACAAGATAGTGTGGGAAACGCCCCTTATTCCTAATTTTGTTCTGGATAAGCCCTTGGAGAAAGTGGGGATTGACATAATGGGTCCAATTATGGGTTTGGGTGAAGGGTTAAAGTTTCTTGATGTTTTAGTGGATTACCACACTAAATGGGTGGAGTGGAGTGCTGTCAAGGAGGTGACACCAAGGGAGTTAGTGGCATTCTTGGAAAGAAATTTCTTAAGAGAGGGTTTTCCCTCAGAGATAGTCTCGGATAATGGTTTTCAATTTTGCTCTTAGTTTATGAAGACATTTCTAGATAGTTATGCTATAAAACATACACGCACAGCGTTATACCATCCAAGGGCCAATGGCTTGGTAGAAAGGGCAAACAGATTTATCGAAGGTAATATCCTGTTGGCATTTTCTTCTGGTTTACCATGGAGAGAAGTTCTAAATGACATGATATGGAACTATCTCACTACACCTCATTGAGTGACTAGGGTATCACTGTTTATGTCCTTAAAAGGGAGAGAACCTGGTACTAAATTGTGTCTGAGATGGTTTGGATTAGCAAGTTCTCTGGTGGTGGGCAGGAAAGGCACAGTGGATTATATAAAAAAGAGTCAAGCAGTGTCAAAAGAAACATTTGACAGGAAAAAAAAGTGTTAAGGATCTTAAGTGGAGTGTAGGAGAATGGGTCCTTATACAAAATCCAAGATTCAAACATAAATGTACAGAGAGTAAATTTATTGGCCCCAAGAAGATCTTGGCCGTGAGGAACTGTGTGGTGATTGTGGAAGGAGGGGAGGTGTGGTCGATGTGCAGATTGGCTAAATATAAGAATGATTGCAGATATGTATCAAGAGATAATGAGAGTGAGAATACTGATCTTGAGAAGGGTTATAGTGGTGGATCAAAAGATACAGAGAGTGAGAAAACTGATCTTTCATCCAAAAGATGGAGACGAGAACCTAAGTGGATGCAGGATTTTGTATGTGAATAACTATGGATTCGGATAATTACATGGTATTCTTGGGTTATGTTTGTTAAGAGAAATTTTCAGGGTGTTGATTTTCACAAATCATTTATTTTCACTTGTAAAATTTTTCTTGCTTGGTTAGTCACTTGTTTTCCACAGTTTTAAAATGTTTAATTGTTAATTGTTGTAAAGGGGGAGATATGTTGTAATGTCTACTGAGCCTTCCTTTCTTAGAACCAGGAAGGCTCGGAAGACTGATTCGAGGACGGTTGGTGGGAGGGCCTGCAGCTCTGACCGGGTCTCGCAGGCCTGTTATAAATAAATTAACTTACCCCTAATTACATGAGTGGTGCCTCCTTCATTGTCACTCAAACAACACGGTCCACAATTACTGACATAACTCGCTGCTGCTTTGCCCATACCCAGCCACCTAAAACTATGTCTTAACTTACTCTTGGTGGCACTCTCTCCTAGATGTTCCTGATGAGCTATCTCTACCAATAGATTTCTAATCTTCACAGGAGGTACAATGCATAAACCTCTTCTCAGCCTTCCATCAATGATGCTCAATTCATCCTTGATTTCCCACCAAACTTCAAACCTCTTTTCTCATACTTCTTTGCTTGGCCAAGCTGATACTGTCCATTGTCTGATAACTTTCATAGCCTCGTCCGTGTGCTTTACATTGTGCACTTTATAGACTGCCTTTGCAGGCCGTCACCTCCCTGAGCTTTCCATTATCCAGCAGGGTTCTTCTTACATCCTTCCCTTTTTAATGAGGTGTCGTCTATATAAGCCCCTTGGTGACAAGGAGCGATTCAGTGGACATTTAGCGCTTCAGCTCTCTGCTGGCTGTTCGACCCTTGAAAATCTGAACCTCTGATGTATTCTTTTGACTCCATTGTAATTTAAGCACCCCATGGGGACCTCAGACGGCTTTTCCCTTCTGTAGCCAAGAGGTGTGGGGGGAAACACCAAGTTGAAAACGGCCCCCACCCGCCCTAACATTTCTTCCGCTGACCCTGAACGAATCCCAAACGGTCCAGCGTTAGAATGCATTGTTTACAGCTCAACGATCAGGCACACCTTCTGCTTTCATCTTCATTAGAACCCCGGGAGGGGGCGCAGCTCAATCAGGAAGCTCGGAACGCAGGCTGTATTCTATAGTACAAACACCTTTTCATGTCAACAGCATGGCTACACTTGAATTGCTGTTTCATGTTCTTTCCCTCTCTTCTTTAAGAAGTGAAAAGAAAGAAAATGGCCCTCTTCTACAATATTTACATTCGAACATTAGTGGGTCACACATTTTGCAGAGCCAAAAAGAATGTTAAGACACTAAAATGGGATGAGATGCAATGAATGTGCCATTTCCGTATCATCGCTCTCCAGAAATCTCACCCAATGACACACAAAATTGCCAAACCTGTATCAACAAGTTTGCTTCTTGATAAATACCCAAAACGATAATCACATCTTAAAAACATGCAAAGCAGGTGCTTTTTTAACCTTGTCATGTCATTCTACATAACAACCTTCTGGTTCAGTGCGTGCTCAGTCTTTTTATTAATTATAAGCAGCATACTTATGGCAATGCACTTTACCTTAATCATTAAGGCTTTATATAAGCTAGCAAATAGCTCCGTGCCATCATTACTACCTTTTTACCATCTCTGCCCTTTGCATATTGTAATAAGCAAACTTATTAGTCCCAGAATGCTAGGTTGCGCCATCTAAAAAGCAGAGCTATCTTAATGTGTGCTACCTGCTACATGACACTGTACTCTAGGTGAGTGTGCTGAGCACATTTGTGCGAGTTCTGTTTCTAACTCGAAGCATTGCTAACTTTGCTTTTCATCCCTTATGCCCTTGGTTATTATTAAGGCAGGATGCCACGACCCTTGTTTTTCGGGTGATAAGGGAAACTTGAGTTGCTCTATTGCAAAATATAAATGGTCAGCAAGTTAAATATTATTATATATGTTATGTTATATTGTGGCGTTGTTTTTTAAAAAAAGTTGATTTCGAGCGGTGTAGGGAGGATAAAGGCTGCAAAGTAAGTGGCTCACCTGGCTCCAGTGTGCTTAAAAACACTAAAGGGGATACATGTGTTTGAAGGTGAACAGAAGGGATGGGAAACATTCCTTTGCCAGAGCAAACCAGTTCCCTTAAAGGAGCTGGATGATTTTACAACTTAAAGACATACATCACAATTTTTTTTAATGAAGTGTTCTTTCCTTTCTATGTCGCGGTCAAATATCACCAGTTATGGGAATGTTATTCCGACCTTTCTAAGTTTGTATGCATTGCTTGATTATGTGAGGTACTCTAATGGATCTACACATGTGCTCAACAAAGATGATTTCTCTTGTAATCTGATTGCTTGAAAACGTTACATTGATGATATTTTGATTATTTGGCAAGGATCGAAAGAGTCATTTGAAACATTTGTTAAGCACACCATTGCCAATGATTTTGAAATCGATCTAATGGGACAGGCAAGTCTGGCACACTTTGATTTTCTTGACCTTGATATTTTTATTGAGAATGGTAAAATTGAAACCAAGACTTTTAGAAAACCTACAGAAGTTAATTCTGTCTTGCATGCAACCAGTTGCCATCAACAAGCAACCATTGACAACATACCTGGAGGCGAGTTTTATAAGGCTAGGTGGAACTGCAGTACATTTAGTGATTTTGCACAAGAATGTGGGGTACTTATGCAACTTTTTGAGGAAAGAGGGTACACACCCAACACGATCAGGAGAGCATTTAACAAGTATCAGACAATTTACCAATCTGACCTGCTCAAGCAAAAGACTAAAGATAATAATGTGGCGAGAAACCTAGCCATCATCACACAATATTCTAAGGATTCTCCTACCTATATAAATTTGTCTCCAAACACTGGCACATTCTACGTTTGGATACTGACCTACTTCCTTTTCTGTTGGAGAAACCAAAATGTATATATAGTAAGGTTAACTCTATGAAAAATAAACGAAGTCCTTCCTTTCTCAACACAAACATTATCATTCCACCTTTGAACAGAATTGTATGATCGGACCGAAAAAAAAGGTCTGACTGTACAAAAAGACCGAAAAATGCCACCACCAAAGCTTCGAACACCAAAAGTTCGAACCTTTGGTGGTAGCATTGTAGGTCAGTATAAAATAAAAACACCCCCGCAGCACACCCAAAAAAATAAATGGGGGATGCGGGGGTGTCACCGGCAACACCCCGCTCACTATACTGTGTGGTATAGTCAGCAGGGTATTGCGGGGAATATCCCTGCAGCACACTCAAAAAAAAAAAAACGGGGGCTGCGGGGTTCTCCCCCGCAACAGCCTGCTCACTATACTGTGTGGTATAGTGAGTGGGGGTTGCGGGGAACACCCCTGTAGCTCCTGAAAAAAGAAATAAATAAAAACATTTTAAAAAAGAAAAGGACGCTGCGTTGCCGGTTCTCTATCACAGAAGTGAAAGGGAACTGGTGCTGCAGGGACTCAGCGTGTAAAAAAGGTAAGTAAAGTTTGTTTATGTTGAGGGTGTGGGTGGTGGAGTGTTGTGGGTATGTTGTGGGTGTGGGTATGTAGGGGTTTTGAATGTGTGTTCGCATGGGAAATGTGCAAACTTTTTGTGGTTCGCACATTTCTCATGCAAACATTTCCGTCGCTGAATTTTCCGCGGCGGAACAATCACACAGATCCCCTTTGAACAGCAATTGGCTCAAGCTGGCAACAGGTTTCCATAAGTGTGGGAACTGCAATCTATGCAAATATGCATATAATGACTGGCGGGAATTCACATATGGAACACGGATATCAGTGATCATTAAGGACTTTATTAACTGTAAAACAACATTTGTTGTCTATGCCTTGATCTGTGTACGTGGTAAGTTGTATATTGGCAGCACCATTAGAAAACTACGGGTTCGAATAAGAGAACATTTGGCCAGCTTAAACAGTACTGATCCCAGATTACCTCTTTCCATGCATTGGCAGCTCAATCATCAACTAGCGAACAAATCAGATTTAAAATTTGTGGGACTGATGCCAGCGAAAAAGGGGAAGAGCGATGGCTATATCCAATTGAAATTGAGACAAATGGAATGTAAATTGATCGTTTTTTTGCGAATGTACCATTAATGGTCTCAATACAGACCATGAAATGAATGTTTTTCTTTGAACAGTGGATGTTATTAATTTACATGCAGGCTGTTGCTCACAACAGGTATAATGTATGTAATCCAACTTGGATCCTCTATCTCATCAACTTGTTCACCAGTACACTATTGGTTAAGTATGCCTCATTTTTTACCGGTTTTCCCTCACATGTTGTGTACAGCACAGGTCCTTGTGTTACATCAATTATGATAAAAAATATTTATTTCATCATTTTTCATATCCCATCAGCTAAAATGCACTGTCTCAGTTAAGGACAGGGCCTTAGTAATTTATTAATATCAAGTTACTTGACTATCCCTTCATGAGACTCTATAGGACATTGCATCACTTGTCTGCACTGCTTTATTATTATCTATATTTTGTAGCTTGGGAATGACCAATGTGTTCACTTCATTAACAGCAAACCCACTATTATAATATATCTACTATTTATGCTGATCATCTCCTATTATTACTATATTGTAATTTATTTCTTTTGGTTTTTTGTTTGTTAACTAACGTAGTTTTTATTAACACTTTAATGCATATTACTATGGTTAATGTCAAGTATGACACTCTTGCATGCATTTTTCACCTTCCAATGTACCAATGGATTCATCCCGTCACATTGTCAAACAATCATTAAGCAAATATATGATATGATATGGCATTTATAACGTGCCTATACACAAGTGTTTCAAGGCGCAATGCAGCAAGGGAGGGGAACAGAAGGAGGACAGACAACGCTCCTACTAGGTCAGGTGTCATTCAGATCGCGCAGTCATGCCGTTTCCTTACATTGTGACATAGTTAACGCTTTGTTTACATATGACATCACGCGCTGGTGGTGCGCGTGACGTCATCACGGTCAAACGTCACGTTACATGACTTTCTCTGTGTTCCTTTAACAAATGCGGAACGCGTTTTAAATCGTTTCTCGCGCCACACGAGTGCCCTGAGAGGGATAATACCCATATGAATGAGTTTGTAGGCCATTGAAGGTCAGTTCATACCTTACCATTTAGATTTTGCAGATTCTACACTTGGACCAACAATCTGACCATTGCTTCAAGCCCATTGCTTTTGATTTATATTTTTATTGGTCCCATACTGTTATACTTATTGCACTACATGTCGGTATGGACACTGTAGGTGAAGTTAGTCAGGTTATTCTTTGTTTTGTTACTTTGATCCAATTCAAACGACAATTTGCTTTAACCTTACATTAATCGGATTGGTGTTTTAATTAATTCTTTGGACACATTTGCTTGGTGACTTTGGGCCTTTTAGTCATACTTACTGCAACATGTGGACCTCTGAACGGTTATTTCTAACTTTCATAATTTAACAGCACTTTTTTGACGAGTCTGTGTTATGTACGCCATATGTCCCACAGCGCAGTGACGTACGGCGTTGTTGAAATAAAGAGCCCGCCCCCGCCAGAGGAGGCAGTTCCGGGCCCAACCAGTGCTCGTCATTTGGCCGGCTCCGAGATCCGGCACCAGATATGGAGCCGGATCTCGGGATCCAGCCAGAGTCAGCCGCCCAAGCCCTTGAATTGCGCTGGAATACGTATAAAACAAAAAAGAAAAAAAAGTGCCTGCAACCGCGGCATTACCTTTTACTGCGGCTTTGGCACTGGTGAGTAATGCACAATGCTCGTACATGTACAAAAGATTCCTTTCAGTTGTACATCTAGCGAGCATTGTGCATTACACACAGCGAGCATTGTGCATTACACACCAGTGTGAAAGCCGGTGGTAAAAGGCAATGCTGCCGTCACAGACGCTTTGTTTTCTTTTTTTTTTAAGTCTTCCAGCATTGCTGGATGCCCACTACTTGCCCCGCCCCCTCTAGACCACGCCCCCTCGGACACCACCCCCCAACTCCTCCCCCACCCCGGCCCTTGTGTTGTGGGATCCCCCACCACATTTTTTCCATTTCCACCACTGGGCCCAACCAGCAACGTATGTGTGTGTGTTCTATTGCTCTCCCCGGCCCTGCGTTCCACGTGGGGCCTCAGGCATTTCTCGCCTCCGGCGGCGAACCGGCAGGAGAAAACGTAACACTGGCGACGGGGGACAGACGGAGGAAACACTATGTGTGCTAGCCACAACTCGTTCCACAAGCCTGCGACACAGGTACATTTTTGGAAAAACAGTGGGGGGCCGATCCCCCACCCGAAAAAATACATTGTTTTCCCATTATTCATTTTCTGCCTGAAATCATCCACCTAACCTCCTCATACAACGCCCTGCACTAGGACACCCCATTGACGGAAGAATCACAAAGGTGAGGAGTTTTCCGCCGCACATGCACGCTACCTGTAGTAACCCCAACAGCAGAAGAACATGGCGTCTGGCCTGTCCACACCCAGACCAGGCACGCCGTCAAGAATCTTAGCATCGCTGTCACCCGCAACACCATCCCCTAGACCACAGGGTGGGACAACAATGCCGTTGGGACCATTTGACCCACACACCGACCCATCATTGGTAAGCCCCCGCTGGGTACTGTGGATCCAGATGTTCGAAATGGCGATGGACTGTAAAGACATTACAACGGCCAGGAAGATGAGGTCACACCTTCTCTTCAACGTGGGTGACAACGTCCTGCGCAATTTCAACTCACTGGTGATTGGAGATGGGTAAGACATCTACCAACTAGCCAAAGACGCACTCAAAGCCCATTTCATGCCACAACTGAACCCGGACTCCGAAACCTTCATATTCTGCACCACCATCCAGATGGAGGAAGAAACACTCGATGCATACCACACAATACTCAGAAAGCTCGCACTCTCGTGTGAATTCGATAATGTCGAGAAGGAGATAAGACACCAAATCATCAATGGCATGCAGTCTAACAAACTGCGCGGAATGGTATTGAGCGAAACGGGAATCTCCCTAGCCAGGATCCTCGAGTATGGGCGCCAGAGAGAGCTGTCGTATGCAAGGGCCGCACACATGGGCACCACACTGCAAAAGCTCCAACTAATGCCGATGATGGTGACTATAGCTGAAATCGCCAACCGCCAACAACAAAGAAAAGACCTCAATGACACAAACAGCTGACCTCGATGGCAGTCAAGAATTCCAGGGCCTACAGAATGTGGATGGTGCAGAGTCGCGCGCCATGGAAGAAGACATTGCCCAGCACAAGGAACCATGTGCAGCCGAAAAGACCAGTACGCGAGGGTCTGCAGATCGTCAGGGCAATCACAATGCCCCCAACCACAACAAGACAAAAGTATCCCCAAGAAAAAGAAACAAGCCAACGCCCGCCGTGTCGAGATTGCCAATTCATGAACCGACGAAGCAGGTGATGATGAAGGCGACATGACGAAAGATGCGTAAAGCGGACAAATGAGAAGATGGAGAAAAGTCTACCTAGTCTCGGCACTAGAACACAGAGGCATAGAGTCGGCGAAGCAGCAAAGAAGACGAAAATGCTTAGTGGCCATACAAGGTCAAGAAACACAAATGACAGTTGACACTGAGGCATCTGTAAATGTCATCCCGGCAACGGTGTTCCATAAGCTACATCCCCATCCTGACCTAAAACCAATGGACACCCTGCTATTTGCATATGGATGCAAGACCCCACTGCGGGGAAAGGAGGGACGATTCAGAACGACACTTAGTAGAGACGACCAAGTCCTACAGTCAAAAGTGTACAACGTCAACACCAGAATCGAATGTCTACTGAGTGGAGATGCAGCAGAAGATCTGGGACTAATCCATTTTATCTGTGACATGACAGACTCAATAGACATATCGAGCCTCCTCGGGAAGTACCCGAACCTTCTCAAAGGCATTGGATGCCTAAAAGGCAAACTAATAAAGCTCCACATCGACAAATCTGTACAGCCCCGAGCAGTGCGTCACAGAAGAACCCCCTTCCACATGAGGGACCAAGTCGAAAAGGAGATGCGTGACCTTGAAAAGGCAGGAATCAGAGAGGAAGTAACTGGGCCAACACCGTGGGTATCACCCATGGTGGTGCCTAAGAAGCCGAAAAAACCAGGAAAGGTGAAGATCTGCATCGACATGCGCCTTCCAAATGCAGCCATCAAGAGGGAACGACAATTCACCCCCACACTTGACGAAATTATCACGGACCTCACGGGATCGAAGATATTCTCCAAAATCGACCTCAATGCTGGATACCATCAGTTAAAACTGCATCGAGACTCCAGATACATCACTACATTTTCCACACACCTGGGCCTACGCAGGTACAAAAGGCTGAGCTTTGGCATCTCCTCAGCGGCAGAGGTTTTCCAGCAGGCTATGCAGGAGGTGATACAGGGCATCCCTGGAGTGCTGAACGTCAGCGATGACATCCTCATCCACGCAAGTGACCGACACGAACACCTGTGTCACCTCGAAATGGTCCTCAACAGGCTGGAAATCGCAGGCCTGACAATCCACAGGGAAAAGTGCAAGTTCATGAAAGAGGAGATCACTTTCTTCGGATATATATTCAACAGCGCAGGGGTATCAGCCGACCCTCAAAAAGTTTCAGACATCAAGGAAGCCTCTCCACCATCAACACCCACAGAGGTACACAGCTTCTTGGGGATGGCAACATACTGCGGGAGGTTCATCCCCAACCTGGCAACAATGTCCAAGCCACTCGGAGAAAGGCAAAATCAAACACGAAATGGATATGGAGCCGTGACTGCCAAGAGGCATTTGAGCAGATCAAAACATCCCTCACATCCGAGACCACCATGGCTCACTACGACCCCACACTGTCAACAGAACTATATGTCGATGCCAGCCCAGTCGGCCTCTGGGCTATCCTCGTTCAAGTCACTCGGACAGGAGGGACTAAGCCGATTGCATACGCATCCCGCACGCTGACTCCCACTGAACAAAGAAATTCACACATTGAAAAAGAAGCCATCGCAGTACTGTGGGGATTCCGCCACTTCCACATATATCTCTATGGATGGAAATTCAGGGCCTACACGGACCACAAACCACTCATCCCCATATTCACAGGATCTTCCTCACACCCTCCGACCAGAATAGGGAAGTGGCTGTTACACCTGCAGAAATACGAATTTGACCTAACCTACCAACCAGTGACAAGCAACTCTGCAGACTTCCCATCCAGGGACCCCAGGGCAGCCACCCCAGGGGAAGTGCATGTGGCGGAAGAAACCGAGGAGCACATATGCCAGGTGGTGCACACCATGAAGCCCAAAGCGGTCAACATCGAGGGCATCATAGAGGCCACCCAATCTGATCCCTGTTGCGACCTGGTCAAAGACTCAATCATATCAGGCGAATGGAAATCCTTCCTGCAAAATGTACATAACCACACACCCAAAGCCAGAGACTTCCTCACGGGCATGTTCCCGATATGACAAGACCTGTCCGTGAACAGCGAGGGACTCATACTGAGAGGAGCCCAAATCGTGATTCCCAACAGTCTGCAGGACAGGATAATAGCACTGGCCCACAAAGGCCATCAAGGCATAGTCAGGACCAAAGCCAGGATCCGACAGTGAGTGTGGGTCCCACACATCAACGACAAAGTGGAACAACTCATAGCAGCCTGCCTCCCATCTCAAATCACAAGTGCACCGCCGAGTCCCGAACCCATACAGTTGGCAGAGCGGGGGTCATCAAGGTGGGACGCAATCAGGATTGACTTTTGCACGGTCCAGGAAGGGACATATTTGCTGGTAGCCATCGATGACCATTCACGATATACCCGGAGGAAGAGATTGTATCATCCACAGCGGCGGAAATGGTAATACCAGCTCTCGAAAAGATGTTTGCAACCCACAGTCTGCCACAACAAATTAGAAGTGACAACGGACCGCCATTCCAGGGTTCGGAGATCAAAAAATACTTATACGATTTGCACATCCAATACCACCACATCATGCTGAGATGGCCACAAGCTAACAGTGACATGGATAGATTCATGCAAACCATTAACAAGGTACACCTATCCAGAGCACACTGCAGCCGATGGAGGATGGATCTACACCGATTCATACAAAACTATCGGGTCATGCCACACAGCTCCACAGGATTACCACCGGCAGACATCATGTATGGGACAGTAATAAACTCATCCATTCCGCACCACCCAAGCAGAGTCACAGATACCTATGACAGCAATTGCACTCAACGCAGGAGGATAACTGCAAATGAACGCATGAGCACCAGGAGGCACGCACGAAAAATTGGAACACCAAAACGGTGACCAGGTGCTAGTGGTGCGAAACCCCACGAAGACAAAGCTCAAGACACAGTATGACTTGGTCCCCTCGTCCGTAACTCGGACACAAGGAACAATGGTGACGGCAGCACAAGGACATCGCATGATCACCAGGAATGCCTCGTGGTTCAAGAGGGTGCCACGACAAATGTGGACTGACAAGAACCAGCAGCTCTCAGATGAAACAGAACCGCCGCTAGGTGATGTAGACTACCAGCCCGAGAGTGATCCAACCCTGATGTATGAGGCAGATGAACCACCGGATGGAACAAATGAGGCATTGCCAAGTAAAGAAGGTGAGCCACAACGTGATACAGGTCCGGGGACGGCCCCTAGGTGAGGGCACTATGCTTTAAGGACAGCCTTGAGAGCCCCGGAAAAGTTAAAAGACTATGGGCCTCATTACATGGTAGGTGGTAAGGGATTACCGGCACAGGTAAGGTCACCGGTGCTGGTAATCCCTTAGCACACTACTACGAGGGACTTCAGAGCTAAAAACGGTACCGCAAATTGCAGTACCGTTATTAGCTCTTTCCCCATTCTCATTGAGCCCTATGGGGGCTCAAATGGGAATGGGGAATGGTATTTGGCATGGGGACTTACCGGGTCCTCCAGGGTCGGAATGACCTGGGAGGTCCCCATACCGCCTACCCGGGCCCGGAATGCGGTAAGGGGGTAGCCATGCCGCTAATAGCGGCATGGTTACCTCCTACCGTGTAATGAGGCCCTATGAGTGGTAGAGTGACATTGGAGGAGTAATGAAAAGCTGTGTTTGGACTAGAGTGCACAGTAGAGTTAAACTGTTTTTATGGTTAATTACAAAAATGATGTAGAAGTTCTATTTGTTGGAAAAAAGGAGGAATGTTATGTACGCCGTACGTCCCGCAGCGCGGTGATGTATGGCGTTGTTGAAATGAAGAGCCCGCCTCCGCCAGAGGAGGCAGTTCCGGGCACAACCAGCAACGTGTGTGTGTGTGTTCTATTGCTCTGCCCGACCCTGTGTTCCACGTGGGGCCTCAGGCATTTCTCTCCTCCACTGGCGCACCGTCAGGCGAGAACGTAACAGTCTATACATGGCACAAGAATAGTTATTGAGCTTTACATGATTGGGGACGTGTTAGACTCACTTTCTCATGACATCGCATTTTGTCTCTATACATCCATTATTATTGTATTTGCAGGCGGGCCTTTAACAAATACTTTTCGGGGTATTCTACCCGTAATACCCATTGAGTTTCTGTGACTCAGGACCATTTAAAGTGCCTAGTGATATAAGATGAGTTGTTAAATCCTCATTTTAATTGTCTTAATCATTTCCCAAGAGAATTTCTACCCTCATGCCCATAGGGTCACTTCTTATTTTTGCCTTCTATTCTTTCAGTTGGTAGTGACCTGATGACCTCCTAACCAGTAGACATCATCTACAGTATCCCTTTGCACTTCTTCTTCACGTGTCATCAGTCATTTTCGGTATGTTCCCACTTTTTCTTGGTTTTCTAACCTAGGACTGATAAAATAGTTCAATCTGACCTTTTTCTAACGAATATCACCATTGATTCCTCATCAGGCATAATACTCAAGTTACGGGATAATAGGGTAAACTTGCACATTTAACCGGTGGTGCATGTTTACCAGCAGAATCACAACCCTGAATGAATAAACATTTGAGCACCATAATTCTTTCGCCTAATTATTCTCACCACTGAATCTACATCTGCCTTGATACTAAATTCACAGAATGACAAGCCAAACTTGTACACCTAATGCGTGGTGTGTGCCTATCATGAGATTACAAACCTCACTATCTCACCTTGTCAGCCATTTTGGGCTTTCTCTAATGATCATCTTCTATCTACTCTTGATATGGCCATCATCTCTAGCACGGCGGTCTGGGGCAAGGGAGGTCTAATACTTAACCAATTACTCAATGATTTGATGATAATTGATCTTGAGCTGAATCTGAATACGCACTGATTTTGTGTTATAAATCTGTTTTTGTCTGTCTTTCACATTACCCTGAATCTCTAAACTGGTATGTGACATTACATTTTCTCTTATTTTCTACTCACAATGATATGATATCCATACCTTTTTTCTGTTATGGTTTTCATGATGTCTATTTTGTTCAATGTTATATATGTTTTTATGATTAACCCCATTCTTTACTTGGCATCAACATTATACGAATTACACTTGCATTGTACAGCCTTGAGAACGACCTGAATGGTCGAAAAACGTGTCGGCTAAACATACCCAGAATAAACCGTTTTTTGGTTAACACCTGTATACAATTCAGTAATCTAATTTACTATCCACATCCTGTGTCACTTTACTGACCGGCAGTGTGCGAGGCACCTTATTCCAACCCTCATATATTATTTTACTATCTGAAGGCCCTGTAAGGGTGGGCTTTGTGGAAGGGTGTACGATGCATTCCAATTAATTTAAGTTGGTTTTATTAGCGCACAGGTATACGTGTCGAACCCTCTACCACACTAACTCTTACTCTAATGGATCTATAAACATTTTTTTCTGAATGGCAATTTCGACTTATTATTTTTGCTGAATTTCTACCAGTAAAAATGGGGGAAGACCCCTTGGAACCATTTCCCCCCACCCTGTATCCGCTCCCTTCTATATACCTATAACCAACTTACTGCCTATATTTCTGTGGTTAAAAAGAGCGTTAAAAAATCAGCAAAACAAAATGTGGCAAAAAATCTATTCAGCAAAAGTGGGCAATACCACTGTAATGAAGGTGATATAGTGAGACGCTCTCATAGTTAGCTTCATAGGATTTGCTAAATTTTCCCCATCACTCCCCAAACTTATTGATCATATTTTACAACTATGCAGTCTTAACTAGAAAGAAAACCCCTGAATCTTTTTGATACTTCCCGCAATGATTGTACTATGTCTATGTTTAATGTAATAGTGTAGAATAGAAGGAAAACAACCATTTGAGAGAATCTAGATACCTATGGAACAAATTGGGTGGAAAATAAGATGCCTCTGAGCTGTCCTGCCTGAGGCGTGAGGATAGCTCAGGTACAACGCGTTTATCTTGGACACAAGTTCGAATCCTGGTCCCGCGCTTAGAGACTGGTCGTCGGTATAAGTGTGTTATAAAAGAGTAATTCATTAATACAATATATGTTTTTCACGATTGAATGTATGGTTTGGACAGTGTTAATGGAAGCAGTGGAAGATGGTAACTGTTTTAATTTTAGTCGCCAATATGCATGAGCGACTGAGCGTGGCGAGGGAGCCCAAACCAACCAAAGGGGCTTTGGAGGAAGGATCCTAGGGTTCTCACAATAATTCACAGATGGGTTAAAAGGGTGCATTTTACAGCAAACCTTCAGTGAAAAACTGGGTAAAAGCCATACATTTTGCAATTGTTTTTTGGGAGGGTAAATAGAGAAAAACGATGCCAAGTCACCAACAGTTCACACAAGCATTTTCCAATGCATATTCACAAAGCCTTTGCCAGCAAAATATACCAGTAGGAAAATGTTTTCCTACTGGCTGTGCCCATACATGTCCATGCTGTCTCTGCCAGTACCCCCAAGTAAAAATAGTATGTGAAGTAACTTTATTGATCAGATTCCTCCATTAACATACATAATTAAACACATTATTGTAGAAACAGAAATGAATACAAAATTTAAAATCAGTTAAAAACACAATGTTAAAAAGAGAATTCTCCCCACTTCAGTTTCAATCTAAAACTTTCTTCGAACGTCTTATCAGTAGGTGCCCAAGTTAAAAATAAAGTCAAGGTCTGGACAGTTCCAAATAAAATACATTGCCGCTTTACAATCATGTATCTGATTTTCCAAGAAGGGCCTTAACAAATCTATTTGCAAATCTATGTACCACCTACATATTAGGAAAAAATGCTTAAGATCCTCCCTTACTTTCAGCCCACACGTACAACTTTACGATGGATCTCCCAGGCCCCGATTGGTGAAGGCCTTTAGTGGTAACATGTTTAAACATATAATAAAATAGAACGCCTACAGTTGGGTGTGGGATACTACACATACTGCCTCCCTGCGTGGCATTAAATCTCATAGCCCAAAACAGATTCAGAGAGCCTAAGGCCTGACCCACATTTCACTCCTGAATCAGGTCCCTACTAAGCATCCCCTCTTTGACCCTTGATTTTAACTCTGTCAGGCTCATGTCTCTTGCTGAGGTCAGGGACTCAATCTCTGCTGTCAGCAGTCTGTTAAAACCCTTCCAAACGACTTAAACTTTAAACAGAAACCTGAGCCGGCCATCTCTGATAACAGAAACTGAATATTGTCATTTTTCTGGGGTACCTTCAAAACCTTTGAAAGAAGGTGTCTTGTCTCAATTTAGCTTGTGTGGCTATACTTTTATCCCCAGCTCCAAATGCAAGGCACAATTTTGAGTTCCCATTGGTAGACCCATCAGCCTTTTCATAATTTTATTTTGGGCGACCTCCAACTTCTCACAGTTAGAACTCCAGATTTCACTGTCAAACAGTAGCATATTCCCCACCTTACACTTATAGACCTCTATCGCCTTACCCAGCATGCGCCCACCAAATTTGTGGTAGAATCTAATTAATCCATTAAACCTGGACCTAGCCTTTAGACATACCGAGTCCAAATGCTTTCCCCACTTCCCATTACTGTCAAAGGTCAGCCCCAGATAACAAAATGAATCACAACCTCGATTTTCTCACCATTGAGATAGCATGAATTGTCTACCTTCTTCCTGCTATTACTAGAAAATACAATGTTTGTTTTATCCTTATTCAAGGATAACTTATTAACCTTAAAATACTCAGCGGCATAGAGACCAGCTTGTAACCCCATGGGGGTCAGGTTGATCAGAGCTGTGCCATCAGCACACAACAGTGCATTGAAAGACCTGCCCCCTAAATGGGGTTGATTGGTCCTAGAGCTGGCTTCTGCAGGGTTGATGTTGGCTAAAAATAAGAGGAACAACTACGGTGCCAGGGAGCAACCCTGTGTAACTCCTTGATTTGTAGAGAATTGCTTTGTTAGCCAACCTTGGTTATGTACCCTTACAGCAGTTGTGGTATTTTTGTAGCTGCATAAAATGAACTGCAACAGATTTAGAGGTATATTCATGTCCCTAAGTTTCTGCCATAGAATTCCCCTGTTAATTTTATCAAACGCCTTCTCAAGATCCAAAAAAGCCACGTATAGCCTAGCCCCTCTTATCGAACAATACTTTCTCAAATAGGATATGTAAAACCAGGCAGTGATCCATAGTTGAAAACCCACTACGGAACCCTGCTTGGGAGGTAGGTAGCACTGCATGACTCTCTGCACACAGTTCAACTCTCCTCTTTATACGTTTGTTAAAGATCTTACTGGGAATATCCAGGAGCGAGATTGGGCAGTAACAATGGGGATCATCAGATGTGCTCTTCTTAAAAATGGGGACAATTATAGCTTTCTCCCAAGAACTGGGGACCATGTTAGATTTTGCTACAGCGTTAAAAAATTTTCTGAAAATAGTGGCCTACCAAACAGGACTCCACTTCAAGAGATCCGACTGAAGACCATTAGAGTCTGCCGCTTTCCCCAGTCTAAGATTGGCAATGCCCTCCAGGAACTCCCCCTGTCTGAAGACTATAGCCCCCACCCCTTTGCCCTGGTCGTACTGCAGGAGAACACCATCCCCTCCCGCTTCCCGTAGGGTGTTAGTGTAGTGGGACACCCACTTATCACCTGAGATGCAGCAGGGATCAGCCTTATTTGGAGTGTCAAACCTTCTGCTAACTAAGCTTCAAAAGAGCTTATAGTTATTTAAAACTGCTTGCTCTAGCCTTTCCCACTGTTTCACTGTGTGGTCCATCCTCTTAGTTTTCAACAGCTTTCTATAGTCATATTTAAGAGCATATAATTGACCGGAATTCATGTCTCCACATTTTGGTGCCCCAATAATCTTCGATTTCAGCGATCTACAATTTTGATCGAACCAAACTGCACCCCCAAAGTGTGACCTTTTAGACTGATTCCCACTCGGGAACAGTTTCCTACATTCACCAACTAATAGCTCTAGTAATTCTTCATAGCGGTTAATACATGCTACGCCATCCAATCGGGTGTCATAGAACTCTAGCACCTCTACAACCCTATTGTCCTGCCTTATACGTGGTAGGCGCTGGCATACCCTCCTAGCTTTTTCCTCCCCTGAAACAAGGGCCTGTTCATAACCAAACGGAAATGGTCACTATCCTGGCGGGCTACCACCTCAAATATGATTATACTAAGGAATAGACGTCTGCCAAACAATAGTTTATCACAGACCCATATTTACCCAGATTACAGGTACGTTTTGGGGGGCGGTCTCCTTTGCATCTTCCATTTAACTCGACCAGGTGGTATTCCTTCATGAAAGCGCTTAGTTCTTTACCCCGGCTATTTTCTCTTGTGTTCAATTAACATCTTTCCGGTATCCCATGCTCTAACTCCAGGTGACAACAGTCCACTCTGTCACTCACTGGGAATCCCAGTTTGGCATTAAAGTAATTCACAATAAGAACATTACATGGGATTTCACGCTCCAGAAGTTACCCCAGCACCTTCCTCCAGCAGACATTCCCTGATTGACAGTTTTCTGGTGGTATGTACACATTCACCAGCAGCAGGTCAATTATACCTGGCCTGGTTTTCAACAGAACAACCACCGCAAATCCATTGCCTACCGCCACCCTTTCAGCTGACCAGAGTGGGGACATCCTTATGTAAGTAAGCACCCCCCCCCCCATTCTTCCTCCCTCTACCTAGACCTTTTGCCTCCAGTGCAAAACAGGCATAATTTCTGAGTGTCGGAGCAGCCTTAAACCACGTTTCTTGTAGGCAGATGATATTATATCAAGAAATGAAAGTGACCAATTCCTTGTCGATAATTTTGCTGTTTAACCCGGCCACTTTCCAGGAAATTAGTTTAAATTGCTGCTCTCTACCCGCGCTGTTACCCCTAGATGCAAGTCTGTCTACCCCTTGTAAGATGAAAATTGGTTGGGGCACAGCCATACACACTGTCCTTAGCTTTCCTAGAAATCATTGGAACAGGTCTTGCGTTCGCTGGGAGCCCCTGGTCAACCTGGAGGAATTGGGAGGATGCAGCACTCACTACTATACGATTTAGCTCAGTGCTCTTCTCAAAATCCTTCACCTCCCCGTCTCCCTCTCATTCCCCCATTCCGGTCCACCCCCGGTACAATGGCCTCATGCCAAGTGTTGCGTCAATGGCATATTTGGGCCGAATCCAGAAAGATCTGGATGTCAGCAAGCAAATCTCTTCACTCGATCACGCAAGCTCTAATATATGGGTTTTTAAATCCTATGCGCAAGTTACATCCACCACAGGACATACAGTCTGACAAAATGCAGGCATGGGAAAGGATTTTAAATAAGATACCTTCCACACCCAAAACAGTCCCCAGTGCTCCAACCAATTGTCTCTTATATGAGTTTTTATTAAAAGTACAAATTAAAAAATGCCACTGCCTCCAGTCCTCCAGGGGGTCAGGAGTTACATTTTCATAGTTTCAAATTGCAGCGTGGATAGACGGCTCCATGGTAGGCTTCAAACGCAAGATTGGTTGCACCAAGGGACTTGGTTGTGAAATCGTAGCGTCGGCTCTAGGAGCTGCATCGGTTGGGGGGATCAAACTTACCAAAGTCCGGCCCTCGGCTGGATCTGCTTCTTTATTCGTTTGTTTCGAACGCAAGTCAACCTTTTTCTGTCAAATACTGGCTGTAAAAGTGACTTGCCCAATTGCCGCTACAGAGCCCTGTCCATTATGAGCAGGGGTTTTCCAGAGGTGTATAACAGTCAAGTCCAAACCAGCCACTGGACCAGGCTTTTCCCCAGGTTTTATTCGCTGGCCGCCTTGGGCTACCTGGTAGGTCGGACTTTCACCATTCTCTAATTTAGGCAGCCTGCCCTTGACATTACCTACCCCAACCCCGGCCTGGGAAGACTTGTGGCCCAGCCCCATACAACACCCCTTTGAGAGTCTAGCTTTTGGCCTGGGGCCGGGTGGGAGTGGGATCCGATCAGCCAGTTTGGTTATGACTCCCAAGCAAGTGGCCCGATCAGCCCTTTCTGTTGATATTTGAGACCTGAGTGCCTCACAAGTGTTTTCCAGGTTCACCAGCCTTGTGATAATATTTGCTGCATTATAACATTCTCAACTGTGCCTAGTTTACCATGCTGCGAGTCCACCTCACTTGGGGGAAAAGGGGGTATTAGGCACCATTCCCCCATATTATCCGGTGTCAGGGACCTGCCTCCCGAATTTTCCAGGGCCTTAACCCTCTTGTCGCTCTGTATGATATATTAGGGGTCCCCTGTGGGCAGCTGTGGTAGGGGTCATAGAAATGAGAAACAAATGGTAATCACGCTGATGGATAATGAAAAAATAGAGAATTTTTTTTTATTTAAACTTTGACTATTGCGTGTATCCTAACAGATATCACATACAAAGTCGTCCCATTAAAAACCTGAATGCAATCACAAAGAACAATATTTGAAACTAGAGGTTTATTTTTTCCAAAAAAATAAAAATGAATGTAAAAATCATAAAAAGCATACAGAAAATATATACAAAAATGAACCTTAATAAATGAATATGCAAATTCATCAGAATTATTTTAAATAGAAACAAAATCAATCAAAAATAGAATTACAATATGATACATAAGAAATGCAATCAGTGTTTTTTACGTAATTGGCTGATTTGTTAATTGTTACAGGTTTGCCTACGTGCCTACGTATATGAACATATCATACTCATTCTATATTGTGGTGTCCTAATCAGTTTTTCATCAAAAAAGCCACCTGCTAGGCAAAATGTCAAGAGCCTTTCTCAGGGCGAATTACAACAGGACCTTAGGGGGAAGCGGACAAAAATAGTATTGGTTGCATTCAGATTAAGGGATGCTTTTAAATTGCTTAAAATGGACTGCCCGTCATTGTTTTGAGTCCCAAAAGCTTACCCATAAGATAGCGATATCCTTTAGGGCAGTTTTCTCATGGTTGGAGCAGTGGGCAAACTGCCTCATTCATCACTTCTTCAGGAAGAGATATCTTTTGCAATTTCCACAAACTTCTCCCTAAAATGGTATTTTTTCCTGTATTCTTCCATCAAGACGATGTATAGTTTGTCTACAGTAACGTAACGTGTGTTTCCCTCCCTGATTATGGTTGATTATAAACTTTAGGAATCCCTCCGTTGTAATCGAGGGCAATTTTACTTAAGTCATTTTCTCAGAGGTTTATCACAACCGATTATTAAATGCACGAGAATCAAAGGTTCAGATAGCATTCCCATTATCTTCAGGATTAATTGTTAAATTTCCCAGCTGTATATAGTGTTATGATCTAGGTTTTCCAACTAGAGCTTTATATGGATGAGTGTGGCAGCCGTGGAACGTTAGTGTAGGTGGAACGTTCCTGGCTGGGGATTCTAGAGAGAGCGGTTGATGTGAGGGGCTGGTGGATGTCCTCCCTCATACTTACCTACTTCTTGTAACTGTCAGGTTCCATAATAAATAGGTGTTAATTTAAGAATTATTTCCCTATGTTCTTGTTTATTTCATTGTTTGGTTTTTAAAGAAACTAATTTAGTCCTTTCACCTTTAAAATGGTTGGGCCTTGACTTTCATATTCAGAGTGCTGCAGATACCCCAAGCCAAAATGGAGGGCAAAGACAGGAGTTCTGATTGGGTGGCAGGTTGACAATGCTGAGACTCCCAACATTCTAAACTGCCTTTCATCAGTTAAGTTTCCTGAGCTGGTCATGTTTCTGTTTTTTTCCTGTTTTTTGGGCCTTGGAAGATTTTTCTAGAAGAAAAGGGAAAAAAGAAACTTCACGAAAGAAGAACAAAACAACTTGAAAGAATATTCATTTATTTCTGGTGAAGAGATATATTGAGAGGAAGCAAAAGGCAGCAAGCCTTCACCACGCTACTTAAGTTAAGTGCTTATTATATTATAAACTGTCCATCACAGCCTGGGTTTCCTTTAATTCAGTTTCATTTATTTAGACTTTCTTCCAGAAGTTAAAGGGTTAACTCTCGCCATTTTTATGAGTTGATTTGTAAACAGGAAGAGCTTCATTTTTAAGAGATTCGCGCGCGCATGTGAAACAACTTATTAAACTCATACTTACCTTGTCAGATTCTTCGTGTTCGGGTTCCTGTGGACGTCGGCTGCAGCATGGTCGCGTTTCGTTGTCTTGTGAAGAAACTGACGATCCCGCGGTGACAGTGATTTCTTCGCGTCGGCTGGTGAGAAGAAGCAGAAACTTTCCCGTCGTGTCGGATCTCCGTATGAAGGTTAACTCTTAGTTTGCTAGAAGAAACAAGGTAAGATTTGTTTGTTTGTTTGTTTGTTTGTTTATTCATTTGTTAAGCGCACCAGACTCGTGAGTAAAAGGGCGCCGTAATATGGAGATGCAAGACTTACGTAGTTGCGTATACACATGTTACAATATTTACATAATAGCAAGATATACATTTTTTACATGAGTACAGGATATATACAATGTACAGAAAAGGACGAAGAAATGAATAGCCAGTGAAATTAGATAAATAAACAGTAGGCACTATACAGAGGATAATTGTGCCACGTGGGGCCCTTTGTAGAATACTAGGCTCCCGAGTGGGTCACAGTGCGCAAGGTCTTCAGAAACTAGTGCAAAAGTCAAAATTAGTACAGTGGTCCACAGTTACTGCAGGATGACCAAGTCACTAAGGAGGTGGGCAGGTCCTCTAAGGGTGATGGGAGACTAAGGATCCATGGCAGTGGTATGTTTTATTAAATTTTTTCTGAACTTTAGGTAGGGTTGGTCTGCTCTCAGCTCCTGAGGCAGTGAGTTCCAGCTTTTAGCTGCCTTAACAGTAAAGCTATTGCCCCCAATGGTGGTGAGCTTGTATTTTGGAATTGTCAGACAGTTAGTATTCCCAATTCTGATAGGTCTGAGAGAAGTTCTTCTCTGGAGTTTGTCTATGAGGTAGCTGGGGGCAGCGTTGTTGAAGGCTTTGTGAGTCAGGGAAAGCGTTTTTAGTAGTATTTTGTTGGATGTAGATAGCCATTTGTGTTGACGTCTCAAGGAAGAGATGTGAGTTTTTTTATTTATGCCTAAGGCCGCTCTTAAAGCATTATTCTGAAGTGTTTAGAGCTTTTGAGTGGTAGATTTGTTTGCACCACTGTATAGGGCATTACAGTAGTCAATTCTGGAGAGTATTAGAGCTCTAGCCAGGATCAGACAACTATTGTCAGAGAGGAACGGTTTACCAGCTCTGAGTAATTTGCAGGTGTAAGCCGTAGCAGAGGTAAGGGATTTGACCTGTTTATCAAAGGACAGTGTGGAGTCCAAGTAGAATCCAAGGGTTTTTACTTCCTTGGAAACTTTAATGGTATTGCCGTCAATATTGAATGATGAGAATTCTTGGCCTAGTTTTTTGATATTAGCCTGCGAACCCAGAATTATAAGTTCAGTCTTATCATCGTTCAAACACAGGCCATGAGTGGCCATCCATGCTTGGATGATAAGGTAAACTTTGTTCACTAAGCCCGTGTCCGTACCATAATCCCCAGAAAGTGGGAGGAGAATCTGAGTATCATCTGCATAATTAGTGTAGGTGATACCCAGCTGGTCCAGATCATTGAACAGTGGCTTAGTGAAGATATTGTAAAGGGTAGGTGAGACGCAGGACCCTTGGGGAACACCGCATAGGATGGGTGTGGGGTCGGCAGCTGCTGAGGGGGAGAAGACTCTCGTGGTTCTCTCGCTCAAGAAGGACTCAATCCATTTGATGGCACCCATGGAGAAGTGAGCTGCAGAATCAAGGTGACGGCATAGGACCTTGTGGTTGACCAGATCAAATGCGGCAGAGAGGTCAAGTAGGAGCAAGAGTACTGTCCTTCCTTTGTCTCTCAACTCATCTATTTGGGACTTTAGGTCGATTAGGGCTGTCTCTGTTCCATGTAGTGGGCGGAAACCAGATTGTCTGTTGCCTAGAAGTTTATGCAATTCCAAGTGTTTTTGAATTTGAATGTAAGCAGCTTTATCCAATATTTTTAGTAGAAATGGGACCGTGGTAATGGGCCGGTAGTTGGTGGGAATAAGAGGATCTAGTGTCTGTTTCTTGAGGAGGGGTAGCACCCAGGATTGTTTAAGGTTAGCAGGTATGGTACCTGTAGCAAATGAGGCATTTATCAGTTTAGTTATAAATGGAGAGAGTTCTCTGGCAGCATCTTTTATTAGCTGTGCTGGGCAGATATCGCCTTTACAGTTCGAGGGCTTCAAAGATAGGATGATTTTTTCTACCTCTAGGGTTGACATTTTGGAAAAATGGAAGGTATTATTGTGTGCCGATAGTGACTCGTTAGGCAGGAGGGTGTTAGGCGAGTACTGTAAGTTCTTTGAGTATGCAAAAGAGTTCTTTCATACTTGAATTTGAGTTAGCAATACGCTTGTCGTATGAATTGGGTTTTGCCTGGCAGATTTCCTTCTTGTAGTGTGAAGAAAGTGAGGTTAATTTGGCTTTGTTCTCAATAGAGGGGCAAAGTCTCCAATTACTTTCACTTTTATTCTTTAAGGTGCGGAGGTCTTTAAGTTGTGGGGTGAACCATTTGTTCAAGTGGGCTATTGGTTTGCTCGGCCTAAGTTTGATAGGGGCAATTTAATCCAGTGTGGTGAGCATAATGTTGTTAAATTCCTGAACTAGGCTGCTGGGATCAAGATTTTCAGGTAGTGCGTTGAGTATGGACAAAATGGCAGGGATAACTTTCTCTACCGTGATACTTTTTTTACTCCTGGTTGAGCATGGTGGCGCTAGTGGTAGAGCCAGTAGAATAGGTCTTATAGTGGATAAGTGAAAGGAGATCAGAGAGTGGTCTGTCCATGCTGAAATACTCCTTCAAGCATCTGGGGCCTGATAGGGAGTATTTTCTATGGACGCTCCGAGAGGACTCCACAAATGTCACTGAACAAAAATGGAGTCCATCCATTTGAGCAGACGTCTTTGAGTCTGATTCATCTTGATGCAGTGTTCAGAGTGTTCAAGTGCCGGTCCAGTGTGCGACAGAGGCTGTTTTCTCTACCAATAGAGTGCAATCTTGTCAATGCCATTCACGTATTTCCATGGAACATCGAGCCCGCACATTTAGAGCCGCCAGTCACAGTGACCTTTGGAAAGATGACCAAGCTGCTTTCTCCAAGACAAAGGCAAGAAAGGGCAAAGCAGATCATTTTATCCGAAAAGCAAAAACAAAGGCGATCAACAGGCAGGTCCAAGGGACCGCAATGAGACTAGACATACCTCTATGGTGAAGATCGTGTGGCACGGTTTTGAAGACCTGAAGGATGATATAAAGTGCAACGCTAGAAGTGGATCTATGCATGTTGGACATGTTTGGATACCAGATGAGCTACGTAAAAAACTGGATATAGAATTGTATGCGGCTGTGAGAATAACATCATCCGACACTATCCCTAAAATACCAAGCACGCTTATGCTGCAACCCATACGTCCATTGGACCCAGACGTAAGTGAACAAGATGTCCATGCAGCATTCAATTCCTGGCTGGAGTCTTCTGTTGCTGTGAATTTTCCTTGGATTATGGGGTGTGCAGATGAGATTCAGTTGCCCATTAAAGAAAGAATGACAGATTTTCTCCTGAATGTGATGCATCCTTCTGACAATGAAGACACAACAGAAAATATTTTTATGCTGAGTTCCATTGTTCTCCAGAAGACAACTCTACAGGTTACGATGCAGTCTACAAACACAGAAGGCGATACTCCCAGGTCTTTTGTTCCTGACCAGAACCTTACTTATAACAAACTGAGCTGCCTCGGAGGGGTCTATAAACTGGGAACCTCATCTTGTGAACACATTTCATCAAGCCTTTTGGCATCCCCTCTGCACCGGCAGTTGACAACTACTGCGTCTGGACTCCGTAGTGGGGCTCTTCTAATCACTGGAGCTAAGGGAAGTGGAAAATCAACATTGTCTAAAGCACTTTGCAAAGAAGCTTTTGATAACCTCGATGCTCATGTAGAAGAAATTGATTGTAAATCATTGCGAGGAAAAAGATTTGAAAACCTGCGACAGAAGCTGGAGGAAGCATTTGCAGAATCTACATGGAGGCAGCCGTCGGTCCTCCTCCTGGATGACCTGGACCACATTGTTGGAGTTCCTGCCACACCAGAACTTGAACACAGTCCTGAAGCATTTCAGAGCAAGCAGTTTGCACAAGTTCTAAAAGACCTCATCAAAGATGGCATTTCCAAGGGCAGTTTGGTGGCAATAATTGCTACAAGCCAATCGGAGCATACCCTGCACCCTTCGCTTGTGTCTACCCAAGGGACACACCTGTTCCAGGAAGCACCTCAAAACCTTCCTCTTTGCTTCTGCTTTCTCTCTCCCTCTCCCCTGCTGAACAGCTAATTAATTCTTCACTGAAACTGCACTTATCCTGCAACTGGACCACTCTAGACGGCCTCGGTCCTTGGCCCAGCCACTCTCCTCTTGCACTGATGCCCTGGAACCCCTTTGCACTGCGGGACTGTCTCTGTATCCCTACAGCCCCCCCCCTTCCCCAGCACTTGCTCTGCACTTACCTCGCACTTGCCACCAGCTGGCCCTATTTATTTATTTATTTATTACTTTACGCCACTTACCTTGTACTGCACTTCCCCCCTCCCCTTCCCCTTGCACTTTTCCCCCTCCCCCACCCCTGCACTTGCGCGACCTGAATGACACCTGGCCTAGTAGGATCGTTGTCTGTCTCCCCTTGTCCCTCCCCTCCCTGCCTCGTCGCGCCTTGAAACACCTGTGTATAGGCGCGTTACAAATACCATATCATATCATATCAAGGCAGGATGGATGAAATAGTGGCTGAGCAATTAAGGTCCGCTATCCAGTCCAATATTCTCCCTTTAAGGTGAGTAGGTTTATTGACTTTTTGGGTGAGGCCTAGTGCTTAGATCGTATTGGCTATTTCAGTAGCGTTTTTATCTATTTGGTCATTAAAACCTAGGTTAAAGTCACCTAATAGGAGTAGTTGCGTGGTAGGTTTAAGGTGTTTATATTTAAAAAGACGCTGTGTTGTTTATTCTGCTCCAAAAACATGGCGAACTGAAAAAGTAAAGACTGGGCATTGAAATTAAGAAAGAAACTTTAACAGCAAAAGAAGGCAGTAGCATCATTTGCAAGTATTTAAAAGGGTGCAGCACAAGTTAAATCATTAGCATCATTTACAAGCATTTTAAAGGAGCAGCACAGGTTAATTCATACTTTGGAAGACGCTCAATTGTGAAAGGTACCTTTCAATGCATAAAAACTTCATAAACTGTTTGTAACAAGAAAAGAGTGTACAATAAAAAGGAGAAGATAATTTCCTGGAAGACTCTAAAGGCTAATTCAGCTTTTCATCATACAATCAAATTAACATTTTAAGAACTCATTTCTTTTTGAGACATGAATGTGTAGAAGTTCTTCATTATCTTGGTTCATTTCAAATTCATAATTCTTGTCAAGAACTTGAAAAGACAAGCTGAACATTGAATTTTGAGGAGCGCAGTTTCAATACATTATCTAGTAGGTTTTAGCAGTTTTGGTTTAAACAAGAACTTAAACAATAATCATAAACATATAACATCCTCTGGGCTTATCGCAGAGGATATTCAGGTAGGAAAGTATTATTATTATTTAATAACAAGTTGCTAGTAGTGTGAGTATTTATTTAATGTATAACCATTTTTTTTCATGCAGAGACCGGAAGAATATAGAAGATCCAGTGTCTGATTTATTATTTTATCCACTTTTCCCCTTTCCCCCCAGAGGTGTCTAGTACTCAGCTGTTCAGTTTAGTTGTGAGCTAGACATCTTAGTGGGATTGAGGGACTCAGCAGCTCCTGCGTGGGATAAGGATTTTATCAGTCATGACAGTAACTTATATTCGCCTTGAGTTGTTACCTTATGTACAGAAGTAAATCTTCATTTATCAACTAGTTTCCGCCTCATACCTCTGCACGCTGAACTTATCATATAGCCTTTTCATCTATTGTCTCAACCCTAAAACCAGCACTCAACATATTGTGGTCACTAACATCAATGTGTAATACGGTAAATTCCTCAAATCTATGAAATACATCAGGTGACAATACTAAGCAATCTACACAGTTTCCATTTTTCCAGGCACATCTAGCAGGGATGTCACCTTTAACACTGCCATTTACAACATGCACATTCCAGTCATGGTAGATATTCCTCCAGAGCATTCCATGTTTGTACCTGTTAGGCTCATCAGCAGAAATACCGTCTTTTTCCCCATCATGTTTACCATCTGAATTAAAATAAAGGATGCAGAAAACTTCTCCAATGTAAAAAAAAAAGCTGGATTCCAGTATAGGTTAATTATTAAAATTGGGATGCAATTATTTTTTCCCTTTTCCCCTTTAAAGTCTTCTTAACTGCTATCAGCCCATAGTGTGCATTGGACCAAACTTCCTATTTTTCCACTGCATCCGATTTTATGGTTATAATGAGTCCGTTTGATGGTCTGCCACACTTAGCCATCACCAAATTCTGTTCAACAATAAAGTAGCCATCCATGATTAGCACTGACCCTAACCAAACGTCCTGCAATGATATCACAGTATGAGCATTAAGAATTCCAGCTACTTCTTTATTTAAAAAACTATTAAGGCCTCTCCGTGAGAGGACAGTCCCTTTTCCTGAAATATGCATTCTGTTAAAGGCCTGTGCCTGCGTTGTCTAACCTTCTAAAACTTTTCGGTTTTGCTTTCCTTTCATTTGTGAACTGAGTTCCATGGTTGGGTTCTAATGGTTTTACCTTTTCTCAATCCTTTTTAATAATATTTATGTATGTATGCCCACTTTCTTCCTTTCATTTTCTTTTTCCTTCTCTTTGGTTCATATATTTATTCATTGATCTCATTCTTCAAATGTTAATTTTTAAATAAAAATATTGTGCATTTCCCAATTACTCTATAATTGTTAGGATGCCCTCAATGTATTTGAAAAATTAATACATTTTAAAATTGGTCACTCATCTTTAACTGGTCCCGACATCACAACCATTCATTCACCTGGAAGAGTGAAAACAGTGCCACCAGGGAAAGGGGATTTGTGCTATCGGAGACAGAGATAGGCTGAACTAGAAACAAATGAAAAACCGAGGAGTACACTTAGAAGCACGAGGGGGGAAGTGAGTGTCCATGTCATCTTTTCCACCTTATCACCATAAAAGGAGTCTAGTACTGTGAACATGTAGGAAATAGAGTGTAATAAAGTGCAATGGGAGGGGGCACTTGGTATGTCAGTAAACCTCTCTTTAGTAATTTCCCTGGCTTGGAAAGGAAATGGATGTGTGTAAAGAAAGTGCTCACACAGCATGAACAGGAACATAAGTTTATTCCAGACCAACACGACAGCAGGCACTGCTTGAGGTAGCAGGCTCAAACTGCTGCACACTCCAGAACATAACATGAAGGTAAACATTCCATAAAAGAATAGTGTGAAGGCACAGTACTGCTTGGTTCTTAACTAAGAGGAAACATGTACATGAAAACATTGAGATTTAGAACATGCTTAACAATCTATCATATAATTAAGTTACAACCTTGTATGTCATATTAATAAATATTATCAAACCCAACACATCTCCTCCCTTACAGCTTTGACAGGTTTACTCCAAATAGTAGTCTTTTAACCAAGAGGGTTTATTTCTTGTTCTCTCTGAACTTGATTCCCATTTATTGTCGTCTTGTATATCATTTCTGAATTCTCTTCTGCACAGTTGCTCATTGTCAGAGTGACTGTCACTTGTATCATGGTCATCTGCTTCACCACTATGTGTGCACTTAACTAGTTTAGACATGGACCAACACTCTCCCCCTGCCATAATAACCACATTTCCTCTCACTACAGCAATCTTCTTCGGACCAATGAACTTACTCTCCAGACATTTAGGGAACAACCTGGGATTCCTAACAAAGACCAAGTCACCCTCTTTCCAGTTCACTTCCCTGGTTTTCTTTTCTACATCAAACTTCTCTTTATATTCCTGTTGCGCCTCCCTAATGAGTGCCATGATCTTCTCTTGATCAATGTTGACACTCTTTGCCATGTTCAACCAACTTGGGCAGAGTCTTGTGCCTGGTTGTCTACCCTTGAGAGACATGAACGGAGAAATCTTAGTAACAGAATGTGGAGTAGTGCAATAGTTCTATATTATTTCTCTTAGAACATTCGACCAGTTCAAACCCGATGCCATGGCCAGTTGCAAACCACCCTTCATGAATCTATTTACCCTTTCCACCAGGCCATTGGCCCTGGGGTGATATAGGGACTTCATGCCGTCCTAGAGTGTTTTATACAATATTTCTTAAGGAAGGCTAACATTTTATCGGAACAGAACTGGACTCGCTTATCAGTAACAAGTTCCGTGGGAAAACCCTCTCTGAGAAACACCTCCTCGAAAAACAAGATCATTTGTGGGGTAGTGGTCTCTCGAAGTGCCTTCCATTCAATCCACTTTGAGTGGTAATCCACTAAAACCACTAAATACTTATAATCATCACCCAAATTCTGCAATGGTCCTACCAAATCCAACTTTTTTTCAAGGTTCATTGGGCACATTAACAGGTATTATAGGCACCTCCCTGACTGTTTTGTTCTTATCACTTCTCTCACATTCCTTGCAGTTCCTCACACATTTCTCAACATCACTATCAACACCAGGCCACCAGAATGACTGTCTAAGGTACCTTTTGGTTCCTCCCATACCTAAATGTCCTTGATGTGCCACGTTCACTAAATGAGACCTGATATTACTGGCAGGGATTACTTTGTTGCCATTCCTGAGTTTTAAGCCATCTTCCGACAAATTTAACTCATCTTTTATACCATAATACCTGTCAAATTTCCTTTCAATATCATCCTTGTGAGGCCACCCTACCTTAGTCCACATTTTAATTTGTGTCAACACAACATCTTCTACATCAGCACTTTCCCATTCATCCTTTCCTACAGCATTATACTCAATATCCGAAATACTGAAACCCTGATCCACAGGTACTTCATTTGCGTCATCGTCCTTTGTAGGTAACCTGGACAGGCAATCCGCTACAACATTCTCCCTGCCAGGTATGTACACTATTTTGAAATTATAAGCCAATAACTCTATCATCCATTCTGAAATCCTGGGGGACCCCTTGGCCCACTCCCCACTGCCCATAAGCTGAACTAAAGGCTTATGGTCTGTCCTTACAATGAAAGCATGACCCCAAAGGTAAAACGTAAAGTGTGAAACAGCCCATGATACCGCCAACGCTTCTCTTTCTATAACAGAGTAATTTTTCTCCGCCCCCTCAAGGGTCTAGAAGCAAATGCAATGATGTGTTCGACCTTCCCAGCATCATATTGGGCTAATGCAGCACCAAGCCCTAAGGTACTTGCATCCACCGACAACAACGTCTTCCTGCCTGAAACAAAACCCCCTAATGAAGGTGCCTGGATAATACATTTCTTGATTTGCTGAAAGGCCTCTTGACATTCATTCGACCAGTCATACTTCACACCTTTCTTCAGTAGATCTCTCAATGGGGAAGAAATCGCAGCAAAACCACTGACAAATTTATGGTAGTACTCTGCCAGTCCCATGAAAAAACGTAATTGGTCCTTGTCTTGGGGCTGGGGAGGACAGCTGATACTTTAAACTAGTGATTTCTTTGGGGAAATGCCATTACTGGAGATCTTGTGCCCTAAATATTCCACTTCCTTAACGGCTATTCTACATTTGTTCCTTTGAACAGTTAATCCCGCCTCCCTGAGTCCGTTTAAGACAGCTCTCAATATTTCATCATGCTCTTTCTCATCATTAGCAAACACCAGAATGTCATCCTGAAACACAGTGACTTTGTCCAATCCCTTAAGAACTTCCTCCATCACCTTCTGAAATACGGACGCAGCCGAAGCCAGCCCAAATGGCATGCAATTGTACTTGAAAGTGCCCTCAGGAGTGATGAAGTTAGTTAAGCATTCAGACTCTGTAGACAAGGGAACTTGGTGATAAGCTGCTGAGAGGTCAATAACTGAAAACAACCTTGGCTCCCCAGTGTGGAAAGGGTTTCCAAAATGTTTGGAAGGGGATGTCTTTCAACAATTATACTTTGATTTAGACTGCGCAGGTCCACACATAACCTCAACTTTCCATTGCTCTTTGTTACAAGAACTTTGGGTGACAACCATTCTGTGGCCGTCACGGGTTCGATTACACCCTTGCCAATGAGGTCATCCAACTCATTCCGAAGCTTAGACTTCATGTTCAACGGCACATGTCTGACCTTATGAACTACTGGACGTGCATCCTTCTTGAGTTTTATGTGATGCTCAAAACGCCAAAGTCTCCCCAAATTTTCCGAAAATACCTCAGGAAACTCCCTGGACCACACATCCTCGATCTCAGCGATGGTGACAGGCTCAGGCGCACCTGCTTGCACCTTCAGTGCTAAACTTCTCTGTTCCTCCCATCCTAACAAAGAAGCACCTTTCTTGGCTACAAAAATGTTGGCCTTGCACTGCCTCTCTTTATACAGTACTCTAGCAGGAAACTGCCCCAAGATCTCTATGGCAGACTCGCCATAACCACATGGTCGAATGTCAGTGGGACAGATTACGCACTGGCTCTTCTTCAGTGTATTTACCAAGTGTCCTGTGATATTATAGTCCACGGAGAGCAAGTATCAACCTTCATCACTATCTTAGAGCCATCAATATAGAACTCATCCACAGGTTCATTCGTTTCATCAAAGATGGCTGATATTTCAAACACATGCCTGGGAAGGGGCTCTTGGATGCTCGTCACTTCTTGTATGTTGTAGTTTCTCGGAATGTTTTCATCATTGCTGCTTCTGGGATCTGCTTTGGATTCCACCATGTTTATGGATGTGACCTTATAAACATTTGCAAAGTGTCCTTTACCCCTGCACTTAAAACACTCTGCAAACTTGGCTGGACAAGATGGATAATTTGCTCCATGCTTGGGATTTCCACACCTGGAGCATGCATTTCTCGCATTCCACGCCCCCCTTCTGTTTGCAGGAAAATTGGACTTCCTCCTCTGATCAATGGCACATACTGCCAGGGAGCCTTGCTTATCAATCTTCAGTTCTTTGACATATTGAGATGTCTGTTCTATACTTCTTGCCAATTCAATAGCCTCATCCAACTTCATGTCTTTGGTGAGAAGCTTCTCCTGGATTCTTACATTGTTTGTACACCTGATTAACTGATCTCTGATTAGTGAATCAGTTAAGTATTCAAAATCACACATGTGGCTTAAAGATCTTAAAGAGGCAACATATGATCCCACAGATTCTGATTGGTCCTGTTTACGTTGAAAGAATGTATGTCTTTCAAAGCTCACATTTTTTTTGGGCTCAAAATGTACCTCCAATTGCTTGAGGGCTAAAGCATACTCATCAGCATCACCAGCTTCCGGTACTTGGTTCCTTGCTAGGCCATCAAATACGCTGCGTCCTTCCACACCAAGATTATGGAGTAAAAGCGCCTTCTTTCGTGCTGAACTGAACCTATCCTCACCCATGGCCACCAAGTAATTTTCGAATACGTCTTTCCATCTGTCCCTTCTAATTGGTGGCCGGCCAGGTTCATTCAAAAAGGAAATGGGTGGGGGCATGGATGCCGCCATGTCAGAAATGCAAGGGGTAGAAATGGAAATTAGGCGGAGTACAGCAGGCCCCCGTAATGAGAAGGGAGGTGACAGCCTGATTAAGAGGAGAGGAATTCTTTTTGTGAGTTGCAGGCCTCTCTGGTAGAATGCAGCGTGAATTCAACAATGAATCTCTTCTGTGGATTGGAACAGGGACCCTCAGCTCAGGGCTTCTTCATCTGAGGCTTTGCAAGGGAGTTTAGAATGCCAGCATTGTCTGTGATAAGACTGACATCACAATCAAAGCGCAGGCAGAGTGCGGCAGGCAAAGGGTCTCTTGGCAGCCGACGTCACAATCGCTCCTTATTCTGATTGGAAGGGAGGCCGGACCAATCCAATGAGCAAAGTCAGCCACTCCTCCAGGCGCCGTGACGCTCGTGACAAGTAGAGCGCTGGCTCGAGCAGGGCTTTGCTCGCACACGGGCCGCTCCGCTTGCGCACAGGCCCGGCCAATGTCTCAAAATGCACAGAAAAGTGCCAAAGTGCCCGCAGCGTCCTAAGCCTACAGTGCACACCCCCACTTGCCTGAGAACCAATATAGTCTCTCTTTCGCCGCCCGCTGCCGCGTCAGACCGGGGAGCCGGGAGTAGACAGCCGTGAGGAGGAAAGCCAGACAAGGAGAAGTGCCGCGCAGCTTCACAGGATGATCCTCGTCGCCAATGTAAAGAAAGTGCTCACACAGCATGAACGGGAACATAAGTTTATTCCAGACCGACACGACAGCAGGCACTGCTTGAGGTAGCAGGCTCAAACTGCTGCACACTCCAGAACATAACATGAAGGTAAACATTCCATGAAAGAATAGTGTGAAGTCACAGTACTGCTTGGTTCTTAACTAAATGGAAACATGTAGATGAAACATTGAGATTTAGAACATGCTTAACAATTTATCATATAATTGAGTTACAACCTTGTATGCCATATTAATAAATATTACCAAACCCAACAATGTGTTTTCACCCAAAAAGAAGCTTGTGCATGTTGTGACGTATTCAGCGGCCTTAAGATGTTGCTTGGCATTGGCCTCCAGGCCCCTGATAAGAGACTTCAGGGGTGTGCACATCCTCCCCTTAGTACCACCAGCATGCTTGTGCCAAGAGGCCAAACAGGTGATCAAGTGCTTTACGGATGGTTTGTAATATAACACTGCAGAACATTCAGTACATGTAAAAGAGAAGGACAGGGGAAAAAACTAAATTTCGTTCTTCATGTGCCTGCTTCACATTTATTATTTCACTTTATATGTGAAAGTTTGGGATTCCTTGGAAGAGAGTGAGGTTCCTGATTAACAAAGATTAGGGAGCAAACTCACTGGCAGAATATTCTAAAACTCCACAGCGCTTATTACACCACTGGCACAAATGCTTGCAAGAATCTTCTTTTAATAAATCGCACCCCACAATTTTTTTACCAAGTTGCAAATCTAAACCTTGGGCAGGAGAGCAGTATTAAACAAACAGATGAGAAGACAATGTCGAGTACATTTGGGAAAAAAACAGACCATCCATCCCGAAATTAGGCCCCAATAAGACCCCAGGTTTTCATGGAAGAGGATCATGTACACTGTGATGAGAGAAGATAAGACAGGGGCTGTATAGGGATTTATTTAAAATGATGTCGCAGAAGATTGTACATTAATTAAAATATACCTATTTTTTTTTCTTTTTTTTCTTTTTTTTGTTCAGTTTTTACAAACTTTTTGAAAACTTTTTAAACACTTTGGCCCTCATTACGACCCTGGCAGAAAGGGTTTTACGCCAGCGTAATGCATGGCGTACCTTTCCGCCTTACTACGAGTTCCCGTAGCGCCATGGTGGTTTTTTCGCCTGGTTTTTCCGGGCGGAAAAATCCATGGCGCTACGGGACCTGTTGTTAATTACGCCACCGTAATTTACGGTGGCGGAATTAACGCCTTCCCCACTCCCATTATACCCTATTGGGCAAAAATGGGAATGGGGAAGGGTAAATGGGGATTGGGGACTTACCGCCCCGCCAAGGTCGGAATGGGGCGGTAAGTCCGCCAACCCCCATGGCGGAGTTGGCAGCTCTGCGCCATGGACCATGGTGCAAATTGCACCATGGTCCTCCGCCAGGATCGTAATGAGGGCCTTTAACTTATTACAAAACACTTTTAAAATACATAAATTGAATCCAAAAACAAAAATAGGAAGTACAACTAAATGGCAAACTTTCTCTTAGCTTAGCGCAAATGGACCTTGGTATATCTCCATTTGGGAGATTCCTCTAGTTCTCGTTTATTTCTGTACTCTTTACACCTTCCGTTTTCAGATCTATGCGTATATAATAAATGGCTTTCTTGTTCAGTGTCTTCACTGTTCACCAAGTCAATCGTTTGCGATTGTCTTATCCTCACAATATGGAGAAGTCTCCTCCAACCGAATTTGCATTTGATCAAGGAATCGCATCGTTGCAATCAGCAGGGATTTACTTTCGCCAATGTGAAGATGTATCCACCATTCTTCCAGACCATACGACAGGACTCGACTCCTCTCCTTCCTTAAGCAATTTTCTCGCTGAACTTTAAGTTCGGGGCAACGCAGGACCAGATGTTTTAAATTTTCGTCTTCTTCTGCGCAGAACCTACATTTAGAGTTTCCAGCCGCAATCTTCCTTCGATGGATTAGGATCTCTTTGGTTTCATAGATGTTTAGGCGAAATTTTAAGTATAGTCTTCTTAATCGTTTACGCGGTGATAGCGTTAGATATTTCGCGAGTGTGTTGCGTCTTTTGGCTTCAGGTGGAGTGTTTAGCATACACTTGTGCGAAGATCTTTTTTCGTTGATTTCTATCCAGTCCCAGTCTAATAGTTTTCGTTTTACTAGATCTGGATTCTGCCATAAAGTATCTTCGTCTGAACCCAATTGTGCTAGAATTTCTTTGCACTGGCGCTTCCACTCACACAATGCTGATTTTCCTTGTCCTTTATCTTCTGTCAAGAATTTAACGGAGGGTAAGTTTGCTACTTCGTGTGTTTTCCTGAACAGAGCCAGTTTGTTCCAGGTGATTCTCGCGTTGAGAGTAGAGAGTCCTATCTCAAACAGTACACATGCTGTAGGTGTGCTTAGTGGGATCTGGAGAATCCTTTTCCAGAAGATGCTTTCGCAACGGGCCCATATTTTGTAATCACACCCAAACATATTCTCGGCACCATAGGTGAGAATTGGGCATACTTTACTTTGGTAAAATCTTCTTACCGCTTCATAAGAAAATTTGCCATATTTTTGCTGTAAAATGGTACCCTGTGTTGTTAATAATTTGCAGCCATTTAGGAGTTTTTTTTATCATTGAGGTGTCATTTATGCTTTAGTTAATCGTGGTCCCTAAATATCTTGTGTGCGGCACCTTGTTTAATTTATTTGTTCCTGTTGACCAAGTTGTTTTTTTTTTACTTGCAGTTCTTCCTCTTTGGTTTTCCAATACTAAAATCTCTGATTTGGCCACATTGATCTCAAGACCCAAGTCTTCAGCAAAAGTTCTTAGTGCTGTAAGTTTTCTTTGGAGCCCTATGGGGGTCTGGTCTATAATTACCATGTCGTCCGCATACATGATGTGATTTATTGGGACTCCATTTATGAGTGGCGGAAATGAAACAACAGATGACAGTGCTGTTCCAACTTCCGATATATAGAAGTTAAACAAGGTAGCGCCTAACGGGCACCCTTGTTTCACACCCCTCTCCGTTGGTATGGGATTGGTTAGATTTCCTTCACGGTCTAGTCTCACCTGTATATAGGTGTCGGAGTATAGATCTTTAATAGCATGGATGAGGCTCGCGTTACATCCTCTTTCTTTGAGTTTTTCCCATAAGGTTTCTCTGTCTACACCGTCAAACGCATTCGCCATGTCGATAAAGGCCAGGTATATTTTTCGTCCTGATCTGATGCATCGATTTTTAACAGGTTCAATATCAACAAGTTTACACTACAGCCTATACCTTTGACAAAGCCCGACTGGCGTTCATCATATACTTTGTTTTGGTGGATCCACGTGGTCAGTTGAGCTAGCAGCATTGATGCAAACACTTTCCACAATACATCAAGTAGGGCTATTGGGCGGTAGTTCGAGGGGTCTGTGCGAATGCCCTTCTTATAAATCGGAACGATAATCCCGGATTTCCATGTCTCAGGGATTTTCCCTTCCTTTTTTATTGCTTTGAAAAGTGTATGACAGAAATTTGACCATTCTTCGATATTTTCTTTTAGGTCTGCATTTGACAGGCCATCAGGTCCCGCTGCACGGGAGGCGTTACATCTCTTGATGGTCACTCGGATGTCTTCTCTTTCCATGTCGATTTCCCACGGCTGTCTAGTGTCTTCATTTGATGGCTCAGACGTTTTTCTCCTTTTGAATAACATTGTGTAGTGCTTTACCCACTCTTTTTCATGCACCATGCTTGATAGCAATGCCTTATCGGAGTTCTGTGTGTCATTAATAATGTCCCAAAAGCCTCTGGTGTTCTTTCGATTTAGCGCCTTCAGCATTGACTCTGCGTCTCTTTGTTCAAATATTGCTCTACACTGTTTATACCAGTTGTTATATTGGTTTTTCACCTTTTTTATCTGTACTTCCATGCCCACTGCGTGTAGGGCCCTAATTTTCTGTGTTAGTTTCCTTGATTCTCTTTTTCTTCGTGCTACTTCCGGGTCATACTGGTGTTTTCTGTGCTCCGATCTTGTCAAAGACGTTCTCTTTTTGACTTTGTAGATCTCAAGGAGTTGTTGGTATTCTATTGACCTCGGGAGGTTCTGTTCTTGAGATTTTTCTACTGATTCGGTGATTGACACAATGTCGCGTTGTTTCAGACGCAGTCTATTACGGCCAGGGACCACGGATGGATCTTGTCTCCATTGCCTACACTCCACCGAGATGCTCTTATTCCATTCGGCTGCCACCATGTTGTGGTCACTGTGGTTAGTCATAACCACGTGGAAAGAGTCGATTTCCTGGAATAGATTGTCAGAAACGAAAATGTAATCTAATATTGACTTTTGACTTCCTCGTATCCAGGTTTGTTTGGCTGGAGTATCACCCTTTATCGCTCCATTTAGCATTACTAGGTTTCTTAGAGACATTTCATTAAGCCAGCGATCACAGTTTGTTTTTTCTCTGTGATTCGCTAATGCCTTAAGTTGAGAGATCTCAATCAGTTTCATATTAAGGTCTCCACACAGTATTATTAGTGCGTTTGGATCTCCTTCTAGTATGCTGTCGATTGCATCTAAGATGTCATCCTCAAATTTTAGATGTAATTTCGCTGTTGTATTCCAATACACATTTAAAATGTGGATGGTCTGATTGTTAGTTGTTGACGAACACACTGGTTCAATGCAAATCTTTTGTAGATGGGACGATAGATTCCAAGCTTCTTTAATTCTCAGACCGCTTTTTCTTTTAATCAGGGTTAATTGTCCCAACATTGGGCGACCTTTTCCTTTGCTAATCGCTGGATTGAAAGCTACTTCATAGCCTTCTACACAAGGAGTACATGTTAACCATGTTTCTTGCATGCAGACAATATCGGCTTTTCTCAAGAACTCTGGTGTTGAACTCAATAAATGGTTAAACCCCCTCGTGTTCCAGGAGGTTATCACCAGCTTTCCCCTTTGGCATTAGCCCATTGGTGGTCCATTTAAAGATTTTGCTATCCATCTCCATGATTGGGACTCATCTTCAGTATTCAGTGTTTTTTTGCACTTCATCCTCTTTAAATCCTGGGTGTTCTCAACTATTATTGTGATTTTTTTTCTGCGTTATACCTATTTAAATTGCTCTATTTGAATTCCCCAGTATCAGGCTGGCAGGAACTCTGAAAGTAGAACACTGATTATGTCACTGTTATAGCTCTGTGATGTCACACGTTTTAGAGGGCATATGAACATTAGAGGGTGCACATGAAAGACCTTAATTATAGTATAGGGAAAATGAGTGTCAAGGAGTCAGGATACATTAGGCAGGCACTTTCTATTCAGGTACAAACATGTCCTGATTATGTTCAAGAGATTTGTAAGTGTTAGATACTCTTCTAGTTTTGCTCTTTTTTCCCCCTGCAGTCAGAAGACACATGGTATCACCCATGGTGTTGCAATGTCATGATGACAGGTGATGCTTTCCCCATTGTGACAAGTCACTGATATAAAAGTCTGGTCACAAGGGAGGCCCATCATTGGAGCCCAGGACCTTGGCCAGGGAGGATGACTGATGGAGCAATCTGCTTAGAGGTGACCAGGATCAATGAGCAGAAGAGGGCAAGGAGATGCAGTTGGGGGTAAGGGGAAGAAGGTAGGTACATAAACCAAATGAACCAAATGTAACTGAACTGAATACCAAAGTGAATACCAAACTGAAACCCCTTTTGACCTTTACCCTGAAATTCCGTTCCCCACTGAAGTCTCTCAATCACTTAACCTAAACCTCTCACAATCTTCTTTCTAATACAACGTTCACTCTTCATTTTTCCCCCTTTCAACCATTTTTAAACTCACATTTTCAATTACTCCAATCCTATCGCAAAACTCCCCAATTCTTTACTGCTCCTTTTATCCCTACTCCTCTACCTCTCACCCCCCTGCCATTCACACTTTTGCCTGCTAGCTTTCCGTTTTCGCTCGTGCTTCCACTGACTCACCCCTTGCTTCCATTTCTACCATATCATCCTCTCTAACCTTCACCCTCTCGCACCCTATACCCCTCTCTCCCTTCTCCCATCTCTTTTTACCCTCCTCACCCTGGTCCCTGTCCCATTCTTGCACTTGTCACTGCCCATTTCCCCATGACTACTCCCCATCAATTCCTTGTCTCCCCATCCCCATGTCCAGTCTTTCCCTCTTAACCCCCTGCTTCTAGTTCGCATCTCCCCTTTCCCCTCTTCCCCTTCAACTTTGCACTGCACTCCTTCCCTCTCCCCTTTGCACTTTTCCTGCACCCCTCAATCTTAACCCTACTCTTCTCCCCTGCAACCAATATCCATCCCTCTCTTGCCCCTTCTGTCCCTTCCCTCCACTATACCTTCTTCCTATCCCTATCCCACTTCCTGACATAGGGCCTCATTACACGGTATGCGGTAACCATGGCGCTATTAGCGCCATGGTTGCCGCCAGTATTTTACTGTGTCCGCCTTGGTGGATGGCGGAATTACCGCCCTACTCCAAGGTGAGCGGGGGCGGTAATTCCCCATTCACCAAGGCACTTCTCCATTCCCATTTTTGCCCCCATAGGGCTCAATGGGAATGGGGAAGGAGCTAATTACGGTACCGCAAATTGCGTTACCGTAATTAGCACCAAGGTCCCTTTGCGGGCCCGTTCCTTAACAGCTGCTAAAACCAGCCATTGAGATCGGGTCCGGCAAAGGGACCTCGTAGTAAGGCGGTAAGGGTTTACCGGTACCGGTGCCCTTACCGGTACCGGTAAACCCTTACCGCATTCCGTGTAATGAGGCCCATAGACTCCTGTCTCTCAATAGCTCCCTCGCCCTCTTATCCACTAGTCCTGCTTAACCACACTGCTGTCTCCTACCTAGCTCTCTTTCTCTGCCCTCCCCATCTCACCCCCTCACCCCCCCCACACACCATGCTTCCCCCTGGCTCTTTCCTAGCCCACTCTCTGCCCCCTCAATTTCCCACCCTTTCCACCTCCCCTCATCCCTCGTATTGCTCCTCCTAAACCCCCATATACCATCTCCATCCCTCTCTTACCTCTCCCCCTGCCTTCAACTCCCGTGTCCTCTTCTTCTCCTCCTCTGTGCCCTCTCGTACCTCTGCCCCCCTCCCTCTCCCTTTCTTACCTCCCAGATAGGGTAAATACCCCATATATTATACCCCCTCTGTCCATTGCCTCCCTCTTCCCCTTTTGGCTCTTCCCTCAATCCTTCCCTCTCCTACCCCACGTACACTCCATTTCCCCTTCCCTCTCACAATTGCCACTCTGATCTTTCCCCTCTACTCAATGTCCCACTCACCATTTTACCCTACCTGTCCACTCCCTCACCCCCTTAGCCCTCCCACTAGCCCCCAACTGACCCCATCCTGCTCTCCTCCTACCCACATCCCAAGTATCCCTCTACCTTTTCCTCTCCCTTCACACCCTTCTCCAATGCCTCTCACACCGTCATCCTCCACACTCCACCTCTGCTATCCCGTTCACCACCCTCTCATGCCTGACCTACATGGCTTAATCCAAACCCCCTCTCATTTTATCTGTTCTCCTTAATACTCTTCCACCATTCCCATGCCTGCCTGTCCTCTCCTCCATCTCCCGACCCAATGTTGCTCCCCTTAACCCATCAACATTCCTCTCTGGTTCCTCTTTTCTGTGCTCTCTTCCACCCACCTCATCAGTTTCCTCAACCCCTTCTTTCATCTCCTCTTGCCCCCACCCCACTCACCTCATCTCTTCCTCCTCTCCTTCCCCGACAGCCTCCCCCCACTGCCCCTTCACTATGCTGCACACTGTCCTCTTTTACTTTCTACCCACCCAGCTTCCCTCTCATCCATCTTATCCTACACCATTTCCCATTTCATCCTTTCCCTCTCTCCTTTGCCCAACTTTCCCCTAGTCTCCTCTTCCCTCACACCTCTTCTCTCCACTACCATGTTCATGTTCCATTTCCCATTCTCCTAACCACCCCCTTACAACATTGTCCCTCCCTTTTGCCCCCTCCATTCTACCATCTCTGCACCTCTTTCGCTTACCCCCTTATATCCTCTACAAAAGACCCCCTTCTCTTCTCCTATACACTTTCACATCATCCCCATCCCACATTCATCTCTACTATCACCCCACTCATCTAGCCCGCTCATCCTTTTTCTCTTACACCCCCTCCTCTTCTCCTGCTCTCACCTCCCATTGCACTCTCAGCTACTTTTGCCTTCGCCTCCCGCTCACCCTCAATCCCATTCCACTGTCCCCTCCCTCTCCTCTAGCTCCTCATTCTGCTTGTCACTTCTCATTACCCTTCTCTCATCTCCCTACTCCCTCTGATTCTGTCCCCTCCCATTTCCCTCTTCCTTCTCCCCTCTTCTGCTTTGCTGCTTCACACTGCCCATCGCCCGCAGGGCACACATCACCCTCTCATCCTCGTCTGCCCTCCACCTGTCCGGGCTTCCCTTGACCCCCTGCTTCCTGTTCCACTCTTCCATTTCCGTTACCATCACTTCCAATGTTGACATACACACCTTCCCCACTGTCCATACTCCTTCGTAATCCTCTTAGCGCTGCCACTCCTCCTACCCTACTCTGCCATATCCCATTTGCACCCTCTCCACTTCCCCTCATCATTGTTATTGCTACACCAACACCCATATCCAAATTACCTCCCACTGTCCTCCCTCCCAACACCCATACCCAAATTACCTCCCACTGTCCTCCCTCCCAACACCCAAACCCAAATTACCTCCCACTGTCCTCCCTCCCCCTGCCTCCAGTCTCACCCCCTTTCCTACCCCTACACATCTGACCCCTTTTGCTTCCTCCCTACCATCTACCCCTCATTGTCTCTCCCCTCCTACCTCTTTCCACTGCCTCTCCTGTAAATTCTTCCCAAAATACTCCCGCTAGCCTACCCCTGTATCCACTCCCATTTCCCCTTCCCGTTCACCCTTGCTACTCACACCTTTCCCCTGCCCCTCACAATGTCCCACACACCATTCTACCCTCCCCTCCCCCCTTAGCCTTCATCCTGCCTCCAAACGTATTGTCTCCTGTTTTCCTCCTACCCAAATCCCATGTCCATTGCTTCCCTTTCCTCAACCACTTCCCTCTCACTCCTTTCCCAACTCCCGCGCACACTGCCCTCCTTCCCACTCCACCCTTCACCTCTGCTATCCCCTTCACATCCCTAGCCCACCTACCCTACCTCCCTCTAATACCCATCCGCCTCTTACCCTGCCCATACTCCTCGCAGGGAATGGGAGGTTCTGCCGCAGCAGATTTCTTGCACCACACCCATGTCTGCCACCCCTCTCATTTTCTCTCTCCCCACCCAATCTTTCTCCTCCTCACCACATCCCAACTCCCCTCTGGCCCCCTTCCCTGTGCCCTCCTCACCTTCTTCCCCTCTGTCAAAACCTCTCACTCCTCCTCCATCTTCCCTAGCCCACGCCCCCATCACCCCTTCCACTCCTCCCCTTTCTCTCAACGTCCTCTTACACCCTCACTCCCCTGCATCCTGCCCTCTTCTACGTTCTACCCTCCCAGTTCTTCCTCATCCCTCATCCCCACAACCTTTCCTATAGCGTATCTCACCCGTGCCTTCTCTCCCTTGATTGCCATGTTGCCCACCTCTCCTCCCACCACCTTTCCACCTTATCCCCATCCCACTTCCCTCTCCTTTCACTTCCATCCTCTACCTGACTCAACCCGTTCACCTTGCCTTCTTCTCTCCTTCCATTACCCTCTCCCTCCTTGTGTCTTTGCCTCCTGCTCCCCCTAGCTCTCATTCCCCTTCCTCCTCCCTCTCCTACCTCATCCATCTACCTACCATTTCCCTTTACTGCTCCCTTTTGTCCTCTCCTCACCTCCCTGATGCCCCTGGTCCTGCCCCCTCGCATTTGCCCTTTCCTGCTCCCCTCAGTCTTACCCCTTTGCCATTCCCCATCAGCCCCATCCCTCTACTCCTTTCCCCCCGCCCCCTTGCACTGTCATCTAATCTCCTCCCATTTCACTTCCCCCTTTCTCCTTCCATCTCCCATCTGCCCATTCCCTCTCTACCCCTCTCACTGTTGCCTCTCCCCCACTCTGTCCCACCCTTCTTCTTCTCATACACTTTCCCTCCCCTCTGCATCACCACATCCCACTCCTCTCGCCTCACCTCATCATTTCACTCTTCCTCCATCTCTCTCTGCGTCCATCCCCACTTACCCTATCTCCTGCTCCCCCTCCTCTCTCACTTCCCTCTTCTTCCATTCACCCCGTGCTCCTACTGCCATCTGCATGCACTCTCCAAAACCCTCTTACCTCATTTTCTTCCCCTTCCTGTCTCCAGCTACATGTTCTCTTCCTCCTCTTTCCCTGATCCGCCAGTCTCCCCCTCTCTACATGCTCACCCTGTGCCCCAACCACCGTTCCCCTCACCCTCCCTTCCATTTTGATTCTCCACCCATGCCTCTCTCCCCTTACTGCAACCACCTAATTCCCCTACTGTCTTCTTCCCCCTCAACCCCCTCATCACACTTGCATCCTCCTCACCCTGATGTCATACCCTAGTCTCCCACCTTTCTCCATCTCAGCCCTCACCCTATTCCCCCCACGACCCCTCTCCTTGAAAAGCGTTCCTCTACCCTGATTCTCTGCCTCCTCTTGCTCGCCTGCGCAAACTTTCTCCCCCCTTCTATGGCCCCTTCCCTCTGCTACCTTTTAATCCCACTTCTCCATCAGGGACGCTCCACTCACCTGACACCCCTCAGCAGCTCCCCGTTATGCCCCTTCTCTCCCTTCGCCGGCCCGTTGTACCACCTGCCACATTTCCCCCCTTCAACCTCTCCCAAGCCTCAATATACAGTTTCCCCTTTCCATTTCTCCTACAACTTGCTCAACTCCCTTCTTCACTCTTGCTCAACTCCCTTCTTCACTCCCCAATTCCGTATCAGATCCCTCTCACCACATATACGCTGGCCCCTCTCCCCTCTTAAATCATTCCATTCCCCTCTGTCACTCTATTCCCCAGCCATTTCCCCCCACATTCCATTCACAACCCTCTGCATTACCCTCCACTCCCTTCCACCCCACCCATCCGTCCTCACCCTCTCATGCCACCCATATCCTCTCCATTGTCCTCTGTCACCTCTCTCTTCACCCATTTCCCTATCACTCAACCTACCCCATTCCTTCTTTTCTCACACCTACCTCTCACAACTAGCTCAATACCTACTCCTCTTAACTATCCCCATCTCCTATTCCTATGCTGTTCCCTCCTGTGACCACTCCCAATGCCTCCCTTTGCTTGTCTCCTTCCTATTGCCCATCTCTCCTTCAGCATTCCCCAACTCCCCCTCTCGATTCCCCATCTGTCTGCCTTTTTCCCCACATTTGCCATATTCCCTGTCCCATCACACCCAACACCCTCTCATTCCCTCTCCCCTGCCTTATTCTCCCTCTTGTCTGTCCTTCCCATACAACTTCCCCATCCACCCACTTCCTCATCCAAGTTTCTTCACCCCACTACTTTTCATCTCATCCCACTTTCTCCTACCCACTTCCATGATCACACTGTTTCTTTCCATGCTACAACTACCCTTACTTTCTCCCACCTTATCCCCCACTCCTTCCCACTCCCTTAGCCATCACCTCTTTTCTTCCCAAACCCATTAATCCCTCCTCTCTTCACTAACTCCCTCTCTCTCCTTCCCTTCCCTGTACACTCACAACACTACTCCACGCTCTGTCTATTTTCTGCCTCGTTTCCTTATCTCTATCACTCTTCTCATCTCACAAAACCCCATCCCACGTTGTGGCTCCCCTATACCTCCCTACTCTCCTCTTCTGATTTCCCCACTCTTACCCCATGTCTTATCGCCTAACACCCACCACACTTCCTCCTAATTCCCTCTATACATGCTTCTCTCTCCTCTTCCCCCTCTCCTCTTTGTCCCCAATCCACCCACTACCCACTCACCTTTCCTCTTTATTCGTACCTCACCCATTCCCTCTACCCATTTCCCCTTCAACATTTCCCCCTCTCCAACCTCCCTTTCCGTTTCCCAACTAATGTCTCACTTCTCCCTCATCACCTTCAACACTTGTCATCCCTTCCCAATCCCCTCACCTCTCCCTTACACCTCCTTCCTTATTCCCATCCCATCATGTCTATCCCCTTTACCTTCCTCCCTCCTCGCGTCCATTCCCACTCTCTTTCTACTATCTCCCATTCTGTTTCCCCTTCCTACATCTTCCTCACCATCTACTTCTCTGTTCCCCCTTTCTTTCCTTTCACCCTTCATCCCGTCTAACCTCAGGCTCAGTGCTATTGCAGGCGAATCCCAAGGTGGTATGAAGAGCTGCCAGACAGGACCCCGCAAGGGCAGTGCAGTGAGGGGTGTGGGGTGGTATCGACTGGGAAGAAGAGCTTGGAATCCTGTTTGATTCATGAGGATCAGGCCCCCACTCACTGCGGCAGTGGGTTGATTAGCAGGGAAGGGAAAGAGAAAGAAGTAGAGAACATCAGAGTTTTCAGCAGTTTCTGGAACTTGAGGTCCAGTTCAAGTCTGAGAGGGGCAGGGAGGCTGTTTCAAAGGGAGGTGCCCACCAAGGAGAGAGAGCAGCCCCCACTATCTGCCCCACACTCTTAACCCCCATGGCCTTCACTCCACCGGCTACTTCCCACCTTTCTCCCCATTTCTGTTTTTCCACCCTTTCCACTCTTTTCACTTTACCTTCTCTCCTCCCACTTTGCTACCTCACTCCTGTCATTCTTCCACTCACCCTTCACCCCTCCTTCAGCTCATACCTGAACCCTCTCGATATCCTCTCACCATCTCCCCCACACCCACCCCTTTGCCCTCTCTGGTTCACTCCTTTTACACCTCCCCTCTACCACCTTGCCGTCTTCTCACTCTTATCCCCTTAACTATAGTTTCTCGCTTCTTTCACCCCTTTGTGTTCTGCTTGTCCCCTCCACCTCCACCCTCCCCTCATACTACACCGCCCTTCTCCCCATCCCCTTTAATCCCTCCCCATCAATGACTCTCCCTTCTACTCTTCACTCTCTACTCACACCCTTACTCCCTACCACCTATTTCCTTTTTTCGGTCCCTCTTCCCCACCAACTTTCTGCATCCCCCACTTTCCTCTTCTGGTTCTACCACTTGCATACTGCCCTGCCCCCCACACCCATTCCTCTCACTCTCTCCTATGTCTCTCTATCCCATGTCTCCCCTTTCCCTTCTCCAAATTCTCTATCCTTATTATTCTATCACCCCCTACACAACTTTTCAATTCCTTATTTTATACCTCCTGACCACCTTTCCCCTACCAATTTCCCTATCATCCTGTTCCCTCTCCCTGTCCCTCGCATCCCTTCCTCACCTGTTCCCGGTTCCCATTCGCCACCTCTTCCACTTTGTTATCTCCCTCTTCTCTCATAGACCTCCTCGTAGCCTCACTCACCCCAAATCTCCCCCACTCCTGCCTCTCACGTCTCCCCCTTTCTCCTTGCCTCACTTTCTTATTCTCTCTGCTTTCCACTCTCCTCCCACTCCCACTCCCCCTTCCCAGGCTCCCACGTTCACCCACTTCCTCTCACTCCTCCCTATCATGCCACTTCTTTTCTCCCCACCATAATTCTGCAGGATTCTCGGACGCCTTTGATGAGAAGGAAGCAGGAAAGTTACCCCCTGTAGGTGCCTTTCCCCGGCTTACTACGTGTGAGAGAAAATAAAATAACCAACCCCTTTCGGGGAAGAAGGCGCCGAGACCCGGCTGCAAGAGTTCAAAGAATGGCTTATTTCTCCAGCTAGGAAATAACCCAAAAACCCCCACCAAACATTTACATCAAACTTGTATATATATCAATTAAAGTAACTCTAACAAAAAGTGCTAAATGGACCCGATTGGACAGGCGGTGTGGTGCTGCAGGTGTGGGTGGCATCTCTTCCTTCTGGTTGGCTGAGTGGCTGACGAGATGACGGACGTCAAATATCTTGTGTTCCACGCAGGTCAGGGTCCGGTCACTGTGGTCACTACCTAAGCTAATATATTGCATTCGTAAAACACTAAATAACAAATTATCTAAACATTTTATGTTACTTTTCATATTTCTACACAAGTTCACACATAATAATTATTGTCAGTACAATTGGGTCATTCGTGGTTTTAATTGGAGGCCTGGCCCTTTATTGTGCATGTAAAAAGATTCAAGCTGTGTTTCACATATCTCCTAAACTTCAAGCCTATTAGTATAAGTAAAAACATATATTGTGATAAGATGCTTAAGGTTAGTAGTGGGTGTGTTGGGTGGGTTTCGCAGCACAGGCGAGGGTCTGGCACTTGAAAGAAATACCTTACAGGGAGCGCAGGGTCAAGATGGCAATAAATTGCTCTAAATGGGGGTGGGTGGCTTTGCACGTTTATGGGGATGAACGAGCAGAAAGTGCTTAGCTCATCCTGGTTCACATGCTGGTTCTCATGCTAGCAGTGATCTCAGAGGAAGAAAACTGTATCATATTGGTTGTTGCAACTTTCTCCGGCTTCAGCGTGAGAATGGGAGTGCAGACCTTTCCTTCGCAGGGGGAGTGCAAGGGTGGGGGCCAGCCAGCTGCCTGCGCGCCTTGTGTGTGTGTGTCTCTGTCCTTGGCTGCTGCGGTGGAAGGGGAGCTGAGCATTGCTGTACTATCGCAGTGAGGCCTCTTTACCCAAGATGGAGTCGAAAGAGGGCACAAAAGATCGATGCCCCGTGTCCTGCTCAGTAGTCCCATCTATGTAGCAAGCAACTGTGGTTAACTTTACATAAGGGCAAGGGGCAATCCCACTACCGGAGGCACATGGTCCAAGCCTTGTACTGAGGAGTGTACAAGTGTAATACAACACTAGTAAAGTAAATTACAAAGTCTAAACCTACTGAAGTTTGAATCATCACCTTTAGGGATTTAGCAGAGGTTACCAGGTATGTTAAAAAGGCAACAGTGGGAGGAGTACATACTCCTGAGGACATCAGTTGGTAGAACGTAAGAGAATATCAGTATAGTAATTGTTAAATTGTCTCGTTCTAGGTCTCGCAGCAGTTTGAGAAGTTCAAGGTGAAGATCTGTTTATTATTTAACCTTTGAAGCAAAAGACATCCCATCCGTAAATATAGAACGGATGATGTGCTGAATGTTTCTGAGGGCTTGTTGGGCCAGCACCTTCCGCAGTGTTCTACAGGATCCTGACATCATAACACTCTCCTCTGCTCTCTCTGCCCCAGCCTCTTTCCCCCTTGTCTTCCAGTCCCTCAGCCACTTCTCATCATTCTTCCCCTATGCTTTTCTTTCCTTTCTTCTGTCTGGCTTTCTTGTATCCTCTGTTAGAGGAATTTCTTGACGGTACATTTTGGTGGTATTTTTTTGTAGTATAGTTGTGAGCCTAAATATAGGGGACTGCTTGGTGATTGTTCTTATACCAGGATCACTAACAGTAAGCTAAGACTGGACTTAGTACACTCTAGATGATGATTTTATACCCTTGCAATATTTTATTTACAATACCACATTATGCCCTTTTGGCTTGCATCTCAGGATACATTTACCATGTACCTAAAATACTATCATTCACTCAGAGCCCCAGAGAAGAACTCACTTCACAATGACAAGTTTGTTTTATTTTTTACCACACGTGATAAAATGAATTACCGCCTGTTGTAAAAAATGAATTTACCACCCGCTCTGCATCAATCTGTATGCCAACCCAAGAAACCTGAACACAGAATAAGTACACTGAGGCTAATTCACCTTTCTCTTGTATTCTTTATCAGAAGTTACAAATAGGCAAACTACAGAATGCATGTGCAATGCGCAATATACACATTCCATTTTAAATCTGTGTTTCAAAGATGAAAAGGGAGCATAATAAGCACAACTCATTTGCAGATACTTTGCCCGCAATGAGTGATGGGCTTCAAAATGCTCTTCTGTATAAAAACAGAGCCTTTCCTGCAATGGGGTTCAAAGCATTCTATTTGCGACAATGCCCAGAGTTCTGCCAAAATTAACCTTGGACTTCGCAAACTAATCTTGGCAGAGTATAAGCTTCTATCACGTATGAATTTCCTCACCTGAATAGAGAAAAACCTGATAACAGCTATGTTTAAAAATGTGAGTACACCTTTCAACACTGCAATTGTTTAACATGTACTTATTTAGAGCTCTCAAATAGAACACACACTGGTTAATTTCATGACAGCATTCTTTGAATTACACTCACCTCAATTACTGGATCTTACCCAAGAAAATGGTCTTTCATTGTGCGTGTCCTGAACTGCAAGGAACCTCTGCCTAGTTGCCCGGACTGGATAATTTTTCATCTCGTTCACTCCCTGTGCCAGCCTGGAAGCCACAAAGTCCTTCCCCAGCCTTTCTGCCTGCCCGTGAATGGTGCACACTTCTCCCAGGGACCGTGAGTGCTCGAGCAGGAGATAACCTTCTGAGAAGATTGCACCAGCCAGGTAGCAAGCCAACCTCCTGCCAGCCTTTTTAAGCTCTCTCCCTAAGCCTGCCCATGTATATAAGTTGCACCTATATGAAATGTAAAATTGCACGCCTTTTTCTGTGATGTGACGTGTCAATCATAACAACCTCCCTTGAAACTCAGCCAACCCTCTCGAAAGTTCTGACCGTGTTCATCCTGACTGCTTAGAATGGCAGCAGCGGATGCAAGAGTTTTATTTCCCTGCTCTGTTCTTTCCTGTTTTGCAAATTGACAATGGAGCCAGTTTGCAGATTGCCTCACATCAAAATCCTGGCATGTCTTATCTGCACAAGAAAATGACCTCGACAATCTTGTCTGCGGTGTGGGCCGCACACCCTTTTATCCCAATGGGATTTTTGACTGCTTCAATTGTCCAGTAATCCAAAAGTAAATGATTATTTAGTTATAAGAAAAAAGCGTATTTATTCTTCAAAGTTTTTAAAGTATAGCGTGTTGACGTCATTCATAAGTCAACATCATAAGTCAGCCAATGCATTTCGGACTATTAGTCCTTCATCAGGGCCTATCCTAATTAAAGTACATAGCCACAACATTACACAGTGATGTAAAGCCGAAATTCAATTTTGGAATATCATTTTTAGAAAAACAAAAATATGCAAGTGAAACACAAAAGAAATCCATTAAATCGACAGGGTACCCACGTACAAATAACACACAAGTACAAGAAACGGAGAAAAAAAGGGAAAAAGAAAAGGACATGAGCACTTTACATGTATCCATGTGCATTGTCATAATACTAACATAACTTCACTCCACACTCCTAGATAACAAATAAATCTGTATGCATGCTTGTGTCTGCCATTGTGCCTGTGCACCTTCTGTGTAGCCATACTTATCACCAGAGTTTAAGTTTAAACCACTATCATGTTGTGCCAAAAATTGTAAGTGCCAGCGTTGTTAATTGTGATAATAGCCAAACGAAATTAGCTTGTATTTAACCTCTGAGCTTACCAATCACGCTCTGAATGTATTGCAATACTTATCCTTATTGCATTTGTACTCGTACGCCTGTGTAAATATAACAAGACAAAGCTCTTTCAGTATAGTGTGCCGCTGCTTTCGAGTGGTTATTTGCATGCATTTTAAATTAACTTTGCACAGCACAAATGTCTGGACATTTAGTCATCAAGCTGCACCAAAGTCTGTACACAAAATCATGGACTTAATTGCCCTGAACATTAGTAGCGAATATATTTTGTGGTAATAGGGTGGAGATTAGGGTTTATTAATGGTTAGTTTTATGCCTCATTGCAATTCAGTACATAACTGTGATGTAGAGTGCCAAATTACAAAATGTTGTACACTATCAAATTCAAATTCATTTTTAACTGGCATGTATTTTGCGCATCCACAATATGACATATACTAAATTCAGCCTGAGTCTCACACATGAGTCTTACATTCTTGCTCACTAATGGATCAATGTTCAGCCCTAATGAAATATCGAGCCCTCGCTAAAATGTGGAGTCACCTCTCCCTAAACTCCCTACTTTTTTTCTGCCGGGACATAACCAAAATCACTGCAGAAAAAAACAAACATGCAGTAATCCCGGCTTCAGCACACCTATGTGTTCTTGGGCACAAAAATAAATACACAACTTTGTACCTTCATTTCAAATAGTTAAAACAAAGGATTGAAACTATAAAATAAAACATGCAATTGGTAAAGTTCACATATTTCTGAATGTATGTATATATTTTAAAGAATTTTTCTTTTTTATCAAATTTTGTTTAGATCTTTTAGATTTCGTTTTTATTCTTTGATTTTTTATAATATTTTTCCACTTTTATATATTTTTTTAATTAGTGATCTTTGCTTAGATAATTTTTCTAGACCAGTTACATTTTTTTTAGAAAATTATTTAGTTATAACTTTTGATTTTTTAAATTAAGAAATAATTGAAAAAAATAACAACACTAAATCCAAAATAACCATGAGTACATGTAGTTGTATTAGTGGCATCAGTCCAATCCTGGAAATGTATTTGTAAAAATAATTAAAGGATGTTTAAAAACTCTTCAGACCAAAGCAAGAGTTCAGTCAGAACTTCCAGTCAGGCTCTTGTCCATGAGGTGATCTTTGGTGAAGTAAACCTCTATCCTCTGCAAGTGGGACTTCCTGCTGGGGTTTCCATCTACTTTCTTTGGTCCAGTGGGGCTTTCCCAGGGGACTCCGCTACAAGGGTCCGGCTAACTCCATTTTCCATAAAGCTGGCGGGAGAATCAGTTAGTGTATAGAGCAAAGAGAAAAAAAAAATTAGAATCAAGTACACTAATTCATTCATTTTTCCCTTTTCTCTGAAGCTCCCTTGGGCATCATCTGAAACCAAAAGGATTAAGCATATGAAATACACAATATACGATGATGATCTTGTGACTCCAAGATGTCTCCACAATCACCTGTAAATAACACCCAAATTAAGCACAAAAACACAATACAGCACTTTTCACTTGGCTATAAATAAGCATGTATGTCAACACAACCAAGCTCAACACAGTATCTAATGGAAAAAAAAGAGTACAAATTAATTAAACATTGCTACCAAATTCACGTTGATTAAAAATCGCAGCTAATCTAATCTTACTCACCCAATCTAATCGTACTCACCCTGTGATATTACTTTCCACTTTTCTCATCTGTTATATATGCATCTTACTTACCTGCTACACCCCCTTTCTTAATGATCTATTTATGTAGTTCCGAAACACTTCAGGCTAATTTTTCCACTTATGTACCCACATGATGTATCTCCCCTTTTGACCCCTTCACACTCCATGTCGATATTTTTCAAAATATTGACTCCTACTTACCTGTTATGGTGAGTCTATTTGATATGCAAGCACTTCATTTCCAGAACATAACTACATTTCTCACTCCCCCGTTTCTCCAATTTGTTCAAGCCTTCTCACTCCCCCGTTTCTCCAATTTGTTCAAGCCTTTTTATTTCATGTTTCGGGTTGTAGGGCTTAATTTGGTTAACATGGACAAATTGTTCCACTGTTAACTCTCCCTCCTTTTTGGTGATTCTGTAGACTACAGGTGAAACCGTATCTACAATCTCAAATGGGCCTCACCATGATGCAAGGAATTTTGAGTTTTTATGTTTACCTTTTCCAAAACTTAACTTGTATACCTGGTCGCATACTGTCAGGGTCCGGCTTGATTGAATTCCACAGGAGCTGATGCTGGCCCCACAGACCCTCACCAGGAGTTCACCTCTCAACCCTTAAATATAAGCTGAGCTGAAAACCCCAAGAAAGGGAAAGGGGAATTTGGAGAAAATAACAACGGAGACACTGCAGCCCTGCAACCGTCTGGTAGGCTCTGGTATCTATGGTAAACAAATACACCTGGTTATTTATATGATAAGATAAACTTCTTTTCTAAAATTATTCTAAATAAACTCTGAACTCTTTACCTCTTAAACCTCAGTAAAAGACTTAGAGGCTGGTAATCTGTGTGGAATATCTTGTAAATAATATCTTGTGTTGTGCATATAGTTCAAGCTACTCAAGTCTCTTTAGAATCCTAAAGTGATGGCCCTTGCAAACACCTTTTCAGAACTAGATATTCTTCTTGCTTCAAAGTTCTTTTAACTTTATGTAGTTTTCAATGCTTTTATAAATTGCAGTCTTTCTCTGAAGTATTGAATTCCATTTGCATAAATTACATTTAATAAATATTCTTTAACTTCCTGGAATGCTGCTTTCCTTCTGCGTGTGAATTGTTTCCTTATTTACACAAAGAATGTATAGTTTCTTCCTTGATAAGCGTGTGCCATAAACACGTGAAATCAGAAGAAGTGAAGAATTGTCCTCGCGTTTAAAATACACACGCGATTCTTTACCAAACCCGCGCGTGTGAAAAAAATACATAAACGCTATAAAAATAACACGCGCTAGTTAAAATGGACTCGCGCTCTATCGCTACCGAACTCACGTGGAGAAACGAAACGTAATTCACGTAAAATAGTTCACGCGTTTAAAACAACTCGCGCTTCATCAAAATGGACTCGCGCTCTATCGCAAACCAACACGCGCTTTCTCATGAGACGTCTTTCACGTAAAAATGTACATGCGCTAAAATTCACTTGCGCAATTCATTTGGGCACGCGCTCTATCGCAAAACAACACGCGCTTTCTCATGAAACGTCCTTCACGTTAAAAATGTACACGCGCTAAAATTCGCTCGCGCAATTCATTTGGGCATGCGCTCTATCGCTCTGAATACCCGCGCGCTTTCAAAAACACGTAAACGACGACTTGCGAGCTCGCGCACACATTAAACAGTCTTGAAGAACATTACACACAGTTAATTAACTTTAAACTCCTACGCACTATCTTCAAGCTTGTTTTCCTTATAATAACTTTAACTGTAAATGTCTCTTTTCTCAAATGATTTTGAAACTTGTTAACTCTTTAAGTTTTCTTATAAAGAAAATGAAAGTTCACTGTGACAATCTTAAAATCTTTAAAAGAACGATCCCACCTGATGTCTTCTTGTTCAAACTGGATCAGCTAACGATATTCTTACTTCTTTGGTAGATTTTCTGAGCTCTGAAAAGGCCTTACTTAAGGAGCTTAACTAAAGTACAACCAGCCACTGAATTTCTATGGATGAAAGGCAGTTTAGAATCTTGCTCACCTCCCAAGAATCAAACCTATTGTCCTTTCTACCAATCAGGCAAACCAAACATATCATTGTTCCTTTAACCAATCAGATTAAGTTTCTTTCACTCCATCTTGACTTGGGCAAGCACAATGTTAATTCTATGTACAAACTCTTCCTGTTACTAACCCAGCCAGCTCTGAAAGCACAATGTTAATCCTGTTACTCTTCCTGTTACTAACCCAGCCAGTCCTGACAGTACCCCCCTCTTCAAAGCCCTGTCCCAGGACCTGGTTTAGCAAGGAACCTTTTGTGAAACTGTTTTATCAATTGAGGGGCATGTACATCTGTTTGATCCTCCCAAGATCTTTCCTCAGGCCGTATCCCTTCCAGTCAATAAGATACTGCAAGGTACCTCTAAACAATCCTGGAATCTAAGATTTTCTTAACTTCAAACTCTTCGTCATTTTCCTCTGTGTAAACTGCTGGTGGTGGTTTTCCCAATCTAGTTCCTGACACACAAGGTATCACTAAGCTGACATGAAATGTAGGGTGACTTTTGATACTTGCGGGTAATTTCAGTTTGATTGCTACGGGATTTATTATTCTTTCTATTTCAAATGGACCAATAAATCTCAGACTACATTTAGTTCTTCCCTTTAAACGTAGGTTTTTTGTGGACAGCCAAACTTTTTGACCCACCTGATAATGTGGTGCTTTTCGACGTTTCCTATCAGCAAATGTCTTAAATCTTAGCTTACTTTTCTCCAAAGTTTCTTTAGCTTTCACTAAACCATCTCTAATACAAGTCAATCGCTGCTCAACCTCTAGATTGGAATACTCAGATGGCAACACTTCTTTCAAAAATCGTGGGTGGAAACCATACTTGCTAAAAAATGGAGAATACTTAGTAGAATCCTTGACAGAATTGTTATAACTAAACTCTGCTAGCCAAAGAAGATCTACCCAACTTCCTCTTTCTTGCCAAAAAGCTCTAATATATTTTTCCAACTCCTGATTTACTCGCTCTGTTTGGCCGTTGGTCTGTGGATGATAACCTGAAGAAAGCTTTACCTCAATTCCCAACTCTGTACAGAAAGCTCGCCAAAACTTAGAAATGAACTGAGACCCTCGATCTGATACAATTTGTGTTGGTAGACCATGTAATCGTACCACTTCTTGCAAAAAACTTTTTGCCAGATTCCTTGCAGAAGCCTCTCCTTTCATGGGAATGAAATGCCCAGCTTTAGTTAGTAAATCCACAACTACTAATACTGTAGTGTAACTTTGATCTTTAGGAAGATCTACAATATAATCCATAGAGATTGTAAACCAAGGACTAGGGGGTACTGGTAACGGATTTAATAACCCAGATGGTTTTCCTCCTCCTGACTTTACTCGAGCACAGACTTCACATGGTCTTCAATATCCTTTTTCATTTCTTTCCACCAAAACTTCCTTTCAACCAGTTCAATAGTCTTACGAATTCCAGGGTGACCCACCAACTTGGATTCATGACATTCTTGCATAATTTCCTTTTGCAGTTCCTTGCTTGGAAGGTAAATTTTAGAATGGACACATGGAAATCCTTCAATTAAATGTCTTCCAGAATCCTCCGCTAACCAAGATTGAATCTCCTCTTCTGGTAATTCCTTTTGAATCTTTTTAAGAAGCTGATTCTCTTCCTTTGTAGTACTTAGAATAAATGTATCTTCTGCAATCACTGGTTCTGGTAATAATTGATTTTCAACTTCTCCCGAAGATCCTTATCGCGATAAAGCATCTGCTTTACCGTTTAACCGCCCAGGCTTGAATGTTATCACAAAATCGTATTCTGAAAAGAAGAGTGACCACCTAAGTTGTCGAGGTGATAGTGTTCACAGATGTTTTCCTATAATAGTATGATTTTGCACTGTCAGCAGCTTTTCCAAATTTCACTGCACAAATGCAAAAGCATATGCAAGTGTTTTCTCAGTTTTCCACATTCATGAATTGTGGATGCATTTATAAGAACCTGTTCATTTGTTCTGTAAAGTAAGTGTTGTGGCAAAACCATTTTCCTACCCGTCAAAATTTCATGGGGGCTATTTGTCGACCTAGATGCTGTTGACCTGATAGCCATTATCACCAAAGGAAGCCGCAGATCCCAGCTAGATCCTGCTTCAGCTACAAACTTTTTTACATGTCAACTATAGATCTATTACATCGTTCCACTCCCCCTGAAGAGGAGGGCTGGTATGAAATGTGCTCCTTCCTTTTCCTTTTTGTCATTACTGCAGTAGTGAAATGACTTCCATGATCTGACTCTATTCTCTGAGGCAAACCAAATTTGAAAAGATATGATTGACTAACAGAGTAGTTGTGGTTTGGGCACTGCTGTTTGCGGCTGGAATACATTCCACCTATTTGGACATTAAACAAATAACAGCTAACATATACCCTTTTCCCCTAGCTGATCTTTGCACAGGCCCTATAAAATTGATATGCAGATCGGACCATGGGAGTGTCAAAGTTCTTTTCATTAATGGTGTTCTGTGAGTTGGGGAAGCAGACTGAAATTGAGCACACACTAAGCATCCCCTGGTATAGAGTTCTACATCATGTAACATATGTGGCCATTAGGCATAATCTTAAGATTTCCAAAGTTTTCTGGGAACCTCTGTGGCCTGCAGTTATGGCATCGTGGGCATGATGTAACATCAATCCTTGAAATGACAAAGGCACTACCCATTGAATTTGGCCTGACACGGATTCCCTAATCATCAGCCCACCTTGTAAACAAATTCTCTTTTTGGTTTTTAATAACACCCTCAATTTCTCTTTCCCTTCGCAACCTTCCTCAGTCAAATGATGTCGCTCTGCATCCAACAAGTGATTATAAAATGGACCTAAAATAAGATCCTCTTTCTGTGCCTTAATCAAGTCTTGATTGGGAGTATCAAAACTCCACTGTGCCACGGCTGATCAGTTGTTTTTGGAGACTTTGAGTGTATTATCGCATCCAACTGGATTTCACTCAGCAGGTGTTCAATGGGAAATAACTCACCCATCACAGCCCCAATTTTTGCTAATTGAGCGGCCTTATTATTTCCCTCATTATCTTCCCCTGGTGTATCTTCGTCCAATGGATGATCATGTCATTTTCTGAAACAAGCTCTTCTATAGGTTGGATCATTTCGCCATGTTTAAGTGGTTTCTTGCTATATTGTTAAACCATATTCACATACTAACATCTGGTTATGAACATTGGCCTAAGCACATTCGCATTGTACAGAAAACGCGTCTAAAAATGCCCTGAATAGAATTGATTAAAGCCGCCATTTTAGAAACCTCCGCCATTTTCATTCTAACCCCTGCTTTCTGTCCTGAAATGGTTAACTGTTTTCAGCTGCCACTGAGTAGAGTGAACTTTGAGCCTATGTCAACATTAAGGCTGCTGAGAGCAGAATGTTGTTCAGTGCAAAGAGACCTTGTAATCAAGATGAACTGCCATTCAAAGTGTTATCTGTGTCTACAAACCTCACCTTCATTCAAACAATGGAACACAAGGCAAAGCAACTAAACCTGTGTGCTTTGGGAGAAACCCTGTGTGCTCATCTCTTGGAACTAGACTTACCCTAAAGCTCAAGAACAAGGAAGAGTCTACATGGCCAAGAAAAGCAAAGTCTGTCATCATTGTATTTCGTTTATAAAGGATTGTATCTTAAATCTGGAAACAACAATGCTGTATTTGCTATGTGAACTGGGCAAGAACTCTAGCAACTGTGTAACTTGAAGAGGGGCTGGACAATGTAACCGGGCTTGTGGAAGAAAGTATAAATACTGTGAGTTTTGTAATGTCCAGCACTCTCTCCCCTCACGGTGGTACACACTGCGAGACGCTTGAGAGACAGATAGGTATCTGCTTTCATATTTGTATCTGTACAGAATAAAAGTTATACTTATATCTTATATATATATATATTATATATACTTACATCTTGACTTTGTGACTGGCAGATTTAATCTTTGGTGGTACTAAGCCTCGATATTCCTTGCTGATCTATCAGATGGTGCCCAAATAGGGACCCTCAAGATTGATGTCACCATGCTGATCAAGGATGCAGCTACCGGACCGGGATCAGAGTGTGAAAAGGGGCCCATTTTTGTATGAGAGGCAACACCTCGACAGTACTGCACGATCCGATCCCTGGACGGTAAGCAAGCGGTTCGAGTGGACATCTTGGCGAGGGTCCCCATATTGAGGCGGGTATTTTTGCTGAAATTGTCAGCCACGTCGATCCTTTGTAATCCGATCGGACCCTTGGTATCTTTGAAATCAGATGAGTCGTGCCCTGATTCCTAAGAATCCTGATATTGGTTGCAGTTTTGCACTTGCAGGTACAAATGACGCCAGGTAACAACAGTGATCTGACATGCCTGGGAAATTGTCTTCTTGTTTCAGGGTTTTATTCCGCAGAGATAGACAATCTTTGGGACAAGGCCAACCGGCGCCACCCATTCGGTCGCCGGCTTGTTTAATGTACTGTAAGTACGACCTAAATAGTATTGTATTTAATAATATTTGGTACAGACAAAATAGACATGCTCCCGAACTTCAGTGGTCAGTCTATGGTAGTTTTGAAATTGCTCACAGAGTATTTAGAGTCCATATTGTTGAAGAAATTTGATGTAATTAAAGATTGGAGAAAGGAAGCTATGCAGCAACGTAAGAGTAAAGAAAAACATGCATGCAGACGCATGTCAAATACTGATAAAGCATTCATCTATGATCAACAGAAACAGTTAGAAGTATGGATAGGGCTTTTCAACTTGGAGTACAGAAAATATATCCATCTCAGAATTTTTGTACCTCAGATGAACCGATTAATAAACTATCAAATGAGCATAAAAATGTTGCAACTGCACCTCCTCCTTATATGCCTCCTCCTGCTGTTGCACCGCCTCCTGTTGTTGTTTCTGTTCTTCCTGCTGTTGTTCCTCTTCTTCCTGCTGTTGCTCCTCTTCCTGTTGTTATTCCTCATCCTGCACCTCCACCCTTACCGATAGTTGCTGTTCCCATAATTCTTTCTCCACCACCAGCGGTAGTGTCTCCACTACCTATTGAACAAGATTTGTCTGAACATCCTTTTCCAAGTGGTTCTGCTCCACTTGTAGTGATTGAAGGGGCGAGTGTTGATTCAAGAATAGTGACTCGTGGTACAGTATCTAAAGCTAGAAAAAGAGAATTGTATGCATGGGCTAAGAAATATATAGAAGAGGGTGAAGAATCAGCTGTTTTAGTTGCAATGTCTGTCCAAGAAAGTATTCCCGAACAGGCTATTTTGATAGAGGGGATGGGAACGCATTTAGCTGATATTTGGAGTGATTTGACGGACATGAATGCCCCACAGGGGTTGAGGGATTTGAATGTCCTTGCCCACTCAAGGGACACTACGGAGAAAGTACATGAGCATGTTGAGGAGGTATTTAAGTTTAAAAAGGAGCTAGATCGGTTACAGAATGATGAATTAGATGGTAATAGAATGGAAGCCTCATATGTGCAGAAACAATTTCTTCCTTCATTGAAACCAGTGAGTGAAGAAACGCACATTTGCACAAGAGACGCTCTTAGATGGATTTCAGATGTTTCAATTTCTCCCATTGAAGTGCATGACACGTTTAGTCAGTATGCCCCGGCAATGCAAAGCAAAGTGTTACAGGTGATGGTAGAGTATCTACAAGCTGAGTTTACGAAGAGAAAGGTGTGTTGTCCCGCAGATTTGATGGTCATTTATAAAAGAGCATTTTCGCCTGATACTGATTTGACTACTTTGTCACTAGATTGAGCTTTGTTGCTTGATAAGCGTTCAGAATAAAATAAATGGTGCAGCCTACAAAGCTCTCCCTTGGTTCAAAGAACCTTTATTAGAGATGAAAATGACTATATGAACAACAGAATCTATACTTTTCATAGAAAACATGATACTGGCTCAAACTTTCAATACAACAAAAGAAAAAATCCAAATGAAGTTAGTAACACTTCTACACCTTCTTCATCGGACATAGAAACCATGAGTGACAAAGACTCAACCTCAATTCAAGTGGTTCAGCATCATCTTCGTCTATGGGTGATTCATCAACTTCACCTCTCCAAACATCTAAACCCCAAGATTGTCCTTTATTCGAAGAACTTTTGAGGCACAGGAAAAGCTCTCGCTGTGGCAACCTAGTTCATCGTGGCACATAGCCAAACGTACAACCAACTGAAAATACTTTTCATCCAAACGCCCCGGAGGCAAAAGAGGAGGAAACAAGACGCGTACAAGAAAACCAAGGAGTAGAAACAAGATTCCAAAAGTAAGGGAGGAGGAGATAGACCTATTAATCAATCTATCTGACTTTAAAGTTACCCCTGCACTAACAACAGCTCTCAGTAAAGGCCTCTCCATCAGCCCTACACATAGAGGAGACTATTTCCAGACACAAATGGATCTATCCAAATTTTGTAGAAAAGTAAAACTTAGAAAATTCTTTGCAGAAGCACCTAAGAGAAAATCAATAAGCACTGTTCCTAGTCCATCAACGCTTTCGGAAAAAATGGCAGAGGATACAGTAGATCTATTAAATATTGCAGGAGATACACAATATACCAAATAACATTTTTTGGAAGAACAAGGTATAGAACCATACCTATCAGAGGAAACCCATCTTAGACCTAAATCTACCTTCATTCCTGTTCTCTCGTCTGAAAACATTATTGAAATTTTTCAAAAAGTCGTGAGCAACAATATTAGAGAAAACTATCTAAAAAGTAACCACCAAATCCAATAATAACCTTACCAAGGGAAAAGAACTAGCACTGAAAGCATTGGCGGAAGTCAAAACTGTAGTGACAAAAGCAGCAAATAAAGGAGGTAAAATCATCTTCATGAACAGAATGGACTACATAAGGGAAGGACAAAGCAGCTCAATATTGCAGTCTGCTATGAAAAACTATCCATTAACCCTATACCGGAATTGGAGAAAGAATGGAACTTGACAATTAAGAACTGGTTTAAACAGGGACTTCTAACTGAAAATGAATATCATGGCTTGAAAAGTAAGGACTCCATTATGTCAACAATATACATCTTACCCAAGGTTCATAAAACTTACAAAGATTTTCCAACATTCCGTCCCATCATCAATGACATTGGTTCTCTAACGGAAAAGATTTCACAGTACATTTATTCACACGTTCAGCCGCTGGCATCAGGACTAGCTTCATTTGTTAAGGATACAAAACATAACCAACAGATCAACCAAATTCTGTGGGAACCTAAATATTAATTTTTGTCATTCTCGATGTGATCCTACTTTTACACCAGTATCCATCATGATAAGGGAATGGAAAGTACTGCGTTTTTTCTTAAAACTAGATCGGTTTCTTTTTCAAAACAGAATGACATGATTCTTGAAATGTTAAACTTTTCCCTTAAGAATAACATCTTCAGCTTTGACACCAATTTATACAGACAACTTCAAGGTACCGTTATGGGGTCCAAATTTGCCCCTCATACGCCAATTTATTCATGGGTCTTTTTGAACTAAAACATGCCTGGAACCACTTATCCTTTCACAACAAAGATTTTCCAACATTCCGCCCCATCATCAATGGCATTGGTTCTCTAATGGAAAACATCTCACAGTACATTGATTCACACGTTCAGCCGCTGGCATCAGGACTAGCTTCATTTGTTAAGGATACAAAACATAACCAACAGATCAACCAAATTCTGTGGAACCTAAATATTAATTTTTGTCACTCTTGATGTGATCCAACTTTACACCAGTATCCATCATGATAAGGGAATGGAAAGTACTGTTTTTTTCCCTTAAAGCTAGATTGGTTTATTTTTCAAAACAGAATGACATGATTCTTGAAATGTTAAACATTTCTCTTAAGAATAACATCTTCAGTTTTGACAACAATTCAGACAGACAACCTCAAGTTACCGCTATGGGGTCCAAATTTGCCCCTTCATACGCCAACTTATTCATGGGTATTTCTGAACTAAGACATGCCTGGAACCACCTATCCGTTAACAACAACATCAAATGTTGGGGTTGTTTCATTGATTACATACTTATTATTTGCGAAGGAGACATCCATCAACTCGCCACATACATTACCTATTTGAATACCAATTAATATAACCTATCATTCACTAAACAAGCAAGCCCAAACAGTATTGAATTTCTTGACCTGGAGCTATTTGTAGAAAATGTTCAAATTCAAACCAAATTATTTACCAAACTTTCAGCAGGAAACAGTCTCCTCTTTGCCACATCTCATCATCCCAGACACGCTATCAACAATATCCCCTTTGGGGAAATCCTCAGGATTAAGAGAAATTGTATCTTCTACCTACCAAGACAATCTCCAGAAAACTCAAACAAAATTCAAACAAGGAGGCTACGAACTAGATACTGTTAAAAATGCCATCAGAAAAGCAGAACTCATTTCCAGAGATTTTCTCTTAATGGATAAACCAAAAAGACAGACCACAAATACCACGCTTAAATTCATCACAACATTTAGTACTGAAGCAAATTCTGACAAAACATTGGAACATCCTCCTGACAGATTCAAGTCTTCAAAAACATTTGGACATTATACCCAACATTTGTTACAGACGAGCACCAACAATCAAAAATGTAATCAGTCCAAGCTTTCTCAGTACAGTCTCCAATGTGAGTTCCAAGACAATCTTTTTTCAAAAACAAGTTCTGGGTACCCTTAAATGTGGGCAATGTAAACTCTGCCCTTTTTTACAACATGGTAAAAAGGAAATACAGCTTCCAAATGGAAAAACAAAATCCATCAACCATCTTATCAAATGCAACTCAAAATATGTAATATACGGGATTGAATGCATTTGTGGAAGAGTGTACATAGGAAGTACCATTAGAAATAGGAAGGCCTGAATCTTTGAACACCTCAGAGCCATACGAAACCATGACCTGAGATCTCCCATAGCAGTTCACGTTATTACAGATCACCCAACATTTAACATCGAGGATTTGAAAGTATTTGGTCTGGAAAAGGTTCTACAACCACCCAGAGGAGGAAATAAAGAACTTCTGCTCCGCAAAAGGGAATTAAAATGTATTTGTATAATGGACACTTGTGTATCAGGACTAAATTGCGACACAGAGATGTTTAATTGCCTGTAAATTGATCACTTAACATTCAGTACAATGAATGCTTTATTATGATATATCTTGTGTTTTAAAATGTTATTTTACCCCCCTTTCTTTTTCTTATTTTTTCTTTTCCTTACAAATCCGTACAAATCTTGTTATTGAATCTGGTGTTATTTTCTATTCTCAATACACACCCTTTTTTTCTAATCAATCTACCCACAAATATATAAAATATTATATTCCTGTATATTCCTGTAACACAGATTCAATTAACATAAAAATCAATAACTATTAGTTTTCAAAGTACAAACTGCTTTTTTGCAAAATCCTATTGATATGTACTCTTTCTACAATTATTTAAACTCACACACATATATTAAACATTTAGAGTCAGCCAATTATTCAAGATTAGCCTTTAGGATCAGTAACACACATTCTTTTGCCCCAATCTAACATGGCCACGGAGAGTAGGTGGACGCGGTGACGTCATGATGCTCCAAAGCGGCACGTTGCACGTGATGTAATTGCGCGATCGCACCACTTTCACGGCACTATAAATGCCTTCCGACTCATAGATAAGTCGTGCATCTACCAGGACACCAGGTCTTCTATGCTTATCACGGCAAATTTAACATCTATAGTTATGTGCTAAAGGTAAGAATTTGAATATATATCTTTGGACCTAGGTTTCCAGCCAAAGTACTGGTATAGGACAACCTTATCCTTCAATTTTATCCCCTCTGTTTGTACACATATACAACTTCCCTTTCCTACTTTTCTTTGGGTACAGCTTTTGGACCTGTTGTAAACAAGATAAAGATTAAGGGGCCGATTCATGGAACAAACGTGCGCCAAAAATCCCAGCGCAAGCAGGCGCAAGGAGGCGCAAGCGTGAGAAAGCAAGCGCACGCGCACGTGTGCGATTCAAGGAAGGCGCTGCGCTACTTTCCCACTGGTTGTGCGCCAAATCAGTGCATGACGCACGCTGGCGCACACGTCTCCAAACAGCGTGCGCTAAGTGCACAGCGAAAGCGCACATAGCGCAGCGCAAACAACAAAAGTAGGCGGAACAGGGGGCGTAACACGCGGAATGGGGAATAACTCGTGAAAAAGAAGGCGTAACTGGGGAAGTACTGCTGGGAAGTACACGGAAGGCCCACACGCATGCGAACCACACGTATTCATGGAATCGAATAGGGCAAACCTGCGCATGGGCAAAGACACGCACAGGCCTAAACACGTCCGCCACACGAAGGCAGGCGGTAGCGTCCCTGCGCATTACAAAACTGTGCACAAATAAAAAGCACGTGTATACTGAGTGGGGTACGTGTATTACTGGGGTTCGCGGGAAGTTTCACACGCAATTGGCCCTGTGCGAGTGGGGTACGTGTATTCCTGGGGTTCGCGGGAAGTTTCACACGCGAAAGGGCCCTGTGCGAGTTGGGTACGTGTATTACTGGAGTTCGCGGGAAGTTTTACACGCGATTGGCCCTGTGCGAGTGGGGTACGTGTATTCCTAGGGTTCGCGGGAAGTTTTACACGCGAAAGGGCCCTGTGCGAGTGGGGTACGTGTATTCCTGGGGTTTGCGGGAAGTTTTACACGTGATTGGCCCTGTACGAGTGGGGTACGTGGATTCCTCGGGTTCTTGGGAAGTTTTACACGCGAAAGGGCCCTGTGCGAGTGGGCTTCGTGTATTACTGGGGTTCGCAGGAAGTTTTACATGCGAAAGGGCCCTGTGCGAGTGGGGTACGTGTATTCCTGGGGTTCGCGGGAAGTTTTACATGCGAAAGGGCCCTGTGCGAGTGGAGTACGTGTATTGCTGGGGTTCGCGCGAAGTTTTACACGCGAAAGGGCCCTGTGCGAGTGGGCTACGTGTATTACTGGGGTTCGCGGGAGGTTTTACACATGAAAGGGCCCAGTGCGAGCGGGGCACGTGTATTCCTGGGGTTCGCGGGAAGTTTTACACGTGAAAGGGCCCTGTGCGAGTGGGGTAAGCGTATTACTGGGGTTCGCTGGAAGTTTTACACGCGAAAGGGCAACACCCGTGCGCGATACGTCACAGACGCGCTTACGCGCTAAGGGCGTTTGGTCCAATGAAATCGCGTACGTGTGCTGATGTGCTTGCGCGCTAAGGGCCTTTCCTCGGATTTCACACTGACGTGCACTTTTTTCACGTGCCAATTCACTCCGTATCAAGCTGGCCACGCGTACACACATGGAAGGCCATTTACCTGCCCCCAGAGCCCCAAGCACGCTCCCACCTGCCATCTGCTGCTGCCTGACTGTCTGCTGCCCACGTGCCCTGCTATTTGGTGCCTGCACATCAGCCATCTCCAGGGGTCCAGTTGCTGTGTCCACCCCTGCTGGAACAGAAGACTCCCGACTGGGATACCATCGTTCCACAGCCCAACCCCAGGACCCAGTTGCCCACCCACTCCTGCCTCTGGGGTTGCCATGTCGGGCACATCTCCATCTGGCACCACTGGCAACCCCCAGCCAGAGAGGCAGAGGGCCACCAGCTTCACTGCCACCGAAGTTGGTGTCCTGGTGGAGCATGTCCTGGGGCATTATGATGCCCTCTTTGGAACATCACGCGCCAACAAGGAAGGACGGGAGAGGATCTGGGACGACGTAGTGGTTGCCATCAACGCGGAGAGGGTGGCAACCCGCGACATCAAGCACGTCAAGAAGCGCTGGGAGGACAAGGCCCGGCTCCTCGCGGAGGGGGGCCGGGCACGCATGAGTAACATCCAGATGAGGGTCCTGCAACGTGTAGGCCGAGCGCTCCACACCCAGATCCTTCGGAGGCAGACCCGTCTGGAGTTGAGCGGTAAGTGGCCAAGCATTGCTGTGTGAGACAGGGCATGTTGCAGTGTGCTGGTAGTCTGATGCTTGCCTGTATGTGTAACATAGGCCATGTATGGGTGTGTGTGTGCAGGGACATCATGGCCATGCATCTGAGACCAGTTATGTGTGAACCACATGGTTGGTGCATGTGTTTTAATGCAACATGGGGAGCTCTATGCGGAATGCACACATAAGAGCATGGCTGTCTCTGTTCCTGGACATGGAGGGGGGGTGAGGAATGGGTGCTGATGTCATGTACATGTATGGTGCACATGTGTGTGTGTGCCTGAGAAGTGTGTGTGTGACTTTGAAACTCCATGGATGCATGTGACTTTGAAGGCAACATCTTGGTTTACAGGGACCCTTCTACATGGATGTTGATTGCAGGCGCTGGGACTGTTTCTGCATGTGTGTTGTGTGCATTCACCTATGTGTTGTGGAGGGACAGGATGGAAGTGACATTTGACAGTGCCACTCATGTGTTATTGCTTCCTGTCTAGGGTATTTTGTACTGTACCCTGATGCGTGTGTTCTATGTCTCCCTCTACGCAGTGTCAAGTGAAGAAGAGGGCGGAGACGGCGCTGTGGAGCCAAGCAGCGGGGATGCCTCCACTGGGCGGCGACGCAAGGCCCAGCCACCCTCCCAGGAATTACCATCATCCGGGAGCGAGGGGGCTGGTGCTGCGTCTGCCACAACAGCTGTGGCGGAAGGGCCGGGTGAGCCCCCACAGGAGCTTCCAATGGCGGAAGATGGTACGGAGACATCCAGGTTGGTGGTCTCTACAGAGGAGGAGGAGCCCGCTACTGAGCCGCACATGGGGCCTGATAGGGGTAGTACCACTGGTGCAAGTGGTGCAGTCCAGGGCCAGGGTCAGGAGGCAGCACAGGTCACTGCGGAGGGGCCTGTGCATGTCCCTGTCCATGACCCTGTGACTGCACCACCATGCACCAGCAGGCCCCGTCCCAGGCCCGTCTGCAGGTAGGGGAGAGTGCCATGTCATCTGCCTCTCCACTACCTGCGGACGAGGGGTCCCATGAACGCATGGGCTCCGTCCTGATTGGTGTCGCGTTGCGCACGCGTGACATTCGTGATGACGTGTGTTCTTCCTGGGCAGAGAACGCACGCCATCACGAAGAGCAGCGTTGTGACGTGGCACTGTTGGGAGGGGCCCTGGTTGGTGGGTTCCTACATGTGACGCACACTCTGGCGGACATCTCCTCCTCTGTGGAGACTATGCGCCAGTCGTTCTCCCTGCCATCTTCCGGCCCAGATTCCACCAGGGCCCCCTGTGGACCTGGCCTGACCAACACAGCCAGCTTGGTGGAGATCCCATCCCTGCCACAGTCGGGAGTCGGCGGTCCAGCAGGGGTGTACACAACAACTGGAGACCAGCTGATGGAGGATGTACAGGCATCATCGGACAGGGCACATGGACAGCAGCAGGAGCAGGCTCTAGGTGGGAGCAATGATGGCTCGGGGCCATCGACATCAGGGGGCAGGCATCGGCCAGAGGGCAGGAGGACCCTGGAATGGATGTGTCTTCCGTGTGGCTGCGGTTGGGCCAGCGCATAGATGTGGAGCGGCGGCGGGCGGAAGAGGCGCAGCTCACCATGGTCAGGGCGGAGTTCTCCATGCGTCGGGCGTTGAGGCGGGCAGAGTGCCTCGAGGCGACTCGCAGGGAGTTGGAACAGGCCATGAGTGCCTCCCTGCGAGACCTCGGGCCAGGGCAGAGGCCCGCCTCCGGGACATCGACATGGAGTTCGATGATGCCCTGGCCCGGGACACCACAGAGTGAGCTGAGGACTTGCCCGCCGCCATTGTCTATAGTTAGATAATGTTAGGTTTTCTTACCTTTTCTTTTTTATTTTGGTTGCGCTTGGACAATGCACCACGTTTTTGTATATAGTTTTTTATTAGGTAGTATTTTTGGTAGGTTTCATTTCATCAGTTGGGCTCATGGACTCTGGATTGTTCATTTGTACATAGTTCACCATTGGATTATTCACTTTTTTTTATTTTCACCATGGAGCAATGGATTTCACTTTCTTTTTTTCCCTTGGATTTGCTTTGTTGGACTGTGACTTTGGACACCATTTCTTTTGGATTTCTTTGGATTATGATTTCTTGTTTTTTGTTCTTTTTACGGACATGCAGCATTTCTTTAATTATTCCCATTGTTGTGTGTTTTCTTTTGATTACAATCATGTTGTGTTTAATACATTTTTTTCTTCATACTTCAATGTGTGGTATTATCTCATTGGTTTCATGCATGTCATGATATGGGTTTTCACATTCACTTGCACCCATTGTGTGTGTGTGACGGACATGTGTTCAGTAACATACTTGCCTTTGGGGTTGTATCATGTAATTGCCTTTTCTATGTGGGTGGATGCAATACTTGGTTGGGTCTTTGGGCTGGGGAGGCTGGCCATAAGGGCCATGATTGAGGATCGTCATGACGTGGGGGCAGGGGGACATGAGTGGGAAATGAGTGGGGGCCTACTGGCAGGTGCCATGCACTGCTGGGGAGTGGGGGTGCAGGGGGACATGAGTGGGACATGAGTGGGGGCCTGCTGGCAGGTGCCCCGCACTGCTGGGGGTGGGGGTGCAAGGGGACATGAGTGGGGGCCTGCTGGCAGGTGCCCCGCACTGTTTGGGGGTGGGGGTGCAGGGGGACATGAGAGGGGGCCTGCTGGCAGGTGCCCCGCACTGCTGCGGGGTGGGGGTGCTGGGGGACATGAGTTGGGGCCTGCTGGCAGGTGCCCTGCACTGCTGGGGGGTGGGGGTGAAGGGGGACATGAGTGGGGGCCTGCTGGCAGGTGCCCTGCACTGCTGGGGGGTGGGGTTCAGGGGGACATGAGTGGGGGCCTGCTGGCAGGTGCCCCGCACTGCTGGGGGGTGGGGGTGCTGGGGGACATGAGTTGGTGATCAGTAGTGCAAGCTGACATGTGGCTTGGCTGGGGGGCATGACCAGGGGTGCAGGGTAGTCCCCTGTGGTGTGGGCTGCCTGCAGGGGGCGTGGAGGGTGTAGAGGGAACACCTGGGAGGACCCACACTTCCAATTCACGTGTAGGACTCCCCGGGCACCCCAGTAATACACGTACCCCACTCGCACAGGCCCTTTCGCGTGTGAAACTTCCCGCAAACTCCAGTAATACATGTACACCACTTGCACAGGCCCTTTCGTGTGTGAAACTTCCCGCGCACCCCAGTAATACACGTACCCCACTCGCACAGGCCCTTTCGCGTGTCAAACTTCCCATGCACCCCAGTAATACACGTACTCCACTCGCACAGGTCCTTTCGCATGTGAAACTTCCCACGAACCCCAGTAATACACGTACCCCACTCGCACAGGGCCAATCGTGTGTGAAACTTCCTGCGCACCCCAGTAATACACGTACCCCACTCGCACAGGGCCAATCGCGTGTGAAACTTCCCGCGCACCCCAGTAATACATGTACCCCACTCGCACAGGCCCTTTCGCATGTGAAACTTCCAGCGAACCCCAGTAATACACGTACCCCACTCGCACAGGGCCAATCGCATGTGAAACTTACCGCGAACCCCAGTAATACACGTTCCCCGCTTGCCGTGCTGGTACAGGGTTAGCGCAGCCCTTTGCGCTGGATTGGGGATTTTGATGGCTTTTCCCTGCACGAGGGGCGTTCTTGGGGGCGTAACTGCCGCTGCTGCAGGGTCGCTGCACCACTGTGCGCCACGGCTGGTTTTCGTAGCTAAAATCCATGAATACGCTGTGCGTGGAAATGGATTTTAGCACACGCGGCTGGCGCAGAAATTCGCACGCGCACGCTGTGCGCCAGCCGTGTGCGCCACTTGTGCGCTTAATTCTATGAATTACCCTCTAAGGATCTTCATCACACTAATTGGAATTCTCAAGTTATATTTTTTTGCCTAAAACAAGAAACTATTTTTGGAACAACAAAAGAGGGTGAGTCAAATGCTCCATCTCCATACATTTCCTCTATATAAATGATTGATTAAAATATAGCCTTTTTTTAATTAGCCTCTTAACCTCTCTTTCTTTCTTTTCTTCAGAACTTTCTTTTCTCTCCTGATGAACCATTGCAACCAGCAATGGGGAAACATGTGTTGAGAGAAACAACTGTTTGAGAGAGAAATCATTGTAAATGCTATTTTAAATATCATATTGACAATTACTGTGTGAAAATTGACATTTCTTAATTTTGAGTGAAACAAAACAAAATTAGGTTATTATCAATGATGTGACGTAACACCTTGATGAATTTATAATTCTATATGCAATCAATAATAAAAAACATTTTTGAATCTATAAACCACAAGTAAGTTTTAGTGAAATATATTATTCATTGTCTCACCAACAAACCAACAAGCACCTTATGGATCAATGACTATTCAGGTTGGCGCATTGGAGTTTTTCTTCCCATTCTTATGTATTTTGACTAAGCGTTCAGAATTGCCTACTTTACAATTGCCAATGAGGGAAGTTCCTCTGACATTTGTTCCTAAAGTAGAAATTCCAGCTAATGCTGCAACAGGCGCAGCAGCCACTACTATTGACGCACATTATGGGCCTCATTATGACCCCGGCGCTAAACCATGGTGCTATTAGCACCATGGTCCATGCCGGGGTCCGCCATGGTGAATGGCGGAATTACCGCCCCATCCCATTCACCATGGGCCCTTCCCCATTCCCATTTTTGCCCATTTTTGAGATCTGACTGTATCCAACAAAAGAACAGCCTGAACACCCGAGGGTGAGCCGGATTTTGTTGTTGTGTTAGGCTCTAATGTGGGTGGACATTCCCCAAACTTGTGTTCTGGGTGAGGATGTGAATAAGAATACTACCACTGGTAGAATTCCTCTAGGTACTCATTTACAAATTTCACTTGCTGCTGTAATAGTGAAGAGCCAGCACTGACATGGCTTATACGGTCGAAGACATATATTTCTTCTGACCCTGGATCTAGTACATGATGTAGTGTTTACTAGATACCCTATTGGTGATTAGGGTTTGGCTATGGTGATTGATTACATTGATTAGGCCTGTGTTAGTGATACGTGTTTGTCTTTTTTACCCGTAGACATAGCAACCTGGTGTATATATAGGAAGAATCGACATGGAGCACAGGATTAGTTCTGCCCCTGATGAAAGTCTGGTTATTTGAAACACAAAGGACAGAAACTTATATAAGTTGGGCTGGTTCACACAATGGGAAATGCGAAGAATTGAGTTGCCATTGTTGTGTTGTGCTAATGAAATTTTTGGCATATCATTTTTAACACTGTGAGGTGGCATGATTTTAAAATGTATATGACTATGTTATGTGTATGTTTTTTAAACAAATTAGTGTATTACTTGTGCTGAAGAGAGATTAATATATTAAAAATGATATATTTTTGGTAATACTACCTTTGATGATTATTGAGAACACATAATGCAACCCATATTTGTTAAGTGGTTGCTACAAGAAATTGCTGTCTGAGGGTATATACTGTTTGATGTAGTTTGTTATATGTTCCTTCCTTTTGTTTAAATACATATTATTTATCCTCACTTAGTAGGAGGGAATATCAACAGAGTGTGGGGGTTATCCCTGTAGAAAAACGATCATACTGTTCTGCTAGGACAGCCTGAAGCAGAGTCTGGAACCTGTACCTATTCCCGTTGATCAGAAAGGGCCCTAAATTGAGATGCAGGAGGGAATCGGAAGCATCTATTTTTGACAGATACATGAGCACAGAAGTGCTCCATTGATCATTCACGGGTTCCGGATATTCCTCTGTCAGGGCAGACCAACATTTCTGTAGGGTTTTCTGGTACGCCAGTGGTTAGTCCAGTCTCTCAGCCGGTACCGATTGCAGTGGGGCCATTTACTGATTCATTTCCACTTCTTTTGATGACAAATTGTGGCAAAAATGTGTTAGGGTTACATTTGTTGAAATAATTGAATGCTGTAATTTATTGTTCTCCGGATGGAGTGCATTTAACAAATTCACCCCAACAAAATTCCATTCCACAGTTTTTGTCTAGACCTTTACCATCTGAATTAGAAAAAATTGCAACATGTTTATGGGCAGTTAATGACAATGATGTTGGCATTTTACAAATTGAACCAGTTAAAATTGTGTTGAAACCAGGTGTTAAATTACAATATAAGATTTCGGTTGAAGGTGAGCAGGCTTTGAAGAGTATTGTTTTGGATTTTTTACACATTGGTGTGATTAAGGAAATTGCAGGGAGTGTGTGTAAAAGTCTGATTGTACCTGTGTATAAGAAAGGGGATAATGTGATTCCTTTTCGTTTTATTATTACTTGCGCACTATCAATAAGGTTGTTGCCCCAGTTTCCGATTGTACCTGATGTGACTACAATATTGACAATGATTCCAGCTTCAGCTACTCATTTTAGTGTTGTGGATTTAAATAATGCCTTCTTCAGTATTCCTGTACATGTTGACAGTAGATATTTGTTTGCGTTCACCCTAGGAGGATGCTCGTTTACATTTAGTTGTGTACCACGAGGGTACACTGAGAGTCCAAGCATCTATAGTAGAGCATTGAAGGAACAGCTTGATACACTTGAGTTACCTTCTACTTGCACGTTGTTACAGTATGTAGATGACTTTTAGCTGCCGATTCTGAAATTGCTTGCAAGGAGAGCACCGTGTTGCTGCTTACTCATCTAGCAGAACATGCGCATAAGGCTTCACTAAAAAAGTTTCAATATTGTCAACAGGAGGAAGTCGTACAAAGTCCTGTCGAAGGAGGGAAGAAGACTGACACCTGAATGGATACAAAGCATCTCTAGCATGTCTGTCCCAAATATACAGAAAGAGGTCAGAGCCTTGATAGGTATGGCTTCATACTGTAGAAAGTGGATCCGAACTTTTCATTAATGATAAAACCAATGTTGGCATTGACAAAGAAGGGCATTTCTTTGCCTTTACCGTGGATCATGGACTGCCAGAAAGCTTTTGATCTGCTCATGGCTGCATTGTGTTCAGCGCCAGTTTTGGACACACCAAAACTGGCGCTGGCCAAACTGGCCTCTGTGTTGTATGTGCATGAATGTAAAGGATGTGCTTTGGCTATGTTAACGCAGGAGCATGGGGGAAAGAATCGACCATGCAGTCATTTTTCCTCCACGCTTGACCCTGTTGCATGCGCTTTGCCGCAATGTTTGAGAGCTGTTGCTGCTGTCACTGCATCTGTAAAACAGAGTGAGGGTATGGTTCTGGGTCACTTTCTAACTGTGATGGTACCTCACGCTGTAGACGTTCTATTAAACAGAACACAAACACAGCATCTCACATCAGCACGATTAACAAGATACGAGCTGATTCTATTTGCACCGCATATTCAAATTAAGAGATGTTGCTCATTAAATCCGGCCGAACTATTGCCTCTTCTGCAAGAAATTGCTTGCAGTGACAAGACATCACATGAATACCTCTATACCACAGAGCAAGAAAATAAAGGCAGAATTGATTTAAATGATACACCCTTAAAGAAACCACAAGGGGAGCTGTTTTGCAATGTCTCCTGCTTCAAACCTCCGGATGGTGCATCCACTGCTGTTTATGCAATCACCACTTTAAGCATGATAGTGGAAACCAAAAGAATTTTGCAAAATTCTGCACAGGCTGCAGAGATTATTGCGTTGACCAGAGCTTGTGAACTTTCTGAAGGGCTTAGTGTGAACATATATACGGACAGTCAGTATGCCTTTGGGGTGGTTCTCAACTTTGGTCGACTATGGGCAGTGAGAAGTTTCTTGACCTCGCATGGAACTAGAATACAACATGGCACCTTGATTGTTCGGCTACTTTCAGCACTTGCGCTTCCTACACAGTTATCAATAATGAAGTGCGCTGCACACCAGAAAATAACAGATGATGTGGGAAAAGGAAATACTTTTGCTGACAGAATAGCCAAACAAACTGCCATTGATTTTCATTCAAAGATGTATGTGTTGAACCCTGCAAAAGGGTGTGATAGATGAAGGAATTGGTTGCATAAAAGAAATTCAAGCTGATGCTACTCCAGATGAAATTAAACAGTGGGCTGAGGGTTCAGCAAGTTTAGATGATGAGGGTTGTTGGGTAGACACTGAAAAACTAAAATGGATGATGCCCAATGCTTATGTTACCGCTATGGTGACAATGGCTCATGGTCCAACTCACATATGTATTCCACGTGAATCTTTGATGCCTGAACTTAAGATATTGACATATCTTGGCGAGCAGCTAGATGGTGGCCTAAAAATGTATATGATTCACTTGAAGGGTGTTGCAACAATCCTGATTGTGGGACAGACAGTAGGACCATTGTGCACTCTAGAATGTGAGCCTATATAACGGCTGACATCGATGTGAATAGCCATATTCAGAATCTATGAGATACCCTGGCCCTAAATTTAAGCATGGGACTGACGGGGACCCAAGCAGACTTATGTCTGCGTCTCCCCCACTCACCCGTGCAATGGCCCAGGCGACAGGAACCCTTGCCATTAATCAGATCCTTTCATACCAATAACAATCCGAATTATTGGGTTGAGTCACCATTATCAAATTTCATCAGCACTAAACGTCGTGAAAAAATACACTCATAGTTGACATATCTTAGTTGCTCTGGAAATGCACGCACGCATGCGCCGGAGAGTAGAGTACACCACCCGGAGTCGCCACGGAGCACCAAGCGCAGTCACAGTGGTGCTGCTTACTGACTTTGGGACAAGCGCTGCTCTCCCGCACATGTGCGTTGAGAACTCTAATGTCTGCTGTGTGCATGCGCGGATATAGAGCGGCTCGACCCGCTCTACGCATGCGCAGTGGCATACAAACTGCACATATATACGAACCCAAGATCTGGAGAGAGTTACTCGCGATCCAGACACCGGAGGGTTCGTTTACCACACTCGTCTTGTGCACGAAGGTAAGAGATATATCTGCACTGATATCTGAAAGCCGCTACACTACCACAGAGGCAAGATGGGTGCTCACCTGAACTTGCATTTTGAGACACATCTTTAAGGATGGAGTTACCATCCAGACATAGTAAATCGAGGGCAACTAGTAAACTACGGAGGGAGGGGTGGGTGACTCTATCTAACCCCGCACACAAAGTTGCTTACCATATGAACAAAGATTAATAGAGGTTGATTAACTGTAGATTAAGAACCTCCTAAGTAGTATATACTGAATCCACACTTCTTTCTGTGTCTACTTTAGAAATGTTCTTTTGAGTGAATCTCCTTGAGGGGGCGCATACCACATACAGAGTGGGTTTGGGCGCAGTTACATCCACCCACAGAGTGTGTCCAAGGACCAGAATTAGAGGTTCTACCAGCACGAAAAAGGAGGTGCGTTAAGTGTAATTCTTTGCAATTGTTATAGCTGGAATTGCCAGTATTGAGTCAGTTAAATAAAATTAATAGTAGAACATTTTCTACATCTTTTGCCTTAGGAACTGAAATCAGGAACATATACAGTTTTGGAACAAATAGTATCATTGGCCCTGAAGATGGACTGTTGTAAAGTCCGAAACGCGTTGGCAATGCACTGAAAAATCCTGATACTATCTTGGATTGGTGACTTCAAACCAAAGAACTTTATTTTTGCTTTTAGAATCAAAAAGGGACTTTACAAATATATGTTGCAAAAAAGTCATACAATGGAGATTTTGTAAAACAAAGCCTGTGATGTGAACTTGCTATGCTTTACCTAATTTTGTGTTTAAGAAGAAATGACTATCTTTTAAAAAAATACTGTTGTGTTGATTAAATAAAACCCTTGGAGGGTTATCTTTTACTTTTGTAGAATCTTGTGTTATGAAATTGGTCTTATTGACATGTTGCTAATTTGTTTGAATCTACACATTGTTGATTGAAATTAAGCGTTTAATTTACAACATTTTGTTTAACTAATATCAAACCTGGGGTGAGCCGTTTCTATTCTCGACTCCCCCCAACCTGAGTACTCTAGTCTCTAATACAAGAAATCACAAGGTACTCATACTTTGAACTGCCAGCTGTGGGACCCCAGTCAGACCCCACCAGCTTGCGACATTAACAGATTTTGGGATTGTAATCCCTTTAGGAGTGCACTAAGGGTTGACATGTAGCAATGCATGCTTTCCTCCCCAACTCACATGTGCCAAAAAGATTTGCTAAATGTTAGAACCTGTCTGGGTTAATGTAAATATTTCAAAAACTGCTGAACGTCTTGTACAAAATTGCATGGTATGCGTACAGCGTAATATTGGTAAAGGAACTTCGACAGCAAGAGGTCGTTTTGGTCCCCCTTCCTTGCCTTGTGAAGTCAGAAATTTTGACTTCATAGAAATGGAGCGTTGTCAGAATTATAAATATGTTCTGGTAGTCATCTGTGCCTTTAGTAAATGGGTCGAAATTCTTCCTCTAAGAGATGCCATAGCAATGTCAACGGTGAAAGTCATGCTTAAGGAATATTTTCCTAGGTTTGGCTTGCCGAGGGTCATATGGTCTGATAATGGCCCACATTTTATCGCTGCGGTCATCCTGCAAGTATGTGTGGCATTACAAATCGATAAATGGTTCCATTCGGCCAGGCATGCTCATAGTACCGGACTTGTAGAATGCCATAACGGCATACTGAAAAATAGGATCGCCAAGATTTGTGCAAATAGCAATTTGAAATGGCCAGACGCCTTACCAATAGCCCTACTGTGGATGCGGACAACTGCATAATCAAAGACAGGGCTCTCTCCCTATGAAATCATAATGGGAAGACCAGTCAACTTGTGGAAAATCCCAAAACCAAATTACTGAAAGATGTTGAAAATGTACTTCTTTCTGACTATTGTGACCAGTTAACTCAGAACTTGTATTTGATTCATCAACAGGTGCGAGAAGCCCTCCCAGTAAAGTACGAGGGTCGAGGTCATCGACTTTAACCTTGTGACTGGGTGCTTGTGAAAGCATTTGAAAGAGCTTCTTGTCTTGCACCACGCTGGAGAGGACCACATCAAGTCCTCCTGGTTACACAGACTGCCATCCGAGTGACCGGCAAGAAGAACTCGATCCATGCGACACATACAAAGAAGATTCCTTTCCCTCTGGCCAATGACGGAGGCGAGGAGAGGGGAACTGGTGACCCTGATGCTCACAACAATCCCGTTCTAACAGACACCGAGGGTGCCCCAGAAATCCTTCCTGAGCCTGTGGGGACTGGGGAGATTGTTGCTTCTTCTGCAAGTTCTTTTTCACTATCGAGCAATCTTGCTTCTGCTCCCCTAATGTCCTCATTGCCTTCAGGAAACGATGACACTCTGTTTTCAGATCACACCGTACCTGGAGTCTTGAGGTACGATCTGAGACCGAGAAATTAGACTTACAGTACAGCATCGGCTGTACCTACAAGAAGATCATTGTTGAATCAGTCCCCTGTCATTTCTCTGCTGCATCAAATAAGAGGAAGGGATCGACAAAAGCCACGTGGCCGGAAGCCACCGACAGATGAACTAGAAAAAAAGCCTAACGAAGAGGCTTCTAAACAGACTAAACGGAGCAACAATGCCTATTCCTAAACTCGTTTGTGCTGGAAAAGATATTGGTCACTTGTGTAATGATGAATCTGCCAATCGAAGGTCATGGTCCCTGAGGACCTACTGTTTTCTGGTCATAGTAGTAACTTGCTTAATAATTCTATTTACACTTGGGTTTTGGTATCTGGACAGAGTGCATCCGCTTGATATTCTGCTACCCACTGAAAAAATCCCCACTGTGTCTCCACCCTTCGTGCATCTGCACACTCTTCCTCCTCGAGACTTCCAACATAGACAGGGTTACCATAATAACACTCTCTTAATGGTTATGAACGCTACCCATGCGATTCTGAATAAAACGAATTGCTGGGTGTGTTCACATATGCCGCAACATGGGGAGAAGCGACTGGGGTGGTATATTCATCCTCTTCTTTTAACCACTGCCTGCTATGCCTCACTTAGAGCACTATTCTTTGGTCGTTGAAATGATAGTATTACTGGGAATTTTGATGGAACTAATCTCAATGAATTTGAAAACAAGTCTTAACACCTTTAGGATGTTCTCTCTTCGTGAATAGGAGCAAGCTCAACGTTGCTTCTATTAGGACTTCTGATAGACTTTCTAGACCTTTTCAATCATTGATCTCCTTCAAAATGGCTCCCGTAGGCAACCGGGATGCCATGCCTCCTTCTTATACTATCAATCATAGTCCCAATTCTGTTCCTTTCTGCAGAAGGTTCTCAGCCAATGGGTACATTTGAGGGTTGTACAAGTATATTACAAATCTAACTAGTGAGGACAGACCTTTGTATGTAGGAGACCCTGTTTATTTTGTTTGAACCAATGAGGCATACCCTTGGTTACCCAGAGATTGGCAGGGTACTTGTTACTTAGGTATATTATTGCCAAGAGTATATGTTGCTACCACTTTTGAAATCTCTAAAGCTCATCCAAGGCGGGATGAGAATGGTGATACACCTTCACAAGTCTTGGGTGACGTAGCAAAATCATTTGTGCCATTTTGGGGTCAAATGATGAATTCTGAGGATATAAAAAGACTAGCAAGGGTACTGGAAAAGACCTTCAATAGGACCACTGATATTTTGTACAACATGACGCTGGAGAAACAGGCAATTAGGTTAGTAGGCCTTCAAAATAGAATGGTGTTAGAGATCATTCTAGCTGAGCTTGGTGGGGTATGCAAAATGGTGGGATCTGCATGTTGTGCTTTTGTACACGACTCCTCCCCTACGATATTCAAGGCAATTCAAGATCTACATAACTTGAGTACTGAAGTACATGTCCCAGAGGGAAACTGGAATCTTAGTACTTGGCTGTGGGATTTGTTGCGATCATGGGGTTGGAAAATCTTTGCTTTTCTTATGATAATCCTTGGTATTTTCCTGTTCTGTTGTTGTTGTGTACAATGTCTCCCTGTCATATGTTCCATGATAGGGGGATGTTGTGCATAAACAATGGGTACACTAGGACCTAGGATACATGTGCCTGAGAAAGCTACTAATGCCTTAGTAATGCAGGATATTAGCATCAAAGAGCTAAAGGAGATTGATGTTTTTGAAGATTGTGATTCAGGATGTACGGATATTGATGCATGGTTTTTGAATAAAACTAATGTTTGAGTAATGCTCTTGGCTTAAGCCAAAAGGAGGGTTTATTAAACCATATTCGCATACTACCGTCTGGTTATGAACATTGGCCTAAGCACATTTGCATTGTACAGAAAACCGCATCTAAAAATGCCCTGAATAGAGTTGACTAAAGCTGCCATTTTAGAAACATCCACCAGTTTGATTCTAACCCCTGCTTTCTGTCCTGACCTTGCAATCAAGATGAACTGCCATTCAAAGAGTAATCTGTGTCTATAAGCCTCATCTTCATTCAAACAATGGAACACAATGCAAAGCAACTAAAGCCGTGTGCTTTGGGAGAAACCCTTTGTGCTCATCTCTTGGAACTAGACTTACCCTAAAGCTCAAGAACAAGGAAGAGTCTACAGGGCCAAGAAAAGCAAAGTTTGCTCCCAGGTAGGATATTATCTGCAAACGCCTCCTTAAACACTTTGGCCATCAATGGTGCCAGCGTATCAGTGTATGCTTCATAAAATTCGATCAGGAGCCCATCCGTGCCAGGTGCTTTCCCAGTCAGCAGGGTTCTAATGGTGGCAACCAGCGCCTCCAGAGTATGGGCGCCTCCAGCAGCTCCACCTGGGGAACCTCTAGCTTGGGCAGGATTATCTGTCTGAGAACTTCCTACATATCCTCCTGCGCGCCGCCATATAATGCCTTATAGTACTCAAAGAACACCTCATTTATGCCCTCCTGTGTATGCACCTCCTCCACATCTGCTTTCTTAATGGAGCATATCAGGGATCTGGTGTCATTACGTCTGCACAGCCATACCAAAGTTTTCCCAGGTGCATCCCCCTGAGCATGTCTTCTCTCTAGGTATTTTGCTTAGTTGAACTTCCCCAACCTATGCCACTGCACCAGGCCTGCTTGTTTCAATGCGATTATTTCTTCAAGGTGCTCCTTATTTGTCAGTGCTTCCCCTTCCCGTCTCTTCAATTCCTCTTGTATCTTCTCCAGTTCCCTTACTAAGTCTTTTTGCACCCCACCCGACTCCGCTATCATTACCTCTCTGATAACCACTTTGTACGCCTCCCAAACTGTACCCACTTTCTACGCGCTCACCTCATTCTCTGCAATATAGTCAATGGTGCTTTTCCTGACATGCTCAGCAAATGCTGTATCTTGCAATGATTCACTTCTCAACTTCCAAATGGGAATGGGTGGCCTCGGCGGTCACTCTCCATCTCGCCACGAGCGATGAGTGATCCGACAGCACTCTGGCTAGGTATTCCAGCTCAGAGAATTCAGATTCAGACATGTAGTTTATTGTTGTATATACTTAATGCGGTGCTTAGTACTGGGAGTATTCCCTGTCCCCACCATGCTTAACCCGCCATAAGTCCCGCAGCTGGAAGTGCCCTAGTAACGAGTTCAATACCTTGGCCGGGGGGGTGGCCGCCTGTGCATGGCATCTGACCTATCTTTGGTGGGGTCTACCGTACAGTTAAAATCTCCTCCCCAACTCAACATCCCACTCCTATAGGGCCCCAGCCTTGCATATAGTGATCTAAAAAACACAGTAGCATCATGGTTTGGGGCATAGGTATTCACCACGCAAATCTCCTGATTTTCCAATAACCTGTGTAACATAGCCATCCTACCTTCGTTATCTGTTTTCACTGTTAGCACCTTGTATAGTATACTGGGGGCTACCCAAATAAGGACTCCCCGTGCATATGTCGACTATGTGGAGCCCACCATTACCCCTCCCCACGCCCTCTCCAGATTCTTTTGCTTTTGTGCATGTAAGTGTGTTTCCTGTAATAACACTATCCCAACTTTATTCCTCCGGATCTACATGTTCACGGTTCTCTGTTTCACGTAGTTATTATGCCCCCTGACATTCCAGGTCATAATTTGAATAGTGTCAGACATTATAGTCTAGGGTGTCGGTGCAGCCACCAGCCTATAGCCAGTCTCAATAGGAGTTTGATGCAGTCTGTAATTATATTTATTAGGTTCCCCTTTTTTACCCCTCCTCCCACCCCCCATCCCCACACATAACAAACTTCAAACATAACTCGTCCCGCTCTGCCAAGCACGCTAGGACTATCCCATTTCCACTCCATTCCAACTGGTCGCTAAACCAGTCGCCTGGTGCACTACGGGCAGGCCCTGTACAGTAGCCCTTAATCTACTTCTCGGGAGGATAGAGGTTCCGCTACAAGCGTTCCCTCTAATGGGTTGTGTAACTCTCCATTCTGCTCCTGTTACTTTAGCATATCTCTCATAGCTTCCAAATTACTTGTACATTCCGTCACTACTTAGCCCAACTTCAACCATTGCTACTCATATGTTCATGTTCCTAAATGTTGTGATTGTGTCCAATCAGACAGGGAGTCTTTCACTCTACTAGGTGTGCTGACTCTGCTCTGCTGCTTCTGGGAGCTGCTTCTGGGATCTGAGCTCTGGCCATCCATTCCTGCAACTTCCATGGTATCTCAAAGAACAGGGTTCTGCCGTTGTAGATACCTTTCAGTTTGGCTGGGTAAATGAGCATGTATCTTAGGTCCGCCTTTCTGAGCCTCACCTTTATCGCTATATACTGGGCTCTCCTCTTTTGCACTTGGAAGGTGCAGTCAGGGTATATCAAGATGTTTGTTGATGCCCTCTGTATTGTCCCTCCCGACCTAGAGAAGGCCAGGATCTTTTCAGGATCTTTGTAGTTCAGCACCTTGGCTATCACACGTCTCAGTGGTGCCCCCGGGGGCGGGCGACTGACAAGGGAATGATGAGCCCTCTCTATCGTGAACCACTGCGTGGGATCCCCGGGCCCCACTTCCTGGAGCAGCATGTTTTCAATATAGCTGGTAGGGTCAGCCCCTTCTGTACCTTGGTGCAGCCCAACAATTCAGATGTTATTTCTGCGTGCTCGCTCCTCCGCCTCTTCAGCCCTGTCCTCTAGTAGCTTGACTTTCTGTTGGAGGATGTCCACGTCTTTAGATGTCTGCATCCCAGTTGCTGTTTTCTTTGACCTGCTCTTCAAGCTTCCCAGGAGGTTCTGCTATGGTACAGACATCCTGAAGCAACAGTCCCACATCAATGTCTACAGCAACAATCTTAGCCTCCAATGTGGTTTGTAACATCGCAATGGCTTCGAGTATCTGTCGGTTCCCCTCTTCCGCCATGCTGTTTTAGAGGGAGGTACATGCTCCTTCTCTTTGCCCTCGCAGCTTCCATCCTGCCGACTGGTTGGCCCTTTTGTGAAGGTGTCCAAAGTGGACTGCTTGTGTTTGTTTTTGTTACACTTAATCGTCCTTTCAACTTGTCTATCTCGTCATGCTCCCCAACTGTGCTGGATCCTGCGAGAGACCCTGTTACAGTGACAGTCAGTAGTGACTTGGCTGTCGTGTTATCTTCCAAGGCCTCGCCTCTGCGTATGGTGGCATTTATAATCTCTCAGGAGTCAGGGCAAGGACAACTTCTCTCTGGCTCCCCTGTCTTCAGCGTGAGTTCGCACTAGGAGTTCTCTGCTGGTGTACGCCTGTGTAGCAGAATTGTGCAGTGTTGACTACCCTATTACCAGACTTTATTATTGCTGCTCCGTGTACCAGGACCCCTGATTTTGCATTGTACCAAGAAGGTACCTTTGGATTAGTGGGACCAACTACTCTTAGCACCTTCGGAAGTGTTCCTGGGCCATCCAGTGAACTGTCCAGCTCGAACCCAGGGTACCACAGAGGAACGCTGCTGTCCCAAGTTGAGACTCAAGACTTTGGGAACCGCTTACTTGGGGTCATGGGACCTCCTGCCAAAATGCATTGTCCTAGCTCCTCTGGGTTGCGATTTATGAGAGTGCACCACACTGCGATCATTTGCAGTCCCTGCGTCGCCACACAGTGGTGACTGTCGCTGTAAGTGCCTGCAGAACTGCCCCACCATGTCTTGAGATATGCTGCACTGGAACTATCTTTCTCCTTTCTTCGAGAGCTGAGAAAAGGTGTCCTGCCCCGCAGCCGCTGAGAGCTGGATTGTCCTGTAACTGCAGGGGTGATACCTACTAGCAAAGTGGACTAGACTGGCAAAGTTTGGACTGGACTGTGTCGAGGGTCGGTGAGTACTTTCATCACTTACCAGTGGTATCCTGGCACAACCATCTGTTTTTACATACAACAATCCCTTAATAGATACTCACCTTGGCTGGGCTAGCCTGCGCTCCCCATCTATTCCCGAACTGCAAAAGTCACTCTATCTGCAAGGGTAGACTTTCATCAAGGAGTGGGACTTTATTCTTCATCGCCTCAACCCCTTTCCTGAGCAGCTACAGCTCCCTGAAGAGAACCCGCTTTTCGCTTTGCGCATTGTTAACGCACTGCTGTACTTTGAGCACAAGGCTCATCACTTCTTAGGGCTGGACTACATAAGCAATATCTAAGTTGAACTTAACCCTTTCTGTTGCAGTTTGTGGTTATTTTCTCCCCTTTCATCAGCATTAGGCTAAATGCATTTTGTTTACATATTACATAGTTCATGAGCATGTGTGGTAACCGTTTTCTTGATACTGTGGTTTAATCGTGTTTTGTTATAAAGGCCTATAATGTATATTTGATATACATCTGTCTAAGAGTAATCTGTGGAGTTTTACTGTGTGTGCTCATTGTGAACTTCCGATCACTGTCGCCCCCCCTGATACTTAGTCTTGACTGCCTGCCAAGCTACCATAGATTGATCTGGTTTGTACAGAAGGTTCCCCTGTTCCACTAGACTAGGGTAGTAGAGGAAAAGAGAATATTCCCCATGCCATATAGACAACAGAGGGTGAGGTTGTTGGCCAAGTCCCTGAACCTGACGAGGAAGAGGGACTACCAGAAACTCTTTATCTCTAAGGAAGAGATTAGTAAGGGCCAACAGAAGAATCCATCACTAAAAGACCTATAGAGAAAGGCCTGCTTCCAGTTGCAGTGTGAGCCTCGTGTGAAGCAAAGAATTCAACAGGAAGGTGGGCTACTAGTGTGTAATCCCAAACAGCCCACTAGAGGAGACCATGAGAGGTTGGTGGTTCCCCGGGATGTGTGGCCCTTCCTCCTGCAGTTTATCAGACTCGCCCACCTCTTGCACTTCACAAGCATACTCAAAGGTTGTTAGCCAATCAATGATATCATTCTTTTCATCATATATACTGAGCAGATCCTTTGAAAATCTAGGGTCAAAAGAGGATGGAGAACCACTCCCAGAGCCCCTGGATGAGTCTTGTGAACCCTGCAGCCTTGCAAGCTCCAACTGATGATGCATATACTTCTCTTTTTCAACCATATCAAATTCCAGTTTGGTCATGTTGAACTCAAGCTCTTTCTGCCCGAGTTTGAGTTTCTCCTTCTTAAGCTACAAAATGTAGGTGGGCACCACGATATTGTGCCCTTATCTATTTTCAACAATATAGTTACAGAATATATGAGTAGCTTTGTCCTTGGGCTACCAGTCTGAAAAAGGTCCTATGGCTTCTGGACCCTGAAAAACTAGCAAAGAAGAAAAAATAAGGTAATTCAACCTTATTACAGCTGGTGCTCTCAGTTGGCCTGTGTCAGGGCTGCATAAGTAGGAAGTGTGCTTTCAATGTTATTTCAAAATTTCAAAATAATATACTTGAAAATTGATCAGAAATTGCTCATAAGAAATGTTTTATTCACATTTCTAGTATCTTCATTTCGTATTTAACTTCTTTCTAATGAGGCAAATCATGAAACATAGGTCAGCTTAAAAAGTACATATGCCAATGCATTTCGGTCTATGACCATCTTCAGGGCTGTACTTAGATCATATTATCAATTGTATTACCAAACAATTGTAGAATTAAAGGACAACACATTATGTATCAATGGAAATGTAAATCACATGCCCCAAGTGAGAATGTTCAAAAGGGTCCAAATTGAATTGTATAAGAAAAGGAAAAGAACAAGAACTCCAGAAGCAAATATGCTAGCATGATATAGCATTAAATAAACCAAGTAAATGCAACCCATTGGTATGAGCAATCTATACCTTTTGTGATGTAGTGATCCTCTCGATACCGTGAACATACACAATATGGTCGAAGCACCTGTTTGGTAAAAGCAGAGCTTGTCAGTGCCTGTATGTGTCTAGTAATTAGCTATTAAGCATGATAAGGGAAGGTAACTTACCCGTAGTTAGTATTTTGGAGAACTCGAGCAAGCCGCGTACGCGGTAGGTCGAGTGCGCGCGAATACCAAAGCGTTTTAAGGTTCCCATGGAGACAGGGGCGGGGCGACGGGCTGCAGCGCGAACGCCGTTTCATGCACGCCTCGTCCCCTACCCTCCCGCAGTGGTGCGGATGGGCGGGGTTGTCTCCATGGGATCCAGAGGCACGTAATCACTGCCTCCATATGCATTACCTTCACTCACACATTACGGGTTCCCCTGGAGACAACCCCGCCCATCCGCACTACTGCCGGAGGGTGGGGGCCGAGGCGTACATGAAGCAGCGTTCGCGCTGCTGCCCATCGCCCCGCCGCCGTCTCCATGGGAACCTTAAAACGCTTTGGTGCTCGCGCACACTCGACCTACCGCGTACGCTGCTTGCTCGAGTTCTCCAAAATACTAACTACTGGTAAGTTACCTTACCTTATCACGCTTAATAGCTAATTACTAGACACATACAGGCACTGACAAGCTCTGCTTTTACCAAACAGGAGCTTCAACCATATCGATTATGTTCTCGCTATCGAGAGGATCACTACATCACAAAAGGTATAGATTGCTCATATCCATGGGTTGCATTTACTTGGTTTATATCGTGCTAACATATTTTCTTCTGGATTTGTTGTTCTTTTTCCTTTTCTTATACAATTCGATTTGGATCCTTTTGAACATTCTCACTTGGGGTATGTGATTTACATTTCCATTGATACATAATGTGTTGTCCTTTAATTCTACAATTGTTTGGTGATACAAGTGATAATATGATCTAAGTACAGACCTGAAGATGGTCATAGACCGAAATGCATTGGCATATGTACTTTTTAAGCTGACCTATGTTTCATGATTTGCTTCATTACAAAGAAGTTAAATACGAAATACAGATACTAGAAATGTGAATAAAACATTTCTTATGAGTAATTTCTGATCAATTTTCAAGTATATTATTTTGAAATAACATTGAAAGCACACTTCCTGGTGGGGGCCGAGGCGTACGTGAAGCAGCGTTCGCACTGCTGCCCATCGCCCCGCCGCCGTGACACAGCCCAACTGAGAGCACCAGCTGTAATAAGGTTGAATTACCTTATTTTTTCTATTTTGCTAATCTCCTTCTTAAGCTCCTACATGATCTCAGCCTCAGAATTTGTCAAGGAAACAGTACAATCCTCCTCCTCCCTCGCAACAGTGGCAGTTACAATAAGTCCATTACTGCTTTTGGGGGCAGCCACAGCACCTCCTGCATCACCATTGACAGGTAAAGGAACTATCCTACTTTCCTTATGATGAAAAATTATCTGTATTAGAGCAGACTTGTTTCTAGAGGACGACAGTCCTCTGCTCACACACAATTTCTTCAAGTTATCAACTTTGAAAGCATTAAGAAAGGACATGGTGACTGTTTTCATACTTTAAACAAGAGAAGTTGACTGTTCTATTACTAGTAGGTGCAAGTCAAAGTGTTCTGTGTAAGTACAATCAGGATACTACACCAGTGGACAACCCCGGGCTACCAAGACCCAATCCGCACTGCTATAACACCAATTTGTTAAAATGGATTTCTAAATTATGACCTGGTGGACAGATTTCAGGAGGTCACCCTAGTTATAGTGAATAGGGAACTCTCTTAGTTTAGCCAAACCAATCAAGGTAAGCGTGGAAAGTAGTCAAGGCTAAGTCTCAGGAGAGTTGAGTTGGGTCAGGGTTCACCATGAGTCGACAAAGTGAAATACACAATGATTCTATTTAGACAGTAAAATACTCTTTTAATTATAGGCCCAAAAACACACTTAAAAAATGAATCAAGCTGGTAATATCACACACCGCTCTAAATATAAAACATATATATAATCACTTTTGGTTATAACGATGCACACAATTCACCTAGGCACCTGAAAGGGAAGGTAGGTAGTTAAGCAAATGTATAACCAGCCCACAGGAGTAGAAGCCCTACCTTTCTGAGTCCAACCCTAAGTTGAATGGGGTCTTGTGCCCAAAAGTTCACAAAGTTTCTTTAGGAGAGGGGAAGCAATTAGGAACATTTTTGGTGGGGATGAACAATGTCCCAGAAGACTTTGCAGGACTTTTACAGGTAAAGAAAGTAATTTATTTTCCTATCTTTTAGAACAGTTTTTTAAGTAAACAGTGAAAAAGCGATGGAATATAAATCAGTTCTTCACAAACTTTATAATGGATGAGATAGGGCCACCAGTAAATATTGCGACTACTCCCCTCCTTACTCTAATTTTCCCAAAGCAAAAGGCCAGTGAAGTGAAGCTGAAGGCTGTAAAAAGTCAGGACAAGGTGTAAAACAAAAGCAACATGTTTGGGGGTCAGTTAATATGGAGGGAAAGTTGCCTAAAAGAGAAATCTTTCCCAACAGGCATCAACCTGTGTATCGCTCATGCATTGGGTTGGTCAACTTGAGTATTGCTTGTGCATTGGGGAGAGGGCTTGTACTTGAGTTGTGTTTATCTCATGCTTCATGCCCCTTCCCCTACTTTCATCAGGGGCTGGTATAGAGTGGCGGGGTCAACTTGTGTATCAGTCATGCATCGGGGGTCAACTTGTATATCACTCATGCAGTGGGGGGTGTTGCACTTGAGTTGTGTTGTCTCATGCTTTCACATGCCACTTCCCCCACTTTCATTATGGACATGCGTTGGGTGGTGGCAGGGTCAACTTGTGTATTGCTCATGCATTGGGTGGGTCGCTCCTCTTTTGTGGGACGTGAGTAGGGAAGCTCAGTTGCCAATAGTCTGTGTATGTTGCTTTTCCACAGGACCTGATCAAATTTCATAACATGGCCACCCCCAAGCACCATTTGTCCACCACACTTTCTTTGGCAGATATAATCAACATGGATGGTGATATTCATTTGTATTCCTGAGGGTCAACACAGTCACTGGCAGTGGCGCCGGTGATAAGCGACATTGTACGCCATGAAAAACGTGAAGCAGCACCAGATTGCGGCATTGCGGAGAGCAAAAAGGGAGAGAGCCTGCACATAACAACTCAATGGTTGAAGTTTTTTCTGTGATTGAAGAAAATGAGGAAGTCAGTTGCGCAGTCAGTTGTCAGCACTCACTAGCAGCATGCCTGTATTCTCATGTCACTAGCACCAACCATATGCCGACAAACTAATTGAAGCAGTACTTCATCCCACAGAAAGTCTGTATTGTGGGCTTACTTCACTCTATGACAAAGCAATGAGCAACATTGCAGTTTGTTTCTTATGCAAAAAGGAGGTGAGCAGGGGAAGGTGAGGACACATCTCGGCACATCGGGCCAGATAGCCCACATGAAAAACCACAGGTGGGAATGGAGCCAAGCGGGCAGGAGGAGAAGCAGTGCCAGTGGGCCCCTACTGCAGAATCAACCAATGTGCGGTGCAATGACAACAAAGAAACACTCTTTTCTCCAGCTGAGCGTGGAGAGCGGTCGCCGGTGGCCTGAGGGGAACAGCAGGCCTGGGAAGCCCTGCCTGGGCCTCCGTGAGTGTTTTGTTTTGCAAACATAGTTTAATTGTTCTTCGCGCTCCTAGCGCGGTGTTTGGCCTGCTCCTGCTCCCCCCTCCCACTTCCTGGTCTTCCTCTCCCTCCCCGCCTCCCTGCCCGCCCATCCCCCCCTCTGATTGGCTGTGTGCCTGCCTCCCCTCTGGCCTACTCGACGGCCGTTCCCCCCGCTCGCTTCTTTTCTCCAGCTGAGCGTGGAGAGCGGTCGCCGTTGGCCTGAGGGGAACAGCAGGCCTGGGAAGCCCTGCCTGGGCCTCCGTGAGTGTTTTGTTTTGCAAACATAGTTTAATTGTTCTTCGCGCTCCTAGCGCGGTGTTTGGCCTGCTCCTGCTCCCCCCTCCCACTTCCTGGTCTTCCTCTCCCTCCCCGCCTCCCTGCCCGCCCACCCCCCCCCCCTCTGATTGGCTGTGTGCCTGCCTCCCCTCTGGCCTACTCGACGGCCGTTCACCCCGCTCGCTTCTTTTCTCCAGCTGAGCGTGGAGAGCGGTCGCCGGTGGCCTGAGGGGAACAGCAGGCCTGGGAAGCCCTGCCTGGGCCTCCGTGAGTGTTTTGTTTTGCAAACATAGTTTAATTGTTCTTCGCGCTCCTAGCGCGGTGTTTGGCCTGCTCCTGCTCCCCCCTCCCACTTCCTGGTCTTCCTCTCCCTCCCCGTCTCCCTGCCCGCCCACCCCCCCTCTGATTGGCTGTGTGCCTGCCTCCCCTCTGGCCTACTCGACGGCCGTTCCCCCCGCTCGCTTCTTTTCTCCAGCTGAGCGTGGAGAGCAGTCGCCGGTGGCCTGAGGGGAACAGCAGGCCTGGGAAGCCCTGCCTGGGCCTCCGTGAGTGTTTTGTTTTGCAAACATAGTTTAATTGTTCTTCGCGCTCCTAGCGCGGTGTTTGGCCTGCTCCTGCTCCCCCCTCCCACTTCCTGGTCTTCCTCTCCCTCCCCGCCTCCCTGCCAGCCCACCCCCCCCTCTGATTGGCTGTGTGCCTGCCTCCCCTCTGGCCTACTCGACGGCCGTTCCCCCCGCTCGCTTCTTTTCTCCAGCTGAGCGTGGAGAGCGGTCGCCGGTGGCCTGAGGGGAACAGCAGGCCTGGGAAGCCCTGCCTGGGCCTCCGTGAGTGTTTTGTTTTGCAAACATAGTTTAATTGTTCTTCGCGCTCCTAGCGCGGTGTTTGGCCTGCTCCTGCTCCCCCCTCCCACTTCCTGGTCTTCCTCTCCCTCCCCGCATCCCTGCCCGCCCACACCCCCCCCCTTTCCTCTCCCTCTGCCTATAACCTCCCCCCTCCTGGGCAGCCCTCTGCCCGGCAGCCCCCGCGGCTAAGGGCCCCTGGCCAAGGGCGACTCCTACAGTGCGGCTCCCTGTGTGTCTGCAGGTGTCCGCAGGGGACGCCAGGCGCCAGTTCCACCTGTTCTCCGTTCCCCGGCCCACCCCTCCTACTCCTGGTTACATCCGCATGGGGCCTTGCCTCACTGTATTCACAGTTGAGGTTAACTATGGTGTTTTTCTCCCCTCGCAGGATTCTCAAACTTAGGTGGCCCGGTACCTAATACGCTCTACTGTTTTTGCTCTGAACTGTGGTAAACTAGGGTGTTTTTCTCCCCTCGCAGGATTCTCAAACTTAGGTGGCCCGGTACCTAATACGCTCTACTGTTTTTGCTCTGAACTGTGGTAAACTAGGGTGTTTTTCTCCCCTCGCAGGATTCTCAAACTTAGGTGGCCCGGTACCTAATACGCTCTACTGTTTTTGCTCTGAACTGTGGTAAACTAGGGTGTTTTTTCTCCCCTCGCAGGATTCTCAAACTTAGGTGGCCCGGTACCTAATACGCTCTACTGTTTTTGCTCTGAACTGTGGTAAACTAGGGTGTTTTTCTCCCCTCGCAGGATTCTCAAACTTAGGTGGCCCGGTACCTAATACGCTCTACTGTTTGTTTGCTCTAATTGTGGTAACTTGTGCTTGCCGCTCACTTCCTGTCTGCGTGCTCTCGTTTCATCTGTCTCCCCCCCTCCCTCCTACTCCATGGTGCTCTCTGTCTCGCCTATCTTCTCTAACTGCTTCTCCATTGACTATCCTGCTCTCCTCACTAAATCTGGTAGGAAAAAGTTTAAAAAGGACATCCTGGTCTCCAACCCAGGCCTCCCTATCGCTGACACCTACACTAGTGCCTGCTCTAAGGAAACTCTCACTGACATCCTCTTTTTCGTGCCTTCGCCTGACCTATGGACCCTTCATATGGTCTCTGTGCTCTCTCCTTTCTCCTCCTCTCCCATTAATGGTGGCACCCGTTGGGATGTCCTCTTGGCCCCCTTCCGCTCCTCTAAGGCCATCATTAATGTCTACGCTAATGGGACCATCTTGGTCCAAGGCCCTCAGGCCAACCTTCTCCTCTTTGATAGACGCTTCCCACACCTCATCAACTTCCTCTCCTCTCCTGCTGTCCCCCCTCCTCTATCCTTGGCTACCTTGCCTCTACCCTCCCTCCCTGCCCCCTCTCGTGCTCCTTCTTCACCTTCTTCTTCAACACCTCTGCAGAGCGTACCTCTGATCTGTACCCCTCCCCGGAAGCTCTTCAAGGAGGGCAACCTTCTCCACATTGCCACTCTAAATTCTCGCTCTGCCATCAAACACTCCTCTGATATCTGTCACCTTCTTGAGGAACTGGACCTCGACGTCCTCTGTCTCACTGAGACATGGTTCACAGCCAGCTCTGCCACCAGCTTTGACACACTCCTACCTGACGGTTACAAGATCCTCTCCATGCCCAGGCCTAACCGTGCAGGGGGTGGTGTTGCCCTTATCTTCCCTGAGTGGATTCCTGCCACTGTCACTCCTACGCAGACCTACTCCTCTTTTGAATGTCTTGTCTGCCGACTCTCTCTCTCTCCTAGCCATTCCCTTACCGTGGCTACTATCTATCGGCCACCTGGTCAAATTTCCTCCTTCCTCTCTGAGTGGGCTGACCTCTCCTCCTCACTCCTGTCCTCAACCACTCAACTCCTCTTTCTTGGCGACTTCAACATCCACCTTGATGCCTCCAGTCCCTCCACTGCTCTCTTTCGTGACCTCTGCGACTCTCTCTCACTCTCTATTCTCCCGTCTGGGCCTACTCACTCTGCTGGGCACACTCTTGATGCTCTGATCTCTTCTGACCTTCCCCTCTCCGTCCCTCTCTCCACTCCTCTCTCCTGGAGTGATCACTTTCTGCTATCCTCCCACCTCACCCTCCCTACCCCACAGGCAAAGCCACCCTCTTCACTGCCACCCACCTTCTCGGTCATCCGACCCATGAAGCGTGTGTCAGTTGAGGCTTTCGCTGCTACCTTCTCGCCCCCCCCGCCCCTTCGGCTGACTCCCACCCTGACACAGCCCTCTCTATGCTCCACTCTGCTATATCTGCTACTCTTGATATCCTTGCCCCCGTCATGAGAATCCGCCTGAAGCCCAAAGCCAAATGTAACTCCTGGTATGACTCCGATCTCGCCACCCTAAAACGCAAGTGCCGGGTTGCAGAGAGGAAATGGCGTGCTTCATGTTCATCCTCTGACAAACTGGCCTGCCGCCTGCTCCAAAGGCAGTATCGGCTCTCCGTTCTCACCAAGAAGAGAGCCCTTATCCAAGCCCACATCTCTGCGGCATCTAACAACTCCGCCGAACTCTTTAAAATCTGCAAGGAGCTGGCCAACCCTGTTGCAGTCTCTACCTCTCCTGTCCCCTCCCAGGCCCTCTGCACTGCATTGGCCTCTCACTTCATCTCTAAAACTCAGGACATCCTGTCCTCGCTCTCCTCCTTTCACCTCCCTCCCTCCCTTCCCGGCTCTTCCTCTGGCTCTTCTGCAGTCACCCCTCCTCCCTCTTTCTCTGCCTTTCCACTTTTCTCTGTTGACGAGGTTTCCAGACAAGTCCGATCTATGAAAGTCTCGTCTAAACAGGTTCACGCCTGTTCCTCCAAAACTATCAAGGACCACATCGACTCCCTGGCTCCTGCCCTGGCTGACTTTTGCAACCACTCCTTCGCCTCTGGAGTCTTCCCTTCCCCCCTCAAGCACTCCCTTGTGCACCCTCTTCTCAAGAAACCCTCTTCCGACCCCTCCTGCCCGGCTAACTATCGCCCTATCTCCATCACTCCCTTCCTGGGCAAGCTCCTGGAGAAACTGGCCATCTCCCAGCTAAACCTCCATGCTGAATCTGTTGGTAGTCTTCATGACCATCAATCTGGTTTCAGAGCTGCCAGAAGCACGGAAACTGCTCTCCTGAACATCCATGAAGACCTGCTCTTGAACCTCGATTCCAACACTCCGTGTGTTCTCATTCTGCTCGATCTCTCCTCTGCCTTTGACACTGTCAACCATGCCATCCTGCTCAACCGTCTCCGTGAAAACCTGGGTATCACTGGTCAGGCTCTGGCGTGGCTGACCTCTTTCCTTTCAAATCGACCCTCCCAGGTCCAACTGGGGTCCTTCCTCTCCGACATCTTTTTCTCCACCTGTGGTGTCCCCCAGGGATCAAATCTCTCTCCCTGGCTGTTCAACCAGTATATGGCACTCCTTGCCCACCGCATCGCCGCTCTCTGCCCTAATTTCCAGTGCTATGCGGACGATACCCAGCTCATTTTCAGGCTACCCTCAGCCTCCCCCTCTCCTTCCCTCATCTCTGACTGTCTGTCTGCTATCCAGGAATGGTGTGCCGCAAATGACCTCTGCCTTAATGCCAGTAAGACTGAGATCCTACTCATCGGTACACCCACTCCCTCCTTCCCTGCAGCTCTCTGGCCTGCCTCCCTTGGCCCCCTCCCTGCTCCTACCTGCAATGCAAAAAACCTTGGGGTCATCTTCGACTCCACACTCTCCTTCTCTCCTCATATTTCTGACGTCGCTAAGAAGTCACACTACCAGCTGCACCTCCTCAGAGGTATTCTTCCCTTCCTCTCCTTCCCCCAGAAGCTCACTGTCTCCCGAGCCCTGGTTCTCTCGAAGCTGGATTACTGTAACAGCCTCTACCTTAATCTGCCTGCCTCCACTCTCCGCCCTCTGCAACTCATACAGAACAGAACTGCGAGACTTGTCCTTGGCCTCAAGCCCAGGGACCGTATCTCTCCAGGACTGAAATCTCTACACTGGCTCCCAGTGGCTGCGAGGATAAAGTTCAAAACCCTCTGCATTGTCCACAAGGCCTTCTGGGGCCTTGGTCCTATATACCTTCAACTCTCTCTTCCCAAATATCTTCCTTCCCGAGCCCTTCGCTCATCCGCCTCCAACTCCCTCAGGGTCAGCCGCTTCTCGAAGCAACGAGCTGGGGGTAGATCTCTCTCCGCGGCAGGGGCCTCCCTCTGGAACAGCCTTCCTGCCTCCCTGAAACTTGAGGAGAACCATCTCCGGTTCCGGAAGCACCTCAAAACCTTCCTCTTTGCCTCTGCTTTCTCTCTCCCTCTCCCCTGCTGAACAGCCAATTATTCCTCACTGATACTGCACTGATTCTGCAACTGGACCACTCTTAACGGCCTCGGTCCTGGGCCCAGCCACTCTCCACTTGCACTGATGCCCTGGAACCCCTCTGCACTGCGGGACTGTCTCTGTATCCCTACAGCCCCCCCCCTTTTCCAGCACTTGTTCTGCACTTACCTTGCACTTGCCACCAGTTGGCCCTATTTATTTATTACTTTACGCCACTTACCTTTACTGCACTTCCCCCCCCTCCCCTTCCCCTTGCACTTTTCCCCCTCCCCCACCCTTGCACTTGCGCGATCTGAATGACACCTGGCCTAGTAGGATCGTTGTCTGTTTCCCCTTGTTTCCTCCCCTCCCTGCCTCGTCGCGCCTTGAAACACCTGTGTATAGGCGCGTTACAAATGCCATATCATATCATATCATATCACACTGTAGGCAACGTGCTCTCAACCAATGCACGGTCCAACAACAACAAAAAAAACACACGCTGTAGGCAAAGTGCTACAGCCAACTCTTACAAAGGCTTTGGAGAAACAAACGCCATACAACCGCAAACATCCCATTGCACAGAAACTTGAGGCTTTCACAACAAAGATGATAGCTGTTGATCTGCTGCCATTCTCCTTTGCAGAGAAGCAGGGTTTCCAAGAACTGATGTAATGCGCCGTACCAAGGTCGAATATATCAAACAGGCATTACTTCTGCAGGGTTGCTGTTCCAGCTTTTTTTCTAAAAGGTGGTGGAAGACCTGCAGAGGGCATTGCAAGAGTCAGAGGTGGAGAAGGTTCACCTCACCATGGACATGTGGACTAGTGCGCAGAGTACGGACTGCATCACTGTAACGTCATACTGGGTCTTCTTTGGTTAGCCACACTCTGCAGCACTGATGGTTGCCCAAGCACACCACAAGCGTCTAAAAACAACCAGCACTAACATGCAATGCTCTGCTTGCAGAGCTTTGATCAGATGTCACACAAGGCATCAGACATTTGCACAAAACTTAAATAATTTAATGCAACATGGCTTGGTTCACACTCTCTCAAGGTTGGTTGTGTTTCTGTGTTACAATATACAATAGTAGCAATATTGTGTCAGCCCTCAACTAGGCCGAGATAACCCACATTCAAAGTTTTGCGCATGTAATCAACATTGTTGTGGCACGAATCCTAAAAGGCCCCACCCTTGCTGATATGCTGCAGTGTGATATGCGCAGATTTCAGCCACTCCAATACCGCGCACAATGCATTGGCCCATTTCCAGGACACACACCATCTGCCACACCATCATTTCAAAGTGGAGGTTGTCACTTGCTTGAATTTCACCATCTATGTTAGAACGCCTCCTTGAACAACGCCTTGGCATAATTGACTATTTCATGGTTTGCTGAGACAACTGTGCGGGTGAGTCACAAGGAAGCGGGCCTGTATGAAATCTTGCCACTCACTGTTCTTCATGAAAGGAGTCTGGAGAATATCCGGCATGGTCGCACAGTTCAAGAAGATGCAGAGGGCGAGGGACTGGGGATGCTGTGCAGGAAAATGTTGTTGTCCTTTCGGGCAGACCCATGGATCTGTGCAATTAAAAATAATGACTTATATCTAACTGCCACTTTTTTGAACTCACAGTGCAGGGAGCGTGTCTGTGCTTTTCTCTGGTGAGCAGCCTGCCTCCATACTTGCCTCGTGTACAAAAACACTTGAAGACACATTTTTAAAAAAAGTCTTCTCCAACACAGGCAGTGGTCACACAATGGGGGTCGAGCTTGATGGAAGGTCTCCCTGTGGGGGTGAATGTAGCAAACCTTTATGCTATTGCCACCTATCGAGTATGGGACTCTTCAGGGATTTGTCTCATGTTGAGGAGGACAGCCTTCAGGCCAGGGAATCAGAGACTTTAGCAGCATATGTGTAAGATAGCTCTATGTACCCAGGTGAACCCCTGAACAAAACCTGCAAACCCAAAACCCCTTTTATTCCACCAACCCCCCTTCAGGACTTATTTGCAATCAGTGATGGTGATTATGGGTTGCAGTGGTGAATAAGGCTGTGTATTGTGTTTCGAATTCCTTTCTTTTGTTTGACCCATTTACTTCTCAAACCAGTGTATTACTCCTTGCCTTATCTTCACTTACCACCCAACATTACAGTATTCGATTGAAAAGTAAAGTGTTCAAAATAAATGTGCATATATTAGTAGTGTTGATTTCTAGTTACTTCCTGTGTTTTGCATTCTGCCTTCAGAATGGAACCCTCCTTCTGTGCTTTCAGAACCAGAGTAAAGAGTTGGCTCACTGATAAGTCCAACATCTGAAGCCATAGTCTGCACTACTACCATCGTTATTTCTATCTGACCTGTATTTGTGTCTTCATCATATTGATACCTATGCTCTTATCTGTATTTATTGACTTCCAGACCTACCTGTAAACTTTGGTCAACCCACCTGTTGCTATCCTATGTATGTATGCCTGTAACATTCTTAAGTTTTCCAGTGCCCAGTTACCTCAGGGTTGTGTGCGCGATACAAATAATAAACAAATACAAAAATAATAAATATAGTTCGAACCCAGTTTTTGCATTCTAATAAATATAGTTGTACTTTAAACATTTTGTGTTTTTGTGTTATTGGACATAAGACAAAGTGGTGGACTGGTTGTCTTATTGTCATCTTCTGGCGGGGCCCTCTCTATCCTAGGGAAGAAAACAAAAGACTAAGTGGTGGTTAGTTGGGAATGTGTGTGCGCGTGTATATGTGAAATGCTGGGTGTCCATATGTGAGGCTGAATTCCCTTTGCATGTGACAGCCTTAATTGCTCATGCATGTGAAAGGCTGTTGTGCTCTGGTATATGAAGCTGAAATGATTGTACATGTTACCATTTCTGCACCTTCTTAAGTCGATGAAAGCATGCATCGACTTAAGGATGCAAGGGAGCACAGACTATGCACTCCCTTGCATCCTAGGCCGCGTAGGTTCCTCGCAATCTCAGATTTGTGCGCTCCATCGCATCCTAGGCCATGCGCACTCCCCTTGCAATCCTAGATTGCATGCGCTCCCTCGCATCTTAAGCTGCATGTGTTCCCTCGCAATCCTAGATTGAGGCCGCTCCCTCGCACCCTAGGCCGTGTGCATTTCCTCACAGTCCTTGATTGCGTGCGCTCATTCGCATCTCAGGCTGCGTGCGACCCCTCGCAACTCTAGGCAGATCTCTCTTCACTTGCCTGAGATCTCTCTTCACTTGCCTGAGTGCCCCCACCGGATTCCCCTTTGGCCACCTCCTTCCACCTTCCTAGCCCCTTCCCCTTTCCTAGCCCCCAACCTATTATATACTGTTTCTGAGGTCTTGCTCTCCACGGTTGTTGGCTATTTTGCTATTTTGCAGTTACTACATCCCTGCTATGTTAATTGTTTTCTTCTAGGTTCCCTGATCAATTGTTCGTTGTTGTTTTTTTTTTTATCCATGGTTGTTATTGCCTGCATCTCTGCTGTGTACATTCTTTTCTTCTAGGTTCCCTGTACGATTGTTCTGTTTTTTGGCAATTTTGTATCCATGGTTGTTTGCATCCCTGCTCTGTTCGTCCTTACCTCTAGGTTTCCTGAGTGATTGTTTGCTTCTTTCATTTCGTTTCTCCTTGGTAGTTTGCTTACATTGTTCTGCCTGCATTCTTGCTGTGTCCATTCTTTACTCTAGGTTCCACTGGCAATTGACTTGTCTATATATTGTATCTGATTTTCTGTCATTGTTCTGTCCTCTGTGTGCCCCTCCTCCTTCTGTGTGCACCCCTCCCTAGGGTTCCCCCGCCTGCCTGCTCCCTAGCTCACCCCCTCCTCCACTCTCCTGTCCCCCCCACACTCTTCCGTCTTCACCCTCTATGGTGCACTCTGTCTCTCCTATCTTCTCCAACTGCTTTTCTATCATCTATCCTATCTTTCTCACTAAGTCTGGTAGGAAGAAGGTCAAAAGGGATATCCTGATCTCCAACCCATGCCTCCCAATCGCTGATACCTACACCAGTGCTTCCTCCACACTGACCCTTACCAACATCCTCTTTGTTTTTCCCTTTCCAGTCCCATGGACACCCCATATGGTCTCTGTTCTCTCTACTTTTGACTCTGAACCCATTAATGGTGGCACCCGATGGGAGGCCCTCCTGGCACCCTTCCACTCTTCCAAGACCATCATTAATCTTTATATATAAAGCTGAATGTATGTATGTGTGTGTGTATGTTTGTCCGGCTTTACAAATCCACACCATAAACCACGTCTATCCAATTTTGCATAGATTCCTCTTTTGTCTGGGGCAAGATTGTAGTCTATGTTGGGATGCAAAAATCAATGTATCTTTGTGTGTGTATGTTTGTCCGGCTATACAAATCCACACCATTGAACCCACTGCTACCAAATTTTGCATGGATTCCTCATTTGTCCCGGGAAAGATTGTAGTATATTTTTGGAAGCAAAAAACTCCCCCCGTAGACACCCTCATTTACTGATGTTCACCCTGATTCACTACATTAGGTGCTATGAGGCAAAATTTGGAAAAGTGTCGGAAGCAAAATGTTCGATGTGTTGGTCTTTCTTGGACATTTTCTCAAATGTGCTGAAGCCATTGAGTGAATGAAACATGCCACACAAAAAACAAACATCACTTGGAAAAGCTCCATCTGATGCAAAGCGAAAATCAATATCAAGAGCTTCTGAAACACAACAACAAACAGCAGCACGACTTGCAGACCAGAGGACAAGAGCAACTTTCTCCAGGGTAAATGAGATGCCAGAGAAAACTGTAGCAAGACTTGCTGACATAAGAAGCTGAGCAACATCCTCCATGGCACATGAGACACCACTCGATCAGGACAAGGGCAACGCCGGGTACCCCAACTAGTGTTTACTGAAATGGCACCATCTTGGTCCAACGCCCTCAGGCTAACCTCCATTTTGATAGGAGCTTCCCGCGCCTTATCTACTTCCTTTCTTCTGCTGTCCCTTTTCTTCCCTCTCTGGCTCCTCTGCCTCCTCCATCCTCTGCCACCTCTATGGCTGTCTCTGCTGCTTCTCCGGCCACCCTGTTTCCTCTTTGCGCTGCCTCTGCCACCTCCATGGCGGCCTCGACTGGTTCACCGACCACCCTGTTGCCTCTTTCATCCGCCACCCCTCTGGCACCCTCCTCCTTGGCTAACTTGCAATCTCCTCCTTCCTCGTCTGCCCATCCTCGGGTGCCTACAACACTTCGACAGGGTGTACCTCAGACCTGTACCCCTCGACTGAGGTCCTTCAAAGGGGGCAACCTGCTCCACATTGCTACTCTCAATTCTCGCTCAGCTGTCAAACACTCGTCTGACATCTGATGTCTCCTTGAAGAACTCGATCTAGATGTACTCGGTCTGACCAAGACGTGGTTCACGGCCAGCTCTGTCACGAGCTTTGACACTCCTTCCTGAAGGCTACAAGATCCTCTCTGCGCCCAGAACGAACGGTCCTGATGGGGGTGTAGCCTTGATCTTACCGGAGTGGATCCCTGCTTCTATCATTCCTATGCAGGACTACTCCTATGAATGCCTGGTCTGCAGGCTCTCTATCTCTCCTGGCCTTTTCCTCACTGTGGCCACTATCTACTGGCTGCCCGGCCAGGTACCCTCCTTCCTCTCTGAGTGGGTGGACCTCTCATCCTCCATCCTTGCCAATACCTCTCAACTTCTCCTGCTCTGAGACCTTAACATCCACTTGGATGCTTCATGTCCTTCTGCAGGACTCTTTCGTAACCTCTCTCTATTTTCTTCCCTATGGCCCGACTCACTCTGCAGGGCACACACTGGATGTTCTGATCTCCTCTCCTGTAGTGATCACTTTCTCCTTTCCTCCCATCTATCTCTTTCTCTCTACCCATCAGGCCATGCCGACTCCAGCACTGCCACCTACCTGCTCGGTCACCCGACCCATGGAGCGTGTGTCAGTTGAGGCTTTCGCTGCTACTTTCTCTCCTCCTTCTGCACCTTTGGCTGACTCACATCTTGACACAGCCCTTTCCAACCTCCATCGTTCTATCTCTGACACTCTTGATGTACTCGCCCGTCATGAGGATCCACTTGAAGCCCAAATCCAAGTGCAACTCTTGGTATGACTCGGACCTCGTCACCCTCAAATGCAAAAGCAGAGTGGGCGAGAGGAAGTGGAGGGCTACAGGTGCACCCTCTGACAAAATGGCATGCCGCCTGCTCCAAAGGCAGTGCAGACTCTCTGTCTTTGCCAAGAAGAGAGCACACATCCAAGCCTGCATCTCTGCTGCATCTAACAACTCGACTGAACTCTTCAAAATCTGCAAGGAGCTGGCCAATCCTGCTGCAGTCTCTACCTCTCCTGTTCCCTCTCCAGCCCTCTGCACGGCCTTGGCCTCTGATTTCATAACTAAAACGCAGGACATCCGATCCACCCTCTCTTCCTTCTCCTCGTCCACTCCTGCCCTGCCTGTCGCCTCCTCTCCTGCTCCCTTCTCTTCCTTTCCCTTGTGCACCCTCGACAATGTTTCTAGACAAGTCTGATCTATGAAAGTCTCGTCAAAACACGTTCTTCTCTGTTCATCCAGAACCATCAAGGAACACATTGACACTGTGGCACCAGCCCTGGCCGATTTCTGCAATCACTCTTTTGCCACTGGAATCTTCCCCTCCTCCCTTAAGCACTACCTTGTACACCCCCTCCTTAAGAAGTCCTCTGCCGATCCTTCCTTTCTGGCTAACTATCGCCCGATATCCATCACTCTTGGAAAAGCTGGCCATAATCATAACCCAATCAATCTTCACACTGAATCTGTTGGTTGTCTCCATGACCACCAGTCTGGCTTCAGAGAAACCAGAAGCACAGGAACTGCTCTCCTGAACATCCATGAAGCCCTACTCTCTAACCTTCCTTCTGTCCTCATTCTCCTCGATCTTTCTTCTGCTTTTGATACGGTCAACCATGCCATCCTGCTTAATCGCCTCCATGATAACCTGGGTATCACTGATCAGGCCCTGGCCTGGCTGACCTCCTTTCTCAATGATCGACCCTGCTAGGTCCAGCTGGGGTCCTCGGCTGTTCAACTAATACCTGGAACCTCTTGCCCACCACATCGCTGCTCTCTGCTCCAACTGTCAATGTTATGCGGATGGCACCCAGCTCTCTTTCAGGCCCCCTCAGCCGCCTCTACTCATCTCATTCCGGACTGTCTGTCCGCAATCCAGAAGTGGTGTGCCACCAATAATCTCTGCCTTAATGCCAGTAAGACTGAGATCCTCCTCATCGGAACACAAGCTCCATCCTTGCCTCTTTCTGGCCGCCCACTCTGGGCTCTCTTCCTATTCCTACCTGTGAGGCTAAGAACCTTGGGGTCATCTTTGACTCCACCCTCTCCTTTCCTTCTCTCCTCACATCTCTGGCACCTTTAACAAGTCAAAATATCAGCTACACCTCCTCACAGGTATTCTTCCTGTCCTCACTTCCCCCCAGAAGCTTACTGTCTCCAGAGCTCTGGTCCTCTCTAGGCTGGACTACTGTAACAGCCTCTTACTAAATCTTCCTGCCTCTTCTCTCCGTCCTCTACAACTTATCCAGAACAGGACTGCAAGACTTGTCCTTTGCCTCAAGCCCAGGGATAATATCTCTCCAGCACTGAAATCTCTTTACTGGCTCCAAGTGGTGGCAAGGATCAAGTTTAAGACCCTCTGCATCATCCACAAGGCTTTATGGGGCCTGGGGCCGCACTATTTCCAATGCTCTCTTCCTAAACATCTCCCTTCTTGAGCTCTCCGCTCATCCACCTCCAACTCTCTGAGGTCAGTCGCTTTTCCAAGCAGAGAATTGGGGGCGGATCTCTTTCTTCGGCATGGGTCTCCCTGCCTCTCTCAAACTTGAGCAAAACCAACTCCGGTTCCGAAAGCAACTCAAGAAATTCCTCTTTGCTTCCACTTTCTCTCTTCCTCTCCCATGCTGATGATCCGGTCCACGCACTGGTCTCCTGGCCACCCTCTGAACTTGGGCCCAGATACCTGCATGTCCAGTTGCACCTTGCACTGCCTCTTGGCTCCCCAGCACTTTGAGGTCTGTGTCTGTAACCCTGCACTTTTCTATTACCTGCCCTGAGCCACCCGCTGGCTGCACTTTTGATTACCTGCACTTCCCCTTACCCCCCGGCACTTCTCCATATCCACTTCCCTGCACTTGCGCGATGTGAATGACACAAGGCCTAGTAAGATTGTTGTATTGTCCTACCTTGTCACGCCTAGAACCACTTGTTAAAATTATATGTACATGCTATAAGGTGGGAAATAGACAGATAATTTGCATGCTGACTGCCAACATTCTGTCCAAACAGGAAGTTTGCTTTTTAATTGAAAACTGGCTCAAGTATATGATGTGTGTGCCTCTCTTAGACAAGACGTGACAACTCCTCTAGTTTGTACATGTATTGACATCACTGGCAGTGATATCACAGAAAATGACATCATATGTAGTCTTTGATTGAGGGTCCTGATAAGTTACACTATAACATATAGTTTTTTCATGTGCAGTATATCAAGTTGCACTGTCATTATTATATATGAAGCAGTCCTATGAGTGAAGTTTTATTGTATAGTGTACACATGTCTAATTAATGGCTTACGTTGACTTATACATTTGGCAGATAACAGACAATAAATACACCTAGCACCAGAAGAAGCAGAACCAGCGACAAGACCACCGCCCTGAGGTCCCTGAATCCCGGACTAGAAGCCACTGCCCCTTCTTTGTCCCCATCACTTAGCAGAATGTGAATAGTCTTTCCTGTTAGTCAGGTCAAGTGGCTCTGTATACAAAATACCCCCTGTATATTTTGAACTGTCTGCATTTATTCTGCTTGTGTAGTATTCAACCTGATTCAAAGTTGTTTCCCATTGAACTGTGTATATACTATTTTCATATCATCTTGGCCATATCAGAGTAAGCTGCTATATTCCACCCATATTATTCTGTCTTGTTGTGTATCCTTTTTATTTACCTTGCATTTTATTCGGCCATGCTATATATTATTTATATTTACCTTGCATTGTTCTGACCAACATCCCTGGTGTCAGTAGTCATTGCCTTGGATCTGCAGTGATTCTTGTGTGCACATTAAGTCTCTCATGGCCTTATTTCATTGTGAACTTGTTTCATTTGCTACAATTATTTCACACTGGTTCTTTTTTGCCCATTGTGTTACCAGTTGTGCACCAAGGTCTCCAGTCCCCCAATCCACTTCTTCAACTCGTCCAGGCACGTCCATTGGTGAGGTTTGAACAGTAGCTGGCTGATTCAAACTCAGGAAAATTTGCCAGGCTACCCCTTTTTTACTCAGTGCTAATTTCGTGGGGGCTCGCCTCTCACTAGTAAAACCCTGGTTGACCCAGTGATGACCCTTCGAGTAATTTACACTCTTTACATACACGTCTGTTACACATAAATAGAACAACCAACCTTAGCTGCTCCTACTAGCTACATTTTGAAATCATGGAGACACCTGTAATTGTGAATGAAAACGGTGCCCTGTTACATGCCAATATGAGGCGCTTAGTCACCCTGCCCAGCATATTGATCTCAACACTGGCAGAGACTCTCTTACTGTCTTTGAGCAATCGCTCTCACACATGCCTACAATTTTCCAACTGAACTCAAAAACCTGAGTGAAATGCGGGAAACAGAGTAGGAGGCCTTGAGGAAATGCAATACATAATGTAAGAACTAACTAGTCAATACAGACTTAGAAGACAGATGCCGAATAATTATGAAATTGTTGGGCTAATATTTCTCTTTTTTTCCAATAGTTCGTCGTTGTGAGCTTCACAAGAACTTTGTGATGTTTGTGGAACAACGGCTTTCCTGCTTTTGGCGCACCTTTCTACCTCTATATGTGCAGCTTTACACTGGCACAGCCACACGTCCTCCTACCTAGATAAAGTACCAATCTTCCCAGAAGGCAACACTTACATCTGAGATGTGGACAGACTTATCCACTGATTGTTCAGGAACTCCACAGCTATGTTAGGTGAAAGAAAAGTCTGCAATACTTGAAATCTAAGTATCTTGACATAGCTCTTCAGCCAGAAACACACCTGCACACACTCGAGACTGAGATGCTGCACAGGGACTGGGTTGGGGAGGGGATCTCCAGCAGTAGAGCAGATGCCGAGGACGGAAAAAAAGGGTGTGGTGATCTTCTGCACAAGTCATTTAGATACAGAAACGACTTGGAAGGGCGAGAATGGTAAACATGTTCTAACCAAACTAAAAAGGAAGTGCTCACAGGCTAGCAGTAGGATCACTATTTGCAACTAATGAGTCTGGCAGTCTTTCCTAAATCGCCTATTGACTGAGATAGGCCCATGTCCCTCCGTTTCGGCAGGGGACTGGAATTTATCTAGGCTAGTTAAGGCTGTTTTCAAAGCTGTGTTTTATGGTTTTGCAGTGGATCTTAGAAGGTAATAAAGCATTGATCGACTTTCTAAATCGCCCTCTTTGTTACGGAATATATGTCATGTCCTGTTCTGAGGTAATTTTGAGGGAGCAGTTGCCAAACTTCAGATTTCCACACTCACTATATTATACTTCAGCAGAACAAGTACTACAGCGCTATGGCTGCTAGACCAAGCACATGATGAAATAACCACTTCCGGAACGCTTGCTCCCTCCCCCACTCAAGCACTGTGACTCCAGCTTGCAGTGAATGACTCAAAGATGTTATTTCCCTTATCAAGTGTGTGTACCCAGGCGGGACAGGTCGTTGCCACAAAAATGTCAATGTCTGGGTCCCGTGTGGGAGGGGTGGCTATCGGGTACTCTCCAGAGCATATAAAGATGACCTTTGCTTTAATCCATCACTCATTGCAGCTGCCCAGACACCATGTAGCGTTGTGTGCTTCTGAGTATCCTCCTAGCGGCGGGCTCAATGCAGGTATGATGCATATAATCAGGACCAGCCCTAGCATTTGCTGGGCCCCGGTTGGCAAAAGATGTGTGCAGCCCCTTAAGTTGCATCGCAGAAAATGGCACAAAATTAGTCATTAATATCTGTGGGGATCAAATAAACTCAAGTTCAATATCTGAATTTTAACTGTTAAAATTACAGTTGTAGTAGTAATATCAGGATTGAGGATTATTTTGAAGTAGCCAACCGAGTAAGCTGAATCATTTGTAGGGATGGGTACCTGTGAGGAATTAGACCATCCGCACGAGGAGAGTGCGCTCGCCTGGGCTTTTTGATTTTTTAATAATGAGAATGAATGATGGGAGATCAACCTCTGAGGACTGTGTGAGGCCATTCCGCACACAGTTCATCTGCTTCCTGCACAAAGTGCATAGTCACATGTACTCCGGGAAGACACAGCCTACAGATGCCGTCTTCTCCTGGCAGTTTCTGCCTGCTGTTCCCCTTTGTGACCCTACCCTGATTCAAAATATTGGTGTGGTGTTTAGGAGCGGGAGGGTGAGGGGTGGGGGAGGGCTGTGAGCCTCCAGCCCGGTATGCCTCACCTTGCACACTTAGCTTAGAGCCTGTGACTCTGAGCTACATGGGTTGTCACTCTTCCAGGTCCCAGGTCAAAATCCACACTGGCACCAAACAAAGCTGGCTGTGTGTCTCAATCCTGGCCTACTGTCCCTCCTAGTGCTTGGTACCTTGAAGCACACAGACTCGTAGAGCTCTGCCAAAGCACACAAGTCTTGACCTGCAGTGCCCCATTAGTCCACTGCTGGTACCAACACACAGATCCCCCACTGAACCTCAAACTGGCCCAACATATCCCTACGGCCACAGGACTGAGATCTAACACACACTATTTCCATACTTTATATCAGTGGCGCAACACCATTGAGCTGACTGGGATTCAGCCTCCCCGCCCCCACCCCCTGAAACTTTGGGCTATGTTGACTCAGCCGGGCTGACCTACAGAGCTGTGGCCGGACAGAACAGGACACAATGTTAAATTGCGCCTTGGCTTTGCTAAATACTCCCTTTAAACAAACCTCCAATCCCAGTGTAAAAAAGCTGCCTTAAGCAAAACATTTCTATTTACTAGACATTGGTAAAGTGTATTGTACCATGGTTAACACATCATCTGGAACAACAGGGAAGTCATTAAAAAACGTAAAACGGACAATTGATGCGTCACAGAGTCCCGCAGATACGATGCTGCAAACCAGCAGCTTCCTGGCGAGTAATTACATCAAAGGCCAAACAAAATCAAAGAAGAATTATCCCTCGACAGAGAGCTTCTCTGCCGAGAATAAAATATTGCAGTTTCACCAAGCCCACATACTATTTCCTAAACCAAGGAATGTCAAAAGTGTACCGAGTGTTTCCATAAGGGAATTCACAATGTGGGAGAGCAAGGGCTCTCAGTACAGCCCAAACAGCACATGGGAAGTTCAAAAAGGGATTACTTGCTTCCAAGATGGCAGACAGACCAGATTTAGACTTGATCCCAACCATTAAGACAAAAGCAAACCCAGGTGAACTCAGGGCCCATACACAATCACGGCCCTATGTCAATCAAAGAACACATGTTCAGACCATCACCAGAGGTCCCACCCTGAGGGAGGAGGGAGAACCCTTTAAACCCACATCACTCAGTCTGGCAGTGTGCGTTGCAGGAGGTGAATGCAGGAGACTGGAGAGCATTAAAGAGTAAGACGAACTGGTGAGAGTTTGAGGGTCCAGGACGAGGTGGTGGCATTAAAGGAGTCCAAGAAGGATTTAGCATCAGGAAGCATGAGTGGAGAGACATAGGTGGCGGTGTGAGGAATTCGACCATCCGCGCGGGGAGTGTGGGCTTTTTTTGAGGTTTTGTAATGAAAATGAATGATGGGAGATCAACCTCAGAAAATGTGTGAGGCTAATCAGCACACATTTTCCTATGTTTGCAGCACAACTAACACATAGTCAAGGGTACTCCAGGGGGACACAGACTACAGGCGCAGTCCTCCCTGTCACATTTAGCTGAAATGTGACATCCACAGGCACATCAAAGCATCTGAAGGGGGAAAGCAACACCTTCCTCCGGCTATGGCCAGCCTAATTAAAATATTAAAGGCTCCATGCATCTGCACTGTTATATTGTCAACGTTCTGTGTGGTGGCAGCGCATTCTGATGAGAGTTAAATGAAAACAGGCGTGCGAAGAGGCCTGGTCACAGAACTAACACAAGGCACAGGAAACACCAACACCTCTTTGATATGCTATGGGTCAGCTTGAAGCTAGCTCCCATCCCTCTGTATGAAGGGCAGTGAATGTCATGTCTGGGACAACTGTTTACAGTAGACAACCTTTGTAGAAACTCAATTCTTGCCACAAACTTTAAGGGAGACCTGCGCTTTGATCAGGAGTCACAGAGAGCTCAATTAACCAGAGAGACACTTTGATCGCCAACAGACAGGTATATAGGTGGGACTTAGTAGTACATGTTGTCACCCCGTACCTTTCTGTTGCAAAGCACTCTGGTTATGACCTCACCCAAAACAGAATATTGTTGGTGGGATCCAAGATTGGTTCATTAAGGTAGGATCAGCCTGCACCGATCACTGGGGCACATTTGGCTTTAAAAGAGAGCTGAGCCCCCCACTTACCAGATCATCCAACGACTTTGAAAGGAGTAAGACGAAGGACTCATTTGGACCCTGGCTGAAGGTACAGTCTGCCTTATAGCTTCCGCCAATGAAGGAAGGTCAGGATTTCCAAGAGGGAAGCAAGATCCCTCCCCTAAACATCTCCCAGGGAACAGAGGGAGATATCAGACTCAAGAGGACCCGTCCAGCAGCTCCAGAACTGGTACCCAGCCAGCACACAGCGTGCCCTGCTAGGTTCAGTCCGCTAGCTTCCTAGGTGGGAAGTACTAGATATTCTCTGAACAAAGGAAAAGGATGTTGCCTGCAAACACTCTCCTCAGCTTTGGGCCGTCCGCCTTTAAAGGATGACACAAGCCCTGAGAAGATAGGAGGAGTGCCACGACAAGCATCAACCAGCATCCATCTTTTAATAAAATTTTTGAGGCAGTCGAGCCGGGAACTGCGACCGGCTGCATCACTGACTGTTGTCACGCTGCAGTCACTAAAGCCCTCTGAGAAGCTAGATCCGCCAACCAGCACAGAGACAACGATTCTTGACCCCGAGCCGCCGTGTAAGCCAGCCTGCAGCCGTCCATCCAGCCTCGCTTGCCGAATTGCCAAATTTCTTGCCGTCTGATACCCGCAGCTGTCTCCCATCTAGAACTCTGCCGCAGGAGCTGCAAAGCGTCCCGGAACCAGCTCAACGCTGTTGAGCATCAAGATCACCTCAAGCACCAGGTATTGTGGTTCTGTCCCCCTGGTCCTTCTCCAAAGGCCCCTAGTGACATTTACGAACCCTTGCTGTCTTGGTGCTGTAACCAAATAACCTTGAACAGTTCAGACTGATTCCTTTCCCGACTACCCTCCTGTGAGTATCCAGAGTGCATCCTTTTCCTTCGTGAAACTATCTGTCTTCTATGTTCCTTTACAGGGTGGGCTGTATTTTGTATTGTGCTAGAACTGTCTGTTGTAATAATAATAAAGTAGATATTTTTATAAAACCTTGACTGGACAGACCCTTTAATTATTGGGTAATAATTATATTTTTGCTGTGTTCCAACGAACCAACGATCCACGACCTTGCGGAGGTAAGCCTGCTGTTCTGGCCACGTTGTCAAAATTGGACAAGGAGGTTTATAATTTACTTGTGTTTCCAATCTGTTCGGAACCCTTCCAGTGTACTAGAGCTGTGGCGCTGATTGATGGTTTAGAAACCGATATTCATCCCTGGACCACTGGTGTCCCGGAAGTTGATTCGTCACATTGGTGGCAATCGGTCGGATCAGTTGAAGCCTTGCACAGAGCTTAGTCACCCAATGATAAAAGTGCTGTTGCAAGCAACATTTAGTCACTGCTAGGTATTAGCAATAGTCATGGATCTTGATGTGGAGACTGTAAAAGGCAAGACCAAGGATGTCATGCACATCTTATGTCAAGAGAGGGGCACTAAGGTTAATAAACCTGAGTTGCTGACCAGCCTCCAAGCTTGGGTAGAAGCGAGGGCGGTTGGGGAGAAGACCCCAGGGGACGAGCTAGGCCCCCATGTACCCGAACGGACAAGACCTTCCAGTGGGGGAGAATGATAAGGACGACTGCATGAGTAGTGTTTCTCACCAATCATCCCGCTGGGGGGGGGGGGGAGTGTGGTTATCTACACTCAGTGGGGACAGGGGCAAGTGCGGCATCCCACAGGTCCCAGGTCTCAGCACAGTCTCTAAGTGGGCCAGTAATTGTTACAGCTGTTAATAAGGTAGCGGTGAGAAAGCTTGGCGTCGAGGAGAGGAGATTAGGGCTAGAGAAACAGAAAAAGCGGGCCAAAGCCACCATACAGCAGGGCAGGGCCACGCTAGAGCTGCACAAGCTGACGCTTGACGAGCAGGAGGCCAACAGATCCAACTCTAGCAAAAGCAGCAGTAGTGGCTCAAACCAGAGTGCCTCGGATAAGCCCTGGCAGCACATCCCCAAAGACTTAGTGCAGGCTTACGAAGTGGGGAAGGATATTTTTGACTGGTTTGAAGCGCTTGAGCTGGCTTTCCAGCTACAGGAGGTGGATGAGGTACTGTGGGGTACAGCCCTGATGAGTCAATTACCGACAGCAGGGAATGATGCACTTCTTCAGGTAACTCCTGAGGAAAGGCCCATTTTTGAGAGCATGAAGGCAGTCCTCCTCAGGAAGTTCTGTAAAACCCCAGAACAGTATCTCACGAGCTTCAGAGAGCTTGGAAAGAAAAGGGGGCACACATTTGAAGCATTCACAAACTTGTTGAAATATCTGAGTGGGTGGGTGGGTGGCCGGTAACAAAGTTAACACATTTGAAGGGATGTACAATTTGATTGAGTGTGAGCATATGTTGAAAAATTGTGCGGTTGACCTACACCAGCATCTTGTGGACAAGACTATCACAGACCCTAGGGAGCTTGCAAAGGGTGCCGACAGGTTTGGGAGTACTCAAGTCCTTAAAAAGGCTCAGCGAGAACACCCAAATCGGAAGAGAAATCTGTGGTAAAAAAAATAAACAAGGATGGGAAGGACAAAGGTCCAACCCAATTCTATTCGAAGTCAGGTCGCCAAAATAACAAAGGGAAATCCCATAACTCTGGTTCAGCTGTGCACATCAAAAAGAAGAGCACAGCACCCCTAACTCTGGGACACCTGTGTTCTCGCCACCCAAAGGTTGTTTCATGTGTAAGGAGCTGGGCCATAGGAAAGGGGATCCTGCTTGCAAGGGTTTACCCAATCAAGCCAAAGTAAATGTTGGACTTGTGGAATAGGCCATCATTAGTGTGGGCTTCTTAGAGGAGGACTTCGCACTAGGCTAGGGAGTGGCCAAAAGTGGATTGGTTACACTGCGTGGGAACGGTGCCGGGTCTCTAGAAGAGACCCCAGTACCCAATAATACTAATCTCTATCTAGAACATGTGTATATCAATGGACACAAAACTCCTGCGGTCTGGGAAAGCACGGATAGCGTCAATGCTGTCACCCAGCAGTGGGTACAGCCAGGCCAGTATATTGATGGGCCTAATTTGTGCATCAGTGGGTTTGACGGGAAGAGTAAGTGCCTCTTGCCGATAGAGTTTAGCTGGCATGGTGAAACAACCCAGCGCCTTGTAGCGGTGAAAGACTCCATTCCTGTCCCATATCTGTTGAGTAATGATCTTCCTGATACCGAGATAGTTGCAGTGGCTACCCGATCAAGGGCCAAAGAGATCGCCAGATTGAACACTTTCAGAGCCTTAGGGGCTGGAGTGCTTCCAGAGGGCTTATTGGAAGGAGCAGTGACTACTAAGTCGCCTACTCCTGTGGGAGAAGGGATGGTAGTCACTAAGGACCTTACTTTGGTAGCAGGGGACTCAGTGACTTCAGAGTTGCCTGGCGCAGCGCAGGAACCTGAGGTGGACGACCAGGTAGCCGCAGATCTGAAGGGCTCACCCAAGCTGGATGAGTTTGCATCAGCTGGGGGCCCAGGTCAGACCGACTTCTTCACACCCCAGAAAGAGTGTCCCACTCTGGCGGATCTGAGGAAGCAGGCGGAGGAGCAGGCTAAGGGCGAGGTCCCTGGACTGTTCAAAGTGTACTGGAATGATGGACTCCTGTACAGTGAGCCAAAAGATTCTGAGGGCAAGGGCACCAGAAAGGTGGTGATTCCCCAATGCCACAGAAAGTTCCTTTTGGATTTGGCTCACCAAAGTCCTTTAGCGGATCACTGGGAGTGACTAAGACATCAAACCGCTTGTCTGTGCACTTTTACTGGACGCAGCTCGGAGTACAGGATGAGGAATTTGTCTGGTCCTGCCCGACTTGTCAAGCTTCTGGCAAGTCAGTTGGTGCCACAAAGACCCCCTTAATTCCACTACCCGTGGTTGGGCGGCCTTTCGAGAGAATAGCCTTGGATATTGTGGATCCTTTGGATCCTCAAACCAGCTCAAGGAGCAGATACATCCTGGTGGTGGTAGACCACACTATAAAACACCCTGAGTCTGTCCCCCTGATGAACATCAAACCCCTGTGGTTGCGAAGGCTCTGATTGGGATAGTCTCCCGTGTTAGATTCCCCAAGCAAGTCATTTCTGACAGGGGATCAAACTTCATATCAGCGTATATAAAGGCCATGTGGGAAGAGTGTGAAGTCACTTATAGGTTGTCTACATCCTTCCATCCACAAACAACCGGGCTTGTTGAGCGGTTCAACAAGACCTGAAAGGCATGATAGGTGGCTTGGAAGAGCAACTGAAGAGAACATTAGATATTCTGCTGCCATGCCTTCTGTTCGCCTACAGGTGTCAGACTGGTAATATCCACATCCAACGCAGGAGCTGCTGAGTCCCACGATCCCACTAAGATGTCTAGCTCACAACACATTGTCAACCTGCCAACCAATCAGAACTCCTGCCTCTGCCCTCCATCTTGGCTTGGGGTATCTGCAGTACTCTGAATATGGAAGTTAAGGCCCAACCATTTTAACAGTGAAAGGACTATATTTAGTTTTTAAACCTAACAATGAAATAAACAAAGAACATAAGGATAATAATTCTTTAATTACCACCTATTTACTATGAAACCTGACAACAGGCAGGTGCCACCGGACAGATTAGGGTTTAGCCCTTTGGGCTTCTGTTTGAACACCCTGTACGAGGTCCCCTCAGTCTAGTGAAAGAAGGATGGGAAAGCAAACCATCACCCCCCACACGAGATGTGGTCGACTATGTACTCGGCCTTCAGTCTAGAATGGCCAAGTACATGGAACAGTCAACAAAGAACCTAAAGGCCTGTCAGCAGCTGATGAAACATTGGCACGACCAGAAGGCCAGGGTGGCAGTCTATTCTTCAGACCAGTGGGTGTGGATTATGGACCCTGTCAAACCCAGTACCCTTCAGGACAAGTGGACTGGGCCTTAGTGTGTGCTAGAAAAGGTCAGTGAGGTGAATTATCTCATTGACGTGAAAGGACCTAAACAGATGGGCAGGGTCTTTCATGTCAACAGACTAAAACCCCATTACAGCCAGGATGACTTGGTCATGGCATTAGTGACTGACGGAGAGACAGAGAAGACTGATCCCCTCCGAGACCTCTTGCACAGTGAAGCCACAGATGAGTCAGTTGAAGGTGTCAATCTTGCAACAGACTTGTCAGAACAGCAACTGACAGACTGTCGGCGTTTACTGCGGGTTTGCTGGTCTGTTTTCTCTGACTGCTGGTCGCGCAGATTGGTGCACCCATGATGTGGACACTGGAGATAGTAAGCCGGTGAAGAGTAGGATTCACTGGATGTCCGAAAAGGTCAGGGACACCATCAAGGCGTAATGCTGTCCCTAGGAGTGATAGAGCCATCCCACAGATCTGTCTGCAGCGTTTGACATGGTTGACCACAAGATATTTTGCGACCACCTGGCATCAGCAACTCACATTTCCAAGTCAGCCATCACATGGATCCAATCGTTCCTTAACAAAAGAACCATGCAAGTCTTTTTGCCTTCGGCAGCAGCTGACCCCATACCCATTACCTGCGGCGTGCCACAGGGCTCCTGCGTCTCGCCCTCTTTGTACAACATTTTTACAAAGCCCCTGTTTGTTTTACGCTCACCTGGTCTCTGCAGAGGCGTTGGGGCACAGTTGCAGCCCTCCCGGGGGTGATGTCGCTCGGGTCCCACTTCACCCTCTGTGCGCTTAGTGGTGACTGGTGGTCATAGGTGATGCTGCTCGGGACTGCTCCTGCATGGAGAATCGGGGGTGTGAGTATGCCAGCTTGTGCGCCTGATCCCCTTCCAGACCCCTTCTCCCAAACCATGGTACCTGTGGGATGAGCTGTCCCTTGAAAGCTCATCTGTTGATTAGTTTTGGCGAGCACTCCGTCCTGCTGCTTCTGGCAGGGGCGCTTGTATGATCTGGACCTAGTTCCTTCACTGGTCCCTTGCACGTGGTAGTCCAGTCCTGCTGCGAATAAGCCACTATACTTCAGGTAAGTGTTCCTGGTTGCCTTTGTCTTTCCTCATCTGCTTTTGTTGTATTGTAAAGTTTGTTGTCTTGTATTGCTGTCCGTTCCACTTTTGATGTTTGCTCTTTTGGTTTCTTCCCTTGCAGGTGATGTTGCCGGCCCGGCAGAAGCTGCGGAGCTCGAGGTGGTAATGAGGAACGAAGCTGCAGTGGTACAGTAGCTGGTAAATTGTTAACTAGGGGGCGCGCGAGGTTCAAATGTGGTGCGGCCTTAGGACGGAAGTTCTAACCTTGTCTTTCTTCTTCTTCACAGGGTCTGACTTTGTGGATGCAGAGTGTGGTGCTGTGGCATCGGGATCAAGATCACTGGATTTCAGGAGATGAGTCTGCAGATGAAGCGATGAAGCACTGGTTTCCTGGAGGCGAGTATGCAGGAGAACACCTGGTTTTAAAGGTAAGTAAACTGGTCCAAGTGGCGGTGAGCATCACCTTGCACGCGAGTGCACAGTAACGCGAAGCACCAGCCTTAAGGATGGAGCAGCTTATATAGCTGAGCTTCTGAAGCCACGCCCACCAGGTTCAGCCTGCCTGCCGCACCCTGCCACACCTGATGAGTCAGTACATGAAGACCAGGCCTAAGGAGCCACACCCGATGAGTCAGAACATGAGGATGTTCTCTGGAATAAAGGCTTTCAGCTCCTAGAAAGTTCTTGTAAAATAAAAGCACTCCTGCACTGAAATAAAGTAAAAGCTCTCCTGCACTGAAATAAAGTGTTCCTGCTCACATCTCTATATGAGCCTGGCGCCAAAGGCGCCAGGACTGACTCTATCCAGGGCCCCTGTGTTTATGGGTCCCAAAGGGACATAAGTGAGTCAAGTGACCCATTGCCCCATCACTAGATGGTGCGGGTTTTGTGTTCTGGGGCCTGTGGCCATGACAGCTTGATGAACTGGATCGTCTAGGTGTCACCTACACTAATTACGCAGACGACACCCAGATGCTCCTGCCTCTTACAGGCATCTACGACACTGACGTTCACTGTGTGAACGAAATCTATTCTATCATTCAGGCATGGATGGCCATCCATGGCCTGTGTCTGAATGACGAGAAAACAGAACTCTTAGTAGTAGGCTCCACAGCGAACTCAAATAAACTAAACCCCAACTACAATACATTCAACACAGATGGAAACAACATTCAAATTGCCAAAGCAGTAAAAACACTTGGCTTCTACTTCGATGCCACCTCCAATCTCAGCAAACAAGTAAACATGACCACCTCAGCTACGGCCTACACAGGCAAACTAATAAGAGCCTGCAGACCCTTGCTGTCCTCAGAAAGCTGTCTCACTCTGGCCAGAGCTCTCATAGGATCCACACTGGACTACTGCAATGGCCTTTACTTAGGTGCCAACAAAACAGTCACCAACAAACTTTAAACCCTGCAGAACAACGCAATTAGAGATGCCCTAAACATACCTAGAAAAGAACATATCTCAGCAACTAGGAAACAACTCAAATGGCTCTCCATAAAAGACAAGATTGACCTCAAAACACTATCGGCCTCATTACAAGCATGGTGGTCCGGGAACTACGATACCGGTAAGCATGCTGGTACCATAGTTCCCGGACCGCCATACTAGAAGCTCTGATCGCCGGTGCCGACTCACCCGCCAGGTTTTTCCTGGCGGGTGTAACGGCACCCGCGAGCAGAGCATGTCGGATATTCCGGCACAACTCTGAATGTGCCGGTGCATCCGATGTCCCCATCCCCATTCAGCCCTATAGGGCAGAATGGGGATCGGGAGGCCCTTGATTCCGGCACCCGCAAATGGGCAATTACCGGGTCTGCCGAGCTCGGCATGACCCGGTTCTTGCCCATTCGCGGGTGTCGGAAAAAATGCGACTCCGGCAGCAGCCGTTCTGTTTTTAACGGCACGGCTACCGCTAGAGTTGTAATGTATATTCTATGCCACTTACCTGCACCTCACCTCATTGATGTATGTATACTTGTATGTATACCTGTATCTCACTGCAATGTCACTGTATGGATGTATGCATACTTCTTACCATTTATTTTTACTATTTCACCTTGGATGTATGTATACCTTCTTCTGCCATTTTGGCTACTATGTAAATGTAACCATATTCTAAGCGCCCAGATACCCCTGGTGGGAAGACTGAAGTTCGATTTTGTGTGGACACAGGGGGCTCAATTCTCTCACAAAGACAAATGTTCACCCCATTGCTCGGGCAGATGAGCTCATTGACAAGCTCGGTGCTACCAAGTACATGAATACCTTTGACCTTACAGCGGGGTATTGGCAGGTCGGCTTGACAGATGGAGCGAGAGAGAGGTCAGCATTCTCAACCCCGGAAGGACATTATAAGTTAACTGTGATGCCCTTCAGATTGAAGGATTGAAGAATGCCCCTGCCACTTTTCAGTGGATGGTTAACCAGCTTTTGACTGGTCTGGAAAACTTGAGTGTTGAATATTTAGACGACATTGCTATATTCAGCCACACCTGGCAGGATCACTTATCCCATCTGAAACAAGTGCCTCAGGCACTGCAGAATGCAGGTCTGACAATCAAGGCCAGAAAATGCCAGATAGCGCAGGGTACCGTCACTTACCTAGGCCACCTGGTCAGTGGAGGTAAGAAACATCCTCTCAAAGCAAAGGTACAGGCTGTGAAGGATTGGGACATCTCCACCACACTGACGCAGGTGAGAACCTTTCTAGGTCTCACCGGTACTACCGGTCATTCATCAAAGGGTATGGGACCAGTGCCACGCCCCTGAATGATGTCATTTCCAAGAAGATGCCGAAGAAGGTAACGCTGACCCCGTCTGTCAAACCTCTTTTGACGATTTAATGGATGGATTGTGCAAGGCCCCAGTTCTGAAAGTGCCAGACTATGGTCAGGAATTCATTATCCAGACAAACGCATGTGATTTTGGGATTGGAGCAGTGTTAGCGCAGCTGAACTCTGAAGGGGTAGAGAAACCTGTCACCTACAATAGCAGGCTGTTGACAAAAAGGGAAAGGAACTGGGCTGTCATAGAAAAAGAGGCGTACACAGTTGTGTGGGCCGTAAAGAAGCTGAAACCTTACATCTTTGGGTCTCTTTACTATCCAGACAGACCATGGGCCTCAGTGACGGTTAATGGCCATTGAAGGGGAGAAGCCCAAGCTTTTGCAATGGGCCATAATCCTACAGGGATTAGATATGGCCATCCAGCACAATCAAGGCTCCCAGCATGGAAATACAGATGGCCTCAGCCGGTACTTTCGCCTTGATGACAAACCAGACCCTCAGTATGGTGACCATAACAGATCCATTTCCTCACATGACTTGCAAATGATCGAAGGTTATGGGACCCCGGATAGTCTGCATCTAGAATAGAAGAGAATTTCAGAACCCTGTACACCTGCAATGCTTGAGATTGGGAGGTGACGCAATCTCCATCATACTCTAAGAACTTGGACATTGGCCCAAAGCCGTTACTAGCCACAGCCAGCTGTAGAGACATGTTTGTGGGAACTACCACCCTGACTGTTATTATCATTTGGGGAGATTCCAGTTTTGCATTTCACTTGGCCCTACCTGTACACAATTCCTAAACAAACATATTTAACCAAGAATACTTGGTCTTGGAATCCTTCTTGATCACAAGTGTCCTAGGTGACACCACTTGCACATGTTTGTTGTTCTACTTACAATTCTGAAGTGACTGTACTGTGAGGTGCAGCACCTATCAAAAACTGCTTAATACATATTAATTCTGGGGGGTGTGTGTGTTGTGTGTGTGTGTAGGTGTGTAGGTGTGTAGGTGTGTAGGTGTGTAGGCGTGTGCGTGTGCGTGTGTGTGTGTGTGTAAAGGTGTTACCTGATGACCTTTATTTATAACCCTATCTGGCATAGTGGTTATTTATAATCTACACACAATCACTAATGCATCCATCTATCCACTTACCCATTTATCTCCCCCACCCATCAGCGCATTTACATACCCAACTGCTCATCCGCACACCCATCCACTTACTTTTGCACACGACTAACGCGCCTACCACTCATCCATGTGTTCACAGGTCTGGCCAACCATTCCGCTCACTTACCCATCTACCCCGCGTACAACCCATCCATCCTCTCATACACCTCTCCACCTTCTCAATTAGTTGCACGTTTAAGACCTTTCTTTTACCAACAAAAAGTCATATCTATTGGTGGCTTTGACAATGCTAATGCTCCTTACCTACCATGTCGACTCCCCTCACAATTCTGATGCCTTTGCATGGCCTCTTTATACTTGCATTGCTAATTCTGATGTGTTCCATGTCATCTACCTCTTTTATGTCTCGTTTGGTCATAAAGTGCTCTCTTTTCACATTATATGTGTGCATGTACATCTCCAATCCGCAAAAGTGCATTATGATTATTTGCATTTCTTGAGATGCACAAGCATAGACCTCTCTTGCACCACACCACAGCATTTCCTTTGTGAAGTGGGTGTGTATTTAAAAATCGGGCACAAAGGCTAAAGCGAGGAAAAGGCCTTTACAATGTTCTAACCGTACTGCTGCACAACCGCTCATTCTGATCTAAAATGACATGAAATATATCAATGAAAATACGTAGAGATCAGATGTTTTTTAAATAAGGACATGTTTTAAATATTGTAGAATTTATTTTAAAAAAGTATTAAGTTAATGGCCAATAAATTAGAAAATACAATACAATGAATAATTAAAAACTGTTATTTCATTAGAAGCATTTTCGTTTTTCCTGTAAGAGTTATAACATAAACGATGTGCTCACAATTAAAAGAACCACCGGTAAACACTCTGCATAAACAGGTTAAAACCAAAAGCTATTTCTTCAACAACTGTCATATAATGATACGATCAGGGTATACTGAACAGTCCACTTGTCATATTTAAGTCTACAATACCACACGTTTGACATTCGCTTTTGGCCTTAACATGAGGCAGCCTGAACGCATATATTCCTAGGGAAAGAGGCCAAGATATGAATGTGCATGGTGAAAAACTCGATTTTCTTCTTTAGGGATTGCTCTAGAGAGAGGACAGAACGCGACTGGAAATATGATTCCCAAAAGCCGCCCAATGACAGAACTGCCATGGTCAAAATAGAGTGCATTAGGAGCTCAAAAAAGAATGGGAACAGAACAATAGTTTACCTCTCAAAAGGAGTGCTCTTGCTAAAGTAGTTCTGGTGAGCATATCCAACAAACCAAATCAATGATGAAGGGAGGCGATTTATTGTGCCAAAAATACAGGGTTTCAATCACTGGGGCACCTTCGTCCAGCAGATCATTTTGTTGCATATTCTGAAAACTATTTGTCTTCTGAAAATAAATGCATTGCACAAACTCCCTACACCTAACCACAACATTAAGACACTTGGAAAAGTGTGTCACTTTTAAGAATTAGATATACAACTGCAGGTGTGACCCATCTTAGAAAGTCAAGAACTACATTTAAAGTTGGGAGTAACCCATTGTTTTGTCAATTATCTCATGTTGTGTCTTTCAAATATGAGGTTACTTAGTACTGTATTTGCACATTATCATGCTTGTGGCCCAGGGAAAAGAAAATCCTCTAGTAAGGACTAAAACACAACTTTAACACAACTTTGCATCTTTTGCTGATAACAATTGCTGATGTTTTAGTTACAGGTAGGAGTGTACACAATTCCAAATTCCACTGGTGGAATTCATAATATAACTTTTCTTTTACTTTTGTGGAGAAATACATACCCAACTAGAGGTTTTTAACTTATTTTGCTAAGCAATTCTACGTTGAGGGATCTGTTATCACCAAATATATTGTCCTCTATTTTCACTAGAAAAAATACATTCCCAGCTTTTCGAAGCGCAATCGAATAGTTAAACTATGTTTTTAAGATGCTTTTAAAAATATATATTTTTTGTTTGTGAAAGTTAAAAGCAAGTTGGGATGGTTCATCCGCCAGGTGCATTATAGGAGAATCCCACATTACTAACTGATGTCACTTTTTTGGAAAGAGCAAACACATCATGGTCATTAAAAAAGCTCTGTCCAAAAGAAAATAAATCACAAACAATCCATCTGTTACAAAATATTTGCTTCCTTGCAAAACATATCTTACTTGGCACACATTTTAAGATGTAAGATGTTTCACAAAATGTGAATCCTGCAGAAGTAAATCCTACAAAATTGAAGTACCATGTTGTTATGAACGCATGAACGCTGCCTGAAAAGAAAACCACACAATGATTTAACAGGTAACTTTTTTTTAGAACCTTTCGAAGGATTGTGGGACTTTCATTGTGTTAATTATAATGCAGAAAGATGTATAGGTTATGACTGATTAAAATCTGAAACTAAGGTATTGCACTGCTCTGACATTTGATAAAATGAGCAAAAATAGTACAAATGTGATTTGCAGATATTTTTCGGCAAATGTCATCAGACAAAGCTATTTCAATGTGGACGATTTCTAATCTATCAAAGTCTGTTTTACATATAAATTCACTGGATATTTTCTGATAACACTTGCATTTTGTTTAACTGTGGAAATTCCATGAAACTGCCAACTCTTTGGGCACAGTTCTACAAAGTTGAAGAAGAAAGCTGAGGAAATGTGGATAGGCCCAATTAAAGGCCTGCTGCATTCATGTTCTTTGGTCACTTGGTTATCTGTCATTGAATTAGGGTATGAACTGTTAAACAGCTCTGAATATACATATGCCTTCTTCCTCTTCTTACAAATGAATATATTAACTGATATAATGAGATACTGGCACCACCAGCATCTGTGTACATTCCAAGAGTTGCTTCTTTGTTGAGGGCTCTTTGTTACCCAATAGCATAATCAGTCTTTGCTGCCATAAATGCAGATTCTAAGGTTTCATGTCATGAAAGCAGTAGTCAATGCACTGGGTTAAGGGCTCCACTATGGCCCAGCGTGAATAACAAGAAGTGTGAAGGTTTTAAGGTGTGAGAACATGAATGGAGCTCCTGGTCAAGCTCTAGTATGTGGGGTTGGTTCCTCGATGACTCTAGCACAAAAGGTATCCCCCAGTGCTGTTTTCCAAACTGCAACTTCATCACTGCATCTGGCTGGGTAGTGATATAGAGCCGAGCTGGCCGATGTTAAACGAGATGGATGACACCCCACTAGGTCGAAGAGAGTGTGAGGTGGGTGGTGATGACTGCTTCTGATTCAGCAGACCTCCCTGGAAAGAAATCTCACACCATTGCTGCTGTTGGGTGAATCCTCGGTCTGGAGAGCAAAATGAGATTGGAATGACAGCTATCACTTGGAAAACAGAAAATCGTCATGCTGGAACTTTCAAGCAGTAGTTAAGATAGTATTTTGATTTGCCTACAGCACCCCACCCCCAACATCATTCGATCAAATCTTCAGGGGAAAGCTCTTCCCTCAGAGAAATATAAGACATGGATAGTGGATAATGATGGTCTGACAGATGTAATCTGACCATTTTCGAAACTATTACACCTGACACACCACAAGATCGGCAGCTCTATCCTGACGTTCCATGGCTAGTTCCCCACTATGTTTGAGTTTAGCTTCATTAACAGTGGCTTTATCTTTACCGTCAAACTGAGTTGATGTCACTATCTGTAACAGAGTGTGGGCCCAACACATTTGTGGACTGAGTAGAGAGAACTTGCAACACACACATTTTCAAAGTATTCAATACTGAAGGAGGCTTCCAGCACACCTTTTTCATAGCAGAGAATGAGCAATAAGGACATGCTATTTACTTGCATCTTCATTAACATCATAAACACGGAATGGATCCGCCTATAGGGGGGGGGGTGTTGGAATGCTTTATCTTAAAATACAATTTAAAATTTCAAAACCAATTTAGAAAACACATTTGAGGTCTATCCCACTTCTCAATTTTGTATTCCTTCGTAGAAGGGTATTTTTGCTGCTTTTATATAGACACAGAACAGTCTGTGGCCATTAGGAAAAAGGAGAACAAGGAAACAACTAGTTATGAACAGAGAAAGAAACAACTATCACTTTGCAGCAGCCAGATTGCACTAGAGTAGCATCTCAGTATATTTTCCTCTGATAAATGTCCTTGATTTGCGGGTTAGGAGGGAGGGTTGTTCATGAAATTTATGGAGAACAGATAACCTCCGTCCCGGGAGGATAGCTCATTGGAAGCAAGACGACATGACGCAACTACAAGCGGGTCTGCGCTTAGAAACCTCTGGGTGTTTAAGCGCGTTATAAATAAGACAAAAAATAAACACAATTACACAACTAAGCGAAACAAACAATTCCTGTAACAGCGCCTCGATGCCTGCGGGCTGTGTGAGCGCTTTATAAATGTAAAAAAAAAAATAATATGATAATTATGAGAAACCTAAAGCTCCGCCAGTTCTGGATCTTCATTTATATTCATAAACCTTAGCAGAATAACAGCCCAACCCTACCCCAAGAAAGCAGGAAAACAGGAAATTAAGAGGATGATGGCCATTTCTACTCTTGTCCGAATGTGGAGGGATGCCTGGCCCACCAGTGCATCCTCTTCAGCATTCAAATGCAGTCAGTAATGTCTCCCAAAGAGGGGATTGATTTACAAGTAGCGGAATCACAAGTTTCAGAAGTTGGAACTTTCCTCAGTGGAGCAGCAGTAGCCGCTTTCTCTTTTGTGAAATGGCCTCTGGGTTTGCCTGAGAGTAATATATTTACTTTCTTATATATGATGATGCAAGAGATCTTTTTTATTTCTATGTCTAAGTCATTAGAGACACAAATGTTAAAGATATATTTGTTATTTTCTTCCCCATTCATTTATTCATGCATTTGTTACACGGCCATACCTAGAGGTATCGCAGCATAAGTTGCATGAGACAGGCTTAACTGGTTACAGCGAAAATACAAACATTACAGAATATAATTACAGTGAATACTGCTCGGTGTCCAAGATCAAAGCATAACATGATTGTTGTTCTACAAGAAGGCAGACAAAGGTTAGAACTTATTGAAGAGCCAGGTTTTGATGAGGCTCTTGAAGTGCTAATGGAAGGGCTCGTTTATGATATGTATGGGGAGGGAGTTCCAAATTTTGGGTGCAACTACAGGAAAGCTGACCCCCCTGCTCTGGTGCTCTTGAATCTTGGGAAGTAGAGGTGGGTACTGGATCCTGATCTAAGGGATCTAATGTACTTTTTTTGTGAGACAGTGTTGTTAAGATATAAAGGGGCTGCTTCCGAGATACATTTGTTCGTGGTGGTGAGAATCTTAAATAATATTCTGGCTTTAATGGGGAGCCAGTGTACATCTCTCCTGATATGAGAAATATGCTAATTTCTTTTTAGGCCAAACGCTGCCCTAAGGGCTTTGTTTTGGAGCAGTTGCATTTTGTCAATGTTAGTATTTGTGGTTCCTAATAGAAGGATGTTACAATAGTCCAATTTTGATAGAATTAAGGCTTAAGCTAGGGTGAGGCAGTTTTGCAGGGTGAGGAATTGCCGGCTGAGTGCAATAAGTTTGGCGGTGTAAGCGGTAGTCGAGGCAAGGATGCTGATGTGATTACTCATGGTGAGGTTGGTATCTATGTAGACACCTAGAGTTGTAACGTGTTTAAGTACTGGTATTGGAGTGCCGTCGATGGTAATGGTTGAGTATTTGGCATGGAGTGTTTTTAATCGGGATGGAGGACCTACTATGAGGATCTCCGTTTTTTCATCGGTGAGACAAGGACCAAGTGGCCATCCAAGTTTGAATAATGGTGTAAATTGTATTCATGGTAACTGAGTCTTGTTCATAGTCGCCGTGATGGGGATGAGAATCTGGGTGTTATCTGCAAAGTTAGTATAGATGACGCCCATGGCATCCAATGCTGCGAGCAACAGTTTAGTATAGGCATTATAAAGGGTGGGAGAGAGGTATGAGCCTTGGGGAACCCCTAAGGGGACTGAGATGGGATCAGCAGCCTCAGTTCCGATGGTGACTCTTGAGGTGCGATCTGCTAAAAAAGACTTTACCCACTGGGTGGCTTCTGAGGAGAAGTTAAAGTTTTCAGCGAGGGCGTTGCATAGCTTGTCATGGCCGACCAAGTCAAAAGCAGCGGACAGGTCAAGTAGGAGGAGGATACACATTTTTCACAAATCTCTTATGCTCTCCATCTGGATTTTGAGGTCTAAAAGGGCGGTTTCAGAACTGTGCTTTGGCCGGAAGCCGGACTGCCTGGCTCCTAGCAGCGGGTTACTTTCAAGGTAGTCTTGGATTTGGGAGTAGGCAATCTTGTCCACTATTTTCAGTGGAAAGGGGACAGTCGTAATGGGCCGGTAATTAGTTGGTAGGGTAGGGTCTAATGAGGGTTTTTTATGCAGTGTGGTGACTCATGCTTCTTTGATGCTGGCTGGCACCAAGTTGATGTTGAATGAAGCATTGATGAAATTAATGATAATGGGTGCTAGAGTGGGGGCACAAAGTTTGATTAGGCGAGCAGGGAAGCTATCTCCTTTACAGTTAGATGGTTTCAAGGTGGAGATGGTACTCAGCACCTGGTCTTTGGTGACATTTGTAAAACTGAATTGGGTAGTATTTATAGAGGTGCACGTGTGCTGCACAAGTGGGGGCATGTTTTTCGTGGCCAAGAGGTTCCTTTTGGATTGGATTTTGTTTTGAAGGGTGAGGATTTTTGAGGCAAGAGCGTTTTGGATGGTAGTACACCAGTCTTTACTGGCGTTGGTAGGGGTGGTGTCTGGGATGGGGGCTTCCAATTCTCTCATTATGGAAAAAAGCTCCTTGGTGTTAGAAGCAGCATTGTTTATATAAGCGTTCAGGGAGTTCACTTTATGTTTATGTTTATTGAATTTATATAGCGCTTTAAGCCAAAGCGCTTTACAATATAACAACAGATACAAAAGTGAGAGAGGCATATTTACAAACAAGAACATGTCATTAGAACAATTAGTAGACCTATTTACAAGGGGGTAGGCGGGATGGGGTAGAGGAGGGGGAAGGTGAAGGGAGTAACGGTGTAGGATTTGAGGTAGAGGGGGGAGGGAGGTGGGGTGGGGAAGGGAAGGTGTAGTGATCTGGTGTCCTCATTGCCTTTAAGTAGTATATTTTACTAATGTAAGGTCAGCGGGGAAGGAGAGAGGATGGGGGAGAGGTGGGGGCAAGGGTAGGAGAGGAGGGGTAGGGAAGGGAAGTCAGAGGTGTAGAAGATGAGCTTTCAGGGAGTGGCGGAAGGACGAGTAGGTAGGGGTGGAGTGGATGGAGAGCGGGAGGGAGTTCCAGTTTAGGGGGGCCAAGAGTTGGAAGGAGCGGAAGCGTGAGGAGGCACATGGGGCTGGGGGTACAGTGAGGCGGTAGAGGTTTGCTGAGCGGAGAGAGCGGGAGTGGGAGTAAAATGAGAGGAGGGAGGAAAGGTAGGGGGGCGCCAGGTCATGGAGAGATTTATAGACAAGACAGAGGAATTGAAATTTCAGTTGTGAGAGGAAAGGAAGTCAGCCAAGTTGATAGAGAGATGAAGAAATAGAGTCTTAAGGGCCGAGGAGGCATAGAGTACGGATAGAGGAGTGGGAGATGGATTTTAGGGGAGTTAGGTGAGAAACAGGGAGTCCAAAGAGAAGAGAGGAGCAGTAGAAGAGGCGGGAGAAAATGAGGGAGGAGATTAGGAGTTTGGAAGCGTTGAATGTGAGAGGTGCAGATCTTGCGGATGTTATAGAGGTGGTACCGACAAGCTCGAGAGGTTAGAGAGATGTGGTTGGAGAAGGAGAGAGAGGAGTCAAGGTGGAGGCCGAGATTGCGAACATGGGAAGAGATGGGGAGGTTGGAAGGTGGAAAGTGGATGAAGGGAGGGGGAGAAGGGGAGAGAGTATTAGGAGGGATGAAAACCACCTCAGTCTTGTCAGTGTTGAGGGAAAGAAAGTGGGATGACATCCAATCTTTTATGGCCGTGAGGCAGGAAGAAAGAGTGAGGTGGAGGTCAGATGTGAAGGAAGAGAAGGAAAGAAAGAGTTGGGTGTCATCAGCATAGAAGTGGTGGGGAATGCTGAAAGAGGAAATGACTGGAGAGAGAAGGGAGGTATAGAGAGAGAGACGAAAGGGTCTACATGATATAACTGCTGCTTTATAGACTTTGTTTGCTGTTAGTAAGTAGGATGGCTGAGTCAGGGGATGGAGTCCTTTTGTGTGAGTGCTCCAGCACTCTTTTGTGACGCCTAAGAGCAATGAGTTCCTCATTGAACCAAAAGTTGGTTCGCTTGGCTGTGCAGAGTGTTTTAGAGAGGAGCGGGGCAACTGAGTTGATGGTGGCTTTCAGACAGTCATGGAAGATGCCAGCGATGATGTCTGGATTAGTGAGTGCGTGGGGGCAGGTTTTGAGGGAGTCAGACAATAGATGGGGGATGTTTTCTACTGTGAGTTTTTCTTACCATAATAGGGCCGAATGCGAGTTTTGGGACAGTCTGTGTGCCTGAGATCAGCATACTGAAACTGATTAGGTGGTGGTCAGTCCACAATATGTTGGAGATGGAGTCAATAGATAGATAGATTAGTATTGAGGGTGAGAATCCAATCAAGGATTCAGCCTTAGGAGTGGGTGGGTGAGTTGACACATTGGTCGAACTGCATTTCTTGAAGGGCTTGTGGAAGGCAGTGGCTTTCAGGTGTAGTATGTCATTAAATCTAAGTTTGAGGTCGTCCAGAATGATAAATTTGGTATTGGGCTTGAGGATAGGGATGAGGACTAAAGGGATATCAGTTTCGGGGTGGTTGTTTTTGTTCGGCACTCTGTAAACAATGAGGAAATTCTTTGTGGTTTTGGGGTCAGTTATAAGTTTAAGATGTAACAGTTCGTACCCAGGTATTGGGTCGAGTGTACAGAATCTGAGTTGTCAGGAGGCTTTGGCAATGATGGCCATTCCTCCTCCACTGGTGTCCTGGTGTTCGGTCCTTAGGATGGTGTAGTTCGGTGGGATAGCTAAGGCTAGTAAGGGACCAGATGCTTGGTGGAGCCAGGTTTCTGTCACAGCTAGAAAGTCAAGGTGATGGACCAAAAGTAGGTAGTGAATATCGATAGCATGCGCGTGCGCGCCTAAGGATCTCACGTTCAGAAAGGCACCTTTGAGATTGGCGTTGGGTGTAGTATGGGGTGCGGTGATGTCTGTGGGTGTGTCAGGTATGGGAGGAGGGTAGGGTCTATTGGACCATGGAGAACTTTGTTTGTAAAGTGGAGCGGTAGTGGCTGAGGCTTGTGTTTTGGGGTGCGTGGGGTTCTGAGGTCTCTGCGGAATGGGATGAAGGTGGGTGGTAGATGAGGTGGCTGTGATCCTACGTGGATGGGGTGGGTCTGTTCGTGAGGAGTGTCTGGCAAGTCTTAAGGACCCTAGAATGGGGTAACTGGAGGTCGATGGGGGGCTGAGGTCATGGAGCTATGGTCCAGAATGAAGCAGTTGGAGTTAGCGGTGGCTGGTTCAGTGGCGGTGCTAATAGGTGGAGGGTCTGATGGGTGGCTGGCTGGGTAGGAGGGGTGTGTAACTTCACTGGGGAGGATGGTGAAAAGAGTGACTAGGTTAGGCTGTGGAGCTGGTGGGCAAGGGGGTCATTTTAGGGAGCAATGGAGTTGGGTAGTAGGGGAGAGGGTGATACCGGGGGCAGCAGAGTCAAGCAAGGCCATTCCCCACCTGGGTGAATGTGCCTGATGTGCAAAGCAGTAAATTCGGCATTCTGGGCAGTTTGCTGGGTAGGTGGCTCGGTCTTGGCAAACAACACGGCTGGGATGAGCTAAAATCCCTCAAGTCAGCAGGCTCAAATGCAGTACAATGGGAACTGCTAGGTAGGAATGGTTAGTGGAACCTGGTCGGGGGATGGGCTAGACTGGAGTGGGCCAGTGGGTAATCAAGTCTCTATATATTAATGGGCAGAGGGCACACTAACCACACTAACATGTCGCAAAGCTGAGACAAATAGTGCTTTTACATAGTGGGTCCATGCACAGAATGTAAGCATACAGTCATTTGAGTAGTGGGTTGATGCAGATGAGGTAAGGGTACAGTGGATTCAATAGCAGGTCACACAGTATGAACATATAGTAAGCTTCGCATAGCAGGATAATACACAATGCAGATGAAGTACAGATACAGTGGTTTCAAATAGCAGGTCACACAGGATAAGCATACAATAATCTTTGCATAATGGGACAATACACAATGTTGGAGGGAAATAATGGCAGGTCATTACCGCAACTGACCTTGGAGGAATGTTCAATAATGGTGCGCACTTAGCGATAGGGAAGTCAGATAATGGGAGATTAGAGTTGCTGTGGATAGGGTGTTCCTGAGATTATACACCTAATTTGAAGCCGCTCTGGTAATTAGTCAATTAGGAGGTCTTACGGCATAGAGCTCACAATATGTGGGAGCAATAGGACTGCGTGAGGTATGGGTGATGGGGGTCAATCGCGTACAGGACTTTGGTGATGAGCAGTGCAGTAGCAGTGGCAGGGGGAAAACTCAGGTTGGTATTGGAGGCGCAGATGAGGCTCACGTAGTGTAGGAGATGGCGATACTTCATAGGAGGCAGTGGCATATTGCTTGGCAAAAGATTTAAAGGAATGAGCTGTGCAGGATAGCTAGCAGAGGGCGCTCATCCAGCCTCTGGCAGTTATGGGACAGGAGGAAGCCGTATGCAGAGTTGAACGGCCGCTCGGTCTGTCCGGCTCCAACAGGCCCAGACAGGAGCCTTAGAAGTTAGCCTTTGAAGGGGGCCGGCTTTCCCCTGCCGGGGATCCCCGTTTGGTGAAATGCAGCAGGTCCACCAATAGGCTTGCTGGGGCAGGAATTTAGCACCGTAGGTGTGAAAAATGACCAGCGGCCATCTTGGAAGAAGTTAACCCTCGTGGTTAACGGCAAGAATATTTCTGCCAACAAATGAAATATAGCTTTGCAGCACTCACGGAACGGCAGAGTCCAAAGCAGTTATTTATGCAAATGAACTGCAGCCGCCGCACACATTTTGAAGTGGAGGCATGTGGTGCAGCTGAGTATAGTGTGAAGCCTTACAGACTTACCGCGATGCCAGAAGCGATCTGGATGTGTAGATGGCACTGCTCCTGCAGCGCATTGTAGAAGGCAAGCTTCTGCTCGTGGTTGCTCCGTTTCCAGTAGATGTGGCTCAGACAGGAGCCTTAGAAGTTACCCTTTGAAGGGGGCCGGCTTTTGCCTGCTGGTAATTCCCGATTGGTGAAATGCAGTGGGTCCACCAATAGGCTTGCGGGGGCTTGAAGTTAGCACCGTATGTGTGAAAAACGAATGGCGGCTATCTTGGAAGAAGTTAACCCTCGCGGTTACGGCAAGAATATTTCTGATAATTAATGAAATGACATGCATTGTATCTGCTTAGATTCACATGCTGTGCATATGGTCCGACATCCAGTGGTAACCGCAGAGTATTGTATCTTGTCTTTTGGGGACCGAAAGGGGACGTCGGCATAGACGTGTCTGTAACACTATCCCTATAGTGACGTGTAATGTACCCAAAATCCCTCACGCGCCGAGGTCCCTCCGATTGTATTTTTTCTGCCATGATTGAGTACATGAAGAGAGAAAGTAGTAAGACGTCTATGTTCCTTCCACCACGAACAGGAAGGTAGGGAGGACGCATGTGAATCTAAGCAGATACAATCATCAGAAATGCTATTACGGTAAGTAATGCATGTCTTCTGATGCTTGTTAATCTGATTATAATCACATGATGTGCATAGACTTTTGAGCAGTAGCCGGAGTTGGAGGTGGGATGTGAGAAGGAACAGTAGAGAAAAGATGTCTTACTACTGCTTGTCCCACCTGAGAATCAGACCTTGAATGAGTGTCTAGGCAATAGTGTTTTGTAAAGGTGTGTACAGAACTCCAGGTTGCCGCTTTGCAAATGGACTCTAGTGGAACATTTGCAATGAATGCTATGGACATCCAAGTGCCCAGACTAGATTGTGCTCTAGGCTTGAAGGGCAGTTCTCTCTTAGCAAGAGTGTAACATAGTGTGGAGTATTTGAAAATCCACCTTGAGATAGCTGATTTAGAGACAGGATCCCCCTCTCTACCAGCTTCCACTGAAAAGAAAAATGTTCCTCAGTGGTTTTGTTCTTTCCAGGTAGAACATGACTGCCCTGCCCACATCTAGTGTGTGTAGGCTTCTTACGGCCATGCTAATGGGATTCGGGAAAAAGGTAGTTCAATCGATTGGTTCACATGGAACTTCGAGATTAATTTAGGCACGACGAATCTGGGATGAGTGCGCAGAACAACCTTATCCCTGTGGACTGTAACAAAGGGGTCTAGCACAGAAAGGGCCTGTAGTTCGCTAACCCTTCTGATAGAAGTGATAGCCACTAGGAAGGCCGTCTTATAAGTCAGGTCTTTTAGACTTGCTTTATGCATTGGCTCAAAAGGAGATCGCATGAGCCTGGTTAAAACCACATTTAGATCCTATCCAGGAGCTGAAGTAATCAATCTATACAGCCTTTGTTAAAGAAGTGGTTCCTTGGCGACTGCTTATTATCTTTGTAAAGAAATGAGTATAGAAAGTTTTAAAGGGTTATCTGCATGAGAACTTCCCAACTCTGCGTGGCTGCTACACAGATATTACATTGAAGAAGGAAAAAAAGAAATTTTGGGAAGATGAACTCAAATGCGCTAACCCCTTTGAATGAATATATAAAGGCGAGTCTTTTTAACAGTCTTGTAAATTTTATTAGTGTTTTTTCACACTAATAATTTTTATTTTCCTTTTAGGATTTCAAAAAAAAAAAAAAAGAGAACATTCATATTCCAAATGAAGCTGCACACCAGTATAAAGTAGTTCATAAAGTACAGTGAATCAGATATTTCTCTTTTTCTTTCAATAAATCAAATATTTTCATAAATTGCTTTCAAATAATTCTCTCTCTCAATAAATCAAATATTTTCATAAATTGCTTTCAAATAATTCTCTCTCTCAAAAGACTCACCGTTCTGATTTTCTGATTATTCACATATATCATGTATTATTTTTCCAAAATAAAGGTTTTTTTATATAATGTTCATCAGGATATTTGACTTAGTTTAGTCTGTAGAATATGGATCCAGGTTTAAGCTTATGTTGATGATATTTTGTGGTCCTGTGCCATGATAAGCACCCATTCTACAGACTAAACTAAGTCAAATATCCTGATGAACATTATATAAAAAAACCTTTATTTTGGAAAAATAATACATGATATATGTGAATAATCAGAAAATCAGAACGGTGAGTCTTTTGAGAGAGAGAATTATTTGAAAGCAATTTATGAAAATATTTGATTTATTGAGAGAGAGAATTATTTGAAAGCAATTTATGAAAATATTTGATTTATTGAAAGAAAAAGAGAAATATCTGATTCACTGTACTTTATGAACTACTTTATACTGGTGTGCAGCTTCATTTGGAATATGAATGTTCTCTTTTTTTTTTTTTTTTTTGAAATCCTAAAAGGAAAATAAAAATTATTAGTGTGAAAAAACACTAATAAAATTTACAAGACTGTTAAAAAGACTCGCCTTTATATATTCATTCAAAGGGGTTAGCGCATTTGAGTTCATCTTCCCAAAATTTCTTTTTTTCCTATCCAGGAGCTGGGTGAGAAATGGGAGGATAAATCCTCTTAACCCCTTCCATAAAGGCCTTAATCACTGGTATCTTCCACAACAACACCTTTTGTTGTGATGTGGTGTAGGCTGAAAGAGCAGCCAGATGAACCTTTAGGGAATTGAAGACCAACCCAGTGTCCAACAAATGGGTTAGGTACAGTACAATGTGTGTGGGTGAACAATCAATGGGATTCACGCCCTTGGTATTACACCAGATAAAAAACGTTTCCATTTGCTGGCATAGCAATAACAGGTGTTAGGTTTTCTAGCTTCCCTGAGTATATCCATGCACCTCTGAGGGAGCTGTAGGTGTCCAAACTTTATGACCTCAGGTGCCAAGCTGCTAAATTCAGAGTTTGTGGGGATGGGTGTAGGGTCTCCCCCCTGTCTTGAGACAACATGTTGTACGGGCAGGGTAGTTTTACTGGTGTGGAGAGGGACATTTCCATTAGATGAGCAAACCAGGGTTGGCGGGCCCACATGGGGGTCACCAGTATCATGGTAACTGGTTCCTGGTGCATCTTGTGAACTATCTTGTTGAGAAGGGGAGTCGGGGGGAAAAGCGTAGACAAATTTCCCTGACCATGTTATCCAGAGACCGTTCCCCTTGGAGCGGTTCTGGGGTACCTGGAGGCGTAGTCTTGGCTTTGGGCGTTCTCCTGAGTCGCGAACAGGTCAATCTCTGGGAAGCACCATTCTGCGAAGACGTTGGACACGATGTTTTCATGCAGACACCATTCGTATTCTATGGGCAGAGGGAAATCTCTGCTGAGCACGTCTGCCAGAAGATTGAGTTCCCCTGGAACATGTTGGGACAACAGAAACATCTTGTGTTTGAGAGCCCACAACCAAATGTTTTGGGACAGCTTGGATAGCCCTGGAGAGTGAGTGCCCCCCTGCTTGCTCAGGTAATACATGGCTGTAGTGCTGTCTGTTAGAATCAGCACTGTCTTCCCTTGTAGTTGCATCTGAAAGGCCTTTAATACCTTGAACACCGCTAATAGCTCCAGTAAATTTATATGGTTTGACGCTACTTGTGGGGACCACAGTCAATGCGCTGTCTGCTGAAGCAGGTGGGCCCCCTACCCTGTGAGAGATGCGTCTGTCGTGAGAGCGGCTTTCACTGCAGGGGTGGTGAAGGTTTTCCCCTTCAAGAGGTTTTCCCTTGACCACCACTGCAGAAAGAGAAGGAGGCCTGGCGAGACAACTACCAGATCTTCCCATTGTCCACTGGCCAGACACCACTGGCTGTTGAGTCACTCTTGCATGGGACGCATGCGCAGTCGCGCGTAGAGTACCAAGTATATGCATGATGCCATCATTCCTAGCAAACACATGGCTGTGCGCACTGTCACCTCCGGACTGGCTACATATTGAGGGATCTGAAAAAGCATGTTCTGAATCCTCTCGTTGGAGAGGAAGACAAGGCCGTCTTTCGTCCGGATTAGATCTCCCAGAAATAGTTTTATTTGACTGGGGACTAGACTGGATTTTTTTTTTTAGAGAAACCCAGACTGAACAGAAGGTCTACTGTCTTTTGGGTGTTCAAAAAACATGTGACATATGTCGTACGAGTCCCCTGTTATGAGCCAGTTGTCGAGGTAAGGGTAAACCGGGACGGATAGTCTGTGCAGGTGTGCTGCTGCTACTGCCAGGACCTTTGTAAACACCCTTGGCGCCGAGACGATGTCGAAGGGGAGCACCTTGAATTGGTAATGCCTGTCCTCTATCATGAACCTTAGATATTTCCTGTGCGCTGGCAACATTGAAATATGAAAGTATGCATCTTTCATGTCCAATGTTGCCATGTAGTCCCCGTTTCAACAGTGGGATCACCTCCTGTAGCATTACCATGCAAAACCTTTGAGGTTTTATGAACTTGTTCGCTGGGTGCAGGTCTACAACAGGGCGCATGGTGAGGTCCTTTTTGGGTACAAGGAAGTACACTGAATAAATACCCTTGTTTACCTGAAGAACAGGGACGGCTTCTATGGCGTCCTTTCCCAGCAGCACTTCCACCTCTTGATTCAGGATCTCCAGATGGTCCGGTGAGAGGCGCTGTGAGCGTGGTGGTCTGAATTGTGGAGGACGAGCCATTTCCACACAGTACCCATGGGCGACCGTCTTTATGACCGACTGGTCTGAAGTTATCCCCTCCCATGCTGTGAGGAAAGATGTTAAGCGCCCCCCGACAGGGGTGACTTGGGAGGGGACCTGGATCTAATGGTCATTTCTGACCAGAGGCTGCGGCTCCTCTAGGATTGGGGCCTCTACCTCTGGCTTTGCCGCGTCGCTGACACCTTGGTGGGTAGTATGCGGGGCTTCCTGATGTTTGTCCAGCATTAAAGTTTCCCGTGGTATAGTTGTTCTGACATGCACGGGACTACCCTTGAAAGGACTGACGAGAATTACCTCCCCTTTGGGGGGGAAGGTTTTTGAGTAATCTGTTGCAAGGATTTAAGAGTCTCATGCTCTTTTTTGGCTGTTTCTTGAGTAGTGATTTGGAAGTGATCTGATGCCTTCCTTAACATGGCATTGAAGGCCATATGGTCGTCTACAGGCGAGGCCTGGCAAGCCGGGGTGGACGGAGGAGAATCCAGGCACAGAACATCAGCGTCCTGATCTTGTTGGGGGGAGTGTCCATGGGTCTGTCCCCACTTGCTGGGTTTCTTCCCAATTGTCCGTGGCATCCGCCTGGTCTTCATTGTAGCCCTGCAGGAAGGAAGGTTCTTCATCTTCATTGTAAATGTCCTGATAAGTATCCATCTGGACACTGTCTTCATGATGGACGGTGACCGAGGGCTGATCTTCTTGGAAACGTGAAGCTGATTTAAAATTAGGTTCTCCACGAGATCTTTTCGGGGAAGGATGTTCAGAAAGATTGATAATTTTTTCAAGACGATCCATGCACCCTTCAAATTTCTCTCTTGTCCACTTAGACAAACCAGAAGGGCCTACGGTTGGAAAAATGTCGTCTTCCGCCCCTTGATGTCGTAATTTGTCACTCAGGGTGTTGGAAAGAGGCTCCTGACTGTCCTCGAAGGTCTCGTGAGAATCGGGGCACCATGGCGTATCTATAGACTTGTCCGCAGCCAGCCCCATGTTTTTCTACGGAATAGGTATCAGCCCAACCGCTGAAGTAATTCTTGCAACACTGTGTTCAATCACCACTGAATCGGTGTGAGTTAGTGGGTCCAAAGGTCTATCGGTAGATTTACTGCCTAACGCGGCGTTAGACGGCGTAGCGGTAGGTTTTTCGCCTTGAGGCCTAGTTGTAGATTTTGGGCCTACTGGGCCTTTAGGGACCGTCGGAGCGTCGAAATTCCGCACTTCGACGTGTAAACCTAATTTAGGGCTAGCGCCCTTGTTTGTTTTGAAATGCCCAGTCGCAAAACGCTGCTGCGGATGCGGGGAAGGATGTTAATCTGAACAAAATTTTCAACGGCCCTGCTGGCGCTTTCACCTTTTTCGACGTACCCGTCAAAATAGGTGGAGGGGTTGTGTGTTTAGTGTAATGCGTTCTTTGTACGCCCCTGTCGCCGGGTGTTGTCCCTGAAGCAAGACTAGTGTCAGGCCTTGAAGGGTCGGGGACGGGCGTGGTGGACCTAGAAGTGTCCGCCTCGAGGTCTATCACATCCGCAATGGATGTTTGGTTATCGGAGGTGCCGCCGTCACTTTCGGCGGGTGTGGCGGTGGAGGAAGAGGGTTCCGCCCACGACATACCGTACGCAGCCCACCGTTTTACACAGCGCTCCTTAAGGGTATTAGGCTGACGGAGTTTACAAGCCGCACACCGCTTCTCGTTGTGATCTAAGGGGAGACAGGAGTTGCACGACCTGTGCTCGTCCTTCCACGGGTATCTGACCCTACACTTAGGGCAGAACCTAAATGGAGTCCTTTCCATAGCGAAAGGTGTAAACAAAGATGGCCAGACCTAGAGGGTAAAGAGGGGGAAAGAGAAAAGACATAATGAAGATATGGCCACCTCAACCCCACTCTCCCTACTGTGAAGGCAGGCCAAAGGGCACGGCCACATGGATGCTTCAGCCACCGGATCTTAGGCGACGAAATCCACCGCCGTAGACAAATCCTCCGTAGTCTTCATCGAAGTTGTTCCTGCCGTGGAAGTGACTTAAAGGGGGAATAACTGACAAGTCGTTTTAAGATAAACAATGGGCCTCATTACAACCTGCCAGTCCGGGACCGTGCAAAATCCGTGATGGCGGTAAAAACGTTTCCGTGTCCGCAAGGGTGCGGAAAAACCGCCCGATTACACGCTGTCGGTCGCGCGCACCACACGGACTCGGAAACGTTGTTACCGCCGTCACGGAATACCCCACGGAAATGGAAATAACGAAGCCACAAGTGGCGCAAAACCCGTTTCCGCCTCCGCCGCCACGGACACGGAACCGGAAATACCATGATCGCCAAAACAGGAAACAGAGAGGCGGCCATCATATAAAAGCACAATCCATTGCCATCCAGAGCCAGCACAAGCACAATCCTGACTCTGAGAAGCCAAAAGGGACCACAAGCATGTCTGCCAGGATTCCTGCTCAGAGGCAGCGCAAACAGCGCTTCAGCGAGGCGGATCTAACCGTCTTGGTGGAGCACATTGTGGACAATGCTGAGATGCTGTTCAGCGCCGACCAACGGCGTGCCACACAGCAGCGGAGGAAGGAGGTGTGGGCCGAAGCTGCACGCAAGTCCACCGCTGTGGGCGTGGCAGTGAGGAGCGTGAAGGACTGCCACAAGCGTTGGGACGACCTGAGGCTGAGGGTACGCAACCTCATTTCCACGCACCGCCAACGCAGCAGTGGGACAGGCGGAGGACCCCCTTCCCCACTGAGGCTGCAAGCATGGGAGGAGCGTTGCAGCAGGGTCCTCCACCTAGAGGGAATCCATGGGATTGGGCAGGCTGAGGCAGGAGTGAGCCCACCTGCAGATGCCGGTAAGTGCCCAAACATGAATGCCACATGTAAATAGGCAGTTGTGAGTACTGGGCCAAAGGACCCATTAACAATCCCCCCCCCCCCAGGCAGTGCATGTGTGGGCCAAAGGACCCATTAACAATCCCCCCCCCCAGGCAGTGCATGTGTGGGCCAAAGGACCCATTAACAATCCCCCCCCCCCCAGGCAGTGCATGTGTGGGCCAAAGGACCCATTAACAATCCCCCCCCCCCAGGCAGTGCATGTGTGGGCCAAAGGACCCATTATGATCCGTATGGCAACCAATATCACTGAATGCAGACACCAGCAATCAGATGCATGTGACTAACACTATTCAATGTACAATCTTAATGACGCATGTGATGCACCCATCTGCCACCACAACAACACTAATTGCATGCCCTTTGTGTCCCCACAGCCGTTTCAAGTGACAGTGATACTGCACAACAGGCCAGCCAATCAGCATCGGCAAGTACACTAGCCACCGCCACCACACAGGAGGATGCTGCCGGCAGTTCTGCACCTCTGGCCACATTACCAGCCACTACAGATGTGCAGCACACCACCACCAACATCCCCACCATCTCCACACTGGCTGAGACCAGACAGGTGCCACAGGAACCTATCATGGCCACCCAACACAACACCGAAGGCAGCAGCACTGCAGAGGGGGCGGCCTGCAGTGATAACAGTGCCCCGCAAGAGCACTCGGAAACGGGGCCACAGGGGGAGATGCCCACATTGGAAGACCTGGGCTCCTTCCATGAGCTGGGGTTCAGCCCCACTTCACTGGGGAGTCCCATGAGGTCGCCCACCCCATCCATGGCCGAACTGAATGCCCGCATGCAGCGGATGGAGGACCAGCAGGCTACCCTCACCCAGCTGGTGGAGAGGCAGCTAGAGGAATCCAGGCTGCAGAGGGAGAGCTACAGCGCCTCAGTGCGTCGCCTGTCGAGGTCCATAGGACGCTTTGCGAGCACCATAGTGACCCTTGCACGCCATGTGCGGGAGGGCAATGACCACACCTCCAGGCTTGTGGAGGCCATGTTGGTTGGCCAACAGGCAAATCTGGCACGGATGCCCTCAATCCCTGATTCTGGCCAATCAAACACTACCACCCCATCCAGCTCCACTACTGCCAGTCCAAGGAGGCGCTCGAGTAGGCTAACGGGTCCCTTGGGCAAGGTTGCACAGAAGCGCACACGGAAGTGATGGCATGTGTGTGGGGCAGTGCAGGACACATGTGGACTACAAGGGTGTGAGAGGGGTGGTCACGTTTGGGTGGTGGGGTAGGTAGTTTTGGGGGTTTGGACAATGGGCTCTGGGTGGGGGTGGGCACGTTTGGGCGGTGGGTGGCCCCGGGTGTACAGCTTCCCTAACCAATGCACCTTCTTCCCTGTTGTGATTACATCAATACATCACCATTTCAAATCAAGACATACATGTGTGGACATTGATCATTTATTTTGCAGTGCAACTATTAATTCATTGTCGTCACCATGTTTGTGCATTACTGTGAATGTGCTGTGACTCAAAAGTAAATGCGAATCAGGGCATCCCGTGCTCTCTGGCCATCATGTGCACCCCCAGGGGGAGGCGGTGCCATCCCATCCCCATCTCCATCTCCATCCCCATCTCCATCCCCATCCCCATCCCCATCTCCATCCCCATCCCCATCCCCATCTTCCTCATCTGCGTCTGGTGGCATTGGGATGTTCCTGCGCAGGCATATATTGTGCAGCATGGCACATACCAGCGTGATTTTGCCCGTCTTCACTGGGCTGTACAGCAGTGATCCGCCAGATCTGCTCAGACAGCGGAAACGGGCCTTCAGCAGTCCAAATGTCCTCTCAATCATTCCACGTGTGCGGATATGTGCCCTATTGTATGCCTCTTCATGCCTGTTCCTTGGTCTCCGTACAGGTGTCATCAACCATGGCGTGAGTGCATATCCCGCATCACCTACATGGGATGTAGATGGGGGAACATGTCAGTGTTTGTGGCATCATGTCCTCATCTGCTGCTGTGCATTCTTGTATCATCATTCATTCATGCATATGAACCATGCAGTGTCTGGAGGTATGTTTTGGCCATCACGAGGAATGTCGCTGACTGCATATGGGCCTACACATTAACTTGCATGTTTGCTGTGCCCTGCGGGTGACATTTGATTGTGTGCATGTCATGGTGCAGTGCTGTCCACACATGGCAGAGTGACTCCACTGTACGGAAGTAGTAAATACTCGTCGTATCATTTGCACGCCTCTCGTGCTTTTTGGGGCAGTGTTTCAATTGAGGGTGGGTGTCTGCAGTGGCACAGGGTTCATGGGACAGTGACGGGATTGGCTGTGGCAGCGTGTGCACGGGCACATTGTGGTGCCCTGTCATGTCTTCCTTCATGATGTTTGGCATCCGCTGTGTATTTGGTAGATGGAAGGGGGGTGATGCATGTGCGGTCACAGCGGCACACTCACAATGCTCATTGCCTGGACACACACACACCACTCCGACAGGGTTGTAGCATCGTCAGCTGTACTCACCCAATAGCCATGTGCTTTGTCCGGCATAGCGTTCCATGTACCGTGGCAACGTGGAATTCCGCAGTACCATTGAGTCATGTGATGAGCCTGGGAAACGTGCGCAGCAGTGTGTAATCAGTTGCATGGCATCACAAACCATCTGGACATTCAAAGAGTGATACTGTTTCCTATTGCGGAACACCGCCTCAATTGCATGTGGTACTGTCAGCTCGACGTGGGTGCAGTCAACTGCGCCTATGCAATTTGGCATGCCTGCCATGGCATGGAAGGCCAACTTGGTGGCAATGACCTCGGGGAGGGTGCGGGGTAGGGCTATGTGTTCCGACACATGGCGCAACAGGGCATCCAGTACCTGTACCAGGACTTTTGAGAAACACGGTTGTGATATGCCGTGCAGCTCACCAACCGTGTGTTGATAGGTGCCAGTGCCAAGGAAATGCAGAACTGAGACAACCTTCAAGAGGGGGGGGATGGCGGTGGGGGTGTCAATTAGGCTGCTGATGTTGTCCTCAATCATGGCGGTGATGTGCATGATTGTTGCACGGTCCAGCCGGTATAGGGTGTGGATCTGTCCTGGGGTGAGGTTCCAGGGTGAGGCCCTGATGCGTGGTATTGGTGGCTGGCGGCGGGGTCGGGCTGGCTGGGCAATGGGGTTTGCCATAGCTGCAGGGTTGGCTGGTTGCCGCCTGCGCCTCCTCCGCCTACGCCTCCTCCTCTGCGCCATTGCTGCCACCATGTGCAGTACTGCCTGTTGGTTGAGTAGGCCCAGTCCCAGTGCTACTAGCCCTGCTGCCTGCATGGTTCTGTGTTGTGTTGGGCTGGGTGTGGCCCTTTTGTAGGCTCCCAGTGGCCTGCTAGGTCCAGCTGGGCTGATTTGGTGCACCTGTGCCCTGATTCAGTTCAGCCGGCAGTGTATAACGCCATGTTCGCGGTGGCGGCGGTTCCGCCACCGTGATCACGGTATTTCCGCCATTTTTTTCCCGGTATTTCCGTGTCCGCGCTAGTTGTGATGCTCACGGTGTTTCGTGTTGCCGGTAACGGAGGGGTTTCCGTGCAGGCGGAATTAAGGGGAACCCTATTTCCGCGGTGGCGGTTTAGGGTGGTGCTATTACCGGGGCCGCGGGTCATGATTGCGCGGACATGCAAACGGTGCCGGTATGGTTTTACCGGCAGTGTTAATTCCGGACCGGAGTACTTGTAATGAGGCCCAATGTCTCTTATGTAAGACCCCCCCCCGCTATAGGGCGACCAGTTATCTGGGCAGAAAAAACAATCTGAGGGACCTCGGCGCGTGAAGGATTTTGGGTACACTACACGTCACGATAGGGATAGTGTTACAGACACGCCTATGCCAAAGTCCCATTTCGGTCCCCGAAAGACAAGATGCAATACTCTGCGGTTACCACTCGATGTCGGACCATATGCACAGCATGTGATTCTAAGCAGATTAACAAGCATCAGAAATAGCTTTGCAGCACTCACGGAATGGCAGAGTCCAAAACAGTTATTTATGCAAATAAACTGCATCCTCCGTGCAAACCTTCACCTCTAGCACTGGTTAAGGCTTTTTAGGGGAACTACAGCTCACAGTCCATTGACTTGTGTTAACATTACCCTTTTTTAAACTTCTCATGTCCAACACATGCATTATAAATCCTTGTTTTAACTGCAGTATGCACAATTATGCATTATGTTATCTACTGTACACTCACTATCATGTACTGATCGTGGGCCTCCCTCTGTGGTGAAAGCCACAACCATGCAGTCTGAAGGATGTAGGTCAATTAAATAAGAATTAAAAAATATATATATATATTCCATCTTCATTTGGTATAACTTTTGTTATATTACATCTGTACTTGTACTTGTCCACAAGTTGGACAAACATAAAAAAACGACACCAATAGTTAACGAGTCCTGTAAGCGACATGGAAAGATTATATGGGTGTGGCACATAGTGACACTTATAATTCTCCCCACTGTAGGATGCAGGGTCATCTCTACCTTATAGTTTGTTTCTGCTGTCAAAAGCATTCTTAAGAACCCCTATCCCTCTTCCCAATTCATCTCTTTATCCAGCAGAACCATCCAAAATGCAGACAATGCTGCAAGACATATTTTTTCTGTTTCTTAGTGATAAGAGACATACTTTTCATATAATATTTGTCATTTTCTCTGCCATTTCTCTGAAGATCTGGTTAAGGCTTTGTTTGAGCACTGCAGCTCACAGACTACTGATGTGTGCTAACTTAATCATTTTTGTAAACTTGGCCTGCCCAACATATGTCTAATAAATCCTTTATAGCAAAAAGAAATGCATGACACTAGCATCCAAACACAAATTATTCAGAGGCCGGGAATCATATGTATACTGCCCATCATTTGCAAAAATCGGCTTTGATTTTCTGCCGCCCTTACACGTCTCTAAAAAGTAACAAAGAGCTCTTTTTACACCCTAAGTTCAAAGAGACCTTTGCTGGAGAGGAGGAAATATTGATGTTAAAAAAGTAGATTGGCTGTCAGAAATGATTTGGTGGGAATGATGAGTTTTCAGGACATGTCCATTTCTATGAACATTAGTTTAAGGCTTGTGGAGGCAAAGTGCTTCTTGGGCCGCTCTTACGCTTCTCTGATTCGATTGCTACACGAAAGACTACCTTCAATGATAAGTGCTGTAGATCAGATGTGTGCATATGTAACAGAATGCCACCTGCAAATGTGTACTCTCCTGAGTTTCTTTCTGCAAGAAAATGCGCTATGTTGATCAGGCCCACTTTGCTATCAGTAGCTGCAGCTTGGCAGACGTCTGTTTGAAGGCCATTCATTAAAGGAATAGTGCGCTCAAAAATATTATTGGTTCGGGGATGGTTTGTAAGCATACACTGATCAATCCTACAAACATTTCCTAAGCAACTTACTGTAGTTTTCCTCTTTTGTGCACATGTGAAATCAGGCAGCAGGGCGCGGCCATCTTGTGCTAATCTTATCCGTTGCTGCATCGCCTAAGGTGGACTGCCCTGGCGGCACTAAATCATATCCCCCGCCCCTGAGGCTGAGATCACTAGACGCGTACCGCCCATTTCACAACACCAATGTACGTCTCGTGACAACATTCTCTGCGCTTCAGCTAATGACGTGTCTCCATGAAAATGGCAGGACACCTCTTTCCTCAATAAGTATAAACAGACTGCTTCTCAACAGACAACATCAGATTTGCTTTTCCAATCGTTTCACTGTATTTCTTTGAGTATTCTGTGCCTCGTTTCTTTGCTCTGGTCAGCTACCTTTGTTGCTCGTAGCCCGTGCGAACAGATACTAGTACCATTACTATCCATTTTTTTTTGCCCCATAATGGCAACAATACAGCCCTACCAGTACGAGCCGGAGTATTCCGAGGCGGAATTACTCGAAAGAGAAAGATGCGCAAACAATGGGGCTTCGGATGACAGTTGGGAGGACGATTCAACAGATCAAGAGCCTGAGCCTAGTCGCATAGATGGCGTTTCCACCTGGTGTACCTGCAGTCGGTGCGCACCAATGCCAACCGAGGAGAACTGCTGCTGACGAGAAAACTCTGGATGCTTGTCCTACATATCGGAAGACGAGACACGGCCGCACAGTGTTACAGAGCTGCCAGACCTCAGGGCAGCCTGCCTCACACGGTCCGTGTTGAGGATTAGGATGGTGCTTATGCACGAATTTCGAGTAACAGTTCGCCCTCGCAATCCAAGTAACGAGTTAGTGTACTCTAGTTGTGATGTCACTTAGACCACTACCATTTCATGGTTGTCTCCTATATTGTTGTAACTTTGATCTATCAATGTCAAACTAATGTAGTCTTGCAATTCTATATATCACTCGCAATTTGGGGAAATCATAAAGTGGTCTCCTTATGTTTATTTCATGTACAGCCATGAAGCAATATTTCTTTGTGTCCCAAATGTAATGGAATGCATAGTCATTCAATACTGTACAGTTTCTAAGTAACATTTGTACTGGCAACAATGCCATTGGTTACAAGATTTGTCATTGTCAACTAAGTTTTAATACTCTTATCTTGTTAATTTAAAAACAGTTTGTATCTTTCTCTTTCACAGGTGGTACAGGCTGGTGGCCTATTATTCATTTACATGGTGGCTTCATGGGAGGCTTGGACACCGCGTTCAACGAGTAATACCCGCCTGTGTCGTTGGTGCCATTACAGAAACTTTCCCCAGTGACAGCGGTCAGTACAGTGGATTTTCCCTCACTGTGCTGCAACCAGAAGTTTTTAATTTGTAGTACATTTGTGCCATCAAAATCAGCAACAAAATACAACACAACAGAACTTTTATCAATGGTTGTTTTAGTTTTTCAGCAGTGTTCCGGCCCTTTCCTGCATGCCTCATGCCCATCCATCGCCCCTCCATTATCAAAGGCAGTTGGCACCAGTGGATGTGCGCTGGCAAAGGGGGCTGCCAGGGGTAAGAATAGCCAAGGTGCCAAACACCATGTACAATTCAAAGATATCTTCCGCGCAGGGGCCATTGTAAACATGGCCTCCCCCGACCCAGTGTCTCCAGGCAGGCTTTCATGAAGCAGGCAGCGCCTCTGCAATCCACATAAGTGTGTCTCCCTTCAGCGGTGTTCCGTACCTTGTCTGCACGCCTCTTGCCCATCCATCCATCCCCCCTCCACTATCAATGGCAGTTCACACCTGTGGCCGTGCCCTCCCAAGGGCAGGGTGGGAACGGCCAAGGTGGCAAACACCATGTACACTTCAAAGGTATCTTACGCGCAGGGGTCATTGTTCACATGCCCTCCTCAGACCCTGTGTCTCCAGGTAGGCTCCCCTTGAAGCAGGCAGCGCCCCTGCAATCCACATAAGTGTGTCTCCATTCAGCAGTGTTCCGGCCCTTTCTTGCACGCCTCAGGCCCCTCCATCCCCTCTCCATTAACAAAGGCAGTTGGCACCAGTGGATGTACCCTCCCAATGGGGGCTGGCAGGGTGGGAATGGCGAAGGTGCCAAACACCATGTACAATTCAAAGGTATCTTCCGCGCAGGGGCCATTGTACACATGGCCTCCCCCGACCCAGTGTCTCCAGGCAGGCTTGCATGAAGCAGGCAGCGCCTCTGCAATCCACATAAGTATGTCTCCCTTCAGCAGTGTTCCGTACCTTGTCTGCACGCCTCTTGCCCATACATCCATCCCCCCTCCACTATCAATGGCAGTTCACACCTGTGGCCGTGCCCTCCCAAGGGGGCTGGCAGGGTGGGAACGTCCCAGTTGCCAAACACCATGTACACTTCAAAGGTATCTTACAGCAGGGGTCATTGTTCACATGCCCTCAGACCCTGTGTCTCCAGGCAGGCTCCCCTTGAAGCAGGCCACGTCCCTGCAATCCACATAAGTGTGTCTCCATTCAGCAGTGTTCCGGCCTTTCTTGCACGCTTCAGGCCCCTCCATCCCCCCTCCATTATCAAAGGCAGTTGGCACCAGGCGAAGTGCCCTCTCAATGGGTGCTGGCAGGGGTCGGAACAGCCAAGGTGCCAAACACCATGTACACTTCAAAGGTATCTTACGCTCAGGGGTCATTATTCACATGCCCTCTTCAGACCCTGTGTCTCCAGGCAGGCTCCCCTTGAAGCAGGCCGTGCCCCGGCTATCCACATAAGACCACGCTATATACACATCATTCATTCACATACACACCCACTTTTCTAAATCTTTATAAACCACTTGATATTTATCATGAGAACATCTTTGAGCACTGCAAGCCAACTCGTGAACGTGATACCGAAGAACTTCTGTGACCACTGTGCGCCAGCTTGTCATCGTGCTACCTGTGAACATCTCCCTCTTCTCCTGCTACTAACTACACTGCTTGCTGAATCTGTTTGTTGGTCAAGGTAAGGGCAGGTCACCTATTCATCTCCTAGATCTTTACCTTGATCTTTACATTTCTATCTATTTCGAACGAACGTACCCAGTAGTATAATGTTCATTCTCTCATTGCCATTGACTTGAGTTTAATTTGTTATGTTATTGATAAATAGCAATTGTCAACAGTGTCAACTGGATCGAATTGCATCCTTTGCGGACCGTGTCTATAAGCATGTTTCCTTTTGATGCACGATAGTACATTCAAGGGAAGAGTAACATGTTACGATTTGCATCACATCAATGAATTGTGTATGAAAGTTATCCTATAATACAGCCGGCTACACTAGTAAAGGTTTTGCTTCGTTGACCAAGACATAGATTGCATAGGAAAATGTCTGATATAATTCCATCTTTCTCACGCTTTTATGCAAAGTAATTATCTAATAATGTTGACCTTTTTTTTAACAGAATTTCCAACAATGCCTGCATGTACGGTTTCTGGTTGCCGCTCTAAGAGCCATAACAAACCTAAAGGCACTACAATGCATGTATTCCCGAGGAATATAGATCTAATAAGAGAATGGGTCAGATATTGCGGATTTGCGCCTGAAGAGCTTGAAAGTAGAGCCCATGAAGTCTTGGGGGACTCGAGGGGTGATCGATTCCGCATCTGCAGCATGCACTTTGCACGAATATGTACGACCAATTGCAGTACACAAAGAAGCATTGACTCAGAACGTCTCGTAAATTGCTTCCAAACACAATTTCGACGATATTCATGCACACTCTGCCTCAGGTGAGTCACGGTTCTTTAGCTGTAGGCCTTGGGGTACTGAACAGGTAACTACATGGACGGATGGGTGTTTTAGGTGTAAATGTCCCTCATAATAGTTTTCATATTTACCAGATTGTATTGCTTTATAACTAAACCACATTTTGCTGAACGTCTGTCCTTGTTTTTAGGAGCATCATAAAAAATGATTTATGGGCACAGACAACTATGCTATAGTGCCCTTGGAAATAAGCATAATCATTTCGTAATTGTTTGCTTTACATGTCAATTTTTTATGTTAGCATTTCTAAATCAAATCTAATTTTCCCTTTACAACTCCATGACAATGCACTGAATATGAAGGAGCAAGATTCTGCATCCATGTCTTTCCTGGAGTCAACAACAACTTCGAGTGTGCATCAGGTACTTTTATTTAGCTATACAGTTCTAGAAATGTTTTATGCATGGATTTTGAGATAATATCATGAAATGTACGTATCATGTCGTTTGTTTACATAATGTTTCATCTATGGGTTTTTATTGATATGTACCATTGTCTGCATCACATTGTGTGTGTTCAATTTCAATTTCTTTCATCCATACTAAAACAAGTACTGTTTTACAGGGTGATGCTGGTACTTCGACTTCAATTACATCATCCTTCGGAGCTGATGCAGAGCCAGAGGTATGCGTACTGACAGTTCCCTCGAATAAAAGAAAGTTGGTCCTAGATCTGATACCATTAGACATTGACATTATTATAAACAAGCATCTTTTGAAAATTGATTCAGTGCAACATTTCAATCAGTGGGTCAGGATGGTCTACTTTTCTTCTTCCGCTCGGGTAGTTTCTGTCCTCTCCAGGACTCCTTTGGCGTTCCGGGGTAAGTAGGTTAAGGCCGGGAACTTTCTGTTATAGTCTAGAAATGGAGGCCAGGTGTCCTGGAAGCGATGCAGAACCCCGGTTCTGGCCGCCCTTATCTTTTCTGCAATCAGAATGTCCCACATTTTCCCCCACCACAGCGTCATAAGCGGTCATTCGGTGGATTTCCATGTGCGACACTAGCACCACAATTCGTGCTGCTAGTAAGCATTGGGTTAGGAGTTTAGTTTTTGTTCCCGATCTGGGGTAACACCCTGGGACCGGGGCACCCAGGAGGATAGGCTCAGGTCCGAGTGGGATCACCATCTGGGTAATGTCTGCGAATATGGTTAAACACTGTGACCAGAAAAGTTGAACCGTCGGGCACGACCACCACATGTGATAGAAGAAGCCCGGTTGTCCACATAGTCTCCAACAGGCAGGGCTCAGGGCCCGGTTTATATGGTGGAACCGTAGGTGGGTAGTACCAGCGCAATAAGAGTTTGTACGCGCATTCTATGTTTGTGATGCAAGAGGATGATGAGTGGGTTCGCGACCATATGTCCACCCAATTTTGGTCAATTAGTGCATGCCCTAGGTCCGTCTCCCACTGGGCCATAGCCCGGGTCTTGGAGATGAGGAAGTCCCCCATGAAGCGTTTGTATAGGGCTGAGATCCTTCCCCAGGCCGGGAGTTCTTGCAAAGTTAACTCAAGTGAGGAGGGGGCGCGGGTTGCAGCTTGCTGGGTTTGCGGGTGGGTACACCAGTGTCGAAGCTGAATATAAGTGAATCTGTCTGCTTCCTTCAGCTGAAAAGTTTCTTTGCATAGTTCAAATGTTCGGGAGTGACCTTCCACGAAAAGTTGGCCCAATGACTCTAGGCCTCCCCTGATCCAGTTCTTGAAGTTGTGAGGGTTAGTTCTCGGGAGCGAAGGAGGGGTTCATGAAGACTGGTGAGAAGGGGCCTAGGCCTTTTGGGATCTTTTTGCATCGTCGTGACCAGTCCCATGCGTTCAGCATGTGTTTTGTGGACATTAGAAGCTTGTTCCAGCTTTGTCGGAGATGAGGTGGGATATTTGTATTTGTATTTTGTATTTTATTGAGGGGATCCTAGCCTTTTTGCCTTTCCAGATAAATTGAAGCAGTTTCTTCTGGAGCCGCTGAAGGGCAGCCGGCGGAATCGGTACGGGAAGGGCAGAGCATGCATTTTGCTCGCAGTGATGCGCACCATCAGGGAGATTTCTTGCATTACCCACCTCTTCAAGTCTCTTTCTAGTTCGCGGAAGAGTGGGGGGAAGTTTGCTTGATATACTGTTTTTGGGTCTGTTGGGATGTAGACTCCAAGGTAGGGAATTGACTTCTCCTTCCATTGTACAGGACATAACGAGGTCGCCATCGCCAAGTGACAGGCCGAACCCCAATTGTACCGATTTGTTATAGTTAATGGAGAAGCCTGTGCCTTTCCTGTAGTTATCTATTTCTGCCAGGGCGTGAGGCAGAGGGTGAGCAGGACATCGTCTGCGTAAAGGGCTATTTTGTGTTGGGTAGGGCCAATCAGAGGACCTTTGATATTAGGGTTGGCTCTGATTCTCTGGGTGAAAGGCTCCATAGCTAAGGCAAAGAGCAATGGGGACAGCGGGCACCCCTGCCTAGTCCCACAGGTGAGCGGGATCGGGTTGGAGAGAGCGCCATTGACGCTAAGAAGGGTTTTGGGAGCTTGATTGTTCGCTGGGACCATCTTCTGGAACATGGGCCCGATGTGGAATGCTTTAAGAGTTTGACCCATAAAGGCCCAGTCCACCCTGTCAAATGCTTTGATGGCGTCCAGGGCCACCAGCACTAGTTTTTGCGAGTTCCGGGCCGTGAGGTCGACCAGGTCTAGGGCTCTGCGGACATTGGGGCTCATTACGAGGAAGGATTTAGCCATGCCGCTTTTTGCGGCATGGCTACCCCCATTCCGGGTACCGGGTTCCCTGAATAGGGAAATACCGGGCCATTCCGACCTTGGAGGGCCCGGTATTTCCCCATTCAGGGAACACGAAACCGGTCCATCCCCATTGCCATTTGAGCCCCTGTAGGGCTCAATGGGAATGGGGAGCATGCTAACAACGGGCCTGTTAATGACGGGCCGTTGTTAGCATGCTGGACCTCTCGCGGGACCCGCTAAACCAGGCGTCCTTAGCAGGTCCCGCGAGTGGACCTCATAATGAGGCGGTAGGGGGTTAACGGGGCCGGCAGCTCTACTGGACCCGTTAACCCCCTACCGCCTTCCTCGTAATGAGGCCGCCGCCCTTTGTAGATATTCCCTTTGTTTACTTCGATCTCTAGGGGGTGTGGTCATCACCTAAGCCAGGTGGTCCACAGCCAGTTGCTGTTTCTCCCGCTCTGCATATTGAACCCTGCCTTGGTGATCCCGTAGCCCGATAATTGTGTTGTTCTGCCTTGCTTTGGCTGGTTTGCTCACTAACAGTTTGTTTGCTTTGTTATTTTTAACATAGTAAAACTGCTTAGTTTTGGCCAGGAGATGAGCTGTATGTTCAGCATAGTGAGCCTCGATTTTATTGCAGGCAGTACGGATTGCCCGTTGTGTCTTCGGGGATCAGCCCTTCAGCTTATGTGTTCTTTCGGCTTCTTGGAGTTTCTTTTCGAGGGATAGGTGGGTTTGACGCCTGGCTCTGTGGTATGCTGCCCCCTGGTGATCAGTTCCCCCCGGACCACCGCTTTCATGGCATCCCATGTGTTCGCCGGGGAGGTGTCTTCATTTCCGATTTTCGTTGAAAAAGTTTCGGATTGTGGAGGCGATTGAATCTCTCAGGGGCATGTCATTGAGGATCGGGTCAAATAGAGCCCAGCGACGCGGTGGAGGTGGCGTAGCTTGGTAGGCTCGGAGTTCTAGGGCTACCGGGGCGTGATCCGATAGGGTTCGAGTCCCAATTGATATTTCCTTGACATAAGACAGTAATTGTGGCAACGTCAGGAGAAGGTCGATTCTAGAGAAGGTCCTGTGGACATATGAGTAGAACGAGAAGTCCCTCTCTGTTGGATGAAGCACCCTCCACGAATCCACCACCTCCAGAGGCCTGAAGAGGCGCAGAATGCCCAGTGCCTCATTACAAGTTAGCTGGTCCGGATTTAACGGTGCCGGTGAAACCAGACCGGCACCGTTTCCGGACCGGCTAACTACGAGTTCTGCGGCTGGTGGTGTTACACCCGCCAGGTCTGACCTGGAGGGCGTAACGCCACCGGCCGCAGACGGACGTGGAAACACCAGCACCATTACTGCCGATTTGAGCTGTCTAGCCATGTAGAGCAATGAGACTAATTCTAGCACCTGACCAACTTCTGAGCTGTGATCTACTGCTATGCCTGTCAAGCTGCCTGATTTGAAGCGGTTCATGATGTGGGTATCTTCAAGGTGCTTGACATCTGGACCGAGCCTTCATTTTCACATCAAACCCATAGAAAGAGATATACAAATTACCAGGCACTGTCAAACCATATAAAACTTAATTAGGGAACTCATGTTTATGTTTTTCTATTCATAATGCTCACTAGCGGGCGGAAGGCATAAGGGCGCACAGAAAGAAGCACAAACAAAACATGACAACAAAGAGCGCATGAGTAACTTCCATGCCAAGGTCAGATACAGTGGCAAAAAAATGCAATGCTATCTAAACATATGGGTCTTACGTCTTCTTTTGAATAGTTCTCCAGAATTGATCTTCCTAAGATTGGGTGGTATAGAATGCCAAGCCCTAGGGGCTGCCACAAAAAAGGCACTTTTTTGGACCATAGTCAATTTGGTCCTGGGTACCATAAGTAAGTTCTCCTCATTAGATCTTAGGGATCGAGCCCGAATTTTAGCTTTCAGCAATTCTGAAAGATATATAGGACTGTTTCCTGGCAAAGAATATGCGTTATGGACAGGAGACGAAATGATATTCTTGCTTCTATAGGAAGCCAGTGCAACTTTCTACGACCATCGACACATGCACTCTTTTGTTAAGTCATACCACTGCTCTGATCGTACTATTATGAATAGTTTGAAGCCTAGAGCAATCACCCTTACTGATAAGAACTAATAGACTACCATCGTAGTCTATGTTGGTGCTAGTAATGGCTCTAGCTATAGTGGCACAATTTATTTCAGAAAGGAACGGTCGTATATGGGACAGAAGTTTAATATAATACGCACAGGTGGATACTAAGTTGTTAGCATGAGCCTGCATGTTAAAAGGCACCATTTCCCCCATGTTATCCAGTGTCAGGGACCTTCCTCACAAATTTTCCTGGGCCTTGTCCCTCTTGTCACTCTGGTCACTCACTGGTGTTTTTTGCTGTCAGTTCTAAGGCAACAAATGGGACATCAGATTTGGACACCCGCTGTAATAGAATTAAATCTTGATTATAAAGAAATGGTGTAGCAAAATCCAATGGTGGAACCTCTTTTGTTACTGGAATCCTGCCGTGCCTGCAGTCGCCTGGTGTCCTGTGGCTGCAGCTGTGGGTTGGCTGTCCCTCCGCCTGCTCTTCCCCGTCCCGAAAGCAGAGAAGTGAAAGTGCTCTATGATCGGAGCTGTCATGAAAAGGTTAAGGAAGAGCACAGGAGGACACCCAAGCACCCTACCTGCACGTTCACCCACGTGTAAAAGGGTGCTTATGCGGCTGGGATGGCTGTGAGCCCTCAGGACCTGCATCATCCACTGCAACGTTGTTTGGGTTGCTGCCGACTGAGAAAGTATTTCACTCTGCGAGCGGAGCCCCACTGGAAATTAGGTAGGTGAGTACATGGCTCTCCTGCAAGTGGCAGTTATCTGGTAGGTTGATGTGCCACTGGAGCACCCTGTGAGATCCTGGGAAATATGCTGTGTTGGAGCTAAAAAAAATAAAAGGTGAAATGGGAAATGCTCCATGGTCGGAGCTTACAAAGGAAAAGATGAAGGTGTGTTTGTGTGTCAGGTCGTCTCCTGCACTGGCATTAGCCAGCCCACATCGTTATGTGGGCGGACCGCCGTTGCAGTCCTTCTCGTGAAGGGAGGGAAATGACGTTGGGGTTAGAGAGGGGGTGAGGCAAGTTCCGGCAGTTACTGCCATGTTAAAATAAAGGCAGGTTATGTGCAGCCCCGGCTCCCGTGTGATCATTGCTGAAGGCGGTTCTGGGCCCACGCAAAACCCAACATCTGGCGATGAGGGGTGCCCGACACCCGCTCGTGCCACTCCGAGGACCGCAGTTGAGCGGCTTGGCGCGTCGGCGCTCCTCACTCCAGCACACACGGAAAAGCAGCCATGGAGCCCCGGGGCACACGTGCTGAAGTGCGCACTGGGCCATTGAAGTGGCCCCACGCAGCAGCCCTGCCGACAACGGGCTTCACGCTGCATCCTGGAGGCTCTAACACGCGTGCATGCTCCGCGCAGGCCTGAAGAGGCTGCACCATTACCCCCACGCCACAAACAGGGAAGGCAGGGAAAGACACGTGGGCCCGCAGGCCACGTGTGACAAACCCCGGACAGGGAGATATACTGAAGCCAGCAAGTGCCACTTGAAAGCCCCAGAAGAATATATATCAAGCTCCCTCACAGGCACCATGTCCAATCCATCCAGTCCAGGAGCGTCCTCATCTGCAGCAACAGGTATGGCACCCGATGACGTGCAACAGGCGCCAGGGGCAGGCAGCTTGTCCCAGAACATGCCCATGCCTGGCCCTTTTGATCTGAGAGACACATCCAATCTAGGACACAGGTGGGTCATATGGCTACGTGACTTTGAATTTTACGCTGGGGCAATAGGCCTCACGGATGATGCAAGACTTAAAAACACACTGTTCATGGTCGTTGGCCCAGCTGTCAGAGACATAGCCGGTGAACTACTAAATGTAGACACAGTGACATTCGGGGAACTTCATGGCAAACTATCAGAATACTTTGCCCCCCACACCAACATAGACTACGAGCGTCACATATTCCATACCACAAGGCAAGAAAAAGGGGAATCAATGGACAATTTCTTGATGCGCCTCCGCATCAAGTTAAAATATTGCGGGTTCCACATATACTCAAACAAAGAGGCGTTGAGATCGCGGGTAATTGCAGGGTGCATATCATAACCTTTCAGAAAACAACTGCTTCAAAAGCAAAGGTCGCTGGAGTAAATACTCGCATTAGCCAGAAAGGAGGCAGCGGTAGAATCACAATTGGACAGCCTGGGAAAAGTCACCATCCAGCAGCCGACACCAAACACGGACATGATTAATAAGCTATATAGCGCCCCCACACAAGGCGGAAAATGTGTGGACGCCACCTGCTATCGCTGTGGATACGAATATCCCCACACTGGTGAATACCCCGCAGTAGGACAACAATGCGCCGCATGCGGCGGAATGGACCACTATAGAGCGGTCTGCAAGAACGTGCCAGGACCCGCACCCAGCAGACAGAGATATCAGGAAAGACGGAGGAGTTCACGCCTTAGCCCACCAGCCAACAGGGGAGAAGGTGAACAGGAGGGACCGAGAAGGGAAGACAGAGCCCGAAGGAGCTCATGCACACGTGATGACAAGAGGCCATCAGAAGGCTCCAGAAGGTCCCAGAGAAGGAGATTTGTCAGATACATCGAGATGCGATCCCCATCCAGCAGTGCATCTCAGTCATCGGAAGAAGACCAGAGGAAGAAAGGATACATGTGGGCTCTCAACAACACCACGGCCACCCAGCACAGCCCCACCCTCACACTACAGGTCAACAACACACCACTAGAATTCCTCATTGACACGGGGCGACAGTCAACATCATAACGAACAAGCATAAAACTCCCTCATCAGTTCAACCGAGATCCGCAAGTCCACCGTAGACATCTATCCCTGCCGAGCGACGACCCCGCTACCCTGTAAAGGCACAATCTCAGCATGGTGTGTACACAAATCTCACGCCGCAAAGATCCCGCTACACATTTTGAAGACGGAAGCCAACAGCAGCAGCATACTAAGCTTTAAGGCAGGGGTAGAAATGGGACTGGTCCACATACTTTACCAATTTATGGCCCACAAATACTTCGCCCAGCCTGACGTCATAGAACAAGCTTTTCCAAATCTCTTCAAAGTCCTAGGGAAGCTGAAAAATAGGAAGGTACAACTCCACATCAACCCAGAAATCCCTCCGATTGCCCAGCACTACCGCGGCATACGCGTCAATATACAACAACAAGTAGAAGAAGTGCTAGACAAGCTCAACAAGCTCAATGTCATCAAACCCATCTCTGGACCAACACCTTGGGTATCACCCATAGTCCCGGTCCCCAAGAAATCCCCTGACGGGTCAATACGCCTGTGCGTAGACATGAGAAGGGCAAACATAGCGATTGAGAGGGAAAGGCGTCAAGCGCCCATGATCACAGACATGATCCACCTTCTCCACGGAGCACAAGTCTTCTCCAAGCTGGACCTAACAAAAGGGTACCATCAAATCGAAATAGCCCCTGAATCAAGGTACATAACAACCTTTGTAACCCATCTAGGACTGTATAAGAGACTCAGTTTCGGCATTTCATCGGCCGCCGAGATCTTTCAAGAAGAAATCCATCGAGTGATCAGACACGTGCCCAATTGCTTAAATTACTCGGATGACGTCCTAATCTTCAGAAAAACCAAGGAGGAACACAACACTGCTCTACACAGATTGTGTGCGGCGCTAGAAGCAGCTGGACTTACACTCAACAAAGCAAAATGTGAATTCGGAAAAGGCTCCCTACGCTTCTTCAGACACATCTTCTCCAACAAAGGCATGCGGTCGGACCCAGACAAGGTAGCTGCCCTCAACTCGGCTTCGCCCGCCACAACCGCAACAGAACTGCGATCTTGTCTCGGTTTGGCCAGCTACTGCTCGAGGTATTTAAAGGAATATGTCACGGTCAGCAACCCACTACACCTACTAACGCGAAAGGATCAACCGTACGTCTGGTCTGACGACCGCCAAAAGGCGTTTGAAGCAATATGCAATGCCATCGCGAAAGCAGAAGTCATGGCCTACTTTGATGCCAAGAGAGACACAGAGGTAATAGTTGACGCCAGCCCTGTCGGGCTAGGAGCCATCCTCACGCAAAGGGACCCCGGGGTACCCACAAACCTTTAATAGTAACACCAGTAGAAGCCTCACCCCTACAGAACAAGCATACTCCCAAGCTAAAAAGGAAAGCCTGGCGGTGGTATGGGCTTGTGAGTAATTTCATCTATTTCTGTATGGGAAAGAGTTCACAATCACGACAGACCATCAAGCCCTGCTCACAATATACGGAGACCCCAAGGCGGGAATGCCCCGCGGATAGCCAGGTGGGGTTTGTGTCTGCAAGACTACAAATTTGTCATCAAACACTGCCCCAGCAAAGAGGACAACCTGGCAGACTACCTGTTTCGTCACCCGACGGGTCCAGCGAGTACCCAGCCGTCCATAGCGGACTTGTACATTAATTACGTAGTACATCACCTACAACCCATGCCAGTGGGGTGGGCAGACATCATCACACAGTCAGAACAAGACCTGACTCTCCGGATCGTCCGACACTGCATACAGACAGATAGGAGAGCACACATGAAACAGCAGGCCAGACAGGCACCGGAGGCAGTGCAAGAGGACATCAAATGGACAGACCACGTCCGAGATGAACTCTCCATTGTAGATGAGCACGTAGTATTAAAGGGTTGCAAGATGCTCATCCCGGAAGCCCTGCGAGAAACAAACAGTACACACGGCGCATGAAAGCCACCGAGGGGTAGTCGCCACAAAGCGGCTACTTAGACAGAAGGTATGGTTCCTGAGGCTCAATGCCATGGTGGAAGAAATAGTGGGGAAATGCCCGATGTGTGAGCAAATAGCACCACCACCACACCCGAACCCGCTCCAGATGTCACCCTTACCAGCATAAGTATGGGAGGAACTAGCAGTATACTTCTTTGGGCCGCTACGAGACGGCACCTACGTGCTAGTGCTAATAGACGAACACTCGCAATTCCCGGAAGCGCAAATCGTGGATAGCACAGCCGCATCAAGCGTCATCCCGGCCCTGGGCCGCATGTTGTCCACCTACGGAATCCCAAGACTGATAAAATCAGACAACAGGGCGCCTTTCATGAGTCAGGACTTTGAGAACTTCTCCAGATACATGGGTTTTCAACACCGAAAAATAACACCCCGATGGCCACAGGCAAATGGCATCGTTGAGAGATTCATGGCCAACGTCAAAAGAACACTACAAATAGCCGCCATCCTCAACAAGCCGTTCGAACAGGCTCCCTACCAATTTCTGAGGGATTACAGGCCCACCCCCCCATAGCACGTCTGGAATATCCCTGGCCGACCTGATGTTTAGAAGATCAATCAGAACGTAGATACCAGAAGAACCCAACGCAGGAGCCGCCACACCACTAGAACAGGAGGCCAAAGAAAAAGATGACGACGCGAAGGCCAAAATGAAAGCCACGGCCGATCATAAGAGGCCAGCTTGGGAGTCAACGGTGGAACTAGGAGACCAGGTGTGGATGCGCCAACCAAAACAACGGAAAGAGGATGCCACATTTGCAAGGGAACCACTGACCGTGACACAAAAGAAAGGAACAATGATCATGGCACAGGGAGAGGATCAATCCTCTGTAACTCGCAACGTCTCACACTTCAAGCACATGATGACTCGCCCCGAAGACACATGGGACAGGGACACACCCCGTGTGGAGGAAAGACAACTAGACGAACCCTACTTGGGGGACAGCGAAGCCTCGGAGGGTGAAGACAGCCAGGCAAACCACCTTGAGACCTGGGCGACTCCTCGCAGCACAAGGAGACCACAGAGGAGTTGCATAAAACCTCACAGACTTATTGAAGAGATGGAGTGAGGAGAGGTAAGGACCTGGTACTTTAAAAAGGGGGGAGATGTCAGGTCGTCTCCCGCACTGGGATTAGCCAGCCCACATCGTTATGTGGGCGGACCGCCGTTGCGGTCCTTCTCGTGAAGGAAGGGAAATGAAGATGGGGTTAGGGAGGGGGCGAGGGAAGTTCCGACAGTTACTGCCATGTTAAAATAAAGGCAGGTTTTGTGCAGCCCCGGCTCCCGTGAGATCATTGCTGAAGGTGGTTCTGGCTCCGCACAAAACCCAACAGTGTGCACCCCTTCCCCACTTGCAAGCAGCTATCTAAGTCTGCGGTATGCAGCCGAGGCCCCGGAGTGGTCCCAGGCCGACCTGGCAGTGGGTATGACAGAGCTCCGCATTGGAGCTATGAAAGAAAAGAAGGGGAAAAGATTGCACAATCACTGATGATACAGGCCATGCTGCCAGAACTCTATTGTGCTGGCAGCCCCTCCTGCTGTGATCCCGGGCCAAAGGCAGTGCATTTCAAATACGACAGTTATTGGAGCTGGAGACAGTCAGAAGGTCTATGGCAAGCTGTGCTCCTGCAGATTGGCAGCATGCTTTATATGGTGCCACTAGCTGACAATGATGTCAGTTGGTAGTTGACGTTTCATCCTCCGAAGGGTAATAAAGTTTCTCTCAAAAGTGGAGGATCTGTCATCATGCCACCAACCCCCGACGGTCACCCTCATTCACTATATGTTTTATGTTTGCAGCTGCCTAAGTCCCAATGTATGTGCTGAGTGTTTGGTCCCACAAATCCCAAGTGGTCCGAGTATTGCTGTCATTAACTGTTGATTCATTTATGTCCAGTGATACTTTTATTTTGTTGTGAAAAAGGAGGAGTGGGGTGTGCTCCCCCTTAAGAAATAGAGGGCCCCTGCTAAGGGCTCGTGCTGATGTCACGTGTCTATGCACCATGTGACAAAGTCAATAAAAGAGACAAGCAGTTTCCCTCTCGCCAGTCAATTCCACCAGACTCCTGCCTGATGTGTGTTTCTTGCAGGGCTGTGCCAGCGTGGCTTCCCAGAGAGAGGGCCTGCCCACAGAGCCCTCCATGACAGCAGGGCCCCTGTGAGGCAAGTCTGCTCCCTACTCATATACCCAGGCAGAGCCCATGCAGGGCAACTCTGCCTTCTCTGCATCTGTGCCCTACAGAGCCCCTGCCTGGCAACTCTGTCAATGTGGCCTGGGTGCCCCAAGGCCATGGTCCAGTCGCAGTAACCACGACTGCTCTGAAGGTCTGTGTGAGCACGGCCCAAAAGGAGACCACTGTAACTTGGGCGTGGTGGCTTGGTGGCCCCAGTGAACCCTTGGGCTGGCCTGTGTGCCGTGAGCCAGCCAACAACTGTCAGTTGGAGTAAGTGTGCTGGTTGCCACCAGTGATGGTCGGACTGGCCTGCATGACAACAGGGCCAGTCATAACAGATAGCTCACATCTTGTGACACTAAAAAGGGGCGATAAGGGCCTCATCCGGGGTTGAGTTGTCAGAAACAATTCACCTTGTTGGGGTGTGTCTGAAAATACACATGTCCTTACCTCCTTGATGATATGGTATTGAAACAAGGGGGTGCTGCATGGTAAAGGATCGGCTCCCACCTCATGAGGCATGCGGCTAATGCCCTGTGGGTAAACAATTATTGCAATGCGTGCAGTCATGCCAAGAATGCTCAGGGCCCAGGTTCAGTGCTTGCAAGTTTCAAAACACAAATGGTCTATAGTAGGAGGTGCAGTGTCAGGAGAGAAATTATTGCGTAACATGCAACTGCTCCTGTCTGCACTATGAAAAGGATTTTTGAGCGGGCCCAAGAGCATGTGATACCGTGGTGTTGGGCACATATGTGCAAGCACCCAGTCTATGTTTTTATTTCAATTAATGCTGCTGTGCAATTTGCTCCGGTCCGGTCCCATATGAGATATTTACCCTCAAGCAAGGAAGAACTTGGACGGGACATGGGAGTAAAAGACAGTGGGCCTCATTCCGAATTTGGTGGTAATTCTGCCAAATTACTGCAAAGATCAGTTACCACCACTTGACACTCATGGGTTTGCTACAGGATTACAAGTGGTGGTAAGATGGTGTTAGTGCCCATTTTAGTCCACAAGACTCCAGGGTTTTTTGACAGAATTACTGCAAGCGGTAATACCACTGCTCTAATTCTGCCGATTTCTGGCTTAAAGGTGAAGAGTTTACCTCCAGTAGGCATATCCTCCACTTCAAAGTCAAACTTGGGATTTGGCTGAGTGGTAAAACTGCATTACTTCTGTTGCCACCAAGAAAAGTGGAGGTAACTGAGTTACCACCTCTTTTTTACCGCTCTGCCAAGCTTGGAATAAGGCCTAGTGTCTGTGGAAAAAAAGCAGCCTAAAGTTCAAACAAAGGTGATCAGAGATCCTCCCAGCCGAAGTAGAAATACAAGAGCCAGGCTGGTGCACAGCATTGGGGGTGAGCACTGGCTTATATCAAATTATATTTATTGCTGAATTATTCTGATGATTTTCAAACGTGTACAGTGATCCACTTGTCCTCCCAGTTTATCAGAAAGTTTATGAATGATTAAAGACACCACTGCTTCTACTTCGGCAGACTACCTGAAATCCCCCTTTCCAGCCACCCATCGAAACCACTAAGCAAAACGTTACTTAACTGTAGCTACATTTCTCCAGAATTGGTATCTTTCATAGCATCACAAGCTGTTGAATATTCCCCATCGTCATTGTGGGAATCCTCGATAGCGAAAACTGCACTCACTTCATAGTGCAGTCATTTCAGATGTTCTCTCTTCAGAGAATCTTGATTCAACGTCAGAGCTGCTATTTCCTTTTGTTCGTTGGCATGGAAGACGCCTACTTTCACATCCTCATTCATCCCAAACACAGGAAGTACCTCCTCTTTGTGATAGCGTGTCAACATGTCCAATTGAAAGAGCTAAAATCTTTCATGCTTCAACTGAAAGGGAAAACTGTGAAAATCTTCGTGGAAAATACAACAAAGATTTTTAATATCTGAAAGCAGGGTCACAAATTCTATCCATGGAACCACAGAACTTGTGGAAATGGGCTCTGCAGCAAGGGATGTTACTGACAGCATTCCACTTACTTGGAGTCAGCAACACAATAGTCGACTCACTAAGCAGGCTGACGGTGGCCTGGCATGCGTGGACATTCAAACAAGATCAAGTGGGCTTCATAGTTAAAACCAAGGAGAAAAGATCAACATGTTTTGTCACTTCAAGTGCAACTGGTTTGTCAGCAAGTTCCCGCAACTGTGCACACTGGGAGCGCATTCACAGTCCCTTGGGAGATCAAGTTTTTTTATGCATTCCCGTCTCTTCCTCTAATCTAAAAGGTCCTGCGCGCAGTGGGTCTGTAGCAGTGCACACTGTTACCCATTCCATCAATATGGGTGAGGCAGTACTGGTTCTCTGAGGTGTTGACTCTTTCCCAAGCACAGCCAAACCCTATTCAGCCAACCTACGACATGCTGTCCAGAGAGGGAGGCAAGATTCTCCATCATGATCAAGAATATGTTCCATTATTAAATGCTACAAAAAAAGTGGAAGGAATTCAGTGTTGGTGCAACAGCCAAGGCACTCACCCTTTTTGCTTTCTTCCTCATGAAATACTTCTTTATCGGCTGCATCTGGCCAAGGGAGGTCTAGCCTTCTCGCCTGCCTATGACCACTTGGCCGACCATCTGATGCTACACTTGGACAGCCAGAACACCGTCCTTATGATCTTAAAGATTAATAGAAGAATGCATGAGGGGCTTTTTTGAGATGTTACCTCCAGATCAGAAGATCACTCATGTGTTGGAGCTGAATGCGCTTCTAGTCAAACTTATGGGTCAACCATTTCAGACTGTATGCAAGACGAACACTACATTTGTTTCTTGGAAAACAGCGTTATACATGGCAATCCCCTCGATGGGTTGGGGATCTTGAAGCCCTTTTGGTACAAAAGCCCTATCTAAAATTTCAAGAGTACATGGTGCTCCACAGGACAAACACTAAATTCATGCTAAAAGTCCCTTCTTTTCCCTTGGAAGAACCTCTAGTATTACCAACTTTCTTCAGTAAACTTACCACACCAGTGGTACATTTGCTACATTCATTGGATTTTAAAAGAAAGCTGAAATACTACATGAAGCACACCAGTGCTTTTGCCTTTCTAAACAAATTGTCCTTGTTTCTGGACCGAACAGTACTGGCAAAGAAGTATTAAAAGCAATAGAAAGACCTACGCTGTTTAGTCTTCAGTGTGGGTTGCACACCCTAATATCCACTATGTGGTTGTAGTCTTTTGTTCAATAATTCCCATTACGTTTAGATTTCTGCACATCGTCCTTTTTATGAAGAATAATTCATGATTCTTTTGATTCTCAAGTATTTATAAAGTATAATTTTCAAAAATTAAGTGCAGATGCAAATCGTACCAATGCATTTTGAACTAATCATAGTCCTTCATCAGGGCCTATTAATTCTCATCTGATCCATATCTAAATAGTTGCAAATTGTAATCATCATTAAATACAACCCCAAATGTGATTCATCATCCAATCATAGGAATTGATATTTCGTTAGAACAAAGCAATCTTGTATATACCATATCATAACAATTCTATCCACCATTGTTAAAAAATACATCAGGCCAGAAGACATACGGGCAACCACAACATGCAGAGAATTGAAAAACATAGAAGAAACAGTAATCAGAACAAGGCATAATGACACAATTATCTTATTCATACTTTTTATTCACTGATATCGTGGGCATCTATTCTCTGAATTGAGGTATCATTTAGAACCACATCCATCAGTCTACATGTGTAATTATTGTCCCAGGTGGTTGCCTATCTTGGTAATAACTGTGCGTTATAACCTCTTTTTAACTGGCTTGGTGGAGACTGACACCCTTATTGATTGGTGGAGACCCTTATAGATCTGTAGGTGTCCCCATGCTTAGAAAGCGGGATGAGTATAGATGCTCGCTCGGTGCGAAATCAATGCCATGCTGACTGACCTGTATTCGCTCAACAAAGCAGGGCGGAGTTCTGCCAAGATTCTGTAAAAATATAGTAGATAAGTCGGGGGTTCTCTTCTAATCATTATGCCACTAGCCTGGCTAAGTCTAAATTCTACTTACCACTAATATGTGTAGCGTGCTCTAATCTCGTGCAGAGATTGTGTGGCTCCGCTCGAAGGGGATTTGAAAGTTGTAGCGCGGATGCCGCAGCTAAAGTCAACTTACTGGTAGTCATGGTAACGATCACGTGTGAATCTAAGATGGAGTCCCGTGTTGCTTTCATCAAGATCAATAAGCCGGCCATCTTGGAGTGGATACTGTGTTCAGTACCAAAGCTAGTAACATAACTAATTATCAAACCATAAGATCGCTGGTGGAATCCATTAGTGATCATATGAGTGTCAAAATTAAAACTGGTACCGTGTTGTTGCTCACGACGTAGGGTGAATGTAGAATCTGTATATTTATTCTGAAATAGCAGCATTTGCAAGCATATCATTCGAGGAGTTGCAATATATAGTCATGATGAACTCAACGTCCGAAATGCATTGGCACGATTTGTACCTGCCCTTAGTTTTTGAAAATTAAACTTTATAAATACTTGAGAACCAAAAGAATCATGAATTATTCTTCATAAAAAGGACGATGTGGAGATATCTAAATGTAATGGGAAAGATTGAACAAAAGACTACAATCACATAGCGGATATTAGGTTGTGCAACCCACACAGTAGGCTAAGCAGCCTAGGTCTTTCTATTGCTTTCACTTTGGTGTGCCCTGCACAGAGGCACACATTAGTGGGTCTGCACCACACTCACAAACATTTTGAATGAAAGAAAAGGATATCTAAGAAATTTGAAAAACGTATTAATTCAAAGCAGTGCCAGCCCACAGCACTTACCAAAGGAGTATTAAAAGCCAGCTTCACCAGATGGTTGTTGGCCTACACCAAAGCGAGTGCCAGTTCCAGTTAACAGCACTCCTCCCCCTCCAGATCTGGACATGGATGATGATGAAGGAGACAAACATGTGCTACTTCACACAAGCACCTGCTCTGCAGCAGAGCAAAAGAGTTGGCTTTTGTCATGGCAAAGGCAGCAGGCAACTTCCTGGAAAGCCAAGGGTACACACTACAAGATCTGTGTCATTCACCAAGGCCCTCTTGACAGGGTTGCTCCTTAAAGTTATTTGCAGTGCAGCTACATGGAAAGCCCTGCACACCGTTACAAGATTTTATTATGTGAATAAGACGGCAGAGGAGAATGTGGTCGGGAAAGCGGTCCTGTGCAGACTGTTCGCCTAGGATTAGTCCCTTTTCTCTTCTGTTGCTTCCTCCTCCATCTCTAAGGAATGTATTAACTGCTTTGTAATCTACTGAGCAGCATGTGAAGCATGTGCATCTATGAAAGGTAGCAAAGGAAAATGTCATTTACCTATAACTGCGGCACTCCAACATTGGTATCTTTCATAGATTCACGTGCAAACCTCCCAGCTACCCCACATGAGGCCCGATTTTGGGCACTACTGTATATTACAAGAATCTGAAGATGGCCTCCTGAGGTGGAGCTGAAGGGGAGGATGCCTGTTGGCTGAAGGGGTAATGACCCAAAATGAGTCTTATAGAACAGTAAAGTGAGTGGTGTTTTCTAGTTATGTATACTTTTAAATGCTTACATAATGTACACGGATTCTGAGCCTGACCATGGGCAATATTTAACAGCAAGGGCATGCATGAAACATCCAATGCTGGAGAAACTAAAATACCTTGCCTCCAAGGCAAAGACCACAAAGTTACAGGTAATCATAAGCTAGTACTCTAGAACGCTCCAGTTACAACAGAAACCAAAGGTGGACGGGACAGGAATATTTAGGTGACAGGAAGAAAATGTGTTGTAATTGTCCCAATTAAACAATAACCAAAATGTGAAATATACAGTACCTTTAACATCTCTGATTGCTTCATCCCAGCTTGCATTTGCCTTGACTGTACGCTTATTTTCCTGCATGGCAACTTTTGCCCTACTGAGCACATGCTCGATTGAAGAAGCATGTGGTTGTACAATAGATGCAGTTGGCAAAGCAATGAAAGAAGAGGTTTGTACTTGACTGGTAGCATATGCCGCCAGCAGCTCCTGTTGGGCTGGCACAATTTTCAGTAACTGTTCCATTTTACAGAAAGGATTGATTAATGTCTTGCAGTCATCACAAGAATCTACAGCGGGGAATGCAGGTGTACTTGGTTGCAGCAAGGATGGCGTCATATTGTCGTATAATGGATCTGTGGTGGAAAATGGTGATTTTACCTTCTGCACATCAGACATTAGAGTATTAGGCACTGATACAGACTGTCCAGTACTTTGAGGAACAGCTGGGCCAATTGTCTCATTACCCAGAGATGTAAGGGTATGGTCCGAAGAGGTCTCTAAGCTGTTGAGCACTGATTTGTATCCCTGTTGGGCAATGGAAGGCCTGTGTTGGGCATGGTGGTATAAGGCAGAGGGTGGGGTGATTTGAATATGTTTATCTGAATCCGTCCTAGATACATCATTCATGGGGTGGAAGATGGAGCATTGTTCCAGAAGGTTGATGTTGGAACAAGCCTCTGTGATGGAAGCTTTACTTACAGAAAGGAGATTGGAGAAGGCGGGAATAGTGCTGTGCAAGCTGGCTGATGATTGGTCAGTCGTGCCAACCATCCCCACAGATGCAGGTAAATCATTGTACTGCGGCATCCTGACCAAAGAAGCTGGCGGTGGCAGTATGGTACTGTGCAGAGACGCGGCTGGTGTCTCTGGCCCACCTGTCTGGGGGCATTTACTAGGGCTACACACCTTGCTTGCCAACTCAGTTGCGCAAAATGACACATTGCTAGCTAGCTGAGAGGTGTCCATTAGGAGTTGTTTGCTAGCAACTAAATGAAAAGGCAATGTCTCCTGAACTTGAGATGGATTAAAAGTTGAAGCAGTAGACATGGGGGATAAAACCACACAGCTCCCAGTGTGAGGTTTGTTCCCCTGGATGCCACCTTCGAGGGTGGAAATGTGACTCGCAGCAGCAGCCCACTGCTTTGATACAGAGATACGTGCATTACCACAATTCACTTTCTCTGCCTTGCGGGCATAATATTCATGAGGGTGGAAAGCAGGTTTCATGTCGCTTAATGTCTGCACATCTCTAAACGCGTGGGGGAAGGCATGTGCTCCATCCCTGGAGTTTGCAGCTGCACTAAGTGTTGCTTTGGGGGAGTTCCTCAGCACCATCAGGGCCTCAGCTGCTTCAAGGTGTAGCTGCTCATCTGTAAATGGAGAAAAGACCAGATACCGCTGGGCCCAAGGCAGGGGAAAGGATTCTGGCGGTAGCTAAAAAAACAAAAGCACATGTTATCCCAGGCTTATCTGTGATTTCATTCTGGGGAACAAAATAAACATATTATAAAAAAAGAGTTTGGAAGTGGGCTATATTTTTGGTTAAAAAAAAAACTTTACAAAGAAGTAAAAAGCCGAATTGCGTATAGTATCCATGGAAGATAAAAGGTGTACATACAAGAGATTAAAACCTCGGTAAATACATTTCCCTTTTCATAGCACACTACTTAAAAACGATAAGATCCACGTTATAAATACAATAAAAATATTATTCAAAATATTCCCAAAAAACAGCTGAAATAAATACAATCAAGTTGAGGGCTTTGAAACACAATTATCTTGATGTATAAGCGCCTTAGAAATGCCCAATAAAATAAATAAAATAGTCAAGTGCAAAGTTTTCAAGAAAGCCGCTATAGCTAGACCATCCTTGATGTTATTTGTGCCCAGTCATCGTCTCCAGAGACTTTCCTCGTCCTGCCAGTTTATTGTCCGTAACAATTTGTCCAAATAGACAGATCTCCAATCTTTCAAACCAGTACAATGTAGCAATATATGTTTAATAGTTAATATTACTTTAATCTTACAAAACCTGCACATCGTAATATCCGAGGTATTCATCCCCTTCCTTAAGAGAATGGGGGTCATTCCGAGTCTGGAGGTAAGGCACAAACCATGCCGGTATTGATTTACCGGCATGGTTTTCTGCTCCATGCCATTCCGACCCCTCAGACCGTAAATTACGGCACCGTAAACTACAATGCCGTAATTTACGGTCTTGGGTCGCGCACGCGCACCACCATGGCGAAATTAACGCCATGGCGTAAACCGGAGCTGATTCCAAGTAAGGACCACACGTAAATTACGTCCTCCTCAAGGCCGTAAAGTACCTTACCGGCATGGAGTACATAAAGGTATCTCAGAGAAGGAGTAAAGAACCCTGAGCAGTGGGACCCAGAGCCACAGGTGCACACATGCAACACAGACGGAGGCCAGGAGTCTGGCATAGTAGAAAAGGAACACACCCACACACCACCACCCTCCCACACCAAGATGACACCAATTGAACAATCAAGTCCACAACCACACAAACCCCTGCAACAACACCAGGCACCCCCACTGAGGAGACACAGGGGTAGAAGGAGGGGGGAGACAGGCCCTGCATGCAGCATCAGTGCATCCTCCGTTACCACCCCTGCAGCCCCCATGCACACGTAGCATGACTTGACGCTCTAGGAGAAGGCCTACCAGACAGACACCCCTGACCACCTAGACTGTGACACCGTCACCACCATATTGCGGCACAGACACAAGACAAGCGAGCACCATACAAATGTACAGTGCCAACCCGGCACAAGTGATGGTGTTGCCTGTGCCCCACACCCATGCCAAAGGCACCCACCAGCACACAGTGGCATGTCACAACCGTCCATTATGCGGCCACATATCCAAGTGCCCTTACACCCCCCCAAACACATCCCCAAACACACAAGGGTCCACCGATCCCCAACATGGATCACCCATGAGACACACAACAGTAAAGCTGGACCAAAAGCAAATGGAGGCATGGCAAATGACAATGTTGCCCCTGACAGCACCCACCGGTCGTATGTGGACCAGCTTGGCATGCACGTTGCCGACATCAACTGCAAACAATACCACTCCCCCTACGTGCAGATGGAATGCAACACTACCAAGAACCGCACACATGGGTGGGCCCGACACCAAACAACTACACATGACTCAAAGGGCCTGCTGAAATGACATGATATGATATGAAATGGCATTTGGAACGCGCCCATACACAAGTGTCTCAAGGCGCGACGAGGCAGGGAGGGGGGAACAATGGGAAGACAGACAACGATCCCACCAGGACAGGTGTCACACAGACCGTGCAAGTGCAGGGGTAGTGAGAATGGAAAAAGTGCAAGTGCAAGGGGACGGGGGAAGTGCAGTACAAAGTAAGTCGAATATCCAAAAATAAATTAATAGGGCCAGCTGGTGGCAAGTGCAAGGTAAGTGCAGACAAGTGCTGGGAAGGCGGGCTGCAGGGATAGAGAGACAGACCCGCAGTGCAGGGGTTGCCAGGGAGGCAGTGCAAGTGGAGAGTGGCTGGGCCCAGGGCCGAGGTCGGCGAGAGTGGCCCAGATCGAGATCCTGTGCAGTTTCAGCGAAGAATTCAGCAGGGGAGAGGGAGAGAGAAAGCAGAAGCAAAGAGGAAGGCCATGAGGTGCTTCCGGAACCAGAGATGGTTCTCCTCAAATATCAGGGATGCAGGAAGGCTGTTCCAGAGGGAGGCCCCTGCCGCGGAGAGAGATCTACCCCCAGCTCGTTGCTCTGAGAAGCGGCTGACCCTGAGTGAGTCGGAGACAGATGAGCAAAGGTCTTGGGAAGGAAGACATTCAGGAAGAGAGAGAAGAAGGTATTCATGCCCCAGGCCCCAGAAGGCCTTGTGGACAATGCATAGTGTTTTGAACTTAAGGGAAGGAGGGAGTGGGTGTGCCGATGAGGAGAATCTCAGTCTTACTAGCATTAAGGCAGTGTTCATTGGCTGCACACCATTCCTGGATATCAGACAGACAGTCAGAGATGAGGGAAGGAGAGGAGGACGCCGAGGGTAGGCCGAAAATTTGCCGGGTATCGTCCGCATAGCGCTGAAAGTTTGGGCAGAGGGTGGCGATGCGGTGGCCAAGGAGGGCCAAATACTGGTTGAACAGCCAGGGAGGGAGATTAGATCCCAGGGAAACACCACAGGTGGAGGAAAAGATGTCAGAGAGGAGGGCCCCAATTTGGACCTGGGAGGGTCGATTGAAAAGGAAAGAGGTCAGCACGCTACCGCGCCACATGGCCCAACATGCAGGATGACCTGTCTGGCTGTCTGTTGAGTCGTCTGACTGTGTCATGCAAGTGCACTGGTGCCACAGGGTGGTTGCCTGCATGAACCAACTGCGTAGAAAAGATGGAGCCATTGTACGTTGTTCACCCTGACAACAAACCTGCCAAAGAACCAGGGCAACGGCACATATGAACATATTTTCACTTTGCCAGAATAAGGCACCCACATCACACTACATCCACACCAACTGACAAGGGATAGGCACACTACACCAGCACCACTCATTGGCGGACACCACAACCGCAAGTGCATATCCGAGGGCACACTGCACATTCACATTGCGGCATCCCCCAGCCTGGCACCACATTGGAGACCCACACCTGGAAGTGGAATTCACGGAGGACAGTAGGGGTACGATATCACGTCACCGGCATGGCACCCCCATAGGAGTGTTGGGAATCACCATAGAATGGATCAGAGCTGGATGATGGACATGATCCACAGCCAAATGAGAATGTACACAGTACACAGCACCAGAATGATCCGACATCAGAACAGCAGCATGCGACAAAGGAACATGTACCCCAAGATGTCCACACCACCGTTCATGGACCATCATGTAGACACGACACCCCACAGCATTACATTGCATCGGACACATATTTGTGTCCCTGATCGTGCCGTATATATATATGTACATGTACATATGGCCATCATCGAAAGCCTACCATGACAGCCAAGTGCTGTTCACCACCATGACAGTCCACACACCCACCTCATTTTGCGACACATGCAGCTATTGGTGGATGTACCCTAACAGCAAGCCACATGACCCCAGTCATGAACCCCCTGAACAGACCCATGGGGCAACCAGACCATGGCCATACCCGTGCATGCGTGTAGATGCAGCAGTCACCAGGTTTGCGTGATGCACATATGTGCCCGCGAACCAGGACTGGTGGCTGACCCCTCCACTGATATCTGGTGTCGAATGGGCCCATGCCATATGTGCAGGTGGACAAAAAGTGCAATGAAGAATGTCCACAATGGTTCAACTTTGCAACACCAATTGTGTATTGAGATAACAAGAAATGAAAATAAAAGTGCTTACTTCAGCAAATGCCCATGCCCCCTCCCCCCTCCACCCAACTCCAGAACACAACGCCACCCCCCTCCCCCCAACCCCAGAACACAACATCACCCCCCTCCCCCCAACTCCAGAACACAACGCCACCCCCCTCTCCCCTCCCCCCAACTCCCGAGCAGTCGTCCCATGTAGGATCTTGGGACCACATGTGGCAGGAATGGCTAATGTCCCTTGGAGCCCTTGTCTGGGGGTGGCAAATCCCGTTTGCGCAAGGAACGCCGGAGGCGTCTCTCCAGGCTGCCTTGCGTGGCCTCACTTGTCTCGGACGTGCCCTCCTGCTGCGGCTCCGTATTTTGACTCCCTGCCTCAAGGGCATTAGCAATGCGGTTCAGGACATGGCATAGCCGGGTTGTATTGTCCGTCAGGGAGTCGCACAATCTGGTGGTGCAGTCGTTGAGGGACTGGCGCATTTGATCGAGTTCCTCATGCAGTCCAGCCCTGGTCTGGCGATTATCCTCAATGTAGTTCCCTATGAGATCGCTCAATTGCTGGACTCTGAACTGGTCAGGTGAAGGGGGGCCATCGGATGATCTACTTGCACCAGCATGCTGTGCAGGGGGTTGTATGGGTGGACTGGGGGGGACGACGTCACACCCCAGCGGGTCAAGTTCAAGGCTGTGCACTGGTGATGTTGCATCCCCGGAGTCGCTGCATGACGCCAGTGTCACGGGGCATGGTTCCAGCATTTGCATGCTCTCCTGGTCGTCCTCCGACATGGGCCCCTGGATGGGTGGCGGGCTGGGCTCCCACTCATCTGGTGCGGTAGCGGCAGCCTCCCCTGAAATGCTAGATTGTGCTGAGGTAGGGGTCTGCTCGGCTGCTGCCACGGATGTTGTGTGGCTTGCTGGTCTGCCAGCTTCAAGTGGCCTTTCCGTAGGCTGAGGGGTGGTTTTCTTGGCTGCTGGCTTCGGCCTGGCCCTGCCAGTACCCGCGGAGGTGCTTGGCCGGCTTCCTTGGGGCTCTGTGCTGTCATGGTCTGTGCCTGTGGGGGTAGGAGAGAGGGACAACATTAGTGTATGTGCTATGTCCCATTTGCACACATGGTTGCATGGACATTTCAGTAATTCACGGGTTGTTCAGTTTGGGGGGTAGCTATGGCAGTGGTACATGTGCATGGTGAAGACATATACACATGTTTGGGAGTGATTCGTTGTCCCCTGTTCGTGTACATTTCGGCAGGTACTATGCCTACCATGCTGGACGGGGTGCATGATGGGCTGTGCAAGTCAGTCCAGTATGGTTGATGTGCGTTATGTACTCGCACTTGGGCCAGCATTAGGCGGCACTTGCCTCAGCATTTGTTGGATGGGGGGATGCGTTAGATGGGGGGAGGGCAACACGAGAGGGTGTCTTCGATGGCCCCTGGGTCAGTTTACATGATGCAATGGACATTGCCAGTGTGCACTGTCAACACTCACCTCCTTCTGCAGAAGTCGTTCCGCCGCACTCCATGGTCCCCACGCCCTCTATGGATTCCGTGCCAATAAGCTGCGCGCAGGTCTCCTCCCACGGCTCTAGTTGGACCTGTGTACTTGGCCCACCTCCCGTCTGCAGGGCCTGGCTGCGGTTGGTGGAGAGGAGGCCACGCACCCGCAGGTCGTCCCACCGCTTGCGGCAGTCCCTTGGGGTGCGGGGAGTGCTTCCAACAGCGCTCACCCTCTGTGCCAGTTCCGCCCAGATGGTCTTCTTGCGGAGGGTTGATTCGCTGCGCATGTCGCCGCTGAAAACTACATCAGCATGCTCTGCAAGGTGGTCTACCATGACCTGCAGTTCATCGGTGGAGAATTTCACCTTGCGGACGTGATCCGCTGCCCTTTTTGGTGCTTTCGGCATGTCCTGCGGTGCCTGGTCCGGTTCACGACTTTACTTTCCTCACAGGGCTGCTGGCAGCTGCGGATGGCAATGGATTGTGTTTTTAAAGATGGCCGCCTCTCTCCTTCCCGTTCCTGTGCGATGTCGTAATTTCCGGATCCGTTTTTCGGCGGAGACCGTAATTTACGGTTTCTGTAAATTACGGTCACCGTAATTTACGGTCACCGTTATGCACTGTCGCTAATGCTTACAGGGCGGTGTAGTACTTTACGTGTCGGTTGCATGCCGGTAGGGGTTTTTCAGGGGATTTTGCGGCAGGCCGCGCGGTCCTTTTCCGGCATGGCGGAAAGCGCGTGTCCGTGAGCTCGGAATGGGCCGTAATTTTCGGACTTCAACCAGCACGGTGTCATACTTTACGCCATGCCGGAAAATACAGTTACTTACCGGCATGACTCGGAATGAGGCCCAATGTCATTTGTCGGGAGGAGATTCCACCAGAATCTTAAGAAGATCAACCAATAGGAATAATTAGGAAACTGAAATAAAAAGGGTGCAATAGAGCCTCTCTTTTTATGTTCATGGGTCAAATGCTTTTATAGATAGGTATAATGAAGCTAGTCTGGCAGGAATTTGGAAATGTCCCCTTTGATACTATACTCCCAAATAACATAGTCAGTGCATTAGCCCAATTAGTCAGCCTCCAAGGTATTATTTACCAGCCCGTTTGGACCGGGAGTTCTAGAGCTCTTTGAGGCTTTGATGTTTTTCGAGACTCTGTCCCTATCCAGATGGAATGACCAACAGCTCTGGGTGGAAGTGGGCTACAAGGTGATCGCCAACCAAGTTCAAAATGGGGGAATGTAACAATGAGTTGTGCACAAGGACAGCCGATATACCGAACAATGGTGCCTTTCTCACAAATTGTCTTACACTGCTATTCCTGAAAGTAGGTGCGTTTTATAACACAACTAACAACCAAGCTTTTCAAAAGCACGAGGGGGAAAGGTGGAAGCCAATAGATAAAAAGAAAAACAGTAGACATGAAGTATAGAGAGGGAGAGAGAGATCTATATCCAAATGGAAATGCAATAAATACAGACAATGGTCAACCAAGACAGTAGTCAGAAAAGGGTAGGCACTTTAAAATAGGGTAAACATGGTGAACTAGAGGTGTGCACAGAATTGTCTCCCACTGTATCAGGGAAACATTCCTTCTAAGCAAATTACTATTAAAGTGTCTTTCTCAGTTAACTTATTTCTGAAGGATAAGCCGGGGTGAACGTCTATGCCTGGCTCCTAAGGTGCACACGCCCTCGCTGCTGCCCTGGCCGATTTCTGCAATCACTTCCTCGCCGCTGCTGCCTTCCCTTCCCCTCTGAAGCACTCTCTTGTGCACCATCTTCTCAAGCAACCCACTGTCAACCCCTACTACCCGGCTAACTATCGCCCAATCTCTATCACCCCTTTCCCTGGCAAACTCCTGGAAAAGTTAACCATCTCCCAGCTTAACCTCCACAGAGATTCTGTCAGTTGTCTCCATGACCATCAGTCTGGCTTCAGAGCAGCCAAAATCACGGAAATTGCTCTCTTGAACATCTTTGAAGACCTGCTCTAAAACCTTGATTCTAATCTCCCTTCTGTCCTCACCTTAATCAATTTCTCCTCTGCCTCTGACACAGTCAGCCATGCCATCCTGCTCAACCGCCTTCATGATAACCTTGGTATCACTCATCAGGCCCTGGCCTGGCTGACCTCTTTCCTCTCCAACCGACCCTCTGAGGTCCAACTTGGGTCCTTCCTCTCCTCTATCTCATGCTCCATGTGTGGTGTTCCCCAGGGGTCTAACCTCCCTCCCTGGCTTTTCAACCAATACCTGACACCCCTCTCCCACTGCATTGCTGCTCTCTGCTCCAACTTTCAGTGCTATGCTGATAACACTCAACTCATTTCCAGGCTCCCCTCTGCCACCTCATTTGCCTCTCTCATCTCTGTCTGCTCTTCGGCACTCCTTCACCGTCATTTCCTGTCACTCTCTGGCCGGCCTCCCTTGGCCTCATCCTAATCCCACCTGTGAGGCTAAGAACCTCTGGGTCATCTTCGACTCCAAGCTTTCTTTTTCCCCACACATCTCTGAAATCTCTAAAAAATGAAACTACCAGCTGCACTTCCTCAGAGGCATTCTTCCTTTCCTCTCCTTCCCCCAGAAGCTCACTGTCTCTAGATCTCTGGTTCTCTCGAGGCTGGACTACTGCAACAGCCTCTTTCTAAATCTGCCTGCTAGTACTCTCTGCAACTCATCCAGAACACGACTGCGAGACTTGTCCTTGGCCTCAAGCCAAGGGATCGTATCTCTCCAGCCCTGAAATCTCTTCTTTGGCTCCCAGTGGATGCAAAGATTAAGATAAAGACCCTTTGCATTGTCCACAAGGCCTTCTGGGGCATGGGTCCGCAATACATTCAACTCTCCCTTCGAAAATACCTTCCTACCAGAGCTCTTTGCTCCTCCACTTCCAACTCCCTCAGGGTCAGTCGGTTCTCCAAGCAACAAGTTGGTGGTAGATCTTTTTCTTCAGCTGAGGTCTCCCTCTGGAACCGCCTCCCTGCCTCTCTGAAACTTGAGGAGAACCATCTTCGGTTCCGGAAGCACCTCAATTCCTTCCTCTTTGCCTCTGCCTCCTCTCTTCCTCTCCCTTGCTGATCTGCCTGTTTTTCACGGGGCTCCTGGCTACCCTCTGAATTCGGGCCCGGTTCCCTGCCCACCCAGCTGCATACCTCCACTGCCTCCTGGCAATCCTTTCAATTAGGTCTGTATCTGCAACCGCACAGTCCCCTTAACAGCACTTCTCAGACACCCCTTGTCTGCGCTTAATTCTTGCACTTGCCACCTACTGGCTGCATTATCTGTAGTTCTTGATCACTGATCAGCACTTTCCACTCCTCCCTTCCCCCTTGCTCTTTCTCTGTTCCCTCTCCCCTGCATTTGCATGTTCTCAATGTCACTGGGCCTAGTAAGATCATTGTTTTTGTCCTCCCTTGTAGCCCTCCCTTGCCTCGTCACACTCTGAAACACTTGATTATGGGTGCGATATAAACCAAATATCATATCATATCATGGAAACAATAAAAGGCAGCAGGAATAGAGGGTAAGTGTCTTGTCAACCAGCCTATTATCAACAAACATGGCACACGAGACAATAGAGAGACAGGACAAAGGAAAGGTCAGAGAGTGCATGCTGGGGAAACCACCAGTCAACTCTTAGAGCCAAAGGTCCCAACCTATGCATGAGTGACTTCAGAGAAAGTGAGACAAAGTGCACAGGTGTCCCAGCAGTGAATCAGGCCCAACCACTCTAAAGACAGAGCATGAGTTTCCACCGCCAAGAAGGGCCTGTGACACCCTGTGCACAAAGAATCCTGCATTACCCGTCATACAAATAAGAGAGCTAAGGAGAGTGGGGGGAAAAAGAAAAAACAAATCAAACAAGTCCATCAGAGAAGCAGTTACCAGAAGAAGTAAAAGATCTAAACCAGGTGTCTGACTCGGAAAAAGGGCCATAGAGGAGTAGTGTTGGGGTGGAGACATCGTTGTGGCTGCATCACGCACCTGCAACCTAAATCTGCATGCACATTACAAGGGGAAGCCCCTGCATTACTGTGTTAATGCTGTGGTCCCTTCCCTGTTCAGTGGGAACTCCCATAAGTATGGGGAAAGGGAGATAGGACTTTGGAGTAGACAGTTTGCTGCTACGGTATAAATATAGCAATCAACACTTCTTTGGCAGGGTGTCTGAAGAAAAGGTGTGGCTAATTTACTCCACAATTTCCATTGCCACACCCGAGTTTCGTTTTTTTCGATATAGATTATAGGGTAAAAGTCCCACCAGAATGCATAAATGCTATCTGAAGAAGTAAGGGAACCCCCCATCTATATCCTACCCGCTGCTGTGTACCTGTTCTGTTATTACCTCTGAAAAGCGGTCAGTTATGCATCTGTACTGTTGTATACCTCTGTAAAGTGCTCCGTTGTGTATCTGTATTGTTGTATAACTCTGTAAAGCCCTTCATTGGTGAATAAATACAATAATAATAATAATAATAATAATAATAATAATAATAATAATAATAATAATAATAAAAGGGAACCTTTCCTTTTAACTTAAATGCATAGGGGGTGAGCTCCAGCACAACGAATTTGGGATCCAGCCCTCATAACCTGAATACAACCATGCTTGCAACAGCTTGCTGTCCAGGAAACCAGTGTTGCCAAACTCTACCTGCTCTGCCCACTAACTGGGACCCACGGTCACCCCCTCACAGTACAGCTAGTCATGGGGGTAGCTCTTATGCAGTGTGATCGCCTTGCAAAAGAATGATACCATGAGACAAGGGATGAATACCCCATATTACTTTCCCCACACATACAGGTCATAAATTGAGTGTCACATTGTGCACAATAATTGCAGTAATACGTAATATTGGTCACCAAGTACTTTGAAACTGGATTCCCAATGATACGGGCACTATATAAAACATGTTTTTTTTTTTTTTTAATCAATAACACCAGTACCTCAAGCATAGATGTCAGGAAGGGACTCTGCTGTTGGCTGGAAAATATCACCCCGTTATTCAAAGCACTGTCTTCCGTTTCCATTGAATCTGTATTTGAATTTGCTTTTTCAACTAAAGGGAAAAGGTAAGTATGAAATGCAAGCATTTTATTTTGCATGTTCTATTTTATTTATTTGATCGTTTGGCAGAAACTACCAGAAATGCTGTACAAAGGACAACAGTATAGCGGAAGCAGTCTCAAGGCACTTACAATGTTTGTATAGTTGAGAGTGAGCCAGTTGGTGAATAATACAAAGCTACATTGAATGCGAACGTTTGATAACAATGAAACATGCATAAATATGATAAGCATTGGTCCAAGGTTGACACAGGTCCAATAATCAATGGTAACGTATTGTAATCCCAGGTGTTCATCCTGGGTATCTTTATTGAATTTAGAAACTTTTGAATATCTCAACATACAAGTGGAATCCCAACAGACTCTCTCTCCCCTGTGTGTTAATATCTCATCCAGTCTATCTGGTTTAAAATTTGCCAAAGTCCTTTCCATGAAAGAAAAGGTATGTCTTAAAACTGTATTCCTACATGCTTTCCAATGAAGAAGCATAAGAAAACAAAGAGAGTTATGAAGCTTTAACCGGAATCGTACCAAATTATCGGCCTCATTTGTGCGCCCCGGCAGTCACTGCGACTTTGGGGGCGCACAAAATACCGACTACTGTTACTGCAGATCGGAGGTAGCAGGGGTGTCCTGCGCTCTCCTTGGGCAAGGTAACGGGAGTCGAGGGTTGCAGGGGTGTCCCCCGGTTACCATCGCTTTAACCTACATGTAAATGTTAGGAAAGATTTCGTAATTGTAGGTAATTTTCCTTCCATGTGGCAACCCCTAAACTTTTTGCTGTTGTTTTTCACCTTGTTCTTGACTTTGCCAGAGAAGTGCAGCCTTCTGCTGCACTCCTCTGGGCTTTCGCTCCTTTTCTTATGGGGAAACTGACATGCCCTTAAGACAGTCAGTACCGGGGAACGCTGTTTCCCGTAGTTTCTTTTATCATGTTGCGGCTTTAGTGCAACATGACACAAGAGGGCACTGTAAGCTAAGTTACAGCTCTCTTGGGTCTCTAGCCTTCTACAGGCCCTAGATACTCGTTTAGGATTGTATTTGATCGGTGCAAGTCATTCAGGGACTGGAATGGTGGCAGCGATCGTTTTGTGTATTTTGAGCTCCTTTTGGCGTTCTGAGCACATTTTTCGCGCTGAACCCAAAATGGTGGCCTGGCTCCCAAAATGGCCAGACCACGAGGCTCCTTTGTCCTGTCCACTGACCGTCTTGCTCCCTTCACCTTCCCCAGGTCGAGCGACCCGGGGCCTTCCTTATTTGGGCATGTACTTTCCCGCGAAACACGGATGCTTTCGCGGGCTTCTACATGTCTTTTGTGTGCCTCCAGGGTGTGGGCTGGGATGTCTGGTCCCAATACACATCCTGGGTGCCAGAGAGTCTAGGGTAGTGTGAATGCCTGGGACCACCGTGGTCCGTGATTGGTCCACGAATGGTGTGTGTGTTGATGAGCGGATCTCCCATTGGCTCCTCTCCGTTTTGGCGCGAAGGGAACCGTGGATAAGAGGGGGCTGGAAACACCACTACCATGTCGATCTCCTGAGTTCTCACGAACGAAGGAATACAGGAGCCAAGTATCCTGCAACCAAGAGGCTGGACCGAGGAATCGCTGGTGACCCGCTGAAGGACTCCTCCTTTGCACTGCTGTCGTCCTGTGAAACCCTTTCCTCCTTTGATCGAACCAGAAGGCCTTTACTGGTGCTTCGACCTTTGGAATAGCAGGAACAGCTATTCTCGGCGACTTCATCATCTCCTGCCAGTAAGCCTTCGGAAGCGTCTCTGGGCCATCCAGTTGACTGACCAGCTTACAAGGGAGTCTTGCTCTGTAACCGCCGCCAGGTTGTGTTGTATTTCGAGTCCTTGTCACTCTCACACGCTTAGTACACTTGGCGTTCCCAAGTCTGAAGTGAGTAGTGTACATTTGGCTCAGATACACACGGCCGCTCCGTTGCCCTGCTGTGGTGACAAAACTGTGCAGGTTTCTTCGATTGGGACGTCTTTTTTCTCTACACGACGACGAGGCATTCCCTGCTCTTCTGAACCTGCCAGCTGCTGAAACTAACGTGGAGAAGCCTGGGTCTGCTTGGATCGGGGACCGGTGAGTAGTATAGCTAGGATCTGGTCGCCCTCCTGCAGTAGCCCATTGCTTTTCCCCGCTGTGTAAAAACAGCACCCTTTTGTCCGTACTCGCGCTCTGCTTCTGCTCACTGTGGAGGCTGCGCTTGAGTCGCGGAACCTGTTCTTCTTCTGTTGTGCACTAACCCGAACTGCCTGACTTCCTCCGAAGAGCTTCTCCTTTTGCCCGTTGGCACCAGCGTGTGCAGGTACTTTGAGCACAAGGCTCCACTCTTCGCAGGGCTCGGACTTCCATCTAGTTAGGTGCCTCTGAAGGCGAACTGAGTCTAAAGCATTATCGCACTGCCTGTTTTCTTTCCCTTTCAGGTGGACTACACATTTCGTGCATATAACGCTTGCGACTGTCGTATTTGTATATATATTGTGTTGATATGGTATGTGTTGGCTTAATATTGTGATATTGTGATTTTCTCGCTACGGTCATTATTTTAAAGGCCTTAAAATAAATGTGTATATATTTTTGATATAACAACTGTTTGGAGTAGTTTGTAAGCGCTCTTGCTTTGTGTGCTCATTGCGGGCTTTCAGTCACCCTCACCCCTCTTGAGACCTAGTCTTGACCGCCGCGATCGCTACCTTGATTGGTCTGGCTCGTCCAGAGGTTACCCTGTTCCAAGTAATTAGGTTGGCCTTCTGAACTTCTGCGCCACCAGGACAGAGTTCAGAAATCCGTCTTAACAGTAAACAAAGACACTGCCATTTTAAGGACAAGAGAGTCAGCTCCCACAATGCACTGCACTGCCAGTTGAATCAATCCTAGCAAGAAAACAAGACAATAAGGATTGGAGTTAGTAAATGTATTTCTCACTGAAAACCTAGTGATTGAGGAGGGAAGGACAGTGGGTTGTGTATGAATTCAGTGAAAATGCCCAGGATGAAGAATTGGATTTACCAACCAATAACTATTACTTCTTCATCGGAGGATCCTCATTGATGTTCATAAACAACAAACAGAGGGCGTGGCCTGGGCTCATGCAGTAAGGACGTGACTTGCATGTGCTCCCACTGAGATCCTGAAATATGATCCTACATGAGGTGTTACATGGCAAACTGAGTATTATTGCAGCTCCCAACGGAAGGACGCAGCTGTGGACAACACTTGTGTTTTTTCCCCCAGAAGAAATTGATGCCTGTAAACACCCAGGGTGAATGTAACGGGCTCTGAGAGCCGAGATCCAAAATGGCAGCCAGAACGCACCTAAGAGGCTGAAATGACTGCAGCCCCTGTTGCTACTGCGGAACGGGTGGCGCTGGCAGAGTGCAGGGATTAGAGGGACCGTAGAACTGCCACAACCCGGAGTAGTACAAGGGGCGTAATTGGGGGAGCCATCGTTGGCTAGAAGCTGGTGCAGGGCGCTCTGGTGGATGCTGTCAGATGCTGAAGATTGGAGGGACGGATAATCACCAGAGACACAAAGAACCGAGGACGGCTTGATGCAGTGTTCCTGGGGATACAGAGAACAGAGTAATGCGGCAGGTGCACCGTGGCTAGATCCATCAGTCCTTATTAGACAGGAGGTAGGGGGCTCCATCGGGTGTGCGGCGGTGAGTGTTGGCAGCATTTGAGGGTTTGACTGGGTGCTGAGCCTACTATGTCGGTGCTGCGGTGATGAACTCCTAATGCATTTTCCTCGAATGGGCTGCCTCTGCCGCATATAATCATAAAGGGCTTCACTACTGAGGCTGCTGAGGGGGCACTGTGATATGTTTGAGCCACATACAAGTACTGAACAGTGGACAAGTCGTCAGTAGTCACATTATTTACAATTGGAAGGCGAACTACCACAATACTGTATGCTGCTTGCAAGGCACGCCTACTCCACCATTAATATAGAAATAATAGGAGCGCTGGGAGTGTTGTATTGCACCAGCCTCTGCGGGACTGCTGCATGGGAGGACTGACTTGTGGCAACACGTCCCGATGTTACTGGGGGACTCATGACATAACTGCACTTTGAATATACTTCCTGGAAACTATGCACATTTGCTGGGGCCCCCCAGGCAGACAGAGTTGCGCTGTTGGATTCTTCTTAAGGTGATCTGGGCTCTGGGCAGCCCAGGAATAGTCAACTGACCCAGTCATCACACTACTCAGACTGTTGTCATACCATACCTTGGCATATATTGACATAGTGCATCCTTGAGATGCTGTGAATTTCCACCAGCACATACTTATTGCTATGTCTCCCACCAAAAATATGCACAAAGGGACAATCATGGAATACTTTGTCATTCAGGGGAAACCATGAATTCCGGACTCTACCACAGAAGCTACACAAGCAGTGGCACAGCCGCCGCAACCTCGCCCTCAGGAAGACAAAGTGCTAGCAACCATATCCACCCTGCGATTCTCTTTGGAGAATAAAATAGGAGCAGTAAAGGTGGATGTACAACTTCTCCGTCAGGATGTGCGGTTGCTAGCGGAAAGGTTGACAACAACGGAATCGCTGCTGAAGGTTACTGCTACCACTACCAAGGATTTGGTCTCCCGGATGAAAACACTGGAATCAAGGAATGCTCTGCTGGAACAGAGGACTGAGGAATCAAAGGGACGGTCACGTAGAAACAACGTACAAATACTGGGCCTCCCTGAAGGCATTGAGGGCTGGGACCCAACAACCTACATAGAGAATCTGTTGCTGCAGGAAGTGGGTCCCGGGAACCTTTCGCAGGGATCTGCTGTTGAGCGAGCGCACCGATCTCTACAAAAGAGGCCCCCACATGGATCACACCCTCGCCCCATTATAGCCAGAATACTGAATTTTAGGGACCCAAGAAGTGATCCTTCAGTTCTCAAGGAAGGGTGGGCAGATATAAAGGGGCAGCTCTACTATTGCTATGTATCCCGATTAGACCCCTCTGGTACAACAACAGAGAAATAGGTTTGTATCTATCAAGGTGAGGCTTCGTCATATTGGGCTCAAGTACATGCTCATGTATACAGCACAACTAGAGGTGTGATAGGAAGGCACATTTCTTCAGAGCCCAGAAGCAGGGAACATGTGAATGGAGCACAACCATCTAGAAACCAAGGGAAATGCAGATGATAGAACAGAGGAACTCTGATCCCCCATGGGGAGTCGACCACAGGCAGACGCCCGGTCCCTGCTGGGAACCTAGTCATTACTAGATGAGTTTATATGCCGGACAATGGCGTGTCATATGCAATCCTGGGGGGTCAATTGAACATATATGTGTTATAGAAATATGAACATTTATGGAGGGGACACATGATATGTTGGTCAAGGGGAAATGGACCTGAAACTATTATCTTGCTTACCGCCATGATACGATGGACATCAGTGGGGGCGGGCTTTGTCGCCCACTGGATGTTACTCGGATCTCCCCAGTCCAAATGGACAGTCGGCATCAATTGGCTGCTGACTCAATAACCTGGTAACCTGGTACCCAACTGCGCTGGAAAACTCAGAAGGTACCGGTGTCCCTGAACGGAGTAATTATGTTGGGCACTGTTTGTACACCGTGTTTTGGGGTTTGTTGTTGTTGTTTTGTTTAGGGTGCCCAAGTTGTGGCAAGGGGCTTGCAATGCACATTATAGACTGTTGGGGGATGGCTGGCTGGATAAACATGTTGGCCCTTACACCTAAATCATATGGTATATGCTGGTAATGGATGCGTGGGTGATACATGTGGGCTATTGGATGGCAGATTGCATTAATGCTTTCATGGGATATGGCAGTATTAAGAAAAACATAAGCGAACATGGCAAAAATAAAAATACTGACTTGGAATGTCAGGGGTTTAGGAACCTACATGAGCAGGAACAGGTTGAAATCCTATTTACATCGTATAAAAATATCTATTGCACTTCTTCAGGAAACACATTTACTGGCAGAAGAACAGGAGTCGCTGGGGTGGAACAGGTTACGGTGCCACATATTCGAAATTCGCAAAAGGGGTACTTATATGGATAGCGGACCACCTGCCATTTCAACTACTAGACCTTGACAGGGACAGGGAGGGCCGATACATAATCCTGAGGGACTATCTTGGCAATAGGGAAATATCCATTGTAAACTCCTATTTCCCAAACCACATGACACCTTCCCATATTCGGGTTTTGTGCTCTCACATCGCCTCAACGAGGGATGTTTTTTTCATATAGGGTGGCGACTTTAATTGCGTATGGGATGCGACACTAGATAGATCTATACCTTGCTTCAGGCAACATTGGTATCCTTTCTGGAAGATAATATTGGAAGTGTGAGTAGCTGGGGGATAATATGGGAAACCTTGAAGGTGGTGATAAGAGGAGAAGTTATTGCTGGTGCAATGGGCATCCATAGGAAGCTTAAGGAGGAATTGGAGGCTCTGGAAGGCAAAATTAACACACTTGAAAGAATGTACCCCAGCCTGCGGTCAACCAAAGGAGAGTTAAGGGAGACCCGTCATGCCCCTATCATGAGAATACTTTTGAAGTCCAAAGCCAAGTGCAATTCCTTGTATGACTCTGACCTAGCTACACTAACGTAAGTGTAGGGCAGCTGAGAGGAAATGGAGGGCTTCTTGTTCATCCTCTGACAAACTGGCCTGTCGCCTGCTATAAAGGCAATACCGACTCTCTGTCCTCACCAAGAAGAGAGCCCACATTCAAGCTCGTGTCTCTGCGGCAACTAACAACTCGGCCGAACTCTTTAAAATCTGCAAGGATCTGGCCAACCCTACTTCAGTCTCTACGCCTCCTGTTGCCTCCCAGGCTCTTTGCAATGCCCTTGCCTCTCACTTTATCTCAAAAACCCAGGACATCCTGTCCAGCCTCTCCACCCCATCCCTCCTCTCCCCTCTTCCCTCTCCACCTGTGCGTGCTGACCCTCCTTTAGCCACCCCCCACCATCCTTCTCGTCCTTACCGCTTTTCTCCCCTGACAAGGTCGCTAGACAAGTCTGAATAATGAAAGCCTCGTCAAAATAGGTTCATCCCTGTTCCTCTAAAACCATCAAGAACCACATTGACAGCCTCACTCCCGCCCTTACTGATTTTTGCAACCACTCCTTTGCCACAGGATCCTTCCCCTCCCCTCTGAAGCACTCCCTTGGGCATCCTCTTCTCAAGAAACCCACAGCTGATCCTTCTTGTCCACCAAACTATCGCCCAATTTCCATTACTCCCTTTGTGGGCAAACTCATGGAAAGGTTGGCCATCTCTCAGCTTAACCTTCATTCCAATTCTGTTGGCTCCTATCCAGTCATTCTTTCGAAAACATAGTTTCGAATGACAAATGTTTCGAATACAAAGTCTTGAGAATTTTTTTTCAAATGCATTTTTTTTAATGTTTTTGGTTATATTTTATTTTCGTATAGAAAAAAAAAGTTTGTTTTAAAAAGAAAACGGGCGGGCGTGGCCAGCAACAGCACGATGAGGACGTGAGTTCCTGGTGTTCCGGCGGCCGCAGCAAACAGCCTGAATAAATAGCCTGCTACGAGTGGCAAATCTGCCCAAAACGCGAATCCTCCTGAAGGTAAGCGCCCCCGGCGCACATGGAGAAAATTCCAGGCCAAAACGCATCGTTCTGAGCGAGTTCGGAGCTGCGGGAAGGAGGCGACGTGATCGCGGCATTGCACAATCAAAATGGCCGCGCTCATCGGAGTGAAGCAGGACAGCGGGAAGTCGCGCTGAGGGAGATCTGCAACTGTCCCCCCTCAGACAGCAAAGCAAACGATCCGTCCGCTGCGCCTGCATAAGTCAACGGAGCTGTCGGGCGGTAGCCCCCGTGTGGTCTGCGGAGAGGCTTTGGCTGGTGAGACAAGACGGGCGAGAAACCCACCACACACCCCGGCGAATGAAAGGAAACGGCCCCCCCCCGGTGCGGGTCAGCCTCTGGCCCGAACGACAGAGCCGGGAAGGGGCTGCGCTGGGTGGAGCACAGAGGACTGCTCTGCCGCCGAGGTCGGTGAAAGGGAGCCCGTGAATTGGCTGGTGAGACAAGGCGAGCGGGACACCCACCACACACCGCACGAACGAAAGGAAACTGCCCCCCTGTGTGCGGGTCAGCCTCCGGCCCGCACGACAGAGTCGGGAAGGAACTACGCTGGGTGGAGCACAGAGGACTGCCCTGCCGCCGAGGCCGGTGAGGGGAGCCCGTGACATTAAAAGAATCTCTGCCAACCCCAACACAGCAGCCCAGACTGAGATATCCACACATTGGCACCCAACATGGGCAAAGACAAATCCAAAAGATTGATATTCCAGAGTAGGATAGATCAATTTACCATGCCGATAACTAACAACCAGCCAGAACAAGACCAACCAGACACCATGGCGGGAACGGAGGACATGATATCACTAAAGGACATCATGGCGGCAATAGCCGACTCGCACGCCTCCATGGAGCAGAAAATGGACGGCATCAGCATGGACGTTTCCCTCCTGCGACATGACCTCCAGAAGGTGACATCGCGCACCGTTGAGGCAGAACAACGCATATCCGGCGCGGAAGATGGAATAAGCAACATAGAACAACAGCTGGCCAGAGTCACAACACGTTTGGAAACCTTGGAGGAGCGAGTGGATGAGAGCGAGGGAAGATCCATGCGTAATACCATTAGGATCCTGGGACTGCCGGAGAAAGCAGAAGGCCCACATACGGAGCTATTTCTGGAACAGTGGCTCACAGACATGTTTGAAGAAAACACGTTCTCTAACTTCTTCTACATTGAACGAGCCCACCGTGTACCGACGTATCGTCCACTGCCGGGTGCCTGACCTCGTACAGTGATCGCCAAACTATTGAACTATCGTGATTGTGATGCACTGATTCAGTCCGCAAGGGCGAAAGGCACTCTCACCTACAATGGATCCAAAATAGCATTCTTCCCAGACTACACCAGGGAAGTGCAGAAGGCTAGACAATCGTTTGACCCACTGAAAAAACAACTACAATCCCTCAAGGTGAAATACGGCCTGATGTTCCCTGCCCAACTCAAAATTTACCATGGAGGCACAACAGTCCACTTCACCAACCCCAGAGAGGTGTGGAAATGGGCGGAACAGCACATCGAGGGAGACTGGACGACGACGAGGGGCAACAGAAACAGAAACAGAACACCCCGTGCCCGGCCAGGTCCTGAACCGCCAGACCAACAACCACCTGCACTGGGAATCGCACCACAGCTGCAGGAATAAGAGCACCGACTCCTGAAATATATGCGAATAGAAACACTTGAGACCCTACTATATGGGGTTTAAGGTACTGGATACTAACTTAATGCTGAACATGTGTACAGAGTAGCCACGAAGAGACACACAGCCAAGCGGCCAGCCCAGACAGAAGCCCCCCCTTCCCCTGGTATGCCACCCTGTGACATCGCACCTGGGTATGTCCGGAGCCTACACACAGGGATACAACCCCAAAGAGTTTACTTGTTGGCAGGCTCACTCAGATGCTGTTAGCTGAGGTTTGTTGTTGAATGTTCGGGCGACAGATGCTTCGAGTTAGAAGGAGTATAGGGTGGGGGATGGGAAGTTTGTTTAATGACAGTTTTGTTAAGAAAAGGGTCCAAAGTTCAAATCCAGAACGCTTTGCCACAACATTACCAGCAAACAACATGTATACACGGTGCTATGAGCCAGTGACTAACCCTCACTCTTCACCAAATGGCCTCCACTAACACAGATGTCAGAACCCTTCGACTCCTAACCTGGAATGTTAAGGGGATGGGAGGTGGAATCAAGAGGCGACTCATTACAGAACTCCTGAATCGGCACACACCAGATGTAGCCTTCCTAACTGAGACCCACTTAGCAGGCACTACATGTAACTTATTCAAACACACTAACTACAGAATTGCAATACAGGCTGGGTTCACCACAGGCTCTCGTGGGGTACTTATATTAATACACAAATGTTTGCCCCTGACCATGGCACGGGTGACCCAAGACACTGGCGGCAGGTACACATTTATTACAGGAACACTATGGTACCAGACGATAGCCCTGCTCGGGATCTACTCGCCACCGACACTGATCACCACACTGCTACAGGACATTACACCTCTGAACTCGGGAGATAACTCAGACCTACTGATAATTGGGGGTGACTTCAACGAAGTCATGGAGGTGGGGATGGACCCCTCACACTTAAGAGGAAGAAACCCCACTGTCCGAACCAAACTAACGGCGTTCACCACAGCAATGGGACTGCGGGATGTGTGGCGCGACCTGCACCCGACACGAGAGAATACTCCTTCCACTCAGGGGTACAGGCCTCTTTATCGCGAATAGATTACTTCTTTCTGCCGGGGCCAGAGATTCACAGGGCCGCAAAGGCAACTCTACTGCCGCGCGGCATATCAGATCACTCCCCCCTGCTAATCAAGCTCAACATGGATAGACCACGTCCACCCCCCTCCTGGCGCTTAAATAACTACTACCTAGGCCTCCCAGGCTTTCTGGAGCAAATACAACAAACGACAAAAACATACTTTGAGTTAAACACGGGATCAGTGGTTGATCCGGGGATCCTGTGGGAGGCACTCAAACCGGTGCTGAGGGGCGAGATTTTGTCATGGTCTGCTGCATACCGAAAAAAACACCAACAGAAATTAGTAGAAGCTGAAGAGCAAGTGACCCAGGATGAACTAAACCACCTGGCACTAGACCAACCGGAAACAAATCGAGCATTAACACTTGCCCAAAAACGGTTACAGAACGTTGCGCTAGACAATGCTAGGCAAGCACATAAGACGTTGAGAATCAGAATATATGAGACCGGTGATAAAGCCGGCAAAATGCTGGCATGGTTAGAAAAATGCGAAATAGGCAGCGGCTAGGTCAGAGCGATAAGATCAGAAGGAGCTGAACCCTTACTGACCGACCGAGACATAGCCGAGGGCTTTGCAGCTTACCATACAGAGATTTACAGGTCACCCACATCGCCTATCAATAGTTCGGTACTAAACGACATAACCCTGCCCACTCTCAACACAGAACAGCAGGTTCTACTTGAGAAAGATATCACAGAGGAGGAACTGATAGCGGCCATGTCAGAACTCCAGACGGGAAAGACACCAGGGCCAAACGGCTTCCCGATTGAGATGTGGCGTAAACTTGGTACGAATTAAATTGCCCCCCACCTACTGCAAATGTTCCTACAGTCCAAGGAGCGAGGATGCATACCGGCAGACCTCCGGAAAGCCACAATAATAGTGATCCCCAAAGCAGACAAACCGCCAGACCTCTGTAGTTCATACCGACCAATTTCACTTATCAATAGTGAGACCAAAATACTAGCAAAAGTACTGGCCGACCGCTTACAACAGGTCATCACAACATTAATTCACCCCGACCAGTGCGGATTTATGCCGAAACGGTCGACCCGCATGAACATTCATAGGCTGCATTCTGTAATAGAGAATGCGCCCACCACCCGAGGCCCCCTGGCTGTACTGGCGATTGACTTTGAAAAGACTTTCGACTCAGTGTACTGGGAGGCAGTTTGGGAAATAATGCGTCGGATGGGGTTTGGTCCCCAGCTCCTGAGCTGGGTGCAACTCTTATGAATCCCTCGAGGCGCAAATGAGGGTGAATGGGAGGCCATCGCAAACCTTTAAGCTTGGGAAGGGAACCAGACAGGGGTGCCCACTATCCGCCATGATATTTGCCCTGGCTGTGGAACCGTTAGCAGAGGCATTGAGAACGTCACCGGGCTGGTGTGGTATTCAGTGGGAAGACGGGCGAGAGGATAGAGTCTCCCTGTACGCGGATGGCTTGCTTCCTTACTTAAAAGACCCACACCACGCCTGCTCCACGATTGTAGACATACTAGATAGCTACGGTACTTTCAGCGGGCTAAGAGTAAACTGGCCCAAATCAACACTCTTCCCAATAGACACCACAACTTTTATACCGCCAGCCAACTCTCCCTTTCGCTTAGAAACTGAGCAGTTTAAATACCTTGGCATACAAATTACAAACGACTTAAGCAAGTATGTGACCAATAATCTCCACCCGATAACAACCAGATTCACAGAAGATATCAGGTACTGGGTCTCTCTCCCATTGACCCTACTAGGAAAGGCAGCATTATTCAAAATGATGGCTCTCCCACGTTTCTTATACGTACTGCAAAACGCCCCACTACACATCCCAGCGCAAGAATTCAAAAAGATAGACAACGCACTAAGGAATCTCCTCTGGAACAACGGACATCCACGTATTGTGCTGGGCACTCTACAGCACTCCATTTGGGAGGGAGGAATAGGGCGCCCCCGCCTACAGTCCTACTATTGGGCTAGCCAAATGGCAGTGGTCAATGACTTACTGCACGGGGACACCACATTGCTACACAATAGACTGGGGAGCGCCAGAGGACGCGCTAGACCTCAAACTGAACTCCTTTACAAAGCGATTCGTAACTCAAGCCCACAGTCTATGCTATTACACATAGCCCGAGTATGGAAAGACACACACAAGTTCCTGGGATGGGAAGGGAAAATCACCCCACTACAACCACTGTGGAACAACTGGAATCTACCTGAGGTAAAAAAGCTTCCGAGATGGCGTACATGGCTACAATATGATATCAGTACAGTGGGCGATATCGTAGAGGGGGGCAGACTGGTATCCTTTGAAACCCTAGAAGCCAGATTTCACCTCCCAGGCACTGAACGGTTCCAATATGCGCAGATGCAGCATGCCCTACACGCCCACCTCCCAGCACTTGAAGACATGGCCGAAAGCACTCCCCTCGAAAGAAACATAGTTGAGGCAAACATTGAGACTAAAGTAACGTCCACCATGTATAATGTAATCACTTCCTTTGCCACCACCGAACTAACCAGCCTAAAAAGCAAATGGGAAAGAGACATAGGACTTATACAACTGGAAGACTGGGTGGGGGCCCTTATGTACCCTCGGGAGGTGGCCATTTCGGCCAGACTTAGACTTATCCAGCTCAAAATACTACACAGGATTTACTACCCAAGGGTGGCATTATATCGCTGGGAGAAAACAACTGACCCACACTGTCTACGGTGCAAGAGGGAAGAGGGAACCTTCTTCCACATACTGTGGGACTGCAACCATATACAACAGTACTGGCAAAAATGTTGCGATGAACTCTCACGGGTACTGGGGAGAACGATACACAGAGACCCGAAGCTACTCCTGCTTGGGGTGGAGGAGGAGGGAGAAGCATCTAAATATGAGAGGTTGCTCCTATCGACGACCTCAGCAATAATTAAAAGGAACATTGCACAATTATGGGGTTCGTAAATAACACCGTAGTACGAACAATGGGTGACGGACGTCAACATATGTATTGCAATGGAACGGAGAGTATATACAGTCAGGGGGTGTCCGAGGAAAGCAGACAAAATATGGAATAAATGGAAGGAAGCCCAATGACTGTACCAACCTGAACAATGGATGATAAGGCACAGTGTACAAAAGTAATCCAATCTGGCATATAGCGTGAGATACAACAGACATTGCAAGACCCTTTTCTTTCCTTTCCTTTTCTTTCTTCTTTTCTATCTTGTTCTTCTTTCACCTGACCAAGGACTGTTTCACTGGTCATATAGGTTGAAAACGGGGGTTCGAGGGGGAACCGCCCCATTAAAAAAAATTTTTTAAAAAAATGCATTTGAAACTTTTTTTTCCGATGCTTTTGTGTCAAAACTTTCGTATTTCGAAACTATGACTGTCGAAAAAATCCCTGGGAACCCTGTTGGCTGTCTCCATGTCCACCAGTCTGGCTTCAGAGCTGCCAGAAGCACGGAAACTGCTCTCCTGAACATCCGTGAAGATTTGCTCTCCAACCTTGACTCTAACATTCCCTCTGTCCTCGTCCTCCTCGATCTCTCTTCTGCCTTCGACACGGTCAACCATACCATCCTGCTCAACCATCTCTGTGATAACCTGGGTATCACTAATCAGGCTCTGGCCTGGCTGACCTCTTTCCTCTCTGATCGACTCTCTCAGGTCCAACTTGAGTCCTTCCTATCATCTATCTTCCTCTCTACCTGTGTTCCCCAGGGGTCTAACCTCTTGCCCTGGCTTTTCAACCAATTCCTGACAACTCTCGCCCACTGCATTGCCATTTTCTGCTCAAATTTCCAGTGCTACGCTGATGACACTCAACTCATTTTCAGGCTGCTCTCGGCCACCTCCTCTCCCTCTCTCATCTCTGATTGCCTAACTGCCATTCAAGATTTGTGTGCCCCAATGATATTTGTCTGAATGCCAGCAAGACGGAGATACTCCGCATCGGCACACCTTCACCATCCTTTCCCCTCTCTCTCTGGCCGGCCTCCCTTGGCTCTCCTCCTACCCCCACCTGTGAGGCTAAGAACCTCGGGGTCATCTTTGACTCCACACTTTCCTTCTCTGCCCACATCTGTGATGTTTCTAAAAAGTCAAACTTCCTACTGGACCTCCTCAGAGGTACTCTGCCTTTCCTGTCCTTCGCCCAGAAGCTCATGGTCTCCCAAGCTCTGGTTCTCTGTAGGATGGACTATTCTAACAGCCTCTATCTAAATCTACCTGCCTCTACTCTCTGCCCTCTGCAAATAATCCAGAACAGGACTGAGGGTTTGCATGTGAATCCATGCCAGACCCCATGCTGGAGAAGGAACAAGTTACTTACCTATAAATGTTGTTCTCCAGCATGGGTCTACCATGGATTCACATGCAAACCCTCCCGCCTACCCCTCTGCGGCTCTTCTCTTGGTCCTACTGCCTCTTTACGTGCTACCAAATATGAAGATGGCTGCCAGAGTAGGGGCTTAGGTAGAGGGCAGTCATTGACTCGGGGCACTGTGACCCAGAGACCAGTGATTGGTTGTTAGGAGAAACACACTTCAGAAATGAAACTGAAACAGATTTTTAATTTTACTGAGGATTCCCAGCCTGACGACAGGGAATATTCATGAACATGTGACAGTTACAGGTAAGTAACTTGTTCTTTATATGGGCTATAACCCGTGGTCACCTGGCGATGGGCCGGGTCATGCTTTGGCCAGTGTAAGATAGCATGCACAACCAAGCTTCAGTCTGCAATCACGGCTTTGTAGGGCACATTCCTCTTGAGAAAAAAACACATCTTTGCAACACTGTTAGAATAATGAATAGGAGTCGTGGCGGTTGGGGGTGTGGGCTGTCCTCATGGGAGCTCGGGCATGGCTGGAGATTTCCTTCATCTCGCAATTCGGGCCTAGTGCATACAATGCCGCATTCACCGCACAGGCCTTCCCTTCTACCTATGGTTACTCATATCTACGCAAAATAACAATGCTGCTCGCGCCCTACGCTATACTACATGGGTTGATTATATTTGATTACATTGGAGTGGGGTCCTTTTGTGTTGGGAGCTAGTCTTCTCACCGTCTCCCCTCCCCCTGGCCCATCATAGTGCTTCGAATGCATCTCGCCTCACTCGAAAGCGCCTAGTGGGGTGGGGCTGCCTGCTTCCCAACACTTCTACGTGTTTTCCGGGTTTAAGGATAGGTGTCTCCAGTGTTTCTCGCATACTGGCCGGAAGAATGCCTTTATCAAAAGCCTCCTCGAAGACCATTAACAGTGTCAGAGCCATGGTAGCCTGGTAGCTTTTTATAAAATTCCGCCGGGAAGCCATTGCATCCCGGCGTTTTGCCTGTAGAAAGCAAGGCTATCGCTTCACCCAGCTCTTCTGTCGTAAAGGGGCTATCCAAAAGATCCAGTTGGTCATTAGTACATTTTGGAAGACGGATCAATGCAAAAACCTCATCTATCTCCTTGCGAGGTATACGTACGTCATGTTCGTACAATTTGGCATAGTACAAAGCAAGAATATCATTAATTGCCCCCTAAGCCCTCCATGGGGCCCCACACTCATCATGTAATAGCATGGTCAGAGGTCTAGGCTGCTCCCGTCTGCACAACCAAGCTTGCAGTTTCCAAGATTTATCTCCTTCCGTGTGCGCTTGAGCCGTTCGAGTAGAGTTGTCAAACTTTGCCATTCTCTCCGCTGCCAGTAGGCATTTCATTGAATTAATATTTTATTTCTATCGCGCTCGTACACAAGTGTTTCAGAGCGCGACAAGGCAAGGGAGGGGAAAAGGGGAGAACAAAACAACGATCTTACTTGGCCCAGTGACATTGAGAACGCGCAAGTGCATGGGAGAGGGGGAGGGGAAAAGTGCATGGAAGGGGGGAGAAATGGAAAGTGCAAAGCAAAGGAGAAACAGATAATAAATAATAAATAAATACATAGAAAAGGCAACAAACAGTGGTAGTGCAGCCAGCAATTGGCAAGTGCTAGGTTTACGGCAGCAGACAGGGTAGATCTGATAAGTGCAGGAAGAAAAGGGGGCGGGCTGTATGGGTACAGATACAGACCCCAGTTCTAGGGGTGGCCCGGAGGCAGTGCAGGGGGTGGTAGGGTGAGAAGGTATCTGGGCCAGGAGGACAGAGGGTGGCCAGGTGCACGGTGCCAAGAGAGAACAGATCAGCAGGGGAGAGGAGTAGGGAAGGCAGAAGAAAAGAGGAAGGTCTTGAGGTGCTTCCGGAATCGGAGATGGTTCTCCTCAGGTTTTAGAGTGGCAGGGAGGCTGTTCCAGAGGGAGGCCCCAGCCGAAGACAGAGATCTACCCCCAGCTCATTTCTTTGAAAAACGACTGACCCTGAGGGAGTTAGAGGTAGAGGAGCGAAGAGCTCGAGAAGGGGGGTATTTGCGGAGGGATAGCTGAAGGTATTTTGGACCCAGGCCCCAGAAAGCCTTGTGTACAATGCATCCACTGGTAGCGAATGGATGGATTTCAGAGCTGGAGAGATATGATCCCAGGGCTTGAGGCCAAGGGCAAGTCCCGCAGTCCTGTTCTGGATTATTTGCAGAGGGCGGAGAGTAGAGGCAGGTAGATTTAGATAGAGGCTGTTAGAATAGTACGCATCTCAACATACGCATCTCTTACCTCCTCACCAGGCTCACCCTTCAAGCGAACAGGTTACGCAGCACTGCTTGGCCGACTCTGGACTCCTCCCTGGAATCCCTATCGACGCCGTATCATTTCGAGAAGGTGTGCATCGACCTCCATGTAGCAGCCCTGCAGATGTCCAGCAGGAGCACCCCAGACAGGAACGCCATTTTAGCAGCGATCGCCCTGGTGAAATGGGCTCTCGGACGGCCAGGCAACGGTTGGTTTGCCAACCGGTGACAGTGGGTGATACAGTCGGAGAGCCACCAGGAAATGGAAGCCTTGGACAGGGCCTTCCCATCTTCCCATGGTTCACAGGGCCAAAGTTCATAAAAAGTTGAGAGGTTTTCCGGAAACTCTTCGTGCGGGCCACATAAAACTTCAGCGCTCTAGCCACATCCAGCGAGCACAGAGTCCACTCAGCCTGCGAGGAAGGCATCGGAAAATATACAGACAACATGAAGGGCTCGTCTAGATGCAAGTCCGACGGCACCTTGGGCATGAAGGAGGGGTGCGTCCGCAGCACCACCCTCTTCTCGTGGAAAGTCAAGTAAGGGGGTTTACAGGATAGGGCCTGGATCTAACCGACTCGTCGTGCAGAGGTGATGGTCAAGAGAAAAGCTGTTTTCCACGATAGAAACTTCAGTGGGACAGAATGCATAGGCTCGAACGGAGGTCCCATGAGCCTAGTAAGTACCACATTAAGCTCCCACGCCCGGGCCGGAGCCTTCAGCGGCGGGAACGAGTAAAATAGTCCTTTGATGAATTCTTTGACTAACCGGTGCAACCTCAAGGAGGGTCGTCCTGGGGATCTGGTGTAGCGGGAGATAGCCGCCAGATGAACCTTGATGGAGGCGTGAGCCAGCCCCGATTTAGCCAATGACAGCAAATATAATAGTATTCGAGGGGCCTGGACCCTCAGAGGATCGATATTCTGGGTACGGCACCAAACAGCGAATCTCTTCCACTTGAGTCAGTAGCATTTCAAGGTAGACGAAGCTCTAGCCTTAGTGAGCACTTCCTTGCAGTCCGCCGGAAGATTGTAGCCACCAAATACTAGCGCTGCAGGAGCCAGGCCTTCAGGTTCAGAGACCCTGGATCGTGGTGGAGAATGGGGCCTCCTTCCCTGGCGAGCAGATCTATGACCACTGGCAGCTCGACCGGCAGGGACACTGACATGCTGAGAAGGTCCGGGTACCAGATCTGCCTCGGCCACGCCAGTGGGACGAGGATCATCCGGCACTGGCACCGTCTGAGTTCATTGATGACTCAAAGTAACAACGGCAATGGAGGGAACGCATACAGAAAGAGGCCTTCCCAAGGGAATGAGAATTCCTCCCCCATGCTGGCAAACCTCTCGAACTTAGTGTTTGTCGCCGCCGCAAACAAATTGATCTGGGGGTTGCCCTATTTGAGAAAAACTTCTCCACTAGGTCCTGCCGAAGTTTCTACTCGTGACAAGAGAGAAGCTCCCTGCTCAGAGAGTCAATGACCGTGCTCTTTACACCTGCCAGATGAAATGGGATAAGGAACATCCCCTGGGCGACGGCCCAGTGCCACAAGTCCTGTGCCTCTTTGGAGAACGCCAGGATTTGGTGCCCCCCTTTTTTCCAGATGTAAAACATTGTGGTGGTATTGTTTGTGAAGATCCGCACCGCATGGCCCTTGAGGAATAGCAGGAACGATCGGAGGCCCCAAAACACTGTCCGCAGTTCCAGAACATTGATCTGCAACGTCTTCTCCTCCGGCAACCACAGGCCTCTGGTGTGAAGGCTTCCGGTGTGGGCTCCACATTCTTCCAGGGAGGCATCCGTCGTGACTGTCTCCTGGTGTGGTGGGGTCTTGAAATTCGCACCTCCGGTCAGGTGCAAGCCCATGCCCCACCACCTTATCGCCTGCCGGAAACCCTCGTTGAGCGCAAACTTGCCCTGTAAGCTTCTAGATACCTGCACCCAAAGGGCGTCTAGGAACTCATGCAGTGGGCGCATTCATAACCTGCAGAGCCGATGAGGTAAATGCATGACAACATCATGCTGATCAGCGACTTGATGGCCCTCACCGTGGCGATCTTCAGTGTTGAGTCGGGACCCCAGGAACAGAGCGTCCTGCGATGGAGTAAAGCAGGACTTTGCATAGTTCACTGAGATCCCCAGCTCTGTCAGTAGGCGGACAGTCCTTGCTGTGTGGTCGACGGCAATCTCTCTTGATCTGGCCCGGATGAGCCAGTCGTCCAAGTAAGGGTAGACGTGGATCCCTTGCAGCCGTAGCTGGGCTGCCAACCGGCGCCAGACACTTGGTGAAGACCCTGGGCAACCACTTCAATCCGAAGGGAAGGGATTTGAATTGGTCATGCTTCCCCTGCAGAACAAAGCACAGAAACTAGCAGTGTCCATCGTGAATGGGGATGTGGAAGTACGCATCGTCCAGGTCCAACGACGACAGAAATTCTCCCTCTTCCAGCTGTCCGAGCATGTGCTGAAGAGTGACCATGCAGAACTTTTGGGACTTTATGTATTTGTTCAGACGTCGCAGGTCGAGAATGGGTCTCCAACCCCCGGTCTTCTTTCAAACAAGGAAGAACCTTGAATAAACTCTGGATCCCCGAAGACGCTTTAGGACCAGTTCTATCACCCCTTTCCTTAACATGGCCCGCACCTCCAGCAGCAGCTGAGGGACATGGTTTTCTTACCGGGCCACCAGTGGTATTCGAGGACACTTTCGTTGAAATTCTAATATGTGTCCATGGGCAAGAGCATCCAGCACCCAACGGTCAGTGGAGATGGTCTCCCACACACTGACAAAGTTTGCCAGCCAGCTTCCCACCGGGGTGCTTGGCCGGTTCATTCCTGCTTGCGGCCCCGACAAGACGACATCCCCCTTCGCCGAAGGCCTTGGAACGACCCCTGTTGGTTTCCTGGGCTGAGGGGTGGGAGGGCTAACGGTAAGAAGAGGAGCCCCCATCGGAGCTTCTCAAATATCGGGTAGACTTGCCTCCTGAGGACCGAAAGGACAGCCGTCGTTGCTGAAGCGTGCCTAGGGCAAGTTCCATCTCTGTGTCCGACTTGATGGCCTGAAGGGACTTATCCACTGCCTTCCCAAAAAGGTTGTCCCTGTCGAAGGGCATGTCCAAAACCCTAGTTTGGACCTCATGTCGGAAGTTGGTGGCTTTGAGCCAGCCACGACGACAAAGGCAAGTACCGTTGCCCATCTGGCAGAACCCCAAGTCTGCGATGTCCATGGCCACCGTGATCGTGTGATCCGAAGCCACCTCTCCCTCCTGTAGAATCTCCAAAGCTTCTGACCTCTTATCGTTGGGGAGGAAGTCCAGCAGAGGAGCGAGCTTGAACCATAGCTCCCAGTCATAGCGAGCCACAATGGCAAGGGCGTTGGCGGCCTTGATGGTCGTCGCTGCGGAATAGACAACTCTCCTCCCCAGCGCGTCCAACTTCTTACCCTCGTTGTCAGGAGGGGTGGCCACCGCAGAAGACTCCTATCCTAGCAATTCTTCTTGGCTGCTGCGGAAACCACTGAGTCTGGCAATGGCTTGGCCCGCAAGCACTTAGGCGCAGAGTCCGGTACCCTGTACTTCTTCTCTAGGCGGTCCCTCTTTGCTTGGGCTGTAGAAGGGTTCTTCATGAGAGTCAGCCCTACATCCAAAATGTAATCCAAGAGAGGAACTGAGAGGATGGTCTTTCTCTGGTATGAGAATCCCTCCTTCTTCTTCTCCTCTGGTGTGAGCTGGAACAGCTCTGATGCCCTGGAGATCATCGCGTGGAATGATCCAATCTCATCCGGAGGGGAGGATCTGAGCAGAGGTGACAGGCGGTCCCCCATCCCGCCGTCGTCATTAGTGCCCATCGCTGTGTCCATGTCCATCTCATCTGCACGGGGTGGTGGCGAAGGAGGTGAAGGGTGGCAGGGAGGCAGTGGGTGCCTGTTCCTCTTCTTTGCCGGAGGTTCTCCAGCCGACCGCGGGGCCGCAGGTGGGGCGGGTAGCGGAGCCACCGGCATCCTCCATTGTATCTCAGATACCAAAGTATGAAGAGTCGAAAGGATGTCCACTGAGAGGTCTCTAGGAGGAGGCTGGGGGGCAGGCGTAGGCAGCTGCGGCACAGGAGCAGGGCCAGGGCCCTCATCGTCCTGGGGTTCTTCGACGGTATCCTCGTCATCATCGCCCTCGTCACTGCCCTCGTCGTAGTGAATGACTCCGTCGCCACCCTCATCGCCAACTTGCCCCTGGATGGTCTGGAAGTAAACAAGCTCATCCTCCTCGGAGGAGATGTCTGTGCTCCGGAAGACGTCAACACCCCCTCCCTTTCTTTGCGTCCAGCGGGGACGGCCTCAGGGAGATGATCAGCCTCTTCTTCCCCCGGGGTCTTCTCAACGGGTATGAACGAGGTGTCCCTTATCCTTGCCAACGGAAGGGCGCCCTGTGGTTCTGCCCTCGCTACCTTTGAAAGGGAAGCGACCACCCCCTCGATGGAAGGCGCCGCTTTTGTCTACTGTACCTGGCCCTTCATCGTCTGGCCAGGTCCCTTGTCCTGCTTGGTCTTTGTGTTCTTCTCTGGCTTGGCCTTCTCCTTTGGGGCTGGGTCAAGCCCACACTCCCCTTTGGCCTTATCCGTTGCGGATAGGCCGGACGCCGTACCCTGTTTGAACTTTTTCTTGGTCGACTCCGGACCACCTTCAGCTTGCCCAGATGATCCGACTTCTTCTTGGATGACGATCCAGACCATTGACTGGAGACCGATGCAGCAGGAGATGTTGAGCGCGCCTGCACCACTGAGGAGCCTGCCGCAACGGCGCTCCCGACAGTAGTGGACTCGCAGTGCTTGGCCTTTTGTTGGACCCCCGTGGGTGGGGTGCCCTCAAAGGACTTAGAAGCCTGCTCTGCTTTCCAGATCGGGGAGAGGCATGCCCCTGGGAACAACCCAGTGCAGAGGCTTTGGCCTGCAGCCACGCTTCCAGCCGTTTGCACCGATCCTTCAACATGCGCTTCGAGATTTCACGGCAAAACGCACAATCTTCCTCCTTATGCGTTGGATACATGCAGTACAGGCACTGGGAATGTTTGTCGTCCATATAAACATTCCGCAAACCGCAGTCGGAGCAAAGCTTGAAAAGGGAAGGGGAATCCTTCTTCTCGTCCGACATGATCCACGCGGTGTAGGCCTTGAAGAACCTTCTGTTATCATTTCCAAAGAAACTCGACGAAATCCGCCCTGGCTCTGAAGAAATCCAAAAATGGGTCCCCGTTAATCGGATAGATGATCGATGTAGCGTAAGGCTCGATTGACCAAAAAATAGAGTGAAGCTCTCCAAAAAGTAAAAAAACGCAGAAAAAGCTCGAGAGCTAAGCACGAGGACTCCCAACACATGAATGTGCAGTAAAAATACAAAGATGGTTGCCAGAGGAGGGGCTTAGGTAGAGAGCAGTCATTGGCTGAAGGCAGTATGACCCAGAGACCAGTGATTGGTTGTTAGGAGAAACATAGTTCAGAAATTAAACAGATTTTTTCTTTTACAGAGGATTCCCAGCCTGACGACGGGGAACATTCATGAGCATGTGAATCCATGCCAGACCCCATGCTGGAGAACTGACTAAACCCTAAGACCCCCCTAGGACCACCGAATTCCATGACACCATGTGCCCTTTACCCACCAATCCCAAAGTAACAAGTCCTAAAATGTTCAAAGAGGACAGACAGGGCACATTGTTGAAGCGACAATTGTGTGATTTGCATTGCAAGGTGCTGGGAGTGATAAATTATATTTCAAAACAAAGGTGTAGACCTTGGAGCCGGATGGCGCGGAAGGGAGTGAGTGAAATGTGTGTGTGAAGGTCAGAGTGTCCCAGAACCTCCTTTGTGCCCGTCTTGAGGCCTGCCAGGTGCACAGTATAGTGATAAAACTGAATTATGTCAGAGGTGTAGATCATTTGTTCTTTGACATTAGACGTGAAAAGAAGATGATCATTGCAGCACCCACATGATAGAAGACGGACGGATTGGCCTGGAACCAATTGCCTTGCATCTGATGCGTCATGTGTGACAATGTTTTTCTTTATGAGATTCTGCTTGTACTACTTTTCGGCAGAACGTTCGTAGCAGCAGAGTATTAGCTGCGCGTCTTTGCAAATGTATTTCATCATAGATACATACAGACCAAAATGAGTTTGTACCTGGTCGCAACACTACACTGAACCTACGAATACTGCAGCACATTATCGAACAAAGCAACACTTGCCATGAGAATTATGTAGAGGCATCATTAGATGCTGTCAAAGCCTTTGACTCAGTATATTGGGAATGGATAACTGCAGCATTAAAGATTTATGGGTTTGGGGGGAATTTTATATGCTGGATGAAACATTTATACACCTCTCCAACAGCTAGAGTGCAGTCTGGCAGACAGATATTGGGACAGTGGCCCATACAAAAGGGGACGCGGCAGGGATGCGCACTCTCGTCCTATGCTCTATATAGTAGCATTGGAGCCTGTGGAAGTATACTTAAGGCAGGAATATTTAAAGATGGGTATTTTAATTGGTGGATCCACATATCTCATTTTGTTGTACTCAGACAATGTATTGCTTTATCTCTGCGAGCCACATCATAACTTGCAGATTGTGCTGGATGTTCTGAGCGACTTTGCCAGATTATCCGGGATCTCCTTCAATAAGCAGAAATCTTGTCTGTTCCCACTGCCGGGACTGCGCGGTGGGGGTGAAGCACCTTTACCAGACTGGGGATTGAAATGGGAGACAAATACTGTTAAATATGTGGGGATACAAATTGCACATACAAACAGGGATATGCATACGCTTAACGCAGGTAGGGTGGTCGAGAGTGTTAAGAAGTCAATAAAATGTTGGGCTTGGTTGCACCTCTCCCTTGTGGGTTGGGTTGCTATCACTAAAATGACTGTCCTCCCTAGATTTTTGTACGGTTTTACAAATGTCAATTTTTATATAGAGACTGCTTTTTTTAAGTGACCTTGATGCCATACTCCGAGACTTTCTATGGAACCCGAAACGACACAGTTTGGCGCTTAATGTTCTATCCCTGCCCTATCGGGAAGTTGGAGTACAATTCCCACGACTGGAACTTTACTATTTGGCTGCCCAGTTAAGCTTTATAGTAAAATGGCTGTCAGACGAATTCACGTCTGAACACAAGCTACTTCGCACATTGGTGAGACCTGCATGGCTCAGAGGGGCCGTGGCTCCTGCAAGTCAAACTGACCTTCAACCCCTGATCCTACGATTAGGCAGACAGATCTGGTGCAGAGCATTAAAGGTACTATGGATGCACCATCGCTACTCCCCCAATGTCCAAATTTGTGCAGATACATATCATAATCTAGATGACTTAAATGCTGTTAGGTGCTGGGATAGGGCAGGCTTAACAACTTGGCATGACACATAGGGAAACAGACTATTCAGAAAGTTGGCCAGTCTCAAGCAACGGGAGGGACTTCCTAAAGGTCAATTTTTAAGATATATGAAGGTGGCAATGGTCGCCAAATGTAACTGGAACAAGTGTTGTGCTGAGTCACAAGAGAACACCTTTTTGACTTTAATGTATGCAATGGAAAATGGTTGGAAACCTGTATCTAGATTGTATAAACACTTATGGGACGGCGCTAGTGCAAACCCACCAAACCGAAAGCTCATTGGGAGGCTGATTTTGGCTTAAAAATTGCAGACAAGCAATGGGAGTTGGCGCTGAGTTTTGTCAAGAATGTGTCTCGTAACGCTAGGTTCAGGTTAATTCAAATAAATGTACTACATCGCACATACATGACACCTAGAAGAATAGCATAATTCAAAGCTGGTGCGTCTTCCACCTGCTCTTGGTGTAACCAAGAAGATACCAACCTTATGCATATGGTGCAGAGCTTCTGATCTTGAATTGGGCAGCTCTGTGTGAAGGCTGGAATTAATAGATACCAATGGAATCCACTTGAATGCTTATTGGGCATAAATCCTAGATCGCACAGGCATAGACATATTACCATATACATGGACCTTGTATGCATACTTGCCAAAAGATGAGTGACAATGTCGTGGAAATCTAATAAGGGCCTGCAGTTTGGTATATGGTCCAGGGATCTTGGTACTTGGTGTGAGGCTGAAACAAGGGCATGGCTGGGGGCGATACAGGTGTATGATGATGATACTGTAGCTAGTTTTGAGGCCTGGAAAGCCCTTACTGAAACTGTCTTCCATCCATCAGATGATAAACCACACTGAATGTTTGTATTTTTTTTTTTTATCTGCTCTTGTTTGTATCTTTATCATTAACTAAGCATAGCATAATGGCCCTGGAAACCCACAGCTGAGGCTGCCATGTAGCACCTGATTGCTCACACTTGATCTGCTTTATTTATCTGTAACAACCATCAACTATTTGCCCTGGACTTGCAAGCCCTAGTTACTCGCTGGAAATGTTTAAGTTTATGTATATTGGTTTGAAACGTTCAATGCTGAATGTAATGTTTAAAGAACTGACGAACTATACATTGATTACTTAATGTGTAACTGTAGAATGAAGCTGCAATAACTTCACCAATAAACACATTTAAATTAAATATGTAAATAAACATCTAACAGAATATCAAGCCCACCCCCTCAACATAAATTAAGGGGTAATCAAGAATAAATGTAGAGAAAAAACATCCCCCTATTGAAATAATCACAAGCAAACAACACATGGTTTATGACTCTGAATCATAGGAAAAGCAATTAGCCAAAGAGATTTGGCAAAAGAGGCTTGTCCTGCTTGGGCATTTGCTAGCACATCCGAGTCTAGACAATAATGATTAAATAATGTACTGACAGACTTGGTGACTGCCGTGTACATTTCTGCAATTGGCATATTTCCTAAAAAAAACCTACACTAGCAACTTTCCCTCTAGGGGAGTCCTTGCTCTTGTCGATAAGGTCTTCTTGGCATACTGTAACAAAGCTGAATGCAAAGAACAATCTATCTAGAATGTACTTTTTGGAGCTCAAGAAACACCTTTATTCTCCCTGAGACTGCAAAGATGGCCGCTGCCTGAAAGAGCTCCGGCTGGGGCTCCACCATCCTTCAAATATCCTCCCCTTGCTGCACTTAAATTCACCCTCGGGGTCTCCAAGTGGTGTGGTGTGGTCTGTGGTGTACAAACCGCATGCGAAATCTGCTGAAACGCTGCCTGACGGACCGGCGGCCAGCCATGTGGTCTCTGGGGCAGTGTTGGCATGCACGCCCATGCTCCCGGGCCGCCGGATCCCGCTGTCATCCTACACCCCCTGACAGAGGTGAGGCGCTTTCCCTCTACCCGATCCCGGCACTGCCTGGAACAGCCTTCGCCAGGCCCCTCCTGGTCCCCTGCCCCGTGCTGAAGTGCGGCGGGTGTTCCTGCCTCGGAGGCCGCCGCAGTGGGCTCGCCGGACTAGGTGGAGGCTTCTCTCGTGGCGGGCCGGTTTACCGCCTGAGCTGTGTCCCATCCCTGCTGAGATCCAGGCATCACAGCATTCTATTTAATTGCCACTGCAGGACCTGCTGACATCTGGGCCACTTGGAGGGCGACTCCTTTGCTACCCCCCGCTCCCCTCTCCCACATCCCATAGGGCCCTGCGCACTGCTGGTGGCCAACTCATGCCTGGAGAGCCTCACGCACATTTCCATCCTCCACCTTACAGGACGGATTCCTGGACTTGCCGACCCGCAGCTGGGTCCACCTGCATATTGTCTGGAAACAAAGGCACAACTACAACATGACACCCTGCACACTGGTGGGAGCTAAAGACTTACTTGCAATACACGCTGCGCAGTTTGTGTTGGGGTGGAGCGATGTGCACTTTGAGAGTGTGCAGACCTGCCAGAACCCGATGGGAACAACATACTGCTTAGCACATTGCCACCACAAGAAACTTGTGCCGATATCCTGAATATTGTGATATTTTGGGGTGTGGACGCAATGGTGAACCCTAAAAAACAATCCAAACTGGACCAGTTGGCTAAAATGGACACACCAACACTTCCTCAACCGCCTGCCCCAGACCCCTCTCAGCTGGACGTTGCGGCCCTTAACAATACTCTGATGGCCCTTAAAAACAACACTGACTCCCTTGTCACCAAAATAGATGCCTTGACCTCCAAGGTGGAGATATCTGTGGTGCAAATAGATAAATCATGCGGGCGCATGGCCGAGGCAGAGACCAGCGAAGGGGAGGACAAGGTATCGGGCCTACCGAGAGAGGTCTCCCTCCTACAACAAACTGTTAAGAAAATCGCTGCAAAAAATGACAACCTCGAGGGGAGGTTGCAGTGCAGCAACGTCCGTATCCTTGGTATGCCGGAGTCCACCCCTATCACAAACATGAAACAATGTGTTGAAAAAATCCTCATGGAAGTGCTGGCCGACTCCCCTCCTCCCCCCGTGTCTAAAATGATCCTCGCGGGAAAGGGTGCATCGCTCCTTGGCTTCCAGGCCCCCACCCAGAGCCCATTAGCGCCCTATTATTGCACACATTTTCTAATATCGTGACAGAGATGTTCTGCTCAGGGTGGCCAAGGAAAAGGGCAAGCTCCGCTGGGGGTCCGCCACGATCGATTATTCACGGATTTCAGTCCTCAGGTACAGGAATGGCGGAGGACCTTCCAGACAGCAAAGGATATCCTAAGGCGGAAGAACGTTTGGTATGCAATGATATTCCCAGCCAAGCTCTGTGTCCTTCACATGGGCAAGGCCATGTTCTTCACGACACCGGGGACTGCGGAACGTGTTATTGTTCTTCACGACACCGGAGGCTGCGGAACATCGCTATGGAGTTTCAAGACCACAGTGGCTCACCACCCCACTCTCCTGAACGATCGTAGACCCACGGCCTAACTTGCTGAGAGTGATCAAGCACAGTAGCCGGAACTCGAACATTTCAGGATGGTATCATACTGTTTGATTGGAGCCCGAGCCACCCGGATCCGCTCGGCTGCCAACAGCACCCCATTCCCACAGCTACTGCAGGCTTTGTAGAGCGTAGTTTTTGGTTTGTTATTTGGGGGAGTAGAGGGATTAGGCCAGTATGTTCTGGTTTCTGGTCTGGGTGGGTGGTGGGGATGTCTTTCCATCAATGTGGGTTTGGTTGGGGATGTTGGGACGTTTTGACAGGGGGCGGTTGGGGCAATGTGAGTGCAACAATTCCACGTTCATGGGTTTTCCATCGATACTTAATGACTAGCCCCCAGCGGGGCGAGGCGCTATCAAGGGATTGCATAGACTGGTCCTGCTGTGTAATTGTAAGGTATCAATGTCTGCTTGTGGCACAAAAGGAGGAGACCATATATCGCTGCTATCCTGGAATATACAGGGTTTCACGAATCACAAGAAGACCCAGCTCATAGCCAACTATGCCAGGAATCATGGCACAAATATTATGTGCTTGCAGGAGATGCATCTGGCCCCAAGCGCCGAACCTCCTAATATGCCTGGGTGGGGGGTACACAGATATGCCTCCTCCTTCTCCACACACTCTCGGGGGGTCGCTACATACATACATCATACTCTGGCCTTTACGCTTCATGAAAAGATCGGGGACCCTGAGGGTCAATTTTTGCTACTTTTAGTTGAGGTCCAGAGTATCAGACTCCTTATAATAAATATATACGCCTCAAACATAGACTCCCCAGGTTTCTTCCAAACCTGTGCCAACCACCTACACAGATTTCAAGACTACGACATCAATTGGGCAGGCGACTTTAACTTAGCACTGACGCTACACCTGGATAGATCTACAACACACCAGTCCATACTAAAGCGGCGGCAACATGGCTTGAAGTTGCCGAATACCAGAGACTATATGACGTTTAGAGGGTGCTCTGCCCCACGTCTAGGGAATATACCTTTTTCTCAGGGGTACACGGCAGCTCATCAAGGATTGACTATGTAATGGCCACATTAAACCTCGTACGGATGGCCACAGAAGCCCAGATCCTGCTCGCTCCCTGTCAGACCACTCCCCAGTGAGGGTCCTATTCACTTGCCCCCCACAGCTCTAGAAATTCATGCGCTGGCGCTTTAGGGCCAGGGCTCTTGAGGATGCTCTCTTCCGGGAAAACATCAGACAGGCCATCTAAACCTTTTTTGAGAACAGCGTGGGGTCTGCCCCTGATGCTAGGTTAGTGTGGGAGGCCTTCAAAGTGTTTATTTGGGGCTGCTGCTTGTCCAGAGAAGTGGGGTACTCAAGTCCATCCGCAGATCCATCTCCAGTGCAGAGCGGGAGTTGAACAACCTGGAAATACAGCTGGGGGCGGGGGATTCCTCCTCTATTCGGGAGATTATCAGATACAAACAGGATGAATTGCGTCTCCTTATGGATCGGGAGGAGAGATTCCTGGGGGACCCGATTAGGGTGACCGCTTACAGGCAGGGGGGCCATCCAAGCCGCACTTTGGCATGGGCACATCGATACAGGAACGCTATCCCGAGGATATCAGAGAGATCGAACACCCTGAAGGGTCCACACCTAGGGACCCCTTGCAAATAAACGAGATATTCACCCATTATTATAAACACCTGTATAGATCACAATAACAAGTAGGACATGATTCCATGAATCAGTATCTGGACCAGCTGGGGTGGATAGAACCTGCACTGGGGAAAAGCTCAACACACCTCCTTCTGTCACAGCCCTGGAGTATCTTGTAACTCCTTCCTGACCACGGAAGCCAAATGCAGTTGACCCCTCCCACCTTGGTTGGCACAGGCTCCTGATTCTTGTATTCACAGGTAACCTCGAGGCAGACAATGAGGGGGGAGAGGGTTAGGTAGAAGTTGTGGATAGGTAGGGGGTGTTAGATAAACCAGGAAGAGGGTTAGGATTATTGAGTTGGATAGGTATGGGGAGTAAAGGGAAAAATCATACACATCATGAAACACAGTAACGTAACGTGAGGTATCTCCTGCACCTTCTCCTACCAGCAGTACAACATCCTTCTTAATTAGGATATTGCTCCCTAGAACCTGTATCGCACACTGTTCAATCCTAATCCAGGGACTAACATAAGCACATGGTGTTTATCAGGATAACCTCCTGAAAACAGCTGTAGCACACAACATGAAACGGGACATACAGCAAGAAATCACAGTGTACATTACATATATCAAATAGCACCCCAACTGGTCTTCAGGACACCCCTTTTCTTGCTACCAGGCAGAGCTGATTTCCATAGGATGCACTTATGAACTTGTAACTTGTAACAAGAGCAAGCAGCCACGAACAACACATTGCGTCCCTCACAATTCAGTTTGCATTTGTAATGATCATAAAGACGAATTACCCACATTGTAATTACTCCATCATGGCCGCGCCTGGTTGTGACTATATCACTAGCAGCAGTCTAGTCATTTTTCCCATAGAGCAATGCAGGATGCTGAAGTCACTTCCTTACCTGTATATCAGCCGGGAATCCCAGAAGATCGACGCATTGCTACTCTCATAGGAGTAAACAAACGCTACGTGAGTATAGCCATTGCTACCCTTCTATCTCTCTATTTTCTACCATTTCCATTTGTTGCCTCTTAATCACCTCCTTACTCCTCATTCCTATTTTTCAACTTGCTAACAGAGCTCGGCATTAGAACAGAACGAGGTATCTGAAACCGAAAGTAACAAGCCACGCCTCTTTTGTCCAAACTGCCTTCGGCCTCGTCCCGTGTTTACCATCCAGGTCGGCTTCCCTTTTTAAACCTGCGTATTGCATACCCAATCTTTACTGGCCGTAACATCATTATAATAGAAAGCATTGTATTCTCAATTGCAGAGCTGTTCCTCGAGTACGGAAAGGAAGCTCCAGGCGTCAAGCCGTCTCTTTATACTAAACAGCTGAGTACTGTCATGTAAGCGGCTGGTCTTGGTTTACTCTAAGCATTTTTTTCCTTAAACCTTTCATACATTGTTCTTGTTCTTTAATCAGTTCTGATATTTCCTCAGCTGTCTTGAGCACGCATGGACTCTTCCCCCAACAACTAGACTTCTCTGACCTATTCCTTCATATGGTAATTTGAAGACCTTTTACTATTTGATCTTTATTAAGTTAACACTACCTCCTTATACTGAACCTTATGCTTTCTCTCTAATAACCCATCCAGTACCGGATAAGTATAAATAATACCAGAGAGTAGAGACGGATCTTCAAGTCCCTTCCTGCCCGTCTCGCTGAGTCATGGCTCCCCAGCAGCACTTCGCAAGGTTTTCTCCCCCCTGAGGGTTTCCCTGTGATCCCTCCGGCGGCCAAGCATTTGAGCTGGGCTCCGGAGGGATTTCCAGGGGGATTCCTTAACTCAGCTGGGAAACAACTTTAGACACACGCTCCATTTTTGATCTTCACTTCGAATATCAAGCTGACCAGGATTCTACCGCCCATCTGTCTTTCAGGTAGGAGATTCTTCGTTTTTGTTCCAATTTGCAAAGGCTGTTCCAATTACAAAAGACAAGATGAGATTGAATATAACAGCATTCCAAAAACTTTCTCTAACTAATTCTCTGCTTTACGCAGCTTGCACAAATTGGAGTCCATGGGATAGTGTTACAGCGTAGCGCACAAGGCAGCAAACAAACACACAGTGCCTCCGCTCTCCGCGGCTTGCACTAATTAGAGTTTGTGAAAGTAATAGCGTTGAAACGCTGGTAACATTAGACAGATTCACAGTCTTCCCTGGAGCCTGTCTTCACGCTCGCTGACCACCCGCATGCACTTAACTGAGGCCGGGGGGGCGTCGGACGGCATCTCCTCAGGAAATCCTGCTCCAGCCTTGAGTGGTCATGCCACAATCAACATAGTGCTGCCTTTCCCTCTTTGAGGGATCGAGGAAAAGCCCAGGCTCCTCCGTCTCCGACCAGTGTTCTGCACTTCTCCGGGTCCGCCAGCTCCATAACCTGCCCTCCTCCAGCCTGTGTTTGCAATGCCAACAATCACCAAAGAGCTCCTCATACAGAACCCTGTCCTTAATCAACACTGATAATAAAAGTTGAGCCAAAATCCTAGCCGACTGGCTCCTCCGATACATGCCTGAGCTGGTACTACCTGACCAGGCGGGCTTGATCCTTAGTAGGTCCACACAAAACAACTTGAGGGGCTATTAACGCTTATGCATAACGGAAACCCGGAAATTCCTATGGTGGTGGCTGCCGTGGATGCAAAAAGGCCTTCAACTCAGTAGAATGGCCCTTCCTATTCGAAGTCCTAAAACGCTCCGGCCTGGGCCTGTCCTACCTTCCGTGGGTTTGGCTGCTATATGAGGTGCCCCAAGCAGTGATATACACAAACAAAATTATTTCAGACTACATTACCCCTTCCGGAGACACAAGACAGGGCTGCCCCCTGTCACCGATCCTTTTTGCCCTAGCCAGTGAACCTCTTGCATGTTTTCTTAGGGATTACCATATCCATCGCATGTTCAGGATCCACTCTCATTCCTCCATCATATCACTGTATGCAGAGGACATGTTGTTGTACATTAAGCATCCTAGGGACAGCCTTACTCCAGTCGTTAGGGCCATCCAACAATTTGGGGACGTTTCTGGTCTGAAGATAAACTGGTCCAAATCGGAGGTGTTGCCCCTGACCCCAGTGGTTTTACAAGGCAAGGTACGAATCGACTTTAGATGGTGCACATTGGGCATTCAATATTTGGGCATACACGTCACCACATCCCCACTAGATTGGCTCGAGGAGAACTACATGACAGTTTTAACGAAACTGGAACGCAGAGTGGAATTATGGATTCTCCTTCCCTTGTCACAAGCCGCTCGAATGTCCCTCACTAAAATGGTCATCCTGCCGAAGTTCCTTTATATTTTTAATAATGTCCCACTGTGGCCCCTGTCCAAATTCTGGTCCAGGGTACGTAAGATGATGATACGACTGATATGGGCTAGAAAACAGGCTAGAATTTCGTATGGCATGCTGACGGACCCATATGAGTTGTGTGGGCGGGAATATCCAGACCTATACTTATACTTCCTGGCTTCACAACTTCAGTATTCATACTGGTGGTGGTCTCCCTCAAATGACCTCCCTCATGCCTCCCTGGAAAAGGTCATCATGCACCCAGAGGACCTGAGGGGTTTACTATGGCATGGTCCCACCGCAGGCAATCAGCAGGAGATAAAGCCAATAGAGGTAACATGTAGGGTGTGGCAAGAATTGGCAGGCATGCTTGGCGACATTAGTCTCCATTCTCCCTCCTTTGCCATATATAGAGTCTGGGGTATACCACTAACACACAAAAATATATTTTGTACACACTTTGAGGCCCTTTGGATCCATACTTTGGGGGACCTCATGTTCGACGGCCGTTTGCTCACCTGGGATGCCCTAAACTGACTATGTATCTGTATTTCTGCCCCCGGAAGGTACTTAAGATTCTCTGGCCTAGCTACCCACACCCTCCCGTGACCCCCTTTCTGTTACAGCACATCACAACATTCTTCAATGCAAAAGCACTGGTATCTGCAATATACAAAGGCTACACAGGCCCCTGACAATCAATAGGTCCAGAACCAGGTGGGAAACAGCGCTGGGAAAGGTTTTATCAGATGCCCAATGGAAAGGGATTTGTTGACAAACAAAATCTGTGTCCTTGAATAACCGCCTGCGCCTGGTCCATTATAAGTTTGTCCATCAGTTATATTATTCTCCAGCATGCCTGCACAGATTTTATCCTTAAAGGCCACCGCTGTGTAATAGATGTACTCAAGATACTGCAGACTTTTTCCACGTCGCCTGGTCTTGCCCTCGAGTGAGACCCTTCTGGATTGAGGTTGAGGCGGCAGAATTTTGGCTGCACGCATCTACGGACTTGGGCTTTAAGACTGAGAGATAGCTGCCAGGCATGGCCTCTACCAGCGCCAGGTACATTGTGGCTAAGACATGGGGGACGTCCTCGGCTCCCAGCTTCCGTAAATGGCTTTCCTTTATGACTATGTGCAAGCGCAGAGAGACACAATACGCAGCCTCCTTCCCAGCCAGCTGCAGACCACAGGACTATGATATATGATATGATAGTTTATTTATATAGCGCCTATACACAATGTGTTTCAAAACGCTTCAAGGCAAGGGAGGGAACAAGGAAAAATACAATGACATTCTTACAGGCCATGAACAGTAAGGATGTGAAATTAACTATCGTACTCGGCCTGACGACATTTCAGATAGTGCAAGAGCTAAGACATAGATAAGGAAGTGAGGGGGAGAGTGGGAAGGAAATGGAAACAGACAGGCGACTACCATACTAGGCCTGGCGACATTTCTGGTAGATCCGGAGAAAACAAAAGGTGACCGAGAGGGGTGCAGAAAGGGAGGAGAGGAACAAAACAAGCGACTATCGTACAAGGCCTGATGACATTTCAGATAGTGCTGGACGGGGATGGGGGAGAATCAAGTAAGGGGCGTGGGGGAGGAGACAGACGAGGTTGCTATCATACTAGGCCCAGGGACAATTCTGATAGAGAAGTGCATAGAAGAAAGTAACGGGAGGAGGGGAGGAGATAGGAATATAGAGAGGAGGAGAGAACAGAGAGAACAGATAGTAACAGAGAGTAAGCAGTCAAAAAGAGCGAGCGGAGAAGCAAGAGGGGAGAGCGAATACAATTGCAGAAGTCGGTAGTAAAACATAATGCTGCAAGCCTGGATACCAGATGAAGATGGGAACAGCATGATTCACGGCCACCATGAGAAAGGGTGACGCACCATGAATCAATGAAGTCCATAAAAGTCAAATCCAGCATTGACAAGACGGTGATGTTGAAACCAGAATGTATCAGCACAGACTCCGGCAGAAGTAGGCTGGCGGGGGAGGCTAGCGGGGGGCCAGTCCACATTTCGGAATTTCATATCCGAGTCTGCTCCTGGTCATCCTGCTCAGCCTCCTGAAGTCAACATTGGTAACACCAGAATAAGATGATTTGTTTTGTTCAAGTACTAATGTGTAAATCCCTAATGCACCGTTTTCCTTTATGCTCTTCTAATGCACTCTACCGCCACAGGTTCCAGGGGTGGGGGCAGGAGGGTAATGGGAGGTTGTTTATTGTCTGTACGTTAAATACTAAAACTCAATAAAAAGATGTTGGAAAAAAAAAGAACTCCCTACTTAACAAACTTTTGCTTTACCAGTCCCAAGTCCTTTGTCCTGTCCAGATCTTTTTTTGGAGTTCTTAATATCTAGCGTGTGTTTAGCTATCTCCCTGCAGGAGTAGAAGGGTTAGGGATAAAACACACACATGTAAGGAAATTCACTAACTCTTTGGGCTGCAGTGACAGCTTTAAACAAGCATTTGCAATGCCAATAGTTTGGGTGTTTACTGTTGTTCTTTGCATTATGCATTTATAGGCACCAAGGTGCAAAGAGGAGAGTGCAAAGTTTGAAAGGAGGATGTGACATGGGGTGCAAGTGTGCAATAGAATGAGATGGGGAATAGAGCAACAGAGGAAGCCATTGATCGAGGGTGCCGATGATGAGCAAGAGGAAATATGTGCAAGAAAGGGTGAGTGTGAGAGGAAGGATGAGGGAATAGGAAGAGCAAGTAAGGTGGCTGAATGGGTGAATAGAGGGTGGGCGTGTGTGGGAATGAAGGGTGGGTGGGTTTAGAGATAAGGGGGTAGGGTGCGTGGTGGGGTAAAGAGAGGGGCTAGGGCTGAGAATATAAAGAAGAGGGAGTAGGGTGGGTGGATGCTGGTAGGGAGAGGGATTGGGGTGCATAGTAGTAGAGAGAGGAGGTAGTGTGGGTTGGTGGAGGTAGAGCGAGTGAGGTTATTGTAGGTGGGGGTAGAGAGAGTGGGGGAGCAGGAGAGTCAGAGCAAGCAAGGTGGCACCACAGGTGGAGTCAAGACATAAAACTGCCATGGTAGAAAAGAGATACATGGACTGACTGTTATTGATGTAGTTGCAAAGGTAGGTAATGACTAAATGAGAGGTGTCAAGACCAATAGGAAAGAAAGCAATTGACTCTTGCGAGTCATAAATGGTCTGTTATGTGCATCTGGATAAATGAGAGGGCAAGTGACTTTGCCTTGCTAGTAGCTTGCAACTTGAAAGTTTTACCACTGGACCCATTCATTCTGACAACTTTACATTCTTGATGCCGCTCATTGCTTTTGTTTCGCTTCTTCATTCCAGGTGTAGTTTATTCTGCCAATAGAAATGTGTGTTCATTTTTGTTTTCTTCATTTCATTTATCTAATGCCCCCAGCAGACTATGTAACTGTTACTTTGGGTCACTGATATTTCTGGGCTTCTTTAGTCATTTTGAGGGATCATGCTCTTCATTCCAATAGGCAGACTGGGAAAGGAATGGGAGGGGCAGAGAGTTACCAGGAGGAAAAGAGATAAAGATGGGAAAGGAAGTAATTGGGAAAAAAGGAAGCAGAAGGGGAGCTTAGCATTCAACACAGATTAGCAGTTTTGATCAAAGCACAGCAGCCCCAAAAACTCGTGCATCTGCACGTTTTATTTTAAGGGACCCATCACATGGAAAGGTAGAGTGGGAAAAAACAATGTAAAATGAGGTAATCACTGACCGAGTAAAACTCCAGCCTTACACAAGGAGCCTGCGATCCCCAAACTACTTCTGTCATGCGTCAATTTCTCGAAGTTGTGTAGAAGTGAAACAAAAACTGTTCCCAGTTTACCCCAGTTTTTGTTTTATCGATTTGTGGATGAGGACATTGCCGCACTTTGCCAAACAGTAGCAACACCTACCTCTCTGTGCCAACGCTAATGTCCACCCTTTCTTGTTACAACTTGCATTATGTCCAGAGAAATGCAATGGGAAAGTAAACGCTTGTATATCAAAACAAACATTTAAAATTGAAGCACCTGCCCGTTCACCTCGTTTGCAATATCTAAGCCTTCTGTGTGGACCCTTCCACCGACGGCACACGCAGTTCATGGCTCAATAAGCGCTGTGTGTGTGTTAGGGAGAATTCTAATTTCTGTGCTAATTCCCTTCAACCTTAGAGACGCCCAGCTCTTTTGCTGGACTTTAGGACTTCCCTGGAGTGAGTGAGACCTTTTTCTCACTCTCTCGTGTGTTTTGACCTGATTTGGATTATGTGTTTCCTCTGTTTTTGGAGTCTGACAAACTCCATAGGCATCTACTTTTTGTATGGTGACACACAGGACCTCTCATCCTTTAGATTTCTCATTAGGTGTAAACACCTTTTTTTGTGTGAACTACTGTTCCCAACAATAGTAAAGTGAAACTGACGTTACTTAACTTTTCCCTTTGTAGGTCCAGCACACACCATTTTATGTGGAGTACTGGGGGGGGAGGGGGAGGGTGGTTACCTAGTAGCCCCTTATCCTACATTCTCATGTAACATTTTTTATGTTGCCTCCACTACTTTAAATGGCTGGTGGCAGTGTTTTAATTTTCCTACCATTGTGCTTTTCTACCGCAGGCTGAATCATCCACTGCAGTATAGCACACATGGGTGACCATTTTGTCAAAATGGCCCGGGTCTTCTTTTTTCGCCATTTTCTGTTTGTGGGGTCTTTCTTGGGTTTTACTATGCGGATTGAGCCAGGTATGAGCCCTTTGTTTGTTTTGCCTTTGGCGGGCTTCAGCCCTGGAGCCCGCCCCTGAATCCTGTGTGTCCGGAAAGGCAGGATGTGACAGCTCCCCTGTCCTTCGTCTCTAGGAATGCCTGAATGCAACCAGTCCTGATTGGCTGGCTGGCTGCCACCCGCTGTGTGATTGACAGCCTAGGCTGTGCATGAATGGGAGAAACCTGCTTAAAAGGCGAGGGTTTAGGGACTAGAGGCAGAGTGGACCACTTGGAGAAACACCAGACGAATAAACAGTGAACAAAGCTTGCTGCATCCTCCTCTACCTTGGAATTGCCCGGAGAAGCCCTACTGCTGTGCTGAAACTCCTTTTTCAAATTCAACAGAGAAGCTCCGCAGGGGACGACTTCTTCCCTAGGGTTATTGGGACCAACTAACCCTGAAACAAACTCCACTGGACCATCTTCCCCAACTGGCTGTACTTCTTTGCTGCTGCAGGAACCGAGTGCCAGGGGTCGAGAAATCCGTAGTCGAGTGCAATGTCTGAAATCTGGCCAGAAGCTCCAGGAGTCTCCTAAGGACCCTACAGAAGCAGGATGACCAGAGCTCGAATCCCCTCACCAGAGTGCAGGAACCAAGGAGTGAAGGAAGCCCAACCGGTATCCGAGATCCGCGACAGTGCTGTTTACCGAAAGCTGAAAACACAAAGTGCTGTTGAACCGAAAAGAGCCCGTAGCTGCCGACGACCTCCAAACTGCCGGCACAGACGCCCTCCCTCTTGTCCACACGGCTGAGGCTCAGGAACCCAGGGTCTGCATTGCTGCAACAGGACAGAATCCAGCTGGACCACTCTTCTTTAAACCACAGGTACTGTTTAGACTTGGGGTACTTAGCTCAGTGTCTTCGAGCTGTGCTTTTCTGAGTTGAGACTTGCAGTGGCTTACTTTTAGAGTTGATTCCAACACTGCTTTTCACAGGTTTAACCGCTTGTGACCCTATGAGTGATTTTTCTACAAAGTCTCTAACTTTGTGCAAGATGTTTTATCTAAGAAGTGCCTCAGCTCCGTAGACTGGGCTCCAATTGACTTTGGCTGTCCTGGCTCCCTGCAGACTCTTCTAGCCCATTGATTTGATATTGTTTTTCCTTGAGAGGTGGTAACTCATTTTAGACTGTTATTGCTGGCAAATGCTTGTCTAGATTCCATTGGAAGATTTAGTTTTCTTCACATTTACTGAGAACCTGTTTAACCTTTTTCCTTCCCCAAACCTTTCCTTTCTACAACCTCAGAATCTGCAAAGTATAACTAGTGAGATATAAATGCCATTACTGTCTTGTGAATGAAGTCACCTGAGGGTGTAGGAAGTGGTTACGAAGCATATCCAAAGAGTATCCACTAACTTGTTTGATTCTGCAAAGTATTTTAAAGTATATTTACAGTGTTACATAGCTTGCCCTTTTTAAAGAACGCTTATTTAAAAATTGATGTTAAATAAATAAATAACTATTTATAACTGAAATCTTGAGTGTGTTACTTGGTTACCTGTATTTGCGAATTTCATTGCTACAGCTGTACAGCTCACATTTAACTCTCTTGAGATAGGCCTGGCTGCTCAGTCACACTACCAACTTGTGTAGTACAGGCCTATACCAAAAGGTGGGTTACTTAATACCAAGTAGACAAGTTTTGTGTAGTCTCACACAGCATTACTACATCAATTCTTGCCTAACAGTGTGTACTTATTACCCGTCTTCTTGGAAAGACCTGCATTTGCCTTACCTTTATGAATTGAGTGGAATGCCTTGATCACGAGGTTCCTCACTAGGAGCCCGAGTCAGCTGTTCTGAGCTTTTTTAGAGAGCACACTTGTCTACGTTCCTCCCAGCTTATTCGTAATGGTAAAACGGTCTATCTGGATTAGGAGACATAATGTTATATGAACGTTAGGAACGGCTTTATAGACAGATGGACGGCTCTTTTCTCCAGCATGTTTATTTGATACGAGTTCTCCTTCTCTAAACATGTTCCCTTGGCAGTGAGGTGGTCTGCACATGCTCTACCGTCCATGCAAACAGCTGTTACAATCGATTGTTCAGTTGCAGGTTTCTAAAAAAGTGCTCTTGTAAGGTTCTTCGCCTTAGAGCACTAGCAAATACAACATTTTGCAGACTTTAAGTTATCATCAGCTATTCGTCCTAGTTGTTTAATTTTTTAGGCCGCTGACTCTCCCCCCTTTATTGCAGGGGTCCCGATATGCGTGTTGTTTGATGGAAATGCATTAAGTCATTGATACCAAAACCGACAAGATTTAGGCATAGATTGGCATTTCTAATTTATTGATAATAATCTCTCCTCTGAAGGGAACACCTGTACCAATGCATCTAGTGTTGCTCCCATAAAATGAATCCTTGGTATTAGCTTGGCTGCAAACTTAATCAAGTTGACTTAGCTGTGAAAGAAGTTGTGCAGTTGTATGGCAGTCTTGACTTGCTTTTTGAGCTGAATTTGCTTTGGTCAAGAAGTCGGATAGACAAAACTCTTTCTATTTCCTCAGATGTGCATTCCCCAAAGCAATGCACTCAGAGAATACTCTCATGCAGGTTGTAGCCCAAATGGCAGGATCTTGTATAGGTAGTCAAAGTAACTTGCCACAAACCACAAAAACATCAATGCTTTCGCCAATGGGCATATGAAAATATGCACATAAGAGATATATGCCACAAATCCAGTCTCCATTTTCTAGATGAAGGAAAACCTAGCCAAGTGCCACCATCTTGAAGGTTCTTTAAAAAAGTGTTCAGTATCCTGAAGACTATGATTAGACTTGTCTGGTCTTATTCATGTTCTCCACCAGGAAGTAGCAAGAATAAATTCCTATCACTCGTTGAGATTTTTGAAGCTTTTTGAACGCTACTTTCTGTGACAGGATTTCTATAATTTCAATCAGTCGAAGCATGTGAGTTTGCTTTTTTCCCTTGGTGTTAACAACGGTGGTTTGGAAATATTCCAGCATGTGACAATTTTTCACAAAACTAAGTACCCAATGTGTCTCTCTTTATCTTTTATCAAGATGAAAAGTGGTTTTGAATGGATGCCTACCTCCTGGATACTCAGAAGGGAATGTCGTTGACCTTCTTTGTTTTTGAGAGCCATGCGCGATTCCCTAATGCTGCTGATGCTTGTTGTCCACCAGCCCTCTTAGATTGGTACCTCTGCTGTTGATGAGGTTTTTGGGTGTGCTGGTATGACAGCAGATTCTGTTTTTGCTGGCCATTCAGCGGATATGTTCTTTGTTTTTGTAATATTTCTTGCTGGAGTAGCAAAAAGGCTTATAGACCTTTGGTTCCAGTGCTGCCATCTTTGTGCGTCTGCTTTAGTCTTCAACCTGGGGACTTCGGCATCAGCATGTGAGTCAAATAAGCTCACGTGAAAAGAGGAGATAAACAATCTTCTGCTGGAAATCCAACTTCAAGCCGATGAGCCTGGCCCAAGAAGATCTGCATTTCCTAGACCGTTGCACTATTCATTTGTTGCCAAGTCGACTACCTCTTTTGAGGCACATATAACTTTGTTAGACATGAGTTATGCCTCCTTCATGACCACCATTAGGTCTCACCTCGCGTCCACCCAAAGGAAATGTAGCATTCTCTCTATGAACTTCTAGAGGGAACCAACATATATCCCTAGGGCAGCAAAGGAAATGGCTACTTTAAAAGTGGTAGCTCATTTGGAACAAACTTTCACACCTAGAGAATCCATTCTGCAGCTCTTCGTCAATGCTCAGCAGCAACGTGCTCATCTTGGAAGCAAGACGACACGAAGCAACACAGGTTCGATCCCCGGGTCCCCGCTTAGAAACCTCTGGGTATTAAGCGAAACCTCTGGGTATTAAGCACGTTATAAATACGCAACTAAGACAATGCTGATGATCTGGAAAAACAGGCTGGAAATGTCTTCCTGGCTGCCACAACCATTACAGAATCTGGAGGTCAGTCCCGGCTCAAACAAACAGGTTGGAATCTGATGCACTATACTTCTTGGAGCAATGTTGCTTATGCAAGGTGGTCAAAAAATTAGAAGGTTCCCATCACAGGTTTCATCAGACCCAGTACCAAAGGAATAAGGGGGTCTTTGCAACTCAAACATGATGGACATTGGAGCATGAGATATGGGAATATTGGCTTTAGGGCTGCTGTATTTTGAATGCCTAAAAAATCATGCAAACCATGGGTCACACTCTTGCAGGAAGAGAGGTTGGAGGAAACTGCCCATTACTAACTACAGGTATTTGTATGCGGAGGCGAAACATCACTCGACACAGATGGGTCTCTGAGCATAGAGTGACCTTGACAAGCATCTAGGTTTTGTTCCTACAGATGCAGGCTTCGTCAGGGTTTCCATGCCTGTATACAATGAAATAAGTGGCAGTTGTGAGGAACCTAAGGGCGTCCTCACTTCTTTTCCCCCTGGAACCTCCTTTCAGGTGGCCAGGGAAAGGCCATTGCTTTTGGATTCTGACCCTGGGGGTGGATATGTGAGGGAGGATCACCTGCGTGGAGGGAACTTGGGGAGTGGGCAGAGGACATCTTAGGTGAGACTTGGTATCCTCCATTACATTTTCAGAATGAACTCTCTATCCCTGAATCCATTGTGGGCTACTGTCAGCCATTTCCCTCTTCTTCTCCCCCAAATGTCCCCCAGAAACACCACCTCAACACTAGGACGAGGAGGAGACAACAAAGTTATGCACACTTCCTTTATTAAGGCAAACTTCCCCAAACACCATTTTTTCGTACTGGGACGAAGAAGAGGAGTCCGGAGTCAATGCAGACTACATGTGACTTGTTTCAAGGTCAGCAGACTAGCTCAAGTGATTCCAAGCATCAACGCAGGATATTTAAAGTGCTGAATAGAGATAAGTTGGGTAGCAGGAGATGAAGGCAGGGAAGGCAAAGCAACTTCCTTGACCGGAGCGGAGAGAGAGCGCTGTGGCCCAAGAACCGCTGAAAACCAAAACCGGGTGCAGCAGAAAGCGAGGCTGTTGAAAGGCAGAGGACCGGGGTGAACTGCAAGGAAGAGACAGTCAACAGCTGGGGGACTCACACCGGGAAGCCGAACCCACTGACAGCACGCTGACTGTGGGAGCGAAGCCGCAGAACGCTGCCGCATTGCTAGAGTGAGACGCCCAGCGGGATAGCAAGACTGTGGCTGCCTGGGACCTCACAGAAGTGCAGTGAAAGACATCCGGTGAGTCTGCCTGGGAAAGGGGCCCGGGCACGGCAAGAAGGCAGTTTTGTCCATATATGCAATATTTTCTTGAAACCTTTGAGTGTGGAAACGTAAGAAAGGCAATTATGAATGCCGAAACAAGTACTTTTGAATACTGAATTAACTGAAAGTTATTGCAAGCAATTAAGAATGCGGAAACAGGTACTTTTGAATACTGAACAAATTGAAAGACATTAAAACACTTCTTTAGTGCCGAAATGAGCAAAAGCAAGTTGTGAGCACTTGTGAGTGAAGTGAAAGAAAGGTGGTACATATGGCAGATACCACAGAATGTATTGTTTGAAACCCAGTTAGGGACACAAGTCAAGAGAATACCAAGAAGGGTATGAGATGGTAAACCAAGTATTGGGAAAAGCTAAAAAAGTTCAAGGACCTGCAAGTTAAGAGGAAACCTTTATTGGCAAGAGCCAGAGTAATACAGAAAAGAGTAGCAAAGTGCACGGTAGACAAGCAAGTGACGGAACAATGTTAGAAGAGTGTGACACTGATGAAAGAACCAATCTTCATGTCAAAGGCAGGCAGTGGCCAATTGTTGATGGAAAGCAGTCAAGAAGGGGTATCGGTTGCATGACCTGTAATAGGTGAACTGTGTGGTCCGACAACTACGCCTAGACTGAGTGCCTCCCTGTATGGAGAAGCTAAGGAAAGTGTCCATAAAGAAGCTTGTGTTGTGCAACAGTCGCTTATGTGATTTGGAAATTAAGAAACAGAACTATCTATGTAAGCCAGTGAAAAGTACTGATCTCAAAAGAGCTGGGAAGTGTGACAAGGAATTGTGTTGTTTTGTTGAAAGCTGTTAGATTTGAACTCTTGGGGAAGGAAACCTCTTTTGTTGTTTCATTGAACGCTAGAAGATTTGAACTCTTACGGAAGGAAACACTTTTGTTGTTTTGTTATAAGATGGAAGATTTGAACTTTTGGGGAAGAAAACCCCTGCGTTTTCTGAACTACTTTGAACTTGGAGAAGGGGAAGCTGATTACAAGCCAAGAGCTAAAAGAAGCAGAGAACTTTATTTTGAACACTGTTCATTTTGATGTTGACATCCCTACACATTGTATACAATTAGTTACAAGGGCAAGTATAGGTTTTGGATACAGACAGAGATTTTATTTGGACTTCCTGACACAGACTATTCTTAGTTTTCGTTAGGTAGGGAAATCCCACCTTAGATTAGGGCAAATTAGACATTACTCCATCCTGCCTTTTAAAGTTAATAAAAGATTTGGTAACAAACTTGAACCTGTTGTCTTTATCTTACTCATGATACCATCTCACAGTGCAGACTTTGCACCTTTCAAAGCCTTCTCTAGATCCGTTACAGGCATTGGCATCACTTTTTTAAAACTTTTGGTACGCAATATTGACACTACGCATTGAAACCTTTGACATTCAGGATATCAACGTCACCAACACTGACGGTACAATACTGAAAAAGATCAACACCAAGATGCTTGTCGTGACAATAGTGGTGATACTTTTCTAACCACATTGGGTTTCTGAATAGGTCCTACTAGACCCATAGTATTTGCAGTCATCCCTTTTGGGTTTTTTTCAAGCAGGTTTTCTAGGAACAGACTCAAAAGAGGTCTTAGACTTTTCTAAGGTTGGGCTGATCTTCCTTTGAATGCCCCCCTTGTGCTTCAGCCTTCAGTGTGACATTTTTTAACAAATTGGCACTCCTTCCAAGTGTGCCTGTCTGGGAACAATCAATGCAAAGTTCCTGGCCATCAATCCTTGCGACTAGAGACAGCACATCTGTCAAACATGAACTAGTCAAATGTTGACCTACCTGAAACTACCAGAGACTTAGCTTAGGTGAGAGGGGTAGAAACATCTAGGTTAGCTTGCAGTAAAAGATAATGAATAAAAGCAAAACCTTTGAGAAAAACTGTAAAAACACAGCATTTCTGCTTCACAACGGGAGTAAAGTGTTCCAGGATCCTCTTACATAAATCGAATTACTCCAACTGCCATTGCAGTGCATGATGGGAGCTGGAACTGTGCCTTTAACAATGTTGGGTCTTTGTTAACATGTAGATTAGACCTGCCCATGTGTCCGTGTTTTCTTATGTTTCTTTATGCAAAGGCATTAGTAAAACAGCTTAAAGTTATTGGATTTCTTTTATGGAGCGTAATTTGCCAAAAACAGAAGATATTATGCTTGATAGGCAATTATTTAATAACATACATTTTATAGTGACTTAACTACATACTTCGTACATATAAACGAGAGTTCTCTCCAATGTTAACATGTCTTCCGGGATTATGCACATGGGCATATATTCAATTTAATGTTTATAAATATCAATGAGGGTGCCAGGATGAAGAAATAGCTATATTTGTATGGTGAATGGATAGGGCAGGCAGGGTGGTCAGACAGGGAGAGGTATCAGTGGTTGGAGTTAGAAATGCCAGGCAAGCAAATAAAAGCATAAGCCTCGTCTTGAAATGATCCATAGATTGATAGCCTGGGCAAGAGAACTCTAGGGATATGTGGCCATTAGCATGTCATAAATGATCAGAAATAAATGAAGATTGGTGTCAAAGTGCCTAATGGTATCACTTACCCAGAGTAGGAATGCTGGTGCTCTCAACTCTCTGCAGTTTGCCAGGGATCAGGGATGTGCCGCAGCGGAACCTAAACAGGCCTGTAGCAATCTGCTGCTTCAGCTCAGACTCCTGTAGTCTCCTCAGAGCAACTTGTGCAGCCATTACCCGTCGGCGCTCCCTAGCAGTGACAGGCAGAGACAGTAAATCCTCTAAAGCATTGAACATCAGAAGATACGCTTTCCTTAACAAATATCATCTGTCACTCAATGCATTATCTAAAATGGACAGACAATGGGCCCTTGCTAAAATGGATAAAAGAAACACAACCAAAATCTTTATCAACCAAGATTGCACCAAAGGCAAACAAGAGCTACCAACCTAAGCATCTGTCACGCGTGCATTGATGTAAAAGCATTGGTGCATGGGTATGTTTTCAGTTTTTATCATGGAACAACAAAATAGATCGAAACAAGCATTGGCAAAGCCAATAGGGCATGTATTTGTTTTGCTACTGAAGGGTGAGTTTGTTGTTGGCTTATGAGGTAGGTGGATGAGTGCATGTGTCCACTTCCATGTATGGGCTACTGAGTGAATGACCAGATGGGTTTGAGTGGATCTTTAGATGAACAGATAGATTGGTACCTTTGCGTGGTTGAATGAATGGGGCTATAGAATACTGCACTGTCATGTCTTAAATGTAACCATTTAACAAGTATTCATTGGCCCCATGGAGATCTGTACATAACATTTCAGATGGGCATGCAATCTCATGTGGCTCAGAAAGTGTGTGTGGTATGAGGTGTTCTACAAACAATTTACTTACAGTATTTCAGAAAAGATCTTACTTTCATTGAGCAGCGAAAGCTTCTAATTGCTACATACATTTTTCAACTATGCAACTTTATATGTGTTGTGGTAATGGGCTCACCAAATTCAAGAATCCAGTTATTTCTACAAGACATCAGAGTTGATTTCTGGCACCAAGCTGTGGGGAATGTCTCAAAGTGCCCAGAATAGCTATAGTTCAGTTCAGTTCAATAAGCTTTATTTGTACAATATGTCATAAAAGCACACAATTCATCAAACATCATAAAATACCATAAGATACATAAAATAGCCTTGTATAACATAACATTACAAGTGGCAAGTTCCAGATATTAGCTAGGCATCCCCTTTCTGCTTCTTTGTTCGAATACTCCATGTCCACATTAGATATTTGCTAATAGCAAACACTGCAGGAGTATCCGTGGAATTTAAGCAAATTGCTATTGCTTCCCCAGTGGACCTGCACCCTCGACCCAAGAAGAGTGGCTTTAAAAAACGCTTTCTCTAGGGCAATGTTACTGGCCACAGCATTATTAGATGGATCAAGTCCTCATCTGCATTTTTACATAGCATACATATTGGGGAGACATCATTATTCCACTTTTGCTTCATCACTGCCGTAGGCAAGATCCCAAGCCGCAGTTCAATGTGCAGGGATCTTTCAAATTTGAAATTAGTATAATCCAAGTAGGTCTCGTATCCTTCCTGTGTTTTAATATTGATATAACATGCCAGAGGCCTGGAGCCAGCAGATTTCACAATAATATCCTGCTGTATCTTGATGAGAGCATCAGATTTAACCACGACTTTAGAGGTGGTCGAAATTACACTCGGGTTGTGCCAGAGATCTTCAAGGTTCAGTTCCCTCAAGCATTTCTTAACATGGGATACCCACTTCAAGGAAGGACCCCTTCCCCCCCATACCCCTACTGAGATAAAACATCCAACAGTGCATCTCTATAGATGCCAATTATCTCAGTTGTCCATAACCGAACCCAATAAAGCACCGGGCGTAGTTGGTAAATTGATTCGATCCCCTGCATGCCTGTCTCCAGCAACACTGGTAAATTTGGCATGCAGGGGGCCAATCCCAATATATTCTTTAAATACTTTTTTTCAGCCCTCGCCAACTGGTGAATATTCATCTGCCCCCACAGTTCAGCCCCATAAATTGCGGCTTGCCTTGCCTGAGCTTTGCATGCCTCCAGTGAGACACGCACCGCCCCATTGCCGTGCTCTGCTGTGAACCTTGCGAGGGCTCCACCATACCTTGCCAGTGTTATCCTGGCTTTTTCAAGCTGCATGGACCAACCACAAGATACCATAACTCTGACCCCCATATAGTTGTAAAAGTCAACCTGCTCAATTTCTCCTTCATCCAGGACCAACCTGAGCCCTTTGTGCTTCTTCCTGGTGCTACTGTTAAAGATCATGGTTTTTGTTTTACTGATATTAAATGTGAGGCCATTTTTTATGCAGAAATCAACAAATATGTCTAGCTACTTGCGGCGCCAGTAGATGTTGATGATAATAAAACCGCATCGCCCGCAAACAGCAAAGCAGGTATCTTCTCACCAGCCAGCGTCGATGCATCAGTCTGCGTGTCCAGCAACTCGTCTATAACACCATTAATAAATAAACAAAATAACACCTTTTTTAATTTTAATTCTGTTGGATGTACTCCCGTCGATTCCCCACCTGAACACTGCAGTGTTGCCTGTGTACAAACTCTGCATGGCACTAAGGATGCTGTCCGGGATATCGAGTTCCCTAAGTCCCTTCTATAGGTGGTGCCTTGGCAGCGTCGAATGCGGTGCGCAAGTCTACAAACACTGCGAACATAAGGACTTTCATAAGGACCGCATATTTATCACACACCAGCCGCTGCCGCAAACTTTCATCAACTGTGCTTAGGCCTTCGCAGAACCCTGCTTGACAGTGGTTAATAATCTTCCTGTCATTATCGCAGGCCTCCAGGTGAAATAATAAGGCTCTAGCATAAGTTTTCCCCCCAGCATCTAGAAGTGATATGGGTCTATAGTTGGAGGGATCATCTCTGGGGCCCTTTCAGTGGATTGGAACCAGCTCTCCACTTGTCCACGACAAAGGCACTACATTTTTACTCAGAATTGCATTAAACAATTTTGTTAAATACGGGACCCAGACATCCGGCTCACTCATTTAAAAATCTATTGGTACCATGTCTGGGCCTGGCGCCTTCCCTAACTTTTGACACTTTAATGCTCTTCCAACCTCTTTGCATGACAATGACATCGGGGAATAGCTATGGTCCTCGTCATGCACGGCACTGACCCCCTTGGGAGTGTTCATGTCGCTTCCTTCCCTTTGAGCGTCAGAGAGTCTACTATAGTGGTCAATCAAGGCCTGTTATGTAATGCACCCCTGCAAAATATGTGTGCCCACTCGTTGCCCAGAGCCCATGAGACCCAAAAAAAAACCTGAGTCCTGTTTACTGATAGCAGTTAAAAAGGCGCTCCAGGTGTTCTCATGCCATACCCTCTTTTTATCCCTTAATAACCTGCGATACTCTGCTCTGGCTGAACGTACCCCTCGGCTAGTAGGCACCATTCGTGTACTCACTTCACTAATCAGTAGTCCTTTGGCCTATCTGCACTCCTTATCGTACCATGCTCATACACCTCCATTATCAGTGGGTGGTGATCTCTCTCAACCCTTTTACGGATCTGGAAGCCATCCACAAGATTCCAAGCCTCTATGTTAGAAAAATGGCTATCTCCTCTGCGTTCTAATGGTGCCTTACCGGGTAAGTGGAACTGAGAGGCCCCAATCCCAGTGGATGTCCTCCTGGTCCATAATGTCAGTCATTCCCTGCAAAGGCTGGAACTGTAGATTAAGATCCCCCATGACCACGATCTTTAATGGGCCCAAGGAGGACGATCTCCAATCCAAAACACGATCCACAATCTTCCCAATAGGATCTACGCCCCTGCCGTGCAGGATCCTGTTGTAAAAGTTAATCCACAGGATAGTAGGTCATCCTTTAATTTAAGGTGTAATTCGATCATGTCAGGGGAACCGGTATCCACTAATTTAACCGACTTTAACAGGCCTATGTCCACCCACGTAACCAAGCCCGTGATCAGGTGGTCAGGTGGCCCGTCCCTCCTTTACGTGCCAGTATGGAATGGATCTAGATGGAGACCAATGTCTAGCAAATCACTGGTCAAACAATTGAAGGCACCTTCAAGCCTAATGCTTCCCAAATTGTGTTAAATCCTTTAAAAAACTAGACTGGTTGAATATTATGGCAAAAGAATGAATAAGAAAATGCATGTTGAAAGTACAGGGAAACTTTGGACGAAAGGAGTGATTTTAAAATGAAAAGATCCAAGTTCTAATCTGAACTTCCAATATCTGCAGGAGTTACACTCTTTTTATTGGTACCTACATTTAAACCTTAAGCAGGGATAAAGAAGTATTGGCTATTTATATATTTATTTATTTATTGTGCAATTGTAAGGTGCCTATACCTCAAGTAAATTGTGTTTCAAAGCACCCACAGGGCAACAGGGAGGCAACAATGGAAAGAAAAGCAAATACAGCAATGAAAGATAGAGGTGTACCTACTAGGCCTTGTGAGCATTCATAACGTGCAAGTGCAGAGAGAGAGAGAAGGGATGAGGTATAGTGGGGTAAGTGCGAGGTGTACACTGATGTATTCAGTATAGTGATGGAGATTATTAAATATTTCAAACCAAAAATAAAGCAGGAACCATACATCTTTACTATATAAAATGTGCACTGGCACATATACAATACAAGGAGTGAATTTGCAAACTTAACACTGTGCGGTCAATTGAATGTAGGGCTGCTCCAAGGTTCTAAATGTCAGAAACCAACTTTTTAATCCTCCTGATGTAGATATTAATGTAACAAACTTAGAACATAAGAAGGCCAGGGTAGAAAAGAATAGTGGTTTTCATATGTTTAAATGTACAACCTATTGTAGACTGGGCTCCCCATCAACACTTGTAAAACCTATATGTCAATGAATCCAGTTAGAAACAGACGTCTAAAGTTTCTAAACCTCGACTCTGTTCCAATGTAACCAAGGGACATACTGCCAACCATGTTCTCCAACAAGTACCTATACTGTGTAATGTATCATCCTTGTATTCAAATGTCTGTACTGTCATCTCTCTGTATTACCCTCGCAACTGAGCAAGTTTAATGTAACTGTGCCACGATGCCTAAGGGCCGATTGTGCGCTTTACAAATGTAAATAAATAAAATAAACGCAAGAACGTTTTTCTGTTTGAGTTTACTTTCTTGGTAGACAGCACTTTGCACCACCCTCACCAAGCCCTGTTAAGTGTTACCTCACTAGTAATGCAACCTTTGGTCTATAGCAGTGATAACTATGTCTGCAGGCCACTGTGGACCATTTGCCAGCCCCCACCTCAACTTTGCTCTGCTGCCAAGCCAAGCACAGCAGAAATGGAACTGATAAGGGTGCTGCCTCCAGAGATTAGCACTTGCTGACTCTTTTACTATCAACTTTAACTTCAGGCTAGTAATAACCTGTACTGTCACACCACCGTCACAGGGTGTTAAGACGAAGAAGGCTAAAGGATTGAAAAAGAGCCCATGAGAATTGGAAAAATGCATTAATAAAGCCATATGATTTGGCTTTTGAAATTAACCATTTTTGTGTTAATAGGAAGGTTTGTTTAAAGATGCAGTCATACATGTGCTGTGATCATATGCAAGCACGGCTTCACAATACTTAGGTACTGCCATCAAAGGCCAGGTACTGTCTCCTATGCATGTTATAGTCACCAATTGAAACGTGCTGCCTCATACATCCAATTACTGGCATCATATGCCAAGTGAGACCCAAATGCCCCTGTATTGCAATATGTAAGGTATAGTCGTTATATGTAAGGTGAAGCAAGTATGTTGAGCCATGACAAGGTCATTAGGCTTGTAAGGCAATATCCATACGTAGGCATTACACAATAGGAGGCTACAGATGCAAGGTAAGTGATTCTGTCATTCTGATTTGAATGCAACCATGAGGCATGCCTATTATACATCAGATATACCACGTGTGCCTTCAACCTTTCTGACGCTAACAAGGATTAACCATACATTACAGGTCACATGCTGTACAAGTCAAGTCATAAGCAATTCAGTTGGCATAGCATTAGGCAGAATCGTAGCTTTGGGTGTACCAGCGGTGCAGGTGGGTCTAAGAGAGTGCGATACAATGGACATAGTATTGGGCATGTACATAACCGTACTGTTAGGATTGAGCTCAGGCACATACATAAAAATAGGCATTACAGCATTTATACTCATAGCTTTGGGGAGGTCAGCTAGGTTAGTACAAGTGTGCAATGGTGTAGCATTACACGTAACGTTAAGCGGTGCAGCAGTAATAGTCAATGTGCTCAAGCCACCAACTAACTCAGTGATTGTGCCCACGGCTCTGCCAACTGCAATGCGCCCTCACCAATGCCCGCTCCCTCCAAGCCCATGCCTTGGACATGTACAACCTTATCACCACTCACAATCTGGACCTTCTCATGATTACGGAAACCTGGCTCCCTGAAGATTCCGGCCAGGCTGTCTCCCTCGCACTTCCCGCAGGGTATACCATATTCAGGCAAGACCGCTCTCACCCAAAGGGTGGGGGTGTGGTTCTCATAGTAAAAGATACCATTCCCATCTGAAAGATTGAGAGGACTATGGAGAACAACAGTGATTGCCTTCTCCTTAAACCCAACCTCTCCCCTAACTGCACCATTGCCCTTCATCTCAGATACTGACCCCTATGCCCAATGGCCGACTTCCATGCAGCTCTGACACACCTGCTGTCAGACAACCTTAAAAGATCGACAAAAGCCATCCTCTTAGTTGACCTCAACCCTGGCCTCACTGACCCCAAAGACTCATCTGCAAAATCTCTGGACAACGCCCTTGAAAAGCTAGGGTTCATAAACACCATCTCTGCTCCCACCCACACTCAGGGGCGCACACTAGACTTGCTGGCCCATCACAATTGCCCACTCACCATCAAAGCCAACTACCCCACCCCATGGACTGACCACCATGTCATCCTTTTTGAAATCGCTACCCCCCCCCCAAGAAAGTGCACCAGCCGGTACTACCACTGCCGCTCGCCAACACCAGAAGCTTGCGCCAGTTTACATCAGAAAGGCTCCTACCTCACCTTCTAGGACCAGCCTTCAGGCCTCCATTCTCCAATGACTCAGAGGTACTAGCCCACGCACACAACACCACCATCAAAACGCAGAACTAAACCTACCAGTCACTCCAACGCCTGGTTCACATACGACCTACTAGATCTCTGTTCTAGAAAACGCACAGCACTATCCCTCTGGCAATCCAACCATTCTGAGACAGCCAAACTGGAATTCAAAGAGCTCCCCAAAGACTACAAGAAAGCTATCATCCAAGCCAACGCAACCTCATTTAATACTAGGATTGCTAATGCCCAATCAGATACCAAAGAGATCCTCTCTATCTTCAGGGATTTAGAGACACCTACCATTCCTTCCCCCTCAATCCATCACCAAAGATGAGGCATGGTGCGATGGGATTCAAACAGCCATGATCAACAAACTAGACACCCTCCACACCAAAATTAAAACGCCCCAGCAATCGCTCACCCTACCCGCACTTCCCAAACTTCCTCAAAACAACAGACCTTCCACCCTGTGCTCCTTCAAAAAAGTCCAAGAGCAGGATATCACGACCATCATGAACTCCATCAAACCCTCCAATTGTAAAGGAGACACCTGCCCAGCGGCCATCATCAAAGAATGTGCCAGCACTCATACTCCCTTCCTTAAGGCATTTATTAATGCTTACTTCATAACATGACTAGTCATAACATGCCTCAAAGAAGCATGGGTTTGCCCCCTCTTGAAGAAACCCGCATTGGACCCCACATCCCCCAGCAATTATAGACCTATAACTACGGTCCCTTTCTTGCTTAAAATTCTAGAAAAGGCAGCCTACTTATAAGTTCAACAATTCATCGAAGCCAACAGCATCCTTGGTCTTCGTCAGTCAGGATTCCGCCCCGGGACACGGAACTGAAACGGTCTTACTTGATTTAAAGAACCAAATGGACGACCTCTGAGACTTTGGTAAACCTGCATTACTTCTACTTCTGGACATATCCGCAGCATTTGACCTTGTTGATCACACCGTCCTCTGCCAACACATGACATCAACAGCCACCTTCTCACCCAATGCAACCTCCTGGATCACCTCATTCTTGCAAGGCAGGACTATGCAAGTCTTTATCCGACCAAGTCTCTGCCTCCCCCACCATCATCCAATGGGGAGTGCCTCAAGGCTCCTGCACTTCCCCCACTCTGTACAATATCTTCAGCAGACCTCTCTTCCACATCCTTGACTAACTAGGTATCTCTTCCAACAACTACGCTGTTTATACACAAGTCCTCCTCCCACTTACTGGCGATTATGAATCCGACTCTAAGGCTCTCAACGCTGTCTTTACAGCCATCCAAGCCTGGATGGCTATGAACGGACTGTGCCTTAACAGTGACAAGACTGAACTTCTCCTGATTGGCTCCCCTAAAACATTAAAGAAACTAGAAAGCCAATTCCTACATTTTACGATAGATAACATCAGTATCCCAGTCTCCGAAACAGTAAAACCCTTGAAGTTTACTTAGACTCAAACCTTTCTATGTCCAGGCAAGTCAACGCCATTGCGTCTGTCACAGCATACCACCCAAGCTGCTCAATGCAGCCAGACCATTCCTGTCCAGGGAGAAATGCCTCACCATTGCAAGAGCTATAACAGGATCCAGGCTCGATTACTGCAATGTCCTCTTTGCAGGCACGTCAGTAAAATATTTGGAGAAGCACCAAACAATCCAAAATAGCATGCTGCGCGAATCTACAGGCATCCCAAGAAGGGACCACATATCGGGCGTCAGGAAACAGGCCCACTGTCTACCCATCAAAGAGCACATCCTCTTTAAAACCCTGGCGTTATCCGACAAATGCGTCAATTAAACGGACCCTTTCTACCTTGCCCAAAGAATACACAGATCTTCATCCTTCAGACCAACAATAACACCGTATAAACATGCTCACAGTACCCAAAATCAACGAGCCAGAGCAGGCGGCACCAGCTTCCCTTTCATAGCAGCCCTGCAATGGAATGTACTGCCACCGCCCTCAAAGAGCAGAAACCTCACACCTAGCCGTCCGCAAAGGCATCAAGACAAATCTATTTGCCTAATCCGAGACTGTAGGGATTCAATGTATGTACTATGACTGCCCGTGCTATATGTATGTAATGTTTCTACAAATGTATGACACCTACCTCATGTAACTAACCTCATTACCTGTAACAGTGCCTCGATGCCCTTGGGTTGTGAGCGCGCTTTATAAATTAAAAAAATTAAAATAAAATAAATTCATTCAGTAATCCTGAGACAAATATCAGGAAACAGGCATCTATACATTAATGCAATCTTGTTTGCCCACCCTGAGCATTTTTGGGTGGCGGGGGAATCTCAGAAAACCTGTATCACAGGACAGGTTGAATTCCTGTATGTGTTCAGACATTCTGAAGGCTTTGCGTGACGTTTTACATCAAAGAAGACAAGTATGCTCATCCATTCTGCAGACATGTGGATTGTAAAAGGACTTCAGGCAACAAGAAGGTATTACCCAAATTGACCTTTTACAATTGACCTTTTGCACAATTGACCTAATTATAGTGGTCCTAATTGACCTTCTGCACAATTGACCTTTATATTATTTTAGTTATTTTATATATGTATTGGGTTGGTTTTAGATTATAAATAATATAAGGGTATTGAGTGGGTGTTGCAGGGGGTTTTGGATTGTGTGGGAGGGCTGCGCGGGGGTTTCCCTCTGCATATATTTCCTAATAGACCTTCAAAATTAGGTCAATTCTCCCAAGATCAATTTTCCCGAGGTCAATTGTGAAAATGTCAATTAGTATACAACCAACAAGAATGCTTGGCACGCGGAGCGCAAGTGTGCTCAGCCGTTCTGTGGCCTACTGGCATTTGAAAGAGATCGCCCAATGCATAAGCTTGGAGTCAAACAAATTGCTGGCGTTCCCCCTTTTTAAAGGCCGGAAACACATACGTTCCAGGTCTGATACTACATGCATAAACATGTCTGGGGTTGCTTTGCTTGATGTCTCGCACAGAAGGGTTGTCACCTAGCAGTTTGGGTTGGACGGCCCCATCTGAGGTAGGACCAGGCCTGGTTTGCATATGGTTTTCCCCAATTTTAGAATGGCTTGCAAGCTGAAGAACAATGCTCTGAACGGTTCCCTGTAGCAATGCAAAAGTCTGATTTCTTCAAAACTACCCAGCCATCACTTCGGTTTTGACATAGTACATGCATCTGCGTTTCAATCAATTTTTTTCAGATCGAAAGGCACACTTTGCATTTGAATCTGGGATACAATGTTTAGAATGATTATGTCTTTTGACAGACGATTTCCATGTGTGTAACTATTGACGTACACTCTTGGATGCTCTGCCACCAATTGGCCAGGTTTTTACAAGCAGCAAGCACGTGAGGAAGGTTAGCCCTGTGCACTTTATATCTCCAACATCTGTTGTCAGAGATTAAATAGTGAGTGTATTTTTGTGACAACCAATGTGTGCAGCAATATCTTCAGTTGAGTGTGGACAGCTGTACATTTGGACTTATATTGCACATGTCAGATATTTTTTTATTTTTTTTATTTTATGGTTGATAAAATCAACCTTTCAATATACAGTGTCAAGAACAGTGATTTTTTTTTCTTTTTTTTCTTCTTTACAGTAATAAAAGAAGAATACAAATGCGATACGTGGAAAGCAAAAATCAGAACATTATAATTCAGCATTAATAAAACAAGAAAGGAAATACAGAATTAAAAGAAACTTACAAATGTAGATCATAAAAAAATTGCATCCAAAAACTGTACAGTTGCTATCTTAACACCCAATGAGACGGATGAGAAAATGCATTGCCACAAGTTTTTTTGTATGTTGACATTTTGCTCTTCAAAGAACTTCCCAAAACATTTTGCCCGAATGGAGACCAAATTTGGGCCATGCACCAAACAATGTTCTAATGTTTCTTTTTGGTTGACATTCTCACAAAATCGACACCAATTCTCAGCCTCTCCAATTTGCTTCCTTCTAGCCAGAACATCAAGAGTCGGCCAGAGATTTAAACGAAAACGAAGACATTTCTGGCGAATCTTTGAACAAGGAAATTTGGCCAAATATTCTGCCATTACTCTGAGTCGCTTATGGCCAAATATAGTGCGATCGAAGTCCTTATAGGTTAAACATCTATTTTGGGTAGTAATCCAATCATGATGATATATTTTCTGTTTGGCTCGATTTTCATTTGATAAAAGCAAGTCTAGATCCACAGATGCGTCGGACAGTGCATTCATAACGAACACGCACCATTTTCTCGAGAATGTCTCATTTCGCAAAAGTAAATGACTGCTACTTTTCCCAGAATATCTAAACGGTTCAAAGACAAGAGACACTTCCGAAAAAAAGCACAGTACTTCCAGATGACAAAGGAAGCCATGGAAAGAGATCCCAATTCAAAACTAACTAGAGGCAAAGGAGTGCACATGGGCAAATGTAAAACCTGTTTCCAGAAGGATGATTCCAATTTATCCCACCACTCAATGGGTCTGGGGGAAAGAGTTTCCGATCCATAGGTCAAAATCGGGAGCACCTTCTGGAGATAGAATGTTAATACATGTCTGACAGTGAACTTGCCAAATTTTCCCATAAGAATCCTTGCTTGGGCGATTAAAGATCGTAATTTGCCAGTGGTTGCTAAATCAAGCTCAAGAGTTGTAGGCGTATCAGCCACTATAGTCCCCAAATATTTGTAGCTGGGTACCTGAGCTAGAGAGACATTGTGTAGACGCCAACTGAAGGGTTTGATTTTGGTGCCTAAATGTCTTTTGCAAATCATTATTTGAGTTTTGAAAGTATTGATTTGTAGATGATTTAGATCCACATATGACTCTAGGCAGTCCAATAATTTTTGGAGACCAGAATGAGTTTTTGAAATGAGGATCAAATCATCAGCATAGAACAGATAAGGAATTATGTGCAAGCCCAAACTGGGAGGGTCACTTAAAATCTTGCTTAGATTAAGGCCCAAGTCGTGGATGAAAAAATTGAAGATTGAGGAGGCTAAAATGCACCCCTGCTTCAACCCTCTAAACGTCTGGAATTTTGCTGTCAGGTCCCCACCTAAATTAAGGCGAACTTGCATAAAGATGTTAGAGTGAAGAAGTACTATTAGGGATACCAAGGATGGTGGGCATTTCCGATTGACCAATTTATGATAGAGTAGGCTACGATCAATTGAATCGAAAGCAACCTTAAAGTCAACGAAAGCCAAGTATAGGGTCTGTTTACGGGCCGCATAATCAGAGAGAAGCATGTTGAGAGTGATTATGGTGGGAGTGGTGCCTAAACCTGCCACAAAGCCTGATTGAAATGGATCATTAAGGTGGACTTCTGACGTCCACTTTTGAAAGTCTCTCAGAATCAGTCGAGAGAAAATCTTCCCAGGGGCATCTAATAGTGCTATCGGCCGGTAGCTGCACGGATCTTTCCTGTTCCCCTTTTTATAAATGGGGACGACGATTGAATGGGTCCAAGTTGGGGGCAGTTTTTGTGATTTCATGATGAGGGTGAAGATAGAAAACAAAATGCGCCCCCACAGTTCTGGGTGGGCTTTAAGCATGTTGTTAGACAAGCCATCCGGACCACAGGCACCTGATAGACTAGCTTTCTTGATGAACATTAAAATGTCATCTACATCAAAGTCTAGGTGAAAGGTATTCAGGGCATGAGTGGAGGCTAGGGCGAGACTGCCATCAGGCACTTTGTATAAATCAGAAAAGTAGGCAATCCAAGCAAATTCAGAGACTTCATTGGCTTGTGTAACAACTTGCGATCCAGTTGTAGCTTGGTTAAGATGGGACCACACTCTAGCAATATTTTTGCTCTGAACTGCAGCCAATAAAAGTTGGCTATCAAGATGATAAAGTTTGGCACGCCTTGCTCTAACCCAATTTTTGTATTTAGTTTTGAGATTAGAGAGATACTTATGCTGAGTGTCAATGGGAAGTTTCAATGCTGCTCTTTTCTGCTGATGAAAGAGGCGCTTGCGATCTCTATTTTCTCTATCAAAAACATGTAAAGAAGGAGTAGAATATGTGCGCTTAGATAGAGAACTGGACGCAAGAGGCTGAAAAAGATGAAGCATATCAGAGTAGCAGACACTTGAAGTAGTGGAATTTGACACTGATAAACAACCATGAAGGGAGACTAGGGCTTGCTCCATCCATCAGAGTCTATTACCCGCGTTATTGACCTTAAATTGACACTTAGCAATATTATCTCTGCGCAAAATGGAATTACCACAATATTGCAAAACAGCAGTTACTTGCTTACGATCACTCAAATCCGAGAGCACAATTTGAAAGTCCAACACATCAGAAAATAAGATGACATTTGTGTACATATAATCAATAATAGATGCAGAAGAGCCCCTAGACCAGGTTGAAACTGGAGGGATATCGGAAGAAAATGCTCCATTAAGCCTATTAAGACCATGGTGTTTGACAAATTGTTCCCATTTTTTTATGCAAGATGAATTGGTTCTGCTGCTGGAATGAACGCAGTCCAGATTAAAATCTCCAGCAATTAATAATTTGTGAACAGAACCATCCAATAAAGTTAGAGACAGCATATCATTCAGGGCTGTAAGGAAGCATTCGTCTGTGATCCCCACCGGATTCCAATAGATGTTAATAATGGCATATGATGTTGAAAACAATATCAATCTCGACATTTGAATGAAGGCATTAGGAGACGCCCAGGGAAAGAGACTAGAGTTACTATCAGCTTGGATTGCGGTCAATAACCCACCAGAGGGACGGCCACTATGACCTTGATGAGCCACTATGGTGAGTACATCATGGGCATCCCAAATAGGATCAACAGTAAGCCAAGTTTCCTGCAATAAAATTAATTTATATTTTGACAAAAAGCTGGAATCATTGTTCAGTAACTGCGAATGCCCCCTTGTGTTCCAGCTAATAACAGTGAAATGACTAGACTCCACAACTTGGACTAGTTAGTGCTGGACAAGTGGATCAAGAGCAGAACGTGGACCTCGCGGCTCCTGAGAGTGGGGTCTATGGTTACGATGGAAAGCTGACCTACTTGACAACTGCTGTTGGAGAGAAGAGGAGTCATCAGCCGCTTCCAAAGAAATCTCAAATCCCAAATCACATAGTTGTCTCCGTGCTGCCCATATTGCATTCTGAATGACTCGTGATCGCATCCATAATCGAACCGAGTACATGTTATGCTTGTCAAAAAAGTCAACTAATGCTATGTCGAGTGAGTTAATGTCTTCTAGAGCAGGAACATCAGAAAAAATGCTCAAGATTGAACCGCGATTTAAGACATATTGAGGACACGGAGGTGGCCTGCATTTTAATTGTAGGCAAAAATTGGCTGGACGCTTAGGGGGAGGCCTAGAGGCCCGGGATCCTTTACTCAACGCCGAAGAAACTGGCGCATTTATGGCAGATGGTTTGGAATCCTTTTGACAGACAGCTTGCAGTAATTCAAGCAATTCCGGGGCAATTTCCGCTAACAGTGAACGTCTGGAAAAGCCAGCGGGTGTTTGTAAGTCTGAAGGAGGCAGGGGCTCGACATCTATCATGGGAGGGCGAGCAAGAGAACCAGCGGCAGGAGCCGTTATGGAGGCCGTTGTTGGTGGTGGCAGGTAGGTTGTGCTCAAAGGGCATTTAGTTAAGGAAGACTGAATAGGAAGAAATAATTTTTGGCCAAGATGAGCATGGCCAGACATGTAAGCATCAACAGCATGACGAATTTCCTGCCGATGGTAGTCCACAGGCAAGATAGTGTCACTAACGCCTGTGGAAGGCCCTTGGGGAGGGCGAACAAGTAAGCCGGCGGCAGGAGCCGTTATGGAGGCCGTTATTGGTGATGGCAGGTGGGTTGTACTTAAAAGGCATTTAGTTAAAGATAACTGAGTAGGAAAAGATGGTTTTTGTCCAAGGTGAACATTGCCAGACATGTAAGCATCAACAGCATGACAAATTTCCTGCCGATGGAAATCCACAGGCAAGATAGTATCACTAACGCCTGTGGAAGGCCCTTTGGAAGGCACTGTGGAGGGTTGGGGGGTATTGCCCATTTCAGTTACCATTTCTACCAAAGTGTCAAGCGGAGCATGAGGAGGAATGAAGGAGGAACCCTCAGCATTGGATGCTGGAGTACGTACTATAGACATTTGGTGATATTTCTTTGCCACAGCAGAGGAAGCAATGAGAGCACTTTTTTTGGGAAGATGAAGTTGACGAAAGAAGTTTTTCGTTTTTGAAGAGTTATCTGATTTTGAGGCTGGAAGGTTTTTGGATTTTTTGCACTGAGACTTTGCAAGGGTTGAGGGGCCAGCACACGAGGCAACTGGAGTGAAAATGGTGTAAGGAACACTTGGGGGAGCTAGAATTCCAGTAATGGGTGGAGGGGCAACTGAAATGGTTGAAAGAGCAGGCGCCGTGGCTGTGTTATCTAAAATAATGCCTTCAATTAGTGGCACTGCAGGTAATAAAGAAAGGGATGCTAGCGAAGGATGGACTTGGTTAGCACATGTTACCAATTGTACCTCAAACGAGGTTTGAATACCTAATGATGCTGTAAGAGCCAGAGGGCGATCACTTGCATCAATTAGCCCAGGTGCAGGAGAATGTGTTTGCTGTAACAGTGAGGTGGCATGCTCTTGCCAGGCTAAAATCTTATCCAACTTTTGAGAGTGATCACACATATTGTTAATCACTGAGTCAAAAAGTTTGGATAACGTTTGTAGTGGGACATGCATGGCAGATAAAGTAAGATTGACCATATTATTGGTCATAGCTTCTGCATCCACTTTGCCAGAAGGACCTAGTGGTGCTACACTACGTCGTGGTGTCGGTGCAAGGTATGAAGCTTCAATTTCAGAACAGTTGAGATCAATGTCTGAAAACATTACTGGAGAGCGTGACAAGTTTAGAGAGGATTTCTCAGGCAAAAGATGTTGGGAAAAGCCTGATGGATTCAAATCCAAATTAATAACTGCAGCTTCAGCAGGCACATAGGCAGCCGGCGCGGCTTCAGTCACCGCCGCAGATGAAAGCGGTAAGTTGTGGAGTAACATGCTATCGGACAAGGAAATACAGGACACAAGACTACCACAAGTCGTAGGATTTAGAGAAACAGGAGTTTGGCCCCGCGCTTCAGTAGCCACTTTAGTATAGGGTAGAGGTAATCTATCCTTTGAAGTTAAGCAAGGCGCACATGTGGCTTGTGAAGATAAGGGAACGCACAAATTATCAATCAAAGGGACCAAAGTTGTTTCTTTACAAAAGGACCGAATATCAGGCAATGATGGACCTCTAAAACAAACTTTGCTGCCATTACGACCACGGCTCAAAACCGGCGTTGAGCAGCGTGATAGTGCTGGCTGTTTTTTTTTTTGTTGATAGTTGTGCATTATCTAACAAAAAATTTAGAGAAGGATTTGAGCCCCCAGGTTGGAGAGCTGGGGGCATCCCCATAGTCAATGTTGGCAGTCTAGCCTGCATAGTGGTTCAATCTGTAGCCCACTCGGCGAACAGAGAATACATACAAAACCTCGCTATACACAAATAGCAGCAGAAGCAATTCGTAAAACAAACAAAATAAGAACTCCCAAAATAATGCCTCGCTGAAAGCTCAAAAGCTAGACAGCGAGACAGCACCACTCAGCTGAACCACTCCTCTGAACGCGCGCGCTGAATGCGCACGCGTGATGAAGATAAGGAGTCAGCTGCAACTGGGAGACGGAGCCAGGAGAGGCGGGCCAAGGCAGCACGAAGGCAGCAAAGTTCCAGGAAAGGCACACAGACTCCTGTAGAAATGCGCCAGGGAACAGCACCACTCAGCTGAACCACTCCTCTGAACGCGCATGTCAGATATTTTCCGAGGCCTTATTTGTCAGTTATTATTGAGCTTCTGCTCCCAGTCACTCTCTTGCTTATCAAACATATGCTGATCTTCTTGAATATATCACATAAACCAGACGTATTGGCGGCAGTGGCATAGTTAATAGTTTTCAGGAGCTTTACCTTCAACATCTCAGAGACAGCCCTGTGTTCGTCTAGTGCGGAGACAACACCCGTTTCAGCACCAAGAGGTTCTGCAATACTGAAGAGGGCAGTCTGAATTGGTGTGAACATCAGCACAGCTGAGCATGCTATTGGTAGGATCACTCGACTGTCAAGCTACACATACCATAAACGTGTTTTACCCTCTTTGTGATGTTTGTTTTGCTCACTGAAAGATCCCTTAATTGAAATGCGTAATGCTGAATTGATTAACCCTGTATAGTGCTCAAAACAGTTTCAGGGGCCTGGTTTGCTCTTTAGAAAACCGCAAAAAATAAATCGATAATCACACATAGCCATCTCATAACCCGCATGTCCCTTTTGACTTAAAATGGGAACATTGTGCGTTTTGGTAGGCTGGTGGCAAAAACTCAATGCACATTGTGTAGAGCCCTGCAGAGTCTTCCACAAACAAAACATTTCCCACAAATCATGGATAACTTTGACATATTTCCCATTTTGAGACAAAGTTTGGGCGTCACTAAGCAAGTGAGCAGAAACATCTCTCCACACATTTTGAAATGGTGCATTTTAAAGCCATTTTCTAGGGGGCGCAGCCAACATGGCTGCCTTCTAAATCACCTGCGATGCTGCTCACTGCTCCAGAAATTATAGTTTTTCAAGGATCTACGAACCTTTGTCGAATTTTGTTTGCCGAATACATTTTCGCTGAATGCATTTTTGCCGAATTTTCCACTTTATTTGACCACAAACAGACCGTGCACGCCATCCCCTTTCCACCACCCCCCTACTTCCTTCCGTATTATAGCCGTTTCCCATTAGTGAAAATGCATCCGGCAAAAGCGAGCTCGACCATTTTCCCCTTGTTTTGAAGCTGGTGGATTGCCTAAAAATAGGTTTTGCTGTTCTACTGGGCCCCGGCAGCGACCGTGGCGGGTCCATTGCAGCTGAGAGATTGAATGGCGCGAGGATGAGAGAGAGCGGGACAAGGACACAGACATTGTGGACACGGCTCTTGCACTGGTAGGTTGCTGGACCATAGCGTAACTAGTGCACATAGGGGCAGGTGCATTGCTAGGGGGGGGCTTAGGGGCTATAGCCCCTGATCTTTTGGTTGTAGCCCTGGATAGAATCTCAGGAGCTAAAGCCAAAAGAATAGCTAGCCCCCAGTCCCAACAGTTCTGACATCACCGTAGCCCCAGGTCTTTTTCAGACCTAGCAACTCCCCTGCATAGGGGGACTCAGCTGCGGCCACTAAGAGACCGGTATACCTGTGCAGAGCCTCAAAGGGAGTTGGGCAAGCCCAGTAGAGACGACTGGTGCAAGATTGCTGCCCTGTCAAGACACAGGGCGTCATCACGAGTGCTGTAGCCCTTAAATGCGGTGGTAATGGTATTACCGCCGCATTTAAGGGCTGGCCCTATCACGAGTTGGGCGCGTAATCGGCTGTTTTACCTCCAGCTTTTTTCTGTAGGTGAAAATCCTTGTTTTCGGCTGTATTACAGCCGGCTGTATTAGCCCGCAGTATTAGCACCGGAAATTCCCCATTGGATCCAATGGACCCATTCAGGAATGGGGATTTACCGTTAAGGCCCAACCCGTGATCCGGTGGTAATACCACCGGACCAATCGGCGCTAGGGCTATTACAGTCGGCGGTATTACAGCCAGGAATACAGCCCAACTCGTGATGAGGCCCATAGACAAGTAAGCTTTGGCCCATACAGTAGGAGGCAAGGTTACGCACCCTATGTATGTGACCAGTCCTCCCAGAGCAGTTTCAAGACCCAGAGAAGTGCAATGAGTGTCCATTGGAAAGGTATTAGAAAGGCGTATGTGGTGCCATGCAATGAAACAATGAGAACTGCAGAGCCCACCGAGTAGAGGCTAGCCCACCGTTGAGAGAAGACGTGTTGATATTATTGGAGAAGGTAAAAGGTTGTTGAGCCAAGAAACCCCATTGAACAGCTCCAAGGCTATATTTGAGGCATCTCCCTCAACAAAGCCTAGAAACCTGTGGGCACTATTTGAAGGTAGCTGTGACAAACAGACTGGAGAAGGAGGCGTTGGGGTTACTGAGCCACCCCTTCCCTAGGTATTATTCCCACGATTGAAGGTCCTGAAACTACTTTAACCTGGTGGATGATCTAGCAGAAGGATGAAGATGAGGATCCACCAATCTGACAAGCGTGAGGGCACATCCATGGCCTGGATTGAGAACTCAGGGGTAGGAACAGAGTTCAGACTATATGGGGGGGCTGCCGAACCGGTTGGGCAGGGGCAGGATATGCTGCAGAGAGTCGGTTGCCCACATCCAACCTACTTAAATAGAAATGGCTTTACTAGGACTAGTAGAACAGTCTGGGAACCACAGGAATAATGAGCCAGTGATTAAATAGGACATCAAGGATGTCCTAATGGAGATGTGAGCTTTCAGATCAGAGGTCAAGGTGATCATTGGAGAACTTAGAGGAGAAGGAAAAGGTAAAGCCCTTGTAAAATAACCACTTTCTGCAGACATCGTGGAGATTAAATATGAGAGACAGTTAAAAGCATTAGATGTAAAGACCAAGGAGATGGAGCTGAAAATGAATGATGCCGCAAAGAGGGAGAGGAGCTGCAATCTTCAGATCTTTTGGGTGCCGGAAGAAGAGAATAAAACTAAGGAACCACCAGAGCAGAAGATTCAAGATGTAGTGGATGTCCTTGTTAGGGAGAATTCTCAACCAAGTGCTAAATTCCCTTTACCTTAGGGCCCTCCAACTCTTTTGCTTGATTTTGGGACTTTGAACTTTTCATTTTCAATGTGTTTTACTCTTGTGTTCTTTGGTTATGGAGTTTTAGATAACCCCATAAGGCATCATCTTTTTATTGTTGTGTCACACAGCACCTTTAGTGCAGTGGCTCAGCAGTGTCCTTTGGACTCCGCAAGGTTTAAATGCCTTCTCTGGGACGAACTACTGCTCCCCAGAGAATGTAAAGTTAAATTGACTTTACTAGTCTTTTTAAATTCATCGACCCAGCACACACCATCTTACAATGGAGTGCTGGAAGGGTTACCTAGTATCCCCTGTGTCAAAGAACTCTTGTAGCAGTCAAAGGCTACGCTTTCCTATCAAAATGGCTGGTGGCAGTGGTTTTATAACGAACTACCATGATTTTTTCTGACCGCGAACACCGGTAGCTAAAAATCGGGGTAGCCATGTTTTTCAATATGGCACCCACCCCAGACCCCTCTGTAAAAACAGACTCTGGTCATCTTTTTTCGCTGTTTTTGTGGAAAGGTACTTCTAGTGTTTAACTCTGCGCGCCAAACCAGGTTTGGTCCCTTTGTTCCTGAGCCTTTGGCGGGCTTCAGGACTGAAGTCTGCCCATGGCGTCTGAGTGTCTGGGGGGGCAGGAAGTGAGGGAGGTGCAGTCATCCTGCTGGGTGAGTGGCAGCTAGGCTGGAATGAATGGGAGAAAACTGTTTAAAAGGCGAGTCTCCAGGACTGGAAGGCAGAGTCGACCACTGGAACGAAAGAACCAAAGACGAGCTGGAAGAGGATGGCTGCTGCAACCACTGGACCGTTGGTTTGCCCGGTGAAGCCCTGCTGCAACCCTGATATGCCAGATCTCCAATCGACAGAGAAGCTCCTTCTAGGACGGCTTCTCCCTTTGAGTTGGTGGTACCAATCAACTCAGCAAACGCCTGGATACCATTCTCTGAGCTGGTTAACGTTAACCAGGGGGAAGGACATCAGTTTGAGTTTGGAAGTCACAGCTACTTGAGCTGAAGCGACGACATTTTGTGTGCTCCGACGATGATCCCATGCAGTGCAAGTGTCCCCGACGTCCTCCCTCTTGTCCCGACAACTGAGGCTCAGGAACAGCGAGACCTGCAGGACCTGCCAGGAACCAACATCTTCAGCTGCATCTTTTTGCTCCACTTTAAGGTACTGTGTCATATGGTTGAGAGATACCAACTCTTGCGGTGCAAGTTTGTGAAACTTTCCCAACTTGCAGACCTAATCAGCTTGTGACCCGACATATCTTGCGTTATCGTCTGAACTACTTCTGCAAACGTTTACAAAGACTTCTCCATTTGTACCAGAACTGTGCTATCGTATCCAAGAACACTAGACTATTGACTTTGGCCTGGCCTATTGAATCAAATTGACCCTCCTAGTACATTGAACCTTTGCATTATCTAAAAGAAGTGTTTTCTAACCCTTTGTACAAACCTATGCTTTTTATTCCTATTTAAAAGTACTGAAGTGCTATTTGGCTGCTTTTTCAGGAGAGCACAAACTGTCTTTATAACTTAAGAGTTTGTTACTGTAGTATATTGGTGTTCAATATTGAGTTGATTTCTACTAGTGAAAGTTTTCTAAATGACTTTGTAAATACATGTTTAAGTATTTTTTACCAAGAAACCTTGAGTGTAAGTGTCTACTTGAACCACTGTGATTGTGATAGTTTTGTGTAATTTCTGCTACTGCTCACATTCCCTCTTGAGATAAGCCTGGCTGCTCAGCTTGCTACCAAAAGTGTGTGGTACAGACTTATACCAAAGGTTGGTTTTTGCTTACACCTGTAGTCCTAATTGGGTGCGTTGTTCCCAGAGGGCACTGCCTGCAATTCTGCCTAACAGTCCTCTTGGAAGGTAAGGATCCTCTCTGTTTGAAAATTGAGAGAGCTCACAGGGGCAGAAAGTTGGCTCTGGTCTGAGGTCCATTATGGTGCGGTGCCACAGGTTTAAAGAATAGGATACGATCCTACAAAAGGTAAGGACAGAAATAAAAATTGTAAATAAAAGGAATACTGTGTCAATACTGCAGGACTCGTATACGTTCATGCTGAATAAACGGTTTGAGTATGTTTGACCTTTTGCAAATTGCCCTCTGCAATTTGACCTAAAAACATTTGACCTGGGGGGACCCTGTTGAGCAGCCCAAAGATGGCTGCTGAACCCTGTAGCTCCGTTTGAAGCCGATCGAGATCCTTCTAGCGTGGGCGCCCTTCACATCCCCTTACCTGGCGTTTGGCACAAATGAAGATGAAAGTGTTGGGCAGCGGTGGGCCAAAGGTTGGGGAAAATCGGAATATCCTAGCAGCAGTTTGCTCGCCTCACTTTGCGGCCGGAATGCTGTGACCGTTGTTGGCCGTGCGCTGCGTGGCTCTGTGCGGACCCATTGATTTGCTCGCCTTCCCGCCTCTGTGTGACTACTGTGAGGGACCTGCGGTCTTGGACCCGTACTGCATCGCTCTATCAGAGAGTTCCAACGTCTCCTACCCGACTGTGCAGGGCCGGTGTGCCCATCCTTCATTGCTGACCGAGGCGCCTCCTGCGCTCTCGGGTTGTGGGAGCCTTCCTCGCCTGAAGCGGGGGACTTGCGGCTCTCTGGAGGCCCTCCCAATGTAGACCTCACACCCCCGACATGCCCCCGCCTCCACCTGACGCGGGGACAGCAGGCGAGTTGGCGTTCCCCTGCCACTGCATTTACTGCCGACTTGGCACTGCTCCTGAGACGAGGCCGCACTGGGCTCCCCCCCTCCGGAGGATCCGACACTGCTGGGCTGGAGTGCGACACGCTCGCTCACATCCTGCCTGGCCTACTGTGGTGCACCCGCCACCCTGATCAGCTGTGGTGAGATGGCCGGGATGGCGGGGCGTGTGGCGTGACCCCTCCACAATATCTGCAGGCCCTAATTGAGGGGATCCTCTGTGCGGGCCCCCAGGGGCGGACACACTGCTGCTGCATATGCATAGAGGCGTTCGCCATACACGGATGAGACGGTGAGTCCTGCCTGAGAAGCCGCGAGCCACGCACTCTGACTGTCTGGCCCCCTTGAGAACATATGAATAGCGCCGAGATCTGAAGCCTGCTTGGCTGCAGGTATACCTGCAGTGAGCTGATCATCGCACTCCATAATAACCGGTAGCTATTACACACTTCCCTCCTAATCTACCATTAAAGCACGCTGTGTGAAATCCCTGGCCAGTGAGGAGGGCTGATACAATCTCCTGATTGCTGTGGGCCTTCTGTTGGTGGGCTAACCTGACCCCAGGAGACTGCAAAGTAACTTTTACCAGCTCGGCATCCCACATCCCTGCCTAGTGTGAAGCCTCTCCCACTGGAGGCGCTGTACTCTACCCCTGCTACAGTCATCCCTTTGGACCGGGCAATCTGCATGTTTCTCTCTCCAGCATTCTTCCTTCCGGCGACCCTAATCAGCATGGTGATACGCTACACCTGGGATGCTACTAAAAGTTCTGCCGGCCCACTGGCCCTCCGCCCTGCTGCTCCGCCCTGCAGGCCAAATACGGCACGCCACTCACACTTACGCCACACTCAACTGATTCCCTGGCGCAGCTATCACATTGGGCAACTGGGCCTATGGTCATCGGGTCTCATCTTCTACTACTTAAGTCCCCGTTCTGTGCATCAGGTGAGCTGTGCCACGTTGCACGCCAAGCTCCATATCCGAATTGCGCCTAGACGCTTTCCGGCTTTTGCTTTAACACCATTACTGCTAGGTGCACCGCCCTCAAGGCGTGTAAATAGTGCGAGCCCCTCTGTGCTCTAACAGTTAGGACTGCAAGGCTCCTGCTGACACTGGAGGGGCCTGCCCATACTCAAGATGTCCAACAGATACCGCGGCACTGGCAAAACTAGAGCCATGGATAAATGTGCTAAAGCTACAATTAGACCTGAACATTGCCAGCCTGCTGCCAGTCAGGACGACGCAGACATTCAGGGGGACGCGCCAGGCCCTGATCTAGCTACCATGATGGAATCCATGGCTAAGAACTTTGCCTCCTTCAATGAAAAGCTGGACGACATCAATGCCAATGTTGCGTCATTCAGGTCCAAACTGGACCAGGAGGGCTCCAGAATTACAGAGGCAGAAACTAGGATCGGCACCAATGAGGTCGGCATTAAAAGACACTGTGTCTACCCTAGTTCGTGACATGAAATCAGTCAAGGCCAAGTGTGATGATTTGGAGTCTAGATCACGAAGAAAAAACATACCAATCATCGGGGTCCCGGAGAATGCGCTCAAGGGCCAGCTAGAACTGGCGACAGAAAACCTAATCAAGGACCTGCTAGGTGACCCCGATCTGTCTCCCTTCTTTGCAGTTGAACTGGCCCACCGTGCACTGACCCCACGTCCTAAACTTGCCGATTTTCCGAGACCAATAATAGCAAACACTTTAAGCTTCAGAGACAGGGATCTGATACTCCGCCTTGCACGAGAAAAGGGCAAACTCAGACCCGAGGCTCAGGTCATCAGGATATTCCCGGATTTCTCCACGGGGGTGCAGCAGGAGCGGCGACAATTTATCGGAGTCAAGAAACTGCTCAGGGAAAGGAATATTGCATACGCCATATGGTTTCGGCTCGCCTGAAGTTCACTTTCAACAACAAACTGTACTTTTTTACGGTACCGGATGAAGCTGTGAAATTCATCGAAGCACACATCCCTCTACATGCTCCCGCCGATGACCTAATGGAGAACGATTGAATACGATGAGATGTCTCCTATGCTGAATGCTCTATTTTTCAGGTTCATGGTTTTTACGTATTATGTGTACTTCTAACACAACTGGATCATTTGCACCACTGTTTATGCATCGGCTGTTCGGCCTGGCCGCCCCCAATATGACTGCCTGAACTACCTCCGCCAATTTATTGCCTACGAGCCGTATCATATGGGTGGCCCCTGTCCCCACTTAAGAGCTATAGACCACTGCTATTGCTCTATCTATGCTCCCTCTTCTGTGCCCATGGTCCAGAGATGTGGCCACCCTGATCCTACTTATAAGGGGGGAGGTGGTAGGCCCGATCGGCACGATCACTGTGAGAAATGTAGTGGAACCCTTAGGTTCCCAAATAGGTTGGCCGCACGGCAGCGGCGCACCCCCTGCGACTGCAATGTTGGTTAGTATGTTCCTGTGGCACGCACGCCCCTGTTCGGCTGGTGCAAAGGCTCAGCCATGTCGGGGACTACTCACCTTCTGGAGGGATGGGGTGGGCGATAGTCACACTGCCGCTTTGGGACATGGAGTGAGGGTGGCAACTTTTGAAAATGGCATTGAGTGCATGGCACTGCGCGCGATGGGTGTACTACATTGCTTCATCATCGACTTTTGGCAGGTGCGCTGCCGCGCACACTGGGATGTTCATTGAAATAGTGATATGGCTGTTCAGATGATGTCTTGCAATGTCCGGGGAATAGGGAACTTCACTAAGGCCCGTAAGATTACAGCATACGCGCAGAGACATGGAGTGAAGGTGCTCCTCTTGCAGGAGACACACGCCCCCGGCCATCTTGCATCATGCTTGGCTCCCCCATGGGGCCCAAATAGGTTTTACACCACATACTCCACACAGTCCAGGGGAGTGTTAACATTACTTCATAAAGCTGTGAAATTTGTATTGAAGAAAAGTCTCATAGACCCTGATGGGAGATATGTCATCCGACATTGCATGTTGGCAGACCGTGAGTACCTATTGGTGAACACATACGACCCTAATGTTGACACCCCTGCATTTTATGATACAGTGTCCTCGAAATTGATGGGATATGTCGGGGTCCCTATAATTTGGGGGGGACATGAATCTCATACTTCACAATGACCTAGACAGGACAGGTACAGCACCCAGAGTCCATTCACGAGCAGCTAGGAGATTACACGCACACATGGTGTCCCTTGGACTGCGGGATGTCTGGAGGACACTCCACCTCCATATCCAAGAATATACTTTCTACTCCTCCGTCCATGACAGCTCATTTAGGATAGACTTGTTTATGACTACGGGCAGGACAGTATACTAATTGTCACTCTGTCTGACCACGCCCCTGTGACGCTGAGCTTAGAGCTCGGACGCCTCTCGCAGCACCTGGCGCTTCAAATTTGAAGCAATACTTGACGCAGTATTCAAGGCCGAAATTCTCGCAGATATAAGGACCTTTTTCTAATGCAACCCCCATGGCAGGACACTTCCCTTGGGGTCAGATGGGAGGCCTTTAAAGTTTATATCAGTGGCATGGCTATCTCATGGGAGGCAGGGGCGTCCTAAAGGTCATCAGGAATTACCTAAAACGCTCCAAAACTAGACTTAGAGACCTGGAGTGTGAGTGTGCGACAGGTACAATGCCAGCCAAGTTGGCTCAAATTAGAGCGGAACTCGAGACATTTGAAACTCGCCTCGCGTGAAATAAAGCATCTGGAACGGCCACTTGCAGTGAGGAAATATGGGGAGAGCAAGACACCTGGGAGAACACTGGCTAGGCTAATCTGTGCAGAAGGGAGCAGAACCCACATTGGATGCATAAAAGATATGCAAGGGAATCCGCAATGGTCAGACCAACAGATGCTTTCGATATTCTCACAATTGTATGCCCACTTATATGCTACACGACATGAACACAACACCACTCTTGTATCCCAATCCACTCGTGAACAACTAGATGGCCCCAGAACCCTAGATGAGATAGTCAAAGCCATAACAGACCGCCCTCGAGGCAAGGCCCCAGGCCCCGTCGGACTTACCTCGGAATTCTATCAAGAACATGTAGCCATTCTGGCACCTAGACTGTTAGAGGTCTGGTCTGAGGCACTCAACAAGTACATCCTCCCCCCGTTAATGCGCGAGGCACGTATAACAATTCTTCTCAAACCTGGTAAGCCCAGCGATGAATGCAGGTCCTATAGGCCCCTCTCGCTTATGAACCTTGATACGAAGATACTTGCTAAGACCCTGGCCAACAGATTCCTCCCCATTATGCAGTATCTTGTCCACAATGACCAAAGCGGTTTTGTACCTGGCCGCTCGACGACCCTTAATATTAGAAGACTTTTCAATGTCCTGTCAAGAATAGACCAGGGGGTGGAGGCAGTCGCGGTCACGCTGGACGCACAGAAAGCCTTCGATATGGTCTTGTGGCAATATATGTGGGTCGTCCTGGAGAAAATGGGGATTGGCCCAAATATGATCCAATACATTAAGATACTATACACTTGCCCCACTGCCAGAGTCTTGGTCAACTCCTTGACCTCTGACTACTTTGAGTTACAGAGAGGTACGTGCCAAGGTTTTCCCTTTTCCCCCATCCTCTTTGCACTGGTCATTGAGCCAATGGCAGACTACATCAGGGCACGACATTCCTGGAGGGGCATACGCCTTGCCGATCCCCCGGATATAATATCACTGTATGTGGACGATGTCCTATTGTATGTCAAAAACCCATCCACTCATCTTGACCCCATGTTGAGAGACATAATCAAGGTAGGCACATTCTCTGGCTTCACCATCAATTATATGAAATCCGAGATCTTCGCCCTCACCAGCACAACCCAACGTCCGACTTGTGAATACCCACTTCACTGGTCACCTAAAGGTATCAAATACTTGGGGGTCCAGGTAGCACTATCCAGATCTGCCCTGATCATTGATAATTACACCGCTGGTGCAAAATACTTTGAATCCAAACTAACCAAGTGGTGCGCCCTACCACTCTCTTTGGTCGGTAGGCTCTCTCTGATTAAGATGGTCCTTGTTCCCAAACTCCTATACATTTTCAGAAATGTACCGATTTGGCCGGGGCAGAAATACTTTGAGGAATTATAAGAAATTGGCTCTCAATTCCTGTGGCATGCTGGGGCGGTTCGGAAGAAATGGCAACATATGGCCTTGCCCTACGAGAGGGGGGTTTTGCTGCTCCTGACATGACTCTATACTGGGTAGCGGCCCAAGCTCAGTTTGCCACATACTGGTATAAACACCCCACTGCTCCCCCCCATGTCAAGCTGGAAAAACTGGCCACGCCCAAGGTAGACATTATGACTTTGATCCTTCAACATAAATACACAACAGAAGCCCCTGCTGACCCTATTGTGTCCACTCTGGTGGTGTGGAAAAGCCTCCTCAACCTCACATCCACCCCACGCCCTATTATAAATGGCTCCCCTTATGGAGCTTCCCCAGGCTGGAACCTACTCACAACAAACTCCTCTCTCAACACTGGTCAGACCTGGGGTACCATGCATTAACAAATCTATTCCCGGGGGGAAGTTCATCACCCCACAGACGTGGCGCCCCGGCCATACAGGCTCGGCTCTAGAAATATTACAGTATTACAGACTCCGTGCCTCAGTTCGTGGTATGTGGTCGTCATTCCAAGAGGAACCCTGATACCCCTCTGCTGCATTACATTGCCAACTCCACCAGCAGCTGCAGAATAGTCTCCTCTCTATACAAAATCCTGCTAACAAGGCTCCCAGATATGCCCCCCCGGGCCCATAGTGCCTCGGCCAACGAACTTGGTCTGGATATCACAGATGATCTGTGGAGGAGGATGTGCGCCCACACACGTAAGGTCTCCCTAAACTCCAGATACAAGTGCATGCAGTATAAAATACTGAATAGAGTGTTTTATACCCCACACAGACTCTCCAGGATCTCCCAAGACTGCATGCAGACCTGCCCGAGATGCCGGCCCGAGAACGTGGACCACGCACACATGTTCTGGTCGTGCTCTGCACTGAATGCTTTTTGGGGGGATGTTCTGGCAGCACTCTCTGAGATTGTGGGTACGGTAATTGGCCCGGACCCGTTGGCGTTATTGTTTGGCATCTGGAAGGGCAAAGAGATTAAGCAAATGGCTAGTTTTCTGAATGTGGAGTGCATGGTGGCCAAGAAATGTATACTGCAGTGTTGGAAGCGGCCCTCCCCCCCCTACTTTCAAAATGTGTCTCTCAGCCCTCACTTGGACACAATCATTTCAAGAGGAGTACATTGCATCTCTACCTGCGCAATCTCGCCCCAGGAATGTTTGGGTTGCCTTCTGCAGCTATCTTAATAGAGAGACCGATGAGGACCCGTCCTCAGTGGCATCCCCACACTAAAAACCAAGCTGCGTACCATTGTGGTGAATGCCTAGCTGTTGCTTGATTTAGACGATACTCATGACTTTCATTGTATATGCTGTGTTATGTATATCTGTTGCAATGTTTACGAGCTCAAAGCGTGTAAGTGCCTAAACTCTGCTAACAAAAATAAAAGTAAAAAAAAATAAACATTTGACCCTTTCACCAAATTGACCTCTGTTGTTAAGGATGCAGGGGACACCCCTGCAACCGCCTTTTGACCTACTTACATGAACGTGAGCAGAGGGGGACACCCCCGCACCTCATCTTTAGGTAAATAGGTATTAACCTATTTGACCTAAAACAAAAAGGTCAATTTGGACCAGATGCAAAAAAAGGTCAATTTGGACCACTCCGAAAAGGTCAATTTGGTCAAAAGGTCAAATGCTTTAGCTCAAATAAGCTAATACCGAATAAATAGAGTATGTAAAGTAATCACCTCTTGGCTGAGAGAGGAGTGAAGTACTGGTGGGCCTATCCTTTGCCCTGGTTTGTGAGAAAGGAAGTGACTCGTACAAGCTCACTCCATGAAGACATACTCCAGGCTATTCAAGAGCTGGTTGGAGATCAGGAGGAGAGGAAAGGTTCAGAGACAGAGCCCTTGCGCAAGGAGGGACCTTGCAGAAGTGTCAAAGGAAGAAACATATGAAAATGCCAGGCTGAAGGACATTTTTGAAGCTTAACAGCTCGCTGTCGAGGGCGAGGCACCAAAGATCGTCCTTGTAACCAGAAGACCAGAGAGTGTTGGGCGAGTTCATGTTTAGGAGGAGTACCCAAAGATGTTTTGGTTGTACTAGCCTACAGAACGGTGTTGTTAGATGGGGGTTATAGCTTTTTTCTTGATGGACTGGGAGTCGTGTATGGTTTGATTAGGAGGAAGAGATGTTGCTGTTTTCTGTAATGGGGGATTATCACGAGGTGATTCTTGCTGAACTGACACTGAACGACCCTGGGTTAGTTTAGAAGGGTGTCTCAACTGGGGTAATGGGGTTTACTCACGTTGTGTCAACTCGTGGGGGTAGCAGAAAATGGCCTCTGCCCACTTGATGGGGCTGTACATAGGCTTCATTAAAGGGTGAAGGGGAAAGGCGAGCGATAGAGGGTCATGGTGGGAGGGGATAAATGGTTTGAGAGAGGGGGAAAGGGTAGGAAAAAGGGGAGATGGGATTGGGATTGGGAAAGCAAAAGAGAATAGAAACCATAGATCTATAAGACAAGATACAGATTTGATGGACCATGTTGACGCTGTTATGGGAGTCGGAGATGGAATGACTGTTTTGCATTTAGAGTGCTGTAGTTTCAAGGTAGATTGGAATGTCTGATGGAAAGGGTGGAATGTTGCTTCCCTGAACATAAAAGAGTTAAACTCCACTGCACAAACAGTCTCACTTGGCAAGGGAATTCAAGTGTTGTCATTTGCAGATGTTGGGTATCCAGGAGAAACATTAAAAAAACAGGGAGGTCTCAGTCCTGAGCCATGCCTTTTTGGGTCTCTCATCAAAAGAAGAAAACAGGGGTTGGGATTTTGATGTCCCAGGACTTTACTGGGGTATGTGCTGAGAGATGCCACTCTCATGGGTCATTGACCAAGTGCAGTAACGATGAGGCAAGTGTAGGACCGGAGGAAAGTGCGAGAGGACTGGCAAGGGTGCCACGGACCTGCAAGACTCTGAAGTACACCCGGCAGCCAGGTGTCACGCTACGCTCGCGCGCGCCACTTACCTGTTCTGGGGTCCCGGTTCTTCGGCCACGAGGGTCTCCCTCGTGGAGACTGTATCCGCGCTGGCGTCTTCCCTCGCGACGCCCCGCGGTCCGGGTCGGCTCCATGGGCGCGGCCATCTTGAATGTTCTGCGCATGCGCGGATCGTCAGTATCCGACGTTCCGCGCATGCGCAGTAGCGGGAGCTTGCGTTCCAAGCCTCGCCTTGGCCCGGAACTTTAAAGAGGCTCCGTACACACGGAGACTTGCGTCTCAACGTGATTCTTCCGTGTGTACGCTGCTGGAGCCTTGCTTGTCTCTGCCTCCAGTTCCCTTCCTGATTGTGCTTACCTGCCTAGCCTGCTTCTCTGTATTCTTCTTGGGTCCCCAGTCCCAGTCCTTCCTGCCTACTGCCCTTCTCCTACCCCTTGCCTGCCCCCTGATTCTATTACTGGGGTTCTAGCTGGCCTGTCTGGGTCTTCCTTCCCCTGCTCCCTCTTCTTGGAGTTTTCTTCCCTGGGTGGGCTGTTCTTCCTGCCTCCTCCTGCCTGTGCTGTGCCCTGCCGGTATCTGTGCTCTACCTTCCGGAGGAGTTCTGAAGACTCGCTTTTGGATCTGCTTACTGGACTCTGCTTGGCCTTCTCTGTCAGTGGTAACACTGTCTCAACGTCACGCTAATACAGAGAAGGACCCCTCGTGGCGTTGGGAGCTGATTCAGTCCCATCCTCTCGTTAATCGTCAGGAGGGGGTTGGGTCGGTTCCTAGCGTTGCACTTTCCTCGGCTGTGATTCATCGACATACTGGCAGCCTCAACTCAGCGCTCTCCAGTAAAGAAAGGTAATTTAAGCTCTCGTGACGCATCTTATAACAGATTGAGACGCCTATCCACCAGTCTCGACATGGATGATCTGCGAGAAGTACGTGATGAGATGCGAGCCATGCGTCTTGAGATGACTGCCCTTCGACAGGAGAACGACACCCTCCGTCAGGCGATGGAGCGGGGTGTGCATGTACCTCCCCAACCCGAGAATTCCATGGCCTATACAACCCCCATGAAGTTCGATGGTGATCCACGTCAAGTAGCAGAGTTTTGTACCCATTGTAGGATCCATTTTCAGTTCCGGTCAAGTCATTTCAGCCAAGACAAGGCAAAGATTGGTTACATCCTTGGAAATCTGACTGGCAATGCTCTTGCCTGGGCCGCTCCTCTGGTTTCCTCCAACAGTCCCTTGTTAGGGGATTTCGCTGCCTTCGAGAAGGCCTTCTTGGATGTTTTCAAACCGCCTAATTTGGCAGCCATGGCCCAGAATCAGCTAATGGACATTAAACAAGGATCTGGAGACATAATACACTACATTAGTCGGTTCCGACAGTTAGCAACTGACTCTCAAAGGCCTGAAGTCACTCAGAAAACGTTATTCCGCCGTGGACTACGAGATGAGTACAAGGACGAACTGCTACATATACCTGAGCCAGAAACATTACCCGCATTGTTGGAACAGGTCCTCCGCATTGATCACAGGTTGGCCGAAAGACGTAGTGAACGTCGCCGAACGGACCGATACCACCCGGGGCCCTCGGTACACCCTTCAGGATCGACCTCCACCACCGACACAGGACCCGAACCTATGCAACTGGGAGCCATTCGTGGACCATTGTCTGAAGCGGAAAGGAAGAGAAGGCGCCGGCAAAACCTGTGTTTATACTGTGGTGGTTCCGGCCATTTCTTAAGCATCTGTCCACTGCGTCCTTTGAAGAAGCAGGAAAACTGACAGGCCCGCTGTATGGTGAGAAGGCAGCGGCGGGCCGTTCTTTTGGATCAGACCTTCCTCCTATGCAGTCAGTGCCGTTATTGGTCTTAGAAGTAGGCATCGCCTGGCAAGGAAAATGCTTGAAGACTCGGGCTCTTTTGGATTGTGGTGCATCGGGTAATTACATCGATGTCTTGTTTGCAGCATCCAACGGGATCCAGTTGCACCGCAAGGAACAACCTGCGGTGGTAGAGGTGATTGATGGTACTCCCTTGTCCTCTGGCCCGGTGTGTCAACATTCCGATCCTCTATGGCTATCAGTGGAAGGGCATCTAGAACGGATCTCATTTGATGTCATCAAGTCTCCTTCTTTTCCGGTGGTACTCGGTCTACCTTGGCTACTCTATCACGACCCTCAAGTCAATTGGACTTCCAGAACCCTAGTCTTTTCCACTTCCCGTTGTCCTCGGGATTGTCGTCTTCTAGAATCCTTTCCAACAGCCTTGGGGTCTCCAGCTCTTACGACTACCTTTGATCGTCTATGTGTCACTCAGTCTGTACCGCAGGAATATGTTGAATTCCTTAAAGTGTTTTCAGAACCAGAGAGCATACCGCTACCACCTCACAGGCAGTTTGACTGCTCCATTGACATTCTACCTGATGCAGTAATTCCCCATGGCAAAGTCTACTCCTTAACGCAAACTGAAAAGAAGGTTCTACATGAATACATCCAGGAGTGTCTCAGTAAGGGCTACATTGCACCGTCTAAATCCCCTGCGGGTTTTCCACTGTTCTTTGTCAAGAAGAAGGAGGGCACTTTGCGCCCTTGTATCGATTACCGGCAATTGAACGAGATCACGTGCAAGGACAGGTACCCCCTACCTCTCATCAGGAACATCATTGAGTCTCTAAGATCTGCCCGGATTTTCACCAAGTTGGATTTGAGAGGGGCCTACCACTTGGTGAGAATAAAGGAGGGTGATGAGTGGAAGACGGCCTTCAAGACTCCCTTTGGACACTATGAGTATAGGGTAATGCCCTTTGGACTTTGCAACGCCCCGGCCGTCTTCCAGCGATTCATGGATGTTGTCTTTTCGGATCTTGTTGGAGTTTCAGTGTGGGTATACTTGGACGATATATTGGTTTTTTCCTCTACCCGCATGGATCATGTCACGCACGTTCAGGAAGTGCTACGAAGACTAGCCGCCAACCATCTGTACGCCAAGGTTGAAAAATGTCAGTTTCATCAGGAAAGCTTAGAGTTTCTTGGCTATGTTATCAACAGCACTGGAGTACGAATGGACCCCACGAAGTTACGGGCCATACAGGAATGGAAACAGCCCCATGACATAAAATCGCTACAACGATTCCTAGGCTTCGCAAACTTCTACCGACGCTTCATTTCTAATTTCTCTCATCTTACCACCGTGCTAACTCGCCTGACTAGCAATAAGGTTCCCTTTTTCTGGGATTCTCTAGCTGAAGCGGCTTTTCGAGATTTGAAGAAATCCTTTACAACGGCTCCAATTCTAAAACATCCAGATGATGAGAGACCGTTTGTAGTGGAAACCGATGCTTCAGACTTTGCAATTGGTGCGGTCCTATTACAGCATGATTCGGACACAGAGACGGAACATCCTGTGGCATATTTCTCACGGAAGCTAACACCCAGCGAAAGAAACTACGCTGTCATCGAGAAGGAACTTCTAGCAATAAAAGCAGCCTTCGAGGAATGGCGCCATCACTTGCTGGGAGGTAGATATTCAGTGGAAGTGCGCACAGATCACCGTAACCTTCAATTTTTACGTTCCCTGCAATGCAGAACCTCCCGGCATGCTCGTTGGGCCTTTTTCTTCTCTCAGTTTGATTTTGTGGTGACATACATACCCTGTTCACAGAATATAAAGGCTGACGCCCTGTCTCGTTCTTTGGAGAAAGACATCGAAAGCGCCAAGAGCCCAGAACCCTTGATTGCCTCGAAGCACTTTTTGTCGATGCTGACACCTTGGCTCCATCAACTACAAGATGCCACCCAGACGGATCCCTCCAGGTCTAAGATATTGCAACTTGCTGATGTCAGTGAACGTAACGGTTGTTTGTTCTTTAAGGATCGCCTGTACGTTCCCACGTGGGACCTCCAGAGGATTGTCCTACAAAATAGTCACGACTCCGTTGTTTGCGGTCATCGTGGGGTCAAAACCACTCAAGAACTGGTTGCACGGCAATTTTGGTGGCCCGGATGGGCCAAGCTGGTCAAACAATACGTGGATTCCTGTCCGGTATGCGCTCAAACCAAGATACCTCGCAAGAAACCTCTTGGTCTTCTACAACCCACACCTGCACCGCCTTACCCATGGCATACTATAGCCACGGACTTTATAGTCGAACTACCACTCTCGGGTGGGCATACGTGCATCATGGTGGTGGTAGACTGTTTCTCCAAGTTGGCTCATTTCGTTCCCTTTCCTAAACTACCCTCAGCCTCTCAGATGGCGCAACGTTTCCTCCATGAAATATACCGTCTTCACGGCCTTCCTGAGAAGATATTGTCGGATCGTGGCTCTCAGTATATTTCTTCTTTTTGGGATCAATTGTGTCGTCATTTGAATATCCAGCGAGCTTTGAGTTCCGGTTATCATCCCCAAACCAACGGGCAAACCGAGCGGACTAATCAAACCCTAGAGCAGTACCTACGATGCTACGCAAATGCCACTCAAGACAACTGGTCGGGTTGGTTGGACACCGCTGAAGTGGCTTACAACAATGCTGTCCATTCTGCTACAGGACTCAGCCCTTTTTTTTGTTCTGTCGGTTTGCATCCCAAGTTGCTTCCTGTTCGTCCTACACTTCCCAGTGCGGTTCCGTCGGCTGATGCCATGGTGTCTCTCATCCACGACCAGCATCGTCTAGCGGCCAGTACCCTGGCGGTGGCACAAGCACGCATGAAGGACCAGGCCGATAAACGGCGGAGGCCTGAGCCCGATCTTCGGGTGGGGGATAGGGTATGGCTCTCTTCCAAGAACTTACCAGTTCGCAATCTGCCCGTGAAACTGGCTCCCCGCTTTTTTGGCCCATTTCGCATCATTGGGCGGATTTCTCCTGTTGCCTTTCGTTTGTCCCTGCCGCCTTCTTGGCGGATTCATCCTGTCTTTCACGTTTCGCTCCTGAAACCCTGTATTCCTGATGTTTTGGGGCGTCCCTGTTCCCGTCCTGCCCCGGTCTTGGTTAGGGGTGTTCCTGAGTTTGAGGTACAGGAGATTTGTGATTCCCGGATCAGGCGCGGGGTGCTACAATTTCTGGTCGGTTGGAAGGGCTATTCGGCTTGTGACCGCACTTGGGAACCTCGTTCCTCTGTGCATGCCCCACGCTTGGTTCGGGACTTCTACCTCCGTTATCCCTGGAAGCCTGGTGCCCCTGGGTTGCCCGGGAGGGGGTGTGGTGTCACGCTACGCTCGCGCGCGCCACTTACCTGTTCTGGGGTCCCGGTTCTTCGGCCACGAGGGTCTCCCTCGTGGAGACTGTATCCGCGCTGGCGTCTTCCCTCGCGACGCCCCGCGGTCCGGGTCGGCTCCATGGGCGCGGCCATCTTGAATGTTCTGCGCATGCGCGGATCGTCAGTATCCGACGTTCCGCGCATGCGCAGTAGCGGGAGCTTGCGTTCCAAGCCTCGCCTTGGCCCGGAACTTTAAAGAGGCTCCGTACACACGGAGACTTGCGTCTCAACGTGATTCTTCCGTGTGTACGCTGCTGGAGCCTTGCTTGTCTCTGCCTCCAGTTCCCTTCCTGATTGTGCTTACCTGCCTAGCCTGCTTCTCTGTATTCTTCTTGGGTCCCCAGTCCCAGTCCTTCCTGCCTACTGCCCTTCTCCTACCCCTTGCCTGCCCCCTGATTCTATTACTGGGGTTCTAGCTGGCCTGTCTGGGTCTTCCTTCCCCTGCTCCCTCTTCTTGGAGTTTTCTTCCCTGGGTGGGCTGTTCTTCCTGCCTCCTCCTGCCTGTGCTGTGCCCTGCCGGTATCTGTGCTCTACCTTCCGGAGGAGTTCTGAAGACTCGCTTTTGGATCTGCTTACTGGACTCTGCTTGGCCTTCTCTGTCAGTGGTAACACTGTCTCAACGTCACGCTAATACAGAGAAGGACCCCTCGTGGCGTTGGGAGCTGATTCAGTCCCATCCTCTCGTTAATCGTCAGGAGGGGGTTGGGTCGGTTCCTAGCGTTGCACTTTCCTCGGCTGTGATTCATCGACATACTGGCAGCCTCAACTCAGCGCTCTCCAGTAAAGAAAGGTAATTTAAGCTCTCGTGACGCATCTTATAACACCAGTCAGCAAGCTGTGTGGAAATGGAGGGAGAGAGCGGTTAGCAGGGTAGAGGGAGAGAGAGAAGAGTAATATCTTAAGGAATTTCCAGAATTTAAGGAGATCAGACTCAAGACGGAGGGTGGCAGGGAAGCTATTCCAGAGGGAGGCCCCTGCTGAGGATAAAGATCTCCCTCCAAATCTCTGCTTGGAGAACCGGCTCACTTGCAGAATGTTGGAGGTAGATGAGCAGAGGGACCGGGAAGGACAGTATTTGGGTAGGCACCATTCCAGATAGGTAGATCCCAGGCCCCAGAAAGCATTGTGGACAATGCAGAGGGTCTTGAACTTGATCCGTCCAGCCACAAGAAGCTAGTGGAGGGATGTCAGCGCCGGAGAGATGCAGTCCCTGGGCTTGAGGCCAAGGAAAAGTCTTGCGGTACTGTTCTGAATGAGTTGCATAGGGCGCAAAGCCACAGCAGGGAGGTTGAGAAAGAGGTTGTTGCCGTACTCAATCCTTGAGAGAACCAGGGCTCTGGAGACAGTGAGCCACTGGGGGAAGGTGAGAAAAGGAAGAGTACCTCTGAGGAGGTGCAGCTCGTAGTTGGACTTATTAGAAAAGTCTGAAATGTGAGTGGAGAAGGAGCGAGTGGAGTCGAAGGTAAACCCAAGGTTTTTTGCCTCGCATGTAGGTGCGGGCACAGGGCCAAGGGAGGTTGGCCAGAGTGCGAGTGGTAAAGCTGGAGCAGGAGTCCCAATGCGAACAATCTCAGTCTTACTGGCGGTGAGACAGAGGTAATTTGCAGCAAACCATGACTGAATTGCGGACAGTCCGATATGAGCAAGGTAGAGGAGGTGGTTGAGGGTAGACTGAAGGAGAGTTGCGTACCATCCGCATAACTCTGGAAGTTAGAGATGAAAGTGGCAATCAAACATGCCAGGACAGCCATGTAGACATTGAAGAACCAGGGGGATAGGTTAGAACCCTGGAGAATGCCACAAGTTGAAACAGTGATAGTAGAGAGAAAGGACCCAAGTTCCACCTGGGATGGGCGGTCGCAAAGGAAGGAGGTTAACCAAGCCAGAGCCTGACCTGTGATTCACAGGGTGTCACAAAGACATGCGATCAGGAGGTTGTGGGTTACTGTGTCAAAGGCAGAGGAGCGGTCAAGAGGAATGAGGACAGAGGGAGTGTTAGTGTCAAGATTTGGGATCAGGTCTTTACAGGTGTTCAGAAGAGCAGTTTCCGTGCCTCTGGATGCTCTAAAGCCAGACTAATGGTCACGGAGGCAACCAGCAGATTCCATGTGGAGGGTGAGCTGAGAGATAGCCAGCTTCTCCATGAGCTTGCCCAGGAAAGGGGGATAGAGATGGGGCGGTAGTTTGCCAGAATGGAGGGGTCGGCAGAAGATTTCATACGCAGAGGGTGCACAAGGGAGTGCTTAAGAGAAAATGTTGTCCATATTGGTTTTGGAGGGGCTGTGGTCCACCTGTTTGGATGAGGCCTTCATAGGCCACACTTATCTGGTGGCCTAATCGAGTGGGATGGGAGTGAGAGAACAGAGAAGTGGTGGAGGGGCCAACGGAGGCTCTAGAGGTGTTGGTGTATGATGTGGTGTGGAGGTGAGAGAGGAAAGGATGTATTGAACTTCTATTTTCTTCAATATCGTGGTTCTTGCGTAGGTTTCTTCTTTCCTACGTTGATACTTCCATTGACCTCTTACGTCATTGTTTGTCCTCCAGGACACATACCTCGACGTACTTCTTTACCTTGAGATATCGTGCACTCTTCTTATGACGTCATCAATTCACCTTCGCAATATACTCCTTCAGGGGTTGCCTCCTGTAGGTTATCATCACGTCGAGGGTACAGTCGGTAGGGTTGTCTCAGTGGGTATCTTCTTTCAAACACACGCTGCAGTATTGGTATTATGGATGGTGTCAGGCACAGTACAATCTCATGTCTCCAATAAACGGGAGGTAGGGGTGGGATCTCCTGCAGATGTACACAGCTGCTCCTCTACATTCCCCCATCTGGTCGAGTCCTCGACCACCTCCTCAATTCTCTTGGTGCCCTTGTATTTTCTTTTGAAGAAATGTCTCTGCGGTGTCCATATCTTTGTCACCCCTCTCAGGGTTCCTGCTGTTTTTATGTGCTCATCCACACTCCAGGTCATGTAATTGCATTGCCCATTCGCGGCACAGTAGACCCACCTGCCCATGTATTTTTTATGATCCTTTGGATACCAGAACTTTGTTCCCTCCAGTGCTACGATGCTGGCCTTGATGTAATCTCTGATGGCGTCATCAGTCCTTTACTTCTGGTTCATCCTTGGCATCAATCATGATCTTCATTCCTACTGCTTTCTCGGCAGTTTTCTGACATTGTGCAATTATTTTTCTTCTTATACAGAATCCAAATATTATTAGCAGCAAAATGGCTCCAAGGAACTTGAATACGTTTGTCAACCAATAAGGAATCCATGAGAACAGGAATGCAAACCAACTGCCATCTTCAATGGCTGATGTCGCATACACCATTTTTATGTGCAAATCTGTCAACATTGATATGGCTTCTGTCAAAGTCCTGTTCTCTCTATCATGAGATGGTATAAATGTGCAACATGATGGCCCAATCTTGGCGCAAACACCTCCTTCCATACCTGTGATCATTTAGAGGACATACCTGTTCTGGAGGTCATCTGCATTATGGCCTTCAATTCTTCTTTTATCGGATTAAATCCCTTTATGATGGCATTGATTGTTTGCAGCAGTTCCCATCTGGTGATTTGTAGCCACCTGGCGTTTACAGCAGTCTAAACCCCAGGCATGAACATAGATGTGAACACCACTGCAGTTTTACTGAATAATTTATGCTCATCAGGAATATCATCAAATGCTGCTTTTGTTTCTACTGAGAAGTAAATCGATCTCTTTCTTCGTCAGAGTTCTATCAATCTTTTTTTCTCAGGTGATCATCTACTTTTGGGAACTCTTCAATCTTCAGGTCACTTTGTGGGATCACTAATGCTGGAACATGAATGTTTACAAGAGAGCACACTCCACCCCAATTCCTGGGTAATTTCATATATGCTTTAGATCCGCAGGCCCAATACCGATCCATTGGGACAGCCATCCCTCTTCTCATTCCTTGAACGTCCATGGTGTTTTTATACCACTTATTATGTCTGACATAATTCTTTCCCTTGCTCTGAACGCACATAGTCACATTTATTAATGGGACTACGGATACTGGCCAAGCTTCATCTTCCACCCATTTCAGTAGTTTAGAGTATTTAGGCCATGACGTCAAGCACTCGTCGTTCACTTTCTGCACTCCCTCTACTGCTTCTTTTCTCAACAGATGAGCTGCACATGACATCATTCTATCTTCCCATCCATACTGGTATGTACTCGCCCATAGATCAACAGTTGTGACTGTGCTCAGCATCCAGGCATTCCAGTCTTTTCTGTCAAGTCAGAACAGTTCATTCTCTTCATTTCTTCAACTATCACCTCGTCCTGGCCTGCAGCAGGATGCACGAGCATCCTGTCTGTCCATCCAGTTTGCTTCTCCATTTGCGTTGTTTTGATATTATCATCCTGGTAAGGAAACTATTTTCTTGATCTCCATCGCAATGTCGACGAGCTCCCTTGGAACTGTCCTCTGATAGTGCATGCTGCTAGATCACTGAGGCACTTTGCATCTTGCCCCAGCATTCCTTTTGAAATTAAGATTTTGACAGTATTCATGTCATAGAGGAGGAGAGAGCAGACAAAACAATTATCATCAGATGATCTATCGCCTACCTTTTTCATGTGCTGATACCACATATTATTCCCCAGCTGCATTATCAAGGTAAGTATCTATCCTGATTATCTTCTTCTGCATTTCGCTTATGTCGTTTAACCTGCTCATAGAGATTAACAAAATTATCCTCATTTGTTCTTGCACTGGGAAGAATCATAGACAATCTTTTTTCAATTTGATCAAGAAGGAGATAGATTTTCAGAAAGCTTAGATACAGAAAGATAAAGAGAATACACATGCATTTGTATATTACGCACAAGTGTCTAGAGAACCATTTTTTGTGCCATCCTAACGCTCAATGAGCTAATGCTCTCTCTATAATCACATTACCCTCTTCTTGAATATTTTTTACTGCAAATATTACATTTCGCATCTCTAATTGTACAATTTGCTCAATAATCACTGTCAATAGTCTCCTTATCACTGGACCATTTATGGGATCATGTAAAAAAAGTGTAAATATTAATGTCTCTCCTAACAAGGGCAGGATAGGATTGAAGTATGAACACAAAAATAGCAACCACAAGACTGTTTATATTCCTGCCAACAGGTATCATGTATTTTACCAATTAAAATAGATATTCTCCACAAAATGAATCTGAATATTGATCTCTCTTCCAATTTCTAATCAAGAACTGACGTTTATTTATAATACTAATCTATTATTCATTCCTCCAATATATTTCTAAAAGTTAATTTCAGCCTCAGGAATTCTTCCATAGGACTTTGCACTTCCTGCTAAAATATATAAGGAGTGTCCATTGAATTCCAGTCCAAAAGAAATATGTGCTAATCACTAGTCACTTTATCGTCCTTCTTCTTGGTCATTGATCGAGTCTGCACACAAAGAAATTATTTTTATCTTGCTTCTAGGTCAGCAACCGTTGGAGGGAGGGTCTCGCCTTAATAAACCTTCACATCACACCATATATTGTTTCTCACAGAAACATGGCTACAAGAACCTATAGGTCCCACGGTGGATGCTGCAGTCCCAGAGGGATATCATATATATTATAAAAATAGGGATATTGATAAGGGAGGAGGAGTGGCTATAATAGCCAAACAAGATCTGGCCCTCTTTCCCTCACCCACACACTGTAATGGTTGCAAAATAATCATGTTAAAGATGGCACCCACAAATAACAGTAGCATTAATTTAATTGCTATCCATAGACCACCCTCCTTGATATCTGACTTTAACGAAGAGTTAGTCCACCTTTTAAACTCTCTCAAAGGACCCAACACAGGGACAATTCTACTTGGGGACCTCAATAGGTGGAGAGGAAGTCCACAAGACAAAGAGGCTATCTTCTTCGAGAAAGAACACAATGCTATAGACTTTCAGGTACTCAATACAGGACCCACTGCCAACGCGGGTAACCAGCTCGACTGGGCCATATCTAGCAATGCGAACATCACAGCTCTTGGGACATATCCCTGCATTTGGTCAGATCCCTATAAAGTCTCACACTAAAAGACATTGTCAAGAAATTAAACACCACCCCAAAATCTATTCAAAGTAGAAATCTCAAAAAGATTTCACCAGCCATTCTCGCACTTGGCATCTCAAACGTTATGAATGCCAAGAGCGAGGACGACCTTTGTGAGAAATTAATAACCTCCTTCAATGATCATTTAAAAACAATTCTCAATCAATATGCCCCACTTAAACAGAAACTAGCAAGACCCAATAGAAATCACCAACACTGGTTCAATGCAGAAACTTGTAGAATCAAAAAAAAGAAAAGCAGAAAGTAAAAAAAGATACATCCACCATCAATAAGGAAATCTGAAAAAAGTTAGATCACACTTATAGAGAAAAGTTGAAACTAGCTAAAAAGAAATTACTACAATGACCAGATTACCTCTGCACCTAACTCCACGGGTAAACTGTTTCAGATTCTTAAATCAGTTGAAAAGCCAGCAACACTATCTCCCCCATTCCAACCTTCTCAAAGAGACTGTGGGATTGTCCAAACTGCCTTCTCCAACAAAATACTAAAGGCTAGAGAAAATATCAAATCCTGCATTACAGTTAATCACCCATCATCTTGCCCCGATTTTGTTACAGAACCGGATAATTCTGAGACGGCAAAATTCCACTTTTCCCCAATCTCTGTAGATGAGATGATGAAAATGTTATCATCCACTAAATGTACCTTGTGCTCATAAAATATCCTACCACCCAAGTTGATTCTTGATAATGCGGAGTTGTTTGCCCCTTTCCTCTGTCGTATGGTCAATGCCTCTTTCAGAGACCTTAAAGTGCCCACTTCCATCAAGACATTAACCGTGACACCCCTAGTAAAAATAAACGGCCTAGATCAACACGATCCAGTAAACCTCCGCTCCATTACTAACTGTAATTTTTGTTAAAGATCTTGGATAACGTTGCCACAGGCCAATTACAAAATTATATAGACCAAAACAACCTCTTGCATACCCAACAATCTGGCTTCAGAGTGGTACACTGAACTGAATCAGCATTGTTGGACCTCCAGACTAAAATGCTAGTGATAATGGATAGGAGTAAATCTGGACTGCTTATGTTATTGGACCTCTCGGCAGCTTTCGATCTGCTAGATCATCAGAAGCTCTGAGAGGCCCTGGGGAAGGCAGGTAACTGCTCACAAGAGGCTATTGACTTGATCTCCTTGTTTATCGGTAACAGGAGTTCCAGAATCCAATGGGGCGACTTCTCATCAGCCTCCCAGCCAGTGGATTGTGGTGTGCCTCAAGGAGCTCGTTTTCCCCCCCTCCTTTTCAATATCTATATGCGTTGTCTCTGCACCCTTCTTACCAACATGGGTATATTTTTCACCAATTTTGCAGATGACACGCAGCTAGTTATTGAGTTAACAGGCTGCCATACTACCGACAACGATAAGCTCAATACCATTTACAACTCCATTGAGGCATGGATGAAGTCCAACTGGATGTGCCTCAACGGAGGGAAAACTGAACTTATGGTATTTGGCTCAACTCAATCTAGAGCCACACTTGACTCTGCCTATGCAGCATTTGAAATCAAAAATACCACAGTCAACGTATCGGATAAAGTAAAGACCCTTGGCGTTTATCTTCAGGCTTCCTTGGGAGCAGATGTGCATGTTGCATGTTTGAAACAAACTTGTCGGTACCGCCAAAAACTGTTAAACCAAATTAGACACCGCTTGAATCAACAAAATAGTTCTATCATTGCTAGAGCTATCATTTTATCTAGACTTGACTACGGGAACTCTCTTATGATGGGAGCCAGTTCGAAATGCATTAAGCAATGCCAGATTGTCCAAAATAACACGGTTCAGACTATTACTAGCAAGACTAAAATAGATCATATTACAAATGAAAGGAAAGCCCTTCATTGGTTATCGATTCAAGATCGCATTACTTTTAAGGCAATGGCCGTAGTCCACCAAAGCCTATATGGAACCGCCCCTGACTACTTGAAAAAGCAAATCAGCCCTTACATGACTAGACAGACTCTAAGGTCTGAAAATAAAAGATTTATTCAATCAGGAATCACACAAAAAGTAAATGGACTGGGACACGCTTTTCCCACCAGAGCCACCACAAGATGGAATGAACTCCCACTCCCTCTTACACGGGAACCAAACTATTTCAAATTCAGAAAGAACCTGAAAACAGCCCTTTACAGATAAGCCTGTACCCTGGGACACCCTACCTCTTTATTTTTAGAGCCTGAACGTCCTGTCTCTCTATCTGTAGTCCTTGTCTCTATGTTAAGCGCCCCGATGCCTATGGGCTGCAGCGCTATATAAACATATAAACATAAACCTTCACATCACCTAGATGCAGCCAAGCTCTTCTTCCTGATACCTTAGCTACAGAAGGGGAGACATGCTCAAAAACAACGGGGCCATTGAATCTGGTTCATGTCACCTTCTAGTAAGGTTCTTTATAAGGATCAGGTCCCCAACATATAACTTTGATGGTGGCAATAGTTCACTTGGATTGGTCGCTAGATTGTCCTCTTCCGTGTTCCTAGACCACCCCCCTGATGCTTGACTTGATCTGAAATGAAAGAAATACTGGTTGTGATACATGTCAAATAATCATGCATCTCATCAGCTAGAGTCTTTGCTACAATCTGGGCATCACTCCTGATCCTAGATGGAGGCGTAAGAGGGGTTCTCATACAACACCCTGGCACTAACATGTGCAGGGTGAGTTAGTGGTCAGAACCTGGCTGATTCCAAAGGGCATATAAGGCTAGGGGTAGGCAATATAGCCATCCCTTTTTTAAAGTCAATTTAATCTTGGCGATCCTTTCTTCGAGGAGGCCGTTGAGTCTCTCACATATTCTGTTTGCTTATAGGTGATACGCAGAAGAAAACTTGTGCCTTATACTTAATAAAAGCCCTATTTGTTTGAATAATTAATTGACAAAATCTGGCCCATTGTCGGATCTTAGTACTTCGCACACACCCCACCTTGGGAAGACTTCTCACACTAAAATCTTTGCTGCGCAAGTGGTGTCAGGGTGTGCACATGAACTAGCTTCTATCCACCTAGCGAAGGGGCACCCAACCACTAATATCTGTAGCCATTACATGTCTGCAGCATACTGACATAGTCGATATGCAAATGCTGAAACAGACCACTTGGTCAAGGTATTACTGCTTTAATTGTTTTTCAGTGTATACCCAGAAGTAAACCTTTGACACACCATACAATTACCCATGAACTGTGTAACGTGTTCCAGCAAATTAGGAATGAACCAGTCTTCTGCAATAGTGGCAGCAAGTCTTTCTCTAGTTATATGTGCAGGGTAATGCAGTTGTTCAAGTACGATTTTCAACAAAATTACTGGCATTACTGGCTTTTCAGCACTTTCCTGTAGCCATAAATCTTCTGTGGGGGATAAAGAACACCCCCTTCGCTTCCACAGCTATTGCTCTTCCTGTGGTGCTCTTCCCTGAACCTCTATTAATTGGGTAATTGACAGCATATTAAACCCCTCTAGTAATATTTCCCTTAATATCTTCAGTATCAAAACTCGAAATATCTGAAGAATATGCAACCCTTTTGGCTTCCACGCCTGCGGCTACGTTTCCACGAGAAATAAAGTATGTTTGTTTAGTATGGGCTGCGCATTTGACGACCACTATCGCCACTGGGAGTTGTAGTGCCTTGATGAGCCTGTCCAATAAGGACGCATGTTGTACAGGAGAGCCGTCTGGATGGTGATAGCCCCTCCTCTTCCAGCATCACAGCCCTGCATGTACGGTTGACGTCACATAGGCATAGTCACTGTACACGTCACTTCCCGTCCTTCATGTTTCTCGAGTGCAACAATAAACGCTACTAATTCTGCTGCTTCCGCTGAAAACTGAGACGGTAGTCTTGCACTCGCCACTACCCCAAATTCACCATTTAGCCCGTGTCTTACCACTGCAGATCCTGAATGCCTTTCCCCGCTAGTCTGGTCAATTTTTGAAAAACCCTCAACAAAAAGAACCCCCACGCCAAAGCATTTTCTTTCACCTGGGGTGTATCATCATAAAATGTAACATAATTTGCACAGTCATGAACATGATCACATTCTATTACTGGTTCAGCTACGAACATTCACTATTTTACATTTTACGATTTTAATCTCTTTAGGATGTTAACGTGCCCTTGAACATTTCAAGAATGACAAATAAAGCATACTCCACATAGAGTAAAAGAACAGCCCATGACAATACTTGTGGATTTTTCAATTGCAAATGTGGCAGCAGCCAAAGATTGTTTGCAAGGGAAGTATCCTCTCATAACTGGGTCTAAGATCCCGCTGTAGTATGCCTAAGGTTTATACCCCAATGTTGTCCTTTGTGCAAGCACTGCTCTCATGACTTCCCTGTTTGTGTGTGAAAATAAAAAAGAATCCTCACCATAGTTGGCAATCCCTCAAATCCTTCCTCCATTTCTTCAGTCCATTCTATCTGTTCCTTACCAACTTGTGCTTTCTTTAATGCTTGCAAATGTGACTTGGTGGACATGCTGTAATCAAACACCCAGGCTCCGCAGCAATTGCACAAGCCCAGAAACTGCTGCACCTGTCTCACTCTGTTTGGTTTTGGTGTTTTCATAATTGCCTCAGCCCTTTCGGGTGTCTCTTTCTTCCCTTCATGCGAGATCAATTGACCTATATACAACACCTCGTCTTGGCAATACTGTAATTTCTCCTTGTCCACTTTATATCCCATGTCTGCTAAAATAGTAATTAGTAGGAAGGCGTCTTGTCTGCACTCATCCTATGTTGTACTGCAAATCAATGTCATCTACGTACTGTATAACTGAACTCTTAAAATCGATATTTCCTAGATTCATCTAAAGGACCCTGTTAAAGATCGATTGGGACACACACTTCCCCTGGGGCAAACAAGTGTGTTTTAGTCTTTTTTTGTCTTAACATAAAGGAAGTCAGGTCCTGTGAGACCTTATGCAGTGGAATCGTGAAAAACGCATTTTTCAAATAAATCACCGTAAAATACTAAGCTTCAACTGGGATACTACACAATATTGTCGCAAGATTGAGAACTAAAGGAAACTCTGCCTCTACAATCTGGTTAAGAGGTCGCAAATCATGAATGACCCCCCCCCTTTAGATTTTTTCATCGGATACACTGCGGTATTGCACGATGACTCCCATGGCACTAGGATAACCTGATTTATCAGTGCTGAAATAGTCTAAAATACACCTTCATCAGCCTCTCAGGACATGAGGTATTGTTTTGCTCGAGGTGAAATTGCTCCAGGTTTAAGCTTTATTCTAACTTCCCCTATTCCCTTTAACAGACCTACGTCATGGGGCCCGTGGTCCACAGAAAACTTGGCCCCTTTTCAAGATCTTACTGCAAAAATGCTGGTCGTTGCCACATTACGGCCATTCGCTGTGGGATTTCTCTCTTCTCGATCTTTATCCAATATGTAATACTCATAAAGAACACCACTTGGTCATCGATACGTTCTTCTCTGAACATATCTTCATCGGTTGTGTCGGTCAATCTGTATCCTTCTTCAAGAGCTATCAGCGTACTCCATGGTCTACCCTCTATATCTACCCCTTCAAGCATTGTTATCTCACCTCATACTATAGCTACTTCCAACTCTATAGGAATAGTCTGTCCACCTTCCTCGTTCATAGGTATTTGTGGTCTAAATAAAAATCATCAGGTATCCTCAGAGTCTTCCCTACCAGACCAAGTTGCCATGTCAACAAAATGCTTGCTCCATATAGGAAGACTTCTGGATCGACAGGGATGCCTCTCAGATCCACTTGCCCTGTGTATGCCAGTATGAACTCTTCCACGTTTAAATATTGTGTTCCTGGAGTGGAGCACACTATTCCTTGGTCAGTAAATGAAATCATCATGTTAAATCTTGTCATTAAATCTCTTCCCAGGGGGAGCCACCAGGGGGCGCTGAGATGTGCTGAAGTCTCTCAGCCGATCTCCTCACTTAGGCGGGTAATTTCTTAATTTTGAGCCCCCCTAGCCCAGTGGGTGCTGTGCCCCGACCCCCCCTGGTGCTGACTGACACCGTAGAGAGTCTGAGGGATGAAAACCCGGTTTTTGGGAGTGCCGGGTAGCTGGTGTTTGCAGCCCTTTTGGTAGGCGGCGGACGGAGTCTGGTGTTCAGCCCCGCCGAGATAACCGCACGTCGATGGTCTTGCTGGCGGTGGGGGAGGGGCAAAAGCTTTCTGGACGCCGGCGCTTTCGGAGCGGAGGCCCCTGTCCAGCGGTTCTGTGCACGCGAGGACCGCCGCTCAGAAGGTGTGCTTGGTGAGTCGCTGGCCCAGGCGCAACAAAGATTTCTCGATAGCGAGCTGCTGGCAGCCTGCAGCGGAAGAACTCGTGATGTGCGGTGACCTCCCAAGCCGCTGGTGGCGAAAGTGTGGGGTCTGTGTGTCCCCGTTCGCGGCTCGGATCCTGCTGCTGGTGGAAGAGGAGCTCGGAGACGGTGGGGTGAGCGGCGGACGGGAGACTGGAGGTTTCCTTCGCTTCCCCATTGTCCCGGGAGGTCTGCAGTCAGCTGGGACGCTGCTGTGTACCCCGGAAGCCCCCCAGTGGTTTTGGCAGGCTGAGCGCCCATGCAGAGGACGGAGGAGCGGGTAAGAGCTTCTTCGGTTCTGTGTGCGGTGGGGTGAGCAGCTGGCCCCTCCTCTTACTATCCTGGATGTTCGTCCTGGAGGGGCCGCCTGTTGCAATTCTGATCCCGAACTGAGGGAATGCACTAATGCCTGAGATCCTTTTTGTATGGAGTGTATGGAGTCCGCCTGTTACGGACATCTTGGAGTCTTTATCCATTGACGCCCCTGTGGGTCCCTGGGGCCCCTTCCTCCTTTGGCCCAATCTCTGCGTATATGCCCACTCTTCTGCACTTTTCCATCGTTGGATTGCCTCTGCCTGGGGGACTTTGAAGGGATCCTGTTGGTTTGTCTCCCCCCTCACCTAACGCCCGGACGTCCATTTAGGAGGCCTCTGAGACTTTAGCGCCCCTCTTGGGCGGATCCCTGGACCTTATTTAGAGGAAGTGGGGGCCTGAATTGTTCCCTAGTCACCCTCTCTTGTGTGTTTTACCTGTGTTGGAGTGCCTCTGGTGACATGGTGGTAGGTGTCTGCTCCTCAGTCAGAGGACCACGGTGTGGCTGGTCGGGGGTGTGAAGTTTTCCCTCGGAGTTGAGGAAGGGAGAGGAGAGGCGCGCTCTCCCCCCGTCCCGGGGGTTTCGCAGTCTGTGAGTGCGCTGGGTACGTGTTTGATGCAGTGCAGGCTCTGCAGAGGTTTAGGCTAATCAATCTTCGGCCGACCTCTTTGAAACCCAGTTTGATATGCGGCTGGCAGATTTGAAGAGGAGGGAGGAAAAGATCACGCTCAAGCTGGACGATTTGGAGAATCTGGAGCGACGCTCCAATGGGAGATTCCTTGGTATTCCAGAGCACGAAGGGGAAACGCAGGCAGATATTGTGAGAAAGGTGAAGGAAATCGTCAATACCTTGTGTGGTGGGGAAAATACCAGCGTCCCTACCATTGACAGGGCTCATAGAGCGGGTGTAGCGCAGGTGGTCCCTGCTCTGTCCTGGTGAAATTTCACTATTTTGTGGAGAAAACCAAGATCCTGGAGTTGGCTCGCCGAAGTGGTCCAATTGACTGGAACGGAGCTAAGACTTGTATTTACCAGGACCTCTCGGCACTTAGCTTGCGTGCCGGAGACTCTGCAGGCCTTTGACGAAATGGTTGCAAGACAAGGGTGTGCGCTACAGGTGGTGTCACCCGTTTTCGCTCTCTTTTGAAGTCAACGGCGACAAGTACTCTCTCACCTCTGAATCTGACATACAGAGAGCGATGAATGAGCTGCTTGGGGACCCACCTGTGGGACATGTTAAACCAAGTGAAGGCTCCGACAAAGGCCGTCAAAAGGATCCTCGGAGTCTTGGGGCGGCGTCGTGTCCGAGGACATAGGAAGTATAGAAAGATGACTCCGCCCTCCCCGGGACAGTCAACATCTTGAAAGGGAAGCAGAGGTCTAGTTGAAAGTTGTGCTGACATGTCCTTGGAACGGGACAACAGGGGTTGGGCCAAGCTGGAGTTTATGATTTCATCTCTGCTTGAACTTCTGATTGATTTCTTGACTGTTTTTTCTGTTTTTTGCAGAGGGGGGGCTCAGAACATTGTGCTGTTTAGAGGGGGTTATCGCCCAGGTGGGGGCGGTCCATGGTGGTCTGGGGGCTCGGCAGTTGGATGTCGAAGTCCTTTCAGGCACTCAAAAGTTGGGAGAAGGGGGGAGTTGGATTTGTTGGGGAGGGGGGGTTTGGAGCTACAAGATTTGTAGGGTTCAATGGAGTTCTTTTTGGTTGTCTTATGTGTACGGGGGTATGGGGCTGGGTTTGTATGAAGGTCTCCTACGGGAGGCGGATGAGTTAACTGGCTTTTCCTATAGGTGATTCTGTCCAATTCTTGTCGGTGGGGTCCCTGAACGGGCGGGGCTTAGATTCTCCGGCCAAGAGGTCTTTGGTGTTGAGGGAATTTGTAAGACTTAAACTTCACTTTCTTTTTGTGCAGGAGTCTCACTGGGTTAGGGGGAAGGAACCTACTCTCAAGTCCAAAGCTGTCCAGCAGACGTTTCGGTCCTCATATGGGTCAAAGAGGCGAGGAGTTATTCTCTTGGTTTCTCCGAATGCGCACTTCTCTCCAAGGGCCCATAGAGTTGACTCGGAAGGGCACTACATTATGGTTAAGGGAGAAGTGAAAGGGCGTATCTTCACTTTTGTGGAGGTGTATGCCCCGAACGAAGGGCAGGACACTTTTTGGCAGATGATGGGGAGAAAAATTAGAGAATTTGAAGAGGGAGCGTTGATAGTCGGTGGAGATTTCAACATGGTTCTGAACCCGGACAAAGACAGGAAAACCTCAAAGCCCTGCCCAGATCTTAGGTCCCAGGTTAAGGTTGCGGATACATTCCGCCGTGTAAATGAGGTGCTGGGTTTGGTTGATGTGCACCCTGCTCGGAGCAGCCGGGATCCTCTCTATACTTACTTTTCCACAGTGCACCAATCCTTTTCCAGGATCAACTATGTGTTTGTAGACTCATCAATCCATGACTGTATTTCTGAATATAGTTTAAAGACTGTCCCCTGGTCCGATCACGATCTTGTTCGAGTTACCTTGGGTGTCCCCCTGTTGGCCCGGAGCAAATCACGATGGGTTTGTAATGATTCCCTGCTAATGGATGGGGAGTTGAGGAAGTCCCTCTTGGCCTCTATCACTGAATTTTTTCTGTTAAACAACATCGGGGAAGGGGAAATTAAAAGTGTGTGGGACGTGTTCAAGGCCACGATGAGGGGTGTCCTGATGGAGATGGGAGCTAGGAGAAAGAAAGGACTAGAGAGGAGCTTAAGTTGAGGGAGCAGATCTCTGCCATCCAGCCGGGGGGTAAGTTGAAGACGCAGATGGTTCCAGACAAGGATGAGAAGCTCCAAAATCTTAGGGCGAGGTTGTCCGCCCTCCTTGTGGGTCAGACGGAGAAAAAGCTTGCATTTCTAAAGCAGCGCTACATGGAGAAAGGGGAGAGAGTGGACAAGATTTTGGCCTGGAGGTTGAGGGAGCTCCATAAAAGCAGGCGAGTCAACTTTATTTCTAATCAAGGGGGTGAGAAATTGCTTGGGACTAACAAATAGCGGAACAGTTCCTACGTTATTACGAAAAGCTCTATACCTCTGAATACGCCGGGGATGGGGTTGAGGTGGACCGGTTCTTTGACTCTCTCCCAATCCCTTGTCTCGCTCAAGAGAGTTCTGCCTCCCTGGAGCTTCCCATCTCTTCCCAGGAAGTAACTGACGCGATTTCTTCTCTGAAGAGTGGTACTGCTCCGGGAGATGACGGGTTCACTGTCCGGTTCTTTAAGACATTCCGGTCCACGCTGGCTCCCTTTCTAGCTAAGGTATTTAATGACGCCTTGGACACTGGTTGCCTCCCCCCTTCCATGATGTCTGCTCTTATTGTGGTCATTCCGAAGGAAGGGAAAGACCCATCACTTTGTCAGTCATACAGACCCATTTCCCTCCTTAATATAGATGTTACAATATTAGCCAAGCACCTAGCGAATAGGCTGTCCAAATTCCTTCCTTCGTTGGTCCATGGAGATGAAGTTTGTTTTATCCCCGGGCGTCAGGGCTCCGACAATATTCAGAAAACTTTGAGTCTTATGCATGAGGTGTCCAAGTGGGAGTCTGAGGCTTACCTCCTCTCGCTGGACTCTGAAAAGGCCTTTGACCGCGTAGAGTGGCCATATATGGGAAAAGTGCTCCGTGAAATGGGTTTCGGTGACTGATTTTGTGGATGGGTTTCGGCCCTGTATAATGGTCCCTCGGCGTGGGTACTAGTTAATGGTAGTACTTCTCTGGGATTTTCGCTATCCAGATGAACTCGCCAGGGATGCCCTCTTTCCCCCCTCTTGTATACTTTAGCAAAGGAGCCTTTTTCCATTGCGATTAGGGATGATGCAGACGGTACGGGGGTCTGATGTGGGGATTGTGAATTTAAGTTGTCTCTCTTCGCGGATTATATCTTGGTGTATCTGACTGGGATTCACGACTCCCTCCCACGGTTGTTAGACTTAATTCACTGTTTTGGGGCGTTCTCCGGGCTTATAATCAATGTGTCCAAATCCTGCATTATGCCGATGGGTATGGTAGACCGGGAGGTTAGCGGAATGACAGAGGTACTGGGGATGAGGGTAGAGAGCGTTTGTACTAGGTATCTGGGTACCAATATACCTAGGGATCTGGGAAAGATTTATGAGTTAAATTTCCTTCCCCTGCAGGCCTAAATTTTCAGGGACTTGGATAGATGGGCTCCACTCACCCTTTCTTGGTTTGGACGTATGGCCTCTGTGAAAATGAAAGTCAATTAGAAGTACTAAATCTGTGACTTTCGTTCACACCTACCCAAAACACCGCTCATCTGGAAGAACGTGTAAACCTCTACAGACTACTGAGAAAATGTGGCTAAAAGTCTTCTTTTCCACACAGATTCCAGTTGAACACCCAAGCACGTCAGAGTTTTTGGAGATTAAACCTAAGAGTACATTTGATCCGCCCATTCACAATACTACCTTGAAGTTATTCGAATCACAGACGTTGCATCAACTTAAAAGAATTAACTACAAAAGTATAAAAAGATATAACATCAGGAAACATCAGAGTAATATCATCAAAGATTTAGCAGATGACCACACATTGACCCGTAAACCTGCCGATAAGGGAGGTGCCATCATAGTTATGGATACCATCTTCAACAATGCACAATGCCTTATACTTCTGAATGATAGGGACACGTACATACCAATTGACGAAGATCCTACTTCAAACATACAAGCTATGATTGAGTCTATTCTGGAGAAAGCACTTGAGAATGATTGGATTACCTTGAAAACTAAGACATATTTGTCTAAACCCTACCCCATTATTCCAGTATTCTATGGACTCCCAAAGATCCACAAACATTTGACCAAACCACCATTAAGACCAATAGTTGCTGGTATAGATAGCGTATTTGACCCCTTGGCTATCTACATTGATCAGATTCTACAACCAATAGTTCAAAAGACTAATACGTATCTTCGAGATACCACCCATTTTCTCAACATCATCCAGAATATCCAGAATCTTCAGATAAATGACACTCTAGTAACTTTGGATGTACAGAGTCTGTATACCTCCATCCCACATGACAAGGGAATTGAGGCACTGGAATGGGCCCTACTGCGAGAAAATAACTGTCTAGCAGAAAAAACCTTTGTACTGGATTTAGCCAAAATTATCCGACACAACCACTTTTTCAGATACAATAACCAATTTTACCTACAGGCTTCTGGCACCTCTATGGGTTCTGCCATGGCACCGGCCTATGCAAATTTGTTCATGCATTATTTAGAATCGCTATACATCATTAATCATGAAGAATGGGGCCCCAGACTGATATGCTGGATGAGATATATTGATGATGTTTTTGTAATTTGGAGAGGAGACAAGGCACAACTTGAAAGGTTCTTACAGTATATCAACACAGTCAATGAGAGGATCAAATTTAGAATGGAGATTGGAACACCTAAAATCCACTATCTCGATGTTGAACTTGAACTTAAAGATGGAGTGATTGTCACTAATTTATTTACCAAACCCACTGATGTCAACAATAGCTTACACTAGAGGAGCTTTCACCCGAAACACCTAAAGAACAATCTGCCTTATAGCCAATTCCTTCGAGCTAAAAGAATAACATCGGTTGAAACTACACTAATGGTCGAAATGGACAAAATGGAATCTAAATACTCGAAGAGGGGATACCCAGAAAATGTGATAGCGGCAGCTAAAACAAAAAGCACCCTTATATCAAGGGAAGAATTGTTGAAGAAAACACCTGATATCCCATACCTATATTCCTTAAAATACTCGAGTCAAAGTCACCAAATCACGCGTAAATTAGAAAGAATTGGAGGACAATACAACTGGACCCACACTTGAAGGAGCTTTTCCCAGAGCCTCCCCTAATTGCCTACAAAAGAGGAAAAAACTTTAGAGAAAGACTGGTGAAGGCAGAACGAACACAAGTTGATCGACAAAGGGTGCTACAAACTAAGAAAATTGGCACCTTTCCGTGTCTACATTGTAACAACTGCAACAACATCACAAAAGGTGACTACGTGAGACATCCTCGAACAGGTGCAAAAATCAAATTACGACATTATGCAACCTGCGACACCAGATCTCTGATTTATGCCTTGAGCTGCCCTTGTGGCATTTATTATGTTGGACAAACAAAGCGGAAGATGAAGGAGCGATGCAATGAACACAAGAGTAATATTCGCTCAAAAAACAAACGGTCCCCAGTAGCGAGGCATTTTAATGAGAAAAAACACACAGTTGCACAACTGAGATACCAAATTTTAGAGGTAGTACAAAGATCCCCACGAGGTGGAAATCATGCAAAAAAGATGGACCAACGTGAGCTATTCTGGATTGACAACTTAGACAGTATGTGCCCATATGGAATGAATGAAGATTTTCACCTAGGAGTATTTTTATGAGCAGTAATAGCATCCATGATGTACAGATTACCTATGGAATTGAGTCACATAATCTATAAAAATCTTTAATGTCTTCTCTCATTGTAGACACACACGCTGTCTTGGATTCCCTGTGACTGGGCAACCTCATATGGATGAATTATAGTCTGACTGTATTCACTCTTCCTTTTTTGAACATTCTGAAGATGTAACATCTGTAAACTTGCATTTATATATTGTATGTCTGCACATGGTATTGTGATCTTAAAACTGATCAGCGATCTTTACCAATACTGTTAGCACTTCTCTCAATGGGTCACACTGTGTCCAAACTGCTCTACTTGTATTTAATTTAACTAGAGTGGACATACACACTCTACTGAATGAGTCGAATATATGAGATTGCCCCATTATGAGTACATGGCAGATATCTACCACTGTGCGTACATTGTTAAATAACTTTATTACATGTACTAAACAAGTGCATCTGCAGTCATGTGTAAAAATAAATTTAATAAGCATCATTCCTAAGACTGTGAGCAAAGGTGCCCCTTTGGGATACTCACATCATACAGCTCCCATGTAGTTCAGACCTTTGTCATTCCCGTTCCCTTTAAGGGCTTGCCTCCCATCATGGAGCAGAGCTCCATTTTTTACCGGCCTCTGCACATTATTCAACTTGCAGCAACTAGATACCATTCCTCTACCCCTTATAAGCTTTTCTTAACATGTAATAGGCCCCCACAAATCGGCCTTTGCACGTTACTTAAGATGTCCGTTACAATGCTTACCTACCTTTAGCACGATCAGTGACGCGATGCGGGTGACGATCTGTGCAATGACGTCAGATGTTTACATCTGACGTCATTACGCCGACGCAAGACGTCAACACAATACTTAATCTGGCTCCCGCGTTTTGCGCCATTCGCGGATGCCGGCCACTCGAATCAAGAGTCTCAGGAGAGGTAAGAAGCTCTGCTAGCATGCCGTATCAGATGGCAATCCTCTAGCCCTGCAAGGCTTTTTTTACTCTGCTCAATTTCGCCCTATAGATAGAGGTATGACATTACCACCCTCTGTCTTTTACAGGGGATGATTTAAGCCGCCACTATCCCGCTTTCTTTTTGTGAATTACGAATTTTCTCCCAACACGGGAGTTACTGACTCATCATTGGACACATTGTCCATCTCATCTACTATGTGGTGAGTGCATAAGTGTACGTTATCTCTCACAACCCCTGAGTTGGGGTAATATCTTTACCAATTAAGAACAGTTTTCTATGTACTGTTTCTAAACATCACTCTCTAGCACTTAAGTGTTTAAATTTAGAGTATTGTTAACAGCACTGTACCATTCTAAAAGACATATTCCATCCTTTTTAACTTTTCTACAGTACAAGAACGCGCTGAATACGGATTAATTGCAGTTTAGGGGTTCTCCCCATTTTTTCAACATTGATCACCCCCTCCAGATAGACACCTAAGGGGCACCGATGAGAGGTAGAGAAGCCCTTTTTTGCTTTGGTTCTAAATATATTATCATGTTTATGAGAATGTAGTGACATTGTACTAAAAACATCCTTATCTTTTATGCTTTAAGGGGAACAGTTTGTCTTGAAGTACTTCACCTATGAAAATATGAATAACTGAATTGTGATAACACAGAACATTCAGCTCCTGAAGAAGGGATATTACATCCCGAAACGCGTTGAGCCAAACAGATAGTAGTTAGGCCTCTACTATATTTCAAAATGTATACACTTCTTGTTTAAGGACATGGCACTATATGACGATCAACAATTGATATTATTGCTGAATATAGACTGGCATGCATTAATAAATCTTATGTTTCTTGAAATCAATTACTAAGTGATTTGTTTATTACTATTGAAAATAAGCACTAAGTGAATACTTGAGTGACTATGACTTTATAAGTATAACACAATTGGTGATGAACCAGTAAGCTTTTTTTTCAAAAACTTTTCAAAACACTTTTTTTACACCTACTCTGGTTTATTGTATTATAAACAATTTATTTTCAAATGGTTACATTGAAATCTATTCTTAAAAACTTGATCTACTCTTTGTAAATTACTGTTTGCCATTGGCAATAACCCGAGTGTGCAGGGGACGCAAGTGTTCCACAGCCCGTGGACACTTTTCTTCTCTTGTTATGTACCGCTACCTAGTGTCAAGGCAGTGTTTTTCTCCTCTGCACCTCACTAAATCTTTATGAGCATTACAAAAATCAGTATTTAGATTCTGGTGTGCATACTGTGTCCATCTTTTTCTTTTGTGAAAATGAATATTCTCCCCCGGCTTCTCTATCTCTTTTCATCTCTCCCCTGTATTATTCCGAGGGCCAGAGTGAAATACGATACCTTGACCCTCCCAAAGGCGTACAGAGGTTTTGGCCTTCCTGACTGTAAACTGTATTATAAAGCAGCCCAGCTGCGGGTGATGTTGGAACATCTCAGAGATGACCTTAGGACGTATTGGACATATGTTGAGGATGTGCAGGTTCATCCTTACAAGGTCAGGAATTTGCTCTGGACCCCATCAGGCTCTTTACCGGCGGTGGCCAAATCCCATCCAATCCTTTCGGTTCTTTGGGCGCTATGGAAGCCGAATAGGGACAACAAGTTCCTCTCTTCATGGCCTTCCCCACTGTCATCCTTGTGGGGCCCCTCGCTTAATCTAGGGACCAGAGGATTTCGGGGGGCGCAGTTGTGATCGGACCAGGGGCTGGAGAGGGCTGCACAGTTGTTTAATCAGGGGTGCTTTGTTGACTTTGCCCAGTTGTCGGAAGTGCTTCCACAGAAGGTAATCTCTATTTTCTATTATCTGCGAATTAAGGGCATTCTTACCCAGAGAGATTGGATGGTGCCCCTTTCCCGTCCTCTGACTCCCATTGAGATCTTTTGTAGCGGCCAGATCCAGGAAAGGATCTCTCTCTAAAATGTATAACGTCCTGATTACAGCAAATCTAGAGGGCAGGCAATCGTTTAAACGTGCATGGGAGGAAAGGTTGGAGGGGGCGCTCGATGATCACTCATGGGAGCTGGTTTTTAGGGCAATTTACGAAGGGGGGCTGTATGCTGCAGCCATGGAGCATAATTTTAAGATTCTCCATTCTTGGAATCGGCCCCCCGCCACCCTGTCCAAGATGTTTCCTAATGTATCCCTATGTGTCCCAGGGCGTGCTCTAGCCGAGGAACGTGGTTCCACCTGTGGTGGGAGTGTCCGATTATTCAGGTCTATTGGGCGGAGCTGCTTAGCTGGATTAAGAGCATCCTGGGAACGTGCAACTCCCTACACCCCATGGAAATCCTTCTGGGTGTCCCCGAGCCTGAGGGTGAGATGTTGCCCTTCTCTAAAGTGACGGGAGCTATGTTGAGAGCGGGTAGAATGGCCCTGGCACAGAAATGGAAAAGTCCTCATGCTCCAACGAAGACAGAATGGCTTAATAAACTTTTGGCAATCTTTATGTATGAGAAACCTGCGGCGATAGCCAATGATAACATGTCCTCTTTCTTACAGGAATGGACGATTGTGTTGTTAAATGCGGAATGTGAAGCCTTAAGGCTCTAACCTTCTCGAGCTGGGAATTGGGTTTGAGGATGGGAGAGGGTGGATGGTATCTAAATGTGCCTCGTGCAGTTGGGTGTTTGCCTGGGACCTTGCCGATGGGGACGGGCTGTAGAAAAGCCTTACCTTGTTCAATACCTCTGCTCTAACCTTCGTGCACGTTTTGTTTATTGCTAATTGAATCCTGTGTAGCTCTCTGTTTGGGGGGAGGGGGTCTTGGGGTGGTGAGTGGTAGGGGAAGGGGGAATAGGGAATACAGTGTTTTATTTGTTGGGAATGTTTGGTGAATGTTGAAATTTGAAATGCTTAATAAATACAAAGTGGAAAAAAAAATCTCTTCCCAAAATGTTAACTGGTGTCCGTTGTATAACAAAGGAATGGGCATGTCACATTCCCCTATGGAGACCAGTAATATATCGGTAAAAGGAGCTAAATTCGTAGCTCCAGAGAATCCTTGAGCATTCATGGCAATACCAAACATTGGGTATTTTCCCTCCCATATACACGAACGAGTTGCACCAGTGTCTACAAGAAAAGAAAAGGATTTGCCCCCTATCGTCACATCGACCCTTGGTTCCTCCTAGGGGTCTGGTGTCACAGATTGTACTGAACACAAATCAATTCACCCTGTGAGCTGTTGTATTGAGGGTACAAGCTCATCCCCGTCCCTGTGAAAGTATTTCCTCCCACCACATTGACACCTCCTATTCTAGGCGTCAGTAATTGTCCTGTATTTGCATATTGTTGCATCTGCATAGGTGCTTCTTGCGACTGAACTTGCGGTGGATGCATTTGTACTTGTCTCTGTTGTACTTGTGGCGCCTGTGTCATTAAGGATGTATGATCTTGTACAAAGCCCTCTCTGTGTGCTGTATGGTGGTGGATAAGCTGTCCCCCCTCTTGAAAACTGGCCGTTTTGTACACTCCCTCTCCTGCACACGCGTGCAATATGCCCTGTTATTCCACAATTCCAACATACTGGGGGTGGCCCTCTGGCAAACGCTCCCTGCTTATATCCTCCCTGAGCACTCTGGCTCTCATTCTCAGTGTTTTGAAATCCACCTTGGTTGTTCTGAAATCACCTTCTCTTCCTCTAAACCCATAACTCTGCTTTGTGGCACAAACCCATACCCACCTTGATCCATTGGGCGTGAAGTATTCGCATGTGATGTACCTATCGCTTCCTGCATTCCCATTCCATCCCCGCTTGTCAATACTGCCCCTTCAATTTTTTCTGAACAAATTTGGCTTCCTCAATTTTTCTATGTTCATCCTTCTCTTTGTTGTTCTCTTGTAATAACCGACAGTGATGTACTATGGTCAATTGTCTCTCAGCCCATGGCTACGCTACCATTCCCATTTGTTTTTTCATCTGTCTTTGTACTGGTTATGGTAACCCTGGACATAAAATATGATAAAATAGTGCTGCTGTCTTTTCCCACATCTCACAAGTTTCAAGCTGCCATTTCTCCTGAATATCCTTAATATTAGTATTAGGGTCTTCATCGTCCTTCATTTTACGTGTCATAACTGCACCCAGGTCCGAAGTGTCAGGATACTGTACCCTGAGAGCCCTCCAAACATCTTCCCTACAATTATTAAATGGCGCTCCATTGTGCGCTGTGTTCTGTGCAGTCAGACTTGAATACCCCGCTTTCTTCCATGTCATCAGCCCTCTCCCCATGAATGGCTGCCAGGAGACCCTTTATGTCTCCTATGGCTAGCATTTTTCCTCCTGTAATTTTCTCTAATTCCTATATCCATTTCCCACCCCTGAAAGTCAAACTAGGGAGCTTATATTTTAAGTTATCCTTATTAAGTTATGGAATGTAGTGCTGCCGTGCTCCCCCCTTCTCTAGCAAGGGTATCCGTGTAAAACCCATCCCATAATCAGATCCCATTATTAGTCTATCTAGAGCAGGGGTAATCGTCCCTATCCGTCTCCTTGCTGGTAATGGCCTTAGCCTGCTCACATATCCTACACGATCGTCTTCGGGTAAGCTCAGTATATGATATGGGATCTAGCGTTCTTTCTTTAGGATGTTCCAGATCTGACCATCTCACTTCTTTATCCATCTGTTGGCTTTCCAAGGGGTTGCACGCACCCTCTCCTTCTGCCTCACAACCTGACTCTCTTTCCTCATCTGACATTTCTAGACCCCAGCTAGTATGACTCTCATCCCCATCGCCCTTATCTAGTTTTAATCTGCTCAAAGATAGTGCTTGGTTCGGCGTTCATCACTAAACACGTTTTCCTCCTCAATTTGTGGTTGAGGTACCGGGGATCGACTACCGCTCACTCGAGTTCCATACTCACTATCCCGTCTTAATTGCTGATAGATCTTATCAACCCTTTCTCTAATGCCTTCAACGTCATATCTTTCTTCTCCTGGCGCTACTCTAGGTGTTTCTTGCGTTTTCTCCTTTGTCGGGAGAACCTCTCTCACTCTATCCCATCGTATTTCTGTGCTCGGCCTCATCTGTCCCCTGAGCATGAGACTGGCATCCAGACATTGCTGCCTCCTATTCTGTTCTATTTCTTCATCCACTTCCCTTTCTCGCAACCCTTCTAGCTTTTTCTTCCTCCTGTCTTCGTTATTACTTCCTCACTCCTTGTCTTTGTCCCTCTTCTCTCCTTGTCTGTAACCTTTTGTCCTTTACTCTTTCTGCTTCTTCCTCCTCTCCCTTTCTTCTATTGCTTTTTGTCTATTGACATACTTTCTTTGTTCCTCTGCCCGTTTTTCATCCTTTTCTTGTTCCTCCCTGTATATCTGTTCCCATCGATCGTTGCTTTTCCTTCCTTGCGCATCCTCCCTCAATCTCTTTTCTTGTTCCCTGTCCTTTTCTTGCTCATCTTTATCTTCTCTTCGCCTAACCTCCTCGATGCTTTTCCCATCTATCTTGAGTAGTATCTGTCCTCCAATCCATTCGTTCTGTACGAGTGCTACCTTGTCAACCCGGTCCTTCTCGCTCTTCCATCACTTGATTCCTCTATGTCTGTCGATAAAATGAACCTTTTGCCTCTTTCTTCGTTGTCTTGTATAAACTTACAGGTATCTTCCTTTCTTTTATTCTCTTCTGGTTTGTCATCATTACTGTAAGCGGGGGGTTTGTATGTCGGATTACTATACCCCGTTGCTGCTTTCAATTCTTTAAAGGATAAACTCCTATCTCTTCTGTAGTAACACTCTTTATTTCGGGCCAGTTGAGAGGAGCTGAGGGGTCCACTCCCGCCCTCTTATGCTGATTAAGCATCCACTCCTCCGGTGGTGGGTCTTCCTTTTCCTCTTGGTACATTTTCCAAAGTTTTAAATTGCCAGTCTTTTCTCTGATTTCTTTCCTGTGTAGGCAGCGTGCACGTATGTGGTCATGTGTTGCAATACCGCTTTTGGCACAGATCCCCCTTGGGGCCATGGCATGAACATTTTATCTGCTGTGCCCTTTACCCATTCTGCACTGTACTGTTTGAGCTTGTGCGCATGTTTTGGCAGTGTTTTACAACGATGCATGAGGAGTGTCCTCTACAATGACAAGTCTCAATTAACTGTTGATACTTACCATATCGTTAAATAAACTTATTTCAACTCAAACCGCCACCTTTAGTGTTTGAAAACAACAAATATGAGCCAGCACCATCAATTGCCACTCAAATCCTCTTTTCTTTCAGTAACCTATCTGTTTTTCGATTGGCGGCAATCGCTTACTACACCTTTACTTCAAATACCGCTACTTCCAACTTCTCGTAGTTCTATTACTTCTTGATATTTTTACAAAACAAATATTTAAAATTACCAAATGCTACACATTAATATCCCCATGATCACCTTCCCTTCATTATTAATCATTTATAATAAGGGGTATACTTCTCCCGCCTCTACTTATTTTACACTACAGAGGGTTTAAGACATCACCTTTCATGGTCCTACCATCCATTTTCTCTTTTAGCACTACTCCCTTTGGAGTTTGAAACGTTTTCTTTCAATTCCCTTGAACTAGAATTTCTAGGCGCTAGGCCACTTTATATTGCCATTTCCCTTAGTCTACTTACATTCGTTAATCGACATTCGTTAATCGATATCGACTCCTTCTTCAATCTGACCACTTCGCCTTCCGTCTGCAGAGCGCCCAAGATACCGAGCAGGGATTTCTTCAAAGCGAGACCTGCCACCATCTCGATTCTTCTTGCAAGTTTTATTACTATAGGCTGCTCTCCACAGGAAACTCTGCGATCTTCCAGCTAATGGTGTAGGATGCCTGATCATTCAAAACTCTGGAGCCAACCTCGTTTGGATCTGAAACCATCCGCACTGCTACCACGTGAGGTTATGGCCCTTAGGAACTTGCATTTGAAATGGATGGGATTACACTAGAATAATTCTGAGTCCAAATAACGGGACCAACTCAGGAAGACGGCAAAGTACTGTTTTATTAACAATTATCTTGAACAGGGAGGGTCCAACTAATATCAATGGTGGACGCTCCGTCTCTCAATGATCTTCACATAAAATATGGCTTTTATATGGAAAATACGTCAAAATGACATCATACTACGTGGCAATAGTGAAAAACCTATCAAGGGTCGGGATTGGTTAAGGGAGACATCTAAGTATACCTTTCTATAGGAGCTAGAATTGTTATTGGCTAGTTGTTGTCATGTAATTCCAGAAACATTTAGATACACAGTTCGCATTGGTCTTTAAATGATAAGGTCCTTCGTTATATGGACTAATACAATTGGTTGGCACCCTTATGCCATGTCTGGAACATTCAGTAAATGTACCAGTAGGTAAGACCAGACACAGGTGCAAGGAGATAGGGCATCTAACTACCCCACCACCCAATTAGGCCAGCATCTCTCATCGCCCATGCCTTCTGCCATGTATTTGTCTTTGTACTTGGCCTTGCAGAGTATCCTTGTCTTTGGGAATTCACAGGCGTGAGGACACTCGTTAACGTGCCTGGGACTCCTAGTTTGAACTTTATTTCCATTCTTGGACAGGAGACTACGATTTGGTCCATTTTGTAGGGTTACAATGTGCTAAATGAATTCTAACTTGGCATCCTTGGTGTTCTTTCATTGCACCTTCTTAACAAGGGAAGATTCATCCTCTGCAAGCTTGCTCCTTTCCAGAATAAATAGCTGACTGTGGTTGCTTCAGTCTTGACTCTAGGCCAGACACCCTCGCCATTCAGCTCCATGAGCTATTATTCTTTCTGCAACACAGTTTTACATCCCCGCTTCATGGGTTTTGGCTTACTAAATTCATGATACCAATGTCCAGTTTCTGTACAATGATGGCTTCGCCTGCATTCTATTTACTACTTATCTGGGATTAGGTTGGGGTATAACCGTAATTTCGGTGCGTTTTGAGCCGATGATGTGTTGCGTTGGTTAGCTGCAAAGTCAGTGTTTGAGCCGTTGATGTGTTGCGTTGGTTAGCTGCAACGTCAGCACTGAGAAGAATTCCCCTTAACCTCTCCTTCCAATGTCTACAACTGATAAGCTAGTGCTGGTGATTTGCGCTTAGCCTTAAGGAAATCAATTTGCTTGTGTCATAAAGTTGATTACAAAGTCTATGGGCCTCATTACGAAGTTGGAGGTAGCCATGGCGCTATTAGCGCCATGGCTGCCTCGAAAATCGTTCCGACTCCGGTCTGGTGGATGGAGCAATTACCGGCCCATTCCGAGGTCGGCGGGACCGGTAATTCCCCATTCATCAGAGCCATTCCCCATTCCAATTTGAGCCCCCATAGGGCTCAATGGGAAGGGGGAAGGCGTCAATAATGGTACCGCAAATTGTGGTACCGTTATTGACCCCGGTATCCCTTTGCGGGTCCCGTCCTTAATGCCTGGTAAAACCAGGCGTTAAGGAAGGACCCGCAAAGGGAACTCATAGTAGGGCGGTAAGGGATCACCGGCACCGGTGCCCTTACCGGTGCCGGTAATCCCTTACCGCCCACCTTGTAATGAGGCCCTATATGTTAAAGTTGCGGTTGATTTTGCTTGTAATTCACAGCCGACACGTGTTTCGACACTTGGTCGTCCCCAAGGCTGTTGCATGCATTATGTCAAACGATATTCAGTTATTATGACAAATCATATTACTTACAACAAGTAATTTGAACATTATAGTTCATGTTAAAAAACAAGTATTCAAAAACATGTTTACATACCATAGACCGGCAGATTGCTGAGACAAAAAAATAGAGACAGTATTGTTCCATAACAATTGGAAAATGAAACATCTTGCATGTTAACAGTACTGGTTAGCTCAGTACTCATATATACATGATTAATGGCTCTTAGTGATACAATTGAAGCCAGATAGTCGGCCATTGTCCTGAGTTTTGTGTGGAGTCCCATTTAGCGTGAACCAGGTCTTGATTGTCTATGTGTGTATTCAAATTGCCAGATATCTATATTGGTGGATAGTTGGTTGGTGTAAAGTTATCATTCATACTACTTACATGCACTACATTGTCTCACCCATTGCAGTAGTTGTTGCATACGTAAGTGCTTAATACACATATGGAGATCTTACCAGCTGTATCTGGGTAAGAATACCTGTTGGAAAACATAAGTTAACAGTAGATGTGAGTTGAGCATACAGCCCTAATTCTTTTCTGTTTCTAAATTATTCTAATTATTGGATTTCATTGTGATTCAAAATGGATCACTTACCCCTGCTAGTTGCAAAGCCTTATTGTCACTGTCCCAGACTGGCTCAGACATCCATCTGGTATTGTCAAAGAGTATCTCAGGATTTTGTTGCTTAGGAGTGCTGCAATAAGATGCATTGGGCCTCATCACGAGTTTGGCAGTATCCGGGCGCATATACCACTGAGCGGTATTTGCGTTAACGCCATCAGTTGTGGCGCAAACAATGCCCCATCACGAGTTGGCGGGCATGCGCACACGGACCTGGCGTTAACGCAAATAGTGTCCGGCGGTAACAGTGGCTGTGAACCCAAAAACTCAGAGTACATTGTGCTAGCGTCGGTGTCCCGCGCTATTAGCGCCCACTGTGAGCGTGTGCTAATAGCGCCTGTGTGAAATGCGTCACCGCCGGAACGGGAAACAAAGCGACGGCCATTTTGGAAATCACAACCCGACCAAAATTGCAGCCCCTGGAAGCCATCCACACACGAAAACCCAGGAAAATGTCTCAGGAGCGTGTCAGGGGCAGGTCTGCCCTGCACAGGGTGCGGAAATGCAAGTTTTCCGACTCAGGACTGGCAATACTGATGGAGGAGGTCCTTTCCAACCAGGATGAGCTCTATGGCCAACAACAACAAAAAAGACGGGCTCACAGCGGCGCATCCAGATCTGGACATCCATAAGCCAGAAGGTGACAGTGGCGGGCCATGTCCTCAGGGATGGAGAGGACTGCCGCAAGCGCTTCAATGACCTGCGGGTCCATGTCCAGGGCCTCCTGGACCAGTAAAGGAGTGAGTGCCGTCAACAGGCAGAGGACCACCACCGGAGCTGACATCATGGGAGGAGCAGTGCACCACCCTCATTGACATGACTTCCATTGAGGGAAGGGGAGGAGCAGAGGCAGGCACTGGCACCCAGGACGTTGCAGGTGAGTCACCCCCCTTCCCTTGCAAATAGCATTGTGACTAGTCCACCAGTCCGTTCCCGGGGTGAATGTCCGACGATCCAGGCACTGTGAGTGGGTGGAGTGCGTGCGACGGACCACAGCCACCCACAACTGAACCCTTGTACCAGTGCACCCAAGCAACCCCGGGTATCCAGATTGGTCAATAGTGCATCCAATGGACAAATGGAAGCACCATGGCACACACATCGATGGCGTGGGCACAGCAGCGTCAGGCGTGCGTGTGTACTACCAACCACCCCTCACTGACAGCAGCATGCCAGCTGTGCATTCACATCAAACACATGAAAATGCCATCCCAACAAGTCAGAACTGTGCGCCCCCCCCCCACATAGTATGCCCCAGCAATACCAACATTGTGAATACTAAACAGGTTATGCCCAAGCATGATTGGAACTATCCTCTCTCCCCCTCGTAAACCATGAAATGCATGAAACTAATTTTAGGTGCCCTGTCCTCATACCATACCCTATGCACCCTACAGGCATCATCAGAAGGCAACGTGGATGACAAGAAGGCAGGCCCATCCTGATGTCTGCCCAGACGCACCTCCACCAGCCTCACCACCTCGTGAAGGCCCCAGCACGATACACCAAGGCAGAGGACACACCCCGCCCCATTGCACCATGGGCTCAGCAGCTCAATGGCCCCAAGCCACCAGGGGCTCACCAGCTCAACAGCCCCAAGCCACCAGGGGCTCACAGGATGTAGAGGTTGCCACCAGTGCAACCACCCCAGAAGACGGCAACTCAACCTTTGAGGAGCAGCATGGCGTACCTGTGTTGACACCAATTCACAGTCCAGAGCAGCAAATGGCCACACCCCAAGGGACCCCGGAGCATGTGCAAAGTCCAAGCCACAGTCTCCATGTCTGTGCACGCCGCGCGCACACACCAGTGGCGGATGAAGACACACCCTAATATGGGTCTGTTAGGAAAGATTTCATAATTGTATGTAATTTTCCCTCCATGTGTCAACCCCCAAACTTTTTGCTGCTGTTTTCCACCCTGATCTAGACTTTGCCAGAGAAGCACAGCCCTCAGCTACGCTCCTCTGGGCTTTCGCTCACTTTTTATGGGGAAACTGACATGCCCTTAAGACAGTTAGTACTGGGAGACTTTGTTTCCCTTAGTCCTTTCCTCATGTTGCAGCTTTTGTGCAACATGTAACAAGAGTGCAATGTAATTTACTTTACAGCACCCTTGGGTCTCTAGTCTTTCCAAAGGCCCTAGAAACTCTTGCTGGACTTTTTATGAACTGTGCAGATGTGTCATAGGCAGGACTGGTGGCAGCTATCGTTTTCATGTATTTTTAACCCTTTCTTGCCATGTTAACCATGCTTACCGCAATTGGCACGAATAGCTGGCCCGGCTCCAAAATGGCCATGCCACGAGGTTCTTTGTCCTGCCCTTAGGCCATCTTGCCCCTTCACCTCCCCCAGGTCATGCACTTTCCCGCGAAACCCAAAGCTTTTGCGGGCTTCTGCATGCTTTGTGTGTGTGCCTCCAGGATGTGGGCTGGGATGTCTGTTCCCAATACACATCCTAGGTGCCAGAGAGTCTGGAGTGTCCTGAATGCCTGGGACCACTGTGGTCCGTGATTGGTCCACGTATGGAGTGAATGGTTGTGAACAGATCTCCCATTGGGTCCTTTTTGTTTTGGCGCAAAGGGAACTTTGGATACTACCATGTCGATCTCCTGAGTTCACACGAACAAAGGATAAGGAGCAAGTATCCTGCAACAAGAAGCCGAGTCGAGGAACCGCTGGTGACCTGCTGGAAGGTTTGGCACCCTGAGCCCGCTGTCGTCCCTTGGGACCTCTCTGAATCTGATCGTCCTAGAAGGTCTGCGAAGACGCTTCGACCCTTTGGAATAGTGGGATCAACTATTCTCGGCACCTTCAACAAACCCTGCAAGTAAGCCTCTTCGGAAATGTCCCTGGGCCAACCAGTGGGCTATCCAGCTTACACCGGACGTTTGCTTTGATACCGCCGCTGTTTTGAGGAGGCCCTCGAAACTTGGTATACTGCTTGCTCTGTGTCCATGGCACCCTCACACCGAATTGCATACACTTGGCATTCCCAGATCTGAAGTGAGATGAGTGCGCCCGGACCGGAGTAAACACGGTTACCGTGTTGCCCTGGTGGGGCAACGAGCTGTGCAAGTTCGCTGCATTTGTGACCCCCTTCACACTGAAGCCTGCTGCAGTGGAATTGGACCGATTCCTCCTCCCGGAGCTGAGAAATCGCCACTGTCCCGTTTGGGATCCTCGCTGTATCTCTGAGTCTACACCAGGGGTGCACAACTGATTTTGACAGAGGGACGAAAGTACCTTACATGAGGGCTATAGTGGGCGGAAAAGTAAAAGCGGGCGGGGCGGTAGGCGGGACATGTCAGGAGGCTTTTTCAACCCCCAATTTGTATTAAACACATGGAAAAAGAATATGTTTTTGAGGGGTAACGTTTTTTATTGCATTTCAAAATTACATTTTGTACTACACATTTTCCATTGTTATCATTTATTTCGATTTAGTTATTGTATATCGTCTGTTTAATTAAATTATATATATTTTATTGATCCTTGATTGGAAATTCCGTTATTTTGGACTGCTATAGTTTGCTGTTTGGGTTGCCCAAGAGGAGTATGGCCTTCGTTGAGCCAGGTTTCCTCAAAAAAGCAAAGGATGTACATCTCCTAACTGTGCCTGTTTTAGCTTTATTATTGAGTTCACTCTTGGAGTGCAACACTATGCCCCATGGCTCCCACCCCCAACCAAACACTATGCCCCATGGCCCTCTCACCCCCAACCAAACACTATGCCCCACGGCCCCCTCACCCCCAACCAAACACTGTGCCCCATGGCTCCCACCCCCAACCAAACACTATGCCCCCTGTCCCTCACCCCCAAGCAAACATGATGCCCCCTGTCCCTCACCCCCAACCAAACACTATGCCCCATGGCACCCTCACCCCCATCCAAACACTATGCCCCATGGCCCCCTCACCCCCAACCAAACACTATGCCCCAAACACACTCAAGCATGCACCCATACAGACCCAAACCCCCCACCCCCCAAATCATCACACTCTCAAACATGCACCCATACAGATCCAAACCCCCCACCCCGCAACTCAGCACACACACTCTCAAACATGCACCCATACAGGCACGAACCCCCACCCCCCAAATAAGCACACTCTCAAACATGCACCCATACAGACCCGAACCCCCACCCCCCAACTCAGCACACACTCTCAAGCATACACCATACACCCTTACAGACCCGAACCCCCCACCCCCCAACTCAGCACATACACTCTCAAACATGCACCCATACAGACCCGAACCCCCACCCCCCAAATCAGCACACTCTCAAACATGCACCCATACAGACCCGAACCCCCCACCCCCCAACTCAGCACACACACTCTCAAACATGCACCCATACAGACCCGAAACCCCCACCCCCCAACTCAGCACACTCTCAAGCATACACCATGAACTCATACAGACCCGAACCCCCCACCCCCCAACTCAGCACACACACTCAAGCATGCACCCATACAGACCCAAACCCCCAACTCAGCACACAAACTCTGAAGCATGCACACATACATGCATCTCAACATGCACAACACGAACATTCAAAAACAAACATTCATGCACATCTGACACCCCCCACCCCATCTCAACATACACAACACAAACACTCAAAAACAAACATTCATACACATCTGACACCCCCCCACCCCCATCTCAACATACACAACACAAACACTCAAAAACAAACATTCATACACATCTGACACGCCCCCCCACCCCCTATCTCAACATACACAACACAAACACTCAAAAACAAACATTCATACACATCCGACACGCCCCCCACCCCCCATCTCAACATACACAACACAAGCACTCAAAAACAAACATTCATACAGATCCGACACGCCCCCCACCCCCATCTCAACATACACAACACAAACACTCAAAAACAAACATTCATACACATCCGACACGCCCCCCCACTCCCCTTCTCAACATACACAACACAAACACTCAAAAACAAACTTTCATACACATCCGACACACCCCCCACCCCACCCTACCCATCTCAACATACACAACACAAACATACAGCAGAACAGACCCGACACACAAACACACAGACCACTAACCGGAGACGTGCTGGAAGGCAGGTAAGCTGGAACGCTGGCGAGGTAAGTGGAATCGTACTACGGCTGGCGTGGCCAGCAAGGCTGAAATGCCTTCCGGCATCAAGCCTTACTGCCCACGCCAGCCGTAGTACTGGCCCTCCATTGGTGCAGCACACACGCACTACGTGGCTCGTAGGAGTGACGTGGTGCGTGTGTGCTGAGCCAATGACAGCCAGTGTTTTGTCCGGCTCGGAAGACAACAAAGACTTTCCTAATGGAGGGAGGCCGATGCTGCTTGCGGGCCGCCCTCCATTAGGAAAGACGTTGTGCCTCGCGGGCCGGAAAAAACAGCATGGTGGGCCGCAACTGGCCCGCGGGCTGTATGTTGTGCACCCATGGTCTACACGGTGTTGAGACGTCCTGATTGTTGCATTCGAACCTGCAGCGAAGTGGACTGTACTGGCGAAGTTTGGGTCTGCCTGCGTCAGGGACCGGTGAGTAATCCTTACCCCAACCGGTGTCCCCTAGCACAGGAGCCCATTTTTATGCATGAAGTGGCCCCTGAGGGCCCCTTTCCTTTCCACAGCTATTGCGAAATAGTGACTCCATCCCACACTCTCAAACTACCTCTGCCCTCAAGTGGAGGTTCTGCTTGAATAGTGGGAACTTTTTCTTCATCGCCTCATCCACCTTCCTGAGCTGTTAGAGACCCTTGAAGAACCCTATTTTGTCCATTGGCACAAGCGCGTGCATGTACTATTGAGCATAAGGCTCCTCTCTTCGTAGGGCTTGGACTGCCTCTCAGTTAGGTGTATTTCTGATGTCGAACTGGGTCTAAAGATTACCTGCACTGCCTGTTTTCCTCCCCCTCTAGGTGGTCTACATTTTTCGTGCTTATAATCCCTTTGACCCCTATGGTCTTGTATATATATTGTGTTGGTTGTGATATATTGGTTTACTTTAGTATAACTGTGATTCTGTGCTATGGTCTATGTTACAAGGCCTTGTAATAAATGTGTCTATATTTTTAATATATCACCTGTCTGGAGTAATTTGTAAGTGTCCTTGCTTTGTGTGTTCATTGAGGTCTTTCAGTCACCCTCAGCCCTCTTGAGACTTAGGGCCTCATTACACGGATGGCGGTAAGGATTTACCGGTACCGGTAAAATACTGGTACCGGTAAATCCTTACCGCCTTACTACGAGGTCCCTTTGCGGGTTGGGGGATTTAACGCCTGCTTTTTGCAGGCGTTAAAATCCAACCCGCTAAGGGACCTCGGAGCTAATTACGGCACCGCAAAATTGCGGTGCCGTAATTAGCGCCTTCCCCATTCCCATAGAGCCCTATGGGGCAGAAATGGGAATGGGGAAGGGCAATGGCGGAAAGGGGATTTACCGCCCCTCCAACCTTGGAATGGGGCGGTAAATCCCCTTTCCGCCAAGGCGGTGCCAGTATTTTACCGGCATGAGCCATGGCGCTAATAGCGCCATGGCTCACCGCCTACCGGCTAATGAGGCACTTAGTCTTCACCGCCTGCCATAGCTACCCTGATTGGTCTGGCTTGTCCAGAGGTTACCCTGTTCCAAGAAACTAGGTGGGCCTTCTGAACCTCTGCCCCTCCTGATCAGAGTTTAGAAATCCTTAATAACAGGGTCACCTGCTGGCAGCCCCTCCATCCACAGCAGCCACACCAGACAGGCCACCATGACAAGCAACAGCACCTCCTCTACCCTGTGTAGACCAGCCAGGCAGAGCAGCCCAACACGTAACACAGGCACAGCTCCGGGCACAGCAGTCATGGCACGTCTAGACATGATTGAGGCACGCCAGAGGCGGATCAAGAGCATGGCCGTCCAACACAAACGCCACATCAAGGCCATCAGCAGTGCGATTTGGGGGGCAGCAAAAACCATGGCGTGAGACAATGCCCGCACCCGTAAAATGGTGGAGGGATGTACTGTGGCTCTCACAGAGTTTGGGCAGAGAGTCTGCAAACTATGCGGCCAATAACCTCCTCTGACAGCAGCTGCAGATGGCTGCATCGCTGCCATCAACCTCAACAACCCCCACTGAGGGCTCTCTACAGGGGTCACCCAGGTGTCGTTCCCTGCGGCATCTCCAGCGGCGCTGACCTTAAGGTGGAGGACGTGGAAAGCGACAACGTCCTTCCTAGATGGAGTATAAGTAAGACTACATTTGGAAACCCATTAGTTTGCGCACGCGAACATGCGTTTATACTTACCGGTCGCGATAACTTATTTGGATCCCGTTAGTTTATGATTACGTGTAATTTTCGCGCACGCGTATGTGCGTTTTTTACCGATTAGACCAGCCACTCCAATAATAAGTGTATTTTTCCTCACGCCAAGTGCATTTCGAGTCATTAGATGTGGAAACACATTATTACACATTATTACTTGTACTCTCTCGCACGCAAACGTGCAACTTTTACTTAACAGACTATGAAACCTAAGAATACGTGCATCTTGGCACACGTTAAATGTGCACTACACTTATTTTAGAGTTTGAAACCTAGTACAAAGTGCATTTTTACTATCAAGATTCTATAATTAAGTAATACAACAATTTGTTTATGAATCTATTTTACAATTACAGGGACTTACCCGTTCAATATATGGAAGCGTATTTTTCACATTATGTGACAGGGGCACTTTACATGACTACAAGGTAATACGTTTTTCATACATTTTTTGACATGAACAAACACAAATGAATATAATAATGCTTATACTTCTTTAAATGCATCATAACTAACAATTGCTTTGTATCTACCTCTCTCCTAATCTCACCCCTGCTTTCTCCGCCCCCTTATTCCCCACCCCATTTTTGTCTGGTTTTTTACTTTTGACATCCATGTACTTATTTGTTTCATGTACTTACACTCTTCTTTTGGATGCATATTCAATCTCACTTTGTCGTTTTATTTTTGATATATACACATGTCTACCAATGTGATTATTTTGTTATGTTTTCATTTGTTTTATGACTATATGATGTTAAGACAAATCAATAGCCCTGATTTAAAAAGGTCCTTGTAGGACCGAAACACGTGTCATCAGTTATAAGGGCAATTTCTTTTTGAGCAATAAATTTACTCTGCAAAGATTTGGCGCAGTCTTTTCCAGGTTACTTATACTTCACACTATCTTTTAAGGGGTCTTGTACTTGGCTAAACCCTATACCTGGTGAGAAGCGACTCAATGGACTTAATGTATTGATTGAATCAACTTATTTCTTCTTTTTTCACTACTATAAGATGTCGCCAAGGTAGACCAAACCTTCCAAGCCAAGAATTCTTTTTTTTTTTGAGGAACTTCCTTCCTAGATGGACAATGCACTGTTGGTCTGAAGGCCGGGCACATGGACCCCTATGCACTGTGTTGGGGAGGGTGGAATGGGTGCTGGGTAGTTAGTGGTGGGAGGGAATGTGTGCTGGGTAGTTGGTGGGGAGAGGGGGTAATGTGTGCTGGGGAGTTGGTGGGGAGAAGGGAATGTGTTGTGAGGAGTAGGTGGGGAGGGTGGAATGTGTGCTGCAGTGTTGGTGGGGGTATGGGGGAATGTGTGCTGGGGAGTTGGTGGGGGGAGGGGGAAATGTGTCCTGGTGAGTTGGTGGGGGAAGGAGAATGTGCGCTGGGCAGTTGGTGGGGGCGGGGGAAATGTGTGCTGGGGAGTTGGTGGGGGGGAGGGGGTTTGTTCCATGCTAATTAAAGCCTGTTGAAACTTGACAGAAAGCTTGGGCATTCATGATGGAGTTCAAGTGCTGTTTATTTGACAAGTGATCTTCGTGACATGTACCCATCCACCAAATCAAAAGAAATTGTCAATCAACGCATGTCTGGCCAACCTCCCCTCCCTCAGCCCATCCCTGTGTGCATTAGCCCTGTCAACGGGCACATGGTCATCATCACTCCCATACCCTGTCTGTTGCACATCAGTATCAGGGGGTAGTGGCACATGCCTATGGCAGCAGATGTTGTGAAGCTTGGCACAGGTGAGTACAATTTTTCCAACTTCATCTGGCACATACATCTGTGCCCCTCCGGTACGGTCTACGCACCGGAAACGTGCCTTCAACAAACCAAATGTCCTTTCCACACATTTGCGGGTACGACTGTGTGCATTGTTATATGCCAGCTCTGCGGGAGTTTGTGGATTCTCCACAGGGGTCATCAACCATGTGAGCTGCGGGTATCCGGAATCACCTGCAGGGGATGAAATGTGTACATTAGGCCTAGGTTGCTTCACTGGGTGTGCAAGGGATACGCATTAATACACTATGCACTGTGGTCATCTATGTGTGCAACGGGTACATGCAATTTCATTGGCAGATTGGTAGACATCCATCATCTTTAGGGACATGCATTATCTGACCCCTACATGCAGCCTGTATCATTCAGTAAGGTGGTCTGTGGCTGGTTTCATTTGCATGCACTTGGTGTTAATGGACTTGCAGCAGTGGATGATGAACTATATGTATAGATATGTGTGGAACACTCATGCTGAACAAGTATCGTCATGTTACCACTTGTCCTTTGATTATGGTGTTTTCATGTGCCCCAGGTTTGCTCTGCAATGTGCGCCATGTCTCTTGTAGCAAACCTTCAACATGCACCACGCTCTGGGTTTGATTGGCACAGTGGTGCTTCCATTACGTCAGGATGAGGCTCCCGTCATGTCTGCCTGTTCACGGACAATGCCAATTTGCAATGGGTTGTGGCTGTATCTGTGGCTGGTGTGGGATTAGCTACATGTCACATTATTTTGACTTTTTTGCATGCATATAAATGGGCATTCAGAGGTCACTCTCTCAGGGATGTTCATGGTCATGTATTTTCCAGATCATCTACAGTGGTTTTGTGTATGGGTTTTGCATTGATCTTACTTAGCATTCCTGTGTGGTGCCCTGGGTGAGGTTGCTCTTGGGTGTCAGGGTGAGAAGCAGCACTGCAACACAGACAAGGTGCATTGTGGTTGTTGTGTTTCCATAGGTAATGGTGAATTCACAAGTGTGTGCCCGTCATCTTCTGTGGGTTCAGGTGTGGTGGTTGTGTGCAGGTGTCCTTGTGTGCCACACATACATGGAACTGTTGCTGTGATGGTCTGGCTGTGTCTACTGGTGGGTGGCAAGGATTCCTGTGGGTCTGCCCCCTCTACATTTTGTGTACTTTGGCATGCATTTCAAGCAGGGTTTGTACTCACCCACTATCCATGTGCGTTGGCCTCGGTGCCTCTCCATGTAGGCTGGCAGTGTGCTGTTGGGCAGCACCATGGAGTCGTGGGTGGATCCTGGGTAGCGAGCTCAGCAGTGTCTGATAGTCAGGCCTGGGCTACAGGTCATCTGCACATTGATCAAATTGAAATGCTTCTAATTCCTGTAGGCTGCCTCATGGTCCCGGGGTGCTACCAGTGCAACATGTGTGCAATCTAGGGCTGCAATCACATTCAGGACTTTGGCAATGGCATAGTACTGTGCCTTGACTTCGTTAACCTGTGCCTGTGTGGTGGGCAATGCTATATGTTCATTCACATGGCGCAGCAGTGCATCCAGCACGTCCCTGAATGTGGACTGGGCCATACCATGCATCATGGCAACTGTGTGTTGGAAGCTGCCAGTTCCAAGGTATTGTAGGACTGACACAAGATTCACAAGTGAGGGCACAGCAGTGCTGAGGGCAATCCAGCTAGCTATGTCACCTTGGATTGTGTCCAGCAACTGGGTGATGGTTGCCCTGTCCAGCCTATACTCAGATACCAACTGACCATCAGTCAGGGCCCAGGGTGTTGGCCTGTCCCCGGGGATGGCTGGCCGCCTTGCTGGGCTTGGTCTCATCCTCCTCCCCCCTCCCCTCTGCTCACTATGCCCTGGGCTGGTTGTCAGCAGCATGTAGAGGTCGACATCAAGGTCGACAGCCCGGCTACAAATGGCAACATGGTGTTGGGAAGGGTGTGTGGGTCATGGGTGAACCTTTTGTAGGCCTCTTGTGTGCATTGTCGGCCTCTTGTGTGCATTGTTTCCACCTGGGGCTTTTTTGCTGTCTCCTCCCATTATTACTCTCACATGTGTTCTTTTACCTCCAGCATTTGGCCAGGGGTGTTTTCAGCGGTATTAGCAGCGGTTTTCCAGCACTAGGAATGCCCACGCTGTACTTGTGATAGGCATTTGGTAGCCGGTGCTATTATAGCTGGCTGTAATAGCACCCGACTGGAATTGAGCCGGCTGGATTGCATTCGCGATCTGGCGGAGCGGTATTGCTAGCTCCAATACCGTTGCTGTTGGATTTGAGGGCTACCGCCCAACTCGTGATGAGTCCCATAATATATTGTACCTGGTCTCTGAGCTTCGTTACACAATATTATGTTGAATAAGCCAATTCAGTTATTGCATGAAGGTGTAGCGCTTGCCTACAGGAATCCTATTAGTTAAAGCGCCAGTAAGTTGGGTAGTGTTTGATCTCTTAGTAGCCTCTCAGACCTGTAACGTATAATGTCCTAATTAGGATGTGTCTTGGTTTGCCTCAGTCACATGGGCAGTATTGTGTCGAGTATCTTAAAAGTTTTCTTGTCTCACTGTACTCTTCTTAATAATATTAAATATGGGCTAGACCCTTAATTTTACCTGATTAGATGTGAACCATTATTTGAGTTAGTTCCCAGGCACTGCAGAAAGTATAGCACGCACCAGCGCCATTTCGGTTATGTGTTTTTATTCTGTGTGCTGCGTGTGACGTCATGCGTGTGACGTCACTGAGATATGCCACGCTTTGTTTACATTATGGCGTTTCATCATTACCATGTGGTTATATTAAATCAATGTGGTTCAGTGCATATAGTTTGACCCTCATTGGGTATAATATTAATATGCCTCGTTGTTTGGTCCAATCTATCCTGCTAATCTGAATTTATCACACAGTATTTTTGGAATGTGAATACGCATTCGAAAAGTGGTCATGCTCATGATGTATTAGATTATTATTTAGCTTAGATGCTTGCTGATTCAGCAGATGTGTGGTGATGCCTCTTACTGTTCCTTAATAGTTAGTCATATCCTATTTTGCGTAATATGAATATAGGTTTAATGTCCAGGTCTTTTGGGGCGTTGTTTTGACTTGTCTCCTATTGTTCCATGTTGCAAAAATCCTCCTATACCTCCTGAAGCATGCCTGGTAAAGCCAATGGGGACCCATGCCTGCACACCTCCAAACGGGTATATTCTTTCAAACACACGCTGTGGTATAGGTATTATGGCTGGTGTCAGGCACGGTACACTCATTTGTAATTATTATAGTTGGTACTCTTGTAATGTGCGATCCCCTTTAGCTGTGGTTCCTCCGGAGAGATTCTAAACCAAAAAGAAAAAAGAAAAAAGAAAGAACATTTTCTAATTATGTCAATATTTATACAAAACCACATCTATCTTTTTTGTGAAAAAGAGGACCTTAGTTTTTTGGAAAAAATTATATAAGTCCACTCACCCTTGTTACTGTTTTCTTGATCTTGGTTGATATTAATAGTTATATCTTTATATCTCCAAATCTTTAGTGAGTCATATTTTCGAATAGAACCTAGTAAGCTAACCAAAAAGAAAGGTTTTGTATAGGATCAGTTACTTTATGCACTTCTTCACAGATTTGCTGAGAAATATTGAAAATACAGTTTCTAAAAAAGGTGATTGAAAAAGCCCAACTATTAATATCAACCGAGATCAAGAAAACAGTAACAAGGGTGAGTGGAATTATATAATTTTTTCAAAAAAACTAAGGTCCATTTTTTCACAAAAAAGATAGATGTGGTTTTGTATAAATATTGACATAATTAGAAAATGTTCTTTTCTTTTTCTTTTTGGTTTAGAATCTCTCCTGAGGAACCACAGCTAAAGCTGTGGGGAAACACGTGTTGGGAGATTGTGTAAACTAGTGTGGAACTGTATATATGTGTTATTCAACTATTGACAACAAGGAGTTGCATATATAAATGTATGAAGTACAAAATAAGGGCACTGCAATACCTAAATGTATGAATCAAATACATGAAGAAACTGGTAACACACGAAATAAACAAACTAAACTATATTGGAAAATTGATTGTATTTTTTCTGGGGATCGCACATTACAAGAGTACGAACTATAATAATTACAAATTTGGTGTCATATTGTCTCAGCCACAATATAGGCACTCTAAGTGCAGACTCTGGAACCTTAATTTAAAACAGCACAAAGGATTCGCTCTAGGAGAGGAATAAAAGCTGACAAAGGCTGACAAATTTGATTTTCAAAATACGGTACACTCTCATGTCTCCAATACACAGGAGGTAGGGGGCAGGATCTCCTGCAGATGTACACAACTGCTCCTCTACACCGGGCTGGAGTGGCTTCTGTCTGCCGCCCGCGCTCAGAAAGCGCTTCTCAAACTGTCTCCGACTTTCGGGTTGCGTCATCTCGCGAGAGGACGGGTGCGACTTCTTGCAAGCTTGTAATCTCCACATCCTCCTTTTGTTGATCAACGAGGAGCTACTCCATCACATAGTCTGCAAAATGTCCAGGTCTTCTCCTGTCAGAATGTACCAAAGTATTAACTGAAAAGGATACAATACTCAAAAGGATACAGGAGGTAGGGTCTTCCGGATCCCTGTTCACACGATTTGATAGTCGTGAAGTCAATTGAAGACCTTCCAAATGATACAACCCTCTGGCTGATAAAACAGGCAGAGCGATGGATCACTGGAAAGGGCGTGGGTAAGGTATAGAAATCCAGCCTAGGACAAATTAAAGTATCATGAATAACTGCTCCAACCTGAGTATGATGAATTAGATAATGACAGGAATGTTTACACTGACCTTTAGATTTGGGTAGAATAATCCAGAAGTCTCTTGATGGATTTGTAGAATGAAGAACAAACGACAAGGAAGGGAAAATTAGTAAGGGAGACTTATCCCGAACGGAACGAGGCTCACGCTAGATACGGGTTGAATTCACCACAGGATAGCGTCCAAAGTTCAGTTCAATGTCACCTTCATATAATCCTTGAAAGGCTTCCTTCCCACTATAGGGATCAATCCTTCTGTTAATTCCACAGATGCAGGAGTTAGAAGTACACGCGGTTATAAACAGCCGCGAAGAAAATAACGTTTGAAGACAACGTGCGCGTGTGGATTTTACACGCGGGCAGGATTCGCACAGTCTGGGCCAGCCGCGTGTGAAGACAACGTGCGCGTGTGGATTTTACACGCGGGCAGGATTCGCGCAGTCTGGGCCAGCCGCGTGTGAAGACAACGTGCGCGTGTGGATTTACACGCGGGCAGGATTTACGCAGTCCGGGCCAGCCGAGTATGAAGACAGAGAGCGTGTGTGGATTTTACACGCGGGTAGGATTCACGCAGCCTTGGCCAGCCGCACTTGAAGACAAAGAGCGCGTGTGGATTTTACACGCGGGCAGGATTCACGCAGCCTTGGCCAGCCGCACTTGAAGACAGAGAGCGCGTGTGGATTTTACACGCGGGCAGGATTTACGCAGCCTTGGCCAGGCGCGCTTGAAGACAGAGAGCGCGTGTGGAATAACACGCGGGCGGTGTTCCCGCAGTCCGGAACAGCCGCGTTTAGAGACAGCGTGCGCGTGTGGAATTACACGCGGGCAGGATTCCCGCAGTCCGGACCAGCCACGCTTGAAGACAGAGAACGCGTGTGAATTATCACGCGAAGGGATAGCTCCAGGAATCAGCGTGTGGCGGAACACACGCTATTGAAGGCCCAAAAGTAGCTGTAGAAATATGCCAGGATGCCGATCAGAGGTTCAGCTACACAACGCCAATAGATTCGATCAGAAGCAGCGAGTGAAGTTTCTACGCTGCTTAAATACGTAATACCGTAGTTCACGTGACGAAGCAAAAGTCACGTGAAGTTAGCGACGTGAAAAGTGCAAACGTCGTTTTCCCGGTAACGTATCGAATAACCTCCATTTGGAGTAGAACGGTCTAGCTGTTCTACGAGCGTAGCGTCCAGCATGCATGACAGTGCCATCCCCCAAAGGGACAACCTCTCCCCTTCTTGTGTGAAAGCGCTTCAATAAAGCAGGAGCATGAATATTAGAAAGAGGTTCCCAGGACCTATCTTCGGGACCATAGCCCTTCCAATCCACCAGATAATATGGTCTACCAGAACGTAGTTTCATATCCAGTATGTCTTGTACCTCGTATTCATCAGAACCCCGCACAGAAATAGCAACAGGCCATACAGGCAGTCTAGTAGCTTCAGAGAATGGCTTAATGAGTGAGACGTGGAATACAGGATGCACCCGCCATCGTTGTGGCAAAGCCAGACGTACAGCAGCAGGATTAAGAACATGGAGCACTACATACGGACCGATGTATTTAGGCAACAATTTCTTTTTGCCTGGAATTCTTAAGTTCTTAGTGGATAGCCAGACTTTCATACCAGCCTTATAGACAGGTGCGGATACTCTATGAGCATCGGCATAGAACTTGTCACGTCGTTTAGCCTGCTCCAATTGCTGCTTCACCTTTCTTTGTAATCTCTTCAGATCACAAAGAGTACGGCCTGCGGCAGGCGTGTCCAAGGATAGACCGGAATCCAGAGGTATTGATCGGGGGTGTTGTCCATAGAGAGCATAGAACGGTGAAGTGCCTATGGCACTATGATAAGAGTTGTTATAGGCGAATTCAGCCGCCGGCAGTACCGTGAGCCAATCCGATTGGTATTGCAAACACAGACACCGCAGATATTGTTCCATAGTACAATTGACCCTTTCAGTCTGTCCGTCAGTTTGAGGATGATAAGCACTGGACATTCTATCATCAATCAGTAATGCAGATGTTAAAGCTCTCCAAAAGCGTGACGCAAACTGTGAGCCCCTGTCAGTAATGATTACTGATGGTAGACCAAAGAAACGAAATATATGTTGGATGAATAGTTCAGCCAGAACAGCAGCAGTTGGTAAACCAATACAGGGAATAAATAGAGCCAATTTAGTGAAATAATCCACTACGACCCATATTGTATCATATCCCTGATTTGGGGGGAGTTCTACCACAAAGTCCATAGATATCATGTCCCATGGTTTGTTAGGGACAGGTAGGGACTGGAGTAAGCCCACTGGTTTACCAGGAGTATTTTTACATTGGATACATACAGAACAAGAAGATACATAGTTTATAACATCTTTTGCCATGGATGGCCACCAGCACCACCTTTTGAGCAGATCCAGTGTTTTCTTCCGTCCAGGATGGGCTGCAATCAAGGAATCATGATTCCATTTGAGGGCTTTATTCCGCATTGAAGGAGTTGGTAGATAAAGTACTCCTTGTGTGAATGGTAAACCGTTATGTACGTCCAGATTCATATCTTGGACTACTTGTGGATGAATTTTTACCCACTCTTGTACTTCGGTTTTTAGGGATGGTTGAACCGAACAACTACATATTACATGATCTGCCAACAGCTGAATCTGTACTTGTTTTTCTTCCTGCGCCTCTTTACTCATACGGGACAAAGCGTCCGACTTAACATGTTCTCGGGCAGGACGATAGGTGACCTGGAAATCGTATTGGGCAAAAAAGACATGCCATCTGGCCTGACGGGCCGTAAGGCATTTCATGGATTTGAATGCTTGGAGATTTCTATGGTCAGAGTACACCAACACCTGTTGTTTGGCCCCAAGAAGATGATGACGCCATTCTCGGAAAGCATCTTTGATAGCCAGTAGTTCCCGCTCAGTGACGGTGTAGTTCCGTTCATATGAGGTGAGTTTGCGAGAGAAGAAAGCCACTGGGTGTTCCTCCTTGGTTTCTGTGCAAACTTGTGAGAGTACTGCACCAATAGCGACACTGGATGCATCCGCTTCAACGACAAACTGGCGATCAGGATCCGGATGTTGAAGCACGGGTGCAGTGGTAAATGCTTCCTTCAGCTTTTCGAATGCTGCTTGGGCATGTTGGTTCCAACAGAAAGGAACTTTAGAACTAGTTAAAGCCGTCAAAGGAGCTACTGTTTTGGAAAAGGAATGGATAAATCTGCGATAGAAATTCGCAAAGCCTAAGAAAGACTGTAGTGACTTGACGTTATGCGGAATCGGCCAATTCAAGACGGCCTTTACCTTGGAACGACTCATTCGAGCACCTAGATTGGTAATGTCGTAACCAAGGAATTCCACTTCCTGTGAATGAAAGACACATTTTTCGGCTTTCACATAAAGATGGTTCTCCCTGAGTCTTTGTAGGACTGTAGAAACATGTCTGACGTGTTCCGATAAAGATGATGAGTAGATCAGAATGTCATCCAGATAGACAACCACAAATTGGTCCATTATGTCTCTGAATATATCATTCATGAAGAATTGAAATGTGGCGGGAGCATTGCACAGACCAAAAGGCATCACCAAATATTCGTAAAGACCATACCGTGTCTTAAAAGCGGTCTTCCATTCGTCGCCTTCACGAATGCGAACCAAATTGTATGCACCTCGCAAGTCCAATTTGGTGAAATAACTGGAAGTGCCCAACTGATCCAATAGAACGTTTATTAGTGGTAAGGGGTATTGGTTTTTGATGGTGATATCATTAAGTGCCCTGTAATCAATGCATGGTCTGAGATCTCCCTCTTTCTTAGGAACAAAGAATAGAGGAGATGCAGCAGGTGATTGTGAGGGCCGTATAAAGCCCATTGCTAGCGCTTTATCAATGTATTCTTTTAACACGACATCTTCTTTAGGTGTTAATGAATAAACACGGCCTGTAGGAATTTTGGCACCAGGAATCAATTCGATAGGACAGTCGTACTGTCGATGAGGAGGTAATTGTTCTGCCTGGCCTTTATCAAAGACATCAGCATAATCAGCGTATTCGCATGGTATGATATTGTCGCATTGATGTACAACGCTGATAGTAGAATCCTCCACCATAGAGGCCAATATGTGTTGTTTATTTGACACCTCCTGACTGGTAAAGCAATGTTCATTGCAATGAGTCGAAGGATATTGGAGCGATCCCGAAACCCAGTCAACAGCAGGATTGTGAAGGGTTAACCATGCAAGGCCAAGTATGATCTCGTACTGCGGAGCAGCAATAACATCGAAGATGATTTCTTCTGAATGGTTATTCGATAACGTCATCTGAACAGGTACCGTCTCCTGGGTTACCATACCAGAAACCAAAACAGATCCGTCCACGGTGTTCACCGTTTCAGGTCTTTTTTTGTTTACAAGGGGTAAGGAACAGTTCTTGGCATAAGTGATGTCTATGTAATTGCTGGTGGCTCCAGAATCAACCATGGCCTTGGAAACCACTTCTCGCTCATCACAACGTAACGTCACCTGAACTATTACAGGTGCATGTTTAGGAATGGTACTGGAGTCCGATGAAACACTCGACATAGGGACTCCTGCTATTGTCGAGTTTTGGCGTTTCCCGCACGCTTGATGGGTTTTTTAGGACATGTTGCCAATAAATGCTCGGAAGAACCACAGTACATACATAAGTGGTTTTTTCTTCGGTTCTCCCGTTCTGCATTGGACAATCGGCCTCTCACGGCGCCAATCTGCATGGGTTCAGGGCCGTTAGAGATGACTGCTGGTGTCTCTGACCGCCCCGAGACTGGCATGAAGGGCTTTTTCTCTCCCTTTCGAGCATTCCTTCGGGCGTCGATTTGCAGAACCAAATCGAGCAACTCTGGAAAACCCGTAGGAACCACAGGAACTGTAGATAAGGCATCTTTCAGTTCTTCAGAAAGACCCTTGTAGAAAACAGCCGTTTTCTTGCTGTCAGGCCATTGGGTTTCCGCCGTCAGTTGATTGAACCGGGCAACGTAAGACATAAGGGGTTGGCTGCCCTGTTGTAGGTTAAGCAACTCTAAATCTGTGGCTTGAGTAGAGTAACGCATGTCAAAGACTTTACTCATAGCAGTCAAGAGATCGTCACAATCGTACAACAAAGGGCTATTTGTTTCCAACAAAGGGTTAGCCCAAGCAGCAGCTGTGCCCCCTAAATGGGAAAGCACGAAGGCTGCTTTTGTGGTTAGATCAGGAAAAGATGTAGGACGGCAAAGAAAATGGAGTCGGCACTGATTTACAAAGGTTCTATAGGTTTTGGGATCACCCGTGAACCGTTCCGGAGGGGCCAAGGGAAACTGAGTGGGCATAACCACATTAATAGTTTCCTGTGGGGGTGCCGTAGTCCCAGATCCAGATGCAGTAGCCATCGGCGCCTGTGCTCCCTGAGGACTACCATGTAGGGCGTCTTGCATAATGTCCATACGGTGCCGTAACATGTCCTGTGCTGTAACCATTTCATTTCTCAAATCGTTGATCAACTGTGTCAAAACAGTTAAAGGATCCGTACCCTCCATGGCTTCTGATTCTGTCAGAATGTACCAAAGTATTAACTGAAAAGGATACAATACTCAAAAGGATACAGGAGGTAGGGTCTTCCGGATCCCTGTTCACACGATTTGATAGTCGTGAAGTCAATTGAAGACCTTCCAAATGATACAACCCTCTGGCTGATAAAACAGGCAGATCGATGGATCACTGGAAAGGGCGTGGGTAAGGTATAGAAATCCAGCCTAGGACAAATTAAAGTATCATGAATAACTGCTCCAACCTGAGTATGATGAATTAGATAATGACAGGAATGTTTACACTGACCTTTAGATTTGGGTAGAATAATCCAGAAGTCTCTTGATGGATTTGTAGAATGAAGAACAAACGACAAGGAAGGGAAAATTAGTAAGGGAGACTTATCCCGAACGGAACGAGGCTCACGCTAGATACGGGTTGAATTCACCACAGGATAGCGTCCAAAGTTCAGTTCAATGTCACCTTCATATAATCCTTGAAAGGCTTCCTTCCCACTATAGGGATCAATCCTTCTGTTAATTCCACAGATGCAGGAGTTAGAAGTACACGCGGTTATAAACAGCCGCGAAGAAAATAACGTTTGAAGACAACGTGCGCGTGTGGATTTTACACGCGGGCAGGATTCGCACAGTCTGGGCCAGCCGCGTGTGAAGACAACGTGCGCGTGTGGATTTTACACGCGGGCAGGATTTGCGCAGTCTGGGCCAGCCGCGTGTGAAGACAACGTGCGCGTGTGGATTTACACGCGGGCAGGATTTACGCAGTCCGGGCCAGCCGCGTATGAAGACAGAGAGCGTGTGTGGATTTTACACGCGGGCAGGATTCACGCAGCCTTGGCCAGCCGCACTTGAAGACAAAGAGCGCGTGTGGATTTTACACGCGGGCAGGATTCACGCAGCCTTGGCCAGCCGCACTTGAAGACAAAGAGCGCGTGTGGATTTTACACGCGGGCAGGATTCACGCAGCCTTGGCCAGCCGCACTTGAAGACAAAGAGCGCGTGTGGATTTTACACACGGGCAGGATTCACGCAGCCTTGGCCAGCTGCACTTGAAGACAGAGAGCGCGTGTGGATTTTACACGCGGGCAGGATTTACGCAGCCTTGGCCAGGCGCGCTTGAAGACAGAGAGCGCGTGTGGAATAACACGCGGGCGGTGCTCCCGCAGTCCGGAACAGCCGCGTTTAGAGACAGCGTGCGCGTGTGGAATTACACGCGGGCAGGATTCCCGCAGTCCGGACCAGCCACGCTTGAAGACAGAGAACGCGTGTGAATTATCACGCGAAGGGATAGCTCCAGGAATCAGCGTGTGGCGGAACACACGCTATTGAAGGCCCAAAAGTAGCTGTAGAAATATGCCAGGATGCCGATCAGAGGTTCAGCTACACAACGCCAATAGATTCGATCAGAAGCAGCGAGTGAAGTTTCTACGCTGCTTAAATACGTAATACCGTAGTTCACGTGACGAAGCAAAAGTCACGTGAAGTTAGCGACGTGAAAAGTGCAAACGTCGTTTTCCCGGTAACGTATCGAATAACCTCCATTTGGAGTAGAACGGTCTAGCTGTTCTACGAGCGTAGCGTCCAGCATGCATGACATCTCCTTTCTCTTTGCAAGCGAGTTCCTTCTAAATCACCACTATGTGGTGAGTTTTCCATCTCTGCTGGTCTCTCCTGCGATACTTCACACCTCCTTGGACTGTTCTCTTCTCGTGTTTGGGTGCTTTCAGACTGTGCGATCTCCTGTGTTGGCCGCACGTCAGCTGGCGACTTGGCATCGCTGGAACTCCTCTCAACCCTATCATGTTCCTTCTATTGTTTTCTTTTCGTATAGTGCTACCCTTTCCAGGTTCATCTCCTCCCATCTTGGGTGCCTACATGATTGCTCCCTCGCTGACATACTTTCAAGACTCAGCTGAACTTGGACCCCGTCACAGGGTCTCTATGTGACAGTTTTATTTTGATGAAGTCACCTTCTTGGACGGTACTTCAATGAGGAGCTCTCCTCCTGTCGTTCCACAGTTTAATGCGATCCTTGCTACTTCTCAATCGCCAGACTAATTCCTTCATGCCCATGGTGTCCTCTTCCCTTATTTTTGACAACCATGCTGGGACCAAGGTGGATGCTGCTCTGTATCCTCTAAGGAGGCGGAACGGTGATATATTTGTGGTCCCATTAGGGGTCAGCCAATGGGCTGGCACAACCTCCTTCACTGTGTTATGTAGGGTCTAGTCCCGCTGCTGTGGCAAGTTGCTTAGCCCCTTTGATGAACCTGTTTGCGCGTTCCACCAGGCCATTCACCTGAGGGGGATACAAGGCTGCGTTTATCTGGTGGATGTCATTGCCCTTCAGAAACATTTCCATCTCCCTTGAGACAAGCTGGACCCCATTGTCTGTGACCAGTTCCTTTGGCAACCCTTATCGTTGGAAGATATGTTTGAGTAAGCGGATAACAGTGGGTGTAGTGATGCCTGGGACAAACTCTACCTCCACCCACTTCGGCAAGTAGTCTACCAGCACAATCCTGTGCGTGTGCTCTGGTCTTATCAAGTCTAATGGACCTATGAAATCTAGCCCCAGTTGTTGCCACACCCCATCTGGTACCTTCTTTGGGTGTAATGGAGCTTGCCTGACCTTGAGTCTTTTATCGCTGTTGAGGCATTGATGACTCCTTTCTGTCATTGATTGCATGCCCTGGTCCATGCCAGGCCAGAAATATGATCCTCTCACGCCCCTCCTCGTAATGTTGCTCCCCACGCGTCCTGCATGACCCACTGTCACAAACCCGGTTACTGGCACGTATGGAGAAGGTGGAGATTCGGCTGCCATTAGAATGTGCCGTTAAATTTTTTTCTCAAATGTATGCGGCGGTCTAGTGATTTTCAACATGGCCGTCGCCGAGTTCTATTTGCTATTCTTCACTCAGCGGCTCGGCGCGTTGCAACTCTCTGGGTTTCTCCTTGGTGCAAGCGCTCCACATTACTTCTCTTGGCTTGGCAGTGATCCGCCCATACTTCAGCTCCCCTTTAGTAGCTTTCCTTTCCGCCCTTCCTCGCTTCCGCTCTGCGCTTGTTTTTTCCTCTCTCCTTTCGTCCTGTTCAGTCTCCTGCCTCCCTTTCTTTTTCCCCTGTTTCTGTTTCTGGTCCTTCCTATTCCTCTCCGGTTTGTCAAGGAGTTGTATTTTTTCTGCTCGTACTTGCGAGTCATCCTGTCCATTCCCAGTGTTCAGACAACCCAGTTTGCTGAACACTTCCCTTTAACTCCACACGGACATTCTGCAGAGTATTTCCTTTCACCTACGAAGGCAGCCAGGATTCCGGGCATTGTCGTTTGTACCTGTACCTATCAAGACCAACTACTGGTTCATCAATTGTTTTCGGCTGTTGCGGAGAGGGGTCACCGGAGATTCCTAGGATGGGAATCACGGTGGCTTCCTTCCAAGGCAGGCCTTATCTCCACAAAAAAAAGAAGGCAGTTTCTCGGCAAAACCGAAGAAAGCAGCTGGATTATTCTTCAACTACTTCAGGTGAGGAGGAAGGGGAAGAAGGTGTACTCCAATACTTGAGTGAGGAGGAGGATATTACTGACAAATCTGATACCCTTGCACATGATGGTTCTCCTCAGTCACTGGTGGGATGGCTTGATCACCACTCATTAGCATGCCATTGTGTTTGAAGATCTCGTCAGCCACTTTCTATTATGGTTGCAGGCCTTCGGGGACCCCGTTCTCGTTCGGCCAGCCTTTCCGGACCCATTCTATGATATGTTTCATCATGGTATCTTTAGCAGCTTCTTCCTTCCAATGATTCTCATTCATCTCAAGAAACTCTTTGCACCTGAGATCGCCAAACAACGCTACAACACATTAATCTTTGAGGAAGTTGGTCGAAAGTATCCCTTTGTTCGGGCATCCCAGACATGCAGTCCGCCTGGGCGTTTTTTCCAACCTGCAATATGCACAATCTCATAAGTATATTCTTGCAATTTTGCTGCGTTGCGGGCCAGGTGGGAAGTGGATGTTAGAGTACCTCCTGGACTCAACATGTGTACCAGGGGCTTGTGGTCTATAACTAACTGGAATCTTGTGCCAAAACAGAAGTTCGGAAGTAGTCCACCGCCCAGGCACATGCCAGCATTTCCTTCTCTATGGTAGAGCAGTTATTTTCCGCCTGTGAAAGTTCTTTCGATGCAAAAGCCACTATGTGCTCCTTGTCGCCTTTCTTCTGAGGTAACGTTGCCCCAATCCATATGAACTGGCATCAGTGGTGATCACTATTTTTCTCTGTGGGTTAAATAGTTGAAGGCAGGGAACGTGCACGATACCATCTTTGACCTCCTAAAAGGCTTTTGCTGCTCTTCTCTCCAGTGATATTATGTTCCTTTCTTGAGTAGTTTCCTCATGGGGGTTGTAGTTTCTGATTAAATTTATTATTTTTTTTTTTTATTTGCTTCTATCAATTCAATGATTTTGCAAAAGCGAAATGATCAGATCTTTCTATGTTTCTTTTCTGTTCTTTCTTCCCAAGCTTAGTTCAACTTGAAGTTAGAAGTTTGGACTTTGAAGTTTCACTCTAAGACTTAAAAGTCTGAGTGGGTTTCACATTCAGTTTAAGACTTTCGGTAAACTGGATATGGCTACGTCTGGCCCCTCTGATTTGCGTAATCAAGTCTCTAGGGCGTTCTTTAGTATTTTGGCAGTTGCCAGGGCCCAAGTTGTCCTCGATCCGCTCATCAGTCGATTCCACCAGACCTTCTCTTCATACAAGGAGTTAGGGTTGATCAGCGGTCTCAAGTAAGCTCTTCTCCATTTTATTGTTTCGGGGCAATCCAGAAGAAGGTGTTTTATTGTTTCTGGCTCTCTCTCAGATCCACACAGTCGGCAGAGATTTGTTTGCGATTGACCTCTGATAGCCCTTATTTCGTTTGTCGGAAGTAAGTTAAGGCGAGAGCGCAAGAAGGTTGATCTTAACAGTTTGTCTGGAAATCTCTTCAAAACTTCATTCGGCGAGTGTAATTTTTTTGGCTCAAAGTTCACATGAGTGAGAAGTTTGTTTTTTCCTGCCAATGTTAGAGTCTCAATCCAATCCAGTTGGTCCATCTTGCGTTTTATTCTCGTGGGGTTTTGAATTAGTTCTGCTTCGCTGCAGCCATTATTGGCCAGAGATGCTCGCTGTTTAGCTGCCCAACTTGAAAGGGCCTTACATCTTCCTTCGACAATTTCAGAGTTAATTATTTTGTATAGGGGAGGAGAGTCCAGCATTATTATTTTCCTGTAAAGCGCCATTTCACCTGCTTCAATTGTTGCTTTTAAGGAGAGAGTTCCCAGTTCTCTTCTGATTATCGAAATTCCTGTGGAGTTCGGGAGTTGAAGGACTTTACGCCAAAAATAGGCTTCCAGTTTAGGCCAAATCGTCGAAGCAATCGCTGGCATTGCCTCACAACATACGTCAAACTTGGTATTACTTTGCCTTTGTAGAATTTAATAACAGGGAGAAGCGAGAACCTCCCGTATTTTCGGTCGATTATTCTTGCCTGTGTGGTTAATTTTCGGGTCTTGTCCCAAAGAAACTGTTGCATTGACGTTTCTGTTTTTGAATTGTCCAATGTCACTCCTAAATATTTGATGAGTTTTACCACTTCCACAGGCGGGTTTTCGATGTACCATTTGTAAGGTTTTAAATTCGACTTCCGAATTTTCTTTAAGATCACCCAAAAAGGAAATGAATAAGGCCAGGGCCAATGGACAGCCCTGTTTCACCCCTCTAAGGGTCGGAATTTCTTCGGAAAGCTTTCCTGCTTGGTCCAGCTTGACCCTAATCGCTGTCTTGTCGTGGAACGCCTTTATTGGGTCAAGAATGTTGGATGGACACTTCCATTTTTCAAATTTTGACCAGAGCAGATTTCTATCTATTTGATCAAAGGCTTGGCTTAGATCTATAAAAGGGTCTTTCCATGAGTCTAGCTTTTATTGTGCTCAACGCCATGATGTTCGCAGTGGTCCCCGAGTTTTTCATCAACCCTGTTTGAAATGGGTCTCTGCACGGGGCTGTTTTTGTCCATGTTTGGAAGCTCCTTAAAAGAAATGATCCGTAAAGTTTCCCGATTGTGTCCAGGAATGCTATTGGACGATAATTTCTCGGGCCAGTTCTATCTCCTTTTTTGTAAATTGGGGCAATCACTGCGGTGCGCCAGGAGTTTGGAATCAATCTTGTGGTGCTGCAGTTTTTAAATACCTGCCCTATGAAGTTTGCCCACTCCTCTGGATAGTTTTTCAGATCGATATTAGTTATTCCGTCTGGCCCTGGAGCTATGACGATTTCAGACGCTCAATGGCCAATATGATGTTGTCTTCATCCGAAAAGTCTTCCCAGGCAGTTTGTCTAGCCTCCGTCTTTAGTTCTTTCGTTTGGCTCGGAATTTGAAAGGTTTTGGCAAAATGTGTTTTCCATTCTTCTTCTGGAACATTGTTTAAACCTTTTTGCGATTTCTCCTTCTTCGAGTCTTCTTATTACTTGCCAGAAGGCTCCTGAATTTTTATTGGCCAATTTTCTGAGCATGTCTTCAGAATCTTGTTGATAAAGAAAAATTCTGCGGAAGCGTAGCCAAGATTTATACTTTTTTTGTTCCTTCAGATAGAGGTTTCTGGGTTCTTCTGAGGTAGATTGTGCAGCCAGTTTCTTTAGCTTCCTCAGGGTGGAACGTTTTGCTACCAAATCTTTGTCGTAGGTAAGAAGCGGTTGTTGAGTAGACTTTTGGGTTAGCCTCCTGGGGATTATGAAGGGGATCAGTAGGGGCTGGTAGTCAGTAGATTTTGATGACTCATTGTTGCCCGGTTTGCAGTGGCTTTTGTAGTTTCTGGCCAATTCCTTTATTCGGTCGGCAGTAAGCCTTAGGCGATTTCCTGTTATTTGGTTCCGTTTTTTCTGACATTGTCATTTTGTCCTCGCCTTCTGTTAGCCATGCGATTTGCAGGATATTATGATCACTCTCCTCCGCCCTTAGGACCTCAAAGGATGTGATTTGACGGAGCATCGCCTCTGAGACGTATATATAGTCTATCGTCCCTTCCTGGGCTCCCCTTTCCCACGTTGGGACATAGACCTTCTGCGGGAGTGAATGATCAATGTTGCGAAGATTTCTTGAAGCCATAAGTGATTCCCATTTCTGTCCACGAGATTCCACCTGGCTTAACGGGCGGAATGAAGTGCTTCTTGAGTGGTCAATCGGGCATTTTGCATTTAAGTCTCCACTTAGGATTATTAGTGGACTATTTTGGGTTGTTATTATGTTATCTATCTCACTTTCAATTGATTCGATGAAGAGCCTGTCTGAGATGGTTTGAGGGTCCCAGTAGACTGTAATAACAGTTATTACCAAGGAGTTTGAGGTTTGGCTCTTCCTGTCTAGTTGATCTCATTTTATTGAGACTGCTAAATAGGATTGGGTTGCCGCCAACTTCTTTTGAATTGAGAGGCCTGAGCCGGATCTGACTGCCACAAGGAGCCCAGAAGACGGACGGCCCAGACGACCTTTCTTGGCCGGGGAGATGACGACTGTGAAGCCATCGATGGTCGGGGGGGTCACAAGCCATGTCTCTTGAAGGGTGATAATGTCAAAAACTCCGAGGTTTGTTGCTCCAGGTTTAGTCAGATGGTTGAAACCCCTTGTATTCCAGGACATCATTTTGAGTGTTCGTGGCTGGCAGTCATGGGGCGGTCTTTGTTCTTTCGCATCTACATTGTTGAAGTCCGCCTTGATGCTAGACGGAATTTGTTGCTATTTCTTTATTTGACCAGAGGACGTTTTCGGTAGCCATGCCAGTAGGTGTTTGATCGGTGCAAAATCTGATAGATTGGTTTTAGGTGCTGATGGTTTCGTCACTCCTGAGAGTTTCTGACTTCTGTCAGACAATTTTTGTTCCGATATTTTTTCCGAGGTCGACTAAGTTCTTTTCTTTGTGTACACTCTGTCTTCTTCTCTGTCTCTGGTTCTGTATGAGACTCTTTCTGCGGATTTCCTAATAGTTGAGGGTCGATTTTTTGTCCTTTCTCTGTTGACCAATCGATGAGGAGAGATTTTTCTTTGAGTTGATAGCCAATTTCGATCATTAAGCTCAATTTTAGACCTGTAATGATTGTTTTCATGGTGTTGCAGGGGATTGTTAGCCTCTGCATTCATGCCGGATTGCCCTCTTTTCATCTCTGAGATCAAGTACCCCTTTCTCCGGAGATCTTCCTTGCCTTCTTTAGATAGTCTGCCTTTTGCTTCTACACTTACGTGTAGAAATGTCTTTGCTTTTTTGTCTTTGTGGTAGGGTTCTACCAGTAGCAAATCGTTTGACTCAAGGTTTTCGAAGATTTTGACATGTTTCAAAATTTTCAAAACTGTACCCCTATTTAGGGTAACCTTTTCGAAGTTTGCCGGAATCTGTTCTAATTTGAGAACGGTCGCAAGAGTCAGTCTTTGTTGTTTTACCGTTTTTTGGTTTCGATTGCTGGGATTTGGCTGGTGGACTCCTTTCGACTCGGTGGGTGAACTTGATTTATTTAGCTGGATGAGACGTTCCTTTCGATTGTTATCATTTTCTTTTGGTAAGTTTAGATCTGCATAGTTTCTTTTAGTTGCCACCGATTTTTTTCGTATGTGGTCCGGTCCTCTAGGATATCTTTGATTTAGACAGAGCTCCTCCTTTGTTTGATCACTGAACGTCCTGCGTTTTTTGGACGTTGGAGAGGATGCATACTTGTGGCTCATAGGAGAGCTTGTTCCTGCTTGCTTTCCAGTATAAGATGAAATTTCACTTACAGGAGACGAATAAGTGGAAATGTTCATCATCGTTTCGTCTCTTAAGAAGTCGACGACTGTAACAGGAGAGTGGATCTGTGAGGGTTCTGATGGGCTCCTGACAAAATGGCATGTCTGGATTGGGGATTTCGAGGAGCTTGTAGCTGCATTTGGATTTGGCGCCAACTCTCTGCATTCCCCTTGAGATAAGTGGGTAGGTCCGCGTGACGGAACAACTGAGGGTCGGGACGTGGGACCTGCTGTCGTAGGTTCAATGTTAGATGTTTTGCTTATTTTCTTTAAGTTGACAGAGTCCGAGGATGTGGCTTTTATCGACGATTTTGATGAACAATTTTGGGATGGTAATTGTGGAGGCTTCAAGGCCGTTTCTCTCGGACAAGGTTTAGCCGTTTTCTTTGTCATGCCTTCAAATAGGAAAAGTCTCGATGGTTCAGGTTTTTCTTTTGGTGTTTGGTTGCTCGGACGCTTTCTCCCAAAATTGAAACTGATTTTGTTTACAGGTTGTTTATCGGCTAACTGAGTCTGCGTGCACGCTTCTTTTACTTTTTTAGCACTTTGGACAGTTTGCGATGACTGTCTCTACAGTCTTTTATGACAATAGGCGGTGATGAGGAAGTTGAGATTGTTGAATTGGGACGCTTGAGGTCATTTATGATTTTGTCGTATGTTACACTGTCAGCTTTTTCTTTTGCAGTAATATAGCCTTCGAGAAAGGTCATTTTAGTGTGAGTCATGGCAATCAATGTAGTCTGATCTTTTAATGTGTCATTTATTGCTTCGTATAACTTTCCAAATGGGGCGAGCGCGATAGTCAATGCTGACATCAATGTTGTCAAGTCTCGCTTTCTTGGTGAAGTCTCCTTTGGCCCTTCTTCTGTTAAACTAGCCCCGTGCTCTTCTTTCGGGATGGAGTATGAGCGTGACCATGTTGAATAGAGGGTGATGTTTGAGATGAGGGTTCCGGGGACTTTGGTTCCAATGAAACAGTTAGAAGAGGCTGCTGGCAATTTGTTTTAACCGGGGACGGAGAATAAAGTGATGGTTGGTTCTCAATGAATGGCCTCTCCCCGACCTCTTTTGTAGCCTTTCCCAATGGCTGTATTTTTTGGTTTGGAGAAGGGTAAAAGGCGCTGGGACTCCTTTGCGCTACTTGTCCCTGGGTTCTCTGGAAGAGGGGAAGACAGGTTCGCTGGAGACCGGTTAGCTGATATAGGTCTGCAACTTTCCGATGGTCCTGTTTGGGCTCCTCCTTCGCTTCCAGTCAACGGAAAATCCCTCTGGTTACAATCTTTGTCATTCAAATCTGTTGTGCTCTCTTTTGGTGTGCAGGGAAACTTGGATGCTTTTGGGCATCCAGTCACGTCTAGTGTTGCATCCAACATTTCTGCATCTGTCAGTTCGAGCAGAACATCGTATTTTCGTTTGCCTTGGCTGGCGAAATACGCTTTTAGTGAATTGCATATGGCAGCGTTGGTCAGCATCTTTTCTGATGATTTTTTTTTATTTGTTTTATTTTTTGTTGCGGAATATTGCCAGATGGTTTTTTCTTTTTATTCTGGTTTTTTTGCTTTTGCTTTGCAGAATAAATATTTTTCCCTGTTGTTTTGGGGAAGTTGAATATTAACCGCTGATCTGCGGGCGAGATTTCAATAGAGTCTTGTGGGTGTGGATTCCATAGATCGCTGTTTGGTTCTCTGTTTTTTTCCTCCGTTGCTTGTGGTTTGTCGTTGGCTCCACCCCCTTGAGGAAGTGGAGCCTCATTTTCGTCCGGGGCTATCTCTATGGGAGCCTCCGTCTGTTAGGATGACGCCTCGTACTCCCTCGCTCGCGGGACACGCGAAGCCTTCCCCGGCGTCTGCGGCGCATCCGGACTGCTGCCGGAAAAGCTTTCATCGGTGCGTGGCGCACCTCCCGGCGCCTGCCCAGCCACCGGAGAGCCCGACCTCGAGGCAAGTTCGGGGCCTGTGTATGGGGCGATTTGGAGTAAGCCCTCCTGGGCTGTCTTCGGCGGTCGGAGAGGGGGGCCGCAGGAAGTTCCCTCGCTGCCCACCCTTCGGTCGGCAGCACTGGGAACGTAAAAACATGCAGTTTCCCCTCCTCCGTTATTAATGTGCCTGTTTTTGCTGTCATAGATCCAAACTGGCTTGCTTCATTTCCGCGGGCGTCGTCTTGGGGCAAGGCATTTGAGCTTTGGCCCTGGGTTGAAGTAGGAGATACAGATGCGCTTTGTGAGTCCTCCTTGCCCAACACATAGTTTGCGCGTTTTGGAGGCGCGGCAAGATCTGGAGGTTTTAAGGAAATGTCACTTAGAAGTCTCGGTTTGTGTGGGTTCTTTGTTCTTGATGGAGGGCGCCCCACCGATGGACATCGAGGGTCCAAGCGAAGGGGAGCTTGCCTTGAACTCTGGTTATGCCCTGGCTTGAACTTCTCATCCACCGCGCCTCTTCATCGTCACCTCCTGATGAAGATGGCGAATTTTGATTTTCCGTTCGCCTTACTTCCATATTGGGTTGAAGGGCTCCTGCCACCTCCTGCACACGGACTGCCACAGACTGCAACTCAGCAGCCAACTCCGCGGCCGCTCCGCGGTGTGGTGGGGTTTTTAAGTCCAACCCTCAAAGCAGAACAAAAAAACTGTAGAAAGACTGCAAACTGTAGAGTGGACTGCCACAGACTGCAACTCAGCAGCCAACTCCGCGGCCGCTCCGCGGTGTGGTGGGGTTTTTAAGTCCAACCCTCAAAGCAGAACAAAAAAACTGTAGAAAGACTGCAAACTGTAGAGTGGACTGCCACAGACTGCAACTCAGCAGCCAACTCCGCCGGCACATATTTTGCATAGTACTCAGACAGGCCTAGAAACAACCTCAGTTCCTCTTTACTGTTGGGTGGGATGACCTGTAATAGATCCTTTTTCGGGCTTATCCCTGTCCTGGATATCTTATAGCCCATATACTCCACTTCCGCAGCCTGCAATACGCACTTGTTGCAGTGTAGCCTAGCTCCTACCTCTTGCAATTTGGATAACACTTTACAAAGCACTTTGTCGTGAGTTTCCTGATCATCTGCAATATATTAAGATCTTGTCATGAAAATAGGACACGTTTCCTATGTTTTTCAACAGGGAGTCAATCATGCGTTGAAACGCTGACGCGGCCGAGGACAGGCCAAACGCATTCTCGTGAAGTGGTATGTACCAAATGGAGTTATGAAGGATATGAGAGGGCTTGACTCGCGATGCAAGCTGATCTGGTGATAAGCGTCTCTCATGTCGGGCTTCGAAAAAAACACTTTCAATAACAAAATTAGTTAATTAATGCTGGGTAAATGGTAATTGTCCGATACTACTTCCAGATTTAAGCTACATACATCGATGCAAACTCATAGATCCCCTGGAGTTTAGTTTTTTTATGAGCACTACTGGGTTAAGCCATTCAGCCGACTCTATTTTTTCAATCGTCCCTTCTTTCAGCATCTTGTCGAGCTTCGCCTGTAGTGCACCTCTTGCGGTCGCTGGTACAGGTCTCACCTTGTGCCTTACTAGAACAGCGCCTTGCTTAAATTTGATCTTGTGCACATAGTTCTTCATCGTGATAGGTGTGTCGGAGAACAGTTCTAGAAATTCCTCTCTAGTGACTGACGGTTCTCCTCTGGCTACGGACAAGACTTGTCCCTCCCCGCTGGGATCCAATTTAATCTGTAACTTGGCCTGGTCATCCCACCCCAATACAGCCGGGCCTCTCTTTGAAAAGTATACTTTGTTTTTTGTCACTCTACTTTTGAACTCCACAGTAGCTCAGATATATCCTAGTAAATTCACTGTGGCACCGCCGAAGTCTGTGGGGTTGTGCTTCGTCATGCAGACTTCCACTTTCTCTTTGCGGACTATGCCTTTGTACGTTTCTAACGGGAATATGGTGTGGCCTGAGCCAGAGTCTGCCATTACTCTCGTCTCATGTTCATCCACCTTGATGGTACAGTGGGGCTTCCCTCTGCGAACTGTGACACCGTTGACCATAATGACTGTTGGATATCCTTCTTCTTCTGACAAGACTTAAACTCTGACCTTTCACTGCGCACTGACGTCACCACTTTCTTACCTCTCCATGTGCAAACCGAGGCAAAATGTACAGACTTCCTGCATTTGGAACACTCCTTGTATCTTGCGGGACAATCTCTGCTATTTGTCAAGTAAGTGGCGCATCTATGGCACTTGAGTGGCTTGCGTCTTCCCACCATTTCCTCCTTGGCTTCGCGCTGCTACCTGTCCCGCCTCTCTTTGTAGTATACTACTTGGACTTCTGGTATTAAAAAACTACCAGCCCATTGCTTGCACCTGCAGGATGTTTCCTCCTCCACTCTCGCAATCTGGATAGCTGTGTCCAGTGGATGTTCCTTTTCAAGGATGAACTTATCCTGGACATTGCGAATGTTAGTGTGCAGAATGAGCATGTCGCAAATTCTGTCTTCAGACGTGTCGCCAAATGCACACACCTCTGCCAATTCTCTCAGCTTAACTAGACGTGTCGCCAAATGCACACACCGCTGCCAATTCTCTGAGTTTAACTATGTAGTCATCTACTGGGTCCGCCGGCTCCTGCTTTCTGCCATAAAACCTGATCCTATGCAGGACTATGTTCTGTTTGGACGAAAACCTCTTTGCTATCCTCCTCCATATTTCTTTATACGCATTGTCGTCTTCCCCCTCCTCAGCTTCGGGCTACAGTCCTGCAAAGGTTCTCTGGCCTTCAACCCCCAGTGCATTGAACAGCATTGCCTTCTTCCGTGCCGCTTGGTAATCAGCTCCATCCACCGCCTCCAAATACATTTGAAACAGTGGCTCCCACTGAAGCCATGGAATAATATGCCTGCCTGGGGCCTGTAAGAAGGCCGGGGATGGCGTTGCTGCCTGCATCTCGGTGATCGTGGGTGATCTGTGAATCCTTGTCGCCAAATATGTTGTGGCCAACATAGGATAAGCACACTCAGGATATTTGGAATAACAGGCTTTATTGGCAACAGGTGTACAGCTATGCCACAGTTGCCTCGCTGTGCTCTATTCTGGTGGATAACTGTCTTACTTGGAGACTGCAAGTAATGTGGTGAGGGATGAGTTGCAGGAAGGACAGTGGTCCGGTGTTCAGGAGGAGTACCAGGGCTGCCGTTGCATCTGTCCGCCGCCCACGCTCCCAATGCGCTTCTCGGCCCGTCTTCGCCTTCCGTGTCGCGTCATCACGAGAGAGGTCGGGCACGACTCTTGCGAGCTTGTAGTCTCCACAAGAGCCTTTCAGATTCGTGATAAGACATTTCCAACTGGATTTATATCCATGTTGCAAACCTCTCAACTCACACGCTTTCGGCGGGTGTCAACCGACATGGAATTCATACACTCAGCCGCCAAACCCTTAACCCACCTATAAAATTCAAGGGCTTTCAAAAGATAAAAAGGAAATCTGATGTTTTTACCTGCCCTGGGAAAGAAAACTTTGAGAGTTATGCATGATGTCTAGTAACCTGACACGCAAAAAAAGTTCTACTTTATGTCCATAGTGAGATATTCTTATAATTCGTAAAAATAAAAGCTGCAAGTTTGTGGCTATCACCAAACCTAACTGAGTTTATTACAAAACTTCTTTCCGTATGTCTTAAAGTGGTCAATGTGCAGTGGTGTTAAATAGATGTTTCAGGCATGCATTATTTTTCTTTCTGGAACATAGATTTTCTTTGTTGAAAAATAAAGCTACATTGATATTCGTTTAGCTTACCATGTCCCGGGAGGATAGCTTAACGGCAACGTGCGTGCCTTGGAAGCAAGACGACACAAAACAACACACGTTCGATCCCCGGGTCCGCGCTTAAAAACCTCTGGGTGTTTAAGCGCGTTATAAATACGCAACTAAGAAAACAACAAAAAAAAAACAATTATGCAACTGAAAAAACAAACAATTCCTGTAAGCGCCTCGATGCCCGCGGGCTGTGTGAGCGCTTTAAAAATGCAAAAATAAAAAAAATGTTTCTATAAGGATTTAAAGGTTGTCAGGTTGCTGCAATGTATGTAAACTGTCAACATTATTGTATACTTTAAAATCCAAAAAGTAAATATTTGTACCAAGTAAAATTTGGAAGATGTGTGGGAAAATGCTTAAATTGTACTGTTGATTAAAATCCCTACTTCAATGTTTAGTCCTACTGTGATCCTGAACAAATCATTTATCTCAGCATGACTTATCTGCGGGCAGCATTCATGGTTATAGGGGCAGGATGTTGTCTACCCTCATGCTCATGTTACAGGCCCCCAATACTGTCATGTAGAATGACATCATTGTTGCACTCCCTCAGTCCCATGTCACTTGATCTGATGGGAGATATATAGTCTCACCATCCATTTTGTGCACCAGAGATTCGAGTATAGTGGGGGTTAGGAGGATATGCAGCAGCATCAACATTAATTTCCTCCCCTGCTGCCAGTCACGGAAGTTGCTTAGACCATCTACAACTATGGTCCAAAAGAGAATGAGTGAAACTTTTTTCTATGCTCTTTTATGCAAGGTTATTGAATCTTGTGTAGCATGCCTTCTGCCATTTTCACAGTCTCTAGGAGCTTCAGGGTCTACAAGATGTGAGTTAGGGGACTAATGTGGTAGCACGGGCAGCAAGGCAAGGTTGCTTTGTTAGACACCATTTTACAGAGCACTGGTGTTTAGCATGCCTTGACAGCCTTCACATTGAACATACTGATTGGTTTCCAACATTCTGACAGTCTTTATGAGACAGCTACTATTAAGAAATAATCAAATAAAGAGGTTTTTGAAGCTCTTAATATAGCAGTTAATTAATATTTGTTTCCCTTCTGTAGAAAGAAGAACTAAACAGCCCAAAGAATATTGTTAGAAATTCCCATGCTTATGAATATCCCCACACAGAAAGCTCTCGCCAGTATCTACTGCCTATGGGCCCTCAACTACAAGTAGCACTTGCTAACATAAAGATTGGAGAGCCTTGATTTAAAGTCCGATCTAATGAGATGGCGCAACTTCTATGTTAAGACCAGAGGCAAGCATTATGCTTCACTTCTTTATAAACTACTCTCTAGCAGCCCTTTAAAACTTTCACATTTCTCTTTTTCTTTCTTTTAAAACATCAGCAACCAGCTGTAGAAAAACAACACACAGACATAATTCTCCCTCCTTTCTGTAGTCCTCAGTGCCTGTAACGCTCACCTGATTCCCGCAGAGGCGCCGGTCTTGACTGGGTGAATGCTGTGTCTTCAAAGGTGATGTGTAACACACGGTTGGTTCCTCGGGCTGGACCTCTGTGCACTGTGTGTCTGACTCGGAGAGTAAGATGTCTGCAGATAGAAAATATGGGATTAATGAACTGGGGTTATTGGGTGCCTCTCTCCTCTTCCCTTTCTCTTCTCCTGTAGGACCCCAAAGGTTAACGATCTCACCTTAGGTAGGTGAACGCCGAGCTCTCCATCTGCCTCGGGGGCAGGGTGCCGTAACCAGTTTCTTCACTGGATAAGGGTGCAGGCCTCTTGACCTCAGAGGACTGCTGTCCGTCGTTTACTGCACGAACGGTAAGTTCTGGGCACTTCAAATGTCTTAAAAGTCTTTAAGTGCGTAAGGCGTAGCTGCTGTGGAGCGGTGCCGAGGAGCACGTGAGTATGGCTTTTGACTTATGTAAAGTTCTTTTGTAATGATACCTCTTGTTTTACAGGGTTACGGCGATGGCGGATGGCGGGCTGAAGAGAGTTGAGGATCGAACCCGCGTGATGAATAGAAGCGCTTGGAAGCACGTAAGTGAGCGCTTGTTGCCTGCTTCACGATGCGCACTAACTGCCTCTTTTACCTTGCAGGTACAAGTTCGGAGCTTTAGAGAAGCTGAAGGGTGCTGGGATACCCGCTGATTTCGGCGTGGGAAGGAGTGATGGCACGTGAGTAGTAAAGTTGCCCAATGTCTCTAAACACACCTTCTTTTGCCTTTCAGATGCGGGATGCAGCGTTGAAGGCCTCCGGAGCGTGCGAAGAGCCGGTAAGCTTTTGTCTTTCAGATGCCGGAATGCAGCACGAAGACCTCCGGAGCGTGCGAAGAATCGGTAAGCCTTTGTCTTTCAGATGCAGGTATGCAGCGCGAGGCGTTGGTGACAGCCGCTGGACCAGGTAAGAGATGCGCTGCCACTGAAGACCGTAGTGCTAACCTGTTCTTTCTTTGTCTTTATAGGTGCTGCTGAAGACTGGATTCCAGGATGGTAAGCCTTTGTTCCCTTAGGCACAGGATCAGAAGACACGGTTAGCGTTCTGCTGCAGAGAATGCAGAATAACGCAAAGCAAGATTCATCCATCGGGTGTGGTTTAAATAGCCTCCTGTAGTGTTTAGGTGTCTCCTTCCACGGCCTCGCCTAGGTAAGAAAAGAGTTCCTGCTTTCCAGAAGAGTTCCAGTGTTCTGAACCTAGGGAGTGGCTCCTTCCCCACCCAACAGGAAAAGTAGTCCCAAACAGAAGAGGATCAGAGGCTCAACTGGCAGGTAAGTAAGCAGCATGGTCTGCTGCAGGTAAGTCCACCCAAGCATTATGAGCCCGGCGCTTCCAGCACTGGGACTGGGCATATTTATGAGCCTGGTGCCACTGGCGCCAGGACAGGGTCCAAAAGGTCCCAATTGGGACTGGCCGGCACCCGGAACCGGGGTTATGGGTCTGCTTCCAAGGGAGTTGGGTAAGTCCTGATCCTTTGGAAGCAGAGATCATGACAGCACCACCCCTCAAGGCCCCTCCCAAACCGGGCTTCTCCGGGGGTTTGGGCTTGTTAGGAAATGTTTGATGAAATCTTTTGATTAGACGAGGCGCGTGGACATATTCTGCAGGTTCCCAGGACCTTTCTTGGGGGCCGTAACCTTTCCAGTCAATCAGGTAAAATAGTTTAGATTTGGAGATCTTAGAATCCAGGATACTTTTGACTTCAAACTCGAGTTCTCCATCAACTAGGATAGGTTTTGGAGATTTAGTTAGTCGGGTTTTATGTTGCACGGGTTTTAGTAGAGAGACGTGGAAGACCGGGTGTATCTTCATGTGAGGGGGCAAGTCCAACTTGACCGCTACCGGATTTACTATGGTAGTGATTGAATAGGGACCAAGGTATCTTGGGTTGAATGTACGTGGTCCTTTTAGAGGTAGATATTTGGTGGATAACCAGACTTGATCTCCTACCTAATATTGGGGGGCTTCCTTCCGATGTTGGTCTGCTCCTTTCTTGTATTGTTCTTTAGCCCTTTGAAGGTGAGAAACAGCTTCCTTAAAGGCTTGGGTGATTGTAGAATGCAGGTGGTCTACTGCTGGTGTTCCAAGATCTTGGAGTGGATCCAAATCCGAGGTTCGAGGGTGACTACCATATAAAAGAAAGAACGGGGTCTTCCCGGTTCCCGAGTGGACAGAGTTATTGTAGGCATATTCGGCTATCCAAAGGATATCTTTCCAAGTTTTTTCAGTTTGTTGCAGCATGCAGCGTAAATACTGTTCCAGAGTTTGATTGGTCCTCTCGGTTTGTTCGTCGGTTTGGGGGTGGTGGCTGGTCGAAAGTCTCACATCAATTTGAGCTGACCGACAGCAACTTCGCCAAAAATGAGAAATAAATTGACTTCCTCGATCCGAAATTAGAACCGAAGGAAAACCGTGCAGTCGGACGATGTTTTCGAGAAATTCTCGGGCCAGAGTTGCTGCTGATGGTAAGCCTTTGAGTGGAATGAAGTGCGCCATCTTGGAGAATAGGTCAACGATTACTAAGATCGTATTGTATCCGGAGCATGGAGGTAGATCGGTGATGAAGTCCATAGAAAGCGTATGCCAAGGGCGAGGTGGGATGTCAATAGGGCTTAAGAGGCCGGCTGGTTTTTCCTTTTGACTCTTGTTTTGGGCGCATACTCCACAGGACATTATAAAGTCTCTGATATCTTTTTTCCAAGACGGCCACCAGAAGTAGCGCTTGATCTTTTCCGAGGTTTTGGCCATACCGGGATGTCCTTCCATTAAAGAATCGTGATAACAGGAGATTACCTTTTTCTGTAAATCTGAGCTGGGCAGGTATAACCGTCCTTGGAAATACAATAGATTGTCCTTCACCGTAAAGTCCTTTCCCTGCAGATGCCAATTCTGTATGTCTGCTGGAGTTACCAGTTGCCTGGCTTTATCCTTAACTTCTTCAATGGATTGTGTGGCGATTACACCCAGAATTCTTTGTTCGAGAATGATAGGTACAGGTTTAGGATTGATCAAGTGTTCTTCCACTCCCATCCGAGAAAGGGCGTCAGCTTTACCGTTTTTCGTACCAGGTCGGTAGGTAATTATGAAGTCAAACTCGGCAAAGAATAGTGCCCAACGGAGTTGCCTAGAGGATTGAGCTTTCGCGGTTTTCAAATATTGCAGATTACGGTGATCTGTGATCACAGTAACGGTGTGTCGGGCCCCCAGAAGATAATGCCCCCAAGCCTTAAAGGCGGACTTGATAGCCAGAAGTTCCTTATCAGTAATAGTGTAATTGATTTCAGGAGGCGAGAATTTGCGGGACCAAAATGCCACGGGATGCAACTGATTGGTTACTGGGTCCTTTTGTGATAAAACTGCTCCCATGGCAAGACTCGAAGCATCAGTTTCAACAATGTAGGGGAGTTCTGGGCGAGGATGTTTTAAGATCGGTGCAGAGATAAATTTAGTCTTCAAATTCTGGAAAGCTTGTTCCGCCTCGGTAGACCATTCAAAACGTTTGTTTTTCTTTAACAGGGCGGTGATGGGCTGGACTATTCGAGAGAATTCGGGGATAAACCTGCGGTAAAAGTTAGCGAAGCCTAACATGCTTTGAACACCTTTTACGGAGGATGGCGAAGGCCACTTGAGAATTGCATCGACCTTCTTTGAATCCATACGCACTCCGCTAGGTGATAATATGAATCCCAAGAATTCAACTTCAGTCACATTGAAAACACATTTTTCCAACTTAGCGAAAAGTTTGTGTTGACACAACCTCTCGAGGACCATTTTCACGTGTTTCCGATGTTCAGTTTCCGATGAAGAATAAACGAGGATGTCGTCAATAAAGACAACGACACACACATCTATGAGCTCTCTGAGGACGTCGTTCATAAAATATTGAAAGACGGCCGGGGTATTGCAAAGTCCTAAGGGCATGACCTGATATTCAAATAGCCCATACTTGGTGCGGAAGGCCGTCTTCCATTCATCGCCCTCTTTTACTCGTACCAAGTGGCAGGCTACTCTAAGATCCAGCTTTGTATATATGCATGCTTTTCTGACTTGGTCCAGGAGTTCAGGGATCAAAGGTAACGGATATCTATTCTTAACGGTGATCTGGTTCAGGGCGCGATAATCTATACAAGTTCTAAGGTCCCCTTCTTTTTTTGGAACGAAGAACAAAGCTGAGGAAGCAGGGGACTTGGAAGGACGGATAAACCCATTCGCTAGGTATTGATCCAGGTATTGTCGGAGGTGAAGATTCTCAGGCTCGGTGAGGGCATAAATTCTACTACAAGGAGGGGTAGATCCAGGTATCAGGTCTATCTGACAGTCATAAGACCTATGAGGAGGTAGAGAGTTATCTTGATCCTTCCGGAAGACATCCTGGAATTCTAGGTATTCGGGAGGTAACTGGGGAACCTCCGAAGAAATTGCTGCCAGTGCAACATCAGGTCGAGGGTAACAAATGGAGACACATTCTGGAAACTGAACCGTTCTTGCTCGCCAATCGATCTGAGGATTGTGCTTCTCTAACCAAGGAATTCCTAGAATAATCTGGAACTGAGGGGCCTTGATCACATCGAACACGATCTTCTCATAGTGTCCATCTTGACTTACTAACGTCACTTCTTGGGTGGTATGCGTTACTGGTCCGGAAGCTATCTCCGTACCATCCACCGTAGTAATGACGTCCTTTACAGCCTTTGGACAAAGAGTCATATTCATCCTCAATACCATTTCATGATCCACATAATTGCCGATGGCACCGCTGTCGACGTAAGCTTCAATCGCATGTAATCGATCCGGACGTTCAGGGCTAAAGAGGACCATAGGTATCACGAAATGCGAGGTCACGGAACTGGTTTTAACGCTCGGCAAGAGGACCTCTATTCTTGTCGGGCGAGGTCGTTTCCCTGCTCAGAGTTTGTGACCCTGGTAACTGCAGCTCCTACTGCCTTCTTGGCTGGTTTCACCGGACAGTCTCGAAGAAAGTTCCCTGAGTTTCCGCAATAGAGGCATAATTGCAGCTGTTTTCTACTTTCCCGCTCCTTTTGGGTTAGTGGTCCTTTCAGGCCCCCTATTTGCATGGGTTCCCCGGAGTCTGCTCCTTTGGTAGGAGTTGGTGGTTTGGAAAACACTCAAGCATCAAACTTGGAACGATCGGCCTTCCTGTTCTGTAGTCTGTGGTCTATTTGAACGACTAAGTCAATATAGTCCGAGCAGTCTTGCGGGGGATTCACTACTTGGGCTAACACATCTTTGAGCTCTCCACGTAGACCTCTATAAAACAGCGTAATCCTTTTGTCCTCAGGCCATTGGGTTTCCACTATCAGTCTGTTGAAAGACGCAATATAAGCCAAAAGGTCTTGATTACCCTGTCGTAATGAAAGGAGCTCATTGTCCAAGGCCTGCCCCAGTGAATGTCTTGCGAACAGTTTTTCCATGCTGAGCTGAAAAGCTTGAAAATCATGGAGAACCGGATCATCCTGATTAACTAGTGGGATCGACCAATCTGCCGCACTGCCACTGAGGTACGAAAGCACGAAAGCTACCTTAGCTTGATCTGTTGGGAAGGCTGCTGGCCGGCATAAGAAGTGCAAGCGGCACTGATTAATGAATACTGCAAACCTCTTTGGGTCACCAGAAAATCGTTCGGGCGGAGCCAGAGGCACATTCCCGGGTAGGTTGATCTGCACAGGGTTCGTAGAGGATGTTGGAGGATGATTTGCCCCTGATGTGGGCAACTGAGTTTGTCCGGCTTGTGACAGTAGCAATTGTCTAGCGAGACCATCTGTTCGCTCCTTGGAAATAATCAGTTCCCTTCTTAGAGCATTCGTTTCCGGGCGGGCTGCATGCACTTCTGCTCTTAGTTCCCCAAGTAACTGGGCTAGCTGGTCGGTATCCGAGGTTTCCATAGCGCCTGGGTGGGAGTTTTGCGGTGGGCTTTGCGTTCTGTAACGCTCACCTGATTCCCGCAGAGACGCCGGTCTTGACTGGGTGAATGCCGTGTCTTCAAAGGTGATGTGTAACACACGGTTGGTTCCTCGGGCTGGACCTCTGTGCACTGTGTGTCTGACTCGGAGAGTAAGATGTCTGCAGATAGAAAATATGGGATTAATGAACTGGGGTTATTGGGTGCCTCTCTCCTCTTCCCTTTCTCTTCTCCTGTAGGACCCCAAAGGTTAACAATCTCACCTTAGGTAGGTGAACGCCGAGCTCTCCATCTGCCTCGGGGGCAGGGTGCCGTAACCAGTTTCTTCACTGGATAAGGGTGCAGGCCTCTTGACCTCAGAGCACTGCTGTCCGTCGTTTACTGCACGAACGGTAAGTTCTGGGCACTTCAAATGTCTTAAAAGTCTTTAAGTGCGTAAGGCGTAGCTGCTGTGGTGCGGTGCCGAGGAGCACGTGAGTATGGCTTTTGACTTATGTAAAGTTCTTTTGTAATGATACCTCTTGTTTTGCAGGGTTCCGGCGATGGCGGATGGCGGGCTGAAGAGAGTTGAGGATCGAACCCGCGTGAGGAATAGAAGCGCTTGGAAGCACGTAAGTGAGCGCTTGTTGCCTGCTTCACGATGCGCACTAACTGCCTCTTTTACCTTGCAGGTACAAGTTCGGAGCTTTAGAGAAGCTGAAGGGTGCTGGGATACCCGCTGATTTCGGCGTGGGAAGGAGTGATGGCACGTGAGTAGTAAAGTTGCCCAATGTCTCTAAACGCACCTTCTTTTGCCTTTCAGATGCGGGATGCAGCGTTGAAGGCCTCCGGAGCGTGCGAAGAGCCGGTAAGCTTTTGTCTTTCAGATGCCGGAATGCAGCGCGAAGACCTCCGGAGCGTACGAAGAGTCGGTAAGCCTTTGTCTTTCAGATGCAGGTATGCAGCGCGAGGCGTTGGTGACAGCCGCTGGACCAGGTAAGAGATGCGCTGCCACTGAAGACCGTAGTGCTAACCTGTTCTTTCTTTGTCTTTATAGGTGCTGCTGAAGACTGGATTCCAGGATGGTAAGCCTTTGTTCCCTTAGGCACAGGATCAGAAGACACGGTGAGCGTTCTGCTGCAGAGAATGCAGAATAACGCAAAGCAGGATTCATCCATCGGGTGTGGTTTAAATAGCCTCCTGTAGTGCTTAGGTGTCTCCTTCCACGGCCTCGCCTAGGTAAGAAAAGAGTTCCTGCTTTCCAGAAGAGTTCCAGTGTTCTGAACCTAGGGAGTGGCTCCTGCCCCACCCAACAGGAAAAGTAGTCCCAAACAGAAGAGGATCAGGGGCTCAACTGGCAGGTAAGTAAGCAGCATGGTCTGCTGCAGGTAAGTCCACCCAAGCATTATGAGCCCGGCGCTTCCAGCTCTGGGACTGGGCATATTTATGAGCCTGGTGCCACTGGCGCCAGGACAGGGTCCAAAAGGTCCCAATTGGGACTGGCCGGCACCCGGAACCGGGGTTATGGGTCTGCTTCCAAGGGAGTTGGGTAAGTCCTGACCCTTTGGAAGCAGAGATCATGACAGTGCCCCTCTCTCCACCAATCAGGGTACACCCATCCACATGTCGTGCCCTGCCTGGGTCCGTTCCTCTTCTTTTTTTCTGCTCTCTTCAAGATAAGTACTTCCACATATTTCTCCTAGCAATTCTGTACTTTACTGTATTTTAAGATGGTTCACCACACGTTAGATTGCAGTTGCGTTACATAGGAATAAGGGTGATCCATAGTTTGAGTTAATTGCACATAGATTAGGCTTATTCGCACGTTTCAGTCTGCGCAGCATTCGTACTCTGGGCGCGCGCGAACCCTGAGCGAGGTTCTCCTTCTGCGTGCTGGTTTCACGCCGCTGACCAGACAGGTGCTGTAGCTTAATATGCAGAGTGAAGCGGAGAGCGGGCCGGGCCCATGGGTGGATTTGTTCACCTCAGGGTGCTGGCCCACTCTGCCATCTGCAAGACCTTTGCTAGACGATTACGACCTCCGAGACTACATTTCCCAGCCGGCGTGTCCTGTTGCGTTGCGCGTAGCCATCTGGGAACGATCAAGCGCATGATGCACCGTACGCCCACAGGCACAAGAGCAGCAGAGACAGACTCGCCCAGAGCTCCGTTAACCCGTCCGCATTGATTGCAAGCAAAAACTTAAACATAACAAGCAGAGTGATCGCACGGAGCTCTGCTCCTCACTACACACGTGCAGCTCCATCTGCAAGCACGCCCTTACTGCACGTTGCTAAAGCTAAAAACAAGTGGCAGCTGTGCAGCCAGCAGACATAGCTCAGATTCAAGCAGTCTTTCCCAATTAGCTCACATACAGCTTACAATGGCTGGTGACCAAGCATACTCCAGCAGACCCCAGATGAAGTGGGGAAAGCGACCAAGATGAGGGGTCAGTGGAGGCTGACTTCACACAGAGCTTTAAGAAAGTGTTAGGGGATTCCTTGGTGCAAGCAGTAGTGCAAGCAGTGAGACCCCTACAGGACGACAGGCTACAAGTCCTGGAGAATCTTTTGGGCAAGAGTATTCCAAGAAGAAACGAGTCAGGTGTGGATCCTACTGAAGGGCCTTCCACAGATAACCCTGAGAAAGGGGACATCAAGGGGAGCAAACCAGCCAGGAAAGGGAAAGGCCTCTTCTACTCCCCTGCACACTGAGATGGGTATTAAAAGGAAGCCCCAATAGGCGGCTTGTGCTTTTAACGGGCTGAAAAATGCCTGTTTACTCAAGACAGCCTTACCCATCCTCATACCACCTAACCCAGGGGTGAAAAATAATACAGGGGAGGCACAGACGTCCATGAAGGAGGACGATCAAACTGGGGAGGATGATGACAGAGTAGGTATATATATGCAATCAGATGACATCATCACTGCCTGCGAGACTAAAGCCAGCGCTTTGGATGCCCCAAACGGAAGACGATATGTCTGATATGTTTGAGCCAGAAGCGCTTAAACACCCCAGATTGACGGACTGTGTGCCATCCCCCAGAGTAGCGCTCTATATGGTGCAGAAAACATCTAGAGAGGGGAAACCAGGTTTCGTCTGAAAGCAGAATGTCCCAGATCAGAGCTACCGGGTGAGGTGCCCAAGACTCCGGAACTTGACCGTATGATGATCACCTTGATAAAGGTGCAAAGAACATCCAGAAGGGCATGGACCGAGCATGGATGTCCTGTCAGGACAAGGTCCTCGACCTATCTGGGTCCATAGCACAGATTATGGACCTTGCAGAGCGAGTAAGAGACACCAGGGAGCCGGTGGACACACAGGTGCTAGTAAACTGGGCACAGCACACAGTATGCATGCTCGGGAATACAAACTGTGCTATCTCATCTGAGAGAAGGAGGAGCATGCTATTGAAGATAGATAACAAGTTAGAGGAGACCTAGTGTCCTATGAAGCATGGGAAGGAGCCCAGGGGCTCCTCTTTGGTGAGGCCATCATCAAAGAAATGAACATGATTGTGGGAACATTTACTGTGCTGGAGATAGCGCAAGCGTCCATAAGAAAAGTATTTCCCAGAAGAATTTTAGCTGGGACCGGCCAACACAGGTTGCTCAACCGATCACTTTAGTTCCCAGAGGAGACCCCAAGGCCCAAGGGCACAGTACTGAGAGACAAAGCAGCAGGACGCCTTCTTTGCCAACAGAGGCAGGAGCTCCAGAGGCCACAGAGGTCGGGGGTACTACAGGCACCAAGGCGCCCCCACAGGTGAGCGTACAATGCGTGCGATATCCACTAGTGGGGGGCGGGATGGAGCAATTTGTAGAAAACTGGCGCAGACTATCAGGCTGGCATGGGTTTCACCTCGAATTTGTAGAGGCAACCAAGCAAGCCCCCCAACCCCTCAGATGCATAGATCACGAGAGGAGGGTATCCTGTTGGATGGAGTTAGAGCTTTTAGTGCAGAAGAGAGCAATAGAGCGAGCAGACATGCTAGCCCCAGGCTTCCACAGCATCATGTTCCTAGTCCATCGCAAGGACAGGGTCCGACCAGTCATAAATCTCAAGGAGCTCAACAGCTGGTTACTTTACAGACATTTCAAGGTGGAGGGGATCCATCTGCTGGGTGATATCCTTAGGAAGGATGACTGGCTGCCCAGACTAGACCTAAAAGACACGTACCTTACCGTCCCATGGCAACAGAACACTGTTGCTTTTTGAGGTTTGCTTTAAAAAAGCAGTCCTGGCAGTTCAGGAACCTACCATTCGGCCTCTCCTCATCCCCCTTGGGCGTTTACCAAGTGAATGAGGCCAGTAGCAGCGGCGCTCAGTGAGAAGGTTTTGCAGATGATTATATATTTAAGAAGACATCCTATTAATGGAAGACGACAGAGAGAGGTTACAGACTCAAGTACAATGGGCAACCTCAGTGCTAGTCGATGTAGGGTTTCTAGTGAACAAGGAGGAATCAGCACTCATCCCCAGCAGGGGGCGGAATTCTTAGGTTTCGTAATAGAGACTCAGAAAGTGACCTGGGAGCAACCGACTCCCAAAGTGACAGCGATAAAGAAGTATTTGAGAGTAGTTCTCAAGAAATCGGTTATATCGCTTCAGAGTCTAGTCAGAGTAGTGGGCTGCTCGCAGCATCTATCCAAGCAATCTTTCCCGGCCCACTACACTACAGGGCCCTGCAAAGGCTAAAGATCAGACACCCCCAAAGAGGCATGCGTTATCATCAACTAGTTCCACTAAATGAGGAAAGCAGGAAAGAGCTACGGTGGTGGCTAAACAACATGGAGGCATGGAACAGTCGAGCCATATTCTGAGACGTTCCAGAGCTCATCATAGAGTCTGAGGCCAGCAGGTCAGGCTGGGTCGCCAGATGCGGGCAGTTGCAAACCGGCGGAAAATGGTCCCCGGCAGAGCTCAATTTACACATCAACTTCCTAGAGCTGATAGCAGGCTCATTTGCAATGAAGGAATTTGCAAAAGGGAGAGTGCAATATGGTGTTCTTCTGCGCATGGACAACATATCTGCAGTACGTTATGGACAACATATCTGCAGTACGTTATATCAACATGCTTGGGGGGGACAAGAACCAGAATGCTGGTAGAACACTAGCAAAGGATTTCTGGCACTTTTGCCTGTATCGCAGGATCTCCGTTACGGCCGAATATCTGCAAGGAGTGCAGAACGCGCTAGCGGATTGGAAATCCTGATATTTACAGGACTCAAACAATTGGGAATTGCACAAAGCAGTGTTCACACAGCTACACCATGAGTGGGGGACTTTCAGTATGGACCTCTTTGCCTCCATGCTAAACACTCAGATGCCGAGATACTTCCGCTGGAGACTAGATCCAGAAGCGTTGGGGACGGACACTTTCCAGCACAGTTGGTCAGAGAGTGTTCACTACGCGCTCCCTCCATTCGCGATTCTGGTGAGGGCACTAGCAAAGGTCCACAGAGACAAAGCGGAAGTGGTGCTAGTGACGCCAGAATGGAAGTCGTAGGCATGGTTTCCAGTTCTGATGGAACTTTACTCGGATTTCCTGTAGAGGATTCCATATCGAACAGACCTGCTGACGGACACATCGGGAATAGCACACCCCCTAGTGCAAGAGAAGAGTCTGGCACTGATTATATGCAGAATTTCAGGCACAGGTGGTATTTGCCAGGACTTTCGGAAAAAGCTACAAAGCTCATCCAGGTGTCTTGGGCACCATCCAGGAGCTATGGTGCCACATGGCAAGCCTGGCAGAGATGGTGCAGGAGGAGGATCATTCTTCCTGTTTCTGGCCCTGTAGTGCAGGTCCTAAACTACTTAGCAAGCCTATACAGTCAGCTTAGGGTGTTTAGGACAGTGGGGGTGTACAGGTCGGCCATTTCCACGGGCCACAAGCTAGTGGATGGTGCACCGGTAGGCGAACACCCGGCAGTTGTTCAAAAGTTGGCAGGCCCCCCCTACCAAAGTGCTCTTCCTTGTGGGACGTCAATGTGGTCCTTAGACGTTTCGACCAGTGACCGTGCAACAACTCAATGTCAATTCAGACAATTGTCAGGCAAGCTGGCAACCATGCTGTGCTTGATTTCTTGTAGGCGCGTGTCAGACTTCAGGGCACTAGAGATTGACAGAAACGTGTTTTACCCAGAGGGTATAGCATTCAGAATAGCGCGGCGTACCAATACCAACTACGTAATAGCAAGTTATGTATAGCGCAGTCCATTAAGAGTTACAAGGCTGTTACGTTGGAAGTCAGGCCACACAGTGTATCACAGCTTTTAATCGCGTGCAGGAAGTCTTATAAAGCAATAGCGTCTGCCACCATAGCGAGGTTGGTGAGAGAAATCATGACTCTGGCAGGGGTCGACGTGTCAGTTTTTGGAGCACATTCCCTGAGGGGGAGCCATGGCTTCCAAGGCTTTTGCAGTGGGGTATCCTTGCAAGATATAATGAAGGCAGCGGATTAGTCAAGTCACTCCACGTTAAAGACTTTCTATTTCAAGCCGTTATCAGCAATTGCTGCAGCTGTAGTAGAGAGCTTTGCACAAGCATAATGCTCGCCTCCGGTCTTCACATAGAATGAAGATTACCAAAGCTTACAGCATAGGGAGTCTTGATTTCATTAAAGACACAGAGGCAAGCATTTTCCCTTCCAGCGAAAATGTGTGGAGTAACATAATGTATGCAATTTATATGCGAAGGTGCAGCGTATTCCCATCCCTAATTGTCCATTCTCTATTGTTCCAGGAGATGACCAGAGGAACGGCTGAGCAAGCATGAGGCTAGCAGGTTGAAGGAACGAAGCTGGTTTTCCCGGCAAGGTCCAGAGTTAGTGTACCACCAGGAACGAGGTTCAGTTCAAGCGCACAGGAATGATGGACTGTTCGATTTGGTTGGACTGTTTTGTTCAGGAGTGTCAGTTTATGGCATCAAAAAGAAGAGGAAGGGACCCAGGTAGGGCACGACATGTAGAGGAGGAGTGCGCCCTAATTGGAAGATAGAGAGGCATTCAGGACTATAGAAAAGAGAGGAACTATGGGAAATAGTAGACCCTTTTTTGTTCGTTTGTTGTTTTTTCTAGAGCTGGTTGCTGATGTTTTAAAAAAAATAAACATTTTGAAAGTTTTAAAGGGCTGTTGGCGAGTAGCTAATAACGAAATGAAGCATAATTCTTGCCTCCATGTCTCCAATAGAATCAAGACTCCCTGTGCTGTAAGCTTGGGTAATCTTCAATGTGCCTGGGATTAGTGGGACGTCTGGCAACAATTACAATTAACATAATTCCAAGGCTACTCTTCTGATTTACAACACTTTCCGTCCAGATTACTAAGAAATTCCTGTGAGACATCAGGATTTCCTTGGCACCATTTTTATGGAATGATATAAGGGCAAGGATCCCGGTTAGTGTTACTGAAAGAGTTAGCAAGAGTTGAGCTCTTGGATATGGAGAGTTACTATTTACCAGCACAGACTGGATACTTTATGACCACCTTAAGCCCACGGAGGCAAAACAGCTAGTACAATTATATAATGAAATATTGCACCCTGTCACGGTTAGAGAGTGGCTTTGGGTCCCTGCGTCGTTGCTGTCTAAAAGGGCCGGGATGGCCCCGGTACTGAGCACTCCATGGGTAATATGGAGGAAGCATAAGATGGTGGGTAACCTGACAACATGGCCTTCCCATTTAAGTTGTTTATGTGCTTCCCCTTTTGTGGGCGAGAAAGAGGGTGTAACGAAATTCCAACCATGGTTCGGAGCAGGTCTGGAGAAAGTGGGGCAGTTGTGGTGGGGAAAAAGATTATTGGCCTCATTACAAGCCCAGCGGTAACCCTGTCGGTGCTACCGGCGGGTTTGCCGCCAGATTTTTAAGATTTACAGGCACCTGGGGAAGGGCCACGGGTGGCTGGAATAGCAGGCGGAGAATGTAAATTCTCGCTTGCTGTTCCAAAGTTCCAGCCACCATGGCTCTTCCCCGGGTGCAAATTATAAATATGTAGGTCTTGGGAAGCGAACTGGGATTTGAAAATTTGTTGGAGTTTTTGTATTTACAGTCATGGGTCATGGTGGTCCGTATCACAAGGGAAATGGAAAACTTGCATCTCTAGACCTTTGACCCCATTTGCATGGATACTAACACCAAAGGCCTAGTAGGGTAAATATACAGGGTCATTATAGATATGAAGTTCACACCCTCTTCTTCCTTGAAGGAAAGAAGGGAAAAGGATTTGGAGCTCCCGATGATCTATGAGTTGGGGTCACATATGTGCAGAAAAACATTTACAACCTGTAGATCGGCCAATTTTGACTCCATGCAATCAAATTGTTAAAAAGGTGGCAGAGAGAAAGGAGTCTACTATTTATTTATTGTACATTTGTATGGCGCCTATACACAAGTGTTTGCAGTATCCTGTCTGGTGGGAGTGCGAAGTGTTCCAGAGGTTTTGGGTAGAGGTTTTGTCGTGGATTAAGTGGGTTGATGATATAGTGAGGGAGCTTGGCCCCCTGTTTTCTTTATTTGGTCGCTTTCTCTCTGGCAGAGGAGGGTAATTGGTACAGTGTTGGGAGAGACCTTCCCCTCCCTCAAAGGGAGAATGGTTGCAGAAGTTTAACGGCTCTACCACAGAGAAAAGCAGACTTTGTTGCTACGGCTTTATGAATGGACATTGAGATTGCGTGTTGCCCATTCTGGTCATTCTATGGGGTCACTGAAAGTAAGTGACTAAGATGGGGTGGAGAGAACAGAAGGGGTGACAAGGTTAGAGGAAGTTGTGCCACCCGTCTAGTTAACAATTTAAACCGCCCAAAATGTGTTTCTATGGTGGTAAGTGCAGGCTCAATTGACTGCATAGATCTATTATGATAGATGCTGAGCCAAGGTTTTGCAAGATGGGATGGGGGTGAAATTAAGTTCAGAAATGTTAAATAAGTATTAAATGCGCTGAGTGATAAGAGGAAGGGGCTACTGTTGCTTGTGGTGAGGGCTACTTTACTTTGACCCCTCTTGAGATTCACGTATCAGTGGTGAATTTCCTTGTCCATTACTTTTTGGGAAAGATACAAATTGGATAAAATAACATAAAACCAAGTTCTAGATGGGATCACTGCTATTGAAGCACTCTAGAACAATAAATAGACTATATAACAGGTAGCATGCAGTCCTATGTGAAGTGCACTTCTACAAGTGTGAACTTGTAGTACTGGTCGTGGCAGGGACAACTGGGAATTTGTATTGGGCAAATTAAAGTTAAATTACTTTATGATGATGATACGTACCTTAATCTGCAGTGTGGCCACTCCCATTAGTGCCAATGTACACATGTGATCCCCACAAGGCTGGCAGTATGTGCCTAATTCTACATAATTCGTGCAGCTTGCTTATGTGAAGTGTTGAAAACATTAATTCCACAAACACCAGATTGTGCATGTTCCAAAATTTGAATATCTTCAGATTTTGCATATATCCCGATTGAAGTACCAGCATCAGGCCCAAATAAGTATACTTGCTTGTAAAACAAAACATATATCGTGCAAGCGCTTTGGAATGCATTTCCCCAGTTCCAACAAAGCTTATCGATCATGTACCCCTCTAGCACTTAGGGTACGAGATAATATTGCTAACAGCTTCATTTTTATGACTATACTTCATGTACATTAAAGGATACCAAAAGGCCAAAACACTATTACCCACACCCCTGTTATTGTCACAATTATATAACAAGCATTGGCAAAGCCAATCGTTTTGTTTTTGGCAGTTGTTTATTGCACTTTACATTGATAAGCATGCATTTGTGTTGGCCCCATAAAGAGCGTGCCCAACTCAAAGAACCTGAAGGTTGAAGGTACGTTCATAAGGTGACTTATCACACGTGAAGTTAGCCATTGCTGTCTGATTAAAACATCTTAAATCAGAAGCTGCGGCACAAATCATGCCTCTTACAGAGCCTGCTATGGAGGCTCATAAATGTGTTGAATCACTGTACCATCCAGCATGGACTCATCAATAAAGTTAAAATACACCTACATCCCAAATTCCCCAAGAATGTAAACAATGTCAAAAAGAATGTTGTAATACCTAACCTAAAAATCTGCTTACTATAGGGTCAATCATTTGAAATGTACCACTCCAAAATAATATATAGTGATAGATGAGACCATGTGTAGGAGAGGATGTGCTTGTAAAGACTGGAGGGGGTATCTGGATGTCTGCACCCTATGTGGTAAGGTAGAGACACAGAGCACCCCAGCCAAGATTCTCTATATGGTAGCTATGGACAAGCAACCAAGGTGTAAGCTCTCAGGAGGTGATGTGGGCCGGTTCTTAAGTACAGTGAGTCCCCAAGCCACCACAAAGGAATGTCCACACAATATGTAAAGTGCTAACACAGTTCTTTATATAAAAATAAGGTTCAGAGATATAAACACAATTCAATAACACACTTTGTACCCTGGTAATTCTATAATGACAAATCTATACAATTCTATGTGGTACCACACTTAGGCCCTCATTACGACCCTGGCGGAAAGTGACTGACCGGACCGCCACAGCGTAAATAGCGTTTCCGCCATTGCACGAAGGAGCAAAGTGCGGCCCATTCCGACCCATCGGGCACGAGCACCACGGCATGGCGGAAGTGCAAAGTCCGCGATGGCGGAAATGACCCCAAAACGGCCCACACCGCCGTCGTACGGCGCCCTAGTTGCAATACCGCCACCCATCACAGCGGACACCGCAGTGTGCGCCTACCGGAAAGTACGGTGACCGGAAATATACGGAAACGGAAGTAAAAACATGGGCCCGGAACGGGAAACATCCCGCCGTACACCTATAAAACCACTAAAACCACACAACCACCAAAAACACTACCCTGAGACACACCCCAACCCGTCATCCACCCTAGCGAAACCAAGAAAAATGGGAAAAGTAGCGAAGAAAGCGTGCGACCGCAAGCGGCAGGTCCACTTCTCCCGTGAGGAACTCACCGTGCTAACAGAGACCCTCCAGGAGAATGCAGCCGTCGTCTTCTCCACGCAAATGACCAGGACGGCACTTGCAAACAAGAAGGCCATATGGGCTCTGGTGGCACAGCGGGTAAGTGCGGTGGGGACCACACCCCGCAACCCACAGCAATGCAGAAAGCGATGGGACGACCTGCGGATACGCGTCCGCAGCATACTCTCTGCCAACCGCAACATTGCCACAGCCACCGGGGGAGGTCCTGAATCACCCATCAAGTTGACCCCCTGGGAAGAAATCTGTGCCTCCACCATCGGAATGGAGAGCATAGAGGGAGTCGGAGGGATGGAGAAAGGAGTGCAGACATCCGAAGATTCAGGTAGGTGGGCCAGATAAAACAATGCCAAATCCACAAAGTCCATTCATGTGAAGTACCATGTGTCCACATAGTGCAACAGAAACACATGTCCAGGAGAACGTCCACACACATCGGCCTGATAGCGCACATTAAAACCCACAATAAATACATAATTAATTAAAAACCCCTAAAACACGCACTACACGTGCAGCAGGCACACCCTAACTGCAGGCTGCCAAACAACTGCACCCTCACTCCACACACAAATGAAAGCACCTCCAAGGCCCCGACCCAAATCACCCTCAGGTACCACCCCAATGCATGTGATACAATGCCATTCCAATTCCCACAGACCCATCAATAACCCTCGCCCTCCTTTACTCCACCACAGGGTCCGATCCAAACGACGAGCATCAGGACACCCCTACCAGCACACCTGCAAAGAGGGCCAAGACCAACGGCCAAAGACCCTCCACCTCAGCTGCACGCATCAAGACACGGCAGCAGCACAAATCAGGTGGCAGCACAGAGGAGGGAACATCAACAGGCACCCCAGCAGCCAGCATGCCCACAACACCACCACCACAGGTCCCCCCAACGGATGCCACAGAAGGCACTGCCTCTGGTGGCAGCAGCACCATAGGTGACACCCCATTGATGGCAGCATGCTCCGAAACAGAAGACGGGGATGTCGAAGTCAGATCCATCCATGACCTGTCCCAATCCCCCTGTCTGTCCCATCCCGTACAACATGAGGATACCACGCAGGGGCACCCACAAGACGACGACTGGCCATCCCCCACAAGCCCTGTGGCAAGGCAACATGAGGTCAACAGCCCCTCTGTGACACCCCCGCAAATGGCCATGGCCCAGCAGAGGCAACAGTCCCTCGACCAGTTAATCGTGCAACAGCAGCAACTGGCCACGCTCCTCAAGGACCATGCCGATGAATGTGGGGGCACTAAGGCAGACATAGAAACATCAACTGAGACACTTAGGGCAGAAATGGAGAGAGGTACAGAGACACTAAGGGCACAAATGGAGAGAAGCACCCAGAGCCTGAGGGGGGAACTGCATGCGACGTCCAAAGACGTATGTGCCGAACTTGCCGCAGTGCGCCGTGTGCTCACTGAGCTCTCGCAAACCCTTAGGGACATGCATGGACGTGAGCAGGCAGAGACATCATCCGTTGCAAGTTCCGTCCAGGGCAGCCCCCAACGTAGATCTGGGAGGAACCTGCGCTCCACAGGCAGGGGTGCCCCTGATACCCGCAGAGGGGGCTTGCAATAGCGACTGCCCACTGACAATGAGCATCTTTGGACACTGGTGTTCGGGGGGGAGGTAGGAGGGTGGAGGGGGTGTGTTGGGCTCACTTGGGTGGCGGGTCGATAGGGTGTTCAACATGATATCACATATGCCATAAACAGTGCACGATCAACCAATGAGATGTGTGGACATTGATCTTTGTGTACTAGGCCATCATAGGCGTACAGTCCATATTGTGCATGTCCCAGACACACACAGTGCCACGAGTCCCGTGTCCATGTATCAGCCACCAGGCGTGAGTGCTAGAAGCATGCATCAATGAGATGCTGACGAATGTCACGGCCCTCCGGTGCCTCGCAGACTCCTTGAGGTGCTGCCACATCCCCACCCTCATCATGACCATCATCAGGTGCTTGCAGTTCTGCGTCAGGGGGCATGGGCACATTTCTACGTACGCACATGTTGTGGAGCATGACACATGCCATCACCATCTTTGCAACCTTCTCATGGCGGTACAGGAGTGCCCCGCCAGACCTGCTGAGGCAGCGGAAACGACCCTTCAGTAGGCCGAATGCCTGTTCAATGACTACACGGGTACGTGAGTGGGCATGGTTGTAGTCCTCCTCATGCTGGTCCCGTGGGTTCCGGACTGGTGTGAGGAGCCATCTCTTCAGTGGATATCCAGCATCACCTGTATGTGGACGATAAACGTATGATGTGGAATGCCATTGCTACGTACGCACCCCCCCCCCCTTCCTGCCAGGTAATTGCCGAATCACATACCCCACATTATCATGCATGTAATGAGACTCACCGAGTAGCCAGGATCTGTTCCCTGCGTGTCGCTCCATGTAGCGTGGTATTGTAGAGTTCCTCAAGACCATAGAATCATGGGTTGATCCAGGGAATCGGGCACAACAATGTGTAATGATCCTGTTGGAGTCACACACCATTTGTACATTCAGGGAATTAAATTGTTTTCGGTTGCGGTACTGGGTCTCCATGGCATGTGGGACGGCCAATTCCACATGGGTGCAGTCGATGGCACCAATGCAACCCGGTATGCCGGCAAGTACATGGAATCCCACTTTTGTGTTGGTAATTTCCTGCTCCAAGCGTGGTAGAGAGATGTAGTCGTCTGCGTGCTGCAGGAGGGCATCGAGCACTTGCAATAGTGTCCGTGAGAACAGTGGCTGAGAAATGCCATGCAACTGTCCGACTGTGTGCTGGTAGGTGCCTGTGGCCAGGAAGTGGAGTACAGACACCACCTTCAGTAGGGGTGGGATGGCGGTTGGGCTATCTATCATGCTGACAAGGTCAGCCTGTGTCATGTCCACAATGGCGGCTATGGTGTCCCGGTCCAGACGGTAGAGGGTGTGGATCTGCTCATCAGTGAGGTTGAACGGATGTGCTCGGAGGCGTGGGATTGCGGGCTGCCTGCGTGGTGGTAGTGGCTGTGCTGGCGGCCCTTGCTGGCCCTGCCTTGCCCTCCTCCTCCTCCTGCGTCTCCTCCGTGCGGCCGGTTGTAGTTGGTGTTCGTCTTCTTCTTGGAGTTGGAGTACTTGCAGTGCTATCAGGTCCCCCAGGGCCAACATCGCGAGTCCTGCCGGTAGCATTTCGGAGTGGGTGTGGTTGTGGGAGGAGACTGGATGTGCAATTTATGTGTTTTCAGGCTGTATGGCCTCCACCTGTGGTGATTCATTCCACCTGTGCAAACTGCTCTCCCCTTTGGCCGAGCACGTCCCGCACACAACGCTGCAATTCGAGGAATGGCATCTTGCTATTGCAATCATGTATTTGTACCCGATGGCCGTGTAACATTGGTTGATATGTTCATTCTGCTGTGGTCCCATTGTTTCACATACTATCTGTGCAGTCGCGAACAGACTTGTGAAGGGTCAGTGGTACGTAGTACTCGAGTAACGGTGGGCCCTCATGCATCACTGTACCGAGTTGCAACGACGGGCGGGGCGTCCCATTTGTGGGTGAAGGCAGTTGCCATTTTCACACACAGCCGCACTAGATGGATTAATTAGTGATTTCAAACGACCACAGATGCCTCTTCGACGTGATGTTGCAAATGAGGAATTCGAAGGGCGGCGCTTTCGGTTTTCAGCTAGCGGCGAGGAAATGCCCACAGGTCTGACTGCAAATATAACGTTCTATTGTTCAATGTCCTTGAGACAGGGGCCATGGCGAGGATGCAATGATTGATATGAATGGTTTGGGATGCGCAATAGCGACGTGGGCGATGAGGCCGGACGTTCCCAAATACATGTTACTTCACTACACTGGAATTACGGGCTGGGGCACTGTGGATTTTGCAGGCTGCATAACGCACAGACTCAATGGATATTTCTAATGTTATGTGAGTAAATATTCAGGCGTTTTAATCCCGGGATGAGGGAATGATGAATGGATGCATGGGCAGGTGATTTGATACAGAGTTTGCCATGTACAGGGCTTCTTGGAATCTATCCGCCTCCCCTGCGCTATGTGATGCAGGGCTGCCATAGTGGGACCATCGTCTATCTGGCCTTGTTGAGCCCTCCCTGTCTCGACGCGCCCTCAGACACTTGTGTCCATGCACGTTACCAATCCCATCTGATGGATTCTGTTTTGACAGACGCATGCACAGGTACACTCGTTTGTGATGGTGTTTACACCTCGATATAGATAGTTATGAGTCGCAAGTGGTTTTTGGGTGGTGATGATCCTTTGGAGTGGGCTAGCATGCATATGGCTGTGGATTTAGTGTGATCATTGAAGTGAGTTGTTCGAATGTAGTTCTGATGGCCATTCTATTCTTTTTCTTTTCTTTTGGTTGACAGGTATCTCCTCCCCTTTTGCCACTGCCATCTGTATGCCACTCCTGCAGATGGATTTTACTCCCGACACCTGTTGCTTCGTGTTAATCAGTGGAGCAGCATTACGATCTTATGGGACGATCGCCAATGGGCCACATGCCCTTACGCAGTACTGGTGGCTCGGAGCAACATTTCGGCCTTTCAGCTGGACTAGTGCCTCCCCATTGGGACGGCCCTGCGGTTCTGTGCGCTTCCATGTTGCCTTTTCGTACGTGAATGTGGCTCTGTGTACCATGATGGAACAGGGCGTCACACAAGTAGTGGCTGGTCATTTCTTGCGGATGCAGCCCACAATGGTGAAATGTGTTTTGGAGTTCATGGCCTAATGGCTGTATGGGCTTGGTGATTTTGTTGTGCATTAAATTTCTATTCTGATTTGGCCCGTGTAGCGTTCTTCTTTGCAAGTGATGTGGCATATTCCTATTTGGGGAGCGATGTATTGGGAGGAGATCTGCATTGGGTTCCAGCTTCGGAGTTTAGTTGCGTGGTACTGTACTGGGCACGTTTGCCTACGAAGCCCAGTGAGGTCAGGGATGGGGGCTGACAATATGACTGTTTGAATGTTGTCATGCTCAGGGGCGGGGGATTGGGTTTTGTGTAACAGATGCCGGTCAGCCAGGTGGACTGGTGGAATGATGTGATTTTCGGAATATTGCTGGTCACAGGTGCCTGTGTTTGCGTGCGTTTCGGGGGGGGGGGACTGTGGTCATGTCCATTGGATTGGCTTCTGTATTCGTGCCATCTGTGCCCTGCAGCTCCCATTGGCCCCTCTTGTGTTTCTTTTGTTCGTTGGCATGCATGGGTGACTTGTACATTTCACTGGTTGCATTGTGACTTCATTGCACCTACGGGGAGTTGTACTTTGTGGGCAGGGAGCGGTGTACAGGCACTCAGTGGAGCCGTTTACGGTTGATTTGCGATGCCGTACTTCTCACCATGGCGGAATGGTACATTCCGCCATGCTTGATGGCGTTAGGTACATGTCCGCTAGGGTCGGAATTAGCGTACCCTTGCGCCATGGTGGTGTTTACGGTTTGGCATGGCGCGCGCGCGCGTGCTTGGTGCAGTTAGCGTTGGCGTTCACTACGGTGTCGCTAATGGCTTCGTACTTTGCGGTGACGGGTCATAGTCGCACCGAGCGCTATTCGATGGCGGTATTGCATTTCCGCCATCGTTTTCCGAATTCCGCCAGGGTCGTAATGAGGGCCTTAGACTTTAGATTCCTTTAAAATGCATCAACTGCTGGCAGTTATAATAGAGCATACAAATAATTCAGTAAGGTGTATCAACATAGATAATAAGGAAGGAAGGCAGGTTAAGGTTCAGCAATGGCAGAATGCTTTCTTTGAATATAGTTGCAAAATTCTGAATGGTGAACCTGGTCAACCTGTAATAAGTGAATTAACAAGCCCAGTCCATAAATGCTCAATAAGCCTTGCTTCTTGGTTAAAAGGTTCAACAACCCCAATGTACCTGAAGTGGAAGAGTTTCTTCGACAGTATTCCTCGAGGGTGGACGCCCTTTAAAGCAGGAGCCACTGGGCGCCGAGAAGCTCGAGGAAAAGTGGAACACGGTTTATGGTAATTTCATCTAAAACCATTCCATCTAATGCCATTCCATCGAAATTTTTCCATCTAAAAAATGTCCATCTAATGCATTTTATTTTATCTTTCTGGGCCCCCCCCAAACCCCAGTTTTTTACCCTTTAAAATGCACCTGAACAAAAATGAACCCTTTACCCCCCAAAACCATGCATTAGATGGACATTTTTTAGATGGAAAAATGTTGACGGAATGGGTTTAGATGAATTGACTAATACCGTGGAACACTGGTGCCAATACAGCAGCTGCGACTATTGTTTCCTCGATGGAGGAAGTCCTGGGAAGGTGAGGCGTGCTGTAGACCTCGGTGCAAAGTGTTAGGTGCTGCAAGTAAGAATCTGTGTCGGGAGTCGCGTTCGGTGGTACTCTAGCTTGTCGGTACTGCAGCCGCAGCACATACCTCGGGATAGCTTCAATGTCAGTACTCAACCACGGACTGGACCACGGATCTTCACTCTGTCAGTGTCCTCGGGACATCTTTGTCAGCTTCGGGTGGGGGGAAACCCACTGGCAGAATTTCCTTGGTAGCCAGAGACCTCGACTTTCTCCGACGGGACAAAGTGGTCGATGGGTGTGGCAAGGGAGCCCTCTGTCAAATGTTCCTAGGCCAGGTGGAGCTTTCTGTGCTGCGGGCATCAAGCAGCATGGCGCCAAGGTGTCCCTGGTTCTGGGCGACACGTTTCAAGTGCCTTCCAGCGGTCTCGGAAATCTTCCGACCCCGGTCGACGCCAATGCACTTCGACGACCCTCGATGTCCAGGGGCTCTCTTCAGGATTCTCAGTGGATTCCTTCTCCGGATGTCAGACTCACAGAACTGGCTTCCAGGGTGCCTCGAGGAAAGCATTTTTTGCACAATAGTCTCTCGTAGCTCGGGGAGAGGTCTCCTAGCCAGGTCCTCTCTTGGATCAGTCCTCGACAGACTCGACAGCTCTTGGATTACATCGAAGGGAATGCAGCAGCAATGTTCTCCTCCAGCTGAGCTTCAAAGATCAGCTTCAAGTTTTGACTTCAGCTTCTGTACAAATTGGTAAGTGAGAGGTCCCCAGATATACACATGTGTCCCTCATTCACTCTGGCTAAGCCAGGCTCAGTCAGCCAATCACACAGAAGGGCATTGATGCAGGCAGGTAGCCAATCAGGCTCACAGACTTTCAGGCCATTCACTTCCACCCATAACAAGGAATGCGGATTGGGGGAAGCACCCAGCCTTTCAACACACTACACTGCATTCATGTCAGTTTCAGGCAGGGCTGCCTCATTTATTGTGTCACACAAACAGAAACCAGACACCCCTAACAAAGAATGAATATTGGTCACACATTCTATTCACATATACCCGCAACATACAGTCATTGGGAAGGCTCCAGCCAGTCTGGCCTGAACTTCCCCACAATACCATATATGGTTCTTCCACCCAACAGCCAGTCAGGGGAAGGGACAGAGTCAGGGATTCCCAGGACTTTGGGAAAAAAACAAGGTAACAGGCAATAGAAACCAGGGGCCATCTTGCCTTCTATCAGTAATCCACTTATTCTTATGGCAGGGCTTGGGTATCCCAAAATGGAGGATACTCAGAGCACCTGCCACATCAGCATGAAGCTGCCACCTGCCCATACCCGGTTCTGTGGGCAATACACAGGTGGCCAAAAACATACACTAGAGCTACAGGGTTGTACCCCACCCATGGGTGCCATAACGGAATCCAGAGGGTCTCTGTTCATCACAACCACAAAGAGGAAGAGCTGCACTGCCAGGGGTCCCAACTGGACTCTTGTGCAGAAATTAACACAGAACACACATGATAAGGGAGTACAGGACAAGTAGGCCCTGTCCCTCCAATGCATTTCCAGCATCACAGTGCTGATTGAGTATTCTTGCAGCACAAGAAGTAAATATGCTAGTTTCAGCTGATATAAGGAAGATCCCAAAACCAGAAATAGGACACTTGTCCTTCACGCTGGAAAATATTTCAGAAACATTCACGCCTCAATTAGAATCCTGGACAACTGAAGCAGATCCTCTTGCCTTCAATGTTTACTCTTAATGATCGAACTTATGTTCCATGCATACCTGGAAACCTAGAATCAAGCAAGGCCCCTGGTTGCAAAACATAGAAATTCCACAAGCAGATCCAAATGCAGGCTTCTGGAGGTGTCGGTTTCATCATAACAGCATATATTCCATCACATTTTATGCTTTTCGCCTTCAGCCCCTTGCAAACTGTCCATGCAACCATAATTCTTTCTTCTTCTGTTACACTATATCCATCACGACCAAAAACACATTCTGCAGTGAGATGACGAGAAAGGGAGAGGGAGGGAGACTGTGCTTGAGAGACATCTTAATAACTAGGACAAAGGGGAACAGGGAAGGGAGGAGAACTGGTCCCAAATGTAAAAAGGACAACGGACTAGACCAACGAGGGAGAAGAAAGACTGCTGATTATAAGGTAACAAACATCTATGATGCAACCAATCCATGCTGATAGTATTGTCAGTTCCCGCCCCAACCAAATATTCTGCTTCTGAATACCCCCTCTTCTCTGTAACAATGTTTTGCCCTGTTAAATTACTGCCCGACTCATACCATGTGCATCATCATCCTTTCCTATGTTATACAGGAACTTGACTATGTATGCCACTCACAAGATGAAACTTTTTTTTTCACTCCATTTATGTCAAGTTTAGTTATTGTAGCAGGAATGGCTGTGTTCTCTGATTTATTTTAACTAATTTTCACCTGTACCTTCATAATCTTACCCGGGCATATTGAGAGACTCTTATTTTGTATGTAGCCATGCGTTTTGAATCTTTCTTTTTCTTCATTCAATATCAACAAGCTTCAGTAAAAAGCCTCTGAACAAAAAATAAAATGAAATGACATTGATCTCATTTAAGTTATGAAAAAACATGCTGTTAAAGTCAGTGTAAAACACAGAGGCAGGTAAGTGCCAAAACACGGAGATCCGGCAGCACTGAACTGGAGGGGGTAACACTAGGGGACCATAAGCATTTACCCTATTTAGCATTTACCCTATTTAGCCACGCTTTAGCCAAGGTTTAGAACGTGCTGTTAACAAACCACTACTCAATTTCATATAGTGATAGTTCCTTGCCTATTAGAGGGAATGTAGCCCCAGTACCAGCCTGGAAGAAGACCAGGAAAACCCCAAACGCTCTGTCCTCAGGGTATTACCCAAATTGACATTTTACAATTGACCCTTTGCACAATTGACCTAATTATAGTGGTCCTAATTGACCTTCTGCACAATTGACCTTTATATTATTTTAGTTATTTTATATATGTATTGGGTTGGTTTTGGATGATAAATAATATAAGGGGATTGGGTGGGGGATTGCTGGCGGGTTTGGATTGGGTGGGGGGTTGCAGGGGTCCCCCCCCACATATATGTCCTAATTGACCTTCTAAATAAATTAGGTCAATTCTCCCGAGGTCAATTGTGAAAAGGACAATTAGTATACAACCGTCCTCAGTAGTGCAAAGTAAATGCAGTATAACTAGAGCAGTCCTAGTGGAACCAGGGATTTCAAATCTAAATATTATTAGAGGTCGAAACACAAACAAACGTTTTGAAACACGGTTGTTTAAAACAACAATATCAAATAAACAAATAAGAAAATGAACAGGGATTATGCAAAAAAGACAGTGAAGGGGCAGTTAGGTTGGTGGTGGCGCAGGATCATCCAACCACACGCCGGAATGTGGTTTTCAAGGCTAGGTGGGCAGATGCATTCAGTCAAGCCGACCTGTAACTAGCAGGGATATTCAAATGTCAAACTCACCGCTAATGAAGCGATGTGGAAGGGCCAGTCACGAAAGCCATGTCATAGTCACCTACGAAGGTCTGATTTCACTGAAACAGATTATGTTGCATGTCAGCGACATCGACAATGCTCTATGTCGCTGGGAGTTATTCAGCACCTGCTTGTAACCTAAAAGAGTCTAAACAGCTTGAAACCAAACGCTGCCAGAAGCAACTTTTCTCTCCTGTGGCTAATCTGATGGAGTCGTTACCGGTTCCCGGGGAGAACCTCCCCTCATCTGGCTAAGGAAGGGCAGAAGCTACCCGACTCCGAACCACATGGGGGGAGAGCACCCGCAGGGGAAATAGGGGCGACTCAACAGAAGAGACATGGTATACCTGCCCATCTCTAAGGGATAATTACATCCATGTATTTCCATCTAATCTATGCATGGCACACTGTGAGATAGAACATCCTACTGAAGGTAACAGCATCACCTATACATATCCTTATGAGAAGACTGGGACGAGGAGGAGGGATCGAGTAATGAAGATTACTAAAACCGCAAAGAATAGTGTGTGTACTATTTGTTGGGGACATGTGACCACTGCCAGGAGATTCAAAACCGCCAGTGGAAAACCAAGATGGAGAGAAGGAGAATTCACTTGCAACACCGGTCGGGTCGCAAGAAGGAAGCAGACGGGTTTGCCGTGAACCTGGTGACGCTGTCCGAAGCAAGCATGTGGGAGGAGCCTTCCTGCTGCGCACCATGACCAGAGAAGGCTACTGGAAGGAGACGGATGTGGAGTGGAGGCCAGGGGGTGGACAACGCATCAGTCTGAGCCGACGGCATGAGGCAGACGCAGACAGGACCGGTGGACGCGAAGAACGACAAAGCCACCAAAGAAAGCCAGTGAGCCTGTGCAGAAGGGTTGGGAAGCTGGGGCGCTTTGTCCGGTCTACCGCATACTGGAAAGAGTACTAAATAGAAGCTTTAGAAGCTAGATGTTGATTTTAAAACTCTATATAGATGGAGAGAGATTTATTTTAAATGGACAGAGAATGATTCTTTTATTTAGGTTCTAATGAGTATTGCACAGATAAAAGGAAAATTGAAAAAGAAGATATATGAATTAGATTGTGAACAAATGATAGTCAATCTGGCGACCAAAGCAAATAGTGGGTTTTTTCTTGATCATTTGACAATAAGAGATAGTAAACCCTCTTACCAATGTGCACACCCAGAAAGTAATACTATTAGGTGGTACTTGAAGTTTAAATTTAATTTATGTAATGTATTGTCTATATTTGGAGCAAAATTTGCAATCCCTAAAGAACTTCGATATTGTAGATTCTGTGGGATAAATATTTTAGAAACTGCTTATCATATACTATGTGAGTGTGAAAGTTTGACCAGGCTACGCAACCTGCATCTCATAAAATATAATAAGTATAAATGTAATGGTGTAGACATGTGGCAAAAATTACTCTGTGGACATGATATGAATTTAATATTTTACATGATGAAATTTTATGTGATGATTTTAGATATTTTAACTGACCTATCAAATGGGAGTTATGTGTTTGAGAATTAATTTTATACTATCTATGTGATTTTATATGAGATACATGCAAAACATTTTTGTTGTAAGCATATTATAATAAATAGATAAAACTAAATAGAAGCTGGGGAAGTTCGAACATGAAGATAGGAACCCTGGGACTGTGTATAAAGGTCCAAGACCTGCATGGAAAAGAGACTGAGAACCATTGTATGATTGGATCTAAAGCCAATATACATGGCTACGTGGTTAGAAGTACATATTATAATTTGGAAAGGCCTGGCAAGGAAGTGTACCGGGCACGTTCTGGGATTTGCACCCAATACTGAACTGTGCAAAGAGAAGATGCTGAAACTACAATTCAGGGGAAGGAAAAGTCCCTGAAAATACTGAACTGTGAGTTGAAGTGTTGCAGAGTCCTGGCAGGACAGTATACCAGGAAACCAAGTGAATGTGAATTGTGAATGGAAGTATTACAGAGTCCTGGAAGGAGAGTATAGAAAGAACCAAGTGGAAGAAAATGAGAACCGGTGTATGAAGGAAAATAAAGGGAAGACCTGTAGTAGAGAACATTGTAATTGTAATCCAGGGGAAGGGTAAAACCCCTGATGGTCTTGAATGTTTTTTTGTATGGAATTGGTACAAAGTCCTGGCAGGAGAGTAAACCAGCAGAAGAATGGAAACTAATGGTGATCTGTATGAATTGAACAGAACTGAGGACGTTAAAGGATCAGGAGGAGAAAGCCTCTCCTGAAGTGAATGGAACTTTGATTAATTTATTTACACGTTTTGGAACTTTACTTTGAACTGTTGGAGAATAGCTGCATGTGACAGCTTAAGAGACTGTGCCCTTTTTACATTATATTAGGCTTAGCTTGTGGGGGTCCGGTTAGGGTTTTGCACACAGGATGAAGGATGTATTCATTTATTTATGTATATATTTTGCAGTCCTTTGCGGCTTTGATTTCCTATAATTGGCCATTTCTTACTGTGCAGTAATGAATGATTTATTTGTTACCTGGATGCTGCACCTGTTGAAGTGTATATTGCGGCTGCTGCAATATTAAACAAACAATTCTTTTTAACTGTACACTTCCTTGGAGTGCGCTTCCGGTATTCCTTTTCTGAACTTTAATTCATACAAAGATACATCTTTGATTGGTTATGCACATCTTTATTTTTTATTTCCTTTCAAACAAACTTTCTTCTTCAAATAACCATATCCCTTTTGTCTCTCAACACGTGTTTCTCCACGTTTAACGCACGTGGTTCATGAGGAGAGTTTTCAATTTTTTCAAATTTGATAATATTCTCAATTTTAAATCCTTTTGTTAAAATTATTTTTTTCCCCTTTATAGCAAACATTTATCCTTTCTTATCTTCCAGAAAAATTATATGGGATTTCTTATTTATCCTGGTACGATTGCCTTCAATCCTTCTCAGTCCATGCTACTGTGAAAGTATTTTGAATCCTCTTATTTATACTTGCGGGCCCGCTACGTGTGACTTCATCACAACGCGCAACGCGATGACATCATGCGTTATGTTGCGTAATGATGTCACGCGTTTTTCATACACGGTCGGCGACCATCTTAGTGTTTGAATAAACTATGTTTTTTACTTTATTTCAAAGACACTAATTCAAGATCATGGCACTTTACCAAAATTAAGTTCCGATTTTACTTTTCACTATATCAGCAATTCTTTTAAATTTAGTTAAACATTTTCACAACCCCCAAACAATTTTTAAATTTCAAACAGAATTTCAAAAAACAAATCATTACAACCAATAACTCATTTCATTGTCTGAATTTAGCCCTGTATTGCAAGTATCCAAAATACAGATCCATTTCGCTTCTCTTCTCCTTAATTGTAGCTCTCTGTTGCCTCCTCTCTCCATGCTTTCAATTTTTTCTATACCCAGAAACTTGATACCCTTAATATCCGTTGCTTTATGTTCTTGATCAAAATGAATTGCCATAGGGTATCTTGTGTCCTTATTTTTAATGGCTCTAATATGTTCTTGTAATCTGATTTTCAGTACTCTGATAGTACTTCCCACGTATTTCTTATTACATATACATGTAATTGTATAAATCACATACTTAGTGTTACAATTAATGAATTGCTTTAGTTTGTGAATTTTTCCATTTGGTAACCTTATCTCTTTTACACCATTTTCCATTTGGTCACAGATTCCACAACTCCCACACTTGTGGGTTCCTGTTGGTGCTGGTACTTGTAAAAATTGACTTAGCACTTCGGTTTTTTCTTCTTTCATATGGCTGGGGCTAATTTTTTGCTTTAAAGTTGGTGCCCTTCTATAAATTATCCTGGGTTTAGCTTCTATATACTGTTTCAGCATTTCATTGCTTTGCAAAATGTTCCAATGTTTTGTCAGGAATTTTTTCAAAGGTGAGCTTCACTATTGAAAGTCGTTATGAAGTCTACCTTTTCTTCACTTTTCTTCACCATTCTTGGTTTGTTCTTTAGTAGTTCAGTTCTAGGTACTTTTTCAGCTTTGTAGATAGCTTTGTCCACATCTTGATTTTTGTAACTTCTCTGGATAAATTTTTCTTTGAGCAATTTAACATGATTTTTGTATTTTTCATTTGAACTGCAGTTACGTTTTGTTCTCAGAAATTCACCATATGGTATATTTTTGATTATGTGCTTCACGTGATTACTTTCAGCATGTAGTACTTAATTTACTGAAGTTGGCTTTATATATAGATCTGTTAGGATCTTTTCCCCATCTGTATAGATTAGCAGATCCAAAAATTCAATTTTCTCAGAACTCATTTTTTCAGTAAATTTGATATTATAATCATTCGCATTCAAATATCTGATGTAGTCAAAAAGTTCTTTTTTATCTCCATTCCATATCATAAGAATATCATCGATATATCTTCCCCAATAGGTTATGTATCCATTCGTAAATGCTGTATGTTGCCATGCATGGTTGATATCAAAGTGTCCCATGAATAAGTTTGCATAGGCCGGTGCAAACTTGGCCCCCATTGCTGTGCCTCGTTCTTGTCTGTAAATTTGTTTATTGAACAAAAAGATATTGTTGGTTAAAGCAAAATGCAACATTTCTAAAATCATTGAATTTTGTTGAAAGAACGAAATTGATCTTGTTTTCAAAAAGAACTCTGTTGTTTCAAGCCCTTTTAAATGTTCAATACTGGTATATAAAGATACCACGTCCATAGTTACAAAAAGAAAACTTTCTTCCCAGGGTATTTCTTCCAGTTGTTGTATGACATGTTTACTGTCTCTCAGGTATGATGACAGATTAGTTGTTAAAGGCTGAAGATGTAAATCAATATATTGGGAAACTCTTTCTGTTAATGAACCTATGCCATTGATGATTGGTCTACAGGTTGGAAATTGTTCAAATGTTTTATGAATCTTTGGCAAAAAATATATTATTGGCATAATTGCACAGCAATGGGGGCCAAGTTTGCACCGTCCTATGCAAACTTATTCATGGGACACTTTGAGATCAACCATGCATGGCAACATACAGCATTTACGAATGGATACATAACCTATTGGGGAAGATATATCGATGATATTCTTATGATATGGAATGGAGATAAAAAAGAACTTTTTGACTACATCAGATATTTGAATGCGAATGATTATAATATCAAATTTACTGAAAAAATTAGTTCTGAGAAAATTGAATTTTTGGATCTGCTAATCTATACAGATGGGGAAAAGATCCTAACAGATCTATATATAAAGCCAACTTCAGTAAATAAAGTACTACATGCTGAAAGCAATCATGTGAAGCACATAATCAAAAATATACCATATGGTGAATTTCTGAGAACAAAACGTAACTGCAGTTCAAATGAAAAATACGAAAACCATGTTAAATTGCTCAAAGAAAAATTTATCCAGAGAGGTTACAAAAATCAAGATGTGGGCAAAGCTATCTACAAAGCTGAAAAAGTACCTAGAACTGAACTACTAAAGGACAAACCAAGAATGGTGAAGAAAAGTGAAGAAAAGGTAGACTTCATAACGACTTTCAATAGTGAAGCTCACCTTTTGAAAAAATTCCTGACAAAACATTGGAACATTTTGCAAAACGATGAAATGCTGAAACAGTATATAGAAGCTAAACCCAGGATAATTTATAGAAGGGCACCAACTTTAAAGCAAAAAATTAGCCCCAGCCATATGAAAGAAGAAAAAACCGAAGTGCTAAGTCAATTTTTACAAGTACCAGCACCAACAGGAACCCACAAGTGTGGGAGTTGTGGAATCTGTGACCAAATGGAAAATGGTGTAAAAGAGATAAGGTTACCAAATGGAAAAATTCACAAACTAAAGCAATTCATTAATTGTAACACTAAGTATGTGATTTATACAATTTCTTGTAATAAGAAATACGTGGGAAGTACTATCAGAGTACTGAAAATCAGATTACAAGAACATATTAGAGCCATTAAAAATAAGGACACAAGATACCCTATGGCAATTCATTTTGATCAAGAACATAAAGCAACGGATTTTAAGGGTATCAAGTTTCTGGGTATAGAAAAAATTGAAAGCATGGAGAGAGGAGGCAACAGAGAGCTACAATTAAGGAGAAGAGAAGCGAAATGGATCTGTATTTTGGATACTTGCAATACAGGGCTAAATTCAGACAATGAAATGAGTTATTGGTTGTAATGATTTGTTTTTGAAATTCTGTTTGAAATTTAAAAATTGTTTGGGGGTTGTGAAAATGTTTAACTAAATTTAAAAGAATTGCTGATATAGTGAAAAGTAAAATCGGAACTTACTTTTGGTAAAGTGCCATGATCTTGAATTAGTGTCTTTGAAATAAAGTAAAAAACATAGTTTATTCAAACACTAAAATGGTCGCCGACCGTGTAGGAAAAACGTGTGACATCATTACGCAACGTAACGCATGACGTCATCGCGTTGCGCGTTGTGATGAAGTCACACGTAGCGGGCCCGCAAGTATAAATAAGAGGATTCAAAATACTTTCACAGTAGCATGGACTGAGAAGGATTGAAAGCAATCGTACCGGGATAAATAAGAAATCCCATATAATTTTTCTGGAAGATAAGAAAGGATAAATGTTTGCTATAAAGGGGAAAAAAATAATTTTAACAAAAGGATTTAAAAGTTGAGAATATTATCGAATTTGAAAAAATTAAAAACTCTCCTGATGAACCACGTGCGTTAAACGTGGAGAAACACGTGTTGAGAGACAAAAGGGATATGGTTATTTGAAGAAGAAAGTTTGTTTGAAAGGAAATAAAAAACAAAGATGTGCATAACCAATCAAAGATGTATCTTTGTATGATTTAAAGTTCAGAAAAGGAATACCGGAAGCGCACTCCAAGGAAGTGTACAGTTAAAAAGATTAATTTATTTATGTATGCATTTATAAAGCGTGCAAAACCTGCAGGCATCAAGGCACTAGTTACTCAATGGGGTAAGGAAGTTGGGGGAAGGAGGGAAGGGGAGAGGGAGAGCAGCAGATGCAGAGGATACATGTATGGTCTAATTTGAACTGTCTGGTTTTCAGTTGTTTCCTGAAAGTCCAGTATAACGTTTCAGCCCGCAAGTGAGACGTCAAGACGTTCCACAGACGGGCTGCAGTGGTTGAGAAGCTAGAGCCTCCAGCCTTACGGCGCATAAATCATGGGGTGGTCAGACGTGGCTGTAGATTTCTCTGGTGGGTTTGGAGGATGGGTGTTTGGTAATTATCTGCGGGATTTAGGCAGGCAGAATCTGAGAGGCAGCAGTGGGTGATGGAGAGAATTTTGAAATTAATTTGTTCTCTCACAGGTAGCCTGTGGGCTGCTTTTTTCTAGGGTAGCAGATGGTCTTGTTTGGAGAGCTTGAAGATGGCCTGGATAGCAATGTTTTTGATCATCTGGAGCTTGTTAAGGTTGCGCTGCAAAGTGCCCACCAGCAAAGAGTTGCAGTAATCCAGTCGGGAGCCGATTACTGCTCGAGCGATGGTTAGGCGATCTTGTGTGGCAAGGAAAGGTTTGCTGCATTCAGGAGTTTGGTACTGTGGGCCTGTGATGAGGCAATGGCGTTGAAGTGATGGGTCATATTGAGGCTGGAGTCCATGTAGACTCCCAGAGACTTGACAGAGGATGAGGCTGGGGTGGTGCAAGACCAAAAGGCAGGGTCCAGTTTAGCTAACCATAAGGGGGGACCTACTAAGAGGATTTCAGTCTTGTCAGTGTTAAGGCAGAGTTGGTGGGTGGCCATCCAGGCTTGTATGGTGTCATACATTTTGTTGATGATGATCGTATCATGCGCAGGGTTGCCCGTGAGGGGGAGGATTTTGGTGTCTTTGGCATGGTTAGAATTGGAGATGCCGAGGACATCAAGGTGGTCGAAGAGGGGTTTGGTGTAAATGTTATGTAGGGTGGGGGGAACACAGGAGACTTCAGGGACACAGCAAGAAACTGGTTTTGGAAGGGCAGATGCGTTCCCTGCATAAACATGAGCCGTTCTGTCTGCTAGGAAAGAAGCAACCCAATGGGCCTCATTACGAGGTGGGCGGTAAGGGAATACCGGCACCGGTGCCGGTAATCCCTTACCGCCCTACTACGAGTTCCCTTTGTGGGTCCTCCCTTAACGCCTGGTTTTTCCAGGCGTTAAGGACAGGACCCGCAAAAGGGACTCCAGAGCTTATAACGGTACCGTTATTAGCGCCTTCGCCATTCCCTTTGAGCCCTATAGGGTCTTAAATGGGAATGGGGAATGGCCCTGGTGAATGGGGAATTACCGGTCCCGCCAACCTTGGAATGGACCAGTAGTTGCTCCATTCACCAGGGCGGAGTCGGAACGAGGTTGGAGGCAGCCATGGCGCTAATAGCGCCATGGCTACCGCCAACCTCGTAATGAGGCCCAATGTGTTGCTCCCGGGGAGAAGTTGGCGGCGGTGATGAGATGAGGTGGTGGCAGAGAATTTGGTGGTTGACCAGAACGAATGTCACCAACAGGTCGAGCAGGAGTAGTGGGCCTAGGTTGCTGGGGTCGCTGAGATCATCCAATTGGTTTTTTATGTCGAGGAGGCACAGATTTGGTGCTTTGAATAGGGGAGAAACCTGATTTGTGTGGGCTGAGGATGTTGCTGTTTTCAATGTGGTTTTGTATTTGGGTATAGGCGCTGCAGTCCAGGATTAGTAGGAATGGGACAGAGATGATGGGGCAGTAGTTAGTGGGAAGTCATATGTGAGTCTAATGGGTAGTCTTTACTTTGGACATTCGGACAGTACCCGTAGTTCGTTTTGTTGAGGCAGGGAGAGCCTCAGAGTCAGGGAAAGATAACAAACTCCTTTCTGTTTATAAAATAAAAGTCTATAGCAACCAAAATAATGCCTGTGTCCAACTTTTACTCTTGATTCCTCACACTCCCCAGGTTAACTGGTTCCACGGAATCGTATCTGTATGACACTGTGACACAAACAGCTTGGTATCAACTTTCTCTCCTGCACAAAATCAAGCCCTTCATCCCAAAAAACAACTTGAGATTGGCTGTCCAAACCTTGGTGCTCTCCCACCTGGATGGTGGCAATGTACCTTTGTAAGGCCTTCCAGTGGCTCCTTAACTCCCGTGTGATATGTCCTCCATACTGCAGAACGACTCATCAAAGAACTCAGCAAATTCAACCACATCACCCTGACCCTCATCGAACTGCACTTGCTCCTGCTACAAGCCAATATCATCTTCAAATCCTGCTGCATCATCTACAAGGCAATCACTGCGAGGCCCCCAATCTACCTCACTGAGAAACTCAGCATCTCCAGAGACCTACGATCCAGCAGAAGGACATGTGCAGACTTGCTCTCTGCTGGTGCAGGAAGGAAAAATACAGAAGACAGGCCTTCTCTGTCTATGCCACAAGACTCTGGAACCTCCTCCCCGTCAACATCTGACTCACCCCCTCGCTCCTACAGTTCAGGAAGGAGCTTAAGGCCCTTCTCTTCAAGGAATGACTCCTCCCTAACACCCAGGTCCATACACCGTCCACTCCCCACCATACATGAGACTGGCTGATCTGATCCCCACTGTTTCCTTCCCTGCTATATTGTAGATCCATTGCTGGCAATTGCCCGCCCTCCCGTTATTAGATGCCCACTCCCTTGTTTATCTGCTCCCTAACTCTGTTCTTCCCCCTATGATTGCAAAGCACTCTGTTGCTTCCAGAAGCTAGGTCCGCGCTCAATAAATACCTCAATAATAATATATTTTTTAAAAATAACATTAACTGTTTAAAGGAATGTGTACAAAAGAGCATTAGGACACAACAAAAAGATATGTTGAGCATTATTGGTGATATATAAAAGACAAAACTTTAAAGTTTGCATCTCATGGAAGTTACTTTGGAGGAAGCAACTGCTTACTGGGGGCTGCATCATACCCAATAGCTGCTTTTATCAGCTAATTCAAAACTTGATTTCTATCACTGCACCGGGCAGGTATGTTGGGCTGGAGCACCGTCTAGTTTAGACAAGTTCCCCTTTCAAAATCAAGTTGGGCCAGGAAGATCCAGTCAAATGGCTTACCTATGAGAAGTGAGTTGAGTCAGTGAAGTCAGCCATGTCAAGCTATCCTCTAGAAGACTGGTAGCACTGGAAAATAATTAGTCACATGTCAAGTCATCCGATGAAAGTCGTGTGGGTCTGGGACAGAGGCTATCTAATTTCAAGATTGCCTCTAGGAGGTTGGCACAGTTGGTCACATGCCTGGCTTGAATCCCAAGGTCGGGTAAAACTAGTCAATTCGATGTCAGATTAGCCACTGAAAGGCTGGTGGGACTGAGAGATAGTCAATTGTTCAACCAGACCCGCCATGTGACTGATCAATGACCCCACTGCTCCAGCTGTAGAATATTCTCCTAATTCACTACACCCCAAATCACCTTCTATTTGTAACTTCTCTTTTCCCCTAAATTGTATCTTGAAACATGTGGGTGTTTCCCATGTACCCATGAGGCCCACACAGAGCACCCTTCTCCTTAGCCCTGATGGGGGAGGTGAGGGAACCTGAAGAGGTGAAAGGCCTTACGCCACAGCATTTTCCCAAGTGGGGGTGCAATGGACTTATTCCCACATGTTCATGAATAGGGAAGCAGAGGAACTAGTGGCAGCTTATTTTTCTCTAGGCGTAACGTGAATTCAATGCGTGAAAAGTCATGGGTAAGACGTTTACTCCTTGAATTTGTATTACACCTCCTGGTCATTCATTTGCATGGCAGAGAGGATACATTGATCATGCAATGGTTCCACCTCCCCCTTCCTCTCCACCATACAAATACTATAGCATGAGTTTCTCATGCTGGCGTATATGCTGTGGATTCCTATGAAATCTGCCTGCTTTTTAAAAAGCATGCGGATACCATTGGAAGCCATTGTAAATGCAGCCTGCCCATGCGGACATGGCAGGCAGCACCGGAGCGCTTACTCTATTTGCTCTGTGGAGTGCTGAAGGGTTGTGTACAGGCAAGTATGCCAACACTTTACACTCTCCTTTTGCACTCCAATGAGCAAATGTTGAAAATTATACAGAGGGGATCTGTATACACCAAAGTGTAAACGTAACAGGTCCGCTCCGCGTAAAGCAAGGGAACTTCCAAAATGCACACCAGAAAGTTTGTATTTACTTGAGTGTTGTCAAACAGCGAGAGGTAAGCAGTCTGCATTATGGTCAGCTCCTACATCCTTTGAAAATGCAAGGCTATTGATCTCATCACCTCACAATTAGCATACATTGTCTTATCTGTGAGATGGGGACATGGGAAGTGTTTGAGGTGTCGTCTTTTGAGCTACAAAAAGATTGCAGATTGAGCAGCCCACCATTTTTTTGTTTGGGCTTTTAGATGTCACTTGCAACAACTATAAACCGGCATTAGAGCCGGAATTAGAGTACAGATATGCATATGAGGAGGGTGACACAGCTTGTATGTGTTGTTTGGGTATTTGCCCACCCATTGGCTGCCTATGGCTATGCTAAACCGTATGGCCATTCCCACCCAGTTCCTGCTGCTGCCCGCCCAAAACATCTCCTCGTGGGAACTCTTTGAGCTTAGGTTAATCAAGCCTTACTATCAAACTTTGCACTTGAAGTTCTTGTAAGTGTTTTTACAAAGCAGTCTTCTGAGAGTTAATGAGTTAATTGTAGTTGTAAACCTGCTACTGGTGTAATAAAAATGTTTTAACCAGGTCTGCCTTCAGCCACTCAATTTATAAGCACTCTGTGTCCCCCCTGAAGTCCTGTTAAAAACAAGCAATGGCAAAGCCAACAGTTTTGGCTTTTGTATAAGTAGTATTAGGTATTAGCCAGGCGATGCTATTAGATGCCCAGGTACGCGATCCATTTTGCACCTGCTACCATCAATGGCCAGTTAATGTCACTACTGGCAAGTGACTTTGCCATGCCTACACAAAAGTGCAAACTGTTGGCATTGCCAATGCTTGTCTTTCTAATGCTGTATTCAGACTTGTGAAGGTGAGGACAATCACATTCTGGCAAGTGCTCGTATTGCTGAGAATAGAACAGTGATAACCCGCATTTCATGGATAAGGGAGGAGGCACTTTGGTGCTGTCTCGAGTAGATTAAAATTACCAGCTGGAAACATTGGTTTCAAATGATCTTTACAGAATGCACAATATGCGAACACACTAGGGGGTCATTTTAAAAGATGTGCTAATAACATGCAGAGGACCACCAATGCTTGGACTTGCGTGTTGATGCTCCCCTGCATGCAATTTTCGAACACTCATAAAGCAGAGTGCAACTGCAAAGCGAAAGGAAGGTGCCTTTACTCTTCCCTTTTCCTCTCGGCTTTCTGAGAGATAAAACGCTGCCTGCAAATTGCTTTTTGCAGGCAACGTTGTATAATGAGTTCCTGTGGAATCCGCCTGGTCTTTAGCAGGTGCAAAACCTAGACACATTTCGTAGGAATCCTTTGTTTTTTTACCCCTACATGAAAACCTCCGGCAGGCATAAAGCCGTGTGTTCTTCCAAAACGGAGCCGGGAAGGATAGCGCTGGTGCAAACGCCGCTGTACTGCCCTCCTCTGCCTTGGAACCGCAGGAACTTAAAATGGAGCCCAAAATTAAAGCGTAAAGGCACTTCGTTCACACTTTTATTTTGCGCACCAGTCATTTGAAAATGACCCCATACCTGCAGCGTAACTGTGTTTGCAAAAATGGCATAATTTGGTGGGGGAGAGGGGCTACAATAAATCTATACAATACAGATGTGTGGAGTCCTTAAATGTGCAATACTCAAAACTGCAGCAACTTGGGCTGGGGGGTAGCATATGAGTAGCAACATCCCCAGGTCTCTCGCGCCCATGGCCTAAGGTGCTTACAAGATAAGGATGCATCTCTCACAGCAACAGGTCTGAAACTGGCAGGCCTTCTTGTGCCCCTTCAGAATGACGGCCAGCCCGTGGTTCCGGCAGCGGGCGCAGGTGGGGGCACGGCCAGGTGGCATCTTGGCGGCCAGGTCGGAGGCAGCAGGTTGGAGAGAGGGTGCTTTGTCTGTGGTGGAGACTGGCAGGCAGTGCTGGACGGTCATCTGCTGTTGATAAAGCTCCATGCTGCTAGCTGGGGAGAAATCAGAGAAATCCTTACTGTGCCTCCTCACACACCAGAAGACATTTAAATTCATCTGGTATTAGAAGTCTCTACAGAAGCGACATTGGGCGTTTTGACTTTTACTTCTCAAGCCGATTGAAAATTACTTGTACAATAGATTGGGGAATTTTTCTGGCTCATCAAAAATACGAACTGAAATAAATAAATGCAATTCCACACCAATAAATTGCTATAAATACCACTAGAAATCATGCTTAAATTGTTAACAACTGATCTCAATGGTCTTCATTTGGTTATTCCGCCCCATTTCTTCAGATCCTCCTTAAAGTATCTTTATTTTCACCTTACGCACTTGTGTATGTTCTCTGCCACTTAAAGGATAGTTCCGGGACTTTTTTTTTATTGTCCCTACGGGTCGGCCATGTGTTTGTAAGCATAAATCGGTAGATCGTAGGAAACTTTCCTATGGACCTTACCCGACTTTTCGCCCATTATCGCACTCGAAATCAGCCTCCATTTTGTGATAATCCTATCATTTCGCCGCATCGACCTGGCTCACCTGCCTTTGCGGCACTAAATCAAATCCCCCGCCCCTGAGCCTGACATCAGCAGACGCGTACTGCCCATTTCAAGCACGTCTCGTGTCAACAATCGCTGCGCCTCAGCTATTGACGTGTTGCCATGGAAATGGCAGGACGCCTCTTTCCCCAATAAGTATAAACAGACCGTTTCACAACATACAGCAGCAGATTTTCGATTCCATTACTCTCTCTGTGTTACTTTGAGTATTCTGTGACTCGTTTCAGTGCTCTGGTCAGCTACCTTCGCCGCTTGTAGCCCGTGTGAACACCTGTACCATCTCTGTAAATTATTTTACTATCTTTACCGCACAATGGCCACAATAATGCCGTATATGTACGAGCCCGAGTACACCGAGGAGGAACTACTGGAAAGGCAAGCACGCGAAAACGATGGGGATTCGGACGGCAGTTGGGAGGACCAGTCAACGGATGAAGAGCCTGGACCATGTCGCATGGACGGCGTCTCCACCTGGTGCACGTGCAATCGGTGCGAGCTAATGCCAACTGAGGAGAACTGCTGCTGCCGTGAAAATTCCGGATGCTTGGCCTACATTTCGGAAAGCGAGCAAAGTCTGCAGGAAGGCGAGCAAAGTCCGCAATGCATCACCGAGCTGCCAGAGTTCAGGGAAGCCTGCCTCTCACGGACAGTGTTGAGGATGATGATGGTGCTTATGCACGAACTTCGTGGCACTGTTCGTCCGCGTAATCCGAGTAACGAGTAAGTATACTCTGTTTGTGATGTCAGTGATGCCACCACTATTTCATGGTCGTCTCCCACATATAAAATTACATTTACATATCATTCGAACGCATGTAAATTGGTTCCATATAGTGCATTTTCTAGATATAATTTTTTTCTAAGAAAAATGACATGTGTTACCTGAATCGACATTGATAAGAAAGTTTGGTCAGTTTAATACAGTTTGCATCTTTTTTTTTCACAGGTGGTACAGGCTGGTGGCCTATCGTTGCTTCACTTGGTGGCTTCACGGGAGGCTCGGACACCGCGTTCGGAGAGTAATACCTGCCTGTGCGGTACTTGCCATTAGACAACATTTCCCCAGTGACAGTGGACAATACCGCGGATTTTCCCTCGATGTGCTGCAACCTCAACTTTACAATGTGTAATGTTTATTATTTATGTTTAATTAAAATCTAAAATAAAGCCCAACATATATTTTAACAATGGTTGTTTTGATTTTTTAAATGAATCTAGTGTGTCTCCGTTGAATAGCCTTCCAGTGCCTTGTCTTGTCACACCACATGTCTCCGGCCAGCATCCTCCCTCACGCTGGCCGCACACCTTCAATCCACATAACCGTTGAACCCATATATGCAGCAGTCATACATATATTATTTTGTGGGTTGGCATCAAGCGTTGGCAATAAAAAGCTGTTGGATTTTATTGATACAAAACATGGTTATAGGTAAATAATAAATATGGTTGATCATAATAAATCCTCTTTTTGGGCACCGGGTACAGAGATGACCCCCATATATTCTCCTGGGAGGGTGAGGTATTTATAAACTCACCCCCCTGCCTTCCATGTAGTAGATCCTGCAGCCATCCTCTTACATTCAGTTAGATGGCCTCTCCTTGGTGAGGCCCTGCGGCAAACGGGTCTTGTCTGCACGACCACCGCCCCAATCCACCCCCGCCCTATCAAAGGCAGTTCGCACCGGGGTACTTGTGCTGGCAAGTGGAGCTGTCAGGGAGCGATAAAGGCCAAGAGGTGCCAAAGACCATGTACACTTCAAAGTAGTCTATAGAGCATGGGTTGTTGTTCCCATGTCTACCTCCAGACCCCGTGTCTCCTGCCAAGCATCCCCCCTCACGCTGGACGGCCCCCTGCAATCCACATAAGTGTGTCTCCATTCACGAGTCTTCCTGTGTCTTGTCTGCACGACCACCGCCCCAATCCACCCCCCGCCCTATCAAAGGCAGTTCGCACCGGGGTACTTGTGCTGGCAAGTGGAGCTGTCAGGGAGCGATAAAGGCCAAGAGGTGCCAAAGACCATGTACACTTCAAAGTAGTCTATAGAGCATGGGTTGTTGTTCCCATGTCTACCTCCAGACCCCGTGTCTCCTGCCAAGCATCCCCCCACACGCTGGACGGCCCCCTGCAAACCGCATAATGCCACGACATATACACGTCATTCATTCACAAACACACCCCTGTTTCGAATTCTTTATAACCCACTTCATATTTCTAATGAGAACTTCTTTGCGCTTTGCTAGTCAACCCGTGAAGGTGCTGGTTATCTGCTCTTCGTCTCTGTGAACTTCCGTGACCACTTTGAGCAAACTCGTCAGTTTGCAACCTGTGAACTGGTCCCTGTTCTACGACAAGAAACTACTCTGATCCCTGCATCCAACTGTTTGTTCGTCAAGGTAAGTCCATGTACCATAATCATTTTGCGCCCAATTTTTTAATTTATATCTATTTGCTAGTAGTCATCAAATTGCATCCATGTTTTCTTTTCGTTCACGACAGTACATGCAAGGAACTAGTCACATGTTCTGAGTTTAGTCAAATTACTTTTTCTATTTTTTGAAAGTTATTGAAATACTTATCCGCATGTGAATAACGTGTATAGTTCAAGAACCAAAACGGACCTTGCATTGAACCTTTTATGTGTCATTTAATGTTTTAACACATTGGTATTCATAGAGAATTGTTGATCTTTACTTTTCAGAACTTTCCATAATGCCTGCCTGTTCCATTGGCGGTTGCCCTTCGAAGACCCATAACAAATCTGAAGGTACTATAATGCATGTTTTCCCTAAGACAATAGATCAGATAAGAGAATGGGTCCGATATTGCGGATATCCAGCCTCTGAGATAGAAAGTAGAGTCCTAGAAGTCTTTGCGGACAAGAGGGGTGATCGATACCGCATCTGCAGCAGGTACTTTAGCCCAGACATGTACTCCACATCATTGCTAATAAAGAAGAAAACACCGCGAGCGAGGCGAAAATTGCTCTCAACCGCTATTCCCACTCTATTCGTCCACATCCCTCCACTGGTGAGTCAAGTTTACGTATTTATCTCTCGGCATTGCGGTAGTGTGTAGCATTAGCTAACAATAATTTCCCCATTTATGTATCCACTCAATATGAAGGCGGAAGATTCTCCATCCGTGTCGTTATTGCAGTCATCAGCCACTTCAAGCGCCTATCGGGTAATCTTACTTAGCTATTCTGACACTGACTTGTTTTAGGCATGTAAATCAATAGTTTTAATTGATCGTGTAATTATTTTACCTAATGGTACACCACAGTACTCGTCCTCTAGTCTTTGTTTTCAGTTATAATTATTGTTATCCAAAATAATGCAAGTACTGTCTTTCAGGGAGATGCTGAGGAGTCCAACGCATTGACGACAACCGTAGATGTCACTCAGATGCTCGAGGTACGTTTCCGGACAGTTCCATCGATGGAGATCATCAGATCTTGCATTCTTGTAGCGTGATTGTTACACACAATGTTTCTTTCGTTTTTAGCCATTGGTATGTCCTTCTGTCGTCGCCCTCCTATGTGTCTTCTTTTTTCAATATTGTGTTCATTACTAATGAAAGTCCTATGTTTCAGGGAGTCGATGGAGCATTAGTCCAAGAAGAAGGGGGAGCATGCAGTTACGGGTCGGCGCAACAGCTTGCAGAAGTGTGCACCGCAGTTACAGCGTCCCTTGATGTTCTTATGCATTTCGAGGTATGGATACTGACAGATCAATCATGCGAGATCAAATGACGTGATTACATCCGCTATACTTCCTTCTTTATTAACGCAAGTACTATGTTTCAGGGAGCTGACGGAGCTTCTTCAACAAGAACATCACCCCTAGTAGTTGATGCAGATCTCTGGGTGGTGACACTTCCAACGATGGAGCAAATCGAATCATATTTAGATATCCATTATTTATTTTAGACAACTGATCATTTGTGCAGGTCTATTTAGATGAGCCGTTGACGCCTGCAGAAAGTTTTTGTTCTTTTAAACAAAATAGAAAACCATACTAATGCAATTACTGTGTTTCAGGGAGTTGCTGAAGCGTCATCTTCAATAATATCATCAATGGAAGTCTATGCGGAGCCCGAGGTATGGATCTTGACAGTTCAATCTAACTAGATCAACAATGCGTGAACTATTGTCGTTTGAATGTTCTACACAATGCGTTCATTCGTGTTTTGCTATTGAGATGTACGTATGGGTATTGGTCCCCAAGTACATTTTGTGTTTTCAATATTATTATACATACTAATGAAAGTTCTATGTTTCAGGGAGTCGATGGAGCCTCAGTGAGTGATGGATGTGCTTATCATGAAAATATAGTCGTTGCAGCGCGAGAGGAAGTGGAGACATGCACACACGAGTCGGAGCAACAGCGTCCAGATGTTGAAGTTCGAGGCAAGAAAGTTTCAAAGAAAAGAAAGCAAAAGAAGGTTAGTGTCCTGTTCACTATATTATGTTGTCTTTCACTGTCAATAGTTCAATACTGTAAGTTGTGTTTAAACTGAACATCCCTTTTCTAATCTGTCCTCTAGTTGCGAGTGGGTGTAAGAACTAGATCTACACAGACAGTGAAGCGAACGAGAGATGTTGCTTGTCAAACCTTTTGGCAGGGACTTGAGACTGGAGATGCATCGTGCCAATGGGAAGAATATGAAGTGATTGACAACGGAGCTATACCACCACCAGCCATTGATAGTGAATGTCCTCCTGGTAGTTTGGATGCAGTCGGAGATCAATTCACAGAATCCACACCCGCAAAAAATAAGAGCGCGCGAAAGTTGAAGACATTGTTTTTTTCTCCCATCTCCGGACAAGGAACAGATGTTGCAATGGAAGAGAATGAAGTGGACGACAATGAAACACCATCAATATCACTCAGCATAGCGGAAGACGATATCAGAGATTGTACCTTTCATGCGAGTGACATGTCCTCAACGTTACAGGCCGAACCAGCTGGGATGCAGAGTGACAGTATAAGGAAAGAGGCCAAATTCATTGTATTCGATAGCTGTTTGATGGATATTATTATGATGATGAAATGTGGGCATTGGGTTGGTGGGGAAGTATGTGGGGAGCCATTGATTAATGTGACTCGTGCAATTCGAGGCACTAACCTTAAAATACATGCCACCTGTACACAATATCATCCGTTCGCATGGTCTGCACAACCCATGCTGGGGCAACTGCCAGCAGGCAATCTACTTTGTGCAGCGGCCGCACTTTTTAGTGGTTCAAGTTTTAAAAAGTTACAGTATTTCTTTCAGTTTGTGGGAATCCATTTCATTGCGAAAAGTCAGTTCTACAAATACCAAACCGATTATCTATTTCCAGCCATCAGCGAAGCTTGGAGAATGGAAAAAATGTCAATGGAAAGTACATTCGCGGGCAAACGCTTCAGGCTAGCCGGTGATGGACAGTGCGACAGCCCAGGATTTTCAGCCAAGTACTGCACCTACCACTTTCAGGACATGGAAAGTAAGAAAATTGTGAGTTCGGTGGTCGTGCAGGTGTCACAAAGTACATCCTCAGTGGCCATGGAGAAAGTTGGCTTTGTAGCATCATTGCAAGAACTACAATCGCGGGGAATGGTGATCGACCTGATAGCCACGGACAGACACGTTTCAATTGCCAAGACAATGAGAGAAGAGTACAAAAATATAAATCACCAATTTGACGTATGGCATCTTGCAAAAACAATCAATAAAAAATTGTCGGCTGCAGGAAAAAAAAAAGATATGCAAGGTATTTCACAGTGGTCCAAGTCAATCAGCAACCATCTTTGGTGGAGCTCAAAAACATGTGAAGGGTCGTTGGAAATTCTACTGGAAAAATGGCGGTCAGTAATGTTGCACTGTAGCAACGTACATCGATGGTCGACAAATGAGCATTTCCACAAATGTGAACATGGCCATTTGTCCACAGAGGAGGCACGGAAGAAGAAGTGGTTGATTCCTTCATCACCCACTCACAAGGCCATTGAAAAGATTGTATTTGATAAAACTATAACAAGAGATTTGAGGGGACTCACGGAATTCTGCCACACAGGAGATTTGGAGGTGTTCCACAATATGTGCCTAAAGTACAGGCCCAAAAGATTGCATTTTGGCATGGAAGGCATGATAAATCGGACTCTTCTAGCGGTCTTGGCACATAACCATAATGTTGGCCGTCAACAAAGTAGGACGACCGGAACTTTAGGGACGCTTCGCTACAATAAGGCCTTCACTAAAAGAAGTAAACAATGGGTGATCAAACCAGTGTTTGAGGATATGCAATATGAGTTTATTGAGAGACTTATCGTAGATGTCCTCGATAGGCACATACATGGAGTGGTGAACGAACCTATGCAGGGGACAACTGCATTGCCACCCAACATTGCCTCTGTTCCATGTCCACCTAAAGCAGAGCTCATTGAGAAATACACATCACGGTTTAAATGATTGTAATTTGATTGTCTGTTCTCTCGAGTCTCCTCATGTTGCAGGCCCATTGCAATTAAACCAAACAGTAATATAAATCATTTTTACAAAAATTATAGAATGTTTCCGTATTACAAACACATGGCCGACCCATAGGGACAATAAAAAAAAAGGCACGCAGACAAGATGTCCCTAAAACTAACTGCAGCTAACTAGAAATGTGTGCTCGCTCAAAGTGAAGGTCAGCTGCTTTGATGTTTTGCTCGGGTGGCGGAACGGCCCACGACCCAATATAAGGTCCTATTGTGATTTGACCTTGACAGGCCGGGACCATCCTGAAAGACTAAGAAAAGATAATGAATAAAATTTCAGAAACGAAACGATGAGCCACGTTCATTAGAAGAAGTAACGTCGGCAAAGAAGGAGTGGTGTTTCGGGTCTGCCCTACACAGAGACACAATGGAAAATGAAAATATAATGTAAGTAACTTTTGATGAGTTTATACCGCAATTTCATTACTATACAGTGGCTTTAAAGACGGGTTCAGTTGTACTTGTTCGTTCTATGTGGCATATTGTTTTCTACCGCGCACTATCTTGAGGAGAAACATCTGCTTTTACTGAAGCACCTCAAAACCTTCCTCTTTGCTTCTGCTTTCTCTCTCCCTCTCCCCTGCTACAACTGGTCCACTGTCTGCGACCTCGGTCCTGGGCCCTTCCACTCTCCACCTGCACTGCCTCCCTGTCAACCCCTGCACTGGGGGACTGTCTCAGTATCCTACAGCCCCCCCTTCCCAGCACTTGTTCTGCACTTACCTTGCACTTGCCACCAGCTGGCCCTATTTATTTATTATTTTATGCTACTTACCTTGTACTCCACTCCCCCCCCCCTCCATGCCTCGCCACGCCTTTAAACACTTGTGTACACCCAGTAGCGCTGTCCTCGCTATGAAATGAATAATTTTAATAAGGATCTGATGGTGAGACTAATTTCATTTTTTATGTTTTTAGGTACATCATTCACTACTGTCTGTGTCACGAGTACCAGACACCGGCGGACGGCTTCTACAGCCGCCAGTTGCTTCTCCGCGTGAACAACGTTACCACCCTGACCATTTTATGGGACGATCGCCAAGTACAAGTATGCCCTTACGCGGTACTAACGGTTAGATGCAACATACCTACCGTTGTGGTGGCCTAGTGCCTCGTTGTTGGAACAGCCATGCGATTATCAGTGCGACCGAAGAGCTTATTTTTATCGTAAACCAACACCCTGTGTACTGCACACGAACATCGCTTCCCTCAAGACGAACTAATTTGGATCGAGAGCAAAGAAAAATGCAAATCGCTGAATATTCTCTAAACATTTGATGTCCAATAAACGTACTTTGCCAAATGTACAATCTTGCCGTTTGCTTTTAAACCACGGTTTCACATTCCGAATTGTGGCGCTGTATTGTGAGATGCTCTAAGACCCTGTGTACAGCAAAGGACCATCGCGTTCCTCAATACGAACTTTTTGGAACGTGAGCAAATAAAAATGCAAATCGCTGAATATTCTCTAAACATTTGATGTCAAATAAATGTACTTTACCACATTTACAATCTTGCGGTTTGATTTCAAAGTACAGTTTCATATTCCGAATTGTGGCGCGCTGTATTGTGAGCTGATCTGTGTTGATTTCCGGGGTCTGTGTGGAGTCGCGTAGAAGACGCCTGGGCGCGTTTGCCTACGCAACTCAGTCACGTCACGGATAGAGGCGGGGAATATGAATGTTTTGATAAAGTCTGTTTCAGGGGCGGGGGATTTGATTTAGTGCCGCAAAGGCAGGTGAGCCAGGTCGATGCGGCGAAATGATAGGATTATCACAAAATGGAGGCTGATTTCGAGTGCGATAATGGGTGAAAAGTCGGGTAAGGTCCATAGGAAAGTTTCCTACGATCTACCGATTTATGCTTACAAACACATGGCCGACCCGTAGGGACAATAAAAAAAAAGTCCCGGAACTATCCTTTAATTTTACTGCAACCACCATTTTAAGCCACACATCGTCTCTGCTGCTTGTCCAATCCCATGATAACTCCCTGCCCTGCCCGCCCATCTCAGACCCTCTATCCCTTTGTATGTTACAGTCTAACTTCACCCTGGGAACCTATACCTTGGAATCATTCACGCTACCTCCTTGCAACGTGTCCCCCCTAATCATCCTCTGCCATTGACAACCCACACCATCCGCCCCAGAACCCAGCTGCTATCTGTTTAGATTGTACTTTCTCCACCCGAGTCGTAATGCTGGTCAGGATGAAAGGTGCTACTATTATCCAACTCAATAGAATTAATTTTGTAGGGCGCAGATAGATGGGCACCTTAGAGGTTCATCCATGATAAGGATGTGCCCCTCTGTATCTTATACCCCGCTGTATATCTGTTCTGTTGTTACCTCTGAAAAGCGCTCTGTTATGCATCTGTTCTGTTGTTATCTCTGAAAAGCGTTCTGTTATGCGCTCTGTTATGCATCTGTTCTGTTGTTACCTCTGGAAAGCGCTCTGTTATGAATCTGTTCTGTTGTTACCTCTGTAAAGCACTTGTTGCTTCTCGAAGCTAGGTCCGCGCTCAATAAATACAATAATAATAATGACAAACCAAGCATGCAACATTTCACTGAACTATTTTAGCAACATAATCTTGGCTCTACCACACCTCTGTAAATCCCCCTACCCTCCCTTTCCATCCTGTGCACTTCCTTATTGCACCCATGGGCGTCCTTGGTGTGGGGGGGCAAAGTGGGGCAATTGCCCTCCCTGTTTTTTTATTTGCCCCTCCCCCCTAAATGGAGCCCTGCCTGCCCTTCATCCCCACGAAGAACACTTGTCACCTTTTTTTTGTTGTTGATGAATTTGTTGTCATATTTTCAAGAAAACACAACCGAATAACCATGAGTCAAAAACTTCAAGAATACTAAATTGAACAGTAAGAACGCTTAAAAGTAGCAAAGAGCACCGAAGCTCCGCCCAAACTAAACTAAATCTAAACACAGGACACACAGCATCCTTTAAGTGGCTCCTTCAACCGGTCCACTATCACTCGTTTACACTCTCTCATGCTTAGCCTGCATGTCCTTTCATTGGGCCTGAAGCAGACACCACTGGAATAAACGCGCCATGAATATCACTTGGGTGGTGGTCATCCATGTTAAAAGCAGGCTTCCGACATGCTAGGCACACCGTTTCTTATGTGCACTGCTTACAATTTCGCATGAAACAACCAGAAGATATTTTTTCAAATGCAAACACGTTGCTTAAACTTAAAGCCATCCGTTTTTTTTAATATGTGTTTTCTGTGTGAATTTGCCCACACATACCCCGCTATGGTTGTGCCGCTTCCTTTTCGTGTTTTATTGCATGGTATGCTTCTATTGATTTGCTCAAATTGCTCAATCGAAATTAAATGGTTCTATTATTCTGACAGAAGTTATTAGGAAATTGAATTGTGGCGGCTTGTGGGGTCACTGTTTGATTTTCACATGGGGGACCCACGCTCATCCTGAAAATGAGCAAGCAACCCGCCCCACCCATGCACTGGTCGAATGGTGCATTTTTCAGCACCTCTTTTTTTTACAAAGAATTGCAAAAAGCGATAGTATTTTCCTGCTGCGTTCATAATATCTCAGCAACAGTCATTAAACCACCTATGCTACTTAGGTAGCTTTCTGGTTGTCAACATAGGTGGCTCCCTGATTGTACTCAAATCCACTGCATTGCCAGCGGTGCAGTCCACAAACCTGACTTTAAAGCCAATAGCATTTCATCTTCAGCCACAAAACTGAAAACTGTTAACATCTCTATGTGGGCAAAACCAGACTGCTGCTCCCATTGCTGAAGAGCTATGGTGCAGTGGCCTCCTTTCCGCCCCTAGCCTCAGTGCCTCTCTTCTGTTAATAGCATTCGGGGCTATAGCCCCAGGTCTTTTGATTGTAGCCCCGGATAGAAGCTCAGGGGCTACAACCAAAGGGCTAGCGTGCCCCCAGTCCTGACAGTCCCAAAATTAACGTAGCCCGGATCGTCTCCAGACCTAGCAACACCTGTGAATGGAAAATTCGTATGGATTATATCTGTTAAAGGCACGTAGGGAGGGGTACGTTAAAGCAGACATGTAATATGTGTTTGACTTCATGCAAATCTTTCCTTTTCTTAAACCTATAATCTTTCCTTTTCTTAAACCTACTCTGAAATTGCATGTCACATTATTAGTAAATACAACCAGCTTACTAAAACCAGTGTGGCCTGTTCACCCTTATTTCTTTTTCACCCCCTCCGCCTTGCTTTATTTGTGCCCCCTCGTTCCCGCCCCCAATATTGATTTCTAGAGACGACACCGACACCCTCGACAACACTCTTCTTGACCACATAGCGGGGATCATCTCCCCTTATTGCATGCGTGACTCTCCAGCACCCTGTAACGACGCTTTCTCCTCAACTCTAGTCTGTACCCCCATACCTCGTGCAAGCCTGCGCTCTCCCCTCCTCAGTCAAATGGGAACTCTGACCCTTCCCGATATAGCTCGCTGGGTTACGCTTGGCAACTGTTAGCTTAGTATAATTCGAGTATTACGAGTTCGCATCGTGACAGGCTCTCACATCTATGATACAGCAATAAAAATATAAGTAGCGCGGGATTCATTGACTATACTCTTGTTTCAGCCTCACAATGCGCTGTATACCTTAGACAACTGCGCCTAATCTAACTTTCCTTAAACATTAAGCACGTTGTATTCCACGTTACGACATCTCCCTTTAATGCACTTCCCGCCTCCCCTGTTCTATCAACTCACACAGCTCAACTCGCTCACATTTTACCATTTCCCTGACACCGGGAACATGGGCTCACCTTCCGCTCACCGAGCCGTGTGCACATTAACTCACTAAACTCCTGAACCGCTTGACCTCTTGTGCCCTCTCTTGTCTAAGAAAATAGCAAATGAGAAGTCCCTCCCACTGTGTACCTCAGGACCGAACCCCTGACCTCAGCTTCCAATCTGTAACACTTTTTGCAGTCAGACAGACTTTCGGACAAAATACTAGGGGCACGCTTGCCGCCATTATCTGAAACCTCCCAATCGTGAACATCTGTTTGCCGCCTGAAAAGGTCAGCCAATGACAGCGCGCCATCAAAGGGCAAACCGTTGGTCTCTGAATACCCAATAGATGCTTCCAGCCAATCTACCAGGCTACTGCCAAGCTACCAGTGTCCAATCAGAAACACGGGAGACGCACTAAGCGCGAAAAAGTATCAAATCATAGAGCAAGGTCCCGGTGTTCAACGTACTTTTACAAACACTTGCTGAGGCACAGCCAGAACAATGTTGGCAAAGCCAACTGTTTTGGATTTAGAATGGGTGTACAATTACAATATGTTGATAGATACTTTTGGAAGATAATGATTTATTGACATTTTCTGTTTCATATTATTCTTACACTCAATACGTAACTGACATTTTTATGCACCAGTTTAAACATAATATAAACACATAGCGATGCTGCTTTGAAAAAATGCACTTCACATGTGGCTTGACTTATCATGGAAGACTGGTTTTTACAAAGGGCATTTGTTTAGAGTACAGGGTTGCTTTATATTTTTTTGTCAATGTGCAATAAGCAAGTACACATCATGTCTTCCATAAAATTTATTTTGAAGGTGCGTGAAAATACCTGTAAGCTCTAAGTTAATTTGTGATGGATCATAAAAACGATGCTTATGTCATGCCTCTCAACTTACCATAGCTCTCAACTCACACGCTTTTGGCGGGTGTCACCCCCCTTGTAAAGGGCTGACTCACCCGCCAAGCCTCCTGCACGCCCATTCATTCCAATGGGCCTCTCACCCGCCAAAAACAAAATCGGGTGATTTCACCCGCCTTTGCAAGACAAATGGTTGAGAGCTATGACTTACACACTTTTGGCGGGATGTCACCTGCCATGGGATCAGCTCACTCACTCGCCTAGTTCTTTAACCAACAAAAAGGTTCAATCGCCTCTCCACCCGCAGAAACAAAATAGTCCCCTTTTACCCGTCATGGGCACCAGAAATGTTCAGAGGTATGCTATGTATCATTGGCATAGGCCACATGATTGTTATGTGAATAGGTTTTTGTACTGAACGATTTTAAGGAAATAAATAAATAAATAATAGGCTCTTATACTGCACGAATCATCTGCATAGTGGTCTTAAGTGTCAAACCCCGTCCTTGTGTAGAGGAATTGTGACCCCCATCCAGGGTATAAACCAGACCTTGATCTTCAGGAGATATGGATAAAGAGAAGGGCGAAGGGCTTAGGGAGAAGGAACGATGGGAAGAAAACTGGCATAGAACAAGTGGGTTGGCACACAAACAAGAAAGGGCAAAACGGATAGAGGACTTCATGGTTGGGATCAGACTTGCATGCATGAGGCAACACGAGTAATCATAGGTGTCCCTGGGGGAAAGGGGAGCAATTGCACCCCTCTAAAGGGTACCCTATCCGCTTTTGGTGCTCTACCACCCTTTAGCAAAGGACATCTCAGTGATCTTTAAGCTGCTTCTCAACCACCAAGTAATCACGTTGTTACAGACTCTGCTAGCTAAGCCTCTCCTTTCACCTGGCCTGAATCAGACACCTAGGCAATTATTGCACCATGAATATCATTTGGGTTTGGGGGCATCTATGTTGAAAGGCTTCCCACATCTGGGCACACTTCTGTCTGTTAAGTGCGCTACTTACAAGTTAATATGAAACAACCAAAAAACCTTTCCAAAGTGAAACACATTTCTTAAATTTATTTAAGGACACGAGTTGATTTCTTGGATCTCTGTTTAGTTTTTTGTTACAGGAATACCCCCACAAAACCCTGGCATTCTTGTGCCCCTTCCTTTGATATTTTATCCCAGGGTACTCCTCCAAAGATGCTATTAGCTAGTGAAACTGCTCAATTGAAATTAAATGCTTCTGTTGTACTGAAAGCAGGTATTATGACACAGAGGGTCCCATTCATGGAATATTTGCCCGGTTAAAATTAAATTTGCACTGCTGAAAAGTGACTTTGGGCAAATATTCCATGAATCAGGCCCTTAGTTGTACTTTCACGGTGGCCAACCTTTGATTTTCATTACGGGGTCAGAAATTGCATCACTGCCCCTGAATATGAGCAAGAAACCAGACCATCACCACCCCTGGTCGAACAGTGCATTTTATAGCACATATATTTATGAAGGAATTATAAAAAGCCATATGATTTGTAGGCAGATTTAAACATACAACATCTCGGCAACAGTCACTCAACCTGCAGAACTACCTTGGTAGCTTTCTGCTTTAGGACATGGCACTCAACTTTCAAAGAATTACAAATCAGATGTGGATTCCTGATTGAGCTCAAGAGCACAATATTTTTAACAGTGCAGTTCATGCACACGTTTTTAAAGCCAGTAGTATTCCACTTCCAGCCACACTGACACTACACAGTCTCATTTAGGATGTACAGGCTGAAACTTAAATATCTCTTCAAGGGCAAATGAAGGAGAATCCTGTTTTAATTGCTAAATAAATAAAAGGGCAGTTTCCCCCTCCCCTCTGGACTCTCCACCAATGGGTGATATCTCCTCTCTTAAACAAACAGTTTTTGACTAAATATAATTCATAGATGAGGTAGGAGTAATGTCTTTTTCAGTTAAAAGCATGCTGTCTCTTTCTGAGCGCATACTCCTAGGTGGTTGAAGAATTAATGATGTCTTCTCATTAAAAGTATGCTGTCTCTTGCCTTTACAACACGTTGCAGACCTGTGCAAACAATAACTAAGAGCAGGTGATTATCACACAATCCAAGTTAAGAAAGCACCTCACGTGCTGTCCCCCTGAATCTTGTGATTTTGGGACACATTCTCTCTTTTTAAAAACCCATCTGCACTCCGTGTGCATAGATTGCCTTGGCCTACCCCATCCCCTGCAGCTTCCTGATTGTGTGCCACCAACCCGCCTCCCTTCCTGCCCACCACCCGGTATTTCATGAACTACCGAACCACTCCCATTACCAAATATCTTACTCCCTCATGCATATACCTTTTTATGCAACTAAGCCATAGTTGCCATTGAACTTAATTGTAAAATGTAGGTATTTAAATCTGCCTCATTATGAAAAGAAACAAGATTAGCCTCCCTTCACATCTAGATAGAATTGTGAAGATTAGCCTTGTGTCACATCTAGAAAGAATTGTGGCGATTAGCTTGCGCCACATCTAGAAAGAATGGTGAAGATTAGTATGCCCCATGTCTAGATAGAACTGTGAAGATTAGCATGCGTTTGCAACTTGCTTGCTGGAAAACTCAGGGTTTCGTTCATCTGATTAACACCGAAGCCTGGTCCCTCCTTAAGGCCAATATAGTACTGATTTTCAAGGAAACCTGGCTAATCAATTGCCCATGCCTGGACGGATATGACCTATTCCACCAAGCAGCCATGTCAAGCAGCATAGGCAGACCCTTCAGAGGGTTAATTACTGCAATACGAACTGGGCATGCTCTCTCAGCCATGAAGATTGTAAACACTCCATTTGGCATTTTGGCCGTCGAGATGCATTCTGAGAAATTACTCACCCCTTTCTTCTGGTGAACATATATTGGCACAAAGAGATAGCCAAGATTGATGACTTTTTTCTGTGCCTGCACACAATCATCACACGTTGGAGACTATTACACAGGTCCGGCCCTGTCATAGTCGCCGGAGACCTTAATGTGGACTGTCCTGGCACTCTGCCCGACCCTGAGATCAACAGAGTGTCCGCTCCTCCCCTCCCTAAAGGTTCAAAGGCTAGGGCAGGCTTGGACTGGGCTCTTAGTCTGTGCAGTCTAGATCTGGTCATGGTAAACAATGTCGATCCACTGTCCGGCCAAAGACCACCCACTGCACGGCATAGAATGTCTAGTCACTCGAACTATATATTTGTTGATCATCTCCTATTAAACATGTGTTCTGATATTTTTGTGTTTGAAAACAAATGTAGTGACCACAATATCATAAAGATTAAAATAGATGTGATATATGCAACAGTCCAATCAGATGGTCCGATCAACCTTAAAGTTAACAATAGAGGCAACATGTTGCATCGGACTCATAACACTGCAAACAATCTCAATAGAGATCTTAATGCCTTATTGCAAAAAACCTCCTACACCACAAAAACCACCTGCTTTGGAGTTGAGAATTACAGAAAGCCCTACACCAACCCTTGTGTCCACCTGCATCAGTAAGGTCCTTAAAAAAATGCGAGTTCAGAAGAGCGATTAGGCTAGTCAACAACTCTCAGAGCAAACTACCCATCAAGATCAGAAAGATAACAACAATAAAGCTGAAGTATAAGAACCTTTGCAAACAGATAAAAGCTAACCTATTGCAGAAAGACTCTGAAAAAATGCTATGAATCCTAAAAGGGAAATACTCCCGTCTCTTTTGGGAGACTGTGAATTCTGCGACCAATCCCCAATCTCGAAATCAGGCGAATGCTGTCTCAGAAGCCTCCCATTTTAAGTGTCTGTATACAAGTAAGGTTCCTGCAAGGACAGACATCTATGAGACTTCTTTCTTCGCGGTTACCACACCCCTGCTTTCAAAACCGGATCCCGAGGAGATTTTGATACTGAGTAAGAAAGCTTAATCCTCCGGTGCGCCTGGCCCAAATGGCCTTTCTATAAATCTATTTTAAAAAGATCCACATGTCTGGTCTGTCATTCTAAGTATCCTTTTCACAAGTATCATTGACACAGCAACGATTCCTGCTTCTTGGGGCTTGTCGCATATCATTCCTATCTACAAGAGAGGTGAGAGATCAGACCCGCTGAATTACAGACCTATCGCTCTACTAGATGTCGAATTCCACATATATTCTTGGTCCTGAGGAAGGCGGCCATTACACCATTGCTCCAAAAGATAGAACACCCCAGTGTCATCATCCAGACACGCATGAGTGGTGCGCTGTTCTGGACTAACCGGCGCTATACGTAGACCCCGAGTTGATTCAACAGACATTGAGACCTATCAAATAGCAGCATCTTAAAATATTTTGTTCACATTAGTTACTTCCTTATTGAACTTTAAGTTGTTTAACCAATAGGACAATCTCCCAACCTCATATGCATGATTTATATAGACACAATGAGAGACTGGCTGTTCACAGACTAGGTCCTGGTCAGAATCTACTGTATGATTCATGCAGTCTCTTTGTAATTTGTCTTTGGATTTGTCACAATATTGTTTTATTTTGGATATCAGTCGTATTTGCTTTGAATTTCCAAATCTCTTTTCTTCCAGTCTTTCTAAATCTTGATTTTGACTTTAGTTTTTTTGTGCATTTATTATTGTTGTATATGTGATGTATATTTAGTAATTGTTATACCTGTGAAAAAGAATTTAAATATGTGAAATTTACACAAATGCTAAGCATTCAGCACAGTGTGTTCTAGTTCCTGTATCTCTTGGAGCTGACACAAGGACATACTACTACATGTTATAAATGAACACCGGGTGCTGGCCCTCCTTACTGAAGAGAGTCATCACAAGGACACCTCACTAGGTGCTGGTTATACACACCTCTTGAAAGGGGATCCGTTCCCAGTAGCCATCCTATGAGACAGCCTACAGTGACTTTTTCCACTGTTAAAGCACACAGTTCTTCCTGTTGGGACACTCCTTCCCGTATGACTACCAGCTCTACATCCCGGTCCCCGACAGAGTAGGGATACACCCTCCAGTCTTACAGAGTTTCTTTTTCCTGCAGCACTAATTACCCTTAAGTTCGGCACACTTAAACCCTCCTGGATTGCTTACGCAGACAATTTCTTACTATATGATCAAGCTAAGATCGGTATGCGCAGGCTTCTATTAGCATTCACAAACTATGCAAAGGAGAATGCTCTAACAATCAACCCACAAAATACCAAAATGATGGTTCTCTCTAAGGCTAGAAAAGCCAATTCGGGTAAATGGCTGTTGCAGTGATTCCTAACTTGACATATCTAGGCTTCCACTTATCGTCAAGACCGAGTTTCGCAGCCATAAAGGCTTCAGTAATCTGTAAGGCAAAAAACATGACCAATCAAACTTTCTTTCATCGGAGGCCACCAGGGGGCGCACAGGCAATGGCTGCCTGATCGCATCGCTCCCGCCGGACCCGGTCTGTCAGAGGGTATTGAGCCCCCCCCTGAGCCCCCCCCGGAGCCCCACCCGCACCTACCAGCCGATTGACCCCCCGGGCACCCCCGCAGCAAAAAACGGAGTCTGCGGACCCCGGGAAGCCCGAGAACGAGCCCCGCGTGAGCCGCGGGAAAGCAAGATACGCGGCCCGCCCCGCCGCAGAACCAGCAGGGCAGTGCGGCCTCCGGCGTATCTCCGGACGACACGCGGCAGAGGCGGGCGAAGCGCAAGCCAGAGACCAACGCTGGGAGCGGGGAGCAGAGACGGGACGACGTGGTCCCGGAGCAAACCCCCGTTGGGGTGCTCCGGAGCCCCTCTCGCGCCCGCGGGCCCGGCCACTGCTGAGGACGGACCCCTCCTCCCCCGCCGAAGCCGAAGCGGAAGATCCACAGGCGGCGGGAGCGGGCCCCCACGGAGAGGCTGTGGATTCGTGCCGGGGAGCGGAGGTGAGGGGGCGCGCTCGTGCACCGGCCCCCCCCTCCCGCCACCGGCTGCTGCCTGGGTGAGTGGCCCCCGCCGAGGGACGGTGGGGCGAGTGCCCGCCCTGAAGGATCCCCCCCCCACAGTGTAAAGGGGACAGGGGGACAGGAGCTGCAACCCAACCCCCCGTTGAGGGTCCCACGGCTCGGGTCCCTCGGGGGCGACCGCGCCCACGACCACCCGGGGGTGGGGGAAAGGGGAGAGGAGGGGGAAAAAAAAAAAAAAAAAAAGAAGAAGAAAGGACGGGCCCCAGCTGGCCACAGTGAAATAGGGTGTGAGGCCCCCGCCGGGCGACGGTGGGGCGTGTGCCCGCCCTCAGTGAGGCGAAGCTTGATCCCCGAGGCGCGGGGCCCATCTCACGGAAGCGCCTGCGGCCCGGGCCGGGGAGGCCTCCCCTCCCCCCCCCGCAGGGACCCCCTGCCCTCGGGTCATACACCGAATGAGCTGGAGAGAGACTTTGCAGGGGTACCGCTTTCAAGAAGCCAAGAGGGGCAACAACGGTTTGGGCCTCAAAAGAACCATGGCCCAGTCGGAGGATGCGGCTCCCCCCCCGTCAGCTATGGAGAGGGGCTTCGCCTCGATCCTGCAAGAAATCAGGGACATGCGCTCTGACATAGCCCAAAAACTCGAGAAAATGGACCAGAGGGTGGAAAAGGTCGAAGACAGATTACTCCAGGTTGAGACCAATCAATCCTCATCAGTGACCCAAGATATACAATTTAGGGTGAGGCTGGAGGCCCTGGAAAAGAGAGAAGAGGAGAGAGCCCGACAGATGGACGATTTTGAGAATAGGGAGAGAAGGAATAACCTTAGACTCTTCGGGGTGCCGGAGTTGGAAGGAGAGACAGAGAGGGATGTCATCAGAGCAGTGCGGGACATCATCACCCTCCTATTCGCCGAAGAGATGACCACGGAACCTACGTTCGACAGGGTGCATAGGGCGGGGGGCAGACCGGGGGGCCCCCGGTCGATACTGGTCAGGTTCCACTACTATTCGGAAAAAACAAAGGTGCTGGAGGAAGCCAGGAAGGCCAGAAATATCACCTACAACAACGCTCAGGTCTCAATATTCCAAGACCTTTCCGCCTACACGCTTGCCAAGCGGAGAATGTGTCGCCCGCTCACGCAGTTACTCAAGGAGAAGGGAGTGCGATACAGATGGGGCTACCCCTTCTCCCTGACTTTCGAATACATGGGCCAAAGAACTACCCTGGTTACTGAAGAGGACATCCGGGGAGCCCTGCTGGAATATGCAACGGACACGAATGACCGGAGGGGCCCGTCGGGGCCAGAAAGGGCAGGACCTAGTGGACCCGGCCCGTCAGGGGAAAGGAGGAGGCGAACCGGCGCACGAAAGTTCAGGAAAATGAATACGCCATCACCGGCTAAAGACGGGGAGAGGAGAGACCCGGAGGACTAGGATAGGGACCGCTGCACGCAGGTTGGGACAGCTCAGTCAGGAGCATGTGGGTGTACCGATTCATACGCCCCGACGAACAGCAAGTATACGGGATGTATTGAGGGGGTGGGGCCCTGAGGGGCTAGGGGGGCTCAGGAGGAACAGCTTCCAAAACGATCGGCCCGGCCAGGGGAGCGGGCTGGTGGTTCGGCCAAAAGCCAGATATGGCGGGACAACTTGGCTGGACGCCGGGGAGGGGGGAGGGGGTCAACGCGGGAGTTGGGGGGTTTCAGTTTGGGGGGGGTCCGGGGGGCAGTTGGGGAATAGTTACAGGCCCTCCGGAAGGGGGGGTGCAAAGGATCCAACCATGGGAGTATCCAAACAAAGGTGGTGTAGGTGAGCCGACGCGGAGAGCGGAGCCGCTAGATGACGGCTGAGGGTCCGCCGGCCCTGGGGGTGGGCACTCTCAATGTACGGGGCCTGAACACCCCCACGAAGAGGTCCCTGGTCACTAGAGAATTCAGAAGGGCCGGTCTTGATATCCTCTTCCTGCAAGAGACTCACTGGGCAAGAGGAAAGGAACCCAAGATAAGGGGGGGAGGTATAGGAGAGGTGTTCTGCGCGTCCCACAGGTCCAAGAAGAGGGGGGTGGCCATCCTTCTGGGGAGAAACGTGGGCTTTATAAAAGAGGAAATAGTTAAAGACCCGGAAGGCCGGTACCTGCTGGTGCGGGGATCCCTACAGGGCTCGCCGCTCACCCTGGTGGGGCTTTACGGTCCCAATGAGGGCCAGGCCCAGTTTTGGGAGCGAGTGGCGGAGAAACTCAAGCTCTTTGTCCGGGGGGGGTTGGTAGTGGGAGGTGATTTCAACATGGTAATCGACCCCGACTCAGACAGAAGGCGTGTTGGCCCTCAGCTCTCCAGGCCCACGGATGTCCACATGGCCCGGTCCTTCCGGAAGGTTAACGCAGAGTTGGGCTTGGTGGACACACTCCCCTCCCCCGGAACGGGTACTCCTTCCTACACATATTATTCGTCCACCCACTCGTCCTTTTCTAGAATTGACTACATCCTGGTGGACGAGTCCCTGCACTCGTATGTCTCGGGCCACAAAGTTGACCCCGTCCCCTGGTCGGACCACGACCTGGTTCGAACCACCATTGCAAGGGGCTGGCTAAGCGACCGCAGAGGGAGATGGAGATGTAACGATTCCCTGCTGAAAGATGAGGTCCATGCCCAGGAGGTGCTAGAGGCTATTACGGAATTCTTTGAATTTAATGATAATGGCGAGGTGGGCCCACACACCCTATGGGACGCCTTCAAGGCCACAATAAGGGGCTTTCTCATTAAAATGAGCGCTCAGGCCAAAAGAGTGAGGGAAGCCCAGGAGAAGGCCCTGAGGGGAAAAATTGCCCAACTACAACCGATGGGGCCCCGAGCGGCCCCCTTGGATCATGGTCGGCTCGAATCACTAGCCGACTATCGGCTCCAGCTGCGAGACCTCCTCTTACACAAAACGGAGCGAAGCCTCCAATGGGTCAAGCAGAAGTATTACGAAAAGGGGGACAAAGCGGACAGAATCCTAGCCTGGAAACTGAGGGAGGTCCAGAGGGATAGAATGGTAAAGGCAGTGAGGAGTGAGGAGGGGACCATGGGCCATGACACTCCCCACATAGGAGAGGCCTTCCGGAGATACTATGAAAAACTCTATACCTCGGAATGTGACGGGCGGGACGAGGAGATAGAAGGGTTCCTCAACTCGGTCCAGATACCGGCCCTGTCCGGGGAGATGGCCGAGGGACTGGAAGGGCTGGTGACCGAGGAAGAGGTGGGCAACGCCATTAGCGGGATGAAGGCGGGGACCTCCCCCGGGGAAGATGGCTTCACAGTGTCCTTCTATAAACGGTACCGCTCTACTCTGGCCCCTCACTTAGCAAAGGTTTTCAATGCAGTATTAGAGGGGGGACCCTCCCGGACTCCATGATGGAGGCCATAATTGTAGTCCTTCCCAAGGAAGGTAAGGACCCCACTGATTGTTCCTCATATCGCCCTATATCTCTACTAAACATTGATGTCAAGGTCCTTGCCAAAATCATTGGGAAACGGATGGAGAAGATTCTGCCGACACTGATCCATGGAGACCAGGTGGGGTTTGTAAGGGGTAGGCAGGGCTCAGACAACATCCGTAAAACTATAAACCTGATCCACCACGCCCAGAACTCCGATCTTGACGCGAGCCTCCTCTCTCTGGACTCGGAGAAAGCGTTCGACCGGGTCGAATGGCGATATATGGAGCTACTCCTCCAGAGAATGGGATTTGGTGCTCATATCAGGGGCTGGGTGACGGCTCTTTACAGAGCTCCGAAGGCCAGGGTACAAGTGAACGGCAGATTGTCGGACCCCTTCTTCCTCTCACGGGGCACGAGACAGGGGTGTCCACTGTCCCCCCTGTTGTATATTCTAACGATGGAACCTTTGGCCATAGCGGTGAGGTCGCACCCGGAGATCAGAGGGATAATGAGAGGGGAGGTGGAATTTAAGCTCTCCCTGTTCGCCGATGACATCCTGGCGTACCTGGTGGACCCCGGAGCCTCCCTCCCCCCCCTCCTGTCCCTGGTGAACGCATTTGGGCACTTCTCGGGGCTAAAAATTAACGCTTCCAAATCGGTCCTTCTCCCCATGCGGGTAAACGACCCGGCTCTGGACCCCGTGGGAACTTTTCACGGCATCACAGTGGGCAGGGCTTCTGTTCGCTACCTGGGAGTCCTCCTCACCAGAGACTTATCCCAACTGTCCCCCGCTAACTATGACCCGGCCCTGGCTAGCATTACCAGGGACCTCAGGAGGTGGAGCTCCATGATCTTGTCTTGGTACGGCCGCATGACGGCAGTAAAGATGAACGTGCTGCCGCGCCTGTTGTATCTCTTTACCTCTCTCCCATCCAACATTCCCGACCACCTCATGAGGACACTACAGAATGCGGTCCGAGAGTTTATCTGGCAGGGTAGGACCCCGAGGACTGCGAGGGCGGTCTTGACCTTGCCGAGGGAGGAGGGAGGGTTCGGCTTGCCTGACTTCCAGCTCTATTTCCGAGCCGCCCAGTTGCGAGTCCTCCTGGAGCACATGAGGGAGGGGATGGGCACCTACTGGTCTTACCTGGAGGACATGGACGCTCACCCCCTCAAGGTACGCGATCTTCTCTGGGCACCACACAAGTTCATCCCAAACAGATTGAAATCCCATCCCACCCTGGGTGTCCTTTGGGCAGTCTGGAGGGAGGGCCCCCAGACGGCGCACCTAACGACGTGGCCATCCCCAATGTCCTCTCTCTGGGGACACCCGTTCAGATTGGGTAGCAGAGGTTTTTCCAAGGCACAGGCATGGTCTGACTCGGGGCTGGAGTGGGTGGGACAGCTGTTCCGGGAGGGGGAATTCCTGCCCTATGAGGACCTAAGGGACGCCATTGGGCGGGGGTCTCTTTCTGTGTTTGAGTATCTGCGCTTGAAGGGAATCCTCGGCGACCCATCATGGGGAGAGAACTTGAGGAGGCAGTTGACCCCCTTCGAGAAGTTCCTTGATATGGCGACCTCTAGAAAGGGAGCCGTCTCCGGAATGTATAGAATCCTCAATACTGTGAACTTGGTAGAACGGAGGGGCTTTCGCTCATATTGGAATGATCTCGCAGGGGAGGTGATTTCGGAAGACGCTTGGGCAAGGATCTTCAAAATTGCTTTTCACGGTAATTTGTACACGGCAGATATGGAACATAACTTTAAGATTCTGCAGGGATGGCACAGGGACCCTGTGAAATTGTCTAAAATGTTTACGGCGGTCTCCCCCGATTGCCCGAGGGGCTGCGGCCAGAGGGGCTCACGAGGCCACATGTGGTGGCACTGCCCGAAAGTGCAGGCATACTGGGCAGAGGTGAGGGGCTGGATGGCTGAGGTCACAGAGGAACTGCTTCCCCAGGACCCCCTGGTGGTGCTGTTGGGCCTCCCGCCAGAGACCTCGGACCTCTACAGGTACCCCAGAATGTGGGAAACGATGCTACGGGCGGGGAGAGTGGCATTGGCACAGAAATGGAAGAGCCCGGAGACCCCGTCCAAGGCTGACTGGCTAAAGAAATTGAAAAACTTGTTTCTAATGGACAAACTAACGGCCATGGTGAACAACGATTCTGGGTCATTCCTTGAAAATTGGCAGGGGGTAAGGGAGGCCTGGGGATGGGATGTGCACTGAGGCCTGAGGGGGGGGGCCGAGCGGGGCTCGGGGGGACTAGGCCGAAAGACTGTACTATAAAGTACCAGGGACCCCATGGATGGAATGGGCGCCCACGGCCCGGGGACATTTGGTCGGCCGTCAGCCACCAGAGAATGCCGACGCTCACACTCACTACCAAAGTAATGGACGCAAAAGAAAAGTCCAAATCTCCCGATGTCATGGTTCGAGTTGGTAAAACGAGGGGTGGGGGGAGGGGGGTTTGAAGGGGGGGGCGGTTGGGTGGGTGGGGGGGGGAGTTTGCTGGGCAAGTGCACAGTGAACAACTGCTGATTACAAATATTGCCTGCTTGTTATACTCTTTAAAATGCCAATAAAACTAAAGTTTTAAAAAAAACTTTCTTTCATCGACAGAACATTTGGAACGCACTCTTTCAAAGCAACCCTAACATTTGATATGGGGAAGGTAATTCCAAATGCGATGGACATTTCCAAATTGGATGGAATTATGGCCCACCAAATCCCAATTTTGGTTAGGCACCCTAGAAGGGAAAATGTGGAGACAGATTTTGCATGTCCCTAATGCAGTTCCAACCGACACCTTATGATTCAAACTGGGTTTTGTTCCATAAAAAGCCCATCTTCGGTGGCAGATGCTACTCCTTACTCCTATGCAATCGCAAGAGTTCAGGTAGGACGGGGGTGGGGGAATAGAGGAAGTGGAGGCTGGCTGTTGCATTCCCTCTGCACAATAGTCCAGTGCTTCATGTAGAGGCTCCGGTTCAGTTAGAAGGAACAACTTACCAGGGTGCAACTCAAGGAGTCACAGGAGTCGCTGCTACTGGCACTGGTTTCCCAAAGTAATCTCTGTACTGCAGCATGTCGACCGCGCCACATCAGTTTCTCCTGGACTGACCTGCAGCGTTCACAGCTTCTCTCCACCCAGCACTATTTGATACCGTGCTCCAAGTTGTTGGATTTCCAGCACAAGAAGCAGAAGTCTCGGCCCTGGAAGGCTTCGACCACAGTAGCACGTATAGGCCTGCCGAAACGTGTTTCTCCTTGCGCTTTGCTCCCCTCCCTTCTGGAAGCACTTTGGGAACAAATCTTTGATATTTCATACACGTTGGCAGTTAATTATATGGCAAAATAACCATATGACATAAGTTGATTGTGAATAATTTCACTCTGTCTAAACCAGGGTAATTTTTTACACACCCTGGTGATATTCAGCCCACAGGTACAATTGCTTTCCTGTTGGGCTTCTGTTCTTTCATTAATTGTTTTTTTGCATAATATCCTATTTCATTTCTCTGACGAAATTATAATGTACACATGATGAATGTTATGCTTTATGTTTCTGTTTCATTTTTTTGCTATGTCTTTTAAACCAGTGTAAAAAGCGTTCTGAAATTCTTAAAAAATATGTGTTTTTGTATAATACATTTATTTTCGTGTACTCCTAGGATTTTCCTTTGGTTTTGTTGTTCCTGTGACTTTCTTTGAAAGCACACACCTTATAATAATATGGAGATTTAACTGAAATTATTGACAGAATTTAGGACTGTCATCGGCGTGGGTTCCTTTCTTAGGTTCTTTGTTTTGAATGTTTATACTACCCCTGCCCACGCATGCACACTGGGGCACACCTATGGTTTGTATTTATTAATCCTTACTCCTATACCATAAAATTCTTACACCTGTTCTAGGTTCTCTCTATGCAGAAGCTCATGACGTTTGCCAACTCCATACCGTATCCCGCCCGTCCGGCTTTTTGCAGAAATTGCAATACAATACTTGCTGATTTAGTTCTAGACACAGCAACTTCAAAAACTACACCAATAAAAGTTAAAATTGCTCTATTTAATCAGGACTGGCTTGAAACAAGTGATGCACTGCATGGTTTTGTATCGATGCAACATCTGTTACACATACACAAACATAGAGACTCGGTTACCCCCTTCATCTTGATTTTTCCAAAATGATATTACCGCACAATGATACTTTACTTACGCTGGAACTTATTCAATACTGTGGAGATCTTGTTCAGGAGGGGCTTCCGATCTCACAGATTTCGCTTGTCGATACTGAAACGATCCCAAAATCACAGAGAACATCAAACATCTGTTCATGGATTGTCCTGGCTTACATTTTGAACAGGTTTTTTATTTCAATAAAATTGTGGGCGCAAGTAAAAACTTCTATCTGATCGAACTGTGGAAACAACTATTGAATCCAGCATCTTTAGCTGAAGCAGTGGCAGTCACTGCATTTATAGAACAGTCATAAAACCTTTTCTCTTTTAATTATTCAGAAACATTTAATTTGTTTCCTATAATGTATATCATTTTCAAACAATGTTGTTAAGTGTCCTTCTTTTTATCTCTGATTGTAATAAATAATGTTCTTTTTGAGTTTAAAATGTAATTCACATTTATTTATTTTATTTTTTATTTTCATGCTTGTTTGTGCATCTTTTTGTAAAGGTTTTTATAAACCACATACACATAAAAAAATAAATTAAAAAAGATTAGCCTTGTGTCACATCTAGATAGAAGTTGTGAAGATTAACCTCCCCTCACATCTGGATAGAATTATGGAGATTAGCCTTGCATCACATCTAGATAGAATTGTTGAGATCAACCTTGGGGCCTATCTAGATGGCACTGTGAAGATTAACCTTGTACCACTTAGAGAGAGAATTGTGAAGGTTAGCATGTGTCACATCTAAACAGTGATGCCAATAACCAACCCATACTAATAAAAAAACTCACCCCTCTGCACATACTTCTCAAACTGTGAACTAAACACAACCATACCTCTACAGCACAACAAACTGCACGCACTTCACTACACAGCAACAAAAAAACAAACCACACATAGCCTCGCACAACAGCACATGACGGCTACCAACTGAAAAACACACATAGGCTCAGAGAACGTCATAAACCGAACTGATGCTGCCAACAGCACAAGGCATAAAAATAGCAGTGACATGTAGCAATTTGCTATTCAATTCTGTAGATTTGCTAATTAAATTGGCACTTGTGTAGCAACGCTAGCTATTTTAGTAACTCTGTTCAATGAAAGCACAGCTCACCCTGCATCCCTCTCTTGCCTTCAGGGCTCTCTCCAACCTCTTTCCACTTCACTGAAAGTTCAAAAAGAGGGTGGGGGGAGAGAGAGAAGCAGTAATCCTCTCCTCCACTATTATGTGCCGACGCCCTGTGTGGGAGTGCTAAGCAAGACTTGTTTTTTCTTTTTAAAATAATTGCAAACAAGGAATAATCAGGATAATACTTTTATTAAGCTAACTAACTTCTTGTCTGCCAAAAACCAGTATGTATTCACATTATTTTTTTTTAAGTCATTCAATTCCATTTCTAAAACTGTCATTTGTTACATAATACATAATTACAGTATTGCTACTATAAAACACTGTATTTTCTCCATGTTTTACAGTAAAGTATAGCTTAGTGTATCGAAAACTCAGTGTCAACTATATTTCATTTTGTCCCGTAGAACTGCATCACCCAACAGGCCTGGCGGTGGAGAGAGCGAGCAACCCAACCGGGAGAGAACTGGCGAAGAACTGCCGCGCTACACTCACATCCAACCCCAACGTTACCTACAGCAAGACCAGGGAATGGTCTACATACAAAACCGGCGATCTAGAAGCTCAAACCGACCAGGAGCCAGAAATTAACATCTCTGCACCTCCTAGCAAGGGAATGCTTTCAATGTACAGCAGCTCAGTGTGCCGGTGTGTCACAGCCGTCGTGCAGTAACACAGTTCACCAAGCCTTGAAAGCAGTGGCGCAGTCACATCTGTATGCCTGTTACAACAGAAGAAATCCAAGAGACAAAAGAGAATTGTTATCATATAGCAGCAATGCCTAATACAATTGGGTCCCTCGACTGTACGCACATCGGCATCAAAGCCCCGTCTGTAAATCCACAGGTGTTTGTGAACCGTAAGGGCAGGTTTTCAATAAATGCCCAATTTATTACAGATGCAAAGTGTCTTATACGAAATGCAACTGTGACTATGCCAGGATCTGCACATGACTCATTTATTTTGGATTCCTTTTCCGTGCGCACTCTTCTGGAAAGAGGTGACTATGGAAATGCGTGGCTTCTTGGTAAGAGTTCATGGCAGAAAACGTTCACTGGCCGCCGGCCGGGAGCAATTGCGGAGTGGCAATTAAGTAGTGTCATGGAGGAAATGGTTGTGTAAAAGGATTGACATGCTTTTTATGTCTGGCTGCTAGTGGGGAAGCTGACCTGTGCTGCATGTGTTTTTTGTGCTTGTGTGCAATGGCGGAGAACACAGCGACGTGCGTGTAACCCCTAGAAGGCAGTTCATTTCATCCAGCTGTATGTGACAAATGTCCTACCTGTGTATTAAAGGGAGGAAGGTATGGTGTGGGGCAGGCTGAGGCTGCTGTGCCTCTCTGTGTGCCGACGAAGGCATAGGCAATGAATTGCTGCTGTGGCTTTGCATGTGTACTTTATGTGCAGAAGATGGGGCAGGCTCAGAACCATGGGGCTGTCCACAAGAAAGGTTTAAAATCTGACTTTCCATTGGAAAGGGAGGCCTGTCTGGGGAAGGACGATGGGAACCTTGCACGGTAGTATTGAGATTAAGGGAGAGTGTGAATGGGCTAATTAACCTTGGCAGGTAGAAAATGTGGGACGGAAGGCCCCTGTGTTATGCGTGGGTGCCAGTGAACATTGGTATATGGAGTGAAACATGCCCAGGGGCACTGCTTGCAGGGTGCCTATGTGAATATGTTGCACACTCCCAAAGAGCTGTTGGTGTAATTGTAGATAGCAGCTATGTTGTGGAGTAGCTCTCTGTGTATTGAAGTACATTGTGTGTGTAGCTGCTACTCCTCTGGCAGCAATTGTGTAAATGATTGTGGCAGTACGAAGATTGTGTGTGAGAGCACATACTGATTAGGTGAAAGGAAGGGTTTATTATGTTGTGGAGCGTGGTGCTTATTTCCATTTTCTTACACAAGGCTGGTTAGTGTGACACTGACAGTGCTTGGGATAACTGATATCGAAGAAACACACCTATGTGGCAGGTACTCTGTGCCTTTATGACGTAAAGCATTAGGCCACACATGTACAACAGTGAAAGCGAAAGGGGTAAGAAGTAGGGGGCAAAGGCTTACGTTTGCATGTACTGTGTCAGTTAAAATTGCAGACCTTTGTCTGCCATCTCCTCGCTGATCACTTGCAGGAAATGGTGACTAGTTAATTGTGGATAATGAAGATCTGATTGTTCCTCCTGCTTATGACATCTAACTGTGGAGCCCTGTGTCAAGGGTCTGTACACTTGGCTTCTGCAATACAGTATTGGTCGACCATTGAGGTGTTGCATGTGGGTTAGAGCAAGTAAAACCACAAGTGACTTACATAGCATGCATGGTGTGTTTCTGGTGCACTATTTGCATGGGGTTTTCCTGGATAAATACTGGTTCTGCAGGTAGAAAACTGTAAGGCTTCATGGCATACACTAGTTGAGGTGGGGTAACATGACGCCCACTGGTGAATTCCCGTGTTATTAGGATATGTAGGGCTTACAAATTGTCTGCCTCTGTTTTCAAATGTGCACTCCCTTTTTCTGCTTCCCTAAGTTTGTCCTTTCTCGTAAGACTGTAAAGTGCTGCGTTGCTTGTACACCTAGGACCATGGTCAATAAGAAGTACAATAATAGTAATGTGCCTGTGAAGCAGGAAGGAATGAAGAAGCAATCAGGAAAGTGGTCATTGGTCTGGGTACATGTGCTGCAGTTAAAATCCATACACAGTGTTAAGTTCCAGCCCTCGGCGTGCGCGCGCGGGGGCTGGCGTTGCTGTACTAGGCTGCACGGCTTGTGGCGCAGCTCCAGCGGGAGCATCAATGAAGCACACGCACAAGTGTGGATGGTCTGCCCCGGAACTGCCTCCCGAGCGCGGGGGCGGGGCTTTTATTAGGCACGCCCTGCGTCACCACGTAGCGGGACGCAGGGCGGAACATAACATTCCTCCTTTATTATAAAACAAACAAACATAACAATAACTTGCATCAACTGTGAGTTCAACATCGGTTCACGCTCTTAACCAATAGCTGCCCGGCCATTAATGTTCGTGGTCCAGGTGCCTCAAACTACCACACATAGTCATTCAACTTGGCCGGCGGTCTCGTGGCAGATCTCAGATGGTATTGCCCTTCTCGGGGCCTGCCCCCCCCCCGGCTCCTGATCTGGCTCACCTTCACTGGTCAGGTCCTCGAGGCCGGAGGCCTCCAGCTGTTCCCAGGTTCCATCCATCGCTCCTGTCTCATCCGGGATGGACCTAGGCTCTTCTTCGCTGGGCTGAGCGTCCTCGTCTTCCAGGTGGCACTCACTGTCAGTCCACAGGTTGCGAGGCACCGCCTTGAACCACGACGAGTTCCTCGTCACTTGACGGTGTCCTCGGGTCACAGTCACCATGGTTCCGTGCCGATCGCTGACGGTCCATGGCAGTTCCTTGTATCTGGTGTTGAGTTTTGACTTGGTGGGGTTGCATAGCATGACGACTTGGTCCCCCACATGATGATTGGACGGCCTCGCTCTCCTCTTGTCACTCATGTGGGCGTTGGCACTCCTTCTCCTCATTTCCGTGCGTCCTTCATTGACCTCGTCCGGGGTCCTGCTTGGATGGTGCGGAATCGAGGATCTGATGACGGTGCCGAACATGAGGTCCGCCGGCGGTATGCCGGTTGTGCTGTGGGGGGTAACCCGATAGTTCCGGAGGAACCAGTAGAGGTCAACCTTCCATGGGCTGGCGTTCGCCTTGGATACCCTTAGCACCTTGTTAATGGTTCTCATGAAGCGTTCTGCGTCCCCATTGGCCTGGGGCCATCTCGGCATGATGTGATGATACTTTATATTAAGGTCCTGCAGATAGTTTTTGAATTCCTCCCCGGTGAACGGTGGCCCATTGTCACTTTTGATGGAGGTTGGTAGTCCGTGAGTTGCGAACATTTTCTTTATGACCACTTCCGCTGCTGTGGATTCGACTATTTCAACTTCCGGATATCGGGAGTGGTCATCAACCGCCACCAAAAGGTGGAGGCCTTCTCGTAGCTTGTAGAAGTCAATGCTGATGGCCTCCCACCGAGAGCGGCTGCGTTCCGCCAATAGAATTGGTTCTGGTTCTGGCGGGGCCCCCGTTATCTGACAGGCTAGGCACGTGCTAATGAGTGTCTCGACCCGTTCCTCGATCTGGGGAAACCATACCCTGTGCCTTATGCAGGCTTTTGTCCTTGCCAGTCCTTGGTGTCCTGTCTTGTATTCTGAGAGGGATTACGATGCGGTTTCCTCTTAGTATCAATCCGCCTTCTGTGATCGACAAGTCTTGCCGGACGGTAAACATGCCGGACAGAAACCCTTTTGCTTCCGCTGTTCTGTTGTGTGTGTGTCTCATGAAGGTTTTCCAGTCCCCTGAGATAATGGCATCTTTCACTAAGTTGCAACAAGGATCCATGTTAGTTTCTGCCTCGATGTCTTCGATGCTCACCGCCTTTGGTCTCATTGCGCGAACCACTTGGCATATATGTTCCTCCGTCTCTTCGGCCACTTGGATCTCTTGTTGGGTTGCCGCTCGCGGATGCCTCGAGAGAATATCCGCGGGGTTTCCACTGCCTGGTTGGTAGATGAGATCAAAGTCGTATTGCTGAAGATGTAGTAGCCATTTGGTGATCCGTGCCGGGGGGTGTGACGACGTTCCCATGAAGATGGGTAGTAGGGGTTTGTGGTCAGTGACTGCTGTGAACCGCTGCCCATATAAGTAACGATGAAAATGCCTGCACCCCCACAGCACGGCGATGGCCTCTTTCTCAATGTGGGAGTACCTCTGTTCGGTTTCCGTGAGGGCTTTCGAGGCGTAGGCTATCGGTCTTTTCTCCCCTTCCTTCGTCACCTGCATTAGGATGGCTCCGAGCCCAACGGGGCTTGCATCCACGAACAGTTCTGTGGGCAGCTCGGTGTTGTAATACGCCATTTTGGTGTCGACGGACAGGGATTCTTTGATGCTTTCAAACGAGTCTTGGCACTTCTGCCCCCAGTCCCACTTGATGTTTGCTTTCGTCAGTTCCCGTAGTGGCTCAGATAGGGTGGCCAGGTTTCGGATGAACCTCCCGCAGTAGGTAGCCATACCTAGGAAACTGCGTACCTCTGTGGGGGTCATCGGTGGGCTTGCCGCCTGAATGTCTGCGACCTTCTGGGGATCAGGGGAGATGCCCGTGCTGCCAAACTTGTAACCAAAGAAAGTGATTTCCGATCTGAGGAACTCGCACTTCTCCCTGTGTATGGTCAGTCCAGCTTCTTGTAGTCTGCCCAGTAGGGTATGAAGCCTCTTGATGTGCTCCTTCTTGTCGGGGGCGTGAATCAGAATGTCGTCGCTCACGATGAGGACCCCAGGGATGCCCCTGATGACCTCTTGGATAGTTTGCTGAAATACCTCAGCAGCGGACGAAATCCCGAAACTCAGGCGTTTGTATCTCCTCAACCCCAAATGCGTCGAGAATGTTGTGATGTAGCGCAAGTCTCTGTGGAGTTTGAGTTAGTGATACCCCGCCTTCAAGTCAACTTTCGAGAATACACAAGACCCTGTGATCGTTGGGGTGATGTGGCGTTCTCGTTTGATGGCAGTGTTAGGGAGACGCATATCAATACAAATCTGGACTTTTCCGGGCTGTTTAGGCTTTCGCGTGACGACCATAGGGGAGACCCATGGTCTGGGCCCTGTGACCGCCTCTATGATGCCAGCTTCCTCCAGAGCCTTGAGTTCCTGCTCCACTTGTTCTCTCATGTGGAAAGGTGTCCTCCGATGCCTTACGGCTTTCGGCTGTACTGTTTCGTCAATGTGTAGCCTGATGGTTTTGCCCTTCAAGCAGCCTATTCCATCTTGCAACTTGGGGTATTGACTCAACATTTTCTCCACCTCCTCGGCTTCATCGACATGGCAGATGAATTTGACCACTCCCAGATCTTCTGCTGCCTCCCCACTCAGGTGGCTTTCAATTCCTGCCTTCACGACATAGACTTTCGACCATAGTCTGTTTTCGCCGTGCTCCAGCGTAGTGCGGAACCTGCCCATGACTGGTAGGGGCTTCCGGCTGCCGTATGCATACAACAGCTTGTCTGTGCTTTTCAGGTCTGGTTGAGGCTTTAGAGTCTGGAATATGCTTGTGGGCATAACATTCACCGAGGCGCCTGTGTCAATGGTCATGAGAATGCGCTGGTTTTGGACGGTGACCATGCACTTGCGCCTTCGGACAGATTTTCTTTGTGTTTCTTGACATTGGCTTAATGCAGACACCAGGTATATCTTTCTTCCTTTCCTCTCGTTATCCTTACCGGAATCCTGCTGCCCTGTCGAGACATCATCCCCTTCTTCCTCCGTGGAAGAGTTGGCCACTGCGACCCTCCTTGCACTGGCTTGCTTCTTTTTCTTGGTCGCGTTCTTTTCTGAAAAGTTCTGTGGGGGCTGCGCGGAGGTGCCCGATGATCTGCAAACCTTTGCATAATGATCCTTCCTGCCGCAGGCGCCACAGGTGGTGCCTTGCGCAGGACAGTTGCGGCGGCCATGTCGTGGGCCACCACACCAGCCACACTCTGTGGGCCCAGGAATGCGCGGTTGCCACCTGTTCTGGCCATAGCCCCCACTGTATTCATCCCTCGAGGATTGTTTGTTGGTGATCTGGGCCACCATGGCTGTGTTGAGAGCAGGTTGCAATCTGTGTAGTGTGGCCTCCATGTTGGCCGCTCTGGTGTGGGCTAGTTCCCTTTGTCGTCCAAGTTCAAGGATCCGTTGCAGGGGAATACCTCCCTCACTGAGTATCAGGCGCCTTAGTTTTTCTGATTGTATGCCGTTAATAATCTGCCTCCTGATCTCCCTCTCAACATTTGTGAACTCGCAGGACATGGCCAATTTTCTCAACCGAGTGTGGTAGGCATCCAGGGTTTCGTCCGCTGCCTGTACGGTGGTGCAGAAAATGAAAGTCTCATAGTCCGGGTTCAGTTGAGGGAGAAAGTGAGCCGTGAGGGCATCTTTTGCGCTTTGGTATGCATCTTGGCCATCGGCAACATTCAAGGAGTTGAAAATGCGCAGTACCTCATCACCCACACTGAGTAGTAGGTGCGCCTTCATCTTCCTGGCCGATGTTACATCTTTGCACTCCATCGCCATCTCGAATTTCTGGATCCACAGCTGCCAACTGGGTCCACTCGAAGATGGGTCGGTAAAGGGGTCAAAAGGCTGGACCAGTGTCGATGAACCTCCTTGTGTGCGAGGCTGTGGGGACATCAGCGATAGGTTAGCCGCAATTCTGGACAGCGTGGTGGGCCCAGGGGTGGACGTACCGGCCGCCATGTCGACGTGTACCTGGTCAGTGTTGGCGTGAGCTCTTCGGGCGACCACCAGCGCTGTGAAGTTGGGCCTTCCCTGGAAGTGCTGTGGTTTCCAACAACTGTGACGGAAAGTTCAGGTGCTGGTGCTCCCACGTGGTTCTGATGCCACTCGTGTTGGTGCCCTCTAGTGTGGGAGGCCAGATGCCAGATGGCTCCACACTGCCCAGCCGGCAAGTGGAGGGCGAGTGATGATGAGAAGCAAAAAAAAAACTTTTTTTTTTTTTTTTTTGGGGTGGGGTGGGTCACGTGTGCGATCCCCCCCCCCCCCCCCCACCGGGTGTCCAAAAATTTCACCGCGATAGCTGCGGGCCATCTAAGCGCTGTGAACGCCGAGCGCGTGTTGATCTTCGTTCCACCTCGTCGCCATTGTTAAGTTCCAGCCCTCGGCGTGCACGCGCGGGGGCTGGCGTTGCTGTACTAGGCCGCACGGCCTGTGGCGCAGCTCCAGCGGGAGCATCAATGAAGCACACTCACAAGTGTGGATGGTCTGCCCCGGAACTGCCTCCCGAGCGCGGGGGCGGGGCTTTTATTAGGCACGCCCTGCATCACCGCGTAGCGGGACGCAGGGCGGAACATAACACACAGCAGCTGCATCGGCATACCAAGTGAAGGAGAAGTAGTGGACCGAAATGTTCACTTGGTTTAGTTACGAGGGAAGGGGTTGTAAGGTGACCGTGCATTCTTGTTTGGTGAGGGAGAAGGAAAGATATGTGTGAACTGAATGAGAGAGGGAGGGGTGGATTGTGGGAGCAGAAGCGGACAGGGTTGAAAGTAAGCATTGGGGGTTGAACATGTTGCTTTTGGTGCAGTGGCACAGTGTTATGTACAGTGTTCACGTTTCAAAGAGCGCACTTAGCATGTATTGTAGGCTATTTGCCATATTGGAGTGGTATTGATCAGTCATTCCAATGGCTGGGTCATTAGCTGGGAGGATTGTTAGTGTGTGGTTTAGTTTGGGGAAGGTAGTCAGGGTGACGAAGAGGCAAGCAATAACTATAGTGCGAAGATTGAAAGTGTGCAATCCTTTAGCATATGTTGGAAGGCGGTGGGAGTGGAAGTAGCGTGGGGAGTGGTGCATGTCTTGTTTTCATGACGTAAAGAGCATTGAATTTATGTGGTTTTGTGAGTGAAAGGAGTGCACATTTGTGTGACTGGCAGGCTGGAAGACCAGCTTGTAGGGTAAATTGAAATGTAACTTGAGTTTCTTCAACCCTTATGTACTTTACTGCCCTGTTTTCAATGTTCAGCCGGGTATAGGGAAAAGATGAGCTTTGAGGGAAAGAGGACAAACAGTGTCAGACTCTGTAATGTCCTGTGCAGTTGTGCTGTATAACCAGTACTGTTTGACATAACATTTTGGAGGGGGGCGTGGCTAGGATGGCCATGTGAGAGGACGTACTCCGGAGGAGCTCCTGTGATCCTGACATGATCCTTGAAATAGTTGCGTGCACGGAAGCCTGTTAGCGCTGGAAAACAACACCCTTGCTTTTAAAGGCAGGGAGCGTACTCGTTGAAGCTCTGGTGCACGGGCGATGCACTGCTACAAAGTTATAACTGTTTTCATATTACGAGCGCAGGAACGAAAATGCAAAACAAAATGGCGGCGGGAACAAAGGAATCTTCGTGATACCTGGGGACGCTGCCGTGAGCCCAGCCAAAATCTGTGATCGCCGGACGAGCCCTGCCCTGAGACGTGGACTTGAGGGGGCTGGAGCGTTGAGGAGCGGAGAGCACGGGGCGGCTTATACTGGCCGCTCATCAGACCTGCGAGCGGAAGGGAGCGACGGCGACAGCACAACAATTTTAGAGGCGTGCATTGAGTGCTTGCGTATGTATGGCTAACGGCTGGAAGGATTAACGGAGCACAAGCAAAGCGGCGGCGGGCGCCGGGCCTGCAGTGCAGACAGACTGAATGCTGGGGATCCATAGAAGATACATTGTATCTGCGCGCTATACAGAGAAACAAACGCGCTGGGCACATGGGGCTGGCTGCAACAAAATAGCAGTGGCTCCCTTGCCTGGAGAGAAGGAGAGAGCGGCAGGAGAAGCACACATGACTGCTGGGGATAAGACTTTACACAGGAGTGGTGTATGAGGTAGATCAAAGGGGCTGTCAGCAGCCCAACATAGATGCCCCACACGACCAACAACATTGTAAGCTGGGCTGCCCGTGGATAGTGTGGTGGCCAGTGCTGTGGGGCATGCCAGCAAACAGGAGATAAGGCACGCTCTGGGGGGTTGCCCCCAAAGAGCAACGGATGCCCGCAGACCACAACCCCCAAGGGCCTAAAGACGTATTAATGCATATATGAGGCCCTGGGAGAGGCAGGGGGGTGCGAGGGGACACCCACAGCACACGTGCCGGCGGCGGCAAATGGTGAAGTCAGGAAGAGACTCAGCGCATGCACCCTGGCCTGCGAACTCTGAGGATGGTGGGACCTCATTGTGAGCCACAGTCGGAAGACAGCAGAGGTTGACCAGGGACATTTATTAGTCCCCAGATACATTGTGAGGCGGCCTCCTCAGCTAAGGAGTGTGTGGACAACACCTTGGGCTGGACTGTCGTTTGGATGGCCCCAGGGCCGACAGAGCCGTGGTGAGGGAGCGCTGGGCCAATGGGTGCACATGATTACTGGCCACTGAGGGATTGTTGCGGAGACCGGCGGTGCTACACTGCGTGAGCGCAGGTACGTGGGTGGACACGGCCCATTCAAGGTGAAGGGCGAGCAATAAGGACCCACCTGAACACAGCTGTATCGGCCCCTGCAACGCCAAGAGTAGTCTGGCACCACGTGGACTTCCTGCACGCGGGGTGGTGCTGCTAGCTTGGGCCCGGACTGCACTGCAAGATGTCTTCCGAAATTGTCAGGCCCAGGAACAAGCAGTCCACGCTGGAGACCTATGCTAAGTCGCCCCCGGGCGCAGAGGAGGGCAAAAGTAAAGGCACTAGTACGACAGTAGCTGAGACACCGGGCACGATCCAGGAAGTGCTGGCAGCGATAGCAGACCTGAAAGTTGTCTGGGAGACTAAACTGGGCCTGGCAATGAACGAATTGAAAGTGGGCCTGGACCTAAAAATTGGTGCGGTCCAGGAGGAAGTTAATTTGCGGAGACAGGACATGCTCACGATTGCAGAGCGCACCGGAAACTTGGAAAAGGAAATGGCCCCGAACACAGCGGCGTGCGCCGCCCATGGATCGGAGCTCCATGCCCTTGTGCAGTGGGTGGGCAACCTGGAATACAGGGCCGAGCAGGCAGAAGGGCGCGCCCGACACAATACCATTCGCATTGTTGGTCTGCCGGAAAGTATGGAGGGACCTAATCCGACAGAATATGTGGAAACCATGCTCCTGCAGGAGATAACAGGCGGAACACTGACCCAGGGGTTCGCAGTTGAGAGGGCGCACAGGGCCTTGACGAGAAGACTGCCCCCAGGAGCCCCTGATCGGGAGAAGATACTTGAATTTTTCCGGAAGGGGGGGAACGATCGAAAGGGGGCCGGCAAAAATCACTCCATACCTGGATTATACTCTGCACGTACAGCGCAGCAGGATGAACTACGGGGCAGTGAAAAGAAGGTTGAGAGATGCCGGCCACCGCTACATGTTGCTCTACCCAGCCAAATTGAAAGTGTTCTACAAGAACAAAACTCTGTTTTTAGAGACGCTGAAGGATGCTATGGAATGGCTGGATATGCAGGGTCGCCCTGAGGAACCGGATGTCCAGACGGGAATCGTAGAAGATAAGTGTATGCAGCCTAGTCATCTTTGGTGACATAGATAAGACATTGGGACTTGAATATAGTGTTAAATAAAGCTTGTGGGGTATGTGCAGAAGCAAATAAGTGCTGGCAGGTCCCAGTGGATGCAGCTATCCCATTTAGATAAGTGCGAGCTCCTGGGAGACGATCCTTGAACCCCTTAGCAGTACACTTAGTTAGGTCACTGTTAGATCGGTGACGCCCCGCAGGGTTCTAGTCCTTGGCTCCGAGATAGGACTAGGCGCGGGTGGGCCTGAGATCCAGGGATGGAGCTGGGCATTTGTTGGGGCCGGGTAGGGTGGGGGGAGGGGAAGGGTTGTGTGCAGTGGGGTGGAGTTTTGGGAAGGGGGGGAGTGGTGGATGGTGGGAGGGTTAAGAGTCGGACAATGGGCTACCAGGGTAGAAAGCGGAGGGGAGGGTGGAGAGGGAGTACACCGAGTAGATGGCATTGGTAATCTCAGAGTGGTGACCTGGAATGTGTGGGGCCTCAACAGTTACCTAAAACGCAATAAAGTGATGATGTACCTAAAGGGGATGCGCATTGACATAGCCTTGCTACAGGAGACCCACCTCACCAAGGAGAAGCTGGAGGGTGGTCAGTAGAAAATGGAAGGGTAATGTCATAGGTGCCACGTACTCAGCATATGCAAGAGGGTTGATCACTTGGGTGGCACCGCATGTGCCGTTTAGATTGCTCAGCTCGACAATAGACCCAGAGGGCAGAATGGTGGTGGTGGCGGGACTCCTGGAAAATAGGAAAGTGAATATTATAAATCTGTATGCCCCTAACCACGACACAGCGGCATATTTCAGGTCTCTATACAGTAAAATTAGCCCCCTGGTGGGTGGCGCGATGGTGTGGGGAGGGGATTTCAATTGCACCTTGAGCCCTAGGATAGGTCTGATGACAAATTAGGGAAGCCAGCAGCGGCAGCTAAAATATTGAGGTCACGGTTGATAGACCTGTGTGGAGGAGGCTACACCCAAGGGATAGGCAATATTTTCACTATGCAGCGCCACATGACCTGCATACCAGGTTGGATTACGTGTTTGCTGCTGCAGAGATAGTGGGTGAAATGGTGGGGGCCGAATACAAGGCCAGGGTATTATCCGACCATTCGCCTTTGGTCGTAGAGTGGCAATATCAACCCCCCAGAGCGCGTATCCCGACATGGAGGCTCAGAACTGAGGCGTTACAGGATGCAGGCCATCGAGGAATACTTTGAAATTAACACGGGCAGTGTACGCTCTGTGGGAACTGTAAGGGAGGCATTCAAGGTAGTGGTGCGTGGCGTAGCCATATCAAAATCTAAGGGACTCCAAGGGGGTATTGAACGGGAACTGCAAGAAACAGAAAGAGAGCTAGAGGGCCTTATTCAATGCGAGGGGACCGTCCGAGAGAACAGCGCTAAGATAAGGGACTTGCAGATAGCTTGTGGTGAACTCTGGGACAGATTATGCAAATTAAACTATAAGAAATACACAGAGAGGTTACATGCATGGGGGGATAAACGGGGTAGACTACTGGCCTGGCTATACAAAAATGAGACCCCCCTTTCGGTGATCAGAGAGGTCAGGGACGCAGAAGGTCAAATCTATAACACCCAGGAAGGGGTAAATGGGGAGTTCCTCAAGTAGTATAGACGATTATATGAGGACACAGGAGAGGATATGAGCCAGGAAATATTTCCACCTTGGATGACTTAGAACGCGCAGATCTGGACGCTCCCATTACTCCGGACGAATTGAAGGCGGTGATCCAGCACCTCCCTACATGTAAAGTGCCCGGGTCGGATGGGTTACCCAGCGAGTTTTATAAAACATATAAGCAGGAGCTACTCCAGCCGCTGCTGGTCATGTTTAATGAAGCTTATGAGCGGGGGGAACTGCCGGCATCCCCCCGCGAGGCAGTGATCATCCCGCTCCTGAAACCAGGTAAGCCGGAGGTGGAATGTGGGTCCTATAGGCCCTTGTCCATGCTCAGTCAGGATAGCAAAATACTCACAGCAGTGCTAGCCAACAGGTTAAAGAGGGTAATCGGCAAGTTTATACATCCAGACCAAACGGGTTATGTCCCCGGCGGAAATATTACAGACAACCACAGGAGGCTATAACATATCATTGATCAAACCAGGGAATACCTGGGCGAGATGGCTATCGTGTTGTTGGACGCGGTTAAAGCCTTTGATTCAGTGCGGTGGCCGTGGTTGAAAGCGACCCTGAAAGGTTACGGAATGGGACCAGGATATATCAGATGGGTCCAGTTGTTATACAGCTCTCCCGTGGCGAGAGTTAAAACTGGACCCAGAATTTCAGATAAATGGCAACTCAGCAGAGGGACCAGACAGGGTTGCCCCTGGTCACCCATGTTATATATTCTGGCATTAGAACCACTGGCAATAAGCCTTCGGTAACAATACGGTGAAGTAGGGATTCGCACGACAGGGAGCACGCACCTGATATCATTGTATGCAGATGATATGCTCCTCTGCTTGCGCTACCCGGAGGAAAACCTGCAATATGTGTTGGAGGTGATGGATCATTACGCCACCCTCTCGGGCATATCAGTGAACCCGGGGAAGTCAAGCTTGTTCCCCCTGGGGAGGTATAAGAGCACCCCATTGGAGAGGCTACCCGTCCTGCAGATACCCTGGCAGACTGTGACATTCAGGTATCTGGGAATGAACATTTACCATAAGATAGAAATAGAGCACAAACATAATACAGAGAAAGCGATCGAGGGAATTAGGAATAGCATGGCGTTCTGGTCTAGATTCCCTCTAGCCATGATGGGGAGAGCAGCTCTGCTTAAAATGGTCATTTTGCCCAGACACTTTTTGTGAATGTCCTGTACCTGATCCCCAGACGCTTTTTTGTGAGACTCCATGGCATGTGCAGGGGCTTCATATGGGGCAACTCCAGGAGTAGGGTGGCCCTGTGGAAGCTACAGAACACTTGTGAAAGGGGGGGGCATAAACCTGCCAAATTTTGAACTGTATTACTTGGCAGGACAGCTGTTGTATGTGGCCAGGTGGTTTTCCGCAGTGGACTCTGCGGACGCTAGACTTTTGCGGGGTGACTCAGCCCCATACTTTTTACGAGAGACAGTGTGGATGCACAAGACTGAGATGGTGGGGAGGGGAAGACTTCTGGTGCTGGACTGGAAAGTTTGGCGCAGGGCTCTTAAGAGTGAAGGTAGAGAGGGAACCGCCCCAGCTGAGGCATGATTGGGAGGAGGAGATAGGAGAACCCATGTCAGATGGACAGTGGGACAGAGCTCAAAGGTACCATAAAAAGGTGTCCCGGAACGCGAGACTCCAGCAGTCACCCACAGGGCCTATCTGACTCCTGGAAGAATAGCCAGGTTTGGAGGTTCAGCCATACAGAAATGCCCCAGGTGCAGTGAGGAGGCAGGGTTGCTGCACATGTTCTGGGCTTGCCCAGAAGTGCATAGATTCTGGGAAGAAATAAGGACGAAAATGGCCGGTGGGGGTGTGGTGCTGGATGTGGGGTCAGCTGGGGCATGCATGCTTGGGAATTTCCCCAGGCCAGGTAATCTAAAGCATATCAACAAAATGAAGGATCTGGCCTATATCCTGGCCAAGCGCAGGATTGCAATGTGTTGGAAGGCGGCCCATAGGCATAGAGTGGAGACATGGTGGGCAGATCTCCTGAGATGGGCAGAAGCAGAAACCGCGGTTTGGTTTGAAGCTGCCACCAGGGGTGGAGAAGAGGAAGAGGAAGTGGGCCCCCTGATAGCCTGGAGGCAGCTAGTGACCTCAATGGCAACCCCTCACCAGGCCAATTATGAATCAGAAGACTCAGATGAGTCGACAAGCACCGAGATTCCCGAAAATGCTCATGAAGATGACACTGATGGAACGGCTCGAATTTGTAGGGAGGGAGGGGGGAGGACGGGAAATGTATCATGTGCGTGTTTGACATTGATTATGAATGTCCTAAAGTTGTAATGTTTGGTGTGTTGTTTTAAAAATAATAAAAATTGTTAAAAAAAAAAAACATTTTGGAGCAATGATTGCATGATGTGGCTCCCAGGTCCCTGGCAGACCGATGTGGCACAGCATGACATAACCATCGGTCCTTTTGCGCTATTCGTGGACTGTGAATTTGGACTTGTCAACAGTCCTTGTGCATTCCTGTCTTGCATTTCCTCCATGACATATATTCACCTACGCATACTGGTACTTCACCCCGCTGTGCTTCGCAAACAGGGTATTTTCACATTCAACAACGTGTACCTAGGTGCTGCCATTTTTTTTTTACATGTTATTGATCTAGAACAGCAGCAGTTTGGTGTAGCTCTGCCTAACATGTATGCATTGGTTGTGTGTTGCACTGTATGCAAAATTGTGTCTGGCACCTAGCTCCCGCTCCCCCCTCAAACCCTTCTTTTGCCTTCCACTGTAGGGTTTCAGTGGAATGCCTATTTGGAATTCTTGCTGCCTAGCCTCTGCAACTTGCTACAGGGTCTGCTTAATTTTGGATGCTTTGTATGTTTAGTGAAAGTGGGAAGGTGAAGGTGTGGCAATCTTGCTTTGCACACATGATGGTTTGGCATTATTTCTTTCCAGTCATGAATAAGAAATGTAGAGTCATGTAGCAGTCGGTATGGTGTCATCTAGCACAGTGGACAGGACAGAAGGGCAAGTGGCTTTGGTGGGTGTGAAAAGAATCTCCATATACATTGTTTCCATGCCCCCGTGTAAACCTACTGTACAGGATGCCAATGTCTGACAATTACCTTGCCTTTGGTCGCCATACTTGCTCAGGCTATAGCACTCTTAGTAGTACATTATGGAAGGTAGCGATTGCAAATGTGATGCACGTGCTGTGTATTACATTATGGTTGGAGTGCAGCGGCTGGCTAAAGCAACCATTATTTTTTTTGTTTACAGGTGACAGTGGTTATCCTTTGCGTAAATATTTGCTTGTGCCAATAGCAAATCCGAGTAATGATTTCTGTGATATGCCAGATGAGGCTCCAGAGTCCCTACCACTAGATAGACCAACAGCTGCAGCAGTAAATGTTCGGAATGCATTGGTGTCCGAATGTTTTTCCAGATCATTGCCTCGAAGGCGGTAATGTCAAGTACTGTTTTCAGTTTTTTGTTTGCCATTTGATGCCCGTTGCACTGCAAAGATGGTGTGGTGTACCTTTAATGTGAAACACTTTTCTGCAGAAAATGTTCATTGTGTTACTACTGAAGCGGCATAGTTAAACATCTACATTTGTACTTTGTGAAACAAGCGTCACTGTTCACTATTAAATAATGATGAGTAAAGCAGTAACTGACAATGGAACATAACCTTTATTTACTTGAACACATTGTTATGTCAGCAATATGAAATGTGAAATGGAGAGATGTTAATACAGTGAGGTGAGACAAAAGTGACTTTCAACAAGGTGGTTCCAGTGTGTGCTTCTGCAATGAAAGGAAACCCGTTGTAATGTGCATTGCAAAGTACAAATTGGAGACACACCAATGTTCCGTGTTGCAGTACTGTAACCAATGAAAAGCTGTAAACTCTTGAAGACAACCAGCAGCGCACAAGGGTACTTGAAGACAACCAGCAGCGCACAAGGGTACTTGCTGGGGGAATACTGCAGACTTCACTATGGCCTACTGCCTCTACATGTGCTTTTCCTTAAAGATGGCTGTAAAGGAGTGGGACGCCTCGTAGGTTGAGGGCGCAGCCTTTGAAGATTGCAAGTTTGTACATTCTCACTACTATCACTTTTGTTGCATGGTCTGCGAGGCTGTGGTTTCACTGAGTTGTTACACACCGTTAGGTTTTAAGTTGCTTTCTGTATCTCCAGAGGTAGTCTTACTGATTGCTGGATTCACACCTTCCATGATAGCTTCTGTAGTTGGGGACCCCATACTTGCACATAGGTGTGAACTTGTGACATCATTGGTAGATGAGAATGGGCAGGGCAGAGGCATTTGCGGAGGGTTGAGAAGGGTTTCCACACAATGAAGTAGTAGCTTACTTATTTCAGCCTACTGCCGGAACACACCACTTATGTCCCTGCGATATTTGAGTTTTTGCTCTCTGCTTATGTATACTTTTGAGGACATTAACTTCGTCTTTATGCAATTGAAGCATTTGATCTTATAAATTCGGTGTTGATTGACAGCTATTGTGACTGGAGGATGGTGCACTTGGAATTTGTACATTTGACGTAGCATCCATTTCCTCACGTGGGTGTTGAGTTACAGTACTCTGTGAGGAACTTTTCATATTATCCGTATTGGGTGAAGCAGGGGTTTCATACCCTTCAAAAGATGTTCCTCCAGTGGATGCTGGACACAGTGTAGAAGTACTGCATGCAGGAGATAATGGACAGAGTGAGCCATTAGCAGTGTGGCCAAGTTTGCATGGCATGTTTTCTGTGCAATTCTCTTTGCCTGTAGGAGGCAGGCAGCCTTTCTTTTTTCTATGGCCTTTGCTTGTGTTGCTGTGGTGTGTAGTTAGTGCAGCTTGTGAATGACCCCTCTTAGTGACAGACACAGGAACATTGGCAGTATGGTTTTCTTTTCGGTGATGACTACTGGATGGTCGTTGAAGTTTAGGCACTTGTAAATTACCTGCAGGATACAAATGGTGCATGTTAATTATGTATGATCATATGGAGGAAAGTGCCATAATTTCACACAAAGGTATAATCACAGCTTTACCTAGGGCATCGGTTGGTGCTAGCAGCTACAAATCTATGGAACATCACATCAGGCAAACACCCATAACGAACAGTAGCAAGTGCAGGTTAGTGGGCCTACTCCTTCACACAGATAGCCATTTGTATATACTGTTACATGAATCCACAAATGCGGGCCCTGCCAGTACATATTGCAGCAAAATCTACTTTCTGTTACAGTGTGTGTGGCCGTTGAAAAATAAAGGCACATCACGTGCAATGGGAATCATGTTCTAAACCTCACTGACAGTGTGGAATGGCACACTAGAAGGAGTAAATGTATGACGCATACGCCATGCTGGGTGGAAGTGAAAGTGCACACTGAAACACTAAACACACATGTTGTACAAAGAAATTGGGCAGCAACTATGGGGTTCTGACCACTGCACGAGGTTATGTGTATACAGTGTGTGATAGTGGAAGCCTGACTGCCCCTCTGTACAATTTTGCATTATAGAGAGTGTGAAACTGTAAGTGCAGCCAGGCATGAGAAGTGACCGGCTATGAGATATGGGATTATCATGGAAAACTGTGGAGTCTGGAACTGCCTCATGTATGTGGCCTCCTTACGAAATGCAAATTGGGAGCCTGTCTGGGTTGACCAAGTCAGGCCTTAAACAGAGGGCAAACTGTGAAGTCGCAAGATGTTAGGCAGGCAGCAGAAGGTGCTAACCCCCTACATTTCAAACATACAGAGACATGCAAGAGTATTTATTGGTTAGCCATAGGCAAATGTGGGCAGCACAAGGCATTTGGCAAGGGAACATTGCTCACCCTGCCTTCACTACTGAAAGGTAGCTATTGGCAAAGGAAATGCACATGTTGGAACGGGTTGTTTTCCATTTTGTTGTACTATGTTGCTGCATTAATTTCCCAATTGAAGCCATTGATGCCTTTTATGTTTCTATTGCCCACTTTGGGGTCATTGTGGTTACTCTCTTTCTTGTGTGGCACGTTGTTTTGTTTGGCATAATGGACACCCCCTAAGTGGTCTTTCAGGCCTTCCCTACTTGTAAAGGATTTCAGGCACACATTCCATCTAAAGTTGGTTCGATAGTTATAGTTAGTCAAGTGTTATGGAAGGCAAGATTTTACAGTACTGCATTAAAGTGAAGCATTACCATGCACATTGTCTATGAGAACAAAAGTGCAGAAATAGATGGTTGAAATGGTTAGTACTCTCTCCACAGTGCTGATGGTACCAAAATGTGTCCTGTGTACCATTATTAGTTAGACATAGCACAATAGACCAGCATAAACTTGTATGCAGTGTAAACATGGCTGCAGTACTAAACCAGGAAAACTCCCTTGCAATAATTGTGTTGCATGTAACATGGACTGTGGCACAAGTCTTCAACATAGATATTTACTTGTGTAGGTTGTCTACATATACATCCTCGCCATTGCTTCGAAATGTCTACTTTGTGGAAAGTGCCTAACAAGATGTCATCCTTCCATTACTTTTGTTGAAGAGAACCGGTCAGGCAATTGGGCAACACCAATCAGTCACCTGTAGGTGTTGCAGTATTTACTGCATGCTGCAATGATTTCTGCATTGCATTCACAGCCACTAAGTGTGGCTTCTTTATTTGTACACGTGTTTTGGGCCAACAAGATTGTTGGTAATTGTGGATCAATGGAGCACCTTGTGTGTCGATTGTGTGAGTATGAAAGTTCACAGAGTGGTTCACAAATGTTAGGATTTCTGGTTCATTGTGGGAGTGACCTTTGGGTCTATGTTTTAAGAATTACCACACATCAGTAGTCAGGGCACAGTGCAAATGATGTGCTGGCAAGTGGGAAATGGTTTGAGCCAAACGCTTGCTGTTGTGGGGAGCCATGCACCTTGTTATGGCAGCCTTGCATTTTGCACCGTGAGGCACTTACCAGCCTACATACTGCAGCATATCCCAAAAAATGTCCTATATAAGCAGTGGTGCTTTAAAGGACTTCCACATGACGGCATTCTCTTGTACTGTAAGCACGAAAGACCTAGGATCTTGCTTCAGTGCAGTAGTCAAGAACCATGCTCCCTTCTGTAAACAAGTACATGGCCACCCATGTAGGCACACATTTGAATTTACACGTTAGCGACCCTCACTGTACGAGAACAGGCCACTCCAGGAATGTACATGTCTTCTATGCTAATAATGTACTCCACAGACATTTCTGGCCAGGTACCATAATAGGACCCATAATTTTGGGCATTACAAAGTTCTGCCTTGAAAATGTGGGGCAGAATGAATGTGCTCCTGTCACTTTTCCACAGGGGGAGCCCTGTCCTGTGAGGCAAGGCCGCTAACCCCGATTATCACTACGGCTGGCAGACTGCGTGACCTTACAGGGAGAGGCTACGCTTTTGGGGAGAAATAGTCGTGCAAAATGAAAAAATTAGGTAGGCCTCTTTCTTAGGAGTTCACCAAAAGATGTGATGCCCACTCTGGCCCTTTAAGCCAGTACCTATTTCTTACTGTATTGTCTTGAAGAATCCCTGTTGCCAGAGTAGTGCTACTGTGAAGTATAGCAACAATGTCACAACCATGAGCACTACTAAATGGTTGGCAGTCAACCACACTGAAATGCAAAGGATAAACCAAGGATTGTCAAGTCCTGAAAGCAAACATAAAAAAAGACTCTGCAATTACACAGGGAAGGACCCACATTGGTACAATAACAATAGAAGAGGTACCAATGCAATTGATCACTACAGGCCAGGAGGTTGACACCAAGCCTGAGGGAGAAAGCGTGACACGCTGACATGTCCTCGATGGAAAGAACACAGAGAAGCTGAAGGAGGAGGCACAGTGACAACAGTTAGTTGAATGGCGTTGTTGTAAAAAACTTGGAGGCACACACGTGACCCAAAGAGGGGGGTCCGTGTCATCAATAATTTTTGCTGAGAGCATACCAGGAAGGGCTCTGCGTAGCCATGCAATGGAAAACAAACACACATGCAACCCCTAGGCTGCAGCACTTACCTGACCCTACAGGTAGAAGGACTGACTCCTAACCGAAGCAACAGTACTAAAGGGAATGCTGATAGACCCGGGAGGTGAACAGGTTGTGAAGAGATGAAAGAGAACCACGGGAGTGTTCAAAGTCACTACAGCATATGCGAGTTCCACAAAGGGAGTAGAGATTGACTTACACACTACTCTCAGCATTTGAGCATGTTGGTAAAAGTGTAGACAATGCTTACAGACTTGTTACGATTACTGTACGACTAATTATAGCTGATCCCATAGTTTTGCACATTCCTAAGAGTATAGACGGCCCATACCTGCACATTCGTAAGAGAAAATACGGCCGAGACATAATTCAAGAGAAACACTGCAAACCGTGCAACGAGTAACACAGGAGCCAACAACAGTATGCTTTCCAACATATGGAGACTTAACCGTACACACTGCAAAATTCAAATTTGCATGAGGTAAAAGATTGCCGTTTGTGCTATAAAGAACCATTTTAAGGCACGATCAAAGGAAAGCCAGGAGGGTAAAATGTTCCCTACACCCTAGGCACAAACTCCAGAATCCCATTATCTTCAATTTGCTACCATTTTCCTTTATCTTTCCATAATTGGTGGTATGGACAGATTACAATGTTTGTCAAAGGGGGGCATACTGTGGGTCTTGTCAATCCGTACTGTTGAATTGCCCATGCCTTCCATCTATGTAACGTAGGGAAAGACCCTTATTGCTGGGGACACAGAAACCAGTTTCTTATTATGTGGATAAAGATAGGAGTACACCATGCACCAATTGCTCCACCTATCTCCGCCTGCTGCGCTGCCACACCCCCAAAGAGCATAGAGGGGAGCTTCAATTGCAGACCTTCATACAGGTACACATTCCAAAAACGGACCCCAATATGCTTGACTGACACATGCTTTTCAAAAGGACACTGCAGTGGATCCGGTTTTCTATATATGTGATTACCAATTACTTCCAGTACACCTGAAAGTGAAACACAATGCAGCGTGTAACAACAGGTACACATGTAGCTATCATACTGACCAAGGTAATTATTACAGTATCCATAATGACGGCCTCCCCAAAGCATGCAAGCAAGTGTTGTGTGGAGTCTGTTACGAACTCTTCGGACAAGCATGTGCATTGTGCCGGTGTGGAGATTTTCTACAACTTGTACATATGGAGCAATACATTTTAAAGCGCAACCCACACGCATACAAATATGGTACAGTAATATGTAGCTGTATTAAAGTGCCATAAACATGGCCACCAGTAGTACACACTGTCCACAAACATGAATGCTGCACACCCATTACCCATCCGCATATTAGCAGGTACTACTTTACAATTGTAAGTAAAGTGAGAAGATCTTGTAGGTATTGCCCGTGCTTACTGGAGAACTTCACAGCCCGGTAGTGCTGTGTTGAAGTTCTGAAATGTTACCGAGGTATATTGCAATGGCTAAAACGGCCCTACAATCTGGGGTGCCTACCCATAGCCTTTTGATTGACAAACTGCCAACAAACAGAAACAACGATTAGGTACTGGTTGTTCAATTCACTTTACAAAGTGTTCCCTGAGTGCAGGCATTCACTTGTGTCATGCAACTTTACAAAGAAATCGTGCACATTATGAATGGTGTGAAAGGCAATGTTGGCCATAGCTTCTCAATGCCCCTTTGCACACAGCAAGAAAACACTGCATTTTTGGAACTGTCTTCACAGTGAGGCAAGGAACAATCAGCCAACATATTTTGCTATGACATGCAAATGCAGGATTCAGCCACACACATTCTTAGACCAATTTATAACACGGTCTGTCTGCGTGCAGCCACCTCCCAATTCCTTTGCTATTGCAAATATTGCTGCACTTATGAGCAATCTATGAAGATGTTCCATCACTCAGCCATAGACCTTAACTCAGTAGGTATCATTAGCCCAACACCCACTTTGAAAAACGTCTTACTGATGACAATGTCCTTATGCGGGCACTGGGATGAAGGTAGTCACATTTACAAGTGTCTATCTACGAGTGCAGGCCATGTGCAAATGACTGTACCTTCCATCACTACTTAAAGCAAGCAGACAGTGGCCCTCATTAGGACCCTGGCGCTAAGTGTTTAACGGCGCCGTAAAAGGCTGCGGCACCGTTAAACACTTAGCGCCTTACTACGAGGTCCCTTTGCGGGACCCGACCTGAACGGCTGGTCTAGACCAGCCGTTAAAGTAGGGACCCGCAAAGGGACTCTCGAGGTAAGTACAGTACCGTAGTTTGCGGTACCGTACTTACCACCTTCACCAGTCCCATTGAGCCCTATGGGGCAAAAATGGGAATGGGGAAGGGCCAATGTTCGATGGGGAATTACCGCCCCGCCAACCTTGGAATGCGGTGGCAATTCCCCATTGAACATTGGCAGACTCGTTACGATACCAGCACCATGGTTTAGCGCCAGTATCGTAATGAGGGCCAGTGTCTATCACAGCACTTAATGTTGCACATTAGCATACTATCACAGGATGCCAACAACCTTTCTCCCAGACCTCAACCAGCCACTATGGGATTATTTCCTACAATTTCTTACCTAAAGCTATTGCGTCAGCATTCCCAAAGCTGGATATTTGTTCCTCTACAAATGTCCTGCAAGCTATTCTCTCTCCCTCACTCAGATGCGGCTCTCTGTGAGGACCACCTCCTGTAGCATGCAGTTGACGTCGATTGTGAACAGATTTCTTCTTGCCTCTGATCATTCCATTGCTTTTTCAAACTATCAACTGTTCTACCAATCATTCCAGCTACATTGATCCCTTGCAAAATGATCCCCCAGATGTCAGCACGCTGCCTGGTGCTCACCGTCATGGAAAGTTTTCCAAAAAGGAAAAAGAGTGGTGCCTTTTCACTTGCTCTGCCAACACCTGAACCTCAGCATTGCTAAACCAGGGTGCGCAGTTCTTTTTAGTGGTACATGTGTTGGTCTGCATATTGTGCACTTCACCATCAATTTCAGAGTGGTCAGCGGAGCTGTCCATACTGCTCTCCAGTACATTTCGTACGCAGAAAACACTGCTTTCAGACATCATTCTGGTAGAAAATGTTGTTGTTTCTCTTTTCGCATGGCACGCCTTATCTGGCTACATTGCATTGTATAGCTCCAGTGAGCAAAGAACCATACAGCTCAGCCTGGAAGGGGTTGGCCTCAATATTCAGAGTGTTCCTGTCTGTGGAACAAAACATGACATTATTAGTAACGTGTCAGCTTTTACTATACACCTTTACAAACACCTATTACCTTACGATTGTATGGTTATACAAAATTACGAAAGTGTCATGTCACCTTCTGAAACAATTTCCATTGTCTGCAAACAGTGTAACATTTTAAATGCATTACTGTTTTCACATTTTGGACCATTTTGGAAAAAGTGTATGCACACCTTTGCTACATTATGCTTGTAACGCCTTGTCACAGGCCCCCTTGCATGCACAATCTACATCCACGTACTGGCCAATGTAAATGCAGGGGTACCTACAAAAACATACTCACCTCTCTTGGCTCCACAGATGCTTCTGTCCTTTATGAAAACCTTTTTGGCTAGGCCCTCACCACGATTCACATGTGTGCAATCATTACACAATAGACAACAAGAAGTAGTGAACAGTACCATAGACTGCCTCCCCTCCTACCATCATCCACATATACAGTTCACCACACAGCAACCCCTTTTCCTTTGCATGGCAACATTGCAGTGCATACCTGTGGGGAAATGATTTCACTACTGCGCCATTGTCCAATCATTGGGCACCCGATACATCTATACACACACATACACACAGAGTAATCCCAATCTCAACAATGACTCTGCCATAGTAACAGCCACAGCGTATTAACCTTCTCTGGCAACGTGGCCCACAGAAAGGCTACACTGTTCGATGGGGCCAGACTGTCACCCACTATCACTCCAAAGTACATCAGTACCGCAATTACATATTCTCCATCTAAGATTCAAAAAAAGTTACTCGTCACTGCAACATAGTCATCATAGAAACCCCTATTAAAAGCCTCATTACAAAAACAACAACCCTCTTACTGATAACTAAGAACCTTGCCACAAAAAGGTAGCATCACACCAGCTACATTGACAGACAGAGAACCCGGAAAGAGTGCCATGTAATAGAATGCAATGGTAACCACAAACACATGCACAATTCTGCACATCGTCAAGTAATATGAACCACAGAAAGGCATCGAAGAACATTTCTAACCGAAACAGTGCACACAATGATAAAGGACTTAGTCCAACGAGGGAGAAAACCCTGTCGTGATTTGTACTCTTCCACACATTTTCCTCCAACTCCCTTACCAATTACCCTACCAAGCATACAAACTTCTCCCTAGCCATCCACCAATACAACCTTTGGTCCGCCTGTGCTTCTTCTGTAAACCAGACATCCACTTCTTTCTGGGGACAGTCACTGTCACAATCTTGCAAAAGAGGAGCACCCACTGTTCAGGATCTCCTGCCAAGGTCCATCATGCAGAGCATGATGCTGGTAGTGACCAACCAAAGATTGTGGCATACAGCAAAAGCCTCACAGTCAGCCAAATCTATATTAATACATAATTCCCTGAACTCCCTATGCAAACAAACTATCCAAAAGCACAGTGTGCTCCATACGCTACTACCAGCCATATACAGGAAGCCTTTCCCAGCAACAGCTCTATCATTCAGTACTCCACAATGTTCATCCCTGCTGCTCTTCAACACATTTCAAACACAAAGTACTTGAAAGGTTCCACTAACACAGTTCTTTCAAAATCTACTCCCAGACAACAACCTCATTGATCTTTCCACTTTTCCTGTACACTTTCAAAATGTTCCACTCTCCTCGACCCGTTCCTGGCCCTTTACATCACACTCCCCATTTCCCACTAACATGTCTAGCCCATCCCTATGTATTGCTTTCTTTTGTCTACTAGGCTTCTTCCCTTTCTGTTGTTCTTTCCCAAACCTCGGCACGCAGCATAGCTATTCCTCTAAAACCTCAGGAAGCAAGTTACAAATAACTTTCCATGGTCTTCCTTGCATCCCTCTTTCCATTAACTATAGTTACAACTTTGTTATAACGCCCAACATGTAGCCTGTCTGCATTACTTTACAGAAAGGTGTCACCACACCCAATTACAACAATCCCATAAAGTGATCCATCCAGAATACATTGTCATAATGCACACAACACTATGTCACCATACCATCGATTTCACAACTGCCAGTTCTTTCCTACAACTCGCCCAGCGTTTCAGCCCTACTATATAGCACCTCAGTTGGCACACTGTACATCTCTTGCTAAGTGCATATTTCACTGCTGCTACAAAACACCGCTTTAGTGCAGCTTCATTGTCCTGGATGTGCTTTACACTTTGCTACCACCTTCAATTGCACTTCTCATACACTTTCCATGCAAACCTTCTTTAGGTGTGTTCGCCCTGCTTATTAGTAGGGTTGGTAGGTTTCTCTTCTGGGTTGCGTTCGACTTCACAGTTCCATAAACTGCATTCAGTGTACCTTTTTGTACTAGCATTGCAGTTGTACAGCATCATTACTGGTGCTGCCTCATGGATGCTATTTTGAAAATCTGCCCCAACTACTCTGGCTCTCAGCCTGCTGTTCATCGGCAAGGAGACCGTTCTTAAGTCTTCCTACATCACTCTACAGCTGTACGGCTGCCCTTTCGTAAGTGCCCTCTATTGAAATCTGTAGGAGACATATGACAACAAGTTTACAGGTGCATCAAATGACGTGCCAATCTGCCTATGTATTATTGCCAAATAATCGAGGAGCTTTTTTCACAGAGTACTGCTTTGTAGACATTAATCAATACACACTCCACATAAACATCATCATGTAATAGTTTTCTCAATGAATGGTGTCGCTGTTACCAATTAAAGGAAGTCCAACATTGTACACATCCCCACTATTCAATTGTGGGCCTCTTTAAGGTAGGCTTCTTTCTGAATACCAACCCAAGCAGAACACAGGCAGACTTCAGGATATTGATTTTTTCACCAATTGAGATGCACATGGAGTTGCAGCCCAAGGAACCAGTCGAAACCACGTGGCCCCGAACAAATACAATACCTTTGCTGACCTCACCACAAGGTGAGTACCTGCTTTAATGTTGCTATGCTAAATCATCCCACTACAGCTGGTAGCCCACATCTCACATGAAACATCCCACGTCTGCCGCCACTTTTGGGTAACAGCAGAGGAACTACTTCATTACTCATGACCAATGGCCCATCTAACCAGTCGTGCAACACATACTGTGTGGGGAGGGGGTCTTGCAAGCCATGCTCACACCACATTCCACTGCTCAAGGCTGGTACAGCCACCATACAGCACTATCCCCCATGTCAATACACATTCGGTCACATTGCCATAGAAAGTGCCACGCAAACCGTGTAATAACACTTATGCTTACTGTGCTGTAGTTAGGCACACCAAAGTGCCACGCCAAAACAAACACTTGCTACACTGGCTCATTTGCAATGCCTATGTAGCCCTGTCATAACACTTTCTCTGCTTCCTCCATCATAGATGGAAAATGATTGGCGTACAAGAACTCTCCCTCACACAAACTAAACACAAAGCAGCTTGCCCAGCACTAACACATTGCCACACACCATTCCTTCACATTCAGACACACACCCAGTCAACACTACATCAAACACTCACTGTATATTTAACATAACACACCCTTCCATACACACACACATACATTATAAACACCCAACATTCACTGTCGTGGACTCATGGTTACAACACTGTCCAACTTGTATTGCAATCTATTCTGCTTCCTTCTTCTCAAAGATACTTCCAGACTCTGGCGCCCATGCACTACCATGCTACACCAAAACCACTAAGCTGCCAGATTGTCCTAGAACACAAATTCAAAAGCAGACCTCAGACAGCTGGAGCATCTTAATCCCAGAAGCACCGGACCATTTCCGTCTAACCTAAACTAGGCACAACCTTCGCAAAGAAATCATTGCTTTCAAATACTGGAAAAGCCATCTGGGCGGAAGAGAGGGAAGGAAAGCGGCCCTTAAACATGGTGCAGTACTGTTCCTAAATACAGTAAAGCATGTCGCCTTTTTCACATGCGGGAAAAGGCCACACCATAACAATGGGTCAGGAAAACCTTCCTAGCAGTGGCTGCAACTACATCCGCAAAAAATGCATTACACATTTACAGCGGAAAGGAAACTGCCAACCTAAGCTGAAACGCCCACTCAAATCTGTACATGTACATGCTACATAGGTTTGTACTTAAAAGGTCATTTCCGATCATTCCCAAAACCGCATGTATCATACAATATGTTACCTTGAAGTGGGAATCCTTGTTGTTTGACACACTGTTGTTTGATAAGTGATTTCATGAGCAGGGGGGTGGGGGCTCAAAAATGTTACCTTGATACTATTAGTTTACGGGGTCGTACGGTTACGACCCTCACTGGTGGTCCGACAGAAGACCGGTTGTTCACATCCGGTCCAACTCGGACGCCACCACGGACAATCACAAACCCTCATCGTAGAATTAAAGATCGACGCGATAGCCCAGAGGGTGATGGGTATGCAGTCCAATACCCTACGGGGATGGGAGGGGGGAGGGAAACGGGGAATGACACAGTCTCAGACAAAGCCTCTGTCAGATAGAGGCACACACAATGCTACTTACAATATGGCAATTTCGTACAATGGGCTCCACGACGTTGCGAAGAAACCCCACGGACGCACTGATGTCACACAGACACGATAAACCAAATGACACGCAGGGTAACCTCAAAATTGGCACGCTCAATGTTAAGGGCCTTAATTCCCCCACCAAAAGGTCACTCGTGCTGAGAGAATTCAAGAGGGCTGAACTAGACATTCTTTTCTTACAAGAAACTCGATATAGCAGAGGGGAGGAGAGGAAGATTCTCTACGCTAAGCTAGGATCGGAATATTGGGGCTCTGGCCCGCTCAAGAAGGCAGGAGTTGGCGTGCTAATCAACAGAAAGATCCAATTTGAACTCTTAAAGTCATGGATGGACGTCAGTGGTAGAGCAATAGCCCTGGTGGGCAGCATACAGGGCACGGTTGTTACCCTTGTGGCAATATACGCCCCCAATACAGGCCAAGACAGATTCCTCCAGAGGATAATACCTAAAATCATGTGCGAAGCAGAAGGCGAAGTAATTATTGGAGGTGATCTAAACATGTGGACGGACCCGGAACAAGATAGACAATCAGGTCGCCTCTCTACATCTCCACTCGTTGGTCCCAGACGCCCACTAGCCGCAGACATGATGACCGCCTACAACCTCACCGATGCATGGAGGCATGCCAACCCCAACCGTACTGGCTTTACCTTTTTCTCGGCACCACATGCAACCTTCTCCAGAACAGACTATGTGTATCTGACCACAGACCTCATCACGGCGATGACTGAAGCTGTCATAAACCCGGTCTCCTGGTCGGACCATGATATGGTCACGGTCACTCTCGACCAAATGGCCCTGCCCCGAAGATGCTCCAAATGGCGCTGTAATGAAACCCTCTTTAAGGATCCCACCTTTCGTGGGGAACTGGAACAGGACATTACCCGATACTTTGAGATCAACAATACAGGGGAAACTTCTATGAACACAGTTTGGGAGGCAGGCAAGGCGACCTGGAGAGGACTACTTATCCGAGAAGGAGCAGCCAAAAAAAGAGAAAGACAACTAATTGAGAACAGGATCCGGAATGAAATCACACAACTGGACCACATGGCACAAACGGCTGATCAGGATAGACCACAAAAGATTAAAGAGGCCAACGATAAGAGAGAGGAATTAAGACAACTAGAGGCGGGAAGCGTAGCGCGTAAACTACAGCACCTGAAGCAGAAGCACTACGAACATGGGGACAAAGCGGGCGCCCTCCTTGCCGCAAGACTACGAGGCCAACGCCAAGAGAGGTGGGTCCCCACGATTCAAACAGAAGAGAACTCTGATGAGCCAACTTCTCCCAGTGTCCCTGAAGCTTTTGCCGAATTTTACGAAAAATTATATTCGGCGCGCCCCCCCTTGCACACGGGAGCCATAAATGAATACCTAGAGCGAGCACCCTTGCCCACCCTCCCAACGGATAGTGCACTCACATTGGAAGCCCCCATAACAGGAGAGGAAATTGTAGAAGCTATCAAAAGGCTCCCAACAGGGAAAGCCCCCGGAAACGATGGATACACGGCAGGGTTCTATAAAACTTTTAAAGATGCCCTTCTCCCATTCATGGTGCTCCTATTCAACAACATCCTAGACTCCGGCGAGGCACCCGACTCCTTCTCCGAGGCGCTGATAACAGTCATCCCCAAGGAGGGTAAGGACCCAAAGCTGTGCGCCTCCTACCGCCCTATATCTCTATTAAACATTGACGCCAAAATCTATACGAGAATCCTGGCTGCAAGACTGGAATCATATATGCCGGCAATAATCCACAATGACCAGGTTGGCTTCATTTTAGGCAGACAAGGAGCAGACTCCACCCGGAAAACCCTACACTTAATCCATGAGGCCCAAACGTCACAGAACAATCCAACGCTACTCTCAATTGATGCCGAGAAGGCATTCGATAGAGTAGACTGGCACTTCCTCGAGGCCACATTGCAAAAGATAGGCATAGGCCCCACACTCCGACGAGGAATCAAGGCAATCTATAAGTCTCCAAGAGCATCGGTCTCGGCGAACGCCCAATTCTCCCGATGGTTCCCCCTCAACAGGGGTACAAGACAAGGTTGCCCCCTATCGGCGATACTGTTTGCACTGTCCTTAGAACCTCTCGCCGTGATGCTACGAGCTGATCCCACAGTGGAGGGAATCCAGGTGAATGGTAAAGAATATAAACTAGCCTTATATGCGGACGACATTCTGCTCCACCTGTCAAACCCAACGTCTTCCGTTCCGAGAGCGATCCAGCTAATAGAGGAGTACGGCGCGCTCTCGGGATTTAAAATCAACAAATCTAAATCTACTCTTTTTCCACTCCATGAACCATCGTCGGAACACCGGACCACCCTTGCGCAACTCGGGCTGATCGTCGGAGGCCCGACATTACGATACTTGGGAATCAACTTGACACGACACCTCGACGGCCTCTACGAAGCCAACTTTCCTCACCTCCTCGAGGCTCTCAAGGCCGATCTCAAGAAATGGAAATCGCTAACGATATCCTGGATGGGACGCCTGAATGCGATCAAAATGGTGTCCCTCCCACGGTTTCTCTACCCCTTTCAGGTCCTGCCTATCACAATTCCGGATCACTTTTTCAAGCAAGTCAGAAAAGCCATCCTACACTTCTTGTGGAACGGAAAGAAACCCAGAATCTCCTACGAGGTCCTAATACTACCGAAAGAGCTAGGCGGGGTTGGCTTGCCGGACATAGAACGCTATTATCAGGCCACACAGCTCAGGATCTTAATCCCACATCTCCGAGAAAGGAAAGACCTCCAATGGGTCCACCTAGACAACAACGTTCTATACAACGTGACTCTGGCAGAGTGGTTATGGGTCCCCAGATCGAAGCTATCGAGGAAACTGCGCAACCACCCGATACTAAGCACGTTGTGGAACATATGGAGGAAGGGAAGAGCAATGTCAGGAGTTACCACGTGGCCTTCGCCACTAAGCCATCTTTGGTCCCCTGGAATCAGAGAGGAAATCCCGGAACATGCCAGATACCAATCTTGGTTTGATGCCGGCCTTGAGAGGGTCGGACAGCTGTGGAGAAAGGGGAAATTCATTTCGATAACGGAACTCGAGGAGGCCCTCCAAATCCGCCCGATACCAGTTTTCCTGTACCTACGTCTGAAAGGCGTCATATCCAGAAAAGAATGGAAGGAAACCACGCAGAGAGAACTAACACCCTTTGAGACGATCCTAGACACAACTACTACCTCCAAATGCCTCATAGCGAGAATGTACAGAGCCCTAATCACCAAAGACAATGCACCCAACCATCGTCTAAAAGCAAAATGGGAACGAGACTTTGCCAGAGAGTTCGACCAGCAAGCCTGGAATAAAATATGTGAAACACCATCCAAAATATCAATTGCGGCCCAATATAAATTGCACGCTATAAAATTACTACATAGATGGCAATACGACCCACAAAGACTGTCCAAAATGTTCCAGACCTCCAGCCCGCGATGCTGGCGACATTGTGGGATGAACGCCGACTATTGGCACATGTGGTGGGCCTGCCCCAAGGTCCGCATCTACTGGCAGGAGGTCCTGGGATGGATCAAACAGCTGGAAGGCATAAATAGAGAACTGTCGCCCCTCCTGATCCTGTTTAGCCTCGAAGAAGAAGACGACGAAATGACAAGAGTGAAAGGTCTGATATCCCCCCTCTTGCTTGCGGCGAGAGCTGCCCTTGTGATAAAATGGAAAGCTCCCCGCCTACCTAATAAGAGGGACTGGATACAGATCGCTACAAATATTTACACTATGGAGAAAGTAACAGCAATATTGCATAACAGAGCTGCGCGACAGGAAGAACTCTGGTTCGATTTCATAACTAAATACATCTCGCGCCCGACCATGGAAAACTCAACTCAACAGGGAAACTCCTCCCGATCCATGCTACCAATCATTGAAAACTGAAAGACCCCATGCTGACAACCCTTGCGTGTCATAGACCACACAGGAGAACAATAATCGTTGGATGTTCCAAGATGCGCGTCACGTAGCCCACTACGACTCAGAATGCCAATGCCCCGAAGGAAGCGGACATGAGACATGGGGATAGGGAGGGGGGTGGGAAGGGGGGAGGGAAGGGGGGGTTTTCTTTTCTCTTCTTTATTCTCTTTTTCTTTCTACTTTCTGCCTTCTCCTGGAATATGGAGCGTTAAGGTTGATAACTGTTGTTAAGATGGACACGGAGTTTCTACAGAAGTAGTTCGCTATGCACAATGTATAACCACCTGTATGTTCATATTCACTGTTAAAAACAATAAAAGTCAAATTAAAAAAAAAAAATAAAAAAAAAAAGGTCATTTCCCCACATCCCCCTGCAACCACAGCCCTTTCACATGCTTGGCCCCGTGCTACACCATGTTGTTACTGAAACACAAGATCATTTCACGCAGCCCATTTTTGTCCCAGAACACTGGGCATTGTAGTTCTGCGTTTACAACCTGTACTACTGCTTCAATAACCCACTACAGCACTAGGCAACGCATTTGGAGACTGATGTCATACTTCTGGTCTATCCCCTGCCATTTTGTGTATTGCAACTCCTATATATATATGTTTTACGACCAGAAGGCCCACCAAAAATGGTTGCCATGGCAATATCGCCACACCTACACCCTAATCTTGTCCACCCAGCATAGTTCTTCAAAGTTCCTTCTGCAAATTTCTGCTACCCTGTAACCCTACTCCACATACTATTCCAGTTCTGCACATACTTTATTGTTCTCTCAATCGACTCCACTAGGGTAGCTACCACAACATTTAGTGGTATGCCTTATGTGTCATTAGAAGGCCACCTTACAGCAGTCCCGGAGCAACATCATACCTAGGTGACACTGTGCCCATTCTGCCCAGGACGTGCTATCTAATTTGTTCTTCAATGCCTCTAAGATGGGCCACAGAGTTTTAACATTGCATCCACTCATACTTACAGGCCCACAAGTCCATTCATTCTTCAGCCACTTTCCGCTTTTAACTGCTCATTGCCTTCCTTGTGGGTTCCTCCTGCTACACCACATCTACTTTACATGGCAGTGTGGTTCTGCAAAGCCAAGACCATTCCATTAGCCCTCTAACAGCACTTCTCCAAAACATCCTCTTGCATAAAGCTCCTGCAGCCAGGGCACTTCATTAAATAACTCACCAGTACTCTGGGTGGTCAAGGGGGGATGGGTATAGGCCTGTTTAGTTGGTTTTTGCCCCAGATACAAGCCTAGGGCATACAAGCACAAGACTAGCTAGCCCCCACCCCCACCCCAACAGTCAGACCATTAGTTGCGCCCCAGATGTTTTCCACAGTAAGCCACACCCCTGCCAGGACTGAGCTCCTGCTTATATGATCTCCTCCTATGACAGCCCACAACACTTCTGCCATACTGCAACCATTCTGGTTTACCTAGCTGGCCACATTGCCTTTGCCTGCTTCATATAACCCCCAGCACCTTTCCTTCTCATTACCTCCACCTGTGGCTCCAATCATAAATACATCCTTTATAATTCAAGTACCTTTTGTGCTGCAGGCATGCAAAAGGAAACGTTCACAATTTCCACTCCATGTGGGATCTGCATTCTCTTTCTGGCTGCAATGCTAGCTACATCCTTCTTATCCCCCTCACTAAATTCCTGTGTTACTTTCAGACTACCACCCTAGCACACTGTACAGGTGAAATACTGTACAAATGCTACATTCCGCTTGCCTCTATCCTTCCATCTGAAAATGGTGCCTTTTCCGTGCCAGCAACACTCGTAACCCAAAATGAAAGGACCACTTCCACATTTGCCTTGGCCATACAAGGAGTTCACATCGGTCACTCCCACACTTTGTACATATGCATTGCTAACCCTACAGTGCACTGTAAAAAAATAAATAAAAAAATAAAAAATACTTCACCTTCTACGTACACACTTCACTCTGAAAACGTTCCATAAAAAACTAATAACTAAATACACACACCCCACAAGTCATGCACAGCAATACCGCTACTGCATATCTACTGTACCATCCAGCGCACACACACCTATTCCCTACCTACGGTGGCGCTCCCTGAAACAGTCAGAATTACTTGTGAGGGAATCACTTTCCCACACAATGCACAGGGAGAGACACATTTTCCCACTTTCGCTACAGCGCACAGGCAAGATTTCAGACCATGCACCACGTGATCTGCACCACACACCTTCCCACCACTGCTTCATACATTGTGCAAGTCGGTTGTACGTTTTACTCATTGGCAAAAAATGTCAACTTCAACAATATGCATACAATACCCATAGGCCACCGAATACATACACCCTTACCGACATATAGATATATCTGTACACACAACCTTTCCTGACATCTGTTTACCTAACACATAGCATCCACCTTACAACATGAAATACTGCACGTACCACAATGCACATCTTGAAGACACAACAAAAAGCTATTCCCAGTGTATTGGCAGCACACATCACAATGTGATTCACTTTGTCATGTACTTTCCCATTTTCGCATACAATTGCACGTGCTACTTTACTTAAGTTGAACAATGCACAGTACCTCTAAAAACCTACCATTTTCTATGTGCACATCGGGTCTTTGTGCCTTACGCAGGTCTCCAAACACCTTGCCAGTATTACAAGAAGGGCAGAAGGGGTGTGGGGTAGGTTAATGCGGAGTGGGGCCTAGGCCACACAGCTTTGCTGTTTTGCTAAGGTGTGCCATGGCAAAGGAAATAGGTAGCACATCCAAAACAATAAGGCAGCAAGGGAAAAGATTGTGTATGGTAGACAACGAGAACATTTCATAAGTAACTAGTTGTTACCAGTTCTTTCCTTTGCAACGCTCCTACTTCATCATATCCTCCTTGCACAGTAACATGTCTCCATTAACCACATAACACCTACCAGAAAATATAACCCTTCAAAAACGGCCTCCTTACTTCACCAATCTTCCAGGGAGGACAACAGAGCAGATATTTGTGGGACCACACAGAGTTCGTTTTTTTTTGCAAGCCCAATAGAGCCGTCAAACTCTGTGCACTCTGGTGCTGGGGGCCCCAAACATATGCTTACAGCACATAAGACAACAATCAAAGCACTGCAAACCGTACTTCTACTTATCTATGCATATCAACACCGTCTCTGTAGGGCACATTGGCACAACAGAACAAAAGCTGAACTGCCACCTTACCTTCTCACTTACTTGCACAGCCCAGCCTTGGCACGTGTTCTCAACCACACAGGCCAACTGCTAAACTGACGGCGTGAAAGCAACTACAATATAAAATATCTTCGTACATCATTCGCATGTCAGTGGTTCCCCCAAAAGCAGCAACAGCACACATTACACTCTCCTGAACAAGCAACGTGAAACATACAACACTATTCAGCTTTTGAAATGTCCCACGCTAAATTCTAAAACAACATTACAGCGGTTTCACCATCGCCAGCACTGTGCCTCACCTTGCCATTTGCTCCCCAAAAGTTCGGTGCACTGCGGGATTCAGAATCAACACTTGCCTTCTCATTCATCTCCACGTAGAATTCGCTAAGTAATTGCTACCTGTGAAATACTGTTTACACAGTAACACGGGTTCCTTCCTTTCACAGCAGAGCGCAAAGTAGCCCATTCGTCTTCATTGGCAGTTTCTCGTGGGTATTACTGCATGCGCACTGTCTCCTTACGCCCCAGGCTAAGTCCCAAACTTGTCTGTAATACAACACACATGACTCCAAGTGCTATGGCACAGGGCAGTTACTACAGCACATCCTTCTTTGGGCTGAGTGAAGTGAAACCCTTTGGTAATCTGGCCCCTCAACTGCAAAAATATTCATACTTCCAGCAGACCGCAGCACAGTCTGTGCATCAAAGTGGCAATTGGGACACTAAATCTAAACATGACACAAACCCTGTCACTGACTATGTTGAGCATGCTGCCCTTTCCAAATGCTGGCAGACCCTCATAAGGGGTGGGGCTTAATGGTCACTATATGCATTTGGGTATCTTTAATCCGGAACCTGGGGAGAGAGAAGCAAGTAACTGGCCCGGGGAACCCACTGAGGGAGAGAACCAATGGACGAGAATGAGGAGGATAGAAAGGGGCACAGAAAATGGGAAGGTGTGGGTTGTTTGGATGAGCTCAAGGGAAGAGAAGGCGGACCAACAGACCAAGTGATGGGAGGATGGTGGAGAAGAACATGGAGAATTGCTGAATGAGAGGGCAAAGTGCTTGCCTTTAGGCCATCACACTTAGAAAGGTAGCTTCTTAGATAGTAGGGGTTACCAGTCCCTAGTGGCAAACCTGGGTCTCTTTCTAATAACTTGCTATTTTTCTCTTTCTTTTGCAGGTTCTCGGAATTTAGGAAAAGGGATTATGGCTGGCGGAGTTACCCAGAATGAGATAACGTTTATGAAACGTGAGTTCGCCTATACGGAGTAACTGCAGCCTTCAGGGATGAGCACGGAAACAACTTTGAGGTGAAAACTTGAAGAACCTTCAGTTACGTAATGCTTATTTAACGTCTTCTTCTTTTAACTATAAAGTTTGTATATTGTTAATTAAATACCTTTTGTTTATCTGCAGGTTTTTCGGAAAGCTGAGGAAAAATAACTTCGGAAGATGCGGTGGCTCCGTAAGAAACTTCTGACTGAAGATACTGCGACTATGTAAGAAAACTGCTGACTGAAGATGCTGCAGTGGTGAGAGAAACTTCTGACGGACGATGATGTGACTACTAGTGGAGACTGCTGACAGAAGATGTTGCGGCTGAGGGTAAAACTTCTGACAGAAGATAGTCGCTTTGGAGATAACCTTGGTCAGGTAAGTCTTTTCTATTAACTATGGAACTCTGTAAATTGCTGTGAAGCTAATGTCTCTATTATCTCCTTTTACAGGTTCTGTGAGGAGAAACGCCAGTAGCGTTACCCGCTGTCAGTGGATTAGAAGCGAAGCGCGCATTCCAGCTGAGGCGGGACTAAAATAACTCCCTCTGCAATATGAATAGAATGTGCTGCAACTTATGAATGGATCGTGCGGCAGCCATGTTAAGTGTATGGAATTTCCTGTAAAACATCACAATAGTCTATGGAAGTGTATGCTGAGAATGATGTAAATGGCATGTGTGCCAGGCTAACACCCACCTTTGACTTGCTGGTTTATTTAATGTTCCCTGCCTAGCCTGAAAGCCTGAATGAGGATTATGTCCACTGACTGGGATCATGACAGCTCCCCCCCCAAGGCTCTTCCCAAAGATGGACCCTCTGGCCCTGGCTTAGTGGGGTGATTTTGATGAAACCTCTGAAGCAATTTGGGAGCATGAATATTTGAACTGGGTTCCCAAGTCCTGTCCTGTGTACCAAACCCTTTCCAATCCACAAGGTAGAATAATTTCCTTTTGGCAATCTTGGAATCTAAGATTTCTTTCACTAACAATTCTGGTTCAACTTCTATGATCAGGGGTTTTGGGGATGGTTGTAGTCTCGTCCCCGGATTCATTGGTTTTAACAAGGAAACATAGAATACAGGATGAATCCACGTGTGAGCTGGTAGGTTCAATCTTACTGCTACAGGATTAACAATGGCTTCCACAGAGAATGGGCCCAGAAATCTGGGCTGGAATTTATGCTGGCCCTTAAGTGCAATGTGTTTAGAAGACAATCATACCTTGGGCCTCATCACGAGTTGGGCGGTAGCGCCGGCGCTAATAGCCCTAACGCCAAACCCCCCGGCGCTATTAGCGCCAGATCACGGGTTTGTCGGAAGGGTTATTGCCCATTCCCCATTGGGCCCATTCGGGAATTCCTCATTCCCCATTGGGCCCAATGGGGAAAATTTACGCAATTACCGCCGGCGGATTTCCCGCTGGCGGTAATCGTGCCGAAAATCGGCAATTTTGCCACGGCTTAGAGCTGGGGGGAAATCCACCAAAGCCATGATCTGCGGACCCTTAAATGCGGCGGTAATAGCGCTACCGCCACATTTAAGGGTTACCACCAGACTCATGATGAGGCCCCTTGTCTCCTACTTTATACTCTGGAGATTTTCTTCGAAGTTTATCTGCAAATTTCTTTTGGCTTTCCTTAGCTTTAGCTAAATGTCTCTGGACCTCCTTTGTACCTGGGTAAGGTTCTCATGAAGATTCCGTACTGCTGGCATTTCCAAGGATTCTGTTGAATTGAAGGTAGAGGTTTGAGGATGCGAACCGTTAAGGAGTAAAAAGAGGTATAACCTGTGGAAGTATGTTTAGAGTTATTATAAGCATACTCTGCTATCCAAAGGACATATACCCAAGAACAATCTATCTGGTGGATAAGACATCAAAGGTATTGTTCTAGAGTTTGATTGGTTCTCTCAGTCTGACCGTCAGTTTGTGGGTGGTGGTTAGTAGATAAACGTACTTCAACTTTAGCCAACTCACAACATTTCCTCCAGAATTGAGAGACAAACTGACTCCCTCTATCAGAGATCACTGCAGATGGAAATCCATGAAGACGCACAATTTGTTCTAGGAACACTTTTGCTAAAACTGATGATGTGGGAAGCCCGTTGAGGTCAATGAAATGAGCCATTTTGGAAAACAAGTCCACCACTACAAGGATTGTGTTATAACCTGAACAAGGGGGTATCTCAGTAATAAAGCCATAGAAATGGAATGCCATGGTGCTGGTGGGACAGGTAATGGTTGAAGTCCTGCTGGTCTCTGTTTTGAGCTTTTGTTTTGGGCACAAATTCCACATGTTTGTATGAAATCTCTGATATCCTTGCGCCATGTTGGCCACCAGAAATGTCCTTTGATCTTGGCTGTGGTCTTAGCGATTCCAGGGTGGCCTTCTAGTGGGGCTCCATGGTAGTCTGCCACGACCTTCCTTTGTAGCTTCTGATTTGGCAGGTAAAGGTGACTCCGGAAATAAGGTAAGCCTTCTTGAATGCTAAACTTTCGTCCTTTGACTTCCATGCCTTTAATTCTGAAGTGGTCATGCCGAGTTGAATCTGTGATTTTAGGTCTTCTTCTGAGGATCCAGTGACTCCCAGCACTTTCTCTTCTGGAATTAGGTTTACTGGATCTGAAGTACTTTGGACATCTTCTATAAAAATGTGCGAATCCAAAAAAACGTTGGACTCCTTTCACTGACATAGGGGAAGGCCTATTCAAAACGGCTTCAACTTTTTGATTATCCATTTTAATTACCATTGGTAACAGGATGAATCCCAGAAATTCCGCTGAGGATGCATGAAAGGAGCATTTCTCCAACTTGACGAATAACTTGTGTTGGCGTAGTTTCCTAAGTACCACCTTTACATGGGTTATGTGCTCTTGGACCGAGTTAGAATAAATTAGAATGTCATTGAGGTACACTACGGCACAGACATCTAGCAATTCGCGTAGGGCATCATTCATAAAATTCTGAAAAGCTGCTGGAGCGTTGCATAAACTGAAAGGCATAACTTGGTACTCATATAAACCGTATTATGTGCGGAAGGCAGTTTTCCATTCACCCCTTCTTTGATTCTCACTAAGTGGTAAGCTCCTCGAAGGTCCAGTTTGGTAAAAACGTTGGCATCCTTAACTTGGTCCATTAGCACTGGGATGAGTGGAAGGGGGTATTTGTTCTTAACTGTGATCTGGTTTAGGGCACGATAGTCTATACAAGTACGAAGGTCCCCTTCCTTCTTGGGCACGAAGAACAGATGAGACGCCATGGGGGACTTAGAGGGCCGAATAAAACCATTGGCAAGATAGTTATCCAAATATGTCTTCAAATGAATATTGTTCTGTTAAGGCGTAAATTTTACTGCGTGGGGTTTTTGAACCAGGGATTAAATCAATCTGACAATCATATGGCTGATGTGGAGGCAACATGTTGGCCTGTTCTTCCTCAAATACTTCTTGAAAATCTTGATACTCTTGTGGAGAAGTTCCTACTAATCCTAAGGTGGGTTCTTCTCTTGAAATCGCTTGAACTTCTTTTCCAAAGGTTCCGCCGTGAACAAAGCAGGAGTTCTTGCATTCTTCAGCAAATACTAAGGTTCTTGCATGCCAGTCAATCTGTGTATTAGGTTTCTCTAGCTACAGAATTCCTAAGATTACTTTAAATTGTGGAGCACTAATTAGGTCAAACAATATCTTTTCCTGATGTCCCTCCTGGCAAAGCAAGGTGCAAACTTCAGTACACTTCATCACTGGTCCGGATATCAGTTGAGTACCATCCACTGCGGTGACATTTTTCACCACCACCTTTGGGTGCATACCAATACCCATCTTGCTGCTAGTTCGTAATCCATGTAGTTCCATATCGCGCCACTGTCCACATATGCTTCCAGAGTATATATCTTGGAAGGTTGAAGGTCACTACTTAAGATAGCGGGAACAATGAAATGAGAGATCTGAATTTCCTTCCTCTGGCTTGACAAGTCGACCTCTACACTTGTCGGGCGTTGGAGTTTTCCGTCAATTCATTCTTTATTATATTCTTGTCCACTTTGTCTAAGGCTCCCACTGGTTTTCAAAGCAGTTTCACTGGACAATTACACAAGTGATGAATGGCTGAACCACAATAGAGGCATACATTCTGTTGTCTTCTTTTGTCTCTTTCTTCTTTAGAAATGGGACCCGAACACCTCCTATCTGCATTGGCTCTGAGTGACTTTAAGTCACTTGACGAGTTCCACTGTCTTTTGAACGAACATAGATTGCTCTAGTCTCTGATCTAGCTCCATCAGAGCGCCGGTGTTACGCTCACCTGGTATCCACGGGGGCGCCACACGATACTGGATGGAAGTCTAAGCGCTATCCCGGACACCTCTCTACTTGGTTATGTGCCAGACGTTGGGTAGTGCCTATAACAGGAGAATGGAGGGTTAAGATACTGGTTCTGTGATGGGTGGTCCAAATCCCCTCCCTTAGGGTTATTGCTCACGTTAGGTTTTTGTGCGCTGAACTCTCCGTCCTGTGTCTCTTTGCAGGGGCGCGCGGTTGGTGTGGGCATTCCGTGGACCTAGTTGCTTCACTGGTCCATGTGCCCTTATGTTGGGTCCAGACCGGCTGTGACTCTGACTCTGCTTGCTGTCTTGCAGGTGAGTTATAACGTCTTTTCTGTCTTTATTCTGTCTGTTTCTTTCTCTCTGTTTTCTCTGTCTTCTCGGCGTCTTGCTCCCCTACGCTGTTCCCTAACAATGTCTCTTGTTTTCACAGGGATGGTTGCGATCTCGGAGTTGCCGCGCCGATGGCGAAGACCACAGTGAGTTATTGATGCGTGCAGCGCTGCACTGTTTATTGGTGTTAATTGCTAACTTGTGTTCCCTTCCCTTCTTTGTACAAGTTGCAGTGATGCTCCAGAGTGATGAGCGATCGAAGCGCTGCTTGCCCAGGTAAGTGCTTTGTTAATGCTGACCTTGTTCCTTCTCCCTTGCAGGTTGCGGTGAAACCTGGAAATGGGCTAGGTAAGAGAAGCGCAGGGTGCTGCCAGGACTCACTGCTTGCCCAGGTAAGAATTGTTATCAATGCTGTCCTGGTTTCTTTACCTTTGCAGGTTGCAGCGAACTCCATACATGGGCGAGGTAAGCGAAGCGCAGGATGGATTCAAGACCGGTTACTTCACAGGTGTTCTTGCTCGCTAATGCTGTTCTTGTTCTTTCAGGTTATTAATGGAATCCAGATCTAGGGGCTTCAGGATTGGGCCGCTGGAGAAGCAAATGAGCAGGAGCTGGACACCGTGAGCGTTACACTGCAGGAGTGCAGAATAACGCAAAGCGTGTTCTGCTGTTTGGGTGTGGTTTAAAAAGCCCAGGTAAAGTAGTTCCAGGCCAAGTAGTTACAGGTCCAGCCACACCCAAAACACTAGATTGCATTGCTTGGTTCTAAAGAACTAAGCTGTGTAATAGGCCTCCATGTTGGATTAAGGTCCAAAACTGGTATTGCTTTATTCCCGTTAATGAGCCTGGCACCAAAGGCACCAGGACTGACTCCATGTATGTTTCTAATGGAGTTTTAAGGCCCTTGGGGCCAGTGTGAAGGGCTTTAGCCCCACTGCTGCCAGGGGGCTGTTATACCTGAGGGGCAGGGGCATGGATCGTGACAGCCGGTCCTACAGTCAATGATCCAATTGTATAGATAGATCAATGAATTCGGCACAACCTGTAGGAGGGTTCACTACTTGCGCCAATATGTCTTTGAGTTCCCCTCGTAATCCTCAATAAAAGAGTGTTGTTCTCTTCTCCACAGGCCAATTAGTCTCTGCTACTAGTCGATTAAAGGAAGCGAAGTAAGCTAATAGTTGTTGGTTAGCTTGGCATAAAGAGAGCAGCTCATTATCTAAGGCCTGTCCCTGAGCATGATGGACAAAGAGTTTCTCCAACTCCCTCCGAAAACCAGGGTAGTTTCTCAATAATGGGTAATCTCGATTGACTAAGGGTATGGACCAGTCAACAGCACGTCCACCCAGATATGATAACACAAATGCCACCTTAGCCTGATCTGAGGGAAACACCCCTGGTCTACACAGAAAGTGTAAATTACATTGGTTCATAAAAACTGCAAAATGCCTTGGATCCCCCATAAACCTTTTTGGGGCTGCTAGTGGAATGTTCCCTGGTAAAACCACCTGTAGAGGAGGACTGGGAGCGGAAACCTGACACTGTGGAGCACCACCGGGAAGTGGCGCTTGTCCTGCTTGGGACTGTAGTAATTGGTGACCCAATTCATCAGTGCGTCCTCTGTTAACTACAAGCTCCCTCCTGAGAGAATTGGTTTCTGACCTAGCTGCATGGACTTCTGCCCTTAACTCTTCCAAAATCTGAGATAAATGGTCTATTTCTGTGTTCTCCATTACGCTCAGGTGGAGTATTTTAAGTACTGGCTTCGCGTTCTGTAACGATTACCTCGACTCCTCGGGAGCTTAATGCCTTCTCAACCTGTGGACCTGGTACTTGACACCTTTTGGATTCTATTTCTGCTTTAAAACAACAAAAACAATAATAGAACACTATAACATCTATTAACTAAAATACTACTGCATGACATGTGTGCTCCTTTAATCCCTCCCTTCTCACCTGTGTTTATTTTTTGTCGAGCTCTCCATCCTGCTTTTCTACAGGGGCGCGTTGAGGTGAAGAAACAATGGTGACTTGGGTAGCTGTTGTACTCTATAGCTTCTTGTCAAATAGATGTCTTTACTTTTAAGAATGAGTCTTGGGGTAAGTTGCTGGTGAAAATGCTGTAATCATTGAGGGTTTAAATTAGATTCCTACGTTGGAGAGATCTCTCTTTCTATTAACTTGCTATTTTTCTCTTTCTTTTGCAGGTTCTCAGAATTTAGGAAAAGGGCTTATGGCTGAGAAGGACTGCGGAATTACCCAGAATGAGATAACGTTTATGAAACGTGAGTTTGCCTATACGGAGTAACTGCAGCCTTCTGGGATGAGCGGGGAAACAACTGTGAGGTGAAAACTTGAAGAACCTTCAGGTATGTGATGCTTATTTAACGTCTTCTTCTTTTAACTATAAAGTTTGTATATTTTTAATTAAATACCTTTTCTTTATCTGCAGGTTTTCAGAAAGCTGAGGAAAAATACCATTGGAAGATGCGGTGGCTACGGAAGAAACTTCTGACTGAAGATACTGCGACTACAGTAGAAAACTGCTCACTGAAGATGCTGCGACTACGAGCGGAGACTGCTGACAGAAGATGCTGCGGCTGAGGGTAAAACCTCTGACGGAAGATAGTCGCTTCGGAGATAACCATGGTCAGGTAAGTCTTTTCTATTAACTATGGAACTCTGTAAATTGCTGTGAAGTTAAGGTCTCTATTATCTCCTTTTTACGGGTTCTGTGAGGTGAAACGCCGGTAGCGTTACCAGCTGTCAGCGGATCAGACGCGAAGCGTGCGTTCCAGCAGAGGTGTGGCTTAAATAGCTCCCTAGAACGTGCTGCAACTTATGAATGGATTGTGTGGCGCCCATGTTAAGTGTATGGAATTTACTGTAAAACACATGCAGAAAGAGGGCAATTTAAGCAGGGGACAGGAAACAGGGAGTGTGGGTTATCCTGTGGGGTCGGCAGTGGACCAAGAGACCCATAAGGAGGAGGTAAGAAGCAGCAAAGTGCGGGAGCTGTAGTTTGAGAAGGTGAGGTATTGGTTTAGTGAGTGCAAGGGTACTGCAGTGGGAATGAGCTTGCCTGTGTGGCGTGTGACATTTTAGGGAGAGAAGGTGGGGTGGGGTTGCTGCCGACAACCCAAAATATGCTTCTGGCCAGATGGCAAGGACTGTATGTGATTTTGAAAGTAGTCTCCAGTCTTACATACAAAGTTCAACAGACTGACTGGTGAACACCATCACAACTTTACCATATAAAACAATCTGAAGGCTTGGAGGGAGAACAGCAATCCTCAACTACTCCTGCTCCATGTTAACAGCACCAGGGAAACTCTACTTCCCATTGTACTCTATGGAGTAAATATACCAGTCGGCCTCACAGTATCAGCATTGAGACTCACAAAGCTCTGGGAGGTATCCTAACATGTTCTCCCCAAAACTCGGATGAGTGAAGGGTATCAACTACAAGATCCAGACACCGCTGGGACGAGTCATACGCTTGAAGCCCTACAGACACCCTGAAGCAAGGAAGCAGATTGTTCAGGAGGAACTCCAAAAGATGCTTGAATGGTTGTATACTAATTGACCTTTTCACAATTGACCTCGGGAGAATTGATCTTGGGAGAATTGACCTAATTTAGAAGGTCAATTAGGAAATATATGCGGGGGAAACCCCCCGCAAACCCCCACCCAATCCAAAACTCCCCGCACCCGCCCCCCCAATTCCCTTATATTATTTATAATCCAAAACCAAGGCAATACATATATACAATAACAAAAATAATATAAAGGTAAATTGTGCAGAAGGTCAATTAGGACCACTATAATTAGGTCAATTGTGCAAAAGGTCAATTGTAAAAGGTCAATTTGGGTAATACCGCTTGAACACAGTGTAATTTAGTGGTCCCAGAGTGATTGGTCCTCACTGATAGTGCTCGTACCAAAGCATGATAACACCTGGAGATTTTGTATAGAGTTCTGCCACCTGAACAAATTATCCAGGTTTGCTGCTTACCCGATGCCTCGAATAGATGAGTTGGGCAAGAGCCTGGGACAGGCTAAGTACATATCTACGCTAGACTTGAGGAAGGGGTACTTGCATGTCCCTCAGGATGAGAAGACCGAATGCAGGACTGCCTTCTCTACTCTGGAGCGATTGTTTCAGCTTACTGTCCTACGCTTTGGCTTACATGGAGCCTATGCCACATTCCAACATGGATCTGGTACTGGCACCTTGCCAGAGCTTTGCTGGGCATACTTCGATGACAATGTGATCCATAGCAACACCTGGGAGGAGAACAACATGCACATCAATGCCGTCTGTAACCAGTTAAGAAAAGCCAACTTAATGGCCAACCCAGCAAAATATCACCTAGCCCAACCTAGCGTAAAATACCTAGGATTCCAAGTGGGGAATGGAAGAGTGCTGCCCCAACAGGCCCAAGTCGAAGCAGTCCAAACAGACCCCAAACCTGTTACCAAGAAGGATGTGCAGGCTTTTTTCAGGTTAGTGGGGTATTACAGGAGATTTATACCCAACGGTTCCAAGATAGTAGCCTCACTGACTGATGGGCTGATGAAAAAACTTCCAAACACCATCAGGTGGGATCCAGAAGCAGAAAAAGAGCTTTAACTCAGTTGAAGGAGGTCCTATATAAGAGCCCTGTACTAATAATGCTATATTTTGCACAATAATTAATTCTACAAATGGATACTTCCTCTAAGGGCCTTGGGACAGTTCTGTCCCAACTAAATGAGAAAAAAACTCTTCCCTCAGGAGAACAACTACTCTGTGGAAGAACTAAAGGCATTGGTGATAAAATGGGTTGTCGAGAGTCTAAGGTACTACCATCCGGGGCGACACATCACATTTATTACAGACCACAACCCATTAGTATGGATGGAAAGGAACAAGGATACGAACCGTGTCATAAAATGGTTCCTGGCCTTACAGCCACATACCTTCCATTTAGAACATAGGGCGGGGGCAAAGCAGGCCAACGTAGATTTCCTTTCCCGATATCTTTCCCACACAGGAAGAGGAGACCAGTGAGGTCAGTAAACCGAGGGTGGAGGTAAGTGACAAGGCAGCTCTATGGCTTTGTCAAGTTGGGGAGGGAGAGCCCCACCCTTATCTCTTCCCTTAGTGCGTGCATGATCCAGTGCTATATGCCCATGTCTCACACCATCCCTCTATGTGTTGATGCTCCCAAGTCTATCTAATACCTCTTGTTTTAGAGCATCTAACCAGGAAGAGCAATGGAATCAGGAAACCTGTCAAAGCCCCATAACCACAGTGTTTTCTTGGAGACTAGATCACCCAGCAGCAACTGTAACCCTTCAGTCACCGGCCTGCCTATAGGGCCGTTGGCGCACCTACCCCTAGACAACTAGATACTAATCAGAAGGGGCACCAACCCCAAAACACAATGGAATTACCACAGGAATACTGAAGGTTGCCCCCCTAATATAAACTGGAACCCTTGGGACTCCGAACCGCCATTGATAACGCGCAGCACTCCCGCACAAAGAGAGTGGGCAGGGATTAGCCCGTTTCATGTATCTTCTGTCACAAAAACACACAAGCTAGGGGAAAACAGAACGAGATTGACCAGGGACAGCTGAACAGTCCCAGCAAGATTTAAGCAAGGCACAGGAAACAGAAAGTGTGGGTTATCAGAGAGAGATCAGCAGGTGAGTGGAGGAGGACCAACAGACTAGAAGGAGGAGGGGACAATTAGAGTCTGGAGGCTATAGTTTGAGAAGGCGATATATTGCCTAAGTGAGTGCAAGGGTACCGCAGTGTGATTGAGCGTGTCTATGTAGCGAATGAAGTTAGTTTAAAATAGTTTAAGGAGTGTCTGTATAGTGAGTGGTAGCGTGAAAGGATGGCAGTGTTATAGAAAGTGGGTGGGTGATAGGAGCAGTAGTAGTGTGGGAGAAGGAATTGTATGCATGTGAGTAGAGGATGAGTAGTAGTGTGGGGAGTAGTGGTAGTGTGGGGTAGGAGTAGTAGTATGGGGGAGTAGTAGTGTGGGGTAGGAGGATTAGTGTGGAGGAAGAAGGGTATAGGTAGTAGCAGGGGTACAGGAGTAATAGGATGAGGAGGTGAGTAAAAGAAGCAGTGACAGGTTGAAAGGGTGGAGACAAGGAGTAGGAGGAGTGTGACATTGGAGGGAGAGAAGGAGGGGTGTGGAGGAGGCACAAAGTAGGGGGTAAATAGAGTAGAGAGGGTACGGTGAGCATGTGCTTGAAAGAACCAAACTTTGCCCCATTGAGTGAGCACAGGGTACCATCCTAGCTCCCTATAGAACAATAATACCTGGTTAGAGTAGCGGCAGATAAGGAGCCCCCGAGGGAGGTAACATAGTCTATATTTAGGGAGACCATCCTTAGCTCTAGCCAGCAGGGGTTACCAGGCTATAGGGGTTAGGACACCTGGGTCGCAATCCCATACCCAGCCCAGGTTAAAAGACACAGGGACGGCCATGAGCCCCACAAAGCTACAATAAACACCATAGAACTACCTTGGCAGTTTGGTGTGATTTTCTTGCCACCTGTGACATAAATAAAACTACATTATGATTCTATTGTTGGTGGAATATTATTGTGCATGGGTACCGTAAAGGATCAAGAGTAACAGCGGCAGTTTTGGTGGTGGTTAAAGACTTTCATTAATAAAACAAAAGAGGGGTTGGGGAAATCCTACCTATCCCTAACTCTAAGAGGGGTTTCCCTGCCTCAACAAAACTAAGGAACGCTGGTGTCAGAATGTCCAAAACAAAAGAGTTATCTGTTCTGTGTCCAAAAATCCTAAACTGACCTTCACACACTAAACTTAATATAACGTGAAGTGGGGATATCTTTTAGCTGAACAGATGCCGCTTTCTTCCACAGTTCCAAACACAAAGTTCTAAAGTGTAAAAGGAAATTAATAAAGTTCCACCAGAAAAGGGGGCTTTCCTTTCCCCTGGATTCCTCTAATTCAATGTGATATCTTGTAGCGGAACACCTGCAGCTTCTTTCCAAAGTTCCAAAACACAAAGTTCTAAAGTATAATGTTCCGCAGGAAAGGGGGAAGGCGGGTGGGGACCTTCCCTTCTCCTGGATTTCTCTGGCCTTTCAATGTTACACTAATATACTCCACAATCTCAAGGGGGACGACTCTTCCTTCCTCCAGTTCACACAGTTTATTTTATATCATTTTACAATTTGAAGGGGCATGAGACTTCCCTTCACGGTTTTCACAATTCCACAGTTCACAGCTCAAGGAGGGTGTCTCTGCCCCTTGAGCTGTCTTAGCTCAGTTTCACAAGCTCAAGAAATGTGTCGCCCTCCCTGAGTTTTCTTAGCTTTTCCACAGTTCTTCGGTTTTTCACAGTTTTCAACAATCCTGCTTGAATGCAGGTAGCTCGCAGTATGGTTACTCTCCTGGGTGCGGGTCACAGACCTGCTGTATGCCTGGTTTACTCTCCTGCCAGGGCTTTCTTATTGTCACCTGTGGTAAGTTCTTCCTCACCTGAGTATTCACTGGATGTTAGTTCAGGTGATTCCACTGACGGAGGGTGGTACCTTTCCTCTTCGCTGATCTTCGATCCATGAAGAAGTAAGGTCTATCACGAGAGGAAGCCACTATGCCCACCAAGAAACAGCCAAGGCAAGAGGCCCCTGCTTGTGACAACCCAAGATAAGGGAAAAAGCCTGAACGGCAGAAATAACCCTTATAATGATGCTCCAATTTCGTGGTGTCTTCCAAAAATCCTGATAGGGATGGTGTGCCATGAATGCCGGGTATAGAAAACCCAAGGACCCAAAAGTTGGGTAGGAATAGTGCTACGTGAATAACAAGGGCACAAAGTTCTTCCAGGCACAGGGACGTCAACCGTCAATGGAGATATCCTGATGGCAAGTCCGAGAGTATAGCAAGTAAGTAGTAACAGCAAGGAAGTAGCGGCTGCAGATAGGGTAGAAAAAAGGGAAGGCAGGGGGAGATCGAGGGATAGCGGATAAGCAAGGCAGGATGCACAGAGAAAGAAGTCGTGCATAGGCAAAAGGAAGACATCCGCGAGGACGGATGAGAGAAGGAGGCAAAGGCGAGGAGGCTAAGAGCAGGGCAAAAAGAGGTATGCACAAAAGGGAAACAGCGTCTTACCCAAGACGGACAGCAGGAGCTCCACGGGAGTCATCACACCCTGGAAAAGTGTCTTGTGGGATCTGGAGTCAAATACCAGCAGGAAAGTGTCTTGTAGGTGTAATTTGCCTAACGAATACTCAAAATGCTCTTCCATAAACGTGGATCAAATTCTTTGCTTAAATTTGCAATGACAGATTCAAACATACGAAGAGAAAGCAGAATTGTGAGGTATCATAAGTAACCTACATACATTGCAAATACTGCCTTTTGACTCCGTGGAGGTGAAACAACATGTTTTCAAAATAGGTCAACTGTCTTTGCACCCTTCCTTTATTGCTGAGCTCAAAGCCCAATGGCAAAGCTGGGGGTAATGCATTCGCACATGCCCACTGACCCCAAAAGTGGCTTTACATTTCTTAAAGGGCAGAATACACACACTGTGTAAAAGGTGAGAGACAAAATTGCATGGGCCCGTTATCCAGATTTCCAACCAGTTATTATTTTAGGCTGGGGTAAACTGGGGGTTGTAAATAATCAGTGTTTGAGGGACAGGCACACAGTTAGGAAAGTCCTGCATGGCAATTATTCCAGGTTCAAATAGTGGTAGACATTGAAGGCAGCTTGCACATGTTTAATGCTCTAGCTAGCTTGCAAAGCCACATAGTGAAACACAGTGTTGACCCATCAATAATTCCTCTAATGTTTTCCAGATCTTAGTAAATGTAGAGTTCAGTCAATCGAAAAAGACCCTTAGATGCGCTTCCTGATAATACTTAATAATCAGACATCCAAATCCTTCAGCCTCTTTACAGCTGAAAGGATTTTTTGCAAGCCGATGAAGGGAACCTTTCCATATAAACGCTGACTGCCTTTCTCTAAGCTAAGCCAACACTGGTATCCTCTGGGACTCATATTGGAAGATTCGGAGGTAGTTATAGAAGGTTCAAGAGAATAGACATTTTGACTAAGGCAATCCTCCCAAACGAAGAGACAGTCAAGTTCTGCCATGATTTTAGGTCTTCTATGATCCGGACCAAAAGCGGGTGGATATTGGCTGTTGTGGTGGACCAGAAGAAGGACTCGGACCAGAAGATGTGTTCTTACTACAGGAGTTATATTTAAACCAAAGAAGACGCCTTACTGACCCTATTGCTAATAGGGAAGTTCCCTACCTAACAAACTAAACGAAGGGTGCTCGTCAGCATTAGTCAACATAATAAATCTTATCCTCTGTCCAAATCCTAACTTCTAATCTGGCCCTACCACAGAGAAAACAACTTAGAGGTTGACCTCAATGTTCTTTACTCAGCCATCTCCTAGTATTTCCAGGAATCTCACCTAATTTCAAGTTCCACAATTATTTACAGGTGTCCTGACTATCAGTTTGTGTCCATCTTGTCAGAGTTACAAATAAAAAGATTTCCCTCCAATATATATATATATATATATATATATATATATATATATATATATATATATATATATATATATATAATGAACGCTCAAGATCTAAAAGAAAAAAGTCAATTCTTTCAGTAGTTGTAGATGAAGAAATATTTCTTTACTCCTCCTCCACCAACTACGTGGGTCTTTCCCCAAGAGATTTTACTCGTTTGGTTCTCGTTTCCCCATTGGAGGATTCCTTACTCGTTTTATAGGGACCTCTTGGCTCCCTTTGTTGTCTTGTTTCCAGTTGTTCACTTGTTTCGTAGGGATTTGGGTATCCCTTACTATTATATCTTTCTCTTGTTTTTTGTGTGGGCGTTGGGGTTCTAGGGCTCCCGTACCCACTCTTGTTATGTATGTCCGTCTCCCTCTATGGATCTGTTTTAATCTTCTTAATGTATCCTTTCTTGGTCTTTTGGTGCAGTTTTGAGCCATTTGGCTGGTTTCAAGACTCGGGTTCATAGGGCTTGCGTAACTATTCTTGTTATGTATGTCTGGTTCCCTTTCAGGATCCATTTTAATCCCCTTCCACCAACTATGTGTGTCTCTCCCCACGAGTTTCCAATCTTGTTTGATTCTGGTTTCCCTTTGGGATGATTCCTTACTTGCTTTATAGGGCCCTCCTGGCTCCCTTGGTTCTCTTGTTCCCCGTTTTTCACTTAATTCATAGGGGTATGTGTATCCCCTCCTAATATATCTTTCTCTTGGTCTTTGGGTGCGGTGTTGAACAGTTTGGGTGGTTTTATGGCTCAGGTTTATAAGGCTCCCATAACCACTCTTGTTATGTATGTTCGTCTCCCTCTCTGGACCTGGTTGTCCCTCATAGGGATCTAGCCCCTTTGTTCTCTCTCCTATTTTCAAGGTTTGATCTCTGTACCTCTCTCTGCTGTGAACACCCTGCATTCCTTCTCCGTTGCAGGTCCTGTTCCAGTGCGGTGGCTTTGACCTGATGTCACTGGCATTCTCACCAGTTCAGACAGTTTTTCAGTTGTAGGGAGTTGTACCAGAATGGGAGTCCATGTCCCCTGGCAGGGAGTCACTTGCAGTGAGGTCCTGCTTTCCCAAAACCCTAGGGAGTGTTTTGCTTAGCAGGCTCATCTCCCTAGACTCAAAGTGGGTGGCTCCACAAAAGGATGACAGGATGAAACCTCCAGATTTGTCACACTGTATATATGCTTGAGGACGCCTGCCGGCAAAACCCCTAGATATTTAATAATTTCACATGCAGTTTCCACTATTGGGCCGGGGATATTCAGATTACAAATTTCACTTTTACATAAATTAACCTTCAAGGCAGACACTGTCTGAAACTCTGCTAGGAGGGTCAGAAGAGCCGGAACAGAAGCAAGCGGTTTTGTGAAAGTGAAAGTTAAAAAATTATTACTTCATGTTCCTTCCCCCAAAGGACATACCAAACAGGGAATGCATTTGGCGCTTAGAGCTTTTTGTATTCAGAGGCAAACAACTTCTTTTAACCTGGCTGCCTTTTCTATACAAGTACCCCTAATGCGGCCTTAAAGGCTTCCCACATGGTATGACAACCCTTTACATTTGAATTAATGTTGTTTGAAACATCAGCATCTAATTCTTTTTTTAACACATGGTTTTCTAAGAAGAATGTATTGAGCTTCCAGGTTCAAGGATGCTTCTCCTCTGCTGATAAAGTAAGGTTGTAAAAAACTGGAGCATGATCAGGCAATGTAATTTGGCCTATGTCTGAAGCTTCAACTAAATGCATAAATGGGCCACCCTGTATAATGTAGTCCAACCTGGTGTATATTCTGTGAGTAGGAGAGAAAGCGGTGAAATCCTTAATATGTGGATGCTGGTGCCGCTGTATATCTGATGCTGGGGAGAGATGGTGTGCTTACCTTATTCGTGGGGCTCAGAATCAATTCCAGGAGTCTCAGAAAGACGCAGTAACTTTCTTCCTAGGGAAACCTGGCATGTTAGTTCACCTGAGGATTTTACTTTCCAGAACACCTCATGAAAGAACAGAGTGGTCTATGTACCGGAATGACAAACCTTGAGACATGGAGGCTTCAGCCAATGATCAAATGAGTTACAAGATGGTGATTCGTGCCATGGGTGCCTTTGAAACTTCATAACTCTGTGTCAGAGCTAACAGAACCAATAAAGCCCTTATACCGAAACCCTACTAACAGCCTAACAAGATGAATTAAGATTCCCATGGGACTAACCAAACACATGGGAGGAAACAAGACAGACTAGGGAAATACTTATCACATACAGTGTTAGGAAATATACCACAGCCTCATGGGTATAAAAGGGGCTGAGAAAGTTCACTAGGGGTGTGGGACCCAAAGAAAGCAGATGTAGAAACCTCTGGGTATTTAGCGCGTTATAAATAACCAATTATAATTATAAGAATTATAATTTCCTGCTGATGCTCCATTTATATAAGGGGAGGTAGCTGAAGAGAGGAGAACGAGGGGGACTGCTGCTTGGATGAAGGCAGCAGTGCAAGCTTGGGGAAGCTGGAAAAAGGGGTGGAGAAGAGCTAAGCCCTGGAGGACGAAGGCAGACCAGAAGGGCACAAATGCCCCTCTCAAGTCCTTAGTGGAATTGGAAAACCAGAGCCAAAGGCTTTCCACCAGCAATCCCTAGGGAAGGAGGGAGGCATGTGGCTGGAGTTCAAGCGGATATCATCTGCCAGAAATGGAATCTAAATGGGAGGGGGAATACTCAGTTAAGCCAACGTCCAGGAGGGATCGTTTATTAGTCCTTAAACCCAGACTTGTTTTGAATTCTAAAGCACAAGGACTAGGAGGGACAGGTGGTGAATTATGGAAGTCCCAAGATCCAGGAGGGATGTGTTGTGAATCCTGAAAGTCCCAATGTCGGAATGCACCTTCTGTGAATCCCGAGAAACCTAAGGTTTAGGAGAGTTCTGATGTGAAAATGGAGCAATTCGTGGTCTAGGAGAGTCCTCCTGTGATCCCTGAAGACCTGAGAGCAGGGAGAGGCGTGTGAGTGAGAATTGCAAGGCCATGCAGATGCCTAAGAAGAGAAAGCAGTGGAACTGAATACCTGGGAAAGGTCCGAAAACATGTGCAGAAAGAAGAGAGGCTGAAGGAACCTCCAGACTGAGTAACTCCTGAAGGAGCCTTCCCAGGAAAACGTGTTTGTTTTGGTGGGCATTAGCATAGGGACAGACATTTATACATTAGGATAATTTAATTGTTCGGTTGGCCAACATTTTGTGCTTGAGCACAGGGTAGTGTTGAGGCTAATGACTCTTAAGACTAGGTTTTAAAGACTTTCTGTAGACCACATCATTTGAATAATTCCTTTGTAGCACAGGGTCTCAGAGGAGGAGCAAGGATTCATAAAGATTAGGCATATTTTGAGATGATATATTAGGAGTATCAGAAGGTGAGCGCCACTTCATTCTTATGCCCATCATGTTATTGTTTTTTTTATAGAGGTCTCTCTTTAGTTTTAGAGTTTCTCTTGCTCTTTATGTGTTTGTCCATCCCAAATCCTAATTAACCTGACACTAAGTTAAAATCTGTTGAACCACCCTTTAAGCGTAACGTGTATCATTGCCTCGAGTAGCCTACAGGTGTGTAACTGTCAGCTACACTTCTTTTCAAAATGTCCAGTATCTGAGATCTCCTTCTTTGTAGTTTCTTGATGGGATCTAGGGGGTCGCCTGTTGCTAATATTCAAATCTAGGCAACCACAGAATGAGGCAAGAGGGCACCAAGCTTAAGTGCCAAAGTCTCTGAGACTGGTCTTCGGCTGTTTAGCTGGGGTCTTGGATGGAGGAACTTCTTGTTCTAGCCCTGGGGTTTTCTCACTGCCACCCAACTTCTCCTTCCTGCTATCATCCTCGTGCCACGCTGCATTGATATTGTTGCTTGGGGGTTCCTGCTTCATTCCCTTACCTTGCCTGATAGGAGTTCAGAGCCAGACCCTGGTAGAACCTATCACCTCTGTGTTGCCGCATAGCATTCTTATACCTCCGCCTGTTCACCCTGGTCGACCAGATGTCGGGCATATAGGGGTATCTTCCCTCTCTGACACCAAATATGTGCCTTCCTTTCTTCCTCTCCTGATGGCTCTAAACCTACCTCCTCAATCATCTCCCTCTCCAGTTGACATGTCCCTACTTTCTCCCTTTCTTTCCTACCATCCCTCCTCAGGGTGTCTCACCACCTCCTTCTGGCCTTTCACCGCTGTAATGAATCAGGAGTAAGACTCAAGGCATTATAAAGATTGCTGTAACTTTTATTAATAAAACAAGAAGGGTTGGAGAAAGAACTATCTCGCCCTATCTCTATGAGGAGTTTCCCATCCTCAACAAAACTAAAGGATGTCACTGTCAGAATGTGCAAATGTCCAAAATCCGAACTTGGCCATTACAAGCTAAACACAAATGAAAGTGCAAAAGGGGTATAGTCTTTCAATTAGTCATCTGTATCATTCTCCAACGATCCAACATAAAGTTCCAAAAGGTGCAAAACAAATAAACAAATAAAGTTCCACAAAGTTCCACAGTCATCAGGAGGGGCGTTCCCCTTCCACTGAGTTTCTCAGGTTCTCCGCCAATCACTATTACCCTTTTGTTACCCAGCAAATGCAATTCCACAATTCAGGGGGTATGGCCCCCTTCTGCTATATTCGGCACATTCAAGAGTTCCTCTTTAGTCTTTTTTTTTTTTTAAAACATTTTATTGAGTTATAGACACAACCAAACAATACAAACCAGTGCATGTTCTAACAGTTTCATTACACTTTCTCAACTTCTAGCCACTACTTCCCTTATCCCACCCCCCTCTACGAGTCTATTGCATTAAACCTTCAGTTCCCGCATCCTGTGGTTCGGTCTCCTCTTCTACAGGCTCCGCCAGGTCATCTAATGACCCAAACAGTTCGGCTATCAGTGATTTCCAGGCCATCAGGGACTCAGTCTCCTCTTCCCCCCCTGTGCTACTCGCTTCTTGCCATGGCATGGTTTCGGCTTCTGCCCATTTTTGCAAATCTCTCCACCACACCTCTACCTTTGGCACATGGCATGTCTTCCATCCCATGGCAATCCTCCTCTTTGCAAGCACATAAGCCAGATCCCTCAGCTTACTCACGTGCCTGAGCTCTTGGGAACCCCACCAGCAGACAGGCCCACACTGTATCCACTACAATATTGACCCCTTTTTCTTCCAGTTTCCCTTTCACTCCCGTCCAGAAACGTTCTATGATCGGGCATGACCAGAACATATGCACCATGCCCGCGTTCTCCTCATCATACTTGGGGCATGCTTGCCGTCCTGCATTTTCGAACCTCGATATCCTCCAAGGCGTCATATATGCCCTATGCGTTATGTACAGTTGAATCTGTTTCAGCCTCGCGTTTCTACACACCTTCTTATGATACCCCTGCACCCGTTACCACATCCCGTCTTCCATCGGGGCTCCAACCTCCATTTCCCAATTTAGTCTCAACTGCGTGACCTCCTTCCCTACTTTAGACATCAGCATTTCATACAATCTGGAAATCTCATGACCCCCCTCAGCTATGTCGTATATCATGTCTATGGTGGCATCTGATTCTTCCTCCAACACAGTTTCAGGCCATGTTCTCTTAATCATGCGTACCATTCTATGATACGTAATATATTGGCCCTCGTGCAACCCAGTTTCTTCCCGCAGCCCCTCAAAAGTAATACTAGAGCCCTCCCGCCAAATATCACCCATTGTTGCCACCCCAGCTGGTTCCCAGTGGTTCCTGAGTATCATTCGTAGCTGCGTGTCTGCCCCCGTCAATACAACCAGTGGTATCTGCGGTGACCATGGGGACAGGTTCTCCATCATTTGACATGCCCTGCGCCACACCTTCCACCCCAGTAGCATCATTTTAGGGCGCCCCACCATTTCCGCCTTGGGTACCCACATCATCTCTTTCAAATAAAAAGGTGCACAATCACGCCCAAACAGCCTAAATTCGGAGGCCTCTTCGTCAGAGAGCCATTTGGCAACATACTGTAACTGGCTTGCCACGTATTACGCCTCATAGTTGGGCAGCTTTATCCCTCCTTTGTCATGGAAGTTCTGTAACTTCCATAACGATATTCTATTTCGCGTGCCATGCCACAAAAAGTCCCTGCACATGCTATTCAGTTTGGTGAAGAACTTCTTAGGAATCAGGTACAGTATGTTCCCGAAGTAGTGTAGGAGCCTTGGCAGCACCACCATCTTTAGCATTGCTCCCCGCCCCATCATCGCCAATGGCAGCTTTGCCCAAAATTGCATGCACTTCTCAATTTTTTAATGGCTACTTCTGTATTGCACCTATGCTCTTCCTCCACGGTGTGGTATATATCTATCCCCAGGTACCGAAATGTGCTAACCGCCCACAGCACTTGCAATACAGGTAGTCGCTCCGCTGGAATCCCCATGTTCCCCCCTAATGGGAACATGCTGGACTTCTGGGGGTTCACTGCTATACCGGACAGCACAGCATATCTCTCCAGCACTTCTAGGATGTACTGGAGATTTTCTTCTGGGAATCGCAAGTACAGCAGCATGTCATCTGCATATAGGGAGATCAGATGCCGCTCCCCTTTCACCTCGATGCCTATAGTGTCATATTGCTGCCTCAGATATATTGCGAGAGGTTCCAGAGCCAGTATGTAGAGCACTGGAGACCACGGACATCCCCGTCTAGTACCCCTGCTGAGCTGCCACCTTTCCGCTATCACAGATCCCATCCGAACTCTAGCCAGCGGTTCGCTATATAAAATTTTCGCCCACCTTACATATCCAGGCCCTAACCCGTAGTACTTCAAGGCCGCAAGCAGCCATGGCCATTTAACGGAGTCAAAGGCCTTGATTGCATCCAGAGACACAATTGCAATTTCTTCATCTCTTTCTCTGCCAAACTCAATGATTCTCTGGAGTCACCTATGATTATTGGTAATGTTTCTATGAGGGACATTGCCCGTTTGATCCGGGTGTATTAGTTTGCCAATAGCCCTCTTCAGTCTATTAGCTAAGACAACAGTTAATATCTTGCTGTCTTGATTCAGCATTGACAAGGGTCTATAGGAGCCACAGCTGTGCCCAGGTTTATTAGGTTTGGGGAGCGGTACTATGACAGCCTCCCTCAGTAACTCTGGTAAGCGTCCCGTCTCGAACACTTCGTTTAACATCTCTAACAGTGGGGGGATGACCTCTTCATTGTATACTTAGTAAAACTCACTTGGGAGTCCATCTGTCCCTGGGGTTTTACTAGTAGGCAGCTGCCTCACCACCTCCCCTAATTTTTCTAAGGTGATCGGGGTATCTAGTTCCTCTCTCTCCTCCTCGCTTATCTTGGGCAGCCCCATGTCCTCAAGCGTTTCTTCCATCATAGCGCGACTACTCTCCCCGTCGTCTCCGTATAATACCTTATAATAATCCACAAACGCTTGATTAACTCGCTCCTGGGTGTCCTCTACTCTACCGTCTTCTCTTTCTATAGTCCTGATTGTGACTCTGGGGGTCTCACTCTTATATAACCACGCCAAAAGTCTCCCCAGTTTATCACCTCCCGCATGCTCTCTCTCTAAGTATTTTTTATAATTAAGGTTACACAATCTCTCCCAATATTCTGCACATTTTTTGCTGTAGCCTAAGTGTCAATTCTAGCTTCTCTGCTGTATCGTCTCCGCCCCTTAAGGCCTCTTCTAATTTTTCTTCCGTCTCCTGCAGTTCGGCTAAAACCCCACCTTGTAGGCCCTTGGATTTCGCTATATCTACCCCCCTCATGACAACTTTAAAGGCCCCCCATAGTGTTCCCGCCGAATCCACGCTCTCAGTATTTGTTTCAAAATAATTAACAATCTCCTCCCTCAAGTCCTCCCTAAAAAAGGGGTCTTGCAACGTTTCCGCTCGTAGGTGCCATGTCGGGATCCTCGCTCTCGGGGGGCAGTATTGCCATGCGAGAATCAGGGGCGAGTGGTCCGAAAGGACCCTGGCCCTGTACTCTATTTGTGTGATCTCCGCTATCATTTCTGGTGATGTGAAGACATAATCCAGCCTCGTGGATAACTGCTGTGGGGCAGAATAATGTGAATATTGCCTTTCCTGGGGGTACCTCACTCTCCATGCATCCTCCAGACCAAAGTCATCCAGCAATGTCTGTAACGCCTTGGCTGCAGGGGCCGGTCTATCCATCTTCCCATCTGATCTGTCCACCCTCGGGTTCAATACGCAATTGAAGTCCCCTCCCCAGATCATCGCGCTTCCTACGCATGCGCTCAAATTCGCACTCAATGTTCTAATGTACGCCGCTGTGTTCTGGTTCGGGGCATACGTGTTAACAATGCTCATCTCCCTGTTCTCCACTAGTCCCCTCAGTATAACCATCCTCCCGTCTGTCTCAGCCACCACTTGCAATCGCTGAAAAGGGACATGTGGCGCCACCCAAATAAGCATTCCTCTCGCATAAGCAGAGTACGATGAGCCCACCAACACTCCTTTCCACTTCCCAGCAATCGTGTCCATCCTCTCTCGTGTAAGGTGGGTTTCCTGCAGCAATGCAATATCTATTTTCTGCCTGCGCAGGTACAACATAACTTTGTTCCTTTTTAAGTAGCTGTTGAGCCCCCGCACGTTCCATGTAAGTATCTTAAGGTCCCCCATGGCCTGTACAAGTTCAGTTCCTCCTCACCCAGGTGCAGTCTGACTTTAAATTCCAATCCAATCTGTATAGGCTTGTATCCCACTCTAAATTCCCTTTAACCAAAAACACCCCAAACTTCCTGTTCCCCCGCCCTCCCGCCTCCCGTCCCTTCCCCAACATCACCCCCCCCCCCAACTGTTGCCCAGCTCCATCCCTGGATCTCAGGCTCCCCCGCATCTAGCTCTTTCTGGCTCTCGCCTTTACTCGAAGCTCTGCAGGGTGAGGCCGCTCTAGTGGCCAACCTACTACTACTACAACCATAATTCGGGGGGTATGGTGCTTTCGCCCTGCCGCTCCTATGTCACTTCGGGTTTACTACACATTGCTATACAATTCGCATATATGTACACGCTACTATATTCCAGTCCTTCAAGTCCGTTACAGTCAGCGGTATCTTATCAAAATATCAGCCTCCTACAGCCGCGCCCATTAATCTTAATCTTCATCTAGGCACCCCTGGGGCGCTCACTCGACGCCTTAACAGTATGCATACCGTATCCCAGTCACATATCGTGTCCCTCTTGGGTCTCTTCCATGTCTCGGTCCGGGCAGCCTTGCAGATCCAGCCATGTCGTTGCTTCTTCCGGAGTGTAAAAAAAAACATTTTGCTCTTGTGCACCACCTTCAATTTCACGGGGTACAGAAGCATGTATTTTATCCCAGCCGCGCGCAGCCTCCTTTTGATTGCCACATAGCTGTACCGTTGCCTCTGGACCAACATAGTGTAGTCCGGATACGCCGTGATGGTGCTCGAGGCCCTTTCGATTGTTCCACCTTTCCGGAAGTACTCCAGTATTTTCTCGTGGTCTTTGTAGTTCAATATTTTGGCGATTATCGCCCGTGGAGGGGCCCCTGGTCTCGGCTTCCTCATAATGGCTGTATGTGCACGCTCCACTGCAAATCCCTGCAAGAGTTTTCCAGCCCCAATTCCTTGTAGGAGTAGGTTCTTGACGTAGTCTGTCGGGTCCTGTCCCTCCTCACCCTCCGGCAAGCCCACCACGCGAATATTGTTCCTCCTCGCTCTCCCTTCTGCCTCTCCGCTCGAGACTCCAGGTTAGCTACCTGTTGTTTGAGTACATGGATCTCCTTGCGTTGTTAGTGCTGGTGTCCGTGTTGGTTTTCACTGCACCTTCCAGGCTGCTTGTTCGTTCCGCCAGCTCCCTGACATCTTGCCTCAGCAGGGTGACTTCTATGCCTACTGCGTCTATTTTAGCCTCCAGGGAAGTGCGCAGGTCTGACATCGCAACCCCCCCCAAGAGTCTTTCAGCTCTATGATGGCCTCCAAAATCTGATGGTTTTCAGCCACTGTGGTGCCCTCCGCTGGTGCCATCGGGCCTTTGGGCGCGATGGCTGCAGGAGAATGTTGGGTTTTGGCAAAAATATCCATTGTGGGTTGCTTATTCTTGTTCTTGCTCACGGCCCCTCGCGCCGACATTCTGCGGCCTCCGTTATGCCTCACTGTCTCGATTCAGCGTCCGCGTGCCTCCCCAACCGTCTTTTCCACCCTTATCAGCTACTGTAGTGCTCTTCAAGCAGTCGCAACCGTCTGCCGCCTCTCACTCATGCCTTCCGGGTCAGCACGCAGGCCAACGTGACACAAGGCTTACCGCCGCAGGGGTTTCGCTCCATCTCCACTTCGCCATCATCATTCTTTACCCGCGGCTGCCGACTCTATTCTGCCGCTCCGGGTGCTTCAGTTTCCTTGTTGTCGGCCATCTTGCGTCTTCGCCAAGGGATTCCTCCAGAATACCACACACGATTCACTCGGTCTTTATACAGTGAGCGGAACACACGTTCCCATGCATGTATAGTCAATCCTGGAACCAGTAGCACCTTTTTGTAGGTAGTTTTCACGGATCATATGTCGGATCCTCCGGAGCTGCTCAGGAAGCACGTCCTACTCCATGGCTGCCAAGCCACCCCTCTTTAGTCTTTCACAACTTATTTGGAATGAGCTGCGGGTCTCAGGCTCACAGTCACACTGGCTGGTATCGTCTCCTGCCAGGACTTTTGCAATGTTTCCTCAATGTTTTGGGTGCGGGTCCGAGACTTGCAGCAGGTTGCCTGGGATACTCTCCTGCCAGGACTTTTGGACAGTTGATTTTATCTTTGGGGCGAGTCTCTGACTCGCAGTCACACTGCCTGGTATACTCTACTTCCAGGACTTCCTCATATAACTGCACCAAAAAGGGTTCTTCCCTTATACTTTCACGTAAATGTTCATGTTTTATTTCTCAGTTTACCCAGCAGTAGGTTTTATGCTGCTTGCAGCAGGGCAAAGGGGGCTCTTGCTTCCCCTTCAGCCTTCCAGTCAGTCTCCTGACGTCCTAACCCTTGTACTATGGGCTCACTGGTTATACGGCTTCTTTTTTGCCTTTCTCGCTCTTCTGCGGGTCTTTCTTTGGCTCTCGTGGCTTATCCTTCTACCGGAGCACGATCCTGCAGCACTTCGGTGTCGGCTTGCCTATCCGGCTCCCCGGGCCGGGTTCGAGTGTCCGCTCTGGCTCCCTTCATCGGCCTGCCTGCTGCCACGGTCTCAGAGCTCTCAGGGACATGTCACTGGCTCGCACACTGACTTCTCTCCACCTGCTGCTCTGGCTGGCGCTGTCGCAACACCCACACCATTCACCGAACTCCCAGCCTCGACTAGGAAGAAGCAGTCTCTCCTTTCCTCCCAGTGCTGGTATTTTAAATGTTCCAGCATCTTTAGGTCCCAACAAACCATTAGAGCATGCTGCTCGGTTGGGAGCATCATTGCTCTGCATTACCCCTTCGTTCTTCTTCGTCCCAGTCATTTGGTAAAAAGTATTGCTCAGAGTCCTATTGTCAGTCTCAAGTGGCTGGACTGGGTCTATTTTACAGTAGGCCATATATGTTTGGCACGTCAATTAGTTATTATACTCTGAGTGGAAAGGGGATACCATGTTCCTACCAGGGAGTCTTCCTCCCTCTCACAGGGATTGTCCATTGTCCATCCCCATGTGGTCCTTCCTCAGGCAGCCACTCCCCGGGTCAGTACCAGGTAGCGGTTGCCCTTCCCTGGCCACATGGGAAGAGAGTTTCCTCAGAGAGGGAGTGATGACATCACTAGATTCATCATACCGCCTTCTCCTCTAAATGTCTCACCAACTACTCCTGTCTTTCAACACCTCATCCGTTAAATTTCTCCCCACCTCTTGTAGCTTTCTCACCGGTGTCTCCTGTTCTTTCAATAACGCCTTTACCACTTCCTCCTGTTTGTTCACCAGCTCCAACTGGTCTCTTGACACATCTTCCTTTTTCTGATGTCTTTTTTCTGTTCAACACCTCCTCTTGATCTTTTACAGCCTCTCCTACCTTTTCTTCTATCTCCTCCTTATCCTGTTGTTCTCCACCTCTTCCCAGACAACCCTTTCTGCTCCCCTCCAAGTTATTTTAGCCTCCTACTCTGTCCCAGTCAGCTTATCTCCTTTACACTCTTCCAAAGCAGCCTCTTCTCCGCTCTTCTTTCTTCTAACATGTTATTTCTCTGTACCCCTGGTTTCTCTGGACTCCCCCCTCTTACCTGCCTTATATGCAGGCATGGCCCACTATCCTAGCACTGTCCCTCCTCATTCTCTATGAAGAGTGCTAATAATGTGTTGCATGGGATTGTTTGATTTGAACTCACAGGTGGCTCTCTGGCCATGATGTACCTCTTCTTCCTCCTTATGCTGCTCCATGAAGTGAGACAATATCTCAACTGGCCCCATCTTGATTGGTGTACTTGTAAGGGGACGCTGTCAGCTCAGCAGATGGAGCAGAGTCCTTTGTGGGGTTTATGTACTCGTGAGACCTGGCACTTGCAAACAGATTGATCTGTGGTCTGTGCATGGGATTTGGGAACCTCAACTGGGTAAGTGTGTGATCGGCTGTTTTCTCCCTAAGGGGTCTGCTTTTACACAGCAGGCCGTCTAAGGTCTTCCTGCTGCCCAAGAGTTTCTTTAACTCTAGCCAGGTTTCTTAAAGGGGCAATTCTGGTTGTTACTGCAATTAGGGAAGTCCCAGCTATGCTCTTGGGGCAAAAGTGGGTTGGCCCAGGGAATCCTCTTCAAGCAGCCCTGAATCCTGCATCACATAGTGCTTGGTGGTACCCAACCCTAGTGGTCACCCAATCCTTAACTCTTACAACCAAGTAGGGTACTTTGTCCCAGAAGGGAACCCAGGCAACATTCACAGGGATACATCCATTCAAATGTTGATATCCACCCAGTTAGTGGGGGATGTACAGTTTAACTCTTATGTAGTGGATATAGGTGCATAGGCCAGTCACAATTTACAAACTGGCAATTTTGGGTCATAACAACTGCAGTGCTCGCTTTGTGAGGCAAGAGTTAGCCATGACCATATCCAATTATAGCCACGTACCTCATTTGCTCACTCATAGGAATAATGTCTGCTCTTTTGGATTTTATGTAGGGTTCCCAGCAGGGGCACCCTCTCAGTATAGCATGCTGTATCCCACTAGCAACGACAAAGCCAGCTCAGCAAGGTGGCTTGCAGGGTTGAAACATGATACATTGCATACCCTGACACTGAGGGGCTTAGCATTCCTCAGTGGCACAAATGGTATTCCCGTCTCTGAAGAGGCCTCAGGTGCAGATTTTTCAGGTAGAAGGTTGTTTAAACTAGATAGAACAGTGACAAATTATAGTGCCTCGCATCAGAGGGTTAGAATGGGAATTTTGGTCTCACTGGACAACTTTGGAAAACATGTTGTCTCATGGCTTCCAGTGGAATGACATCCTGTGGGAGCGTGTGAGATCGAATGTTCCGTCCTGCACTTCTGGTGCTAGGTCCTGATTATTTTTTATTTCCCTGACTAGCTTTACCCAACTTTTCCCAGATGAGTTTCAAGGGTGTAAATGCTGATTGAGCCCCCTGAGAAACTGTACATTTGCCAGGTTATGTTGCTGCAAAGTTCCTTGTTTCCCAGTGCACGTGGGATCCATTGGATGGTGGCAGGCTTTCTATGATTTCGTTGAGGTGTCACTATTGGGAACCCCTGTTCAAATCAAAAGCTGAGTCAAATAGACATTTTTCCCATGAGTGAATGAGCGGGGAATGAATGTTGCCATATGTGGTATTGAGTACTACAGATAGGGTCATGTTTATCACTGGTGTCTGGAATGCCTGGAATGCATGCCTTTATATGCATCTGGGAGAAAGCATGGGAAGAATCATGAAGCTCTACTCGTCCAAGCACACTTATAAAAACTGAATTGGCAGCAAAGCTCTGCTCGGTATCAGCAGACACCCAACCTCTAATGATCAGAGGGCACTGAGGAATGGACGATCCCTTCCACTGACCTGCTGAGCAATGATGATATTCAAGCTCTCAAGGATCCCCAGCAGAAAGAAAAACCTTGCTGCCAAGTCCCCGCAGAGATCTGAAACAGAGAGCTGGAAGGACAGGCCACGGTGCGTAGTGGCAGAACTAGAGCCTGAGACTTGTGGCTGCTACCCAAGACAGAGAACCAAGTTACAGTTGAGCTGCAATCCTTGAACTGTGTGCTGACCTGGTCTTTCCACTGAACCAGACAAACAAAAGGGAAGAGCACACACACCGAAATGCCAGGTAACTGCCAGAGACAGAGGCCTGCAGTACAAAGCTAATGTAGAGGAGCAGACGTACACATCCGCAGGAGATACTAGCCTCATATCTCCCCTGTATTGGAGACATGAGACTGTGCCACGTATAACACCAGCTACTGTACCAATACTGCAGCAAGTATTTGGAAGTCAGTATCCATTAGGACGACCATATCCAATGTACCGTCGAGTTGGTGACAGCCTGCAGGAAGAGATCCCTGAAGGAACATGAGAAAGAGCTAAGAAAATGGATTGATGACATCATAAGAAAGTGTGCACAAAGTCCTGAAATACTGAATGAAGACAATGGGCCTCATTATAAACTACGAGTTCTGCTCGCGGGTGCCTTTCCGCCCACCAAGTCTGAACTGGCGGGTGTACCGGCACCCGAGAGCAGAGCATGTGAGATGCACCGGCACCATTCACGAATGGTGGCGGTGCATCTGACCTCCCCATTCCCATTGAGCCCCATGGGGCTCAATGGGAATGGGAGCATTTTTTTCCAGCACCTGCGAATGGGCAATTACCGGGTCCGGCAAAGCCGTAATGACCTGGTAATTGCCCATTCGCGAGCGCCGGAAAAAAATTATACCGGCGGCAGCCGTGTCGGTTTTGCCAGCACGGCTACCACCAGTATCATAATGAGGCCCAATGTATGAATCTTACAGGAGAAATGACGAAGTAAAGAATCAAGTGAACCTCAAAAGTGTTAAAGAAGAAGATTACACGTTAGAAAGTACTGCAGAAATCAGAAGTATAATGAATGTATATATGCTGAAACGCAAGATAGATCAAGTCATCGTATAGGCTAGCTACAAGTAGTGAATAGAATGCAGGCGGAGCCGCCATTGTATAGAAACTGGACATTGGTATCATGAAATAAGTAAGCCAAAGAACCACGAAGAGAAAATGAAAGGCTAGTTCACAGTAGAATAGCAGGTTGTTGGAGTTGCCTGGCCTGAAGTCAAGAACTGAGAAGTCAAGGTCAGATATCTACGCTGAAGAGGAACATGTGTGCAGAGGATGAACCGCTCATGTTAAGGTACAAGAAAGAACACAGAAGATGCAAGTTTTAATTAATTAAAGCATTTAAAAACTTGCCGAATAAACTGAATCTTGGTCTCTTGTCACATGAGTTGAGGCTGAAAATAGGGCTTGATCTTGGAGTTCCTTACACGATAGCGAGTGCCCTCACTCCCGTGGATTCCTAGGACAAGAATACTCTGCAAGGCCAAGTACAAAGAGAATTTCATGGCTGGCAGAAGACATGGGTGATGACATGTTGGGCGGTACGGCAGCTTCATGTCCTATCTATTTGCACCTGGGTGTTGGCTTATGTGCTGCTAATTGAACCGAATGTGCGAGACATGGCATAAGAGTGCCAACCAATGGTATTAGTCCATATAACGAAGAACCTTATAGCTTGAGAAACCAATGAAACACAGTGTAACTGATTTTTCTTAAATGACCCGTATGATGAGGTAGTCATAAGTTGTCCACCTGATATCTGACAGCTAAGCTCCTATATGATTGTATATCTAGATGTGTCCCTAAACCAATCCCAACCCTTTATAGTTTTTTTTTACTATTGCCACGTAGCATGATGTCATTCTGACACACAAAGAAGTATATCATCCATTTCATGTGGAAATCGCTGAGAGAATGAGCATAGGTCTGTTGATGTTCGTTGTAACCTCCCTGTTTTAGGTAATTGCTAATAAAACCGCAACTTGCCATCTTCTTGAGTTTGTCTGGTTATTTTGATTCAGAATTATTCGGGTGTAATCCCATCCAGTAACAGATGCACGTTTCTAAGGGCCATATGCTCATGTGGTAGCGGTGCAGATGGTTTTGATCTAAACTAGTTTGACTTCTGAGTTTCAGGCATCCTCTGCCATTAGCTGGAAGATCGTCGAATTTCCTGTGGAGAGCGGCTCATAGAAATAAACTTTGAAAAAATCCCTGCTCGGTTTCCACGGGTGCTCCACGGAGGGAAGGCGAAGTGGTCGGAACTGAGAATTTGTCGATACCGAAGGCCTCAAGTCGATTAAACGGATGGAAGTAGACCAAGGGAAATGGCAATATAAAGGGGCTGGATTGTGATATTTTATGATAGTAAGTTGGGTAACAGGAATTTTGTGTGGATAAAGGAAACGCCTAGGTAATCCTATTTCAAGGGAGATAGAAGAAGACGTCTCTAATTATTTCGATGGTGATCCTGTTTTTTTTTTTTAATGTGTACTGTGTTATTATTTTGATTATTATTTATGTATGCAGTTCTGAAAAGTGATGCATTGTGAAATTTGGATTTGAAGTTGTTTTGAGTTAAGTGTAGTAAACAATTGGCGCCAGTCAGAAGACAGAATAGGTTGCTGAGACAAAAAAGAATTGAGCTGTGATTGATGGTGCTTGCTCATGTTTATTGTTTTTATGATTAAAAGTGGTGAGCAATAAGCTTTGAGATAGGTAGATATGTATTAAATATAACAAGGTAACAATCTGGTGACAGTTAATTGTGACTTGTTATTATGGAGGACACTCCTCTTATGCACCTTTGTAAAACATTAGCTCAAACAGTACAGTGCAGAATGGGTAAAGGGCACAGCTGATAAAATGTTCATGCCATGGCCACAAGGGGGACCACTGTCAAAAGCAGTATTACAACACATTACCACATATGTGCACGGTGCATACACAGGAAAGAAATCAGAAAAAAGACTGGCAGTTTTAGAACTTTGGAAAAAGTATCAATAGGAGAAAGAGGATCCTATCAGCATAAAGGGGGGGCATCAAGCCCTCTGCTCCTCTTACTCCCCCTGAAACTAAGAATGTAGATGCAGAAGAGACAGGATTTTTTCCTTTGAAAGAATTAAAAGCAGCGGCGGGGTAGATTAATCCAGTATTTGCATCCCCCGCTTATAGTAGTGATGACAGTCTAGAAGCGAGTAAAAAGAAGGAAGACACGTGTAGGTTCATATGAGATAAAGAGGAACGAGGCGAGAGATCCAATATATCAACGGATATAGACAAGGAAATTAAGAGATGGAAAGGCTACAAGGACAGGGCCGATGAGGTAACGCCTGTACAGAACGAATGGATGGGAGGACAGATATTACTCAAGTCAGGTGGGAAAAGCATCGAGGAGGTTAGGCAAAAGGAAGACAAAAACAAGCAAGAAAAGAAGGATAGAGAACGAGAGAATTGGTTTTGGGCAGATGAGCAAGGAAGGAAAATCAGGGAATGATGGGAAACTATATATATAGAGAGGAACAAGAGAAAGAAGAAAAGCGGGCAGAGGAACAAAAGAAGTATGAAAGTCAGAAGAAAGACAAAGAAGAAAGGGATAGGCTAGAAAGAAAGAGAGGAACAAGAAGCACACCGAGTGAAGGAAAAAATATTACAGAGAAGGAGAGAAGAAGAAGAATGAAGAGAAGAAATAAGATGGGAAGCACAAAAGCAAGAAGATAGGGTAAGAAGAGATGTGAGAGAATGAATGGAAGTGGAAGAAGGAATAAAACAGAATAGAAGGCAGCAAGATCTTGACGCCAGTCTCATTCTTAAGGAACGAATAAGACAGAGCAATGAAATACAGGGGCAATGGAAAACGATAAGAGAAACTTTCCCAATGAGAGAAGTAGATCAAAAAATGTCTAAAGTAGCAAATGCAGACTAAAGATATGATGCAGAGGGTACTGGAGAGAGGACAATAAGTTATATCAACAAATAAGACAGAACAGCGAGTATTGGACTCAGGGGAGCGGCAGACGATCCTAAATACCAAAAACACGAGATGAGGAGGAAAACATGTTCATTAATGAACGCACAGCATTGTCTTTGAGTAGATCAGATTTAGATGGAGAAGAGAAGGATGATAGTCACACCAGTTGGGGTGTAGCAATGCCAGATGAAGAAAGGGAGTCAGGTTGTGAGATAGAAGCAGAGGGTGCATGCGTCCCTTGGGAAGTCAAAGTCTGGACAAAGAGGTAAGATGGTCAGATCTGAAACAACCTAAGGAAAGAACACCAGATCCTGTACCATATCCCGAACATTCCCAAAGACGATGTCATGGCAACACGCCCCAGAACACAAAAACCACACCATCTACCGATGGGGGCAATGGGTCACTTGACTCACTTATGTCCCTTTGGGACCCATAAACACAGACTGGCTGGACTCAGTCCCGGCGCCAGGCTCATATAGAGATGTGAGCAGGAACACATTATTTCACTGCAGGAGTGCTTTTACTTTGTTTCAGTGCAGGAGTGCTTTTATTTTACAAGAACTTTCCTGGAGCTGAAAGCCTTTATTCCAGAGATTATCCTCATGTGCTGACTCATCGGGTGTGGCTCCCTAGGCCTGGTCTTCATGTGCTGACTCATCGGGTGTGGCACGGTGGGGCAGGCAGGCTGAACCTGGTGGGTGTGGCTTCAGAAGCTCAGCTATGTAAGCGGCTCCATCTTTAAGGCCGCTGCTTCGCGTTACTGTGCACTCGCGTGCAATGTGACGCTCACCGCCGCTTGGACCAGTTTACTTACCTTTGAAACCAGGCATTCTCCTGCATACTCACAGCCAGGAAACCGGTGCTTCATCGCTTCATCTGCAGAATCATCTCCTGACATCCAGTGATCTTGATCCCAATGCCGCAGCACCGCACTCCGCATCCACGAACTCGGACCCTGGAAAGAAGAAGAAAGCCAAGGTTAGAACATCCGTCCTAGGGCCGCACCGAATTTGAACCCTGCGCACGCCCTAGTTAACAACTTACCAGCTACTCTACCGCTGCAGCTTCGTTCCTCATTCCCTCCGGCTGCCGCCTCGAGCTCCACAGCTTCTGCCGGCAACATCTCCTCTAAGGGAAGAAAGCAAAAGAGCAAACATCAAAAGTGGAACGGACAACAATACAAGACAACAAACTTCACAATACAACAAAAACAGACGAGGAAAGACAAAGGCAAACAGGAACACTTACCTGAAGTATAGTGACTTAGTCGCAGCAGGACTGGACTACCACGTGCAAGGGACCAGTGAAGGAACTCGGTCCAGATCATACAATCACCCCTGCCAGAAGCAGCAGGACGGAGTGCTCGCCAAAACAGGTGAGCTTTCCAGGGACAGCGCATCCCACGGGTACCACGGTTTGGGAGAAAGGGATTAGGCGCACAAGCTGGCATAGTCACGCCCCCTATTCTCCACGCAGGAACAGTCCCGAGTAGCATCACCTATTACCACCAGTCACCACATAAGCGCAGAGGGCGAAGTCGGACCCGAGCGACCTCACCCTGGGAGGGCTGCAACCGTGCCCCAACGCCTCCGCAGAGACCAGGTGAGCGTAACAGTCGATTGAGTAGTGTGAGAGGAGAACCCCACCCTATGTGAGTAGATTAAGGTCGTTACCAGCATGCTGACGAACAGTGGCAATTACCCCTGCATTGAATAAACGAATAATAGGGTCCAGTAATGGGATGGGGTTCACACAATTCCCATTGTTAGAGAAGGGGGTGCAAGACCTCAATATATTCCATGGCCTCAGATGGATAAGGATAACTTAAAATGCAAGTTACCTAGTTTGACTTCGGGGGATGGAAAATGGATGTACGAATTGGAGAAAATGACACAGGGAAACGTTGGCCATAGGGGACGTAAAAGGTCTATTGGCAGCTATTCTTGGAGAGAGAGCTGACGACATTTGGAAACGATCAGGATATGCAAGTGTGACAGTGCAAAACACGGCGCACAATGGAGCACAATTTAATAATTGTAGGGCAGATGTTAAGAGGGCTCTCAGTGTACAGTATTCCCATATGTCAGATATCGGTGCAATTATGACACGTAAAATGAAAGAAGATGAAGACCCTATTGCTTCTATTCAGGCTATTCAAGAGAGATGGCAGCTTGAGACACATGAGCCTTGGGAAAAAACCGTGGCATTATTCTATCATATTTTGTGTCAGGGATTGCCAGATAAAGCACACAGTCAAATGAAGAAACAAGTAGGAATGGAAGCGAAGCCGTGGGCTGAGATACAGTTGACTATCGTGCATCATTGCGGATTGTTAAGAAGGGAATAGAGAGAAAGATGACAACAGGAAGGTTGAGGAAGCCAAGTTAGTTCAGAAGAAATTGTCAACATTTGCTATAGAAGGGGCAGTACTGACAAGTTGAGAAGGAGAAGGAACGCAAGAAATAAGGTGTGTATCGCAGATGAATAATGTACACCCAGTGGATCAAAGTGGGTATGGGTTTTGGCCATGAGGTAGAGGTGGAGGATTCAGAGGAAGAGGAGGTGGATTTCAGAACACCCAAGGTGGATTTCAAAATGGTACAAGTCAGAACATTCAGGGAGGATATAATTGTGGGTTTTCCAGAGGGCCAGCCCCATTGTGTTGGAATTGTGGGATGATAGGGCATATTGCGTGAGTATGCAGAAGCCGAGGGAAACATGCAACAAAATGGGGACAGGTCATCCACCGCCATACAGCACACAAACACAAGAGGGCTGTGCTCAGGATCACACATCCTATCAGACACAGGTGCCACAAGCACAGCAGGCACAACAGCAGGGGCCAGTGCAAATGCACCCATCGCAACGGCAATCGCAACAAGCACCTTTGCAGACACAACGGAATGCAAACACAAGACAAATGCTAACACCTATGATATGGGGTGTCACTGTGGTAGAGGGAATCCTTTCACGGGGACAGGGATGAATTTTCGGATTATATGCCACTGCCTTCCAGTGTCGCTCAGTCCCCACATATTTAGCTGAACCGTTGGTGAACCAAGCGTGTTCGATCTGTTCACTAGTTAGCTTTCCATAAGGAACTCCCCATTTCACGGGAGACTCACACATTTCAGTCCCCTCCGACGGTTGCAAATCAATCCGTGGAACACCAGCTACTAGCTCATGTAATTTCGCAACTCCACCCTTCCCTGTTTTGGCACGATCTTGTATGTACCACTTCTATTTGATGATGCTATCCTCTTGAGCATGTCCTATTCTATGGGCCTCATCATCTCAATAGCGCGGGGGCTATTAGCGCGACCGCCATAGACCCCGGCGCTAATAGCGCGGGATCACGAGTTCGGCAGACTTGGAAGTCCCCATTCCCCATTGAGCCCATTCGGGAATGCCCCATTCCCCATTGGGCTCAATGGGGAAATTTCGCGCTCATACCGCTGTGGATTTCCCGCCGGCGGTATGAGCGCGAATTTTCGGCGGATTTCACACCAGCTCAGAGCTGGGTTGAAATCCGCCAAAGCCCTGATTCGGCAGACCCTTAAATCCGGCGGTAATAGCGCTACCGCTGGATTTAAGGGTTACCGCCAAAGTCGTGATGAGGCCCTATGTGTTTTAGGAGAGCTCAATACCAATTGCATGATAAGAATTTCCGGTAGGATCAATACAGAATGATCCACCGTCATTTGTTCTGTATCCACAAGAGCCCAATAGCCTGCCAACAAATTGTTTTTCAAAGGGAGTGTATCGGTCACCAGCCTCAGGTAACTTACGACTCCAAAATCCCAGAGGAACAGGGATTCTGTCCTGTTTTTGCCATAAGCTCCAATTGGCATAGTTTTCCTGTACAGACACATTTAATTCCACTTGACCTGCCCTCAATGGCCATAAGTCAAGTACTCTCCATATCGTATCTTTTGCTAACTGAAATGCTTTATCTTGCTCCTCGCCCCACTCGAAGTCGGATTTCTTCTGTGTTACTTTGTGAAGAGGTGCTAAAACCTACCCCAAAATGTGGTATAAGGTGTCTCCAAAATCCAAAAAACAGTATCAACTGTTGGGCTTGTTTCTTATTCACTGTTGTAGTAAATTCAAGGATCTTTTGTTTAGCCTTCGCCGCCATGTCATGATGCTCATTATGCCACTGAATTCCCAGAAAAATCAGTGTCTCGGCTGGACATTGGGTTTTTGTCTCATTAATTTCCCATCCTTATTTTCTCAAACCCTCAATAATGGTGTCTAGGTGCGTCCGCACACTCTGCTCATCCTTTCCCTGCATCAGAACGTCATCAATGTAGTGCGAAATCTGCACATCAGATTTGCACGGGATGTTATCCAGATGTTCTGCCACCAGCCGGTGACAAATGGTCGGACTATGCATGTACCCCATAGGCAAATGTTGAAACGTATACTGCCTCCCATTCCAAGAAAATGCAAACTGTTCCTGACATTCTTCTGCAATTGGTACGGTGAAGAATGCATTTGCCAGGTCTACCACTGCATACCAAGTTCCTTCAAAATTCTGCACATTTTCGATCAAGGTAACCGCATCTGGAACTGCAGGGATTAATGGAGCAGTGTATTTATTCAACTCACGATAATCTACAGTCCTATAACTTCCGTCCGGTTTCTTAACCCGGCCAGACCGGATCGTTCCAAGCCGTGGTTACAGGACATAGAACGCCTGTCTGAACATATCCCTTAATAGTGTCAAAAATCTCCTTCTGCCCCCCATGAATACGATATTGTTTCATAGATACCTGCTTTTTGGCTAAGGGGATCTGCACAGGGGCATTTTCAATTTTCCCACAATGGCGGGGGTACAAGTTAATACAATCACCCGAACCTGGTCAGTTTTTCCTCCTAGTCCTAAAGTCAGTCCCTCCAAAATATCAAAGGCAATAATATACTCAGGTATGGGAACAATGAACACTTGGTATTTATTCCTTTTTAAATTACCTATTTTCATGTCCACTTTCGTTTGAACTGCGGGGTCTCTTTACCTCCCAGTCCAGTAATGGTAAAATGTCTACTGTTAAATCTCGAAGGATTGGCATGAATCAAGGAAGCCTCCGCCATGGTATCACTCAAAGCTCGAACCTCCTGTGTATTTCCTGATTGCCAAAATAATTTCACATTCACATGAGGTCATCTGTCTACCTTAATCCAGGCAGACGCTACCGGAGTTTGACCACCATTCTATTCATATTTCGAATGCGTGTATTTGGACTCTGTCTCCAACATGGCACTCACAACCTTTTCGTAAATCGGCATAGGTCGGCTGGTATGGTGAAGGCATCCCCATGGAGCTGTCATCCAGCTCCCCTTCAGGTGGCGCGGAAGTGGACTTATCCCCACTTCGCTTGTTCACATCCTGCCTTTTCACCTGTTGGTACTGTTCTTTCCCTTCAAGCCTGCGCTTTTCATACATCTGATACTTTTCGCGAGTCTCAATTCCATCGATATCTTTGCGCTGTACTCCATCTTTTAGAGATTTCAAAAAATGTATTTTCTGGATACACGTGAATCTCTACTATACTACCGAACTCTCTCTCTCTCTCTCTCTCCCCTCAGTTTTGTCCCATCATTCCCCTAAGTCCGCTAACTGTTGAATAGCGTCCACCACCTCATCTGCAAATTTACCGGTCATCCCCACCCTCAAAGTCATTATGACATTTTTATATGCCGGTGGAGCAGTTGGAACGATTGTATTTCATGCTGAGACCGACAATGCCACCACCCCCATATGTTCTGGATCATTGATATGGATGGCTTCTTTCATAGCATGCTCCCTGGGCCTTTGGATGGCATCTCTCAGTGTGCACCCCTTCTTTTATTTATTATTATTATATTTTTTTATATTGTGTCATAGCCATATTCAAAAACAATAAAATGCATACTTATGACTTTTAACACAAGAATCAATACAAAGGACTAAGAACACACTGGTAAAACATTTTTTTTTAAATAAAGCAAATAGAAATATCACATAAAATAAATCAGACATCCAACACCTCAACAGACGGAGCCCTTCTCCCTCTCCCACAACAGATCTGTTAAGAGAACAACTACTTCCACCATCAGGAGTGTTTCATTACCTGACGACAGTCTATCCCAAAAAATATCAGAATTCAACCAACCAGGATCGTGAACAAATCTCTGAAATCTTGCCAGTCTCAGTGACCACGTTCCTGGACAGTGCGTGAATAGTTGTTTCAACGACTGCCTTTCATTGTTATTACGCTTATTGCAAATGGGAGAGGGGTATTCCTCACTGTTTCGGATTGAGCAAACCTCCAAGGTTAAACACAGATTCAATCTAAATCTCAGGAACTCAGCTCTCACCACTGGGTCAGGAAACTTATTCAAATACTAAGGTAGCCAGGATCCGGGTTTGTCAAAACACGTGTGTGATGCTGATAGCTTTGCCATCCTCATTTGATTTGTCGTCTGAATCCAATCCCATTGTTTCATATGCATTTTGACTTTCTCCGGATCCTGGATAAGGAGATAAATAGAACAATCTGAATTCGCCAGGATTTCACCAAAATTTAGACAAAGCTCATTAAGGAAGGGATTGTCAGCTTTTTTCAACAGTGTTGCTACATCCTCATATAGCGAGCCCTTTGGAGGATCAAGGTTTAGCCTAAACATCGATACCCATCTCCACTCCATCATGGCCAACAAAGAAGACAAGCCTAACTCATATCTTAGAGACCCAATAGGGACACAGTTGGGCAGATTCAAAGACCTCTTCCAAATCTTGGCCTCCAATTTATCCCAATCAATTTTCATAGATAAGGGATTTGAATCCAAGCCAAAAATAATAACAGGGGCCACTTTTCCTATGTAGAACCTCACTAAAGGTTGGATGGAAAATGTACACAGTTTGGAGCAAATTCTTTTCATCTGGACTCCCAAACTAATTACCTTGTGATCCAAAATCATAAGAAGATGGCTCATTGTTGGAAAGGCTTTGATCACTGCCCCCAGATAAGTTAACTCAGTAACCAGTTCGACCTGGCGGAAAACCAATGACCAACTATAAGACTTAAGCATCTTATTCGGGTGTTTAAAAACCAACACCTTTGATTTTTCTGGATTTATTTTTAGGTCATTAATCCGGGCATATTCCGCCAACGCTGATAATAGTCGTTGCAGCCCGACTTGTGAGTGGTCTAAAACCACTATATCGTCGGCATAGGCCGACCAATTTAGTTTTGTTTCATCCATTTTTGGGATAATGAGTCCTACACCTTGCAGCCAAAAACACAGATCTGACATAAAGAGGATGAAGAGGAATGGTGCAATCAGACAACCCTGACGGACACCTCTCTTGACCCCAATCGGAATCGACAGCGAGCCCGAACTAGAGACCCTGACACGCATCAAAGAGTTCTGATGAAGCTCAATTAGAATGGACAAAAGATTGAAGGGGGCTCCCCAGGCATTCAACTATCTCCACAAAAGATTTCTGTTGACAGTGTCGAACGCCTGGGACAGATCAATCCATGCCCCAAACAGTGGGGCTCCTCCCTTCATACTAGATGATGAGCTAATGCCCTGCAAGCTCAAGATTACCTGAAGACTCCATTGATTGCTTGGATTTTGCCTGAACACTGCTGGCCCCGCCCCCTAAACACCCGGAAGTGTTTAAAAACTGCTTCCTGCGTGCATTTGCGCACGCGCATTAAGTACACGCTATAAGTAGCGCTGTTTGCTGGTCCGTCGCGCTGCCCTGCAAGCTCAAAATTACCTGAAGACTCCATTGATTGCTTGGACTTTGCCTGAACACTGGTATATATTATACTACTACTACTGACACTTTATACTTTAATATAAGTATATATTACTTATATATTTTCTCTCTTTTTCATTACTTAAGCTGGCCCCGCCCCCTAAACACCCGGAAGTGTTTAAAAACTGCTTCCTGCGCGCATTTGCGTGCGCACATTAAGTACACGCTATAAGTAGCGCTGTTTGCTGTTAGCTGGCTAGCTGGTTGCTAGTTGCCCTAGCGACTAAATATCAAACAAAAAGGGTGAAATCAATGTTTATATTGTATGCTTTCTTATATTTCTAATTTCTCTCCTACAATTGCTCTAGACATCTCCCACGAGTTAATATAGCAAACTCCCTTGCGAGCTCAATTATCAGAGCGATTTTTGCTTTCAATCAAAAAAAGAAAAAAAAAACGTACCTGTCAATCTGTACTAATCCTTTCTACGAAAGCATCCGCGTTGCCCTTCTCCAAAGCAAATATGGCAAGCGGACTGAGAAGCGCAAAAGGAAATCTGATCACTCCCCTCCCGCTCTCCTCAACGAGCATCGATTCCTTAATATGTCACGGAAGAACTTCATATATTGAGCCGGCTGCTCCAGAAGTTCCTATGGTGAATCCATCAAAAGAAGAAACGCCTACTCCCGACATGTATCTCATGCCGCTCAAATTCATGTCCAAGGAAATCTTCAAGCCCACAATTATATTCCATCACTAATACTTTCTGAGCTTCCTGCACCCACTAGTTCCATCAGTCCCGAAGTGCGTAAAGCCATCGATGACTTTAGAAGCTGCTCAGAATCACCTCTGGCCTTTGAAAGTGACAAAAGGCAATTTGATCTAATCATGGAGAAAATGGAAGCTCTAGACCAAGGTGTGTGCCGCTCCATTTGCACTTTAACTCCCGTGGTTTTTAACTCGGTAAAAAAGCGCATGTCATTTCAATCGCACTTGCCCAGGCATTCCCAAAGCCTCTTGGACACGAGCATCAAAATTGTCGATGATATAAATAAAGAGCCTCCCCCGTCTCAAATCATCTATTCCCCGGAAACTGATGAAATGCATGCCAAAGCCTCTCAGCTAAAAACAGCTGCTGATTCGAGTGAAATGGAAGACGCCGCGCAACATTCTCCGAGCACCTTCCCGGTGATCATCCGAATCTTGGACCTCCTCGACAAAGGGCATGATCTGACCCATTTAGAACTGAAGGAGACCAAAGCAATGCTCTTACATATGTCCTCAAAAATGGACCGTATAGAAGGGTTCATCGTGGCAGCCGACACACTAAAAAATCTTAAAGAGGATCTAGGTCTAAATCAGAAACCTGTGACTCAGGCAACTTTAAAAAATAAAAATATCCAATGCTGCCTTGATGTAACCTCAATGTCTCTCCCAAGTCCTCCAGAGGCATCCTCTAATTCAACTACGTGCAATTGTCAAAATGAGCTGAAAGAACTAAAAGTAGCAATTGAAGAAATGAATACCATTATTGCGCACTATTTTTCAAAATCCACTCGGTCTAATGACTGTCCTGATAGTCCAACTGAATTGCTTAAAGCACTAGAACAAATGAAACCAGAATCCAATGAAGAACTACCAACTGACGAAAACTCCTGCTTTATGTATCGGAGAGCAAAAAAGTTACACCTAAGAGCGGTCAAAAGATACGCCAAAAGGCGCAAGGACGCATTGCTAAAAGGTCCCAAACATCAAACCGACTTAATCAAACCGCCAACATCAACTACCACTGATATAATATCTGACGAAGACCATATTGGCCTTCAACAACTTTCAAAAGAAAGTCAAGAAGCTTTAATTCCATCGACAAAGCCCATTTCCAAAAAACATCAAAAAACAATAAAAACGAAAAAAACACCCAATCCGATTGACACGCCAAACACTGATAAGGACATCCAATCAGTCGAATCCAACACAAAACAGACAGAAATGAACCAGTTTGAGTCCATGAACACGACAACAACAAGCAAGGTGGAAATTCAAAAAGCCAATGCCCCAGCAATAACACTGACCATGTCTTCAAAGTCTCTGAACAAGCAGTTATCGATACAACTTATTAGAACAAAAATGAGCTTAGATAATTACTTTCCAACATGTGGCAGAAGCCGTACTACCGGACACAATGACATACCTCTCCTGGAATCTTCCATCACAACAATGAAGAAAACCTACAGTGAAGTTTGTATAAATGAACCAAATGGCTCTTTAACTATTACCAAAAAAATGGATCCCCCAGACGCAATACGTCCAATGACAGTAGTGAACGGACGGGGGAAAGAAAGAACTCTAATGGCATTGCCTCTCCTAGAACTAACCCCCCCGCAATTGAGAAATCAGGCGCTGACCATCACCAATGTACCATCTTCTCCAGTTAACAATCGCATATCAGTACACGGTCTCGCTCTATGTAAATCTATCCCGGAAGCACAGAACGCCCCAGTGCTAAATGACTATGATATTCTAGAAACTTTGCGGAAAGAACTTCATGAGGGATCTACGAAAGCCGATTTGGACAACAAATCACTAACCTTAAACTCGACTTGCCCTGAAAATCGAGTATTGCTCAACACAAATACCTCTGAGCCTCCAATAAAATCTTTGGATCAACCGCCTGACAAGAAACAAGAAATTAAAACTGAAAAGCACCATCTTCTAGGATTCGAAGGCAATCGTAAACTTCTTGGGAAAAATCGTGTCAACCGAGCATTCCTTCTAACACTCTTTACATGAATTCCCCAACTGCGCATGTTTAAATCAGACATCCTCAGAGTTTCACTATCAATAGAAAACAACTACCGTGCTGTGTGTTATTTGACCTCTGAAGCCGCCATGAAATACTTATGGTTTAATAGAGAAGGAATCAAAGAGGAAGGTCTTACCTTATGTTCTATTGAAAATGAAATGGAAGCAAAGAACTTCATCCAATACAAATGTCCTCATGATGTTACTCCACAGTCGCGGTCAACTTCACCACTGAACTCTAATGATGATGAAGGTGGAGTTATTAATGAATTACTGAACAGAGTGGGCATCTCCCAGGGTCTACCTTGGCTAGCTCCGATGCTTAACTCTATCCTAAAACCCAAGGAATCTGTTTCTCTACCATAGCTGACCACAAAAACCCACTTAACCTTCCAATCTTGGAATTCTTGCGGCCACCTCAATCTTATGAAATGGCACTCAACGTTAGAACCTTATAACCGACCAGCAATTCTGATGATACAAGAAACTATGGAAACTACCTCCCTCACGCTGCCTGACTATACTACTCATTTCATACCGGCCATACGATCCTCTCTTGGCCGTCCATCTGGAGGCGTTCTGATAGCAGTAGACAATGCCCTAATGTTCAGCTCAAAAATCGTTTGGAAAGCCAACAACCTGCTAGCGATATTACTAAATACAAACATCCTTAAATATCACCAACTCATCATAATCACGATCTATTGGAACCCTGCACACACCTCGATCGCAGATATGATCGACACAGTTGACAATTGTTTAGAATTTACAACTTACGAATATCAAGATGCCGAAATAATACTAGGAGGAGACTTCAGCTGTGACTGCAGGAAAATTGATGAGTTAAGAGGCTCCAAACTAAACGCACTATCCAAACACAGAGGAATGATATGGAGGAACTTCCTAAGTGATTGGGACTTAGATATTACTACAGCTAATCAAGAGGCCCATTGGTCTACATGGTCAAGAGACTCAAAGTCCTCAACGATCGATTTCATATTTGCCACACACAACCTGCTCCTAACATCATCCCCGTTAATGATCAACCAGATGACCTAGGGAGACACAACACAAATCCTGGGCAAGGTGAAACTCAATTGTCCTCTACTCGCAGTCGACCATTCCACAGCGCTGGTAGAAATTGATCGTTCACAAATTTCTCTCAGATGGAGCCAAAGCTTATGCAAGCAATTTGTGAAATACGTAGCGTTGACTATTGTCAACTGCAACATTATTGAGGGAACCCCGACTGCTGAAATGGAGAAAATAAACGCTGAACTCATCCATGCTGCGTTAATACACTTTTGCAAAAAAGTGCCTAACTCTAACCACTCACATTCATTTGACCCACTCTGCAAAGCTCAGAAACGCGAAAAAAACAAGACTCTCAGACAGTTGAAAAAAATCAAACTACCTTGTGAAATGTATCAAACACAGCGGAATCAGATCTTGGTCGCATATAAACAAAACTTAAAACACACAAGGATACTTAGATAAAATGAAGCCAACTGCAAACTTATCAGAGCTATAACAGAACATGATACACAAACTATATGGCGAACAATTAAGAGCAATCAAAATCAAATACTGTCTTCAACGCCTAATTCCATATCAGAATCCGTTTGGAACACCTACATTACAAACAAATTTCAGATTCCTCACAAATTCCTGAATATTTCACCCATCTCTCTATCATATCATGAGCTTCCTCGCCTGACTTGGTCAATTACAGATATCAAGTGGGCCATTTCTAAACTCCACTATTCTAAATCAGCTGGTCTGGATGGTTTCCCCCCTTGCTTGTACATAGCAGACCCAGACCTACGGGCCATGATCTTAAAGACCAAATTTCAGGCCATTCTCAATCTGGGTATTATCCCTGCCTCCTGGTTATCCACTAATATCATACCAATATATAAAAAAGGCGATCCCTCTTTGCCACAGAATTATCGCCCTATCGCCCTAATCGACACTGAGGCAAAACTTTTTGCTATTCTCCTGCTCTACGACTTGGAAAAATATATCGAAAACAATGCCTCATACTCTAAATATCAAACAGGGTTCCGGAAAGGGATGAGCACCACGCTAATCGCCATGATAATGGCTCTTACCATTGCATGAGCAAAAAAAACATCTGCAAATCCAGTCTACATTGCTCTTATTGATAGGTCATCAGCTTTCGACAATGTAGTACGCAACCTATTATGGACCAAACTCATCGATATGGGAATTCCGAAAGTGCTAATATATTGGTTTATAGCACTACATACCAACACCTCCTACAAAATTAAAATCACATCTGAGGGTCGAACTACAAAAGCGATTAATACTGGAATCGAGTTGAAACAAGGCTGCAACCTCGCCGCTACCTTTTTTAATCTGTATCTTGCAGACCTCGACAAATGTTGGGATGAAAAAAAACTTGTTCTCTGTAAAAATTGGCTCCATCCAACTGAAATGGATCGCTTTTGCCGATGACATTATTATATTCGACCCCACTCCGGCAGGCCTACAACTCAAACTAGGACTATTCGAAGAGCTACGGCACATAATCTAACACCCAATCCTGCTAAAACAGCCGTTATGAAATTAGGAGTTCAGAGAAAAACCGGTAAATTTCAATGGCACATCATGGGAACAACCATCCCCTGCATCACAGACACGATCTACCTAGGTTATTACCTATCGGCGAAAAATTCCATCAAAATGTGGACAGACCTACTAAAAAACAAGATCAGACCGCTCACATCACAATTAAAACTAATCCATGCGAAATACTGCAAATTTTCCTTAACTCCTGTTATCAAGTTCTTAACCCTAAAAATTGAAAGTGTCATTCTATATTCGGTAGATATTTGTTTATGTGAAATGGGTCCGACCTTAGATCAACTACAAGGCACATATTTGAAAAGTGCTATGCGTTTTCCAATGTCTTTGCCCAATGCTGTGCTAAGAAATGAGCTAGGTCTAATAGCATTATCCACCCGTTGGAAATGGAGGCTCCTCATAATTTCGCAAAAATAATCTACCCCCGGACGAATTCATGATTTGTCGACATGAGGAAAACCATCGAATCAATGTCCTCGATATCTCTCGTTCAATCCCAGGCCAAATTACAGGCCATTCTAAATGAGGCCCATATCACAGTGGACGATGTTAATATTAGACCTGCTTATGCAAAAAAAAAGCTATTTGCACTGGATTGGTGTACAACTATTGAACAAATAGGGAAATACAAATTGCACAATGAATATTATTTATTTACCAAGAAGCGTATACCTAGATACGATGACATAATTCTACTTCCTTGTAATCATACGTGAAAAGCTTACTTATGGTTTAAATTAAACCTGTATTATACTAAAGAAAGGATTTCGAACTGGGTTGTGAACAACACGAAACCTGAAAGTAAGCATTGTAGATTTCCCTTATGTACCGAACCCATTGAAACACTCAAGCATCTGATCTTATATTGTCCGCATTTTAAGCACACAAGACCTATTCTACTCATGGAATTTCGTAAATGTCACCTATACCGACTGTTTCATTTTCTTATGGCCTAGAATGATGCAAGGCGCTCACAAACCTCTTATTTATGCCTTAGTGGGGTTCTGTAAATTAATAGTAAAAGAACTAGCCACACATGCCAGTGTTAGTGCCTGAAATTTCAAAATTTCAACTAAATATACTATCATGTTAATTCCAGGTAGAGCCGAACTGACTCATCATAACTGTGTCCATTCATCTTGAGCATGGCTCTTGGGACCTATTGTGAACCCCTACGAAACATGTTTAACAAATATAAGAAATTATGTGCTATGTTGCTATATCTACCCTATTCCTTGTGATAATTCTATATGTACAAATAACCAGTATGAATTACAATATCTTTTATGATAAATAAGTGCTGCTATATCCACCCTATGCCTTGTGATAATTCTATACATACAAATAACCAGTATGAATTACAATATCTTTCATGATAAATAAGTGTTTTTAAGAAGCTTTTGCCAAGTTTTATCGTAATTATGTTTTTATTTCTTTTGATATGATATATAATCATTGTATTGTTATGAATATGTAATACTATGTTTTCTGTAAAGGTTCTGTTATGTTATAATGGAATCAAGAACAAAAAAACTTTAAAAAAAAAAATAATACAGTTTAAAACAAGTGCATTCAGAGCTATTGACAATCCTTTTCTAAACCCCGTTTGCTGCTTGGGAATAATATCTATGAATTTAGCCCATGCCTCCATTTCACTCAAGATCAGACCTTCAAAGATTTTACTATCCGCATCTAAGAGTGAAATGGGGCAATAATTTGAGGCTGTGAGGCGGTCCCCCTTCTTATAGATCGGTATTGCAATATATGATCTCCAAGACTCTGGTATTTTGCCTGAGTGTACAATATTATCGAAAAGGGATTTAAGAACCTTAGCCCAAAGTGTTGGATTCATTTTTAGATTGGAGTTACTTAAACCATTTGGGCCAGCTGCCCTTGAGCCAGAAGACTTCTTTATTCGATTCTCTATGTCTTCACATGAGAAAGCAAAGGACCAGGTACCACCCACTGCTATTTTAGGGACCACCAGTTCAGATGGACGATAAACCTCTGACAAATGTGTGACCCATACCTGTTCCTGCAAGATAGTTTCCTGGGTTGAGGGGGATAAATTGTTCAGAGACCGTACTAAAGCCCAGACATTTCTAGAATTTCTGGAAAGCAACGTCCCAAGCATTATTTCCCCATCTTGCTGCAATAATTGATGCCTGTGAGAGCAGACCCAGTTTCTGTACCTGTTGTTTAGGGCTCTAAGTTGTATTTCCAAATCTTTCTCGTCTAATACCATCTTCTTTAGGTGCTCCCTCGCCAAACGTTTAAGCTTTTTCTGTTCCAGAATGTGCACATCGAATGAGTGTTTGTGAGCCTTACACAGTTTAGAAAACGAATGCACTTCAGGACTCAAATCTCAAAGGAAGGGGAGAAAAGTAGCAGACTGACAATACATTGACAATTGAGTGCTTGAAAGCCGATTCACCCATTCATTCAGATTATTAATAAGGGTTCAACCCCCTCTATCAAACCTTCTGAGCTGGTTTCCAGCAGAATTAAGCAATAGCTCTTCTGTATAACACGTAGTGTAGGCAGCATCCAAGGCCAGAGAGACCACCAACATGTCATGATCATCTCTGTTCCCTTCAATAACCCTAAACTCAGTACAGCTGTTCATGATTGCTCTGGAAACAAAGAAATAATCAATCGTTGAAAAAGCCATACCTCTGTGCCAGGTTGGAGCAACCAAGAAGTCCCCTTCCACATTACCATTCAGCATCCAAAGATCCCAATCCCTCATAAAACCATACCAAAGAGTACTTTTACTAGTAACAGGCTTAGTTTTCCCCGAGAACGGATCCTTAGAGCACACACACTGCGAGTTAATGTCTCCTGCAATTATTAGCTCATCAGAGGGAAAGAGGGAAGAGAACTCGACTAAGCAATCAGACAAATCTTGTAAAACTCAGACAGGGGGGTGGCCGAGGGGTTCCAATACAAGTTAGCCACTAACTACTTCGTCTCATCACTAGGCCAATCCGGTGTAATCGGATACTTGCGATTACATCCTTCAGCAGCTAACTTTAAGAAAGACACTTGCATATCTCTCCCTTGACCATGCAGAGGCGGCCCTGGACGCAATACTTCTTGGATATGGGTCTCATGGGACAATGGCAGGAACCTCAGAGAATCGGTTGAATCCACCAAAAGACCTGCTGCACCTCCGTCAAATAATCTAACCATCCATGTTAACAGAGGCTCACCAGACCACTGTTTTGACCGATTAACCCCTTCAGTGCCAAGGCCGACCTATCTCGTCCTTGGAATTACTTCCGTAGTGCCAAGGACGAGATAGCTCGGCCTTTTTGGCACTCCGTTTTGAGCATGTGAGGGGGAGGACCCCCTCACTGCCAAGGGGCTGGATTACCTTCAGTATCACGTCAGCATGCGTAAAGGCCGCCAACGTGAAACTGAAAATAATTTTCACCACAGCAGCCATTTTAGGCTGCTGCGGTGAAAATGCAAGGTGAGTGTTCACATTTCTCCCCCACAATGTCTGGTTGTATTTCAAGACAGAGATCGAGGGAGGTGTCGTTGGAAAGGGGGGAACCTCCCCTTTCCAATGACACCTTGTGTGAAAGCATTGCTGGGCGTGGAGAGGGCACAGAGTGCTCTATCCGCGCCCAGCAATGACCACTAGACATCAGGGATGTCTTTACAGTGCGGGGGAGGGGGGCTGCTTACTAGGTAAGCGGTCCCCTCCCGCCCGAGGCCCGGGGCACATATATAAAGACCCCTGGGGGCAGACAGGTGACCATCTGCCCCCAGGGGATGATGGGAAGTAGGGAGGGGATTTGGGGGCCCTAGCCATCAGGGATTTATTTTTTTGTGGAGGTGTCGTTGGAAAGGGGAGATTCTCCCCTTTCCAAAAACACCCTTTGTGTAAGCATTGCTGCTCCCGTATCGGGCGCAGGGCAATCGATCCGGGGGCAGCAATGCCACTAGACACCAGGGATGTCTTTGTAGTATGGGGGCGGGGGGGTGGCTTACTAGGTAAGTGGCCCCCTCCCCCCTGTGGCCCCAAAGCATGGGGCCACATGTATGGAGACCCCTGGGGGCGGATGGGTAGGTGACCATCTGCCCCCAAGGGTGGGGGCAAAAAAAAAAAATATATATATATATATATATATATCATGGCTGGTGTTGGGGGGAGTGCCCCCCCCCAAAATGGACTTGGGGTCATGTCATGCAGCCCTCCCTGGGGGCAGTTATCTACTCTTAGGAAGGGGCATGTAACCCCAGGGAGGGCTGCATGAGAACCCCCCTCTTATCTTCCCCCAGAGAGGGTTGAATGAGATGCCCCCCTCCTGCTTTTGGTGTGGGGGGAGAGGGTCAACCCCCAGTACATTAGAAAATTATCTGGCGGTGTAGGGTGCCCCTCAGCCCCCGCTAAAGGGCAGCATTCCATTTTTAGTCATTTTCTTTGTTCTAAACTTGCCTTAGCGCAGAGGGGCACTGTCAGGGTTAGGGCTTGTATAGGGGCAAGGCGGGTGGTAACCGGGGCAAGGGGCGTGGTAGTCACCCTTGCAGGGTGCAGAAAGCCTTCCACCAAGTATTCCAGGCGTGTTCTCCATCCCTTTTACAGAACTGTGGTCCAGGGACGGAGAACAGCCTGGATACTATACAGTTCCCAGCAGGCCGTGTGCAACACAGGCCTGCTGGAGTGAGGACCGCCACGCCACCAGCCACGCCCGCACCAACGCGCATGCGCAAGCTGTGCCCAAGGGACGCGGCTCGCAATTCTGACCGGCAGAGAGGAAGGACGTGCAACAGCAGAGCTCCCGGTGGCAAGCCTCCATTGGGCACCCGCCCGCCGCCTGCAGACACACCCCAGGCCCTGCGTACCCATTCAGATAAGTGCAGTATAATAGTTACGCGTGCAGACAGTTTCGCAGTACCGAAAGACGCTGCCCTTCTAGAAAACATTAGCATTCCGGAACCGCGAACAGGATAAACGGGAAACGCATCACGCTCTCGTATTAACCCAGCATGAGACCGAACTAATAGCTCTTGCATATATCACTAGAGACAAGAGTATTGTTGCATGCACCCGGAAGAGTGATTCCGCCACAGGGAGCAACTAACTCTAGGAATGAACCCTAGACAATGTCACGCATGTGGATGCGCGCCCGTATTGACATTATCCTTGCTCCTTGCAGTGATCAACGAGGCCGGGAGTGCCATAGTGGCCAGCCAACACGAAAAGGCCAAAAAGGCCCGAAAAGACAAAGGACTCAAACAGAAAACCGAAGCTAAGTGTATTTATGGTTTTTTCCTTGTATTGGGAACACGTATTGCATGGGGGTAATGTGATTGTCTCTGTTGCGACTGCATGAAGTAATGCAGAGTCGAAATCCTGCATGATGTAATGTGGGGATTCAGGTTTAAGCCTTACAAGAGCTAATATAGGGATCTGCAGAGAAAACACGAGTTGTGTAAAGAACCATGTGTTCTATGCCATGGTTAAAGGGGTCCAGCACAAAGGCCCTAGTTAACCATCTGGCTTATCGTGTGCATGTGAGAGTGCAGGAATGTAAGGGCAGAGAACTCCAGATCCAGGAGCAGAGGAGCATGTGACCCTAACTACCCCCAAACCCATCCACAACATCTACCTAACCCTCTTCCCGGTGTTCCTAACCTCCCCTGCCTATCCACTCAATGGACCCTAACCCTCTTTCCCCGAAGGGTCAAGGTGGCCTGTGTTAACCTCTCCCAGGTGCCAAGACCCAACGGGGAGGGAGGCGTTTGTGCTGCCTCTGCGCCTGGAAGAAGCAATACCTGACAGGCACATTGGTGTGCCAATCTGGCCCCGGGGTGCCCAAACCTTACTGTCCCACCCGCTGGGGGGCCTGTCCCCCAATTTTTGGGGGCCCTCTCCCCCCCAAATGGAGGTGGTGTACCTCATGCAGCCGTTTGTAGGAGGCCCAGAGAGGCCTGCATGGGGTGCCCCCGCCACCCATTTGGGGTGAGGGGGGAGAGGGCCCCCAAAAAGTGTGGGACAGGCCCCCCCAGTGGGTGGGACAGTAATGTTTGGGTACCCTGGGGCCATATTGGCACACCAATGTGCCCTTCTGCGCCAAGGGGAGTTGGGTTACCAAAGGAAAAAAGTGAAAATGGTGGAACGCATTTTAGGAGGGGCTGTGGGGCACCCCAAAGGGACAGGGAATTTTCTAATGGGATGGGGCGGTGACCCCCCCACCCGCAATGGAGTGGGTGCCATGTCATGGATCCCTCCCTTGGACCAGATATCTGCTCCTAGGAAGGGACGCCTGAGCCCAGGGAGGAGTGCAGGACAGCCCCCCCCCTTATCTGCCCCCAGGGAGTGCTACATGAGATGTGCCACCCCTCCAATTGGGGGGGGGTGGAGAGGTGCACCCCCTTCACATTAGAAAATTCCCCAGCGGTGTAGGGTGCCCCTCAGCCCCCACTAAAGGGCAGCCTGCGATTTTGAATGATTTTCTTTGTTTACTAAACTTGCCTTGGCGCAGAGGGGCACATTGGTGTGCTAATCTGGCCTCTGGGTTCCCAAACCTTACTGCCCTACCCACTGGGGGGCCTGTCCCAACATTTTTGGGGGCCCTCTCCGCCCTCACCCAAAATAAGTGGCAGGGGTACCTCATGCAGGCCTCCCTGGAGGCAGATATCTGCGCGTAGGAAGGGGCAAATGCATTTTCAGTGGGGGGTGGGGGGGTGAGGTTCAGTAGACCACCAGGGATGGCTTGCAAGGGGTGGGGCATGCTTGAAAATTATTTGTTTTTGCTGGTGTGACCGTAGGTAACACATGTTTTTTGTTTTGTTTACAGCTTTTTCTACGCGAGCAGCTGCAACGTTATGAGAGTACTGTTTTTTATTATTCTATGGTTAGGGCCCACTGTCAGTGGGGTGGGTGAGACTGGGGATGGATTGTTGGTGGTGTGGGTGGGAATGGGCCGTCTGGGCAGATATGTTGGTGGGCTGGGACACAATTGCAGGGGCAGGCCACAAATTGCCCCCCATGCCAGCAGAACATTGGTGTTTCCCTGGGAGCGGATCCCTCCCATGTGGGTTGTCCGTCTGCAAGCCTAGGCTCCACTTCCTGCTGTGCTACGTTACAGATGTCACCTATGGGGAGGAATGGGGATCCTGCCGGGCTCCCTGGAGCTGCTGCTCTGCTTAGGGGACGGTACACCCACATGGTACATGGATGTCCAAGGCCAGGGACATCACCTCCAACCATCCTGGAGTTGCGGCTGGGCTGCATTGCTGCTTTTCCCTTCGGGGAGGTATTGGCACACTGCCGAGACTCCCTGGTGGGGAGAAGCTGTAACGCAGGGCAGCCAGGGATCCAGCAAAGTCGGCGGTAATATCCCTGGCCTTGGGCACCCTTCTCCCATGTGGGTCTTTGCCAGGGGGTTCTGGGTAATACATTCTGGCCAATTTGCATAAGTCAGACCTCTGTGTATTCCCACGGGTGTCCTCTTTAGGTAAATGCATGGGATTCCCCGTTTTCCTTGCTGGCTTCGACACCCTAGGCCCAAATTTGTAGGTTGCCCACATGAACGAAATGTGCTGTGCCAAAAGGCTTTGGGTTACCAGTGAGTTACCGTTTTCCTTTTGCGCCCAGGTAGGTGCACCCACACATGTGAGGTACCATTTTCATTGTGACACGTGAGGGGACGCTGGAAGGTAGGCCATGTGTTGTTGGCTGTGTTTTTCGGTGGGTGGCCAGAGCGAAATTTCAGAGACATTTCCCTGTGTCCATTCACCAAAACACACCGCCAACAACACATGGCCTACCTTCCCGCGTCCCCACACGTGACCCGATGAAAGCGGTACCTCACATGTGTGGGTACACCTACCGGGGGCGCAAAAGGAAAAGGGTAACCCACTGGTAACCCCAAGCTTTTCGGTACAGCACACGATTTGCGCACGTCAGACCTCTACGGATTCCCACGGGTGTCCTCTTTTCGGAAATGCATGGGGTTCCCTGTTTTCCTTGGTGGCTTGGACACCGTAGGCCCATATCTGTATGGTGTGCCCGTGTCATGACCACTGTGAGGGGGCACAAGTTGTGCCACAAGCAGGCTCCCACCAGAACCCCAAGGGCTTTAAAACCACTGCAAAAGGGCTCCTGGAGCCAGTCCTGGTGCCTTTGGCACCAGGCTCATATGTAGGAAGGAAGGGCTGTTCAAACTAGGTCCCATTTATGTACATTAGCCTTAAAATCCAACATGGAAGCACCCACACAGTCTAGTTCTATGAACCAAGCCATGCGGTCTAGTGTTTTGGTGTGGCAGGCCTGAAACTACTTTCCCTGGTACTACTTTACCTGGGCTATAAAAACCACACCCTGCCTGCAGAACACGCTTCGTGTTGTTCTGCAACCCGCAACTTGACGCTCACTGTGTCAAGCTCCTGGTCTTCAGCATCTTCCTGTAATCCTGCAAGAACAAGAAAAAAATTATTCTGTCTTACCAGAGAAAACACCATTCAGCACTCAGCATCTCAACTGCGCTGCAATCTGTGGAAACCGAGAGAAGAAGAAACATCACTCACCTGCGAGTACTAGCTTAAGGACTTCCAGCGAACCGCTACCACAGCTTTTGTTCTATCTATCTATCTATCTATCTATCTATCTATCTATCTATCTATCTATCTATCTATGTTCTTGTATTGCGCCACTAACCCTAAGGCCTCAGGGCGCACACAGGAGAAAAAGAAACAGACAACAGAGAACATAGGATATGAAGAGGACAACGAAAATGGTAGAAACCAGTCGGACTCTACAAGAAGACAAGGAGTCATAAGATGTTATAGAGCAGGCACAATGAGGGTAGTGTCAGTAACAAGAGGAGAGGAGACCTTACCCATGGCCTAGGTCGAACAAAAAAGTTTTCAGTTGTTTCTTGAAAACAGTTACTGAGCTGATATTAGCCAGATGTTTTGGCATGGAATTCCATAGTGTAGGAGCCCAGGAATTGAAACTGGCTCCTCCAAACCCCTTCAGCACGGACATGGGTTCGAACAAAGAAATAATGCTGTTGGATCGTAATAGACGACCAACAGGTTTCTTTTTTAGCCTGGTTTTGAGGTATGATGGGGCCTTACCATGCAAACATTTATGCACGATAGACAGCCCCTTGTGATGCAGTCGTTGTTGGACATGCATCCAAAGCAGGCTGCGCCTTGCTTCAGAAAACATGCATATTGCGCCCAAGTCCAAGAACAGCAGTTCACAATTGCAGCTGCTATCAGTGCAATATTTTCTCTGGTCAGATAAGGACGAATCTGCCATAGGAGTTGGATGTAAAAGTAGCATGAGGACTTGAGGTAATTGGTCTGTCGGGTGAAAGACAGCTGAGGGTCAAAATAGACCCCAAGAGTTTTTACGTTTTTTATACGTGAATAACGTGCTGACCAATCAAAAAGTTATCATATTTCACATCTAGTTTCTTTAGCCGCTGCTGAGTACCCAAGATGAGCAACTCGGTTTTAGCATTATTGAGGGCCAATGAGTTCAGGCCATCCAATTCTGAATTTCCCTAAAGATGTGGTTAATACACTCAAGATCTTTTTGATACTCGCCTGTAAGTTTGATGACTATCTGCGTGTCGTCGGCATAATTGGCAAAATATATGCCCATGGCCGACAGAAGAACACAGAGAAGACGTGAGTATATATTAAAGAGAAGGGGCGATAAGCACGACCCCTGAGGGACACCACAAAGTATGATAGAGGCAATGGAGAAGGCATTGTCTTTAGTTACTCTCATATTTCGTGGGACTAGGAAAGATTTGAACCAGGTCGTTGCTTCTTTGGTGCATTTGCCAACTGATGTTAACCTGTCCGCCAAAAGTTGGTGATCAACAAGATCAAATGCGGCGGACAGATCCAGAAGCAGTAGCAAGGCTGTATTGCCCTCATCAACAATACCAGCAATATGGGATTTTAAATCTAGCAATGCAGTCTCGGTTCCATGATTGGGCCGGAATCCAGACTGTTGTGTTGCTAAAATATCATGTTCCTCAACAAACATCTGGTATCGATTATAAGCAATTTTATCCAGAATCTTCAAGATAAAGGGAACATTTGTAATCGGCCGATAGTTACCAGCCTCTGCTGGATCTAGATTTTCCTTTTTAAGCAAAGTTGTAACCCACGCTTCCTTTATATTTTCAGGTACGAGTGACTCATGAAAAGACAGTTTCTACAGAGACTGAACTGAAGGAGAAGACAGGGTGATCCTTGAGAGGTTCTATGATGTCTGATAACGGAATTGTATGATTAGAAATAAGTTTGACTTGGGCATTGATGTTATTACGATGAGTAAGAGTTTTATTAGTGAAGCTATTATGGATATCTTGACACCAAAGACTATCAACATGGGGCACAGTGATTGTAGAGCAGCCCTTCAATTCCTGGAGGGTGGAGAAGAGCTCCTTTGAGCTTGACTTAGCTTTGGAAAAAGCCAGAGAATTCAAATGTGATTCTTTAGTAAGAAGGATAAGAGCTTTGTAATGTCTAACGGCAAGCCTATATAAGGTAAGGCTTGTCTCGGTCGGGTGCTTTCGCCATAATCGTTCTAGCTGATGTTTTTTTGCACTGGCTTCAGTTATCTCAGCTGAGAAAAGGACATATGAAGAATTATTTCCCTTTTTTACTGGATTGACTGATGATGGTTCATTGAAAGTCTTTGTTCGAGCATTGCAACCTGCAATAACGAGAAAGGGAAAAACAATATTAGAATGCGTGCTTCCCAAACATCAAATTCCATCAGCCTTACCTGAATTCCATCGCGCTATGCCACGCTTCCATTCGGAGCACCACAGCAACATCTGCAAAGGAAAAGAGACATATTCAGGTTCGCTTTCAATATTAAACAACTGCACAGCGCTGTACTTACCTTAACGGATTCCGGGGGCCTGTTTTTCATCGCGCTCTCATCCACTCACAACACCACAGCGGCCTGTGAGGAGAAGAAGAAGAAAAGACAGGTTAGCTTTAAAAGACAATTAAGGCGCTGCGCATCGCGCTTTCTCTTACCTAGAAAACGTGCCTCTCCATCCGGCATGCCAGCATCAAGACCTTCGCACCTGAAAAGAAGGAGATAAAGACATTAACAAATTCCCACCATAAACAGAACAAAGACTTACAATGAACCATCATCAGTCAATCCAGTACAGATAGCGTTTCCAGGAGCAGTACCCCTGGCACCACCAGAACGGTTTAATGGAGACCCCAGAAGGTACGCAACATTCATGAACCAGTGCCGCCTCCATTTTCTTTGTAGGCCTGGGGCTTTCCCAAACGACCAGGCGAGGGTGGCCTTCGTGTTATCATATTTTAGTGGAAGTTCCGCAGACTGGTCTCTACCTTTAGTGAGCCGGGATGACCCATTACTGCAGAACTTCAGGGGTTTTCAACAGGAGATGGAAAAATTATTTGCTCGACACTTGCATAGACAAGCGCTTGATAACGAACTCCTGTCCCTCCGCCAAGGGAATCAATATTTGCTGACTTATATTGCCACCTTTAATAGACTGGTTGTAGAAGCGGGGTGGCCAGAAGATAAAAGAACCACATTGTTTCATCGGGGCCTACGAGGAGACCTGAAGGATGTCCTTGCTCAAGTGGTAGACCCACCTAAAGACTGTGCAGAGTTTATCAACCTGGCAGTTCAGTTGGACCACAGATTACAGAATCGAAGAACAGACCGAAGTAGACTCGAAAATCCTGCCATGTACGTACGTTCAAAAGATAATGTTCAATGTCCATCAGAAAATACCACAGAACCCATGCAGATTGGAGTACGACCCCCTTTAACCAAGGGCGAAAGAGACAAGAGGAGACAGCTACAGTTATGCCTATACTGTGGTAAATCGGGTCACTGCCTCAAAGAATGCCCAGTGAAACCTCCAAGGAAGGTGGTAGGCGCTACAGAGAAAGAAGATGATGGAAAGGGATCGGAAAACTACCAGGCCCGGCAAGCGGAGAGGTCAGCTTGTCGCACGAAAAGGATGGGTCACAGACCTCATATTTTGCCCTACCAGTAACCTTGATCAATCACCAACGACCGTCACAGATGCATGCCATAGAGGCATATATAGACAGCGGAGCAGTTGGTAATTACATAGACCGAGATCTGGCAACAGAAATGGGACTTCCCTTATGCACAAAACCAACAACTAAAAAGGTAACTACTGTTGACGGTGCAGAAATAGTTTCGGGACCAGTAACCCAATGCACAACAGAATTAACCCTTCTGTGTCAGGATGGACATCAAGAAGCAATCACGTTTGACCTCATCAAAGCTCCTCAGTTCTGGTTGATCTTAGGGATGCCATGGTTAGTAACTCACAATCCCCACATAGACTGGTGTGCAAAGAGACTGACCTTTTCTGACAAATGTGCCCACGCTTGCTACCCGAAATCTATACCACAGCCAAACCTGAAATCTGTTCAAGGAATAGCAACAGGGATCGCGGAACCAATGGACACCTTACCAAAAGAATATCAGGATTATCAAGATGTTTTTCAGAAGGAACAGGCTAACACATTACTGCCACATAGGTCCTATGACTGTCAGATCGACCTGATACCTGGCGCACAGGTTCCTTGTGGTCGAATTTATGCACTTACGGAAACCGAAAATCTCCACTTGAAGTCCTATCTGGATCAATAACTGGCTAATGGGTTTATCCGCCCGTCAAAGTCCCTGGCAGCCTCTCCCTTATTCTTCGTACCCAAGAAGGAAGGAGATTTGAGTACTTGCATCAGTTACCGCACACTTAATCAAATCACAGTAAAAAAACGCTACCCTTTGCCCCTTATCCCGGAACTGTTGGACCAAGTCAAGGATGCCCGAATCTACACCAAACTAGACCTCAGAGGAGCATACCACCTTGTACGTGTTAAGAAAGGGGATGAATGGAAAACAACATTTTGCACCAAGTATGGCCTGTACGAATATCAGGTAATGCCTTTCGGGCTGTGCAACGCTCCCGCAGCGTTCCAATACTTCATGTACGTATTACGGGAATTAATTGATGTCTGTGCCCTGGTCTATATTGACGACACCCTGGTGTATTCCCCCTCTGAAAGAGATCATGTGGAACATGTTCACCTAGTCCTTGCAAAAGTTCGCCAGCACAAACTGTATGCTAAACTCGAGAAATGCTCCTTCCATGTCACCGAAGTGGAGTTCCTCGGTTTTGTTCTCTCGCCAAAGGGAGTCAAGATGGATTTACAAAAAGTAGATGCCATCCTTAATTGGCCGTCACCTTCTTCACTTAAAGGAACCAGAAGTATGCTCGGCTTTGCAAATTTTTATCGCCGATTTATTCCAGATTTCTCACGGATAGTCCACCCAATCACATCGTTACTGAGAAAAAAACAACATAAAATTCCAATGGACTGAAGAGGCGGAACAGGTCTTTCAAGAACTCAAGAAAAGATTCACCTCTGCGCCAATTTTATGACATCCTCGCCCTGATCTCCCCTATGTAGTGGAAACTGATGCTTCCAGCGTAGCTATGGGAGCAGTTCTCTCTCAAAGAGATCCAGAGACAGGTCAATTACACCCCGTGGCCTTTTGGTCACGTAAATTCTCACCACCAGAACTTAACTATGCAATTACAGACAAAAGAATTGTTGGCAATTAAATCAGCCTTCAAAGCCTGGAGGCAGTATCTATTAGGTGCCAGACATACCATCACAGTAATCACAGATCACCGAAACCTTCAATACCTAAAGTCATCAAAAGCCCAGTCGTCATGACAGTTGCGGTGGGCTCTATTCTTCGCAGAATACGATTACATAATAACATACCGACCGGGAGTTCGGAATGGTAAGGCCGATACCTTGTCTCGTATGGGTGTTGAAGAGAAAAGGAACAGTACCCTGGTCCCTGTTGCCATCATCCCAAGTGATAAACTACTGGGAATCACCACCACATTGAGTGAACTTCAAGATAAGATTTGAACCTTAATGAACCCTGAGATCTTGCAGAAATGGAATTCCCAAAATGAACATCACACGGTTCTGGATGGATTACCCTATTCAGGGAACGACTATATCTACCAAGTAAAGATCTGCAAGAATTGGTCATGTCTGTTTATCACGATTCCCTGATCAAAGGCCTTCCCGGAACTGATAAGACTCTAGCCAAGGTTAAACAGAATTATTGGTGGCCAACCTGGCGTAAGGACATTGCTCGATTTGTTCTATCCTGTGGGATATGTGCACAGAATAAATCACAAAAACAGAAACCAGCTGGCCTCCTACAATCACTGGATATTCCACTGGCTCCCTGGTACACTCTTTCTCTTGATTTTATTACGGACTTACCTCCCTGTCAATGTTTTAATACCATTCTGGTGGTTGTAGACCTGTTCTCTAAAATGGCACATTTCATTCCATTCAAAGGACTTCCTAACGCTACCGGTCTGGCAAAAGCATTTCTTGAACAGATTCTAAAACTGCATGGTTTACCCTCAGTCCTAATCTCAGATCGTGGAAGCCAATTTGTATCCAATTTCTGGAGAAAATGTACCATGGCACAAATCGATGTTCGATTATCCACTAGCCATCACCCCCAAACGGAAGGACAAACAGAAAGAACAAACCAGACATTAGAACAGTATCTACGTTGCATGCTGCATCAAGTGGAAGAGAATTAGAAAGACTTGTTATGGATAGCGGAATACCCATACAATAACTCCATACACACCAGCACGGGACAAAGCCCGTTCTACACAATATACGGAAGACATCCACGTACCTCTGAACTAGACTCCCCCACGACCTTGGAAATGCCAGCGGTAAAGACTCTACACACAAGCATAAACCAAGCCTTCAAAAGGGCAAATGAACATTTACTGCAAGCCAAAAACAGACAAAAAGAATTCTCAGACTGGCATCGAAGGAAAGCTCCCGATTACCAAGTTGGAGACGAAGTATGGTTGGCATCAAAACATGTGCCCATAAAAGGCAGCCGGACCTTTCATCCAAGATAATAGGACCCTATACCATCGAATCAGTGATAAATCCGGTGCCCGTCAAGTTAGCCTTACCACCAAGCATGCAAATTCATCCGGTGTTCCATGTGTCACTTGTAAAACCTGTACAACCAGGAACCCTGAGTCTTAACACCACCAAAACCTGTGCTAGTTGATGGAGAGCCTGAATTTGAAGTTAAAAACATCCTGGATTCGAAACGTACCAGATCTAAGCTATATTATTTAGTGGACTGGAAAGGGTACGGGCCTCAAGACAGAACTTGGGAACCAAGTGAACATATTCACGCACCACGTCTGATTAAGAGGTTTCACCTGGATAACCCCACCAACCCCACACCGGACAGGAAGGTTACCATGCGAGGGGCCTTGAGGGGGGGGGGGGGTGCTGTCATGACCACTGTGAGGTGGCACAAGTTGTGCCACAAGCAGGCTCCCACCAGAACCCTGAGGGCCTTAAAACCACTGCAAAAGGGCTCCTGGAGCCAGTCCTGGCGCCTTTGGCACCAGGCTCATATGTAGGAAGGAAGGGCTGTTCAAACTAGGTCCCATTTATGTACATGGGCCTTTAAATCCAACATGGAAGCACCCACACAGTCCAGTTCTAAGAAGCAAGCCATGCGGTCTAGTGTTTTGGGTGTGGCAGGCCTGGAACTTCTTTCCCTGGTACTACTTTACCTGGGCTATATACACCACACCCTGACTGCAGAACACGCTTCGTGTTATTCTGCAACCCGCAGCGTGATGCTCACCATGTCCAGCTCCTGGTCTTCAGCATATTCCTGTAATCCTGCAAGAAAAAGAACAAGATTATTCTGTTTTACCAGAGAAAACACCATCCAGCACTCAGCATCTCAACTGGGCTGCAATCTGTGGAAACCGAGAGAAGAAGAAACATAACTCACCTGTGAGTACTAGCTTAAGGACTTCCGGCGAACCACTACCAGAGCTGCTATTCGAACATTGCAACGTGCAATAACGAGAAGGGGAAAAACAATATTAGAACACACGCTTCCAAAACATCGAATTCCATCAGTCTCACCTGAATTCCATCGCGCTACGCCATGCTTCCATCTGGAGCACCACAGCAACATCTGCAAAGGAAAAGAGACATATTCAGGTTTGCTTTCAATATTAAACAACCGCACAGTGCTGTACTTACCTTGACGGATTCCGTGGGCCTGTTTTTCACCGCGCTCTCAACCACTCGCAGCACCACAGCGGCCTGCGAGGAGAAGAAGAGGAAAACATGGGTTAACTTTGAAAGACAATAAAGGCGCTGCGCTTCGTGCTTTCTCTTACCTAGAACACGTGCCTCTCCATCTGGCACGCAAGCAGCAAGACGTTCGCACCTGAAAAGAAGGAGATAAAGACATTAACAAATTCCCACCATAAACAGAACAAAGACTTACAATTAACAAACCTATCTGCCTACCAGCAGATTCGGGGTCACAGCAGGCCTGGGTCCAAGGAAGGCATACTACACCAGTGAAGCAACTCGGGCAGCTCGCCAAAAAAAATCAAGCGCCACTGCACAAGAAACGCAGGACGGATAGCTCACCCTACAAATAACTAAGGTGAGAAAAGAACCGAGTGGGAAGGGAATCGGTCAGAGGGAGGTGGGAGATTCACCCATTAGAGACAGTTATCACAAATCCTCCCTTCTGTAATTGCAGATTCATTATTCAGCACTGGGCAACTACGCATCCAGGGTTCCAGATCTCAGGGCCTTCCAGACGCCCCCAGGGATATCAGGTGAGCGTAACAGCCCGTCTGGAAAAAGTGTGAAATTCAGCTATCAGAACAGACTTGGGGGTAGGGGTCTTTTAGGCTTTCCCCTTGGCGCCCAGGTAGGTGCACCCACACATGTGAGGTACTGTTTTCATCGAAGAACACCTGTGGGAACGCGGGACGGTAGGCCATGTGTTGTTGGTGGCGTGTTTCGGTGGGTGAGCCGAGTGAAATGTGTGGAAAATGGGGGGGGGGTTTCGCCTAATTTGGGCTTTGCCGGGGTTTCTGGGTAATAAATTCTGGGCCGATTTGCGCAGGGTGGAGTGTAATGCATGTGCGAGAATGAGCTAAAACATGGCGCTGGTGCGTGTCCATTTTGGGCATTCACTTCCAAACCGCAATGAAAGTCTACGTTTCTGTGAGCTCAGTTAGAAGGCAGAGATGAATTCGGCAACGATTGCAATATTATATTATGAAACAGAGGAGCTCGCTATGAAGGATAATTGTTGTATTGTTCGCTCAAGAATGAGCCGAGAAAGTGCATTGATAAGAGGTGCTGGGAATGAGCGCGCAGGAGACAAACTGGGTCTCTCCAATACTGTCTGGATTTTTCCGCTCTTTGCCTCTGAACACAAGGTCCTTAATTCCGTAACAACTCATGTGATGGATGGGATGCAGAATAACTCTTACACCAAATAATAAGACCAACTAAGGAGGTTGGCAAAGTCTCATCCGACTGTTTTATGATCAATTGTCTAAAACAGGGAGTTGCAACGAACATCAACGGACGTTCGCTCGAGCTCTCAAACATTTCACAAAAAAAACATCTTTATACTAAAAATGTATCATGCGTGACGTCATACTATGTGGCAAACAAGAGTAAGTATTTAAGTATACTTTCTATATCGGAACGGGTTGTGATTGGGCCTCAACAGTCAGGTGGACAACTCATGCCCACCCCTAGTGCAAGTCATCTTTGACATTTATTAGATACACTGGATGCCATTGGCTCTTAAAACTATAAGGCCCTCCGTTATATGGCCTTCTACAATTGGTTGGCATGTTTGTACCCTTCCAGAACCTTAGGTCACCAGCACCACATAAGCCCAGACCCTAGGTGCTAGGAGGTGGACTTGACCATGTCTCCCCATCCATTTAACCCCAGATCTCTCATCGCTCATGCCTTCCGCCATGAAATTGTCTTTGAACTTGGCCTTGCATTAGTTTCTCTTCTCTAGGAATATAAGGAAGTGTGGGCACACTATTACCAATACTCCAGTCTGCATGCCCATCTTCTATTTTCATCCTTGGCTCACGTGACAGAAGACCACAATTCGGCCTGATTTTCAGCATTTAATAGTATTAAATGAATATACTTGGCAACCACAGTGTTCTTACTTTGCAACTTAACAAGGGATTATTCAGCGTCTCATGTTCACTGTTCTTCAAGGGCTGATAACTAGTTCTTGGCTGTTTCAGCCTTTGACACCAGGCCAAACAGCCCTTCTCGGACCTTCCATGATTCTTAGCTATTTATCTTACTGTGACACAGCTTCTTCTTTCGATCCTTCTTTCTTCGTGGACTTGAGCTTACTAAAGTTTGTGACATCGATGTCCAGTTTATATATAATAGCGGCACTGCCTGCAGTCTATTCTCTACGTATAGCCAGCCTTTATGATTACTTACCTTTTGGGCCAGCTTCCAGCAGGTGAGTGGCTCAAGCTCCAGAGTCCTCGGTTTTGCCCCAAAAAAAAAACATAATTTGTCCCTGTGATCCGTGTGCCCCTATGCCGTCTGATCCACCTGGTGAGTAATCCCTGCATTGCTCCCATTTTGTGAGTATTTTGCCTCCTAAAATTCTAAATCTCCCAACATCCGTGCTCCCAGTCCCTGACTTGCCGCCGCGCATCCCTCGCTCACTCCCCGCTTCCTGGTTCTGTGTCCCCTACCTCCCGACCCGCCCACCGTGCCCTGATTGGCCCTTTGGCCGTGTTACCCAGGCCATTACCGACGTCCCCAGGGCAGCCCTCAGCCCGTGCAGCCCCTGCGGCTAAGGACCCGAGGCAAAGGAAGGCTCCTACAGAGACGGCTCCAGGTCGTATCTGCAGGTATTCGCAGGAGAAGCAAGAAGCTGATGAAAAGTAAGTGTGGCAAGGGCGGGGACAGAAGCAATTACTTCTCGCCATACTACCCTACCACTCAATCTAGAAACTAAACCATTGTAAAATCTCCATATTGTGTTAGCATTACATTCAGAAGTTCGCATTTACAAACATGTCTGTGATATAGTTGCATTCATAAAGCATGAAACTAACCATTGTAGCCAGAAGTGTACCTAATAGGCTCCCTGTGCAAAGTTACATTTAGAAGTGTGCCAAGTAGCGTCCCCTAGCTCACCTTAGAAATTTGCATCATATCCTCTCTGTGAAAAGTCGAATTTAGAAGTGTGCCCAATAGCCTCTCTGTGCTCTGGCTGATTTTAGAAGTGTGCCCAATAGCGTGCCCTGGTGTATTTTAGAAGTGTGCCCAATAGCCTCTCTGTGAAAAGTTGAATTTAGAAGTGTGCCCAATAGCCTCTCTGTGAAAAGTTGAATTTAGAAGTGTGCCCAATAGCCTCTCTGTGCTCTGGCTGATTTTAGAAGTGTGCCTAATAGCGTGCCCTGGTGTATTTAGAAGTGTGCCCAATAGCCTCTCTGTGAAAGTTGAATCTAGAAGTGTATCCAATAGCCTCTGTGTGAAAGTTGAATCTAGAGGTGTGCCCAGTAGCCTCTGTGTGAAAGTTGAATTTAGAAGTGTACCCAATAGCCTCTCTGTGAAAAGTTGAATTTAGAAGTGTGCCCAATAGCCTCTATGTGAAAAGTCGAATTTAGAAGTGTGCCCAATAGCCTCTCTGCGCTTTGGCTGATTTTAGAAGTGTGCCCAATAGCCTCCCTGTGAAAGTTGAATTTAGAAGTGTGCCCAATAGCCTCTCTGTGCTCTGGCTGATTTTAGAAGTGTGCTCAATAGCCTCCCTGTGAAAGTTGAATTTAGAAGTGTGCCCAATAGCCTCTCTGTGCTCTGGCTGATTTTAGAAGTGTGCCCAATAGCCTCTCTGTGAAAGTTGAATTTAGAAGTGTGCCCAATAGCCTAGCATCTCTGTGCTCTGGCTGATTTTAGAAGTGTGCCTAATAGCGTCCCCTGGTGTATTTAGAAGTGTGCCCAATAGCCTCTCTGTGCTCTGTCTGATTTTAGAAGTGTGCCTAATAGCGTGCCCTGGTGTATTTAGAAGTGTGCCCAATAGCCTCTCTGTGAAAGTTGAATTTAGAAGTGTGCCCAAATAGCCTCTCTGTGTAAAGCTGAATTTAGAAATGTGCCTAATAACCTCTAGGTGCAATACTTGAATCTAGAAGTGCGCCTAAATATCCCCTCTGTGCAAAGTTAAATTTAGAAGTGTCCCTGTTAGCCCTCTGTACAAAGTTGAAGTTAAAAGTGTGCCTGATAGCATGCCCTAGTCGAACTGACCAGTGTCCCTAATAGTCTCCCTGTGCAAATGTTGAAATTAGAAAGGCACCCAATAGTCCACCCTGGTTGAATTTGGAAAAGTGCCTAATTTCCGCTCTGTGTAAAGTTGAAATTAAAAGTGTACCCAATAGCATCTCTGTGCAAAACTTGAAGTTATAACCTTGCCTAAATATCCCTTCTGTGCAAAGTTTAACTTAGAACTGTGCCTAATCTCTGTGTAATGTAGAATTTAAAAGTGTGCCTAATAGTCTAATATCCCCTCTGTACAAAATTGAATTTAGAAGTAGGCCTAATTCATCTCTGTGTACAGTTGAATTTAGAAGTGTGCCTAATAGTCTAATATCATCTCTGTGCAAAGTTGAATCTAGAAGTGTGCCTAAAAGCCTCTCTGTGCAAAACTTGAATTTAGAAATGTGCCTAAATATCCCCTCTGTCCAAAGTTGAATTTAGAAGTGTCCCTAATATCCTCTCTGTGCAAAGCTAAATTTAGAAGTAGACCTAATAGCGCACCTTGCCCGAATTTAGAAGTGTGCCTAATAACGTGCCCTAGTTGAATGCAGAAGTATCGCTAATACCCTTTCTGTGCAAATTGAACTCGGAAGTGTACCTAATATCCTCTCTGTGTACATAATATCCCTCTCTGTGCAATAGTGTGCCCATTAAGCTGAGTTATTAGTTGAATATAGAAGCATCCCTAATATCCTATCTGCACAAAACTCAAATTTAGAAGTGGGCCTAATAGCGCCCCTTGCTTGAATCTAGAAGTGTGCCTAATAGCGTGCCCTGATTGAATTTAGAACTACAATTAGAAAGCCCTCCTAAACTGTGGCGATGCTACATTCAATTTCTCCCTAATAGCTTACCGGTATTCCAGCTTGCTAGAAGAAAGTCTACCCACTAGCGTAACTGTGCTGTAGTTGCAACTAAATAGGCCGCCTAACAGCATATCCTAAGGTCTAAGCTACACTTCAAAACGTCCTAATATCTGCAGCCTAGTTTCAACTAGTACACTAAAACCTAGAATAAGTGAATAATATCACCCTGCTTAGTGGAACCCTGAAACCAAAACTAATCTCCCAGTGATATAGCTGAACTGATAAAGTCCAATAAAGTGCAAGTTGCACCTGAAACTACACCTAATAGCTCGTACTAACCATGAGTGCACCCATTCCACCAGGGTCGCCCGGGAAACGACCAGCGTGGACCGCCTCCACTCTCCGGTCTGCCTGGCCTCCCGTCCCCCCTTCCCAAATCATCCCACCCTCCTTCACATCCCCTACCCTTCCCCTTTCCAAACACCAAGCCAGAGCGGCACGATGGCGAGCCAACCACCCTAAGACCACTGCTCCCACCACCGACCAGCCTACATTGATCATGCCCGATCCCCTCACTATCATAATGGCCACACCCCGCCCTGCAATCATGCACCCCCCGCTTTTCCCACTAACCCCCACCATCATCCCCCCCGACCACACCCCTTCCCCTCCCTAAAAACTGCACGCCTAGCCCTAGCAAGAACAGAAGCTTCATCCCTCTCCCCCTCTGACCCCCCTAGTCTCTCTCACACACCAATCGCAACAAAGACACTAAAGAGGAAACGTACCTGGTCCCCCTCAATCTCTCAGCACTCATCTCCTCCCCTGTCTCGACCCTCCACCTCATTCCCCCAATTACCACCATCCCCCCTCGCTTCACCCTTCCTGAAACCCCTCTCCCTTGATTTCTCACCGACTGCAACTGAAACTCCTAACCGCCCACACCCCACCTTCAAATCCCCCGTGCCAAACCTAATCACCCTAACACACGCATCCATCCACTCCCACCCGAAACCCGCTAACTTTTCACTCGCCCACTTTTCCCATCGATCATCAACCACCCCACCCCTCTCCCTCGCCATGTTCCACTCTCTCCCCCTCACCTCCTTCCGCTGCAGCTCCAACACCAACCTCACCTACCGAAGTGAATTGCATCCTATTTAATGCCCGATCCGTAGCAAAAAACAGACACAGCATCTTTGACCTCCTCTTCTCTGACAAACCAGACCTAAACTTGGTTCTCTGGCGACTTCGCCCCAATCGCCAAGAAAGCTCCCCCCCCCAACCCCGACTACTCCCTCATCCCACTGAACCGTCCCTTTAGAGGTGGCGGAATAGCATTCATCTTCAAGTCTCACTTCCACGACTCAATCATCGACAATCAACCTTCCATTCCTTCCTGCGAATCACTCCTCGTTAAACTATCCCTCTCCCCGTCGTTCTCACACAGCTTCCTAATAATCTACAGACCCCCTGGCTACGATAGACAATTCTCAAACAATCTCTGCGACTCTATTGCCACCCTTCAACTAAACCATCCCAACCTCACCCTTCTTGGAGATTTCAACATATGGCTCGACATCCCCACCAACCCTATGACACACTCTCTGGTTGACGGTCTAGACGCAATTAACCTCCAACCCCACATAAACGGCCCGACTCACTATAAAGGACACACTCTTGATGCCATCTTTAGCTCCCACAACCGGATACATCTAGAACCCCCACCCCTATCATCTGGTCTGATCACTTCATTGTTTCTTTCGCCATTCGCTCACCTGACCCCCTTCACGTATTCGAATCTGAACCTCCGAATCTACGCAAATGCTGGAAAAAACTAATAATCGTTCCTGACGTAGCCGACGCACTCCTCCAGTCCCCTCCACCTACCTGCCAAATCAATAAACAACTAACCCCCGACGCCTTTGACTCAAGGCTCAACAACTCACTAATGCGGCTCACACCCTCTTGCAAACCATCAGCCTGCCGTGGCCTGTTCCCTAGATGGTTCACACCTGATTTGAAGACCATTAAACAACTATATCAATACCTAGAATGCAAATGGCAGAAAGACAAAACCCAAGAGAGCAGAGCCACCTTGGCCCGACACCTTCATCAGTACAAGGCCGAAATCCGGAAAGCAAAAAAAGCCCACTACAACTCCCGAATCCTAAACTGAAAAAACCCCAGCAAAGAACTTCACAAAATTATCTCCGAATTCACCAAACCGGCATGCACTACCACCATCCCCACCCCCTCACAATCACTGTGCGACTCAATCTCTCTCCACTTTAACGCCACGGCTCTCGAAAAAACAAATGCTCTAACCACCAAACTGGCTCTCTTACATCCACCTGGCAACCCTCCCCCATACCGGCCAACCCACCACCTGTGACCACTACACAACCAACGTTCGACTCCTTTAGTCCAATATCACCCGACCAATTTCTCAAACTTCTCTCTGCCCGCAAACCATCTGGCTCTCCGCTAGACCCTTGCCCGGCCACAACCCTCAAAGAAATTTTTGTTTCTACCTGTGCAGGAGAATACGCAAGATCCATCATAAATGACTCCCTTTCCTCAGGTATTTTTCTTGACGCATTCAAAGCGGTTCATGTCAAACCTCTAATAAAAAAACCTTCCCTCGACCCTCTCGAGCCCAAAAACTACCGCCCCATCTCAACACCAGGTTCCTAACCAAACTCATTAACCGCACCGCCTACTCCCAACTAAATGCCTTTGTCGAAGCCAACAATCTCCTAGACTCCACGCAATCAGGTTTCAGAGCCCGTCACGGAACTGAATCCACCCTAACCTCAATCTGGGATGACCTTAAAATCACAGCGGGATGCCCCGCATTAATCCTTCTTGACCTATCCGCCGCCTTCGACACAATCAATCACTCAATCCTCCTTGACCGCCTCCACTCCCTAGGAATTTGCGGAACCGCTCTCAAATGGATAGCTTAATTCCTCAAAGATAGGTAACAAATAACGGTACTCTCCACCTATTCCTCCCAAGCCCGACCTGTCGACACGGGAGTCCCACAAGGAGCATGCCTATCTGCCCTCCCGTTCAATCTCTACTTGACCACCCTCCCACCAATAATTCGTTCACACAACATCCTGTGTTACAACTATGCTGATGACACTCAACTAATTCTAAAACTCCTGAACTCAAAACCCAACTGCCGACCTGACCTCGCCTCATGCCTCCTTGACATAGAGCTCTGGATGACCCAAAGCCACCTCCTGTTAAACCCCTCCAAAACTGAAATCATGGTATGTGGCAACTCCGAACTTCTGCCACACCCACTACCCTGGCCATCCGCCATGGGCAACTCACCGACTCCCTCTAACTCAGTAAAAAACCTTGGATGCACCCTTGACTCTGACCTGACACTCTCGCGCCAAGTCAACAACCTCTCAAAGTCCTGCCCCTACCACCTTAAAACTCTTAGGCGCATCTTTCCATATCTCTCCTTTCCCAACAGAACCTCCGCGGTCCAATCAATTGTTATATCAAGACTGGACTACGCAAACCCCCTCTACCTCGGAGTCCACGCTTACCAACTGAATAAACTTCAAACGGCACAGAACGCCGCAGCCAAACTGCTACTTGCGCTGAGCCCGAGAGACCACATCTCCCCAGCCCTTAAAACTCTGCACTGGCTTCCAGTGGTCCGAAGGGTGACTTTCAAAACCTTATGCATCTCTCATCGAGCATTGCATAAAACCGGACCTCAATATCTTCAAGACAAGCTAAAACCCTATCACCCTCCACGTACTCTAAGATCAAGCTCAGCCGGCCTCCTAGTCATACCTAAAACAAACTCAGTCAGGTTAGGCGGATTCTCAGCCTTGGCCCCCACGCTGTGGAACGCACTCCCACCCCACATCCGCCTAACTGAAGAGCTAATGTCTTTCCGCAAACTACTTTAAACTTGGCTCTTCCCCTAAAACCAACCCATACGCAAACTAACCCAAACCCAAGATTAACAGCATCTCAATGACACCAATCCAACAAACTACAAGATCTTGAATAACAATAAGACAAATAACAATACAACATCAAGATCCATGCGAGAAATCGACAACTAATAACCGCTAATGTAAACTAAAAGGACAAACAGAATAGAACAAGTAAAGTAGATCAAAGCAGTGAAGTGAATACAAATAATAAATCATATGAAAAGAGTAATGAGGTTTAAATTAATGAAATGGATATAACGAGTGCAATGCACAAAATGAACAAAATGGGCGAAACAAATAAAGAGAAGAGGATGGAAAGATGAATACAGGAGACTGATGAGTACACAGACAGATGACTCCGACTGTATGAGTGCGTGGCATAAATGGAAAGTACAGAATAGACGATTCAAGTACATGAGACGGATGTAGTGCATGAAATAGATAGAGAGCACGGAACGGATCCAGTGCGTATGACAAGTGACATGGCCTGAATTGATAATGCATGAAAAATGAACTAAGTGTATGGAGAGGATGAAATCGTTAGAATGGATGAAGTGCGTGGAACGGATGAGTGCGCTGAGCAGATGAATGCGTAGACCGGATGAGTGTATAGAACGGATGAGTGTGTTGAGCGGATGAATGTGTAGAGCGGATGGGTTGTAGAGCCGACGAGTGTGTAGAGCGGACGAGTGCGTAAGTGTGGGGCAGTGTGTAGATCGCAGGAGTGGATAGAGCAGATGAATGTGCAGATGACTGTAGAGCGGATGAGTGTGTAGAACGGACGAGGGTGTAGAGCGGATGAGTGCGGAAGAGTGTGTAGAACACAGGAGCAGATGAAAGTGCAGAGCGGATGAGTGTATAGAGCGGATGAGTGTATAGAGCGGATGAGCGAACGACTCTGTAGAGCTGATGAGTGCAAATAGCGGATGAGTGCGTAGAAAGAACAAGTGCATAGAGCGGATGAGTACTGAGGAGCGGATCAGTGCGTGGAGCGAATGAGTGCGTGGAGCGGATGAGTGCGTGGAGCGGATGAGTGCGTGGAGCGGATGAGTGCGCGAGCGGATTGGTGCCCGGAGCGGATGGGTGCCCAGATCGTGATGGGTGCGCAGAGCGGAAGAGTGCGCAGAGCGGAAGAGTGTGCAAGAAAGAAGGAGTGTGTAGACTGGATGAATGCGTAGAACAGACTAGTGGGTAGAGCGGATGAGTGTATGGAGCAGACGAGTGCGTAAAAGCGAATGACTGCGTAAGCGAGGAGGGGTGCGTAAGTGCGGGTGAGCGCGTAGAGCGAGTGAGTGTGTAGAGCGAGTGAGTGCATAGAGCGAGTGAGTGCATAGAGCGGGTGAGTGCATAGAGCAGGTGATTGCGTTGAGCGGGTGAGTGAGTAGAGCGGGTGAGGGCATAAAGTGGACGAGTGCCTAGAGCGGACAAGTGTCTAGAGCGGACGAGTGCATAGAGCAGACAAGTTTGTTGGGCGGATGAAAGCGTAGAGCGGATGACTGCGTAGAGCGGATGACTGCGTAGAGCGGATGAGTGCGTAGAGCGGATGAGTGCGTAGAGCGGATGAGTGCGTAGAGCGGATGAGTGCGGAGTATATGTAGAGCGGATGAGTGGCAGAGCGGATGAGTGCATAGAGCAGATGAGTACATAGAGCGGAAGGAACGAGTAAAGTATGTGGATGGAATGGGTGACGTATGTGGATGGAACGGGTGACGTATGTGGATGGAACGGATGAAATATGTGATGGAACGGATGAAGTATGTGGATGGTATGGGTGAAATATGTGGATGGAGTGCATAAAACAACCTAGAATGCACGGAACGGATCGGAGTACATGGAACAAATTTGAATGCATGGAACGGATTGAAGTGCGTGGAATGGATTGGAATGCGTGGAACGGGTTGGAGTGCGTGGAGCAGATTGGAGTGCGTGGAGCGGACTGGAGTGCGTGGAGCGGACTGGAGTGCGTGGAGCAGACTGGAGTGCGTGGAGCAGACTGGAGTGCGTGGAGCAGCAGACTGGAGTGAGTTGGGCAGACTGGAGTACGTGGAGCAGACTGGAGTACGTGGAGCGTACTGGAGTGCGTGGAGCGGACTGTAGTGCGTGGAGCAGACTGGAGTGGATAGAACGGATTGGAGCGCAAGAATTGCGCAACTTACATGGAATGGCTTGGAGTGCACGGAACGTTTGAAAGAGCATGTAACCCATCATATCACATCACCACGCTTGCTCTGTTTTTACACCACCATTCAACTAGAACACAGAGATACTATGACACCATTCAGTATAGCTGTTCTCATACCAACATCTGCCTCATACTCCCCATCACTCTAACTAAACACTGCTGGTTACACCCCCCCAGCCAGGCGTTCTCCTCAGGCCTAACACAGCCACAATCGGTCTGGATAAATTCTGCCAGAACGAACACATACTCTTGATCTCTCAACCACCACACCTACCGCTAAGAAGCAGCTATTACACGAATGCCACACCAGCTGCACACATATCCGGTGCTCACACACACCTTTGACTCTCTAACATAACATAACTTAGTCTACTTGCGTTGCGGCATCTGTACAGTTATTAAACGGCATGAATTTTCTGCAGTGCTCTTCACACGTACAATCTTCTTTTCGCATATGAACGTTTACTCAACTCCTTATTTCGTCATCAAATTCCATAGGGTCTATACATCCTCTTCTTCAGCCAATCTTCTCAGTGCGTCAAGCTTATCTTCTGTGACGTCACCGGCTTCTCCTTTTCTCTCGTTTTCATATTTCTTCAGGGACCTCTTCCAAGAGATTGTCATCTCATTGGGCATACATCTTGTATGGCTTTCTTAATGGATACCTTTTCTCGAACACTCATTGCGGTATGGCCACAATTACTGGTGCCGTGCATGGTTCCTTTTCAGGTTTCCAACATATAGGCAATGAGGGTCAAGGGGGGACTTCCTGCCGAGACATTCGGCTGCTCCTCTACACTTCCAATGCTTGCTGTCTGTTCTTCGGCCGGGGACAGTTTTGCAAACTACGAGGGGCGGGGATTTGTCCCCATAAGAAGAGAGGTATCCTGATGGTAGAGAGAGAGTTGGAACCCCGGGTGATGAAGTCTCGCTGAGAGGGAGGATGCTCTGCTCCAGACCCTGTTACTACACGTGATCTCTCTGCCTACCTGCCTCAGCCCTGGGTAGTATCGCCGTGGCTGAGATGACGTTTTCTTCTACAACTGCACTAACAGTGATGTATACCCTCTGTAATTATCCTTGCTTGTGTGTTTATGTATAACCAATTGTATGTATAACCAATTGAATTCATTCCAATAGTTATCTGTGTGCTTATTGTGCGTGAGAATAAAGGGCCTGTAAAGAGGCAATTATATTCCAATTCATTGGTCTAGGTGTGTATTATTGCCTTCCTGAGTCCAAGAAATTTTGTTCCGTGTAATAGGGTATGTAGCTCTGGAGTCATTACACGTGTCAGAAAAGCAAAATAGGAAGGTTAAAATAAAACTCAAGCAAGGAGCAATTTTACCCCGAGCAAAACAATACCCAATGTCCCGAGAAGCTGATGAAGGCATATTTAAGACTATCTCAGCATTGATGAAACAGGGAATCCTAGTGCCATTCGACTCTTCATGCAATACTGCAGTGTATCCGATTAAAACACTAAAAGGGTGGGTTGTGGAGATTTATCTAGGACTTGGCGCCCTCTGTAGAAGCAGAATTTCTATTCGCTCTGAATCCTGTGACAATATTGTGTAGCATCCCAGTTGAAGCTAAGTATCTCACGGTGATCGAATTGAAAAAAAAAAATTCTCATCTCAATCCCCTTGCACAAAGACTCACAAGACCTTACTTTACGTTCAGACAAAAAGACTAAAACATATTCGTTTGCCTCAAGGGTAGTGTGAGTCCCAGTCGATTTTTAATAGGGTCCTACAGATGGATTTAGGCAACATTGGACAAAAGTGCTGTAATTCAGTATGTAGAGGACATATTAATCTGTAGTGAAACAGAGGATGAATGTAGGCAGGACTCTGTTCATTTAATGACTGTATTGGCAGACAAAGGATACAAAGTAGATAAGGAGAAATTACAGTATTGCCTGGAAGAGGTGTCGTACATGGGCCAGTTAATTTCACATGAAGAAAAGTAAGTCACACCTGAGAGAGCTGAGGTTATCATGAAACACTTGTTTACAGGCGCGTTATAAATGCCATATCATATTATATCATATCATGAAAACACCAAAGCAAAATCAACTAGATTCGTCAAACCAGGGAGGCTTGGTACAAGGTAATGGTACAGTGGCACTACACTGTGGAAACGGTTGCATGCAATGTATCCAAGGGTAACACAGAAATGCTGGAGGGGCTGCTCGGGGAGAGGGGACTGGAGACATGTATGGTGGGACTGCCTGAAACCAAAGAGCTTCTGGGAAGATGTTAGGGCCCAGATACAACAAATGGTAAGTGGACAGCCAACCAATTCCGCAATGGAATGGATGTGCAGTCTCTTTGACCCAGAGTTCCAAATTCCTACAAAACCTCAGCGGAAGCATTCATGATATTGTCAATAGCAGCCTGGCCAGTTTTGGTTAGAAAATGGAAACAAAAGGAACCTCCTACGAATATTGAATGGTTGCATAAGGTTTGGGGGATACTAACCATGGAATGGGTGACATACGGAACAGAAGGCGAGAAAGACAAATTCTGCAAATGCTGAGGAATGATATTAGACTACCTTCGATGGACACTATATGCAACAATGGTGCCCCCAGAACTTGAAAATAATAGATCTAATGTAAGCGCTAAATCAAGGGTGGAGGAGATAGTGTATGTAAGGTCTTGCAGGGCTAGAAGCCAGGCACGGGAGGAGGGGAGACAGTTGGCAAATAGGGGATGGGATTGTTTTGATTATGTTGGAAATGCCAATAAAAACAAATAAAAAAATGTGTTTTAATAAAAAAACACCAAAGCCAAATACAGTGAGGCCAATGCCGCAATTTCTGGGCCTATGGAATTATTGTAGGGCCTGGGTGTTTGACTACAGCACATACACAAAACCACTTTTGCAAGCACAAGTTGGTGAGAAAAAGATAGAATGGACTGAAGAAATGGAGGAAGGATTTGAAGAATTAAAAAGAGCAACTTGTACAGCTCCAGTTATTGGAATTCCCAATTATAATGAAGAGTTTTATTTGTTTTCATACACCAATGGATCAGTAATGACAGCAAAACTCACACAAAGAACAGCACTAGGGTATAAACCTTTGGTGTATTACAGTGGGATTTTAGATCTAGTTAAGAGAGGACATTTTCCATGTGAAAAATCGGTGGTTGCTGCTACATTTGCAATTGAGAAGTCCACAAGTATTACTATAGCCTGTGCAATGACGCTATATGTGGTGCATGCCTTATTTGCCATTTTAGAGAAACCCAAAAGCACATTGATGGCACAAAGGGCATCTGCCTATGAAATAATGATTTCTAATCCAGCGATTAAAATTGTGAGATGTAAAATAGTGAACCCAGCCACGTTTGTAACTGAACCTATACAAGAAGGTGATCATGTACACAATTGCACTATGTTGAATTTAATGATGATATAACCCGTGTGAATGAAAATGATGTAGCTGGATGGGATATTCTTTTTATGGATGATTCGTCAAAAATGGATCAAACTAGTGGGGAGAGGCATACAGGATCCACAGTTGTAAGACACAGATTAAATGGTGAATTTGAGGTAGTGGCGAGTGCAAAACTACCATCCCATTTTTCAGCACAGGCAGCAGAATTGGTAGCGCTTATTGTTGCGCTCGAGAAACACAGAGATCAGGCAGTGACGGTGTACAGTGACTTTGCCTATGTGCCATCAACCCTACATGCGGGGCTGTCACGTTGGAAAAGGAGGGGTTATGTCTGCCCAGACGGCACTCCAGTGCAGCTTGTCTCTTTATTGGACATGCTCATTAAGGCACTACTACTCCCAGTAGCCATAGAGGTCACATAATGCGCAGCGCACAGTAAACAAAACAGACTATTTCTCGCAGAAACAAAGCTGCAGAGTGGAAGTTAAAAGGGTTCCATATTCCTCCGAAAGTTTGAGTTTCGAACCGGAAAATGTCAAAGAAGTATTAAATAGAAGCATGTTGGTACCAGAGGGGTTAAATATGCGGTCGATTACGCAGGGTAGAGCCCCACAAGAAGAGCAGGAGCAATGGAAACGTATGGGGTGTTCTTTATCCCCCAATGAAGCACTATGGAGACAGAAAAGCACTGCAAAGCCAGTGATGCCAGTGGCATTAATTGTTACGCTCACCTGACTCCCACGGAGGCGCTGGCCTGGTTCGCGCTGCTGTGACCTCTTCTAAGGTGATGTGCAGGGTTCGGAAGACGGACTGGACCGGGCCCCCAAATCTGGCTTGTCTGGCTCGCAGAAGTATCCTTCTGTGGGCGAAAATAGGGGATTAACTGTCTGCGGGGTAATGCAATCGGCCTCCCACTTTTCCCTCTCACCCTCCTCGAAACCCTTCTGTGATTTCTCGTAGCGTCTCACCTTAGGGTCTGGAAGGACGAGCTCTCCATCCTGCTTCTGATGCAGGGGCGCGTTGGTATCCAGTTACTTCACTGGATTTTCGGATTGGTGAGAACCAAACTTGCTTGGCTTCCAGGTAAGTTTTTTGATAAGAGGTTCCCCTTGTGTCCATGCATTAATGTACTAATGCTAGTGTCTTTTTCCCCATAGGGGCCGGGGTACGAATGCCGGAGAACAGGCACCGACCCGAGATGAGAGGTGAAATCCTTGTAGAAATCAGGTAAGTCTTTAATGAGCGTTTTTTGGTAATGTCTTTTCATTCGCTCATTAACGCTGATGTCTTTTTTCCCCTTAGGGGCCGGGGTCCGGAAATGCCAGGATGCGGCGCGGACCCGAAATGAAGAGGGAATGAATCAACAGGTAAATCTTAACATGGAGATTTAGCTTTCCTTATTCCCTTCTCTCTCTCACCTTTTGTTCTGGTCTTTTTCTCCCTAGGCGCTGGGGCGTGACTGCGAATCCGGATGATCGCTGCTGAACATGGAGGCGCCCTGTAACGATGAGTGGAATGCGGCGCTGCAGCGATCGACGCGATGAGCTTTTAAATTAAAGTCCTCCTTTTCAGGATTGTCGGCGAGATGTCGCCGGGATGCGGATTTTGCAGGTAAGGACTTTTCCTTCTTCTGTTCTCTTCTTCTCTTCCTTTGCAGGTGATCCAGGATGCTGGCAGGCATGGCAGAAGTCAGGATGCAGGAGCAGACACGGTGAGCGTCCAGCTGCTAGATGCAGAACAACGCGAAGCACGTGTAGCTGTTCGGGTGGGGTTTAAATAGCCTTGGAAGAAGTTCCAGGTATGTATCCTTCCTCCAATCAGGTATGTATCCTTCCCGACCACGCCTGGATGGTAAATTAGTCCCACAGGTAAAGTAGTTCCTTTCAGGCCTCAAGGAGGCCAGGATCCTGCAGCATGGTCTGCATCAGGTAAGTGCACCCAAGCACTCCCATAATGAGCCTGGCGCCTATGGCGCCAGGACTGATGTCTTTTATGAGCCTGGCGCCATAGGCGCCAGGACACTGTCCAAAGGGCCCTTTATGGGGTTGCCGGCTCCTTCCTTGGGGACTGGATGTCCGCTTTCGGGGACGCAGGGCTTGAACCGGCTCCCCAGGAGCGGGCATCATGACATTAATAAAAGTTGCTCTCGAGCAGCTGCATTACCCCGTGCATATAACCCAAGAATGTCTTGCTGCCACTATTGCAGAGGACTGACTTGTTCCCAATCTATTGAAACACGTTGCACAGTTCATCGTGAAGTTCATCGTGTGTCAGAAATTTACAGCTGGGCATACACCAAGAACAATCAGAGGAGTAATATCCCATCCAAATGGTCAGTTTCAGCATTTGCATATTGACTAGGTCGATATGCTGCAGAAATGCAATGGATATAGGTATCTATTGGTGGTGGTATGTCCCTTTTCTCGATGGATCGAAGCTGGTCCTTGTACACATCCGATTGTCACCTGCGCAGATAAGTTCTTAATGTGTGCAGTATTTCTGATATGGGGTGTGTGCAAAGTATTAAGGTCCGATAATGGGCCACACTTTGTCAACAAGCTTTTTGAACAAATAGGGCTTTTATTGAACATAAAGCATACATTTTCTTCTGCTTATCAACCACAAGCAAACGGGATATGTAAGAGGCTCAAGTGCTTCCTTAAGGAAAGAATAGCAAAGATTAGATTAACTTTGAAAAAGGTATGGCTATAGTGCCTGCCCTTAGCTTTGTATGCCCTTCAAAATCAGCCAGGTTTAGACTATCACCTTACACCCCATGAATTAGTAACAGGGGTCCGCATGAGGATGCACCTCAAGCCCTGATCTAGAGTTAGAAGAGAAGCACATACTTTAGATGACAAGATGCATGATTATTTGACATTTATGACTACCAGTGTTTCTTTCATTTCAGATCAAGCCAAGCATCGGAGGGAGGGATTGAGGAACATTGAAGAGGACGGCCAAGTAACTGATCCAAGTGAATTATTGCCACCGCCAAAGTTGTATGTTGAGATCAAGTGCTTATCAAAAATGTCACACATAGATGGCATGAGCCAAGGTTTAATGGACCATACCAAGTAGAGGAAGTTTCCCCTACTGCAGTTAGGGTGTCTGGAAGAAGAGAGTGGTAACACTTGGGCGACGTAAAAATCTACAAAGGCGATACCCTCCCTCTACTATCATCTGACTGGGAAGCAAGACAAGAAGAAGAATTGCTGTGTGTGCAGACTCGATTGATGACCAAGAAGAAGGACGATAAAGCAGCGTGTGATTAAATAACATTTCTTTAGGGCTGGAATTCATTGGACACTCCTTAAAATATTAGCAGGAAGTGCATGGACTTGCAGAGAATTCCAGAGCTTAAGCGTAGTTTTAAGAGATTCTTTGAAAAAGTCACATCATATCGGCATCATGTCCATACGCCAATTCCTTATTAAAAACTAGAAGAGAGATAAATACCCAGATTCATTTTGAGAAAATAGATTGCAAAACGAACATATTACACCAGCCGATAGTGACACACATAGGTTAACGGTTGCAGTTTTTGTGTTTGTACTTCAGTCGTACCATAGCCTCGTTAGGAGAGATGTTAATATGCTCACCTTTGTCCACGATCCAAAGAACGGCCCAGTTATAAGGAGGCTTTTGATTGCAATAATCGAGCAGATGGTGTAACTACAAATGTGATTTGAGTATATGTATTAAAAATTATCCAGGAACTAGAAAATGCAGTTGCAAGAAGGCCAGTAGATCAACAAGAAATGACGTGGGAAAAAAATGTTTTTTATAGACCCATATGCAGGAAATAAATATGAATTTGCTTTCATTACTTCTTTTTGTATCTCACATTCTGAAGTCTTTATCATTCTGATGGTTCAATTGAAAACACAACACATGATTTTTCACAGTATAAGTACAAATGATGACAATTTCTTTGACCTATTTAGACATGTCAACTACATAAAAGGGATGCAGAAGAATATAACCAGGAGATAAATACCTATCTTGATAATTTGGTTCACTTGGGGAATAATATGTGGTACCAACATATGAGAAAGGTGGGGAAGAGAGCATCTGATGAGAGCTGTTAGGGTCTGCTCTCTCTCATCCCCTATTGCATGAGCACAGTAAGAACATTAATTTCAAAGGGGTTGTCAGCACATGATGCAAAGTGCCTCAGCTATGTAGCAGCATGTACTACAAGAGGACAGTTCCAAGGGAGCTGGGCAACCCTGCAATGGCGATCAAGACTGACATCCCCATACCAGGATGATTATATCAAGACAAAGCAAATTGAAAAAGAGCCTGGATGGACAGACAAGAAGATGCTCGTGTATCCTTCTGAGGAACAAGACAAAGTAATAATTGAAGAAATGAAGAGGATGAATTGTTCTGACAAAACTAAAAAGACAGGAATGCCTGGATGCTGGGAGCACGCACAGCTGTTATCTATGGATGGGTGATTACGACCAAAAGATGGGAAGATGGGATGCTGTCCCGTGCAGCTCATCTACTGAGGAAGAAAACAGTGCACGATGTGCAGAAAGTGAACGATGAGTGCCTAAATTCATGGGCCAAGAAATCTAAATTGGTGACATGGGTGGATGTTGAATCAGGACCAATGGCTGCAGCCCCATTGACTAATGCGACAATGTGCTTTTGAAGCGAAGGTAAAGTCCGAGTTGGAGAGAATAAAGGGTTCAAGAACATAATTGATATCCCAGGAATGAGGAGAGGAACTGCTGTCCTTATGGATCGATATTGGGCCTGTGGATCCAGAGCATATTTGAAGTTGCCCAGGAACTGGGGAGGAGAGTGTTCCATTGTACTCATCCATGTTCCAGCCTTGGTGATTCCCCAGAGCGACCTGAATAGAGGGATTTCCAAAAGTGGATGTACACCTGAGAAAAAGAAGGTCACTTGCACTACGGCGGATGAAGAGAGAGAATTATTTTTCAGCTAAGTCAATAGAAGCTTACAATGAGATCCCGGATGAGCACAAGTTGTTCAGTAAGACTGCTATGATAATGACATCTATATTTATGCCTGGACTCCAAACAGTGGTGAATGCCACATGGCTACAGATCACGAGGTGGGAGCTGCTACAGACAATCAATGGCTCTATAAAAGGAAAAGTATGTAATGCCATAAACGAAGTGTTGAGGGCCATAAGGTTAATGACCCTCCAGAACAGGTATGTCCTCCATATGATTACAGCAACGGAAGGAGGTGTTTGCGCCAAGGTCAGGCCTTCTTGCTGTATTTTCACACCATCTCATGACGGTAAGAAAGGGACTCTGATGGATGCCATAACTATGTTCACAGAACAACACACGAAAATGGAGGAGGAGACAGAGGCTATTGGAGATGACAATTGGTTCTCATTTCTGTTAGCAAGAATTCCAGACTGGATGGCAAATGTGTTCAAGTTCCTTGGAGCAATATTGGTGATGATAATGTTCGGATTCTGTGTTATAAGGATAATAATTGGATAATTGCCAGAAAACAGCAAAGAAAGCAGTGAGAATAAAGATCATGATTGATGTGAAGGATGAAACAGAAGACACCGCACAGACTGAAAGTACCATTCGAAACCACATAAAAGCAATTATTGTGGCACCTGAAAGAACGAAATTCCTGTACCCAAGAGATCATGAGAATTATGTAGGACATTGGGTCTTCTGTACCCGAAGGGGAGAACGCATATATATGACATAGAGTGTGGACAAAAACATCATAAATGTGGGCACCCTGAGGGGGTGATGAAGATATGGATACCAAAGAAACCCTTCTTCATGAGAAGATTCAAAGAAGCAGGAAAACCTGAGGAGGTGGTCAAGGGCTCGACCAGAGGGGGGAATGTAGAGGAGCAAACGTACACATTTGCAGGAGATCCTTCCCCCCCCTAACTCCCCTGTATTGGAGACAGGAGACTGTATCCTGTCTTACACCAACTACTGTACCAATATCATAGCAAGTATTTTGAAGACGGTATCCATTAAGGCAACCATATCAAATGTACCCTCGAGTTGATGACAGCCTGCAGGAGGCGATCCCTGAAGGAATATGAGAAAGAGCTAAGAAAATGGTTTGATGAAGTCATAAGAAAGTCCTGAAATACTGAATGCAGACAATGTATGAATCCTAGAGGAGAAATGACAAAGTAAAGAATCAAGTGTACCTCAAAAGTGTAAAAGAATATTACACTTTAGAAAGTGCTGCAGAAAGCAGAAGTATAATGAATGTACATATGCTGAAACGCAAGATAGATCAAGTCATTGCATAGGCTAGCTACAAGTAGTAAATAGAATGCAGGCGGAGCCGCAATTGTACAGAAACTGGACATTGGTATTATGAAATAAGTAAGCCAAAGAACCATGAAGAGAAAATGAAAGGCTGTGTCGCAGTATAATAGCAGGTTGTTGGAGCTGCATTGGTAGGCTGTCTGACCTGAAGTAAAGAACTGAGAAGTCGAGGACAGTTGTCTACACTGAAGAGGAACATGTGTACAGAGGATGAATCCTCTCACATTAAGGTGCAAGAAAGAACACAGAAGATGCCATGTTTTAATTCATTAAAGCATTTAAAAGCTTGCGGAAAGAACATAATCGTGGTGTCTTGTTACGGGAGTCGAGGCTGAAAATAGGGCATGAACTTGAGTTCCAGACACTATAGCGAGTGCCCTCACTCCTGTTGCATTCCAAGGACAAGAATACGCTGCAAGGCCAAGTACAAAGAGAATTTCGTGGCAGAAGACATGGGTGATGAGCAATGTTGAACCCAATTGGGTGGTAGGGCAGCTTCATATCCTATTTACTTGCATTTGGGTCTTGGCTTACATGCTACTAGTTGAACCGAATCTTCCAGACATGGCACAAACGTGCCAACCAATTGTATTAGTCCATATAAGCTTGAGTAACCAATTAAACACTGTGTAACTGATTTTCTTAAATGACACGTATGAAGAGGTAGTAAAGTTGCCCACCTGATATCTGACAGCCAATAACAAACCTAGCTCCTATATGAATGTATATCCATATGTGTCCCTTAACCAATCCCAACCCTTGATAGTTTTTTTTTTACTATTGCCACGTAGCAGGATGTCATTCTGACGCACAAAGAAGTATATCATTGTATTTCATGTGGAAATCGCTGAGAAAATGAGCGTACGTCTGTTGATGTTCGTTGTAACCTCGCTGTTTTAGCTAATTGCTAATAAAACTGCGACTGTTTGTCCGGTTATTTGGACTCAGAATTATTCTAGTGTAATCCCATCCAGTAATAGATGCACGTTTCTAAGGGCCATATGCTCACTTAACCTGCTTAACACGGGTTTAGAGCAAGCGAGAACACCTCACCTGAGCTGCAATACAAGGGGTCTACCCATGTGAACGGAGGATAGCACAGGGGCAAAGTGCTGGTCTTGGAAGCAAGACCATGCAGAGCAACAGAGGTTCGAATCCCGGATCCGCGCTTAGAAACTGAACTAAGGTACAGTATTCAGCGTGTTATAAAAAAAAAACAATTCAATTAAATGGTGTCCGCACACTTCTCAGCACAATTGCCTCTGTGCTAGAACGGCCTGCACTGTATCGGTTGCCAGAACGAAGGCTTTGCTGTACTGGAATGGACCACAGTACACCCCAGCAATGGTGAACACTCATCTGTGACTCCATTAACACCCTGATCCTGAGAACTCATATTGTCGGTGGAACCCATGCTCACCAGACTGTGACAACTGAGTATGCAATCTCTACATAGGCATCTTTTGGGTCAACAACATACAATTTTGCTGGCCCCACACAGAAGATAAACCTTGTAACTATGGCACAACAAACTCTCCTAGTGACTTTATGAACCCAGTTGACTTGTCTGATTTGTTCCAACACCTTTACCTAGTTATAAAGTATATTTTCATAATGCCTCTGTGTGGACATTATAGTATACAAAGTTATTGTTACGCTCACCTGGCTCCCACAGAGGCGTTGATCTGAACTGGACAGCTGCAGTCTCCACCAATGTGACGCGTAGGGCCGAGATGACGGACTGGACTGGCCCACCTAGCTTCGTTTGCTTGGCCCGTAGGAATATTCTTCTACAAATGGAGAAAGGGAATTAACCACCCGTGGAGTTGAGCATAAATCCCCCCACCCCCGCTGTTCTCCCCACAGATCACCTTTGATGTCCCCTCTTATAGTCTCACCTGATAGTTTGAAAAGATGAGCTCTCCATCCTGCAGTGAGCGCAGGGACGCGTATATAACCAGTTGCTTCACTGGCTCGAAGGAATTGGTGAGTTCCAGAACAATATTGACTCCGAAAAGTATGTAGTTCGTAAGAGTTCACATGTCTGACTTTCACTCTTGTCCGATTCCTTGCAGTTTGCAGCTTGACCCCAGCGAAGAGTTCCTCGTGGTAGCTGACGAAGTTCAGGTAAGGATTTGGCTTATCCTACACAGTTCAATAAAATAAGGGCAAAATGTAACCTGTGGTTTGCTCCCTTATTCAGGTGTGGAGAGAAAATATGAAGTTCGGGGAATAATGCCTCCAGCGGTAAAATCAGGTAAGTCTATTGTGGTGAGAAGAGTTCCCCTTGTTTGTCCTTTCGTCTCACCTTGTTGTCCTTTTGTTCCCCTTAGGGGCCAGGGTACGGCGAGGATGCAATGGAGACTGCGCCGATCCGTGAAGGGGAATAGAACCCCCGGCGGTAATCAGGTAAGTCTATGGGGGTAGTTACTATTGCCTCTGTTTATTCCCTTGGCTCACCTTTGCTGTTCTTGTGTTCCCCTTAGGTGCCAGAGTGCGGCGGGAACGTGCAGAAGGATGCAGTGGATCGTGGGGATGCTGCGAAGGCTGGTGAGTTCAGCGCGGCACTGCAGCAGGCGAGGCGGCGCGCGTAAAATGCTTCTTTCTTCCAGCTCGAAGGCGCGGTGGATCCGGAATTCAGGTAAGGATCGAAGGTTTCGCTCTTATTCTAACCTCTTCTCCTTCTGTTCCTCCTTTTTTCTAGGAGCTGCAGACTCGAGGCGGACGTGGCAGAAGACTGGATGCAGGCTTGCAGACACGGTGAGCGTTACGCTGCTGGATGCAGAATAACGCGAGGCGTGTGCTGCTCTTCGGGCGTGGTTTAAATAGCCTCCAAAGTAGTCCCAGGTAAGTATTCCTCCCCAGCCCCACCCGAGTAAAAAATAGTCCCTAGGTAAAATAGTCCCTTCCAAGCCTCCTTTGGCTTGGAGCTCTGCAGCATGGTCTGCATCAGGTAAGCTTGCAGCATGGTCTTCATCAGGTAAGTTCTACTCTATGAGCCTGGCGCCTACGGTGCCGGGACTGATTCTCCATATGAGCCTGGCGCCATAGGTGCCAGGACCGCACCCAAACAGCCCCTGCTTCCGGGGTTGCTGGACCTGGTCTGGTTCCCCGGGGGTAGGCATCATGACAGTTATACTATATTACCATGTAGTCTCATCTATGCCACTGCTCTCCTATGTTGCCCTTAAGTCCTCAGCTAGGGCTATCAATGCTTGAGCCAGGAAAAGCTTAAGAAAAACCTGTTTACCTGGGTTTAGGAAACCGGACTGTACCCTGAACACAAGGATAGGAGAATTGTCATACACAGATCCCCTTCAAGAACAGTGAGTCTACCCTCCCCTGTGCATTGTTTGTAAACAGGTGCCTCTTGGGGTGCTCTCAGAAAAACATCTCTCACCTGGCATGTGGTCTAAACTATGGTCCTGACTGAGTGGTCCTGTCATATCTGGAGGTTGTCTTAGTGATAAAGCCCTGTTGTCTGGATGCTGTGCAGAAGGTGATGATTTGAAGCTTCATGATGCTGTCGAAGCATGTCAGGAAACCCATTTTACAGAGTGTAGCCCGCCACATGAGTGAGGAGCTGCAACAAACCCCATTTGACTTAAAACGTTTTGTATCTTGTGGACACTGTGATGAATCCGATGGAGACATTTCCTGGCGGTGACCTCACATGTGGCCAGGGGACCGCAGCGCTACCTGATCTTGACCCTGGGGGCAGCTATATGAGGGTGCATCACATGGGGGGAGACAACCTCCGGGGAGATGTCATGGCTTCATCGAGTGAGACATGCTATCCCCCATTTTCTCTTGAAAATAATACTCCCATGTCTAATGCCCTCATGGCCTATTGTAATACATCCACTCATTCCCCTGTGAAGAATAGGGAAAACCTTTTTTTCAGACTTAAAGGCCAACCCAGACTTGTAGGCCAACCTTCCAACATTGGTCTGCCTGTAAAACGTATGAAGCCACCTTCACCAGTTCCACCTATCAATCATCCAGGACTGATTTGCCATTAAAAACCATTCAAAATACTTTTCCAAGTTCTTCAATCCAATCTTCAAAAATGTACTTCCTTTCCCAGAATTACCAAAATACTTGGTCAAGGAAGAGGGATCAAGAAATGTAGAGCGAGGCGGCCCACAAGCCCAGCGAGCGCTCTAGTTTTTGCTCGCATACACCTGTGCCCGGGTAATTTAAAGAACTGAATCAGAGAGTCTGTAGCAGCTGCTGGCAGGAGAGAGCTGAACCTCTCTGCGAGGACCGTGCTAAGACCGGCGTGGTGGAGCAGGTGGCTCACCGACAAAGAAGGAAGCTGCTGCGAGAGCAAGACACTGCGGGAATGCCAGGATCCGGCAAAAGAGTCCTGGGCGTTCGCAGGTGACCGAAAGCATCGCTTCACTTACCAGAGCCCAGACAGAAGCAAACGTTTCAAGTGGAAACTTCGAAAGACGGAAGAATGGAGAGAAAGCGGTTATGAGATGGAAACAGACTGAGAACCTTCACTGGCTTATTGCCGGTGAATCTAGGATCACCAACAAGAGCTGGCGAGTCTCTCCAAAGACAACTGGGACCCGGGTGCGTATCGGCGGCCACGCCGAATGATAACAAATGTAAATAAAACAACAGATAGAGAAGAAGTGAACAGACTGACTGTGAAAGGGGGAATTGAATTGCGAGAAGAAACCCTTACAATTATATGAATGCATGCAGTGCAAGCACAGAAGATGCCCGAACAGGTTAACATGTTAAGCAGACATGTTATCCCATAAAGTATATGTGCAACCCCGGGAGATTGTTGAGATCCTGCATAATACAAGAAGCCCTGGCAGGAGATTATACCAGGCAGTCACAAGAAATATGCAAGATTCAAAGAAGCCCTAAGAGGAATATCATGACTAGAAAAAGGAACTGTTTTAACAATATTTCAGGTATACTACAAAGCTAAACCGCTTTGGCCGACAGCGTTGTTGTTCATCAAGAAAGACACAAGGAACTATTGTGTGTGCAAAACATCAGGGAGTTAAGAGGAATCCAGGGGAAGGGAACCACCCTCTGGAGCAAGAACCTTTTATCCCTGGAGAACCTTTGTGTTGGAGCCATTTATTATTTCTTTATAAACACTTTTCAAAGCCACCCAAGGTTAAAGACATTCCCTTCTTCACCTTAGAGTTTAGTTTATAGTGCGAGGGTCAGAACAGAACATTTGGATATGGGACAGGTCTGATTTTTACATCCTGACACAGGCAGATCCTTAGTTTTTGGTAGGGAAATTCCTCTTAGAGGATGGTCAGAGAGGCTTTTCCTCAACCTTTTTGTTTTCAATGAAAGTCTTTAATCAAAAACATGACTAACCTGTCTGAGTTTCATTCCTCACTCCTCACATATGATGTCAGGAGTGGGGTCGGGCTCAGTTGACATAAACTGACAAAGTGGGGGACCTTCAGATTTGAGAAAATGAGCAACAGAGCTTCCGATCCGTCAGTGGCCACTGAACATTCCATTGGGTTTGAATTATGCAGTAGCAGGGGAGAATTGATCCAACCAGGGGACTGAGTTTTAATATCAACGGGCTTGGTCTGTATTCTCCCACCCGGAACTTACATTACACTTACCTCTAAATTAGGCCTAGACTGGCGATATGGCCTAGATACCTTAGCAGGCATCATAGACCCGGACTATAGAGGTGACATAGAAGTTTTTTTAAAAAATTTAACTTTATTAGCATTTTGTCAATAACAACACGTGTCAGCAATAGTGCCTCCACCTATAACACCCTTCCCTACAATGCAGTGCAGTTGTCTCCTCCAGGTTCAAACAAAGGATGGTATCGCATTTCCAATCAAGTGTCACCAGAACACGCTTGACCGTGAGACGGAGAGCTCCGCCTTAAGTTTATTTCATTCTGCTGAGCCCCTGGTAAGGTGAAGGACACATTCGCCACCCGAGGCGGACTGGTCACTCTCTCCCATCAGCTCCCTTTCAATCCCTTGTCCGCCTCATCGCCCATATTTTTCAAAAAAGGGAAGCCACACGCCCTCAATGTCCGACCTGGCCTCGTCTAAGAGATGAGTGAGGTATTCCATGTGATAAATAGATCGGATCTTTGAGACCCATTCTTTTTCGCTCAGCATTTGCAAGTTTTTCCACAATTGGGCCAAGCAGCATCTAGCGGCAACCATCATAACCTGGAACATATGTCCCTGTTCCACTTCTGACTCTTCCTCCACTACTACCACAAACCGGAGAAGCCATGGTGAAAAGTCCCTCTGAATCCCATCAACCCCCTTTATCCGGGATAGGACCTCTCTCCAATACGTCTGGACCTTCAAGCACCCCTACTACATGTGAATATAGTCTCCCTTTTCCCGGCGGCATTTCCAGCAATGCGGGTCATCATATCCCTCCCTCATTCGGGCATCGCAGGGGAGTAGTGCATCTATGTATCAGCTTTAGGGCCTGGTGTCTATACTGGAGCGAGGTCGTGGTTTTATTAGCCCTCCTACATATTTGTACTCACAGAGTGTTCTCAATGTCCCTACTCAGATCCTGCCCCCATTTGATTTGTGATGGGAGGGGGTCCCTAGGGTTTGCCAAGAGAATCCTCTTATACAGTCCAGCTATGAGCCCCTCTGTGTGATCAAATATTTCTCAAAGCGCATCAACTCCCTCATCAGGTTCGCCCCCCAGTGGACTTCTGTCAGAACTCCTTGCAGCTGCAAAAAGCCAAAAGGTGACAATTTGCAAAGTCCCATAGCCTCCTCAAGCCTATTCAGGGAGTTGAAAGTTTCCTGCTCCCACATCTGTCCTGCCCTGCTCAAAACGGCCTTGTACCAAGACTGGTAAGCCAGCAGTTCTTTTATCCCGTCTCTCGGGGGAGGGAGGGCGCAATTGTAACTCAAAGGTGAAGGCCATGTTGTGAGCCCTCTATTGTTCCCGCCCTCCTTCCATACAGACCATAAAACTTCCAAAATCGGGTGGAGCACTTTCTTCGGGATGCAGGCTCTGGGGACCCATAGCCATTCATCTAACGTGTCCGGGCCCATAGTTCATTGTCCATTGCCACCTATTGCTTATTTGAGAGTGGGTCGTAGTGATCCACTAGGACACAAAGTTGAGCTGCCTTATGATACGTTGCCAGGTCAGGAAATCCCACTCCCCCTTCCTACTTTGGTAGGATTAGTGTCCTATAGGCTACTCTAGGTCTGGCCCCCACCCAAAGAAATCTCAGCATAGCTACCTTCACCTCGGCTATGAATGATGTCGGAATCCCTATGGGCAGCATCTGAAATAGGAACACGAATTTGGGGAGTATCAACATCTTTGTGCAATTTAGACGTGCCATCCAGGAGAGCCCCAATAGCGACTATCTCTCCAGATCCTGCTTTACAGTTGACCACAGGGGGAGGATGTTCTTAGAGAAGAGATCCTCGAAACAGCGCATCACTTGGATCCCAAGGTAATGGAAAGTATCTTCCTGTATCTCAAATGGTAATCCTGCAACATACTCTCTTTCCCCCTCAGTCAGCCCACCCCCACCGGGAACACCACTGACTTTCCCAGGTTAACCTTAAACCCTGATAGCCTCCCGTATTGCTCCAGACTTTCAAGCAGAGGTGGAACCGAGAAAGATGGACTAGAAAAGTAGACCAGGGCGTCATCAGCAAACAGACTGATCTTGCAATCGGTCCCCCCCACCCTGACTCCTTTAATCCCTTCACAGTTCCGAACCCTTCCCGCCCATGTCTTCATAACTAGTGCATAAATCAATGGGGAGAGAAGACATCCTTGGTGCGTGCCTCGTTGCCTCGTTGCCTGCGACTCAATCCCGTTGACCACTACCATGGCTGTCGGCTTCCAGCATAGGGCCGTCATCCAGTCAGTCCACCTCGGGCCCATTCATTCCCAGAACTACAAAGACCTCCCTCATGAACTCCCAGCTCATCCAGTCAAATGCCTTATCGGCATCGAGGGTCAGCAGCAGCTCCCCCTCTTTCTTCACAACCAGGGTGTTGAGGACATGAAGCGTTTTTCTCATGTTATCTGCTTCCTGCATATGGAGGACAAAGCCTGTCTGATCGGGGTGGATTAATCGGGGAGGCAGGATTCCAAGCACGATGGGAGAATTCTCACGAATATCTTGGCGTCAACGTTGAGGAGGGAGATGGGCCTTAATGAGGCACAATTAGTTTGATCCTTCCCTGTGTTTTGGGATAACCGCTATTAGGGCCTGTAAGAATGTCGGGGTTATCGTACCCTCCCCCACTATGGAATTGAACAATTTAGCCAGGGGGTCACCAGTGTGGCTTGATATGGTTTGTAAAAGTCAGTTGTGAATCCATCATCCCCAGGGGCTTTTCTCCGATTTCAGCCTTTGAATGGCCCCTAGTTCTTCTTCCCGGGTTATCTCAGCGTCTAGGGTCTCCTCCTCCTTTTTTACGAGAATCCTCTGCAATTAGGAACCCACTGAAGGTAGCTTTGGCTGCTTCCCAGACTGTTGCCATGGCAGCCTCCCCATTATCGTTAGTTTCAAAGTACGTCCTCATCTCCTTTCCCAGGAAGTCTTTAAAGACCCAGTCTCTCAAGGTGTCATTGCACCTCCATCTAAAACCTTAGCAGGGTGTGTAAAGACTGGAGGGGGGGGTCTGTACTTCTGCTCTCTCTATGGCAGAGGAGAGGCACAGAGGACCCCAGCCAAGATTCTCTATATAGGATATCGCTGGTCGAGCAATCAAGGCCTAGCTTCTCAGGTGGTGATGCAGGCTGGTTCTTAAGTACAGTGTAGTCCCCAAGCCCCCACAAAGGAATGTCCGCACACTGTATTAGTTAAAACAGTCTTTATATAAGTAATATTCAAGGTTATGTAAACTATCACAATAACTCTCTTTGTGCTCAGAAAATCAACAATGGTAAATATATACAGTTCTAAAGTGGTAGCACAATTATTATCAGATCTCATTAAAGTGCATCAACTATACTCTGGTCAAATGTCACACAGATCACTTAATAAAGGCAACCAACAATAGACATAGGAGGAAAGCAGTTGGTTAGAACAATTGGCAGAATACTGGCCTCTACCGTTAAACACAGTTCTGTGTGGAGATCCCCCCACCTGGGCAACCTGTAAAATAAAGATATAACACAAGCCCAGTCCATATATTTTTCTATAAGTCTTATTTCCTTCTATAACGTCTCTACCCCCCAATGTACCTGGTGGAGCAGAGTTCTTCGAAGAGGCGTCGATGGATCCTTCTTGAGTGACTCCCTTTAAAGCTGGAGCCACAGCTCGTCGAGAGGCGTCGAAGAAGGTGAACTTTGCGTCGACGGCGTCGATTAAAAGTTTGAGGGTGCCGAGACCACGGCATCTATCCAGGCGGTGCTCGTCAGTGACGTCCTGCGAGGATGAGGTGTGCGGGCCACCTCAGCGATTGATAGTTCAGGACTGCAAAGAGTTTCTGAAGAATTGTGGCCCGACAAGGGTGTGGAGTCGTCAAAGTCTTTGTGGTCTTTGGGTGGCGGGAAACCCACCGGCGGATTCTCCTCGGCACGTCGACGTCTTCGACTTTCTCCGGCGAGTTAAAGCGGTTGACGGTGCGGACAAGGGAGTCCTTCGATTCAACAGTCTTAGGCAAAAGAGCGGGCGGCTCTGGTCATTGCCGGCAGGGCATCAAGTGGTCCCCTCTTCTGGGCAACACGGCTTCGACGGGCCTCCAGCGGTTACTCCGATACTCTGAACCCTGGTCGACAGCAATGGACTTCGACGGCGTGGATGTCCGGGTGCTTCACTTCGTTCTCCTCGGCGGTCCCTGTCTCCGGTAGGCAGTCTTTCGAGGGTCTGACTTCCAGGGAGCTTCGGCGAAGGTTAGCGGTGGTCCATGGTCCCTCGGAGCACGGGAAGAGGGCGCCTAACCAGGTCCTCTCTCGGATCAGTCCTCAACGAACTTGACAGCTTTCGGATCAGGTCGAAGCAAATGCAGCAGCAGTAGTTCTTCTTCCAGATGGGTCGTCGAGGATAAGCAGTTCCAGTTACTCTTCAAGTGTCAACTCAGCTTCTGAACAATTTCCAGTGCTGAGAGGTCCCCAGATATACTATTCTGCCTCTCATTCACACTGCTGGGTCACACTCAGCAGCCAATCATACAGAGGGGCATTCATGCAGTCAGTCAGCCAATCAGGCATACAGTGCATTCAGGCCATACTCCTCCATTTCAGACACTCACAACAAGGATTGAGGATTGGGACAAGTACCCAGCCATTCAACACTACACACTGCATTCATGTCAGTTTGGGGCAGGGCTGTCTCAGTCTTTGTCTCTCATACCAGAAACCAGACATCCACAACAAGAAGTGCATATTGGTCACACACTCCATTCACCCAGGTCCCACCCACAGGGTGTACCCACAACATACAGTCACTGGGAAGGCTCCAGCCAGTCTGGCCTGGACTTCACAACAACACCATATATGGAACTTCCACCCAACAGCCAGTCAGGGGAAAGGGACAGAGTCAGGGCTTCCCAGGTCTTTGGGAAAACAAGGTAACAGGCAACAGAAAGCAACAGGCCACAGGGGCCAACATCCTATCAGGAATCAACTGATTCCAATGGTAGGGCCTGGATATCCCAAAATGGAGGATACTCAGAGCACCTGTCAAATTCAGCATGGAGCTGCCACCAGCCCATACCCTGCTCTGTGGGCCACACACAGGTGCCCAAAAACATACACTAGGGGCACAGGATTGCACCCCCACCCATGGGTGCCATAAGGGTATCCCATGGGTCTGTACACCAAACCAACAACAGGAAGAGCTGCACTGCCAGGAGTCCCACATGGACTCCTGGGCAGAAAACAATACAGAACACAAATGAAAAAGGACTACAGGACAAGGACAGGGAGGCTGTCATGATCTCTGCTTCCAAAGGACTTGCCTGACTCCCTTGGAAGCAGACCCATAACCCCGGTTCCGAGTGCCAGCCAGTCCCAATTGGGACCTTTTGGACCCTGTCCTGGCGCCAGTGGCACCAGGCTCATAAAGATGCCCAGTCCCAGCGCTGGAAGCGCCGGGCTCATAATGCTTGGGTGGACTTACCTGCAGCAGACCATGCTGCTTACTTACCTGCCAGTTGAACCCCTGATCCTCTTCTGTTTGGGACTACTTTTCCTGTTGGGTGGGGCAGGAGCCACTCCCTAGGTTCAGAACACTGGAACTCTTCTGGAAAGCAGGAACTCTTTTCTTATCTAGGCGTGGCAGTGGAAGGAGAACCTAAGCACTACAGGAGGCTATTTAAACCACACCCGATGCATGAATCTTGCTTTGCGTTATTCTGCATTCTCTGCAGCAGAACGCTCATCGTGTCTTCTGCTTCTGATCCTGGGCCTAAGGGAACAAAGGCTTACCATCCTGGAATCCAGTCTTCAGCAGCAACTGTAAAGACAAAGAAAGAACAGGTTGGCACTACGGTCTTCAGTGGCAGTGCATCTCTTACCTGGTCCATCGGCTGTCACCAACGCCTCGCGCTGCATTCCGGCATCTGAAAGACAAAGGCTTACCTACTCTTCGCATGCTCCGGAGGTCTTCGCACTGCATTCCGGCATCTGAAAGACAAAAGCTTACCAGCTCTTTGCACGCTCCGGAGGCCTTCGGCGCTGCATCCCGCATCTGAAAGACAAAAGAAGGTGTGTTTAAAGACATTGGGCAACTTTATTACTCACGTGCCATTACTCCTTCCCACGTCGAATCCAGTGGGTATTCCAGCACCCTTCAGCTTCTTTAAAGCTCCGAACTTGTACCTGCAAGATAAAAGGGACAGTTAGTGCGCATCGTGAAGCAGGCTACAAGCGCTTACTTACGTGCTTCCAGGCGCTTCTATTCCTCACGCGGGTTCGATCCTCAACTCTCATCAGCCCGCCATCCGCCATCGCCGGAACCCTGCAAATCAAGAGATATCATTACAAAAGACTTTTAAGACATTTGAAGTGCCCAGAACTTACCGTTTGTGCAGTTAATGACGGACAGCAGTCCTCTGAGGTCAAGAGGCCTGCACCCTTATCCAGTGAAGAAACTGGTTACGACACCCTGCCCCGAGGCAGATGGAGAGCTCGGCGTTCACTTACCTAAGGTGAGGGTGTTAACCTTTGTGGTTCTACAGGAGAAGAGAAAGGGAAGAGGAGAGAGGCACCCAATAACCCCAGTTCATTAATCCCATTTTTTCTATCTGCAGACATCTTACTCTTCGAGTCAGGCATACAGTGCACAGAGGTCCAGCCCAAAGAGCCAACCGTGTGTTACACATCACCTTTGAAGATACGGCATTCACCCAGTCAAGACTGGCGCCTCTGCGGGAATCAGGTGAGCGTTACAGAAGGCAAAGCCTACCGCAAAACTCCCACCCAGGCGCTATGGAAACCTCGGATACCGACCAGCTAGCCCAGTTACTTGGGGAACTAAGAGCAGAAGTGCATGCAGCCCGTCAGGAAACGAATGCTCTAAGAAGGGAACTGATTATTTCCAAGGAGCGAACAGACGATCTCGCTAGACAATTGCTACAGTCACAAGCCGGACAAACTCCGTTACCGCATCAGGGGCAAATCTTCCTTCAACATCCTCTACGAACCCAGTGCAGATCAACCTACCTGGGAATGTACCTCTGGCTCCGCCCGAATGATTTTCTGGTGACCCAAAGAGGTTTGCAGTATTTATTAATCAGTGCCGGTTGCACTTCTTATGCCGGCCAGCAGCCTTTCCAACTGATCAAGCTAAGGTAGCTTTCGTGCTTTCGTACCTTAGTGGCAATGCGGCAGACTGGTCGATCCCTCTAGTTAATCAAGATGATCCGGTTCTCCATGATTTTCAAGCTTTTCAGCTCAGTATGGAAAAACTGTTTGCAAGACATTCACAGGGGCAGGCCTTGGACAATGAGCTCCTTTCATTGCGACAGGGTAATCAAGACCTTTTGGCTTATATTGCGTCTTTCAACAGACTGATAGTGGAAACTCGATGGCCTGAGGACAAAAGGATTACGCTGTTTTATAGAGGTCTACGTGGAGAGCTCAAAGATGTGTTAGCCCAAGTAGTGAATCCCCCGCAAGGCTGTTCGGACTATATTGACTTAGTCGTTCAAATTGACCACAGACTGCAGAACAGGAAGGCCGATCGTTCCAAGTTTGATGCTCGAGTATTTTCCAAACCACCAACTCCTACCAAAGGAGTAGACTCCGGGGAACCCATGCAAATAGGGGGCCTGAAAGGACCACTAACACAAAAGGAGCGGGAAAGGAGAAAACAGCTGCAATTATGCCTCTATTGCGGAAACTCGGGGCACTTTCTTCGAGACTGTCCGGTGAAACCAGCCAAGAAGGCAGTAGGAGCTGCAGTTACCAGGGTCACAAACTCTGAGCAGGGAAACGACCTCGCCCGACAAGAATAGAGGTCCTCTTGCCGAGCGTTAAAACCAGTTCCGTGACCTCGCATTTCGTGATACCTATGGTCCTCATTAGCCCTGAACATCCGGATTGATTACATGCGATTGAAGCTTACGTCGACAGCGGTGCCATCGGCAATTATGTGGATCATGAAATGGTTTTGAGGATGAATCTGACTCTTTGTCCAAAGGCTGTAAAGGACGTCATTACTACAGTGGATGGTACGGAGATAGCCTCCGGACCAGTAACGCATACCACCCAAGAAGTGACGCTAGTAAGTCAAGATGGACACCATGAGAAGATCGTGTTCGATGTGATCAAGGCCCCTCAGTTCCAGATTATTCTAAAAATTCCTTGGTTAGAGAAGCACAATCCTCAGATCGATTGGCGAGCAAGAACAGTTCAGTTTCCAGAATGTGTCTCTACTTGTCACCCTCGACCTGGTGTTGCACTGGCAGCAATTTCCTCAGAGGCTCCCCAGTTACCTCCTGAATACCTAGAATTCCAAGATGTTTTCCGGAAGGATCAGGCTAACTCTCTACCTCCTCATAGGTCTTATGACTGCCAGATAGACCTGATACCTGGATCCACTCCGCCTTGTAGTAGAATTTATGCCCTCACTGAGCCTGAGAATCTTCACCTCCGACAATACCTGGATCAATACCTAGCGAATGGGTTTATTCGTCCTTCCAAGTCCCCTGCTTCCTCAGCTTTGTTCTTCGTTCCAAAAAAAGAAGGGGACCTTAGAACTTGTATAGATTATCGCGCCCTGAACCAGATCACCGTTAAGAATAGATATCCGTTACCTTTGATCCCTGAACTCCTGGACCAAGTCAGAAAAGCATGCATATAAACAAAGCTGGATCTTAGAGGAGCCTACCACTTGGTACGAGTAAAAGAGGGCGATGAATGGAAGACGGCCTTCCGCACCAAGTATGGGCTATTTGAATATCAGGTCATGCCCTTCGGACTTTGCAATGCCCCGGCCGCCTTTCAATATTTTATGAACGATGTCCTCAGAGAGCTCATAGATGTGTGTGTTGTTGTTTACATTGACGACATCCTCGTTTATTCTTCATCGGAAACTGAACATCGGAAACACGTGAAAATGGTCCTCGAGAGATTGCGTCAACACAAACTTTTCGCTAAGTTCGAAATATGTGTTTTCAACGTGACTGAAGTTGAATTCTTGGGATTCATATTATCACCTAGCGGAGTGCGTATGGATTCAAAGAAGGTCGATGCAATTCTCAAATGGCCATCGCCATCCTCCGTAAAAAGTGTTCAAAGCATGTTAGGCTTCGCTAACTTTTACCGCAGGTTTATCCCCGAATTCTCTCGAATAGTCCAGCCCATCACCGCCTTGTTAAAGAAAAACAAACGTTTTAAATGGTCTACCGAGGCGGAACAAGCTTTCCAGAATTTGAAGACTAGATTTATCTCTGCACCGATCTTAAAACATCCTCGCCCAGAACTCCCCTACATCGTTGAAACTGATGCTTCGAGCCTTGCCATGGGGGCAGTTCTATCACAAAAGGACCCAGTAACCAATCAGTTGCATCCCGTGGCATTTTGGTCCCGCAAATTCTCGCCTCCTGAAATCAATTACACTATTACTGATAAGGAACTTCTAGCTATCAAGTCCGCCTTTAAGGCTTGGCGGCATTATCTTCTGGGGGCCCGACACACCGTTACTGTGATTACAGATCACCGAAACCTGCAATATTTGAAAACCGCAAAAGCTCAATCCTCTAGGCAACTCCGTTGGGCACTATTCTTTGCTGAGTTTGACTTCATAATTACCTATCGACCTGGTACAAAAAACGGTAAAGCTGATGCCCTTTCTCGGATGGGAGTGGAAGAACATTTGATCAATCCTAAACCTGTACCTATCATTCCCGAACAAAGAATTCTAGGTGTAATCGCCACACAATCCATAGAGGAAGTTAAGGATAAAGCCAGGCTACTGGTAACTCCAGCAGACATACAGAATTGGCATCTGCAGGGAAAGGACTTTACGGTGAAGGACAACCTATTCTATTTCCAAGAACGGTTATACCTGCCCAGCACAGATTTACAGAAAAAGGAAATCTCTTGTTATCACGATTCTTTAATGGAAGGACATCCCGGTATGACCAAGACCTCGGAAAAGATCAAGCGCTACTTCTGGTGGCCGTCTTGGAAAAAAGATATCAGAGACTTTATAATGTCCTGTGGAGTATGCGCCCAAAACAAGAGTCAAAAGGAAAAACCAGCCGGCCTCTTACGCCCTATTGACATCCTGCCTCGCCCTTGGCATACGCTTTCTATGGACTTCATCACCGATCTACCTCCATGCTCCGGATACAATACGATCCTACTAATCGTGGACCTATTCTCCAAGATGGCGTATTTCATTCCACTCAAAGGCTTACCAACAGCAGCAACTCTGGCCCGAGAATTTCTCGAAAACATCGTCCGACTGCACGGTTTTCCTTCAGTTCTAATTTCGGATCGAGGAAGTCAATTTATTTCTCATTTTTGGCGAAGTTGCTGTCGGTCGGCTCAAATTGATGTGAGTCTTTCGACCAGCCACCACCCTCAAACCGACGGACAAACCGAGAGGACCAATCAAACTCTGGAACAGTATTTGCGCTGCATGCTACAACAAACTGAAAAAACTTGGAAAGATATCCTTTGGATAGCCGAATATGCCTACAATAACTCTGTCCACTCGGGAACTGGGAAGACCCCGTTTTTTCTTTTATACGGTAGTCACCCTCGAACCTCGGAGTTGGATCCACTCCAAGATCTTGAACACCAGCAGTAGACCACCTGCATTCTACAATCACCCAAGCCTTTAAGGAAGCCGTTTCTCACCTTCAAAGGGCTAAAGAACAATACGAGAAAGGAGCAGACCAACATCGGAAGGAAGCCCCCCAATATCAAGTAGGAGATCAAGTCTGGTTATCCACCAAATATCTACCTCTAAAAGGACCACGCACATTCAACCCAAGATACCTTGGTCCCTATTCCATCACTACCATAGTAAATCCAGTAGCGGTCAAGTTGGACTTGCCCCCTCACATGAAGATACATCCGGTCTTCCACGTCTCTCTATTAAAACCCGTGCAACCTCAAACCCGACTAACTACATCTCCAAAACCTATTCTAGTTGATGGAGAACTCGAGTTTGAAGTCAAAAGCATCCTGGATTCCAAGATCTCCAAATCTAAACTATTTTACCTGATTGACTGGAAAGGCTACGGTCCCCAAGAAAGATCCTGGGAACCTGCAGAATATGTCCACGCGCCTCGTCTAATCAAAAGATTTCATCGAACATTTCCTAACAAGCCCAAACCCCCGGAGAAGCCCGGTTTGGGAGGGGCCTTGAGGGGGGGTGCTGTCATGATCTCTGCTTCCAAAAGATCAGGACTTGCCCGACTCCCTTGGAAGCAGACCCATAACCCCGGTTCCGAGTGCCAGCTAGTCCCAATTGGGACCTTTTGGACCCTGTCCTGGCGCCAGTGGCACCAGGCTCATAAAGATGCCCAGTCCCAGCGCTGGAAGCGCCGGGCTCATAATGCTTGGGTGGACTTACCTGCAGCAGACCATGCTGCTTACTTACCTGCCAGTTGAACCCCTGATCCTCTTCTGTTTGGGACTACTTTTCCTGTTGGGTGGGGCAGGAGCCACTCCCTAGGTTCAGAACACTGGAACTCTTCTGGAAAGCAGGAACTCTTTTCTTATCTAGGCGTGGCAGTGGAAGGAGACACCTAAGCACTACAGGAGGCTATTTAAACCACACCCGATGGATGAATCTTGCTTTGCGTTATTCTGCATTCTCTGCAGCAGAACGCTCATCATGTCTTCTGCTTCTGATCCTGGGCCTAAGGGAACAAAGGCTTACCATCCTGGAATCCAGTCTTCAGCAGCACCTGTAAAGACAAAGAAAGAACAGGTTAGCACTACGGTCTTCAGTGGCAGCGCATCTCTTACCTGGTCCATCGGCTGTCACCAACGCCTCGCGCTGCATTCCGGCATCTGAAAGACAAAGGCTTACCTACTCTTCGCATGCTCCGGAGGTCTTCGCACTGCATTCCGGCATCTGAAAGACAAAAGCTTACCAGCTCTTTGCACGCTCCGGAGGCCTTCGGCGCTGCATCCCGCATCTGAAAGACAAAAGAAGGTGCGTTTAAAGACATTGGGCAACTTTATTACTCACGTGCCATTACTCCTTCCCACGCCGAATCCAGTGGGTATTCCAGCACCCTTCAGCTTCTCTAAAGCTCCGAACTTGTACCTGCAAGATAAAAGGGACAGTTAGTGCGCATCGTGAAGCAGGCTACAAGCGCTTACTTACGTGCTTCCAGGCGCTTCTATTCCTCACGCGGGTTCGATCCTCAACTCTCATCAGCCCGCCATCCGCCATCGCCGGAACCCTGCAAAACAAGAGATATCATTACAAAAGACTTTTAAGACATTTGAAGTGCCCAGAACTTACCGTTCGTGCAGTTAACGACAGACAGCAGTCCTCTGAGGTCAAGAGGCCTGCACCCTTATCCAGTGAAGAAACTGGTTACGGCACCCTGCCCCGAGGCAGATGGAGAGCTCAGCGTTCACTTACCTAAGGTGAGGGCGTTAACCTTTGGGGTTCTACAGGAGAAGAGAAAGGGAAGAGGAGAGAGGCACCCAATAACCCCAGTTCATTAATCCCATATTTTCTATCTGCAGACATCTTACTCTTCGAGTCAGACATACAGTGCACAGAGGTCCACCCCAAAGAGCCAACCGTGTGTTACACATCACCTTTGAAGATACGGCATTCACCCAGTCAAGACCGGCGCCTCTGCGGGAATCAGGTGAGCGTTACAGAGGCCCTGTCCCTCCAATGCATTTCCAGCATCACAGTGTGTAGGGAGCTGCTAAATCGCTGTCAATCGATGGTCCGACCATGTCATTACCTCCACATTGGGCGCCCTCACTTCCCCCTCCGGCTCTCTCGGGATCAGGAGGAGATCTATCCTTGTGTACGTTTGAAGTGGTAACGAGAAAAATGGATAACGCCCAGGCCCGGCCAAATGCTTCTCCAGATATCTACCCAAAATTGTTCTCGTAGCAGGTCCCTGAATGCTAGGTTGTCTTTAGTCGCAACTTTAGAGCCCACTCCCTTTGCCGACCACCAGTCCTGTGTAGGGTCTGTCACCAGGTTGAAGTCCCCCCCCAAAAACTGTTGCGCCTTCTGCCCAGCCATCCATCATCTTAAATACCTGTCTCAAACACCCCAATTGCCCCACATTAGGCGTGTAGAGGGTGGTGAGCATAATCTGTGTCCCCTCACGGGTCCCTTTTATGCCAAGTAATCGCCCCCCAAAGCCCCTCTTAACTTGTATCCCTGTCAACTGAAAGGATTTACCCAGCAGAATCCACACCACTTCTTTCTTGGAGTCCTTATGGAAGGCCCAGAAGCTCCTGCCGATTTCCTTGCCCTTTATTGCTGACTCCGCCCCTTGCTTATAGTGGGTCTCTTGTAGAAAACGAATTGCCAATTTCTGCTTATGAAACATGTTACTGATTAAGGATCTCTTGTTTTGAGAGTTCAATCCTTTCACGTTCAGCGTTCCCATTATAACTTCAGCCATATCCCCTTTTTACCTTTCATTGGTTCCCCCCTGCGTTTCCTATGGAGTACCGGTCCCCTATTGCACTTGAGCTTTGCTGATTGTGGGTTTTTTCCTTACCCTCCCCACCCCTCCTATCCCATCCCAACCCACTCCACTCCACTCCACTCCCAACCCCTGCCCCATTCACTCCCCTCTCTATCCTAGTTTTGAGGCATTCGACCCGCGCCCGGGCCACCCTGGGCGAAGTTCGTCGAACCATCAGGGATGCTTTTCCTGCCTTGAGCACAATACCGGGCAGCCCATCTGACTGTACTATCTCTCATCGTCCCAGAGGGGACCCGGCCCGTCCTTTCTACTACTATTAAAACTAATACGTTCAACACCTGAATCACACCTTAAAACAACTATGTGCCTATTATGGGTACCCGTACCCTCCCATCCCCAAACTCCTAGTGTGCGGGCTGAGAGATCCTGAAAGATAAGACACCTTTGAATCTCCATATTCCACTTCCTTCATGCGTTTCACTCTCTCTAGGATCTTCATCTTATCTCCATAGTAATGTAGACGTGCCATGACTGAGCGTGGGCCCCGCGTACCCCCCTCCCGGCATGGTGCACTCTGTCTATGGTGACAGTGTCTACTTCCCCGGAATCCAGGATCATCCCTATTACTTTCACCTTCCGTCTCTTGCAGCCCAAAGAACCAGAGGTTGTCCCGCCCCTCGTGGTTCTCAATATCGTGCACTTTGAGGTGCAATTCTTCTTCACGCCTCTCCATCTCCATGAAGCGTGCCTCCATTTGCATGTCTAAGAGTCCTGTCAAGGTTTCACTGGCCTCCATTCCATCCATTCTGTCCTCAAGGGTGTCCATTTTGGCCGAGAGGTCCGCAAGTCTCGCCCCCATATCTGTCCTCATCCCCCTGATCTCCTCCAGGATGGTCTGAATGTCACTCTTGATGGATCCCAGCTTCGGTGAGGCGGGTCCCCCTTCTCCCTTTGCCTTAACCATATCCTCGCCCCCTTGATAGCGAAACCGAGCTAAGGCGTCCCTCCAGCTCATAGTCCCCCCCAGTGTTTTCCGTTGGGGCCCCTTAGGGAGGGCGGTCAAGGGTCTGGTGGCCCCACTCACTGCGCCTGGTGTCCGACTCCAGCATCCTCAGATTTCCTGGTGTGTACTAGTCCTCTTTGTCACCCCCGGGCAGCGTGTCCAACACAACTGAGACTTGAGGGCACCAATACTGCCCAATTCTGAGTGGTTGCCAGTGTCTCCCAAGGAAGGGGGGGGGCCTTCCTTACCTCGTGGATGTCTCTGGGTTGGGTCCCACCGCTGGGCCTGGCGAGTAGCAGACCACCAGTCAAATTTAGTAGATGGTGGGCCCCTCAAAATATGGCCTGTTCCTCCTCCCTTGCCAGATGGGGGTCCACTCTGTCAGCCTTGGCTTTTCTGCTGGCAGTGGTTCGTTAAGGGGGGCAATAGCGGGCTCAGCCACTGCCCCAGGCCCCGTGCAGTACAAAGTACGGCACGATGGAGGGCCTGGGGGGTTAGGCGCAGGGTGGGGGAAACAGAACGGCGCGAAATACAAGGGGAGGGGCAGCCAAGCTGCGCCCCCACCCTCAGCGTTGCTAGGGAAACCCCACACGGATGGGGGAAAGCTGTGAGGAAAGCAACAGGGGGGCAGGAGGAAGTCCGGCCCCCCCAGAGGGACAACAAAGGGCCAGGGGGGTATAAGTACCCCAAGGAAATGCAGGATAGGCACAACCAGACAAGGAGCTCACCTCACTCGGGTAAGCTCCCAGGGCCTGGAAAAGGGGGAGAAGGAAACGTTTTGCCTCTGCGGGCTTTTCTGTTCTTTCTATCTCCCCCACTGCAGCTCGTTCTTACCGTGAAGAAAATTGCCAGTGGTCGCATCGAGAGCCGGAGGTCTGCGGGCGCTGGAAGGTTACGAGGAGGAATGCCAGCGGTAGAGGAAGCCGGCGGGGGCAGCCAACGTGCTGTGAGGAGCGCGGAAGCAGCGGGCGCGCATGGTGGAAGATCCGGCAGCAGCGGGAGTAACGAAGCAGGACAGGCGTGCAGGGGAAGCCGTTTCAGCGTACTGCAAGGAGACAGCACTGCCCGTACAGAAGCAGGAAGGCGGGGCCACCCGCATCGAGCACGGGGAATCAGATACATTTACCTGGGAATCGCTGGAGGCCAGTACGAAGGGGCGCGCGGCGGCAAACGATAAGAAAAAAGAGCGCGAAGCAAAGGGGCGTGGCAGGACGATCACACGCGAACGAAAGGACAGAAGTAAACAAAAGGAGCGGCCGCGCTGGGAAGTTAAAGGGACAGCGCAGAATTAACGCATTGAGTGCCACAATCAAGGTGAGAAGGCCCGGCTAGGGAACTCATCGTGCACGTAGGCGCCTCTCAAAAGCCCGCACAAGTGACGTGTGGTGGGCTGGAAGAAAAAGGAAAGGCCCAGAGGCAGGGCACAATTAACGCTTCATGTGCCACAAGCATGGGAAGCAACAGCAAAAGCACGAAGCAGACCAGTGGGGCCACACATTGGCACAGGCTGCAAGGAGAGGCAAGAAAAGCAAACATTCGAAGGAGGAATCGGAGGAGTTAATTTTGCCAATCAGTTCCCCACACAATAGTCAAAGAAGAGGGGGCAAGTTTCACGAGATGGCAGAAGAAAGGACAAGAGCCTGTGAGATAGCTCAGGCGAATGTTATACTGACTACATATCCCTAGGGCGCAGGTTCAAGGCACAGGTAGGGGTGAAGATTAAAACAAAAAAATCTGTTTTTTGGAGCAGGCGACACGGCAAACGAGGAGTTTTGCGTGCCAACACATTATTCGAAGGAGAGGAGAGGAAATTAACAGTTCGGAGGAAAAAAATCAGAGCAAAGTCTGAGGCAATTCACACAGGATGACAGAATAAAGGGCAGGAAGAGAACAGGATTTCAGCGAATGGGCCAAGAAAATTGTGATAGAGCATGGAGCACAATGGGTGCTTGATGTAATGAATAAGGATGAAAAGGCAAGGGCAAGGTCGCCTTTGCTGCTAGAGGAGTCCAGCAGCAGCGAAGAGGAATACCACAAGGCCAAAGGAGGTCGAGAGAAGACCCAAGAGGGGCACAGGAGCAGCCGGAGGCGCCGTTGAGGAGGCAAAGGAAAGGTACTGTGAAAAGAGATAACAGAGTTGGGGGGGGGGGAAATGGTAAAAAGGTTAAAGGCATGCAGCACGGCTCAGGGTAAGTCACCCAGAACCCGTGGAGGGAAGGTTAAGAAGCACAAGTGGCACAGGGAAAAGCAAGGGGTAACGTCATCAGAGACTGAAAGTAGTGAAGGTAAAGAGGGGGCCATTTAAAGGCATGAGTGAATAGGAAGGGAGTAGTGAGCAATAACGAACAGAAAAGGGCAAGGGTAGGAAGTGCAGGCGATGGGCAGGGGGGCCTGGACGAGTGGGCAACGGGGTTCCCATACGACAGGGGGTGGCACAAGGAAGTACGCCAGGGTCTATTCACCAGGAAACTACCACCAGCTTGGGTTTTTTCCTTACCCTCCCCACCCCTCCTATCCCATCCCAACCCACTCCACTCCACTCCACTCCCAACCCCTGCCCCATTCACTCCCCTCTCTATCCTAGTTTTGAGGCATTCGACCCGCGCCCGGGCCACCCTGGGCGAAGTTCGTCGAACCATCAGGGATGCTTTTCCTGCCTTGAGCACAATACCGGGCAGCCCATCTGACTGTACTATCTCTCATCGTCCCAGAGGGGACCCGGCCCGTCCTTTCTACTACTATTAAAACTAATACGTTCAACACCTGAATCACACCTTAAAACAACTATGTGCCTATTATGGGTACCCGTCCCCAAACTCCTAGTGTGCGGGCTGAGAGATCCTGAAAGATAAGACACCTTTGAATCTCCATATTCCACTTCCTTCATGCGTTTCACTCTCTCTAGGATCTTCATCTTATCTCCATAGTAATGTAGACGTGCCATGACTGAGCGTGGGCCCCGCGTACCCCCCTCCCGGCATGGTGCACTCTGTCTATGGTGACAGTGTCTACTTCCCCGGAATCCAGGATCATCCCTATTACTTTCACCTTCCGTCTCTTGCAGCCCAAAGAACCAGAGGTTGTCCCGCCCCTCGTGGTTCTCAATATCGTGCACTTTGAGGTGCAATTCTTCTTCACGCCTCTCCATCTCCATGAAGCGTGCCTCCATTTGCATGTCTAAGAGTCCTGTCAAGGTTTCACTGGCCTCCATTCCATCCATTCTGTCCTCAAGGGTGTCCATTTTGGCCGAGAGGTCCGCAAGTCTCGCCCCCATATCTGTCCTCATCCCCCTGATCTCCTCCAGGATGGTCTGAATGTCACTCTTGATGGATCCCAGCTTCGGTGAGGCGGGTCCCCCTTCTCCCTTTGCCTTAACCATATCCTCGCCCCCTTGATAGCGAAACCGAGCTAAGGCGTCCCTCCAGCTCATAGTCCCCCCCAGTGTTTTCCGTTGGGGCCCCTTAGGGAGGGCGGTCAAGGGTCTGGTGGCCCCACTCACTGCGCCTGGTGTCCGACTCCAGCATCCTCAGATTTCCTGGTGTGTACTAGTCCTCTTTGTCACCCCCGGGCAGCGTGTCCAACACAACTGAGACTTGAGGGCACCAATACTGCCCAATTCTGAGTGGTTGCCAGTGTCTCCCAAGGAAGGGGGGGGGCCTTCCTTACCTCGTGGATGTCTCTGGGTTGGGTCCCACCGCTGGGCCTGGCGAGTAGCAGACCACCAGTCAAATTTAGTAGATGGTGGGCCCCTCAAAATATGGCCTGTTCCTCCTCCCTTGCCAGATGGGGGTCCACTCTGTCAGCCTTGGCTTTTCTGCTGGCAGTGGTTCGTTAAGGGGGGCAATAGCGGGCTCAGCCACTGCCCCAGGCCCCGTGCAGTACAAAGTACGGCACGATGGAGGGCCTGGGGGGTTAGGCGCAGGGTGGGGGAAACAGAACGGCGCGAAATACAAGGGGAGGGGCAGCCAAGCTGCGCCCCCACCCTCAGCGTTGCTAGGGAAACCCCACACGGATGGGGGAAAGCTGTGAGGAAAGCAACAGGGGGGCAGGAGGAAGTCCGGCCCCCCCAGAGGGACAACAAAGGGCCAGGGGGGTATAAGTACCCCAAGGAAATGCAGGATAGGCACAACCAGACAAGGAGCTCACCTCACTCGGGTAAGCTCCCAGGGCCTGGAAAAGGGGGAGAAGGAAACGTTTTGCCTCTGCGGGCTTTTCTGTTCTTTCTATCTCCCCCACTGCAGCTCGTTCTTACCGTGAAGAAAATTGCCAGTGGTCGCATCGAGAGCCGGAGGTCTGCGGGCGCTGGAAGGTTACGAGGAGGAATGCCAGCGGTAGAGGAAGCCGGCGGGGGCAGCCAACGTGCTGTGAGGAGCGCGGAAGCAGCGGGCGCGCATGGTGGAAGATCCGGCAGCAGCGGGAGTAACGAAGCAGGACAGGCGTGCAGGGGAAGCCGTTTCAGCGTACTGCAAGGAGACAGCACTGCCCGTACAGAAGCAGGAAGGCGGGGCCACCCGCATCGAGCACGGGGAATCAGATACATTTACCTGGGAATCGCTGGAGGCCAGTACGAAGGGGCGCGCGGCGGCAAACGATAAGAAAAAAGAGCGCGAAGCAAAGGGGCGTGGCAGGACGATCACACGCGAACGAAAGGACAGAAGTAAACAAAAGGAGCGGCCGCGCTGGGAAGTTAAAGGGACAGCGCAGAATTAACGCATTGAGTGCCACAATCAAGGTGAGAAGGCCCGGCTAGGGAACTCATCGTGCACGTAGGCGCCTCTCAAAAGCCCGCACAAGTGACGTGTGGTGGGCTGGAAGAAAAAGGAAAGGCCCAGAGGCAGGGCACAATTAACGCTTCATGTGCCACAAGCATGGGAAGCAACAGCAAAAGCACGAAGCAGACCAGTGGGGCCACACATTGGCACAGGCTGCAAGGAGAGGCAAGAAAAGCAAACATTCGAAGGAGGAATCGGAGGAGTTAATTTTGCCAATCAGTTCCCCACACAATAGTCAAAGAAGAGGGGGCAAGTTTCACGAGATGGCAGAAGAAAGGACAAGAGCCTGTGAGATAGCTCAGGCGAATGTTATACTGACTACATATCCCTAGGGCGCAGGTTCAAGGCACAGGTAGGGGTGAAGATTAAAACAAAAAAATCTGTTTTTTGGAGCAGGCGACACGGCAAACGAGGAGTTTTGCGTGCCAACACATTATTCGAAGGAGAGGAGAGGAAATTAACAGTTCGGAGGAAAAAAATCAGAGCAAAGTCTGAGGCAATTCACACAGGATGACAGAATAAAGGGCAGGAAGAGAACAGGATTTCAGCGAATGGGCCAAGAAAATTGTGATAGAGCATGGAGCACAATGGGTGCTTGATGTAATGAATAAGGATGAAAAGGCAAGGGCAAGGTCGCCTTTGCTGCTAGAGGAGTCCAGCAGCAGCGAAGAGGAATACCACAAGGCCAAAGGAGGTCGAGAGAAGACCCAAGAGGGGCACAGGAGCAGCCGGAGGCGCCGTTGAGGAGGCAAAGGAAAGGTACTGTGAAAAGAGATAACAGAGTTGGGGGGGGGGGAAATGGTAAAAAGGTTAAAGGCATGCAGCACGGCTCAGGGTAAGTCGCCCAGAACCCGTGGAGGGAAGGTTAAGAAGCACAAGTGGCACAGGGAAAAGCAAGGGGTAACGTCATCAGAGACTGAAAGTAGTGAAGGTAAAGAGGGGGCCATTTAAAGGCATGAGTGAATAGGAAGGGAGTAGTGAGCAATAACGAACAGAAAAGGGCAAGGGTAGGAAGTGCAGGCGATGGGCAGGGGGGCCTGGACGAGTGGGCAACGGGGTTCCCATACGACAGGGGGTGGCACAAGGAAGTACGCCAGGGTCTATTCACCAGGAAACTACCACCAGCTTACCGGTGACACCGGGAGGGGTCACCACTGTAGCAATACAAGGGGCAGAAGCAGTAATGACGAAATATGGCAGGCCCTCAGTCGGTAAGGACGCCCAAGGCCGGTCCATGAAGGCGCAAGCATGGTATATTGATGAGAAAGTGAAGGAGAAAACATGGAGAAAAGAATGCATTGATATTTTTTCATTAATGAGTTGTCAAAAGAGAGGTCAAAACGTATCAGTAGAGGACATGAAGGAGGATGAGAAGGGATTATTAAAAGGACACCAGTAGCAAAGACTTTTTTATAATGGGATGGCGGCTTTCCAAAGATTGTCCATTGTTATATTGCAGAAATACCCAGAAGATGGGGTGTCATTTGTAACATACCAACAGAGAGTCTTAAAGGTCTACAAAGCATTTGGGGGGGAAGAATGGATAGAATATGACCACGAATTTAGGACAGAAATGGTTTGCTTCCCAGATATAGGGTAGGACGAAGAAAAATTCAACCTGTACATATTCAATGTTTTAAAATGGGACACCAGGTGGCAGAGTGCGGGAAGATATCATAGAAGGTAATATTGGCAAAACGATTACGGAAGTGATTAATAATAGAATAGCAGTAGAGACGAGAACAAGTATGGCAAAGCAAGGGATCAGGTGGTGAGAGCAGGCAGTACAGTTCACAGAGTAGTTGGCAGAACAACATACTACCAACAGCCCAAGGGAGTGTTAGGGGAAATAATGGGTCAACAAGGACGGTGGCAGCGCAATGTCAAAATTTCAAGAATGGGATACCAGGCGACTGGGGAAAGGAATGCAAACCCAGCCACGGATGCGAGAATTGTAGGGGAGATCGTAGTACTGCAAAGTGCACCAGGCCAACGACGCCACCCACAGGGGGAATGAAAAACGGAGCTCGGAGAGGAGATGAGTAGGGGGCCAAGGAGCTGGTGGGCAGGAAAATCAGGTAAGAGGTAGAACTGGGGAGAACAGGGGGCACCTACAAATCCCAGCCGTTGAACGAATAGACATGTTCAAACGGGTTTAACGGATTAAAAGATAAAGGTGACCACAGGGTCCACGGGTCAGGAGGGCAACAGGCATAATGGGAAAATAATGATAGAAGCAAAGACAGGTACAACATCAGGATACAATAATAACGACAAGGAATCATTTAAGGTCAGGGGAACAGAACCTGTGGGGCAGTCAATAGGGGACACAGAGAGGACGGCAGAGTAGCAAAGTAACAGACCACCAACGGTGCAAAAGGGGTGGCAGGGGAGATAGCGGGAAAGCATAGCTGGGAGCATGGAGCATAAGAAGAAGGGCAGGAAAGGGGAAATGCCAAAGTGTCCATTAAGCTTACACGAATAAGCATCGGGAAAAGGAGAATATGGCCGGGTAGATGGCAGGAAAATAACGCCCACACCGGGAAAGGTATGGGTTCCACGAATAAAGCTCCGGAAATAATGAAAAGGTTAGCCATAAGGCTACTGGGAAAGGAAAAAATGGCCACGTGTATGGCCCATACCGGGAAAGGCATGGGTTCCAAGAATAAGCACCGAAAATAATGAAAAGGTTAGCCACAAGGTTGACTGGAAAAGGAAAAGATGGCCACATGTATGGCAGGAAATTAACGCCCATACCGGGAAAGGCATGGGTCCCCCGAAGAAACATCAGAAATAATGAAAAGGTTAGCCACAAGGCCGACTGGAAAAGGAAAATATGGCCACGGCTTTGGCAGGAAAATAACGCCCATACCGGGAAAGGCATGGGTTCCACGAATAAGCACAGGAAATAAGGAAAGGGTTAGCCATAGGATTGGCTGGAAAAGGTAAATATGGCCAAGTGTATCGCAGGAAATTAATGCCCACATCCGAAAAGGCATGGGTGCCACGGGAGGAGAAGCGAAAATAGCAACAAAGAGGTCCGAGAAATAGGTAAAACCAAAGGAACCAGGGCGAGTCAAAGAGAAACGGGACAGGAACGTACAAAACGGGTAAGCAGTACAAAAAGCATGTGAATAAGGTGATAGCAGAAACAGGACAAGACGTAGGTGAAATTACAATTGCCAACCGGCGCGATTTCTGTTGAAAAAGCATTTGCCCAGTGTAAAAAGAAAAGATGGGCAGCAGCACATTTGTCTGCGGTAGCATATACCACAAAGGTGGCCGGGGTGACGGACCCAACAAATAGCACACGGATAAAAAATGCAATGAAGGGTTGTGCAAGATTGCAAAAACAGGGTGGGATGCAGCGGAGTTTGGGACCCACTCGTTCTGAACAGGGGCAGCCACTTCAGCATGGGCAGGAGGCCTGGGAGCGAAAGGCACAAAGAAAGTTGGGGGGGTTGAGGTAATCCACCTTGGGGGTAGTGACCTGGCCAAAACAAATAGGGGCGAATTGATGCGCAACATGTGCGAGTCATCAAGGGCTATAGCTCATTGCTGGTGGGAAACCGAAATTTCTGAGATATTTACACGCAGAGTCTGGTACGGGGCGCGCAGGATGCATGCCATTGAAACTACAAGGAAAAAGCTAAACAAGGCAGTGGAAAGTTATTGTAGGAGTACAGGGCCCCAGTTTATAAAGCATGGCTTATCACAGAACATTCCGGAGAGGCCCCAACAAGACGGCATACACCTATCCAGCAAAGGGATGGGACATTTTTCAGATAATATTTTTAGAGCCTTAGCAGCGCGAGGATGCAGTTAGGAGCGCGTTTTTGGGGGGACCTGAGCGGCCGAGGCGGCACCCACTCAGGCGTGGCGGCACGTGTCCAGGAACGGATGCCCCAAGGTAACTAAGACGAGCCGAGGAGAAGGCTGGGCATCTACAACCCCTGGACACGAAGTGCCCAAAAAGCGAGTTGGTGTTATTCTGTGTTTGTTATGATTATTATTTGGTGTTATTTTCTGTAGAAAATAAATAAGCCTACGGCCTATAATTTTTCCACAAACAAAAACCTGTCTGTACTATTCTTTCGGGGGAATAGGGTAATAGGAATAAGAGCGACCGGGTGCCCACACTACTCAGCCTATGCCCCAGGCCCCGTGCAGTACAAAGTACGGCACGATGGAGAGCCTGGGGGGTTAGGCGCAGGGTGGGGGAAACAGAACGGCGCGAAATACAAGGGGAGGGGCAGCCAAGCGGCGCCCCCACCCTCAGCATTGCTAGGGAAACCCCACACGATGGGGGAAAGGTGTGAGGAAAGCAACAGGGGGGCAGGAGGAAGTCCGGCCCCCCCCCAGAGGGACAACAAAGGGCCAGGGGGGTATAAGTACCCCAAGGAAATGTAGGATAGGCACAACCAGGCAAGGAGCTCACCTCACTCGGGTAAGCTCCCAGGGCCTGGAAAAGGGGAGAAGGAAACATTTTGCCACCCAACCCACCCAGCAGAAAAAAGGCAAGGAAAGGAGACAGAACAAGGAACTGGAACGCCGAGTACTTTCTTCGGTACACGGTAGAAGAAAGTCGTAGGCGGCGGCACGTGTCCAGGAACGGATGCCCCAGGGTAACTAAGACGAGCCGAGGAGAAGGCTGGGCATCTACAACCCCTGGACACGAAGTGCCCAAAAAGCGAGTTGGTGTTATTCTGTGTTTGTTATGATCATTATTTGGTGTTATTTTCTGTAGAAAATAAACAAGCCTAGGGCCTATAATTTTTCCACAAACAAAAACCTGTCTGTACTATTCTTTCGGGGGAATAGGGTAATAGGAATAAGAGCGACGGGGTGCCCACACTACTCAGCCTATTACTGTGCACACCACCGGCTGTATTCACACCACTGTTCGGCCCCATGGATCAGAGCACAGACTATGCTGTCCTCCTGCTGAATGAGGTCTCCAACACGACAACAGGGAGGATTTCTACTTTGTGCGAGGCCAAGTCCTGCCGCAGGGTACTTCTCTCCCCTTCGTCCTGGCTCCGCCTTCTAGGACGTGTTTTTCCTGTTGCTGCGAAATGGCGGCACGTTACAACCCCACAGAGCCTCCTCTCGGGACTTCACTGGCGGCGGGGGCTTCGGCTTCTGGTGGGGGCCTTGATCTCTGGGGGGCCCAGGCTCTTGTACAGGCCACGTGTCCCCCGCCACCCGCTAGACCGCTCCTGTAAGATAGCCTTTGTGAGTGTGCAGGCTATGCGCGGCCATCCCTCGGTCATATGCGCTCGTACCCCTTCGGCGGGGGAAGTACTGAATACACCGCTGCTTTTTTCCTCAGTCCGCCGCCGAAGCCAACAAGGGTAAGCCCCACGCTCTCAATGAAGTAGGGGCTGCGGGACAGGAGCCCGGTGCAAATGGGGGCTAGGGCACCCCACGCTATATATGTCCATTCCGGCGGCCTTCACGGCGTGGCTCTCTATTCAGCCGGGCCTGTCACAAGTCCAGGAGGTGCAGGCAGCAGCTCCTGAGCTGCATTTCGGTCCCTCTTGGGCACTGAAGCTTCACGCGCCTACGGAGCTGGTCGGGCAGGGTGACAGGCATTGAACTGCTCAATATCTCTTCGTCTTCTTCAAGGCTGGGGATGGAGCTGTGGGCTCAAACTGCCATCTTGCCCGCGCCCCCTAGTGGCCTCATCAACATAAAAAAGTCTTGATACAAAAAAACAGGAAAGCGGCATGTCAAGTGAAGGCGGGAGAAAGAATAGCCATGGGGATTCTGGAAAGAGCTCCATTTCCTAAGACCAAGGAAATAAGAACCTCTGACAAAACTGAAGGGGAACCAAACACTTTGGGGAGGCAGACAAAGCTTCCTCCACCAACTCAGAGGCGATCCCACGTCAAGGAATTTCCATAAAGGGATGATCCCTTACTTGCTGAACCTTTCCTTCAGGTCTTACCCAAGAGGAAAGTAGAGAAAAGGGGTGGGGGTGGCATTTTTCTTCCTGAAACCTGGGCTATCAAATAGGGGAGATGTTGGTCCTGACGGCTCTCTAGATCACAAATAATGGTGCCCAGAAGTCAAAAAGAAATAGTACTGGAAATCACCCATTCCCATTTAACAGGTGTTCATTTAGGAATGGCTAAAACTCAAGCACAGATACTGAGCCGATTCTATTGGCCGGGATATATGTTGATGCAAAAAAGTTTGAACTAACTTGCTCCTAATGTCAGATGACTAGTTTCCAGACACCCCCTCCAGCTCCACTACAAACTTTGCCAATCATTGATGTTCACTTTTCACGTATAGGCATGGACATAGTTCCGCCTCTTGGACCATCAAAACTATGATACGATACATAGATTTCGCAACCAGTTATCCCAAAGCATTTCTTTTATGCAGTAATATGAAAACAAATTCTCAAAAATTGTTATCGCGTACTTCTCGCGAGTTGGGTTTCCAAAGGAGATATTAACAGATCAAGGATCTACCTTTATGAGTAAACTAATGTCCTGGTGGGTAAGACTTATTGGTGGTAATTCACAGGAAATTACAATCGTAGTGATACAGATGTTGGAGAGCTGTAAAATTGAGTCCTAGCCTGAAAATCAGGATTAAGTTTGAAAGTAACCATCACTATACTGGTCAGCTGAATTTGTTTCAGGAAACGACTCAGAATTGCGCTCAAATTCACTGCAACTGCTTACCTGACCAATAGCAAAAGGAATTCATATGTCATCAGGGTATTGTCTTCTCCTGTTTTGGGTGGAAAAGTATATTTTTTCTTCTTTTTACTTTTGAACCTGGAGTGTATGAATATTTTATTTTGTTTTAAAATATATGGTTCTTAGTATGATATTATGTAAGATTTGGATATATGATGAAATCGTTGTAAAAGGTTAATGTTAATCATATACAACAATAAAAAAATAAAAAAAATAAAAAAAAGTAAACTAATGTCAAGCGGTAAAGGAAATTCTTTAGCTAAAAACACTGCGAACTTCCATCCATTACCCTCAGACTTATGGCTTAGTGGAACGTGTTAACAAGACTTTGAAACACATCTTAAAGCAACTAGTTGATGTGGATGGCAAAAACTGGGATGTTATGACAGCATTGGCCCTTTTTGCCATCTAAAAGACCGCACAATCCTCAAAAGAATTTTCCCCAGTTAAGCTCCTATATGTTAGAGAGCCACAAGAGGTCCTTGGCATGTTGCAGGAGACTTAGGAAGAACGGGAAAAAATCAGTCTTACCCCTTTGCCAAACAGCTCAATGGTTAAAGGAACACATGGCCACAGTCAGGATAATAGTTCAAGCTCACATGGAAAAAGCCCAAGCACACCAGAAAGGCTACCATGAAAGGATATTCTAAGATCCCTTTCCATTGGACAAAAGGTTCTGGTTCTCCTTCCTTCATCTGAGAACAAGATGTTGTCCAAATGGCATGGTCCCGATGAATTAATAGAACAAACCCGGACTTATGATTACAGTCTCACAGCCTGACCGTAAAATCAAGACTAGAGATATTTACCATGCAAATCTACTTAAAGAATGGAGAGAAAATCCTATTGAAAATACTACAGCAGTACTTTTATTATCCGTAAAATCCGTTAGAAATACCCTGATTCCTGCTGATCTGCCTCAAAACCGGAAAGAAGATCTAATGGACCTCCTAGAACAATTGCCTGATGTTTGTAGGACTGAGCTGGGCCAGGAAAAAGGGAATATTTCTTTTTATATGCACACCCCCAGGGAAAGTAGTCCATTTAAAAACTTACCAGATACCTAAAGCTTGAAAATAGATTATTACAGAGGAAGTGGAAAAGATGCTCTAGGCCGAAATCATCAAACCATCTCAAAGCCCTCAGTCCTCTACGATAGTACTCATTGTGAAGCCAAATCAACTGTGGAGGTGCTGCATTGATTTTAGAAAGGTAAACGCAGGTTCCCAATCAGACAGCTACAATATGCCTAGAATAGATGATCTGATTGATATATTGGGAACTGCAGTTTTCCTCTCCACAATTGACCTGACAAAAGAATACTCGCAAGTTCCTGTTAATCCGGAGGATAAGCATTTTTCTCTCCATTTCAATGTAAGGTATTATCCTTTGGATAACACGGGTCACTGGCAATCTTCCAAAGGTTAATGGACCAAGCCCTCCGGCCTTATGCGTCTTTCTGTGGAGCGTACATTCATGATATAATTATCCACAGTAAGTCCTGGGAAGAGCATTTACAACATCTGTACCTAGTCACCAGAGCGTTACGAAAAACTGGGCTCACAGCAAATGCAAAGAAATGTCACTTGTCAAAGTCAGCAGTCAAGTATCTTGAACTTTTTGTAGGCAATGGGCTAGTCCAGCCCCAAACTGAGAAAGTCAAAGCAGTTCATGTAACCCCCGGGACAAAGAAAGATCTAAGAGTCTTTTGGGGTTTTGCAGGATATTAGACATTTCATACCCAGATTCCTCTTATACGTCTTTTCTTACTGATAAAACTAAAAAATGCAGAACCACAAAAGATTAAAATGGAAAGAAGACCAATTGTGTTTTGAAATGCTTAAGCACATTCTGTGTAGTGAACCCATGTTGCAAGGGGAAGATTTCAATAGGGAATTCATTCTACAGACGGATGCTTCACACACTGGCTTAGGGGCAGTCCTTTCACAAGATCACGATAGCAATGAACACCCAATTCTTTTCATTAGTAGAAAATTGTTTCCAAAAGAGAAAAACTATGCCATGATTGAATTGGAGGCTCTGGCAATAAAGTGAGCAATAACCTATCTTAAATACTATCTCACAGGTTTGAAATTTAGGCTGATCACAGATCATGCTCCATTAACATGGACGAGCCTCTGCAAAGACACAAATGCACAAAATATGCCTTAGTTCGTAGATTTACCATCCTACTGTTTTACAGTGGAACACAGAAAAGGAAGAGAACAGGACAATGTGGACTTCCTTTCAAGTTTTCCAATAGGTGCTGAGAGAACCAGCAGCATCAGGGGAAGGGTATGTGATGAATCTAAGGGAGTCAACACTGATCCCCCAGCGGTAACCTCCTCCCATGTGGCCAGGGGATGGCAGCTGCTACCTGATCCTTACCCTGGGGGTGGCAACAGGATGGAGGATCACATGGGAGGAGACAGTCTCTGGGGAGATGTCATGGCTTCATTGGATGAGACATGGTATCCCCCATTTGCCCGTGAAGATGACCCGTTTACACCCAGTACCATCATGGCCTATTGCCATACGTCTACACCCTCTTTAGGGGAAACTAGAGAAACCCTTTCCCAAAGCTCTGTAGTTCAGGCTTCTACCCCTGGTCTAAAATGTGGAACAACCTTTTAAAGTTAAAATTATTCACCATATAGAAATGATGCATCATTTAGAACTGTTCTGTATAACTAATTGCAGTCCTTGCCGGTTTTTCTTCCTAATTTGGTGATTTCTGAGTGCAAACTTTTGCTTAGTTTACCTAGATGCTGCACCCTTAAGTGTATATTGCGGCTGCTGCAATATTTTATTCAATTTTTCTTTTTAGAAAACACTTATATGGAGTGCGCTTCTGGCAAAAACAATATCGTCACACCAACAAGATTACTTCTTGAGTAGTATTTATTTTTTGCATTAATGTCATGCACTTTCCTTCTTCATACATTGGTTCACATACTGATATTTATTTCCTCTCAACACGTGTTTCCCCACGTCTTGTGCACGTGGTTCATCAGGAAAGATACTAAATTCTTTGTTTTGTAGTCATATTTCTAATTTATTATTCCTTTTTCATTTTTATCTCTCTCATTTATGGAAGTATTTTTTGGCAGGTTTCTCAGGTTGCGCTTTGGCATCCTTTCCTCAGCATCCAGCTCAGCCCTTGCTGATCTTACAAGTGATCTACATCACACGACAACAATGGACTCCTTTAACCACAATCCCCCAAATACTGGGACGAGGAAGAGGGAAAGAGCAATGCAGAACAAAAGGAGCCTCAAGCTCGTTGAGCGTTCTAGTTGTTTTCAAAGTGCACCTCTATGCAGGAGATTTGAAGACTGAAGACCAAGTCATGGCGACTGATGCCGTTTGGAAGAAGACGTGTCATTCATTCGCTAAACTTGTGAAACCTGGAAACACATACCGGTGTGGTGGAGCTGAGCGGCTCACTAGCAGGGGAGAAAAGAAACATTGCTGGTCGCGCTGCAGACACAGCAGGAGGCAGTGGAAAACTCCTGGGTGTGCAGCAACCACATAAGGCAGCGTTTTACCTATCGGGACCTGGATCGAGACAGATGTGCTGAGGCGAGGCTGCGGGAGACACCGCAGCGAAGCTAGAGCAGTTCAGAGACGAAAGCAAGCAGTACACATTTGCCACTTAGACACGAACGTGGCCGAGAACACCATCAAGAGCCGGTGAGCCAACCCAAACCCAGTGGGAACACCAGGGAGTTCCGGTGACCGTGCCAAATACGAACTGTATTGAAGCCACAGAAGGAGAGACAGTAAAGAGACTGAATGAGAAACAAGAAAGTATATTGTGAATAAGGCCCCTACCAAGATATTATTGTATGGAATACAAACATTTGGGGAATCCATATTGAATGATGTACCAAGGAGATATACTATACCAAAGAGGGTATGTACATCTGTGGAAGTAAAAGAGGAACAAGGTGTAATAATAGGAAGTCCTGTCAGTTTCAGAGGTCAGAGATGCCTATGTGACAGCTGCAGTGAAAGATACGTTTCTGCAGTGCAGGGGCTGAATTTAATATATGCACCCCTGTACCAAAATTATAATGATCATAAGTAGCTTATGATGGTGACAGGTTAAACTCTAAATATGAATGAGGTATGCCTAAGTTAAGGCATGGTGCATGGCACTACTCACGATCACTGCAGCTACATCCAAATTGATATCACACATGTGTCAGATTCTTTGAGCAAGCTCAGATGTGGAAGGTAATGTGCATTCTGGTCAGACAGTCTGGCCCTGCCAACTAACAGGACAGGAACCTGAATGGCCAAGGTTCTTCTATGATCGCTTTGTGAAGATAGGTAATGCCCTCTGACAGAGACATCCACTCTATAGGAGGCAGTCCTTGGCCCAGGCATCAAAAGAGCACACCCATTCAAAGGGAGCAGTCTAACGCCAGGGTGCTTCATTTGCAAAAGCCTTCGATCCTAGTGAGAAGGGAAAGGGCAGGGTTAGTGTAGGAAGAGGAGTTCTGTACAGTGGAAGACGTCCACGTTCTTCTTTCTCTACCTCTCTCTCCTTCCTGTCCCCTTCACTTCTTCTAGAGCAAAGCACTTTGGGTATGTCAGAAGGTCCACTTCTTTCTAGTGCAGGGATTGGACCTCTAAAGCTTTAGTCCAAACACCTATGGGATTTTGCCTTTAAAGAAGGGATCTCCCACAACTTCTTCACATCACCTTTTGGACTCCAACCTGGAAGACGATTTCATTGGAACTCTTTGGGAGAGATGCCTTTTCAGAGCCCTCCTCCAGTGAGGTGAAGACTGAGTGTCCAAGGCAGAGCCAAGCTCTGTTGCCTACCCATCCCCAGGGCACATTGGGCGGGGGGGGGCCTCTCTGCCAACTACATTGCTGCCAGGACCTCAACTCCGTTAAGGACCCCTTTAAGGTGTGCACAGGCCTCCCTTTCTAAGAGCCAGGGAACAAGGACTGACCTTTTCCCTGAGATGGACTCACAGTATTGTGAAAAACCTGGGGGTTCTCTCACAGTTAATTCCCAGGGATCCTTTAACCAGGTGGCCAGGGAAGGGTCATTGCTCTTGGATACCAACCATGGGGGCAGACAAGCAAGGGAGGATCACCTGAATGAGGGATCCTTGTGGAGTGCACGTGGGGGACCCTTAGGTGACACGAAGTATTCCGCTTCGTAAGGAAAAGGGGACAAGGCTTGGTCGGAAACTTTCGTGGGATATTCCAATCCCAGCCCTTAGAACCTGATCCTAAAAATAAAAAAGGACGACTAAGAAACTCCAGGTAAAGTCAGAGAAACATTTGGTTCCAAGATCAATCCGAATGTATCCTCCCCTCCCTCAGCCTCTCCAAATTGTTGTAGAAACCCATCACTCAATTCTCTAATATTTCCAACCAAGACTAAAAAAAGGTAAAAGAGATCACATTCTCATACCCTTATCCCTCCCACCATCGTTATAAGGAGGGGACTAGCTGAGAGAAATCAAATAGATCATCAGTTCGCACACAGCGATTTGCCCATCTCCCCTCCCCCATTTCCAACACCCCCCTACCTGACATTCCCTCAGTCTCTATGGCATATTGTGTGCCCGGCGTCCATTTTCCCTGTACTCTCCTTGTTCAAAACATCACAGCACCATCAGAACGCAGAAAATCATCCAGAGGCAGCCTACTATTTTTATGAATTACCTGTTAACAAGATAAGGCAAAGTCAGGCACTGAAGAAAATATCAAGGCACCTGAAGCCTGTTAAACTCCTCAGGTGTATAAAAGAAGTAGTCGTGTGAGACAAGATGAAAAAGCTGGAACCGGAAGCAGAGACCGAGCGAGCAGGCAGCGGGAAGGGCATGAGCAAACAGAGTTCTAATGTCAGAGAATGGTGCACCAAGATGCTGAGGGCCCGTGGCTGGAGTGGGCTAGAGAAAGCGTGGTGATGGAGCCGTGTCTCCAATGAGCCAGAAGGGGAGTGTGTGAAGAGCTGATCTCTAAGGAGCAGTCCTTGAAAGATGCTTGTTTGCCTGGGCTAGCAAGGCCGCCTAGGAGTGTCAGAGGCGTGAGTGAGGAGTCCCTGACCTCGACACGATGAGACCACAACAGCTACGCTGATCACAACCAGTGAGTTCAAAGGCAGAAGAGAGCCCGGTTGGTGAAAGACGCAAAGCGCGAGAGATCATTTGTAGCAAGGGAAGGACTAGCGTAGGAGCAAAAGACGCACTGAAGAGAAAGCTTCATTTGTCCATTGTGAATTGTAATGTCCAAACTACGGAATGAAAGTGAAGGAAACAAAGTAACAGAGTGGTCATGTGTATGTTTAAACGTTGTCAAAAGACTCTGTTAAAGTGAAACGTATTCTCCAAAAGTACAGGGGAACTATGCGAAACCCAAAGTAGGAACTAACGGAAAGCATGAGAGGGGTATTGCGCGAGACAGGAAGATCGAGCTGAAACCCTGTGACAACAAGAAAGCAAATAATTTAAAGAGTGCCTGGGGCACAACCCTGTTGATGAACTGTGATAAAAGTGTTGAAAAGTGCCGGGGGCACGATACAAGAAAGGCCAAGTTGTCGCAGTGGTCATGCATAGAGCTAACTAAACTGTGCACATTCTAAAGTCTCCGATATGAAGAATTCGCAAAGTGTTAAAGTTGTGCAATTGTTGGGGAAGGGAACCCCTTTTGAATCAAGAGCAAGAGAATCTTGTGCAAAGCCTACAAAGTGAAATTTGTGAAACTGTGGTCCAAGATGGAATTGTGGTCCAATATGGAAAGCATTGGAGATGTGTGTGTTATAAAAGTATGAACTTTGTGAAAGTCGGGGAAAGGAAACCCAGTGGAAAGTGAAACCCGTTTTGTAAACTGAACTTTGTGAGGGGAAAAGGAAACTCTGTGAAAAGGGAAGCCTTTTATGAGATAACTGAACTTTGTGAGATTAAGAATATTTGACCAGGGGGAGGCTTGGTCTGGGAAAGGGAACCTAGAAAAGCCTTTACGAAAGGATGACTCCTCTTGAATTTTGCAGTACTTTGGTGAGCCCAAGTCGTTCAAGCTTGGGGAAGGAGCTGTCGGACAGCTCCAATATCATTTGATGAACATTGAGAAGAAAGCTATAGAACACCTGCAGTGCTATCCTGATCATTTTTGCTACACCCTTTTTTGTTGTTGACCAAATCCCTACACAGTATCTTTCTAGACAGTGAGGGCAGATATAGGTTAGACACAGACATTCTGTAGATTTTGACTGACAGACTTTGGACTATTGTTATTTTTCTTTTATGGTTGAGACTACTCCCATATAAAATAGGGCAAGTTAGGCATTCATCCCAACGCCTTATCTTAAATAAAGGTTTTCGAAACTGATTCCTTGTGTCTGTCTATCTCTCATCACCAGGCCAATCTCACGGTATCCAAAGAGCCCAGAATCCTCTGCTTCCTCGCATCAAACTGTCAAGCTGTTGCTGAGCAGGGTTCACTGCATTTGATCTAGCAGGACCCTCTTGTGCTGCCTTCGGAACCCACCAAACCTTTTGACTTAGAATAGCTTGTTCGAACCAGTTTTCCACTGCACCGCACTAGCTGAGCATGTTGTTGCCTCGGCTTGAACTACAAGCTCCTTTGTTGCATCTGCCGCCACTGAAAAAACAGCGTGTTCTGACAGCATCTTTGCTGCTGATCGTCATCACCAGTCGAACCGACCCTGATGGATCTTTGAGCCCGACCATAGAACACTGTATCGTATCACTGAAACCGAACCTGCACATCCAATTCCCAGCATCTTCGCCGTCTACTCTACTATCGAACCGGCCATGGTTGCTTTCAAGATATGCATCCCCGTGAGCGATTCATCGAACACGTCTGGCTGACCAGCGAATCCAGTCACCAGCTTCTTCGAACAGACCATCAAACCGACTCTGGTGGCCCTCACGACCCGCTCGTCTCCCAGCATCGCAATTGAACTGAAATTAGCTACGTTTGACCCCTGCTCGACACTGCGACTGCTACACTTGAACAGCCTCAAACTGCGTGAATATCACTGAACAACCTGGTTTACCGTATTTGAACTGCCAAGAAAGTACTACTGACCCATAACTTCCCCCTTGGTCAATTTTGGGCCTGAGGGACTGATTAGGTCACCTGTGCACCTTTTTCCCTAAGACATATACTTTTACAAAGAACATTGTAGTAGCTTAAATTGCCTTCTCAACCGTTTCTCACCCAGAGTGTCGCATTATCCCTATTCGTGCATCTCCTCTGTCCTTTCCACCGGGGTGGGTTTTTGTACAGTTTTTCTATTTAGTTTTCTTGCAGATGGAGTGTTTAATTAAAGTATGTATATATTACATAGAACCTGGATCGGACATTCCCTTTATTTTGAACTGTGATACTTTGCTGCTTGGGTCACTACTGAAGTAAATTCAGACCACTCTAAGAGTATGGCCTTCCCTTGGTCCACGTTACCACAAAAAGTCAAGGAGGTTTATCTCTTGAATGTGCCCGTTTTACCTTTATGACGGTGTTGACTCTTGGTTTGTAGAAGTGTGAGGGCAGAGTGGGCACTTGAGCCTCTACTCAACCTTGTACTCCTGCAAGACAGAAGTCAATTTGCCATACTCACCCACCGGATCCCCATTAGTAGGCTAGCAGACCTTGCCACTCCTTCCCCTCTCGTTACTGCTTTCCACTGTCTCCTCCGTACCTCTTGATCTATTCTCAATGTCACACTACACAGGTCCTGTCTTCCATATCCTGTCCCCTGCCTCTCACTAGCACCTCGGCACCTGTGCCATGGAAATGGAAGAGGGGCTCTGCTCCAGACCTGGGTTTCCATTTGCATGGCGCCCAGGTTTCAAGTTTTTCATATAAACAGAATTCTCACGCCAGGTGCTTACCATGGAGTGTATTTTCCATCTGTTACCTCAATGTTAGCACCAATGCGCATTTCCCTCTGTGCCAATAGCCATAATACCCTGATCCTCAGGCAAAACTGGTGGTTCCAGCTTGCGTTAAAGGCAAGAGCAAAACCTAGGCTGTGGGCCATTACCACCAGCTACTGCCCTGCATACATGGACTAAACAGAACACTTTCCCCTCTCTTTCGCTCACAGTGAGCCCCATTCCTAGGGCAACTTCTAGACAATATAGCACAGTGGATGAAGCTGCAAAAGAATTCATTGCTGACACATTTATTTTTTTATTATTTTGCATTCTACTGAAAATTTAACTCGAGCATAAAAGTCTAATTTTCTATTTACTGAAAATCCTTTCAAACTATAAGAAACAGCAATTGTAACCAAGACCGTAAGCGCAACCCACAAATTTGGAAACATAAAATATTTATTTGTATGGTGAATGCGTGCCAACACAGAATATATTTTCACAGTCCACAAGCGATACTTTTTCACTTTGCCAATGCCACATGTGAAGAATCTGCACTAATCGTCTCTTCTCCCCAGATGGGAACCAATCCCTTTAAGGATAGGCAGGTGAGCCCACTAAGCAAGACCTTCCCTAGGGGTTTGGGAAAGTGGGGCCTCACTGGGAGTGACTCCTCTCTAGGGGACAAGGACTCCCATTCGTATGAGCAACTTCCTATCAAGAATACATTGGGCCTCATTATATGTGTGCCGGTCCAGTAACAACGGTGCTGGTAAGCCTACCAGCACCGTTGTTACCGGACCGGCACACTACGAGTGTGTGGGCGGGTGCCGTCCCACATGCCAGGGTCTGACCTGGCGGGCAGAATGGCACCCGCTCGCAGACTTACACGGAAGCACCGGCACTGTTCGACACAGTGCCGGTGCGCCCGTGCTCCCCATTCCCATTGAGTCCTATGAGACTCAAATGGGAATTTACATTTTTTGGCGCCCGACTTCACCAAACGCCGGGCTGTAATGCCCAGGGGTTTCCGTGAAGTCAGGCGCCTGAAAAATGTTCGAGTCTGGCGGCAGCCTGCCGGTTTTACCGGCACGGCTACTGCCGGGCTTAGAATGAGGCCCATTGTCTGCATACATGGGAATCGACAAGACGGATGACACTTCCGTTTTGGATTCAACAAAGAGTGATATTACTTCAATTTCTTTAGCTTCATGAAATAATAGATTCCCCCTGAGCTCAACAGTCAAAGAGGAACGACATATTCCTTTTGTGGAGGCAAACATAAGAAGGCAAGGTACCTTGAGTGGAGGAGAAAGAAACCTATGCAGAGGTGTGCCTCTGATGGGAAGTTGTCCTGGAGGGGCAGAGCCAAACTAGTACGCAGAACCAGCAGTAGCATGGAGAGTGAGCTGATCACAAGGGATATGCCGAAGGCTGGCATCCTCAGAGGCAAAGGAGCGGAAGCCGTGAACGAGATAAGGACGGTAGAAGGACCGTCTCGTCTGGTGGCGCAACCACACCGAAGTCGTGATGGGCCTATAGCCTCTTAACCGACGCCAAGACCAGACCGCAGTGGATAGATCGTATCACCGACTGCCGAGCTAGGCAGAGAAAGGGAAGCAAACGCTCCCCAGAAGGTAACGGCAGGAAGGGGGGAAAACGCTTGTGTCCCGAGTGCCGGAGAAGCCAAGAGGGTTACAGGAGTCTGAAAAACCTGAACGCTGTACACAGGCAGACTCCCAATCGAGACCCAGCTAAATTGAGCGTATCAGAGGGCCTGAGGGCTTTGGAAAGCCCTAAAAAACAAGTCACATTGATATGCAAGGCTGGGAAAGCCAAAAGGGTTACAGGATCAGGGAAACCTGAACACTGGATATGGGCAGACACACGAAAGAAACCCTGCTGAAGTAGGGGAGTCCTAGAAAACCAAGCAATATTAGTATAAGAGGCTAAGGAAACCAAAAGGGTTACAGGAGCCCGAGAAATCAGAACATTGGACACGGACAGACGCCCAAGAGAGACTCTATCGAGCTAAACTCATCAGAGGACCAGAGGGCCTTGGGGAGCCCTAGAAAGACAAATAACATTGAAAAGGACTGGGAACAAAGAGGACCTGGAGGGTTGCACTGGTCAAAGTCAAACCAAGAGTAAATCCAAACGACAAGGCCTAAAGGGGATGATTTGCACAAAGAAATTCCTTTTTCTCTATAAAGAACGGAGAGTATTGGATGCATGTGTAGACTTAAGAATTGTCATTCAGAATATGAAAAAGAGGATGGAAAACTGCATTGTGAAATAATTATGAACTTTAACCAATTGATTAACATTATGTGGGAGGAATCCAAGTAGTTTGCCCAGAAAAGCCGAGATAAAAGGCTACTGATATGGTCTACTTTTTGTTATGTTTTTCTAAAGTGGTAGGGCCAGAAAACAAGTAGGTTTTTGGACAGAGGACTAATTTGTTTTGAACATTTGATGAGCCTCTTAGTTTCGTTTATTAGGTAGTGAATTACCCTCATAGTAATAGGGTTAGATTACCATTTTCTTATTATTTAAATAAATATCCTGGAACTCACTAGTCCGACTCCTTCTGGTTCGCCACACACATAGTTTAGTTAGCAACGAGTGAAGTTTTTTAATAGCGTACACTGTGAATGGAATAATTTCTAGAGGCTCTCAATTTTGTCAGACAAGGCACAATGAGAATAAATTATTGCCTAGGATCATAGACTTTGGTTACATGGTGAAGCTGGGATTTGATTCCAATCTGGAATTTAGGAACTCAAACCACATATCTAACCAGCTCTGGTTGGTACTGCTAAGTCATAATGTTTGGCTTCCCAGGGCCAAAAAATATTTTCCTTTGTAGGGACTACTTTAAAAGTACATAAATCAAATAAGAAACCAACATGACAAAATATAAAGTCTTATGGAAATGTGATAAGCAAAAGGAGTACGACTGTAGGGTAATTTTCTTCATCTGTAAATGAAAGGCAGTAGGCAGGCCAGGCATCAGTACCTGGAAGAGTGGCAAAGTTGGGGCATGGGGCAGGTAGGTAGGTGCCCACTGATCTTTTGAGCAAGGTATCAGAGAAGCTGCAGTCATAAGGCTCCTTTATGTAGGCTGCCATGGTGCTGAGATTTCCATAGGGTCTTAAAGGTTCTCGGGAGGTAGCTTCACATCGCAAGGGGGGGAGCAGCCATATGGTGTGAGGTGGCGGTGTAACGTCACTTTTTGCTATGTGTCAGAAAATCCTATCCTGCTGACTGAGCATGCGTGTGCATGCTCAGTCATTACTTAAAGGATAGGATATTTTGACACCAGGAATGTGGTGTGCCTGTCTTTATGGGATCCCAGGGGTGCAATACAGTTAACTTCATGAGAGCCAGGCTCTCTCAAATAACAGAACATGGTGAAGCCGTGTCACTAGCAACTCCAAAACTGACATAAAAAGCACGAACCCAGCGGACATAGGAACCTGAACGCAGCGGACACTTTGTTTTATAGGCTCACAGGATTCTAGTAAGCATTAAATGTTCAAAACATATTAAAGAATCCATCAAAAATGTATACTCGCGCTCTGAAACACCTGTGTACGAGCGCGATACAAATAAAATATCATAATGCACTTAGTTCACATACACGTACATATTTGGGGACCTGCACTGGCAGCAGCTCCAGGGAGAGCCCCCCTATCACACAGGCTGAGCCCAGCAGTAGCTCCAGCCCTTCCAGCTCTAGTGATAGCATTGAGCCCAGCAGTAGCCCCAGCCCTTCCAGCTCTAGTGATGCATTGAGTCCAGCAGTAGCCCCAGCACCCCCAGCTCTAGTGATGCATTGGGTGATAGCATTGAGCATAGCAGTAGCCCCAGCCCTTCCAGCTCTAGTGATAGCATTGAGCACAGCAGTAGCCCCAGCCCTTCCAGCTCTAGTGATAGCATTGAGCCCAGCAGTAGCCCCAGCGCTTCCAGCTCTAGTGATAGCATTGAGCCCAACAGTAGCCCCAGCCCCCCAGCTCTAGTGAGGCATTGAGCACAGCAGTAGCACCAGCCCCCCCAGCTCTAGTGATAGCATTGAGCCCAGCAGTAGCACCAGCCCCCCCCCCCAGCTCTAGTAATAACATTGAGCTCAGCAGTAGCCCCAGTCCCCCCAGCTCTAGTGATAGCATTGAACCCAGCAGTAGCCCCAGCCCTTCCAGCTCTAGTGATAGCATTGAGCCCAGCAGTAGCCCCAGCCCTTCCAGCTCTAGTGATAGCATTGAGCCCAGCAGTAGCCCCAGCCCTTCCAGCTCTAGTGATAGCATTGAACCCAGCAGTAGCCCCAGCCCTTCCAGCTCTAGTGATAGCATTGAGCCCAGCAGTAGCCCCAGCCCCCCCAGCTCTAGTGATAGCATTGAACCCAGCAGTAGCCCCAGCCCTTCCAGCTCTAGTGAGGCATTGAGCACAGCAGTAGCCCCAGCCCCCCCAGCTCTAGTGATAGCATTGAGCCCAGCAGTAGCCCCAGCCCCCCCACCTCTAGTGATAGCATTGAGCCCAGCAGTAGCCCCAGCCCCCCCAGCTGTAGTGATAGCATTGAGCACAGCAGTAGCCCCAGCCCTTCCAGCTCTAGTGATAGCATTGAGCCCAGCAGTAGCCCCAGCCCTTCCAGCTCTAGTGATAGCATTGAGCCCAGCAGTAGCCCTAGCCCCCCAGCTCTAGTGATGCATTGAGCACAGCAGTAGCCCCAGCCCCCAGCTCTAGTGATAGCATTGAGCCAATCAGTAGCCCCAGCACCCCCAGCTATAGTGATAGCATTGAGCACAGCAGTAGCTCCAGCCCCCCCAGCTCTAGTGATAGCATTGAACCCAACAATAGCCCCAGCACCCCAGCTCTAGTGATAGCATTGAGCCCAGCAGTAGCCCCAGCCCTTCCAGCTCTAGTGATAGCATTGAGCACAGCAGTAGCCCCAGCCCATCCAGCTCTAGTGATAGCATTGAGCACAGCAGTAGCCCCAGCCCCCCCAGCTCTAGTGATGCATTGAGCACAGCAGTAGCCCCAGCCCCCCCAGCTCTAGTGATAGCATTGAACCCAGCAATAGCCCCAGCCACCCCAGCTCTAGTGATAGCATTAAGCCCAGCAGTAGCCCCAGCCCTTCCAGCTCTAGTGGTAGCATTGAGCACAGCAGTAGCTCCAGCCCCCCCCCCCCAGCTCTAGTGATAGCATCGAACCCAGCAATAGCCCTAGCCCCCCCAGCTCTAGTGATAGCATTGAGCCCAGCAGTAGCCCCAGCCCTTCCAGCTCTAGTGATAGCATTGAGCACAGCAGTAGCCCCAGTCCCCAGCTCTAGTGATAGCAATGAGCACAGCAGTAGCCCCAGCCCCCAGCTCTAGTGATAGCATTGAGCACAGCAGTAGACCCAGCCCTTCCAGCTCTAGTGTTTGCATTGAGCCCAGCAGTAGCCCCAGCCCCCCCAGCTCTAGTGATAGCATTGAGCCCAGCAGTAGCCCCAGCCCCCCCATCTCTAGTGATAGCATTAAGCACAGACAGCAGTAGCCCCAGCCCACCCCAGCTCCAGTGATGAATTGAGCCCAGCAGTAGCCCCAGCCCCCCAGCTCTAGTTATAGCACTGAGCCCAGCAGTAGCACCCCCAGCTCTAGTTATAGCATTGAGCCCAGCAGTAGCCCCAGCCCTTCCAGCTCTAGTGATAGCATTGAGCCCAGCAGTAGCCCCAGCCCTTCCAGCTCTAGTGATGCATTGAGCCCAGCAGTAGCCCCAGCCCCCCCCAGCTCCAGTGATCGCATTGAGCCCAGCAGTAGCCCAGCCCTTCCAGCTCTAGTGATAGCATTGAGCCCAGCAGTAACCCCAGCCCTTCCAGCTCTAGTGATAGCATTGAGCCCAGCAGTAGCCCCAGCCCCCCCATCTCTAGTGATGCATTGAGCACAGCAGTAACCCCAGCCCCCTAGCTCTAGTGATAGCATTGAGCACAGAAGTAGCCCCAGCCCCCCAGCTCCAGTGATAGCATCGAGCACAGCAGTAGCCCCAGCCCCCCCAGCTCTAGTGATAGCATTGAGCACAGCAGTAGCCCCAGCCCCCCAGCTCTATTGATGCATTGAGCCCAGCAGTAGCCCCAGCCCTTCCAGCTCTAGTGATAGCATTGAGCCCAGCAGTAGCCCGAGCCCTCCCAGCTCTAGTGATCCCATTGAGCTGAAGCCTGGGTACACTACACAGTGGGGACCTGCACTGGCAGCAGCTCCAGGGAGAGCCCGCCTATCACACTATCACATGCTTAAAGGATAGGATTTATTGACAGCAGGAATGCAGTGTGCCTGTATGTGTGGGGTGCCAGGGGTGCAATTTCTGTAACTTGATGTGAGCCAGGCTCACTAAAATAACAGAACACAGTGAAACCATGTTAAGAGAGACTCAAACCAAATGGCCTCACACTGCCCTGTGAAGGCGTGGGGTGGAGAGTGCTGATGCCTTGCTTTCCCCTGGAAGCAGCGCTTAGAGGACATGGCCACCCTAATAATCATGCCCACCCTACCCTAGCATCTTCCAGCACCCCACCTAAACACATATCATGCACCTCAGCACAGAACACCACCCACCATAGTTTGCTCCATCTCTACAGCCCACAGCCTCAGGCTCACCTCACAACAGCTCACGCCACCCAACCTCCCCACACCACCCACATAACCCACCCACGCTACCTCAGCCCACTTCCTCACCACCTCAACAACATCACCCCAGACACCCTTAACCCACCACCTTGTCCACTCCATCCACTCACCAAAGCTAAACTCTCTTAAACAATGAAAGTGGCAGAGAGAGGACCCTACAGGGTGCGGCGCATGGATGATGAGTTTAGGTGTTTGCTAATGGGCTGTGGCTGAGAGTGGTAGCGGGAACCTGCCAAATTACCCACAGAGTGAAAGATGAGGGAAGACTGGGTTTGCTCTCACACTGCGCACACAATATCAAATAGAAAGCACAATTTGCTGATTATATTAAGTGATTTTAATCAACAGCGTTGCAGCCTGACAAGTGTTTCGAGCTTCATGCTCTTCTACTGAGGCTTAATCTTGGTTAATCTGCAAATCCTGTGCAGGTATTGAACCTTAATTAGAAATGAAAAGTAATACGTGGGCTCCCAATAATTTGCAGTTGCACGGAAAACGTTTTAGTAAAATAGAGCAATGCAGCACGTCCGCTGCTCAATGAAGTGAATATACTTAATATAATCAGCAAATTGTGCTTTCTATTTGATATTGTGTGCGCAGTGTGAGAGCAAACCCAGTCTTCGCTAAACTCTCTTACCTCATCCCACACACCCTTACCGCACCACTTTACCCAACATGCACAGACCCTAACTCACCACAGCTCATACGCTCACCCTACCGCCCACCCTTTCATCCTACCTCACTGCAGCAGTCCAAATGGCTGTGAAACCTAACAGCAACCCCTGTACTCACCCACTCTAGCATGCCCTGGCCTGCCACTCATTAACCCAGCCGAGCCCCACCCAGAATCCCAGACTTTCACTAGCCCTTCAAACACCAACCAACCCTTGTTTACCCCAGCTCACCTACTTCACCCTAGCACCCCATCTTAGATCGTCTCGTCACCATACCTACTCCCGAAACACACCTAGCCTAGTTTATCTAAGCACTGAAACCCACTCACTTTAGATCACCCCAATAGTGAATCCCAACCATCCGAACACACCCCAGTCCTATATGTTATGTTACTTGGCATTTATATAGCGCTCTATATATCGTTGGTATGACCTTAAAGCGCAGGTAGGTTGAACGCCCTCGGGAACCGTAGTTCTGGTCAACAACTTACCTGCCTCAGCTTTGCCCTTCCTCCATCCATGTACCCCCTAGCACATGCCAGCCTAAAGCTCACCACACCCAACCCCACCCCACTTCACTTCATCACCCAGCCTGTCCCAACGACCTAACCTCACCCGAAACCCTCACCCAGAAATCTCAGACCGCCCACAATCACCCCACTAATACACCTAATTCCACCCAACCACCGCCTCTCCTCAACCAAACCAACCCCCCACTACCTCACATCACCCCATCTACAGCACCCACCCAACCATGTCACCTGCTCACCCAACCTCATCACATTAGCTCGCCTCATCCAACATAATATCACCCCACCACCTCACTGACCCCAGGACCCCTCCCACCTATGCTAACAATAGCACATACACTTGAGGACCCTAGTTTACCCTAGCACAATACCCACCTACCCTAGCTCATCCAGGCACAACAACCCATTTTTCATGACTAGCCCCAGAACACCATAGCTCACCCCAACACCCCACTCACACAGGTAAGGTCACCTCAAACAGACACACCACCCACCCAACCCAGTGTGCCCCAGCAACCCACCCAGAGCTCACCCCAGGAGTCCACCCACGCAAGCATCTCAATAGCTCACCCACACTTGCTACCCCAGGATCACACCTAACCCTCTACCCACCCTTCCTCACCTAGAATCCCCGCTGCTGGTTGCAGCATCACACTAGCACACACACCCTAAGAACCGACCCAAGCTCACTCCCATATCCTAGCCCACCGCATACACTATGACTCCCTGATCACTCCCAGCCCGGCTACATCACTGCAACACATGCGGCTCACCCCAGCACCCCAACCACCCTTGCGCACCTTAGCAAACCCTAGCTCACCCCAGCAAACCTACCTCACCCCAGCACAACCTACCACACCCAGGAACCCTAGCTCAGCCAAGCATTCACCCCAATGCAAATGCAATAAAAACAAGCACAACTCATTCAACATAGCTCCTCCCAGCAGCCCACCTATCCAACCACTGCCAAAGCACCCCAGAAAACATGAGTTCACCCCAGCGCCCCATTCTCCCCAGTCACACAACCTCCCCGACACCTCACCCGACCTCACACACCCCACTAAACTTCAACAAACCACTTTGCCTCATCCTACACAAGCTTACCCAACAACGTCACCCCGCCCTAGCTCCCCAGCATAACACCTACCCACCCTAGCTCTCCGCAGCACACCATCCATCTACCCTAACTAATCCCCGCACAATACATATCCACCCTAGCTCCCTCCAGTACATAAACCTCTCGGCCTAGCTTGCCCTGGCACAATACTTATTGTAGCTCACCCAGAGCCCCATAAACTGCCTCAGTAAACCAATCCACACACCAATCCCAGCTTGCATCAGTACACTCCCGACCTTTCCTCTCTCCAGCTCACCACCCACCCACCCTAGCTCACAACATAGCTCACCACAAAAAAACATTCCACTCACCCTAACTCTTACTAGCATACAATCTACCCGCCCTAGATGACCTGTGCAGTACAATCACCCTCCTCTAGCTCTTAGCAACACCCCCTGCACCCTAGATCACTTCAGCACAAGATCACTATAGCACCCAATCTGTCAACTCAAGCTCACCAAAGTATCCCATTATCCAAGCATCCTATCCACCATAAATTCCAACAACACTGCGCACATTTTAACTCATCTCAGCCCCTAGCCACTCACTCTAGCTCACCACAACACAGCACCCACCTACCTAGCTCATCAGGTACAACATCCACCGACCGTAGCTCACACCAGCAAAACGCCCCAGCCTAGCATGACACAGACTAGCACGCCGATCCTACTTCACCCCAGCAAACCATCCATTCTAGTTCACCCTAGCCCCACACCCACAAGAGCTATTCCCACCAACCCCACCCTAATTCACCTCATCATCCCAGTGGACCTAAGCTCATACCAGCACCCTGCCCACTTAACCTAGCCACCCAGCATCTGAATAAGTTTACATAGCTTATCACAGCACATCACCAACCCACCCTAGGACACTAGAGCAAATAACAACGTCAATGTGGCTCATCCAAGCACCCCACTGTAACTCAGCACAGCACCCACCCAGCCTAGCTCACGCCAGTAGCCCAAACACCCACATAAGCTCACCCGAACTGTATAGCCAAGCAGCCAATTATATCCCAGTACAGGCTCCTCTCAAGACATCAACCCCACCCTAGAATGCATCTTCTTGATGCCCGCCCACTGCATCAACTGAGCAAACCCTAGTTCACACAAGCATCCTCTAGCTCACACACGCATCCCACAGCTCCCAGGCCCACCGGCACCCCAATAACAAACAAAAACAACACCCGCGACCAGGCCCGCTTTCCTCCCCAGCTCGCCACAACCCTCCCAGCTCCCCTTCCTGGATCCCAGCCCTCCCGCCTCACATCCCGCCCCCGAGCCCTGATTGGAGCTTTGCTCCATGTGTTTCAGGTCCATCGACCTACGTGAGCCACGCAGCTCATTCCCCTGCTGCAGCCCAGGTAAGGCTGCCCACAGCTCCCAGGCCCACCGGCACCCCAATAACAAAACAAAATACACCTGCGACCAGTCCCGCTCCCTCCCCAGCCTGCCACAACCCTCCCAGCTCACCTTCCTGGATCGCAGCCCTCCCGCCTCCCATCCCGCCCCCAAGCCCTGATTGGAGCTCTGCTCCGTGTGACATCTAGATTTGGTCCAGAAGCACGGCGAGTGTCACACACTCATTCAACCGTCCCTCAGCAATATCTGTGTTGGCCCCGAGGCCCCATCCTAACCCGCAGTAGTCCTTCCCCACCCGCACCCTCTTCCTGCTTTTCCCTTCTGTCTTGCCTCCCGACCCACCCTAGAGGCAGGTAAGTGCGGCCGCTTCCAGAGAGCCCCCTGGGCCCATAACATTTACTTTCTGTGCCCATTCCAGCACCCCAGCGCCGTTGCTGCCCACTGCCCCTCTCCCCTGCCCCCTGCCTCCTTCACTGGGAAGCCTTTTTCACTGGTCTTCCCAGTGCAGCCCTCTGCCCGGCAGCCCCTGCGGCTAAAGGCCCCAAGGCCAAGGGCGGCCCCAACAGAGGAGGCTCCAGGAAGTGTCGGCAGGAGTCCACAGGGGAAGCCAGGTGCCAGCCGTCAACCATCAACTACAAGGACCAGTAAGGTAGGAGTGGCCTGGGTTAGGAGTAGATCAACCACTCTACCCTATAATCCTAGCCACTTAACAAACCGATATAAAACTGTTCCAAAATGTATCAGAGTTTCTGTTCCCCAATTGTATTATAAAATAATCAGATTGCATTGATAGGCCTCTCTCCCACTATACAGGTCTCCAAAATTTGGCAGGGTTTCTGTTCCCAGATTTTATTGTGTGATAAACAGATTGCATTGATAGGCCTCCCCCCAATAAACATGTCTCCCAAATTTAGGAGGGTTTCTGTTTCGAAATTTAATTTTATGATATTCCGATTGCATTGATAGGCCTCTCTGCCACTATACAGGTCTCCCAAATCTATCAGAGGTTCTGTCCACAAACTGTATTGTATGATATTCATATTGCATTGATAGGCCTCTCTCCCAGTACACAGGCCTCCCAAATTTAGCAGGGTCTCTGTTCCCAAATTATATGGCATGATATTCAGATTGCACTGATAGGTCTCTCCCCCACTATACAGGTCCCCCAAATTGATCTTGGATGCTGTCCCCAAACTTCAAAGTATGATATTCTGATTGCATAGATAGGCCTCTCTCCCACTATCAGGGGTTCTACTCCCAAATTGTATTGTATGATGTTCAGATTGCGTTGATAGGCCTCTCTCCCACTATACAGGTCTCCCAAGTCTAGCAGGGGTTCTATTCCCAAGTCGTATTGTACGATGTTCGTTTTGCATTGATGGGCCTCTCTCCCACTGTACAGGTCTCCCAAATTTAGCAGGGGTTCTGTCCCCAAAATTGCATTGTGTGCCATTCAGATTACATTGATAGGCCTCTCTCCCACTGTACAGGTCTCCCAAATTTAGCAGGGACTCTGCTCCAGAATTTTTTTATCATAAGGATTACAATACTCCTTAGGCTCCCTCCTACCATACGAGATTCTAGAACATAGTCAGAATTAGTCTCAAGCACAAACTTAGATTAACCATGTTAACATACTCCTAGTAAGGACCAGACCCTGATAGAATAGTTTTACCGCCCTCACCCTTTCCGAGAGACCTACATAGACAGCACTGAACTTTGACCTACACCCCTGACAACAGTACGCCCAGCTCCAAAACCCCACCGGACAGCGCTCGGAGGATACACAAACCAACCCACCGGAAGAACAGATGGCACAAAAGCACCCAAGCCTACCAACACAAGAAGAAATACCAGCACTCCCATCACAAGACACAGCAGCCAACGACTCAACTGGCACCTCAGCACTGAGCACCAAAATGCCCCAGACCAGAAAGGGACACTGGGAAAGGGCACAAGACAAGGCTGTACTGGACACATGCACACAAATCCAACCTACCACCGAAGCAACAACCTCAAATAGAGGAAACACAACGCCAAAAACCAAAACGACCAGAACAAAATTCCAAAGGGAATATTCCTTATATCTCACACCATACCTCGCAACAACCCCGGAACCAGGATACCCCAACGACACAGAGACATCAAGACACACAAAGAACATCCCGAGACAACCAGGAAAAAGACAGGAACACCCAAGAAGAATGTGGCTAGAGTCCGACCCCATCACCCCATACATCACAAGAACAGAAGGACACCCTCAACACCCGCGCCATACCGGACATAACGACAACGAAGATCATATAACGAACAACCCAAACATGAACCTAACTGACCAATTCAACGAAGAAGAAGCCTTCACAGACCTTCACCTAACGAGCACAAACGGAGAAGCAACACCACTGAACAGCCAAGCTTTCAATCTAGCAGACCGCTTCAATGAAGATGCAGCTTCCGCTGATCCTCATAGGCCCTCTTACAATGAAGATGCAGCCTTCGCTGATCCTCATCCACCCCAAACAACGCCAACAACGATGCACCGCAACCAAACAATCCAAACCAAAACAAGGAACAACCAACAAGCAAAACCACACCAAAAAGATCCACTACAACCTCATCAATGCAAGATCAATGTCCAAACATGCCACCGAGATATACGATCTGCTCTGCGACGGAGGGATCGACATCCTATTTGTAACAGAAACTTGGCTAGATGACAATTACAAGATCACCCTCAACAACTGCTTGCCTGAATACTTCAAATGCGTCCAATCAAACAGAAAAACCAAAAGAGGGGGAGGGCTGGCAATCATTCACAAGGAACACCTGGATATCAAACTGGAAGACCCACTAATCATCGATAATTGCGAATCCCTAATCATACGTCTAGCAGTAACACCCAAAACAAGCTTGACATTCGTACTAATATATAGACCACCAACCTAAGATTCAACCTTCCTAGCCATCAAACACAATCACTTGATAGTCCTAGGAGACTTCAACATTTGGTTTGAAGGAGAAAGTACGACCAATACAAAAATCGCTAACCAGCCAATAAACCTACAAAAGCAGCAAGCAGCAATGAACCTACAACAACTAGTCAAAGGAGCAACCCACTCGGCAGGGCATACACTTGACGCAATTTTCGCTAACAAACTACTCCTCACCACGGCACCCTCAATTCAAATACCCTGGAGCGACCACCTCATCACCCTCTTCGTAATCAAAATGACCACGCTAACAAACAATCAACCGGACAAAACAATGAAAACCATGAAAAGAAATTGGAGAACCATCAAAAACTCCAACCTGAATGAACTCCTGGAGCTAAACAAACCACACCCAACATTCATGGAAGGCGATGACCTGGACAAAAAGGTAACCCTGCTGCATTCCTGGATTATAACTACTATAGACAACATCGCCAAAGAAAAACCCTTCGCTTCTTCTAATAAACGTTCAATGGCAAAATGGTTTTCCCCACTACTTAGCACCATGAAAATAAAAAACCGAAGACTAGAACTTGATTGGAGAAAACAAAACGACGCAGCAAAAAAACTGAAATTCCTACACAACCTGGCTTACAAAAAGGAAATACAAAAAGCAAAGAGGAAACACTACGACAACCGAATCTTCGAAGCACCAAACACCCAAAAAGAGCTCTTCAAAATCATAAACGAAATCAAAAACCCGCCGGGATGTAACAACACACCAACTCCATCCGCGAAATTCTGCAACGACCTTGCAGACCACTTCAAAAACAAAATCACCAACATCCAACAAACCATACAAAGCAGACCGTCTGATCTGACCACAACCCCAACCTACGCCCCGGAGGATCACCCAAACAAACTACGAAGCTTTCCAGAAATATCAGTGGAGACATTTGTCAAACTGGTGAATGAAAGCAATAACTCAGGGTCCCCCGAAGACCCCTGCCCACCAGACATATACAAATCGATTCTTAAACAAGGAATGCCCATGGAATATCCCAGGAACGTCCTCAACCATTCCATCGCAACTGGGAAAGTGCCACAAGCTTTCAAAACTGCATACATTAGGCCACTACTCAAAGATACAGCGGGAAACGTAGAGGTCCTCTCCAACTACAGACCCATTTCCAACATCCCGTATAGAGCCAAGCTGCCGAAACGTACATATACAAAACAACCCAAGAGTTTATAGAAGAGCAGGGCCTACTGGACCAGGCACAAGTTGGCTTCAGACCACTGAGAGGAACATAATCAGCTCTACACTCAATATGGGACGATCTAAAAATCAACGCAGACTCGGACAACAGCACTGCCTTGATACCTATCGGCAGCATTTGACACCGTCAACCATGACACCCTCATACCGAGATTAGAAGGACTTGGAATAACAGACACCGCCCTAGTATGGATAAAATCTTTCCTAACAAACAGAACAGAAACCGTATGGATGAAACCCTTAAAATCCAGCCCGAGATATTCCACCTGTGGAGTACCACAAGGATCATCCTTCTCCCCGCTACTATTCAACATCTACCTGTATCTACTTATCAGAATCATCAAAAGCCACAGCCTCACCTGCTACAACTACACTGACGATACACAAATAATCTTCAAAATACAAGAAAACCTGGAAAGAAACTCAACGCTAGAAAACTGCCTCTGCGATGTATTCTTCTGGATGAACTCCAATTCCCTCAAAATAACCCAGGCAAAACTGAAATAATGATCGTCCCAAAAAATGGAGGAGAAAACCAATTCATCCCTTGGCCAAGGGAACTCGGGACAACCCCAGCACCCTCGCCGATTTTAAAAAACCAGGGGGTTCTGATGGACAATAATCTCACGCTAGAGCCACAAGTAAACGCTCTCCTCAAGATATGCTTCTTCCTCCTGCGAGCAGCAAAGAGAATCTTACCGTTCCTATCGTTCACCAACAAAACAACCACCATCATCGCCCTCGTCATGTCCAAAGTAGACTACGCCAATAGCCTATACATAGGCATGCCTGAACGACTCCTAAAAAAACTACAATGCAGTCAAAACGCGGCAGCCAGACTACTTCTGAAACTACCCCAAAGAGTACACACCGCACCAGCACTGAAAACACTACATTGGCTGCCAATAAAACAACGAATAAAATTCAAAACAATGTGCATTACGCACAGAGCAGTACACAACGAAGGCGCTGAGTTCCTAAGAGACAAACTGCGCCTACATCAACCAACAAGAACGCTCAGATCAATCATGGACATCCGCCTGGAACCAAAGCCCTACAACAAAAGAAGACTTGGAGGATCCTCCTTCTCTCACCAAGCCTCAAAAACCTGGAACGACCTTCCAAAGTACATACGTAACACAAGAAACCACCTATTATTCAGGAAATTACTCAAAACCTGGCTCTTCACGTCATAACTAAAAAGACTGGCCACAGGGGCACCGACATAACTAAAAACATCAATGAACGTAGAGCGACCGTGATACACACCGATCAATCAAAGGGAAAAGCCAAGGTAAATATCCCACGACATACTAAAGGACCAAATGGGAGACAGCCGCAATATGACCAGACAGTAAACATAGCAAATTAAGACAGAAAGACTAGGAGGAATCATCAAGAGGACCATGACCTTAACTATTACCTTCCCCAACAGCCCTAAGGACAAAACATAGAGAGGGAAAGGAAGCACTGCACCACGGGCCCCAATGCAGTGGGTGAGAAACAGAATGTTTCTTCACTACACACTGTCCACCAATACAAAGCAGGAAGCACAATGCCCCACCACACAAAACTACAACTAAACAACAGTCCCAAGGATGCTCACCCCACGGAAACCAAAGAACCAGTCAGGACAGAAGGACACGAACGTCTGAATACACAGGCTCACCAAGACGGATCCACTAGGACAACACATCAACACGACTCCGACCCTGAACCATTCAAAGCCTTAACCGACCAGGGTCACACTAGATCACCTGAGAATAGATATCACCCACCCAGTCCCACAACTGAAGATTAGGTTCAGACGCACCTACCAATCCAAACTATACTAAACAGGATACAGTTGGATCAGCGCAACACCACCAAAGTGAGTCCGCCCACGAGTAAATAGCAACATCTCAACCCAAGGGTATACAACTCTAACGGAACCATAAGTACCTGAATCAGGATACAGACCCCACTAACCCAACCCTCAATTTTCTGCATACTTAAACCCACGCAAAACCACACAACCATCTCTCTCCCAGCAATCCGCACGCACTTTACACACCGCATCAACAACACATAAACTTCACCCACAGCACTCAAGGCCTTCGCCCGATCCAATACTAGCACCAAAGCCCAGCACTCGGTGTGTACCGAGCGGAAGCTGCCAACAGCCCACCACTTTTCCCATTCTCCTTCTCCCCTCTTCCCGACTAACCCTACCCACCCTTCCTGTTTACAGATCTGCCAGAGCACCTGAGGACCAATTCTGTTGGTGACGGTGCGCTATACAAGTACCACTAACATAACATAACACAAGCATCCCATAGCTCACACAAGCATCCCATAGCTCGACCAAGCACAACACACACCTAACTGAGCTGAAAGCAGCAAACTTTAAGGGCCTCATTACAAGTTCAGTGGCACGGCAAAAAGTGGTAATTCCATTAATGCCACCTTTTTGGCCGGTAGCAGAATTACTGCCATTTTTCACAAACCACTGAACACAAACACAAAAGTATGCCAGTCAGGTAACACAATGGTGTCCCCTCCAAATACATCATTTTTTTTTGCAGATACCCCGATTACTGGACAATTATCAACACACTTGTTCTGTGACCAAATCGTACAGTTTCTCCTCATGGTGTATGAAATGGTAGGACGAACCTATAATTTTAGCCAACCACCCTGGAACTTGGAGTTCCATATTAAATTTGACATATTATAAATACTACGAGCTCCAAAATGCAGAAGCATGTAGCGCTATGTAAAGTGTGCAGTGGACCTCCGCTGCACCAGTCTGTATGCAGACCTGTCCACATTGGCCTCTTGGTGGCCCCCACACCTAACACCTAGTGGTGAGCCCCCCACCAGCCATGGAGATTCACCGACTTGGGGGGAAGCGATGCAGGCAGCTCCAAGGGGAAGGGGCGCCTGGCAAATGGGAGAGTGTGATAAAAGGGAGGGCATGCTGAGGTGAAGAGGATGGCAGAAGGACATTGGCCGAATACTGGGGCAAGGTGTGAGGGGCTGTCCAGAGGCAAGGCTGGATAGTGGGAGGCAGGGAAATGTTTATATGAACAGGTTTGGGGAGTAGTAGCCCTCTTTGTTTGCTGAATTGGACGCATACTGCGCTCCATACATAATTGATGCGTGATGCCCCTGGTGGCTAAAGTTGTGCCTGTGCAGACCTTGCGCCCCAGAGACATGCAGGCCTGAGCGGAAGTAAACTTGAGGTGCCTGCGCATGCGTGCAGAGAGCTGCACAGACCACAGGCTTTGCCTTGTGCTGACCTCGGCAGAAGAGGGCAGAGCATGGCATCAGCGAGGCAGTGCCCTCACAGGAACATGGAGTCAGCAGGAGCACAGCTGCAGAGCCACCAACAAATCAATGAAGCCGCGGTCGGCTTTCCTTCCCTGTACCCCTCTCTCTATGTCCTTCCCTGAATTCTCTTCTCATCCATATTAGTGTACCCCATTACTGCAACCTCTGTACGGGTACATGCGAGCTATAAAAAAGTGAGTGCACACCTGCATGCAGATATGTACCCTAAGTACCCTATGTGTGCGGAGGTCGTGGCATTTTTCCAAACGGAACCAGAAGTACCTGGACCAGGATACAGACCCCACTAACCCAACCCTCAATTTTCTGCATACTCAACCCACTCACAAAACCATTTCTATCCCAGCAATCCCCACGCACTTTACCACACCGCATCAACAACACATAGAGCAAACCTACAGCACACAAGGCCTCGCCCAATCCGATACTTGCACCAAAGCCCAGCACTCGGTTTATACCGAGCTGAAGCTGCCAACCGCACACCACTTCTCCCACTCTTCTACTCCCCTCCTCCTCGAATAACCCTACACGCCCTCATCCTGTTTACAGATCCGCCAGAGCGCCGGGGGACCAATTCCGTTGGCAACGGTGCGCTTTATAAGTACCTGTAACATAACATAACGTTTCCAATGATTTCAATATGTAAAGTACTGTTGTGACATGTTGCCAGAAAAAGTGCAGACAAAGCTCAACCTGTTGGCAAATCTCTAAATTGAATATTGTTTGAGCTTATAGCTGTCAACAATGATGTCCTTGTATTGGGTCTTCGCAATACTAATGATCAAAATAGTAAAGCAGTGGTGGGGCATATAGAGGTTGCGCAAGCTGCCATCCTTAAAAATGCACTTTGAGGCAGTACGGTGACCCAAAAAGTTTCAATCCACTTTGGTATGTCATCAAACTGAAAAAAAGAGGAATTGTTTCCATAACCTCTTACTCCACTTACCCCACTTTCCCGGTGCACGGGCAAATGCCTGCTCTCGGGAGGATTTTCTGATGGGTAGGAAAAAATAGTTCCATGTGTTAATATCCACGCAAAAATATTGTGATACAAAAATATTGCAGTATTTTTGCGGCGATATTGAGCCATGGACCCTGCGGGGGACACCCCCTACAACCCCAGCATTATTTTTAAATGTATGGGGGACACCCCAGCAACCCCCACTCCCACAAATCATCCCCCCCCAAAAATATTGCCTATGGCAAGACAAACAACCATATATACAACAATATTTTTGGTGGGGATAATATGTAGGGATACCGAAGAAATGACAGGTCAGGCTGTCAGATTTTCCTACCCCGTCACTTTTTCCTACCCCTGGTTGGGGTACCAAATGCCTGCTGTCGGTAGGATTTTCTGATGGGTAGGAAAAAATGACAGGCCAGGCTGTCAGATTTTCCTACCCCGTCACTTTTTTCCTAAAGGTAGGATTTTCTGATGGGTAGCAAAAAATGACATTACAATACCCGTCAGATTTTCCTACCGATAGGATTTCCTGTCAGATAGCAAAGTGACGTTACACCGGCCAGGTGGCTCCATGTAGTACAGGACACTGTGCTGGAGAATATAATGGACAGTTCAACGCTGCCAGAATAGGAATACCTTTGCTAGAGGATAGCTTGCTTCTTTGGCAGCACTCCCAGTCTAAAGTGATGATACCCGTGCCCACACTAAGTTAAAACCAGAAGTAAACTAGAATCTCTCAAACTGAATGGATAATGTTAGCATGTATGGAACTGTAAGTTCCACACTTGTGCCTGATCCAGCCTGCAATAAAATACATGACAAATCTGCAGCCTGTAAAGACCTGCTCATCATTACAATATTTGTCAAAGCCCTTGATTGGCAATACCTTGGCAGAGAACAAAAGCAACCCTAAGCTAGGAAATCAGGAATGCAGACCTGTTATTTAAACTTTAACTAAACATCGTTTTCTGTGGCTTCAGGGAACGTAAAACCTGGCACCTATTGGAGTGGGTGCTGTACACTGGTCTGTGTAACAGGGACCAGTGCTGGCTATCGACGCCCATGATCGATAGTAGGGCGAAACCCTTAATGCTTTAGTCTACCTCTGGGGGTTGCTCAAAGACCGCCTCCACTCAATTCCACACGTTCGTAACGATCCCTAGGAGAAAACATCTCCTGAACATAGCACGCAGCGTCAGATTGCAAGTCCGCTCGGTGAACGTGCGACGTCAAATGGTGCACATCTGAACTTTGGGAGCCGAAGCAAGGCTTACATATGTATGCCATTAACATCTGCACACAAGAGTAACACCGGTATCTGTGGTGTTTTGCCATACATGCAGATGCAGGGGTTCTCTCTTCTGAGCAGTTTCACTCATTTACGCATGGGCTGAATGCACAGACCAGACATCTGCATTGAAAGCGAAAGTGAAACAGGACGTCCTGGACTGCGAGCTCCAGCACATTCTGCACATCAAAAAAGAGAGCGAGCTGGAGAGAACAAGGTGAGCTGAGCTCCTAGCGGTAAAGTGAGTGGGAGCCGGCGCAACGGGGTTGAAGGGAGGCTTGTGACACTTGGGGACTGAACCGTGGTCTGAAGAGGCGCAATCAGTGATCTTTGGAGAAAGCAGGACACCCGATCTCAGGTGGGTAACATCTTGTGTAGGGGAACGAAAGGGGTGGAACGACACTCCAAGAGAGGGTGAGATCTTGCTCTAAGAGACCGCATGAAAGAGAAAGACCGGGTCTAAAGGGCAGAGACATTCAGAAATAGAAGTGTGTCCCGTTACCTTACTCGCAGCATGTTTTGAAGCAAACTATTTTGATTCTTTCGCTTCTTGGGAAAACAACGGTCTCTCCTAGCCTAGCCCCCAGAGTTTGTATACACGGAAGAGTGGCAGTCTGCAGACTGACGGCCAAGAACTGAGAGATTCGATAAGGGGGCGTAGCTTATTTCTGCAATACACATTGATTGGTGGGGGGTGGGCGGGGTAGAGGTTGTGAAATTGTTTTATCTTCCTAAAAACAGTGTGTCGAGTAGTCAGCCATGGAAGCATACGGCGCCGCCCTGAAGGGGCCTGAAGCACCGAGGCTGAACCGCCAAGCCATAACAGGGCGGACGGGTCGAACCCCCCGCCCAGCCTGCTGCCGCTGGCGTAACGGAGCCCCCGCGGTGCGGGAGCCCCGCTAGCACATGTCCTGGGGGCCTCACCTGGGAGAAAAAAAAAGAAAACAAATATTTTTAGAAAACATTTTTTAACATTTTTTTTAAATTTACTCTGCATTCATAAAGAAATCCTTTCTGTAACAGACATAATTTCTTTATGAAGGCAGAATGACTATAAAAAGAAACTTTCTTTTTGAAGTCCAAGGGCTCCTCCCACCCCATGACATGGAAGATCCCAGGCTGGGGGCCTCCATGTCATGGTGTGGGGGAGCTCTATGACTTGTATGGTGAAGGGGTGCACACTTTAATGTATGGGTGGGTGAATTGATGTGTGTGCCTCTATGGTGAAAGGGTGCACACTTAAATGTATGGATGGCTGGGTGTGCGTGATGGTGAATGGTGTGTGTGCTTGTGTTCAGGGGCGCTACAAAATCTACTTTTCGGAGGGGGGGCTTATCCTTCAAATGTTGGGAGAGGCTAACTTCACACGGTGTGGGAGGGGCAAACTTATTTGTGTGGACACTTCTAACTTCTTTATGCATTTTAATGAGACTATTCTAGTGCAGCTTCAATGTTACAGTTAACTCTCTACTTTAAGTCTGAAAGCACCCACTTCTGCTGTGGGAATGAGCGGTCTCCTGTTCCCTCTCTACCCTTCCAATCACTCCCCTGCCATGCAAGTACTAAACCCACATCACGATTTAAATTGCCTAAAAAATGTGGCAGTTGAATGCAGGTACTAACAGTGAAATGCTTTACATTAGTAATTGCTGGGTCCTTGTTAGCAGGGAAACCCAGGTACTGTTTAACATCTTTGTCCTGTTCTGTCTGGAAACTTCTCTGATGGTCAGCCACGTAGCTCTCAACTCACACGCTTTTAGTGGGTGTCACCCGCCTTGTAAAGGGCTGAATCACCTGCCAAGCCTCCTGCACGCCCATTCATTCCAATGGGCGTCTCATCCGCCAAAAACAAAATCGGGTGATTTCACCCGCCTTTGCAACACAAATGGTTGAGAGCTATGCAGCCAGGTGGATTCAACATAGCCCAAAATTTCATGGGGGGAGTGTTGAAGCCCATTCGACTCAATGGTGTTACGCCACTACTTGTGTTTAATGCCTTGATTACTTATTGGTAATCCTCATTACATATAGCCCTATTCTTCTTCATCCCTATACTTCTGTATGAAGCAGTACTTGTGTATAAGGCACTGTGCTTCATACACAAGTACTAGGATGAGGTAGAGGTACATGGAGGTAATTCCTGACTTGGCTACCTGTAATCATAACTCCTAATCCCACCCTTCCTCATCCCAGTACTTACCCATGAGGCAAGGAGCCTCATACGTAAGCTCTGGGACAAAGAAGAGGGACGTGAAGGGAATTCTGGGCCAATGAGCTGAATTTGGAGGTTGCAGTAGGGGGTGGGAGGGAGAGGGGATGTGTGGGGGGAGGGATTGTGCGATAAATCATAATGGCTGTCCATGTCCAGGCTAAGCAGGCATGATACGTGGTATTAGTGGCAAGAGAGGCATTTTGGTGCAGCCAGTTTAGTCATTCCTCAGTTTAGTATGACTTTTTTTTTAACTGTGCATTTCTGATAAAGCAGTCCTGCTAAGTGCAATTACCTGGCTAGAATGGCATTTGGGTGCTGCCAGCCTAGCCGTTTCTTATTGTGACATTGTATATTATTTTCGGCATCTATGATAAAATTATGATATATGATATGTCATTTAACACGCCTGTACGCAAGTGTTTCTAGGCACGTCAAGGCAAGGGAGAGAAGATAGGACAAGACAAACGATCTTACTAGGCCTTGTGTCATTCAGATTGTGCAAGTGAGAGAACGAGAAATGCAAGGGGAAAGGGAGGGGGGAAGTGCAAGGAAGAGGGGAGGGGAAAACAGGGCAGTAATGCTCTAAGTGCAGCCAGGGCAGCGCGGCTCTGGGTAGTGCAAGGAGAACAAGGGACAGTTAAAGCCCCTAAGTGCGTGGTAGGCCCAGAGGCAGTGCAAGGGTGACTGAGCTGCTTCCGCAACTTCACGTGGTCCGCTCAAGTTTGAGAGGGGCAGAGAGGGCATTCCAGAGGGAGGCACTTGCAGAGGAGAGAGATCTACCCCCCACTCTCTGCCTGGAAAAGCGTCTAACCCTTGGAGGTAGCTGGGGGAAGGGATTGAGAAGGAAGGTATTTTGGAAGAGCATTGGATGTAGTGTGGGCCCAACCCCCAAAAGCATTGTGGACAATGCAAAGGTTCTTGAACTTGATCCTTGCAGCCACCGGGAGCCAGTGGAGGGATTTCCGGACTGGAGAGATATGATCTCTGGGCTTGAGGCCAAGGATAAGTCCCACAGTCCTGTTCTGGATTAGTTGCAGAGGGCCAAGAGTAGAGGAAGGCAAATTGAGAAAGAGGCTGTTGCAGTAGTCCAGCCTAGAGAGAAACATGGCTCTGGAGACAGTGAGCTTCTGGGGGAAAGTGAGAAAGGGAAAAGTCCCTTTGAGGTGGAGCAGCTGGTAGTGGGACTTCTTGGCGATTTCTGAGATGTGAGGAGAGAAAGAGAAAATGGAGTCGAAGATGACACCAAGGTTTTTTGCCTCGCAGGAAGGCGAAGGATGAGGACCCAAGGTGGGCGGCCAGAGTGAGAGAGGGAAAGCAGGGGCCGGGGTCCCAATGAGAAGGAATCTGTCTTAATGGCATTAAGGCAGAGATAGTTGGAGGTGCACCAATCCTGAATCATGGATGGAAAGTCGGGAATGAGCGAGAGGTGAGAAAAGCCTGAAGGAAAGCAGAGTGTCATCCGCATAACACTGAAAGTTAGAGGAGAAGATAGAGATCAGGTGGGCCAAAGGGGCCAAGTAGAGGTTGAAAAACCAGGATGAGAGGATAGAGCCCTGGGGAACGCCACAGGTGGAGCGAGAGGTGGCAGAGAGAAAGGGACCAAGCTGGACCTAGGAGGGACAGTCCAAGAGGAAGGAGGTCAGCCACTCCAGGGCCTGATTCGCGATGCCCAGGTTCTCACGTAGTCGATTGATCAGGATGGCGTGGTTGGCTGTGTCGAAAGTAGAAGAAACACCAGGGAGCATTAGGACAGAAGGAATGCTGTAATCAAGGTTAGAGAGCAGCTCTTCATGGGTGTTCAGGAGAAAAGTTTCTGTGCCTCTGGCAGCTGTGAAGCCAGGCTGATGGTCAGGGAAACAACCAACAGATTCAGTGTGGAGAGTACGCTGGGAGATGGCCAGCTTTTTCAAGAGTTTGCCCAGGAAAGGGGTGATGGAGATTGGGCGATAGTTTGCCGGGCAGGTAGGATCGGCAGACGGCTTCTTGACGAGTGGGTGCACAAGGTAGTGCTTAAGGGGAGAGGGAAACGTTCCAGTGGCAAAAGAGTGATTGCAGAAATCGGCCAAGGCTGGAGCAAGGGTGTCAATATGGTCCTTGATGGTTCTCGAGGAGCAAGGGAGCACCTGTTTGGATGACATTTTCATAGATCGGACTTGTCTAGAAACCTTGTCAGGTATTGTCAGAGAGAAAGAGGAGAAAGGAGGATAAGAGGAAGAGATGGCCAAAGGGGGGCGGAGAGAGGGAGAGGAAGAGTAGATGGAGTACAGCAGTGAGAGGCCAGAGCCATACCGAGGGCCTGGGAGGGAACAAGAGAGGTAAAGATGCCAACAGGATTGACCAGTTCCTTGCAAATTTTGAAGAGTTTGGCTGTGTTGTTAGAGGCCGCAGAGACGCGCGCTTTAATGTGTGCTCTCTTCTTGATGAGTGTTACTGCTTCGACGGGCATTTTGGTACAACCAGTCTAGGTATGTTTAAATGTGGCCTGGCATGCTTTACTGTAATGTTATCACGTGTCTACACTTGTCTACATTTTTCAGCCAGTGGGACATGTTTTCAATGTGGCATGGTATTTTTAATAGCAAAGCATTAATGTTCCTGTGCACTGTTGGTTACTTACATATATTGGATTGGTGTTACCCTACAAAACAATTGAAAACATGTTCGCTTTTAAGCCAATTTTTTCACAGAAAGTTTGCTGTATATTGCAGTAAAACACATATGTATATCTTCCTCCTAGTAAGACTGCGGCATACCCTTTCCGCAGCACGTTTGTGCGTATTGTGTAAGCGTGACAATCTAGGCCGGCCCAGAGTGTGGCACGACCCGTAATTTGTTTCTGAGTTGGGGGGGCCCCCCTCAACTTGGCTCTCATAGGGCTCCCCCACATTTTGTGTTCAGCCACTGCCTGCGCCTCACTAATGAGGCACAGAGAGGAAAAGGAAGTGGGGCCATATACCATGGCCCCTATATATGGTACCTGATTAGGGGGAGTGGCCTCTTTGTACATCCGCTGCCCCCGCCGTGGCTGTAGCGTCCTGGAAGATCTACCGGTATCGGTTATTTGGGTTGCAAGTAGGGGAGAGAGAAGCAGAGCATTATGGAGGTGAGAGGGACCAATCTGGGTCCAGGTCGCTTAAGGACCGGCCCCTCTGCAGAGGCTTCGGGTTTCCCTCCACGTGGTGTGAAGGAGGCGACTGCGTGTGCACTGCGTTATGCCTATGCTCTCTGCAAGCATACCTTTGTGGTCGGGCAGCGCAAATGGTATTGTTGGTTAAACGGCTGCAGGGTTTTTTGCTTCATTTCCCCTCTGTGTAAGGCGTTGCTTTGTTCTTCGTCTGTAACGAGTCAATAAGGTCTATAAATGGGGCTTGAAAATATCACAGATTTCATTTGAAATGTTCCGGCCAAGCCTCCGGTTGTGTCTTGGAGCACACACCGTTGAGTTTAGCACTCCACATGCACCTCAAAGGAAGTAATTGTGGGTGGGAAGCAGCACTGCATTGCGGTTTGAACAGAGCCTTGTTACAGGCAAGTAACTCGTGTTGTTGTTTGTGTTTCTCCCCACAGGGTATGAATGAAGGGGAGCACCTTAGGCGCCACTCCGGGACCTGCACTCTCCAATATCGATTGTATGATCAGTCAGGAAGCATGGGGCCCCTCAGGGCCTTAAGTGGGCCAGGGCCTGCCGGGGCTGAGCCCTGGCAGACTCTGAAATTTCATTTTGAGGCGGGCCCTGCCGGGGACCACTAATCTCCCCTGGCAGCCCGGCCACTACACAAAAAGGCTTTTTTTCTAAAGCCTGAAGTTCTCACTCGTGCGCGAGAGCTTTAAGCTTCAGAAAACAAATTATTTCAGCCATAATGGTGGCACCGCACCTGCGAGGCATCCCTTTAAGCAAGAGATCCCTGTGGGCCGGCGCCACCATTATGGAAAAAACGTGAGGCCGCTGGAAGCCATTAAGGCTGAATAGGCGAGGCGCTGCCCCCCACCCCGTCGAGGCAAACCTATATAAAAGAAATGCAGAGATCAACACCCTCCCCCCCAGTGGGGAGAGGGTGCAAATCTCTACAAAAGGTTTCCTGGCAGGAGTGCCATTAACCCATTGAGCCGGGGCTCGTCAAGGGGTGTGACCTAATGAGCCAGCAGGTGACCCCCGCCGTTAGGCCACGCCCACTCGATGAGCCCTGGCTTATTTTGTAGTGCCATTCAAAGCACTGGGGCCCCTTTACTGCACCTTTCATGTATACAGCCACTTGCCTTGCCCGGTCTGGCCAGGGCTCTGTAGGACAGCCTGTCGTGGAGAGCCAAAGCCCGATCAGCTTAATGGGGTTAATTGTGCAGCTGGGTCCCAGCGTGACATAAGCACCCCTCAAGAGTTAGCTCCCAAGTCAGAAAGGAAGATCTTGCTGGAATCATTCTGGAATCATTCTGGAGTCATCCGGTAACTCCATCCTAGGGTCATGCATGGATAGTTCAGGGAGATCATCCGAAACCATCCTGAAGTATGTGTATATGCCACAATATTTAAATGAGCAGACTCTAGAGTTATCACAGAGACTACTCCAGGTTGAGTTCCGATTACTTCCAGTGATGATCTTGTATTACTTCAGGATGACCCATGACTTCAGGATGGGTGGGGATTACTCCAGGATGATTTCATGACCACTTCAGGATGGGTGGGGGATTGTCCCAGGATGACCCCATGGCAACTTCAGAATGGGTTTGGAATTGTGACCGATTATTGCAGACAACTTCAGGAGGAGTTAATTCATGTTGCTTCCAAACGATTTAGGAAAAGGGTTTTGAGTCCTTTTGTGTAAGACCCGTGGTATTACTATAGGGTGAGCCTAGTTAGACTTATGGATAGTGTACTGGAAAACCTCAAGGGAATTTGCAGCCGTCACTTTCCATCTTTGCTAGAGACACTCAAAAAAGTTTGCCGATTTAGTATACAAAACTACAAATCCACCCCACAATGTCAAGAACCAACCTGTAAATTCCCTCATTTCAGTTCTCACCTCTAGCTAACATGGCATCACACCCAATAAACTCCCACAATTACTAATCACTGCACTAAAATACACACTTTCAGTGAACTAAACAGAATCAGTTAACGGTTTACCTGCATAACAGACTGCCGATCACTTCACCCAATATCACTATGAGCAGTTAGCAATTAGTTCGACCATTTACCACACCCAAGAAAACACTAGCTGACCCCCAACAGAAACCAATAGCACCAAAACATGTACCATTTAGAAGTTGGCACCAACCTACAAATTCACTAGATCAACTATACAGTAAGAACACTTGCATCTTCATTTGACAGAGCAGCGGGTGAGCTACAAGTACATTGTCGATTAGTAGCAGGGGCTGATGTAGCAACCAAACTCTGTTGTGGTGATGTTCTAATTCCATTGTTTTTAAAGACCATAATCTGAATGATTGAGCAGGTGTGTGGGAACGTGTAAGTGTCACTTCAATGTCCAAACAGGCATGAACGTCCCACTGTAACAAGGAAAGACGTGGGGATAGAGTTGAGCTTGTCAAATTAGATCTGTCCGACAAAAGATTTGTAGCAGACAGTTGACTGTTACTTTATAGTCCAATATTTTGTAGTTGTTGCACAGCTACATCTTTGGGAACTACAACATTACACAGACATCTGCCGATTTACTTCTGTGTATTTCAGTTGTCCAGGTGAAGTCATAGAGGTGGGTTCTGAAGGAAGGTATGTAGTAAGAATGAAGAGCACTAGCCATCCCTGACAAGGGCTTGGCTTTTTTTTCAGCTCCTCTCCCTACCTATTCTATGGTGCTCTCTGTCTCTCCTATCTTTTCTAACTGCTTCTGTATTCACTATCCTGCTCTCCTCACTAAATCTGGTGGGAAGAAGTTTAAAAAGGACACCCTGGTCTCCAACCCAGGCCTCCCTATCGCTCACACCTATACCTGTGCTTCCTCCAGGTAAACCCTCACAGACATCCTTATCCTCGCCATTTGGTCTCTGTGCTCTCTGCTTTCTCTTCTTCTCTGATTAATGGTTGCACCCGGTGCGAGGCCCTCCTGGCCTACTCCCACTCCTCTAAGGTCATCATTAATGTTTACTTGAATGGTACTGTCTTGGTCTAAGGCCCTCAAGCCAACCTTCTCCTCTTTGATAGATGCTTCCTGTGCCTCATCAATTTCCTTCCTTCTCCTGCTGTCCCCCCCCTTCCCTCCACGGCTTCCTTGCCTCCCCCTGCTACCTTGCCCTCTCCTCCTTCCTCTTCTACCCCCTTAAGCTTCTTCTACAGCTCCGCAGGGCGTACCTCTGATTTGTACCCCTCCCGGGAAGTCTTTCAGGACGGCAACCTTCTCCATATTGCCACTCTAAACTCTTGCTCTGCTCTCAAACGCTCCTCTGACATCTGCCGCCTCCCAGAGGAACTTGACCTCAATGTCCTCGCTCTCACCGAGACATGGTTCACAGCCAGCTCTGTCATGAACTTTGACACTCTCCTCCCTGAACGTGAAACAAAGTCCTCTCCATGCCCCCGGATCCAACCATTCTAGAGGGGGTGTAGCCCTGATCTTCCCATAGTGGATTCCTGCCCCTGTCATTCCTACGCAGGCCTACTCATCTTTTGAAAGCATCGTCTGCAGGCTCTCTCTCTCTCCTGGCCATTCCCTTACTGTGGCTACCGTCTATCGGCCACCTGGTCAGATCTCCTCCTTTCTCTCTGAGTGGGCAGACCTCTCCTCTTCCCTCCTGGTCTCGACCACTCACTCCTTCTCTGAGACTTTAACATCCACCTGGATGCTTCCTATGCTTCCTCTGGACTCATTTGTGACCTCTGTGACTCGCTCTCACTCTCTATTCCCCACTGTAGCCAGACTCACTCTGCAGGGCACACTGTGGATGTTGATCTCTTCAAACCGTCCCCTTTTGATCCCTCTCACCAATCCTCTCTCCTGGAGTGATCACTTTATCCTTTCCTGGTAGCTTGGTTTAGTTTCTACTCCAATGGCGCTTGTGCTGCCATTTAGTATACAAAAAAGCTTCTTATTCCCACTCAGCTGAGTAGGTAGGTAGAGTCCACAAAATTTGTTGGTTTTTCATGGGTTTTTATTGGTTAGTTCAATCGATTTCCTGATGGGTTAAATACAGTAAACTCTTGTGATTTGATTTGCATTGTTTAGCATGTGGTGCCGACACGTGTTTCGACCATACAGGTCTTTGTTAAATTATCACATATTGCATTTTATTGCATTTATTAGTGTGTAGTGCAGGGTGAGTGTGAATAACCGTGGGGCACATTGTGCCATACATTGTGAGGTGACATAGTATCCATATTATGTGTGAGGATCGTGGGTGTTTGTGAGATACCATATATCAAGCATCCAGACAATAATATATCAAATAAACATAATTCAATTCATATTAACCATTTGGTAAGTAGAACGTTTACAGAAAGAGCCGTTTGGAAAAGAGAAATCGGGAAGGAAGGGTTTTTGAAAGAGTGTTAATCTGGTCAGAAAATGAGTGGTTGTAAGTCAAAATGGAAATTGGGGTTGTGGGTTGAGGGATGTAGCTCACCTGGTTGGTGTCTGTCCATACTGGGATTGTGGATTCCGGGGGGTTGGGTTGGGAGCTCAGGGTGTCCTGTGTTCATTCAGTGGGTCATGATCCACCCACGCTCCGGTTGGTACCTGCAAGTTGCGAGGTGACGCAGTTTAATGGTGAGGTGCTGCTGGGGCCTGGATGGCTTGAGGATTATTGCTGATGGGGCATTGGTGGAGGTTAAATCCGCCGTACAACTTGTGGTGTGCTGGAGTCGGTGTGAGAAGGGCTCAGGTGCCCTGGGACCCCTCTTGCTGACTCTCAGGTAGAGAGGCAAGAGGGGTCCGTTGGTGCTGGAGGATTATTGCAGGTGATTATTTCACCCGGAGTGCCCGTTGGTGCCGGAGGGTTGAGGTTGTCAGGCCCGCTTGTGGGGGGTGCCGAGAGATTGGAAAATTGCCAGCGTTTGCACGGGAAAGATGTGAGAGGTGGTGCCTTGTGCCTAGGGGCATGCACGGCTCCTGCTGCCTCATGGAGGGACAGGAAGAGGAGATCTGTTGGTGCTGAAACGTTGGAGTGTTGTGCGGCGTTCCCTTGAGGAGTAGAAATGCATTGAGCAGTGTACCTGGGATGGAGCGAGCGGTTATGATGGGGGTTGTATTCCCATGCAGAGAGGGGATGGGTGATTGGTGCAAGGGGGCATGCAGTGCTCGAGCAGAATCGCGGGGGCAGTGTGTGGGGAGTGTAAGGGGGCCCATGGTGGGACATGCTTGGTGTGCACCTGAAGGGGAAAAACCGACCAGTGAATTGTGATGCCTGGTGCATGCGTAGCAGGTGGCCCGTGTGTGAGCCTGGTTAAGGGAGGCCTGCTGGGCGGTTTCTTACCTATATAATGCTCTGTGTCTGTCCGTCTGCGTTGCTCGTCTGGTTACAGTGAGACCCGTGTAACGAGTATCACTGTAAATAGCAAAGGACCAGGGATTGGCCGTGGAGCGCAACATCCTATTGGATGTAAGTGAAGACGTTTGTGATTGGCTGGTTAGACCGAGCCTCACAGAGCCCTGTTGAGGACGGCCGTGGCGCTCAAGGACCACAGCCCATTGCTGAATGGGGCTGTGGCGCATGGACATAACGTTGTCCATATGCTCCAGGTGTGTAGGCTATGATATCAGTATCACGCCTGTTGTTGAATGTGTGCTGTGACGCAAGGGCATGGCATTGCCCATTTGATCCAGATACAGAGTCAGTGATCGAGTATCGCCATAAATGCACAGGGCCCAGGGATTGGCCGGAGTACCAGGTAATTACTGGAAGTATCATTGTGGGCAGGGATGGCCGAGGGTGCATCATCCCGCTAGATGTGGTCATGTTGTTAATGAGTTGGCTGGATAACACAAGCCTCACAGAGGCCCACTTTGGTGGCTGTAGTGCTCAAGGGTCGCAGTCCTATGGTGAGGGGGGGCAAGGGTGCAGCAGCGCTCGGCCTGTCTCACGTGAGTATGGTGCTGGTCCGTTCAAGACCCGTGGGGGCTCCGTGTGGGGCATCAGGGGTCCACATGCTGTTGCCAGTTGTGAAGGTGTTGGCGTGGGTGTCTAAAATGGAGAGACACAATTGATGGGTTGGGTATGGTGGTATGTCTGGGTAAGATCTTGAAGTTAGCTAAAGTCACGTCAGGTGGGTGAGGCAGAGAGGGGTTTGAGATGTAGCTGGTCGAAATGCTGTGGACACAATGGAGTCTGACACAATGGTAGATTATAGAAAGGCATTCAGTTCGTGTTCGGTATTAAGACCAAGTTCTGTGTTGCGTGTTCTGCAGATGAGTCTGGCCTCATTCTGCCGCAATCATAGGGCTCTGTTACCTCCTCTGGTGTCAGGTTTGATCGTCTCCAGACCGACAAATCTAATGTCCTTCTGGTTGTCCATCTGGTGTTGTTTTTGCCAATGAGGTGATAGTGGTTATCTTGCTTCAGCTGCTTTGAGGGAGTTGAGGTGCTCCCTAATTCTTGTGCTAAGTTTGCATATTGTGCTCCCTATGTACTTCAGGCCACATACGCATATGATCATGTAGATAACAAATTTAGACCTGCAGTTTATGAATTGCTCAATCTTCTTTTCATACGTGGTGCCAAATTGAACGCTGTCGGTGGTGATAGTGTGGGAGCATATAGAGCAAGTTCCACATTTGTGGAAACCTGACACAGTTTGTATGGTTAGCCAATTGGTTGTGGTGGTTGCCAGAGATTCCATAAATGAGGGACTGAGCATGCTTTTCAGTGTTGGTGCCCAGCAGTAGGATATTTTGGGTTTCTCTGTAACCCATTATTTTATATCTTGGTCTACTCCCAGGATATGCCAATGTTTGGTTAGTATCTTCGGAAGTTTTGTACTGTCCCTGTTGTACTCTGTCACAAATCGTATGTTGTTGGCAGCTTTAGCTGTAACCTCTCTCTGTTTAGTTTGGAGCAGTTTGGTCCTGGGGATTGTGCTCACATGGTTAATTGCCATTGTGATGTTGTTTGGTTCATATCCTCTTTTTAGGAATCTATTGCGTAGTAGGTCACATTCTTCATTGTAGGAGTTTGTTGTGCTGCAGTTCCTACATGCCCTGATGATTTCACCTTTGGGTATGTTGCTGATGATATTCTTTTTGTGGCAACTGGTTGAAAAGAGGACCGAGTTAACCTCTGTCGGTTTTCTATAAGTTCTGGTTTCCAGTCCAGTTGAAGTGGCGGAAATTCTGATGTCTAAGAAGTCGATGGTTTGTTCGTCTTCCGTCCCTATCGGCTCCATCCCAAAGCTGTTGTTGTTCATAAATGTCTTGTATTTATCAAGAGTTGTTCTGCCGCCTGTCCAAATCAGTAGGATGTCATCAATGAAGCGGTACCATTTGAGAATATGCCTGTTGAATTTGTCCTCGCTGAAAGCGTGTACTTGTTCGTATTTGTTCATGAATAGATTGCCAACGGATGGCGCGTACGTCGCTCCCATGGCAATGCCTTTCTTTTGTTTGTAGTATGTGCCATTGAACAGGAAGATGCTGTTTGCCAGTGAAAATTCCAAAAGTTCCTTGACCATTGCCAGGTGAGAATAATGGGATGCCAAGGTTTGTGAGAATGCATAATCAATTGTGTCTAAAGCCTGCCTGTGCTCAATGCTATGTAAAGATCCTTGACGTCTAAGGTCACATGTAGGTAGCCGGTTTCCCATGCAATGTCTTGTAGTATCTCCAAGTGTGCATGGTGTCCCGCAGGTAGGTTGGAATCTTGGGCACTTCTCTTTCGATCACACCATTGATATATTTGGCTATGGGTTCATTGATGGAACCTATTGCACTTACTATGGGTCTGCCCTCTGGTATTTCAGTGAAGGATTTATGCACCTTGGGTAGGAAATATATGGTTGGGGTCGTCGGGTGTTCAGTTCTTAGGTATTTGGCCTCATCATCGGTTAGTAGTCCTCTCAGATGCCATTTCTTTATTAGTTCAATTGCTTGTTCCTTGATGGTGCCAGTAGGATTGCTGGATAGAACCTCATAGCATCCTGGTGTTGCGAGGTGTGTCAGGGCCATCTTGATGCAGTCCACCCTGTTCATAATGACAATATTGCCTCCTTTGTCTGCTTCTTTTATTATCAGGTCCGTGTTGTTGCGTAGGTTTTTCAATGCATGGAGCTCTTTGCTGTTAAGGTTGGTATGTAATCTTTTCTTATGGTTGCGCGCCTTGTCTTCCATTAGATGGAGATCTCTGGAAACTGCTTTTGATAAGATGTCAATTGTATTATCTCCTTGCAGATTGGGGGTAAATGTTGATTTTCTTTTTTACTCCTTGGTTTTGATATTGCATTCTTCAATATCCAAATCCTGCATGATTGATTCTTTTGTCTGCTCTTCCTCAGCAGAGGTGCATGGCAAGTTCACCAGTAAGTGCGTGTTTTCCAATGTGTCCATTGTTACATTGCTAATGGTTGGTTTGGTTGCTGTTTTGGTTTTCCAGTCAACTTTCTTTGAGAAGTATTTCTTGAGCTTGAGCTTCTTAGTGAACTTGAACAGGTCAATGTGTGCATTAGTGTAGTTCAGTCTGTTAGTTGGTGCAAAGCATAGTCCTCTGTTTAGCATGGTTGTTTCTGCCTCAGTGAGGTGATGATTGGTGGGATTCATTATCAGATTCATTGCTTTTGGTCCCGTTGCTATAGTTCTGTCCTTCGTTTTCGGCGGTGGGGTTTCTTGACCCCGCCTCTGCTTCCTCTATATTTGGTCTTGCCATTGTCATATTTGTTTCTAAAGGATCTTGGAACCTCACATGCTTGGTATTTGTGGGTTTGTTTCCTTTTCCTTTTCTGTACTTTCTTATCTGGTCTAAAAATCCATAGCTTCTTTGTCTGCTGGCAGATATTACTTCTGGTTTGTTGGGTTCCACTTGTTGTTGATTGGTCTCAACTTGTGAGGTTCTGTTCTCTGTTCCTTCTTGTGGTCTATCACTGTTTTCCGATTCGCTGTCCACATCTGAGCTCTGTGGGGAGCTATTTGGGGTGCTTTCTTGGAAGAATTTCTGTAGTATTTATCGTATTTGGGCTGAAAAGTGAAGATTCTATTGTCTCTGTAGTCCCTGTCATCCCTCGCAAATTTGCGGCATTTCCTTATTTTCACTTAATCCTTGTGATTTTTCAATATTTCATACATGGTTTTGTAGTTCTGTTTTCTCCTTTCCTCTCAGCTCACCCACTCTACCCCTCAGGCCAAGCCAACTCCAGCTCTGCCACCTACCTTTTTTAGTTATCCTACCCAAGAAGCGTGTGTCAGTTGAGGTTATCGTCGCCACTTACTCTCACCCTGACATAGCCCTTTCCATGCTCCACTCTGCTTTATCTGATACTCTCGATGCTCTTGCCCCTGTCATGAGGATCCGCTTGAAGCCCAAAGCCAAGTGCAACTCTTGGTATGATTCAGTCCTTGTCATCCTTAAACGCAAGTGCAGGGTGGCTGAGAGGAAATGGCATGCTTCCGGTACACCCTCCGACAAACTGGCCTGCTGCCTGCTCCAAATGCAATACCGCCTCTCTGTCCGCACCAAGAAGAGAGCCTACATCCAAGCCTGCGTCTCTGCGGCATCTAACAACTCAGCCAAACTCTTTAAAATCTGCGAGGAGCTGGCCAATCCTGCTGCAGTCTCCGCCACTCCTGTCCCCTCCAAGGCCCTCTGCACGGCTCTGGTTTCTCATTTCATCTCTAAAACTCAGGACATCCTGTCCTCTGAATCTTCCTCTCCCTCTCCACCCTCTGCTCCCTCTGGCCCTTCTTCGGGCACCTCTTCTCCCTCCTTCTCTGCCTTTCTCCTGTTCTCCCCAGACAAGGTTTCTAGAAAAGTCTGATCTATGAAAGTCTTGTCAAAACAGGTTCCCCCCTGTTCGTCCAAAACCATCAAGGACCACAATGACACCCTGGCTCCTGCTCTGGCTGACTTCTGTAACCAATCCTTAGCCACTGGAGTCTTCCTTTCCCCCCTAAAGCACTGCCTTGTGCACCCTCTTCTTAAGACACCCTCTGCCGACCCTCCCTGCCTGGCGAACTATCGCCCAATGTCCATCACTCCTTTCCTGGGCAAACCCCTGGAAAAGCTGGCCATCTCCCAGCTTAATCTTCACACTGAATCTGCTGGTTCTCTCCATGACCATCAGTCTGGCTTCACAGAAGCATGGAAACTGTTCTACTGAACATCCGTGAAGACCTGCTCTGCAACCTTGATTCCAACACCCCGTGTCCTCATCCTACTCATTCTCTCTGCTGCCTTTGACAGTCAACCATGCCATCCTGCTCAGCTGTCTCCGTGATAACCTGGGTATCTCCGATCAGGTCCTGGCTTGGCTGGCTTCTTTCCTCTCTGATCGACCCTCCCAGGTCCAACTTGGGTCCTTCCTCTCCTCTATCTCTACCTCTGGTGTTCCCCAGGGGTCTAACCTCTCTCCCTGGCTGTTCAACCAATACCTAGCACTTCTTGCCCACCGCTTTGCAGCTCTCTGCCCCAACTTTCAGTGATATGCGGATGAAACTCAACTAATTTTCAGGCTCCCTTCAGCCTCCTCGTCTCCTCTCATCTCTGACTGTCTGCTATCCAGAAGTGGTGTGCCGCCAATGATCTCTGCCTTAATGCCAGTAAGACTGAGATTCTCCTCATCAGCTCACCTGCTACCTCCTTTCCTGTCACTCTCTGGCCGGGCTCTCTTGGCCCTCTTCCTGCTCCCACCTGTGAGGCTAAAAACCTTAGGGTCATCTTCGACTCCACACTCTCCTTCTCTCCTCACATCTGATGTCTCTAAGAAGTCACACTAACAGCTGCACCTCCTCAGAGGTATTCTTCCTTTCCTCTCCTTCCCCCAGAAGTTCACTGTCTCCAGAGCTCTAGTTCTCTCTAGGCTGGATTACTGTAACAGCCTCTTTCTAAATCTGCCTGCCTCTACTCTCCGCAAATCATCCATAACAGGACTGCGAGACTTGTCCTTGGCCTCATGCCCAGGGATCGTATCTCTCCAGGACTGAAATCTCTTCACTGGCTCCCAGTGGCTGCGAGGATTAAGTTCAAAACCCTCTACATTGTCCAAAAGGCCTTCTAGGGCCTGGGGCCTCAATACCTTCAACTTTCTCTTCCTAAATATCTTCCTTCTCAAGCTATTCGCTCATGCTCCTCCAACTCCCTCAGGGTCAGTCGCTTCTCCAAGCAACAAGTCGGTGGTAGATCTCTTTCTTCGGCTGGGGCCTCCCTCTGGAACAGCCTCCCTGCCTCACTGAAACTTGAGGTTAACCATCTCCGGTTCCGGACGCACAAGACCTTCCTCTTTGCTTCTGCTTTCTCTCCTCTTCTCCCCTGCTGAACTCCTGGCCGAAACTGAAATTTCACTGGTCACCTGGCTACCCTCTGTTCTCAGGCCCAGGTCCCCTCCCCACCAGTTGCACACTTGCACTGCCCCCCTGGCAACCCTTGCACTCAGTGGCTGTTTCTGTATCCCTACAGCCCCCTATCAGCACTTGCCACCTGCTGGCCGCACTGCATATTTATTGTTATTACTGTTATCCTATGTACTGCACTGCCCCTCCCCATTTACCCTCGCACTTTTCCTCTCCCCACCTCTCCCCTGAACTTGCACGATGTCCACGTCACCTGGCCTAGTAAGATCATTGTCTCTGTCTTCCCTCTGTTCCCCCTGCCTTGCCTCATCACGCCTTGAAACACTTGTGTATAGGCGCGTTATAAATGCCCTATATCACTAATACGTTTGGGAAAAGTCAGCTTCCACCCATCAGCTTTTACAATATAATTCTCTTGTTATTTTCACTGCATCTTCTTCTTGTAGTTTACGCAAATGTTTTCCAGCGCTTCCCAGATTCCACCAGTAGCTGCTTTTTCTCCTCTGTCTTTCTTTTTAAAGCCTCAATTAGTCCCTCTGCATCACAATAGGTTTTCATTATTTCATCAAATGTTTTCTCTGCCTTAATACACTGTTTCTTGGCTGCGGGTATAAAAAGACCAGTTGAAACTTCATAATGTGGCTATCAATACAACAAACATTTAGCTTGAGCTGTACACTGGGGTAAGGGACTTCCCTTAAGCGCAATCCTATCCGTCCCCTGGGATTTTTGCTTATTCTTGCACTCCTTGGGACTTTCCCTTCCTCTCCAATCAGCTACCCACAACTCGGTCTAGCTGCACCCATACTCTGAGCTGGACTACTGTCCCCGAGGGTGTTCAACCCATATCGCTTTGCCAATAACATAAGAAAAATCATGTAGACCATCTATACTTTAGAGAGTTAACTCTAGGGGAAAGAGGCAGGGTAAAAGAATGATGGGCATTGTGCAGCACTCATTTGTAGGTGTGAAAAAAGGGAACACTTCCGCCTAGGGACGTCCAATGTACCCTCAACCCCCAAACATCAAATAGATGAACAAAAAAAATACATTGCTTACCTGCTGACTAGAAAAGCACTACTGCCTTGAAATCCTTTTCTTCACGTATTTCTCTTCTACTTACATCAAGACCCTCTATCAGCCATTTACACCGGGAATTGCCAAAGGCTCAAATTCCCCATCCTTTCAAATACATTGAAAATTGGCAAAATCAAAGAAAAGCACATTAAAGAGTGCCATGATTTGAGATATTGCCTAAAAGAAGAAATACAAAATAAATGTAAAATGCTACAAGCTTTTGTGAACCATGTCTGTACCCAAAACCATTAATTTATAGTGGACTTGCTATTGATGTTCCTGCCTGATGTGTCCCGATTGGTGAGTGAAGCATCTCTTGGTGCTTGGTAACTTCATCCAAGATTTTCACCCATTGTGGCTTCAACTAGTTGAATCTGCTCGCTAATAAAATTAGAGGTGGGTGTTCTGGGGAGGCAATAGTTCTTAACTGCAGAGCTCTTCTACCCAAAATGCTGCAAATTCATTTTGTGTGTGTCCTTTAAATGACAAGTACCGGTTTCAGTTCCTTAAATGTAAATATCAACGATGGAGAGTCCCAGTTTGCAGACAGCAACATCTACAGGAAATTATAGGCACCGGAAATAGGAGGGTATGCAGGGACAGAACCCATGACCAAAGCGATCTTTAGTGGTGGCAACAAAAAATAGATATTACACCTTAGCAGGCAGGTCTTTGCTAATATGAGCCAAGCACGATCCTCGGGAAGGGTCAGAAGTCTCCCGACCACATTAGCTTTGCTACTGTGCCATACATTATGCACTACAGCTGAACTACTGCAGGGCTCACAAGCAGTGGCAAAATCATGCAAAAAAGTAAAAGCCATGGGCACATTTGCAGAGGTACGGTTTCTCACACGTGCGCAACGGCTTGATACATGTAGATAACATTACTTTGAGGGTCACGTGCACCTATCTGAGGAAGGCATGGACCTATTCATGTGGAACATTTGGGGGCATTGGAGCAGCAACAGTGTTAAAGCCAGAGAGGGACAGCCAGTAGGAGCATTTATCCCCTACTTGGCGACTGTTTGAAAGCAATTGGACTGATCAGTAGAACCGTCATTGTGTGGAATTAGAAGGGGTAATGGAAGGAATAGCCCCACAAACGAAAAGGGGGCATCTGTATGCTGAACAGCTAGGGCGCCTTAAGGCAATGGACTTCAAACTGGGGGGCCCGTAGGATGCCCAGCGGTGGGGGGCTTGAAGGATTATGGTGCCTGTTTTTAATAGAAAATACAGGCATTTAAAAGAAAAGAAAAGCATTTGTTGGTGGGGGGGGGCCCAGAAACTATATTTTTTACTACTCGATGGATGGGTGGGGGGTGGAGGGGCTCAGCATAAAAAGGCTTGAAGACTACTGCTTTAAGGGAATAAAGTGACCTCCTTCTTTAAAATAGCAAAGCTTTTACCAGCACTCCTTTCACGCCCAGGCCAGAAAACTCCTGCTACTATTCCAGTCCTCTGGTACACAAAGCTGCTGAAAAATCTGATAAAGCAAGGAAATAGCACCAAGCTCCACAACATCCAACGAGAATGAACTGGTCCCAACATTAGAGACAAAAAAAACACCATCAAAAGCATTCACCCCAGATCATCATAAACTGTGATCAAAAAAGATATTTTCAAAATGAATTACAGTGATCACTAGCCCTAGCAAGCATTCAACATAGTTTACAGGCAAACTATCTTCAATTAACTGCTGAGGTGAAATGGTTGGAAAAAACAAACTGCATCGAAGGGGCAATAAAAACCCTCCGGGAACCTCATAAACCTATACAGAGAATGTGACACAAGTATAACTAGAACATGCAGTAATCCTGAGTCCCTGAAAGTTACAGTTGTATCTATTAAATCATTTAGCAATTTCCCCAAAGTGTTGAAAATAAATTAAACGTAGATTGATGTGTGCACGACTCATGGAGGTAATACTGAACCCTGCACCATAAGTCTGGCACATCTAGCCCTACTGTGAACTGAAAAGGCAATGGAAAACGGGGGTAAACAAGCCCTCTATATATTCTTTAAAATAAAGTCGTAAAAGCAATACAACAAGGGTATAGCATTCGTAACTTCCAGCAGTCAAAAAATAATATTCAAAAGCATTACAATACAAAATGACAGTCTTTGAATGCCAGACAGTTTACTTTTATGCGGTCAGCTTTACAGAAACTCTTTAGGGGTGCTTTGACCTTGAACTTATCTTAAGAACAGAGTAGCTGTCCTGTGCACTTTGCACATTACACAAATCTCAAACTGATGCACATACTGTAAACAGTCTTCCCCAGCTTGAATGAGGTGAACAGAGGGGAAAATGGGGGGGAGGGGTCGAGATTATGGATGCCACTTTTTTTTAGTTGGCTGGTGTTATATGGTTTAAGTGAAAGCAATGATCAGGTCGCAAGCATTGTAAAAGAGAAATAAATAGATGGGGAGTGGGGGGCATCTTTCCACTGGTGGTTAAAGGAGCCTTTTTCTCTCCCTTCGTAATGAGGACTTGGATGGCCAATGTCTGCAACCATTCTCTGTGCGCAGAATCACAACAGAAAATCTAATTTGAAGCTTTTGTAAAGTAAAACCCAAAGCTCCCTGTGCAACCAGAAGCAGGAAGGCAGGAGTCAAAGAGTGCATTCATCATGGCATTTCAATCATCCCCAGCCTGAGACTACACCTGGCGGTCTGTGCAGCACACTTCGTACCACACAGTGGCTCAAACAGTTTGCCCCTTACTTAAGCAATATCGAAAATGCTGCGAAAGTCATACATGCTTCCCACCAGCCACACATTAACAATCCCCACACAAGGGAAATCTTTGCCAGTGGGCGTCTGTGCACCGACATGCAGCTGTATCGGCAACTTATCGAAAATTACAAGCACTGTGCCCTTTATATACAATAAACAAATTCTCACCAGGTCTACGCGATGCTGCAATGTTCTTAAGCAGACAACCGAGTCAAATCTGCCCCGTGCAACTCTTTCCTTCACAGTAAAGCACTGGAATGATTTTGCTCGTACCCACTGAAGGTGCGGTCATGTGTACGAGTTGTATATGTACCGTACGCATAGCAACGTCGCACACAAGGGCACCGCAAGCAGGTGGATAATGGACCACTTTAAAAAGTAAAAAAAGCAACCAGGGATTCTGCAAAGGTTTGTTTAGTACATTAAGCCTCCGCCGTTCAAGCCCACACGTGCACTGTCCCTTAGGGACCGGGGAGGGTCCAAGTGCTCTTCCAAACTAGCAATCAAAATATATGTTACCTTATAGCGTTACCAGCAAGGTAGCAATTTGGGTTTTTTGCCTTTTTTAAAGAAAATACATTTTCTTGATAACAAGATAGTCACTCCACAGCAGTGGTCTTCAAACTTTTTTGACCCTGAGCCCCCCCTAAGAAAAATGTACCTGACTTGGGCCCCCTATACACACTGTGGGCCTCATCACGAGTTGGGCTGTAGCCCTTAAATGCGGTGGTAACAGTATTACCGCCGCATTTAAGGGCTGGCCCTATCATGAGTTGGGCGCTAAATCGGCTGTTTTACCTCCAGCCTTTTTCTGGAGGTGAAAATCCCTGTTTTCGGCTGTATTACAGTCAGCTGTATTAGACCACAGTATTAGCACTGAAAATTCCCCATTGGATCCAATGGACCCATTCAGGAATGGGGATTTACCGTTAAGGCCCAACCCGTGATCCGGTGGTAATACCGCCGGACCGGTCGGCGCTAGGGCTATTACAGTCGGCTGTATTACATCCGGGAATACAGCCCAACTCGTGATGAGGCCCACAGACTACAAAATGTTTATCAGTTGCAAAAGGTTATCGCCCGCTGGTGGAGAATGGTGCCCCAAATGGAGGTGTGGTTGCCAAACAGCAAATTCTTTCAAAATCATTGCTTGCAATAACTCAAATTAGATTAGAGGGTAAATATTTGTAAACACAGCATTCAGAATGTTTTGCTACAGAGGACTTGACTAAAAGTAGTGTTGGATATTTATTTCCTATAGTAACGTTTGACATGTAAAGTACAACAACTTTGAGATTATCAATGCAGTCACTTGCAAGTTGGATAGTGGCATACTGGAGAACTAGTGTGAAGGGTGGGCCTGTCTTTCAGCAGCCAGCCTGTCACTATCGGGTACAATGTTTGCACTAGCCAACCACAGGTTTTCTTCCAGCTTTGACCAATATTTAGTTTTTAGGGCTGCAAGTGCTGAGAATCCAATTCAATGGAGGTGCTGAAAGGACAGTACATTGACAGCACATTTTGATAAAGTTGGAAACTCTGCATTTTGCCAAAATCCACCCAAAGACAATTTTTTGAATTGGCTCTCCAGTAGGTTGTCTCTTTGAAGCTCCATTAGTTCTTCTGGGATGTGGGCCCCCACGTCTGCTAGGAAAGGCTGTACCACTGAGTCATTGATGTTACAATTGTCCTCTGGAAAGCACTTGAGACTGGTTCTGAGATGGTTTCCCATTAGTTCAGCAACACATGAAAGAACATGCTCTGTCTCCTCAAGAGCATCTGCTAATAATGGAAAAGCATCAGAATGCACCCTCCTCCTCTAAAGCTCCAGCTTCTTCTTGAATGCAGATATGTTTACGTTCATAGCCAATGATGTGGTTTCTTGCAGGGAGAGGTTAAGAAAATGTAGCTTTTCAAAGATGTCGCCATAGTAAGCTAACAGTACAAGCCAGTGTGAATCGCACAGAGGCTCTTCTTTCGTCTGGTATAAACTCATGAGAAAGTGTCTCACTTTGTTCCCGAGTTCCTAAACGCGATTTAACACCTTTCCCCTGGTTAGCCACCTGACCTGTGGCAAACAGACGGGCTCTTGTGAGATGCATCTTAATAAAATGTACAATCTTTACAACAGAAGTCAGCACCTATGAGAGTCCATTCCCCATATTGCGCACAGGCCAAGCTTCAATTGTTGGACAGCAAGAATTGTTTGCAGAATTATTTTCTCAGCATCTGTAAAAGCCTTTTTGTTTTTGCCCAGATAATGTGGCAAGAAGCTTCCAAAGCATTTGCAGGCACTGAGGCCACATTTTTAACAGTGTCTTTTTGCTTTTGTATGCCTTGCAACTGCCGTACAAAGAAATCTCTGGTCTTTTTTGCTAAACCGGCATGTTTTGTATCCAAATGCTGCCTTAATTGTGTTGGGTTCAGGTTTGCTAATGTAGCGCCACAAACCACACACTGGAGCTTAACTTCTCCAGCAACTGCGATACATGTGAACCCAAAGTCCAAATAACAAACATCATATTTCTGTGTTTTTGCATTTCTTTTGTCTGTTCTCTACTTCTGCTTTTCGTTTGTGAATCCTACCATCTTTGGGCATTAGGAAACAATCCGGTTCTATGTGGTATTTCTGCATTTTAAAGTCTGAACACAAAACAGGCTGATTTCTTTCCGGCCGTTTTTGTGTTGGCTTTAAAATGTGGAAATATCACATACTGGCCCCCTCCATCCCCACCCGCTCATTCACTCGTTAATTGGGATGGGGGTTAAACTCCCGTACACCTAATTACCCCACATCAACACACGCATCCTCCCCACACATACCCGCATACACTCACACGCACACAAACATACAGTACCAACACACCTCTGCCTCCTGCGACGACTGCGATGGAGCTCGCAGCAACAGTCAGCCCCTGCGCGCACTTGTGTGGGGCAGGGATTTCACAAGTATGATAGTTCGATTTAGAAAGACCGCCCTGTGCGGTCACGGAGCAGCCTTTCTAAATTGACCTTTTTTCCCCCATCGGTACAGTGAAAAAGATCTTTTCACTTAGTACCAACGGTACATCTAAAAAAGGAGCCTGAATATAGGAAAACATTGCAAACCCCCACTTTAGTGAATGTCATAGGGGGCGTGGCCGGAGCTCATGGAGTGAGGCAGCAGCAGAGCTGAGCTCCCGTCCTGATTCTTATATTGATCCTTGAAATTGCTACCAAAGGCAATCATTTCTGGCAAATAATCACTACGCCAGTTAGAACAAGCGCTGCTGTGGCTTTCCGGCAAAGACCCGAAGAGAATCGGAGCCTGCATACCCCGAAACGAGGTTTGTGAACGAGCCCCGGGGGTCCCACTGTAATGGCGGCCTAATCGAAGCCGAAGACTCCAGCGGGGGAGGAGCCTATTCGGACGATGTAGGCCTGAAGAACGCTGTAGACTGCCACGGCCCAGATCCGAGGACCGCCAACGCCGAGAGACTGAGGAGGGTGCAGTTGCCCTCCAAAATAGCTACACGTAGAAGCCGCCGCACGTTGAGCCCGTTGTGGCGCACCCCAACTGGCCGCATAGCAGTTAAAGGCGCAGCGGTGCTGTCGTGCTATGGACCTGCTTGAGCACCCCCCCAGCTGCCGCATCAAGGAAGGAGACAGCCGGCAGCGCGGATATACCGCGTGGGTAAGGACCGACACACTGTCCTCCCCCTGCATCATCCGCGCATTCTATTGGTTCCCCGTGCAAACGAAGATCGGGACCATGACAAGTGAAAATATGTGGAATAGCAGGGTTCCCTGCCGGGGTGCACACTCAACAGAACCCAAACGCTGGAGCCCAGGTTCACTTGCAGGCGAAACCCGTGAAAGCCTGAGGGTGCGCCGCGAGAGCACAGTTAGAGCTTTGGACCGCAGCACTGTTTGCGCCCTCAAGAAAAGCTCCCCACTCGAGGGGCCTCATATACTGGGCCGCAAGGGTCCCTGGGACAATATCAGATCCAGGTGTCAGGGAGCAGGAAGGGGACCCGGTCCCCCACCGCGCCAATATACTCTCTGGCAGAGTGCAGCCCATCCTTTTTCCACGGCCGGTTGGCGGTTCGGCGGGAAGTCCCAGTGAAGTGCGGTGCCCGGGGAGAGCTTGGAAGCACTGGTGGACACAAGTCACTGGCATCCAGGTAACACAGGGCCTGACACCAGGGCGAAGGATTAACGCCAAAACGAGGGAGCGGGGGCTCATCACGACACGCTTTGCACCACAACGAGCTAGAACCTGCTGGAATAACCTACGCAACACAGCGCAAGATGTCCGCCTCACGACACAAGAATAAATCGGCTACAATTATGAACTCCTTTTCTGGGACAAGACCCAAACAGCAACGCCAACATGAAATTACCACGCAAACAGAGCCACCCCCACTCGAGGACGACCCTAAAAACACTCAGGTACTGCAGGCTATTGCGGCACTTCAGACATTTATTGAGACCAAAATAGGCGAATTCAAGGCCGACATGCAGCTCCTATGCCAAGATGCCCGCAATCTTACAGACAGGGTGAGCAAAGTGGAGGTGAATTTGCAGGACACCACAGAACCCGTCACAGACTTGAAAACCAAGGTACATGAGCTAGAAAGGCAGGTTGCACGACTAGAGGCGAGATCGGAGGAGGCAGAGGGGAGGGCTCGCCGCAACAATATACATATTCTTGGAATCCCGGAAGAAATGGAGGGAACCGACCCAACAGAATACGTAGAGTCCATGATACTTCAGGCGATTGGGCCTGGCAAGCTCACACAGGGATTCTCAGTCGAGAGAGCTCATTGATCTCTTCAAAAAAGACCCCCACCAGGATCACACCCATGCCCAATGATTGCGAAGATTTTGAATTTCCGTGACAGAGAGACGATTCTTAAATTCTTGAGAGAGGGAGGCGAGATCAAACGGAATGACTCCAAGATCGTCATGTATCCTGATTATGCCCCCAATGTGCAGCGAGCCAGGAATTAATTCATACCAATTAAAGCTCGATTACGCAAACTCAATCTCAAATACATGCTCCTATACCCCTCACGCCTCAAGATACTTTACAAAGGAAAGGCGGTTTTCATGGAAAGCCCAACCGCAGCCAACATGTGGCTGGAGCATAACAATCTAGCCGACGGCGATGAACGCACTTTAGGGGCCGAAGGACTAAGCAGGAATCAGGAATCCTAAGAATGAAAACTCATCAAGTTACAAGACCAGAACATTGCACCTAAAAGGTGATCCTCCGTTGTGAAGACCAAACGTGCTCCTACAGACGGGAGCTCAGATGATCACACATGGGCACTGTCACAACCCACCCCGTCGCAACCAGTGCCGGCCTGTTGCCAGCACTACATCCGCATCGCACGACCTGGAGAGGCCAACGGGAAGCGGAAGCCCCCGAGCGTTGCCCTCCCAAAGCAGCTGCTGGGGGCAGTTCACAGTTGTTCCGTGTTGTTAATCCACCTCTTTGAGTGGAAGTTGAAAACGTTAACAAGTCTCCACTTTCTAAAGCAATTCTGTCACCAAAAACACGGGAGGGAATGGACTATCCACCAATACTGATCAGCCATGAGGGGAGGCGTCCAAAATACAAAGCCAACAGAGCGTGAAACGGGTCAGCCGGAAGCGGTCATTCGACCTTTCCTCGTACTAACATGGCCACACGCATCAAGGTTGTAACCTGGAACGTGAGGGGTCAGGTTACATACCTTTGTCGCAACAGGATTAAATCCTACCTCCACAGGAAGAAGGTAGGTCTGGCCCTCCTACAGGAAACCCACCTAATGAAGGAGTCCATCGCAACGCTTCAGACACACTGGGGAGGGCAGGGGTTCGGATCCACATACTCCAGATATGCCAGAGGGGTGTTTACATGGATTAGCCCCCAAATCCCCTTCCAACTCAACAGAGCTGAATCAGATCCAGAAGGAAGGTATGTGATATTGTGGAGCCACATTGAACAAACTGAAATATGTATTGTTAATTTATACCTCCCCCAACAACAACGTACCAGCACATTTAGACCTGATGTATGCCAAGGTCACACAGTATAGGAACGGATTCTTTATTTGGGGGGGGGGATTTCAACTGTGTCAGCAACCCAGAACTCGACAGGTCCACCCCTCTCCCTGGGGGCCCGTCGGCATCTCCGCGGCACTGAATGCCATGCTGAATCGCCTAGACTTAGTGGACATCTGGCAGGAGCAACACGCAAGAGACCGGGGCTACTCCTTCTATTCGTCTCCACATAACCTCCACACCAGGATTGACTACATTTTCACTGGCAGAGAAAGCCTACCCCAGATCGACACGGCGCGATACTTGGCCTGGACCATCTCCAATCACTCCCCCTTAACAATAGAATGGAGCACCGCAGGGCCCAGATCTCCAATACCCACATGGAGGGTGCCTGCTGAAGCGCTAAAAGACCCAGCATTCAGAGACGACCTCAAGGAGTCCCTGGAGAATTACATAAAGGAAAACACGAATAGCGTTGACCACCTAAGCACACTATGGGATGCCCTGAAAGTAGTTACACAATAATAAACTAAACTAAACTAAACTAAGGGGAAATCATAGCAAAGGCAGGGGGAATCGGGAAGCACCTGAGAACCAAACTGGAGCGATGGGAAACCGAAATTGAACAGCTTGAATCTGGCACCCATGTTTCCCAGCAAGTAGAGGATGAGCTCAAGCAAATTAGAACTGAATGCAAAAAGGCTTGGGACAGGCTAGCCAAGTTTGACTATACTACCAGGACCAACAGGGCACACACCCAGGTGGACAAACCCGGCAGACTACTAGCCTGGTTGTGCAGAAAAGAGCTTTCCATATACCCAACCACATCCTTATAAGGTGCAGACGGCATGCTACACCAGACCCAACAGGGCATCAATGACACTTTTAAACAATTCTTTGCCCAGCTGTACTCCCATGACGCCTAGGTGCCCCCAAGCGAGATCTCAGACACCCTGGAAGAAATAGGACTGCCTAAACTGCCGCTCGCACACAAAGAAACCCTAGACGCAGACATCACCAAGGACGATCTAACCGAAGCGATCAAGTCCCTGGCCACGTGCAAAACCATGGGTAGTGATAGGCTGCCCACCGAATTTTACAAGATTTACGAAACTGAGTTAACCCCGCTGCTGTGTGAGGTTTGTCAGGAGGCTTATGAACTGGGGATCCTACATGAGAGTATGTGTGAAACGCTGGTGATTCCAATGCTTAAACCTAACAAACCTGCTGAAGATTGTGACTCTTAGCGCCCACTTGCAATGCTCAATTACGACGTCAAGATTCTGACAAGGATCCTAGCCAAGCGGCTTTCCAGGGTAATTGGAGGGGTGGTGCATCCTGACCAAAATGGCTTTGTACCAGGCCGCAACACCACCACCAACCTCCGTAGGCTCCAGCATGTTTTGTCTCAAACCAACCTAGACAGGGGTTCCTACGCTCTGCTCTCCTTGGATGCCATCAAGGCATTTGACTCCATCTTCTGGGAGTGGCTGCTGGCGGTGCTCCGGGAATTCGGCTTTGGAGAGAAATTCATTAGGTGGGTCAAGGTCCGTTATACTAAACCAAGGGCACGAGTGAAATCTGGACGGCTTAACTCTGCAGCGTGGGACATACAAAGGGGCACTAGGCAGGGTTGCCCACTCTCCACCATGCTCCACATACTTGGGCTTGAACCCATTGCCATCTATTTCCGAAAACAATTTTTTGATGCCGGCATACGGCTGGACGGGACAGATCATATAATATCCCTGTACGCGGACAATGTCCTCCTATATATGAGACCCGCACCTGAACGTCCAGACCATACTGGAGGTCCTTGGCAACTTTGCCAAAGTATCGGGCATATAATTTAGCAGAAGTTAATCCTGCCTCTTCCCATTGGGAGGCCTCAAAAGTAAACACATGGACGACCTGCCTTCATTGGAGGTGAATTGGCGCCTCACCACATTCCGCTACCTTGGAGTCAACATATACCACACGCCTGAACTCATGCATGAAAATAACACAGCGGCAGTGCTGCCCCCTCTGCGCAAGTCGATAGGGTTTTGGTCCCGACTCCCCCTGTCCATGATGGGAAGGGCGTCCATCATCAAAATGATTGTTCTCCCCAGATTTCTCTATGGATGTCAAAATGGGTTCTACTATATTAAAGCTCCCCTTTTCCGACTACTAGAGACGATACTTAAAGAATTCTTATGGGGAAAAGGCAGACACAAATTGGCACTATCCACGTTAACCTTTCCGTACAGACAGGGCGGCATGCAACTCCCTGACCTGGAGAAGTATTATTTGGCAGCCAGCTAAGCTTCGTAGCCAAATGGCTGGCTGATGACGTCACTCCGGAAACGGGACTACTGCAGCACTCAATCGCTCCAATCCGGCTGAATGAACTCATTTGGGCTCCCCAACACCTCATTGGTGAGACCCCCTTTTTTGCCGCCCTAGGAAAACAAATATAGCTGAGAACAAAATCGCTTCTCCACCTGAAGCACGCATATACCCCGGACATTCCGCTCGTTTCTGACTTGTGCCAGAACAGTGTCGATCTAGCAACCATTAGATATTGGGAACGGCTGGGAGTGTACACCTGGTGGGACTTATATAACGAAGGCTCCTTCCGAGACTTCTCCTTACAATCTGAAGATGACATACCCAGTGGCCTATTCCTTTGGTACCTAAAGATCCGGAAACTAGCGCGAACCAAATGGGATACTTGGCCTGCCCAACCCCTTCGTAACACTCCAGTACATTTTGGGAGAGCGGTGGAGACCAGTGTCTCAAATATACTGTCACCTCATAGACAGGCCTAATCCCAGCAGCCTTGAACTAAAACTCAAATGGGACAGAGACCTGGGGCGAGAAATGACCGATGGAGAATGAGAGAGAGCACTGGCGTTCTCTAAAGAGGTTTCTAGGAATTCCAGATTCAGATTGATCCAGCTCAACGTACTGTATCGCTCGTACCTAACACCACACAGAATAGCGAAGTTCTACAAGCAACCCCAGCATAACTGTCCATGGTGCAACAGAGCTAAAGCGGACCTAATGCCCATGTTCTGGGAATGCGTCAAGGCCTGACAACTCTGGGCCGAAGTTGAGCGAACCTGTAGGAGAGCAGGCATGACCAGGTACGAGTGGACCCCTGGAGAGTGCCTTCTAGGGACTTACCCCAGATTAGCTAAAATTAAGCACACAGTAAAGCTCATGGACCTGGCATGCACCCTCACCAAAAGGACCATTGCCATGGCGTGGAAACGACCAGATGGCCCACATTTCCATGCATGGCGCAACAAACTGGAACGCTGGGTCGGGGCGGAGACTTCGGCCTGGGAAGAAGGCCTTGCCAGGTCCCCTGAGGACGCGAGTCAGGCACTGGATGCTTGGAAGGCCCTCACATGGGCTCTGTTCCACCCCTGCAATGACGACCAACCCCCTTTCAATGATTCACCCCTTTGCTTACCGACCTATTCATCACAAGACACCAGAATAGACCACCGCCTGAATATACCTGGTCCCACCTCCTTTTGAACTCCTTTCTTTCCCTTCCCGTTTTGACCCTCTGATAACGAACTATTTACCGACCACTTGGAGACAATTACTGTTATTGTTAAATGCTTCATGTTGAAGTTGTTTATTGTTCATTAAATGACTGGGTTATATAGACACATTTATTCCATTCCCCAGTTGGCACCCACTGCCACACTGCTGTTGTACCTATTATAAATGCCAATAAAGACATTTTAAAATAAATTAGTGAATGTCATATAAGTTTTTAAAAAAACATTTCAAGTTTTCAAAAATTAAAAATGCCTCAAAAGATTTAAAACGGCAAACACCACATGCAAAGATTGAAAACAACCATGTTAAAAGGCTGGGGAAAAATGATTTTAAAAAGTCCCCAAAAGATTGAAACAATGGCAAACACCTCATGCAAAGAATCAAAAGGAACCACGTGAAAAGCTTGGGAGAAAGAAACTCTGCAAAAATGGATCAGAAATACTGGTTGGATAAAAAAAAAAAACACCACATTGATGTAAGTCTCAGAAGACTCCCTGTTCAGATCGTGAAGTTCTAGCTCAAATCTTTTTTTGAAGTGTGGTCCTGGACTAGGCCACAAGATTGGCAGTGAAAATCTTTACCTTCCTGTGTGACTGGGTCAAGTGCTTCACTGGGTTTTTCTTGCTGCGACACTGGTGGTTAGGATGACACACCGACGCTTGAAGCGATGCTGCTGCAATGAAAACTGTTAGTCAAGGTTACATGGGTCTACCTGAGACTTCAAAATTAGGATTAGATGAGAAGGGGTTCAAAACCAGCTATTGGGTGTTAGGCATCAGCTAGTAAGTAGGACCTAACGCTGGGAAACCAGGAGAGAGTACAAAGTGCACTGTAAATGCAACTCCCACATGAGACGTGAACTTTCAGTACCACCCCAAACTGTACATGAGAAAGGAACAGCCTCAAAAATAGGTTTGAAATCCCTGATTGTGACTCCTAATTATGCCTTTAAAATTGCCCCACCATCACCCACAGAAGACAGTCATTTTTAAAAAAAAAAGCATTCTTAATGTCGGCAAGTCCTACTACAGATGTCAGGATTTTTTATGGTGCCACTGCTGCTGGGGACTTTGCTGTCCTAGATGGGATGATCGAGCCAATTTGTGTTCCTGCAATTGAAAAAGTACAATAGGAGGCCACCAGGGGACGCGCGCATGGATGTAGCCTGAGTGCCATCGCTCTCACCTCGGTGGCCTGACAAGTCACCTGAGCCCCCCACTTGGACCTCGGCTGGATGGAAACAGTAGAGACTAAGGGGTCTCAGAGACCTAAGGCTGCTCCCCGGTCGAAACGTGGGGCAGATCTGACCAGGGACGGTGAAGCTAGCAGAGTGATTGCAGCTGGCAGGAAAGTGAAAGTGATCCCGATGGCTGAGGGAACCACGGAGGCAGCCCGACAAATTACGGGGGTGCGACAGGGATGCTGAATGTGAGGAGGCCTTAGTGAGACGGGCCTGGACCCCAGAAGTACTTGGCCTGGCCACCCCCCTCCCCCCACCCTCACAATGGTAATATCATCTAAAGGGGAGAGGGAGGAGTGAGGAGCAGCAGGAGAACACACAAAAAGGCCAGTAAAGACCGCAGCCACAAAAGGGGCATCTCTTGCCCCCAGGGCCCCTGATCACTGGAAAATCCAAGTAGCAGGCTAGGTGGGGCCCCCTGGATTGATCCCAGGCGTCTGCCCACCTATGAGAGGGCCTCCTCCCAGGATGTCCTACCCGAGGGAAGAAGAGCGGGGGGCAGCACACTGCGTACCCCAAGACAGTGAAGGAAGAGACATGGGGACCGTAACTGAGCCCAGAGGAGACCTTGTGCACGAAGGGCCTTAGCCGGGGGTCCCACAGGCATGAGGCGGTACCTGTCGGAGGAGGGGGCCCACAAACAGACGGAAGGAGGAAAGGAGTACGTACCTGCCCCATGGTACCCCAACTACCCGTGCCCTGAACCCTCTGGGCTAGAAACATGCAAGGTGGACAACGACTGGGTGAGGGCCCCCGGGTTGGTTCCCGGGGCGTGTGCCCACCCAGGAGATCTCTGAGGAAGGGGAGCACGGACCACGGAAGAGGACCCAGGTGAAGAGTGAAATAGCTAGGTGGAGGCCTGGGATTGCCACAGGACCCAGGGACCAAAGCAGCCGAGTGAGTAGATGGCAAGGCAGGAACCTGACACCACAGCCCCCAGGGGCCCAGACAACGAGGAGTCAAGGAGAGCCACAGAGGTGAGCGGAGACCAGCTCCAAGGGGGAACTGGGGGGAGAGGGACCTGGGCATTGAGGCGGGTCCCACTACCACTGCAGAAGGCTTCCAGTAAAATCGGCGGGGCGAGGCCAGGACAGTGCGCCCCTGCCATCTATGAACTGGAGGGTGAAGTTGGAACAATTTGAGTATCAGAGACTGGGCCCGTAGAGTAACATTGCTGAACCAACCATGTCAGCAGTGAGGGATGGCACCATGTCCTCAAAGAAAGACATTGCCTCACTCCTTGAGGAGATAAGGGGTATGAGAGCTGACATTGGAGGAAAAGTGGACAAAGTAAATGTTAGAATAGAATGGATGAGAGACTCCAGGCAGTTGAGAACAACCAGACCGCCCTAGAGACACTGGAGACCCAGATGGCCATGTAGCGTGTGAAACTGGAGAGGAGGGAGGGGGAAGTTGCCCTGAAGTTGGATGACTTTGAGAACCGGGAGTGGAGAAATAACCTGAGATTTTTTGTGATCCCGGAGAAAGACAGAGAATCGGAAAGAGACCTGTGGAAAACCATCCCTGAGGTGGCAAAGGTGCTGTTTGGAGATGAGAACTTCAATGAACCAAAAATTGATCGAGTACGCAGAGCAGGGATGGCAGGAAGAGTGCAGAGGTCAGTCCTCATGCGCTGCCACAACTACCCCGACAGGCAAAAAAATCCTGGAAAAAGCGAAGGAGCAGGGCTCGGTCGCCTTGGTCAACGTGACCATTTCAGTTTACCAGAATCTATCTTCGCTCACACTGACAAAGAGACATCTATGTGCTCCCCTCACGAAATGGCTTACTGAGAAAGGAGTGAGATACATATGGGGATTTTATCATTTTTTGTGAAACGCACGGTGAGGGAAGGGGGCTCAAGGAAAAGAGGTTGATTGAGCGGGTCCGGTGGGCGGGGAGACCTTTGGTGATTCAATCCAGTCAACAGTGATGAAACTGGGTGGGGTTGGATGCCGTGTGAGGGGAATGGTGGGGGGGGATTGGTTGAGTTAGGTATTGTTCAGTGTGCATCGCTCGAAAGTTGGTTTGCTACTGCAGGGGCCCTGCAACAGGGACCCGGCGTGGATACTGTCTCAGGGGAGGTGGAGGGGAGTAATGTGAAGCCCCCGGCAAAGGGGAGATGTCTGGGCAGAGTGAAATGATTATTGGCTCCCTCAACATACAGGGCCTCAACTCGCTGAGTAAGCGATCAATGGTACTCAGGGAATTTAAGAGGGTGTAACTGGACTGGATGTGTCTACAGGAAAAACCCTGGCAGAGGGGTGGGGAACCCCGACTACGATCCAGAGAGGTGGGGGAGGTGATTGTGGCCTGAGATGTGGGGGGTGGGGTCACGATCCTGATCTCCACCCAATTAGGCTTTTTGGTGGAATCTGCTCTGGCTGACCCTCATGGGAGGTGTGTGTTTGTTAAGGAACAACTAAAGGCACCAAGCTAATGCGGGGCTCTGTGTATGCCCCAAATGTAGGTCAATGTGATTTTTGGGAAGGGGTCCAGGACACATTGAGTTTGCACAAGGCCAGCTTGTGGTTGGGGAAGACTTCAACATGGTGCTAGATCCACTGAGGGACCGTAGGAAAATGGGGAGGGCCAATGCGGGAGACTGGGTTTGTGCAACTCCCTTTAGCCCCCCTCCCCCAGGAAGGTGACAGGCCATACACTTTTTTTATTCAGCAGTGCATGATTTGTTTTCGTGCATAGACCCAATTCTGGTAGACTCGAACTTGAAGGAGCAGGTTTTGGAGTCTCAGGTGTCCCCGATCCCATGGTCTGATCATTTATTTTTATTTTAAATTGTTTTTATTGGCATTTAATTAGGTACAACCAAGCATTTCAATATGTCGCCTTCTGTACAAGTCATATGTTTATGCCCAATTTTAACATTAACTTATAAACAACAAAGAAACATTTTCCCACAAAAGTTTTACGATGTGTTGCATAGTTCGTCAGGGTAGGCACCCAGGTGCCCGGGTTCCAGTTCATACCCCTGCTCTCCTGGTGTCACCAGCTTTCTTTGTAGTTGGATGTGGGTGGGGGGGGTTACGCTTGTATGTGGCGGATATATCCCTGTGTGCGACTCGTTCAGGGGGGTTTATCGTTAGATGGGTGGAACATGTCCCACACCAGTGCCTTCCATGCGACCCATTTGTCATTGCCATGTGGCTCCGTTCTATTGACCCCATCCATCGACACCTTGGTTTCCGCCTCCGCCCACCTCTCAAATCCCCTGTGCCATTGTGCATATTGTGGCCCCCCAGCCTTCTTCCAGGACATGGCGATGGTTCTTTTAGCTAGGATGCATGCCAGGTCCATGAATTTAAGCACGTGTTTGTATTTTCTGACCTTGGGGTAGGCTCCGAGCAGGCAGTCCTTTGGCGACCATTCAAACCTCACCACACCAGCCGCTCTGCAGGCTTGTTCTATGCATGCCCGGAGACCCCGCACGTGCCCACACCCCCAGAACATGTGTATCATGTCGGCTCCTTCACCTCCACACCATGGGCCCAGTGAACAGGTATTCCTGTTGAATGCGTCTACCCCGTGCGGAGTCATGTAGGTGCGGTATAGGAAATTTAGTTGTATCAGTTTGAAGCGGTGATTCCGCGATATTGCCTTGGGGTAACCCAGTATCCTTTCCCATTTCTTTTCTGTTATTACCGTGCCCAGGCCTGCTTCCCATTGCTCTTTTAATGGTATGCTCCTGGGGTTGGGCGTATATATTAGCATGGTGTACAGCCTTGAAACAGGCCGCCAGCCGTCGCCCAAGTTGTACATTAGCGTGAGTATTGGTTCCACTTGCGTTTTTTCCGGCCAGCCCTCCCATCTGCCCTTTGCCACCTTACGGATTCGTTGGTACAAAAGGAACTGTCCCGCCATGTGTCTGCCGCTATTGGGACTTCTGGGGAGTAAGGGCGTGCAAGTTTTAGTAGGGCTTGCGTCCTCCTCCATATCTTCCTTCCTAGCATTACCACCACTGGCGGGTGTTCTGTGTCCTCGTGCGTTACCCACAGTATCTCTTTCAGTCTAATGGGAGCCACCAGGTGTTTTAACAGGCCCGTTTCTGAGGTAGACTCGTCCGCCAACCATTTGACCACATGGCTGAGTTGGGCTGCTAGATAATATCTCTCTAAGTTTGGCAGTTTCACCCCCTTCTTATCGTACGCCAGGTGTAGCGTTTATTAGTGAGAGTCTGTTGCGTGCAGAGCCCCACAGGAACTCCCGGATCAGTGTTTCCAGTGATCGGAAAAAGGACACTTTGATGTAGTAGTGCACGTTGTTGAAGAAGTAGAGAAATCTCGGTAGAATGATCATTTTGGTGATGGCCACTCTGCCTAGTAATGACAATGGTAGTTAGGACCAGAACTTCATAGCTTTCCCCAGGCATTGGACCACCCTTGCCGTGTTGTATTTGTGCATCTGTTCTGGCGTATGCCCTATGTTGACCCCCAGGTATTTGAACAAGTCTGCCTCCCATTTGAGTCCCAATGCCGGAAGTGTGCTGATGTCCCTCCCTCTTAGCCCCGCTATTGGGAATATGCAGGATTTAGATCTGCTGAATCAGATTCCCGACACATTGGCGTAGTTGTCTAGTATGTCTAGGATAACTGGGACATTTAGGTGTGGGTTCCTTACGTATAGCAACACGTCTTCTGCATAGATTGACAGTAGGTGCCCCATTCCTCCAACCCAGATGCCTGCATCTAGGTACTGTTTCCTGAGGTATATCGCTATCGGCTCAAGGCCCAAGATGTATAGCATTGGGGACAGCGGACATCCCTGTCTGGTCCCCCTCTCTATGTCCCAGAGTGTTGACACCAACCTCCCGGTTTTGACCCTGGCCTTGGGGTTCATGTATAGGATCCAAACCCAGCGAATGAAGACCTCCCCGAATCCAAACTCCCTTAGTGCCGCCAGCAGCCATTGCCAGTAAATTGAGTGAACGCTTTCATGGCGTCTAGGGAGAGTATAGCAGAGGGAACCCTCTGTCTGTGCCAGGATGTGTTGCAGCCTGCGTAGGTTTAATGCAGTGCTGCGTCCTGGTATGAAGCCAGTCTGGTCGCTAGGTATTAGGCCCCCTATTATTATGTTCAAGCGTTTAGCCAGTATCGTGGTGAGGATTTTAACGTTGTAATTCAGCATCGCCATTGGCCGATAAGAATCGCATTCTTCTGTTGGTTTTCCGGTCTTGGGTATCGGGACAATTAGCGTTTCTCTCATGGACCCCGGCAGTTCCCCTTTGGTGAATGCTTCTCGGTAGACCACAAGCAGCACCGGTGTGATGGCTGCTTCATACGTTTTGTAGAACTCTGAGGGGAGTCCATCGCTGCTGGGTGTTTTACTAGAGGCGAGGGACCTTATTGCCTCTGCAACGTCGTCCCCTGTGATTTCCTCATCTAGGGCTTCTAGTTGCGCCTGTTCTATTTTGGGGAGACCTATTTCCTCCAATGTGTCCAGTATGTCTGTATGTGCCACTTGGTGTTCATGGCTATATAGGCGGGAGTAAAAGTCCCGGAATGTGTCATTTATTCCCTGTTGTGTCATGTGTACTGTGCCCGTTGCATCTTTAATTTCCGTGACTTGATGTTGTGGGTGTTCCCTTCTGCACCTGCTCGGTCTGTCTCCCTCAGCATGTACCCTGCCAGTTTTTACCGAATAATCAAATTTGGAGAGCCTCTCCCATGCTTCCTGACAATCCCCTCTTAGCTGCGCCAGTTCCCTCTTCTCCTCCTCCCGTTTCCCGTGTGCGTTAGCCTCTCTGTGCCTTATTTCATCCTCCAGTTTTTCCAGTTCAACTTTTAGTGTTTTCCTAATACCTCCTGCTCCTGCACTGGCCTCGCCCCTCACCACTACTTTTAATTCTTCCCAGACTGTGTCCCATCGTTCAACGCTGCCCACGTTCACCTCTATGTACTCTTCCAGTTTGTCTTGCAGCCCTTCGGCGAAGGCCTGGTCGGTCAAGGCATCTGCTGACATGTGCCATAGCGGTATGGGCGGCCTGAAGCCCCTTACTTTCCACATCACCAGCAGTGGCGAGTGATCTGAGATCGACCTGCCCAGGAACTGAGCTGAGTCTATTTGTGGCCGGTAGGACCTGGGCACGAAGAGGTAGTCAATTCTGGTGTACAGTGCGTGTGGTGAGGAGAAGTATGAGTAACCTATGTCCGTCGGGTGAAGTTCACGCCACACATCTGCTAGGTCTAGGGCCTCGACTAGCGCATTTAGCGCCCCAGATGCCGCATCGTTTCTGATTGCTGTCGATTTGGATCCGTCCATCTCCCAGTCCCTTACACAGTTGAGGTCACCTCCCCAGATACAGAAGCAGTCTTGTTGGTGTGCTAGTTTAACTCCCAGTGTGTCTAGGTGTTTTGTGATCCCGTGGTTGGGGAAGTACGAGTTTATTATGCATAATTCAGTCCGTTCAATCCATCCCCGTAATACCAGGTACCGGCCCTCCGGATCCGCCTCCCAGCTCGATGCTTTGAATGGGACAGCTGGGTTTATCCAGATTAGTACCCCCCGGGCATACTTGGAGTAGGGTGCCCCATAACTTTGTCCATCCCAGTGGTCCCTCACCATCCCCATGGTTTGCTGCATCAGGTGGGTCTCCTGAAGCAGTGCAATGGCCACCCTCTTCCTGTTGAGGAAGGACTTCACCTGGTTCCTGCGCATATATGACCCCAGGCCTCGGACGTTCCATGTTAAGATTTTAATTTCGCTGTTCCAGTGTATGGATCCCCTCCCTTAGCCACTTGGCCCCTCTGGTCCTAGTCTTCGTTCTAGCAACCCCTGTTTGTCTCACACCTCAGGCAGCCCCTCCCGTCTTTCTGTCGCACACATCAACACTCCTGCACTTCCTAGTGCACACCTCGTCTCGTATAGGAATCAAACCATTTACAACTCCAAAACCAACCAAAACCAAACAAACTCTTAACCAAACCAAAACTAAATAACTACGCTCAGCGACCATCTTTCGTCCGTGGAGCTCGAGCGCCCCTGCAGCTGCCAGGTCCTCCTGGGTCATGGCGTGCAGGCTGTGGTCCGTCAGCAACAGACTGACGCCGAACAATTCGTAGGGCGTGTTCGTTTACCCCGTCAGAGGCACCTGCCCCGCTCCTGCCTCATAACAGGATGTTTGCTGGAGTTGACGCCTGTTTTTTACTCGCAGGGGTTTTCGTTACTGTGTTCTTCTGCCCCCACCCCTCGTTCATCTTCTGGGCCCGTTGTCCTTCATGTGAGCGTCTCTTTGCCATTGTCTAAGTTGTTGTGTTCCAGCCACATGTTGGCAGCTGCCGGAGTTTCCAGAAAGACGGCCCGTCCTTTGTAGAGCACTTTAAGCCGTGACAGGTACATCAGCATGTACTTGATGTTCAGCTTCCTAAGTTTCAGCTTGATTGGGATGAAGGAGTTCCGTGCCCTCTGTATCGCCGGGGTGTAGTCCGGATATATTGCTATGTTGGCATTGTCTCGGCGGATCACGCCCCTTTCTCTGGAGAATTTCAAGATTATTTCTCTGTCACGGAAGTTCCGAATTTTTGCTATCATGGGGCGAGGGTGTGAGCCCAGTGGTGGCCTTTTTTGCAGAGATCTATGGGCCCTTTCCATTGCAAATAATGCCCCTGCCCCGACTTCCTGCAGTATCATGTTTTAGGCGAAATCCGTTGGGATGGAGCCTTCCATTCCTTCCGGGACTCCCAAGTCCCTTATGTTGTTGCGCCGGGCGCGTCCTTCCACATCCTCCGCTCGGGCTTCCAGCTGCGCGTTCCTCCTTTCTAGTTCTGTCAGCCTTCTCCCCAGGTCGCTAATAGTGTCTGCCGTCTCCTTTAGTACTGTTTCGGCCGTCGTGACACTCTCCGTGAGGTTCCTCATATCCTGTCTCATCAACTGTACGTCTGATTTAACCTTCTCGATCCTTGTATCTATGAAGGATCATAGAGCTGCGATTGCTTCAAGTACATGATCCTCCTTAGCGGCAGTGTCTTTTCCTGGCTGCTCGGCCTGTGTTTCTGGGGCGGTTTGTGGTTGCCCCTTCTGTTTAGCAGCATTGAGGGAGTCCATGATTGTTGAATCTTTCTTATGTTTCGTGGAGGGCATGTCCCCAACGGTGCCGGATCTTTGTTGTGTGGAGCTTCTGCTTTTCCCCTAGGTGGTGTACACCTTGTTGCTTGTGCGCTGTTTTCCTCCCCGTGTGGGGCTCCCTCAGATGAGTTCAGCCAGGCGCCTCTCACTGTCTTGGTTCGTGCTCGTTGGCGGTGCCCCAGCGCAGGGCCCAAGTTGCGGTCTGTTCGCCTCTAGGTGGCAAGCCGCTGGTCCCTTGTTTTGGCTAGAGCGGCGTTCCGGGTTTGCCCGGTGTGTTTAGTGCACTGCTGCCTCTCTCGTGCAGGAGTCCCTCAGATCAGCCCGGCCGGATGCCTCTCTGCTTCACGATACGTGCTTGTGAGTTCAGTGTGACAGCCACAACCCGTAGGGGCCTGAAGTCGCTGTGTGGTGCCCTATTCTTTTGTTGATGAGACCCCAGCACCAGGTTTGGGCTGTGATATGTGCTCCACGGTGCGGCAGGCCTGATTCCCTTCTCTTTAGTGGGTATGGCGTTCTTAAATTGCCCAATGTTGCTTGTGCACCACTGTCCCTCCCGTGAGGGGGCCCCCTCAGATTGATTCAGCCAGGCGCCCTTTACCTTGAGGGTTGTGTTCGCTGGTTTGTGGTACCTCAGGCTGTCCGCAGTCTGTGGGAGTTTGTTATTTAGTGCCCCAATGCTTTGTCCGGGCCTGGGTTACAATTTGCTTGCCGTGATGCAATGGGCCTTGCTACCCCCTGCTTCGTTCAGCACGGCGCTCTTAATTCGCCTGGTGCTTCTTCCATATGTGCGGGGCCCTGGTGGTGATGAGTCGGCTGTGGGCCTTGTGCTGCGTTGTCCCACTGCCCTTGCTGCCTTCTTGTGGGCCGTGGCGCCCCTTTATATTGTGGTTTGTGCTCACTGGTTTGTGGTTTCTCAGGGTGTCTGCAGCTGTGGGAGTTTGGTGCTTAGTGCCCCAGCGCTTTGTTGGAGGAGCCCCGGTACCAGGCCTGGGTTATAATTAGCTTGCTGCGATGCAATGGCATTCTCAATTCGCCCGGTGCTTCTCCCATGCGTGCAGGGCCCTGGATGTGATGGGTTGGCTGTGGGCTTTATGCTGCCTTGTCCCTCTTCCCTAGTTAGGGCCTGGTACTGTGCCTCCCCCTGGTGCCTTCCTGTGGCCCGTGGCGGAGTTATCCTGCCCTGGTGTTCTGTCCTCGCGCCACTCTCCCAGGACAGTTCGTTGTGATTTTGCGGAGAGAGCTGCTTCTCTGCCCTCCGGGTGCCCCAGCATACCTTTCTGCAGCTTGAGGGGTCCTCTCAGAGTTCCGTGTCGTCACTCCTGATGAAGCCAGTCCCCTCAGCCTGCAGTGGTCCCGTCCCCCGGTGGGTGGGACTCTTCCTCCATCGCTCGCTGCTTATGTGGTCGCGAGCAGGGCCCAGAGCCCGGCAGGGCCGCCTGCCCCTGCCTGTTGTTAGCCACCCGGTGCGGGACATAGGCAGCTTAGTGCGTGTCTCTGACTTTTCCTCCGTGGTCCCTGCTCTGCCTCCTCAGTGCGCTCTACACCCTGGTCCGGTTTCTACTCCCGGCCCGCACTGATGTGAGGGGGGCACGGGCAGCCGCAGCATCAGGCCCCAGGGCTCCCTGGCGTTCCTCAGAGGCGCCATCCGTGGTGTCGGAGCGTACAGCACTTGTTTGAGCTGTCGTCCGCGCGGCCACTCCTCCCTCTCACTGACGGGCTGAGGTTGTGCCAGCCATCTTGGATCCCAGGAGGCCCCTTCCTTGTCGCCTTATTTCTCGTCCTCCGCTCTCTGTTTTTGCACCCCGTTCAGGTTGAGGGAAGGGGAATCTGTTTATGCACCCGCTGGTGTAAGTGTATGCGCTCAAGACAATATTTCCAAGAGTCAACTCAGGATCAGTTAAGGATCAAGGCAGGAGCTCCGAGCCAGAACGTCCTCACAGCATGAGCTCAGGCCACGCCCCCCTCCTGGTCCGGTCATGATATGGTAAGAGCTAGGGTGAGTTTAAGGCAGGCTGTGGGCCACGGGGTGTGGGGTGGGGGGTTGAGGTGCAGCGATTTGCTGTTGAAGGATAAGGAAGTGCAGCAGGAACTGCTTCTCGGAATCGAGGAGTATTTCCTCTTCAAGGACACAGGAGCGGTAGGGATCCAATCCGTATGGGAGGGCTTTAATGCAACTTTCAGGGGGGTATTAATTAGAATAGGCTCCAAGAAGAAAAGAGAGGGGCGAGAAGGAAAGCCAGCTCTGTGCCAAAATTGTGCAGATACAGCCAGGAATCACCCAGGGAAAGTACATATCTCGGCTGAAATCGAAGGAGCTCAGGCGGTATAAAAACACAATTGAATGCCATATTGACCCAGGACACAGAGAAAAAAAACTCTTGTTCCCAATAAAAGTATCACGTGAAAGGGAACAGGGTGGATACAATCCTTGCATGGAGGCTGAGGGAGGAGAGGAGGCAGAGAACCATTGGAGCTATAAGCACTGCACAGTTCTATAGTAATCCCTACACCTCGGAGTGGAGGTGCGAGGATGCGGGGAGAGACGGGCTCTTGAAGGGGATTGCCAGTTCCTAGGTTCCCCCGGGATATGGTAGACAACCTGTTGCTTCCCATAACGGTAGAAGAGGTCCTGCAGGCCATCAAGGGTATGGAGTCAGGTTCGTCCCCTGGGGGGAGGATGGTTTCCCATTGAGGTTCTACAAACTATTCAGGTCGCTGTTAGCGCCATGTTTGGTAAAGGTGTTCAATGCATTGGAGCTCTACCCCCAACAATGCTATTGGCCACAATCGTGGTGATCCCGAAGGAGGGGAAGGACCCAACGTGGTGCTCCTCCTATAGACCCAACTCTCTCTTGAACAGGAATGTAAAGATCCTAGCGAACGTGTTGGGAACACGACAAGAGGCGGGAATGCCAAAATTGGTCCATGGAGAGCAAGTAGGTTTTATAAGAGGGAGGCAAGGGCCGGATAATATTTGGAAGGTGATAAACCACTGTGCTCAAGAGGAGGTGGCGGGGGGGCGCATGCATGGTGTTTCTGGATTCGGAGAAGGCTTTCGACAGGTCGAATGGCCCTTTATGATGAAGGTCTTTAGGAGGATGGGTCTGGGGACAAACTTCCTGCGATGGGTAGCGGAACTCTATAATGCACCCAGAGCCAGAGTGAGTGTTAACAAGGGTCGCTCAGAGATGTTCACGCTAACAAGAGGTACAAGGCAAGGATACCCCTTAAAACCCCACTACTCTATGCCCCAGCGATGGAGCCACTGGCAATCACGATCCGGGCCAACAGACAAATCAGGGGCATCAGGGGCAGGGAGATAAGAGTGCAAACTCTCTCACTTTGCAGATGATATTCTGGCTCACCTCACCAATATGCAACACTCCCTCCCAGCGCTAATGTAACAGATAGCGGAATATGGCCGTCTCTCGGGGCTGAAGATTAATGTAGAAAAATTGTGCATAATGCCGATATTAGAGCACAGCCTCCTCCTCGAGAGGCAACAGTGTTACCAAGGCATGAGGATTGATAAGGGTATACAGTACTTGGGTATCTGAGTAACTAGGAACTTGGTGGAGATGGTTTCGGCCAACTATGACCCCTTCCGGGCACAATTGACGGCCGACTTGAATAGGTGGGACCCCCAGATGAATGTGTTCCGCCGACTGCTATATCAGTTCACGGCAATCCTGAGTCGACACCCAGAGAGGTTTTTCCTAGAAGTAATGGGGGAACTCTGCAAATGTATATGGACAAATAAGATGCTGACGGTGAAGATGGTGTCCCTGACCCACCCAAGGGATAAGGGGGGGGTTTGGGTTCCCGGATCTTCGCCTATACTAAAAGGCTGCCCAACTGATGGTGTTGCTAGAGCACATGAAGTCCGAATTGAGGACCTACTGGACCTATTTGGAGGATTTGACGGCTCACCCGCTGAAGGTGAGTGACTTCATCTGTTCCCAGTCTGGTCCATCCTGAAAAAGTAGAGCTCCCACCCTTGGGGTTCTTTGGTCAATTTGGCGTGACTATGAAGCTAACCGCAGGTACTCGCCATGGCCCTCCCCAATGGCATCGGTATGGGGCCCCCCATTTCTCCTCTAGCGCCCACTCGCAGATATGGTCAGATATGGGTCTTGAAAGGGTGGGACAATTATTTAGGGAGGGTGATTGTTTGGACCTGGAGGCAGTACGGAATGTAGTGATTCGATCACAGTGTTTGAATACCTCAAGGGCAAATTAACGGATACTAAATGGAAAGGTTTCCTTACGAGAGGGTTAACCGCAGTGGTCAAAGTGATTGATGCATCCACCACCAGAAAGGGGATCTTGTCCAGATTGTACAGAGCTATGAATGAGGCCAGCCTGGAGGGGAGACAAATATTCCAGAGGTACTGGGTAGATTTGGTGAGGGAGGAGATCACAGTGGAGGAGTGGACGCAAATCTACACAGTGGCCTTCCAGGGTGGTCTGTAAACCTCCACGGTAGAACATAACTTTAAAATGTTGATGGGCTGGCATAGGGACCCCCTGAAGCCGTCCAGGATGTTTACAGGAGCTTCTCCCATGTGCCCCAGGGGCTGCAGGCAGCGAGGGTCACTGGCCCATATGTGGTGGCAATGCCCCAAGGTGAAAGTGTTCTGGAAGGAGGTGTTGAGTTGGACGGAACAAGTGACAGGGGTAGGATTGACCTTAGACCCACTACAGATGTTCTTGGGGGTCCCCCAGAAAGATAGAGGAGAATACAAGCTCCCTAGAATGTGGCAAGCAATGCTGCAAGTGGGGAGATTGGCTATGGCCCAGTGTTGGAAGAGTGAACCGCTCCTGTCAAAAGAAATCTGGGAGGGAAAAGTACACAGCATGACGGGAATGGGGAGGCTGACAGCTGTAGTGAATGATGAGATGAGTGAATTTCAGGCGGAATGGAGTGCCCTGCTGCTTAAATGGGGACTGCAAGAGGGGGACCTAGGGGCTCGAAGGAGTACATGAAGGATCACAGAGGAGGAGAGGCCCCGGAGGGAGCCATCGACAGAAAAACACAGATATGAAGAGAACAGTTCCTCTGAGACTGAGGTGTATGGGCAAGCAGTACCAAATGGCAAGTTAGTGTGAGGGGGGCTTAAGGGAGGGAGAATCGTGTGGTTTGATAGGTAGTGTGGGGGTAGGGACAAGAATGTTGATGGTGATGTGGTGTTGCATTTGACCTAAACTTTTCTTTGTATTATCTTGTTTTTTCTGAGAAATGCAAATAAAAAATAAGTTTAAAAAAAGAACAATAAAAAAATATTATGGACGTACCAGATTGACTGTACCATTATTTACACACTACACTCTTCTAGTCAGCGCACATCTTCCCCTGCACACAAAAGGGACCTAGGGTGCAGGGTCTTACCGGGAAATCTCCAAAGTTCCCTATAGGCCAGTCCACTACAGCTGGCAGAGAGAACAGTGAGCAATCAGAGCATATACCTGAAAACGTGACTCATACGCAGTCACAGATACAAAAAAATGAGCGAGAGAAAGAGCATCAGCTTGTTATATTTTACCCTTTCTATTCCTTGCCTAGAATAGTTGAGAAGTCCAACCTGCTGGCATTCCAATCATTCGTCTACATATCTTACATAGAATCCGACATGGTAGTGCTTAAGCCGCCGAGCTAACTTTCAGAAACATCGAGTAATAGCCATTTAACTTTTACTGCAGTTCGATAACAGCGCTGCATGGCAGCAGACTCTGCCGTGGCTGCCATGCCGGACACGAGGGCCCCTGGCTTCTCTGCAACATACGGTGCCCCATGCAGGTGAAGGCCTGGCACCCACAGCAGGAAGATATACGTGAATTCCACTTTAAATCACTTCTATGGCAGTGGTGCACCCAAAGTACTGTTGGTAATGCAGTAATTTTAGTACCTCAAGGGATGCAGACTCGCTCTATAGTAGATGGCTACCGGGGTAGCTCAGCAGGTTGACAGACCGTTGCTTGGACGTTATATATGCAAAGTATAATTATGTGTATTGATATATTGTTGTTTCCTTTAATGTGTTTAAGGTTGAATTTAACCAAAACAATAAAGAAAAAACATATGCAAAACTTGATAATCAAATGACTTTTTTGCAATTACTTATAAAAAAGGAAGTGCTATAAAATGTATTTAGCCAAGGGATGGGTTGGGCTGGGCAATGGGTTGGGGTATTTCTGCCTCTGTAGTGAAAACCAAATGTTGGCACCCATGAACCCTGTTTAATTTCCTAATAACTGCTGTCAGCACAATGGAAGCCTTTATTTGTGATGAACCAGTTGATAAACATAACTTTATAAATATAACCTGTGATAAAACACAAAGCAATAAGTACACAAATTACACAGTATTGATGTGGTGCTCGGGCAAAAAAAACATCTGAAAGAAAAAAGGTGAACGCAAGTTTCAGCAGCGTTTTTGAGTTTGCAAATGACTATGAATGTGTAAAATGCATATTTGAACAACAATAATGTGCCCTGCATGTAGAATGCCTGCTTTCAACAGTGATTTCCCCCCCCCCCCGCCATCCCCGCCAAAGTGATGTTCATGGCCCATTGATTCCTGTGGTGTCCCTTTCAGGACAGAAGAAAACAAACGCGATGAGCAAACAGAGCCAGGAAATGCATGAGTGACTGCTGGGGAAAGGAGCACAGGGAAGATTAGGTGACCGAGCCCACAGCGTCCCTCGGCCAGACATCTGATGTCAAATCTCAGACCCAGTGAGAGCCGTCCCATGGACCAGAGGAGTGACGAGGCAAAGGGGCAGCCAAAGCAGGGGGGCTGGTGTTGTATGATAACCAGCTCCACCACAGCAGATTGCTGGAGACCAGCAATCTGCTGTGGGAGAGCCGGATATCACACACCACCAGCAATACGTGTTGCCCGGCAATGCGTGCTTCCGTCCCTGCTTGCCTCTTCTCCCCTGTGGGCCCCAAGGTGGGGGCACAGAGGGAGAGGGGCACAGGGGAACCAGCACTGCAGTGATCTGGCCCCCTTGCTCACCTCCTCTCCCTATTCCTTTGACTTCGTGGGTCCATAGGGGGAGAGGGAAGCGGAGGGACCGGGAAAGGACTGAAACTCTTGCTTCCCGGGACCCCCTCCAACTGTGGTGTGGGGGCGGAGCCGAGAAGCAGCATCCCTTACTAGGCAGAAGAGGGCTCTGGCGGCACCAGCAGGAAGCGGCTTGGACGTGCGATCCAAATGCAGGAAAGCGCACGTCCAGGCTGCGTTTATTTCCTGTTTCGTGGCCACGCCCCCATCATCTTACACTGATTGTGCATGGGGTGGCTCGCCATGCACAGTTAAGTGAGGCACAGTTTCTCACCTTCCTGGATCACACGCCCCACAGATTGAAGACCTTTGCCTGCCTACCGTACAGCTATTTTTAAGGCGAAATACTCAATTGTAATTTTTTTTATTAAAATGATTTAGTTTGTTACAAACTTCATTTCATTTTTAAAACTCAGTGATACACAAAATTATAAAATATAACAGTTCAATTGAGAGCTAGAGAGAGTAGATAAAAAAAATAAAAAAAATGTAGAGACAATAAGACGATCTCTTGTTAACACTTTTGGCATCAATTAGGCCAGTCGTCAGTATCTTCACTTGGCTTTCTGTTGAACTCCAGACTGCAATCCTAAGATATTTTGTAAGTATTGAGCTATCGTGAAAATGTGTTTGTTTTCGCGTCCGTTCAATAATAAAGACCAACGCATATCCGTGTCCATCTGTTGACTCGATATTTTGAAAAAGTTACCAAAATTCAGTCTCTTGGTTGTTAATTCTGGGCAGATCATTACTAGATGATAAATTGTTTCTGGTACTTCTCTATCTTTACAGAAATGACAAAAGTTGTCACTTTTCGGGATTTGTCGTATAATTGCCAGTTTCTCTTGTAGGTAAGTTATTTAAACGAATTGCCATGTACACTGTACGGATATTGTTATCAGGAAACTGTTCCATGTACTTCGGAATTTCGTTTAGTGCTCGAGTGTCCAATTGACTTTGAAGATTTCTTAAATATAGAGTTTTGGCATGACCTGTTCGGATCCAGTCGTTATTTGCTAATTTGCGTTTTGCATGTTGTGGTCTGTTCATGAGGGTTTTGAGTGATATTTCTTCATCCTTTAATTGTTGGTGCAAATGATCTTTCCATTTCCTTAAAGATGTATTATGAAGAGCAGTTGGATTATTTTTCAAAATTGCTGTTGCTGGTGTTTCATCGTTTGTCAGAAGTTTTCTTAGTAGGTCGAGCTGTTTCCATGTCACTATCTCAGATAGGGGTTGGGTTGCCACCTCATAGCGAATTCTAGCCATCGGATAGGAATCTGGGAGCCTTAAGATCTTTCTCCAGAATATAGCTTCTAGTTTCGCCCAAATGTTGGATTGTGAGTGGATCATTGCGTCGCTGCCATATGTAATTACCGGGATTACTTTCTGCCTGTAGAATGTTATGACAGGGTTAAAGGAAAATTTGCCATATTTCCAGTGTAGGACACAGCCTTGTCTGGCTAGTGTCTGGGTTTTCATTTCCAGGTTATTGAACCACTGTTTTTCTATTTTAGATTGATTTAGTATAATGCCGAGATATTTAAAGGTCGATACTTCTTCTAGACAAATGTTATCAATATAGAATTTTCGCGCTGGATGTTTCTTGCATGGAAGTTTTACTAATGGCATGATTTTAGTCTTTGCCGTATTAATCCTTAGGTTGTTGGATTTCATGTAGGTTCCCATAAGATGTAAGCTCCGTTGTAGATCGGAGATGGTTTTGTCTAATAGGATTATTTAGTCGGCGTAGAATAATGCTGGAATTGGGACAGAGTTCAGTTTTGGAGGGTTCAGAGCCGGGTCATTAAGATGTTCTTCGCAATCTGCTGTGTATAAATTATATAAGGTGGCTGCGAGAGGACAACCCTGTTTTAGTCCTTTCGTTGTTTTTATCATGGGTGTAGTCGTGCCATTCTTTGAAAGTCTCACAGCTATTGTTGTATCAGAATATAATAGTTTTATTGACTCGAGGACCTCCACTGGACAATTCCACGCCGACAGTTTTTCCCATAGTCGTGTTCTTGGTATGGAATCAAATGCCATATGTAGGTCCAAGAAAGCAGCATAGATCTGTGTATTTTTTTTCTATTGCTTCATATTTGACCAAGTTCATTATAAGGAGATTAATATTAGTACCAATGCCAGCAGTGAATCCCGTCTGTCTCGCTGCCAATTGCTTTGTTTTCTTAGCCCATTCCTTAAGTTTTTTGAGGAGCAATGCGGCGAAGATCTTGCCCAATGGGTCTAGTAGTGCGATCGGTCTAAAATTCTGCGGATTGTCCTGCGCCCCTAGTTTGTATATGGGGACGATTATCGCTGTTCTCCATGATGGAGGGATTGTATTCTGTTTGTTGATGGTTTCTATGAGTCTCATCATGAAGAGAATCCACAGCTCTGCATTTTGTTTTAGAATTGCGTTGGACAGACTGTCAGGACCTGGGGCACGTGAGGTGTTCAGTTTTTCAAAAATCGGGAGCAGGTCTTCCTTCTCGTAGCCAACATTCCATGCTTTATTTACAGTCTGTAGTGCTCGCGGCATGGTATTATCTGGATCATTATATATATTTGCAAAGTGGTCTATCCATTTTTGCTTGGTCACGTTTGCTATCAAGAGTTGTTGGTTGCTTTCATTATTGTTCAACAGATTCCACAGTTGTCTTGGGTTGTGGTTCTTGTAAGCTTTCATCATGGTTTCTGCATCGTTTTTTTATCAGTGTTGCCTGGTATGATTTCCTCCAGTTTGTGTATTTTTGTTTTATTTTTTTCTTCTGTGCAGAAATTGAAATTCCATTTGTGGGTTTTAGGTTGCGAATGTCCTTATGCAGATGTTTTTTTTTTCTGCGCAACTACAGTATCGTAATAATGATTGTGTAGTTTCGATTGGTTCCTCATCGGCTTTAGGAAGGGAATCAGAAAGGTATCATAATTAAATTTGTCAATATCTGGCATTGTTGTCAAGTGTAATTGGTCTGTGAGATCTCTTATTTGCTGTTGAGTTATTCGCAGTTGGCGATTGTTGCCAGCGACTTCTGTCGGTATGCTGAAGTCAATCTTTTTTGGTTGTGTGGATCTGGAACCAATTACTATTAGTTGGTGGTGATCATTTCTTGTTGATAGATTGATTTGGATCACTGTAATTGATTCCAGTAGATCTGTTGACAGATATACATAATCGATTATTGCTGTCGTATTAGCACCATACCATGTCGGTATGGTTATCCCTGTGGGATCTTTCTGTTGTTCTACTTGTTTCAGATTACGAATCGAAATTTCCTTGTGCCATTTCCTTTGCCCGCATTGACAAATCGATGAACTCCATCCGTTGGCCTAGTTTATTATATAGGTGTGTTTTTAAATCACCGCATATAATGAATTCCACATGTTGATGTTCTATGAGTGTTTGATCGATGGTTAGAAACACACCATCTAGGACGTTGCTATTGTTTAATGATGCTGGATTCCAATACAGGTTCATGATGGATATGAGGCGGTCAAGGTTGTTATGGCCAGAAGCTTGTATTCGAATGATGGTATTTTGTATCCAAGGATTTATGTTGTTGGTCATGACAATTGACCATTGTGGTCGAATTTGAATTAATGTCAACAGTCCAGATGCTGGTCTGCCGGAGGCACCTTTTATTGCAGGATTCAAGAGAGCAATATAGCCATCGCAGCTTGGAAGGTCCGTAAGCCAAGTTTCTTGTAGGCACACTATAGATGTTAATTCGAATTCCGCTTCTGCATAGTTGAATAGGTGGGAGTTTCCCCTTGTATTCCAACTGTATAATGACCAATGGAAATCTTTTATTTTTAGTGGTTATGATACAGAGGATATATCTTGGGTAGTGTCTAGGTCCTCAGCGTAATCACGGTGGAATGGATCGTTCTCGTTACTTTCGTAAGAAGTATCTTCTCAATTGTTATCTTGCTGGCAAAACTACATAGGAATCTGCATTTTCACTGTATATTAACATAGTATACATGAATATGCAGGCAGACAGCGGAACAAAAGTGTGGAGGGATGGAATCTAGAAAGACATCTTGTGGTACAAACAGACTCTGGCTGGTACATGTCAACGCACTGCTGCCGAGCAGCACTCAGCAGTAAAGTTAGGCACATCTCCCTGCAATGTTTAAATCAGAACCCCTCACCTAGTAAAGGCAGTAAAGTTACAGAAATCATGCCAAGGGAACTACATCTGCTGTTGCTGCAACCAAAATCAAAATAGAAAAAACAAACCCACCGGCACCTAAATATACCTGGCGCTTCGACACTTCCGAGTTCCGAAATGTATAAGGTCCTTATAAAAACACAATAACATTTTTTTTTTAAACTGTCCGTACACAGTATGGATAGGGTCGGATTGGTCCATCTGCCACTCGGCATGTGGCTGGGCTAAAATCATGTGTAGTCCCTATGGGTCAGTTTCTGCCCACGCCTGGTCCGGTTTGAAACAACAAAAAGCACCCGCAACGGCATAATTCATCAAAGCAAGGTAACAAATGTTACCTTGCTATGATGATTGATTTGCATGCATGATGTGTGTATCATAAATTATGATGCATGCTTCATTCACATGCTGCTGCAGCATGCGGCCAACTTTACACCAGACCTGCAGATGAACTTTACTGGTCTGCTGTTTTTACCAGTTTAATGTAGTGGATACCAGTTTAATGGTATCCACTACAGAATACATTTCCTGGAGTATCTCTACAGTGGCTCTCCTTTAGGTGTGGTAGACTTAAAAACCCTGTCTGGCTGCAGAGCTGAGCAGAGGTGAGCAGTCCTGGTCCTGCACAACACTTTCCTGGAGTCTCTCTACAGTGGCTCTCCTTTAGGTGGGTTGGACTTAAAAACTCCACCTGGCCGCAGAGGTGAGCAGTCCTGCAAGCCTGAAGCAGGAAGCCGTGAAATTCTCGTAACCATGATGGACTGTACGCCACCCGATAGTGACGGCACGGAATGCAGGCAACTGCGAAGCGGCCGCCTGCTAAAAGCAGAAAGGTACCCATCGTACTCATTAACAGTTTCCAGAAGAGGAAAACTTTCACCGCTTCCACAGCCACTCGCTCAACAAGGTGAGCAATCTGATGCATTTTTAAAACACAGCGCACCCTGCGCATTAAGTGACTCCCTCCCCAGTTACCCCATTACGGTCCCCCCTGCGACACCCAACGAACAAACAGAAGAACAACCTCATGGCTGCAGGGGACGCTGCGCCGCCCGTTGCTTGGCTCCTGGTGCCTGCGACCTTGTCAGCACATGAGCCGACTTTCGCAGCTGCGGCAGCTGCGTCGGCGTCCCTAATGGTGCCGGTAGAGAGTGGTGGGAAGGAGAGGGAGCTGGGGAGCCTCCAACCCTGCCCAAAGGGCACAGTGACTTTGAGGCTTTGCAGTCCAAGGTGCAGGAGCCAGAGGAAAGGCTCGACAAAAGTAAACAAAAAAACAAACTTAGGGTCGCAGGGGCCGCAGTGCAGCTCGTTGCCTGGCTCCCGGTGCCCGCGACCGGGTCCTCATACGATCCAGCGCTGTTGGCAATAGCGGCTGTGACGCCGCCCCCAGTGGCCCAGGAGGAGAGGGGGTGGGGGTGATGAGGATGAGGAGACTCCAGCCCCGCCTGAGGGGCATGGTGACTCTGTGGCTTTGTGGCCCAGGGAACAAGAGGCAGAGGAGGGGCTGGCCCCGCCGCCAAGCAGGCCATTGATGATGCCCATGTCTAACGGGGCTTCAACGGAGGGAGGGAGAGAGGAGTCAGCTGAGGTGACAGCTCCTTCAGCGAGTCCATGAAAAGGGCAGATCACAGCTGCAGTGCAAGATGTCACGGGCATCTTCCCTTGTACAGCGGACTCGCTCATGATTTCAAATGTAACACACCAGTGCACAGTGAACCAAAGTCACCTGACCCCCACCACATCTCCTGCAATAGCCTGCCAACTATGAAAGAAGCACCATTCAAACAAACTCCACTAAATTAATTGCTAATAAGCAATGAGATTCATCCGGTGCTAGCAATAAAGGACCTGTCTAGCCCAAGAATTTACATGAGCGGATTCCAAAATTCTCTCACCACAACCTCAGCTTGTGACAGTTAAGCAGGTGAAGATGAGCCAACGGCGAGCGCTGGATTCCCCTCAGCGAACCCCATGAGAGGAACAAGACGAAATCAAAACCTAACCAGCTCATTACGGAGGAGGCCCAAGGTCTTGTACGACAAACTAACCCACCCCTAAAAGTAAATGACAATGCTACACCAAACGCGGCAGCAACACAGGATTGTCCTCTGAGTTTGACCAATATTAGGGTAAAAAAGAACAATCTACCTAATAAGAAAGTAGAGGCAACTCTAAAAGAGGAAGCACTGGCCAGGAAAACCAAACTAAAGCATACAACAGTAAAGATGGATGGCCTCCCGAAATCAAGGTTGGCGAAACAAACGACCAGCATCACACTAGAAAAATTCTTCACCAATGTGGAAAAAGATCTGTCTACTCGAGCAATTGAAATATCGGATGCAGAAATTCTGGAAGTTGCTGAACCGGACATACTTGACGGGACTCCTGCAAAACTCTCTATCCTGGGATGACCTGGGATCTGTTAACTAACTTTTCTGAACTGATCCAACTCCTTTTGAACTATCTGCAAAGACTTTTAAAGTGTACTTCACCTGTGTGATCTTGGGCACATTCCGCCTTGCTCTCTCCAAGAGTGGGCCTGGCCTATGAACTTTCTTGCTCTACAGTAGACTCTGCCTTTCTTGACTTGCTGTGGTTCTTTTAAAAGTGTTGGTATTGTGTGCTTTCCTAATTCTGCCTTTTCCCTCCCTTTTTAAATAATTATTGGAGTGCCATTTTAGGTTAAGCGCTCACCCCTGTCTGAAAATAAGTGGTGTTTTAACTTGGACTAGTTCAATAAGTGATCAGGGATGTATATATATTAATAGTGACTGTGTTTTGAACTTGCTTGCCATATTAGTGTTAATTTATATTACAAGGTGTGTTTTTAAATAAATAATTATATACTTTTATACCCAAGCTCTGGTCAGTGTTTGCTTGTGCTACTGTATTTTGGTACCTATCTTGTATACTCTATATACTGTCTAACTCTTCTTGAGAGAAGTCTGGCTGCTCAGCCACAGCTACCAGGTAAATCTGGGTGGTACAGACTGCTACCAATTGGGTTTACTGCCAACACCTGTAGTCCTAAGCCTTTTGCAGTGGTCCCTAAGGGAACTGTACAGGTTTCTGCCTAACAGTGAAGCGTGGCTATCCGGCCGCCGGGGTGCTTGGCATGGGCGATTCGACCACAAGACGATCCAGGAAGGCGAAAAGAGGGCGAACTGGTTAACCCCACCAGTTCAAAGGAAGAAGACTCTGTAACGCTCACCTGAATCCCGTAGAAGCGCCGGTCTTGACTGGGCGTATACCGTATCTTCAAAGGTGATGTGTAACACACGGCTGGCTCTTTGGGCTGGACCTCTGTGCACTGTATGTCTGACTCGAAGGGTAAGGTGTCTGCAGATAGAAAATATGGGGTTAATGAACTGGGTTATTGAATGTCTCTCTCTTCTTCCCTTTCTCTTCTCCTGTAGAACCCCAAAGGTTAACGCGCTCACCTTAGGTAAGTGAACGCTGTGCTCTCCATCTGCTTCGTGGCAGGGTGCTGTAACCAGTTTCTTCACTGGATAAGGGGAGCAGGCCTCTTGACTTCAGAGGATTGCTGTCCGTCGTTTACTACACGAACGGTAAGTTTCGAGTAATTCTAATGTCTTTAAAAGTCTTTAGTAATGATGTCTCTTGTTTTGCAGGGTTCCGGCGATGGCGAATGACGGGCTGAAGTGAGTTGAAGATGGAGCCCGTGTGATGAATAGAAGCGCCTGGAAGCACGTAAGTAAGCGCTTGTTGCCTGCTTCACGATGCGCTCTAACTGTCTTTTTATTTTGCAGGTACAAGTTCGGAGCGGCTGCAGGGTGCCGGAATACCCACTGGGTTAGATGTGGAAAGGAGTAATGGCACGTGAGTATTAAAGTTCCCCAATGTCTTTAAACGCACCTTGTTTTGTCTTTCAGATGCGGGATGCAGCGCCGAAGGCCTCCGGAGCGTGCGAAGAGTTGGTAAGCTTTTGTCTTTCAGATGCCGGAATGCAGTGCGAAGACCTCCGGAGCGCACGAAGAGTAGGTAAGCCTTTGTCTTTCAGATGCCGGAATGCAGCGCGAGGCGTTGGTGACAGCCGATGGACCAGGTAAGTGAAGCGCTGTCACTGAAGACCGTAATGCTAACCTGTTCCTTCTTGTCTTTATAGGTGTTGCTGAAGACTGGATTCAGGATGGTAAGCCTTTTTCCTTAGGCCCAGGATCAGATGCAGAAGACACGATGAGCGTTCTGCTGCAGAGGATGCAGAATAACGCAAACCAAGATTCATCCATCGGGTGTGGTTTAAATAGCCACCTGTAGTGCTTAGGTGTCTCCTTCCACAGCCACGCCTAGGTAAGAAAAGAGTTCCTGCTTTCCAGAAGAGTTCCAGTGTTCTGAACCTAGGGAGTGGCTCCTGCCCCACCCAACAGGAAAAGTAGTTCCAAACAGAAGAGGATCAGAGGCTCAACTGGCAGGCAAGTAAGCAGCATGGTCTGCTGCAGGTAAGTCCACCCAAGCATTATGAGTCCGGCACTTCCAGCGCTGGGACTGGGCATATTTATGAGCCTGGTGCCACTGGCGCCAGGACTGGGTCCAAAAGGTCCCAATTGGGACTGGTTGGCACTCGGAACCTGGGTTATGGATCTGCTTCCAAGGGAGTTGGGAAAGCCCTGACCTTTTGGAAGCAGAGATCATGACAGTGCCCCCCCCCTCAAGGCCGCTCCCAAACAAGGCTTCTCCGGGGGTTTTGGCTTGTCAGGAAATGTTCTGTGAAATCTTTTGATTAGGCGAGGAGCATGGACATATTCAGCAGGTTCCCAGGATCTCTCTTGGGGGCCGTAGCCTTTCCAGTCAATTAGGTAAAATAGTTTAGATTTGGAGATCTTGGAGTCCAGAATGCTTTTGACTTCAAACTCGAGTTCTCCATCAAATAGGATAGGTTTTGGAGATTTAGTTAGTCGGGTTTGAGGTTGCACGGGTTTTAATAGAGAGACGTGGAAGACCGGATGTATCTTCATGTGCGGGGGCAAGTCCAACTTGACCGCTACTGGGTTTACTATGGTAGTGATGGAATAGGGACCAAGGTATCTCGGGTTGAATGTGCGTGGCCCTTTTAGAGGTAGATATTTGGTGGATAACCAGACTTGATCCCCTACTTGATATTGAGGGGCTTCCTTCCGATGTTGATCTGCTCCTTTCTTGTATTGTTCTTTAGCCCTTTGAAGGTGAGAAACAGCTTCCTTAAAGGCTTGGGTGATTGTAGAATGCAGGTAGTCTACTGCTGGTGTTTCAAGATCTTGGAGGGGATCCAACTCTGAGGTTCGAGGGTGACTGCCGTATAAAAGAAAAAACGGGGTTTTCCCAGTTCCCGAATGGACAGAGTTATTGTAGGCATATTCGGCTATCCAAAGGATGTCTTTCCAAGTTTTTTCAGTTTGTTGCAGCATGCAGCGTAAATACTGTTCCAGAGTTTGATTGGTCCTCTCGGTTTGTCCGTCGGTCTGAGGGTGGTGACTAGTCCATAGTCTCACATCAATTTGAGCCGACCGACAGCAACTTCGCCAAAAATGAGAAATAAATTGACTACCTCGATCCGATATTAGAACCGAAGGAAAACCGTGCAGTCGGACGATGTTTTCGAGAAATTCTCGGGCCAGAGTTGCTGCTGTTGGCAAGCCTTTGAGCGGAATGAAATGCCCCATCTTGGAGAATAAGTCCACGATTACTAGAATCGTATTGTATCCGGAGCATGGAGGTAGATCGGTGATGAAGTCCATAGAAAGCGTATGCCAAGGGCGAGGTGGGATGTCAATAGGGCGTAAGAGGCCTGCTGGTCTTTCCTTTTGACTCTTGTTTTGGGCGCATACTCCACAGGACATTATACAGTCTCTGATATCTTTTTTCCAAGACGGCCACCAGAAGTAGCGCTTGATCTTTTCTGAGCTCTTGGCCATACCGGGATGTCCTTCCATTAAAGAATCGTGATTACAAGAGATTACTTTTTTCTGTAAATCTGTGCTGGGCAGGTATAATCGTTCTTGGAAATACAATAAGTTGTCCTTTACTGCAAAGTCCTTTCCCTGCAGATGCCAATTCTGTATGTCTGCTGGAGTTACAAGTTGCCTGGCTTTATCCTTAACTTCCTCTATGGATTGTGTGGCGATTACACCCAGAATTCTTTGTTCGGGAATGATTGGTACAGGTTTAGGGTTGATCAAGTGTTCTTCCACTCCCATCCGAGAAAGGGCATCAGCTTTACCGTTTTTTGTACCAGGTCGATAGGTAATTATGAAGTCAAACTCGGCAAAGAATAATGCCCAACGGAGTTGTCTAGAGGATTGGGCTTTTGCGGTTTTCAAATATTGCAGGTTTCGGTGATCAGTAATCGCAGTAACGGTGTGTCGGGCCCCCAGCAGATAATGCCGCCAAGCCTTAAAGGCAGACTTGATAGCCAGAAGTTCCTTGTCAGTAATTGTGTAATAGATTTCAGGAGGCGAGAATTTGCGGGACCAAAATGCCACGGGATGCAACTGATTGGTTACCGGGTCCTTTTGTGATAGAACTGCCCCCATGGCAAGGCTTGAAGCATCAGTTTCCACGATGTAAGGGAGTTCGGGGCGAGGGTGTTTTAAGATTGGTGCAGAGATAAATTTAGTCTTTAAATCCTGGAAAGCTTGTTCCGCCTCGGTAGACCATTCAAAACGTTTGTTTTTCTTTAACAAGGCAGTGATGGGCTGGACTATTCAAGAAAATTCGGGGATAAACCTGCGGTAAAAGTTAGCGAAGCCTAACATGCTTTGCACACCTTTTACGGAAGATGGTGATGGCCATTTGAGAACTGCATCGACCTTCTTTGAATCCATACGCACTCCGCTAGGTGATAATATGAATCCCAAGAATTCAACTTCAGTCACGTTGAAAACACATTTTTCCAACTTAGCGAAAAGTTTGTGTTGACGCAATCTTTCGAGGACCATTTTCACGTGTTTCCGATGTTCAGATTCCGATGAAGAATAAACGAAGATGTCGTCAAGGTAAACAACAACACACACATCTATGAGCTCTCTGAGGACATCGTTCATAAAATATTGAAAGGCGGCCGGGGCATTGCAAAGTCCGAAGGGCATGACCTGATATTCAAATAGCCCATATTTGGTGCGGAAGGCCGTCTTCCATTCATCGCCCTCTTTTATTCGTACCAAGTGGTATGCTCCTCTAAGATCCAGCTTTGTATATATGCATGCTTTTCTGACTTGGTCCAGGAGTTCAGGGATCAAAGGTAACGGATATCTATTCTTGACGGTGATCTGGTTCAGGGAGCGATAATCTATACAAGTTCTAAGTTCTCCTTTTTTTTTGGAACGAAGAACAAAGCTGAAGAAGCAGGGGACTTGGAAGGACGAATAAACCCATTTGCCAGGTATTGATCCAGGTATTGTCGAAGGTGAAGGTTCTCAGGCTCGGTGAGGGCATAATTTCTACTACAAGGAGGAGTAGATCCAGGTATCAGGTCTATCTGGCAGTCATAAGACCTATGAGGAGGTAGAGAGTTAGCCTGATCCTTCCGGAAAACATCTTGGTATTCTAGGTATTCGGGAGGTAACTGGGGAGTCTCTGAAGAAATTGCTGCCAGTGCAACACCAGGTGGAGGGTGACAAGTAGAGACACATTCTGGAAACTGGACCGTTCTTGCTCGCCAATCGATCAGAGGATTGTGTTTCTCTAACCAAGGTATTCCTAGAATAATCTGAAACTGAGGGGCCTTGATCACATCGAACACGATCTTCTCATGGTGTCCATCTTGACTTACTAGCGTCACTTCTTGAGTGGTATGCGTTACTGGTCCGGAGGCTATCTCCGTCCCATCCACCGTAGTAATGACGTCCTTTACAGCCTTGCGACAAAGAGTTAGATTCATCCTCAAAACCATTTCATGATCCACATAATTGCCGATGGCACCGCTGTCGACGTAAGCTTCAATTGCATGTAATCGATCCGGATTATCAGGGCTAATGAGGACCATAGGTATCACGAAATGCGAGGTCACGGAACTGGTTTTCACGCTCGGCAAGAGGACCTCTATTCTTGTCGGGCGAGGTTGTTTCCCTGCTCAGAGTTTGTAACTTTGGTAACTGCAGCTCCTACTGCCTTCTTGGCAGGTTTCACCGGACAGTCTCGAAGAAAGTGCCCTGAGTTTCCGCAATAGAGGCATAATTGCAACTGTTTTCTCCTTTCCCGCTCCTTTTGTGTTAGAGGACCTTTCAGGCCCCCTATTTGCATGGGTTCCCCGGAGTCTACCCCTTTGGAAGGAGTTGGCGGTTTGGAAAATACTCGAGCATCAAACATGGAACGATCGGCCTTCCTGTTCTGCAGTCTGTGATCTATTTGAACGACTAAGTCTATATAGTCCGAACAATCTTGTGGGGGATTCACTACTTGGGCTAACACATCTTTGAGCTCTCCATGTAGACCTCTATAAAACAGCGTAATCCTTTTGTCCTCAGGCCATTGAGTTTCCACTATCAGTCTGTTGAAAGACGCAATATAAGCCAAAAGGTCTTGATTACCTTGTCGCAACGAAAGAAGCTCATTGTCCAAGGCCTGCCCCTGTGAATTGCTTGCGAACAGTTTTTCCATACTGAGCTGAAAAGCTTGAAAATCATGGAGGACCGGATCATCTTGATTTACTAGAGAGATCGACCAGTCTGCCGCATTGCCACTAAGGTACGAAAGCACGAAAGCTACTTTAGCTTGATCAGTTGGAAAGGCTGCTGGCCGGCATAAGAAATGCAACCGGCACTGATTGATAAATACTGCAAACCTCTTTGGGTCACCAGAAAATCGTTCGGGCGGAGCCAGACGTACATTCCCAGGTAGGTTGATCTGCACTGGATTCATAGAGGATGTAGAAGGAAGATTTCCCCCAGATGCGGGTAACGGGGTCTGTCCGGCTTGTGACTGTAGCAATTGTCTAGCGAGATCATCTGTTCGCTCCTTGGAAATAATCAGTTCCCTTCTTGGAGCGTTCGTTTCCTGACGGGCTGCATGCACTTCTGCCCTTAGTTCCCCAAGTAACTGGGCTAGCTGGTCGGTATCCGAGGTTTCCATAGCGCCTGGACGGGAGTTTTGCGGTGGGCTTTGCGTTCTGTAACGCTCACCTGATTCCCGTAGAGGCGCCGGTCTTGACTGGGCGTATACCGTATCTTCAAAGGTGATGTGTAACACACGGCTGGCTCTTTGGGCTGGACCTCTGTGCACTGTATGTCTGACTCGAAGGGTAAGGTGTCTGCAGATAGAAAATATGGGGTTAATGAACTGGGTTATTGAATGTCTCTCTCTTCTTCCCTTTCTCTTCTCCTGTAGAACCCCAAAGGTTAACGCGCTCACCTTAGGTAAGTGAACGCCGTGCTCTCCATCTACTTCGTGGCAGGGTGCTGTAACCAGTTTCTTCACTGGATAAGGGGAGCAGGCCTCTTGACTTCAGAGGATTGCTGTCCGTCGTTTACTACACGAACGGTAAGTTTCGAGTAATTCTAATGTCTTTAAAAGTCTTTAGTAATGATGTCTCTTGTTTTGCAGGGTTCCGGCGATGGCGAATGACGGGCTGAAGTGAGTTGAAGATGGAGCCCGTGTGATGAATAGAAGCGCCTGGAAGCACGTAAGTAAGCGCTTGTTGCCTGCTTCACGATGCTCTCTAACTGTCTTTTTATTTTGCAGGTACAAGTTCGGAGCGGCTACAGGGTGCCGGAATACCCACTGGGTTAGATGTGGAAAGGAGTAATGGCACGTGAGTATTAAAGTTCCCCAATGTCTTTAAACGCACCTTGTTTTGTCTTTCAGATGCGGGATGCAGCGCCGAAGGCCTCCGGAGCGTGCAAAGAGTTGGTAAGCTTTTGTCTTTCAGATGCCGGAATGCAGCGCGAGGCGTTGGTGACAGCCGATGGACCAGGTAAGTGAAGCGCTGTCACTGAAGACCGTAATGCTAACCTGTTCCTTCTTGTCTTTATAGGTGTTGCTGAAGACTGGATTCAGGATGGTAAGCCTTTTTCCTTAGGCCCAGGATCAGATGCAGAAGACACGATGAGCGTTCTGCTGCAGAGGATGCAGAATAACGCAAAGCAAGATTCATCCATCGGGTGTGGTTTAAATAGCCTCCTGTAGTGCTTAGGTGTCTCCTTCCACAGCCACGCCTAGGTAAGAAAAGAGTTCCTGCTTTCCAGAAGAGTTCCAGTGTTCTGAACCTAGGGAGTGGCTCCTGCCCCACCCCACAGGAAAAGTAGTTCCAAACAGAAGAGGATCAGAGGCTCAACTGGCAGGCAAGTAAGCAGCATGCTCTGCTGCAGGTAAGTCCACCCAAGCATTATGAGCCCGGCGCTTCCAGCGCTGGGACTGGGCATATTTATGAGCCTGGTGCCACTGGCGCCAGGACTGGGTCCAAAAGGTCCCAATTGGGACTGGTTGGCACTCGGAACCTGGGTTATGGATCTGCTTCCAAGGGAGTTGGGAAAACCCTGACCTTTTGGAAGCAGAGATCATGACAGACTCTCCAGGATGAAGATCTTCTCTGTCGGCGGGAAGTGGTGAGGCGGTTCAGCAGGGCTCCACCGGTGGTGTCGTCGTTGCAGGTCGGCTCAGCTTCTCCCTCTTCGGATTCTTTAGGTCCTGTGGCGACTTCTGAAGTTCCAGTCCCCAAACCCTGCTTTTATGCAAAAGAAAAACATTCATCAGTCCTAGCTGTCACTCAAACATGCTAAGTGGTGAGCCGAGCAGCTCACCACTGGGCCAATCACACAAGAGTGCGACTTGAGTTGCTGAGGCAACTCAGTCCAGGGTGCCTATTCCCCCCTCCCACACATCCTGTAGACCCAGACAGAGTGACACCACTTTTGGAGGCTTCTGTGCAGAAGCCCGCCAAAAGTGGAACAAAGGGCTCGACTTGGGTTGGAGTTACAGAGGCGAACACACACGCCATTTTAAAACCGAGTCCTGGCAAAAAGACCCAACCGCGGGAATAAATATTAAATAAATAACCCGGCGGTATCTTTAACATTGCACCAAAAAAGTGGTGCGTTTAAAATGAATGGGAAAATCCAATAGGAAATATTCCGGTGGAATATTTCGAGTGGTAACCACTGCCACCAGCCAGAAACTCGACCAGGGGGGACTGCACAGTGCCCCCTCGAAAAACAGACCCAGGGGCAATCTAATTACCCCTACCAGTACTTCCACAATATGATGGTTTGTACTGGTTCTGTTCACAATTTAAGACTAGTAAAGTCAATGGTGACTTTACATGCCCTGGGAGACAGTAGTCAGTCCCAGGGTATGGAGTCTATGTTTGGGGGTCACTATGACACCCCTGTGTTACTGCACTGAGGGTGCTGTGTAACACACTGTCCAAAAACACATAAAGCCCTATGGAGTAAAATACCCCATAGCCCATTAAACACATTACAAAGTCAAAGGATATTCTCAAATCATGCCGAAGAGTGGGAGAACAAGAGTCTCACTCTTAGCAGGAGAAAAAAATAAACCCCGAAATCCAGCAACGCTGCTGGGGGACTAACTAGGTTTGGGAAATCAGCCAATACAGAGAATTCTCCCTAACAGTAAGCACTGCCCCTGTCTCCACATCAAAGGTCCCCCCCCCCATCCGGACCGACGTGGAGCGGGGGTGCTTTGATGATCTAAGGGGGGCTGCTTTGCCCTCTGGCAAGATTAGGCCTATAACCAGAGAGGGCAAGGTAGCCCCTCTCATTCATTCTCTCTGAACATCTGCCCCACCCATTCCATTCCCATATCTGACCAGGCCTGAGCGTTCCGGAACCCCCTACTACCCAGTTTGAGAGGGTGTCCCCAGAGTGAGGTCATGGGGGACGGCCATGAGGTAAGGTATGCAGTTTGGGGACCCTCTTTCCAGATTGCCCAGAGAACTCTCAACGTTGGGTGAGTTTTCAGTTTGTTCGGGATGGATTTGCGCAGGGCCCACAGGAGGTCACGAACCTTAAGAAGTTGGGCGTCCATATCTTCTAAGTAGGACCAATAGGTCCCCATCCCCTCTTTCATATATTCCAGGAGGACGCGCAGCTGGGCGGTGTGGAAATAAAGACGAAAATCTGGCAGCCCAAAACCTCCCTCCTCCCTCGGTAGAGTTAGGATGGCCCTCCCGGTCCTCAGGGTTTTCCCCTGCCATATAAAGTCTTGCACTGCATTCTGTAGTTCCCTGAATGTTTGGTCGGGACACTGGTTGGGAGCGCCGTAAAGAGGTACAGTAGTTATGGCAGTACGTTCATCTTCACCGCCGTCATATAACCATACCACGACAGTATCATTATGCCCCATCTCCTCACATCTGATGTTATCCCTGCCAATATGGGGTCGTAGTTGGTAGGGGCAAGTTTCGACAGGTCCCTGGTGAGCAGGACGCCCAGCTATCGGATAGAGTCCTTCCTTATTGCGATCCCGTTGAACCTGTCCAGGGGATCTAGCCTCGGGTCCCAAACTCTCATGGGGAGCAACACTGATTTCGTTGTATTAATTTCTAACCCCGAGAAGCACCCAAACGGGGTCACCAAGAACAGGAAAGGGGTAAGCTAGGAGCCAGGCTCCACCAGGTGGACTAGGATGTCGTCCGCGAACAGGGAAAGCTTAAATTCTACTTCACCCCTTCAAATCCCCTTGATGTCCGGTGTGCTCTCACTGCTATAGCTAGGGGTTCCATCGTGAGAACGTAAATCAAGGGGGAGAGTGGGCATCCCTGCCTTGTCTCCCGTGAAAGGGGGAATGATTCCGATAACTTCCCATTTACTTGTACCCTTGCTGTTGGGGCTCTGTATAGTGCGGAGACCCAGTTCCTAATGTGAGCCCCGAAGCCCATTTTGTGGAGGAGGAGTTCCATGTATCTCCATTCGACCCTGTCGAAGGCTTTCTCCGAGTCTAAGGAGAGGACACTTGCTTCGAGCTCTGATTCCTGGGCATAATGGAATAGATATATCGTTTTGCGGATGTTGTCTGAGCCCTGTCTTCCCCTAATAAATCCCACCTGGTCCCCGCGGACCAGCTTTGGCATTATCTCTTCCATCCGCCTCCCCACCACCTTGGCCAGGTTCTTTACGTCTATGTTTAGCAACGATATAGGGCGATAGGAGGAACATTCCGTAGGGTCCTTTCCTTCCTTGGGCAGCACTGCTATTATGGCCCCCATCATAGATTCTGGGAGGATGCCCCCTCCAGCACAGCATTGAACACCCTCACTAAGTGCGGGGCTAGGGTGGAGCGAAATCGTTTGTAGAAGTACACTGTGAAGCCATCCGCCCCAGGGGAAGTTCCAAATTTAATCCCGCTAATCACGTGCTCTACCTCTTCCTCGGTCAACGGACCCTCCAACCCCCCCGCCATCTCCTTTGTCAGGGCCGGTATTTGGATGGAATTCAGGAAATCTTCAATCTGGGCATCACCCCCGTCATATTCTGACGAGTAGAATTTTTCATAATATTGACAGAAGACCTCTCCTATGTGGGGAGTATCATAGCCTATTGACCCCTGGTCGTTCTTCACCGCCTTCACCATTCTGCTTCTCTGGACCTCTCTAAGCTTCCAGACTAGGATCCTGTCCGCTCTGTCCCCTTTGTCATAATATTTTTGCTTGACCAGCTGGAGACTCCTCTCTGTTTTATGTAGGAGGAGGTCTTTTAGCTGGAGCCTATAGTCTTCTAGGGCGGCCACCCGCTCGCGCTCCAGGGGCTGATCCGGAGGGCCCCCCGGCTGGAGTTGGGCTATTTTTTCTCTGAGACCTCTCCTGCGCATCCCTTCTCCTTTTTTCTGGGCTCCCATTTTAATGAGGACTCCTCGTAGGGTCGCCTTAAAGGCGTCCCACAATGTATGTGTGCCTACCTCCCCATTGTCATTTAGTTGAAAGAATTCTGTTATAGCATCTAGCACCTCCTGTGCATGGACCTCGTCCTTTAACAGGGCATCGTTACATTTCCAATGTCCTCTATGGTCCTTTTGCCATCCCTCCGCTATGGTGACGCGGACCATGTCATGGTCTGACCAGGGGACTGGGTCGACCCTATGGCCAGTGACATAAGGGCGCAGGATCTCGTCCACTAGAATGTGGTCTATTCTAGAATAGGATGTATGGGTGGCAGAATAGTATGTGAATGAGGGATCGCCCATCCTGGGGGTCAGGATTGTGTCCACCAGGCCCAGTTCCATGTTTACCTTCTGGAAGTTTCGTGCCATGGTTTCGTCTGCAGCCCTAGTGATTTGCGGGCCTACACGCTTCCCATCAGTGGTTGGGTCCAGGACCATGTTAAAGCCCCCCCACTATCACCGTGCCCTGCACAAATAGCTTGAGCCTGTCCCCCCACCTCTTCCCAGAATTGAGCTCTGCCCTCATTCGGGCCGTATACTGCAGCGAGAGTTAGAGGGGCACCCTGTAGGTAGCCCTTTACCAGCAAATAACGGCCCTCAGGGTCCTTCAGTGTGGCCTTCTTTTCAAAGCCCACGTCCCTCGCTAATAAAATGGCCACCCCCCTTTTCTTTGTCTTGTGAGATGCGCAGAGAACCTCTCCAATTCCTCCCCGACGCATTTTGGGTTCCTTCCCCTGTGCCCAGTGTGTCTCTTGCAAGAATAGTAGGTCAAGTTTCGCCCTTCTGAATTCTCTACAGACCAGAGACCTCTTGGTGGGGGTGTTCAGACCCCGCACGTTAAGGGTACCCACTCCCAGGGCCGGCAGACTGTCAGCCATTATCTAGGTTTCCCTCTCTCTAGGTCAACATCATCACATCATCACTCCCTTCCCACTCCCTTTGTCTTACATTTTGCTCCCTCCCGCCCCCCTTCCGACCCCCCTGGGTAGGACTTAAACTTTTCCCCATCTGCCCCCCGTTCCCAACCCCTAAATGAACAACCCCGACTTTCGTGTGTCCCCCCTCCCCCCTCCCCGGCATCCAGCCAGTTAGTTCCACCATTGCTGTCATTAGGCCGGACCACCAGCCTGCCCTCCTCGGTCAGGCAATCAGTGAACTGCTCGATTCTTTGAACCTCTCCTCCCCCTGGCTACCTCATCGCCTCAGTAGCCGCCTTATAGTTGTTGTTCAAGGGGACTCCACTTGCGGTGGAACCTCGAGGTCATCCACTCTCATCCCACCACTGGTAGGGTTGCCCTGATCCTCAACCTTCCGGGTCATTCCGCTCTCCTTCCTTCGTAGGCTCCGGGATGTTCAATTTTTTTAATTTCCTTGAGCTCGTTTTTCTTCTCCTGTCCCCTGACGGGCCGGGGCTGCTTGCACCGCCCATCGCTGGCCCACTGGGTCCCCTCTGGGGGGTCGGTTCCGTCACATAGTCCTGGATGGCTCCCCTTATGTCCTCCTCTGTGATCAGCGTCGTCCGTTGACCGATATATTCGAAAGATGGGGAGAAGGGGTACCCCCATCTGTAGCGCACACCCCCCTCCTTAAGTAGCTGCGTTAGGGGGTGGCACATTCTGCGTTTGGCCACAGTATACGAGGAGAGATCTTGGAAAATTGTGATCTGAGCGTTGTTGTAGGTGATCTCCCGAGCTTTCCTAGCTTCCTCCAGCACCTTCGCCTTTTCTGTGTAATAGTGGAACCGGTCCAGAATCGACCGGGGGGCCCCCGCTCTTCCTCCCGCTCTGTGCACCCGGTCAAACGTGAGTTCTGTGGTCATCTCTTCTGCAAACAGGAGGGTAATAATGTCTCTCACCACTCGGGTTAAGTCTCTCTCCGTTTTCTCCTTCCGTTTCAGGGACCCCGAAAAATCTGAGGTTGTTCCTCCTTTCCCTGTTTTCCAAGTCGTCCATCTACCTGGCCCTTTCTCCGTCCCTCTTCTCCAGGGCCGCTAGCTTCATGCCTATCTGGACCTCCTGGGTCGCTGATGTCGATTGGTTTCCACCTGTAGCAACCTGTCCTCGACCTTATCTACCCTTTGGTCCATTTTTTCAAATTTCTGGGCAATGTCTGATCGCATTTCCCTAATTTCTTGCAGGATTGATATGATATGATATGGCATTTATAACGTGCCTATACACAAGTGTTTCAAGGCGCAATGAGGCAAGGGGGGAAACAAAAGGGAGGACAGACAATGATCCTACTAGGCCAGCTGTCATTCAGATCGCGCAAGTGCATGGGAAGGGGGGAAAGGAAAAGTGCGAAGGGGGAAGGGAGAGGGGAAAGTGCAGTACATGGGAAAGTAGAATAAATAAGAAAAATAAAACAGCCAGCTAGTGGCAATTGCAAGGAAGTGCAGACATAAGTGCTGGTAGGGGGACTGTAGGGATACAAAAAAACAGGTCCCCAGGTGCAGGGGTAGCCAGGGAGGCAGTGCAGGTGGGCAATTGACGGGGTCTGGGCCAGAGATCAGAAAAGGTGGCCAGGTAACCAGTACAGTTTCAGCCAGGAGGTCAGCAGGGGAGAGGAGGAGAGAAAGCAGAAGCAAAGAGGAAGGTTTTGAGGTGCTTCCGGAACCAGAGATGGTTCTCCACGAGTTTCAAGGAGGCAGGAAGGCTATTCCAGAGAGATGCCCCTGCCGAAGAGAGTGATCTGCCACCAACTTGCTGCTTGGTGAAGCGACTGACCCTGAGGGAGTTGGAGGCGGATGAGCGAAGAGCTCGAGACGGAAGATATTTAGGAAGAGAGAGTTGAAGGTATTTCGGCCCCAGACCCCAGAAGGCCTTGTGTACAATGCAGAGGGTTTTGAACTTAATCCTCGCAGCCACTGGGAGCCAGGACAGAGATTTCAGTCCTGGAGAGATACGATCCCTGAGCTTGAGGCCAAGGACAAGTCTTGCATTCCTATTCTGGATAAGTTGCAGAGGGCGAAGAGTGGAGGCAGGCAGATTTAGATAGAGGCTGTTACAATAGTCCAGCTTAGAGAGGACCAGGGCTCTGGAGACAGTGAGCTTCTCTGGGAAGGAGAGGAAAGGAAGAATACCTCTAAGGAGGTGCAGCTGGTAGTGGGACTTCTTAGAGACATCAGCGATGTGAGGGGAGAAGGAGAGTGCAGAGTCGAAGATGACCCCGAGGTTTTTTGCCTTGGAGGTGGTAGTAGGAGGAGGGCCAAGAGAGGCCGGCCAGAGAGCTGCAGGGAAGGAGGGAGTGAGTGTGCCGATGAGTAGACTCTCGGTCTTACTGGCATTAATGCAGAGGTCGTTGGTGGCACACCATTCCTGGATCCAGGATGGCAGACAGACAATCAGAGATGAGGGAAGGAGAGGAGGAGGAGGCCGAGGGTAGCCTGAAAATGAGCTGGGTATCATCCGCATAGCACTGGAAGTTGGGACAGAGAGCGGCGATGCGGTGGGCAAGGAGTGCTAGGATTGAGGCGAAGCCCCTTTCCATCGCCGTTGTGGACTGCATCGAGGCCCCTGGTTGGGCCATACCACTCGCGAGGGTCAAGCCGCTGTTGTTGCTCCCTGTCTCCTTATAGCAGTATTCCTGCAGGGTCTTCTGCCAGTTCATCTGGTCGCCCCTTGGGCCTGCCGCGGAGTCCGGCATGGGTCAGGGGGGTCTGGGGATCCTGTCCAGGCCCCGCTTGGCGGTCTCCAGGCCGGGGTATCCAGGGGGAACCAGGGGGGGGGATGTTCCTTCTGCAGGAGGGTAGCTTCCAGGCAGGCACACACCACACCGACACCGGGCGGGGGCCACGCACCTGGACCCACTCCCCGAGGCCGACGTGATCCACTTTGCGCCCCTGGGGGAGGGTGGTTTGGTCGGCGGAAACCGCGTGAGCGGGCCCGTGGGGTCTCTCTCTCAGGGTGGGGGGACCGGCAGCGCTGACCCCCCACCCTACCTGATGTCACCCGTCCCCTCCTGGCTGATACTAGGCGGGCACACGCCCTGGGAGTGGACCCAGGGGCCACCACCTACTTGTACTCCGGGCAACGGGTCTCTGCCCCACCACCTGTCCACACAATGATTACGGCCCCTGTGTACTCCTGGGCCCCCCGGGGGAGGGGGGATGTGCTCCTTCCCTCTAAATTACTGTGGCGTGGGCCCGTCTGCGCTGCGGGGCCCCCCCATTGGTCCGTGTGTCCTCATTATGGGAGCCCTCGGGAGCAGGGTCAAGGCTGCAGGGGCGGGGGATGCGGACCTCCTTGGTCCGGGCCGAGGTGCTTCGCGGATGGCCTCCGCACCCGGGCCCGCGCTGTCACAGTCCCAGGGGTCAAACGGGCTTCGAGGGGCGCTGGGCCCCGGCGCTTCCGCTCCAAATTGCCGGGTGCCGGCTCCGGGACTGCGCGTCTTCGCTGGGTACAGGCCAGAGCCTCCGGTACAACTCTCTCCCGTACGGGAGGGGGGGGGCCCGCGCCTCGATCGGGGATTGTGCTCCAGCTTTGCTGGTGCTGCTGTCCTCTCTCCGAGCCCCCCCTCAGGCGGGTGCAAGGAGCGGGCCGGGGAGGGGGGTCGCCCTCTCCGGCATGCCCTCCCGACTCTGGTGAGCCGCAGCTCCTCCCCTGGTGTCGCGGCCATTCAGCTTCCTACCGCTTTTCCCCTGGAGGCCGCAGGTCCCACTCTCAGTCCCTCAGGGGTCCCCAAACGTCACTCTTTCGAGCGGGGGAGGCCTTGGGGGGTCACCAGCTGATCCGGCTAATTAGGTCCACCTGGGGAGTCTCGGGGGGGCTCAATCCCCTTATCAGCCTGGCTTCAGCGGGAGCTCGGTACTCAGACATCCATTGCCTGTGCGCCCCCTGGTGGCCTCTTCCAAGTATATTTACTGCCAAATGTTTTGAGTATAGCAGTGGTAGAGATAGGTTGTGATCTCCAACAGATAAGGAGATGTTATCAGTGAAAGGAACCACCCCTCGAGCCCCAGAAAATCCTTGAGTGTGCATGGCCTCGCCTGACAATTTAAACTTCCCTTCCCTAATACAGGATCTAGTTGCCCCTGTGTCAACTAAGAAGGAGAATGTTTTGTCACCTATCGCCACCTTTATGCGTGGTTCCTCCGCAGGGTTAGGTGTTACCGATAGGATGGGACACATCAAATACATCTGTGGGCTGTCCCATTGTGGGTATAGGGATTGTCCGTTACCTGTGTAGGGGTTTTGACCCAATATTGTCACCCTCGCCAATTGTGTATGTTGTATCAGCGTGTCTGCGGGTAGTAGTCTATCGTCCTGTACTTGCGTGAGCTGTTGTACTGTCTGGACGTGTTGTTGTTGTACTGTTGCCATTTGCTGTTGCGCTTGTTGTTGGGCTGGTTGGTACTGCACTTGTTGTGTAGGTGGTGTTGTGTATGTTTGTTGTTGCTGCTGAGGTGGCGCTTGTTGCTGTGTTTGTGTTTCTGTCGCCTGTTGTGGCTGTTGTTGTTGGTAGTATTGTTGTCCCCCGTTATAATCCTGTTGCCCTTGCTCTCCCCACCCTGCTTGTGCCGGTCTTGCTCTGCATGTGCGTGATACATGTCCTACTTGCCCACATGTCCAGCACGTTGGCCGCTCTCGCGCTTGCCACGGGTATCCTCCAGTATTGTCGTAGTACCCCTGCTGTCCATATTGGTTATACCCTCTAAACCCTCCCCTTTTCTGTGGTGCTGCTGGTCCAAAACCCCTCCCTCTTGTTTGGCCACCCCTCCCTCTGTAGTTGTTTGTGTAACCATTTCCCATTTGTGTATATCCACCCCCCATCTGTGGGGCGTACTGGTGTTGAGCTGTGTATGGCGGTGGTGGTGGTGGTGGTAGTTGTTGTGTTATTATTTGTGCTTGCTGTGGTGTTGCTGCTAGTTGTTGTTGCTGTTGTGTGGAGATTGGTGCTGGAGGGACCTGGGTGGGGCCTGTTATTAGTGCACCTTCCATGGCATATTTTGACAGTTTCTTTTGGACCAGTTTTTCTTCCTCTGCCTTCCTATCCTCCTCTTTCTGTTTCATCTTTTCTTGCCATAGCCTACAGTGGTGTACTATCGTTAACTGTATTTTTGGCAATGCTTTTGCTTCCATTCCTACCATTGTCTTCAATTGCCTTTGTACTGGTTCTGTGAGTCCCTGTATCAGTATGTGGTAAAATATTGCTAATGTTTTGTCCTACGGTTACCACGTTTCCAAGCGCCACTTCTCCAGAATTTTCTGGATGTAATAAACAGGATCTTCATTCTTACGCATTGTGCGTGACGTTATCGCCCCTATGTCTGAAGTGTCTGGATATTGCACCCTCAGTGCCTGCCACAGGGCTAGTCTGCAATTTGCAAATGGTGCCCCATCATGTGACGTGTCACTTATTGTCACCCCTGGGAATCCCGCCCTCTTCCAAATGTCGCCTGCTGTGTCACCCAGTATGGAAATTAACAACCACTTGACATCGCCCACTGCTAGCTTTTGTCCCGCAGTTTGCTTCTCCTTTTCATATATCCACTTCCCGGCCCCTCCACTCAAAGATGGTAGCCTGCATTTAATGTTTTCTTTGTCTGCATGTTTCCATGGCACATATTGAGGCCTTGCCCTCTCTCTCTCTAGTAACGGCATTAGTGTGCATTATTTTACCTCCCCTGGCGTGCCTCTGTGTGGTGACATGTGCGTGTACTCGCTCTCTTCTTCCATTTCAGAAAGTTTGTCAAGTTCTTCAATAAAGTCGGTAGTGCGTTGTGTTACTCTGTCATCTCCTATGCTTTTATGTCCTCTCTGTTTACCCACTTGACCCTTCTTGTGTAGTTGATTCTTCCATTCTGCGTCCTGGGAGGTCTCTGAGTCTACTAACATATGGCGTGTGCTGTGCTGGCGATGTCAGTGGCCGTGGTGTTCTTTCTCTTAGCTGCCTTTTGCTCTCCCTTCCTGTCTTCTCTCCTTCTCGTGTCTCACATTCCCACGATGTCCCACCGTCTGTGCGTGTTATGTATAATTTACTTAGCCCCTCCCCACTTCCATCACTCCGTCCTCCACAAGATCTTTCTTCCTCACTGCAGAATCCATATGAGAATGTCAACCTGGCACTTGGGTGTTTTCCCCCCACTGTTAGTGTCTCTAAGTCTATATCTGTGTACTCACCTGTCTTTCCCATGCTCCCCTGTGTCAGTGTTGTGGTCACCTCCTTATTGTCACTCGCGTATGTTTTGGCCTCATGTTCCTTGCGTGTCTCTCTCAGTGCAGTATTGCTTTGCTTGTTCCCTTCATCACCAGCCTCCGCTCTTGCTCTCCAAAGTTTGTTCATTATTGCGTCACTTACCTGTTCTAATACCCTTTCCTCTTCCTCCCTGTTGTTCCATATTCCACCCTCTTTTGCAAGTATACTTTCTATAATTCTCCCTTCCTTGTACTTTCACGCGCTCTCTGATATAATCTTCTTCCTCCATAGTCCCATCTCCCTGTCATTTTCTTCTCATTGCTCTTCTTTTCTCCTTATCTCCCGCTGCTCCATGCGTGCCACTCTTTCTGCAATTCCCCTTATGTGGTCCTCTTCTCGTTTCCTTTGTTCTTCCTCCTGCCCTCTTATTCCCACCTTGTTCTCCTTACCTTCCTTCCCTTTTGCCTGTCTTTCCGGCTCTTCCTGCTGGAGCTGTCTAATCAACATGCTCCGCGCGTCCCTCAGCTCTGCTAATTTCTCCTTCAGCGCTTCCTCTTCTACCTGTGTCATTCTCCCCCCCCCTTGTACTTACCTTGCATCCTCTCTGTGTGTGTGCTGTCTCTTCCTTAGCTACCCTCCTTACCGCTGCTTCCTCTTCCCCTGTTAACGTACCTCGAAGCTTCAGTAACACCTGCGCTGCAATACATTTGTCTCGCCCTATACTTGCCAGATATACCTGCGCCTTTTTTATATTCCCGGAGCTTACCTATGTCACTTTTGTGTCTTTTGCACTCCCTGCGCCCACCCCCTTTTGGTAGTTATCTGTTGGTGCATATGGCGGTGGGCTGTACGTAGGGTTTGAGTATCCTTCAGCAGCCGTTAACTGTGCACGTGTCGCTTCTCTCAATTCCCTTATTGGATACAGCCCTTTTGTCTCTGTTTTTATCTCTTTAGTTATTGGAGTCTCTCCCTCACCCTCGTTTTTTACCTCTGCAACTGGGTATGATCCTTCTGCTTCTTCCTCACTCTCCTCAGCGCTGGGAGGAGCTTGAGGTGCACTGGGCCCGCCCTCCTTGCTCACCTTCTCCTCCTTAACCTCCTGTACGTTGAACATCCCTGGTACACCTGGTACATGTCCTTGGAACATCTTCCAAAAGTCAAAAATTTCTAGGCGGCTGGCTAACTTTTTCCCCTTATAGGTGTTATGTATGTATGCTAGTAATGAATGTTGAGTGGACATATCAAAGCTGCCGTTGGGCGGCCATGGTAATCTAGTTCTGTTATCCGTCCCTTGGGTCCACTCAACACTGTACTTCACTATTTTATCTCTGTGTGGTGTTAATGTTGTGCAGATGTACTGGAGTGGTGTAGTTAAGGTGTTAGCTCTGTACCCTGCTCCTATCCCATAATACATAGATGTTGGCCTGTGATATGTAGACATTTTCTAATTTCAATTCGACTATCTGCTGCAAGGAAAAGCAATGTTTTAGTACAATACTTTGTGCTGTGCGCTATTGCCCTCTTTATTTTTATACCACTGTCACCTTCCTCTATACTCCTCCTTTCGGAGCTAGGGCCCCCTTTGACCCATGGCGCACAAAGCCCCCTGCGGCTCCGTGCCCTGCGTGGCGTGTTTCTGATCCGCCCGACTTTCTTGTGTCACCGCTGCTTGGTGCACCTGCAAAGTACTGCTAACTCCTCCTACCCCTCTGCCTTCACCGTCTGCGCAGTTTATTCCTTCTTGTTCCTTTCCCATTGGCCGCACCACCTCTTGGGGCGGCCCCTGTTGTTGAGGACGTGCCGGAGTTCTCTGTGCGCGGCCGCCTCTCCCTTTCACCCCTCCCTAGCTGCAATCACGTTTAAACAATACCGTGGTGTGCTATGCAAGTCCTATGGGTGACGTCACCAACTACTACAAGGGGTTACCGGTACACACAATTATAACAAAATCAATACGCGCTAGTTTCAACAATGTTATTCCCCGCAATCCCCACAGCTGTCTTCCCACGACGCCTGGAGTGGAGTATCCATTAATCACTTTGTTATTACAATTGTGCTGCGCACGCTGCGTCGCCTCGCGTGTGATACACTCCCTTACTAGGGGAACTTAACCAGCCAACTGTCTTCTGCACTGAGAAACAATCTAGCTACCTCCTCGGGAATACATCATCTATTCACCAAACTAAAACACTCAATCAATAGGAATCCTCATCTATTCATTGATCTACAACGCCAACGTATAGGAATGCCACACCCCCTTCTACAGGTGCCCGCGATCTAGACCAATCAGCGCGATCCGCCAGTCACACGTGGGTGCTTGAAGCCCTACCCAACTTGCTCTGTAACACTATATGGGACGACCTTCGTGGCGATCCCCACTACACCTCACACACCAATCACCGCTTGATGACCAAAATCTTTTCTTAACACACTGCAAAAACAGCCTGCCACCTTAGTTACATTTCCTCCCGCCACCCGCACAACATTACATTGCTGGTTGTGTGTGCCATACTCACATTGGGCTCTCGCCTGCCGGTGCGTCTGACTGCGGGCACCCCTCCCAATCAGCTTGCTGCCTCCCCTCGTCTGGACCACGTCTGGACACTCGCCAACCGCGGGCGGGATACTTCTAAAGTCAGCTCCCGACGGCCACTCTCCGGATTGCGCTGTCCGGTCGTCTTGCAGTTCCGCTATGGTCCTGTAGTCCTCCAAAGGGGGCAGCGGCAGAGGGGGCCGCGTTGCCGGGCCACCAAGCGGCCTCGCTGTTTATCTCGCAATCTCAGCAGTGCCTCCAACTTGTCGGGGCAAATTCCCGGGGGTCGGCAGGGCCGTCCGCGGACCTCCTAGGTTGGGGAGGCCCCAACTCCTCCTGCGTCCCAAAGGAGTACGAGACACACACAAGAGCAAAGAGTTACTGCTGTTTATTGTCCAAAACAGACAGGGATAGCTCTCAGATCACAGGCATCTAGGAGACATCTCATTTGTGGTGGGCTCGCAGGCCCTTTTTCTAGCTGTGTGACGCGACTACGTGTGTCACCTGGGAAACTAGCCCAAAACCTAATGCCATCTCAGGTTGGCTTCCCGAGTGGTAGGGTCAGTATCGACACATATAGAGGACAATGTTAGTGGTGGAGAAAGGGTCAGGTGGTACGCTTGGGTCGTCCCAAATTATTGCTACAAGAGAATTGTTACAAGGGGGTCATTAGTGATTGGCTAAACTATAATGGTGTCAGTGGTGAGCCCCTCGTATTCTGATTGGTCCTCCCGCGAGCCCCCAAGCCTGGGACCATCACCGTTCCCAGCTCGCGGTGTACCTGGTGCTGGCAACAAAGTATGACTATGTGTCAGTGGTGGACAATGGACAGGTCTGACTGTTAGCTGGTGCGTGTGCCTTTCCCATCGCTGTCGGTGTCCAATTTGTCACTTCATTGTTGCAGTCTGTGTCCCAGACGTGAGACCCCAGAGCTTCTCTGGTCCTTAGACTCGGCATCGTATCAGGTCGGCCTGGTCACGTGTTGTGAGACCGTTGCTGAAGCAGAATTATGAGCATTTGATTTGTATTTCGGCTCTGAGAAGCGTTTAGTCGTGGCATGTGTAACCTTGGCATGGGGAGCGCGGCATGTAGATTGCAACATCGCAACCTTGGCTGTGGAGCTCTCGTCATGGTTCGTTCTGCGTGATCAGCACCTTGCAGCTTTGTCTGAGCTGCTCCGACCTGGAGACTCTGGTTTGCGGCCTACCTTGGCCTAGTTCATGGGTGGTGATATTTGGCCCATAATATGGGGGTCGCGAGGGGCGACAGATATTCATATGCATTAGTCCATGTACAGGGTTACATCTTTATGGTTATAGTGGCGAGGAAGCGTCTGTAAGCATGTACACAAGCTCTTCTGGCGTCTTGCGTTTTCTGCGGTGCTGTAGTTCGCCTATATGAAAAATAACAATGATTCATGTGTGTGTGTGTGAGCGGTCCTCTACGTCATAGCACTGATTATGTTCTTCGTGTGGGTTGGTGTGTGTCTGATCCATGTGCTTGGTGGCACGTGTGTTCTTGTCCGCCGGCTATGTCGTCCTGTCATCTATAACGATGGCAGTATTTGTGGGTGACATCTAATCGAGTTGATCCATAAGGTCTGTGTCAGCGCCACCTGAGATCCTGCCACGTGATTGCGGTGGTACGCACCTTGCCTGGGTGTAGGTGGCGCGGCCACGGTGGATCTTGATGTCAGGGGCGGCAGTGAGCAGGTCGAACTCCTCCCGCGGCGGGTGCTTAAGTTGTGATGTCATAGGCCATGGTCTGGACGAGAATCGGGGGAAGGGACTGTTTCATTTTCCCTCTTCATATCGTAGACACAGTAGCTGCGCCTAAGCTAATTTACGGTACAGTTCAGGCTCTGGGATGCTCGCAGACGCAGTAACTGCTGTGCAGCTACTACACAGACCCAGACCCTGCTCTGGTGTAAGTGACTATATATATAATAATACCTGCGCAGGCTAATGATTGCAGACGGGTACTGTCTCCAGTTCCAGTGCCAACTCTGAAAGTAATGATTCCTCAGGGTAATGGCTGCAGATCCTGTACTTTCTCTGGGTCTAATGACCCTTCTGTGGATAACTGCAGGCATAGTGTCTGTTCTAGGTCTAATGGCTGCAGACACAGAAGCAACCCCCCAATGAATATCAGCAAGCACTAGCGCTAATGGTAAACGCCCATCACATCCTCTAACTGGAGCAAATAAGTGCAGACACAATACCTGCTCTGGAGCTAAGGACTTCCACAGTACGTTGTACCTGCTCATCAGCTACATCAATACCTGCCCTTGGGTAAATAATTACAGACACAGTACTGGATCTGGGATACTGATTCCAGACACAGTACCTGCTAATCCGTTACATATGACGGAATACCTGCCCTGGGGCTTATAACTTCAGACACAATGGGCCTCATTACACGGTAGGCGGTAAGGGTTTACCGGTACCGGTAAGGGCACCAGTACCGGTAAACCCTTACCGCCTTACGAGTTCCCTTTGCAGGACCCGACCTTAACGGCTGGTTTTACCAGCCGTTAACGTAGGGTGCCGCAAAGGGACCTCGGTGCTAATTACTGTACCGCAATTTGCGGTACCGTAATTAGCTCCTTCCCCATTCCCATTATGCCCTATGGGGGCAAAAATGGGAATGGGGAAGGGCCTTGGTGAATGGGGAATTACCGGCCCTGCTCACCTTGGAATTCGTGTGTCCTTTCCCATTCCTAATTCACCTCTGACACCTCATACCACACTCTCTGAATTGAACGTACAGCGTAAATAAGCGATCAGTAGGGATAAACCATTGTGCCCCGTTTTTCAAAACGTGTTTGGTGCAGCTGATGGGATGCTCATTCACTTCACTTGCGCGAAAAAGGTGGTGAACCATGCACAAAGGACATTTAAATGTGAACATCATAGTTGTGCACATTGCGGTGCTCTTTTCCCACCAAATGCACAACTGTGCAAGGCACGGGGTGGAAAGGGGGTTTTGGGCATTTTCAAGTAAATCCCAATTTTCAAAAGAGGTGCACTTTCGGAAGCACAGGGGTGCTGCCTGGTGCAGGGGATAAAGAATCTATAGGTAGGTCACTTGATCCTCTCATGCAACGAGTGAGTGATTGCTGTGTGTGAATAAGCGAGTGAACGTTGAGTCTAATAATGTGTGTGTGGGTGTGTTCGTGCTGGGCCAGGGAGCTGAGTTTGGCTGGTGAGGGCAGCACAGTAACAATGCCCTTTAAAAAAATAAATGTATTTTATTGCCATTTTCAACAGTAGGAACATATGTAACCCCCCTCCCCATCCCTTCTCGCCCCCATCCCCTCTTCCACCCCTTGATCCCAACACATGTAACCAACAACACACCCAGTCCTGTCCCCTACCCCCCGCCAAGAGTTCATAAACTATGTAGATGGCTCCCGGTCCCAAGTTTCTGTGAGTGGCCAGCTCTATCGCCAGCCGCTGTACAGGTCCTTGCACCGATTGAGAACCCCCCGATAGTCCTCATCTCCCCTAGAAACCATAGCCATATCTCCTCCCAGCTTCCTGTGAAGGTGCCCTCCCCAAGTGAAGCGAGTACTTACATCAGCCCCAGCAATCTCATTTTCCTCGGGAACCATGTGGCCCGCGAGTCCCGCTGTAGGTGATGCAGGTCAATGTCCCAGTCTGAAAGAAACCTTTGGTGATCCCCTTGAATCAAATAGGTCACCCACTCCAGTGCCACAAAGTTCCAGATTTTACTAACCCATTTGTGTTCTGTGGGGCTAACTTTTTGTTTCCATTTGTGTGCCACCACAAGCGTTGCCGCCACTATAAGGATGATTTATGTCTTTCTTTGAGCTTTCGGGGGTAGATTTTCCAGAAACCCGCCCATTCCCAGTATGCCAATCCTTGTGTTGTCTGGCATTTGACTGCCAAAAATAGTAGTCATTGCTGCACAGGTTATGACCCAAAAAGGCTGTATGACTGGGCATTCCCACCAGATATGCTTCCACAATCCCAGTTCTCCACTACCCCTCCAGCAGAGCGCTGATGCAGTTGGTTAGAATTTACGTAGTCTTTCTGGGATGAGATGCCATTGAACCATTATCTTAACCACATCTCCTGAATGTGCATGCCCTGCGTGAGCTTGGGGATATCTGCCCATGACTGAGTCCAAAGTTCCCCCTCCAGCGGCTGCCCCATTGCAGTTTCCCACTGCTCCATAGAATGCCATGCCTGACTCCTTGCCCTTTCTGCTATAATCTCATATAACGCTCCTACCATATGCCTGTCCCCGTGTCTATTGTTACAAACCGTTCAAAGGGCGTGAGATCCCTGGTGGCCGCTGACCTGACTGACCATTGGGTTCATAAGCCAGTGCCTCAGTTGAGAGTAGTGATGCCTCTCCCCATCATCTAGCCTGAAGTCCTGCTTGCACTGTGCAAAGGATTTAATGTCCTGACCCGAGAACATACCACGTAGTTTGCAGCACCCTGCCGCCTCCACCCATTGAAGGCACCCCTTTCCATATCTGGTGTGAACTGGGGATTCCTAAACCGCAACGTCCGCGGGCAGGGGAAGGTGGTCATGTTCACCCTCCACACCAGTTCATACCATGAATTCCCCACTAGGGCCCCTATCTTGCTATGGTACATGTTTGCAGGTCTATCCCCCTTGGGTCGCCACAACACCTCGTCCAGGCACGAGCCCACCACTGCTTTGTCCATTCGACACCAGACCTTCCCGCTATCACCCCTGAACCAATCTCGGCTCACTCTGATTTGAGCCACAAGGAAATGGAGGCAAAGTTTGGCGCTCACAGCCCTCCCGCCCTCCCTTACTTCTGGGAGACATTAGCATCTGCATAGTTACCCTGGTTCTCTTGCGGTTCCAAATAAATTACCCCACATGTTTTTGAATGGTCCTGAAGAAACCTTTGAGAACTCCCACTGGCATGGCTGTGAAATAGTACAGGAATTTTGGCAAAATCACAATTTTAAGGGCCTTTAGCCTCCCCATCCAGGATATTGATAATGGCACCCATCCGCCAGCAGCCGATGCAGCTTTTCCGCTAAAGACGGGTAGTTGGCACGGTAACGAGCACCCAGAGAACCAGTAATCTGGAACCCCAAGTTTCTAATGCCAGTTTCTTCCCCTCATTATTGTACTATACCTCGCAAATCCTGAACTTTTTCTGAGGGGGCAGTCATGTTTAATAACTTTGACTTGTGGGCATTTATCTTTAACCCTGCCACCTCCCCAAAGAAAAGTTCCTGTGAGATCCCTAGAAATTACGTTTCTGGTTCTGTGATCAAGAGGAGCATGTCATCAGCAAACGCTGCAACTCTATGCTCCTCACCTCCCGCTAATCCCGGGGAGGCCCTAATGCTGGCCAAGAGCAGCTCCAGGTGGATGGCACATAAGAGCGGAGAGAGCGGGCCACCCTGCTTAGTACCTCATGAGACTGTGATCCTCTGGGAAAGTTGCCCGTTTATTGCTAGGCACAGGTTGTTAGCTTGAAAGGAATTTAGAACCATAATCCCATAACCTCCATGGTATTGAAGAGGAATGGCCATTTGACCCGGTCGAATGCCTTCTCGGCATCCAACGCTAGTATAAGTGCAGGGGTTCTAGATTTATTTACTTTCTCCAGCATGGGGTCTGGCATGGATTCACATGCTCATGAATATTCCCCATTGTCAGGCCGGGAATCCTTGGTAAAGAAAAAAATCAGTATCAGTTTCGTTTCTGATCTGTCTTTCTTAGTAGTAACCAATCACTGATCTCTGGGTCATACTGCCCCCAGCCAATGACTGCCTTCTCCCTAAGCCCCTCCCCTGGCAGCCATCCTCAGATTTTTACCGCACGTTCAAGTGTTGGGAGTCCTTGTGCTATAGCTCTCGAGCTTTTACTGCGTTTTGTGCTTTTTCAAAGAGATTTATCTCATTTTTCGGTTAAATCAAGCCTCGAGCTCCACCGTATCTACTTCCGATCAACGGGGACCCGTTTTGGAATTTTCTACGCCCCTCAAGGTTGAAGTTTTCGTCGAGCTACGCTTCTTGGAGGAATCCAGAAGTTTCTGAGGCCTACCTCGTGGACATGTCCCAGGAGAAAGGAAGCTTGACGGCCGGCAAGCTGTTCAGGAACTGCCCTGGATGCAAGCTACAGAACCTGTTCAAGGAGGACGAGCACTCGAGGTGCCTCTACTGCCTTCACGAAGACAAAATGCACGTGGAGAAGGACTGTGCGTTTTGAATGAGCATGTTGGAGCGGACCATGAGGGATCGTCGGACCCATCTCGCCAACTGGCTGGAAGGCAAGAGCCCAGCAGGTGAGAAGAAGAAGTCATCTGAGCGGTCTTCTAAGTCCTGTGATGGCGCCCCAGCGACAGGGGCCCAACAGAAGGCTAAGCACCACGAGTCTGCAGGCACCGGGAGCGCCAAACGGTCGGACTCCTCGGCTGCCAGGCAGGGCGCACCTTCGCCGGCGCCATCAACCACGAGCCAACGCTCTGGCTCGGGGAAGAGAAAATCCGAGAACCCGGCTAAGCTTCTGGAGAGGCCCCGGTCGATCTCGGAGGAACCGGCCGAGGGGGAGCGAGGCGGTGACCCTCCCCCTAGGGTGACGGCCTCCAGCGCGCCCAAGGTGGTGAAGGCCTTGATTCACCCGGCCAAGGCCTCTATTGAGGGAGTCGCTGCGGCCCTGGTGAAGCCTATGGAGCTACCCCAGTGGTGGCAACCTCAGGGCCCAGAGTTTCCCTGCCTCTCCAGATGGAATCCTCTTTTAAGCCCATCGAGAAGACCCCTGTGAAGACCCCGGTGGAAAAATAGGAGGGGGGGGGCAGAGGCCATTACGGACACGGACACAGCCTCCGAGGAGGAGCTGGTTGAAGTCGAAGAGGGACTCGACAAGAATTTGGAAGAGGCCCGTTCCCACGGGAGGGATCCCAACGAGGGGGACGACGAGAGCGAGGGTGGCGACGACGAGGCTCCCATGGAGGAGGAGCAACCGTCGCACCCGTCGCGGCCCGAGCCACAGGACAACTCGGCGCCCATCTTGACAGCAATCCCAGCATTATGCACAGAGATAAGGACCAGATTGCCTCTCCCCCCGACGGACGACCCGGTCAGGAGGAGGATTAATCCATCCCCGCCTTGTCAGCCCTCACGGCCCTCCCAGCCTTTGTCTCCTTCCCCGACCCAGAGGGATGACATGGGAACAGATACGGCCACGACAGGGACGGATGACGATGGTGGTGACGACGGGACGGATCTCCTGTCGCCGATTCCTCGGGCTTCCCCGACCGACGAAATTGGCTCGTTTCACGCCATGATTGCCAGGGCGTCCGAGCTTTTCCAGCTCTGCCCCAAAGAGAAGAGGAAGGAAGGCTTCCTCTACCAGCGGCGCGAGGCCAAGAGGAAGACGTTCCTCGCGGTGCCGTTGCTGGATGACATTTGGGACGAGGGACTTGCTCTCCATAAGAACCCGTCCACGACGCCTGCCAAGAGGGACCGGTACAATAAGAAGCACCGGGTCCCCGACACCACCCCGTTGTGCCTTAGGGCGCAACCGACCCCGGATTCGGTCGTCTCAGCAGCGGCCAAGAAGAAAGCGGGGTGGGCATCGGCCTCAACTTCTACTTCCCCGCCGGACGGCGAGGGAAAGAAACTGGATGCAATGGGACGACGAGTCATCTCGTCGGCGGCGACGACAATTAAGGTGGCCAACGCCCTGGCAATCGTGGCCCGCTACGACAGGGAATTGTGGTACAAGATCGCCCCCCTGTTGGACTTCCTACCAGACGACAAGAGGGCAGAGGCCCTGGCGATCCGGCAGGAAGGCGAGGTAGCGTCGGACCACGCCATAACGGTGGCCACAGACATTCCCAACACCGGTTTCCGCCAGTTGGGCAACGGCGTTTGCCTTAGACGGCGGGGGTGGCTCAAGGCGACAGATTTCCGCCAAGACGTGCAAGCCAAGGTTTTGGACATGCCCTTCGACAGGAACAATCTGTTTGGAAAGACAGTGGATGAGCCCCTCCAAGCCATCAAGACCGACACGGAGACGGCTCGGGCCCTAGGAGTTCTTCAGCAACGACGGCTGTCCTATCGGAACTCCGGAGTCAAGCAAAGTGCCTCCAAGGGATTCGGCGGTGGCTCCTCTACGGCAAGTATGGGGGATCTCGCCGTCATCGCCAGGGAGGCCAAGGCGACAAGGCGGCCTCCAAGCAGGACTGAACTGGCTGTTGCGTCGGGCCCCCACCGAAGCACCCCGGTGGGAGGCCGGCTGGCGAAGTTCATCAGCGTGTGGGAGTCCATCTCCACCGACCGTTGGGTGCTGGATGTCCTGGCCCAGGGGCACGCCCTCGAATTTCTGTAGAAGTGCCCCCCCCATTCCATCCGTAGCCAGGAAGGAAAGCCACGTCCCTCAACTACTGTTGGAGGTAAGGGCGATGCTCAAGAAAGGTGCCATCAAGCTCGTCCCGAAGAGGCTCCAGGCCTCGGGAGTTTACTCAAGATGCTTCCTCGTAAAAAAAGAAGACCGGAGGATGGCGCCCCATCCTGGACCTGCGTCGACTAAACAAGTACATCAAGGCACAGAAGTTCTGGATGGTTACCCTCCCGCATGTGCTGGGACAGCTGGAGGAAGGCGACTTCCTGTCGTCGTTGGATTTGGAGGATGCGTACTTACACATCCCCATTCTAAAAGGACACCGAAAGTTCCTCAGGTTCGTAGTCCAGGGACGGCACTACCAGTTCAAGGCCCTCCCGTTCGGACTGAAGACGGCGCCCAAGGTATTCACCAAGTGCCTAGCACCAGTGGCGGCGTGGCTGCACCTGCAGGGGATCCACGTCTACCCCTACCCGGACAATTGGCTCTTCCGAGCAAGGACAAGGGAGCTTGCCGTAGAACACACAGCGAAGACCGTCCAGCTGCTCACGGACCTGGGGTTCTCCATCAACTTTCCCAAATCCCACCTGGTCCCGTCGTGGGTCGCACTGTTTCTGGGAGCAAGCTCGATACAGTGGCGCGACTGGCCTCGCCGTCGGAGGAAAGGACAAAGGCCATCCTGGGCAAGGTGCAGCGTCTACTGGCCATGGACGTGGCCAGGGTGAGGTCCATCAAGTCCCTCCTCAAGATGATGTCCTCATGTATTTATCTTGTGCGCCTGTGCAGGCTTCGGATGCGCCCTCTACAGGAGTTTCGCGATGCCCGCTGGATCCAAGCGGCGGGCAGCTTCGAGGACAGGATCCCTCTCAATGAGACTTTCCGTCAAGCGATCCGGTGGTGGGGCACCCGTGCTCATCTGACGGCGGGCACGGACTTTCAGACCCCGACTCACCAGGTGACGGTGACTACGGGTGCCTCCCTGGAGGGGTGGGGAGCGCACACCAGAGATTTTCACGCAAGAGGCCTTTGGCTCCCGGAGGAGAAGCCGCTCCAAATTAACATCCTGGAGCTCCGTGCAGTGTTCTGGGCCCTCAGGTCCTTTCTCCCGTCCCTCAAGGGCAAGGTGGTGAGGATCTTCACCAACAACACCACCACGATGTTTTACATCCGAAAGCAGGGAGGAACCAGATCCCCAGCTCCGTCCAAGGAAGCCCAGGACCTGTGGCATTGGGCCGTTGCCCAGGGGATGTTTCTGGTACCCTTTCATCTGTCAGGGATAAAGAACACATCACCGACTCACTCAGCAGGGAGCTGCGCTCGTGCCACGAGTGGGAGCTGCGTCAGGATCAAATGGATTGACTCTTCCAGTGAGGGGCAAACCCCAGATTGACCTGTTCGCGAAGGCGACGAACTCCAAGTGCCAGAGGTTCGCTAGCAGGTTTCCCCAGCCGAGGAGCATGGGCGATGCTTTCTCGTTCCCCTGGGACGGCCTGTTCCTATATGCATTCCCTCCGTTGCCGTTGCTGCTCCGACTCATCAACCAGCTCAAGAGGTCCCGGTGCAGGATGATCCTCGTCGCACCGGCATGGCCGAGACAGATCTGGTTCCCGGACCTTCTGGACTTGTCAGCGTCCCCACCAGTGAAGCTGCCGACGGATGCGGATCTTCTCTCCAGAGAAGGAGGCGCTATCCTTCATCATGACCCGGAGTCGCTGAACTTGCAGGCCTGGCTCCTGCAGCACTAGAGTTTGGAGGGTACGATATCCCGGCTGACTGCAGAGAGGTTTTTGCAAAAGCCAGGGCGTCCTTGACTCTCAAGTGCTACGGACACAAGTGGAAGAGGTTCTCTGTCTGGTGCCGTGCACAGAAGATTAACCCGCTACAGATTACGGCCCCTCAAGTGCTGCCGTACCTACTCTCCCCGGCCAAGGCTGGACTAGCTCATGCCTCCAGCCTCCATCATGATACATCTGGCTGCGATCTCCCGATACACCAGAACTACAGGACGGGCGTCTTTGTGGTCTCATCGTCTGGTGAAGAAATTTATGAAGGGACTGTTCCGACCGTTCCCGCCGGTGAAGGCCTCTGCCCCGGCGTGAGAGCTCAACGTGGTGCTGACCATGCTCATGGGGGCGCCATTCGAGCCTTTGCATTCGGCGCCGTTGAAGTTCCTGTCGTGGAAAACAGCATTTCTTGTGGCCATCACCTCCGCACGACGAGTGGGAGAGATCCAGGCCCTACCCTGCAAGCCTCCATACTTGACTTTTCACGACACGAGGGTGGTGCTGAGGACGCACCCCTCCTTTATGCCCAAGGTGCCATCGGACTTCCACCTCAACGAGCCCTTGGTGTTACCAGTTTTCTACCCGTCGCTTTCGTCGCCGGCCGAGAGGACTTTGCACTCGCTGGGTGTAGCTAGAGCGCTGAAGTTCTACGTGGACCGCACGAAGAGTTTTCGGAAGACGTCACAGCTGTTTGTGAACTTTGGACCTGTGAACCAAGGGAAGGCTCTCTCGAAGGCTTCCATTTCCAGATGGCTCTCTGGCTGCATCATGCACTGTCACCAGTTGGCAAACCGACTGCTGCCCGGCCGTCCGAGAGCCCATTCGACCAGAGCGATCGCTGCTACCACGGCGTTCCTGTCCGGTGTGCCCCTGCTGGACATCTGCAGGGTTGCTACGTGGAGGTCGACGCACACCTTCATGAGATTCTACTGCATTGCTCGGGACTCCAGGGAGGAGTCCAGGGTCAGCCAAGCAGTGCTGCGCAACCTGTTCGCCTGGAGGTGGGCCTGGTGAGGAGGTAAGAGTTGCTTAATGTTGAGTTATGTAATGCTTAATGTTGAGCCTTTGCCACCTGCCGTGGTTGTGCATGTGTGTGCTGCTATGTATTCTTATATTCATGTGAATCCATGCCAGACCCCATGCTGGAGAAGGAACAAGTTACTTACCTGTAACTGTTGTTCTCCAGCATGGGTCTGGCATGGATTCATGCGAACCCTCCCTCCTTCCCCTCTGTGGCTCTTCACTTGGTCATACTGCCACTTTACGTGCAACCAAATCTGAGGATTGTTGCCAGGGGAGGTGCTTAGGGAGAGGGCAGTCATTGGCTGGGGGCAGTATGACCCAGAGATCAGTGATTGGTTACTACTAAGAAAGACAGATCAGAAACGAAACTGATACTGATTATTTTCTTTACCGAAGATTCCTGGCCTGACGACGGGGAATATTCATGAGCATGTGAATCCATGCCAGACCCATGCTGGAGAACAACAGTTACAGGTAAGTAACTTGTTCCTTGTCATCAGATGACAGACCCACCGAATGTTATGCGAGGTCTGTCTATGCCTAATAAATCCTGTCTGGTCGGGATCAATCAGTTTGGGGAGGAGCTTATCCAGGCGTGATGCCAGAACCTTGGTGTATATCTTTGTTTCTAGATTAATAAGGGCAATCGGCCGGTACGAACCGCATAGTGACATCCTTACCTGGCCTTGGGAGCAGCACAACCTTGATTTCTTACATTGTCGGAGTGATGCACCTTACCACACCCCAAAAAAAGAGTTGAAGAGCTAGACTAAGCGCAATATCAGTGCCTCTCTAAAGGTTTTGTAGAAGCACGCTGGAAAGCTGCCCAGGCCCGTAGCCTTATCTGATGGCAAGGCAGCTATAGCCACCCTTAATTCTTCGGGCGTAATGTCTCCCTCAAGTTCTTCCCGTTCTTGAGGAGTGATCTTATGGAGAGGTGTTACGCTCACCTGGTATCCACGGGGACGCCACCCAGCCAATTGGTCGCTGATGCCCTTCTCAATGATTCCCTGGTGCGGTTCTCTGTGGAATTTAGCCTGGAAATGAAGACTATGTTTAGGATTGGACGACCAAGGTAAGCTTTCCCCCACCTCCCTTGTGATTTCAGCCCCTCTGGGTTCTCTTCTCACCTTGTTATCGAAGTTGGTGGGCTCTCCGTCCTGCTTTCTGGGCAGGGGCGCGTTGTCTTTCGTGGGCGCGTGCGGTCTAGTTACTTCACTGACGGCGGCCCAAGTAATGTCTTTCAGGTAGGTCTTATTGCGATTTATGGCGTTGTTATTCTTGCATGCCTTTTCTCTGTTCAATAATGCCTCTTTTTATTCTCCCTTAGGTGCACGGAGCGTCCGCATGGCGAACTGGGTAGGCTGGTTTTCACCAGTAAATGATGGCGCACAATAGCGCTATGATGCGGTAAGAAGGCGCTTTGCGCAGCACGGCGATGTCTTGTCTTCACTGACCTGTGTTTTCTCTTTTTCGTAGGTCGCGGTGTGCTCGCAATGTGGGTGGAGTTCCGGAGCTATACCGGTCAAAAAACAACCAGCCAGGTAAGTCTCTAAGCGATTTGTGGTTGAAATGTCTCTACTATCTTCTTAATGATGTCTTTCTTCCTTTCTCAGGTCCTTCGATCCGGGCGGCGAACCCTCCAAACGCAGCTGCCCCGGAGCTGCGAGCAGTGAAGGATGGAGATTGCAGGTAAGATTCTGTGCTAACGGTGTTCTTTGTTTTTTCTGCAGGTCCAGATCTTGCCAGGCTCGTGAGAAGCTGCACACGGTGAGCGTCACATTGCTAGTAGCAAAGTAACGCAAAGTGTGTTGTCTTGTTCGGATGAGGTTTAAATAGCCTCTGCAAAGTAGTCCAGGTAAAGTAGTCCCTAGGCCACCACACCCAAAACACTATACCGCATAGCTTGGTTCTAGGAATCAAGCTATGTGGATGCCTCCATGTTGGCTGAAAGCCTAAATAAAGTAGTTCCTTAAGCAGATGTCTTTCCCAGTTTATGAGCCTGGCACCAAAGGCGCCAGAACTGGCCCCAATTTGCGATCCGAAGTCTGATTCCACCTGGCCAATGGGCTTGCCAGAGGTGATCAGAGCTGAGGGTCGTGACAAGAGGGCACCGGAATAGGTATTCCCTTTGGGCTCCCTCCTCGGGTGAATCTGATGTGTACAGGAGTTAATAATATTTTGTGAAGATCAAAATTATGTCAGGTAGAGCATTGCTTTCTTGCCCCCCCACCTATATTTTAAGGATTTTCCTTGATGCTTCTTTTTTCCTAATCCACCTCGCTGACAGGCGATCCGGTTTATTGGCTTTGCCATAATACCTCTGTTGGAGATAGAGAAATGAACGCTCTGCAGATCTAGTCTGCAGAACATCTAATTGGCCCCTAATCAGCCGATATTCCCTTTGCAGCATCCTCCCAGAGTTATTTGCCATTTGGGCCATTATAAGTTTAACTTCCAATTCCTCCTGTAGGAGACCTAGTTGTTTGTCCCTCTGGCACTTCATTGCAATGAGCTCCCCCCTCAAAGTAGCCTTAAACGTGTCCCACACCACCTAGTCCCGTACACCCTCTGTTGCGCTAAATGCAAAGTAATCCAAGATTGTGTTCTTTATGTCCTCACATAGGACTCCATCCTTAAGGATGTGTCTAGGGAACTTTCACTGCCATAGGCCTGGTTTGTTCTGCCCCTTATTTAAGGTAATCGTTATGGGTGCATGGTCTGACAGGGTGGTCACTCCTAGCTCTATCCCCGTGACACTACCCAATAGTGACCTTGAAATCCAGGAGCAATCTATCCTTGCCAAGGATCAATGAACGTGGGAATAAAATGTGTAGCCCTGCTCAATTCCCTACAGCCGTCTAACAACGGCAATTGGGCCATGTGTTCGTTTAAGCAGGTAGATGGTGCTACCTGGTTGTTGAACACCCTTGCGCTTGTGTCTTCTCTTGGATCCCAGGCCAGATGAAAGTCGTCTACCTAATACTATCTGCCCTTTGCCAAAAGTCTCCAATTTGGTCAGTGTTGCCCGCAAGAACCCATGTTGCCCCGTATTGGGGCATAGATTGCTGCCACTGTATATGTCCCCCTCTCCCATTGGAAAGAGGCCGCCAGATACCTACGCTCTGTGTCCCCCTTTGTAGCTATGACCTGGAAGCTTGGGATGTCTCGAATATCGATTAACACCTCCCCCACGTCTTCCCAGGGGCGTTGGATTGGAACAGATGGCGGTTCCCCTTGATTTTCAGATTATGTCTGTCTCGCCTCCAAACATGCATCTCTTGGAGGGCTACAATTCCTGCGATTTCCCCTGCCCCAAGAACTGTTCCACCTTCCTTCTCTTAACCAGGGAATTAAGCCCCCTGACGTTTAGGGCGGTCACTCGAAGCACTTCACTCTTTCCCTTGATGGTCTTACCGTGCGGCTCGCACTAATGAGTTGCTGCCATTGGGATCCCCCCACCCTGAATCCCCTTCACACTCCCACCCACCTCTGGGTGGGCTCAACCAGCCTCTAGCTTCCCCGGCCCATCATCTCTGGAATTGAGCCCTTGCAACAACCCAGAGTAAACATGTGCAGGTCCCCCTAAACCCATGTAGATAAACCAAGACATCCTGTACAACATTCCTTCCTGTAACCCAGTTTTCCCTCAGCGTGGTGCTCCAGTGTTGATGGGCGTGTTGGCACCTTCCATTCCTGCCCCCTCGAGGGGGGGTAGGGAGACCCTTAGATCCTGTTTATTTTAGCCCCCTGTTGAAAAACGTGTCCGCTCGCATTAGGGCATAAACCACTGGGCCCATCATCCTGCGCTTCACCAGGGTGATCCGGTCTAGGTCCTGGAATAGTTGAAATTCCGAGCCATTGTAGCTGATTGATCTGGCCCTCCTGGCAGCCGCCAGCACCTTCTCCTTCTGCCTGTACTCATGTAAGACCACCACTGCATCTTTGGGTCTGGCCCCTCGCTCTCCCCTCTTTGGCCACACTCTGTGTAGCGGTCCAGCTCTATCCCCGACCAGTCTTCCACCTCCAGCACGTCTGCGAACAGTTGCTGCGCCATCGTGGGTAGATCCTTGTCCGCCACGGTCTCAGCAAGGCACTTTATTTTGAAGTTAAATCTTCTCAAGCAGTTTTCAAGGTCTTTGCTCTGCGTGTCAAGGTTCTCCGTGACCCTTGCTAATTGCTCTACCAGCTCGTCGATCTTCCTTGTGTCCCTTGTGACCTCTTATATGGCGCTCGCCGCTGCATCAGTCCGCTGCTCTAGTTTCATTATTTCCCCCTTTACCTCTTGCAATGATTGGGACAGTTCCGCTCACATCATGTTCAACTGCGACTGAATGGTGTTCGCTATCTTGTCCCAAAAATCCTGAAATAATTGGCGAAGGACCTCCTAGGTGATCACTTAATCTTTTGCAGTGCCTAACAGTGGCCCCAAATCCTCCCCTGCTCTGGGCCCCTGATCTCCCGCAGCCGGTTTCTCGCTGTCTCTGCGCCACAGTCCCTGCAGATTGCCCTCCTGTGTTGTCTTTACAGAGTTGGCGTTAGCTTGCATGTCCTTCCCCTTGTTTTTGGACATAATGCGTAGGCAGGTCTAATGGAGGGGAGCCCTGCCCACTCCTCTTCTCTTCTCCTTGATATTGTTTTTGCATCCTTCGGACCTCGTCTGGCCATTTTATCAGGGCATAGGAACATCCGACCTCCGCTGCTTTGTGGGTCTGCCCTTGACTGTGTGGGGCTGGGGGGTTGGAACTCCCCTTTTAAATGTGCGCAGGTGAGCAACTGTTTGTCCTCCTCCTCCGGTTTCAAATAACCATCGTCCTGTCCTTGGTGCCAGGATCACTCTGCCCTAAGCCCAACCAAATGGCCTTTGCCTTATTCTTCCTTGCCCACCATGGATGTAGATGCACTCTTTAGCCCTCTATTCGGCCTCAGGACTGGCCTGGTCAGGCCAGGACCCCACTGTCACTGTCTCCTATGCGTGGTGCGCCTCTTGCTGCCTTGTCTCCCTTGCTGTGCTTCTGAGTGGGGGTGCGCTGACTGAGGCACTATATGCAGCTCAAAAATTTAACTCAAACGGGCCTCCAGCCGCCCTGGCTATAACACAACAGGGCCTCCCCTGGTCTTCTCTGCAAAGTGCTGGCTTCAAAGCTTGCAAAGGGCCCCTACCGCCGCGCTCCTCTACTCCTCACTGTCACTCTGCTCAAAGCTGGTGATCACTGCCTGCACTGGCCAGCCTCTGCCTGCTTGAACCCTTTTTTTGGGCCAAGGCACATGCTGACCTGTGAGTCGAGACCCTCAGGGCCGCCACCATCCTGCCTCTTGACTTTCGCTGTGCAACCCGTCCCAAGTCTCTTGGCCGCTGCCGGTGCTCTTCTCTGCTGCTCAGTATTCAGCAGTGGGCTACGGGTATGGTCCCTCAGGATCCTCCTGATCTCTCCCGTGAGACGCTGCTTCTCCGATGCGGGACGGCCTGGTCCTGCCTCAATCTTCCCGCTGGTTCTCGCCAGCAGGGGAGCTCCCACTCCACGAATCCAGCCCCAGTGGGCCTCCAGTATCAAAGGCAGCTCCTTCCTGACTGGCTTTTCTGCCGTCTGACAGCGGCTGCTTTCCACCACCCGGCTTCGCAGTTGCACTGGATCCTCGGCCACCCTGCATCTCCCCGAGTGGTTCTTCTTACTCGTGGTCTGCAAGCGTGTCTCTAAGCTTGGCCTGCACCGGCCGCAGGCACAGTGCCCCTGCACCTCAGACACCGTGGATACGAAGGCTGGACACCCGCATTTGTCGAACTCCCGTAGTGATCCGAGCTGTTGCACTCCACCACTGCAGCCTACATTGATAAATCCCCGCCTGGGGAAGGCTCTTTTAATCTATCTTTATTGTCTTTGGCTCTGGGGGGTGAGAGCTCCACTATCACGCATCTCTCCCCTCGGCGGCCTTCGTAGAATGTCAATCACAATGCACTTTTTAATGCGTATCCATCATAGATTTTAAAACATTTTTTTTAGAAAGGATGATTTGCGCTTTTATGTGGCTGAACTGGCGTTTTGGCGTCCAACCAGTCTTTGCTGTTGCATGACATTTTTTCTTACTGGGTTTCTATGACAAAGCAAGCACGATGAGTGTTATTATGTGTCTGGACTGGCATTTAGGGCAGCCAGTCAAGCCATTTCTTACTGTGGCGTGGCTTTTTTCACTGCGTATCGAGGGTAAAGCAAACATGATAATCATTATTACGCCCCTAGACTTGTCTGCATTGTGCAGTCAGTTTGGACGTTTGGACATGTTTTCTTGTTGTGACAAGACATTTTTCTTAAAAAAGCCGTCAGGAGTGTGTGGCAGAGCCATGGTGGGCATGTTTTCTTATAGTATCATTACTGGCATTATGTTTAGTTGATTTGTACCACACTGCTACCACCCAGGGGCAGTCTTCAGTCGCTCGTGCAGCTCTGCAAAAAAGTGGGGTGGGGGTTAGTGGGGAAAAGGGTGAGAGGATAGGTTCAGAACCAGGAGGAACTGGTGTCTGTGAGTGTTTTGCATGTGGTCACTTTTGAGCGGCCTCACGCATTGGAACTGCATGGGTAAGATTTCATGCCTCGGGTGTGTGGTAGTGTTTTCTGTTGGTTTTGTGTGGTTATGATGGGTTGGTCATGTGCACTGGTTATATAGTGTCCATAAGGGATTCAGAATCACAGGTGGTCGTAGCTGTTAGGTACTCCGGCATCTTGGTGTGTTGTTGCATTTTAGATGGTATTGGGCTATGTGGGTGGTACACTCTGGATGTCGGCATAGTAATGATTCTCTGTATGTGTATGAGTGTGGCTAGTCAATATCTGGTGTAGAGGCGTCAGTTATGTAGGAGGAGTGTATTGCCCACTCCTGTTAGTATGTGCAAGTTTCAGTAAAGAGTTAAGTTGTGGTGGGCACCTCAGCACAGGACCATTTAATTTAACGCGCCTGGGATCCCCCCCAACAAACACCATGAAGCAACTTCCGCACATTATAAATATTAATTGCTGGTTACATAGTATTCACTGCATCGGTCAGGCACGCAAGATCCTCTGCACAGGAGCAATAGTTTAACGCACCATGGAACCCCATTAATGCTATGGAGGACTCTACTCATTCTGTATGTACTGAGCACTGGATATGTAGTTTTCACTGCATTCTTTTGGCACACTACTTCTCTAGCCAACTAACCCACGAGCACAGCCAACACTGATCGGTGGCATGACTGGGCCTTGTGCCCCCCTTCTCTTAAATCTGGTGAATTGCACCTAATGGAGGCACTAAGAAACCCTAGCTAACCATGGAATTTTTAGCAATAGGACCAACACAGGAGAATTCATTACTAGCTCAATCTCTTTCCATTAGGTGTCACCCTCTACCATTGCTAAACATAAGAATTTCAATCCCAACGATCCGGGAACAAGCCAACCCTACATTTGGTAAGCTTTACTCAACTAACCTCATAAGCTTACACAAATCTTAATTAGACCAACAGACAAGGCAACTAAAGAGCAATTTCTCTCTCTTTTTACCTCCCCAAAATAAGTTTAAAAAAATGTCCCCATTGTATTTTGCAAATAACGCCATGTAACAGTAACACTTGCATAATATGACTAAAACTGAATGACAATGGTAAAATACAATGGCAATTATTTAACCCATGTGACCAATTAACATACACACAAATGCATTGCTAATATGTGATTATGTCACACCTGACAAATGTCACGGGACTATTAACACTGTTTATGAACTTGTCAAGTATGGCCTCGCCGTCAAATACTGACAACCAATTATGGGCTTTAATGTAATAATCATGAATATTCCTATCACCACTCACCATGCACCCTGTCACTCATGTCACTAATATGCAGCCTTGAGAAAGACCTCAAAGGTTGAAACATGTGTCGGCACCAATGGAATAAAAGTATATCAGATACTCTGTACCACATATGAAGTTTTTTAGCAGTGAATATGTTGGTCACAAGAGTGACAACCAATGTGTGAATTACTGAAGGAAAAATAAATCCACAAAAGTTGCAAACACCTAACATGTGTAGAAATTGATACTCATTGGATACTAAGGAACCACTGTCCAGCGCCTAATTTCAAGTTTTTGGATCTCAGTAACTGTCATGATGCCCGCTCCCGGGGAGCCGGTTCAAGCCCTGCGTCCCCGAAAGCGGACATCCAGTCCCCAAGGAAGGACCCAGCAACCCCATATAGGGGCCCTTTGGACAATGTCCTGGCGCCTAAGGCGCCAGGCTCATAAAAGACATCAGTCCTGGCGCCATAGGCGCCAGGCTCATTATGGCAGTGCTTGGGTGCACTTACCTGATGCAGACCATGCTGCAGGATCCCGGCCTCCTTGAGGCCTGAAAGGAACTACTTTACCTGTGGGACTAATTTACCATCCGGGCGTGGTCGGGGAAGGATACATACCTGATTGGAGGAAGGATACATACCTGGAACTTCTTCCAAGGCTATTTAAACCCCACCCGAACAGCCACACGTGCTTCGCGTTGTTCTGCATCTAGCAGCTGGACGCTCACCGTGTCTGCTTCTGCATCCTGACTTCTGCCACTCCTGCCAGCATCCTGGATCACCTGCAAAGGAAGAGAAGAAGAGAACAGAAGAAGGAAAAGTACTTACCTGCTAAATCCGCATCCCAGAGACATCTCGTTGATAATCCTGAAAAGGAAGACTTTTATTTAAAGCTCTTTGTGTCGATCACTGCAGCGCCGCATTCCACTCACCTTTACAGGGCGCCTCCATGTTCAGCAGCGATCATCCGGATTCGCAGTCACGCCCCAGCGCCTAGGGATAAAAAAGACAAGAACAAAAGGTGAGAGAGAGAAGGGAATAAGGAAAGCTAAATCTCCATGTTAAGACTTACCTGTTGATTCATTCCCTCTTCATTTCAGGTCCGCGCCGCATCCTGGCATTTCCGGACCCCAGCCCCTAAGGGGAAAAAGAGACATTAGCGTTAATGAGCGAATGAAAATACATTACCAGAAAACGCTCATTAAAGACTTACCTCATTTCTACAAGGATTTCACCTCTCATCTCGGGTCGGTGCCTGTTCCCCGGCATTCCGTACCCCGGCCCCTATGGGGAAAAAGACACTAGAATTAGTACATTAATGCATGGACACAAGGGGAACCTCTTATCAAAAAACTTACCTGGAAGCCAAGCAAGTTTGGTTCTCACCAATCCGAAAATCCAGTGAAGTAACTGGATACCAACGCGCCCCTGCATCAGAAGCAGGATGGAGAGCTCGTCCTTCCAAATCCTAAGGTGAGACGCTACGGGGAATCGCAGAAAGGTTTCGAGGAGGGTGAGAGGGGAAAGTGGGAGGCCGATTGCATTACCCCGCAGACAGTTAATCCCCTATTTTCGCCTAGAGAAGGATACTTCTGCGAGCCAGACGAGCCAGATTTGGGGGCCCGGTCCAGTCCGTCTTCCGAACCCTGCGCATCACCTTAGAAGAGGTCACAGCAGCGCGAACCAGACCAGCGCCTCCGTGGGAGTCAGGTGAGCGTTACAATAACCCAGAACAAGCCTTGAAAACATTGGGACCTTAGGAGCTTGGTCCCTCAGAGATCCACCTGACAGGCGGCAGGTAACGTAAAGAAGATAGCAACGCGCACACTAGCGCAAGACCCACAGTCCTAGCAAGCTCTCAAACCACTTTAACCAACATATTCAGCTACATTGGTGGAATCACAAAGAAAGTGCGCATTCACATTTGGCAAATAAATAATCCTCTTGATCGGACCCGCGTCCCTTCACTACAGGTAGCTGCAGACTACCACTGGGACGTACAGCACTTAACACAATATTACACCACTCACCTAGTCAGACAACCAGGCTGTATTACGCCTCAGTAATATGCTAGGCGAGTCCGCTAGGAATGGATCCCATATGGAATTCTCAACATCCCCACCCAGCTGGCAAAGTGCAGAGCTCCGGGTTGCTTAAATCAGTCCCCACCCCCAGTGCGGATATCTCCGGGGGGGGGAACGGATCGATTACTAAACTTAACAGCCTTGGCCAAAACTGGCCTCTGACGGACAGGTGGGACCCCTCCACTGTAGCGGTTACCCAACCCCCTCCGGGTGCCGCTGAGCTTTATACACTGTGCCTCCAGATTTGGCCAAACCCCGCCTCCACAGAGCTACTGTAAGAGTAAGGCTTTCAGCGACCCGGGAGAGGTTAGGAGAATACTGCTTTCCGTCCGGTCTTTTCCTGGCCGTAAATGTGGGCTCATGCAGGGCCCTGTGTACTTTTTTTTTTTTTTTAACTCATTTTCCCTTTCCTACCTGAACGCTAATACTTAGCGTGAGAAAACCGATACCGCTCTCTCTCACAGGAGCGGTGGCGAGCAGGGTGGAGCACCCACCAAGTGCTTCTGGAGCTCCACCTCCGGCACATTCTCTCGACCCCAGGTGGGGGATAGAGGACTGCGGGCCTAGACCGGTGGACGCCCTATGAAGTATGGGCATTCCCTGGCACACCAGAGGGCCTGGATGCCCTCAGTGACAGAGCAGGTTTCCCTTCTCTGCTCGTCTCTCCCGGCTCTCTCTTCAGCCAATCCCCTCGGGATCTTATCTCCCGCGGGAACTCTCCATTTGTGTCCGCCAGCAGGGTGGCTTGCGACCGCCCTGAAGTGAAGTCACATCACAGACAGCCCCACTCCCCCTGCTGGTGGAGCCTACCAAGATTGTTCTAACAACTCCTGCGCTCCAAAACCCGTGCAGGTGAAACGGACAATGCGAACAGGATGTAAACAAACATGCCTGCCAACAACATGACACATAGTCCAGGCGCACATTAAAACCCACAGGAAATGCAGGTTTACAATCACCCCCTCCTCCTTCAAAAACCTTTGTCCCTAAGGGTTTCTCTGCTCCCGAAGTGCATACGAAACAATATGACATTTTTCATTCCATAACAATCACACAGTCCACCATTGTTTAGAACAACCCATTGGTTCATTAGTATACACATCTTTACATGTAATAGTGTGCACATGAAGTCCCCTTCTGATAATTTCAGTTTGGGCTCCAGGTGCATCATAGCTCAATATTCTAACTGGCCTGACCTCTCGTTGAGATCGCCCTAGCTCATTAATGACCTCTGAATGATCCTCAGATGCTGCTTCTAGAGTCTATGGGTGCAAGCGGTCCGCCCCTAGTTACAGCGTCTGGCCATGGCATGTTTTCTTCTTGGGTTGTGAAGAACATGGCGGAATCTCCAAACTCTAATACCTCTCTTTGGGTCCCAGAATGTTCTGCGGGACTTGGAGTTGGGTTTTCGCTTCTATTTTTATTTTCAAATTTCTTTATTGGGATTTATGTATTAAAACAGTTAAATCATTGAGTCAAGCAATCACAACGGTAATAATCAGGAGTAATCAAAATAGGCCACTTGTGCATTAATGATTAAACGGAAAAAACAAAACAATAACAACATTAACAAGTCTCCATATGGTCAATGATGTAAGCAACATGGGGGGGTAGAGCAGCAAGTGAGCACAGGTTAGGTGCTGTGCCAGTATTATTTACCAGATATCTTGTGTCAACAGGGGCTAGTTGCTCAAGGGGGTTTATCATCGTTAGAGGGGTTAAGTAAGGCCCAGGTAAGAGTTTTCCAGGCAGCAAGTCCCAAGCTCGTGTCTTCAGGGGATGTGGTGAGGCCGTTCTCCCAAGCTGAGGTTTCTGCCTCTATCCAGCGCTCCAGTTCGTTGTGCCATACCTTGTATTGTGGGCCTCCAGGTCGCTTCCAGGCCATAGCAATGGTCCTTTTGACCAGAATGCATACCAGGTCCATGAGCTTGACTGAATGTTTGAACTTGGCCAGTCTGGGATACGTTCCAAGAAGGCACTCTTTCAGGGTCCATTCATATCTGGTCATGCCTGCCTCGCTACATAGGAGTTCCACTCCCGCCCAAAGTCGACGGACCTTGACACATCCCCAGAACATGTGTAAAAGATTTGCTCCGTCTCTGCCACACCATGGGCAGTTATGTTGGGGTAGATGATATATTTTGGCTATTCTAAGCGGTGTCAAGTATGTTCTGTATAGCATGTTGAGTTGTATCAATTTGAATCTGGAATTTCTGGGTACCGCATTAGGGAACGCTAGTGCTCTGCCCCATTCGGTTTCGGACAGTTCGTGACCCAGGTCTCTCTCCCATTTGGTTTTGAGATCTTGACTACGGGGGTTGGGCCTGTCAATTAGGTGGCTATATATACGGGAGACAGGCCTCCATCCATCCCCCAGGCCATATAGGTGTGTTATGAAGGGGTCAGTTTCAGGCTCCTCAGGCCACGTGTCCCATTTAGTCTTAGCCAATTTACGTATCTTTATGTACCAGAGGAATTGACCAGCCGGGACGCCATCATCAGATTGCAAGGAGGAGAAATCCCGGAAGGTGCCCTCATTGTATAGATCCCCCCAAGTGTATACTCCCATCCTTTCCCAGTGTCGAATGGAGGCAAGGTCCACCGAGTTCTGGCATAGGTCGGCTAAGAGCGGTATGTCCGGGTTATATCGGTGTTTCAAGTGAAGAAGACTTTTAACCCTTTGCCATACCTGACGGCCCAGGGTAGCTAAGAAAGGAATCCCATCTACAAGACGTTGAGGGGCCCAAATGAGTTCGTTTAATCGAAATGGAGCAATCGGGTGTTGTAAAAGCAGTGTTTCGGAGGTTGCATCATCATCTAGCCATTTGGCCACGAAGCTTAGTTGGGCAGCCAGGTAATAACGTTCCAGATCAGGGAGCCGAATGCCTCCTTGCTCGTAAGGGAGGGTCAGCGTGGATAATGCAAATTTGTGCCTACTGGTGCCCCACATGAAGTCTTTAAGTATCTTTCCTAAAAGACGGAAGAAGGGAGTTCTAATGTAGTAAAAAATATTTTGGAAACCGTAGAGGAATCTGGGGAGAACAATCATCTTAATGATGGCAGCCCTGCCCATCATGGATAGGGGGAGGCGAGCCCAGAACCCAATTGACTTGCGCAAGGGAGGCAGCGCCGCTACCGTGTTGTTAGCGTGCATGAGTTCAGGCGTGTGATAAATATTGATGCCCAGATAGCGGAAAGTGGTGGGACGCCAACCTATACCCAGGGAGGGGAGTTCAGCAACATGTGTATTCCTGAGGGCGCCCAACGGGAACAGGCAAGACTTGTGTTTGCTGAAGTGTATTCCTGATACCTTGGCAAAGTTGCCGAGGACCTCCAACATGGTTGGGACATTCAGCTGCGGGTCCCTCACATAAAGGAGAACATCATCCGCATATAGGGAAATTATGTGGTCCACCCCGTCAATCCTTATACCAGCATCAAAGAATTGTTTCCTAAAGTAAATGGCAATGGGTTCAAGCCCGATTATATATAGCATGGGGGAGAGCGGACAGCCCTGCCTTGTGCCCCTTTGTATATCCCATGCCGTGGAGATGAGCCGACCAGTTTTCACCCGTGCTCGCGGTTTGGTGTAGAGAACTGTGATCCATCGAATGAATCGCTCACCGAAACCAAACTCCCTAAGTACCGCAATCAGCCACTCCCAAAAAATTGAATCGAACGCTTTGATGGCGTCCAAAGAAAGCAAAGCGTGGGATTCCCCAGTGTGAGTGGGATGTGATAATACGTGTTGTAATCTGCGCAGATTGGCAGTGGTGTTTCGGCCCGGCACAAAGCCACTCTGGTCGGGGTGTACCACCTCTCCGATCACCCTGGACAGCCGCTTAGCCAGAATGGTTGTGAGGATTTTAACATCATAATTGAGCATGGCGAGAGGGCGATAGGAATCAGTCATCTGCAGGCTTACCAGGCTTGAGGAGCGGGACCACCAAAGTCTCGCGCATGCTTCCAGGCAGGATGCCCGACTCATAAGCTTCTAAGAACACCTCGTGTAGCAGCGGGGACAGTTCTGGCTCGTAGGTTGGGTTTTCGCTTCTATACCAGTAGCTAATGGCTAATCCTTCATCACTTTTATCTCCTTGCTCCTCCTCTGGATTGGCCGACATGTCTGATATGATATGATATGATTGTTTATTTATACAACGCCTATACACAATGTGTTTCAAAGCGCTTCCAAGGCAAGGGAGGGAACAAGGGAAAATACAACCACATTCTTACAGGCCATGAACAGTAAGGATGTGAAATTAACTATCATACTCGGCCTGATGACATTTCAGATAGTGCAAGAGCTAAGACAGCTAAGAACAGACAGGCGACTACCATACTAGGCCTGACGACATTTCTGGTAGAGCCGGAGAAAAACAAAAGGTGTGGGAGAGGGGTGCAGAAAGGGGGGGAGGAACAAAACAAGCAACTATCATACTAGGCTTAGCGACATTTCAGATAGTGCTGGAAGGGTGGTGGGGAGGAAAAAAACAGTACTGGGAGGGTGGAGGAAACAGATGAGGTTGCTATCATATTAGGTCCAGGGACAATTCTGATAGAGTAAGTACATAGAAGAAAGTAAGGGGAGGAGATAGGAAAAGGGAGAAGCGAAAGGAGGAGAGAAAAGAGAGTAAGCAGTTAAAAAGAGTGGAAAAGCAAGAGTGGAGAGCGAATACAATTGCAGAAGTTAGTAGTAACACATAATGTTGCAAGCCAGGATACAAGATGAAGATGGGAACAGCATGATTCAGGGCCACCATGAGTACAAGATGCAAAGGTAGTCCAGCATGAGAGTTGAGAAAGAGTGACGCAATGAAGCCCATAAAAGTCAAATCCAGCATTGGCCACAAGACAGTGATGGTGAAGGAAGGCACCAGGGGGGCGGGGCTTAGGCCAGGTGACCTAGATCCACTTGCACCTGCTCCCCAATGCAAAGGAAAAGAAGCTGGAGGGCTCTTTAAGTAGGGAAACAGAGCGGCAAGCAGGAAGGCACCAGGCGGGCGTGGCTTGCTAAGTGGTGAAAAAGAGCGGGAAGCAGGAAGGCACCAGGTGGGCGGGGCTTGCTAAGTGGTGAAAAAGAGCGGCAAGCAGGAAGGCACCAGTTGGGCGGGGCTTGCTAAGTGGTGAAAAAGTGCGGCAGGCAGGAAGGCACCATATGGGCGGGGCTTAGGCCAGATGACCTAGATCCACTTGCACCTGCTCCCCATATGCAAAGGAAAAGAAGCCGGAGGGCTCCTTAAGTAGGGAAACAGAGTGGCAAGCAGGAAGGCACCAGGTGGGCGTGGCTTGCTAAGTGGTGGAAAAGAGCGGGAAGCAGGAAGGCACCAGGTGGGCGGGGCTTGATAAGTGGTGAAAAAGAGCGGGGAAGTGGGCGGGGCTTGCTAAGTGGTGAAAAAGAGCATGAAGCAGTAAGGTACCAGGTGGGCGGGGCTTGCTAAGTGGTGAAAAAGAGCAGCAAGCAGGAAGGCACGAGGTGTGCGTGGCTTGCTAAGTGGTAGAAAAGAGCGGGAAGCAGGAAGGCACCAGGTGGGCGGGGCTTGATAAGTGGTGAAAAAGAGCGGGGAAGTGGGCGGGGCTTGCTAAGTGGTGAAAAAGAGCATGAAGCAGTAAGGTACCAGGTGGGCGTGGCTTGCTAAGTGGTGAAAAAGAGCGGCAAGATACTTTAGTGGTTGGAGGCTCTTGATAATCTGTATTTCTTTTCTCTCTTGACTTGGAGGCTACAGACAGTACAGTACTTGGGCCTGCAGGTTGTGACATTTCCCTGTGGACGGACTCCGGTTGAAGACTTCTGGAGCTCCTTTTACTGGGGGAAAAGGGAACTTCAGCCGCAGTCAGATCAATTTCTACTCCATCCCCTATGGGCAGGAGATGATTCTGGTGGAGGATCTTCAGATCCCTCTCTTCCCTAAACTCCTGATGAGCACCCGATCCCCAGGTTGCAGTTTGTGGAACCAGACTTTATCATCATACTCCTTCTTGTTTTGCTGTGCATTAAGTTCTGCTGTGGCTTGCACTAATGGGAAGGCTTGGGACAATTGGTCTTGAAGGTCCCTCACATACTTGCAGTAATTTTATACCCCTGTCCCATCAGAGGAGACCCCAAAACTCAAATCTATGGGTAGCCGGGCAGCCCTGCCAAACATTAGATGATACAGGTTGAATCCGGTGCAGTTGTAGGCATGAACTAGAGTGGACACATGTTGGCTCCACTTCAGTTTCTCTTTGGCACTCGTGTCCCCAGCATACCCAACAATTGATTGAAACAATTGAAACGTTCAGCTTGGGCATTCCCCTTGTGGGTGGTAAGGGGATGTTCTGGTTTTGTTTACCCCAATCAACAGCATGAGTTATTTGAGTTTGGATTCAAAGTCTCTTACTTGATCAGAATGTAGGTAGTCGAGCAGGCTAGCCTTAACGTACAAAGAATTTGTCCCAGAGTACTTTTGCTATGGTGATCGCCTTCTGATCTCTTGTGGGATATGCTTGGGCATATGAAGTGAAGTAATCTGTCACTACCAAGATGTTCTGCATCCCTCTGTGGTCAGTTTCAAGGCTCAGGAAATCCACACAAACTAGGTCCATGCGTCCAGAGCTCTGCAGATGCTGAAGTGCTGCAGCTGGAGGACTGAGGGTTTTTCTGGCGATGCATCGGACACAGGTATGGCAATACTCTTCTACTTCTGGGCCTAGGCGAGGCCAGTAAAATCGATTTCATACCAACTCCAATGTCTGTGCACTACCCAGGTGTCCATGCTGGCCATGCAGAACGTGCAGGGCCAGTGGACATAGTGACTGTGGCAACGCAAGCCGGTGTATAAGTCGCCCTAGGATTTTACTCTCCTTGTACAGTATTCCTCCTTTCGTCACTAGCATTTTTCATTCTTTGCAATAGATTTGGTGATTGGCCATGTTTCTGCTTTCCGGTGGCCCGCTGGCGCCGTTCTCTTTGCTTTGCAGTACTTCTCATAGTTCCAAATCCTGCAGCTGCTTTTATCTCAGGTCCATCTGGTTCAGGAGTCATTAGACTGGTTGCATCACAATAGCTCATAGGGATCCCTTTTTCAGTCCCTCCTAAGCAGTCAATAAAACTTGCTGGTTCAATGGTCTGACCAGTTCCTTTTTGGAAGATGGCTTTCACTGCAGCCGCAGAGGCCATCTCGATAGGGATGGACTCAGAGCTATCGTCAGTGGGGGGTCTTCGGGACAGTGCATCAGCATCTATTTTGTTGATTCCAGGGCGTTATTCCAACCGGAAATTGTTCATGGACAAAGCTGCCAGCCATCGATGGCCGGTAGCGTCCAACTTGGCGGACTTGAGGATGTATGTTAGTGGATTGTTGTCTGTTCTCACTGTGAACGTAGCTCCGTACAGGTAGTCATACAGTTTTTCAGACACTGCCCACCTCGGGGCCAAAAACTGCAGCTTGTGTACGAGGTAGTTCAATTCGGAGGGGTTCAGCTGCCAGCTGGCTAACGCCACAGGTCGGACAGTTCCCTGTTGCTCTTACTAGAGTACGGCGCCCAGCCCATCAGAGCTGGCATCCACATGTAGGATGTAGGACAGGTGTGGATCAGCATTATGCCAGTACAGGCACTTTGGTAAGAGTTTTTTTTTTAACTGGGTAAAGGCTTGTCCACACTTCTCACTCCAGCGCAGACCAAAGTTCTCTTTAGGATGATACCGGGGCGTGGGCTGATTTCTCTTGCTAGCCGCCGTCTTCTGTCGTGCTGGATAACCCTTGGTCAAGTCGGTGAGCGGTCAAGATATGTTGGCAAAATCTGGCACGAACCTTCAGTAATAATTGCAGAATCCCAGGAAACTTCTCATCTCTCGCAGGTTCTGCGGGCACTCCTTCAGCAGACCCCACATGGCCAATATACTTCACACTGGTGCGGCAAAACTGCCATTTTTCTAGGGATACTTTCAGCCTCTGCAGCTGTAGACGATCCAAAACCTTCAGTAACCTTTGGTGATGTTCTTCCAGGGTCCTCCCAAACACGATCACATCGTCTAGATAAATCGGCACCTCAAGTAGGTTCAGGGCCCCGACGGTTCGTTCCATCAAGCATTGAAATGTGGCTGGCGCTCTTGATATCCCCTGTGGCATTCAAGTAAACTGGTAGAAACCTAATGGGCAGATGAAAGCAGTCTTCTCCTTATCCTCAGGTAACATGGGGATCTGGTAGTTCCCACTTTGGAAATCTAATACAGAAAACCACTGGCTCCCAACCATACAGTCAAGGGCCTCATCCACTCAGGGAGCGGTATATTGGTCTGGCATGGTTCTGCTGTTTAGCCGCCGGTAGTCGATGCACAGCCGCACATCCTGGTTCTTCTTTTGCGCCACCACTATGGGTGAGGCATAAGGGCTTTTCGACTCCTGGATTATACCTGCATGCAGCAATTCTTCAAGATGAGGCCAGACATCCTCCACATCCGCCGGTGCCAGCTTTTGCTACCTTTCTCTAAGGGGAGTGGTATTGTTCAGGCGGATGCAGTGCTGCACTCCCTTGGCTTCACCCAAATCCCAGTCACTGGTTGAAAACACATCTGCCCTCAGGGCCAGTTGGTCTCGTAGATGATTTTTTTCGCGTTCCGTCAACGGGGATTCCCCAAAGTGTATCTTTCCCACATCCAAGGGAGGATATGTGCTTCGGGTTCAAGCCGTCTGTGCCACTGAGTCAGCAATGTGAAACTGTGCGATTATCAGACCTCCGGGTAGATGCACAGTTTTATCAGTGACATTAGTGATAGGGACTCTAATATGGGTCACTCCTGGGCCGGTACCACTGATCAGCGTGCGTTGGACCATCAGGCCTCTAGGCAGTTCTTCACCTTCAGGAGCCTCCATCACTAATTTCCTGTAACAGCTTTGTCCTTGGAGATGTACCTGGCCTGGCACCATGATTGTCTGACCAGGCAGTATGTCAAGTTGACTGTGGATAGTGGTGGTCACGCTTCCCATGGGCCCGTCGGGTTGCGCTGCCTTCTCAATGCTTTTCTTAAGTTAGACCTGTTGGCAAGCTGGGTGCATCGCAAAAGAATGTGCAAACTGCGGACCGGCTATCTCCATACACTTCCTGGCTAGAGTACCAAACAGGGCGGAGTTGGTGCCCATGACCAGGGGTTCCTCTGGATACTGGTTCTTGGTGGTGCACACTAATGCCAAGGCGGTCAAAGTGGTGCTTACTCCAGCTACCTCTTGATCTAGGTGTATCTTCACGCAGATGTACCCCAGATATCGGCAGGCTGCATCTCCGACCCTCATCAGATGTAGCCCCTCCAGCAGTTCTAAGGGCAGATAATAGGGCTCATAGACAATGGTGACCTGTGAACCACTGTCCAGTAGTGCTGAAGTCCTTCGCCCTTCAAGTTCAACTGGGATTGTCATGGGGGTCCAATTAGGCCCCCAGGAATGCCTTTTGGAGAATGGGCATGAATTTGTAGTCTGTTGCAGGTTGCTGGCGACATCTTTTTGAAGTTGCAGAGCTCATGGACTAGACAGAGATGGTCAGCTGTGGGACATTCCTGGGTCTTAATTTGGTGCTTGGTAGATATTAAGTCGGGATTTCGTGTCCTTATGCATATGCAGGAGTTAATGGCAGTGGAGCTTACTCCTGGGTTCGAGGTTCTAGCTGCTCCTCCGCTAAAGCCTCCTGCGAGTTTCCCGGCATTGCGCGAGCTGGAGTGGATTTCAGTGCAGTAAAACGAGCAGCTACTCTGGTATAGTCTCGGTCTTGGTCACACAGACGAGTTGAGTGGCTGTCATCCCCACATCAATGGCAAAATCTTCATGGTGGTAATGGTGCAGATGATTGGGTAAAATATTCTCGAGGCTCTTGGGCTCGTCTACATACCTGGCGTTCTCTTTCACGTGATGGGGGAAAAACGTCTCTGCCTCGCTGTGAATTGGCATTCTGATTTTCCCTAGGTAGCAGCTGGGTCTGTAGCTTCCTAGCCAGTTGCTGGAGCTCCTCAATCTGTTTCTGCTGAGTATTAACATGGTCGGGTGTGGGGATCTTGCTTTGGACAGGGTGACTCTGAACATTGACATCGCCGGTTTCTTCTTCCAGAGTTCTTGTTGACCTTAGGAGATCTTCATAGGAGGGAGGGGTGACCAGTTTTTCACGCTGTCTCAGTTGGAGGATGGGTATGGCAGCATCTTCAGCCCCCTTAAGTAGCTGCTTCAACCAACACCGGTTCAATTGGGAAGTCTCTACTCCTGCTCTATGGTATGCCAGGCACAGAATTTGTGCAATCCTCACCAGGAACTCCCAGTTTAAGAGAAATAGCATGGTACCTCATCATCAAATCTTCCCCAGGCTCGGTAGTGCTAAATGCTCCTTCCAGTGCGCCCATCACTTGCAGGGAAGTCGGATCCCGACTCAAGGTGCGCAGGGACTGTACCATCTGTAGTGCAGGTCCTCGCAATGCCTCTATCACTCATCTCCTCTTTTCTTGATCTGACACTTTCCAGTCATATAGCATAAGTTGAGCTAGGTCGGGCCATACTTCATAACCCTCTTCTCCTTTGGGCACAGGTTTTTTGCCTGAAAAAGGGTGGGCAACAGTGTTTGACGTTACATAGTGACTCTAACTGCTTCAACCAGCGCAGCAGCAATGACAATGGCATCCTTGGTGGGGGTCGTAGCTTCTGGGCAGGGAGGTATTCCGGGTCAAACCTCTAAGTGCCACACCAGGCAGGTAAACACAGGTTCCCGCCTTTGATTTCCATGGGCAACGTTTACCTGTAAGAGAAACTCCACCACAACCAAGTATATAACATTTGGTTTCTGCCCCAGGTGTGCAACCCACACTTTTCACTTTACCATTGATGGGCTCTAGAGGACCAGCCATAGCTAATACTTCATCTGTCGTAATATGTAACAGGACCTCACCTAAGGTGAAACAGGCTTCGGGGCGAAGCCCTTCAGCTCGTATCCGGTGTAACACCTATTCATGCGTCATTTTGACTATGTGTAAACAATCACTAAGCTTTTGATCCAAGTTCCCGTGTGGCAAAGCCCCCCCTGGGATCTCTGCAGTGCCTCCAAAAAGTGTAAGGTGTGTCTCTCATTTTATTCTGTAGAATGAGTGAAACGCAACCTGTAGGACATCTGAGCATAGGAGTACAACACCTTAATGCACACATGTGCAAATAATGAAGACCAAGGGGGATGGTGGATGGCTCCTCATGAGGGCCTAGATTCGGTCCGCCCAGATGACTGACACTTATACCCGTGCCCATGGTTAAATAAACAGACAAAGCCTTGCTTCTTATAATAAGCGTGAACCGCTTTCTTAAATTTAATTTCAATCTGTTAACCCAATTCTTGGTACGCATGAACCATGTAACATAAGTGCTCCTAACAGAGGTGCTCTCTGCTTTTACATAACAGACCCAATACTTAACAATTCTCATTCCATCACTTTCCATAGTATTAATAACGCTTTAGTTGAAGGAATATTGTGAAGTAGGCCCTGTGGGGCCCCGGAGGACAAGTTCATTCTCATTTTGTAAATAACTGATTAAATGAGTCAACTGAGGATATGCGAATTCACATGTGGTAACTAAATACTCATATATAGCAGTGGGGTCACCAGAGAACGTGCACATCCACATTTGGTATATAAATAATCATATATCAGTGGGGTCACCTGAGAAAGTGTGCATTCACATTTGGCAAATAAATAATCCTCTTGATCGGACCCGCTCCCCTCTCTATAGGTAGCTGCAGACTACCACTGGGACATACAACACTTATGACAATATTACACCACTCACCCAGTCAGACAACCGGGCCGTATTACGCCTTAGCAATACGCTAGGCGAGTCCCCTTGGATTGGATTCCTAGCAGGAACTCTTAACGTCCCCACACAGCTGGCGAAGTGCCGAGCTCCGGGCTGCTTAAATCACAGTCACCACCTCCAGTGCCATTATCTCCGGGGGGAACGGATCGATTACTAACAGCCTGGTCCAAAACTGGCCTCTGACGGACAGGTGGGACCCTTCCAATGTAGGGGTTACCCAAGCCCCTCCAGGCGCCACTGAGCCTTATACACCATGTCTCCAGAGTTGGCCAAACCCCGCCTCCACGGAGCCACTGTAAGAGTAAGCCTGTGTGCGTCCTGGGAGAGGTTACGAGAATACTGCCTTCCGTCTGGTCTTTACCTGCCCACTTGTTAGCCGTAAATGTCGCTCACACAGGGCTCACTTTCCCTCTCCTACCTGAACGCTAATACTTAACACGAGAAATCCGACACCGCGCTCTCTCTCAGGAGCGGTGACGAGCAAAGTGGTGCACCCGCCATGTGCTTCTGCAGCTCCACCTCCGGCACACTCTCTCAACCCCTGGGTGGGGGAGTGAGGACTGCGGGCCTAGACCGGTGGATGGCCTGGATGCCCTCTGTGACACAACGGGGCTCCCTTCTCTGCTCGTCTCTCTCGGCTCTCTTCAGCCGATCACCTCAGGCTCTTATCTCCCCATGGGTACTTTCCACTTGTGTCCACCAGCAGAGGGGCTCGTGCCCGCCCTGAGGTGAAATCACCTCACAGACAGCCCTGCTCCCCTGCTGGTGGAGCCTACCAAGATTGTTCTAACAAACACTGCGTGCTAAAACCCGCGCAGATGAAACGGACAATGCAAAGAGAATGTAAATAAACATGCCCGCCAACAACGTGACACATAGTCCAGGCACACACAAAACCCACAGGAAATGTGGGTTTACACTACGCTTAGCAGTTTAACATGCTGGCCGCACTCTCACATTATTGATTGTAGGCACAGTATTTGTCCTCTAGTCATTGGTGAAAGAAGATATAGTTACTTGATCCATTAAACCCTGGCACCACGGCTACTCGGTGGGGCTGCAGTGGTGACTCATCAATTCCTTTGATCCTTGTCGCAAGTCTGTTCCCTGGGAAAGAGTAGGTGTGGATATTATTGGTCCTGTGAGGTTTCAAGGAGTCTATACATCTGGTATAGTACTAGTTGATATGCTGTCTCACTGGGTGGAATTGTTGTGGGTTCAAAATGCGTGTGCCAGGGACGTGATTGCATTTTTGGATAATATATTTAGGAGGGAAGGCTATCCCATTTCCATCGTCACTGATAATGGAGTCCAGTTTGTGGCAGATGAGATGAAAGAGTATTTTAGGACCAAAGGCATTGAACATAAGACGAGTTCCATTTACCATGCCGAAACCAACAGGATAGTGGAACGCTTTAACAGAGTTATTAAGAACAGTATAAGGGTGGCTATCTCTGAAGGCAAGAATTGGAAAAAGGCTGCAGAGGACATTGTGATAGCATACAGGTGCACACCCCATGTTACAACGGGTATCTCTTTTTTTGAAATGCTAAGAGGAAGGACGCCTAATGCAAGAATCTGCCCAGATTGGTTAGGTAGGGCGTATCAGAGGAATATTGATTTAGATAATGTCAAGGAGAGGATAACTGCTAGAGAATTGAGCAATAAGGCTTCATTTGATTTGAGGAAAGCGACCAAGCAGTGTGTTGTTAAAGAAGGGGAGTGGCTGCGCATAAAACTCCCTGATAATTGAGTGGAAGGGGGTTTGAGATGGTCGGTTCCCATTAGGGTTATTAAAAAATTACATGGCGCCGTAAAGGTGTCTGATGGGCGAGTGTGGAACATGAATACGGTATGTAAAGTCAACATTGAGGTTAAGGAGATGGTGAGTTATTCAATAAGAAGTAAACCATCTGGTGTGAGTAAGCAATCTTGTGTGTTGCACAAGACTGATCATTTGAAGTGTTTCAGTAAGAGGGTGGTCCCCAGTAGGAAGTGTGGGAGACCATCCTATTTAAAAGATTATGTGGAATGAAAAACAATGGTTTGTATCACCATGACCATCAACAAATCTCAGGGGCAGACTTTTAGGCAGTTTTACATGGCCTGTTCCAGAGGGAGCTCACCCAACTCTCTGGTAATCCTAGCACCTGAAGGGAAAACCACTAATGTAGTTTACAAAGAAGTGCTACTAGTTTTTGTTTGTAGGTTGCAGATGCCAAATAAGTAATTTACATTTTTTGTAAGGCCAAGAGGCGCAAGTCCGAGTCCACCAGGTTCGCTGCAGAAGCAGGTCCCAAAGTGACTGGGGCGCAATCGGCATCACCTTCGCATCCATTGCAAGCTGACCATCAAGCTCCTCTTCGAAGAGGAAGTCATCTGCACCGGCTAAACTATGTGATAAATCTGAGAAGCCCCGGACGGAGAAGAAGGCCGAACAGCTCAAGCAGGCTCAACTGGCACAGTCTAAAACCTCAACGCGACTCAGTTGACAAATGCTACTGCCACGACAGCTTACAGTGCTGATTCTGCAAGGGTCGCTCACACGGCTCAGGTGTCCCTACCCCCAAGGTGTGACACCGCCGCAGTGACTTTGGCAAAGTCGGCAGTCACGCCAGAAGGCTTAAAACCGTCTCAGGCCCTGGTTTAAGACCCTCGTGGAGGAGAAAAGAAGGGGGCAATGAGGCCCCAAAACAGCCCTCCAAGTAAGTTGCTCAAACCATGGCGGTCATCTCCACGGACAACAAGGATTAGGAGTCCTTGCATATTGTCCACAAGGACGTTGAAGAGAAGGACAGCAGCAGTTTTCCTGTTCTGCCTTATCAGCCAAGGGACATTTCCTTGGATATTCTGTCGACTCTACACACCTTGGTGTCAGAGATCCAGATAAGGATGCCTTTGGCTCTGGTAACTGTATTCCCCGATCAGCCTCCAGCGAAGAAGAAGAGGAACCATCATCCAACACCCCTATTTCAGCCTCCACCACCATGTCGGTTCCCTTCTCCCCCATCAGACCCAGACACGGGTACGGATACGACAACGAAAACGGATGATGACGAGAAATGCCATATTTGTATGCTCCACATACGGTGTCCCCACCGGATGAGGTGGGATCGTTCCATTCCATGATCTCCAGAGCCTCCGAGCTATTTCAGCTGGTGCCGAGGAAACCAAGAAGTAGGGCTTCTTGCATCAGAGGCGTAAGGCCAAGAGGAATATGATCATGATGGTGTCCTTTCTGGACGATGTTTGGTAAGAGGGCCTGGCCCTCATGAAGAACCCTTGCGCGGCTCTAGCCAAACAGGATATGCTGGAGAAGCAATATAGGGTGCCGGACTCCACACCCAAGTGCCTGAGGTCGCGGCCATTGCCGGATTCGGTGGCATTGGTGGCTGCGAGGAGACGGTCGGCCAACCCGTCCTCATCGTCTTCGGTCCCTCCCGACAGAGAGGGGGAAAAGGATTGACGCCATGGGAAAGAAGGTGATTTACACTGCAGCGTCCACTATCAAGGCAGCCAACAAACTGGTGATCCTGGCCAGGTACGACAGGGAGTTGTGGTGCAAGTGGGGCCAATTCTGGAGTTCCTCCCAGATGATAAGAAGATGGAGGCAATCGCTCTCTTACGGGAAGGGGAAGTGGTGTCTGATCACGCCATCACCGTGGCATTGGACATCGCCGACACAGGGGTTCCGGCAAATGGGGAACAGTGGCTGCCTTCATCGCTAAAGTTGTATGAAAGCCAGTAATTTCCATCAGGAGGTCCAAGCGAAGGTGTTGGACATGCCCTTCAACAGAGAATCTGTTTGGGAAGGTAATCGACGAGTCCCTCCAGGCCATCAAAATTTTTACGGAGACGACCCGTTCCCTGGTCCCTCCAGCAGCAGGACTCTTCTTTTTTCGCTCCTCCCAGGGGAAAGTTGAGCAGGTCTTCCAAAGTTTTCTCTGCCATAACGACAGCCTTCCAGATCCACAACGCAGCCCTATGGTAGCTGAGGACAGCAATGCTGTCGCCCGAAGGCCAGGACGCCGGCTCCAAAGCAAGCCTGAACCGACCACGACGTTGGGCGTCCGCTCGTGCATCCTTAGTAGGAGGGCGGCTGACAAGGTTCGTCAGCGAGTGGAGAAAGATCACCACCGATAGATGGGTGCTGGATGCTCTCGCCCAAGAACACACTCTGGAGTATCAACGCAGGTGTCTGCAGATCCCTCCGGTTACCTGTCAGGAGCAGCAGATCCCTCTGCTCCTGGAAGAGGTACGGGCCATGCTGCAAAAAGGGGCGATAGAGCTAGTTCCCCCATTGGCTCTGGTGTCAGGAGTCTATTCCAGATACTTTCTGGTCAGAAAGAAGACAGGGGGCTGTAGGCACATCTTAGACCTACGACTTCTGAACAAATACCTAAAGTCCCAAAAATTCAGGATGGTCTTGTTGCAGCTTGTGCTCGGCCATCATGAAAAAGGGGACTTCTTGACTTCATTGGACCTGGAGGACGCCTACTTCCACGTTCCCATTCACAAGAAACATCAGAATTTTATATGTTTCGTGGTGCAGGGACAGCACTACCAGTTAAAGGCTCTACCTTTCGGCTTGAAGTCGGCCCACAGAGTGTTCATGAAATGCCTGGCACCAGTGGCAGCCCATCTACGTCTACAGGGCATACACGTATACCCGTACCTGGACGACTGGCTGATTCTCGCCAGCTCGTGGGAGCTGGCCAACGGACACATAGATGACCGTCCGGCTACTGACGGATCTGGGATTCTCCAACTGTCCAAAGTTCTGCTTAACACCATCACAGAATCCACTTGTCCTAGGCGTCAGACTCCATACAGTGTCTTGCCTGGCGTCACCCTCTTAGGTGAAGAAAACAGCCATTCAATAAATGTGAAATGGCTGTCGTCGATGAAGACGGCCACGGTGCGCACCATTAAGTCGTTACTGGGCATGTCATCCTGCATCTACCTCGTCCAGCTTTACAGGTTGCAAATGCGGCCCCTACAGGAATTCCTGGACGGCCGCTGGAAGCAGGTGTCTGGAAGCTGCACGGACAAGATCTCTCAACGACTAGTTCCGTTGGGTGATAGAATGGTGGGGGGTGTCCGCTCTAACATCACCCAAGGTACATGATTTCAAAACCCCCCCCTTACCAGGTGACGTTCACCACAGACTCCTCCCTGGAAGGCTGGGGAGCACACACCGGACAGCTGCACGCCAGGGGCCTGTGGCTGCCGGAGGAGAAGGATCTTCATATCAACATCCTGGAGCTACGAGCAGTGTTCTGGGCCCTCAAGTTGTTCCTATCTTCTCTGAAAGGCAAGGTGGTGAGGATCTTCACAGACAGCACCACCACCATGTTCTACATCAGGAAGCAGGGCGGCACTCGATCCTCGGTGCTCTCCAATTAAGCGCAGGACTCGTGGCGCTAGGCCGTCGCACAGGGAATCTTCCTCATCCCTCTCCACCTTGTGGGAGTCAAGAACACCATCATAGACTCCCTCAGCAGGGAACTGCGCTTCTGCCACGAGTGGGAGCTTCGGCAGGATTAGGTGGACCACTGATTCGTCAAATGGGGCAGGCCTCGGATTAATCTATTTGCGACAGCTGTGAACTCCAAGTGCCAGAAGTTTGCCAGCAGATTTCATAAACCAGGGAGCCTTGGGGACGCATTCTCCTTCGCATGGGAAGGGCTGTTCTGTACACATTCCCTCCATTTCCTCTTCTGCTACGAGTCATCAACATCTCGGACATTGACCATCCAAAATGATACTCATCGCCCCGGCGTGGCCAGGACCGATTTGGTAGTCAGACCTTCTCATCCTGTCGGCGTCGCCTCCGGTCAAGCTGCCAACGGTTGTGGATCTTCCCACCAGAGTAGGAGGCGCAATCCTTCATCATGACCCAGGATTGCTGAACCTGAGGCCTTGGCTCCTGCAGCTCTGTTGGGAGGATATGATTTGACTGAGGACTTGCGGCAAATCCTCGCCAAGGCCGTGTGTCGTTGACTTTGAAGTGCTACAGCCACAAGTGGAAGCATTTTGCTACGTGGTGCCGGTCTTAGAAGATTACCCCTCTGAGGGTCACAGCCCTGCAGCTCCTTCCATACTTGATATCCTTGGCCAAGGCCGGACTGGCGCACACCACTACCAAGGTACATCCAGCAGTGATATCCTGCTACACCAGGTCTCCAGGAAGATCTTCACTTTGGTCCCACTGACTCGTCAAGCAATTTCTCAAGGGACTTTTTGGATCTTTCCTGCTGGTGAAGGCTCCTGCCCCGGCGTGGGAACTCAACGTGCTTCTGACGAGGCTCATGTGGGCCCCCTTCGAGCATATACATCAGGCCCCTCTCAATTTAATCTCGTGGAAAACTGCTTTCCTTGTGGCCATCACCTCTGCCAGAAGGGTAGGTGAAATTCAGGCACTATTCTGCAAGCAACCATACCTGACTTTCCACGAATCGAGGGTGCTGCTGCGTATGCACCCCTCTTTCATGCTACAGTTTCTGACGGAATTCCACCTCACCAAGCTTTTGTTGTTACCTGTTTTTTTTCCCCAAACTTTGGTCACCCACGGAAAGAGCCTTGCATTCGCTGGGCGTTGCTTATACCCTGAAGTTCTGCGTGACATGCACAAAGATTTTTCAGAAGACCTCACAACTGTTTGTGAACTTTGGTCCTGTGAACCATGGGGAGGCCTTGTCCAAGGCTTCCATTTCAAGGTGGCTTTCCGGCTGCATCACACACTGTCATCGGTTGGCAAACTGACTGCTGCCCGGCCGTCCGAGAGCCCACTCCACCAGAGCAATTGCTGCAACGATGGCGTTCCTGTCTGGTGTGCCTCTGCTGGACATCTGCAGGGCTGCGACATGGAGGTCCACGCACACCTTCACAAAGTTCTACTGCATCGACAGGGATTCCATGGAGAGCCCAGAGTCGGCCAAGCAGTGCTACGCAACCTGTTTGCTTGAGATAAGGCTGTTCCTGAGGTAAGAGTTAATTGCTTCTGTTGAGCCTTTGCCGCCTCCTGTGGTTGTGTAATGTTGTACTGCTATGTATTAGTTATTCATGAGCATGTGAATCGATGCCAGACCCCCTGCTGGAGAAGGGGTAAATTATTTACTTGTAACTATTGTTCTCCAGCATGGGTCTGGTATGGATTCACATGCAAACCCTCCCTCTGTCCCCTCTGTGGCTCTTCTTGGTCATACTGCCACTTTACGTGCTTACAAAATCTGAAGATGACTGCCAGAGAAGAGAAAGGGGCTTAGGGAGAGGACTGTCATTGTATGGGGCAGTATGACCCAGATGACAGTGGTTGGTTTAGAGGATAAATACAGTTTTAAAGTGAAACAGTTTTTTCTTTTACTGAGGATTCCCAGCCTGACGACGGGAATATTCATGAGCATGTGAATCCATGCAAGACCCATGCCTGAGAACAGTAGTCACAGGTAAGTAACTTAAACCTTCATGTGCCTATCCATCACAAGCACAGGAAGTACCTGAGGTGCGCCATTGGCAGTTCTCCTTTTCAGTTTCGGCCTCTGCCATTCTTGCTCACCTCTTCCTGAGGGTTTTCACCAAGTTAATGGAGGTAGTGGCAGCACATCTCAGGAGGGGGTGGGTTTACTTCTACCCCTACCTGGACGATTGACTGATCAAGGCCCGTTCCCCCGAACAGGTCCTGGAGCATCACTTGACACTCTCTCCACAATCTGGACTTCTCAATCAATTTCAAGAAGTCCCACATGGTACCTTATCAGAAGCTTCAGTTCATTTGAGCTGTCCTGGATGCTTCCTCAGGAAAAGCCTTGCCACCATTGGTGAGGGCTGCACACGCACACATTCAGCAGATGGTCATGAGGTTTCAAAATGCCCAATGTCTACTGCCCTTCGATTTTCTGAGGTTGCTTGGTCTCATGGCATCCTGCATTTTTCAGATGCCCAGTTGAGAATGAGGTCGCCTACCTCACATGTTGGGGAGCCCATATCAATGATCTGACAATCAGCAGTCGTTGGGTCTTCATCAGAGTCCAAACTACACATCAACCTTTTGGAGCTGAGGGCTATCAGACTAGCCTTTCTGTCCTATGTACAGGGAAAGAATGTCCTGATAATGAGGGCAACACAGAGGCCATGCATTACCTCAACAAAATAGAAGGTGTAGGGTCACTACCACTGTGCATCGAGGCAGTGCAGCTTTGGTTTTGGGCACTGCAGGAAGCAGTCTGTCAGCAGTTCACCTAGCCGGAGAGAAGAACACGGCAGCTGATGCTCTGTGCAGGCAGAGCAGTCTCCCACAAGTGGGAGTTAGCTCTGGAAGTCCTTCAAGAGATTTTCACCCTTTGGGGATCCCCTCAAGTGGATCTGTTTGCGTCGAGTATATACAGGAAGTGCAACCTGTTCTAATCCAGGGAATTTCCTCTCAGAGGAGCTCTGGGTGACCCATTTGGAGTGGACTGGGACTTTCCACTGTATGCGTTTCCTCCAGTTCCTCTCATTCCTCACAATATCAAGAGGTTAAAGAAATTCGGGAAACCCATGATCCTCATTGCCCCGGATTGGGTTAGGAGGACATAGTAACCGGAACTTCTGGACATGTACATCTGCCTTCCAAGTTGTCTTCCCCAAAGAGTCGATCTGCTCTTGCAAGAGAGGGGGGAGGGTTTCACATTCTTCATCCAGAGATCAGGACTCCGAACCTCCATGCCTGGTTTCTGAGAAGTTGAGAAACAAAGATTTGGATCTCCCGGAAGATATAATGGAAGTGTTGCTTTCGGCTAGGAGACGAGCAATAAAGCCTCTGTATCGCTGACTATGGAACAAGTTTTACAGCTGGTGCACAGCTAAGAATGTTGAACCTTTTTCCTGTGACACACCAGTAGAACTGCCTTTTTTGCTTCCTTTAGCCAATCGGGGGCTGCAGGTTGTGACTGCAAAGGGGTTGCCTGGCAGCACTATCTTTTATTTATTTATTTTACTTCCAGATTTTATTGAGTTATACATATACAGAAAGACACTATAAGGCACATTGTTTAACAGTTCTCAAACACAACATTATCTTTCAGTGAAACCCCTGTCTTGCCCTCCACACTTTACCCATACGGAAGAACATAAACCAACACTTTGAGACCTATAGCACATGTGGAGAGAGGGCCGATCCTCTTGACGCCTTCTTGAGCGGGCACAACGTTTTACACAATCTCTGTCCCCTTAAGCCATGGGCAACCAGCGGCCGAGAGGGGGAGGGGGGGGATTGCACATTATCCTAAGAAACACCTGCCATTCCCTATCTCCAGACTGAATCCCTGTGTAAATTCTATTGAACCCCATCCACTGCATTTCCATACCTGCCCTCCTTGCATGCAATGGTGCCATGAGCTTTTCCATTAAATATAATTCTCCAGCATGGGGTCTGGCATGGATTCACATGCTCATGAATCTTCCCCGTCGTCAGGCTGGGAATCCTTCGTAAAAGAAAAAATCAGTTTCAATTTCGTTTATGAACTGTCTTTCGCCTAACAACCAATAACTGAGCTCTGAGTCATACTGCCCCTAGCCAATGAGTGCCCTCTAACTAAACCCCTCCTCTGGCAGCCATCTTCAGATTTTTACTGCACATTCAAGTGTTGGGAGTCCTCGTGCTTAGCTCTCACGCTTTTACTGCGTTTTTCGCTTTTTGGAAGAGTTTCACTCTTTTTTTCAGTCAGTTGAGCCTTGTGCTCCATCGATCTCCCTTCCGATTAACGGGGACCCGTTTTTTCAGATTTCTTCAGCGACCCTCAAAGGCAGATTTCGTTGAGTTTCTTCGTGGAGGCTCCCAGAAGATTCTTCAGGCCTACACTGCGTGGACCATGTCGGAGGAGAAGGATTTTCCCCTCTCTTTTCAAGATTTGCACCGACTGGATAGCCAAGAGAAATATTTGGGCGATACTATCGCTGTGGCGAGTTACGGTGAGGGAGACAGGCCGAGTTGGACTATGGTCTGGGCCATAAGACAAGAGCACCACAACACTCCCATCATGGAGATTGAGGGACAAGATGGTAGCACTATTAGAGATCTACAGGGGATAAACAGGGAATTCTGGGGTTACTATAAGGAGTTATACAGGTCCCGTCACATAACGGGACACGATGTCTTGACACAATACCTAGACGAAGTGGCCCTGGGTTGGCTGGAGAGGGATCAAGGTGAGGCGTTAAATGCCCCGATCACTGAAGAGGAAATCCATAAAGCTATCAGGGCTCTCCCCAACAGTAAGGCCCCGGGCATGGATGGGATAACGATTGAATTTTACAAAGAGTATGCATCGATTCTGGTCCCCCAATTACTACAGATGTACGAGCGAGGAGGCTAGAACCAGGGGTGTCCTCCCAGAAACTACCAGGTCAGCGTTGGTGGCGGTGCTCCCCAAACCAGGTAAAGATTCACGGCAACTGGCATCCTATAGACCATTATCTCTAATCAACACTGATAATAAAATCTTAGCAAAAATTCTATCTGACCGATTGCTGCCACATATGCCTGCCTTGGTATTGCCAGACCAGGCTAGCTTCATTCCGGGACGATCCACACAGAATAACTTGAGGCGCCTGTTTCATCTAATGCATAATGTAAACCCTAAGGTGCTAATAGCAGTAGCGGCCCTTGATGCAGAAAGGCCTTTGATTCGGTGGAGTGGCCCTTTCTGTTTGAGGTGCTCCACCGGTCTGGCCTAGGTCTTACATATATTGATTGGATAAAATTGCTATATACAACACCCAGAGCTATGGTATACACAAACGGGGTGGTTTCGGATGCTATTTATCCCACACGGGGCACTCATCAGGGATGTCCCTTCTCCCCATTCTATGTGCCTTAGCCATGGAACCACTGGCATGCCACATCCGGGAAATGCACATTCAGAAAAATAAATTTGGGTGAATAATTCGCACACTATTATTTAATTATATGCTGATGATATTCTGTAATATGTTAAACATCCCAATAGGAATTTAGGCCCACTGACTCAAGAGGTGATAAGGTTCGGGGAACTATCCGGACTCAGGATTAATTGGAACAAATCAGAGATTCTACCTCTGACTCCCGGGGCCCAGCAAGGAGAGTTTGAGGGGGATTTTCGCTGGTTTCCACAAGGCCTTCGATACCTGGGTATTATAGTGTCCACCCGGGTGGAGACACTCTACATAGAAAATTACATCAAAACCCTGGAAGCCATGGAACAGAGGGTGGAATCATGGATCCGCCTACCGATTTCCCAGGCAGCCCGGGTGGCTTTAGCCAAGATGGTGCTTCTGCCTAAGATGCTATATGTTTTTAACAATGTGCCTCTTTGGCCCTCGGGTAGTTTCTGGTCCCGAGTCAAGAAAATTATGGTTAGATTAGTGTGGGCGGGTAGACAACCCTGTATTGCCTATGAAACCTTGACAGCGGCATATGAATATGGGGGCCTGGAATATCCAGATCTACAACTTTATTACTTAGCAGCTCAGTTAAAGTACGTGGCTGGGTGGGGCGACCCACAATCTGATGTACCACACATAAGGCTAGACACTGCTGTGTCCTTTCCGGGTAACTAATGGGCAGGCTGTGGGGGAATAGAGGCCAAACTCCTAGGGATGAGATCCATCCGGTATCGGTGACATGCCGGGCTTGGAAACGCCTTGCACAATTGACTAAGTCCTTTCCGGATTATCACCCCAACCTGCCAATATATGAGGTTATTGGGGTCCCGCTTACATTCGAGAAGTCATTTAAGGAACACTTTCAGAAGCTTGGGGTATGGAAATTGGGAGATTTGGTGGTAGACGGGCGATTTAAACTGTGGGATGAACTACGGGCTCAAGGGGAACATAATGCAGTGACTCTACTTCAGTACTATAGACTGAGAGGATTGTTAAAGACAAAATGGCCAGATTTCCCAAGGGCCCCTATTCCACATGTAGTGCAACAACATGTTGTCCAACCCCTGATAGACAAGACGATTGTTGCTACCACATACAAGTTGATCAGGAGTGACAATGTAACAACGAGGCGTGCGTTTAAAACGGCCTGGGAGTCCTCATTGGGAATGGAGGTGAGTGAGAAACAATGGAAGTGGGTGTGAATGCAGACTAGAACAATTTCACTAAATGCTAGGCATAGGTTGGTGCATTATAAATTCTTACACCAGGCCTACTATACCCCACAGAAACTTATCAGATTTTACCCTGAGTAGTGGCAGCAGATTTCTATCACATGTCATGGGCATGCCCTAACATACGATCGTACTGGGTCGAGAATGAAGCGGCTGTGAAAGAAATGCTCTCTGCAGAACAGAACCTTTCACAAGCACTGTGGCTTCTGGCATTAATTGAAATGGAGTCACGAGCCGATAAGAGATTGTTGGGTATGGCAGTCGGGGTGGCTCGGTATGTTTTGGCCAGAACCTTGGGCAGGAATGCTCCTCCAACTTTTGCAGCCTGGCTTGAGAACATGAGAATGTGTGAGCTTAAGGAAACCAGATATGCCTCGACGCTACCTCCTACCAGTCGACCATTGGACTATTGGGGACCTTTCAGACAATACATGGCAACCGAGGCGAGACTGGAACAGACCTCCGTGACAAGTGCCTAATGGCATGATGGAGAGATAATAAGGGGGCGCCCTTACTGATGGGATTGCACTGGGACAGTGGGGAATGCAAAACTCTATGTCTGAAGATGCTATTTCTTAGACGAGATAATGAGATAAGGACTAATGTAGAGGAGGTAGACGAGCCGGGTAGAGAGCAAAGGGGGAAGGGACCGGGGGGTGGGGGGTAATGGGGTGGGAACTGGGAGAGGTTATTCATTTGGGGTTCATATAGTTCATTACTGTTTATGTTAAAATGAATAAAGAAAGTTAAAAAAAAAAAGATTTGCACTGACTGGCTTAAAGAATGTTTTCATCGAAGGCAAACATTCCCAGTGCCTTTAATGCCTGTACCCATTGCACAAGGAAGAAGATTGTGCATTTTGCCGTGAACTCTCGATGCGCACATTGAAGGATCGGCGTAAGCGGCTGAATGAATGGCTACAGGCCAAGGCCTCTGCACTGGCTGGGTCCCAGAAGCATGCCTCTCCCAGATCCGGGAAATCTGTGGGGGCTTCTAAGTCCTTTGAGGTCGCCCCTCCTGTGGGGTTCCAACAAAAGGCCAAGAACAGAGTCTCCACTGCCACCGGGAGCGCCATTGCGGCAGGCTCTCCGGTGGCCAGGGCGCATCCAACGTCTCCAGCAACTTCGATCACCAGCCAATGCTCAGGATCTTTGTCCAAGAGGAAATCGGACCATCCGGGCAAAGTTAAGGTGGCCGCGGAGACGGCCAAGGAGAAGTCCAAAGCCAGCCTGCCCTCGACGGAGAATGCCGAGGGGGAGCAAGGCTCCGGCCCTCCCCCTCTGGATAAGGCCAAGCAGGACCAGGTGTCCGGAACGGCCAAGAAGGCCAAGCAGGACAAGGGACCGGTCTCGACCGTGAAGGCCCAGATACACCCGACGAAGGTCCCGACTTCCATCGAGGTGGTGGTGACATCCCTTTCAAAGGCCGTGGAGGCGGACCCGCAGGGCGCACCGCCGAAGGCAAGAGTGATCCTTCCTGCCAGTAGGGAGTCTTCATTTCAACCCATTGAGAAGACCCCAGAGAAGAAGATGCTGGTCATCTCCCCTAGGCCGTCCCCTCTAGACGTGAAGAAAGGGGGGAGGTGCAGAGGTCCTTCAGGGCACGGATATCTCCTCAGAGGAGGAGCTCATCTACCTTCAGTCCGTCCAGGAGGATGGAGGCGATGAGGGAAACGTCAGGGTTGGGCCCTACGACGAGGGCACCGACGATGGCGACGATGAAAGCGATGACGACGAAGATACCATCGAGGAAGGCGACGGAGGGCCTCAGGGCGATGAGGGCCTTGGCTCTCTTCCTGCTGTCAGTCTAGAAAAATGGATACCTCTCATATGTGACCGCAAACGTATTCTGATGGCCGTGGGCCAACCGTCTCATGCACAATGACAGAATATAGGTTTCCGCGTTTCCGAGTTTGCCAATGAACGGCCATTTTGATGTAACAAGAATCTCCATTTTGTTTTCTAACCATTGCTCATTGCTTTCTGTTCTTATTGCTTTGCAGTATAGGCTTCTTACACTGCTCGACTGTAAAACATTGTTGTCTGCACGTGAAAGGACAAAGCCGCAGGGCCGCGAGGATAACAATAGTTTGTTGAAACACAACGTAGGCAGCGCAAGGAAGAATACCCGGCTCCCTCCCGAATGTAGCCTTGAAGCAGAGCTGCAGGGCATTTAATCATTTCATAGCTGCTAGCCAGTCTCGTTATATGGTAGAATATGCTAGAATAATGCAGCTAAAGGCTTGAATTATGCTCTTCTTACGACCCCCCTTTTCTGAGCCCGCTAGAGCGTGTCGGCTCCCAGGACACGAATAGCACCTCATAGATAGCAAGGTCTGGAATGCAACTCTTCCTCCGTATGTAGCTCACTTCCAAGAATAGAAGCGCTGTGTTCTGTTCAACAACTGAAAGATGCCTCTGCACTCAAAAATTGCAAATTGTTACTAGAATAGATATTTGAAGGTGTCGTAGTTGTCGAAAAGTGTCCATCATCACACCAAGTTCAAAGAAACCCAATAAAGGGGGTGTTAAACATTTCATAGCTGATTGTTTGATATGCATTTTGTATATATGTAACTGATGTATGTAGTTCGCTCTCTTGCGTCCCTCGAGGTCTAGAGATGCACGTCGCGGGGCGTGAGACAGAGTTGGCCAACTGAGACTTTTGCTTTGCAATAAACCCTAGCTTTGGGAATACAACCTTGTGTCTGGCGTATCTATCGTGTGTGGCGACTCGCCTTGTTTCCATAGACTTAAGGGACCCTAGGGGCCCCTTTCACTGCGCCTCAGCTTAGTATTTGCCCCAGCCTCAGCTGCCCCCTGGAGACCTCTCTGTAGACATTCTCTCTACTCTACATACACTGGTATTCGCGATACAGATGAGGATGCCGGTTATGCAGACGGCCCTGCCCACGGCTCCGGTGACGGCTGACCCCCTGGCATCGGGGGAACCACCAGCCAAGAAGAGGAAGAGGCACCCACTGCCTCCTTGCCGCCCTCCCCTCCCCTGAGGGATGAAACGGATCGTGACACGGCAACAATGACAACGGGCATGGATGATGACGGTGGAATGGGGGAGCTCCTGTCGCAGCTGCCCAGATCCTCACTGCCAGACGAGATAGGCTTGTTTCATGCAATGATCTCCAGGGCTTCGGAGCTCTTCCAGCTCGCGCCAGAGGAGAAGGAGGGCTTCCTATATCAGCACCACGAGACGAAGACCATCCTTTCAGTCCCACTTTTGGATGACATTTGCGATGAGGGCCTGTCTCTCATGAAGCACCCTTCTATGGCCCCAGCAAAGAGGGACCACCTGGAGAAGAAATACAGGGTGCCGGACTCTGCGCCCAAGTGCTTGCGGTCCCAACCGTCACCGCACTCGGTTGTCTCTGCAGCGGCGAAGAAGAAGTCATTGGGCGCTTTAACCTCGGCAGCATCCACCCCTCCGGACAGCGAGGGGAAGAAGTTTGATGCTATGGGACAATGTGTTATCTACTCTGCAGCAACGACCATCAGTGCCGACAACGCCCTCACTATCGTATCGCGCTATGACTGGGAACTGTGGTTCAAGCTTGCTCCCATTCTGGACTTTCTCCCTGGTGACAAACGGTTGGAGATTCTGCAAGAAGGCGAGGTGGCATCGGGCCACGCCATGACGGTGGCCACGGACATCGCCGACGCAGGGTTCCGCCAGATGGGCAACAGCGTTTGCCTTCGTCGTGGCTGGCGCAAGGCCCCCAACTTTCGACAGGACGTCCAAATTAAGGTTTTGGACATGCCCTTTGACAGAGACAACCTTTTTGGGAAGGCTGTTGATGAGTTTCTACAGTCCATCAAGTCGACACGGATACGGCACATGCCCTGGGCACTCTACAGCAGCGACGGCCGTCCTTTAGAGCCTCAGGCGGCAAGTCTCCCCGTTCTTCCAAGGGTTACGGCAGGGGTTCCTCTTCGTACCGCCAGCCCTTCGGCTCCTTGCCCCGAGAGACCAACAAGCCGTTCCAAGGCTTTCGGAGGAGTACGTCGTCGTCGCCAGGGACCCCAAGGCGGCACGTTGACGTCCAAGCAAGAATGAACCAGCCGTGACGTCGGGCACCCACCCGTGCACCCCGGTGGGAGGCTGGCTTCCGAACTTCGTCAGCGTGTGGAAGACCATTTCCACCAACTGTTGGGGGCTGGACGCTCTCGCCCATGGACACACCCTGGAGTTTCAATGGAATTGTCTCCAAATATAACTGGTGGCCCGTCACTGCTGGAGGTTCGGGCAATGCTAAAGAAAGGGGCAATATAGCTCGTCCCAAAGTGGCTCCGGTGCTCCGGAGTGTACTCAAGGTACTTGCTCGTGAGAAAGAAGACCGGGGGCTGGAAGCCCATTCTCGACCTCCTCCGACTAAACAAATTCATCAAGTCCCAGAGGTTCCAGATGGTCGCTCTTCAGCACGTGCTCGGACAGCTAAAAGGGTTCCATGTCTTAAAATCGCAGCAAAAATGGCAATGAATACAAAATATCATGGCAAAAATGCAGTGGTTTTGCCACTGCAATCATGTAAAGAATGCGAGGGAGACCCCTGCAACCGCTGGACCAACCCCAGCTCCCCTTAAATGGTATAATGGGGTACACCTTTACTGCGATATTTATTTATTTATTTATGGTTTTTTTTTTTTTACCTGCAACATTTTGGCTGCCATTTTATTACCTGACACCACTAGAAGAGGGAGACTTTTTGTCGTCGCTGGACCTGGAGGATGCATACTTCCACATCCCAATTCACAAGGGACACCACAAGTTTCTGTACTTCGTCTTTCAGGGGAAGCAGGAGCAATTCTTGGCCCTTCCCTTCAGATTGAAGTCGGCACCAATGGTCTTCACCAAGTGCCTGGTGCCGGTGGCGGCCCATCTGCGACTGCAAGGGATCCACGTCTACCCTTACTTGGATGACTGGCTCATCCGGGCCAGCTCAGGGAGCATCGCCGTCAACCACACGGTGAGGACCGTCCACCTATGGACGGATCTGGGGTTCTCAGTGTATTATTCAAAGTCCTGCTTGACTCTATCGCAGGACGGCCTGTTCCTGGGATCCCGGCTCAACACAATGTCATTCCTGGCATCACAGTCGGAGGCAAAGTGCAACGGCTGCTTGTTCTGAAGATCGCCATGGTGAGGACCATCCAGTCTCTGCTCGGCATGATGCCCTCATGCATTTATCTCATCTGACTCTGCAGGCTACGGATGCGACCACTGCAGGAGTTCCTTGATGCCCGTTGGATTCAGGTACCCGGAAGCTTCCAGGACAAGATTGCTCTCGACGAGGGGTTCTGTTGTGCAATAAGATGGTGCGCTGTCATCTGACCGGAGGCGCGGATTTCCAGGCCCCACCACATCAGGAGACTGTAACGATGGACGCCTTCCTGGAGGGATGGGGAGCTCACACTGGAAGTCTACTAGGCAGAGGCCTGTGGCTGCCGGAGGAAAAGACGTTGCACATCAACGTGCTGAAGCTACAGGTGGTGCTTTGGGCCCTCAAATCGTTCCTGCCGTCCCTCAAGGGCAAGATGGTGCGGGTCTTCACAGACAATACCATCACAATGTTTTACATCGGAAAGCATGGATGCACCAGGTCCCCAGCTCTCTCAAAAGAAGCACAGGACTTATGGCATTGGGCCCGTCGCTCAGGAGATGCTCCTCATCCCTTTTCATCTGGCAGGACTCTCTGAGTAGGGAACTTCGCTCGTGCCATGAGTGGGAGCTTTGGCAGAACCTAGTGGAGAACCTGTTCCGCAAATGGGTCAATCCCCAGATCGACTTGTTTGCGAGGGGGGTGAACACCAAGTGCCAGAGGTTTTCCAGCAAGTTTCCTCAGCAGGGGAGCATGGGGGACGCATTCTCATTCCCTTGGGAAGGCCTCTTTCTGTATGCATTCCCTCCGTTGCTGTTGTTACTTCGAGTCATCAATCTAGTCAAATAGTGTCAGTGCCGGATAATGCTTGTCGCACCGGCGTTGCCGAGGCAGATCTGGTACCCGGACCTTCTCATCATGTCAGCGGCACCACCAGTCAAGCTGCCAGTGGTTGCGGATCTTCTCGCCCGAGAAGGAGGTGCCATTCTTCACCACTATCCGGGGTCTCTGAACCTGAAGGCCTGGCTCCTGCAGCGCTAGAATTTGGTGGCTATCATCTCCAGGCGGACTGCAAGGAAGTTCTCTCCAAGGCTAGAGCATCGTCTACTTTGAAATGCTACTGACTAAAGTGGAAGAGATTCGCTATTTGGTGCCATTCCCAGAAGATCGACCCACTGAGGGTCAAGGCCCCTCAGGTGCTACCATATTTGCTGTCGTTGGCCAAATCAGGGCTGGCCCACGCCTCCATCAAGGTTAATCTGGCAGCCATCTCCCGTTACACTAGATCCCCAGGATGACCATCCTTGTGGTTGCACCGATTGGTTAAGGAATTTGTTAAGGTACTATTCTGCTTGTTCCCGCCGGTGAATGCTCACACCCCGGAACTCAATGTGGTGATTACTAGGCTGATGGGATCTCTGTTCGAGCCTCTGCATTCTGCACCACTCAAGTTTTTGTCGTGGAAAACAGCTTTTCTCGTGGCCATCACCTCTGCACGACGAGTGTGAGAGATCCAGGTCCTCTTCTGCAAACCACCTTACTTGACTTTCCACGAGACGAGGGTGGTGCTGCAGCTCCTTCATGCCAAAGGTGCCCTGCGGACGCACCCCTCCTTCATTCCTAAGGTGCAGCTGGACTTTCATCTAAATTAGCCCTTGATGTTACCTGCGTTTTTCCGACCCCTTCGTTGCCGGCTGAAAGGACTTTGCACTCACTGGATGTGGCTAGAGCACTGAAGTTTTATGTGGCCCGCACAAAGGGTTTCCGGAAAACCTCTCAGCTCTTTGTAAACTTTGGTCCTGTGAACTATGGGAAGGCCCTTTCCAAGGCTTACATTTCCAGGTTGCTCTCTGGCTGGATCAACCACTGCCACCGGTTGGCAAACCGACCGCTGCCTGGCCATCCGAGAGCCCACTCTACCAGAGCGATCGCTGCTACAACAGAGTTAATGTCTGGTGTGCCCCTGCTAGACATCTGCAGGGCTGCTACGTGGGGGTAGACGCACACCTTCACGAGATTCTACTGCGTCGATAGGGATTCCAGGGAGGAGTCCAGAGTCGGCCAAGAAGTGCTGCACAACCTGTTCGCTTGAAGGTGAGCCTGTTGAGGATGTAAGAGATGCTTATGTTGAGCCTTGCCACCTCCCGTGGTTGTGCATGTGTGTACTGCTATGTATTCTTTATTCATGAGCATGTGAATCCATTCCAGACCCCATGCTGGAGAAGCAACAAGTTACTTACCTGTAACTGTTGTTCTCCAGCATGGGTCTCCCTCCTACCCTTCTGCAGCTCTTCTCTTGGTCCTACTTCCACTTTACATGCTACCAAATCTGAAGATGTCTGCCAGAGGAGGGGCTTAGGTAGAGGGCAGCCGTTGGCTAGGGGCAGTATGACCCAGAGCTCAGTGATTGGTTGTTAGGAGAAAGACAGTTCAGAAACAAAACTGAAACAGATTTTTTTCTTTTATTGAGGATTCCCAGCATGACGACGGGGAATATTCATGAGCATGTGAATCCATGCCAGACCCATACTGGAGAAAAACATTTACAGGTAAGTAACTTGTGCCTTCCCTAGCTTTTTCTGGACCACTCTATCACAGTCGGCAGCTGTGCCCTGTTCCAGGAAATCGTCACACAGGCCTGGGCCACTAAAGGCAAAAAGTGGACCATGTGCGGGAGGGACCTCCACTTCCCTTCCACCTATAGGCCTGGACCTCCTGCAAGATCACCACAAGTGCCAGTACACTTCATGCTCCCCAGATCCCCTCCAGCATAACAGGCTCACCCCTCTGAACATCTTGGAGAGGCTCACTGGGTGATATTGCCAACGATGTAACAGCTTGATGCCGTGTAGCTTATACTCGCATGCCACCGACGTTTGAAAAGCCCTATTGCGCATTTCCTTCCCGCTGTGTCGCTATGCGCCTGTAGTCTCCCCCATGGCCCCCTAAGATATCGCAGTGAACCCCAGGCCCCTCTCGTGTTACACGTAGTGACTGCGTGCCCAGCTCCCTCTGGTCCCCCTTGATGTTTCTACATACCCCAGCACCTCTGGTTCCGTAATGTCTCTGTACCTCTAGCCCTTGCATGCTTGCTGTTTGCCCCTACCCCAGTACCCAGTCCCCCGTGATGTCACTGTGTACCCAGCTCTTCCGGTCCTCATGTACCGTTACCATGCATCCCCTCCTGTCTGTACCCTAGCACTTGCACAGTCTGATGCCTCTAGACCGAGTGCAGTAGCTAACCTTCACATTCATGCTTCTCATGGCCTGCGGGAGTGTCTGAGTCCCCCCACGTTCCCTCCCTTGTCATCGAGCGCTTCAAAGCGCACTGTGCTTAGGCGCTTTACGGATGAACTATCCTATCATATCACTACTCCTACTCTCTACTCTACATCATCACTCAATTAGAGTTCAGCTATACCCCTCGATATATTCAGCCTAGCTGCTCACATACAAACACTACCACATGAACAACTCATCACTCAAATGCAGCTATATCCCATGACAAACTGACCTATCTGCACCCATAAGCGTCCAACAGGCCTAACGCAGCCAGAACCCAGTCTGGATGTCTACCCACCAGACTGCACACATTCAACTGATATCTTCACCACCACTCCTAACGCTAGGATGCAGATATCATCAGGCAATTACATCAGCTGCACAAATAACTGGTGCACCCACACACCCTTACAACACTTACTCTCTATACTGACCTTGGCTGCAGTCCCCAAGGGCGTTCAAACTACCAGCGCTCTGAGGTCATACCAATGATATATAGAGCGCTATATAAATGCCAAATAACATAACATATCCCACAGTGGGGGTCCACTACCTGTCCCTCGGTGGACCCCCTGGCGCTGCATACAATAACGAGACGAGCCCCTTCACCCCCCTCTAAGAATCCAATACCTTCTCTATTCTCGTGAGGTCCTGCTGTATTGACGCCCTCCATTTCTCAGCTGTCAATACCCACTTTAACTGCAGGTAATAAATGGCTAAGCAGAGATGGCCACGTGGTCACACCTCGCATACCCTGACCCTACCTCCAAATGCTCCACAAGACCCCCAATATAGGGTTTTCCCTTATCTGGCTTGGCAGCCTTTCCCAGAGAACCCACAACCACCCACCGTCACGCCCCCAAATAAAAATTCTCAAGGTGGACGCATTGTTTATCCACATTCTCCTGCAGGTGGGGTACCAGCACTCTCAGCTGCACTGCCTTATGGTATAGGCTGAGGTCTGGGAACCCCAGCCCCCATTTCTCCTTTGACAATATCAGCACACTCCATCCTAAGCACTGCTTCCCCCCTGCCATAGGAATCGAAGCATGCAAGCTCTCAACTCCACGAAAAAGGCCCCTGGCATATGGGGAGCATATGAAAGAAATGCAGGACTCTCGGAAGGAGATTCATCTTAAGGGTGTTAAGCCTCCCCATCCAAGACATCATTTCTGCACTCTAGCCCGTCATCTCACTGTATAGTTTCTTGACCAGCGGTGGGTAGTTAGCCCCATATATATCAGTGAGATCCTTAGTAATGGAGACCCCCAGATACCATACCCCCAACAACTCTACCACCATCCCCAGGTCTTTAAGAGGTAGACTATCTCTCCCCTCATGCACCTCAAAGAGGAACACCAACTTCCTCCTGTTAACTTTAAAACCTGAGTATGCACAATATTCCTCGATTACTCCTAATGCCACCGGCACTGAGACCAGCGGGTGTAACAAATGCAAAAGAAACTTCATTGGCATACAGTCCTAACTTGAATTCCCTCTCTCCCACCTTTATCCCCATAACCTGAGCGGCCCCACAAAGGCAGGCTGCCGGGTGTTCCAGGGGCAATGCAAACAAGATAGGTGAAAGAGGGCAACCCTGCCTCGTTCCTCCCCTCAGGGCAAGCCCTCTAGAGATCTACCCTTTCACCACCACTCTCGCCCATGGCTCATTGTAGATTGCCTTAATCCCATTGAGAATGGCCTGCCCAAGCCCATATTTACAAAGCACTGCATACGGAGATAGTTCCAACCCACTCTATCAAAAGCCTTTTCGGCATCTAAAGATAAAAGTGTCATATTACCTCCATTCCCTCTTGCCCCATCCATGAGCAGCAATGCCTTTTTCAACATATCTGCCCCCTGCCTTCCTGCTATAAACCCCACCTGATCAGAATCAATCAGTCGGGGAATCAGACCCTCAAAGCTGGACGCCAACACCCTTGCGAAATCTTGGCATCTATGTTGAGAAGGGATATCTGTATGACTTACATGATCTGGGGTTCTTCCCTTCATTCAGGAACACTATTATCAGTGCCTGACAGAACGACCTAGGAGCCCTTCATGTTTCCACAATGTGGTTAAACAATTTGACCATTTGGGGAAACAATACTCCTGCAAACTGTTTATAAAACCCCACTGTGAACCCGTCCTCCCCAGGTGCCTTGCCCCCTTGCATCCTTTGGATAGCTGTCAATATTTTCTCTTGTGTAAATTGGACGTCCACCTCTGCCACCTCTTCGACCATCAGCTGAGGCAGAGGCATCCCCTCTAAGTACCCCCTTTTTTAAATAATGTTTTTATTGGTTTTTCACAAACATTAAACAATGCACCTCAACATGGTGCATAACAAACTTCAACCCCCCCCTGCTTCCATATTCAACAACCACAGTATATTAGTCCACTGCTGTCTCTCCTGTATCTTCATCGGTTGGATCGTCTGGGTCTAGTATTTTGGGGTCCGTGCTCATCAGGGATGCCACCAGATGCTGCCACTCTGGTAGTGTTGCCATTTCCTCTTCCCCCACCCTCTGCCAGCCGCCTCCCTCCATACCACTGTTTCTGCATCCGCCCACTTTAGGAGATCCCTTCACGAGGTCACTACATTGGGCCTTTCCCGCGCCTTCCATCCCATGGCAATCCTACGCTTAGTCAGGATGTAAGCTAGGTCTTTAAGCTTGCTCACATGCTTAAGTTTGCGTGGTCTAGGGAAGTCCCCCACCATACATGCCCTCTAAGTATCTCTTTTGCTCCCCCGCCATCCTAGCCTTCTCTTCCGCATAGAGGTCCTCATAGAACCTTGCAAACAGAGTCACTATGTCCGCCGGGGTGGTGTAATAGTTCCCTTGTCCATCTAAGACCCCCTCTACCGACCTCTCTGCCTTTTGCACCTGCAATCTCACCACCAACAAGGCATCCGCCTTTCCCCCCGCTCATAATATTTCTGGTGTAGAAAATGCAGTTCATGCACAGCCTTGTCCAGTTCCAGAGGCTTCAACTCCTCCAGCTTGCCCCTCATCACCCCTATCAATTCCCTCATCCCTGGGCCCTCCCGTTGCACCTTCTCTTCCAAGGCTGAAATTTCCGATTTGTTTGTTCTGCAAAAGACACCTCACCCTTTTCTTTCGGGAGCCTTCCCTGATTAGGCCCCCTTCTCCACGTCGCTTTCCCTGCCTCCCACACAGTGCAAGTATCCAACAACCCTGTATCGTTCACCTAAAAATAGCTGGAAATTGCCTAGCACATCTCCCTCTGGAACACCACATAACCCCACAGGGCGTTATTACATTCCCACAGGGAGTCCCGCACCCGCAAGCCCACCATTGAGAGGCCCATGCACACTAAATCGTTATCTGACCAGCTAACCGGGACCATGTCACAGGACGACAACCCAGGGATCAGAATGAATATTGATCTTGATATTTTATTTGGATCACGCTCGTACACAAGTGTTTCAGAGCGCAATGAGACAAGGCAGAGGAACAAGGGAGAACAAGAACTAAACAGCGATCTTACTAGGCCCATTGGCATTGAGAACGCGCAAGTGCATAGGAGAGGGAAAGGGGAAAGTGCATGGGAGGAGGGTAGACATGGAAAGTGCTGAGCAGAGTAATAGAAATAAATAATCATAAATAAATAAAAAATAGAATAAATAATAGAAAGCAACAAGCAGTGGTAGTGCAACCAGCAAGTGGCAAGTGCTAAGATTAAGGCAACAGACAGAGTGTGTCTGATAAGTGCATGAAAAGGGGGACTGTAGGGTTAACAGATACAGACCCCAGTGCAAGGGATTGCCAGGAGGCAGTGCAGGTGGGTGGCAGGGTGAGCAGGTACCGGTGCCCCGAAAGTCAGAGGGTAACCAGGTGCACGATGCAGAGACGGAACAGATCAGCAGGGGAGAGGAGGAGCAAAGGCAGAAGCAAAGAAGAAGGTCTTGAGGTGCTTCCGGAACCAGAGATCCTCAAGTTTCAGAGTGGCAGGGAGGCTGTACCAGAGGGAGGCCCCAATGACAGACATCTACCCCGAGCTTGTTTCTTTGACAAACGACTGGCCCTGAGGGAGTTGGAGGTGGAGGAGTGAAGAGCTCGGGAGGGAAAGTATTTACGGAGAGACAGCTGAAGGTATTTTGGACCCAGGCCCCAGAAAGCCTTGTGGACAATGCAAAGGGTCTTGAATTTAATCCTTGCAGCGACTGGGAGCCAGTGGAGAGATTTCAGGGCTGGAGAGATATGATCCCAGGGCTTGTGGCCAAAGACAAGTCTCGCAGTCCTGTTCTGGATAAGTTGCAAAGGGTGGACAGTAGATTTAGAAAGAGGCTGTTGCAATAATCCAACCTAGAGAGAACCAGGGCTCGAGAGACAGTAAGCTTCTGGGGGAAGGAGAGGAAAGGCAGAATACCTCTGAGGAGGTGCAGTAGGAAGTTTGACTTTTTAGAAACATCAGAGAAGGAAAGCGTGGAGACAAAGATGACCCTGAGGTTCTTAGCCTCGCAGGTGGGGTTGGGAGGAGGGCCAAGGGAGGCCAGAGAGTGACAGGAAAGGAGGGTGAAAGTGTGCCGATGATGAGGATCTCGGCCTTGCTGGCATTCAGGCAAAGATCATTGGCGGCACACCAATCCTGAATGGCAGACAGGCAATCGGAGAGGAGAGCAGAGGTGGATAAGTAGGCGCTAAAAGCAGCTCCTGGGTGTCGAACATTAACCACTGGCCAGGAGCTACCACTGGGGAACGTGGAGCTAGTACATAGTGTTCCTCAAATCAAAGTTCCACATAAAATGCAAACATATCATTTTGTCCATTGATAATGAACCCTTATGCTATAAATGTGGTCTAGATGTGTCCCAATGTCCATTTAAAAACACAGAGTTAAATTTGTTCAGCATCAGTTGTCCTGGGGTGCCAAAGATAGCTCCCGGTAGTGGTTGGTGTCAAGCTAACCAGGCTCTTTTAGGGTACCATCAAGAGCTAAATAGCTCCCAACTCCCCTCAATTGCGAACCCTGCACCCTGCTCAACCTTTACCTCTGGACACATAGGTAATTGATGTACTGATAGGTACTGTGTGGCTATGAGAAGAACATAAATCCCCTCACCCCTGGGTGGAAATGCCGCCACACAACCGACACGCCATGAGAGTCTAGGAAATCCTGCAATTTTCCCCTCCTTTTGACAATTCAGGTGTCCCCTCCTCCCTACTGCATGCCAGTCTGTTAGGGAGAATTCTCTATTTAGGCTGAATTTCCTAACCTAGTGAGTCCCCCAGCAGCTTTGCTGGATTTCTGGAGTTTGTTTTTTTCTCCTGCCAAGAGTGAGACTCTTTTCCTCACACTCTTGGACATGATTTAAGGGGTTCCTTTGACTGTTAATGTGTTTTATGGGCTATGGGGTCTTTTACTCCATAGGGTCTCATGTGTTTTTACTATGTGTGTTACAAAGCACCCTCTGTGCAGTGACACAGGGGTTGTCATAGTGACACCCCGCCATAGACTCCATACCCTGGGACTGACTACTGTCTCCCAGGGCATGTAAAGTCACCATTGGCTTTACTAGTCCCAAATTATGAACAGAAACCATTACAAACCATCATATTGTGGACGTACTGGTCGGGGCAATTCGATTGCCCCGGGGTCTGTTCTTCGAGGGGGCACATCTCCGTCCCCCCGATCGAGTTTTGGCTGGTGGCAGTGGATACTACTTTTTATATTCGACCGCGAATATATCTCTATGGGATTTTCCCATTGTTCGAGGCTACCAACTTTCATTATTTAATTCCTATAACCTCGAACATACCGCCGGGTTATTTATTTAATATTAATTCACCGGTTGGTATTTTTTGCCAGAACTCGATTCTAAAATGGCGTTTGTGTTCTCTTCTGTGACTCCAACCCAAGTCGAGCCCTTTGTTCCACTTTTTGGCGGGCTTCTCCACAGTAGCCTCCAAAAGTGGTGCCACTCTGTCTGGGTACCACAGAGGGTGTGGGAGGGGGTTTAGGCACCCTGGACTGAGTTGCCATGGCAACTCATGTCGCACTCTTATGTGATTGGCCCAAGTGGTGAGCTGGCCGGCTCACCACTTAGCATGTTTGATTGACAGCTAGGCTGAATGAATGGGGTTTTCTTGCATAAAAGCAGGCCTTTTGGGACTGGAACTTCAGAAGTCGCCACAGGACCTGAGAATCCGAAGAGGGAGAAGCTGAGCCGACCTGCAACGACGACACCACCGGTGGATCCCTGCTGAACTGTCTCACCACTTCCCGACGACAGAGGAGATCTTCTTGCCGGAGAGTCTCTTCCCCTTGAGCTGGTGGGGACAACCAGTTCGCTTTCCTTTTCGCCTACCAGGACGTCTAGTGGTCAAATTGCCCGCACCAAGCACCCCGGCAACCGGATAGCCACTTACCACTGAACCGCGAAAGAAAGGACCGCTCCTTTGAATTGAGAAACTCAGCGGCTGGTTTCTTCCCTGGCAGCACAACGACCTCCTGCTTTTTTCCCTGACGAGATCTTCTCTTCTGCCGGATGAAGCACCAGACGAAGCACCAACTCGCAACCGCTGCCAGGAACAACTGCCCCTGCTGGAGTGTTCTCACCATTTCAAGGTACTTTGTCCGCCTGGCCTCCCTTTCTATAGATTGCTACAGGGTGACAGTAAATCCTTAACCTTCTAGACTGGGCTGGCCTCTTGACCATCTAACTGGTCCCTTTCTTTTGGTCCAACTTCTTTCTAAACCTTTTCGAGACTTTTGTGCACCTTTCAATCGTGTGACCTTGGACCCATTTCGTTCTGATCCCCTTAAAGTGGATCCGGCTTTCTGAATTCTAAACTTCACGGTTTGATTCTGCCTTCCTCTCTCGCTGTGTTCTTTTGAAAGTGTTGGGATCTGTTTCAATTTATGCTCTGCCTTTCTCTCCCTTTTAAACCGAATCATTAGAGTACCATCTGCGTTAAGCGCTCACTGCTGTCTGAAAATAAGTGGTGTTTTACTTCAGACTTGTCTGAGATTCTTTTAAGGGAGTGTATATACTTTAGTGACTTTGTTTTTGAACTTGCTTGATATTAGTGCCAGTGTGTTTTCATAGATGTGTTTTTAAATAAATAACTACATATCTTTTACACCAAAGCTCTGGTCAGTGTTTGCGTGTTCTACTGTGTTTACATGCCCTATTGTGTATGCTCTATATACTGCCTAACTCTTCTTGAGAGAAGTCTGACTGCTCAGCCACAGCTACCAGGTAAATCTAGGTGGTGCAGACTGCTACCAATTCGGTTTACTGCCAACTCCTGTAGTCCTAAACTTTTTACAGTGGTCCCTAAGGGAACTGCACAGGTTTCTGCCTAACACAGTCCATCGCTGGATGGACCCACAGATTGAAATCTCCCCGCAACAGCAAGGCCCCCCAAGCCTCCCGTAGAAAACCGGGTAAGGTGTTCTTGAGAAAACCCATCTGCCCCTGGTTGGGACCGTATAGCATAGTAGTCTTCAAACCTTTTTGGCCTGGGCCTCTCCTGAGCAAAATTTGGGCAGGCATGACATTTCTTACTGGACATCTATGATAGATGTCAAGTAAAGATACCATCCCTGTCCCCTGGGCCCCACTGGCCTTAGCACAATCAACTTGATTATGCAATGCGCTGGGTTGCCAAGGAGGAAAGCATGGTATTTTTGACCAGACATCTATGATAGAAATTCAGTTAAAAATACCATCCATGTCCCCTGGGTTCCACAGCGACTCAGAAGAAGAGCTGATTTTGGCAGGAGGGTAGGGGGATTGTACACTCACTCATAACACAAGCATACACACATCCATACACATGTTTAAATTAAAAAAATTAACGTAAACGTACCTTCTGCATTGGCCTGCGTGTGGGTGCTGAAATGCCCGGCTCCAGGCTTCTCTGTCCGTATGTGCGAGGAGGCACAGGAGCTCCCCCTTGCACATACAGACATGCAGTGCCCCAGCCAGCATTTCCAATGAGCTATGCAATGCTGGCGAAGCAAACCGCCCCGCTTGCATGGCTCAGTGAGCATGTGCGGCTGGGGAACTGAACTGTTAAAGGGAAATAGTGTTTCCCTTTGAGAGTTCAGCCAGCCCAGGAGCACTCCCTAAGCTGGATAAAGCAGCGGAGGGAGTGCTCATTGTTTCACTGGGCTGGCTCCTTAGCTCCTCCATAATGGGTGAGGGGGCCACTGGGTTGGCGCCCCCTCACAATTATGGATGAGTCGCCAAGCTCGGACTGGCCTATAGGGCAATAGGGCAATGCATGTACTAAAAATGCAAAATGCTAGTGTGGGCCAGTCCAAATGGACCACCTTTTTGCCAATGTGGGCCAGTTTGAGTTACTACACTATGCAGTTAGTAATATCACAATTTACTTACATTTTAACTCAAAGCACCACCTTGGGTACTATTAAAACAGTCTGTGACTAAAGGAATTAATATCCATTTTCAACTGGGGGTCACTTTTTCATTGGTGCCTGAGACAGTTTAATGCTTCAGCCAGACCAAGTGTCCCGCCCATTTCTTCCAATCTTAAAAAAAGAATTGAAAAAAAAACCTTTTTTCTTCTTCTTTTTTTACATTTCATGCTGGGCTCTCACGGCCCCCCAGGGATGTGGATGCGGCCCCCTGCGAGGCGCATAGCACAGTTTGAATACCGCTGGTATAGCGTGTCGATCGTAATCACCGACCACAGATATCACCAGAGACCAACAGTGCCCTTCCCCTGGAAAATACATGGATCTATCTTTTGAAGTCTTTTATGAAGCAGAGTCCTGACCCCTCCCTTCTTCACTGCGCCAGAGGCCCAGAACACCTGCCCAAACTGATCAGAGGGACTAAGACGTTCCTCCCCGACTATCTTCCTCATTTTTTGGATCAATAGGATGTCCAATTGCAACCTGCAGAACTCCCTCGCAATAAGAGAGAACATGGTAGGTGCGTTCATACCCTTCACATTTAACATGCCCACCAGTAACTGGTCCACAAGCCCCCCTAGCCCCCAGTTCACCCCCTGAGTTTCTCTCACTTCCACTATAGCACTGGGTCCAACTCCCTCTGCCTGACCACAAGAACATAACCACATATCATGTGCCTCTTCTTCTACGCCAAAAGATGTACGTTCCCCCAACCTGGTTCCCTCCTTTCCCACCCTACCACAAATCCTCCAAAACAAGAGAAGCCATTTCCCATGACTTCATGAGCTACTGTCAACCTGTGTCCCCTTTTCCCACTCAAAATGTCCCACAGACTGTTTACCTAAATACTTAGACGAGGAGGAAACAACTGGGAGTTATGCACACTACCATTCATTCAAACTCCCCTAAACACCACTTTGGTACTGAGACGAGGAAGAGGGTCTTGGAGGAGTTCAGGTATAGCCAGGCATGTCCCTCTAATAGGTTTCATCAGGCTCGGGCAATCAGAGTTAAGGACTCACACATGCAGTCATTTGTCCAGTCCCAGGTGTATAGAAAGGGCAACCGCCCAACACAAGAGAAGAGACGACCTGGAGAGAAGGACGCTGTCTGGAGGAGTGAAGCAGGTGGGAGAGGAACAGGCTCAAGGGAAGCTGTGCAGAGCAGGAGTGCGGAAAAGACGCCAGGGCCAAGGCTGGCCTTGTAAGGGTCTGGGACCCTGTTGTCCTCCCTGTCTGAGGCCCACTGCAGGGGCTTGGGAGCACTGAAGCCTCTTGACCGTTACAGAGAGCGAGTGGTGCTCTCAGTAGCATCCGCTAAGGTAGAGCAGAGCTATGAGCAGAGCTATGTGCTACAACAGTCCAGGAGGGCAAACACTGCTCATTGTAGCTCCCGTGACTGGAAGGCGGAGGGCAGCAAAGCTGAGAAGTGAAGCCGGGAAACCCAAAGGAGCCAGACAACACCAGTGAGTAACAAGAATGGCACACTCATACTGGGGCGCTCTGCGGATTGGACACGAACATGTATGAATGCTGAACAAGTTGAGAACTGCTGTAAATATTGTGGCAGGCCAAAGCCAGTATATTTGAATACCGAACAAGCTGCGAGCTATTGAACTTGTTTTTGAAAGGTAAAACACAAACTATTCAATAGCGAAGTGACTGAAAAACAGTAATGAACTCTTATGAAGTAAATCGAAGCAAGGTGGTACTGATGGGAATTACCACGGAATGAGAGGTGTGAGACACAAATAGTGGAAAAGCCAGAAAGCTGGAAATTAAAACGTAAGCCACAAGTAGTGCCCAAGTTAGAAGATTGCTACGAAAGATAAGAGATGTGAAGTTGAACGCTGTCCAAGGTTAAAAGAATCCAAGGAACCACAGGTTAAGGGAGAAGAAACCTGTGTTGGCAATAGTCAAAGGAATACAGAAAGTATATTGAAATGCACAGGGGGACTTGTTGCGTAACCTGTAATGAGTGGACCGTGTGGTCCGACAACTACGCCTAGACCGAGAGACCCCTCCTTGGGAAAAGCCAAGGAAAGCAAATGTTAAGAGGTTTGTGTTTGGCCACAGTTGTTGAAGTGAATTGGAAGTGAAGAAGCAGAGAAATCAAAGTGAACTAATGGAAAACCTGGATGACCAAAGATTTGAACTGAGATTGTTTTCGAAAGCCAGAAGAGTGGAAGTCTTGGGGAAGGGAACCAGAAGACGTTGTGAAATGTGTTGAACTCTTGGGTAAGGAAACCCAGAGGTCTTTTTGGACGTTATGAACTTGGGGAATGGGATACAGAGTCTAAGCCAAGAGCTGGAAGAAGCTCAGAACCATATTTTTGAACAGTATTCATTTTGCTGCTGACATCCTTACACATTGTATACAGTTAGTTGTGAGGGCAAGTTTAGGCTTTGGACACAGACAAACTTTTTACTTGAACTTACTGGCGTAGACTATCCTTACTTTTCTTTAGGTAGGGAAATCCCACCTTAGTATAGGGCAGGTTAGGCCTTACTCTATCCTGACATATATGAGAAATAAAGCTTTTGATTTGAAAGGTGATTCTGTTGTCTTGTCTTATTTCATGATGCCTTCACAGTACCCAAACCCAGAATTGTCATGAAAAACCCACTTTAACAGGACTCCTTGCAAGAGAAAATGCTCTGCTCCTTCAAGTCCCCCTCACTTCACTTGTGACAGTGCGTTGAGCCTTCTGGTCTTCCTCCACTTAGGAACGCTGCTGTTCCAGGACCCTCTCCAGGCACTGCCCCTGTATCTCCCTCGTCCGTCCCCTGACCCCCCCTCTTTTATCTTCTCACTCTCTGTGAGGTGCCGCAATACCTGCTGGGCCGCTGACCCCATGGCCACTCTGTAATCTACTTCCTACACCTCAAACACTAAGGCAAAGGGGTATGTCCATTTATATCGGATACCGGTCTCCGCCAGTCAAGCGGTCAAGGGGTGACAATCCCTCTGTCTGGAGAGGGTCAGATATGAGAGGTCTTGGTAGATGTGCACCGAGTCCCCTTCAAAGTGGATGGTCCACTGCCGTTTTTGCTCTCTCCAGCACTGCTGCCTTCTCCACATAGCGTAGGAACTTCACCATGACAGACCTCGCACCATAACCCCTCTATGGGCTCTCTCCAACTCTACCTCCTTTCCTCCTTTGTCAAGGAACAAGGCATTAACAATGGCCTGGCATTAACAATGGCCTTCACCTTCCTCTGCACATCTGCCAGGGACTCTCCTTTCTGTTCCTTCAACCCAAATATACAAAGGTTGTTCCTTCGCTCCTGTTCTCTAAGTCATCCAGTTTGAGTTGCACCTCCTTTTCCCTGGACACCAGATCTGTCCTTCTCGCCTTAATTTCATTTCAAACAAGTGTGCGTTCAGGGGGTTATTTTCCATCCCTTCCACCTTATTTTCCAACACCTCCACCCGACCCCGCAGATCAGTGATCGAGACCTGAATGTCACCCGTCAGTGCCTTGATTTCCTGCAGTATGTCCCTGACGTTGTCCTTTGTGGATAGGATAGGGTCGTCCGCCATCCGGGACTGCTGCGCAGGTTCCACGTTCCCCTGCTTTCCCGCCATGTCTCCGACCATCCTAAACTGTTGCAGGGACCGAATCCCCACCGACTGAATCTGCTCCATGGTGACCAATGCTTCGCCAGCACCTTTGTGTCACCACCAGACTTTCAACAACAATCCAGTAGTGTGCCCTGCCAGGGAGCAGACCATCCTCCTCTGCTGTCCCTACTGCTAGGCTGACATACACCTACAGGACCAGGCTCACCTTTGGGCTACCAAAGGCCCCACCATGGAACACAAGGAAGGCTACCCCTCCTTACACATACCCTTGCCTTCTCAGTAGAATCCTTGAATTCTTCAGTGCTTGCCCCCTACTCCATGGATAGCCTGCTGGAAAAATAGCCACACAGCACCAGCCACCAGATACCTTGAATGCACTTTCACCCCCAGGACTGGAACGGGCCTTACTTCCTTCGATGCATCGCTTGCCCCATGTCAGGAGGGACTCTAAAAGCACAGCCGTGTCCTCCCTGCTGCGCATGGGCCTGCCATCACTGTTTGGAGCGCACTCCTGTGCACTGCCCTGGTGTTGGTCTGTCATAGGGACAGTGTCCCTGTTCTTCTGCACCAAGTTGCTGCGCAGCACCAGTGTTGACTGCAAGGAAGGGGGGCCTCCCAGAGCCTCCTGCAGCCACTCACTGCACACCTTTGCGAGGGGCCGGAACTGCTGCGCAATCACAGACGGCCTGCCGTGGCCCTCGCAAGCCTAGCAGGTGCCCCCCACTCACTGCGGCAAGGATCCACCCTTACTGGGACTGCGGGTCCTGCCGCAATTCCACCCTAGGCCCCGGCCCTTCAGTGCGGGAGGCGTCACCACAACACCAGGCCTTAGCTCATCACGGGAGTTTCCCAGGACATATACAGCACTCAGGACTTGGGATCCATCTGTCACCTATGGACTGCACAGGCATTCACACCGCCTCTATCCACCGGACTCCGGGTCAGGTATAGGAGTTCTCACTACATTAGAGTGGGAGAGAGCAGAACTCCTTCAGTACGTGGCCCTCATGGTGTACGTTCCCTGGTGATATCCCGCTATCGATTTTTAAGCGCTCGCCAGAACAGGGGTCGTATTTTAAGATTCTTATTGTGATCCAATTTCTGAAGGGATTAACTAATATTTTCCCTCATGTTGTCTTCATTGTTCACAGCTGGGATCTGAACTTTGTACTCAAATTTCTCATTGGTGCTCCATTTGGACCCTCTTCATTCATGTCCATTAAGTATGCTATCCCTCAAGACTATTAACAGTCATTAGTACCCGGCACGCGCTGCACACTGGGAATACAACATGTGGCTTGGCTCTTTTCTGAGCCATACCACACGGTATTCTCGTGTACGCCGTGCATGCCGGGTACTCTGTTCCCGGCGAGGGGTGTAGCAGCCCCTTTGCCAATGAGGAGGCTCGAAACGGGGCAATCCCCGCTCCGAGCCTCCCCTTGGCTGGAGGCTGCCTGCGTCCCCTGCCGGGGACTTGGGTATTTTTTTTTTCCTCCATCCCCCTCCCCCGCAAACTATCCCAACCCCACTTACCTTCTTTTTTCTTCTTTTCTTGGAGCGAACACTCTGTAAAACTTCTGTTCCCAGCGCATCCGCTCCCGATGGCCGCCATGGAAAGGGAAAACGGACTACGTTTTCCCTTTCCCGGCGGCCACAACTTTTTTTTGTTTTTCTGTTTCGAAAACGCGGTAGTGTTTCAAAACAGAAAAAAATGCCATTAGTACCCCAGTCTAATGGGGCCGGGGTACTAATGGCTATAAGACCCTCAGCGGCGGGCCAATACCGCCCTAGGTAATGCCACCCGGGGCTTTGTTAAGGCCTTCGCTACGCTCGGGCCTGTAACTACGGCCCCAGGGGCATTACCTGGGGCAGTATTGGCCCGCCGCCTTGGGTTTTATTGCCACATTACCTTGGCTCAGAGAGTTAGTGAGTTACTTGTAATCCTCCTTTTACCACCTTTTACAAGGAGAATGTTGTGTTGAGAGTCTGCCCTGTGTTTCTTCCGAAGATAGTTTGAGAATTTCATCTAGCGCAAAAGATTGTGCTTCCTAACTTTTATCCACTACTGCACCCCTCCAAAGAGGAGGAGAGGCTTCAGCCTCTTGATCCTAAGAGGGCCTTGAGCTTCTACATCAACGGAATGGCGAAACTTAGACAAGATGACCAACTGTTTGTGGATATGCTGGTCACAAGTTGGGTTTAGCTGTAACCAAGCAAACCTTATCCCGCTGGATTATCCTTTGCATTTCTGAATTCTACAATTTAGCGGGTAAAGACATTACTGTGGTTTTACGAGTGCACTCGACCAGAGGTGTGGCTACTTCATCAGCTCTGCAAAGAGGGGTTCCAGTGCAGGACATTTGTAGTGCTGCTACTTGGTCCTCTCTTCATACCTTCACAAAGCATTACTGCCTGGACTCTGCATCAGTAGTATACAAAAGGGGGAGCTGACCTACCCACATGGATTGTTTCACACACTGCTCTAATTTCCGCGTGATAATTTTCTGCATGTGAGGCTCATATAAAGTTTACCTCCAAAGGCAGTAAATGCAGAACCCAAAACTGCTCTGGATATATCAATAAGTCTATATCTCCGGCTGACCCATTTGTAGGCAATGACATCAATCTGGAGTGGGCGAGCAAGAACACTGGTTGTCTACGGTTTAGACTTAGTAGCCATTTTTAATTGACTTTTTTTTAACAAAATGAACATTTCTTAAAAACGAGTGAAACAATTTCAATTTCAATTTCAGCTGGTCATCAATAGGTGGTGTACATATTGAAATGCAGACTGGTGTGCATATATATAAATTCATACAAGCATTAAATGAGAAAAATACGACATACATAATGAACAGAGGTATTTGCAAACAGAGTTCATATACAAAGTGACCACGCACCTAGAACATCAACATTAGTTCTGTGAACATGGAAATTCAGGCAGACTAGTTCTGCCACGGCCGTGTGTGGTGAAAAAAGACAAATGATTTGACCACCCACAGGAGTCTAGCCACTTGAGAGCTGGTGTAGAAGACAAGTACTTAGTTAAAAAGCCTGAGAATAAGCTGCTTCTAGTATTGAACCATTTGAAAAGGAGATGAAATAATTCCCTAGTAGACTCATGAGTCAGTTAAAAAATGCTGTGGGTGTGTAGAGACCAGTCCTAGGTCAATGTCGGTTGATGTATTCCTGATGATTTTGAGGTGGGCCGCAATGAAATTACCTGTCCAATGACGTTTCGGCGAGCAGTGAAGGTTACCTTCATCTGGACCTACGGATGTTGCTCTACAAGGAAAGAGAGAGCGTATGGTAAATACGGATACGGTGGATGGAAGACGTGAGGAGAAATGAAACACGCCTACACCTGGTCTACAAGTATATCGGTAACTGAATTGAGGTAAACAAGGGGGGAAGGGGTCCATATATACAATAACTAAAATGCATTTAGAGGCAAATAGATGCCAAAGCTGGCCGCACCCACCTTGAGAGAGAGTGCTACTGTTGTCACTGAAGCGAGTGGGCCCCTTGCGTGGGGATCGAGTGTAGTGCAATTGCACAATAGGGAGCTTGTGCAATGTTCACAGGGTCAGAGTTTGTCAATTGAGGGATGGCCTGGAGAGTGAGACAAGAAGAAGACAACACAGAGCCTGAGTGCCTTGGAGGAACCCGAATACCTGCAGGCTTCACAGCTAATGGAACAGTGAAGTAGGAATCAGGCTGGGGGCCATACTATGGTATGGCCCATAACTTACTTTAAGTCATCAATAGCACATAGGGCAATCATTCTCTGTATGGCAGAGGAATCCGTGGAAAGTGAAAATCATTCCTGGTAAGGCGCCAATGGTGTACAGGAGCCTCTGTAAAGGAAAGATGGCAACAAATTGGTGAAAATGCCCCATTGTGTGAAGCCTCCAAAGTAAATGTTCAAGAAGCGAATATAGGCGCAGAAATAAGCGTGCGCTTGGCGTCTGAAAAAAAGGGGAGTGCACTAGTCATCTGGGAGGAAGGTAGGAAGTGCGCTAGGGCTAATTATGTGGGTAATAGATAAGTATACTGGCTGCCCATAGCCCAAGAATAGCATAGCACGCTCACCAGCCTTCGGTATGCACAACGAGTAGTGCAGACTATAGAAAGGAGACTTGTCAACAACGGGTCAGTCCGCGTCCCGAGCTGTGTCTAGTTGCTTGGGAGACCGGCCCGATGTATGTATGGTAAACTATCTAGAGCGCATCAAGAAGGAAGATGAGTTTTTGAATACCTCAGAGGGACGAATTCCAGCTTTCTATGCATTACCCAAAATGCATAAGGATGCACAAAACCCCCCAGGAAGACCCATTGTCTCAGGGTGTGGCTCCATCCTCGAACCACTGTGCAAATGTGTAGACTTTATCTTGAAACCTCCAAGTCAGAAGACACAGACCTACTTGAGTGTCACTATGGCGACAATTGAATGTTTTGAAGGCTTACTACACAACCCTGCCACCAGCCGGATTGCCACAATTGACATCAAATCGCTATACACTAGCATTCTGCAAACCTAGCCAATAGAATGCATATGGGCCCATCTCACCCATCACATGATACAAAGGAGGGTTCCGATGAACTTCATTATTGAATTATTGGATCTAGCACTGACAAAAAACTTCTTCTCCTTCAATGAATGCTTCTACTTACAGATCAGCGGAACTGCGATGGGGGCAGCTTTTGCCCCAAGCCTAGCCATCATCTTTATGGCAGAGTGTGAAAGAACCTTCGTTTTGGACGTAGACAATCCATTCCTCAGCAACATTAGCATCTGGAAAAGATACATCGACGATATGATTTTTATCTGGAAAGGTGACTTGGACTCACTACTCAACCTCCAAAATTGGCTCAACTCATGCCATCCGTCAATATCTTTTTCTCTTGAATCAGATCCCTCCACTGTTAATTTTCTTGATCTACGGATCACAGAGAAAGATAACCTACTGGTGTGCTCACTTTTCAAGAAAGGCACAGATAGAATCTCGTTGCTCCGTTACACGAGTTCACACCCATGCAATCTGAGGGACAATCTACCATACGGGCAATTCCTCCGTATAGGTAGAAATTGACGGGGAAGAACGATTTCCGCCACCAAGGATCTGAACTTAAGGGACGACTATTGGATTGAGGATATCCCAAGAAACTAGTCCAGAACTACAAGAGGGCTTTGAACACTCCTCGTGAGGTTCTAGTATATCCCAAACCCAGGACGGAAGAAGGAAATAAAATAACCTGTGTTACCACATTCTGCCAAGCCACCACGCAGATAAAACAGGTCATTAAGAAATGTTGGCCTTTGGTGCAACTGAAAATGGAGAACAAACCATATCCACGCATGGCTCCCAAACGTTCTAAAAACCTTAAAGAACATTTTACCACTGCCAGATTCACAAACACCACTTCACGTACCACCCTATGGAATCTGCGTAATCTGACTGGACACCACCCTTGTGGCAACTGTTCTGTATGCAGGTTCAACATGAAACTTAAGAACGTTGACATTCTGGGTAAAGAATGGACTATTCGCCATTTCTCTAATTGCAAAAGTCAGAATGTGATATACATCATTGAATGCCCATGTGGCCTCTAATACGTGGGCCAGACCAGTAGACCAGTACACAAAAGGATAGTGGAACATCGCTCACGGATTAGATGTAGAAATCAAACAGCCCTATAGTCAGATATTTTGTGGAATATCAACATAACCATAATGATCTGAAATGGTGGGTGGCGGACATGGTACAGGGGAACACCAACACTGCAAAAACACTTAATCACAAGGAAGCGTGGTGGGTTTTTAAGCTGGATACTGTCAAACATGGACTCAATGAGATGAATGTTACCAATTTCAGGTTCTAAAGTTCTGATATGACTGATTATTAGCACCTGTTTAACCCTGCATGGGCCTGACTATACACACATACAGAGTTGCCCTCTGACAAGAGTACTGCACTTTTGGGACCTTCATCCATGGTGTGTAATTCTAGGTGGTTACATGCACCTTTATCTGTCCATATTTGCCTGTTTACTCATCCACTCATTTATTCATTATGATTTCTGATTCACTACATGAGAGGGTCCCTCTCCCCCTGTTAACCAGCAACATTATAACATCCGAGGCCATCTCTGCATATCTTTTCTGACCTCCACCCCTTCCCCTGTGTTATAGGGGCCATCCCACAGGAGGCTGTAGGAGATTACGGGGAACCATTCTTTATTACTGCACCCTGCACCCTGCATGCATTTTCTTGCTGCATTCTACGTCTTGCCTTAACTGGATATAGCGCCTTTTTTCAGTTAGGGGCCGCTGGCTTCGTGCCACGGACCCGTGTAGCGCTGCAGCGCAAACGCGAAGGATACCACAGCTGCGGCCCGCCTTCGCGCGTGCGCCGTCACATACTCTTCACAAGATCCTGATAATATCTCCCTAGGCCGCATGCGCACTATCTCTTGTGGCAGCGGCTCGACATTGCGTCCGCGTCGCCTACTATGGCTTGGACTGGCAGCTTACATACGCTCTAGATCGTTTACCATACATACATCGGGCCGGTCTCCCAAGCAACCAGACACAGTGTTAGGGAGAATTCTCTGTTAAGGCTAATTTCCCAAACCTAGTGAGTCCCCCAGCAGCTTTGCTGGATTTTTGGGGTTTATTTTTTTTCTCCTGCTAAGAGTGAGACTCTTTTTCTCCCAATCTTAGACATGATTTGAGATATCCTTTGATTTTGTAATGTGTTTTATGGGCTATGGGGTCTTTTACTCCATAGGGTTTCATGTGTTTTTGGTAAGTGTGTTGCACAGCACCCTCAGTGCAGTAACACAGGGGTGTCATAGTGACCCCCAAACATAGACTCCATACCCTGGGACTGAATAGTGTCTCCCAGGGCATGTAAAGTCCCCATTGACTTTACTAGTCTTAAATTGTGAACAGAACCAGTACAAACCATCATATTGTGGAAGCACTGGTAGGTGCAATTAGATTGCCCCTGGGTCTGTTTTACGAGGGGGCACTGTGCAGTACCCCCTCGTCGAGTTTCTGGCTGGTGGCAGTGGTTACCACGCAAAATATTCGACCGGAATATTTCCTATGGGATTTTCCCATTCATTTTAAACGCACCACTTTTTTGGTGCAATGTTAAAGATACCGCCCGGTTATTTATTTAGTATTTATTTCCCGGTTGGGTCTTTTTGCCAGGACTCGGTTTTAAAATGGCATTTGCGTTCGCCTCTGTAACTCCAAACCAAGTCGAGCCCTTTGTTCCACTTTTTGGCGGGCTTCTACACAGAAGCCTCCAAAAGTGGTGCCACTCTGTCTGGGTCTACAGGATGTGTGGCACCCTGGACTGAGTTGCCTTGGCCCAGTGGTTAGCATGTTTGAGTGACAGCTAGGACTGATGAATGGGGGTTTTCTGCATAAATGCAGGGCTTTGGGGACTGGAACTGGAGGAGTCGCCACAGGACCAAAGAATCCGAAGAGGGAGAAGCTGAGCCGACCTGCAATGACGACACCACCGGTGGAGCCCTGCTGAACCGCCTCACCACTTCCCTACGACAGAGAAGATCTTCATCCTGGAGAGTCTTCTTCCTCTGAACTAGTGGGGATAACCAGCTCGCCCTCTTTTCGCCTTCCTGGATTGTCTCGTGGTCTAATCGCCCGTCCCAAGCACCCCGGCGGCCGGATAGCCACGCTTCACCACTACCACGAATTAAAGGGTAGTACTTTTTAACCGGGAAACTCCGCGGCTGGTTTCTTCCCTGGCAGTGCAACGACCTCCAGCTTTTCCTCCATGTCGAGATCTTCTCTTCCCCTGGATGAAGCACCGACTTGCACCCGCTGCCAGGAACAACTGCCCCCGCTGGAGCTTTCTCACCATTTCAGGTACTGTGTCCCATCCCGGTCTCCCTTGCAACAGACTGTTCCAGGTGTCCGTAAATCCTTGACTTTCTATCCTGGTGTGACCTGGGACCTGTTAACTAACTTTCTCTGAACTGATCCAACTCTTTTCGAACTTTCTGCAAATACTTAAAGTATAATTCAACTGTGTGATCTTGAACACATTCCACCTTGCTCTCTCCAAGAGTGGGCCTGGCCTATGAACTTTCTGGCTCTAACAGTAGATTCTGCCTTTTCTGACTTGCTGTGGTTCTTTTTAAAGTGTTGGTATTGTGTACTTTCCTAATTCTGCCTTTTCCCTCCTTTTTTAACTAACTTATTGGAGTGCCAGTGTTTGACATTGCTTGCCCTATTAGTGTTAGTGTATTTTACAAGTGTGTTTTTAAATAAATAATTATATACTTTTATACCCAAGCTCTGGTCAGTGTTTGCTTGTGCTACTGTATCCTTGTACCTATTTTGTATACTCTATATACTGTCTTCTCTTCAGCCACAGCTACCAGGTAAATCTGGGTGGTACCTGTAGTCCTAAGCCTTTTGCAGTGGTCCCTAAGGGAATTGCACAGGTTTCTGCCTAACACACAGCTCGGGACGCGGAATGACCCATTGTGGACACGTCTCCTTTCTATCATCTGCACTACTCATTGTGCATACCGAAGGCTGGTGAGCGTTCTACGCTATTCTTGGGTTATGGGCAGCCAGTATCCTCATCTATTACCAGCATAATTAGCCCTAGCGCACTTCCTACCTTCCTCCCAGATGACTAGTGCACTCCCCTTTTTTTCAGACGCCAAGCGCATGCTTATTTGTGCGCCTATATTCGCTTCTTGAACATTTACTTTGGAGGCTTCACACAATGGGGCATTTTCACCAATTTGTTGCCATCTTTCCCTTACAGAGGCTCCTGTACACCATTGGCGCCTTGCCAGGAATGATTTTCACTTTCCCTGGGATTCCTCTGCCACACAGAGAATATCACCCTATGTTCTACCGATGGCTTAAAGTAAGTGATGGGCCATACTATATGATTCCCCCAGCCCGATTCCTACTTCACTGTTCCATTAGCTGTGGAGCCTGCAGGTATTCGGGTTTCTCCAAGGCACTTAGGCTCTGCGTTGTCTTCTTCTTGTCCTACTCTCCAGGCCATCCCTCAATTGACAAACTCCGACCATTTTTGGAATCTCCCTACAGTGCAATTGCACTACACTCGACCCCCACGCAAGGGGCCCACTCTCTTCAGTGACAACAGTAGCACTCTCTCTCAAGTTGGGTGCGGCCAGCTTTGGCATCTAATTGCTTCTAAATGCATTTTAGTTATTGTATATATGGACCCCCTGCCCCCTTCTTTACCACAATTGAGTTACCAATCTACTTGCAGGCCAAGTGTAGGCGTGTTTCATTTCTCCTCACTTCTTCCATCCACCGTATTTACCATACGCTCTCTCTTTCCTTGTAGAGCGACATCCGTAGGTCCAGATGAAGGCAGCCTTCACTGCTCGCCGAAACGTCATTGGACACGTAATTACATTGCGGCCCACCTCAAAATCATCAGGAATACAGCTACCGACGTTGACCTAGGACTGGTCTCTACACACCCACAGCTTTTGTTAACTGACCCCTGAGTCTAGTAGGGAATTATTTCATCTCCTTTTGAAGTGGTTCAATACTAGAAGCAGCTTATTCTGAGGCTTTTTAACTAAGTACTTCTCTCCTACACCAGCTCTCAAGTGGCTAGACTCCTGTGGGTGGTCAAATCATTTGTCTTTTTTCACCACACACGGCCGTGGCAGAACTAGTCTGCCTGAATTTCCATGTTCACAGAACTAATGTTGATCTTATAGGTGCGTGGTCACTTTGTATTTTTAGATATGTGGATTTATAATGAACTCTGTTCGCAAAAACCTCCGTTCATTATGTATGTGGTATTTTTCTCATTTAATCCTTTTATGAATTTATATATATGCACACCATCTGTTGGTAAAAGTCTGCAATTCAATATGTACACCATCTATTGGTGACCAGCTGAAATAGAAATTGAAATTGTTTCACTCGTTTTTAAGAAATGTTTATTTTGTTAAAAAAAAATGTTCAATTAAAAATGGCTACTAAGTCTAAACAGTAGTCAACCAGTGTTATTGCTTGCCCGCTCCAGATTGGTGTCATTGCCTATAAATGGGTCAGCCGGAGATATAGGGCCTCATTACACGGTAGGCGGTAAGGGTTTACTGGTACAGGTAAACCCTTACCGCCTTACTACGAGGTCCCTTTGCGGGTTGGGGAATTTAACGCCTGCTTTTTGCAGGCGTTAAAAACCAATCCGCAAAGGGACCAGGGTGCTAATTACGGTACCGCAATTTGCGGTACCGTAATTAGCGCCTTCCCCATTCCCATAGAGCCCTATGGGGAAAAAATGGGAATGGGGAAGGGCAATGGGGGAAGGGGGAATTACCGCCCCACCAACCTTGGAATAGGGCGGTAATTCCCCTTTCCACCAAGGCGGTGCCAGTATTGTACCGGCATGGACCAAGGTGCTAATAGCACCTTGGTCCACTGCCATCCGTGTAATGAGGCCCACAGACTTATTGATATATCCCAGAGCAGTGTTTGGGTTCTACATTTACTGCCTTTGGAGGTAAACTTTATATGAGTCTCATCTGCAGAAAATGATCACACGGAAATTAGCAGTGTGTGAAACAACCCATGTAAGTAGGTCAGCTCCCCCTTTTGTATACTAGTCTTTGATGCCCTTTTTTGACCTTCCCACTGTATAGGGCTTGCACTTTTGTTTACCTGGACTCTGCATCAGGTCAGGAGGCGAGGTTTGGGAAGGCCGTTTTGCACAGCATTAATGATAAATGCATTCTCTGTTCCCACCTCCTACATCATACTGCTATGAGATGAGGACTACGTGGGAGGAAACGATCCATTCGAAGAACAAATTACTTGCCCCTGGTAATGTTCTTTCATTTGGATGTTCCTCCCACGTATTCCTCATTGCCCCTCCCATCCTACCCCTCTGCCTCCGGGAGAATTTCCGTGTATTACACCTTCCTCTCTGCCAATGTCTGTGAGCCATATGACCTTACGAACGTCTGTGCTTGTGAGAGGGGAAAAACTAAAATCAACCAACGGGTGCAGTGTGTGCTATATATACAGTCAGTGACGTCATGGTCAAGAGCGGATGGAGGCCGTCGAGGGGCATCAAGTTGATCATGCCCTCTGCTGAGAAAGAAGTTTCCGAAGTAGCTGCCGCTGGATGGAATATATCAAAGATGAGGAATACGTGGGACAGAACAATACAGTTACAAGAGAGTATCAAGTCTGCAAGTGAGTGAAATTCTCACATGAGAAAGCCCTTGCAGGGGAGTGCACCAGGCAAATTAAAGGTGCGAGAACATACACATGAGAAAAGCCCAGGCAGGAACATATGCCAGCCATATTAAAGGCACAGTAACACACCTATATACTCTATACAATGATTACCGGAACATTACTCACTGCACGTTCTCTCCCGTTGCCTGCGTCAGGTGATCCAGCACGCCATCCAGTGGTCGAAGTGAGCAGGAGCGGTCGGGAGTGGTGCTCCTGTACTTTTTTAAATTACCTTTTAAAGCTCCTTTACTTTTCTTTTAAAAAGAAACCGTTCCAGAATGGTTTCTTTTTATAATAAAAGTTTAGGAAGAAGTTGAAATCTGCACTTTCAGTGACTGTACTTCATGTTCTCTTAAACAGCAGACACATGTGTTTGGGAGGGTTGTATTGTGTGAGGGAGGGAACCTGGTGATGGGGTTTGTGGGGACTTGGTGCAGGCCAGTAGGGAACATAGCTCCACTACTTCTTTTTGTACACTTCGACCACTGACGCCATCCGTGCATTATCATTGGCAAGGAGAGGTATTTGTCTTGTCTCGTTTCACTAATGTGATCACATCGATTAGCCATGACTTTCTGAACTACAATACGTCTCGTCTCTCTTACCTGTCCCACTACTGTCTTCTATATATTTTGTGCATTTGTCCTGCAGCCTTGTGCTGTATATGCACTTGAACTTGCCTGTTCTGTTAGCATTCATGCATTTGTCTAGCACCTCACCTATTATTAGAGAGGACTGGACACTCAGCATTTTCTCTGTCAGCATTTATGCATTTGTCTGTCACTTTACCTATTACTAGCGAGGACTACAGCTATGACCCTTATAAACAATAGGTTAAATATGGGAAGCTTGCTCGCTTTAATTATAGGAACATAGCATTCACTTTGAAAGTCTCTCGTATAGGAAAACTTTATTAAAAATGTATTATAAACACATAAAATAACAAAGATTTTTTCTATGCGCCTACCTTTTTATTGGTGTCCTATTAAATTGGATTGTTTTTAGCATCACCAGATGTTTGTGCAAACCATAGGACGAATATTTGGTTAATTTTTATGGAATTGTGTGCAATATATTAATAAAATATGGATTAGATATGAATTTTCTTGACCGAGTTTACTCTCTTCTCGACCAATAAGTCTTTTTGTCTATACTATACATTTCTTGTGGTGTTCTGTGAGACAATTTCCCCTTGCTCTTTGATCTTGAACTTGCCTGAAACATTCTGGATTTGACATGCAGTCTTCAGCTCTATACTACATGTCTACAGCCTGTACTGTATTCTGTACCTCAACTTGTCTGTAACCTACCTGACTGACTTTACCCAATGTAACTTGCGCCTAGATGCCCTTGGACTTTGTGCGCTGCTATAAATGCAAAAATAAATAAAACATCAAGGGGTAAGTAATTTTTTCTTCTTACCTATTTCCATCCGAAACCTCCTCTTTACTATTCACAGACTAAGATCTCGCGACACCCTCGCAAGGTCACTGTACGCTACCTCTCAGACAATGGTCAGGCGCTGTAAGACCACTACGACAGTGACTGGTGCAGTACAAATATTCAGTAACCTAATATAACCATCAAACATGACATCAGTAGGAGTGAATTCTCTGTAATCGTTTTTTCTTTTTTTTACGACCATCTATGTCTAACCGTTTCAGGAAAAAAACACAGGAAAAATAATAGATTGAAAAATGTGTTAATTCAAAACGGTGAGTAAAATCGAAGAAAACAGATTTAAGTTAGTGTTATTTTTTCAATTAAAAAACAGCATATTAATGAAGTGAAAAGGACAATTTCAAAGGTCATACATAATTCACAGTATTAAACATTCGGCAAGTGGATGAATTGTAATTCGCCATGAGTTCACAGTGTAAGGGCATAGTTTTATTTAGCTGGGTATTGACGAAAGGGGGCAGTGTAAAAGAAGAGCACATGGTCACTTTAAAAAGGTGCGATTATAGAGGGAAAGGCCAGTTAGGGATTTTTTACATAAGAGGAATATTTTGGTGGGTACAGGATTCCTCCTTTTGTTAATAAAACTATATTTATTAATGTACAGGTGTTTAAGGATGAGCTTGAGGGGTGCCGTGGTTATGGTGGGTTGTCTCCCCTCCGCCAACCCATGTTTTAACATTTCAGATTTCAAAGGATATATTTGTTTTAAACTTAGTACAATACTTTGCACACACAACACACATTCCTGTTTTGATATACACATCATGGGTCTAAATGTATTATTTCGACTTTCTTCATTTTTTCAAGTTCGTTATTACTGTTTTCATTTCTTGTAATCTAAGGTGTGTTATTTGTACCTCGTATTACTTCTTTGCTTTTACACTCGGTTATTTTACTCGGGTTATTAAAATATAAAAAAACGGCTAACATGGCCTCTGAGACCCCAAATATGTTAGTTATTAAAGAATGATGAGTGTATTTTATTTTAAAAAATTATTCTCTTCATTTTTTTCTCAGGTGAACATCCGCTCTTCTACCATTAGGGAGGATCTTTAATGCCTACCTGCCTACAGAAACATCTTCAAACGTGTAAGGGGTGGCCTTCCTGTCTTCTGTGCTTCAGGAGAAACGTGCCTTCTGGATGGATCCTTGTGACTCTTAAGAATTTAACTGCATTCGTTCTTATCAGGAAGAGGACCTTCATCCTGTTCTGCTTTTCTGCCCTCACTACTGGTGGATGAAAACACCTTCTTTAAGAGAGCGAGCATCCCTACCTACCCCTATAAGGGAAAATATTTGCTGCTTTCCCACCCTCCCTGACATAAACAGACTTTCCAGTCACCAAGAAACAACTATTTACTCTTACAACTAAAAATCGAATACCTTCCTTTCTAAGAAAGACCCTTCCTGCCCACAAGAACGTCCATGTCTTCCTACCACTAAGGAGGATCACATATGTCTTCCAACAACTGATCAAGAACTGCCTACATTCCCTCGAAGAAAAAAAAAAATCTTCCTACTGCCATTTCATTAAGGAAAACCCGTCTTATCTTCATACCCTGAAAAAGAAACCTTTTACAGCTGCAGGAAGAACTGCTTTGCTATTCTGCAGCCAAGGAAGTACCTTCCTGCCACTCCTTCCATGAGAAGGGGCGAACTTGGCATTTGTTTCCATTAAAACAAAAGAGGACATTCTTGCCCTCCACACCTGACTGAAAAGCCTTATCAGAGTTTATTGGTGGCCTCATGATGGAGAAACCCATGTGTCTGGTTGAGGTTACACCTTCAGGTGGTCTGCTTCTAAACACTGAGGGTCTGCACATTCTCTGCACACTGGAGGATGCTGTGGAGGTGGTGGCCATGTTTGGACCCAAAAACACAGGCAAATCTTTCCTTCTAAACCAGGTCCCCGGAATGGCTAACGGTAAGTGTCTTCTGTCCAAAAGTCTCAGTTTTGTGGTGAGTGAAATCTATGGCATACATGGTCACAGTGCATAGTGCATGGGACCAGTTAGTGCTCACTGCATGGGCAGAGAGGAACGGTGCATTCTGCATAGTGTAATGAGACCCCTAATGTATACATCCTAGAGTAATATCCCGGTACACGGCATAGGGGCAACATTACTCAGTTTATATCACCTAGGGTAATAAGATAAAGAGGGCGCACTGCATACTTTTGTGAGAGATGAGTACAGATTGTTTAGGTTATCATGTAAAGTTGGTGTCTACAGCATTTGCAAAGAAACACTCAGTTCTCATTGTCAGCAGTAATAGGTGTTACAGTGTACCATACCTGTGACAGCGAGAGTACAGTACATAGATAATGAGACTTTGCATGTCATGAATTTCCATGACCCAATGTACAGTCATGATTTCTCACATGCTGTAATATCAGGAAGATTGGGTGAGGTCTGAAATGTTCAATTGTTAGGCCTAATTGGAGGTATAGGGATAGGAGACAAATACGACACCGGAAGATAGTGGCACAAGGCTGAGAGATCACACATGGGTGTACAGGGCCGTACAGAGGTGATTTTGCATCTGCACTAGTTTAATTATTTTTAGAAGGCTCTCCCCCTCTCAACGCTCTGCATTATCTCGATCAGGTATCAAAAGCCCAAGGCACACGCATACCAAGGATGTCTTTGCCTAAAAAAATCAGGACTTGTGAATGCTAGTTGCAGTTTGGGATGCCGATCCCAGACCATGGGGTTACCAATGGCAGTCATTTCTCGAAAGCTCTGGCCACAACAATGTCAGGAATGTCCTAGTCTGCACACCATGAACCAGGGAAAATTAGGGCTTGCTTCGTCTGACCTCTGTAAGGCATCTGTATACTAGAGTTCACTGCACACACACAGCAAATGTATATGTGGCCAGCGATTGCCAGCACACAGTGTGGCAGGGCTATACTAGGATCAGTTAGGACTCCTACAACATGTACTGTTCTTTGGATGAGAGGGAATGAACCTTCACCGCTCAGGTTGGTTATTGTTATCCCACCACTGAAGTGCTCACTGTCCTTGACCTTGAGAGGATTCAAAACGGGTCGGTCTTCATTTTATCATCTCCAAACTTGAGATTAACAACCATATGGAATTGTGATATCTATTTCTATTGCAGGATTTCATCTGCCAAGGACAAAGGTGTCAAAGACTCCCAGTATATGGATGAGATGCCTGCCGCACCCAATGGGAAATAGCCATTGTCTCGTCCTGCTGGATACTGATGGCTTCAGCGAGGAGGTAATGGAAACCGGAATATTAGGGGAAAGTTTGATGCACTGGCATGGAAACTGGGGATATCAGAATTTTAAGTCCTGTGGAAAAGTTGCATTTTGGACTTAGGTGGCATTAAGGAGATTTCCAGCCTGCTGTGGGAAGGTGTCATGAACGTCTTTCTCTACGAGAAAGTCTTTTGTGGTGCTGCTGATATATTCTACACCTATAGTTGTATTGTTAGTGGGTATTTAGGTATTCTTCCTGCCCTATAATGGCACTTCTTGGCATAGGCATGTCTGCACGCACAAACACATTCTTGTGGTCATAGTTCAGTTTTATTGAGCCCACATAGAAAGATTGTTTATGTGGTTGTGTTATTATGCCCTATCAGACTTTTGGTGTGTTTAAAGAGGGGGGGGGTCACTGCTTTTATAGAGGTGTTGTAAAGGCCAACTCCTTCATGTGGGTGAAACCCTGCTGAAAAACCCATATTAGTTAGAGGAAACACTCCCACCAAAGTGGAGACACGATCGGCACCAAAATGTCATGCATGTAATGGATCTAGTGCGTAATAAATCCCTCCTAGTATTATTGGATTGATACTTCAGTGAGATCCCTATAACATGGTTCTAGACTGGTTAGTCAAGAATACATCTTGGCCCTAGTCACAGATTTGTGTGGTGATTCCATAGCTATTGAAGTGGATATTAGGGGGATGTAATTGCTCTTGAAGACATATGACATATGTCAGAGTTGTTATATTGGAAATTCTCACCCCCAAGTTTGTACAAGCCTGTAAACGGCTAGCTCTAGAGTACCTTTTTGCAGAGTCATTGTTTCACCAGAAATCTTTTCTTTTTTACCTTTATTTTCGGTAAGCATAGAGTATTGATACAAATTACAATTTACCAATCATTAGTACATACACATCTGGGGTATGGGGTGGCAGAGTGTTGGTCTAGCCAACACTCCGCCACCCCGTACTACAACTATACAGAAGAGTCGTCGGTTTCTTGGTCATCTTTAGCCAAATAGGATCTGAACTTGCCCCAATGTCTTTGGGTCTCATCGGTTGGGCACTTTAAGTATATATTATTTTTCTGCATCATTGATCCATGTCAGGTACTTGAGCCATTCACTAAACCTGGTTGGGTTGCTGAATTTTCACTTTTTCAGTATACATTGTTTAGCCACTACACAGCAGATGTTAAACCGGGGTCTAAGTGGTTTGCTCATCTTACCTTGCACATACTGAGCATTGCAGATAGCTGGACATAGTTATCTGTCTCCGCTATCTCGGCTAGTGCTGTGTAAATCGAACTCCAAAATTGTAATGTACCTGCTAATTCAGATCCACAGCGCGGGCATACCTTTTTGACCTCCTTACCCATTTTCTGGAGTTCAAGGGGAATGTAATGTAGCATATGCAGTACTTAATATTGTACCAATTTCAATCACATATTCATGGATACTTCATTAGTAAGGGCACACATTGCGGACCATTGTGCGCCTGACAGTGTTATGTTCAGTTCATTGTTCCATTTTTCCGCCGAGCGATCTTGTTCGCTGGGGGTAGCTGTCAATTTTTCCATGATAGTGTAAATAGTACATGACGGCAGCCTGTTGAGTTTGCTATATAGGACACTAGTTTACATTCTGGAGGCTCTATTGGGTACCCTGGCCATTTAGCCCTGATCGCAGCATGTATTCTATAGTATTGCAAGTCATCGATTGGTGCTAGTACATGTTTGTTTCTGCAACCCTCTAGTGTCATAAATTCTTCTTCCACAAATAGGTCTCCTATAGCGTGGTATCCTCGAGGTTCCCATCTACGTCTAATTGCTTAGTCTCCTGTAGGGAGCACTAGTGGGTGGTTCCACAGTGGAAGCCAGCGGTAGTACGGGGTCTCCATGTTTAATCTAGTAAATATGCGTCTCCATGCCTCTAGTGTGCATGCTACAGGGTCTATGTGACAGTGTCTTTATAAGACCTATCCAGTACAAGTGACATATCTACTCCCTCTGCTGCTTTTTTTGACTATGTGGAAGAGGGCCGCTAACCAATATACTTCAAGATTGGGCCTGTTAAGGCCCCCATAGCATAAGGAAATACCATGTCCGACCATTTGTTTCGTAGTGCACCCGTGTGCCATTGGAATTGAGATAGTTTCTTAGGTAGGTGTAAGAAGAATTCCTTCCCTGGCCAGATAGGGACATTGACAAATGGCATTTTAGGGACCAGTATCATTTTAATCAGAGCCATCTTACCTGCCAGGGACATGGGTACCCGTGACCAAGCCAATATTTTATTGTTAGCAAATATTTGCAAGCCTATGTAGTTGTTTTCCACAAGGGATTTTTTTATCTGTAGTCACTGTAATACCCGAGTATTTCGACTTACCAGGAGACCATTTTAGCTGTGACTTTATACAGGGGCGAGGAGTGCAGTCTGTGAGGGGAAACATTTCCTATTTGATGTAATTCACAGTGACCCAGGAGTACAGCCTGATATGGATGATGTCCTGCATTATCGGGTCAAGATTGTGCTTTGGGTCTCTAACATACAGCAGTACGTCATCAGCGTATAAAGATATAAATTCTGGAGTGCCCTATACCCGGATGCCTCTTACAATGTCAGGATTGAATGTAATCGGCCATGGGTTCTATGACCAAGGCGAATACAAGTGGTGATATGGGGCATCCATGTCATATCCCTCTGCGTAGTTCAAACTGTTCGGAGTGTGTATTATTAATACAAACATTTGCCGTGTGTTTCGTCCATAGTAGCGCAGAATATTTTATAAAGGTCTGCCCCAGGCCACATTTCTTTAGGACTGCAAATGAGTAAAGCCATGAGACCATGTCAAAAGCTTATTGGGCATCTATGGCTACAGCCACAGCATTTGCCGCCAGTGATTTACATGCAATGACATAAAAGAGTCGTCTCAGGTTTAGTGACGTTGACCTACCCGGGAAAAATCCCACCTGCTCATGATGGACCAGTGATGACATAAGAGCTAGGGATTTAGCATACGGTTTAGTATCCGTGTTCATCAACGACAGCGGTCTATAAGACCCACATTCATTGCTTTCCTTCCCGGGTTTAAGTAACACTACAACCACTGCTTCCCGTAGGGATGATGGTACCTGACCGCATTCCAACAATTATTCCCAAAGTTTCAGTAGCGGGGGAACCAGCAAGGTGCTGTACTCCATGTAAAATTCTGCCGTAAGTCCTACTGGACCCGGCGCTTTGTTTTTAGGTAGTAATGCATTACCTGCATCAGTTCTGTTGATGTTAGTGGGGTCTTTAGGAGGGCCGCCACATCAGGGGATAACAAGGACATCGGAATGGTCTCTAAGAATTGAGTTGGTTCATTCACATATGGGTCCCTGTGTGCACCATCTAAGCTTTTGTAAAATCTGGTCAACACGCCACTAATACCCTGGTCAGTGTGTTCTATTCGCTGATCCTCCTCTTTCACGCCAATTATACAGTTCCGGTCCTCTTCCAGTTTCACGAAGTTGCCCAATGTTCTCCCGGGCCCTTCCTCCTCCCCATATTTGCTGGCCGAGGCTTTCTGGCGGAGTACTTTATTTCTATGTCTGCCAGTTGTCTAAAAGTTTCTATGTGTTCTTGGATGGCTATCAAAGTATTGCATTTAAAGCGCACATTGTATTGCCTTTCCAGTGTTTATAGTGTATGTTCGCAGTGTCGCAGTTCCCTCGATATGGTACGCAGTATCCCCTGTTCCTGTGACATCGCCATCCCCCGTATATAGACTTTGAATGCTTGCCATAAGTTGGTCTGTGTGACCGTTCCGTTGTCATTGTTCGAGAAGTGGGTCTGGATTTCTTCCTCGATGTCTGTTCTAAAGACGAGGTCTTGCAGAGCCACAGATTTAAACCTCCACATATCATGACCAGCAGTGGTCTTTCCCCCATTCTAAAGACATCTTAATTGGAGACTGGTCGGAATGAGTGCCAGGGTGAATGTCGGTGTTTTTCACCTAGCCCACTAGGTGATCAGATGTTGGAAACATGTCTATTCTGGATGCCATATCATGTACCGTGGAATAGTAAATGTAGCACCTCACATCTGCGAGCAGTGTACGCCAAATGTCCCGCAAGTGTAACCTCCCAAGTATGGTAAGTATATGCACTGCGGCCTTCGAAAGAGGTCTGGATCTGGAAGCTGTTCGACCCAAAGCCAGATATAAAATAGTGTTTATGTCCCCTTCCCAGATTACAGCTGCAGACGTATAAGGTGCTATCAGGTCCTCCACTGAGTCATAAAAACTAGGGTCGTCGATATTGGGACCATATGTGTTTACCAGCAGCACCTCCCTGTTGAGGAGTTTGCATGTACAATGACAAATCTCCCTTACGGGTCAGTATGTGTGTGCAACTGGATAAACGCCGCTTTCCTATGAACCAGGGTCAGTACCCCTCTGGACTGTGTAGAATATGTGGTGTAATAACCGGTTTTGGCTCCAGTTAGTTGCTAATCTAGTATTCCCTGTGTGCACAGCATGTTTCTCTTGAAGAAACAGGATCTCTATCTTGTGTCGACTTACATAGGCTGCAATCCCTCTTGCTTTGGTGTAGTTCTCCAGACCCCGTACATTCCAGCTCATTAAATGAACCGTCTACAGGTTGATTCAGAACATGAATGTGTAACATGCATCTGTGTATGAATTTCCCTGTACCCGTTGTCGCAAGTGTATCTTCAGGTTTTTGTATATATGTCGCTGAGCGGTTTTCCCCCATAACCCGTTCCACCCCCAGCCACCCATATTGTCCTCCCAATCAGGGCCATGAATGCGCCCCACCCACCTGTCCCCACCGCTTTAACTTCCGCACACATCCCCAACTCGTGTATCATCCCACTAATGTAACCAGTAACTTGCAACCTTGAATGGTGGGCTGCTGTTTAACTCACAACACCACTGGGCAGCAGCCGGTGGTCTGTTATGCTGTTATCCAGTACCCACTTGTATAAGCCTAAATAAGACTAACCCACCACCCGTATCACTTCAACATGTTGCTAGTAACAAGTAATCTTCAAACAAGTTGGACCATTAAATCAGAGTAGACAATAGGACCGTTCACACCACAATGAGTAAGATCAAAGTATTTTCAAGCCACAATCCTTTCTGAGATCGCAGCGCCTCACTCTCCCGTATCTTCATTGTCTCTTCATCTATCAGGCGCATGTTTCCCTGCTTTATAGGGTTGTTATACCCCCTCATTCTGTGGGAAATGTGCATCTGAATGAAGTTTTGACCTCAATAACCCTGAGGTCGACACCTATCTGTGTTACCACTATTCATAACCTGCCTTGTCCGTTTATGTTTCACTTATCTTTCGTGCTTATCAAAAGAAATGTAAAATAAATTGTCTAGTCACCCGAAACTTTCTTTGCTGATGCAAAATAAATACACACACACACACAGAAGTTCTCTCTTTTCTGTCGGATCTCTTCATCCTGATTATTTGTCTATTATATGAAACCACAAATATTCATCACATTGACCTTAAATAAAGAAAATTATTGCTCTAGGTAACAGTACGGGCATATACCAATATTTTGCCCCACATTTTTAATGCATAAACTATGATTATCACAATCAAATTTGTGGGGTAGGATACACATTAGTAACATGAACTTTGTACATAATGCATAGATTTTTGGTCAAGTTAAGCTGACTGGTGTCAAATACAGAAAGACCTGTATTAACGCTTATATGGAATAGGGAATTCAATGAACAAGTTACATGTATGTGAGGTACAAACAAAAGTACACAATTGACAGTGTTAGAAGTACACACTATATATTCACAAATAGGTAGTCGACACTCCTGTGTTTCGGCCAAATCATAGGCTCTTTAGAATGGCTGGCATGTGGTTGGCCTTCTTCAAGACGGAAAAACAGGTGTAATTCACGGTGTCCTACGATTCTCTGCCGTATGCTTGGATTATCTACGGTGTGGATCGGTCGCGGAACTCCTGTGCTGATTCTAGGAGATCATGGCTGTACAAGTTTTCTCATTTGTTAACCCGGGAACCTTGATGTCCTGACTCAACGGTGAAAGCTCTTGATCAAGCGGTCTCGAAGTCCTATAACTGGCACAGAGTTGGCGATTAGTCACTCGTCGCAGGACCTCGTTAGCCGCACGGCTGCCATTATCATTTATGATAAATACGATTTGAAATTGCAAGTCATTGGAAGGAGCCTTGACGTATGAATCCACACCAACGACACAGTCCCTGAGTTCCAGTTATAGGCCTTGTTTTTCTGTCCTGATGAAGGCCAACCACATGCCAGCCATACTTTTAACAATGTGAATCGTGTACTGTCTTTCTGTACCTCACATACATGTCACTTGTTCATTGTAATCTCTATTCCATATAAGGGATAATACATGTCTTTGTGTATTTGACTCCAGTCAGCTTAACTGGACCAAAATTCTATGTATTATGTACAAAGTTCATGTTAGTAATGTGCGTCCTACCCCACAAATTTGATTGTGATAATCATATTTTATGCATACAAAATTTGGTGCAGAATATTGGTATATGCCCATACTGTTAACTAGAGCAATCTTTTTCTTTATTTAAGTTCAATATGATGAATGTTTGTGGTTTCAGTCACCCTGATCACTTTATCATATATTTCTAAGTCCACCTTGGCAGATCAGGACCGAGCCAGGAGCCCTTGTTACTCGATTCCGTGTATACAAGTAACGAAAATGTCTTGCCTCTTATCATTACCCTGACCCTTGGTTCCTTGGAACTTCCAGCGATGGCTACTAGGTGGCGTTGTGGAATGTGTGACTTGGCTCAAATGGACTTTCCTACTTATATATTTCTGAGGCTTGTAGATCTGCTTAAATCACACGTCGCAGAGTATTACAAGATTTGTTTTCACAACTCGAAAACAGACATCGACAGGACATGTTAGTAATACTATCCCTAGTGTGACATGTACTGTACCCATGATCCTTCACGCATCGAGGTCCCTCAGATTGTTTCTTTCTGCCATCGTAGCCGGTCGCAAGTTGCAGAGTTCCTTTCCAGGCTGATGCCTTTGACTAATTAAAGTTTATTCATAGAAGTCTTTCTTTCTTTTACTATCCGCTTATTGCTGCAGCATTATCCAACTGCTCGGCGACCCTCAGCGAGCATCTCCATCATTGATGATGCCAGACTGACTCGATGACCAGACACAGCATGTATGGGTCTCTTCGGGCCTCGGCCCTTACAGTAGAGATAGCGGGCGGAGGTCTCATATAGCTACTCCTTTTAGAGAATGTGTTTTCTGCATCCCCTTTTCCCTTTTGTCGCCAACTGCCCTTTCCATTTATTATGGAAAAGAGACCTTTTCAATTTTGCCGTACTTGCCATAGTAAGTTCCTGTGAAATGACACGCCCTGTGTGTGCAGTTACTGTCTCCCTAGGGACCACCATGAAAACATTTCCGCCCGAAAACTCTTAAAGAACGCCAGACCAAGCGAGAGGCTCTCCACGCCAAGTAGGCCGAAGCCTCTATCGATGTAACTGGGAATCCAGCAAGGCAGTATCAGTGTCCCAAGTGATGCCAAAGGTGACTGAAGTTCATCGGAACCCCATGGGCAGGCCCTCAACTACACTAAGCAGGCCCGCGGCTCTGTAACGGAGATAACACCCGGCGGCCATAGCACACACACTTCCAAACACACTAAGCGCATAGCCCATGGCCGACCTTTGACAAAATCGTTGACCATCAAAGCATAGGCGGAAAAAGCCTCTAAATTCTAGATCCTCCTTGTCCTCTGGGCCATCGCATATGCCTTCGCCTCATGACAGGCCTCTGGTACTGGCCTCAAAAGTCGGTTCCGACACCGCGAATAAAAAAGCCCTCCTTTCATGCTCCGAAAAACAGGCAGCGAAAGGCGCTTCCGCGTCCCCCAAACATAAGACAAAAATGCAGGAACTTATTAAAAAACATGTCCCTGTTATATTTTTATTAAGATATTTTGTATTGATTTCTTGATGTACATCATGAGAACAAATAAAGAAAAACAAACAGAAAAATAAACAGGCTTTAGACCATCAACTTAGTATTCATAGTATCGACGGAAAGCTGACGGGCTAGACCCCCTTTATTTTTTGGTGACGTTAATGTGGCATTAATATGCATTTTGGTGCTGTTATTGCTACTCCAGGTTTTTTTTCTCCCATATGTATAGTGATATGGCCCTGTTGAGAGATTTAAAGAGCGTCTTCGGGACCCTGAGAGGCAATGCCTGAAAATAGTATACCAACTTTGTTAGGACCATAATTTTTACTGTTGTCATTCTCCCCCACCATGATATTGTAAGGGGATTCCATTTCATAACATCCAGTTTGATTTTATTCTAGCATATGGAGCTAATTCGCACAATATTATTGCTCCATTTTCTTCGTTAGAGTTATACCCAAGTATGCTATACCCTTTTCTGCATTCTCCAAAGGTCGGGTCGACCATGTCGACCATCACTTTGGTGACTACCGAAAGATTTAACAATTCCGATTTTGGTCTATTTATTTTTAACCCTTATATCACCCTGTGTGTTTCCATTTCCTTCATTAGTACCAACACTGATCGTTCTGGGTCCGACATTGCCACCAGCATATCTTCGGCGAATGCTATTGCTTTGTGGGTTTCTCCTGCTATAGTTATTCCCCTGAGCCGATCTGTCTCTCTTATCTTAATAAATAGGGGTTCTGAGTAGATGGCGTACAGCAGCAGGGATAGGGGGCATCCTTGTTTTGTGTTACTTTCCATGTTAATATTCCATTAAGGGCAATGCGGATGGACGTTGAGTTATAATTGGCCCGTACCATTTGAATGTATCTCTCCCCGAATCCCAGGTGTTCTAATATTTTTGTATATAGTTTTGCATCCAGGCTCATCAGGGCTATTGGACGAGAAGATCCTGGAAGTACCGGATCTTTACCTTGTTTATGGAACACTACTAGTTTGACCTCCTTCATTGTGGAGGTTATGGCTCCTTTAGTCCTGAATGCGTTAAACAATTTTGTAAGAATTGGGACCAATATGTCCCGATTTTGTTATTTATTTATTTATTTAAAAAAAAATGTAAGTTCGCTGGGTAGCCATATCGTCCCAGAGCTTTATTTCATGACATGTCTATGATGGCTTTTTCCACCTCTTCTTCCCTTATTTCTCCTTCTAAAAGTTCACTCTCTTCCTCCAAATAACTGTGGGAGTGGGAGCTTCGTGAGATATTCATTCTGTTCGTATTCTGATGGGTTGTCTGGGGTGTAGAGTCTTCGATAGCATTCCCTTAATATTTCACATAGGTCTTCATTAGCCATTTTAACCTCCCCTTGGTCATTTTGTAATTTAATAATTGTTTGAGTGTACTTTTTTATCCCTTAGCTGTCTATCTGGATGTTTATCAGCTTTATTCGCTTTCACATAATGCCATTGCTTCAAATATAATAGCCCCTTCTCGGCCTGTTTCGTTACGAGCGCCTCAAATTGCCCCTGGACATGTCTTTGTGCTTTCCTTAATTTGTTACTTGGGTTCTTTGATATTTCCCCCTGGACCTCTGTTTCCCTTAGAGTTCCTCTTCCCTTAGGCGTCTCTGATTATCCCTCCTTGCTTTGAGCACTATCATTTGCCCTCTCATCACTGCATTACATGCGTCCCATATTGTTTCTTATGGCACATCCCCTGTTTCGTTCTCTCTAAAATATTGCTAAATCTCTTCCCTGATGCATTCCACCTAGATCGGGTCTTGGAGGAGCTCTGGGTGGGAACTTCCACTTCCATAGCTCAGTTATTCTGTTATTCACCATAATGCTCATCCATAGTGGGGTGTGGTCTGATAATGATATGGATTCCAACTCTGTCTTTCACTTTCTCCAGTAGTTCTGTAGATGCTCAAATGTAGTCAGTCCTCGACACGAGGAATGTATATGTGAATAATGAGTAAAACCTTGTTCCTGTCCCCTCGGGGTTCTCCAGATATCATGTAGGACTAGTGTGTCCATCTTCTGCCTTAGGGCCTTAGATGGGACCCGTGACCCTGTGTAGCGTTCCCGCATCTATCCTGAGTGGGAACCCACGCCATTTTCAGGTCTCCCGCTAGTTTGATGTCCCCCTTGGTAAAGCTTTCTAGCTTCAATATGATCTCTCTCAGAAACCCATCTTGGCCTATATTTGGTGCATAGATTGCGGCCAGTGTGAGCATGTTGCTTGCTATAGTTATATAAAAAAATAAGTACCTCCCCTCTTTGTCTGCCATTGAATCATAGACCTGTACCCCAATCCATCTTGGAATGCAATCAACACCCCCACCCTTTTTTCTCCCACATTTGCCTGATATATTTGGGTGTACCCCCTGATTCTTAATTTCCCTTTGTCTTTTTTGCCTATTTGTGTGTCCTGAAGCATAAGCATGCAGAATTTCTTACCCCCAAACCCTCACTGCCACCCAGCAGGACGTTTTCGACTTTTCTCCTCTTGACTAGGGTATTCTGTCCCCTTACATTGAATGTGAGTACCTTGGGGTCCTTCATTTGAATGTCCCCTTTCCTTTCTGCCTCTCCGTTTTCTGACCTTTCCATTCTCCCTTCTGGCTTCCTCCCCAATTCCCCCCACCGCTACCCCTCCTCTCTCTCCTCAACTCCCCATACCATCCCCCAACTTGGTAATCCTACTTCCTCCCCATCCCTTCCCCTGAGGAGGGCTCAGGTTCCTATGGTCGATCGGACGAAGTGTCGGCCGCGCCAGGTACCTTTTTCTAATGTGTCTGTCCTCTCTTCCAATTTGGCTACATCAATTCTCAATTCCTGCAGAGACCGTTTCATTTCTTCTTTTAAAGTCTCAAATTGTGTTTGGCCATACACTGGTCTTGGAACTCTTTAAACCAGCCCTGCATGTCTTCTTTGCATAATGCCATTGCTGCCTCGGGTGTTGTCACTGGTGTTTGCACGTTGTCGCTGGTTCCTCCAGTCTTCAAGCGTGTTGTACTCTCCGAGCTCCACAATTGTTTGATGCTTGCTTCTTGTCTTGTTTGGTGGGTTTGTGGGATCGTCAACGCCACCTTCCCCCTTGTCTTGGCCATGTGGGCACTGTTATAATTTCCCCAGCTGGCCCCTGTTGTTCTGTCCCGTAATCGTTATCCCGATTGCGTTGGGGTCTTACTCTTGAGTTACCCCCAGCTACTAGTGGGGGGTGTTTGCTTCCTTGAGGTGCTGCCAACCTTCTGGGTTTTGGTCCCTTGACAATAACTGCTTATCCGCAAGAAGGCCTTGCTATTGTGTCAGCTACTCCTTTGTGTCCCTGGGCTTTTCCCTTGTGGCCTCGTTCCTTGCTTTTGGCTCTCTGTCTCTTTGTCTTTTCCTCCGGTTGGAGGGCTATTTCTTGTCTGCCGGGCCCCCTATTTTGAGAGGCGAGGATCCCCTTTTTGTCCGCTGGTCAATCTGTCTCACGATTCTCTGGGTCCTTTCTTCTGCACCACACACTCTTGGGCCGCTTTCGCTTGAAAGGAGCCTGTTTGCTTTCCCCTTTGTTGCCGGTCCACCGCCTGTGCGCCACTCTCCCCTGTGCCTTTTCCACTGACTTGGGGCTCCCTCACCTTGTTTTTAGGGGGTCGGGTTGTCCCAGGACCGTGGTGCCTCCTTTTGTCTTTCAGCTCGGCTCCAGCTGCTTTTATTTCTTTTTTGTGGGGGCGTACCTCTCCACTCTGTGGTGGGGGCTGTAATGTTCTTCCTCTACAGCGCTGGGTTGCGCTGAGTTCCCAGTTTAGTCCCTGTCCTCCTCTTCGCTCCAGTGCCGGGTGGTATTTCTTGCCATTCATGCATGTAGCTTTATAGTTTGCTCTTTAATGCGGCCTTGCAGGGAGAGACGCTCACGCACATCGTCCTCTGCCGGCTGCCATCTTGGAATCCCTTCTACACTTTTAAAGACAAAATCACAGAAAAAAGCAAAATCGTTGATGCCTTTGTCTCTCAAGACCTCAGGCTCCCAGGATATGGGTTCCTCCTCCCCTGCAGATAATCTCACGGGGGCAATGCAACAGGAAGAGCAGAACTCCACGCCTACCCCTTCAGGTTTCCCACCCACCTATGAGTGGACCCCTGAAAAATTCAATACAATTTTGAAAAGGATGTCATGCTTTGTTGACTTTATAGATAGGGCCCAGAAGAACTTACGTCTTTTAGAGATGCCTCCCAGTTAGGGGCTGCAAAACATCAACCCCAAGCCAAAAAAAACATGTCTTGACCCACAGCCAAGCACTTCCGCCATTGCACCCCCCATTTATCAAGACTCCTCTTGACTTGTATGCTACTAATCCCTCGGGTCGCAAGACCCCGGTTCTCAGCGAGGCCAGGGAGATCAATACAGTGAGGACCATTACTACGACGACGACGATAACATCTATGTCATCCAGTCGCCTGACCACCAAGATCAGCCTGTGGCAGATTCACCTGTAGATAAGTATTGACACCCACGAAGCACAAGGAGACAAAGGGACTCATTACAAGACTGGCGGTAACCCTGCCAGTGCTGCCGGCAGGTTGCCGCCAGACTTGCAATATTTACCTGCAATATTTACCTGTGCCTGGCTTGCCAGAAATACTGGGGGATTACGACCCCGGCGCTCCGGGAAGTCAGGCGCCGGAAAATGTTAATCCCCATTCCCAGTTGAGTCCCATAGGAAAGTCTGCAAGCAGATGCCATTCCGCCCGTCTGGTCTGACCCTGGCGTACCTGAAGCAATACCTGGCCAACGGTTTTATCCGTCCTTCGAAGTCATCGGCAGCGGCTCTCTTATTCTTTGTATCGAAGAAGGAAGGAGAATTGAGGACTTGCATCGACTACCGTGCATTGAACCAGGTCACCATCAAGAACCGCTACCCCATGCCCCTGATCCCAGAGTTATTAGATCAGGTCAAAGAAGCCCAAATCTACACTAAACTGGACCTTAGAGGTGCCTACCATCTGGTACGCATTAAGGAAGGGGACGAGTGGAAAACGGAGTTCCGTACCAAATACGGTTTATACGAGTATCAAGTGATGCCGTTCGGCCTGTGCAATGCCCCAGCTGCATTCCAATACTTCATGAATGACGTTTTAAGAGAGCCGATTGATGTCTGCACCTTAGTTTACATTGATGACATCCTGGTGTATTCGGCGTCAGAACAAGATCATGTTAGGCATGTACGGGTTGTTCTTACCAAACTCCGTCAACATCATCTCTACGGCAAGCTCGGGAAATGTTCGTTCCACGTCACAGAAGTAGAGTTCCTGGGTTTTATCCTTACCCTTAAAGGAATACGGATGGATGTACACAAGGTTGATGCCGTTCTTAATTGGCCAGCTCCGAATTCAATCAAGGGAGTCCAGAGCATGCTAGGTTTTGCAAACTTTTACTGCTGTTTCATCCCCGGGTTCTCGCAAATAGTACACCCGATCACTTCGCTGTTGAGGAAGTGCAACAAGACGTTTCGATGGACAGAGGAGGCCGAAAAAGCCTTTCAGGAACTCAAGGCGAAATTCACCACTGCACCAATCTTGCGACATCCACAGCCAGACCTCCCCTATGTGGTGGAGATGGATGCTTCCAGTATGGCGATGGGTGCTGTATTATCGCAAAGGGACCCGCACACTGGTCAGCTACATCCAGTGGCTTTCTGGTCATGAAAATTCTCACCACCCGAGTTCAACTATGCCATCCCGGATAAGGAGCTACTGGCCATTAAGTCCGCTTTCAAGGCTTGGCAACACTATCTGTTGGGAGCCAGACACACTATCACCGTGATAACGGACCACCAAAATCTCCAGTATTTGAAAAATGCAAAGGCTCAATCTTCTCGGCAACTACGCTGGGCCATTTTTTTTGCGGAGTACGATTATGTGATCACGTACCGGCCTGGTGTTAAAAATGGCAAGGCTGATGCCCTCTCACGCATGGGTACTGATGAGGTGGTGCATACACCTCCTGACCCCGTGGCCATCATTCCGGGGGAAAGACTTTTGGGCATTACAATAACGATGACTCAGGACGAGTTGCTGTATGAAGTTTGGCAAGTGTTAACTCAGGAGCAACTACGAGAATGGGGTTCAAGAGGAGAACACTATAGTGTTGGGGACCAACTGCCTTACTACAGAAATCGGCTATTTGTGCCTGTAAAAGAACTTCAAGGACAGGTCATTTCGGAGTATCCCGACTCCGTCATGGAAGGCCACCCGGGAATTGACAAAACCTTGGCTAAGGTGAAACGAAGTTACTGGTGACCAACGTGACGTAAAGACGTAATTGAATTCATCACTTCCTGTGGTATCTGTGCTCAGAACAAATCCTTAAAGCAAAGAACCGCTGGACTCCTACAACCTTTGGACATTCCTCTGGGTCCATGGCACATGTTATCACTCGATTTCATTACCGATCTACCCTCTGTCAAAGTTACAACACCACCCTGGTGATGGTGGACTTATTTTCCAAGATGGCCCACTTCTTTCCGTTCAAAGGTTTACCTAATGCATCTGGTCTCGCCAGAACCTTCCTTGAACATGTAGTACGATTGCACAGGTTCCCATCAGTCTTAATTTCGGATAGATGTACCCAATTAGTGTCTAACTTCTGGAGAAAGTGTTGCTCGTTGGCCCAAATAGACATTCGATTGTCCACTAGCCATCACCCCCAAACCGACGGTCAAACGGAGTGGACGAACCAAACACTCGAGCAATACTTGCCCTGCATGCTTCACCAAGTGCAAGGGGATTGGAAGGATCTCTTATGGATCGCTGAGTTTGCCTATAACAACTCACTACACAGCAGCACTGGGCAAACTCCGTTCTTTACGGTATATGGGAGACACCCATGCACCTCCGAATTGGACGTCCCTACGACCCTGGAAATGCCGGCCGTCACAAACCTCCACACGACCATTTTACAGGCCTTCACGAGAGCCAAAGAACACTTGCATCAGGCCAAGGTTTGCCAGAAGAAGTATGCGGACCAGCATCGCACTAAAGCCCCTGACTACCAAATAGGATAGGAGATATGGTGTGGCTAGCCTCAAAACATGTACCCCTAAAGGGAACTCAGACATTTCGCCCACGGTTTTTAGGGCCGCACCCCATCCAGTCCATCATCAATCCAGCCGCGGTAAAGCTGACACTACCAACTCACATGCGGATACATCCGGTGGTTCATGTATCCCTTCTGAAGCCAGTTCAGCCTGTAACACGAGTAACTACGCCACCAGGGCCCGTAATAATTCACGGAGAACCAGAATTCGAAGTAAAAGAAATCTTGGACTCCAAGTATGTAAGAACGAAAATCTACTATCTAGTGGACTGGAAGGGTTATGGCCCGCAGGAAAGGACATGGGAGCCCAGTGATTACATTCATGCTCTGCGTCTGATTCAGCGTTTCCATCAAGAATACCCCACCACGCCAGGACCGGACAGAAGAACCACCTCGAGAGGGGCCTAAAGGGGGAGTTCTGTCACGACCTTAAACTCTGGCCAGGTAACTCGGGCCTTTGGCTCTCACCACAGTATTTCTACAAGGCCCCAAGGGCCCATTCGTGCCCCTCTTGGGTACCCTGGCGCCAGGCTCATGTGGCAGGTGAAGATTCCATTGGGCAATGGACCAACATGGCTGCCCCCACAAGGATCAACGTGGAACTGCAACACGCAGTCGAGCATCCAGGGCATGGCCCGCCCCGAAGGCACCTGGGATACCTATTGTCTATTTAAACCACGCCCGAGTTGAGTAACGCGATTCGCGCTATTCTGCTCTTGCAGCGTGACGTTCACCGGGTCCTGCTCAGCATCTTTGGCCTGCAAGGACGAGAGAAGAAGAAGAACCATGTTATTCATCCTTACCTGCTCTGCATCCTGCTCCTGTCAATCCGGAATCTTCCCTGGAATTCGTTACCATCCTCCAGCAACATCCTAGAAAGGAGAGACGTGAAGAGGACAATTAGTAAGCGATCTTCCATCTGCTCCATCGCCTCCAGGCTCCGCTTACTTACCAAGCTCTCCTGGAAGTCTACTGCCGTATGGGCCTCTTCCATCCGATGCCCTGTTTTCATCCGGTCACATTCTTCCAGGAATCTTTCGGCGACCTGCAAGGAAAGACAGCACCGGTTAGCCTTATTCAAAGGACGCTCATAGCACCGCACTCAGCGCTTTCACTTACCTTCTTGAGCTCAGCCCTCTATATCGGCTTGACGTCTCCATCACCCCTTCTGCATCAACGAGAAAGAAGGTGAAGGTCAACCGGGGCAACTAAATTACGGACATTATTCTTAATCAGACTAGAGACTTACCTCAAGGGGTCTGGACACCCAGGCCACGCCAGTGAAGTAACTCGGCGGCACGGCAGGACAGAGAGCGCACCTTATCGAAACAGAAGGTGAGAAAGGCTCAAGGGGGGGGTCGCAAGGGGAGCACGAGGAAGGTGGGCTCTGAGAGAGGGTGTGGTTAGTGAAACCAAACTCCTGTCTTCCAGAACAAGCCCTCAGCAGCACGAGTCCCCGGGGAAGGTGCAAGGGTCCCAGAAGCATCCCAGAACAGTCGGGTGGCGTCCCTGTGGATACAAGGTGAGCGTTACCGATGTAATTCGTATTCTTCTGTATTGCATAGTCTTGCATATATTCAGGAGGCTTCAAATGTACCGATACTCGTTGATGTTATTTGAGCACACTTTGTTCTTCTGTATTGCAAACTCTTACATATTAGCAGCCCAGTGCTGTATCAAATGCACCTATACTCGTTGATACTACTCGAGTACCTTCCCATGTTCCTCGGTTCGGCACAGACTTGCATATTAGCCCAGCGCTCCACTGAATGTACCTAAACTCGCTGCTGTAACTCGAGTGACTAGTCACTATCTGTGTACCGCATAGCGCTTCATGTTATGTTATCGAGATTCTCATCCCATTATGTTTACCACTGTCCTTAACATCAGCTCCCTAGGCGCACTAGTTATACTAAATATATTACTGTGTACTACTAGAGCCTCCACCCCCAACTACTTTGATCCCCTGCATTTGATCAACCCTATAATTCTTACAGACGCTTCACTGCGCTTACCCCAACTTAGCAACCCAACCCAGGGTCTGTTCCTAAACAATCCCTGTAAGACAGACATTAGGAATACCAGACTCCGATCTAGACTGGCCAAATCATTTTAACCCCTTGCCAGATCTACACCCTTCCTAGATCTTAAAAGAAATCATCCCCCTTCAGCCAAAACACTACTAGTGTTAAACCCTCTGAAAATTGCTCACCTCTTCCCGCTACTCCCAAGTACCGTACTGCTAAACAATCCAAGAGCGTAGCCTCCAAAATCCCTCCCATATCCGCCTCAGATCACCCTATCCCTCCTCTCAAGGGGGCGCTAATAAATGCTGATCTCTGGTTGCACATGCCACAGAGATCGCTGATCTGATTCTGGCAGAAAATCCCTGACTTTCTTGCCATCACTGAGTCTTGCCTGCTCGCTGCAGCAGGCCCTATGCTAATGTTAGCAGTTCCTGACGGCTACACGATTCTAAGACAGGATAGACGTGAGGCGCGAGGTGGAGGCATTGCCATCATCTTCAAATCCAGCCGATTCATGAGATTAGCCCCGCACACGACATCTAATCTTGTGAAGTTCTCACAGCTAAGTTACCTCTAGCTAATTCCCAGTCCCTTACCATTCATCTTATTTATAGACAAAGGGTGACCTTTGTCCAGCCCAGCTTATCAAAGATGGAACTAGGGATCTAGCTCCCTTCATATCAAAGCTCATCAATGCCTCATTCGCATCCTGCACCATCCCCAGTAACCTCAAAGAATCATGGGTGCTCCCACTGCTAAAGAAAAAAAAAAACCTACACCCATCGATACCAACTAATTACTGGCCTATCACGACAGTACCTTTTTCTCTTAAAAATCTTGGATAAGGTTGCATATCTACAAATTCAGAAATACTTGGAACTACATCACCTCTTAGGAGCTCCCCAATCAGGTTTCCATCCCCAACATGGTACAGAAACTGCCCTCATGGACCTGAAGGCCCAAGTCGACAAGCTAAGGGACAAGGGGGGAAATCAGCCCTCCTTCTCCTCCTCGACCTCTTGGCTGCATTTGACCTTGTGGACCATAAGGTTTTATGCAGCCATCTAGACTCAGCCGTATACTTCTCTGAGGAGGCCATTGTCTGGATAGGACCATGAAGGTCTTCTCCCCCTCAGCAGCTGCAGACCCTATTCCTATTACCTGCGGGGTGCCCCAGGGTTCTTGTGTCTCTCCCACCTTGTATAGCATATTCACTAAGCCCCTTTCCGATGATCTGGACCATCTTGGTATCACCTACACTAACTATGCAGTTGATACTCCGATTCTCCTCCCACTTTCTGGGGATTACGATTAGGATTTGGCCTTGGTGAATAGAGTTTATCTCATCATCCAGGCATGGATGGCAACTCACGGTCTATGCCTGAATAACGACAAAACAGAGCTCATTATCCTGGGTACCATCACTAACCTCAAAAAACTAGGCCAGGAATATACCGCCTTCATAATTGATGGCAACCTCATCAAAGTCGCCAGTGAGGTAAAAACCTTAGGCTTTTACCTCGGCTCCACTCTCACCTTTACTAAATCAGTTAGTTCCATGGCTTCCGCTACCGCTTACACTTGTAAACTTATCAGAACCAGTAAACCATTGCTCTCCAACAACAGTTGCATCATCCTGGCCAGGGCCCTCATCCTGTCCAGGCTGGACTATTACAACGCCCTCTACATTGACTCCAACAAATATATCATTAGGAGAATCCAAACTCTCCAAATAATGCCCTCAGAGCGGCCCTTGGCATAGCAAGGAGAGAACACGTATCTGAGATCAGGCGACAAAATAATTGGCTCTCTACTTGAAAACTGCTTTGCTTATTCACAAATCATTGAATAATGCTGCACCCAGCTATCTGACATTCCACAGAAGGACCTCTAATAGACGTTCTAGACTAATCACACCAACTGTCTCTCTATTCCCAGGTTTAAACTATCAAAGGTTGGGGGCAGCAGCTTTCCTGTCAAAGTGGCCCAGCTTTGGAATTCCTTGCCGCATTCACTCCGAGCGGATCAATAATACCAGAATTTTAGATGTAATTGCATTAATTGGCTTAAGACAACAGACCACTAAGGCCTCCCACCCTCACCACACTGTAAATAGTCTTCTAAGATGTTGCTCTTAGGTCTTAGACTTAGTGTTCCTGCTCGTGTTCCTATCTCTGTTTGTGATGATGTGTAATTGCTACCTTTTGCCTGACTTTGGTCTATATTTCTCATGTGTAATTTATTTCTGTAACCTATCTCTGTTTGTAATGATGTTTAATGGCTACCTTTTGTCTGACTTTGTTCCATATTTGCCATGCCTAATTTATTTCTGTAACTAAACTGGGAACTTCCTTGTAACTTCTGCACCCTGATACCCTCGGGTCAGGTGCGCAATACAAATAAATAAACAAACAAACAAACATAGCTAGCCTCAAGAATACTTTGTCTGCTTGCATTTCTTTGCATTTGTACACGTGTGTCCGCAGGTATCATCAGGGGAAGCCAGTGGCTAGCCACCAACCTGCAGTCAACCATCAAGGAAAGTATAACCAAGAACACTCCCACCTCAGAATACACCCAATCTAATTAAATGTTAGCCTACCTCATTCCTTTCTGAATATTGAGACCGACCTGTGTTAATATGTATACACACCTAACTCCACTCCTAGATAGCACACCCTTATAATTACTGTACTGCTGTCTACCTGTCAAGGTTGACTGTGTTATATTCTACCTCCTAAGACTGTGTCACATTCTAGATAGCGCGCTCAAAGATTACTGTGTTGTACTGGTTCACATCTAGATATTTGCCCAAGAGATATTGTGTTGCATTCCACCCCTCCAGTAGATAGTGCGCTGAAAGTTTACTGAGTCGTATTCTACCTCTTAAGACTGTGTCACATCAAGATAGTGCGCTCAAAGATTACTTTGTCGTACTCTACCTTAAGACTGTGTCACATATAGATAATATTCTGCCTCCTAAGACTGTGCCCAAGAGATATTGTGTTGCCCTCCACCCTCTTAGCCTATCTCAAATCTTCATAGTACACTGAAAGGTTCTGTGTTGTATTCTACCTCTTAATACCGTGTCTCATCTAGATATTGTGCCCAAGAAATATTGTGTTGCCCTCCACCCTCTTAGCCCATCTCATTGTTATATATAATGTAGATATTGTTCTGAAAGTTTGTGTCGTATTCTACATCTCAAGACTGTGTCATATCTAGATAGTGCGCTCAAAGATTACATTGTCGTACTCTACTTTAAGACTGTGTCACATCCAGATTGTGTGCCCAAGTGATATTTCAAATCTAGATAGTGCCCATTGTGATATTGTGTTGCACTCCACCCTCTTGCCCTATCACAAATCTAGATGGTGCACTGAAAAACGTACTGTGTCGTATTATACCTCGACTTTCACATCTAGAGAGTGTGCCCAAAGATTACTGTGTTGTATTCTACCCTAAGACTGTGCCATATCTAGATGGAGATCCCGTCTTGCAAGTATCCACCTCTCACACCCGTCCAGATCCTTAGAACCCTCGTGTCCTCACTCAGTCCCCACGGCTCGCTGCCTGCACTCATGCACCCACCTTCTCCAGCCCCCCACCATTCCTTCCTTGAGCACATCCGTAGAAATCCCTCCGCCCACCTCACTTCAGCATAATACCACTCGCCCAATCGGCCAATCGACTACCACGACCCTGCACCCAACTCTAAAATCAGAGCTGCACACTGGCACGCCAACCACCTCCCTCCTCAGAAGCCCATTTCCCCCCTTCCCACCCAAACTCATCGCTCTCCACCTTCCCTCTGACCGCTATTGAGAACTTCCAAGTACCTCGCCATGACACCCTGCCCCCTATCAAACTCACAAGCCAGAGGAGCCCGCTGGCGCTCCAAACAGCTCAAGCGCTCACCTTCTTCCACCCCTTCCGTTCACCCTCCAGCAACCAACCCTCCCTTCCTCTCGCCCCCACATACCTCAGAGTCCCTCCGCCCTAACCCATCACAGAACTACCCACCCTCCCGCCCACCTTCCCCTCCATCCCCCGCACCCCTCATTAACCCCCCCTCGACACAAGCCATCAACCCCCCACCATATCCCTTTCCCTCTCTAAAAGCAGCTCGTCTCGCCCTCGCAATAAAAGTATCTTAATCACCCTCCGACCTCCCCCACCCTCTCACACACTGACTGCACAGAAACCCTTGAAAAGTAGAAAACAAGCCTGGTCCCCCTCCATAACTGTCTACTCCTCACCACTTCTACCTCTACCCAGCTTCCCAATCTCTCCCTCCCCATCCCTGTTGCACTGCAGCCTGCCCTCGCCCTGCTTCCACCCTCTCTCGACTTCTCTCCCTGTACACCGGACTCCCCCAATCCTTTGAGACTCACTCGAGATTCTCACACCCTAATTCTCTCCTCGCCCACTGACCATCTGTTCACTCGTCCGCCCCTCCTCAACTCTACCCACACCCCTCACATATCCTCCTCTGCCCGCCTAATCTTCTCAGCCTCCCCTTACTTGCCCCCACCCCTCATCACCCAGAGCCGACTGGCACCCTACCTCAACAATCCCATGCCTCTCCCTGCCTCATCTACTTCGAGCGTCCCAACACTTCCCCTCCACTATCCCCCACGCACCTCCTGCTCATACCCCGACAACCTCCATGGCCACACCCGACTCCGAAGTCAAGTGCATCCCGCTCTGTTTGCGAAAAACAGACACAACATCTTCGACCTCCTCTCCTCTGACAAACCTGACCTTGTCTTTATCACTGAAACCTGGTTCTCTGACGACTTTTCTCCTGTTGCACATAAGGCATTCCCCCCTGGCTACTCACTCATCCCGCTCAACAGACCCTCAAGAGGAACCGGCGTGGCAGTCCTCTTCAAATCCCACTTCTCCGTCTTGTTGATTCTCAGATATGCATTGCATCAGGCGAATCTCTTCTTGTTAAACTCTCACTACCTCTGACTTTCTCCCACAGCTTCCTACTCCTACTCATTTACAGACCTCCTGGTTACGACAGACATTTCTCAACCAACCTCTGTGACTCTGTAGCCGCCATTCAAGTAAATCACCCCTCCTCGACTCTCCTAGGAGACTTCAATATCTGGTTGGACATTCGCTCCAACCCCATGACCCATCCATTGGTCGACAGTCTTGATGCGCTCAACCTCTCCCTTCATATGAACAGTCCAACCCACTCTAAAGGGCACAACCTAGATGCTATCTTCAGCTCCCATGACCTGATACATCTAAACCCCCCCCTTACCAATCATCTGGTCCAACCACTTTGTCATCCCATTCTCCATCCTCGCTACCGCCCCTCCCTCCAGCCCCCACCCGGCCTCCCCCTTCACTGCAAATGCTGGAACAAAGTGAAGATTGTTCCTGACCTGGCCAGAGCCCTACTTCTTAGAGCCCTTACAACACCCCCACCGGCGGATCCTTAACCATCGACTCCTTCGACTCATGGTTCAATTAATCACTAATCCCTCTCACCCCTTCGCGTCCCTCTTCCTTGCTCAATGGACCATTTCCCAAATGGTTTACTCCTGAACTGAGGAATACCAAAAAACTAAATAAATCTCTGGAACGCAAATGGTGAGCAGAAAAAATCTCAGCAGTTCCACTTTCGCCTTGCACCATCACAACTACAATGCTGAAATCCATTAAGCGAAAAAATCCTACTACAACAATCAGATTCTCAACTGTGGAAACTGCAGCAAAGCACTCCACAGAATCATATCTGAATTCATCAAACCCACTTGCACCTCTTCCCAATCTCCCCCTTCACAATCGCTCTGCGACTCTCTTCTTCCACTTCTACACCACAGCTCTTGACAGGATGTCCTCCCTTAACAACAAACTGACCCTCCTCTCCTCCCCCAACTACTGACCATTCCAACAGCCCCTCCTCTCCCCTCTGCCCCATCCCCCACCTTACCCACCTTTGACACCTTAAGACTGATGTCCAGAGAAGAATTTCTTGACCTTCTGCTAGCAAACCATCTGGCTCCCCCCTATACCCGTGCCCCGCCTCAGTCCTCAAAAAAATATTCTCTTCCACCTGTGCAGGAGAACATGCAAGAACCATTCTAAATGACTCCCTAAGCTCTGAAATCTTCCCCGATGCCTTCAAAATTGCACATGTCAAGCCTCTTCTTAAAAAACCATCTCTTGACCCCAAAAACTACAGACCAATCTCGAACACCAGATTCCTTGCAAAACTCATCGACTGAACAGCATACTCCCAACTAAAAGCCTTTGTTGAATCCAATAACCTCCTGGACCCCACACAATCCGGGTTCAGACCGCGACATGGAACTGAAACCACTATGGCCTCAATCTGGGACGATCTTAAGATCACTGCAGACTCTGCAGGATGCGCTGCACTAATTCGCCTCAACCTGTCTGCAGCCTTCGACACGATTAACCACTCCATTCTCCTTGACCGTCTCCACTCCCTTGGAATCAGTGGCACTGCTCTCAAATGGATCGCCTCCTTCCTCAACAACAGGAAACCAATAACCTTCCTCTACCCTTTTCTCTCAGCTGCTCGCTCGGTTAATACTGGAGTACCGCAAGGCGCATGTTTATCTGCTCTCCTATTCAACCTCTATATGTCCACTCTTCCTGGAATCATCCGTCTGCACGATATCTTGTGCTACAACTACGCCGACCATACCCAAATCATCCTTAAAATCCACAACTTAGATTCCAACCCCCAGCCTGACCTCACTGCCTACCCCCTAGCTATCGACCATTGGATGACTATAAATCACCTCCTCCTCTTAAACCCTACTAAAACTGAAATCATGGTGTGCAGCAACACTGAACTTATACCTCGTCCACTCCTTTGGCCCCCTTCCATGGGCCAACCCTCGCCCCCGCTGTCACAGTAAAAAACCTAGGGTGCACTATGGACTCTGGCCTAACCCTCTCCCGACAGATCAACGTCGTCTCTAAATGTTGTCACTACCATAACAAATTTCTCAGGTGCATTTTTCCCTACCTCTCCTTCCCGGCCTTGCCGCTGTTATGTCCATTGTAATGTCGAAACTGGACTATGCTGACTCCCTATACCTAGGGGTCCCTGCATACCACCTTAATAAACTCCAAAGAGCGCAAAACGCTTCTGCTAAACTTCTCCTCGCCCTAGGTCCAAGAGACCACACCTATCCAGCTCTCGGAAGCCTCCACTGGCTCCCAGTCGGACAAAGGGCCACTTTCAAGACCCTGTGCATCACTCATCATGCAGTGCACAAGACCGGCCCACTATACCTACAAGATAAGTTAAACCCTTACCTCCCACCTCGCACCCTAAGATCAAGCACTGCCCTCCTTTTAGTGATCCCAACCACTAACTCTGTCAAGATCGGAGGATCCTCTTTCTCAGCATTGGCCCCGACTCTGTGGAACTTGCTTCCACCTCACATCCGACACAACCAAGACTATGACATTCCGCAAATTACTAAAAACATGGCTCTTTCCAGGATGCAACCGAACATCCAACAACCCAATGACTAAATACACAATGGGACTCCCACCCTTGTCTTCAATGAATACACCCATGATTGGGCTGTAGACAACTGTATCCCTGAACGCTGAACAATGATCTCTTTAGATCCTACCCACATGAGGCCCACAGTTAGTATCTTGCCCCTGTGACATCACTGTGTGCCCCCACTTTGCCCTTGTAATGTCACCCGCCCTCCCGTTCCCGTTATGTAACTATATATCCCTCTGTTCCACCACCCCCTGTGTATCCCTCTATAATGCCATCCCCTATCGCCCCCGGGATGTCATTGCATGCCCCACTGTGTCTGTGTCGCTGTGTAACTACCTTCTGTTCCCCAAGAAGTCCCTATGAATCCTTCTGCCGTCCTGTCGCTGTAACCCCAGTCCTCGATCACTATATTCCCTTTTATGCCCATGTGTCGCATGTACCCTCCCCTCTGGCCCCGAGATGTCACAGAATTCCCACTGTGCTCATGCGTCGCTGTGTACCCCCTCTCGTTTCCCCTTGATGTCACTGTGTATCCTTCTGCCACCCCCATCCTGTTGTAAACCCAGCCCTATGTCGCTTTATGCCCCTCCCTGCCAGTATGTCGCTGTGTACACTGCCCCCCTATTCCCATGATTTGTGCTACGGATGAAATAGATAAATGGAATGGATGGAATAGATGAATAAGTATTAAACAGGGCACCTGGTTGCTGACTTGCTCTGCCCAGGTCAGTAAACATATATAAACAACACAATTGAGCAAGGTCATAGAGGTCTAACTGCTGATTTAGAACTACTCACTTCTGAGTTTCAAAAAGGATCTGGGTGGACACAAGTCTTTTTGAAAAAATACTGCAGTTCTTATTTAATTTGTGTGCAGTTAGTGTAAGAATACACATGAATATTTAAGGCACAGGATATTCGACATTAAAACATACATAGGGCCTCATTACATGGATGGCGGTGGACCAAGGTGCTATTAGCATCTTGGTCCATGCCGGTAAAATACCAGCACCGCCTTGGTGGAAAGGGGAATTACCGCCCTATTCCAAGGTTGGTGGGGCGGTAATTCCCCCTTCCCCCATTGCCCTTCCCCATTCCCATTTTTGCCCCATAGGGCTCTATGGGAATGGGGAAGGTGCTAATTACGGCACCGCAAATTGCGGTACCGTAATTAGCTCCCTGGACTCTTTGCGGGTTGGTTTTTAACGCCTGCAAAAAGCAGGCGTTAAATTCCCCAACCCGCAAAGGGACCTTGTAGTAGGGCGGTAAGGGTTTACCGGTACAGGTAAAATACCGGTAACGGTAAACCCTTACCGCCTACCGTGTAATGAGGCCCATAGTGTAGTACACTGATTTCTCAAGTTTGCTCCGCTAGGATCTTTAGAGAATGTAATAGCAAAAATGTGAGACTTCAAATATTTGTCATTTGAATTGCATTATTCATGTACTTATGTATGTTTTAATGTCGAATATCCTGTGCCTTAAATATTCATGTGTATTCTTACACTAACTTCACACAAATTAAATAAGAACTGCAGTATTTTTTCAAAAAGACTTGTGTCCACCCAGATCCTTTTTGAAAGTCAGAAGTGAGTAGTTCTAAATCAGCAGTTGGACCTCTATGACCTTGCTCAATTGTGGAATAGATAAATAAATGGATGGGATGGCTAGAATGGATAGATGGAATGGATGGAATGCTTAGAATGAATGGATAGAATGGATGAAATGGTTTGACAGATTGGATGGATGGATGGATGGATGGATGGATGGATTGGGTGGATGGATGGATTGGGTGGAATGGATGGATGGATGGATTGGGTGGAATGGATGAGATGAATGGAATGGATGGACGTATGTGGAATGAATGAATGGACGGAATGGATGGCATGGGCGTGTGTGGAATGAATTGACGGAATGCAGGTATATGGAATTGATGGATGGAAGGGGATGGATGGATGGACTGGATGGATGGACTGGATAGATAGATGGATGGATGGATGGCTTTGATCGAATGGATGAATGGACTAGATGGAATGGGTGGATTGAATGGAGGGATAAGATTCAGTATAAGGGCACCTGGCAAAACCCTGAAAAGCCCACGTGGGCGTACTTGAGGGAACAAAAACGAAATTTCAGGGTGAGAGGTCACACCATTCTCCAGCATGGGGTCTGGCATGGATTCACATGCTCATGAATATTCCCCGTCGTCAGGCCGGGAATCCTCGGTATAGAAAAAAATCAGTATCAGTTTCGTTTCTGATCTGTCTTTCTCAGTAGTAACCAATCACTGGTCTCTGGGTCATACTGCCCCCAGCCAATGACTGCCCTCTCCCTAAGCCCCGCCCCTGGCAGACATCCTCAGATTTTTACCGCACGTTCAAGTGTTGGGAGTCCTCGTGCTTAGCTCTCGAGCTTTTTTTTCGCGCTTTTTTCAGGAGATTTTCTCATTTTTTGGTTAAATAGAGCCTCAAGCTCCACCGTTTGTACTTCCGATCAACGGGGATCCGTTTTGGAGTTTCTAAACCCCTCAAGGGTGAAGATTTCGTCGAGTTACGCTTTTGGAGGATTCCAAGTTCCGAGGCCTACCCCGGACATGGCCCAGGAGAAAGGGAGCTCGACGCCCGGGAAGCTGTTAAGGACCTTCCCTGGATGCCAGCTTCAGAACGTTTTCAAGGAGGACGAGCATTCGTTATGCCTCTACTGTCTCCATGAGGACAAGACACACAAGGAAAAGGACTGCGCGTTTTGTGGGAACATGTCGGAGCGGACCATGAAGGATCGCCACCTCAGTCTCGCCAACTGGCTGGAAGGTAAGAGCCCGCCAGGCGAGAAGAAGAAAAAGAAGTCCGTGCGGTCTTCTAAGTCCTGTGAGGGCGCTCCGGCGATGGGGGCCCAACAAAAGGCTAAGCACCACGAGTCCGTGGGCACCGGGAGCGCCGAACGGTCGGGCTCCTTGGCTGCTAGGCAGGGCGCATCCTTCCCGGCGCCATCGACCACGAGCCAACGCTCTGGCTCGGGTAAGAGGAAGTCCGAGAACCCGGCAAAGCTTCTGGAGAGGCCCCAGTCGATCTCGAAGATTTCGGCAGAGGGGGAGCGAGGCTCGGACCCTCCCCCCAAGGTGAAGGACCCAGGCCTACAGAAGGTGACGTTGGCCTTAATTCACCCTGCTAAGACCTCGATTGAGGATGTCGCTGCGGCCCTGGCTCAGCCTGTGGAGGCTACACCAGTGGAGGCGCCCTCAGGTACCAGAGTCTCCCTGCCACCGCGGAGGGAGTCGTCTTTCAGGCCCATCGAGAAGACCCCCACGAAGTCCTCGTTGGAAAGGGTGGGGGAGGGGTTGGTGTCCGTCGTGGATACGGACACGACCTCTGAAGAGGAGCTCATCCAAGTTGTGGAGGAGGCCCAGCCCCATCGGGAGGGATCCCGATGAGGGCGACGACGAGGGCGACGGTGACGCAGACGAGGCTCCTCAAGAGCCCTCGCACCCGTCGTTTCCGGCGCCGCAGGACATCTCGGCAGTCATTTTGTCAGCCATCCAGTCCTTATGCTCGGAGATAAGCACTAGGTTGCCACTTACCCCGACGGAGGTGCCTGAGCCAGACCCGACGGAGGAACCGGAGCCAGGACCTTCGGAGAGCCCACCACTTAAGAGGAGTAGGATGCATCCTAGGCCTCCTCTCCCGCCTCTGCGGCCTTCTCTGCCTTCCCCCCGGTCCACTACCCACGGGGATGATACAGGCATGGACACGACTACGACGGGTACGGATGACGATGGAGGTGACGACGGGACGTGTCCCCCGTCGCCCCCTGCCCGGGCGTCCCCGCCCGATGAGATTGGATTCTTCCATGCAATGATTTCCAGGGCATCCGAGCTCTTCCAGCTCTGCCCCGAGGAAAAGAAGAAGGAGGGGTTCTTTTACCAACGGCGCAAGGCTAAAAGGAAGACGGTCCTCGCCGTACTGCTTCTTGATGACATCTGGGATGAGGGGCTCGCCCTCCTCAAGAACCCTGCCATGGCTCCTGTGAAGAGGGACCGGTACGAGAAGAAGTACCGGGTCCCTGACGCTGCCCCTTTGTGCCTTAGGGCGCAACCTACCCCAGACTCGGCTGTTTCGGCGGCGGCCAAGAAGAAAGCGGGGGGGCATCGGCCTCAACTTCAACCTCCCCTCCGGACGGCGAGGGTAGGAAGCTGGATGCGATGGGACGACGGGTCATCTCATCTCAGCGACGACCATCAAGGCGGCCAACGCCCTGGCCATCGAAGCCCGCTACGACAGGGAGTTGTGGTTCAAGATCGCCCCTGTGTTGGACTTCCTTCCTGATGCCAAGAGGGCTGAGTCCCTGGAAATCTTGCAGGAAGGTGAGATTGCCTCGGACCACGCCATTACGGTGGCTACGGACATCGCCGACACCGGTTTTCGTCAGTTGGGCAACAGCGTTTGCCTGAGACGACGAGGATGGCTCAAGGCGACGGATTTCCGCCAGGACATTCAGACCAAGGTTTTGGACATGCCTTTTGATGGGAACAACCTTTTTGGCAAGGCGGTTGATGAATCCCTTCAGGCGATCAAGACAGAGACGGCCCGTGCACTGGGTGTGCTCCAACTGCGACGGCCGTCCTTTCGGAGCTCCGGAGGTAGATAGGGTGCCTCCAGGGAAGCCGGCAGCAGCTCTTCTACGTACTGTCAAGCGGCAAGGTCTTCATCGCAGGAGGCCTACAGGGGACGCGACAAGTCAGGTGGATCCCGCCGTCGTCATCAAGGTGGTCAAGGATGCAAAGCGGCCTTCAAGCAAGATTGAACGGACCGTCTGGTCGGGTCCCCGCCAAAGCACCCCGGTCGGAGGCCGGCTGACGAAGTTCGTTGGCGTGTGGGAGTCCATCTCCACCGACCGTTGGGTGCTGGATGCCCTGGCCCTGGGGCACGCCCTCGAGTTCCAGAAGAGGTGCCCCCGCATTCCTCCGGTGGCCAGGAAGGAAAATCACGTCCCTCAACTGCTGTTGAAAGTAAGGGCGATGCTCAGGAAAGGTGCCATCAAGCTCGTCCCGAAGAGGCTTCGGGGCTCTGGAGTTTACTCAAGATACTTCCTCGTGAAGAAGAAGACAGGAGGATGGCGTCCCGTCCTGGACCTGCGACGACTAAACAAATACATCAAGGCACAGAAGTTCCGGATGGTCACCCTCCAGCACGTGCTGGGACAGCTGGAGGAGGGCAATTTCCTGGCGTCGTTGGACTTGGAGAATGCTTACTTCCACATCCCTATTCTAAAGAGACACCGAAAGTTCCTCAGGTTCGTGGTCCAAGGCTGGCACTACCAGTTCAAGGCCCTGCCGTTCGGATTAAAATCGGCGCCCAGGGTGTTCACCATGTGCCTAGCACCGGTGGCGGCGCGGCTGCGCCTGCAGGGGATCCACGTCTACCCCTACCTGGACGACTGGCTCATATGGGCAACGACAAGGGAGCTCGCCGTGGAACACACTGCGAAGACCATCCAGCTGCTCACGGACCTGGGGTTCTCCATCAACTTTCCAAAATTCCACCTGGTCCCGTCGCAAGTCGCCCTGTTTCTGGGAGCACAGCTCGACAGAGTGGCGCGGCAGGCCTCACCGTCGGAGGAAAGGATAAGGACAATCCTAGGAAAGGTGCAACGTCTGCTGGCCACAGACGTGGCCAGAGTGAGATCTATCAAGTCCCTCCTCGGAATGATGTCCTCCTGCATTTATCTGGTGCCCCACTGCAGACTTCGGATGCGGCCCTTGAAAGAATTCCTCGACGCCCACTGGATCCAGACGACGGGCAGCTTCAAGGACAGGATCCTGCTCGATGAAGCGTTCCGTCAGGCGATACGATGGTGGGGTGTCTGCGCTCATCTGACAGCGGGAACAGGTTTCCTAGCCCCGGCCCACCAGGTGACGGTGACGACAGATGCCTCCCTGGAAGGTTGGGGAGCGCACACCGGGGGTCTCCACGCGAGAGGCCTTTTGCTCCCGGAGGAGAAGACTCTCCACATCAACAACTTCGGAGCTCCGCGCTGTGTTCTGGGCCCTCGGGTCCTTCCTTCCGTCCCTCAAGGGCAAGGTGGTGAGGATCTTCACCGACAACACCACTACGATGTTTTACATTCGGAAGCAGGGCGGAACCAGATCCCCTGCCCTATCCAAGGAAGCCCAGGATCTGTGGCATTGGGCCATCGCCCAAGGGATGTTCCTGGTACCCTTTCATCTGGCGGGGATAAACAAACACCATCGCCGACTCACTCAGCAGAGAGCTGCGCTCGTGCCATGAGTGGGAACTGAGCCAGGATCAAGTGGACCGACTCTTCCAACGATGGGGCAAACCCCAGATCGATCTCTTTGCGACGGCGGCGAACTCTAAGTGCCGGATGTTCGCCAGCAGGTTTCCCCAACCGAGGAGCATGGGCGATGCTTTCCCGTTCCCCTGGGACGGCCTGTTCCTTTATGCATTCCCGCCGTTGCCGTTGCTACTCCGGCTCGTCAACTAGCTCAAGAGGTCCCGGTGCAGGATGATCCTCGTCGCACCGGCGTGGCCGAGGCAGATCTGGTTCCCGGACCTTCTGGACTTGTCAGCGTCCACACCAGTCAAGCTGCCGACGGACGCGGATCTTCTCTCCAGAGAAGGAGGCGCCATTCTTCATCACGAACCAGAGTCGCTGAACTTGCAGGCCTGGCTCTTGCAGCACTAGAGTTTGGAGGATACGACATCCCGGCCGACTGCAGAGAGGTTCTTGCAAAGGCCAGGGCATCCTCAACTCTCAAGTGCTACGGACATAAATGGAAGAGGTTCTCTGTCTGGTGCCGTCCACAGAAGATTAACCCTCTGCGGATACGGCCCCTCAAGTATTGCCGTACCTACTGTCTTTGGCCAAGGCTGGCCTATCTCACGCTTCCATCAAGGTACATCTGGCTGGCGTCTCACATTACACCAGAACTACAGGACAGGCGTCCTTGTGGTCTCATCGTCTGGTGAAGGAATTTATGAAAGGACTTTTCCGATCATTCCCGCCAGTGAAGGCCCCTGCCCCAGCATGGGAGCTCAACGTGGTGCTAACTAGGCTCATGGGGGCCCCATTCGAGCCTATGCATTCAGTGCCGTTGAAGTTTCTGTCGTGGAAAACAGTATTCCTCGTGGCCATCACCTCTGCACGACGAGTGGGAGAGATGCAGGCCCTGTCTTGCAAGCCTCCATACTTGACTTTTAACGACACGAGGGTGGTGCTGAGGACATACCCCTCCTTCATGCCCAAGGTGCCGTCGGACTTCCACCTCAACGAGTCCTTGGTGTTGCCAGTTTTCTTCCCGTCGCCTTCGTCGCCGGCTGAGAGGACTTTGCACTCGCTGGATGTAGCTAGAGCGCTGAAGTTCTACGTGGACCGCACAAAGAGTTTTCAGAAGACATCACAGCTGTTTGTGAACTTTGGACCTGTGAATCAAGGGAAGGCTCTCTCGAAGACTTCCATTTCCAGATGGCTCTCCGGCTGCATTATGCACTGTCACCGGTTGGCAAACCGACCGTTGCCAGGCCGTCCGAGGGCCCATTCGACCAGAGCGATCGCTGCTACTACGGCGTTCCTGTCTGGTGTGCCCCTGCTCGACATCTGCAGGGCTGCTACGTGGAGGTCGACGCACACCTTCACGAGATTCTATTGCATCAACCAGGATTCCAGGGAGGAGTACAGAGTCGGCCAGGCAGTGCTGCGCAACCTGTTCGCCTAAGGTGAGCCTGGTGAGGAGGTAAGAGTTGCTTAATGTTGAGTTGTTGTATTGCTTGATATTGAGCCTTTTGCTACCTCCCGTGGTTGTGCATGTGTATACTGCTATGTATTCTTATATTCATGAGCATGTGAATCCATGCCAGACCCCATGCTGGAGAAGGGTCTGGCATGGAATATCTGGAAAAGATCCAGATATCCACACCCACGATGGATTCTACTGCTCATCCAAGCACTGGAAAAGCTATTGATAGAGACCCCGAGACTACCTCATCACACGTCCTGATGAAGGCCTGCCCACATAGCTGCATCTTGCAGCTCTTTTCTAGGCTGAAACACTGTTGTGTCGACGATCATACCAGCTGAACAATGCACAGTTCAAGCATTGTTGTTTTTTTATTTTTCTTAAAATGTCCATGAAACTATGTTTATGTTCATTCTATAACTGCACAATTGGAACAAATGACAACATTTTGGCAGTGCTTCTGTTTATGTTGGTTGCATTTAAATCCAGCTCTTTTGTCTACTGGATTATACATACTTGTGTTGTATTTTAAACACCCCTGGGTGCTCTATCCCCACCATTCTTTGATAAATGTTATTAAATACATTCAGTTCAGAAATTCATTACTCATGACTGTGATATGTGTTTATAAGTATGATTGGTGTGACCTCTCACCATGAAATGTTGAATGGAGGGATGCCATTAATGGAAGTGATGGATGACATGGATGGAAGGAATGAATGCCATTGATTGGGTGGATGCCATTGATGGAACGAATGGATGGATTGATTTGGATTGGATTAGATGGATGGACGGATGGAATGGACGGATGGAATGATGGGTGGAATGGATGGGCTGATGGAATGGACGGAAGGAATGGACGGAATTACCCTACCCTCTAGTTCCTGTGTGTGCGCCCACTGTGCAGGTGTCGCTATGTACCCTACTTTCCTGTTCCCCATGCTGTTGTTATATATCCCTGTGTCCCCCTCCTACCGCCGTAAGACCAGCCCCCTGTCACTGTGTATCCACGTTTCGCTGTGCCCCCTGCCATCCTGTTCCCATGATGTCGCTATATATTCCAATGTATTCCCCAACCCTCTCGTCACTGTGTGTGCCCGTATGTCATGTCACTGTGTATCCTGCTTTCTTGCTCGACATGCCACTGCCATATATCCGTAAACCCCCTCCTGTCTCTATAAGCCCAGACCCCTGTCGCTGCGTGTCCGTATGTTGCTCTGCTGCCTGCCATTCTGTTCACGTGCCTGGTCTCGGGTGTTTAAATATGATCCATCATATCACATCACTATGCTTACTTTCTCCTATACACCATCACACAACTAGAATACAGCTATACCCCTGATAAATTCGGCGTAGCTGTTCACATACGAACACTACCCCATGAACACCTCATCACCCTAATAAAATGCAGCTATCCCATGACATTCCGGCCTAGTTGATCACATAAGCGTCCTTCAGGCCTAACGACAGCCAGAACCCAGTCTGGGTGTCCACCCACCAGACTGTACACATCCAACTGATAACTTCAGCACCACACCGAACGCTAGGATGCAGCTACCATCCAGCAGTTACTTCAGCTGCACACATAACTGGTGCACCCACGCACCCTACAACACTATCTCTCTCTACTGACCAGAACTGCGGTTCGCAAGGGCGTTCAACCTACTAGTGCTTTGAGATCATAACAATGATATAGAGCGCTATATAAATGCCAAGTAACATAACATAACATAACATATGCTGATACCAAATGTTGTTTCCCAAATGTGCTGTACTATCCAGGTAATCATTCAACTCATAATCATCCTCCCTAGCACTTCTTTTAAGTCTTCTTCTTTTCTTATCGTTAATGCTGTTTGTAGTTGCCACATCTGTACCCTCTTTCTGCATAGGAAGATACTCGGGGATCCTCGCTTTATTTGGATCTACATAGTAAACAGTGCGTACTGTAACTAAGAGAAGAATTACAATAAACAAGATGCAGGAATAAATAATATACCAGTAGGCCCACTTGACGCAGAAGTAACTCCTTGCTCGTCGTGATGGCCTCTCGTTGTTAGTGTCATGATCACTGCTTCCAAGGAGCCAGGACCAGCCCAACGTCCTTGGAAGCAGGCCCCTAACCCTAATCCTAGGCACCAGCCGGTCCCCACTGGGACCTTTTGGACCTTGTCCTGGCGCCGGTGGCACCAGGCTCATCAAAACCATCGGTCCCGGCAATGGAAGCGCCGGGCTCATAATAGGTGTGAAGATGCTTGGGTGGACTTACCTGCAGCAGACCATGCTGCTTACTTACCAGCCACTTAGAAGCACTCTGTGAACAGGAACTACTTTCTTACCTGGGTGGGGCAGCTCCACTCCCTGGATACAGCACTGGAACTCTTCTGGAAACTGGAACTCTTTTCTTACCTAGGCGGGGCCGTGGAAGAAGACGCCTCATCACTCCAAGGCTATTTAAACCACACCCGATAGATGAAGCGTGCTTCGCGTTATTCTGCATCTGCAGCAGAACGCTCACCGAGTCTGCTCCGGCCTTCCTTCTTTCGATCCTGAACCTGCAAGAATTATACTTACCATTTCTGTATCCAGTCAACAGCAGCACCTGCAAAGACAAGAAACAACAGGTTAGCAAGGCAATCTTTACACGCAGTACTTACTCACCTGATCCATCGGCTCGGCCGTTTCTTCACGCCGCACCTCCACCTGCAAAGACAAAAGCATTGCCATACTTACCGGCACGCCGTGAATTCCGGATTTCTTCATTCTGCATCGCCGCCTGTGAAGACAAAAGCATTGTAATTACTGACTGGCATTCCGCGAACTCCGGCGCTGCAGTCCAACATCTGAAAGACAAAAGAAGAGACATTAGACAGGTATTTACTTACGCCCATCACGCTCGTCGCAATAGAACGCCTGCGGATTCTCCGGCGTCTCTTCAGCACGAACTAAGCTGCAAGGAAAAAGACAATTAGAGCGCTTGCCTTACTTACGAATTTCCAGGCGCTTCACTCCATCTTCCATCCCAAGAGTCCTGCAAGACAAAAAGGGAAAAGCATTATACAGAGTCTTACTCGATATTAACGTGCCACGCACCAAAAGACTAAAGACTAAAAGGTGTCCAGAAACTCACCGCTCGTGCAGATAACGACGGTAACCATCCTCTGAATTCAAGAGGCCTATGTTTCACCAGTGAAGGAACTGGCAACGGCACCCTGCACCAGACGCAGATGGAGAGCCCAGCATTCACCTATCTAAGGTGAGCAAGTTGACCTGGGGGCTCTACGGAAAAGCTAGAGAGAGAGAGAGGGACATTCAACAACCCAGACCATTAACCCCCATATTCTTTCACCTCACTCTTCGAGTTCGACACACAGTGCGAAGAGGTTCGACCCCAGGAGCCAATCGAGTCCTGCACATCACTTTTCGAGTCACAGACACCTTCCTGCCAAGACCCGCGCCTCCGTGGGAATCAGGTGAGCGTTACAGAACGCAAAGCCCACCACAAAACTCCTACCCAGGCGCAATGGAAACCTCAGACACTGATCAGTTAGCCCAGTTGCTCGGGGAATTAAGAGCAGAAGCAGATGCAGCTCGTCAGGAAACAAACTCTCTAAGAAGAGAACTGATAATTTCCAAGGAGCGAACAGAGGACCTCGCTAGGCAGTTGTTACAAACGCAGGCAGGACAGACACCTTTGCCCGCTCCAGGAGGAAGTTATCCTTCTGCATCATCTTTAAATCCAGTGCAAATCAATCTGCCCGGTAATGTGCCCTTGGCTCCGCCCGAACGCTTTTCTGGTGATCCAAAGAAATTCGCAGTGTTCATCAACCAGTGCCGCCTACACTTCTTATGTCGACCAGCTGCATTCCCAACAGACCAGACCAAGGTGGCTTTCGTGCTTTCTTATCTCAGTGGCAGCGCCGCAGATTGGTCGATCCCTTTAGTCACCCAGGATGATCCGGTTTTACATGATTTTCAGGTCTTCCAGTCCAGCATGGAGAAACTGTTCGCAAGACATGCACAAGGGCAGGCCTTGGACAATGAACTTCTTTCATTACGACAGGGTAATCAAAACCTCTTGACTTATATAGCCTCATTCAATAGACTTATAGTGGAAACTCAATGGCCCGAGGATAAGAGAATAACGCTTTTCTACAGAGGCCTGCGTGGAGAGCTCAAGGATGTGTTAGCTCAAGTTGTGAATCCTCCACGAGAATGCTCAGACTATATTGACTTAGTTGTCCAATTGGACCACAGACTACAGAACAGGAAGGCAGATCGTTCCAAATTTGATACCCGAGTGTTTTCTAAACCACAGACCTCTACTAGGGGAGCTGACACTGTGGAACCCATGCAAATAGGGGGCATGAAAGGACCTTTAACCCAGAAAGAGCGGGAAAGAAGAAGGCAGCTGCAATTATGCCTCTATTGCGGAAACTCAGGACACTTTCTTCGGGACTGTCCAGTGAAACCAGCTAAGAAGGCTGTAGGAGCCGCGGATACCTGTACCACAAATTCTGAGCAGGGAAACGACCTAGCCCGACAAGAGTAGAGGTCCTCTTGCCGAGCGTTAAGATCTGTCCCGTGACCTCGCATTTCGTGGTACCCATGGTCCTCATTAGTCCTGAACGTCCGGATCGTTTGCATGCAATTGAAGCTTACATCGACAGCGGAGCAATCGGTAATTATGTGGACCGTGAAATGGTATCAAGGATGAATCTACCCCTTGTCCCTAAGGCTGTAAAAGACGTCATCACTACTGTGGATGGCACGGAGATAGCCTCCGGACCAGTAACGCACCCCACCCAAGAAGTGACGCTAGTGAGTCAAGATGGACACCGGGAGAGAATCATGTTCGATGTGATCAAGGCCCCTCAGTTCCAGATCATTCTGGGAATCCCTTGGTTAGAGAAGCACAATCCTCAGATCGAGTGGCGAGCAAAGACGGTTCAGTTTCCAGAATGTTTTACCCCTTGTTATCCTCGGCCTGATGTTTCACTGGCGGCAATCTCTTCTGAGGAGGTTCCCAAATTACCTCCCGAATACCAGGAATTCCAAGACGTCTTCCGGAAGGATCAAGCTAACACCCTGCCTCCTCATAGGTCTTACGACTGTCAAATAGATCTGATACCCGGAACAACTCTTCCTTGCAGCAGGATTTATGCCCTCACCGAGCCAGAGAATCTTCACCTCAGACAATATCTGGACCAATACCTAGCAAACGGGTTTATCCGTCCTTCAAAATCTCCAGCTTCATCGGCTTTGTTCTTCGTTCCGAAAAAGGAAGGAGACCTTAGGACTTGCATAGATTACCGCGCCCTGAATAAAATCACCGTAAAAAACAGATACCCGTTACCTTTGATCCCTGAACTCCTGGACCAAGTCAAAGACGCATGTATATATGCAAAGTTGGATCTCAGAGGAGCCTACCACTTGGTACGGATAAAAGAGGGCGATGAATGGAAAACGGCCTTCCGCACCAAGTACGGGCTATTCGAATATCAAGTGATGCCCTTTGGACTTTGTAACGCTCCTGCCGCTTTCCAATATTTTATGAACGATGTCCTTAGAGAACTCATAGACGTGTGTGTTGTTGTCTACATTGATGACATCCTCATCTATTCATCATCTGAAGAGGAGCATCAGAGACACGTTAAAAAGGTTCTCGAGAGATTGCGTCAACATAATCTTTTTGCTAAGCTTGAAAAATGCGTTTTCAACGTAACTGAAGTCGAGTTCCTGGGATTCATATTGTCACCTAACGGAGTCCATATGGATTCAAAGAAAGTTGATGCAATCATCAAGTGGCCATCACCAACCTCTGTAAAAGGAGTTCAAAGCATGTTAGGCTTCGCTAACTTTTACCGCAGATTCATTCCTGAATTTTCTCGGATAGTCCAGCCCATCACCGCTCTGTTAAAAAAGAACAAACGTTTTGAGTGGTCTTCTGAAGCAGAACAAGCTTATCAGGACTTAAAAGCTAAATTCATTTCTGCACCTGTTCTAAAACATCCTCGCCCAGAACTCCCCTACATCGTGGAAACGGACGCTTCTAGTCTTGCTATGGGGGCAGTTTTATCACAAAGAGATCCGGTCACACACCAATTACATCCTGTAGCCTTTTGGTCCCGCAAGTTTTCGCCTCCCGAGATCAACTATTCAATTACAGACAAGGAACTTTTGGCTATCAGATCGGCCTTTAAAGCCTGGCGGCATTATCTTCTAGGAGCCAGACACACAGTCACCGTAATGACTGATCACCGCAATTTACAATATCTAAAGACGGCCAAAGCTCAGTCTTCCAGACAGCTTCGCTGGGCTCTGTTTCTGGCTGAATTTGACTTTATAATTACTTATCGACCAGGCAGTAAGAACGGAAAAGCAGATGCCCTCTCCCGGATGGGAGTAGATATACATTTGACCAATCCAGAACCAATACCCATAATCCCAGAACAAAGGATTTTGGGTTTGGTCAGCGCTCAATCGTTTGAAGACATCAAGACCACGGTTAAATCACTCCTAACTCCGGCCAATTTGAAGGACTGGCAATTAAAGGGAAAAGACTTCTCAGTGGATCAAGACCTACCATATTTCCGAGGACGATTGCACTTGCCCTGTGAGAAAATACAAAAACAAGTAATCGCCTGTTATCACGACTCTCTAATGGAGGGTCACCCTGGCATTACCAAAACCATGGAAAAGATTAAAAGACATTTCTGGTGGCCATCATGGAAAAAGGATATTAGAGACTTTGTAATCTCCTGCGGTGTGTGTGCCCAGAATAAAAGTCAGAAGGAGAAACCAGCCGGCCTATTACAGCCACTAGACATCCCTCCCTGTCCATGGCATACCCTGTCCATGGATTTCATCACGGACTTACCTCCATGCTCGGGGTATGCTACCATTTTAGTAGTCGTAGATCTATTCTCCAAGATGGCTCACTTCATTCCCCTGAAGGGTCTACCTTCAGCCTCAGTATTGGCCCGAGAATTCTTAGAAAACATCGTTCGGTTACATGGTTTTCCTTCGGTTTTAGTCTCTGATAGGGGAAGTCAATTCATCTCCCACTTCTGGCGCAGTTGCTGTCGTTTAGCCCAAATTGATGTAAGACTTTCAACTAGTCACCATCCCCAAACTGACGGGCAAACCGAGAGGACAAATCAGACTCTAGAGCAATATCTACGTTGCATGCTCCAACAAACTGAAAACCCCTGGAAGGATATTCTTTGGATCGCTGAATACGCTTACAATAATTCGACTCATTCTGGAACCGGGAAGACTCCCTTCTTCCTATTATACGGACACCATCCTAGAACCTCTAACCTGGATCCTCCCCAAGAATTCGAAGCACCTGCTGTGGATCACTTGCACTCGGAGATCACCCGTGCTTTTAAGGAAGCCACTGCCCATCTGCAAAGAGCTAAAGCTCAATTAAAAAAAGGAGCAGATCGACACCGTAAAGAGGCCCCTCACTACGCTGTAGGGGATCAGGTCTGGTTATCCACTAAGCACCTGCCTCTAAAAGGACCCCGCACCTTCATCCCGAGATACCTTGGACCCTATCTCATATCTGCCATAATTAATCCGGTGGCTGTCAAATTGGAATTACCTACGCATATGAAAATACATCCAGTATTCCATGTCTCCTTATTAAAACCAGTACAACCAGAAACCCGATTGACTGAACTCCCAGAACCGGTTTTAGTAGATGGAGAACTTGAATTCAAAGTAAAGAACATCCTAGACTCCAAAATCTCCAAATCTAAGTTATATTATCTGGTTGATTGGAAAGGATACGGCCCCCAGGAAAGGTCTTGGGAACCCTCAGAATATGTCCACACACCTCGTCTGGTCAAGAAATTCCATCTGAATCACCCCGACAAGCCAAAACCCCTGGAGAAGACACGCTTAGGAGGGGCCTTGATTGTGGGTGCTGTCATGATCACTGCTTCCAAGGAGCCAGGACCAGCCCAACGTCCTTGGAAGCAGGCCCCTAACCCTAATCCTAGGCACCAGCCGGTCCCCACTGGGACCTTTTGGACCTTGTCCTGGCGCCGGTGGCACCAGGCTCATCAAAACCATCGGTCCCGGCACTGGAAGCGCCGGGCTCATAATAGGCGTGAAGATGCTTGGGTGGACTTACCTGCAGCAGACCATGCTGCTTACTTACCAGCCACTTAGAAGCCCTCTGTGAACAGGAACTACTTTCTTACCTGAGTGGGGCAGCTCCACTCCCTGGATACAGCACTGGAACTCTTCTGGAAACTGGAACTCTTTTCTTACCTAGGCGGGCCGTGGGAGAAGACGCCTCATCACTCCAAGGCTATTTAAACCACACCCGATAGATGAAGCGTGCTTCGCGTTATTCTGCATCTGCAGCAGAACGCTCACCGAGTCTGCTCCGGCCTTTCTTCTTTCGATCCTGAACCTGCAAGAATTATACTTACCATTTCTGTATCCAGTCAACAGCAGCACCTGCAAAGACAAGAAACAACAGGTTAGCAAGGCAATCTTTACACGCAGTGCTTACTCACCTGATCCATCGGCTGCGGCCGTTTCTTCACGCCGCACCTCCACCTGCAAAGACAAAAGCATTGCCATACTTACCGGCACGCCGTGAATTCCGGATTTCTTCATTCTGCATTGCCGCCTGTGAAGACAAAAGCATTGCAATTACTTACTGGCATTCCGCGGACTCCGGCGCTGCAGTCCAACATCTGAAAGACAAAAGAAGAGACTTTAGACAGGTATTTACTTGCGCCCATTGCGCTCGTCGCAATAGAACGCCTGCGGATTCTCTGGCGTCTCTTCAGCACAAACTAAGCTGCAAGGAAAAAGACAATTAGAGCGCTTGCCTTACTTACGAATTTCCAGGCGCTTCACTCCATCTTCCATCCCAAGAGTCCTGCAAGACAAAAAGGGAAAAGCATTATACAGAGTCTTACTCGATATTAACGTGCCACGCACCAAAAGACTAAAAGGTGTCCAGAAACTCACCGCTCGTGCAGATAACGACGGTAACCATCCTCTGAATTCAAGAGGCCTATGTTTCACCAGTGAAGGAACTGGCAACGGCACCCTGCACCAGACGCAGATGGAGAGCCCAGCATTCACCTATCTAAGGTGAGCAAGTTGACCTGGGGGCTCTACGAAAAAGCTAGAGAGAGAGAGAGAGGGACATTCAACAACCCAGACCATTAACCCCCATATTCTTTCACCTGCAGAAACCTCACTCTTCGAGTTCGACACACAGTGCGAAGAGGTTCGACCCCAGGAGCAAATCGTGTCCTGCACATCACTTTTCGAGTCACAGACACCTTCCTGCCAAGACCCGCGCCTCCGTGGGAATCAGGTGAGCGTTACAGTTAGCAACATTATTGCTTTCGATGTTACCCATTCTCAATCTTGTTTAAGGATGGAAAAAGCCAAATTTATTCGGGTAACCTCGTGAAATACTCTGGCAATATCTGGATCTGCTTCACAAGTTCTTCAAGCAGCTGGCTGATCGTAGGACGATTAACAAGATTCTTTATGTATACAAAGGAGTCGTCCTTCTGCTAGATGAAGTAAGGGTGTGTCTCCAACAAGAAATAAATCTATGGACAGTAAGTTCTGGATCTCTTCCCTCGACGCCTCATTCAGGACGTTCTCAATGTTCTCTCAGAATATAGATTGACTTGTTCAATGATGTCACGTAGTAATTCATTAAGTGCCACTGCATTTCTTGGATCTCTCAGGAAGGTACGAACATCAGTTTGTCTTCCAACAAGATGCAGGCATTCCTCAATCAAATAATATAAGACCATTCCAACCAGTCTATGAACGTTATCATCAAATATGCGCATTTGTGTTTTCCCCACTGTACTCAGGAAGCTGGACTACTTGCTCTATGATGGCTGCAAACAATCTCCTCACGATTGGACCATTTTAAAAGATTTTGCAGGAACAGATGAACGGTAGTAGTTCTCCCCACAAGTGCAGGGTATGCACGATGAATAAAGAGAAAAACTGTAAGAACGATCCAACAAATGTGGCCATTAGACACAACTATGGGTGCCTCCAGAAAGAAACTCAGTGAGAAAGGAATCGGGGAACTGTTCTCTCTTCCAGTCGTTGAAAAGGAACTCCAGATCTGCCATCTTTCCTTCTCGATCAAGACTTAAATGTGTCTCAGTCAATGTTAACAGGCTCCTGCGGCTCAAGAACAAATAACCTTCCTTCCCTCCTCTTTTAGCAATTTAAAAGAGTGTTCCGCAAAGAACCAGAGTCCAATGTGTTCTCTGTCTGTCTATTTGACAGTATCTGCGTCCTTCTTCCTCGTTATGGATCTAGTCTGTAGGCGCTGAGGTTCTTTCCCGATGCTTGCTTCCGACTGTGGTGGGGGTGAAGGGGATTCTCCAGTGTAGATCTTTACGTCTCCGAGGAATATTCATGCGCGTCTTCCTAGCACCTTCATGGCTGACAGCGTTAAGTCTTCCACGACAAACGGGGCGTTGAATTGCGGCTCGTGCCACTTTTAAGTAAAATTCCTAATTAACATCTCATCTCCGGAGAAAAGTTTGGGAAGACATAGTTCTTCAAATCCGGTTGTTGTATGGCCTCCATCTGTGTTCTGAGCCCCACAGCCCTTACGCTTGAGCTGATCTGAAATTAGAGATACTTGTAGTCATACATGTTAAGTAAGCATGTAACCCCTTTCCTAACAATTCTGCTGTTATCTGGGCATCACTTCTAGCTCTATATGGAGGTGTGAGGGGTGTCCTCATCCGCCTCCCTGTCACTATTTCATGGGACGTAAGATGGTCAGAGCCTGGTTGATTTCTCAACTCGTATAGTGCAAGTGGCAGGCAATGTAACCATCCTTTCTTCAAGGTAAGCTTCAACTTGGCTATTCTTTCTTTAAGCAGGCCGTTTAGTCTCTCACAGATTCCATTCGCTGCAGGTGATAAGCAGATGAAAACTTGTGCTTTATGCTAAGCAACAAGTTTATTTGCTCAAACTTCATTGACAAAATGAGGGCCATTATCAGTTCTTAATACTTCACATATTCCCCATCTAGCAAACCCTTCTTGTACTAAAGATTTCACTGCGCAGGTGGAGTCTGGATGTGTACATGAACCAGCTTCAATCCACATTGAAAAGGGACATGCTACCACTATCACATATCTGTATACATTACAGACCTGCAGCAAAATGCTGAAAAGGACCATTAGGTCTCGGGATAACTGAACGCAGTGTGTGCCCAGCAGTAAATCTTTAACATACAATGCAGTTTACTACATAAAATGCAACGTGTTCTAACAGATTCGGAACAAACCAGTCTGTCATGATGCCTACCGCCGGGCATCCGGATCGAGTCCATCAGCCCCGGGAGCAGGCATCCAGATATTTATCAAAACCCCAACAGCCCCGGCTGGGGGCTGTTTTGGTTCAGTCCTGGCACCTTAGGCACCAGGCTCATAATAAGAATCAGTCCTGGCGCCATAGGCCATAGGCGCCAGGCTCATAGACATTACTTACCTCATGCAGACCGTGCTACAACTGAATCCAAGCCAACGTGAGGCTTGGATGGGACTATTTTGTTACAGGGACTATTTTTTTACTCGGGTGTGGTTCTGGGGAACTTCTTACCTGGAACTACTTTGGAGGCTATTTAAACCACGCCCGATCAGCAGCACACTCTTCGCGTTATTCTGCATTCTGCAGCGTAACGCTCACCGTGACTGGAAGCCTGCATCCAGTCTTCTGCCACGCCCGCCTCGAATCCGGAGCTCCTAGGAAAAGGGGAAAAGAAAGAGAAAAGGTTAGATAACGAACATCATTTTTATTCCTTACCTGATTCCGGACCCAGCACGTCTCCGAGCCTGGAAAGTACATTATTCTAACACACGTCGCATCGCCAGCTGCAGCGCCGCGTTATACTCAGTCCACAGCATCTTTCAACTTGGCGCTCTCTCCATCTTTTTCGTCATCGAACTCCAGCATCTGGGGAAAACCAAAGAAACAACAAGGTGAGCACGGAAGCCGACAAATATCATCACTTACCATAGCCTTACCTGATTTATCATCGGAGGCATCACCATTTAACATGCCACATCTTCATATGCCGCACCTATAAAGGGAAATAAAACATCAAATTAAACCCAGGTAACTTTACCGGACAGTGTTGGGAAATACAGACTCTTACCCAAACTCCATCAGCTACCTCCAGGCAATATTCTTTTGAACCCAGTGCAATTCTAAAAAGGGAATGGAACAAGAGTGAACATCGGACATATTGAACTCTTTTGAACTTCATAAGCCCTGGAGTCAATAGCCGGAACTCCTCCAGAAACTTCAAGCCAGTGAAGAAACTGGTATCTACGCGCCCCTGCATGCTACGCAGGATGGAGAGCTCATCATTTGAATACATAAGGTGAGCTTACTAAAAGGAAATATCAGAGATGACTAGTGGGGAGATCGGGAGCAGCGGGGGGTCCTTGCTAAAATCCACGGGTGGCTAAATCCCTTTCTCCACTTGCAGGAGAATACTTCTTTGGGTCAAGCAGACGAAACTAGGCGGGCCAGTCCAAACAGTCATCTCTGCACTACGCATCACGTTGGTGGATACCGCAGCTGTCTGGATCCAACCGACGCCCCTGTGGGAACCAGGTGAGCGTAACACCAGTCTTACGCAATAGCTGCTACAATGCTTTCTCTAGTGACATGCGCAGGGAAGTGCAGCTGTTCCAACACCACTCTCAATTAGGCTACAGGCATCACTGGTTTACCAGTGCTTTCCTGTCCACACAATGTTTTGGAAGCAGTTAAAGAACACCCCCTCTGCGTCCACAAGTGTCACGATGAGCAGACCAAATAGCCCCAGCCCAAAGCAGTGGGAACATTGGGGCACATTAATAGCCCTGACTGGATCAAGACTCAAAGGAGGGCCACCTGGGCCCAGTCCTGGCGCCTTTGGCACCAGGATCATGGAGTTAACCCCAAGGGAAACACAGGTGTAGTCGGTCTGCCACTGAATGATTGACTTCTCTGCTAATTGCAGTTAAGGGCGTGACTCTGAGCCATTACGTTTTGCATTAGTCTGCAATCATGGGCGTGGCAGAGAATTTCTGAAACTCATTACACCTTGGGAGTGGCAGGGCGTGGTTGGCTATATAAGCCCCACCCAAGCCCTAAGGCATGCTTCCGTTATTCAGCAGTTAGCAGCGTAACGCTCTCTGAGGAACTCCTGCCAGCAATCTTCCACAAACCTGCAAAGAAAATCCATCGGGCCTCGCATACTCACCTGCTCTGACTTTCCTGTGCCTCCAGCAATGTCACAGTTGTTCGATGAGGACTCCAGCTTTCATCGGTCGCAAGCACCTGCAGAAGCAAGAAGGAAAACGAGGTGAATGCCTGAGCTCATTCATCGTGCTCTTTCACCGCCGTGCATTACTCACTGCTTCCGCCGCCATCGATCGGATTCATTAATCACGCCGATCACGCCGGCTCACAGGTACCTGGAAAAGAGAAAGAAAACAGGTTAGATCACGCAAACTGCACTTGAGCTTGTGCTGGCCCCTGGACACAAGGCAGGCCACTCTGGCCCAGTGGCTCAGCCGCTCACACGCGTTGCTCCAAAACAACGCACACCAAGGTGGGCTTAGTGCCACAACAGCGATACAAGCTACAACAGTGAAAAGAGCACAGACTGTGGCACGCAGCAAGATAACAGGACAACACAGATAACTGGACACAGACTATATACAATACAACAGATTACACGGACAATAACAAGCAGAGCAACACAAGCAGCATGATCAAGGGTCAGTGAAGTAACAGGACATTGCACCCCTGCTGAGACTAAGCAGGAAGGAGAGCCCACCAACCAAATACACAAGGTGCGGACCCAAGGCTAGTCCAGGGAACAAAGGACACGCAACGCCTCAAACCAGGGAAGCAGACACACCACGCACTAGCGCCTGACGTCCCTGCGGAGACAAGGTGAGCGGAACAACAAGGCTTTTTCATCCTGCAGCACTTCCCCTTGTATCTCCATTAGTTGAGTCTTAGACAAGCTGCTAAAGCTATCGGGCACACGCATCATCACCACCACGCTTTCATTCACATCAGGCGTATCAAAATTCATTATAATTTATAAACATGCAATGCGTTTGGCTTCCTCATCTGCGGCTTGATTTCCATGTGAGATAGTCTGCTTTCTTGTGAGCTGTGCACTTAATGACTGTGATGGCTAGTGGTTGTATTGCTCTAATGAGACTGTCCAATAAGGCGTCTTGTTGCACTGGAGTGCAGTCCGTTCAGAGGTAGCCTCTCCTTTTCCAATGTGCTAACTATGCTTGTACTGTCAACGTCACAACGTCACACAGTTACTTCCTGGTCTGCATTTTTCTCGAGTGCGACAATCAGCACCCCTAATTATGCAACCTGTGCTGAAATGTGAGACTGTAGTTGTGCACTTATCAATACTTCAAACTCCACATTGGCCCTGTGCTTCACCACAGCGGCATCTGTATATCTTTGTCCATTATTCTGATTGATTCTAGAAGAACCATCAAAGAGAATTTCCCCAGCTACCAAAGCATTTTCTTTCACCCTCTTGATGTCATAGAATTCTTCATAATTGAAGAAACGATTGCATGCTCATCTTCTGCCAGTGGTTCTGCTACAAATATGGCAGGGTTCACTATTCTACATCTGACTATTTTAATTGCTGGATTTGATAGGACCACCTCATAGGCAGAAGCCCTTTCAGAAGTCAATGTACCCTTAGGTTTTTCCAAAATGGCAAACAAAGCATGTTCAACAAATAACATCATAGAACACCCCATCACTATGCTGGCAGCTTACTCAATGGCGAACGTTGTGGCTGCCAAAGATTGTTCGAAAGGAAATTGACCCCTCATCACTGGGTCCAGAAACCCAATGTAATATGCAAGGGGCTTGTACCCCAACATAGTCCTCTGAATGAGTACTGCTGTCATGACTGTGCCATTTGTGTGCAAAAATGAGAAGAATTCCTTTTCATAATTGGGAATCCCTAAAACTGGAGCTGTGCAAATTGCTTTTTTCAACTCATCAAAACCTTTATCCATTTCCTCAGTCCAGACAATTTCTTTCTTGAGTTGCCTGTGCTTATTTTCAGAGCCTGCTGCAAGGGCCTTATATATGAACTATAATCGAAGACCCATGTTCCCAACTTCTTTGCATAGTCCCAAAAATCTTTGCATGTGCTTTATCGTGTGTGGCTTTGCTGTTTTCAAAATAGCCTCAGCCCTTTCAGGAGTAACTTTCTTTCCTTCATGCAAAATTAATTGCCCTATGTATAACGCCTCTTCTTGACAATACTGCAATTTCTCTTTGTCCACTTTCTATCCTTTCTATGCCAGAATAATCATTAGCTGAACTGAGTCCTGTCTGCACTCTTCCTCTGAGGTGCTACAGACTAATATGTCATCTTTGTATTGCAGCACAACTTTGCAAATCAATATTGCTTAAGTCCATCTGCAGGACTCTATTGAAAATCGATGGAGACTCACAGTACCCCAGAGTTAATCTCGTGCTTTTTAACTTAGTTTGTCTGACCGTAAATAACGTCAGATCTTGGGAATTCTAATGCAATGGGATTGAGAAAAATGCATTTTTCAAGTCAATCACAGTGAAATATCGCGTCTCAGCAGGGATACTACATAGGATTGTCGCTGAATTAGGAACTCAAGGAAACTCAGCCTCTACAATAGGATTTAATTGGGTGTAGGTCTTGCACTAAACGCCACAACCCCCCCACCCCCCCTTCGATTTTTCATTTTCACAGGCTACACTGAAGTATTATTACATGGTGACTCTGACGGCACTAAGATACCTTGCCCTTTAATAGGCCTACGTCATAGGGGTCTGTTGTCCATAAGGAAACAGGCACTTTTTCCATGGCTTAATCGAAAAATCTGGGACACTTGAGTGTTAACATCATTTTCTGTGGAATCTCACGTCCTCTTGCTCTCACCCAATAAGTGATACTCATTTCAAATAGCACTTTGTCATCTGACGGATGGTCTCTAAACATATCCTCGTCAGTGATGTCAGCCTATCTGTAACCCTCTCCAATGGCAATCACTGCGCACCATCGTCTGCCTTCATAATCAACTCCAAGCATAGCTAACTCTCCTCGCACTATAGCTGCTTGTAATTCTAAGGGAAAGACTCATCCTCCCTCTTCATCCATAGGTATTCTTGGCCTAAATAAAAACTATTCTCACTGTCTTACCCACTAAACCGGGTGGCCATGTTAACAAAATGCATACTCCATAATGAAAGACCTCTGGTTCTAACGGTACTCCTCGTATAGCCATTTGTCCTGTGAACGCCATAATGAAAATTACTCAAGTTTAAATAATGCATTCCTGGAGTCAAACAAACTATGCCTTCATCAGTGAACGAAATCGTCATGTACAACTTTGTCATTAAATCTCGACCCACTAAATTAACTGGTGTCTGTCTCGAATATAATAATGGTACAGGCAGGTCACATTCTCCTATGGAGACTGCTAACTTTTCAGTGAAAGGAACTCTCCTTGTAGCTCCTGTGAAACCTTGAGCATTCATGGCATTTCCCATTTCCAGACAGTTTTCCTCTCGTATACATGAGCGTGTTCCCCCTGTGTCTACAAAAAAGAAAAAGATTTGCCCCGTATAGTGATGTCAACCCTCGATTCCTCTTGAGGACTGGGAGTCACAGATGGTATTGAACACATCCAATCTCCCAGTGAGCTGTCGTATTGTGGATACATGCTTATTCCAGTGACTGCAAAAGGATTTCCTCCCTCGACAGTGACAGCCCATATCCTAGAAGTCCTTATTTGTCCGGTGCTTGTGCCCTGCTGTATTTGCATGGGTGAATGCTGTGACTCCCCTTGCAGCGGATTAATTATTGTCTGCTGCGTTTGCAGACCTGGTTGCATTCTCGGCGCTTGTGTTTGCTGCACTGTCTCATTTTGGGCAAACCCCTCTCCAGCTTGCTGATTGTACGCAGGCGGGTGTGTGGTCCCCCGCTTGAAAATTGCCCAGTTTGCACGAATCCTTGGCTTCCACACATGCATGCAATGTGCCCTGTCATACCGCATGTCCAACATATAGGAGGTCTCCTAATTTGCGCTCCCTGGTTGCCTTGACTATCATTCTGCATGTTTTTAAACCAACTCTGATTATTTTGAAAATGTCCCTGATTGTTCTTGAAGCCTCTGCCTTAGACGCCTGCCCTACCCAGTGGTATAAATCCATTATTTCCTTGATCAAACTGCCTTTGGTTATTCACCTGTGGCATGCCTGCTGATTGATGTGAACCTACCCTTCTACACTAGTCAACATCGCCCCTTCTATGGCGTATTTTGACAAATTCTTTTGTTCTCATTTTGCTTCTTCACCGTTCCTAGCATCATCTTTCTTTTGATTCTTCTCCTGCAGTAATCTGCAATAGTGTGCGATGGTCAGCTGTATTTCCGACCATGGTTCCCCCTCCATACCCACTCGTTTCTTGAGCTGCTTCTGCACTGTGTCTGGCAGCCCCTGGCATAATATATAATAGAATACAGGTATAGTTAATCCCCACGGCTCACACGTTTCTGAAGACCACTGCTCTTGGAAAATTTGAATGTATACTAGAGGATCCTCTCCCTCCTGCATCTTCCTTTCCATTATAGCTCCCATACCTGATGTATTCAGATATAGCACTCTAAGCACTTTCCAGACTGCGATTATTAAATGGCGCTCCATCATGAGCCGTGTTCTCTGCAGTGACACTTGAGTATCTTTCTCTCGCCAAAACATTGTCTGCCCTCTCCACAAGGATAGCGGCTAGAAGACCCTTAATGTCTCCTGTAGCTAACGTGTTTCCTCCCGTCATTTTCTCTAATTCATGTATCCATTTCCCAGCACCGGAAGTTAAACTCAGGAGTTTACACCTTAAATTATCCTTATCCATTTGTGGCCATGGTATATACTGTGGTCTGGCTCCTCCTTTCTCTAACAAAGGCAACTGCGAGATCCCAAACTCGCATTCATCCCGATTGTCTGTCTGTCCATAGCAGGGACAATAGTTCTGCACCGCCTTCTCCCTCGAAGCGACCTTAACTTGCTCACGTATGGTGGCGAGCCCCTCTTCTCACTACGGGATAGGCCTTTGGGTCGATCTAGTTGCGTCTGAGACTCTGACAACCGCGAAATGGGTAGATCTATATCTGACAATCTCACTTCTTTGTCCATTGGAGAACATCCTTCAGTACCAAATGCGTTACCTCCCTCCTCCCCGCAGAAGATTTCCCTGTCCTCGTCTGACATATCCTGTCCCCAACTTGTATGGCTTCCCTCTTTTTCATCTCTATTCTGAGTTAGCCTGTCTAAGGACAACTCTTTGTGCTCGAAATTATACAAGCTTCCCTCTGTCGTACAACTGCGTACTTTCGAGTCAATCGTTTTTACCCTTTCTTTTTGGTTCTTTCTTAGTCCTCATATCATGATAGGCCTTAGCAATCGCGTCCCCAATGCTTCTTGAGTCAAACTCATCCTCTAGATCTGTTCTAGATGGACCTGGCATTGGTTTGTGTGCCGGGAATAATTCTTCTAGGTCCTCCCATGCTACAACTTAGCATGGGAGGACCTAGAAGAATTATTCCCGGCACACAGCATTAGGATCCATTATTTTTCTACGAGATCAATGTCACATGCTCTCTGCCTTCTCTTTCGTTCTATTTCGTCGCCAAGCTCCCTTTGCTTTCTTGCTTCTTCTCTTACCCTTTCCTCTTCCTGTCTTTTCATCTCTCTTCTTTCATTTGCCCTACGTATTTCTTCGTCTCTTTGTCTTTGTATTCTTTTATCCCTTAATTTCTGTTTTCTCTTCCTCTTTCTTTCAAGTTTATCCCATTCTTCGATTGACCTCTATTATCGTGCTTTCTTTGCTCCTTTGCCCTTTCTTGCTTTTTTAATTGATTATCTTGATACAACTGTTCCCGTCTTTGTCTATCCTTCCTTCTAGCCCCCTCTCCTTTCAATTGTTGTTCTCGTTCTCTATCTTTTTATCTTGTTCGTCTCGATCTTCCTTTTGCCTTACTTCAATGCTCTTTCCATCAAGTTTGAGAAAAATCTGACCGCCCATCCATTCGTTCTGTGTCAGTGCTTCCTCATCAGCTTTATCCTTCTCTCCTTTCCATCTCTTTATTTCTTGTCCTATATCTAAGGATTTACTTGGTCGATTACTTCTCTACTTGTCCCGTATGACTTTGGAGATCACCTCTCTTTCCGGAGTCTTCTCTGGACTCTTGTTGCTGCTATGTGCAGGTGACTCATGTGCCGGATTACTGTGCCCTATTGCTGCCTTAAGTTCTCTTAATGCGCACACTCCGTCATCCAGTCTTCAGGAGGTGGCTCTTCCCTTTCCTCATTTCCAGAGCTCTAAGCTTTATCTAACTTTTTTCCTGTATATGCTGCGTGCAAACATGTCGTCATGTGATGCAAAACTGCCTTTGATAGTGATCCCCTTTGTGGCCAATGCATGAACATCTTATCTACTGTGCCCTTAACCCATTCCGCACTGTACTGCTCAAGCTTAGGTGTGTGTTTTGGCAACTGCTTCCATAGATGTAATATCCTTCATTTTGACTCATCACACTTGACAGTCAATACTTACCTTTACACTTTTCAAAAATATGTTTCAGAAAAATAACACAATATGAACGTGCACCAATCGTCGCAGCTCCAAGCCTTTTATATCACATTTTACCTTAATCTACTTATTTGCTAAACATCATCAAGTCAACTAAACAACCAAATAGTTAAATTTCAAGTCTCTGTGCTTTCTTTTTTTCCACGTCTCTTAATTTATCTATTATTTCTTTACCACATATTTATGACTTATCCTTAACCCTAAGAATACTCCTACGGAGTTTGAGTCATTCCCTTTGAACAGTCTTTAAACTTGTCCATAGCCTATGTCATCCGCTAATGGGACTCTGGATATGACTCCTTCTAATAGGTCCAATGATGCAGGGTACTGGCCTTAATCTACTGTGACGTTATTCATTTGTTTCTTAATTGCTTGGCAATCCTTTCCTCATGTCAATTATTTAATAACTCCTTGACGCTAATTGTCTCGAGTTGTTTTACCCCAGCCTCCCTCCGTTACTTATTTCCCCTTATCACTCTCTACATTCACTGCCCATTCATAGTTTCCCACCTCACTCAGTTCTACTCACCATTCGCTTTTTCGACTTCTGACTCGATGGATCATCGCCTCCTTAACCAGCCTTTTCAACCTTCCGTCCATTCAGCTTCCTGTAAAAATCAGCGGGGGATTCTGCCTGAAAACAAGGGACTTGTCTCACCTACTCTTGCAAGCTTTGTTTTTTTAAGCTAGTTTCCACTATCTACAGGGAGCCTCACGTCCTTTCAGCCGAATGGCAGAGGACATCCGATATTGCCGGGACCCCTATGTTGATGGTCGTTTAACCATCCTCCACTACCACATGAACCGGGACAGCCGACCCAGCCCTTTAAGGCGAGGTAACAATACTTTGAGATGAATGGGGATGCAGAAGATACTCAAACATCAATAATCGGGAAAACTCAGAAAGTAGGCAAAGTTTGACTGTTTTAATGTCAATTATCTAAAACAGGGAGTACAACGGACATCAACGGATGTCTTACAGGATGATCTCAATGAAGTCCATAAAAAACATCACTTTTATAGCAAAAACTCATAATTTCTGACATCAACCTACGTGTCCAACTACAAAAACCTAGTGGCAAATGTGATTGGAGCTAAAAGAACATCGAAGTATACGTTCCATACTAATCTAAGAAAGTGATGGGCTCTTTAACGGCAGGTGGGGCAACTAAGCCCTCTCTTCAAACAGGTCACTATGAATGTCACTAAATACACAACGTCCCATTGGTTACACAAGCTATAGGGCTCTTGACTATGTGGCCCCCTATAATTGGTTGGCACTCTTACATCTGTCTGTACTTTTCCATCTACGCTAGCAGCGCGCAGGCTGGTCTCCAGGTGCTGGTGGGTTGGTCTTGACCATAGATTCCCACCAATTACCATATCATCTATCATCACCTCAGTGGTCTGCACGTCAATTAAGCCTTTGAACTTGGCCTTGGAAATGTTCTTTGCTCTGGAGAATACAAGGCAGTGGAGGCACCCTCTGTCTCATTGCGTTGGTGTGGTTCATCATGATTGTCCATTTTCACCCCTCCATGTGACTGAAGACCACACATTTTAGTTCTGGTGCATTTTTAAATGCTATTATGAACCTCTGATGTCTTCCTTGTTTTCGCTCACATCTTCTGAACGGGAGTGTTGTTCTTTCACACGATTGTAACTAATGTCTGCTTATCCCAGCCTGACACGGCCTTGGCTTCTTAGGGCTGGTCCAGCCTCGTCCTTCTGAGATTCACTCCTTTAATTCAATTGCTTTCTTAACTGTGACACACTGGAAAAGGCCTTCCTTCTTATGCATAGTGGAATCATCCATAGTTCACTCACCCATATATACATTGGCGCTTGCGGCAATCGATTCACTGCATAGCTCGCCTCAAGAATACTTTGTCTGCTTGCGTTTCTTTGCGTCTGTCCAAATGTAAAATAACTTGATATCTTTATCGTTTCTGTAGCATAAGCCTCTTAATTTCGATCCTGAAATGTTACTTCTCTTCGATGTTTATAGACTATCTTCATTTTCTTGTCTCTGCATCTCTTCTGGGTGCGTCAGTCTTACTTCGTGTGATGTCACCAATCTGCTCTTATGCTCATTTCTGATTCTTCTTCTGGGATTTCATTCAAATGGCCATCATACTGTCTTATATGCAGGTATGGCTTTCTCAATGGCAACCTTGCTTCCAGTTTGTATTTCTTAATGGCCCGTGTGCTGTGGTCCCTGCTTGCCCTCTCTCTCTTCCCTCCTCCCGCCCGCCTCCCTGCTCGCTCACCCCCCTCCTGATTGGTTCCTCCTCCCTACTAGGCTCCCGAGTGCAATCTCCTTCGCTGGGCACCGTCCTCGCTCGCCATTCCACCCTTGGCTGAGCTGGTGGCCACAGCCTCGCCTTCCATCAGGTGAGAGCCTCTCCGAGGCTTATTTACATTTTTTGGTTGCGTTTTGGGCTACTGTTTGTATTTCTTAACGGCCCGTGTGCCGTGGTCCCTGCTCCCCTTCCGCTTTCCCTCTCTCTCTTCCCTCCTCCCGCCCGCCTCCCTGCACGCCCACCCCCCCTCCTGATTGGTCTATCGTGCCCTTATCCCCGTCCTCCCCAGGGCAGCCCCTGCCCGGCAGCCCCCTCACGGCTAAGGCCCCTCTAGGCAAAGGGCGGCTTCCTTTAGGCGGCTCTTGGTTGTGTCTGCAGGTGTCCGCAGGGGACGCCTGCTGCCTGTTGTTCATCCTGCCCATTGGTCCAGGCCACCCTGCCTTCCTGCTCCCCCTGCAGACCCGCCAACTAGGGTGTGTCCTCCTGTCTATTCATTGCATCATTTCAGTTCATAATATCCACTGTCTCAGTATTTAAATTGCTTGTGAAACCTAGGCCTTTTTCCCCCTTTCCAGGATTCTCAAACTTAGGTGTGTCCGCCTAGTAGAATATGCACTGTCTCAGTATTTAAATTGCTTGTGAAACATAGGCCTTTTTCCCCCTTTCCAGGATTCTCAAACATAACTGTCCTTGTGTCAACTCTAAGCCTGAGTGTCTTCATCATGTCCTATTCGCAATCTGCCTGCCACTCGCTCCATTGTCTGCCTATTCTCTGCTATTGTCCTCCTCCTGTCCCTCCGCCTGTCTCCTCTCCCACCTACTCTATGGTGCTCTCTATCCCTCCCATCTTCTCCAGCTGCTTTTTCTATTGAATATCCTGCTCTCGAACCTGCTTGACTAACCTGATATGCATTACTGTGCTCACTGTGTTCTTGAATCTGTGGCAAACTAGGGTTTTTCTCCCCTCGCAGGATTTTCAAACTTAGGTGGCCTCTCCACTGGGTACCTGATATTCATTACTGTGTTCACTGTTTTCTGAATTTGTGGTTAACTAGGGTGTGCTGCTCTCTTCCTGTCCACTCGTGCTTGTTCCTACCCCCCCTACTCCCTCCTATCCCATGGTGCTCTCTATCTCACCTATCTTTTCTAACTGCTTCTCCATTGACTATCCTGCTCTCATCACTAAATCTGGTAGGAAAAAGTTTAAAAAGAACATCCTGGTCTCCAACCCAGGCCTCCCTATCACTGACACCTATACCAGTGCCTCCTCTAAGGAAACTCTCATTGACATCCTCTTTTTCGTGCCTTCACCTGACCTATGGACCCTTCACATGATCTCTGTTCTCTCTCCTTTCTCCTCTTCTCCCATTAATGGTGGCACCCGCTGGGACGTCCTCTTGGCATCTTTCCACTCCGCTAAGGCCATCATTAATGTCTACGCAAATGGAACTGTCTTGGTCGAAGGCCCTCAGGCCAACCTTCTCCTCTTTGATAGATGCTTCCCGCGCCTCATCAACTTCCTTTCCTCTCCTGCTGTCCCCCCTCCTCTGTCCTCAGCTACCTTGCCTCTACCCTCCCTCCCTGCCCCCTCCCGTGCTCCTTCTTCTCCTCCGCAGGGCGTACCTCTGATCTGTACCCCTCCCCGGAAGTCCTTCAAAGATGGCAACCTTCTCCACATTGCCACTCTTAACGCTCGCTCTGCCATCAAACATTCCTCTAATATCTGCCGCCTTCTTGAGGAACTGGACCTTGACGTACTCGGTCTCACTGAGACATGGTTCACGGCCAGCTCTGTCACCAGCTTTGACACACTCCTACCCAACGGCTATAAGATCCTCTCCGTGCCCAGGCCCAACCGTGCTGGGGGGGTGTGCCCTTATCTTCCCTGAGTGGATTCCTGCCACTGCTATTCCCACGCAGCCCTACTCCTCTTTTGAATGTCTTGTCTGCCGACTCTCCCTCTCTCCTAGCCATTCCCTTACTGTGGCTACTATCTATCGGCCACCTGGTCAATTTTCCTCCTTCCTCTCCGAGTGGGCGGACCTCTCCTCCTCACTCCTGTCCTCAACCACTCAACTCCTCTTTCTTGGAGACTTAAACATCCACCTGGATGCATCCTGTCCCCCCACTGGACTCTTTTGCGACCTCTGCGACTCTCTCTCACTCTCTATTCTCCCGTCTGGGCCGACCCATTCTGCTGGGCACACTCTCGATGCCCTGATCTCTTCTGACCCTCCCCTCTCTGTCCCTCTCTCCACTCCTCTCTCCTGGAGTGATCACTTTCTCCTCTCCTCCCACCTCACCCTCCCTACCCCACAGGCAAAGCCACCCTCATCACTGCCATCTTCCTTTTCGGTCATCCGACCCATGAAGCGTGTGTCAGTTGAGGCTTTTGCTGCCACCTTCTCGCCCCCTCGGCTGACTCCCGCCCTGACACAGCCCTCTCCACTCTCTACTCTGCTATATCTGATACTCTTGATATCCTTGCCCCTGTCATGAGAATCCGCCTGAAGCCCAAAGTCAAATGTAACTCCTGGTATGACTCGGAACTAGTCATCCTTAAACGCTTGTGCAGGGTGGCAGAGAGGAAATGGCGTGCGTCATGTTCATCCTCTGACAAACTGGCCTGTCGCCTGCTCCAAAGGCAATACCGGCTCTCCGTTCTCACCAAGAAGAGAGCCCTTATCTAAGCCTGCATCACTGCGGCATCTAACAATTCGGTTGAACTCTTTAAAATCTGCAAGGAGCTGGCCAACCCTGCTACAGTCTCTACCTCTCCTGTCCCCTCCCAGGCCCTCTGTATGGCACTGGCCTCTCATTTAATTTCTAAAACTCAGGACATCCTGTCCTCACTCTCCTCCCATCAACTCCCCCCCTCTATTCCCTGCCCATCCTCTGGCCCTTCTGCAGCCACCCATCCTCTCTCCTTCTCTGCCTTTCCCCTTTTTTCTGCTGATGATGTTTTGAGACAAGTCCGATCTATGAAAGTCTCATCAGCACAGGTCCACCCCTGCTCCTCCAAAACTATTAAGGACCACCTTGACTCCTTGGCTCCTGCCCTTGCTGACTTCTGCAATCACTCCTTCACCTCTGGAGTCTTCCCATCCCTTCTCAAGCACTCCCTTGTGCATCCCCTTCTTAAGAAACCCTCTTCCGACCCATCCTGCCCAGCTAACTATCGCCCTATCTCTATCACTCCTTTCCTGGGCAAGCTCCTGGAGAAACTTGCCATCTCCCAGCTTAATCTCCATGCTGAATCTGTTGGTAGCCTTCACGACCATCAGGCTGGCTTCAGAGCTGCCAGAAGCACGGAAACTGCTCTCCTGAACATCTGTGAGGACCTGCTCTCAAACCTTGACTCTAACATTCCATGTGTTCTCATTTTACTTGATCTCTCTTCTGCCTTTGATACTGTCAACCATACTATCCTGCTCAACCGTCTCCGTGATAACCTGGGTATCACTGGTCTGGCTCTGGCTTGGCTGACCTCTTTCCTCTCAAATCGACCCTCCCAGGTCCAACTGGGGTCTTTCCTGTCTGACATCTTTTTCTCTACCTATGGTGTCCCCCAGGGTTCTAACCTTTCTCCCTGGCTGTTCAACCAGTATCTGGCACTTCTCGCCCACCGCATCGCTGCTCTCTGCCCCAACTTTCAGTGCTATGTGGATGATACCCAGCTCATTTTCAGGCTACCCCTCGGCCTCCTCCTCTTCTCCTTCCCTCATCTCTGACTGTCTTTCTGCTATCCAGGAATGGTGTGCCGCCAACGACCTCTGCCTTAATGCCTGTAAGACCGAGATTCTACTCATCGGCACACCCACTCCCTCCTTCCCTGCAGCTCTCTGGCCGGCCTCTCTTGGCCCTCTTCCTGCTCCTACCTGCAAGGCAAAAAACCTCGGGGTCATCTTCGACTCCACACTCTCCTTCTCTCCTCACATTTCTGACGTTTCTAAGAAGTCACACTACCAGCTGCACCTCCTCAGAGGTATCCTTCCTTTCCTCTCCTTCCCCCAGAAGCTCACTGTCTCCAGAGCCCTGGTTCCTCGAAGCTGGACTACTGTAACAGCCTCTATCTAAATCTTCCTGCCTCTACTCTCCGCCCTCTGCAACTCATCGAGAACAGGACTGCAAGACTTGTCCTTGGCCTCAAGCCCAGGGACCGTATCTCTCCAGGACTGAAATTGCTACACTGGCTCCCTGTGGCTGCGAGGATTAAGTTCAAAACCCTCTGCATTGTCCACAAGGCCTTCTGGGGCCTGGGGCCAAAATACCTTCAACTCTCCCTTCCTAAATATCTTCTTTCTCGAGCACTTCGCTCTTCCGCCTCCAACTCCCTCAGGGTCAGCCGCTTCTCCAAGCAACGAGTTGCGGGGAAATCTCTATCCGCAGCAGGGGCCTCCCTCTGGAACAGCCTTCCTGCCTCCCTGAAACTTGAGGAGAACCATCTCCGGTTCCGGAAGCACCTCAAAACCTTACTCTTTGCTTCTGCTTTCTCTCCCCCTCTCCCCTGCTTAATCACGGAAACTGTACTGAATCAGCAACTGGGCCACTCACCAATCTCGGTCCTTGGCCCAGCCACTCCCCGCTGCACTGCCTTCCTTGCAACCCCTGCACTGCGGGACTGTCTCTGTATCCCTGCAGTCCCCCTTCCCAGCACTTGTCTGCACTTATCTTGCACTTGCCACCAGCTGGCCCTCATTATTTATCTTGTTCATCACTAACCCTGTACTGCACTTTCCCCTCTCCCTTCCCCCTTGCACTTTTCCCATCCCCCCCTACCGATGCACTTGCACGATCTGAATGACACCTGGCCTAGTAGGATTGTTGTCTGTCTCCCCTTGTTCCCCCCTCCCTGCCTTGTTGCGCCTTGAAACACTTGTGTATAGGCGCGTTACAAATGCCATATCATAACATATCATATTCTCCTTGGTATTGGTATTTTCACTGGTACTTTACACTTTGGTTCCCAACATATAGGCAATATGGGCGAGATACTTGAGGTGGGAGTACTTGGCTCCTTCTCTACACCTCTGCCCTCAGAGTATTCACAAAGTTACTCAAAGTAGTAGCAGCACACCTCTGCAGAGAGTTTATCACTGTGTACCTTTATCTGGATGACTGGCTAATCACCGGGGAGTCTCCTCAAATTTGCAGACAAAACCCCCAAAGAAAGATAAACCTTCTTTTCCATTTGGGTTTCTCCATCAAGGAGAAAAAAATCAAGTCTAATTCCCAGCCAAATAAAACAATTTCTGGGGACATTGTAAAAACAAAGGAGGAGCTGGCTGTCCGTCAAACAAGAGAGTACAGAACATGTTGTTGCAAGTACCTCATTACAAAGCCAGTCACCAAATAACTGTACGCAATGCAATGCGCTTGCTTAGGATGATGGCCTCATGCATTCACTTGGTTCCACACGCGTGCCTGCGCATGCACCCAATGCCAGAGTGGTTAGCGAAACAATGGTCTCAGGCAAGCGCTAGCCCTGGTACAGGCTCTTTGGTGGTGGTCCAGGGACAACCTGCTAAAAGGAAAACCCTTTTGCATTCCACCCCCAGAAGCGATCCTGATGGCCGACGCCTCACTCGGCTGTTGGGAGCCCACTTCTTCCATCGCACATCCCACTAGACACACACCACAGCCCAAAATCTCATCAATTTCTTAGAACGTCTGGCAGTTCTCAAGGCTCTACAAGCCTTTCAGCAACATCTTACAGGTGAAACAGTTCTCACAGACCGCACCACTGCCATGTTCTACATAAACAAGCAGGGAGGCACACATTCTCCAAAGTCTGTCTAGGCTTTCCCAAAAAATATGCAAGTGGGTACTCCGGTGGAACATATTCCTAACCTCTCAACACATTCCAGGGGAACTCCATGCTCTAGCAGACACCCTGAGCAGATATCCTCTAGCAGAAGAACACGAGTGGAAACTCAACAGAGAAATTCTAGAAGGAATCTGCCCCCAATGGGGGCATCCTCCCTTAGACTTGTTCATCGCAAGCCTAAACTCACAATGCCCAGACTTCACATCCAGGTTTCCCCGACCAGGGTCCAGGGGGAGCGCCCTGTGGATGAACTGGTCAGGGAAATGTGCTTATGCTTTTCCCCCATCACCACTTCTGAGTAAAGTAGTGCACGAGATGCACCAAATTATCAATGTTGCAACTCTATCAAGCTCCCGTGTCCTTACAACCTGACAGACTGTCTCCTGAAGTCATAGAGTTCGGCCACTTAAATCTTCCACAGTGGTGTATGGATATCCTAAAAGAGGCACAGAAGCCCAACACCAGACACTGGTATTTCAACCAGTGGAAAAGATTTTTGATATGGTGCAGATCAGAATCCATAAACCCAATCAAATGTTCTCCAGCTCGGATGCAGTAAGGAATTGAGAGGTAGGAGCATATGGGATGTGGAGATCTCAAATTAAAGATGTAAGGTACTTACATATATTGTAAGGTGATTGAATACCCCGGTAAAGAGGAAAAAGGTGGAACATTTTCTGCGGGGGGTTAGGAGGGGAGTTTGACATTCTCACGTTCCAGGAAACACACGTATGCAAAAAAGATCAAGGGAAATTACAAATGAGAGGATATGCCCAAATCTATCTGGCGAATGCAGGAGAAAATATGGAGGGTGTGCTGATCGCATTCCAGGACGGCTTGGGAGTGTAAGTCCAGGATTTTATGGTGGACAAAGGGGAGGTATTTGGTATTTGTTCTAGAAAGTGGCTATGGGAGGGTGTATAGTCACACTGTCCTCAGTTTACGCCCCAAACATAGGCCAAGATGGGTTTTTGAGAGAAGTCCTATCTGAGGTAGAGAGCTTCACCAAGAAGAATATTATATTATCCAGGGAGCTCAACATGGCACAGGATAGGAGTGGAAACACTTCTCAGGAAGTGCAGACCCCATCCATGGCATTACGACAGAGGATGGACACATTAACCCTCCATGATATTTGGAGAGTAGTGAGGGCACATGAGCAGGGCTTTACACATTATTCCCATGTACATACCTCCTTGTCTAGGATAGACTACATTTGGGCCTCCTCAGGGCTACTGGGGAAGGTGAGGGATGTAGAGTTGGGATCTATCTCATGCCGTTATGGATGCGCATTACCATGAATAGGAAAACAGAGCTATGGAAATGGATGTTCCCCACGGAGCTCCTACACTACCCGATCTAGGTAGAGTCCATTAGAGAAATGATTGAGCAATACTTTAGAGAGAATAAAACAGCGGACGTGCCTCAAGAGTGGTATGGGATGCATTCAAGCCGGTAATGAGGGGGATCATGATAGAGCTCAAGGCAAAGAGTGATAAACAGACGCCAGTGGGAAGAGGAACTAGAGGGGAAGCTGAGGGAGATCCAGGGGGAAATCTCAAAGAACCCAAATAACAAACTAAGGAGAACACTAAGACACGTCCTGGGACAGTTGGAGGCGCTCAGTAGAGAATAGACTATTATATCTGAAACAATAGCACAATGCGAAAGCCAATATTGTGGATACACCTGGCTAGGCAGTTGAGGGATAAAAAGCACACTCAATCATGAAACTGTAAAGACAGCAAACTAGGGTATAGGGAAAATCTTTAGGGAATATTATCAAGCGTTATACACATCAGCCACCCCATCGGAACATGAGCAGGAGGAGTATTTTACGAAGCACTCACTTCCACAGATATCGGAAGATGAGAGGGGACTCTTAGAAGAAGAGATAAGGGAGGAAGAGGTAAAAAAAAGGCCATTACAGATCTACCATTAAACAAAGCCTCGGACACTGATGAATACCCTGCAACCTTTTATAGAAAATATAGGCTTATCCTGGCCCCCATTCTTATGAATTTGCTTGATACTTTTAGGATCAAGGGTGCCATTACCCCATGAATGAATGAAGCTAAACTGGTGGTGTTCTACAAGCAGGGCAAAGCCCTGATACTCCCAAGGTCATATCATCCAATAGCGTTAATAAACCTGGATGAAAAATCATACACAAAGATATTAGCAAATAGAACAATATACATGCTTCCAAAACTAATAGGACAGGACCAATCAGGCTTTTTACCATCTAGGCAAACATTTGATGACACTCGCAGAATAAGCTGCTTAATAGAAAAGATAGGAGTAATAAAAATTAGTGTCATTAGACGCGGAAAAGCGTTTGACAGGGTATAATGGTCCCTGCTGTTCCACATACTAGAACATATGGGGTTCGGGGAGGATTTCATTCAAATGGTGTGGCCTAATTATAACTCACTGGCAATCCGCATCGCCCTCAATGGAAAAGTTACCTACAATTTACTAATATAATACTTACCCCAATATAGCAACGTTTGTTTCTAATTTACAATGTTTCACCTTAAAACTCTGCCATTTCCCACCTTCTAGTATAATTTTTAACACTTCTATACTTTTTCCACCGTTTTCGCTTCCGTCAACGTCCGCGAACATCTGACGTCACTGTTGAACTTCCGGACAGTGCCACGTGACCATGCATAGACTCAACACGTTTTTCCAACATTTCCATTAGCATTTTGTGTTATGCTAATGGGGGCAATGATATGATATGGCATTTATAACACGTCTATACAAAAGTGTTTCAAGGCGCGACGAGGCAAGGGAGGGGAAAAGGTGGGAATACAGAGACAACGATCTTACTAGGCCAGGTGACAATGAGGTCACGCAAATGCAGGAGAGGGGGGGGGAAGGACAAAAGTGTAGGGGGAACAGGGAGGGGACAGTGCATTACATAGGATAACAGTAAAATAAATAAAGACAATAAATAAAAGTGCAGCTAGCTGATGGCAAGTGCAAGGGTAAGTGTAGACATCATGCGTCAAGTGCTAGTAGGGGCTGTAGGGATACAGAAACAGTCCCCGAGTCTAAGGGTTGCCAGGGGGGCAGTGCAGGTGTGCAACTGGCAGGGGACCTGGTCCCGAGATCAGAGGGTAGCCAGGTAACCAGTGCAGTATCAGATTCAGCCAGGAAATCAGCATAGGAGAAGAGGAGAGAAAGCAGAAGCAAAAAGAGTAAGGTCTTGAGGTGCTTCTGGAACTAGAGATGATTCTCCTCAAGTTTCAGAGAGACAGGGAGGCTGTTCCAGAGGGAGGCCCCAGCAGAAGAAAGTGATCTACCACCAACTCGCTGCTTGGAAAAGCGACTAACCCTGAGGGAGTTGGAGGTGGATGAGCAAAGAGCTTGAGAAGGGAGACATTTAGGAAGAGAGAGAGTTGAAGATATTGAGTCCCCAGGCCCCAAAAGGCCTTGTGGACAACGCAGAGGGTTTTGAACTTAATCCTCGCAGCCACTGGGAGCCAGTGCAGAGATTTCAGACCTGGAGAGAAACAATCCCTGGGCATGAGGCCAAGGACAAGTCTGGCAGTCATGTTCTGGATGAGTTGCAGAGGGCAGAGAGTAGAGGCAGGGAGATTTAGAAAGAGGCTGTTGCAGTAGTCCAGCCTAGAGAGAACCAGATCTATGGAGACAGTGAGCTTCTGGGGGAAGGGGAGGAAAGGAAGAATACCTCTGAGGAGGTGCAGCTGGTAATGTGAGGTTCATCCCCTGTTCCAGGGACTGCAACAGGCGATAACTGCCCGGCAGCCCAAGTTATCGGCCCAGGCGAAGTGTGTGTGTGCACCCTGATGCCTTCGGGCTTTGGCACGTTGTAAATAAATTATGAGGGCTCTGGACCATTATCTTCCATTGAAGCCCCTGCAATGGCAGATAAAGGCCATTAGCACCCCTGGTTCCCAAAGCAGGAACATGGGGTGCTAAAAAATAGATCATTCTTCCTACAGCGGGACATTGCAGGTGTCCCGCTGTAGGAAGGAAAATCCTTTTCCAAGTTTAACACCATGGAAAGAGAAGGTGGCGCTCAGTACAGAGCCCCTCTTCCCTTTACATGGCAGCCTGCAGAAGGCGAAGTCAGAACCCTATGACCATATTACCACGAGCAAATTGTTTTTCCCTTTCAAACCTATCCTACTTTCGAATAACTTTATCACATAGCCGGTCACAGGTGGACATAGCCACTTTAACACAATTTTTCATCCCTCGCGGTCAAGGCCAGTAGCCAGATTGTCTGGGTTATGACCTCATACCATGATCCGGACAATCTGGCCACTGCCCATGACCACAGGCTATACCTCAGTCACCAAAGGTATATCACTATTTTTTGTACCTACATTATGACACTTTTCAAAAAATAAAACACAGGCACATTTGCAAAACCATACTTTCAGGTCCTTGCCAATGCTCCTTATACGAGTTTGCTTCACTCATCATCACCACCATTCTTTCATTCACATAAGGCGTGTCAAAGCTCATTATTTCCACTGAATATGCAACTCATTTTGCTTCTTCATCTGCGGCTTGGTTTCTGCGCGAAATAAAGTCTGCTCCTTTACTGTGAGCTGCGCACTTGATGACCGTGATGCTTATTGGGAGCTGTAGTGCTCTATAAGTCTGTCTAATAATGCTGCGTGTTGCACTGGAGTGCTATCCACTCTGAGGTAGCCCCTCCTTTTCCAATGTGCTAATCCTGCATGTACTGTCAATGTCACATAAGCAGAGTCACTGTACACCGTTACTTCCTGGTCTGCGTGTTTCTCAAGCGCGACAATCAGCGCCACTAATTCTGCAGCCTGTGCTGAAAAGTGAGACGGCAGTCATGCACTTATCAATACTTCAAATTCCTTGTTAGCCCTGTGTTTTACCACAGCGGCACCTGTATATCTGCCCATCATTTTGATCGATTTTTGAAGAACCCTCAATAAAGAGAATTTCCCCAGCTGCTAAACCATTTTCATTCACCCTCGGGATCTCATCATAAAACTCCTCAAAATGTGAGCAATCATGTGCATGCTCGTCTTCTGCCAGTGGTACTGCTATAAACATGGCAGGGTTCACTACTTGGCATCTGACTATTTTATCTCTGGATTCAATATGACCTCCTCATAGGCAGAAGCCCTTTGAGATGTTAAAGTACCTTTTGGGTTTCTACAAAATATCAAATGAAGCATGATCGACAAATAACGTCATGGAACACCCTATCGCTATGCTGGCAGTTTTCTCTGGCGAACGCGGCGGCTGCCAAAGATTGCTCGGAAGGGAAGTGACCCCTCATTACTGGGTCCCACTGTAATATGCTAGAGGCTTATACCCCAATGTGGTTCTCTGTGTGAGGACTGCTGTCATGACTGTGCCATTCGTGTGCGAAAACAAAAAGAATCCCTCAGCATAATCTGGAATCCCAAAGACTGGAGCTGTGCAAATTGCCTTTTTCAGCTCATCAAACCCTTCCTCCATTTCCTCAGTCCAGGCAATCTTTTCCCATGTTGCCTCTGCCTTTTTCAGAGCCTGTAACAAGGGCCTTATATATGAACTATAATTGAATACCTATACTATAACATAATTGCATAGTCCCAAAAACCTTTGCATGTGCTTTATCATGTGTGGCTTTGCTTTTTTCAAAATAGCCTCTTCTTGACAATAAGGCAATTTCTCCTTGTCTACTTTATATCCCTTCTCTGCTAGAATAATTATTAGCTGAACTGAGTCCCATCTGCACTCTTCTTCTTTTTTTTTTTTTTTTACTTTGGTTTTATTAGCATTTTCTGAATACAACAAGCGGGCCATGATAGATACAGATTAGACACATTCATTGGACCCTTGAACCCAACTCCCTCACCCCCCCAACACCATCCCTCCCCCCAATTAAATTGCCCCTTCAAAACTATGACTATAAGAGCATCCATAAGACGTCTTTTCCCCGGTGCTTGGGTGCTGAATTGTTTGTCGCCATCTCCGTCAGTTCAGTAGCGTCTGCTGTGCCCCAGACCGTAGGTCGCCCATCCTGGAGTAGGCACCACACATTCCCCAACCTATTCCCCACCCCCCGGTACATTAACATCCACTCGGCGCCATTAAGCCTCCCATCCACATGTCTGTCGCACCCCGTACCAGTTCGCTTGGAATGCACCTGAGTCATTATTAACCATAGCTGTCAATTTATCCATGAGGAACATGCTCTTTTATTTATTCAACCAATCGTCCTTGGAGGGCGTCACCGGGCTATTCCATTTCTGCGCCAGGGCCACTCTACCCGCCCTGAGCATTGTTTCCCACATTCTTGGGTACCTGTGTATTTCCGCTTCCTCCGGGGGGAGGCCTAGTAGCATCGTCAGCAGATTTTGTGGGAGTAGTTCATCAGTCACCTCCGCCTTACATCCTTCCAGAACTTCTGGACTTCTGGGCAATGCCACCACATGTGGTCCCTTGAACCCACCTGGCCACATCCCCTTGGACATCTGGGTGACACCCCTGGGAACATCTTTGACAGTTTCAATGGGTCCCTATGCCACCCCTGCAAGACCTTAAAATTATGCTCCATGTCTGATGTAAATAAGTTCCCATGGAACGCTATTTTAAGTATCCTTGCCCAATCGTCCTCCGAAAGGGTCTCTCCTATTAACCCATTCCAAAACTTGCAGAATCCCCTCCTTTCCTCTAAGTTGTTGGTGTTCAGGATTTTGTACATCTTGGACACTGTCCCCTTTCTTGTTGTCGCCGTGTCCAGTAATTTTTCAAAAGGAGTCGGCTTTCTTCTCAGATTTTGCCACCATGACTGATCACAGAGAATGCCCTTCAGTCGAAGGTACTCGAAAATGGAATTGATTCCCTGCCCAATGAGCCTCCCTCATTTCTTCACCCTCTCTGTACATCTGCCCCGCCCATTCCATACTCGTGTCCAATCAAGATTGGGCATTTCAAACCCCCCTACTACCAAGTTTGAAGGGGTGACCCAGAGTGAGATCATCAGAGAGGGCCACGAAGTAAGGTGAGCAGTCGAGGGCCCCTCTTTCCAGGTCGCCCAGAGCACTCCCAAGGTTGGATGACCCCTCAACCTACTCGGGATGAGCCTGCGTGGGACCCACAGGAGATCGCGTACCTTAACGGGGTGGGCATCCATATCTTCCAGGTAGGACCAGTAAGTTCCCATCCCTTCTTTCATGTGTTCCAACAGGACTCGCAATTGGGCAGCACGGTAATAGAGAAGAAAATCTGGTAACCCAAAAACCCCCTCCTCCCTGGGGAGAGTCAGAGTAGCCCACCCGATCCTCGGGGTTCTCCCGTGCCATATAAACTCTCGCACCGCTTTCTGTAGGTCCCTAAAGGTTTGGTCGAAACAATCATTGGGAATGCTATGAAGAGGTACAGCAGCCTAGGCAATATATTTATCTTTACTGCAGTCATACGGCCATACCAAGACAGGATCATCCCTCCCCATTTCCTCAGATCCGACGTAATCCCTGCCATTGCAGGGCCATAGTTAGTTGGAGCTAGCTTAGAGAGGTCCCTAGTAATGAGAACGCCCAGGTAGTGAACAGAGTCTTTCCCAACCACAACTCCCTTATACCTGTCCAAGGGGTCCAGCCTCGGGTCCCGAGCCCTCATGGGGAGCATGACTGACTTTGCTGTGTTAATTTACAACCCCGAAAATTGCCCGAAAGTAGTCATCAATGATAGGAGAGGAGGGAGCGAGGAGTCAGGCTGCGCCAGGTATACCAGGATATCATCTGCGAACAGAGAAAGCTTGAACCTCACTTCACCTCTTCTAATCCCTTGGATTTCCGGTTGGGCTCTCACCGCTAGGCAAGGGGTTCCATCGTGAGGACATATAACAAGGGGGAGAGTGGGCATACCTGCCTCGTGCCCCGCGAAAAGGGAAAATGAATCTGATAACACTCCATTCACTTGTACCCTCGCCGTTGGGGCCCTGTATAATGCGGCCACCCAGTTACTAATGTTTACCCCGAAGCCCATTCTTTGGAGTAGTTCCTTATATCTCCGTTCCACCCTATCGAAAGCTTTCTCCGAGTCTAGAGAAAGCAAGCTCGCCTCAAGGTCCAATTCTTGGGCATAGTGGATCAGATCTATCGTCTTTCGGATATTGTCCGAACCTTGCCTCCCTTTTATAAAGCCCACTTGATCCCTGTGGACCAGCTTTGGCATTATCTCTTCCATCCGCTTCCCCACCACCTTGGCTAGGATATTTACGTCTATGTTAAGAAGCGATATTGGGCGGTAGGAGGGGCATGCAGTTGGGTCTTTCCCTTCCTTGGGCAAGATTTGTCATGATTCCTGCCCCTCATGTCCCCAGCCCTCCGAGATGTCAGGCTGGAGCCAGGCCACGATCACCTACATGGCCCTCAAGGGCCTCTCCATCCCTCCAAAGACCCACTTGGAGTCAGACTTGGCGCTTGTGGCACCAGACTCACTCACTCCCATAGGATAAAATTGGGGATTGGACTTGTAGTGCATTGATGGGGACAAGATGGATGCCCCCACATATTTCGGTTCCCAGAACTGCATGTGCAGTCTAGTCTTTTGGATGTGGTTCAGCCCAGAGACACCTGGGATACCCAGAGACTATTTAAGACACGCCCAGGCTGAGAAACATGCTTTGTGTTTTCTGTACCTGCAGCGTGACACTCACCGTGTTCGGATCGGTCTCCAGTAGGCCTGCATCTTTCTTCTGTGCTCAGCTCCTGCAAGAACAAGAACACTGTTAGGAACAGCCTTACCTTGCAGTGCTTCTGCCCATCATTCAATGCTTCTTCTGTTCTGCGGGCATCTTCGGCGGTGTCATTCCCATCCCGGCACGCCGCTTCCTAAAGAAAAGGGAAAAGAACAGAAAAAAGGCATTAGTAAGCAGTCAGCAAATCTTTGCTTATTTTTAAAGACTGTACGAGCTTCAAACGCTTACCTGAATCCCAGCCGCTCTGGGGAAACACTGTCTCCGGAACTTCTCATCCATCTGCAAGAGGGAAAAGACACTCCAGGTTAGCGTGGAAACATCTGGAGGTGCCGCATACCGCGTTTACTCACCGCATTTCTTCTTCATAACTGGCATCCATGCTGAAAATGTTGTGGCACCTAAAAGACACAGAAAAAGAACTCAGTTCAATACAAATACGAAAGGGCAGCATCGCGCATCGTGCTCTCACTCACCTTCAGCGCTATTCATCTCAGCAGCACGTCGCCATCCCCGGACGCCGGCCATCATCTTAAGAAAGGAAAGAAGTTAGAGAACTGTTCAAAAGACTCATTATACTTACCTGTCGGACTCTTGCCAGTGAAGTAACTAGGCAGCAACGAGCCCGCATCAATCAACGCGCCCCTGCGCTGAAAGCAGGATGGAGAGCACACTTTCCAAGAAAACAAGGTGAGCTGTGGATCAAAGTGAAGGGTTGGACCCCGGGCAAGAAGGGGTTCAAGCACACAGAGACAATAGGGAGTTAAACTCTACCAAGCCTGTGTTTCAGGACCAGTCTCCAGTCAAGTAGACTCCAGGGAAGGGTTCGAGGTCGTAAGAGGTAAGAACAGGCTGAGTGACGTCCCCGTAGATACCAGGTGAGCGTTACAGAACACAAAGCCTCACATCAAAATCCTCCTGGGCGTCATGGAAACGTCAGAAACCGACCAGGTAGCCCACATGTTGGGGCAGCTACGTTCCGAAGTCCATGCAGCCAGGCAGGAGACCAACACCCTGAGGAGAGAGCTGGTAGTAGCCAAAGAATGCACTGATGATTTAAGCACTTCTCCAGTCACAAGCAGGGCATGCACCATTGCCGGGAAGCGAGCCCTCGATGCCAGCACCATCAGCCAATCCCGTTCAGGTAACCCTTCCTGGGGCAGTTCCCTTGACCCGCCCAAACGATTTACGGGGGATCCCAAGAGGTTTGCAACGTTCATGAACCAGTGCCGCCTGCACTTTCTTTGTAGACCAGGGGCCTTTCCGAATGACCAATCGCGGGTTGCTTTTGTGCTATCCTACCTGAGTGGTAGCGCCGCGGACTGGTCTGTACCCTTTGTGGCCCAAGACGATCCTTTGCTGCATGACTTCAGGGGCTTTCAGCAGGAGATGAGCTGTTCGCCCGTCATACTCATGGGCAGGCATTAGAGAACGAACTTCTGTCCCTACGCCAAGGGAATCAAGACCTATTAACATACATAGCCACGTTCAATAGACTCGTAGTTGAAGCAGAATGGCCAGTGGAGAAGAGAACCACTTTATTTCATCAGGGATTGCGAGGGGAGCTCAAGGATGTTCTTGCACAAGTAGTGAACCCCCTGAAAGACTGCTCAGAATTCATTGACCTTGTTGTTCAACTGGATCATCGGTTGCAGGACCGAAGAGTAGATCGAACCAGACCGGACCCGCATCCTATGTATGTGCGTTCAAACGACAATATTGCCCGCACAACGGAAGGTTCAGGAGAACCAATGCAAATCGGGGGGGTCAGATCCCCCTGGACTAAAGCGGAAAGGGATAAAAGGAGACCGCAGCAGTTATGTCTGTACTGTGGAAGGTCAGATCATTTCCTTAAAGAGTGCCCTGTGAAGCCACAGAGGAGGACAGTAGGGGCCACAGACAAGGAAGATACCATCAAGGAATCAAAAAACTCCCCAGCCCGGCAAGTGTAGGGGTCCACTTGTCGAGCGAAGAAAGTGAACTACAGACCTCCCATTTTGTGGTTTTGATCAATCACCAACAACCATCTCGGATGCACGCAGTAAGAGCGTACATTGACAGTGGAGCCATTGGGAATTACATCGACCAGGATCTTGCGGCAAAGATGGGGCTTCCGTTACGCCCTAAATCTACCACTGACACTGTTACCACTGTCGACGGCACGGAAATAGCTTCTGGTTCAGTATCCCAATGCACTGCAGCTTTAACCCTTCTGTGCCAGGATGGACACCAAGAATCTATCGTTTTCGACCTCATTAAGGCACCACAGTTCCGGTTGATTTTGGGAATGCCATAGTTGGTAGCTCACAATCCTCGAATCGATTGGCGAGCAAAAGAAGTGGCCTTTCCTGAGACTTTCACCCACACATGTTATCGCCAAGAGAAACAACCAATAGATACTAGAACCTCCACGCTTGCGACTGTGGCAATCGGTACCCTACCAAGTGAATACTAGGACTTTCAAGATGTCTTTCAGAAAGAACAGGCTAATACCCTGCCACCGCATAGACCATAGGATTCCCAAATCGACCTGATACCCAGCGCAGAAATCCCTTGTGGGTGAATTTACAGTTCCATGTGATATAATCGCGGCAAAAATTGCTGTGGTAACAAAATAACGCGGCAAAAATGCCACCGTTTTTGTACCGCAGTCCATGTAAAAAATGCGGGGCATACCCCCGCAACCCCTGGACCCATTATACCATTTAAGGGGAGCGGGGGATACCCCCGCAACCCCTGCTCCCCTAAAATGGTATAATGGGGTACACTTTTACCAGGTCAAACGGCAGCATTTTTGCCACGATATATTTTTACTGCGACATTTTTGCCGCGATTATATTACCCGATATCGAATTTACGCACTCACAGAACCAGAAAACCAGCACCTGAAGGCCTATCTTGACCAATACCTGGCCAACGGGTTCATCCGTCCCTTGAAGTCTCCAGCAACCAGTCCTCTATTCTTCGTACTGAAAAAGGAGGGGGACTTGAGAACGTGCATCGACTATCGCGCACTGAACCAGATTACCGTAAAAAAATGCTACCCCCTTCCACTGATCCCTGAATTGCTTGATCAAGTCAAAGATGCCCAAATCTACACAAAAATAGACCTGAGGGGGGCATATCATCTTGTACGCGTAAAACAGGGGGACGAATGGAAAACCATTTTTTGCACCAAATAAGGCTTGTACGAATATCAAGTAATGCCCTTTGGCCTTTGCAACGCGCCTGCAGCATTTCAATACTTCATGAACGATGTCCTTCGGGAAATCAAAGTGCTCATTCCACATCTCCGAGGTGGAATTCCTGGGCATTATTCTCAGCCCGAATGGAATCCGAATGGATGTACACAAGGTAGATGCTATCCTGAACTGACCATCCTCAAATTCATTCAAGGGGTTTCAAAGTATGCTGTGTTTTGCAAACTTCTACCGCCGGTTCATCCCACAAATCGTGCATCCCATCACGTCATTGCTAAGGAAGAGCAACAAATGTTCCAGTGGACAACAGAAGCTGAGGAAGCTTTCCAGGAACTCAAAGCAAGATTCACATCTGCCCCAATCTTACGCCACTCTCGCCCTGATCTCCCATACCTGGTGGAAACTGATGCCTCAAGCATGGCTATGGGAGCTGTCCTCTCACAAAAGGACCCCGAAACGGGCCAGTTACACCCTGTTGCCTTCTGGTCGTGTAAATTCACACCCCCTGAACTCAATTATGCTATCACAGACAAAGAACTCCTGGCCATTAAGTCAGCCATTAAGGCTTGGCGGCACTACCTCTTGGGCGCCAGACACACAATCACTGTAATAACTGACCACCTCAGTACCTAAAAACAGCAAAGGCCCAATCCTCACGACAACTACGTTGGGCTCTTTTTTTTGCTGAATATGACTACGTGATTACATTTCGACCAGGGGTGAAAAATGATAAGGCCAATGCCCTTTCCCGTATGGGGGTGGAAGAGCAAGGGTATCGGACCCCTGCCCCAATAGCAATCATCCTGAATGACAAGCTCCCAGGAATCACAGCAACCATAACTCAGAAAGAATTACATGAAGAAATCCAAAACCTGATGAGTGCGGAGCAATTACAAGCGTGGAGTGCACAAGGAGAACATTACATGATAAAAGATCAGTTGCCCTACTTCAGGAATTGTTTATTCTTACCAAACCAAGAACTACGAGAACAAGTCATGTCCGGTTATAATGATTCCTTGATGGAGGGCCACCCCAGAATCGCTAAAACCCTAGCCAAGGTAAAACGAAATTATTGGTGGCCCACGTGGCGTAAAGACATTATCCAATTCATCCTATCTTGTGGAGTGTGTGCTCAAAACAAGTCATCCAAGCAGAAACCGGCTGGGCTATTACAACAATTGGAAATCCCACCAGCACCCTGGCACACGTTGTCCCTCGATTTTATTACTGACTTACCACCCAGTCAAGGGTTTAACACTATTCTTGTGGTCGTGGACCTATTTTCAAAAATGGCACATTTCATTCCTCTTAAAGGGCTCCCAAATGCTTCCACTCTGGCAAAGGTATTTCTTGAAGGCATCGTACGGCTCCATGGGTTTCCTTCAGTTTTAGTCTCAGACCGAGGTACTCAATTCGTATCTAACTTCTGGAGAAAATGCTGCTCTATGGCCCAGATCGACATCCGGCTATCCACCAGTCACCATCCCCAAACGGATGATCAAACTGAGAGGACAAATCAGACGCTCGAGCAGTATCTGCGTTGCATGTTACACCAAGCTGAAGGAAGCTGGTTCGACCTATTATGGATAGCTGAATATGCTTATAATAATTCCCTACACACCAGCACTGGGCAGACACCCTTTTATACCATGTATGGCAGGCACCCACGTACTTCTGAGTTGGACATTCCTACAACCCTGGAAATGCCAGCAGTCAAATCCTTGCACACAACCATTTCTCAAACCTTTAAAAGGGCAGCTGTACACCTACTTCAAGCTAAGAATCACCAAAAGAAGTTTGCTGATCAACACCGAGCAAAGGCCCCCAACTACCAAGTGGGAGACAAAGTCTGGCTGGCGTCTAAACACGTGTCCATTAAAGGAACCCAAACTTTCCGTCCAAGATACCTGGGTCCATTAGCCGTCACCTCTGTGATAAATCCTGTGGCGGTCAGACTAGCTTTGCCGTCAAACATGCAGATTCATCCTATGTTCCACGTGTCTCTCCTTAAACCTGTTCAACCTGGGACCCGGGTAGCAACGCCACCACAGCCAGTAGTAGTCGCCGGGGAGCCAGAATTCGAAGTCAAGGACATCCTGGATTCAAAGTACGTCAGATCCAAATTATGCTACTTAGTAGCCTGCAAGGGGTATTGTCCACAAGACAGGACATGGGAGCCTTGTGAGTACATCCATGCACCTCGCTTGCTTAGACGATTTCATCAAAACCATCCAAACAAACCAGGACCAGACAGAAGAGCCACCTTGAGAGGGGCTTTGGGGGCGGCGGGGAGTGCTGTCATGATTCCTGCCCCTCATGTCCCCAGCCCTCCAAGATGTCAGGCTGGAGCCAGGCCACGATCACCTACATGGCCCTCAAGGGCCTCTCCATCCTTCCAAAGACCCACTTGGAGTCAGACTTGGCGCTTGTGGCACCAGAATCACTCACTCCCATAGGATAACATTGGGGATTGGACTTGTAGTGCATTGATGGGGACAAGATGGATGCCCCCACATATTTCGGTTCCCAGAACTACATGTGCAGTCTAGTCTTTTGGGTGTGGTTCAGCCCAGAGACACCTGGGATACCCAGACTATTTAAGCCACGCCCAGGCTGAGAAACATGCTTTGTGTTTTCTGCAACTGCAGCGTTACGCTCACCGTGTTCGGATCGGTCTCCAGTAGGCCTGCATCTTTCTTCTGCGCTCAGCTCCTGCAAGAACAAGAACACCGTTGGGAACAGCCTTACCTTGCGGCGCTTCTGCCCATCATTCATCGCTTCTTCTGTTCTGCGGGCATCTTCGGCAGTGTCATTCCCATCCCGGCACGCCGCTTCCTAAGGAAAAGGGAAAAGAACAGAAGAAAGGCATTAGTAAGCATTCAGCAAATCTTTGCTTATTTTTAAAGACTGTACGAGCTTCAAACACTTAACTGAATCCCAGCCGCTCTGGGGAACTCTGTCTCCGGAACTTCTCATCCATCTGCAAGAGGGAAAAGACACTCCAGGTTAGCGTGGAAACATCTAGAGGCGCAGCATACCGTGCTTACTCACCGCATTTCTTCTTTATAACCGGCATCCACGCTGAAAACGTTGCGGCACCTAAAAGACACAGAAAAATAACTCAGTTCAATACAAATACGAAAGGGTGGCATCGCGCATCGCGCTCTCACTCACCTTCAGCGCTACTCATCTCAGCAGCACGTCGCTATCCCCGGACACCGGCAGGACGGAGAGCACACTTTCCAAAAAAACAAGGTGAGCTGTGGATAAAAGGGAAGGGTTGGACCCCGGGGAAGAAGGGGTTCAAGCACACAGAGACAATAGGGAGTTAAACTCTACCAATCCTGTGTTTCAGGCCCAGTCTCCAGTTGAGTGGACTCCAGGGAAGGGTTCAAGGTCGTAAGAGGTCAGAACAGGCTGAGTGACGTCCCTGTGGATACCAGGTGAGCGTTACACACCACTATTATAACCCCCGTCGTGGATTCTGACAGGATTCCCCCCTCTAACACTGCATTAAACACCCTCGCTAAATACGGAGCCAGGGTGGAGCGGAACCTTTTGTAAAAGTACACAGTGAAACCATCCTCACCCGGTGACGTCCCCCCTCACATCCTGCTAATCACTTGCTCTACCTCATCCTCCGTTACAGGCTCCTCCAAACCCTCTGCCATCTCCTCTGTCGGGCCCGGGACCTTAATGGCGTTCAGAAACCCCTCAATCTGGTCGTCCTCCCCTTTATATTGAGACGAGTATAGCTTCTCGTAAAATTGGCGGAAGGCCCCACCTATACTTGGGGTATCATAGACCATCAACCCCTGATAATTTTTCACTGCCTTCACCATTCTACATCTCTGGACTTCCCTCAATTTCCAGGCTAAAATGCTGTCCCCTCTGTCCTACTTCTCATAATATTTTTGCTTTACCAGCTGAAGGCTCCTCTCTGTTTTATATAGGAGGAGATCCCTCAACTGGAGCCTGTAATCCTCCAGGGTGGCCACCCGCTCCCGGTCTAAAAGTACCTCTGAGCGGCCCCCCGCCTGGAATTGAGCTATTTTCTCTCGCAAAGACCTCTCCAGAGCCTCCATTTCCCTTTTTTCCGGGCTCCAATTTTAATACGGACACTTTGTATGGTCACCTTGAAGGCGTCCCATAGTTTGTGCATGCCTACCTCGCCATTATTGTTTTGTACGAAAAAATCCACTATGGCATTCGAAACCTCCTGAGCCAGAACGTTATCCTTCAACAGGGAGTCATTACATTTCCAACGCCCTTTGCGGTCACCCCGACATCCACCCACTATGGTAACCCGGCCCATATCATGGTCAGACCAGGGCACAGGGTCGACCCTGTGGCCAGACACGTACGGGCGCAGGAGCTCATCAACCAGGATGTAATCTATTCTAGAATATGATTCATGGGTTGCAGAATAATATGTGAAAGAGGGGTCTCTGGTCCTGGGGCTCGGGATTGCGCCCACCAGGCCCAGCTCCGCATGAACCTTCTGGAAAATTCGTGCCATGGCTTCGTCCGCCACCCTAGTAACCTGAGGTCCCAGCCATTTCCTACCAGTGGATGGGTCCAGGACCATGTTAAAATCCCCCCACCACCACCGAGCCTTGGACAAATAACTTTAGCCAGTCCCCTATTTCTTCCCAAAATTGTGCCTGGCCTTCATTTGGACTATACACCACAGCAAGAGTCAGTGGGGAGCCCTGTAGAGAATCCCTAACCAATAAATATCGGCCCTCCAGATCCCTCATCATAGCCTCCTTGTCGAAGCCCACGTCTTTCACCATTAAGATGGCCACCCCCCTCTTTTTGGTCTTATGCGATGCCCAGAATACCTCTCCAATTCCCCCCCCCCCGCAGTTTGGGTCCCTTCCCCCGTTCCCAGTGCGTCTCTTGTAAACAAAAAAAAGTAGGTCGAGTTTGGCCCTTCTAAATTCTCTACAAATCAAACACCTCTTGGTAGGGGTGTTCAAACCCCGCACGTTAAGGGAACCCACACCCAGGGCCGGCAGACATTCAGCCATTATCTAGATTACCTTTTCTCTCGGTCAGCACCCTCACCGCACCTTTTCCTGATAGCTTGTGATGATTTTTACTGTGCACCTCCTCGCCCCCCCTCCCTCCTCCCTGGGTGGGGCTTAAGCTTTCCCCCAACTTCCCCCCCATTCCCCACCCCAAATTTAACAACCCCAACTCTCTCCCCACCCCGGTGTCCAGCCAAATAGTTTCACCACCGCTGGCGCTTGGCCGGACCACCAGCCTACCCACCTCTGCTGGGCTGTCAATGACCTGATCACCTCTGTGAGCCCCCCCAACTTGTCGCCCCCTCCGAGATCCCCTTATACTTGTTGTTCAGGAGGACCCCGTTCTTGAAAGGACCCCCGGATCCTCACCTCTCTTTCCATTATTGGTCGGGGCGGTCCGCCCCTCCTCCTCCATGGTCGTTCTTGGTCGGTGAGGGCATATTCAATTTTTAAAATGTACTTGAGATTGTCTTCTTTCTCCTGTTTCCCGGAGACCCAAGACCGTTCGCCCCCTCCGCGATCGACCCTATGAACCCCCTCCGGGGGTCGGCTCTGTTACGTAGTCCTGGATAGCTCCCTTTATATCATCCTCAATGACCAAAGTCATACGCTGCCCCATATATTCGAATGAAAGGGAGAAGGGGTAGCCCCATCTGTAGCGCACATCCTTCTCCTTCAGCAACTGCGTTAGGGGGGTGGCACATTCTGCGCTTAGCCAATGTGTACCCTGAGAGATCTTGAAAAATTAAAACTTGCACGTTGTTGTATGTGATCTCCCGGGCCTTCCTAGCCTCCTCCAGCACCTTGGCCTTCTCAGTGCAGTAATGGAACCGGACCAATATGGACCGGGGGCCTCCCACTCTGCCCCCCGCCCTATGAACTTGGTCGAACATCGGTTCCGTTGTCATCCCGTCCGCATAGAGAAGGTTGATAATGTCTCTCACCACTTGACCCAAATCTCTCTCCGTCTCGCCCTCCGTTTCCGGGACCCCAAAAATTCTGAGGTTATTCCTTCTTTCCCTGTTTTCAAAATCATCCAGTTGTCTGGCCCTTTCCTCATCCCTCTTCTCCAGGGCCTTCAGCCACAGGTCTATTTGCACCTCCTGAGTCACAGATGAAGTTTGATTAGTTTCCAATTGCAACAGCCTATCCTCCACTTTGCTCACCCTCTGGTCCATTTTTTCAATTTTTTGGGCAATGTCTGATCTCATGTCCCTGATTTCCTGTAGGACTGCAGCAAAACCCCTTTCCAGCAGGGGCCGACTGCGACGAGGACACCCCTTCCACACCACTGCAGCAGTCCAAGGTCCTCTTCGCACTCCAGGAGGAAGACCACTCACATACACCCCTGGGCGGGCACATGCCCCACCAACAACAGGCGGGGGCCTCACACCCTTTCCACACCACTGCGGGGGTCCAAGACCTTCTTCCTTCTCCATTCGGGAAAACCACCAGTCCGCCCTTTCGGGGGGAGAAAGCCCCCCCCAGCACTCGTGGGAGGGCGCACGTTGCAGGCCCAGGCCCCGGGGCAACCACCCACACAGAGTCGGCTCGCCCAGGCTCCTCACCCTCACTGAAGCCCACCAGCCGTTAAGGGCCCCGTGACCATCCAGGTGCCCCCTCTCCACTCCTCAGGCCCCCACACCCGTCCCGAGTCTCCAGTCCATTCAGAAGTCCTCTTGCAGGGGGTCACTGGGCGAGGGACTGCAGGGCCTCCAATCTCCCCCTCCGCAGCAGTTATGCCTCCGCACCTCCGGGTCCCCCTCCCCGTTCAGACTGATCACCCTGGGGCAGCTCACGCTCCTCCGGCCCGCCGAGGGGCTTTGCAGGAGTTGGGGCCCCAACGCTCTAATCGTCTGCATCCTTGCCCCCGTACCCGTGCTTCAGTGCCCGGCCAGGGCACCTTCACCCGCTTCGGGTCCGGGCCACCTGAGACCGCTCTTCCCCGGACGGGGGGAGGCTCCGTTCACACTCCACCAGTGGTCCAGGAAAAGGCTCCTCCCCCGGGATCACCCAGCACCCACCGGCGGGGGTTAGAAAAGGAGGACGAGAACATCACCGAGATCCCGCTGCCCCGAGCTCCAACAGCTCCTTCCGCGCCTCCTGAGCCACCAGAACTCCCACCACCTCTCTCCTGATCCGACGGCCTCCAAAATCTGGCTTCCTGGGGTCCCAGATCGTTGCTCCTGCAGTCGGGGGTTCCCAGGGGAGTCACCCCACTGTCCCACAGGCTTGTTCTCGCCAGGGGGTTCTCAGGGACGGGGGGGGCTCAAACCCCTTTTTGGCCCAGCTTCGGCGAGAGCTCGGGAATCAGGCTTCCATAGCCTGTGCACCCCCTGGTGGCCTCCTGCCCTCTTCTTCTGATGTGCTACAGACTAAAATGTCATCCACGTATTGCAACACAACACTTTGCAAATCAGTATTGCTCAAGTCCATCTGCAGGACTCTATTGAAAATCGATGGGGACTCACAGTACCCGTGGGGTAATCTGGTGCTTTTTAACTTCTCATGTCTAAACGTAAATGACGTCAGATCATGAGAATCTTTATGCAATGGGATTGAGAAAAACGCATTTTTCAAGTCAATCGCAGTGAAATATCGCACCTCAACAGGGATACTACATACAATCCTTACTGGATTAGGAACTAGAGGGAACGCGGCCTCTACAATCTGATTAATTGGGCGCATGTCTTTCACTAAATGTCACAACCCCCTCCCCCCACCCATCGATTTTTTTCACAGGGTACACTGCAGTATTGCCTTGTCACTCTGACGTCACTAAAATGCCTTGATACATCATGGCAGATATTGTCTTAAAAATACCCTTTTCTACCTCTCGAGACATGGGATACTGATGTGCTTGAGGCAAAATTGCTCCTGGCTTCAATTTAATCTTAACTTCTCCAACCCCCTTTAATTGGCCTATGTCATAAGGGCCAGTAGTCCATAATGAAACTAGCACTTTCGCCATGTCTTCATCAAAAAATGCGGGACTCTGCCGTGCTATCATCATTTTCTGGGGAACTTTGCTTCTTATTGCCTTAATCCAATAAGTGATACTCACTTCAGATACTACTTCGTCATCTGATGAGTGGTCTCTAAACATATCCTTGTCAGTGACATCAGTCGACCTGTAACCCTCTCCAATGGCAATCACTGTGCTCCATGTCCTGGCATCAGTATCAACTCCTTCAGGCATGGCTAACTCTCCTCGCACTGTAGCTGCTTGTAATTCTAAGGGAAAGACTTGTCCACCCTCTTCATCCATAAGTATCCTCGGTCTGAATAAAAATTCATGAGGTATTCTCAGTCTTGCCCACTAAACCAGGTAACCATGTTAACAAAATGTGTACTCCATAGTGAAAGACCTCTGGTTCTAACGTTACCACTCGTATGGCCATTCGCCCTGTAAATGCCATGATAAATTCACTCGCGTTTAAATAATGCATTCCTGGTGTTGAACACACTACATTCATCAGTAAAAGAAATCGTCATATTCAACTTTGTCATTCAAGCTCGACCCAGCATATTAACTTGTGTCTGCCTTGAATACAATAATGGCACAGACATATCACATTCTCCTATAGAGACTGGCAATCTTTCAGTAAAAGGAACTCTACTTGTACCTTTTGTGAAATCTTGAGCATTCATGGCATTTCCCATTAACGTACATTTCCCCTCGTATGCATGAGCGTGTTGCACCCGTGTTAACCAAAAAAGAAAAAGATTTTCCTCCTATAGTGACGTCAACCCTCGGTTCCTCTTGAGGATTGCGAGTCACAGATAACACTGAACACATCAAGTCACCCAGTGAGCTGTCTATTTTGGGTACATGCTTATTCCCGTGCCCATGAAAGGACTCCCTTCCTCAACAGTAACACCCCCTATCCTAAGAGTCAGTAACTGCCCTGTGTTTGGGCCATGCTGTATCTGCATGGGTGTGTGCTGTGACTGCCCTTGCGGCGGATTCGCTGGTGCTTGCTGTGGTTGCAAAGCCTGTTATATTCTCTGCACTTGTGCTTGCTGCACTGTCTGATTTTGAGCAAACCCGTCCCTACTTTGTTGGCTATATGCAGGTGGATAAGCGGTCCCCCCTCGTGAGAACTGCCCATTCTGCACAAACCCTTGGCTCCTACATGTTCGCGCTAGGTGCCCTATCATCCCACATATCCAACATGTAAAAGGGAGTCTCTTAATTTGCCCTACCTGCATGCCTTGATTGTCATTCTTCATATCTTGAAACCCTTCTTGGTTATTCTGGAAATGTCCCTGATTATTCTGAAAGCCTCCACCTCGGAAACCTCCCCTACCCCTTAGTATGAATCCATTATTACCTTGGTCAAACTGCCTTTGGTTATTCACTTGTGGCATGCCTGTTGTTTACTGCGATCCTGGCCCTTCTCCACTAGTCAACTTCGCCCTTTCGGTGGCGTATTTTGACAGTATCTTTTGCACTAACTTTGTTTCGTCAACTTTCCTAGGGTCATCTTTCCTTCAACTTTTCTCTTGCAACAATCGACAATAATGTGCAATGGTCAGCTGCATTTCTGAACACGGTTTTGCCTCCATACACCCCAAATTTCTCGAGCTCTCTTTGCACTTGATCTGGCAGCCCTTGACATAATACATGGCAAAATACAGGTATTGATTTCCCCACGGTTCCCGTGTTTCCAAACTCAATTCCTCCAGAAAATTCTGAATGCAAACAAGAGGATCCTCCGCTTCCTGCATCTTTCATGCCATTATGGCTCCCATATCTGACGTATGTGGATATTGCACTCTAAGCACTTTCCAGACTGCTGCTCTACAATTATTAAACGGCGCCCCATTGTGAGTAGTGTTTTGCGCAGTGACACTTGCGTATCCGGCTCTCAACCAAATGTCATCGGCTCTCTCCCAAAGGATAGCGGATAGAAGACCTTTAATGTCTCCTATGTCTAAAGTGTTTCCTCCTATCATTTTCTCTAATTCGTGTATCCATTTCCCAGCACAGGAAGTCAAACTAGGGCGTTTACACCATAAATGATCCTTATCGTCTGTGGCCAAGGTATATATTGCGGTCTGGTCCCTCCTTTCTCTAACAAAGGAAACTGTGAGATCCCAAAATCACATTTATCCCCCATTGTCTGCTTGTCCATAGCAGGGACAATGGTTTCACACCGTCTTCTTCCCGGTACTGACCTTAGCCTACTCACGTAAGGTGGCGAGTCCCCCTTCTCACTATGGGATCGCCGTTTGGGTCCACCTAGCTGCGTCAAAGACTCTGACGTCCGTAATTTGGGTAGGTCCAAGTCTGACCATCTTTCTCTTCTCTGTCCGTCGGAAAACATCCCTCAAGGCTACATGCATTAGCTCCCTCCTCCCCATGTAAGTTTTCTCTGTCCTCATCTGACATATCCTGTCCCCAACTCGTGTGACTTCTCTTTCTCGTCTCTGTTCAAAGTTAGCCTGTCCAAAGACAAAGCTCTGTGTTCAAGATTATACAAACGTTCCTCTATGCCTTGCGACTGCGTATTATCAAAACGATAATTTTTTCCCTTTCCTTTTTGATTCTTTTTTGGTCCTCATATCATGATAGACCTTATCGATTTTGTCCCCAATGCTTCATATGTCAAAATGATCTTCTAGATTTGCTCTGGATGTACCTGGCATTGGTTCATGTGTCAGGAAGAATTCTTCTATGTCTTCCCATGCTACTACTGGATTTGGTTTCATTAACTCTTTCTCTATGCGGTCAATGTTGCATGCCCTTTGCCTACTTTTGAGTTCTATCTCTTCGTCAAGCTCTCTTCGTTTCCTTGCTTCCTCTCTGACTCTTTCCTCTTCCTGTCTTTTCACCTCTCTTCTCTTGTTTGCACTATGTATTTCTTCATCCCTTCCTCTATGTATTCTTTTATCTCTTCATTTCTGTTCTTCCTCTTCCTCTCTCTCTCTCTCTTTCTGGCTTATCCTGTTCTTCGATTGCTCTCTACCTGTTATCATATTTCCTTTGCTCCTCTGCTCTTTCTTGCTTTCCCAGCTGCTCCGCTTGATACAGCTGTTCCCGTGTTTGTCTATTATTTCTTTTGGCCTCGTCTCCTTTCAATCATTCCTCTCATTCCCTGTATTTTTTATCTTGTTCGTTCTGATCTTACTTTTGCCTTACTTCCTCAATGCTCTTTCCGTCAAGTTTGAGCAATATCTGACTGCCCATCCATTAGTTCTGTATGAGCGCTACTTCATCAGCCTTATCTTTCTCTCCTTTCCATCTCTTTATCTCCCGCCCTATCTCTAGGGATGCACTTGGTCGATCACTTCTCTCCTTGTCCTGTGGGACTTTAGAAATCCCATCTCTTTCTAGAGTCTTTTCTGGACTTTCCTCGCTGCTATGCGCAGGTGACTGATATGCCGGGTTGCTGTACCCTAGTGCCACCTTAAGTTCTCTCAATGGCTACACTCCGTCATCCTTCGTACTATCGCCATTTACTTCAGGCATGGCGGGGGTAGCTGAAGGCTCCTCTCCCCCTCTTTGCACTGGTTAAGAATCCAGTCTTCAGGAGGTGGGTCTTCTCTTTCCTCCTGGTCTAAGCTCATTAACCTCTTTAACGTTTTTCCTGTGTATGCTGCGTGCAAATATTTCGGTGTGTGTTGCAAAAATGCTTTTGCTAGTAATCCCCCTTGTGGCCATGGCATGAACATCTTATCTGCCGTGCCCTTAACCCATTCCACACTGTACTGCTTAAGCTTGGGTGCATATTTTGGCAACTGTTTGCACAGATGTATAAGCAGAGTAATATCCTCCATTTTGACTAGTCACACTTGACTGTCAATACTCACTGTTGTTTTTACACTTTTATAAATACTTTTCAGAAAAATAATACAATATGAGCATGCACCAATCGTTGCAGCTCCAAGCCTTTTATATCACGTTCTATTTCAATCTATTTTAATCACTAAACACTGTCCGTCAACTAAATAAATAAATAATTACATTCCAAATCTCTGTGCTTTCTTTTCCGTTCCTTCAATTTTCACTATTTGTTCACCACATACATATTATACAACATACAAACAGACAGACAATACTGACAGACTTGGCTGGCCCACATATATCTCTCAGTCCACCCTCTTTGTGATTGTTTTTGCCCCTAAAAATACTCCTACGCAGCGTGAGCTGTTTCCTATAACAGAACAATCTGTTTATAGTCTATGTCATCCACCTTGGGACTCTGAAACAGCTCCTTCTAAACATCCATTGATGAGGGTCTCAGGCTTATCATATAGATCTTCCTTTATCTATGTATCTTAATTGCTTGACGCTCCTCGTCTCAAGTCAATTACTTAATAACTCAACGCTCATCGTCTTAAGTTCTTTACCCCAACCAACCCTACATTACTTATCTCTCCTTATCACTTCCCCTGATTCAACACCCATTCGTATTTTGCCACCTCACTCAGTCTACTCACCATGCGTGGGATTGTCGCCTCCGCAACCAGCCTCTTCAGCCTTCAGTCCGCTCAGCTTCCTGTAGAAATCAGGAAGGGATTCTGTTTGAAACCGAGGGGCCCGTCCCACCTGCAATTGCAAGATTATTAAACTAACTGCCGCTATCTACAGGGAGCTTCACGTCCTTCCACCTAAATGGCACAGGACGTCTGATATTTCCGTGACCCCAAAGCTTACTAGTTGGACTGATTTTTAACCATCCTCTCTGCTACCACGTGAACTGGAGTTATCGACCCAGCCCTTTAAGACAAGGTAGCAATACTTTGAGATGGATGGGGATGCAGATGATACCCAAAAATCAATAATCATACTAACTCAGGAAGTTGTCAAATCACATCTGTTTTATTTGCAGTTGTCCAACAAAGGGAGTTACAACTAACATTGACAATTCTCTAGATCTTCTCGCTCAGCAGGTTTAATAAAAAAGCAGGTTATATACTAAAAACTCATCATTACTAACCTCATCCTACGTAGTAAACTACAAAAACCTATTTGAGAAAGTGATAGGTTTAGAGGCAACATCTAGGTAGATGTTCCATGCATGTTGGGAAAGTGATTGGTATCTACCATTAGGTGGGACAACTAAGCCCTCCTCTAGTGCAGGTCACTACGAACATCATCAAATGCACAACGTCCCATTGGTTACACAAACTATAGGGCTCTTTACTACATGGCCCTCTATAATTGGTTGGCACCCTTGTATCAGTCAGTACTTCCACATACGCCAGCAGCACGCAGGCTGGAATCCAGGTGCTGATGGGTTGGTCTTGACCATAGCTTCCCACCAATTTGCTTACTATCCATCATCACTCTGCTGTCTACCAGTCAATTAGTTCTTTGAATATTGGCCTTGGGTTTGTTCTTCATGCCTGGGAATAAGAGGGAGTATAGCATACTCTTTCTCCTGGAGTTGGCGTAGCACGTCATGATTATCGATTCTCACTATCCACATGACTGAGACCATGTTTTAGAGTTCTGCTGCATTTAAAATACTGTTATTTAATGAACCTCTGACGTCGTCATTGTTTTCGTGCCCATCGAGTTTGTTCATTTCACACACTAGTAACCACTGTCTGATCCTTCAGGCCCAGAGCGGCCTTGGCTTCTTGGTGCTGGTCCAGCCTCGCCTTTCTTTGATTCACCTCTGTAATTCAATTACTTTTCAACTGCAACACACTGGAAAAGCCTTTCTTTCTCTGGGTCCAGCTCTGCTAAAATGCATAGTAGAATCGTTGACAGTTAATTTACTCCTATATGTATATATATTTGGCGCATGCAGCAATCTATTCACTACATTAGCTAGCCTTAAGAATACTTTGTCTGCTTGCGTTTCTTGAATCTGTACACATGTAAAAGGCTTGATATCTTCATCGTTTCTGTAGTATAAACCTCTTCATCTCGATCTTGACACTTTCTTAACACCTATAGAATGTTTATGTTCTCTTGCCTCTGTAGCTCTTCTGGGTATGTCAGCCCTGCTTCGTGTGACATCACCAATCTTCCCTTTTGCTCACTTTTCCCACTTCTTCTGGGATTTCATTCAAATGGCCATTATATTGCTGTGTATGCAGGTATGGTTTTCTCAAGGGAACCTTGCTTCCAGGATTCTCCTTGGTATTGGTATCTTCACTGGCACTGCACATATTTCACACTCTGGTTCCCAACATATAGGCAACATGGGAGCGGTGCTTGAGGTGGGGGTACTTGGCTCCTTCCCTACAACGTCCACTGCGAATGCAGCCTATTTGGCCTTCAACTGAAAAAAGCTCTGAAGCTGGGCATTCACGTGGGCTGCAAACAGGTCCGTGTTCAGTGGGCCCTACTTCTCTTGCAGATGTGTGAAGACTGTTGTGCTTTGTCATCAATCTCTGTAGCCTGCCAAGTACCTGGAGTTTAATCTGCTTCAACATTGGCCATACCCAGAAGGTGCTCTGCCATCACTGAAATTCGGTACTCCAGACAGAAGACAGAAGTCCTTGGCTAGGTCTGCTAGAGGCTTGAATCTTGTGCTGCCTAGGTGATTGATGTACCTCACTGCTGACATGATGTTCATCTTCAGCAGAATACAGCAACTCATTCTCCCCGGACTGCAAAAGAAACACATAAATAGTGTAATTGTCTGGGAAATATATCCAGAAGGATGACAAAAGTAAGCCATCACCCTGGCTAAATCCCTAAGTGAGAGTTTGTCTCTCCCCAGAAGTGCCCGGATCTCTTTCTTGGTTGAACAGATCTTTTCTGTGCACAGCCCGAGGAGGGCTAATAACTGGTCTACTATGAAACCAACAAGCTCCATCTTGTGTGATGACGTGAGTTCCGATTTCTCCCAATTCACTAGAAATCTGAGGCTGTGTAAAAAGCTCCACTGTCGACAGAGCATGCTGCTTCAGCAGTCCCTCGTCCCAAGACATGACAATCATGTGATCTAGATAGATGAACAGTCCGATGCCCTGTTCCCTGAGGTCTTTGGCCACTGGCTTCATTAGTTGTGTAAACCACTGGGCCGGACAAAAGCCAGAAGAGCAGGCTTGTGAATTCCCATGTGCTTCTTGCCCATTGAAATTGTATGAAACTCCTGTGGGGGGCCATTTTGGCACCGCTAGCTATGCGTCATTCAGGTCTAAGCGCACTAACCAGTCCTCTGGGAGCAAGATGTCCCTGAGCATGTGAATGCCTTCCATCTTTTAAGTGTCGATACAGTATGAAGCTGGTGAGGTTCCTCTGGTTGATGACTGGTCTGACCTTCGACTTCTTTACTAGGAAGAGTTTGCTGATAAAGCCGTGTGGATGGGGCAAAGTGGTGGGGATTGCTCTGTTCTATGCTAGCTTGGCTGTCTCCTCGTCCATAGCTTTCTGATTTATTGCTGACATTGCTATCGGAATGGGACGTTGCAACTGCACTGGGATCTCGACAAACCCGAGCTGGAACCCTCTTACTGTCTGTCTGACCCAAGCATCACTTGGTAATGTATCCCATGCATGCGCAAATACTGCTGTCCTGCCCCCAATAGGGGTCGGAGGCACTGCCACTGTGCGAGAATCACCCACCTGAAGACAGTTGCAGTTGTCTTGACGGACTTCTTCCGCTTTGTCCTCTGGATGTACCGCTGGTTGGGGAAATCAAATTCTGTCTGCTGCTTTTGGCAGTACTGTGACATGGCGCGGTTCCGCAGGGCCCTTTAGTCCAATGAGAAACGGTCGGACGAGCGGACCCTATCTGTCCTGGCCTTTGCGAAAATCTTGGTTCAAAACACCCTTTTTATTGACTCTGCCTTTTCCATGGATGTAAAGGTACTGGCGAACTAGGCCACCCTATTAGCGAAAGGGTCTCCAAATCGTAAAGCTGGTGGTGCCGGGCCATCTTCTGAAGAGGATAACTCTGAGTCTGGAGTCCATCTTAATGAGCACTCCTTTATGCATCTCTGCTGAGATTGCACTGTTCGCGTTTCCTAGGAACCAAATGGCTTGCTGAGCCCAACCTTCCAACACCTGCGGGTCCACGGGGATCCCTTTGTCAGACGCTTTCTCTGAGAGATACAGAATTTTCTCCAAAGGCCCTGCCGCATCTAAGAGCTTGTCTTGACACACCTTCCATGCCCAATCTCTACCCTTCCTTGGGTCCTTTGAGGACTTGCCTAGGAAAAGTGATCATCTTAGAATCTAGCGGTTGTGAGTATCAGCCAGTTTCCCCTCAATTTCCAGGCCCTTAGCCGCTGTGTCAAACTAGAAGAAGGAATCGGACTCAAGGCTGACATTTCAGGGGTGTTTATTAAACTAAAAAGGAAACGCCTATCTATCCCTACTGCTAATAGGGATTTTCTCCTAAAAAAATAAACAAAGGGTGCTTGTTGGTTTTAAAACTCAAAAGTAGTCCTCTGTCCGTACCTAATCACTATCTGGCCCTACCACTTTGAAAAAAAAAAATATATATATATATAAGCCTAAGCAATAGCCTCTCAGTTTAGGCTCTGTCCGGCCTAGTCTCCTTTTGGATCACTCTTTGCAGATGTTTTTTATTTCATACAAAAATAGTTCAGAAAAGAAGCGTTATCTGCCCTATTGTTAGCCTCTTCGAATAGACTTGTAAATCTCCATTTAAATCGAATATGTCAAGTTTGTTGCGTCGAGGAATGTTTTCCTTATTCTCTTTCCACCACCTTGACCACTTTCTCTCACTTGATTCTTTAATTTGTACAGGTTGATTTGAACCTTCTAGGGTTCCTTCTCCTTGGGTTTTCACTAATGTCACTTATTTGTGGAGGGCTTGCCAGGCCACTCTGGCTTTCAGGTTTTCATAACCTATCTGGTTGGATATGTGCTTCCTGCTCAGATTCAATACTTTCTAGGACTTCCGTAACCCTCCTTTTCTGTTACTTTCTCTATTGGTTTCCTCTCACTTGCATCCACGTGGGCAACCCTAGTAGCCTCTATGTCTTTTGGTGTGCTCCAGTGGGATGGCGTCCAAGCGGCTATGTTGCTAGTTGCCCTTCTGCACAGCGACACCGGCAGGTGTGTGTCTGCTTCTGTCTCTGCCCTACTCAGCTGTCTTGATGGTCCTCACCTGATCAGGTCACCAGGTAGGACGGTCGTTCTGTTCCTGTCCCTCCTTCCCTCCCGGCTGCAGGGACGTCATTTGTGGGTCACCAGGGGTTGCAACTGTGACCCCTGTGGTCTCCCTTGCTACCCAATTTGGTCTCCTTTGCTACTGCAACAAAAAAAAACTTTTTAAAAAGTTTTAATTTTTTTGTTGCAGACGGACGCTCCTGGGCTGTAGCCAGCACCATGTGGCTGTTTGTTTCTGGAGTGGCTGACTTTCTTGTTCAGGCCTCTTAAAAAAACATGGGGGTTCAACAAATGGAACAGTAACCCTAAATAAGAAAGAATAGGAATAGTAAATAATTTGTCTTTCTGGAATTCTATACAATAATTGCTAGACTCATTAAAGGTTTATTTTAGGCACACTTAGGGGTTGAGTCCCTGATTTAGTCTGTTCTTAAACACCTCAACCTCACAATGCAGACAAAAACATCCAAAAAGCATTTTGAGTAGAATAGGCATCCATTTCAGAGTTTGGGCATCATCACGAAGCCGGGGCTATTAGTGCTACCGCCAAACCCCTCGGCGCTATTAGTGCTGGATCACAGGTCTGGCTGAATGATTGGTTCCCATTCCCCATTGGGCCCATTCGGGAATTCCCCAAATTCCGCCAAAAATCGGCAAAATTGCGGCAGATTTGCCCCCAGCTCAAAGCTGGGGGCAAATTCGCCAAGCCCATGATCTGGCGGACCCTTAAATGTGGCAGTAATAGCGCTACCGCCACATTTAAGGGTTGCCGCCAGACTCGTGATGAGACCTGCTTTTCGCAAGTTGCAGTTATAGCATGTTTTTTTCTGCCATTGTCTGTTACGATCATCACAAGACATTCCATCTCATTGTCCTCAGTCACTTGACAAAATCCCTAAAAGCTTGTGTACAGTGTAGAAATATTTGACCATAGCACATAAAGTGGCCACAATAAATGCTTTGTTGTAATGTGTCGATCTATCTCCATGCATGCTGTTCAGGATGTTTGTTTGCATGCATGAGGTAAAGAGTGCCCAGAGTACAAGCTGCTTTGTGAGTGCGCTGCTTTCCCTGCGCTTCTCTAAATTCTTTAATACACAGTTATGAACCCTCCCAATGGTATGTATTTTGCCAACCTATGAAGCCTGAAAAGTAGATCCACACAAGCTTCACATGTGGCCAAATTTGCAGCAGACCTGCAGATTAACTGGCCTGCTGTTCAGTTACCAGTTTAATTGTATCCACTACAGAGTGTAATTTGCTTTCCTCAATTAAGAACATTCAGGCATGTAATTGCTAATTTTACTAAAGTTGGTAAAATAGCTCAGTGGGTTGAGCGCTCACTGCTGTAACGTGTGTGAGATCTGCAGGTTGCAGGTTCGAATCCTACCAAGGCCAAATCAGCCTTTGATACTTCCGAGGTCGATACATGAGTACCAACACAAGTTGGGTGATATTCTATGTACATTTGTTCTATATGAAGCGCTTAAGTGCTATACAATAACATCATTATCATTTGACCTTGACGTCTGCTTGCATTCACAGTAATTTGGTAATACGGGCCTATACACACTGATATTAACTAGACCTGTGGTGATCCATTCTTGTATGAAATTTATAACACATTACAGTGATATCATAACCATATTTTTCGTAGTGTACTTGGGAACAATGCTATGCGATGCCAGTTGCTGTTTTGTCAAGGGGTGAAAGGTTGTGTGCCATCGCATCTTGTGATGTCACTTCGGGGTGGGGTCAAATGACATCACTTCCTGTGATGTCATCAGAGATGAAGGGTTATGTGATGTCACTTCCACTACCCCTGATATTTTGGTGAAATGACGTCCCTGCTCGGCTGTATCGCCTTGCCCTCTGCCGGCCATCGGGCGTCTCTGCTTTCTTGCTGTGTCTCCCCACGCTACTGCTGGCTTCGCAGTGTAGCTTGGCTCCATCCCTCCAGGACATCTGCACGACAGAGGATTGTCTCTGCGTAGGATTCTTCTGCCTCCATTCAAGGTTCCTCGTCCCTTTTATTCTCGCTGCAGTACTTCAAAAGGGCATGTTACTTTTTGTCAGTCCTTGAATTCAAGGGAATGCCAGTATTATCTTGAGCCAATGATGTAAAAGCTGTGTGGTTATTTGTTGGATGTACAACAGAAGTAACATCAGTATTTTCGTTTCCTATAGATGTAGACTGTCTTCTTCATAGGGAGTTCCTTGTAGGAATGGGATTCCTTGTCCCAGAGAGGGGAGTAACTCCTAGTGAGGTTCCTCTTTCCCTGACTCCTAGGGAGGGTATTGCTTAGCAGGCTCACCTCCCTAGCCTCAAAGAGGTGGCTCCCCCGAGAAGAAGGGACAATTGTCCAGATTTGTCACACAGCCCTCAGACCTCTTTGTCCAAAACTTTCCTGAGCCTCAACGCAAGGTATTCTTCCACTCTGGGTGACTGCTATTGCGAAGGATTCTGGATGGACCAACTCTTCTTGGTTGAACATGCGATATTGAGTGCCAGCTCCTGTGCCACTCAGTGACTTGCCTGGCTTGGACTCCTCATGTTTCTGCACACCCAGAGAAGGCTCAGAGTCTACGTTTATCATCTCTGGAAGTTTGTCTGAGGTATGCGCGCGCGTGTGACGAGCTATCATCTGTACCCATTTCTGCTACCTTTGGGCTTGAGGGTCTTACTTGAAAAGGTTTTCCTTTTCCAAGAAGAATTTCTTAAGCATATCAAAGACTTCTGTGGCTGATGCTGGTGCATTTGTCAGCGTTACTTTCCCCAGGGGGATTACAGAGTGGGACCTTCCTCTTGCGGCTAGTGTACTAACCCCACTTGACTGACCCTTGCTAGTTGGCGCTTTCGTGCCTTTCTCTGTTGTGGGTTGCCGTATTATGTACTTCCATGCCGTCCAGCCTTAATTGTATATAGGGACTAGCCTATCCGCTACAACCCTTTTGATGGTCTTCCCCACTGAGGATCATCCTATGGCTTTTACGCTCTCCGTATGAGGTGCCTCCCTTTCTGGGTCAGAATACTGAGCCTGGTGAGTCATGGCCCCACATTATTTAGTAGTGCCTTCATTACCTCACCTCCTTTTTTTTTTTTTTTTGGTACAGACTCATTATTTTTATTTATTGTCCGGTAACCCTCTTCCGAGCGGCTCTGCTGCTGCTGCCTTTTTCTCCTGCAAGATGTGAGCTTGCCTTTCTTGTTTGTTTAAAGTTGGAGCTAATAAGCATGGGCCCTCCCGGATGGGAGTCCCGAGGGCGTAAGCTGGGAGGTAGGGGGTTTGTTGTGGGTCTAGTAGGGTATCACCTTCCAGGTGCTGCCTCTACTTGCCATGCAGATGCTAGGGCGGGCAGCTGTGTCCCCAGAACAATGGGGACTCAGACTGCCGGGCGCCCTCCAGGAAAGAGAGGTGGCAGGGACAGGCAACAGGTAGGCCCTGCCCTTGTCACCTCACATCAAAGGTCCCCCCTCCCATCCGGACGGACGTGGAGCGGGGACGGGGGGGCTTTGATGATCAAAGAGGGGCTGCCTTGCCCTCAGGCAAGATTAGGCCTATAACCAGAGAGGGCAAGGTAAACTGCAACACTGTTCACCAGAAAGAAGATCAAGGAGCACCCACACATCAGCCTCAACGGAGAGACCATCAAATGGGAGAGCAGCAGCCGCTACCTCGGTGTGACCCTGGACAGCAAACTCAACTGGGAAAGCCACATCGAGAATACTCAGCAGAAGGCAACAGGAAAGATGGCAGCGCTGTACCCACTCCTGAAGAGCAAGTCCATGCCGCTCCGGACAAAGATCAACGTCTACAAGGTGATCATCAGACCAACCCTGACTTATGCCTCCCCAGCATGGATGACCTGCCATGAGCGACACCGGAAGAGTCTTCAGATAGTCCAGAACAAGGCCCTGCGGATATCGTCTGGAGCTCCAATCTTCACAAGGATAGAAGACCTTCACAGAGACCTGGACATCGAGATGTTGGATGAACATCTAGCGAAGCTGAGTAAGAACTTCTGCCAAGAACTGGATCAGAACCCGAATCCTCTGATCAGAAGACTCACTGCCACCACTGCAAACCCCTTCGACCGCTACCCGCGGCCCATCACTGCGAAGGCCCTGTGAAACCAGCCCTACTGTGACAAGACCACACAGACCAAGAAGAATACAAACCCACGACTACACACTCAACCCGAGAAGATGGAGTAATGAGGCTCAAGCCTCGGTATTCAAAAATCACCGCTGATGGATAAAAATCTATCAGCAAGAAGAAGAACAAGCGAGCCCCTCTCATTCATCGCCTGTCTCCTGACAAGGTCCAGCAGGCTCCCGGACCTGCTGACAGCAGGATCAAAAGAAACATTGCCTCGTGCATTTGGCCAGCTTGCACACGAAGAGGGTCTGCACGATTGACTCCCCGATTCACAAGGGAGCTGCAGAAAAAAGAAATGAAGAAAACTTTTTTCTGATCTGGAGGACATCAGGCGAACATTGGACGGGATCCCAGCCCTTCCAGCCTCATCGCGGTACAGGCCTGCAGCCCTGTGCAGGCGAGGAGGAAGCCGCGGAGTTACAAAGTAACTCAATTTGATATTGAAAACACCAGAATTCACCACAGTGTTTTATGTCGCATTGGAAGCAGGACGACAGAGCCCCAGCTACCCCGGCTTCTCCAAGCGCAGCCAGGTTACAGCAGAGCAACAGAGGAGGTGTCAGGGTGACAGCACACCCATCCAAGGGCGCAGAGCGTAAAGTCAGCTGGTTTCCTTTGACAGCTGGCCGACACGGAGCAGAAGTGGGCAAGCTTTACGAGCGACTAAGGCATTTGGCTGATGTTTAGGCGGCTCGGAGGAAAGCGAGCACACAGACCCCCACGCACTTTGTGGGTCACGGCGCTCACAGGGCACCAAGGTGATAACACCTGAGGGGCTCATTTGGAAGCTGGACCAGGCAGGGCAACAACGGGGGAGAATTTTGATTGCATACAGAGCCGGATACTGCAAAGCAGAGCGGCAAACACTGCACATTGCAAAGAGAAAAGTGAAACCGCACCCTACTGCCAGCTCAACTGTTTTTGCCCAAGAACAAAAATAATTAACATTCTTGCCTGGAAAGAAACAGAAGTAACGGGGGTGCCTAAAGCGGGAGCAAAATACCCTCTAAAAAATTCGCCCCCACCCCTAACGCAGCAGAGAAGAGCTGGTTAGTGTAAGCCTGCATGTGGGGTCTGGGCAAACATCATTAAACAGGCATCTAATTTTTGCAACACAAGCATCCCAATTTTACAAGGCAGCAAGCAGAGAGACATAAAGGGCACAGGCAACAGGTTTTTCAGCCCTAGTTTCAAGCAAGGAAAAGAATGGCTGACGCACTGTCACTAAAGGAGACGCTGCTCCTGGAGTAGGCCAAGGCAGTCAATGGCATGGACTTGGTGCAGGAAAAAATAGTAGAACTGGCATCAACCAGCTTCAACGCAGCAATTGACGAGACACCTGAGGAGGAAGACGACGGCGGAGATTACCCAGCAGAACAGGAGCTGCTGGCAAGGAAGAAACAGCGTCTTGATGTCCGCAGCATGCCAGCCTCATCAGACACCCACCCCGGCAGCAAAAGAAAAGCCAAATTGGGTACTGTGAAAAATAATGATGGGGCCAATGTTAGAGCAGTTTGTAAAATGGCACAAAGATGGGGGTGCTGGGAAAAAGAAGAGGCACAGGGAGGACTTGAGCAGCTCCAGCAGCAAGAGTGACATCATGGACACAGAGTCTGAATCAGGGAGCGCGGAGGGTCAGTGACACCTTTAAAGCATGGGTTGGGCCTAGCAATAATGTTGAGTCTCCAGGCCCTCAAATGACTAAATATGGGAGGCGCACAGCCGGCAAAAATATGAATAGAAGCTTAAAAAAGACTATTGCATAGCACATTGATCACAAAATTAAGAAAAAGATTTGGAGAAAGCAATTCATTGATATTTTTTGTCTTTTTGAATATGAGGAATTAGGCTTTGGAATTTCCAAAAAAGACAGGAAGGAAGAAGAAAAAGAGAGAGCAAAGAGGCCTAATCTGGAAAAGAATATTCAGAATTGGGAAGCATTCTTTCAAATCCTGTCCACAATTATTTTAGAGAAATTTCCCGAAGAAGGCACGGCACTAATTGCCTACCATCACAGAATCCTGGAGATACATAACACTTTTGGGGGGGGATCAGGGCTGAACTATGACAGGGAATTCAGGAAAGAAATGCAGGGATTCCCTTATCTGGGCTGGGAAGAGGAAGACCCTAACCTGTATATTTTCCATGTTTTAAAAGAAAGCACAGCTCGAAATGCTCAGAGTAACAAAGAGCATGAATATCAAAATAACAGGAGGGGAAAAAACAGGCAGCACAACCAGCGCAGGTACCAACAAAGCCAAGCCTTCCTTTCGGAGGCCGCCCCCAGGGGGGCAGAAATCAGGGCAAACCCAGGGGCAACATAACACCTGCAACGCCGGCGGGGCCAAAGGGAACACCAGTGGAACCTGCTGGTATTTTAACAGAGGGCGTTGCAATAAGTACATATAGTGGAGCACACAGCAGGGGTAACTGCACCAAACCCTCTCCCTCCAGGCCCAGCCCTAAAGTCACAGAGGCCAAAAACATCCACTAGATTTAAAATAGAGGCCTCACCAATAAAAGTGGACAAACTCTTGCAAATGCTAAAAAGCAGCAGCTAGAACATTTTTGGGTCAGGGATTTAAAGAGGGGTTTCAGATCCCAATCAGGGGACATGGATTCCACATAATCCCCAGAAACCTAAAATCTGCCTCCTCCTTTGCTCCCATAATCAGAGAACAAAATGGAAAAGAATTAAAACTGGGCAGGATAGAGGGACCCTTTCACACCCTCCGCTTCAGAGTTTCTATGCTCCCCCCTGGGTCTTGTGCCCAAAAAAGAACAAGGGGAGTTCAGGATGATCCACCACTTATCCCACCCGCCTGGGAGCACCTTCAATGAGGGCATCCCTGCCACAGAGGCAGCTGTTTCATATAGCTGTGTAGAAGATGCAGTGGATTTAGTGAAACTGTCAGGTAGCCATGCTCTCATGGCAAAAGCTGACATTAAGTCAGCTTTTGGGCTGCTGCCCGTACATGAGAGCTCCTAACAGTGGCTGTGTTTCCACTTTGAGAACAAATTCTATTTTGACAAATGACTCCCAATGGACTGCACCATTGCGTGTGCCTATTTTGAACAGTTCAGTTCATTTTTACAATGGACACTCCAGCAAGCCATGCCCTGAGCTAGAATAGTGCATTACCTGGGTGACTTCTTCTTCACTGGCCCAGCAGGGTCCCCATTATGCAGCCATCCATCCAAACATTTAGCAAAAACATGCAAGCCTTAGGGGTCCCACTGGCACCTGTGAAGACGGTAGGGCCTACCACCACCCTTTCATTCCTGGGAATTGATATTGACTCATCCAAGGGTGAATGCTGCATACCCAAAGAAAAAATAGACGACTTTCTGAAAGCAATAAAGTTGATGAAAGGCAGGGACAAGGCGACCCTGCGAGAAATGCAATCCCTCGCTGGGAAGCTTAATTTTGCTACCCGAATCATGCCCCATGCTTCCACAGAATCCTGGAACTGAAAATTAGGGGGGGTAACTAAGAGACACCACCACATCAGATTGGGCAAAGAGATAACACAAGACCTAGCCATATCATAGTCATTCCTTTGCCACTTCAATGATAAAGTGATATGGCGCAAGCCCATTAATGATGCTGGGGAAAAGGGTCCTGCTCACAGATGCGGCAGGCAGCAAAGGCTTTGGGGTATGATTTGGTAACAAGTGGTGCGCTGGCCACTGGCCTCACTGCTGGCACGGGTGGGGTTGGACTAGAAACATCACCCTGCTAGAGATATTCCCCATATGGTTGGCAATCTACTTGTTGGGGGACCTGCTGAGTAATACAGAGCTGGCCACATGATCAGACAACATGGCAGTGGTACGTGTGTTGAACCAGGGTGCTGCATCTTGCTCTTTGGTATTAAAAGTGTTAAGAGAAATTACAAAAGTAGGTCTGAAGCACAACATTGTAATAATTGGATGGCACATTGCAGGCAAAGACAACAAAGCCGCTGATGCATTGTCCCATTTTCAGTTCTCCACTTTCAGGGCTCTAAACCCACAGGCAGAAGCAGAGAGGACAGCAGTTCCAGAGGAGGTTTAGGCCATCCTGGAACAAAACATGACAGACCTCTCCATCCCGCCAGATATGCCCCACCTGTGAGAACCCCAGCCCCTGCTCTCACCCGCCCCTAGGGCATAAGCAGGGGGGGGGACATATCCCGGCACCACACAGCAACAGGTGAGCCCAGGGGGGGTCCTAGGCGACTTGGCCGAAAAGGCGCTGGCCCAAAAACCAGCTAAAATGTACAAGTACTTGATTGATTTTGGCAACATTACTAAAGTCACCAACATCAGAGACATGCAGGAGAGCCATGTCAATGAATTCATGGAGTGGGCCTTCAAACATAACAAAAAGAAAGCATGGGCTAGGTATGCACTCAAAGGATGGTCCAAACTTGAAGGGGGGGAAAAGAGACACAAGGCTCCCGCTCAATTTCACGAAATTAAAAATCCTGTTAGACACCCTCCCTAAAGTATGCAGCAAAGCATATGAGGCCACCCTATTTAAAGCAGCCTTCACGCTCAACTACCTTGGGGCTTTCAGGATTAGCAAGATAGCTTCCAAGAACACAGGAGCTGAAGAAGGGCTCGATGTAGGCAACATTCACCTGGGGAAAGAGTCTATGGCAGTAAAACTCACCAGATCCAAAACTGACCAAATAGGAAAAGGGAGGATTATCAATCTTTATTGCATAGAAGAAACAGAGTACTGCCCCATTTGCAATACTAGGGCTTTTCTGAGGAAAGGCCCCGGCGGGGGGGGGGGGCAACTGTTCACACACAAAAATGGGTCCACCCTCGGTAGACTTCAATTGAGGTCAGTGCTAAAAAAAAAATAATTGCAGTAGGATGGAACTCCACTGAATTTGGGTTCCACTCTCTTAGGATAGAAGCCGCGACATGAGCCTGGATTGGGGGTTTGCAAGAAAAAGCCATAAAGGGGATAGGGGGCTGGAAAACTGGGGCATATAAAAGATACATTAGGGAAGACCTGATCTAACAGTCTTCTCCGCCCCTTTCCCCCTGCCCCCCCTTCTGCTCACAGGCAACCTCCCCTCCAAAACTGCATGGCTCGTGGGCCACTGGTTTATCACCAGCGTCAGCAGATGGCTGGAGGAAACCCAAGACGGCATGCATTTTCAGGACACCATCACTTACTGGTGGGGCAAACCAGGCATGCGCTGGGGGGACCTCCACTACAAATTGGCCGGCCTACTGGGGGCATGCTCCCCTCCACCCGATTTCCTCATCATCCAACTCGGGGCAATGATTTGCCCCACCTGGGCAGGAAGCTCCTCCTGGCGGAAATCTGCACCTCCCTCAGATCCCTGGCTCACACGTTGAGACTACAAACAGAAGGGATGATGTCCGAAATCATACCGCGCCAGCATTGGCAGGGTTCAGAGTCCAATAAAGCCATGGAAATATCCAGGTGAAAATTGAATAAGGCAGTTGCCAATTTTTGCCTATTTTCGGGCCTCAAATTCATAAAGCTTGGGATCTCGGTGCACAACCAGGCCATGTTCTGCAGTGACAGGGTCCACTTGTCCATTGAAGGCATGGACATCTTCACCGGAAATATCTTCTGGACCTTGGCTGCCAGGGGCTGTGCCTATGTTATGTCATCTATTTTGAGGGACCTGGGGGCCGCCGGGCAGCACCCCCTCAGGGTGGCGCGGGGATCAGCCTTGAGCGGGCATGGGAGTAGGGCCCCCCGCTCACCTGATCCCTCTGTACCCAAGATTTATTCTTGTTATTCTCTTTATGATGTTGTTATGGTTCATTTTCTTTTGCACCATGGCTTGTACTAAAATAAAGCTTGTGGCCAAAGTTTTTCCACCTCACATCCTGTTTGGCCTCCTCATTCCTGACACTGTCATTACTGTCATGTCATACTTGTCATTCATGTCACCTGCATGCCACCTCCCACACAAAATCACTTCCAGGCTTATAAACATGGGCCCTCCCGGATGGGGGGCCCGAGGGTGTAAGCTTGAAGGTGGGGGGTTTGTTGTGGGTCCGGTAGGGCAGCACCTTTTAGGTGCTGCCTCTACTTGGCATGCAGATGCTAGGGCGGGCAGTTGAGTCCCCAGAACAATAGGGACTCAGACTGATGGATGCCCTCCAGGAAAGGGAGGTGGCAGGGACAGGCGACATCAGGTAAGTGTCAGGCAGACACCTGTGCAGTTCCCTTAATGACCACTGCAAATGATTTAGGACTACAGGTGGTTGGCAGTAAACCCAATTGGTAGCAGTCTGTACCACCCAGATTTAGCTGGTAGCTGTGGCTGAGCAGTCAGACTTCTCTCAAGAAGAGTTAGGCAGTATAAAGAGTATTCACATTAGGTACAAAAATACAGTAGCACAAGCAAACACTGACCAGAGCTTTGGTATAAAAGTATATAATTATTTATTTAAAAACACACTTGTAAAAATACACTGGCACTAATATGTCAAGCAAGTTCAAACACAGTCATTCGAAATATATACAGCTCCCTGATTAATTATTCGACAAGTCTTAGGAAAAGAACACCACTTATTATTAAATACAGAGGCGAGCGCTTAACCAAGATGGCACTCCAATAATTATTTTAAAAGGGAGGGAAAAGGCAGAATTAGAAAAGCACACAATACCAACACTTTTAAAAGCACCACAGTAAGTCAAGAGAGGCAGAGTCTACTGTAGAGAAAGAAAGTTCATAGGCCAGGCCCACTCTTGGAGAGAGCAAGGCGGAATGTGCCCAAGATCACACAGTTGAAGTACACTTTAAAAGTCTTTGCAGATAGTTCAAAAGGAGTTGGATCAGTTCAGATAAGTTAGTTAACAGGTCCCAGGTCACCCCAGGATAGAGAGTCAAGGATTTACGGGACACCTTGAACAGTCTGTTGCAAGGGAGACCAGGCGGGACACAGTACCTGAAATGGTGAGAAAGCTCCAGCGGGGCAGTTTTTTCCTGGCAGCGGGTGCAAGTTGGTGCTTCAGTTTTTTCCTGGCAGCGGGTGCAAGTTGGTGCTTCGTCCAGGGGAAGAGAAGATCTCGACGTGGAGAAAAGCTGGAGGTCGTTGCACTGCCATGGAAGAAACCAGCCGCAGAGTTTAGTTTCCCGGTTAAAAGGTACTACACTTTTATTCGCGGTAGTGGTGAAGCGTGGCTATCCGGCCGCCGGGGTGCTTGGCACGGGCGAATCGACCACAAGACGATCCAGGAAGGCGAAAAGAGGGCGAAGTGGTTAACCCCACCAGTTCACAGGAAGAAGACTCTCCAGGATGAAGATATTCTCTGTCGTTGGGAAGTGGTGAGTCGGTTCAGCAGGGCTCCACCGGTGGTGTCGTCGTTGCAGATCGGCTCAGCTTCTCCCTCTTCGCATTCTTTAGGTCCTGTGGCGACTTCTGAAGTTCCAGTCCCCAAAGCCCTGCTTTTATGCAGAAAACCCCCATTTATCAGTCCTAGCTGTCAGTCAAACATGCTAAGTGGTGAGCCGGGCGGCTCACTACTGGGCCAGTCACACAAGAGTGCGGCTGAGTTGCCGAGGCAACTCAGTCCAGGGTGCCTATTCCCCCTCCCACACATCCTGTAGACCCAGGCAGAGTGGCACCACTTTTGGAGGCTTCTGTGCAGAAGCCCGCCAAATGTGGAACAAAGGGCTCGACTTGGGTTGGAGTTACAGAGGCGAAAACAAACGCCATTTTAAAACCGAGTCCTGGCAAAAAGACCCAACCAGGGAATACATATTAAATAAATAACCTGGCGGTATCTTTAACATTGCACCAAAAAAGTGGTGCGTTTAAAATGAATGGGAAAATCCCATAGGAAATATTCCGGTGGAATATTTTGTGCGGTAACCACTGCCATCAGCCAGAAAATCGACAAGGGGGGACTGCACAGTGCCCCCTCGAAAAACAGACCCAGGGGCAATATAATTACCCCTACCAGTACTTCCACAATATGATGGTTAGCACTGGTTCTGTTCACAATTTAAGACTAGTAAAGTCAATGGTGACTTTACATGCCCTGGGAGACAGTAGTCAGTCCCAGGGTATGGAGTCTATGTTTGGGGGTCACTATGACACCCCTGTGTTACTGCACTGAGGGTGCTGTGTAACGCACATCCCAAAAACACATGAGGCCCTATGGAGTAAAAGACCCCATAGCCCATAAAACACATTACAAAGTCAAAGGACATTCTCAAATCATGCCTAAGAGTGGGAGAAAAAGAGTCTCACTCTTAGCAGGAGAAAAAAATAAACCCCGAAATCCAGCAAAGCTACTGGGGGACTCACTAGGTTTGGGAAATCAGCCAATACAGAGAATTCTCCCTAACAGTAAGCACTGCCCCTGTCTCCACATCAAAGGTCCCCTCGCCCCCCATCCGGACCGACGTGGAGCGGGGGTGCTTTGATGATCAAAGGGGGGCTGCTTTGCCCTCTGGCAAGATTAGGCCTATAACCAGAGAGGGCAAGGTAGCCCCTCTCATTCATCGCCTCTCTCCTGACAGGGTCCACCAGGCTCCCAGACCTGCTGACAGGATCAAAAATACCTCACTCCCACCCTGCAATCAGCCTCTAGGATCCCCACTAACGGGGGCCAGGTAGATCCTCAATAATAGCAAAACGTTAAACTATTTATTAAATAATTTAAAACACAAAAAAGTATAAAGAAAGGCTAAAACGCCTGCTTTAGAAACAAACTAGTAACGCCAGGAAGGGCTTTAAACCCACGAGACAAAATCTCTGTTATTTGATACCCAGGCTCATTGAGCCCACCACCTAGGAAAACAATGCAATACAAAACCAGAGGGGGTCCAAACATAGTGGATCATGAGCGGAGAGAAATCCAATTAGGCTTAAAGAACCCACCCCCAAGGGAAACAAGCCAACAAAAACGCATCGGGGGTCTCAAAACACAAGTGGATCATGAGCCGGGGAAAATCCTAGAAAGGCTCTAAGAACCCACCCCGTTAAAAAAATGATACAATAAAAGTGCATAGGGGGTCTTCAAAAATTGGATCATGAGCAAGGAAAATTCCTAGTAACGCTCTAGAACCCACCACCTTTGAAAAACAATCCAATGAAAGCTTATAGGGGGTCCAAAACACAAGTGAATCATGAGCAGCGTAAATTCCTAGTAAGGCTCTAAGAACTCACCCCTGTTGAAAAATAATCCAATAAAAGCACTTGGGGGGGGTTTCACAACACAAGTGGATCATGAGCAGGGTAAATTCCTATTAAGGCTCTAAGAACCCACCCCCGCCCATAAACAATCCAATAAAAGCGCATAGGGGGTCCAAAACACAAGTGGATCACGAGAGAAGAAAATGCCCATTTTAACAACGATGGCGTACATAAAAAGGCTAAAACGCCTTCACAAAATGGTAAAACATATGAACACACAAACACAATGGCTCAAAGAACCCACCCTGAGGAGTATCAAATGCAAGAATAACACGATGTGGGATTTTTCAAACAAAGGGGATCATGAGCCAAGAGAACAGTAAGAAGTCACCTTGTGAGCATGGAAGGGTGCAAGTCCCAAACACGGATCTGGTTGAATGCAAGTGGAAGCTCTATAAACCACCCCTGAGGATGGCAATTATAATCCCTCAACAAGCACATACCTCTCCACCTCACATGGAAAAGACAAGTGAAAACAAGGAAGATCAACTGCAAAGCCAAGATTGGAAAAAACAAGACACAGCTCACAAGCTGGGTCCACCAAATGTCACAAGCTTGAGTATGAAGGGCGGCGGGGGATCAGCCTCGAGCAGGCCCTACATGGGAGTAGGGCCCCCCACTCACCTGATCCCTCTGTCCCCAACATATATTCTTGTTGTTCTCTTCATAATGTTGTTATGGTTGGTTTTCTTTTGCACCATGGCCTGTACTAAAATAAAGCTTGTGGCCAAAGTTTGACCACCTCACATCCTGTTTGGCACATCCTGTTTGGCCTCCTCATTCTTGACACTGTTATTACTGTCATTACTTTCATGTCATAATTGTCATTCATTCATGTCACCTGTCGGCTCACTCGCTTTTTAAATATCTAACAACATTAGATGTTAATAACATGGTTCCCCCTCTAACCTAATTCCCCTTAAAAATTATATATCAATAGGAGAGAGTACTTCATCTGCCTCTTGAGCAACTAAGGAAGATGTCTGGCAGAGGAAGTCCTGGGTTCTTAAAATAGTAAGTTGCAGCGGATAAGCGGAGCAAGGACACATGTTTAGAGTTGGGAACTACAGGTTATCAGGGAGCAAGGACACATGTTTAGAGTTGGGAACTACAGGTTATCAGAGTCTCTTGGGGAAACATTGTTTGGTTACAAGCTTCCAGTTTGTTAGGAAGTCGTTTTTTGTTAGATTTCAGCAATAACTTGTATTATAAAATGGAAAAAGAGGGGAAAAGGTTTGCTAAAATCTAGCTATTTGAGTTTTGACATTAAACAAATATTTAATGAGATTACACTTATGGTTCCCACGCCCCTCTCTTTTATGGTGCATTTTTGTTTTCTAAGAAAGACCATTTTCGATATCTAGTTAACACTGGTGGAGTTTGGTGACCCGGAATGCATAGCAAATTTGTTCTGCTAGAAGGTTGATGTTTTCTTCTATTTTCTGCTTTGTTTACCTGCTTTTACGATGGCTAAAGTTAAGGGAGCAGGTTTAGCAGCTTGTATTTACATTTGTAGTGTAGATTTAATACATTTGAAAGTAAATTCAATTGTTATTTTCTTTTATTGTCAGAATAAGAAAGGTTTTTAAATGTAATTAATAAACAAAACATTATACTTTTCTGAGCAAACCAAGTTATGGCGAATATATTTTATGGCCTTAAAGTTGCAAAGCTAATTTAAATCTTTAAAGGGTGCTTAGACATTATTGCACGTATTTAAATTTATTTTAAATAAACTTTTTTCCAAGACCTCAAAACTTCATGAAACATTACATCCCTACTATCCACATTAAGAAAGTTCGAAGACCTGCCACTATGAGTGCCTTTGCTTTGGTATGATTAGTAGTGGTTTGAGCTCCCAACAAGCCCCACAGATCCAATTCATACTTTGTTTTTTTGTGCACTGTAGGAAGACCAGAAGGCATTCACCATGCTGTTCCTGCTGAATATCCTGACCTGCTCCGTGTTCATCTACAATACCAGAGCCACTCAGGGACTCGAAGAAGAGTTAACTGACCTTCCGTATCCTTCCCAAGTAAAATCCTTAATCATGGCAGTTTCATTGATTGTATTATATTGTTTATTTATATAGCGCCTATACACAGGAAAGTGTTTCAAAGCACTCAAGGAGGGTGGGAACATGGGGAAAACCAACAGTCGCTCAGAGCCCTTGAATATCTGAAACGATAAAAGCCTGCAAAGGTGCAGAAGTGCGTAAAATACATTTAACAGTTGAGAAACGGCAAATAGGCCCGACAGTGATTCTGCAGTTTTACCAGTGCGATTAATGGGAGAAGACCAGGGAGAACAGACCGACTATCTTCAGGCACGCTGCATTTGGATCGTGCAAGTGCATAGACGGTCACAGGGAGGGTAGGTCCAAGTGCACCCAGTCGTCAGAGACTGGGGTAAGTGCAAAGAGAGCCACTCTCTTGAGTTATTTCTAAGTGCAGTGAAAGTGCAATGATTGAGCCTGCCAAGACTGCAGACGTTGGAAATCTGGCAATATTGTCTCCATTTGCTTGCCCGCAGACCATTGCCACTCGGTCACATTGATAAAGGGCTTGTAACTGGGTACCGTCATGGGGTTCTGCCAATGGCACCTGGAAGCCTAACTGGAGAGTTAATTTTACAATGCACTGCAAATGAAATTGCAGTTTTTACCTTTTGTCCCGTTGTCATCTGCTGAGGGGGAAGCAAGCTGATGTAGGTGTGTGGCTATGTTGCATGATTACTTGCTTGGAACACCATGGGCAGAAGCCTTGCGTCAAATATAAACATTGAGTTGTGTATGCCCAAGATAGAGGCCTTTTTGGGAATATATTCAGACTGTGCAGAAAGTAGCACACACTGAAGGAATAACGCTTATTGAAACAGCCACTTATTAAGCATCTGATTAGTTGCTGAATTACTTCCTGGTTTCTGCAGCTCATATGACCTTATAGCTTGGTTTTCAGAAGTTGCTGAGCAGGGCCTTTTTTCTCATGTTGATCCCTCAGTGGAGCACTGCCAAAACCTTGTGCTATTCCTCCAGTCAGTTTCTTGCTGAAGGTTGTTGAAAATAACTTTGCTGCAGTGAAGACTTTATAAACTATTTTAAATGTAACTTTTATATTAGGCACAGCTCAGGGATTTGTTGGCTGGGAGCTGCCAGTGGAATGGATCCAGCATAGCTAGGCGCAATGCTTCCCATGAAATGTTAAAGGAACTTTCAGTTCATGTTTACTTGGATTTGTGTGTTGTGGATTCTACTGAAAATGCAGTTAGTAATTCTTGACTGTTGCTTTGTAGGTAATCCAGTTAAGCAGATCTGTAATTCCACTCCCTTCAGGAAGTGGTCACCACTAATAACTACAAATTGTTGGTTATCTAGTTGGAGGATTCTGCTAAGAATTTCGGAAGATCCATCCATCTGTGCTTGAGCCTTACTGATTACAAGGTTGATTAGAGTATTTTTCCGGACCCTCTCTCCTTTACACTAAATGTCTTTGAAGCCTCTAGCACTTAGACATTAGGCCCATACCAATCAGCCCCTGGTACCTGGATGTAGAAGGATCCTCACAGTGCTGCTGCATGCCTCCCTAGCCCTCTCTTTACAAACACGCCAGCCTAGTGCGCAAGCAGATTATGGCATTAAGAACACTTGGGATACTTTGCAGGAAGTCGACATGTTTTCCCAAACTTCCTGCTTATCACACAAATGCTTGCTGTTTACGCAAAGGTTGTACTTGCCCCGCACCAGACTGCAAGTGCCAGCATTGGGTGGCTTTAAGGGTATTGGTAGTTTACTGCGCAGCCTTTTTACCAAATTCGATTTGATCGAATTTCTTCCATGGAATTTCACTGCATATATGTGGCGGTGGGAGGGTGGGTTAGGGTAATTATACATGTGGGGAGGATATCGATGGAAGCTGCATATATATGCAGTGAAATGAAATATTTAAAACAATTCAATAATCGGATTCGGCAAAAGTAATTTCGATAAAATCACTCTAGATCCACTTTAAGACGACCAAAAAGTAGTCATTGTGGATCCTATATAGGTCAGCCTTTTCAGATGAGCTATTCTCCAAAACACCAGATTTCTGAATTGTGCCATGTCTTGTGTGGTACGTTGACAGAACACAAGACACATCTAAGTTTGTTTCAACAGGTTTTGTTAGGAACAGGAAAGGGTAGGGGTAACCTCCTACAGGGACAAAAGTATATCTAACACTAAGCAGGGTGTTCCTTTCCTCAACTAATCAAAAGGTTTCCAGAAGGTCAGTCTAACCAACAAGATGTCATATTTGTAGCTCTAGTAGGAATACTGGTCTTAACCAGGATCCCTGTATTCACCTGTGTCTCAGCAGTATAGCACCCAGCAACTTCTTGGATCAAAATTACAATCATACAGATAGAGCGCTGGTTCGCTGCTTGCTCCATTTCATTCACAGGGATATATTGCCCATCTACTTCTTAACTCCGTTTCTGCTTCACAGGGATTTAACACCCTGCTCTCTGTTATTAATTGAAACAAATGGATAGTGTCTAGCCCACTTCTTCCAGCCCAAGGATGTAGTCGTGATAATGATTTATTGATGATGATTTCCTTATTTATATCGCGCTTTTGCCAAAGCGCTGTACATAGAACATATTTACATATAATTATCACTCAACTGAAGTTGGTACTCTATAAGCTATTTAGTGTCCCTCTCAAGATTAGTAAGGGTTAGTGCAGCCTTCTTGTTACCAGTAATGGATATTGGGCCCTTTTCAGTCTCTGTAAGGGGTATTGTGCCTCTGTAGTATGGCCGAGCACTGATACATGCCACCTTCTGCACAGTATTCTCCCCTCAGGCCCACAATGCTCGGCCCAGCTTCTCCTGGTGGTCTCTCTGTTCTCCTTGTCGGCTCCACCTTTTATACACTTGCAACCATTTGACAGGTTGCAGGTGGGAGTCCTCGGGCCCAATTGCCTGACCATAGTTGGTGGAGTACTCTGGACATGCCTGACCCTTACAACAGTCTGCAGGCCTCTTCTTCATCTCAGTACTGTGAAATGACTTGTTAGTGTGCATTACTCTTAGTTGCCTCTTCCTCGTCCCAGTACTATAATTGTTTGAATGAGGGGAAATTAGGGAAAATGGTTTACAACAACATATAAAGGCAGTGGGAGGGGGAGATTGGTTCTCACAAGGAAAAGGGGGATACCATGTCTCACATGAGGAGATCCTCTTCCCAATCCCCAAGAACCCTCCACCCAGGTGATCCTCCCTCCCACCTCCACCTCCAGGGTCGGAATCCAAAAGCGATGGCCTTTCCCTGGCCACCTGAGAAGAAGAACCAAGGGGAGTAGGTGTGAGGATAACCGCAGGTTTCTCACAGTATGTACGATTGAACTACTTTAAATCACACTACGCCAAGAAATGCATGGTCGAAACGCTGTTGGATAGCGGAAATTGAAAAGGGGGGGGAATCGAGCAAAAATTCAAAAGAATTGAAATTTAAATCCAGAATTCTTAAAGATCCTAAAACGAGAATTTAAAGTAAAAAACAGCATGAGCAATCCTTACATCCACAAAGGACCAAGTGAAAACTGATTTTAAAAATGGTCCATTGTACATACAAATGTATTTTTATAAAAAGAAAGAAAAAAAAGCAACAAATGAAAATGGCTTTTCATTTGACAAACTGAGCTGAGAAATGGATGCGTGTCCCTGAAGAAGCACGTACTTTGTCCCATACCCGTTGGTGACAAGAAGTGTGAAACACATGTTGACAAGATTTCTTGACACAAGGCAAGGCTTATTGTGATAAAAGCACCTATATTTACTAATACAAGGGCAATTTATTTATACAAAAAGTAATCCTTTCCTTTATTTTGCTTACAAGAGTTTGTACCTTGGGATACAAGGTATCATTGAGGGAGGTCATTTTATAATGCTCTTATGTTATATGTGATTACTATAACAAAATGTTTATGGTTTATGTGATTGTTCTATATGGTACAACTTATTTCTTTGTGCATCTCTTTTTGATTAAATAATAAATGATCCTATGACAAATCCCTAGAGCTTGAAATATAAATACACAGCTAACTGGCAAGGTTAAGTACATAGACTCAAACACCATCTGTAAATTAACATATAGCAAATTATCCACACTAACAGACCAATCAACATAATCTCTAGATGTATATAAATACCAAATCATCCTCGGTGCAAGGGTAAAGTGGCCACTGGGCCTTGTAATGAGGATGACCCACAAACCTCTTTAGAGGACTATAACCAGACAGACAACCAAGTCACTGCAGTACCACAAGACCCACTAGAACCTACCCTACAACAGCACCATCTTATTTTTTTTAAACCCAAAATGTCCATGTACCCAGATACCAATCCACTGACAGTCATTCGTGTTCACGGATAGCAAAACAAATGTGTTCTGTTTTAGCCATTTTAAAGAGCTAATCCACTCAATTCTGACCACCCTCACCTTCTCTGAGGTTGTTCTATGTGTAAGACTAGTGTAATGTTCTCTTTTATTAAAAATGTTAAGCAAAGTGTTCTGGGAATGTTAGCGAGGAAACATGGCATCCATTACAAAATATTTTGCCTCTTTCCCACATTTCCTCATTGACAAATCTGCTCCTTTCATGACACCCGCAGACAAAATAGGCCTATTTGATTGGTAGAGAAAGGTCTGCCAATCTGAACACCCCGACATATGTCTGCAGACTGAACTCATATATAACAAAAACATTTGTACCTACTCTTTGACGATTCATAAACAAACTGCTTCATAGATTAACACCCTATGTGTTAAAACATGCTTTTGCAACCAGGCCACCATTCCTCACAAAGTTATGCCATAAATCGGTTCAGCGGTTTGGTTTTTAATGCAAGCAAATAGCTTTTAAAAAATGTTGGGATTTCCATATAACTTTACCTCCTCTTCCATGCCACAGACGAAAACGCATGCAAATTTCCAAAAATAGCCTGGTCTATATTTTTGGGGAAAGTTTTGTTCTGATTCTTTGAGCAGTTCCAGTTATAAACTGCATGAAAAATACTCTCCCTATGGGGAGTGCAACTGAACCATAACTGCAGATTTGCTATGTTGCACCCTGTAACACATGAAAAAACGTGTGACTTTATTTTGCAATTTTGAAAAATTATTCCTCCTCATTGTGATCACCCCTCTTCTACAAGGTTGGCTTATTTGTAGGACTAGCGTAATGTTCTTGTTTGTAAAATGTTTTACATGTGCTGTCCGCGGTTCCAAAGCTTTATCCATGAACAAAGAGTCTGTGGCACATGGGCGTGTCTATGAACATTATGAAAAAAACATGGCTGCCTATGCCCCTTTCAAGACCTAATCAACCCCATTCTGGTCCGCCTATCCCTTTCTCTGAAGTTTTTATTTGTACGAGTACTGTAATGTTTTCTTTTGTAAAAATGTTTAATGTGCTGTCCATGGTTCCCAATCGTAGTTTGTGAATCTTTAGTCTAGACAATTTGGGCAAGTTTGCGAACCCCACAAAAAAAGTATTTCCCTTTTGAAGACCTATTGCATTTGCAACCCATTCTGACCAACCCTTGCAACCTGTGAGATTATTTTATGCGTCATATTAGTGCAATATTCTCTTTTTTTACGTAAAAATATATATTTTTAGTGCACTGTCCGTGGTGTTCCCTGAATGTCTGTGAAACATGGGACTCATTTAAAAATATTTTGACACTCCCTCTTGTTTGCTTGTTGACCAATTTTATCCATCTGTGATGTCTGTGGACTCAATAGGCCTATCTGATTTGGTGAGGAATGTCTGCTAACTGACGAATCTGAACTATTTGTCCCTTCTTCCCGCAATGGTGCCATCCCTTTGAGGCTAGAGAGGTGAGCCCGCTAAGCAAGACCCTTAGTAGGGGTCTGGGAAAGCGGGAGCGAGTGCTGTCATGATACCTACCCCCGGAGCACCAGGCCAGGCCCAGCACAAACTGTTTGCCAAGCTGGAAAAATGTGTTTTCCATACCACTGAGGTTGAGTTTCTCAGATTCATCCTGACCCTAAAGGGGTCCGAATGGATTCACGGAAAGTGGATGCCATCCTCAAATGGCCATCACCTAGTTCGGTGAAAGGTGTCCAAAGCATGCTTGGTTTTGACAACTTTTATCGCAGGTTTATCCCGGAGTTTTCACGTGTGGTGCAACCCATCACTGCACTCTTGCGAAAAAATAAACGTTTTGAATGGACCGAGGAAGCCGAACACGCCTTTCAGGAGTTGAAAGCTAAGTTCATGTCCGCACCTATTTTGAAGCACCCGCGTCCCGATCTCCCATATATAGTCGAAACCAACGCGTCCAGCTTAGCCATGGGAGCTGTCCTGTCTCAGAGAGACCCTGAAACCAACCAACTGCACCCCGTAGCATTTTGGTCCAGAAAGTTCTCGCCGCCGGAGATAAATTATGCGATCACCGATAAGGAACTATTAGCCATTAAGTCCGCCTTTAAGGCTTCGCGGCATTATCTCCTCGGCGCCCGGCATACCATCACCGTGATCACTGATCACCGAAATTTACAATATTTAAAAACTGCCAAGGCTCAATCGACTCGACAGCTCCGATGGGCTTTGTTCTTTGCTGAGTTCGATTTTGTAATCACCTACCGCCCCGGCTATAAGAATGGTAAGGCGGACGCTCTATCCCGAATTAGAATGGAAGAAATAGACACAAACTCAGAACCTGTGCCGATAATTCCCGAACAAAGAATTTTGGGGATAACCACTTTACAAACCCTTGAAGACATTCAAGCACGAGTGAAACAATTCCTGGACTCTTCAGCCTTGCAGGATTGGATCAAAAGGGGGTCTAACTTTTCAGTCAAGGATGGCTTACCTTACTTCCAAGGACGCTTATTTTTGCCAGAAAAGGAATTGCAAGAACTGGTTATTTCCCGTCATCATGATACCCTGATGGAAGGACCTCCTGGCATTGCCAAAACAGAGGAAAAGGTTAAACGACAATTCTGGTGGCCTTCCTGGCGAAAGGATATTAAATCTTTCGTGATGTCCTGTGGAGTTTGTGCCCAAAACAAAGGTCAAAAGACAAGACCCGCCGGTCTTCTTCAGCCCTTAGACATTCCATCAGCACCTTGGCACACCCTGTCACTAGATTTTATCACGGACCTGCCCTCTTGTAATGGTTACAATACTATTCTGGTCGTGGTGGATTTATTTTCCAAAATGGCCCACTTTATTCCGTTGAAAAGATTACCTTCAGCCTTTGTTCTTGCCAAGGAATTCCTCGAAAATATCATCCGTTTGCATGGATTCCCGTCCATACTAGTCTCCGATCGGGGAAGCCAGTTTATTTCTCATTTTTGGAAAAAGTGTTGTCAACTGGCACAAATCGACGTAAGACTCTCGACCAGCCACCACCCACAGACCGATGGTCAGACGGAGAGAACGAACCAGACCCTTAAACAATATCTACGATGTATGTTGCACCAATCGGAGGGTAATTGGAAGGACATTTTATGGGTGGCTGAATATGCATACAATAACTCGATACACTCTGGAACTGGTCAGAGCCCCTTTTATACCCTATATGGACATCACCCTCGTACTTCAAACTTGGACTCACCTCTGAGCCTTGAAATGCCCGCAGTGGACCATTTGCATTCTACGATTACTCAAGCCTTCAAGGATGCAACTGCACATTTGCAACATGCGAAAGGGAAATACAAAAAGAATGCAGATCTGCATCGAAGAGAGGCGCCTCCATACCAAATAGGGGATCAAGTATGGTTGGCTACCAAACACCTATCACTCAAGAGGCCTCGAACTTTTAATCCAAGGTATTAAGGCCCTTACTCGATCAAAGCTATAATCAACTCAGTGGCAGTCAAGCTCGATCTACCAGCTAACATGCGGATTCACCCCGTTTTTCATGTGTCACTTTTGAAACCAGTGCACCCAGGAACCAGATTAACAAAGCCACCAGAACCGATTCACCCCCGAAAGCAGGCATCATGCCCTCGGGTAAAAGCCCAGCGGCCCCTTATAGGGGCTCTTTGGACTCAGTCCTGGCGCCTTTGGCGCCAGGCTCATGTTGGACATCAGTCCTGGCGCCATAGGCGCCAGGCTCATAAAGGGAGGTGTTTTGTGCACTTACCTGATGCAGACCATGCTGCACGCTTCAGGTCTCCCTGAGACCTAAAAGGGACTATTTTTTCATAGGGACTATTTTTTCACTCGGGCGTGGCCAGGGAAGGATACATACCTAGTTGGAATAAGGATACATACCTGGGACTTCTTTGGAGGCTATTTAAGCTACGCCCAGACAGCAGCTTATGCTTCACGTTGTTCTGCTTCCTGCAGCTTAACGCTCACCGTGTCTGCTCCTGCTCCTGGACTCCAGCCACGCCCGCCTCGAACCTGGAAGACCAGCAAGGAAGGAAGAGAAGAGAAAGGTGAAAACCAAGGACTATTTCAAACTTCTTACCTGCATCCGGAATCTTCTCGCCAGCATCCCTGAAGAAAGACTTCCATTTAAAAGCATTGCGTTGCTCGCTGCAGCGCCACGCTTCACTCACCTGTCCTCGAGACATCTCCCGGCTTCATCGCGGCTGTCGGCATCGGACGCCACATCTCTGCACCTAGGGGAGAGAGGAAGAAACAAAATGTGAGCAGAAGGAACACAGAAGGAAAGCCTGATTAACAGCCATAATACTTACCGGCTTTTCTTCCACATTTCGGGTCGGCGCCGCCCCGTTGGCAGGTACCGTACCCCAGCCCCTATGGGGAAAGGACAAGAGACATTTCTGGGGAATGATAAGGACATTTAGAGGGATCGCCCTCATCACTACTCACCTCGGCAGTTTAACCCCTCGACGCATCGCTCAGGAAAGTCAAGTGGATTTTGCCAGCGCCATTCTGGAAACCAGTGAAGTAACTGGACGAACGCGCGCCCCTGCACCAGAAGCAGGATGGAGAGTTCATCCTTCCAAACCAAAAGGTGAGTTTAAACCAGGGTTTGGAGGAAGTTAGAGAGGAACGAAGGGGGAAAGGGGGGAGCTAGCACACTATTCTGCAGACTGTTAATCCCCTTTCTCATCTGCAGAAGGATATTCCTACGGGCCAGGCAAGCACGATTTGGAGGTCCTGTCCAATCGGTGTTCCGGGTCCTGCGCATCACGCTAGAAGAGGCCACAGCAATCCAGACTTGACCAGCGCCCCCGTGGGAACCAGGTGAGCGTTACACTCCTCTTTTGGGGACAAGCCCTCCCATTCCTGTAAGGAACTCCCTGTCTAAAATATATTATCTGCCCACATGGGAATCAGAAAGACTGTCGTTTGTTCTGTTTTGGATTCACCAAATAGTAACATTTCTTCTATCTGTTTGGCTTCAGGTAATTCTGGATCACGCCTGAACTCCTCATTCAAAGACGAACAACACACCCCTATTGTTTGTGATGAGGTACATAAAACTACAGGGGATCTGGAATGGGGAGAATTCTACGCAGAGACAAACCTCTGACGTGAGGATGTCCTGGAGGGATGGGGCCACGCTAGACCATGACCCTGAAGCCAGCGGTAGCGTGGCGAGAGAGCTTTTCGCTAGTAAGATGCTAGAAGGCTGGTGTTCTGAGTGGCATCAAAGCCAAAAGTCGAGAGAGATGGAGATGCTAAAGGGACCGTCTCCCGTGGTGACGTGACCACACGGAGGCCGTGGTGGGCCTGGGGCCCATTAACTGACACCAGACCGCAGCACAGAGATAGGTTCCTCTATCTCCACATGAGAAGTATATCAGCTGTAGGGCAGAGCAAGGGAAGCAAACTCTCCTGAAGAGGTGACGCCGCTGAGAGGGGAGAACCATTATATCTGAAGCTGGGGAGGCCAAAGGGGCTACGGGAGCCAGGAAAACCCAAACGCTGGATACGGTCAGATGCCCAACTGAGGCCCGCTAAAGCAAACCTTTCAGTGTGCTTTGGGGAGCCCTGGAATTACAAAACATATGAAGCAAGACTGGGAACAGAGAGAACCTGGAAGGTTCTTGTGCTCCAACCCAAAACAAGAGCATTACCAAAAACCAAGTACGAAATGGTGGTATTACATTAAGAAGACCCCTTTTCCATGTAAAGAAAGGAAAGTGGATCAATGTGTATAAAGACTTAAGATTTGCCACTCAGAACCTGCAGAGAGGCTGAAAAACTGGATTGTGAGAAATTAACAAACTTTTAAAACCGTCTTTGTAAAGAGATCTCAGTAGTTGGTTCGAGCAAAGCCCAAGATTTCAGGCTATTGCTCTGCTCTATTTTTTTTATCTGGTATGTTTTTCTAAGTGGTAGGGCCAGGTTGTATGTAGGGTTTGGACTAAGGATTACTTATTTTGGATATTTGACGAGCACAATTAGTTTGTTAGATAGGGAATTTCCCTTACAACGGTAGGGTTAGCCAGTCGTTTTCTTATTATTTAAATAAACACCCTTGAAAATGTCACATCTTAGTGCCACTCCTTCTGGTTCACCACATATGGTGTTAGGAGTGGGATCAAGACCAGCTGACACATGTTTGGGACCAATGCTGTTTACCAAACTGTCCCCCATGGCCAAAGCACCCACACTGCCACCCAACAATCCTTTGGTGTTGATTCTTACAGCACAGATAACTTCTCCGAACCACCTAACTAGTGAGACGCCCAATACCTACAGGGCTTAGTGTTTCCCCTCCACCTGGGACATATGTATGATTGACTACTAAGTCAGGACTTGCCTAGAGATATGCCCTAGATGTCGTGGCAGGTGTAATAGACCCTGATTATCGAGGGGAGATTAAGATTATCAGTCTTATGCACAGGTCTCAACCATATGTGGTGAAGGAAGGAGAAGCCGTTGCACAGGGAATATGAGAACAAGCTCTCTCTCCAGTTCCCCAAGAGGTGGAAGCCATAAGGTAAACCGATGCGAGGTCAGGGGGGTCGATCCTGCCCTCAGAGGCCTTTCGAAGGGTAAGGTTGGAAGAGCAGGGACGAAGTCAAGCCAGACTCTTTTTCTTTCTAAAAAAAGGGATTGCTATACTGAGAGTTTATCGGGAGAGACGGTCTTCCCCGAAGTCAATTAGTAATTCCCCAAAGTCACTTGAGAATAATGTTGGAGGTGGCTCATTCCCACCTTACCGCCTCCCACCAGGGAATAGGAAATACCCAAAGCCAGGTGATCCCCAGGTTTTATTGGCCCGAAGTATTTGTAGATGTGAAGAGCTATGTCTTCACTTGTACCATCTGCCAGAAATCTGCAGCTACGCCGTTACCACAGGCTCCATTACAACCTCTGCCCATCATTGAGGTACCCCTTTTCGCACATAGCAATGGCTATAGTGGTACCGTTGGAAACCTCTAAGTTGGGTAACCTGTTTATTCTGGTAATTGTTCACTATGCTACTATGTATCCCAAAGCATTCCCCATTTCCGAAACAATATGAGTCAACACATTTTAAAGCACCTTCTTCCCTTCCTTTCCTGACTCGGATTCCCAAAGGAAACCTTCACGCACCAAAGCACCACCTATATGTACAAGATTACTCAGGCCGTTAAAGAAATATTACACATCACGACCGTAGGCACATCAGTATATCACCCTCAGACTGACAGACGTGCAGAACGGTTCAATCAAACCTTAAAAAGAATACTACAAAAGTTGGTAGAGACTGATGGCTGTAATTGGGACATTATGATTCCCTAGGCTCTCTTTGCAGTTAGAAAAACACCTTGGGTGTATCTACGATACTAAGTTCGAATTATTGCATGGAAGGGACATTCTGAAGTACTCGATATGCTGAAAGAGACATGGGAGAAAAGAGAAGAGGCTACCTTACCCATCTCCCAAACGGCACAGAAACTCAAAAGCCAAATGGCTGCTGTTAGGGAAATTGTGAAGCACCATTTAGGCATAGCCCAAGAACACCAGAAGGCCATGCTAGATAAACAAGCTACAGCCCGATTTTTCTCCATAGGTGAAACATTCTTAGTTCTCCTTTCCACCTCAGAGAATAAGATGATTTCTAAATGGTATGGTCCCTATAAAATTCTCGAGAGAAAAGGTGCCTTGAATTATGCAGTGGTCCAACCAGATAGACATCAAAAAATCAAAATATACCATGTATACTTGTGAAAGGATTGGAAAGCCGATCCAGTAGAGGAAACTGTGACTATGGCCACCCTCTCTACAGACCAATACCAAGAACACCAGTTGATCCCTAACCATTTACCACTCTCCCAACAAGAAGATCTTCATGATTTGTTAAACCAGTTATCAGAGGTCTTCTCTGAACAACCAGGTAGAGTGCAAATTTGTTTTCATTGTATACGTACACCAGCCGGCAGATAGTACATTTAAAACCTTACCGGATCCCGGAGGCAAGGAAGAAAATTATAAAAAGAGTTCAACAAAATGCTCAAGGTTAACAATCATTGAGCCCACGGAGAGCCTGTGGTCTTCCCCCTTTGTTTTAGTTGCCAAACCGGACAAGGCTTGGAGGTTCTGGATAGATTTCAGGAAACTGAACTCCATTTCTGCATTCAATAATTACCCAATCTCATGAATTGATGAGTTTATTGAGAAGTTAGGGTCATCCAAGTATATCTCCACTCTTGATTTAACTAAAGGATACTGGCAGGTACCTCTAAGCCCCAAAGATAGGGAAAACACTACCTTTACCACCCCGCAAGGGCTTTTCCAATTTAAGGTACTACCTTTTGGTCTACACTGTGCTCCTTCTACATTCCAGAGGTTAATGGATAAGATTTTGAGAGCATACTCTAGCTTTTCTGGAGCCAACTTGGATGACATTATCATTCACAGCAAGACCTGGCACGAACACATGCACCACCTCTATGTGATCGCATAAACCCTCAGGAGAACATGTTTAATGCAAACCCAAAGAAATGCCATCTAGCCCAGGCGGCTGTAAAGTACACGGGCTACTTCATGGGAAATGGACTGTAAAATGTAGACTGAAAAAAGCCAAAGCTGTACAATAAACACCTGTACCTAAACAAAGCGAGGCCTTTGAGCTTTTCTAGGGTTAACAGGATATTACTGAGGTTTTATACCTACATTATTACACCTTGGCTGCCCATCTTACAGTTAAGTTAAAGAACGCTCAACCACCAAACTTGTCTGGGGGAAAAGAAGATCAACTAAGTTTTGAAGGTTTAATACAAATATGCGAAGAACCTATCGTGAAAATGCCAGACTTCAACCTTGAATTCATCCTCAGACAGATGCCTCTTAAGGTCGGTTTGGGAGCTGTATTGTCACTAGAGCATGACCGCACGGATCACCCTGTCTTGTATACGAGTTGGAAGTTCCCTAGAGAGCAATCATATGCACGCATTGAGCTAGAAGCACTGTCCATCAAATTGGCAATTGTAAGCATGCGTTACTATCAAACAGGAAGAAGATTCTGGCTCGTGACAGATCCATAACCTGCATGAGTCTAAGGTAATATTTCAATGCCCGGGTCATGAGATGATTTTTATATCTTTCATTTTCTTTTCTCGGAACACCGAAAAGGGAAAGAACAAGGCAAAGTGGACTTTTTGAGCCCTTTCCCACTTCCTGTTCAAGGAGGAGCAACTTGCTTAACGGAGGGGTTTGTGAAAAATCTGGACTATTCAACCCTTCTCCCCAAAGGGTAGCCACCCCCTTTGAGGCTAGGGAGGTAAGCCCACTAAGCAAGACACTCCCTAGCAGTCTGGGAAAGTTGGACATCACTGGGAGCGTCTCCCATCTTGGGGACAAGGACACCCATTCCTGTAAGGAACTCCCTGACCAGAATACGTTGTCTGCTGGGACGAATCTAGTGATGTCGTCACTGCTCCCCTGGAGGGAAGCTTCTCTCATGAAGCCAGGGAAAGGCAGAAGTTACCTGACTCTGACCCTGGGGGTGGCTGTCTGCGGGAGGACCACGTGGGGAGTACCACCTCCAGGGAGGTAGGGTAAAGACCTGAGATAAGAATAAATCTTTACATATGTTCCTTGATGATAACAATTATTTACCTTTCCCCCATTCTTGTATGGCATATTGTAGAGTGGATATAGAAACTCGACTATTTACTGAGCACCAGTCTTATGCGTGTCCTCCACCCCCCCTGGAATATCATTCAGATGAGGAAGAGGGATGGAGTGATGAAGATCACTAGAAGCGGCAAGCCAATGCTGCATTCTAGTCGTTGGAGGATGTTAACGAGTGCTGGGACATTCAAATGTAGCACACTTGAACAGAACAGGTGACTCGGCCCTTCTGATGCTGGTTGGGATATGGGAGGAGAGCAGGCTGCAGACCGGAGCGAGGAAACTGGCGAGAGCAACATCAAGGAAGTTGGGCAGAAGAGTGTTTGCTGTGCTGTCACCACGGACTGCAGGAGCTGCCAAACAAAAGAGAAGGCAAGGCGGGAACCGAGAAGCCGAAGAGACGCGCCCCCAATCAGTAAACGGGCAACGGAGGAACCAGTGAGACGCGAGGGATGCCAAAGCTGCCAAAGAAGACTGATAAGCCCACAGAAATCGATTGGGATACCTGGGCGCTTCAGGGTGGATGCCGCAGACCGTTAGTAAAGAGTATAAACCCACATAAGAGACCTGGGACATTAAACACAGTTGGAAGGGTCGGCAACTGGATATATGAAGCACATCATTTCCAGGATACAGACAAGTGAATGTTGACGAAGAGTGTAAACCTGGGATTTTGCACTCAAACATTGAACAAACTTTAAAAGCCCTGGCAGGAGAATAACCCAGGCATTCAGCGTGTCTGTAACTCGCACCCAAGCGATGAGATAAAAAGCCCTGGTAGGAGAAGTAAACAAGCCATTCAGCAAGTCTGGGACTAGCACCCAAGTGATGAAATACAAAGCCCTGACAAGAGAGTAAACCAGGCACACAGTGAGCCTGGGACCCGCACCCAAGTAGCAAGATCATAGAAACCCTGGCCGGAGAGTAAACTAGGGATTGGAGAAAAGGGGCAGAAACTCTACAAGGAATTGTGGAAAAGCTGAGAAGGCTCAAGGGACGAGATCCCTCCTCCTTGAATTTTGAATTGAAAGGGAAGAACCATACCCTTTTTTCTTCTTTCTTTTGTTTGGTGCAAAAGAACTGTATATTTGAAAGTGTTGTGTAAACAGAGAACTCCAGGGAAGAGCAACCCCCTGACCCATCCACCCCCCAGGACTGTGCAATATAGAGAATTGTATATTTGAAAATGGTGTGAAAACGGAGAAATCTCCAGGGAAGGGCCATCCCCTTTGGATTGCGGCTTATACAAGAGAACCAGAAGAACTCTAGGGGAAGGGAAGGCCCCTTCTTTGGTGGAACTTTATTGATTTTCTTTTCTTCACTGTAGAACTTTGTTTGGAATTTTGGAAGGAAGCTGCAGGTGCTCAGCTAAAAGACAGCCCCATTCCACGGTATATTGAGTTTAGGAGTTTGGACACAGGAGCTCTGTTGATTTAAACATCCTGACACAGACATTCATTAGTTTTGTTGAGGCAGGGAAATCCCTCTTCGAGTTAGGGATAGGTAGGATTTCCCCAATCCCTCTTTTTGTTTTGTCAATAAAAGTCTCTATCCAACACAAAACTTGTTACTGTTTCCAATTCTTACTTTTGATCCTTTACACTGCCTCCATGGGAAATGGAAAGACTGTTATTATTTAGATTTTGGAATCACCAAATAGGGAAATTTCTTAATTCTCTTTTGCGTCAGCTAATGCTTGCCTGAACACCCAGTCCAAGAGTAATGACGCACCCTTTTGTTTGTGATGACCTAGATAAAACGACGAGGAACCTGGAATGGAGGAGAGGGAATCCTACGCAGATGCAAACCTCTGACGTGAAGATATCCTAGAGGGGTGGAGTAAAGCTAGAGGGTGTATCCGGCAGTAATGTGGAGAGCGAGCCGATTGCTAGCAAGACACCCGTTCTGAGTGACACTGAAGCCAAAGTCGAGAGAGATACTGAGATGGTAAAGGGACTGTCTCGCCTGGTGGCACAACCCCACGGAAGCTGTGGTAGCCCTGGGGCCCGTTAACTGACTCTGAGACCAGACCGCAGCTTGGAGATTAGATTGCCAATTTCTACATGAGAAGTGCATCAGCTGCCAAGCAGGTCAGAGCAAGGGAAGCAAACGCTCCTGAAGAGGTAACAACGCTGAGAGGGGCGTACCATGCTATCCGAGGCTGGGTAGGCCGTAAGGTTTGCGGGAGTCAGGAAAACCCAAACACTGGAAAACCCAAACGTTGCATACGGGCAGACGCCCAACCGAGGCCCCACTACATTAAGCCTATCCGAGGGCCAGAGGGCGGTTGGGAGCCCTGGAAATACAAATATCGAGCAAGACTGGGAACAGAGAGAACCTGGAAGGTTCCTGTGCTCAAACCCAAACACATTATCAAACGCCAATTCCGAAATGGTGGCATTACATTAAGAAGAACCCATTTCCATCTAAAGCAGGGAAAGTGGTGGATGTCTATAAAGACTTAAGACTTGCCATTCAGAACCTGCTTAGAGGCTGAAAGACTGTATTGTGGGAAATTGATATTTTAAAATCTTCTTTGGAAAGAGATCCTAGTCGTTGGGACGAGCAAATCCCAAGTATAGAAGCTATTATTCTGGTCAATTTTTTTTACATGTTTTTTTTAAGTGGTAGGGCCCCAGACAGTAAGTAGAGTTTGTACTAAGGACAATTTGTTTTTGACATTTGACGAGCCATTAGTTTAGGTTGTTAGGTAGGGAATTTCCCTCTTAGCTGTAGGGTTAAGCTGTAGGGTTAGACAGGCGTTTTCATATTATTTAAATAAGTGCCCTTGAACATGTCACTTCTTAACCGGACTCCTTCTTCTGGTTCACCAAAGAATCCAAAAACCCTGATGCATGTGTGTGGACCAAACGCAAATATCACAAACTTTTTGTTAACCTACATTGTTGACAATTTTTAAGGAAAATGCAATTTTGCAAAAAAAGAGACTATTGCACTAGTCTTACGCATACACATATGAGTGTGAGGGGTGATCAGAATGGGTTGCAATAAGTCTTCAAAAGAGAAAGGAGCATTGGCAATGCCAACAATTTGGGCTTTTGCATAGGCATGAGAAAGGCACTTGCAAGGCACCCATTGTTGGTAGCAGGTGCGAGTGGTTGAGCACATAATAATGCCTGGCAAAAGCATAAAATGTATGCATAACCCAAAAATGTTGCCTTTAAACAGGACTTCGGTGGCTTTGTCAATGCTTGTTTTTAGCAGGACTTCAGTGAAGGACATGCAGAGTGTTTATAAATCGAGTGGCTGAAGGCAGTTCTGGTAAGACCTTTTTTTATTTTTTTACAACTCCAATTAATTCATTAACTCTCAGCAGACTGCTTTGAAAAAACATTGGCAGGTGATTTCAGTGCAAAGTTTGATGGAAAGGCGAGCTCAAAGAGTTCCCATCAGGAGGTATTTTGGGCAGTGGTCGAAGTGTACGAAAAGAAGTAGCGGAACTATGTTCCCTGGTGGTCTGCCCCCACTCTCCACAAACCCCATTGCTGCGCCCTCTCCCTATCACAATCCAAACCCCCAAAAACACACCTGTTATTTAAGTGAATGTTCAGTGCAGTGCACTGAAGTGCACGCTTCAACTTCTTCCTACACTTTTATTTTAAAGCTAAACCATTCCAGAACGGTTTCTTTTTAAAATAAAAGTATAGGAGCAGTGAAACTAAAAAATAAAAAGTATAGGAGCACCGCTCCCGACCGCTCCCGCCCACTTCGACCTCTGATTTTGGGCAGGCAGAGGCAGAAATGGGTGGGAATGGCCATGGGGATTAGCATGTGTAGGAACATAACCAAACACCTACAGACTGTCTCCCTCCTCATATATGTCATTCCTCCCCATGTGTACTCCAAAGCAATAGTTTTGGCAAGCGACACCTAATAGCTCAAACTAAAAAAACAGAACCACAAGTCTGAAAAGGCAGAACTTGCTCAAAGTGTCCACTTGGCAGCCCTGCCATTTCTGACCCTGCTTGCAGCATGGTAGTACTTGTCATACGGGCAATGATAAAATGTAGAGCTCGCAAGGTAATTGGACCGATAAGGCACAACCTTTTAACAGAACTGGCAGATTGTCACGTGTGGGAGCAGGGCCGGCCCTAGGATTTGCGAGGTCCTGGGTGGCAAAAGATGTGTGGGCCCCCCTAATATGCATAAATGGTGACAGTGATCTAACACAATAAGTCTTCAGTACGTAAAGGTGTCATGGGAAGGTAAATTAAAAACATGTTGTCATGCGTAAGGTAGTAGACTAATACACTGACATCCAGTATATGAATTTAGACCATTAATATGTACCTATGTGGCAATATCAGTAGTGATGCTTTTTTTGAAGTAGCAGACAGTATGAGCGGAATTTCTAATTGTAGCAGATACGGCATAGTGTAATAAAAGGGTTTGCCTGGGAGCAATCACTGTGGTTAAGTGGCGAACCTGACATTTGAGAGCAGTATCTTTTCCCAGATGTAATTGGTAAAAATACTGTTTGCTAAGGTCTTTTTTTAAACTTTGGTTCTTAAACACTATCTGACTCTGAAAGGCATTGTAAAAATATGGTGATTATGTTTTGTTAACTGAAATTAACTGCTGATTTTGCAGAGGTTTCTTGATTGTTTTAATTGTGTGTATATTTGGTCACATTGTCCAAATTAGCAATATGCTTTTATTTCAGAAGCTACAGAAAAGGATTATTTTGATTGTCAAAAGAAATGAACTCCAAAGAGATAATCACTACGCTTCGCACTACAAAATAAGAAGCGAGTCTCATAAATGTACCCCCTTGAGCGTTGATTGGAGGGGTGAGCAGGCCAGTACTGTTTGCCGGGTGCCGGAACAGTAGGGGATCCTATAGCTGAATATTGCAGATGCAACTCAGCAGATTAGGAGACTGTTGAGATGTTATATGTTTATACCTTCCTCAGGGACGTCATTTGGGGGTAGCCAGGGGTCGCAACTGCGACCTCTGTGGTGTCCCTTGCGACCTATGTGGTGTCCCTTGCGACCTCTACTAAAAAAAAAAATACATTTTTTTTTTTTATTTTTTTTTTAAGTTATGCAAGCTCCTGGGCTGTGGCTCTTTACTTCTGGGGTGGCTGGCTTTCTTGTTCAGGCCCCTTAAAAAAAAAGACTTGAGGCACTTGTTCTTATTTTTCTTCTAACACTTTCAGCACTGACCCCAAATAAGAAAGAATAGGAATACCAAATAATGTGTCCTTCTGGAATTCTATACAGTAATTGCTGGCCTCATTAAATGTTTATTTCAGGCACACTTCAGGGGGTGAGTCACTGATTTAGTCTGTTCTTAAACGCCTCACTAAGCCTAAGCCGTTCATCCTTCTGAGGTCGATAAATGAGTACCAACACAGGTTGGGTGATATTGGGTGTATATTTTTTCTATATAAAGCGCTTAATGATGTGTTATTATATAGCACTTACGCTTATCATTTGGTCATGGACGTCTGCTTGCATACACAGTCATTTGGTAATACGGGCCAATAAACACTGAACTTAATGATACATATGGCGATCCATTCTTGTATGAATGTACATCATATAGTGATATCATAACTATATTTTTCATAGTGTACAATGCTATGTGATGCCACTTCCTGTTTTGTCAACGGGTGAAATGTCGTGTTCCATCGCTACCCGCTATATCACTTTGGGGCGGGGTCTAATGACATCACTTCCTGTGATGTCATCAGAGGGTCAAGGGTCGGGTGATGTCACTTCCGCTACCCCTGGCATTTTGGTGAAATGACGTCCCTGACCTTCCTGTAAATCATATGGCTTTTTCCTATTTCTGCTGCAACATGTGGCGTTCTGACCTGTGGGTGAGTACGGCTCCCTCGCTTCACTCGGTGTGGGGTCTTTTGCCACCATAGCGAAAATCAAAAGCTAGCACCCATGAATATACGCACAGTATGTGAACAAATTTTAAAGTGAAATAGTTCAATTGGCCTTTTCCCTTAGAAGAAAGTTATCAAGACAAAAGAGCATTGACCTTGCAAAAAAAGTAACCAACGCCAGAAAAATATCCTGAGAGTGGACATTTTCCAATAAATGTGCTGGCAAAGTATAAAAAGTGCTCACCTTTTAAACTCAGTACAGTAAACATGTAGGGAAATATTCTCTGGAAAACAAAATCCCAATAAGAGACGTGTTTTTGGATGACACTTTTATGTGTTCTTGTGGGTTAGCGCCTGCACTGGGAACATGAAACCGGAGTGAAATCTTGGTAGTCAAATGCTTGATCAAACCTGCCGACCTCAAAAACACCTAAGCGGATTGCATCGGCCCTCTGAAATAATTTAAGCTGTCCACCCACATGTTTCCTTTACATGTGCCCTGAAAAGCAGCACATGGCCACAATTGGGGCAAAATAACTACACCAGTCTTCAGCATAGCAACCTCTCTTGCCATATCCTGTGCAAATATTTATGATTCACTTGCCCTCTCAACATTTCCCCTCCTCAACCCCATGTTTGGGTTTCAACAATGGTCTGCTTTATAAAGATACATTGAAACGTACACATACTTTAGTATGGTACCCACTCAAATATATAAATCCTTACAGGAATATGTTAGGCAAAAAGTGTACAATTGTTGCATTATCCCCCCCACCATGACTGGAAGACTACAAATACCAGAATGCAATTCAGCAAAAGTAAAAAAAATGGCCATTGGGTTTTAAAATGAACTTTAAAGACTTCTAACAACATGTAATGTGTGAAAAGTTTTCAGTGTTTGACAAATGCAGGGTTCGTATATGATGTGATGAAAATATTGCATTCTACCAAAAATAAACACCTTTTTAGTGTGTTAAACATGAACATCTGAAAATAATGTAGTTTGTTTTAAACTATTCGGTTTGATATCATTTAATTCACCTGTATAAGAGAGAAGACTTAGGCAGCGAACGTCTGCTTTTTGTGTGCTTTCAAAATGGAAATGCCGATTTGCATTTCTTAAAAAGGAAACTTTACGAATGTCTTGTGAAAAACAATGTTCTCTTAAATGGGCCATCACTTGTAAATCACCCCCACTTTAAATACTCTGCTTGAAGAAAGAAACTGACAAGCGGTAATAAAAGGCTAACATGGGTTTGGCTCACAGGTTAGTGTATTAGGCCACAATGACAAGTACACATCTATACGAAAACAGAACAGACCACTTGAACACGTGTTGTTTTCTCAGCCTTTGTATTTGCTTTTGTATAAATTGAGAAACTGATTGACTTCATGTCACGTTGTTTACAACTCCAATTAAGCCATTAACTCTGAGAAGACTGCTTTGAACAAACACTGGCAGGCACTTTGAATGCAAAGCCATTTGGTAGGGTTTGATTAAAGCGAGCTCAAAGAGTTCCAAAGAGGAGGAGTTGTGGGTGGGCAGAGGCAGGAATGGATGGAAATGGCCCCAGGGATTAGCATGGCCATTGGGTGGGCACATAACCAAATAACACCTACAGGCCCTGTGTCCCTCCTCATTTGCCATTCCTCCCTAGCTGTACTCCAGTGCAATATTTTCTGCTTATAGGTGTCTCAAACAGCGCCTAATAGCCCAAACTAAAAAGGCAGACTTTGTTGTATTGTTTGTGAACTTGCCCGAGTTCTGCAGACTAAAGGTTTGTGAAATAAGCTTAGGAACCACGGACAGCACAAAAGAGAAGATTGTATTACTTGTACAAATAACCCCAGAGAAAGGGATAGGGCGTCCACAATGGGGCGTATTATGCCTTTAAAAGGACCAAGGCAGGCTGTGTTGTTTTCATACTGTTCACAGACATGCCCATGTTCCGTGGGCTCTTCTTTCGTAGACAAAGCAATGGGACAATGGACAGCGCATGTAAAGCATTTTAGAAACGAAAACATTATACTAATCCCACAAATAAACCAACCGCATAGAAGGCGAAGGGGGATTACAATGAGGTAGAATAACTTTTCAAAATGGCAGTCAGACGTTTTTTCATGCGTCACAGAGTTGAAAATGGTGAATCCGCAGTTACGTTTCAGTCGCACTGTCCTGCACTGCTTATAACTGCTTATAACTGCCACTGTTAGGAAAGTCGGAAGAAACCTTTCCTCAAAAATATAGACCGGACTATTTTTAGAAAGTTGCATGCTGTTTTGTCTGGGGGATGGAGGACACGGGGTAACATTTTATAGGTGACTCCTACACTTTTTGAAAAGATATTCACATGCATTAAACACGAATTGCTGGACAGTTTGTGCCAAAACATTGCGAGAATTGGTGGGCTGGTCCCAAAAGCATCCTTTAACAAATACTGCATTAATCCATGCAGCAGTCAAAGAGTAGGTAAAAAGTAAAGCGTTTCAGCTCCCCACTTGCTGCCTGCCCCATGATAATCTTAACATCCTCGCTATACTGTTTTGTATCTATTATTATTTAAGAACCCCACGTTTGTCTCAGTCTTTTGTCCCAGACTGTAGGCAAGGGGGCCCTCAAACATATTGAAATGGGCTCCCATGGGCCCAGGCAATGGTTCAGCCGGCCCTGGGTGAATGTGTGTAAAGGGGCATCCTTTAAATGAGTGATGATGTAAGAAGCACTTTGTCACAAACACCCATATATTTCATGTTTTCAGCTGGACAGTTATTCAACAGCTGAAAAGCCATCATGGAAAGAGCATAGACAGAAACCTTTTGAAAAGAGAACAGCTTTTTTTTCTGACAGAATGCTGGAAAATTGGGCTGAATAAAAATGTGGAATGGCATAAGGTCTTCTGAGATGAAGAGACTTATGTAGCAACTACGGAATATTATCTTCACAGGCACAACCATCATTTATAAATTTACAATGGTCTATATTCATATTTATAATGGTCAACTGCTTGATATATTTGCAGTACATATGAGCAATACTTGTGCTAATGTTGACAGTTGTGAAGAGTACGGTTCACTAGATGCTTTCATAATATCCCACGCTGCCACGTGTAGTATGGATGTCTAGTGTAACGCGAGCAATGACTGTGATGACCATAACAATTAGGAGCATTCTTTGTCTGTCCAGAGAAATGCGGTCTCATACTCAGTGTCCATATGCTCTCATACATGTACAGCAGGCTAGATTAACCACCAGACAGACAGAGACACTTTAAGAGAGTATTCCCAAGATGTCAGCGTTTTTTTAAGTGCATGCCGTGATTTCAGATTTAATGCTCTATGCATAGCGAGACCTCAAAGAGGCTTAAAGGAAGTGAGGCGCATTGGCATCCCAATCCACACGGTACAAAGACTGGTTGAAAAAGTCAAGTGATCCAGTAAAGTTTAACAGTGAGACTTGCAATGTGCCAGATAGAATTAGTTAAGAAGGCACACATGGGACTAATATTGAAGGGACATTATTTGTCGTTGGAGACTATTTGCGGATGTTGCATGTTTGGATAAGCACGAGAGCACTGTAAGAACTAAAGCAGTTCTGCAAGTTTTTGAGAAGTAAGAATTCTTACCCGTCCCACCAATTAATGAGCTCAATTTTTCCAAAAATTGCTCACGATACAAGCTCTCTCTATGATAAGGATGTGAGGGGACAGAAGATATTTTATAATTGTACCTCGTGATTTGAATAGAATTAGACATTCTTCTTTTTCTGAACTCTCCTTTGTGATAGATTGTATCTTAGCTCCAAGATCATGGGGTTTTCTCGCTTAACTATAATGGAGGAAGGAAATACTGAAGATCTATGTTATGGAATAACTGCCCTGGGCAGTTGTGGTGGCACTTTTTTTTGGATATTTACCTTGGTATTAACAACACTACATCTGTATTTTTAAATAGTGGAGCCATTTCGTCTTCTTAAAAATTAGAGGGCAACCTTAAAGAAGCCTATTACTAAGATAAAGGTACTTATAACCTTTTAAATCCCCACCATAATATATGGCATGCTGATTCTAATTGATTTAGATGATCAAATACATTTTTTGAAAATATGTCATCTGCAGGTTCCTTTTTGAAGATCTGGATGTTATACTATCTGCAAAAGAAAACGAGAATGAAATGGACTTTTAGTAGCAATTGGTTTTTGGGAGTTGCACTTTCTTCTGCATGCTTGAGGACCCCTGTCGTGGTTTTGTTTTTGTTTGTCAAACACATTTGGTGAGGTTAATATTACTCCTGATGAATGTTCTGTAATAGGAATGTAACAAACTGAAACATGTGGCGTACAATATGACATATTGTTATGTTAAGTTACGAGTAATTTACATTTGAAGTGTGTTGAACTTTTGGTCAGAAAGAACCGTATGCAACAGTACTGTTGATTGTGAGACCTGTTAAGTACTGTTGCGTGTTATAATTTATAATGGAATCGTCAGTTCAAAAAGATTCACAAAGCTAAAGCATTTGAAAAACATGTATTTTTTTTATTGATTTATTTTATGTCTTTTCTTTCAATTTATATTGTTGATGGTAAATATGTATTTATTTGCATAGGAGAATTTTTCTGATTACCGCTTGTAAAAGAAGGGGAATAAGAAAAAGCAAAATAAATACCCATGTTACAAATAACCTTCAGTAACTAGAATTAATCTACAGTGGAGGATTAATGTTTTGTTTCCTGTTTCCTGTGTCATGCTCTGAGTAACCGCACCATAGGTTAAAATAATGTCAGAATCCTCTTGCTGTTAGTTAATTGCACAACCCTCGCCAGAAGGTTGTTTCAAAATCTCTCCAAGACAGCTAGCTAGCCAAGTAATACCTTTGTGCAATGTTTCCCTTTACCAGACGTTGCTGTGACAGACAGGACAGACTGTAATGAAACTGTTTAGTGTGATGGCATCATGCATTCCTTTAGTGCCAAATGCATGACTACAGGAGACCCAAGCAAGAATAATGGCACAGTGGTCACCAGCGTGAAGGCTAGTGATTGTATCACAAAAGGTTGTTTAGTCTCTAAAATGGTGGAACAGGGGAAACCTGTTGAGAGGATGACTTTTCACAGCCCCAAGTGACTTAACAATAGATGGTCGCTGTCAAAATGGAAAGCACCTTCTCTCCATGAAAATACAGGGGGCCTGTCTCAAGAACAACAAACACTTCACATCAGCATATTGGAGATAAGAACAATAGCAACAATAGCACTAGCACTTTTGAAGTTTCCAGATACACATCAGGGGGAAACTGGTGCTAATCAAAAGAAGCAATACAATTATGGTTAGGCTTTCCGGTTTTCAGTTGAATCCAATGAATCCCAGAAAAATACCACCAGGAAACAAAGTGTTGCCTCAGTTTAAAATAAAAAACAATTTTTTGTCCCCTCCCAGTGGAGCCATAGTATGAGCAAAGATGGGCGGACGTTTGGAGGGGGTGGTGAAAAAGTGGCTTGTCCTACAATAGGAGAAGAACCCTACTCCAGCCACAAGTATACCTGTATTCTTTCTCCCATTGCTTCCTCTCCTGTTTCCTGACCTCATTCATAAACACTGCACATTCAACATTGTTTTGTTTGTAGATAAAAAATAAAATACAAATATTTGGCAGTGGTCTGGGGCTATTTTGAGGAATTGTAGACAAATCTGAACCAATTTTGTGGCTGCCAATTCGCTGTGAGGTATAATTTGCTGGCATTTCTTCTGATTTGAGCAACCTGACCTGGACCCGGCCTTGGGTTGTTCAAGTTCCTTAATGGAGTGAGCTTCCGTCTAAAAGGATTGCTCGACACGTGAAGCACCTATGTAGGTGAGCGTTGAGAGACCAAGACTAGGGATTGAGCAGGGCCTGTTGGGGGCTTCTGTGTACGAAACTGCATTATTTGTCTGACTGTGACTGCTTTTGTCTGCTCACCTAAGAGACAAGCCAAGTCATCTAACCACCACGTGTAATCATCACCTCTGCTTCACCTTCTGTCCCACCCTTTGTTTTACCCCTGCCCTACAATGCAAGGTCACATAACGAGCAAACCGAAAATTCTGCTGTCAAGCAGCAAATGGCGATAAACTCCACCACATGGTGCTGGCACCGGGGGTTTTTAAGAAGAAAGTTTGTAGCCCTATAAAACTCGCGGGAGAACCGTACTCCCTCATTAAGGAAAGTTCCTGGGTAAAAATCGGGATGGTTGGGGGGGATTTGCCCAATAAACCAACGGAAACGCCACATATTTCCAGCAGCAGTGGAGCAGCTACTTATATCCCTGAGCATCCGGTCAGAGCCAATTCAGCAGATACAGATACTGCTGTTATAGATTTTCCATCATCTGCTTTTTCATCTGACTTTTTATTGACTGAGGAGTTACGCAGTGCTTGGGGCGGGCACAATTCCTGTGTAAGGATGTAAATGCATTTGTTTTCTTGTCCAAGTTAGTAAATCTAATAAAGCTGCTACTAGCTCTTATTAAATCTCAGGGGAGAGGAAGAGCCAACGAGGGGCCACCACTGGGAATCGCAAACTTCACAGGGCTTAATCAACCATTTAGAGAGGTAGTTTGCAGTCACTCCCTGACCCCTCCGCCCCTTTGCAGTCACTCACACTTGGATGTCCTTCTAAACACAAACACAAAGAGTATCCTTTCAGCACAACAGGACTGGGGCTGGGGCCCATTGGTGCAAACATAGGACACACTGGTCCTAATAAGGCCTTGATCAACCAGGAGTCCCATGCCGTTACCCATTTTGGCTGCCCTGTGCTTGTCCCAAGACCACAGAACCAAGATGCGCAATTGCTTCGGCAGCTCACACCCCGGTGGTTGGACTATGCATTTTAACATCTCAAAGAACAATAAACCAGTTGGTATGTCTGGTTACATAACACGAAAATGTGCCCCTAATGATGCTTGTCTTTATGTATGTAGACCAAAGCCTGGGGAATTTATGACCAGCAGTAAGGTGAGTGGGTGACCTAAGAGGGGAATAACATATCTGCATAATGTCCCCAAACTGGCCCTAAACCAATTGGAACCTAGGGATGCGCTTACAAATAAATGTTTGCAGTGGCTCCGCACTGTGCTAGGTTGCTCATTTGTAACCCGGTAGTCTATTCTAACCTGTGCCAGACTGTATCACTGGGGGAGAGTGCCTGTGATCTTATACACATTGAATCTAGGGATCCAAGAGTGGCTAATGACACCCTGGGCATCGGTTGGCAAACTCTGAATTGCTCAATTGCAATTAGTCCTTATACCTATCAAAAAACGGTTTATCCACCTGAAATTAATTGCAACTAATGGGCATGAAGGTAAGCTGTGGGACCTTGGGTCTAATGCAAATGTTATATTATGGAAGGTTTTTGATTATTGTATTGTAATCCTATTGTAATTTGTATTGATTGTTTATTTATTTATAATGCACTTATACACAAGTGTTTCAAAGCGCAACCATGCATGGGGGGAGACATAGGGAAGGCGAGACAAACGATCTTGGCATGGTACATTCAGATCATGCAGGTAAACAGAACAGGAAGTGCGGTGGGGGGGGGGGCAATAGGGTCCAAATGCACCCAGCCACGTCAGTACATGGGTTAAGTGCAGAGAGATGCCACTCTCATGGGTCGGAACCGAAGTGCAGTAGTGCTGTGGCAGTGCAAGGCCTGGGTACACTAGGCAGCGAGTCAGCAAAACTGAATAGAAGTAAGGAAGAGAGAGCAACAGAGCAGAAAGAGGTGGTTAGCAGGTGTGAAGGAGGAGGCGAAAAGGAAAGCCTCTGGAACTTAAGGAGATCCGGCTCAAGACGGAGAGAGAGGCAGGGAGGCTGTTCCAGAGTGTGGAACCTGCAGTGGATAAAGATCTCCCCCCAAGTCTCTGCTTGGAGAAGCGGCTCACCCGCAGAGAGTAGGAGGAAGACGAGTGGAGGGCTCGGGATGGAGAGTTTTTAGGAAGAGAGCATTGCAGATAAGATTGGGCCCAGGCACCAGGAAGCCTTGTGGATAATGCAAAGGGTCTTGAATTTAACCCTTGCAGCCACGGGGGGTGTGGGGGGGTGGAGGAGAGAGAGAGAGAGAGAGAGAGAGAGAGAGAGAGAATAAATATATTGTGACATGGAAAACCAACCCAAATGTTACCCTAAGACACAGAAGAGAGAGAAGCGGTGAACTGACTCCCCACGCCACGGGATGGACCTTCCCTGATTATCGTGGTGCAAGGACAGTGCAGGGCACTGGCAGGGAAGGCCACACGAAACTCAGTAGTCCAAAAGGCTGATCACGATTCGTCCTGAGGATGGTGGTAACAGGATACAGCTGGATGGAAGGTGCGAGGACTCATGGACAGCGGCTGATCAAGTCAACAGAAAGGAGGACTGGGAACAGCAACCAAGGCTGGTCAGCAAACAAATACGAAGGGGCAGCTCTAGAGGAAGGAGGCTGGAGGTCCAGAAGGAGACAACAGAGGAACCCAAGCATAGAGAAAGAACAGGAACCAGGGTTCAGAGAGCAAGGCAAGAACAGGCAGAACAAGGTTCTGGATCTAGGGAACAAGGTTCTGGAGGGAGAAATGTATCCGCACCAAAAACAACCTCATAGGCAGCCGTGTGAAACAGAGGCTTGCGGGAGGGCTTGAACGGTTGCCCCGTCAACCCAGAGGAACTGTTCTAATGTGCATGCGCGAAGATCCGAACGCGGCTTCCCATGTATGCGCAGATCCCCCACAATGGCAGCACCCACTGCAACCGGCACTAGAGAGACCTGAGAGCAAAGTCGCCGCCAGGAGGGGAGAAGCCACCAGGAAGGCATCCGGCCCCTCAGACTGCTGTGCCAGGTAGGCGACATGACACCAACTCCGATTTGGGATTTAAACTTAGTCCTACATAAGCTGATGCTTACCCTTTAGAACCTATCCACAAATATTCACTAAGCAATCTTACTTTGAAAGTTGATTTCTTGGTGCAAGGTACGTCCTCAAGAAGAGTCAGTGAGCTACATGCTCTATCAGTGGAGGAACCTTTCTCCAGCATGGGGTCTGGCATGGATTCACATGCTCATGAATATTCCCCGTCGTCAGGCCGGGAATCCTCGGTATAGAAAAAAATCAGTATCAGTTTCGTTTTTGATCTGTCTTTCTTAGTAGTAACCAATCACTGGTCTCTGGGTCATACTGCCCTCAGCCAATGACTGCCCTCTCCCTAAGCCCCGCCTCCGGCAGCCATCCTCAGATTTTTACCGCACGTTCAAGTGTTGGGAGTCCTCGTGCTGTAGCTCTCGAGCTTTTGCTGCGTTTTCGCGCTTTTACAGGAGATTTTTCTCAATGTTCGGTTAAATAGAGCCTCAAGCTCCACCGTTTCTACATCCGATCAACGGGGATCCGTTTCGGAGTTTTCTATGCCCCTCAAGGGTGAAGATTTCGTCGAGTTACGCTTTTGGAGGATTCCAGAAGTTCCGAGGCCTACCCCGGACATGGCCCAGGAGAAAGGAAGCTCGAAGCCCGGGAAGCTGTTCAGGACCTGCCCTGGATGCCAGCTTCAGAATGTTTTCAAGGAGGACGAGCATTCGTTATGCTTCTACTGTCTCCATGAGGACAAGACGCACAAGGAGAAGGACTGCGCGTTTTGTGGGAACATGTCGGAGCGGACCATGAAGGATCGCCACCTCCGTCTCGCCAACTGGCTGGAAGAGAAGAGCCCGTCGGGCGAGAAGAAGAAAAAGAAGTCCGAGCGTGCCCCGGCGACGGGGGCCCAACAAAAGGCTAAGCACCGCGAGTCTGCGGGCACCGGGAGCGCAGAACGGTTGGGCTCCTTGGCTGCCAGGCAGGGCGCATCCTTCCCGGCACCATCAACCACAAGCCAACGCTCTGGCTCGGGTAAGAGGAAGTCCGAGAACCCGGCAAAGCTTCTGGAGAGGCCCCCGTCAATTTCGAAGATTCCGGCAGAGGGGGAGCGAGGCGCGGACCCTCCCCCCAAGGTGAAGGCCCCAGGCGTCCAGAAGGTGACGATGGCCTTAATTCACCCTGCTAAGACCTCGATTGAGGATGTCGCCGCGGCCCTGGCTCAGCCTGTGGAGGCTACACCAGTGGAGGTGCCCTCAGGACCCAGAGTCTCCCTGCCACTGCGGAGGGAGTCGTCTTTCAGGCCCATTGAGAAGACCCCCACGAAGTCCGCGTTGGAAAAGATGGGGGAGGGGCTGGTGGCCATCGTGGATACGGACACGACCTCTGAAGAAGAGCTCATCGAAGTCGTGGAAGAGGCCCAGCCCATCGGGAGGGATTCCGACGTGGGCGACGACGAGAGCGACGGTGTCGCCGACAAGGCTCCTTAAGAGCCCTCGCGCCCGTCGTTTCCGGCGCCGCAGGACACCTCGGCGGCCATTTTGTCAGCGATTCAGTCCTTATGCTCGGAGATAAGGACAATGTTGCCCCTTCCCCCGACGGAGGTACCTGAGCCAGACCGGACAGTGGAACCGGAGCCAGGACCTTCGGAGAGTCCACCGCATAAGAGGAGGAGGATGCATCATACGCCACCTCTCCCACCTCTGCGGCCTGCTCTGCCTTCCCCCCGGTCTACTACCCACGGGGATGATACAGGCATGGACACGGCTACGACAGGTACAGATGACGACGGAGGCAACGACGGGACGTGTCCCCCGTCACCCCCTGCTTGGGCGTCCCCGCCCGATGAGATTGGAACCTTTCATGCCATGATTTCCAGGGCATCCGAGCTTTTTCAGCTCTGCCCAGAAGGAAAGAAGAAAGAAGGGTTCCTTTACCAACGGCGCGAGGCTAAAAGGAAGACGGTCCTCGCCGTACCGCTTCTTGATGACATCTGGGATGAGGGGCTCGCCCTCCTCAAGAACCCTGCCACGGCGCCGGCAAAGAGGGACCGGTACGAGAAGAAGTACCGGGTCCCTGACCCTGCCACCTTGTGCGAGGGCAGGAAGTTGGACACGATGGGACGACGGATCATCTCATCCGCAGCAACGACTATCAAGGCGGCCAACGCCCTGGCTATCGTAGCCCGCTACGACAGGGAGTTGTGTTTCAAAATGGCCCCTCTGTTAGACTTCCTTCCGGACGCCAAAAGGGCTGAGGCCCTTGAAATCCTACAGGAGGGGGAGATTGCTTCGGACCACGCCATCACGGTGGCAATGGACATCGCCGACACCGGTTTCTGTCAGTTGGGCAACGGCGTTTGCTTGAGACGACGAGGATGGCTCAAGGCCACGGATTTCCGCCAGGACGTACAAACCAAGGTTTTGGACATGCCCTTCGACGGGAACAACCTGTTTGGGAAGGCGGTTGATGAGTCCCTTCAGGCCATCAAGACAGACACAGAGACTGCCCGGGCACTGGGAGTGCTCCAACAACAACGGCCGTCCTTTCGGAGCTCTGGAGGCAGACAAGGTGCCTCCAAGGGATCCGGCAGTGGCTCCTCCACTTACCGCCAAGCGGCAAGATCTTCGTCCCAGGAAGCCTACAGGGGACGCAGCAAGTCAGGTGGTGCCCGTCATCGTCGACGAGGAGGTCAAGGAGGCAAGCGGCCTCCAAACAAGATTGAACCGACTGTGGGGTTGGGCCCCCGCCGAAGCACCCCGGTGGGAGGCCGGCTGGCGAGGTTCGTCAGCGTGTGGGAGTCCATCTCCACCGACCGTTGGGTGCTGGACGCCCTGGCCCAAGGGCACGCCCTCGAGTTTCAGAAGAAGTGCCCTCGCGTTCCTCCCATGGCCAGGAAGGAAAATCACGTCCCTCAACTACTGTTGGAAGTAAGGGCGATGCTCAAGAAGGGTGCCATCAAGCTCGTCCCAAAGAGGCTTTGGGGCTCCGGAGTTTACTCAAGGTACTTCCTCGTAAAAAAAAAGAAGACAGGAGGGGATGGCACCCCATCCTGGACCTACGACGACTGAACAAGTACATCAAGGCACAGAAGTTCCGTATGGTCACCCTCCAGCATGTGCTGGGACAGCTGGAGGAGGGAGATTTCCTGTCGTCGTTGGACTTGGAGGATGCGTACTTCCACATCCCCATTCTAAAAAGACACCGAAAGTTCCTCAGGTTCGTGGTCCAAGGGCGGCACTACCAGTTCAAGGCCCTCCCGTTCGGATTGAAGTCGGCACCCAGGGTGTTCACCAAGTGCCTCGCACCGGTGGCGGCGTAGCTGCGCCTACAGGGGTTCCACGTCTACCCCTACCTGGACGACTGGCTCATCCGGGCAAGGACAAGGGAGCTCGCCGTGGAAAACACTGCGAAGACCGTCCAGCTGCTCACGGACCTGGGATTCTCCATCAACTTTCCAAAATCCCACCTGGTTCCGTCGCAAGTCGCCCTGTTTCTGGGAGCCAAGCTCGACACAGTGGCGCGGCTGGCCTCGCAGTCGGAGGAAAGGACCAGGACCATTCTGGGCAAGGTGCAGCGTCTGCTGGCCACGGACATGGCCAGGGTAAGATCTATCAAGTCCCTCCTCTGGATGATGTCCTCCTGCATTTATCTGGTGCGCCTTTGCAGGCTTCGGATGAGACCCTTACAGGAGATCCTCGACGCCCGCTGGATCCAGTCGACGGGCAGCTTCAAGGACAGGATCCCTCTCAACGAGACGTTCCGTCAGGCGATCCGGTGGTGGGGTACCCACTCCCATCTGTCGGCGGACACAGACTTTCAGACCCCAGCTCACCAGGTGACGGTGACGACGGACGCCTCCCTGGAAGGTTGGGGAGCACACTCCGGAGATCTTCACGCGAGAGGCCTTTGGCTCCCGGAGGAGAAGTCTCTCCACATCAACATCTTGTAGCTCCGCGCGGTGTTCTGGGCCCTCAGGTCCTTTCTTCCATACCTCAAGGGCAAGGTGGTGAGGATCTTCACCGACAACACCACCACGATGCTCTACATCCGGAAGCAGGGCGGAACCAGGTCCCCGGCCCTGTCCAAGGAAGCCCAGGATCTGTGGCATTGGGCCGTCGCCCATGGGATCTTTCTGGTGCCTCTTCATCTGGCAGGAATAAAAAACACGATCGCCGACTCACTCAGCAGGGAGCTGCGCTCGTGCCACGAGTGGGAACTACGCCAGGATCAAGTGGATCGACTCTTCCGACGATGGGGCGAACCCCAAATCGATCTCTTCACGACAGCGACTAATTCTAAGTGCCGGAGGTTCGCCAGCAGGTTCCCCAGCCGAGGAGCATGGGCGATGCTTTCTCGTTCCCCTGGGACGGCCTATTTCTTTATGCGTTCCCTCCGCTGCCGTTGCTGCTCCGGCTCATTAACCAGCTCAAGAGGTCCCGGTGCAGGATGATCCTCGTCGCACCGGCGTGGCCGAGGCGGATCTGGTTCCCGGACCTTCTGGACTTGTCAACGTCCCCACCAGTCAAGCTGCCGACGGACGCAGACCTTCTCTCCAGAGAAGGAGGTGCCATTCTTCACCACGACCCGGAGTCGCTGAACTTGCAGGCCTGGCTCCTGCAGCACTAGAGTTTGGAGGGTACGACATCCCGGCCGACTGCCGAGAGATTCTTGCAAAGACCAGGGCGTCCTCAACTCTCAAGTGCTACGGACATAAATGGAAGAGGTTCTCTGTCTGGTGCCGTGCACAGAAGATTAACCCTCTGTGGATTACGGCCCCTCAAGTACTGCCGTACCTACTATCGCTGGCCAAAGCTGGACTGGCTCACGCCTCCATCAAAATACATCTGGCTGCAATCTCCCGATATACCAGGACGAAGGGACGGGCGTCCTTGTGGTCTCATCGCCTGGTGAAAGAATTCATGAAGGGACTATTCCGATCATTCCCGCCGGTGAAGGCTCCTGTCCCGGCGTGGGAGCTTAATGTGGTGCTGACCAAGCTCATGGGGGCCCCATTCGAGCCTATGCATTCGGCGCCTTTGAAGTTCCTGTCATGGAAGACAGCTTTCCTCGTGGCCATCACCTCCGCACGACGAGTGGGAGAGATCCAGGCCCTATCTTGCAAGCCTCCATACTTGACTTTTCATGACACGAGGGTGGTGCTGAGGACACACCCATCCTTTATGCCCAAGGTGCCGTCAGACTTCCACCTCAACTTTGCCAGTTTTATTCCCGTCGCCTTTGGCGCCGGCTGAGAGGACTTTGTACTCGCTGGATGTAGCTAGAGCGCTGAAGTTCTACGTGGACCGCACAAAGAGTTTTCGGAAGACGTCACAACTGTTTGTGAACTTTGGGACTGTGAATCAAGGGAAGGCTCTCTCGAAGACTTCCATTTCCAGATGGCTCTCCGGCTGCATCATGCACTGTCACCGGTTGGCAAACCGACAGCTGCCCGGCCGTCCGAGAGCCCATTCGACCAGAGCGATCGCTGCTACCACGGCGTTCCTGTCTGGTGTGCCCCTGCTGGACATCTGCAGGGCTGCGACGTGGAGGTCGACGCACACCTTCACAAGATTCTACTGCGTCGATCGGGACTCCGGGGAGGAGTCCAGGGTCGGCCAAGCAGTGCTGCGCAACCTGGTCACCTAAGGTGAGCCTGGTGAGGAGGTTTGAGTTGCTTAATGTTGAGTTGTATGGCTTAATGTTGAGCCTGTTGCCACCTCCTGTGGTTGTGCATGTGTGTACTGCTATGTATTCTCTTATTCATGAGCATGTGAATCCATGCCAGACCCATTGCTGGAAAAGGAACAAGTTACTTACCTGTAACTGTTGTTCTCCAGCATGGGGCTGGCATGGATTCACATGTGAACCCTCCCGCCTACCCCTCTGCGGCTCTTCACTTGGTCATACTGCCACTTTACGTGCTACCAAATCTGAGGATGGCTGCCAGAGGCGGGGCTTAGGGAGAGGGCAGTCATTGGCTGGGGGCAGTATGACCCAGAGACCAGTGATCGGTTACTACTAAGAAAGACAGATCAGAAATGAAAATGATACTGATTTTTTTTCTATACCGAGGATTCCCGGCCTGACGACGGGGAATATTCATGAGCATGTGAATCCATGCCAGACCCATGCTGGAGAACAACAGTTACAGGTAAGTAACTTGTTCCTTCTTAACAAATAACAAGGACAAGGTGTTTATAACACATGCAAGATTATCACCTAATTTCCTAATTGTGTTGATTGTCAACCAGATACTTGAATTGCAATGCTCTTCAAGCAAACACATACTACATAGAGACTACATAGATTTGGCGGCCAGTTGTGTTGGGCAGATGTGTTTTACATGGACTGAACAAACCCATTAAAAAAACAAACTTTTTTGTGGTCTTTGTTGTATCCCTTTCACCTCTCTTGATACTTTATATCCTCTCTCTAAATTCCTTCCTTCTCATAAACCTTCCCAGCCTTGGCTTACTCGTTATCTTCGCTCTGTGTGAAGGGCACTCTGTCGCTTGGCGCGTCGCTGGCATAGATCTCGATCTATGTGCGATGGTGTGTCCTTCTCTTCTTTTCATACTCTGTATGATGATGCACTTCTTTCTTCTATTACTCTGATCTCTTGCACTCTCAATCATCTCACCCACGCCGTCTTTTCCAGTCCCTTTCTTGTCTATTGACTCCCCCTGTGCGGAGGCCCCGAAACAGCCCTCCCAGGCCATCGCCCAAGCCATGGAGGTCTCGTCCACAGACAACGAAGATCAGGAGTCCTTGCATATGGTCCACAAGGATGTTGAAGAGGAGGGTGATGATGAGGCAGGGCCTAGTTTTCCTGTTCTGCCTTCTCAGCCAAGGGGCACTTCCTTGGATATTCTGTTGACTCTACCCACTTTGGTGTCAGAGTTCCAGATGAGAATGTCTGCGGCGCCGGTACCAGTGTTCCCCCAGGTCCCCGATCAGCCTCCAGCCAAGAAGAGGAAGCGTCATTTGATGCCCCCATATCAACCTCCTCCACCACATCCCAGGCGACAGACACAGATACGGCTATGGGAATGGATAGGGCCACGACGACGGATGATGACGAAGACCTCGTTGCAGCGCACGGTGAGTCACCACATTTGGATGTTCCACATAGGGTGTCCCCACCGGATGAGGTGGGGTCGTTCTACTCTGATCGCCAGGGCCTCCAAGCTATTCCAGCTGGTGCCGAGGAAATCAAGAAGGAGGGCTTCTTGTATCAACGGCGCAAGGCCAAGAGGAAGACGATCATGACAGTGCCTTTTCTGGACGATGTTTGGGACGAGGGCCTGGCCCTCATCAAGAATCCTTGCACGGCTCCAGCCCAGCGGGACAGGCTGGAGAAGAAATATAGGGTGCAGGACTCTGCAACCAAGTCCTTGAGGTCTCAACCATCGCCGGATTCGGTGGTGTTGGCTGCCGCGAGAAAGCGGTCGGCTAACCAGTCTGTCGTCTTCGGTCCCTCCGGATAGCAAGGGGAAAAGGATGGATGCCATGGGAAAGAAGGTGATTTACACTGTGGTGTCCACTATCAAGGTGGCCAACGCACTATCGATCCTGGCCAGGTACGACAGGGAATTGTAGTTCAAGCTATGACCGATCCTGGAGTTCCTTCCGGACGATAAGAGGATGGAAGCCCTCACTCTCTTCCAGGAAGGGGAATTGACTTCGGATCATGCATCAGTGGTATTGGATGTCGCGACACAGTGTTACAGCAAATGGGGAACAGTGTCTGCCTTCGTCAACAAGGTTGGATGAAGGCCACTAATTTCCGTCAGGAGGTCCAAGTGAAGGTGCTGGACATGCCCTTTTACAGGGAAATTCTGTTTGGGAAGGCCGTCAACGAGTCCCTCCAGGCCATCAAGATGGCCCATACCCTGGGAACTCTCCAGCAGTATCGCTCGTCTTCTTTTCGCTCCTCCAGGGGAATGTCGGGCAGATCTTCAAAAGGGTTCTCCAAATCGTACAGACAGCCTTCCAGATCCTCAACGCAAGAAGCCTTCAAAGGCCGTTCCCAGGCCTAGGATAGCGGAGGACAGGGTAGCCGTCACCCGCAGGGCAGGACGCTGGCACCGAAGCAAGTCTGAACAGACTGTAGCGTTGAGCTCGCACTCATGCACCCTGGTGGGAGGCTGGCTGACGAGGTTCGTCAGCGAGTGGAGAAATATCACCACCGACAGATCGACGCTCTCGCCCAAGGACACAACCTGGAGTTCCAATGGAGGTGTCCGCCGATCCCTCAGGTTCCCCGTCAGGAGCAGCACATCCCTCAGCTTCTGGAAAAGGTAAGTTCCCCTAAGGCTCCAGAGTCTATTCCAGATAACATTTTAGTCAGAAAGAAGACTGGGAGCTGGAGGCCCATCCTGGACCTATGACGTTTGAACAAATAAATAAAATCCCTAAAGTTCAGAATGGTCAAGTTGCTACACTTGCTCTGCCAACTGGAAAAAGGAGACTTCTTGAGGTTGTTGGACCTGGAAGACGCCGATTTCCATGTCCACATACACACAAAACATCAGAGGTTTCTGTCTTTCGTGGGGCAGGGTCAGCACTACCGGTTCAGGGCCCTACCTTTCGGCTTTGAAGTCGGACCCCAGAGTGTTCATGAAATGCCTGGTACGAATGGTGGCCCATCTGCGTCTACAGGGCATGCACGTATACCTATACCTGGACGACTGGATAATACGCGCCCGCTCGCAGGAGCTGGCCCACGGACACATGGACACACGGAGACGACCGTCCGGCTGTTGACGGTTCTGGGATTCTCCGTCAACTATCCAAAGTCCTGCTTAACACGATTGCAGAACGCGCTGTTCCTAGGTGCCAGACTCAATATGGTGTCTTGCCTGGCGTCGCCCTCGGAGGAGAGGCTAGCAGCCATTCAAGGAAAGGTGCCACATCTGCCGTCGACGAAGACGGCCACGGTGCGGGCCATCAAGTCATTACTGAGCATGTCATCCTGCATCTACCTTGTCCGTCTCTGCAGATACGACCCCTAAAGGAATTTCTGGCCGCCCGCTGGTGCAGGTGTCCGGAATCTTCATTGACAAGATCCCTCTCAGCAAAGAGTTCAGACGGGCGATAGAGTGGTGGGGCGTCCGCTCCAACATGACCCAAGGCACAGGATTTCAAAACCCCCCCATACCAGCAGACGGTCACTACAGACGCCGCCTTGGAAGGGTGGTGAGTGCACACCGGACGTCTGCACGCCAGTGACCTGTGGCTGCTAGAGGAGAAGGATCTGCATATCAACGTCCTTGAGCTACGGGCAGTGTTCTCTGCCCTTAAGTCATTCCTACCGTCTCTGAAAAGCACGGTGGTGAGGATCTTCACGGACAACACCACCACCATGTTCTACATTAGGAAGCATGGGGGCACTCGATCCGCGGAGCTCTCCAAGGAAGTGCAGGACTTGTGGCACTGGGCCGTCGGACAGGGGAGGTTCCTCATCCATCTCCACCTGGCGGGAGTCATGAAGACCATCACAGACTCCTTCAACAGGGAAATTCTGCCATGAGTGGGAGCTTCGTCAGGATCAGATGGACTGCCTGTTCGTCAAATGGGGCAGACCCCAGATCGATCTGTTTGCGATGGCAGCAAACTACAAGTGCCATACGTTTGCCAGCAGATTCCACCAGCCGAGGAGCCAGAGGGAAACTTTCTACTTCCCATGGCAAGGGCTGTTTCTATGCACGTTTCCTCTCCTGGTATAAGTCATCAACACACTCAGACTGTGTCAATGCACAATGATGCTCATCGCCCCGGCATGGCCAGGGCAGATTTGGTATCCGGACCTTCTCAGCTTGTCAGCGTCGCTTCAAGTCAAGTTGACGGTGGTTCCGGATCTTCTCACCGGAGAGGGAGGCGCAATCTTTCATCACAACCCAGGATCGCTGAACCTGAGGGCTTGGCTCCTGCAGCCTTAGAGTTTGGAGGTTATGTGGTTCCAGCGGACTGCAGAGGGGTCCTCGCCAAGGCCAGGGCATTGTTGACCTTAAAGTGGTACGTACAGCCATAAGTGGAAGCGTTTTGCTACGTGGTGCTGGTCGATTACCCCTATGAGAGTCACACTCCACAGATCCTTCCATACTTGCTATCCTTGGCAAAGGCTGGTCTGGTGCATGCCTCCATCAAGGTGCATCTGGCGGCTATCTCCCACTACACCAGATCCCCAGGAAGATCCTCGCTGTGGTCCCAGACTCGTCAAGGACTTTTCCGATCTTTACTGCTGGTGAAGCCTCCTGCCCTGGTGTGGGAACTTAATGTGGTTCTGACAAGGCTCATGGGGGGCCCCCTTCAACCCTATGCCTCAGCCCCCTCTCAAGTTCCTCTCGTGGAAAACTGCTTTCCTTGTGGCTATCACCTAAGCCAGACGCGTTCGTGAGATCCAGGCCCTTTCCTGCAAGCAACCATATCTGACTTTCCACAAATCAAGGGTGGGACTGTGTACACACCCCTCTTTCTTGTCGAAGGTTCCGTTGGAGTCCACCTCAACGAGCCTTTGGTGTTACCCGTTTTCTTTCCCAAACCTTTTTCTCCGTCGGAAAGGCCCTTGCACTCGTTGGACGTTGCCCGTGCCCTGAAGTTCTACGTGCATGCACTTCATAACTATTCCTGAACTTTGGTCCTGTGAACCATGGGAAGGCCTTGTCCAAGGCTTCCGTTTGAAGGTGGCTCTCCGGCTGCATCATACACTGTCATCAGTTGGCGAACCAACCGCTGCCCGGCCGTCCGAGAGCCCACTCCATCAGAGCAATCGCTGCGACAACCTGTCTGGTGTGCCCCTGCTGGACATCTGTAGGGCTGCTACGTGGCGGTCTACTGTGTCGATAGGGATTCCAGGGAGGAGTCCAGAGTCAGCCAAGCAGTGCTACGCAACCTGTTTGCTTGAGGTGAGTCTGTACCAGAGGTAAGAGTTAATTGCTTCTGTTGAGCCTTGCCACCTCCCCTGGTTGTGTAATGTTGTACTGCTATGTATGTGTTATTCATGAGCATGTGAATCCATGCCAGACCCCATGCTGGAGAAGGTTTAAGTTAAATACCTGAAACTATTGTTCTCCAGCATGGGTCTGGCATGGATCCACATGCAAACCCTCTGTCTGGCCCCTCTTCTTGTTCATACTGCCACTTTACGTTCTTACCAAATCTGAAGATGGCTGCCGGAAGAGGGGCTTTGGGAGAGGACTGTCATTGGATGGGGTCTGTATGACCCAGAGCACAGTGATTGGTTTAGAGGAGGAATACAGTTTTTAAGTGAACGTGAAATTATTTTTTTCTTTTACTGAGGATTCCCAGCCTGATGACTGGGAATATTCATGAGCATGTGAATCCATGCCAGACCCATGCTGGAGAACAATAGTTACAGGTAAGTAACTTAAACCTTCTCTGCACACTTACTGCATCTGACTTTGTAATTTCTTTACTTCTAAAGTGAATTCTCTTCGTTCTGCCATTTCTCTTACTTCTGCGCCTTCTTCCCGCTCTGCTTCTCCCAAAGATCCTGTTCCTTCTACCCTTATTTCTAAAATCTATCCCTCTCTCAATTCTTATATTAGCAGTCTTCCTAATATCTCTCACACTACGTCTACCTGCCCTCTTCTATTTAAACATGCCATTATTCGTCCTGTCTTGAAACACCCCTCCTTGGATCCTGCCATTCCTTCTAATTATCAGCCTATTTCTCTCCTTGCTTTTGTAAATTGTTGGAATGTTGCGTTTACCCCCAGGTATCTTCTTTTGTCACTCTTAATACTACTTTACGTCTTTTCCAGTCTGGTTTTCGATCCCTTCACTCCACGGAAACTGCTTTTTTTTTACGTATGTCACTCTTCTTTCTGCCCGCTATGATAGCACTCTTCTATTCTTATACTCTTTTATTTATCTGTTGCATTTGATACTGTGAATCACACATTAATTCTTCACTCCCTTTCCTCTTTTGGGTTTTCTGGTTGTGTAATCACATGATTTCAATCTTATCCATCTAATCACACTTACTCAGTGTCTTGGGCCAGTGTTTGCTCTGATCCCCTTCTTGCACGGTCTTCCACAAGGATCTGTTCTTGGCCCATTTTTCTGCTCTCTTTATACTTCTCCCTTGGCTAATATTATCTCTTGTTTCGGGTTGTCTCATTTTTATGCTGATGGCACCTAACAGTTGCTGTCTTTTCCCTCTTTTACATATACTATACACATGAATATCTCTGCCTGTCTCTGCTATCAAAACCTGGCTGTGGACCACTATCTTGTCCTCAAACCTACTAAGACTGAAGTTCTATTTTTTCCTGCAAATACTATTCCTCTGGCTGCCTTTTTCTCTTAGTGCCCGCAATCTTGGCCTCCTTCTTGACACTAGTCTTTCTTTTGCTCATCACATCTCGATTACATCCCGTTCGTGCCATTTCCATCTTTTCAATATTCAGAAAGTTAGACCTCTTCTAACTTTCAGTGCCACTAAGCTTCTAATCTCCTCTTTAATCTTCTCTCAACTTTTCTATTGTTCTGTACACCTCTTTGGTCTCCCTGTTTCTCGTCTAGCTTCTCTTAAGTCTGTTCTTAATTCCTCTATTCGTCTTCTGTATTCTTTATCTATTCGTGATTCCATCTCTGCCTCTTTGTCCTCTCTTTAACGGCTACCCTTCCACTCTCAACTTAAATTCAACTTTCTCTATATGGTATTCAAATCCCTCGATGGACTTGCCCCCATTTATCTTACCTTTCTTCTTGTCGCTCTGAAACCCACTTTCTTTTTGTGCCTCGCCCTCCATGTGCGTCTTATCGCTTCTGTTATTTTTCTGTTAGCTCCTCTCTACTGGAATGCTCTCCCTTTGTGGTCTATTCACTCCTATTCTACCTTCCGTCCTGCTCTGAAAACTTTCTTCAATTCTAATTGTATTTTATTCTCATTGTAAATTATATTTTTTTATTTTATTATCCTTTCATTTCAATTGTACTGTAAATTGGTTTTGTACAGCATCTTGGCGTAAGGCGGTATATAAATAACAAATAACTACAAATACAAAAGGTCTACATATATACACAGGAGCAATCGCAGAGGGGGGATGCACTGCACTTTACAATAATTGAAGAAATAAACAGTTCACGTAAGCAAATGCAATACTGTGTCTTTAAAGTGAGAGAGGAAACATTGGTTAAGCAGATAAAATACATTTCAGCAGTCATTGCATAGCCTTAAGCTTCCAATGTCTCAAAGTGTTAAAATCACAAGTAAGTACTTAAGAGGGAGTGTCGGAAATCTCAAAGTGCACCTGCACAAGTTTTGGCAAAATCCAACAAGACAGTGGCAGAAAAAGTGGCAGCAACACTTGCATCTCAAACTCAGATTTTCCAAGCAGCGCCAATTCAGGATAGAGAGCAGCAGATGCAGGCAACGTTGCCCCTTGTTCACCAAGTGAGGGTCTGCACAGTCACAAACTCCTGCTCAGGATGGCGTTTGTAGTCTTAGAGTGGCCTGGTCATGAATGGTCAGTCCACAGGAGGGTCCTGGGACGCTTCTTGAAGTCCACTAATGGCAAGGCAGTGGAGCAGGACTAGCCGATCCCACAGGTCCAAAGAAGAAGGCACCATTGAGGGTCTCCACTAGTCCCAGAGGAGATAGCTGAGGTTCATCGGCGACTTGGGGAATGTTGGTTCGCTTCAGGGGCAGGCGTCCGGGTCTTTCAGGTATTCAGATTTTGCTCCAATCCATCTTCTGTTAACTAAAATCTAAACTGGGGTCTACCTCAGTGCGCCAATCGGAAGGACCTGCAAAATACAAATCAGTAAGGGCTTCTTGGTTAGGGACATACTTACCCCACCTCTGCAAGCACCAGACATCCCCTGGAAGAAGTATGAATTGGGACCAAGCAGTCCTTATCCCAGTTTCAGCCTCTCGCACAAGGTACGTGAGTTATAAGAAGAACCCTGCCAAAGTGCATGCCCTTATATCGGAGTGTTAAGCCTGACAGGGGATGAAGACAGCCAAAAAGCAAGATTGGCAAAGAACATGGCTTAAACCGCAAGGGGAAACCATTTTGAGTATATGGTACTTAAAATGTCATTATGCTGTAAAATAAAAAGTGCTTGGTAGTGCACCAGAAAAAGTTGTAAAACACGGTTCACTGCCATCGGCCTACCCTAGGCACATCACAAAGCCATCAACGTTGCCAGTCAAAAGGCAAACAAAAGACATAAAGTGCACCTGAAACAATGGTGGGAATACAGCAACAGGAAATAATTCCCTAACACGAGATATAAGTAGACTGTAAACTGCGGGGGGAAAATCTAGGCAAAAATGAATAAACAATAAAAACACAAATGGTTTCTTTTCAGATGTCATTAATATGGTAGCGAAAGGGGTCCTAACTAGCCTCATGTTCCTAAGGTGAGTCTGGGAAGTCTGGTTAACTAGAACTGCCTTGGAAATGTCATCTAGTTCACACACTTGCCACCTTAATCTCTTAAGGAGTCTCAACAATGCACCAAGCAGGCTTCTTGGTGATTCTCTCTACAGCAGAAGAGGCAGATCTGATCAGGTGTCTTGATTTCGAGAGCCAGATCGAAATAGGCTTGATTGTCCGAGTACTTGTTTGGACCAGGTGTCTTGTATAGCAGTCCGGGCAGGCTTGATGAGGCAAAGCATGGTTTAGTGCTTTGAAGGTGGCCAGTGGTCTGAAGCGTTAGTTGTCATGCTCAAAATCTTCTCGACATCAAATGTTGAAATGCCTAGAAAATGTTGAAATGCCTAGCAAAAGTACCAGGGTAAACCACTGGGGCATGAACCCTACAAAGGCTGGAGATCCCTCCCTCACTGCCCAAGTCAGGGAACTTTACAAAATGACCTAAAGTACACTATCCCCTTACGCTAATTGGGCATCCTATTCACAGGGTTCTTAACTGCAGTCAAGCTTTAGAGTTCTTCCAGCTGGTAGCCTTTCTTGTCCTTAGGGCCCATTGATGGAAATGGTCTTGATTCCCTCTTAAATTAGAATATGTCTTCACCTCTGTGGAAGGGGACTTTGAGCTGTCAATGTGAGTTAGTAGAGTGACGGGTTCCCACTCCATTTATAGCGAAGATCCTAGCAGGGGATTGGTGCATTTTCAAGCCCTCTTTTTGGATAATTTATGACATTATGTTCCACCCTCATTCACTGCAGTTCTCAGAGGCCAGCATCCACAGGAACTCTGATGGGGATGGAACAACGCGTCAAGGATAAAATTAAACATGGTAGAACCTTGTCTAATGTTCTTTCCCATGCCGCCTAAGGCCTGCTGGTATTCTTCCCCCTTTGATCGTAGGCTCGTTTTGCAACTTCCTTCCCTCGCAGCCCCTCCTCCTGGCCCCAGAAGCGCAAACGCAATCTGTGGATTGTTAAGCCCAGTTCTTTGAAACCAGCTTCCCCCAGTTGTTGGGGTGTGAGAATCGTATTGAAAGCAAGCGGTTACAATGTTTCCATCCACCTCCTACTAGTAATCTTCTATTGGTATGTTTATGGTTCAGCCATCCCCTTAACATCCAGCCTTCCCACTTGTGAGTGAGGTGTATGGATGGTGTTGAACCATATGCTATCTGCCTGAGTAGTGAGTAATGCTTTCTAGCAGATGTTTCTTTAGTCTGTTCTAGCGAATGCGCGGTAGAGATTGAAAATTGTAACTTTTAAAAGTAAAACCTAAATTGGTCATAGCTTCAAATGCCGTCATATCACAAAACTCTCCTTTAGAAGAATAGTGCCTTATATTTATCTCAGTCCTGCATACAACTTGTGTGATTGGGTGTTTACGCCACAGATGTGGGGACTATCGAAAAGACAATGGGGGTCATTCCGAGGTTGGAGATAACCATGGAGTAAATTACTCCATGGTTGCCTCCAATACCGCTCCGACTCCTCCATGATGAATGGAGTAATTTCCGGTCCATTCCAGGGTTGGAGGGACCGGTAATTCCCCATTCACCTTTTGCCCTTCCCCATTCCCATTTCCGCCCCATAGGGCTCAATGGGAATGGGGAAGGAGTAAATTACGGTGCCGTAATTTACTCCAAGGTCACTTTGCGGGTCCCGTAATTTACTCCTGCTAAAAGCAGGAGGTAAAGTGGGACCCGCAAAGGGAACTCGGAATACGGAGGTAAGGGATTACCGGCATAGGCACCATTACAGGCGCCGGTAATCCCTTACCTCCAACCTCGGAATGACCCCCAATGAAACTTAATATGAGAATGTATTCATTGCACGCTGTCACGCTGTGCCTTACCATACCATATTGATTAACATGAAACTCTAACTCTTTTTTTAGAAGTGATATAGATGGAGGTGGCAGTAGTCATGTCCCCATAGTGCATGTGGGCTTTTAAAGGAAAGTAACATGAAAAAGTGCTTCCGGTTTACATTTTAACATTGGAAGTTACAAGTAACTTTACCTGAAAAATAGTTATAGCTGTTAAGGACCTTTTCCCTTTTTGAAAATCTTCACTTTACTTCCTTGAAGCCCCCGAGCACTACTGCTGGACTATTCTGGATTTTCATTGACTTTTAGGGCGAGGTGAAGTTTTTCACCTTCACTCTACTGCTGCATTAATTTTGGTTCTGGAGATAACTTGTCCTCCTTGGATTACCAGTAATGGAAGGCCTCTCCCTTTGTTTCTGGCATTTGTGTTTTTCATTGGCATCACCGCACCTTATGTAGTGCGATGCCAGGGGCTTTTATGACCCCTCTTTCTCCAGCATGGGGTCTGGCATGGATTCACATGCTCATGAATATTCCCCGTCGTCAGGCTGGGAATCCTCGGTAAAGAAAAAATAAGTATCAGTTTCATTTCTGATCTGTCTTTCTTAGTAGTAACCAATCACTGGTCTCTGGGTCATACTGCCCCCAGCCAATGACTGCCCTATCCCTAAGCCCTGCCCCTGGCAGCCATCCTCAGATTTTTACCGCACGTTCAAGTGTTGTGAGTCCTCGTGCTATAGCTCTCCAGCGTTTACTGCGTTTTGCGTTTTTTCAGAGTTTTATCTAATTTTTTCGGTCAATCGCGCCTCAAGCTCCACCGTTTCTACTTCCGATCAATGGGGACCCGTTTCGGAATTTTCTACGCCACTCAAGGGTGAAGTTTTCGTCGAGTTACGCTTCTAGGAGGATTCCAGAAGTTTCAGAGGCCTACCTCTTGGACATGGCCCAGGAAAGGGAAGCTCGACACCCGGATCCAATCTGTTTAGGAACTGCCCTGGATGCGGATTGCAGAATGTGTTCAAGGAGGAAGAGCATTCTAGATGCCTCTACTGCCTTCACGAAGACAAAACGCACGTGGAGAAGGACTGTGCGTTTTGCATGAACATGACGGATTGGACTATGAGGGATCGTCGGACCCGTCTCGCCAACTGCCTGGAAGGAAAGAGCCCAGAAGGTGAGAAGAAGAAGAAGTCCGAGCGGTCTTCTAAGTCCTGTGAGGGCGCTCCGGTGACAGGGACCCAACAAAAGGCAAAGCACCGCAAGTCCGCAGGCACCGGGAGTGCCGAACGGTCAGGCTCCTCGGCTGACAGGCAGGGCACACCTTCACCGGCGCCATCAACCACGAGCCAACGCTCTGGCTCGGGGAAGAGAAAATCCGAGAACCCGGCTAAGCTTCTGGAGAGGCCCCGGTCGATGTCAAAGGAACCAGCCGAGGGGGAACGAGGCGGTGACCCTCCCCCCCCAAGGTGAAGGCCTCAAGCATGCACAAGGTGGTGAAGGCCTTGATTCACCCGGCTAAGGCCTCTATCGAGGTAGTCGCTGCGGCCCTGGCGAAGCCTGTGGAGGCTACCCCAGTGGAAATGACCTTGGCGCCCAGAGTTTCCCTGTCACCGCTGAGGGAATCCTCTTTTCAGCCTATTGAGAAGACCCCAGTGAAGACCCCAGTGGAAAAAGATGGGGGGGGGCGGTGGCCGTTACGGACACGGATACAGCCTCCGAGGAGGAGCTGGTTGAAGTCGTAGAGGACCTCAACAAGAAGTTTGAGGAGGCCCGGTCCCACGGGAGGAATCCCGACGAGGAGGACGAAGAGGGCGACGGTGGCGCCGACGAGGTCCCCATGGAGGAGGAGCAACCATCGTGACCATCGCAACCCGAGCCACAGGACAACTCGGTGGCCATTTTGATGGCCATCCAAACCTTATGCACGGAGATAAGGACGAGATTGCCCCTACCCCCAACAGACGACCCAGCAGAACCGGGCCCGCCGGGAAGCCCTCCAAACAAGAGGAAGAGAGTTCATCCACCCCCGCCCTTCCAGCCCTCACGGCCCTCTCAGCCTTTATCTCCTTCCCCTGTCCCTGGGGATGGCACAGGAACAGATATGGACACGACGGGGACAGATGACGACGGTGGTGACGACGTGACGGACCTCCAATCACCACCTCCTCGGGCATCCCCGCCCGACGAGATTGGCTCCTTCCACGCCATGATTGCCAGGGCATCCAAACTTTTCCAGCTCTGCCCCGAAGAACAGAAGAAGGAAGCCTTCCTCTACCAACGGAGCGAGGCCAAGAGGAAGACGGTCCTCGCTGTGCCGTTTCTCGGTGACATCTGGGACGAGGGACTTGCTCTTCTGAAGAACCCGTCCACGACGCCTGCCAAGAGGGACCGGTACGAAAAGAAGTACTGGGTCCCCGATGCCGCTCCTTTGTGTCTTAGGGCACAGCCGACCCTGGATTCGGTCGTCTTGGAGGCGGCCAAGAAGAAAGCGGCGGGGCATCGGCTTCAACTTCAACTTCCCCACCAGACGGTGAGGGAAAGAAACTGGACGCCATGGGACGACGAGTCATCTCGTCTGCGGCCACGACGATGAAGGTGGGCAACGCCCTAGCGTTTGTGGCCCGCTACGACAGGGAGTTGTAGTACAAGATTGCCCCCCTGTTGAACTTCCTACCGGACGACAAGAGGGCAGGGGCCCTGGCCATCCTACAGGAAGGCGAGGTGGCGCCGGACCACGCCATAACGGTAGCCATGGACATTGCCGACACCGGTGTCCGCCAGTTGGGCAACAGCGTTTGCCTTCCACAGCGCGGATGGCTCAAGGCGACAGATTTCCACCAGGACGTGCAAACCAGAGTTTTGGACATGCCCTTCGACGGGAACAGCCTGTTTGGAAAAACAGTGGATGAGTCATTTCAGGCCATCAAGACCGACACAGAGACGGCTCGGGCCTTGGGAGTTTTGCAGCAACAACGGCTGCCCGTTCGGAACTCCAGAGGCAAGCAAGGTGCCTCCAAAGGATTCGGCGGTGGCTCCGCGACATACCGGCAGGCGGCCGCTGCTCGTCACAAGAGGCCTACAGAGGATGAGGCAAGTCAGGTGGATCTCGCCGTCGTCGCCAGGGAGGCCAAGGCAACAAGGCCTCTGCCAAGCAGGACTGAACCGGCATTAGCGTCGGGCCCCCACCTGAGCACCCCAGTGGGGGGCCGGCTGGCGAAGTTCGTCAGCGTGCCGGATTCCATCTCCACCGACCGTTGGGTGCTGGATGCCCTGGCCCGCGGGCACACTCTTGAATTTCTAAAAAAGTGCCACGGCATTCCTCCCGTGGCCAGGAAGGAGAACCACATCCCTCAACTGCTGTTAGAGGTAAGGGCGATACTCAAGAAAGGATCCATCGAGCTCGTCCCAAAGAAGCTCTGGGGATCCGGAGTGTACTCAAGATACTTCCTCATCAGAAAGGAGACAGGAGGATGGCGTCCCATCCTGGACCTGCGTCGATTAAACAAATACATCAAAGCAAAGAAGTTCCGGATGGTCACCCTCCAGCACGTGCTGGGCCAGCTGGACGAAGGCGACTTCCTATCATCGTTGGGTTTGGAGGATGCGTACTTTCATATCCCCATTCTAAAAGGACACCGAAAGTTTCTCAGGTTCGTAGTCCAAGGACGGCACTACCAATTCAAGGCCCTCCCATTCGGATTGAAGTCGGCGCCCAGGGTATTCACCAAGTGCCTGGCACCAGTGGTGGCCCGGCTGCACCTACAGGGGATCCACGTCTACCCCTACCTGGATGATTGGCTCATCCGAGCAAGGACAAGGGAACTCGCCGTCGAGCACACAGCGAAGACCGTCCAGCTGCTCATGGACCTGGGATTCTCCATCAACTTTCCCAAATCCCACCTGGTCCCATCACAGGTCGCACTGTTTCTGGGAGCCAGGCTCGATACAATAGCGCGATTGGACTCGCCGTCGGAGGAAAGGATGAAGGCCATCCTGGGCAAGGTGCAGCGTTTGCTGGCCACGGACGTGGCCTGGGTGAGGTCCCTCTAGTCCCTTCTCGGGATGATGTCCTCATGCATCTACCTGGTGCGCCTATGCAGGCTAAGGATGCGTCCTCTACAGGAGTTCCTCGACGCCCGTTGGATGCAAGCGGTGGGCAGTTTCAAGGACAAGATCCCGCTCAATGAGATTTTCCACCAAGCGGGGGTGGGGCACCCGCACGCATTTCACGGCAGGCACAGACTTTCAGACCCCAGCACACCAGGAGACGGTGACAACGGATAGCTCCCTGGTGGGATGGGGAGCACACACCAGAGATCTTCACGCGAGAGGCCTTTGGCTCCCGGAGGAGAGGTCACTCCACATCAACATCCTGGAGCTCCGAGCAGTGTTCTGAGCCCTCAGGTCGTTTCTCCCGTCCCTCAAGGGCAACGTGGTGAGGATCTTCACCGACAACACCACCACGATGTTCTACATCCGGAAGCAGGTAGGAACCAGATCCCCAGCCCTATCCAAGGAAGCCCAGGATCTGTGGCATTGGGCCGTCACCCAGGTGATGTTTCTGGTACCCTTTCATCTGGCAGGGATAAAGAACACCATCGCCGACTCACTCAGCAGGGAGCGGCGCTCGTGCCACGAGTGGGAACTGCGTCAGGATCAAGTGGATCGACTCTCCCAATGATGGGGCAAACCCCAGATCAACCTGTTCGCGACAGCGACAAACTCCAAGTGCCAGAGTTTCGCCAGCAGGTTTCCCCAGCCGAGGAGGTTGGGCGATGCTTTCTCGTTCCCCTGGGACGGCCTGTTCCTGTATGTGTTCCCTCCGTTGCCGTTGCTACTGCGACTCGTCAGCCAACTCAAGAGGTCCCGGTGCAGGATGATCCTCGTTGCACCGGCGTGGCCGAGACAGATCTGGTTCCCATACCTTCTGGACTTGTCAGCATCCCCACCAGTCAAGCTGTCGACGAATGCAGATCTTCTCTCCAGAGAAGGAGGCGCCACCCTGCATCACGACCCGGAGTCGCTGAACTTGCAAGCCTGGCTCCTGCACCACTAGAGTTTGGAGGGTACGATATCCCGGCGGACTGCAACGAGGTTCTTGCAAAGGCCAGGGCGTCCTCAACTCTCAAGTGCTACGGACACAAGTGGAAGAGGGTCTCTGTCTGGTGCCGTGCACAGAAGATTAACCCTCTACGGATTACGGCCCCTCAAGTGCTACCGTACCTATTGTCGCTGGCCAAGGCTAGACTAGCTCATGCCTCCATCAAGATACATCTGGCAGCGATTTCCTGATACACCAGAACTGCAGGACGGTCATCCCTGTGGTCTCATCGCCTGGTGAAGGAATTTATGAAAGGACTGTTCCGATCGTTCCCGCCGGTGAAGGCTCCAGCCCCGGCGTGGGAGCTCAACGTGGTGCTGACCAGGCTCATGGGGCCACCATTCGAGCCTCTGCATTCGGCACCGTTGAAGTTCCTGTCGTGGAAGACAGCGTTCCTTGTGGCCATCACCTCTGCACGACGGGTGGGAGAGATCCAGGCCCTATCCTGTAAGCCTTCATACTTGACTTTCCATGAGACGAGGGTGGTGCTGAGGACACACCCCTCCTTCATGCCCAAGGTGCCGTCGTACTTCCATCTCAACGAGCCCTTGGTGTTGCCAGTTTCCCATTGCCTTCGTCGCCGGCTGAGAGGACTTTGCACTCGCTGGATGTAGCTAGAGCGCTGAAGTTCTACGTGGACCGCACGAAGAGTTTTCGGAAGACATCACAGCTTTTTGTGAACTTTGGACCTGTCAACCAAGGGAAGGCCCTCTCGAAGGCTTCCATTTCCAGATGGCTCTCCGGCTGCATAATGCACTGTCACCGGTTGGCAAACCAACCGTTGCCCGGCCGTCCGAGAACCCATTCGACCAGAGCGATCACTGCTACCAGGGCGTTCTTGTCTGGTGTGCCCCTGCTGGACATCTGCAGGGCTGCTACGTGGAGGTCGACGCACACCTTCACGAAATTCTACTGCGTCGACAGGGATTCCAGGGAGGAGTCCAGAGTCGGCCAAGCAGTGCTGCGCAACCTGTTCGCCTGAAGGTGGGCCTGGTGAGGAGGTAAGAGTTGCTTAATGTTGAGTTATGTAATGCTTAATGGTGAGCCTTGCCACCTCCTGTGGTTGTGCATGTGTGTACTGCTATGTATTCTTATATTCATGAGCATGTGAATCCATGCCAGACCCCATGCTGGAGAAGGAACAAGTTACTTACCTGTAACTGTTGTTCTCCAGCATGGGTCTGGCATGGATTCACATGCGAACCCTCCCTCCTTCCCCTCTGCGGCTCTTCACTTGGTCATACTGCCACTTTACGTGCTACCAAATCTGAGGATGGCTGCCAGGGGAGGGGCTTAGGGAGAGGGCAGTCATTGGCTGGGGGCAGTATGACCCAGAGACCAGTGATTGGTTACTACTAAGAAAGACAGATCAGAAACAAAACTGATACTGATTTTTTCTTTACAGAGGATTCCCAGCCTGACGACGGGGAATATTCATGAGCATGTGAATCCATGCCAGACCCATGCTGGAGAACAACAGTTACAGGTAAGTAACTTGTTCCTTCTCCATTGTGCGAGGTGCACTAGGTAACCCATGTGCTTGCCAGTACAGGGCATGGCATGCCGTCCCCTTTTCAGGGCATATTCATTTTTTCAATTGCAACACACGCCATCTCCCAGGGAGTGCTGTGGAACCCCCATCCCACCCCACCGATAAACCATTGGGGAGTTGGCCTTTTTTACTGCGATAATGCATTTAAGAGCACCATTTACTCCTTTTGTTTAATGTACTGTTCAGAGTTGCAGGTCCTTTGCTGGCCATCTCTGCTTTTCAAGGTTGGGGGAAGGACCTTTGCCTTTATGCATTTTCACAGCCTTCCTTCAGGAAACCCAGGAAAGATGACCAGTGTGTGTCAGTTGACTAGAGACGGGAAGGGACGGTCTAGGCCCAATTGACATTACTACAGATGTATGGCTGTTGCTTGACAGATCTTGGGAAGCTGGCTGTCCACTATTGGCTGAGTTAAGCGCAAGCATGATTTCTGGACCATTGCAGTACACCCACGTGACTGGCGATGTGACTGGCCTTTATTCTTCCGGCTTCAGGACTCGGTCGGCTCCTCTTCCGCTGATGCTCCTGTCCAGCAGAGCGTAAGGGCTGCTGCCCGAGGTGCCTCCCATATCACTGTGGCTTCTGCCGCTCTTGTTTCTTCCTGCACCCTTTACATCACTCTGCTGAGCCGCCATTGGGCCACCGCAGCACAACCATGTGATGGATCACATGCCATCACTTCTCCCTTTGTCTTTAGCTATTTCTTGGCATCCCTGACAAAAGTTTGAAGGACACTAACATTTTCTGTTTGCCCGTGTTTCCATTGGCTGTGTCTTTCATTTTATATTGCCTACGTCTCTCCTAATTGCCCCTTTTCTTCATCACAGGCCTTTGCCATGGGTGCTCCATCAATTATCTATGGGCCCTATTTCATAGATCTTCTCTGTTCTATTCTCTTCCACATGTTCAATTGCAGTATTTTGCTTTTCCAGAAATTCATCCATCTTCCCCTCCACTCGCTCTCAATACTAATGCAATCTTATTTACACTACCATTTCTTGCTGTCCTCCATCCATTATTTCCATTGGCCTCTGGAGCACCCGTTCCATCTGTAACAAATCCCACTGTACTTTGAAACTCTTCTTTAGACTTTACCTGCAATGTCTCAGTCTCATTGAGACCTGGATTTCTCCTTCCAAAGGCTTTCACTGCCACCCCTTCCTCAACTTCACTTACCTTTTCCCATACCTCTCGCCTTCATGGAAAATACAGAGATGTTGGTATCCTGTATCACTCATCCTGGACCCCTTACCCTCTTATTTCTGATCTCCCCTGCTTTTCCTCATTTGAATATCACTTATGTTCTTTTTCTAAGCCCTTTCCTCGCTGTTTATAGACCATTTGCCACTATCTCTAGTTTCTACTATGTCTCACTCATCTTTCTTCTCTCCTCCCTCCCTTCCTCCTCTATTTCTTTCTCAGCGACTGTAAACTTGTTTTCTACCAACCACACATCTGCCCCTTTTTCATCCCTTCTCGATTCATTTCATCTTAACCACATCCCTTCTTCTCCTCCCATGTCTCTGGCCCCTTTCTTGACCTTATTTTCTCCTCTTGCTCACATAAGATATCTGGGCGTGCTTTCCCTATCCAGCCTTCTAATCGTTTCCATCTTTTATTCTCCACACTTCCCCCACCTCTGGCCCTTCCTCCTCCCTATTCTACCGGCAGAATCTGTGCTCCTTTGAATCCTCCTCCTTTCTCGCCTCTCTCTCTCTTCCACTTTACCACCTATTGAGTCGATCCCTTCCTACCATGGTACCTCTTCTCTACATGATTGCCTTCTTCTTATTTTTGCTCACATTCTCCCAGCCATTTTTAACCTTTCGGAAACCCTCCACAACCCTGTTTATACCCTCCCTCCTTTCCCTCAGCCCCTCCCTTTTAAAGGATGAACACTGATGGAAGAAAACACATGACTCTTCTGATGCTGTAAACCTCTCTGCTCTTCAATCCTTTTATGACTTGTTACTTCTTTGTGCTTAAAGGATTTTTTTCTCTGGTTTTACTGCCCCCCTTTCTCGTCACCGCTGCTTGTTCCAGCTTCTCACCAAAATGCTTTCTCCCTCCCCCACAGACCTCTCATCTCCACTTTCTTTCAATGACTTTGCTAACTTACTTCACTTCTAATGCCTCTTCTTTGTGGTCTTCTTTTACTAATTTCTCGAACACCCCTCCCTTGACCACCTCTCTGTTCCCCCCTGTCCTTTTCATTTTTTCTCCCTCTTTCTGACTTTGACACTGCCTCCTTTTTTCATGTACCTCCTAAGGCCCGTCCCCTTTATCCTATTCCCCAATCCTTTATCCCATCTTCCTCCATTCCTTTTTTAAAACATATTATCCCCATTGTGAAATGTTTTTCTTGTAATCCATCACCCACTTTGAAATTTCACACCATCTCTCTTCTCCATTTCCTTTCTAAACATCTTGATATGGTTGTCCACTCCCAAGTTTCCTCATTCCTTAACTTCCATTCCTTACTTCCTTCTGTTCCCCTGCTCATTTTACTGACACTGCTCTGCTGCATGTCTCAAACTCTTCTATCTGCACATCACAATCTATCCTTATTCATCTAGATTTTTCTACTGCATTCGATACGGTTGATTACTCCACTTTATTTTCTTCCCTTATCTCGCTGGATTTCTCTGGTGACTTATTTCAGTGGTTTCCGTCTTATCTTTCTCCATTGTTCTTACTCAGTCTCTTAGACTGACAGTACTTCATCTCCCCAGGTTCTTTCATCCACGGTGTCCCATCAAGGCTCAGCACTCTTATCACGTACTCTTCTCCATCTTCACTACTCCTCTCTAAATACTTATTGACTCTGTTAGCCTCGCCTCACACTTTTACGCGAATCGAATTTTTTCTCCCTTCCCAGACTCTCTCCATTCTGCCTTCTTACTGTGTCTCGCAGATATCCAATTGTGGATGTCCTCTGATTTCTTACACTTAAATCACTCTAAAACGGAACTTCTGTTTTTCTGTGCCTCTTCACCTTGTTATGTTAGGCGTACTTATTAAGCACACGTTCACCAAAGTCATCTTGGCGCTGGAGAAGAGAGAGGAACAGTGTGCACACTGCAACAGTGGTAAAACAAAGAGCCTTTCAGAAGGCAAGGTGGTTTTTCAAATTTTTTAGATGAAGCGTCAGACCATTCGAAAGTGGGGGTGCTGCAAAAGAGAAGGCCCACCCACCACAACGTGAACGGCAGGAACAACAAGTAGGCCAGTTGAAGCCGATCGCAGAGACCGCTGTCAGGGCTGTCAGGGTTGATTAAGGCTTCCCTCTCTTCCTCCTCACCTGAATAGTCAGTAGAGTTATCCTGTAGCTCTGACTTCCTTCCTGGACGTCTTCGGGTCTGTTCTTTGCCGTTCTTCTTGGCTTGCTTCTTTTGGCGTAAGTAGGGGCGATCTCCCTGGGATGCCACACTGTCGGGTGATTGGAGACCCGAACAGCGGGGACTCCCGGGAGCCGGCTCCTGAGCAGGGAAAAAGCCCAAAAGGCAGAAAAAGCCCTGCGATGGATGTTCTGGTAAGATGGTCTGTGATAGCGGTGTGGGCTGAATACGATACTCCTAGGCGGAGTAGTTCCGACAATTCAGTGGTAGGTACAGTGGAAGCCTCCCAGTAGAATGGAGGTTCGCCGGAGTCAGCAAAATAAGGAGCACAAACACAGAGGATGTCAGCAAGGGGCTCCCAAGTAAGAACAGAGGCGCGGAAGGGCTCCAGTGGTAAAGAGACTAAGGCGCCTATGAGGAAGAGGGAGAAAGCAGGGAACGTGAGAAGGTCAGGCAGGGCAGCCAAGCGAGGAGAGCAAAAGAGAGAGAGCCGAGCTTAGAGACCGGTAAGTGAAATACTGGAAGGCAAGCAACACAGCAACAAAACAGGGAAGAACGAACACAGGATCCAAACTGAGGAAACGCGGACAGGGAATACACAGCGTTACCTTCTAGCCGGGAGAGCAGTGAAGGTGCAACGCGAGGAACACTGCACTGGACTGGCACTAAAGGACGTCGGTGGCCATCTTGGAAAAACACTAGAACGGTGATTCGAGACGGCCTTCGAACGTAGTGGAACCTGTCAATGGCGTCTCCACAAATCAAAGAAGCGCCGCCCGACAGAAGTCATGACCCTATGTCCCCTTCTACTTGGGGGGCGTCCTGGTTTGCCCGGATACAATCTGTGAAACTTCCTAATGAGTCGAGGGGCATGAATGTGACTAACAGGCTCCCATGTACATTCTTCGATGGGGATAACCTTTCCAATGAACCAAGTATTGTAGAATTCCATGATGGTAACGGGAATCTACAAGATGTGACACCTCATATTCTGTTGGTTCAGACGGAAAGTCACTAGACAGCCTTTTAGATCTTCTCTTATAGGGATCCGGTAGATAAGGTTTCAAAAGAGAGGAGTGGAACACGGGATGTACATGTTTAAGAGAGGATGGTAACTGGAGACGAAATGCAACAGGGTTCACTTTCTTAGTGATCCGAAAGGGTCCGATATATCTTGGTGCGAATTTCCCAATGTGTGTCCAGCGGGTTAAGAATTTCGTGGCTAACCAAACCTTATTACCTTCCGTCCAAGAGGGTGCTGCTTTCCTCTTCTTGTCGGCCCATGCCTTATAGGAATGTCGGCTAGCGTTCAAGGTCTCATTGGCTAACACATGGGTGTCTTTAAGTTCTTTCAGGAGATGTTCAATTGCGGGCAATTTCGACGGACGAATCTCTGCCAACGGCAAATGTTTCGGATGGTAGCCAAATGTGCAAAAAAAGTAGACATATTGATGGCTGTGTGTCTGGTGTTATTGTAAGTGAACTCAGCCATAGGGAGAAAAGCGTTCCAGTCATCTTGCTTTTTGCTACAGAAACATCGGATATATTGCTCTAGTGTGTGATTGAGCCTTTCCGTCTGTCCGTTGCTTTGTGGGTGAAACCCAGACGAAAGGGCTCGTTGAATCCCTAATTGTTTGCAAAGAGAACCCCAAAACTGGGAAGTGAATTGAGGGCCTCAATCGGACACTACGGTTTCTGGAAGGCCATGAAGTCACACTCTTTCTTTCAGGAATATCTTGGCCATCTCGGGAGCCATAGGTAATCCCCTCAAAGGCGTGAAGTGAGCCAATTTGCTTACAGAATCCACAGTTACCATGATAACCATGTTCCCTTCAGAGTTAGGCAGTTCCACAATAAAGTCTGTAGAGACGTTGGTCCATGGTTGTTTGGGAGCTGGTTCCTTCTGCAGTAAGCCTATGGGCTTGGAGGAATGGTACTTATTGGCTGCGCAGATGGAACAGGTAGTTACATAAGAATGCACATCTCGATTCCAACCTGGCCACCAGAACATTCTGGACAAAAGGTCTTTAGTGGCTCGTATGCCCTTATGTCCGGCCATGGGTGAATCATGACACCATGAAAGGGCCAGTCTTTGGTGTTTTTTTGTCGGGTAGGAACAAAGCTCGACTCTTAAAGAAGATCCCCTCTCTTTCTTCTAATTCAGCTCCTAAATCTGTCCTAATCGGTGAGCTGTGTTGTTTGATCCAGACTTCGCGTAGGAAAGTATTGGCCACAGTCCGGATCTCTTTACCCGCTAACAATAAATCATGGCAAAAAGTCTGCTTCACCGTCCGAACCATGATTGCGTGACAGGGCATCGGCTAAGATATTATGTTTGCCAGGTAGGTAGGTAACCTCAAAATCAAACTGAGAAAAAAAATACGCCCCACGGGTGTGTCTAGCATTGCGACATGCCATCTGTTGGAGGATGCAAAGATTACTGTGGTCGGTGCGTACAGTAAACCTATGCATAGCTCCCTGAAGGAGATGACGCCATTTTTTACAGGCATGTTTGATAGCCAACAGTTCCCTTTCGATGACGGAATAATTCCTTTCACTAGGGGACAAGGTTTTTGAATAATACGCCACAGGATGTTCAAGACCATCTATAACCTTTCTGCAGGAGGGCTGCACCAATAGCTCCTCCTGAGGCATCCGTCTCTACTATGAAGGGAAAGGTTTGATCAGGCTGCACAAGGATGGGAGTCGAGGTGAATGCCTCTTTCAGAGCTTGGAATGCAGAATCCGCTTCTTGTGTCCAAGAGAAGGTAACACCTTTCTTCAATAGCGAAGTGATAGGAAGGACCATATTGGAGAACCCCGGAATAAATTGGCAGTAGAAATTTGCCAGTCCAAGGAAGCGTTGTACTTCTTTGACGTTTCCAGAAGTAGGCCAGTGGGTGACTGCTTGTATCCTACAGGGATCCATGCGGATACCTTCTTGGGAAAGGATAAACCCTAAATAGGATACCGAAGGTGCTTCGAAAACACATTTTTCAGGCTTTACCAAAAGCTTGTTTTCCAGCAGGCGTTCCAGCACCAGCTGAACATGTCTTCTGTGTTCAGGAAGAGACGAAGAGTAAATCAAGATGTCATCTAAATACACCACCACTGTAGATAATAGAAGGTCAGCAAACAACTTATCCATAAAGCCTTGGAAAATAGCGGGTGCATTAACTAAGCCAAAGGGCATAACTCGGTATTCGAAATGCCCTAGCGGGGTTCTAAACGCTGTCTTCCATTCATCCCCCTGTCTTATACGGAGCAGGTGGTACGCACCCCTGAGATCCAATTTCGTGAAGATAGATGCACCTTGTACAGCCTCCAGTATCTCTTTGATTAGAGGCATAGGATAACGGTCTTTAATAGTAAGGCGATTTAATCCTCGGTAATCGATACAAGGACGGAGTTCAGATGATCCCTTCTTTGGTATGAAGAATAGCGATGCTCCAGCAGGTGATATGGATTCTGGAATGAGTCCATTTTGTAGATTACAATCCAGGTAGTCCTTGAGAGCTTTACGCTCTGGTAACGATAGAGGAAACATCCTTCCAAAAGGGATAGACGCATTAGGTTGGATCTCAATGGCGCAGTCTTCTCTTCTGTGAGGAGGAAGGGAATGTGGCTGCTTGTCCATGAAGACTTCCAAATAGTCTTGATAGTGTTCTGGTACCATATGAAGTGATGCTGTCAACACAGTATCTCTCTTGTTCAGTGAGCCAAGGGGGTGACCAATGTTCAGACATTCATTGAGACAGAGAGACGACCGAAACTGAATGGTATTGTTCGACCAGTCAATCATTGGGTTGTGTCTGCGCAGCCAAGGGATCCCGAGAATCACAGGAAAATGTGCTGCCTTAATGATGTCAAACACCATTTCTTCCTGGTGCTGAAACAATTGGACTTGAAGAGGCAGAGTCTCTTGGGTAATGGGTCCTGAGGACAGAGGTTGGCCATCCACCCCTTCCACAGGCAAGGGCAGATTCTTTGGTAGAATAGGCACATTGTTCTCTTGGGCCCAGGATACATCGATGAAGTTCCCTGCTGCACCACAGTCCAGCATGGCTAACGCTTCCCAGACGGTAGAGGAATCCCGGCACAGCTTAACCTGAAACACCATCAAACGATTGTCTTCCCTGGGTAGAGGAGTGAAAGTGTTGGTACAGGGATTTTTCCCAACTCCCCCGGACCTACCCCTAATTAGGTTCGGGGAGATTCATTTCCCTGGTGGCGGGGAGGAACCTCTGGGCAGTTACGGAGTAGGTGTTTGCTAGAACCACAGTACCTGCAGAGACCCAGCTCCCTTCTTCTCTTCTTTTCTTCGGCTGTTAAAGGTCCTCTTGTGGTACCGATTTGCATAGGTTCCTCCCCAGCAGATGAAGCCGAATGTTCCCTAGAAGAATTTGGGGAGATAGGTAAGGCAGAGGGTCGAGGACGCCTTCTTTCTTGTCTTCTTTTTCCCAGCCTAAATTCAATCTGTAGTGCGAGAGAAACAAGTTCCTGAAACGTCTGAGGTCGTGCAATGCGTGCCAATTCGTCTTTTATGTCCTCATGCAAGCCGCGACGAAACAAAGTCTGTTGGGCAGAATCTGGCCATCCGGCGTTTCTGGCAAGCTGCATAAAGGATGTAACATAAGTTTGTACATCATGGGGGCCCTGTGTAATGTCGAGGATTGCTTCATATGAGGCATACTGTACCTCAGGTCGGTCAAAGCGGGTCTTTAGGAGTTGTACGAACTGATCATAATCAGTAGTAACTGGATCAGACTGCAGGACTAGAGGTGAAGCCCATGCCAAGGCGTTCCCTGTTAAATTAGAAACTAAGAAACCCACCTTGGCGTTGGTGGTCTCATAAGTGCGAGGGCGGAAAGTGACATATAACTGGCAAGCATCCAAAAATTCTTTCAATGTCTTCGGATTTCCATCATATTTCCCGCAAGGTAAGGGTAGAGGAGGTAGGTCTCCACGGGCCTCATCGCGAGCTGCTACCTCTTGTCGCAGGGACTGATTCTCGGATCGAAGTGATTGCACCTCTACAGTAAGCCCCTGAATGGCAGCCACCAATTCTTGATACTGTTCGAGAGAAGCCATTGGGGTATTCGGGCGTTGCACTCTGTCAGGGCTGTCAGGGTTGATTAAGGCTTCCCTCCCTTCCTCCTCACCTGAATAGTCAGTAGAGTTATCCTGTAGCTCCGACTTCCTTCCTGGACATCTTCGGATCTGTTCTTTGCCGTTCTTCTTGGCTTCCTTCTTTTGGCGTAAGTAGGGGCAAGCTCCCTGGGATGCCACACTGTCGGGTGATTGGAGACCCGAACAGCGGGGACTCCCGGGAGCCGGCTCCTGAGAAGGGAAAAAGCCCAAAAGGCAGAAAAACCCTGCGATGGATGTTCTGGCAAGATGGTCTGTGATAGCGATGTGGGCTGAATACGATACTCCTAGGCGGAGTAGTTCCGAAAATTCAGTGGTAGGTACAGTGGAAGCCTTCCAGTAGAATGGAGGTTTGCCAGAGTCAGCAAAATAAGGAGCACAAACACAGAGGATGTCAGCAAGGGGCTCCCAAGTAAGAACAGGGGCGCGGAAGGGCTCCAGTGGTAAAGAGACTAAGGCGCCTATGAGGAAGAGAGAGAAAGCAGGGAACGTGAGAAGGCTAGGCAGGGCAGCCAAGCGAGGAGAGCAAAAGAGAGAGAGCCGAACGTAGAGACCGGTAAGAGAAATACCGGAAGGCAAGCAACACAGCAAGAAAACAGGGAAGAACTAACACAGGATCCAAACGGAGGAAACACGGACAGGGAATACACAGCGTTACCTTCGAGCCGGGAGAGCAGTGAAGGTGTAATGCGAGGAACACTGCACTGAGCTGGCACTAAAGGACGTCGGCGGCCATCTTGGGAAAACACTAGAACGGTGATTCCAGACGGCCGTCAAACGTAGTGGAACCTGTCAATGGCGTCTCCACAAATCAAAGAAGCGCCGCCCGACAAGTCATGACAACCGCGATGGAACATAGTGTAGGAATTTAGCAACACAGATATTCCGGCCCTTGGGACTGGAGGGCACATTGAACCAAGCACAACGTTTTAAAAACCATGCGCTGGGCAACCAGCAACCAATGAGGGGTCCGCAACACCTGGAAGATGTGGGTACCATAAGGGGAGCCGGTGGCAACCCGAGCAGCCATATTCTGTAACCGTTGCAGCAGCTGAATGAGTCTCTTAGGTTGGGATAAATAAAGGGAATTACAGTAGTCTAAACGACTAAGCACAAGAGTGGCCACAACAGGCGAATGAAGATGAGTGGGAACAAAAGGGAGAACCTTCTTAAGAATACGCAGGTGAAAATGTCCTGCTTTGCATACATCAGCAACCTGGGGCTCCATGGAGAGAGTGGCCGAGATTATTACCCCCAAATTCCTAACCTTATCAGCGGGGATCTGAAGGGAATCCAAAGAAGAAGGCCAGAAGGAAGACACCCAAAGTGAAGGATCGGGGGGGGGGGGTATCCCACCACCAACATCTCAGTCTTATCCCCATTCAACTTCAGCCAATTGCAGTTCATCCAATCTCCGACGGCTGTCAGACATCTTCTCAGGCACGACGATGTACTCCGGAGACCCCCGGCCGGCCCATAGAGCCGAGGTTTGCTCAGAAGTACTTTAAGATGCGATAGCTTCGAGATGGATGGGGGTGCATATTTATTACTCCAACACCAATCAATCAGGACAACTCAATGGTTTGGCAAAGGGAGTCAGTTTAATGACAAGTGCAAAAAACGGGGAGTCATGGAAATCAGCAGTGATGTGATAGTCTGTCTCACTTCAACTCCAACGAACTTCATACAAACAGTGACATTTATACTCTAAACTCGTCATAATTAATGTGTAACACTCAAAAGTTAACATGCAATTCTATTGGTTAGGAAAAGGTAACTTTAATATAGGTACTATATCTGTATATGGTAACGGAGTGAAGGGATTGGGTAAACACTGTCAGGTGGGCGTCTAAGCCCTTCCTTCAAATATGACTACTGTAGACGTCACTAAAAGTACGACATCCCATTGGTTCTACTAACTATAGGACCCAAGATTATTTGGTGCATTGTGATTGGGTTGGCATCAACCCCATGCATACATTTCCACTTTGTTAGCAGCACGCAGAACGGTCAGCCAGGTGCTAGGTGCCCCCTAGTTAACCGGCCTTCCTCCAATTAAGGTTACAATTAATCATTGCTTCAGCAACTATGTGTCAATTATTTTACTGTGGTTGGCCTCGAAACTGCATCTTCTGTCTGGAAAATGTCTCATATCTCTGTCTGGGCGGATGCCAAGCGTAGGTGTGAACCCGTGCTCCTTCTCGCTCGGCTGGTCACGTGTTACCCACACCGTGAATTTGTCTAGTTTCTCTCAATTTGTGCATTTAATTCTTATTCGGCTTGCCACCTGCCTACGCCTCCTTTTCTTGACCTTTCAAAGACCAGATATTCTGTTCTTAAGTTTCAATTATATGTAGCTACTGTTCATTCCTTCTATTGGTCTGACCTTGGCTCTCCTGGCATGAGTTGCATCTGCCGAGTTTCGTTTCAGCCGTCTCTTCTCGTTTGCTGGAATATGTATCTTGTCTTACTTGGCCTCTAGTAACCTGAGTTGGTTCTGCTTTTCGTGCAAAGTGGACTTTCACTTGTAATACTGTGCTTCGTTTTGAGGTAGATTATGTATAATGGCACTTGCTGTGCTATTCTTCTACTTAGCATAGCAAGCTGTATTGTTTTCTTAGCTTTTTTGCGGTTACAAGCATATGTACAGGCGTTAGCTGGTTGAATATCTTCATCCTGCTTACAGCTTAAGCTTCTTTGTGTTTCAACATTGTTCTCTTCTTCTAGGTTCATGATAACCTTATTCATGGCGTTTCGCCTCTTTGTGTCATCCTTGGGTCGTCATTCCTTCTATCTGCGAGTCCGTCCGAGTCCTTGTGACATCACCATTCGTCTTCCATTAAGGCCTTTTTGGTTTCTTCCGCGACGGTACTTAGACAATCTTCATTTCGTCTCATTTGCTGGTAGGGTTTTCTCAATGGATACCTTACTGCCCATGGTTTTCTGGGTATTGGTACTTCAATAGGTGTTGCTCTTCTAATAGGTACTGGGCAGAGCCCTACTGCGGCTCTCTGTTGGTTTATTTACTCATCATACTTCACATATTTTGGTGTGAACGTTCCCGGTACTTCAAAATGGGCAGACTTTATTTGGGACCTCCTCTACAACGACATGTCAGCCTGATCGATATCCAGTCGGATCAGGAGTAACATCTGACGCTGAAGGAGCGGATGAGACACACAAGAGGCCAGATGTAGATATTGAAAAGAATGGAGGACAGGGCGAAACCTTGAGGGACACCACAAACAAGAGAGAAAATAGAGGAGAGGAAGTGAAGTGTCTTGAGTTCTGTCGGCCAGGAAGGAGGCAAACAAGGCGTGAACCTGGCCTGAGAATCCGACTTGGCCAGGCGGTCGAGCAGGATGGGGTGATCGACAGTGTCGAATGCCGCTGACAGAACTAATAGAATCAGGGCAACCACCCCACCTGTGTCAACCAGCCTGGCCATATTGTCCAGAACCGAGACCAGGACACTCTCTGTCCCTCGACCTGGCCTGAACCCAGATTGGGCAGGATCAAAATGCACAGTAGACTCCATAAAAGATGACAGCAGAGGAGAAACCACGGACTCAAGGAGTTTCATGAGAAACGGCAGAAGTGAAATAGGCCGGTAGTTAGAGGACACTGAAGGATCAAGTTAGGGTTTTTTAAGCAATGGGATGACTGTGGCGGCTTTAATTTCGGAGGGGATAAAACAAGTTTGTCAGGAATTAGTCACTGCTGTAGTAATCTCAGGCAGCAATTAGGAGGAGTTATCTTTCATGATGGCATCAGAGGGAGACCCCGACTTTAAGCGAGAGATGACAGATTAGACATCTGATTGGGTAAATTGAGGATATACAGACCATCCCTCAGAACGTGATTGGTCTATATAGGTAGGGAGTCTGCTGTAGTAATCTCAGGCAGGAATTAGGAGGAGATATCTTTCATGATGGCATCAGAGGGAGACCCCGACTTTAAGCGAGGGATAACAGATTAGACATGTGATTGGGTAAATTGAGGAAATACAGACCATCCCTCAGAACGCGATTGGTCTATATAGGTAGGGAGTCCAGATGTAGTATTAGGGTTAGCTGGGAGACAAGGAACCACAGTAGCAGTTTGCATTAGAGTCTTGGCAATATTGGTACGAATCATATTGATCTTTGCAATGAATGAACCGGCCAAATCATTGCAGAGATCCTGGGTGGGTGGGATTGAAGGGGAGAGTGTGGCAGTGGACGAGAGGGATCTCACCACAGCAAAAAGTGATTTATGTTGACACATGGAAGTCTCGATTTTATGAGCAAAAAAAGCTTTCTTTGCTGCCAAAATGGCTGCAAAATAAGCCGTTCCACATGATTTGTAGCACACTTTAAGGCTAGGATCATCCAACCGCCGCCATTTGCATTCTGCTTCTCTCATGGTCAGGCGCAATGATCTAAGGTTATCTGTAAACCAAGGCTGTGAGGGAAGCCTTTGAGGCTGAACAAGCTGAAGGGGGCAACCAAATCGGCTGCAGTGCGCATTGCATAGGTAAGCGCTGATAATGTGGGTTCTAATGTCTCACCCTCATTCCTTTTAATAACAGATACCAAATCTGGCAAGTTAACTGAGCGCCAGCTCTGCTGCAACTTATTCATTGGGGCAGTCCTTTGATAGCTACAGGCCCTGTTAAGTGTAAAAGAGACCAGGTAATGATCACACCAGAGGACTGGTTCCACCAGGAACGAGGTCAAAAGGCCTTCATTAGCAAACACAAGGTCCAAGGTATTCCCCAACGTAAACGTGGGTTCTAAGACAGATTGGACAAGACCCAAGTCAGCCAAACTGTCGAAGGAGTTGAGCGCTAGTGTACAAGGTTTATTGAATTTTAAATTTAAATCTCCTAATACCACACAATTGGAAAGTTGTGAGTGAAGATCAGCAATAGTGTCGAGAAGAGGTTCGAGAGCACCAGTGTAGGAGCCTGGAGGGCGATAGAGAAGTAAAAAGTCGCATACGCATGAAGAGGAAGGACACAGCGCATCAGAAGAGATTACATAGGCAGACTGGCAGGTCAGTCAAGTCTAGAGACTTTTAAATAGTCTCTAAAGATGACCGCTAGTCCACCGCCCTTCTGTGGAGGGGGGCGATCTACATGAATAGTAGAAAAGCCCTCTGGTATGGCTTGATTCAAAGCAGGAGTAGAGGGCTTGTGCAGCAAGGTTTCCGTGGCAAAGAAAAACATAGAACATGTTATATATCATCTGCATGAGCAGGCAGAGAGCGAGTATTTAGAAGGAGTAATCTAAGATTACCTTAAATTGGTAACTGAGACGTGTGTAAGTGGTCATTAGTGGTAGAGCAAGAGCCTGAGTTAGTGGGGAGAGCCCATCCAGCTGGGAAGCAAGTGCCAAGAGGGGCCAGATCAAGAAGATCAGCCCGGTAGAGCTTTGTATGCCCTTTCAGCACACTCGTAGCACGGTCTGGCGAGGGCCTTTGCACATATATCCCTTCTCCTACTTCTCTCCATCCTGGTCTTTTTTTTCCCCCTACCCTCTTCCCTTTTTCATCCTCTGCATGGAATCTTGGAGTCTCTATCTTTTTCTTGACACATTTCCACTACAGCCCATATCGGTCATTACCACTGTTACAATATTCGCTGCATTCATCCCTTTCTGTCTTTTTATGCTACTAAACTTCTATTACCTCTTCTATCTTCTCTCGTCTAGACTACTGTTCTGCAATACTATTTGGACTTCATTCTTCCCATCTTGCCCACCCCTTCATTCTGCTATTTAATTCTGCTATTCGTATTCTGTTCTCCCTACCCCCTGCTCCTCTTTTTTCGCCCCTCTCTTTGTCCTATATCTTTTCTTCCATTCGACTCGCCTTCACTTCCACAACGTTTTTAACTGTATCCATGGTCTTGCCCATCCCTATCTATTGGCTCTTGTTTCTCTTTATATCCCTACCTGATCACTCTGTTCCCAACATCTTCCTCTCTGCTAGGACCGTAAACCTCCTTGTGCTGCCTCTCGCTTTCGGTTCTTCTCCATTTGTGCACAGAACACTGGAATTCTTTACATTTTACTTGTTATCTCCTTCACTCCACATGTTCAATAACTCACCTTTTAGCTTTCCTTCTCTCTTTTTTATGACCTATATTCTTCCTCCTTCCTGTTGCTAACATTGTATTACTATCAGTTCATATTGGTTCTAATGATATTTCTGAACTTCTGAGCATGGCTTTGGAAAAAGCACTTCATAAATATGAGTAAAATACAAATACCAATAATGAGGGGAGCTTGACCCAGGAATCAACTGAAACCTGAACAGATCCAAAGTTGAAGACAACCGAAGGACATTGGAGGACTGCTGCAGGAACCAGCATTGACTCGGCCAACACCACCACATTTTGTACCTTGACCTTCTACTTGACAGGGGAGCCCTTTGCAAGGAGCTTCTCTTTTTTTGATTGGTGTGCATGACCAGTCAGCTGTCTTGCTCAAGCTGCATCACCCCCTCCAGGCTTAAATTCCCTTCTCATGTGGGGGTGTTTCTCACTTTGTGTGGTGTACCCAGAGGCTGAGATCACATATCTCCTAAACTGCCCCTTTACCCATTAGATGTACAGTAGGTACTAAGGCCTGCTGACCTAGGCCGGTGGTGGCTGGGTAAGTACTTCTTGGAAAAATCCCTTGACCCCAAGATGTGTTGAATGCTTCCTAAATTGTTCAATAAGAGCAAAACGGGGTTCTTTTGCGACCAAAACACTTAGCTCACATATAAGAGTTATGCTCTTCAAATATCCAATTGCAGAATTCATATTTCTATGATGTGTCACCAGTGTTATATTCATGATGTCTGAATATGAGGTGCCATCTTTGTTTTTTTTTTATTTGCATTTTAAGAATATTACAACAAAACCCCAACTCCTCCCCACCCCCAGCTGGATATCCCCCCTTTGAACCCTTACATGGTACAAATTGCGCAATACACAAAATCAACAAATATCGAGAACACGCAGCTGATGGAGGACAATGCTGTAGATTAAAGTCAGATTCTAAAAATTCAAGCACCTCTGCCCAGTCATAAGGAAATTTTGTCTGTTCACCTTGAATCGCATAAGTAGTCCATTCCAGTGCTACAAAGTTCTAGATCATAGGAAACCATTCAGTAACCATCGGAGGATCCTTGGACTTCCACTTTAGAGCTATTCCCAATAAAGCGGCCAATTGTAACACCACAAATGTTGTACATTTTTGCTTTGAGTTACAACCCATAGTGGATTCAAAGATCAACAATAGGTTCAACTTCCTGGAGCTGGGTTTCAATACACCGAACAATTATTGCATACATTTATCAATCACTGCTCAATAGACCACCAACACTGGACAATGCCATGAAACGTGTCCCCAGTCCACCTTCGCCGCACATTGTCTCCAGCATTGTTCCAACAGGGTGAATTTCATGTTATGCAAACGGGTGGATGTATAGTGCCAATGAGTTAACAATTTATACAAAAATTCTCGTAGTTGAATACAACAGGTATATTTAGGTATATAATTCCATAGCCCTTCCCATTCCTTGTGTGTAATTTATACCCCCAATATCAGCTGACGTCTAGACTTATAATGCAATGGGAGGGCAGGAGACGACCCGTTCACAATTTTATACATATTCGATATTAAAGCCTTATTACCTGGATTAGTAGTGAAGAACTTTTCAAAGGTTTTGAGGTCCCTACCGATAAACAAGTCACACATTTTCCTGCATCCTGCTTGCTTCCATTTGTGAAATGCCTGAGGATCACAGCCCAGAAAAAATTTGGGATTAGAAAATATCAGAATAAACCGTGATGGGTATGTCGTGAGACTGTACCGTCTAGCCTCCCAATCCCCTATCTCTTCAACTAAATGCGTAATCTTACTCCTATGAAATGGGGGGAGGGGGCAGTCTCCCCAATGCCTGTTCCATCTGCAGCCACCATTTCTCTTCATCTGAGTCCCACCAATCTTTAATTATCCAGAGTTGTGCTGCCCCGTAGAATTTATAAAAACCAGGAAGACCCAATCCTTGTTGTTCGGTGGAAGCAGTCAAGACTTCGCATGCCACCCCAGGAGGTTTATTATTCCAAATATAATAGGAGATCCTTTCATGTAGCGTTTTAAAAAATGCTGCATGGAGTCGGTTTGGGAGTACCTGGAAAAAGTATAATATTTTAGGAAGAATAGTAATTTTTATGACATTCATCCGTCCGAGCCAGGAGATCGATAGAGGGCGCCATTTTCCGAGTTGGTTCGTGATCACTTTCAATAAAGGGGGAAAATTAGCTTCATATAAACCATCTAAATCCAGAGTTATTGCTACTCCCGAAAGCTTCATTTGACCCTTTGCCCAGCCGAATTTAGTTTGAGTGTGTAAAGAGGATACAGTGTTAGGGGGCAAAGATAAATTTAATATTTCTTATTTGGCGAAATTAATTTTTAAACCTGCTAACAAGCCATACTGCTCCAGTTTACGTTCTATTCCGAGTAATGATATAGCCGGTTCCGAAACTGCTAACAACATATCATCAGCGTAAGCCATGATTTCATGTTCTATCTCCCCAAATTGTATACGTGAATTTCTTGCGTTTGTCAGATTCTTGCTAAAAAAGGCTCCAATCCTGTGGTGTACAACAGTGATGACATGGGGCAACAGTGTTTTGTTCCACGCTGAAGGAAAATTGGGGGAGAAAGTTGTCCATTAATCAGTAAACGTGCCATTGGGAGATTATAATTTACTTTAATTCTTGCTATAAACTGAGGGCCAAAACCCATATTGGTCATGACCTGGAAAAGGAACGACCACTCAGTGCATTCAAAAGCCTTTTGGGCATCCAATGATAAGAGGATCGTAGGGGTAGGTTTATTTGCCACTTTTTCCAGCACATGACATAATCGCTGCATGTTATCATGTGTCTGTCTGTTTTTTTGATTTTTTTTTTATAAAACCAGACTGATCCGGTTGTATAATAGATGGAAGCAAACCTTCTATCCTATTTGCAATTATTTTTGAATATATCTTGGCATCAAGGTTAATTAAGGCTATAGGCCGATATGATCCGCATCTACCAGATTCCTTAACCAGTTTTGGAAATAATATTTTCTTCACTTTCTCCATAGAGGAGGAGATGCAAACTGAGCTTGTGAATGAGTTATAAAGATGCGCTAACCTTGCAGCTAAAACTTTCCAGAACGTCTTATAAAATGTAGCAGAGAACCCATCGGGTCCGGGTTTTTTTTTAGGGGGGAGCGATTTTTATGCCATTTATTACTTCTGCAATAGTAATTTCTTTTTCCATAATGCCCCGATCTTTCCGCGAGATCCGGGGAAGATTAACTGTCTGCAATTATAATATCTGGGATTGTTCGTCTGAATCCTCAGTGTTACATAAGCGCGAATAAAATAAGTGAAACAATATAATTTGAGGAGTTTCAGTAGCGCTATCCCCGTCTGGTGATTTTGTCAATAGGATGATTTGTGAAGCGATCTTCTTGCATAATTGTCTCGCTGAAAGACTATCTGCCTTATTGGCCTTAACATAGTAAGACTGGCGCAGGTACAGCCGAGATTTCCCTGCCTTTTTTGTTAGAAATGAATTTAATTTGGCTTTTGCTATTCTGTATGCTTTTTTTGTTTTTTTGTTTAAATATGTTTATTGATTTTCAACATGAAAGGCATTACAATCAAACCAACAATTAATTTCCTTTCATTCGCATAAAAGCCCTCGCATCCCCAACAATTCCGCAATGCTTCACATATTTGGCATTAAATAACAGTGTTAAATACAAAGTATATGGTGCAATATGTCTTCAGTGGATTAATCGGGGGGTAATGAGAGAAAAGGAGGGGAAAGGGAGGAGAAAAAGGGAGAGGGAGGAAAAAAAAAATCAAAGTTAAGTTCATTGGGTCAGTTATCTCTCCTTTAGCTGATCAGAAACATGAATTCATTAAGCAATATCAAGTATCAAGAGTTCATAAACATGACTAACATTGGTGCATATTCTCTATCAAAAGTGCATGAGTGCAGGGCTAACAATCTATAGTCAAATCAGGAATTCATGAAATGCTTCAGGCTATTCTGTATGCTTTTAAGATTGCCGGATCTGTACGTGTTTCCATTTCCCTCATTACGTGTTATAATTCAGCTTCCAGTATTTCTTCTAAAGCTGTTCTCTGTTGCTGTTTATATGCCTCCTCTGCTATAAGGATCCCACGGATTGAAGCCTTAAAAGCATCCCACACCATATTAACAGAGATATCGGCTGTCGCATTGAGATTAAAAAATTCCTCTATTTTAGCCTCAATATTCCGCCTTAACACTGTATCCTGAAGTACTTCAGAAGGAAATCTCCACGTCCACATCCTTTGAGTCATGCCTGATATAACTATCTGAATGGTCAGTGGAGCATGGTCCGACAGCACGATTGGGCGACAAATCATAGACGTAACCCTACCTAAGAGGGTTTTGGAAGCCCAAGCATAATCAATGCGGGAGAACGATCGATGCACATTCAAATACAATGTATATCCTTTCGACTCCCCATTAGGGCCTGCCACACATCTACCAAGCCAAATGAGCAAACTTTTATTTTAATAGTTTAGAAGTTGCAGAGTGCACCGAGGAGGTGACTGCACTCCGATCTCGTAGGGGTCTCAAGCTATATTGAGGTCTCCTAGTAATATTATTTCCCCCTCACTAAACATTTCAACTTGAGTGATCACTGATTTCAGAAAGCTCTCCTGGCCCATATTAGGGGCATATATCAACGCCACTGTTACTTTTTTGGGGCCAACTTCCAAGATAGCAAATATATAGTGTCCCTCTTTGTGAATGTGTGTTTTCAATACTTTACAGTGGGGGCCGGTTTTCAGTGCTAAAAGAACAGCTGCCACTTTAACCTTAGCATTGGCCTGTAGCACCAGCGGAGACGCAGTTTGTGCTTATCCAAAAGACATATATGCGTCTCTTGGCGCGCCACCAAGTCCAGTTGGTGATACCCCAAAAGAGCATCTAGCTTCCTATGCTTCGCCGGCGTGTTGAAGCCCCTAAAATTCAATGTTAAACATTTAAACTGTCCCACTTGACTGCCAAGGTTATTGATGTCTCATATTCCGCGTGTTCCAACATGATCTCACATCTTATACAAAAATACCATGCAAGCCCTCCCCATTCCCCCCACCCGTCCAGTCTTACCCCACCTGTTACACCCCCCTAACCCCAACTTGTCGAGAAACAACCCCAACCATAGTCTACTGTTGTGAGCCACAGTTTCTAACATAAGGAGGAGCAACCGGCCCCAGCCATGTACCCACTAATACCTCAGGACAACGTGCGGGTTATTCTAGTACCCCCATCTGTTACCTTAACAGATACATTGCAAAATGTACTACAGCGTCTCCTTCTCCATGTTCAGATGATATTAAGGCTGTGTCTAATCGTCTGTTGCTTTCTACGCTTGCACATGCTTTTCCTTAATCGGGCATTTTAGGAGTTGGGTCTCACAGGCGGACCTTCCATTCTGCCTTTTGCTACTTTTTCTGCATCCTCCCTCGACGCAACGCAACCGACCACTCCCATGATTTTGATAGCTGGGATGTGACCAGAATCAGGAGCTATAATAATAATAATACTTTATTGTGATTTAATCCTAGATTTAGGATTTTACACAACATATATATCTCGTAGTCCATACAAAACATGCAAGACATAAAACATAAATAACAATCATAGAATCAGATCAAATCAGATCAAATAATACATCCAAAAATCAGAAATCGAGTAATAGATTGTAGTGCAATGCGGTACAATTGAAGAACTAAACAATACAACAAACAGAATAAATAAGTATAAAATAAAAATAAGATAAAGTACGGTTTGTGGGCACTGAAGTGCATAGAGAATGTATCACCGTATCATGATCGTAATTCATCCGGAAATAAGGTTTTAACATGAGACCACACCCTAAAAAGAGCAAGTTGGAGACCCAAGAGTTTAGGCAGCTATCCCAAAAGGCTTCCTCAGTTATGGTCTCGTAGTTATGGACCCATTTCCCAAATGCGCACATATATGTTGGTCCCAATTTTGGGCAGAGAGTTAAGACATGTCTAGCAGTTTCCAGTACTCCTATAGCCTGACATATCTGACAATGTCTAGCCTCAATCGGTATCTTCACACGGGCCCCAATGATCGCTAAGACAGGGAGCTGATTAGTCCGAAGCCTTAATAGGAACTGCCTCACCTCTGGGTCCCGGACACAAAAGCAAATAAGGCTGGGGCTTTCGATATTTATACATTACATGGGATACTGCCTCATATCCGCTAAGTTAAGCCAGATGGATAGAGTTCATACTCCAATCCCATCTGTTAATTTTTTCATCAAATTATTTTTTCTGGTGGATATAGGGCAGGTGCGTCCTGTTCTCATAAGACCAATCAATCTCCTTTAACAAGGACTCATTTATTTCTTTAAAGTTGAGGCCACGAGGATGTCTCTCAGCCTCATAATATCCCCAGCCAGGATCAGCAATTTACATCTGGGATCTGCACGAGCTTTAAGATAGAATGCACCTCTCGCGCGTAGAGCCATACTTTTCAGGGAAATAAGGCCCAGCTCCAGGCATAAGAACTGTACCGAGCATGAAGGACCTAAGCCGAGCACAGTTCGCCAAAAGTGACCCTCCAAGATATTCAGCCACTTCAGGTCTTGCATGGCCAGAGCCTCCAAGCCATATAGAATGGCAGGTACAAAGCACTGTTGGTAGAGTTTTAAGATTCCTGCCATGCTAAAGCCAGCCGATCCCTTCCCAAATTTACAAGCCTGTAATGTAAGCATCTTGGCTCGATGTTTTTTATGCCTAATTATATCTTCATAATTAGCCAGATCTTTGAAGTCCAGCCCCAAATATGGGTAGGAGTCCACCACTGCAATGGTGCCCAATTCGGTGTCAATACCAGTGGGCTAGGACCTTTTCTAGCTACAGCATCACTTTAGTCTTCTCAAGGTTGATAATCAAACCTAGCTGAGAAGCATAGGCTGACAACTCATTTAGCATGCTCTTTATGCCAGATAGTGTACAATCAAAAAAAATTAGGTCGTCGGCATAGAGCATGCCAAAAATAGGAGTGTCGCCCAATTTGGGTGGGCAGTTGGATTTTAAAGCCATACGCGCCAGCAGGTCTGCGATATGGAGGTTATACAGCATGAGCGCCGTTATGCTTCCCTGCTTTACCCCTATATTGGTGTAAATTGTAGCAGACACTTCTCCATTGTCATTGAGGCGAACCTTAGAAGAGGTATTGCTATGAAGTGCAATTAGTATATACATTAACCAGGCAGGACAATTCATGGCTCTGAGTTTTTACCACAAGATGTCTCTCACCACCAGGTCAAATGCGCTAGTAAAGTCTATGAAGGCGATGCACAGTGTGCTCTCCTTACTACTGGTGGTATTATTAATCAGCTGATCAAGAACCCGAATGTTGTGGGTAGTGCTCGCCCCAGGTCTAAATCCAGTCTGTGCGTAATGTAATATCTGATTTTCTGTAACCCAGACTTCTACTTCTTTAAGTGCCAGCGTCATAAAGATTTTACTTGTAACATCAAGCATTGACAGTTGCCTATAGTTAGCGGGGGACCCCTATCTCCCTTTTTATACACAGGAATCAACACCGACTTTTTCCACGAGGAAGGGACCTGCCAGGTTCTACAAATGCAGGAAAATAATGTGAGCAGTACCTGAGCCCAATTATTTGGATCCTTTTTTAACACAGAATTAGCTAATCCATTAGGACCCGGGGCATTGGAGGGCTTTAAATTAATGATTATTTGTTTTACGATATTATGGCTATATTGGAGTGGCCAGGGCTTTACCCCCACAGGTAAACTAGTTGTATCCTCATTCTCCTTATAGAATTTATTGGAGATGTAATTTACCCATAGTTCCCCGGAAATAGGGATCAAGACCTTAAGCTTCTGCTCACCCCTAGCCTGAGCTAGGAAATGCCATATTCTACGACTGTTTCTACTACAGAGAATTTCAGAAAATTCTTGCCAATGAGCTCTCTGTTGGGATAGTAGATGGGCTCGTAGCCAAGAGCGAAACTTTCGTTTTATCTCTTTGGTTTTTGCCTTTAACAACCCATGATCTACTACAATCGTTATAGGCATTCTTAGTGCTCGAATAGCTTGGCGCATCTCCCGTTTCTGATCTCGTATGTTGACATCAAAAACCAAATTTCCCCCCGACTTCCATCCTATCCCTGGGGCTGAGGAGCCCTTAAAAAGTATCTGGGTAAGTTGCAGTATCCAACATTCAATCTCCTCTGGGCTTTTACCCCACAACAACTGTTTAATTTCTGTGAGGATAGGGAAGGAGATGGTATTCACCTTTTCAATATTACGCTGGGTCCACCGGATCCTGTTTGCAGCGTGATTTGGTACTACTTCATTACATGCAGCCACATTTCCAGCCTTCACCCATCCCTCCACACTCAGCATTAGGGTAGCATGATCACTATGATTGTTCAAAGTAATGCACAATTGCAGGACATGTTCCAAAAGGCACTCCGACACTGCCATGTAATCTAAGACTGTTCGCTTTTGTCCCACTGCCCATGTGCAATTGCCCGGTACATCGCCCTTGGTGCGGCCATTTAGTATTATCAAATTCCAGTACTTACAAATGTCCAACCACACTTTCCCCTTAGGGTTGCTCCTGACCAAAGGTAGATTACAGGTGTCTGAAACACAAGCATATTTTCCACACCCTTCAAGATCATAACATTTAGCATTTAGGTCTCCACATAATATCATTCGAGCAGAAACTTTTCCCATACACCATGAGGACAGCAGAGAGTCCAATTTGTCTTCTAGGGCTTCAGTATTTGACTCCCCCGGGGGTCATACACATTGACTATCAGTATGTCATTGGACCGCCCTTAGCCTCCTGGTGGAGATATCTATATTACAAGTAAGTTTCCCCCGGACAGTCCCCAAAGATCAACCTGGGGTTATAAGAGGACTTAATACTAGTCAATAGGCCACCATGGGTCTACCCCTGTGACCCTTTGTTGCCATAGATTGGTAGGTAACATAGCCGTCAAATTCTACATCAAATGTAACCCATGTTTCCTGTAATAGGAATATTTCAGTTGACAATAACCAATCGCAGGAGCCCCCCATGTTTAACCAGTGACTAAAGCCCCTTGTGTTCCAGCTCATTATAATGGAATTTCATCCTCTTTTCCTTTGGGCGAACATTTCTTGTAACCACTCCCACTCCTGTTTGTCAGTATGTTTGATGGTAGCTCTTCCTAAAGGTACTTGCGGGGCACTGGTGGAGCTATTGCGCCTTCCTCAATTTGCAGCAATGCCATTCTTGCTCCTCGGCACGTGACCCTATGCTGCGTACTCTCAATAGAGAAGAGGATTCCAAAAGGAAAGGTCCATCTGTACTTGATCCCCTGATCACTTAGTGCTCTCACAACTGGTTGCATTTCCTCCCTTTTCTGGAGAGTGATCTGGGAAAGATCTTGAAAGAGCTGAATTTTCATCCCATAGTAAGTAATTGTATTTTGCTCATGGGCCATTGTCAATATCTGTTCCTTTTGTTCATTTGAGGTGCAGGTAGCCAAAACGTCACGTGGGCGGGCTCCAGGGTCACTCCTTTTCGGGCCAGTCCAATGTATTCGGTCTAAAGAGATTAGAGGATTCTCTTCCCCCAGGAGCAAGTCCGCAAAAATCTGGGTTACTGCCTCTTTTAACTGAGAGTATAGAACCGTTTCCGGTAAATTTCTCACCCTAATATTTGAGCAACGGGACCTGTTCTCCAAATCTTCATATTGCAATGCAAGATTTTGTATCACCCGAGCAAGGTTCTCTAATGCAATGTCCGTCTGCTTGCTTTCTTTTGACAGTATTGCCTGTTCATTGGCCTCGACCAAGGGTAGAAATGTCTCCCATGTGATGCTCCCCATATGGACTGCGTGCTGATGTTAACACTGCCTCCGTTGCTGGAGCAATGCGTCCGTATAAGAGACTGAAGGGGTACAGCAGAGTTTACCAGTGACTCCAAAATGCGGGTCTCAGATTTAAGTTGTTCAGATGTGTGATTACTGAATTGTGATTGATTTGCCAGCCCAAAGGTGATGGGCCTCATCACAAGTCCAGAGGTAACCGTGCTGTTGAAACCGGCAGGTTGCTGCAAGACTTGCGCTTTTTACAGGCGCCTGGCTTGCCAGAAACACTGGGGGATTACTATCCTGGCGTTCCGGGAATTCAGGCGCTGGGAAGTCAGGCGCTGCTAATTGTAAGTCCCCACTCCCATTGAGTCCAATTGGACTCAATGGGAATGGGGACCACGGAAGCACCGGCACCGTTGATAACAGTGACGGTGCTTCTGTGTAACTCTGCGGGCGGGTGCTGTTCTGCCCACCAGGTCTGACCCTGGCGGGCGGGACGGCAACCACCCGCAGACTCGTAGTTTGCTGGTCCGGTAGCAATGGTGCCAGTAGGCTTACCGGCACCATTGTTGCCGGACCGGCACACTTGTAATGAGGCCTGTTGAGTCCTTTGTTACTAATGCACCAGTGGATAGCCAACAAACATGCCACAGCCTTTACTAAAATACCTTTGATGGGACTAGCTTTCTTCTTCCCCCTTGGCGTGTGACAAGAAGACCATACGGGCACATTGGAAATTCTATTAGAATGTATTTCCACTTCTGAGTGTTGCTGGATATGGAAACCATCTTTTCAGGACTGGGTAGCAATACTGTCCTATATGTCCCAGCGAAGATGTGATATTTGGGCGTTATGCCCAAGCGAGTGACTAGCCATACTCCGTGGTTTGCCACTGGCCCAAACCTGTCAAACTTGAGGTTATACCAGCAGAAACAGAATTATGCTAACTTGCGGTGAGTTTGCAGACCCTTAGCTTCTATATGGGCTATTGCTTATTTAGCAAAACAAAGCAACAGTTTTATCCCGTCTCATCTGCTCCTTCTACACACTTTAATGCATGCACAGTCCGGTAATATGTACGCTAATTCCCATCTACATTGAAACGGAAGGAAGACTGGGATGAAGCAGAAGCCAGGGTGATAAAGTATTATTGGGCTCCCCAGCCGTGTAGCTGCACCCGGACTGTACCTGGTCCGTGCGTATCCCGGAAGTTACGTACTGTTTCACCTCTCCAGCCGAAACTGTCAGTGCCGTCCGTGTAATGGAGGACTCGCCTGTAGGGTCACCGGTGTGTCTAGCTAAGCCGCGCACGGTCCTTGCCAGAAGATTAACCCGTACCTTACATACAGGGTCACCGGTGGGGCTCCTCGTCATGACCTGCACTAAAATTCCAATTGCGGGTCCCTGTGTTGTAAAGTGGGACCCAAAGTGATTCTGGGTCCCCGATTGCAGATATTCCTTGCCGCTTTGCCACCCAGGCATATATATTGGTCCAAGGTCCCTCCGCCGCCCCTGCAGTCACAAGTAGAGTTGGTGCCTACTAACACATTTTCACCTTGTATTAAAGGCTCTATTTTGCTTGCAACGTTGTGAATAAACTTTGAACCAAATGTATTGTACCCTTCTTACAAAGTTGGCATTTGAACAGTAAGGTACTGAACTTTTTCATTGAAAAGTGAAGGCAGTTTTTCTACAGGAAAGTGTGCTGCGCCAAACTAACACACTTCCGGCACATGATCTGGTATTAAAAAGTAATGTTAGTGGTTACACAGGAGCGGATTTCAGCCAGCATGAAAATGTCACTTATACTGGTGTATTTTGTGGACAAGGGTATCATGAAAATGAATCGAAAAAGACTCCATTGCACTGCTGGTGATTTGTATCTATTGGATTTTTTTCATGCGTCTATTGGCTTTTTATACAATTTTTCATGGAACAGATGCAGTAACATGCACCATTTTAACCCATTGCTATTAAAAACCTTCTCGGAGAGAGAACCTCCCAAAAAACTGTTGGTTGGTTTGGGATCCCTCGCTACACTCGATGGTGCCTGCATATTTGTGGAAAACATTTAAAATAATTCACCAGCTGCCACTGGTTTACAAAGTGTTAACCTATGAGTCACTGATGGCCATGGTACAGAGGTTGGGTATGACTGGTGGCTGTAGAAGGAGCTGAATGGCACTGTTAAACCTCCTTTACCAGATCTCACAGGTACATGACCGAGGCAGCCAAGATGGTGTGTGTGAATCCAGAATTCCCTGACGACACCAGTCTGTTACTGCAGGGCATTTTACCGGAGTTTGTCTGCTGCATGCGCGATGTACCTGCAGACCCAGATATGGAGGAGGAAATGCTGCTCGGAAGGCACTCATTGGATTCTGTTTTAAGGCATGATGAAGGTAATATGGGACTGAGGTAGCATTTTTGCAGCTCAATAGCTTACATTCATTTTGTGTTCACGTGTCTGGCTTTGTCCTCAACTAAAGGCCCTATTCCCTTACCTCCCAATCACACAGGATGCTAAACCCAGCATGGATCGATGTTCATTATTTATATTTGTATTTATTGAGTTTTATATAGCGCTTTTAACCAAAGCGCTTTACAGAGAGCAATATGCAATATATAACATAAGCAATGTGAGTCAATATTTAGGATCATGCAGCAAAGAACAATAAGCAGAACAATTTACAAAGAAACGTCAGTTATACAAACTTGCACAGTGTGGGACGGTGTTCAGGATCAGCCATTAACAGTCAGGCAGGTGACTGAAGGTGGTGCGTTTTTAAAGCAGAGCGGAAGGACGAGTAGGAAGTAATGGAGCGGAGAGAGCGTGTGAGAAGGATCCAGTGAAGAGGAGCAAGAAGTTGGAAGGATCGGAAATGGGATTGTGCACAAGGGGCGCGCAGTACATTAAGTCGAAAGTGATCAGCAGAGCAGAGAGAACGAGAGGGAGAATAGGAGACGAGGGATGCGAGGTAGGAGGGGGCAAGTCCATAGAGAGATTTGAAGACAAGACCGAGGAAGCTGTACTTGAGTTGAGAGTGAAAGGAGAGCCATCCCAGTGAGGTAAGGGATGAAGAGATAGAGTCCTGATGAGAAAGAAGACAGAGAGAGCGTATGGAAGAATGGTAGATTGATTTAAGAAGGGCTAGACGTGAGAAAGGAAGGCTAAAGAAGAGAACGGAGCAATTGAAAAGACTAGAGTAGATTAAGGAAGATATTAGAAGTTTAGTGGCGTGGAAAGTAAGGAAGGGATGAATTTTGCATATGTTTTATAGATGGAAGCGACATGCCTAGGAAGTAAGAGATGTGGTGAGCGAAGTAGACATTGGTGTCAAAGTGGAGACCAAGATTGCGGGCAGAAGGGGGAGATGGGGAAACTTCAGTTTTCTTGGCGTTCAGGGTAAGAAAGTGGGATGTCATCCAGGATTTGATGGCAGTGAGGCAGGATGAGAGTTTGTGATGAATGTTGGGGTGAAGGATGAGAAAGAGAGAAAAAGCTGAGTGTCGTCAGCATAGAAGTGGTGAGATACTCCAAAGGAAGAGATGATAGGAGCAAGAAGGGAGGTGTAAAAGAGGAGAGAAAAGGGGCAAGTACGGAGCCTTGGGCGCATGCCGTGGGCGAGAGGGAAGGAGGGGCAGGTGCAGCTGCCCCAGGAAATGGCAAAGGTGCGGTTAGATAGATAGGAAGTGACCCAGGCAAGGACGGAACCACTAAAGCCAAAGGCGGAGAGAGAGTCAAGAACTAATGAGTGATCTACTGTGTCAAAGGCGGCAGATAGTTCAAGAAGAATAAGGACAGAAGAGTGTTTGGAGTAGCGGGCTGTGAGGAGGGAGTTAAGGACGGAGTTAAGGGCAGTTTCAGTGGAGTTGTGGGGGCGGAAACCTGATTGAGTAGGAGGGAGAAGAGATAGATTAGAGATGTGTGCTGGGAGTTGGGAGTAAACAAGGCGTTCAAGGAGCTTGGATAGGATGGCTAAGAGGGAAATGGGGTGAAGGTTTGATACCAGGAGGGTGTTTGCAGGGTTTTTCTCAGGATGGGAATGATGATTGCATGCTTGAAGGCAGATGGAAAGGTAGAGGTAGAAAGACAGATTTTGAAAAATGAGGTAAGGATAGGTACCAGGAGCGGGTAGACTTTAGGAATGAGAGAGGTGGGAAGAGGATCGCTAGGGGCAGCGTAGGGTGAGTTTTGGACAGGAGAAGGGATACCTCAGAGTCTGAGACAGGAGTGAAGTTAGAAACCGTGGTGGAGGGGGTTGGGAAAGATGGAGAGGGGGGAATATATGAGGGGGATTGTAGAATATCTTGACGTAGAGTGTGTACCTTAGAGGAGAAGTTAGCGAGATCAGTGGCTTATAGAGGTGAAACAATAGAAGGGCCAGGAGTGGTAGGAGAGAGAAGGCGAGTCAGGGTTTGAACGATGCAACGAGGGTGAGTAGATTGAGTGTAGAGTTGGTCGCAGATTTAACGCAGTTGTCATAAGAGAGTGTGGTAGGAGAAGTAAGTAGCCTGGTTGGCTGGAGAGCTGTGCTTGTGCCAGCGTCTTTCAAGGCGGCGGAGGAGGCGGCGTATTGATGAGACATGAGGAGAGGGCCAGGGTTTGCAGAGTGTGGTGGAAGGAGGTTAGAGGATAGAGTTGGTCAAGACTGGAGGTGAGGGATGAGGAAAGAGTGGATGTAGACTCATTCACAGAGATTGTGGAAAAATGAGTGAGAGGAGGGAGGGAGTTGGTGCAGGTGTCGTAGAAAAGTGAAGAATTAAAGTTGTGCACGTCACGTCGGGAGAAGGAGGGGGGAATGCGAGGGGGAGAAAAAGGGGTGAGAGAGACGGAGAGTAACGAATGGTACTACAAATAGTTAGGGAGGTCAGATACAGAGAAAGCAGTGAAAGAAGAAACAAAGATTAGATCAAGAGTGGAGCCCGAAGTGTGAGTGGGTGGAGAAGGGAGAGGGGTAAATAGGTAGGAGTCTAGTATTGAGAGGAGAGGGGAAGTTAGGTGAGTGATGGAAAGATGGAGGTTAAAGTCACCAAGCATGATCAGTGGTGTGGGACTAGGTGAGATGTGACCTAAGAGGTGGTCAATGTCTTCATAGAATGATCCTAGCGGGCCAGATGGGCTGTAGATAATGAGAAAGGGTATGGTGTGTGGTGAGGTGAAGATTTTGTACATGTATTCGAAGGAGGGAAAGTCTGGTAGAGATATTGTACATGGAACAGATAGGTACTTTGGGTGATATAGTAGTCCGATACCGCCGGCACGTCTGGTGGTGCGGGGAACATGGGCAAATGAAGAAAAGGAGGAAGTAAGTGATGCAGGAACTGTAGTATTGTGGGGAGGGATCCAGGTTTCAGTAATGCAGAGGAAGTGAAGATTTAGACGTAGGAATAGGTCCAAAACAGCAGTGGTCTTGTTGCATAGAAACCTTGCGTTCCATAAGGCACGGTCAATGATGTTGGACGTTTCAACAAGTTGGGGATAGATGAGGTTGTAGTGACGAGTTGGAGCGGTGGGGCAGCGGGTTGTTTGGGGTTGGGGGGGTGAAGGACTGTTGAGTGTGGAGACGGGCATGGTGATTAAGCACAGTACCTTGAGAGAAGGCCAGGCGGTGAAACAGGTTATTGTGGAGGTAAACAGGAGGAGCAGGCAGGTGGGACGCTGCATGCCTGAGAGCCCTTTAGGCGCAGAACTGCCGCGAACAGCTGCAGATAGCAATGTCACACTTTGCCTCGCTACGCCTGGAGGCAGATCTTACAAGCCGCGGCGAGTGGGATTACATTAACAGGCCCAATGGAGAAAGCATGTCAATTCTATGTTTGCAGAAAGTACCTTTGGGGACAAACACATGATCAGTTAGAAGAGAAGGCCTTCCATACACCCATGTCCCAATTTTGATCCCCAAGTCCAATCTTTTTATTTAACACAGACCACTTACGTGGTCCAGCTTTTCCTTACATCTACCATGATTTCTAAATTGGGCAGCTTGCCTCGATTTGATACTCACACAAACCATCACCAAAATGTGACACTAATTGGTTTGTTGTGATCAATACCTGTCAATTAGCAGACTTTCTCGATAGGCATACGGCTGCGATGGGTGTGGGATATGATTTTTCTGGTATATTCCTTGCATCAGAGAGTTATGATACGGAAATCTCTTGCCGCCAGTTCCCTTGCTGTGCCAGACCTAAATGTCTACTTCCATGTGTTAATACACATTAAGTATTTGCATTCAATAGGAGAGAAAAAATTGGTTCTTAGATGTTCATGCTCATTGGTACCAGTCCAAAAAAATTAAAATCTCACAAATATAAATATTTAGCAGGTTATGTTTTGTGTTCTGGTGACTGTAATTTATGTTCTCATTTGCTTCATATTCTTCATTCTAGATGCCCCTCCTGTTGGCTACAGGCTCTTCCACACCCGTAAACTGTTCCACTTCTCCCATCCTTGCTCTCATGTGGATGATCAGGACCTGGGGACGCTGTCACAGATTGAACTGGACCCATATTTCCAGGGCCAGGCATCAAGGTTTTGGGACTACGTCTTAAGCCGCAAGGCAAAGACCACCTTGGGAAACTCCCCAGTCAATGGAAGAAGTAAGTAATGAAAAAAGGAAGAGATCTACTAGGGAGGAATGCACTAGAGTTTGGTTTGGGAATAGGCAACACACCGAAATGTAGTGTGATATACAGATTTACTGGTGGGTCTGCAGTGGCCTTGGGAAATGAACCATGTGGTATCCGGGTGGGCTTGAATGTGACATTGTAAAATGTTGCCTGATATATAATGCTTAAGGCGCCCGAGAGTACAATGACTAAAAATATATCTGTTTTGTGACATATGTAGAACAATGAATTAATATTCCTTCTTTTCTTGCAGTTCTGGCTGGTTTCTTGGAGCGGTATGTCGAGCTTCTAGCTCATGACAAAGTGATTATACTGTGTGAACTCTGTAACAACTTCGAGAAGGACATATGTGCATTCCAGCAGGTACACTGTTCCATCCTCACAGTAGCCCTTTTTAAGATTGTATTGTTCACTCCACTGCTATATACAAATGAATGGCTCTGTATGCTTTTCGAGTCTGCCTGTCGAGATCTTGATCCAACGTCATTCCCCTGGCGTCCGTAGACGCCAAGGGTCTCCTCCAGAGAGCGTGGGCTGCAGGATGTAAAAAACACCTATCAGGCCAGGGGCTCAGGTGAAAAGGCCGGGCAGCAACAGAGCTAGAGTGGGGAAAAACATACATATAGACAGGTCAGAACTGCTAGACTGTTCAATTCCCCTCTGCCCCTGAACCACAGTCCCCAACTCTTACCTGTGATAAGGAAGATGTAGACCTGGAACCTACGTGCTACATTGGCCATGTGTAGCGTGGTGGAATGCCTTGAGTGGGAATAGCTGAGGTAGGTAACAAATCCACAGACGAGAAGATGAGGCAGTGTGATGAAGTAAGGACACAACACTGACCCGGGTGGGACGAAGGCGCAGCTAATTCACCTCGAGGTAGTCAATTCACAGTACAGTCCCCCAAGGTCCGTTGATCAATGTCCAAAATTCCGTAGTGAAGGAAGGGTGCACAATCCGTAGAAGAATGTTCAGTGATCCGTTGGTTGGAGTTAGTGTTCGAGGTATAATGGGTTTGATGCAGAGAAATCCAGGAGTTGATGAGTCTGGGTTGCAGAAAAGGAGGAGAGAAGAAGTTCCAAGGCGATAAGCAGCACAATTGGAGCAATTGCATGGAAGGGGAGAAAAGTAGGTTTTGGAACGTGTGCAATCAATGGGAACGGCAGCAGGGGGTAGTGTGGCACAGGCAAAGTTGTTAGCAGACCACTAGGAAGAACTGACAGCGGTGTAAGGCTGCCGAGACGAGGGTGCAGCTTAATGCTTTGATGCAGGAGTTAACAGCGCTGAATGTGTGAGCAGGGGAGCACCCATGCGTCAGAAGTCAAAACACAATCCGCAGGCGTGGTCTAATGCAGCAGAGCCAGGGGTCGGGAGTCCAGAGAACAAATGCTGGGAAACAAAAGCAGGAGAGCGCAGATAGAAATCCAGGGACGGGAGCCAAAGGTAGGAATCCCGGGAGTTCTTCCATAGTAAATGACGAGGAATACGCGGATAAATCACAGATCGAAGCAAACTTGCAAAGGGGAACGCGATGGTTAAGGAGCGTCGCGGGGCAACCGTGAGGAAGCTATATACAGCCGCTTCTTTCTGGGTCCTGTTGCGTATGTGATGACGTGACAGGTGTGCCAAGGGCTGGGCGCAGGCATGCTTGGGCGTTGTAGTCCATTTCCGAAGTCTCATTTGGGTAAGGTGCCAGGGTACCTGCCAGACCCCCTCACAGACGGACGTGCTAGCAATCTAGGCTGCATGATGTTCCTGACACTGCCTCATAAATAAAATTTTTGTAATCGATCTTTGTCATTGAAAAGGTACAATGAACATGAAAACATACAGGTACATTGTGGTTAAAACACCTTTGATGCCAAATGAGTGGTGCTTCTTCTAGGCTTTCTAATACAAAAGCAAAACAAAATATCCTTTGCACCTGATATCTTTTATACCCGATTCCCAAATAGTAAAACTAGAGTACATCTTGAGGTGCCGGGAGCATCTTTGAAATACTCTCATGCAAATGTGAGCCTCAAAGATTTGCTCAAGGTCCTCTCGGAGATTCCCGAGTTTGGCTCCAGTTTAAGATTTGGTTATTGGATTAGGTAGTCGGTGCAAATCTGAGATGCCAAAAGGCTATTCTTGATTTACTACATTACAGAGCTTTGTGAATGAGGCCATTTGTCTCATTCAGAAACCTACCTCTCTGCCTTTTTCTCAGATGCAGGACAATAAAGCTCTTGAATCATTCACTCGAGTATCAGTACAGGGAACAATACATTGTCACATGGCTTTCGATGTAGGTTCATAAGCTGTGTATTCCTATTTTTCGCTCTTGCATGCCACGCTGAGACAGAATAATAGACTGCTCAGGAAACTATGCACTGCTGCTTCTTGAAGTAAGTCGCATAGTAGTAGCCCTTGTTCAGGGGTAAAAATAGGTATAACCGATCATGGCCCAATAAGTGACATAGATGGGGGATCTATCCTCTGGTTTGAGTTTAAATCTTAATTCTGGGGCACAGGGGCATATTAATGTACTCCAAATATTGGTGTGTGGAATCTGTATTTAGTTGATGTACAGTGTGATCCACTACACCTGTGTACTAGATTGAGGTTTCCAAACATAACCAGGCCTTTTAATTAAGAGCTGCCCCATCCAGCTTCACCTACCCACTTCCCAAGCTGTCTTATCGATAATGGTCAGCCTAGGGAGGTGTTTCAAGGCATGCAATTTCTCACTTGACAGCAAAAAAAGTTAGCCAAAAAGAAGGCGTGAGCACTCCATTTCTCATTTTTCTCGTAAGTTTGCAACATCGCTTGTACTGCTTGCTCACCATTTGTGGGAGCCAAGAGGGTAATGAAGCTAGCCTACTTTTCTTCCCATTCCTAGGGAGCAAAAAACATGTGCTAATAGCCTAACCAATTTGTCACCCCACACTTGCCCCTGGGGCACACCATTCAGCTGCTGCAAATCCCTTTTGATGGTTATAGGCACTACCTGAGCAGACGAGTTACTGGATTAATGCATGCCTGAGTTTCGTTACTTGGGCCATACCCCTCATGCATCCAAGTCCATTCCAAAAGTAATTTCCTTTTGTTTCAGTGCATTTGTTGAGCTATGTTATTTGTTGAAGTGTCTACACCTGCCCCATTTGGGTGGACAGGAACCCTTTAAAAAGACCGCGTGTAATGAAACCTGTTCAGATGGATCTCCAAATTGAGCCCTGGTGGGAGGATTTTGGGAAGCCACTCTATTTAAACCTATTATGGTAAACTGAGTCTAGCCAACCCCCAATCAAGGTAAGGTAGCTGAGCAGTCAAAGCTTAATCTCAGGAAAAGTGCGAGAGTAGTCTAGGGTTACAATGAGTCCACACAGAGCAACACCAGTAATTCAAGTATAAAAAAAACTGTTATTTATAAGGCCTTTCGTTACACAAAAGGCATATACAAATCACAGGTAGGTACTGTCACACAACACATATATACACATTCACCATAAGGAGAATCAAAGTGCATGACAATTACCAGTGCAATACAGGTGATTAGTCAGATGCAAGGAAATATGGGCAGAACTCTTCAGAATCAACACCAACACAGCTTCCCTCAATCTTGATAAGTCAAACTCTAATATAGTCTGTGGCCTTCTCAGAGTTATATAAAAGTTCAGTACAGTTCAGGTAAGTACGTCTCTCAATCCAACACACTAGGATAGGTCAGGTCAGAGATTTTAGGGCCAGGACTTTATGCTGAACACAGCCCTATGGAGAACACAGGGAGACAGAAACCAGAGATTAAGCAGTTTGCCTACTTTTGGTCTACTTATTTGCTTTGCAATCCCATGTAAATTAGTTTCCTTTACTGTGTCCTTTGTGTTAAATTTTGTGGATTTCCTATATTTCTCTATGCAACATTATGACTCTACTCAAAGCATTGCGCTAAAATATTTCTTATGGAAATCTGTATGCTGTATATTTGCTATATACATTAATTGTTGCTGATGTATTACTTATTTTCTATACAATTATTGCTTTATAAATTATTTTTTATATATTGTAAGCTTTATACACACCACTTGTTTTTTTACCAAAATAAACTATGGTCCTTTTCACTTTTTTGAACTAACTATTGTTCACAGTATCTGTCCTTTTAGATCACTGTGCCAGGAATATTCCACGGGATATCTGGCTGGGATACCCGTATCTATGAATTCTTATTCACAAATAAGCTATTATGAATAAGGCCCCACAGTGGAATCTATATTTGTATGCGTATATAATAACCATATTTTTATATAACTACAGAGTGTAAGTGTTTCTTTGACTATAAGTGTGCTGAAAGGTCTTTGTACTCACCTACAGCCCTTCTCCCTCCTACACTAAGTCTGTCTGCTTGGCCATAGCTACCAAACCTTTTGGGTAGTTCAGGCCAAACCTAAGGTTTGGAGCCCTGTACTCCTAAGAGTGAGTCTTTTAAAGCCCTACCACAGGTGGACTTTAGTAAAACTCGCTAACGCCCAGACATTAGGATATTGTAATATGTTTTGTGCTATGTTTTGTTCTCTTTTTTTGTTTAGTGGGGAAGGGTTATTCGCAGAGGTAGATTATCTTCTTAAATGGCAATTGTGGTGCATGATTTGTACCCCGAGCAAAGTTATCAGTATTCAATAAAAAGATTTATTTAAAAAAGAAAATAGTAACAATCACACAACTGCCACTAGCGTGTTTTAAGCACAATGTCAAAGTAACCAAAAAGCCATTATATAAAAAGTTGTAAGTATACAATGTATCCTAACTGCACTTCACTGTAAGGTGATATGTGCAATTGTAAAAATAAAAGAATTCATAAAGAGAGACATAGTCTGTCATTACTGACAGTCTTGAGCACTAGTCAGTCTCTCCATAACAGTTAGCAAAACAGGGAAGGGAAGTAAAGCAAAAGGCTTCTCGGACTTCCAAAAGTCCGGACAGGTTTCAAAAACAAGCACAAAGAATGGGGTCTCATAGAAATCTGTGGAGGGAAAGGTGCAAAAAGAAAATATTTCCTAACAAAACCCACAACCAATAACTATTTATCACAACAGCTTTATTACTTTCATCTTTTGTTTCAGTCATGAATGATTCTCGGACTTAATCCTTTATTAGTTTCATGACTTTGTGCATTTCCATCTGTCTTAAATGCTTAGGGTGATTTTGACCATGGCAGGGGATATGATGTGATGTGTATAGGCGCGTTATAAATGCCTTATCATAAGTGTTTAAAGAAGCGACGAGGCAAGGGAGGGGGTACAGATGGAAGACAGACAAAGATCCTTCTAGGCCAGGTGTCATTCAGATTGCGCAAGTGCGTGGTAAGGGGGAAGTGGGAGTGCGGGGGTTAGAGGGAGGGGACAGTGCAGTGCATGGGATAATAGAATAAATAAACAATAAGTAAAAAGTACGGTCAGCAAGTGGCAAGTGCAGGGGTAAGTGCAGACAACAGGTGTCAAGTCCTGGCAGTGGGACTGTAAGCATACAGAAACAGTCCCCAAGTGCAGGGTTTGCCAGGAAGGCAGTGCAGGTATGCGACTGGCGGGGGAGGGGACCTGGGCCAGAGATCAGAAGGTGGCCAGGTAACCAGTGCAGTTTCAGCTTCAGCCAGGAAGTCAGCAGGGGAGAGGAGGAGATAAAGCAGAAGCAAAGAGAAAGGTTTTGAGGTGCTTCCGGAATCAGAGATGATTCTCCTCAAGTTTCAGGGGGGCAGGGAGGCTGTTCCAGAGGGAGGCTCCAGCCGAAGAAAGAGATCTACCACCAACTCGTTGCTTGGAGAAGCGAGTGACCGTGAGGGAGTTGGAGGCGGATGAGCGAAGAGCTTGAGAAGGAAGGTATTTAGGAAGAGAGAGTTGAAGGTATTGAGGCACCAGGCCCCAGAAGGCCTTGGTATGGTTATAAATTCTATTGGAGACACTGGAAAATCATTGATCAAGTTCTGTGATTATTCAGATCTTGATGGGAGATGTACTCTCAAGTCGGGAATCCAACTGCACACGACCCTCTGTGAAAGACTAAAGGCCTCATTACACGGATGGCGGAGAACCATGGCACTATTAGCGCCATGGTTCATGCTGGTAAAATACCGGCACCGCCTTGGCGGAAAGGGGAATTACCGCCCCATTCCAAGGTTGGAGGGGCGGTAATTCCCCCTTCCACCATTGCCCTTCCCCATTCCCATTTTTGCCCCATAGGGCATAATGGGAATGGGGAAGGCGCTAATTACGGTACCGCAAATTGCGGTACCATAATTAGCTCCCTGGGTCCCTTTGCGGGTTGGTTTTTAACGTCTGCAAAAAGCAGGCGTTAAATTCCCCAACCCGCAAAGGGACGTCGTAGTAAGGCGGTAAGGATTTACCGGTACCGGTAAAGTACCGGTACCGGTAAATCCTTACCGCCATCCGTGTAATGAGGCCCTGAGTGTTAGGTAGAATTTCCATCGTGTGTGATATTCTCCTCACCTGGTGAGTACCCCAGAACGTCTTGCTGGACTATTGTTTTTTTCTGACTCATGAGTGAGGGTGAATCTTTTTCCTCACTCACCCATTCTTGTTTTATACCCTGGGTACCCCCTTTTTGGGTTTGTTTTTATGGAGTCTACTTTCCTCCATATTTTCTATGGCATCTGTAAATTCCCTATTGTAGCACACAGCACCTTATGTGCAGTGTTACTGGAAGCTTCTTGAGCTTTCCTCTTTGGTTTTATTTGTATTCCTTGCAAGAACTACTGTTCCCAAGGATAGGAGGGTACTTTGTATCCTGCCTACACCTTTCTTGTGAAACCAGCACCCCCTACCTTATGTGAAGTGCTGAGGGGACACTGTGTGTCTTTTTCCATTCTCATGGAACCTTTTGGTTACATTAACACATCCATCTGAGTGGCTAGTGGCAGTGGAAATGTTTCTACCAATTTTGTGAAACTTACAACGCAGGCTGCATTTGCAGCTGCGGTAAGGGACATATGGGACACCACTGATCCAAAATGGTTCCTGTCTTTCGCCAGCTCACAATGCTTTTTTCTTTCTTGGTCCTTCTTCTGTGCTGGGTGGAGGAGGTCTTTGTGTGTCTTTTGTCTTCACTGGGATCCCTTTGTGAAGTCCGTCTGAAGGTACTAGTGTGTCTGGGAGGACTCCAAAATTCCCAGGTCTTTGTCCTCCAGTGTGCTTGCTTAAATCCAGTTCTAACGGGGATGCTGGCTATCCTGGAAGGACAGCCCCCACCCCAAGTTTGAATGACAGCATGCATGTTGACTGACTGTGTTCCTGCATAAAAGGCCAGGGTCTTGATGCTGAAGCCAGAGTCGACTGCTGGAAGATCCATTCCGAAGAGGAGAAGGACGTCTGCAGCTACCTCCAGAGACCCCCAGAACCCTCTGAGTGACCGCTGCTGCTCCAGTCCTCTTTTCCAAGTGACATAGAATCTCCGATCCAGACAACTTCCTCCCTTGGATTGGTGGGACCAACCAGTCTGAAGTCATGCATTTCAAGAAATCCCACAATGAGCTGTGACCTTCACTGCCTGCAAACCGCCAATACCCTGGAAACCTTTGGCCAGTTTGCAGTGCATCGCATTCCGAAGATCGAATTCCCTCAACTTTGGTGGACTCCTTCCAGACCTCCAGAGGCAAGATTCCTTACAGTCCCCTTAACCGAAGGCTGGACCGAGAAAGCAACCCGAATCGACCGAGCTGTAACTGTTCTTCACTGGTCCTTTGAAAAGGGTGCCAAAACTACAGAACCAATAAGAAACCGTTGCTGAGAGCCTCTCCACTTGACTGCTGCTGCGAGATCCCTCCAGTGTCCCTTCTTCAGTCTGCCTGACCAAGAATCCAGTGACCGGGTCTGCTGCTGCAGCATCTGGGAAGCATTGTGCTACATTGCTGCATCTTTTTCTAGATGCCTAAGGTACTGTAAGACTCCTGGTAGAACTTCTTATAGCTGCTTTGCTGCTCTTGTGTTGCTGGAGTGCTGATTCGCGTGTTTTGGAGTTTGCCCATACACGTTCTCCTAGGCCTAACGCTTTTACGCTTACAGGGAGCCTTCTCTGAAGCTCCTGATTCTTGTTCCCATACAAAGAAACTGTACTTACCTGCCACAAGTCTTCTTCTGGAACTCCTGACTCTTTACAGCTGCTGCCTTGCTCATTTTGCCAGTCAACACGCCCCCCTCCAATCTCACTCTGAGACGAGCATACCTAATTAAGGATGGACTGCTAAAGCCTAACGACTCTCTGAATTTAAATGCAAGTTTTACCTGATCTGTGTTGGTTTTTATTAGAATTACTTTTTCAAGGAAGAATGAATTAAAGTATTATTTGCCTTGGGCTTTACTTAACTTGAATTGCTTTCAACTATTTTAGAAGTGTGTAACAAGTTATTTTAGTTACCAGTATCATCATTCAATGAATGTTGGTTGAGGAATACTTTTGATCACCTAAAGCAACTCTTTTACTTACCTGCATTCCAAGCTAAGGTTTACCATTTGAATTGAGTTACCCTGCAAAAGTCCTACTATCAAGGTTTCTCTTACTTACCTTAATTGAAAAGTGAACTTAACATTGCTTACTTTGTTTACTAAATAATAATGTATATATAGTTCCAAGGATGTAAGAGTCTTCTTGACTGTTTGTGTGCTCAAAGCTCTTTCTACTCTACTATAGACATCCTCCCTCCTAGAGTAAGCCTAGCTACCAAACATTTTGGGTAGTTCAGGCCTATACTAAGAGTTGGTGCCCTGTACACTAAGAGGAGAGTCTTCTATAGTCCTACCTTATGTAGACTTCAGTAAAACTCCCTAACACCTAAGCCACTCTGGTGCAATGTGGAAGCAGAGGGTGACTGCTGCATTCTGATTGCTCAGGGTGATCTGTAACTGACTGGTTTTGGCTAATCACCTTGACTATTGGCTAGGTTTTTCACCCCCCTTACCTTCTATTTGTCTTTCTCTTTTTTCATTCTATGGTCAGCCACCAAATCCTGTGTCACCAATTCACCACTCAGGCCAACTTCTCCCCCACCTGCTGTTGCTTGGATTGCATCCTTCCTGGAAGGGAGGGTTATGAGGGTCTTCTCAAACACTGCACATTCCACGCCATTGCCAATCACTTGTGGCATGCAACAGGGATCTTGCATTGCGCCAACGCTCTACAATATTTTCACGAGGCCACTCTTCAATATCCTTGATTCATTAGGCATAGCCTACACCAACTATGCCGATGATACTCAAATCTTGATCCCTCTGTCAGGCAATTACACAGCCGATTCCACCTCTCTCAACAATATATACTCGACCATACAGGCATGGATGGCAGCCAACCACCTCTGCCTCAGTAATGATAAAACAGAAATTCTAATTGTAAGCCCTCCAAATGCCCTGGACAAACAGTACTCTGCCTTCAAGATAGACAATTGCACAATTCCCAACTCATCTACTGTTAAAACCTTAGGAGTCTACCTTGACTCCGCTCTTACCATGCCCAGGCAAGTAAGAGGCAAGTAAGCGCCATCTCCTCCCCAGCTGCCTACTCCACCAAGGCCATGAACGCAGCCAGACCCTTCCTCACCAAAGAAAACTGTCTCACAATTGCCCATGCAATCATTGGCTCTAAGATAGATTACTGTAATGTCCTTTTCACAGGCACATCAGTAAGAAATACACAAAGATTACAAGTGGTACAAAACAAAGCCCTGACAGCGGCCCTCCACATCCTGAAAATCACATCTCCAAAGCTAGAAGAGAAGCACATTGGTTCCCCATACAGGAGCGCAGCAGATTTAAAACCCTCTCCATCACTCACAAATGCCTATCTAACACAGCTCCCGCGTACCTCACACACAGAATCACCAAGCGTCTACCTCTAGACCCACATGGTCTGCTTACACCGACCGCCTAGTCGTGGCCAAAGTCAAGCGATGTAAAGCAGGAGGTTCTAGCTTCCCCTACATTGCTGTTAAACTCTGGAACAACCTCCCCCCTTCCCTAAGAGCTGAGAAATCCCCCTGGCTATTTCGGAAAGCCCTAAAAACACAGCTCTTCAAATAAACTGTTTCCTCCCCCTATTGCGACCCTTCCCCCTATCTTCCCCCCAGACCTGTACATATACTAACTGTACGCTGCTCATTAACATCCTTGATAGTATTTCTATTCTTATAATTGATCTACTGCTTCCAATCTGATGTAATTCCCGCTAACAGTATGACTAACTACGCTTACCTGACTTGTACTTGTAACAGCGCCCCAATGCCTCCGGGTTGCCTGTGCGCTTTATAAATTAAATAAATAAATACAATTAACAAATATGGTGGCTTGCTTCAGTAAGCTGAGGGCTTTGTAGGGCTACTAATTTAACCATTGTCCATTCATCAGTCACCTTTCTTCTGGGTGCCAAATTCATTCCAGAGCCCCTGCCAGGACTAAACCCCTGACAATCTCTCAGCTAGCTATCCAAACAGCCTCCCAGGTGTGTGTGAAGTGTAATGTGAGGACCCCGCTCCCTTTAGCAGAGAGGAGGCCTACAGCATTCCATGAATAGGAACCCCCAGAGAATGGTTGTGCATTTTCGTCTTATCTGGACTGCTAAAGGAATGGTCGGATGTGCCGTCTTCCCTCAGCAGCCGGTAAAACCAAATAAAGTTCTCTCATCCCCATGCTTGCTCTTGAATAATGCACCTCATTACCTCATTTGACCCCTGAGCTGGACCACCACACCAATTTTCTGGAATACATTATATCTGAACTGCACATTCCTTTCCAAAAGGGCGACTGAATAATATGAACTGTTACCAGGGGGATGATGCTTGATCTCCTTTTCAGGCAGGAACATATATCTGCCACAGTTTACTATGGTTGCGCAAGCAGTCTTGACCATCCAACATTAGGTGCAAACTTCTGCGGCAGAAAACGGGTGATAAACATATATGTTTAGCATTCAGCACAATAAGTGATGCTCATAGACTCATACTGGAGTAGAGTGGAACAGGTTTTTTAGCAAGGATTTAGGTTTTGGATGACGCAGAGGCCCATAAGTGTGCTGTAGATGCCCAGAAAGACTATAGGGGCTGTTGATAGATGTTGATTAATGGGTAGATTATTTGTGTGCGTTTGAATATAGATTGCATGGGGAGTGAAACGCCATGTTAGAAAATAGCAGCCTTATTGAAATCGAAACCTAGTATTGCGCTGCAATCGGGACAGTAAGCCCAGATCATGAACGCAGGGTGTAACATGAGCCGCAGTGAGAAACTCCAAACCCACAGAGATTCATAAAACTTTAATTCTTCCACACTGTCTGCATTTGTATCCCTAGAAGGAATGAGCCCTGCAAGGCAATGAGGGGAGCTGTGAACTCCCTGTTAAAAAGTTATCCCACGAGAAGGAAGGCACGAGCCTCTGACCTTCACCAGCCCAAACTCTAAGCTATAGTGCCTACATGCCCCCGTCCGAAGACCCCAGCATTCCAAAGTACTAGCCAGCCCCATAACACCAACCATAAAGCTGTTAAATCACCAATCAGATAGATCAGTGGGTAGGGGCAGGTTGCCCCACCACCAGGTCATGTGATTTGTGCTGCAAGGTGCCAGGAGGGGAAAAGGCAACAAACATAAAACCATGATGGGGAGCTTTGGAAGGGTGCTGACGCGTCTGGGAACGAGCTGGGATTTGTAAGTTATTGTGACCTCCAATGTATTCTCTGCGCCCATCTCTGCAGTAACAGGTGCATATTAGGCCACAGATAGGGAATGCACTGCTTTATATTTTTAATTGCCAATTAGGAGCCTTCTGCCGGATGACGTACAAAGAAGAACCCCAGTTGGAAGAAGATGGGCAGGAGAAGCTGGGACCAATGGCGTGGCATCCTTTATGGAGCAGGTAGCATATGTATAGGGTCACACCAACCAGCAGCAGGGATATATCACCTATGTAATGTATGTTACTTTAGATGTTGTGTACTTTTATAACTTATTGTTCATGCTGATTTCGTCAGAACCCTCCGTGGCAGCAGAGTTTTTTGCTGGTGCATATTTGCCTTTATGAAAATAAACATTGTTCTCCTTGCAAGTGGCGTGATGGGCCTTTTTCCCTAGTGGGTTGCATTATTTCTAGTGTGAGCGTTAAGGGACTTGTCTACAATTTTGGTGACCCCGACGTGATCCCAGATTTTCCGCAAAGACGGAGGCTTTCAGGTCGCACATCTGGAGGGGCTGCGCCCACGTGCAGTGACCAGTCCCAAGCGCACCCCGTGGTGGTGTACAGGAGTCGTTTTCACAGAATTCCTGTCTGCTCTTTGGATCAGGCCGCGGCTCCTAGGAAGGTGTAGGCTGTTATTGGGACTCTGTGACGGAGGAGCTCGGGTGAACACGCAGATGTAAGTACACCTATTGTGAGTGACAACAACGGGGGTTGACGCTAAGTGGGGAGTGGGAGAACGGGGACAACGGTGTATCGGTTGTGTGTGCGTGTGTAAAGAAGGGGGAGCAAAGGTTTATGGTAGATTGGCATGTATTTGAGGTGAATAGTGTGTGAAGGCCACATGGCGTTTCTTTTAATTATTATTGTTATTTTCTTTTTAAACTTCAACTTTATTAAGATATTTCAATATTATGAAATACAATACAGCCAAATAAAAGCATTAACCAAAAAGAACCACTTAATAATGGCCCATCATAACATCTTTGTTATATATATTCTACCTCCCTCGTCCCACCCTCCAACACATTCTCAAACCACCGCCCTATCCAAGGTGAACTAAATATATTGAGGTCTGTCCCGTCCATTTCATGTGACCACCCGATTTTCTCTTGTTCCTCTCCACATTGGATCGTCCACCCCTCTGCCCACCATAAAGTACATTCCCATCAGCTCTTCTTCCCTCCTTCCTACCATCCTTCCTCAAACCTATCGTCTGCAAGTCACACTTCCATCAGCATATATCTGGACTGAAATTCTGCCCTTTCCATCTCAAGGTTTGCCCCCCTACAGTGTAACCGTGTATGGCCGCTGTGATCCTTTCCATCACATATATGTTCTTCCCCGTGTTTATCCATTCCCTCTTACTCGGGAGCAACACTCTTTTCCAATGTGTAGCTAAACAAACCCTTCCCGCTAACAACAGAAAATGTGGCAAGTGCGGAAGACTTAAATTCTCCCTTATTACCTCCCAATCTAAATAGAATCAATAGTGGCGTCCTGGTCCTGGGGACCCCATCCAGCTCTTTAATCCACCCCAGCACCTCATCTCTGTAAATGCGGACCTTCTCACAGCTTCACCACATATGCCAATAATCAGCCCGCTCACCACATTTATGCCAGCAAAGAGGACTTGCACCGGGAAACAACTTGGAAAGGCGCACTGGGGTCATACTGCCATCTATGATGTAACTTGATTGCTTGAAGTTTATATTGACAGGCAATTGGGACTCTGCTTGCCCTGCTGCACATTCTATGCCATAGTACATCATCCACTTCCAGACCCAACTCCCTTTACCCTTGTCTCTGTAGTTTCTCCGTACTCCCCCTGCCAGCTTCCACCAAAGCCCCATACAGGGATGAGATCAATCCTTTCCTTTCCCTTCTCGAAGCCAACACCTTCTCTAGGGGGGTTAGCTCCCTCTGTATATTTTCCTTTCATGATTGTGCTGTAATTACTCCTTTCAAATGGAAGTATGAAAACATTGACAACTTTCCTATTCCAAACTCCCCCTCCAGATCCACCAACGATATAAACTGGCCGTCCCTCCACAACTGTTCGACTCTCGTGAGGCCTGCCTCAAACCACATCTGAAACTTACCCAAATTCAGAATCCGATCTCTTGCCCCTCATCACTGAGACCTTTCTCCATACATTCCAAATGACCCCCAAGATGGGGTGTTCCCTGATCCTCCTCTGTATTTGGTCTCTCGGGACCATATCCATTCTCCTAGCGTCGCTGGACTAAGATGAAAATGATCTCGTCCCACCCATTGACAGTCCCTTAAATCTCTCAGATGCGGAATCAGGACACTAAACTGAGTAGCCTTTTAATAAAGATAAATATTCGGAAATTTGCCACCCTAGCTTTCTTTCCCTGCCGTAAGAACCTCAGAAGGCGAGCCTTCCTCTCACGAAACATCGAGTCTGGGATCTGAATCGATATTATCTGGAACAGATATAGTATTCTGGGAAGGAAGTTCACCTTGATAGCGTTTGGACGCCCCAACCATGACATTGTCGATTCGCCCCATTTCTCTACATCAGCAAACAAGTTCGCCAGAAGATGTGCGAATTTTGCTTTGTATAGACAACCCATTTCCCTTGTAACATTTATACCTAGATAGCGCAACTGATCCTCCTTGATCCTCATTCCGAACATCGCCGGCCTCTGTCTGTCTGTATCCCCCATCTAATCCAGTGGGAACAAGAATCAAGATTAACTTCCCCTTTTAATCTTAAAACCAGAGAGTACCCCATACTGTTCCACTATCTCCAACACCGCCAGGACCGAAGACATTGGATTCTTAAGATGTCATTGGCATACAAGTCCACCCCACCTCTCCTACGCTTATAGCCTCCTCTTGGGGATCGTCTCGAAATCTCTGTGCAAGTGGTTCCAAAGAGAGAGAAAAGAGAATCGGCGAAATAGGGCAACCCTGCCTCGTGCCCCGTCCCAGGCCGAACCAGCGTGAAAAATGACAATTGGCAGCAACACAGGACTTCGGCTCCGGATACAGTGCCGAAACACCCCTCAAAAACTTTGCCCCAGCCCACAACGAACAAGAGTTGCCTGAAAGAAAATCCCAGTCCACTCTGTCAAAAGCCTTTTTTGCATAAACAGAGAAGAGTGTGGGGTTACCCCTATGCCTCCGGTCCATTCAATAGTGTAGGGATTTACACATTATGTCCCCCCTTGCCTACCATTATGAAACCCACCTGATCCGAATGTATCAAACATGGCATATATCCCTCAAGTCTTGATGCCAGGACCCGAGTAAACAACTTTGCATGCATGTTGAGGAGTGAAATCGTGCAATATGAACCGCATGCCTGTGGGTCTCTGTGTATCACCGAGATCAGGTAGGCTAAACAAGAGCCAGATTGTCCTCTTTTTTTGGGGAGCTGTGTGGATGAGGACTAATATAAGTGACAGAAAATACCACAAAACAGCTAACCTTCCTAACACACTTAGGCGTAAAGTATCCACAACATAGAAACTTAGAAAGCTGTCATATTGAATTCAGACAGAGGTACTCAAACTTTTAAAAAAAATACATATATTAATCCTTAGATACAAATTCATAAGCATACTAAAACACATAAAACACATGGAAATAAATCAGTCTTGGTCAGAAAAAACACATTGCTAACCCCAATTTTACTTGTCAGTTTCTAAATATAGACGTGAGGTTAGTAATAGAAGTGGGAGGTGTTTGAAGGTATATCTCTCTCAATTGTTTTCTGAAACATATGTGTCAACACTTGAATGTGTTCTAGATCCAATTGAAAGAACACGAGCATGAATCAATCTGGTTGACGTGTTCCATTGGGCCTGTCATCAGGACACTTCTTATTCATACAACAGGGTTGCATTCGACGTGTTGTTTGACATGACTTTTAACTTCCATGACATAATCTAAAAACCAAAACACATATGGAATCGATTATTAAGACGTACTAATCTATTGTCACTAAATTCTATGAATTGGATATATCAAAACTAACCTTTAATTACTTTTCAGCGTGTGAGGAAACCTTTATTGTTTAATTGCTGTAGCTTTCCTATCTTTGGCGATTTCTTCCAAAACTACAGACAGAACAGTGTAAATACATGTTTTTATTTTTGGTGCATTTCTATTACTAAGACCAGAGTTGACCAAATCCCATCATCTTTTATCTTGTTCCAAACCATCTATTTGATGGTGGCCTAAATTTTAAAGACAGGCCCAGATTAATAATTTCAGTCCTCCACCACCACTGACAATTGTTTATTCACTTTTAAAAAAAAAAAAGTCTTTCATCTATCAAGAGAGATGTCTCTACATTAGTTGTCATGTTTCTTCTAATGAAAATTATTCGACATATCACCCACAATTGGCTTTTAGTTACCTCAATACACTCCAGTGTGTGTCCAATATGGTCTTTATCGTGCACTTCACACACTTGGGGTGACAACACTTTTTTTGTTTTCATTCATTCAGTTGCCGCCACATTAGATGGGCACTACATCGTGTCCTGTATGTCGAAAATACATCCATTTGGACAGAATCCGCGTTCAAATCGCTAATCAATTTCATACTAGCTGTGACATAATTTTGCACTTACTTGGAAGGAGGTCCGCGTGAGTATATTTTAACAAGACGCTTATCAAGTTCTTCAATCCTCTCCGACACACTGTTGCGCGTAGACACACATGCAGCTCCCCGGCCGTAATATCCCATTTGGATCCTTTACAAGAGCGGGTTGCCTGTATACTAAAGGGACGCATCTGATTATACTTTGCGCGTTCCAATACATATAAATTAGCTTCTGTCTTTTCACTGCATTGTTGTTTTGTTCTTACCTCTGCATAATTTTTCCATGCTTTCGGCAAGGTTTCTCCAATGGGGAAACAGCTGCGACGGCATGGGTTACGTGGTTATACGTTTCACTAACGATTTTGTAATGAGTACACTCCACGGCATTGATGCCTTTAGAGACCCCATATTGGATGGACTACTTTCCTATGTATCATTCCAAAACCCCAGGGATCCTGATGTCGTATGTCATCACGTGTCCACCATACATGATGTACTTGTTTGGTGGCCCAATATGTGTCACTTTGTGTTTTAAAAAAAATACATATTGTTCCATCCCTCATGGAATTTAGTGTATACCTTTTACACTTTGAATCAAGTGCAGGTTTTTCACACATTCGCTCCTTATCACCCTGCCGCTTTGCATTAAGGCTTGCCAAATTGATCCGATTATTTCTTAAGAGTAGTTAAACCTAGGCCTACCTATGTTAAGAGTTATGGTGTATAACTCTTAGTTATTCAGACCGAGATAATTTATTGTCCTAGACATTATATACAAATGTTCTCCATTTTCATAACATATTTTCACAGCCTGCTCAGAATGTGCTCAACCCATCGGAGCAGCCAGGTCTATTTCTCCTTCTATATATGCTCTCTAAAGGATGAAGAGACTCCATCAATGGCAACATTCAATCCATCTTTGACAGAATTAAGATCATAGATCCATTTCTGTTCCAGTCTTTTTAGTTTCAAATCTCTATCCCCGCCACAGGGATGTGTTGTAACTGTTTGAATAATAATCCAATAGATGTCTTCCTCACAGTGTTTTGCTGATTTAAAGTGGGGCACTAATTGTTTATCTGCTACTGCGTTTTTCACGCAGGACCGATGTTCACAGATCTGTTGCTTTACAGGTCTTTGTTTTCCCAATATACAGGAGCCCACATGGGCACTTGATGCCATAAAGGGCCCATTTGGTGTTACAATTTGTAAACATGGTTAATTGCCATTTTCAGCCTTTTAGATCTATCTCCTTAATATTACTGGTCAAACGACAAACGGAGCACTTCCCACACTTAGTGTCCCGTGACACTGGGCAAACGCCATAGTGTGACTTGTGTGGAGTTTTCTTTTGGCTCTATAGATGTATATGTATGAACTAGTTTATCGCGGAGGTTTGGCATGCGTTTAAATGCAAAGCATGGTTTTTTAATAGAAAAATCTGGAGTATTAATCATGCCCCAATTTTTGAGGATACTTCTTTACAGATTATTACTGATCGGCGAGAAGGTAGACACGCATGTTATCTTGTCTTCTTTTGATTTCAAATGTTTAGTAAGACAATCTTCTCTGTTGGTGTGACAAGCCTGTTTCATAGAATAATTTGGGCAGGGTAACCCTGTTCTTTCAATCTCGCCTTAAGCTGTTTACTATTGTTGTCAAAATCTTCCTTTGTGGTACAATTCCGTCTAATCCGTAGGAATTGTCCGTACGGCCATTTCTCGCAGAGGCTCAATGGGTGGAAAACTATTGTACAACAATAATGTATTTTTATCTGTGGGTTGTTGTCAGACCTGCATATCTCTAAGTCTAGACTTAAACGCCAATTATTTGGGTACTACCTTTTTAAAAAAAAAACAGATATCCAGAACCCACTCTCGTCCATACCCAGTGAGGTTCATTTGATCGAAGAGTATGGCAAATTCTCTGGGTTTAAAATAAACAAAGCCAAACCCATCCCTTTTCCCCTACATGAGCCCACACAATCTGATATCGAAAGATTCTCCCCATTAGGACTAACGATCGGGGACGATACTTTAAAATACCTGGGAATAAACATCACGAGAGACTTAAAAATGTTGTATGACGCCAATCTCCCTCCCCTACTCACAAGGTTTCACACTGATTTTGCCAGGTGGAAGAAATTAACGATATCATGGATAGGAAGGCTAAATGCAGTTAAGTTGGTGTGCCTCCCTAGATTCCTCTACCCTTTTCAAATGCTTCCGATTCGTATGCCAAAATCCTTTTGGACAAAGCAAAATGAGCGATTTTAAAATTCCTATGGCTGCGGAAGAGGGCCAGGGTAGCCTATGAGATCCCGACACTGCCCAAGGACAAAGGTGGTGTGGGCCTCCCAGACCTCAGAAAATATTGTGAAGCTACCCAATTGAGATTTCTGGTTCCTCATCTGAGAAAGCTGGAAGGGCTCTAGTGGATTGAGCTGGACAACTCCCAACTGGCCCCAGCCACTGTTGCTGAATGGCTGTGGGTACCGAGGAAAAAGCTAATGAGAAGATTGAGAGACCACCCGATACTGGGGACCATATGGGACATATGGAGGGAAGGGGTCAATATGAGGGCAATCACTTTGTGGCCATCCCCCTTGAGCCACATCTGGGCACCCGGAGTCAGAGAGGACATCCCCAGCCACGTCAGATTTCAGACCTGGTTTGAAGCTGGTCTGGAGAAAGTGGGGCAGCTCTGGAGGGGAGGGTCCTTTGTCACAACCTCGGAACTGGAGGAAGCATTGGGGCTGGGGCCCCTCCCCGTCTTCCCCTTCCTACAACTCAAGGGAATTTTCATGAGAGACAAGTGGAAGGAAAGGATCCAGAGGGATCTCACCCCCTTTGAAAAACTGTTAAACTCGAGAACCGAAACTAAAGGCTTGATCTCTGCCATGTAAAGAGAGCTGATAGGAGCCGGAAAAGGTTCAACCCTAAATCTGAAAAGTAGGTGGGAGAGGGAGTTGGGGGAGGAGGTTGATCCTGACATGTGGGTGAGAGTGTGTAGGGCCACCACCTGTGTCTCGATATATAGCCAGTATAAGCTCCATGCCATTAAACTTCTACATAGATGGCAGTATGACCCGCACAGACTCTCAAAGATGTTTCGGGTGACGAGCCCATTGTGTTGGCGGCGATGTGGGGAAAATGCTGATTACTGCCACTTGTGGTGGGGATGCCCCCGCATCAGAATCTTTTGGAACAAAGTTTTGGGGTGGATTAAAGAACTGGATGGAATTCAGCATACCGCTGACCCCTTCTAATATTGTTTGGGTTTGAGGAGTGTGTGGATGAACGTAAGAGGGTGACGTGACTGGCGGCCCCTCTGTTATTAGCCGCACTGGCTGCCCTAGTGATGAGGTGGAAGGCAAATCGGGTGCCAAAAAAGACTGAATGGGCGTATGTGTCTACCAACTTTTGCATAATGGGGAACATAACCGCAGTACTCCATGGGAGTTCCACCCAATACAAACTTTTGTTGGGAGACTTTGTGAATAAATATATCCCGAGATCCTGTTAACTTGTATCAGATGGGGATGATGACTCCTTACTACTATAAACGATATGGCAATCCCCAGGAAGAGACCATAGTATCTGTCTTGATTATATCTCAAAGAAGCGGCCGCCCTTTCTAATGAAAGATATGTCTGATCTTCATGCACAAACCACGATGAAATAATCTGTTATAGGGAAATTATCAACCAGAGGACACACTGTTCCAAGGGAGAGGGAGGAGAGAGGGTAGCAAAGGGGACAATGTTACTGTGGCTTGGCATGTAAATGTGGTCAGGAAGCGGGTAGAATTAGGAAGTTACTGAACCTAATCTGTTCCTCACATTGTACCTGTATTACTGTTGTTTTTGAATTGTTCTGAAAAACCAAATATAAAAAAATAAAAGTAGGTGGCACTTTGGGGAATGTTCTCTGTTCATTCCAGATACAACTTTTCTGAATCACTTAAACATTGCCACTTATAGGAAGACTTGTTGCAAACAAAGGAATACACTTTTCCGCATCACATTGATATTCACAGCAATTTCAATTATACATGTTATTATGATTTTGATTGTGTCAGCTGTGTAAATATGAAAGAAAGACGCTGCCGATAAAATTTGAAAATGTGCACCCAACGCCACTTTCCGGACAAGACTCTGCACCGTTAAACCACGGAGAGGGTGACTGATGCAGTATAATAAATACTCTTAACATAACATATGCATGTAATATTTTCTGCCACACAACTATAACTATAAAAAACATTCAAAGTTGCTGCTGAATTTGAATATTCACAAGCCTCCTAAAGCTGCTATCCAATATCATCTGTTAACATCACAATTGTTTAATTATACTCCTGTTTTTTAAAGCTCTGCTGAAACAGCTCTCAAATGGTGTTCTTGTTCCTGGCATTTGTAGCCCATGCCATTTTGCACTTGTGTACATGTTACAAATGCTGGACTAGATGTACCATAATCCAATATGATTCCACCAAAAAAGCTAGGATAGGTTGGTTTGCAATGTGGCTGTCTTGGCACTTAGAAAAAGAGGTTGGGCGCTGCTCAGAGGCCACATCCTTTCCTATGCCACTGCAATGCCCTATACCATGAGACTGTTCAAAGCTGTATTTGTGGTTTTCCTTCGAAAGCTCACATATAATATGACGTTATTCCACAGTTTGCCTCAAGAAAAAACATGAAGAAACAAAAGATGGAGTCTCCAAAAGAAAGTTCTGTTTGCCAACAGATCTCTATTTTTGCTTCAAGTCACTCGCCGGTTAAGGAGATCCCACAGGTACTGCTGGAGCGTAAGGTACGTGTAAATATTCTTCCAGCTGTGTCCACAGAGCCATTATCACATCATAGGGCAACTTATTTATTCAATAATTTTTTTTCATGTTAAACAATAAGGAGCTACACAGAATCCAGCACGCATACTGTCTGGTTGACCTGATGTATAGCCAGGCACTGCACAAGATAACATGGATGAATTCTACACTTGTTCCTTTTCTCCTACCTGAACGCTAATGTGGCACTTGTGGTAGGTCGAGTAATGACACACTTTACACAAGATTTACGGTATTTAAATGAAATTATGTTTATCATTTTCTTAAGGGAAAGTTTTTATCAGTCGTTTACAGGGACTACATGTTTTCCACTAAAACACGTAAGGATTCTCAAAGGCAACACAAGTTCTATGATGAGTCAATAAAAAGTGACATTTCTCTCTATCGAACACCTTGATATGTTATACATTTAAATCATGAAATCTAAGAGCCCTTGCCCCTTTTGGTAACCCCTAGTCTATAAATAATGTTCAGAAGGATGTGGCCAACAGAAAAGTCTCAAACCTAATTTTAACAACTTTATAGCCGCCAGGCTACGATAAGCTATTAACACAAAAAATGTTCCAAGGAGTTGCCATCCAAGAGTTCTCTCTCAGCTCTTCCATAGCTTTCACCTTTAGGCCTTCTCGTGGTTGACAATCTTCACTGGTGAGCATCTTCTGGCTCTTAGATTATCAAGAGTCTTGGAGGATCTTGGATTCACTACAGGTCCCTCTTGTTCCTTGAGTTCCCTCCAGGCTTCAAAACAGGTTCCTTCTGGACCTTGGCCTTCTCTCTAGGAGTAACAACAGGTCCCTCCTGGACCTTGGTTCTCGTCAGGATGTATAACTGGCCCCTAATGAATGATTCATAACAAGTCCCTGTTAGACCTTGTGGTCTCTCCAGATTTCACAACAGGTCCTTAGGTTCACTTAAGGATTCACTTTAGGTGCTTCCTGGATCCTGGGCTTCTCTCTAGGATTAACATGTCAATCAATATTTCTTCTCCTCATATTCAGGATTCTGCCCAGGCAGGCATTCAGTATTCTGTCACCCTCCCGCTAGGCATCAGTCAGGTTTCTCCCTCAGATTCTTTCCCCAGTGCTCAGTGGTGGAAAGCATTAGAATGTGGCTTACCAATTCCCCCAGGATTGTAGGAGGTGCTAAGGTTTAGTATCTGTTATAATTTGCCAGCTCTGCTGGCTTCAGCTCCAGCAGTGCCTCCACTTTAAGACAATTGGTGGCTCTGGAGCCTTTGAGGACTACGCTTCTGTTTTTATTGAGGAGGCGTCACTGTTACATCCATCCCTGCACCCTGCTTTCTATCTTTGCTTTATTTACTCTGTCAAAGTCAAATATTTCATAGGAAAGAAATAGGTGTCTGCTTTTCATTGCTTGTACCTCGCATTGGAACACTATTGCAGTACATATTTGATCCATTAGAGATCATCTTGCCTTTAAAAAAGCAATGAAAAAGGTATTTTTGAATTGCTTAGGGCTTGCTTGCCTTGTGTAACTGCAGATTATTCCATCGCCCAGAAAAGCCCATGTAGTAGGGTGTGCCACAAAGCTGGTGGCCAGCACTTCTGTCAGTGGCATCAGGTTGGATGAAATATCTGCCTAAAGGGGTAGAACAAACTGGCCAGAGTACTCCTCAAACCTCCTTGATCCTACTTTGGGGCTGCCTATTTAGGGCCTAGCGGAGGTCCCCTTTCTATTCTCATGCGTGTGCAGCATATGAACATGAGAACTATGTAAGCCTCAACCTAGCCTTGGCCATAGTTCTGTATTCCATCCAGGAGCCTAACCTGGTGCGCTGTGGATTCTACAGTAGCCTGGGGGCCAGTGTAGAGGGAAATTAAGAGTAATTTCACAGCCCAGTGTTTAGGGGATGGGACTGTGTTATGTCCTATCTTATGTCCTGTTGCATCCTGCATTTCCTTCTCTCTCTGATCAGGGTAAAGCAGGGAGATGTGTTATGCCCCATCCTCTCTTCCCTGTCTGTGTGTGTGAATGGATCCTTGGATGCCTGCCTGATCAGAGAGAGAAGGTATATTCTGAAGAGAACCAAGGTCCTGGAGGGACCTGTTGTGAAGCCTAGAGAGAAGACCCACCACATGTAATCCAGCACACACAAACACACACCGGCTGTTTCCTGGTTTTAGCCGGCACACACACTGGATGAAACCAGTATTGTATATTCCCTTATTTGATCCCTTCTGGCACTCACACACTGGATATTCACTTTCTTATCTGGGATATACACCAGATGTAGTCTGGCACATTCACCTGATAGTCTCTTACCTGGGAGACACACCAAATGTAATACAGCAAACACACCGGATATTCTCTCATTTTAGCTGGCACACACTGGATGTTTCATCTTGGAACCGGCACACTCCAGATGTGACCTTTTTTGTACAGGTGCGATTGTACATTGTGTTTCAACTATCAGCAGCTTCAGAAGTCTACATTCCAAATGAGTGAAATATGATTGTACATATCTGCACATGTCATCTGATTAACATTTTCTTTCTATTGTCCTTATTGATAGTCCCTTGTAGGGACAATTGCGCTAATTTTGCCACTGAAATGTTAATTTCAATTGTGATTTCTTTGGTTGTCATTGTTGATATATTGTCCTGTTGGCAGCTGAGGTGCTACTGCCTTGCTCCCCTCCTCCAGCACGTTATGCATACCTGGTTTATGTTGTGCTAGTCTTCCAGCATGTGTGTTTAATAAGTCTCTGCTTTAGTTCTTCCTCCTTCTTGCCCATGTAAAAGAGGAAGAAGTGTTATGTCCTGCATCTTTCTTCTCTCTCCGTTCAGGTTAAAGAACAGAGATGTGTTATTTCCTATCTTACATCCTGTAGCATCCTGCATCTTCCTTCTAGCTCTCATCAGGGTAAAGAAGGGAGATGTGTTATGTCCCATCTTTCCTGTCTGTGTGCGTGTGTGAATGGAGTCTTGGGTGCCTGCCTGATGTATGGCGTATGGCCTATGGCCTATTGCAATGTTCCTTGAGTGTTCGGCCTGAATGTTCCGTTTTTGCCAGTTAGTGAGTCTGATCTGTTTCTCCCCAGGGTGTGGATGCTCGGTGTCTCTGTCCTACTTGTACCTAACTGTACCGGCTTGCCTTTTATGACAAAGGAAGCAACAAACCCATGCTATCATACAACAGAGGCTACGCAGAAAAACAAGAACTAACCATCTCTTTCCTTATACATAGTTGAACACCGTACACCATCTTATAGAAGACTAGAATTTACCATGTGTATGAAACATTATCCACAGGCCAGCAGGCTACAGAAGCAACACTGACATCCCTGTGTAGAAACTCCTACTAATAAATAGATAGATTTGCACCACGTTTGTCCCTCCTGCATAAACAATTCTGGGCATAAACCAATGATCTCATAGTAGTCGCCTGTCAGGAGAGGTTGTGAGGACATTCAGGAGTTGCCCCCAACCAATTAGAGAACCTTCTTCTGATTCCATCTCTCTATTGCTGTGAAGAATTTCAGTTTCGCCTAGCCCTCACCTTTTAATATCCAATACCCATTGTGGCAATAAGGGTCACATTGGGTATTTCCACTAGATTACAATGCGCCTTCTAGCCAACAGCAACAATTGTGATAACATTTCTGTTTGTATGCTTCTTATGCCCCGGATATTTCCCCAGTAAACACAACAATAACACATTCATCGGTATACTTGAATTAGCGTGTGCACTCCCAGGCCACTTGCCAAATACCAGCTGAATCTTGACCGCATCTGCGAGATTAATGTGGTATCGTCGGATTGACCACATATATCCTCACTGGAGTAAAATACACACTCTGCAAAAAATTGAATTGAATCAATTTAAATCTAGTGTTTCAGGATGCTTTTTTCATATGTTCACACATTTTCAACTACGTTCTCTGATAAAGAGTATCCCAAAACATTTTCCCTTTTCCCTTTGACTGTCGGGGAATGAGTGGATTTCCTGCTCAGTATTATCTTATACATTTGTAGTATTACCCCCTTCCGGCCTACCTTTTTAATTCTGGTTTTGTAATAAAGGACGCTAACCGCACAACATGCCTGTTGTTGTCATTGCACACTGTGAGACAGGCATGGTAGCAAGAGAGACACAGACTCAAGGAGAACAGTTTCAAAACCTTTATTTAATAACGTTTTGGGGTTGGAGTAATACCTAACTGGCTCTAACTCTGAGGGGATTATTCCCTCAACTGAAGGGCCGTTGATGTCTATAAGTTCAAAACCAAAGTCCACCTGTGTCTAAACCTATGCTTGCCCTCGCTCTTTGACAAAATGTGTTAGGAGGTCTTCTTAAAAGAAAAATAGTGCATCCAAAAAAAGAAATATAAACCAAAGCTGCTTTCAGATGGTCTTCTCACCAGGTGTGGTGCTGCCAATGTCATAAAAATCTATATCATTTAAGAGGGTTGTATGTTAACCATTCTCCACAGGCTCCTTGCAATATTCTCAAACAACTTTCAATGTCTCTGGTTCCTTGGGATTCCCTTCCCCAAGCTTTAATTCCTCCAAGTTTCAAACACCAAAATATAACACTGTTCCTTGTAGACTTCTCAGGGTTCCCTTCCCCAAGCTTATGCCTCTTTGGTTCAAAGTAACTATTTAACTTTGATAGGCCTCCCAGGGTTGCCTTCCCCAAGCATAGGCCCCTTTTATGTAACATGAAGGTTCAGTCTGCCAAGATGCGTCTCATCTTAGTCACAATTCATTTAGGGGTAGTATCAGAGGCTTTCGAGAACGTGAGGCTCTTTGCTCGTCCTTAGCGCAACCACTCTGATGAATAACCCCCTTTCCTTTTAGCTTACATTCATAATACTTTTGACTTTCCTTCGTTGGGGTTTCCTGCACCCCCTTTTCACACTTACTGTGTCTGTCACACTTTCTCCTTGCTTTCTTGTGCGCACTTATACCTTTTTCTTGCTCCTTTTCACTACACTGTGCCTCTTAAACACTCTTCTTTTTTTCTCATGCTCACTCACACCTTTCATCTCCTTTTTGGGTCGCTCGCACCCTTTCTGTTTTTCTTTTACTTTAAAGTTCCTGTCATTTCTTGTCTCTGCGCCTCTAGTGACTTTCACTTTAAAAGTTCACTTTTCCCCTTTCAATTCTGCGCCTCTAGCGCATTAAACCATAGCTTTTCGTTCTGTCTTCTTTCCTTTTGGAACGCTTGCAGCAAGCCTTTATTTCTACTTTCTGTCCTTTCATTTCGCTTGCAACAACGTTTCAATTCCGTCCCAGCCACCCGTACACTACCGGGTTTCTCTTCCTTTTTTGCATGATACTCGCTAGTAAGCATGGTGCTGGCAAGCAGTCTTCCTTGTGTTGCATGGGACGAGGTCAGGGTCTTACCACCTGCCCCTCTGACACCCTTGGGACTGACCCACGCCCTAAGGGAATGAGCAGTTTGTTAAACACGTCCAGCAGCCTGAAGTGGAGTACCTCACTCCGGCTCCTTGAAGAGATGGCTCCCTAGCCACGCTGCACCCTTTCTGACGTACCGGGTCAGCATCTTGGCACTCCCTTCTTCTCCTTCCAGGTTCTCCTTGCCTTTCTTAATGCTTCCTTCCACTTCCTGGCTTCCGTGCTCCACACTGCATCTCCAGCTTGCTTTCTTGTTTGTACAAAACCACAACTTTTATTGTTGAAAGAAGAGCCAGGTATAAGACCCTGCCGCACTCTATTAGTTGGTAGCAGTATTCTCTCCGTTTCTCAAAGCATTTCTCGTAGGTAATCCTCACTGCTCTTCGTCACCTCTTCCCCGTCCCAGTATATGTTGGAAATGGGAAAGGGGGGAGATGGCATGGAACTGGAAATATCCCATAAATCCGGGGTGGATTTTAGGGTGTATTGGGAAAAGGGGGAATACCATGTCTCGCCCTTGGGTGTGCTCCCAAACCCTCGTGACCCTCCACTCAGGTGATCCTCCCTCGCTTGTCCACCCCGAGGGTCGGGATCCAAAAGCGATGGCTCGGGGGAGAAGGTGGGAGAACACCATCAGGTTTCTCACCGATCCTTCCACTATGCGATTTGGACTGTATTTCTTCACTGGGGAACCTCGAAAGAAAATCTACATTTCCTTGTTCTCTGCCCTTTCGGAGTTCCACTCAGAAGCAATAAGGTTGCAAGTCCAAGAACCACTGCATCACTCTTGGGTTAGACACCTTCCTTTGACTGATCCATGTTAGGGGGAGTGGTCGGTAATCAGACTAAATCTTTGGCCTAATAAGTATTACTTAAGATGTAAAATGGCCCACTTTATCGCTAAGGCTTCCAATTCGATAACAGAATAATTATTTTCTCAGCGAAACAATTTTTGACCAGCATAAAGATTGGGATGTTCCAGCCCGTCATGGTTTTGGGGTGATACTGCACCTAAACCAGCCAAGGAAGCATCAGTTTGCAATATGACATCTTAAGAAAAATCAGCTACCTTGAGAATAGTGGTTTGGAATAATGTTTGAGGGCCTGGTAGCATACTTTGTCCTTTTCATCCCATTTACATTTCTGGGGTTCTGTGTTTCATAGTTTGTCGGTCAACCTGGCAGTTCTACTGGAAAAGTTAGGTATGAATTTCCGATAATATCCAATTAACCCTAGGAAAGATCTCAAATCCGTTTTGGTTTTAGGTGTGGGTGATTCTAAGACGGCTCTAACCTTTTCCTCTTGAGGTTGAACATTGCCATTTCCAGCAACAACAAAAAAACAGATACTTAACAGCAGGTTGGGCCATTTTGCATTTCCTGGGGTTGGCATTTAATCCTGCTCTTCTTAAGGCTCTTACTACAGTATAGAGATGTTCTTCACAGGTTGTACTGTGGATGACTATGCCGTCAATGTATTCCCCACAAAATTCTGAATAAGGTTGGAGAATCTTATCCTTTACATTTTGGAAAGTCGCTGGGCCACCATGTAACCCAAAGGGTAAGACTTTAAACTGATATAGACGTCTTGGGGGGGGGGGCAAAGGCGTATTTTTCTTTTTATGGCCCATGCAAGGGGATTTGCCAATAACCCCTTGTTAAATCTAGGATGGATAAATGGACTGTGCTGCCCAATTTATCGATACGATCGTCAATGCGAGGCATTGGGTAGGCATCAAAGGCTGAGATGTTATTCACCTTGTGGAAATCTATGCAAAATCTTCAACTTTTGTCCAGGTTTTATACTAGGACAATGGGAAACATCTGGGAATTGATCTAAAATCTCCCTGAGATCTTGTTGTTGAGTGTTAGTAATATCAGAGGGAATTAAGATGTTATTATTCACCTCTTCCGGTATTAAACAAGATAACACTGTGGCATTAGGTTCAGAGATGTTTTCCTTCCACTCCCTCAACAACTTTACATGGTAGACTTGTGTCTGGCGGTGGTCTGGTTGGGTGATTTTATAATTACAGGGTCCTGTCTTTTCTAATACCTCAAATGGCCCATGCCATTTGGAAAATTTGTTGTCTGAGGTAGTGAGAAGTACAAGGACTTTTTGCGCAATGGAAAAGGACCTAAGGGAGACCTTTTGGTTGTAAAATGCCTTTTGTTGACTTTAGGCTCTACCAAGATGGTCTTGTACCAGGGATCGGACAGCTGTCATATGTTCCTTCAACCTGTTGTCTCTCTGGGAGAGTGGTATTGGAGCTTCCTCCCTTTTCTCCCATGCTTCTTGGAGCATATCCAACACATCTCTGGCTTCTCGTCCATAAAGTAATTCAAAGGGTGAGAAACCAGTGGAGACTTGAGGAGTTTTTCTTATGGCAAACAAGGCCCACAGAATCATCTGAATTCCAGTTAGTTCCGTCTTTATCGACTAACTTCCTAAAATGGTCTTAAGGGTCTTGTTGAACTGTACAACTAAAACGTCCATTTGGAGATGATACACAGACGTCCTCAAGGTAGGTAGTTATGTGAAGTTGCTCTTTTACCTCCCCCATGAGATTACACATAAAGGTGGTACCCTGGTCCGTTAAGATTTCTTTAGGAAAGCCCACCCGAGAGAAGAAGGGAAGTAAGCGCTTTTGTTTTCTTCAAATAAGCTTTATTGGTAGATTGTCATAGGTGAAATTTTAACAGCACATGTTTGCATTAACTTACTACACAGCACACCATGACAAACATAGAACATTTTAGTTCCCCCCCACTAGTGTGAACAAATGTACCCCAACCACCCCCCTGTATTCATAACCCCCACACCCCGCCCTCCACCCCCTTTTAAGCGAACAAGGCAATTGGGTAAGTGCGGCACCTTACTCATCGGAACCTGCCTTAGCTGGGTTCCTTCCTTCGTTCTCTCCTCTTCCGGTTCAGAGTCTGTCCTCTGCATTCGCTAATTTCCACCATAGTGCCTCTCTGGGGTCTGGGTTGTCCACCAGTATCTGCTTGTTTCCCATTCCCCTCCCACCAGCTTTTAGCACTCCTTCCCTCTATTGCTCTTGCTGTGCCTGTTCCCTGCTTCGATTCACACACTCTCCCTGTGCTCTGGGAGCGCATGGCCCCTCCTAGTTGTGGTCTCTCCGGGTCATACGTTTTTAGGAAGGTTGCCCATTCCAATGCTCTGGAGGGGGTTGGCCATGTAGTTGTCTAGTCAGTTGCTCCATCCTAATATATGTCCTAGCCGCTAATAGCAGAAAGTGCAGCATGTGCAGGAGCTTATACCATTCCCCTTTGTTTGGGAGAATTCACAAAAATGTGCTAGTTCCTTCCACCTTAGAGACCGCCAGCAACTTTGCTGAATTATTTTAACCTGGAGAGAGTGTGACCTTTTTTCCCACTCTCTCATGTATTTTTGTGTGAATTTTACTTCTGTGTTTCTTTTGGTTATGGAGTCTGACAAACTCCATAGGCATCATCTTTTACAAGTGTGTCACACAGCACCTTCAGCGCAGTGGCACAGGGAAGTCTCTTAGATTTCCCAAGGTTTAAATACCTTCTATGGGATAAACTACTGTTTCCCAGAGGAGTAAAGTGCAATTGGCTTTACTTAGCATTGTACTTGCTAGACCCACTATCTTACAATAGAGTGCTGGAGGGGTTACTTAGTATCCCCTTTGTCTAAATGCTCATGTAACATTTTTATGTTACCCTTTCCTCACAGAATGGCTGGTGGCAGTGGTTTCGTTCCAAACTACCATGGTTTGCATTTACCGCGGCTGTTCATAGCTCCGGTAACGCTAACCGCGGGAGCCATCTTTTTCAAAATGGCACAGAGCTATCTTTGACAAAATGGTCCCCAGTCTTCTTTTTTCAACATGTCTTTGTGGAAAGGTCCTTCTAGAGAGTTTCTCTGCGCGCCAAGCCAGGTTTGGTCTCTTTGTGCATTTCGCCTTTGACGGGTTTCAGGAGTGAAACCCGCCTCTGGCTCCAGAGTGTCTGGGGTAGGCAGGAAGTGAGGGAGGTGAAGGCAGAGTCGACCACTGGATGAAGGAATCAAAGAAGAGCTTGAAGAGGGTGCCTGCTGCAACTCCTGGACCGTTGGTTTGCCTGGTGAAGCTCTGCTGCAGTGCCAAAATGCCAAGTTTGCATTGACGGAGAAGCCCCTGCAAGGACGACTTCTCCCTTTGAGTTGGTGGGACCAATCAACTCCAAAGTAAGCCACCTGGACACCCATGTCAGAGCTGGTTGAATTTCCTCAGAGTTGCTGCAGGAAAATATATAGCCAGGGAGAGGGATACCAGATTGTGTGCATTACTTGTAAGCTGGCCTAAAGCTCTTGGAAGATCCTCCGGACTCCCACGAAGCAGGACTGCGCGTTGTTGCTATTTGCGTTAGCTGAAACGCGAAACAGCCACTGAAAGTGAAGTTTGACGATTGCAGGTTTTGGCAGTCCCAGTGCATTGCAGGAGTCCCCTGAGGTCCTCCCTCTTGTCCCCACAACTGAGGCCCAGGAACAGTGAGATCTGAAGCGCTGCACAGGAACAGAAGTCCTCAGCTGCATCTTTTCTTCTTTATCAAGGCACTGTAAAACAAGTCTAAGAGAATTTACCTCTTACTGTAGAAGTGCTTGTAACTTCCACAACTCACAAGTCTAATCAGGTTGTGGCCCTACATTTGATTCTTCTTTTTATCAAAGACTCCTAAGAACTTGTGCAAAGACTTTTCCATCCAAGACTTTTGCCCATTGACTTTGGCTTAGCCTATTGAATTGAATGGCTCTTCTAGTGAACTCTAAAAGTATCACCATCCTGCCAATTGTCAACTCAAATCTTCGGTTTCATTACACTGCTTTTTAGTAAACACTAATTCTCTGGTCGCTCAGATTGTCATGATCTGCTGAATACCTTTCAACCTGATCTGTTGTTCATGACCGAGACCTGACTCCGGGACAGCAGCTCGGGCCCTTCCATAATTCAAGCCCTACCCGCTAACTATGAGCTTGTCCATTATGACTGTCCCTCTAGTCATCCACGGGTAGTTGCTTTAATTCATAAAGCCATGTTTAAAATCTCTTGTATTACAGTCAATCATACTTTGAAGATGGTGAGCCTATTAGTCCGTATTGCGGTCTCACCCACCTTCACCCTGCCTGTTCTTGTGATCTATCTTGTGATCTATCGGTCTGCGGACCCTGATAGTATCTTCTGTGCAGAGTTTCCTGTCTTTGTGTCCGAACTACAGCTCAAATATTCCAACCTTTTGATTGTTGGCAATGTTATTCTCCCTGCCAGTATGGCTAGTGCTATGCAGGTCTCCACTTTCTTAACGTCCATGTCAAATCTCGGCCTTCCTCAGCAGGTTGTTGACCCTACTCATCAGTTGGGGCAACATTCTTGATTTTGCCCCCGAGACCTTTCTTGCCATTACTCCTTCTTTCCCTGTAATTTGGTCCGATCACTTTGTTGTGCCATTCTCCACTCCACTATTGGCTGCGAGCCCCCCCTGAGAGCCCTTATTCTCTGATGAACTTCTTTGTAGGCAGGCAGAAAGGAAGTGAAGAGCAAGCTACTGTCTGGCTGATTCTGCCTAGCCACCGCTACTTATCAGAAGGCAATTTTATTTAGCCAGAAAATCTTTTTTTTAGTGTGGTTGAGGTAGCAATAAACTAACCTAAAGCATTGTTCGATCTGGTTCACTCGCTGTTCTCCCCTGTCAAAGCCAGCTCGCGGATTCTGCCTTCTCAGGATCTCTGCGAGTCTCTCTCTGACTGTTTTGCTGATAAGATCGACATAGTCAGTCAGAAAATTACTAATACTGCCTTGCGGTCTGTGGCTTCCTCTCATCCTCCCTCTCTCTCTACATCTGACGCTAACTGGTCTACCTTTCCTATTTTTACTGATCATGATGTTCTGGCTGCTATTCATAAGCTTAAATCTGCCTCACCTCTTGACCCTATTTCTCTTGCTCTTCTTAAGGAGATTTCGGGGGGGATTGTATCACTGATTACATCAGCAGTTAATACCTCTCTCTCCTCTCGTTATATTCCTAGTGCTCTGAAACCTGCTCTTGTAATTCCTCTGCTTAAGAAACCCTCCCTCGATCCTTTTGTTCTTGCTAATTTCCGCCCTATCTCGCTCCTCCCTTTTCTTATGAAGCTTCTTGAGTCCCTGGTTTCCCTCCTGCATTCCTCATTTCTTGAATCTTCCAGTTTCTTTGAATCTATGTGATCACTGCGCCGCCCGTAATTCTGCTGACGAAAATGTCGACGACCATTGCGGCGTATTGATCAGATAGACCACTGTAGCCTGCATCCCCCACCCCAATCCCCCCACCAACTTACCTTAACGGCGGCACACATGGAAGTGTGCCGCCAACTTCCCTCGATCCCTACGGCGTCAGTTCCCACCCACTTACGTGGGTCGGCGCTGGAGCTGCAGGGACCTTCTTCTTTTTTTTTTATTTTTTTACACTTTCGTGTTCCCCGCCTCCATTTAATTGAAGCGGCGGACACCCCGGCAACCCCCAAGTCCATTCCCACGACTAAGAGGAGCAGGGACATCCCAGCAACCCCCGCCTGGTTCCCTTGGTCGTGGCAATGGGGGGTCAGCATTTTTGTAATGCGCAAAGGCACAGTTTTAGTACCAGGCGACCTCTTGAGGTCGCAGTTTTTGTATGATTCAGTTTCTTTGATTCTTTTCAATCTGGTTTTCGCCCTGGGAGGGGCACCAAGTCAGTTCTTGTGTCTGTGATCAGGGTGACGTCGGGGCACTGATTTTATTAGATCTGTCAGCTGCTTTCAGTACCGTTGATCATCCCACCCTGATCACCCGGCTGTCCTCTGCGGGTCTGTCAGGCCAGGTCCTGGCTTGGTTTCCAGGCTGTTTTTCTTGCTCCCTTCTGCTCTAGGTCTGTTTCCTTGTCCTGCTGTGACCCGCAGGGCTCTGCTCTGTCTCCCACTTTGTTCAACATTTATATTCAGCCACTTCTCCACCTTATCCATTCCCATGGCTTCTTGTGTTACTCCTACGCCAGTGACACGCAGATCATGCTTCGTCTGGATCTCGCCAGGCCTGATACTGCTGCACGGTTTAAGGAGTGCCTTGAAGACCTGGGTTTATGGATGGCCGAGAACTAGCTGAAGCTGAATGGTGAAAAGACTGAGGTTCTGGTTGTTACCACCTCCAGCCCTCTGTCTTTCTGGACCCCTGACTTCTGGCCTGCCATTCTTGGCCCTTTCCCCTCCCGTGCTTCCTCTGTGAAGGATCTGGGGGTTAAAATCTCCTCCTCTCTTTCTATGTGCAAACAGGTCACGTCCATCTGTAAATCGGGCCATTTCAAACTTAAAATCCTACGGAAAGTCCTGCCTTTCATTCCTCTGAAATTTCATGCACCTTTTTAGCAATATTGATTATTGCAACGCACTCTATCTGGTTCAATCTGCTTAACTTGTGCGCCGTCTGCAGCTCCTTCAGAATGCAGTGGTCAGGTCAGTAACGCGCTCTCCTTTTGGCACACTTATGTGGCCCCTTCTCCGGTCATTGGCTTCCGGTTGAGAAACTTTGCCTTTTTAAGTCACTCTGTATTGTGCGCAGAGCTTTTTAATAAATGTGGTGCGGAATACCTGCAAACTAAATTCCTTCCTTATGTTCCCCTGAGATCCCTTCGTTCGCAATCAGCCTTCTTGATTCAAGTCCCTTGGGTCAGACTCTCTCGGATGGGTGGCTGTGCCTTTTCTGTGGCAGTGGCTAAGGCCTGAAATTCACTTCCCCTGTCCCTGTGCACTACCTCTGACCATCTCCCCTTTCGCATGGCTCTGAAGACCTTCCTGTTTTGAACTAAGCCTGCTGTATCCTATTTGATCTTCCTGTTTGGTGAGTGCCACAATGCCCTTGGGTGAACGTGTGCTATATAAATTCATATAACATAACATAACATCTTAACTGCTGCTATCCTATCAAACCAAGGGATTTCCTGCTTATCCCATCCAACTAGGTCCTCAACAATGTGCTTAAAAAAACGGCAGGAAGTTACACTGAAACATCTGCGACGTAGTGCTGGGAATCTGAACCCCCAACTACTCTATGGCCTACTGGGCCCATTTTATCTGGCATATCTCAGCGAACCTTTGCTGTGCCCGACGAGGCAGCGTCATACATAGGGCACTTGACTTCAATAGTTAACTGAAAATCCAGAGGCCAGACCAAAAGCGGCCAATTCCTACATCAACACAGGCAGAGATGTACTTGCCTCCCGTACCGTGACCATCACGTCCTTCGCATAATCTCGATCCCCTTAATCCTATTGTTAGATCGGTCCATATTCAAGAAAGGCTCCATAGACATGGAAAATATTAAGGGGGACAAGGGGCATCCCTTCCTAGTTACTCTCACAATTGCTGTTTTTGGTGTAAGCAGCCTTTTCATTTTTATTGGTGCTGGTCGTTTGCTAAGATCAATCTCCTGATGTTTGAGCCAAACCCAAACACCTCCAACATCAAACGGATATATTCCCAGTCCACCTTATCGAAATCCTTACGGGCATCCAATGATAAAACCCCTATTTCGATCTCCCTATTCCCGACTTTGATAATATCCAAGACCCTCCGTATGTTGTCCTGGTTATTTCTATCGGTTATGAACCCTGCCTGGTCCTCACTGACCAGCCCTGAGAGGGCAGTTATTACCCTTTGTGCCAAGATTTTAGAATAATGTTTTGCATCGTTATTCATTATGATAATTGTTCTATGATCCATAGATGGTGTAATTTTCCCAGTGGCTAAAAATGTGTCAAATTATTGCGTCATATAAGGGATCAATTGGAGCTAAATTTTCTTATAGAATGCTGTAGTAAATACGTCTGGGCCAGGGGCTTTGCATTAAGAGTTTTAATGGCCCTCTCACCTCCGACGACATAATTGGGACATCCAGATCTCGCTTAGTATCCGTTGTTAGACGTGGTAGGGTTTGCCCCTAAAACAAATCTCACTTGATCCTCTGCTCTAAGCGACTCTTTAGACATCAACGCCGTAAAATAATACTAGCAGAGTATTTCCAGCTTTTCAGCTTCATCATAGCATATCATCCCAGTCTCACTTCTAATCCCCTGTATATTGTTCTGCGTTTGGACCTTCTTCAGTTTATAGACTAATAGATGGTTTGCCCTGTTACCTTTAATGTAATGAGCTGTTTAGTCTTGAGTAAGGCCTGCGCGTATCTATCGGCCAAATGAGCTAGTTTAGCCCTAGCCAGTTTTAATTACGGAAACTCTGCCGCGATCTACTCGCCTTGTGTTTGGCTACAACCTCCTGAATTGCCTGCTCCAATCATGTCCGGATTATTGTATTGGCCCATGTAGTGTGATTCATATTTTAAAATAGTTTGAGATAGCTATTTCCTGACAGAACCCTGTCTTTTAATATAGGATCACACAATTTCCAGGAATAGTGGCTTCTACAAGGTCATCGGGCTTTTTTTTTTTTTTTTTTAAATAGTCAAAGGAGAGCCTCAATCCTCCATAGCGCTTTGGCAGAGGGGTAAAGGGAGGATTGAGAAAAAGTAGTCAGTAAAGAGCAGGTCAAAAGAGAGAAAAAAGAGGACAGAAAGCCTGTTTCCCATACCCACTCCCCCACCTTTCCCTTCCCTGGCCTGTTTGAAAAAAAGTCAGTAATCAAGTTGCTGAATATGTTGGACTCAAGACGCGTATCAGAAATTTACGGCTGCATTGTCGGTGGCATTTCATTTGAAGATGGATAGTGGGGGATCAGTCTCTTATGTTGGCTTTTGGTAAGATGCTATACCAAAGTAAGCTGAGGCTAGTCTTCTGACTCTGGGTTTTTTCTTTTTTCCTTTTTTGCTTTTCTCCTTCTTTTTTTTGGTGCGTTCAGTTGAGAACGTGGCGTGAGCAGAAAGATTAGTACTGTTTGAAGGCTGGTATGTTAATTAGGCAGCCTGTCTTTCCCTGTGAAATTGGAGAAACGGGAGCCACTGTTGGTCTATGTAAGTGTTAGTTTCCCTAACAATGGCTGTGAGGCTTTCCATTTTGTAAATTTCTTTTGCTTTGTTCAGCCAGTCCGCCTTTGTTGGGAGGGAGGGTTCTTTCCACTTTATTGTGACACAGACACAGACACAGGCTGCCAATAAGAGGTTCCTTGGCATGTGCGGTAGGAGCGCGTATCTGTCTTCAATTTTCTCCAACTGAAAAGAACCAGAAAGGGGTAAGATCCCTCTGAATGCCCTCGATGTCATGTATCCACCCCAGGATTTCTTTCCAGAACACTTGGATCCGGGAGCAGGCCCACCGTTGATGCCAATATGTGCAGACCTGTGTGCATCCACGCCAACAGTAGGGGGTAATACCGTGATACATTTTTGCTAGACGTTGGGGGGCAAGGTGCCATTGTACTAGTATCCTGCAGTTGTGCATCTTATATTGCATTGCTATTGAAGATTTCCACAACGCTTTGTGTATGGCGTCCCATCCCTCCTGGTTGTCCACCCACCCCAGTTCCTTGTCCCATTTAGCTTTGGTTTTGGGCTCGGGGAGATGTCCTCTCTCTAGGAGTGCTTTATACATGCTTGATATGACACCCTTGGAGCCTGTGTATTTGTTCAATATGTTTTCAAATGGAGTCAAGGGGCGCTGAGGCTGATCCTTCCATTTGCGATCTGTGAGGACTCCCTTGAGCTGAAGGTATGGAAGGAGCCCGATGGTCAAAGCCTGCGTTTCCTCTAGTTCTTCCTTGGTCAGAAAGGAACCCTCCCTCCACATTTGTCCCACTCTTACTAAGCCCTGCTCATATTGAGGTTGAAAGCGATAGGGGTCTATTATAGCGTCTCTGATTGGAGGAGCCCAAATGCAACTAAGCGGGTACGGCCAGGTTGTTCCTCCCCTCATACCAGGATTTTGTTTGTTCCATAGTGTCCAGATGGCCGCCAAAACAGGATGTTGCGTGGTATGGTGTTAACAGATGCCCAGAGCCATTCGCCCATAGTTACAAGGGTGAAAATGCCATTTTCCAAAGCAACCCATTGCTTGCTCTTCGACTCCCTAATGTGATCAACCAAGACACAAAGCACTGTTGCCGCATAGTAAGAAAAAATATCTGGATAGGCAAGGCCCCCTTGTCTTTGGCTAGGATCAGGGTTTTATATGCAATACGGAGTCTTCCTTTGTCCCATAGAAATGATAGCAAGCGTTCTTTATCGCCTTTAAAAACGTGCGCAGGAGGACAATTGGCAACGACTGAAAGAGAAAAAAAAGTCGCGGAAGGACATTCATTTTAATCGCGGTCAATTTTCCAGCCCATGACAACTTACTCCAGCTTTCCAGGTCTTTCAGAATTGTAGCCCACAGCGTTTTGTAATTTGCTTGGAACAGGTTTTGAAGGTTTCTAGTAATTGTTATGCGTAAATATTTCAGGTTTGCTTGTGATATTTGGAAGCCCCATGTCTGGGGAGTGGCTGCGGGAGGTAGGCCCGATTCTTTGAGGGGGAGGATAACTGTTTTGTGTTGGTTTATACTAAACCCAGATTGCGCCCCATATTCCTTTATATCAAGCAACAAGGCTGGTATCGACTGGTCAGGGGAGATAATGTATGCCAATATTTCGTCCGCAAATAACGCAAGTTTATATTCGGTTCCATATCTATTGAAGCCTTTAATGTTGGGATTTTGCCTAATATTTTGAGCCAACGGCTCCATGACAAGAATATACACTAAGAGGGAGAGGGGACACCCTTGTCCTGTTCCTCTAGTCAGCTCAAATTCATGTGATGCAACTCCATTCACCACGACTTTCGCTTGGGTGTTTCGGAATAGGGCTTTGGCTCCTCTGATCCATTCTAGGCCCAGGCCTGCTTTTTTAAGAACGTCCGTCATAAATCTCCACTCCACGCAGTCAAATGCCTTTACGGCGTCGATTGAGACCAGCGTGGGTTCGATTTCGGAGGTGGGAATGAGGGCCATGAGATCTAATGTTTTGCAAACGTTGTCTGCACCTTGGCGGTTTACGACATATCCCGTCTGATCGCTATGGATCAGTTGGGGTAACACCCTGCTTAGCCGTCCAGCAAGAATGCGGTTGAACACCTTAGCGTCAAAGTTTAGAAGCGAAATCGGCCGGTAAGAGCCGCATTCTGACCGATCTTTCCCTTTCTTTGGGAGGACTATTATTCTAGCTTCCGTAAACGACAGAGGGGCCACACCTGTTTCCATAATGCTATTGAAGAGCAGCGTGAGGAAATGGGGTTAGGGCGCCCTTGAACCTCTTATAAAAGGCTGGGGTGAAGCCATCCGCACCCGGCGCTGAGCCTGCTTTCAGAGAGCCAATGGCGCAGTCGATCTCGTCTGTCGTAATAGAGCCATTTAGTAGTTCTCTATCCGCGACAGTAAGCGGAGGAAAGTCCACTCTAGACATAAATTCAGCGGTGCTTTCGAGGGATGGTTGTGTGTCGGCGGCATAAAGTTGTTCATAAAATTGAGCAAACCGTGTCGTGATGTCTATTGGGTTTGTTAAAATCAGGTTGGAGAGTGAGTTCACCTTAAGAACTGCTCTTTCCGCTCTTTCTTTTCTGAGTTTCACTGCTAGCAATGTATGGGCTTTGTCTCCCTTTCAAAATACTTCTGTTTGGTAAATCTGAGGCTGGATAGGGCCTCGCCTATCCAAATGTCCTTCAATTCTTGTCTAAGGGCTTTCATTTCTGCTCTGACCTCTGATGAGTCTCCCTTTTCATCTAACAGGAATCGTTCTTTTTTGAGTATTAGTTGCTTGACCTGGGTTTGTTCCAGCAGTTTCAGTCTTTTTACTGAAGCTCCCTGCGCTATTATGAGTCCTCGTATGGTCGCTTTTGCAGCTTCCCAAATTGTGCAAGTGGAACTGTCACCAGTGTCATTTCTTATGAAGAATTCCTGTAATTCTTTGTCTAGGCTTTCTCAGAACAATTTATCTTTGAAAAGTGTGTCATTACATGTCCATCTGCCCCCTGTTGGCCTAGGACCACCAAGACTCAAGTTGACTACGACCATATCGTGGTCCGACCAGCCTACTATTTATATCTCCGCTTTAGAGATCAGATGTTCCAGGATGGAATCCAGAAGCACATAATCAGTTTGTGTATAGGTTTGGTGGGGGTGTGAGCAGAATGTGTAAGCTTTCTTGGTTGGGTGTGTGGCGCGCCAGGCATCTACTATGTGGTGCTCTGAAATTAGTACTTGGAACAATGTATTGCCTGGTGGAGGATGAGTTCCAGGGCGTAATGATCGCCAATCTAAGGATGAGGTCATTATTTGGTTGAAGTCTCCCCCGCAAATAAGTGGGCCAACTCTTTCACCTTCCAAGACAGCTAGTAGATTTTTACTATAGGTTAGTTGCTGCACATTTGGGGCATTTGCTGAGCAGACTGTGACTACAGTAGATCCCAACACACCCTGTATAATTAAAAATGCTCCATTTAAATCTCTGCGGACACATGTAATTTGGCAACCCAGGGTGGAGCAATATAATATACCCACTCCCCCCTTCTTTTCCGGTCCAGAAGCCCATAATGACCCTCCTACGTTGCCTCCCTTTATGTCAAATTCCCCGGATTGTTTATATTTTGTTTCCTGGATGAACAGAATGTCTTGTTTGGTTTGGTGGAATGTCTGCCTCACCATTGATTTTTTCTGCAGTGAGTTTGGCCCTTTTACGTTTAATGATCCCACTCTGATCGTTCTACCCTCCATCGATGATCTTGTTGCAAATAGCTATTTGAGCCTTGACGTTCTCTTTTGGCAGCCATGTTTTTGCGGTATTCAGCCATGCAGCGCTGAGTTCCATTGATTCTACTGAATGAAGAGGCCTTGTATAACACACCCCCTCCCAACCCCCTGAGAAGAGTGAAAAGTGAAAGGGAAAGAGGAAAAATGGTAAAGAATAGATACACCCCCTCTGTAACAGTGGAGTCGCCCCAAATGTGAACATAGGGCCACCAACGGGTGTTGCCCGCAGAACCTTCAATTCTGCTATTTTACTGTACTGCTACTTTTTAGCGAATGCATAATGTCTACTGGTTTAAGTGCCGAGCCCGGCAGATGCTTTAAGGAATGCTGTGTGTTCAGCAGTTTCTCTCTTTACATTTACTTCCCAGTCATGGGGTGTTCAGCCTCTTGAATTTTTTTCCGTCCCTGGTCTTGCTGTTTTTTCCTCACGGACCAGTTGGTGCTCGTTCTGATTGTGATGGCACTTCTTCCCCTTCCTCTCTGCCAGGGTCCGTTCGCAAACCTTTCAGTACCCCATCCGCTTCCTCCCCCGAAGTGACTCTGAATTCTTCGTTTTGGTGTGTGAAGACCAACGCAAACGGGTGGTTCCACTGGTACCTGATTCCTTTGTCACGCAGCCAAGCAGTATGCTCTTCTTTTTACAAGAGTAGCCGCAGACAAATCTTGAAATATTTTTACCCTGGAATCCTCAAACTCGATGATATTGAATTCCCTCGCTTTTTGGAGGATCTCTACTTTGTGTCTGTAGTGTCTCTCCTTACCGGCCTTGTTGCTGCACCGGATGCTATGTCCTTTATGGGCCTTTTCAGCCTCTGGATTAGGGGGGCTCTGCTGGATCCTTCCACACGCAGGGTGCTTACTCCTCCTCCCACGCTGTGTGGGGGCTAGGTCCGCTAGTTTCCTGATGCTTGCTTCCTTATGCGGGGACAGCGCGTCGCAGTTGTGCACATCACAGTCCTCTGTGGCTGAGCTGCCTCACTATTGGATTTGGGAGGGGCTCAGTCCTTAGGTCCTCGCCGCGGGCCCCCTGGATGTAACCGGGTGCTTCTCTATTACCGCGACTCTCCAGGAGCTTCTCCCCTTCTTCCCAGCGTGATGGGGCTGTTCAGCCCAGCGCCACTGTCTTTTCCGCGCTCGTTCCCGCAGGGGCCCTTCTCCTTCTGGAGCCGCCGGAGTGTCACAGCTCAATATGCTGCGGAGCTTCTCCAGGAAGGCTGCTCCTGTCCCGTGGCTTCACATGATTCCTGCGCTGCGCCTCCCAGCGTTGAGATTGAGGCACTGCTCACATGCAGACCCAGTCTTTGCTGCCAGGCCCTGGGGGCTGGTGGCTCCGTTGTCTGAGGCTTGTAATCAGTGAGCCACGTTCCTATTTTGCCTGGGTTTTGACCAGGTGGCTGCTAAATCCTTACCCTTCTCAGCAGTGCATTGGAGTTGCCTGCGGGCTGGGCATTTCTTCAATATTTCGCCATTCTGTGAAGGTTCGTGAGGAGGCGAACGTTCAGGCTTCCATACTGCCTGCGCCTCCTGGTGGTCTCCATCGGGCTACTCTTAGCATTGCGACCACTAGAGCGTGGTCAGAGATTATCCGGGGCGTTATATAGATCTTGCGAATACAGGGACACAAGAGAACTCCATACTAGTATGTTATCTATTCTGCACAGCCCACCATGGACGTGTGAGTAAAACGTGAAATCTTGGGTGTCATTGTTAGATAGTCTCCATATATCCATCACTCTCGACTCCCGTAGCAGTCTAGCAAATGCAATCGCATTCCTATAGTCCAATCTAGAGGGTTGGGATGTCTTGTCCACCTCAGGATTGGGTACCAGATTGAGATCTCTCTATTATCGTTTGGCCTACAGCAAATGACAGGGGTATGACAGTGTTCAGGTATTGATCCTGTCCACTATTGGGCGCATAAAGCGACATTAATGTGAACATTTGCCTGTTTAGTGAGCCCCTACCAAACACAAATCTCCCCAGAGTATCGCTTAAGATTTGAGCATTAAGGAAGGGCACATCTCTTGCCATCATTACCACAACCCTGCTCTTCTTTTCTTCCCCAGACACAAGTACTGCCACGTATACGCCCTATGAATCAATCTGCGTTAATCATCCTTAACAGGTGTGTTTCCTGTAAACATACAATCATCGAAGATACATCTAACAGCCTTACCAAAACTGACAACCTCTTCATGGGGGAGTTCAGCAATCCACGTGATTATGCGAATCTCGTTCATCGCCCCAACCTAAGTTGACCCCAACATATCTCACAAGAAAGTATAACCCTTTTCAAGCACTTTCCACCCCCATATTAGCTTACTGGCTCAGCCCATGTAACGTGTAAAGAAGGCATGGTATCAAGAATAGACAGACACAAGTGATCAGTTCAAGGTTGTTTATTAAACTGTATAGGTAGGTTGGAGAAACTCCTAATTTAAACCTAAATCTAAGATGGGAGCAAGCTACGACCATCAAATAATAATAAGGCAGTCCTAGTGGCGTTGTGTCAAACAAAAGGGCCTATACTAAGAAAGACCTATTGCCAATTCTTACGCTAAATACAAAAAAAGAGTGTGGGATAGTGTTCATAAATAAAAAGTAGGATGTGGTAGCTGGGGGGTCTGCCTTCCCCACCTTTTGAGCACGAGAAAAGGTGATACTCCTAAACACAGCACACTTTGAAGCTTCCCCAGCATGAGATGACAGTTTCGCTTAACGTATCAGGAGCTTCGGAGGTTAAGTCTCTTTTCTACCAAAACTCTTCTGCCTCCGAGGACCCGATGGGTTCCAAAAATAACAAACAAAAAGAAGTTCTGTTCCAAATGGATGTTGGGTGATGACTTCACCCGTGGGTCCCCCTCATCCGGGCGCAGACCCCTCACGAATCTCAGCCTCCCTCCATCGGGTTAACTATGGCTTTTCAGGAACAATCTCATCTGTGACATTCACAAGTCTTAATGTCTTCTTAAACAGTTCACTGTGGACACCCCTCTGCCGGGTTCACTTTTATCAACACACTGTTCATTGGGACGTCATGCTTTGCCCAGTTCTATCGACATCCCTCCGTCGTGTTCACTCTTGCCAATTATTTCCTTTCACACAATTCTTTCTCTTGAATTCACTGTGCGGGATTCACCTCCCTTAGCTTTCCTATTGCATGTAGGTCAAAGACTTTCTACTGTTCAGGTGGTTTTACTAGATGGGGATGGCAGATGGGGAGCAGGTGCAAGTGGATCTAGGTCACCTGGCCTAAGCCCGGGAGGATAGCTCAGCGCCAACGTGTTGGCCTTGGAAGCAAGACGACACAAAGCAACACAGGTTCGATCCCCGGGTCTGCGCTTAGAAACCTCTTGGTATTTAAGCGCGTTATAAATATGCAACTAAGACAAAAAAACGATTACACAACTAAAAACAATTTATTCTGTAACAGCGCCTCGATGCCCGCGGGCTGTGTGAGCGCTTTAAAAATGCAAAAATAAAAAATAAGCCCTGCCCCCTGGTAGCCTTCCAGGTTGACGCTCTTTTTCCCCACTTAGCAAGCCCCTCCCACCTGGTGCCTTCCTGGTTGCCGCTCTTTTTCCCTACTTAAGAAGCCCTTCAGCCTCTTTTCCTTTGCAGATGGGGAGCAGGTGCAAGTGGATCTAGGTGAACTGGCCTAAGCCCCACCCACTTGGCACCTTCCAGGTTGCTGCTCTTTCTCCCCACTTAGCAAGCCCGCCAACCTTGTGCCTTCCAGGTTGCCGCTCTTTTTCCCCACTTAGCAATCCCGTCCACCTGGTCCCTTCCTGGTTGCTGCTCTTTTTCCCTACTTAAGGAGCCCTCCAGCCTCTTTTCCTTTGCAGATTTGGGAGCAGGTGCAAGTGGATCTAGGTCACCTGGCTTAAGCCCTGCCCACCTGGTGCCTTCCAGGTTGCTGCTCTTTTCCCTTACTTAAGGAGCCCTCCAGCCTCTTTTCCTTTGCAGATGGGGAGAAGATGCAAGTGGATCTCGTCACCTTGCCTAAGCAGTGCCCACCTGGCACCTTCCAGGTTGCCGCTCTTTTTCCCCACTTAGCAATCCCCGCCCACCTGGTGCCTTCCTGGTTGCCGCTCTTTTTCCCTACTTAATGGAGCCCTCATGCCTCTTTTCCTTTGCAGATTGGGAGCAGGTGCAAGTGGATCTAGGCCACCTGGCCTAAGCACCACCCACTTGGCCTTAGCCTTGACTCTTCCTTCCTGCTCTTAACTCCTAGATCAAGGGCATCCAAAGCGAAGGGCTGACGAAGAAAAGGGCAATTCCTGTTTGGACCTGTTCGGACTGGGTGGACCCAGGGCCCGACCCCCTGTTCAGTCTCAGATAACAGGTAAAGCATGCAACAACACGTGTTTACCCCCTCTGTCTCCACATGCCATCCCCACCCCCTCTGGTCTCCCTGTGATGTTCCCTTGTGTCCCCCACCCTTCTCGCACACAGGTGTTGCCTGTTTTGCTTGATTCTTCTCCCCTGTTCCTGCCCCGCCAGCCCCCCCTTCTCCAGCCTACTTCTGCAGGAGTCTGTCCTGATACATTCTGGTTTCACCATCACCGTCTTGTGGCCAATACTGGATTTGACTTTATGGACTTCATTGATTCACATTGCGTCACCCTTTCTCTACTCTCATGCTGGACTTGCTTTGCATCTTGTACTCATGGTTTCCCTGAATCATGCTGCCCCATCTTCATCTTGTATCCTGGCTTGCAACATTATGTGTTACTACTAACTTCAGCAATTGTATTCGCTCTCCCCTCTTGCTTCTCCACTCTTTTTGACTGATTACTCTCTGTTCTTTCCTCCTCTCCCTTTCTCCCTTTTCCTATCTTCTCCCCTCCTCCCCTACTTTCTTCTATGCACTTACTCTATCAGAATTGTCCCTGGACCTAGTATGATAGCGACTACGTCTGTTTTCTCTCCCCTCCCCTTACTTGTCCCCCCCAACCCCTCCAGCACTATCTGAAATGTTGTCAGGTCTAGTACGATGCTTGTTTTGTTTTTCCCCTCCCTTTCTGCACCCCCTCCCTCACCTTTTGTTTTTCTCCAGCTCTACCAGAAATGTTGTCAAGCCTAGAACAGTAGTCGCCTGTCTGTTTCCATTTCCTTCCCACTCTCCCCCTCCCTTCCTTATCTATGTCTTAGCTCGTATCCGAAATGTTGTAAGGCCGAGTTTGATAGTTAATTTCACATTCTTACTGTTCATGGCCTGTAAGAATGTGATTGTATTTTCCCTTGTTCCCTCCCTTTCCTTGAAGCGCTTTATAACACATTGTGTATAGGCGCTATATAAATAAACTATCATATCATATAATATGACCACTTTGAACTTTTCCTTGCGGCTCTCCTAGGGCCTTCTGGTATCGGTAGTTCAACAAACAAGGGATCAACCAGAGTCTCCTGAGTGAGCACCCACGTGGTGCCGGACCCCTCTGCAGCTGGTTTTACCTCAATGTTCACAGTTCTTTGTACTTTTCTTAATATGCCACTTTGCAAATTTAATTCAACACAGTTCGGTTTCTTATCAGTTCTCCCCTCCACTCACCGGCTGTGATGAACCGATTGGCTTTACTTGTATCTGGAGTCAAGGACGGTACCACGGGAGCAGGCGTCTCCCTGTGTCCTGCTTATCAGCGTAGGCATGCTACGTGTACTGTTGATATCTGCTGGAACACACTCTGGCTATTGTTCACGGTCTTATGTTTCCTTCTGCGGAGGCTTTGCAGGTCTGGGTCAGAAAGGGCAAGGTCGCTTCACTCCTTGTCGCCCCTTTGGTTCTTGATGCTTTTCTCCTCCTTTTGAACTGCCATGCTGGGATAGCTCTCTCGTCGTGCGGTCTGCCTTGCTTGTATTGTGCTCTCGTGCTCCACCTTTTATCCGTGTGGGGAAGGGAAAGGGCCATCCGGTGTGTGTGATTCTGGTCAATTGCCTTATTTGGCCTGACCCTTGTATTGGAACATGTCAGGTAAACAGCTCTGGTGTTAGTCTGTTATCTTTCATGGTGTGTGAAAGTGTTTGTGTGCAAAATGGGGGGGGCAGTGTTTATAAGTGTCCAAAATGGTAGGATGGGGAAAAGGTTTTGGAAGAAGGGGATACCGTGTCTCACCCGTCGGCGTTCCACTCCCGAGTAACCCCCGCCCATCCAGGTGATCCTCCCTCACTGGTCCACCACCAGGAACTGGATCCAATAGCAAGGGTTGTGTCCTGGCCACCTGGATGAGAGATCCCCGGGGACTAGTTATGGAGACACCTTCAGGTTTCTCCCAAACGCCATTTCCACAGTATTGCAGTAACTTTTCAACTCCAAACCCCCAGCTCCCATTCCCATTCCCACCCCAACTCCACCCCACATGAACGCACAAACATGAACAAATACAGGGTACCACACATTTGCGGACTTTCTCATTTGGAAGGAAATTAGGTCTAATGGTAGTTACTGATTACCCCCTTCAATTGCTTAATAAGTAGTACTAACAACGTTCTAGATACATAACCAGGCCTCTCATGGCTACAATTATGGCAGAGCCTACAGTCAGTTCGGGAAGCTGCAGCTATCATTTCAATACTTCATTCCCCTTTGTGCCTTTCGTAGCCAAGTTGTCTCTTGTCCATGTGGCAGAGGGGGCAAACGACCTTGACTTCTGCCCAACAGCTTCCCCACCAGAGGATTCCTCCCCCTGCATTGACTTTAGGGACTGTTTCTTCTCATTAACTACGAATTGCAGTGCTGTAGAGAATCCCCATCTATAGGAAATGTTTTTTCTCCGTAGCCAGTCAGTCATTGGACGCAGCACCCACCTCTTCATCAGCGTGGTCATGGCAAGATTCTGAAATAAGGTAATCTTTGCATCTCTAAAATAAATGTCCTGCTCTCATTTTATGCTCCTTGACTGCAAAGAAGTGGACTCTAGTCAAGACATCAGGAGTTTCACCTTGATGAGACTGCGCTCTGGGGCGAGAACAACGTGTCTGATCCAGCTCCATATCATCAGAAGCCTTACGCAAGTGACGGAAAAGATCCCCAATGAAGTTCGAGAGGTGCTCCTCAGGAACCGCAGCTTGGATCCCTCTAATATGCACATTGTTCCTCCTGGACCATTTTTTTGCGTCCTCCTGTTTCTCATCAGGGCTTTGCAGCTTTCCTCCAGCACCTATACTCTGCGCGCTGTGAAAAACCTGAGGTATTTTCTCTTCCCACTCCCGGGGGAACCTCCAAACAGGTGGCTAGGGGAGGGCCATCACTTTTGGATCCCAACCCTGGGGGCGGACTAGCGAGGGAGGATCACCTGGGTGGGAGGGTCCTCTGGGATTGGGGAGGGATTGTACCCCCCCCTTTCCAAACAGCCCCTACCCGACATTCCCTCAGCCTACATGGCATATTGTGTGCCTGACACCCGTTTCCCCCTGTATTCTCCTTGTGCAAAATATCACAACACCATCAGAACAGAGAATAGGCATCCAGAGGCACTCTACCATGTTTATGAATGTCCAGTTAACAAGATCAGGCAATGTCAGACAATGAACGAAGAGAAAGATGCCTGAAGCCTTTTAATACTCCTCAGGTGTATAAAAGGAGTAGCTGTGTGAGACTGGACAAGCGAGTTGGAACCCGAGACATCGACCGACCGAGCAGGCAGCTGGAAAGGCCTGAGCACCAAAAGTTCTGCTGATCTCTAGAGGGCTTTCGTTGAAGGTGTCGTTCCCCTGGGCCAGAAAGGCCGACCAGGAGTGTTGGAGGGGCGAGTGAGGAGTCCCTGACATGAAGAAACCACAACAGCTACGCTGATCACAACCGGTGAGTACAAGGGCAGAGGGGAGCCCGGTTGGTGAAAGACATGAAGCGCAAGAGATAAGAAAGGACTAACAAGGGAAGGACAAGCGTAGGAGGAAGAGATGATATGATATGATATGGCATTTATAACATGCCTATACACAAGTCTTTCAAGGCGTGACGAGGCAAGGGAGGGGAAAACAGTGGAAGACAGACAACGATCCTACTAGGCCAGGTGTCATTCAGATCGCGCAAGTGCGAGGGTAGGGAGAAAGGGAAGAGTGCCAGGGGGAAGGGGAAGGGGAAAGTGCTGTACATGGGAAAGAAGAATAAATACGATAAATAAAACGGTCTGATGGTGGCAAGTGCAAGGTAAGAGCAGACATAAGTGCTGGTAAGGGGACTGAAGGGATACAGAACCAGTCCCTAAGCACATTTCTCTTCAGATGCGCTGAAGAGAAAGCTTCATTTATCTGTTGTGAACTGTAATGTGTGAAACACAGATTGAGAGACCATCTTGGAGGGAAACTTGCTCTTTGAAAGTGCAGAGGAGCTGGGCGAGGCTCAAAGTGGGAGCTAATAGAAACTATGAGAGGGGTGCTGCGCTAGACAGGAAGAGCGAGCTGAAGCCCCAAAATAACAAGAGATAACTAAGTCAAATAGTCAAATAGTGCCTTGGCCACGACCCTGTTGGTGAACTGTGATGAGAAATGTGAGTGTGTGCCGGGAGCATCATCCCAGAAAGGCTGCCGCATAGTCTCAGAACGGCCCCATATGTGGGAGAATTTGGGCAACCTTCCTTCTGCCAATGCTGCAAGTTTCTCCATCTTTTGTAACAAAAGGGATAGCCTGTGATCGGGCAGGACGGAAAGGCTTGGCTGAAACTTTGTACAGGGGGGTAGTCCTGTCCTCAAACATTTTTACTACAATAGATTGTTGTAGTGGTGATTCTAACAGACCTCCATATTAGTGCTAATACATCTAGATAAGTATGCATCATTGGAGGAAGGTTCTGATCCAAATACTGGAAAAACAGTTAGTGTCCTTTATTAATTAGGCCACATGTTTAGACATTGAAAATCAAGTGTAGAAAATAGAAAATAAAAAATAAACCTTGTCACCAGCTCGGCAAGCGGTGTAAAAGAGGACACATGTATTGCAAATATTCAGTGCATATTAAATGACATTACATGTTCAATGGTGACAGGTGGTCACTGAATCTAGCCTATATTAGTCCATACAAACCAGAATTCTAAAGTGACAGTTTGAAATGTACGAGAGGTTCAACGAAGAGGAACATTTACAAAGTTAGTGCAGTGTGTTGCCAACACACTTCTGTACTTGTGCTGCGTTGTCTTGACTGTGTACAGTTTTGCTGAATATTACATCATATTTGCCAACCAAGCAATGTATTACAACAGTCACAATAAACGTCTGCACAGCACAAAGCTTATTGCTTAATGATAAAGAAACCTAAAAATAGGGTCTGCTATAGGCAAGTTTCTCCATCCCCATCAATTCCCACACCTTCACCCACCAGTAGGAGATATGTGGCCCGTCTACCACTTTCCAAAAGCGATCTTGGTTGGTTTGGGCTGCCATAAGCAGCTGGGAGGTCAGGTTGGCTTTGGGGCCTGACATCGGGAACATCCCATCCCCTGGGGCATCACCCAGAAGCAGAACTCGTGGGTCCATGGGGAGCAGAGCCCCGGTAATATCTCTCATTTTGTAACAAACCTCTAACCAAAATGAATGTATTACGGAGCAATGCCACCACATATGGGAAAGATCTCCCTCCCCACAAGCATGCCAGCATCTGTCGGGGTAGGCAGAATTCATAGCGTGCAGGCAATGGGGGAACAAATACCAACGGAAATACAATTTAAGCGCTCCTTCACGATGGTACACCAAGAGCTTTTTTGGGCCCTGGTCCATATCCTCTGACAAGATTCCCCATTGATCTCCAGGCCTAGTTCCCTCTCCCATGCCACCATGTAGGGGAGCTTCTCCTCTGGTGTGGTGCTTTTTAGAAGCCTATAGCATGCGGCTAATCTGTGGGTCCTTTGCCCTTGAAGAATGTTAAGCTCTGTCCCTGTTGGGGTCCTGGATGCTGCCTGCGTATGGCGGTGTTAGTCAGACAGTGACGTAGTTGTACATAACGAAATCGCTCCTATTCGGGCAGCTTGAATTTCTCCTTATATTCTATGAAGGTCACGGGCCCCGGTCATTGTAAAGGTCCCATAATCTCAGGACTCACCCGATGTCCAGAGCTGGAAGGTTCTAGCTTGTAGGCCTGGAGTGAAAGCAGGTTTTTGGGTGATAGGCAAGACAGGACCCAAACCCGATTTGAATCCCTTCTGCGCACAGGCTTTATCCCAGCTCTGGAGGGACACTAGCATTGTATTCAACATGGTGCCTCGCTGTCGACAAGCTTCCTTGGGGTGGAATGGCAGGTAACTCAGGGGGAAGGAAGAGGCGGTTTGCTCAATATCCCACCATTTGGGAGCCTCCGTTGTTTCGGCCCACCCCAGCATTACGGCTTCTTGGCCCGCTCGGTAGTACTTTGGGATCGAGGGTAACCCCAGGCCGCCTAGCATTTTCCCCTCTTGTGAGGAGCTTGCGGGGGATTCAGGGCTTTTTGCGCTGCCAAACAAATTGTCCCACTGTTTTCTGTAGGGCGAGAAGTTCCCGTTCGGGATATGTACCGGCAATGCGTGGAAAATGTATAGCAGCTTAGGGAGGAGAGTCATTTTGACAGCGCAAATACGTCCCAGCCACTAAATACCCTGGGATTCCCATGTTTGAAGGCATTCTTTGGCTTCCTTACAGCGGCCTGGGATGTTCGCCTTCAGCAACCCAGAGTAGGTGCGGGTTAAGTGCACTCCCAAGAATGAGATGTCTGTGTTGGACCATCGAAAGGGGAATCTTTCCTGAAGTGTGGCCAGGGCTGACGAAGTTTCCATCAGACCCATGCCTATGGATTTCTCTAGGTTGATTGTAAACCCTGAGACTGCTGTGAATTGGGTTAACAACTCTAATGAAGCTGGGACAGAGGTTAGTGCATTACTTAAGAAACAGAGCATGCCGTTGGTGTACAGTGCCACTTATGGCATTTTCCCCCATACTTGAAGCCCTGGATATCTGGATGAAGGTGGGCTCTCTGAGCCAGGGGTTACATTGCTAAAGCAAAGACCTGGGGGGACAAGGGGCACCCTTGTCTAGTCGTTTTGCCCAGAGCTATCAGGGAGGACCAGAGAGAGTTAACCCTGACACGGGTGGTCAGGATTTGAAAGTATTAGCTTGGTGAAGCACGGGCCAAAGCCGAACCCCCGAAGGACCATATTCAGATAATCCCAGGGCATGCTATCGAAAGCTCTATGAGCATCTAGGGATAGTAGTGATAGTTTTCCGGGGATTTGTGAGGCCAGGGCTATAAGGTCAATCACGCAGCGGATATTATCGTGGGTGGAGCAGTATTTTATAAAGCCCATCTGATCGTTATTAATTAGTGTCGGGAGGACGTCCCCCAGGCGATGCGCTATTATTTTACTGAAAAGCTTTGCGTCGGTGTTGAGCAGTGCAATTGGATGGTAAGATGTACATTCCATCGGGTCTCTACCCAGCTTCAAAATCAACATAGTAGCGGACTCTGCCATAGTCTGCGTTACTGTCCCGGTGGACAGAAATGTATTAAACAGTTTAGTCAGGTGAGGGGTCAGCTCCAAACTAAATAACTTATAGAACTTGTTTGTGAAGCCATCAGGTCCCGGGGCCTAGCCCAGGGGGAAGGACTGAATTGCAAATGAGACCTCTTGATCACAGATGGGGTCCTCCAGCGGGTCCCGCTGTGACTGGGTAAGGTGGGGGAGATGGGAGTCAAGTATGAAATCTTGAATAGCTTGCAGGTCGCCTTGATGAGCGGCCAAGTGCACTCGGTAGAAGTCCTCCATAATTCGCAATTTACTCCCCTACCAGAACTTGCGCTTTCCTTTACCATCCCGTAGAGCTTCTATGTGATTGCGCCTAGTCTGTTTTTTCAGTTTTGCTGCCAGCAATTGTTGGCCTTGTTCCCTTTTGTGTAAAAGTATTGCTTTGAAAGCAGTAGGGAGTGTGCTGCGCGCCACCTGTGATGTATCACTAAAGCCTTCAGTGCTATTCGCAAGTCCCAAAGATATCGCTGTGATCCCTTCTCCCTATGTGTTGCCTCCTTTCTTCGCAGTTCCTCCTCCAGCTGGGCCTGAAACTGCTTTCTGACTTTCCCTCGTGATGCAACTTGGTCTATAATCTGGCCTTGCATCCCACACAATGTTGCACCCCACGTCTCCGCTTTATTGCTTCAGAGATACGAGAGCGAACTAGAGGGTCTTCCAGCAGGAACTCGTTCAGGCACCAAGGGGGCTTGTGTGGGGGGCTCAGGTGGGGGGAATCCATTGTGAGTTGCACTGGTGCATGGTTCGATAAGGCTTTAGGGAGAATCTCAATACTAGTGACTTGTGGGATAAGGGTGGCGGAGAGGAGGAACATATCCAGTCTGGAAAAACCCCTGTGGACAGCCGAGAAAAAAGTATAGTCACGCTCCCCCTGATGGATGAAAGCGATATTGTGGCTAAGGGCTATAACGTTTTTCTTGTTGTTGGCCATCGGGGGTAGGGATTTGTCGACCAAGGGGTTGACCACTGCGTTAAAATCTCCATCCAGGGTGAGCTCTACCTTGGCAAACTCTGTGTTTCTGATAAGGAGGCAAAGAACCTCTCCTGATAGGCGTTAGGGGCATACATCGAAACCAGAGTCACTTTTCGTCCCCATAACATTACCACTACCAGATATATCTCCCCTCCCTGTACCGCAAGACGTGCAGCATTTTCAAAGGGGTGCCCTTGCGTATCAGGATGGAGACTGCCCATTTCTTCAGGCCGCTGGAGGCGCAGAACTTCGTGGGGTGCAGTTTATTATTAAGACGAAATTCATCTGACGGTAAGAGATGGGTCTCCTGAAGAAACAGCGGAGGCATTAAGTGTAGCCATTCCATGAAAAAGATCTTTGCGTTTCAATGGGGAGTTTACACCCTGAACCTTCAGGGTGAGACAATTAACGTCAGGAGTCGCCATACCAAGGCCGCTCGGGTGAGTTTGTGAAGCAGTAGGTAGTCAGTTCCCCAAGCTGAGGTGGGACAGCAACCCAGCCTGTCGAGGCTCGCGTTTCCAGGCATTGTGTTACAGTACCAATACAGAGTCATAGGGTTGAAACATAAAAGAAAAAACATAAAACCTATTTGAACTTTTCCAAAACTTTACCAACAATGACAGTATGTCAACAGTATTGGGTGTAACCTGTTCGGGACGCCCGATCAAAGCCAGCCCCAGTTCCTTCTTATAGTAGGGGGGAGCCAACAAGGCTGAGTGAAATGTAAGGGAGCAGAGTTTGAGTTAGTGGTCTTCCCCATATTATTTAAGACCAGTGGTGTATGACCATCAGTTCAGTTTCTCTCCGGCGGTCAGGGTCTCCACTTGTAATGTTATACATGCCCGTGCGAGACCTCTGGGAAGTGGTAGGTCCCTCAGGGGGTCTCGAGAACTCTGTCTGGCCTCTGTGTCACTGGTAAGGTCGGCCAACCCCTGGGTTACCTTCTCTTATCTCTCGGAGTGGGTTCAAATTGTGATGAAGTTGTTTGTCTCATGGATCAGCTCTTCCGCTTCCTCCTCCGAGTTGATGGTGTAGTGCCGGTTATGATCGTCAAAGATGAACTTGCAGGGGAACCTCCAACAGTACTTGATTTTCCCTGCCTGTAGCCATGAGGTGACGTTTTGCAGGGGGTGGCTGCTTGCTAGGGTGTAGGGCGAGAGGTGCTGAAACAGCGCGAGGATTGCCCCACAGAATTTCACCAGCTCTGACTTTCTTGCTGCTGCCATGATCTCCTCTTTTTGATGGCAAAAATGCACTTGGGATACCACGTCTGGCAGTAAGTTGTGTTTCTGTTGGGCGGAGGAGGAGACACGATGGGTCCTATCCAAGATGAGTTCCTCCGAGACTGGGAAATCCACCAATGACTTAAAAAGAGCACTCACTTAAAAAGACTTAAAAAGAGCCGCAAGTTCTTGGTCTGTAACCTGTCTGGGAACCCTCCTCCCATAGGCTAACATTATTCCTTCTTGACCTGTTTTAAAGGTCAGCCTGCTTTGGCCAAATGTCCTCAAGTGTTCCTCGATTCCTTTCACTCTCTTTGTGAGCTTAGCATTGTCATGTTCTTGTTTGCAAGCTGTGTTTTCGAGGTCATTAACTCGGGATTGCAGACCCAGCAGATGAGTATTCATGTCCGCAATTGACCGGGATTCTTTAGAGGCTTTAAATTCCTGCTTTATTTCGTTTGTGAGGTCTTGCTTAAAGCCCTTCAGAATGTCTTTGTGATCCTTCCTGGAGAGGGCAGAGTCAGGGGGAGGCGGGCCCGATGGAGGGGAGTGTGCCTCAGCCCTCACTGCCTGCATTCCCACTGTCCCAGAGTCTTGAGGGGATAAGGACACAGTGATGCCTGTTGATTTCACCTTTGCCGCTGCTTTGAGCATTGTTGAGAGAGCTCTATGCGTTGCCACAAAGAGGAAGGGGTTGCCCCCGTAGTATCGGCTGTGTTGAGTTGCGGGGCGGCGTCCCAGAAATTGCTAGCGCTGTACCGGCCCTGACTATGCACAGCCAAGAGTGGTGGGCTGTCCCGGAGGAGATCCGGGGATCAAATATGCTAGTGAGGAGCCATCCCAGTGATGAAGTGGAGAACCTCTGGCAGTTCAGAGTCAAGGTCGCTGGCGCCGTAATCAAGAGACTAAGCACTCCACCCAGGGACTACTGTGTATTGATGGGTCAGTTCCTTCGCGGTGGCTTTTCCAGGTGTGCCGGTGTCTAGCTGCGGTGTCCTTGGGATTGCGTGGGCCCCAGAGCGTAGCCATTTCTTTGAGGCAGGAGTTTCCTCTATGGCATTCGCCGCCTCCAGCACTGTCCGTGTGTGCCTCCCGGGGGGGGTCCCCCTTTGTTCGTGGTGGCCCTTATTTAACTGCTTGTTTGGGCATTGTATTGGGCAGGCTGCAGTGGCTGATGTAGGGTAACTAGAGGGATGGCCCGGTTAGTGGAAGGACTAAGAGCTATATCAGTTATGACACATTAAGGCATCCTGCCACATATATTCATAGTGACTTACTACAGTTCCTGTAAGTCTTCTCTAATTTGTCTGTACATTTTTGATTACAGGGCTGTCAACAATCTGCCCCTTACTATCCTCATCAGAGATGTCACTGTCTCTGCTGAATAAAGCATGCAAAAACAAGTGTGGTTCTCCACAAAAGCATTTATCAGCAATAATTAATTAGTTGGCAATCAAATTCAATACATTTTTTTATTTTGCAATTAGTGCATATGACAATACACAGACATAAACATATATTCAACGTACATAGTATTTTCCATGAGTGAAAAGCTATTGTTCATGTGTATACAAAATCAAAATTCAAATATACAACCGTCATTTCCTTGTATGACGATACCCAAAAATATCTTACAAATCACACTGTGACTTATAAACTAAATTGAGTCACTCCAACCACAACTATCAGTGTCACTTCCTGGTCTGATTTCTGTTTTTTTAAGGGATTTTTGTTCGAGGGGCTGATTTAGTTTGTGGTTAGTGTGTATCCTCTATCTTGCCTTTATAGGTGTCGAGTGCCGGACAAAAAATTGACCAAATCTTAGGTCTACGCCAGGGAATAATTCTCTTTATCTTACAAGGTCTAGAATGGACCCATTGTGCTATGTCCTTTGACGTTTCGGCTTACGATGGAACTGCCTTCTTCTGGGCCATAGATTGGGTTTCCCATGTCACTGATCCTCCCGTGTACACCTAGATGGGTGCAGACTAGCATTGCCTCATGATGTCTTATTCCATCTTACATCTTTGATTGGTGCCTTCCTGGACCTTAATAGTTCCCATGACGTGGGGAGTCTCTCAGGTATTTGATTGGGGTTACAGCTGTAGCAGCGTCTCCTGTTTACGCTGTGAACTTGTGCAGTCCTTGGTTCCAGAATCTGCCTCTATGTAGATGTGCAGCGTTCGTCCGTGGCGTTCGGGCTGGTGAACTGCCACATCTTCAGCTCGAGCAGTGGCTGATGTAGCTCTATGGGCACCGGGGTTGTCCCGCCTGTGTTCGCTCCCCGGGGGAGGGTGGGCGGGGGAAGTAAAGCGTGTGCACTCCTGCTTCCCGACTCCGTTCATTCCCTCTACTGACCCCTCCCCCACTGATGAGTCCCACCGGGTGCTCGCAGACAGGAACTCTTACCACAGCCGGCTCGTGGATGAGAGGGAGCGTGTGTGGCCTTTCGGGCTATTCCTGCAGTCGCGGCATGCCTGCATGTGAGAGCGCCCTGGCCCGCTCCCCACTTTCGTGTCCAGGCGGACACAGCTGTCCCTGTGTTGGTATGTTTCTCGGGCTCCAGCCACAGCACGTGGTGGTCTCCCTACTCGATCTCACCGAGCTTGCTGGTGCCGCGACATGTCGGGGGGGGAGGGTGTGGGGGTCAGCGGTCCCTTTCGGGGAGGGTTCCCCTATCAGTTCACTTCGATTCAGCACCGATGAAGCCCAGCTTCTCAAGCCCGGGCGTGTCAACCGCCATCTTGCTGCCAGGGCTGCTCAAGCAACGGGGAACAAAAGCAGCTTATATGCAGCTTCCCATGCCACGGTTTTGCCCTCTGAAACAGCCGCTTACTCGGAGGCACCTTTCTAGGTTATTTATAAAGGAACTGAATCATTTTGCCATGTCAATTCAGCATATCGGGGCCTCTGACCCAGAACTCACGCCAGACACGTCTTCATGGTGTGCTGCCTAGCCACGCCCCCCAACTCCAACTTCTCATACTTCTCAGGAGGCTGGAGCATTGTGGCAATATACACATACTTCACCCTTCAGTGTTTTAGCCATATTTTCATCAAAAGGAGCTGGAACCAAACTTTACCCCAAGTTACACCTCTCTGTGATCAGATCAGCAGTGTATATCCTGCGGATCAGGTCGCCAACAGGGGTCCCGAGGGAGCAAGGAAATCCTCCCTGCCCCACACCAATCATACAGCCAGCAGCGGTGCTCCTTCTCGCCAGATAGTCCCAGCTTCCTCCCCCTATGTCTGTCTTTTCAGCTACCCCCAAACTTTCACTCTGCCACATCCAGGCTACAGTAAATCACCACTCCCCACCTCACCGTCGCCACTCTGATGTCCGCTCCGGGCACCAGGTGACCATGCTCCTATGCTTGTGGAATCCCTGCATACATATTTTGCTCCCAATTAACGCTGCGTGCTCCTCAGCATGGTAGGCACACCTGATCCCTCTTTCCATCTATACACCGTCTCCCGGCCGGGGCACTCTCCAATGCTGCGCGCACAGCAGGTTAGCAGGCATCTTCTTTCCTAATGGAAGCCGGGATTTGGGAGATAGAACCAGACTGGCTCCTGTTCAAAGCACACTGTTTCGGAGCAGTGGCATGCTCTGTGTGTCCTGCTCTTCCCTCCTTGGTCTCGCCATGCTGAACAGGCGGTCCTCACGGTCTTAACTGCCGCTGGTCTGCTCCTCTTCCGGTCTCCTCACTGCTTGTTAAGGATGCCTTGGATCCTCACTTCACCTGGCCTCATCCTCTGTTTGTTGGGGTTCTGGAATACGTGCGCTATCTTGGATTAGCACCGGCCGCAACATAAACCATTTGTATTTCACCCTCCACTGGCGATCCGGGGTCCAAAGCAGCCACATCGATGCCCCATAGGCAGTGGAATCATCATTGTAGTTTTCCATTGCACCCATCCTTAGAGGGGGTATCTGTAAACTCTCATCTCCTTCATGTGGGAGGCACTAAAGGTGGCATCTTTACTGATGGCACTCCAGGCCACGCCCCTCAGAGTAAACATTTTTTTAAACTATGAAGCTGTTCATTTAGAAATCTGAAGGTTTCCATGCACAAGCGACTGCCTCAAAATATTACTCTGATTTTTTTCATGCAAGCGTGTGGAAGTTAAGAAAAGTCATTTTCTGAAACATCATAGAGACTTAAACTTAACTATGCCTTGCTCTATCACAAAGGCATAATAAATACATGTATACGTTTTGCAGTGTTGGTGTGACAATATTTGACTAGAGGTTTTGAATTGCTTAATGTGTATTTTAAAGGCCTAACCTGTCTAACTCGAATTATTGGTGTGGTTCTGCGTGGAACCATTTTAGCCTTAGACCACTCTCTGTGCTCCTGAGAACTAAGCATTGCCGCTCTGCTGCCATACTTTGATTCGGTTTGGCTAAAATCTCAATGTCTGCCAGCTCTTCATAATAGGGGGATTTACCAAAATCCTCTTGCAGGGTTGATTTTGGAAATCCCCCTAATTTTGCAGTATTTTGGGTAAAACGTGTCTCTTTTGTGGTCCGAACTAACTGCAAGATGACGTGCAGCCTTTACAAAACTCAATTAAACCATTATTGTTGCAATATATCCATGTCCTTTACTCAATGTCCATAATCTCCCATTTTAAGTGTGGGACAGAGAGGCGGCTGAGATTTATTTCCCCATCTTCCACCACATTTCTTTAACAGGGTTCCCTCCTGAATCTTTTATCATACTTTTCCCTCTTCCATGTTCCCACACTCCTTTGCATCTATTCGCCTTTATTGACCAGTGTGCTTTTAGCATGCGTATACCCTGCTCTCTTTCATATATGTATGTATGTATGTATGTATGTATGTATTTTTGCTAGCATATCAGGAACTATCCACCTTTACTCCCCAAGTACTCCCAACCTCACCGTCGAAGTTTGGCACAGGAAAGGCTTTGTTGCATTTCTGTTGCTGATTAGCAGTACTTTTCCTCATTCCTTGGTTCGCCCTGGCAAGATATAGGTCAGTGCAATATGCTCTGTGGTTGGCCAGGCAATGTTTCTTAAATGATTCAAGGATTTAACCAAAATTTCAGTTGCCATGAGTACAGTGTTCAAATGACGTCTATTCTTTTCATGATATGGATGACAACAATTATTGTCATTTCTGATGCTTGGTAATCTGCTTAGAATCACATGTTGTGCATATAGTCTGACATCCAGTGGTAGCCGCTGAAGTATTGCATCTTGTCTTTCGGGGAGTGAAAGGGGACGTCGGCATAGGAGTGTCTGTAACACTATCCCTATCGTGACGTGTAGTGTACCCAAAATCCCTCACGCGCAGAGGTCCCTCAGATTGTTTTTTTCCGCCCAGATTACTGGTCGCCCTATTGCGGAGCTCTTTCATAAGAGACTTTGTTATGACTTTGTCTATCGACTTGGTCAATTATTCCATTAAGTCATTTCAACGGTGGTTCCTGCACTTCGCCGAAGACTGCGGTGGACTTTCGACACCTAAGATCCGGCGGTGGAGCCGTCCACGGGGCAAGGCCTGTGGCCGGCCTATACAGTAGGGAGAGTGGGGTTGGGGTGGCCATATCCTTTCAGCTATGTCTCTCCTCTTTCCCACTCTTTGCCCTCTAGGTCTGGTAATCGCATTTATTGACTTTCGCTATGGAAAGGACACCATTTAGGTTGTGCTCCTCTTGTCGCGGGCTGGATCTTCTTCCCCCACCGCCGCACCTGCCGAAAGTGACAGGGGTACTAGTGATGACCAGGCATCCGTGCTGGATGCCATCAACCTCACGACGGGCACTCCTAGGTCCGTCACGCCTGTCCCCGACCCTGCTAGGCCTGACGCGAGTCACGCTATGGGGAAAACATCCGGCGACGGGGGATTACAAGATCGAAGCCACACTAAACACACAACCCCAACCCCGGTTTCGATGGTACCGTCGAAATGGGTGTAAGCACCAACAGGACCGCCGAAAATTTCTACAGAATCCTCTGATCTTCAAGATCAACAGCCTTCCCCGCATCCGCAGTAGCGTCCTGCAACTGGGCCTTCTAAACCAAAGGGCGCTACTTCCAAAACACATCCAGCCGTCAAAGCATGCGTAGTTGACGCTCCAATGCCCCGAAGGCCCCGGTAGGAGAAAAATCTACTGCTAGGCCTCCTAGTCTACCGGAACATCGCCCCGATTCGCCAAACATCTCCGAAAGCTTTGCTAGGATTGCTTCGGCGGTGGGGCTGAAGGAGCGGTCTAAGGAGACGACGAAGCGCAAGGAGTGGTCGCAGACACGTCGAAAGACGCGCCTCAGCGCCCGATGCTCATGTGGAATACAAAAATAGTTCTGTGCCTTTTTCTAGAGCTATTGGAGACAAATTTCTGCCCCATAGGGAGGAAAATGAAAATGTTACACCCTTAGACCCTTCTGGTTCATCCAGATGGACCAGAGAGAAATTCGAAGGGTGTATGGACAGGTTGGAGAAGTTTGTCTCGTTTTCAGAGCAACCTACCCCCAAGAGACCTCGGGAGGACTCTCCCTCTGTGCCAGCTTCAAATTTTCAAGGAAAATTAGGACCTTCTCAGGAGGATTACACTTCCATCCACCCCGAGGACGAGATCCAGATGGACACTTATCGGGACATTTATGATGAGGAGGAGGATACTAACTTCCTACAGAACTACACTGTGGATGACCAGGCAGATCCCACAGGAGACTGGGAGGACAGTCACCTGGGTGAGACGGAACCATGGGCACTCCCTACTCACGACCAGGACCCCTGATGTCCTATGTTTGGATTCCCCTCCCCCCACTCTTGTCTGCCAGGCTTCCCCAGTGGACGATCAGATGGCGTTCAACGCCATATTGAGGAAGGCGGCTGAATACTTTCAAATAGCCATCCAGGAGGCTTTGCCTGAACAGGACTTTGTGGAAGATATCCTCAAAGAAAAGCCACCCTCCAGCCAGGCCATACCTCTTCTCAATTCTATCAAGAGGAGACTGGCTCCTTCCTTGATCACGCCAGCCCAGACTAGGGCAGTAAATCCGAGGGTGGAGAAATTATTTCGCTCATCGCCTACTGACCCTACATACATTAACGGCCATGTGTCACGCCACTTACCTGGAGACCGGGGTTCTCCGCACCTGCTCGCTCCCCTCGCTCTTGGCGGAATTACCCGCGCTTTCGCTTGCGGGGGTCTGCCATGGGGAGAGCACCTAGGGTTCCCGTTAGGTGTCCTCTGCGCATGCGCGAAAGACCACAGTCTCGGTTCCGCGCATGCGCAGTAGATTGGGCCCTCACCACGGCGAGAGCCTGCGCTTCAAGCCTCGCTTTGGATGTGCCGGCACCCGGCAATGAGACGGTTTGCGTTTCAAGCCTCTCGGGTGCCGGCCATCCCATAAAAGGAGCGTCGATCAGGGGCAGGTCGCGTCTCAACGCGGGTTTTCCCTGATCGTGTTCTACTCTCGCTTGTTTCTCACCAGCTCCAGCCCAGTTTCTTCTGCCCGCTCCTGCTCAGAACTTCTGCCTGGATCCTCGCCCTCTCTGTGGCCTTGGCCCATCCCTTCCTATTGTGCTAGCTTGGAGGTCCTTTTGGGTCTTGGGTTTCCCTTCCCTGAGGTGTCTCTCCCTCTCTCCTGGGTTCCCATTTTCAGTCCTTTCCCAATTCAGTTCCTGGGTTTGGTTCCTACTCTCCTGCCTGTGCTCCTTCCCGGTCCCTTTTGGGACTTTGAGACTACCTGCTGCTGCACCAGTCTGGTCCACATCCTGCCTGTCATTCTCATTTCATCAGTGGTTTGAGGGTTTCTGACTCAACCTTCAACTTCAGCCTCCCTGTACCCGCTCAGCAGCCATACCCAGCATCTTCACAATGTTCCTCTGATCAGAGTCTTTGGGACCCGATCTTCGGATAAGAACTTCGGACTCTACAGTTAAAGGACATTCAACATCAGCCTCTCCTGTCAGTGCTTGCACTGTCCTGACGCCACGCAAATCAGGAGAGAGCGTCCCGTGGCGTTGGGAGTCGGTCCATCTTCCACCCTGTATCAACCTTGGGTGGTGGAGAGGCCGGTACCCCGCGTCACTTACTCATCTGAAAACAGTCGTCAGTCTGGCTGCCACGTCAAGATCCTCATCCAAGTCTACAGGTACGCTACACTCTCGTGATTCTCACCTTAACAGATTGAGACGCCTGCCTTCAGATTTGGAGATGGAAGATGGTCAAGATATCCGGAATGAGCTTCAAGCTCTCAGAGCAGAGATGACGGCATTACGTCAGGAAAACCAGACATTACATCAAATGGTATCACAGGGGGCAATGAGTGCCTCGCAGGGTGAAGGTTCATTGGCACATACAACTCCGATCAAGTTTGATGGAGACCCCCGACCTGTAGCGGAATTTTGCAATCATTGCCGGATTCATTTCCTTTTTAGACCATCTCACTTCACCAACGACAATGCCAAGATTGGATATATCCTGGGGAATCTTTCTGGGAACGCTCTCGCTTGGGCAACTCCATTGGTGGTCACCAATAGTCCAATTTTGTATGATTTCGTGGCCTTTGAAAAGGCTTTTTTGGAGGTGTTCCAATCACCAAACCTGGCTTCCGTAGCCCAGAACCAGTTGATGGACATGAGACAAGGAAGTGCTGACGTTATAACTTACATAAGCCGCTTCCGCCAACTGGCGACCGACTCACAGTGGCCAGAGGTCACGCAAAGGACCTTGTTTCGCCGAGGTTTGAGAGATGAGTACAAGGACGAGTTACTCCATATTCCCGAGCCCGAGACCCTCCAACGCCTTATTGAACAAGTGCTCCGGATAGACCAGAGACTAGCGGAGCGAAGGGCGGAGAGACGTCGGTCTGAGAAATTTCATTCAAGAATGCCTAATGTACCAGTCGGATCTTTTGGTTCCTCAGAGTCTGGCACTGAACCTATGCAATTAGGGGCCATGAGAGGTCCTTTGTCTGAGGAGGAAAGGAGAAGAAGAAGAACACTGCGCCTATGTCTTTATTGTGGAGCGGCCGGGCATTATCTGGGTACATGCCCCTTACGCCCTCAGAAAAAGAAGGCGGAAAACTAGGAGACCTGTTGTGTAATGGAAGGGCAACAACAGGTCCCACTCCTTTCTCAGGCCTTTCCGCGTCTTGTTCCACTTCTCACCCCATGCAACCAGCTGTCTTATTGACCCTGAAGATCCAAATATCTTTGCCTGACAAGACTCTGGAAGTTTACGGGTTGCTGGATAGTGGAGCCTCTGGTAACTACATCGATGAATCGTTTGCTACCATCAACGGAATACCGCTTCTTTCCAGACATACTGCCCTACCGGTTGAGGTCATCGATGGATCCCCTTTGTCCTCCGGACCCGTCCGTCTTCATACCGTAGGGTTGGTACTTCGGATTGCTGATCACCTGGAGACTTTGGCCTTGGACGTGATCAGGTCTCCCATCTACAAGTTGGTCTTGGGATTACCGTGGTTGCAATGTCACAATCCAGTCATCGATTGGGGGACTCGTACTTTATCCTTCTCTTCCACCTTTTGTTCTCAGAACTGCAACCTGCCAACCCAGACCCATGTTCCTTCAACTTCCTTGGAATCTTTCGGCAGAGGTTCGAATCTTTGCTCCATATCTCAAGTTCCACAAGAATATGCCGATTTTGAACATGTGTTCTCTAAGCCAGGAAATATACCATTGCCCCCTCATCGCTCTTTTGATTGCTCCATTGATTTGTTGCCAGACGTTGAAATTCCTCACGGGAGACTGTATGCCTTAACCCAGGATGAGAGGCAAGTGTTACAGGACTACCTGTCGGATTGTTTAAGCAAGGGATATATAGCCCCTTCGAAGTCACCTGCGGGGTTTCCTTTGTTTTTTGTGAAGAAGAAGGAGGGAACATTAAGACCCTGTGTTGATTATCGACAATTGAACGACATAACCATAAAGGATCGTTATCCCTTACCTTTGATTCGCAGTATCTTAGAAACTCTCCACACAGCTCGGATCTTCACTAAGCTCGATTTACGTGGAGCTTACCATTTGGTCCGCATTAAGGACGGGGATGAATGGAAAACCGCATTTAAGACCCCCTTTGGGCACTTTGAGTACAGGGTTATGCCTTTTGGTCTGTGTAATGCCCCAGCTGTTTTCCAGAGATTCATAGATAACATCTTCAGTGATTTAATAGGCATTTCGGTTTGGATCTACTTGGACGATATTTTGATTTTCTCCAGGTCACTTGAGGAACATGTGGAACACGTTTGTGAAGTCCTTCACTGTTTATCCCTTAATCAGTTGTTTGCCAAAGCGGAGAAATGTTCTTTTCATCAACCCAGCATCAAATTCCTGGGATATGTGATCAATCATACTGGTATTGAAATGGATCCCAAGAAGGTTCAAGCTGTCCTAGATTGGAAGCAGCCACATGATGTAAAGTCTTTACAGCGCTTTTTGGGTTTTGCCAACTTTTATAGACACTTTATTCCACACTTTTCCTAAACTACAGCACCACTTACCAGGTTGACCAGCAGTAAGACTGTTTTCAAGTGGGATTCTCTTGCTTCGCAGGCCTTCAACACCTTGAAGTCGGCTTTTACTACCGCCCCAATCCTGCGTCACCCTCAAGACAAATTACCCTACATTGTGGAGGCAGACGCTTCTGATTTCGCCATAGGAGCGGTTCTTCTGCAGTGTGATCCTAAGACTTCCATTGAACATCCAGTAGCTTATTTCTCACGCAAATTGAATCCCAGCGAAAGGAACTATGCGGTCATTGAGAGGGAATTGCTGGCCATAAAGATGGCCTGTGAAGAATGGAGACATCTTTTGCTTGGGGAGCGCTTTTCAGTAGAGGTCCGTACTGATCACCGAAATTTGCAGTATCTACGTTCCTTACAGTGCCGTACGCCTCGCCAGGCTAGATGGGCCTTCTTTTTCTCTCTGTTTCTGTTCCATGTTACCTACATCCCTGGTACTGCCAATCTGAGGGCGGATGCTTTATCTCGGTCTCTGGAGAAGGAGGAGAGAAATACTGGTGTGAATTCACCGTTGATTTCCCCACATCATTTCTTGTTGGCATTGTCTCCCCATCTACAGTCCATTTCGGATGCTACTCAAATGGATCCTGAACGAACGACTCTTCTTCGGCGATCGGTGTCTGAACGTGATGGTCTACTGTTTTTCCAGAAGAGGTTGTACATTCCCGTGGGGCCTATTCGTGAAGGCCTACTGCACGGTTTTCATGATTCTTTGATTGGGGGACATCGTGGAATCAGAGCTACGCAAGAACTGGTGTCTCAACAGTTTTGGTGGCCTGGGTGGGCCGGTGCAGTCAAGGAGTAGGTGGAGAGTTGCCCCATTTGCGCACAATCTAAGGTACCAAGAAGAAGACCTTTCGGATTGCTTTTTCCCACAGAACTGCCGCCATACCCGTGGCACACCATTGCCACCGATTTTATTGTTGACTTACCTCCCTCTGACGGATATACCTGCATAATGGTTGTGGTTGATTGCTTTACGAAGTATGCTCATTTCATCCCTTTTTGTAAAATACCCACGGCTGCCCAGATGGCGTCGGCCTTCTGCATGAAGTATATTGGTTGCATGGCCTTCCAGAAAAGATAATTTCTGATAGGGGATCTCAGTTTCTATCTTATTTTTGGAGCAAGGTATGTGGCCATCTTGGCATTCACAGGGCTATGAGCTCTGGTTACCACCCACAGACCAATGGCCTCACCGAAAGGACTAATCAGACTTTGGAAGGGTATCTTCGCTGCTTTGCCAACGCTACTCAGTCCAACTGGAAGGCGTGTCTGGACTTTGCTGAAGTTTCATACAACAATTCCGTCTATTCCTCTACGGGAGTCAGTCCGTTCTACTGGCCAGTACCCGAAACGGATGCCTTTCCGTCCTGTGCCTTCCAGTACGGTTCCTTCTGCTGATAATCTGGTGTCTACCATTCAGAGACAACATGAAGTGGCACGTAGGACTTTGGAGCTGGCAAGGGACCGTATGAAGGTTCAGGCAGACAGGAGGAGATGTGTGGAACCAGACTTTCAGGTGAGGGACAGGGTTTGGTTATCGTCAAAAAACTTGCCACTTCACAATTTGCCGGTTAAGCTGGCTCCACGATATTTCGGCCCATTTAAAATAACTAAGCGCCTGTCCCCTGTGGCTTTTCGCCTTGAGCTTCCACGTTCTTGGCATATTCACCCAGTCTTTCATGTCTCCCTTTTGAAACCTCATGTCAAAGACACCTTTGGTCGTTCTCATCTTCGCCCGGCTCTGGTTATGGTTCAGGGTGTCCCCGAGTTTGAGGTTCAGGAGATCTGTGATGCCCGCTATCGTAGAGGGGTGCTCCACTTTTTAGTGGATTGGAAGGGATACCCAGCTTGTGATCGCACTTGGGAGCCACATCAGCATGTGCACGCACCTCGTCTTGTGCGTGATTTTTACGATAGGTTCCCTTGGAAGCCTGGGGCCCCGGGTCTTCCTGGGAGGGGTCATAGTGGCACGCCACTTACCTGGAGACCGGGGTTCTCCGCACCTGCTCGCTCCCCTCCCTCTTGGCGGATCTACCCGCGCTTTCGCTTGCGGGGATCCGCCATGGGGAGAGCACCTAGGGTTCCCACAGTCTCGGTTCCGCGCATGCGCAGTAGATTGGGCCCTCACCACGGCGAGAGCCTGCGCTTCAAAGCCTCGCTTTGGATGTGCCGGCACCCGGCAACGAGACGGTTTGCGTTTCAAGCCTCTCGGGTGCCAGCCATCCCATAAAAGGAGCGTCGATCAGGGGCAGGTCGCGTCTCAACGCGGTTTTTCCCTGATCGTGTTCTACGCTCGCTTGTTTCTCACCAGCTCCAGCCCAGTTTCTTCTGCCCGCTCCTGCTCAGAACTTCTGTCTGGATCCTCGCCCTCTCTGTGGCCTTGGCCCATCCCTTCCTATTGTGCTAGGTTGGAGGTCCTTTTGTTTCCTGGGTTTCCCTTCCCTGGGGTGTCTCTCCCTCTCTCCTGGGTTCCCATTTTCAGTCCTTTCCCAATTCAGTTCCTGGGTTTGGTTCCTACTCTCCTGCCTGTGCTCCTTCCCGGTCCCTTTTGGGACTTTGGGACTACCTGCTGCTGCACCAGTCTGGACCACATCCTGCCTGTCATTCTCATTTCATCAGTGGTTTGAGGGTTTCTGGCTCAACCTTCAACTTCAGCCTCGCTGTACCCGCTCAGTAGCCATACCCAGCATCTTCACAATGTTCCTCTGATCAGAGTCTTTGGGACCCCATCTTCGGATAAGAACTTCGGACTCTACAGTTAAAGGACATTCAACATCAGCCTCTCCTGTCAGTGCTTGCACTGTCCTGACGCCACGCAAATCAGGAGAGAGCGTACCTTGGCATTGGGAGTCGGTCCATCTTCCACCCTGTATCAACCTTGGGTGGTGGAGAGGCCGGTACCCCGCGTCACTTACTCATCTGAAAACAGTCGTCAGACTGGCTGCCACATCAAGATCCTCATCCAAGTCTACAGGTACGCTACACTCTAGTGATTCTCACCTTAACACCATGCCACCCCCGACTCACTAGTGGTTTCCACCACCCGTAAACGGGGTGGGGTCCCCCTTGCTACAGGAGAGGCACCTCCTGATAAGGAGTCAAAGAGACTGTACGCCTTGAGAAAACTGATCACCACGGCAGCTGCCTTTTCCACGCGCATGGCAAACACCACTACGTTGCTTGCCTAGTTATGCCGATGCACAGTAGAACCTACTGCACAGTGGAACCTACTGCAGGAAGGCCTCCAAGAGGTACCTGAGCCCGCTAGAACCAAGTTACTTGCCATCGTGACCGAGGGCAGGCAGGTCAACCAAAGCGTTCTGAAGAACACGCTGAATACTGCAGAGACGGCAGGAAGATCACTAGCTCAAGGCACCCTTCTCAAATGGCATGCTTGGCTTAGGAACTCGGGTTTCAAGCCGGAAACCCAGGCAGCTCTTATTAATAAGCCTGTTGAGGAGACAAATCTCTTTGGTAAAGCAGTAGATAATGCCCTCGAGACTGCCAAAAAGGAGCATGAGACCCTTAAGTCTCTTCAACAAATCACCCAAAAGCCCTCCCCCCCAGAGGGGAAGCGGCTCCCGCTGTCATGACCCGGCAAAATCGCCCCTTCTGGACCTCATGGTCATTGTCACGAAGGGCTTGTGCTCCTTGTTCCTCCCAACATGGCCGTACCAAGCTCCGTGCTACGCACTAGCTTTCACGTCGTGGCACGTACTATAAATTGGTCACGCCCCTGCGGGTCCGTGCGTCTCAACGCTATCTTCGGTAGTGACCCGACGTGTGTTTACTCTCCACATTGGTTTCCTTTGATCCTCTTACTTCCTTCCTTGCCTTTTATCCTGTTCCTGGATTTCCCCCCTACTTACTCGTTCATCGCTATCCTGGATACCCTGTAACCACGAACTTCCCGGAACTCTGAACGCGTCCTGCAACCTGACGAGGCTCGGGCGAGCCTATTCAAGACCCGAACCATCCACAGGAAGAGTCCTGCGGCCGAACAAGGGAAATCCCGATCACAGGGGAGACGGGGGGAGATTTACGACAGTTTGAGACGCCAAACGATCAATACGGATTCTACCATGGAGAATGCTATTCAGGACCTGATGCGCGGAATGCAATACACTTTCCACAGAGATGCAGAATTTAAAAGCCGAGAATGCGGCGCTAAAACAGCTTGTCTTGTCACGTGACTCCGCGAACAAGGACAGCGTATTATTGGGAGGAGTGGTTGATAAATACGACGGTTCAACAAAGACCTTATGTGGATTCCTGGATTCTTGTTTGGTACATTTTACCTTCAAGCCCTGCTATTTCTCAACTCCTAGGGCTAAGGTGGGCTTCATAATATCGCATCTTTCCGGTAATGCCCTTACATGGGCCACTCCTTTACTCAATTCAGGGGATGCTCTCCTGGATGATTTTGAAGGGTTCACCGCGGAACTCAAGACCATGTTCGAACGACCAGAGCTGGTCCACGGTGCTCAAGAGAAGTTACTTGACTTCCAACAAGGATCCCAAGACATGTTGACCTATGTTACCAGATTCAAACAGCTAGCCAAAGAGGCGGACTGGCCCCTGGAAGCCAGTTTTACCTTGTTTCGCAGAGGTCTAAATGAAGAGATTAAGGACGAGTTAGCCAGGGTGGCACGTCCTAGTTCATTCCAGGCCCTCCTGGACTTGTCTATGCAAATAGACTTCAGAATCCAAGAAAGAAAGGCAGAAAAGAAAAAGAATAAAGTCTCAATTCAAAGAAACTCCCCAGAGAATACTACAAGGACAGAATCTGCCAAGAATCCAAGCACTGATTCTGAACCCATGCAACTTGGAGCCTTTCGTGGACCAATTTCCCCGCAGGAAAGGTTAAGAAGGATACACACAGGCTTATGCATGTATTGTGCCTCAGATAAACATCTAGTTAAAGAGTTTCTCCAGCATGGGGTCTGGCATGGATTCACATGCTCATGAATATTCCCCGTCGTCAGGCTGGGAATCCTCGGTAAAGAAAAAACCAGTATCAGTTTCGTTTCTGATCTGTCTTTCGTAGTGGTAACCAATCACTGATCTCTGCGTCATACTGACCACAGCCAATGACTGCCCTCTACCTAAGTCCCGCCTCTGGCAGCCATCTTCAGATTTTTACCACACGTTCATGTGTTGGGATCCTCGTGCTATTGCTCTCGAGCGTTAGTGCTATTTTTTTCGCGTTTTTTTCTCAAAAACTTAGTTTTTTCGGTCAAAAGAGCCTCAAGCTCCACCGACTCTCCATCCGATCAACGGGGACCCGTGTCGGATTCGTCTACGCCCCTCAAGGGTGAAGATTTCGTGGAGCTACGCTTTTGGAGGACTCCAGAAGTTTCTCAGGCCCATCTCGGTCATGGCCCAGGAGAAGGGAAGCTCGACGCCCGGAAAGCTGTTCAGGGTCTGCCCTGGATGCCAGCTGCAGAATGTCTTTAAGGAAGACGAACACTCCTTTTGTCTTTACTGCCTACATGAGGACAAGACGCACGTGGAGAAGGACTGTGCGTTTTGCGGCAACATGTCGGAGCGGACCATGAAGGACCGCCATCAACGTCTCGCCAACTGGCTGGAAGGGAAGAGCCCGTCCGGCGAGAAGAAGAGGAAGAAATCCGAGCGGTCTTCTAAGACCTTTTGAGGACGCCCCGGCGACGGGGGTCCAACACAAGGCCAAGCACCGCGAGTCCGCTGGCACCGGGAGCACTGAACGGTCGGGCTCTACGGGCGCCAGGCAGGGCGCATCCTCCCCGGCACCATCGACCACGAGCCAACGCTCTGGGTCGGGTAAGAGGAAGGCCGAGCACCCGGCGAAGCTCCTGGAGAGGCCCCGGTCGAGCTCGAAGGCGGAGGGGGAGCGAGGCAGTGTCCCCCCCCTCAAGGAGAAGGCGGTGAGCGCACCTAAGGTGGTGAAAGCCTTAATCCATCCGGCCAAGGCTTCTATCGAGACAGTCGCGGCGGCCCTGGCTCAGCCTGTGGAGGCTACACCAGTGGTGGCGACCTCGGGGCTCAGAGTCTCCCTGCCACCGCGGAGGGAGTCCTCTTTTATGCCCATCGACAGGACCCCCGTGAAACCTCCGACGGAGAAGAAAAAGGGGGGGCAGGAGGTCGTCGTGGATTCGGCCTCAACCTCTGAGGAAGAACTGATCGAGGTCTTAAGCCACGGCGTTGGCGTGGATGAAGACCAGCCCGTCGGGAGGGATCCCGACGCAGGAGACGACGACATCGTCGAGGGTACCGACGGGGCCCCTGACCGCCCGTCGGACTCCCCTCTGCCAGCGCCGCAAGACAACTCGGCGGCCATTTTGTTGGCTATACAGTCCTTATGCTCAGAGATAAGGACGAGACTGCCGTTACCAGCGGAGGAACCACTCCCGTCGGGGGACCCGGAACCAGGCCCTTCTGGCAGCCCCCCTCCTAAGAAAAGAAGGATTCACCCTCCACCTCCTTTTCAGCCGTCGCGCCCCGTTCAGCCCTCCTTCCCGTCCACGACTCGAGGGGATGATACGGGGACTGACACGGCCGCGACGGGTACGGACGACGAGGTGTACGACGAGGATCTGCCGTCGTCACCTCCCACCCGGGCTTCCCCGCCCGACGAGATTGGATCTTTTCACTCCATGATCGCCAGGGCATCCGAGCTCTTCCAGCTCTGCCCTGAGGAGAAGAAGAAGGAAGGTTTCCTTTATCAGTGGCGCGAGGCCAAGAGAAAGATGGTCCTCGTGGTACCTCTACTGGACGATATTTGGGATGAGGGCCACGCCCTCCTCAAGAACCCATCCACGACGCCGGCTAGAAGAGACCGGTACGAGAAGAAGTACTGGGTCCCGGACGCGGCCCCCTTGTGCCTCCGGGCACAGCCTACCCCGGACTCCGTCGTCTCCGCGGCGGCCAGGAAGAAAGCGGGGGGGGTGCGGCCTCCACGTCGACTTCCCCGCCGGACGGCGAGGGAAAGAAATTGGACACGATGGGGCGCAGGGTCATCCCGTCTGCAGCGACGACGATTAAGGCGGCCAACGCCTTGGCTATCGTAGCCCGCTACGACAGGGAGCTGTGGTACAAACTGGCTCCCCTGCTGGACTTCCTACCGGACAACAAGAGGGCGGATGCCCTGGAGATCTTGCAGGAAGGTGAGGTGGCGTCGGACCACGCCATCACGATTGCGACGGACATCGCCGACACTGGATTTCGCCAGTTGGGCAACGGCGTGTGCCTTAGGCGGCGTGGATGGCTCAAGGCTACTGACTTCCGTCAAGACGTACAGACCAGAGTCCTGGACATGCCGTTCGATGGGAACAACCTGTTTGGGAAAACAGTGGACGATTCCCTTCAAGCCATTAAAGCGGACACGGAGACGGCCCGGGCTCTCAGGGTTCTCCAGCAACGGCGGCCACCCTTTCGGAGCGGCGGAGGCAAGGGCGCCTCCAAAGGTTCCGCGGCGGATTTTCCACCTACCGTCAAGCGGCCCGTTCGTCATCTCAGGAAGCTTACAGGGGATGAGGCAAGTCAGGCGGACCCCGCCGTCGTCGCCAAGGAGGCCAAGGCGGCAAAGCCTCGTCGAAACAGGACTGAACCAGCCGTGGGGTCGGGCCCCCACCGAAGCACCCCGGTGGGAGGCCGGCTGGCGAGCTTCGTCAGCGTGTGGGAGTCCATCTCCACCGACCGTTGGGTGCTGGACGCCCTAGCCCAGGGCCACGCGCTCGAGTTTCAAAGAAGGTGCCCGCGCGTCCCCCCTGTGGCCAGGAAAGAGCTTCACGTCCCTCAGCTTCTCCTGGAGGTAAAGGCGATGCTCAGGAAGGGCGCCATCGAACTCGTCCCAAAGAGGCTTCGGGGCTCCGGAGTTTACTCAAGATACTTCCTCGTGAAGAAGAAGACGGGAGGATGGCGCCCCATCCTAGACCTACGACGACTGAACAAGTTCATCAAGGCACAGAAGTTCCGGATGGTCACCATCCAGCACGTCCTGGGTCAGCTGGAGGAGGGCGACTTCCTGTCGTCGTTGGATTTGGAGGATGCCTACTTCCATATTCCCATCCTAAAGGGGCACCGAAAATTTCTCAGGTTCGTGGTCCAAGGGCGTCACTATCAGTTCAGAGCCCTTCCCTTCGGACTACGGTCGGCACCCAGGGTATTCACCAAGTGCCTTGCACCAGTGGCGGCGCAGCTGCGCCGAGAGGGGATCCACGTCTACCCCTACCTGGACGACTGGCTCATCCGAGCCAAGACGAGGGAGCTCGCCGTGGAGCACACGGCAAGGACCGTCCAACTTCTCACGGACCTGGGATTCTCCGTGAACTACGCCAAGTCCCACCTGGTACCCGCGCAAGACGCACTGTTTCTGGGAGCGAAGCTCGACACAGTGTCCCTTCTGGCCTCCCCGTCGGAGGGCCAGGGCCATCCTGGGCAAGGTACAGCGGATGTTGGTTGCCGACGCGGCCAAGGTGAGGTCCATCAAGTCCCTCCTCGGAATGATGTCTTCTTGCATCTACCTCATTCCCCTGTGCAGGCTCCGGATGCGCCCGTTGCAGGAGTTCCTGGACGCGCGCTGGATCCAAACGACTGGCAGCTTCGAGGAGAGGATCACACTCGGCGAGAGTTTCCGACGAGCGATCCGGTGGTGGGGCACCCGCGCGCATCTGACGGCGGGCATGGACTTCCAGACCCAAGGCCACCAGGAGACAGTGACCACGGATGCCTCCCTGGAAGGGTGGGGAGCGCACACCGAAAATCTGCACGCGAGAGGCCTTTGGCTCCCGACGGAAAAGTCCCTCCATATCAACGTCCTGGAGCTCCGTGCAGTGTTTTGGGCCCTCGGGTCCTTCCTTCTGTCCCTCAAGGGCAAGGTGGTGAGGATCTTCACCGACAACACCACCACCATGTTTTACATCAGGAAACAGGGCGGAACCAGGTCCCCAGCACTGTCCAAGGAGGCGCAGGACCTGTGGCATTGGGCCGTCGCCCAAAGGATGTTTCTGGTGCCATTTCATCTGGCAGGGATAAAAAACACCATCGCCGACTCACTCAGCAGGGAGCTGCGCTCGTGCCACGAGTGGGAACTACGGCAGGATCTAGTGGATCGCCTCTTCCGACGGTGGGGCACACCCCAGATCGACCTGTTCGCGACGGCGACGAACTCCAAGTGCCGGAGGTTCGCCAGCAGGTTTCCCCAGCCGAGGAGCATGGGCGATGCTTTCTCGTTCCCCTGGGAGGGCCTGTTCCTATACGCGTTCCCTCCATTGCCACTGCTGATCCGGCTCATCAACCAGCTCAAGAGGTCACGGTGCAGGATGATCCTCGTCGCACCTGCGTGGCCGAGGCAGATATGGTTCCCGGACCTTCTAGACTTGTCAGCGTCCCCGTCAATCAAGCTGCCAGTGGACGCGGATCTGCTCTCCAGGGAAGGAGGCGCCATCCTCCACCACGACCCGAAGTCGCTGAACTTGCAGGCCTGGCTCCTGCAGCGCTAGAGTTTGGAGGATACGACATACCGGCCGACTGCAGAGAGGTTCTTGCAAAGGCCAGGGCGTCCTCGACTCTTAAATGCTACGGACACAAATGGAAGAGGTTCTCTGTCTGGTGCCACGCACAGAAGATTAACCCTCTAAGGATTACGGCTCCCCAAGTACTGCCGTACCTGTTGACGCTGGCCAAAGCTGGACTGGCACACGCGTCCATCAAGATTCATCTTGCTGCGATCTCCCGATACACCAGAACCACGGGGCGGACGTCCTTGTGGTCTCATCGTCTGGTAAAAGAGTTCATGAAGGGACTGTTCAGATCGTTCCCGCCGGTGAAGGCTCCGGCCCCGGCGTGGGAGCTCAACGTGGTGCTGACCAAGCTCATGGGACCTCCGTTTGAGCCTCTGCACTCGGCTCCGTTGAATTTCCTGTCGTGGAAAACAGCGTTTCTTGTGGCCATCACCTCCGCACGACGGGTGGGAGAGATCCAGGCCCTTTCCTGCAAGGCCCCGTACTTGACTTTTCACGACACGAGGGTAGTGCTCAGGACGCACCCCTCCTTCATGCCCAAGGTGCCGTCGGACTTTCACCTCAACGAACCCTTGGTGTTGCCTGTGTTCTTCCCGTCGCCTTCGTCGCCGGCTGAGAGGACTTTGCACTCGCTGGATGTGGCTAGAGCGCTGAAGTTCTACGTGGACCGCACGAAGTGTTTTCGGAAGACGTCACAACTCTTTGTGAACTTTGGACCTGTCAATCAGGGGAAGGCTCTCTCGAAGGCTTCCATTTCCAGATGGCTCTCCGGCTGTATCATGTACTGTCATCGGTTGGCAAACCGACCACTGCCTGGCCGTCCGAGAGCCCATTCCACCAGAGCGATCGCAGCTACCACGGTGTTCCTATCTGGTGTGCCCCTGCTGGACATATGCAGGGCTGCCACGTGGAGGTCGACGCACACCTTCACGAAATTCTACTGCGTCGATCGGGATTCCAGGGAGGAGTCCAGGGTCGGCCAAGCAGTGCTGCGCAACCTGTTCGCCTGAGGTGAGCCTGGTGAGGAGGTAAGATTGCTTAATGTTGAGTTTGATGTAATGCTTAATGTTGAGCCTTTGCCACCTCCCGTGGTTGTGCATGTGTGTACTGCTATGTATTCTTTATTCATGAGCATGTGAATCCATGCCAGACCCCATGCTGGAGAAGGAACAAGTTACTTACCTGTAACTGTTGTTCTCCAGCATGGGTCTGGCATGGATTCACATGCGAACCCTCCCGCCTACCCCTCTGCGGCTCTTCACTTGGTCATACTGCCACTTCACGTGCTTCCAAATCTGAAGATGGCTGCCCGAGGCGGGGCTTAGGTAGAGGGCAGTCATTGGCTGTGGTCAGTATGACGCAGAGATCAGTGATTGGTTACTACTACGAAAGACAGATCAGAAACGAAACTGATACTGGTTTTTTCTTTACCGAGGATTCCCAGCCTGACGACGGGGAATATTCATGAGCATGTGAATCCATGCCAGACCCATGCTGGAGAACAACAGTTACAGGTAAGTAGCTTGTTCCTTCCTCTGGCTCCTCCCCGACGCTCGGGAAACGCCAGCTCCCGATCCTAAATGGAGCAAGGTTTCGGGAGAGCGATGTTTGCTCCACATCAATTCCATCCTTGAACTCTCCTGGACAAAACAAATTGGTGATATTAAGGCCTTTTTATCGCCATCCAAGGACAAGGTCTACCCCATACTGGCCTTGGTGGATTGCGGAGCAATGGGAGTCTTCATTGATCAAGATTGGGTCAGAAGTTATAACATTCCATAGGAAGCAAGAAGTTTATCACAGCCAGTGGAAGCAATTGATGGAAGACCTCTTTCCTCAGGACCCATAAGTCTGCAAACAAGGGAGATCCATCTTTCCATAAATCATCATCAAGAAAGAATTGTGTTTGACATTATAAAATCAGCCCATTACCCCTTGGTTCTGGCCATGCCCTGGTTACAAAGGCACAATCCATATATTAACTGGACGGCCGGATCCTTATTCCGGGGCTCGGAGTTCTGTATGAACCATTGTTTAAACCTGGATACCTCAGTCACAGCTCCTATAAGTCTACCAAGGTGTCCAGAGACACCACTCATGGTTTCCAATATTGTATAAGTTCCAGAGATCTATCAAGGGTATGCTGATGTATTCTCTACTGCCATTGTTCAAGCCTTACCTCCACATAGACCCGAAGACTGTGCCATAGATACTGAACCCTCAGCAGTGATTTCCTTTGGCAGGATGTTTATCCTTTCAGAACCCGAAAAGAGAGCCCTCCGGGAATACCTAGACACTAATCTTGAGAACGGCACCATAAGACCTTCAAAATCACCAGCTGGTGCTTCATTGTTCTTCGTTCCAAAAAAGGATACCAAAGAGCTTAGACCTTGCCTGGACTATCGGGGCCTAAATCAATACACCCTGAAAGACAGATACCCACTACCCCTGATCTCGGATATCCTTGAAGCTGTGAGAGGTGCAGTGATATTCACGAAACTGGATCTGCGAGGTGCTTACCATTTGATCCGTATCCGGGAAGGAGACGAATGGAAAACAGCCTTTAGAACACCCTTTGGTCACTTTGAATACCTAGTCATGCCCTTTGGTCTGACTAATGCTCCCGCAGTCTTCCAGCGTTTTATGGATAGGGTGTTCTCTGACATGTTATTTCTCAATGTTATCGTCTACTTGGATGATATATTGATCTTCTCCAAGGACTCCTTGAAACATGAAGAACATGTAAAAGCAGTACTTCAATGTCTCCGTGAAAATCAACTCTTAGCCAAACCAGAAAAATGTTTGTTTCATGTTACATCAGTTCACTATCTGGGATTTGTCCTTAGTTCAGAAGGAATTCGTATGGACCCTTCAAAGGGGAAGGCCATACTGGCTTGGCCCGCCCCAACATCTGTTAAGCAAATACAATCCTTCCTGGCGCTTGCCAACTTCTACCGGAAATTCATTCCCACCTTTTCCGAGATTGTTCAACCCATTGTTAATCTCCTGAAGAAAGACGTTCCATTTAACTGGTGCATACCACAAGACAATGCATTCCAACGCTTGAAAGAAGAATTCACTCAGGCCCCCATCCTGGCCCAACCTGGCATAAATCGTCCTTTTCTAGTGGAAACTGATGCCTCCAATTACGCCATAGGAGCAGTTTTAAAACAAGAATCCGATGATAAGTTGGAACATCCCATTGCTTATCTCTCACGGACCCTGACCACCAGCGAGACTCACTACTCAGTTCTGGAGAAGGAGTTATTGGCTATTCGTCATGCCTTCACTGAATGGAGACATCTACTCCTGGGTGTTAAATATCCAGTTCAAGTCCGTACTGATCATCGAAATCTTCAGGTCCTACAATCCATGGAGTGCAGGAACAGTAGACAAGCTTGATGGGCCTACTTCTTTGCTCAATATCAATTTCAAATTTCACATGTTCCTGGATCGCAAAACTTGATTGCAGATGCCCTTTCTCGGCGTCCCGACTACGTTCCCTTGGAGGATAAGATCTATCCTAAAATGTTTCCACCCACAATCTTTGTAGCTCAAGCGATCAATCTCCTGGAAGAAATCAGAGTACAGACTCAATTATCTGAACTCTGGAGGGACATATCGAAGAAAAATCCCTGGCGTCTAACAATCAAGGAAGGATATTTATTCAAGAACAATTCAGTGGTCATTCCGACAAAAGAACTTCAACAGAAGGTAATGAATCTATGCCATGATACTCTTCACTCCGGCCATCGAGGAGTAACCAACACCTTCCATCCTATACAAAGACAGTTCTGGTGGCCAGGGATGAAGTCCAGTGTAGTTCAATACATCAAGACCTGTGCTATTTGTAGTCAGAACAATTACGATAATCAGAGGCCGGCGGGTCTGCTTCTACAACCTACATTGCCAACCAGACCCTGGGAAGTTATTGCCACTGACTTCATTGTTGAATTACCACCTTCCCGAGGATATACAACCATCATGGTAACCATTAACTTGTTCACTCATCTAGCTCATTTTACACCATTGTATAAACTACCACCTTCCTCAGAACTTGCTGGAATTTTCCTGGAACATATTTTCCGTCTTCATGGCCTTCCTTCCAAGATTATTTCGGATCGGGGACCTCAGTATATTTCGCAATTATGGAAACATCTCTGTCGTGTTCTAGGAATCCAACATGCCCTTTCTTCAGGCTATCATCCACAAACCAATGGGGCAACGGAACGAGTAAATCAAACCCTGAAACAATATCTTTGTTGTTTTGCCACCAAGGTTCAAGACGATTGGTCTCTCCTTATACCTTAAACCGAATTCTCCTACAGTAACTCAGATCATTCAGCTCTCAAGATCAGCCCTTTCTATTGCAGTCAAGGTTATCACCCGTCTGTTTTACCATCAGTTCTTCCAGAATCCACTCCGGTACCTACCTTTGACTCTTGGATTCAGACGCTGATCGACTTACAAAGAGAGGCCAAGGATCAGTTAGAACAGGCCCAGACTCGAACCAAAAAATATGCGGACTCTAAGAGAAGACCATCACCTTCCTATTCAGTCGGCGATCAAGTCTGGTTAGCCTCGAAAATGTTACCTCGACATCTACGACCAAACAAATTAGCTCCTCGCTATTATGGTCCATTTTCTATAAAGGAGATCATCAATCCTGTCTCCTTCCGACTTAAGCTCCCGGATTCCTGGAAGAAGATACATCCAGTCTTCCATACTTCCCTGTAGAAACCCTACGTTAGTTCTACTCGAAAACCCTTCAAACCCACACCTGTTGTTGTGGACGACCAGTTGGAATATGAGGTGTACAGGATATGTGATTCCAGGTATAGGAGGGGTCGACTACAATATCTGGTCGAGTGTAAAGGCTACCCCCCTAGCGAGAGAACATGGGAACCAGTTTCTAATTTAAAGACCCCTCGTTTGCTCAGAAGATTCCATCTTATTCACCCAGGCAAGCCTGGAGGAACCAGTCTTCGGAGGGGGCATGCTGTCATGACCCGGCGAAATTGCCCCTTCTGGACCTCATGGTCATTGTCACGAAGGGCTTGTACTCCTTGTTCCTCCTAACATGGCCGTACCAGGCTCCGTGCTACGCACTAGCTTTCACGTCGTGGCACGTATTATAAATTGGTCACACCCCTGCGGGTCCGCGCATCTCAACGCTATCTTCGGTAGTGACCCGACGTGTGTTTACTCTCCACATTGGTTTCCTTTGATCCTCTTACTTCCTTCCTTGCCTTTTATCCTGTTCCTGGATTTCCCCCCTACTTACTCGTTCATCGCTATCCTGGATACCCTGGAACCACGAACTTCCCGGAACTCTGAACGCGTCCTGCAACCTGACGAGGCTCGGGCGAGCCTATTCAAGACCCGAACCATCCACAGGAAGAGTCCTGCGGCCGAACAAGGGAAATCCCGATCACAGGTGAGACAGGGGGAGATTTACGACACCCGCAGGTCCTTTCGGGGCCAATACCGTTCCACTCAAAACCTATATAATACGGGAATAGCCTGGAACTCAGGACAGGCATCCAGCACCCCCACCAACTATCGACTCAGGGGACAGCGGTGTGGGAAAGGCAGAAGCAGAGGCCCCAACTCTAGGGATACCACAGCCTCTGGTCAGAAATGACCTACGGATCCAGGTCCCCTCCCATGTAACCCCGGTCAGGTGGTGCTTAACATCTTTCCTTTCGGCATGGGAGGGGATAACATCAGACCAGTGGGTTCTCAAGACGGTCATCCACGGTTACTGTGTGGAATTCGCCCGACCACAACAATTCAGACCACCCAAAGCACGACGCCTGACGCCAGACCATCTGTGGATCCTGATGCAAGAGGTGGAAGCACTTCTGGAAAAGGACGCCATAGAAGCCGTTCCTATTCTTCAGGTAAATATGGGTATTTATTCAGTGTACTTCCTTGTACCCAAAAAGGACCTCACCATGCGCCCTATACTAGACTAGCGCCCAGCGAACAAATTTGTCAAACCTCAAACGTTTCTTATGGTAACTCTGCAGGAAGTAATCCCCCTGCTAAAACAGGGGGATTACATGGCGACACTGGACATGAAAGATGCATACTTTCATATTTCAATGTTTCCAGCGCACAGAAAATATCTAAGGTTCATGATAGAGGACAGGCACTATCAATTCAAAATACGCCTGAAAATGATGTCTCTCTAACATACTTCCAAGCATACTATTCTCATGCCAGCCTGTTCACTGCACATGTGCCTCCCTACACCTGTATAGCCCTATGCTCTTACGTATCTGGCCAGATATGTTACATTTACTATGCCATGTATATCAATAGACTGCTGCCTTACTCTGTATTAATCTAACATGTGTTTATCTAATATGTGTGCCATATGTTTAGTTACCTAACTACACTCCAGGATTTACGAGACTACATGCCAATCTTGCATGCATTGTGTCAGCTTACTTTGAAATTCGAATCTAGGCATTGTGTCAGCTTACTTTGAAATTCGAATCTAGGCATTATGTCAGCTTACTCTGAAATTCGAATCTAGGCATCGTGTCAGCTTACTTTGAAATTCGAATCTAGGCACTGTATTAACACACATAGCATCTAAGCTTTTTATTGTGCAAAATGTTCCTACCAGGCATCTACTCACTACTGTAGAGAACTATTCTCCATCTTATTAATTATTCATGCCCTCCCAGTTCCACCCTGTGCTTTGCCACCATAGGCACCACTCCACCACCCCCCATAGAGCCCCACGCCACAACCATGCACTCCAATTCTCCCTATCATGCGGCTTCTCTGAAAGACAGACCAGACTACGGTCAAGACTACCTAAACTGTACGAGCCCCGAGCCAGGGACTCTATCCAATCCAAACTGACTAACCGCTCCACTACCATTAGCACCTACGCCAACCTTATGCTGGAAAGACCTAGGTCCAGCCCACCTAATACTACACACAAACATAAAACTCACAACACAGCCACCATCCCCACCCACACTAAGACTACTACCACACCTATAAAAGGCTCCCTCATTAATGCACGCTCCATAATAGCCCATGCTACAGACATAGCAGACCTCATTATAGCAGAAGATCTAGACTTCTTAGCCATAACCGAGTCCTGGCTCCACGCAGCTGCAGGTCCAGCCCTCTTGTTAGCCATCCCCGACGACTACACCATCCTCCGAGCGGATAGAACAGAATCTAGAGGCCGTGGCCTGGCCGTAATTGCCAAAACATTAGACTTGACTCCTCTTCCCACCTCCCATCATGTGAATCACTTACAGCTAAGCTGCCTACTACTAACTCACAAACGATATCCATTCATTTACTCTACAGACCTCCCAGACTCCTAGGCTCCTTCGAGGAAGACCTCAGCACCATCCTCACCAACAACCTAAATAACCCCTCCCAGAGCCTCCTCCTAGGGGACTTCAACCTAGGCTTTTAAGACCCTAAAGATCACCGGGCCACCCTCATCAACAATACTCTCTCTGAATTAGGCTTTACCCAAAAAGTATCTGGCCCCACCCATAACAAAAGGAGAACCCTCGACTGGGTAGCAGACTACAACTGCGAGGCCTCCATCACCGATAACTCCCCTCAACCTTGGTCCGACCACCATCTCCTCTCCGTTTCCCTCGAAGCCTCGAGCCCCATCACCAACAATATGCTAGCCTCATATCACAGTGGAAACATTGATCCCTCTCATCCTCCCCACACTTAACCAACTCCCTGCTACTTCCAACCCCTATGACCTTGTAGATGGCTACAACAATACCATGCGCACAGCCTTAGACTCCATTGCACCATTAAAACTAAGAAAATGTAAACCGAAAAAACACCTCAACCATTGGTTCTCTAGTCACTTAAAAACTCTTAGATTATAAAAACGCAAAAAGGAACAAGTCTGGAGACAATCTCCCACAGACCACAACAAAATATTTCTCAATAAAATAACATCTAACTACAAAAAAGAAATTATAGCTGCCAAACAAGAATCTTACAACCAGAGAATTGCACAATCCAACTCCAGCACCAAAGAGCTGTTTACGATCATTAAAGAACTAGAAACACCTGTGCTAACTCCAGACACTTGTGTGAAGAACAAACAATGGTGCACCAGTGTCCAAAATGCCCTAAACAATAAAATCACAGGCCTACAAACTAAAATTAAAAATAAGAAAGACTCCATAGCTAAGCCAACCAATCCTACTAATACGACCCGCGCCCCACACCCCAAAACCCTCGTCCCAACCCCACTCGCTTCAGCTCCTCCAAAGTCTCCACTCTTGAAGTGGAAAAAATAATTCTCGGCCTAAAACCATCTAATTGTCAAGGCGACCTCTGCCCCCCACAAATTATTAAAGATGCGCAAGAGACCTCTCGCCATTCATCACCAGACTCATCAACTCCTCCTTCACCTCAGGTACCGTGCCCAGCAACCTCAAAGAGTCCTGGGTCCTCCCCCTTCTCACAAAGCACTCTCTTGCCCCTTCCATTCCCACCAACTACAGACCTATTACCACCGTCCCGTTCCTGCTCAAGATATTAGACAAGACAGCCTACCAACAAATCCAAAAACACCCTGCAATAAACCATATCCTCGGTATTCGGCAATCAGGCTTCAGACCCCAGAAACGGCCCTTATCGACCTGAAGGCTCAAATTGACACTCTTAGAGACAAAGGGAAAACTGCCTTATTGCTTCTCCTTGACCTCTCTGCGGCATTTGATCTAGTTGATCACAAAATCTCATGCAATCACCTGGATTCAACTGCCCACTTCTCCCAAGAAGCCATCGGCTGGATCAAGTAATTCCTCGGTAACAGATCCATGCGTGTCTTCTCCACCACAGCTGCCGACGACCCCATTCCCATCACATGCAGAGTCCCCCAGGGTTCATGCGTCTCCCCCACACTGTACAATGTGGTCACGAAGCCCCTGTTTGATGATCTAGATGGTCTGGGTATCACCTACACTTATTATGCCGATGATACCCAGATCCTCATCCCGCTGATGGGAGATTACAACCATGATTTGGCCTTGGTGAACAAGGCGTACCTCATCATCCAGGCATGGATGGCAACAAGACTGAACTCATCATACTTGGCTCCACCGCTAACCTAACTAAATTGGATCACAACTATACCAGCTTCATTATAGACGGGAACCCGATCAAAGTAGCCAAGGAAGTGAAAACCCTAGGAATTTACATCGACTCCTCCCTCTCCTTCCATAAACAGGTTAGCTCTATGGCATCCTCCACGGCCTACACATGTAAGCTTATAAGAGCAGCCAAACCCTTCTTATCCACACAGAGCTGCATTACGTTAGCCAGAGCCCTTGTATTATCTAAACTGGACTATTGTAACGCCCTCTACGTAGGAGCTAGCAAACAGGTTACTAACAAAAGACAGATGCTACAAAACAACGCTCTCAGAGCAGCTTAGCATCCCCAAGAGAGAACAAATCTCTAACATTAGGGGAGCCCATAACTGGCTCAACACTACAGATAAAATCCTACTAAAAAAAGCCTCACTAACACACAAATGCCTCAACAACGCTGCCCCCGCTACTTAGTCGACAGAATAAGTAAACACACCTCCAATAGACCTACTAGAACCTCCAGCGCTAATCTACTCACAGTTCCCAGGTTCAAACGTACCAAAATGGGTGGCAACAGCTTCCAAGTAAAAGCAGCCAAACATTGGAACTCCCTACCACCCTCTCTAAGGACACCCCAAACCTACACACACTTTAGACGCAACTACATACAATGGTTAAAGAACAATGACCGCTAATACTATCCAACCCACCTCACTGCTATAAACTATGTAAATGCGTTTATTCGTAAATCTGTAAACTCCTGCTTTTATCGTGTCTGTTTCAACTATCAACTGTCCCATTGTAATTATTGTAATGCATTGTAACATGTGACCAAGCTTTGAGTAACCTTGTTACTCCTGCGCCCTCATATCCTCGGGTCTGGTGCACAATACAAATGAATAAACTAAACAAATGAATAAACTAAACTGCCCTTCGGCATTGCCTCGGCACCAAGGGGGTTTACAAAGGTTCTGGCGGTAGCTGCAGCACGCCTGCGCAGACTATCCGTCCCGGTTTGCCCTTACCTCGACAAATGGCTCATAACCAGAGGTCGAAGTGGGCGGGAGCGGTCGGGAGCGGTGCTCCCATACTTTTTATTTTTAGGTTTCACAGTTCCTATACTTTTATTTTCAAAAGAAACCGTTCTAGATGGTTTAGTTTTAAAATAAAAGTGTAGGAAGAAGTTGAAGCTTGCACTTCAGTGAACTACACTTTCCCATAAATAGCAGGTGTGCTTGTTTGGGTGTTTGGATTGTGTTTGGGAGGGGGCGCAGGCATGGGAGTAATTTTAGGGGGGGACAGGGATGTTTGTTCCGCCCAACTTTCATGGAACACCATTTTGTCCCCATTCATTTGGCTGGGATACCTTTTCTTCGGATGTCATGCCCCCCCCCCAACATTTTCAGCAAAGTTACTCCACTGGGCGCAGGGATGGGATTTGTGGGAAGCGGGGCAGACCAGCAGGGAACATTGTTCCACTACTACTTTTTGTACACTTCGACCAATGCTCATAACAGGGGACTCCTACGAAACGTGCTTATTGAACACTCAGAAGACAATAGACCTCTTGTTCAGTCTGGGATTCTCCATTAACCAGTAGAAATCCAGCTTAGACCCCATTCAGGTAAAACAGTTTCTAGGGGCTCTAATTCGGACCAAAGACGGCCTCGTCTTCCCCTCCAATGAGAGGGTTCAGAACACGCTGTTTCAGATCCCTCAAAATGTAGCCAGTCGGGAAGTGACGGTAAGCAAGGCCATGCGACTGCTAGGAATGATGGCATCATGCATTTATTTAGTTCCTCACGCGCAGCTGCGTATGCGACCCATGCAAGAGTGGCTCAACAGCCAGTGATGTCAGGCCAGCGGACAATGGGAGGATCTGATAGTTGTCTCACCAGCCCTCGTTCTCTCTCTGCAGTGGTGGTCGAGGGAAAGCCTCTTGGGGGGGCTCATCTGCTACAGCAGACAGTGCATGGAGTGTGGTCCCTTCAAGTAGCGTCCAACCACATAAACCTGTTAGAGCTATTGGCAGTATTCAAAGCACTAAAGGCCTTTCAGACACAGCTACAGGGGAAGACAGTTCTGATCTTGACAGACAGTACCACAGCCATGAATTACCTGATCAAACAGGGAGCACACACTCTCCAGGGCTATCCAAGATGTCCCAAAACATTTGGATGTGGGCTCTCAAACACAAGATGTTCCTGCTGTCCCAACATGTCCCCGGCGAACTCAACCTTCTAGCCGACATGCTAATTGGAGATTTGCCATTGCCCACAGAGTACGAATGGCGCCTACACAAAGACATTGTCTCCAACGTCTTTGCAGAATGGGGCTTCCCAGAGATCGACTTGTTCGCCACTCAGGAGAATGCCCAATGCCTAGATTACGCCTCTAGGTATCCTCAGAACCGCTCCAAGGGGAACTGACACTGGATAATATGGTCAGGAAAATTTGTTTACGCTTATCCCCCACTACTCCCATACTCAACAAGATCGTGCACAAGATGCACCCGGAACCAGTCACCATGATATTGGTGGCCCCCATATGGGCCCGCCAACCCTGGTTCTCTCATCTGATGGAGATGTCCCTCTCCTTTCCTATGAAGTTGCCCTGCCCGTGCAACATGTTTTCTCAGGACAAAGGGGAAACACTTCACCCATGCTCGCAAACTCTGAACTTAGCGGCCTGGTTCCTGAGGTCATAGAATTCGGACACCTTCAATTCCCACAGAGATGTATGGATGTACTTAGGGAAGCTAGGAAACCTAACACCCGGCATTGCTATTCCAGTAAGTGGAAACGCTTTGTCATCTGGTGCAATACCAAGGGCATCAACCCGATTGACTGCTCTCCTACCCACATTGTGTTGTACCTGACACACTTGTTAGATTCAGGACTGTTTTTTAATTCCCTAAAGGTTCATCTAGCTGCTCTCTCGGCCTACACTACGTCACAACAAAAGGTGTTGTGGTGGAAAATACATGTTACTAAGGCTTTTATGGAAGGGGTTAAGAGAATTCATCCCCCCGTCTCTAACCCAGCTCCCGGATTGGATCTGAACGTGGTATTGACAAGACTCATGGGGTCTCCCTTTGAACCAATGCATAAAGCAAGTCTAAAAGACCTTACTTATAAGACGGCCTTCCAAGTGGCTATCACTTATATTAGAAGGGTTAGTGAACTTCAGGCCTTATCAGTTCTAGTCCCCTTTGTTACAGTCCACAGGGAGAAGGTGATTCTGCGCACTCATCCCCGATTTGCGCCTAAATTCATTTCGAAGTTCCATGTGAACCAATAAATTGAACTACCCACTTTCTTCCAGAATCCCCCTAGCATGGCCGAAAGAAGCCTACACATACTAGATGTGTGCAGGACAGTCATGTTTTACCTGGAAAGAACGAAACCACTGAGGAAGACAAACCAGTTTTTTGTTTCAGTGGCAGCTGGTAGAGAAGGGGATCCTGTCTCTAAATCAGCTATCTCAAGGTGGATTGTCAAATGTATCACACTATATTATACTCTTGCTAAGAAAGAACTGCCCTTCAAGCCTAGAGCACACTCTACTCGGGGCACTGGGGCTTTCATAGCATTCATTGCAAATATTCCCCTTGAGTCCATTTGCAAAGCAGCAACCATTATTATTACGGATTTTGGGTACACTACACGTCACAATAGGGATAGTGTTACAGACACGCCTAAACCGACGTCTCCTGTCGGTCCCAGAAAGACAAGATGCAATACTCCGCGGCTACCACTGGATGTCAGTCTATATGCACAGCATGTGAATCTAAGCAGATACAATCATCAGAAATGCTATTAAGGTGAGTAATGCATGTAATTTCTTAGGGTAGTTAAAGCTCCATTGCTAGATGCACAGAAAATGCTCAATACCAAGTGCTCACTTTCTGTCAGAGAAGAAATTATAGGACACACCTGTTTCCCTTCTTGTCACACCCATTTTGCTGCCACACAGAGTGCAAGGGTTCAAGAGACTTGAAGCGCTTATTCCGAATAGGCAACATCCATCAAAAAGAGCATAGATTGCATTAATGCCATTGTTACTGCTTCGGCAGAAATTAAAGCTTTGGAGGTAAGTTGGAAGATAATACCAGCAGCATATCACTGCTCCAGACTTTTCCTCCAGAAAATGTAAACATTGTTGCTGGCAGAATTACCAAAGGGTGTAATTCCTCCGTACCTGAATGGAGTCCTCTGGGACGTCCTTATGGTAAATAAACTCAGTGTTCCCCCAAAATGTCTGGCGATAAACGTGTTTGGCAAAATGTACCACTTCTGGTTCCGTCAAACTTGAAATACAGATGTGTGTGTCGCTGACCACCTAAGGATAATGTGCTATAAACTAGTCTCTGGGACTGTCCGTATATAAAATGGAATACCATGAATGCACTAGGGGCTACTTATGGTAACGATAGAGGCTGCAGGAGATTTGGAATTTGAGCGTTAAAAGTACAAATTAATTATCTTGACTGCTCAAACATGCACATTTAACAGGTATTTTAAAATAAAGTAAAATACACCAGAGATATTTAATTGTGTGTAATCACCATATTCCCATTAATTGCGGTCTTAATTATTACTTTCCTCCAGACAGAATCTGTCACCTTGGTTCAGAATGCAGCCATTTCAGGCCCTCGACTTCCAAAGGTAAGCCTTTCTGTATTTTTAATTCAATGGGGTTGTATCTGATGTTTGTGTGTGTGTGTGTATTTTTTGGAAATGTAAAGGGTGGGTAATTTAAATGGAGCAGAGTCTTTTGTCTCTGAAACACCATTCACTTACAGGGATATGACCAAATGGAGGACACTTACAGCAAAGACATGTTGTATATTTTGCCCATTGTACACACTTAATTCACCCAAAATGGGGACATATACAGGAAAAGGCCAGACCTCATTAAAGTCTCTTGGTGCTGGTAGTCATTGGGCAACATGATTACCGCACAGTGTAGTCTCTCTAGGTAGTAGGGTATGTAGATGACACTGCCAGATTTGGGGTTGAATTGAGAGGTAGGACGTGTGTATTTTCGGCTCCAGATATTAAATGGCATAGCTAGAGGCAGAAGGGCACTGTAGATGACATAAGATGTAGCATTGTGTTGGATTAGGTCAAATATCTATTGTGATTAAACTCTGGCAGGTGTGGGGATGTGTTGCTAGTGGGAGACAGCAGGACTCCCTCCACCTACAGGTCAATAATTCTGGTGATGTAGCTTCACTGAGCCCCCCGATCACACATTAGTGATAATTGCACATCACTTATTTTCTTTTTATTTGTTGTTTAGACTGTCTTCTCACCCACAGGCACTTCATATGTTTTACTTTAAAAAAAATCTAGTTATCTTTACTATCTTGGGCATCCTATTCTAAACACACACACCTCTTTTACAGCTATATAGATGTTATACATATATTCATACAAGGAGATTATAGTACCGACGAAGTCTGGACAATTAAAGGAACTTACCAAGTCTGTGGAGTGTTTTAAAGTGTCTTCCATTGTATTGTACAGTTAGATGGAAACAGCACAGTACTGCAGAAATCTAGGTATTGTTAAATAGATCTGCATATCAGATCTCTCCGATATAGTTAATGCCATTAAATGGTGTGAGACTGCTTCTTAGTTGATAGAAGCTATATCTCGTGCTAACATAAGCTTTTATTTAAGTGTAAAGGGGATGGGTTCAAGAGGAGCACAGAAAGGCATCCAGGGTAGCACAAAGCTGTAATCTGTACGGACATCTACTGGCTCCAATCATTGTCAGGTGGAAGACACCATGGCACTTTGTACACATACTAATTCCCTTGGTCTGTAACCTGTCTGGGAATCCCCCCCGTAGGCAAATATTATTCCTTCTTGACCTGTTTTCCAGGTCAGCCTGCTTTGCCCAAACGTCCTCAAGTTGTTCTTCGATTCCTTTCACTCTTTGTGAGCTCAGCGTTGTCATGTGCTTGTTCGCAAGCTGTGATTTCGAGGTCATTAACTAGGGATTGCAGACCCAGCAGATGAGTATTCATGTCCGCACTTGACCGGGATTCTTTAGAGGTTTTTATTTCCTGCTTTATTTCGTTTGTGATGTCTTGCTTAAAGCCCTTCAGCATGTCTTTGAGGTCCTTCCTGTAGAGAGCGGAGTCAGGGGGAGGCGGGCCTGAAGGAGGCGAGTGGACCTCAGCCCTCACTGCCTGCATTCCCACCTTCACAGAGTCTTAACAAGATAAGGACGCAGTGATGTCTGTTGATTTCACCTTCGCCACTGCTTTGGGCATTGCTGAGGGAGCTCTATGCGTTTCCACAAAGAGGAAGGGGTTGCCCCCGAAGTATCGGCTGTGTCGAGTTGTGTGGCGGCGTCCCAGTGTCTGCTAGCGCTGTGCTGACCCTGACTATGCACAGCGAAGGGTGCTGTGTCGTCCCGGGGAAAATACGTAGATCTAATATGCTAGTGAGGAGCCGTCCCAGTGATGAAGTGGAGAACCTCTGGCAGTTGAGAGTCAAGGTCGCTGGTGCCGTAAACAAGAGACTAAGCACTCCACCCAGGGATTACTGTGTATTGATGGGTCAGTTATTTCGCTGTGGCTTTTCCAAGTGTGCCGGTGTCTAGCTGCGGTGTCCTTGGGATTGTGCGGGCCCCAGAGCGCCGCCATTTCTTTGAGGCATGAGTTTCCTCTATGGTTTTCGCCACCTCCTGCACTGTCCGTGTGTGCCTCCCTGGGGGTCCCCCTTCGTCCGATCTGGTGGCCCTTATTTAACTGCTTGTTTGGGCATTGTACTGGGCAGGCTGCAGTGGCTGATGTAGGGTAACTAGAGGGACGGCCCGGTTAGTGGAAGGACTAAGGGCTATATAAGTTATGAGACATTAAGCCCTCCTGCCACATATGCACATAGTGACTTAATACAGTTCCTGTAAGTCTTCTCAAATGTGTCTGTACATTTTTGATTACAGGGCTGTCAACAATCTGTCCCTCACTATCCTCATCAGAGAGGTCACTGTCTCTGCTGAATAAAGCATGCAAAAACAGTGTGGTTCTCCACAAAAAGCATTTATCAGCAATAATTAATTAGCTGGCAATCAAATTCAATACATTTTTCATTTTGCAATTAGTGCATATAACAATACATAGACACAAACATATATTCAACGAACATAGTATTTTCCACGAGTGAAAAGCTCTTGTTCAAGTCACTGTGTATACAAAATCAAAATTCAAATATACAACCGTCATTTCCTTGTATGACGATACACAAAAAAATCAAGCTCACATGTTACAAATCACACTGTGACTGATAAACCAAATTGAGTAAACCCAACCACAACTATCAGTGTCACTTCCTAGTCTGATTTCTGGGTTTTTAAAGGGATGTTTGTACTAAAATACACCCATTGTGCTGTGTCCTTTGACATTTCAACTTAGGATGGAACTGCCTTCTTCTGGGCCATAGATTGGGTCTCCCTTGTCACTGATCCTCCCATGTACACCTAGATGGGTGCGGGCTAGCGTTGCCTCATGATGTCTTATTCCATCTTACATCTTTGATTGGTGCCTCCCTGGACCTTAATAGTTCCTATGACGTGGGAGTCTCTCAGGTATTTCCTTGGGGTACAGCTGTATCAGCGTCTCCTGTTTACGCTGTGAACTTGTGCAGTCCTTGGTTCCAGAATTTACCTCTATGTAGACGCGCAGCGTTCGGGCTGGCAAACTGCCATGTCTTCAGCTCGAGCAGTGGCTGATGGGCACCGGGTATGTCCCGCCAGTGTTAGGTCCCCGGGGGGTGGGCGTGGGAAGTGAAGCATGTGTACTCCCGCTTCCCGACTCCGGTTGTTCCTCTACTGAGCCCTCCCCCGCTGATGAGTCCCACCGGGTGCTCGCAGACAGGAACTCTTATCACAGCCGGTTCGCGGGTGAGAGGGAGTGTGTGGGGCCTTTTGGGGTACTCCTGCTGTCGCAGTGCACCTGCATGTAAGAGCGCCACGGGCCGCTCCTCGCCTTCGTGTCCAGGCGGACTGTTTTCCGGGCTCCAACCACAGCACAGGGTTGGCTCCCTGCTCGATCTCACCGGGCTTCCCAGTGCCGGTGCCTTGACAGGTTGGGGGGGAGGGGCAGCGATCCCTTTAGGGGTGGGTTCCCCTATCAGTTCACTTCAATCCGGCGCCGATGAAGCCCAGCGTCTCAAGCCCGAACGTGCCATCCGTCATCTTGCTGCCAGGGCTGCTCAAGCATCGGGGAACAAAAGCAGCTTATATGCAGCTTCCCACACCGTGGTACCGCCCTCTGAATCAGCCGCTCACTCTGAGGCACCTTTGGAGTTTATTTATAAAGAAACAGAATCATTTTGCTGTGTAAATTCAGCATATTGGGCGCTCCAACACGGAGCTCACGGCAGACATGTCTTCATGGTGTGCTGCCTAGCCACACCCCCCAATTCCGACTTCTTAGACTTATCAGGAGGCTGCAGCATTGTGGCAATATCCGCATGCTTCCCCCTTCAGTGTTTTAGCCATGTTTTCATGAAGAGGCGCTGGAACCAAACTTTACCCCAAGTTACACCTCTCTGTGCCCAACCAATGTGATCAGATCAGCAGTGTGTATCCTGCGGATCAGGTCGCCAAACGGGGTCTCGGGGGAGCAAGAAAATCCTCCCGGCCCCACACCAATCATACAGCCAGCAGCGGTGTTCCTTCTCGCCAGATAGTCCCATCTTCCTCCACCTATGTCTGTCTTTTCAGCTACCGCCAAACGTTCACTCTGCCACGTCGAGGCTACTGTAAATCCCCACTGCTCGCACCGCCTTACCGTCACCACACCGATGTCTGCTCCGGGGACCAGGCAACCATCCTCCTGTGCATGTGGAATCCCAGCATACATATTTTGCTCCCAATTAATGCTGCACGCTCCTCAGCATGGCAGGCACACCCAATCCCTCTTTCCACCTATACACCGTCTCCCGGCCAGGGCACACTTCAATGCTGCGTGCACAGCAGGTTAGCAGGCCTTTTCTTTCCTAATGGAGGTGGGAGATGGAACCAGCCACACCGGTAAACTGGCTCCTGTTCAATGCACACGTTCCCGGAGCAGTGGCACGCTCTGTGCATCCTGTTCTTCCCTCCTTGGTCTTGCCATGCCGAACAGGCGGTCCTCATGGTCTCCACCGCAGCTGCTCTGCCCCTCCTCCGGTCTCTTCACAGCTTGTTAAGGATGCATTGGATCCTCACTTCACCGGGCCTCATTCTCTGTTTGTTGGGGTTTCGGAATACGTGCGCCATCTTGGATTAGCACCAGCCGCAACGTAAACCATTTGTATTTCAGCCTCCACTGGTAATGCGGGGTCCAAAGCAGCCACATCGATGCCCCATAGGCAGTGGAATCATCATTGTAGTTTTCCATTGCACCCATCCTTAGAAGGGGTATCTCTACGCTCTCCTCTCCTTCATGTCAGAGGCACTCAAGGTGCCACCTTTACTGATGGTGCTCCAGGCCACGCCCCTCAAAAGAAACCTTTTTTAAACTATGAAGCCGTTCATGTAGAAATCGGAAGGTGTCCATGCACAAGCGACTGCCTCAAAATATTACTCTGATTTTTTTCATGCAGGCGTTTGGAAGTTACGAAAAGTCATTTTCTGAAACACCATAGAGACTTAATTTATTTTAAACTTTTTTTAATGGCATTTATGATTTACATATGATTGCATCTTGATTGCCACTTTTAACTGCTGATGATTGTATTGCATTTATAACAATAAACAAACAATACCATAACAACAACAAACTGTCTTAACATCTACTGTTACATTCGCAATACAGATTGGTGGTGAGGCGCACAGGTGTGCCATGTATCCTGGGGAAGCTTGGTCATGGCAGGGGGTGAGGGAGAGTACTGGTGGTCTCATATTCGCTCCGCCCTCCATGTCCTGTCACAACAATATCAAGTATGCAACATCATTTTCACGCTGGTTTATCATCTGATGCGTGAAACATGTCCCAAATCAATGTTTTCCATGCTTCGTATGTAGGGCTTGCATCGCTTCCTGCCCTGGATGAGTCGTCTCCCCACACTCTAGTTTCTGCCTCCGCCCAGTGTTCTAGTTCTTTTAGCCATCGTGTATATTGTGGGACGGCCGGTGTTTTCCATGTCATTGCAATGGACATTTTAGCTAATATGCATACCATGTCCATATATTTAACAACATGTCTAAATTTGCTTATTCTCGGGTAGAAGCCTAACAAGCATTCCATTGGCGTCCAGTCATATCTCACTATCCCAGAGTTTCTGCAGGCTTGTTCTATTTTGGCCCAAAAGGGTTGTATCTTCGGGCACCGCCAGAACATGTGCAGCATCCCTGCTTCGCTTGAGCCACACCAAGGGCATAGTGGGCGTGTTTTGGTGCTAAATCTAGCTATTCTACTTGGTGTCATGTATGTTCGGTACAAGATGTTCAACTGTACAAGATGTTCAACTGTATCAGCCGGAACCTGGCATTCCCAGACATCTCCCGTGGGTACATTAATATTCTCTCCCATTTTCTGTTGGTTATGTCTATTCCCAGGTCCGCTTCCCACCTCTGTTTCAATGTTTCACTTTTAGGGGTCGGCCTATCCAGCAGCTGGCCATACAGTCTGGACACCGGTCTCCAACCAACCCCCAGACTATGTGTCAAAGTCAGCAGGGGGTCTGCCTCAGGCTCCTCCGGCTAGCTCTCCCATTTCTCCTTTGCTACCTTCCTGGTCCTCTGGTACCATAAGAACTGTCTGCTGGGAACACCCTGTTTTTCCCTCAGAGATTCAAATTCCTTAAAAGCACCCTCTTCATACATGTCTCCCCAGGTGTAAATGCCATATCTTTCCCAGCGCCGTAAGCTTGCTAGGTCCGATCTGGTCTTACAAATATCAGCTGCAATCAGGGTATCTGGTGAGTAAGGGTGTCTACGATCCAGTAACCTCTGAGCACTGCTCCGTACCCGCCTGCCCAATTCTACTATCATTGGTACTTTACCCAGCTACCCGAGTGGGACCCACAATATTTCTTTTAAATGCATTGGTGTCACCAGCTGTGTTATCAATCTCGTTTCCGTGGTGGTCTCGTCTGCAAGCCACTTGGCCACAAAGCTAAGTTGTGCTGCAAGATAGTATTGTTACGCTCACCTGGCCCCCACAGGGGCATCGATCTGAACTGGACAGCTGCGGTCTCCACCAATGTGATGCGTAGTGCCGATGACGGACTGGACTGGCCCACCTAGCTTCGTTTGCTTGGCCCGTAGGAATATTCTTCTGCAAATGGATAAAGGGAATTAACCACTCGTGGAGTTGAGCGTTAACCCCCCCCCACTCCCGCTCTTCTCCCCACTGATCACCTGTGATTTCCCCTCTTATAGTCTCACCTGATGGTTTTGAAAGATGAGCTCTCCATCCTGCATTGAGCACAGGGGCGCGTAGATAACCAGTTGCTTCACTGGCTCGAAGGAATTGGTGAGTTCCAGAACAATATTGACTCTGAGATTCCCGGCAAGACGCCGTAAGTATGCAGTTCGTAAGAGTTCAAATGTCTGACTTTCACTCTTGTCCGATTCCTTGCAGGTTGCAGCTTGACCCTAGCGAAGAGTTCCTCGTGGCAACCGGTAATATTCAGGTAAGGATTTGTATTATCCAACGCAGTTCGATAAAATAATGTCAATATGTAAGCTGTTTCTTTCTCCCCTATTCAGGCACTGAGAGAAAGTATGAAGTCTCGGGGAATAATGCCTCCGGCGGTGAAATCAGGTAAGTCTATTGTGGTGAGGAGGTTTCCCCTTGTTTGTCCCTTTGTTTCACCTTGCTGTCCTTTTGTTTCCCCTGAGGGGCCGGGGTTCGGTGAAGATGCAGTGGAAGCTGCGCCGACCCGTGAAGAGGAATAGTACCCCCGGTGGTAAAATCAGGTAAGTCTATGGGGGGTAACTAATATTGCCTCTGTGTATTCCCTTGGCTCACCTTGCTGTTCTTGTCTTCCCCTTAGGTGCCGGAGTGCAGCGGGAACATGCAGGAGGATGCGGTGGAATGTGAAGATGCTGCGAAGGCCTGTGAGTTCAGCGCGGCGCTGCTGAGGGCGAGGCAACGCGCATAAAATAACTTCTTTCTTCCAGCTCAAAGGCGCGATGGATCGGGAATTCAGGTAAGGAACAAAGGTATTGCTCCTGTTCTAACCTTTTCTCCTTCTTTCTCCCTTTTTCTAGGCGCTCCAGACTCGAGGCGGGCGTGGCAGAAGACTGGATCCAGACGTGCAGGCACGGTGAGCGTTACGCTGCTGGATGCAGAATAACGCGAAGCGTGTGCTGCTCTTCGGGTGTGGTTTAAATAGCCACCAAAGTAGTCCCAGGTAAGTATTCCGAGTAAAAAATAGTCCCTAGGTAAAGTAGTCCCTTCCAAGCCTCTTTTGGCTTGGAGCTCTTGCAGCATGGTCTGCATCAGGTAAGTTTGCAGCATGGTCTGCATCAGGTAAGTTTTAATCTATGAGCCTGGCGCCTATGGCGCCAGGACTGACTCTCCATATGAGCCTGGCCTCATAGACGCCAGGACTGAATCCAAATAGCCCCTAGCAGGGTTTGTTGGGCTTCCTTGGGATAACTTGATGCCTGCTTCCGGGGTTGCTGGACTTGGTCTGGGACCCCGGGGGTAGGCATCATGACAAGTATCTCTCCATATCTGGTAGCTGTACCCCTCCCTCCTTGTACGGCAGGGTCAGTGTGACCAAGGATAGTTTGTGTCTTGCAGGCCCCCATAGAAACTCTCTCAATATTGCCTCTAGTAGGCGGAAGGATGATGCTCTGATGTAGCAATGTATGTTTTGGAAGTAATATAGAAACCTTGGCAGTACAATCATTTTGACAATAGCAACCCTGCCCAACATTGATAGTGGCAATTTAGACCAGAACTTCATGGACTTCCTCAAGCCCTTCACCGTTACCACAGTATTGTTCTCATGCATCACTTCAGGCGTATGCCAAACATTCACTCCCAAGTATCTGAATGATTCCAGCTGCCAGCGGATCCCTACATTTGGAAGGTTTCCCTCCTTCCTGCTTGCTAGCCCAGCCACTGGGTATATGCAAGATTTCTCTTTGCTGAAGCTGATTCCAGACACTTATGCAAAGTTTTCTAGTATGTCCAGGATTACTGGGACGTTAAGGTGTGGGTCCCTTATGTACAGTAACACATTATCGACATACAAGGATACCATCATGCCCCCAACCCTAATTCCTGCATCAAAAAATTGCTTTCTGAAATATATAGTGATTGGCTCAAGTCCCAGCACATATAGCATCAGTGACAGCGTGCAGCCCTGTCTGGTGCCCCTCTGTTTTTCCTATGCTGCTGAGACTGTCCTTCCAGTTTTCACCCTTGCTACTGGCGCCTCATAGAGTAGTTTTATCCATTTAATGAAGCAATGCCCAAGCCCAAATTCCTCCAAGACAGCAAGTAGCCACTCCCAATAAACCAAGTCGAACGCTTTTATGGCGTCCAGAGAGACTATCGCGTATTGGTCTCGTGAGCCTGCTGTGTGCGCCACAATGTGTTGCAGTTGCCTCAGGTTTACAGCCTTATTTTGACCTGGGATAAACCCGTTTTGATCTTCATGCACTATAGTCCCGATGACCCTCGAAAGCCGTTTAGCTAATACAGTGGTCAGTATTTTGACGTCGTAGTTTAGCATTGCCAACGGTCTGTACGAGCCACATTCATCTGCGGGTATTCCCGGTTTGGGTATTGGGATAATTAGGGTCTCCCTCATGCTTCCAGGTAGCACTCCTTTTTCATATGCCTCCTTAAACACCATGTGTAGGATCAGGGTCAGCTCACAGCTGTATGCCTTATAAAACTCTGGGGGTAGCCCATCGCCTCCCAGGGTCTTGCTGGTTGCCAGGGACATAATCGGCTTGCTTATGTCTTCAGTCTACAGATCCCCTTCCAGCGCATCGATGTGTGCGTCGGCCAGTTTGGGGAGACCTATTTCTTCAAGCGTGTCTAGTATTTCTCCTTGGGATATTAAGGTGTCGTGGCAGTATAGTTGGGAATAGAATGTTTTAAAGGTATCGTTGATTGACCTCTGCGACTTATGCGTCTGGCCCATGTCATCTTTGATAGCTGCGATCATGTGCCTCAGGTTTTCCTTCTTGCACAGCCACGATAGTAACCTGCTAGGTTTGTCCCCTTCTGAGTGTGCTCTAGTGGCTTTCGCTATGTGATCAAATTTCGCTAACCTACCCCACGCATCCCGGCAACTCCTTCTGGACCTTGGCTTCCATTTGCCTGATCTTCTCCTCCCACAATTCCATATCGCTTCGAAGTGTCTTGATTCCCCCCGCGCTAGCAATAACTTCACCTCTCACCACCACCTTCAGCGCCTCCCAGACTGTGCTCCAGTCCTTCACACTTCCCACGTTATGTCCTGTATATTCTACCAATTTGCTCCAGAGTCCCTCTCTGAAGGCAGAGTCCGTCAGTGCCTCTGCCTGCATACGCCATTGTGGTATGGACGGCTTGGGGCTTCGCATCTTCCATTCCATGACCAGTGGTGAGTGGTCTGAAATCGATCTGCCCAGATATTGTGCTGATTCTACCTGTGGGAGATGGGCCTTATCTATTAGCAGGTAATCTATTCTAGTGTATAGCCCGTGAGGTGACGAAAAGTAGGAAAACTCTCGGTCCTGTGGGTGTAGCTCCCTCCACACATCTGCTAGGTCTAGGTTCTCTAACACACCATTCAGTGCCATTGGGGCTGCTGTTGCCCTCTTCACCGGCGGGGCAGATCTGTTCATCAGATCTGATTGATAACATATTTTATTGTATTTTGTTACTCCGACACAATGACATACAATACATAGACATAACTTACGTGCATACAAACATTGAGGCATTATGATTAGACACCATATTCATTTTAGGTACACTGACACTTATTTTAACGAGTTATGACAGTTCCTGAGTTGGATCATTTACGTGCTTACGAATGTTGTGTGGCAGAGTCTGTTGGTTCGGATGTTGTTTTCTTTACATAGTCTGTTCCCATTTTTGCCATATTTTGTCTGCCTTGCGTGGGCATCCTCTTGCTTGATAGACTTGGCGCTCCATTACTATGCTGGCATCTATGTCCGCTATCCATTGGTCATATTGAGGGGTAATCTCTGATCCCCATAATTGAGCGATATTCCTTTTGGCAATCCCTGTGATCGTTGAGAGTAGGAGTTTTTCAAAACGGGTCATTTCTCCTTCCTCTTCGATTCCCAGGAGAAGGAGTTTTGGTTTGCTTGGGATTGATCTTCCAATTACCCTTCGCAGCCTTTCACAACATTTTTGCCAGAAGTGCTGTATGCGTGTGCATTGCCATAGGATGTGACAGAAGGTCCCCTCTTCCTGTTTACAGCGTAGGCATTTGGTGTTGGTTGTTTTGCCCCAGTTGTATAGTGCTCCTCGGGGGTAGTATATTCTGTGAAGTATTTTCAGTTGTATGAGTTGGATCCTAGCAGATATTGCTGTCTCTGGGGTACATTAAAGTTGAGATCCATTCCTCTGGTAGTATCGGGCACACATCCCTTTCCCATTTTGCTTTCAGGCTAGACATTTCTTTTGTGGCAAAGGAGGAGATTGCGTTGTACATGGTGGATGTGATTTTGGTTTTCACGCTGTCAATGACTATGTTCCTCTCTATTGGCGTGCATTCCGGCATATCTACTAGTTTTGCCATTTGCTTAGTGAGTGCGTGGTATAGTTGTGTGTAGTGATAGCTTTCACTGGGTGGGAGACCATATGTAGCCGAGAGTTTAGCAAAAGGTAGGATTTTGTCTTCTTTAATCATTTGCTTAATGGTCAGTATTCCCGCTGTTGCCCAAATCGGCCATTTAGGGAGTGTGTTGAGTTCCGTGAGGTAGGCGTTGTTCCAGAGGGGTTGCAGTGGGGTGATTTTGTTTTCCCACCCAATGTGTCTGTGTTTCTCTCCAGACTTGGGCCGTGTGGGCTGTTAATGTGCGGTCGGGGGGGCGGCCCCCAGTGTTATAGAGGCTTTCGATTGGAGGCGTGCCATGTCTTGCTGCTATTTCCGCCTGTATGTGCGGTAGTTCCGGGTTGCCATGTAATACATCATTTACCGTCGCCATCTGGGTCGCCCAGTAGTATGTTTGGATATTTGGGAGCCCGATTCCTACCTCCTATACTGATCGTTGGAGGGTACTTACGGCTATCCTTGGGTGTTTTCCTCCCCATAGTAATTTCCGTATTACTTTATTTTGTGAAATTCTGCTGTGGGGATGTGTAGGAGGGCGTTTTGCAAAATATACAAGGAGTGGGGGAGGGTAAGCATTTTGAAGCGCGCTGCTCTGCCTAATAGTGTCAGTGACTCCCAATGGTCTACATCTTGGCAAATCATTTTACTATTGGCTGCAGGTTTTGGGTCACATAGTTTTCCAGTCTATTTGCAATCAAAATGCCTAAATATCAGAATTGATTTAGTTCGATTTCATATGGGGAGCCTTGGGGCGGTATACTTTCTACTCCTTTAACTAGGATGAGGACTGATTTGGACCAATTCATTCTCAGGCCACTGAAGGCGCCGTAATTTATCAGTATTTGGGTGACTATAGGGCAGGAGATTGCTGGGTCGCCTAGGTACACCAGGCGGTCATCTACGTAAAGAGATACCTTATCTTTCCATGTTGGGCTCCATCGGAAACCAGACCACGTCATTGTGTTTCGTAAGATCACAGCCAGTGGCTCAATGATCAGTGCGAACAACATTGCCGATAGTGGACAGCCTTGTCTGGTTCCTTTCCCCAGGTGAATATTACGAGAGGACCATCCATTCACTTTCACTTCTGCTATTGGGGTATTGTATAGGAGCTGGACCCAGTTTATGATTGTTCCCTGAAGCCTCATGATTATCCACAGTGCCTCCCAGTGGACCGAGTCAAAGGCCTTTTCGAAATCAATGGCTAGTAACGCCAATGACTGTTGTATGGTGGGTGCTCTTTCAAGTGCTAAGCGTAGCCTGCGGATGTTCATTCTTGTAGATCTCTGTGGCATAAAGCCGCATTGGTCTGGATGGATCAATGATGTGATAACTGTTTGGAGTCTATTGGCTAGTACCTTCGCTAGTATTTTGGCTTTGCTATTGATTAGGGATATGGGCCTATAGGAACTACATTCGTCTGAGGGTTTGCCTTTTTTTGGGATTACTATTATGGTGGCCTTACGTAGGTACAATGGGAGTATTCCTACTCTTTTTGAGTGTTCAAACATGTTGAGCAGATGGGTTGCTATATCTAGATGATTTTTTTTTTTTTCCAAATGTCATGTGGGAAGCCGTTCGGGCCTGGGGGTTTGCCTGATTGGAGTTGGGAGATAGCTGCCGATATTTCTTCCTCTGTTATTTTATTGTCTGATATGTTGGCTTGCTCTGTGGTGAGTGTAGGGAGGTCAGTTTCATCTATTATAGTCCTCTCCACTGTGGTATTTGGGGGCCTGTATAGCTCTTTGTAAAATTTTGCAAAACATTCTGTTATCTCTCGATCAGTGGAGACTAGCTCCGCCTTTATACTTTTAATATTTTTGACTTTTTGATGTCCTTCATCTCGATTTTCCAGCCATGCGAGCAATTTGCCCGCTTTTTCCCCTGTTTCATACAGACGTGCCTTCATGGCTCTGTGCGCTTTCTTGGCACAGTCTAGGGACAGATTATTTAGTTTCTTCTGCGCTAGTGTCAAGGCTCTGTTTGTCTCGGGTGTGTTGCTATATATGTTTTTTAATTCTTTGAGTGTTACTTCTTTTTCAGCTTCTACGACCTGTGCTCGGTACGCTTTTTATTTTTGCTGTTGTCCACGATAGGATTTCACCCCTCAGAACTGGCTTATAATCCTCCCATAATGTTCCGAGTTATTCACTGAGCCTGTATTCAATTCAAAGTAATTGGAGGTGGCTGTTTCTTTTCTTTCTTGCAGGTCCGGGAACCCCAGGTAATAGTAGTTAAGTCGCCAGGTGGGCGGGGGACGTAGCCTTTCTGTTTCAAGTTCTAGTAGCAGTGGGGAGTGATCAGATATACCACACAGAAGCAGGGACACACTGTGTGCTTTATGGATATTATGGGCGGGTAAGAAGAAGTAGTCTATCCTAGACAGCGAGGCATGCACGCCTGAGTGGAAGGAGTATTCGCACGTTCTGCTGTGTAGGTCTCGCCATACGTCTCTCAAGCCCAGTGCAGAGGCAAAGGTGGCCAGTTTGGTGTTAGTAGTGGGATTTGTCCCTCTCAAGTGTGTGCGATCTAGGGTGTTGTCCATTACTTCATTGAAGTCTCCACCTATAACCCAGGTGTCTGCCGTATTTGAGGCAAGGATGAGAGTCATTTCTGCTAGTAGTGTGGCTAGGAGTGCCGGTGGAAAGTATATTGCCATAATCGCCATGGTTTGGTTCCATAATGTTGCGTGTATATGTACATATCTTCCACCAGTATCCTGAGTTATTTGGGATATCGCCAAGGGCAGTCTCTTATGGACTAGTATTAGCACCCCTCTAGCCCCCATGGAGAAGCCTGCGTGAATCGCAGTGCGGTAATTAGACCTTTTGAAAAGGTTACATATCGTTCCAGCAAGATGTGTTTCAGTTAGGAGCACTATATCCGGTGTGTGTCACTTTATATATTACAACACCAGTCGTCTTTTAATGCTGGAACCTAGACCGTTCACGTTCCATGTCCTAAGTGTCAGGTGTCTGTTGAGTAGAGCAGTTTTGGGCGCCATTGGGTGTCTGGGTGTTGTGGTTTGTGGATATGTCCCTCGGGATGTGATTGTCTTAGGGTGTGTGTTATTTTTGACTTCCTTGTGTTTGGTGGGATCATATTACCTCCGTATGCTAACGGGTGAATAAAAAACTCTTTCCCAACTCCCCCATCCCCATACTCCAACCCCAACTGAAGCATCTGTCGTCCCATCATGAACTTGTGAACAATTAAACTTCAACTCACATATATTAACTCCGTACTAGTTAAGTTTCTTGAACTGCGTATGGACGGTGAAGCTTGGCAGTCTAGCACACTTGCTTTGATGCTGTGTACACGCTTCTTCGTCGGGGGGCAATTCGGATTTGGCCGCCAGCCGGTGTGTGCTTTGTGATCCATTGTTCCATTTCGTATCAGTGGTTCTGTTGTATTTTGTCTTCCAGAGATTGTGTTAGCTTGAACTGCTGCAGTTTCCCATTATACATTTTCTTGTTGCGACATTTCTTCTTGATGCTGTTGGGTTCTGATATCTGGTGGTCTCTCTGGACGTGGTCTGTTGCGTTCAACCCCCGGTTTTCCCTTTGTACTCCAATCGCCTTCTACATGTCTTTCAGCCCAGTTCCAGACTTCTTTAGGATCTATGAAGTGCACCGTTGTGCCATTGTGGAATATATTAAGTTGGGCAGGGAAGATTAGTCCCTATTTGATTTCCATTGATTGCAGACGTCTTTTGAGTGGATCGAAGGATTGACAAGCTTTTTGCACCTCTCTGGTGAAGTCAGGGAAGAAAGCAATTTTGGAACCATTGTAGGTGATGGATCCTTTCGTCCTTGCCATCTTCAGTATGGCGTCTCTATCCCTATAATTTATGAGTCTTTCGATGACTGTGCGTGGCGGTGCACCTGGTATGATTCTTCCAGTTGGCATGTGGTGTGTCCGCTCAATTGAGAAAAATTTGGAGAAGGATTTATTTTCGTATATGTCTATGAGCCACTGCTCGAGGAATAGTTCCATGCTTGCCCCCTCTGCCTTCTCAGGGAGGCCGAGGATGCGGATATTGTTGCGTCTCGATCTCCCCTCGCTTTCATCCACTCTTCCTTCCAGAGTTTTAATGCGATCCAGCATGCCAGACATGTGTCTTCAGTCTCTGAGATGCGTGCTTCAGCCTCCCTGGTGCGTGAGGTTGCGCTAATACTGTCCATTTTCTTCTCCATTGATGTTCTGGCGCTATCAATGGCACCCATCACGTCCCTGAGGGAGATGTCGCCTTCGGTGTTCTCTGGTTCTGTTGACGCCGACCCTTTCGGCGAGCGAGACGGCGAGCGAGACAGCGGTGTGGTCGCGTACTGTTCTATCCTGCTTTGTATGGAGGTTTTACTGGGTTTGTCTTTCCCCATGTTGTCATTTTGTCGTTGTAATGTAGGGATTTTATTTAGTTTTGTGGGGGGGTGACAATGTTAGCTCGCAGGTGTCTTTCGGTGTCTTGGATTTGTTGTCCATGGAGTCGTGGAACCTGGTGGTGTAGCGGGAGGCGGCGTTCGGGATTGCGTCGCCGTGGGCCCCTGCTTTATTCTTTCTACTCTTTGACAGGAGTGTCTTCAGTTTGCAGGTTTCTATTTGCAGCTGTGTTTGTTGTGGTTGTGCACACGTGTGTGCCTCCTCCCTGCTTCTAGTGTTCAGAGATTCCTTATGCCTCTGCTATGTTTCGGATTTGGAGTGTTTCCCCCTTTTGCTGTGGTGTGGATTTGTTTACATGCAGTGTCAGCTTGCAATGGGACTCCGGCTTTGCAGGTAGAGCGATTATTGCGTGCCCTTCCAGGTTATGGGGCCTTCCTTTGCCTCACGGGGTAGCTTGTTAATTTTGTCTGCTATTGCTTGATACACACGTTGTGGCTTTTATCAGTTCGCGTGGGTCATCTTTAGGTATTTGCGTGCTCTGTCTCACCGTTTTGGCTCTCCTTGATTTGGTTGGGCTATTTGTGCGGTTTGTATGGTGCTTATGCAGACAATTTCACCACTGATTTGAATGTATGGGGGGGAAGCCCCTTCTCTCTCCCGGTATCACCCCAGATTTTCTGCAGGCTCGTGCTGCGGTATTTCAGGATGGTCTGGTTCTCTTTCCTACTTTGCAGTGTGTGTGCTGTCTGAGTTCAAGGCAAGCATCCTGTGGGTGCTTTCCCGCGTGGAGGGCGGCGAGTGGAAGATGTTTCTCCGGGCCGTTTGGGTAGCCTCCACCCCCAGCAGTGCCTCAGCTCTCCCACTCTGGGCCCAGCCAAGGCGGTCCACACTTTGGGGGATGGGTCAGTGTGTTATCCCGACACCCGTAGCAGCCCCTCCTCGGCCTCCACGGGTGTCTCACTCGCGGATGATTCGGCGGGCAGAGTCTGCAATGTTCGCTCACTTTCCAGCTTTCGTGTTCCCTCGTTCGTGTTCCGGAGGGGGGAACGGCTCCTTCCCAGTCTCACTGCGGCCAGGCAGTCACCGCACACCAGAACCCTCGCTCACCTTGGGTCTGGCGCGTTGTCCCGGCACCTCGATGGTATCGGTGGGAGTCTCTCTCGCCCAGCAGCGGGGTTCTGCTCGGTACCAGGGGCCGCCTCCTCCCGCGCGGCCAGGTCCTCCTCGCGGGCTTGGTCATAGCAGGTCTCCACACGGTTCAGGGAACAAAGAACAGAGCTTGCGCACATGTTTACACTGGTGTCTCGCTGCGCTATCGGCTTCTCAGCATGTGTTTCAGAGCTGGTGCTACGCATCCCCAGTGCCGTCTCTCCTTACGCTGTTGTTGGTTACGCCTTGGTGTCGGGTGCGCTCCAACTCCGCAGCGGATATCTTCCGTTTTACTTTCCGATTTGGCACCAAAAATGTGGCGATTGTTGCAGGCGATATCGTATGCTGGATCATGACTTTTGGGGTCTGTCGCATCAGTATTTCCAGGATTTTAGGCAGGATACGGCTGGCGGCGCCAGAGCACCAAGGAATCACGTCCTCATCTCGTGCTGGCTGGCCACGTCCCCGGTAGGGGGCTATCTTGGCGCACAGTTCATTCAAGAGCGCTGGGATACCATGATTAGGCTGATAGGAGTTAACTATTTCAATTTCTAATTGCTCGATGCTCACCGTAAGTATCAAGAATCTTCCATCCGCATCCGCTTCCACCTTCGACAGGCCGAAGGGCAGTGTCATTTATCCAGGTGTACACTTCCCTTGCATACTTGGAGTACGTCGCTTCGTATCCTTGCCCTCCCCAGTGTTCCTGTACCTTATGCACATCATCTGCTGTGTGGTGGGTTTCCTGCAGCAATTCAATCGAGATCCGTTTCCTCTTCAAGTAGGATTTAATGCTATTTCTACGCATAAAGGTACCCATCCCTCTGACATTCCAAGTTAGTAAGCTTATGTCAGCCGCCATTTTGTGCATTTACATTGACCGTCCCGGCCCACTCCTGCTTACACACCACCAAGTTTGTTATCGCAGCCCACCCCACCCTATCCCCTTGTCCCATTTATTTTTGCCAGTTGTGCACCTCCACGTTTTACCTGTTTCTGTGAAGAACATGTAACTTTCCAAACAACAATAAAACAAAATTAACCAACTGCACCCATCAGTTGCTCCATTCAAGCAACGCTCAGGCACCCCGCGCCTTCTTGGCCTATCCGGGTCGTCATGCGCAGATTTTGTAGTGTCAGCAACAGGCTGACACCAGTCCTTTCGCAAGGTGCGTCTATTAGCCCAGGCCAAGTGGCCCAGTAGTGCTCCAGTCCTAGTCAAATTCTGCATCTTGGCAGCAATATATTCTACTGGCTTCAAGGTCAAACATCTCCCTTCGCTCCGTCTGTTAGTCGCAGTTGCCAGTTCCCTGTTCTGCATGGAAGAGTGTAAGCTATGGTACAGTTTATTCTCCCGTGTCCAGGTTATTGTGTTCCAGCCACACAGTGACTGCCGCCGGGGTCTCCAGGAACAATGCTCGGCCTTTGTACAACTCCTTGAGTCTTGATGGGTACATCAGCATGTACTTAAGGTTTAGTTGTTGCAGTTTTGCCTTGATCGGGACAAAAGAGTTCCTTGCCCTTTGCACCACCGGCGTGTAGTCCGGGTATATGGCGATTTTGGCGTTATCCCTTTTTATTTCTCCTCCTTCCCCCGAATACCGTAGTATGATTTCTCTGTCCTGGAAATTCTGGATCTTGGCTATCATCAGGTGTGGGTATGATCCCGGCAGAGGTCTTTTCTGTAACGTTCTATGGGCCCTCTCCACCACAAATCCCTGTGAGAGTCGGCCAGTGCCAATTTCTTGTTGCAGTAGCGCGTCTACAAATTTCGTAGGGCTGGGTCCTTCCATTCCCTCCGGAATTCCCAGTAGACGCACATTATTGCGTCTGGCTCGCCCTTCTGAATCTTCCGCACTCGTCTCCAGGACAGTGTTTCTCTTTTCTCAGTATTTCTGCTGTTTCCTTCTGCCACGTCTCAGTGCCCGCCACTCGTTCCGTCAGATTGCGCATGTCCTGCCTCATAAACTGCATGTCTTCTTTGACCTCCCCTATTTTGGTGTCTAGGAACGAGCGCAATGCTGCTATTGCATCCAGCACTTGCTTGTCTTTGACGTCCTCCTTTGGGGTTTCTGGTGCCGGTCTGGACCCATTGCTGGCCTGGGGCTGATCTCTTGCCTTGGCCGCGGCAAAAGAGTCCTTGATTGAGGTCTTGTTTTTCTCTTTTGTTGAGGGCATTTCCACCTGGTCCCCTTGAGGCAACACTTTACCGTAGTTCAAGTGTTGCCAACCAGTCACTGCCTTGCTGTGCGCTTGTATGTGCCCCATCCGTGTCTAGAGCCTTCTCCCTTTCAACAGCGTATCCAGCACTTTCCAGTAACACGTGGTCGTGCTCTCGGGCAAATGTGTTTGCTTGCTTGGCGGTCTCTCTCTAGTTCTCAGATTTAAGGGTTACCGTGTTTCAGTCGTTCAGTCTAGTGCCGAACGCTGACCTCGGCAGTTTACCACTTCACTTGGGGCCCAGCAGTGCTAGTTGCGCTCTTTGCTTCCACTTTACGCTTGGTCTTTTTAGTCTGTGTGGATGGTGCAGTCTCACCTCAGCCAGTGAGTGGTTCTGCTATGTAATCAGCGGAGGCAGCCTGAGACCATAAACTTCCCTGTTCCACCCTCCAAACCTGTTTGGTGGTCGGGTTGTGTTGCTGCCTGGTACCACTGAGACCCGCTGGATATCAAAGCAAGTGTTGCAGTATCGGCACCTATGGTGGTTACCTCACTAGATGGTGTTAGCTTCTAGTAACGCACCGCAACCTTCAGGTACCCCAAGTCCCGATGGGTTGTGTCTTCTGGTTACTCGTGGCTTGTTGTGTCCGCTGCTAATTGGGCATTCTACGCATGTTAGTGTCTCATTTCAGCTCCTTGACTTTAGGACCTAGTCTCCCCCCCTCTAGGCAGTGTGTAGCGGCCAGTGCAGCGTGCCAGTTCAATGGGGTATCCAGTACTTGTGTTACTGCAGGCGGCGGCTGCACTTAATGTCCATCACTCTGTGGTAGGTTGTACTACTGTTGTATCCTCGGCCTTGCCACCTCCTTTTTATGGCCACCTGTGTCCCCTTCCACCCGGGCTGTGCCCTGTGCGTGTCTCCCTATGCTCCAGGGGCTGCAGTGCTATGGTTCCACAGCTGGCCTATGGGGCGCCCTCTGAGCAGTTGCAAGCATGCTGGCCTACCTTTTTTGTCTCTGTGTTCTGGCAGTCCTTTCCAGTACCCTTCTCCTAGCATGTCCAGGCCCTGTGCCCCTCGTTCGCTGGGCACCGCTCAACCCTGCGCTTGCCTCTCCCGCGCGCCCTCTTTCCTGAGCTCGGGTGCTGGCGTGCAGAGGAGAAAGCCTTCTCCTCTGTGTCGTGCTTCGGTCCCCTGTGTCCTTAGTTCGGGCACTGTACGCCGTGTAACGGCTCCAGTTGCGATAGGCAGAAGCGCAGGCTCCGACACGTCTGTTGGCGTAGTTTCAATCTCCTTTGGATATGTGGCCGTGTTTAGTGCATCATCCGCTGTTACTTTTTGGCTGCCGTGCCCCCACTCACCGCAATGTCCACTGCATTGTTCCCTCGCTCCTTTACGTCCCAATCCGCAGTTGCTCCGCTGCTGTCTTCAGTCCTTTGGTTCCGGTCTGCCTCCTGGAAGGATTCACCTAAACTGCGGGTACTCCAGTCCGATGCAGCGGGTGGCAGTGCCCACGCCTTCTGCCTCTGTGCCGCCCTCTGGGTCTTGCTTTTGCCTGGGATTACTGCCTGGGCGATCCGCCAGCCCGGCTTCCCCTCCTAGCACGATCACTGCCACACCCGATCTCTGACCTCCTACGGGGACCTCTCTGAGTCTCGTTGTCTGCACAGCCTGGACTGCTTTGCTTGGGTTGTTTCTGTGGGATCCTAAGCTTCAGCACTCCCTCCGCTACCGTTGACCAGCACGCCAGCAGCCCTCTTTGCTCTCCTTCTCACGAGCTTCGGCCCCTCCTCCACATCACAGCCGAGTCGCGGCCACAACCGCCATCTTGCCCGTGCCGGGCACCTTGTTCTGAGGCAATTTTCTTCATGAAGACCGCTGCGGTTTTCACTGTCTCTGCACACCGGGGCTGGTGAATCGATTGAGACACCTTTAGCTGTGTTTGCTGCTGCTCAAATCCTTGTGCACCGCCAGATTTTAGGATCTAATGGAGGATCTCGACAGGAGCTCCAACTACGCTCGACCTTACTCCATGGGCCCAAGCCACGCCCCCAGACAAAAGAGACTTAAACTTAACTATGCCTTGCGCTGGCTCGAAGGCATGACAAATACATGTATACGATTTGCAGTGTTGTTGTGGCAATATTTGACTAAAGGTTTTTACTTGCTTAGTGTGTATTTTAAAGGCCTAATAACTCATTGTATATTTGTGTACTTACCTGTCTAAGTGGAATTATTGGTGTGGTTCTGCGTGGAACCATTTTAGACTAAGACCACTCAAGCAGCGCTCCTGAGAACTAAGCATTGCCGCTCTGCTGCCATACTTTGATTCGGTTTGGCTAAAATCTCAATGTCTCCCAGCTCTTCATGATGCTTACTAAAATCCTCTCGCAGGGTTGATTTTGGAAATCCCCCTAATTGTGCAGTATTTTGAGTAAAATGTGCCTCATTTGTGGTCCGAACTGACAGCAAGGTGACGTGCAGCCTTTACAAAACTCCTCAATTAAACCATTATTGTTTCAATACATCAATGTCCTTTACACCATGTCCATAATCTCCCATTTTAAGTGTGGGACAAAGAGGCGGGTAAGATTTTTTCCCCATCTTCCACCACATTTCTTTAACAGGGGTCCCTCCTGAATCTTTTATTGTACTTTTCCCTCTTCCATGTTCCCACCCTCCTTTGCATCTATTCCGTTTTTTTGCCCAGTGTGTTTTTAGCATGCGCATACCCTGCTCTCTTTCATGTATGTATGTATTTTTGCTAGCATATCAGGAACTATCCACCTTTAATCCCCAAGTAATCCCAACCTCCCCGGCAAAGTTTAGCACAGGAAAGGCTTTGTTGCATTTCTGTTGCTGATTAGCAGTACTTTTCCTCATTCCTTGGTTCCCCTGATAGATTGGTGCAATATGCTCTGTGGTTGGCCAGGCAATGTTATTTTTTAATGATTCAAGGATTTAACCAAAATTTCAGTTGTCATGAGTAGTGTTCAAAGGACGTCAATTCTTTTCATGATATGTTTGACAACGGTTATCGTCATATTTCTTAGGGTAGTTAAAGCTCTATTGCTAGATGCACAGAAAATGTTCAATGCCAAGTGCTCACTTCCGGTCAGAGAAGAAATTATAGGACACACCTGTTTCCCTTCCTGTGACACCCATTTTGCTGCCACACAGAGTGCACGGGTTCAGGAGACTTGAAGTGCTTATTACGAATAGGCAACATCCATCAAAAAGGGCATACATTGAATCAATGACAATTTTACTGCTTTGCCTGAAATTATAGCTTTGGAGGTAAGTTGGAAGATAATACCAGCAGAATATCACTGCTGCAGACTTTTCCTCCAGAAAATGTAAACATTGTTGCTGGCGGAATTACCAAAGAGTGTAATTCCTCCATACCTGAATGGAGTCCTCTGGGACTTAATTATGGTAAATAAACTTAGTGTTCCCCCAAAATGTCTGACGGTAAACGCGTTTGGCAGAATTGCCACAGCTGGGTCCGGCAAACTCAAATATAGATGTGTGTGTCGCTGACCACCTAAGGATAATGTGCTGTAAGCTAGTCTCTGGGACTGTCCATATGAAATGGAATTCCATGAATGCACTAGGGGCTACTTATGGTAACGATGGAGGATGGAGGAGATTTGGAATTTGAGCGTTAAAAGTGCAAATGAATTATCTTGGCTGCTCAACCCTGCACATTTAACAGGTCTTTTAAAATAAAGTAAAATAGACCAGAGATATTTAATTGTGTGTAATCACTATATTACCATTCATTGCTGTCTTAATTATTACTTTCCTGCAGACAGAATCTGTCACCTTGGTTCAGAATTCAGCCATTTCAGGCCCTCGACGTCCAAAGGTAAGCCTTTTTGTATTTTTAATTCACTGTGGTTCTATCTGATGTTTGTGTTGAATCCAAAGGAAACTTTTTTTCAGGTTGGCAGTGCGGCCAAACCTCATTAAAGTCTCTTGGTGCTGGTAGTCATTGGGCAGCATGATTACTGCACAGTGTAGTCTCTCTAGGACACAGTGCGTGTAGATAATACTCTGCCAGATTTGGGGTTGAATTGAGGGGTAGGACGTGTGTGTATTCTACGCCAGATGTTAAATGGCATAGCTAGAGGCAGAAGGGCACTGTAGATGACATAAGATGTAGCATTGTGTTGGGTTAGGTCAAAGATCTATGGTGATTAAACTCTGGCAGGTGTGGGAATGTGTTGCTAGTGGGAGACAACGGGACTCCCTCCAACTACAGGTCCTTAATTCTGGCGCTGATGTAGCTTCACTGAGCCCTCGATCACATACTAGTGATACTTGCACATCACTTAGGGCCTCATCACGACCTCGGCAGTAACCCTTAAATCCGGCAGTAGCGCTATTACCGCCGGATTTAAGGGTCCGCTGAATCAGGGCTTCGGCGGATTTCAAACCAGCTCTGAGCTGGTGTGAAATCCGCCGAGAATTCGCGCTAATACCGCTGGCGGGAAATCCGCCGGCGGTATGAGTGCAAAATATCCCCGTTGAGCCCAATGGGGAATGGGGCATTCCCGAATGGGCTCAAAGGGGAATGGGGACTTCCAAGTCCGCCCAACTCGTGATCCCGCGCTATTAGCGCCGGGGGCTATGGCGGTCGCGCTAATAGCCCCCGCGCTAATAGCGCCACCGCTACCGCCGAGGTCGTGATGAGGCCCTTAGTCTCTAACCAACAAATAAAAAGAAAATAGCTGTCTTCTCACCCACAGGCACTTCATATATTTTACTTTGCAAAGAATCTAGTTATCTTTACTTTCTTGGGCATCCTATCCTAAACACACACACCTTTTACAGCTATTTTATTTTAAAGTATTTTTATTGAGATTTTCAAATGAAAATGACATATTGAATAGTCATATTATAAATCGCATTTGTCAGTAGAAAGAGGGGAAGGGGGAGGGAAAGGGGAAACCTATAACAAATAACATAGCTTAAACAAACAGCAAAGGTCGTCACATGTCATGTATGTTTCCGGAGCTAGTCTGACGGAGAGCGGCGCAGGTACACAGACCACTTTGGAGAGGTGTTGGGCCTCCTGGGCGGGGTAAAACAGATTCTCATGAGATTTAATGCCAAACCTGTGTCCAGGGTTTGTAGGTAAATTGGCTTTCGTTCACAGGGGCTTGTCATCGGACGGATGAAACATGTCCCATATCAAAGATTTCCAGGCTTCATAGGTCATGACCGGGCCTACCCCGGTCTTAATTATTCATTGCCCCCATAATATGGTTTCCGCTTCTGTCCAGTGTTCCAGGTCCCTAAACCATTTGGCATAGCAGGGGCCAGACAAAGTTTTCCAAGTCATAGCGATTGCTCTTTTGGCCAGTATACAGGCCATGTCCATGAATTTGACGAGGTTTCTAAACTTGCTTATCCTCGGGTAAGATCCCAGCAGGCATTCCTTCGGTGTCTACTTGTAGTGGGTCAAGCCTGCTCTTCTACACGCTTGTTCGATTCTGGCCCAAAAGTGCTGTATCGTTGGGCAGCTCCAGAACATATGAGCCATTCCTGCATTTTCTGAGTTGCATCGGGGGCAAAGCGGGAGCGGGGGTCTACGGAATTTGGCGATTCTACGGGGGGTCATATATGTTCTGTGGAGAACGTTTAGTTGGATTAATCTGAATCTCACATTTCTTGATACTTCTCTGGGAAACTGTAGGATTCTCCCCCATTCCTGTTCTGTAAGGCTTATCCCCAGGTCTGTTTCCCAAGAATTCTTTATAGTGTCTCTCCTGGGGTTAGGTCTGTCTCTGAGGAGGGCACATATCCTGGAGGTGGGCTTTCAGCTGTCTCCAAGGTTATGCAGTAGCGTCAGGGTCGGGTTCACTTCCGGTTCCTTCGGCCATTCGCTCCATTTTTGTTTTGTCACTTCTCTGATTTTCCAGTAATAGAGGTATTGGCCTTTGGGGAGTCCTTTGTTGGTTTCTAGGGAGTCAAGCTCTCGGAAGGTGTTTTCGTCGTACATATCCCCCCAGGTGTAGATGCCGTGCCTTTCTCATAGCCTCGTGAGCGCTAGGTCAACTTTGTTGGAGCAGACGTCAGCGGTCATTGGTGTTTCTGGGGAGTATGGGTTTTCTGTCTTCTGCAGCTTCGGTGTTCTGTCCCATATCTTACGACCCAGTTGAACAAGCAGGGGAGCTTTCGCTGAATGCTTCCATCGGACCCAAAGGATCTCCTTCAGTCGGATCTGGGCTATTAGCTGGGTTAGGAGGTCGGTCTCTGAGGTGGAATCGTCTGCTAGCCATTTGGCCACGAAAGTAAGTTGGGCAGCCAAGAAGTACCTTTCCAAATCCGGAAGCTGAACACCACCTACTTTATATGGTAACATTAATGCATCTAGGGTGAGCTTGTGTCTGGAGATTCCCCACACCAGATCTTTCAGCAGAGAGTCCAGAAGTCGGAATAAAAGCAGCCGGGATGTAATAGTGAATGTTTTGGAAGAAGTAGAGGAAGCGCGGTAGCACTATCATTTTAGAGATGGCTACTTGGCCACACCTTTTACAGCTAAATAGATGTTATATATAGTCGTACAAGGAGACTGCATTACAGATGAAGTCTGGACAATTAAACTTACTTACCAAGTCTGTGGAGTGTTTTAAAGTGTCTTCCATTGTATTGTACAGTTAGATGGAAACAACACAGTACTGCAGAAATCTAGGTATTGTTAAATAGATCTGCATATCGATCTCTCCGATATAGTTAATGCCATTAAATGATGTGAAACTGCTTCTTAGTTGACGGAAGCTATATCTCATGCCAACATAAGCTTTTATTTAAGTGTAATGGGGATGTGGGTTCAAGAGGAGCACAGAAAGTCATCTGGGGCAGCACAAAGCTGTAATCTGTACAAACATCTACTGACTCCAATCATTGACAGGCGGAAGACACCATGGCACTTTGTACACATAATAATCCCCTGCTCTCCTTTATTGTATTTATTGTGCCAGTCAGTCACTTTGTCTGCCTGTCTTTTCACTGATGTCTGAAGAGAAATTTGATTTTTATAAAAACGGCAGAATGTGCCAAGAGCATGCTAACTGCAGACAACCAAGGTAGTTGTATTTGAAAAGAAAGATATAGAGAAGAATGTATGACCCTTGCTTTTAAGTGACTATAGGTTAGTTGCAGGGTCGGGTTACGGTGCACCAGATATGAGATAGTTTTCTCATGCTCAGGACATATCTGGAGTTGAGCATTAGCCACATTTAGGATTGTGTTGGTTGTCAAGAGGTCTCAGATGAAAGTGTTACTTCCGATTTGGAATTGATTGGCCGGTGTCCTTCTGAAGAGGAAGAGCATCTAGATGTGTCACGGAGAATTCTCAGAAATGCGCTAATTCCTCTCTACTTAGAGACACCCATCACTTTTGCTGGACTCTAGGACTTTTTAATTTTTAACCTGGAGAGAGTAAGACTTTATTCCCCACTCTCTCATGTATTTTTATGTGATTTGAACTCTGTATTTCGTTTGGTGTTTGGAGTCTGATAAACTCCATAGGCATCTTTTTACATTGTGACACACATCACCTTCAGTGCAGGGGCACAGGGAAGTCTTTCAGATTTCCCAAAGGTTTAAATACCTTCTCTTGGATAAACTACTGTTTCCAAGAGCATTGAAGTGAAATTGACTTTACTTACATTTATAACTTTCTAGACCGAGCACACACTATCTTACAATAGGGTGCTGGAGGGGATACTTAGTATCCCCTTTGTCTAGTTTCTCATGTAACATTTTTATGTTACCCTTTCTACGATTAATGGCTGGTGGCAGTTATTTACTTTTAACTACCGTGGTGTGTTTTTACCGCGGGCTCCGTTCGCAGCTGCAGTAAAGCACCCTTGGGTGCCATTGTTGTCAAAATGGACCCAGTCTTCTTTTTTCACCATTTCTCAGTGGAAAGCTCGTTCTTGAAATTTTATTTGGCGCGCCAAACCAGGTTTGGTCCCTTTGTTCATTTTGTCTTTGGCGGGATTCACGAGTGAAGCCCGTCTCTGCTCCAGAGTGTCTGGCAGGGGCAGGAAGTGAGGGAGGTCCCTGAAACTCCCTGTGCTTAATCCCCTTGGTTACAGGAATGTGATTCGCAAAGGTGATCGCAAAGGTGATTAGCCGGCTGGCTGTCCGGCAAGGGCAGCCACCCTGCTGTTTGACTGACATCTAGGCTGGAATGAATGGGAGAGACCTGCATAAAAGGTGAGGCTTTTTGGCTTGGAAGGCAGAGTCGACCACTGGACGAAGGAATCCAAAGGAGAACATGGAAGAGATGCCTGCTGCAACTCCTGGACCGTTGGTTTGCCTGGTGAAGCCCTGCTGCTGTGCTGAAGCTCCAAATTCGCCTCGACTAGAGAAGCCCTGCCAGGACGACTTCTCCCCTTGAGTTGGTGGGACCAATCAACTCCAAAGTGAGCTCGTCTGGACATCCTCTTGTAGCTGGCTGTACTTCTTGCAGCTGCAGGAACCGAAGTGCCAGGGAGAGGAACACCAGATTTGGAGTGCATCACTTTTAAGTTGGCCAAGAGCTCTAGGAAGATCCTCCGGACTCCCAGGAAGCAGAACTGACCGAGCCTGAGCCCCCTCAACAGAGTGCTGGACCCCAGATGCAAGGAAAGTCCATCTCAACAGCCAGGAACCGCAGTGGTGCTATTTGCTATAGACGCGGAGCTGAAACCGCAATGTGCCACTGATTTGAAGATTGCTGCTTACTGTCACTGACCATCCCATTGCAGTGCAGGAGTCCACAGAAATCCTCCCTTTTGTCCCCACGACTGAGGTCCAGGAACAAAAGGATCTGCAGAGCTGCACAGGAACAGAAGCCAGCTGGAACTATTTCTTCTAACCAAAGGTGCTGTACAGTCTAAGAGAACTTACCGCTTGTTGTGTAGCCTTACTTGTTCTCAGTTGAGACTGGTCTTGGTTGCTTCTTTAGAGTTGTTTGCATCTTCTACTACTCACAAGCCTAACGGCTTGTGGCCCTACATTGATTATTCTTTTCTACAAAGACTTATAAAACATTGTGCAAGACATTTACTTACCTGCAAGAAGTGCTTCAACTCCCCTAGACTTTTTGCCCAATTAACATTTGCCTGGCCTGGCTCCCTGGATGACTCTTCTTCACTCTGACTGTGTGTTTCTGTCTTCCTTTCAGGAATGGGTTAACTTGCTTTGCATTGGGGGGGGTTCAAAAGTACTTACCTGCTTCAGAATATTTGTGTGATCTCTTGTTTATTCTAATAACCCTTTATTCTTTGACACCAATCTCAGTATTGCTCCAAATGTACAAGTGATATATTAATGCCCACAGTATCCTAGCTATTTAAGTCACCTGAGGGTGCAGGAAGTGTCTGTGTGCCATCCCCAATGGGTATTTGCTGATTTAGAAAAACTGATAGAGTGTATTTTGGAGTGTATTTGTGTGTTACTGTTATATTGCCCCTTCTGAAGAAGGCTTATTCAAACTGACTGTTAAATTAATAATTGTTTAATCAAGAAACCTTACGTGTAAGTGTTTATTTGGATACTTGTCACTGTGAATCTATTTGTAACTACCCTACTGCTCACATTGACCCCTCTTGAGATAAGTCTGGCTGCTCAACCACACTACAAACCTGTGTAGTACATACTTAAACCAAAGGTTGGGTTCCTATTGTCAGGAGGTAAAGGTTGTTGTAGTACCAAAGGGTACTGTATCAAATCTTGCCTAACAATATGGAACAGTGGTGGAGGGGCAGGGGATGGTTGACATTTGAAGCTAGATGGGAGATTGTTCTGGAAAGTCAGGAGGGGTTTGTAAATAACATTGCTCCCAACATTTGGTAGAGTTCCGAGGGAAAAGGAAACGTGTACCAATTACTCTAATTCAGACCTGGAGCCTGGGTGGGCTAAAGAAAGGTTTTCTTGTCAAAGGAAGTACTTTTCCATACCTTTTTGTGATATTTTCTTCCCAGTTTCAGGGCTGCCAGAAGTTGGGCAATGGACCTGTGCCCACCATGGATGAACCTATTTGCATAATTGAGAACCTGCCAGGTGGAAGTCTGCAGGTGAACCAAGAAGCGCTGAATATCCTCAACATGATCACCCAGCCTGTTGTGGTGGTGGCCATTGTGGGACTGTACCGCACAGGGAAGTCTTATCTCATGAACAAGCTGGCTGGGAAGAGGACAGGTAATGTCAAAGAAAACCCGGTAGCTTGAAAAGTTCAAACAATACCATGAAAAGTCATAAGAAAAAGCAAAGCATTTTGTGTGATTACAAATAGTTTTACCTGCCACAATGACAGCTTTGCATCTTGATTCCTAAAGGATAGCTTACAAACTAGTTCTTTCCCAAAGAAAAGATGTAGAAAATGTTAAGATGTATTGGAACTGCTAGGGGATATCCTGCATACCATGGGATTCCAATATTTCAATATATTTTGATGCCCTTCACTAGTGACCACACCACAGGTCCCTATGACCCCCAAACGTCCCTAAGACTATCTGTCTTTTTCAACAAGTATATGATCCACAAGATGGGATTCAGGCTGGGAGCAAGGCGAAGCCCACCAATGGTAAGGATCTGCACCATTCAAACTGCCAGTGGCAATCCAATTGTGTATAGCTACCGGTCATCACATCTGCCCTGCAATAGACTTTCATGGCATCAGAGTTGTTGATTGGGACTAGACAGTCGCAGACCCCTTCTCTGACACACACACATGCACGCATGCGCACACGCACACATACTCACACATATCACCACTTAGGCCGCCCAAACCACAGTATTCCCTGGGAAGGGGATTTCCATACAAAGTCTTTCCTGGCCTGAGAAGGTAGGAAGAAGACCAGTAGCCATTCACTGTAAATGCAAATGTGCATGAGTAAAATAACACACAAATTGTAAAAATAGCACAGCTGCCAGCAGCTTGACCTAGGCCCATATGAAAAATAACCAAAAAGGTTCATATAAAAAGATATAAGGTTATAAACTGTCCTTAGTGCACTTCATTGTAAGGTCATGGATGCAATTGTAACAATACAATCATTTATAAAGGGAGGCACAGTCTCTCAACACAGTCAGTTTCCCCATAAGAATGAGCAAAACGAGCAAGGGAAGTAAAGCAGAAGGTTTTAATTACCCACAAGATGTCAGGCAGGGTTCAAACAAGCAAAAGGAAAGGGTGCCCAAGAGAAATCTATGGAGTGAAAGGTGAAAAAACATTGTTATCAGAATTTTAAGATACTGTCAGGATTGCAATGTTTCCTGAGTTAAACAAGAAATCTTCAAAATAGTATTATCCTGCCAATGCCAGAGGTCTCCCACTTTAGGGGGGCATAAGCAAAACAACAAACGTGCTCAAAGACACAAAAGGTTTCCTGAGATATTCTGACATGAGGTACATATTCTGACAGATAGCAAAGTTTCCCTAAAAAAACTGATTGATGAGTGGCGAAAGTTTCTCAAATACAATGGTTTTCCCAATCCACAATGTGTTACCACAGGATGCTGCCAAAACACTCTGTATCAAAATAAGGTTTTAAGAAACGACTGTGCTTCCCAAAAAGAAAAGTATTTCTTAAACACCAGGCTTCAAAACAGTCCATTCAGGATTTCTCAAGAATCATAGGATAGCAAATGCCCAAAAGGCAGCAAGGTTTCAAGATAGAAAGGGTAACACGAATGGAGTCTGAGATATTTGGAGATATGAGATTACTCACTGTTGTCTTATGATAGTATTGGTTCTGAAGGGTACACATTTGTTCCTCATCTAACAAGTGCTACTTTAGATACCATTCTGATATTGCTTGCTGTCATACATTTTTCTGAGATACTGTTAGATTTAAGAAGCAGCATTTATTTTATTTGCGATACTTAAGATTCCTGCTTTACTTACAAGATCCTTTGATTTCAACTGACCCTAAAATCCCAAATGTTTGACAACATGCATATGTTCCACGGGTACAGAGGTTTTCAGATGCCAATCTTGGTTATTTTTTCAGGATTTTCTCTAGGATCAACCATCCAATCACATACCAAGGGGATCTGGATGTGGTGTGTCCCCCACCCTCAGAAAACCAACTGCACCCTGGTTCTGCTAGACACGGAAGGGCTTGGGGACGTGGAGAAGGTGAGCTCGAAAGTACAGAAAAGTAACAGCTATTCCAGGAGGCATGGGGTGTAATGGGTTCGTTTCTGACTTTGGTTCTAAATTATGTCGTTTTTGATCCTGAAAGCCTCACTTTATTTTTTTACTTTTTATTTATTAGCACTTGGTATAGATGAACAGCACAGGCAAGTGATGATCGTTAGATCATAAATGCATCATGGTAGAGCTGCAGAGCACACAGTTGTGGACACAGGTATCAGACTGGAAGGGAATAGCACATGCGGCTCTGTCGCAGAGCCTTGTCTGGCAAGATACATACGGAATTCAGACCAAATATCCTGGCGGCAGTTGATACTGGGCAACAAAGTAATATACAGTTCGTCATTATCATTCACCCAAGTAACATCTTTCAACTGGCTTCCTCACTTAACCACATTGTCTGATCCTGGGTAAATCAAATTATTTTATTTTGCCTCAGTTTCCATAACGGTCAAAATGTGAGGTGTCTAGAAACTGGTAAATTCCCTCTTCAAGAGCTACAGAAATAACTGGGCCAATCCTGATTGCCATGCTATGGTGTGTCCATCAAAGAGCTTCCCCAAGAATGCCATTCACCCATGCCCACCCTCTGATTTGGGAGATTAACTGACTCCTCTACCTTGGTTGGGATTCCTTATGGTGTAACCCAAATGATCCGCCAGAGCGGGTGGAACTGCCCACCCACCCATATAGCCTCATGGTTTCTCTCCAAAAGGTTGAGCAATACTTGTGACTGTGGGTTCACCTTCAATAGTATGCTCTGCCTTGTAGCACTTGCTACCACTGTGTCCTCAATCTGACAGTGGGAAATGCCTTAAAATGTGTATAATAATTTGCTTGTTCTCGAGCAGGGGTAACTCCATTAGTGCTCTGCAACCTCGCACATGATTTAAAGTTATGGTGGTATATGTGACCCCTCTAATTAACCCTCATCCACCCGCCCCCGGTGTCTCTCCAGTAATGGAAGCTACCTGGCTGTGCATGTTACTGCGGTTTCCTTCACTGTTAGAGGGAACTGTGTTACAGAACCTGATACTACTCTAGTGGATCCACACAGATATTATCAATGATGTTCAAACTGGTGCCTCTACTTTCTCACACACTCTACCTTTCTCCCTCTCGCACCTCTCCCTGATCTTGTGTCCCCTTATTCTCTGCTTCCCTTTCTCCTGTTACTCCCCCTCTCTTGTCCCCTGCTCCTTCCCACCATCTCTCCCATCTCCTATTCCCTCCGATCTTCAAACCCCCTCCTCCCTTCCTCTCTCGCTCCTTCCTCCCTATCGTTCTCTCTCCTCCCACTTCTCTTCCTCTGTCCCTCCAATCTTTCACATACCTCCCCGCTATAGCTCTACATTTTCTCTTCTCCACCAACGCCAACTCTCTCGTAACTCCAGCTATCCCTGCTGCAACTTCTCCATCTCTCTCCTCTCGTCTTGTCCCCTCTACACTCTCCCTTCTCTCACCTTCTTGTACCCTTCTCCACTACCACTCTCTCTCCCAATCACAGCTTCACTCTCACCACTGTGTGCGGCTCTCTCGCGCACTCAATATCTCACCTTTCTCCAGAGACTTTTTAGCACCCTGCCCCACCATCCATCTTCCACCTGGTCTCTTGGTCCACCGGCACACCTGACCTCCCCAGGACACCTTTTGCTCAGTCTTGCCTCTCCAGGCCGTTTATACTTGGTTTTTTTAAATATTTTTTTTTAATGTTTTGTTTGATTATATAAACTTTCTCATTTTATCCTTTACAAGATACAAAAGGACAGAAACAAAACAAGAAAAAATGAAAAAAAAACAAAAGGTGTAAAATTGGATTGACGTATATGCTTGTGTTTGTAACAAGTCTGTTGTTCAAAATCGCAGCCCAAAATTTAATTACTGTAAAAATTAAGTTCTTATAATGTCCTTTCAAGAGATGTGCCCATCGTTCCTCTGTATTCATCTGCTTCTGGGAGATTTTAAAGAAGTCTTTGAACAAGTTTCTTTTGTCCGTTAAAGCATCACAGACCATAATTACATGAAATAGAGTCTCTCTGGTGTTGTCAGTTTTACAAAATCGGCAGTCTGTGGTCGTTGTTGTTGGATGTTTTATGCTAAATAGATAATCACGGGTTGGAAGTATATTTAAGCGGAATCGTAGAAAAAGATCTCTTATTGATTGTTCTGGAAAACATGCTAAATATGGAGGTAACGCATTGAGGGCTCTTGCTTCTATTGAACAAATCATTGCTCATTTATATTTTAATTGTTCCTCTATTGTTTTGATCCAGTCATTTTGTTGCACTCTTCTTTTAGCATATTGTGGTCTGTTTATAAGCATATCTTCACTGATGTCTTCAGAGTTCATTTTCTTTTTTATCTCATTAGACCAGTAATGCAGACCTGTTACACATACAGGGTTATTTTTTTCCTTGAGTATCTCTAGAGATGGAATTTTGTCCTGGCAAATTATTTTTCTATAGAGGTCAATTTTTTTCCAGGCAATGATTTATTCAAGGGACTGTAAGGCCAGTTCAAACTGAATTCTTGAGATTGGAAATGAGTTGGATCGGCCAAGAGTTTTTCTCCAGAATATTGCCTCGTATTGTTGCCATTTCATTGTGTCTTGATTAATTATTGTTTCTCCAGCGTATGTTAAGATGGGTGCCACTTTTTGTCTATATAATAGAATAGTTGATTGAGTAGGTTCCAAATTTGCAATGAAAATAGCGACCCAATCGAGCTAGAGATATTGCCTTTCTCTCAATTTAATTTTTCCATTCTTGCTCAGTTGACGATGGATTTATCAATCCACCAAGATATTTGATTGTTTTGGTTTCTTCGATCTCTTTTTCATCTAGTTGTAATTTCACACTTTTTGGTCCGGTGCTGTGTAAGGATGTTAGTCTCATTAACCTGGTTTTAGACATATTGATTTGAAGGTCATGATCTTTCATGAAAGAGCCCACTTTGTTTAATGTTTTTTGTAGACTAGATTGTGTTTTGTCCATGACAATGATTTTATCTGCATAAATTAAGGTCTTTAATGGTTCATTATTTATCTTCGGTGGGTTCACGAGTGGATCATCGATTGCTTGTACAAAGCCAAAGGTGTATAGGTTGTATAAACATGCAGCAAGGGGGCACCCTTGTTTAAGACTATTCCAAGTATTAATTTTGTCTGTTACTGCACCGTCTTTTGTCAATCATACTCTGATCGATGTATTACAGTAGAGTTGTTTAATCGGATTAAGAATGGCGGGAGGGCAACCCCAAGCCGTTAGTTTCACCCACAGTTTTTCTCTATTCACTGAGTCAAATGCTGTTTTTAGATCAATAAAAACTGCATAGACTTGTTGTTTCTTTGGTATCGCTTCATACTTGATCATATTCAATAGTAGCAGATTGACATTTGTACCGATTTTGTTGGCAAAGCCAGTCTGCCTCTTTTCTAGAGAACCGTTTTCTGATGCCCATAGGTTGATTTTTGTTCATTAGAAATCCTGCAAAGAGTTTTCCCAATGGATCAAGAAGGGCTATAGGTCTATAATTTGTTGGCTTTTTCCTGTCACCAGCTTTAAAGATCGGGATCAATATCGCCAGGGTCCAACTGTGCGGAATTTGTTTTGTGTTCTCTATTAGTTTGAGAAGTTTTGAAAGAAAGATCGCCCATTCTTCCGGGGCAGATTTTAAATTGGCGTTCGATAACCCATCCGGGGCAGGTGCTCGCGATGGATTTAAAGAGATGATAGTTTTTCTAATCTCGTCTTTGTCCCATTGTAGGTCCCAAGAATGTTTGTTATTCTAACTGCTTGCTGGTGGCCGATCTGTTATTGTATTGTAAAGGTTTTGGAAGTGTTGAGACCATTCTTCAGCTTCTACCTCTTGTATCATAGTTGGTCTGTTAGATTTACCATTTTGGAGCGACCACAGCTGTCTGGTGTTTTTCTGTTTTAAGGCCGCCAGAATGGCTTCCGCATCCGATTGTTTCATTATAGCTTTATGTGATTTTATGAAATTCGAATATTTTTGTTTTTCTTTTTTTATTTCAAACGCAGAGGATGTTGTCTTCTGTTTTTTGAGTTGCCGGATTTTTTTATATAGAGTCTTTTTCATTGTTTTGATGTCGTGGTTGAATTGATGTTTGTGTTCATTTTGATAGGTTCCACTCATTTTTTTTGGTTGCTGGTATTTATGCAAAATCCACCCGTAGTTGAGTTTTGAGTGATCTGGTAAATTTGCATGCTCGAATTTTGTCAGCAGTTCTGGCATTTGATGTTGTTTTATTCGAATTTTGTTTAAGCCATTGTTTATTTCCACTATCGGATGTCGCCAGTTTAGACCAAACCTTCCAAGCCAAGGGTTTTTTATGAACATTGTTTATTTCCAGCTCATGGAGGGTTAATCGTAAAGTTTGGGTTTGAGCAACAGTCCATGTTATTGAGATTTGGTGATGATCGCTATTTGTTTGCAGATGGTTAGCAGTTGTTACCATGTTTTTTAAGATCTTTTCTTAAATAAAGATATAATCTATAATTGAATTGAAATTTTCTCAAGTCCATGTTGGAGGAGGTTATCTTGATCATTTTTTGGTTGCTCGGTCAATGTTAAGTTTCTAATACAAGTTTCTTCAGACCATTTTTTAGCTCTTGATAAGTTTGCAGAAGTTAATCTCAAGCCTTGAGGACTATAGAGATGAATGTTCAGGTCACCAGCAATTATAAATTCGGTTGAAAAAATTCTACCAATTGAGTCAAATTCATCAGAAAATTGAATCTAGGAATTCGTTCTCGTTCATTGCTAATGGGTTCCAATAAGTGTTGAAAATTGTTAGGTAACTCGGTTCTTCTTTTGGAGTTTGAATACAAATAATAATGTATTGGGCCCATGAATGTAGATTTTGTTTTGATACAATTGACCAGGAAGGGTTAATTTTTGTCATAATCAACATGCCTGCTGCCGGTCTACCTTGGTGTGAGGTGATCGCTGGATTCATGAAGGTCATAGAGCCTTCACATATTACTTCTTCAGTCAGCCAAGTTTCTTGTAGGCAGATTATTGTTACACTTTTTAGATTTAGAGAACCTTCTTCAAAAAGATGATTTGAACCTCAGTATTCCAGGAGCATAGTGTGATCTCTTCTGTCTTAGTTTCTTTAGCTTTTGGTTGTTACAGATAGGTCTTAATTCTTGTGTTTTGAGATTCGCCTCGCAGTGTTAGTTTTTGTTTAATTTGAGCGCTATAAGACATATCAAGGTGCAATTGTTCAGTCCTGCGAATTGGGTGATAACTTATTTGGGTATCTTTGTCTTGTAGATCATTGTAAGAGGGTAACCAAGTGATGTTTTGCTTTTTTTTTGTTATTATTCTGTTTGTTTTGGTTTGAATACTCTTGGTTCGTATTTATTTTTGTTTTTTTTGAGATCATCGATTTAGTCTTTTTCAGTTATAAATCACAGTTTCATTAGGTGGTTTTTTGTTGATAGGACATGCATCATCGTCTTTTGGTTGTAAAAAATCAATATGGACTTGATCCATCTGCTTCTTATTTGGAAAGTGTAGGACATCAATGTCTCCCGAGGTGATTTGAGTCAGTTGTGGAATAACCGTGAATAGTCGCTGAATGTTTGATCTATTCATAATCAGTGATTCAGTAGGATTTAGATTGGTTGCGGCTAGTGATAGCCGGAAGATGTTATTTACTTTCCTCGGATCCACAAAAATTGGTCGAATGATTATACATTCGCCCTGTCTCGTACTTGTTTCTTCGCTTTTGTAAGAGTTTTCAGTGTCAACTGAGCTCCAACTTTCCTCATTCGATAATGTAGAGTAAATAAAAGATATAGGTGGATGTGTTAATTGAAATTGAATTGGCAGTAGAGTTTTCCAAACATTCGTCTAAGACGATTAGTGGTTGATCTTGAGGATCAAGCAGGGTGTCATCCAGTTCAATCGGCGTACTAGACTCTACCGGATTGTCAGGGCAATTCCTTGTCAAATCGGTTGTTGGGTCTTGATCAATAGCAGCTAGTAGAGCGTTGAGCGGTTCGTCCTCTCGTTGTATCGATGTTTGTCCTGAACCAGTCGTTGCTTATTTGAGATTTGTTTTTGCTGTTATTGAGGCTTTTGTCGTGTCTGTTTGTGCTTGTTCTTTCATATTTGTAGTTTTTTTTTAATTTGGGTTTATAAGTGTTGCTTGTTGTTTTTCTGACAAATTGAGTCTCCTTAGGAAAGCGCTGGAACCAGTCTGATGTTTTTCTGCCGTTTTCTTCTTTGACATTGGTTGATTTCCTAGATGGCCTCGTTTGGTTAGGTTGAAAATGTCAAAAGGAGTACATGATGATGGTTCGGTGTTTACCATACTCGTGGAAGGGTTTATAGGGTATACCTGAGTTTCGTATTGAGTAGCTTGGTTTATTTTAACGTCAAATGTAACTTTTCCTTGTTTTGAGGATTCATCTGGTTTGTTGTCTGTGCCAAGGTGTTTTTGTTTTGTCATTCAACATTTTCTTTGTGATCATTGTTAAGGTGTCTGTAAGGTTTTGTTTGTCAACCCGGCCAATTCTTGTGATTTCTGCTAATCGATTTTGCCAGGTCCTGAAAGCTTGTGCCTCAAAGTTGAGGCATTCTTGTATCGTGCTTATGAACCCTTCCATGTTGATTTGTTTTGTTAAGATCATGGCCAGTAGGGTCGCTTGATCTTTTGTAGAGTCTACCATTGCTTCTTGAATCTTCAAGAAGGGTACCATGGCTAATGAGAGAACGGCCACTAGCATATTTTGGAGATCCAGCATTGTGGTTGGAATTATTTCTGGAATCTCCATGGGAGTCTTCGTTGTAATTTCATCTATTACAGGTTGGTTGTTATTCATTGGTGAAAATTTTGATGGAGAGGTTTGGGGGGAGACATTTTATAGTGCTTCAATTTGATTTTGTTATCAATTGGGTTGGATGTGTTGTTTGTAGACATTATATTCTTGGGCATTTGGTCTCCGAAGATTTCTTTTCTTTGTTCGTGTGAGTCCAGAATTGCATCAATTTCGGTGATGTCAAGAGAAAGGCGAGCCACTTGGTTTTCTAATTGTTTGTTTGTGTTTCTTTGGGGAGAATCTAGCAAATAATAAGACGTTTGCCATTGTTGTTTTGCATTTCGCGCTCTTTGCTGTATGGATGGGGTTCAGGGTAGATCTAGATGTGTTTTTGTGCAATTTTGTCCCGCTTTTGTAGATGGCTCGATATTTAGAAGAGACTCACTGTTTAAGATTGTTAAGCCGGTCTGTATCATTTTGTTTTTTTCCTGCTTCATTAAAGGATTTGAATCATATTGTTCTTCCTTTCTTGTAAAGGCGTATATGGGTGCTGTAGATACCTTATCTTCTGTCTTGGGCTCTACCGTAGGCGGTTGTAGGGGCTTGTTTATTGTATTAGCAAGAGTGCTAAGTTGATCTTGAGTAGAACTTACAACTGAGTTGGTCGGAGTAGGTATTTTTGGGGCATTAGCTAATGTCTCTTCTAATTTTTCCTGTAATCTGGTGCGAGGTTTGATGGAGTCCATGATCTCTATTACGCGGTGAGATCGGATTTATACAGAAAAATGAAAAGAAGAGTTATTAAGCTTACCGCGTCACCAGCCGTAAACAGCAGCAAACAGCAACAGTAGATGCCCTTTACATCGACGGGCGTAACGCTGCAAGGGCAGTCAGGTCTTCTTTTTATCCGTGCTTCCGGGGGGCGTGTCTTGTTGATACCACGTGACCCGTGACACACAGCAGTTGTTATGGACGCTCACTTCAAACTGCTACGGCTCCAGCCGTAGTCTTACGTGAGTCGGAGCGTATCAGGCAGGTAATGCTGGTTGTTACAATGCACGTGAAAACAGAGGCTCAGCAAGAGCCAAACAGGAGCAGCAAACAGCAAAAGTAGATGCCCTTTAAACCTATGGGCTTAACGCCGCAAGGGCAGTCGGGTCTTATTTTTCCAGTTCCAGTACCTTTCTTGTGTTCCCGGCGAGGAGCCTCGCGCCCAACACCCCTCTCAGCATTGGTCCCGCCCTGCAGAAGGAGCGATACTTGTTCTTTTCGGTTTCTATCCTTCCCTCAGCCCCCCATTAGGTCTGATTTCCACCTGACTCTAGGGCTCAGTCTGTACATGATCTTTACCGTGGGGCTGGGGTCAGTGCAGTTCCGGGCTACCTTAGCCCCACCCTTTTTATCTGCGGCAGTTTGAACAGCCTCCACAGTTTGTATCACTCGTTTTTGTTTCAGCATTCTGCTTTTCTGAGTCATGGTGACTTGCACTGTTCGCTTCTGTATGTTGACCGGCTGGAGCATTAGTCTGTCTTTGTGTCATCAGCATTCTTCTGCGGTCCATGGATTCGCCTGTTGTGCTTGGTATTTTGGTTTCTATAGTCTTGCAAAAGAATAAAGAGAAATGGAGTCAGAATGGAGGCAGGGGTGGACTGGGAACCAAAAGTGGCCCTGGAAATAATTTTCAAAGTGGCCCAATATTACACATTTTCAGCAAACCCAACCCCTTTCCTATGAGAAAATTTGGAAATGCCACAAAAAAGAGGCCCAGAGTACAGAGGTCTACCAAGAAATCTCCAGAGTTCCCTATAGGCCAGTCCACCCCTGAATGGAGGGTGCACGGCATTGGGAGATAACTGTGATGCAAGTGTCAACATTCAAAGCACTTGTAGAGGGTTCAGGGACTTGGGCCCACCAAACTCTTTTGCGCCGGCTCTGCGGTAGGATGGCCTCTGGTATATGCCCTGGTCTGCAGGGCCTGTCCTCGTTTCCCCCGCATGACCAGTTCAAGCCCCTGGCCCTTTCACAAATCCTCAAAAACCGTTCTTAAAAATGGTGTTTAGTTGAAAGCACATAGGGTTGGTAAACCATCCTGAATGGAGACTCATCAAATAGTTAACGATTTCAAGGTCTGCCACGGCACCAAGAGCAACGAAAAGTAATGTGTGCAGCCTTCAGAAGCGTACCTGCTTATTTATTGTAGGCACAGAAGAGTGTTTCTCTATTATTATTTATTCAAATTTGTTGAGCGCACATCAGCCCAGAAGCATCGTGGCGCTTGTTACAGACATCTTAGTTGCAAAGGAAACCGTAGTTACAAGCAATACATAAATTACAGAGGAAATATATACAATAGCAAGGCAGTATATTTACATGGCTTCCTGAAATTTGCTAGTTATTTAGCAAGGAACGAGGTTTTCAGTTTCCTGCGAAAGATGGGAAGTGAGTTTTCCGTTCGTATGTCTGAAGGGAGAGCGTTCCATGTCTGTGCTGCAATGTAGGGAAAACCTAGACCTCCGGCTTTGGCTTTTTTGATGCGTGGGGTGCAGAGTAGGTTAGCGTATTGCGTCCTGGTGGGACGTGTGGAGGAAGGTTTGAGGATGGTATCTGAAAGATAGGGTGGGGCGGAGAAGGAGAGGCATTTGTGAGTGAGGGTGAGGATTTTGAGGGTGATCCGTTCTTTGACTGGGAGCCATTGGGCTGAGAGCCTGGCCTGGGTGATATGCTCTCTTCTTGGGATACTAAGAGCGGCCCGGAGAGCGTTGTTCTGTGTGATTTGTAGTCTATTTATGTTTTTGGCTGATGTGCCTGCTAGGAGAGCATTGCAGTAGTCCAATTTGGCTCCAATGGTTGCCCTCGCTATGGAGAGGCAGTTAGGTTTAGAGAGGTAAGGCTTGATGGCGTTTATAAGTTTGGTGGTGTGTGCGGATGCGGAAGTGATAGCACTGACTTGTCTAGTCATAGATAGCGAAGAGTCAAGGTATACTCCCAGTGTCTTGACGGCTGTGGACACGGGGATGATGGAGTTGTCAATTGAGAAGTTAGTGTACAGTTTGTCCAGTTTGTCTAAGGTGTTCTGTTGACCTAGTATCAAGATTTCGGTCTTGTCACCATTGAGGCAGAGGCCATTAATTGCCATCCATGCCTTGATGATGGAGTAGATAGTGTGGAGTGCCTTTGCGTCTTCGTTGTATGAGCCTGAGAGGGGTAGAAGTACTTGTGTGTCGTCCGCGTAGTTCGTGTAGGTGATGCCGTATGAGTCAAGTTTGTCAAAGAGGGGCTTGGTGAACAAGTTGTAGAGTGTGGGTGCAGTGCAGGAACCTTGAAGGACCCCGCAGTGGATTGTCGTGGGTGTGGCGTTAGCGATGTCCGAGAAGACTTTCATGGCCCTACCTTCGAGGAAGGAAGTGATCCAGGCGGCTGCTTTTTTGGAGAAGTTGGCTGAGTGCGTGAGGTGGGAGGTGAGAATCTTGTGATCAACCAGATCAAACGCGGCTGAGAGATCTAGAAGAAGCAGAAGAGCCGGCTTGCCTTTGTCCATGATTTGGGTGATCTGGCTCTTCAAATCTACCAGGGCTGTTTCCGTGCCATGTCCTTTCCGGAAGCCCGATTCTCTAGCATATATCGAATATTTGTGCTGTTGCGTAATTGTTCTGATGAAGTGCGTGCTAGATGAAATATTCCCAATGCATTGTGACGGGCACTATATTGATAGCAGAGATAGATTCCCTTTACAATTACCATGGTACAGAATATGGGTATTGCAATCTGTGTGAGCTGCTACACCCATACCAATCAGTGTTCACTCAGTGGTACCACTGATAAAAACGTAATGACGTTATCTGAGGAAATCCCAATATCTACATTTTTTTATTTTTTTATTTCATTGTATTTGGTTAAAATAACCTTTTACAAAATGTCATATACATAATCATCACAAAAATATACAAGTTACTCGCAATTCAGTCTTGAAAACTAAAATATCTCATTGCTTAAATACCTTCATTTACAAAACTTACACAAACATTCAAATAAAAACATAACCATCCTATTTGCGTATAGACTAACACTAAAAATTGAAAAAGGAGTGAGAAAAGAAAAGAAAGGAAAAAATACAAAAGAGAAGGAAAGAAATTTTGGCATTGCAGGATTAACTCCACAGAATCTGAAGGAGTCTACCTTACAACCCCCTTTTCCCTCTAATCACTGATTACAACATCTTCCCACTTTTAACTAGCATTTTTAGGGGTTTTACCGTCAATCTTCTAGAGATCTTTAGTTCCCTCCATGGGTTAAACCCACGTATGTTCACAGCTACCTTTGTATTATCTATATCTGACTTAACTCTAACATCTGGACTGCTGCAATTGAGAGAGCCTGATTTTGGCCTGAGACCAATCTGTACCAGAACATGTCCGGCAGGAAGCGTATCGTTCCCAGCCCAAATCTTCCAAAAAGCACCAGTCTTACCGCCCATGTTCCCTCACATTCCATTAATAGATGTATTAAAATATGCTCTTTGAGGTTTTTGCATATATTGCATAAAGCAATCGCATTAAAGCCCTGACCTCTTCTGTGCAGGATCTCCCCTGTATGAACCACATTCAGGCGCACTCTAAAGAATTTTTTCCGCAACTTCCAAATGGGGAATTTTACCAGGTATTCTGCCAAATGACCCTGCTTTTTGTCAGCCATCCAAAATGGACTTGGATGCGCTGAAGATCGCATAGTATCAGTTGTGACTGTCCAGTCAATTTCTTCCCAGGCTTTCTTAACTTCATTGAATTCTCTATTAGGGTCTGGCTGTTTCTTTATATTTGCCAATTCTCCCTCTGTCCATGTGTTCAAACCAGTGAGCATATCCAAGCTTTTATTTTCCAGATGCGAGTTGATATCCGCATATAACAACCCCATTTTTAGCTGTTATCAGGAGGCTATAAAGGGAAATCAACTTTCATCCTGCTTTGGCCTTTAGGGAATGTAGACCCAATTCAAATCTGATGCCCGCCATGGGCAGGCTCAAGTGCAGTCCAAGAGCATTTTTCCACAAAAGGACCTCCCATTTTTCCCAGTTGCTAAACAAAAGGAGGGGCTTAGCTTCCAGCCCATAAAGCACCACAGGGATGACTTTTGCCTGATAGTATCTAATTAAAGGGATGATTGAAAACTTACAGTACTTCCCCAATACTTTCTTCATCTGAGCAGTGAACTGCAAGATCTTACTGCAAAGGTCCTGCTTTACTTCACAGACAGATGGGGAGGCGTAGACTTTGTAACCCAAATACACTAGCTCTTCTACTCTGGCGATCGGATTGCCCCCCAGTGTCCATTGTGGGAAGGAGACTCTTTTATTTGTATGTTTAAACACCAGAATTCTTGATTTCTTTGGATTTAAGGCCAAACCTTTCTCCTCCGCATAGCGGAACAGGCCATTCAGTAACTGCTGCAGGCCCACTGCTGTGCAGTCTAACAACACCACATCGTCGGCGTAGGCCAGCCAGTGTACCCTTTACCCATTGATCACTGGACTGGCCAACACCGATGGTTTCAGGTGGTCTCCAGCATCCGCCAAATAGAGGTTGAAGATGAAGGGAGCACCTAAACACCCCCGACGGGCCCCTTTCTCCACCCCTATTGGCTCCTACAGATGACCCTCCTCATCCAATTGCACCCTAACTGTCGTCTCCCTATGCAATTCCACCAACATTAACAGGATCCCGTCAGGAATGCCCCTCGACCTAAGCTTCGCCCAAAGACGCTGTCAATCTACTTGGTCGAAGCCTCTCGAAAAATCGACCCATGCCCCATACAGCGGTTGCTTGCCCCCACCTCTTGTGTTTTCACTTAGGACATTTAATGCCAATCTGTTTAGTGACATAGAGAGGTCCTTCTTGAATCCTGCCTGGTACTTGGAGAGTACTGTCGTTTCTTTTTCCCATTTTTCTAATTCTCCCATCAAGACTCGCATGAACAGCTTACTCTCGATTTGCAAGAGGGCGATTGCGCGATAATTAGCAGGAATCGACCGGTCGCCCCCCTTGAACCGCAGCATCACTGTTGCTGTCTTCCAGGATGCTGGGAATTCTCTCCTTGCAAGGATCTCCCTGAATAACCCCACTAACAGTTTTGCCCAGAGGCAGGGGGGCTATTTTTCAAGACCTGATAAGTCAGCCGATTGAGACCGGCCGCTCTTGATTTGTAACCTCCCTCAATTAGTTTCACCAATAGCTTATCATCCAATGGGAGATTCCAGGCCACCTCCCTTTTTACACAAAAGGGGACAGTCTGAGGTTTAGCGAAAATCTCTGATAGATAATCCACCCACCCTCTTTCCGCGACCAAATTACATTGATTAGCCACTATTTCGCATTCTGGTTGTTGCAAGACCGACCAAAACCCTCCTGACTCTCTATTGCTGATCAGCCTAGCATTTGTTCTCCGTCCTGCTGCAAACGGAGCATCTTCCTATCCACAGACCATTGTTTATAATTCTATTTCAGGGCTCTTGTTTCTCTTTCACGATCTGTCTCAGTTAACTCCTGCTTTTTGAGTTTTCTTAAGCCCTGGGCCAGTTATCTGAAGAAATCACATCTAAAAAAGTGTGCAGACCGTAGTTGTTGCACTCCGCATGCACATGTGTTACGGTTTAGACCAATATGATGTATTTCAGTTTGATGCCTCCCCATTTAATCTGCACTGTCTCCCCATCCATTGCTTTGTCGCAAATGCCCGTCCTTTCCGTCAGTTCTGTCAGAAAAACCTCTCCTTCAGTAAGTGCATCACAAACGCCCGATCATTTTCTCTGTCACAAAATGTGTCCTTCGTGACTCTTCTCTCTCACTCCCCACTGCTTCTCTCCTCTGACTACCTAACCTCCCCATCTCAGTCTGACTTCTCACTCCCTACATTCAATCCTGTTCTTGAACACGTGCTGCATACGCCCCCATCTCACATTCATGCTTTCAATTTCAGTCTCTCGTTTACTCCCGTCCTGCTCCCGCACAATCGCTCACCCTCTCACTCGCTGTAAAACCGAAGTGGCCAGAAATGTGAAATGTATAATGTATGTCAGGTAGTTATAGGTCTGCTAAGGTCATGTTTTTTTAAATTTATTTATTTGTAAGATTTACTCAAAGATAAACAAGCAAGTCAGCTAATACAATCAAACAAAACAGTTAATTACACGCAGAATACAATATACAAATAACCATCAAAGAACTAGTATAAACTCAGTCATCCCAAATCTTTTCATGTAATCTTAACTTCCCTTGTCTCTTATAAATCACCCTCTCCATAGATGCAAGTTCAGACATCCCCTCAATCCAATCCTCCACTGTAGGTGCAATCCGTGTCTTCCAGCCCCTCAAAACCAGCTTCTTGCCCAAACTAGCACCACGGAGCAGAAACTTTTTCCATGAAATAGAGAGATCCTCTAGCAACTCGCCACCTCCCAAAATCATCGTCATGAAATCCAACTCAACATCCAGATTCAAAACACGCAGACAGACACGACAAACATCATGCCAAAATCCCCGCACACGCACGCATTCCCAAAGCAGATGTTCCAAACTTCCCAATCCATTTCCACAACACCAGCATTCATCCGAATCCACCATCCCCCTTTTGAACATTCGTTCCGGACTCCAAAACACCCTATTGAGAATCTTAATTCGTCTCGACCGTTCCTCCAAATTAATAGCACAGAGTTTAACACTCGCACACATTTCCAACCACATCTCGGGCAAAATCTCACACCCCAATCTCCTTCCCCATTCATCTCTCAAGTCAGAATTCTCCTTATAAGCAGACACAATACAGTTGTATATCCTGCTAGCAATCGAACAATCACCTGGCTCCCTTTCCTTAAGAAGGAGATTCACCAATAGACTCCCTTGCTCCGCTATATCACCTATGCATCTTTTCAATTTTCTGAAATCATCAGTTTGGAAATTGTCAATTGTAAATTTCGCTCGCAGCTCTCGCTCTCCAATTCAGTCATCATCCACAAAGACATCATCAATCCAGAAAACTCCACCCAGAAACCAGTCCGGCCAGAATAAAGACTTACCACCAACAGAAATCAACGGATTCAACCAAATGGATGCATGAGTGGTTTTCAAAGCATCCGATCCTAGCAATTCATGTATATGTCTCCACTCCCGTCCTGCTCCGCGCAATCGCTCACCCTCTCACTCGCGGTAAAACCGAAGTGGCCAAAAATGTGAAATGTATAATGTATGTCAGGTAGTTATAGGTCTGCTAAGGTCATGTGATCGGGCCGGGCTGGCCTATAGGGAAACGGGGCAATGCCTGAACCAAAAACATAAAATGCTGGTGTGGGCCACTTTTTTGGTTCAAAGTGGGCCACTTTTTTAACCAATGTGGGCCACTTGATAAGTTACCTAACCGTGCTGCTAGTAGTTTTGACCAGTGTGACTCTGAATAAATATTCTTTAAAATGCACAATTTGCATCACATTTGATGATAAACTCCCCCTTAGGTACTACTCTTATGGTCTGTCACAAAAGGAAAAAATTGCCATTTGCAACTATGGGCCACTTTTTCATCGGTGGCGGAGACAATGTTATGCCCCATCCGACCCTGCATGTAATATTGTATAGCAGTAGAAATGATGCCAGACATATCTAAATCCTACTCAGCAGACCAACTACCACACATAATGCCAGTATAAAGTACAGGTAGGACCACTGACTGGGTCAGAAAGCGTCCAAGGTTGTTTTTGGTAGAATGAAAGCGATTGTAAATTACTTGTTTTCTTACATGTGGACGCTTACGTGGAACACATCGGCAAGGCCCTCAAATTGTCCATGTCAGTTGCGAGCAGATCATGCATCATCTATTTCTTTGTTTTCATTGCAATACCGTATTTCTGTGTTTGCAATGGAAAAAGCAGAATTTCAGTTAATAACATGAACGCTTGTAAGTGCACTCATGTCTAACATGGACATGTGAGTGATATAGTTCGGTGCTGGAGAGTAATGCTGAAAAGATATGCATGGCACATGATTTATCATACCTGTCTTCTCAAAGCAACAACTGGCGAAAGTGTCCTCCCACCCCGCGCACCCCCCCCCCCCCATGACCCTTTTTGTTCACACTGCAAACAGAGGCTGGGAAATCAAGGTGCTGAAGAGGGTAAACTTGTCAGAGGGCAGAGGCGCATCTACATAACAGTCAAGAAAGCAGTATTCAGTGTAAAACATGGCCTAGATTTACAATATGGGGAATGGTTTAATTATTTATTTATAGAGGGCCAAAGCCCACAAACATCAGAGTGCTTACAAGTACACAGAAGACCAAGAAAAACGACAGGACAGAACATAAATCATCCCATAAAGCAACTACCAAGAAAGGAGGCTAGGGGACAGAGGAGCAGACTGGGGAAAAGATTACTCAATTAGGAACGTTTTTTAAAATGTTTCCTGAACGCAAGATACACTGGTTCCAGGAGCAAGTCCATAGGCAGCCTGTTCCAAGCTGGCGCTGCCAGGACAGGAAAGGATCGCTCGAGCCTCTAGTTCTTATGCATCTTGGTACGGTTAAGTATCCCCAATTACTCGAGCGGAGTGAACTTAGGGGGGTGTATAGGATTGCTCCTTCCTTGAGATAGACAGGTGCGCTACCATTGATACATTTGTGGATCAAAGAAAAGTCTTGGATTTTATTCTTGCCAACACATTCCATCAATGGAGGCTTCTTCTAACATGGGAGATGGGCTCCCACCTTGGAATGTCGCAGATGATTCGGACCACTTCAATTTGGGTTATTTGGAACCTATTTATTGTGTTTTTGCTAGCCCCAAGCAAGAGGGCATTGAAATAATCCAAGCAGGGCATGACAATTGCTCTAACCAGAGTGTGCCGATTTTGAAGAGACAAGAGAGGTTTGGCGTGCTTCTGCATCTTTAGATGGTACCTTATGCCGCTGACCATTCTGTCCATGTGAGCATCGGAGCCAAGAGAAGCTTCGGCATACACCCCCAGCGTCTTGACCTTATCCATGATGTCACTACAGTTACATTCAATGTATCTCTCCAGCTCTGACATCTCTTCACTGGCTCCCCGTGGCTGCAAGGATCAACTTCAAGACCGCAAGGCTTTCTGGGGCCTGGGACTGCTATAACTCCAACTTTCTCTTTCAAAGTATCTTCCTTCTCAAGCTCTCCACTCATCCACCTCCAACTCGGAGGGTCAGAAGCTTCTCCAAGCAGAGAGTTGGGGGCAGACCTATCTCCTCGGCTGGGGCCTCCCTCTGGAACAGCCTCCCTGCCATTCTCAAACTTGAGCAGTACCACCTCTGGTTCCGGAAGCAACTTAAGACCTTAATTTTTGCTTCTGCTTTCTCTCTTCCTCTCCCCTGCTGATGCAATGGACTGCTCCACGCACTTGCCACCTGGTCACCCTCTGAACTCGGGCCCAGGCTCCTGCATGTCCAGCTGACCTTGCACTGCCTCTGGGCTCCCCAGCACTTAAGGGTCTGTATCTGAAACCCAACAGTCCCCTTGACAGTGCTGCCACCCGCTGCACCTCCGCGGGGAGGAGAGAAGAGACGCGCATATGGACTGCAGCATCGGGGAGGTGAAGAAAGAACCAGCGAGACCTGCATGGACCGCGCAGGCCCACGTGAAAGTGAGCAGCACTCTAGCAAAGGGTGCCGGAGGGTAACACAATACCGAGGCCCGCCAAGGGGGGGACACAGCAATCAGTATACTCTGGATACATTTATTGTAACATGGGAGGCCGCAATCCAGATACATATAACATGCAAGACACGGAGCAAACCCCCAGGAGATCTCAGAGAAGGAGAGGGTAACTGTACAAGAGCACAAGAACCGGAACTCCCGGGCCCATGAGGAGGTAAGGGGGCAAGAAGAGACTCCAGTCTGGTCCGACAGCAGAACACTCGCGCCACGAACTTTCTCAGGAGACCACATAACAGTGAAGGGACACCTTCAGACATCCATGTGATAAACCACCTGTGCAAGAGGGCCTCACTCTAGGCACTGAGGAGGTAGCCGAGTCTCACATCACGCCATGGGGAGAAGAATGCCAGACAAATCAAAAAGTGGAAGAGGCAAACAGACCAGCATGGAATCTTTTGCTTAGAAGCACGACAAAAGCCAACCCACCTCGTCAGACACAAGCATGGCTGTGACTATTTCTGGACAGCAGGAAAGGAGCTCGAGATGAGGGCCCTATACTAGAGGCTACAGCGGCCCTGAAGGCATCCCTGGAAAACAAACTAGATGCAGTTATGGTGGATATGGGCCTCCTTCGGCAGGATGTACGAACCCTGGCGGACCGAGTGAGTACGGCGGAACAGCAGGTACTGAACAATACCACTGACATTGTCACTACCCAATCCCAAATGTCAGATGCATTACAACTGATAAAGACCCTTGAGCACAGGACAGAAGATGCAGAGGGGAAGGCTCGAAGGAATAATGTCCGGATTGTGGGACTGCCAGAAGGGGAGGAAGGCAGAGACCCTACGAACTATGTTGAAAACCTGTTGCTACAAGAGATCAGGGCAGGGACGCTGTCCCAAGTCTTCGCAGTGGAAAGAGCCCACAGGGCCCTGACCAGGAAACCTCAACCGGGAGCACCCCCAAGGACATTGATCGCCAAGATCATGAACTTTAAAGACCGGGAGAAAATACTGACGTTCTGAAGGGAAGGTGGTGTGATAACCAGGAACTCCTCAAGAATAGCAATCTACCCAGACTCTACGGCTCTGGTCCAGAGACAACGTGCGCGCTTTGGACCAATTAAGGAACGCCTCAGGGTAGCGAACATACGTTACATGCTACTGTACCCCGCCAAACTGAAGGTGATGCAAGAATGCAGATCGTACTTCTTTGAAACGACAACAGACAGCCAGAAATGGAAACAATGGAAACAATAATGGGAACCTGCCCCAGTGACAATATGTTCAGACTTAACACCAAAAGGAACATCAAGACACCATTGATATGATGCAATCCGGATGCAGCATAAATAAAGGAGCGACAAGCTTTGGTCCTGCCGATGAAGACGACAGGACACGAAACCCCACAGAGTTCCACAAGTTCAGATGCCAGCTCTAAGGCATCACGCTGCAGCGAGCCGGCCCCACCTAAAGGGGAAGGGGGCAGTGCAAGAGAAGCAGCAGTGCCTGAGCAGGGGGAGGGAGGCTGGGCGTTTGTTTATAGTTAATGTTTGCTTTTCAGAACAAGGCACAGGAAGGGGAGAGCACTTTCCATGGATAGGTTGCTACAGAGGCGCAACAGACAAAATGTGTAAAAGGGTAAGAAGACGAAGGACGTGCATTACACCACCCAGAAGTGGGAAGTCTGCAATAGCCACATGGTATGAGGCGGGCATAGCCACTTGGGGATTAACCATGGCAGCAAGAGTGATGCCTACCATAAAGACAAGTGACCAGAACACAGGCAGGAGAGCCAGAATAGGCCCATGGGGACAGAAGGGCCCAAACGAGACACAGTGATATGAATTCAGAAGAACTCACAATAACTACCTGGAATGTCCGGGGGCTGAACGCCTCTGTTAAGAGGCTGAGGGTAAACACCTGGCTCAACAAATCAAGAGTTAAAATTGCGATGCTGCAGGAAACCCACTTGACGAGACACAAACAGGCCAAGATAGCGACCAAGTGGGTTAGACAAATGGACAAATGTTCAGCTTGACCTATTCCACATATGCCAGAGGGGTATTAACTTGGATAGCCCCGGGTGTCCCATTCCAGCTGTTAACCCAAGAACAGGACAGAGAGGGCAGGTGGTGTTGGTGCACGGGATGCTGGAAAACAAGGAAGGTTGCTTGGTTAACACATACGCCCCAAACCAGGATGCAACAACGTTCTTTCAGAAACTAGCACCACGGCTGGCCCATTACAGGGAGGCAGCATTCATTTGGGCAGGAGATTTCAATTGCACATTGGACCCGCTCCCAGATCGATAAGACGAAATATATAAGAAGCAGGCCCCGCTGGTGAAAGGGTTGTGCAAAATTTTGGAGCAGCTAATACTGGAGGACGTCTTGAGGAAGCTGCATGCAGATAAGAGGGGATACACCTACTATAGCTCCCCACACGGTATGTTTACATGTATAGATTACCTCTTTACTGGCAGCGAGACACTGGAGGAATTCACTAGTGCGCACCTCAGAGCGAGAACTCTCTCAGACCATACCCCGGTGACAGCCATATGGGCGTACACACACAGGAAGGCCCCGAAACCGACCTGGAGATTGAGAGCAGAGACACTACTGGAGGGGGAGGTCCAGGGGCATCTGCAAGATACAATAGACGATTACTTTCAACTCAACATAGGTAGCGTAGACAGATCAGCAATGGGGTGGAAGGCCTTTAAGGTAGTAGTCAGAGGAGCAGCTATTGGGAAGACAGCAGGACTTAAAGGGGGGTCCTGACAGAACTTGGGTAGATTGAACAGGAAATAGAGAGGATGGAATCGCAGGCGGGCCCACTGGGGGAGGAATGTCTTGAACCTCAGGATACAGTGCAAAGCAACCTGGGAGAAACTGGCGAATCTAAATTACACGCAAAGACTACATGCTGAAGGGGATAAAGCAGGGAGGCTCTTGGCCTGGCTAACCAAACAGGAGGTTAGGAAAGTCGCGATCAACGCGATAAAGAATAATGTTGGGGAGGAGGTGAGGACCCAGGAAGGGATAAACCAAGTGTTTTCGCAATTCTACGAGGCCCTATACTCGAAAACTCTTGAAGCAGATAGCTCAGATATTGCAGACGCCCTAGACCAGATTCACCTCCCAAAGTTGTACGCAGAACAGGCGCAGATGCTTGAAGCTCCCTTAACGGCAGAGGAATTGGGAGCAGTGATAGACTGCCTCCCGACATCTAAGACCCTGGCACCCGACGGGCTACCCAGAGAGTTCTATAAAGCGTATAAAACCACTTTAGCTGCCAAACTACTGGAGGTGTATGAGGAAGCGTTTGAAATGGGCCAGTTACCAGACAGCATGCAAGAAACCTTAATAATACCCATCCTGAAACCGGGAAACCCCTCCCCTAGACTCCGGCTGCTACAGACCTATTGCATTGATAAATCAGGACTGCAAAATCCTAACGGTAGCCCTTGCTAATAGGCTGAAAATAGTTATACAAATGCTAGTGCACCCAGACCATATCGGGTATGTCCCGGGGCGCAACACCACATGAAATTTGTGGAGGCTACACCACATGGTAGATCAAACCAATGACAAACAGGGCGAATGCGCAATAGTGTCTTAAGACGCGGTTAAGGCCTTTGATTCTGTGAATTGGAATTGGCTGCTCAGGGTGTTGGCCCATTTTGGTATGGGTGGGCTTTCTTGGATGGATCAGGCTACTGTCCAAAGACCCTAAAGCCAGAGTAAAGACGGGGAGGCATATCTCGGAAGCATGGAGGATATATAGGGGCACGAAACAGGGCTGCCCGCTATCCCCAATGCTCCATATATTGGCCTTGGAACCCCTAGTGGTCTTCCTGCGAGCAGTATATGCAGACACAGGGATACGCATTGACAACGCCACCCATCTAGTGTCATTATACGCTGATTATATGCTTTTGTTCGTCACAAACCCTCGTGAAAACCTTCCTGACCTGCTGGAGGCAATATATGCATACGCCAGACTATCAGGCATCTCCATAAATAGAGAAAATTCTATCATATACACCCTCACAGAACTCAGACAGGTTCCCATAGAGCAGTTGTCACGCCTGGGCCTCACATGGGCACCACGCACCTTCCGATATTTGGGTATAGACATACATCACGACCCTATAGACACACACCACCAACACGCAAGAGGCCCTAGAAAAAATGGTGAAGTCCATGGAGTTCTGGAGAACATTGCCACCTGGGATGATAGGGAGAGCAGCCCTGTTGAAAATGACGTTCCTACACCGTCTGCTATATTACTTTACAAACATACCCCACAACATACCTGGGACATTTTTTGAGAAATTGAACGCGATCGTGCAGGAATTCCCGTGGGGAGGTGGGCAGAACAGACTTGGTCTACACGCTCTACAAAGGGACTACCTGTCTGGCAGGGAAGCTGCAATTTGTGGTCCGATGGTGGGGGGATGAAGAATCCATAGACTCACTACTATTTGAGCCACCACTACAGAGCTGCGATTTACGAGAACTTATCTGGATGGGAAAGCCCTGGATCAAGGGCCTGCCTTCCCTGCTCAGATTGGGGCTAACGCTATGGAAGAGGGTGTGGAAGATTCAGGGGATCCATGACCTAGTCTCCTTGCAGATTCCCCTGGCGGGACTCGCGGGCACCAGACCGGAAGCCCTGGCTGCATATAGGACACACTGGGAAGCTAAGGGAGTGGCGGAGTTGGGAGACCTGTGGAAGGAGGGAACATGGGTGGACTTCAACACCCTTACAGAAGAAAATGAAATACACAAAGGACAGTTAATGCTGCACAATAGCATGGTCAAAACTATCAAGAAGAGGTGGCCGGACATCACCGGAGAGGAAGGACTACAGGAAGACCTAGATACGTGGTATGACATCTAGCTAGCACGGCGTTCCTGTTCCTGTCTGGTGTGCCCCTGCTGGACATCTGCAGGGCTGCTACGTGGAGGTCGACACACACCTTCACGAAATTCTACTGCGTCGACCGGGATTCCAGGCAGGAGTCCAGAGTCGGCCAGGCAGTGCTGCACAACTTGTTCGCTTGAAGGTGAGCCTGGTGAGGAGGTAAGAGATGCTTAATGTTGAGTTGTTGTAATGCTTAATGTTGAGCCTTGCCACCTCCCGTAGTTGTGCATGTGTGTACTGCTATGTATTCTTGTATTGATGAGCATGTGAATCCATGCCAGAGCTCATGCTGGAGAAGGAACATGTTACTTACCTGTAACTGTTGTTCTCCAGCATGGGTCTGGCATGGATTCACATGCGAACCCTCCCTCCAACCCCTGTGCGGCTCTTATCTTGGTCCTACTGCCACTTTACGTGTACCAAATCTGAAGATGGCTGCCAGAGGAGGGGCTTAGGCAGTCATTGGCTGGGGGCAATATGACCCACAGACCAGTGATTGGTTATTAGTAGAAAGACAGTTCAGAAACTGTTTTTTTTTTCTTTACCGTGGATTCCCAGCCTGACGACGGGGAATATTCATGAGCATGAGCATGAGAATGTGAATCCATGCCAGACCCATGCTGGAGAACAACAGTTACAGGTAAGTAACTTGTTCCTTACCTATCTTCTAGGAAGCCGTTGGTCGGCAAACAGTGTACAGGTCTACATGACAAACACAAATAGAACCTGAAGTGGAGATAAACTATAAGGGGGGGAAAAGTGCCAACCTCTAGAATGATCTCTGTTCGGGCAGTTTGTGTACCACCTTCTGTTGAGGGCACCACATTCACTGACCTTACTGGGGGATGAGCACACTTGACAAGAAAGGGAAGCCAAAGTAATGTAGACATAGCAAAAGTTTAACTCTATGGTAGGGGTAGCTGGCTGACACAAAGGTACCATTAGTGAACACATCTATGTCTCAAACATCACTATACTAAAATAATGAAAACAATTGACCTTATTAGTTGACACATCTACAAGATCTAATAAGTATGCAAGGCATAATGCACACTATTAAAAAGGTACCCAGTACAGTATTAAAAAAAACAGAAATGGTCTTAAAAGGACTCTCTGTACCCAACATATAGTACCATGTGATCATGAGAACAAGGGAACGACAATACATTACAAGAAGTAAAAGACCCCTTCGGGCTTCCGCAATGCAGTGCTGTGTCCTAAAGACACGTTCAGAAAAAGGGAATGAGATATTTTAACCAACAGGAAAATTATTTATTTTTAAATTTGTTTATTGGCATTTAGTTATGGTTATAAAAACAACACCTCCCTTGGGTGCTAGCATCAGTTTCAATAAACAGATTTTCATGTTTATGCAGCAACATATTAAACAGTAACTACAAACAACAAATTAACATTAACTGTCTCTGGAGTTGTCATGTGTATTGTTCCACCGGTTACCGACAAGGTGGATGTCTGGGCTGTGGGGATGGGGGGGCAAAAACTAGTTCAGGAGTCTTTGTAACCTATGATGATCCTGTGCGAAATAGCACTATTTGTTACATGGGTCAGAAAATCGTCTCAGTGGATTATTCAAGGAGGCTTATCATCAGAGGAGTGAAGCAGTTTTGCCATGGTGTCTTTCCATGCAGCTAGTGCTATGCTCGAGTCTTCGGTAGATCTGGCTACACTATCCTCCCAGGCTTTCGTTTCGGCGTTCGCCCATTTCCCAAGTTCTTTACGCCACACTGTGAAGATCGGACCTGTGGGTTTTTTCCATGACATGGCCATAGTCCTTTTAGCCATTATGCACACTAAGTCCATCAGCTTGACTGAATGCTTGAATTTAGCCAGTCTAGGGTAGGTTCCCAAAAGGCATTAATGCGGGGTCCATTCGTACCTGGTGTGGCCCGCCTCCTCGCACATTTGGTTTATTTTGGAACAGAGGGTCTGGGTCTTGGTAAAGTTCCATAGCATGTGAATCAGATCTGCATTATTAGCACCACACCAGGTTCAGTTTGGCTGTATACAACTGTTGAATTTGGCCAATTTGTTCGGGGTTAGGTAAGTGCGGTATAACACATCTATCTGGATCAATCGAAATCTGTGATTTCTAGAGACCTCTCCGGGGAACGACAGTGCCCTGTCCCATTCACTGTCCGACAACTCCCGTCCCGTGTCTGTTTCCCATTTGGACCTTAGTTCAGCGCTTCGGGGGTTAGGAGTGTCGCTTATATGGCTGTATATTTGGGACACCGCTCTCCCACCCTCTCCTAGACTATATAGCAGTGTTATAAAGGAGTTTGTGTCTGGTTCCTCTGGCCAGTTTGCCCATTTCGTTCGGGCAATTTGTCTAATCTTCCGATACCACAGGTATTGGCTGGAGTAAAATGTCATACTCCGTCTGTAACTCAGACAACTCCTGGAAGGTCCCCCCAGCATACAAGTCACCCCAAGTGTACACCCCTTTTCTCTCCCAGAGCCTGATATTATCTAGACCGGTGTCAGCCTTATCCAGCCCCGAGAACAATGGCATTTCCGGGGAATATATTTGCTTCAGTTGCTTAACCACATTGGTCCCGTAACATATTCTTCTACCTAGGGTCACCAGAAAGGGTGCATTGCTTAATAGAATCTGGGGGGCCCAAATCAGTTCCTTCAATCGTATCGGAGAGATCATGGACTGTAACAGAGGAGTTTCTGAAGTGGCCTCGTCTGCTAACCATTTGGATATAAAGCCCATCTGGGGAGCAAGGTAATATTTCTCTAAATTAGGCAGTTGTATTCCACCCAGTTTGTATGGTAAGACCAATGTGGACAGAGCCAAGGTATCGGAATGGAGTGGTTTGCCAGTTTATGCCCACCGGAGGAAGTTCCGTGGCAGTCCTACCTTTTAATCCCGCTAGTGGAAAGAAGCAGGACTTGGTTTTGCTGAATTGTATGCCCAAGACCTTAGCGTAATTATCTAGGACTTCCAGCATTGTTGGCACATTGAGAATGGGATTATTGACATATATCAGCACGTCGTCAGCGTATAATGAAATGATGTGGTTCACCCCACCGATCCGAATGCCTGCGTCAAAGAATTGCTGCCTAAAGTAAATCGCAATGGGCTCTAGACCCAATATATAAAGCATGGGTGAGAGTGGGCAACCCTGCCTATGTCCCACGATTCTGACACATATTTCCCAGATTTTAGCCGTGCACTCGGTCTGTTGTAAAGGATTTTTTTTTTTAAACTTCAATTTTTATTCAGGTTTACAAAACAGTGTTTAAACATTCACCAAACCCCTCCCCCCCTTTCCCCACAACCCCAACTTGTATCCACCCCCCCGACCCCATGTCCAAACCAAGTCGGTTGTTCCGGGAGACTTTTATCTTGCTCTCCCTCTCTTCGGGTGTGATGCAGCTAGTGCCCATGGCTCCGACAGGCCTGAAGCCTCCTTGCCCCGGGTACCGGGCCTCCCTGTCTTTTTTGCACAGCTCTCAGTCTGGTTTGCCCCGTTGGGACCGAGCTCCCCGCCCAGGATTCAATGGACCTCCCATCCCCAGGATTGTTGTACTCCGTACCAGTTGGTGAGGAATGAGCCTATGTCATTGTTCACCCGCCCGCAGCATTGTCTCCCACATCCTTGGGTATCGGTGTACTTCCATTTCCTCCCGGGGGGAGGCCCAGTAGCATCGTCAGGGGGTTTAGAGGTAAGTGTACCTCTTTCACTTCCGCCATCCAGTCCCTCACTGACCTCCAGTACACTTGAGCCTTTGCACAGTGCCACCACATTTGGCTGCTGGAGCCTGCTTGACCACATTCCCTCGGGCACAACGTGGACACCGCCGGGAACATCTTAGATAATTTCACTGGGTCCCTATGCCACCCCTGCAGTACCTTAAAGTTGTGTTCCATATCGGCGGTAAATAGATTTCCATGGAAGGCTATTTTGAATATTCTGGACCAAGAGTCCTCTGAAATCTCCTCTCCCGCCAGGTCATTCCAGAACATGCGAAAGGATTTTACACATGGAAGATACCACCCCCTTCCTCGAGGTCGCCGTATCTATGAACTTCTCAAAGGGGGTTAGCTGTCTACTCAGATTGGGGCCCCATGACTGATCACATAGAATGCCCTTTAGGCGGAGGTATTCAAAGATGGTTAGGGATCCCTGGCCGAGCGTGTCCCTTAGTTCCTCATAAGGCAGGAATTCACCCTCCCTGAACATCTGCCCTGCCCACTCCAATCCCTTGTCCAACCAGGTTTGGGATGACCTAAACCCCTTATTACCCAGGTTGAGGGGGTGGCCCCAGAGGGAGGTCATCGGGGACGGCCATGTAGTGAGGAACGCTGTCTGAGGCCCTTCCTTCCAAATGTCCCAGAGAACCCCCAAGGTCGGGTGGGTTTTCAAATGAATCGGGACTGTTCTTCGTAGAGCCCACACAAGGTCGTGGACCTTCAGGGGATGAGTGTCCATATCCTCCAGGTATGACCAGTACGTCCCCATTCCTTCCTTCATGTGTTCCAATAGCACTCGGAGCTGGGTGGCGCGGAAGTACAAATGGAAGTCCGGCAACCCAAACCCTCCCTCCTCCCTTGGCAACGTCAGTGTGGTCTTCCTGGTTCTCTGGGTTTTCCCCTGCCATATAAAGTCCTGGATAGCATTCCGGAGAGCCCTGAAAGCCTGCTCTGGGACATTGGTCGGAAGGGCTGTAAAAAGGTATAGGAGCCGTGGCAGTATGTTCATTTTAACCGCCGTCATCCTGCCATACCAGGAGAGGATCATCCCGCCCCACCTCCTCAGATCTGATGTGATCCCTGATATTATGGGGTGGTAGTTCGCAGTAGCCAGTTGAGTTAGGTCCCGTGTGAGGAGAACCCCCAGATATCATATTTCGGCCTTCCCCATTTCGATCCCGTGAAGCCTGTCTAAGGGGTTTAGCACCGGGTCCCGGAGTCTCGTAGAGAGCAGGACCGATTTCGAGGCGTTGACTTTCAGGACCGAGAAGCGTCCAAACTCGGTCACCAGGTTCAACAGATGGGGGAGTGAGGAGCTAGGGTCTACCAGGTAAACCAGGATGTCATATGCAAATAGGGAGAGTTTAAATTCCACCTCCCCCTGCTGATACCCTTAATTCCTGGATCTGATCTGATCGCTATGGCCAGAGCTTCTATCGTGAGGACGTATATCAGGGGGGAGAGGGGAAACCCCTGTCTTGTCCCTCGAGAGAGGGGGAAGGCATCAGTCAACTCCCCATTCACTTGGACCCTTGCCGTGGGAGCTCTGTAAAGTGCCGTTACCCAGCTCATGATGTGGGTCCCGAAACCCATCTTCCTCAGGAGGAGATCCATGTACCGCCATTCAACCCTGTCGAACGCTTTCTCCGAATCTAAGGAGAGGACACTTGCGTTGAGCTCCGACCGTTGCGCGAAGTGGAATAGGTCTATGGTCTTACGTATGTTTTCCGACCCCTGCCTTCCCCTGATGAAGCCCACATGATCCCCATGGACTAACTTTGGCAAGATACCCTCTATGCGCCTCCCCACCACCTTGGCCAGAATCTTAACGTCAATGTTTAGCAGTGATATGGGGCAGTAAGATGCACACTCTGCATGGTCCCTCCCCTCCTTGGGTAACACCGCGATGATAGCCCCCATCATGGAATCGGGGAGAGTTTCCCCCTCTAGCACGGAGTTGATGACTCTCACTAGGTAGGGGATTAAAGCAGATCGGAATCTTTTGTAAAAATAAACAGAAAACCCGTCATCCCCGGGGGTGGTTCCCACTTTCATCCCGCTTATCACCTTGTCTACCTCTTCCTCGGTCACTGGCCCTCCCAGATCCTCAGACACCTCCCTAGACAAGGCAGGGAGTTGGATTGATTTCAAGAAATCTTCTATCGGAGCGGATCCCCCATCATATTCGGATGAGTACAGGGTCTCATAATATCGGCGAAAGGCTTCTCCAATGTGGCAAGACTCGCAACCCAGAGTTCCCTGGGCGTCCCTCACTTCCTTCACCATTTTGCTCCTCTGGACCTCCCTCAGCTTCCAGGCCAGGATCCTGTCCGCTTTGTCCCCTTTCTCACAGTACTTTTGCTTGACCATTACTTCTCTCCGTTTTGTGGAGTAGTAAGTCCTTCAGCTGGAGCCTGTAATCCTCCAGGGCGGCCACACGGTAGCGTTCCGGCTCTCGATCCGGGGAGCCCCCCGGCTGGAGTCGGGCAATTTTTTCCCGGAGGGTCTTCTCCTGAGCCTCTCTCACCCTTTTGCCGATGCACCCTTTTGGATAAGAACACCCCGTAGAGTCGCCTTAAAGGCGTCCCAGAGCGTGTGTGTGCCCACTTCCCCATTGTCGTTTAGTTCAGAAAATTCTGTTATGGCGTCTGCAATCTCTTGGGCGTGGACCTCGTCCTTTAGTAGGGCGTCATTGCATTTCCAACAGCATCTGCGTTCTTTCCGCCATCCCCCCAATATTGTAACCCCCACCATATCATGGTCCGACCAGGGTACGGGATCGACCCTGTAGCCTGCCACATACGGGCGAAGGGTTGCGTCCACCAGAATATAGTCTATCCTTGAAAACGAGGCATGGATGGCCGAGTAGTATGAAAAAGAGGGGATTCCTGTTCTGGGGGTCGGAAATTGAGTCTACCAGGCCCAGCTCTTCGTTCACCCTCCGGAAGGTGCGCGCCGTGGACTCATCTGCGGGTCTGGGGTTCTGGGGGCCCACCCGCTTCCTATCCAAAGATGGGTCCAGCACCATATTGAAATCTTCCCCCTACTACCAACATGCCCCGTACAAATAGCTTGAGCTTCTCCTTTACTCCATCGCAGAATTGGGCCTGGCCATCATTTGGACCGTACACCACAGCCAGGGTCAGGGGGGGATCCTTGTAAGGTGCCCCTCACCAATAGAAAACGGCCCTCAGGGTCCTGTAGGGTGGCTTCGCTAGTGAAGCGGACGTCCCTGGCAACCAGGATGGCCACCCCTCTTTTCTTCCCCTTGTGGGATGCATGGAAAACCTCCCCTATGCCCCCCCTCTCATTTTGGGTTCCTTCCCCCGCGCCCAGTGTGTTTCTTGCAAAAACAACAGGTCCAGTTTAGCCCTCCTGAATTCTCGGCAAACCAGGGACCTCTTGGTGGGGGTGTTCAAGCCCCGCACATTCAGGGTGCCCACTCCCAGGGCCGGTTGGCAGTCAGCCATAATCTAAGTCGCCAGATCTGTTGGGCACCTGCCTAGCATCACTATACCCTTTTCGCTCCCTTAGTCTCATTGATAGGACATTATTTGAACCTTTCCCCAACTCGTCCCCGAACCCCTCCGCCAACCAGAAACCCCCAACTAACTTTGTCACCCCCTCCCCGGCGTCCAGCCAATTAGTTCCGCCATACCTGCCATTAGGCAGGACCACCAGACTGCCCTTCCCTACCGGGCACTCGCATCCAAGCTCTTTGTTATGAGCCCCCCCCTCTGTTACTTCCCCACTGTCGCCCCCATCTTACTTGCTGTCCTGGGGGAATCTTTGTTCATCCGGACCATCATTGCGTCGGGTCCCGTCCCTCAAGCGGACGGGTCGCCCCGATCCTCAGTCCTCTGAGTCATTGCGCACCCCCTCCCTCCCGGACGGTGGGGTGTTTAGCTTCCTGTATTTTCTCGAGCCCGTTTTCCTCCTCCTGGACCCAGGGCGGTCCGAGGTCCCCTCCCTGATCGCTGCCGGGCCCACCGGGCCTCTTCTGGGGTTAGACTCTGTCACGTAATCCTGAATGGCCCCTTTTATATCCTCTTCTGTGATTAACGATGTCCGTTGGCCCATGTATTCAAAAGTCAGGGAGAATGGGTACCCCCATCTGTAGCGCACCCCTTTGTCCTTCAACAGTTGCATGAGGGGGCGGCACATTCTCCGCTTTGCCAAGGTGTAGGCGGATAGGTCTTGAAATATTGAGATCCCTGCGTTGTTGTAGGAGATCACCCCCGCTTTCCTTACCTCCTCCAGGACCTTTGCCTTGTCCGTATAATAGTGAAATCCCGCAAGGATCGAGCGGGGGCCCCCTGCCCTACCGCCTGCTCTGTGCACACAATCAAATGTCAGCTCCGTGGTCATCTCCTCAGCGAATAGGAGGGTGATTATGTCTCGCGCCACACGGGTTAAATCTCTCTCCGTTTCCCCCTCCACTTCGTGAACCCCAAAAAATCTGAGATTGTTCCTCCTTTCTCTATTTTCGGAGTCGTCCATTTGCCTGGCTCTTTCCTTGTCTCTCTTTTCCAGGGCCGCCAGCCGCATCTCCATTTGCACCTCCTGCGTAGCTGAGGACGACTGATTGTCTCCACTTGCAAGAGCCTGTCCTCCACCTTGTCCACCCTGTTGTCCATTTTTTCCAGTTTCTGCGCAATGTCTGATCGCATATCCCGGATCTCCTGGAGTATGGATGCAAATCCTCTCCATAGCTGCTGCGGAGTGCGTCGGGGCTTCCGAATGGGCCATGCTCCCGTGGTTTGTGGGGTTCTCGTTTTTGTCACCAGCCCCCTCGTAGCGAAAGGTTTGCAGGGTCTCCCGCCAGTTCATACGGGCATTACCCGTTCCTGCTTCGCTGTTCCCCACCGGCTCGGGGACGAGGGGATTGCCCCCCGGGGCCTAGTGGATGGGTTCGCACGGCGGGAGGAGACCTTTAGGCGGGCACACGCCCCACCAGAACTGTGTGGGGGCCTCACACCTGGGTCCTGTAAAGTCCTGGGGGACTGCAGGCGGGCACACGCCCTGCGGCCTAACGCAGGGGCCTCCACCTACCAGGAGTGAGTGCCAGATAATTTCTTGGGTGGAGGGGTCCTCGACCTCTATCGCCGTCGTCTGTCTCTTCCTCGGGCACGGGCTTGTGGGCCTTTCCCAGGAGGGGGCCACCCTCTCTTCCCTGGGCGTCGCCTCGTCTCCGGCCCCAGGCTCGTCCCGCCGCCATCAGCTCTCTTCACCAGGAGGGGTGGGGGTCTGTGGAACACACACCCAGGCTCTACCGCTGTGGGAGCCCCGTCCGTGGTGCTTCTGTTCGTCCGCGTCCTCTTCCTGCTTCAGGACCGATGTCCCAGGTCTCCGTGTCTTCCCGCGGTGATGGGCGGAGGGCTCTCCGCGTGGGCCCAGCACTCCGATGGGAATCCCCTGCCTTGCCAGGCAACTCCCACGCTGCGGGTCCGCGGTCGAGGGATCACCCCTCCAGGCCCTCTCTTCGCTCTGTTGCTTTGGGCCGTGAGGTCCGTTCCCCAGCTTCCCGATGCCCCTAGAGTCCGCTTTTTCGCTCAAAAGGGGTGCGGGGGGTCCAGCAGCCGATCCAGCACTGTGTTGCCGCCGGGAGAGTCCGGGGGAGGCTCAATCCCTTTCAATGGCCCGAGTACGGCGGGAGAGCAACGCTCAGGCTGCCATCACCTGCGCGCCCCCTGGTGGCCTCCTTGTAAAGGATTTTAATCCATCTAATGAACCCTTGGCCAAAACCTAATCCCTCCAAAACCGCCACCAGCCACTCCCAATATATAGAATCAAATGCCTTAATGGCATCTAAGGACAATAGTGCATTGCATTCCTTACTTGTGTCGGTTTGGGCTATTATGTGCTGGAGCCTATGCAGATTCATGGTCGTGTTACGACCAGGTACGAAGCCGTTTTGGTCCTCATATACTATGTCACTGATTACTCTAGATAGCCTCTCGGCTAGGATTGTCGTGAGTTTTTTAAAGTCATAGTTAAGCATAGCAAGCGGGCGGTAAGAATCGCACCTATCTGCGGGTTTGGTAGGTTTGAGTATTGGGACCACCAAAGTTTCCCTCATGCGATCAGGCAGGGTCCCACATTCATAGGATTCCAAGAAGACTTCAAGTAATAGCGGTGTCAAGGAGGGTTCATATGTCTTGTAAAATTCCGGAGGCAGCCCATCACTGCCCAGAGTCTTACATGTCGCCAGGGATCTAATTGCTTTCGTAATGTTGTCAGGTGAGATGTCCATGTCTAAGGCTTCGGATTGTGCTGAAGTTAATTTGGGTAGGCCTATCTCGTCAAGAGTGTCCAGTATTTGGTCCTGGGAGACTTGGCTTGTATGGGAATATAATCGCGCGTAAAAACTCTTTAAAGTGTCATTGACGCCCTGTTGGGTGTTATGAGTTTCATCAAGCTCATCTCTCAATACAGTGGTGCTCTTTTCTGCAGAGCCAAGCTAATAATCGGCCAGGGTTGTCTGCCTCTGCGTGTGTCCTGTTATTTCTGGTGACAAAGTCGAATTTAGATAGTCTGCTCCATGCGTCAGTGCAGTTCTCTCTAAGAATTCTAATATCTTCTTCCCTCTTTGGGGTGTCTATAGGGGCTGCTTTCCTGTTCTTCCCTGTCTAATTTGCTGCGCAGAATTTTCCTGATGCCACCCGCCTTAGCAATGATTTCTCCCCGCACCTCTACCTTCAGGGCGTCCCATAGTGTGCTGACGTGTTCTACACTCCCAGTGTTTTCAGTTATGAAATTGTCTATGGACTCATGCAGCTCTTCTTTAAATGCCAGGTCTTTCAGGGCTTCCACAGGCATCCTCCACATGGGGATGGGGGGCCTTGGGCCAATATGATTCCATTCCATTAATAGTGGAGAATGGTCCGAAATGGTTCTTCCCAGGGATTGCACATTCCCTATCTGAGGTAAGTGCTCCCTACCCACAAAAAAATAATCTAGCCGAGTGTGGAGGGCATATGGAGATGAGAAATACGAATAACCTCTTTCCGCTGGGTGCAGTTCCCGCCAGACATCCGCCAGGTCCAGTCCATCGGTCATAGCTTTCAGGGCCATGGTGGCCATTGAGGGGCCCTTTGTTGAGGGACAGAACCTGTCTAGTATCTGGTTGTGGACACAGTTAAAGTCTCCTCCCCATATAAAGAAGCCATTTCTATACTTTAGCATTTTGGAACTCAGCTCTTTCAAATGCGCTGGGATATTATTATTGGGGAAGTACGAGTTCACAATGCACATTTCCTTTTGTTCAAATGTCCCCCATAGTACCACGTATCTGCCTTCAGGGTCCTTGTCTATCTCAGTGAGTTGGAACGGTACGTGGGGGTTGATCCAGGTGTAGACCCCTCTTGCGAATCTGGAATAGGGGGCCCCAAAGCCCTGTCCCACCCAGTGTTCACTAAGTTTCGCCTCTAACTCAACAGTGCAGTGTCTCCTGTAGTAGAGCTATGTCCACTTTTTTCCTCTGCAGATAGGACTTAATTCTATTCCTGCGGAGATAGGTGCCTAGGCCCCGCACATTCCATCTCATTATCTTAATTTGTATAGCCATGTTGGATTCTTAGGGGGTCTAGATCAATCCACCTCTCGCAAGGGCAAGGGCAAGTTAATGTGGCCAAGTCCCCACAACGTCCCTTTAGTCGTAGCTTTAAGCCCAATAAGTTCTGTGTTTCTGCCCGCCCATCCCTTGTCTTAAGTTTAACATTCAGAGACTTACCAACATTCTCACCCTTCAACTCGAAGGATGCGTTAACCAAAGAAAACAACAAGTAACTGCCCCCAGCAATTGTTTCAAACTCACAATGCTCAGGGGCTCCCGAGCCTCTGGGGCCTCTCCAGGCCTTTCGGTACGGGTAGTGTGTAGGCATTTGGCCTGCACTGTTTTAGGTGGGGTGGGTCGTTGGCGGTCTCGCACTTGGGCCTTCGTGCTCCTGCCCAATCAAGACATATGCTTGTTGCAGCGTTAAATAGGGCTTCGTGGACCTCATCTCGATTGCATAGTACTGTGGTCTCTTTCATGTGTAGTTTCAGTTGTTCCTCAATCGCTTATTCCCTTTCTCTAGTTCTTCAGTGTCGTCGGCTAGGTTATTATGTTCAAGCCACATATTTGCAGCAGCTGGAGTTTCAAGGAAGATTGCCTTCCCTTTGTATAGTATCTTAAGTCTCGCTGGATACAACAACATGTACTTCAGGTTGAGTTTCCGTAGTCTGGCCTTTATAGGTATGAAGGAGTTCCGCGCATGTTGAACCGTGGGGGTGTAATCAGCGTATATGACTATTGTGGAATCGTTCTTCTTGATCACTCCACCTTCTCTTGAGAACCGCAATATCACCTCTCTGTCACGGAAGTTTAGAATTTTTGCTATTATCGGGCGTGGGTACGAGCCCGGCGGCGGTCTTTTCTGGAGGGATCTGTGGGCAAGTTCCACAGAGAACCCCTGGGTAAGTTTACCTGCTCCGATTTCTTGAAGCAGCAGCGTTTCAATGAACTCGGTGAGGTTCAGGCTTCCATGTCCTCCGGGACCCCAAGGATACGAACATTGTTGCGGCGGGTGCGTCCTTCTGCATCCTCAGAGCGGGATTCCAGCCTCGCCACTGTCAATTCCAGTTCTTGGACTTTCGCCTTTAGCTCACGCGTGTCTTCGCCGGTTTCACGTAGGGATGTTTCAGTTCTGGTCGCCCTTTCCATCAGGTTGCGGGCATCTTGCCTCATTAGTTGAATATCTGACCTAATTTCTCCAATCTTGTCTTCCATAGATGTGCGTAAGGCCGCAATAGCCTGCAAAATTTGAGTGTCTCAGGGGTCCATCGCCGGGGTTGGTGGGTCCGCCGCAGGGGTGGCTTCCTGTAGTGGTTGCTGCCTCGGAATAGCTGTCGTGAAAGTGTCCATCGTAGCAGTTTTTGACCTGTTCTTTGGGGGCGACATGGCCCAGTTGGGGAGTTCCAGATTTATGAAGCGGGCTATAAGCCTTAGCCCTGCAATCTAAATCCAAGTCCAAAGGTCTGCTGTGGGAGGCCCTTAATCAGGTGTTACGTGGTTAGAACCAGCCGCCAGTGCCCATCTAGGTTGTATCTCAGCAAGCTCTACAATCCGTCTGTGGTCTCCAGCTCTCGGGTGTAATGTTCCTATGTGCCACAATCTGATTCAGGCAGGCGGGGCGGAAGTTCGAGCTCTAGGCATACATGAGCATGTCCAATTCACCCCAGCCGTTACTCACTTCTGGTGTCCGGCAGGTGGTGTTTTCCGCCCTGGTGCGAACCGCAGTGGCCGGCGCTAAGAGGCGTCGTTCAGCTGAAGCAGGAGCAGTCACCCGCTGTGTATCACAGTGCTGCCAATGTCTAAGTGGCTCGGGGTGGTGTGAGGCCATGGGCCGAGACAGACTACCCTGGTCTCAGCCGCCAAGCTCAGAGGTTCGCGTGATGCTTCCCACTGCTCACCAAGTCCCAGATATGAGATTGCATCCCTTGAGTCTTACGTGTTGCAAGCGCTTGCAGTGCAACAGTGCCTTTTTCTGGCTGAAGTGACCCAGCTATATTTTGCAAGGAATAATCATGTTGTGCCAAATTGTTCCCCCCTTCAGGTTTCCTTCTATCCTCGCCTGACGGATGTATGGCTCCTGCTACAAGGCATACATTGTCCGCGTTCTTGGTTTCCCAACCATCTGACACAGCTCCACTTTTCCTGTCATCTGATCGTCTCCTCATCAGGTACCGGCTCACCCCACCGCAGTGCCGGAGGGGTAAAAATAGAGAGCGGACCACCTCGTCTCCGTTCTAATGCTGTGTCAGGACTCCCGGCTTCTTCCTATGCTGTCTGCCGCCGGGGGCCACCCTTCCCGATCAGATTGGTGTGCTAGCACCGGGGGCTTCAACACAGCCGTGCGCCTCGCACGTAGAGGCGAAAATCTCAAATCACTACGGCTGTTCACAGAGGGCTCCGGTCCGTGGGCCCATCCTGCAAGCCCGCCAGCGCTCGACCCAGTCCTACTATCACAGCACTTCGTCAGCCACCGCGTTGGAAGCCGCCATCTTGGATGCCGCAGGGGAGCTTTTTCGAGCGCTCCGTTTAGAGCTTTGCCGGCCCAAATTTCCTCCGACACTGCAGTCGAGTAGAGCAAAGAGGTTCTGCTGTGTGCTCTTCGATTTATGCAGCTGCTCTTTCAGTTCTGACGCCGTTATGTCGGCTGCTTAAGGATCATGGGCAGGAGCACGGCGGGTTGCCGATTTCACTCAATGCGTGCAGACCACGCCCCCACCAACAGGAAAATTATGCTACAAATCCTGAAGTTCTACAACAACACTCCAGATTAATTGGGACTCTCTAGGGCATATTATTAGAAATATTGGAAATGCACACATGATAATCAACCATAGCCACCGAGGGTAGGAAACCTTTTCAAACCAAAGCCAAAGGCTTTCAAGAATTAAGTACCGATTTTAGCAACAGTTGCCTTACATTTCAGGGATTAATATTTCCAATGTCACCAAAATCTGCTACAATGTTTAAATACATTGACCATCACAGGTAAGGGGGATTACAAGTTTGCCGCCATTGAGTAAGTGTGTGTTGCCCGTGCTCTGGCGAGGCCAACGAGAAGCAGGCCTGCGGCCCCAATAGTAAGCAGAGATAAAGCCCTGCCGCAAGCTCTGAAATAGCTTGGTAGGCGATGTAAAGAAGGATCACCATTGATCGCCCCCCTTGACGCTGACGAGAGTTAGAATAAGATCCAGCTGGCATGCGTGGGGCGTGAAGCTGGTGAGAGAAGCTCCGGAGGGATAAACTTGTGAATCGAACATCATGGGACAAGACGGGACCCTTATCGTGGCAGGAACGGCTGGAGGAGCGGTGAGAGGAGGAGCAGAGGACACAGACTGCTGTCCTGACAGGAGTGGGAGGCAGAGGGGGATGGCAAGCACACTGATGAGCCACTAGGAGTTCACTTAACTCTTGGGTTTGTGGAGCGATTTCGCTTGTGCACATGGGAAGGCTAAGGAGGTCGAGGCCACGGTTGGAGTCCAGAGAAAGTGAGCGTTAAATGGGAATATGGACCAGCGTTTGGGCCATCCTTTGAACATTTATCATCAAGAGAACAATAAAAGGCTGAAAGGAGGGGAGAAGGGAGATAGCAACTTAAGCAAAAAAGAGGGAGAAGTTGCCAAGAACTTGATTGGTTTCCGTGCAACGGGGTACAGGACTAGCAATAGAATAGGTGCTGTCACTTAAAAGTAAATCCCTAACTCAGCTGTAAGAGCGCACATCCAGATGCCCGGGATGAAAGGGGAAAAACGACCCCATCGAAATCCAAAACACCCACCAACATGCAGGGTGGCCAGTTGGAATGCTGTTGGCGGCCCTCGCACCGGAGAAACTTCCATGTGGAATGAAGCTGCACTGCGGAGAAAAGGAATCTGTGCTGATAAAAATGGCTCTGAATAAGGAAGATCTCCAGGAATGCCTTAAGGGCATGGAAGAGAGGATGGTGAATACCTTCCAGGTTCAGCTGGAAAGGATGAAGGAAGCTTTTTGACAGAAATGAGGTTAACGAAATTGGCGCCAGGGTTGATATCACGGAGCGTGGTCTAACGGAGATAACAAAAGAAGTTAGTCAGAATAGTGAGCTCCTGGAACATTTAGCATGGGCCACCCACAATTTGGAAGTACAGACAGAAGATTTGAAAAACTGATCCCAGAGATCAAACATATGGATGAAAGGCCTTACGGAGGATATAAGGGATGTGGATTTGAAGACTATGATTCAGTAGTGTTTTGGGAGCCTTCTCACGGAAACGGCACCTGAGGATTGATCCGGGTACATATCAGGCCCAGGTACAAGGCCAAGGGACATGCTGGTGGCCCTCTCATCATACGCAATGAAAGAGCACATTCTCTGAGCGGCTAGATCACAGCCTACTGTAACAGTTAATGGAACCCAAATACATCTCTTCCAAGACCTGGCATTATCAGCACTGCAAAAAAGGAGAGCCATGATTCCGGTGTCCAAGAAATGAATTGCTAAGCAAATCCTCTATAAATGGGCATTTCCGTTTGGACTGCTATTCACTTGGAAGGCAGACAGCAGAGGACCACGACGTGCAAGGGGTTATCCTTAATTAACCTAACTGGGGAAGGGCGGACTTGTGGGCAACCACAAGATTCGACCCCTTCAAATAGTAATCGTCTGTGAGACTAATCAGAGGCTCGTGGCAGATGAGGCAACAAGGTTACAAAACTAAGAGGACCCTCAGGCAAAACAGGCGGAGCAGGGCAGACAGGGGAGATTTGAGTGCAGATCATTTTGTCCTCACATATGACCTATCTAACCAGCTGCAATTACAAGAAAGAAAAGTCAGCGAAGGGGGAGCTGTTTCAGTGTGAGTGGCAGGATTGCAGGCCTGCCAGGAGGTAGGGTTGACGGGGCGGCATCAAGGAATCACTTGGTGGGTTGGGGAGGTGTAAAGATCCCGGGGTTGTGTCAGCATCAGAGTCCCATGATGGTATCTGGGGGTTTTCGTAGGATCTTTGGTTCTGACCGGGAGAGAGGGGTGTGGGGATGGGTGAAGAGAGAAGGCGCGGAAGGGGGTGGAGGGGGTTTGTGGGTAGGAAACGGGTCCAGTTTGTTGGGAGCAGGGAGGGTTGGGGTCAGGGAAAGAGGTGTTTGGGAGAGGGGAGGGGGAAATGACTATGCTGGTATTCAGGAGTTAGGAGTGATTCACCATCTAGAATTGACGATAAGTAATGGCAGTGTATATGTGACAAATGATGTCATTAATAATTTATTCACACAATGTCGCGGGAATTAATTACCCTGTTAAACGTAGAAAAGTGGAGGCGCAATTTAGACGTTTCCAGGCCAACATAACTATGTTGCATGAGACCCACATAAAGTAGACAGATAGATCAATTCTTTCTCTCTGTTGATAGGCTTAAAGGACGCTCTTCAAGCTAAAGTTCAGCAAACAGTGTTGGATTAACAGGGTAGATATCTTTCCCTACTTATCCTTTTGGAACACACAAGGGTGACCCTGGGAACGATTTACGCACCCAATACGGGTCAAGAGGCATTTCTGAGGGCGACTTTGGTGAAGCTGGAAAGATTTACATTGGGGGAGATAGTGCTGACTGGAGATTTTCCCTTTGCATGGGACCCAAACCTAGATAGGAGTATGAGCAATCGTCACACCAGTGTTACCCCATATAAGCTTCTGAAGGAGAATTTTAAACACCTAGCTCTCAAGTATGTATGGCGTTCTAAGAGGGGTAAAGAGAGAGAGTTTACATGTTTCTCCCGCATCTTCCAAACATTCTCAAGGATAGATTATATGTGGATGATGGCCACCTTGCTGGGGGAGCTGGAGAAAGTGAATTTAGGGGCAATATCGACTTCAAACCATGCCCCCTGTATGATGTAAGTGAAGGGCTGTGGATTTCCTAGGGGGTTTGGGGATGGACATGTCCCTGGGAAGTATTGTTCGACTGTTGGTGGAAATGGTGGGTTGCAAAAAAGATTATTATTTTTTAAATAATGAAAGTGAGAAAATGACTGAAGAAGGCCTGTGGGAGCCATTCAAAGCGGTTGTTAGGGGGAGATTATAGCGATCCAAACACAAAAAAGGAAAATAAGGGTAGCACTGGAAACTGAACTAGAAGCCCAATTGAGGGAGGCCCAGTGAGATCTAGTGGAGGTAAAGAATAAAGAGTTGCATAAAAGAAAAATGAGAGGTCAGAGCCTAACTGGAATTGTTGCAAACGCAAAACGCAGAGATGTCACTGCTGAATATAAGGCAGTGATACTATGTAAGTGCTAACAAAGCGGATAGGCTGTTGGCTAGGCAGACTAGAATCGCGAATGCGAAACGTGTAAATGGGGCTGTCAAGCAACAAGATGGCCAATAACGACAGTTTCGGAATCAATAGGGAAGTCATTTGAAGAATTTTATAAGACTCTTTATAGGTCAGATGGACCAGAACGACAGGCAGTTGATCAATATTTTAGTGGTCTTTTATTGGAGACAATATGGGTCGGTAGAGTTATCGCTTAGAGGAAGAAATCGCAGTGGAAGAAGTAAAGGCAATAATAAATAAATTACCAAAAAATAAAGCTCCGAGACCAGATGGTTTTTTAGCGAGCTTCTGTCAGAAATACCGAAGGCAGCTGAGTCCCAAATTTGCGCACCTCTTCAACTCTATGGCGAGGAATGGGAAAGTGACCCACAGTATGGGCGAGGCAAAAATGGTCGTTTTTGAAAAACCCAATAAAGACCAAACAGCCTGTGGATCGTTTCGGCCTATTGCTCTCCTGAACTTGGATGTAATAATCTATACTGGAATTTTGGTGGCCAGAGTCACCTCCCTTCTTCCAGACATTATTGGCCCTGATCAGTCTGGCTTTATAAAAGGGAGACAAACATAGGATAACACTAGGAAGCTAGCACACCTAGTAGAGAAAGCCACCATTCGACAGGTCCCTGCTATGCTTGTTTCGCTCGACGCGGAAAAACCTTTTGACCATGTTGAGTCGCGTTGTTTATTTAGTTCTACGGAGCATAAGGGTTTTGGTCCGAGGTTTATCCAAATTGTTCAGGCCAACTATGCGCATGGCTCGATTCGGTCTATTATAAACTCACTCATCAGATAAGATTCAGATTATGAGAGGGACGCGATAGTGGTGTCTGTTATCCCCGCTTCTTTATGCTATTTACCTAGAGACCTTGTTAGCTACAATTAGACAGAATCAGTGGATAAGGGGTGTACGGTTCGGGGCAGAAGAGCATAAAATAACGGCATTTGCCGACGACATTATGATGACCTTTATCATCCCAGAGATCTCTATCCCAGTATTAAGTATAGAACTATCAAAGATGGAAAAGGTAGCAGGGTTGAGGATAAATATGTACAAATCAGGGCTATCGGGCATAGGGCTGACGGAGGCTCAGAGGGAGGATCTGTTGTTGGTTTCACCTTTTAAGATGGCGGAGAAGACAATTGGGTATCTCGGGTACAAATAACTAATTTGATTTCGAATTTATATGACGCAAATTACCCAACATTAATAAACAAGATAAAAGTGGACTTCAATAAATAGACCCCCTCGTATATCATGGTTGGGTAGCATAGCTATAGTAAAAATGGTCACGCTACTCAGACTTCTGTACTATTTCCAGGCACTTCCGGTATGGATACTATGTTCATTTTTCAAGAATATAAATAGGATAATATCCTGTTTTGTTTGGCAGCATAAACGCATGAGGGTAGCCTTGGAAACACTGATGGAATCTAGACGGGGGTGAGGGGGACTTCCTACCATCTCCCAAATAACATAAGGCTACATACTACTGGTGATAAGGGAGTGGCTGTTTGGTGACCTGACTAAACCTTAGGCAAAGATGGATAGGGCAGTAGCAAGGACACCTTTGGAGGGATTGCTGTGGTTAAATAAACACGACAGACCCCAGAGTGCCAATATGAACAGAGTACCTTTGGTGGCGTGTGATACATGCAACCGTCTATTGAGGCAAAGACACCTCTCTGAGTGTCCGTGTCCATTCACCCCGCTATTTAGAAACCCACAGTTCACACCAGGGATGGCATAGTGCTCTTTTAAGAAATGGAGGGAAAAGGAATGTAAGAAAGTGGGAGATATATCAGTCAGGAAGGTAAGATATCAGAAGGGGAGGTAAGAACATTTGAAGATTGTAAAAAGTATATAGGCTTGACAGAAAGATGGAATAGAAAACAATCAACTACGTCACTGGCTGAAACAACCTGATATTAAAATAACATCCCAGAGGCCCATGACACCCTTTGAACAATTCATCACAATGCATAAGGGGTATAAAGAATTGATATCCAATCTTATATTTGCAACCAGATCGTATGGGAAGGAAATCCCGGAATCATATTGGGCAAATATGCCAAAGCTGACTAGATCTATACAGACCAGGGAAGCATGGTATAAAATAATGGTGAATTGGCACCACACACCATAAAAACTACACAATATGTTTTCCACCAAAACAAAACACAAGAATGTTGGATGGGTTGTTTAGGAAGGGGATACTGGAGACTTATCTGGTGGGATTGTCTAATACTGAAAACTTTTTGGGATGAAATAATAAGACAGACAGACAGACATACAATTGATGGTGGATGGTTCTGTTATGTGCTTGCCCCGGAAATGGATGTGTGGGATGTTTGACCCAGAGAACCAGTTCCCTCTGAAAGCAAAACATAAAGCCTTTATGATATTGCTAATATCAGCTTGGCTAGTAATAGCGAAAGAAAATTGGAAACAGAAATCACCACCCACAAACATAGAATGGTTGCATAAATTGTGGGGAAGATTGCAAATGGAGTGGGTCACCTACAACATAGAGAATACAAGGGGCAGCCAGCCGATTCCGGACAGATTGGGGAATGATAATCGAGTATCTTAAAGATGATTACATGATACAGTGGTGCCCTTAGAACTTGGGACTATTGGACATAATGTAGAGGGCGGAACGTTTCTCAGTTGAGTGGGCATTGTCACGCAAGGGAAGAAGAATGCACCAGCAAGTCACAGGAGGGGTGGTGGTTGGATATGGGTTTGTTTTCTCTTTTTGTTTCTTTGTTTTGTGCTTCGTATGTAACATTTGGAAATGCCAATACATTTTTTTTTTAAAAAAGCAATCACAGGTAAGTACTGAGATTACAATTCTTAGGCCAGAGCTCGCAGAACCCCTTGTGGGTACAGTAAAAATGTCCAGATGCAGCCAAGTACCCCTTAATCAATTTAGGATAGTTCCACTACAGCTTGAAAGCTCCATAGGTCATAATGGGAGGAAAGTCGATGAGCCATTTGCTTTAATGGAGTTAAGTCAGTTATGCATCACAATTGCGCATTCCACAGAAACCAACCCCAGGGAAGGCCAGAAGAGACCTCAAAGAAGAGGTCCATAGATCGATGGATGAACTACATGGCCCAGAGGGAGATGCAGCAGAGATGGAGGACCCCTCCCGCCCCCATCACCTCCAAAGAATCTCGACCCAGACCAGAGGGACCACTGAGTGTGAGTATCTCAAATAATTGCCTCCTAGTTCCCAGAGGTAAGTACTCAGAGCAATGGGTTTGCTAAAAATGACTCCAGCTGCTCAAAACGACCTGGTAAGTACAGTGCTTCTTTCCTTGGGTGTAGATCCCAAGATACCTTACCCAGGGACTTGCACACTGAGGCAGCGGTGACCCAAACGAGCAAGGAAACTAGCTAAGGGTCTTCCTACAATGTAATCCTTCAACCCTGAAGTGAAAAACCCAACAAAGAAAGACTTAAGAACCCTCGAAGATTGCTTCTTTCTGCTCGGGGGACAAAAGATACCACAGCAGCAAATAATCCTAGTACAGGGATAACGGCTGAAGGCACCCCCTGACGTCCTAAGGGGAAGATTAGGTGGGGTGTTGAGACCTCAACCCACTTCTGAACGGCAGCAGCGACTCGCAGCCAAACAGAGGATTCTGGTGGTAAACGTCAGTGGCGTTCAACAGCCCAGACAATGGTTCCACTATTGATGGCTTGACGCAGCAGATGTGGGGAGACAGTAGGAGACACAAATAAAGGAAAAGGGTGGGCACCACTCGGGTAGTTATGGTTGTTACTGTTTGAATTCAAGTTTCATTGAAACTTAAAGGCATCATCCAGAGAACCTGACATACACTGAATCAGGAAAATTACATAGACCAAATAATGTCTAGTGAAACAGTCTCTAGACCTGGAGATGCCTGGGGATTAGTGAATACTTCTGCATATTAACTCATATGTTCAATTTGTTAAAACGTCCGTCAAGTGAAGCAAAAATACAAAGTTCATATAGTCCTTTAAATTGCAATCTTCTCTTTAATTTTCATTGTTTGCGTGCAGAGACCCCTGCCGATGCATTTTGGCATAGGCATCCATCTTCAGGGCGGGTTCTTAGTGTACTTCTTCTCATCAACCAGCTGCGCTTCTCTTATGTTGGCATTACGCCAGTGGGTAATGTGCTGTCGCCCTTCCTTCTGAGAAATGCTCTGAATGGGCTGGCGACCTGGAGTGGCAGACAGCAGAGGATTCTGGTGGTAAACGTTAGTTGTGGCGGTAAACAGCCCAGACAACGGTTCCAGTGTTCATGGCTTGACACAGCAGATGTGGGGGGGACAGCAGGAGACTTCAGGAATCCCGAACTGGACCTCCAGAGGCAAAAATAAAAAAAAAAACTGATATGTCCAAGCCACTGTACCCAACCATTATGGCTAAGTAAGGGTTTAAAACAGCAAAAAAGTGGGAATCAGCAGGATAATCTCCTTTAACAGGTTAGCAGACCTCCTTCCTCCAAGCAGAGGAATAGTTAACGAAGAGCGAGAAGCAGAGACACGGTACAGCCTAAATAACACTGCTAAAAGGAACTGGCCAAAGACCAGTCCACCAGTAATGACAGGGGGCTGGAGGCAAAGGGTCAGATACCCAGTTGCTCTAGTGGTCGTCAGTAGGACTGCTGCCTTAGCCACATCTGCAGAAAGTGGGGGAGTGCCTAGGGACCTATAGTGACCTAGAACCATTAGGACGAATTGGAGGCTGTCATTGTTGGCTCTCAAAGAGACCACATGGTCAGAACAACCACTTTAAGACTACCTTGTTATTACCCTGAACAAAATCAGCACTATTCTACAAAATGGCAGAGAGAAGGTTGTACAAAAAACACTGCAACCCCTATGGCTACTAAAAAGGTACATTGGGCTACCAATGCAGCAAAATGGCTTGCACCCTTGGTGAAGCCAAAACTAAGTATAGCTGCCACAAAATTGCCCCCGAAAACCTATGTTGAGTGTCACCTAGGGTCAAAATGGGGTGCATGAGAGGCACTGCAGGTGCTGGGACCCCCACTGGTGACCCAATACCATATACCTTAAGTAACGTAAAAAGGATCATAATGACAGGGGAACTTGAGGAGAAGCCCAGCTGACTACCACAAAGAAGTCAATGATCCAAAAAAATAAATGGGGTTGGGAGAGAGAGAGAGCAAACAGTTGTGGGGTCCTTAAAAGTGGCCCCTGAATCCCCCAAAATGGGAATTCTGTCTTAACCTCTGAGAAAACCTGACATTGCACAGTTGTACTTATTAGTGTAGCAAGAAGAGCTTTCATTAGAAATTCTGTGCATGAGAATTTATGGCTGACAGCATTCCCTTGGAGTAACTAGTGATTTCATTCTAGAATATTCTCTGAACATACTATTCAGTGGAGAACATTAGTTGCAATGAATTTCACATGCCGCTTAAAAATGGTGAAAAAAACGAGATAGTTGAATTGGGAAAAGGGCTTACTCAGTCAACGGGTGCTGCAAGGGGTGTGCCCTCGCATTTTGAATGTGCAATGGATTTAAAGTTCTGTTAAAAAACATCAGCAGTTATGTTTTGCGGTATAAACACATGGAACCGGACCAGGGATGTGTGGTTTTACGTTAAAACAGTTGTGGAGTAATGGCGAATACATAAACCAGATCTAGTCGGGAGGCAATTGAACAGCAGAGAGGAAACGGCACTGGTATGACCTGGTTAAACATATTTAATATGGGACTGGCAGTATGGATTATTTTCATATATCGCAGATTAACATATGCAGAATATTTCTCTGTGTGTAGGAAATGGGGGAGCATGGAGAATGGGGGTAGGGAGAATTCCAGCTGCCAACTCTGGCCCGCATTCTAGAAGCAGAGGTGTACATTACCTAGCGAAGCGCCCTCACATGGTGAATGGTAGTCAAATAATCTGTGATACCATAAAGAATCTGGGGCAACAGTGGGGTAGGGGTGGGAAAAATAGATCCATGTGACACTGCCAAAGTCAAAGGCGGAGAGGATGTTACCAGCGGATTAGGTGAATGAATAAGAAAGGACCAAGGACAGATTCGGAGGAGACTATGACTGGTGGAGGGCGGCAGAGAATGTCTTAACATTCCACTAGGAGATAGAAAAGAAGTGAAAACATCACACCAGCTAGGTAGAAGGGAATCCTGGCAAGAGAAGTGCCCAGTGGGCCAACGTGAGAGAGTGCAGAGACGATATGAGTATTGGACAGTGTTGGGGCAGGAATTTGGGTGGCCAGGCTCGGTGATGAGCAGGGGCTTTTCACACTTGGTTGTACCAAACTGTCTCAAGGTAGCAAATGCTGAGCAGTAAGGCACTCTTAGGATATATAGGGCTGGCGTGCAAGTACAGTTAACACTTGGAGACAACAAATAGAGTCCCACACATATGCATAAAACCATACTATTAGGCCATAACACACTATGCAAGTAAAAGTAAAAAGTACTATACAACAAAACACACTGGAGTTTTAAGAGTTGAAGATGCAGGTAAGTACCTGAAAGGGGGATAGGAAGTCTTAAAAGTTCCCCTGCACAACGTCTGGCAACAGCCAACAGTTAATTTGAGATGTATTATAAAAACACCCTTGTGGAAAATAAGCTAAAGGGACAAAACTAGGGGTACACTCTGAATTCCATGAAACCAAGGGTTACTCAAGGGGCGATCCTATGCTATAACTCAACTGATCACAGCCAGGTAAGGGTAGCATAAGGGAGTGTCCTTTGCATCCATGAAATCCTTGTGGGTAGGTGTGCAAAAAGAGTGGCAAGTACACTCGCACCCCTTACTCCGATTTTCCATTTGACCATCCCTCGAGTACTCCAAATCACTGAGGTCACAGATGTAGTGGCTGAAGCTGATGTATGTATTGGACTGGTTTGGTGGCAGTTATCAGGCTTCAGGAGGGTTGTGGCAGAATTGTAGTAGGACAGGTCAGACACCACAGGACAGGAGCCACAATGGAGTCTAGAATGAAGAGGGACACCTAGGACACAGTAAACAAAGTGCAGCAGTGAAGAAACCCTGATCGGGGGTCAGCCAGCACTAGTCATAGCGGCATCAAAGAACAGGCTTCACACATGCCCCTCTTCATGCCGGAGTGCAGCAGCAGCAGACAAATGTTCTTGGGCCACAAGTCGAGGATATGCAGAGTCCAAATCTCCACCTTAGAACGGCAACCTTAGTAGCTCTGAGGCCTCAGCAGTGAATAGGCAGCCCACAGGACGGTATCAGGGCACTTTTGACATCCATTGGCAACATAATACTGCTGCAAGGTGCATGACTAGTTGACCCACTAGCCCCAGAGAGGAAGGCAACATTGAGGGTCTTCCTGGTCACATTAAAGGCAGCATGGCTCCAACAGTATATGGCTTGTCAATGCTAGTTGTCCATTCGGCATTCTCTTCTTCGGAATCTTGGCTCAAGTGGGCGACCCCCAGAATTACTGCAGGGTTCCTCTTATCCAAATTCCAGGCTGAGGGATTGTCCCAGCCCACCATTGATAAGGATCTGCACCATTCAAACAAGTAAGGTCTATCCATTCATGGGCAGCCTCTTACCCCACATCTGCACAGCCACAGGCATCCCTTGCAGGAAGTGTGGATTGTTACAAGACGGTCCCAAGCCCAGTTTCAACTAGTTTAGTCCCACAAAGTACTTAGCCCGTGAGTCCAGGCTGGACGCTGCGGAAGTGTGTGCCCTTATATGGGACTGTCTTGCATTAGAGGGCAGGTAAACAGCAGAAAGGTAAGCTGTGAAATTACAGTATTTAAACCAAGTGGGAAGCCATTTTGAGTATTTGATGCTCAAATCTTTTTACGTGTTACAAGTAGATGGTAGCAAACCTGAAAAAGTAGAGCATGGTTCAGTGCCACCAGCCTTTCCGAGGCACATCATAAAGAAATATGAAAGGTTGCCAGACAAAGAAAATAAGGGATGCAAAGTACCCCTGTAACACTCCAGTCAAAGTGATGTGTGTTATAAAATGGAAAAACACAGGAAAATATGAAAGAAAGTCTACCTCCACTGGTGGCCTTGCAGGCTCAGCAGCCCTCCCACCCCCAAAATACATAAGTTGTGCTGGTAAGTAAATCTAGAAAGGCTTCACTTGGCTCAAATGTCAGCCACAGTTCCCAGACAAATTATGTTTGGTGGTCCCATTGAAATCAGTGGTGGGAAGGTACAGAAAGAACATTTTCCTTCACAAACTGTATCCAAGTCAGCAGAGATATCAGAGGGGGGTGCAATCAAGGGTTGAGTGATGAGAGTAAGAGACATGTGTGGGTGCTTTTTTGTTTTTGTGGAGTGGTGGACGAGTTCATGTGTTTTCAGGTAGGTGGTAACATGGCTGAATACTGCACCATCTTGGAATTTAGAGCAGTGAGGTAGCTCAGAGACATCTGTGGTTAGCAGGGTTGTTGTGAAGATTTATTTTCTGAAGTCAGTGGCCACCTTTCAGCAGGCTTGGAAGACAACAGAGGACTTGGATAGTTTAATGAGATTGAAACAATAGTGCAGGTACGCGGTGTCCATTCCTGAATGGTCTGGGGTGCAAAGGGATTATCAGGAGCATAGGAATGCTTGGCAGACTGAGGATGGATGCCAGTAGGGATGGAGTGGTGGTGGTGGTAAAATCAATGAGAATGGAGGAGGTGAGATTAAGGGTGAAGGAGGTGAGAATAGTTGGTGTGATGGAGTTCCGTGTCTGATTATGGGGGCTTCTAGCAGGCCGACCAAGGTTGCCCAGGACTTTCCCAGGTCTGATGATGATTAGCTCGTTGGCATACGGAGAAGATTCCCTGGTCCAACCCTCACCCCCCCCCCCTTTATATTGGGTAGGTGACAGTCACAGGCAACACCATGACACTGCCCTTACTTAAGCAAATATGATTGAATAACATTGAGGTCCTGAAATATAGCAGCCTGATTGGCAGCCACTCTTTGCTGACTCAAAAATCATTTGTTTTCAAGAAACCTGTTCACTCGCTATCATCCACAAACAAGGATACATTAGCTATTATGTTCCAGCTGCGAATGGACTTAGTTAGAACAATTGGTGGTCTGACAACATGGGCATCCCATAATATTAAAGGTTCTTTGGTGGAACTTTAACTAGAATAACAAAGACCAAAAGTCAGATATTCAAGACAAACCGTTCCACATTATAATAGTTGGCAATCTGAATTGGCAGCTTGAGTTTATAGAGAAGTACACGTTTCTTTATGACACTAACGAACTATGCAATATTGCAAGTGTAGATTGTAAAAACACTGCCCCTAGGAACAACTTGGCAAATGTTGCAATTCAGAATATTACCTCTATATGGTACAAGCCATGTATCGGGTCATGTCCTGGAGACCGGCCAGCAGATTTCACATTTAGATCTTCATTATATGATTCCAGAATTAATTATAACATGGTTAACATGGAGAGTTGGTGGTTTATGAATAACTTTAGGGTTACATCAAGATTATAGAGTGACCATGACTCTCTTCAAGTTGCACTTTGAGAGATACTAAGCCCACATTCAAACCAGATGCACCAAATAATATATCTTTTTACCTGATCTAGAAAGAGGATGAAATGGGTTAAGTCATTGCCCGTAACAAAATCCCTGAAGTATACTTTTTCACTTTTGCACATTCTAGGACAATATTCTAGAGATGACACCGCTACTATGCCAAACGATAAATGGAGAACACTTACTGAGGTATTAAAACTTATATTTTCAACTAATTTCAAAGTTATTAGAGAAGAGAACTTTCACCTAGATACCTAGTTTGATCAGGAATATAGCCTGTGTAAAACTTGTCTTTCAAGTGCAATTAAAGATGCACAGCCAAGAGGAAGCAGTGATGTCATAGAACTGAGAAAGGAGTATAAAAGGTTGATGATAAAGGGAAAAAAGGCAAATAATTGATGGATGGAAGACTATAGTAAGTTCTAGAAATAACATTGATAGTCGAAAATGCAGGCATATGGTTACTAATGGCCTTCACATCACAAATGATCTATGGGGGCATATTTTCTCCAGTTTTGTTTAATAAAGAGCTCTGGTAGCAATGGAGAGCTATTTAAAATGTCCCTGCCTCTTGGTATTACTATGAGAAAAGTTGCATTGGGATTGTTTTCACATTGCTCTATTAAAAAACCTGTCTTGATAGATTGCTAGATGATTTGCTTCAATCCGAACCAGACATCTGAATCCCTTTTTTTGTGTAATTTTAGAAGATTCCAGATAGAAATCAATTCCCAAATCATGAAGGGGTGCTGGGATTATTCCGATGTACAAATAAGGCTATTGTAACGACCCAAATAACTGTAAGCTAAGATTTATGGGAAGGTATAACTTCAGCATCTGGAGGATTGGGCTAAAATATCAGGTGCTATCTGATCTACAAGCAAGATTCAGATCTAGCAGCAGCACTATTGATCAGGTCTTTCGATTATCATTATTAAAGCAACAATGTACAACTTTGAGAGGGAAACCTTTTATACCTAATTTTCATAGATCTTCGGACTGCATTTGGTGCAGTCCTGAGGAGAGAATTGTGAAACACTTTGAACACCCTAGAGGCTACTATGCATTTAATTACAGCCATAGCCAATGTTTATCATGATAATTATGCTCTAGTACAGTGTGGTTTAGGGAATGAAACCCCTTCGACCTTACCTGTCACAAGAGGGGTAAGATAGGGTTGTGTCTTGGCCCCACTCTAATTGTTAGGGAGATTTATGCACAACCCTCTGGTGAGTGCTGTGTAATCATCTAACCTAACAGTGTGTCCCCCAAAAGGAAAGAGCAGACTCTTACTTGTTACGTTTAGCAGAGCAGTCAGGCTTATCTGTAGGATGGAGGGAGGTTGGTAGGGAGGTACAATTTGTCCCAACAGACATCACACAAGGACACCCCACACCGATATAATGTAAATATATACACTTTATTATAAGGTCACACAACATATTTATGATGGGGAAAAATAAGTACTACGGTTACATAGAACAAATAGATCACTGTATAGATAAAACACTGTAATTGTCCAGTAAGGGCTAACTCAATTCTTAACCTACAATGTAGGCCCCATACCTGGTGGTAGGCACTATACATATAAGCTTTCAGATGTAAGTTAAGAGAAGGACACCTAGACAATATTACACACAATAATGATGATAGGGTTCAGAATATAAAGGTACCAAACAGAACCTAGTGCAGGCTTCCTATTTACTTCTACATGAAGCATTCTACTTAGCACATATGCATATAAAACAGTAGTACAGCACTTAGTTGTTGAGCACAGGGGAACACAAGGCTCTACAAAGCTAGGAGGGCTACCGAAAAATCCAAGATAACCTTTAGATAGACAGTCCCTAGGCCCAGAGGTGCATATTACACATCACAGAGCGAAACAGTATCAGCAGACAAGGATACAATGTATAACATTTGTATGAGTGTATGGTACCTATTTAAACGCCCCCAGTGCATCAGGGAAAGTCTCTAAATATCCAGGGCTTGGTGAGGAACTCCAGGGACCTTAGGAGCACCCTAGGAAAATGTCACTCCAGGTGAGTACCTTGGAGTGTAACATTTATCAGTTCCAGTGTGTAGAAGAGTGCCCCTTAGGAAACAATAGGAAAAAGGCAGGGGACACCAGTGGCGACTCAGAAGAAGCGATCCAGTGGAGGGTTGGAGACCCATCAGCCCCGCAAGAAAGCATAGAAGCAGAGCAGGATTCGGGACTCAGTGTTATTCAATGGAGAAATGCAGTAGATGGGGATCTGCAGAACACAACAACCACAGACCACAGAGAACTCTGGTTCTATGTTCTTTCATCGCTACCCATTTTTACGACTGCCTTTCTAACAAGTACATAATTATGAAAATGGTCACCAAAATGTGTATTTTTTGGGGGAGGGGGATTTCCCCACCCAAGCCCCCGCTGCTCGCATCTAATTTTTAACTATTCCCAACCCCCCAAACCCTTATCTGCCCTTTCCCACCCCCTCAAAAAATTCGATGAGCTTTTTCGTAATTATATACAAAATGTAGTCATAAAAACGACTGGCAATGAAAGGACGGTATACCGGAACTCTGAAAGGGGGTATCTGGAATAACCCACCAACCCAGTTCTTACAGTGGTTGCCTCCAGAAATTAGTTTCCCATTAGGAGAAACAACGCGATAAGTAACAGCTTCTTCTTAAAGGAGCGAAATGAAGGTTCCGGCCACCTAGTGATTGGCACCCCGAGCCAACGATGATCCCACTGGCCCAATAGAACAATCGTCCTTCAGTGGAGTGGGATCCACCATCCAACAGTGAAATCCATAACTGAGATGGCTCCAGGAGGACGGGGAAATCTGCACACTGCAGACCACAGCGGCTCAGCAGGCAAACGTGGTTTGGACACACACAGAAACGGCCCCTGTGGCAGGACAACGGTGATGGCGACCAGAGATGAGCCAGTCAATCAAATTTGACGGGTTAGGTGGAGCCCTAACATTTTTCCAGGAAGCAGCAGCTTCCAAAATTAAGGCAATGTGTCTTGGCGGGTTACAGAGGCAAAACGCAGTAAACGGATGGGAATCAGCTCTTGGATGGAGGGCCTGGCACGAGCTAATGAGCAGGAGCGAAATCAGGATGAGGACATCTTGGGAAGGGAACCCAGCAGCCAACGTTCCAAAGTGGAACTATGCCCAAGCCACTGCATTAGCCAGTATGGCTAGAAGAGGGCCTATAAAATGTAGGAATGGTGGGAAAATGCTGAAAATCCTCTAGCAGGTAAGCAGGCCTGCTTCTCCTGCAAACGTCCAACAGCTTCAAGCTCAGGGGCAGGGTTTCCTCTATATATTCCTTAACTCCCAGGAGCTGGCTTCTGCCAGCCCCCCATTAAGGAATTTAGTACACAGGTTGCCCTCAAAAACCGCCAAACACTCAGGCCCACCCACACAGCAAGTGTAGTGGCCTGCCCAGGGACAGGATCTGGTCTAAACCAGTCCAAACCACTATGGAGGCTGCAATCTTGGGCTCGCAAAGGGCCCCTGTGGCAAAACAGCAATTTTAAAGCCTGCCTTGTGGTTTTCCTGTAGACGGGAAGCCCCCTAAACAAAATGGCATAGAGTAGACCATTAGCACCCCAATGGCTACCATAAAGGCACATTGGGCTACTAATGAGGTAAATCGACTTATACCCCTGGTGAAGCCAAAACTAAATAATAGCTGCCACCAGCCTACCCCCTAAAACCAATGTAGGGTGATATAATCACTGTAGGGCAGAAATGGGGTGGCTGAGAGACTCCTTATGGGCAACCCAATACTATGTGACTTAAGTGTAGAAAAAAGGGGTGTAATGGCAGCAGACTACAGCAGAAGTCTGTGACCACCAAAGTACATTAAAAACCTCCAAATATAGAGGGAAACATCAAAAAGAGCAGGGGTTCCATAAAATAAGACAGCCCAAAAATTGAATTCTGCGCTCCAATAGGTCCCTTGCTTTTTGCTGATGAAGCATTTTTAATTAGCAACATTCTGAGGGGCCTACAAAAAGCTCTGTATTTGACTCATGTGAGCACACTACAGGTGAACAGTAGCTGCGAGTAAATTAAAATGAAGCTTCTGTAATTGCCCCTCAAATAATTTTTGCTGTTGCCATAACTTTACACCTTGCCTTCCTCATAGTATGAATTCAATCTGGTATGTGCCCAGGACTGGGAATTATCCGTTTAGCTCCAGTTGTTTACTTTTTGGACTGCTGTACCTAATGTTTTATTTCATATACCTTGTAACCCTGCCCTTTTTGTAAACCACAGCACCTTTTGCCTTGTGATGTCACAAAGCAGGCTTTCTCGCAGAGGTCACTTTTTAAATCACTAATAAATGAATAAATAGAGCATGGGCAAAAGGTAGGTTTACATTTCGGCCACTGAATCAAACCTATCTTTTGTGTATGAGACTGGTAGTACTTTGGAGAAATACGCAGGCAAAGGTGCAAATTCGGGTATCTGAGGTAAATGATGTGTCCTTTCCAGTATCCTCCTTTTTGATTGTCTCTTTTCTTTGTGCTTCTAGGGTGATTCGAAGAACGACACCTGGATCTTCGCTCTGGCTGTGCTGCTGAGCAGCACTTTCGTGTACAACAGCATGGCCACCATTGACTATAAAGCCCTGGAGCAGTTACAGTATCCTTTTGCAAAAATTGAGGCAAGCCACTCACAGTGGTGGGGAAGCAGCCAGTCTACTATTTTTCCGTGTTTTCTGGAAGTTAATCAGTATCACCTGCAACTAGATTATGTTTAATAGTACAGCTGCCATTGCACAAATCATTGGTGAGGTCCAAAGTGTGCTAGAAAATATGGGAGATTACCCTAACAGGCACGCTTGTCAGAAAACCTGACGGGTATGGGGAAAGTCTGCTGGGTAATTGTCCTTCGAGAGCCAGAAACTTTCGGAGAAATCTGTATCTTTTACTGACCCTTGTAGAAATTCCAGTTGACTAGTTAAAAATGAGTTCTACTGGGTACAGTTGCTGGCACATGGACATTTGCTGACTGTAAAATTCTAGCCTTTTGGACTTGGTTATTTGTGTTGTGATAGCCTATTAGTCTTATCAGGAGGCATGCTGAGCGAGCATAGGATCAGACACCCAACAATGGATTTTCTTTCAAGTGATGTATTAGGGAAATAACTTGTAGGCTAAATAATAAATATGTTGGAATGGGTCAGGTTGGTAACCGAAAGCCTCTCGCACTGGAGAGGGGAAACCAAGAGTGTCCAGAACTGAAGCATATACCAACTAAACAGAGGTGGCCAGGTATGGATGGAAATATAAACCAGGGTTACAGAATATACAGTGAAATCCAAAGTTTCTCAGAGGAAATATCTCCCTGGGTTTAGGAATCCTGTCACCCTCGTCTCCCCGCGACGACACCCTGCCTGAGTCTCCTCCTGACCCACATTCCAGTTCTTGTTGGGACTCGACCTAACCCAAAATGAATGTCCAAAATCAATTCTTTGGTGTATTTTTAGGCCAACCTATTAGGGTAAGCAGGAAAGAAACTGAAGTCTAGCCAAGCCCAATCAAGGTAGGTAGCAATGCTTAGATGCAGGATGGGTATGAGAGTGGTCTAGGGCTACAGTAAGACGCACACAGAACACTCCAATCATTCCAGTTCGAAAGGTAAGTATAGCATTATTAGGCCTTTAAAATACACACTAAGCAATTAAACCTCTAGGGTAAGTAGTATCACACTACTATAAAATACATATATACATTCACTCTTGTGAGAAAATAGAAAAGCATTTGATTCAAAACCGCTGCAGTACAAGTAAGTAATCAAATTCAGAAAACACAGCAGAGCTACTTAAGAGCAACACTAGAATAGTTCTCTCATATGTAGTAAGTCCAGTCCTGAGTTGGGATGGGGCCTAGTGCTCTAGAGTTACTAGTGGCAAAAGTTATAGTTCTCAGGAAGGTTAACTATGTGATTGGCCGGTGCTAGTAGTTGCGATTCAGAGTTCCAAAAAGTTGAAAGTTCGGTTAAGTAATTCTCTCAATACCACTACACATGAGAAACCCCAGGAGGGGAACCTCTGACTAGACCACCCCAGATCTAAGTCAGGAAAGAAGGAGATAGGGACAGGACTTTACGCCCATGTAACCATGTGGATGGGGTGAGTGGGAGGCAAAACAGGTATGTTTGGTTCCGAATTCTGTTGGGGACACGTCCTTCTGTGCTTTGTCTGGCCGAGGGAAGCCATGAGGTCATAGCGGCAGGATTTCGTTGTGGTCTGTCGCAGTAACTGTATTATGGTTCCAGGCACTTTCCAGCTGATAGCTCCTGCAACAAAAAGAAGGCTTCAGGAGATTTCCGGGGAGTGAAGAAAACTGGTTACAATGGGAGTCACCATGATCAGGCGGCGACAGGCCATCTTTGGTTGGCGAACAAAGGAGCAGGTCTTGGATGTCTTCTGTTGATGCAAGAAGGCTGAAAATGCAGGAACAGGCATCTTGTAATACAAGTTGTAGATGCTACAAGTTCCAAGGATGCACTCAGAATGGCGACAGCTGCAGCAAAATAGCCTAATAGCCTCGGAGAGAGCTGGTCAGTCCACCGGCTGGTCCAGGGACACATCCAAAGGCACAGATGCTCGAGCAGGGGTTCAGACTGGTTGCTCCCACCTTTCTAGGGTTTGAAGCACCAACAAGGATCTTCTTAGTATCAGGTAGAGGAGCAGGGTTTTGTCAGGACTTCACTGGGATTTGTGCTGGTCCGCTGCAGGGGTCGTCAACGGGCTGCTCTTCTTTGCAGAGGACTTGGCTCCAAAAATGATCTGAAGAATGACTGCAGCAGTCCTCCTTTTATCCAGGATCTGGACTGGAAGCTCATGCAGGTCCACCAGTGGTAAGGATCTGCACCATTCAGTGGCAGTGGCTGTTCAAACATGGAAAGTCACTTGCCAAATATTCTGCTCAGCAACAGACTTTGAGGGACTTGGATGTGTACTGGGACCAGACAGTCCTAGCCCCCACATCATCCACACACACACACACACACAGACCGCCAATGTGCCTGGGAAAGCAGAAGTTCTAACCAGTAAAGGGCCTTCCATAGATGGCAATTCCAGACCTTAGAGGGCAGGAAGAAGGCCAAAGGACAACATGGCGAAAGGATGTGTAAAAATCTCTTGCCATACCCATTTTAGAGTATATGATACTCTTTGTGGATTATGCAGTAAAATGCAAACGTGGACAAGTAAAAAATCAAAATTAGTCGAAAGATATCCACTGCCACCAGCTGATCCCAGACACATTTTATTTTGTAACTTTGTGGTTAAAAAATGCAATGTTATAAGGATGCAAAGTATCCTAAATGCACTTCACCGAAATTTGATGTGTGCAGCTTTAATAATCCACTAGGCAGACTGTCTCCCAGAAGGGGAGCAGGAGGACACGGTTGGCAAGAATGGGTGAACTTAGAATAGTAACCTGCAATGTCAGGGGCTTGAACAGTTATATTAAAACAGGGTTATGACTTACTTGAAATGACAGAAGATATATATAGCGTTGTTGCAGGGAAACCCACCTGACCAAAAGGTAACAAGATGTAATCATACGGAAATGGAATGGTACGACCCTGGGCGCAGCCTACTCTGCATTTGCTAGGGGGGGTGGGTTAATCTGGATAGCACCACATGTTCCATTTAAGCTCCTACAGTCCTCATCAGACACAGATGGTAGGATAGTAATGATATAGGGGTTGGTGGAAAGTAAAGGGATTTGTGTCATCAATGTATATGCCCCGAACCAGGACAATGCAGCTTATTTCAGATCTCTTTTACCCCAAGATTAGCCCGTATATGGAGGGAGCGGTGATATGGGGTGGCGACTTTAACTGTGTCCTGGACCCGACAATGGATAGATCGGACAACAAGACGGTTCACAAAACACCCTCGGCTAGAGCCTTGGACACATTGCTGCAAGCCTTTCAGTTAGTGGATGTGTGGAGGATGAAACGCTCACAAGAGCGGGTATACTCACATTATTCTGCCTCACAGAACCAACACACAAGGCTAGATTGTGTTTATAGGGGAGGGAATCGACAAGGTCACAGGGGTTCAGTACAAAGCCAGGGTCCTATCGGATCATGCCCCTTTGGTCATGACGTGGCAGATTCTTACCCCCCGGGCCAGAATCCAGACTTGGAGATTGAGAGGGGAGGCACTGAAGGACAGAGTATTTAGGGAGGACCTGACGGTGGCGGTTGAGAAATGGTTTGTGAATGTTAAATGTAAAAACCAATACATTTTTTTTTTTATCCAAAAAAAACACACAAAAAAGAGGGAGTCTGTCTCCCAGTACTGATTATCTTATGGACGCATCAAGTTCCCCATAAAAATATCACCGTTCTTATACTTCTATTTCATGCATGGTTTCTTTTTTAAATAAAAGTATAGGAAGGAAGAATTCGGGCCTTAGAACGTGCGTTTCGTATGACCGTTGTGAGTGGTCAGGTTGTCTCTGCAGCTGCGCCTTTGTACCTTCCTTAAGTTCACATGCCCTCTTAGTGCACGGACCCATCCACAGCACCTTCATTTCATAAGCTGCTACTCTGACCATGTTACGTGGCCATGTTGAGGAGTCCAGGCCGGGAATTTCACCTGGCCCGGACACACAGCTTTGATGAGTGAATCACTGATCAAAGCAGAGCCCTTGGGACAGGTCAGTGGGCTGCCCGTGGCCTGCCATTAGACCCCCACCACTAGACCCCCGCCACACCAGCTCAGGGGAGTCTTTCAATGTCTCCCACGAGCTGGCGTGATGGGAGAATGCGCGGCAGGCGCCCAATTGAAATTAAATGCGCCCGCTCTTGGAGCGGAGCACATTTAATAACAATAGGGCGCCTGCAGTGCCTATTGAAAAATGTGGTGCTCCCCTCACCACTTGCCGCATGACATGGGGCGCGCAGAGGGGTTCCACATTTTTGATTTGCGCCCCTGGGTGCTGCGGCTTCTAAGGCAGGCACTGGATCAGAGCATATTGGTGAGTGTACTGCAATACATTTGCTAAAGTTGCCATATTTACCTATACTTCCTTTCCCTTTGGGAAGCGGTAGCACTAACGCAATTCGAATGCAGCTGCCAGAGTAAGTGATTTCAGCTCACCACAGGGCACCTCACTCTTAAGGTAAGCCTTCGTCCAAGTTCTGAGTCAATATGTTTACAAAGGCAAATGGAACTTTTTTTTATTTTTGCATTTCATGACTATTGTGTAACACATGGCATTTGATCTGTGCAATGGCAACAAAACGGCAGTAAATGCAAAAATACAAAAGTTCTGTTAACTTGTGTGCATCTCCGTATCATGCTGCATGCCTCGGAAACCAGTTTTGGAATTTTGCTTTATTGTTGTGGTGTTTCTGGCCTGCTTCCTTTTGCTGTGGCCTTAGAAGGGCCGAATGTTCCATAAAACACTCTGCATGGAGAATTTCGTAGGTTTTGGTTGCTCTCTTCAGGAAGGAAAGTGAAATATGCACATATATATGCTTGCACTGGGATTGGAGCTTAATCTGCATCATTGCTTAAAATGGCAATAAACAGAATCGCTTTTTCTCTCTGCTAAGGGCATGTCAGATGGTTTTAGGAGAGAAATCCAGGGTGCAGAGTTCCCCTTTGCAGACCCTCACCAGACATAGCGGGGCTAATCCCTACTGCAGCCCCCCCAAACACAGGAATACATTATCTACATTGTTTCCACACATAATTAGACAGACACCTTTGGAAAACATATGGTCATTTTTACTGGAAAAACACATGGTCACTTTCTTGGAGTCATCCTAATGGGCGGTCCTAGCTCTGCTCAGGCCACAATTACGCTTAGCCTAAAAAATCCTTTTTCCGGGTGGCTCTGCCAATCCCGTGTTACATAAATTCACTTTTTAAAACCTGTGAGCCTTCTCACTTCGGTTTCCGCTCTTCGAGAACGGCCCACCCTCGTATCCGGGTGAGCGTCCTCACTTCGGTTTCCGCTCTGCGAGAACGGCCCACCCTCGTATCCGGGTGAGCGTCCTCGCTTCGGTTTCTGCTCTTGCGAGAACGGCCCGCCCTGGTATACTACAGATCCATCTTGACAGGTAACCACTTTCCTTTCAAGGCAGATTTGATTACGAACCTAACTCCAAGTCTCAACGTGAAACGAGTTACGGGAATATAACAATGTACATTTTGTAAGTCATTTTAAAAGAAAACGTAACACATAAAATACCTACCTACATTTCATTACAAAACACTGTAAAATATGTAACGTTACTTAAAATATGCTGTAATTATTTTTAAAGCATCCGTCAACTGAAATAACTTTTCTATAACATTCAAACTTATCGGCTGCCATTTTGGAAGTATAAATGGCAGACAAATCCACCACACAGTAGAAATTCAGCCAAAGAGAGCATAAAGAGGCATGGTGTGTGTGGAGATGGGTAGGAAGTGGCGGAAAATCCCATCCATTTCACTTAAGAATGGGTGTTAAATGGGTGGGATACATAGTCAAACTACCATGTACCCATCCTCGTATGCCAACCTGCATTGAAAAGAATTACAACAAACCTGCATCCAAAGCCCCTGTGTCAAGCTCTCATGTTAAAACTGTTATTTTAATGACAATAGTTTCTGCTTCATAGGTAGCGCTTTCAGCGCCACCTAATAGCCAAAACAAAACATTTATATATAGAGACCAACCGCAGTGGTTGTTTGCCGCTGATTCTCAGAAACTTTAAATAACAATTTGTACTTAAGGGCAGGTGGTGATATTATTCAACTCGCTATTTATCAGTGAAACCCAGAGTCGCAAATTATGCTAGTTTACAATCTCCTTTCAAATATGTAATTTAATTGAGACAATATTCCTGATTTTTAAAGAAAAAATATTTCTTACATCAGTTCAACAGTAAGTGAAAAACCTGATCTGTTATTCTGACCATTCATCACTAATCAGAATGTAATGACAGTTGTTCAACATCCAAGAAGATATTCATTGCGTGAGACACCATAACGTCAGAGGTTGAAAAATCTGCATGTTGGTGTGCAAGACATCCCTAATGGGGGTGGGAATGTTCGATTAACAGTTTGCAAAGTGCCGTAACAACTAAGCTCTGATCACTTAATCCTGCTCCGGAGTACATGAGGTTTGTGCATTCACTATAGCAGAACTCATCCAGCGTTTTTGCCTTTCTTTGGGGAATATATGGATCACGTGCAGCAACACTTGTGTACGAGCGCGATATAAATAAAATATCAATATCAACCAAAATTGAAATGCATATTAATAAACTTGAGAGCTACCAGGGTAGAGAAGGTAGCTCAGTGTGCTAATCACTCATTGTAGAGATCTCTGTTCATATGCCAGATCACAGTACAAAGTCCCAGCAAGGCAGAGTCTGCCTTTCCTATCTCTGAGATTGTAAAAATGTTGGTATTAGGAACACCCACTCTGCTACGACATACCAGCACCAAAAAGCTCTAGCTATAAAAAATGAACATAGCATCAGCATGATGCATGGCTGGAGTTCTGTCCATTCAAACAAAGGCTGTGTTGCCACACTCTGTTTCAAGTATGAAGTATTAATTATGGAGGATGGTTAGGCATCAAAATTTTAGACTTTGGAACCAAGGTTTCCAGACTCATATCCTGACTTTTCCACCAACAATAGTGTGATTCTGGACAAAGCATCGTCTCTCACTGCATAGTACTTTTCGGTATTCTGTGAAACATTTAACCTTGTCACATTCTGAAGGTATTGATCAGCCATGTACATGCTATTTCCTTTCCTGTAGGACGTTTGAGTGGAAGGGGTACTAGACAGGAAACAGCTAACCAAATGTCACAGATCTATCATGAGCTTGGTTACAAGTATGCTTAATTGACACAAAAAAAGGGTTGCTTTTTTGTATAATTTCCTGTGTTCTTCGCATCATGCATACCAAACAATCTGCAGGTCTGTGTCAAAAAATTATTATACTAAGTTGACCTTAACGTCAAGTTTATTTTTTGGGATGTAATTAAAGCTTTGAAATACAATAGTAAAATTCAGATGGAAATTTTGAGACACACATCAATTAGTATTCTGGTACTTGAATACGTCCCTGTATGAAAGAGAAAATAAAGCTACAGTTGAATCATTCTCCTTTTTCATAACATATTTCTAGTAAGATTTTTTTTTAAAGTCTCATGTTGGGTTATCATTTGAATTGTGCACTTTCCAATTCAGGTCTGCAAAACAGTATTTCAGTTATTGAAAGTCAATCGTTTACAAATAATTGCACCTTGCTTTACGAAAATAATTGGGAAACCATGTCGTCAAGTCCTGAAATTGCAGATTCCGCTCAAATCCAGGGTTCACCCTTTAAGCATAATGTGCGATCCCGGGCAACTCTCCTACATTCTTCAAAATAGCCAGTCCAAGAGTGATTTAGCTATCAGGTTGCACTCTTCAAAAAAGACTCGCTCGCGGTTTAACAGAGTAAAGTGTTGCTTCAAGTTTTAAAAATAGTAACCATTGATATATTTCACCTCACAAAGTAATTTGATTGTTGGTCTACTCATGGAATCACCACTTGAAAGCAATGCCAGTCTACTAATCTCAGTCAATGTTCTGATTCTTGCACCTCCATGGTCACTTCGAATTTGTATACCCAAGCTATGCGGAGGTACGTGCACCTTCTTCGTTGCTTCCAACCTGTCCCATGTATCCATGTTTAGAACGTATACATTCTGTGGGGCTGCAAACGTGAGTTCTTTGTCTATGCATGGCCATGTGTACCTTTTACATACAGCTACTGATCTGTCTCATGCATCTAAACTACAGCCCATACAGCTTCCTCTTGTCTACTATTGTTAAACTGTGCCCTGTATCTAGGCTAGAAAAATAAGTGCCCTTTTTTACTAGCAAGGATGAAGGGGATTAGGTGGCTTGAAGGAAGAAGCTATGCTTAATCAGATTGCTTCTGGGTCAGCATAGCAAGCTGTGAGTTGTGGTCTCAATGAAAAGGTGTGCGGAGTTTCCTCAGTCCCTTCATTTGTTTCAGCTGGGGAACCAATTGTGTGTGTGCCCCAGGCCTCAAAATCCTGCAAGATGACCCTGCACAGAAAAGTATTTCATTAGTGACAACTACCTGATAGCTCTGCCTTTTAAAAAATCTTTGAAAAGGTTTGCATGACCTGCAATAAATGTGATAAGGCATCTCTGTTATAAAGGACAGTCATGTTCAAATGGAAATTGCAATATTTATTTTGATTGTATTGCAAATGTTGAAGTGTAGTTTTGCATGAATTTATGATACAACTACTTTCCATAACCATGTTAAGCACTGTGAGGAGTCAGGAATGAAACTCCGACACAAGTTAGACCTGGTTTTGGCTAAAGTCTTTTATTGATAAATAAAAAAGGGGTCTGTTACTGCACTAGAGATGTTCCCATACATGAACTCAAAACGAAGGATCTGTCAGTGTCAGAACTATTCTGACCCTCACAGTCTAAAGAAATGAACTCTAAGCTGAAAAGGATCATTTCTTTGACCTTCAGTATTTAAATGGGTAAAGAAATGGGTAACTCCTACACAAAGTCTCTCAAGGATATGGTTCCTTGCTCCAGAAGATGTTTCTCTTTCCCTGGATTCTTCACGTTTTCCTACAAATAACAGTTCTTGTTTTTCATCTTTTTCGATGATATGCAACTTTATTTGTTCTTTGTTTTTTCCGAATACCTGGCTTTCTGGTTATTCTTAGAAGCTCCTTTTATTTGTCCTTGCCTGGTATGTTTCCTTTCTAGGACTTTTCCTGTGCACTTGTACCTGCTTGGTGTACTCTCCTGCCAGGCTTCCTGGAACCATACCCTTGCACCTGCCTGGTATACTCTCCTGCCAGGCCTCTTGGAGTCATGCGCCTGTAACTGCCTGATATATTCTCCTGCCAGGGCTACTTTAGGGCGTGTGATTCCAAGAACGTCTTGGAACCCCACTCTTGTATTTGCCTGGTATACTCTCCTGCCAGGGCTTCTTGGAATCGCACTCTTGTATTTGTTTTTACTCACACTTCCACTCTTGCTAGTTCACCACCTTTGCCTTATTAGCCAATACACTTTGTCGCTGTTTGCTGCTTTGTTAGCGTTTCCCAGCATGGACTCACCAGCTCTTTGTGGTGTTCTTTATTCCTCTCGTAGCCCGCCGGTAACAATCTTCAGGTGCTTTCTTTCTCGAGACCTTTCGCTTTCTGGGTCCCTCCTTCCCGTGGCTCCAGCTGGTCTTGTCTCCTTCGCGCGAGTCTCTGGCACGTGAACTGCTGCTGCCCGTCACTGGCGAACGCCCAGGCTTATGGCATTCCCGCTGCATGTCGTCTTCTCTGTGAAGCCTTCTGCTTCTGAGCTCCTGAGCCAGTTGGCTCCACCAACCTTCTTCCAGCCCGTCAATCGCACAGAGAAGAGCAGCCCCGAGCCTTGCGGCCTCGATTTAAATGTCCCGGGCACAGGTGTATGCACGGAACAACTAGAGTGCTGCCTTCATCGCAGTGTTGAGGTGTTTATGGGAACAGTAGTCGCTTTTTGGCAATTTGCATGAGCATGTTGGATGAATGTCCATGATGGGTTTTGATGGCAAGACAGTCATAGAGGACTGGTATGTAGAATCATGACAGATGATTTTAGTAAGTTTACAAGGCAAGTCTGTATTTGAGAGTTAGTCTATAGGTTGTATCAAAAGGGATTCACTACTCTCCATGGAGGGAGTAGGGGAGGAGTTACAATAGGCCATTAGAGTGGTGCAAATTGGCAGTCTATCCAGCAAAGGGAAAAGGGGGATACCAAGTCTCTTCCACTGACACCATCGCCCTTTCCCGGAGGTTGTCTCCCCCCATGTGACCCTCCCTCATATAGCCTAGCCGCCCCAGGGTCAGGATCAGGTCGCGGCTGCCATCCTCTGGCCACAAGGGAAGAGGTCACCATTGGGAAAGGAGTGATGATAGTATCAAATTAATCACAGCATCAACTGCCTCTGCTTCAAGAGAAGTTAGATAAAATCATATACAACATGAATGTAGTCACTGTGACGTTGAACCAAAATGTTCCGCTAAAATAACTTGAGCTTGAAAAGACGGTACTTGTCTGACTCACTCTCTTGATACTGCCAATCACTGTGCCCAATAGGTTCATGCTTATACAAGAGACTGGAAGTTCTTAACATCGAAAATGAAGGCCTTAATTGCTTAACTTTTCAATGTTTTTAAACATCTAGTGAAATGCCACCAAAACAGAAAGCCATTTTTACTAGATGATCTATTCAGCCCCTCTACCACGCCTCCAGAAACACCTTTTTCTCCTCAGTACCTCTACTGTTTCTTCCCCACTTAGACCACTGAATGGAAGGACACCTCCAAAATGTGCGGTCAGCAGTCAAAACAAAGCAAAAAAGAAAGGTTGTCCTGTAGAGTTCTATAGGAGGAAATCCACAAAAAGAAATCCTAGGTGTCCTAAAGTCACCTGCTGCACAGAAGTCTTCTCCTTTTCTTTGTTTCAGTTGTCAGCTGTAAGGTGTCTGGAACTGATTGCTAACACCAAGACCCACCAAATTCAAAACCTGTGTCCAATAGTGACATCTGCACACATATCCCCTGGGCCTTCTTTGACCTGCCCAAGCACAAACGAATGTGCCCCCAATTGACTCCTGCACCCCAGCAGTGTCAATGTAGAAATCTGAGTCATGGGAGTAAGTTAACATACCTCTCCCCTCCCTGTTTTCAATTGGGTTACATAGGGCGCATAATATCATGTCCCTAAACAACTCCTTCCTGAATTTGGTTGGTGGAGGCCTAGTCAGTGATCCCTTCCTGGGCCTAGCCTAGTGACTGGAATTGAGTTAGTTTACTTAAGTGAACTTTACATAGGTTTGTCAGTATTGAATCATAACAACTGGCATCATCCCAATCTCTTAATAAACCTACCTGAAAAGTAGAACTGTGTAACTGATGACAAACCCCCAAACCATTTTATGGTTTGACTTATTAAGTGTTAGGAGAATTATTGGTGGTATCTGTGTGGACTTATTGTAGCCCCAAACCACACTCACAGCCCTCCTGAAGCCTTGTCACTCTGCTACCTTATCTTGATTGGGTTTTGCTATTCCTCAGTGTCTTTCCGTTCACTATAATAGGATGTTCTCCCAGAATCCACCCTGAGGATGGTTTTGGAAATCCACATCAGGTTTTCCTGGTATTACCTCTTGCCACTGTACCTTTGGCCTCTTCCTTCTTGTATTATCACTATTCACTCCTGATCGTCTTTCCTCCCTCCTTCCCTTTCTTCTATTTCTTCTGTCCACTTCAGATGGTAGCCTTCCTCTTCCCACTCTTTCTCCCCTCCTCATCTCTCCTCCTGCAAAATCCACTCCTGGTTGCTCCTCCACTCACCTGCCCCACCGCTTCTTCTCGCCTCCTTACTCCGGCCCCAAACTCCTTCCTCTATCTCTAAATTATCTTCCTCCTCTCTTTCACAGCCGCCTACTCCCTGACTGAAGCTGCTTCTTTTACATTTCTCTACCCCCATCACTGGATTGGCTTTCAGTGTAACAAATTACAGCTATATGTAAGTAGGGGTGGGCTTGCTAGTTATTGGTTGATTCTACATCCTTCCAGAGTCTTGTCATGGGTGGGGTTTACTCTGATAGAGGCTATATGAAGTGGGGCGGCTATCTTGAATCCCACTAGGTGCACCTTCCTCTGCCTACCTGCTACCTATTGCCCTTACCTCTGGGTACAGTAAGTGAGTCTTCCTTTAATATTCTATTTTTTGTGTCTTCCTGACCCCCTAAAACTTTCACTATGGTAGCGTGGGACAAGGTCTGTGCTGGTGCAGGTAAAAATTGTTTTTTTCTGCTTTGGATTTGAAGAAGGGGGCGGGTGTATTTCCTCACCTCTTATTTGCAAGGGGTGTGTGTTCTCTTATGTTGTACCCCTGTAAGTTGGCCCACTCTCCAACGCAGTTCTCCTGACCTTGTGACTATGATTGTAATTTCCTGATCTGGGGTTTCCTTTTTGCAAACTCTAGCGATTATGGTAGAGGTAGTCTCCCCAGCCCCTTTCTTCTCTCTGGAAATACCCTGAGTGGACTGTTTTGGGGAGGTATTCCTTGGTATTTTATGGTCGTTTGGGGCTTGGCTGGCTCCTCCCTGGATCCCCACTTGCCTTACCTCAGTCCAGTCAAAGTTTTGATCTTAGAAAAGTGTGAGATTCTAGGAGAAGTGATGTTCCTTTGCCATCTTTTCCATAAGGGCCTGATTTGTTGCGGGTGGTCTTTTCTCTGGTGGAGTGATGGCTATCAGGTGAGACATGTGACTGGCCCTGCTCTGCAGAGGATGCCACATAGGGTTTCCATTCTGCTAATAACACTGCCCTCTCGGCTCCTGCTGCCAAGTTAATAACCTAGCCCCAGTCTCCATTATTATTAGTTTTTCTGCTGGAGATATTGTTAAGATAGATTTCTAAAATCAGTCCTGGTGAGAGGGTTTTGGGAGGCCACCTTATTGATGGTAAACTAGGAAGTGTGATAGGTCAGCAATAAGAGCTAGACACAAAGTTGTAATGTTCTCAACATTAGCCCTATTTATTAAAAGAAAATGGGTTTGGAAAAAGGCCTATCTTGGCCTAAACAAAAGAAAATGTCCCTACCTATACAACTAAAACTAAGGTAAGGTGACCTTGTGTCCCAAATTCATCTGACCCTTACACTAATATACAAAATCAAAAGGTACAATAGAATTTCTGTTTTCACTTCAACCACATTGTGCAAAACGATATATATGTATATAAAATGTCACCAAAACAATCCTTGTCTCTGGGGTTTAACTTCCCTTCCCCTGAACTGTTTCAGGAAAATGTATTTTAAATACTCAGTTTCACCAAAGTTCCATCAAAGGCAATGAAAATGTCTCCTGTATTGGTATTCTCCTTAAGATGGCAAAAGAAATGTTCTTTCTATAATTCAGTTTGAAATAAACTGAAAAACTCTTTTGTGGTCTTTAAGATGGCAAAGCAAAATGTTCAATTTCAACAAAACATTGGATTGCCTGGTGTACTCCCCTGCCATGAACTCCTCTACTGAAATATCCAATTTCAACAAAGATTTGATAAGACAAGATTCCTTTTCAAAACAATAATGTATTTCCTGGTATACTGCCCTGCCAGGAATGCCTTTAAAAAAATATTTTTATTATACATATAGCCATCGTTGGCTTCGTATAAAACACACATTATACAAACAATTTATAAAACTTTAATCTAAAAGGGGATTAGTTTCACAACTTCCTACATTAATATTCATTATTGATAGATTTACAATGTGGTTTCACAGACAGGTACACAAATTCATCACAAAACGTATTAGGCAGATTATACATTCTACGTTAAACATTTATCTCAATAGGGAACTAATTCAATATTAAAGCACATTGCAGATCATCATTGCATCACCCAATCACTAAAATTGATTCCCCTTATTCATTAGTTAGATCTTTTAAAATCTTCATACAATTCACGTAAAATGTAATCATATGATGTACAGTAACTGAGTCCAAAATAAAGATTTATTGACATTGTCTAGCGAATTTGAGTATGCACAAATGTAGTTTGTTATTAATATATTTAAGCTGGTACACTCATTTGTGCTCTCCTCACACAGACGGCAATATCACTCATTCCGCAGTATACCCATTTTAGCACCTTCAATTACAAGTGCCTGAGATCGATTACATTTCAATAGCAAGTAATTGCGTACAGTGTTACTGTTTGGGTAAGCATCAATGTATGCTGTCCATCCAGTAAGTGATAAAGGGGCCACTATTGGTGTTAGATGCTAGTTTAACTAGATCATTTTCTTGATACCAGTTGTGTATTTTTGCCTTTATCTTCTTTTTTTAACACTATCTGGGTGCTGACTGTATTGACAGAGGACAATTTTTTATCCAGCTATTAGGGAGAGTATGGAGCTGACCCAATGTGCCAAACTTGTCGTAAATTTCTATTGCCGTAAAGGCAGTCATGAGTTCCCTATTATGGTTCTATTCACACGCTGTCAGTGTTTCTCATATCCCATCACCATTTTGTGGTTAACAGGTCCAGTTATTCTCAAGAAATCAAATTCAAGTAAGATGTATTCAGTGGACAGCGACTGAGGCATTCTGAATAACAGGCGCAGGATTTTAGCCTTGAGCTTAATTAGGTAATCTCGAAATGTATGTCCCCACACTTCTACTCTGTCAATCATGCAGGGCACTATTTTAGGGGAGTAAAGTAATAAGATAGTTTTAATGGAGCAACCTCCCTGTTGTCCTATAAAATTACTTCAGGCATGTGCGGTCTTCATACAGTTAGCATTATTCGCTGTCCATTGCTGTTGCCAACACAACTTGTTGTTAATGTGTACTTTGGGCACATTTAACCTCTTTTTCATCTAGTTTGTGTTTTTGGCCTGACTGTCTTATTGGTCTTCCTTTTGACTAAGAATGGCACAATCTTTGTTTTTTCTATATTTATGCAAATCCTGTTATTACTCACGTACTCACGAGTGCATCCAGGAGGGATTGGATCCCTTTGGGTGTGTAATCTAGGAGCAAGAGGTTATACGCATAACCAAAACAACTATATCTGAGTATACTGAATTTCTGTGGACAGGCTTCCCTCGGTCTCGGTGCCTCTATTAAATCAGCTAGATAAAGATTGAACAAGGTATCGGCCAGGATGCAACCCTGTTTCACTCCTCCTCAGTGGGAAAAAGATTGGACACCTGGCCCTCACCATTAGTTCTTACTCTGACTTTGATATTAGTATAAATCAGCAGATCATATTTAACAGGCCATGAGGAATATTCCATGCTGCCAGCTTGTTCCATAGACGATTCCCCATGACTGTGTCAAAAGCTGCGCTAAAATCAATAAATGCTCAATACATCGGTGGTTGGAGTCTATCCCAGGCGTATTCAAGAGCAGAGGTCAGGTAAAGTAGATTGTGTACAGTGCTAGATTTAGCTCAGAAACCTGTTTGGTTAGGAGGTAATATCTGACTATCCGTTATCCACTGGTTTAACTCGTTTAGCACAACACGTGCAAACAATTTAGCTGGGATGCCAAGCATGGCCAACATGTGATAGTTAGTGGGAAGTTTCCAGCAACCTTTTTTGTATAGGGGGTGAAGCACATTTGCCCAGATTTTAGGGGATTGTTTGAGGAGGGCATTGCAAGTGCCATCTGGCCAATTGCTCGTGAGGTTGGTAATTTCGCTATCATATGAGTGATGTCTTCAATAGAAGATTTACAGAACCAACTCTCCTTGTTTTAGATATGATCATCTCTAGCTATTGTGGCCCACAGGGTGTTTTTAATATGACGTCGCCAGCTCTTTTCAGGGACACTATTAATCAGGAGATTTCTCTTTGTTCCCCTCTCAGGGTTGTCCAGATTCCTGTGTTATTATTTGTCTTGGCATAATATGCAAGCTGCATCCAAAGCTTGTGTTCATTTTGCGCTTTGTGCCTGTGCAACCAGCTTTGCTATTTCTGTGTTTTTTGTTTTTTTAAATACTATAAAGCATTAGTACAGCAGATTCACATTTACACGGGTAGTATTATATAAGCCGCTTACAGGCATGTTATATTGAAGAGCATTGACACTATTCCGTTTTCACTATTGTTCGTATCAATCCTGTTGCTCAGGTATTGGCAAAATCCCCCCACCACCATATATCTCTTGGTCTGTTAGTGCGGGGAAGTAAGCTATAGAATACTTCTTCCAGGTAACTTGCCCGCACAATGTCATTTACCCATTCCTCAGTTGTTGGGGGCGCCCGTTCTTCCACCTCATTAATATGAAGGCTCTTAGCCAGTAGAAGTCCAGTGTTAATAAACTTGCGCTTTGATGCATTCATTTTAAGTACGCAGCCCAATATACATATCAAACGCTCCCAGTCCACAGACTGCCAAACTATGACGTCAAGGGCCTCACAGACCCCACATCAGTATTCATAGAGCTTCCCGCAGGACCACAACATGTGTATCAAGTCGGCTTCTTCGCTCCCACACCTAGGGCATTTCCCTGTTGCTGTTGCATACATTCTCTTCAAGCGAGCTGGGGTGAGGTGTACTCTGTTCAGTATTTTAAAGTGGATTAGCCTAAACATGGAATTAAGAAACATATGTTTTGTGAGGCTGTACGGTTGTGACCAGTGAGAATCGTGCTATTTCATTTTGATTAAAACAATCCTCCCCGGGATGTCACTCTGAGGTATATTGTGCTTCTAATTTTTGCTACTAGTAAAATGTCTTTCCTAAGTGTTTTTTTTTTGCCAGTTGAATACTGTGATCATACTCTGGGTTTTTGCATTGGGGTCTATTCCATCGTGCGCTAGGTGTTTTAAATCCTGCTTTTTTCTGCGCGACTACTTTGATTCCATCGTTTTTGTGAAATCAATTAACATGGATTTGCCCTTTGTTTGGTGCATGGTGTTCCATCGGTCAGCAAACCTTGGGAGTAAGTTGTCTGCTACTACTCATGCTTTCTCTAGGTTCCAACATATACGGTTGCAACTGGGATTGAGAAATATTTCCCCATTCAATTCAACTTCATATTGGGTCTCACAGGCATTCATTAATACACACAGCAGGAAATGATCACTTTCTTCACCGTGTAGTAGAGCCATATCTTTCACCACTCTCATTCCTGCTTCATTAACAAAAATATAGTTAATCATTGAGGCACTTGTATATGCCTTTACTGGATCACCTTCGCAATTGCCATTAAGCATGGAGAAATTGAAGGTGTTGTACAGCTCAAGCCAACGTCTACCTTATCTGTTGGTTTCTACTCTATTTGTGCGGCCAGGTTTGCTCTGGTTAAGCGGGCAGTCGCTTGAATCACTCATTCTGGCATTAAAATCACATTTGATTAGACGTTTGAAGGATGTTTCTTACTTTTGCAATATTATTTTTAGTTGCCACGGTGTTAGGTGGAACATAAATAATGACTAGCAGGATACTATCATATCCCTGAATTTGACAGTTGATGGTTACTGCTTGAATCTTCAAGGTCGATGTCATGGCTGAGAGGCGCCAAGGGTGGAGCACTGTCATTAATAAACCACTGCGTGGTCTGCCCACTGGGCCCTTGGTGACAGGTATGTGAAGAGTACTCACAGGGTTATATTTGTTTTATTTTTTTTATTATTATACATATAGCCAACATTGGCTTTGTATAAAACATACATTTATTACAATCAGTTACATACTGTTAGCTAAATGATACATTTTTACAGAATTAGGATTGAAGTGTTTTCTTAATACAAATGATCTAATCAATAGTTAATATTCTTAAAATCTTCATACATTATTCATACAATTTCATCATGTGATGAATTAGATTTGCATCATTTCCTTCCATCATTTTTATCCCACAAAGGTCCAATTTCCTCGACCCCCGTATTAGAATACGACCGAAGTGCACTAGATCTCAATAGTGCTAAACTGTCCCACTCGCACAAGCTATGCTCTATAGATTCAATGTTGTTCCCGCCACATAAACGACAATGGCACTCCGCACGTGGTAGTCTCAATTTTGTTCCTTTTATTTCCAGCACCACTGTGCGATTGAATTTGCATAGCACATAATTACACACAGTACTGCTATTTGGATGGGCATCTATAAATTTTGGCTTAGTCAGGCGATCCATCCAATACAAGATGTAGGGACCAACAGTAGATGCTAGTTTCAGCATGTCATTTTCCTGGTGCAAATCTTTTAGCATATCTTTACTGTGCTTTTTTAGCGTCTTCTGAGAGTTACTTCTATTACATTGGTTTACACAGCTCTAATGTATCTCATACAAATGGCCAAGGGTCCCACATTTCATGTAATTGTCAATGTGGACAAAAGCTCTCATAACCTCGCACATTATTGTGCCATTATCAAGGGATTTTAGTTTCTCATAAACCATCACCTATTTATGATCGACAGCCCCAGTTATCTGAAGGAGGTCAAACTCCACTAGGAGGAATTCAAAATCTTTGCTTCCAATTTAATAAGTTCAGAACAATATTTCTGTCCCCATACTTCTACCACATAGATCATACAAGGGACATTCTTAGATGCATAAGAGTAGTAAGATGGTCTTTATCACTATACCTCCTTGTTTCCCAATGAAGTTGCTCAACAAGAAAGCTATGTTCATACAGTTTTCCTTATTTGCTGCCCATTGCTGACACCAATTTCATTTATTATCAATAACTACTGCAAGATACTTATAGCTGTCTACACATTCGACTACTTTGACGTCAAGTTTCCATTTTTGGTTATTTTGGTGTTTAATCTTACGTTTGCCCAAGAACGCCACTATCTTAGTTTTTTCAATATTAATTCTGAGACCAATGCTGCAGGCATACACTCCCAAGGCGACCAGCAAGGCTTGCATGCCTCTGGGAGTATAGTCCAGCAGCAATAGATCATCGGCGTAATATACCCAGCTATAGTTCATAGTACTGAATTTAACTGGTCGGGCTTCCACTGGTCTCAGCGCGATTGCCAGATCTACTAAGTACAGATTAAACAAGGTGGCTGCAAGAATACAGCCCTGTTTTACACAGCGTCTGGTCGGAAATGGTTCACTCACTTGTCCTCCACCCTTTGTTCTCACACGCACAGAGGTGTCAGTGTATAACAATTGGATCATGTGTAACAGGCCATGAGGAATATTCCATTTCACTAATTTGTTCCATAGTTTATTCCTCATGACCGTATCAAAAACTGGTAGTTGTTGTCTGTCCCAAGCGTATTCAATGTTTGAGGTCAAGCATATTAAGTTGCGAGTAGTACTTGCCTTTGCTCTAAAGCCAGTTTGGTTATTAGGTAGGATGTGATGGTCATTTATCCATTGATTCAAATCATTCAGAAGTACACAGGCTACATTTTTGCTGGTATATCTAGCATGGCTAGCATTGGATAATTTAATGGCGACTTCCAGCAACCTTTTTTACATACTGGAAGGATGGTACTTTCTTTCCATGTTTCCGGTATTTTTCCGCTAGATCCTATTTCATTAAACAATGTGTGGAGAGCCCTGGCCCACGTTAAAGGTGATAACTTTAGAAGTGCGTTACAAGTGCTATCGGGGCCTATAGCATGAGATGTCGGAAGCCTGGCAATCATGTGAGATATTATCAATAGAAACCCCACAAATCCATCTAACTGATGCTATAATATGGTTTTCATCAGGGGGTGTTATAGCTCCCAAAATATTTTTAATGTGAGTGCCCTAACTCTTCTCAGGCACGCTATTGATCACTATATTCATATTTGCTGCTCCCCTAAGAGTAGTCCAAATTCCTATATTATTGTTAAAGACGTCCTGGCGACCACCTTTTATTTGAAGTTCTTAGACAGGGAATCACTCCCATAGCAGTAGGGTTATGTGAGGGATATTCTACTTTTTTTCTTTAATAAAACCTAAAATGTTTTTCAAACATGTCTGGTGTCTGCATCCTATCTCTGATCCACCACAGTACCAGAAAAGTGCTTTAGGGCACCAATAAGTAATCCCTCGTACACAAGAACGTCCTTGTCGGTTGACGGGTGTAAAAACTGTTTGCAATTTTGATCTAGTAAGATTGGAGATGGACATTCCTCAGACCCAATCTCAGATGCAGCTTTTACAGGGTATGTCTGCAGCGATCTGAGACCGGTTCTACATGCCTGATATGGATAATCTTGTAGTTCTTATGAATAAAACATATCCAACTTTGTATGTAGAGGATCCTTGTCCCGCTTCATAGTTTTCACTTTTTGTTTCCTTTGTCTTACCATTTGGTGAACCACTCCCTTACTAAAGGAGCTTTTCCGATTCTCTAAAAATAGGCCATGTATCCCCCCTTCTAAAGCCTAATCTGGATGTGAAGTGTCTTTCTATTGTTTGGCCTGTATACCTGTTGCCATTAAGAAATGCACGTGGCTACCTTATTACCAGAGTGGTTTCTGTACCATTGAATCAATGGATTATCAAGCAACAGCTTTTGGACACATTTCAGTCAGGTTGTTGACTGGTTTGCAGTATTAAAACTGTTATACTTCACATTTTGGATGATGTTTACCGTATCTTGGATGATGGGGGCTCTTGTCTATTCGTCCTTTTTTACATATCTGCTGGATTTGATACCATCGATCATGTTTATTTATATCATGCATAACCAATATGTGCCGAGCAGATAAATCTGCATCTGGGCACAGATAGAAGTATATAACATGAATAACATGTTTCCTCTGCTCAAGCTAGGCAAGTAAGGCAAGTTTAACAAATCATGAGGTACTTTTAGAGACTCTTTCACAGCGAGTGATTGACTTGCTCTGTTACTCACAAAGCCATCCATAGGTCAAACCCTTTAGATTTTGCAGAGAAATTGAATATCTCTTTTGCTATAGACATTTATACAGCCTGTAACATTTACCACTTGAGGTTGCCAGGTATAGACGGTGAGCCTTTCATGAGAGATCTTTTTCAGGTGCCTCAGTTGCATGTTGGAATGCACTTCCTTCGAAATACGTAAAATATTTGGATTATTTGAAATTCAGAAAAGTTTTAAAGTCCTAGTTTTGGAATTCAGTATTTTAGTTCTATTAGTGGTCAGGTTTTCTGTAATGCTCTTCACCATGAAACTTTATTATTATTGAGTTTGTAATTGTAAAAGTCTGTAATTGTTTTTCATTTATTTTATTTTATAGTTTTTTTATAACACGCTTAATACATCAGTTGGTTTGTAAGTGCGGATCCGGGATTCAAACCTCTGTTGCTCTGTGTGATCTTGCTTCCAAGACCAGCACGTTGCCCCTGTGCTATCCTCCTAAGCTAAGTTTTCGACAGACATTTCCCTGTTTCTTTAGCCTCTGATAACACCCACTTGCCCCAACCCCATTCCTGTATGTCATACTGTAGTGTGGGTGTAGAACCTCCAGTCATGACCAATCACCAACCGTATTTACATTGCCCTTTGTTGGATAACACTGAGACGAGGAATAGGACTGGAGTAATGAAGATCACTAGAACTGGAAAGCAAACCCTGCTTTCTAGGTGTTGGGGAAAAGGTCACAGGTGCTGGGACATTTAAATGCACTACACCTGGAGAGAAAGAGAGGCTCACTTCTCCCGATGTCGGTCATGACACAGAAAAAGAGCAGGCTGCAGTGCGAAGCAGAGAAATCGTTGGAAGTGCTGTCCAGGGAAATCAAAGTGGAAGGTTCGCTGCGCTTGTGCCACGGACAGCAGGAGCGGTCAAGTGAAGATTTAGGCAAAGGGGGAACCCGGAGAGCAGACGGGACGCTCTCTGTCGGCAAGCAGCAGCAAGAATGGTCAGTTGTGAAGGATGCAGAAGACCCCGATGGAGACCTTTGAGCCCAGAGAGAAAGGTTGGTGCACTGGGGCGTTTCATGACAGATGCCATGTACCGTTGATGACCCGGCTATGCCCAAACAGGGGAGCTGGGACTCCAGAGCAATTGAGCAAAGAGATCAAGATGAATGAAAAGGGGTCACTGACCCAATATAAGAAAGGTATAATTAAAGAATCTTGGAACTATATAAAAGAGAAGATGATTACTGATGAAAAGTACAAGTCTGGGACCCGCACCCAAATATTGAACCAATTAAGAAAGTCCTGGCAGGTGAGTAAACCAGGAATACGGCCAGTCTGGGACCCACACCCAAATGATGAAATAAGAAAGTCCTTGCTGGAAAGTAAACCAGGCATGCACCCAATCAAGATTGTTGAACTTGGGGGTTAGGGGGAAAGTCCCCTAAATGTGTGGAATCTAGGGGAAGGGATTTTCTGGTAGAGCTTTGGTAGAACTTTGTTGGTTTCTTTTTACAGTTTGGAACAAAGCTGCAGGTGATCAGCTAAAAGATACCCCCCAGAGGCCCCTTCACGTTACATTAAGTTTAGTGTGTAAGGGCCAGGTAAGGATTCTGGACACAGGACAGAGAACGTTTTGCTTTGGACATTCTGACACTGACGTTCCTTAGTTTTGTTGAAGCAGGGAAACCCCTCGTAGAGTTAGGGATGGGTAGTAATTCCCCCCAAAGCCTTCTTTTATTTTATCAATAAAAGTATTTAACAAGCACCAAAAATGCCACTGTGTCTGAGTCTTACTCTTGATTCCTTGGACCACCCTCCCGGGCAATTTTACCTCTAGCAGTCATTGGGCAATCTACTTACGCGAAGCCTGAAATTGCAGTAGGAGTTATTAGTAATAGCATAACTAGCATGCCTAGCATAAACATGATCACCAGTACTAAGTATATTTTGGCTATTGAGAGAGTGGTGAATGGAATGGTAGTATCTACACCAATATTGTAACGCTCACCTGATTCCCGTAGAGGCGCCGGTCTTGACTGGGCGTATACTGTATCTTCAAAGGTGATGTGTAACACACGGCTGGCTCTTTGGGCTGGACCTCTGTGCACTGTATGTCTGTCTCGAAGGGTAAGGTGTCTGCAGATAGAAAATATGGGATTAATGAACTGGGTTATTGAATGTCTCTCTCTTCTTCCCTTTCTCTTCTCCTGTAGAACCCCAAAGGTTAACGCGCTCACCTTAGGTAAGTGAACGCCGTGCTCTCCATCTGCTTCGGGGCAGGGTGCTGTAACCAGTTTCTTCACTGGATAAGGGGAGCAGGCCTCTTGACTTCAGAGGACTGCTGTCCGTCGTTTACTACACGAACGGTAAGTTTCGAGTAATTCTAATGTCTTTAAAAGTCTTTAGTAATGATGTCTCTTGTTTTGCAGGGTTCCGGCGATGGCGGATGACAGGCTGAAGTGAGTTGAAGATGGAGCCCGTGTGATGAATAGAAGCGCCTGGAAGCACGTAAGTAAGCGCTTGTTGCCTGCTTCACGATGCGCTCTAACTGTCTTTTTATTTTGCAGGTACAAGTTCGGAGCGGCTGCAGGGTGCCGGAATACCCACTGGGTTAGATGTGGAAAGGAGTATTGGCACGTGAGTATTAAAGTTCCCCAATGTCTTTAAACGCACCTTGTTTTGTCTTTCAGATGCGGGATGCAGCGCCGAAGGCCTCCGGAGCGTGCGAAGAGTTGGTAAGCTTTTGTCTTTCAGATGCCGGAATGCAGTGCGAAGACCTCCGGAGCGCACGAAGAGTAGGTAAGCCTTTGTCTTTCAGATGCCGGAATACAGCGCGAGGCGTTGGTGACAGCCGATGGACCAGGTAAGTGAAGCGCTGTCACTGAAGACCGTAATGCTAACCTGTTCTTTCTTGTCTTTATAGGTGTTGCTGAAGACTGGATTCAGGATGGTAAGCCTTTTTCCTTAGGCCCAGGATCAGATGCAGAAGACACGATGAGCGTTCTGCTGCAGAGGATGCAGAATAACGCAAAGCAAGATTCATCCATCGGGTGTGGTTTAAATAGCCTCCTGTAGTGCTTAGGTGTCTCCTTCCACAGCCACGCCTAGGTAAGAAAAGAGTTCCTGCTTTCCAGAAGAGTTCCAGTGTTCTGAACCTAGGGAGTGGCTCCTGCCCCACCCAACAGGAAAAGTAGTTCCAAACAGAAGAGGATCAGAGGCTCAACTGGCAGGCAAGTAAGCAGCATGGTCTGCTGCATGGTAAGTCCACCCAAGCATTATGAGCCCGGCGCTTCCAGCGCTGGGACTGGACTTATTTATGAACCTGGTGCCACTGGCGCCAGGACTGGGTCCAAAAGGTCCCAATTGGGACTGGTTGGCACTCGGAACCTGGGTTATGGATCTGCTTCCAAGGGAGTTGGGAAAACCCTGACCTTTTGGAAGCAGAGATCATGACAGTACCCCCCCCTCAAGGCCCCTCCCAAACCGGGCTTCTCCAGGGGTTTTGGCTTGTCAGGAAATGTTCGGTGAAATCTTTTGATTAGGCGAGGAGCGTGGACATATTCAGCAGGTTCCCAGGATCTCTCTTGGGGGCCGTAGCCTTTCCAGTCAATTAGGTAAAATAGTTTAGATTTGGAGATCTTGGAGTCCAGAATGCTTTTGACTTCAAACTCGAGTTCTCCATCAACTAGGATAGGTTTTGGAGATTTAGTTAGTAGGGTTTGAGGTTGCATGGGTTTTAATAGAGAGACGTGGAAGACCGGATGTATCTTCATGTGCGGGGGCAAGTCCAACTTGACCGCTACTGGGTTTACTATGGTAGTGATGGAATAGGGACCAAGGTATCTTGGGTTGAATGTGCGTGGCCCTTTTAGAGGTAGATATTTGGTGGATAACCAGACTTGATCCCCTACTTGATATTGAGGGGCTTCCTTCCGATGTTGATCTGCTCCTTTCTTGTATTGTTCTTTAGCCCTTTGAAGGTGAGAAACAGCTTCCTTAAAGGCTTGGGTGATTGTAGAATGCAGGTAGTCTACTGCTGGTGTTTCAAGATCTTGGAGGGGATCCAACTCCGAGGTTCGAGGGTGACTGCCGTATAAAAGAAAAAACGGGGTTTTCCCAGTTCCCGAATGGACAGAGTTATTGTAGGCATATTCGGCTATCCAAAGGATGTCTTTCCAAGTTTTTTCAGTTTGTTGCAGCATGCAGCGTAAATACTGTTCCAGAGTTTGATTGGTCCTCTCGGTTTGTCCGTCGGTCTGAGGGTGGTGACTGGTCGATAGTCTCACATCAATTTGAGCCGACCGACAGCAACTTCGCCAAAAATGAGAAATAAATTGACTACCTCGATCCGATATTAGAACCGAAGGAAAACCGTGCAGTCGGACGATGTTTTCGAGAAATTCTCGGGCCAGAGTTGCTGCTGTTGGCAAGCCTTTGAGCGGAATGAAATGCGCCATCTTGGAGAATAAGTCCACGATTACTAGAATCGTATTGTATCCGGAGCATGGAGGTAGATCGGTGATGAAGTCCATAGAAAGCGTATGCCAAGGGCGAGGTGGGATGTCAATAGGGCGTAAGAGGCCTGCTGGTCTTTCCTTTTGACTCTTGTTTTGGGCGCATACTCCACAGGACATTATAAAGTCTCTGATATCTTTTTTCCAAAACAGCCACCAGAAGTAGCGCTTGATCTTTTCTGAGGTCTTGGCCATACCGGGATGTCCTTCCATTAAAGAATCGTGATAACAAGAGATTACTTTTTTCTGTAAATCTGTGCTGGGCAGGTATAATCGTTCTTGGAAATACAATAAGTTGTCCTTTACTGCAAAGTCCTTTCCCTGCAGATGCCAATTCTGTATGTCTGCTGGAGTTACAAGTTGTCTGGCTTTATCCTTCACTTCCTCTATGGATTGTGTGGCGATTACACCCAGAATTCTTTGTTCGGGAATGATTGGTACAGGTTTAGGGTTGATCAAGTGTTCTTCCACTCCCATCCGAGAAAGGGCATCAGCTTTACCGTTTTTTGTACCAGGTCGATAGGTAATTATGAAGTCAAACTCGGCAAAGAATAATGCCCAACGGAGTTGTCTAGAGGATTGGGCTTTTGCGGTTTTCAAATATTGCAGGTTTCGGTGATCCATAATCACAGTAACGGTGTGTCGGGCCCCCAGCAGATAATGCCGCCAAGCCTTAAAGGCAGACTTGATAGCCAGAAGTTCCTTGTCAGTAATCGTGTAATTGATTTCAGGAGGCGAGAATTTGCAGGACCAAAATGCCACGGGATGCAACTGATTGGTTACCGGGTCCTTTTGTGGTAGAACTGCCCCCATGGCAAGGCTTGAAGCATCAGTTTCCACGATGTAGGGGAGTTCGGGGCGAGGGTGTTTTAAGATTGGTGCAGAGATAAATTTAGTCTTCAAATCCTGGAAAGCTTGTTCCGCCTCGGTAGACCATTCAAAACGTTTGTTTTTCTTTAACAAGGCAGTGATGGGCTGGACTATTCGAGAAAATTCGGGGATAAACCTGCGGTAAAAGTTAGCGAAGCCTAACATGCTTTGCACACCTTTTACGGAGGATGGTGATGGCCATTTGAGAACTGCATCAACCTTCTTTGAATCCATACGCACTCCGCTAGGTGATAATATGAATCCCAAGAATTCAACTTCAGTCACGTTGAAAACACATTTTTCCAACTTAGCGAAAAGTTTGTGTTGACGCAATCTTTCGAGGACCATTTTCACGTGTTTCCGATGTTCAGATTCCGATGAAGAATAAACGAGGATGTCGTCAATGTAAACAACAACACACACATCTATGAGCTCTCTGAGGACATTGTTCATAAAATATTGAAAGGCGGCCGGGGCATTGCAAAGTCCGAAGGGCATGACCTGATATTCAAATAGCCCATATTTGGTGCGGAAGGCCGTCTTCCATTCATCGCCCTCTTTTATTCGTACCAAGTGGTAGGCTCCTCTAAGATCCAGCTTTGTATATATGCATGCTTTTCTGACTTGGTCCAGGAGTTCAGGGATCAAAGGTAACAGATATCTATTCTTGACGATGATCTGGTTCAGGGAGCGATAATCTATACAAGTTCTAAGGTCTCCTTCCTTTTTTGGAACGAAGAACAAAGCTGAAGAAGCAGGGGACTTGGAAGGACGAATAAACCCATTTGCCAGGTATTGATCCAGGTATTGTCGAAGGTGAAGGTTCTCAGGCTCGGTGAGGGCATAAATTCTACTACAAGGAGGAGTAGATCCAGGTATCAGGTCTATCTGGCAGTCATAAGACCTATGAGGAGGTAGAGAGTTAGCCTGATCCTTCCGGAAAACATCTTGGTATTCTAGGTATTCGGGAGGTAACTGGGGAGTCTCTGAAGAAATTGCTGCCAGTGCAACACCAGGTGGAGGGTGACAAGTAGAGACACATTCTGGAAACTGGGCCGTTCTTGCTCGCCAATCGATCAGAGGATTGTGTTTCTCTAACCAAGGTATTCCTAGAATAATCTGAAACTGAGGGGCCTTGATCACATCGAACACGATCTTCTCATGGTGTCCATCTTGACTTACTAGCATCACTTCTTGAGTGGTATGCGTTACTGGTCCGGAGGCTATCTCCGTCCCATCCACCGTAGTAGTGACGTCCTTTACAGCCTTGGGACAAAGAGTTAGATTCATCCTCAAAACCATTTCATGATCCACATAATTGCCGATGGCACTGCTGTCGACGTAAGCTTCAATTGCATGTAATCGATCCGGATTATCAGGGCTAATGAGGACCATAGGTATCACGAAATGCGAGGTCACGGAACTGGTTTTCACGCTCGGCAAGAGGACCTCTATTCTTGTCAGGCGAGGTCATTTCCCTGCTCAGAGTTTGTGACTTTGGTAACTGCAGCTCCAACTGCCTTCTTGCCAGGTTTCACCGGACAGTCTCGAAGAAAGTGCCCTGAGTTTCCGCAATAGAGGCATAATTGCAACTGTTTTCTCCTTTCCCGCTCCTTTTGTGTTAGAGGACCTTTCAGGCCCCCTATTTGCATGGGTTCCCCGGAGTCTACTCCTTTGGAAGGAGTTGGCGGTTTGGAAAATACCCAAGCATCAAACTTGGAACGATCGGCCTTCCTGTTCTGCAGTCTGTGATCTATTTGAACGACTAAGTCTATATAGTCCGAACAATCTTGTGGGGGATTCACTACTTGGGCTAACACATCTTTGAGCTCTCCACGTAGACCTCTATAAAACAGCGTAATCCTTTTGTCCTCAGGCCATTGAGTTTCCACTATCAGCCTGTTGAAAGACGCAATATAAGCCAAAAGGTCTTGATTACCTTGTCGCAACGAAAGAAGCTCATTGTCCAAGGCCTGCCCCTGTGAATGTCTTAAGAACAGTTTTTCCATACTGAGCTGAAAAGCTTGAAAATCATGGAGGACCGGATCGTCTTGATTTACTAGAGGGATCGACCAGTCTGCCGCATTGCCACTAAGGTACGAAAGCACGAAAGCTACTTTAGCTTGATCAGTTGGAAAGGCTGCTGGCCGGCATAAGAAATGCAACCGGCACTGATTGATAAATACTGCAAACCTCTTTGGGTCACCAGAAAATCGTTCGGGCGGAGCCAGAGGTACATTCCCAGGTAGGTTGATCTGCACTGGATTCATAGAGGATGTAGAAGGAAGATTTCCCCCAGATGCGGGTAACGGGGTCTGTCCGGCTTGTGACTGTAGCAATTGTCTAGCGAGATCATCTGTTCGCTCCTTGGAAATAATCAGTTCCCTTCTTAGAGCGTTCGTTTCCTGACGGGCTGCATGCACTTCTGCCCTTAGTTCCCCAAGTAACTGGGCTAGCTGGTCGGTATCCGAGGTTTCCATAGCGCCTGGACGGGAGTTTTGCGGTAGGCTTTGCGTTCTGTAACGCTCACCTGATTCCCGTAGAGGCGCCGGTCTTGACTGGGCGTATACCGTATCTTCAAAGGTGATGTGTAACACACGGCTGGCTCTTTGGGCTGGACCTCTGTGCGCTGTATGTCTGACTCGAAGGGTAAGGTGTCTGCAGATAGAAAATATGGGATTAATGAACTGGGTTATTGAATGTCTCTCTCTTCTTCCCTTTCTCTTCTCCTGTAGAACCCCAAAGGTTAACGCGCTCACCTTAGGTAAGTGAACGCCGTGCTCTCCATCTGCTTCGGGGCAGGGTGCTGTAACCAGTTTCTTCACTGGATAAGGGGAGCAGGCCTCTTGACGTCAGAGGACTGCTGTCCGTCGTTTACTACACGAACGGTAAGTTTCGAGTAATTCTAATGTCTTTAAAAGTCTTTAGTAATGATGTCTCTTGTTTTGCAGGGTTCCGGCGATGGCGGATGACGGGCTGAAGTGAGTTGAAGATGGAGCCCGTGTGATGAATAGAAGCGCCTGGAAGCACGTAAGTAAGCGCTTGTTGCCTGCTTCACGATGCGCTCTAACTGTCTTTTTATTTTGCAGGTACAAGTTCGGAGCGGCTGCAGGGTGCCGGAATACCCACTGGGTTAGATGTGGAAAGGAGTATTGGCACGTGAGTATTAAAGTTCCCCAATGTCTTTAAACGCACCTTGTTTTGTCTTTCAGATGCGGGATGCAGCACCGAAGGCCTCCGGAGCGTGCGAAGAGTTGGTAAGCTTTTGTCTTTCAGATGCCGGAATGCAGCGCGAGGCGTTGGTGACAGCCGATGGACCAGGTAAGTGAAGCGCTGTCACTGAAGACCGTAATGCTAACCTGTTCTTTCTTGTCTTTATAGGTGTTGCTGAAGACTGGATTCAGGATGGTAAGCCTTTTTCCTTAGGCCCAGGATCAGATGCAGAAGACACGATGAGCGTTCTGCTGCAGAGGATGCAGAATAACGCAAAGCAAGATTCATCCATCGGGTGTGGTTTAAATAGCCTCCTGTAGTGCTTAGGTGTCTCCTTCCACAGCCACGCCTAGGTAAGAAAAGAGTTCCTGCTTTCCAGAAGAGTTCCAGTGTTCTGAACCTAGGGAGTGGCTCCTGCCCCACCCAACAGGAAAAGTAGTTCCAAACAGAAGAGGATCAGAGGCTCAACTGGCAGGCAAGTAAGCAGCATGGTCTGCTGCAGGTAAATCCACCCAAGCATTATGAGCCCGGCGCTTCCAGCGCTGGGACTGGGCATATTTATGAGCCTGGTGCCACTGGCGCCAGGACTGGGTCCAAAAGGTCCCAATTGGGACTGGTTGGCACTCGGAACCTGGGTTATGGATCTGCTTCCAAGGGAGTTGGGAAAACCCTGACCTTTTGGAAGCAGAGATCATGACAAATATTGCTTAGTAATATTTATGGACATCTTAGTAATGATATCCAGCCAGTGGCCACCCCAGGAAGCACCCTTAACCACAAGAGGAGCAATGACTGGAGCAAAAGTCTTCAAGAGATAGTCAATTGAAAAGAGGACTTTTGCCTTTCTGACCCTTTTTGAGTTGCCTAACCTCATGTATAGGCCTAAATAAACCTTGTGAAATGAAACCTCTTTGCTTCGTGATAGATGGTGTTAGAAGGTGGATCCGCAAAAGGCCTGCCCTCCATCTCCACAACATACCCTTACAAGCCACCCCAGGAGCTGCTGTTTCGACCTCTTCAGAATAGCAGGTATGACCATCCGCCCCAGAGTTTAGATTGTTTAGTGCTCATGAGGTCCAGATTCGTTTCTGAAGAAACCTTTAGGAGAATCGGAACAAAATTAGGCCTTGCCCTAAAGTATTATTTTAATGTGTGGGCAGGAGCTTGTTACTATTGAGGTTGAAGTCAAGCTATTGTTTAATCAGTGAGCAGACTTTTGCAGTGTAGGAGGGGGTCCGCTAGCCTTTGAGAGGTATATCCCATGTTTATTGGAGGAATTCTGCTGCCCTCAGCCCTATCCAATGTGGAGAAATGGGAATGGGGTTTGGCTTTACCTAGGATTCCCCTGAGCGCAGAAGGCTCTTAATCCCAACAGTTGGTCAAATGAGCCGAGGACCCTGGGTGATACTAATAACAGAACAACCACCCCTTAGCACTGAGTTTGCAGGAGCCCAAAGGAATCAACAATCGCTATGGTCTGCATTTGAGGAGGTTATCCCAAGGAAGAAGAGCTCCAGAAGGCAGGACTGTACTTTGTTGACTGAAAAGGGTTTTTATATAGACTAGAAAATAATGATCAAAGACATTTTCCGGCTCATGGTTCCACCATCTATTTGTCCAGGGCTATTGGGCCTTGCCCGTTCCTACGTGACCACTGGGCTCCAGGAAATAGCTAAGACAAAATATCATGTCTTGAGCCATTTCTTTTGGGCAAGAATATACTGCCACATTAAGCGATACAGCAAAGCCAGCCACGTTTGTCAAAAATCCTCTCACAGTGATGTGTGTTGAGCGCCTTTGCAACCCCTGCCTAATATTGACTTTCTGTTCTCCTGGGTGGGAATGGATATGCTACCATTAAATCCTCCTAAAATGGTAATAAGCGAATCATAGTGGTTTTAGGTGAGGCCATTCAATATATTGTTTCCTCTCTTATCAGAGACAAAACCACTGAACACATTTTTATTTTTTATTTTTTTATTATTTGTATATGTTCAAGAGAACTTTACAAAAAAAGTTGAAAAAGAAGACAAGGTGCAGTAACTACACAAGGGTGGGACCCTCATCCCGCTATCCTCATCAAGGTATGTTGGAGTATTTTGGTGGTTGCTAGGAGCCAGGTGGTTCGGTCTCCTCAGATCAGTCTTTGCCAGCAAGTATCTTCGTCCCACCCACACTCGTCTAGGCTGAGGTGCTTTACGTAGGCCAATCTCAAGTCTAAAGTTTTCGGGCATGACAGCAGTAGATGCCGGATGGTTTCAGTCTTGGCTTTGCACAATCGGCACGTGCTGGTGTCTGATGGACCTCTAATGTTTCGGATTTCGTTGGTTTCAAGCAGGTTCAACCTAGTCCTCAGCATGAAGTTTCGAGCCCCCCTGCTTGGACATTTTTGGAGGTACTGCATCGGCTCGTTGAGTTTGGAAAACAAAGGAGGCTGATGGAGAAGAAGTTTGTTGTTGGTTACTAGATCTTGAGTATGAATCCAGTCTAGTTCTTTCAGCTTCTTATAGACTCAACGGATTTGTAGTGAGATCAGCTTTCGAACACGTGACTGACTCGAGTAGGGACATGTTTTTTTCTTCAACTCTCTCTTCCTAAATATCTTCCTTCCCGAGCCCTACGCTCATCCGTCTCCAACTCCCTCAGGGTCAGCCGCTTCTCGAAGCAACGAGCTGGGGGTAGATCTCTCTCCGCGGCAGGGGCCTCCCTCTGGAACAGCCTTCCTGCCTCCCTGAAACTTGAGGAGAACCATCTTCGGTTCCGGAAGCACCTCAAAACCTTCCTCTTCACTTCTGCTTTCTCTCTCCCTCTCCCCTGCTAAATTCTTCACCAAAACTGCACTGATTCTGCAACTGGGCCACTCTCACTGACCTTGGTCCTGGGCCCAGTCACTCTTCACTTGCACTGCCTCCCTGGCAACCCCTGCACTGCGGGACTGTCTCTGTATCACTACAGCCGCCCCCCCCCCCCCAGCACTTGTCTGCACTTACCTTGCACTTGCCACCAGCTGGCCCTATTTATTTATTATTTTATTTCTATTCTACTATTTGTACTGCACTCCCCCCTCCGCTCCCCCTTCCCCTTGCACTTTTTCCCTTCCCCCTACCCCTGCACTTGCGCGGTCTGAATGACACCTGGCCTAGTAGGATCGTTGTCTGTCTTCCCCTTGTTCCCCCCTCCCTGCCTCGTCGCGCCTTGAAACACTTGTGTATAGGCGCGTTACAAATGCCATATCATATCATATCATATCTTTGCAGATTGTTAGCATTTTTACCTTGCCAGATTGGAGTTCTTTGTTTAACAGACCGTACATTTGGCCACTCTCGTCCATGATGCATTTCCTAAATAGCCTAAGAGCGTTTAAGTTGACTGTTGCTGTTAGTGACACTAGACTTAGTTCCCGGCGGATTGCGGCTATTGATGTGGAGTTCGGCAGACCAAGTGTCTTCCAGAACATGCTTTCTAGTTTTTGCCAGGTGCTTGCTGGAATCGTTGGCATGGCCTCGGCTCCATAGGTGACCGAGGGGACAACTTTTTTCTTATAAAATTCGATTACAGGGATGCAAGAGAATTTTCCAAACTTTAAATCGATAGCCTTTCCTTGAGAGGCTAGTTTCTTTAATTTGATTTGAAGTGCGTTCTGCATAGAAGACTCATTTTTCGAGGAGTCTATCTGGACGCCTAGATATTTGTAGTCGGTGACCCTCTCGATCGCGTTTTTCTCAAGGAACCATTTGAATTTTTCTGAACATTTGTTCTTCTTCTGACCGGCTTCCAGTATCATGATTTTCGTTTTCTCTTTGTTTATTTTTAAGTTGTTTTCAGCAGTGTAGCTCAAGAGATTGGATAACTGTCTCTGGAGGCCGATCTGGGTCTGGTCCAGTAGGATTAGGTTGTCGGCGTATAACAGATGACTTATTTTCGAGGACGCGAGTGACGGTGGGAATGTGTGCTGCAGATCTTCTGAGGCCCCGTAGTCACCAATGTATGCGAGGAACAACGCTGGAGCTAAAGGGCATCCCTGTTTTACCCCCCGTCCTATCTGGATTTCATCTGATAGGGTGCCTCTTTGGGATAATTGAACCCTGAGAGTGGTGTCCGTATGAAGAGCTTTTATTGGTTGCAGTACCTCTTGTGGGCAACTCCACCCCTCCAGTTTTTTCCACAAGTGGGACCTATCAACTAGGTCAAAAGCCTGGGAGACGTCGATGAAGCCGATGAAAATCCGAGATTTTCTCTCCCAGACCTTGCTTTTCAGGGTGCTGATTGCTAAAATGTTTGCCGCCGTGCCCATGTTTTTTTTTAAAGCCCGATTAGAACTTGTCATTACACGGGGCCGATTCTGCCCAAGATTGGAAATGATTCAGAAGCAGACTCCCGAAGACTTTGCCAATGCAGTCCAAAAGTGCTATGGGACGATAATTTAGAGGATCAGTGATGTCCCCCTTTTTGTAGATTGGGACAATGATGGATTTTGTCCATGAAGGCGGCAGAGATTTCTGCTCGGACCATTTCTTGAAGATGGACGCTATCAGCGAGGCCCATTTCCGGTCGGTTAGCTTTCAGGTCGATATTTGAGATCCCGTCCGGGCCCGCTGCTCTGGAGGGCTTCAGTTTTTTGAGGTGATTACTGATTTCTTGTTGATCATCCAGTTTGAGCCAGTCTGACATCTGAGATGGATTGTCCAATTGAACAGTTGGGGCAGGGGCTTGGAAGACAGTAGTGAAATGGGTGATCCATTTATGCTCCGGCATAGCATTGATGGTCAAGTTGTTGTGCGAAGGCGCCGCAGATTTCAACAAGGACCAAAATTCTTTGACTTTGTTACCACAGATAGCTTTTAACATGGTTTCCGCATCTTGTAAATAAAGTCGGTGTCGATGGTCTTTCACCCAAGTTTTATAGGTTGAGATTGCCGACAGATTATTCGACGGATGGTTTCCCAGCTGTCTCTTGAGTTTGCGGAGTTCACGTCTTTTTGCCACCAATGTGATGTCGTAGGTGTGGTTGGGAGACATGGAGGATGGAACTTTCTGTTTTGATTTCACCACGTGTTTAAGCAGCAGGGGCACATAGTCCAAGGAGTTGAAGCCCTCAGCAATTCCGTCCATGTTATATTTAGCCAGCAAAGCTGTGACCGCTCGGGTTGTCAAGTTTAGGCGGTTTCCACGGGCGTTTGGTTCCACTTCCATGGCGTACGGTGTGGGCTCTTTGAAGTAGTTTGCCAGGGACATCGTCAGCTGGTTATGGTCGCTGGCTGTGGTTTTTCGGACTTCAAATGTTTTTATGTTTCCCAGGAGGGGTCTGGATGCATAAATGTAGTCTATGGTCACGTTTAGTGATCCTTTTTCCCAGGTTGGCAGACGCTGGTCATTTGGGAAAACAAAATTCAGATTTTCGAACTTTCTTGAGGACATTAAAGAAGACCATAGACACCCTCTTTTCACTGCTGTTGTTGTTTGTGAGGTTTCATCCGGCATTCGAGGCTCATTTGTGCATTTGACATTCAGGTCCCCACAGATTATAATTGAAGAGACCTGGTATGTTGCTTGAATTTCATCAACCAAATTTTCCTTCATTGACAGGTAATTCTGGTGGTTGATGGCAGCTGGGTTCCAGTAGGTATTGATCAGCACTATTTGCGATGGACTGGAAAAGGGTTTTTCGACCCAATCAAGTAGTACTGGCAAGATTGAGAGGTTAGATTGGAGGGTGGACTTGAGTGTCAGACCAATTCCCTGCCGGCAGGCCAAAAGGGCGACCTGATGTCGGGCGTCCCAGTACCCCTTTGTTGGCTGTGGCCAAGATGGTATCGTAGCCATCCATAGCCGGAGTTTGTCTGAGCCAAGTCTCTTGGAGACAAATGATGTCAAATGAGGCTAAATTTGCGTCGCCCGTTGTTGTGAGGTGTAAGTGACCTCTCGTGTTCCATGAGCAGAAGTGTAGCGAAGATGAAGAGTGGTCGACCTTCCGATAGTCCGAGGACCCAGCAAGCCAACCTGCGGGTTGCTATTTTTTCGATTGAGACAGAGCCTTAGGGAGCCAGGCCCACGACCCCTGTAGTTTGGCAGCTGATTTTGAAGACGTGCTAACACTCTCTTTGGGTTCTCGGGTTGTTGCCCTGTTTCTCTGCGCAGTGAGCATGGTCGTGCTCAAGTTGTGCGAGTCTGGATTTGGCTGTTGAGTCTTCGGGGTCTTGAGATCGGTGGTCTTTATCGGCTTGTCACGCCTGGGTTTGTCTTGTAGTTTGCCGCAGGGGCTCGCCTTTGGCTTGGAGTGTAAGTTGACCACGGTTCGGGTAGGTTCAGTGGTTCTTCTACGATCCGCTCCCTTCTCTTTTTCTGGGGTTTTGTCCTTGCGAGCCGAGTTCCTTTCCGAGTGACCCTTCTCCTGACATTGGAATTTGTGAGGTTCGATTTGCACGATGTATCCTAACGCAGCCAGATGATTAGTTGCTCGAGCAATTGCTGTTTTGATGCGCTTTGACGCTGCGTGGATGTAGGCTTTCGCTCTGTCATTTGAGTGGTATGGATCCACTATTTTTAAGTCTGAAGACTTTATTTCCCGAAGGGCTGGGGTCAGGCTGAATAGCGTGAGTATCCCTCTTCTATTCAGTATTATGTCGTCGTTGTTTTCAGAATGCTGTTCGAGCTTGATGGGGGACTCCCTTGAGGAGTAATTTCCTTTTCGATATTGCTCAGTTCTTGAGGTGAAGTGGGGCTGCGAGTGCTGCCCCCTTTTGTAGGATGACTTTAGCTCTAAAAGAGGGCCTCCTCTGGGTTTTGAGTGGTGGTCCTGCTTTCATCTCCCATACTGTTGGAGGTGTTGGACACTAGAGGCTGACTTTTTACGAGTTGGCCTCTCGCAGGCTGGTTGTGATGTAAACGACACCACTCGAGAACTGGGAGGGCTACGGGGGCTGGTGGGTTTCCGACGTTGGAGAATTTTCCTGTGCTCTTCCAGAGTGGTAAATTCGTGAGCAAAGTCCTCTTCCGACGATTCATCGATGATTTCTTTCTCGAGTCTGTTTCCGCAGTCAAGTAGAGGGCCCGGCGAATTTAGTGACTGGTGCTTTTTCCCACTTTTGTCCGGCCTTGTGTCTTGAATATCGTCTGAATGCTGAGAGATGTTCATCAAGACCTCGTCTGCCAGGAAGTCATCTGGTGTTCTGGGAGAGACGTTTATCACCTTTGGTTTTGCTTGGTAGGAAACCAGACTTTGAGACGGGTTTCCCGCTTTCTCTTTTCTTTTGGTTGAGCATGTGCTTTGTTGCTTGACTGGTTTAAATTTCTGAGTTTTAGGTTCTCCCCCTGGTGCTGACTTTTCTGGTCTCAGACCTGTAAACAGGGGGTAGGAAGGGTCTTCCACCCGCACTGGCATTGAAAATGTCATTTGTGATGTCGATCACCTCGTGAATTTCGGGATTTGCCGAGCCGAGACCTGATGATTGATGGACGGCGGCACTGGAAGGAGGAGATTGGAATTGCACTGGCGAGTTTAGACCTCCTGGTTTAACCCCCATGAAGTACGTTGAGAGGATGTTCGCAAGTTCTCTGTGTCCTTGTTCCACGTCCAGCGTTAGGCCTTTGAATTTATCATCTAAGGCTGTGATGTATCCTTCGAGAAAAGTTAATTTCGAAAGCATTGTTGCTTGGATCGAGGTGTTGTCTTTCAGATTTTCGTTGATGCCTTCGTAAAGTTTGGTGAATGGGTTCATTGAAATTGTGATTGCTGACATTATTGATAGAAGGTCTCTCTTATGTTGCGCTGGAGAGTCCATTGGGGAACCCTGAGGGAGGGGGCGCTGTTTGGGAGCTGGAGAAGGTAAGTAGCTCTCGTTTAGGAGCCGTCTCACTACAGGCGAGGATGATAGGTCTGGTGGGCCACGGCTGGGTCGCACCTGGGGCTGCGGTTTAAGGTGGTGGTCAATTGGAGCGCCTTCCTGCCGGGGGCCGTCTGGCTGATCCTTGTTTATCCGGGATGGGCCTGCGTCGTGAGTTGAAGTTTCGGGCTTCTGTCCATTGAACGACGCTGCTGCCTTTTGGATTTTAAGGACTAGAGCCTGAGGGGACTGTGCCCCTGTCTGCCCTGAAGTTATGGGGTGGTCTTTGGTTGTCGGCAGGATTGAATTCAAGGAACCTTCAATGTGGGCTTGCATGGCTTTAGGTTTGGCAGGTGCGGGGGTTTCCAAGGGAGAGGCTGTTGTCATCTCACTGGTAAGCTTGTCAGTGGGTAAAGTGGCTCGGCCTTTTTTTGGTTCGGTTTGAGTCCCCGACCAGGGTTGGTGCCCATGTCTGTTTGTTTTGACGAGTTCTCCTTTCCAGATGCAATCCGGGGCGCCGGATCAAGGTGGGGGGCCGAATCAGATTGCTTTGGTGATTCCACCTGCAAGGGCCATTTTAGGGATGGTGGGTCTTGTTTGTCATTTGCGGAATTTTGGGACTGGGCACGCTGATCTGACGATAAACCTATTTTTCTTGCTTTTTCTGGAGGTTGACAGGTTTTAATCGCTTCCAAGATTTCCTCATCGGTAAGATCAGCTTGCCTAGAATGAGAATCTGGGGCGAATGCGTGAAAGAAGTCAGTTACGAGGCTAGCAACCAATGGTTTTATTGATTCTGGGATCCAAGGTTTCTTAGGTGGTTGACCATTTGTTTTGTTTTTGGGCGCCTGCAGCCTGTTTGTGCGTTTTTGTTTTCTGTTAGCCGTTTTTGGGGGTACTTTCTTTCTGGAGGCTCTAGAGATTCCGGTGTCGGGGGACTCTGCCTCTTTTCTACTACGTTTTTTATTATTTGGCGCTCCTGCCAGAGGGGTGGGCAAGGGGGGTGGGGGCTTTCCCAGGCCAGGGACCTGAACTTCGTTTCGTGGGGTAACCAGGACCCTGCAGTCGATTGCTGGACGACAAGGGGAGCCCTCTGAGATTTGAGGAGCTTTGAGTGGTGGGCTGGAGTGCACTTGAGCTACTATTTGTAGCGTGTGTTTGAGTCCTGGATTTGCCGTGGGGATTGTTGAATGCTTTTCTGGTCCTCTCTCGTCCCCAGAGGGCTCTTGCACTCCGTTTGCCTGTGAGATCGCTAGGTGGAAATCCTCCTCGGAGGGGGGCGTGACCCTGTGTCACATGCTGCTGGGGGAGGAGAGATGGAACCAGGCTCCTCCCCTGGAATGACCCGCTGCTGCGTTGCCTCGCACAGGTCCTTTCGCGGAGCAGCCATTGCCGAGAGCAGGGGTGCAGGACTTCGCTTTCCCCCCAGGCTAGCCCGCGGCATCTGCTCCGCGCTCCTCACAAGCGCGAGCTCCCCCCCCCCCGCTCACAGGCCTCAATCCTCCCTCCGGAGGCCATCGAGTCCCAGAGCTGTGAGGGTGGGAGCTGCGGTCGAAGAAGCACTGGCAAGGTGCAGAGAGGCTCCGGATCCGACGCTGGAGGCAGGGGGCCAGGTGCGTGTTGACGCGTGTCCACTGCTTCTGTGGGGCTTGTTTTTGACAAGATGGTTGGTGATTCGAAACTTTTTACTGAAAATTGGTCAATGAAGTCCGCCCGTTTTAAACGGGCGTTCACTGTTGTTGCTGCTGGGGTCTTTAGATGTTTATGTGATGGACCCGGCAAATGTTGTAATTGTGCACCATGTTGTTGTAAGGCTTTCGCAGCGAGGCGCGGGCACGCGCTTCTGAGCAGGCGGCCCTCCTCTGCTTCCACGGGTTCGTGGTCCATGTCCATAGAGGGCAAGCGCACTGACATTGAAGCCATTTCAGCCATGCACAGACTGCAACTCTGCAGCCAACTGCGCGGCCGCTCCGCGGCTGAATGAGGGTTTTATGGGTCCACCCACAAATGGAAGGCAAGAAACTGTAGAGAGACTCCGGTCTCAGAGGAGCAAAAATGGAGTGACTGCCACAGACTGCAACTCTGCAGCCAACTCCGCCACATTATGAACACATTATGAAATAACTCATGCCCAGTTTCTCCCAGTTGGGATTTTTTCGTTAATCATATTTTCTATTTTATATTAAATACAAGCAATACTAATTACAGTACTTAAATACAGCATTATATGTAAGAGGATGGGCAGGGGAAAAAGGAAGGTTTGGTCTATCCTTATCAAGCTTACAATTCATTAAACTCGTGCCAACTTCGTCCATAATTTTCCAATTCATCTTTCTCATCCATACTCTCAAAATCTGTTTTTTTGCCACAATGAGTGCTCTTTATACCAGTTTCTTTCCCAACATTCAAACCCAGGAACCTTGACATCCAACCCAATACACAGTAAATTTGAGATATCTAAATTGGAGGTGGGATTTTCTAAGGAGATTTTGACAGACCAGCGAACCATCTTCATGTCAAAGCTTATAACTAAGCTGAAGAGCTTCCTCCACATAGATACTCTCCGTACCTCCATCTTTCGGCAACTAAACAGTTGGCTTAATTCTCAGTATTTTTGCACATCTTCCTAATTTAATTTTAACCTGTTTAATAAATTTAGTGAAAATATGAAGGCCCAGACTGGTATAGTATTTCTATACGGCGTGATTAGCAGAAGCTCTACACAATGAAACATACAATTATTTTGTGTATATAGAGGTAACTGGCCATGGCTGCAAGTATTCTCCAAATAAAGAAGGAGGTAAAAGAGCATTGGTTGACCAACATGGGAATGAACTAGGATAATAACTATGAATTTCAACTGATGATGTTGTCCTGCCACAGTATGGGACCCATGCTAATATCGGTTGTCTAGGAGGAATTCAACAGGGAAAATATTGGAGATTTTTAAATCAATTTTATGATAACATTATCCCCGGAACCATGCCTTCCTCATTATACGCACCAGTATTTAAATACCTACTGTCTAGCACATGTTAATTGATGACATGACCGGCTAAACCAGTTCATTAACTATCCTGAAAAAAATTAATTAATGATGCACATCTATGTTGTACATTTTTGTCTTAAAAATATTTTTTTATCACCCTCATAGTCAAATGTAATATGAATGACTGGGTGGCATATACATCATGCTTGTTACTAATAGTAAACCTTAATATGGGGTATTTGTAATGCTTTTTCTCAGAATCATACTCTCAAATGACTGCAATTTGCATTTAACAGGTGCTTTTGTTAAACTGCTGAAATTACTCAACATAAGAACCACCTCAGTGATGAGGCTCGAACTCCGCACTTCTCTCCGCTTGTTTCCCCTGGTTGAGTGTTCTGACCTTTTGTTCACCAATGCTCTGGTCATGGCACATGCCAAAATGTGTATGTGCCTCAGAACAGTGTCCATGTGTGTGTTGTGGGCAAGACATGTTAGGTGCAAGCGCTTCGACCTGGATAACAATGAAACACATGGTGGCATAATGACAGACCATGCTTTGCACAACTGTATCCGCCTCCTATCAAAGATACTTTAGGGTCCCAATAGTGGTGAGAGATGTTGATCTGATGGTTGGTTCGGTGATAAAGAACAATTTATTTTATTGGGTATTTATAATGCGCCTATACAGCAGAGCAAATGGTGTTTCACAGTGCATCAAGACAAAAAGGTGGAGGGGGGAACAGGGATGAAGAAAACAAAACAACACATTCGTACTAGGCCTTGAGACATTTAGATTGTGCAAGTGCTGTAACACGAAATAAGGGCCGAGGGGGAGGAGGGGACTTGCAGGGCGGGGAAGAAGGAGAAATACTTAAGGAAGGAGGAGAAAGGTACATTAAGTGCAAGTGAACAGGTTCAGACACAGCACAAGGCTGGAAATGAAGAGTGGGTACACAAATTTGGAAAGCCTCACCACATGGGGTAGGGGGCTACATCAAGTATGCAGGTACAAATAGGTAAAAAAGCAGAATTTGAATGCCTCACTGCAAGGTGCAGGGGGCTTCAGATATGCAGGTACAAGTAGGTAAAGTGCAACATTGGAATGCCTCACCTGATTGTGAAGGGGGCTACATCAAGTATCATCTCATGGTTAAAAATGCAAAACACAGCACAGGGCAGAGAAATGTCAATCTAATGGTTACAAGCAGGTAGAATGCAAAACACAGCACAGGCTGCGAATGTCAATCCAGTGGTTGCAGATAGGTAAATGCAAAAACACAGCGCAGGCTTCGAAATGTCAGTTCAGTGTTAGCAGGTAGGTACAATTTAGAACACGGCACAGGCTGCGAAATGTCAATGCTGTGGTTGCAGGTAGGTAAAATGCAAAACACAGCACAGCCAGCGAATGTCAATCCAGTGGTTGCAGATAGGTAAATGCAAAAACACAGGCCAGTGGTAACAGCTCACTGCATGTTATGGGGCAACTTTAGTGTGTAAAAGACAATATTTGTTTACAGAAGCCGTGGAGGTGCATTGTTTCCATGGCAAGATGAGTGAGTAAAACAGAATAATGTGGGCAACCAGCCAGATCTGGCACGTTTGCTGGATCAGGTGGAGTAGATGGAAGTGGCAATGACAGGCAAGCGGGCCACAGGCAGTTAAATGTGAAAAAGGGAACACAGCGTCCCCGGTAGCCAGTGGATGCCATGGCTGCACCCGGAGATAGCGAAATGAACAGCGAGGTAGTGAATAACAGGAGAGAGGCAAGAAGGCATCAGAGAACTCCTACCGCAAAGTGTGGAGGCAGCAGGCTGATCTAAGCGGCACAATGGTTGTGATTACGACTGTATGGTGAAATAGTGACAGTCCAGGTGACTGGTTACAGACGGCAGGCAGCTTGCCATGTGCAGCGGCGAGGGAGTAGTAAAATAGGTTGTAAGGAGAGAATACACTAGGAATTGCACACAGGGGAATGGAGGGGGGAGGCCTCATTACATTACAAAGTGAAGTTAATCCAGTCCAGCACCTCGGACAGAGCAGGAGCCCAGAGTAGAGTAAAGGTGGTGTTGGGCGTCACACGGGAACAGGTAAGGTAGATATAGGGGGTGGCTCTGTGGTGCCGTCCTTGCCTGGACTGGCCCAGACAGGGAAGGTAGAGGCCCCTTATAGGTGGCCCTTCGAGGAGGCTGTCGTTACCTGCTGGCTCCCATGCCTACAGTCAGGATAGGCAAGCCCCGGCCAATCTGCAGTCAGCAGAGGTGGGCTCGGCGAGGACAAATGTGCTTCCAGTCCTCACGGTTGCGCTGTGGGGCATGTTGGAAAACAATGTCCAAACATCATTTAAGTACATTTTCTAACATTTATGTTGGCATTATAAAGCTATATGGAAATTCTACATACCACCACCAGCTCATGCAGGTCAAATTTAACTCGCAGAGGTTACCCTACAAGAGATAAACTATACTAGGTCTCTTAGCTCACAGAAGCTAGATTTTGTCTGGCACAGCATAGTTTCTTCACCTGGACAAGAAAAAAGGTACATATTCTGTGCGGCCTCACCTTCACATGGGCAATGAAGAGTACCAAAGTTCTATAGAAAAGCCAGCAGAAATATCCAAGTTCCAGCCCAGTCTCTTTTGTGGTTGCACCTTCCTTTGTACAAAAAACACCATTTAAAAGGAGAGGTAGCTGGCAAACCTTTGTTGGCTGTGTCACCTAAGCTGCCTGGGACTGGATGAGTATGTGATTTGAATTAGCATATTCCCTGATTCATGGTGTTTTGATGGAGCATTGAGAGTGCAAAATAGTGGTTGTTTGATGTGCTCTTCTTTGTGGATGTATATGCACATACATGTTAAAAGCATCCAGTGAAGGAAAAGCTATTGGCCAGATCTTTATGTTCAGTTTTCTTTTTTGACTACTAGCGCAAGCAGTGAAATTCACCCTAAATCTCCTAAAAACGAAGGGGAAGCTTTAGTATCATACCCAACTATTAACACAAATATGTGTGTCCAACTTCAAATGTTAATCAACAAGTAATACATTCTGAAACATTTGCTACCATTTTGGGAAACCTGGAGCACCGTGGTGATGTTTTATGATTTTCTAATTTTTCACCCGCATTTCTCATATCCTAAAACAGTGTTCTGCAACCTTTAGCTCTCCAGATGTTTTGGACTACAACTCCCATACGCCCTAGCCAGCGCTAATCAATGTTGAGGGATCATGGGAGTCATAGACCAAAACATCTGGAGAGCCACAGGTTGCAGACCCCTACCCTAATTGAAGGTACGAATTATGTTGTCTTGTGGAGGGGGGCGATTTTGCAGTACCTCTTTTATTACAAATCTGCTTAATCTGCCAAAGCTGGAGATGCAACCTCTTTTCCTTAGCTGGTGCCTTGAGTTATGTGACAGAGTTAACAGAACGCATTAAGGTGAAGTCGGTGCAGAGTGAGGGTGTTAATGATGAAGATGATTCAGAGTTCATGTCCTTCTTCCCCGCTTTTGTGTGGACAGTGCGGGACTTCACACTGGAACTGGTACTAGAAGGGCGTGAGATCTCAGCAGACGAGTACCTTGAAAATGCACTGAAGCTGCTTCCAGGTAAAGTGACCCTCTTTTTCATATGTGCAACTCTATGTCAGTGGGCTCTCTATGGCCATAAAGGGAAACATGCGCCCATCACTCCGTACCTTGCATGGTGTGAGATATTAATTGAGAAAACCATCTTAAATGTGAAATGGTAGCTTTATTCCCTCACATGTAGGGATGATGCCTTTGTGTTTGTGGGGTATCTACATTGGAGGTTGCAATGCCAACAAAACCTTTTTTTTCCAAGGTACTCGGAGAGCAGTGTGAGAGTCTGGGAGTAGGACACGGGCACAAGGCTGGTATTTTGGTTCATAACACAAGCTTTTATTCATAACACAAAGATGGGGGTTGGAGGATAACCTAACTGGCCCTTTCTCTAAGAGGGCTTTCCCTGCCCCAACAAAACTAACTAATGCATTGTCGGTGTCAGAATGTCCAAATGAAAACGCAGAACTGGGTCCAAATCCTAAACTATCCCTCACAATCTAAATTTAATAAAAAGGTCTAATAGGAAAACAACTTTTAGCTGCCCACCCTTCGGCTCAGTTGTACAGTTCCAAATGAAAGTTCAAAAACGGTGTGGAAAGCAAACAAAAGTTCCACAACAGAGTTTGACAACCTTTTCTCCAGAGAATTTCCTGGGTTGGAAAAGTGAACAAAAAGCTCCATAAGGCTTGGTGTTTATCCCCTTTCCCCAGAGCCTTTTCAGTGTCATTCACAAATATTCCTTGTGGACAGACCTATTTTCAAGGACTGTTGCAAGGAAGTTTGAAAACTGGTGTACGGAAGCAAACAAAAGACACACAAGGCTTGGGGTTGATTCCCTTTCTCCAGAGCCTTTCCCAAATATTGTTCTACTTTATTCCTTGTGTTTTCCAGCTCACTCACAGCCTTGGTTTACTCTCCTGTCAAGGTCTGTGAATATCACTTGTTTCTGTAGGGTTTGTAATCTCCATTGATCCGAATTGGGGTCTGCATTTCTGATATGGGTTGCAGACCCCCTTCACTTGGTTGCGCACAATGATACTTCGCTTCACTTTTCCTTCGCTCTGCATGTCTGTGAGCATCTTTCACTTTGATAAAGTGTGTGTTTCCCCGTCACTTCATGGAGTATGGAGTTATGCTTTGGGTCCCAGACTCTGGTTTGCACCCCTTGTGCTCTCGGGGTCTTCATAAACTCCAGACTGCCACCCATTGGTTCATGCCCCGTGTGTTCTCTGGGTCTCCCCAACCTCCAGACTGACCACCCTTGTACCTGTCGGGCCTTGGCCTTGTCCCTCTGGTCGTTTGCAGGTCTCCCAGGAGTCGTGGCGGCTTCTAGAGCTCAGCGGTCTTTAATTGACGGCTGACCAATCATTTTATCACAAGGACTAGAGCGTATGCTTTAGTTCCGCTTGGCGATATTCATGGCTCGTGTCCTCTTCCTCGTCCCAGTGCTGTCATTGAATACTGTGCGAGTGTCTATACTCACAGTGAATTTTAATGGAGAAACATTACATTGTGGTACTGTGTGGAGGGAACCATTATTATTTAAATGTCTTCTGGATCTGTCCTAATGCTCCTTTTACACATTCCCCAAACGCACAGAGTTAATGTCACATAGGTATATTTGTATGGCACCAGTTGATCCGGGGAGCCAATTGATGCTTCTGGTTGCTGTTTGTGTCCAGCTAACAGGCTCTTCTAGGCTACAAAGCAGGAGCTAAATGGCATACATCAATTCCTAACCCTCTCTGGGTGCTTGTGGCCAATTAAGGGTATCTAAGCATGTTCAACAATACCTGCTGTGTGGTAGTGGTGGGGTGTTAAATGGGATTTCGAGGGCACTGCAAGACCTGGGGTTTGGTGAAGGCAGCTGGGAATACATGGCACTAAGTGGTATGTGGTGGAGGGAGGGTACATTCACATATTACTGTACCTGCTAGCATGTGGGCGTGGGGAATGGCATCTGTGTACTTGTTGAGGGTGTCTGGTATGCTGGTATTGGAACTTGTATGTTATTTTTCTGGTATTACGTTGAAATATGTATGTTATTATTAGCTTCGCTGGGGCAGTGTTGAAACTGCCATAACAATATGGAAACTTCATGACACGTTCTGAAGGCAATGCCAAAATTACTTTGTGATTGTTTTGGTGGCAGTGTAGAAGTGGGAACAGAACACTCAACACTCCTGGAAGATGTGGTACAAAACCTTTATTCTTGGCCTTGGAAGGGTTATACTAATGCCTACGTGGGGTTAGGGGGAAGAAGTATCAACCGGATGGGGATGGCCTATCCAAATGCAAAATGTGAACAGGAGGACCCAGCCCTTGCACATTCTTAATGTCACTAGCCCTAGAGGTCTAGTAAGTTACTTTACCTACTCGCCCCCAGAAAATGCCCTTACCCCTTCATAAAAGTAACAGAATTACAAGTGATTGTTAAATGATGCATTTCACCATTAATAAATCTCATATGTAGTGCAAGGCTGCTTTCCTGAGGACAGTGGCACACAGTGAAAAGTGTGTTTGCTATTTACTTGCTGAGAATGTTTGTTTGCAGTGAATAGCAAATTAGTGTTTCCTACATCCCTATACTTGCCATGAGGGGTTAGAACCACGCCAATGGTCCTCACCCGTAATAAAATCTCATTGCCTCTGCTAGTTGGCAAGGAGAATTTGCAAGCCCTGATTGGGATAAACAGAACTTCAGTGGAGGAAATTCTTCCGATTTCTCTAGACTTGGCTTGTCCCACCCTGGCAAGGTTCACAAGGTGTCCCATATAGGCTAACTTCACCAGCGGGATCAAGCAACGGTGTCAAGACAGCTGCTTCTCACACGTTTTGGCTTCCGTGTTCATGGGTATGTTTATTTCTCCAGCATTGGGCTAGCATGGATTCACATGCTCATGAATATTCTCCACCGTCAGGCCAGGAATCTTCGGTAAAAGAAAAAACAGTTTCACTTTCACTTAAAAACTGTATTTCTCCTCTAAACCAATCACTGTACTCTGAGTCATACTGCCCCCAGTCAATGACTGCCTTCTCCCTAAGCCCCTCCTCTGGCAACCATCTTCAGATTTATAACGCACGTTCAAGTGTTGTTAGTCCTCGTGTTTTGCTCCATGAGCTGTTCTATGGTTTTTGTGCTTTTTTCGAGAAAAAGTCTGATTTTTGTCACAACAGAGCCCATGTGCTCTTCTATTCATCAGCCGACAAGCGGGGATCCGTTGTCAGTGAATTTTAGCACCCCTCAAGGGCAAGGATCGTAAAGTTTTTCATTGAAGTTTCCAGAAGGCCATCGGGCTTACTCCACATCTCCGACCATGACAGAGAAGGAGGTAAGTTCCCTCTTCAAGCTCCGCTCCAGTTGCGGACTGCGGAACATGTTTGTGGTGGACAAACACCTTCAATGCCTCTACTGTCTTCACCCGGACAACAAAGAATGGGATTGCGAGATCTGCCTCGGCTTCACCAAGAGAACGATGAGATCGTCACAGTAGACTGGCAGCGTGGCTAAGCGCCAAGGCCTCGGCCCCGTGCCTGAAGCAGGGTCATGCCTCACCCAGGACCAGCCGGTCCGTGGAGCTGGCTTCTAAGTCCTTTGAGGGTGCTCGATCCGTGGGGGCCCAAGACAAGGATAAGCATAGCGAGTCCGTTTCCATCAGGGTCGCCCAACCTCACCAGGGTCGATCAACCTCACCATCTGCCTCTATCTCCAGCCATCGATCAAGCTCCTTCTCAAAGAGGAAGTCGACCAACACGGCTAAGCTGCGGGAGAATGCCAAGAAGCCTAGGGTGGAAGAAAAGGGGGCTGCCCTGCCCAAGAAGGCCCAGGAAAAATTGTTGTCGATTGAATTGGTTGGCGGCCGCTCTCAAAGGCCAAAGGGGCTGACCCTGTGAAGGTAGCCCTGACTGCACCCAGACTGCACCCAGGGTGTCCCAACCCCTGAGGCTGTGCTGTGGCGAAGACACCGGAAAAGACGATGCCATCGCTGAGCCCAGCAGAGACCCCTCACGGTGCAAAAGGGGGGGCGATGAGGTCACAGGCCATACCCCAAGCCACGGATGTTTCTTCCTCGGACGAGGAGGACCAGGAGTCCATACAGTCGAGCCACAAGGATGTTAAGGGTGACGATGGCAAACGCTGGAAGCGACAATGGTGCAGGGCCTAGTAGGCCTACCCACTCTGACTCGAGATGCATCTCTGGACGTCCTTTTGACCCTGCACACGTTGGTGTCAGACATTCAAAAAAGGATGCTTCCGGCCCCGATGGCACCGGATCAGCCTCCAGCGAAAAGGAGGAAATGCCACCCAACGCCGCTGCATCAACCTCCACACCCGCTCCAGGTACCCTTCCTTCCTGAGGAATCCGGGGACGGACACGGCGATGACGGACGACAACATCATCATGGTGGGCGGTTTGCCGCAGCTGAGGGCATCCCCACCGGATGAGGTGGGATCGTTCCATGCCATGGTCGCAAAGGCTTTTGAGCTTTTCCAGCTGACGAATGAAGAGACCAAGAAGGAGGGCTTCCTATACCAGAGGCGTGAGGCCAAGAGTAAGACCATCATGGCAGTGCTCCTTTTAGACGACGTGTGGGAGGAAGGCCTAGCCCTCCTGAAGAATTACTACTCGGCCCCGGCCAAACAGGATAGGCTGGAGTCCGCACCCAAGTGCCTAAGGTCACAACTGTCGCCAAACTCGGTGGTCTCAGCTGTGGCGAGGAAGAGGTCATCCGACCACTCATCATCATCATCCTCAGCCTCTCCAGACAACGAGGGGAAGAAGTTGGATGCCATGGGGAGGAAGGTCATCTACTCCGGCGTCGACCATCAAGTCAGCCAACGCATTGACGATCCTGGCCAGGTACGACAGGGAACTGTGGTAAAAGCTGGCCCTGATTCTGGAGTTCTTAACAGACGACAAGCGGGTGGAGGCAATCACACTCCTCCAGGAGGGTGAAGTGGCATCTGATCATGCCATCATGGTGGCCCTGGACATCGCGGACACAGGTTACCGACAGATGGGGAACAGTGTCTGCCTCCGTCATCGAGGCTGGCTGAAGGCCACCGATTTCCACCAGGAGGTCCAGATGAGGGTACTGGACATACCCTTCGACGGGGATAACCTCTTCGGGAAAGGATTCCTTGCAGGAAATCAAGACGGATACAGATAAGGCTCGTGCCCCGGGTTCTCTCTAGAAGCACCGCTCTTCTTTTCGCGCCTCCGGCGTAAAGTCTGCCAGGTCACCGAAAGATTTTAGTGGAGGCTCCTCGTTGTACCATCAGCCCCCACGATCCACGACTCAGGAGGCCTATAGAAGCGATTCCAAGGCCTACGGTGGAGGTGGTCAGCGCCGTCATCACCCCCAATGGGGAAAGCTGGCACCAAAGCAGGACTGAACCTGCCAGGATGTCAGGCCCCCACCCATGCACCCTGGTGGGAGACCTGCTGGCGGGATTTGTCAGCGAGTGGGAAAAGATCTCCACTGAAAGATGGGCACTGGACACTCTCGCCCACGTACATACCCTGGAGTTTCAGCAAAATTGTTGTGGCAGGAGCAGCTGTCCCTCAGCTCCAACTGGAAGTAGGGGCCATGCTAAAAAAAAGGGGCGATAGAGCTAGTTCCAAGATGACTTCGGGGCTCCAGAGTCTACTCTAGATACTTCTTAGTCAAAAAGAAGACCAGGGGATGGAGACCCATTCTAGACCTACGGCGTCTCAACAAGTACCTCAAGTCCCATAAAATCAGGATGGTCACGTTGCAGCACGTGCTCGGCCAACTGGAGGAAGGAGACTTCTTGACATCGCTGGATCTGGAGGACATTCTGCCTAAAGTCGGCACCCAGGGTGTTCACGAAGTACCTCGACGACTGACTCATCCGGTTCCATTCAAGAGAGGTGGTCCTCCAGCTGCTGACGGATCTGGGGTTCTCTGTCAATTATTCAAAGTCCTGCTTGACGCCATGACAGAACGCGCTGTTCCTGGGACCCAGGCTCAACATGGTCACCAGCCTCGTGTCGCCCTCGGAGGAGAGGATAGCGCCCGTGCTGGAGAAAGTACAACGGCTGTTGTCACTGAAGACCGCCACGGTGAGGACCATTAAGTTGCTGCTCGGCATGTCATCATCTTGCATCTACCTTATCTGGCTATGCAGGTTGCGGATGTGACCTCTTCAGGAGTTCCTGGACGCTCATTGGATTCAAGTGTCCGGAAGCTTGGCGGACAAGATCCCTCTGGACGAGGAGTTCCGTTGGGCGATAAGGTGGTGGGGTGTGCACGCCAACATCGCCCAGGGCACAGGGTTCTATAACCCCCCATACCAGGAGACTGTCACTACAAACGCTTCCCTGGAGTTCTTGGGAGCGCACACCAGATGTCTGCATGCCAGAGGCCTGTGGCTGCCGGATGAAAAGGATCTCCAAATCAATATCCTCTAGCTGCCGGCAGTGTTCTGGGCCCTCAAGTAATTCCTTCCGTCCCTGAAGGGCAAGGTGGTGAGGATCCTCACGGACAACACCAGCAGGATGTTCTACATTAGGAAGCAGGGGGGCACTCGATCCCTACAGCTCTCCAGAGAGGCGCAGAATTTGTGTCTGTGGGCCGTCTAGCATGAGATGTTCCTTATCCTTTTTCACCTGGGGGGAGTAAAGAACACCATTGCCGACTCCCTCAGCAGGGAGTTGCACTCCTGCCACAAGTGGGAACTTCAGCAGGACTAGGTGGACCGCATCTTCAAGTGGGGCAGGCCCCAGATCGATCTGTTTGCGATGGTGGCAAACTCCAAATGCCGGAAATTTGTTAGCAGGCGCCACTAGCCGAGGAGCATGGGCGACGCCTTCTCCTTCCCATGGGAAGGCCTGTTTCTGTATGCGTTCCTTTCAATTGCCTCTCCTGCTGCGAGTCATCAGTCAACTCATACAGTGCAGATGAAGGATGATACTCGTTGCCCTGACGTGGCCGAGGTAGATTTGGTACCCAGGCCTTCTCAGCCTGTCGGCGTCGCCCCAATCAAGCTGCCTGTGGTCGTGGATCTGTTCACCAGAGAAGGAGGTGCAATCGTGCATCACGACCCAGGATCGCTGAACCTGAGGGCTTGGCTCCTGCAGCCCTAGAGTTTGGAGGATTTGAGTTGCTGGCAGACTACAGGGAAGTGCTTGCCAAGGCCAGAGCATTGTCCACTCTCAAATGCTACGGGCACAAGTGAAAGCGTTTCGCTACGTGGTGTCGGATGCCAAACATCACCCCTCTGAGGGTCATGGCCCCACAGATTCTTCAACACTTGTTGTCTTTGGCCAATGTGGGGCTGACGCACGCCTCTGTCAAGGTGCATCTGGCAGCGCTCTCTCGCTACACCATGTCTCCAGGAAGATCTTCTCTTTGGTCTCACCATCTACTCAAGGAATTCCTCAAGATACTGTTTCGATCTTTCCCGCCGGTGAAGACTCCTTCCCCGGCATGGGAACTCAACGTGGTGCTGACGAAGCTCATGGTAGTCCCCTTTGAGCCTATGCATCAGGCCCCTCTCAGGTTCCTCTGGTGGAAGACAGCTTTCCTTGTGGCCATCACCTCTGCCAGGTGGGTGAGTGAGATCCAGGCCCTATAAGCTCCAGGGGGATAAGACAATACTGGACCAAAATGACCGAATTACCACAGTATTCAATGACAACCATGAACCTATACAACATACCTATATGGCCTATTGTGATATAGGAGAAGAATATATCGGTATTCCCAGTAAAACACAGTGTCAGCCCTCCCCTTTTTAGTACTGGGACGAGGAAGAGCGATGGACCGGCAGCCATGTATACATTATTTACTTTTAATAAAAAAAAAAGGGGGGGCTGCTTTTACAAACTCCTCCATCATTTGTGTCTCCACATTGTTGGGGGCTGCTCCGGATCACCGGGCAGCCCCATGATCATGTCGGGTGGCACCCGACAACATGCTCAGGGTCGCAGAGACCACGCTGCATACACAAAGGGTGAGGGTCACTCCACCCGCTCAGGGCACCGGAGCTCCGCACAGGGGCCGGGTGGCAACCGGCTTACCACGGCCCCGGCTCTGGGGGCACCCAGGCCGGGGTCGCCATCCTGGCCCGACTCACAGGGCCAGGGCGACACACAGGGACGGCGTTGCCCGGCAGGGGCACCGTCCGGACGGCGTTGCCCGGCAGGGGCACCGTCCTGGAGCTGGGCCCCATCCTTGGGCCCAGCACACGTGGTGGGGCACCCGCATGGTGCCTCCCAAACACACACACATGCGGAGTCAGTTGGGTCTCGACTGACGAGCCGGAAGCGGCTCGTTTACTTTATTAACTTGGTCACGTGGTTCCCCACGTGACCACTACAACACACTTGGGCGATACCATGCCTCCCTACAGGGGAGACATGTAACACTCCTCCTTTTTCATAACAACGAAACAACAAAAAAAAACCACACCCCAACATAACTACTACCACTACAACCACTCTACTAATCCACCCTTTATTAACGTGGGTGAGTGGTTGTACTATTACTGAATGCCACCATTGTTGACCCCCCTGGCACCATTTAAAGCATGGCCACAATATGCAGGATCACAGCTTCACATCGCCACTTGAATGGGCCATTTTAAGCAAGTCCAGGGTCTGCAGGGTCCCAGTCTTCATGTAGATGGCTACTGAGTCCATATTAAGCAATTGCATGTCTGCAGGAGACCAGTCCGACATCATACGTGGGCAGCCACCCATAACAGTTCAGTTCACCACTCAAGGGCCGGCAAAGCCGCACCTGGGAAGGCCCAGGGGCCACCTCGGCCAAGTCCACAGTCCTAGGTGCTGCGCACAGTTCTCTCCCCTTGGGGCCACGGCACCTCCTCATTGCCTTCACGGGCCCAGTCGGATCTGGGCCCGCATCCTCTTTTCTTCTTCTTTCGTGCGGCGATGTATGCCGCTCACTGTGGCCGCGGCCGCCTCCATGGTGGGAAGAGGCAAAGCAACCTTGCTGCGCGGCTCCAGCAGCTCCCACTACGGTTCGGCCACTGTTGTCGGCCAAAATTCAGGCAAGGGGCAGGCAGCTCCCCTGCCCGCTCCTCGTGGCGAGCGCCCCAATGTTCTTGCGGGCCCAGTTGTTATTGGGCCCGCCTCCTTTCTTTTCTTGCGGCCGAGGCTACAGGGGATGCCTCCCCCCAGGCGAGAGGGGGGGGTTCACCCTCCGATGTGCGGCAGACGCCGCACCCTAGATCTCCTCCCCAGCGATGGGGGACGCAGCACTATCCTCGCTGCCTCTGCGGGCCCCGTTAGAGTTGGGCCCGCCCTTTTCTTTTTGTTGTGCGCCACGCACCGCCGGTGTTACTTCCCGCGGCTCGCAGGTGGGGGAGGGGCAGCGCCTCTGCCGGCATGTTCCCGGCGGGGGAAGAGCAGGCCCCGCGTTCTTCACTGCGGCGCGGGCCGCACACTTCTCCCCCCTCCGTTCTCGTGGCGGGGCACACCGACACACGCGGCCGATGCCGTGGACACTCTCTCCCCCGCAGGGGAAACACCTCATCCCTGCTCCTGATGGTGGGGGAAGATCCTCTTCCTCTTTGGTGGGCCCTGTCGGAGATGGGCCCGCCTCCGTCCATGCGGCACAGCCGCCGACCTGTTCCGTCTCTCTCGGGGGACGGGGCGGGCAGCTTGCCAGCCTTCTTTTGCGCGGGCCCAGCTGGTGTCGGGCCCGCCATCCTATGTTTGCCGCTCCTCCCCTCCGTGGCTTGCGGGTGGGGGAGGGGCAGCACCTCCTCCGTGGCCGACGCCGCAGAAACTTCTCTCCCCCACGGGGATACGGGGGAAAACAGCCTCCGCTCCTCCACATCGCGGGCCCAGATGGAGATGGGCCCGCACCATATCTTCTTCGGGGCACCCGGGGCCCCTCGCCTCGTCGCCATTGTTGGGGGGCTGCTCCGGATCACCGGGCAGCCCATGATCATGTCGGGTGGCACCCGACAACATGCTCAGGGTCGCAGCGACCACGCTGTATACACAAAGGGTGAGGGTCACTCCACCCGCTCCGGGGCACCGGAGCTCCGCACAGGGGCCGGGTGGCAACCGGCTTACCGCGGCCCCGGGTCTAGGGGCACCCAGGCCGGGGTCGCCATCCTGGCCCGACTCACAGGGCCAGGGCGACACACAGGGACGGCGTTGCCCGGCAGGGGCACCGTCCGGACGGTGTTGCCCGGCAGGGGCACCGTCCTGGAGCTGGGCCCCATCCTTGGGCCCAGCACACGTGGTGGGGCACCCGCATGGTGCCTCCCAAACACACACACGCGGAGTCAGTTGGGTCTCGACTGACGAGCCGGAAGCGGCTCGTTTACTTTATTAACTTGGTCACGTGGTTCCCCACGTGACCACTACAACACACTTGGGCGATACCATGCCTCCCTACAGGGGAGACATGTAACACACATTATACAAGTTTACTGCTTTATTCAGGACCTCCGGGCTAACTCTGTTCGTCGCACATGCCAGCTTTTTACATACTGTGACACACACAGCGCTCGAGCACGCAGGTACATGAATAATAGGGATAATGTGCCCCACATTTGTCAGTGACCGTGATGTCATCAGGAGCTCACCATGCACCATTGGTATATGCTTTTTCTGGTACAGGTGAACATTTCCCGCTAGCCCAGATCAGCTACAACTCTTTTGCTTGCTCCATCTTCTTCCACTCTCTCTCGCCACAGCTGGGAGAGCCAGGATTTACGGTCAGTATAACAATGGCCGCACAAAGCAGCACTTAGTGGTCTTTCCATACAGATAGTTAGTATTAATTAGGTGCTTGCTGTTTCCTTTGAGTTCACCTATTCTAGGTCCAGAGGAAGGCTTCGACGACCACAAGACGAAATGTCCAGGGATCCAGGACAGCATAACCCCCTGTTTCACCTGCAGTACCTGTATTGAACTGATAGCTAGACTCCAGAGACGTCGAACCGGAATAGGCCCCATCTTTCACTAGAACGACATGGTTTCATATAAGAGGGCACACATAATAATATAGGGCGCTCACTTCTGTTGAACTCGAGAAAGGGTCAGATTCAGCTCCCATTCCGAAGGTTACATTGGGCTATTTGCGCGAAATATTGCTATCTGTAATACATAACCATTGTACCTTTCCTGTATGTCTAAAATGCAAAGTTAGAAATGAAAAATTGACTGTATAGGGTGGGTAAGGCACATTTCATTTAATTTCAGGCCTGACGCCAGTTTGTTTTTGTTCTATTTGTTTTCTTATTACAGTATGAGATTATTCGCGTTTTTTGCACAAAGTTCAAGCCTATTTGCATATCATTGTTTTCGGGTATCTGCATGTATAATGCATGTCTTCATGTCCTTTGTCATGTATTTTGTATGTATTTACGTTTGAGACTTGTCACAATGTGTCCTTCAAGAAATGGGTCACCAAAGTTTGTTTGATTGTGAAAAAGACAAAAAGAAAAAAGAAAAGGTTCCTTAGAAAAATGGTTCAGAACATGATTTTTAGTCTTTGAAATCAGTTACTATAAATTGAGTTATTAAAGAATCTACAGGTGATACAACACCTGTTTATAACCCTTTGCTTCATTCCATTGATTTTGAAAGACCTCTAAATCTTGCATGCATTCATGCCAATTGAGAATAGTGCATCTAGGTAAATTGCTCATAAACTGCTTTGTTAGGCCACCTTTGTGTTATAGTATTTTGCGGCCCCAGGGCCTAACTATAGGGATATTCCCTTTTGTTAACTCCAGTATCTAGATGAAACAAGCATAGGTTACTGCTCCTTTCACCATGTTTCTACTGCATTACTTGCACCTGTCTTGGTAGCTTTCTTCTGGACTGCCCGCAATGTATCTTCATCTCTCTAGAAATGTGGCACTAAGAACTGGACACTCTACTCTAATTTAATCTCCAGAACCGGAAAGAGTACTCCTGATGAGGCTGCACACCTTTAAACCGTAGATAAGGCCTTGTGATCTGGACATAATAATCAGTGATTCATGCTGTGGTAACACAATGCCCCTCAGCTGCTGCTTCTGCCTCGCGTCTTTTCCAGTTGTGTTTGGTTAAACATTAGTGGATGGTGCCGCTCAGAGTTAACCAAAGAGGGAGTCAAAACATATGTGATTTGCTTTTGTGTTCGATCCCAGTTATTAAGAACGTTTTGTCTATTGTAAAGCACACCTTAGTTGTCATTCAGCGCTTTCCTCACTTTTACATTTGTCATCCTTCAGATGCCGATTCTAAGGCAAATATGCCCAAGCAATACATTCGACGCTACTTCCCCGCCCGCAAGTGCTTCGTGTTGGACCGCCCTACCTCCAGGAAGAACTTGGCTGCCCTCGAGACACTGAAGGAAGACCAGCTGGAGCCCGATTTCATAACACAGACTCAGAAGTTTTGCCAGTACATTTACAACTACGCCGACATTAAAACCATTAAAGGGGGCCACGTCGTGACCGGCACATGTGAGTGAGAATCTAAAACCACAACATTGTTTGGTGAATAAGTGAGTTTGTAGGTGAGTTGGTGTACGACTGGACTTGTAAATAGGGCACTGCAAAATGAATTGTCTCTGGGCACTTACAGGCTGCACAGAATCGCCTAGATTTTTTAAAATGTATTTATCGAAAATCTAGTGCAAAGCTTTAGTCGGTTTCTAAATGATTCCAATTGTGTTACACAACGAAGGCAGTGAAGCTGTGGCAGATTTCCATCTGCTAGGGAATCTACCACATTGTTTGAAATTGTTGGCGCTCTACTACTGGATTCTGCCATGAATGTCAGATCTGCTAAACAATCTCAACTTCAGACGGCCCTCTGATTTTTTACAAACTTGTATTTGTGGGTTTGTTCCCAGATGGTGCTGCAGGAGGCCACAGCGTGTGCAACCCCTGGCCGAATTCGCTCCCGACTAAGTGGGGTTACATTACTGGTCACCTGCAAAGCAAAATTAAGAGGCACACACCACTGATCTGTTTTAAACATAGTTTAATTAAAATGTAGATCTGTTTTGTGTAGTACCAACTTTCCTGAAGGGGACACCATAGAATGTTGGAAACCAATGGGCAGGTAGGTCTCTCCTACCCGGGGACTATGTATTAGCTGGAGTAAGACTAGAGAGAACACTGGAAAACAACTGTTAGAAAAAATGGTTGAAGGGCTAGACAGAAAGGGAGCAGACGCACTTTGGCATAGTTCCCTGGAAGGATGAAGCCTGGAGTGGAGTAGCTCGGGCGAAGCTTTGACCCGAGGACCCAGAAGAATCAGCGGTGCACCCCTCCTTGCCAAGGTAAGTCAGGACTTGGGCTTAAAGTGAGGGCTATGGACGGCCAAGCCCAGGCTGCGTGAGCAGAACGAACCAGAATTAGAACACATGGTCTGTGAGGCGTGGTGCCCGCTATGGGACCATTCGGGGCAACATAGGTCAAAGTCGTGGTCCGCATGCCCAGTACGGCACTCGTGAAGTAATGGGCTGCAGAAGAACCAGCCCATGCAAGTTAGGGCCTTGGTTGGAGAGGTGAGGGCAATTGGAGCAAAAGCCCCAGGCCGCTAGTGCTGCATGAAGAATTCAAAACCCTAGCCTGGCCCCCAAGGACGCCACAATGCAAGTGGGGAGTGGGGCGAGCTCTATCTCTGCTCCCCGGAGGTAGTGGAACATATGGCCCCCATGGGGTGTGCTGGCCCTGGTCAGCAGTGGTGAATGAGTGCACTGTGTTCCCCTGAGGCACAAAGTGCTACGTGAATGATGGTTGATCTCCTGATTATGCTTTTTTCATTTGCGCTCCCTAAGGAGGTTTTTGTACAATTTTGCTTTTCCTTGCAGAATTCAGATGGTAATTGCGTTTATGTCCAGTCGTTTGGATTTCTGTAACACCATTGCAAGGTTCCATGTAATAATGTCCCCTCAAAAATATCGCCATGCAAAAAAATCGCTGAAAAATAGCCGTTTTTTGTGGGGACATTATTACATGGAAGATGCAGGGGACACCCCCGCAACCCCTGCTGCCACTGTCCCTATATGTATATGGTCACCCATATAATATCGCCACAACCTTTTCCCGGCGATATTATATACGGCGACCATATATATGGGGATAATATTACCTGATACCCATTGCAATGGATTACGTTCTCCCACAGATTCCTTATTTTGATAGATATTCATCCAGCGCCAGCTGCTCAGAAATGTCTTCGACGGTGTAGTGCGGGATGACATCCTCAACTCCCTCGTGTTTGGCCATGCCACTCTTCAACTCTGGATGTGACATTGATCGCCATGGTAAAGGGATGGACTATGACCCTTTTAGCTTTGGTGGGGCAGTGTGAAACTGCCATAACAATATGGAAACTACGTGACATTTTTCTGGAGGCAATGCGAAAATTACATTGTGATTTTCTGGTGGCAATGTAGAAATTGGCATGCATTATATGCTTACTGTCATGGTGGAGGAAGAACAGAACCCTCAACACACCTGGAAAATGGGGTACAAAACCTTTATTCTTGTTACTGGGAAGGGTTAATGTCTACTGGGGGATTGGAGGGGGTAAGGAGTATCAACCGGACAGGGATAGCTTACTCAGCAGCACAATGCAAAATGTGACTAGGAGGGACCAGCCCTTGCACGTTCTTAATGTCACTAGCCCCAGAGGTCTAGTTAGTTACTTTACCTACTCGCCCCCAAAAAATGCCCTTCAGTTCCTTTTTCCACGATATTCACTGTTCGATTCTTCGATTCAACATTCTTGCTATGCCAGAATCTCGGGGCCTAACCAGTCTGGTTTCAAGCACTGCAAGGACTGCAACTCCAAGATATCCCTGACGGACCTACACACTATCTGTGTCTCGGTGTCGGGCACAAAACAAAGCAATGTGGTTCTTGTCTGGCCATGAACCCAAAGGTGGTGAAGGAATGTTTAACAGAAATGTAGATCGGTAGACCCCCTTCAAAATCCCTGGTGAAGTCTGCCTCAAAATACTTGGCGCATGACACCAATGAGCCTACCTCCAAGAAAGGGCAAGTGCCATAAGAAATTTAAAAACCTGTATTACCACTCACCACTCTTCCTCTTCATCATTGCACAAAATGAAGCGCTGATGTAGACACGATTCCGACTCATATGACGAAAGGGGTAAGTCCTACCCTGCGAAGGACATGTCAAGGGAGGAGTGGGAAGAATTTAAAAAACAAATGTTGCAAGTGTTTGAAGGCCGGCACGGCTTCGGCCTTGATGCCACAGGCGGCCTATGCTCTGACTGTGCCCGGTTCCTCCGGCACTAAGACATCCAAGGGAGGTCAAATGCCATTGTGCGCGACCTTTAGTAGAAACCTGCACCAGCGCTGATACCATCAACGCTCTCCTCGCAGGACCAAAGCTATTTTCCGGAATCGAGAACAGAGTTCTTCAACTCGATGCGGTCGATCCTCCACGAGGAAGGCAATCCGATCCCTTTCGGGGTGGAGCCACAAGTGGGCTGGGCCATGTACCCATTGCCTGACTTCATGGCAGACCAAGCAGGCTTACTAGAGTAGGCAGAGGGCCTCCATGATGCGAGTCGATTGGACATGTCCCCGGATGTCGAGTTTCAACAAGCAGACCCATAGCCAGAACTTAATGCTCAGTACCGCAAGACGGTTGAGTAGGTTGTCATAGCGTTCGGTCTTGGCGCTCGGTTAATGCAGTACAACTTCACCAATCTTCTTGATCGAGGATTGCAGGTGGAACAAGCCCTGCAGTTCAATGCTGCCATTGCCCCGTCATGCGTCTTTGGCAGAATCCGTGTTAGACATTGGCAGTCACCGCAGAGTTAACCAAGAAATATAAGCCACAGAGAGGTGACCTTCCGTTCCTGACAGCTGTGAGAAACCTGAAGGTGTCTCACCTGCTAGTCCCCGGGTATCTGTCATCCAGGTGGCCAGAACACGGCCATCGCTTTAGGACTCAGTTCCTGTGGGTGGACCAGTGCGGGAGGATCACCTGGGTGAGGGGTCCTTGGGAGTGGAAGTGGGACACCGGATGGCGAGACACAGTATCCCCTTACCTGTTACTCCTTTACTGCATACTTAGGATACTTAGGAACTCAACCGCCTCGCCTCCCGCCCGCCCCTTTCCCAACAAAAGCACTAACTCACGGACAGAGAAAATGGACTATCACCGAGCCGTATCCCAGAAATGTATCAATACAATGGTCAGGCAGGATCAGGCAGTCCCTGATCATTACCTGCACCTGACTTTCATCACACTTCCCCACACGGATAACAGGTGGAGCACGAAAGCACATTCTGAGCAAGGCAAAGCACCTGAGGCAGCAGCGGTTGCAAGATGGCATTTTGATACAAGGCGAAAGATGTTGAAACTGAAGAGGATTGCAAGGAGGGAAGTGCCATTGACCTTTTCAACGAAAGACTGTTACTTTCAGGAACCTTCAAGAATAGGAAACGTAAGACCAGGAATCGAAGCTGAAGAACGCTGTATTGTGTGTCTGAGGTACCGGGGCTCTCCCGCGTCGATAGTCAAGACGGGGAGAATTGTGTACCGCTTTAGTACAGTCCTTGGCTCCTACAACAAAGCAGCACCATTGAAGTCAGCACAGCCGGTGAGTTGGGGAAACTGATACCAGACCGCTCTGTGTTGAGGACAAGTTTGCAAACAGCAACATTGTATAATGAAAAGGGAAGAAAGCAGTGTCTGAAGCGTATTGGGCAAGCGATGTGAACACAATTAACCAGTGGATGAGTGATTGAACTTTGAAGCCAAGATACGATAACGTATACAGAGTGGTCCGACACCATACGGGTGCTCATTTGAAAGTTGCTGTTAGGTATCCAGCTGAATCGTGGCAAATGTGAAGAGTGATAAAGAATTGTGAAATTTAAGTGGTCCTGCAACGGGTCAAGCAAAACCCTGTGCACATTCGAAAGTCTTCGATAGTTGAGGAAAGTGTATAGAAAGTGGGTACGAACCCGGCAGAGGGAGAACAGCCTACAAAGCTTTTGCTTAAAACAAGTTTGTGTAAACTTAAGAACATTTTGTTAAAAAGAATCTGAGCCCGACCAAGGGGGATCCGAGATCTGAGCCCGACCAAGGGGGATCTGAGATCTGAGCCCAACCAAGGGGGATCCGTGGTGAACAGTGAGTTCCCTCAGAAAGAATACCCTACGAGGAATTAGATGCATAAATAATGTACGAACATTGTGGTGAAAGGATCTGAGCCCGGCTGAGGGGGATTCGAGGTGAATAGCGAGTAGCCTAATAACTTGAGTACTTGTGATAATCTGAAAAAGCAAAGAATGTATTGTTTGTCGCATCAGGCCCTCTGAATGAAGAGACTTTGAAAGGGAAAAGAGATTTGGCACCGAAGGCGCTGATGCATATGTCTTGAATTGTATCCTTGTGCTAGATAAGCCAGATACTGTGCTAAGCTCGAGTGTACCGCCTTGTCCCGTGCCGAAAATGTGGTGAAAGGAGGCAAACGGCCTGACCATCCTGACATATCATTTTGTGAACACTTCTTTATTTTTCATGAACACTACCGAACATTATTTGTATTTAGATGTAAGGATTGGCAATAGATTTTTTTTAGTATAGGCTCTTTTATTTTGACCAGACTCCACTAGGACTGCATTATTATTATTTGATGGTTGTAGCTTGCTCCCATCTGTAGATTTATAGGCGTTTATCACACTCTTGAAATTCAATAAACACCATTGAACTGTGGTCACCTGTGTCTGTCTTACTGTAGATAACATGCCTTCCTTACACAGCTCACCCCAGGGTGCGACAGTTACCTCGAGGCCCTCAACGTCGAACCTCCCACGGATATGGAGTCGAAAAAGGTTGCTGCTTTAGCAAAAAAAGGTGTTTGCCTCGGAGACCATGACTCTAAAACAGTTGACTCCTCTTGTGCTTCTGCTAAATATTCTCACATTTTGTGAAGCGCCATCACAGAGTCGGCCGACCATTTCCCAGTGAGGGAGGTTGGGGACAGTTTCCTGCATATCGTCGGGGATAGGAAAGAGATTGCTTGCCAGCTGCTGTAAGCTGGGCTGGATGCCGCGGACGACGGTGCTGCACAGATCAGCCTATCTTGCGAGTTCAGGGTTATCAGCGAATGTCCAGGCAAAACTCTTGGATTGACCTTCGACAGGCAGCATTTGTTCGGCCCGGAAGCTGAGTCGCTCAAGAAATTTAAGGATTCTAAACTGACAGTGTAGTCATTGTGGTTCACGATGCAACAGCAGCCTGCAAAGCAGAATTTTGACGTTGGGTCGAGAGGCTGGGGCAACAGGCGGAACTCCACCTTCTAGAGAAGGGTGCAGCTTCCAGGTATGGACAATTTAGGTTCCTTCAGGCAGGGAGAGGCAGAGGAGTGTCCAGGCAGAAAACCCCTGCCTTTTCGTTGATGGTGTTAGGAGAGTTTTCCTAAAGTCTCACTTGGAGGTAAGACTTCAGTAAGCTTTCCCAGTCGTTTGTAGATCCCCAACTCTTATTATCAGTCTGAACTACTCCGAGACCTTGGTAGAGTGGCAGAGCAGTCAGCCTTAGAAGGAAGATGTGAGCTGTAGCAAAGTACACAAAACCCAGTTAGTAATGCCCACTAAAGAGACACTTACACATACATTTATATTAAAATATAGATTTATTATGGAAGCAGGCAACCTGATGCAGTGAGAAGGCAAAGCATATCTACAGTTAAGACAATTAGGGAGGACGTCGGAGGCAGCTGCAACCCTCTGTTGCGGTGCGGCTTGACGTATTCAGGACCCTAAGTAGGTCCTTTACTCTAATCTTTACTTCCAGCACGGCGCGAGGGCCGCAGGCTGCTGCTGGAGCTTGGTAGCCGCTCCAGTTGAAGCGCCCTGCTACCCGCGGGCATATTGCTGTCCTCTGTCCTCTGGTGTCCAGATACAGCGGTCTCCACACAGTACTTGGCGCCATTGGATAATCCTCTGTGTGGAGTTGGACTGTGCAGCTGGCATCCCTGAATGGCATGGCGCTAACTACCTGGTGGGTAAGCACCTACTCCCTTCCATGTTTCTGTTGTATTATCTCTCTGATATGCTTTGAACTTAATTCCTGATCCGCCCTCACATACCTGAGGAGTTTGAGCCCAAGCTGGCTCTGTATGGTAATTTGACCACTCTCATGAGCCAGTGCTAACAGTGAGTGAATCAGTTAAAGCCGCGTGGCGTGTCCCTCCCCCCCCCCATTCGCCCGCTCCTAGAAATCTCCTGAGCCTCTATATGGAGGACAGTAACAAGCAAGGCCTATTAAGCCCACTGCCTGGCAGCCAGGCTGTACCCAATTCCATATCTGAGCCAAGGGAGGCTCTCTTGTGGTCTGGAATCGGATTAGCAGCTGCTTCTCCGCTGTTTAATAGGGACCGTGTCTCTGAGGTCCTTGCCCTAAACTCTCGCAGGAGACGGAGGTTGCACAGGGGTAACCTCACTACAGCTATGGACCCCAAGGCACAAGACCCCTTCTGCAGGAATTTTAACAGGGACGTGGTCTGTCCGCTACCAATCCCTGATATTACAGTACCCGCCACCCCTGAACGCTTACTGGGAAGGGGCATTACTGACCCCACCATGTCAGCTTTCTCACCAGCAGTGACCTCCCTATTGGGAGGGATAAAGAAATATGTCAAGAGGGATCCGGACCACATGACATAATCACCCTTAATACTAGCAAAGGGCTTCAGGCTATCTGCCACTCAAATTGATGATACTACTCTTACCCAGTTTTCACATCTTAAAACGAGCATCCTGAAAGAGCTTCAACAGTGTCGCAGCCTACAGGACCTCTGTTCACTAATGGACACTTTGAACGAGTTTGTTTCGAACATATATCCTCATAGAGAAGGTACTGCAACACAGATTGTTGAACAACTACAGCCATGCTGAATCAGTCGAATAAAATGGATAATGGCTGCCAAACCAATCTATTAATGGAGAGTTTGGATCAAGCCTCCCAAATCAACCTTATTAGAGGTACTCCTCTGGTACTTCCCAGGATCATACCTGCCATTAATGAACAGGCCAATCATTCCTGCATCGACTCTAACGGTCAAGTTATGGAAACACCCTCTGTTATCCCGGCACCCGATTACAATCATGACCAAAGTCAATGTTGCTCCTAAGCAGGCATCCATGCGGAATGTGCGCCAACATTTTTTCCAAATGTCAAGTATTAAGGATATCAGCACTCATGCCCTCATTATGGACCAATGAAACTTTGTCATCTCTAATATTGGTAAAGCAGTTGGAAGCGAGACTAGAGAAGCTCTACGTAATAAAGTACTAGCATGGTTGCGCCAACGTACAGGACCTGGTGTTAGACTTTCTGATTTGAAGGTCATACGTTGAATTGACTTGAGCGAGTGGTGCTCCTCACCAAATAGTGACTGTCATAGCGGGATGCGGTTCTAGTACGCTACCACACTTTTGAATGGATTGTGTCCTCCCACGTATTCCTCATCTTGTGATAATTCGTTATCGCCAGCTTTGCTGCTTCGGAATTTTTTTTTTGGTAGAGGGCGCTGTGCTCGAGGTCGTGGCGTTGATTGTCCCTCGACGGGCTCCGTTCCGTGTCGACGTCACTGTTGGTATAAGTAGCTCGAGCCGCGCCCATTGGCTTCAGTTCCGTTTTTCCGATTGCTTCGCTCTTGAACGGCGAGCTTCAAGATTTTCTGTCAGAAAATGTCTTCATCATCAACCGCTTCTACACAAAAAACTGGGTTTAAGAAGTGTATTGACTGTGGGTTGAAGATGTCTATCACTGATCCTCACCGTATCTGTCTTTGGTGTCTGGGTTCGGATCATCGAACCGGCGACTGTGGCTCCTGTCAGTCGATGACGGAGAAGGCCCTCCGTGAGAGGAAAAGTAAGCGGTGAGGTGGGAGGCATCAAAGGCCACTTCGAAGGCCTTGTCGAAAAAGCATAAGAAATCGTCCGATTCAAAGGAATCGGAACATCATAAAAAACACTCGTAGAGATCCCGATCTCGTAGTAGATCGAGACTATCTTCTTCACCTTCTTCTAAAAAACTAAAAAGGAGACATAGATCTCCATCGTCATCATCTGATACATCGACTGAATTGGTTCGATGTCCAACAAGATCGGATTCCCCTACAAAATGGGAAAATTTTAGAAGAAAAATTATGCAGGTCTTTGAGAATGCGGCCTCGACCCCCTCAAAGAAACCTCAGATAAGCCAGACCCTGGTCGCTCCACAGGACGACACAGGGAAGTCGGGAACTACGGCATTAAAACCCAGTAGTACCCATAAACCTCGAGTCGACAAATCGTCGAGAGATCCTCAAGGATCGAGTGTTTCTCTGATCCCTCATAAAAAGCAGAGGTTGTCGAAGTTGAGTGCAACTTCGTCGACACCATCGGCCTATACTATCTTCGATGCCCTTATCGAAGACTTCATCAAGTGTGTCGAAGGTTCCTTCGACCCCTTTGAAGAAAACACCTATTCCTTCGACAAAAAATCAGGAGGAAGAGAGAAAGTTTGCACCTTTACCAAAGTCTGATTTGTTTAGGTCCATGTCTTCAATTTTTGAAGAATCTGGCTCGGAGGATGAAGATGACACTCCCTTTGGAGTAAAATATGGCACTAGACAAGTTCCAGAGGTACTTATAAACCCTGAAGCTAAAATGAGAGACCTATGCGAAACTCTACATTCTGCTAGTGGTGTTGACACATCACCTGAATTAGAGTTTGCTGCACCTGATCCTGCAGAACATGCAGACTCAGGGTGCAGGAGTTTGATGAACAGGGTGATAGAAGATATTGGTTGGGGAAGAGCCTCACCTACTTTTGAGCAAGATGATATGACGGACATAATAGTCCGAGGACCCCAGAAAGATCCAGTTCTCCCTTTCCATAGGGCGCTTCAAAGGACAGTTGAAAGGAACTGGGAAAAACCTGATAACAGCAATCTTCCAAAGAAGTACAGAACTTCAACTTCTGATCCAGAATATCTGAATAGACACCCTACTCCAGAAAGTCTGGTTATGCAGCATACCCAACCAGACCTCCGGATAGGGAGGATAAGAAGGTTTATGCTTGGGTTCGTAAAGTTTTTACTTCAGGTAGCATGGCCTTGAAATCAACCAATGTCACCTGTACCCTGGCCAGGTTCACACATACCCTGTGGGAATACATTTCGGCGGCGGCTGAACATATTCCGGAAGGCGAGGAAAGGGAAGGCTTCATGAATATAGTCAAAGACGAGAAGGAGGCAATGCGGGAATGTCTCCAGTCTGGACTGGATACTGCTGATAGTATTAGCAGATCCATGGCATCAAGCACAGTGCTATGCAGATTTGCGTGGTTGAGAAAGTCGGGGTTTGCACCAGATGTGCAGACCAGACTTCTCAACATGCCCTTTGATGGCTTGAGGCTGTTTGGTAGTAAGGCTGATGAGAGCCTTGAAAAACTACAGACCTCAAAAGCAGCAGCTAAATCCCTTAGTGCCTCCATGCGACAGCCTCAAAAACCCTATTCGGGCTCATTTTCCTGGAGGGGTCGTCCTTTTCGATACTACTCTTCTGTTGGTAGAGGAAGACGACAGGCTTTTCAAAGGGGCAAGAGGAATGTCACTCGTGGTGGACGAGGAAAGACTACAAAGCCATCTTCAGGAACAGCATCTATGCCCTCAGCCACTCCTGCAGCCGCCTCCAAATCACTCTGAGGTCTTATCATACAAAACGCCAGTGGGAGGCAGAATCTCTCAGCATCTGGAAGAATGGCGAGGCATTACTTCAGATGCTTGGGCACTGGAAACAGTAGCTCAAGGTTACTGCCTTCCCTTCCTAAAAAGACCTCATGATCATCCACTGGGAGCCAGCTCTACCAAAATTCCAGACCCTCTCCTTTTGCTGGAAATTTGAACCCTGTTAGAGAAAGGTGCAATAGAACATGTACCTGTAGCGGAGAGGAACAAAGGTTGATACTCCCCTTATTTTCTCATCCCAAAGAAGGACAGAGGACTGAGACCCATCTTGGACTTAAGAAAATTGAACAAGTTCCTCAGGAAGGACAAGTTCAAGATGGTAACCCTTTCTCAGATCCTTCAGGCTCTCCAACTCCAAGACTGGTTGGTATCATTGGACCTTCAGGATGCTTATTTTCATGTGCCAATCCATCCCAAGCACAGAAAATATCTGAGGTTCGCAGTTGGCGGTTCTCACTATCAGTTTCGACTCCTGCCTTTCGGGCTGACCTCCGCCCCAAGGGTTTTCACCAAGCTCATGGTGGTTGTGGCAGCGCATCTCAGGAAAGGGGGGATTCACGTCTACCCCTACCTGGACGATTGGTTGATCAGGGGGAGCTCTCTCTCGAGCAAGTCCTGGATCATCTGTCCGTCACCTGCCACTCCCTTTTCAGGCTGGGCTTCTCCCTCAATTTAAAGAAGTCCCATTTGACACCAACGCAGTGGCTCCAGTACATCGGAGCAGTGCTCGACACGTCCCTGGGGCAGTGTTTTCCTCCTCAGGTGAGGGCTCTTCACATTCAGCAGATGGTGCACAGGTTTCAGTTTGCCCAGAATCTCCCAGCGTCCGAGTTCTTGAGACTGCTCGGCCTCATGGCATCCTGCATTTTTCTGGTGCCAGAGGCTCGTCTGTGGATGAGATCTTTGCGGAGGGGCACTCAAGATCCAGTGGTCTCAGTCCTCCGGCAGGCTTTAGGACCCTGTTCAGGTGCCGCCCTCGGTAGCCCGGGACCTTCTGTGGTGGGCCGTCGAGGGCAATCTGATGAAGGGGGCCCCATTTTGGCTGCCCTGGCAGGAGGTGACGATCGTGACGGACGCATCCCTCACGGGATGGGGAGCTCATGCCAACGAGTTGAGTCAGCGGTCGTTGGTCTCCGTCGGGGTCCAGACTCCATATCAATCTTGTTGGAGCTGAGGGCCGTCAGGCTAGCCCTGAAGGCTTTTCTGCCGACTGTGCGCGGGAAGAGTGTCCTGATTCTGACGGACAACACGGTGGCCATGCACTACCTCAACAAAAAGGGGGGGGGCAGGGTTACTTCAGCTGTGCAGGGAGGCGATGCAGCTCGAGTTCTGGGCCATCCAGCAGGAAGTTTCGATCTCAGCGGTTCATCTGGCCAGAGACGACAACGAGACGGCGGACGCTCTGAGCAGGCAGAGCACGATCTCTCACGAGTGGGAGCTGGCTAAGACTTGCCGCCCGAGGTAAGAGCTCTCCACATCCAGCAGATGGCAACAAAATTCCAGAAAGCCAAGCATCTGCCAGCCTTCGATTTTCTGAGGTTGCTCGGCCTCATGGCATCCTGCCTTTTTCTGGTGCCAGAGGCCAGACTGAGAATGAGATCCCTCCAGTGGGCCCTCAGAACTCAGTGGTCACAATTCTCTGGGAAGATGTCATATCTTCTGCAAGTCCCGAGCGCAGTTGCTCAGGATCTATTATGGTGGGCTTGCAACGACAACATCCTCAAGGGAGAATCTTTTTGCCAACCATGGCTGGAGATAACAGTGTAACGGACGACTCACTCACGGGGTGGGGAGCTCACACCAGCGATCTGACAATCAGCGGACATTGGTCTCCATCGGAGTCCAAACTACACATCAACCTATTGGAGCTGAGGGCAATCAGACTGGCGCTGAAAGCCTTCCTGCCCTCTGTACAGGGAAAGAATGTCCTGATAATGACAGACAACACAGTGGCCATGTCCTACCTCAACAAAAGAGGAGGCGTAGGATCACTACCTCTGTGCAGAGAGGCAATGCAGCTCTGGTTCTGGGCAATGCAAGAAGGAATCTCTCTATCGGCAGTTCACCTAGCCGGAGAGCCGAACACGGCGGCAGATGCTCTGAGCAGGCAGAGCACAGTCTCCCACGAGTGGGAGTTAGCTCAGGAAGTCCTTCTGGAGATCTTTGCCCTTCGGGGAACCCCTCAAGTGGACCTGTTCGCAACCACGGTAAACCGGAAGTGCGATCAGTATTGCTCAAGGGAATTTCCCCCGAGAGGAGCTCTAGGAGACGCGTTCATGGTGGACTGGGATTTCCCCCTGCTGTACGCGTTTCCTCCAGTCCCCGTGATTCCTCAAGTAATCAGGAGGTTGAGAAAGTTCAGGAAAACCATGATCCTAATTGCCCCGGACTGGGCCAGGAGGGCGTGGTACCTGGACCTTCTGGACATGTCCATCTGCCCTCCAATACGTCTTCCACAAAGAGAGGATCTTCTCTCGCAAGAGGAAGGTCGGGTTCTCCATCCAGAGGTCAAGATACTCAACCTACATGCATGGTTTCGGAGAGGTTGAGATACAAGGATTGGGATCTTCCAGATGACGTAATGGAGATTTTGCTTTCGGCCAGAAGGCCAGCAACAAAATCCTTGTACCGGTGTCGTTGGGACAAGTTCAGTAACTGGTGCAAAGGTAGGGATGTGGACCCTTTTCAATGTGGCACCCCAATGGTGCTTTCTTTCCTGTTACATCTAGCCAATCTGGGGCTCCAGATCGGAACAATCAAAGGATATCTTGCTGCGCTGTCCATTTTTAAGCGCTCCTCGGAAGAGGTTTCTTACTTTAAAATTCCATTAATCATACAGTTCCTGAAAGGACTTACCAATGTATATCCACCAATACCGTTTCATGTTCCAACTTGGGATTTAAACTTAGTTCTTAAATTCCTAACTTGTATACCATTTGAGCCTCTGCAATGCTGTCCATTGAGGCTTTTAACACTAAAAACTGTCCTTCTTGTGGCATTAACATCAGCCCGCAGGGTTAGTGAACTACAGGCTCTCTCATGTAAACCTCCATATACCATCTTTTACAAGGACAAGGTAGTTCTTAAGGTTAAACCATCTTTCTTACCGAAAGTAGTTTCCGACTTCCATTTGTCACAGAAAATAATTTTACCAACATTCTATCCTCCTCCTCATTTGGGAAAAGAAGAGGAGAGATTGCATAGGCTGGACCCCAAGAGGGCCATCAGTTTTTACATTTCAAGAATGACAAAATTACGTCAAGATGACCAACTCTTTGTGGGTTACACAGGTCGTAAATTGGGGTTAGCGGTGACAAAACAAACGATATCCCACTGGATCATTCTGGCTATATTGGAATGCTACAGATTAGCAGGAAAAGAGCCACCGGATGGGCTACGTGCTCAAGTGCGGCTTTGAAGAGGGGAGTTCCTGCAAAAGACATTTGCTCGGCTGCAACATGGGCATCAATGCATACTTTTATCAAGCATTACTGCTTAGATGCCTCCTCCTCCAATGAGGGGTTATTTGCCAGGTCGGTACTTCACTCCGTCCATGAAAACAAAAACTAGCACTCCCACCTCCAAATTGATCACTGCTATGGGAGTCTATCACAAGATGAGGAATACGTGGGAAGACACAATCCATTCGAAGAACAAGTTACTTACCAACTGTAACGTACTTTCGACTGGATGTTCCTCCCACATATTCCTCATCGACCCTCGCAGGCTACCGCGCAGTACAGTTTACGTTTTCTTACACTTTCCTCTCATGATGGGCCAATCAGTCACAGCATATGCCTGGATGTTCCACGAGTATTTCCTCAAAAAAACAGAACTGAAGCCAAGGGGCGTGGCTCGAGCTACTTATACCAACAGTGACACGGAATGGAGCCCGTCGAGGGACAATCGATGCCACGACCTCGAGCACAGCTCTCTCTACCAAAAACTTCCGAAGCAGCAAATTTGGCGATAACGAATTATCACATTATCACAAGATGAGGAATACGTGGGAGGAACATTCAGTCGAAAGAACGTTACAGTTGGTAAATAACTTGTTCTTCTTGGCACGTTCAACTATTTCCAGAGAGGGGGACAAACTAAAATAATTCTTTAAGTGCACTGTTAGGTGGAAAACTCACAATTCATACCTTAGCTCCATTATAAGTATTGTTACAATACGGGGACAATCAGTATACTCTTTGGGCCACTTTGGTTTTTAGGTTGCATTTTTACTTTGCTTTATGTTACATGTTTTATGTTATATCTCTTATTGTTTATCTGTATGCGCCATTATGCCTATGGGTCCATTGTGCGCGATATAAATAAATGAATGTGATGTAAAAAAATAAATGTAAATTATATTTACACAAGAGTCAATGTTAAATACTTATTACAATAAAACAACACACACAAGTTTACTTTCCAATACTTTCAAAAGGCCTCTTGTTAGTTGGGAGTTGCTGAATGCGCACAATTGTTACAGGAGTTTGACAGGTCTACCATATTATCGGTAATAACGTGCACCCACAAAGTAATACAGTAATTGCATTTAGTCAGCATACACATATAAGATAGTGATTTCTGGGAAGGAAAACAGTTGGTTGGTGTTATTCTAGCAGAGTTTCAGGTTCTAGAGGCAGTTTCGCAGCACAGCAAGACTTTCAAAGTCTCCTGGGGTTCCGCAGCTCTGGAAACTCACAGCACCTCGGTAGATGGCTCAAATCAAAGTTCGTCTTGTGATTAGTTGTTCCCACCAGTTAAAGGGAAGGAGTCAAATGGTGTCAGGACAGCAGTGGTCGCTTCATGGTGTTGCAAAAGGGCCGGCAGGTGTCTCTGGTCATCTTCTTTGGTTATTTCAGCTTCCAGTGGTCGACTTGCTTTTCACTCCAGGAGCCTCACCTTTTAAACAGTTCCAGCACACACTTCTCCATTGGGAGCTAGTTCTGTTCAGGCACTCTGGCAGACAAAGGACGGGGTGTGGAAAACTTCTCCCCCACTTCCTGCCTGCCCAGACACTCTGGAGCCTAGGCAGAGTCACCCAAGGGTTCCCACCAAAGGCAAAACAAACACACCGGCCTCCCCCTCATAGAAGGGTAGAAGAAAAACAAAGAACAACCACGCTAGTAATGGTGAAAAAAGAAGGGAGACTGCAAGTTGGTTACTTGAGTGCCCTTATTGTGCACTACCAGGGCTATGGACATAGCCTGTGGCAGAAAAATCACACAATAGTTGGTAGAGCACGCCCACTGCCACCAGCCATAACTAGGAGATTGTATGTGACTAAAAAGTCACAGGAGCAGAGAGAAGGGGGATACTAGTATCCCTTTGGCACTCCACGTAAGGTGGTGTGTGCCAATCTCTCAGACTATTAAGTTTTATGAGAGAGACTAAGTATCGCTCTATACTTAAGAACTGTAGTTGCACTCAATCACTACCCCGACTCTCGGAACAAAAGATGTGTGAACTCTAGGCCGAGATCACAGAGGAGGAGGTGGCGACCGCACTGTCCCAGCTCCAATCCGGCAAAACCATGGGACCAAACGTCTTTCCAGTGGAAACCTGGAAACGATTGGGTGAACCAGTGATAGGTGACATGCACCGCATGTTCATACAAATCCAAAAGAAAGGGCAGCTCCCCTCGGATCTCAGGAAGGCATGCATAGTGGTGATTCCCAAACCTGGGAAACCACCAGAACTATGTGCCTCCTACAGGCCAATATCGTGAATCAATGGGGAGACCAATGTCCTGTCACACAGATTACTAGGAGTTATAGACTCCCTCATACATCCAGACCAATGCGGATGCCATCCAGATCCACCTGGATGAACTTGCGCAGGGTGCAACTTGCCATTGACCATGGCTTGGTGATACCAGACCCACTAGCACTCCAGGCAGTAGACATTGAGAAGGCATTCGACTCAGTGGGATGGGATGCCCTGTGGGACATAATGCACTATATGGGATTTGGAAATAGCTTCATGTCTTGGGTCACACTACTGTATGACTCTGCGGAGGCAGTGATACAGGTACACAGGCAGGGTGTCCTCCATGGTATTCACACTGGGGCGGAGTACCAGGCAGGACTGCCCCTTCTACCTCCCCCCCCCCCCTGTTATTCACACTGGCCATAGAGCCGCTGGCAATCAAACTCAGGACAACAAGAGAAGAGAAGAGATTTGCATGGCCATGGGGACGGGAGGACCGGGTCTCATTCTATGCAGACAATCGCCTTATCTATATGAGCAATCCAATGATCTCCTGCCCGGTAATGTGTGACACCCTACAGAATACAAGAAGTTTGGTGGACTAAAGGTGACTAGACAGAAAACTGTCCTCTTTCCTCTGCAAGGGGGAAACAAGGCGATTCCATCGCAATGCACATACTCGGAATAATAGGTATATCCCCAAAGTCCTGAAAATGGGTCACTTTGTGAGCTGAGAGGGCCATGGGATTCACACCCTTGCGTATGTGGTACAGGATGGGCGTCTTCTGACATTTGGGGATATGCGGGAAAAGTTTAAGTTGCTGACTAAAGACTATTACAAACATCTCCAACCTACACGCCATCAGTGCTCCGTTCCCCGCATTGGAGGAAGTCTCAAAATGCTCGACCATACAGGCCAAAATTCTGTAGGCCCAAATTCCAAAAACGTTCACTCCACACTGTACCAGGTACTTACTGATTTTGGAACCCAGGAGCTATCCCAACTCAGAGAAGTATGGGAATGGGAAGTGGTCCCGATGGAGTCGGAAGAGTGGGTAGAGGCACTAATGTTACCACGTGACATAGGAAGAGACCTCAGGCTCTGTTTAATTCAATACAAAATACTGCATCAGGCATACTACTCCCGCACAGTGATGGCATGGTGGGGGCTAGTTGACAACAGCAACTGCTTCAAATGTGGGAGGATGGAGGGTACTTTTTTTCCACATAATATGTAGCTCTGATGTAATTCAGGACTTTTGGCATAAATGCATCCGTAAGATATCTAGAGTGCTGGGCTCCTCAGTTCCACAAGACCCAAAACTAGTACTACTGGGAATTTGGGGGGAACCAGACTTTGCGAAACAAGAGAAAAAAATTCCTCGCAGTGGCACTGGGATTGGGGGAGAGGCTCACGGCTGCAATCTGGGTTCTGTAGATAGATTGAGCCTTAACCGGTGGGGCAATGAAGTGGACAGATACACGTCCCTGGAGAAGTGAATTTATAGTGCCTGGGATGCCCTGGGAAGTTTCAGAAGATCTGGGGGAAATGGACAGAAACCAAGTGAGCATTAAACGCTGGAGTGTCCCGGTGGGTGGGCCAGGGGTCCACCAAGCACTGCAAGAGCTGTAACCCGATGCTGTCATTTCCCGGCTCACCCGAGACACCCATGTATTCCATGTACTGCCTTATAATTATCAATACGTTGTACCCAACCTATGCAACCTTTTGTTTTGCCTTGTTTTCTTATGTGACTGCTGTTGCAAAATAATACACAGATTTATATTAAAAAAAGAACTGTAGTAACTCTAGGATAAAGAAAATAATCTCAAAGGAGGAACCCTAATGGTCCCCCAGGAACACTGCCCACAAGGAGCTTTGTGCTGCAATAGTAAAATACAGATTCCTTTAAGAGTTATGAAGGAAAATGGACTGCACAGGATAGGTACAATACAAAGAATAGAGTTCCAAAAGACGTTTCGGTACCTGGGAATAGATATATATCATACGGTAGAAGTAGAGCATCGGCACAATACTGAGAAGACTGTACGGAAAATAGTATGAGATTTTGGGTGAAACTCCCCTTGGAGATTATGGGCAGAGGGGCAATGCTTAAAATGGTGGTCCTGCCAAGATTGTTACATTACTTTGTGAATATCCCATACTTGATATCCAAGCGATTCTTAGCTAAGCTGAGCAGTATATGCAGGGAATTCCTCTGGCAGGGGACAAGGAACAGGATGGCCCTTTGGAAACTGCAAAACTCATACGAGAAGGGAGGCATCAAACTACCAAATTATGAGATCTATTATATAGTAAGCAAACTTCAGTACGTAGCTAAATGGCTTTCTGATGAGCCAACCTCGGAGACCATGTTGTTCCAACAAGACTGTGCCCCATTCTTCCGTAAAAGAGATGATGTGGTAGACATGGAGGGGCGCCCGAGGATGATGGTACTTGGGTGGGAGATATGGCGAAGAGCTTGTAAAATGATGGAGGACCCTTACCCATGCTCCCTGCAGGTGCCACTGGTAGCTTTGGCGGGAAAAGAAACACAACTAAGATTAACGATCAAAAGGCATTGGGAGTCTGTGGGGATAGCGACTTTGGGAGACATATGGCAAGAAGGGAATATAAGGGATTTCGAGGGGTTGGTGGAAGAAACAGGGGTACATGCAGGACAGTATATTACATATCATAGGGTGGTGTAGCGGATAAAAGAGACGTGGTCGGCGGAAGACAAACTATCGAGTGAACCTGATACCGCCATAGATACAATATACGACATAGCAGAGGGGGCAACGAAATATCTAGACTATATGAGCTGGTGATGACCAAGGTGGGAAGGGAAATGGTACAAGTTAGACAAGATTGGGAAGAGGAAGTGGGGACCCCAATGAGTGATGGGATGTGGGAGCGTGCTCAATTTTATCACTAAAAAGTGTCGAGGAATGCCAGGCTACAGCAGATACAGTTATATATCACCCATATGGCGTATATGACGCCACAAAAGATAGCTAAATTTAAAACTGCAGGGCGATAAGCATGCCCCAAATGTAATGAAGAAAATGCTGGAATGGTACACATGTTCTGGTCATGTCCAGAAATAGAACGCTTTTGGGGTGAAGTAGCACACAGGATGGAAGATAAAGTGATCAAAGTAAAGATAGATACAGCATGGGCTTGCCTACTGGGAGGGTTCCCTAGACCACACAAGCTAAAGCATGTGAGCAAATTGAAAGACCTGATGTATGTACTAGCTAAGAGGAAAATTGCAATGAGATGGAAAGGTTGTCACAGACCAAGAATAGAAATATGGTGGAAGGATCTACAAAAATGGGAAAGGCGGAAACGACAGTATGGCAAGAAGCGAGTAATGTTGGGGGGGAGGAGGAAGCGGGAACCTTTATGGCCTGGAAACAACTAATTGCAGAATTATTTGGGCCCACAAATGATGGAGCTAGTGACCAGGACCCACCAGGAGTAATCGATACAGAAACCCTACTACATGATGAAGAAACGGAACAGGAAGGAAAGTAGGCTTGAGGGGAGGGTGGGAAGGGGTGAAACAGTGGACAAGATAAAGTGATGTGTATTAATATTGTCATGAACGCTGTAAGTTTGGTTTGTGTTGGTTGTTGAAATAAAATCAATAAAAATTGTTTTAAAAAAATAGAGTTCCAAAAGACAGAGCCCATAAGAATGAATGAGTGGAAAAGGCTCCACTCATTCAAGATTTCAGAAAAAGGTCCAGAAGTCCAGCAAAAAGTGCAGGGGGTCTAACTAGGAGAGGGGATGAAGCAAACAAATGACAAATCTCACTAACAGATATCACCCATGTCTCAGAACCCCCTTTGAGGTCTTCCCCATGTGTCTCCAGTTGGAGGGAGAGTCTCTGGATTCATTGTCAAATGGAAGGGGCTCACTTTCGACACCTGGGTCCTTCTGTGCTTTGAGCTGAGCTATTGCCTGCCATTCGTAAAGCGTCCCCGGGAAGGACCTTCACCACCCTGCGGACTGCCAAAACGGGAACTTGAGGAGGAAGGGAGCAGTGGATCAGGTGCCAGCTCAGAGAAGGGTTCAGCCTGGTTCTCCTGGTAGTTCCTGGTTCCCAAAGATGGGGGAGGGCTCCATCCCATCCTGGACCACAGGGCCTTGAACAAGTTCATGAGGAATTACAAGTTCAGGAAGGTGACGTTGAGGGGGATTCTCTAGGCTCTACAGCTTCGGGATTAGCTTGTGTCGCTGGATCTTCAGCACAGTGATTCCTGAGGTTCGTCATTGGGGATGCCCATTTTCAGTTCAAGGTGCTCCCTTTTAGCCTAACCTCTGCACCCATGGTTTTTATCAAGCTGATGGCAGTGGTGGCGGCTCACCTCAGAAGATCCAGCGTCTCCATATTCCCATATTTGGCCGACTGGTTGGTCCTCAGGGCAGGTTTCAAGACACCTTGAGGACACTTGCTCCCAACTACTACATGACTTGAGCTTCTGACTGAATACACAGAAATCACAGGTCTCACCAGCACAGAAGCTCCAATTCATCAGAGCGGTCCTGGACATCCAGGAACGCTTTTCCTCCCGAGGAGATAGTCGCCAATATAGCAAGAATTGTCAGTCTTTTCCAGAATTCCAGCAGCCTCTCGGCATCTGTTTTTCTGCACCTGTTGGGCCTCTGGATGAAGTCCTTGCAGTGACTTCTCAGGAGCCAATGGTCACAGTACTCGAGTGAGATGTCAAAAGAGCTCCATGTGTCGAGGCATGGATGCCAGGATGAACATGTTGGCTCAGTTGGTCACAGATGCCTCGCTGAAGGGCTGGGGGGCTCATTGCTGGCCCCTCCAGGTCAGCGGCCTCTGGTCCCAGAAGGAGAAATGTTGCCTCATCAATCTGCTGGAGTCGTGGGCAATCAGACTAGCGATGCACCTTTTGTCCAGTGGAAACATGTCCTAGTCAATGAAGGATAACACTGTGGCCATGCACTACCTGAACAAGCAGGGAGGCGTGAGGTCACTGCCCCTGTGCAGGAAGGCCATGCAACTATGGTTCTGGATGCTGGAGAACAATATCTCCGCCTCTGCAGTTAATCTGGCAGGGGTGGAGAATGGGCTGTCAGACACTCTGAACAGGCAGAGCTCAGTCTCCGGGTGGGAGCTATGCTAGGCGTTCATTGCAGAGATCTTCACCCAGTGGGGCACCCCGGCAGTGGACCTGTTTGCAACAAAGGGCAACACGAAATCCAGGGAGGATTGGGGGACGTGTTCCTGGTGCAATTGGTCTTCGTTCTCCACTATGCGTTCCCACCGATACCATTCATCCCGTGTAATTTCAGGAGGTTCAGGGCTCGCTTAATCGCCTTGGAATGGGCGACGAGGACTTGGTACCCGGCTTCCTCAGAGGCTGGATCTCTGTCGCAGTTGCGAGGGGAAGGTGCTTCACCTGAACCCATAACCTCTCAATTTGCATGTGTCTCTTGAGAGGCTGAGGTATCGGGACTGGGACCTTGTGTTACAGGTGTTGTTGACTGCGTGCGGTACGTGCACTTGGTCACTGTACGCGTGCAGGTGGAGAACTTTCGTGGCATGTTGTAAAGTGAAAGGAGTGGACCCAATGTTGTGGCCCACCTCCACAGGGATGGAGTTTTTGCTGGCCTTAGCCAAATCAGGCCTACAAGTGGGTGCAGTGAAAGGATACCTGGTTGCACTTTTTGTTTAAAAGGATGCCAGAACAAGGTTAGATTTTCTCTAGTTGTGGCCCAGTTCCTTAAGGGCCTTGTTAACTATTTACCTTCTTTAACTTCTGTTGTGCCAAATTGGGATCTAAACATTATTATTGGATAGAGGATAGGGCATAGTGTGTCCAAATGCGCTAGAACGGTTCTAATTTATAGATGTGGCCTGAGGCGTGGCTAGTGGTTTATGGCTAACCCTTAAACCATAACATTATGAGAAATACATCCACTGGCACCTCGCCCATAGCCTCTGCTTTCAAAGGCTTTAATTTGCCTATAGTTTCATAAGACAGTCCTTCAAAGAAATAGTCCTGATTCTTGAGAGTGTTGAGTGATGCTTTTAATCATTCAAGGTATATTTTAGTTCTTGAAACAGCCAACACGTGTTTCGACGTTAGTCTTTTTCAAGGCTGCTTGTTCACAGATCACAATCATTTGTGCTATATACATCGATATTTCATTCACATCATAGTTTGCATACAAATTTAAAATGCATTGAAAATTAATATAAAAGTTAGCATTATGATTGTTAAGTGCAATCACGGTTGTAAGTACATACCATGGGACAGGATACAAGGGGAAAAGAAAGAGGATATACAGACATGTTGTTTATGTCATCCGTATCAAAAACTAAAAGCAAACAAAGCATATCATTTTTGTAGTTTGACCCCATACATTGTCATGTGCTATTATAGTAACTGACTAATTAGATGGTGGTCCTCCAATATTACATGAAGTAGAATATGCTTGTAAGCACTGGTATAGTTTTACATTATCACATGGGAAGTCTCATTGACGTTGGTGATGTGCATGAACCAGTGGGATTTGTGCATTCACATTCCATGGTCGGTGGCCTGATTGTACTAATAAAGTGGTCTCTATAGTGAGATGTAACATGCCCCAAATAAACTATATTTCCCAATCTCCAAAGTGTGCATCTGTTGAAGGTAGGAGTTTTGTGGAGTGTGGGGTGCTAGGGAAGGAGAAGCAGAGAGGTTCTCACCTATTATCCGCTAATTGAGAACCTGAAAAGAAATCATTACATTAAGCTTTTAGTAATTTGCTAAGTTACCAAAAATGGCACGTTCTCCCAAATATAATGCTGTTGCCATCAAGACTGGGGGCAGCCCATACCTTAATAGGTTTACTTTGTATCCTCTTCTGAACTTTTAAGAGACCGTTGTCCATTACCCCGTACTGGCAAGTGTTACCTGCATGGGTCATACGTCCTGTCAATATGTATTGCTTGTTAGGGAGGGCATTGGACAAACTTGGCTGTTGTCTTGTAGAATATTAGGTTAACAATATATAATTCTAATTAGTAACTCATCTGTACTTGCAGTTTATCGGAGAGTGTCCTGTACGGAATCACCTCACATTGTGGGCCGCGTAGATTTACGAGTGCAACCGCCATTGTAAAAGCTTTTAAATAATGTGTGACATTTACGTGCCTGTGTGATGGCGTTGCATGAGTGCTTGCAGCATTCCTTGATGGGAGTTGTGGTGCAAATTCTATGCTGAGGCTGTAGTGAAGCTATAGCGCTGAATTGAGGTCTGCTGTGGGCAGACTCAATTCTCTTGAACCTTACTTCTTTTTTCAAATAATAATGAGATCTATGGGCTGGTATCATCCACTCACATGTTGCCTCTTTTAGGTAATGTGGATGCACACATCTTCTCAATCCATCTATATGGATGTCATTCATTATCTCTATATGTTCCTGATATCCTGATAGTTTACAACACACAAATCATTTCTGAAATAAGACATGATGAGCATAATGTTACATTTATCACTGGTGTGACATATTTACTGCAGGAATTATGGGCCACATCCTCACAAAGTAATGCTTTCGCAAAAATGAATGTGCTAGTTGGTAAAATGCTATCCATGGTCTGCTGTCATTGTGCAAATGGTAATACGCTTGTAACAGTTTATTGGCCATAAATGGTCTGTGATCTTATATAGGAGTCTGTGAACCTCACGTATGATACTCCTATAATGGTAAGGCTGGTGTCAGAAATTCAACAACATATATTTAAACCAGTATATCTCTCCAGATATGGTACAGTTTAGGCTCTTTACAGTTATTAGGATCTTCCTGTCTTACAACCATACTACCTCTGTTATAGGAACACATTCATTTCATGGTCCTTGTTATGCCCTTCAGTTGCACATCTTAAAAGACAAATGCATCTAGATTGCATCTGTTGGAGTTTTAAAGTGAGATCGCCGTTGCGTTTGTTGCATTTAGCTTTCATTAGCCCTGTACATCTTAAATCCTCTGTTATCCATTTGATGGCTTTCTTGCCAATGTAAAGCTAACAGTAGCCTCGGATTTTGGCTGGCAAGATTGGAAACATTTTCCCGAATGCGTGTGCGAAGCTGCCTGATAGTACTTCCTATATACAAATTTTACACATGCAAACAATAGCGTAAACCACAAATGTTGTTCTGCAATTTATAAAATAATAAATTTTGATCCCTGCATTGTCCTTGTACCGAATAGTCTCACTGTCATTGTGTGCAAATTTACACGTGCTACAAAAAACACATTTTTGGAATCACTTAGTGCTTCTTAACCAGTCTGAGCCAGTCTCTGCTCTACTCTACTAGTGTCTAAGAAAGAGGGACAAGTGTTGGGGCGCTGGTAAATGCAAATTGTGGTTTCATGTCAATGTAGGGTGATAAGTCCTTATCCATGTGTAACGGATGCCAATGTTGCAGCATGATTTTAGGTAATATATGTGCATCATTTGAGTAATGTGTGACTATGTTAATCCAATTGCTCTTGTCTGGTTCCTTTTGGTACCCAGACCTTTGGCGCACAGACTATCATATCTGATCTGTTGATCTTATTGATTTTATCTTGTGCCATATTTAATGTTTTCTCAGACTACCCTCTTGAGTTCACATTCTTTAGCATATTCCTCATATTCCTCTGTCTGACTACAGTTCCTCCGGGCACGATAGAATTCACCCGTGGAAATGCTGGTAACTGTTCATCTTCTATGGCAACTATTTGCGTGTAGTGCTGAGTTGACCTCTGTGCTTTTACGCTAAGTAGATGTTTCAATGTTATATATAGTCTCTAATATAAATGTGTAGGTCCAAAAAAGTCATCTTGTCAGCATCACAATGTCCCGTGAAGGACAAACCAAACTCATTTGTGTTAATAAATTGTATATATTTTTCAAAACCATCTTGAGACCCATTCCACACAATCAACACATCATCTATCTATCATTTCCACATAACAATATTTCCCACATATTGGTTGCCGTATAATGCATGTAGGTCCTCGTAATGGGCGATAAACAAATTGGCCAAAGATGGCGTGAATGTGGCTCCCATTGTAAACCCCTTGGTTTGAAGATAGTATCAGCCATTGAACAAAAAAGCTTTGTTCCTAAGTGTGAATCTCTGAAATTCCTCACTCATTTTTGCATGCTGCATATATGAGACTGAATGCTCTCAATGTGTATTAATGTTTTGATAGCTAATTCATGCTCCATGGAGGTGTATAATGCAGAGACATCCAGAGTAGCTAATAAGTAGTTCTTCTTCCATTCAAGTTTTTGTAAAAAAGATAAGACATGTGTACTGTCTCTAATGTAGGAATGTATACAGAAGACATATTCCCTGATGGCATGATTAATGTATTTGGAGAAGTCTTCTGTGGCCCCACCAGTACTGCTCATAATGGACCTAACTTCTGGTAATTTGTCGAAGGTCTTATGGATTTTCGGTAGGAAATGGATTGCAGGCATTATTGGGTTTTTAACAGTCAAAAATGACTTCTCTTCATCTGAAAGGCAACCTCATTGGTGTCATTCAAATACCATTGCATGTAATGCTTGAGTGATGTTTTTGGTAGCATCCATGGGCAGTTTCTTGTAGCAGCCCACTGATTCTAGGTGTTTTGTGCTTAGTCCAAGGTGTTTGGTATGACTACATTGCCTCCCTTGTCCGCTGCTTTGATTGTTATGTCTTTGTCATTGGCTAGTTGTGATAAAGCCTGACGTTTTCTCCAACTCAAATTGTTAAAGTTGTCTTTACCTTTGGATACTGTTGCATCCAAATGTTGATGGATGTCTCTATCTACCGCCTTATAGAAAGTATTTATGACATTATCTAACGCCAGTTGTGGTGTGAATTTCGATTTGGGTTTGAGTTGATATTGATATTTTATTTGTATCACGCCCGTACACAAGTGCTTCAGAGCACGATGAGGCAAGGCAGGGCAACAAGGAAGAAACAAAACACCGATCTTACTAGGACCAGTGACATTGAGAACACGCAAGTGCATGGGAGAGGGAAAGGGGAAAGTGCATGGGAGGGGGGAGAAGTGGAAAGTGTTGAGCAAAGGAATAGAAATAAATAAACATAAAAATAGATAATAAGTAAATAAATAATAAAAAGCTACAAACAGTGGTAGTGCAGCCAGCAAGAAGCACGTGCTAGGTTTAGAGCAACAGACAGGGTGTGCCTGTTAAGTGCAGAAAAAAAGGGGGGACTGTATGGTTACATATACAGACACCAGTGCAAGGGATTGCCAGGAGGCAGTGCGGGTGGGTGGCAGGATGATCAGGTACCTCGGCCTGAAAGTAAGAGGGTGAAAAGGTTCACTGTGCTGAGACGGAAACAGATCAGCATGGGAGGGGAGGAGAAAAAGCACAGGCAAAGAGGAAGGTCTTGAGGTGCTTCTGGAACCGGAGATGGTTCTCCTCAAGTTTCAGAGTGGCAGGGAGGCTCTTCCAGAGGGAGGCAAGAGATCTACCCCCAGCTCGTTTCTTAGAAAAACGACTGACCCTGAGGGAGTTAGATGTGGAGGAGCGAAGAGCTCAGTAGGGAAGGGATTTACCGAGGGAAAGCTGAAGGTATTATGGACCCATGCCCCAGAAAGCCTTGTGGACAATGCAAAGGGGCTTGAATTGCATCCTTGCAGCCACTGGGAGCCAATGGAGAGATTTCAGGGCTGGAGAGATACGATCCCTGGGCTTGAGGCCAAGGGCAAGTCTTGCAGTCCTGTTCTGGATAAGTTGCAAAGGGCAGAGAGTAGAAGCCTGTAGATTTAGAAAGAGGCTGTTGCAATAATCCAACCTAGAGAGAACCAGGGCTCGAGAGGCAGTGAGCTTCTGGGGGAAGGAGACGAAAGGCAGAGCACCTCTGAGGAGGTGCAGTAGGAAGTATGACTTTTTAGAGACATCAGAGATGTGGGCAGAGAAGGAAAGCATGGAGTCAAAGATGACCCTGAGGCTCTTAGCCTCGCAGATGAGGGTAGGAGGAGGGCCAGTGGAGGCCGGCCAGAGTGTGTCAGGAAAGGAGGGTGAAGTTCTGAAATGTTAAGGTTTCTGGGATCTATTACCAGATCACTACACAATAACTGTTGTTCAGTTTGTTCCTCCTGTTCCAGAGACGTGTTCGATATCTGTGATTGTTAAATTGCTGATCGGTAGTTGTGCTCTGAAAACGTGTATAGTACGTTATCGTGGTTGGTGAGAATGATAGACCCTTGTTCAGTACCGATATTTCCGTATCTGTAATTGTACGATCTGAAAGATTTGTCACTAGATTTTCTATAGTTGTTTTACTACCTGTCTCTAAGTCCCTGATCTTGTAATTCTTCCTGTTGGACCTTGATCCTCGTCTGAGTTTACCTCTTCCTCCACTCCTGACCCTTTTTTGGGTGTTCTTTGAAGACGTGCCTGAGACTAGAGGGATTTGGAACCTTACTTGTTTTGTAGTATTCCTTTGCATACCCTTTCTGTATCTCATTATTCGATCTAAAAACGTCTCTTGACTATATTAGACTCTTGTATCTAACTGATCGCGTCTGAAGCTTTATCTCGATTGGTGTCCCCGTCTGACTCTGGATCTGGGCTAGTTGGAGTTCCATTAGGAGTGCTTTCATTGAATTTAGGTCTGTGTATGCTGTCAAATTCGGGCTGAAATGTATATACTCTATATTCGCGGTAGTCGCGTTCATCTCAGTAATATTTCCTAAATGTTTGTATTTTAATATCGCCCTGATAGGCCTTAAGAATTGTGTGCACCTTAGTGTAGTTTTTTGTTTGGTGCTCTGCGTTTGTCATTTCTTCTATCTCTTTTTTAACAGTCTCAATCTGCTCTTAGCTTCTGGTATGTTGTCTAAACCCGTCGCCGTGACAAGGGCGTCGTTGTCTGCTGTTTCCCGCTGTATTAATCAAGGCACCAGTTGTGAGCTGCAAACTGAAGAAATTGACTTTTCACCTACCTGAATACACCCCGCTCCGATTCACGTAAGCCTGTGCCTCCTGCACAGCAGTTTGAAGCGAGCGCAGTGTTTGCTGAACTTTTCCTTTTTTTTTCCTCAGGGCACATGATTTGAGTCACGTGAGCGAACTGAAGCCCCGCCCCCAGGAAGCGGGCTTAAAAGAAGCACCCAGCCTCCCTTGCGGCGCTAAGCCTGTTGCGGTGACAAGGGCGTCGTCTGCTGTTTCCCGCTGTTTACGCTGGATACGCAGTAACTAAGTGAGAGCCTGCACCCTCTACATCCCTACACATTCAAAAGGAAAAAAACAGATATGGAGAACACCAAACCCAGAACACACCTCCAAGAGAAATTAGAAGAAACTGTCCCTAACTCTTCAAAACATACTTCAACACTGAACTCACAACCCACTGCACTCAAAGAATCCAGCAATACCACAAGCAAAACAAAGCCTCTTACCCTTAGTCCGCCACAAATCCTCAACAACAACAAAGAAAAACCAGTATCTCTCAGTCCTACGAACCAAGAACCGTCACTTACCCCTACCACTGAGCTACCAAGCAATTCACCATGCTCTTCCAACCATCTTGACGAAGAACTGAAGTGCCAAAAAACCTTCAACTGCAGTTAAAACACCAAAGAACGATAAAAGTCAAAAAACTATTACCAACCAAACACCAGAAACGACTTCCAAATCATCCCTACTAGTCTGTGGAAAAAGAGGCTTCCCACCTGCACTTGAATCTGATCTCCAGTTCCAGACTCCTGTAACCAAAAAATCGAAAGATCCAACGCTGAACCTAACACTGTGACAAAGAGCACTAATAGCAAAACAACAGTGGCAGTCAACTTACCACCTCACAGACTCCCCCCAAGACAACTTCTCCAAACCTTCAAACCGAGCATCTCGACCTTCAATCGACATCACAGAAATAGATGCCATCATGGACTTCCAAGAACAGAAGAACACAAAAGCCCTAACAGACAAACACAAGGGAAACACAAATGTGATATCTAGTACATCGACACCACTTCCCACCAAAGCTAACTTGTTCTTCCCTAAAACATTCCCGGAAGAGAACCAATTGAATGCAACGACGGCTGCCCTAAACCAAAAAGAGTCAAATTACCCTCTACAAAATGCTGACAAAACACCCAATACTCCAGAATCCAGTAAAAGAATTCCAACGACCATGCTGGATCTCCAAAATACGCTAGTGGCTGTCCTATCAATAGCGATGCTCCCCTTCTTAAAGGTCTAAGAAGCAACAGTTGATGCCACCAAAGACCAAGCCACTCTACTTGCAATGATCCTAACAAAACAAACAAAATTAGACTGCTTCATAACCTCAATACAAGACCGACTGAATCACGAAGCAGAATCTACAAGAATATGGCAGAATCGCCTAGCCGAAATAGCAAGAACTGATCGATTAGACAAGCAAACTCTCATAGAAATACTGACAACATTTACCACCAAAATAATGAACGACAAAGCTAAAGGACACGTCCAACCGTTCAGGCCCCAAGATCAAGGTACAAGGTACCCCATACAGAACATTCCTCACCAAAAGGCGAATCAAAAAAAGACCAAACAACCCAATATGAATTTCAAATGCACAACCTACCAACTCATCTCGCTATCGCCAGTACAGAACCTCCAGCATCCACCCCGTTTGACATTTTTGATCTAACCAAACGCAATCAGCTGGGTAAAGCAACAACTACAAAAGGAACAACCAAAATAAAACGTCAAACAGGATCACAAGCCTTTCTCCGAAAATTGCAACTCAACCAAGAGCACAAGTCGAAACCCCACCCCTCAACAACAAAGAATCCCATCAACAACAAAAATGAAACTAGTACTAATCCATTGACCAAAGAAACGAAGACTAATACAAAAAATAACAAAAAACGGACACCCAAACCACAAGGAGAATTGATCTCAATCGAAGAACAAGAACCGTTAGACGTATTACTGGATGCCATTGACCACGACACCGAGCCTAAAACACCAACGGCAGTAGATACACAAAATACAACGTTGATTACGTCTTCATTTCAAACTAGCAACAGAGAACATGACCCCCAAGAAGACTCAATGATCATAATAGATGAATACTGTGAGATCTCTTCCACCTCAATCTACACGAACAGCGATGAATCAATGACAGACATGTCACTTGTGTATTCATCAATATCCACTGAAGAATCCTAGTTTTCAACGGAACCTGACGTCCCTTCTGATACCACCGGAAATAAACTGATTGACATGAATACATCTCTAATTAGACCAACATTTACAGATCCGCGTCAGGAACCAAGCATATTCAGACCGTCGCTAACTGCTGTGAATCTAAGACTGGATGAAAAACTAATCTTGAACAGAGTAAACATTCTTCGCCTACTGAACGCTATCCCGACATTGTCGAAGATCGCTACACAAGACATCAACGTCACACATTTTCCGAACAAGAAAAAGATGGAAACAGTCCACATTGATTTTTATCACAACCAAACAATCCATCTAGTTATGTCTGCCAAAAAACAACTTGCCAAATGGGGCTTCATCATAGAACCAATCCAAGTAACAAGATTTATGGCTCTCAAAGAAAAAAAATTGGACACCGAATTCAGGCCTCAAGCTGCCCCGATTCATCGCAAATATGACCAACAACAATCTTCAAGTAGACCACGAACAACCGAAGAACCATACCTAACAAGAAATGATAACCAGTTCAGGCAATCAAACTCACACCAGACATCCCGGAAGTACCTAGGTAGACGATCACCCCTAAATATTCAACCAGAAATTCATCACCCAGAAACACTCTCCAAAGTATACAAAGGAAAACCTTTTTATAACAACCAACCTCAAATCGAAATCCAACAACAGAAACTACCCTATAAAACAAAAAGAAACAGCTATAATATGCCTCCAAGAGACTTGGCTATCCACAGAAGTGGTCTGCGATGGGTTTTCCCCTTTCATGAACCCGGCAATCAAAGCACAACAAGGCAGACCATCATCTGGCCTGGTAATCTTGTCTACGATAGACCCCAACTGGTCAATTGTCGAAAAAAAAAATATCCATCCATGGGCCCAATACATTGTCATCTGTATTTTGATCCCACCATCCAAACCAGAGCAACCTCCGAATAAAACACACTTAACAATCTTCAATATCTATTGGAATGCAATATCAATGACTGATAATAAATGCATAGATTCCATCTACGACGAGTACGATAGAATAGCAAACTCTTTCGCGCAAACTGAGTTTGTAGTCGCCGGCGATTTAAACATCCACCTCTACAACTCTGAAGGAATTTGCCTAGACACCCAGAAAATATCTCCAAGAGCAAGAAAATGGACCAAAGAGATCGAGATCCGCAATTTAACCTTAACAGAACAACGATTAACCACACAAGGTCAAATGCCCCCAACATGGTCCAGTGGTAACTCCAAATCGATTATTGACTATATTCACATCTCTGATGGAATAAAGAACAACTTAATTGCCACTGAAAACTCTGCACAATCTAACAGCGATCACTGTCAAATCTCAATAACATGGCAAACAGAACAAATCGAGAACTCGTCCCTGGACCTCCCAGAACTCGAAATAAACAACGGACTAACGAAACTAAGAATAAAACAGCATCAAACGATCGACTTAGTATCCAAATTTGAAAGATCTTCGATGCCTGACCATGTAAAACTCAACTATCAATGGGTACTCGGAGACTACCAATCCTTCGAAAGTACCAATCCCATTGTTATACATAAACACGCATTCAATATGGAAATTAAAGAAAAGAAAAAAATGTTTCGAAAAAAAATACGTCAACTAAAAAACTGAATGCAACAGCAGCAAATATCGCCATAAAAAAAGAAAAACAGATCTATTCTAACTCGCTTAAATCAGTCAAAGGATTATTGCAACAAGCTGACGCTGAAATTATTCTAGCGGCAATCAAAGGGAAAAATATGAGGCAATTATGGTCACTCCTAAACGGAAACAATAGAACCACAAACATGATCCAAGAAGTTGATCCAGAAGCGTGGACTGCACATTTCAACACCTTATATAACAACAATGCACATACAGAGGCTATCCAACAAGAATCCACCTGCCCAACATGGAATCTGAAATGGGATACTGAGGACATCATTCAAACCATTAGAACTCTAAATCCATCAAGAGCGCCAGGTCCAGACGGATTATCAAACGCAATCCTGAAGGCTGCACCGGAAAATTGGGCTAGCCTCTTCTCCCACCTGCTCCTTATCATTTAAAAAACCCAACGAATCCCACATAGCTGGACACTAGCCATCTTGATCCCTATCTACAAAATTGGTGACAGAAAGAACCCACATAACTACAGACCCATAGCCTTTCTCGACCCGTTAGGAAAACTTTTTGCGAACTTTTCTACTGAAAAAACTTACTGATTGGGCAACAAACAACAGAAAAGTTGAAAAAAGGCAAACAGGATTCGTAGGCAAAATTGGAACCAATGTCAACTTGATAATACTAAACCTCCTCAAATACGAGGCGGCACTAAGAAATCAACAGGTTTATGCGGTTTTCATCGACCTAAAAATGGCATTCGATTCAGTAAACAGAACCAAACTATGGACCAAACTGACAACATGGGGCTGTCCACCAGCAATCCTTCATCCAATCAAGCAATTATACACTAATACCTCAGTCCGAGTCAGGCTAACAAAACAGGGTAAAGTCACACAACCGATCAATACCTCCAACGGTCTCAAGCAAGGATGTCCCTTAGCCGCCTGCCTCTACAATTTATACACCTACGACTTTGCCAACTCAATCAAAGATCCACTCTCAAATCCTCTGAAACTAAATAATGAATCAGTTCTATCATAAATATACGCTGATGACATCACAGTCATGGACAAAACCCCATCGGGTCTACAAAAAACTCTGGACAAAGTAGCAACCTACACGACAGCCAATGAACTTCAGATCAACATAAACAAAACCAAAGTAATGAACCTAACAACCCAAAAAACAAAGAAGAACCGAAAAACCCCAAAGTTCTATCTTGAAAGCAAAGAAATTGAAACAACAAAATCCATCAAATATCTAGGGGTAATGGTCAATGCGTCATCCACGGAACAACAGTGGAAAATGCACATCGAAGACAAAGCCAGATCCCTAGCCAGACTAGGTTGTTTCTATTACTGCAAATTCGGGACATATTCCTTTAAATCAACAATCATCTTCTATAAACAAAAAGTTGTTCCCATATTGACCTACGCTGGCGAAACCCTGGCAAACAACCAAGGACTGAAATGGCACCTCTACGAAGCAATATTCTGGAGGAAAACTCTAGCACTACCAAAAAACGTCCCCATGACAAGGATCCGTTTCGAACTAGCGTTGGAATCATTACAATCCATAATATCATGGAAACAGATGGATCTCTACAGGAAAATAATAAGCCACGAAAAGATCCCAACCATAGAAATATTGAAAAGCAAAAGAAAATGCTACAAACGCAACGATTCTCCAACAATGGACCAACAAGGTCAAGACTCAAATGGAAGCTGAAGGCATCACCGAAGAAATGTTAATGAACAGGCCACAACACGCAAAGCTAACACTACAAAGGAGCGACTAGATAAAAACTCTCGAAGATCAGACTAAATATAAACGCCATCAAGTATGTGAAATAGACATAAGAGCCCTTCATGAACTTCCACCATACTTGACCTGTTTTCCAGATCGACATACCCGAGATCTCTTCTTAAGGTTCCGATTGAACATCTTACCAACCCAAGACTATCTGAATATCACCCAACAGACAGAAATCAAATCCTCAGACTGTCGCTTCTGCCAGAGGAACGGAACCAAAGAGACATTGTTCCATATCATCATGATTTGTGCTGCCCTACAAGAAAAAAGAAATCTATTCAAGGACTTCGTTAGAATATCAAAAAAACAGATGACTACAAAAGAACGCTGGAACCATCTGCAACGACAAACATCTAATTCTAACGGCCATTAAATTTTGGATCGAGACCGAAAAGATCACGAAAAAAATAAGAAGTAAATCGTTTTTTAGTAATTATCCTAACGATTCTTCGAAAGACAAATATAATGAAAAGTTTGGATTACCAAACATACCATTTAAAAAAAAAAAAAAAAAAGTATGTTGTCTGGTAGCATGTTCGATTAGCCATCAAGATGGTTTTGCAAAATATATACAATTTCTTAGCACAAATGAGTTTGGTTTGTCCTTCACGGGACATTGTTTTGCTGACCAGATCCATTTTTTTGACCTATAAGTTTATATTAGAGACGATAAAATTGAAACATCTACTTATCGTAAAAGCCCAGAGGTCAACTCAACACTATACATGAATAGTTGCCATAGAAGATCAACGGTTATCAACATTCCCACAGTGAATTCTGTTGTGCCCAGAGGAACTGTAGTCAAACAGAGAAATATGCTAAAGAATGTGAACTCCTCACCCAGAGGTTTTTGAGCAGAGGGTATTCTGAGAAAACGTTAAATATGGTACAAGATAAAATCAATAGGATCAACAGATCAGATATGATTGTCTGTGTGCCGAAGGTCTGTGTATCAAAAGGACCAGACGAGAGCGATCAGATGAACATAGTCACACAGTACTCAAAAGATGCACATATATTACATAAAATCATGCTGCAACATTGGCATTCGTTACACATGGATAAGGACTTATCACCCTACATTGACATGAAACCACAATTTGCATTTACCAGAGCCCCAACACTTAGAAACAAACTTTGTCCCTCTTTCTTAGACACTCGTAGAATAGAGCAGAGACTGGCTCAGACTGGTTAAGAAGAACTAAGGGATTCCAAAAATGTGTTTTTTGTAGCACGTGTAAATTTGCACACAATGATAGTGAGACATTTCGGTACAAGCACAATGCTGAAATGATTTTATAAATTGCAGAACAACATTTGTGGTTTACTCTCTTGTTTGCATGTGTAATAAAATAGTATATAGGAAGTACTATCAGGCAGCTTCGCACATGCATTCGGGAACATTTTTCCAATCTTGCCAGCCAAGATCCGAGGCTACTGTTAGCTTTACTTTGGCAAGAAAGCCATGAAATGGATAACAGAGAAGATTTATAGGACTAATGAAAGCTAAATGCAATAAACGCAGAGGCGATCTCACTTCAAAATATCTACATTGTGACTCAAGTGGAATTCTGACACATATGGAATATAGATGCATTTGTCTTTTAAGATGATCAACTGAAGGGCTTAACAAGGACCATGAAATGAATGTGTTCCTATAACAGAGGTAGTATGGTTGTAAGGCAGGAAGATCCTAATAACTGTAAAGAGCCTAAGCTGTACCATATCTGTAGAGATATACTGGTTTAAATATATGTTGTTGAATTTCTGACACCAGCCTTACCATTATAGGAGTATCATACGTGAGGTTCACAGACTTCTATATAAGATCACAGACCATTTATGGCCAATAAACTGTTACAAGCGTTTTACCTTTTGCACAATGATAGCAGACCATGGATAGCATTTTACCAACTAGCACATTCATTTTTGCGAAAGCATTACTTTGTGAGGATGTGGCCCATAATTCCTGCAGTAAATATGTCACACCAGTGATAAATGTAACATTATGCTCATCATGTCTTATTTCAGAAATGATTCATATGATGTAAACTATCAGGAACATATAGAGATAATGAATGACATCCATATAGATGGATCGAGGAGATTTGTGCATCCCCATTACCTAAAGGAGGCAACATATGAGGGGATAATACCAGCCCATAGATTTCATTACTATTTGAAAAAAGAAGTCAAGTTCAATAGACTCGAGTCTGCCCATGGCGGACCTCAAGTCGGTGCTATAGCTTCACTACATTTCAGCATAGAATTCGCACCACAGCTTCCATCAAGCAATGCTGCAAGGACTCTTGTGACGCCATTGCGCATGCACGTAAATGTCACGCATTACTTAAAAGCTTTTATAATGGCGGTCGCCCTCGTAAATATATGCACCCCACAATGCGTTGTCATTCTACAGGACCCGCTCCGATAAACTGTATGTACAGACGAGTTACTAATTAGAATTATATACTGTTAACTTAATATTCTACAAGACAGCAGCTAGGTTTGTCCGGTGCCCTCACTAATAAGCAATATATATTGACAGGACTTATGAACCATGAAGGCGATACTCGCCAGTATGGGGTAACGGACAACGGTATCTTAGAATTTAAGAAGAGGATACAAAGCCAACCTATTAAGGTATGGGCTTCCCCCAGTCTTTATGGCAACAGCATTATATTTGGGAGAACGTGCCATCTTTGGTAACTTAGCAAATCACGAAAAGCTTAATTTAATGGTTTTATTTCAGGTTCTCAATTAGCGGATAATTATATGATATGATAAGTATGATATGATAGGTTATTTATAATGCGCTTAATACCCAGAGGTTTCCAAGTGCGGACCCGGGGATCGAACCTGTGGTGCTGCGTGTCGTCTTGCTTCCAAGGCGAGCACGTTGCCCCTGAGCTATCCTCCTGATACCCGAGCTATCTCCTCCCGATATAATAGGTGAGAACCTCTCCGCTTCTCCTTCCCTCGCCGCACACACTACAACACTCTCCCACATTCAACAGATGCACACTTTGGAGATTGGGAAAAATAGTTTATTTTGGGCATGTTACACCTCACTATATAGACCACTTCATTAGTACAATCAGGCCACCGACCATGGAATGTGAATGCACAAATCACAATGGTTCATGCACATCACCAACTTCAATGAGACTTCCCATGTGATAATGTAAAAGTATACCAGTACTTACAAGCATATTCTACTGCATGTTATATTGGAGGACCATCAGCTAATTAGTCAGTTACTATAATAGCACTTGACAATCTATGGGGCCCAACTACAAAAATGATATGCTTTATTTGCTTTTTGTTTTTGATACTGATGACATCAACAACATGTCTGTTTATCCTCTTTCTTTTCCCCTTGTATCCTGTCCCATGGTATGTACTTACAACCGCGATTGCATTTAATAATGATGATGCTAACTTTTATATTAATTTTCAATCCATTTTAAATTTGTATGCAGACTATGATGTGAATGAAACATCAATGTATTTTGCACAAATGATCGTAATCTTTGAACAAGTAGCCTTGAAAAAGACTAACACGTGTTGGCTGTTTCAAGAACTAAAAAATATACCTTGAATGGTTAAAAGCATCACTCAACACTCTCAAGAATCAGGACTATTTCTTTGAAGGACTGTCTTATGAAACTATAGGCAAATGAATGCCTTTGAAAGCAGAGGCTATGCACGAAGTGCCTGTGAATACCACATGGGATCTAAACATGTTTCAAACTTTTTTTATGGAAGCTCTGTTCGAGTCTTTACATTCCACTGCCATCAGACTTCTCTCCTTGAAGACCGCCTTTTTGGTGGTGATCAGCTGCAGGCACTCTTTTGCAAGCCTCCATTATTGAAGTTATACAGAGAGAAGGTATCCTTGAACGTTCACCCAAAGTTTTTACCGAAAGTGGTGTCAGAATTCCACTTGAGTCACAATGTAGATATTTTGGTGTTATTCCCTCTTCTTTACCCGTCTAAGGATGAGAGGCTCCGCAGAATGGATCTTAAGAGGGCGTTGCATTTTTATCTGGACAGAGCAGGCTCCTTCAGAAAGGATGATCAGCTTTTTATTGCATTTTCACAATCCAAACTGGGGCGAGCTGGTACTAAACAGACCTTCTCCTGATTGATAGTATTATGCATCTCTGAGTGCTATCAATGTGCGGGCAAGGACGTGCCTTCAGGGTTTAGGGCCCATTCAAAAATGGGGATTGCGGTCTGTGCGGACCTCCAGAGAAGGGTGCCGGTAAGGGACATTTGTCCTGCAGAAATGTAGTCTTCACTGCATGTGATTGCCAAGCATTACAGCCTAGACATTGCCCGATGGTCTGATGCTTTTTTTTGGAAAAGCAGTTCTTCAAAGTTTCTTGGTGTGACTTCCATCCCTCCTCCGTTGAGGACTCTGCTTTGTGATTATATCAATATGAGGAATGTAGAATGCAATACATTGAAGGAGGGAATTACCAGTAATGTTCTTTGTATGACTTCTTCTCCCACAGATTCCTCATCACCCTCGCATCCTCCCCTGCTTGGAAGTTGATGAGGTCTTATCTGCGATCTGTTGTCATGCTTTTAAGTGCAGATGAAAAGAGGAAGAAATTATTTTTTTAGAAACATATATTAAATTGATTACTGTGATGAATCTGATGATGCCATCACTCCTTTCCTGGAAGTAACCTCTCCCCATGTGGCCAGGGGATGGCAGCCACTAGCTGATCCTGACCCTGGGGGTGGCTATGCGAGGGAGGATCCCTCAGCGGGATGGACAAGCGTCATCGGATAAGACATTGTATCCCCACTTTACTTTTAAGTATACCCCCTCCATTCCCATGCCTAAATGGCATATTATGATAACTCTGTACATTGTCCTGCAAAAGCTGTTAATAGAATTTGCTAACTTTTTACACCTTGTAAAAAAGCATGTACTGAGACGAAGAAGAGGACTGCTATGAGAAAGAGTGTGAACCATAATGCGCAGTCTAGTGTTGTGAAAAATATGATTGGTCCAAGACACCTCCCAGTCTGTAGGGCGAAGTTTTAATCAGCCACTGCTGGAAAATGGAGGGAGCTTCCTTTTCCAAGCATTGGTAAGCTGATGGTAAGCGCAGGTTTCAGAGCAGATGGCGTCTGTTTCCAGGTGTGAACTCTGAAGGCAGGCGAGTGGAGGCAACGGGAGAGGGAGCCGACCCAAGCACTCCTGGCCAGTTGGGCAGACAGAGAGGCAGAAGGGAGCGAGAGTTGTAGCCACAGAGCATTGCCGGCGAGAGGAAAGGTCCAGAGGCAAGCACTAAGATCGCCCGCGAAGTGAAGCAGTGCTGGTTGACAGTGGAATTGCCATGCGAAGAAGGAAGTTGTGGCGGGAACTGGAAGCCAGGATGGGTTTCGTTCTGATGCGAGGATCGATACTGCTCCCCTTGACTGACTGCGGAAAGCTGCTTTAGTCCGGCATATACCGAGGTGAGCATCTGAACAAGTGGAGTGAGGGAACGCATATGTTGTCGGTGAGCCCAGAGCTCACAATGGGTTGCTGAAACTGAGGCAAAGAGACCCTGAAAGAGTGAATTGATTTCTTAGAATGGGGAAGAGAGTAATCCTTATTGGAATCATAGTCACAGTACTTTGCAATAAAGTAGCTTGGGGAAGATACATACCCCCTTGCACTGAGTGAGAAAGAGAGATTGAATTATAAAGTACTGGCAGGAGAGTATACCAGGCAAACTGCGGTTTTGGGATTCGCACCCAAACTGTATTCAGGAACATTGCAATAAAACCTGGCAGGAGAGTACGCCAGGTGTTTTGAGAGTCTGGGGCCTGCACCCAAGTTGTGTTATCGGGAGAGAGAATCCCAAGGAAGAACCATTTCCTTTGGATCTGAGTTGTGTTGAAAGTGTAGAGAAACCTGGGGAATGGAGTAATTTCCCCTGGAGTTGATTGTGACACCAAGAGGAAGGAGTTATACTCTTTGGCTATAAAGAACTTGGTTATTCTTTTGAACTTTTGTTTTGCTGGAGAGAAACCTGTGGAATGGAGTCATTCCCGTAGAACTTTGAGCATTATATATTTGAAACTTTTGTTTGGAGTTATAGTTTTTGTTGTAGCTGAATATTTGCGCACTTTCAAAGCCAAAGATAATACCCGTAACACCTTAGAGTTTGTTTTTAGAATGAGAGGGCTAGAATAGGATTTCGGACACTGGACGTTTTTGCTTGGAACAGCTTGACACCTGACAAACCCTTGGTTTTGGAGAGGTAGGGAAATACCTCCTAGATTAGGGATAGTGAAGCATTTTCCAACCCCATTATTGTTTAATAAAAGGTTTTGCCAATCACTCTAAGTCCTCTGTGTCCATTCTATTCCTTGTTCCTCACATTACCGAAATCAAACCACTTTCTGGTTTGTTTCTTAAAAAAAAGAAATCAAATTGTTTTGTATTGCAGTTTTAGAGGGTATGTTGAATAGGCCTTCTCTGTTTACTGCACATTTCCTCTTGCAGGTCTAGCTAGGGGGGAACTGAGGTAAGGGGGTGTCCCTTTAGTACTGTGATCAACGTCATGTCAGGAGTCAGTGGCATGGCCAAACACGAGGGAACCAAGATACTATGTTGAGTCGCACTGCGCCCCTTCTTATAATATATTCTGAGCAGCTGACGCTGTAATGACATCTATCAAGATGAGGAATCTGCAGGACAAGAATCCATAGAAAGAACATTATTGATTAGTAATTTCTCCTTTTTGGGGTTACCTAAAGCGTTGCCCTTCAAATTACAGATAATAAAAAATGCAATGGCTAAGTTGGTTGGTGTACCATATCTTGCCAGTCTTGCACTCACGTCACGGGTGGCCAGTGGAGCAACGTATCAAGTTTAAAGACTTGTGACTTGTGCAGTGTACTATGGTTTCACACTTGTTTATCTTTTTAGACAGGTTTTGTAAATATGTTCCATCTAGAACTTTTCATTCAGCCTCAGCAGGACTGCTGGTAGTGCCTATATTCAGACTGGCTAAATGGGGTGGTCAGGCTTTTTCAGTGCTTGCTATAAAGCTCTGGTGCTGTCTTCCAACTGGTCTCTTATTATTTTTTTTATTTTTTTTATTTGTATTTGGTAAAACAAAAACCTTTACAAAATCTTCTATTTCTATTCATAGTATAAAACCAACGAACTGTCAAAATACAATGTTCCTTCTCTGGGCACTTTAACATAGCTTATGAACTACATATGTAAGAAATTCTCTTACCCATTCTTTTTATAGACAATCCTAGAGTGTGTGTGTTACACATACTTTAACCATCTATTACAATCTGAAATCAAATCATATGAACACAATGTGAAGCGACTGTGAGGGATTGTTAGGGAGAATTCTCTTATAAGGCTAATTTCCCAAACCTAGTGAGTCCCCCAGCAGCTTTGCTGGATTTTTGGGGTTTGTTTTTTTCTCCTGCTAAGAGTGAGACTCTTTTACTCCCACTCTTAGGCATGATTTGAGGTATGTCTCTGACTATTTGTGTGCTTATGGGCTATGGGGTTTTTACTCTATAGGGTATCATCTGTTTTTCATGTGTGTTACACAGCACCCTCAGTGCAGTAACACAGGGGTGTCATAGTGACCCCCAAACATAGACTACATACCCTGGGACTGACTACGGTCTCCCAGGGCATGTAAAGTCACCATTGACTTAAAGGCATGGTCTAGTAAAAATGTGTAGTGTCCCTACGGGTCGGCCATGTTTTTTTAAGCCTAAGTGGCTCGATTTTAGAAAACTTTCCTATGGACCTTACCCGAGTTTTCGTCCATTAAACGCACGCGAAAACAAGCACCAGGGAGCCGCCATTTTCTGATAATCCTATCTTTTCCCCGATCGCCCTGGCTGACCTGCTTTTGCGGCACTAAATCAATTCCCCCGCCCCTGAGCCTGACACTATCAAAACATTCATATTCCCCGCCTCTCTCCGTAACGTTACTGTGCTGCGTAGGCAAACGCGCCCAGTCGTCTTCTGCACGACTCCACACAGAACCCAGAAACCAACAGAGATCAACTCACAACACAGCGCGCCACAATTCGGAATATGAAACTGTACTTTAAAATGAAACAGCAACACGGTACATTTGGTCAAGTACATTTATTTGACATTAAATGTTTAGAGAATATTCAGCAATTGCCATGTGAACTCCGAAAGCCATTTATTTTCTTTTATCTGTATCCGCAATAACTGTTCCGTTTCATCTTGAGTCACGCGCTGTTCCTTTATGGTACACAGGGTGTTCATTTTCATAAAATGAATCACTTTGGAAGCACGGTGAACCACAAGGCTGTTCCATCAAGTAGGCACTAGGCCAGCGTAATGGTTGATATGTTGCTTCTAGCCACTAGTACAGCGTAAGGGCATGTGGGCCCTTGGCGATCGTCCCATAATATGGTGATCGTGCTCCAGTTGTTGACACAAAGCTGCAGGTGTCTGCTGAAGAATCCATCCGCCGGTGTCTCAAACAGATGGCAGCGGCAGAATGGGATCAAATACCTGTTATGAAAACAAAAAAATTATAATTAGTCTCGCTAGCCGAACTTCATTAATATTAGTCATTTCATTTATTACGGCCGTCAGAAACTATTTGCTTGCAAGGATAGTTCAATGGAGTATGTTCGTCTCTAAAAATCAATGCGAAAAGTAATGAGATAAATCGAGGCCAACACACAATGATAAACGACAGTTAGTCTACATGCGTGAGGAATGATATGATATATGATTTGGCATTTATAACGCGCCTATACTCAAGTGTTTCTAGGCGTGACGAGGCAGGTGGGGAACAAGGGCAGACAGACAACGATCCTACTAGGCCAGGTGTCATTCTGATCGCGCATGGGGAAGGGCTGTACATGGTTAGTTGAATACAAATTAAATAGGGCCAGCTGGTGGCAAGTGCAAGGTAAATGCCGGGAGAAGGGGCTGAAGGATACAGAGACAGAGACAGTCCCGTAGTGCAGGTAGGCAGTGCAGGGAAAAAGTGGCTGGGCCAAGGACTGAGATCGGTGAGACCAGTGGACCTGCATGCCCATGTGCCCACTACGAACACGTTTTACTTGCTTTTCCTAGCTCTTCATTCATTCAATTATTCATGCATCCATTCATTAAATCTTCATTCCGGTATAAAAGCGTGTAAAGATTTACTTACATTATATTTGAAATTCTGATTGTGTCTCTTCGTAATGCGGACCGTGCTCTTGACAATGATTTTTCGTATACTGAACTAAAATGAAACTCGGTCTAGTTTCTGAATTTATCTGCCTTATCGTCTCTTACGTTATTGCACACTCCCTTCAAATGTAGTTCTTTCGGCATGGTCCCTGTCTCAAGGTCAAAAAACAATAGACCCTTATACTTCCAGTGCGACTTGTGGGCCTCATCTGGGCGCTGTCCTTCGCATTCTTTATTTGCAACATCACGTAGTATAGGCATCTGTGAGTACTTGAAGTTTAGAATCCGTCTATGTAGTGTGCCTCAATGTGCAAATGCGAACTGGCTTCTCTCCCAAATGCCACGGCCCGCTTGGCTGGCACGCTCTAAGTGCCCCAATTTTGTCCCCGTTGTCTGCGAGCTTTGCAGCCCAAATTGAGACATTTAATTTTTTGCAGAAGGTCAGGGAAAGTATAAAGTACCACAGGAGTTGAGTTAAAAGTGAGATTTATTGTTTGTTTGTTTGGTTGTTTTATTATTTGCAATACGCAAGCCTCCCCTCCGTTAACAGTGTGCAGCATTTACATTTACATGAGATGAGACATGAGAAAAATATATACATACACATATGTGAGGTGAATAGAGAGAATTCAAAGATGACACCCAGCTTGTTCGCCACCCATGATGGTGAAGGTAGGGGTTAGGTTTACAGGTACACTGTACAATAACATTTATTTACAAAAAGACAATCGTATTGCAATTATTTAAACCGGGATTTGTACTTCACAATCAGCTGTGCTTCGGGTGGGCATGGCACAGTCGCAATGTTCGGTGGCAATGGATCACTGCTCTGCACAGAAACGTCCATAATTCCATATCTGTGCTTCTTTAACACAGCAACAATAAGGCCTTTCACAAAGTCGAACTGCATTTCATCATAGACTGGTTTGATCACCCATTGCTTACTTCGTTTTGAAAACACCTTAGTGTAGCGAGGCATCCTTACTTTACCCCTAGTCCTAGATTGTTCACGTCCGACATTGCTGTTATGGGCCAAGACCGCTAGTAGAGTGCGATGTTTCATGCCCCGAAAGCTAAAATGCAAGCGCTTTGGCCTGTACTTTAGGCACATATTGTGGAACACCTCCAAATCTCCTGTGTGACAGAATTCTGTCAGTCCTCTCAAATCTCTTGATAGAGTTTTGTCGAAAACAATCTTCTCAATGGCTTTGTGTGTCGGTGAAGATGGAATCAACCACTTCTTCCGTGCCTCCTCTGGGGACAAAGGGCCATATTCACATTGGTGGAAATGTTCATTTGCTGTCCAGCAGTGAACGTTGGTACAGTGGTGCATCAGTGACCGCCATTTTTCAAGTAGTATTTCCACTGACCCCTCACAAGTTTTTGAGCTCCACCAAAGATGGTTGGTGATAGAATGTGACCACTGCAAAATACTTTCAAAACCTTTTTTTTTCCCTGCAGCCGAGATTTTCATATGGATTGATTTAGCAAGATGCCATACGTCAAATTGATGTTTAATATGTGGGAACTGCTCTCTCATTGTCTTGGCAATTGAAACGTGTCTGTGGCTATGAGGTCGATGTGCATTCCCCTTCATTGTAGATATACCACTGATTTTATAAATCCTAGTTTCTCCATGGCCACTGATGATGTACATTGTGTTACCTGCACGACCACCAAACTCACAATTTCTTACTATCCATGTCCTGAAAGTGGTAGGTGCAGTACTTGGCAGAAAATCCAGGGCTGTCGCACTGTCCATCGCCGGCTAGCCTGAATCGTTTGCCTTCGAATGTACTTGCTAGAGACAATTGTTCAATTTTCCAAGCATCACTAATGGCCGGAAACAGATAATCACGTTGGTATATGTAGTACAGCGCTTTAGAAATGAAATGGAGTCCCACAAACTGAAAGAAAGCCTCTAACTTTCTAAAACTGGAGCCACTAAAAAGTGATGCAGCTGCACACAGTAGATTGCCTGCTGGCAGTTTCCCCAGCATCGGTTGTGCAGACCATGAGAACCTATGATTTAATCTACAGGCGGCATTTATTTTGACGTTACTGCCTTTTATTTGACGAGTCACATTAATCAATGGCTTCCCACATACTTTCCCTCTAATGGAATGCACACATTTCAGCATACTTATAATTTCCATCAAACAACTGTCGAATACAATGTATTTGCTCTCTTTCATTAGACTGTCATCCTGCGTTAATGTTGTTTCGGCCTGTGACGTTGTGGAGATTTCAACACATTGTAAAGTAATATCGCTGATATCAAGTTCTGATGCGTCTATGGATGCTGCGGCTGGTTCATTCTCTGTCATTTCGACATCTATTACTTCAACATTGATGGGAGAACACAACAATGTCGACAGGTTTTTTGGTGGCAAATTTTTGGCGGGTGTAGGTTGTGTAAATTGATCTGCAACTACTTCAGAGCTATCTTCAATACATTCAAAAACATCTTCTTGTGGTGGTGCGGTCGCACTGTAGCTATGGTCCAATGCAACTTTGCTGTAGTCTCCAAACACAGTTAATTCATGTTCTGGCCATTGGACATGAGCATCTCGAGCCTGAACACGCCTCGCATCAATTAATAGTTCCTCCATAGTGTACACGGTCTGGCAAGCCACATCTCTCATTCGCTTCACTGTCTGTGTGTGTATAGTTCTGACACCCACGGGTAACTGGAGGAGAGATTGGAAAAGGGATGTTCAGTTTAAACACAAGATGGAGTGTAGTAGAATTGACTGGAAAATGACATAAAATAGTCCCCAGCACAAACATTTTTTTTAAAGTTATGAACTGTTTGTAACTAACCTTTTTTTTTTTTTTTTCTTTGCAACTTTTTTGACTCGACCTTCAACATCTGCACGCTGTAGCTCTGATTAGTTTCCGCATGTCCTCCCTTCCTCTTGCGCTGCAACGACTATATTTTCTGTATCCGCATAGACAGCACGGAATGAGGCTCCATCGTCTCCCTGAAACATAGTACTTTCATTACTATGTATCAAAATATTGTTAGCATAAAACACACGTGAGGACGAACACACAGGTACATCTCAATAGCCAAACACGATTTAAACAATCAAACGACAAGTATTCGACCAGTGATGATCTATTTCGATGGAACTGTCAGTATCCATACCTCTGGCTCTGCATGGACTGCCATGAATGGTTGTATTGGAGAGGAGGCATCCGCATCTCCCTGAAACACAGTACTTGCATTAGTATGCTTTTCAATATTGGAAACACAACACACACTTGGGGTCGACGGCACAGGTACATATAAAGAGATAACCACAAATGATGCATTGTCCAAAAGAATCAAGGAAAATCCAAATATGATCACATTTCATCGACTTATTTCAACGATTCCTTTACATCTGCATCATCTAAATGAGATGTTGTGATTGTGGTGGAAGCTCCGTCGTCTCCCTGAAACACAGTACTTGGATTAGTATGGTTTTCAATATTGGAAACATAACACACACTTGGGGTCGAATGTACAGGTACATATAAAGAGATAACCGCAAATGATGCATTGTCCAAAAGAATCAAGGAAAATCTAAATATGATCACATTTCATCGACTTATTTCTCCGATTTATTTACATCTGCATCATCTAAATTGGATGTTGTGATTGTAGTGGAAGCTTCGTCGTCTCCCTGAAACACAGCACTTGCGTTAATAGGGAAGAAAGTATAGCAAATGGAATTGCGTTATATGATCACGCATGATGGAGCTATCATTATCCATACCTCGTGCTGCTGGGGGGCCGCGGCTGCCCACTCAAGCGGACTTCCACGCCGCGTCCTGTGGCCTTCAAGTGGGATCGACTCGGGGACACCTCGCAGGCCCCTTTCGACCCCGTCACCCCACACGCTCATCGGTAGCTGCCCCAGCTGAACCTTCTCCGGAGCGTATACCGGATTTGCTGCGGGAGCCCCCCGCTCCACCCGAAGGCCGACCCCATTAACTTTGCGGGCCTCAGACCGGTGGTCCACTAGCCAGACGACGGGGCCTACCCGCCTCCCCCAACCAGCATCCTCCTGCCCCGCAGCAACCAGCATTGATCGGCTTCCACCATCACCTCACCTAAGCTTCGGGCCACAACGACCTTCGTGCCCTCACCACGGGACAGCTACACCTCCTGTACTCCTGACACAGGGGGTGCACTAAGATCGGCGGCACAGCACACCTAACTGACATGCAGTGGTGAGCTGTGTGAAGTTGCACGCTTACCCACCCTGCGGGAAGACATTTGACCCCCTGCATCACCCACCAAGGCCAAGAAACTCCACTATGGCGGCCGCAAGAAATAAGGCCAAAAATGCCACCATGGACCCTTTTGTCACATCTAAGTCTCAGCCCGCCTCCCAGACCACACCGGCAGGCCCAGCACCGCGAGACAGCTCGGAGGAAGACACCAGGCACAATCAGGTATTGGATGCGATCGCAGCCCTAAGATCATCCATAGAATCGAAGATAGGCGAAGTCAAAGCCGACATCCAACTGATAAGACAGGATGCCCGCAACCTGACGGAACGTGTCACCGCTATTGAATCCTCACATAAGGACAGGTCTGATGACACGGCAGTCCTAAAGTCGGAGGTTGCAATCCTCAAAAACAAGGTGTCCCTCCTGGAAGCGAGGTCCGAAGAGGCGGAAGGTCGCGCCAGGCGCAACAACATTAGGATACTGGGTGTACCAGAGGGGACAGAGACTACGGACCTGACGGCCTTTGTGGAATCCTTAATCCAACAGGAGATCGGGGTGGCAAACCTCTCCCAGGGCTTCGCCATAGAGAGGGCTCACAGGTCCCTCCAGAAGAAACCCCCCCCCACGCCCCTACCCCCGCCCCATCATTGCGAAGGTACTCAACTTCCGGGACCGGAAGGTAATCCTGAAATTCTCAAGAGAAGGTGGAGAAATAGAGCGGGGCAATTCTAAAATCACCATATACCCCGATTACACTCAGTCGGTTCAGAAAGCTAGGAACTCTTTTGTCCCAATCAAGGCTAGACTGAGGAAACTAAATCTGAAATACATGCTGCTCTACCCCTCCAGACTGAAAGTGCTTTTTAAGGGTAGGGCAGTGTTTCTGGAAACTCCAGCGGCGGCCACTATGTGGATGGAACATAACAACCTGGCCGAGGTCCCCGCCGACTCCTCTCACGGACAACACAATGAAGACAGCCAGGGATGACACACGGATTCCCTGACCGGGGCGCCCATGCCCCCCCCAATATACCTGAAATGGCAAAAGAGCCCTGATCTATCTGAAGCAAAACTACAAAAAGAGCACGCTAAATGATTGCGCGGCCCACCGGACTCCCCATGCACGGACACGGACCACGTTCCCGCGAGGGACCAGTGCAGGCCAGTTGCCAGCACATACCTACTCGCGCTAGACACCCGGATGGGGACAGGCAGCGCGAGAGCACCCGAGCACTGCACCGTTGTGACAGGAGCTGGGTGCACCAGTTATATTTGTTTCTTTCAAGTTGTTATTGTTCTAACTCTCCCGCCTCTGAGAACTGTTACCTGCTCCACAACAAACCCAAAATTAAACATCGAAACAGATCGCCCCTCACGGTCTGGACAGGTCATGGCCCGAGACAACATACGATCAAGCCACGACAAAGTGTGGGCATCCCTGCTGACATCTGATGTAAACATACAATGGCATCAAAACCTAAGGTGATCACGTGGAATGTCGGGGATGGGGTCCTACCTTCGCAGAAACCGGATACACTCCTATCTGAAGAGGAAGAAGATATCCTTTGCTCTGCTACATGAAACACCCCTCTCCACAGACTCTGCGGATAAACTAACGAAATACTGGGGCGGTCAGGGGCATGGCTCATCCCACTCGAGATATGCACGAGGGGTGTACACGTGGGTAAGCCCGGACACCCCATTTCAACAAATGGGCGTAGAAAAAGACAACGAAGGAAGATACCTGATAATGTGGGGCATGCTGGAGAACACTCGGCTATGCATAGTGAACTCATATTTCCCCCAATACGGCATTCCCTCCCACCTCAAGAAGCTATGCGCCAAAATCATGCTCCATAGGGACCACACTCTAATATGGGGAGGAGACTTCAACTGTGTCATGAACGCCGAATTGGACAGGTCTACCACACCACGCACACCCAACAATCTTTCCTCCGAAGCCCTTCGCAGAGCGGTGGAGGAGTTACACATGACCGACATCTGGCGGGACCTGCACCCAGTCAACAGATCCTACTCATTCTACTCGTCCCCCCACAACCTCCACACCAGGATAGACTATCTCTTCATAGACAATGAGCTAACCCCACAGGCTGAATCTGCGACCTACGTGGGTAGATCGATATCGGACCACTCCCCTCTAATACTGCAACTCTGTCTGAGAGGCCCTAGACCCCCTATCCCGATGTGGCGCATGCCAACAGAGGCCTTGACCGATCCCGCTTTCAAAGAAACCCTAGCTGAGAAGCTTGAGGAATATATAGACTTCAATAAGGGCTCAGTCGACAAATGGAGTACACTTTGGGAAGCAATGAAGGTGGTGACAAGGGGAGAGGTAATCGCCGAGGCAGGCGGGATCAGGAGGTAACTGAGACAGGAACTAGAGTCCGAGGAGGAAAAGATTAAGCACCTTGAAAGTACCCTCCCCCCAACGATAGAGACGGAAGCCAGGCTGAAGGAGGTTAGAGAAGACTGTAAAATCGCATGGGAGAGGCTCTCGAAGTTCGACTTTTCTGCACGATCTGTGAAGGCACACAAAGAAGCAGACAAACCAGGTAGGATACTAGCCTGGCTATGCAGAAAAGAACACCCAAGGACGGCACTAAATCTGATTAAGGACAGCAGGGGCACAGGACACAGCAAGCAATAAACGACACCTTTTCTGACTTCTACGCCGAATTATACGCCCACACCAACCGAATACCCGAAGCAGACATCAAAGATACCTTGGAGGAAGTCGGTCTACCCAAATTGAACGAGGAGCAGAGAAACATGCTGGGGGAGCCCATCACGCCCGAGGACATATCCGAGGCGATCAGATCCCTCTCCACGAGCAAAACCCCCGGAACAGACGGCCTTACTCCGGAGTTCTACAAGACGTATGAGGAGCTCCTATCCCCCATACTGCAAGAAGTTTACGCGGAGGCATTCGAAACTGGAATGTTACCGAATAGCATGAGAGAGACCCTTATAGTCCCAATGCTTAAGCCTGGCAAACCACCTGAAAACTGTGACTCATACCGCCCAATAGCTCTCCTGAACTACGACAGCAAAATACTAACGACCATCCTGGCAAAGAGGCTTTCGAGAGTAATAGGAACCCTGGTACATGAAGACCAAACTGGCTTCGTTCCAGGACGCAACACCACGGCCAACCTGCGAAGACTCCAGCACGTGATAGCACATACGGCCGAATCCACTGAAGACCTGGCTTTACTGTCGCTAGATGCCATCAAGGCTTTCGATTCGATCTTCTGGGAGTGGCTGATCGAGACCCTGAGGGAATTTGGGCTTGGCGATCAATTTGTTCGTTGGATCGAGGTGCTCTACAACAATCCGGTTGCGAGAGTGAAGACTGGTGGCACGATATAGGAGGCGTGGCCCATCCAAAGAGGAACCAGGCAGGGATGTCCCCTCTCCCCAATGCTATATATCCTGGGTCTGGAACCGGTGGCGATCTATTTCAGGAAACAGCTTTTTGATGCAGGTATCAGCCTGGGTGGAACAGACAATACCATCTCCCTGTATGCTGATGATGTCCTCTTATACCTACGAGACCCCCAGAGAAACGCCCCTACAGCCCTGGATATCCTAGACAATTTCGCGAAATACTCTGGGATAAAATTTAGCCGCCAGAAATCATGCTCCTTCCCTTTGGCTGGACTCAGAGGCAGGAACCTTGACGAACTCCCTATGATCGGGATTCAATGACAGGTGGAGGCGTTCCGCTACCTGGGCCTCACCATCAAGCACACGCCGGCCTCCACCCATGAATGTAACACGGAGGTGGCCATGTCCGGAGTACGCAGATCTATCAAATTCTGGTCGAAACTGCCGCTCTCAATGATGGGTAGAGTAGCAATATCCAAAATGATAATATTGCCAAGATTTCTCTACTACTTCACAAACATAACATACTATATTCCACCACCCTTCTTCAGGAAGCTAGAATCCCTGCTAAGAGACTTTCTTTGGGGCCGAGCCAGGCACAAGCTCACGCTGGACATCCTCACACTCCCCCACGCCGAGGGCGGCGTCCAGCTCCCCGACTTTCAGAGGTACTACCTGACGGCACAACTGACTCATATCGCAAAATGGCTATGTGACGACCCTTCAGCAGAGACGAAGCTCCTGCGCCAACTAACCTCGCGTATGCACCCTAAGGAGCTAATATGGAACAAGCAAGTTGGGCCCCCTGACCCACCCATGATAGCACAGCTGGGGCGACAGGTATGGACAAAAGTCACCGCTATGCTTGGGCTACGGCACTCATACGCACCTGAGATTCCCATGCTGGCAGACGTATGCAAAACCCCCAGCGACTTGTTGGCCATGAGGAGATGGGAGCACTACGGCCTTTACTCATGGGGAGACATGTTTACCGAGGGACTGTTTAGGGAGTTTGAATCGCTGCAACAGACAGATGGACTCGCCCCAGGACAATTCCTATGGTACCAGAAGGTGAGACAGGTTGCCAAAGATAAATGGAATGAATGGCCTGAGGAGCCGAACACACACCCACTTGTGCAGGAGATGTATGGTGTTGGTGACGGCTGGAAACCGACGTCGAGGTTGTACACCCAAATAAACGACAGGCCCAACCCAAGAAGCGCACACCTAAAAGAGAGATGGGAGTCCGACTTAGGGACCGAAATCACAGAAGGAGAATGGACGAGGGCCCTATCATGCCCGAAGGAGATATCCCGGAATGCGAGGTTCAGGCTAATTCAGCTCAACGTCCTCTATAGGACCTACATGACCCCACACAGGATAGCCACATTCTCCGACAAGGTGGCCCCGACCTGCCCATGGTGCACTACCGATCATGCCGACATGATCCACATGTTCTGGACCTGTCCTAAAACACAGAAACTCTGGTCTGCCGTCGAACAGACCTGTAGGAGGGCTGGGTTGGAGACATACGAATGGACGCCTAAGGAATGCCTCCTGGGCACCCACCCCAGGCTGAGTAAAATCACTCGGTGAAGTTTATGGACATTGCATGCGCACTCACGAAGAGAACAATTGCCATGGCCTGGAAATCCCCGACCGGCCCCAGATATGAACCCTGGATCAAGGAGATGCTAAAATGGACGGCAGCCGAAACCAGAGCATGGAAGGAAGGGATTAGCTGAGGCGGAGAAGACTCAAGCACCGCACTGGAGTCCTGGAAGTCCCTTCTGAGAGACTTGATTTTCTCAACGAGCCTCAAGCCCCCTTGACTCCACCCCTCTGGATCTCCATGTAAGTTCGACCGAGAAACTGCAATATCAAACTCACATTCCCCCCCACACCACGCCCCAACAAGATCGGCCAGACCCCACCGACCCGAGACGTGGGTTCAAAAACGAAGCGAAGAGCCCAACAACTCGGAGGACATGCAGACAGTTAGTGTTACTTTTCTTGTTTGTCAGTTGTTTAATCTTACCAAGCTCAAATTGCATATATGTTATACATTAGGTGACTCATCCTCACCATGCTCTTGATGTTTTTAATGCACATATATTCATAAATGCTAATAAAAACATTCAAAAATAAATACCTTGTGCTGCTGAAGAATATCTATGGATGTTGCAAATGTAGTGCGCACTTCCGAAAGCTGTTGCGCCGATTCGTATACGCATGGTCCCGCTTCCACTTCCCCTGGAATTACTTGAATGTCAGGCTCTGCATCAAGTGCAGGGGTTGACGCTCCATCAACTGCCTGAAACATAGTACTTGCATTAGTGAGGATTACAATAGTGAAACTTGAATGTCAGGCTCTGCATCAAGTGCAGGGGTTGACGCTCCATCAACTGCCTGAAACATAGTACTTGCATTAGTGAGGATTACAATAGTGAAACTTGAATGTCAGGCTCTGCATCAAGTGCAGGGGTTGACGCTCCATCAACTGCCTGAAACATAGTACTTGCATTAGTGAGGATTACAATAGTGAAAACATAACACACACCTGGGGTCGACAGCACAGGTACATATCAACGGCTAACCACGAATGAAACATTGTGTAGAACAATCAAACGACAAGAATTCCAGCTCTGATGATGACGCTCGATGGAGCTGTCAGTATCCATACCTCCTGCTGTTGAAGAACATCTAGAAATGTTGTAGATGTGGCGGACGCTTCAGCATCTCCCTGATTATAACCGAAAACAAACACCAGCGCACGATAACTAAGGTGTATATCAATTGGAAAGCACTAACCAAACATTCGGTAAAATGATTACACGATAAAATAAAAATATTACTTGACATGCATAAAACAGGTCTGTAGCGGATTAGCCTAGTAAGATTACCTGATATGCGCTATAAGTGGTTGATAACTGCGACCACGTCAAGGATGTAGAATGTTCTTGCTTGAGATTCAAGGGATAGTCAAGAAGTTGTAAAGGTAAATTAATGATTGATAATGAAATGCCAATATTAAAAATAGCCATGTAAGGCGACAGAATACTTGTAAAATGCTCAATACAGCACAGTTCCCTGTTCCCATATATATACATTGCGTTTGTGGGTTATGAAATCGAAAAAGAATATATTGCTAAATGTCATTATTCAAAAAACTATACAATCATATCAATATCGAAATTATTACAAGGGATAGAACACCTACAATATCAATTAATCAGTTCGGATACCTACACACTACCGCAAGGCCTAAAGCTAAATCCGGACACTTGACTCACCGGTGGCGGAATGTGGACGAATAGAGTGGGAATAGCGTTTTCGAGCAATTTCCGTGTCGTTCGCCGTTTATTCTTCTTTGTTACCCAAGATGTTGTGTACATGTCCAAGGAAAAGTGCCGGCTGCAGATGCGGTATCGATCACCCCTCTTGTCCTGTAAGACTTGTTGGACTCTACTTTCCAGCTCATCCAGTGGATATCCGCAATGTCTGACCCATTCTCTTATTCGATCAACAGTTTTCGGGAAAACATGCATTGTAGTGCCTTCAGATTTCGCATGGGTCTTCGAAGGGCAACTGCTAATCGAACAGGCAGGCATTGTTGATAAATCTGGAAAGTAAATATCGACATTATTATACAATCTTCAAGAATAAAGATTTGATAGAAAAGTAAATGAATCATACAATGATCAATGCAAGGTTTGTTTTGGTCGCAGGAACTATACCAGTTCATTATGTGCGGCTTAGTATTTGCATAAGTTGCAGAAATGTATAAATGATTTGACTAAAAACTGAACATGTGACTCATCCATTGGATGTTCTGTATTGCACGAGAAGGAAACATGCTTACATCATAGACTGGACCCCCGAAGGATGCAATTCGATGACAATTGACACAGATGAAAATAAATAGATCTATTGTTAGCATAGCAATGGAAATTCAAGTCAATAGCAATGAGACCAATGAACATAGCACTATTGGGTACTCTACTCGCAAATAGATAGAAATTTAAAAATCTGCGAAATATGACCAGGATACATGGCCTTACCTTGACCAACAAACCCTTGGATTCAGCAAGCAGAGCAGTATGTTGCGGGAGAAAAGGTGGATGGCCACAGGTAGCGCACTGATGGGTATGCTCGAAGCGGTCACAGAAGTTCACGGATAGCGCGACGACGAGCAGATTAGCATAGATCTCAGTGGTTTCCAGGTAGTAGGAGTTGACTTGCAAAGCACAAAGATATTCTCATGAGACATATCGAGTGGTTTTTAAAGTATTAGAAACTGGGGTGTGTTTGTGAATGAATGACGTATGTATGTCGTGGTATTAGGGGGGCGGCCTGCTTCAAGGGGAGGCCTGGCTGGAGACACGGGGTCTGAGGAGGCCATGTGACCGATGGCCCCTTGGCGTGGGACACCTTTTGAAGTGTACATGTAGTTTGGCACCTTGGCCGTTTGCGCCCGTGACAGCCCCCCATGCCAACGCTCATCCCCGGGTGCGAACCGCCTTTGATACAGGGGGGTGGGATGGATGGGCCTGGGGCGTGCAGATAAGGCACAGGAAGACTGCTGAATGGAGACACACTTATGTGGATTGCAGGGGGGCGGCCTGCTTCAAGGGGAGGCCTGGCTGGAGACGCGGGGTCTGAGGAGACCATGTGAACAATGGCCCCTTGGTGTGGGACACCTTTTGAAGTGTACATGTAGTTTGGCACCTTGGCCTTTCGCGCCCCTGACAGCCCCCATGCCAGCGCGCATCCACCGGCGCGAACCGCCTTTGATACAGGGGGGTGGGATGGATGGGCCTGGGGCGTGCAGATAAGGCACAGGAAGACTGCTGAATGGAGACACACTTATGTGGATTGCAGGGGGGCGGCCTGCTTGAAGGGGAGGCCTGGCTGGAGACACGGGGTCTGAGGAGACCATGTGAACAATGGCCCCTTGGCGTGGGACACCTTTTGAAGTGCACATGTAGTTTGGCACCTTGGCCTTTCGCGCCCCTGACAGCCCCCCATGCCAGCGCGCATCCACCGGCGCGAACCGCCTTTATATCAATATATAGTATATCGCCTTTATATCAATGATAGTATATCGTTGCTTATCAATAACAAATGCCACATACGGGAGATTCTTGTGAGCACAGACCCACACTTCAACCAGTGTATTATAGTGGTCAAGACCCTAAGGCCTGTATAATCCAATGGCAATTGTTAGTATAGATATATGTGTGACTTTTATAGAGACATAACCTACTGAAAGACTTTGAACAAGTGTTATTTAGTGCATTCATTATCGAGAATATGTTAAGTTAGCTTAGATAGATAGTGACCACCCTGCTTCACAGCGACCAGACCTTCACCCATTCGGAGCACAGATGTCTGACGTCCATCCTTGAATGGAGACACACTTGATTCATTTAAAAAATCGAAACAAACGTTGTTAAAATATATGTGGTGTTTTATTTTGTGTCTTATTTTCATGACACAAAAATACAAGACTTTAAAGATTATACAGGTCAGGTTGCAGCACAGCGAGAGAAAATCCCCTGTACTGACCGCTGTCACTCGGGAACGTTTCTCTAATGGCACGAACGGCACAGGCGGGTATCACTCTTCGGACGCGGTGTCCAAGCCTCCCGTGGAGCCACCATGTAAAGGAACGATAGGCCACCAGCCTGTACCACCTGTGAAAAGGAATGAAACAAACTGTTTTTAAATGACCAAGATAAGTTCAATAAACGTTTGTTGTCAATGACAATTCTTGTAACTAATGGCATTCTGCACGGACAAATGCTATCTAGACAATGCACACTATTGAACGACTTACATGCGTTACAATGATATGTAGATGTAATTTTGGATACAGTAGAAGATCATGAAATAGGAGTGGCATGACAAGCGGAGTATACTTACTCGTTACTCGGATTACGAGGACGAACAGTTGCGCGAAGTTCATGCATAAGCACCATCATTATTCTCAACACGGCCCGTGTGAGGCAGGCTGCCCTGAAGTCTGGCAGCTCGGTGATGCATTGCGGTCGTGGCTCGCCTTCCGAAATGTAGGCCAGGCATCCCGAGTTTTCTCGGCAGCAGCAGTTCTCGTCCTCAGTTGGCATTAGCTCGCACCGATTACATGTGCACCAGGTGGAGACGCCGTCCATTCGACTAGGCCCAGGCTCTTCATCTGTTGATTCGTCCTGCCAACTGCCGTCCGAATCCCCATCGTTTTCGCGTGCTTCCCTTTCCAGTAGTTCCTCCTCGGTATACTCAGGCTCGTACATGTAGGGCATTATTGTAGCCATTGTGTGGTAAACAGAGTAAAATAATTTACCGAGATGGTACAGGTGTTCACACGGGCTACAAGCGGCGAAGGTAGCTGACTCAAAGTAACACAGAGAGAGGAATGGAATCGAAAATCTGCTGCTGTGTCTTGTGAAACGGTCTGTTTATACTTATTGAGCAAAGAGGCGTCCTGCCATTTCCATGGCGACACGTCATTAGCTGAAGCGCAGCGAATGTTGACACGAGACGTGCTTTGGTGTTGGGAAATGGGCGGTACGAGTCTGCTGATGACAGGCTCAGGGGCGGGGGAATTGATTTAGTGCCGCAAAAGCAGGTCAGCCAGGGCGATGGGGGGAAAAGATAGGATTATCAGAAAATGGCGGCTCCCTGGTGCTTGTTTTCGCATGCGTTTAATGGACGAAAACTCGGGTAAGGTCCATAGAAAAGTTTTCTAAAATCGAGCCACTTAGGCTTAAAAAAACATGGCCGACCCGTAGGGACAATAAAAAATGTTACTAGACTATGCCTTTAACAAGTACTGGAAGGGGTTAATTATATTGCCCCTGGGTCTGTTTTCAAGGGGGCACTGTACAGTCCCTCCTTGTCGAGTTTCTGGCTGGTGGCAGTGGCTACCACGCAAAATATTCCACCGGAATATTTCCTATGGGATTTTCCCATTAATTTTAAACGCACCACTTTTTGGTGCAATGTTAAAGATACCGCTGGTTTTTTTATTTAATATTAAATCAACGGTTGGGTCTTTTTGCCAGAACTCTTTTCTAAAAAGGCGTTCGTGTCCGTCTCTGTAACTCTGACCAAGGTCGAGCCCTTTGTTCCACTTTTTGGTGGGCTTCTCCACAAAAGCCCTACAAATGGTGCCACTCTGTCTGGGTTCCACAGGATGTGTGGGGAGGGGAATTGGCACCCTGGACTGCATTGCCTTAGCAACTCTAGTCGCACTCTATTCTGATTGGCCCAGTGGTGAGCCGCCCGGCGCACCACTTAGCATGTTTGAGTGACAGCTAGGCTGTTGAATGGGGGGTTTTCTGCATAAAAGCAGGGCCTTTGGGACTGGAACTTCAGAAGTCGCCACAGGACCTAAGAATCCGAAGAGGGAAGAAGCTGAGCCATCTGCAACGACGATACCACCGGTGGAGCCCTGCTGCAACGGCCTCACCACTTTCCCGACGACAAGAGGAGATCTTCTGCTGGAAGAGTATTCTCCCTCTGGGCTGGTGGGATCAACCAGTTCTAATACAACTTTATGCCACACTAAACCTATGGGGCATAAACCTGGTCACTCTAATTGAGAAAGAATCTCTTTAAAATGTTTCAATCAATTCAGAAGATATGGCCTCTTTTCAATCACACTTTCAGAAAACATAAAAAACACATACTCCGTAAATGTCTTTTAGTAGGTAATTGTATTCATCATTCCTACAATATTCTTGCTCATCCGAATTTCACGATTTCATCAAATACAAAGATATTTCATCAAACAAGAGCAGAAAATTCTCAACCACAAGCAATATTTGTTAGAAAAAGTTTTTTTTGTTCAGACAATTTGCCGAATTTGTAATTTCTAAGATAAGTTTCAATTTAACAAAAGAGGTTTTGTTTCCCCACACAATCACAATCACATGATGTTTGTCCACTACGCGTTTCGGGGTTATCTTCACCCCTTATTCAGGTGTTGATGTGTTGTTTTTAACAATTTCTCTGTACCCTAAAAGTAAATTTAACAAAAATCAGAGATTTGTACTAATATTGCCTCTATGGTCCAGCGAGCGCCAGTATCGCACAAATGAATTTTAAGCAAATTTCACTGACCTTGGAAATATCCAGGGTCTCCATAGTCAATTCTGACTGCCGTGTCACTTTCTGATTAATCTTCCAAGGGTCTGGCCAGATATTGTAATCACTCTGTAGAGAGAACAGTAATAATGAACTTTTTACCCACCACAATCTGCTATTCGCTACATCTGTGTCAAAGTAAATCAAAAAAGAATCAAAAAAGCCAAAATCCCATTTCCCAAACTTACTTGCCCTCAACTCGACTGGTATCACAAATGCAACGCGGTGAAGCCGAAAAGGCTGCAACCACAGCCTCCCGTCCCGCAGTGCGGTTTTAAATAGGATATCAATGAGTCACGTGATCGTGATTCCGATCACGTGACCCAACGTACCTTTCTTACGGGACCTACAACAATACCAACGCTTGCAAATACAAATATGTATCAAACGCAACGCGGGAACGGCGCATTGGCTGCAATCGCAGCCTCCCGTCCCGCAATGCGTGAAGTTAAATATATTAAATCAGTCGCTTGATCAACCTGATCACGTGATCGCGAGTGAATATGATGCCTGTCCCTTGGTGTCGCCCCACGTGATAAAAAAGTCATCACGTGACAGCCTGTCCGTGACGGGTCACACAATTCGAGAACTTAGACTATTCATAATTAGCTCCCTTCGGATTGTCCAGACAGTTGTGGATTCTTGTTTGTCGGAAAATCAAAAAATAAACCACTCATATACATATTGCGTGTATGAGAAAGAAAACCCCCCAGCCACTTTGCCTTCCAAAGACGTCTCTTGGTCGAGTCGCCCGTGCCAAGCACGCCGGCGGCCGGATAGCCAAGCTTCACCATTTGACCGTGAATAAAAGGAACGCACCTTTCATCAGCGAACTCCGCGGCTGGTCTCTTCCCTGGGCAATGCAACGACTACAAGTTTCCTCCTCAATGAGGTCTCCTCTTCCCCTGTTAGGAACCACGACTTGCATCCATTGCCAGGAACAACTGCCGCCGCTGGAGCTTCCTCTCTCTTTAAGGTACTGTGTTCCACCTGACCTCCCTTTCTTCGGATTGTTAAATCCTCGGCTTTCCAACTGGGTTGTCTCCAGACCTTCTAACTTTAACGTCTTGAATCACCCCAACCTCTTTTGAACATTCTGCAAAGACTTTTAGTACATTTTAAACCGTGTGATCCTGGGCACATTTCGCTTTGCTCTATTTAAAGTGGGCCTGGCCTATGAACTTTGGCTCTACATTGCATACTGCCTTTACTGACTTGCTTTGGACTTAGAAAAGTGTTGGGAACTGTTTTATTTCTATGCTCTGCCATTTTCTCTCCCTTTAACCTAATTATTGGAGTGCCATCTAAGTTACGCGCTCACCTCTGTTTGGACAAAAAGTGGCGTTTTAACTTAGACTTGTCTAGTAATTGCTAGGGGAGGTGTAAATACTTTTCGGATTGTGTTTTGAACTTGCTTTGACTTATAGTGCTAGTGTATTTTCTAAAGTGTATGTTAAATAAATAATTATATACTTTTGATACAAAGCTCTGGTCAGTGTTTGCTTGTTCCACTGTGTTTTTGGCCCTATTGTGTATACTCTATATACTGCCTGACTCTTCTTGAGAGAGGTCTGACTGCTCAGCCACAGCTACCAGGTAAATCTGGGTGTTACAGACTGCTACCAATTGGGTTTACTGCTTACTCCTGTAATCTTAATCTTTTTGCAGTGTTCCCCAAGGGAACTGCACAGGAGTCTGCCTAACAGGGATCAAGAATAAGACTCGGACACAGTATCAAGTTGAAAGAAGCCATTTTTTATCGCAACAAAAAGAGGGGTTGGGGAAATACTACCTATCCCCAACTCTTAGGGGTTTCCCTGCCTCAACAAAATGAATGAACGTCTGTCAGGATGTGTGAGAAACCTAAAGGCGGCTCACCCAACAGTCCCCGGGCATCTGTCATCCAGGTGGCCAGGACGCGGCCATCACTTTTGAATCCAGTTCCTGGGGGTGGACCATTGTGGGAGGATTACCTGGATGAGGGCTTTTGTGGAGTGGAACTGGAACACTGGAAGGCAAGATGTGGTATCCCCTTCCCTGTAGCACCCTTTCCCCATCCTACCAGGTAGGATACCTAGGAACTCAACCTCCCCCACCCCCTCTTTCTCGACACAACACTTTCTCCCGGATGCTCATCGTGAGCAAAAACGGACTAACAATAGAGCTGTATACCTGACATGTCCCAATACAATGGTCAGGCAACGTCAGGCAATTACTGATCAATACACACACACTTGACTTCCATCACACTCCCCCACTTGGATAAAAGGTGGAGCACGAAAGCACACTCTGAGCGAAGCAAAGAACACAAGGAAACAACGGTTCCAAGATGGTAGTTTAATTCAAGGAGAAAGACGGAGAGACCAGAGAGGGTTGCAAAGAGGGAAGTGCCATTGGCCTTTTCAGACCGTTACTTTCGCGAGCCTTGGAAAGTAAGAAACCTAAGACCGGCAACTAAAGCTGAACAAACCTGCTTTGTGCATCAGAGGTACCCGGGGCTCTCCCTCATTGATAACCAAGGCTGGGAGGAGCGGCTGCCGCCGTCGTACTGTCCTTGAGTCCTACAACAAAGCAGCACCAATAAAGACAGCACAGCTGGTGAGTCTGAGAGACTGATACCGAACCAGCCTATGTTAGAACCAAGGTTGCAAGCGGCACCATTGTATGAAGAAATCTAAAGAGAATAGCGTGTGAAACATATGTGACGAACGACGCAAATATAATTGATAACCAGAAGAGTGATTGAACTTTGGGAGGAGAAATAAGTTACCATAGACAGAGGTCCATCACACATCAGTGCTCACTTGAAGGTCTCTGTCGGGTATCCAATTAGTTGGCAACTATTGAAAGGGGAAATTTGAGATCGAAGTGGTCCTGCAAGAGGTCAAGCTAAATCCTGTGCACATTAGAAAGTCTTCGATAGTTGAATGCGTGCTACAATTGGTCCGAGCCCGACTGAGGGTGACTCATTGTGACAGAGAAAAAGGATCTGAGCCCGACTGAGGGAGGTCCGGGGTGAACAGTGAGTCACCTGAGAAAGAGTATTCTCTAAACATTGGAATAGGGGGATCTGAGCCTGGAAGAGGGGGATCCACGATACTGAATGTGATATAAAAAAAGATCTTAGCCCGACTGAGGGGGATCCAAGGTGAGACACCCGAATTGAACACTCGCAAGAGGAGAGGAACTTTGTGTTTATTTTTTTCTTGTACATCAGTCAAGAGACTTTGCAAAAGCAAAGAGACTTGCATCACAGAAGGCCCTGATGCTGGTAATGGAACTGTGTCCTCATGCAGAAGAAGCCAGAGTGTGTACTTTGCGCGAGTGAACCGCCTTGTCCCGTGCTGAAAATGTGGGGAAGGTAGGCCAACGGCCTGAACATCCTGACATAACATTTTGTGCACACTTCTTTCTTTTTTGATGAACACTGCCCCTCACTATGTTTTTTAGCGGTAAGGATTGGCAATATTTTTCTTTTTAAGTATAGCCCCTTTTATTTTGACGAGACTCCTCTAGCACTGCATTATTATTATTTGATGATCGTACCTTACTCCCATCTGTAGGTTTAGATAGGTGTTTATCACACCCGTTTTAAGCTGAACACCTGCAGCTTCCTTCCAAAGTTCCAAACATAAAAGTCTTGAAAGTGAAGAAAAGGGAATGAAGTTCCACTAGACAAGAAGTCTTCCCTTCCCCTAGGATTCTTCTTATTCTCCAAAATGTCACTTTTCTGTTATTTCACAATTCCAAGTAGGATGGCAAATCCCTTGGATTTAGCTTCATTTGCCCCTGTCTTTTTTTTTTCTAAGTATTTGCAATGTCACTTTCATAGATCCAAGGAGGATGGTTCTTCCCTTTGGTTTTTTCCATGTGCATAAATATTTCACAGTTCTTTCTCTGGACAGCTGATATCTTTTTCCATAAAAGAGGTATGGCTCTTCTCTTTTGTTCCACAATAAAAAAAAAGTGAATGATCTCTTCCTCTGTTCTCTCAGCTTTCCACAATTTCTGGGGGGTCTCTACCCCGGTTGTCCAACTCCTAGTCTGCTCTCCTGCCAGGGCTTCTATTGTGCTAGTTGTGTGCGGGCCCCAGATTCGCTGAATGCCTGGTTTACCCTCCTGCCAGACGTTTTAAGTCCTTTCAATATACAAGTGCAAATGGCAGGTTTGCTCTCTTCACTTGCATTTACTTGCATCTTTATCCAGATAATTATAGTTTGTGCCACCGATCCTTCAACAGTTATGCTTAATGTCTCCATTCCCTTGTGCGAGTTTCTGCTTGTTGCCAACAGTACGCTGCATTCAACCTGAAGCACCCCGGTGTCCCAAACTCCTTCTCTGAGTTTACCGGTTGTCTTCACCAGCTTCAGCATCCCTCGCGTCTCTCTGTTTCCTCTGACTGAGCGGTCTCTCAGTTCTCGCCTTGCCTTCTCCTTCGCTCAGCAGTTCCTGCTGCTCCTCTTGGCAGTGCGGCAAACACCCTTTGGCCCACCTCTCCGGACTCTGTCTACTCCCGTCTCCTTGCTCTAGTCTGCAGCTTTCTTTCCGCCCATCTCCCAAGCAGCGTTGGGAGGCTCGAATCTCTCGTTCTGCTCAGGTGTTACATTTTTTAATGCCCGGCACTTGTTAGAAACCTCCAACGACTGTGGCGCTGGCTTGCCGCGCCTGCCGATCTTCATTACTCCATCCCTCTTCCTCGTCTCAGTGTTATTAAAGGGGGATGAGGAGTACGTAAATCTTAGTGTTGTGGGGGGAAGGTTTCCACTCCCCTGTTCTTTGTCTTTCAAAGTGACTGAATGGGAGCAGCTCCCACTGGGGGTCTGGCTGTCCTTGTTGGACGGCCAAACACCCCTTTCTGTAAACTGCTGAGGAAGATTTCAGAGGGGTGAGTGCTGGAATTGTATAAAGGGTGAAGCTTCTGGAGTGAAAAACAAGTAGACCACTGGAAGCTAAAGTAACTGAAGCAGATGACCAGAGACGCCTGCAGACCCTTTGCAACACCGTGAAGCAACCACTGCTGTCCTGACCAAGTTTTCTGTGTGGCAGAGGAACTCCGAAGAGGACGACTCCTTCCCTTTGACTAGTGAGAACAGCCAGTCCCAAGACAAACTTTGTTTTGAGCCATCTCCCGAGGTTGTGTGGGTTTCCAGAGCTGCAGAACCTCAATAGCAGGAGATGTGCTGCCCATTTCGAGTGCATTGTTGTGGAAAGGCCAAATCCGTCCAAGTCCTTGCTGAGCCCTCAGGGACACTCCAGAGACCCTACCCAACACATCCAGACCCCGTCAGCAGTGTGCGGGACTGCAGGAACCGAAGAAGATTTAACGGGGCAAATTGTGTCCTTTGTTGGTGCGTTGATGAAATCCCTGCCAGAGATCCTCCCTCGAGGCTGCTGCTGAGAGATTCGTCCGTTGTTCTGCCTTTCATCATCAGACCATGGAATCCAGAGGGCAGGTCCAAAGCTGCAACATCGCAGAGCATCCACCACAAACGGCTTCTTCAAACCTAAGGTACTGTAGGGGAAAGGGTATTGCTTACCTTATTCCAGAAAATGCTCCAGAGCATTGAAGTGCACATAGCGGTGTCCAGGGCAAGCCCCTCTTACCTCCGACTCAAGCCGCTGCTTGTATCCCTTTAGCGAGTCCTTTAACAAGGTCTCCAATATTGGTTACGTCTTCTTATATCTTCTTTCCTAGAGACTAGAAAGTATCCACAGGAATGTTTGACTTCTGCTGCGTTGCAAAATTTTAAACCTCTCCGAACTGCCTTTTAGCTAGTGTTGCATTTTGGACTTTGAAAGACTTGCTGTGCAGGGAAATTGCCTCTAGAGCCTGAAGCCCCATTAGGATATCACTAACCAACCATTTACCTTCCCAAAAAGCACTATCTTATATCTTTATGCTGACTTAATGCAATTGCCGTATTACTTTGTGGGTGTGCGTTATTACCGATAATACAGTAGACCTGTCAAACTCTTGTAAAAATTGTACACATTCAGCAACTAAGAAGTGGCCTTTTGAAAGTATTACAAAGTATACCTATGTGTGTTGGTTTATTGTGCTATGTATTTAATAGTGACTTGTGTAAATATAATCTAGATTTTAATATCAATTTATGTGTGTTTCTTTGAAGTGCATTACTAGCTAGGTTCAGTTTAATTGCCTACAGCTCACATCTTCCCCTTAAAATGAGCCTGACTGCTCTGCCATTCTACCAAGTTTCCTGAGTAGTACAGACTGATACGAAGCGTTGAGGATCTACAAACCACTGGGATAGGTTACTAAAGTCTTACCTCTAAATGGGACTTCAGGAAAACTCCCCTAACAATCGTCAATTGGTGAAGTCTCTTGGGGTGAAGAGACAGGGGGAACATCCAGGAATATATTGTCCAGTTCAGGCTCATATGCAGGGGTAGTGGGCCAAGTACCCAGGTCATAAGCAGGGGTGCAGGTACCTGGATCTTGAGAAAGCGGGTCCTGTGACACTTGATCTGGATCTGGGACATAATAGATGTCCTCATCTAGGTCATCTTCAACATCCTGGAAGATGTTCTCAGGAGTGTCAGGTAGACAATGTCTAGGCGGAGAAGAAAAATGAGCCTCAGGAGAGTGGTGTCTTGGGGACTTTGAAGGTCTAGGGCAGTCATCCATAGGGTGAGGCCTTTTAAGATTATAAAATCTATCAGAAAATCTGATAAATTCCATCATTTTTCCCATGCAGGCCTCAAATATCTCCCCTTGTTCATATGGAGGAAGAGGATTCATCAAGGGGAGGAAAAGATGGAGCAGCTGGAGCAGGGTCCTGCTGTAGGGCCTGCAGTAGGGGAGGGGAGACTGGAGAATACCCTTCGCGTAAAGGGGAGGTCTTCCTGGGGTCAGAGCCATGCGATGGGGCCTTGGGAACCTTCTCCTGAGGTTTTGAAAGCATTTTCGCAAGAGAGGCACATTTTGGCACAACTTTGAATGCCCCTGCAACATAAGGCAGAGTTTTAGGGGCAGCGCCCTGTGGGGCCAAAGCCTTCGGACCTTGCGTCTGCCTTAATAGCAGGGTCGCAGCAGGCCCTGAACCGCAAGGTTCAGGTTGACCCAGCCGAAACCTTTTGTGGGCCTGCGGGCATTGATGGCTTCTTCGACAAATCTGTTGAGGTAGGGGTTGTGTGCTTGATGTTATGTAAACAGTGTGTACCTTCGTTGTCAGGGTAGTGAATTCCCCATTGCACTGTCAGCGGTATGCTTACCGGGGCTTGGGACAGACACGTGGGAATCTGTAGATTCCACAGTTACGTCTACGGGCTCCAAATCGGAGCCACGGCTGCTTACAGACTACTCGTCTGAGGCGCCGGTGGGAGAGTGACCGCTTGGTGCACCTTATAATGCCATTTGTTGTGGTCATGGGGGAGGGACCGATTACACTATTTAGGAGCGTCCTTCCAAGGGAATTTGACGTAACATGACAGGCAAAATGTAAAAAGAATTTGCTCCATAATGGAGGGGAAAAGCAGCCAAACGAAAGGAGGAATAGGAGGGGAGGCAAGGAAAAGGCATTCTCAAGAGAATAGTCAGTAGAACCGTGTCCCCACTCTCCCTACTGTAACACCGGGCTGGAAGGGCCAAGACTGAGAAAACAGCCGTTGAGTCGCCAGAGGTTCAGAATCTGTAAACTGGATAAGTCGTCAAGCAGCAAGGGGGTCGTCCAATAATCGTTGAACACCCGAAGATGTCTGGCAATGAACGTGCCAAGACGCAGTAAGAAGCAATATAATGTCGGAGCTCTGCATTAAGCGACCGTCCAGAAAGGTGGAAAAAAACTATCTAGTGGGACCTCGGCGCGTGGAGGATATTAGATGTACTACACATCACGGATATGGTTTTTGTTTTTTTTAACCAACTTTATTTTCATTTTTACTTAAGACAATAATTGGTCTTTAATTACAACATGTGTTATGAACATTGTTACCCTCATGAACCCCTTATTCAACACTCTTGAACTTTATCGTTGAATATAGTATTGTCTTCATACTTTTCCCATCCCCTCCGACCCTCACCCACCCTACACACCCCCCTTCCTATTATTGTTCGAACCAAACAGAACCATTTTTGTAACCAGAACTGCTGAAACAATCCCTATGCTGCAAAATCACAGCACATCAGGAATGACCACAGAGTGAGAGAACACACGAGAGCATACTCTAATGGGTAAGCCTCGAAACTATACTGAAAGGAACATATAAATACGCACGAGTTTCCTATAATGATTGAAAGCAACTCATTGAGGATACGTTATTTCTGTCTAGATTACTGACGCGCGGACCGTTGAAAGCAGAGGGTTTTCTACTCCATAATGGTGTTAGGCACCACAGGATATTACGAAGGTAATATTAGTGTATTTTAGATATGCACAGTACTGAGAATTTGTTAGTTTATTTGTACAACCATTAAGGAATATTCATCTAACAAGAACGCCATGTTGTTATTTTCCTCCTCATAACCTTACCTTCTGTCTATTGGAAATTACCTTCGTTGGGTATGTATATTTTAAATTTACTTATCGCACATTGATTCATGATTTCTAAAATGGCGGGCTGTGACCTTTGACACACATGAACTGATGTGATGTCTGAATTTTCTTTCTGAAACTGTATTTGATCTGTGATTTCCCTCATATGGGACCAATGTATCTTTTGTTGAAAGCTTTTGATTTGTTTATTCATAATAATAACTGATTGCGACTGATAAATAAGTCGAATAAATTAGTATGGTTAACGCCCTGAAGAAGGAGATTCGCTCCGAAATGCATTGTCATTAAAACAACCATACAAAAAATTAAACCAGTCTGCTTCTTGCCTGATAAATACCTAGCAGCTTCTAAGCTAATGACTCGAGAACTATTTTTGGGGCTAGGTTTGAGTTTTTCTCGAACTCTACTTGGACATCAACCTTTAGGTGTACATGAACCTACAGTTGGATAAGAACTTTCATTCAGCCTTGCAGGAATATATATCTAAATAAACGAACAAGCTCCACAAGAGCTTTCACTGAGAGCGCCAGACTTAGTTGGATGTGTTCATCCAACTTTTTGTGCATGGTGTAACCAGAACAGTTCCATGAGCCAACCCCTAGGCCATATCTTCTGCTGTCTTTATCTGATATGGATGTTTCTGAGAATCCGGGGTTTAAAGTATTGAGTCTCCCTCTCTCCCACATAGTCCTGAAATGGTTCCCATATGGCCAAGAATTTCAGATATGTCCCTGATTTTGTGGCGCAAATGTTCTCCATTGCCATAACTCCCCACACTTTCACCCACCACCATGGAGCTGTAGGGCCTTCCACTGTCTTCCATCGTTGGGCCACTGTCATCCTTGCTGCAGCCAGTAGGTGGGTTATGAGGGCCGCTCCGTTCCCTGAAGCATATATGCATATATCCCTTCTGCCACTGCCCCCAGCAGAATGACTTTCGGGGACCATGGTAGGTCTGCGCCCGTTATGTCTCTGATAAGGCTCAGTATTTCCTTCCAGTACACTTTTATCCTTCGGCACGACCACAACATGTGGAACATATCTCCTCTTTCTCCACACCGAAGCCAACATTCTGGGGGATACGTGGGGATCATTTTGTGTATTCTACTTGGGGGCATATACCAGCGATAGCATAGTTTGTATGCCAATTCTTTAATTGCTGTGGATTTGGATAGTTTGTGAGCCCTCCTCCAGATTTGACTCCATTCCTCCTGTGTAATCTCCTCCACTATGTCCCGCTCCCAGTCCTTCATGTATTCGAGGGTGTCGTCTGTTTGCGCCTTGTCTAGTACCTTGTATAGTCTAGTAATCCCTCTTTCATGTGTCCCCTCCCGTATTGTTAGTTCTAGGCCTACAGGGGGTCGTAACCGAGCCCTTTTTACCTCTGGGTGTGAGATCCAATGACGCAATTGTATATATTTAAATCTGTAATTTTCGGTGATGCCAAATCTTTGTTTGCATGCTTCGAAGGTAAGTGGGGCATCATCCTGACACATATCTTGTAGGGACAGTGTGTCTGCTTCCCTCCAACCTTCCCAGAACATTTTATGAAGCCCAGGTGAGAAGTCTGGATTATGCACGATAGGGGACAGAGGGCCCAGGCCTTGTTTGCCCCCCTGCTACGGATAGCCTTATCCCAGCTGTGTAGTTTCATCTTAGTGGCCTCTAATAGGATACCTCTCTTATCTCGAGCTTTTGGCTTTAGGAATGGTAGCATACACAATGGGATGTCTGTTGCTGTCTGTTCTATTTCCCTCCAACCTGGAAGAGGGTCTCTACCCGCCCATTTCAGAGCTGGTGTCAACTGAGCTGCTAAAACATATCTCCCATATCTGGAACTCCCAGCCCCCCAAGATGCGTGAGCCGCATCAGGATCCGTTTTTGGATCCTCGGCTTCTTGTTTCCCCAGATGAATTTAAACACGGCCTTCTGGAGTTCCTGAATTAGTTTTGGGGGGATCATCACCGGGGTTGAACTTACTACATACAGTAATTTGGGTAGCAAGGTCATTTTTGTCACCGCTATTCTAGCAAACCATGATAATTCCTGAGCGTCCCATCTCTGCAAGTCCTCCTGCAGGCGCTTCCATAGAGGTGTAATGTTTGCTTTGAGCAAGTTCTTTACGGTTCTAGTGATATGGTTTCCTAAATATTCCAGGGACTGCTTTTCCCACTTTAGGGGATAGCGTTCCTTCAAGCGTGCTATGGTCCCGCTACCTTCGGTTATATTCAGCGCTTTGGAATTTTTTAATAGTTTATTGTAAACCCTGATGTCTTTTCGAACTTCTGCAATTCTTTAATTATTCTGGGTAATGTGTGTATTGAGTCTGCCATGTAGAGCATAATATCATCTGCATAGAGGGCTATCTTGTTTTGGATCTCCCCGGTGCGCACCCCTTTAATTCCCAGGTCTTCCCTTATTCTGCAAGCAAATGGCTCCATTGCCATGGCAAATATGAGCGGGGAGAGAGGGCACCCCTGCCGAGTACTTCTACGGATGTTGATTCTTTCTGAGGTTTAGCCATTCACCATGAGTTGCATAGATGGATGCTGGTAGTTTGCCAAAACCATTTTGATGAATGTCGGCCCACAGCTGAAGCCTTCCAGTACCAATCTTAAGTACTCCCAGTCTATGCTATTGAATGCTCGTGTGGCGTCCAGCGCGGCAATCGAGAATTTCTGGGCCCCCCTGACCCTGCAATCTATGATGTCAATTACGCGCCGGACGTTATCCTGTGTGTGTCTCCCCCTTACGAAGCCTGCCTGGTCTGCATGTATTATCTCGGGCAGTACTGTCGCCAACCAATTCGCCAGTATTTTTGCATACAATTTTGCATCTGTATTCAGGAGAGCTATGGGACGGTAACTGGTGCATACTGGGTCTTTCCCAGTATGCACCAGTTACGGACACGCAAAGGTGCCCGCCAAAGGCAAAACATACACACAGGCCTCCCCCTCCCAGAATGGTAGAAGATGAGCTGACAAAGAACAACCTTGTTAGTAATGGCGAAAAAAGAAGGGAGACCCCAAGTTGGTACTTGGGTGCCTTTGTTGTGCACCACCGAGGCTATGGACATAGTTTGCAGAAGAAAAATTACACAAAAGTTGGTAGAATACGTCCACTGCCACTAGCCATAACTAGGAGATTATCTATGTGACTAAAAGCTAACAGGAGCAGAGAGAAGGGAAATACCTATGTGACTAAAAGCTAACGGGAGCAGAGAGAAGGGAAATACTAGGTATCCCTTTGGCACTCCATATATGGTGATGTCTGCCATTCTCCCAGATTATAATGTTTTTGGAGAGATACTCTCTATCCTTAAGAACTTTAGTTACTCTAGAATAAAGAAAAATAATCTCAAAGGAGGACCGTATGGGTCTTCGGCAACACTTCCCATAAGGAGCTGTGTGCTGCAATAGTAAAATACATATGCCTTTAGAGTTATGGAGGAAAATAGACTCCATAGTACAGGTAAAATACAAAGTATAGAGTTCCAAAACACAGAGCCCATAAGAATAAATTAGTGGAAAAAGGCTCCTCTCATTCAAGATTTTAGAAAACGGTCCAGAAGTCCAGAATAAAGTGTTGGGGGGATCACTAGGAGAGGGAATGAAGCATGAAAATCATAAATCTCCCTAACGATGGACAAATGTTGTTCTACACCCTCCTCAGGAAGGTTGCAGACCACTTTAAAATCGTGACACAGGAGGCAATTCCTGACTCGGATTCTGTTGAGGATATCCTCAAAGAGAAAGACCCCGCCAGTCAGTCCATCCCTGTTCTACCTCAGTTAAGAAGTGCCTTGCCCCCTTCTTACTTACACCATCACTCACTCGGGCCGTCAACCCGAGAGTTTGAAAAAAGAAATTTGCCCACACCCTCAGGTCCTTTATACATCAGAGAACATGCCGTATGGACGCGCTCCCGAATGGCAGCTGTTACTATGAGGGACCGGCTTTGTGATAGCCCAAATATGAACACCCTGATTTTGTTGTTGAACACACAGGGACAACAGTCAGGTTCTACACTAGATATTGCCATCTATTTTGACCAACGACATATGGAAGGTTCCTCTTTTGAACTTCCTTGTCTATGGCGACAAAAAATGGGGTAAAGTATACTCCCTGTGGCAATGTTAGTGGTCTACTGCTTGACAATGGTTGTGGCAGGGTGGAGGCTAAAATAAACCTACAAACACGCTGAAAACCCTTTTTTTAACTTTCCCATACTCTGTCTAAAATCAAATACTCAATAGGCAGATGATGTGGGTCTTTATATGTTTGTCTTCGTTTTAGAAGCTCATCCAAGGTAGTGCCAGTCATTCCTGCACTTCTGTGGCATACCCTCTGTTCTTTGAGCTACTAGTTCTTAACCTGAGTTAACCTAGGACCATTCAGCTTGTCTACAGAATATTAAACTACTATGTACCCAAAGTAGAAGGCTGTTCTTTTGCCTTAGGCATTGTCCTGTTTTTAACACTATTTTGCCCATACTTACCCATTAGGATATTAGTGACCTGGGACAAACAAGGTTGTAACAATCATCTGATTATTCTGTTTTTCAAAAATGATTCCTCGTTATCCTCTTTTTCTGTCCCTTTTAGATAAACGGCCCATCAGCGCTTTCTAGGGAATTTCTCCTTAAGGATTAAGGCAGGGATAGTGAGTAACTCGACCTGTCCTTCTGTCTTTGAAAATAACCTTGCAACTCCCAGGCCACTGCCTCAGAGATCCTTTTGGTATAGGGAAGACTTACTGCATTGTAAGAATCATCATACACAGTTGATTTTTGCCTTCTTTTCTTTTTGTGATAAAAAACGTACCTGTTAGGGCAATACCCTGTACACTGTTTTCTCAGCGCCCCTCTGTTTTTGTGACTAGTGTCGGAGAGTAGTCAGGTTTATCTTAAGAGGAATGCGGGAGCTCTAGTGAGTACTCTGAATCTTAGTTAGTCTGGCACAGCAAAGATGCACTTATAGATATAGTTACACCAGAATCACTTTAAAGACTTCCGACGGTAACGGTAGAACACGTAGGAATACTAGATAACACACTTCAAAGGGCACTTTAACCTTTGTGTTTGTTTGCGGTTACGTTTGTAGCAATGTTAGAAAGGGAAAAGACAAGGTTATCGTATCATCAGTAATTACGCACTCATGCGGTTTTCAACAGGTTATACGGTAAGGCATTTACTCTGCAAACAGATACAGAAAGGTCACATAAAGGGGAGGACAGTAAGTGGTTAGTGCAACATGAGCTTAGTTCAAGGTTCTAGAGATGGTTTCTTCGCCTGGCTAGTCTTTTAAGTCCAAAAACGCAACCTAGCTAAAGGCAGTTCGGAGAGACTTTAAGTCTTGGCAAACAGCGATACATTAAGAGTTCCTGTGGATTTCTTCCAGTGTCTAAAGTTATCGAAGCAGCAAGTTGGCAACTAACAAATGAGACCTAAAAACAGACTCGAAAAGGGGACACAAGCAGCGGCTTAGGTCAGAGATAAGAGGGGATTGCCCTGGGCACCTCATTCTGCACTCCAACACTTTGGAGCGACTTCTTGGAATCTGGTAAGCAATATCTTTTTCCCCACAGTACCTTGAGTTTGAAGAAAGTGTTTGCGTTGGCTCCTCCACGATGTGGCCGCTTTGGACCTGACCTCAGGATTCCTTGGTCTGGTGACGAAATGCAGGACAATGGACGGTGTCTTCCAGCAGCAGTCTTGAGAGGGGACCTTGTGGTACGACTTTCAGCAACCTCTTGGTTCAGCAGCACCAACAAAGGACATGGATTGTCCGGACAATCTTCTTTGCTTCCTGCAGTCCCACACTCTGGTGAGGGGTCTGGGTGATTTGGATCGGATCTCTGGAGTATCCTTACGGGATCAACACAGATTTGGACGTTTTGGCCTTTCCACAGCGATGCACTCGAAATTGGCAGCAGGTCTCCTGTTATTGGCGTTCCACAGCTCTGGAGACTCCTAGCACCTTGGGAGATGGCCTGTTTCAAAGTTAGTCTTGGGACTGGTTGTTCCCCTTAGCCAAAGGGAATGAGTCGTCCTCTTCGGAGCTCCTCTGTCACATAGAAAACGGGGTTAGGATAGCAGTGGTCGCTTCACAATGTTGTAAAGGGTCTGCAAGCATCGCTGGTTGTCTTCTTCTTTGGTTACTTCTGTTTCCTGTGGTGGACTTGCTTTACACTCCAGAAACCTCACCTTTTATACAGTTCCAGCACACACTCACCTGCAATCTCTCTCTCAGCATTTTACAGAAAGGAGCGTTTGGCGGTCCAGTCAGGACAGCCAGACCCCCTGTGGATGCTGGTCCTATTCAGGCACTCTGTCAGACAAAAGACAGGACGGTGGAAGAGTCCTCCTCCACTTCCTGCCTGCCCAGACACTCTGGAGCCTAGGCGGGGATACCTACTAGTTCCTGCAAAAGGCAAGAAAAAACACCACACACACTGCCCATAAGGAGCAAAATTCACAGGAGCAGAGAGAAGGGGGATACTAGGTATCTCTTTGGCACTCCACTGAAGGTGGTGTGTGCCAATCTCTCAGACCGTAGTGTTTTGGGAGAGATACTAAGTATCTCTCTATCCTTTAGAACTGTAGTTACTTGTGGATATAGAAGGGAATCTCAAAGGGGGACCCTAAGGGTCTCCAGCAACACTGCCGATAAGGAGCTGTGTGCCGCAGTAGTGAAAACACAGATGCCTTTAAGAGCTATGGAGCAGACAGACGCTATAGTACAGGTAGAATACAAAGAATAGAGTTCCGAAAGGCAGAGCCCATAAGAATGAATGAGTGGAAAAGGCTCCACTCATTTGGCACTATAAGGAAAAGGTCCAAAAGTCCAGCAAAAAGTGCTGGGGGACTCACTAGGAGAGGGGATGAAGCACAATAATGATAAATCTCCCTAACGCTAGTCCCCACCCCCCAGACTTGGGACAGGAGGGTCTAATCCACTCCTGGATGGCTCTCTTGATCCAGTCGGTCATACTTTCTGGAGAGACCATCCCCATTCTTATGTTGGGTACCTGACCTGTGCTCAATAACGAAGTCAAAGCCTTGTAGGCTTATGGACCACCTGAGCAATTTGGGGGTTTCTCCTTTCATCTGCATCAACCACCTTAATGGTTGGTGGTCAGTTTGAATCTTGAAAGTAGTCCCATAGCGGTATGGTCTGAATTTCTTCAGGGCCCACACAATAGAAAAACATGCACGTTTAATAGTTGCCCACCTTGTTTCCCTATCATTTAATTTTCTACTAATAAAGCAGATGGGGTGCTCTCTGCCTGTGCTATCAAATGGGCTCAAGACGGTTCCTATCCCTGTGTTGGAAGCATCAGTTTGGACTAGGAAGGCCTGGGTCTAATCTGGGTCTCTCAGTGCTCAAGCTTTCCAGAGGGCATCTTTCAGCCCTTGGAAGGCTTTGTCACAATCCTCATTCCACTTCAACTTTTTAGGGTACTTGGGAGCGGAGATGGTATTCAGAGGAGAAGCTATGGTCCCATAGTTCTCAATGAAGTCCCTGTAATAACCAGTAAGTCCTAAGAAGGCTCTTACTTGAGTTTGAGTAGTTGGAGTAGCCCAGTCTTGTACAGCCTGTACTTTGCTGGGTGAGGGCTTGATCTCTCTCTTCCTACCTCATGACCAAGGTTGAACACTTTACTCTGATCAACTTGGCATTTACTTGCTTTGAAGGCCAGATTGGCCTGATGAAGGGCCTGCAACACGTGTCCCAGGTTTTCAAGATGTTCTTCCCAGGTAGGGCTGAACACTGCTATGTCATCCAATGCCATGCAGAAGTTCTCTAACCCATTCAGAACATGATTAACCATTCTCTGAAATGCGGCAGGTGCATTCTTTAACCCAAAGGGCATGACCGTAAACTGGTACAACCCTTCTGGAGTTCACAATGCTGTCTTCTCCTTGGACTGGCCAGTCACAGCAATCTGCCAAAAACCACTTGTTGGGTCAAAAGTACCGAGCAATTTTGCAGAACCCAGTTTATCCACTAGTTCACCTGTCCTTTGCAAGTGATGGGCATCAGTCTTGGTGACTGCATTTAAAGCCCTATAGTCCGCACATAATCTAAGTCTCTTAATTCCTGCCTTTGGTACTAACACAACTGGGCTAGCCCATGGACTTGTGGAATGTTCAATCACTCAAAGGTCAAGCATCTTATTGACCTCTTCTTTTATGTGATTCCTCACATTATCTGACATCCTGTAGCCCCTGCTTTTAACAGGTACACTATCACCAGTGTCAATGTCAAGCTGGTCCAAGGGGTAAGCCTGGTGTAAGTGAGAACATAGGGACAAAGTGAGTCAACCAAGCTTTGCACTCCTGCTGTTGTTGTAGTGTCAGATTAGTAGAGTTTCACCCCTTCTACTGACCCACCTGAGGAGTGTCCCCTTAGAAGATCTGGGAGATGCTCACTCTCCTCTTCTTGATCAGAAGCTAAGAGCAAAGCTCCTATCTCTGGTTTGGAAACATAAGCCTTCAGACGGTTGGCATGAAAGACCTAGGGGCCTCTGTGGGGTTGCCCAAGTCTACCAAATATTTTACCTCCAAGTTTTCCCACAATTTTGAAGGGTCCAGTCCATTTTGTCCTGCAAGACCCTCTGTCTTACTGGGACCATAATGAAAATTTGCTGGTCTGGAGTTAACTCCACCATGTTTGCCTTCTGGTCGTACCATTGCTTAACCAGAGCTTGACCATCTTTCAAATTCTCACTAGCCTCTGTCATCATAAGTGCCATCCTCTGTCTGAGGCCAAGCACATAGTCATTTATACTGGCTTGAGGGAAGGAACACTCTCAAGACCCTCCTTAATCAGGGCCAAAGGGCCTCTAAATGGATGACTGTTGGGTAAAGAGTTGGGGTAGTACCCATAGGGTGCACTACAACAACCTTACCCTCCTGGCAATAGGGACCCAACCTTTGGTATAAGTCTGAACTATACAGGTTGGTAGTGTGGCCTAGCAGCCAGGCTTATCTCAAGAGGGGCCAGTGTGAGCAGTAATGCAGTTACAGAGAGATTCACAATGACAAGTATTCAAATAAACACTGATACTCAAGTTTTATTGATAAAACAATTATTAATTTATTTACCCGTCATTTAAACAAGCCTTCTTCAGAAGGAACAATATAAAAGCAACACTCAAATACACTTCAAAGATCCACGCACTTAGGTTTCTCAAATTCAGTTACTTCCCATTGGAGATGACACACAGATAATTCCTACACCCTCAGGTGACTTAAATAACCAGGACACTTGTGGACATCAATATAGTACCGTTACATTTAGAGTAGGCAGACAGAGTGTAAAAAGAAAGGTTTTAGCAGACAAACAAGATATCTCTAATATTCTTTTAAAGCAGGCAATTACTTTTGTATCCACCATTGATGACCTCTGTTCCTGTGCAGATTTGCAGATCCTGTTGTTCCTGGCCCTCAGTCTTCGGGACACGAGGGAGGACTTCTGGGGACTCTTGCACCACACGGGATGGTCACCGACTGCAACCAGCAAACTTTCAAACAAGTGGCACTTCAGTGTTTTAGCTTCTCACGACTACCGCAAACAGCAACACTGCGGTTTCTGGCTGTTGAGATGGACCTTCCTTGCTTCTGGGGTCCCACACTCTGTTGAGGGGGCTCAGGCTCGGCCAGTCCTGCTTCCTGGGAGTCCGGAGGATCTTCCTGGAGATCTTGGCCAACTTAAAAGCAACACACACAAACTGGTGTTCCTCCCCCTGGTTATTCGGTTCCTGCAGGGACTGCAAAGGAAATTCAACCAGCTCCGACAAGGATGTGCAGGTGGCTTTTCTTTGGAGTTGATTGATCCCACCAATTCAAGGGGAGAAGTCGTCTTCGCAGGGCTTCTCTGTCGAGGTGAACTTGGAGCTTCAGCAGAGCAGCAGGGTTTCACCGGGCAAACCAATGGTCCAGGAGTTGCAGCAGGTGTCCTCTTCAAGTTCTTCTTCGGATTCCTTCGTCCAGTGGTCGACTCTGCCTTCCAAGCCAAAAGTCTTGCCTTTTATGCAGCTTGCTCTCATTCATTCCAGCCTAGCTGTCACTCACCTAGCACGGTGGCTGTCCTTGCCGGACAGTCAGCCGGCCAATCACTACAGAATTAATTTGGGTCTCGTAGGAGACTACGCACATGGAGTTTCGGGCACCTCCCTCACTTCCTGCCCCCACCAGACACTCTGGAGCCAGAGGCGGGTTTCACTCGTGAAGTCTGCCAAAGGCAAAACAAAAAAAGGGACCAAACCTGGTTTAGTGCGCAGAGTACATTTCAGGAAGGACCAAAACAACAAAAAATGGTGAAAAAATAAGACCAGGGCCATTTTGACAGAAATTGCTTTACTGTGGCTGGGAACGCAGCCCACGGTAAAGACACGAAACAGTAGTAAAAAGTAACCACTGTCACCAGCCATTAATTGTGCAAAGGGTAACATAAAATATGTTACATGAGACGCTAGACAAAGGGACTACTAAGTAATCCCACCAGCACCCTATTGTAAGATAGTGTGTGCTGGGTCTAGAAAGTTACAATGCAAGTAAAGTCAATTTATTTCACTTTACTGCTCTTGGAAACAGTAGTTAATCCAAGAGTAAGGTATTTAACTCTTGGGAATTCTAAAAGACTTCCCTGTGTCATTGCACTAAAGGTGCTATGTGACACAATGCAAAAAGATGCATATGGAGTTTGTCAGACTCCAAAAACCAAAAGAAACACAGTTAGAATCACAATAAAAATACATGAGAGACTGGGAAAAATGTCTCTCTCTCTCCAGGTTAAAAATTAAAAAGTCCCAGAGCTTGAGGAACTTCTCTGTAGGCAAATAGAAGGCATGGCAGTAGAATGTCCTACTTTCTTCTAAGTGGTTCTTCCAAAGCTCCAATCATGCTTTTCATGGTTCTATTAAACTTTCTACCAATCCGTTTGTCAGAGGGTGGTAGGCAGTTGAGAACTCGTAGGTGACCCCACAGGTTTTCCACATGGACTGCATGTAGTGGGACATACACTTTGACCAACTGTCAGATACAACCACCTTAGGAAATCCTACTCTGGTAAAAATACCAAGTAGGGCCTTAGCCACTGCCTGATGTAAGGAAGGCATGGCATCAAATTAAGGCAGACACAAGTGATCACAGTACAAGGGTGTTTATTAAATTGTAAATGGATGGGATAAACACCTAATTTAAACCTAAATCTAAGATGGGAGCAAGCTACGACCATCAAATAATAGTAATACTATCCAAGTGGAGTCTAGTCAAATAGAAGCGCCTTTACTAAGAAACCTATTGCCAATCCTTACCTCTATGTTACAAAATAGTGTGGGATAATGTTCATAAGAAAAGAAAGAAGTGTTTAATTGTAAGCCAGGATGTTATGGCCAGGGTCTCCCTTCCCCACATTTTTAGCACGGCACAAGGTGGGACTTTTGAGCACAGCACACTCCTGGGCTTCTCCGGCACAAGCTTACAGTTCCTTTTCTCAACATCAGGGCCTTCTGTGCCCAAGACTCTTCACATGCAAGGTCTCTTGCTTCAGAGGGCCTGATGCACCAAAACAATAAAAGTTCCTTCTGTTAACCTTTATGTCTGGTGATTATCCTTCACCCTTGGATCCCCCTCAGCCAGGCTCCAATCCTTCTCTCTCGTCAGCCTCCCTCAGTCGGGCTCGAACCAACCACTCACTGTGGACATCCCTCAGTCATGTTCATACTTGCCATCACAATGTTGCTCACTTAGCTTTTTCACAGTTCAACAAAAAGACAATCCTAGACCCCTTAGGTACTTCCCTTTACCTAAGTCTGGGTCTCAGCCCTCAGTAGTGCTTTCTCTAAAGCCCCCAAGTCAGGCTTTGCACAGTTGTAATGTTCAAAAAAGTCTTAATTTCTTTTTAAACAACCCCTTTGGTTAAGTGAGCTCCCCCCTCATCCGGACTCAGACGTCCCAAGCACTGGCCAATCTTTAAACTGAGACTTCCGAAGGACGATATTGTCTTGCTGGGTCACTCTGTTAGCCTACGGCAAGCACAAGCTTCATACCTTCACAGTTAGCACTGCATTCCCCTCAGCCGGGTGCAAATGCCTGTTTCACAATATCAAAAGTTCTGCAATGTGTCAAGGACTTTCGATTGTACAAGGGATTTGGCTTGATCCTTGTATGACCAACTTAACACCTTATACCAGCCTTCCCTATGGCCTCTTGGTACCTGTAGGTTCTTTACTTGCATGTTCTTCAATATCTCAGGGGTACCAGCCAGAGACCTTCGACTGAGCATCTATGTGGCACTGGACCACTCTATCCCTGGTACCAAATTTGTTCACAAAAGACCTCTTGTCTATTTATCTTCTTAATGTTTCCACTGCAACCTTGAGCCTAACACAGTCCGGTCGACTATCAGGTTCTTCCGACTCACCGGCTGTGCTGAACTCGTTGGCGGTTGCTTTGCTGCTGGAGTCAAGGATGGTACCACGATGGCAACTACATCTCCAAGCCCTGGCTATCAGTGCAGGAGGGTGTCATGTACCGCTGCCATCTGTTATACCATTTGCCAGCTGCGATTCCCAGTCATGTTGCTTTCATCGCAGGCTTCGCCGGTCTGAGTTGAAAAGGGCAAGGGCAACTCCCTCACTGACATCCTTTCAGGTCTCACCGCCTTCCTCCTCCATTTGAACTGCCATCCTGGAATGGCTGCTTCCTCATGCTTTCTGCCTTGCTTAGAGTGTGCTCTTGTGCTTCCCCTTTTGTCCCCATGGGGATGAGAAAGGGCAGTCAGGTGTGTGTAGTTATCGACAGTCGCCTGACTTTTGTGTTGGGACATGTCAGGTATGCGGTTCTGGTGTTAGTCCATCTTGCTTCAAAACTGGGACACCCTGGAGTGGCTTTCATGAGGAATTATATTCCTCATATTCCTCTTGGGATTCTTTCTACCTTCTAGTTCGTTAACTCTCATCCTAGGGGGGTTGGTAAACTCGGAGGTGTGAGATTTGTAGGGTTTGTGAAATGAATGGGAACAATTTGTAAAATAATAGTTTGAAGGTTTGTCGAGGGCAGGACCAGGATTACCATTGTGAAGTGAATAGGGGGGTTTGTGGGAATGGTTGTGTTTGGTTCAAGCAGATTGAGAGTTTGCGAAATAATCAGAGGGAAGGAGAGAAGAATGGCTCAGAGTATTCGGGTAGGCAAACGGAGTATAGGGATTCTGGGAGATGTCATTTCTTGCTGCAACAGGGCTTGAGTTGATTTTTGTTAAGGGAGATTCATTGGGGGGAAGGGATGTTGATTTGGAACAGCCTATAAAAGCCTCAGGGACTTCGTGCTCCTCGTCCTCTTCCCCGGTGTCATACCGCATCTCACCTGGGGCATTCCCCGAGCCTAACCCTGGGCTCCCCTACCCAGGTGATCCTCACTCGCTCGTCCACCCCGAGGGTTGGGATCTGAAAGCACCAGCCCTTCCCTGGCTACCTGAATTAGGGATTCTTGGGGTCTAATCGGGAGAACACCCTTGGGTTTCTCACACTGAGCAGTAACAGTTCTCCTTGGAATTGCTTCAGGGTTCATGGCGGCATGGTCCACCGCAACCAATATAAATCGGTTGCCTGAAGATATTGGAGGGTCCAGAGGACCAACAATGTGAATCCACACCCTCTCAAAAGGAACTCCCACAACTTGGAGAGGCACTAATGGTGCCACATTCCAGGCTCTACTCATACCAGATAACTGGCTGGTGTGACAACTCCTACAGTGTTGTTCTATGTCTGCAGCCATCTTGTGCCAATTTGAAGTACTGTGAAATCCTCTCCTTGGTCTGCTTGGAGCTTAAGTGACCAGCCAGGGGGATTTCATGTGCTAACTGTAGGAATGTGGCTCTTATTTCCTGGGGGACCACCAGTCCCCTGAGGTCTCCTGGAATTGACTCCATAGGCTCACTACAGAAGTCCATCTTCCCACTATAGCCTATGCTTCCCAGGGTCTTGCCCTTCACCCTGGGAAGCTGCCTGCTGATGTAGTCCTTCTTGAGAGGGACCCTCTCTTTGTCCCCTACTGAAGGCTGTTCTTCAGGGTCCAACTTCTGCAAGCAAAGTCTTCAGCTCAGGATGGTCTCTTGGATCCAGATATTCCAGACAGGGTTGAATCTCCTCCTCCTCTGACTCATCAGTAGAAGGTTCTTCAGGGGATTCTTCTTGCACCAACTCAGCCTCAGCTGGTGGGAGAGTCACAGGGTTTTCTACAGGAACCCTTTTCCTTGTGGAAATCATGAGCTTGGGGCCCTTCCAGGGTTCCCCTTGGTCTCAGTTGTCAGATCCTTTAAGGTTGCCTCTCTGGCTTTCCTTGTCAACTCCCTTCTCTTCTTAGAGCAGGGCTTTGTTGTGCTGGAGACTTCATCTAAGGCCTTTAAATCATTGTCCAACAGTACCCTTCGTGGTACTTCTGACTGAACACTTACAGGAATGTTTACAGTCATCTCACTACATTTAATGATAGCTGGCAATACTGGGCACATTTGGACTGGGCCTCCTGCTAACTTGGTAAGCCTTTTGAGAGCCTTAGCAACTTCCTCAGGTTGAAAGAAACTTTCATCTAGCACAGTTATACTGGCTCCAGTTTCTCTAATGGCAGGAGTGTCCTGGCCATTCCCAAGTACACTGTCTTAATAATACTGTTTAGTATTATCAGGGATGAAATTATACACCTCAATGTTCTGTTATTCCCACAGTCCCAGAGAAACTCTAGCCTGAACACCAATGGGTTCTTCAGCTTGAGGGTGAGAGCTAGCCCCTGTCATTGGAATATCCACATCATGTGTGAATGCTAAGCTGACCGAGGGGATCCCTTTCACATGGTCAGCAGACCCACACAACACACATTTCCCAAATGTCTTTTGGAATGGGGGGATTCTGATAACCTCCCTCTGGCTTGGTTCCAGAGGTTTCACTAGCCCTATAAGGTTGTGTAGGGGGATATTTAACCTTGTTTTGTTTGGGGCCCTCTTTTGTTGGTTTTTATTTTTGAAATGATCCTCCTCATCCTTTTTGTGCTTTTCCCCTTCTTCTTTCTTGTGAGGAGCCCCAGAATTCTTATGAGTAGCCGTATTGGCCACCCACAAGTCAGCAGCCACTGCTAGCTTCTTAGGGTCCCGTTCTTTAGAGTCGGCAAGATACTGACTCAGCTCTGTGGAACTTTGCATCAAAAATACTTTACAGCATGAAGAGACACATCATGCCTTCCCAAGAGCTCACCTTGTAGCTCATAATACACCCATCTAGGTTTTTCAGGTTTTCACACACCTAAGTGCCCCAAACCACCTCTCTTCTTGTGGTCCCTAAACCTACTTATTTATTGGGAAGGAGTTTTCCCAAACCTGGCTATGAGAGCAGGTTTTACCAACTGGTAATCTTGTCTATCAACATCATTCAACTCCATCACAGCGTCACAGCCATTCTGGAGGATCCTAGAGATTACCCATGGAAAAAACTCACTTTCACATATACTTTGTACTTTGCATGTAAACACAAATGTATTCAGCCAATCAAGAATATCATTTTTCACATCATACAAAGTCACCAAATCTTTGGGGAGACGAGGCTTCCTGTTTTTGGAGTGGCCTGGCAAAGAGGACTCTGAAACAGAAGTAGATACAAGGGACAACCTTTTCATCTCTAGTTCATGCTGGCCCGTGACGACCGAGTTCCTGTCAGCTAAGACACTACAGCTGGACGGGCATTGAGCCGACGTCTAAGAATGCGTGAAGACTTTTTGCAAATACATAATCGCTGTGGGGAGGAACTACGTGGTTGAAGTGTACCACCACCTTCATCCTCTATTGAGGGAGGCGCAAGCCATTGAGAGCCCCCCTCTTTTTGAAGAGACGGCTACCCGCTGCTACTATCTGGACGCCTGGTAAGAGCAAGCAGAAAGTTCTTTGAAATAGAGCTTCAGCTGGGTCGAATTACGAGAATTAGGTCCTGACTGTTAAATTGATCTCTGCCTTTAAAAATTGTGACACAAGAGCAAAAGTTACCCTATATTACAGGGCTTTGTCGTTTTGGAAAACCTCATTATTGTGATAATGTGACCGTTGCTACATCATGGGGGCATTGAAGATGCATACAATACAACACACAATAGTATGTATGCGTCCTGAAAAAGGCCAGTATAATAATTGAAAAGGACACCAGGGGTTGTCTCATTAAGAAGCACGGCCGAAACATGTTGACAATCTCTGAAGACTGAAATTACAAAAAGTTTTGTATCTGGGATTTGACAATCTCCGAAGACTGAAATTATAAGAAGGCTTGGTGTGTTTTGCATTTGTAATTGCTGGAACAGTGTGGCATATAAGAACTGAGATTGAGACAACAGAGAGTGATCACTCCTTGAAATTTGAATGAAGAGAGAGTATAGGTCTTATAGCCTCTGTATTGTCCGATTGTAGGATCTGTGCAGTTTTTTTTCCAGTTTCTTCCAGTCTACCCCATAAAATGGCTTTTGTATGTGATTTATTTCCATTGTTTTATGAAAATTGTCCGTTTTAATTTGTTTCTTTGAAATCTAGATGTGTTTTTAAGCATTGAGTTTTGTACAATTACAGTGTACATGATATTATTTTTTTTTAAATGCATCATTAAATTGAAAACATTTTTGGGGATATGCTGAAATAAACTATTGAAGTTTTTTGAAATAGTACACAGTGGCCCTCATTACGACCCAGGCGGTAAGTTACCGCCTGGGTCGTACCCTTACCACCATGGTGTAAACTATGTTTACACCATGGTGGATGGCAGATTTACCGCCCCATTCCAAGGTGAGTGGGGCGGTAAATCCCCATTTCCCATTTTACCCTTCCCCATTCCCATTTTTGCCCCATAGGGCATAATGGGAATGGGGAAAGGCGCTAATTACGCCACTGTAAATTACGGTGGCGTAATTAGCACCAAGGTCCCTTTGCAGCATGGGTTTTAACGCCTGCAAAAAGCAGGCGTTAAAATCACCATCCCGCAAAGGGACCTTGGAATCAGGCGTTAAGGGTCGGCGCCATTTACGGCGCCGTAAACCCCTTAACGCCTGGGTCCTAATGAGGGCCAGTGTCTCACTTATATTTCATGGCGGAGAAAAGAAGACTTACTATGAGTGGCTGACTAGTTAACATAGCATGGACAGAGCGAGGGGTAATCAGTTTTTCTTTGTGTGTGTGCAAGCTGTATGTTTTCCCGTTCTAAAACCGATCCCCAATAACAAAAAAAGAGGGAAGATACCCAATTTTGTAAATCGCCATCGCCACAGACCCCTCCCTCGAGGGCTGGGGAGCCACACTGGACTATCTCTCGGTCCACGGCACCTGGACTCGACAGGAGCAGGAATACCACATCAATTGTTTAGAGCTGAACGCCATCTGGCTAGTGCTCAGAGCATTCCTACCACTTCTCATGGGCAAGGTGGTCCTCATCCAGACAACTCAACCAGCATGTACTACGTCAACAAGCAGGGAGGCACCAGATCCCCTCCTCTGTGCAGATTGGCAATCATCATGTGGGACTGGGCCCTGGAAAATGACATCTACCTCACGGCAGTCCACCTCCCGGGGGAATCTAACCTGCAGACGAACAGGCTCAGCAGGTTGGGAGCAGACAATTACGAGTAGCAGCTAAACAACCTTGTTATTCAGGAGATCTTCAACAGGCGGGGTCATCCCCAGGTGGATTTCATTGCCACCTGGCACAACAAGAAGTGCCCTCAGTTCGCCTCCTGGCAGGGACAGGGCCCCGGCTGCCTGGGCGATGCATTTCGTCTTCAGTGGGACGACATGATGGCTTACGCCTTCCCACCCACTCCGATGATTCACAGAGTGATTTGCAAGATCAAGGAGTCTCGCCAACTCAACATCATCCTAATAGCTCCATGGTGGCTGGCCAGGCCATGGTTTTCAGAGCTGCTCAGCCTCTTGGAGGTGCCGCTGATTCACCTCCCGATGGGCCCAGCACATCTTCTGGTGCAGAAGGGGGGTAGGGTCATCCTCCCCGCGCCTCAGAAACTAGCCCTCACAGCGTGGTGCCTGAGCAGGTAACGCTGCCGCACCTTAGCCTCTCCCAGGCTAATCTGGAAATCATACAGGGCGCATGGAGCAAGGCTACCAGGCCCAATATAAAAGTAAATGGACCAGATTCTGCCACTGGGCAGACTCCAAGGAAATCGACCCCCTGGCATGTACTTTGGACAACGTGCTCTCCTTCTCGGCGCAATTCGCCCACTTGGGGGTCCAGGTGGACACCTGCCATACATACCTAGCAGCCATCAGGGCTTACAGGAACTCTGTGGCGGGGATCTTCTCGTCCTCCAATCCTATCGTCAAGAAACATTTGATGGGGCTCGCAAGGCTCTACCCGCCATCAAGAGGCCGCACCCCGTGTGGGACCTTAACATAGTCTTGGGCGCCCTGGCGCACAAACCGTTTGAACCAATGGCATCCGCGGACATCAGGCTGGTCACCATCAAGACAGCCTTACTGGTCGGCCTCACCTCAGCTCGTAGAGTCAACAAAATTCAGGCGCTTGTCGCCTCAGAACCATATACCACCTTTCACAGGGACAAAGTAGGCCTGCGAACATACCCAGCATTTCTTCCCAAGGTGCTGTCTGCTTTCCACTTGAACGAGGAAATAATCCTTCCTATGTTTTTGCCGATCCTAATGAGGAAGCACAGAGAGTGCTGCACTGCCTGGATGTCAGGCATGTCCTGAAGTTCTACTTGGACAGGACCAAGGGCTTCCGCAAATCGGATGCCCTGTTGACACCTTCGGAGGCTCAAGACCAGGCTATCAGGCCTCCAAGGCCTCCATATCCCACTGGATGGTCTTGGCCATCAAAGAAGCGTACGAGGGCCAGCACAAGCCGCTGCCAGCCGCCATGCATGCCAACGCAGTCAGGGCCAAGGCAACGGCCATCTCATTACAGTGCCATGTCCCTTGGCAAGTCATAAGCAGGGCAGCCACTTGGGCCACTCCCTCGGCTTTCTGCAAGCATTACTGTTTAGATGCCGGCTCTAGAGCTGACGTGGCTTTCGGGCAGGCGGTTCTCAGGAACCTATTTGCTTAAGGAGGGTCTCCTCTCCACACTGGGGCTTCATTCATTTGTAATCACCCATGCAGTATGGAAGAAAGGGCATGGGACGTAAGAGTAATTATAAGTTACTCATCGTAGTGACTAACGTACTCTTAGTCCATAGTCCCCTTTCCTCCATAGGTCCCACCAACCTCCCCCCTAATAATACTGGTGTCATTAATGTTAATGCTATTGTCGATGCCCCAACGGGGACTGAGGTGAGGCGCTGGAGGGCGGAACCAGGGCAGCGCATGCTCCCTGGCCCGCACCCCTGCGCGCCTCTAAATTTAAAGAGGGATACGTTTTTTTCTGGTGAAAAAGGTTCTGTCTCCCGTCCCTTGGAAGGGACGCCCATGCAGTATGGAGGAATGGGACTATGGACTAAGAGTACTTTAGTCACTACGGTGAGCAACTTATATTTTCGTGGCTATCACTTCCATAAGAAGAGTTAGTAAAATACAAGCATTGTCAGTGCAGGACCTGTTCTTTGTGGTAAACAAGGACAAGCTGCTTTTAAATACTCACGCTAGGTTCTCCCCTAAATTTATCTCCAAATTTCATGTAAACCAGTCAGTTGAGATACCGGCTTTCTTTCAGGAACCCACCAGCTCAGCTGAAGTAAAACTCCACACACTAGATGTAAGGAGAACGGTCTCTACTATGTAGACAAGACCAGACCGCTAAGAAAGACAGATCAACTGTTTGTCTCCATAGCGCCAGACAGAGAAGGTGACCGCATTTAGAAGAATGCCATCTCTAGGTGGATAGTCAGATGCATACAACTGCGCTGTTCCCTATCAAATAAGACACTGCCTTTTACACCCAGGGCTCATTCCACAAGAAGCATAGGAGTGTAAGAGGATTCAATTCAGCACTACAGCCAAGTCAACGCCTAGTCTAGAATACTGAATGAAAACCCTTATTGATATATCTTTATGTCCAGTTCATGCGTTCTGGATGACTACCCCTATATAACACCCCTCTCTTGGAATCCTCCTGACCCCACTGAGCCAAGAAGTAGTTCTGTTTTGCAAGTTAAAAGGTTTAATTGATAGTTTAAACAATATATATATATATCACGCTTTATAATAAATTAATAATTGAATATCACACTTAATCTGAGATGATAAAGATTAACAACGAAGAATCTGGCACTAGCACACTTCTTGATAATCACTAAGGAGTTGACATGAAATGGATAAGATAGCAACAATACTTTTATGGTTTCAAATGGATGCAATGTGGAATGAAATGCAGTAAAGAAAATAACTTGATAGGATTTCAGCAAAGACAATGTAATCACTTTCTTGGACAATTCACCCCCCCTTTTATGCAATGCAAGGAAATGGAAGGAAGCACACAGTTCTCAGAAATGCAATCAAATGTAATTCAGTTCACCCAGCAACTTAGACTACAGACGTTGAAAACACAGGCCCAAATGCTTTTAAATGTGCTGGCAATGTAGAAAAAAATATGCTAAAATGCTTTTAATTCCCTCTAGAGGTTCAGGGTGAGTGGTATATGCTTTGAATAAGTTCAGGATCACTTTAGCAATGCTCTATAATGGTTGTCAGGTTGCAAACGAATTTTTGCAACGGAAGGCAAGCAGCAGCAGATTTTTACACGTGGAGAAACTTGCAAATCGCGGCAAAATTTGCGAATGCGCCGGGCGCGATTACAGCAAAACTATAGGGACTAGCACTATCGTTTTGGGGTCATAGGACAGCCTAGGATCTCAGCTTCTAGATGAAAGTTACTGCAAGTCTCTACGACAAACGGTCGCGGAGATATGAGCCATTTTGTGAAGGTTGTTTTTCGGATTTGAAATTTTAAAGTTCAAAAAGACAAGTGCAGCTTGCAACTAGAAAATGACAAGTGACAGTTAGGAGGCAGTTCTACTTAGATTAAAATAGATTGAATTATATTATTTTAACTAAGAGATTGGTTCTGCACAGTTTTGCTAGGTACTCACACTATATTCTTGAATTAGAATGGGCCTCGCCACGGATCTGGTCAGGTTTTATTCACTCGCCCCGGACGGTCTCTGCGCACAGCGTCTGGGTGAGCTCTACTCTGCTGGTCTGGTCTGGGTCTCTGGTTCTGCTAACAGTGATCTGGGTCAGCTCTGCTCTCTCTCTGGTTCTGGAAATTTGATAGATTTGAAGTCTCTATGTCTGCTCTCTGAAGGTTGAGGGAGGTAAAGTATGGATTTTCCCGGCAGAGCTTCCAGCTGCAAATGGATTTGAAGGTCCCTATCTGTCCTGTCTGTCTGCTTTTATCTGTTTTTTTAAAATGGGTGTGTGTGCAGCATCACTAGGCTCTACCCCTCTCCACTTGTCATTGGCCAAGCTTTCATTTCTCCCCTGATTGGGGGAGCTAAGTTGTGTCAGAGTGATGTCATTTTACAGCCTGCAGAAAGTCCACTCCTCCTGTCAACTTGCACACAAATCTAGATTTGAACCAAATACATATTTGCAGAGGTACATATTGTTTAAAATTACATGCACCCCTCACATATCACAGGAGGTATCCCCTGTTCAAACTCTGCTCTTCCTGGGAGCTTGCATTCAGAAATGGCAATATTTTGCACTTTTTAACTGGTTTGCAATACCGGACATTACCCCAAATTTACACACATGTGCGCAAGGAGTATGGACATTAGTTGATGAAGTGTCAGATTTTTCACATGCACACATTTTGAGTAATATCCTCTTTTCCGCTAAAACTCCCCTGAACATACCACCGGTTCTAAAAACCTCTTAAAATGTGGGCAGAAAAATCACAAGAATTATGGTATCATTTATAAAATGTTCACATGTCCGCTCTATGAGTTATTCATCTTTTTAGAGTTATGTTCTGGCCCCAAAGGGGTGTGGTTTTCCCCCAGCACAAGGTTGAATTTCTGGTTTTTCCAGTTCTGCCAAGCCAGCTTGCTCTCACAGGCAGTGCTCCTCCCCTTTGCTTCAGGAGGAAGCTACTTTTACAACATCTGCAATAAACCATCTGCCTGGGTCAGGACAGGGCTTTGTTCAGAGCTCCTGTATTCTGTGGGGGCTCCCCTTAATTCAATTATCAGAGAGATGGCATATCCTTAGTGTGGCCAGCAAAAGGCAGATAGGCCTGGGAACACAGCTGTGACTCAAATTTCACTCCTGATGGGGGTAGATGTCAGGCAGAATTCAGTTTCTCAAGCCAGGTTTCAGATAAAATGTCACTTGTTGTTCCCCAGTTTTCTGCATTCAAATAAAACTAAACATTTTTACATATGCAGCTAGAATGCTGATTCTAAGTTTAAAACTATGACATTTAAACAATTGCAACCTATGTGACACTCAAAAGTAGGTCACTCAGTCAATTTAAACATTTAGATTTTTTTAGTGTCTTTCAGTCCACATTTACTTAAACTGCTGAAATCCACAGCTCAGCCAGTCTTGTTATACACCTTCAAGTCACTTCAGAATATAACTTTACATTGGATCCACCTCTCAGTAAGTCTTTCTTTGGCATGTTTTGGGTTCATTTATTCAGTTTTCTACAAAAAAGTAAAATCTGGTGTTGTTTTAAAACGCCGGCTTTCTGATAGTGGTGAGTACTGGTACTACACCCCTTTTTGGGATTTAAGAAAATGAATTCCCAACAGTTATGGGTTTGCTTTTGGCAATCAGCATTGCCATTCCCAATGGTTTCAGACTACTGTGTGGGTAGTCCAATGGTGGTTTTAGGCAGTGCCCTTCTGTGCCCATAACATCGGCAAAAATGAGTGGCAGCCTATTCTTCTTGCATTTCCCTGTGCATTTTCTGGGAAGCTCTGGCCATCATGATGTTTTCCATGTCAGTACTGCACAGTTTTGAGGTAGGGCTCGGATGCATGGGTAAATACATCCCACAATCCCCCCTCTTGCGATGGCCGTTCTATTTCACTAATGGGACTCGCAAGACCTGGGATGTTTCCTCATCTTCTTCCAATAGATGGCACAGTTCAGCATCTTTTTCTCCATCCGGTCGGATCGATCGGTTCTCCTCGCCGGTCCTGATGGGAATATTGGGCGGTACACTGGGCCCCCTTGCGTCATCCTCCCAGTCTCCGGATCGTCCTCCTTGTCCCGTCTCCAGGTTTTCTTTCTCCTAGGACGACAAAGGAAGAGCGGCAATACCTATTCATAGACATTTTTCCACCACTGTTGAGATAGTGGGGCAGCATATGCATTTCATCATAACAAAACATTACATTCTTATTTTGAAAAAAAAACAGTATAACTAAGAGACAGTTTCATGCAAATCACAATATTTTAGAGACTAGATGTGGTATGTTTTATGGTTGGAACTGAATTAGTCTGAGACAGTACCCGCTAGGATTCCAGAGGATTCCTCCAGTTGTTGCAGAGTGTGCCTGGGATGGCAACATTTCAACTGGTTTATGTGGACCCACTTGTCTTCCCCCTCTGCCAAACCGCCTTTGGGGATGCGGACCTTATAGGCCACAGGGGAGATTTTGTCGATGATCTCAAAGGGTCCCTTCCACGTAGGCAAAAATTTCCGCTGTTTTGCCTGGTTTCTTTGGAAGTTGTACAGATAGACCCGGTCCCCCACCTGATATTCCTTCCTGGAAGTCTTCAGGTCATAGTGGGTCTTCATGCTATCAGCCGATCTTTCTAGATTCCGCTGAGCGTAAGCGAAAGCATGTTGGAGGTGTTTCCTTAAATTCTCCACATACTCATGAGTAGTGGAGGCATTTATCAGTGTCTGCTCTTGGGTCCTGTAGAGCAAATGCTGAGGAAGCACCATCTTGCGCCCAGTCATCAACTCAAATGGTGACATTTTGGTTGCAGATGAAGGGGTAGATCTGATGGCCATTAGGACCAGAGGTAATCGGATATCCCAACTTGGCCCAGAATCTGCCACAAACTTCTTTAATATGCTCACAATGGTTCGGTTATATCTCTCTACTGCCCCAGAAGAAGCTGGCCGGTAAGCAATATGCAACTTCCTTTTGACTCCCAGTATCTCCCACATCTTTGTCATTACTTCACTGGTGAAGTGGCTACCCCTGTCTGACTCAATCCGTTGAGGTAGACCAAAACGGGAAAAGATGTGGTTAATCATCAGGGCAGCTGCCGTTTCTGCCTTGCAGTTTGGGGCTGGGAGACATTCCACCCACTTGGTAAACAAGCATGTCACAGTCAACATGTACTTATTCCCCCTAGCAGAGCGAATCACAGGGCCTACAAAGTCGATTTGTAAATCTGACCATGGCAGTGTCATCCCCCTCTTTTGGAGAGGCGCACGGTGCGTGAGGGATGATGGCTGAAATTGTGCACACACAAGACACCCCTTCAAGTATTGGTCGAGGTCCTGCCCCATGTGTGGCCAGTATGCAACCTCTCTTAAGATTTCCAATGTTGTGTGAAACCCCCTATGACCGGCAGTAGCCGCATCATGGGCGTGACTTAACATTAGGCTTCGGAATGAGGTAGGAACCACCCACTGGTCATGGCCAGCTTTGGATTTCCTTACCAACAAACCGTCTTGGATCCGGAACATTTTTGGACATTTCATCAACACTCTTAGGTCCTCTTTCCCAATGTAATCGGTATCCGTCAGGGGAAAGTTCTCAGGGTCCTCAAGGTGTTGGTAAAATTTACCAATTATTGGATCCCCCTTCTGAGCGGTAATCAAATCACCATCAGGGGCCTCCTTACTCCATTGTGCAATTGAAAGGTCGTTGTGAGCATTTGTCTGGGACCTAGTGATAGCAGTGACCTGGATTTCCCCCAACAGGGACTCAATCTCAATTAGATCCCCTTGGATGGCCCCGGTTTTGGCCAGCTGATCAGCTAAGTCATTTCCAGTTTTGTCTGGTCCCTCTACTTTGGAATGACCCTTGATCTTTTTCCAATAGATGGTCATCTCATTCGAGGTGACCAGATCATCAATGTTTTGGATCAACTTCCCATGTTTCAAGGGTTTGTTGTTAGCACATAACATGCCTCTGGTTTTCCAATTAACCAGGTGCTCCACGAACCCGGTCCGTACATAATCCGAATCTGTGATTATGACCAGTTCGTGGAGTTGATGCTGGACAGCAGTGAGGATGGCCTGATGCACAGCCATCAATTCTGCCACCTGACTACTTCGGGGACCAATTTTGTATCCAGCGGAGGGTTCTGGGGACTCATTCACCCATGCATTCCCTACGCCGGCCACCAGTTCTTTCTCCCCGTTGTTGTCAACATGGTAAGAGCATCCATCCACATATACAGTGGGCATTCCCTCACACTTGTCTTCTTCAAAGACTTTGTGGGGGGAATTAAGGTATGCCTCCATGTTGTCCTTTATTTTTAGACTTTCGTCCTCGAGACAGTTTTCTCTGGCACAATCATGCAAGTCAGCCAGACCTTGCGCGAGGGGACTCTTCTTGTTTTGGCCATATCAGACCTCCACAGGAAAGCCTTGCATTGACAGAATCCAGGAAGTAATTCGGGAATTACTCACATTTCCGGCCCGGATTCTATCACTTTGGAGATATTGCAGAGGCTGGTGTGGAGTCTCCACTATGATGTGTTCCCCCTGGATAAACGGGCGGTAATTCTTCAATGCCCACACCGTTGCCAGGAGTGCCTTCTCACAATCGTTGAATTTTTCCTCCACAGAGGATAAAGTTTTGCTCGCATAGGAGATTACTTTATTGACCTTGTCATGCTTTTGGTATAATACTGCCGTCAAGCACGTATTAGAGAACCCCGTCTCCAGGAAGAACTCCTTGTTTCTGACAGGGTAAGCTAGGCAAGGCGCTTGCGAGAGGCTTCTCTTGAGTTGTCTTACTGCCTCGGCTTGTTCTGGACCCCATTCCCACTTGACCCCCCCCTTCAGGAGATGAATCAGGGGTCTGGTGATCTCTGCGTAGCCCTCAATGAACTTTCTGCTGTAATTAGTCAGTCCACGGAGGCTCCTTAGTTCCCGCAGAGTTGTGGGGTCTTTCAGTTTCTGAAGTGCTTCCACTTTCTTTTCCTGGGGACAGAGACCCTGAGGAGTAATCTCTGCCCCAAGAAATTAACACGGGTTCTACACCACTGTGCTTTCTGAAAGGAAAGTTTTGCTCCGGCGGCCCTCAACTGGGTCAGAACATAACGGATCTCCGCTATGTGTTCCTCCACAGATGAACTTTTGATGAGGACATCATCTACATAAGCCAGGTTACCCCTCGCACCCAGGTCGGGCATGGCCTTATGTAGGAAAATGTTGAATTCATTGCCGGAGTTAAGGTATCCGAAGGGAGTCCGGGTCCATGTGTACTGCTGGCCCCCAAAGGTAAAAGCCAGCTTGTATTGGTCCTCCCTACTGACAGGCACAGTCCAGTATCCATTGGTCAGGTCTATTGCAGTGAATTCCTGTGACCCCTGAATCTGGGCCAGCCCTTGGTCAATGTAGGGCAGAGGCCATCAGGACGTATGGACCCGTTTGTTGAGCTCCCTAAGGTCAGCGCAGAGTCTCCACTGGCCGTTTGGCTTCAATATTCCCAGCACCGGATTATTGAAGGTGCTGTGGACTGGACGGATTATTCCCCTGGACTCAAGGTTCCTAATTATTTCAGTAAGGGACTCCATTGATGCGAGAGGCAAGCGATATTGCTTCACAAACACAGGAGTCATGCCAGGGTCCGTGGGGATTGTTGTTGTGTGGATGTCGGAGCGACCACAGTCATATGAGTCTACCGCAAAGAGATCTTGGAAATCCAAGAAAACTTGTTTCAACTTTTGCTTTTGTTCCAGAGTCACACAGGCGTCAGCTAGGTTGACTCTCTCTTCCACCATCTGCCTGAAGCCTGGAAAGACTTCTGGTTTGGCTATTTCAGCGGCCTCCTCCAGCTGGGTGGAGAAGTCCCTGGTCAGAGTGCTGATTTGGACTGGAGGCTTCAGGTGGGAAAGGCAGCCCTCATGGACTTGGAAAATCACCTCATCCCTCCTGAAGTCACAAGTCACATCTTCCTTACCATAAGGGCAAGAAGTGTACACCAGGAAGTTCCCCCCCCATGCCGGGTAAAAATCCTGTCTGGTGTTGTATTGTCATCACTGTCACTGTCAACGCAGTCCTTGGGGATTGGCCCTAACAGTTCATTACCTAAATCTATGGAAAAATGTCGGTCATCAACCGCCATTCCAATAATGGTGCCTGCGGCTAGAGTAATACTCTGTAAGTCGCTGTTATCCACCTCTATTGGAATGGTGTCCTGTTCTATGTTGACTAATGGAGTTGGGTTTACCCCCAACCCTTGCTGTTGGAGAGAAGCATTTAGATGTATGTAAGCATCAGGGTTTTTCAACTCTTGTCCCCTTTTAACTTTCACTTCCAGGGAGAATTGTCGGGTCCTTTCTGGGATGGTGACTTCCTCTTTAACCTGAATTTCAACTGCATAAGGTAGCAATTGAGCTGACCTAAATGCTTTTTCTGGATCATCAAAGCCCATGGGATTATCCGCTAATCGGGACCAAGCTTTGAAGTTTATTAGGTCCAAACTAATGGCAAAGCGATTGAGAATGTCACTGCCTAAGTAAAAGGCGGCAGGGACGTCTCGCACGACCCAACAATTGTGGACTATGCTCTTGTTGCCAATGGAGATTTTGAGCATACACCTGCTTGGCAGGAGATGTTTGGAATTAGGTGCTTCCAGGTCCATTTCCCATTTGTCTATCAGTTTGAATGTGGGAATGGCTGGATCTTTTGGGAGTTGGCGGAACATGGCTTCGCTGATGAAGCTCTTACCATTGTTCACACACACTCGAGCGAGAACAGAGTCCTTCCCATCATTTAACTGAACAGGGATGAACAACTGCTCTCCAATTTGCTGAATATCAGCCAGGCTCTGAGCTGATTTCACATCTTTCTGGACTATAGGAGTGGGAGTTTCTGATTGTGGATTGGTATAGAATCTTTCCTTCCAGCGTGGAGTACCACTTTAGACTGGAAGGAAGGTTGATTTTCAGAAATAGAGAGGACCCTCCATCACCAGTCTGTTGTCCTACTGCTATTACTGCTATTACTGTCACGTCTGGAATCTGGTTATTCTGGAAGTGAAATTCTACTTGGTCAGATTTTTGTTCAACCATGTGGCATGTGCCGTTTAAACTAACATGGTTGACACTCTGTTTTAATTTTATGGGTCGGCTAGTCTGGGTCCAGAGGACCTTGTTTACGCAATCTATTAGGGGTGACAACCTTCTCAGGAGGTCATTCCCTAGTAAACAAGGGGTGCCATCTGGAGTCACAACTATGACCGGGTGTTTCAACTTGTGTCGCCCAATTTTAATGTCCAAATCTGCCGTCCCCTCGACGGGAATTTCCTTCCCGTTAAAGTTCTGGAGTTGTCCAGGAAGTGAGGTGAGAGGAATTTGGTAATTCCCTCCCCTTCCTGCATTCAGTTCATCAAAGGCCCTTCTGGACAGAAGGGTAGCTTGAGATCCTGTGTCCACCAGCGCTAAAATTGTACCCTGCCCCTGTACTTGTACCGGGGCATAATATCTTCCCTCCTTCTCCTCAAGGGGGCACAGATAATGCACGTTTTTGGACAACTGGTGGGCTAACTTTCTGGTTTTGGACATCGCTAGCGAAGAGATTTGGGCAGAATTCTGTGGAGAGCCTTGGGAATCTGAAAGAAAAAGTTGGCAACTGGAGATCAGAGCCATTGTGGGTTCCCCTTGCTCCGGTTCCGGGCCGCCCCCCCCTTTTTGGAGGCAGTCACCAGGATGGGTTTGAACCAGGGGATTTTCTTGCTGTTGGTTCTGGGATGAGATGGTGGGCGGCGGTAGCTCAGTCTCCACATCTCCCCAGTCCGGATTTGCATCCCTAGGGACCCATTTTTCTTTGGGAGGAGTTCCCCCCCTCTCTGAAGGAGAAGATCCTTTTCCCAGGATCCTCTGAGGATCCCTCTCCCTCAAATTGGAAGATCTGTACCTCCTCCTCAAACTGAGTCTGTTTGGGTCTTTTGTTTCTCCTACCCCCCCTCTGCTCCTTAGGAGGCAGACTTTCAGGGGCAAGAGATTTTGTTTCCGGTTCCTGGGTTTCCAGGGGCTGTTTACAAATGAGGAAGGAAGCTTCCTCCAAGGCTTTACACCCCCCTTCCCCTTGTGCCTCCTCCCTGGGAACCGGTGAGTTATCGGGGTGCTGCCCCCGTCATTGTTCTGGAGCACCAGGTCCAGAGTTGGGTGCGTTCTGCGCCGGCATGCCGATCTGAGGGTTCTGCTGAGCCCTCAGTATGTGACCCAGATCCCGCGCCATGTTTTGAACCTGGCGCTCTAACTGGGAAACCCGCTCAGGCTGATACGGGGCCCTGTTTTCTCCCCTGGGCTGATCCCGGGAAGGGTAGCTATCCCTTCTTTGGTAGTACCCCTGGTTGGGAAGATTTGGGTACCCCTCCACCCTTGGCCTCCCCTCTCCCGGATTAGGATGTCTGGGCTCAGGGAATTGGGGAAAGAAGGGTGGAGGATTTTGGGGCTGGAAATTGGGTGGATACCTGGGGAAAAAGTTCTGCCCAGGATTCGGAGAATTTCTGCCCTCCGGTGGGAAGTTAGGAGGAAAGTTCCCTGGGTTAGGTTCTTGGCTGGATCTCCCCCCTTGGGCTGGAGGAGTCCACACATAACCCAGGATGGGTCTGTTTCCCTTGTAACGGGGGCTTACATAATCCGGAGAGCGAGGGACCCCATTTGTGGGGCTGCCTCCCTGGCTCCCTGTCTGTGACTGGCCCGAGGACCTTCTGGGCCTAGCATTATTAGGTGCAGGTAGGTTTTTAGGCCCCCCCATCTCCAACTCTAAAACGGGGGTGACCTTTACCTCTGCCACCTTGGCAGCAGCAGGGGTGCTGTTGGCTTTGGGGTTTTTCTGGGCATTATTTTTGCTATCTACCGGTTTCTGCACCTCATAGATCCGGGTAGCCTGTTCAATGACCCAGTCTAAAGATCTTTTCTCGTGAAAATCCCTCACGAGCTGGGTCATTATGTATTTGGGCAAGGCATGAAAAAATGTATTAATTAATTCTCTACTGTCTGTGCGCACCCTTCTGGTGGTCTGCGCAAAAGCACGTTTCAGTTCTTGCACAAATTCTTGTGGGGCCTGATCCTCCCCACATTGCAAATTGTAGGCTGCCTTGCGAGCCTCTTGAGGATTTCTGTGAACAGAAAAATGTTTCAAGATGGCCGCCTTATAGGTGGACCATCTTAAATGATTTTGGTCCTCCAGCCCCGCAAAGAAACTGGAGTATTCCGGGGAGAAGGTCCACTTTACATATTGAATACAGCTTTGGCTGTCCTTCAAATGGAAAGTCTCCATCATTTGCTCAAACAACTCTAAGTGCTCCCAAACAGAATACTTAGCGTTCTTATGGTAAGGCGTGATGACGCTCCTGATCGCCTTAATCTGCTTTAAGGGGTCCTTAAGCAAGGCCCTTTTTGCCTTATTGGCCTTTTTGGTTCGGGTAACCCTTGTCCATTCATCCTCTGACTCAGAGGCACTGCTCCCAGAGGTTCCTGTCTGCTCTTCCAGGTTTTCCCGGATTCTGCGAGCCTGGGAATGGCTGGCAGAATGTGGGGACCTGGTCTCCTGTGTCCTGCGCAGTTCAGAGGAGTCTTCAGATTCCTCCTTGCTGCCAGGATTTGATGGGTACCCCCTCCACTGACCTAACTGGGCAGAGGTTTTCAGGATGCCCTTAATGGGCCTACTCTCCTGGGGTTCCCGATTAAATTGCACTGTGCTTGGGTGCCCATACCCGGATGCCCGCCCCTCCATTCCTGGGTGGTACTGGCCTATGAGCCCCATGCTTCTGGCTGGATAGTAATCTGCCATCCCTGTGGCCCTGTGCTCATGTGCGCCAGGGGACATGGGGGTGGCAGAGTCCAGGGACTGAGAGGTATGAGGGCCTCTAGTACTAGGGCTCCTGAGGTTATGCTCCGGAGTTTCCATTTCCCAGCGAACCTCATCTCTATCCGCCCCTGCTCCCTGTTGCAATGCAAGAGCCTGCATTTGTGCCTTCAGTTCCTCAGTTAAGGCCTTACTAGACTCTATCAGTCTCTCCTGCATCGCTTCCTGTTGTTGGAGCCTATCATTGTGTTGACAGAGGGCCTCATTTTCCCTCTGTGCTTCCTGGTTGGTCCTGGAGAACTGGGCCAGTCTTTGCTGCAGGAGGGTTACCTCCTGGGCTGTGTCCCTATTGGCCTGCTCCTTTCTTGCTAGAGCATCCTCCACCCTCCTGGTGTGCTCTAACAAGTTCTGGTGTTCTTTTTGGAGGTCACCCAGTCCCTGGTGGGCCAGGTGATTTTCTTCCATTTTCCTTTTTAAATGGCAGACTTCCTGGCCTAAGGCGTCTCTTTCCTGACTAAGAGCCTGCATTTGTGCCGCCAGGTCGTCCCTCTGCCTTTGAAAGGCACCAGCTTTCTGGCGTTCTTCATCAAACTCTGCCTGGGTATCCAGGTCTTTCAAAATCAGCTTGTTGCTCTCTACCTTCACTCTATCTAGATGACTTTGCAGGGTGGCTACCTGCTCCGTGCATGCCCTGTTAAAGTCTAATTGTTGCTACAGCTTTTTCTGGCTCTGCAGTAAGGAGTCCAAACTGTCTCGGAGCTCCTTCTGCAGGGCCAGAAATCTAGTATCCTGGTCAGCCTTTTCCTGTTGCAGTATATCCATGTCCTCTTTTATTTTAATGATATACTGCCCACTGTCATTTTCTGACTCCTGGCTCCTGAGCAGCCTCTGCTCAGAAGAGTCCAGCTCAGATTGTGCCTTCTGTAATGCCAGCAGTTGCCTACCTGCCAGATCTTGGCCTTCAGCACATTTGTCCTGCATGGCTCCCATATGTAAATATAAATATGCCGCTACCCTGGCAATCTTGTTGTGCTCATCCTTGGCCTTAGAGGACATATATAGTTCACTCAGGGCCACATGTAAGGGACCCTGATCTCTATATATATCTGACCCTGTTTCAGTGACCTGTTGTGTGATTGCCTGCAACCACGCCTCCTGGCCCTGTTCGGTCCATTCACCTCTCACAAATAGCTTATGTAAGAGGTGCTCTCTGGCTATTTTCATGTCTACTAAGGTCGTCATTCTAGAGATTGGTCTCTGTCCTGACTTACAGAAGTTTGTATTTTATTTTTGCAAAACAGACCTTTTCCTTAGAGCGTTGCTTTGAGGAGTGCTTTACAGCGTAACACAGCGTGGTGATCCGACCGGATATGTGTATCTGGTCAGCTGGCACACTGTATTAATCTGCACAAGTGATAGATCTAACCCAAACGTCCGGCACGAGCCCCCAATTTGTAAGAGGATTCAATTCAGCACTACAGCCAAGTCAACGCCTAGTCTAGAATACTGAATGAAAACCCTTATTGATATATCTTTATGTCCAGTTCATGCGTTCTGGATGACTACCCCTATATAACACCCCTCTCTTGGAATCCTCCTGACCCCACTGAGCCAAGAAGTAGTTCTGTTTTGCAAGTTAAAAGGTTTAATTGATAGTTTAAACAATATATATATATATCACGCTTTATAATAAATTAATAATTGAATATCACACTTAATCTGAGATGATAAAGATTAACAACGGAGAATCTGGCACTAGCACACTTCTTGATAATCACTAAGGAGTTGACATGAAATGGATAAGATAGCAACAATACTTTTATGGTTTCAAATGGATGCAATGTGGAATGAAATGCAGTAAAGAAAATAACTTGATAGGATTTCAGCAAAGACAATGTAATCACTTTCTTGGACAATTCACCCCCCCTTTTATGCAATGCAAGGAAATGGAAGGAAGCACACAGTTCTCAGAAATGCAATCAAATGTAATTCAGTTCACCCAGCAACTTAGACTACAGACGTTGAAAACACAGGCCCAAATGCTTTTAAATGTGCTGGCAATGTAGAAAAAAATATGCTAAAATGCTTTTAATTCCCTCTAGAGGTTCAGGGTGAGTGGTATATGCTTTGAATAAGTTCAGGATCACTTTAGCAATGCTCTATAATGGTTGTCAGGTTGCAAACGAATTTTTGCAACGGAAGGCAAGCAGCAGCAGATTTTTACACGTGGAGAAACTTGCAAATCGCGGCAAAATTTGCGAATGCGCCGGGCGCGATTACAGCAAAACTATAGGGACTAGCACTATCGTTTTGGGGTCATAGGACAGCCTAGGATCTCAGCTTCTAGATGAAAGTTACTGCAAGTCTCTACGACAAACGGTCGCGGAGATATGAGCCATTTTGTGAAGGTTGTTTTTCGGATTTGAAATTTTAAAGTTCAAAAAGACAAGTGCAGCTTGCAACTAGAAAATGACAAGTGACAGTTAGGAGGCAGTTCTACTTAGATTAAAATAGATTGAATTATATTATTTTAACTAAGAGATTGGTTCTGCACAGTTTTGCTAGGTACTCACACTATATTCTTGAATTAGAATGGGCCTCGCCACGGATCTGGTCAGGTTTTATTCACTCGCCCCGGACGGTCTCTGCGCACAGCGTCTGGGTGAGCTCTACTCTGCTGGTCTGGTCTGGGTCTCTGGTTCTGCTAACAGTGATCTGGGTCAGCTCTGCTCTCTCTCTGGTTCTGGAAATTTGATAGATTTGAAGTCTCTATGTCTGCTCTCTGAAGGTTGAGGGAGGTAAAGTATGGATTTTCCCGGCAGAGCTTCCAGCTGCAAATGGATTTGAAGGTCCCTATCTGTCCTGTCTGTCTGCTTTTATCTGTTTTTTTAAAATGGGTGTGTGTGCAGCATCACTAGGCTCTACCCCTCTCCACTTGTCATTGGCCAAGCTTTCATTTCTCCCCTGATTGGGGGAGCTAAGTTGTGTCAGAGTGATGTCATTTTACAGCCTGCAGAAAGTCCACTCCTCCTGTCAACTTGCACACAAATCTAGATTTGAACCAAATACATATTTGCAGAGGTACATATTGTTTAAAATTACATGCACCCCTCACATATCACAGGAGGTATCCCCTGTTCAAACTCTGCTCTTCCTGGGAGCTTGCATTCAGAAATGGCAATATTTTGCACTTTTTAACTGGTTTGCAATACCGGACATTACCCCAAATTTACACACATGTGCGCAAGGAGTATGGACATTAGTTGATGAAGTGTCAGATTTTTCACATGCACACATTTTGAGTAATATCCTCTTTTCCGCTAAAACTCCCCTGAACATACCACCGGTTCTAAAAACCTCTTAAAATGTGGGCAGAAAAATCACAAGAATTATGGTATCATTTATAAAATGTTCACATGTCCGCTCTATGAGTTATTCATCTTTTTAGAGTTATGTTCTGGCCCCAAAGGGGTGTGGTTTTCCCCCAGCACAAGGTTGAATTTCTGGTTTTTCCAGTTCTGCCAAGCCAGCTTGCTCTCACAGGCAGTGCTCCTCCCCTTTGCTTCAGGAGGAAGCTACTTTTACAACATCTGCAATAAACCATCTGCCTGGGTCAGGACAGGGCTTTGTTCAGAGCTCCTGTATTCTGTGGGGGCTCCCCTTAATTCAATTATCAGAGAGATGGCATATCCTTAGTGTGGCCAGCAAAAGGCAGATAGGCCTGGGAACACAGCTGTGACTCAAATTTCACTCCTGATGGGGGTAGATGTCAGGCAGAATTCAGTTTCTCAAGCCAGGTTTCAGATAAAATGTCACTTGTTGTTCCCCAGTTTTCTGCATTCAAATAAAACTAAACATTTTTACATATGCAGCTAGAATGCTGATTCTAAGTTTAAAACTATGACATTTAAACAATTGCAACCTATGTGACACTCAAAAGTAGGTCACTCAGTCAATTTAAACATTTAGATTTTTTTAGTGTCTTTCAGTCCACATTTACTTAAACTGCTGAAATCCACAGCTCAGCCAGTCTTGTTATACACCTTCAAGTCACTTCAGAATATAACTTTACATTGGATCCACCTCTCAGTAAGTCTTTCTTTGGCATGTTTTGGGTTCATTTATTCAGTTTTCTACAAAAAAGTAAAATCTGGTGTTGTTTTAAAACGCCGGCTTTCTGATAGTGGTGAGTACTGGTACTACACCCCTTTTTGGGATTTAAGAAAATGAATTCCCAACAGTTATGGGTTTGCTTTTGGCAATCAGCATTGCCATTCCCAATGGTTTCAGACTACTGTGTGGGTAGTCCAATGGTGGTTTTAGGCAGTGCTCTTCTGTGCCCATAACATCGGCAAAAATGAGTGGCAGCCTATTCTTCTTGCATTTCCCTGTGCATTTTCTGGGAAGCTCTGGCCATCATGATGTTTTCCATGTCAGTACTGCACAGTTTTGAGGTAGGGCTCGGATGCATGGGTAAATACATCCCACAGGAGCCACCCTGGCTTTCTTTGCAAATGTCCCTCTAGACAGCATTTGCAAAGCAGCTACATGGAGCTCAATACATACGTTCACTCAGCACTACTGCAATGACACTCATTCCAAGACAGATACACAAGTGGGACAAGCGATTCTAAGACATCTGTTTGCTCATGAACCTTCTCACATCCCACCTCCTCCTTCTTCTTACACTGCTCGCTAATCAATTGCACAGCATGTGATTTAAGCAGATTCCACAAGCCTCTGAAGGGATACATTACTCACCGTAATCGTATTTCTGATGCTTGTATCTGCTTAGATTCACATGCGGAGAGAAGGCGCATGGATGCTTATGAGCTTGTCTAATACGTATCTGCTTGGCTACAACTGTACTCACGATACACCTCATGCTACCCCATGTCAGAAAAAGAACAATCTGAGGGACCTCGACACGTGAGGGATCATGGGTACAGTGGGCGTCACACTAGGGATAGTATTACTGGCACGCCCTGTCGATGTCTCTTTTAGAGTTTCGAAAACAACAACTGTAATACTCTGCAGCTACCATTAGATGTCGGCCTATGCACAGCATGTGAATCTAAGCAGATACAAACATCAGAAATACGATTACGGTGAGAAATGTATCATTACACGGCCACAGTAGTGGCCGTGTAGTTATGGTAAAGTTGCTGTTTCCATAGGAAGAGCACTTTTTGGGCGGCTTATAACTTTGCTCCCCCTGGACGAATCATCACCAAACTTTGCAAAAAAGGTATATAGGCCACTCTGACTTTTTTTTTTTGCAAAGTTTGGAGATGTTTGGTCCAGGGGGGAAACGTTAGAGGGGGGGTCCCAAAACATCTTTTTTTCCCATAGACTGAATGGGGGGAAAACTTTGCGCACGGCTACAGGTCAAACGGCTGGACGGATTTTCACAAAATCAGCGGCAGGTACAGGGGCTTGGTCCAGAAAGCGTGCTTTTGTAAATTTGGTGACCTTCCGTGCAGTACTTTTCTTTAAAATTATCAAAAAGTAGATCTAAAAAAAAGTGATATCTATGTCCGCTTCATGGTCACACTTCCCTGTTCGGTCCACGGACAAGATACCGATTGGCTATGGGGCTGCCGTCATGACCGCGGACACGCGACATCTCTGCCCATTGGCTGCTGCGAGACGTGTTCTGCGTCAGATTGTTTGGATGCGCCCGACATCTTGGATTCACCGAAAGCGAAGCAACAACCAGTGTATACATGCTCTATTTATAAAACTCTTTTGCTGTGTCACAGACCGTTGGGAAAGGTTCAGACAGTAAGACAAGGGTGAGCAATGCATTTGTTCTGGGGGTCGGTCTTCATGATGTACTTTCCATGGACAGCTTGTACGCACAGAACATGAGGGGTGTAATAACGATAGCACTTCAGTCCATGCCGTGGACAGGAAACTTCTAACTGTTGAAAGCACACGCGTAGTGGTAGCCAACATTGAAATTGACAACATGCCGTGATTGCATTACTTTTCCCGATGGCTATTATTATATTCAGTAGTACACCGCCGTGGGTGTCACATGCTACAGTGGTTGTGGCCAGGCCTAGAGTCTTGGATGCATGGCCGTCGGCCGAAGGCCTTACTTCAAAGACTCTAGGCCCTGGCCACAACCACTGCAGCATGTCACACCCATGGATACACCCGTAGTATTGCGTTTCGATTGGAAAGTTGTGGGGAGTGCGTGCAGTCTTGGGTGCATGGCCAAAGGCCAAAGGCCATGCACCCAAGAACAAAGTTATAAGTACTAGACGTGGAAGCCACTACACACCCATCCCATGTAAGATCTATGGACATACAGCTAGGAGTGAAGTCTCCGGCCAGAAGCACTGACGTATACCACACCTATAGAAAACCCCCCACTACCACAGATGACTGAGGTGGTTGTGGGGAGACTCTGCAGTCTTGGGTGCATGGCCGAATGCCATGCACCCAATAACACACTTATACCTTCTTCATGATGTATTTTCTATGGCCTCCTTGTACGCACAGAAAATGAGGGGTCCAATAAGGGCAGTATTTCAATCCGTGCAGTGCACGGGGAACTTGCAACAGTTGTAAGGACACGTGTGTTGTTAGGGAACATTGAAATTGACACCATGCTGTAATTGCAATACTTTTTCCTATGGTTATTGTATTCATCAGTACGCCTCCATGGGTGGCACATGCTACGGTGGTTGTGGCCAGGGCCTAGAGTCTTGGATGCATGGCCGTCGGCCGAAGGCCAAAGGCCTTACTTCCAAAACTCTAGGCCCTGGCCACCAACACTTCACCATGTCACACCCATGGATACCCCCTTACTAATGCGTATTGATTGTTTGGTTGTGGGGAGTGTGTGTACTCTTGGGTGCAAGGCTGAAGGCCATGCCCCCAACAACAAAGCTATAACCTCTTCACTTACAAGCCCACATGGGTTTCATGTAGTGCAGTGGTTGTGGACAAGATGTGTCCTTTTGGGTGCATGGTTGCATGCTGTATGCCATACACCCAAGCATGCACCCAACAGGAAACGTGTAAGGATTGGAGTTATAAGAGACTTCACAACCATATATTGAAATGTATGACCCTACGCACAAACAGTGCAGCATTTCAGAGCTACAGAGACACCCCTAGTATTGAACATCAGTCAGGTGGCTGTGGGGAGAGTCTGCAGTCATGAGTGCATGGCCACAGGCCATGCACCCAACAGCACAGTTATATGTAGTGTACTTACAAGGCACAATGGGTACGATATGGTGTGGTAGTGCATCACTCTGGCGGCTGTGGGGTGGGGCTGCAATCATGGGTACATGGCCGAAGGCCATGCCCCCAAAAGTACATTTGTTCGTAGTGTACTTATATGCCACAATGGATGTCATATGGTGTGGTAGTAGTGGCCAGGATGCAGAGTATTTGAACAAAGTAATAAGCACTGCAGTTGTAAGTAACTATGCATTTTAAATACTGTATACCCATACATTCATAATGCTATGGCCTCAAACTCACCTCTGTAGCCTGTGGCTACAAACTAGTGTACCATATTACAGATATTGGTACACTTGTACTATACAACATCATTAAGATGATTGTGGGGAGGACGTAGCATTTTGGGAGCATGGCCAAAGGCCATGCTCCCAAAACCAAGTTTGTACATAGTAAAATGACAAGGACCAATGGTTCCGATATGCTGTGGTGTTTCTGGCCAGGACCCAGACTCTTGACTGTATGCCCAAAGGCCATGCACTAAAGACTGAAGTCATGAGCAATGGAGTTACAAGTGAATATGGGTGTGGTGTAATGCGCTAGTTGTGTGGACGCCCTAGTGCCTTGCCTGCATGTCCGAAAAGTAAATTTATAAGTAGCTAATTTACAAGGACCATGGTTTTGCTATGCAGCGATGGTTATGGCTAGGAACTATACTCCTTGTACCTTGGTCGTAAGGCGTAGGTGGTAGGTTACACACCGAAGATGCAAGGGTCAGCCTACAGGCACTACAGCATATTAGTACCATAGATTAGATGTGTAGATTTTCATGTGTAGAAAATGACTGCCAATATACTTACTCCTTACTTTGTTCAGAATCCACATACAATTTTTTATTGCTTATCGTACTTGGCGGAAGTATCCCCCTTTCCATTTCTATGATAAAAGAAACAGGTATGTTAGTCTTTGCATTGTTTGAAAATTTACTACATTGCTTAACAGACAGTTTACCTTTTTTTTACCCTCATATTTGGTTTACAAACCAGTGTACTGTGCATTGCGCTCAGTTTCTTTGTTTGCTTTTCTAATCCTTGGGTCTAGGGAAAATAAATCTTTGTCGGATTAAAAAAAACCTTCATTTACTATGGTACTAACTACTTCCAACCAAGTCCAAACCTATCGCTCATACAAACATCTCGGTAAAAACGGATGTACACTCCTACAAAGGAGCTCTCCTCAATACTAGATCATTGGTCGCACATGCCCTTGATATAGCAGACCTAATTATTAAAGATAAATTAGATTTTATTGCTCTAACTGAAACTTGGCTCCACAATGCAGCAGGCCCGTCTCTAATGTTGGCCATCCCAGATGGCTATACCATATCCAGGCAGGACCGGGTGGGCAACCGGGGCGGTGGCATCGCCATCATATCCAAAGAAAGTTTAGCTCTCAGACTAGCCCCGACCCAAACTCTGCAATCGTGCGAATCCCTCACTGCCAAACTCCCTATAAACAACACCCAATCCCTCACTATCCATGCCTCTACCATAGCCAATACGATCTCATCACTCGGACTCTCACAAAAAGTTAACCTACCCACCCACCTGAAGGGAAGAACCCTAGACTGGGTTGCTGATGCTAACTGCTCAGCGGTCATCTCCTCCACCACACCACTACCTTGGACTGACCACTCGCTGGTCTCATTTAACCTACTGACCTCTAGACCACCTACCACAACAGTGTCACTGGCACCACCCTGCCTCACAAGAAACAAGAAAAATATTTCAGTAGAAAAAATCATCCCAGCCATCCTTCCAACCCTAAACGCATTGCCAGACAATCTAGATCCCAACACACTAGTTCACGAATATAATAAAATCATGTTAACTACCATGGACAAAATTGCCCCACTCAAACTTCGCACCGGCAAGCCAAAAACCCATTTAAATAAATGGTACACACCTGAACTCAAAGCCCTCCGCCTAAAAAAGCGAAAATGTGAAGCTGATTGGAAATTATGCCCCTCCAGTGAAAAGAAAGCCATCCTTGACACGATTTCTCGTCATTACAAAGCTGAAATCTGCTTAGCTAAACGGAATTCCTATAACAACCGCATTGCCAACTCCAACTCAAGTATGAAGGAGCTCTTCTCCATACTGAAGGAACTTGAGTCACCCATTGCCACACCCGACACCTGCACCAAGGACCAGACCTGGTGCACAGACATCCAACAAGCACTAGCAAATAAAATAAACACCCTACAAAACAAAATTCAACTAAAAAAAGACTCCTTAAACCTCACTAACTCTCCCACATCTCCGCCCAATGCCTTACCAAGTACACACACTAACTCATTCACCTTCTCTAAAACCACCACCCTGGAGGTTGAGAAAATCATTCTTTCTCTTAAACCCTCAAACTGTAAAGGCGACATCTGCCCTGCACACATAATCAAGAACGCCCTTTATCTCCAAACTCATAAACACCTCTTTTTCCTCAGGCAGTATCCCTTCCAACTTAAAACAATCCTGGGTGCTCCCCCTCCTCAAAAAGCAGACGCTTGATCCTCTCATCCCCACCAACTACCGACCCATCACCACGGTACCCTTCCTACTGAAAATCTTGGACAAAGTGGCCTATGTCCAGATTCAAAAATACCTAGAACTACACAAATTACTAGGCTGCAGACAATCAGGTTTCCGCCCATTACACGGCACGGAAACAGCCCTCATTGATCTGAAAACCCAAATTGATGATCTGAGGGACAAGGGTAAGACAGCACTCCTCCTCCTACTCGACCTCTCTGCAGCATTCGACCTCGTCGACCACAAGGTCCTCTGCAGACACCTTGATTCAGCTGCTCATTTCTCCCCAGAAGCTATCAGATGGATTGAATCCTTTCTGAGTGAGAGAACAATGAGAGTCTTCTCCCCTTCAGCAGCAGCAGACCCCTCTCCTATTACCTGCGGAGTCCCGCAGGACTCATGCGTCTCCCCCACACTATACAACATCTTCACCAAACCTCTGTTCGACGATCTGGACCATCTGGGTGTCACCTACACTAACTATGCAGATGACACTCAGATTCTCCTCCCACTTTCAGGGGATCACAGTAAGGACGGAGAGTTGGTGAATAGGGTATATCACATCATTCAGGCATGGATGGCATCTCATGGTCTATGCCTGAATGATGACAAGACAGAGCTCATCATCTTAGGTACCCCCCGCTAATATCAATAAACTAGGCCTTGAATATGCCAAATTTAACATAGATTGTCATTTTATCAAAGTATCCAGGGAAGTAAAAACCCTCGGCTTTTATCTGGATGCCACTATGTCATTCACTAAACAGGTCAACTCACTAGCATCTACCACTGCGTATACTTGCAAATTAATAAGAGCAGGCAGACCATTCCTATCCAATGACAGCTGTATGATCCTGGCAAGAGCACTCATACTATCTAGGCTCGATTATTGTAATGCCCTTTATAGCGGTGCTAACAAAGCCATTATCCACAGGCTACAAATCCTACAAAATAATGCCTTGAGAGCTGCCCTCGGCATTAATAAGAGAGATCATATCTCCACCACCAGACGCCAACACAAATGGCTCTCCACAGACAACAAAATCAAACTAAAGTTGGCCTCCCTAACCCATAAAGCCCTCAACAATGCCGCCCCTAGTTATCTGATGGACAAGGTAAAGAGAAAGTCTTCCATCAGACAAACAAGAACTATCAATTCCAACTGTCTGATAATTCCTAGATTCAAACTCTCCACCATTGGTGGCAACAGTTTCCCAGTGAAAGCTGCCACACTTTGGAACTCTCTGCCACACAACCTAAGAGCTGATCAACCATATTTGCACTTTAGAAGGCACCTCATCAGTCACCTGAACTCCAATAACCCCTGTATTTAGTTGCACTTTCTACACCTATGTATAGATATTGATACCCTTGTTTGCGGCCTTGCCCTCACCTCTAACAGCCCCTGTACATATCTGTATATTTCTCTCCTGTATAGATATTGATTTTTTATGTATGAAGATTTGTATATTTCTTATTCCTGTAATCCTTGAATATTTTTATTTTACTTCAACTGTATATTTCTGTAACATTGTAAGCTTCGAATTATCTTTTTGCCTGCGCCCTGTTGCCCCTGGGTAAGGTGCGCCATACAAATAAATAAACAAATAAACAAACAAACAAACTTCCTTGTTTCCTTTGAGTGTTTCCTTCATCTTTCTGATTAATGTTATGTTTGTTGCCTTCCTGCCGATTTTTACCAACAGTTAGATACCTGTAGGCGTATTCTACCTGTGCATTTGTTCCCAAAAATCTGTGATATTCATTTATTTGTGTCATTCTTACATTATCTTGGGTAGTTAGATACCTGTTGGTGCATTCTAACTGTTTTTAGTTTTTCACAGAAATGTTCTTAAAAATCTTGAAGTACAGATTATTTCGTAAATTTTGGCTTTAAGAACATTAAATACGCATTTGTAAGATTAGCTGGCAATCTCTGCTTTAGAGTAATGGTGCTATCATTACATTCGAACCATCCACACTTTTTTTTGTATGCAGTGTAGTGACCTGCATTGGTTGTAGCTCCTGCATGGTAGATTATACCTACTGTTGTGAAGGTTTTCTTTCCAAGTGACACTTGACCGTGTGTGAATCCAGTCACTTTGCAGTTATTTTTGGTGCCATCTGCATTATAACGTAGAAGCATAAGTATCATGTAGGCACTATGTGATTGCATCAGTAAGGTGGAGCGATTGTCTGAATTGCAAATAGTACATAATCTGCCATGGTTTGCATTTTGTACAAGTTGCTGAAATGGAATGCTCTCACAATTTGGTATGGAAACATACACAAATCACTAATTTGGGATTTCTTCCTGTATCACGTTGCTACAGAGAGTGCATGTATGTTTCCACATGTACAAAATCTGGAATATTTCATTTACAGGAATGCTTTTGTTTTCCAATACTAATAGTATGTACATTAGATCTTCTTGTGAGTTCATAGTGAATCTCACCATTCCAGTACAGTCGTCCAATTGTTGCCTTACTCCATGAACACTGTCAGGCCGATTCATGGAATAATTAGCGCGGCGCAAGTGGGCAAAAACGTGCGAATCGCAGTGGAATAGCGAAAATCGCAGTGCAATTGCGAAAATCGCACGAAAAGCAGCGCACGTCGATTCATGGAAGGCCGTGCGCGAGAAAACCAGCGGATGTGCGATAAAAAAGTGCGCGGCGCACGTTGGCGCACAGGCCATCTAACAGCGTGCGCCAGGTCACAGCGAAAATCGCACAGGCCACAGCGAAATTCGCACATAGCGCGGCGCACGCAACAAAAGTAGGCGGAACACGGGCGTAACACTCGGAATGGGGAACAACTTGCCAAAACGTGGGCGTCACGGGGGAAGTACAGGGCACAAGTGCGCGGAACGCCCACACGCTCGCCTAAAACATGGCATAGAATAGGGCAAAAAAGCGCACGCTCAAACCAGCGCACAGGCACAAACACGACCGCCACAAGAAAGCAGGCGGTAGCGTCTCTGCGGCTGTAAGAAATGTGCGCCAAAAGGTGCGCCAACAAATAGCACCTATATACTGCCATGATGAATGTCCCATACTGTGGCCCTCCAGGAAAAATGACGTGCAAGGGGGTACCCACAAACACGGACACCCGCTGACAAAAAATACGTGTGCGTGTATACCGGGGTGCGCGGGAAGTCTAACACGCGATTTCAGCAGGGTACGTGCATCACAGGGGTTCGCGTGAAGTTCCTCACGCGATCGGGCCTGGGGGAGCGTGCTACGTGTATTTCAGGGGTTCGCGTGAAGTTTCACACGCGATCGGGCCTGGGGGAGCGGGCTACGTGTATTACAGGGGTTCGCGTGAAGTTCCTCACGCGATCGGGCCTGGGGTAGCGGGCTACGTGTATTACAGGGGTTCGCGTGAAGTTCCTCACGCGATCGGGCCTGGGGGAGCGGGCTACGTGTATTTCAGGGGTTCGCGTGAAGTTTCACACGCGATCGGGCCTGGGGGAGCGGGCTACGTGTATTACAGGGGTTCGCGTGAAGTTCCTCACGCGATCGGGCCTGGGGTAGCGGGCTACGTGTATTACAGGGGTTCGCGTGAAGTTCCTCACGCGATCGGGCCTGGGGGAGCGGGCTACGTGTATTCCAGGGGTGCGCGTGAAGTTCCACACGCGAATAGCCTGGGCGCGTGTATTTCAGGGGTGCGCGGGAAGTTCCACACGCGAATAGCCTGGGGGCGCTTGTATTCCAGGGGTGCGCGGGAAGTTCCACACGCGAATAGCCTGGGCGCGTGTATTTCAGGGGTGCGCGGGAAGTTCCACACGCGAATAGCCTGGGCGCGTGTATTTCAGGGGTGCGCGGGAAGTTCCACACGCGAATAGCCTGGGCGCGTGTATTTCAGGGGTGCGCGGGAAGTTCCACACGCGAATAGCCAGGGCGCGTGTATTTCAGGGGTGCGCGGGAAGTTCCACACGCGAATAGCCTGGGCGCGTGTATTTCAGGGGTGCGCGGGAAGTTCCACACGCGAATAGCCTGGGCGCGTGTTTTTCAGGGGTGCGCGGGAAGTTCCACACGCGAATAGCCTGGGCGCGTGTATTTCAGGGGTGCGCGGGAAGTTCCACACGCGAATAGCCTGGGCGCGTGTATTTCAGGGGTGCGCGGGAAGTTCCACACGCGAATAGCCTGGGGGCGCGTGTATTTCAGGGGTGCGCGGGAAGTTCCACACGCGAATAGCCTGGGCGCGTGTATTTCAGGGGTGCGCGGGAAGTTCCACACGCGAATAGCCTGGGCGCGTGTATTTCAGGGGTGCGCGGGAAGTTCCACACGCGAATAGCCGGGGCGCGTGTATTTCAGGGGTGCGCGGGAAGTTCCACATGTGATTTGACAGTGTGGGTCCTCCCAGGTGTACCCTGTACACCCTCCACGGCCCCTGCAGGCAGCCCACACCACAGGGGACTACCCTGCATCCCTGGTCATGTCCCGCAGGCAGCCCACCCACCATGGGCATGCCCCCCAGCAAAGGCACATGTCTCCTTGAACTAATGAACACCAACTCATGTCCCCTTGCACCCCCACCCCCCAGCACTGTGGGGCACCTGCCAGCAGGCCCCCACCCATGTCCAACTCCCAGGGTCACCCTCCACCAGGCCCCCACTCATGTCACCCACCACCCCCACCCCCCAGCAGTGCAGGGGCAGCCTCCACCAGGCCCCCACTCATGTCTCCCACCACCCCCACACCCCAGCAGTCCAGCAGTGCAGGGTCACCCTCCACCAGGCCCCCACTCATGTCACCCACCACCCCCACCCCCTAGCAGTGCAGGGGCAGCCTCCACCAGGCCCCCACTCATGTCTCCCACCACCCCCACACCCCAGCAGTGCAGGGTCACCCTCCACCAGGCCCCCACTCATGTCACCCACCACCCCCACCCCCCAGCAGTGCAGGGGCAGCCTCCACCAGGCCCCCACTCATGTCACCCACCACCCCCACACCCCAGCAGTGCAGGGGCAGCCTCCACCAGGCCCCCACTCATGTCACCCACCACCCCCACACCCCAGCAGTGCAGGGGCAGCCTCCACCAGGCCCCCACTCATGTCACCCACCACCCCCACACCCCAGCAGTGCAGGGGCAGCCTCCACCAGGCCCCCACTCATGTCTCCCACCACCCCCAAACCCCAGCAGTGCAGGGTCACCCTCCACCAGGCCCCCACTCATGTCTCCCACCACCCCCAAACCCCAGCAGTGCAGGGTCACCCTCCACCAGGCCCCCACTCATGTCTCCCACCACCCCCACCCCCCAGCCACAAGGGGCACCCTCCACCAGGCCCCCACTCATGTCTCCCACCACCCCCACCCCCCAGCCACCAGGGGCACCCTCCACCAGGCCCCCACTCATGTCTCCCACCACCCCCAAACCCCAGCAGTGCAGGGTCACCCTCCACCAGGCCCCCACTCATGTCACCCACCACCCCCACACCCCAGCAGTGCAGGGGCAGCCTCCACCAGGCCCCCACTCATGTCTCCCACCACCCCCACACCCCAGCAGTGCAGGGTCACCCTCCACCAGGCCCCCACTCATGTCACCCACCACCCCCACCCCCCAGCAGTGCAGGGTCACCCTCCACCAGGCCCCCACTCATGTCACCCACCACCCCCACACCCCAGCAGTGCAGGGGCAGCCTCCACCAGGCCCCCACTCATGTCACCCACCACCCCCACACCCCAGCAGTGCAGGGACACCCTCCACCAGGCCCCCACTCATGTCTCCCACCACCCCCACACCCCAGCAGTGCAGGGGCAGCCTCCACCAGGCCCCCACTCATGTCACCCACCACCCCCACACCCCAGCAGTGCAGGGGCAGCCTCCACCAGGCCCCCACTCATGTCACTCACCACCCCCACACCCCGGCAGTGCAGGGGCAGCCTCCACCAGGCCCCCACTCATGTCTCCCACCACCCCCACACCCCGGCAGTGCAGGGGCAGCCTCCACCAGGCCCCCACTCATGTCACCCACCACCCCCACACCCCAGCAGTGCAGGGGCAGCCTCCACCAGGCCCCCACTCATGTCACCCACCACCCCCACACCCCAGCAGTGCAGGGGCAGCCTCCACCAGGCCCCCACTCATGTCTCCCACCACCCCCAAACCCCAGCAGTGCAGGGTCACCCTCCACCAGGCCCCCACTCATGTCTCCCACCACCCCCAAACCCCAGCAGTGCAGGGTCACCCTCCACCAGGCCCCCACTCATGTCTCCCACCACCCCCACCCCCCAGCCACCAGGGGCACCCTCCACCAGGCCCCCACTCATGTCTCCCACCACCCCCACCCCCCAGCCACCAGGGGCACCCTCCACCAGGCCCCCACTCATGTCTCCCACCACCCCCAAACCCCAGCAGTGCAGGGTCACCCTCCACCAGGCCCCCACTCATGTCACCCACCACCCCCACACCCCAGCAGTGCAGGGGCAGCCTCCACCAGGCCCCCACTCATGTCTCCCACCACCCCCACACCCCAGCAGTGCAGGGTCACCCTCCACCAGGCCCCCACTCATGTCACCCACCACCCCCAGCCCCCAGCAGTGCAGGGTCACCCTCCACCAGGCCCCCACTCATGTCACCCACCACCCCCACACCCCAGCAGTGCAGGGGCAGCCTCCACCAGGCCCCCACTCATGTCACCCACCACCCCCACACCCCAGCAGTGCAGGGTCACCCTCCACCAGGCCCCCACTCATGTCTCCCACCACCCCCACCCCCCAGCCACCAGGGGCACCCTCCACCAGGCCCCCACTCATGTCTCCCACCACCCCCACCCCCCAGCCACCAGGGGCACCCTCCACCAGGCCCCCACTCATGTCTCCCACCACCCCCACCCCCCAGCCACCAGGGTCACCCTCCACCAGGCCCCCACTCATGTCTCCCACCACCCCCAAACCCCAGCAGTGCAGGGTCACCCTCCACCAGGCCCCCACTCATGTCACCCACCACCCCCACACCCCAGCAGTGCAGGGGCAGCCTCCACCAGGCCCCCACTCATGTCTCCCACCACCCCCACACCCCAGCAGTGCAGGGTCACCCTCCACCAGGCCCCCACTCATGTCACCCACCACCCCCAGCCCCCAGCAGTGCAGGGTCACCCTCCACCAGGCCCCCACTCATGTCACCCACCACCCCCACACCCCAGCAGTGCAGGGGCAGCCTCCACCAGGCCCCCACTCATGTCACCCACCACCCCCACACCCCAGCAGTGCAGGGTCACCCTCCACCAGGCCCCCACTCATGTCTCCCACCACCCCCACCCCCCAGCCACCAGGGGCACCCTCCACCAGGCCCCCACTCATGTCTCCCACCACCCCCACCCCCCAGCCACCAGGGTCACCCTCCACCAGGCCCCCACTCATGTCTCCCACCACCCCCAAACCCCAGCAGTGCAGGGTCACCCTCCACCAGGCCCCCACTCATGTCTCCCACCACCCCCACCCCCCAGCCACCAGGGGCACCCTCCACCAGGCCCCCACTCATGTCTCCCACCACCCCCACACCCCAGCAGTGCAGGGTCACCCTCCACCAGGCCCCCACTCATGTCTCCCAGCACCCCCACCCCCCCAGTCACCAGGGGCAGCCTCCACCAGGCCCCCACCCATGTCTCCCACCACCCCCACCCCCCAGCACTGTGGGGCACCTGCCAGCAGGCCCCCACCCATGTCCAACTCATGTCTCCCACCACCCCCACCCCCCAGCCACCAGGGGCACCCTCCACCAGGCCCCCACTCATGTCTCCCACCACCCCCACCCCCCAGCACTGTGGGGCACCTGCCAGCAGGCCCCCACCCATGTCCAATCCATGCCCCCCTGCACCTGGGTCCCAACATTCCCCAATCATGTCCGTAATGCCCATCCTCCCCTGCCAAAAGGCCCAACCAACTATCACACCCACCCACATATCAAAGGCAATTACATGTTACACCCCCAATTTAAATAATGCAATTGAACACATGTCTGTCACACACAATGGCTGCAAGTGAATGACAAAACACCCAACATGACATGCCTGAAAGCAATGAGATGATACGACACATTGAAGAATAAAAAAAATAATGTATTGAACAGCAAGTAGAATGGAAATGAAATAAGAAAAAACACAAAGCAAATCAAACAAAACAAGATGAATGTCCAAGAAAATAATCTGAAAAATAAAAATAAGCCAACGAAGAACCATGAAGAAGATCATCCTGGGTCCATGAGCCCAACCAAATTAAACTTAACTATGACTACTAACTAAAAACTGAACTATATACAAAAAAGTGGTGCATTGTCCAATCGCTACCAAAAAAAATCAAAAAAACAAAGGAAACCTAACCCTAACTATACAACTATATACAAAGGCAGCGGGCTATTCGGACGGCTCACTGGTTGTTGTCATGGGCCAGGGCATCATCGAACTCCTGGTCAATGGCTTGGAGGCGGGCATGTTCCCTGGCCCCGAGGTCCCGCAGGGTTAACGCAGTGTCAAGCTCAAACTCCCTGCGAAGACCCTCGAGGCACTCAGCCCGCCTCAGCGCCCTCCGCATGGAGTCCTCCGCCCTGACCATCGTGAGCCGTTCCTCCTCTGCCCGCTGCCGCTCCGCACCTATCCGCTGGCACAACCGCTCCCACACGGAAGCCACTCCCATTCCAGGGTTCTCCTGCCCTCCGGCCGATGCCTGCACCCCTGATGTTGATGGCCCCGAGCCATGATGCCTCCCACGTTGAGCCTGCTGCTGCCTCCGACGCAACTGCCTGTGCCAGCACGACGGCATCCAGGCTGATGGAAACCACCGACGCCGTCGTGCACGTGCCCTGCCCGATGATGCCGTCACATCCTCCATCTGCTGGGGTCCAGTTGCTCTGGTGTCCACCCCTGCTGGATCACTGACTCCCGACTGTGGCAGGGATGGGATCCCCACCGAGCTGGCTGCATTGGTCGGGGCAGGTCCACAGGGGGCCCTGGTGGCATCTGGGCTGGAAGACGGCAAGGAGAACGACTGGTGGATAGCCTGCACAGAGGAGGAGAGGGCCGCCACATTGGCCAACACATGCAGGAAACCCCCGAACATGGCCGATCCCAATTGGGCCACGTCGGCACGGTGCACTTCGTGATGCCGTGCGTGCTCCTCCCGGGAAGCACGCACGGCATCACGAATCACAGCCGTGCGCATCGCGACCCCAATCAGGACCTTCTCCGCACGGCCAGGGGTTCCCACGTCCGCAGGTGGAGGGGAGTCAGGTGACATGGACATCCCCTCTACCTGCGGACAGGCCTGGGACGGGGCATCCCTGCTGGTGCATGGTGGTGCACTCTCAGGGACAGCGACATGCACAGGCCCCTCCACGGTGACCTGTGCTGCCTCCTGCCCCTGGCCCTGCACTGCACCACTTGCACCAGCAGGGATGCCCCCACCAGGCCCCATGTGTGCCCCAGTGGCGGCCTCCTCCTCCTCTGTGCAAACCACCAACCTGGATGGCTCCTCACCGTCTCCCACCGTAGCAGGCCCCTGTGGGGGCTCACCCACCCCTTCCGCTGCAGCCGTGGGGGCATCCCCGCCGCCTTGCTCCACAGCGCCGTCTCCGCCCTCCTCTTCACTAGCCGCTGCGTAGAGGGAGACAAAGAACACAAGCATCAGGGCACTGTACAATGGTCCCCTAGACAGGAAGCAATAGCAGATGAGCACCACTGTCAAAGTACACTTCCATCATGTCCCTCCACAACACATGGGTCAGTCCAGGCAAAACACACACAGTAACAGGCATGGTGCATGCCATGGACATTTCCATGCATGTCCAATGGACTCTTGGAACATTCAATGATATGTAACTCACATGCATCATGGCTCATGCCTATCACATGCACACACTTCACCTCAGTCACATCCATCTGGCCCCAAACACACCAAACACAGCGGATACAAGGGTAATTTGGCTGCTTTACTGAATCTGTGCATTGTCACACACATGTGTCATGCATCCATGGCATGCACAAGTCACAGACACGCAGGTCAGGCACACAGACATGGCTACCATATATGTACCTGGCATCAGCACCCATCCCTCACCCCCACCCATGTCCAGGTACAGAGACTGGCATGCTCTCATGTTCAAAATCTGCATAGGGCTCCCCATGCGGCATTTGAACACATGCAACAACCATGTGGGTCACACATCACTGGTCGCACATGCATTACCATGATGTCCCTGCACACATACATGCATACATGGCCTATGGCACACATACAGGCAAGTATCATAGAACCAGCACACCGCAACATGCCCTGTCTCACACAGTAATGCATGGACACTTACCGCTCAACTCCAGACGGGCCTCCCTCTCAAGGATCTGGGCGTGGAGCGCTGGGCGTACGCGTTCCAGGACCCTCATCTGGATGGAACTCATGCGGCCCCGGCCCCCCTCCACGAGGCGCCGGGCCTTCACAAGGGTCCTGGACCTCAAGTCCTCCCAGCGCTTCTTGATCTTCAGGACGTCGCGGGTTGCCACCCCCTCCGCGTTGATGGCAACCACACAGTCGGCCCAGATCCTCTGCCGTCCTTCCTTGCTGGCGCGGGACGATCCAAAGAGGGCATCATACTGCCCCAGGACATGCTCCACCAGGACACCAACTTCGGTGACAGTGAAGCTGGTGCCCCTCTGCCCCTCTGGCCTGGGGTTGCCACTGGTGCCAGATGTGGAAGTGCCCGACATGGCAACCCCAGAGGCAGGTGTGGGTGGGCAACTGGGTCCTGGGGCTGGGCTGTGGAGCGATGTAATCCCAGTCGGGAGTCTTCAGTTCTAGCAGGGGTGGACACAGCAACTGGACCCCTGCAGATGGCTGATGTGCAGGCACCAAATGGCAGGGCACGGTGGCAGCAGGCAGGCAGGCAGGCAGGCAGCAGCAGATGGCACGTGGGAGGCTGCTCGGGGCACGGGGGGCAGTAACTCGGCCTTCTGGGCAGGAGCGTGGTCTTTCCGTGTGTTTTCGCGTGGCCAGCTTGATACGGAGTGATTTGGCACGTGAAAATCCTGCACGTCAGCGTGAAATCCGAGGAAAGGCCCTTAGCGCGTAAGCGCGTCAGCACGCATACGCGATTCTATTGGACCAGAGTCCCTCAGCGCGTAAGCGCGTCTGTGACGTGACCCGCACGGGTGTTCCCCACTCAGCACGTGATGACGGGGCACACGTGGAGATACTGCACGTCAGAGTGTCATCGCGTGTAATTGGACAAAAGTGCGCGTACACGCGATTGGCCTATGTACGTGTATTTAATGGGTGCGCGGGCACTTACACACGCAAGTACGTCAGCGAACCTGTATCCCGTGGTGCGTGTGAATTTCCACACGCTATTGGACTGGGAACTGGATTCCAGGGGTGCGCGGGTCACACGCTGTATCCCGTGGTGCGTGTGAATTTCCACACGCTATTGGACTGGGAACTGGATTCCAGGGGTGCGCGGGTCACACGCTCGCCTAGAACACGCGCAAAGCATAAATTTGCGCACTTTAACAATAACAAGCTCAGACGCCAGGATGAACATACCGTTCCTAGCAGCAGTGGCAGTGGGCTACCAAAGGAGGAGGAGGAGGATAGTCAGGGCCAGAATATTCACACCCAGAACCAGCCTTTTCGGGATGCCTGATGACCAGGTGTATGGGAGGTACAGGTTTCCACCACACATTATACTGGACCTGGTGAGTGAGTGGGAGGATGACCTCACATCACCCACCCTGTGCTCCCAAGCACGCAGCCCCCTGGAGAAGGTCCTCAATGTACTGCACTTCTTAGCCACTGGATCATTTCAGCGGACAAGTGCCATAGTGGGTGGGGTGTCACAGGCCACCCAGTCACGCTGCCTACACCAGGTCTTGAACATCATCACTGCACGCCCATCAGTCCGCAGGCACATATACCTGCCCAGAACACCTGCAGAAAGGCATGCTGCCGCCCTGGATTTTTACGCTGTGGCACGATTCCCCAAAGTGCTAGGTGCCATCGACTGCACCCATGTGGCTCTACGTCCCCCCAGGGCATCTGAGCACATCTATAGGAACCGCAAGCACTGGCATTCCATCAACGTGCAGGTAGCATGTAATGCCAAGGGAATCATCACCTCAGTATATGCCAACTATCCAGGCTCCACCCACGACAGCTTCATTTACCGAATGTCCACCCTAAGCCGGGACCTAGGAGCTGGGCGGCATGGCGATACATGGCTGCTTGGTGAGTATGTATGCCACTGCACATGCATGCATGTTGGATACTGAGCAAGGTCACAACCCCACCAATGATACCAATCACCACCTCCACAGGGGACAGTGCCTACCCTCTCAGCCCCCACATGATGACGCCAATTCGGAACCCCACCACGCCACCCCAGGTAAGATATAACACAGCCCACATTACAACCAGGGGCATAGTGGAGCGCACATTCGGAGTGCTAAAGTCACGCTTTCGCTCCCTTGACCGTTCTGGCGGGCAGCTGTTATACGCTCCCCCAGTAGTGTGCAGGATCATAGTGGCAGCATGTGTCCTGCACAACGTTGCAACACGCCGGGGCCTGGCCGTGGACATGGTGGTGGCCCCACATCCCCAACCACATGCACAGCCGCTGCGCATGGGAGGGGAAAGGGCACGGGGGAGGCAGCCCGTACACAGCTAGTGGCTAATTACTTTACATAGAAATCACACCCCTGTGGAGTGCCCACTGCCCTGGCACATTCCATCTGACAATCAATGATGACTCAACCTGACACTGATCCTGAATGTCTGGAGAATGAACCGTCAAAACCATATCAGCCTGAGATTGTTCACCTGGAAGTGTCACAATGTGTGCATCCCTACCCACACAGACACCACCAATGCAGTTTTGTGAAGTTACACATTGAATCAGCTAAAATGAATACCCACTTGCAAAATGCAACAAGAGGACAGTGCCATGTCAGCCAACCCAACCCCAGCACCGCCACACGACACACCGTGCCATGTCATGCTAATTGCAGGTAAACAAAGTAATCCCCACAACATGACATCAGTCTCACTATGTACAGTGGCACTATTAGAAACCTGCAACACCTGAAATGCTCACAGCAATGCCGGACCAAAAACATACTTGAGCACGTAGTACCATTAACATGACATCACAAATGTTACATATTAGTAGTCTCACCACCTGGAAATGCCTGCACTCCCACCACTACCAACTGTGCAGTGTTGTCGCCATGTAGAGTTGTAGGTGCACTGCTGCCAACATGGACCCCATCTCCAGACTAGAGGTCCTTGTGTGGACATGAGGAAGGGACCTGCAAATTGGGAGGTAGACACAGAAGAAGAGTTACACATCAATGCAACATGCAGTGTACAACACAACAGCAATATGCGCTAGGAATGTATACACAGTATTGACTACAGACTGCCCACACAGCTCATGGGAGTCCAACGTCACTGTGTAATTCACTGTCACTTGGGCACACCCTTTACAAGCCCATGGAAACGGGAAGCAGGAGGGGTGTGTGTGACTCAAACCCAAGCATCTGAACCAAATACATTACAAGCCTGCATGTGCCCAGCCACAATGCAGCGTATGCCCACAGGAACCACGGAAGCCAACAGATCGTCCCAAAAAAATTGGGAATAAAAGAAATCAAAATAAAAATAAAAATAAGAAACAATCAAAAATGGCCATTGATGGGCCCGGGGGGGTTGGGGAGGCCACCCAGGGGGTCCGAGGACAGGATGCACACCAGAACCCACCTGCGTGGATCCTGGGAAGATAAAACACCTCCATGGGCTCATGGCCCACACGGCTACCCTATTGTGGGAGTATCACTGCTGTCGCTATTATCACCCTGTGCAGCTGCATCCGGAGGTGGTTGCACTATGGGAGGCAGCCCACGCAAGGCCCTAGTCTGCTCCTCCATGGCTGCAAGCATGCGGGTGTGGTAGGTCTGGTTCTGGAGGATGAGTGTGCGGAGGTCCCCATGCAACAACTCACGGGATGCCCGGACCTCCGCCCTCGTTGCCTGCATCTCAGCTGAGAGCGTATGGGTGAGACGCTCCAGCTGCTGTTCTGTCCTTTGGTGTGTTGAAGCCTCAAGCTCAACAAGAGTCGTCCTGAGGTGAAGGAGCTCCTGCCTCAGGGCTTCCCTGTGGCCCTGGGACTCAATGGAGATGGCCTCCTGCAGAGTCGCCAGTGCCGCCCGCCTGTCCCTGTTGGACCCCAACATGTCCTCCCTGTGTGACTGGCAGATGGAGTCGGTTGCCTGCTCTAGTCGCTCCATCAGCCTTTCTAGGGGGACAATGGAAGTGGCCACCCTATCCATGGCCTGAGCCATCATCTCGGATGATGCAGCCTGTTGGGTTGCCATACCGTAAATGGATTGCTCCCATGCGGTATTGCCGGGTGGCGTACGGCCACCACGTCGGCGGGCACCACACCTGTCTGGGGCAAGGCGAACTGCGCCTTGCTGTGCCGGCACTGCCTGAGGCTGCAGGACTGCATTCCCCCTCTGATCTGCTGGCCCAGGAACAGGATCATATGTCGCGGAGTGTGACCCTGCATCCGTAACCACCAAAGGCGTAGCTGCCAACACTGACATCCCCATGGAGGGTTCTGACCCTGGTGCAGGTGGGTGAGACAGAACAGAATCCCTCCCTGGAACACTCACCTGCGACGGCACGTAGGTCTCATCCGAATCAACACCTGAGTACAGCTCGGGGGAGGTGCAGCCAGAGACACCCCTTGAGAGCATGACCTGCAGCACTTGTGGGTTCTCCCCCACCACCACACCACGTCCCTCACTGGTGGTTGGTCGGCCCTCGGACCCCTCCTGGGTCTGCACCATCTCCACAACCCCAGCAGTATCAGGTGCGTCTTCCCCTGCAAAGACATGAAAACAAAGAAATGGAAACAGGCATTAGCACCATGGCACACATTGAGGGCTGAGAAGCAAGAGAACCAGTACTTGATTGACACATGTCCCACATGACTAAAACCCTCCCATGCATGCACCCTCACTGCGTATGAAGTCCAGGCAAATGGCACACACTGATGACACCAAGATGGAAGATGAACACATTTTCTGCATGCTGCCTGGCAGTGGCATCACACATTGGCCTGTGATTGGCAGGTGAAACACACATGCCATCACACAGATGGCATGTACCATGCTATTGAGTGAAGATGGAGAGGAGGGCAGCACCTATTCATTCAGTCCAGTTCCCGCATGTAATAGCTTTTCTAATTCTAACAGGTCAGATTTTTCACCTGGAGCTGCCAGTCTGAAATGGTCCAATTGCACAGGGACATGTGTGTACAAATGATATCCAGGTAACAAAGTCACTCCACTTTACCATACCCATGTCAGACATGTGACTAGTGGACAGCGACATGCCTAGTGAAAGTGGTGGAATGCAAACAAACTGACTGAATGAACAGTGAAAAAGAAGCAAATATGTTGTGGCAAGGTGACACTTCAAGGGCAACTGGCGTGCAGTTGGGCTAGATGTCTACTGTTGGCAGAAGGGATACTGCTATGGCCAAATGCAGCTGCGCAGGAAGGATTGCAGCTGCGCAGGAAGGATTGCATGAAGCACATGGCTGACCCATACGACTCAGGCGCACACACTCTCACCTGGCACCCGAACAGAAGCCCTCACACACACACACCATGCACATGGATGACACACACATGCATGTGCACTCACCGGACAATGCCTCGTAATCAGCCAGATCTCCCACGCCTTGGATCTGTTCCTCCGTGACGTAGGTCCCAGCGACTGACTCATGTGGAGTGAGTTCCATGTCTACTACTGGAGACCCACCTCCAGTCACTAGAGTTGCGGCATGACTTGAGGCCAGCTTACTCTTTGCCCTGCGCTTTAGGTCATTCCAGCGCTTATAGCAATCATTGGCTGTGCGCCTCACAATTCCAAGGGCACTTACGATGTCCGCAACGGTCTGCCAGTGTGCCTGGCGTTGTGCAGGTGTGGTCTTGGATCCTGCAACAATGACTCGTTGTCATGTCCGGACACATACTCGACAAGTGCATTCAGTTCGTCATCCGTGAAGCTGGGCTTCCTGGACGGGCCGGACTGTGTAGCCGTGTCTGGGGCATCAGCCTGTGCCGGACGAGCACTCTTCCTCTTCCGCTTGGAAGGTGGTGGTGATCCTGAGTGTCCTGCGCCGCTCTGGACACTAGGGGCAGGAGCCCTGGTGGACTCTGTATCAGGAGTGTGGGATTGCACACTCAGCATGGGAGTTGGTGCAGGCATTAGCTCTAGTGTAATGGTGTCTGGGGGAATGTCAGCAGCATGGACTAGGACCGACACTGTCCTGGATGGGTGTGTGGGGGCTGGGGTGGATGGAGCCGCAGCTGCCCCTGCAGCCTCTCCGCCCTGCCTACTTGGTGCAGCAGATGACCTTGCTGCCCCAGATCCACGTGGCATGATGGCATCAACGTGCACCAGCGCACGTGTCGTAGCCCTGCTGACCTGGAAGTCAGCCATGGAGTCAGCCAGGTCTGGTGCCACAATGGGCTGGTCCAACAAGGGCTGAGCATGGATGGTGTCAGCCACATCAGCCTCAATGGGAGGGGGGATTATGGGTGCCCGTGACTGGTCCTCCACACATGGGGGGACAGGCTCACCCTGCAAGTTACGACCACGTCCCCTACCGGATCCACCACGGCCACCACTTGTGGCTCTTCCACCTTTGCCACCCTTACGGAATCCTCGCCTCCCAGCCATGGCACTGATGTTAATGTGCGTATGGGAGTGGATGTAGACTATTGTCCTGGGCAATTGGGGGTCAAAGGGGTTGGGTACCAGATGGTAATTGTACCCTAGTGCTCTAGCAAGGCTGAATGTAACCCCTGGGGAAAGATGACGGGTCACGCAACGCACAGGAGGCCCAAAAAAGGGAGATGACGTGCACGCAACCCCTCCTAGACCACGTGTGCAGAAAGAAAAACCTGCACTACGCTGTGGCACCCAGAAACACAAGAATGAACGTATGCGTGTCACACGCAGCCTAGAATGACCTCTGAAGGGGTAGGCTACGCACGGGGCTAGCACAGATGTTAGATACGTGCGTGACTCACCGTCTGCCAGGTAAACGAGCGTGTAAAAGGAGCATGTTTGGTTGGCAACACCCCCGCCAAAAGAAGATTTGTCCGCTGTCTGAGGAGACAGGACAACAGTAGAAGGGAACACTGTTTGAGGGAACAGGCCCAGGTAAACCAGTAAAGGAGAAAAAAGAGAAAAAGCTGTCAGAGGTAACAGGGAATACGAACTAGAAACGCCGTGAAGTAAATCGCGTGTGAAACGACAAGAAGTACAGAATTCACCCACTCGCTCTCCACGAAAAGCACGTACAAGGAAAACGTGTTCTACACGTACCTTTTATACAGGCCCACACGTCCAGCGTCACTTACGCGGCGTGTACGCGCTAGGGCCATTTCCACCTATTACATGCTTTGTCACTTCTGCGTGTAGGGCCATTTCCACCAATTACACGCTTTGTCACTTCTGCGTGTAGGGCCATTTCCACCAATCACACGCTTTGTCACTTCTGCGTGTAGGGCCATTTCCACCAATCACACGCGATTACACTCTGACGTGCAGTCTTTCCACGTGTGCTCTGTCATCACGTGCTGTGTGGGAAACACCTGTGCGGGTCACGTCACAGACGCGCTTACGCGCTGAGGGCCTTTCCTCAGTTTTCACGCTGACGTGCAGGATTTTCACGTGCAAAATCACTCCGTACCAAGCTGGCCACGCGTACGCACACGGAATACCACGCTCCTGCCCGGAAGGCCGAACTACTGCCCCCCAGAGCCCGAGCACGCTCCCACCTGCTGCTGCCCGACTGCCTGCTGCCCCTGCACTGCTGGGGGGTGGGGGTGGTGGGAGACATGAGTGGGGGCCTGGTGGAGGGTGCCCCTGGTGGCTGGGGTGTGGGGGTGGTGGGAGACATGAGTGGGGGCCTGGTGGAGGCTGCCCCTGGTGGCTGGGGGGTGGGGGTGATAGGGGACATGAGTGGGGGCCTGGTGGAGGCTGCCCCTGGTGGCTGGGGGGCGGGGGTGGTGGTAGACATGGGTGGGGGCCTGGTGGAGGCTGCCCCTGGTGGCTGGGGGGTGAGGGTGCAGGGGGACATGAGCAGGTGTGCAGGGTAGTCCCCTGTTTTGTGGGCTGCCTGCAGGGGCCGTGGAGGGTGTACAGGGAACACCTGTGAGGACCCACCCAGCCTAATCGCGTGTGTAACTTCCCACGCACCCCTGTAATACACGTACCAAGCCAAATCGCGTGTGAGAATTCCCGCGCATACCTGAAATACACGTACCCTGCTGAAGTCGCGTGTAAAACTTCCCGCGCACCCCTGAAATGCATGCGACCAGGCTATTCGCGTGTGGAACTTCCCGCGCACCCCTGAAATACACGCGCCCAGGCTATTCGCGAGTGGGACTTCCCGCGCACCCCTGAAATACACGTAGCATGCTGGGAGACATGAGTGGGGGCCTGGTGGAGGGTGCCCCTGCACTGCTGGGGGGTGGGGGTGGTGGGAGACATGGATGGGGGCCTGGTGGAGGGTGCCCCTGGTGGCAGGGGGTGGGGGTGATAGGGGACATGAGTGGGGGCCTGGTGGAGGGTGCCCCTGCACTGCTGGGGGGTGGGGGTGGTGGGAGACATGGATGGGGGCCTGGTGGAGGGTGCCCCTGGTGGCAGGGGGGTGGGGGTGATAGGGGACATGAGTGGGGGCCTGGTGGAGGCTGCCCCTGCACTGCTGGGGGGTGGGGGTGGTGGGAGACATGGATGGGGGCCTGGTGGAGGGTGCCCCTGGTGGCAGGGGGGTGGGGGTGATAGGGGACATGGGTGGGGGCCTGATGGAGGGTGCCCCTGCACTGCTGGGGGGTGGGGGTGATAGGGGACATGGGTGGGGGCCTGGTGGAGGGTGCCCCTGCACTGCTGGGGGGTGGGGGGGGTGGGAGACATGGGTGGGAGCCTGGTGGAGGGTGCCCCTGGATGCTGGGGGGTGGGGGTGGTGGGAGACATGGGTGGCGGCCTGGTGGAGGGTGCCCCTGGATGCTGGGGTGTGGGGGTGGTGGGAGACATGAGTGGGGGCCTGGTGGAGGGTGCCCCTGGTGGCTGGGGGTTGGGGGTGGTGGGAGACATGGGTGGGGGCCTGGTGGAGGGTGCCCCTGGATGCTGGGGGGTGGGGGTGGTTGGAGACATGAGTGGGGGCCTGGTGGAGGCTGCCCCTGCACTGCTGGGGGGTGGGGGTGTTGGGAGACATGGGTGGGGGCCTGGTGGAGGCTGCCCCTGCACTGCTGGGGGGTGGGGGTGCAGGGGGACATGAGCAGGTGTGCAGGGTAGTCCCCTGTTTTGTGGGCTGCCTGCAGGGGCCGTGGAGGGTGTACTGGGAACACCTGTGAGGACCCACCCAGCCTAATCGCGTGTGATAATTCCCGCACAACCCTGTAATACACGTACCTGGCCAAATCGCATGTGAGAATTCCCGTGTACCCCTGTAATACACGTACCCAGCCAAATCGCATGTGATAATTCCCACGTACCCCTGTAATACACGTACCCAGCCAAATCGCGTGTGATAATTCCTGCGTACCCCTGTGATACACGTGCCCTGGCTAATCGCGTGTAAAACTTCATGCGTACCCCTGTAATACACGTACCCTGGCCAATCGCGTGTAGAACTTCCCGTACCCCTGTAATACACGTACCCTGGCTAATCGCGTGTATAACTTCACGCGTACCCCTGATATGCACGTTACCCGCTTTGCGTTCCTTGTTTGGCAGCCCTGTAGACTGGTCCAGGGTTAGCGCAGCCCTTTGCGATGATTTAGCGATTTTGATGGCTTTTCCTTGCGCGAGGGCGTTCTTGGGGGCGTTACTGGCGCTGCTGCAGGGTCGCTGCGATACTCTGCGCCACGGCTGGTTTGGGAGCCTGAAATCCATGAATATGCTGTGCGCGGAAATCGGTTTTAGCGCACGTGCCTGGCGCAGACAATCGCACGCGGACACTCTGCGCCAGCCGCTTGCGACACTTTTCTGCGAAATTCTATGAATTACCCTGTGTATGTGTTGTCAGGATTGCTTGTTGCATTTCTATGCAGCACTAACATTTGCAAACAAAATTGGTCTGTACTGTGCAGGTAAATATTGTTAACAATTGGTGTCATTTGAAATAGAATATTCATTTCTACATTTGCTTAGAAACTTACCCCACTTTCATTTGCAAATTTGAATGGTCCAGCAAGTTCTATATCTGAGTGCATTTTTTGGAATTTCTGTTACTTCTTTGCCGACGTCCCTGGTTTACATTCCCTAATAGGTTCTTTTATGTTTGCGGTAATTGATGAAACTTTAGCTTCTTTTCTTTTCTTTCCGGAATTTGCTGTTGGATTCTGTTGCATTTCTGTTTGATTCAGTTTTCCTTTACCATGTTTTACTTTATCTGGAACAGGGTATTGTTTCAGATGAGGGGTGTACAGTGAACGCAATCTATTGTATTCTAGAATGCAAGGAATATCAGCTTTGACTTTACTTGCATCAAAGTTCATTAGCAATAGACCGTCAAGTGTACGTAAGCGTGATAATGATACGTAGCTCATGCCTTCCTTAAAGACTGTGTTTCCTATATCTATCAATGCTTTGTCTAGGGTAAGACCATGGGATTTATGAATGGTAACTGCATATGCAAGAGTTAGAGAAAATTGCTCTGTGCGTACATACACGTCTTTGAAGAGAAGGAATCGAGCAATTGAGCGCCCTATCCTTTTCTGAAACTTTATCAAAGCGAATATTGACAAACTGAATGTTGCTATCACGTGGGTATGATTGAAAGCCAACAACTGTGCCTAGGGTTCCATTAACTAGCCCTTGCTCTACTTCAAGGTTACGTTTAAACATTACTCTACAATTTAAGGATAATTTCAATATTTTTTCCAACCCAGCTGTGTTGGAGATTGAATTTTCTAAACTATTTAATCTTGTTGTGGCTTGCTCACACATGGGTACTGTCATAGCATGTACGTCTAGTTTGTCTGTGGCGCTAATTTCCAGTATTGGTTGCATTTCTTTATTTAACATTGTTTCAATGAATTTGAAACAGCTTGCAAGAGTTGGCATTAAGGCCATACAATTGACATTTTTGTGCACTATTTGTTCCATAACATCAGTTGCACATGCATTGTCGCCATAAAGTGCATGTATGTGCCGGTTTTTCAATACAACTTGTGCTTCTCGTGATAATACACCAACTCTAATACTTTTTAAGATGTTGGCATAAGTGAGATCTGCAGATTACCGCATGTTCTCAGTTAATTCTCTATATTGGAAATGTTGCCAAAGGTTAACATTATATATGCTACCAACAGTTTTTCCCGGCAGAGTTTGTAGCCTAAGGTTTTAAAAATCGTTTCACCTTTCACTGGTGTCAATTGTAGAAGATCTCTGAAAACGATAGTGTGTTTCCCTGCAAAGAGTTCTTCGTTGTTACTTTTAAGTACTTCTTGCAATCTGAGATGAATCAAAGCCAACATTAGGTTGGAGACCATGCTCACTTCATCTATTAGTAGCATTTTCATTTGTTTCAATACTCTGCGTATTTCCATTGCAGCTTCTGCAGAAAGTTTGTAGTAGTCCAATTTATTTTGATGCTCTACTGGAAGCAGTAGTAATCGGTGTAAAGTGACACCGCCTATGTTGTAGGCAGCTAAACCTGTGGGGGCCATTACAACAGCTGACAGTTTGTTGTTTGTCAATTGTTGAAGGAACTTGCTGATGATATTGATTAAGAATGTTTTCCCTGATCCAGCTTCACCACTGACGTACAACAGTATAGTGTCATTTTGGCAGGTACATTCTTTATTTTCGTGTTGTACACCATGTACAATTTGTTTTGTTACGTCTTCAAAAATGGTGTGCTGATCGTTGTTAAGTTTTGCTTGTTGTACAGTAGAGTCTTCTGTATCTTCTTGATACTGATACATGGTATTTTCTATTTCTGCCATAGCTACTTCAGCCTCATTTGCTATTAGTGGTTGTCCTAGTGGTTCTTGACTTCCTGTTACTGTCGGAAGAGTCCTTATCTAGTTGAGCCTGAAGTTCTTCTTCCTGTTGCTGCTCATTGTGTAACATTGTTTTGTACTGCGTCAAGTTTACATCGGTGATAGCGCTTTCATTTGCTTTGAAAGCATCTTCATAGCAGTCATAGTTATCTAGTATGTCTTCCTCTTTTCTCCATGGTTTGAAAAGTTGTAACAAAGACATGTAATATATTTCTTTCTGTTGAGGAGTTTTTAATGACAATTTTACATGATTAATTAAGCTTCGTTTGGTAAGTTTTACTAAGCTCCCTTCACAATCGGTCACTCTATATCTACGTTTGCTTTCATCGGGTTTTACATTATTTTTGTATGCAAAGTTTTGAGCTATGTGGTATAGACACATGCTTTCCAGAGTGCTACTCCTGTTCGGATAGTATGTGTCCAGTAAATCGTTTTTTAGAATGTCTTGGCTGTTGGGATCATTTCTGGCAATTGTTTCTATGTCTTCATATGATTTTAGCACTCTTTCTCGATTTTGCAGGACCAAGACTGATCCATACTATGTTGCCTGATTTTCCATACAAAGCAGTACCGGTTAAACGATCTGCTGCTTCATAGGCACCACATTCTCTATGAGAGAGCATTTTTGTGCCTAGGCTGTACAATTTCTGTGATAATGTTTTGTCTGATGCTAGGTCATCCCAGAGGTCTTGAAGCTCTGTTTTTTCTGCTTTTGTAGGCTGTAACATATTGTGCAACAGCAGTTGAATTGTCTGAAATGTACTGCACATCTATGTTTGCATTCCATAAGAGGGCAATGATTGCATTGTAATCATTGATATATTTTGATTTTTCCCTTCTTTTTATGTAATACATGTTCTTAGGTGATTTACCTTTAACATTATGTTGAACTGAAGACATGAAGTTGTTTACTTCTCCTGTTTCTGTAACTGGTCTAGGGAAACCAAAGCGACATTTGGTGTAGTATTTACCTTTGTTTTTTGTATTTGCAGCGACAATATTTGCCACATTTGTGTCTTTGAAATTGTGAAATCTGCCCATGCAGCTCACTATGTGTCTGTTGAGAAGGGATTTCACAAGTGACATATTTTTGGATAAACTGCAAAACAGTGCTGTCATTGTCGTGACCACATTTCGGTGCACCTTTGATCCATAACAGCATGTGAATATGTGGTGCTCCTCTCGCTTGATATTCTTTTCGCCAAAACAAGTGTTGCACTTCTCCAAGGGGAGGAACAGTTTTATTGCAAATAAAGTGTAGCATGGCAATGAAACAATGATGGAAATATCTTGACACATTAACTGGATCTAGAGAGCAAAGGTCTCCAAGTGTTAATATATCTATGTTGTTTTTGTTGCTGATTGCTATGCGTAAGAACTCATGTAAATCTTCCCATGCATATTCGGCACAACTTAGCGTAACAAACCAAGTTGGTGGTCCAAGGTTTCTGATCATACAACGCACATCTCTGTGCCGTCAGAACCAGTATTCCTTTGTACCATGCATGTTTGCAAACAAATTTGTTATACTTGTTTGTAAAACCTCATCTGTTTCCTGTACTTTTTGTATTAACTGCATAGCTGACATATTTTAAAAGTGGGTACCAGATTTAAGAATGTGTGCAACTCTGTAACATAGTTTTGCTAATTCACTTTCATAGAGTAGGTGGAAAATGTATTCCACATTTTGTCTAAATCTGGGATCTTGCAAATACATTCGTAATGAGCGGTATTCTGATGCCCCAATCTGAGTGGGTCTATCATGGTATCTTCCGCCTTTGCCAGTAGGAAATAGCAGTGGAAAAGCACATGCTTCTATACTTTTTTCCCATATACTCATTGGTGACCCTTTGGTTTGTCGCATTCGGTAAGTTTCCAGTGCATCATCTATGCTTTCATTGGAATGCAATGGATGAATTGTGTAATGGTCCAAAAGAGTGGATACTGTAGCAGGATCCAGAAGTTCAAATTGTCCATTTTCTGATGGCTCTTGAATTATTTCAGTTGTTTCCCTTAACCTTTCATCAATATTTATTTCCTTGTAGTACTCATTATTGTCTTTTATATATTGCAATGCTTGCCTAACTTTGTGTAAATCGACTAATTGTTGCCAAATTTTTTTGTCATTTTTTGGTACTCCATTTAACAAGACTATTAAAGAATGCTCTATTGAACGTTCCACTCCTAGAGTGTGTACATTTTCCGTTAGATCTAATGGCAAATAAACTACTTTGCCATGAATGCCTTTCACCAATTCAGAGGAAGGTAATTTTGCTGTTTTTGCATGAAGGCGTATAATCGCCTGAAATGGGTGAACTGTTTGAATTATTATTCTCTCATACAATTTGAGCTGTTGCAGGATTTTTGGTAATGGAAACAATTCCAAATTATTTGTAATAGAAGGTGAAGGAGTGTGGTTGTTGTCTTATTTTGTAGTACAGTAACTGCAACTTATTAGGCGTTCAGTTAGTTCATATTTGTTTTCTGCTAAAAGGTAGAGAGCTAATTCAAACCATTTAGAATCTTCATTGTCTTCTATTTTGTATGCTATGCCCACATTTTTTGTGTTCCTTTTGTAAAACGTTCTGCGGCAACACACACACACATGGTTTGGCACTTCAGCTGATGACCTTTTAAATTTTACTGTTTCTTTTCTGTATGTGTGTAATAGAAGGTTGCTATGTGCTGATTTGTTGCTACCATGTTCTAAAACTGTTGCATTTTGTAAGTGGCTTTCACTTCCAAAATACTTTCTCTGAATACGGTCAATTTCTTCTTGTAAGTATTTGGGTGTACTATGCAGAAGAGTGGTATTTAAGTTGCCTAATTCTGAAGCTGGACTTTTTGCATAGTATATTTTATACACTAGATTTCTTACATTGGAATGATGTATTGATATCCTTTTGATATCATGGAAGGTGCTTTTGCAAATAGGCCCAGAAATGCCGGCTAATGAATGTCCTTTTAGTCCTGTGTATTTCCGCATTGGACAAATATCCATATCCATATTTTGCAGCACTTTCATTTTACTTTTGTCTTCCTTTTACATATTGATTGAGGAACTGACGTAAAGATTTCAATGCTTTGTTTGGAATGGTACACATTGATGTGCACGGCCATTTGTATACTGGACGGTGTGGTTCTGCTAACCAAGAGATAATTCTGAGTTTTTCAGGGAATACATTTGTAAGCTGTGTTTCTTGTTCCATGATGGTAGTATTGATTTCTCATACCCTCGTCCACTGCTATGGATGGCAATTGTGTTTGTTTGATTTTGTTTGCTTCTTCATTAAAATATGGTTCTGTGGTTGTTGTGTAACTCCATTCACCACCACAAACATGTAAGAAATTATTTTTGTTCACATTCTGTTTATTGCTGAGTTTCTTTTGTAGTTTAGTACTTAGTTTTGTTAGTGGTTTCATTCTATTTAACACTAATATAAGCAACTTCCTTTTGGGAAGGATTGCACTGTCCACAAGAGCTTGTAGGAATAACTTTCTACAGTAGGTTTTAAGGGGTGAGGATGATTTCGGTCCTCTTTTTAGTAGATTCTGAAGGAATGGTGAAGCATTTTTGATAAAATACTTTTTTTACTATGCGTTCTTGTTACACTATCAGGATTATTAGGAGCATTGTTAGCTGTACTGGTAGTTGTTTTTTGACAACATTTTTGTGTTTTGTGACACATTTTGACAGAGGAGGTAAAGTTTTGGTAGTTGAGACTTCCTTTGTTTTGCTAACCAACTGCATTAGCTGGTTTGTTCCAACATTCTCTAAAAACTCTACAACAGGTGGATGCTTACATTGGGCACTTTTATTTTTATTTGCTCTACTTTTGCGTTCCTTTCTACGGAGTTGCTTTTTGGTAGGCATTATTTGGTGTCTGTTGAAAAAGAAAAGGAATACTTTGGTCTGTTGTCCAATATATGTTTGCTGTGTGCATGTGTGCATGAGTCTGATGGGGAAGCTCTTTGTCATGGTGTGTCAATGTGCATTGGACTCTTGCAATTGTTTGGTAAGGCTACTTTACTATTTGTATACTGCTACAATGTGCTTCAGAAGAGAGTACAAAGTGGGCTCGAGAACCATTATTAATAAACGAAATGCAATAAACTTGCAACAGCAACTTATTTTCTAAATCTAACCTTCTAAGGATAACGTATGTTATTTGAGTTCCAAACACACAGGGATTTGTGAGCCATTCTGCCTGTTATTCTTTGTTCAATTAATGGATATTTGTAGGTAGAATGGTTTAGAAATCAATGTTTGCTTTGGCACCCAAATTAAACAAATAACCCACACAGCCTCTTTGAGGAGTAGTTACAATATAAAGATAGTACTGTACTTACCTTTTTTTGCAAAATAACCAGGTTTCTTCGGATATGTTGTCTGCAGTGTTAGATGCTGTTGATTCTCAGGAGAGTAGTCTTCACTGCGGTCCAAAAAAACAAAATCAATTATTTTGTGTGTTTACAGCAGTGATGATACTGCACACATTAATTGTGCTTTTTTGTCACAGCATTCTACTTTCATATTTCAACCCACTGCTGGTGTGCATTTCACTTCACTCTGTGCAGTCTTTGCATGGTATTTACAATACAGTACTGGAAAGTCCTTCAAAATTGCTAACAATTTTAAGTTTATGAAAGTGCCTTGATTTTTACACAGTGTTCTATGTACAGGAGAGAGGTTTGTAAGCGATATGGCACGGTAGTAGATGGGGAGATGTCACCACAGCAATCGGGACGCTTACTTTTCTCATACGATTACATTGCAAGTAGCATTACTGTAGGCTGTACACAGTACACAAATCCGACATTTTCACATACAAAATTGAGTTCTGCCCTAATAGGCATGCTTGCAACGTGTGTATAGGTTATGCGGAAGACAGTAAGCAGTTGTGCGATTTGTCAATGATAAATCGGAAATCTTGCACTTAAAAGGCGGAGCGTTGGTATGTATTGTCTATGCACATTTAGCGGCATTAATTTCTCTAAATTAAATCATAAGGGTTGCACATATTCTCTGATTACAATATACATACCTGTATTCTATACTCATGCATGTGCGCGTGCATGGAGTTGTACGTAGAAATTTGCAATACTTGCACAGTAGCTTGTGAAGTAGGTGCTTTGCAATGATATGCGACTTCCATTCAGAATCATCGACAGTAATTTTGAAGTGCGCAATGTTGATGACGGAGTTAGAATTAGCGATGTTCAATGAGATTGGTGGATGGTTGTCTGACTGCTTAGTTTTGTCCAATGAGGGACTCGACTTGCTACCGCTGTGGAAAGGGTGGAATGACGGGTAAGAGTTACGGCCGCACTTAGGCAACGCTTGTCCGCAGGTAGGGCGTGTCACATACGGGTTTCTACAGCAAATCCTGCATGGAAAGAGGACTGTAGGCATCAGCCAATCAGATGTTCACATTACTCTTTTGTGTCGAAAGACGGTGCGTACACTGCAGATGGCAGAGGTGGAGAGGGTCAGGGTTTTGGTGCCTGGAGACATTTTTGTGCATGGCTTACAACACTATGCCGAAAGTAGGCATGTGGCACACCATTTCGATGTGAGAGGAGTGGAGGTGGTGTGGAGCGCTGACAGTGATGCCAATGCTGCGGCAATTCTGCAAGTTTGCAGAGACATGCGCACAATGACCACTCCTCATGTGGTCATTTTGCACTACGGTGCTTCCCATTTGGGATATGTGAGTTCACGTACTTTGTTGGCAGATTTGGCACAGTTGGTTTAAGCACTCATGACCATCTTCCCAACAACAAAAGTATTTTTTTCAGCTTTACTCCTTCGAGAAAAATGGGACAACAATTCTGTTTTCTGTCCAGATCAAAGTATTGGGAGGTGTATCATCAATCGCGGCATGTGTGCATTCATGTTACGAGCTGGTATGTTTTTCTGCTGCCATGATAACATTCCTTCAAGCAATGCAGATTATTTTGAAGCAGATGGTGTTGTGCTATCTTCTTTGGGAAATGCGATGTTCTTAGGCTTGCTTTAGAGAAGGTTCTGTAATGGTTGTAGGAGTAAAGCAAGGACAAAAAATACAAAAAATAAAATAACAGATGTCTGTACGGTATCTGGCCAAAATAAAAAAAACGGCTCCTTTCAGAGCCCACCTTAAAGGGGAAAAAGGGGAATAACACTTAAATGTACCGTCGTCACGCTCTGATCCTATACATGTCCGCGAACATGGCGGTACTATGCAGCCAGCGTATATCACCAACGGGGATTCAGGGGTGGAGACGCATGCAAATGAGAATGAGCGGAGCTAGGGATTGGTCCAGGAAGTTCAGTAGGTGTGTTCTGAACGGCGCACTTTAGTAAGACCGTCTTCTCCCTGACAGGAGACCACACAGCCATGGCTTTCCATGCTCGAAAACAGATTATCTGGTTTTTAGGAGACACATGGATACATTGGTTGAAAGTGCATGGAGAAAGTTGCAGTTTATCTGCAGATCTTGGATTTCCTCATGTGGAAGTGCACTGGCATGGCGTGTGTGGCATGAGGTGGCTGGACTTGGTACCTCTCTGTGTTACTTTACAGACAGAGCGTCCTCCAGATATACTTATCATTGCGGAGGAAACAGTTTAGGCCATGTCTCTGGAATTTCTTTGCAATTTGCAATGAAGGAAGGACTTGCGAAGCTCATGGACATGTTTCCAAATTGTCAAATACTTTTTTCCCGTATTGTACTAAGACAAACATGGCTGTGTTTTTCTGCTTTCGGTCCACAAATGGAGAAAGCGAGACGCAATGTGAATAAGGCTGTTTGTGCCTTTTTAAGAGATGTTGGAATGTCCTCCTTCCACAATGAAAACATTTTGTTTCGCAGCTCTTTCATTTTCCGCAGAGATGGAGTCCACCTCACATATGCTGGCAATCAGATTTTTCTTCGCAATGTACAAAATGCATTGCGACCTCTTTTGAATTCACAGTAACCTATCTGACAATCCGTTTTCTCCAATCCACAGTTTTTAACCCACACAACACACCACCCAAAGGCTCTTTTCAGAGCCACCACTTACTCCCAGCGTACCCTTCATTGTGTTTGCTCCGCTTGCACCCTTCCTTTTCCCCTACGACTGTCTGCAAACTTTTCCACCACTCCGCAGGGGTCTACGACCGTCACTTCACAGTTCTATCTTTAAACTGAGAAAGGTGGCTCTGAAAAGAGCCTTTTCTGTAATTTTTGTTATTTTCACGTTTCTTGCTTCACAGCACACGACACACTAGGAGAAGAGGCCAAAGGAGGGTAAGGAAGGGACACCAGCCACAGGGCTAAGAAAGAACAAGTGAACAGAGAAAGATATAGGGTGAGCTTCATTTAGGTAAGGAGCAGATCTTCTGGTGCTTTGTGACCGTAGCCTCAAAAGCACTTCGAAAGCTCTCCCCCTGCAGAGTACTGCATCACAATACGTACACGCTATTGTCACCTTCGAAAGGTAAGGGTCAACAGCATTGCGAATGGCTTGTGAGGCAGCTGGAGGGAGGTGCTCCCCGACAGGAGTGTCTCTTGTGGTTGGAGGATCGGACACGGAGGATGCTGTGGAGGAACTTAATCGACTACGCTCTTCACATGGGACCACCTTGCGAATGTCCGCAGTGTGGAACAAAGTGAGGTGTCGCTTCATGGTTGTCGTACCAAAGCTGTACGAACCAAGTCTTCCACGACTCAGCACCATCTCGCACTGGTTACACTTATCCAGGTTCGCACGTGCTTTTGGTACGTTCCCATAAACGGAAAACAACCGCCACACCCACGACTCCCGGCGAGTGCTCCTAGTGCTGAGTTCCTCCACTTCATTCTCTTCCTCCTCGTCTTCCTCGCTCTCTACATCCTCACCCATATATCTCTCTGCAGGCCCTTGGGGAGGTGGTGGTGGTGGCGAGTTTGGGGGTGGTGTAGAGGCTAATGACCCAACAGCAGCCATGGAAGCCATACTGATTAGTTTCCTATTGGTCACTACAGCAGTAAAGGCAGTACACCTCAATCTGCTATAACAAGAAGGACAATGAGGATGCGCTTGGGGGTATGGCCATTTGTAGGGTTGGAGGGGTGTGCTTCATGACCGTCTTCATCACTGCAAAGCGGTACAAAAATTTCATACCACCAACTCCTCAGGTCAGGTATTGTCTGGGATATGTAAAATTATATTTTTACCCTCTACAATACTTTGCCTTGTGTCTACAAGTTCCTTTTGGACTGTTGCGGAAGCACACAAACTGTCAAATTAGTCCACAGGCTCAGCGTGGGTGCGGTCACATGATGACGTCCTGAACACATTCGTGCCAGAAATGGGAGTCGGCTGGACAGCAAATGCAGAGTACCAAACATGCGCGCAAGTGTCCTCCGGACAGTGTTTGGGTTCTCAAACTAATTCAAAGTGTGACACAAGTGAGACGGACAGTTAGGGACAAGCGTGATGTTCGCTATACTTACGGTTGTTCTGCGCATGTGCATACATGCTATGCTCACTGTACGGACAGGTCCAGTGTCCTTAGGACACCTCCATTTTGTTTGCCTACGAACTTGCCGGCCACCGTGCCTGTTCTACGGACGGCAGCATTTTGGCTGCGGACAGGTATACTGTCCTTCACACACTCCCATTTTGCTCATTTACAGCCATCCCGGACATCTGGTGTGTTCTACGAACATGTTTCATCTCGTTTACAAGCGGTACGGCAAGCTATAATGTCCTTAGGATGCCCCTTTCCGTTTATGTACACACAACTTCAACAGATGGTGCGGTCAAACATCAAGTCCATCTTACTTGACATTAGTAAGGGTAGGTGTACTGCCTTTACAGCAGCCACATTCCATTCCTTACGGATAGGTCGAACAGGCGCGCTGTTCATGAACATTGTACGTCTTTTAAAAAAAACATTTTTTACTCGCACTCTTTCACTACAAGTACTGTACAAAAACATTCCAAATACACTCACAGACACTTCACTCCAAAGAAATAGCGGGGGAAGCGGACACTGACACAAATATGGGGGAATTAGGATTCAACACGGGCTGGTTATGAGGAGAAGATTTGTGAGGGGAAGAAGGGATGGATATTTCGTCACAACGTCTATTTTCCTCTTGAAGGTTTGGGGAAGGTTCACTACGGAATGGAGAAGCAGGGCAGGTACAGGTAGGGCAATGGTAACAAACTTTTCCTCTCTCACAGTCCTCCACAAACTCGCTTAAACTTTTAAAATTCTTGTTCAATATGTCCATTTTCTGCTCAATCCTTTTTATCCTATCTTCTTCTGTCTCATTTGTTGCCCTTTCTTCTAATCTAATCTGGTCTATTAAAAAAAAATATACATATGTTAAATGCCTATAAAATACTGCACATTATTTTGCATATGCAGAGCAATGTGTACCATTATTGTTGCTGTCTTCAGACATTTCCCCATGTGAAAAATACTCCTCCAGCCACTCCAAAGTACTAGCCATTTCTAAGTCAAAATAACAGAAAGAAATTATTATTTCTGCACCACATACCAAAAAAAAAACATACACATATACAAAAATGACCTCCACTCACTCTTTTGATGTAATCTCCCTTCATCCTACTGCGTCCGTCCACTGTCGTTCCAGGCTGCTGAGTTTCTGTGAAGGGAATATGATGGAGGCATCCTTTTTTTTTTTATGGTACCATCCATTTCATTCTACATGGTTATTAAGAGGCCGATTCATGGAAGTAATGTGCGCTGAAAATCCAGCGCAAGCGTGCGAAAACGTGCGAATCGCAGCGCAAGTGCGAAAATCGCAGCGAAACCCGCGCACTGCGATTCATATAAGTCTGTGCGCGTGTAAATCTATGGATGTGCGCTAAAATCCTGCGTGGCGCACGCTGGCGCACACAGCTTCAAACAGTGTGCGCTACGCGCCCAGCGAAAGCGCACATAGCGAAGCGCACACAACAAAAGTAGGCGTGACATGCGGAATGGGGAACAACGCGTCAAAATGTCGGCGTCACAGGGGAAGTACAGGAGGCAAATGCGCGGAATGCCCACACGCAAGCCTACAACTAGTATTCATGGAATCGAACGGGGCTAACGCGTGCGCCAAAAAAGACGCGCTAATCCGGAAACACGTACGCCATCAGGAAGCAGGCGTACGTGGACCCGCGCAGCATAAAAGTGTGCGCAAACAACAAACAAGCTCAGACGCCAAGATGAATATACTGTTCCTCGCAGCAGTGGTCGTGGGATACCGCAGGAGGAGGAGGTGGGGGAGGATAGTCAGGCCCAGAATTTTTACACCCAGAACCAGCCTTTTTGGGATGCATGATGACCAGGTGTATAGGAGGTACAGGTTTCCACCTCACATAATACTCGACATGGTGAGTGAGTGGGAGGATGACCTCACATCACCCACCCTGTGCTCCCAAGCACTGAGCCCCTTGGAAAAGGTGCTCAATGTACTGCACTTCTTGGCCACTGGTTCATTTCAGCGGACTACTGCCATAGTGGGGGGGTCTCACAGGCCACGCAGTCACGTTGCCTGCACCAGGTGTTGGCCATCATGACTGCATGCCCATCAGTCCGCAGGCACATATACCTGCCAAGAACACCTGCAGAAAGGCAGGCTGTCGTCCATGATTTTTACGGGGTGGCACACTTCCCCAAAGTGCTAGGTGCCATTGACTGCACCCATGTGGCTCTGCGTCCTCCCAGGGCAACTGAGCACATCTACAGAAACCGCAAGCACTGGCATTCCATCAACTTGCAGGTAGTATGTGATGCCAAGGGAATCATCACCTCAGTATATGCCAACTATCCAGGGTCCATCCATGACAGTTTAATTTATAGAATGTCAACCCTAAACTGGGACCTAGAAGCTGGGCGGCATGGCGATACATGGCTGCTTGGTGAGTATAAATGCCCCTGCACATGTATGCATGTCAGATACTGAGTAATGTCACAACCCCACTAATGATACCCATCATCACCTCCCCAGGAGACAGTGCCTACCCACTGAGCACCCACATGATGACGCCAATTCGGAACCCCACCACACCACCCGAGGTAAGATACAACACGCCCATATTGCAACCCGGGGCATAGTGGAGCGCACATTCGGAGTGCTCAAGTGACGCTTTCGCTCCCTTGACCGCTCTGGTGGGCAGCTGCTATACGCGCCCCCAGTAGTGTGCAGGATCATAGTGGCAGCATGTGTCCTGCACAACGTTGCAACACGCCGGGGCCTGCCCGCGAACATGGTGGGTTGCCATACCGTACATGGAGTTTTCCCAACAGTATTGACTGGTTGCGCACGGCCACCGCGTCGGCGGGCACCACACCTGTTTGGGGCAAGGCGATCTGCACCTTGCTGTGCTGGCACTGCCTGAGGCTGCAGGACTGCATTCCCCCTCTGATCTGCTGGCCCATGAACAGGATCAGATGCTGTGGAGTGTGACCCTGCATCCATAACTGCCAAAGGCGGACCTACCAACACTGACATCCCCCATAGAGGGTTCTACCCCTGGTCCAGGTGGGTTGGACAGAACAGAATCCCTGCCAGAAGCACTGACCTGCGACAGCACATAAGTCTCATCATCTGACTCAGCACCTGCATAGAGGTCTGGGGAGCTGCACCCAGAGGCACCCCTCGACAGTATGGTCTACCGTACCAAAGTGTTTTCACCCACCACCACACCACGTCCCCCCACTGGTGCCTGGTCGTGGCTGAGAATCCTCCTGGGTCTGCACCATCTCCTGAACCTCACCAGCATCAAGTGCGTCGTCACCTGCAAAAACATGAAACACAAGAAATGGAAACAGGCATGAGCACCATAGCAAACACATAGGCCTGACAAGACAGAGATCCTGTACATGGTTAACACATGTCCCACATGACTATAACCCTGGCATGCATGCACTGCCAATGATTCTGAAGGGGAGTCAAAAAGGCAGACAATGAGGACACCAAGATGGAAAAGCAACACATTTGCAGCATGTCGTGTAGCGCTGGCATCACACATCAGCCTGTGAGTGGCATGTCCAATACACATACAGATGTCATGTAGCACAGCCATGGTAAATTAGACAACTACAGCAATATGTCAGTGAATGAGTACTGTCACACATCCATGTCACATGGACATGATGAGAAGATTAATGCAGAATAGTGTTGCAAAATATGCATGTGCCGCACACTGCAACGCATCCAGTGTACAATTAGACAGTGATTGTAGGCAGATGTACACATCAATGGTTGGTCACTTCAACATGACAGGAAACAACTATCATGTTCCACATGCAAATAGGCCCTAAAAATACATTTCAGCAGGCCAATACTCCCTCGCCCTGAATGGTTTAAACATTCACATAACAAGGTAACTAAAGTGGCACAATGTGGGGTGTAAACGATGACAGAAGCATGTCACATATGTGGCATTAGGGATGAAAAAAGCATATGAAAAATTGGACAATCTAAACAATCAGCCTGAATGAACACAGAAAAAATCAGAATAATGTTGTTGCAAGATGATAGTTCAAGTGCAACAGCAGTAATGTGGGGCTAATTGGCTACTGTGGGCAGAAGGGATACTGTCATACCCAAATCAAAGGCACATGAATGGAATGGAGGAAGCACATGTGTGACCCATTACACTCAGGAGTACACACCCTCACCTGGCACTCAATCAGAACCCGTCACCCAAACAACATACACATGGATTACACACACATGCATGGGCACTCACCGGACAATGCCTCGTAATCAGGTAGCTCTCCCACGCCTTGGATCTGTTCCTCTGTGATGAAGGTCCCAGCAACAGACTCGTGTTCAGTGAGTTTGTTGTCCTCTGGTGGAGACCCACCGCCAGTCACCAGAGTAGCGGCATGATTTGAGGCCAGCTTGTTCTTTGCTCTGTGTTTCAGGTCATTCCACCACTTGTAGCAATCATCAGCTGTGCGCCTCACAAATCCAAGGGCACTTATGCGGTCTGCGATGGTCTGCCAGTGTGCCCTACGTTGACCAGGTGTGGTCTTGCACCCTGCAGTCACCACCATTTCGCGGCTATGTGCCGACACATAGGTCACAAGTACATCAAGTTCGGGGTCATTAAAGCTAGGCTTCCTTGACGTGCCGGACTGTGTAGCCGTGTCTGGGGTCTCAGCCTGTAGTGCCAGAGCACCCTTCTTCCTCTTTTTCAAAGGTGGAGCAGAGCCTGAGTGGCTTGCGCCGCTCTGGTCAGTAGTGGCAGAAGCGCAGGTAGACTGGGTACTGGGAGTGTGTGAAGGCACATTGACCATAGGTCTTGGTGCAGGCATTGGCTGAAGTGTGATGTTGGCAGGGGCAACGTCAGTTTGATGGACCAGGACCGACACTGTCCCGGCTGGGAGACTCAGAGCTGGGGTGGATAGAGCTGCAGCTGCCCCTGCAGCCTCCCCACCCTGCCTACTTGGGGCAGCAGATGACATCGCTGCCCCAGATCCACGTGGCCTGGTGACACCAACTTGCACCGGCACACGTGGCTTAGACTTGCTGACCTGGAAGTCAGCCTGGGAGGCATCCTGTGCAGGTTCAGGTGCCACAATGGGCTGGTCCAACAAGGGCTGAGCTGGGATGGTGTCAGCCACGTTTCCATCAACCATGGGGGGGGGCATGGGTGTCCCTGATTGGTCCTCCACACATGGGGGGACTAGGGGCACCCTGCAAATCCTGGCCACGTCCCCTACCGCGCCCACCATGCCCACCTTTTGGAGGTCGGCCACCTTTGCCTCCCTTACCGCTTGGTCGCCTCCCAACCATGGCACTGATGTTGTTGTGCATATGGGAATTGCAGTAAACAATTGTCCTGGGCAATTGGGGGTGAAAGGGGTAGGGTACTAGATGGAATTCGTACACTAGTACTCTAGCAAGGCTGTCTGTGACCCCTGGGGGAAGATAACGGGTCACGCAACGCACAGGCACCCCGAAAACAAAAAGTAACGTGCACGCAACCCCCCGTAGACCATGTGCATGGAAAAATGAACCTGCACTACGCTGTGGCACCCAGAAACACAAAAATAAGCGTACGCGTGTTACACGCAGCCTACAGTGACCTCTGAAGGGGTATGCAACACACGGGGCAAGCACAGTTGGTAAATGCGTGCGCGACTCACCATCTGCCTGGAAAAAGAACGTGAAAAAAACGCATGTGTGCGTGTTGGCAACACCCCTGCCAAAAGAAGAATTGTACGCTGTCTAAGGAGACAGGACAAAAGAAGTGAATGCTGTTTGAGGAAACAGGCCCCAAAAAAAAAAAATGAACGCTGTCAGAGGTAACAGGGAGTACGAACTTGAAACGCTGTGAAGTAATCGCGTGTGAACCGACAAGAAGTACAGATTTCACCCACTCGCTCTCCACGAATAGCATGTACAAGGAAATGGGGTCCTACACGTACCTTTTAAAGCGGCCCACACATACAGCGTCACTTACGTGTGTACGCGCTAATGCCCTTTCCTCAAATTACACGAGCTGACACTCGGACCTGCTGTTTTTGGACTTGGACGATGTACATGCACCCGTGTTGATGGAAACGCCCACGCGCGTCACGTCACTTACACACGTAGGCCCTTTCCTCGGATTACACGCATTCACACGCGGACGTGCAGTTTTTCACGTGCGCTGAACCACTGTGCCCTTGTCACGAGGGAAACGCCCGCGCGAGTCATGTCACAGAAGCGCTTGCGCACTAAGGGCCTTTGGTCCAATGAAACCGCGTATGTGTTCTGACGCGCTTACGCGCAAAGGGCCTTTCCTCGAATTACACGCTGACGTGCAAGATTTTCACGTGCCAAATCACTCCGTATCAAGCTGGCCACGCAACAACACACGGAAGACCACGCTCCTGCCCAGAAGGCCGAATTACTGCCCCCCAGAGCCGCAAGCACGCTCCCACCTGCCATCTGCTGCTGCCTGCCTGCTGCCCACGTGCCCTGGTATTTGGTGCCTGCACATCAGCCAGGGTTCCAGTTGCTGTGTCCACCCCTGCTGGAACAGAAGACTCCCGACTGGGATACCATCGCTCCACAGCCCAGCCCCAGGACCCAGTTGCCCACCCACGCCTGCTTCGGGGGTCGCCATGTCGGGGCAAACACCATCTGAGACCACTGGCGACCGCCAGCCAGAGAGGCAGAGGGCCACCAGCTTCAGTGTGAAGGAAGTTGGTGTCCTGGTGGAGCATGTCCTGGGGCAGTATGATGCCCTCTTCAGAACATCACACGCCAACAAGGAAGGACAGGAGAGGATCTGGGATGACATAGTGGTTGTCATCAACGCGGAGGGGGTGGCAACCCGCGACATCAAGCACGTCAAGAAGCGCTGGGAGGACTTCAGGTCCAGGACCCTCCACAAGGCCCGGCGCCTCGCGGAGGGGGGCCGGGTCAGCATGAGGGACATCCAGATGAGGGTCCGGGAACATGTATGCCCAGCGGTCCACGCCCAGATCCATCGGAGGAAGACCTGTCTGGAGTTGAGCGGTAAGTGGCCAAGCATTGTTGTGTGAGACAGGGCATGTTGCAGTGTGCTGGTAGTCTGATATTTGCCTGTATGTGTGACATGGGCCATGTATGGATGTGTGTGTGCAGGGACATCATGTTCATGCATGTGAGCCCAGTAATGTGCGAACCAAATGGTTGGTGCATGAGTTCCAATGCAACATGGGGAGCAGTATGGCAAATGCACACATGAAAGCATGCCAGTGTCGGTTCTTGCACATGGTGGGGGTGTGAGGGATGGGTGCTGCAGTCATGTACATGTATGGTGCGCATGTGTGTGTGTGTCTGAGAAGTGTGTCTGTGACTTTGATACGCCATGAATTCATGACACATGTCTGTGATGTGTACATTCACTCATGCAGTGCGGTCACTGTTGTATGCACTGTGTCTATCCAATGTGTCTGTGGTTTACACGGCATGATGCATGACCCTCCGGTGATGTGTGTGCATGGGATCAGTGTGAGCCATGATGCATGTGAGTTTGAAGGCAACGTTTGGATTAATAGCGTCCCTTGTACATGGATGCTGATTTTGATTGCAGGCGCCGTGCCTGTTTATGCATGTGTGTTGCCATTCACCCATGTGTTGTGGAGGGACAGGATGGAAGTGACGTTAGACACTGGCACTCATGTGTTATTGCTTCCTGTCTAGGCGAATATTGTACTGTACCCTGATGCTTGTGTTCTATGTCTCCCTCTACGCAGCGTCAAGTGAAGAAGAGGACGGAGACGGCGCTGTGGAGCCAAGCGGCGGGGATGCCTCCACTGGACGGCGATGCAAGGCCCAGCCACCCTCCCAGGACTTACCATCATCCGGGAGCGAGGGGGCTGGTGCCGCATCTGCCACTACGGCTGTGGCGGAAGGGCCGGGTGAGCACCCACAGGGGCTTGCAATGGCGGAAGATGGTACAGAGACATCCAGGTTGGTGGTCTCCACAGAGGAGGAGGAGCCCGCTACTGAGCCGCGCATGGTGCCTGGTGGGGGTAGTACCACTGCTGCAAGTGGTGCAGTCCAATGCCAGGATCGGGAGGCAGCACAGGTCACCGCAGAGGGGCCTGTGCATGTCCCTGTCCTTGACCCTGTGACTGCACCACCATGCACCAGCAGGGATGCCCCGTCCCTGGCCCGTCCGCAGGTAGGGGAGAGTGCCATGTCATCTGCCTCTCCAGTACCTGCGGACGAGGGGTCCAATGAACGTATGAGCTCTGTCCTGATTGGTGTCGCGTTGCGCACGCGTGACATTCGTGATGACGTGCGTTCTTCCTGGGCGGAGAATGCACGCCATCACGAACAGCAGCGTCGCAACGTGGCACTGTTGGGAGGGGCCCTGGTTGTTGGGTTCCTACATGTGACGCGCACTCTGGCGGATTTTTCTTTTGGACAATGGATTGTACATAGTTGGACAATGGATTATTTTGAACTTTTTCTTTTGATTTCACCATGGATCAATGGATTTTTTTTTAACGTTTCCTTTGGACTATTTTTCTTTTGGATTTCTTTGTATTGGTTATACTTTTCATTTACTCTTCTTTTGCACATGCTTTTCATTTCATGTTTGCTATTTTGTTATACTTTCATTTTATTTATTTATTTTTGTACATAATACATTTTCATATTTTAGTTCCATGTGTGGGATTTGCTCATTGGGTTAATGCATGTGAAAATGTGGGTTTACACAATCAATGCCAACGAGTGTGTGTGTGTGTGTGACGGACATGTGTTGATGTACATAGTTGACTTTTGGTTTGTGTCTTGAGATGGGCATGTCAGTGTGAGTTTTATTGGGAAATCATTGCATCTCAGTAATTGGGTGGCGTGCTGTGGTATTTTGGTGTAGAAGTGGGCCATGATTGTGCATCTTTATTTCATGTAGGGGGGGACATGAGTGGGGGCCTGCTGGCAGGTGCCCCGCACTGCTGGGGGGTGGGGGTGCTGGGGGACATGAGTGGGGGCCTGCTGGCAGGTGCCCCTCACTGCTGGGGGGTGGGAGTGCTGGGGGACATGAGTTGGTGATCACTAGTTCAACGTGACACGTGGCCTGGCTGGGGGGCATGGCCATGGTGGACGGGCTGCCTGCGGGACATGTCGAGGGGTGAAGGGTAGTCCCCTGTGGTGTGGGCTGCCTGCAGGAGCCATGGAGGGGGTAGAGGGGAGGACCCACACTGCCAATTCACGTTTAGGACTCCCCGCGCACCATACTGGATACACGTAACCCGCTCTGACAGCAAATTCGCGTGTGAAAGTTCCTGCGCACCCCAGTAACACACGTACCCCGCTCGCACAGGGCCAATCGCGTGTGAAAGTTCCTGCGCACTCCAGTAACACACGTACCCCGCTCTCACAGGGCCAATCGTGTGTGAAAGTTCCCGCTCACCCCAGTAACACACGTACCCCGCTCGCACAGGGCCATTCGCGTGTGAAAGGACCCGCGTACCCCAGTTACACACATACCCCGCTCGCACAGGGCCAATCGCGTGTGAATTTTCCCGCGCACCCCAGTAACACATGTACCCTGCTCGCACAGGGCCAATCGCGTGTGAAAGTTCCCACGCACCCCAGTAACACACGTACCCCGCTCACACAGGGTCAATCGCGTGTGAAAGTTCTTGTGCACCCCAGTAACACACGTACCCCGCTTGCACAGGGCCAATCGCGTGTGAAAGTACCTGCGCACCCCAGTAACACACGTACCCCGCTCGCACAGGCACAATCGCGTGTGAAAGTTCCCGCGCACCCCAGTAACACACGTACCCCGCTCGCATAGGGCCAATCGCGTGGGAAACTCCCCGCGCCGGGGTGTACATGTATTCGGAGGGGTGTGCAGGGAGTTTTTCTGGCGTTTTCGTGGTTCGGGGCCTGTGCGCCATGTACGGGATTTGTGTGCTGTTCATGGCGCACGGGAGAGTTTGGGGGCCGTAACTGGCGCTGCTGCAGGGTCGCTGCGCCACTTTGCGCCACGGCTGGTTTTGGAGGCTAAAATCCATGAATACGCTGTGCGCGGAAATGGATTTTAGCGCACACGGCTGGCGCAGAAAGTCGCACGCGCACACACTGCGCCAGCTACGTGCGCCACTTGTGCGCTGAATTCTATGAATTACCCTGTAAATGTGTCCTTTTCTTTTCACATCTTCAGGTTTCCATATTTACTTAGTACTACTTATAATATCTTTATGTCCTTCTTCTACGTTGTACACTTTTTGTGTAAGACAATAGTACATTTTCGGATACCCCCCTGCCCTCTTTGGGTAATGTTGATCCTGTCCGCCCCCGTCCGCAAACAGGCGCTCAGTCCGTCCCTTTCCATTATCAATAGGGATTGGGTTCTGTATGTTCTATGTTAAATGTATATCAAGTACGTAGATTATACTACATATCTCCCAAAATCACATCACAGTGTATATTCCACACAACACCTTCATTGACACACTGTCATGATTAAGTTCCCCTTCCAAAAACCTGTAGAATTCACTACAAAAAAAACTTTGTTGAGGGGACGTTATGGTTAAGTTGCCCTACCAAAAACCTGTGCAGTTCACTAAAACATAATTTCAACCTCCCCTTTATGGTTTCAATTAAAACCGAAAAACCCCTGAAATTCGACAGTTATGGTAACCTAAGCCCCCAAACCTGCCACCGCCCCTGTGCACTGCTAACACTAACACCCAGACCATGAAAGATGTCATCTCAAATGTCACTGATGACATCACTGACAGTCCCTTTGCTTTCGTTCCCTGCCATATATATATATATATATGTACACTTAGTAAAAAAACTTTGTTAAAGGAATGTTATACTTCACAGTGAAACCAAAAAACACTGCTCCTTCCCCCATTTATGGTAAGCTAAGCAACCATAACTCGCACCATCTACGCTCATTGCTAAGACTAACACCCAGGACTTCAAAGATGACATCACAAACATCATTGATTGACACCACTGTAGCTTATCACATTTATACTTGACACCCACACAATCGATTATATATCTGACAAGTGTGGCCAGCTCCCAGAGTTTTGGGTACATATTCAGTACATGTACATTTACAATGTTTCTTTCTGTGGGTGTGCTACTGATTTTTAAGCAACCATGGGTGTAATATGCTGTGGTGATTGTGGCCAGGGCCTACAGTGTTGGGTGCATGGACGTAGGCCGTAGGCCGGACGCCATACTTCCAAGACTGTAGGCCCTGCCCACAGCCACTGCAGCATGTCACAGCAATGGGTACACCTGTAGTATTCATTATTGATCAGATGGCTGTGGGGAATTTGTACAGTCTAGGGTGCGTGGCTGAAGACCATGCACCCAAGAAGAAACTTCTAAGCACTGGATTTATAAGCTTCTTCACATCCATATATTTAAATGTATGGACATACACATAAGATTTTAGGCCCTGCCCACAACCACTGCAGCATTTCACAGCTACAGAGACACCCCTAGTATTGAACATCACTCCGGTGGCTGTGGGGAGGGTCTGCAGTCATGAGTGCATGGCCGCAGGCCATGCACCCAACAGCACAGTTATATGTAGTGTACTAATGGGTGTGATATGGTATGGTAGTGCATCACTCAGGCGGCTGTGGGGAGGGGCTGCAGTCATGGGTGCATGGCCAAAGGCCATACCCCGAAAAGCACATTTGTACGTAGTGTAGTTATATGCCCCAATGGATGTCATATGGTGTGGTAGTAGTGGCCAGGATGTAGAGTATTTGAACAAAATAATAAGCACTGCAGTTGTAAGCAACTATGGATTTTATATACTGCATGATAATGCTACGTAGCTCATGCCTTCTTTAAAGACTGTGTTTCCTATATCTATCAATGCTTTGTCTAGGGTAAGACCATGGGATTTATGAATGGTAACTGCATATGCAAGAGTTAGAGAAAATTGCTCTCTACATACATACATGTCTTTTGAAGAGAAGGAATCGAGCAATTGAGCGTCCTATCCTTTTCACTTCTGAAAGTTTATCGACGCTAATATTGACAAACTGAATGTTGCTGTCACGTGGGTATGATTGAAAACCAACAACTGAACCCAGTGCTCCATTAACTAGTCCTTGCTCGACGTCAAGGTTACGTTTAAGCATTACTCTACAATTTAAGGATAATTTTAATATTTTTTCCAACCCAGCTGTGTTGGAGATTGAATTTTCTAAACTATTTAGTCTTGTTGTGGCTTGCTCACACATGGGTACTGTCATACCATGTACGTCTAGTTTGTCTGTGGCATTAATTTCAATTATTGGTTGCATTTCTTTATTTAACATTGTTTCATTGAATTTGAAACAGCTTGCAAGAGTTGGCATTAAGGCCACACAATTGACATTTTTGTGCGCAATTTGTTCCATAACATCAGTTGCACATGCATTGTCGCCATGAAGTGCATGAATGTGCCGGTTTTTCAATACTGCTTGTGCTTCTTGCGATAGTACACCAACTCAAATACTTTTTAAGATGTTGGCATTAGTGAGATCTGCAGATTGCTGCATGTTCTCTGTTAATTCTCTGTATTGTAAATGTTGCCAAAGGTTGACATTTCCTATGCTGCCAACAGTTTTACGGCAGAGTTTGTGGCCTAAGGTTTTAAAAATAGGTTCACCTTTCACTGGTGTCAATTGTAGAAGATCTCCGAAAACGATAATGTGTTTCCCTGCAAAGAGTCCTTCATTGTTACTTTTAAGTACTTCTTGCAATCTGAGGTGAATCAAAGCCAACATTAGGTTGGAGACCATGCTCACTTCATCTATTAGTAGCATTTTCATTTGTTTTAATACTCTGCGTACTTCCATTGCAGCTTCTGCAGAAAGTTTGTAATAGTCCAATTTATTTTGATGCTCTACTGGAAGCAGCAGTAATCGGTGTAAAGTGACACCGCCTATGTTGTAGGCAGCTAAACCTGTGGGGGCCGTTACAACAGCTGACAGTTTGTTGTTTGTCAATTGTTGAAGGAATTTGCTGTTGATTTTGATTAAGAATGTTTTTCCTGATCCAGCTTCACTACTCACATACAGTAGTATAGGTTTGTAATTTTGGCAGGAACATTCTTTATTTTCGTGTTGTACACCATGTACAATTTGTTTTGTTATATCTTCAAAAATGCTGCGCTGATCTTTGTTAAGTTTTGCTTGTTGTACAGTTAAGTCTTCTGTATCTTCTTGATACTGATACATGGTGTTTTCTACTTCTGCCTCATTTGCAATTAGTGGTTGTCCTAGTGGTTCTTGACTTCCTATTACAGAAGGTTGACTACTGTCGGAAGAGTCCTTATCTGGTTGGGCCTGAAGTTCTTCTTCCTGTTGCTGCTCATTGTGTAACATTGTTTTGTACTGCGTAAAGTTCACATCGGGGATAGCGCTTTCATTTGCTTTAAACGCATCTTCATAGCAGTCATAGTTATCTAGTATGTCTTCCTCTTTTCTCCATGGTTTAAAAAGTTGTAACAGAGACATCTTATATAGTTCTTTCTGTTGAGGAGTTTTTAATGATAATTTTACATGATTAATTAAGCTTTGTTTGGTAAGTTTCACTAAGCTCTCTTCACAATCGCTCACTCTAGATCTACCTTTGCTTTCATCAGGTTTTATATTATTTTTGTATGCAAAGTTTTGAGCTATGTGGTATAGACGCATGCTTTCCAAGGTGCTACTCCTGTTCGGATAGTATGTGTCCAGCAAATTTTATTTTTAGAATGTCTTGGCTGTTGGGATCATTTCTGGCAATTGTTTCTATGTCCTCATATGATTTTAGCACTCTTTTTCTAGATTTAGCAGGACCAAGACTTAGCCATACTATGTTGTCTGGTTTTCCATACAAAGCAGTACCGGTTAAGCGATCTGCTGCTTCATAGGCGCCACATTCTCTATGAGAGAGCATTTTTGTGCCTAGGCTGTACAATTTCTGTGATAGTGTTTTGTCTGATGCTAGGTCATCCCAAAGGTCTTGCAGCTCTGTTTTTTCTGCTTTTGTAAAGTAGGCTGTAACATATCGTGCAACAGCAGTAGAATTTTCTGCAATGTACTGCACATCTGTTTGCATTCCATAAGAGGGCAATGATTGCATTGTAATCATTGATATATTTTGATTCTTCTGTTCTTTTTATGTAATACGTGTTCTTAGGTGATTTACCTTTAACACTATGTCGAACTGAAGACATGAAGTTGTTTACTTCACCTGTTTCTGTAACTGGTCTAGGGAAGCCAAAACGGCATTTGGTGTAGTATTTAGCTTTGTTTTTGTATTTGCGGCGACAATATTTGCCACATTTGTGTCTTTGAAATGATAAAATCTGCCCATGCAGCTCACTATGTGTCTGTTGTGAAGGGATTTCACAAGTGACATATTTTTGGATAAACTGCAAAACAGTGCTGTCACTGTCTTGACCAAATTTAGGTGCACCTTTGAACCATAACAGCATGTGAATATGTGGTGCTCCTCTCGCTTGATATTCTTTTCTCCAAAAGAAGTGCTGCACTTCTCCAAGGGGAGGAACAGTTTTATTGCAAATAAAGTGCAGCATGGCAATGAAACGATGATGGGAATATCTTGACACATTAACTGGATCTAGAGAGCAAAGTTCTCCAGGTGTTAATATATCTATGTTGTTTTTGTTGCTGTATCCTATGCGTAGGAACTCATATAAATCTTCCCATGCATATTCTGCACAACTTAGTGTAACAAACCAAGTCGGTGGTCCAAGGTTTCTGATCATACAGCGCACGTCTCTGTGCCGTCGGAACCAGTATTCCTTTGTACCACGCATGTTTTTTGCTTATATACTTTTTTCCCATATACTCATTGGTGAACCTTTGGTTTGTCACATTTGGTAAGTTTCTAGTGCATCATCTATGCTTTCATTGGAATGCAATAGATGAATTGTGTACTGGCCCAAAAGAGTGGATACTGTAGCAGGATCCAGAAGTTCGAATTGTCCAGTTTCTGATGGCTCTTGAATTATTTCAGTTGTTTCCCTTAAGCTTTCTTCAATATTTATTTCCTTGTAGTACACGTTAGTCTTTTAGATATTGCAATGCTTGTCTAACTTTATGTAAGTCCACCAGTTGTTGCCAATTATTTTTGTCTTTTGTTGGTACACCATTTACCAAGACTATTAAAGAATGGTCTATTGAACGTTGCACTCCTAGAGTGTGTACATTTTCGGTTAGATCTAATGGCAAATAAACTACTTTGCCACGAATGACTTTCACCAACTCAGTGGGAGGTAATTTTGCTGTTTTTGGATGAAGGCGTATAATTGCTTGAAATGGGTGAACTGTTTGAATTATGATGCTCTCATACAAATTGAGTTGTTGCAGGATTTTTGGTAGTGGAAACAATTCCAAATTATTTGTAATAGCACATGAAGGAATGTGGTTGTTGTCTAATTTTAATAGTACAGTAACTGCAACATATTAGGTGTTCAGTTAGTTCATGTTTGTTTTCTGCTAAAAGGTAGAGAGCTAATTCAAACCATTTGGAATCTTCATTGTCTTCTATTTTGTATGCTATGTCCACATTTTTTGTGTTCCTTTTGTAAATGTTCTGCGGCAACACACACACACATGGTTTGGTACTTCAGCTGATGCCCTTTTGAATTTTAGTATTTCTTTTCTGTTTGTGTGTAATAGAAGGTTGCTATGTGCAGATTTGTTGCTGCTGTCATGATGCCTACCCCCGGGCATCCGGATCAAGCCCATCAGCCCCGGTAGCAGGCATCCAGACATTTACAAAAACCCCAGCAGCCCCAGCTAGGGGCTGTCTGGGTTCAGTCCTGGCGCCGTAGGCACCAGGCTCATAATAGAAATCAGTCCTGGCGCCATAAGCGCCAGGCTCATAGACATTACTTACCTCATGCAGACCATGCTGCAAATAAATCCAAGCCAACGTGAAGCCTGGATGGGACTATTTTACTACAGGTACTATTTTTTACTCGGTTGTGGTCCTGGGAAACTTCTTTCCTGGGACTACTTTGGAGGCTATTTAAACCACGCCCGAACAGCAGCACATGCTTCGTGTTATTCTGCATCCAGCAGCGTGACTCTCACTGTGCCTGCAGCCAGCATCCAGTCTTCTGCCACGCCCGCGTGCCTGCAGCCAGCATCCAGTCTACTGCCACGCCCGCCTCGAATCCGGAGCTCCTAGAATAAAGAGGAAGAAAAGGACAAGGTTAGAAAACAAACTTATTTCAAATTCCTCACCTGATTCCGGATCCATTTCATCTCCCGACCTGGAAAGTACATCAGTCCTGCACGTGTCGCTTCGCCAGCTCCAGCACGGCGCCATACTCAGCAGTTCTCACAGCATCTTTCGATCCGGCACTGTCTCCATCATTTCTTCGCCATACTCCGGCACCTAGGGGCACAAGAACAACAAGGTGAGCCAAGGGAATCAACAAATACCTCTTACCACCATAGACTTACCTGATTTACGGCGGTATTATTCTCCATATCTTCATATGCCGCATCTGTAAAGAGGGAGAAAAACAAAACGTTAACGCATGCAATAGTTACCTGACAGCATTGGGTAACACAGACTCTTACCTGAACGCCAGCAGCAGCTACGAGACATTCTTCTCACGAACTCAGTTGCAACTTAAGGAAGGAAGGGGACAAGAGTAAACATCGGGCACATTGAACTCTTTGAACTTGATACTTACCAATCCCGCCTGGGACTTCAGAGTCAATGCTTACCGGAACTCTCCCAACGCCTTCAAACCAGTGAAGTAACTGGTATCTACGCGCCCCTGCAAGACACGCAGGATGGAGAGCTCATCTTTTACAAACATAAGGTGATGTTACTAAGGGGATATCGGAGGTGATTAGTGGGGGAGAGCGAGAACAGTTGGGAGGCCATCACTAAAACCTACAGCTGGCTAATCCCTGTCTCCACTTGCAGGAAAATACTTCTTCGGGTCCAGCAGACAAGACTAGGCGGGCCAGTCCAGACAGTCATCTCTGCACTACGCATCACGTTGACGGAGACCGCAGCTGTCTGGGTCCGATCGACACCCACTTCCAAAATACTTTCTCTGAATACGGTCAATTTCTTCTTGTAAGTATTTGGGTGTACCATGCAGAAGAGTCTTATTTAAATTGCCTAATTCTGAAGCTGGATTTTTTGCATAGTATATTTTATACACTAGATTTCTTACATTTGAATGATGTACTGATATCTTTTTGATATCATGGAAGGTGCTTTTGCAAATAGGCCCAGAAATGCAGGCTAATGAATGTCCTTGTAGTCCTGTGTATTTGCGCACTGGACAAATATCCATATTTTGCAGCACTTTCATTTTACTTTTGTCTTTCCCTTTTACATACAGATTGAGGAACTGACGTACAGATTTGAAAGCTTTGTTTGGAATGGCACATGTTGATGTGCACAGCCATTTGTATACTGGACGGTGTGGTTCTGTTGAATCGAGATGTAATTCTGAGTTTTCAGGGGATACTTTTGTAAGCAGTGTTTCTTGTTTCATGATGGTACTATTGATTTTCTCATACCCTCGTCCACTGCTATGGATAGCAATTGTGTTTGTTTGATTTTGTTTGTATGCTTCTTCATTAAAATATGGTTCTGTGGTTGTCGTGTGACTCCATTCACCTCCACAAACATTTAAGAAATTATTTTTGTTCACATTCCGTTTATTGCTGAGTTTCTTTTGTAGTTTGGTACTTAGTTTTGTTAGTGCTTTCATCCTACTTAACACTAATATAAACAACTTCCTTTTGAGAAGGATTGCACTGTCCACAAGAGCTTGTAGGATTAACTTTCTACGGTAGGTTTTAAGAGGTGAGGATGATTTCGGGCTTCTTCCTAGTAGATTCTGAAGCACTCTGTGACGAAACATTTTAGCTAAAATACTTTTTTTACTATGGGTTCTTGTTACTATATCAGGATTATTAGGAGCATTGTTAGCTGTACTGGTAGCCGATTTTTTGCCACGCTTTTTGTGTTTTGTGCCACTTTTTGATGGAGGAGGTAAAGTTTCAGTAGTTGAAGCTTCCTTTGTTTTGCTAAACGACTGCATTAGCTGGTTTGTTCCAACGTTCTCTCCAAGCTCTACTACAGATGGATGCTTAGATTGAACACTTTTATTTTTATTTGCTCTACTTCTGCGTTCCTTTCTACGAAGTTTCTTTTTGGTAGGCATTCTTTGGTGTCTGTTGAAAAAGAAGGCAAGCTCTTTGTCATGGTGTGTGAATGTGCATTGGACTCTTACAATGATTTGGTAAGGCTATTTTACTATTTGTATACTACTACAATGTGCTTCAGATGAGAGTACAAAGTGGCTTAGTGTTGACGAGAAGCATTATTAGAAAACGAAATTCCATAAACTTGAAACAGCAGCTACTTTTCTAGAACTAACCTTTTCATGATTCTGTATGTTATTCGAGTTCCAAACACACGGGGATTTGTGAGCCATTCTGCCTGTAATTCTCTATTTAATAAATGGGTATTTGTAGGTAGAATGGTTCAGAAATCAATGTTTGCTTTGGTGTACAAATGAAACAAATAACCCACGCAGCCTCTTTGAGGAACAGTTACAATATAAAGTTAGTACTGTGCTTACTTATTTTTTGCGAAATGACCAGGTTTCTTCGGATATGTCGTTTTCAGTGTAGATGCTGTTGATTCTCAGGAGAGTTGTCTTTACTGCGATTGAAAAAAAAAAACATTATTTACTTTGTGTGTTTACAGCAGTGATGATACTGCACACATTAATTGTGTATCTTTCGTCAGAGCATTCTCCTTTCATATTTCAACCTAGTGCACGTGTGCATTTCACTTGACTCTTGTTACGCTCACCTGGCTCCCACAGGGGCGTCGGTCGGACCCAGACAGCTGCGGTCTCCACCCACGTGATGCGTAGTGCAGCGATGACTGCTGGATCTGCCCTCCTAATCTTGTCTGCTTAACCCGTAGAAATATTCTCCTGCAACTGGAGAGATGGATTTAGCCACTTGTGGATTCAAGTGATGGCACCCCCACAGTCCTCCCCAACTAATCACCTCCGAAATGCCCTCACAGCAATCTCACCTTATATTCTTGAAAGATGAGCTCTCCATCCTGCGTGGATTTGCACGGGCGCATCGATGCCAGTTACTTCACTGGTTTGAAGGCTCGGGAGAGTTCCGGAGAGTATTGACTCTGAGGTTCCTGGTGAGGACCAGTAAGTATTAAGTTCATAGAGTTCAATATGTCCGATGTTCACTCTTGTTCACCCCCTTCCTTTCTTGTCTTGCAGCTGGCTCGTGAAAAGATGCTCTTGTGGCAGCTGGTGGCGCTCAGGTAAGAGTCTGTATTACCCGGCGCTGTCCGGTAAATGTTGCACGAGGAAAACGTGTTGTTTTGTCTCTCTTTACAGATGCGGCACGTGAAATAATGGAGAGTCACAAAAGGATACCTCCGGTGGTAAATCAGGTAAGTCTATGGTGGTAAAAATTATATTTGTTGGTTCCCTCGGCTCACCTTATGGTTTTCTTTTGTCTCCTAGGTGCCGAAGTTCGGCGAAGAAATGATGGAGGCAGCGCCGACCCGAAGGATGCTGTGAAGACTGGTGAGTATGGTGCGGCGCTGCAGCTGGAGGTGCGACGCTGCAGCTGGAGGTGCGGCGCGTCCAGAAATTATGTTCTTTACAGGTCCGGAGACAAGATGGATCCAGAATCAGATGTGGAATAGAAATAAGTTCGTTTTCTAACCTTGTCCCTTTATTTCCTCTTTGTTTTAGGAGCTCCGGATTCGAGGCGGGCGTGGCAGAAGACTGGATGCTGGCTGCAGGCACGGTGAGTGTTACGCTGCTGGATGCAGAATAACGCGAAGCGTGTGTTGCTGGTCGGGTGTGGTTTAAATAGCCTCAAAAGTAGTCCCAGGTAAGAAGTCCCTAGAACCACACCCGAGTAAAAAATAGTCCCTGTAGAAAAATAGTCCCTTTCAGGATTCATGTTGGATTGGAGTAATTTGCAGTATGGTCTGCCTGGGTAAGTAATGACTATGAGCTTGGCACCTTAGGCGCCAGGACTGATTCCTACTATGAGCCTGGCACCCAAGGCGCCAGGACTGAACCGAGATAGCCCCTAGCCGGGGCTGCTGAGGTTTTACTAAATGTCTAGATGCCTGCTCCCGGGGCTGATGGGCTTGGTCCGGATGCCTGGGGGTAGGCATCATGACAACTCTGTGCTCCCTTTGTATGTTACTTGCAATATGTTACTTGCAAGTCCTTCTGAATTGAGAACAATTTTAAGGTTATGGTAATGCCTTGTTTTTTAAAAGGTATACTATCTAAACAGTAGGGGAGAGAAACTAGCTCCCTGCAGGACTCCACAGTCCACTGGTTTGGTTCCGGAGGCCTTATTTCCCCAGACAATCCTGGATTGTCTGTCTTGTAGAAATGATGATATCCATTCTGTTGCCTCTAGTGAGCAGTTTCCTGAGTGTTCTAGGGCCTCTCGGAGCCTCTTGTGATCGAGCAGATCAAAGGCTGCCGAGAGGTCCAGTAATATCAGGAGACCTGATTTGCCCTTGTCCAATATACCTAGCATCTCGGTCTGCAGATCTAGTAAGGCTAATTCGGTGCTGTGGCCTGTCCTAAAGCCCGACTGTTGGGGGTGCAGCAGGTTGTTCTCGTCTTCATAGTTCTGGAGCTGTTCAGTGGCTACTTTATGTAATATTTTCAACAGGAAGTTGCCATTTGTAATAGGTCTTAGATTTGCAGGGTCTTGTTGGTCTAGTTCAGGTTTCTTTGGCAATGGGATAACCGTGACTGTTTTAATTATAGTAGGTACTGATTGATCCCGGAAAGATGCGTTTACCATTTTTCTAAGGAAGGGAGCGAATATGTCTGGGTTTTCTAATATTAGTTTAGGTGACAGTACATTTTCTGAGCATGTAGTGCTTCTGATGTTAGAGAGCGTTTTCTTCATCTCTTCGATTGTTATAGGTCTAAACTGAAATTTAGTAGTTTCAGTTTCGGCCTTGCTTTCGTTAAGTTTGTCTTGGGTCGGTGGGCTGTAACTCTGGCAATTAAGGATATTCTCTCTGGCCTTAATGATTTTGTTTTGGAAGGCCGTTTGAACCTTCTCACAATCTAATTCTGTCGGCTGAAAGGGTGGGGTGAGTGCCTTAGGTTTATCAATGGATTTGAGAATTTGGAAGAGTTTGCCAGTGGAGTTGGAGGTGGTGTCAATAAGTTTATTGCAGTGATTTTTCTTAAGGTCTATGATTTTTGTCTTGTATCTGTGATCAGCATTCTTCCATTTCATTTTATTTGTTTCTGTTGGTTCTTTTAACCATTTCCTTTCTAGGTTCCGTTTTTCTTTTTTGAGTTCAATAGCTTCGTTGTTGAACCATTTTTGGTGATTTATATTTGACCTGACCTGTTTATTTTTCAATGGGGCTTGGCGGTCGAGTAATTCTTTCATGCCTCGATTATATATCGATATGATATTTTCGCATGAATCATCATCTTTAATTTCAGTCATGATTTTGTCCATTTCTTCTGCTAGCAATGTACTGGTGATTTTTTTCAGATTCCTGTCGAGTGCTATTGTGCGTACATGATATGCTTACTGTACGGACAGGTCCAGTGTCCTTAGGACGACTCCGTTTTGTTTGACTACGCCCTTGCCGGCCACCGTGCCTGTTCTATGGACGCCACCATCTTGGCTACGGACAATACAGATATGTGTACTGTCCTTAACACATTCCCATTTTGCTCATTTACTGCCATCCCGGACACCTGGTGTGTTCTACGAACATGTTTTATCTCGTTTGCAAGCGGTACGCCAAGGTATAATGTCCTTAGGACGCTCCTTTCTGTTTATGTACGCACAACTTGCATAGATGGTGCGGTCAAACATCAACTCCATCTTACTTGACATTAGTAAGGGTAGATGTACTGCCTTTACAACATCCACATTCCATTCCTTTCGGATAGGTCGAACAGGTGCGCTGTTCGCGAACATTTCAAATCTTTTTTTAAAAAAAATGTATTCTTCAAACTCTTTAACTACAACTACTATACAAAAACATTTCAAACACACACACAAACTTCATTCCAAAGTAAAACCTGGGAAAGCAGATGCTGACACAAATATAGGGGAATTAGGATTCAACACGGGCTGGTTATGAGGGGAAGATTTGTGAGGGGAAGAAGGGATGGATGTTTCGTCGAAACGTCTATGTTCTTCTTGAAGGTTTGGGGATGGTTCACTAGGGAATGGCGAAGGGGGCAGGTACAGGTGGGACAGTGGTAACATACTTTTCCTCTCACACAGTCTTCCACAAACTCCCTTAAACTTTTAAAATTCTTGTTCAATGTGTCCATTTTCAATGCAATCCTTCTGATTCTCTCTTCTATTGTGTCATTTGTTGGCCTTTCTTCTTTTCTTTCCTGGTCTGTAAAAAATAAGTATATATCTATTAAATGTCCATAAAATACCGGCCATTACTTTGCATACGCAGAGTGCTGTGTACAATTTTTATCGCTCTCTTTCGACATTTCCCCATGCAGAAATTACTCTTCCAACCACTCCAAAGTACTCGTCATTTCTCTGTCAAAACAACAGAAAGGCATTATTATTTCTGCACCACATACCAAAAAAAATACACACACATACAAAAAAATGACCTTCACTTACTGTTTTGATGTTATTTCCCTTTGTCCTACTGCGTCCGTCCACTGTCGGTCCAGGCTGCAGAGTTTCTGTGAAGTAATTACGATGGAGGCATCCTTTTTTTTTATGGTACCATCCATTTCATTCTACATGGTTATTAAATGCATCGTTTTCATTTCACACGTTTAGGTTTCCATATTTATTTATTAATACTTATAATGTCTTTCTGTTCTTTTTCTAAGTTTAACATTTTTTGTGTAAGAATATTTTCTTACCTTTTCTTACCTTTTCAGATTCCCCCTGCCTGTTTGGGTACTTTTGCCCTCGTCCGCAAACAGGCGCTCAGTCCGTCCCTCTCTACTATCAATAGGGAGGGGGTTCTGTATGTTCTATGTTACATGTACATCAAGTACGTACATTATACTACATTTCTCCCAAAATCACATGACAGCAGCGTATCTTCAGCACAACACCTTCATTAACACAATCTTACGATTAAGTTCCCCTTCCAAAAACCTGTAAAATTAACCACAAAAAAACCTTTGTTAAGGGGATGTTATGGTTAAGTTGCCCTCCCAAAAACCTGTGAAATTCACTACAAAAAAAACTTTGTTAAGGGGATGTTATGGTTAAGTTGCCCTCCCAAAAACCTGTGCACTTCCCACCTCCCCTAGCGTTAGCAGTGCACAGTGGCGATGGCAGGTATGGTGGCGTAGTCTACCATAACTGGCGAATTTCAGGGGTTTTTCGGTTTTACTTTGAACCATAGTGGGGAGGTGGTAAAGTTTTTTTTTAGTGAAGTGCACAGGTTTTTGGTAGGGCAACTTAACCATAACGTCCCCTTAACAAAGTTTGTTTTGTAGTATATTACATGGCCACACTAGTGGCCATGTAGTTATGGTTAAGTTGCTTTTTCCATAGGAAGAGCACTTCTTGGGTGGCTTATAACTCGGCTCCTTACCAAAGTTTCCAAAAAAAGTACATGGGCCACTCTGAATTTTTTCCCAAAGTTTGGTAAGGATTCGTCCAGGGGGGGCAAAGTTATGGGGGGGTCCCAAAACGTCTTTTTTTCCCATAGACTGAATGGGGCAAAAACTTTGCGCATGGCTACAGGCCAAACCACTGGACGGATTGTCACCAATTTTGCGGCAGGGGCTTGTTCCCCAAAGCGTGCTTTTGTAAATTTTGTGAGAAATCGTCCAGTAATTTCCTTTAAAACGATCAAAAAGTAGCACTCTAAGAATTAGTGATATCTATGTCCGTTTCGCGGTCCCACTTCCCTGTTCGCTCAGTGGAGAAGATTTCTATTGGCTAATCTATGGCATGCTGTACGTCAAGATGTTGCACTTTCACCGATTGGTTCTGCCGCAGCATCAAGTGCGTAGCATTCTTTTGATACGACCGCCATGGTCATTTTGTTTTTGTGTTGTACGTCGAAATCCCCGCAAACAAACCCTTATAGAACACTGTGTTGAAAGGTAAGCATTACTTATATGTGGCAGTAGGAAGTGAAACAGTGCTTTATTCTTGTTACCACTATCATACCGTACACTGAAACTTGGTAGGCAATGTACGACAAGTCCTTACTGCGTCTATGTAATAAGCCACCACCAAAAGTACTGCGGTTAAACTGGCGTCCTATAGTTTGGAATCTGAGGCAGCCACCTGCACGGTTTCGTAAACACAGCGCATCTGCACGTGGTCGGGAGTAACGGTTCTCATGATTGACTGCTGATATGTTGTTGCAAAATGAGAATGTATTTGCGTTCTGAGTGAAGGTCACTTAATTTCATTTCATTTTTTCACTAGGCGCTCAGTATGGTCGCACATGTACCAAACCTCATAAGGATCAATTGTTTTTCGACCTTGACGTACAGGGCAGAGACAGAAAGAATGTAGGGAGTCAGTTTGTGAAACATTCCCTTTGATAAGTTATGCTTCAAAAACGTTTGTTAAGTACATGAAATATCAGTTCCCGAGGACGTCTTCTTGCAAACAACTACTGTGTGACTGCGGAGGCCGAAATGGAGGCTGTGCATATCATGTAAGCTTATTTTTCAGGCCTGTACACCAAACTGCCATTATTTACTTAGTGTGCAAAAAAAAAAAAAAATATTATTACTAATGCATTTGGAAGTTTGTGTGCCGTTGAAATTTCAGATTGCACATTACCATGTACGATGATATCTTGATCTCCTTGATATCCTGGGTGTTAGTCTTAGCAGTGACATAAAAGAAAGGGGCTACAGATGTGATGGCGTCAGTGATGGCATCAATGACATGTGTGGTGGCATCTTTTATGTTTGGGGTGGTAGTGGTAGCAGTGGAGAGTGCTGATGTGAAAAATGGTTGATTAGCCTACCATAACTCCCGAATTTCAGGGGTTTTTAGATTTTACTTTTAATCATAACGTCCTTTTTACAAAGTTTTTGTACAGAATGGCATAGGTTTTTAATAGGGCAACTTAACCATAACGTCCCTTTTAACAAAGTTTTTTTGTAGTGAATATATATATATATATATATATATATATATATTCAATTTAAAAAGCCTTCATTTGATTTGAATCTGCGTTGTATTCAACAGCGGATCTTGGGTCGTCTCTTTTGGACCCCAGATAAGATGCACAGCTCGGGGTAAAAAACCGATGATGTATGTTGGAGTTGCTCTAAGGAGAAAGGAACTATGCCACATATGTTGTGGGATTGTATAAGAGTTAAGAGTTTCTGGAGTGATGTTTTGGATAGGGTTGACTTGGTTTGGAATATAGTTTTCCCAAGAACGCCATTGGCTGTACTTTTGAAATCTTCGCTTGGTACACGCCATCTGAGTTTTGTGACGCTATGTTGGGTTAATAAAGTCCTTTTGGTAGCGACGCGAAAAATTCTGCGCCTTTCGAAGACAAGGAAAAAACCATGTGTTGAGCAATGGATAGTACAGGTGCAGTTGCTTTCCTGTTTTGAAAAGGTCAAATTTGATGCTTTAAATAGGAAAGAACTTTATGAAGAACAATGAGGTGTATTTAATGAGTTTTATACATGAATTTTGTCATAATAGGTTTTCTTTTGCTTTGAATCGGTATTGGAGTGGATAATTTAAGGGAGGGATTGTTTGTCTTGTTTTGTGTATTTGTATATCCTTTTTTGCTTATGTTGATCTTGCGTCATTTCACAGTAAAATGGTTAGGTTATTGTTGATTGCATGTTGATAATTTTTTAACTGTTTCTGTTTTTGATTGTGCTAATGTATTGATATTTTGATATTTGTTTTCACTAATGATCTCTGTGTTGATGTTGTTGTTGTTTGAAAAATGTAAATAAAGTATTTTTTTAAAAAAAGCCTTGGTCGCAGTGCTGGTGCTTCATCCTTACAGAGCATGTGACTTTTGTAATGAGGTCATCTGGCCCAGTAGAATAATTCTCATCTCTGCAAATAAAAAGATCCATTGCCGTTTGCATTTCAAGTTTCATTTTTTCTCATACCTAAGAACGCATGAGTTCAAACTAGCACATTACTGCCTACATGAAATAGCGATAGGAAGCTAAGGAATTGATAGTAACAGACGATACTCCAGGAAAAGTTCGGAAGTGGTACTATTTTATTCTCTATTTTTTAAAGTTGGGAGTACAAATGTAATTCCACTTCCCAATGGGAGTATTTTATAAGCAAGTAAAAATATGTTTTAACTGGAAAACATTTATTTAATTAAAATATGAGTTTGCATTTTACGATCAGGCAGTTAATAATCATTTCTTCCTGAGTTACTATGTGCACTACAGGGTAAAGCATATCCATGGAGCTGTGTGGGTGAAAGCAGGGGCACAATGTTCAATGTGTCTAATTCCTATTGTTTGTAGGTATTTGCCATTTGTGTATTTGTACTCCCTATTTGTATTTTTTGGGAGTATTTGCCTGTTTTTAGGGAGTAAAAGTGGCTGATACACTTATTATCTGTAGGGCTGGTAACAGAGCACCATTTCAAAATGACCGCATCCGGTTACATCTATTCAGCATGAGCACACTACAATAGGTGTCTTACGCGAGCGTGACCAGAGACAGTTGCCGCACACAGAAACACTGGGAGGAGCCATGGCCCCCCTCACAACCCATACGAGCAGCCACCGAACACTGCTGTAGGTTGAGCGTTTGTGTGAGCTGCCACCCGGGATGCTGTATTTAGACATGGTCTGCAGCTGTTTTCTGAGTACTGGGTAACTCCTAGCCTCACGAAGATGCTGTGCACACACTTTGACTATTTGCCAAATATTTTGAGTAAATTCAGGATAGAAGGGCACTGCCGTTACTAATGGAAATGCATTTAACATCACAAGCGTTCTGGCACCATATTTCAAAACGCTGTTATCGGTTCATTTCAGGATAAATTTACCATACAACCTAGGGAGATGCCATGTTTATACGGGCATGGATGGAAGCAAAAAACTCAGCTTTTCACCCCCTAACAAGAGTTGAAAACTGATTTGGACTTTTCTTGAACCATCCTGAGAGATACAGATGCATATTTCGGCACATCTTTCCTGACCACAAATGAGTTTGGTTTGTGTAAATTTCTGGCCCTTAAGAGAACTTCTTTAGTTTGTCCTTGAAACTCATGTTGGGAAACTTATTTCACGTCTAACTACAATGCTCCATCTGATCAGTCAGGCTGTTGTCTGGCCATTCCACCCAATTAAACATACAAAGAGTTTTTAATACAAACATATCAATCAATCGCGATATGATATGGCATTTATAACGCACCTTAATACAAGTGTTTCTAGGCGTGACAAGACAAGGAGGGGGAAACAGAGGGAGGACAAAACAACTATGTTATTAGGCCTTGTGTCAATCAGATCTCACAAGTGCAGGGAAGTGGAAGGGGAGAAGTGCTGAGGGGGTTGGGGGAGAGGTACAGTTAAATCAAAAGTGCAGCAGCCGCTGGCTCAGTGCAGGTAACTCAAAAGTGCAGCCAGCGGGTGGCTCATAAGTGCAGAGAGAAGGGACTGTAGGGTTGCAGATACAAACCACAAGTGCTGGGGGAGCCTGGAGGCTCATGCTGAATAGATGTAATCGGATGCGGTCATTTTCGCAGTGCGATTTGCAACTGGACAAGCCGGAGCCGGACCCAAGTTCAGAGGGTAGCCACTACGTGGAGCAGTCGGGACATCAGCAGGGGAGAGGGAAAGAGAAAGCGGAAGCGAAGAGGAAGGTCTTGAGTTGCTTCCAGAACCGTAGGTGGTTCTGGCCAAGTTTGAGAGATGCAGGGAGGCTATTCCAGAGGGAAGCCCCATATGAAGATATAGATCTGCCCCAAACTCTCTGCTTGGAAAAGCGACTGACCCTCAGAGAGTTGGAGGTGGATGAGCAGAGACCTCGAGAAGGGAGATGTTTAGGAAGAGGGAGTTGGAGGTAGTGCGGATCCCAGGCCCCAGAAAGCCTTGTGGATGATGCAGAGGGTCTTGTACTGGGAGCCAATGAAGAGATTTCAAAGCTGGAGCGATACGATCCCTGGGCTTGAGGCCAAGGACAGTCTCGCAGTCCTGTTCTGGATAAGTTGTAGAGGTCCGAGAGTTGAGGCAGAAAGATTTAGAAAGAGGCTGTTGCAGTAGTCCATCCTAGAGAGGACCAGAGCTCTGGAGACAGTGACTTCTTAGAGACGTCAGAGATGTGAGGAGAGAAGAAGAGGGTGGAGTCGAAGATGACCCCAAGGGTCTTAGCCTCACAGGTAGGAGCAGGAAGATGGCCCAGAGTGGGAAGACCGATGAGGAGGATCTCAGTCTTACTGGCATTAAGGCAGAAATCATTGGTGGCACACCATTCCTTAATTGTGGCAAGACAGTCTGGAATGAGAGAAGGAGAAGAGGCCTCCGAGGGGAGCCTGAAAGAGAGATGTGTGTCATCTGCATAACACTGAAAGTTGCAGCAGTAAGTAGCGATGCAGTGGGCAAGAGGTGCCAGGTATTGGTTGAAGAGCCAGGGCGAGAGGTTGGACCCCTTGGTTCCACACTCTTAGATGCAATTTGCTTCAGATTTTGGCTTGGTTTGGGCTGGACACCAATATGGTCAAATTAGAACATTCCACTCAAGGGAAGTCTGCTACGATAGCATTCATTGGTGAACTACCACTGCGTCATATGGAAGCTATGCACTGTGGGAGAAGATGCTAAGGTGGGACAAGCGACTTTAAGGATCCTGATTATCAATGCTTCTTCCTCAAACTTCAGAATAGATTATAGACACCCTTCTGTACCAAACACCCAGTTGACAGAATACAAGTCAAGAATGAACAATGGTCTGGATGCTTTACTTATGGAGTCTCCCAAATCATAATCATTTATTCCAAAGAAAATACTCCACCCAATAATTTCAAGTTGTATGTGTTAAGTAGAATTCCTATCTTGCGAGATATTCTCCTCAACTGGTGAGTCCCCCAGCACTTTTTGCTGGACTATTAGTTTTTTCTGACCGTCCTGCAGGATTGGGATTCTTTTTTCCCCACTCCCCTATTCTTGTTTTGTACTGTGGGCACTGCTTTTGGGTTTATTTTGATGGAGTCCTCTTCCCTCCATCTTTTTCCAAGGCATCTGTACTTTCCTCTTGTAGCACAAAGCACCTTATGTGCAGTGTTACTGGAAGCTCTCTGAGCTTCCCTCTTTGTTTTTTTTTTAAATTCCTTTCAAGAATTACAGTTGCCAAGGATAGGAGGGTACTTTTTATCCTACCTACATTTTTCTTGTGAGACCAGCCTTATCTGGAGTGCTGAGGGGACACTTTGTGTCTCTTTTTCACTTCTCCTGTAACTTTTTAGTTAAAGTAACAAATCCATCTGAGTGGCTAGTGACAGTGTATACTTTTTCTACTAGTTTTGTGAAACTTACAACGTAGGCTGCATTTGCAGCTGCTTTAAGGGACACATAGGACACCATTGATCCAAAATGCTTCCTGTCTTCCTTTTTTGCCAACTCACAATGGTTTGTTCTTTCTTGGTCCTGGTCCTTCTTCTGCCATGCTGGGTGGGGTTTGTCCTTGTGTGTCTTTTGTCTCTTTGTGTAGCCTGTCCGAAGGTGCCAGTGTAACTGGGAGGACTCGAACTCCAAAGGTCTTTGTCCTCCAGTGTGCCTGCTTAGATCCAGTTCTAACTAGGAGGCTGGCTGTCCTGAAAGGATAGCCTCCACCCCAGGTTGGAATGAAAGCATGCATGTGGAATGGCTGGGTTCCTGCATAAAAGGCGAGGGTCTTACTGCTGAAACCAGAATCTGCCACTGGAAGATCCATTCCGAAGAGGAGAAGAATGACGTCTGCAGAAACCTCCATGGACCGCCAGGGCTACCTGAGTGACCTCTGCTGCTCCACTCTCTTATCCAAGCGACAGGGAAGCTCTGAGCTGAATCAATTCCTCACTTGGACTGGTGGGACCAAACAGTCTGACAACAACCTGCATTTTGAGCCATCCCACGACGAGCTGTGGCCTTCACCGGCTTCAAAACGCCCAAACCCTGCGACCTGTGGCCAGTATGCAGTGCATTGCATTCCGAGGATTGAACCCTTCCCAAAACGTTGGTGGACTCCTCCAGAGGCAAGATTATGCTTCTTGAAGTCCCCTCATCCAAAGGCTGAGCCGAGAAATTAAGCTGAGCCGAACGGGCAGTAACAGTTCTTCATTAGTGCTTTGAAAAGAGCACCAAAACCACAGGACGCGAAGAATCCTTTGCTGAGAGCCTCTCCACTCGACTGCTGCTGCGATATCCATCCAGAGTCCCTCTTCAGTCTGCCAGATCAAGAAGCCGGTTACCGGGTCTGCTGCTGTTGCATCGTAAGGGCATTGTGCTGCATCCTCTTCTTCACATTTAAGGTACCATGAGACTCTTGGTAGAATTTACTAGAGTTGCTTGGCTGCTCCTGTGTTTCTGGAGTGCTGATTCGTGTGTTTAGGAGTTTGCCAATACTCGTTCGCCCAGGCCTAATGCCTATGCACCTACAGGGAACCTTCTCCAAAGCCCCTGAACCCTTTTCCCAACAAAGAAAGTGTACTTACTTTCTACAAATCTTCTTCTGAAACTCTACAACTGCTGCCTAGTTATTTTGCCCTCCAATCTGACTGAGACTCTCATAACTAGATAGAGATATAATACTAAAGCCTAAGACCTCTGTGAATTTAATGAAAGTCTTACCTGGTCTGTGTTGGTTGTGATTCATTCATTCTTTCCTGATACCAGTGATTCTGAGAATTAATTGGCAAGTGCTTTACTTACCTTGAACTGCTTCCAACTATTCATTTTATTTTTCAATCAAACATTTTATTAAAGTATTCATAGAAAACACATTGACATTGGCATAATATTACGCAATCACACAATTTGGCAGAGATATCACCCCACATGTCCGAGTGGCTACAAGTTGTCTGAGGCACTAGTCTAGTCCCTTTCCTGTGTGGCCCCCTGGGCAAAGGCCAATAAGTCCCGGACCCACCGTGCTGCTAATTCAGTCCTCCTTGGAGCCAGCGCGTTAGTGGGGGCCTTCTGGGGAGGCACAGGTATTTTTCGGCATAGTCCAGGAATGGAGCCCAGGTGTTCAAGAAATAGTTTGGGTGTCCTGTCCGAATAGCCGTGACCTTTTCGGCCACAACAACCTCCCAACCCTTTGACCACCATAAAGGGACAGAGGGGCCAACCACGTTTTTCCAAAGGCTGGCCCTTGCAATTTTTGCGGCTAGTAGAAGATGTGTGCAGAGCCGCGATAACTGCCCTGATAATGGGAATTCCCCTCCCCTGGTGTCCCCGAGGAGCACAATTCCGGAATCCCACAGAATTGCCATACTGGTTATTGATATTGATATTTTATGGTGATTGCCTTTATGATGTCTGTTACTTCCCTCCAGTATACCTCGGCTTTCGGGCACCACCACATGAGATGGAATAAGGAGCCATTAGCTGTACACCTTCTCCAACAGCTTGGGGAATTTCGGGATTGGCTTTATTCAGCTGAGCTGGGGTAACGTAATATACGTAACAGAATTTGTAACCTCCTTCCCTTTTCGAGATGCACTGTGTGCTCTTGTGTAGCCTGGACCAGATCTTACCCCAATCCTCGATCTCTATCTCTCGGCCTAGGTCTCTCTCCCAGTCTAACATGTATTTTTCTTTTTTCCACGGTTCGTCCTGTCCAGCAGGTGGTAGAGACTTGAGACCCTGCCCTTAGGGGCGGTGGATAGTAGTGAGCTCTCAAGTACCGTTACTTCTCTGGCACCGCACTCCCTGACTGTTCTGTGAGAGACCCAGTGTCGCAGTTGGACATAGTGGAATCTTTCGTCCTTCCCTACTCCGAACCTTTCTTCACATCGTTCAAATGAGATGGGGGAGCCACCCTCTAACATATCTGACAAATTTCCTAGTCCTCCCTCCTTCTGTACTGCAAAGTCCTGTGGTGGGTTACCCGCGGAAAAATCGGGGTTATTCCAGATGGCGTGAGTCCCCTGGGGCCCTTGGCACCGCATTTTCGCGCTGCTGTCTTCCAGCTGTGAGCGGTCACAATTGTTGCTGAGAGGGGGCTCTGATTGGCACGTGCTTTTATTTGAGGTAGGTGAGGGAGCTCTGATGGGGGAACAGGGCACCAGACTTCTTCCAACTGTTTCCACAAAGGCTGGTCCACGGACTGGGACCATGTGTATGCATGGGAAAGTTGGGCTGCATGTGCGTATCTAGTCACATCCGGGACTCCCATTCCACCTAACACCCTCCCGCGGAGCATACTGATTTTTGCTATTCTGGGCTTCCCCCCAGATAAACCTTTGAATATTTTTCTGTAAGGTACTCAGTTCGCTTGCTGGGACATTTACCGGGAGCGCCACGCATTGGTATAATAATCTGGGAATACGCCCGAACCAGGAGATTTCTTGAGCCTCCCATTGCTTCAGATCTCGCCGAAATTCATCCAGTAGCTGGCGGAAGTTACATGCATATAGGTGAGAGATGTCCCTAGGTATCCGACCCCAAGGTAATGGATCGAGGATTCAGCCCATGGGATCGGTAATGTGGGACTGCGGGCTGATTTTTGTTTTTTGGAGAGATTGATTGCCAATGCTGTGGATTTGCCTAGATTCACCTTGAACCCGGAGACCCGGACAAATTCCTCAATTTCCTCCCATAAGGGCCCCAGGGATGTGCTCAGCGTTGTCGCTGTGATGAGTTCATCGTCTGCGTATAGCGCAATCTTATACTCGTGTTTCCCCACTGTGAGCCCTTTTATTTCTGGGTTTTGCCGAATCCTGTTTGCGAATGGCTCCATAGATAAGGCGAAAACCAGTGGTGATAGGGGCACCCTTGCCTGGTGCTTCCAACTATTCTACAATTGTGTACAATGTTATTTTGCTTACCAGTATTACTGTTGTATGATTGTTGCTGAATACCTTTGAGAACCGGAAGAAACTCTTTCCCTTATCTGTATTCCAATTTAAGGTTTACCATTGAATTGAGATACAACTGCAAAATTCCTATTGTATATATGTATAAAGGTTTCTCTTACCTGAATTGAAAAGTGAATTTAACATTGCCTAGTAGGTTTAATAAATAATATTTATGGATAACTACAAGAGTGTAAGTGTCTTCTTGAATGTGTGCTGAAAGGTCAATGTACTCTATTACAGCCCTTCTCCCTCCTAGACTAAGCCTGGCTGCTCAGCCATAGCTACCAAACCTTTTGGGTAGCTCAGGCCTATAGAAGAGTTGGAGCCCTGTGCACTAAAAGGAGAGTCTTCTGTAGCCTTACCATAGGTGGACTTTAGTAAAAACTCCCTAAGAGTATGCATGCATTAGTTCACCAAGAGTACATTAATTGGACAAGGGATGAAAGGACCTATTATTGCCGACCATTGTTTTGGAATCAATTCCCGTCTTCCAAGGAAGTTCCTCACACACGTTAATGGGCAAATTAAGACCTTTATTATATTGTATGTGTGATAATATGGTATACTCTTGGTGAAAATGAAATGCACATAATTCGTAAAACAATTGTTTGTCTACCAACAACCCACCGTTATTAGCAGGTTTAAGTTGCTACTCAGTGGAAAGCATTTACATAAGAGATTTCTATTGCAAAAGGAAATGTTACTTACTTGTAATAATTAATCAGCTGGATTTCTTTTATGTATCAACATGCTAGCCATCAACCCTCTGATCACAAGCAGCAGCTTGAAAACCCAATCTAAAGATGGCTTTGAATCAAGGAGCATGTATAGGGTTCTGGTTGGTATCCTAACGTTCCTTATAATAGGCACATTCTTGATTGAACTCTCACATGGCTGTTTTTGAAGGTTGCAAAACTATTTCAGTCCAATTACTTGATAACAGAAATATAGAGATTCCTTGAATCTAGCCGATAAAACATCTAAGCTGTTTTTAACAATGCCACTTTTTCTTCTCCGCAGTGCTAGGTAACCTTGCATTGACCTACGTGGATGCCATCCGCAGTGGGACAATACCCTGCATGGAGAACGCAGTGATTGCCCTGGCACAGATCGAGAACTCTGCAGCAGTGCAGGAGGCCCTAGCACAATATGTGATGGGAATGGAGAAGGCAGCGCAGGAGGAATACCCCACTGAGACCTTAAAGGAGTTCATGTTGCTGCACATCACCTGCGAGAAAGAGGCCTTTCAGGTCTTCCTTGACCGCTCATTCAAGGATGAGGACCATCAGTTTCTGGAGGAACTTGCGGTAACCTCTACATTTCTTTTAGTTTGATGGTTCCTTCTTTTTTAGAACCGTTACTCTCTGATTTTCTTACATTTGTTAAAGCTATTTTGCATCTTACCTTTTCTACTGCTTCCTTTCATGGTAATGGCTTGGGCGGCAAGAATATCTTTTGGATGAGAAACACTTCTCCTTTTCATGAGAAGTGATTTCAAATCTCTGTGGAAAAGGACACAGCAAAGAAACATATACTAGTTGTTAAGATGGATTTCTAAAATCAGCCCAGGGGATTTTAAGATGCCACCCTATTCATTGTAAATGGGGAACACACTGAGAGGTTAGCCAAAACCCAATCAAGGTAGTGTGGAAGAGCAGTCAAGGCTTAGTCTCAGGAAAAGTGTGAGAGTGGTCTAGAACTACAGAGTCCACAGAGATCAACACCAAGAATTCAAGTTAGTCAGAGAGTACATAAAAATACAATTATTTATTAAACACACTAAGCATACAAATATTGCAAGTACGTATAGTAATCAAAAACCATATATCACATATATACACATTTAGAGATGATATAACCTAATAGTAGCCAACAGTCGAGTAATTCAATGCAAGAAAAAGTTAGATTTAGATGGAATAATCACAACTGTGATGAATCCTGTGAAATCAGCACCAGATCCCTGGTATGGGACTCCTCCTACATGGCCAGGGGAAGGCAACTGCTACCTTTTCAGCACAATTTCTGGGTCTCCCTCATTCGGGCTTGGACCCCTTTCAAGTTCAGAGTCTTTTGAATGGGCGTACTTTCATTTCCACTGGACCACTCTCTTACTTTCTTTTACAATTCATTTTCACTTAATTTAAAAAAGAACTTCAAGTCCCATAATGCCCTTCGTGGGCCTTTTTATTTCCTGTTTTCTTTCTCAAATTCCATGCTCAGGTTCCCGCTCCAGCCACACACACGCTCACTGGGATTTCCTCTCTTGCCATGAGACTCACCCGGTTAGTGCTGCACTGGTGACCAACTTCTCTGGAGCTCTCTGGGTGGAGGTCAGGGTCTTCCCACATGCCCCTTACATACCTGGGCTTCCCTTCATATGCCCAGGGGAAACAAGTACTTCTGTGAACAGAGTCAGCAGGATATGATCTGCCCTTTCTAGCTCTTGGAAGGCACAGCTCCTCAGCCCTGCTGCAGCCCTTCAACAACACAGGATCAGTGTCTTGGCCCTCAGCTCCTTCCAGACTCTCCAGGGTTCTTTCAGCGCTGCACTCTGCTCTCCTCTGCTCTGCTCTGCATCCCCAGCTTGCTCAAAGTGTGTCTCAATGCTCCACCTTTTATACTGACCGGGAGTGTTAATTGGAGTCAGATGTGGGTGGTTGAAAAGGGAAACCTGACTCTGCCTATCCTTGCAAATGGGACAAGATGGAGACTGCCCATAGGAATCCATGGAATCTTCATAGGTCTGTTCCTCTTCTTCTTTGTCCCAGTGGTTTTGACCGAAGGCAATGGGGAGGAAGTATGGGAGTCTTAGTTTTCCTGTAAGTGTTTGTCAGAGTGAAGGGGGCAGGTGTGTGGTTGTAGGTGAATGGGTTTTAGATGATAATGTCCCCTAGTGACTATGGGGATATCGGATAGGAATACATTTCTTCTCCTTCGCTTCCCTTTAATGTTAGTACCTGTTGGAATTGGTGAGGGGGTAATGGGACAGGATTCATAACAACCTATAAAGGAGGAGGAAGTGTCAGGTAGGGTTTATCAGAAAGGGGGGAATACCACACCTCTCCCACGGGCACTCGTCCAACTGTCCCCAAGGACACCCTGCTCAGATGTTCCTCCCACACTGGTCCACCCCCAGGCTCTGGTTCCAAAGGCGATGGCCATGCCCTGGCCACCTGAACAAAGAATCCCTGTGGTCCATAAGTGAGAAAGCCCTCAGGTTTCTCACATACCCTTCCCCTAACATCTTGGCCTTCTGCACAAGGAACATTTATAACTGTCCCCTCCATGAGTTCTTCCTCCCTATTTACGGGACAATCTTTTAAGTTATTGCTCCAGTCCCCACAGAAATAGCATTGTTTTATTTGGGAGAATTCTGATTCAGTTAGAGAGGTGGTGGAAGCTACCGATAATGAGTTTATCCTTTTTTTCAGGTGGTAAAAAAGATTCTCAGTGGGGCTGTCATTCTCATTCCTAGCTTTTTCCAGGATCATCTCTTCTGGTACCTCGTCTCTCGGATTCTCTGAACTTGATGCCATAGGGTATAGCATGGGCTCACAAATATATTCATCCCCATCAGATGGAATAGTGGTGTTTTCTAAATCCTGGGGAGGTATTTTAACCATGAGGATCTCGTTTCCTTTTTGCTTTCTCTCCAACCTTGGATTGCACTCAGCGATTTTTGTAAAGACAATTGAGGGTTCCAAGACCACGGGACAGAGGAACTCTCCCTGCTCGTTCTCACCCTGATGTAAAGTTTGGGGTATGAATTTGAGAGATGTATCTGGGGAGAATGATTTCTGTTCCCTAAGTTCAAGACGTTAATGACTGAAGGCAAATCTCCACTCTTCCCCTAGTGGTTCCGGGTTCTCCAAGGAAATTAGTGGATATTTAGATAGTATCCTATTGTCAGGAAAATATGTTATTCCCTGGGTTGTATCCTTCTTAGGATAGATCACCTGTTTCCGTGCTCCTCTTAATAAGTCAGAATGGCTGCTCAAGGAGAGGTCAAATAGATGTGTGTTCTCGTTAGGTTTCTCATACAATGATTCTCCCAGGTTCTCATATATGAGGCTTTCCAGAAGTTTACCCCTATTGATTTTCATGGGATTAGTGGAAAAATTAAGTAGAACTAATCGCAAGTAATTTCCACTAGCAAGGAGAGTACTATTTTTAAATATTTCTTGCAGGAGGGCATCATGTAGACCATCATACTGCTGGGGAAACTGATTTGTAGTTCCAACGATTTCCGGATTTTATCTCTCCCTGGTACTAAGTGGTCTTGGGTACATATAAGGTGATAAGCGTTCTCGTCTGGTTCGGGTTTGTCAGGTGGCTTACTTCTCTATTTTGGCAGGGTTCTCAATTTGTTTCAATTGGATCGCATCCCACGAATTACACCACATGTAAGGAAAGGCTTGGTATCACAAGAAGGACAAGGACTCAAAAGATACAAATCACCAGTTGTATTTACTTCAAACAGGGGTTGGAAGAACTCCTGTCTTGCCCTGACTCTAAAGATGGGAGCACACTCTACCATCTAAATAAAACAAAAATAGTCCTAGTCCATTGTTAGTCCAAAAGAATAACAATTAAACTAGAAAACCTATTGCCTGCCCTCACTCTAATACCATACTAGTGAAATAAGGAAATGTAATACAAACAGAAAATCAGTGGGAAACAAAAGGATGACAGAATGGCATCAAAAGATTCTTGCCCATGTTGTATAACACGTGGGTGGGGTGGAGCACTTGACGTACTTTGGAATTCCCTGATAGAGCTATCTTCTCTATTGCAGTATTGTTGGGAATACAGTAGTGGATAGTCCACCTATGGAGCTATTCCAGCATGTTCTCCACCAAAATGATACTGGTATTTATTGTATCTTATTTTAGGGTCATGGGGCCCTGTCCCCTTCGTTCCTCTTTCTCTCGCAACCACACTGCTAATACAAACACGGAGCCACGGATGTATATCACCTTCTTAATTCCCCTTTACAGTTCTGTCTTCCCGGGCTTTAGTAGCCTCTCCTCTTCCTCCCCGTTCCCCATGGTGTCTCCCGCCTCCCTTCTCTTGAGGTTGCCTCATGGTGTCCTGTGTTTGAGGTAGTCTGGGGTTGTTTCCGATCACATCATCTCCCCCACCACTTAACATTGAGCTTTCCTCTCTGTCCACCGGCTGCTTGGTCTCTTCTAGTTCTTCTCCCATGTGTTTCCCCTTTGTTCTCCATATAGTCGTGTGCCCATTCTTGAGTACCCATCTGGCGGCTCTGCTTGTTTCCCTGGTTCCCACACACGCATTTCATCCATTGCTCTTGTCATTCTTCTTTGCACTGGCGGTGTGCCACTTGGCAGAAAGAGTACTCCATCCCTGCACACCCCTTTGCGATGGTTCTCCCTCCCGCATCTGGTACACTGGTGACCCATTGCCGGACATAGTCCTCGGTGGGCGAACGACGGGCCACACCTGTAGCATATTCGGTCTCCTTGGCTCTGCTGGGTTGTTCTTTGGCGAGGTGCTCCGTCTATGCTGCATTGGCCCCTGGGCAGTGTAACACGGTCTGCACGTATGGCAGCAATGGTGGCAACCTCTTTTGGGCTTTCAATCATGCAGACTGCACGTCCACCCTTTCATGAATACGGGCCAGGTCTAATATCTCCTCCAGCGGGAGAGGTTTCTTGAGGCGGTGCTTTTGAAATATCAGTGATTTGCAGCCTTCTATTATTCTCAGCCGTATTGCTTCCTCGTTGGAAAAGGTGGCAAAGTCGCAATGGGCTGTTTTCTTTTGTAGCCTGATGACGAAATCTCCTATTGTTTCATCAGGTCGTTGCTGGCATCGGTTGAATTCGTATCATTCACAGTCCTTGTTCGGCTGGTCAACCAGTCTCTTGTGCAACGCGACGATGGCCAGGTCATATGTCATTTTCTCCTGCGATTGAATGTTCTTAAAGATTCCCTTTATCTCTTTACCGGCCAGGTTGGTCAGGATGTCAGGGGAGCTGTGGATTTGTCATCCCCTACCACTTTCATGAACTCCGAGAACTCTTCTACCCATTCCTCCCACCGTGGGCCCCTGTCCTGTTGTGGCTGTAGTTGGACAGGTTGTGGTCTAATTAGGAGTAGTGCTCGGGACCCGGCGGATGCTTGGGCCAGTCCTTGGGTCTCCTGATCATCTTCCATGACTGTCTCCCTGGGTTGCTCCTTTAATTTCCGGTACCTTAGGTTGGCGCTTTACGGGTGACGCTTGATCCGGCTCGGGTTTCTGGCTTGTGTCTGGTCGCTTCTTTTCCCTCCTGCCTTTGGAAATGGAGTGTCCTTTCTGTGCTTTTGTCAGCGTTCCTTGTATTTTTCATGCCCCCTCCTCTCTCCCTTTGCACTACTGGTGGCTGGGGTGGGCTTCCGTCCCTGGGTGGTGAGGATCCAATCCTCTGGAGGGTTGCTTTGTCCCCGTTTCTCACAATGGTGCAGTCAGCCTGTATTGTAGTGCGTGGCCGGCGGCTCTGCCGTGTAGGTGTGTCCACTGGAACGGTGGCATGGTATGGACTGCCTCTTGTTTGGTGTCCACCTTCGTCTCTGCGCCGGCCTTCTGTGGGCCAAGACCGGCGACTGTTGCTTTTGTCTCCTTGGCTTCCGGACCGGAGCGGACAAAGAGTTGCACCCTCTTGGCTTCCTGTTTTCCAGGTCAGTTGTCCTCTCTGGCGGGATCATCTGATTTGACAGTGTGGACTGCCTATTCAACTGTGGACAGATTGCTCTTTTGCCACGGGCAGAATGCTCTTCTCCAAGGGCGGAGTGCCCTGCAATTTCAGGTCCCGCGGGCCCTATCCAATGGAAGGCATAATGCCTTTCTTCTCATGCGGCGACCTGACGTCAATGCAGGTGGGTCGCCTTACCGTCCCCTGGGCAGACTGACCTAGTATCCCTTGTACGGCAGACTGCCGTTTAACATGAGGCAGGTAGCCTGTCCTTGATTTTGGGCAGACTGCCCTTGCCTTCCTCGGCGTTTTTCCCCTTCTTGTGCCGGGCAGACTGCCCTTGCCTTCCTGGCAAGATTGCCCTCTTCTTGTGCGGATTGCCCTTTCTTGTACTGAGCGGACTGCCCTCGCCTTCCTGGGCGCATAGCCTACCTTCCTGGGTGGATTGCCCTTCTCTTGTGTCGGGCGGAACGGCCCTTGCCTTCCTGGGCGGATTGCCCTTTCTTGTACCGGGCGGACTGCCCGTGCCTTCCTGGGCAGATTGCCCTCTTCCTGAGCGGATTGCCCTTTCTTGTACTGGGCGGACTGCCCTTGCCTTCCTGGGCAGATTGCCCTCTTCCTGAGCGGATTGCCCTTTCTTGTACTGGACGGACTGCCCTTGCCTTCCTGGACGGATTGACCTTTCCTTGTATCGGGCGGATGCCGTTGCTTTCCTCATGCAGCGGGCTGCTGATTATGGTGGAAGAGTGCCTTTCTTTACTTTGGGTGGAGTGCCCTTTTCTTGTGCGTATGTGCTGGTTGCCGGATTGCCGCCAGTGTCACAGGTTGTCTGTCGTGACTGCTCGCCCGGATTCGTTTCTCCCTCGTCACCAGTTGTTGTATCTTATCTTAGGCTCATGGGGCCCCGTCCCCTTCGTTCCTCTTTCTTTCGCAACCACACTGCTAATACAAACACAGAGCCACGGATGTATGTCACCTTCTTTATTCCCCCTTACAGTTCTGTCTTCCCGGGCTCCTCATCCTCCCCGTTCCCCGTGGTGTCTTCCGCATCCCTTATCTTAAGGTCGCCTCATGGTGTCTTGTGTTAAAGGTGGTCCGGGGTCGTTTACGATCACAACAGTATCAACCACTGTTAAGGCAGTGTTGTGCAATCTCCTGTTAAGGGCTATACAACCGCTAACTCTAGGGTGGGGCAAAAGCACCCTACCGAAATAAAAGTCAAACCTCTTTTAAAGGCAGGAAGAAAGAGTGGAAGTGATTAGGCTTAGCTCTCAGGAAGCGTTAGCAGGCTGACACAAAGGTACACTTAGTCCACACTTATCCATAAAACAATTTTGGCATGTGGCACTAATTACGTGTGAAGAAGGTATACCTCCAGACACTGCAAAATTGTTGTGTTTGTGGGAATGGCAATAGCCAGGCAATAGAACAACTTGGTGCACCAAAGAAAAGTTGCATGTTTCTTCTGTATCATGTTTCCCTTTTCCAACCTACTGTAAGTCAGAGTTGGAGCATAAAACAATTACCACACTGATAAACTGAAAATATATATATTTATTATGTTACACTTATGATGCTCTATCTGTTCAAGTAAGTACTTGCACTTAACACACAGTGTAAAATGCACAGTACAGTATGTTATAAAAACAATAAATGTCTTTGTTGACCCTCCTCCCCTTGTACTTAAATGTGTGTATGTAAACAAGGATAGGCATGCAGCACGTAGTGATGAGGATTGGGGGGGGAAGGGTACCCAGACATTCTAATAGTTAATAAATACCTAGTACCTGCGCACAAAATATAGTACATTGTTAAAGACACATCCCACTCTTGTAATTTTACGCAGCTCTACTACCTATCGGTAGGCATACAGCAGATATAGGCAAGGGGTGGGTGGTAAGAGAATGGAACCAGCCATTTCAACACACAGAAAATATAGCCAGACATGCCCATAAAGCCAGTACCAATAATCCACAATAATTCTGGTTCTCTAGGATATGGTATTTGACTAATGCAAATATCACAGTTAAAAACGGTATTAGAGAGTGGGAAACAGTTCTAAAACACAACCAGAGGCCTCCAAAAAATCCAGATGCAACGTAGACACAGTTAACCATCATTTCACTCTAGGGAACAATAGCTGATGTTATTAGGAATGCACAGAGTAAAAATGAATTCAAAATCACAGGTAAGTGGCAAGAATCTAGTTCTTGGCATATAACTCCCTAGCCCCTTGTTGAGTACCAGGAAAATGTCCAGGGACAGGTAAGTTCCCCCAAGGTCCATTTAGTGGAGTTCCAATGTGAGTAGAATGTTCCATAGGGGTAAATGGGACCAAGTCAATAGGCCACCCATGTTTATGGGGAAAAATATGTTCAGTCTAAATCTAATGGATTGTGCCCTCCCATGGATTCCTCATCTTAGATATATTCATAACCTGCTTTGCAGTCTAAGAAATGTTTTCAACAGCAGAAGGTGCTGTGCAATATCGAGTTGATTTCCCTCGACGGTTACCATTTCCTCTTACGGACGTGACATTGATGACAGTATAAATAGCATGCACTGCTCACATTGCCTCAGTTCTGTTTTTCTGCATGCACAGCACACTCTCAAAACGTTTCTACTTGCCTCAGTGAATCTCTCGACTAACCTCTAATTCTTTTTGGTAAAAATCTTCACAATGTCTACACCGAGATCAGGCTTTACGAGATGTGTGGACCTTGATTCAAAGATTTTGATCACAGATCAACACAGGATTTGTCTCTGGTGCCTCTGAGAAGAACATAGTCATTGAGTGAGGCTTCTGCCAATCGAAAACCAGCAAGGCCTTGCAGAAGAGATGATCGAAGCTCCCCCTAGGTCAGTCAGTTTCCAAGTCTCTGTCTTCCACACCTTCGAAGAGAAAATCTTCCGAAGGTAGATTCTTCACCCGAGACAAGTCTCTAGAAGGGACCATACAATGATTTAGGCATTCAAAACAGTCAAGATCCAGGAGTGATTCCTGTCACTCTTCCTCTTCGTCATCATGAAAGAAGTCGAAGAAACAAAGCCAACATTCCTCATCCTCCGACTCCTCGCCCGACAAGCGTCTGGTACATTTTCCTGATAAGACCGCTTCTGCTGCCGAATGGAAATGTTTAGAGCAAAAATGATGGTCTTTTCGAAGGTGGCCCCTCCTGGTCCCTTCAAAAGAGCCGCGAAAGAGCCGAAGAAGGTTGCTTATCCTATCGTGTCTTCCAAGACTGGCAGGGAATCCCGTAAGGCTTCGACCTGCACACCCTAAAGCCAGAGTCTGAAGACCCCAGGTAACGTCAACCACCGAGATAACATTCAAGCAAAAAAAAAACTTCTGTGAATTCCTCCTTGAAGGATTTGAAGTTGAAGGGCCCTTCGACATCGACCTCGGACACAACTTGGAGTTTTAAGACCTAGCCACTTGTCTGAAAGATGCCGGTGGTCTGGACACCTCTCCTGAGTTTGAATTTGACACACCAGACATTTATTCTCACCCGAATGCTGCCTATAGATCAGTCATGAATAGGGTGATTGAGTATTTGGGTTGGAGGTATCCTGCTAAGGACATTACCCAGGATGACCTTACAGATATTTTGGATAGAGGCTCTCCTAAAGAGCCTCTGTTGTCCTTCCATACAGCATCATAACAAGCCATTCTAGAAAACTGGCAAAAACCTGATATCACTCCTACTGTGAACAAGGAGTTGGTGAAGAAATACAGACCACCTTCTGTGGACCCTGACTTCCTTTCCAGACACCCTACACCAACCAGTTTGGCGGTTCAGGTGGCTACTTCCACCTCAAAGGCTGCAGCTTATTCATCCCCACATAGGGACAATAAGAGATAAAATGCATTGGCAAAGAGTATTCTCTGCTGGAAGCATGGCGTTAATAGCAATCAGTGCATCTTGTCCTCTGGCAAAATACTCATACACATTATGGAATGTTATTTCTCAGGCTGCAGAAAACATTGCCGAAGGAGAGGTGAGAGATGGATTCAATAATCTCATCAATGATGGTAAGGAGCCCTCTTGCCAGTCCCTTTAGTCAGGCCTAGATGCGTCAGACTGTGTTGGCTCTAGTGCTGTGATCAGATAATCAGATAATTTGCATGGTTACGTAAGTCTTGGTTTGCCGCTGATGCCCAATCAAAGCTCCTGACCATGCCCATTGATGGGTCCAACCTTTTTGGACCAAAGGCGGCGAGAGCCTAGAAAAGCTACAGGCTTCAAAGGCTGCAGCTAAATCCTTGGAAGCAACCATTCGTCATCCGCAACAGCAGTAGTCTATGCAGGCTTGGAGAGGGTGTTCCTTTCGCTACTACTCCTCTTTTGGCCAAAGGGATGAGGTGAAGCTACCCAAAGAGGACAAAGGAGGTGCACACATATCCCCAAAGGCCATGGAGGAAAAACTGCTCAGGCAGCCACCTCCTCACTGCCCTCTGCCACAGCCACAGCTACAGCCCCAAAACCTCTCTGATCTCTTTGCTCACAGGACCCTGCTGGGAGGCAGGTTGACCCAACATCTGCCTTGAGTGGCATTTCATTACTTCGGATGCATGGGCATTACAGACAGTGGCCCAAGGGTACTGTCTTAATTTCTACGAAGTCCCTAGATTGTCTCCCAAGTGAGCAATCTCTCGGGAACCATATTCGCTCCTTGTACAGGAGATTCTTTTCATGTTGGAGAAAGGTGCTGTGCAAAGGGTACCTGTAATGGAACAATACCTGGGTTGGTATGGAACAATACCTGGGTTGGTACTCCACCTATTTCCTGGTTCCCAAGAAAGTCGTATGACTGCGATCTATCTTGGACCCGAGACACTTGTTCTTCAGTAGGACATATTCAAGATGATCACTCTTTTATAGATCCTCCAGGCCCTTCAGCTCCAGGACTGGATGGTGCCACACGATCTTCAGGATGCTTACTTGTATGTGCCTATCCATCCCAAGCGTAGAAAGTACCTGAGGTTCAACATGGGAACATCTTAATATCAATTTTGAGTTCTGCCTTTCGGGTTCACCTCCGCCCCAAAGGTATTCACCAAGTTGAGGTGCTAGTGGCAGAAAATCTAAGGAGTGGAGGGATTCACATCTTTCGCTTTCCTATACGATTTTCTGATCAGAGCTCATTCTCCTGAACAGGCTCTCGAACATCTCAACAGCACCTACCACTCTGTCCACAAACTGGACTTCTTCCTCAACTTCAAGAAGTCCCAGGTGACACCTTCTCAAAAGCTGCAATTCATTGGAACGGTCCTGAACTCTTCCTCACGGAAGGCTTTGCCTCCCGAATTTAGGGCTCAACATATCTTGCAGTTGCCAATCAGATTTCAAAACACCCAATATCTACCGGCATTCGACTTTTTGAGGTTGCTCGGCCTCATGGCATCCTGCAATTTCCTTGTGCCAGAAGCCCGCCCTAATGATGAGGTTCCTCCAGTGGGTCCAAAGATCCCAATGTTCACAAATCTCAGGCAGGATGACTGCCCTTCTTCAGGTCCCGAACAAGGCAGCACAGTATCTCCTGTGGTGGGCCAGCGGGGAGAATGTCATAAGGCAATCTTTTTGGCAACCCTGGCCGGAGATAACTGTAGTCACGGGTGCTTCCCTCACATGGTGGGGGGCTCAAATTAACGATCTGACAATGAACAGACTTTGGTCCCCTGCTGAATCAAGACTACACATGAACCTTTTAGAGCTGAGGGCAATCAGACTGGTTCTGATGGTCTTTTTGTCCATACAGGGAAGAATGTCCTGATAATGACGGAGAACATAGTGGCCATGCATTGCCTCAACAAAAGGTTACTATCATTTTGCAGGGAGGTAATGCAGCTCTGGTTTTGGGCGCTACCTAATGGGATTTCTCGGTCAGCTGTTCTAGCCAGAGAAGAGAATATGACGGCGGACGCTCTGAGCAGGCAGAGCACAAGGGGTTCTGTATGTAATATTTCTGCATGTTAAAGACCACACAAAATCGGCCTTTAAAATGTGGAAATATCGAGACTTGTCGATCTGCCCTCCATTCCATCTTACACAGTGAGTGTGCCTACTCTCCCAAGAGGGAGGCAGTCTTCTTCACCCAGGAATCAGAACTCTGAACCTTCATGCTTGATTTCTAAGAGGTTAAGATGCAAAGATTGGAGTAATGGATGAAAAGATCTCCCATGCGGTAAGGGGGGAACTAGTGATATATGCTGCAGTCTGAGGATCTATGCTTGAGCATGTCAAGAAGCACAACATAGATTACTCCTCCAGACCATGGTTACTGGACCTTTTGGAAGTTTGACTAGAGACCGGGCAGTGGGCAGCTCATATACTAGTACAAACTGTGTATACACTGTTAGATCTGATCTGTGCTGTCTAGTTGGGGGAGTGGGAGGTATTTGCCGTGGGGGAGCTGGGTTGGGAAGATGGCGGGCGGACATAGAGAAGAGGCGCAGAATGGGGGGGGGGATGCAGTTCATGATAGGTTTCTGTGGTTTTACAGCATGGATAGTTTACTGTGGTACTCTGCGTAAGCAGAATTCTGTTCATATATCTGAAAGTGAAATGTTGAACATGAAATGCCAATAAAAAGATTTCACACCAAAAAAAGATATACAGATTGGGACCTCCTGAAAGGTGTTATGGAATTGTTGCTTTCGGCTAGAAGACCAGCAACAAAAGCACTATACTGCTGCTGTTAGAAAAACGTTTTTGCAGCTAGTTTTTGCAGCTAGTATAGAGCTAAAGATAGATCCTTTCTCTTTCAGTACACCTGCAGGACATTTCTTTTTACTGCACCTTGCCCATATGGGGCTGCAGGTGACTACTATTAAGGGATGCTTGGCGGTGTTCTCCATTTTCAAATTGTCACACACATGTTCCGTTCTGTCACACACCTGTTCTGTTCTTTCACACACCTGTTCTGGTTCCTCTGTTCCACTGCCCTCCTCCGTCTCCTCACCTGTACTGCTGGAGTCCGATCTGTATACGACCCGTTTTTGTCGGTACCTGTGTCTGTCTTCTTCCAACCGTTGAGGTGATCTGTCTCGATGAGAAGCCACAGTGGCCACCGGTGTACTGTAGCCCTGTGGCCCCTCCACCGAAACAAACCGCAATGGGAGAAAAACCCAAAGGCTGAAAAAACCCCAGGAAGAGTAGCAACAGCGGTTAAAGGTAAGCAGCTTTCAATGAAAGAAGAATATGGAGTCCTAGAAGCTGGTTCCGGTGGTTTATGGGTGATGTAGGCTCTTCTGCTACAGTTTGGCGGCAACAGGTAAGGCCGCAAAAGCGGACCGTAGGAAAGGGCAGGATCCAGTTGACATTCAGAGGTAAGAGGTAGGAAAGACAGACTGCCGTGTAGCAGGAGCAGATCTGCCAGAAGGCTGTGCCGTGGCAGCCGGGGAAAAGGGGCGCAGCCACAGAGGAACCGCACGGAAAGCAGTGGCTGAGAGGGAGCGGGAACCCCGTGGAGCGGAGAGAAAGAGCGGAACAGCGGAGAAGAGTGGCAGTGATAGGCGAGGGAGAAAAGTAGAAAAAAGTAGCTCAAAAAGGAAAATGATCATTAGGAGCGTTAGCGAACCAAAAGGCAACAGAGTGAAAGCTGTGAAGTAGTTGCAACGCAAAGAACGCTGGGAGGAAGCGGAATAAGAATCTCCCAGCCACCTTTGTGAAAGTGAAAGAGTAGACCGTTACCAGGTCATTCCGTAGAACGTGATGGAACTACTAATGGCTTGCCCCATCTATACCTATTACAGAGCCTGCAGGTAACCGGACGCATGACAGTATGCACCCTTATAGGTCTGAAACAGCCGGGTATCACCAGATGAGCCTGATGGAACTTGGCCAATAAGGAGGGGGCGTGAACATTGGAAGCGGGCTCCCATGTGTCTTCAGACCGTGGGTAGCCCTTCCAGCCCAGTAGGTATTCTAGTGACCCCTGTGGTACCTGGAGTCAAAAACATGGGATACCTCATACTCTGCGTCGGTGCTTCCCTGGAGGTGTTGTAGTTGGATGTAGATCGGGACGAAACACCCGGAACAGAAGCTTTGAGTAATGAAGAATGAAAAACAGGATGACTGTGCTTAAGGTTAGAGGGTAGATTGAGTTTGTAAGCGACTGGATTGATTTTGGCCAGAATGGAAAAAGGACCCAGAAAACGAGGAGACAGCTTAGAAGGTGAGCCCAACAGGGTAGAAATTTGGTGTAAAGCCAGACTTTAGAACCCACATTCCAATCTGAACCTCTTTGTCAGTGAAGATCTGCGTGTTGTTTTTAGGTTCGAGAGGCTGTTTCGAGACTGGCTTTTGCTGACGATTGCGCCTCTGCAATTTTATCCAGGCTTGCCTCAACTGCTGGAACGTTAGTTCGTCTTTTTGTGCCTCGTCCATGGAACCCATAGTTGTAGTAAAAACGGGACATGTGTGTTTGGCATTGTAATGGGAATATTCTGCAGTAGAAAGCAGTGGCACCCAGTCATCCTGTTGATTAAAATAACAGCAAAGGTATTGTTCTAATGTGGTGTTGGCTCTTTCCGTCTGTCCATTGGTTTGGGGGTGATAACGCGATGACAATGCTCTTTCCATTCCCAGGAGCTGACACATAGCCTTCCAAAATTGTGACGTATATTGTGTTCCTCCATCGGAAATGATCTTGTCGGGTAAGCCGTGGAGGCGAAAGACGTCCTTAACAAAACACTCTTGCCATCTCTTCGGCAGTTGGTACCTTAGGTAGGGGAGAAAAATGACCCATTTTGGTATAGGAGTCGATTGTTACCATGATGCAGGTGCACCCATGCGATCTTGGAAGATCTACGATAAAGTCAATAGAGATAATTTCCCAAGGACGTGCAGGTAATGGGGTTTGTTCCAGAAGCCCAATGGGTTTGCCAGGCTGATGTTTGCTTCTGGCACAGATGGGATATCTTTTGATGCACTCTGCCACTTCTTGGTTGAGGTTTGGTCAATAATAAGAGCGTCTGACCAGGTCAAGTGTTCCGCTTTGACCTCGATGTCCGGCAGTCTGGTTATCGTGACACCAGTTGAGTATCTTTCATCTCAAAGATTCTGTAGGTATGAACACACTGTGCTCCTTGAACCAAAAGCCGCCTTCTTCCCTTATCCCTGGTGATAAGGCAACACCTGAATGTTGTTCTGTGACCTGTTTAACCTGTTGCAGGAATGAATTAACTAGGGCCACTAAACGGTTCCTCGGAAACATTATTTCTGGTGATAAAGTGGGTTGGTGCTCTGAGTGTTTTTTCCTTTAAAGGGCATCTGCTAATGTCTTTAAACAGCCATGTAGGTAGGTTATTCGGAAATTGTATTGGGCAAAGAAATGATCCCACCTTGCTTGTCATGAGTTGATACACTCCATGGTTTCCAGGACTTTTAGGTTGCAGTGATCCGTGCGTATGGTGAATGGTTGAGCACTGCCCTGCAGTAGGTCTCTCCGTTCCTCGCAGGCCAGTTTCATTGCTAGCAGTTCCTTTTCGAGGACCGAATAGTTGCGTTGACTAGAACTGAGGGTTCGTGACAGGTAAGCAATGGGATGTTCGATGCTATCCTCTTCCTGTAGTAACACTGCCCCAATGGCGGCTGCAGAAGCATCGGTCTCATCCACAAAGGGTTTAGTCTGATCAGGTTGTTTGAGAATGGGAGCAGAACAAAACAGCTTTTTGAGATGCTGGAAGCTTTTCTCTGCAGCATCATTCCACTCAAATGGCTTAGTGCTATTTTTTAGAAGTGTTTTAATGGCCAATACCACTTCTGAGAAATTTGGTATAAACCTGCGATAAATGTTCACTAAGCCCAAAAACCTCTGTATTTCCTTGACCGAAGTGGGGGTTGGCCAGTCAAGGATAGCAAAGACCTTTCCTTTGTCCATGGCTACTTCTCTTTCGGAAAGGATGTAACCTAGGTATGGAATAGAAGTTACTCCAGACAAAAAGTTTTGGAGTTTTGCCAGTAGATTATTGTGGTGTAGGCGCCTGAGGACTTCCGAGACATGTAGATGGTGTTGGCAAGGATCGAGGAAAAAACCAAGATGTCATTGAGGTAGATGATAACTGACAGAAACATGAGGTCTGAGAATATTCTGTCCATGAAACACTGGAAGACTGCTGGGGCGTTCACTAGGCCGAAAGGCATAACCTTGAATTCGAACAACCCAAAAGGTGTTCAAAAGGCAGTCTTCCATTCATCTCCTCTACGGATCCTGAGAAGGTGGTAAGCACTGCGGTGATCCAGTTTAGTAAAGATCCTTGCGCCTTGTACTGCTTCCAAGATGTCAGAGATAAGAGGCATAGGGTACCAATCCTGTATAGTAACTTTATTAAGGCCTCTAAAGTCGATGCAGGGTCTTAATTCTGAGGAATCTCGTTTGGGAGCAAAAAACAGTGGGGCCCCTGCAGGAGACTTCGAAGGTTGGATGAGACCATTTTGTATGTTGCTGTCCAAGTACTCCCGGAGCGCCTTCTTTTCTGTATGCGACATTGAAAACATGCGACCGAATGGCACCAATGCGTTGGGGTTCAATTCGATCGCACAGTCCTCCGGTCTATGCGAAGGGAGTTCCATGCGTGTTTGTTCAGCAAATACCAGTTGGTACGGTAGGTATTCCGTTGGTAGTGCGTGTATCCCAATAACCCCTACGTATTCTGATGTTAGGGCTTGTACCGGACTGTACGCAGGTTGAGAGAAACAGTGTTGCTTGCAGTATCCGGATTAAAAACTCAACTGTTTTCTTTTGTCCAGTTGATTACCGGGTTGTGTTTCCTGAGCCAGGTAATTCCCAGAATGATCAGAAGGTGGGCTGCTCGTATTATGTCGAATTTTATCGACTCAGTGTGTTGAAAGATCCGAATCAAGAGTTCCTCAGTGGTATGCGTGATCGGACCGGATTACAAGGGGGTGCCATCAACCCCTTCAACCTTCTGATCCTCTGTTCTTTCCAGTCTGATGATACCTGTCTTTTCAGCCCAAATTGTGTCCACCAAATTACCGGCTGCCCCACAGTCCAGAAGTGCCAAGGCTTCTATCCATCGCGTGCCAGATCTACCATGCACTGTAAGCACCATGAGCCATGAATCTTCGGTATGGGTTGTTGAAGATACGGATAATGAAACATAGGGACTTGATGCAGAGCCAAACCTTCAGACGCTCGTCCCTGTTAGGTTCGAGGGCATTCGTTTCCCTGTTTACTGGAGTGTATCTCAGTGCACTCTCGTACTTTCCTGATCCACAACAGGCGCACAGTCTGTTTTCTCGGCAACGCCTTTGTTCCTTAGCAGTAAGAGGACCACGTGCAGAACCGATCTGCATTGGTTATTCTCGCGGGACGGGCAGTGGCAGTATGGCAGTGAAAGACGGCGCTCCTCCGAAAGAGGACTGGCCTCGATGTCTTCTACATTCGTTTAATCTTTCCAGAATCCGGTACACTAGCTGGAGCACCGATGATAGTAGGTCAGCAAACGTAGGGGGTCTAGGTATCCTTGCTAGCTCATCCTTTATCTCTTCTTTGAGCCCACGTCTGAATATGGCATATTTGGCTTGCTGGCCAACCTGCTTTTGTCGCTCTGGTTTTGAAAACCGAGATTTAGGAGAGGACATCCATGGTTCCTTGATGAGCATCTAGGAGCTCCTCACAAGCGGTATATGTAATTTCGGGCCGTTCAAAAGTTTGCTTTAGGAGCGTCTTAAACCCTTCATAATCTTGCATTATTGGATTTGTTCCGGTAACCAGAGGAGTAGCCCAGGCAGGGCATTACCAGTCATGTTGGAGATAAGATACCCCACTTTAGCCTGATTAGACGCAAACGTGGTTGGTCGAAAAGTGAAGTGGACTGTACAGGCATCCAGAAATTATTTAACCTTCCTTGAGGCACCATCGAACTTACCCGAAGAGAGTGGCATTGGGGCTAGTTCCGAAAGGCGAGAAGGGGCTCCCGCGTGGTGACCATCTGTTTTAGTAAAATGGTTTCATTTTTGATGGTCTGCACCTCCTGTGTAAAGCCATGGACTGCCCCCAGCAGTTGCTGTACTTGCTCGGGCATAGCCATAACTTTTAGTTGTTGCAATCTGTCACACACCTGTTCTGGTTCCTCTGTTCCACTGCCCTCCTCCGTCTCCTCACCTGTACTGCTGGAGTCCGATCTGTATACGTCCCATTTTTGTCGGTACCTGTGTCTTTCTTCTTCCTTCTGTTGAGGTGATCTGTCTCGATGGGAAGCCACAGTGGCCACCGGTGTGCTGTAGCCCTGTGGCCCCTCCACCGAAACAAACCGCAATGGGGAAAAAAACCAAGGCTGAAAAAACCCCAGGACGAGTAGCAATAGCGGTTGAAGGTAAGCGGCTTTCAATGAAAGAAGAATATGGAGTCGTAGAAGCAGGCTCCGGTGGTTTATGGGTGATGTAGGCTCTTCTGTTACAGTTTTGGCGGCAACAGGTAAGGTAGCAAAAAAGGACCGTAGGAAAGGGCAGGATCCGGTTGACATTCCGAGGTAAGAGGTAGGAAAGACAGACTGCCGTGTAGCAGGAGCAGATCTGCCAGAAGGCTGTGCCGCAGCAGCCGGGGAAAAGGTGCGCGGTTACAGAGGAACCGCACGAAAAGCAGTGACTGAGAGGGAGCGGGAACCCCGCAGAGTGGAGAGAAAGAGCGGAACGGGGGAGAAGAGTGGCGGAGATAGGCAAGGGAGAAAAGTAGATAAAAGTAGCTCCAAAAGGAAAAAGATCACTAGGAGCGTTAGCGAACCGAAAGGCAACAGAAGCGAAAGCTGTGAAGTGGTTGCAACGCAAAGAACGCTGGGAGTTAGCGGAATAAGAACCTCTCAGCCACCATTGTGAAAGTGAAAGACTAGACCGTTAACAGGTCATTCCATAGACAGTGATGGAACTACTTATGGCGGCCCCATTTATACGTATTCCAGAGCCTCCAGGTAACCGGACGCATGACACAAATGCACGCCAAAACAAGGCACTTATTTTAAGATGCCCATTGTCATATAATTCTTAAAAAGACTGAAAAATACATTCTCACCGGTCCCTTTTCTGGTTCTGTCCGGGGTTTTTAACCTGGTACTAACTTTTCTAACAGGAGCTCCATTTGAACCTCTCAAGTTATTAACCTTGAAAACTATCTTTTTAGTAGACATCACTTGAGCAACATGCCTTGTCATGCATACCACCAGGTATAATAAAAGGCCAGATGAATGTGTTGATGAAAATCTGCATAAAATCTGCAAACAGGCCTGCACACTGGTGTCTGGTCAAAGGATCGAAAAAAAAGGGTTGAATGGTCAAAGGATCGACTCCAAAGGACTGAAAACCAAAGGATCGAATTTTTTTTTAAATTATATATTTTTATGTTGTTTTCGTATAGGTAAAAAAAATGGTTTTTAGCCAAAAAACAGGGGTTGGAGGGGGACGCCCCCCGTAAAAAAAAAAAAAAAAAAATTGATCCTTTGGTTTTCGGTCCTTTGGTGTCGACCCTTTGACCATTCGATCCTTTTACACTCTATCCTTTGACCCGTAACCCTGCACACTAGTTTAATATATTCTCCAAACAGAAGGTAGTTCAGAGTGTACGTCCCTCCTTCTTTCTCAAGGTGGTGTCTGAATTCCATCTGGCACAGAAAATAACTCTTAACTGCTTTCCACCTCCTCACTCTTGGAAGACTGAAGAGAGGTTACACAGGCTTGATCCGAAAAGGGATCTTAACGTCTACATTTTTAGGATGGCAAATGTCAGAGAAGATGATCAACTATTTGTTGGTTGTACTGGCCACAGGCTAGGCTAAACTTTGACCAGAAAAAATATTATCGCGTTGGATCATCCTATGCATTTCTGAATGCTACTCTTTTGAGGTAAAAGATGTCCCTGAGAACCGGAGAGCGCATTCCACCAGAGGAGTGGCAACCTTTTTAGCTCTCATAAGTGGTATACCACTGCAGGAGATATGCAGTACCGCAACTTGGTCTTCACTCCACACTTTTTCAAATTATTACTGCTTGGACACACTGTCTGGCCACGATGTTCGATTTGGAGAGTGGTTCTGCACAATAGCAATCAATCAAAAGCTATACAAAAATTCACTTATCTTACCTCCATCTGCAAAACTGCTATGGGAGTCTATCTAAGATGATGAATCCGTGGGAGAACACAATCCATTAGAAGAACAAATTACTTGCCCTTGGTAATGTTCTTTCTGATGGATGTTCCTATCACCAATTCCTCATCTCCTTCCCAGCCTAACCCTCTGACTGTGGGTGAATGGTTTAATACTTCTCTTTTTCAGTGTCCATGTGGCTTATCTAGTCCTCAAGGCGGCTGAGCAGAAGGAGGAACAAACTAGGAACTGTGGCAACAGGCGCAGTGCGTTTTATAGTGCGTCTATTGCTATTTCCTAAATGCAAGATGGTTGTTTAGTTCCTTTGCCATTTCCTAAATCATTAGCAAATATATAGGTTTTTATAATGTCTTTTTGTGAGATATGCACTCACTCCGTCACCCGTGGTGGCACACATAACAGGGTGTAATCAGATGTGCCAGCCTCTTTCAGGGCCCCATCCAATTTCATGCACTGTCTCTTCCTTAAAGTCACTCCTTTGGACTATCCCAGGAGCATGATTTTAATTTGGATTTCCCCTTGTTTTAATATCATATTGACTCTGGGGGGTGGATTTTGGGAGGCCAACCTATCATGGTGAACATGGAGACATCTAGGCCGAGCCAAATCCAATCAGGGTGAGGTGCAGATGGGCAAGTCTTACTCAGGAGGGCTCTGAGAGTGGTCTATGACTACAATATGAGCACGCAGAACAGCAGCAATAATTTCATTTAGACGGTTACATACAAAAATATACAATTATTTATTTAGCCTTCTAAATACTTTATTTTTATTATTTTTTATTTATAGTTACAAAGTAACTTTTACAAAAACAGATTTACAGTTTAGACAGAAAAAAGAACACCAATTTTAAACGAGCAAAGAATTCATACTAACAATAGAAATTCGTACCAATCCAATAATAAACCTTAAAACCATTTCCCTTGTCTTAACGATGTGCGATCTTCCATAAAACCACTAAAACTAACAACTTCTAAAAATGGCCCATTGGGCTAATGCTTGTATAATGCGGTTTACGATTTGTTCCTTAAATTTCACAATACTATACTTTAAATAGTATGGGTAATCCCCATATACACAAATAACGATTGGAATTACAAGTACATTTCTTCATAAAACCACTCAAATATTTACAGATTTTTAATTTATTTTTGTTTTTTTTTTAAAGTTAAAATAATGCTAATACATGATTTTAAAGCTTTAAATAGTTTCTTTGACACAATTTCATAAACAGCAGCACATTTTCAGGAATCTTATTACTGCAATCTGTAGATTTACTGTTTTGCCATGCAACATGTCCCGCCACAAGAGCTTTAAAGCCACACACTCGGTGTTCGTTACATAGCGACTAAAGTGACTAATGCGTTCCTTCCTTAGACCGTCACATAGAGTCAACAGGTGCACCAATGTCTCACAGTTCTCCTTTTGCTTGCAAAACTTACAGAAGGAATACCCCCTGATCTCACCATTTCCAATATCTTGTATTTCACCTATGCCCAACACATTAAACCGGAATCTCATAAATTCCTGCCTCCATTCCTTATTCGGGAATTTAATTAAATATGGTGCACGCTCCCCCATCTTTTTGCAGTAATTTACTATGTGGTTGTATAGGTGGGTCTTCTTGACCTCATGTACCGTAAGATTCCAATCTGCATGTAACAATAGATTTTTCACTTTCGTTGGGTTCTTAATGAACAAATCTCTAGGTACCCCCAATTGATCTAATACATAATTTGCTTCCTCCATCATGTCCCTCAGATGTTTCGAAGTTCCCCATGATGTCGTAGAGTGTGGATTCATTACTGGTTAGCAATTCCCGGTAAAGGCCCATTCTACGCCATTCAAGAACACTCCTCAATGAATGTAGGCCAAGCTCGTAAAGAATTGCCGCCAAAGGCACACATTTGGGCAAACATCTCACCATTGATTTTACAATCTTGGCTTCATATATAGCCACCTCACCCCTACACCATGGTGGAGCTAGTTCTAGACCATAGCAGAATTGGGCCACAAGAAACCAGGAGAAGGCTTTTTGTTTTTTCTTATGGGATAGGCAAACTATAACCGTCATTGTGTAGTTTATTTTTAGAGCATTTACCAGGATGTATTCTTTAAAGGCCAATAAGAGATGCTGAAGTCCAATTGGAGTGTGATCGTACAGGGTCACGTCATCTGCGTACGCAGTCCACAATATCTTAGTGCCCTCGATCTTCGGGGAGTTAACTGGAAGACTTTTTAAACTCTTACCCAGATCAGAGAAGTACAGATTAAATATAGTTGGTGCGTAAATGCAGCCTTGCCGTAGACTGTTTTTGACCCTGATTTCTTGGGATAAATCCCCCTCCATACTAAGTCGCACCTTAAGTCTGGAATCTTCATGCATATTATGCAGGATCGACAGCAAGGGTGGTGGCATACCTAAATTATCCAGTCTTGACCACAAGATTGACCTATCCACAAGATCAAAGGCAGCAGTTAGATCAATCGATGCAACATAAATAGGTGAATTTCCCGGGGTCCATGCTGCATTTTGCAGGATGTTAATTAGAAGACCTCCTGCGTCTGTGCCTACGTTTTTGCTAAATCTGAACTGATATGGCGACAGAATATTAAATTTGTCCATCCAGCTCCGAATGTGCTCTAGAACAAGGCTTGCGAAGATTTTGGAATCAACGTCCAAAAGGGCAATCGGTCTGTAGCTATTTGGGGATGCCCTATCCCCTTTTTTGTAAATAGGTACAATATACGACATTCTCCAACTTATGGGGATGATCTTCGTATGGAGAATGTCTTTAAAGGGGAAGAATAACATTTTTGCCCATAAATTTGCATTTCCCTTCATAACACTGTTGGAGAGCAAATTCAGCCCGGGGGCCCTCGAAGAGGAGCTTTTGATAATGATACCTTCAACATCCTTTACCCCGAAAGAAATATTCCATGCTGCAGTTACGATATTAGGCCAAGTCACAATAGAGGGGGTATACAGTGTACTAAAGTGTCCTTCCCATTTCTCAGAATTTATGCACACTGTTTGTGCTTTGATTTGCGCAGACCCTCCCTTATTTACCAATGCCCAAAATCTTCATGTATTTACATCACAAAGAGATACAAACATGTCTTCGGCGTCTCCCTGGTACAGTTTAGCACGTAAACGCCTAGCTTTCCTCTTCCATTTATTTTGTAACAGAGTAAATTCACGCTGGCCCATCACTTTATTTTGGTATTTGTGCCGACTTAGAAACCCACCTATTTCACGATTGCGCTCCTTCTTAAGGGTTTTCATTTCGTCAGAAAAAGCATGCTTGTGAGGCTCTTGCTTATTTCTATGTTTTTTTTTTTAATTCCAACTTTAATTGTAACTACGGTCTCAATGTAGCCCACAAAAGAATTGTGGGCATATAACAATTTTTTTTGGCTATACAGGCTATACACACTACTGTTGAAGTCTACCTGAAAAAACAGATTGACTTTATTGATGTTTGTTTTATGCCACACAATTCTATTCTGTTGGGCATTGACAGATACCGACACCTCGTAATTTGGTTCCTCAACCATGTCAACCTCTATCGATATTATCATTTTAAACATTTTATGGTCACTCTCCTGCACATCAATCAATTTGAACTCATGTATGAGAGAAAAGGTCTTAGTACATACAAAAATATAATCAATTGTGGAACTCCACTTTCCGTTTGACCAGGTGGATTTATCCGTTGTATCTTCCATCAGATTATTTACACATTGCATCCCCCAGCCACCAATAAATTGTGCCCATTGAAACCCCTGAAGATATTTCTGTGGGTCCCCCTGTTTATTCCTCATCCAACCAACCCTTCCTTCATGCCTGTGTTCTTACATACAGATTTCTGAATTAAAGTCCCCACACATGATGAGATACAAATCGTTATTCATATCCTGGCAGTCCTCAATCGTTAAATCAATTGATTCAGTATAATTCATTAGGTCACAATCCGGTTGCCAGTATATGTTTATAATTAGCAGGTAAATCAGAGCCCGCTGCCCACCCACAATTATGAGGACAGCTATACAGTCTTTATTTATACGGAAGTTCTTTATGGTTTTAAAATTAATATTGTTCTTGATTGCGATAAGCAAACCCCCTGCTGGTCTCCCCTTGGATTTTTTTGTGGCAGGTTCCTGGAAGATAGCGATGCCATCTAATGATATTGCGGTCGCTGACCATGTTTCTTGAATACACAAAAAGGAGTATTTCAAAAGCTCTGAACACGTATTAGCTGAACACAGTAAGGCACGTGATCCCCTAGAATTCCATGATAAAAGATTATACTTAGCAGTGCTCTAGGTAGAGTTTTTCAGACCTTGAATCTTGGCTGTTGATTCTCTCAGGGATTGTGCCAATGATCTGAGCTCGGCCACATCATTGGCTAGTTTCTCAGTATTCATATTTCGGCCTCCTTGCGTAATATTATTCCCTTGTAACTCACTGGGGTACCCTGTCCGTTCCCCTCCTTGTTGTATACCCACACCCTGGCTGAAGTTTACAATGTCATATCCGAATCTTTTCAGAGCCACTTAGTACTAGTTCGTACATTGCTCGTGAATAGAACACTATCCTTACACAGTTGTATCTAGTAGGGTGGATGTAGTCTATAAGCTTAATATCACCTGAAGAGATTAATGCGAGACGGGGAATCTCGTTAAACAGGGAGAGGATCCTCCCCCGGTTTAATGACGGCGGGCCTCCCATTGTAAGCACAAAGTTCAATATCACACTAGGGTCATTACATATTTCGGTTCCCTCAAATCTCTCCTGTTTTCAGGCCAGGCATTTTGGAACATTGGGTCTTGCTCCTCCATCTTAAATTGCCTCCTGGATTCCCACTCTCTACCCTCACCATCTCGCGTCTCAAACGCCACCTCATGCCCTTGATTGTACTCTCTTCCTTTTTCGTGTAATTTCTCAATGTTCCACAATTCAAATTTCTCTCTTATCCGCTCCTCAAATTCCTTAGCTACATATAGTGTTTGGTTTATCGAAGGTCCCCCCACGAGGCCTTCCTCTTTCGTCTCGGAGAAATTAACCGGGGCGTTTGTGGGAGCTCCCCCATGTTTTAGAGTGGTTACCCGGATGGCAGACCCCTCTTCAGGCATTAGATTCAATGGTCCCTGTTGACATATATCTTTTTTAGCTTCTACCACCACCTTTAGAGGGTCCCTCCTCTGTTCTACCTCCACAGGTTTACAATCTAAATGCGATGTTACTGGGGGGAGGGATGGACCATACTTGGATGAATGTTAAAGGATTTTAAATAACGCTTCATGGACCAGTTTTTTTATGTCTTCACTGGGAATCACTGGTGACTCACTATCGTTGGGTTCCATTGTTCCATTCCCTCCCGCTATTCCCGTCCCCTCCTGCTGAGTGGATCTAATGGGGGTGTCTGGCCCCTTTGGGGAAACCTGATGTACTACTTTTTCCTTGCCTATTTCCAGCTCATTCACTGTAATAGTCTTTTCCTTTGTTTTTGAACTAAAGAACTGTTGGATACTCCATACCTCTTTACTTCCTTCAAGTCTGCTATCATTCTGCTTTTTTGGATCTTCTTTTTTCTTTCTATTTGTTTCAGTTTTTTTATTTTTTTGTTTAACTATATTAGTTTTCCCCTTGTGGTTCATAGGTTCGGATAGGGTATTCTGGGATTCACCATATTCATTCCCATATGACTTCTGTTCGGTTTCTACTATGTGAGAAGGGTCTCCCTCCCTCCCCAAATCCTGTCTGCCTGACACTTCCTTTACCTCCAGGGCTCGCTTACTTTCTTCATTTAGTTGGGTGAAATCTAGTATTCCACCATCACCTGCAGACTGCAGATGTCTTTAATATTTGTGTTTTTTATTTTAGTAGAGGGTTGATTTTGTGATTTGATTTTTTTAGATGGTGCTATGTTGCCCCCCCTCTCGCTCTTTACTCTTCTTTTAATGGCCCTTGCTCTCATTTTCTTTTCTCTCCGAGAGATAACATAAACAAAGGGTGGGTCTTCTTCCTGATCAGGAACTGCGTCCAGTGTTAGCTTCTGTGACTGTTTCTGATAGACCTCCTCCTCAATGACACTCAATAAAGCTGATGGACTGTCAAGTTTGTTCCCTGTACTTTGTTGTAGGGTGTTGGTTTCTTTAGTGTTTTTCGTTTCATGCTCCCTTACTCTTTGATTTTCCACAATTTTAATCTTCTCTGAGTTGATTAGTATCAACCTCTTTAATTCCTTCACTTCTTCAAACTTGATCTCTTGCTCACTCTTAGTCTCATGAGGTACAATGGCCCCATGGGACAATTTTCTTGGGGCCCAGAGGTTTCTGCTTTTATCCATTGCCATATCCTTATACTCACTGTCTGCATCCGTGGTTTGGGAGCCTATATTGTGCCTCGGCGTAATTTCCTTGGCTAGTTGCGATGAAGTATATTTTGTATAAATATGTAAGGCGTGTACAGACCCTTCCAACCTACTTAGTTTGTCAGAACACTCCACCATCATAAATCTCAATTCCTGAATCTCCCCATGGGTCCTTTCATGCCCCTTATCCAAGAGATTAAGAATCCTGGTTAGAACCGGAAAAGACTTGCTTCCCCCATGCCATCTGCATAGGGTCGAGATATTGGGAATGACGCGTGCTCCTCCAGTCTACCAATAATGGGTTTGTGGAGGTGCACGTTTTCAAGACCACCACCCCTGGCTCTTACCGGGGTTGAGGGTCCAGTAGAAAGTCTCACCCTTCTATCCAACTCCTCAGATACTACATGGGCCAGCAAGGACATATCCAATTGGGTTGTGGGGGGCAAGGTGTCATCCATATTTAGTGCTGAGGGCCTTATTGGTATGTCTTGCATACTTAAACTTTTTTGCTTAGGTTCTTCTGTGAGATCTAACTTCTTAGGGGGTTCTCTAGGATCCTTTATTAATTTTCCCACAAAGTTTGGGAGAGGGGGGAAATCAATTCCACTCAATTCCCATTTTTCTTGTTCCTCCTCCCCCCAACTGGTCCTTAGGATCTACTACGTTCATTTTCAGGGGACACCGATTGGGCACTTGGATAGTTTTAGTATTTGAATACACAAAGGTCCCACTTGCAATTGGTGTATTTCTCTTTGTCAATTTATTTTTAAATTCCCCACCCGGGGTAGGTAGCTTCCCACTTCTTAGGGTTCCTACCATACTCCGGGTTGAAGAACGGGTTTAACGTAGTGTGCCGTGTGTTTGCACCACTTTTTACATTGGGTTCCTTTATTTACTCAAGGGCTGTTAGCACCTTATAGGTGATGCAATCGGTTCACCGTATACATTTCTCCCGTTCTATTCGTTTAGGGCAAAGGTTCCAATGCATATTTAGAACATCCCGATTCCGTTTATACACAGCACACTCACAACCCCGTAATAGGATTGCAGACAGTAGAGGGTTAGAATCCCTATTAAATATCTTACACCAGTGGTCACAAAAAGAATTGAGGCTCTACCCGCCTCTGGAAACTCATGACGTATGTTACGTGAGTGATGTTTCAAAACAGACTCTTGGTACAATGTATTGATTTTGCACCGCACACACCTAATGTGGCGATGAGATGACGCAGCGATCAGCAAAAGACAGCATTTTGTGCACAAAGTCTATGGCTGCAAGGTTTAGATTTGCCCCCCACTCGCACAATGCATAACACAGCGGTCTTCAAAGGGCAACACTTTCAATGCAAGGTTTATGGCAATGATGTTGAGGTTTCCCTCCACACGCACATAAAGTAACTCAGCGTGCTCCGGAGGGAAACACTTTTCTACTCGGTGGTTGAGATTTTCTCAAAGCTCCCATACCCCTTGGAGCACAGTGCTACAGAGTGTAGTGATCGTTGGTCCTGTGCCTAACCATAGGGGACTCCAAAGTAAATAATACTGCAGCCCTCTAACACACAATGAAGGGTAAGAGATTGCTCAAACGCTTACCTCTTTTGAAGGGGGGGTCTATGTGGGCAAATTGTTACAATTCCTCTAAGGCACTGCACTGATTCCACGCCGGCAGGCAAAATAATTAATCTGGGAATGGAAAGTAACGCCACCCTCGCCCCCTGCTCCCAGCTAACAGGCGAACAGGCACTTCCGGGCACTTCTCGGTGCGCGTGCGCTAGTGCGCACGGTCATGCCTATTTGAGGAAGTTTCTTAATGAGTGGGCGGGGCTAGTTACTAAAAGAAAAGAAATGGGGATTTAGGTGTTTAAATGTGCGTAAATGTACTTAGAATGTTTCCACAGGTGGTAAATAAATGCTCACCCTAAGCAACCATAGAAAGGGTCCACAATAGTCCACAGTAGTCCACAATTATCCACAAAACACAAAGGCTCCACGGACTCGACGGATCACTTCACGAGAGAGTTTCCAGGCGAACAGGCACTTCCGGGCACTTCTCGGTGCACGGCCACACTGGTGCGCGCGGCCGTGCCTATTTGAGGAAGTTTCTTAATGAGTGGGCGGGGCTAGTTACCTAAGCAACCATAGAAAGGGTCCACAATAGTCCACAGTAGTCCACAATTATCCACAAAACACAAAGGCTCCACGGACTCGATGGATCACTTCACGAGAGAGTTTCCAGGCTAACAGGCACTTCCGGGCACTAAATACACACTAAGCAAGTAAAACCTTGAGGCAAATATTTTCACAAAGATAAATACATTAATTCTTAAAAGAAAGAAAGCACATGATTCAACAACCAATGCAACAAAGGTAAGTAGTCCGATGCATGAAATTCAATAAAGATGCTTTAGAATATCCACAGAACAGTTTCCCTAACACTTAGTGAGCCAGCCCTAAAATGGTTTGGGGCTCTGTGTCCTAAAGTCATTGATTTCAAAATTATACTTTTCAGGTAGTTTTACGAAAAGATTAGACGATGCCAGTGGTTATGATACAAAGTTCAAAAATATAAGTAAAGTTCAGGTAAGTAACTCCATCAATCCCATACATTAAAATGGGCCTAGAAAGGGATCCTTGATGAAGCCTCCACTGATCAAATTCAAGAATGAGTGATTTAGGGACAGGACTTTACACCCATGTAACCCTATGGAGAACAGGGGGGAGGGGGGTAGGGTGGAGGAACAAGTTTATCTCCCCCCGCCTACCATCCCCTGGCTCTGATTTCTCCAGAGACCACTGCTGAAGTTCTAGAATCCATTGGGGACACAGTCTAATGTGCTTGGTCCGGTAAAATAAACTCCGGGGTCGCGGGTGCATAGGTCATTTTTGGATGTAGAATTTAGTTTCAATCGGTCGCAGTGCTGAGTAGTAGGTTCAGGTGAACTCAGGACACTGCTAGGATGCGAAGAAGACAGATTGCAATGGGAGAGTCACCACGATCAGGCAGTGATTGGCGATCTTCTAGGAACTAACAAAGGATAAGGTCCTGCACACATTGATGCAAGTAGACTGAAAATACAGCAGGAGGTGTATTGTAGTACAAACTGAAAATCCTCCAATTTCCAAGGATGCACTACCAATGGTGACGATTGCAGCAAGATTGACTAGGTGACTAGTCTAACCTAGGTGACTAACCTAGGTGACTAGGTTTGTCCACCAGTTGGTCCGTGGACACTTCAGAAGGCTCAGAAGGCATGGATTTTTGAGCAGGGGTAAAGTCTGGTTGTTTCCACCGATCCAGACATCGAAGTACGGACTAGGGTCTTCTTGATATCAGGCAGAGCAGGAGGGCTTCACTGGAGTTGGTGCAAGTCAGCTGCTTGAGTCGTCCCCAGGTAATCAACGGGCTGCTCTTCTTGGTAGAGGTCTTGGCTCCAACGATTATTTTTTTTAATGCTTTTATTTGATATCAACTGTTATAACAGGTCTGCATACGTTACATATTCTCATCATCCTTGTCATTACATACAGTGAATCCAGAACCTCCCCCATATTAACCCAACACCCCTTCCACCCCCCAGAGCCCTGAGTCAATGCTCTCACACCTCTAACCCTACTGCAGCGTTAAATCCAGCATTACTCATAATCCATCTCTCCTGCTCCAACCCCTGGACAACTTCATCTGTCACCTTTGTCCCTATCCACTGTTTGACCGAATCCCTCAAGGGGGTTTATATTTTCATCTGGCAAGAGAAACCGCTGTTTTACCAAGGCACTCTAGGATGCCCCATTATCGCATCCCTCCCTCATCCCCCGCTGCATAGCCCTGTACCACACCTCAGATTCTGCAACTGACCAGCGCTTCAAGTCATTCCACCAGCAGTCAACCTGCGGGCCCTGCCTAGACTTCCATGTCATAGCAATCTTTTCGCTAGCACACATGCCAGATCCATCATTCTGGTGACTGGTTTAGCATTCTTTGGGCTGGGAAAAATCCCCAACAGACATGCCCCCGGTGTCCTGTTAAACGTTGTGCTTCCCCCTTGCAGCATCCTCACTTCCACTTCTCCCCAAAACTTCTCGATCACCGGCATTCCCAAAACATGTACATCATGTTTACCCCCTCCAGTGTACATCTAGGAAATTCAGTATCTGATGCTCCTGGAAACTTCGATATCTTGTATGGAGTCAGGTAGGCTCTGTGTAAAACATATGACTGGGTAAGCATAAACCTAGCGTTTCTCGAAACCTTCTTCGTATAAAGCATTGTGTTCGCCCATTCCCGCTCAGTACATTCTCTACCCAGATCCGGCTCCAATTTGTGCTTCACCTCCAATGGCTCAATATGTAATCTAGATAATAAAACTTGGTATAGCCTTGAAACACCATGTCCTCCCTCAGAGATGTCGTACAACACCACCACCAAGATGCCATCCTCCTTTAGATTCTCTTGGAAACTATGCCACCTGGAACTAGCATCAAGTCTGTTCTGTTGGATGCTAAAAACGGTCCTGCTTTCACCCAAGTCGTTTCTGTTATTCACTCAAACGTAAGCAGCACCCCTTCTTCTAACAGATCCACTCCATATTTAGCCACCAAGGGTATGTTTGGGGAATAAGGTTCTCCCAAATTCAGTAGTTTAATTGTTCGTTGATAGATTTTCCTACCCAGCTATAAAATGTAGGGGCATCAGGGATTCTGTTATCGCTCATCCACAGCACCTCTTTCAACAAGTACAGTGCAATTGCTTCCTGTAAAACCTTAGTTTCCCGCGTCACCTCATCCGAAAGCCACAATGCCACATTTTGTAAATTTCTAAGCCGTACAGCCCTAGGTGTGGGAGCCTTATGACACCTGCCATAGCTATTCCGCACCTCCCTGAACACCAGAAAAATCATCCAAATAGTGTCAAACTATATAGAGAATGACCTCGGTATGTAATATGCAATGTTTATGAAGTGATATAGTAGCCGTGGAAGGACCACCATATTGATTAATGCTATTCTTCCATAAAAAAAACGGTGGTAATCTCTCTAAGAAGGGGATGGAGTGTTCCATCCCCATGCGCGCCTTAACCGTGTTGAGCTTATGCGGCAGTTCAAGCTCATGACACATATTCACGCCTAGGTATCTAAATGTTTTAGTCACCCAGTGCAGCACCAGGTTCAGCAATTGTGTCTCCTCTAGGCCAGCCCAACCCGCCAACAGAAAGATGCAGGATTTTTCCCTGCTAACTGTGATTCCAGAGAGCGCTCGAAGTTTTCCAATACCTCAAAAATATATATGGTAAATTGTCCCCTGGGTTCTGGATATACAGTAACATGTCGTCCCCATATAGTGAGACCACATGGTCAACCCCATCCACCAACAAACCCACTTCCCTGAATTCTGATCTAAGGAACACAGCAAAGGACTCAAGCGCCAGTATAAATTACATAGGCGACAGAGGGCATCCCTGCTTGGTGGCCCTCCACAGCTGGCATAAGTGGAGTAGGTTGACCCATATCATATACCGCCCCACCGTTTCAAAATACTGATTTTGTTTCTGTGCTATGAGGTGTGTTTCTTGCTAATTGGCTATCCCCACATTCTTCCTGCGCAGGAATGTCAGCACAATACTGCATTTTATGTAGCTGTTAAACCATCTAACATTCCAAGTGGCTACTCTGAGCAGGTCAGCCATCCAGTCTTCCCGCTTTGGCCAGCTCCGCCTGTTAGGGAGAATTCTCAGAAATGTGCTAATTCCCTCCACCTTAGAGACCCCCAGTGTTAGGGAGAATTCTTTTATAAGGTTAATTTCCCAAACCTAGTGAGTCCCCCAGCAGCTTTGCTGGATTTTTGGGGTTTGTTTTTTTCTCCTGCTTTTCCTCCCACTCTTGGCATGATTTGAGGTATGTCTTTGACTTTTTGTGTGCTTATGGGCTATGGGATATTTTACTCCATAGGGTGTCATCTGTTTTTCATGTGTGTTACACAGCACCCTCAGTGCAGTAACACAGGGGTGTCATAGTGACCCCCAAACATAGACTCCATATCCTGGGACTGACTACTATCTCCCAGGGCATGTAAAGTCACCATTGACTTTACTAGCCCAAAATTGTGAACAGAACCAGTACAAACCATCATATTGTGGAAGTACTGGAAGGGGTTAATTCGATTGCCCCTGGGTCTGTTTTCAAGGGGGCACTGTCCAGTCCCCCCTTGTCGAGTTTCTGGCTGGTGGCAGTGGTTACCACGCAAAATATTCCACCAGAATATTTCCTGTGGGATTTTCCCATTGATTTTAAACGCACCACTTTTTGGTGCAATGTTAAAGATACCGCCGATTTATTTATTTAATATTAAATCAACGGTGGGGTCTTTTTGCCAGAACTCTTTTCTAAAATGGCGTTCGTGTCCGTCTCTGTAACTCCAACCAAGGTCGGGCCCTTTGTTCCACTTTTTGGCGGCTTCTCCACAGAAGCCCTCCAAGGTGCCACTCTGTCTGGGTTCCACAGGATGTGTGTGGAGGGGAATTGGCACCCTGGACTGCGTTGCCTTAGCAACCCAAGTCGCACTCTATTCTGATTGGCCTAGTGGTGGAGCCCTGCTGCAATGAACTCCCCACTTTCCCAACGAAAAGAGAAGATCTTCTGCTGGACGAGTCTTCTTCCTCTGAGCTGGTGGGATCAACCAGTTAGCCCCTTTCACCTTCCAAAGACGTCTCTTGGTCGAATCGCCCGGGCCAAGCACCCTGGCAGCCGGATAGCCAAGCTTCACCACTTTGACCGCGAATAAAAGGAACGCACCTTTTAACCGACTAACTCCGCGGCTGGTTTCATCCCTGTGCAGTGCAACGACTCCAAGTTCCCTCCTCGACGAGACCCTCTCTTCCCCTGGTCGAAACAACGAACTGCAACCACTGCCAGGAACAACTGCCACCGCTGGAGCTTCCTCTCTTTAAGGTAGTGTGTTCTGCCGTGCCTCCCTTTCTTCGGTTGGCCCAAGGTGACCCTTAAATCCTTGGCTCTCCAACTGAGTTGGCCCCAGACCTTCTAACTTTACTTCTTGAATCACCCCAACCTCTTTGGAACATTCTGCAAAGACTTTTAATGCATTTTAAATTGTGTGATCTTGGGCACATTTCACTTTGCTCCATTTAAAGTGGGCCTGGCCTATGAACTTTGGCTCTACAGTGTATACTACCTTTACTCCCTTGCTTTGAACTTCTAAAAGTGTTGGGACCTGTTTTATTTCTATGCTCTGCCTTTTTCTCTCCCTTTAACTTAACTATTGGAGTGCCATCTAGATTACACGCTCACATCTGTTTTAACAAATCGTGGTGTTTTAACTCTGACTTGTCTAATAGTTATCAAGGGAGGTGTGTATACTTTACCTGACTGTGTTTTAACTTGCTTTTGGTTTAGAGTGCTAGTGTATCGCCTAAAGTGTGTTTTAAATAAATAATTATACACTTTTGATACAAAGCTCTGGTCAGTGTTTTCCCTACTGTATTTTTAGCCCTATTGTGTATACTCTATATACTGCCCTACTCTTATTGAGAGAGGTCTGACTGCTCAGCCACAGCTACCAGGTAAATCTGGTTGGTGCAGACTGCTACCAATTGGGTTTACTGCTTACTCCTGTAGTCTTAATCTTTTTGCAGTGTTCTGCCTAACACCCAACAACTTTGCTGGATTTGGAGGACTTGCTTTTTTAAGCTGGAGAGAGTGTGACACTTTTTCCCACTCTTTCATGTATTTTATTGTGATTTTGAACACTGTCTCTTTTGGTTGTGGAGTCTGACAAACTCCATAGGCATCTTCTTTTGCATTGTGTCACACAGCACCTTCACTGCAGTGGCACAGGGAAGTCTTTCAGATTTCCCAAAGGTTTAAATACCTTCTGTTGGATAATCTCCTGTTTCCAAGAGTAATAAAGTCAAAATGACTTTACTTACCATTGTAACATTCTAGACCCAGCACCCCCTATTTTACAATAGAGTGCTGGAGAGGTTACTTAGTATCCCCTTTGTCTAGCTTCTCATGTAACATTTTTGATATGACCCTTTTCTCACTGAATGGCTGGTGGCAGTGGTTTCGTGTTAATTACCATGGTGTGCCTTTACCGCAGGCTGCATTTGCAGCTACAGTAAAGCACCCAAGGGTGACATTTTTGTCAAAATGGAACAGTCTTCTTTTTTCGCCATTTTTTTGTGGAACGTTCCTCCTTGAGATTTACTCTGCGTGCCAGAGCAGGTATGGTCTGTTTGTTCATTTTGCTTTTGGCGGGATTAACAAGTGAAGCCGCCTCTGGCTCCAGGTTGTCTCGGGTAGGCAGGAAGTGAGGGAGGTGCCCGAAACTCCCTGTGCCTAGTCTCCTAGGAGACCCAAATGTACTCTGCGATGATTGGTCAGCTGACTGTCCGGCAAGGACAGCCACCCTCCTGGGTGACTGACAGCCAGGCTGGAATGAATGGTAGAGAACTGAATAAAGGGCGAGTCTTTTGGCTTGGAAGGCAGAGTCGACCACTGGACGAAGGAACTGAATAAGAACTTGAAGAGGACGCCTGCTGCAACTCCTGGACTGTTGGTTTGCCCGGTGAAGCCCTGCTGCAGTGCCGAAATGCCAAGTTTGCATCGACAGAGAAGCCCCTGCATGGACGACTTCTCCCCTTGAGTTGGTGGGACCAATCAACTTCAAAGTAAGCCACCTGGGCATCCATCTCTGTGCTGGTTGAATTTCCACAGAGTTGCTGCTGGAAACCGTATAACCAGGGAGAGCACAACACCAGATTGTGTACGTTTCTTTTAAGCTGGGCTAGAGCTTCAGGAAGATCCTCCGGACTCGCAGGAAGCAGGAAGCAGGACTGACCAAGCCTGAGCCCCCTCAACAGAGTGCGGGACCCCAGAAGCAAGGAACGTTCATCTCAACAGCCAGAACTATATCTGTAGTCAGAGTTGTGTGTAGGTGTCCCAGAGGGTACTGCATAAAAACTTTGCCTAACACCGCCCTCTCCCTCTCAAGTCCCATGTGGTGATATAATCGGCAAAAAGGTGTAAGTGCTGCAAAATCCAACCTTCTCCTACCATAAGACACTCCCGCTTGTCGGAGTAACCCTTCCAGTACACTGCCCTTCTTCCCAGTAGTGCTTGACTTCCAACTGCCCCCTAGCTTCAAATCCCACCAGTTTCGCAAGCCGCTTTGTAACTCAAAAATCAAACAACAAAACAACCTGTAACTACTCAGCCTAACAGCACCATTCCATTCTGACCCATCTCATTCATCCCACCCACTCAAGGTGGCACGTGACAACCGTACACATGAAAAAAACGGTGTCCTAACACTAAAGTAACCTGGGGGACACCACCAGCCAGCGTGCAATCAGTCTGAAGAAAGAAAAAACTCTCTAGTTATATTTTGAGTTGTGTCGTTCCCTCGAGATCCCTACTTGTACCGCATCTCAAGTCGGTGTGGGAGATCAATGTCCAATGTGGATCCGGAGCGCCCTCTCTTGTCCACCATGGGTGCCGTTTTATTTGTGTCCATCCATTGGTTTACTTCCTCGGGGTTGTCACAGAAAAGGGCTTTTCCATTGTACAGGACCTTAAGTGTAGCCGGAAACAAAAGCATATATTTTAGACCCTGTTGGCATAGCCTTTCTTTTGTAGGGGCGAACTGGTTTCTGTTCCTCTGTACCTGTATAGTGTAGTCTGGATATATGGAAAGAGTTATTTTGAGATGGCCAATATTCTCTCCCTGTCTTTAAAGTTCAAGAGTTTTGCAATTATTGGTCTTGGTGGTGCTCCTGGAGGCGGTTTCTTAGTTAAAGACTAGGCGGCTCTCTCTACCATGAATCCCTGCATCATCGTTCACGGGCCCACCTCTTGCAGCAACAGGTTTTCAACATAAGTGGTTGGGTCTCTGTCTTCTTCTCCCTCCACAGGCCCAGGATTTTGATGTTGCTTCTCCACGCCCTCCCTTCCGTAACCCCCACTCACTCCTCAAGCATACGCACTTTCAACCGTAAACCCTGAAATGTAGACTTACGTTCTTGCGTGGTGCTTGTTACCTCATCCACTTTTGTCTCTACCTCGCTGACCCTTGATGCCAATGTCAGCACATTATGTCTTAACAAAACCACATCGCTCTTCATCTCACCAATTCTTGTTTCCATTGAGGTTTGCAGTGCCACTATAGCATCCAGTATCTTACTATCCATATCCTTGAGTGTTTGTCTTTGCCCCACCACTTCTTTGGGTTCATCCTCAGCCACTGAGATGCTGCCACTCACCTATTTCCTTTTGGCAAAGGTGTACATTTTTGTCTGTTTCGGCTTTCCATGGGGTTTCTTATCTGGCATGTGTCTTTGTGTGTGGCAGACTCCTGTCTGTGTAGCTCCCTAGTCCCTCTCTTCCCCCTTCCATAGGCTGGATTCTTCAGTCTGCTGTACCTTCACTGTCTGGGGCCTTCTGTGCTTCCACTTTGCTGGTCCTCAATTTGCCTTCATCCAGCACACTTCAGTCAGCAACACATGCCTTGACAGAGAGAGCCCCTCTTCCACGATCCATTTTCTAGGCCCTATGTCTACTGCCCTGTGGCACAGTCTCAGGCATGCACCCAGAGTGGTTTGACAGTGCCATATGGCAATGTTCCTGAGCTTTGGATCTGGGATGGTGCAGCAGATCCACGGATCCCTGCTGGGGACCACAACCTTGTTCCTGGCTCAAACTCCTGTCCTCTCACTGCCCAGTCTCAACTGCACATTCTCTGGTACAGATATCCCTTATCATTTGCCCTCTCTCCGGTGCCGTATATTGCATGCCTACTCCCTTGCCTTCCTCGTCGCACGAGAGCATCCAACCTGGCACGCAGAAAGCCGCCAATGCCATGTCACACTCCACAGCCTCCCAAGTTCTGGTGCCTACTTCATTGTCCCAGCTCCAGCTCAGGACAATTATAATGATAACAGTGACAACCCTCTTGCCATCAATGCCCACGATCGTCCTCCTTATGTTCCCAGGCAGCATGTACACCATCTGCCATCTTGGCTTCCTTGGCGGATTCCTCCAATGCCTCTCTCATGCTGGCAATCAACAGCCCGCTGCAGCACCCCTTCTCTGCCACGGTGCGGGCACCTGACCGCCCGTTTGGCACAAGCTCAGCCTGCCGCACTGCCACGTTGATGCCGAGCCTTGCTCCCTCTTCCGGACTTCCCGGTCCATGAACTGGCGCCGCCACAGTCCTGCTTCCCCTGCTTAGCGTCTAGTATCGAATGCCCATTGTGCGCACCTGTGAATGCAACTGTGACTGTTCGCTCACCGGCCTCACGGCCCTGTGGGTACTGACCCTCCGTCTGCCATCTTGTTTCATTCAGGCGCTTTACCTGGGCTCCCTTCTCTGTGAAGAAGGTACCACTTTTGCCTCTCCTAGCTGCGCCACGTAGGGGGGTCACTGATGCCACTCGGCATGAGGGCGATGTGTTTAATAAAATTATCCAGTAATACACATTTTGCCACTCCTGTGGCTAGGATCCTTCGGAGGTTCGCCTCTGACATGTCTTCCTCTCATAGCTGCTGAACACACACCTCCCTCCCCTGGCTCCAGTGATGATCTAAAGAATGGCTGCAGGAGTCCTCCTTTTATCCAAGATTTGGAAAGGCAGCTCACCCAGGTCCACCAATGGTATTGCACCATTCAAACCGGCAGTGGCTATTGTGATGATTCACAGGTTCTCGTCACTTCTCCCCAGAGTGGAGCCCTTCCCTATGAGGCCAGGGAGCATAGTCCTCTATGCAACAATCCCCCTAGGGATCTCACAAGTACTGAGAAGACGAAGATTGAAGGAGTGATGCAAACTACTCCTTTTCCAAGTCTAGACAGTACTGACAAGGGGTGGTCCCAAGGAGGCATGAAGACTGCTACATTGATACAATTGGCACTCCTCTGGGGAGGACGCAGCTACAAGACATAAAACCAAGAAGGGACTCAATGAAAGGAGAACCACGGTGTGAAACCTGTCAGCCCTGTGAGATTCAAACCTGGGAACGAGGAAGTGAGCAGGAGAAGCTGGTCCTCAGTCATGAGGACACCCTGGAATAGTCGACAGACCTCTCCGTAGTCAGACAGAGACCCGAGCTACTGTAAGGGAGGCATGGTATCACGAGTATAACACTGACACAAGAGGTTTCAAAACCTTTATTAAATTCTTGGGGTTTGCCCTATAGTTATGATGGGAGTAGTCTCTACCATCAAATAACAAAGAAAACACAGTCCTAGTCAGTCTGTCAAATCAAAATGGTGTATACTAAAAAAGAAAATGAATGCCTGCCCTATCTCTTATACAAAAAGTGTGTAAAGGTAAATGTGTGTCTGCTAAGGAAAGTCAGTGTTATAACATAAAGGATCAAGATGGCTGAGTCAGCTCCCCTCCCAATGTTGGATAGCACGGAGTAAGGTGGCCCCTGTAGACAGGATGACGCACTCTGGCTCAGGTTATCAAAAAAAGGCAGTTCAAAACGTGGGTCGAGGCCTGCTTGGCCTTCCATGTTAAAGTCACTTAAGTTAAAAAAAAAAGTTCTTTCACGATTCAACAAAATGCACGTAGGGCTATGTCTGGCTCTGACCTCTCAAGGCATCAATAGTTATGTAGGTCTCCCTCTGTCGGGCTTGGACCTCTCAAGAAAAGTATCTGATTCAACGAAGATCTCCCTCAGCCGAGCTCGGACCTCTCAATCACAGCATTTGAAGGGGCTCTCTTCCCAAGCTTTATTCACATTTTTATGGGGGTTTCCTTCCCCTCACTTATTTCATATTCTAGGTCTCTGTTGAGCTCAGACCTTTCACTGATGTCGAAGACTGTAGAATGTACAAGGCTTTTCCACAAACCTCCGCAGGACCACTTCGACTTCCCACTTCAGCTCTTTTTTATTTTTATTTTTATTGTTTGTTTATGGTTTTAAAGAAACCTTTACAAATCACGATACATAGGCATTTAAGCAATTCTTGTTTTCTAAAACCAAACATCAAATACACCTAACACATCTTAAAAGAGCAAAGAGTCTCTCTAAAAGAGAGTTTCAAATCGATCTAATCAAAAATACAACATGGCAAAAAGCTACTGATAACTAAAAATCGGTTACATTCATCACAGTTTAGTGGTTATCCCACCATTGACAGATTATGTGCAAAATACGCAATGTGCAATAATTCAAGATAATTCATTAACCATGCTTTCTGTTTATAGATTTCATAACATTGCCAGACCAATCCATTATGTACCAATTATCCAATATATACTTTATACTTTATATCGATAGAGCACATGGAAGATGTCCTAATCCAATCCTGCAAATAAATAATTACAGTATTGCAGACACAACAATCAAGACCCTAAAGTACTTCATACATTGTACTACAAGAAGGATTTTGAATAAATGTTGGCAAGCAGTACTTTACATTGATTATGGTTGATTTAATTGTCACTATGCCTGCAACCTTCTTTGTGTAAAATATACAATGTGCACATTATTAAAGAATAGCCGTTGTGCAAATTTTTGCAGATAAATCATTGCTAAGATTCATTGATTGTCACTTCACTGTTAGACTTCTTTGTGCAAATTATGCTGTGTGAAAATTATTAAGGAATAGCAATTATCTAAATTTTACAGATAAAATAATTTCCAAGTTTCATAGAGGTTCTATCAGGTCGAGCCAACAAATAGCACAGATTAAGTCCTTATTCAAGACCATTCCTCATATAAAAGCGCTCATTAGGTTTAGTTCTAATTCAATAATTCGAAGCAAACGGACCAAGGCAAAGATCAGCGGTTTATGAGCGCCCATCATCATTCTAGCCCACAAACAATAAGATGCATCCTCAAATGAAGGGTTAACAAACTTGATTAACTGGTTAGTTCTATGGACTTTAAAGTACAGGCATTCAAGTATTAAATGTTTCAGGGATTCCTCAGGCTCCTTACAATTTGGGAATCAACAATTAAGTATCAGAGCTCTTCGATTTTCGGCTGTCCAATTCAAAACCCTTTCACGAGTATGCAACTGGTTTAATTTAAAACATAGATATAATGTCTGAAAAACCTAACAGGGAAAGGAAATTATGTAAGGGCTACTCTGGACCCTCTTCTTCGAGAACTTGGCATATTCTTTTTTTTTTAAACTCTTTTTTATTACTGGTAACAGAGAGGCAAACAGCACCATTGTACAGTACACTTCAAAGAAACAACTAGAATAAATGTGGTCAATGCAGTTTTACATAACAATATTATGGTGACAAATCATCATCAGCAATCATATTACACAGGTAGAGTCTAAACGGGCCCCATATGTCTTTGGGTCTGCACATCGAAGGTTGGGTCAAAACAAATTGCTCCTTCGATTCATTAACATGTGTCAATTCTTGTAAAAATTGGTTCATGCTGGGCGGCAGGGCGCTTTTCCATTTTAATAAAATACATTTTTTGGCAACCGCACATGAAATGTTGAATGGTCTTCTGATTTTTTCTGAGTGCTTGCCTATGTCCCCAAAAAGATATTTCTGGGGGGTTAGATCCGGAGGAACCTGAGTTATGCCTTCAAGTACTTCTGCTACTTCCCTCCAGAACCCCTTAACCACCGGACATTCCCAGTACATGTGAAAGGAACCCGCCTGAGGGGCATTACAATTAGGGCAGGCATCCGAAGAACCCAGTGCGAATTTAGCAATCCTGGCCGGTGTGTAATGTAATCTGTTAAGAATTTTAAATTGGATCAACCTCAGGCCAGAATTAAGCGAGATTATTTTTAGTTAGTGAACAATATCTGGCCCATTGCTTCGCCTCGATGGGAACTTGTAAATCTGCCTCCCATCGTTCCTTTATCTGATTCACTGTGGGGGTATGGGCCTGGACCTCAGCGTATAGCCTAGAAATTCCCAGGCCATTTTTGGCTTTTACCAGTTGTACACATGGATGTGGTGGAGGTTCATCCGGGAGCAAAGGCCACTTTTTCTGAAATGCAGCTCTCATGCGGTAATATTGCAACGTTTTTAGTGGACCATCACCCAGCGCCCTCAACAGCAATTCCAGGTCTGAAAAAATGCCATTGACAAACATATCGCCGAGCTTCATTTCACAGTTAGGGTCCCAAGACTCCTGTATACTCGTGTCATGTGTAGGAGGAATCCCCGCAAAGTTCCAAAGAGGTATCTCGGGGTTGTAGGGGGCCTCCAGTCCAAGCCTTTTGAATATAGCCTCCCATGCCCTGACTGTGCAGCTAACTGGATTATATTCACATGTGTCTTCGTAGCGTGGGTCAAAAATGACTGATTGTATGTTGGTGGGATGTGTAGTGTATTTTTCTATCCATGCATGGGGTGTGCTGTCCTCATCATTATACCAATATTTAGCGAACTGAGCCTGGGCCACATAGTAGTAAAGTTCAAAATCTGGGGCCGCTATACCTCCCGAAGAATATGGTTCTGTAATTTTTTCCCAGCTTATCCTCACAGTCTTACCGTTCCAAAGAAATGTTATCGCCATGGATCTGAGTTTAGTGAAGAAGGCTCTGCCAGGCCATATAGGGATGTTGACAAATAAATAAAGAAGTTTAGGGAGGATAACCATTTTAAGAATAGCAACTCGGCCGGCCAAGGAGATCGGGAGACGCCCCCACAGTTGAAGCTTGGTGGTTAAAGTTTGCAGGGCACTTTCGTGGTTATCCGAATATAATGCAAGTTTATTACTGGAGACAAGAATTCCCAGGTATCTGATACGGTTGTCAGACCATTTAAGTCCATCTGTAACTGTGGGGCACTGGGTGACCGGTGTGAGCGGAAATATCTCTGATTTGGCTCTGTTTATCGTATACCCAGAATACTCTGCGCAGTCCTGAACCTCAGCCATAATGGGTGTTATATTAAGTTCAGGTTCTTTAACATATAACAGAGTGCCATCTGCATAAAGCGATATTAGTTGGGTAGATCCCTTCATTTTGATCCCTCTACCCGAATGTCTGAGGCGGACCGCCGCTGCCATTGGCTCAATGGTTAATGTGAACAGCAAGGGTGAAAACGGGCATCCCTGTCTGGTTCCCCTCACCAGCAGGAACATCTGGGAAATGGCTGTTAGTCAGGACACGAGCCCCAGGATCTGTGTACAGTAGTTTCACATATTTTATGAAGTTGGGCCCCAACCCGAACGCTTCCAGCACCGCAAGGAGATAGACCCATGAGACAGAGTCAAACGCTTTTTCAGCATCAAGGGATATGGCCATCGCGCTCTTAGCGGGATCTATCTGTGCCATTATACAAAAGCGTTGTCGGAGGTTCAGGGCAGTAGATCGCATAGGAATAAACCCGTTCTGATCAGGATGTACTAAAGTAGGGATCGTTGGAAGAAGCCGATTCGCGATGACCTTTGCAAGTATTTTAGCATCGGTGTTGATAAGTGACAGGGGCCTATAGGACGAAACGTCCTGCGGCGTTCGCCTAGCTATATGGAGTACGGTTATGATAGCTTCTCTCATAGTTGGGGGAAGCCTGCCGCACTCCAGGGCCTCCTCCCACACCTGCAACAGTATCGGAGTGAGTTCCTCGTGGAACTCTTTGTAAAATTCGGCACCCAACCCGTCCGACCCCGGTGCCCTGCCCGAAGCCAATGCTTTGACTGCTTCTGCCATCTCTTTCGCAGTCACCGGTCGATCCAACGCCAGCCATTCTTCGTCAGAGAGTTTAGGAAGGGAGAGGGCTTCAAGGTTTATCTCAATTTCTGCGAGTGTTTTCTTATCTTTATTGGAGTATAACTCCTTGTAAAACTCCATAAATTCCCCGTTAATGTCTTCATCTCTGAGCAGTACCCTCCCCTGAGCTGTGCGCATACTTGTGATCTGTGTAGGTTGCTTCTCGTGCTTGAGTAGGTTTGCAAGCGTTCTGCCTGCCTTATTACCCCCCCCCTGTACCCACGCGCGCATATAGGGGTCACCACGTATCGGACCTCCCTTATGGCGAGTTTATCAAACTCTTGGAGGTGTGTGTGTATGTCGGCCAATACTACTTTGTCTTGCGTGTTGGTATATGTTTGTTCCAGAACGTCTAGTTTGCCTTCAATAGTGGAAAATTCGGTTCACACAGCCTTCCGCATACCCGTAGATTTGGACATCAAAACCCCCCTTATCCAGACCTTAAAGGATTCCCACACCGTTGAGCATTTGTCCACTGATCCCACATTATAAGAAAAAAATTATGCGATCTCAACATGAAGTTCCTCCACTGTCCCTGGGTCTCCCAACATTCCACCCGGCATCCTCCATCTCCTGGCAGGACACGGGGTCTTTCGGAACACTAGTTCCAGTAGCACTGGGCAATGGTCTGACAATGTTCAGGGAAAGATTTCGCACCCCTCCACCCCAGCCATCAAAGACATGGAGACAAACCAATAATCAATCCTAGACTCTGAGTCGTGCACCGAGGAATAGAACGTATATCTCCTATCAGGATGAATTTCACGCTATGCATCAGCCAGCAACAGTTGCGATAAAACATGTCTCAGATTCGGCACTGCCCTGCTAGGGGTTCTAACCACCTTCGAGGATCTATCAAGAGTATTCCACGTCAGGAGTTTAACCTTAAGTCCATTACCTGGGCTCTGAACCGAAGCATTAGCCATTGTCAAACTCAACGGGTTTACAGTAATCGTACAATATACTCGGTACCAGCTTCAATGCCACCACACTTTTACTTTTCGACCAACAAAACATCTCCAACTTCTTTGTGCCTGAACATGGCTCCGCAGAGTGGCACCAACCGCCAACAAGCTGCCACCATAAGTCACTGCTGGAGCTGAATTCTCCAAACCCCTCGCCCCATAAAAACCCCCTACCGTCATCATCACCCCCAACTAGACGATGTGACCAACAAACCTTATGGAATATTCTGCGGGTAGCCAGGTTGCTCCACATGGCCACCGATCAGGTCCGGCAACTCCACCAACCAAATTGCCTGGTATATCTTGATCAAACACTCATCATGACTAGAGCCTTAGAAGGAGTTGACAGTCGAGTGTTCCTTAATCTGCAGGTCTGGGTCTGTTATTTTGGGCCAGTCTACCCCCTCGGAAGAGGTATGGACGTTTCAATATATTGCGTGGCCTCGGCCGGAGACTCAAAGAAATGGGCCCTCCCTGCATGCTGGATCCTCATCCTCGTCGGGAACATCAGAGCGTACGGGGTCTGGTGTTCTCTTAGGAGCCTCTTGACTGGCTCGTAGGATCTTCTGCTTGCCTGTAGCCCCGAGGAGAAATCAGGGTAGATGGGAATGCGACTTTCCTCAAATTGAAGGGTGCCCATCTCTCTGGCCTTATGTAGGATAGTGTCCCTGTCCTTGTAATTGAGGAGTCATGCGATTATGGTGCGTGGTGGTGCACCCGGTTTAGGTGCTGGAGCCAAAGTGCGGTGAGCGCGTTCCACCAAAAAATGTTCAGAGAATGCCTCCGGTCCAAACAGGGTTTTAAGCAGTGCCTCGGGCTGTTTCTCCATTTGGCTTTTGCCAAAAGATTCCCCCACGCCCACCACGCGGATATTATTTCTCCTAGAACGCGACTCTAAGCCCTCGCATTTGTTCTGTAGTTTCACCATGTTATCTTTGATTTGAATGATGTCATGGCTGTGATGCGAGATAGTGTCTTCGTTAGTGCTTATCCTGCTTTCGGTCTCCATGATGCGCAAACTTTCTTTCTCGATTCTCGCTTTTAAGGATCCGATAGTGGACACTATGTCGTCCAGTTTCGTGTTGACTGCGCGGAACCCATTCAGCACTATTGCGGTTAAGTTGTCTAAATTCTCGCTAGTCTCAGTAATGGGGGGTCTCATTAGCATCTGCCTGGGCTTCAGCCGGCGCAGCCAGACTCTGACTTCTCGTGTAAACGTCCATTGGGCCCTTCTTCTGCTTCCCCGGAGTTTTGGTGCTTTTCCCCGACTTCTGTGGCTCCCCCATGGTACTGTCGGAATTGTGCACTGGAGCAATGCAGTAAGTGCTGTGATAGTTTAGCAGGATTACTGAGCCGCTTCGGCCCGCAGTTGTTGTATGTGCTGGGGCCTCTACTTAGTCCAGTCCCGCATGTGGAGCGAAAGCCCACCGCGGCCCGCTCAGTGCGCCGCCGGCGAAGGTAAGTATCAAGGGTCTTGGGGGGGCCGTCCAAGCGACCCCAACCTGCCGCATGCCCCACCGGAGTTCGCCGGCCCAGCGGAGCGCAGAGCAAGGAGTATTAGCTCAAAAGGGATTGTACCCGGGTTTGCAGCCGCTGCCCCCGGAAAATGATGAGTCTTTTCTCGGCCACTTATGCGCCGCCCAGTCGTGCCTCCTTACCCGACACCGCTGCGGCTACTCTCATCTCCGGATCTCCTCGCGGTCCAGTATCACAGGCCCGCCGTGAACCTCGTCTCCAGTTTTAATGCGGGTTCCACAGGGTTTTTTTCCCAGGATTTCAGCGGCTGCGGGTCCCCACACATCGGGGCTGGACTGGAATGCAGATTCAGGTCGTCCGACCGAACCACCTGTGTTGCGGATAGCCCCGTGTATTACCAGCAAGGCGTCAGGCCTGGGCCGCAGTTTAGGCTCCTCCCATCAGGGGCCTCAGCACGACAGCCGCGCCGTGGCACTCGCGTGAATCGTCCTGGTGCTCGTAGTAGGATACTTTTGGCCGCGTGCCTCGGCTGATCTGCCAAGGGTTGTATCTCCGGCACTCTTAGGTCCCGGCCCACAGGAGTTCGGCTGGCCGACCACGGATAGCTGGACTGCCTTCCCAGAACAGATAGACCACGCAGGCAGTGTTATAACGGATGTTATGGCGCAGGATATCTCAGTGGAGCGGGAGCTCTGGAATCAAGCGGCCATTTCTGTCATGCGCAACATCGCCTCCCTCCGAACTTGGCATATTCTTTATAGGTTTTATATTTGCACAAGTCCTCTATCGTGAGGATCCAATCCTTCTCATACAGTTTTTTTTACATATGCCGGACAGATGCATAGATCCAGTTGTGAAACGTCCAGCTCCAATAGTAATAAATTCATACGGTTGACATATTTGATCAATGATTTCGAACCCTTTCCATTTCGAAATAACCGAAATTTCATTAAGATCCATATTTTTCCAGAGGCTCAAGAATTTTTGCGTAGTTACACAAAGCCCTCCATTCGAATCTACTTCCGAATGAAATTAAGCCACATTCATGGCGGATCCACTGGGTTGGGGATTGACAAAGCAAGACGCAAAGCAGATTTCATGAAACGACCTTGTAAATTATTTAAAAATTCATTAATATTACACAGACACATGTCGGTACAATATAAAAACACAGCTTCGACTTTCTTTGTTAAAAAGTCTATCAAAGGCAGGTGTGAGTATTTACAGAATTTAGTGAAAATTTCCCTCATTTGAGACAACAAGGGAGGTGACTTCTCATTTAAAATGTCTGACCAGTGCTTGAAGGAGGAGTAATTTCTCAATGTATACCCAAGGTAAGTCATCTTTACACACTGCTCAATTGGAACGTCTTGGATCACCCATCTAAAATGCCTGACTTTTTCCCCTGCAGTGAATATCATCATCTTGGTTTTATCTGCATTGGGCCTTAAATTATCAGCAGGCCCTGGCCTACCCCCTCCCCGACGAAATTGGCTCCTTTCACGCCATGATCGCCAGGGCATCGGAGCTGTTCCAGCTATGCCCCGAAGAGCAGAAGGAGGGTTTCCTCTACCAACGACGGGAGGCCAAGAGTAAGACCGTCCTCTCAGTCCTGTTACTGGACGACATCTGGGACAAAGGACTGTCACTGCTGAAGAACCCGTCCACGGCTCCTGTGAAGAGGGACCGGTACGAGAAGAAGTACTGGGTCCCAGACTCCGCCCCTATGTGCCTCAGAGCCCGGATTCGGTGGTCTCCGTGGTGGCCAAGAAGAAATCGGCAGGGGCGACGGAATCAACTTCCACTTCCCGACCGGACGGTGAGGGGAAGAAGCTAGACGCCATGGGATGACGGGTTATCTCGTCGGCAGCGACGACCATCAAAGCAGCCAATGCCCTTGCGATTGTGGCACGCTATGACAGGGAGCTGTGGTTCAAGTTCGCTTCCCTCCTGGACTTCCTCCCAGACGACAAGAGGGCAGAAGCCCTTGAAATCCTGCAGGAAGGCGAGGTGGCTTCGGACCACGCCATCACAGTGCCACGGACATCGCCGACACCAGCTTTTGCCAGATGGGCAACAGCGTTTACATTCGACGGCGCGGTTGGCTCAAGGCCACCGATTTCCATCAGGACGTGCAGACCAGGGTACTGGACATGCCCTTCGACCGGAACAACCTGTTCGGCAAGGCAGTGGACGAGTCACTGCAGGCCATCAAGGCGGACACGGAGACGGCCCAGGCCTTGGGTTCTCTCCGGAGGCAAGTCTCAAGGTGCCTCCAAAGGATTCGGTGGCAGTTCCGTGTCGTACCGCCATGCGGCCCGCTCCTCATTGCAGGAAGCCTACAGAGGCCGCAGCAAGGCTGGAGGACACCGTCGTCGTCGCCAAGGTGGCAAGGCCTTGGCGAAGCAAGACTGAACCGGCCATGACGTCGGGCCCCCACCCGAGCACCCCGGTGGGAGGCCGGCTGGCGAATTTCATCAGCGTGTGGGAGTCCATCTCCACCGACCGTTGTGTGCTAGATGCCCTGGCCCACGGGCACACTCTGGAGTTCCAAAGAAAGTGTCCCCGTCTACCACCCGTGGCCAGGAAGGAAAACCACGTGCCACAGCTGCTTCTAGAGGTACGAGCAATGCTAAAAAAGGGCTCCATAGAACTCGTCCCGAAGAGGCTCCGGGGCTCCGGAGTATACTCGCTGTACTTCCTCGTCCGAAAGAAGACCGGCAGCTGACGGACCATCCTAGACCTTCTCTGCCTCAACAAATACATCAAGTCCCAGAAGTTTCGGAAGGTCACCCTTCAGCACGTGCTGGGACAGCTGGAGGAGGGCGACTTCCTGTCGTCGCTGGACTTGGAGGATGCTTGCTTCCACATCCCCATACACAAAGGACATCAAAGTTCCTATGATTCGTGGTCCAAGGGCGACACTACCAGTTCAAGGCCCTGCCCTTCGGGTTGAAGTCGGCGCCGAGGTCCTTCACGAAGTGCCTGGCACCGATGGCAGCGCGGCTGCGCCTGCAGGGGATCCACGTATACCCCTACCTGGACGACTGGCTCATCCGAGCAAGGTCATGAGAACTCGCCGTCGATCATACAGCGAAGACCATCCAACTGCTCACAGATCTGGGATTCTCAATCAACTTCGCGAAATCCCACTTGGTACCGTCGCAAGACGCCCTGTTCCTGGGAGCCAGACTCGGCACAGTAGCATGGTTGGCTTCACTGTCGGAGGAAAGGACGAAGGCCATCCTGGGCAAAGTACAACGGCTGTTGACAATGGAAGTGGCCAGGGTGAGGTCCATCAAGTCCCTACTCGGCATGATGTCATCATGCATCTACCTCGTGCGGCTATGCAGGTTGCGGATGCGGCCACTGCAGGAGTTCCTCGATGCCCGTTGGATGCAAGCAGCGGGCAGCTTTGAAGACAAGATCTCCCTCAATGAGACGTTCTATCAAGCGATCTGGTGGTTGGGCGCCCGCGCGCACCTCGCGGCGGGCATGGACTTCCAGACCCCAGCGCATCAGGAGACGGTGACGACGGACGCCTCCCTGGAGGAATGGAGAGCGCACACCGGAGATCTCCACACAAGAGGCCTTTGGCTCCCGGAGGAGAGGTCCCTGCACATCAACGTCCTGGAGTTCTGGGCCGTGTTCTGGGCCCTCAGGTCTTTCCTTCCGTCCCTCAAGGGCAAAGTGGTACGGATTTTCACTGACAACTACACCACCACGATGTTCTACATCCGGAAGCAAGGGGCACCAGATCACAAGCCCTATCCATGGAAGCGCAGGATCTGTGGCACTGGGCCGTCGCCCAGGGGATGTTCCTGGTACCTTTTCATCTGGCAGGAGTGAAAAACACAGTCGCCGACTCACTCAGCAGGAAGCTGCACTCTCGCCACGAGTGGGAGCTTCGGCAGGATCAAGTGGATCTCCTATTTCGACAATGGTGCAGTCCCCAGATCGACCTGTTGGTGACGGCGGCGAACACCAAGTGCCGGAGGTTCGCCAGCAGGTTTCCCCAGCCAGGGAGCATGGGCGATGCATTCTCCTTCCCCTGGGACGGCCTGTTCCTATACGGGTTCCTGCCGTTGCTTCTGCAACTCATCAATCAAGTCAGACGGTCCCGGTGCAGGATGATCCTTGTTGCACCGGCGTGGCCGAGGCAGATATGGTTCCCGGACCTTCTGGACTTGTCAGTGTCTCCCCCAATCAAACTGCTGACGGATGCGGATCTTCTCTCCAGGGAAGGAGGCGCCATCCTACATCACGATCCGGGATCGCTGAACCTGCAGGCCTGGCTCCTGAAGAACTAGAGTTCGGAGGCTACGATATCCCGGCAGACTGCAAGGATGTACTTGCAAAGGACAGGGTGTCCTCGACTCTTAAGTGCTATGGACATAAGTGGAAGAGGTTCTCTGTCTGGTGCCGTACACAGAAGATCAACCCTCTACGGATTACGGCCCCTCAAGTGCTGCCGTACTTGTCGCTGGCCAAGGCGGGGCTGGCACATGCCTCCATGAAGATCCACCTGGCGGCTATCTCCCGCTAGACCAGAACTCCAGGGCGGTCGTCGCTGTGGTCTCACTGCCTGGTGAAGGAGTTCATGAAAGGAGTGTTCCGCTCGTTCCCGCCGGTGAAGGCTCCAGCCCCGGCGTGGGAGCTCAACGTGGTGCTGACCAGGCTCATGGGTCCCCCATTCGAGCCCTTGCACTTGGTACCACTGAAGTTCCTATCGTGGAAGACAGTGTTTCTTGTGGCCATCACCTCCGCATGACGAGTGGGAGAGAACCAGACCCTCTCCTGAAACCTCCATACCTGACATTCCACGAGATAAAGGTAGTGCTGAGGACGCACCCCTCCTTCATGCCCAAGGTGCCGTCGGACTTCCATCTCAATGAGCCCTTGGTGTTACCTGTTTTCCCGTGTCCTTCGTTGCTGGCTGAGAGGACATTGCACTCGCTGGATGTGGCTAGAGCGCTGAAGTTCTACATGGACCGCACAAAGAGTCTTCGGAAGACATCACAGCTGTTTGTGAACTTTGGTCCTGTGAACCAAGGGAAGGCCCTATCGAAGGCTTCCATTTCCAGATGGCTCTCCGGCTGCATCATGCACTGTCACTGGTTGGCAAACCGGCCCTTGCCCGGCCGTCCGAGAGCCCATTCAATCCGAGCGATCGCTGCTACCACAGCGTTCCTGTCTGGTGTGCCCCTGCTGGATATCTGCAGGGCTGCTACGTGGAGGTCGACACACACCTTCACGAGATTCTACTGCGTCGACTGGGATTCCAGGGAGGAGTCCAGAGTTGGCCAGGCAGTGCTGCGCAACCTGTTCACTTGAAGGTGAGCCTGGTGAGGAGGTAAGAGAAGCTTAATTTTGAGTTGTTGAAATGCTTAATGTTGAGCCTTGCCACCTCCCGTGGTTGTGCAAGTGTGTACTGCTATATATTCTTGTATTCATGAGCATGAGAATCCATGCCAGACCCCATGCTGGAGAAGGAACAAGTTACTTACCTGTAACTGTTGTTCTCCAGCATGGGTCCGGCATGGATTCACATGCAAGCCCTCCCTCCAACCCCTCTGCGGCTCTTCTCTTGGTACTACTGCCACTTTACGTGCTACCAAATCTCAAGATGGCTGCCATAGGAGGGGCTTAGGTAGAGGGCAGTCATTGGCTGGGGGCAGTATGACCCAGAGACCAGTGATTGGTTATTAGTAGAAAGACAGTTCAGAAACTAAACTGAAACTGATTTTTTCTTTTCCGAGGATTCCCAGCCTGATGACGGGGAATATTCATGAGCATGTGAGTCCATGCCAGACCCATGCTGGAGAACAACAGTTACAGGTAAGTAACTTGTTTCGTATCCCCCTATTGAAGCCCAACAAGCCTGAAACTGATTGCGGCTTGTATAGACCCCTTTCATTGCTTAACCAAGATGGGAAAATCCTCAAAGCCCTAATGGCCAACAGGCTTAAGCCGACTATATCCAAGCTTATACATTCAGACCAATCAAGGTACGTGCCCAACAGAAATATCACAAGCAACCTTAGGAGGTTACACCACATTATAGACCATACCCAAGGTAGCACACAACAATTAGCAGTGGCCTCACTCCATGGAGTCAAGGCATTTGACTCAGTCAGATGGCCATGGTTGATGGCGGTATTGAAAAGCTTTGGCATGGGACCCACATATATTGAATGGGGACAGTTGTTATATAGCTAGCCGACGCCGCGGGTCAGGACAGGCACACTCATCTCAGAGCAGTGGTGGTTAAGCAAGGGCACAAAGCAGGACTGTCCATGGTCCCCAATGCTTTTCATCCTAGCATTGGAACCATTAGCAGTGTACCTCTGAAAGGAATATCTAGAGGCAGGTATAGCTACCCCTGGGAGCCGGAACCTGATTTCCCTATACGCGGACGATATGCTCCTGTACCTACAACACCCAGTATATTCTAGACGAGTTGGAGTGCTATGCTGATCTATCGGTTATCGCGATCAATGGGCAGAAGTCGTGCTTGTTCCCCCTAGCGAGATACAGAGGGAAACCTGTAAACACGTTGCCGGCACTACCGATCAGGTGGGAAGTGCACACGTTCAGATTCCTGGGAGTGGACATTTTTCATGATCCTAGGACAGAACACATATAAAACACTCAGAAAGTGGTAGACAGAATTGAAAATTCCATGACCTTCTGGGCTAGGTTGCCGCTCTAATTAATGGTGAGAGCCGCATTGTTGAAGATGGTGGTGTCCGCGAGATGCCTTCATTATTTTGCTAATGTCCCGTATGAGATCCCGAAAGCCTGCCTTAAAATATATGTCAGAGCTTTCTGCGACATAACTCGCGGTGCAGGCTAGCACTCACGAAATGTCAGAGCCCCTACGAACAATGCCGTATAAGAGTACCCAAGTTCGAAGCAAGTTTTGTGGTGAGCCAACTACAATTCGTGGCCAAATAGCTGTTCAACGAGCAAACCCAGGAGACAAAGCTGCTCCAGGCAGCATGTGCCCCATTCCTTTTGGAAAAGGGAATTATAGACCGTTATGCTGCGAGACGAGCGGCCTCCTCTGTTACTAAGGCTAGGCAAGACAATGTGGCGGAGGGCTTGGCAGTAATTGGGGAAAGCAACGCCATATTCCCCCCAGATCCCGCTGGTGATACTCAGAAGTGAAGATGCACAACTGAGGGTAAAGGAGAGAAAGTACTGGGAACCACTGGGAGTGGCGACGGTGGGAGATGTGATTCGAGAAGGGAGACCGAGGAATTTTATGGAACTTGCGTCGGATACGGGGATACTATTGGGTCAACATCTCACTTATACCAGTCTCCTTACTAGTCTAAGGCAGAAATGGCTGGGAACACAGGGAGAACTGCAGGAAGACGAGACGATAGAAACATTTTACAATATTTCAGAGGGAGTGCATGAAGTTTCGAGAATATATGAGTTATTGGTGTCAAGGCCAGGGGATATGCTAGTACAGACCAGGCGTAGCTGGGAATCAGATTTACAAGTGCAAATGACAGATGCAGTATGGGGCAGAGTGATGGCTTGCCACAAGGTGTCCAGAAACGCAAGGTTACAGTTGATCCAATTGTACGTGACCCATAAGGCATATTTATCCCTGAATACAATATCCAAATTCAGAAATTCAACAGAACAATCCTGCCTGAAATGCAGATTAATGAATGCTGATCTAATACACATGTTTTGGGCTTGCACGAAGATTAGACAATATTGGGAAGAGATAACCCAAGCCTTAACACGAGCGGGCATTACACTCGATACGAGTTCGCCCATGGCCTGTCTGCTGGTTAGCTTTGCAAGAACGAAGCGGGCGAGACATGGGAGTAAGTTGAAAGATCTGGCATGTATACTGGTGAATGGTACAATAGCTATGGGATGGAAAGCACACAAGGGTCCGCAAGTACGTTTATAGTGGGAGGACCTCCAGAAATGGACGAAAGCAGAAACCGCATTGTGGCAAGAGGCAGCCCACCGAGGCCAGGAGGAGAGAAATGTGGATTTAGATGCATGGAAACATATGGTATCAGAGTTAGCTGCCTATGGACACGGATACCGTTGATGGTGGGCAAGCAGGGATGTAGTCAAGAACTAGAGGATAATATAGACAGCGAGTACAGTCAGTTACAATGAGGTAGAGATAATGAAGGTGGATTAGGCTGGGTATGGGAGGGGGTAGTTGTGAGCATGGGGGAACATGCAGACACATGTGGATATAGATTGTCATGTGAATTGATATGTAAGTCGATATGCAAGTCTGTATGTTATTTTGTTGTTGAAAATCAATAAAATTGTTTTTTTTTAAAAAAAAAGGTTGAATCGGTTGGACCAGGAGAAGGGGGTCATTCTCCTGACTTCATTTCTGTTTTCTGAATACATTTCATCAGTCGGAGGGTCAGAGTAGGATAGCTTTGGACAGAGGACTGATTCTTTAGTTTGACAAACACCCTGACGACGATCACCCGAGTTAGAATTCAGTTAGTTAGGGAAGCCTTTCGAGGTATAGGGAAAGCTATGTCCTGTTCTTATTATTTGAATAAAACCTAGAGTTTGAAATGCCACCCCTTTGTCCCATTCCTTCTTCTGACTTACCACACTATCCAATCATGGATAGCCACTGTCCACAACATCTGCCCAGCAACAGATATTCGGGCACCAGGATGTGTACTGGAACCAGACAGTAAGAGCTCCCATATCCGTGCTAACACACAGTTCGCCACTTTGACCGGTAAAGCAGCAACTTTTCCTGGGAAAGGGCTTCCTGTGTATGGCAATTTTGGACCTGAGAGGGCAGGATGAAGGTCAAACAACAATATTGCCAATGGACCTCCAAAATCCTTGTAGCATGGCCACCTTTGGGTGCTAGCCACATTTAGTAGCCATTTACAATAAATGCAAAAGTGTACGAATTCCAATTGTAAAACACGGTTGAAAAATATCTGCTGCCACCAGTCCCAGGCACATTATAAATGTAGCCAAAAAGCCACTACAGAAAAGGTTATAAAGAAGCAAAGCATGTTAGCTGCACTTCACTTTAGGTGATGTGTGCAACTATAGCAATTCAAGAAATTCACTAAAAGAGACCTAGGGCCTCATTACAATTCCAGCGGTAAACGTGCTGGTAAAACTGGCAGGCTGCTGCCAAAGTTGTGATTTATTTCCGATGCCTGGCTCCACAGAAACACCAGGGGATTACGACCCCGGTGTTCCTGGAAGTCCGGTGCCGGTAAAATGTAAATCCCCATTCCAATGTGATTCCCATAGGACTCAATGGGGATGATGGAAGCACCAGCACCACTAATAACGGTGCTGGTGCTTCCTGGAAAGTCTACGAGTGGGTGCCGTCCCACCCGCCAGATGAACTGGCAGGTGGGACAGCAGCCGACCATAGACTCGGAGCTCGTAATGAGGCCTGTATTCTCTCAGTACTGATAGTCTTATGGACTGATAGTTTCCCCATAGGAATGAGCAAAAAGATAAGGGAAGCAAAGCAAAAGGCTTTACTTACCTTCAAATCGTCAGGGCATGGGTCAAAACTGTTGTAAAGTGCTTGTCTGTGAATGCATGAGTTTAGTTTAGTTTATTTATTTGTATAGCGCTGCCTGGCCCTGGGGCAACTGGGCGCTTGACGTGGATGCAAGGTTACAAACATTATCACAGTCAGTATTTGAAAATTACAAGGTAGTACAGGCATTATATGGCATTTATAAAGTTAATATAATACACAGAACACGCAAGCAGTATATGAGCATTTGCATGGTTGTTGAAATCATTGTGTGGCATTTGCAGGTTCTACAGTATATACAATCAAATTATATCGAATTAGTTATATACAGTTGTGTGGCTAGATATTTTGGATATCTTAGTTATGTGCTAAGTAGTTGAGCAGTAAGTATTTGCAGGTTATGGTGGCAATATAAGTATGGATGTATGTACATAAGTCAAATGATAGCGAGAGTTGGGGACTTAGGCTTCATTGGCAAGTAGCCATGTTTTGGCCCTGTGTCTGAAGCGATGAAAGGATGGTTCGGTTCTGAGATCAATTGGTAGGGAATTCCAGTGTTTTGTGGCGAGCACTGGGAAGCTTGTGCCGCCTGCTCTCTGTAGCTTGAATCTGGGGACATTTAAGCATTGGGTTTGAGCTGATCTGGTTGGGCGAGATGAGGTGTTATGCGTGAAGTTGTCCGAGAGATATCTAGGTGCTTGGTTGGACAAGCATTTGTGTGTGAGAGAGAGTGTTTTGTACTCAATTCTTTTAGGTATGTATAGCCATTGGGTGGATCGTCTAAAGTCAGATATGTGCTTATGTTTAGGTATGTTCCATGCTTCTCTTAGAGCATTGTTTAGGACTACTTGAAGCTTGTTGATGTTCTTTTGGCTGGTGCCCAATTAGAGTGCATTACAATAGTCGACTTTTGAGAGTACTAGTGCTCTCGCTAGAGTTGTGCAGTTAGAGGTCGATAGGTAATTTCTGCAGGCATTGATGAGCTTAAGCTGTAAGCGGTGGAGGAAGAAATGGCGTTGATTTGTCTAGTCAAGGTGAGGGAGGAGTCAAGGTAAATCCCTAGAGTCGATGTTGTTGCTGTCAATGGTGAATGTTTGGTAGAGTTTGTCAAGGTTGTTGAGTCTGCATTGGGAACCTAGGAGAAGGAACTCAGTCTTGTCGTTGTTGAGGCAAAGTCCATGTTTGGCCATCCATTCTTGGATAATGGAATAAACATTGTTGAGGACTGTATTGTCGGTGGAATAATTGCCTGTTAGTGGAATGAGTATTTGAGTGTCATCTGCGTAATTCGTATAGATGACACCCAAATGATCCAGTATGTCAAAAAGGGGTTTAGTAAACACATTGGCCCTCATTACGAGGTTGGAGGTAACCATGCCGCATTTAGCGGCATGGTTGCCTCCTTACCGGGCCCAGGTTCCTCAAATGAGGATTTACCGGGCCATGCCATCCTTGGCGGACCCGGTAATTCCTCGTCCGAGGAACCCGGACCCGGTCCATCCCCATTCCCATTTGGAGCCCCCATAGGGCTCAATGGGAATGGGGAAGGAGCTAATAACGGGCCCGTTTATAACAGGCCCGTTGTTAGCTCCCTGGTCTCCTAGCGGGACCCGGTAAGGACGCCTGGTTTTACCAGGCGCCCATTGCGGGTCCCGCGAGGAGACCTCGTAATAGGGCGGAATGGGTTTACCGGCACTGGTACCATTCCGCCAACCTTGTAATGAAGGCCATTGTATAATGTGGGGGAAACACAGGAACCCTGAGGGATGCCACAGGTGACGGGAGCTGGTTAGGCGGCGGTAGGTGCAAAGACCCTCATGGATCTATTTTTCAGGAAGGAATGAATCCAGGCATTGGCCTTGTCAGAAAAGTTAGCTGCTGAAGCTAAGTGTTTGCAGAGGATCTCATGGTTTACCAAGTCGAAAGCGGCTGAGAGTTCAAGGAGGAGTAGAAGGGCCAATTTACCGTTGTCTTTAAGGTTGTCCATTTGCATCTTGAGATCGATCAAGACGGTCTCTGTGCGATGTTTGTGGTGGAAGCCCGATTGTCTTAGTCCTAGCAGTTTATTTTTCTCTAAGTGGATCTGAATCTGCAGGTAGGCTGCTCTGTCAAGGATTTTTAAGAGGAAGGACACTGTTGTAATGGGTCTGTGATTAGTGGGGACGTTCGGGTCCAGGGTTGGTTTCTTGAGCAGGGGTAAGACCCAAGAGTCCTTTAGGTTGTTAGGTACTATGCTGGATGTGAATGATGAGTTTGTAAGAGAGGTGATAAATGGGGCAAGTGTGTTTGGCCGCGTCTTTGATAACTGGAGCTGGGCAGGTATCGCCTTGGCATTTGGATGGTTTCAGGGAGGTTATGTCTTCGACCTCTTTGGTGGTGATGGTTGAGAATTTGAATAGGTTGTTGTTGTCCATTTGTTTGGTGTGGGTGGGTGAGATAGGGTTGTCTGTGACAATGAGGCTTTCTTTCTTGGACTCGATTTTAGATTGCAACATAGCAATTTTGCCAAGTAGTGCTTCTTGGATGTTTGTACACCAAGAAGTGTCTTTGGTGCACGTGTCTGGTATGGGGATGGGGGATGGGGACTCTCAGGATGTTAAATAATTCTTTTGTGTTGGATTTGGCCTTGCTGATTCTCTCATTATACATGTTTTTTTTTGTTTGGAAGATTGCTGACTTATAGTTATTGGAGGCTGAGGTGTAGGATGTCTTGTTGTTAATGGATGGGGAATGTTTCCACACTGATTTGGCTTGTCTCTTGTTTTTGTGAAGAGCTTTCAGTTCTGGTGTGAACCAAGTGTTGAGGTGCACGCGTGGTTTGGCTTTGCGTAATTTAAGCGGTGCTACAGTATTGATGGCCTTGAGAATAGTTGTGTTATAAAGGTCTACTAATTGTGTGGGGTTAGCAATGGTAGGTGTGAAATCGATGATAGGTTGGAGTAGTGGGAGAAGTTTCTCAACAGTGATATTTTTGCTATTTCTTGTGAATGTGGGTGGAGCGTTGGGGGAGGAGCTGATGCTTGTTTATATTTGTTGATGATGAAGGTGATGGTTGTGTTGGATAAAATTGGTGTGTTGGATAAAATTGTGGTGTTGCAGTTAAGGTCCGCTAACCAGTCGAGGGTTCGGCCTTTGTTATGTGTAGGTTGAGAGATGTGGTGGGTGAGTCCTAGCTCTGAGATGGTATTTGCGACTGTGTTTGCTTTGTCGTCTTTCGAGTCATTGTAGCCAAGATTGAAGTCGCCTAGAATGAGTATCTGTGAATTGGGTTTGGTGTTGTTGGAGAGGAGGAGAGTGATATCGTTGTTAAAGGAGGAGATGAGGCCTGGCGGTCTGTATATGAGATAAATGGTAATTTTGCTTGTATTAGTTGTGGATAGTTTGATGGTGAGCAATTCTGCAGATGGGAGTGTTTGGTTGAGTATCTGTCTTATGTTAAGGGAGCTCTTTGCTATAAAGGCGACGCCTCCGCCTTTAGCTGTTTGTCTGTCCATGCGGTAGATGGTATAACCGTTTGGGATGAATAGCGCTAGGGTGGGATCTGATACTGCGTGGAGCCAGGTCTCAGTGATGGCTATGAAGTCGAGATGATTGAGGGTGATGATGTCGGCTATGTCAAGGGCATGAGCGGCTAAGGATCTTGCGTTGATGAGCACGCCTTTGATCCTTTCTGCGGTAGACTGTGGCTTTCTGTTGAATGTAGGGGGGTGGAGGCATTGGGGCAGGGGGTGTGCCGGTTGTCATGAGGTGCTGTGATGGGAGCGATGGGTTTGGGTTGTGTTTTGAGGGTGGAGTGTGCAGGCTGTGTTCTGGAACCTAGTCTGAGGTTTCTGATCGTGGTTGTGCAGGGTAGGAGGGTGGGATGTTTGAAAGCATATGGCTTGGGTGATGTGGGTGGGTGCAATGTTGTGTGTGTGTGTGTGTGTGGGGAAGAATGTTTGATAGCCTCATTGTAGTGAGTTGGAAGGCAATGCGGTAGGAACCATATAGGGGCTATAGTATCGGAAAGAGTAGGGCTAGGCATCAGGGTGCTAGTGGCGCGTTGCCCTGTACTGCGAGGTGTGTGAGTGGGGAGGAACCATGTTGGGGCTACGTTATCTGAGTGCATGGGGTTTGGGATAATGATGCTTGTGGTAGTGCATTGTCCATTACTGTGGTTGTGGGTGAGGAACATGTTATAGATTGAGTGGTGAGGTGTGTGTGGGTAAAGTGTGCTGAAGAGAGATATGAGGTGCCACAGGGCTATAAATATCATTCTTATGCCTGTCTAGTTATGAGTGGCTGTGGAGGCGATGTGTGTAGTCCGAGGAAAATCTTTGTGGGGAGAGCACTGGAGGGGCACCGTAGTGTATGGCGGTGATCCATCTGCTAGCTGTATACGTACAGGCTTGGGGTGCGCAGTGGTAATGCGGATGACACGAAGTGGCGGCAGATAGTGAGCAGCAGTATGGTTTAGGCCGTATATGTAGTCTATAGCGGTGTTCAGCTATAGTATCATATGCTATGTATTACTTCTGTCTGATATTACAGATAGGCAGGCAGGCAGGCAGGCATCACTGTGGACTTAACATTGTATGCTCGATATGCGACCTGACAATCAGATACGTTATCGAGGCAATAAACACAGTGGTGGATAATCATCAGGTAAACATGCAGTAAGTTCATAAGCATGGTGACCAGTCGCAGTGATAGAGGTGCAGCAGCAAGTGGGTGCAAACGTTCAGCGTTGACAGGGCACAGTTGACTGGATTGATGGGTGAGCCTTTAGTAGGGTGTGATATCGAAAGCAGCACAGAGGGGGATGTATTGCAGGCTAATAATCGAGTCTAGCATCATACACGGATGGTGGAAGATGACGGTAGGTCTTGGTGGGGGCGCACAAAGCTGTTGCGAGTGGGGAGTCTTACTTACAGGACGTGTCTATCCAAGATCTGCAGTGGTATTCTAGGCGTCGTGCAGACTGGCAGAATAACTGGGCCTGGGGCATCGGCGGCACGGACAGGCACAGACAGAGCAGTGCCTTGAGGAAGTGTGCCTTTGGGAAGTTGTGCAGGCTTCTGCCTACCGGCCACTGCAATTGGCTGTTGTATGGGAGGCTGGCCAATCGGGGCGCAGGCAGATGGTCAGATAACACCTAGCAGAAGTGTTAGAAAGCAGGGGCCATTTTGGAAGGGTGGATTTAGATGTCGGTTTTACCCAAAAGTAGCCAAAAAGTGAAAATTTGCTTCTGGTAGGAGGCTGGTCGGGGCATCAAATATTAAGTGGTATGATGCAGAATAAATGTGGACTCTGATCTCGTCACGGTTGCAGGCGCTGCGATTTTCGCGCTTCTCACTGTGTTACAGCATATAAATAAATGAGGTCCATAGCCTGGTGCAGGCTGTCACTTGGTGAGGACAGGGCTCTAGCCCTTTCCTTGTCGCGGGAGGGAGAAGAAAGACAGGACAGGCACAGACAGAGCAGTGCCTTGAGAAAATGTGCCTTTGGGAAGTTGTGCCGGCTTCCGCCTACTGGCCACTGCAATTGGCTGTTGTAGGGGAGGCTGGGAAGCTGAGAGAATGTTGGAGTGCTAGTGTGGAATGTTGTCCTGTGAGTTTATGTTAAGTGTATGTTAAGGTTCTAGCCAGTGTCCGTTGAAGCTGAGCTAGCCTGGGTGATGGACCCAATGTTATTCCTTATGTGTTCCTATAGTAACTACCTATGGAACTGAGAATAAGTATTGAACCAGCTAAAGAGTACAAAGCTACCATTCTACATTGGCGATGATGAAAACTGAAACTAAGAGCATGCGGGCTGAAAAAGAAGACACTGCTGAGTGGGGAGCATCAGAAGAAGAAGAGGAACCACTGCCCCCCAAGGAAATGAAGTAAGTCCCATCACCCAGGGCGAAAAGAAGGGGAGGAAAGGCCAAGCTCAGGGGTGGAGGCATCACCCAGGGCAAAAATAAAAGGAGGAAAAGCCAGGCGCATGGATGGAGGCATCTCCCAGGAAGGGTGCAGCATCAAGGGTTAAAGCGGAAAGGTCTGTGATAACATGTACTGCTAAAGCAAAGTAGCATGGAACTGTAAAATGATGAGAAGGGACAGCATGCTAGTGATTCCGCAGGAAGACCACTTTTAAATTGTACATTTGACTGTACTAATTCTGATGGGCTCCATGCTGGACTCCCCAACGGTGACGTCAGTGAATATGCTGAGGGGGTTGGCGACCTGATGGAATGTGTGACGTGAGTGTCATTGTTTTACTGCGTTCGTAAGTGCCCACATCTCTACGGCCCTAAGTGAAGGTTGATAAAATTAGAGGAAAGCACCATTTGATGTGCTTAAGCATGGCAAGGAAGTGTGAAGTGATCGCTGAAGGGATCAGAGGCCACGCGATCTAGTGCAGGAGTGAAGCAAGACTTGTGTGCAATCCGACGCGTGTCATGTGAAGCAGGCAGAAGCAAAGTGTCCAGAAATTTGAACACAGAGAATGCGACACTGAGTACCGGACCGAGATTAATGATCCGACGAGGGACAGAACCTTGCTGGTTTATGAAGTAAGAAGCCGTGGGTTGCAAGGGTGCTGGCTGGAACAAAGGTGTAGCACTACACATGTGTACATGCGTCAATGGGCTGTACAACGTTGCATGGAATGCGGGCACAAAGAAGAAGATTGAAGTTGTGCCATGTATCCTTTTTGCACTTATAGAGGTGCTTGAGTAATGTTGTTGCGTTATCCTGTAGCAAATGGTACGGTGTAACATGAAAAAGATATCGTTTGTAGTATAAATACACGTATGGTGAAACAGAGAAGAAGGATGTATGTGGTGCATTAATGTCTAACTCCTAGCATTATATATGATGCAAGAAGCTGTATGGGTAGCAAATTAACATGTATGTTAAGGTAGAATGCAAAGGGTGAAATTATATAGAAGTTAAGAAGTCAAATATAGTACTGTTTGAGCATGCGTGGCATGTGTGATTTGTGCATTTGTGTAGAGGTTTATAATCCTTTGAGGATTTTCAAGAAAAAATGGACTTCCAAGGTCTTTATTTTTAAGTTGATGAGATATGGATGGTAAGCCTGAGTGAGTGAGTTAGAGATAATGAATGTTGAGGCTTTGCAGGTTTATGTTGTAAAGTACAACAGACATTTAGCAAATTTGCAAAATTACACTATTGATGTTTTTTTATTTGTTTTTATTTGAATAATCAACACACACAGCAAAGCTACATAAGCATCATTTACATCGTTGATTAACAACCCTTCCCCCACCAACAAAAAAAAAAAACAACTCCCACCCACGTAAGAATTGCCTCGGGACAACCAACGGGATGTTGCTGAAGCAATGCATCAGCCTGGGCAATGCCACCATTTTCAGGAGTTGCGGCTCTTCTTTCCACTGACAACTCTTTAACTCGTGTTGCGTCAAGAGCATGCTCTGTCTTGGGGTCGTGGTGTATATTCACCCCCAGGTTTTTAAAGGAATTGGTACACCATGGTAGGGGCAGTGCCAGCAATTTCTCTTCTCTCAAGGCTACCATCACAGCCAAAGGGAAGAGGCAAGTTATTCTGATCCCAGTGATTGCACTAAACCTGTCTAGCACTTCCAACACATATGGCAGGATGGTCCCTTAGATATAACAGGATATCATCGGCGTACATAGACACGACGTGTGACCTTCCGTTTATTTCAATGCCGGCGTTGCTGTGTTCCTGTCTTAAATATGCGCACGTCGGTTCCGCAGCTATGATGTATAGCATTGGAGACAGGGGGCGGCCCTGCCGCGTGCCACTGTCCAACTGCCACTCATCCAAGTACACCTTCCTGGTTCAGACCCTGGCCATCGGTTCAGTGTATATTAGTTTGACCCACTTCATATATGTCGGCCCTATGCCCATTTTTTCCATGGTGGCATATACAGTCGAACGCCTTGGTGGCGTCTAGTGATGCCACCGCGCACTGCGCCTCCATTGCTTGTGAGCCATAAATAACATGGTGCAATCTGCGCAGGTTTTCAGAGATGTTCCTGCCTAGTACGTATCCTGTCTGGTCTCGGTAAATTAGCAAGGGGATCACTTTCCTAAGTCTGTTTGCCAGTAGTGCTGTCAGGATCTTATTGTCCTGATTCAACATGGACAGCAGTCTATATGATCCGCAGTGCGTGCTATCCTTATTGGGTTTCAGAAGAGGGACTCGGACGGCTTCCCTCATGGAATTTTGGAGGATCCCCACCTCATAAGCTCCGTTGTACACTTTGGCAAGGAGCGGCACCATGGCGTCCTCCTATTCCTTGTAGAACTCACCCGTCAGTCCGTAAGACCCCGGGGCTTAACCAGAGGGAAGCATTCTTATAGTGGCCACCACCTCTTCGGGGGTGACAGCGCCTTCCAATATTTCAGACTGGTGTATTTCTAACCTAGGGAGTCGTATTGTGTCTAAGACATCCTCTATATCGCACTCATCTGCTGACGGGGAGTCAGCATATAATGCCTGGTAATACTCAGAGAAAACAGCGTTTACGCCGTCTTGCGTGTTTACCACTTCGTGGTCCGTGGAGTGAATAGAGCTTATTGGGATCCTAGGGGCTTCCCGTGTGTACAGCCAATCAAGCATCCTGCTGGGCTTATCACATTGTGCATGGTTCCTTTCCACATGTCGTGCATAGTTGTGCTTCCCCAGCCTATCCCAATGGAACAAGCATGCCTGTCGCAATTCGATCTCATTTTTTATATGTTCTGGGTCCACTATCGCCTCTGTCTCAAGGACCCGTAGTTCCTCTTCAACGCCTGTGAGGGTATTTTCTATGGACTTCTGGGCCCCTCCCGAGGCTGCCATCATTTCCCCCCCTTATAACCACCTTGTATGCCTCCCACACTGTATCCACTTTATCACCACTTCCCTCATTAGTATCCATAAAGTTTAGTGTACTTTTTCTGATCTGATCTCGGAACGCCACATCTAGAAGCGCTTCACTTTTCAATCTCCATGTGGGAATGGGCGGTCTGGTGGTGAACACCGTCCAGGTGACAATGAGTGGGGCGTGATCAGACAGGAGCGTTGCCAAGTATCTCGCGTCTGAGAACATCGATTCATGTTCCGCGCTGACAAGTACGTAATCTATTCTAGTATGAACCTTGTGTGGGGCTGAGTAGTAGGAATATTCCCTACTGTCCCCGTGTTGTTCTCTCCACAGGTCTTTTAGCTAAAAACACTGTAGCAGTGATGGTAGCACTTTGGCGGGAGGGGACGGTCTTTTATGTTTGTCATCTGATCGATCCCTGGTGGGGTGCAATTAAAATCCACTCCCCATAGCAGTGGGCCATCCCGATATGGGCCCAGTCTCGGGTATAGCGATTGAAAGAATACTGTGGCGTCATGGTTTGGTGCATTCTTTTAACTATGCAAACCTCCCGGCTCTCTAGCATGCCATGTATGAGGACCATCCTACCTTCGTCATCCGTTCTGGTTGTAAGAACCCTAAAGGGGATGGTCGGGTCAATCCAGATTAAGGCCCCTCTAGCATAAGTGGAGTATGTGGAGCCCATGAGTGTGCCTCCCCCACGCCTTCGCTAGGTTCAGTTGTTTCAGTTGGGTTTCTTGTAAGAGTGCTATCCCCACTCTATGCCTCTTAATATACATTTGTATCCTACAGCGTTTGACATAACTGTTCCAAGACATAACTTTGATCTTGTCAGCTATCCTCCCTGGAAATTCAAATCATCATACTGACGGCGAGACTACCGATGTCCTTGAAAATCTCTATATCTGACGTAGTCCAAGGTGTATCAAAGCGCCCTCCCCTTCCCCTTATCCCCATTAAAGCCCAGTCCCCCTCCCACCCTCAACTGCAAACCAAACTCACACATAACTTGTCCAGCTGAGCAACCCCAGCTAGGACTACCCCGTTTCCGCTCCATTTGACCCTGTCCTAGACTGGTCTCCTGGTGTCCTACGGGCGGGCAAATATATGTCCAAAACAACTTTTCCGGGGGGCTAGTGGAACGCTATCGGCGTCCCTCTACCAGGAATTTGTGTCTTCCCTATTTGCTCCTGGTATACTTATCGGATCAAGTTGCCATTATATTGTTAGCACAGCATTTACATTGTACATCACAAATATGTTTGTGTCTCAGACGTATATCTACTGTGTCGGGTACCAGCTGCAATACCAGGTGGCCTCGGCGCTCCTCAAATCGTCTGACTATGCTCCTCCGAGTCCGACATCTGTGTAGCATCTGTCCATTCCTGGGCCTCCGCTGCTGACTCGAAGAATAGGGTCTTATTTCTGTGAAACACTTTCAGTTTTGCTGGGTATATTAACATATGCCTCAGCCCAGCTTTCTTAAGTCTCACCTTCGTGGAGATAAATTGGGCGTGCCTTCTTTGAACTTGGAAAGTATAGTCAGGATACCCTGCAATCTTCGCTGAGTCCCTTTGAATGGAACCTCTGGATCTGGAGAAGGCCAGGATTTTTCCTTGTCCTTATAGTTCAGTACTTTAGTTATCATTGGTCTAGGCGGGGCTCCTGGCGGTGGTCTCCTAACAAGGGATCGGTGGGCTCTCTCGATCATGAACCCTTGCGTAAGATTCTGCGCCCCAATTTCCTGAATCAGCAGATTCTCCACACAATTAGTGGGGTCTGTTCCTTCGATTCCCTCTGGCAGGCCAACAATGCGCATGTTATTCCTGCGCGCACAACCTTCCGCTTCTTCAGCTCTCTCTTCTAATAGCTTAACTTTCTGCATGAGGATGTCCACATCTTTTGTCGTCTGCGCCCCCACACTGCTGTTTTCTTGGGCCTGTTCCTCCAGCTTAGCTGTTCTTTCCGTTAAGTTCTGGACATCCTGGCGTAATAATGCTAGGTCAATAGCTACAGCGTCTATCTCGGTTTCCATTGTGACCTGGAGCGCCGCAATAGCTTCCAGGATCTGCTGATTCCCTGGTTCCGCTGTGTTCCCTTCAGACCACGGCTGGTCTTTCCCTTTGTCTCCGTTGCCTGTGTCTGGCCAGTGCGCCGCGCCTGCAGTAAAGATCTCCAGCGTAGTCTGCTTAATCTTGATCTTGCCCCCTTTGGTGGCCATCTTGCTCGTTAGTATCTCAAGGCCTGAGAGTGACAGTGGTCCCTTGGGGTGATTTTAACGCCTGCTTGTGCTGTGTTTCGTGACCTTCCGTACACAAGTGGCCACCGCGAGGCGCCTTCTTTCTATCTTGTCGTATTTCCAGCAGTGGAGTACTGTTACTTCTGGTGCCTGGTCGTGGGGGTGCCCTGATTGCGCGCACGTGAGCGTCACAACTGAAGTCTCTCAACTTCTTCCTCGAGTGATCTCCGCTTGTGGGGTTGGAAGCGTCAGGCCCCCACGAGTGTGATGCCACTGGGGTTTCCAATCCCCATGCAGCAATATATGTGTATCACTCAGCGCCCCCTATTATGTATATGTGTCCTTATGGTGACTTCAGTGCTGTGTAATTCCTCCTCTCGACACAGCACATTTAAGGTGAGGGTCCTCGCAGATCTTAGCTTCTCGGTGGCTTGTCGAGGCTCCGCATTAGTCAGATTGGGCCCTTGTTGCACCTACGTATAGGTGTTGCGGTCCTCAGCTTGGCAATTCTTGGGTAGGAGTGTGCAGGCCTGGGTCTGGCGAATTCTGGGGCGATCGACGTGTCTAGTACGGCGCTGAGGCGCCTGCACCACCCTCAGTGCTGTTATCGTTGAGGGCGTAAGCCTCTGTCCTTGTGCGAGTGGGCCCAGGGCAACCCAGCTCTTTAGTTTGGGTACCTTCCACATGTGTTTTAGCTATGGTCACCTCGCATGGCCCTGTGAGCAGTGGGGGGAGGACCCGCTTGCCTATGTCACAGTCTTCAGCTCGGCATTCTCTTGGTGGGCAGCGTGTGGAGCCGGGTCATATGGGGTCTAGGGCAAAATGGTGTATTTAATGCTGTGCCAGGACGTCCTCGCCGCCACCTGTGACTGTATAGAGCGGACGCTCTGGGCACCGGGGTAACCCTGCTCTTTAACCAGGGGGTGGCCCCTCCAGTGCGTGTCCGGAGCAGTCGCCTCACAGGGCTCTATGAGCAGTGGGGGGGGGCCCGCTTGCCTTATTCCGGGATACTGTCTTAATCCAGACCGCCCCGTCCCCCAGCTCCTTACCAGAGTCTGTAGACACCGCTGGCTTCTACCCTGTCCAGTTCCCTGCCACTCTTGTAACACGTAGGCATCCAATGGTGGTGAGCTTACCCGCGATTCCCCCTCTCCGTTTATACCGCGGCTCCTCTGTAGCTGTGTCGAGCCTTCCCTCACCTGCCGCCAGTCGAGCTGTTCTGATAACAGCACTGGTACGTCCATGCAATGCTTACAGCTGTAGAGGGATCTCCCATCCACGGTGTCGTCTCACTCCGCAGCTGATGGCCTCTGCAGTGAGCCTGTTGTGTGCAAGGCCGCCTTTGTTCCAATACTCCCAGTTGATGGAAACCTCTCCCTCCCGACCCGGGAGCACTCACTTTGCTTTTCTTTTTAGTTAACTGACTTAGGGCAGGACCGCTATGTAGAGCGCCCCAGCCCTACACGGATCGGCTCAGCTGCTCTCCACTTCAGGCACACCGGGTCCACTCCAGCATCCATTCCGAAGTTTAGGCTGCAACTACCATTTTGTTTCGTCCCGCAGTCTGCTTTCATGACAGACGTTCACATGGATTCCAGTCTCTTCATGGCTCAGAGGTTCCTTGCGTCTTCATGTCGCTGCACGCTGTTTTCTAGCTTTTTCTGATCTTTGCAGGCAACGGATTCTGTCGGATCGCTGTACGGATCATCAGGAGCTCTTAGCAGACACAACCTCCTTACATCGCCTCTAGCCACGCCCCTCCTACACTATTGATGTTATGTTTAGTTCTAGAAAAACTGAACAGAATTTGTTTTATAAATTCCAACATGTAGGTTATCTGCAGTAAATGTGATTGAGGTTTATGATCAGAGTGAGTGACTGTAGATGTACCAACGGTAGTGTTTGCAAATATAGTAAGTCATGTACCTGCAAATAGTAGGGCGGAGGTTGTGCCTTTTAGCTTAGAAAAGGGGGGTTGTGCCTGTCTCACAGTGAATCTGGGAGCCAGATTAGATTTTTGTGGTTAGTAGGAAGGGTCATGCCCTAAAGAAAAAGATGTTGAGGTCATGCCTCGGAAAAAGTCTAGATGGTGAGGTCACGCCTGCAACCATCTACATGATTTGGGAGTAGTAGTTTCTCCAATTGTGTAGTGAGGTCACGCCTTAAACAAGAGTTGATGGTTAGGTCATGCCTGTTGCCATCCATTAGTAGAGGGAGTGTTCCCTAGTGTAAAAAGGGATCACACCTCCAAAATGCAGTAATGGGGAGGTTGTGCCTGCTGCCATCTATCGGAAGTGGGATAGTAAGTTCCCAAAGATAGAATGTGAGCTCATGCCTCGAAAAAGTTGTGATGTTCGCGCCTGCTGCCATTCATTATTAGAAGGAGTGTATCCTAGTGTAAATGGAAAAGGGGGTCATGCCTCCAAAAAGTTATGATGGGGAGGTTGTGCCTGCCGCCATCTATCAGAGGTGGAATAGTAATGTCCCAGTTGGTAAATAGGGTCATTCCTACAAGTTTTTACAGAGTAGCACAACCTCCTCAAAGGTGCAGTGTTGTGGTGAGAATGTGTATGTTGTGTATACATGAGAGGGAGATGTGTGGTAAAGCAAAGGTGTGTGTGTGTGTGTTGGTGTGCTGTGGTAAGAGAAGGAGATATGTTGTGAAGTGCGTGTCTGTGAATGCATGAGCTGAGAGAATGTTGGAGTGCTAGTGTAGAATGTTGTCCTGTGAGCGTATGTTAACGTTCTAGCCAGTGTCAGTTGAAGCTGAGCTAGCCTGGGTGATGGGACCCAATGGTATTCCTTATGTGTTCCTATTGTAACTAACCAGCTAAAGAGTACAAAGCTACCATTCTACAAAACCAAAGCAAGAAGTAAAAGTTTCTCATGGGAGGAAAGTAGAAAAAATAAAATCTTTCCTAACAAACTCCAGCCCCATGTTGCTAGAACTGCTGTCCTGATTTCGTTCCAGGCATGGTGGTATCTGACTCTAATCCTGATGTTGGTTCGATTTTGTACTGGATTTTAGATTGTGATGGAAAAGTTGGGCTTCTATTATGTTCCCAAAATGCACTGTGATGTTTATTCGAAAACCATTGGCAAAGTAAAATCTAATCTTTGAGGCTGGGTCTCTGTAGTGGATATATATGGAGATAGGAGCAGGATGCACCTTCACAGCTCACTTTCCATGATCCCGGACATGTCAACTTCATCACCTTCTGCAACATGTTTTAAACAACTGTCCTATCTTTGTCTCCACAGCATCAAGTGGAAGCAAAGCGTGAAGATTTCCAACAGCGCAACGATCAGGCATCGTCTGACCATTGCATGGCTTGGCTGCTAGAAGAACAGGAGAGCATTGAAGAGATGGTGTCCAAGGGACATTTTGCAAAGCCAGGGGGCTACCAAATGTTTATGAATGCTCAAAGACAAATGGTGGAGAACTACAACTTCATACCTGGCAAAGGCCTCAAGGTAAAAGCACATCTCTGGCTGTGGCTCAGTGGTACATAATATTGTCACAAATGTGCGCACAATTGTATCAGACCATCCAAGCATCAATTTCAGTTACTTAGCACCAAACATTTTGCAGTGAACAGCAAAGGTGAAATTGCATACTCTAAAGTTGTTTTGGGTGATTTAAAGTGTTCTCAGAATGGCCACTGAAAGTCAACCGACAGGCAGACTCAAATATGAAGCGTAACAAAGGCTTATTCAGGAATTATGTACAGTTTGTGGCCAAAACAAGAAACTGGGTGTATGAAAGCTACCACAAAGTCTCTCAAGGTTCATAAGCTGTTTCCCCTCCAGGGCTCACTTCTAATATAGTCTCTCACTTTGCCATACGGTTTCAACTGCAGTGATCTCCCCTTTTATCTTTAGGATAACTCCAAACTGTTTCTGTGCTGTTTAAAGGCAGTGTTGCAGTTTCTCATGGAAAGGTAGCCAGCACTGGTGGGGATTCTGGCCTCCCAACAAGGGTTCTCCAGATATCAATAGTCTCTTCCAACCTCCTTCTCCTCTTCAATATCTAAGACTCACCCGTCTCCTGCCCATACTACAGCTCATTAGTGACTCCAGTCTTCACCACAACTTCCTCAGTGTGTTCTCTAACCATTGCATTAGTATTCTCCTACTCCACCTTGTCGATCTCTCCACCTTTGACCTCCTTGTCTCTGTTAGGGGAGTTTTCCTAAAGTCCTACTTGGTGGTAAGACTTTAGTAAGGTATCCCAGTGGTTTGTAGAGCCCCAACTCTTAGTATCAGTCTGTACTACTTGGAGACCTTCGAAGAGTGGCAGAGCAGTCAGGCTTATCTTAAGAGGAAGATGTGAGCTGCAGGTAAGTACACTGAACCCAGTTAGAAATGCACTTTAAAGAAACACACATACATTTGATTGATTATATTTACACAAGAGTCACTTTTAAATACTTAATACATTAACCCCACACACATAGGTATACTTTTCAATACTTTCAAAGGGTCACTTCTTAGTTGGTAGTTCCTGAACGCATACAATTGTTACAGGAGTTTGACAGTACTATTGGTAATAACGCCACCCACAAAGTAATACAGTAATTGCATTTAGTCTGCATACACATATAAGGTATTGATTTTTTGGAAGGAAAACTGTGGGTTAGTGTTATCCTAGCAGAGCTTCGGGTTCTAGAGGCATTTTCCATGCACAGAAAGTCTTTTAAATTCCAAAATGCAACCCTAGTTAAAAGGCAGTTCAGAAAGGCTTAATGTCTTGAAAAGCAGTAGAAGTCAAAGATTCCTGTAGATACTTTCTAGTCTCTGGGAAAGAAGATACAAGAAGATTTCACCAACTTAAGAGACCTTGAGAAAGGACTCACTAGAGCGGGAACAAGCAGCAGAGGTAAGAGGGGGTTTCCCTGGCCATATTTACATACACTCCAGCGCTCTGGAGCGACTTTCTGGAATAAGATAAGCAATACCTTTTTCCCCACAGTAACTTAGGTTTGAAGAAAACATTTGTGGTGGATGCTCCGCTATGTTGCAGCTCTGGACCAGACCTCCGGATTCCTTGGTCTGATGACGAAAGACAGGACAATGGAAGGGATCTCTAAGCAGCAGTATCGAGGGAGGGCCTATCTCTGGCTTGGCTTTCATCAACTTCTTTGGTCACTATGTGGTTTTGGCACCTTTTTTGCAGCACAAACAAAGGATGCGATTTGCCCAATCTATCTTCTTCGCTTTCTGCAGTCCCGTACTCTGATGAGGGGGTCTGGGAGAGTTGGATTGGGTCTCTGGAGTGTCCTTGAGGGCTCAGCAAAGACGTGGACGGATTCGGCCTTTCCACGAATATGCACTCGAAATGGGCAGCAGGTCTCCTGGTATTGGGGTTCCGCAGCTCTGGCAACTCACAGGACCTCGGGAGATGGCTCAAATCAAAGTTCGCTTTGGGACTGGTTGTTCCCACCTCTTAAAGGGAAGGAGTCGTCCTGTTCGGAGTTCCTCTGTCGCACAGAAATGGGGTCAGGACAGCAGTGGTCGCTTCATGGTGTTGCAAAGAGTCTACAGGCATCTGTGGTCGTCTCCTTCAGTTACTTCAGCTTCCAGTGGTTGACTTGCTTTTCACTCCAGGAGCCTCACCTTTTATACAGTTCCAGCACACACTCCTCTGCAATCACTCTCAGTAATTTACAGAAAGGGGCGCTTGGCTGTCCAATGAGGACATCCAGACCCCCAGTGGGAGCTGGTTCTATTCAGGCACTCTGGCAGACATGGGGGTGGAAAACTGCTCCCCCACTTCCTGCCTGCCCATACACTCTGGAGCCTAGGCGGGAAAAGCGAAGGGTTTGTTCCAAAGGCAAAACACACACACAGGTCTGCCCCTCCCAGAATGGTAGAAGAAGGGCTAACAAAGAACAACCATGCTAGTAATGGCAAAAATAGAAGGGAGGCCCCAAGTTGGTACTTGGGTGCCCCTATTGTGTACTACCGAGGCTAAGGACATAGCCGGCGGTAGAGAAAACACACAATAGTTAGTACAACACGTCCACTGCTACCAGCCATAGCTAGGAGATTGTCTATGTGGCTAAAACGTCAGAGGAGCAGAGAGAAGGGGGATACTAGGTATTCCTTAGGCACTCCACATAAGGTGGTGTGTGCCAATCTCTCAGAGTATAAGGTTTTTAGGAGAGATACTAAGTATCCTTAATAACTGTAGTTACTCTAGGATAAATAAAATCTCAAAGGAGGACCCTAAGGGTCCCCAGTTATACTGCCCATAAGGAGCTGTGTGCTGCAATAGTAAAATACAGATGCCTTTAAGAGTTATGGAGGAATATGAACTCCATAGGATAGGTACAATACAAAGAGCCCATAAGAATGAATGAGTGGAAAAAGGCTCCACTCATTCAGGATTTCAGAAAAAGGTCCAGAAGTCCAGCAAAAAGTGCTGGGGGTCTCACTAGGAGAGCGTATGGAGCAGAAAAATGATAAATACTCCTCACAGTCTCCCCACTTAACCTCTTCTCTGCCTCCACCGCATTCTCCGGTGTCTATTTACTAACCAACTTTTCCAGCACATTTTCTGCCATCTTCCCAAACAAAACATTTTCAATTTCCTCCATTCTATCTTTAACACCACCCTTCTGACACCCCTGTACCGCCTCTTTGTATTCTATTGACACCTCTCCTTGCTCTTCTGACACCTCCTTTAACCTTCACCTCTTTCTCTGTTTATTGTATGTCCCAAATATTTCACTTCTGGCACACAATTAACATTATTCAATTTTTAACTATGAGAATGTTTAAAAACACCATGCATTTTGTCCATTCATATCTATCCCTGTTATTAAAACTCCTCCAAGTCCCCCAAATAGATGTTGCATGAGTGTTTGAAATACTGCCGCTGCTGAGGCCAGGCCAAATGGCGTGTGCATATATCTAAATGCACCCATTGTGTAACGAATGAAGTTAAACTCGTTGGGCCTCATGACGAGTTGGGTGGTATCTCGACATTAAATCCGCCGGAATACTGCCCAACGCAATTACCGCTGGATTACAAGTGGCAGTGTAAGTCCCCATTTTTACATTGGACTCAATGGGGCATTTTCGGCACAATTACTGCAGCGGTAATGCCGCTGCAGTAATTGTGCCAAAAATGGGTGGAATGTCAGTGGATTTATCTCCAGCTCAGAGCTGGAGGTGAATCCTCCAACTTTCGACCCCGCTCATAGTTGGGCGGTGCGGTAATGCAAAGGTAACACTTTTACTGCTGCATTCTTACTGCACCGCCCAACTCATGGTGAGGCCCTTTGACTCTTCATCTTATTCTATTTGGTGATAAGCTGAATAAAGATTGAGTGGTCAAATATCTGGCTGCTCTCATAGTAGGCAAGATCTGATGTATGTTTGGCAGTGGATGTTTGCACACCCATATGTTGGAATTAAGGTCTCGTAGGTCCACACACATCCTAATTGTGTTATTTGTTTTTCTTATAATGACAGTTGGAGATAACTATTCAGACGCTTTGATAGGTTCAATAATGCCATCAGGAGGGAAGGCATAGGGATGAACAAGACAAACGACCCTACTAAGCCTTGTGTCATTCGGATTGTGCAAGTGCGATAATAGGAGTGCAGGGGGAAGGAGAGGGGGCAGTGCAAGGGAGAGGACAGGGGGAAGTGCGATCGGGGCAGCAAGGAGGCATAGGACTCTAGGGGTTACAGTTACAGCCCCTAAGTGTGCGGTAGCCCAGGAGGCAGTGCAAAAGAAGACTGGACGTGAAGGGGCATGGTACCCAGTGTGACCCTGAGGGAACCAAGCAACCAGTCGGTGCAGCATAGAGGTAAGTTAGCAAGGGGTGAGAGAGAAGGCAGAGGAGAAAGGGAAGGTCTTGAGATGCTTCCAGAACTCCAGGAGGTCTGGCTCAAGTCTGTGATGGGCAGGTAGGCACTTGCAGAGGAGAGGGATATAACCCCCACTCTCTGCCTGGAGAATCGTCTGACCCTCAAAGAGTTGGAGGTAGCTGAGAAAAGGGCTCTAGAAGGAAGGTATTTCATAAGAGAGAGTTGGATGTAGTGCGGGCCCCAGCCCCAGAAAGCCTTGTGGACGATGCAGAGGGTCTTGAACTTGATCCTTGCAGCAACCAGGAGACAGTGGAGAGATTTCAGGGCGGAGAGATAAGGTCCCTGGGCTTGAGATCAAGGATAAGTCTTGATGTCCTGTTCGGGATTATTTGCAGGGGGCGAAGAGTAGAGGTAGGCAGATTGAAAAAGGGAATGTTGCTGTAGTCCAGCCTGGAGAAAACCAGGGCTCTGGGAACAGCGAGCTTCTGGGGGAAAGTGGGAAAAGGTTCAATATCTCTCAGGAGGTGCAGCTGGAAGTGTGCTTTTTTGTCAAGGTTCGTGATGTGATGTGAGGAGAGAGAGAGAGAGAGAGAGAGCGGAGTCGTAGATGACCCCAAGATTTTTTGCCTCACAGGAAGGCAAGGTTAGAAGGCCCAAGGTGGGTGGCCAGAGTGAGAGAGGGAAAGTGGGGGCAGGGGTCCCAATGAGAAGGATCTCCATCTTACTGGCATTAAGGCAGAGATTGTTCCAAACCTGAATTGCGGCTAGACAGTCAGGAATGAACGAAAGAGGAGAGGAGGCTGAGGGGAGCCTAAAAGAGAGCTGATTGTCATATGCATAACACTGAAAGTTAGAGGAGAAGGTAGAGATCAGGTGGGCCAAAGGGGCCTAATAGACATTGAAGAGCCACGGTGAGAGGATAGAGCCATGGGGGGGCACCACATGTGGAGAGAGAGGTGGTGGAGAGAAAGGACCCAAGTTGGACCTGGGAGGGTCGGTCCAGGAGGAAGGAGGTCAACCACTCTAGGGCCTGATCAGTGATGCCCAAGTTCTCACAGAGTTGATTGATCAGGATGGTGTGATTGACCGTGTCAAAAGCAGAGGAAAGGTCCAGGAGGATGAGTACAGAAGGAAGGCTAGAATCAAGATTAGAGAGCAGATCTTCATGTTCAAGAGAGCAGTTTGTATGCCTCTGGCTGCTCTGAAGCCAGACTGATGGTCATGGAAACAACCAACAGATTCAATGTGGAGAGTAAGCTGGGAGATGGCCAGCTTTTCCAGGAGTTTGCCCAGGAAAGAAGTGATCGAGATCGGGTGATAGTTTGCCGGACAGGTAGGGTCGGCAGAGGGCTTTTTAAGGAGGGGCTGCACAAGGGAGTACTTGAGGAGGGAGGAGAAGAACCAGTGGCAAAAGAGTGATTGTAGAAATCTGGAGGCTGGAGTGAGGGTGTCAATGTGGTCCTTGATGGTTCTGGAGGAGCAGGGGAGCACCTGTTTAGATGAAACTTTCATAAATCGGACTTGTCTACAAACATCATCAGGTGTTGTCAGAGAGAAAGAGGAGAAAGGTGGAGGAGAGGGAGACGTGGCCAGAGGGGGGCCGAGAGAGTGAGAGGAAGAGGTGAGCAAGGACAGGATGTCCTGGGTTTTACTGGTGAAGTGAGAATAGGGAATTATGCAATAGGGGCCCTCTCTGAGCTAGACTCCAAAGAGGTTAGGGGCAGAAAGGGAGGTTAGGGATCAATAATTGTCCACACAATGTGACATCTTGACCATTTAGCAGTGACGGGAACTTGTGACGGTGCATGTAGGGGGAAAACCTTATTACAGACACCTACAACTGTATTCATCGTTTTCTGTGCATAATGCAATGCCCATCGGTTGCACCCGTGTGGTTCCATTTCATTTCAATTAATTAAATTACTTTGTAATTGGGTTCAATTCCTTTTTGGGCGGTGTTCAACCCCCACATCCCTCTTCCCCTTCACTGCCACCTCCATCCTAAACCATCTCCACCCACCTTTTACCCCTTACCCCACAAATGCATATACATATTTGAAGTATTTCCAAGAAATACCCACAAAGTAAATGACAACGAAGTAATTTAGTTAGTTCAAACCATGGGATACCATCCATACACAGCTGTGAATTCCGCCTGTACATATTTTTTTCATTCATAGTCCAATCCTATTATTGTAATCGTATCCTTTGTTACCTCTGTTTCTCCTGTTTAAATTCATGTCCCCATTTACCCAGAGGCCAACCCCATATATATTTCTATTACAATTTACTTGCAACAGATCTACCTATCTTTCTTGGATAAGCACGGAGAGGAAGCTTTCCCCCCATCCCCTATCTCAAAGTGAAATAGAGAAGAGTGTAGGATGCACAGAAGGATGAATAAATGCTGGTGACATTTGGAGGCTGTTTGTGCTGTGATGATCTGTATTGCTTAGAGTATACTTTCTTTCTTTGTTTAATTGAATTAACTCATGATCATGACAGTTTATTGCTTAGCACAGTCATTGCTACATTAAACAAACATTAAACTGCATAGGAAAAATACACTTGCATCTTGAGACCAAATACAAAACATTTTACTCACATGTTCACCCAAGCAATCCGGGTCATGAGTTTTCTGACAGTTGTGACTAAAGGACGAAGCCAATCAAAAATGGTTTGGTCGTTCTTCACCAATCCTTTACAGGCATTCCAGGTAAATTGTGTGGTCCCTAATTTTACGATAGTGGGACTCATTTGAAGTGAGCCTGACATTGCACAGGGAGGCTTGTTGCCATTAACACCTGCTTGCCTGCTGCCCTCGCCATGCAGTTTTGATTGTTTAAACATAGAGGTGTAAACAAGGCAAAGCAATTGGTAGGAAAGCTTTCTCTTTTGCCAACTTTCTCTCCACCCCTCACACTTTTTGCTTTTGTACCTGTCCTGGCTTTTTACAGGGAAGTGAAGCCTTCAGCCTTCAGCTGCACTCCCCTGGCCCTTTGCTCAATTGTCATGGGTAAATTGATCAGTCCTTCAGACTATCCGTTCTGGTGAAACTGTTTCCCATTTGGGTTTTTACTTTTTGTAACTTTTAACATTGCACACTGTATCTTACAATGCAGTGCAATGGGTATACTTTTGTATCTCCCTAGCTTTTTACATATGGGATTTGTGGTTTCTTTTATTTGTGCCTAAAGACAAGCCGGTGGCAACAGATATATTTTTACCATTGTTGTGTTATTTCTAGTGTGCACATTCCTGTTTACCACATATGGCTTCAAAACATGGCTAGTGCCCTAAAATGTCCAGCATGAGATTTGCGCTTCTTCTTTTTCTATATTGTTATTTGGCCTTCTTCCTGCCTTGCCAGGTTAGCAAAATCCCATATAAGGTCATGCATTTACCCTGGAAAGCTGCATCTTTCATGGACTAGTGAACCATTTGTGTGTGCGTACCTCAGGAAGTGGATGGGACTGTCTGATCCCACTGCACATCCGTAGTGCCAGTAAGTCTAGGTGTGGGGCATGAGTGAATCCAATGGACTGGATAATTTCTGGCTGTTTGAATGGTGCCGATCCGTATTATTGGTGGGCTTGGACTTGCTTCCCGGTTGGATTTTGGATAAGAAGAGGACTCCTGCAGCCATTTCTTCAGATCAGCGTTGTAGCCAAGAATTCCTTGTAGAGGAACAGTCGACTGAAGATCTGATGAAGACTCCTGAAAAGCCCAACATCCCTGCCTGCATCTGGCCCGGTGAAGCTATGTTGGACTACCTGATCTGCGAAGGCCCTGTGCGGCGCTTCAACCATTGGACAGGTGGGACCAACCAGTCTTGATGTATTCTTGAGGATCCAGACATCCTGAGCCTTCGGAAGTGTCCCTGGACTATCCGGGGGACTGACCAGCTCTCCTATGGGCTACCACGCTAGAACCATCGCTGTTCCGCATTTGCAGCTGGAATCTCGGTGGTCGTCAACTTGTGGTGTAAGTCTCCTTTCTGCCGAATTTTAGCCTCCCAATGTCAAGGGATCGTACTCTGTAAGGACATCTACAACTGCCACTTGAAGGATGCCTTCCATACTCTGTGTGAGGTGGCCGTATTTGGAACTCACCTTCCCCTGTACTGTGAAGTGCCCTGAAGAGGTTTGCATCGGGCCTCCTGCATTTCTGCATCCTGGACCCGACCAGAAGAATCCTTGCACTGCAGCTCCTGGGCACCTCTCACTGCAACCACAGCAGGAAATTCGACCTCCAGCGAATTCCACCCTGCCCCCCACCAGTCGACACATCCAGTCCTCTGGGAAAATGTGAGTCAGGGGAGGATAAGTAAACGCAAAGAATTTGCCTCCCCTGTCCTCCATAGCATAACATTGAGAACAAGTGTCTTTATATCCTTCCATTCCACTGCTTTTTGGTTGTCGCACCTGAGCAGTGAAACCTGAAAGATAAGAACACATTTTTACTTACCAGTAACTTTGTTGCATATCTCCCCTTGAATAATCACCAACACAAGTATGTTTCCTGCATCAATACATTCTGAGGAGAAGCATTGTGAACAGTGCGACTTTTGGAAACAAGGCCACACTCTTAATAGGGATTACTTATGAAGCAAAGGCATATTTCTTGTGACTTGGTTCCATCTTACTGCATTAGGTTTTACCTTCTTATATTGATTAAAGTAATTGAATGCATTTTATGAACCTATGGTGACTGTATATATGTTTCTGAGGCTTGTGGATGTGCTTAGAATCACATACTTTGCATAGGCCGATATCTAGTGGTTGGTACGGAATATTACTTGCTCCATAATAAAGATTTTGAAAAGGGATGTTGGCACAGCATGTATGTAACACTATCCCAAAAGTGACGTGTACAGTACCCATGATCCTTCACATGTCGAGGTTCTCAAATTGTTTTTTTCCCGCCATCGGGTTGGTCGCATTTCGCAGAGTTCTAGTTTTCGGAGTTTGTTGCTCGTCATCTAGCATTTATATAAAACTATTAATATAGATTATTATACTTTGAATGACTATCTTCGCCAGGCTTGCTCAACGGGTCCTGCTGACTTTCGACAGCAACTTTGCAGCACTCAAGGGTTCCGGAGCATCGCTGATGGCCTACAACTCTTCAGGCTTCGGCCTCCATATTAGGCAGAGTATGCGGAAAACATTTAACATATTTTACAAGAATGCCTCCATACATTTCCTACATAATATTGTCTCACTGTCTTCAAACTTTAACCATGGAGAAGACTTCTTTTACGTTTTGTCACTCTTGTAACTGGGAATTCCCCTGGAAGGATAAGTGCAACGTGTGTAACCATTGTCTTCCAAGAGACCAACAGGAGGCCAAATGTTGAGCGTATAAGCTCTTCAGACTGAAGGCGCTTAAGGCTCAGCGATCAAAATGTTGGGCAGCCTACTTGATGCAAGCTGAGGCATTGAAGGAATACCCTGCTAGCGTGGAGGATTTGCAGAGCAGGACAGTCCTGGCTTCATTAGTGACTCTGAGGAGACATCCGATTGGCAATCAAGAGGATTTCAGAGTGCCAGTCCACAGCTCCCAATGGGGGGCGTCCTGCTCTCTTAAGGAGGCTTCCCCCTGGCGACAAAGGCAAACATATAAAACACATGCAGCGCCCATGTGCGGCATATAGTACGCCAAAGCCAAGCAAACAGAAGCATATTGTTTCTCACAAACACACATCGCCCACTGCACCCATCTCGAGGGGAACACTTCCCCACAGCAAGCAGCTTGGCGGCTACTAAAACCTCTGTCTCAGCTCATGTTCCTGAAACTACACACATGCCGAGCACGCCTAGTTCCACACCAAAACTAGCCACACATAAACATAAAGCGCATCGGCTGACAGGATACACAGGTAGCACCTCCTCTTTAGTAGAAACACTAAAAAAGAAAAAACAAGCCCAATGGGGTCAGGGCGAAGGGGTGGGTTTTCCAGTGCATGTCACTTCTTCTAGTGGTGCTTGGACTATGGATAGGTTTGAAAAAACACTAGACAAAATGGCTTCTTTCATTGGATTTTTTAGAAAAACATCCTATCTAATGTAAACGTGGTACAAGAGGAGGAATCTCCAACTAAGATAGCTAGCATGCAACCCACACAAACTTATGAGCCGCCATATTTGAAGGGGATGTAGATGAGGAGGATGAGGTTTTTGTACAAGAAGATCCATGCACTGAACCAGATGACTATACTGTCCTATCCCCAGACATCATTTATGTTTTCATATCTTCATTACCCATTGATGATCATATTTTTTCTCCAGCATGGGGTCTGGCATGGATTCACATGCTCATGAATATTCCCCGTCGTTAGGCTGGGAATCCTCAGTAAAGAAAAAAATCAGTTTGTTTCGTTTCTGAACTGTCTTTGTACTAGTAACCAATCACTGGTCTCTGGGTCATACTGCCCCCAGCCAATGACTGCCTTCTACCTAAGCCCCTCCTCTGGCAGTCATCTTCAGATTTTTACCGCACGTTCAAGTGTTGGGAGTCCTCGTGCTGTAGCTCTCGAGCTTTTACTGCGTTTTGCATTTTTTCGAAGAGTTGACTCTTATATTTTCTGTCAATCGAGCCTCAAGCTCCACCGATTCTACTTCCGATCAATGGGGACCCGTTTTCGGAATTTTCAACGCCCCTCAATGGCATCTTTTCGTCGAGTTTCCACTTCTCGGAGGATTCCAGAAGATCTTTGAGGCCTACCCCTCATGGACATCGCCCAGGACAAGGGAAACATGACACCTATTGGATCCAAGCTGTTCAGGAGCTGCCCTGGTTGCGGACTACAGAACGTCTTTAAGGAGGATGAGCACTCTCAGTGACTCAACTGCCTTCACGACGACAAATTGCACGTGGAGTAGGACTGTGCGTTTTGTAAGAACATGTCCGAACGGACAATGAAGGATCATCGTACTCGGCTCACCAACTGGCTGGAGGGGAAGAGCCCAGCAGCAGGTGAGAAGAGGATGAAGTCTGAGCGGTCTTCTAAGACCTTTGAGGGCACTACGGTGATGGGGGCCCAACAAAACGCTAAGCACTGCGAGTCTGCGGGCACCGGGAGCGCCGATCGGTCAGGCTCCTCGGCTGCCAGGCAGGGTGCTTTATCACTGACGCAATCAACCACGAGCCAACGCTCTGGCTCGGTGAAGAGGAAGTCGGAGAACCCGGGTAAGCTTCAGGAGAAGCCCTGGTCGATCCCGACAGAGACAGCCGAGGGGGAGTGAGGCGCGCCCAAGGCCGTGAAGGTCCTGATTCACCCGGCTAAGGCCTCGATTGAAGGAGTCGTGGCGGCCCTGGCGAAACTTACGGAGGCTTCCCCAGTGGAGATGGCTCCAGGGGCTAGAGTTTCTCTGCCACTCCGGAGGGAATCTTCTTTTCTGCCTATCGAGAAGACCCCTGTGAAACCCCAGCAGGAGATAGAGGGGGGGGCACGGTAGACATAACGGACACGGATACCACCTCGAGGATGAGTTGGCTAGCGTCCAAAGGATCCTGGACAGGAAGTCGGAAGGATCCAGACGAGGCCGACGAAGGGAGCAACGGGGGAGCCGATGAACAGGATAGGGCTGCAGAGGGCCCCACGCCCCAACCTTTGGCCCCGTTGCAGCCGGTACCCGTACCAGGGGACAATTCAGGAGCTATCCTGATGGCTATACAGGCTCTGTGTACAGAGATAAGGACAAGGATGCCCTTAACCCCCCACCGAGGACCCAGCGGAGCCTGGACCGTCGGGGAGCCCACCTAACAAGGGGAGACAAGTCCATACTCCTCCCCCATCCCCTCCTCCGAGGGATGAGATGGGGACGGAGACGGGGACGGGCGACGACGGTGTTGACGACGGGATGGACCTCCCATCACCACCTCCCCGGGGCTCCCCCCCTGCCGAAACTGGATCCTTCCACGCCATGATTGCCAGGGCATCTGAGCTCTTCCAGCTGTACCCCGAAGAACAGAAAGAGGGCTTCCTCTACCAACGACGGGAGGGCAAGAGGAAGACTGTCCTCGCAGTCCCGTTACTGGATGACATCTGGGACGAGGGGCTGGAACTCCTGAAGAACCTGGTCACGGCTCCCGCTAAGAGAGACCGGTACGAGAAGAAGTACCGGGTCCCGGACTCTGGCCCTATGTGCCTCAGAGCACAGCCGTCCCCAAATTCGGTGGTCTCCGCGGCCTCCAAGAAGAAATTGGCGGGAGCCACGGCCTCAACTTTTACATCCCCCCGGGACGGCGAGGGGAAGAAGCTGGACGCCATGGGACGACGGGTCATCTCGTCGGCGGCGATGACTATTAAAGCGCCCAACACTCGCGATCGTGGCACGCTACAACACGGAGCTGTGGTTCAAGATTGCTCCCCTGCTGGACTTCCTCCCGGACGACAAGAGGGCTTAGGCCCTGGAAATCCTACAGGAAGGTGAGGTGGCGTCGGACCACACCATTACAGTGGCTACGGACATCGCCAACACCGGCTTACGTCAGATGGGCAACAGCGTTTGCGTTTGCCTTCGCCGGCACAGTTGGCTCAAGGCCACCCACTTCCGCCAGGACGTGCAGACCAGGGTTCTGGACATGCCTTTCGACAGGGACAACCTGTTCGCAAGACAGTGGACGAGTCAATGCAGGCCATCAAGGCAGACACTGAGACGGCTCGGGCCTTGGGTGTTCTTCAACAACGACGGCCGCACTTTCCGAACTCCGGAAGCAAGCAAGGTGCCGCCAAAGGATTCGGCGGCGGTTCCTCGTTGTACCGCCAAGCAGCCCACTCCTCGTCGCAGGAAGCCTACAGAGGACGCAGCAAGACAGGAGGGTCGCGTTGTTGTCGCCAAGGAGGCCAAGGCAGCAAGGCTGCGACGAAGCAGGACTGAACCGCCTGTGGTGTCGGGCCCCCACCTGAGCACCCCAGTGGGAGGCCGGCTGGCGAAATTCATCAGCATGTGGGAGTTCATCTCCACCGACCATTGGGTGCTGGATGCCCTGGCCCGCGAGCACACTCTGGAATTTCAGAGAAGGTGTCCCCGTATACCACCCGTGGCCAGGAAGAAAAACCACGTCCCACAACAACTCCTGGAGGTACGAGCGATGCTAAGAAAGGGGGCCATAGAACTCGTCCCAAAAAGGTTCCGGGGCTCCGGAGTGTACTCGCGGTACTTCCTTGTCCGGAAGAAGACCGGCAGTTGGCAACTCATCCTGGACCTTCGTCATCTAAACAAGTACATCAAGTCTTAGAAATTCCGGATGGTCACCCTCCAGCACGTGCTGGGACAGCTGGAGGAAGGTGACTTCCTACCGTCGCTGGACTTGGAGGATGCCTACGTCCACATCCCCATTCTAAAGGGACATCGAAATTCCTACGATTCGTGGTCCAGGGGCGTCCCTTCCCTTCGGATTGAAGTCGGCGCCCAGGGTATTCACCAAGTGCCTGGCACTAGTGGTGGTGTGGCTGCGCCTGCAGGGGATGCACGTCTACCCCTATCTGGGCGATTGGCTCATCCAAGCAAAGTCAAGAGAACTCGCCGTCGATCACACAGCGAAGACCGTCCAACTGCTCACGGATCTGGGATTCTCGATCAACTTCGCGAAATCCCACTTGCTACCGTCGCAAGTCGTCCTGTTCCTGGGAGCCAGACTCAACACAGTGGCGCGATTGGCTTCACCGTTGGAGGAAAGGACGAAGGCCATCCTGGGCAAGGCACAACGGCTGTTGACAATGAACGTGGCCAGGGTGAGGTCCATCAAGTCCCTACTCGGCATGATTTCCTTGTGCATCTACCTCGTGCGCCTATTAAGGCTGCGGATGCGACCACTGCAAGAGTTCCTCGACGCCCGTTGGATGCAAGCGGCGGGCAGTTTCGAAGACAGGATCTCACTCAACAAGACTTTCCACCAAGCGATCCGGTGGTGGGGCACCCGCGTGCATCTAGCGGTGGGCATGGACTTTCAGACCCTGGCACATCAGGAAACGGTGACGACGGACGCCTCCCTGGAGGGATGGGGAGCGCACACCGGAGATCTCCACTCAAGAGACCTTTGGCTCCCGGAGGAGAGGTCACTACACATCAATGTCCTGGAGCTCCGAGCCGTGTTCTGGGCCCTCAGGTCGTTCCTTTTGTCCCTCAAGGGAAAGGTGGTAAGGGTCTTCACCGACAAGACCACCACGATGTTCTACATCCGGAAGCAGGGGGCAGCAGATCCCCAGCCCTATCCAAGGAAGCGCAGGATCTGTGGCACTGGTCCGTCGCCCAAGGGATGTTTCTGGTACCCTTCCATCTGGCAGGAATAAAGAACACCATCGCCGACTCACTCAGCAGGGAGCTGCGCTCGTGCCATGAGTGGGAGCTGCGGCAGGATCAAGTGGATCTCCTATTCTGACGATGGGGCAATCCCCAGATTGACCAATTCGCGACGGCGACGAACGCCAAGTGCCGGAGGTTGGCCAGCAGGTTTCCACAGCCGGGGAGCATGGCCGATGCCTTCTCGTTCCCCTGCGACGGCCTGTTCCTGTATGCGTTCCCACCGTTGCCGTTGCTGCTGCGACTCATCAATCAACTCAGATGGTCCCGGTGCAGGATGATCCTCGTCGCACCGGCGTGGCCGAGGCAGATTTGGTTCCTGGACCTTCTGGACATGTCAGCGTCCCCCCCAGTCAAACTGCCGACAGACGCGGATCTTCTCGCCAGAGAAGGAGGCGCCATCCTCCACCACAAAGCCCCGGGGTCGCTGAACCTGCAGGCCTGGCTCCTGCAGCACTAGAGTTCGGAGAGTACAATATCCCGGCAGATTGCAAGGAGGTGCTTGCAAAGGCCAGGGCGTCCTCGACTCTCAAGTGCTATGGACACAAATGGAAGAGGTTCTCTGTCTGATGCTGTGCACAGAAGATTAACCCTCTGCGGATTACGGCACCTCAAGTGCTGCCGTACTTGCAATCGCTGGCCAAGGCGGGGCTGGCGCATTCCTCCATCAAGATCCATCTGGTGGCTATCTCCCGCTACACCAGAACTCCGGGGCGGTCATCTCTATGGTCTCATCGCCTGGTGAAGGAGTTCATTAAAGGACTGTTCTGATCGTTCCCGCCGGTGAAGGCCCCGGCCCCGGCGTGGGAGCTCAATGTGGTGCTGACCACGCTCATGGGGCCGCCATTTGAGCCGCTGCCTTCGGCACCGTTGAAGTTCTTGTCGTGGAAGACAGCGTTTCTTGTGGCCATCACCTCCGCACGACGAGTGGGAGAGATCCAGGCCCTCTCCTGTAAACCTTCATACCTGACATTCCACGAGATGAGGGTGGTGTTGAAGACGCACCCCTCCTTCATGCCCAAGGTGCTGTCGGACTTCCATCTCAACGAGCCCTTGGTGTTACCTGTTTTCTTCCCGTCGCCTTTGTCGCCGGCTGAGAGGACTTTGCACTCGCTGGATGTAGCTAGAGCGCTGAAGTTCTACGTGGACCGCACAAAGAGTCTTCGGAAGACATCACAGCTGTTTGTGAACTTTGGACCTGTGAACCAAGGGAAGGCCCTCTCGAAGGCTTCCATTTCCAGATGGCTCTCCGGCTACATTATGCACTGTCACCGGTTGGCAAACCGACTGTTGCCTGGCCGTCTGAGAGCCCATTCGACCAGAGCGATCGCTGCTACCACAGTGTTCCTGTCTGGTGTACCCCTGCTGGACATCTGCAGGGCTGCTACGTGGAGATCGATGCACACCTTCACGAGATTCTACTGCGTCAACCAGGATTCCAGGGAGGAGTCCAGAGTCGGCCAGGCTGTGCTGCGCAACCTGTTCGCCTGAAGGTGGGCCTGGTCAGGAGGTAAGAGATGCTCAATGTTGAGTTGTTGAAATGCTTAATGTTGAGCCTTGCCACCTCACGTGGTTGTGCATGTGTGTACTGCTATGTATTCTTGTATTCATGAGCATGAGCAGAAGGAACAAGTTACTTACCTGTAACTGTTGTTCTCCAGCATGGGTCTGGCATGGATTCACATGCGAACCCTCCCTCCTACCCCTCTGCGGCTCTTCTCTTGGTCCTACTGCCGCTTTACGTGCTACCAAATCTGAAAATGGCTGCCAGAGGAGGGGCTTAGGGAGAGGGCAGTCATTGGCTGGCAGTACTATGACCCAGAGACCAGTGATTGGTTACTAGTAGAAAGACAGTTCAGAACCGAAACTGAAACTGATTTTTTTCTTTACCGAGAATTCCCAGCCTGGCGACAGGGAATATTCTTGAGCATGTGAATCCATGCCAGACCCATGCTGGAGAACAACAGTTACAGGTAAGTAACTTGTTACATACAACAATCTTCTTAAAAAGACAGCCTATTATTTAAAAATTGACACCCATGAGAGTCCGAGGGGGACACTGATTTTGTTGTTGATATTCTCAATGAAAAGAAACAAATAGGGCAATATATCCCGTTATTGCAATCAGTTAAAATATTATTACTGTCCCTTTCAACTACAGCCCTAACCAGAATAGTTAACCCACTTATTGAGAAATGATTTAAGCCAGAACCCACAGACCCCCTTTATATCAAAGGGAATCAAAAACCGGATTCTCTGGTGGTTACTACTACCCGCAAGAGAGATGGTACTCCGTTAGCCACATATGACGCTCCTCCTGATCAGAAGAGTAAAAGGATCTATGCCCTGGGGAAGAAGGTAGGAAGAAGGTGCTTTCCAAATGCGCATCAACAATAATACTTCGCTTACAGCAAGTTTTGAACAATCGGACCATGTAGAGGACGTTGTTAGCGGCGTTGATGAGCCTCTTAGGTCTGAAATACTTCAGATGTTAACTGAGGGCAAACAGACAGCAAAAACCCTTATCAAAAGTACACTTGATGCCATTGAGACTTCTGGTAGCATAGTAGCAGAGTGTGCACTAACCGAAAGACATTTGTGGCTAAGAAATTCAGGGTTTGGACCGGAAACTTAGGCCACACTGCGAAACATACTTGTAGAGAGGATCCTGTCTTGTTTGGTAAGGCAGTAGATGATGCTCTAGAAACGCCAAAGAGCGAGCACATAACTCTAAAAGCTCTGGGGCAAATTTCATATATACCCTTTCAACAAAGCGGTTCCTATTCCAACCACCGTAGTTTTCGTAGTCATGGTTGCACAAGATCCTCAGCCCAGACTAGCTATACCTCTGGAATGGGCTCCAGCTTGTGGTATGCCAACCAAGGACAATTGTCTACATCACATTAATCTTTTCCCAGACAATTCAGAAGGGGCATAGCAGTGGTAGAGGCCAAGCCACTCAAGGTTTGGCTGCCCCCACCAAGCAATGACATCCCTCTCAGTCCACCCTACTAGGGGGTTGCATTCCACTATTCACCTATGTATGCGAGTGGATGACATCGGACAAGTGGGTGTTGTCAACAGTAAGGAATGCATATTGTGTGGAATTCAAAGAACTACTGCAAATCATCCAGTAAGAGTCATGAGGATACCAACTTATTCTACAAGTCGCAGTAGAAGCACTTCTAGAGAAGGGAGCCATAGAAGTCGTCCCACCATCAGAGGTAAACAAATGTGTACTTCCTTGTTCCAAAGAAAGACAGGACAAAACACCCAGTACTTGATCTGAGACCAACAAACGCATAGGTCAAACCTCAAATGTTTAGAAAATGACAACATTGTAGGAAGTTATGACTTTGTTCAAAAAGGGAAATTATATGGCAACACTGGATATGAAAGATGCATACTTTCATATTTCAGTGCTGTCAGCACATCGAAAATACCTAAGGGTCAAAGTAGGGTTGGCGCACTACCAATTCAAGGCCCTTCCCTTTGGAATTGCATCAGCCCTCCTGCCCTCTATCTTGCAGTAGTAGCAGTAGCACACCTGTGCAGAGAAAGTATCCCAGTGTACCCTTATCTGGACGACTGGCTAATAACAGGAGAGACATTGCAGGTATGTCAGCAAAATAGGTACACAACAAAATCTCTGCATCCACTGAGCTTCACTATCAACTAAAAGAAGTCACGCCTAGCACCCAGTCGGGACAAACAGTTCCTAGGGGCTATCATTCAAACAGAAGATGCTCTGGTCTTCCCCTCTAACGAGAGAGTCCAAAACATACTGAAGAAGATCCCTTGTTATGCAGTCAAGTCATCAGTTAACAGTCAGGAAAGTAATGCACCTTATTGGTATGATGGCATCATGCATATTTGTTGTGCCACATGCAAGGCTACACATGCGTCCAGTGCAAGAGTGGTTAGCAAAACAATGGTCACTAGCATAACGCAATTGGGATGATCTAGTGGAGGTTTCACAACCAGTGGTGTTGACGCTTGAGTGGTGGACAAAGGAAAACTTGTTAAAGGGAAAACCCTTTGCCAACCTGCCAATACACACCACAATCGCAACAGACGCATCACTCATACAATGGAGAGCCAGTTGCCTCAGTTGCCTCCACCATACAGCACACGGCATGTGGACACAGACACTGGCCCCAACAAAAATCAATCTTCTAGAATTGCTAGTGTTCTACAAAGCACTACAAGCTTTCCAACGTCACTTAACAGGGAAGAATGTACTAATTGTAACAGACAGCACAACCAACGTGTATTACATCTACAAACCTGGGCGGGACTCACTCCATAAATCTGTCCACACTAGCAAAGAAGATTTGGAAGAGGAGCCTCAAGAGAAGAATGTACCACCTATTTCAATAGGTTCCAGGGGAACACAACTGACTAGCATACACACTAAGCAGAAACACAAATCAACCCTCAGAACATAAATGGGAGTTACAAACAGACATTGTAGACAAAATATTCTCACGTTGGGGGCATCCAAACATTGATCTGTTTTGCACAAAATAAAATGCAACATGCCAAAGTTACGCATCCTGGTTACCGCAGAATGGAACCAAGGAGAACGCACTATGGATCAGTTGGTCAGGGATATTGTCATACGCTTTTCAACCAACATCATTCTTGAAAAAGGTAATTCACAAGATGAACCAGGAGCACTTAACAGTGATTCTAGTTGTTCCAAAGTAAGCATGTCAGACATGATATTTCCAACATCTCAGAATGTCCATGTGCCCACAATGAGGACTTAGTGCCCTTACAACATGTCACAGAATCAAGGGTTAACTGTGTTAGGGGAGTTTTGCTAAAGTCCACTTGAGGTAAAACCTCTTAAATTATCCTTCGGGAGATGACTCAATTTGTAGTTCATCTCAGGGCTGGTGGGTCCCACCAGCCAAAGGGAAGGAGTCACCCTCTTCCTCTGTCGATTAGAAAACAGGGTCAGGACAACAGTGGTCACTTCAAAGTGATTGCAACGGTCTATAGGTGTCTCTGGTCGTCTTCAGCTTTGGTTCTACTGTTCCAGTGTTTGATTTGCTTTTCACCTCAGGAACCTAACCTTTTATTCAGTTTTCCCACACACTCCTCTGCAAACTCTCTCAGCATTTTGGAGAAAGGGGCGGGTGGCTGTCCAATCAGCCCAAGTGGGAACTGGTTCAATTCAGGCACTCTGGCAGACAAAGGTCCTCCCCCACTTCCTGCCTGCCCAGACAAACTGGAGCCTAGATGGGGACATCCAAGGGTTCCCGGTAAAGGCAAAACACACGCACAGACTTCCCCCTCCCAGAATGGTAGAAGAAAGACTAACAAAGAACAACCATGATAGAAATGGTGAAAAAAGAAAGGATTACAACAAGAATCGGGGCACCTGATTAAGAATAAAGGATGGCCCTACGTGTTAGGTAGAGTATCAATTATATCACACAAGAACACTTATCGGAGCAAGACATAGTTCCTAGTAATACTGATTTACTTTTCATTTAATGTGTATACTACCAATATCCCCAGGCGAAAGAACACCCTCTCCCTCTTGGGTGTCCCTGTCCCTGGGTCGGAGGTTGTGCACTTCCTAATAGGAAAGAAAAGAAAAGTACTGTCCCTGCATCTACAATGAATACAGTTACAGCATTTAACAACAGTTAAAAGAATTGAACCAAGCCATCCATATAGAGTCGAGAAACTTCCTGGACAACCTACAATTTAGAAAGGACTGGTCTTTTATTGCCAACAAGTGCCCCCGCGACTGGCTAATTCTTATCATCAATATTGCAAAAACTGTTTCAGAAAATTAATGTGGCACATACAAGAAAAATTGGACTCCACCAAAGACAAAATTCGCTCTGTAAAATTACAATACAAAACTAGCAGCATTGGAGACCTCGATGAAAACATTTCATGATATCATCATGACCAAGATAAAAGATCTGGCCGTCTTTACACACAGCAAGGTATACCCCTAGACTACTGATGAATATTATACTCAAGAAGCTAAGCAAGAAAGAAAAGATGCCTACCAACAGGGCTTTCAGGCAGTTGCAAGATCCTTTCGAAATAATCAATGCAGCTCATCAAACAATTCCAGCTACAGTTCAGATGACGATGCCAGAATACGTCAGCGGCAACAGGTACGCTTCACCACACCCTGCTGTCATGATGCCTACGCCCAGGCATCCGGACCAAGCCCATCAGCCCCGGGAGCAGGCATCTAGACATTTAGTAAAACCTCAGCAGCCCTGGCTAGGGGCTATCTGGGTTCAGTCCTGGCGCCTAAGGCGCCAGGCTCATAGTAGGAATCAGTCCTGGCGCCTAAGGTGCCAGGCTCATAGTCATTACTTACCTCAGGCAGACCATGCTGCAAATAACTCCAATCCAAAATGAAGCCTGAAAGGGACTATTTTTCTACAGGGCCTATTTTTTACTCGGGTGTGGTTCTAGGGACTACTTACCTGGGACTACTTTTGAGGCTATTTAAACCACACCCGACCAGCAACACACGCTTCGCGTTATTCTGCATCCAGCAGCGTAACACTCACCGTGCCTGCAGCCTGCATCCAGTCTTCTGCCACGCCCGCCTCAAATCCAGAGCTCCTAAAACAAAGAGGAAAGAAAGGGAGAAGGTTAGAAAACAAACTTATTTCTATTCCACACCTGATTCTGGATCCATCTCGTCTCCGGACCTGTAAAGAACATTCTTCACAGCATCCTTCGGGTCGGCGCTGCCTCCATCATTTCTTCGCCGAACTTTGGCACCTAGGAGACAAAAGAAAACCACAAGGTGAGCCGAGGGAACCAACAAGTATAATTCTTACCACCATAGAGTTACCTGATTTACCACCGGAGGCATCCTTTTGTGACTCTCCATATTTTCACGTGCCGCATCTGTAAAGAGAGACAAAACAACACGTTTTCCTCGTGCAACATTAGTCGGACAGCGCCGGGTGACACAGACTCTTACCTGAGCGCCACCAGCTGCCACAAGAGCATCTTTTCAGCGTAACACCAGCAAACTAGGGAACAGGCACCAGTAACAATAATTGTTTAGGACAACGAGGCAATCAAAGAGGCAGACCCAGGCGGCAGACGTTTTCACTGCGGATAACCCGCAGTCGGGACAGGGATTCCAACAACCAATGTTTACCTAATGATGAATTTGTCTACACATGTCCTTACACCCGGAGAGATACAAATTCTCCAAAAGGGCCTTTCCTTCTCGTTCCGATGGCTATCACTGATCCGTTCCAAACTCGAATAGAGATCACTCAGCTACTAAGGAAGATCAGACTAAAACAATTTTTCCAAGAGAAAAACGACCAGGCAACCTCGGATTTTATGGACCGCCGACCACCCAATTTCTTCCTCCGTCCGAAAGCAACACAGCGGAATGTATCACATTCGAACAAGCCTTGATAAAAAAACTAGAAGAACTGTAGGCAAGTCCACCTTTTGTGCACAACAATTGCACCAAGGAGCAATTGACCGCATTGGCAGATCTATCACACAACAGTAAAATCGCCATAAAACCAGCTGATAAGGGTGGAGCAACAGTCCTAATGGATACCATAGATTACACCAATATGGTATATCGGTTAATTAATGACACCAACAGCTATAGACCTCTACCTGCAGATCCTACACCGCTGACTAGAGCCATGATTGCACCCATCATTGAAGAAGCCCTTTCAGAAGGGTATATCAGTGAGAAAGAAGCAGCTTTTTTGACACTGAATACTCCAAGACTACCAGTTTTCTTATGCGCTTCCTAAAGTACATAAAGGAATAACACCACCGCCGGGGCGTCCAATAGTCTCCGGCATTAACTCAATCCTGGAACCTCTGTCCTAATATGTGGATTGTTTCCTACGGGATAAATGAAACGCTCACCTGATTCCCGTAGAGGCGCCGGTCTTGACTGGGCGTATACCGTATCTTCAAAGGTGATGTGTAACACACGGCTGGCTCTTTGGGCTGGACCTCTGTGCACTGTATGTCTGGCTCGAAGGGTAAGATGTCTGCAGATAGAAAATGTGGGATTAATGAACTGGGTTATTGAATGTCTCTCTCTTCTTCCCTTTCTCTTCTCCTGTAGAACCCCAAAGGTTAACGCTCTCACCTTAGGTAAGTGAACGCCGTGCTCTCCATCTGCCTCGAGGCAGGGTGCTGTAACCAGTTTCTTCACTGGATAAGGGGAGCAGGCCTCTTGACTTCAGAGGACTGCTGTCCGTCGTTTACTGCACGAACTGTAAGTTTCGAGTAATTATAATGTCTTTAAAGTCTTTAGTAATGATGTCTCTTGTTTTGCAGGGTTCCGGCGATGGCGGATGGCGGGCTGAAGTGAGTTGAAGATGGAGCCCGTGTGATGAATAGAAGCGCCTGGAAGCACATAAGTAAGCGCTTGTTGCCTGCTTCACGATGCGCTCTAACTGTCTTTTTATTTTGCAGGTACAAGTTCGGGGCGGCTGCAGGGTGCCGGAATACCCACTGGGTTAGATGTGGAAAGGAGTAATGGCACGTGAGTATTAAAGTTCCCCAATGTCTTTAAACGCACCTTGTTTTGTCTTTCAGATGCGGGATGCAGCGCCGAAGGCCTCCGGAGCGTGCGAAGAGTTGGTAAGCTTTTGTCTTTCAGATGCCGGAATGCAGTGTGAAGACCTCCGGAGCGCACGAAGAGTAGGTAAGCCTTTGTCTTTCAGATGCCGGAATGCAGCGCGAGGCGTTGGTGATAGCCGATGGACCAGGTAAGTGAAGAGCTGTCACTGAAGACCGTAATGCTAACCTGTTCTTTCTTGTCTTTATAGGTGTTGCTGAAGACTGGATTCAGAATGGTAAGCCTTTTTCCTTAGGCCCAGGATCAGATGCAGAAGACACGATGAGCGTTCTGCTGCTGAGGATGCAGAATAACGCAAAGCAAGATTCATCCATCGGGTGTGGTTTAAATAGCCTCCTGTAGTGCTTAGGTGTCTCCTTCCACAGCCACGCCTAGGTAAGAAAAGAGTTCCTGCTTTCCAGAAGAGTTCCAGTGTTCTGAATCTAGGGAGTGGCTCCTGCCCCACCCAACAGGAAAAGTAGTTCCAAACAGAAGAGGATCAGGGACTCAACTGGCAGGCAAGTAAGCAGCATGGTCTGCTGCAGGTAAGTCCACCCAAGCATTATGAGCCCGGCGCTTCCAGCGCTGGGACTGGGCATATTTATGAGCCTGGTGCCACTGGCGCCAGGACTGGGTCCAAAAGGTCCCAATTGGGACTGGTTGGCACTCGGAACCTGGGTTATGGATCTGCTTCCAAGGGAGTTGGGAAAACCCTGACCTTTTGGAAGCAGAGATCATGACAATAAAGTACCAAAAATGAAGATGCATGGCCATCCTTAAGTTACTGACGAGGTTAACCTTCAACACAGAAACACAGTGGCTGGTCAGGATGGATGTGGAGGCTCTATATACGAGCATTTCCCAACCAAAAACAGTGGAGATGGTACAACGACGTTTGGCTAGTAATTCTAGACTGACCAACAGACATGCTACCTTCATTACGCAACTAGTGGAAATTGCACTAACCCACAATTATTTTCTGTGTGAGGAAACCTTCTTTCAACAGATCTCGGGAACAGCAATGGGTGCTACTTTTTCACCCAGTTTGGCCAATTTATATGTGGAGTATTTTGAAATAGAACACATCTATGCACAAACCAATCCATACATCGCACAGATTGTGATGTGGCAAAGGTATGTTGGTGATGTGCTCCTCGTCTTCGAAGGAACAACTAATGAGCTAGCCACATTCCATCAGTGGCTAAACAACTGTAATGTGCATCTAAAATTCAGCATTGATGCAAATAAAAAAGAGACCCACTTTCTGGACCTGCTCATTACAGCCCAAGATGGACGACTCCTCTCCAAAGTATACAAGAAGGAAACTGACCGCAACTCCCTTCTCAAATACATCAGCTACCACCCACAAGCCCTAAGAGCCAATTTACTGTTTGGGCAGTTCCTGAGGTACAGAGAGACTTCTGCACTGACCCACTACTACAACACACAAGTTGGGCTCCTAATGAATTAATGACACCTATAAAAGAGCAAGGAACGTACCAAGAGGCGTCACCCTCCAACAACATCAGAAACCTGACAAAAGGGAAAACATCACAGCTGTCCTGAGCTACTTGCCCATCTTTAATTCTCTAAAAAAAGAGATTAAGAAACTGTGGCCAGTTCTGAACACAGACAGGATTGAGCCACCTTGAACTACCGGCATTTGCGATAAATAGGAGACAAAACCGCTGAGATCGCTTGGTGCACACCTTGAAAGAAACGGATGTGGAAGATATGGAACCAACAATCTGGGGAACAAGTAGACCCACAGGCCACACTCCCTGTGGTGGATGCACAATGTGCGCCCAGACAGCTAGAAGCACGAGCATCAACATAGGTTGGAAAACCCCTTGGGGGCAAATGAAATTAACGAATGTCAACAGCAAAGGAGTGGTCTACCTCATCACATATTCGTGTGGGCTACGATATGTAGGTATGACAGCAAGAGAAGTCAAAAAGAGACTGATAGAGCATAAGTCTTGCATTAGAACTAAAAGACTCACAGCACCCCGCGTGGCTCATTTTCAAGCTTGTGGACACACTCCAGAACAGTTTAAATTGACCATAAAAGATCAGACCCCCTCGAAGGTGGTCATTTTGCTCACTTACTCTTATGAAGGGAGCAAAACTGGAGTTTTGACTTAACACTGTAAAAAATGGCTTAAACGAAGAAATTCAATGGCATGAGCTGGCCCTTATGAGATAATCACACCAAGTATGCAATCAGTTGAGTAACAACCAACTCATGGCTATACAACTGCATAAAGCCCTCCCAGCAGACTCTGGGGGCGTGACAGCAGTCAAACCAGCGACATGCTGTCCCAAAACGCGGATGTCATTCAATAATTATCAGAAGGGCATAATGAAGAGCGAGAGCGCAGAGGTAGATAATACAACGCTACCTCTGTGACAATACAACAAACATTGGTGAAACTTTAGTACTGTGGCGCAGTTGCTATATAATAATGATACACGAAAATACAGACCGAGATGGATAATTCAATGCCACCTGTGGCCACAACACAATAAATAACTGTGGATTAACCTAGTAAGATGGGTGATAATCGGATCACAAAGAGGAAGAACCAAAAATTGAGCACATCCTGCATAAAAGCACGATTTAGTAGTGCACTTGGTAGCTGCTTGTGGCGCACCACTGAGAGCGTCAGATCACTGACATAGGTGCCACCTTGGCATAGATTGCCCATGATACGCAACCACTGTGGACAAGCTATGCTATGATAAACTTATATTTTAGCACGCTGCATTTGTGACCAAGAAGATACGCAGTAAGTGTTGCCAATTTTGAGGAAATAATACTGCTGCATATGGGACATATCACCACTCCAAAATAGCCGTCCGAATGTGCGGGGACAGAGCACCGAAATAGAAGTCATAAATATGGCACTAAAAAGCGTGTCCCTTAGCAACCACTTGGTCATCCTGGAAGTGCGAGTCAGACCGCTGTAGCAGGACACGCTCGGAGGAACATCCCACACTCATGGTAAGTGAGATGCGTATTCGGTCACAATCATGACATCAAGACAGTACAGTAGTACTGCGTGCAGCACGGCCTCCGGAACAAAATACCGGGACCCGCTTGTGCAGACTAGTGAAATCTGATGTTTATATTATACTCTCAAGAAGCGCAGCTCCTCTGCCAATCATGTAATGGCGATGGCAAAGAATTTCAGAAATGTATGTGTATGCATAGAACACATTTAAATGTTATCTAGGGTGCAGAAGAGCACCACATGCAGCGCGGCTCCCTGAATAAAAACCGGGACCCGAACATGAACGTGGGCAGAATCTAACTGCAATACACCTTTGATGAACGCCGGCCCTGCCGACATTGCATCAGAGATAGTACAAGTGCAGGCAGTTCTGAATATGCATAGAATGGAGTTACATTGTGACTGGTGGAACGCAGAAGGGTACTGTCTGCAGCGCGGCTCACCGATAGATTATCAGGAACCGACCATGCGTGCAGGCAGTACTATTTGTCATACCACATACAACATTACTGCTCCACCAGCATTGGAGTGGTGGTAGCCTATTTGGAGAAAAGGATGATGTGCGATCTGATCTCAAAAGTGGGAAACAATATACACATAGAGACAGCAAATAACGAGCGAGGCGATTACTATATCGTCATGAATCATTAAAGGATACCAGCCTTTTCCTTTTTTTAGGGGATACAGTCGTAAACCATTGTATCCAGAAGTTTTTTCAACACAAATAGTGAACCGGGAACACAGAAGTAAAATAGAAAAAACTGCTCAGATGGATTCACATCATATTTATACTTAAGGTAAAAACCTTACTACAGAACACTATCCGTATCATTTGTAACTTTTACTGTGTGGAGACTACATAAGAAAACATAAAACATTACCAAACATGTGGGTGTATGGGCGCCCGTGGGGTAGTCGCAGAGCACCACCAGATCCATGTGGTCTTGTATAAGTGTTATTGAATCTGCATGTAAAAGAAATGGATGCTCATCATACCAAGGCCAAAATAGCTTTTTGAAATGTTTCCCCCTGGTTGGATGTGGAGACACCGCCACATCTGATGGATAAGGCGATCTGATAAGACGCACCCAAACGACAGGTCCTGAAGAAGATGTCCAGAACCAGTATGTCATCGAAACCAGTCGACCACCCTAATGCACGATATCCCTGAAGGAAACACGGGATATGGGATCCGATTGAAAATTCTGTATTGGGGAGCATATTTTCTCCTCCTCGTAATTGGTCTTTTCACCAATTTTATTGGGTGTCAAAAAAGAAAAAATATTTAGAAACAAGGGTACCTAACCTATATGAAACTTTAGGTCTCGTCGCACCTTTTTCTATCATCTAAATATTCTTCTTCTTATCTTGAATCAATTTAATTTATTTTTATGATGTTGTGTTGAACCATACATTACCATTTGTCCTGCACACCAAGCACACACTTTTCTTGGAAGGTGAATAAAGGTATAACATGGCTCCTGTGCCCTAAGGAAATACTTCCTCCATGAAATGTCCATGGAAGCAAGGCGGACTTGGTTCAATTCTGCAGGGACAGTACTTTTCTTTTCTTTCCTATTAGATAGGCAGCACACCACCTGCGACCCAGGGACAGGGGCACCCAACAGGGATAGGGTGTTCTTCCGCCTAGGGATATTGGTAGTATAAACATTAAATTAAAAGTAAATCAGTATTACTAGAAACTATTTCTTTCTTTTTTCAAGGAGCCACCATATTAGAACATAGGTGACCCTTTTGTGCACAACTGAGTCTGTGACTACAGTCTGCGGTAAAAGATAGCACAATAGTTGGTAGAACACGTCCACTGCCACCAGCCAAAACAATAGGGTTGTCTATGTGATTAAAATGTCACAGGAGCAGAGAGGTGTCCCCTTAGCACACCACATAAGGTGGTGTGTGCTAATCTCTTAGTATAAAGTTTTAGGAAGGATACATAGTATCACTCTACCTTTAAGAACTGTAGTTACTTAAGGATAGTGAAAGAACCTCAAAGGAGGTCCCAAGGCATCCCCAGCAACACTGCACATAGGGTGCTGTGTGCTGCAAAAGTTATGCACAGATGCTTTTAAAGAAATATGGAGGAAAGCAGACTTCATAAGAAAGCTGAAACACAGACAACAGAGTTCCAAAGGTCAGAGCAAATAAGAAAGAATGAGGGGGCCAAGAATAAGTGAAAAGACAAGATGGCCAAAGGACAAGCGAAAAACCATGTGGCGCGGCCATGTTTGGACACTAGGCACAGTTGGTAGCCAAACGCCGTAGGGCTAAAACGAAATACACCAGAAATTAGCAAAAAGTAACTGCTGCTACCAGCTTGTCCGTTTAGCACACCTAGAGTGACCAAAAATCCTCTTGGTGTTAGTGTAGGGCAAAACAAAAGTGTACCCCATTGTACTGCATTGTAAGATGCATTGTACATTTATAAAAAGTTACCAAAAGTAGTAACAAAGTAACAAGACTAAGGGAAACAATATTTCCCATTAAAGACAGCCTGAAGGACATGCCAGTTTTTTCATGACAAAATGAGCAAAAGCCATTGTAGTTGCACTGCAAAAAGAGTAGGTCCTAATCAAAAATAAAAACAAAGAGTTTCGGGGGCCCTAGAAATTGAAGGAACGGTGCTGTAAAGAGAAATCTTTCTTAACACTTTGTCACAAGTGGAAAGAGGAAAACTTTGTTGAACATTTTTGAACAGTTGGTTCAACTTAAATTGGAGCAAACCGAGCTGTATCAGAACTTTGGTAGTCAAGTTGGAATCAAAAGAACTGAGTTGGAACTTTATTGAAAGGCAGGATTTCCTTATCCTTTTGGAACTGTGGAACAGAATCCTGCTTGAATCTGCCCAAGGGTAATTCACCCAGATTATAAGAAGAGACAGTTATCAGGTTGTGAATCTGTTTTATTTGATGTATTTGAACTGCCATATATCACTCTGAGAAACCAAAGAGTGTCTTAGCTACTAGTCCCCAGGAATCTCTCTCTCTCTCTCAGGTTCCAGGCATGGCCATCGCCTTTGGATCCAGACCCTGGGGGTGGATCAATGCGGGCGGATCACCTGGGTGAGGGGTTTAAGAGGAGTGGGGGTCAGGCAGCCAGTTGCGAGACGTGGTATTCTTCCCTTTCCCGTACCTATGTTCCCTCCTATTTCATAGGATTCTCCAATGTCCCAACTGCGCCCCCCTTTCCCCACAAGCAATGGGCCGAGGAAGAGGGTGACTGGGAGTAATAATGCTAACTCTTGCACATCACATTGGACATGTCCCATTAATTAGAAGCCAGGTACTTAACCCAAAGTGCATACATCTGATACCAATTAGCTCCCTTCACACAGATAAAAGGCAGAATGGAGAAACATACTCTGAGCAAGGTGGAACACGAGCAAGAACAGAACTTCCGGGGCAAGGGGAACCTACTAGATTAGAGCAACAGACCGAGGAACTAGAGCACTGGTGGAGAATCCCAGGAGCTCCCTGCAGGAGGTTGATGCCTCCAAACAGCAGCGAAAGGCACGTGGAGATGGCAAAGTCCCAAACAAGATAGCTGCATTGTGTTTCAAGGACACCAGCGAACCTCGCGGGTGAACTGCAGAGTTGGGGAGGTGAGGTCAAACCTGTGGTATTAACCTTGACTCGAGAATCAAAGCAGCACAGAACAAAAATGAAACGCACACAGCCAGTGAGTTGGCAAGCAATGTGAGAGACCGGTGTGTGCTAAAGAAAGATTGAAGTAGCAAAATATTATTGTACAATTGAAGGCTGCATGCATGTGGATGAGACGCGAAGAAAGGCAGACCTCTGAGTGAACTTTGAAATAATGATTGTTGGAAAGTCCGTGATACTGAGTAACGGACTGGTCCGGTGAAAGCAAGTAGCCCATTCGAAAGTCTCTGTGAAAGGTGAAAAGTTTGTAGCGATAAAGTGAATGAACTGTAAAAGCAAAGTGATTGATATTGACCCCGAGAAAAGGGGAGACTAACAAGATGAACTTTGAACTTTGGTGCATGTAACAAGGAAATACCCAGACCAGGAAGCACTGGGGCAATTGATATAGAAGTGTGAGTTACAAGTCGGAAAGTCGAAGTGGTCCTGCGGAGGTCTGAAGAAAAGCCACACACATTCAAAAGTATTTGACATCAGGAAATGGCCATGGTCTGAGCCCGACAGAGGGACCGAAGGTGTAATAAGTTAGGGGAAGGGGTAACCTCTAAAGGAGGTGAATCAAGCCTGGGGAAGGGATCCCCAGCAAGTGTCTTGTTTTGCTGTGAAAGGTCTGAGCCCGACAGAGGGGTCCGATGTCAACGTTTTGGTGAACTGTGTTTGAAAATTGGAAAGAAAGACTTTAACCTGGAAGGCGAGGCGGGCTTCGATCCACATATTGAACTGCCTTTGTGTTAAGAGCCTGAGCCAGAGTGTGTCATCTTGCCTACAGGGACCACCTTACTCCGTGCTGTCCAACGTGGGGCGAAGAGCTGACTCAGCCACATTTATTCTTTATATTTCAACACTGACTTTCCTTTACATACATATTCTTCTTTTCACACTTTTTGTACAAGATATAGGGCAGGCATTAGGTTTCATTTGTATTGGACATTTTTATTTAATGGACTCAACTAGGACTGTTTTGTTTATTTTTCGATGGTTGAGACTACTCCCATCTTAGATATAGGGTAAAGTAGGAGTTTCTCCAACCCCATTGAAACTTCAATAAAGGTTTTACAAACTGTACCTTTTGTGTCAGTGTAATAATTGAATACCATGCCTCCTTTACATTACCCTATAGAGTTGTTGTATGTACATGTGTAAGGAACAGAAATCTTTTGTTAGAGTGTTTCATTTAGTTTATTTTAGGCAGAGAAATCCTTTTCAAGGTATGTATAGTGAAGCTTTTACCCAACATTTTGAGTTAATAAAATGGCATCTTTTCAAAACCCTTCACAAAGTTGCCCGCCTCACATTTCTGCCCCTCACAGCCTGCATGCTGTATTGCCATGGCACTGTGGAATGGGACACTCTTCTAAAATGATTGCCCAAAACTCATCTGTTAACTCCATTCCTAAATCCTCTGCTCACCTCTTCCTGGCTGATATCCTTCCTATCGGCGCCTCTAACAGCAGCTGCCCATACATCCTTGCTATCAAGCATTTAGTATTAACATTTAGGAGCAAAATGCGCTCAAAGGATGTTTTCTCTATGGAGATTGTTCCCCTTAACTCGTGTCCGAGAGTGCCCCCTTCTAACTGTATGAATCGTGTCACCGAAAAGTGGCCTATTTGTAGGAAGCCTCCCAACTGGTAAGGGGTTAAATACTTTCTGTCAAGCCGAAGTTGTTTCATTCTACTTGACTCGCCCCATACCATGACTGCAATTGAGCAATTCTACTATACAATTTCTCAGTGAGGGGCCCATATACAACTGAGGGGCGAGGGCCAAGTCGTCAACCACTTTGTGCTATTTCCTTCTTTCCATATGGACCAACATACCTTTAGGATTAGGTGTTCCGAAACACTCCTGGGAATCTATCGCTGGGGTTCCCACAACCATTCTGACATTGTAACTGGGTCCAGGACTATATTTGCCATAGCCACCTACTGCTTCCTAGGGTTAAGGTGATCTACCATTATCCTCTGCTACGCAGCCTGGTAATACAACGTAAGATCTGGGAAGCCAGCGCCTCCAGGTGAGAATCCTGTAGGCTACCCTGGGTTTAGTCTCTGCTGCAAAAACTTCAGTAAGGCACTTTTGACTGTGGCTGGGAATGAGGGTGATCTCATCACTGACAGCATTTGAAACAGAGGAATTTGGGGAGTACCATCATTTATATACAATTCAGCCTCACCATTGAGGAAAGATTCAGACTCTCAAACCTGTGAAGATCTAGTTCTATCCTGTCCCATAAAGGGGGGAAATTTCCTAGAACAGAGTACTCAAATCATGCAGTATTTAAATCCCTCTGGCTGAAGCTGGAATGTGGGTTTTTGAACATATTCCCTATCCTCCTGTCCCTGATTCTCCACCGGGAAAGCCACTGACTTTTTCAGGTTTATTTTGAAACCTGACATAATTCCATACTCTTTGAGACCCTGGAGTAGGTGAAGGATGGTGTAGAGGAGCAGGTGGATATGTTATCCCTTGCTCACGCCCCCTCAACTCCATCATACTGAAAGAGTAGAAGAGCCCTATGTGAGACACCCAGTATCATCCCAATACTGCATCAAGTGCATGAGAGACGATGTGCACTCAGACAACCGTATCAAATGTACCCTCGCATTGAGAGGGTGGAAGGAAGTCTGCACACACCATTGGACATCATAGAGCTATAAATGAAGTCTGGTAAGAGTAGAGTGACGTCCTAGAGGAAAGATACTGAGACTCACTGAAACAATATGCAAATACTCAAAGGATAAAGACGTAACTGAAGTAACAAGAGAAACATGCAATCAAATATGAATAAATTGCAAATGCAAAGAAGATAAAGTAAATTGTTGATTAATAAATGTATATACGCAGAACTGCAAGGTTGATGAGACATATATAAGCTTGCTGCAGAGGAAAATATAACCTGGCTAGAGCGGCCATGATGGAAAGATGGATGTCGGACTCGTATTAAAACCAATCAAGCTACCTCAGAGACAGACCAGGGTTGCGGAGTCTGGAGACACTGGAAAAAAAGCTTAGTGGGAGGAATAAAGATGAATCTGTTGACCTGGGATCAAGGATGCTACTTCAAGGAATAATTGCAAGGCACAATGGGAGTGAAAAGGATGAGCCATGTACGCAAGACCTATTTCTCTTAGAATAATCGAAGAAGAAAACATCTGCAACAGCCAAGTATTAGACAATTAAAGATGCAGAAAACCGATGGAGTGAGCAAGTCTCCAGAGGCCAAGAAGGGCATTGACACCCAACTCAGTTGAATCAAATTGCAGTAAATAGAAGGTCTGATGGATACATTTGTGGTCTCCGCACATGTGATTCAGAAGTTGAAAACAAGGGCTATTCATTAAACTCAAACGAATATAATGGTGTGCCTATACTCCTTTGAATGTCCCAGAACAGTGAAAAGGCATCAAGGTCAACTACAAAAGAGAAGCTTTGGCTGAGGGCCTGACTGATTGGGAAAGTGGGGAGTAGTCTGACATTGCTCTTGGAACCTGAGTTTAGTTTTGCTTACATGCTGCTAATGAGCCGATAGTTCAAGGTTGGGAAATCATGCCGACCAATCGGAGGGTATATGTAGCAACATGCTATACAAAGTTGCAAAGACCAGTTTGCTGTCATTTTTCCCCTATAATCAGTATTATACGTATTAGGAGGTGGTTCAAGGCGTGCTCATCTGATAAGGGGCATCCAATGACGTTATTAACACTTATACGTACCATAGGTACATATGTTCCCATAACCAATCCCTCCCTTCAAAAGGTTTTACAGTTTGCCACGTAGGATGAACTCATAGATGGCTCATATTGAGTTATGAAACCTTTGTATAATCACACTTGGGTGTCAGTGTGTGAATTACTGCCCGTTATTCGCCAGATTGCCCTACTTTATTTTTATGCTAATAATAAAGTAGTACTTTGCCATATTCGTTGAGTCTGTCCGGTTATTTGGGTCCGAGATCATTATTGGTAATTACATCTAGCACATGAGATGCTTCAAGGTGCTAGAGCACAATGGTCTCCCTCAGTGCCGACACATATAGCGGTGCATCGTCCGCAACGAGGCTTCATTTATATTCCAGCATTTTGACCTTCATTCCCTGTATTCTTGGGTCTCCTCTCACATCCATCTCCCACGGTTCCATGACTAGCGGCTACCCCTGCCTGGTGCCTATGCCCAGTGGAAACATACCCACCACCTTGTCCATGGGCACCGAGTACAAGGCCTCAATCCACCCCTTCCATCTGTCTACCATACCCATAGCTGAAAGGACTCCCCTCAAAAAGGTCCAATTAACACAATCAGGTGCCTTGTTGATGTCCAAAGATATCACAAGTTCCCCTTCCTTCTATCCCGTGGCGATGTGAGTATATGAAGTCTCTCTGAGGTTATCAGAACCCAGCCTATTGAGGATAAAGCGAGTCTGGGCCGGGTTTACTAATCTCGGGGTGGGGTGCCATATGTTCAGTCTCCAATCTGGATGTCAAGAGCCTTGCAAACAGCTTGGCGTCCACATTGAGTAGCGAGATCGGTCAGTAGGCCCCACACTATACGTGGTCCATTCCAGGTTTCGGTATGACCGCAATCAACGCCTCTAGGAATGTGGGAGGTATATTCCCAGAAACCCCCAATCGGATTGAATACTTTAACCAGTGGTCGGACCAGGATATCTTGAAACTGCTTGCAAAAGCCGGATGTAAACCCATCCTCTCCCAGTGCTTTGCCAGTTTTTAACTGTCCTATGGCCTGGGCCACATCCTCGTGACTGATTTCCGCCTGCAACATATGTCTCTCCTGAGCAGTCAACCTTTGAAGCCATAATCTATTCAGATATTACCTAATTTCAAACACTGTTGCATCACTCACGTCCTTATACACTTTGTCAGAATACTCTGCCAAACAGCCCAGAATCCCCACCTGAGAGGAGCAATAGTCCAATTACCATCCCTTATGTGGACTACTCTCCTTTCCAGCCTGCTCTCATGCACTCTGTTAGCCAGAAGTGTATCCACTCAATCCCGTTTTTCTTAGTACTCCTGTTTCATGAACCTCATCTTCTTTGACATCTCTCTCATGAGAAGAAAGTTCAACTCTTGCCTTTTATCCTTGATATCATTCATTATGCTTTCTGTATTTCCCACATTTTCAGCAGTGGTTGAAGTGGGCGGGAGCGGTCGGGAGCAGTGCTCCTCTACTACTTTTAATTCAATTTTACTGTTCCTATGCTTTTATTTTAAAAATAAACCGTTCTGGAATGGTTTCAGTTGAAAAGAAAAGTGTAGGTAGAAGTTGAAGTTTGCACTTTCAGTGCAGTGCACTGAACGTTCCCCTAAACAGCAGGTGCATGTGTTTAGGAGTTTGTATTGTGCCTGGGAAAGAGGGGTGGCGATGGGGTTTGTGGGGAGCGGTGCAGTCCAGAAGGGAACATTAGTTCCACCACTTCTTTTCGTACACGCCGACCACTGATTTTCAGTGATTTTAGACCTTAGCACCCTAGTCTTGTCACTCAGCTTACCCTCCACTAGGCCCCTCTCCTGCTTCTTCCTCGCCCTCTCAGCGATGAGTCCGCTCATTGTTGCTTTGGCAGCTTCCCATGCGTATTTCGGGGAGAGCACTCCTGTGTCGTTAGACTCAAAGTAGCTCCGGAAGTCCCCACTCAGAAATTCCTTATAAACTGGGTCCCTGGGGAGAACGTCATTACAGCGCCATCGCGGGTGCCCCTTCTGACACAATTCCTATTTCCACACTGTAGTGACCATGTCATAGTCCGACCACGCTCCCGTTTTCACCACCAGTGACCTAATATTATGATGTTACTCTCTTGGGACCAACAGGAGATCTATCCTGGTGTATGTAAAGTGTACTGGGGAGAAGAACGTACAACCCCTGCTTGACTATATTTAGTCCTCCACACATCTACCCAGAAGTGCTCCTTAAGGAGATCAGCAAATTCCACATTCTCCTTAGTACACATCTTCTGTGAATCGCCCCTTACCCAACCACCATTCCGTTCTGGGGTCTGCGATCATATTGAAATCACCTCGTAGCAGCAATGCCCCCTCCTCGCACTGATCCAGTATGCTAAGAGCCGAAGTCATTCTGTCCAGTGTTCAGGGCATATAGTGTAGCCAACGTGATCCTTACCTCCTGGATGTATCCCTTAAATCTGAGAAGCCATCCCTCTAGCCCTCTCCAGACCTGCACCTCCTTCATTTGGAGTGACTTCGCCAGGACTATTCCAACTCCCCCTTCTCCTTTTCTTTGTGTGAGGCCCAAAGCAATTGCCCTATATCCTTACACTTAATCCTTAATTCCTCGCCTCTTCTGGTGTGGGTCTACTGCAAAAAAGTACAGAATGACGGGACTTGCAGAACATGTCATACATCAAAGAACTCTTATGCAGGGAATTAAGCCCCTTGATATTAAGAGCAGCAACCTTGACCTTATCCATCCCCTTCTTACTCAATATCATATTTATTTATTTATTGCATTTGTATAGCACGCACAAACCCTCAGGCATCAGGGCGCTAGAAATTAGGACAGTTACATGTAGCCCGGAGACGAGGAGAACAGTTGGTCATAAGAAAAAAGCGTGGTTACAACATCATGGTAACATTACATGGGAGCATCACAACAGGTCATTGTTAGGGGCGTTTTCCTAAAGTCCTACTGGCAGTAAGACTTTAGTAAGCTATCCCAGAGGTTTGTAGATCCCCCAACTCTTATTATCAGTCTGTACTAGCTCAGGACCTTGGTAGTGTGGCATAGCACTCAAGGTTATCTTAAGAGGAAGCTGTGAGCAGTAGATAAGTACACTGAATCTTAGACAGGCATAGCAAAGAAGCACTTGCACTTAAAAATATACTTTTTATATAATTATATTATATTTACACCAGAATAAGTTTGAATACTTCAGATGTTTATACGAGAACACTTAAGATTACTTGATAATACACTTCAAAGGGCACTTTCGCTTTTGTGTTTGTTCGCAGTTAATTTTGTAGCAACGTTAGAAAGGTAAAAAACAATATTATTGTATTATCGGTTATTGAGCACTCATGCAGTTTTCAATGGTTTATACGGTGATACATTTACTCTGCAAACACTTACAGTAAAGTCACTTAAAGGGAGGAAAACGGTTAGTTAGTGTAACATAAGCTTAGTTCAAAGTTCAACGGATGGCTTCTTAGCCTAGTAAGTCCTTCAAGGCCAAAAACACAAACTTGGCTAAAGGCAGTTCGGAGAGGGCTTGAAGTCTTGACAAGCAGCAAATTACGAAGAGTTCCTGTGGATATCTGCCAGTTTCTAGTGTTAATGAAGCAGCAAGTTAACAACTAACAAGAGAGACCTTAAAAGGGACTCGAGAAGGGGACACAAGCAGCGGCTTGGGTCTGAGGTAAGAGAGGGTTGCCCTGGACACCTCTACTTGCACTCCAAAGCTCTGGAGCGACTTCTTGGAATCGTGTAAGCAATACATTTTTCCCCACAGTATCTTAGGTTAGAAGAAAATGTTTGTGCTGGATGCTCTGCAGTGTTGCAGCTCTGGATCCGACCTCCGGATTCCTTGGTCTGGTGACTGAAGGCAGGACAATGGATGGGATCTCTCAGCAGCAGTCCTGAGGGAGGGCCTGTAGCACGACGTGCAGCAATTTTTTGGTTTGGTTCACTCTGTGGTTTTGGTGCCTTTTCTGCAGCACCAACAAAGGACACAGATCTCCCAGTCAATCTTCTTCGCTTCCTTCAGTCCCACACTCTGGTGAGGGTGACTGGGCGAGTTGGATCCAATCTCTGGTGTGTCCTTATGGGCTCATCAAAGATTTTGACGGATTCTTCCTTTCCATGATGATGCACTCGAAATGGGCAGCAGGTCACCTGGTATTGGGGTTCTGCAGCTCTGGAAACTCCTAGGCGCTCATTTCAAAGTTCGGCTTGGGACAGATTGTTCCCACCAGCCAAAGGGAAGGAGTCGTTCTTGTTGGAGCTCTTCTGTCGCACAGAAAAAGGGTCAGGACAGCAGAGGTCGCTTCAGTGTTTTAAAGTGTATGCATGCATCTCTGGTCATCTTCTTTTTCAATTACTTCAGCTTCCAGTGGTCGACTTGCTTTTCACTGCAGAAGCCTTATCTTTTATACAGTTACAACACACACTCCTCTGCAATATCTCTCAGCATTTTATAGAAAGGGGCGTTTGGCTGTCCAATCAGGACAGCCAGACCCCCTGTGGGAGCTGGACCTATTCAGGCACTCTGGCAGACAAAGGACAGGGGGGTGGAAAACTCCTCCCCCACTTCCTGCTTACACAGACACCCTGGAGCCTAGGCAGGGATACCCAAGGGTTCCCTCCAAAGGCAAAACATACACACTCACCTCCCCCTCCCAGAACGGTAGAAGAAGGGCTAACAAAGAACAACCACAATAATAATGGCGAAAAAAGAAGGGAGGCCGCAAGTTGGTACTTGGGTGCCCCTATTGTGCACTACCGAGGCTATGGACATAGCCTGTGGTATAGAAAATACAAAACAGTTGGTAGAACATGTCCAATGCCACCAGCCATAACTAGGTAATTGTCTACGTGACTTAAAATTCACAGGAGCAGAGAGAAGGGGTATACTAGGTATCTCTTTGGCACTCCACTGAAGGTGGTGTGTGCCAGTCTCTCAGACTGTAGTGTTTTGGGAGAGATACTAAGTATCTCTCTATCCTTAAGAACTGTAGTTACTTGAGGATCTAGAAAAGAATCTCAAAGGGGGACCCTAAGGGTCTCCAGCAACACTGCCCATAAGGAGCTGTGTGCCGCAGTAGTGAAAACACAGATGACTTTAAGGACTATAAAGCAGACAGACTCCATAGTACAGGTAAATTACAAAGAATAGTGATCCAAAAGACAGAGCCCACAAGAATGAATGAGTGTAAAAAGGCTCCACTCATTCAGGATTGAAAGAAAAAGGTCCAGAAGTCCAACAAAAAGTGCTGGGGGTCTCAGTAGGAGAGGGGATGAAGCATACAAATGATAAATCTCCCTAACACTCGTGCCTTCCCACCCCCAGACTAGGGACAGGAGGATCTCATCCACTCTCTTGATTCAGTCGCTCATACTTTCTGAAGAGACCATCAGCATTCTTATGTTGGGTACGTGACCTGTGCTCAATAATGAGGTCAATGTTCGTAGGCTTCTGGACCACCTGAGCAATTTGCGGTGTTCTCGTTTCATCTGCATCATCCACCTTAAGGGTTGGTGGTCAGTTTGAATCTCGAAAGTAGTTCCATAGAGGTAAGGTCTGAATTTCAGGTCCACACAATAGAAAAACATTCACGTTCAATGGTTTCCCATGTTGTTTCCCTATCTTTAAATGTTCTACTAATGAGCAGATGGGGTGCTCCCTGCCTATGCTATCAAATTGGCTCAGGACTGCTCGTATCTCTGTGTTGGAACCATCCGTTTGTATTAGGAAGGCCAGAGTGTAATCTGGAGCTCCCAGCACTGGAGCTTTACAAAGGGCATCTTTCAGCCTTTGGAATTCTTTTTAACAGTCCTCATTCCACTTGACCTTTTTGGGGTACTTGGGAGAGAATATGGTATTCGGAGGAGAAGCTATGGCCCTATAGTTCTCAATGAAGTTCCTGTAATAACCAGTAAGTCCTAGGAAGGCTCTTGAGTTTGAGTAGTTGGAGTGGCCCAGTCTTGTACATCCTGTACTTTGCTGGGTAAGGGCTTGATCTCCTCACATCCTACCTCATGACCAAGGTAGACCACTTTACTCTGACCACTGTGGCATTTACTTGCTTCGATGGTCAGATTGGCCTGTTGAAGGGCCTGCAACACATGTCCCAGGTGTTCAAGATGTTCTTCCCAGATAGGGCTGAACACTGCTATGTCATCCAAGTATGCCATGCAGACGTTCTCTAACACATTCAGAACATGGGTAACCATTCTCTGGAATGTGGGAGATGCATTCTTTAAGCCAAAGGGCATGACCTTAAACTGGGTCAAGCCTTCTAGAGTTGAGAATGCTGTCTTCTCCTTGGACTGGTCAGTCACGGCAATCTGCCAATAACCACTTGTCAGGTCAAAAGTACCGAGGAATTTGGCTGAGCCCAGCTTATCTACCAGTTCATCTGTCCTTGGCAAGGAATGGGCATACGTCTTAGTAACTGCATGTAATGCCCTATAGTCCACACATAATCCTTAGTTCCTGCTTTTGGCACTAACACAACTGGGCTAGCCCAGGGACTTGTGGAATGTTCAATCACTCCAAGCTCAAGCATTTTGTTGACCTCATCTTTTATGTGATTCCTCACATTATTCATGTAACCCCCTGATTTTAACAGGTACACTATCACCAGAAGCTTACTGTCTCCAGAGCTCTGGTTCTCTCTAGGCTGGTCTACTGCAACAGCCTCTTTCTAAATCTGCCTGCTTCTACTCTCTGCCCTCTGCAACTCATCCAAAACAGGACTGCAAGACTTGTCCTTGGCCTCAGGACCAGGGATTGTATCTCTCCAGGACTGAAATCTCTGTACTGGCTCCCAGCGGTGGCGAGGATTAAGTTCAAAACCCTCTGCATTGTCCACAAGGCCTTCTGGGACCTGGGACCTCAATACCTTCAACTCTCTCTTCCTAAATATACCCTCGAGCTCTTCGCTCATCCGCCTCCAACTCCCTCAGAGTCAGTCGCTTCTCCAAGCAGCGAGTAGGTGGTAGATCTTTCTTCTGTTGGGGCCTCCCTCTGGAACAGCCTCCCTGCATCTCTGGTTCCCGAAGCACCTCAAGACCTTCCTCTTTGCTTCTGTTTTTTCTCCTCCTCTCCCCTGCTAAGCCCCTGGCTGAATCTGTAACTGCACTGGTTACCTGGCTACCCTCTGATCTCGGGCCCAGGTCCCCTCCCCACCAATTGCACACCTGCACTGCCCCCTGGCAACCCTTGCACTCCGGGACTGTTTCTGTATCCTTACAGCCCCTACTAGTACTTGACCCCTGATGTCTGCACTTACCCTTGCACTCGCCACCAGCTGGCCGCACGTTTGTTTATGGTCTTTATTTATTTCACTGTTATCTTATGTTCTGCACTACCACCTCCCCTTTCCCCTTGCACGTTTCCCTTTCCTCCCTCACCTGCACTTGCGCGCTCTCAATGTCACTTGGCCTAGTAGGATCGTTGTCTGTCCTCCCTCTGTTTCCCCTCCCCTCCCTTGCCTTGTCGCACCTTGAAACACTTGCGTATAGGCACGCTATTAATGCCATATCATATCAGTGTCAATATCATGTTGGCCCGAAGGGGTCAAGCCTGGTGTAAGTGAAAACAGAGGGACAAAGTGGGTTAGCAAAGCTTTGCACTCCTTCTGTTGCTGCATTGTCAGATTAGTAGAGTGTTTCACCCCTTATACTGATCCATCTGAAGGTGTCCCCTTAGAAGTTCTGGGAGAGGCTCACTCCCCTCTTCTTCTTGATCAGAAACTAAGAGTAATAGTCCTATCTCTGGTCTGGAAACATTAGCTGTCAGACGGTTGGCATGAAAGACACCGGGGGCCTTCTTGTGGTTGCCCAAGTCTACGAAATAATTAACCTCTCCAGGTTTTCCTACAACTTTGAAGGGTCCAGTCCATTTGTCCTTGAAGACCCTCTGTCTTACTGGCACTATGATGAGAACGTGTTGGTCTGGAGTAAACTCCACCATGTTTGCCTTCTGGTCGTGCCATTGCTTAACCAGAGCTTGACCAGCTTTCACATTCTCACTAGCCTCTTGTCTTCTTGAGTGCCATCCTCTGTCTGAGGCCTAGCACATAGTCCGTAATTCTTACTGGCTTGAGGGAAGGAGCACTCTCCAGACCCTCCTTGATCAGGGCCAAAGGGCCTCTGACTGGATGACCATAAAGTAACTCAAAGGGGCTAAAGCCCACTCCAGCTTGAGGAATTTATCTGTAGGCAAAGAGAAGGCATGGCAGAAGGTCGTCACACTTTCTCCTAAGTGGTTCTTCCAAATCATGCTCTTCATTGTCCTATTAAACCTCTCTACCAAACCCATTTGTCTGAGGCTGGTAGGCAGTTGAGAACTTGTGGGTGACCTCACAGGTTTTCCACATGGCCTACATGTAGTGGGACATAAAACTTGACCCCTGTCCGATACAACCTCCTTAGGAAATCCTACTTTGGTAAAGATATCAAGTAAGGCCTTAGCTACTGCCTGAGCAGGAACAGTTCTTATTGTATTAGCTTCAGGGTACCCGGTGGCATGGTCCACCACAACCAATATAAATAGGTTGCCTGATGATGTTGGAGGTTCTAGGGGACCAACAATGTCAAACCCCACCATCTCAAAAGGGACTCCCACAACTGTGAGAGGCACCAAGAGTGCCACATTCTTGGCTCCACTCTTACCAGATAAATGGCACATGTGACAACTCCTACAGTGTTGTTCAATCTATGCACCCATCTTGGGCCAGTAAAAGTGCAATGTGATCCTCACCTTGGTCCTTTTAGAGCTTAAGTGACCAGCCACGGGAACTTCATGTACCAACTGTAAGAATTTGGGTCTCAATTCCTGGGGTACCACCAGTCTCCTGAGGTCTCCTGTAATAGACTCCATAGGCTCACTGTAGAGGGGTTCATCCTCCCAGTATAGCCTATGCTTCCCAGGGTCTTGCCCTTAACCCTGGGAAGCTGCCTGCTGACTCAGACCTTCTAGAGAGGGATGCTCCCTTTGTCCTCGAAAGAAGTCTGTCCTTGAGGGTCCACCTTCTGCAAGCAAAGTCTGCAGCTCAGAATGGTCTTTTAGGATCCTTCTAGACCGGGTTGAATCGCCTCCTCCAACTCATCTGAGGAGGGTTCTTCAGAGGATTCCTTTGACACCAACTTGGCCTCAGCTGGTGGTGGGGGTCACAGGTGTGACCTCTAGGTTTTCAACAGGAACCTTTTTCCTTGTGGAACTTTTGGTCTTGGGACACATCTTTCCTTTAGAGACTCTAGGTTTCCCCTTGATCTCTGTTGGGAGATCCCTTTAGGTTGCTTCTATGGCTTTCCTTGTCAACTCCCTTCTTTTCTTAGAGGGCGGTTTGGGTGTGCTGGAGACTATACCTAAGGCCTTCAAATCATTGCCCAACAGTACTCTTCCTGGCACTTCGGATTGAACACTTACAGGAATGTTTACAGTCATCTCATTACACGTCATGATAGCTGGCAATACTGGGCACATTTGGACTGGGCCTCCTACTAACTTGGTAAGTCTTTTGGGAGCCTTAGCAACTTCCTCAGGTTGAAAGAAGCTTTCATCTACCACAGTTATACTAGACCCAGTTCCTCTAATGGCAGTGGTGTCCTAACCATTCACAAGTACATTGTCTTTATAATACTCTATTATTATCAGGAATGGAATTAAAGACATCAAATGTTCTGTTGTTCCCACAATCGTCCCAGAGATAATAAAGAAACTCTAACCTGAACACCATCATCAGCTTGAGGGTGAAAGCTAGTCCCTGTCATTGGAATATCCACATCATGTGTGAAAGCTAAGCTGACAGAGGGGACCCCTCAAGGTTTACCCTTACACCTGGGTTCTCTTTACACATGATCGCCAGACCATGTGAAAGACACCAGACCCACAAACCACACCTTTCCCAAATGTCTTTTGGAATGGGGGTTTCTGAAAATCTCCCTCTGACCAAAAGACAGAGCCCACAAGAATATATGAGTGGAAAAAGGCTCCACTCATTCAGGATTGAAAGGAAAAAGTTCCAGAAGTCAATCAAAAAGTGCTGAGGGTCTCACTAGGAAAGGTGATGAAGCATAAAAATGATAAATCTCCCTAACCGTCATATGAAGCCCAATCATGATTACCCACCTCTGACAGCTTAAAAACCGAGTCAATGTGTGTGAAGAGCAACCCCCCTTCCCTGAGTACCCCACCCCTCCCATTTGCCCCGTTCCCACACCTTAAACCACTTACCCTTTGCCCAACAGGGGCAGAACACCAAACATTACTGATGAGCCCAGGAACCGCCAGGCCACTAGGCTATCAGACACTCCTTTACCAGCAAGAAAATGCATACTTTTAAGTACCACTATCTGCACTGCTAGCACCCGCTCAGTAAATCCAGCCCATCGTACACCACTCCGGAGAATTTGGTGGTGCAGGCGGCTACGGCCCCAGCAAAGCAGGCGTTGTATCCTACCATCCCTCCTGATAGGGACGACAAGCGTTTTGATGGCTGGGCGAAGAAAGTGTTTTCTTCAGGGGGTATGGCGCTTCAGGCGGCCAACTCTGTATGTGCCTTGTCACGTTTCACGCACACTCTGTGGAACTGTATTTCATTAGCGGCTGAACATATTCCCGAAGGGGACGAACAGGATGGTTTTTTGCTATTACTCAGGATGGCAAGGATGCCATGTGTGAGTCCATTCTGTCGGCTTTGGACATGGCAGACTGTGTCAGCCGGTCCATGGCGGCGAGCACCGTGATACGCAGGTTTGCGTGGTTGAGGAAGTCGGGGTTTGCTCCTGATGTGCAAGCCAGGCTCCTCAACATGCCCTTTGATTTGAACATCTTTTTGGCAGCAAGGCTGACGAGAGCCTTGAGAGGTTGCACACCTCCAAAGCTGCAGCGAAGTCATTGGGCGCTGCAGTCCGCTAACCTCTGCCTTTTCATCCTAGGGGACAGCAGTGGAGGGGAGGTTCCTTTTGTTATTACTCATCCTTTAGTAAAGCGAGAGGAGCTGCGAGTCAAAGGGGCAACCGTAGGAGTGCCAGAGGTGGAAAACAAGGTACTCGAGGTGCCAAGGCCGCGTGGGCAGTTGCCTCTTTGCCCTCCGGCAACGCCGCAGCCGCTTCTGCTCAGTCATGAGGCCCATGCTTCGCCGGTTGGGGGAAGGCTGGCGCAGCATCTTGTGGAATTACTTCAGATGTGTGGGTTCTGGAGATCATAGCCCACGGCTACTGTCTTCCTTTCCGGCAGAGGCCTCACGAAAATCCACCAGGGAATCTCTCTTTGAAGAGTCCGGATCCACTCCTTGCGCAGGAAATTCAATCCCTGCTGGAGAAAGGCGCCATAGAATTGGTGCCTGTAGCGGAGAGGAACAAGGGATGGTATTCCCCTTATTTTTTGATTTCGAAGATAGACGGGGGATTGAGACCCATCATGGACTTGCACGGTTTGAACAAACTCCTCAGGAAGGACAAGTTCAAGATGGTTACTCTCTCTCAAGTCCTCCAGGCCCTTTAACTTCAGGACTGGTTGGTGTCTCTCGACCTCAAGGACGCTTATTTTCATGTGCCGATCCATCCCAAGCACAAGAAGTACCTGAGGTTCGCGGTTGGTGATACGCACTTTGTTTCGGGTCCTGCCGTTCGGATTGACCTCCGCCCGAGGGTTTTCACCAAGCTCATGGTGGTGGTGGCAGCGTATCTCAGAAAGGGGGGATTCACGTCTACCCCTACCTGGACGATTAGTTGATCAGGGCGCGCTCTCTCGAGCAAGTCCTGGATCATCAGTCCGTCACCTGCCACTCCCTTCACAGGCTGGGCTTCGCCCTCACCTTAAAGAAATCCCACTTGACGGCAACTCAGCGGCTCCAGTACATCGGAGCAGTGCTCGACACGTCCCGGGGGCAGTGTTTTCCTCCCTCAGCTGAGGGCTCATCACATTCAGCAGATGGTGCACAAGTTCCAACATGCCCAGAGTCTCCCTGCGTTCGAGTTCTTGAGATTGCTCAGCCTCATGGCATCCTGCATTCTTCTGGTGCCAGAGGCCAGTTTGCGGATGAGATCTTTGCAATGGGCACTCAAGCTCCAGTGGTCTCAGTCCTGCGGCAGGATGTCGGACCCTGTTCAGGTGCCATCCTTGGTTGCCTAGGACCTTCTGTGGTGGGCCATCGAAGGCAATCCGATGAAGGGGGCTCCTTTTTGGCTACCCTGGCCGGAGGTGATGATCGTGACGGACGCATCCCTCACAGGATGGGGAGCTCATGCCAACGAGTCCAGACTCCATATCAATCTGTTGGAGCTGAGGGCCGTCAGGCTTGCCCTGAAGGCGTTTCTGCCGACTGCGCGAAGGAAAGAATGTCCTGATTCTGACGGACAACACAGTGGCCATGCACTACCTCAACAAAAAGGGGGGGGCAGGGTCACTTCCTCTGTGCAGGGCGGCGATGCAGTTCTGGTTCTGGGCCATCCAGCAGGAAATTTCGACCTCGGCAGTTCATCTGGCCGGAGACGAAAACGAGACGGCGGACGCTCTGAGCAGGCAGAGCACGATCTCTCACGAGTGGGAGCTGGCTCAGGAGATTCTCCTGGAGAGCTTCGCCCTTTGGGGGACCCCTCAAGTGGATCTCTTCGACTCCAGTGTCAACCGGAAGTGCGAAAGGTTCTGCTCGTGGGAATTTCCTCCAAACAGAGCCTTAGGGGACGCGTTCGTGGTGGAGTGGTCCTTCCCGCTGCTGTACGCATTTCCTCCAGTCCCTGTCATTCCACAAGTGCTGCAGAGGTTCAGTTCCCGGATGATCCTCATTGTTCCGGCATGGGCCCGGAGGACGTGGTACCCGGACCTTCTGGACTTGTCCATCTGCCCTCCATGTCGTCTTCCCTACCAAGACGATCTGCTCTCACGTGAGGAGGGTCAGGTTCTCCATCCAGAGGTCAGATCCCTCAACCTTCACGCTTGGCTTCTGAAAGGTTGAGTTATAAGGATTGGGACCTCCCTGAAGACGTGATGGAGGTGTTGCTTTCAGCCAGATGGCCGGCAACAAAGTCCTTGTACCGTTGCCGTTGGAGGAAGTTCTTCGACTGGTGCAGGGTTCAGAACGTGGATCCTTTTTCATGTGACATTCCTGTCGTTCTGTCTTTTTTGCTTTCTTTGGCCCACAAGGGCCTGCAAGTGGGTACCATTAAAGGTTACCTGGCAGCGCTGTCTATATTTAAGCGCTCGTCTGAGGAGTGTTCTTATTTTAAAATCCCTTTGATTTCTCAGTTTCTGAAAGGGCTCACTAATGTGTTCCCTCCGTTCGCTTTCCAGGTGCCCGGTTGGGATCTGAACCTTGTTCTCAAGTTTCTAATGGGTGCTCCCTTTGAGCCTTTGCATTCTCATCCTTTGAGACTGTTAACCCTTAAAACTGTGTTTTTAGTTGCGGCCACTTCCGCTCGCAGAGTTACAGGCACTTTCAGTTAAGCCACCCTTCACTGTGTTTCATAAGGACGGGGTTGTCCTTAGAGTTCGCCCTTCCTTTCTTCCAAAGGTGGTGTCGGAATTTCATTTAAGCCAGAAGGTTATTCTTCCGGCATTTTATCCTCCTCCACATCCTGGTAAGGAAGAGGAGAGGCTCCATAGGCTGGATCCTAAGAAAGCTTTAAGCTTCTACATTTCACACATGTCCCGGGTCAGAGTGGACGATCAACTCTTTATTGGTTACGCTGGAAGGCTTTTGGGACAAGCTGCTACTAAGCAGACTTTGTCTCGATGGATCATCTTGGCAATTTCCGAATGTTACCGCTTGGCGGGTAAGGACCCTCCGGTAGGCTTACGGGCCCATTCTAGCAGGGGTATGGCTGCCTCTACTGCCCTGCAGAGTGGTGTTCCTATTCGTAACGTCTGTGATGCAGTCACCTGGGCTTCGGTCCATACTTTTGTACGTCACTACTCCCTCGATTCTATCTGGGGGCAGGATCTGGCCTTTGGCAAGGCGGTCCTTTACTCTGCAATTTGATTGGACATTCTAAATTTGTATATTCTAAATTCTTTTTCCCACCTCCTTATGTTGGTATTGCTTTGGGAGTCTGTCATAGATATGGAATACGTCGGAGGACCCAATCCCCTCGAAGAACAAGTTACTCTCTTACCTGGTAACGTTCTTTCGATGGGATGGTCCGACGACGTATTCCATATCGCTCCCTCCCTGTCTACCCCGCTACAGAATTTCTTATGCGATTGCAGTTTCCGTTTCCGCAAGGCTTTCTGTGGTCATACTGGCAGAAGATTGGTGCCACACGTTCTGGGAAAAAACTACAACTGAGGCTACGGGCGTCGTGCGTCCTACTTATAACATCTGGTGACGTCAGCCGTCGGAGGAGGTCCTCGAGGACGGCGTATCGACGTCATCGACGCAGGACCCAGACGCCGAAAGATTTTCCGAAGCAGCCCAGCTGTGGTGATTACTGTCATAGATTTGTCATAGATATGGAATACGTCGTCGGACCATCCCATTGAAAGAACGTTACCTGCACATGACCAGAATGAACTTGTATTTTTCATATGAACTGTACCAAGAAAGTATGAGTTTCATAGTTCATACATTATGCCATTGCACCATCAGGGCTTACTTTCATGGCAATTTGTATATGTAATTGCATAATATATGAATTGCATAATATACATCCTTAGCCCGTACGTGCCGAGCTGGTTTATCTGTCAATTTTTGTTGGAAATGGTGCCAGTGCACACCATATTTCCTAACCACTTTGAACGTGCTGGGAAGATGCGGCATCTTATGCCCACTAATTTGCATTCTCATTTGAATCTGCTCCTCCTTAATAATTGTTCTCTGACGACTCATGCAGCCTCCATACACAAGTTGCAATCTGATCGAGCAACTGATATACTGTGCTCAGCAGAAAAATGGCTCTCGGATGCCTCGGCCTACACACTTAATGCTGCCCTTCCAGTGGATTACAGCGTTTTTCACCTAGACAGGATAGCACCCCATCCCGGAGGAGGTGTTGCCATTATTGTGAAAGCACCTCTGACTCTCACCCAAATTCCCACACCGCACCATATTAAGATAGAAGCATTTCTGGCATGTTTAAAAGGTCCAGACATTCAGGTTCTCTATCTTCTCATAGTGTACTGCCCACCAGGCACCTGCCATCTTGCGCCGTTACTGCCGGGGAGCTGATCGGAAGGCGATTGGTGCATCTATTGCCGAAAAGTGTAAATCTACTATTTTTCTCAATCTACCTTTCTTGACCCAGACTCTCCAGCAAGTAGCAGACACAGTTGCCCCCCTTTAGGTCACCTACCCACGGTAATGCCCCTCCGCGGCCCTGGTTTTTGGCTGAGCTGAAAGCAGCCCGCCTTGAGCTAAGACAGGCAGAGCGTAAGTGGCGTAGGACTTATGGTATTCTTGAGAACATACCTATAGCTATCATATGGCTATTAATGTGGCTACACAAACTTTTCTTTTACGGGCATTGTTATGTCGGCCCTAATTCAGTCTAAAGAGCGGTTCTCGTTTGTTAAATCTTTTACCTCCTCTGATTGAATCTCACATAAGATAGTCCCCTCACAGAGCGTGTGTGATTCCCTGGCAGACTTCTTTAGTACTAAGGTCACAGGTATTCATGACCAGATTCACACAAACTCTTCGAAAGATTGCATGCATTAGTTTAGGCAAGACGGACATGTCGCCGCTGCACTCTTGGTCTGCTTTTCCTGAGTTCTCTGTGGAGAATGTGCTTAAGGCAATCTCTAAATTGAAATTGGCAGCCCCATCTGGCCCCTTTCCAGTCGCTATTCTGAAGGAAATCCTCCCTGAGGTAATTACCTTGGTAACATCCACTGTAAATGACTCTTTGCAGCAGGGTACTATTCCCCCACAGCTTAAATAGGCTGTTGTCCTTCCACTTTGTTTAAAATAGCCCTCCATTGACCCTGCGGTTCCAGCTAATTATCTTCAATCCCGGCGCTCTCTTAAAACTCTTATTTTAGACAGGATGCTATTGTAGTCTGCTGTCAATAGCCTAGCGTAAGGTGCCTCTGTGATGAATGAGCGCTCTATACATTTGATTAACTTAACTATACATTCGGTTAACTTAACTTAAAACTCCTAGGCCTATTTCTACAGTTTATGCAAGTACAAACTAAATCTTTCATACAGACTGTGCTAATAACGTATGAGTTTCACAGTTCATACATTACACCATTGCATCGTCTGAAAACTCACTTAAAGGTCAGGGCTGACTTTGATGTCAGGTTTCAATTGTAATTAATGTTCACGAACTGTACAAACAGTCATATGAGTTTTTCAGTTCTAACATTAAGCAATTATAATATTCGGAAACTCACAAAAGTGAGGGCCAACCTTTATTGACAGTTTTCAGGAGATTTAAATTGCATAATGCATGAACTGTAAAACTTGGACGTCTCTTTGTACAGTTCATGCATATGCCCCTCCTACATATTGAAAATGCACATTACATCAAAGTCAACTTTTACTTTAATGTGAGCTTTCATGCGTACAGGAGGCATACAATTCCTGAGCAGAATAAAGTTACATTTTATATTAAAAGCCTATATATGTGTGTGAGAGAAACATTTCGTAGATCTACACAAATAACACACTCTTACTACGCATTCTCCTACAATACAGGCTCCTACCAGGCGTGCTACAGTTTTATAGATAGAGCTAGAGCATGGACAGCCTGTATTGTGCAGCAGTTCGTCAGACAGTAGTAGTTTCACAGTAGACAAAATTGTATTAGATTATAAAAGCATGAGTAAATTGTGGTGGAGGTCTAGTTTCTCCTTTCACATCTAGATCTCTCGTTGTGTACCTAGATCTAGACAAGAGGCACCTCTCTGAAGCAGAAGAGGAACACACCTATAGACAAGAGTCCACTGTACAAGAGGGACACGAAGGGAGAAACAAGATCTCCACCGCATGAAAATTGGTCTACCTTTTGAAACCGAACACTCTTTCATTACCCCTGCTGCCAATTAAACCTGCACTGTGAGAGCAGTTTGAATACCACTTGTTTTATGAAAGCCTGACCGAACCAAGATTGTAATTTGTCCAGTCATCACTAGTGACCACATTGATAAATCTCCTGAAGAATGTTCACCATTTTAAGACTTATGAACAGAAACATTTCGAGATAAAAGCCAAGGGTTTAGGCGATACATGCTGAAATTTGTGCACCGAGTTATAGACACTACATTGGAGACCGTAAATGACACATCAAAAAATCAATAAGACCTCTATTTTGAAGAATTTTCTCATGTAGACTTGAGTCACTATTTTAACAATCGAACTATAAATTGAGTTGTGTGTTTTGAGTAATTAACATTATCAGTGTATTGTTATTTTTCTATATATATTTTTTACTCACGCATTTATAATGTAATAAAATCGTGTCTACTGTGAAACTACTACTGTCTGATTAACTGCTGCACAATACAGGCTGTCCATGCTCTGCCTCTATATATAACACTATATTTTTCCTCTGGGAATAGTTAGAGTTTGCATGTTGTACTTAAACCGTTGTGACCGGTATTTCCCTCTTAAACTACCGGCATCCTAACCACATGTGCACCTACATGTCCTGCGCTATCCTGCATGCCACTTACCAGTTTGGAGGCTATATCCCCATCGGCGGTGGTCGGCAGGGGTGACACACAGGACTGACGGAGCCACAACGGTAAACGGGCAAGGAGGTTCCTTAAGGCGATGGGATCGCCTAATTGGAGTGGCAGCGGTCTTCAGGAACTTGGGGACTGTGGTGTAGGTGACCATGTTGGGCACAGCCATCTTGTCAACACCCTGCATGGACAGAAGGAATAGCATTCCCCGTAGCCTTGGCAAATGGCACAGGGAGGCTACAGCCTCGTTTCAGTGCTGGCAATGTATTTAAACCCTTGGTACAAAAGCATGGAGCGTCCTATCACTCATAGGGATACGGTTGTTTCTCCATCTTGTTCCTGTGCCCATACTGTCTCCTGTCCTTTCTGTGTAAATCTTATGCATCACCAATCCTGACCTGCCTGCCTCCTGGTTTTTGCCTGGCTCATCTTGTGCCACCCCAGTCCTCACCTGTCTGCCTCCTAGTTCCTGTTTTTTTCCTTGTCCATCTTTTGTCTCGATAGCCCGGAGCTGCATGCGGGTTCCTGGCATGTCCCTACCTGTCCTGCTTTCTGTCTGCTTTCCGTTTGCCTACCTCGTCTAGGTTGGATTTTTAAGTACATACAGTTTCTATGGCCCCACAGTTTGGAATAGATTGCCCTTAGAAATACGGACAGCTAAATCGCGGAGTCTTTTCCGAAAAGTGGGGAAGAAGTGTAAGGCAAGATTTGGAGCAGTACCCTTTGGGTGCACTACAACAACCTTGTCCTCCTGGCAATAGGAACCCAACCTTTGGTATACGTCTGTACTACACAGGTTGGTAGCGTGGCTGAGGGGCCAGGCATATCTCAAGAGGGGTAAGAGGGGTCAATGTGAGCAATAGGGTGGTTACACAGAAATTCATAGTGACAAGTATCCAAATAAACACTTGAAATCAAGGTTTCTTGCTTATACAAATATTAATATATTTAACAGTCAGTTTGAATAAGCCTTCTTCAGAAGGGGCAATATATCAGTAACACACAAATACACTCCAAAATACACACTCTTAGATTCTCCAAATCAGCAAATACCCATTGGGGATGGCACACAGACACTCCCTACACCCTCAGGTTACTTAAATAGTTAGGACACTGTGGACATTAATATATCACTGTTGCACTTAGAGCAATACTGGAAAGCATGTCAAAGAAAAGGGTTATAGAATAACACAAGAGATGACACAATTATTCTGAAGCAGGGAAGTACTTTTGAACCCCCAATGCAAAGTAAGTTAACCCCTTCCTGGAAGGTAAGGTAAACACAATGGGCCTCATCACGAGTTGGGCGGTAACCCTTAAAATCGGCGGTAACGCTATCAGCGCCGATTTTAAGGGTCCGTCGGATCACAAGTCCAAATACCGCCGGCGCCATTACAGCCGGCGCAAGTACAGCCGGCTGTACAAGTGTCGGCTGTAAAAGTGCCAGTAACCATTCGTGCTAAAACATTGCAATCACGAGTCTGGCGTAGGCGCAATTAGCGCCAGAAAAGCGGTGGACAATCCGCCGAAAATACCCCCAGCAAAATGCTGGAGGTAAAAGAACACAGGCCAAAGCAATAAGGGCCCAGGTGAAACCAATGCAAATCAGAGGCCTACAAAGGACCCACCCATGCACAACACACCCTCCCCAACACCATTCCACCAGCAGGAGACAGCAATAAGGGCCCAGGTGAAACCAATGCAAATCAGAGGCCTACAAAGAACCCACCCATGCACAACACACCCGCCCCAACACGATTCCACCAGCAGGAGCTGGAAGGAGACAGCAATAAGGACCCAGGTGAAACCAATGCAAATCAGAGGCCTACAAAGGACCCACCCCTGCACAACACACACTTCCAAACACCATGCTGCCATTTGGAGCCGGGAGCCTTGATGTGGACTTCTACCTGCTACGCCTGGAGCTACAGAGGCCAGCCAACCAGGCCAGGGCCCTGGGAGCGCAGGGGGTGGTGGGGATGAGGAGAAGGAGGAGGAGAGCATCACCAGCAAGGCAGCCAGCCATCCCCAGGGTAAGGCCAACACCCTGGGCCCTGACTGATGGCCAGTTGGTGACCGAATATCGGCTGGACAGGGCAACCATTACCCAGTTGCTGGACACAATCCAGGCTGACATCGGCAGCAGTATAGCCATCAGCACAGCAATACCTCCGCTTGTGAAGCTCGTGTCTGTGCTACAATTCCTCGGGACTGGCTGCTACCAGCACACCGTTGCCATGATGCATGGCATGGCCCAGTCCACATTCAGTGCCATGCTGGGACAGGTGCTGGATGCACTGTTGAATCATGTGAATGAGCACATCGCATTGCCAGCCACACAGGCACAGGTGAACCAGCTAAAGGGTCAATTCCATGCCATTTCCCAAGTCCCGTATGTAATAGCAGCCCTGGACTGCACACATGTAGCACTCGTACCACCCCAGGCACATTAGGCAGCCTACAGAAACTGGAAAAATTACCATTCCATGAATGTGCAGATGACATGTGGCCCTGACCTCACCTTCAGCCACTGCTGTGCCCGCTACCCAGGATCCACCCACGACTCCATGGTCCTACGCAACAGTAGTACCCTGCCAGCGTACATGGAAAGGCACCGAGGGCAAAACACATGGCTGCTGGGTGAGTACAAATATATACCGTAATTCATGTTAATCCACAACTGATGGGGCTGGTCACACACACTGAAATCCCTGAATGTTAATAGGCAGCACCATCAGTGCAGCATTTCCATTCAAGCGCCTTGCACGAGAAATCTTGGACATGTCCAACACAGCAGATGACACCCATTCAGGATGTAAAAGACATGTGGCAGCACAGTGACATATGGAAGGCCTACCACCACAAAGCCTCCTGTGTGAGTAGCACTATGGCTTCCCACAATGACACAGTACAGACATCCCACCCTGCCCACCCGACTGTCATGCAAATCTAACACAAAAGACGGCACATCCATAAAAGCACCACACAAAAGTAGTCTGATTAATGCCAATGTACATCCCACAAACACTGTCCCCTGAATGGCCAATGAAATGCCTGGAGAACAGTACACAATAGTGACAACCAGCAAATGCAACAGCAGCCAAAGGGAATGGCAATGAAACATGAGGTAGCCACTTCTCGCATGCACAAGCAGATAGAAGGGTTCCCTTCCCCAGTGACAAGTGAATGAGTACTGTTACATTCTGAAACAGAGGCGTACCAAGTTGTGAGTACCTCATTGAATCAATGCTGCTCGTAGCACAGCACACTCAACAATGTTAGTGACCAAATGACAAGTATGGCAAAATGACACTGATGACTGAGCCCTGTACACCCACTGAACTTACCTTGTCCCCAAACCTGCTTTCTCTCCCCTGCAGGTGATTCTGGATATCCCCAGTACACATGGCTCATGACCCCTGTGCGTCATCCACACACTGCAGCAGAGCGGGCATACAACATTGCCCATGGTCGTACACGGATATGCGTGGAGTGGGCATTTGGACTGCTGAAGGCACGCTTCCGGTGCCTAGACCGTACGGGAGGGGCATTGATGTATGCACCTGAAAAAGTTGGAAAAATTGTACTGACATGTGCCATGCTGCACAGCATCTGCTGTCGCAGGAATGTGCCACTGCACCCTGATGCTCATGTGCAGCCACCTGAGGATGGGAGTGAAGGTGATGACGTGCCTGAAGGTGTTGCACGTGCACAAAGGGTTGGGCTGAGGGAGGGGTGGTTGGCCAGACAGGGCTTGATTGATGTTTTTTTTTATACGGGTGACGGCTACATTTTGCACATGTCACTTCAACATTAAAGAGCACTTAATCACAATCACTACTGTCCATGCTTTGTGAATTTTGAAACGTGATTTATTCTCAGTGTAACAATCCCCCCTCCCCCCAGTGAACACCCAGCACACAATCCCCCCTCCCCCCAGTGAACACCCAGCACACAATCCCACCTCCCCCAGTGAACTCCCCACAACAGTGCAGGTAGGTGCATGTTTGTTTTCAGGGCACCCACAACAATGCCATGTCCAACTACGATGGTCGTGGGCGCTTTCCATGTCCAGGCCCCTCTGGTGTGTGTGACCTCAGGTGGCGCATTGAACGACGCCTAGGAGACGGCTCAAGGGATCCCTCCGTGGGTTTAGTGGAGGTTGATGGGACTGACCCGGTTGTTTGCCTGTGCTGACAGAGAAGGTTGTTCCCCTCCCTTGTCTGCTCAGCAAGTGCTGATACTGCCTCGCACAACTCCATCGCCCTTTGACCAAACCCTGTTAGGGCTGCGGGGCATTGCTCCACCACTCTGCGTGTGCGCGCATTGTCTTGCGCAATGTACTTGCATCCATGGCGTATGGATGCACTGATGGCCTTGATGTGCCGGCTGTGTACCTTGGCCATGGATTCAACTTTGCCCTGTTTGGCCTCGATCACGTCCAGTCATCCCATCACTGCTGCCCCCGTGATAAAGGGTACCCCTGGTGTGGCAGGTACCGGCCTGCCACTTGTGCGCTGTTGGGGGGGGCTGCATGGGGACATGTTGCCGGCTGGGATTGGGCTGTCGGGCTCTGAGTGCCGGTCTTCAGGGCTGCCATATGATGGCGTGTCTTCGTCTGGCTGTGGTGTGCGGATACGACGCACATGCACAGGTGGGGTTTGTGCTACCTGTGTGCCTGGCCCTGGGGTCCCCTGTGGTGTGCCCATCCCTTCAGCATCACTGCATTCCAGGTGAATGCAGACGTCCTGCCTGATGCGCACGTGGAGGTGTCACTCCCACGTCGGGCTCCGATCCACAGGTGACTCCCTCTGCATCGGGGCTATGCCTGGTGTCTTGGGGCGACCTGGCCGCGGACTCCCTGCGGACATGTGGGTGCTGCAGCGGTCTGGTTGGGCTGCGTTGTGGTGATGTGGGATGTGGCCTGCATCGGTTCCTTTCCGTGCGGCTCCTTTGTGAGGTGGTGGTGCTGGTCGAGGCACGCTGCCTCGGGCGCTGTGATGGTGTGGCCTCCTCCCCATCATCTTCATCCCGTGGAGTTTGCCGTGTGCCTGTGGGGTACATAGGGTGTGGATTGAGTTCAAGGCAACCTACATAAGTAACAAGCAGTTCGTGCCATCAGGTGGGATTGTAGACAGTATCAATTATGCATTCAACTTGCATTTTGTTCAGTCACCATGTGGTGATTGGTGTGATGTGTGAGTGTGGAGGTACACTGCATGGAAATGTTTCTGTGACAAGATTGTTAGGCAGAATCCTGTGCAGTTCCCTTGGGGAACTCTGCAAAAAGATTAAGACTACAGGAGTAAGCAGTAAACCCAATTGGTAGCAGTCTGCACCACCCAGATTTACCTGGTAGCTGTGGCTGAGCAGTCAGACCTCTCTCAAGAAGAGTAAGGCAGTATATAGAGTATACACAATAGGGCTAAAAACACAGTGGAACAAGCAAACACTGACCAGAGCTTTGTGTCAAAAGTATATAATTATTTATTTAACACAAACTTTAAAAACACTAGCACTCTAAATCGAAAGCAAGTTCAAACACAGTCAGATAAAGTATAAACACCTCCCTTGATAACTATTAGACAAGTCAGAGTTAAAACACCACTATTTGTTAAAACAGATGTGAGCGCGTAACCTAGATGGCACTCCAATAGTTAGGTTAAAGGGAGAGAAAAAGGCAGAGCATAAAAATAAAACAGTTCCCAACACTTTTATAAGTCCAAAGCAAGCCAGTGAAGGCAGTATACACTGTAGAGCCAAAGTCCATAGGCACTTTAAATGGAGCAAAGCGAAATGTGCCCAGGATCACACGGTTTAAAATGCACTAAAAGTCTTTGCAGAGTGTTCAAAAGAGGATGGGGTGATTTGAGAAGTAAAGTTAGAAGGTCTGGAGCCAACCCAGTTGGAAATCCAAGGATTTAAGGGTCGCCTTTAGCAATCCGAAGAAAGGGAGGCCAGGTGGAACACAGTACTTTAAAGAGAGGGGAAGCTCCAGCGGCGACAGTTGTTCCTGGCAGTGGATGCAAGTCGTGGATTCGACCAGGGGAAGAGAAGATCTCGTCGAGGAGGAACCTTGTAGTCGTTGCACTGCCCAGGGAAGAGACCAGCCACGGAGTTCGTCGGTAAAAGGTGCGTTCCTTTTATTCGCGGTCAAAGTGGTGAAGCTTGGCTATCCGGTCGCCGGGGTGCTTGGCACGGGCGAGTCGACTAAGAGACGTCTTTGTAAGGCGAAAGGGGCGAACTGGTTGATCCCACCAGCTCAGAGGGAGAAGACTCTTCCAGCAGAAGATCTCCTCTTGTCGTCGGGAAAGTGGTGAGGTTGTTGCAGCAGGGCTCCACCGGTGGTGTTGTCGTTGCAGATGGCTCAGCTTCTTCCCTCTTCGGATTCTGAAGTTCCAGTCCCAAAAGCCCTGCTTTTATGCAGAAAACCCCCCATTCAACAGCCTAGCTGTCACTCAAACATGCTAAGTGGTGAGCCGGGCAGCTCACCACTGGGCCAATCAGAATAGAGTGCGACTTGAGTTGCTAAGGCAACGCAGTCCAGGGTGCCAATTCCCCTCCCCACACATCCTGTGGAACCCAGACAGAGTGGCCCCATTTGGAGGGCTTCTGTGGAGAAGCCCGCCAAAAAGTGGAACAAAGGGCTCGACCTTGGTCAGAGTTACAGAGACGGACACGAATGCCATTTTAGAAGAGAGTTCTGTCAAAAAGACCCAACCCGTGAATTTAATATTAAATAAATAAACCGGCGGTATCTTTAACATTGCACCAAAAAGTGGTGCGTTTAAAATCAATGGGAAAATCCCATAGGAAATATTCTGGTGGAATATTTTGCGTGGTAACCACTGCCACCAGCCAGAAACTCGACAAGGGGGGACTGGACAGTGCCCCCTTGAAAACAGACCCAGGGGTAATATAATTAACTCCTTCCAGTACTCCCACAATATGATGGTTTGTACTGGTTCTGTTCACAATTTAGGACTAGTAAAGTCAATGATGACTTTACATGCCCTGGGAGACAGTAGTCAGTTCCAGGGTATGGAGTCTATGTTTGGGGGTCACTATGACACCCCTGTGTTACTGCACTGAGGGTGCTGTGTAACACATACACACACATTAGATGATACCCTATGGAGTAAAAGACCCCATAGCCCAAAATCACACAAATAGTCAGAGACATACCTCAAATCATGCCTAAGATTGGGAGTAAAAGAGTCTCACTCTTAGCAGGAGAAAAACACAAACCCCAAGAATCCAGCAAAGCTGCTGGGGGACTCACTAGGTTTGGGAAATTAGCCTTATAAGAGAATTCTCCCTAACAAAGATCACATGCAGGGTTGGGGTGCACTGCGCTCAGGGTCCTGGGGTTGTTTTCTTGCACACTCACACTCTACGTAGCTGTCCCATGGCTATGGATGTCTGTCCCCTACCCCTTCTATTGATGCACTGCACGTGCAGGGTAGTCTAGGCAGCACTACGGTTCAATGGATCAAGGGGTCACTTATGGGTGTCTGCAGTGCCTCACACGCATTTCTTCACATTCATCCACTCAGGGTCTGCATGTGTGATACTTTCAGTTCCATGCATTTGGGGTGGGACTCGCCTGCAGTCGGATCAATGCCAGTGCCTGCCTCCGCTCCACCAATTTCCTCGATGGTGCCGATGTCAATCAGGGCACTCATCTTCTCCTCCCAGGGTGTGAGTTTGAGTGTGGGTGGTGGTGGCCCTCCTCCAGTGCCCCTGCTTGCACTCCTGTGCTGTGAGAGGATACCGCGGACTCTCACACGCAGGTCGTTGAGGCGCTTGCGGCAATCCTCGCCATCCCGGGGCACACGCCCCACTGCAGTTACCCTTTGGCTGATGTTGCGCCAAATCTGTGCTCGGCGCTGGCCACTGGTTTGGCGCTGCTGCAGCTCTTCATGCTGGGTCTCAGCCTCCTCCACCAGTACGGCCAGCGCCTGGTCGCTAAATTTGGGCTTCCTCACCCTGTCCAGGGCAGACTTGCCCCTTGTGCGCTCCTGTGACATGATTCAGTGTTCCCAGGGGTGGATGGCTTCCAGGGGCTGTGATATCCAACGGATTGTGATTTCCAAGATGGACGCCGCTTTGTTTCCCGTTCCGGCGGTGACGCGTTTCCCGTGCGCTAATAGCTCGCGCACTATTAGCGCAGTATGGCGGTAGCGTACGGTGCGCCGGGTTTATGGGCTCTACCCGTCGAGTGCTATTTGCGCTACCGCCATGTCCCTGTGCGTGTGCACGAAAACCCGTGATATGGCGGACTATCCGCCGGGGGGCTTGGCGTTAGCGCTATTTACGCTCGACGGGAAAACCGCTGCATTACCGCCAAACTCGTGATGAGGCCCAATGTCAGAGGAAAGAAGAGTTATTCAGGGAGCCAGGCCAGCCAATGTGAATTGAGCAAAAGTCTAGGTGAGCTGAAGCACTTCTTGTAGGTAAGTAAAAGTCTTGCACAATGTTTTAGAAGTCTTTGTAGAAAAAGTAGAATCAATGTAGGGTCACAAGCTGGGAGGATTGTGAGAGGTAGAAGATCCAAGCAACTCTACAGAAGCAACCAAGACAAGTCTCAACTGAGATCAAGTAAGGCTACAACAACAAGAGATAAGTCCTCTCACACTTTACAGTACCTTTGGTTAGAAGAAATGGTACCAGCTGTCTTCTGTTCCTGTGCAACTCTGCAGATCATTTTGATCCTGGGCCTCAGTCGTGGGGACAAGAGGGAGGATGTCTCGCACTCCTGCACTGCAATGGGACGGTCAGCGGCAGAAAAGGACAAACTTCTATTCAGTGGCACTTCGCGGTTTCAGCTCCTTGCGTCTCAGCAAATAGCACCACCGCGGTCTCACGGATAGCACTCTGGACTTTCCTCACATCTGGGGTCCAACACTCTGTTGAGGTGGTTCGGGCTTGGTCAGTCCTGCTTCAAGGGTGTCCGGGGGATCTTCCTACAGCATGGGTCTTTCTTAAAAGTGATGCACTGCGTTTGGTGTTCCGCTCCCTGGCACTTCAGTTCCAGCAGCAGTGGAAGTACAGCCAGGTCTGAGAGGATGTCCAAACAAGTTCACTTTGGAGTTGATTGGTCCCACCAACTCAAGGGGAGAAGTCATCCTTGCAGGGCTTCTCTGGTAGAAATGAATTCAGAGCTTCAGCACAGCAGCAGGGCTTCACTGGCGAACTAACGGTCCAGGAGTTGCATCAGGTGTCTCTTCCAAGTTCTTCTTCGGATTCCTTCGTCCAGTGGACGACTCTGCCTTCCAAGCCAAAAAGCCTTGCCTTTTATGCAGGTTTCTCCCATTCATTCCAGTCTAGCTGTCAATCACACAGAAGGGTGGCTGTCTTTGCCGGACATCCAGCTGGCCAATAACCTTTGGGTGCATTCCTGTAACCAAAGGGATTAATCACAGGTTGTTTCGGGCACCTCCCTCACTTCCTACCCTGCCAGACATACTGTAGCCAGAGGCTGGCTTCACTCGTGAATCCCGCCAAAGACGAAACGAACAAAGGGACCAAACCTGGCAAGAAATGGCGAAAAAAGAAGACCAGGGCCATTTTGACAAAATGGGCACCCACGGGTGCCTTACTGCAGCTGCGAACACAGCCCACGGTAAAAACACACAATGGTAGTAAAAAAGTAAACCGCTGCCACCAGCCATTAACTGTAGGAAGTGTAACATAAAATGGTTACATGAGAAACTAGACAAAGGGGATACTTAGTAACCCATCCAGCACCCTATTGTAAGATAGTGTGTACTGGGTCTAGAAAGTTACAAAATGTAAGTAAGGTCAATTTCATTTCACTGCTCTTGGAAACAGTAGTTATTGAAACCTTTGGGAAATCTTACCTGTGCTACTGCCCTGAAGTTACTGTGTGTCACAATGTAAAGATGATGCCTATGGGGTTTGTCAGACTCCACAACCAAAAATAAACAGAGTTCAAATCACAGAAAATTACATGAGATAGTGGGAAAAAGGGCCTCACTCTCTCCGGGTTAAAAATTAAAAGTCCTAGAGTCAAGCAAAAGTGCTTGGGGTCTCTAAGGTAGAGAGGAATTAGCACATTTCTGAGAATTCTCCCTAACAAGAAGCATTTGTTGAAATTAATGTGAGTCAACACAGACGTCCGATCTTTACCTTATTGCGGGGGTTATCTGTCAGTGGAAACGTGAAACATTTGTATTCTGTCATCACGAGTTGATTAACACCTGCGCCCAAATACGATTGAGTTTGTCCGGTTTGCGCTATATAAATAAATCAAATCAATCAAATCATACCTACCCCGCATTGTCAGCTTGGATCCTCTTAAACAGTGGTCCTCCCTGTTTTTGTTTGCACTGTCTCTTCACCACGTAAACCAGGGAAGTCCCAGGTGTTACAGGGTGACGATGCACCTTAGTTTTCACCATTTACTGTGAGGACGCTGAGGGGTTGTTTTCTTGCATTCAGCTTTTGCTACAGGCACCTTCCAGCTCGGAGTAGCTCTGTGGGACATCAACCTGGAATCGACTCATCCATTATCGGGTACAAAACAAAGATGAAATGCCAGATTTGACACTGCCATGAGTACCTATGACACACTCTTCCCCCAACATGCGCTCCTATGACACCCTCTTACCACACACTCCTAACGACACATGCTCCTACAACAAGTGCTCCTGCGGCATGTGTTCCTAAAACCCCTCCTCCTACAACACACTCTTACGACACGGGCTCCTATTGCACTTTCTCCTTTGACACACACTCTTACGACAAGCTCTTAGTACAAAAGATGCCATGACCCATGCTTCTACAACATATGCTACAACATGTGCTCCTACTACACATGCTCCTATGACACCCTCTTACCACACACTACTATGACATGGTCTCCTACGACACATGGGTCCTATAGCATACTATTACAATACACACTCCCACAACATGTGCTCCTTCGACAACAAAAACGTAGTCTACAAATATTAGAAATGATAACGTTAAGAGTAAGGTAACAACATAATAAACTTGATCAATTAATTAAAAAATAATTATATGGTAACCTAAATTCACCCATAAACCTTTAAGCACACAATATTATTAAGTAATAATTAGACGCATACAAAAAAGTTAGTGTATAAAATGTAAAAATATTAAAATGTAGATTTGATGTTCACCTATAATAACTGTTAATGAATATAAGCAGGATTCCTCCAAAAAGTGCAATTAAAAAAATAAAATACACAGAAAATGTTTTAAATAATAAAAGTAAATGAACCATTTATTGAAAATATGCATAAACATGTCAATATCATACATTACATTAAAATATCAATTTGCAAAGTACATGCAACCATTGCGAATGTATACGTTAGCAAACAATGAACATAACATAAGAAGAAAACTTACATTTAGTAAATAAGACAACATGTAAATAGAAGCAAAAGCAGCACAAATGTAATGCATGTTAAATAAAAACAGTTTATAATATTTTTGTTAAACACAAATATTCACACAACACATCATATGCCTTTCACTATAAAGATTTAGGGCCTAATTCACATAGTGTTTTCCAATGGGGTTTTGCCATTATAAAACACTTCTGTGAATTAGGCCCTTAATATCAAAAGCAAACATTGGAAACCAAGAACACGGTGAGTTAAGGTTGCCATGAAATTTGATTTTAATATCATACATTTTTAATGAATTGATCAAGTTTATTATGCTGTTACTTAAATGTGGTCATTTCTAATGTTTGTAGACTTTACTTTTTTGTTGGTTTAACCTTAACTATTTTGTAAACGTTTTTTTCAAATAATACATATGTAAATATTATGCCTTCGTGCTAGCGCACGAAGTGTGGCTGTGTCATTTGGTTCATAGTTAAGGTTTAGACGAAGTATCTATGGATTTTCAGAAAATAACTTTTCTGAATAATCTTGGAGCCTGTACATGAAAAAAATCTGAAAATATTTGTCAGCGATATTTCGAGGTAACCATCTGTGCATAAACAACATTTCAGAATTGTACATTAAGGGCTTCATAGTTTAAGAAATGTCTACTTTTATCGCGTTTTGTACAGTTGTTAACATGGGCCATGGGAAAAAAAAAAATGTTCAGCCCAATTATCCCAAAATTGGCCACTTTGATTGTCGCAATATTTTGCAGGCACATACATTTCATCAGGAATTGGTACACTGAAAATAAACTTTTAAAATCCAATTTTTTTTTTGTTTTACTTTTATTTTTCATAGAGTCACATTGAGGCAGAGCCCAGAGCAGACAACACATCGGTATTTCAGGCGTTATTTAAACAGTTATTTACACTTTACACAATAAGCATATCAAGTTAGGGTGATGACAGATGATCTTCCTTGGGTAGCATGTTACATAAATAGAGTCGGAAATAGGGTCCAAATGTCCTTAGGACGACAGGTTGAGGGCACGGTTAGCACAAATCGTTCCTCACATTCATTTACCATTGATAGATCTTTGAGAAATTCTTCCCTTTTGGGTGTTCTAGCGGACTTCCAACATTTCAAAATACACATTTTAGCAATAACACATGCAATGTTAAACAACCCTCTGGTGGTCTTGGCCACCTTCCCAATGTCACCAAACACCAAACAAGTATTTCAACGGAGAGGGGGATGCAGGGATCATCGTAATGTCTTCCAGAATTTCTGCAACCTCTGCCCAGAAAGCTGCTACTAATGGACATGCCCAGTACATGTGATATGCGTCTGCATTTGGTGCGTCGCACTTTAGGCATTTCCATGTGCAACCTTCCGCAAATTTGGCCAATTTTGCAGGGGTAAAGTGGAGTTGGTTGAGTACCTTGAATTGGATTAGTCTTAGTCCTGAGTTCATAGACACAGTTCTAGTGAGCTGACAACATCGGAGCCAGAGGGTCTCACCCAATTCAACTCCCAGATCGCGTTTCCAGGTTTCCTTGATGGTGTTACATGAGTCTGAATGTGACTGGACCTGGTTGTACAGCATTGAGACCCCTTTCTTTTGTCCTCCTATTGTCGTTATGGCCCTTTTACATTCATGCATAGGGGGCTCCAGGGGGAATGTCGGCCATTTGGAGGCAAATGCAGCCTTCATGCGGTGAAACTGAAAGCGTTTGAGGTGCCCATCTCCCACCGCCTCAACGAAATCCCCCCATTCACAGTATGTACCCCCCGGGAACATATCCCGCATCTTAAATTGCTTGTTTGGGTCCCATGATTTCTGCAATGCCTTGTCAAATGTGGGTGTAATGTTGGAGAAATTCCACAACAGCATTTCCGGGTCATATGGGGTCGTCAACCCAATCCTCTTATGTATTTTCAACCATGCATGTGTAGTGGTGCTTACAGGGTCAAATTTGCAAGAATCCTTGTGTTTTGGGTCAAATATGACCGAACGCACATCGACAGGGGAGGCAGCATACTTCTCTAGAGGGATGTGTGTGGCTGTGTCATTTGGTTCAAACCAGTGTTTTGCGACACCAAATAGTACAACTCAAAGTCAGGCGCTGAAATGCCGCCCTTCGAGAATGGCTCCGCCAGTTTGGACCACTTCAGCCTGGCCGTCTTTCCGCCCCATACAAAGGAGTTCGCTAATGTTTTGCAAAGAAAGTTCTTCCAGGCCAGATCGGGATGTTGCCAAAGTAACACAATATTTGGGGGAGGATCACCATTTTAAGAAGGGCCACTCGCCCGTATAAAGAGATAGGGAGTTTAGACCTCAGTTGCAATTTAGTAGACATATTCTGTAACAGATCCCCATCATTTTCGGAATATAATGTATTTTTATCCCCGGATACCATTACTCCTAGATAGCGGACGTGTGTAGGGGACCACTGAAACCCACTCACGCCATATAGATCTCCAGTGTTGGGTGTCAATGGGAACAATTCTGATTTTGAGACATTAATCTTGTAACCAGAATACTCAGAAAACATATGGATGTCCGCCATAATGGGTTCCAAGTTTTCTTCCGGATTTCGGATGTATAACAGGGTGTCGTCGGGATAGAGAGAAATTATCGTCGGGGATCCCGTCATTCTGAGCCCTCTGTGTGCATGGTTTTTGCGCACAGATTCCGCTATGGGTTCTACAGTGAGTGCAAACAGTATTGGGGAGAAAGGACATACTTGCCGGGTCCCCCTGTTTAGTAGAAAGGGAGGTGACATGGTGTGGTTTGTTAGAACTCTCGCCCCCGGGCTTGTATAGAGCAATCAGACACATTTAACAAAGTATTGACCTAGACCAAACCTCTCCAGTACCAAGAATAGGTAGGACCAGGAGACGGAGTCAAAGGTTTTTTTGGCATCTAGTGCTGCGATAGCAGCAGTTGCCTTCGAGTTTATTTGCGCCAATACTCCAAAAAGTCATTGCAGATTTAGAGCTGTGGACCTAGTGGGAATAAAGTCTGCTTGGTTGGGGTGGACCAAGATGGGCATGAACGGTAGGAGTCTGGTTGCCAGGATTTTAGCAGATGTTTTTGCATCTGTGTTGATTAGGGAGAGGGGCCTGTAAGAAGCCATGTCTTGCGCAGGGCGGCGGGGCTTAAGGAGCACCGTAATAACAGCCTCACGCATCGATTTGGGGAGTATTGCCTTCTCCCAAACTCTCAGTAATACTGGGGCCAGTTTATCCTGGAATTCTTTATACAGCTCAGCTCCCAGGCCATCTGACCCGGGGGTTCTGCCGGAGGTTAGTGCTTTTATTGCATTGATCATTTCCTCTAGTGTAATGGCAGTATCTAGTTGGCGTTTGAATATTGGTGATGGGGGTATGGTGGCTCGCTGCTTTAAGTATATTAGCTAAATGTTTACCAGCTTTATTATTTACCCCGTATCTCAGGGCCCGGGCCCGGGTGGTCATAAATAGGATCTCCCGATCTGCAAGTTTGTTGAATTTGTTCAGTGTTTCATGTATATCTGAGAGGGACTCTTTACTTTGTGTAGTGCTGTATTCGATTTCAAGCAGTTCCAGCTTTGCTTCTACTATACTCAGTTCCTTCCTAACAGATTTTAACAGTCCAGTGGATTTTGCCATAATGGCTCCCTGTACCCCCCCTTTGAACGTCTCCCATAGTGTATCTTGATTGTCTACCGACCCCTCATTTAATTTTAAGAATTCTTCTATTTCAGTGTGGAGTAATTTGCATGTATGGGGGTCCCTGAGTATGGCAGGGGGCATCCCCCAACGTTTGGTGTGTGGTGCTGTGTCTCGTAAGATAAGAACAAGTGATATTATAAAGTGATCTGAGAGGGTGTGGGGGTGAATCTCGCAATTGGACACTGCGTCTGAGAGGGTTGGACTTATGAGCCAGTAGTCAATGCGCGACTGAGAGTCGTGCACGGAGGAGTACTAGGTAAACCGTTTTACCTGTGGGTGTAATTCTCGCCATGTGTCAATTATAGATGTTTGTTGCATTAGTGGCAACCGAAGATCGGTCCAGGGATACATCAAGGATTGTGTTGAAGTCTCCCCCCCTGCACCTCCATATAACTAGCGCATCATCAGCTATGACCAGCATATCTTGTACAGCGATGTAAAATTCAGGATCATCAATATTCGGTCCGTAGGTATTGACTATTACAATTTGTCGACCCGCCACCTCCCCCCAGACCAATGCGGATCTACCCTGGGTGTCTACCTTGCTGTTGAGGTATCAGAAGCCCAGGTTTGAGTGAATCAACGTGAGCACTCCCCTGGATTGGGCTGAGTATTCCGTGTAGTACCAAAATGGCCCCCAGCGTGAAAGAAAGCTAGTGCAAACCTGTCTAAGAGCATGTTTCTCCTGTGAGAGGAGGATCTGGGGGTTATGCCTAGCCACATTTGCTGCCGTTTTCCGGGCCTTGATAGGGTTATTAAGCCCCTGAACATTCCAGGAGAGCAGTTTGATCATCAATCCCCCATCAGCCTGCATCATAAACGTCTATTATCTTAGATCTGTTCTCTGTGCATCGATGCGCTCTCGCCCAATCGGCAGTACCCGGTTTAACATGACTCTCTGATTTTAACCGTTTAGCATCCCCAACAATTCTTGGGAAGGCATCAAGAGTGACCTTTTTCCATACCCCACCCGCACCATCAACCCCAACATGATGATGAACCCTTCTCATTAACTCGTGGAACTTTCCGGAGGTGTGTGCGTTGCAGCCCATGGCCGGTGAAGCCGAACCCATCTCATCCGGCAACAATCAATAAACATAGGTCGGTACCACCTAGACACCCATATCTCCTATAGCAAGTTTTTGAAAAAGGATGTTTTGGTACAGACATTTAGTCATCAGGGTTTCTCCTGTCTAAGACTGGTTGTAGGAGATCGTTTTGGTTTGGAACTCTCCCTTGTGGTGGAAGTGGAATCGTGGCTTATATGTAATCCATGGCCGTAGTTGGATGTTCAAAGACGGCCACCATGCTGTATGCGCAGTTTCGCCAGGAATATCAATGCAAATGGGACCATTCTCAGTCTGAGTTGTTACGTGACTGGGTCATACGACCTCCTTTGCGCTTGCACTCCTGTGGCAAAGTCACAGTATATATGAATGATGTCACCGCTATGACGGAGTGGTCCCATCTCCCTCTCCAGACGAAGAGCCGTGTCTCTTTCCCTGTAGTTTATTAGTTTGGCGATGATGGTACAGGGAGGAACCCCTGGTTTAGGCATAGGGGCCAATGTGCGATGTGCTCTCTCTACCAGGAAGTGTTCAGAAAAGGAGTTGTCTCCAAACAGGGATTTCAATAGCGTCTCAACCTGGGTATCGATGGGGCCTTTACAGAAGGATTCGGCTATTCCCACTATACAGATGTTGTTGCGGTGAGACCTGGATTCCAAATAGTCGCATTTGCCACGTAATTTGGTCATTTCGCCCTTCAAAAGAGTAATATCTCTTGTATTTTGGCCAATCGAGTCTTCGTTGGTACTGATCCTGCTCTCAGCCTCTGTGATCCTTGCACTTTCCTTGTCTACTCGGGCCTTAAGTGAACTAATAGTGGCGACGATGTCGTCTAATTTGATGTTAACTGACATAAGACCATTCTGTACAGTGGCGAGGAGGTGATAGAATCTGGTATTGTCTGATGAAGTTGTGGGGAGGTCGGATAGTGTGTTAGGCACTTTGGCCAGAGTCTGGGTGCTTGTGAAGGAATTCATCGGGCCGGTTTTCTTCTTCTTGGCTTTAGTTCCCCTTGGTATTGCCCAGAGAGTAGTTATAAGCAACTAGCCGCCGCCTGCGTGGCCAGCATCGACCAGCCGATGGTACAGATTTATGTCCATGCGTTTGATCCCGGTGCAGTTCCGGGAAGTTTGAGTTGAACCATATGCCAGGTTTGTACAAAGTGTTCAAATACGTATGGTTTTGTTGGCCCTGTAGTCTGCCGTGCAGTTTGCAGTATCAGGGGTCCACTTCTCTCCTAGAATGGACTGTGCCCTTTCACGTATTGTCGTACCCCTAGTTTCCCTATGGTACCCGGGATGTGGCCGTCTTCTTTGTAGTGCTCGCCATGGGTCCGAAGTGTTAGGGGTTCCTGAAGTTAACTCGCTGGTGTTTCATATGTTTTTGTTGCATACGTTGCAGACTGGCGGTGACCCTTGGGGTGGGGGGGAGTTGATCGTAGGCGCTAGCAGTCGTCGCGGCAGCCAGTTACCGCAAGATTAGGCAGATTTTTCAGATGGAGGGCGAGGATAGGGCCCCGGTGTGCAGACTGCACAGTTGTACCACATTCGACCATCCAGCCCCCTTCCAGCTCCGCCTGGAGTTACATGTGAGGTCGGGGTTGCCCAGATGTTTCAGCACACCGCGCTTCCCCGGGTCTCACCCGTGCTACCCCCGCACCTGAGTCTGGATGGGGGCAGGATCAGGCAATACAATGTATGGGTGATGGGGTAGGTGGACCAGGGTTCAATGTGCACTTATCTTGTTAGGCGGTGCAGTTGCAGTGAGCAGCGCCTGGTCACACAGGTCTCATAGTGTGGTCCGTCTATCGGGCACGTCGCCTGCTCTTCCAGTCGTCCCCCTGTCCTCGCCGGTCAATTCCAAGTTTCCTCTTCAGGCCACCTCGCCTGGCTGACCTCCGAGGCCCAGCTTTGGAATGTCGCCAATCCGTCAGGGCAGCTCCGGAGCAGGGGGCACGGGACAGCCCTGAGTTTGCACGCCACGGGTAGCTGGTCGGTCCGCCGCAACGCCCAGCAGGTGTCTCGCTCAGGCCGTCTGTGGGGCGGGTATGTGGGGACTTAGTGTGTCTGCTGTTCTTTCTCCCCAGATCGTCCGTCAGTTTCCAGGATCGCTACTCGGCCCGCAGTGCTTATTTCAGAGCCGAGGATCCAAGCCTCTAACCAGGTGAGGCAGTTGATCAGACCGCCAAGGATAGAGGCGAGACCCGAGGAATACCACCAGGCGGGAAAGACGGCTCCGCCCCCTTCATGGCCCAGCCAGGCTGTCAGGACCTCAGGATCCCGTGGGTGTAGTGTGGTTCCCGTTCTCGGGTCGGATCTTCAGCCCCGGCCGCCAGATCTTGTTCACTGATTATCTCGGGTGGGGTAATCAGATTTTGTTCCGTTTTTTTACAGGAGGCGCTCCATGGATTCGGCAGCTTGTGCGTGTCGTGTGGGTGTCTTGGGTAGCCCCGAAGCAGGATCTTCAGTTAATTAGGATATTTGCCAGAGAGGAGCTTGGCTATCAGGCGGCCATTTTGCGTGTGCACAACTGCACCCCCAGTTATTACCATTTTAAATGTATATATATGTCTGGCAGGGCCAGAATGAATTTGCATTTTTCATATGAACTGTGTCAAGAATGTATGAGTTTCACCATTCATTCATTACGCCATGGTATCTTTGGAAAAACACTCCTACGACATGCTCTTACAAGACATGCTCCTACGACAAGCACTCCTATGACACAAACTGACGACACATGTTCTCTGCGCTCAAACACACCCTCTTACCACACACTCCGAAACGTGCTCGTACGACACACACTCCTATTACAAGTTCTTAGCACACAAGCGCCTACGAGCTATACTCCTACGACATATGCTATGAAGTGCTTGCTACAACACACGCTCCAATGACATCCTCTTACCACAAACTCCCATGACACGCACTCCTATGACAAGCACTCCTGCAGCACACGCTCCTACGACAAGTGCACCTAGGACATGTGCACCTACGACATGTCCACCTACGGCAAATGCTCCTATGGCACATCCTCTTACCACACACTCCTGCAACGCATGCTCCGACTACACAAACTCTTGCAACATATGCTATAACATCTGCTCCTATGACACGCGCACCTACAACACCCTCTTTACCACACACTCCCACGGCATGGCTCCTATGACACATGGTCCTAGTACAACACACTGTTACAACACACACTCGCACAACAAGTGCTCCTGCGACACACACTCCTACGACACATGGTATTAGGAGACATGCTCTATATATATTTGGTGCATGCTCAGAATTAATGGGCATCTTTCATGTGAGCTGTGCTTAGAAGGTATTCGTTTTACAGTTCATATTTTATGCCATTGCATTTTTTTAAAACTCATATGAAAGACAGGGCTAACTTGATGTCAGCGTTCAGATGAAATCGATGTGCACAAACTGTACAAATAGGCGTGAGAGTTTTACAGTTCATACAAATATATATATTTCGGAGGCTTGTGGATCTGCTTAGAATCTTCATGAAGCCTCCCTCCAAGTGTAACAGTTGGTATGAATCCGACCTAGCCTTGCTGAAAAGCAAGTGCAGAGTTGCGGAACGGAAGTGGCTGGCTTCACGCACGTCCTCTGACAAACTGGCCTGCTGCCTGCTCCAAAGGCATTACAGACTTTTCATCCGATCCAAGAAGCGAGCCCATATCCAATCCTGAATCTATGGGGCCACCAATAACACGGCTGAACTTTTCAAAATCTGCAAGCAACTTGCTAATCCTACTGCAGTCTCTACTTCTTCTCTTCCTTCTCAGGCCCTCTGCACAGCTTTGGCCTCCACTTTTCATCAAAAACTCAGGACATCCTGTCCTCACTCTCCTCTACTCCCTTCTCTCCTTTATCTACGCCTCCTTTGGCCCCTCTCTCTCCACCTCTCCTCTTTTTATGGAAAGATACCCAATTAAACAAAAGACACTTCTTTTAGAAGAGAGTGAATCACTTCCCAAATCTCCCAGGCTTCACCAATCTCCTTTACTTTCTTTCAATGATAATATTGGAGATACTTCCAATATATTTCAAGACGACCAGGATGATCTATATTCTCACGAAGACCGAGGTGATAAAGATCAAGGTACATAGCAAGGGGACACCGATCAAGATGCTTGGCCAGCTATCCCACTCGCAATACTTTAGATGAGCGGGACATTATATTTGGGGACGATGATCCATTAGATCAGCCTGGTGACTCATCTCCCATAGATGAGCAGCTTCAGCTTCTCTTTAATAGTCTGCTTAAGAAAGCAGTAGACCACTTCCAAATGTAAACTCAGAAAACGGTTTCAGATACTGATTTTGTGGCATTTTAAGAAAAGAAAGCTGTTAGCCAGTCTATACTCTTAATAAATTCAATTTAAAAGAGAATTGCACCCTCACTTCTTGCATCACACGGGCGGTTAACCCAAGGGTAGAGAAAATATTTAAACCGGCACCAACTGACTGTATATTCGAGGGCATGTGACACCCAACTCCCTGGTAGTAACTACCACAAGAAAGTGTGCTGCAACACTCGTATCTAATGCAGAGGCACCTCCAGACAAGGAGGACAAGAAGCTTTATGCTTTGGGAAAAAGAGTCACCGCCTCAGCCGCTCACTCCACGCACCTTGACATTAACACCACCCTTTTGGCAAGCGACAACGATGTTCAATGGGTGTTACTTCAAATCAATCTAGATGTGTCCCTGAGCCCACCAAGTCACAGTTACAAAAGATTGTAAAAGAGGGTAGACAGATTACACATAATATTTTAAAGAATACCCTTCACTGTGCAAAGACACTGAGTAGAATCCATGCGGAAGGTACTTTATAATAATAATGTTGCATTTATATAGCGCTACAAACCCTTAGGTATCTGACCGCTGCTTATTATTACTCGCAGTGTGTGGTGCTCATTTATCGACCTTGGAAGGATGAAAGGCTGAGTTTGGCCCTGCCGGGATTCGAACCTTCATCAGCAGGCTCTGCACGGATGTCAAAGCGAGCGCTCTACTTTGTTAAAAAGAAACTTGTGGCTTTGTAATCCTCTATTCGAACCAGAAACACAAGCCACTCTAATTAATACATCTATCGAAGAATCAGTATTATTTGGGAAAGCTGTAGATTCAATTTTAGAGACAGCCAAAAAGGTACATGACACCTTGAAAGCCTTGAGCCAAATTTGCAGTAGGCCATATGTTCAACGCAAAATGTTCAACACCCGCAGCTCCTTTTGTTCTCAAGCCTTCTCGCAACCCACTCAGGGGATTTCTCCTCAGAATCTTCACCCTGGTATTCCTCACAGGGTGCCCAGTCTCATTGCTAAACCTCACAACACTGAGGGTTCAGAAGAGTCAAAGGTAGAGGTTCATCTCACCCCGCCAGTAAAGGACTCGCCCATTAGGGTTCTCTCCCATGCATCTCCAGTAGGAGATCGAATTACATCATTCACCCACACATGTGAGGAAATAACCTCAGATCAGTGGGTGTTGACTATCGTATCAAATGGTTACTGAATAGAATTTCTACAATCACCTCATTACCACCCACCAAGAAACAGAAGGATGTCACAGGAACGCCAGCTCATCCTACAAGCGGAGGTCGAGACACTACTTCAAAAGGAAGCAATAGAACTCATCCCTGTCCTAGAGGTAAACAAGGGTATCTTTCCAGTGTTCTTCCTTGTACCCAAAAATGACTTAACCATGCACCCTGTATTAGATGTGCGTCCTGCAAACGAGTATGTCGACCCACCAAAATTTGGATGACAACTCTGCAGGAATGAATCCCTCTTCTCAAGCAGGGGGATTATATGGCAACACTTGATATTAAAGATGCATAGTTTCATATTTCAATGTTGCCAGCGCACAGGAAATTCCTAAGGTTCAAAGTGGGAGATATACACTGTCAGTTCAAAGAACTTCCCTTCAGCATAGCCTCGGCACCAAGGGTATTTACCAAAGTTCTAGCGCTGGTGGCGACCCACCTTCGCAGAGCATCCATTTCAGTGTATCCTTTTCTAGACGACTGGCTAATGTGAGAAACCAAAGGGTTTCTCACCCGCTAGTCTTCGGGGACTTGTTGTCCAGGTCACCAGTACAGGGCCATCGCAGTTGGATCAGTTCCTGGGGGTAGACCAGTGCAGGACGATCAGCTGGGTGAGGGGTCTTCGGGGAGTGAGGATGAGACAGCCGATGGTGAGACGCAGTATTCCCCCCTATTTTCTTTATTCAACACAGCCTTTGTTTTAGGATGCTCCAAGGTCCCAACCCCCTTTTTACACAAACAGTGGGCCAAGGAAGAGGGTGACTGAGAGTAACAACATTAACTTTCACACATTGTACTGGCTATGTCCCCCTAATCGGGTCAGGCAACGTCAGGCACTTAATTCTGAGTGCATACACCAATTAGCTCTCCTCACATGAATAAAAGGCAGAACCAAAAGAGACACTCTCTGAGCAAGGCAGAACTCAAGAACAAGTAGGACTTCCGGGACGAAGGCAAACCTATTTGAGCAAAGCAACGGACCAAGGGGCCAGAACAGCGAGTCAGAAAACCCCAGAGTTCCCTACTGGAGGTTGTTGCCTCCATCAGGCCGTGAGAGACACGTGGAGAAGGCCAGATCCCGCAAGTGAAAACTGCATTGTGTTTCAAGGACGCCAGAAAACCTCCTGGTTGAACAGCAGAGTTGGGGAGGGGAGGCCAAGCCTGTGGTACTAACCTTGACTTGTGAATTGGAAATCGTGAAGCAAAGAAGAAACGCACACAGCCGGTGAGTTGGCAAGGACCTGAAAGACCGTTGTGTGTTAAAGTTTGTAACAGCAACATTTTATCACAGCGAAAGGCTGTGTGCGTGTAAGTGAGACGCGAGGAAAGGCAGACCTGTGAATGAACTTTGAAGTAAAAGGCGGCTGGGAGTTCAGCGATACTAAGAAGTAGCCCACTCGAATGTCTCTGTAAAAGGTAAATTGTTTGAAGCGAGAAAGCGAATATACAGCAAAAGTGATATGGAAAAGTTGAACTATACATTTTGAGTCAAAGTGGTCCTGTGGTGGTCTGAAAAGTAAGCCACGCACATTTGAAAGCCTTTGACATCTGAAAGTGGTCTCAGCTCGACAGAGGGAGACCCAAAGTGAAGTAAGCTTGGGGAAGGGAACCCCCACTTACAAGTTTTTGTTGCACTTTATCGTGAGAGGCAGAGGGGGACTACGGGAACTGTGTGGTGAAAGGTCTGAGCCCGACAAGGGGGGCCGTTGTGAACTTTTTGGTTGAAACATTATTTTTGAAAGTTGAGAAAAGAGACTTAAATGTGGAAGGCCAGACATCCCTCAATCCATGTTCCGGAACTGTTTATTGTCTTAGAAGCTGAGCCAGAGTGTGTCATCCTGCCTACAGGGACAGCCTTACTCCGTGAGTTCTAACATGAGAAGGAGAGCTGGTTCAACCACATTTATTAATTTCAACACTGATCTTTCCTTTTGCATACATTTCTCCTTTTTTCTCTTTTCTTTTGTACAAAAGAGAGGGCAGGCATTAGGTTTTGTTAGCATAGGCCATTTTGATTTGACACACTCCATTAGGACTATGTTATTTATTATTTGATGGTCGAGATTACTCCCATCTTAGTTATAGGACAAACTAGGAGTTTCTCCAACCCCAACATTTTCAATAAAGGTTTTACAAATTGTACCCATTGTATTTATTTTATTTATTTATTTATTTGCATTTTTAAAGCGCTCACACAACCCACGGGCATCGAGGCGCTGTTACAGGAATTGTTTGTTTTTCTAGTTGCGTAATTTTTTTTGTCTTAGTTGCGTATTTATAACGCGCTTAAATATCCAGAGGTTTCTAAGCACAGACCTGGGGATCGAACCAGTGTTGCTTCAAGTCGTCTTGCTTCCAAGGCGAGCATGTTGCCGCTGAGCTATCCTCCCGGGCTGTGTCAGCATCATACTTGTGATACCATGCCTCTCCTACACGAATTATATGCAACACGCTTCAAGCGTGTCTAAAGAAAACCCAAGATACTATCAACCTAATGCACACTCTGGGGTTCTCAGTCAACGAGAAAAAAATTAAGTCTCGTGCCCAATCAAGTCAAACAATTTCTTCGAGCCCTAATTCGAACAGAAGACAGTCTTGTCTTCCCTTGCATTGAGAGGGTCCAAAACATGCTATTACAAATCCCTCAATATGTAGCCGGTCGTCAGATAACCGTACACAAGGCCATGCGCCTTCCCTGCAATGATGGCTTCCTGCATCTACCTAGTGCCTCATGGTTACCAGACATTTGGTCGAAAAAAATTGGTCGACCAGACAAATGGTCGAACCAATTTGGTCGAAAACCAAATGGTCGAATTTTTTTATTTTCACCCCCTTTTTTTTTGGGGGGGGGGGGGTCCCCCCAACCCACTTTTTTTCTCTAAAAACCCCTTTTTTTTAAAAACGAAAACCCGAAAAATAAATATATAAATAAAAAAAAAATCGACCATTTGGTTTTCGACCAAATTGCGTCGACCAAATGTCATTCGACCAGTTTTCAGTCGACCAAATCACTGGACACCGTGCCTCATGTCCACCTGCGCGTGTGTCCAATGCAAGAGTGTCTCACAAGACAATGGTCTCAAGCAACCAGCCAATGGGATGATCTAGTGGTTGTCTCACAGTCTCTCGTTCTGTCTCTAAGGTGGTGGTCAATCGAAACCTTCTAAATGGGAACTCATTCACCACACCAACAATAGGAGGTCACTCTTACCACAGATGCTTCCCTATCAGGGTGGGCAGCACATTATCTCCATCATACAGTGCTTGGCATATGGACTTAGGCACTAGCAAGCAAGCACATCAAACTTTTAGAGCTTCTAGCAGTGTTCAAAGCCCTCAAAGCCTTCCAAAATGAGCTGAAAGGAAAAACAGTCCTAGTCCTAACCTACCGCACAAAGTCTAAAAAGAAGCCAGGAACAGGGAAATACTTTGCCTGGCATATAGAACGTTTGTTTGTGCTGCTAATCTTCAAGAAAACCACGTAATAAGGAGACAACCTCTTAGTTATTTAAGTGGGAGAAGACACAATTCAGGGGAAAGGAGCCAATCCTTGGATATTGCAACATTGTTTCTTTTGGAGAGAACATTTGCTTATTTCTTAAAATGACCAGAGACATTTGGAACTTTTTGTTGGCAAATAATTTTTACACTATTTCCTCAGTTGAGATAATATCCTTGCACATTAGATTCGGATTAAGAGTGTTGGGGTCAGTAGTAGAGGTTTTGGACACAACCGTGACTGACTATTTGTTTGACATCCTGGCGTTTTCATTAGTTTTCATTGAGGCAGGGAAACCCCTCTTAGCTTTAGGGACAGAAAGGCATTTTTACCAACCCTCTTTTTATGTTGAATACAAGTTCATGATCTAAAACATGTCACCTCTGTGTCCGAGCTTTACTCTGCACACGTACAACTCCCACAACTCTAACCCAAGCATCTGTCAGGTCTTGTAACGCTCACCTGATTCCCGCAGAGGCGCCGGTCTTGACTGGGTGAATGCCGTATCTTCAAAGGTGATGTGTAACACACGGTTGGCTCTTTGGGCTGGACCTCTGTGCACTGTATGTCTGACTCGAAGAGTAAGATGTCTTAGGTAAGTGAACGCCGAGCTCTCCATCTGCCTCGGGGCAGGGTGCCGTAACCAGTTTCTTCACTGGATAAGGGTGCAGGCCTCTTGACCTCAGAGGACTGCTGTCCGTCGTTAACTGCACGAACGGTAAGTTCTGGGCACTTCAAATGTCTTAAAAGTCTTTTGTAATGATATCTCTTGTTTTGCAGGGTTCCGGCGATGGCAGATGGCGAGCTGATGAGAGTTGAGGATCGAACCCGCGTGAGGAATAGAAGCGCCTGGAAGCACGTAAGTAAGCGCTTGTAGCCTGCTTCACGATGCGCACTAACTGTCCCTTTTATCTTGCAGGTACAAGTTCGGAGCTTTAGAGAAGCTGAAGGGTGCTGGAATACCCACTGGATTCGGCGTGGGAAGGAGTAATGGCACGTGAGTAATAAAGTTGCCCAATGTCTTTAAACGCACCTTCTTTTGTCTTTCAGATGCGGGATGCAGCGCCGAAGGCCTCCGGAGCGTGCGAAGAGCTGGTAAGCTTTTGTCTTTCAGATGCCGGAATGCAGTGCGAAGACCTCCGGAGCATGCGAAGAGTAGGTAAGCCTTTGTCTTTCAGATGCCGGAATGCAGCGCGAGGCGTTGGTGACAGCCGATGGACCAGGTAAGAGATGCGCTGCCACTGAAGACTGTAGTGCTAACCTGTTCTTTCTTTGTCTTTACAGGTGCTGCTGAAGACTGGATTCCAGGATGGTAAGCCTTTGTTCCCTTAGGCCCAGGATCAGAAGCAGAAGACACGATGAGCGTTCTGCTGCAGAGAATGCAGAATAACGCAAAGCAAGATTCATCCATCGGGTGTGGTTTAAATAGCCTCCTGTAGTGCTTGGGTATCTCCTTCCACAGCCATGCCTAGGTAAGAAAAGAGTTCCTGCTTTCCAGAAGAGTTCCAGTGTTCTGAACCTAGGGAGTGGCTCCTGCCCCACCCAACAGGAAAAGTAGTCCCAAACAGAAGAGGATCAGGGGTTCAACTGGCAGGTAAGTAAGCAGCATGGTCTGCTGCAGGTAAGTCCACCCAAGCATTATGAGCCCGGCGCTTCCAGCGCTGGGACTGGGCATCTTTATGAGCCTGGTGCCACTGGTGCCAGGACAGGGTCCAAAAGGTCCCAATTGGGACTGGCTGGCACTCGGAACCGGGGTTATGGGTCTGCTTCCAAGGGAGTCGGGCAAGTCCTGATCTTTTGGAAGCAGAGATCATGACAGGTCTTTCAACTGGTGAACCTTTATCTGGGAGTAGGAGATGGCTTAAAGCCAAAAAGCCTTATTTATCTGGCTCCCTCCAGGGTTCTTCTAGGGGTGTCCTAGGTTCATCCATAGTACGTAATGATTTTCTTGTGCCCGTAACAGACATCCTGAACCATAATCTCATGCATGCATTCCCTCACTCTCTCTTGCTCTCCTTTCCCTGGTATCTACTCCTTCCAGCCCACCCTCACCCTTCTTTACCTTCTCTCACACCCTTTGGGCTGTTATCTCCCTCTCTTCTCTACTCTCGTCTACTGTCCTTCCAATGACCACACTCTTTACCTCTCTCCTCTATAAACCCCTCTGTTCACCTCACTGCACACCCTTCTCACTTCCCTACATACCCTTCTCCTCACCTCTCTGTTTATTTTTTAATTTGTTTGTTGATGTAATTGTCATATTATCAGCATGTTAAGTACACATTACATGATCCGGTTACAGCCTCTCTCTTTAAACAACTAGCCAGGGTCTGTAGACCTGGTGGAATCCATATGTTGTTCATTTCAGAGTGAGTTGTCACACTGAGTGCAGCAATAGAAATACTGAAGTCACTGTTGCTATAATCTTACAGAGGTTCTGGGATCATGGACATTTTGTATACTGATTCACAAACTAAATATCAGTATGATTACTTTCAGGGTGGTTAATCGTCTGATTGGTGAAACATTAATATAGTGAGCATTTTCCAGGCCTCAAAAGCCCTAGCTGGAATTGCTGTCATGCACTTGCTTTGCCCCAAGCCACGCTTTTGTTTCAGCTTCACACCAAATTTTGAAACTCATTGCGCCATATCATGTATTGTGGGCCTTTTTTAACTTTCCATGATATGGCTACGCGTCTTTCTGCAAGTATACATGCAAGGTCCATGAATTTGGTTATCTGTTTTTTTTGCTCAGTCTGGTGTTTATGCCCAGTAAACATTCAAGCGGGTTCCAGTGATATTTGTTAATCCCAGTTGTCATACAAGCCTGTTCAATTCGACCCCAGAACACCTGCACATTCGTGCATCTCCACACCATGACTATTAGGTGAACACCTTCCCATTGGAACCAAGGGCAGGCTCATGTAGCTTTCGCGTTAAATTTAGCCACTCTGCTGGGAGTCATATATGTGTGATGAAGCACATTAAATTGAAGCAGTCTAAATGTAGCATTCCGGCAGATGTTCTTAGCAAAACTTAGCGCTTGTTCCCATTGTTTATCAGTGATCTCTGAATCGACATCAGTCTCCCAGTTCAGCTTAGTGTCTCTGATGCTGGTCTCGTTCAACAAGCATTCATACAGTGTGGACACAGGTCGCCAGCCGTCCTCCAGATTATACATTACCTCCAGAAACGTGGTATCCTCCGGTTCGGCGGGCCACACATTCCACGGACATCGAGCCACCTTTGCCACCTTCATATATCTCAGAAATTGACCTTTAGGAAGTCCCTCACGCTGTAACAAACTTTCCAAGTCCCTGAATGTCCCGTTATCATAAATATCTCCCTAGTTGGATATGCCCAGACACTCCCATTGTCTTGGAGCACTTAATTTGTCCATGCTTGTGCACACATCAGCAACCATTGGAACATTAGGTGAGTAAGGGTGTTGTAGCCCAAGTAATTTTGACGCTCTGGTCTAGATCTGTCTGCCCAATTGCACAATCGGGGACTGGGGACTAATGCAACATTCCGGGAGCCACAAATTCTCTTTAAGCCAGGCAGGTCTCACCAATGACTGGAGTAGCTCAGATCCAGACGTGAAATCATCCGACAAGCATTTTGCAACAAAGCTTAATTAGGCAGGCAGAAAATAGAGTTCCATTCTTGCTAACTGTTAGGCAGAAACCTGTGCAGTTCCCTTAGGGACCACTGCAAAAGGCTTAAGACTACAGGTGTTGGCAGTAAACCCAATTGGTGGCAGTCTGTACCACCCAGATTTACCTGGTAGCTGTGGCTGAGCAGCCAGACTTCTCTCAAGAAGAGTTAGACAGTATGTAAAGTATACAAGATAGGTACCAAAATACAGTAGCACAAGCAAACACTGACCAGAGCTTTGGTATCAAGTATGTAATTATTTATTTAAAGACACACTTAGAGACACTCTAGCACTATTATTGTAAGTAAGTTCAAAAACACAGTCACTATTAATATATATACATCCCTTATTCCTTATTAGACAAGTCTTAGTTAACACCACTTATTTCCAGACAGAGGTGAGCGCTTAACTAAAGATGGCACTCCAATAAGTTAAGAAAAAGGGAGGGAAAAGGCAGAAATTAGGAACAGCACACAACACAATACTTTAGAAACACTCAGCAAGGCAGGAAAGTCAAAGTCTACTTGTGAGCAAAATGTTCAGAGGCCAGGCTCCCTCTTTGAGAGAGCAGAACACTAATGCGCCCAAGATCACAAAGTTTAAAAGGCTTGGAAAGTCTTGCAGAGAGTTTAAAAAGGAATCAGTTCAGCTCAGAACAATTCAGTTAGCCAGCCTAGGGCCAACCCAAGTGGTAAGATGAGGATTTAGGAGACCCCCCACACAGACCGTTGCGAGGGAGGCCAGGCGGACACAGTACCTTGAAAGTGGAGAGAATCCTCCAGTGGGGGCAGTTGTTCCTGGCAGTGGATACAAGTCGCGGTGTCGTCCAGAGGAAGAGAAGATCTCGACGTGGAGGAAAGCTGGAGGTCGTTGCACTGCCAGGGAGGAAACCAGCCGCGGAGTTCTCTGGTTAAAAGGTACTACCCTTTTATTTGCGGTAGTGGTAAAACGTGGTATCCCGGTTGCAAGGCAGCCACGAGATGATCTGGGAAGGCGAAAAGGCGGGCAAACTGGTTATCCCCACCAGTCAAAGGAAGAAGACTCTTGGGATGAAGATCTCCTCTGTCGTTGGAAGAAGTGGTGAGTCGGTTCAGCAGGGCTCCACCGGTGGTGTCGTCGTTGCAGGTTGGCTCAGCTTCTCCCTCTTCGGATTCTTTGGTCCTGTGGCGACGTCTGAAGTCCCAGTCCCCAAAGCCCTGCTTTTATGCAGAAAACCCCCATTCATCAGTCCTAGCTGTCATTCAAAAATGCTAAGTGGTGAGCCGGGCGACTCACCACTGGGCCAATCCCACAAGAGTGCGACTTGAGTTGCTGAGGCAACTCAGTCCAGGGTGCCTAAAACCCCCTCCCACACATCCTGTAGACCCAGACAGAGTGGCACCACTTTTGGAGGCTTCTGTGGAGAAGCCCGCCAAAAAGGGGAACAAAGGGCTCGACTTGGGTTGGAGTTACAGAGGCAAACACAAACACCATTTTAAAACCGAGTCCTGGTGAAAAGACCCAACCGGGGAATAAATATTAAATAAATAACCCGGCGGTATCTTTAACATTGCACCAAAAAGTGGTGCGTTTAAAATGAATGGGAAAATCCAATGTAAATATACTTAAGGAATATTTTGCGTGCTAACCACTGCCACCAGCCAGAAACTCGACGAGGGGGGACTGCACAGTGCCCCTCGAAAAACAGACCCAGGGGCAATCTAATTACCCCTACCAGTTCTTCCACTATATGATTGTTTTTTTCTGGTTCTGTTCCCAATTTAAGACTACTAAAGTCAATGGTGGCTTTACATGCCCTGGGAGACAGTAGTCAGTCCCAGGGTATGGAGTCTATGTTTGGGGGTCACTATGACACCCCTGTGTTACTGCACTGAGGGTGCTGTGTAAGACACTTACCAAAAACCACATGAAACCCTATGGAGTAAAAGACCCCATAGCCCATAAAACACATCACAAAGTCAAAGGATATCTCAAATCATGCCTAAGAGTGGGAGAAGAAGAGTCTCACTCTTAGCAGGACAAAAAAATAAACCCCAAAAATCCAGCAAAGCTGCTGGGGGACTCGCTAGGTTTGGGAAATTAGCCTTAACAGAGAATTCTCCCTAACACTAACTGTACCCCACCATCTTTGTAATGTAGGCACATCACGCTAAGTGCCAATTTGTGTCACCTTAAGCCCCACCGAAAGTCTCTAAGAAGGGTATCTAGAGATCAGAAAAAAGCTGCCTCTATGTAATAATGGACATTCCTAAAAGCATGTGATAACCTGGGAAGAATAATCATCTTGACTATGCTATGACGACCATACCCATGAGAGTGTGTGGCAACCTAGACCAAAAGGCCATGGATTTCTTGATACCATCCACCACCCTGAGTGTGTTATACGTATTTGTGTCTTTAGGTGTTTGCGCAATGTGGATTCCCAGATATTTAAAGGAGTGTGTCTCCCATTTTGTTCCCTGGTCGGGTAGAGCCCCTTCATCCGTCCTGCAAAGTCCTGCCAAAGGAAAAAGACAGGACTTCTGTTTGCTGAAGGAGATCCCAGATAAGACAAAAAACTTGTCTAGCACATCTACAACAATAGGTAAATTGTGTTATGTTTCGTATACCTAAAGTAGAACGTCATCAGCATACAGTGATCTGAGATGTGTGGATCCTCCTATCCTGATGCTCGCCTCCAAAAATTCTTGTCTTAAATATGTAGCCAAAGGCTCCAAGGCCAGTATGGATAACACGGGTGAGGGTGGGCACCCCTGGCGAGTTCCTTTTTGTTTGCACCATGATTCTGATATCTGCCTGCCGGATTTTACTCTAGCCATTGAGGAAGTATAAAGTAGTTTTACCCAGTTAATGAAGTAAACTGAGTCGAAGGCTTTAATAGCATCATGGGATGCCAGAACATAATGCTCATTTCGGGGTTCTGCTTGGTCAATGATGTGTTGTAGTCTGCGAAGGTTCAGGGTGATGTAACGGCCGAGGACAAACCTGGCTTGATATATATGTGTCAGGGAGTTAATAATTGTGCATATGCGCGCAGCCAGTATGGTCGTAAGTATTTTCACATAATTTAGCTTAGCTATGGGGCGGTAAGAGTTGCACCTTTCTGTTGGTTTCCTGGGCTTGAAGATGGGTATCGCCAATGTTTCCCTCATACTGACCGTATGCCCTTATCATACGCCTCTTCAAAGACTCTCAACAGTGCTGGGGTCCGGATGGAGCAGTACGCTTTATAAAATTCTGCTGGGAGACCATCGCTCCCCGGCGTTTTATTGGTGGATAGGGAGGTGCTTGCTTTTCCTAATTCTTCCATGGAAAAGGGTTAATCTAGGGAGGTCTTCTGGACGGCAGTGAGCTTCGGGTGTTGGATCAGCAAAAGTACCTCAGCTATCTTATCTGGGGGTATCTGAGTGTCGTGTTTATATAGTTTGGTGTAAAACGCAGTGAAAATGTCATTGATTGCTATCTGGGACTGCCACGGAGCTCGGCATTCATCCTGTAATAATGTGAACTGAGTTCTAGGTTGTTTTTGTTTGCACAACCATGCCAAGACCCTGCCTGATTTGTCCCCCACTGCATGCGCTCGAGCTATTCGTATGTCATAGTCAAACTTGGACAATCTCTCCCCTGCCCACAGACATTGAGACCGGGGCTCAGTTAGTTCTTTTTCAACCAATGTTAGTCCGGGAAATAGGACCACCAACGTGCTTATTTTATTCTCCATGGCCTCTAATTCTTCCTGTAGCTTCTTGCGGATGCCCCCCGAGCTAGCAATAATTACCCCCTAATCACTACTTTCATTGTTTCTCAGACAGTACCCCAACTATCAACACTCCGACGTTATACTGTTACGCTCACCTGGTATCCACAGGGACGCCACCCAGCCGGGTTACTCGTTGGTATGCTTCTCAGCTTTGCCCTAATGTGGTCTGCGGGGAAGGTTCTGCCTTGTGGTAGAATTAGGCGTGCTCTCCGTCCTGCCTTCTTTGCAGGGGCGCGTTGTATTTCATGGGCGAATGCGGTCCAGTTACTTCACTGACGCCGGCCCGTTTGATATTGTTCAGGTAGGTCTTATTGCTGTTCTTTAGTTTTGTTGCTATCCTGCATGCCTTTCTTTGTTTAAAATGTCTCTTTTTTCCCCCTTAGGTATGCAGAGCTTCAGCGCCGTGAACTGGCTTGGTTGAGCCCGCTGGTAAATGATGGCGCATTAAGAGCGCTATGATGCGGTAAGTAAGCGCTATGCACAGCGCTGCGAAGTCTTGCCTTTGCTAACCTGTGTTTTCCTTCCTTGTAGGTCGCGGTGTTCTTCGCGAGTGGAATGTCCGCAGTGGTGCCAGCTGAGAGGCAACCAGTCAGGTAAGCCTTTTGAGCAGTTCGTAATTTGTAAATGTCTCTACTGCTTTCTTTAATGTTGCCTCTATCTTCCTCTTTCAGGTCGTTCTGTCCAGGAGGCGTGCAGATTCGAGGAAGCTGTTCTCAGTAGCTGCGAGTGTTTACAGATGAAGACTGCAGGTAAGATGCTGCTGCTAATGATGTTCCTTTTGTCTCCTTGCAGGTTCTGCTTCTCCGAGGTTCGAGGGAATTGCTGGACACTGTGAGCGTCACGTTGCAAGCTGCAAAGTAACACGAAGCGTGTTGTCTTGCTCAGGTGTGGTTTAAATAGCCCCAACAAAATAGTCCAGGTAAAGTAGTCCCTAGGCTACCACACCCAAAACACTAGACCGCATAGCTTGGTTCTTAGGAACCAAGCTATGTGGATGCCTTCATGTTGACTGACAATACAATAAAGTAGTTCCCAAGCACATTGTTTTTCATTGGGTATGAGCCTGGCGCCATAGGCGCCAGGACTGGCCCCATGAGGGCTTTTGAAGAGGATGCCAGGCTCTAGAGGCCCGAGTCCTGACTCTACCTGGCCAATGGGTTTGCCAGAGGTGGTTTTGGGCGAGGGTCGTGACAGCACTCCCCCCCAAGGCCCCTCCCATGGTGTTCCTTCTGTCTGGGCCAGGTTTGGTTGGGAAGTTCCGATGGAATTTCCTGATTAGACGTGGTGCGTGGATATTCTCACTGGGCTCCCAGGATCTATCTTGAGGTCCAAATCCTTTCAATCGACGAGATAATATAGCTTGGTCCTAGAGTATTTAGAGTCCAAGATATCTTTGACTTCGAATTCTGGTTCTCCGTCAACAAGTACGGGCTTAGGTGGTGTCCCAATCCGTGTGCCGGGTTGCATTGGTTTCAGGAGGGACACATGGAATACCGGATGGATGTGTAGATTCGGTGGTAAATCCAGTTTCACGGCTGCTGGGTTGATAATTGCCTTATGGTATAGGGTCCTAAGAATCTGGGTTGAAAGGTCTGGGTTCCCTTGATGGGTACGAATTTAGCGGCTAACCAAACTTTGTCTCCTACTTGATAATCAGGGGCCTTTTTCCAGTGTTGGTCGGCGAATCTCTTTTGCTTTTCTTTGGCATGAATAAGGTGTTCCTTTGCCCTTTTGAAAACCTGATTAATGGTTGTGTGTAGAGTCTTTACCGCTGGCATTTCCAAGCTGGCTGGGAGGTCTAGTTCATAGGTACGTGATTGTCTGCCATAAAGGGTATAGAAGGGCGTTTGTCCCGTGCTTGAATGCAAAGAATTGTTATATGCATATTCGGCTATCCTTAGTAGGTCTTTCCAATTCCTTTGTTCGTGGTGCAGCATGCACCGTAGATATTGCTCGAATGTCTGATTGGTTCTCTCGGTTTGGCCGTCCATTTGGGGATGGTGACTGGTAGATAGCCGAACGTTGATCTGCACCATTGCACAACATTTTTTCCAGAAGTTTGAAACAAACTGGCTGCCTCGATCAGAGACCAGAACCGAAGGGAAGCCATGTAGCTTAACCACGCCCTCCAGGAACACTTTTGCTAAAGTGGCTGCATCTGGGAGGCTTTTGAGAGGAATAAAATGAGCCATCTTCGAGAATAAGTCCACAACTACAAGGATGGTGTTGAACCCTTGGCTTGGAGGTAGATCAGTGATGAAGTCAAGGGAAAGAGTGTGCCATGGAACTGGAGCAATGTCCAATGGTTGTAGGAGACCAGATGGTTTTTGTTTCTGTGATTTATTTTGTGCGCAGACACCGCAGGACTGAATATACTGAATGATGTCCTTACGCCAGGTAGGCCACCAAAGTTCTCTTTCACCTTAGCTACGGTTTTGGCGATCCCAGGATGCCCTTCGATCAGTGAATCGTGATAGTTTGAAATAATATGCTGTTGTAATTCCTTCTTGGGTACATATAGGCGATCCCTAAAAAAGGGTAGGTGGTCCTTGATGGTATATTGTTCTCCTTGAGTTTGCCATGCGAGGTAGGCATCAGGATTCATTTTCCCTTGGAGGATTTCTTTTCGTAGTTCTGTTTGTGTTAAGGCTGCCGTGATACCCAAGAGTTTGTCTTCAGGTATAATAGGTGCTGGGTCTGGAGTTGTATATACTATTTCATCTATGCCCATGTGAGATAAGGCATCTGACTTTCCGTTTCTGACTCCTGGTCGAAATGTGATTACATAATCATATTCGGCAAAGAAAAGGGCCCACTGTAATTGGTGCGAGGACTGGGCCTTGGCTGTTTTGAGATATTGCAGGTTTCGGTGGTCTGTGATGACTGTAATGGTGTGTCTGGCCCCCAGAAGGTAGTGCCTCCAGGCTTTAAAGGCGGATTTGATAGCCAGGAGTTCCTTGTCCGTGATGGCATAATTAATCTCTGAAGGTGAGAACTTTTTCGACCAGAAGGCCACAGGATGTAGTTGGCCGGTTTCCGGGTCTCTCTGTGAAAGGACAGCCCCCATTGCGAGACTGGATGCATCAGTTTCAACGACATAAGGGAGGTATGGACGAGGATGTCGCTGGATTGGAGTGGAGGTAAACTTTCATTTAAGTTCCTGAAAGGCTTCTTCTGCCTCTACGGTCCAAGCAAACTTTTTATTGTTTTTTCATAATAGTACTGTGATTGGGGGCACAACCTGAGAGAAGTCTGGGATGAACCGGCGGTAGAATTTCGCAAAGCCCAGCATGCTTTGTACCCCTTTCAGAGACGATGGTGAAGGCCATTTCAGAATGGCATCTACCTTGTGCACTCTGATGCCTATTGGAGTAAGATAAAACCAAGAAATTCTACTTCGGTGACGTGAAAAAAGCATTTTTCATGCTTTGCAAAGAAGCGATGTTGACAGAGCTTGGTGAGGACTGAACGAACGTGCCTGACATGATCTTGTTCCGAGCCTGAGTATACTAAGATGTCATCTATGTACACTAAGGCGCACACATTAATTAACTCCCTTAAGACGTCATTCATGAAATATTGGAATGCCGCAGGAGTGTTGCATAACCCAAAGGGCATGACTTGATATTCAAACAAGCCGTACTTAGTACAGAAGGCGGTTTTCCATTCATCTCCTTTTCTGACCCGGACCAGGTGATACGCTCCTCGAAGGTCCAATTTTGTATAAATCTGGGCATCTTTAACTTGGTCTAGCATCTCAGGGATAAGTGGCAAGGGGTAGCGGTTCTTCACGGTGATCTGGTTCAATGTGCAGTAGTCAATACAGGTTCTCAAGTCTCCTTCCTTTTTCAGTACGAAGAACAAAGGACTGGCTGCGGGGGACTTTGAAGGACGGATAAATCTGTTTGCAAGGTACTGGTCTAAATAGGATTTCAAATGAAGGTTTTCTGGTTCTGTGAGAGCGTAGATCCTGCCACAAGGGATTTGTGCACCAGGAACAAGGTCGATCTGACAGTCATAGGGCCTGTGGGGCAGCAATGTATTGGCTTGGTCCTTTCGGAAAACATCCTGGAAATCATGGTATTCACTTGGCAAGGTATTAGTTGCTCCCAGGGTTGATACTGTCGCTCCAGGAGTCATGGGGATACAGACGCCGGGTTTCTCCTCTTGGTAATAGCAGGCAGGGGAGCAGTCACCAGGGAAGGTTAATTTTCGTGCCCGCCAGTCTATCAAAGGGTTGTGAGCAATCGACCATGGCATCCCTAGTATTAGCCTGAACTGAGGTGCCTTGATGAGATCGAATGAAATAGACTCCCGATGTCCTTCTTGGCACAGCAAGGTTACCCTGGCTGTGCACTGGGTTACTAGTCCGGAAGCGATTTCTGTCCCATCCACGGTCGTTACCTTGTCCATAGTTGGCTTAGAACACAAAGGAAGCCCCATCTCTGCTGCCAGTTCTTGATCAATATAACTTCCAACTGCTCCGCTATCGATGTATGCTTCAACGGCATGCATTCTTGACGACTGTTGGTGGTTAATTAAGATCACTGGTATTGCAAAGTGCGAGGTCCGCAAATCTTTCTTCTCACTCGACAAACTGACCTCTACGTTTGTCGAGCTTGGTAGTTTTCCGATTCCTTAGCTTCATCCTTCTCTGTGGCCCCGACTGTTCTTCTTGGGGGTTTTATTGGACAATCCTTCAGGAAATGTCCTGGTTTCCCACAATACAAACAAAGCTGTCGTTGTCTTCTTTTGTCCCGCTCTTGTTTTGTTAATGGAGGCCGTATACCTCCAATCTGCATGGGTTCGACAGCATTTTCAGGTACACGGGGTGTGTTTTCCCTTGGTCGAACATAGACCGTCCGAGGGTCCGTTTTAGACCGTCTGCCTTTCGGTCCTGCAACCGGTGGTCTAGCTGCACGACCAGATTTATGAATTCTGCACAGTCTCTGGGTGGATCAACCACCTGGGCTAAGACGTCCTTTAATTCGCCTCGTAAGCCTCAATGGAATAACGTGGTTCTTTTGTTTTCTGGCCACCTAGCTTCGGCAACCAGTCTGTTGAAGGTAGCAATGTACGTTAACAAGTCCTGATTCCCCTGTCGGAGGGACAAGAGTTCATTGTCTACTGCTTGTTCCTGGGTATGGCGAGCAAAATGTTTTTCCATTTCTCTCTGGCACCCCCCAAAGTCATGTAATAGAGGATCGTCATGGGTTACCAAAGGCACTGACCAATCTGCTGCACTACCACTCAGGTATGATAAGACAAAAGCTACCCAAGCTTGGTCGTTTGGAAATGCTTCAGGCCTACAAAGAAAATGAAGGCGGCACTGATTGATGAATGCTGCATACTTCTGTGGGTCGCCTGAGAACCTTTCTGGTGGTGCCAGGGGCACTGTTCCAGGTAACGTGATCTGTACCGGAGTGGGTGGTATGGCAGGGTTTTGCATCATTGGATTGCTTCCAGGTAGAGGCGTCTGTCCTGCCTGTGATTGCAAGTATTGCCTGCTAATCTCTTCAGTGCGTTCTTTGGTCACTATTAGGTCTCTCCGGAGGGCATTAGTCTCTTGTCGGGCAGAATGAACATCAGCACGAAGCTCTCCTAATAATTGGGCCAATTGGGCCATTTCTGATGTCTCCATGGCGCACCTAGGTGGATTTGTTGTGGTAGGCTTCGCGTTCTGTTACGCTCACCTGGTATCCACAGGGACGCCACCCAGCCGGGTTACTCGCTGTTATGCTTCTCAGCTTTGCCCTGATGTGGTCTGCAGGGAAGGTTCTGCCGTGTGGTAGAATTAGGCGTGCTCTCCGTCCTGCCTTCTTTGCAGGGGCGCGTTGTCTTTCATGGGCGAGTGCGGTCCAGTTACTTCACTGACGCCGGCCCGTTTGATATTGTTCAGGTAGGTCTTATTTCTGTTCTTTAGATTTGTTGCTATCCTGCATGCCTTTCTTCGTTTAAAATGTCTCTTTTTTCTCCCTTAGGTATGCAGAGCTTCAGCGCGGCGAACTGGCTTGGTTGAGCCCGCTGGTAAATGATGGCGTATTAAGAACGCTATGATGCGGTAACTGAGCGCTATGCGCAGCGCTGCAAAGTCTTGCCTTTGCTAACCTGTGTTTTCCTTCCTTGTAGGTCGCTGTGTTCTTCAGCGCGAGTGGAATGTCTGGAGTGGTGCCAGCCGAGAGGCGACCAGCCAGGTAAGCCTTTTGAGCAGTTCGTAATTTGTAAATGTCTCTACTGCTTTCTTTAATGTTGCCTCTATCTTCCTCTTTCAGGTCATTCTGTCCGGGAGGCGTGCAGATTCGAGGAAGTTGTTCTCAGTAGCTGCAAGTGATTAAAGATGAAGACTGCAGGTAAGATGCTGCTGCTAATGATGTTCCTTTTGTCTCCTTGCAGGTTTTGCTTCTCCGAGGTTCGAGGGAATAGCTGGACACAGTGAGTGTCACGTTGCAAGCTGCAAAGTAACGCAAGGCGTGTTGTCTTGCTTGGGGGTGGTTTAAATAGCCCCAACGAAATAGTCCAGGTAAAGTAGTCCCTAGGCTACCACACCCAAAACACTAGACCGCATAGCTTGGTTCTTAGGAACCAAGCTATGTGGATGCCTCCATGTTGGCTGACAATACAACAAAGTAGTTCCCAAGCACATTGTTTTTCATGGTGTATGAGCCTGGCACCATAGGCCCCAGGACTGGCCCCATGAGGGCTTTTGAAGAGGATGCCAGGCTCTAGAGGCCCGAGTCCTGACTGCACAGGCCAATGTGTTTGCCAGAGGGGGTTTTGGGCGAGAGTTGTGACATATACTTCAGAAAGTTAACCAGGGTTTCCTGCAACTCTTCTCTAAAAAGGACATCCCTCAAAGCCTCTGTGGGCATACGCCATGTCGGTATAGGGGGCCTGGGACCTTTGTTCTCCCATGTGACCACCAGGGGGGGGGGATTGTGCGGCTCATATACTCTGCACTGATGAATTCTGCCAGTTGCCCTGTTCCGACAAAGAAGTAGGTTACCCTGGTGTGCAACTTGTGGGGGGATGAGTAAAAGGAGTATCCTCTGGTGTCTGGGTGCAGTTTCCTCCAAACATCCACCAGATCTAATTCAGACAGCACTGCATTCAGGGGGCTAGTGGCCAGAGGGGTCGCCACGAGGGGGAGAGGTTCTGTGAAGTGTTGCATCCCTTACAGAACTAAAATCAACACCCCACATAAAGAAGACATCACGTCTTGAAGCAATGCGGCTGCCCAATGTATGGATATGGACCTGTATCATGTGATTTGCGAAGTGAGAATTCGCAATGCATATTTCTCTTTGATTAAGGTGACCTCGCAAATTCAAGTATCTCCCTTCTCTATCTCTTTCCATTTCTAACAATTGGAAAGGTAATTTCCCATCAATCCATGTGAATACTCCTCTACGAAACTTAAGAGTATGTAGCGCTGTAAACAGTCCCGCCCCTGCGATTTACGACTGCTTCTTGATCTCTCGCTGTTAAGTGAGTCTCTTGAAATAAGGCTATAGATATCTTCCATCAGTGTAAATAGGATTTCGCCCTGTTTCTGCGCATGTAGGACACCAATCCTCTTACATTCCAATTCAGTACTTTAATGTGTATCATGATCGAGTCGTAATTGGTACTGTCTCATTGATTCCTGCGTGGACTCCCCTGTGTTTAAGCATGTCATTCACAGATAACCATGCTCTTGTCATAAAAATTGCCCTCTCATGCCCGTAACCGATATATACAGTGTAGTTGTGCGAAACACAGAATCCCGACCCCCACTGCACCCCCCCACCCCCTTTCCAGTAGAAATACTTTGCAAGCCTCTCGGCATAAACTAAACAAGAATAAAAAAAATAGAGCCCCAAACCTGGGGACCAAACCTTACCCAACAAAAGAGCATTGTTCAGGCATGCTTGTACCCCCAAGGTCTACCATGGCCATTGGATACTAGGTAAATGAACCAGCAACAGGCTGACACCAGGTATCTATGACAGGGTTGTCAAAAATCCATGCAAGGGCAGCTGTGTTGTCTTCTCCTTCATTGTGTGGCTTCATGAGCCCCTGTGCACATTAGAGATATTTAGAAATCCAGAGTCATTCCTCAAGTACCTCCTCCATTCGGTTCCCAGCACTTTCATCCAGATGTCTGGTGAAGCAGCCACCTCCTTGTCTGCCAAGCCATTGAGGTCCATCCACATGTTGACCGCCTCCGAATTCTCAAAAAACAAAGCCTTCTCCTTATAGAACACCTTCAATCTGGCAGGGTAAATGAGCATGTACTTTTGCCCCATCTGGCGGAGCCTGTCTTTGGTGGGAATAAACATATTTCTTCTCCTTTGTACCAATTGAGTGTAGTCAGGGTACATTGCTATTTTAGAGGATCCCCTTTGAATTTTGCCACCTTCCCTGGAGTATGTTAATATTACTTCTCTGTCTTTGTAATTCAAAGTTCTAGCAATTACTGGTCGTGGATGTGATCCTGATGGGGGCTTCCTCTGGAGTGCGCAGTGGGCTCTTTCAATTGCGATTCCCTGAGATAATTTCCCCAGGCCCACTGCTTGAAGGATCAGGTTTTCAATGTACGCAGTTGGGTCAGATCCCTCATTCTCTTCTGGCAGGCCAACTATTCATATGTTGTTTCTGCGCGACCTGCCCTCTTCATCCTCAGCGTGCAGTTCTAAAATGGCGTTCTTCGCCTCTAGTGTTTTCATTCTGGTTTCCGGGGAAGCCAACGAAGTAGCAATGTCCTGTAAGTGTGCCTCATTAGTCGAGACTCTCATCCTGCCTTAGTAGCTGCACATCGACCTTTACTTCGTCAATGTTCTTTTCGAGGGATCAGCGCAAGGCGGCAATAGCAGTCAGAATTTTGTCTTTTTGAGTTTCTGCATGTGCAGTCGCTCTGTTCGGCTGTGCCATTATTCCAGCTGTTGTAGGGTCTTGCAGATTTCCCAAACCCACAAAGGAGTCCATAATCGTTCCGTTTTTCTTTTGCTTTGTAGGTGGCATATCGGTCGTGAACAGAGGTGCGCCCTCCCCATTATACAGAGCAGCAGTAGCCAGCACGATGAGTGAGTGCCGTTTTAAAGAGCCACATCTACACCCTTAATAACAAATAGGCTCCAAGCATTACTAATATGAATGCGGTGTGGCGCCCATCAGCACAGCTCAGGCAGTAATCACAAACAGGGAGTCAAGTGAAGCCTGATCATGGAGCGAGCTGAGGAGAGGTTGGGGCAAGCCGCAGCAGTCTATGAACATATGCAGCGTAATAATTTGGGAAGCCTGATGGTAGCGGCAGGAGAGAGATTCAGGTGGAGTGCATGTTGCAGAGTGCATGCAGTAGGGGGGGTGAGAGACTTCTCATCAGCCGTCTGGTTGATTGGCTATAGGGAACCCCCCAGGCCTGTCGGTCCCTCGTGTGCTGTAGCGTGGACCAAGTTCGGAATAAAAGCATCTCCCCAGCTACTCAACCAGGCCCGCTACGCGTTCGCCGCATCCACTGCCGCGGCCGCCATTTTAAGCCCTCTACCGGCGCGAGGAAACTTAACTCGTTATCTGGCCTCAGTGCAACAAACAGCTTCAAACACGCGTTGTTAGGGTGGCTTCAAGTTGTAAACAGCAAGGAGTCAAGGGTTTAAGTGGGTCATTGTGGTAGTGCACCGCAGGCAGGATCATTAGTAGGATCAAGGGGAGAGCACACGCCAGGCACGTCTTCACTGCGTGGATTCTGGCCACGCCCCCTTCTCCTCGCCTCTCTATATGCCCTTCTCTTCACCTCTCTGCAGGTGCTTCTCACCTCCCTATGCACTCTTCTCCTCACCTCTCTATGCGCCCTTCTCCTCACCTATCCACTCCACACAACGCCCTATCCATGCTTCTATGCCCTAATCATACCACACTATTTCCCCTGTTCTCTTCCAGCTGCCTCCCTCTCCTGCTTCATTCAGCCCTCACCACTACTCCCACTACCGCATTCACTCGTTCCCGACCCTCTTACCGAACACTCCCTCGAATGCCTGTCTACACTTCACCCCACTCTCTTTAGCTTTCTTTCTTTTTCTCACTCATTGCCTCTTCACACTACAATACATACAACAGGTACCACTTTCTCTCACTGTACTCTGCTCAAATTATGCCTCCAACTCATCAGAACTCCATTCCACTGTCCGCCGTCCTACTGTTTTCTTGGTTCGTCTCCTGACCTTCCCCCAGCAACCCACACTCAGTCTCTTATGCACTCTTCTTTTATACTGTTCGCCTCCTGGTTCTAACCCACGCTTTCATTGGTTGCAGTGCTCACCTGGCTCTCTGGACAAATCTGTGTCTTTTCTTTCCCCAGCAACTGAGTTACACAGGAACAGAGCTTTAAAAAAAAACTCTTAGCCCTGTCCCCTTTTCAGTTTTCTGTTTCTATTTGCAGGGTAGCGGCCTTGTGCTCGGGTGAGTTTGCTGACAATTCGGTTTGGCAAGCATTTCTGTGTGTCTCCTGCTCCTCTGCAGCCCCTTCTCACTCCATTTTCTGTTGTCCCACAATTCACTTGGAGCACATCTGGGGTTTGATGTCTCATCTAGGTTTAGCAGGGGAACTCCCAGTTCATTCAATTTCTGTGCTTGATTACATTACCCTGATTCCGATCCTCATTTTCTTTGGGGGAACCCACGTGCCTTGTGGGAGCTGGAAAAGAAACAAAAGAGAATCCCGCCAGAAAACTCGTTTGGAGGTGTTGTGCAACAGAATGTGGTGTCATTGTCAACATGCATGGCGCATGGGGGGGGATTCAGGGGCTGAGCGCATCCAATTCCCTTATCCCACTTCTGGGAGGGATCATTTACTCCCCCCCCCCCCTGATAGGGTCAAAACTCTGACCCGGTCACATTTCTCCACCCTTTCTCCAAAGCCCCCTCCACTTTCTGCCAGCTATCTAACTTGATTCAGATGTTGTTTGGGGGTATCTGGTACAACTTGTAGGTGGCCAACTCATCATGGCCTTTTCCTCGTATTTTTCATGGCATATTAATGGGGAGCAAGGTCTGTATGCACCCATTCTATGCCCCCCTCCTACTCTTTCTCCAACCCCCAACTACCCATAGAAATTAAAAATATATATCCTAACCCCTCACACTTCGTCCCCTAAAATGGAGCAAAATGCTGTGATGAGTTGACCTCTACAAGTTGGGCCAGTACTGTTAGGCACTTTTTCTCTTCCCAGACTTATCTGTTCCTGACAGACTGGTGGAACTGGATACAGCAGTCTTTTGGGACAGTGTAAGAGAAATGGCCCATAGCCACACAGGCATAGCACTGGGTTGCTTGGTTTTGGTTTTCCTGGCATAAGGGCTCTATTAATTCCCAGAATCCAGGAAATCTACTGCCACTTTTCAGAATCTTGGGCAAATTACAATAACGTTGGTGTTCCAGACAGTGTCTCCCACTCTGTACCCTTGCTGTTCTGTAAATCATCCATACCCCATTGATACAGTAAACTTTTTTTCTCTTCCTGGCATCTGGGCAGGGATAGCAGCTGCGGCCACATGGTGTAACAAGGCCTACACTGTCTCCCCTGGGTCTGGACAAGTACCCAGAAGGTTTCTTCCAGCAGGTCATCCCAGGCACATAAATTATGCTGGTGGGAGCGTCCCTTGGAAGCCCTTTTCTCGTTTATCCCTGGTGGTGGTGTTAATTCTTAATGGGTAAAACCCAGCTCCTGGTACCTGGGGAGAGTGTATAAATGTTAAAGGGGCCACCTCACCCCAGGGGCCAGGCACAACATTTCCTCTGTCTTGTCTTTGTTCCTCACTGCGAGGTCCAAATCTTTCTCTTCAGGCCATTGCTGTAGGATGACCGACCAAGTTGTGCTATTTCCTTAGGGGTAGATCCTTCTGGGAGAGATCTTCCTGCTGTAGCAAAAGTGATTCCACATCCCTGTTCCCCTTTTGCTTGTTTCTCTTCGTAGTTCATGATCTCAGGTGGATCATCTGCCTGCAGAGACTCGACACCCTGTTGGGTCTTTTCACTAGGTTCTTCTATGGATGTGTTTTTTTGTCTTATCTCCAGCCATGTCAAGTTGACTCTCATCTCTTTTCCCCAGTAGGGGCAGCTCCAGGTCTCTCGTCTCTTCATGATCCTGGTCTAGGCTGTCTCTTTTGGGTGGAGGTAAGATTAGTCCTTCTGAACCTGGCTATATCAACTGATTGGGTGTTACTAGATGTGGTCCCTCCTTTTCTCCATATTCCTTTTCAAGATCTCTTTACATTCCAGAGGCCGGGCTTGTTGCGGCTGATAGCGGTCCTCTGACTCTTCCTCTCCCACAGCACCGGCCTGTAGTCGTTATTACTTCCTTGCCTTTCCACAGCGCCAAATACAGGCAAAGTCTTCAGCAGAATCCTTTAGGTGCTGTTGCCAAAAGGAAGTTTCGCCCTCAGCAGTGGGATTGGATTCCCACGTTGGGACTCGACTAACGTGGTTGATACTTCTCTGGCCCTTGCTCGGAGGACCAGCCGGTATCCCACCAAAACCGTGCGTCTGTCTTCCCCCTCTCAAGCTGGATAGGGGTGGGGAAGAAGTTAACTTGCATGGCCCAGACATTACTGTGGTGCTCTGCTGGGATGAGCACTGTAATTAACTGGTATTGTAGTACCTTCGAGTTGCCCTTGGTTGGAGTGAAATACACAAAACTGTTCGCCAGTAGGTCTACTCTGAGGTTGGTCTTGACCATGATCCTCTCATCCACGGGGATAAAGTAGTAGTAGGCGCTATGAACATCGTAAGCTTTTTCCCACGCGGATCTACGGGCTCATGGGCATGCCCGGTCAGTCAGGGCATGTCAGATCTGACATGGGACTATGTTTCTTTCAGATAGTATTTTGCTGAGATTAGCGTTTATGACTGGCTTCTGTTCTTGTGTCTTCTCAATTCTTTCTCTAAGTCCGTGGTCTCTCTCCTATGGTATCAGGCCTGAAAGATCCCACGATAACCCCACGTGCCATGTAGGGCTTCAATAACTCCCAGACTTCGAACTATGTTTCAAGGTTTTTTATTTTCTAGATGTTAAAAATCACTTTTATTTAAATTCTGATCGAGGCCTAGGCCACGGCATAGGCAGGGTCTTCTAATGGGCTTCCCTCTCATCTCCCGTGGGCACACTGCAGCCTAACCCAAGGACCCTTATTCTCTAAATCTGGGTGTAGGTGACAGCCTACATGCAAAAAGCTTTGTCTGGCTCCCTCTGGGGTTCTTCTAGAGATGTCTTAACCCACCACTTCCGAGCTTTGCCAATGGGGCTTGATGATTGTATTGTGACTGTAACAGACACTCTAGACTATGTTCTCATGCATGCACTCTCCCTTTCTTGATCTCAGTACTTCTTACGCCTCACCCCTCTACTCGCTCGCACCCTTCTTTGCCTTGTCTCCCACCCTCCGATCGTCTTCCTCTCCTCTCTCCCCTTCTGTCCCTCAGATGTCTGCACCCTCTCTTCACCTCTTTAAGTACCCCTCTTCATACCTCTCTACATACCATTCTCCTTAGTTTTCTATACACCCTTCTTCTCATTTCTCTACTACACAGCACACTATCTGCCTCTATGGCCTAATGCAACCATGCTGTTTCCACCTATATCTTCCAACTACCTCTACCCTCACCACTTCGCCCACTATCACTTTGCATTCTCTCCACACTTCATGGCATACACTTGATTGTACTCACTCTCTAATGCATGTCTTCACTTCTCCCCCTTTCTCTCTAGCTTTCTTTCCCTCCCCTAGTCTCACTCACCTGGTTTCCCCTCAACCTCACACTAAACTACATAGGACTGGCATCACTCTCTCACAATCAATTCCTCACCAGGGCTCTGCTCCAACTCTGCCACCATCTCTTCAGCACTCTGCTCTACCGTACATCCTCCGCCTGGTCTCTTGGTCCACCGCCACGCCACCTTACCGCATCCCTGCAACCCACGCTCTCTATCTCATCCTCTCTCAATTTATACTGTTCTCTTGCTGTTCCAAATCCCCCCCTTCCATTGGTTCCAGCACTCACCGGACTCTGTGGACCACTCTGTGTCTATGCTTTTGCAGGGGCTGGTAACACAGGTGCAGAGTTTTTAAAACCCCCTCTTAGCCCTGCCCCCGCCTCTATATGCATTCCAGCAACCTGATGCTGAGGTTGCTAATTTTCCTCATGTTTTTCTTGATGTGTTGGTGAATTTTGCTGCCATTTTGATTTGGGAAGCATTTCAGTGTTTCTCCTGCTCCCCTGCAGTATATTCTCTATAGGACGTTGCACAAGGGTCTATGCTTGACCTCCCGCTTCTATCCCTCTAGACTATTCCTCTCTCTGCTTTTATACCGTCTTTTAACTTGCCTTACCATTTATATGCCAATGGCACACATTTTCTTCTCCTCATTCACCGCCTCACCCCATTCCGCTGTCTCCAACAGTCTCTCTGCTGTACAATACTGGATGCCCTCTAACATTCCTCACCTTAACCCCTCTAAAACCGAAATCCGTTTCTTCCCTGACAACACTGTACCCACCACCATTCCCCCCACTGCCTCTCCTTTGTTCTCTTTCCTACCTCCACTTCTTTACCTCTGCTTGCAACCTAGGAATTATATTTGTTTTTTTCTTTTCCTTTTTCTACATAGCTATATCGCTTCCTGTTCTTGTTGTTTCTATCTGTATACCATGTGTTGTGCACTCCCCTTTTTTATCATTTCAGCTACCAGACTTCTGATCCACTCTTATTTTGTTCTCAGATTGATTATTGTTCTCTCCCTGGATTTCATGCCTCCCATCTTACTCCTCTTGATTCTCTCTATAACTCTGCCATCCGTCGCCTATTCTCACTTTCCCCACGTACCTCCATCACCTTCTCTCCCTTCTTTTTCACTTCTACCCTTTGATGCTTTTATTCTTTCACTTTCTTTACATTGTCTAGAAATCCATCCACGGTCCTGCCCGACTTTATCTCTCTTCTCGTATCTCTTTTTATACACCCTCTCACTCTCTTCGCCCCAAAAGCAACCTTTACTTATTGTTCCGACACCCCCATGTACATCATCTCATTTCCGCTCTTATTTCCTTCTCGCTTCAAAACACTGCAACTCTTTTCCCTTCTCCATTTGTTTATTACCATTAGTTTTGATGTCAGACTCAAGGTGCTTTTTCTCTCTTCTCTCTCCAACAGCTGACATTCTTCCTTTCCTATTTCACAGTTTTTGCCCCTGTTTGATTAATTTGTCATCAACACTTTAATTATTGTTCTGTTTTTATCATTATGTTCAGCACTTTGGCCAAAGAGCTCTATAAATGTAAACAAATACATTAATTGCAGAAGGGAGAATAAGGGAAAAGGAACGAGAAAAGTAAAACAGGACTCTGATCCAGCACTGGCATGGACGGGGCAGTCTAGACTGCTAAACTAGTGTGGAGAGTAACCGGGGAAGGAATCGTCAAGGGGCTGGCACAGGAATGTGTGAAAGAGCTGCCAAAGAATGGTGCCACGCAACTCTCTAAATGCTAGTCCAGTTATTTATAGTCCCGTCCAATCCCATACAGCTAGTCCTTTGTCTATGACCTTGCTATAAATCTAATCCGGAGATCATGTTGTAATAGTGACTAATATATAAGAATGGTCTCACCGGAACATAATGGAACATTTTCCCCTTGATCTTCTCGCTACGTTTCTGCCCAATTTTATTCTCGGCCATATCTTCCAGCCTCTCTGCGGTACCATTCTTATAAAGCTCCCCTTTTGCTTTTCTCTTGTCTGTTGGATCCTGACACCTGTTTGTTGTTTTGGCCACCCGGTGTTTTACTCCTACAAATAAGATAAAAAACTGATTTACCTTGTATTTCCATCATGGCCTGGTTATTTATTCCTCTCACCCACCGGACCGTCGGTAGTCAGGGCAAACTCTTCCTCCTCCGACACAGAGGAGCTGGCTGACTGGAGAGCAATGGGGAGACGTGCACACTGAACTCACTGCATTGAGAGTGTGGCTAACCTGGGGTAAGAAATACACATTAAGGGGTGTTTTTGGAGTATGAATTAGAGACTACTCTCTCATTAGACAGGTGAGTTGTACTCCAGGGCTATCAGTTCTCCTCCTGATTGGATTTAGCAAACTCTTCTCTCAACCACACCTGGGCTTGGCTTTTCGGATCTTATATTTGGTCCTTCTTCTGGCCTATCCTCCACCACTTCAGGAACAGCTTTTTTGCCCACATTGCAGAGTACTTCACAGTCTCTGCCTTTCTCCCCCAGTTTGCCTCTTCCCTCTGTTCTCTGAAGCAGTCTTCTCTGCTCTCCTGAGCTGGGTCTGTGCCCTCTTTTTTTTCTCACCTGTTTAATGCCCTCTAATTTCTTTGCTTTCTCTCCGCTACTCGCCCTCTTTCCTTCCTGTTTCCTCAGATGTTCCTCCACCTCCTTCCCCTCGCTTTGACCTCTAATAAGCCTCCTCCGAGGCCACCTCTTTTACATTCTCCCTTTTCTCGCACCTTCTTCTTTCTGCCTCCTCTGCGCACTCTTCTTCTCCCCTCTCCTCTTTATCTTACGTTTCACTCTCTCTTCCCCGCTCCACTTTATCCTCTCCCATCTCGCTCCTTCTCCTCTCCCTACATCATTCTCTGTGCTCCTGCTCTCCAGTTTGTTGCCGCTCAACCACACTGTACTGGGCACTCTTTGTCTCTGCTACATCTCTTCACTCTGGTTGCCAACCTCTACAGCCCCCACCTGCTTCTCCTCTATTAGTGTGCCCACACCTCCCTATTTGGTTCCCAGAGGAGACAGACAGGCTTTCGGACTGAATCCTCCCTCTGATATGGACTGTGGCTACTTCGTGACAATTATAGCCCTCCACAGTCTGAGGCGAGCAGGCCCTGTGGCAGTACCCATGCACAGTGATAGCAGGCGTGTATCCTTCTGCTACCCCTTTTAGGATCTCTTGTCTGCTTCTCGGGCCATAAAACTGTCCTCGGTTAGTAGTAAGCATTCTAAAAACAAGGCTTGGGCTAGGCATGGTGACCCAGGGGTTGTGGTCTCCAACTCCCAGGGCTACCCTGATCCCATATTTTAGACTAGCGCATGGCACCTTGTCACATGGGGCACTTAAAACCTTCCTGAGACTGTGAGCGACTTGAAGGATGCACTCCTGGGTGCAGATTTTCCAGGAGCTTGCAATTTAGCTTAGGTGCTGGACTAGTGGTGGCAGGTGATGTTTTTAATTGGAGGGGCATACATATTTAATTATTTGTGTATTTATTTTTGCATCTATAGAGTGCGCTAAACCCTAGGGCATCCTATTTCAAACAAATATGCCTGAGGGAGCGAGTGTAGCGCAAATTAGGCAAGTTCTTTTTATTTTTATTGGCTTAAAATGGTGAATTATACAGCACATATTTCTGTGAAAACTAGGTAAAAAAAAGACTTGTAGGGTCGCTCCAATCCAGAAATGCAATAGCTGCAAGCAAGTCACCAACAGTGCACAGGAGCATTTCCCAGCGCATTTTCATGATGCCTTCGCCCACCATATATGCCAGTATAAAAACATTTTCACACTGGCTGGCGTATACATTTACCTGCTGGCTGCACCGATTATATACCTGAATTCCTATATAATAACACACTCATGTTTGATTTGCACATAATGGCAGTAATGCTACAATAAGAAAACCTAACTACGCTTACTCTGCCAATATATGGCAGTATCCACACAGAAGAGCGTACTGCATTTGGCTTTGCCTTTATAAATGCCATGACCCAATAAGAAAAAATGTCCTAACTGACTGCACAATGTGGCTCAGTCTAGACACATAATCACTCTTAACATGCTTGATTTATCATAGATGCCCAGAATTAAAAAAACATGCCACAGTAAGAAAGGGCTAGACTGTCTTCCCAAAAAGGCCAGTCTAGCCAAGTAAGAACACATACCATGCTTGGTATATCATAGATGCCCAGAACAATAGTCATGCCACAGTAAGAAAGGACTAGACAGGAAGCCCCAAAATTCCTCCAGTATAGCCAAGTAACAACCCATACTATGCTTGGTTTATCAAAGATGCCCAGACATAATAATTATGCCACAGTGAGAAAGGGCTAGATTGGCTGCCCCAAAATGCCAGTCCAGCCATGCCATCCTTTCTTTTATCATTCACCGGTTGATCAAAGAAGGGATGGTGATTTGGTACTGGATATCTATGATAGATGCCCTGAAAAAAAACTTGTTGTTGCACTTTCATCTTGCACACAGTCTGACTGGGCTCTGTCAAACCTGCTTGGGCAATCCCAGATTCTCCAGTCTGGTGTCTGGCACATTATGGTAACATCTAACAGACAATCAAGCTGCCATGCTTCAATGGTACCATGGAGCACAATTCAAATCATCTTGCGCTCGTCTTGGAAGCAAGATGACACAGAGCAACACGATTCGATCCCCGGGTCCGCGCTTTGAAACCTCTGGGTATTAAGCATGTTATAAATAACCCATTACAATTACTCATGCAACTATTCAATAATTTCAATACTTCTTAACAGTACTAAAAAATGCCCTAGGGTTATATGTTCACTCACAGGAACATTATGAGTGAATCCTTTCACTGTGCGCTGACACTGCACACATTCAACCTATCACAAATGGCTTTCCTTCCTTTAATCTCACCTCAGGATGTTACAAATCGTTTGTGTTTGTCCAAAAACCTGCCCTTTTTTAAGCCTTACACTCTTATTTCCTTTTACAAAATACTTTATATCTGGGCAGCACATTTAGGCAACTAGGTGGCGCAGTGCTAAAAATGTGTAACGTAACATAACAGACATTCCTGATTAACCTTTTCCCAGTACGAAGCTTGTTGGAGTATATTCAAGCAATGGCACAGTTTGAGGTCCAGGAGATTGAAGCTGCGGCCTTTGATCGTCCATGAAGTTTTCGTCAGGGATATTCGTTTTTTTCCCCTGAACCTTAGAAGTACTTCTTTAACAGGAATTCATGTGTGTTTCAAAGAAGCAATCTAACAGGTACTTGCCTTGCAAGGAAATAAGCGTCCCCCTAATTTGAATCTAAAAGAAGCTTTGGATTAAGGCACTATATAAATAACACATCATTATCCTTATCATTAATAAAGCAAGCCGCTATTAGATTCACGTGATTTGGCTATTTATGAGATGGACAAAAAATAGGTACATTTATTTCTTGTAAAATGCTTCAAACTTTCACCTGTTCACACACCAGTGCCTGCACTGAGGAGTTCAGTAATACAAAATATACATTTTATAGCTCATACAAAATGATAAATAATGTGAGTATTTTGTTAAAACATGTTGAAATTCATATGAATTCTTTAAAAACACCAAGACTTGGAACAACTAACAATTGTAAAGCAATACTGTTTCAAACAAAATAAACACTGCATACAAGAGATCAGTAAAGAACATGTTCAGATGTGTTATGCTGTGTGGATAACATATAGTGCCAGTTGCTAAAATTAGCTTGCATAACTAATTGGGCCAAACCGTCTTTACTGTAGGAACAGGCAATAGTAATGTGCTTGCCTTGAAAAAGTCCATGCCTTGCTTTTGGTGTAGAGGCTTGGGTGGCCACATTAGGTATGAACATGCCCCTGTCGCTCGTCACGAAGGTGAAAGGGATCAAAGACCAGGCCAAGATGGAAATGCAGTGCAGTGTTTTTTTTATTTTGGGACATGTGAGGAATCTGAGGGCATCCTCACTTCTACTCCCCCTAGATCCTCTTCTTAGGTGGCCAGGGAAAGGCCATTGATCTTGGATCCCGACACTGGGGTTGGTGATGCGAGGGAGGATCACCTGGGTGGAGGGACCTTGGGGAGTGGGGAGAGGATGTCTTCGGGTGAGACATGGTATCCCCTTTCCCTTGCCAGAATAAACCCTACACGCCCCCAGCTGTCATAGGTTACTGTCAGTCATTTCCTCTTTCTTACACACAACCATTTCCCTTTAAAACTGGGACGAGGAAGAGGCGACTAGGTGTGGACACTCTCATTCATTCACACCACTATGGTACTGAGACAAGAAAGAGGACTGCAGAGGAGTACCATTGCAAGAGTCAGACATGTCCAGCAAATCGGACTAATTAAAGTCAGGCAATTGAAACCAAGGACTTGCACCTGCAACCAGTTAACAGGCCAAAGGTGCATAAAAGGTGGGACCGCAAACAGAGTGAGAGAAACCTGCCTAGAGAACAGGACGCGGCTGACGGTGGAGCAGGCTGGAGATGGGCCAGCAGGAAGGATGCTGGGTGCTGCAGTAGAGTGGAAGTGATGCTGGTGCTCGGACGGGCTGTGAAACGGTCGAGACATCTGCAGCCTCATTTGCCTTGTGGCCAGAGCCAGAGGTGTGGGGCACGGAAGGCTCCCAAGCAATACAGGCCGCCGTTAGCACCCGCGAGATGAGAGCAAAGCTACATACAACAAGCAGCAAGGTTCGAAGAAGGCGAGCGCTGCTCGTCAAGCTCCCAAAAAGGATACGCGGAGCGAATGGAAGCTGGAAAGAAGAGGGAACATGTTTGGAGGAGCGACCCCATACCAGTGAGTGGAGTAAAGTCAACACTCATACCGGGGCGCTTTTGGGGGCTGCAGACGGGCATATGATAATGCCGAATGAAATGAAACCTGTGACAATTGGTCTTGGAACCCAGATTGAGGGATTATGAATGCTGAGCAAGCTGCAGGTTGTTTTGAATGCATTTAAAGTTGAAACAAGAGATATTGAATACTGAACTAAAGGAACGATATGATGAATATATGAACAAAGTGAAAAACAAGTAATGAGCATTTATGAACGACATGAAAAGCAAGTGATGAGCATTTAACATCAAATGATGAACATTTATTAACAAGGTGAAAAGCAAGTGATGAGCACTTATGAATACTGTGAAAGGAAGGTGGTGAAAAGGGTAAACACCATGGAATGAGTTGTCTGGAAAATGTGTTGTGGCAAAGCACAACTGTGCATAGACCAAGTGACACCTGCTTGGAAAGAGCCAAGGAAAGGAAAGATGAAGAAACTACCTTTTATAATAGAATTGCTGAAAGGAACGAGAAAGAGAGCAATCTGTTTCAACTATTGAAAAGCCTGGAGGATTACAAAGTTAAACTGGAACTGTTTTTGAAAGCCAAGAGATTTGAACTGATTGTAGGTTTGAAGCTGGTTTGCAACTGGAAGAGCTGACCTCTTGGGGAAGGGAACCCAGAGGCCTTTTGGAACTATTTTGAACCTGTGGAAGGAGGAGCTGGAAAGCAAGCCAAGAGCTGAAAGATCATCAGAACCTTATTTGGAACACTGTTTCTTTTTTTGCTGACATTCCTACACATTGTTTATCTTTAGTTGTGAGGGCAAGTATAGGTTTTGGACACAGACAGACTTTTAAGTTGAACTTACTGACACAGACTATCCTTAGCTTCTTTAGGTAGGGAACCCACCTTATCATAGGGCAAGTTAGGCCTTAACCCATCCTGACATTTAAGAAAATAAATCATTTTATTTAGAAAATTGAATCTGTTGTCTGTGTCTTACTTCATGATGCCTTCACAGACATTATAGCAGATTGGGCAAAATAACAATTTGGAACAGTAAGGTTAAAGAGATTTGCTGTACCCTTCGTCCGCCTTCTTCCTGTTACCTCCCTGACCTCTCAAACACAGGATTAAACGATTCAAGCACTGTTCTTCTCCAATTATCTTCTCTTTGGCACTCAGTTACGTGCTTAAGGGATTCCTGCACCCTTTCCATTTACTTCTCAGGTTTCTATTCTTGTTTTTCAGTCCAGGATTTAAGGGGTTCCCACATCCTCCTCCTCTGGTCTTCTCAGGGTTTCTTCTTGTTTCTCCCTTTGGTTTCCACAGGAGTGAGCTTTACGAGCACCTTCATAATACCCCCGCCCCTTAGGGTCCTGAATTCTCCACACTCCGCTACCTCTGTACTCGGGTCCTCCAGCTCCTCATCACACCATTTGCTTGTTCTTCCACCGTGGAATTGACCTCCCTGGTCAGCCCGATTTTCTCTTCCAACCTCCTCCTTCTGCCTCAATCCAACCTCCTCCAGATGACTCCAACTAACATGCTTCTTCAACTTTCTCCATATGACTCCATCCAGACTCCTCCTGTCTCAACCCCCCTCTTGCACAATTACTCCTCTGGCTATGACCCAACCTAAGTCTTCTAGATGACTTCTCTCACTCTTGTCTCCAACCTCCTCTAAATAGGTTGTCTTGCCAACCTTCTCCATATAGCTTCCTCACTCTCCAACATACTCTATCCTCCTGCTTCCAGTTCTTACTCCAAACAACCACACATCCTGATGCTGAATCTGATTTTATAGCATTGTGACCCCTCCCCCAGGTATTGGCTTCCTGGAATAGTCTGCACCTGTGGATGTGAATGAGTGAGGGGTTGTGATTGACTGGACTCAATTGAGCCACCTCTGTGTTTTTTTTAACTTGTGAACCAGATGAGATGATCCCCATCTGGATCTGTACTGCCAATGCTTGGGTAGATACTGTCACCACAGGCAGTTCAGAGAATGTGAACCAACTGATGCTGAGCCGAGTAAAAGCATTTTCAAATGTACCAACTTTTTGCTGCAGGAACTCTCCAGGTATGCACCGCAGTGGAATAGGCTTGGTGTCTCTACAGTGGACATACTGTGCGATTATTACATGAGGCCAGGCGTATCTTGGATAATGGAGCCCACACCATGCGTGTGTGGCGTGAAGAAATTCAGCTGTGCTGCTGTCTTGAGTTTACTCGCAGCACGGGCACTGCAAGAAATGCCAGTGCGCATGACATTCCTGAGCAGGCTGGCAGAGTGGACAGTGGAGTAAAGTACAGTGTGCCTCTTTTGCCTGAGCAGACTTACTGAGTGAACGCTGGAGAAACATATAATGTCTCTGATGTCTGAGTGGATGCATGCTACCGGTTTCAAGTGGAATTACTCCCCTCGCTCACAGTGCTCAGTTCTCCTAAAGAGGCTGTGTTTATAACACCCCAGCTGCAGGAATACATACATTGCCACTCTTCATAAATATGGCGATTGTAGTGTTGCACGTGGATCATACAATTACTTTGCATGCCAGTACTGCGCATACAAAAATGTCAAATTTCGACAGCCCCATTTCGCCACATATATATGTGGGAGTGGGAGGGAGGGTAAAGTTAATAATTATGAGGAGAGCATGAAACGGCCGCAGAGGGTTGTCTGCCACCACATATATATGCAGCGAAATGTGGTAAAAAATAAGAAATGTTTGTACGCACAGTCAAAAGTGCACAGCAATCACACTGATCTATTGCACGTTTTATTTATTTGGATTTGTATAGCGCACATCTGCCCATGGACATCGTGGCGCTGAAAGCAAACTTACTTGTTACAGGCGTACATGGAGTAAATACAGATACAGTGCAGAGCATTCATGCATATATACTTACAGTTGTGCTTAATTAAGTACAGTAGGATAGGATGGAGTTAGTTAAACAGCGTGGTTTTAAGTACTTTACGGAAGGCATGGTATGAGTTTTCGTTCCTTAGCGCGGTAGGGAGTGCGTTCCAATTTTTAGGTCCTAGGTGTTGAAAGCTAGACCCACCGGCTTTGCTTCTTTTGAATGTGGGTACATATATCTGGTTCGTCAAATGTGACCTGGTGGGTCTGATGGATGAGGTAAGAGTGATTCTTTCAGAAAGATAGGGGGGAACCTTGGCGGAGAGGCATCTGTGGGTGATGGCCATGGATTTGAATAGTATCCTTTCTTTTATGGGTAGCCAGTAAGCTTCTTTCCTGGCTTGAGAGATGTGCTCCCTTTTAGGGATGCTTAGGGCTGCTCTTAGGGCATTGTTTTGTGTTACTTGCATTTTTTTTAGGTTTTGTGCAGACGTACCTAGGAAGAGAGCGTTGCAGTAATCCAATTTGGTGCCTACTGTGGCTCTGGCTATGGCCAGGCAGTTTTTAGTGGATAGGAAGGGTTTGACAGCGTTGATTACTTTAGTGGTAAGTGCAGCAGAGGAGGCTATGGCATTGACTTGTCGTGTCATGGAAAGAGTGGAGTCAAGGTATACTCCTAACGTTTTAACTGCAGTGGAGACTGTGATGGTGGAGTTGTCTATGTTGAAGGATTTGTACCGCGGTGGGAGTTTAGAGTTTCTTTGGTGCCAACTAGTAGGATCTCTGTTTTGTCCCCGTTTAGGCAGAGGCCGTTGGCTGCCATCCAGGTTTGGATGGCTGTATAGATCTTGGTTAATGCTGCTGCGTCATGTTCATAGATCCCTGTGAGAGGGAGCAGGACTTGCGTGTCGTCAGCATAATTTGTGTAAGCTAGTTGACGACGGTCCGGTCATTGAACAGTGGGAGGGTGAAGATGTTGTATAAGGTAGGGGCAGTGCAGGACCCTTGTGGGACGCCACAATGGATGGTGGTAGGGCTAGCGCAGGCCGAGTCAGAAAAGACCTTCATGAGTCGACCCTCGAGGAATGATTTGACCCATGAGATGGCTTCTGGTGAGAAGTGGGCTTCATTTTTGAGTTGCGTGCCTAGAATATCGTGATTGACCAAGTCAAAGGCGGCAGATAGGTCTAGCAAGAGCAGGAGTGCAGGTTTGCCTTTGTCCATGATGTCATTTAGTTGGATTTTGAGATCTAGTAGGGCCGATTCGGTCCCATGTCCCGGGCGGAAACCCGATTGCCTTTTTCCTAATATGCGATTTTCTTCCAGGTATTGCTGTATTTGTGTGTATGCAACTTTGTCGAGGATCTTAAGCAGGAAGGGAACGGTTGTGATGGGTCTATAGTTGTTGGCGTTTTCAGGATCTAGAGTGGGTTTTTTGAGAAGAGGGCGCACCCAGGCTTCTTTTAGGCTGGTCGGGACTGAGTTTGTATTGAAGGATGCATTGATTAAGGTTTTGAGAAATGGGGCTAATGTTTCTACGCAGTCTTTAACTAGTTTAGCGGGGCAGGCGTCGCCTTTGCAATTAGAGGGTTTGATTCTGTTAACAATATCGACTACCTCTTTTTCTGAGACTTCTCTAAATTTGAATGGAGTAATGGGATTTGTCTTTTTATTCTCAGTCATAGTTTCCGTATGGGAAGCTAATAAGATATGCTGAGTGAGATTTGTGTGATGGTCTAGGATTTTTGCTTGGAGGAGTTCAATTTTGTTTATGAGGGTGCACTGTATGGTGTTACACCAGGCTTGGTCCTTAACAATCTCTTGAGACTTGGTGGCCGGCGTGGATAGTTCCTTGAAGATGGCGAAAAGCTCTTTAGATTCTGACGTGGCGTTAGCGATTCTTTCATTGTAGGATGTGGATTTGGCTGCTATAATACTTTTTTTGTATTGGGTGGCCAGTGATTTGTAGGCGGATAGTGATGCTGCGTTAGGCGCACTTTGCCATAAGTTTAGGGCTTTGCGTTTTTTGGTTCGTAATTCTTTTAGTTCTGCTGAGAACCAAGTATTTGAGTGTTTGGTATTTTTTGATTTTTTCTTTTTTAGAGGGGCAATGATGTCTAAGGCAGTGCTAATGGTGGATTTGTACATATCCGCCAGAGCAGCAGGGTCTGGTGTGGCATCGAGGTTGGTAGTGAGGGCCTCTAAGTAAGGGGCAATGTTTTCTTTGGTGAGGTTCTTGGCGCTTCTGGCTAAGGCTGGTGGTGCTGGCTTGAGTTTTTTTATCGAGTTGTTGGGTGTGGGGATGAGGAAATGAATGAGAAAGTGGTCGGACCAGGGTGTGGGTGTGACGGAGCTGATGTCGATGCCACAGTTATGGTCGGCTATCCAGTCAAGAGTACGTCCTTTGTTGTGGGTAGGATGGAGTACTTTTTGTTCAAAGCCCATTTCTTGGAGAGCTTGTGCTAATGTAATGGATGGTCTATCTTTCAGGTCGTGGAGTCCCAATAAGGTCTCCTAAGAGAATAGTCTTTGTAGTAGTTTTAAGGTTTCCCCAGCAGATGTGAGAGGTTATCCTGGAAGTCCAGTATAGGGCCTGGCGGGCGATATACTAGATTAAAGGTGATGGTGGTATTGGGAGAGAGTGCGATCTTGGCCGATAGAGCATCTACGTTCTCCCCTAGTTTGGGGGAGAGTTGTCTTATTTCTAGGTGATCTTTGACTATGAGGGCTACCCCCCCACCTATGGACAGTGTTCTGTCCTGTCTAAGGATGGAATATCCTAATGGGATCGCTAGGGAGATAGCTGGCCCTGCGGCATTGTGTAGCCAAGTTTCGGTGATGGCGAGAATGTCAAGGTCGAGGTTGGTAAGAAGGTCATGAATTTCTGTGGCATGGGCAGGGAGGGATCTGGCATTAATTAGCGCACATTGTAGGTCTGGGCGTGGCGGTGGGGTGGTAATCCGCCCTTTGGCTGCCTTCTTGGTATTGTTCATTTTGTGGTGTTTGGAGGTAGGTTTGTTTTCAGTCTTTGCTGGTGGGGTTTGTGGTGCGGGTCTGGAGCGGAGGCCTAGTATTTGATTTCTGGAGTTAGTGGCTCTAGGGCGCGTCGTGCGAGGGCTAGGCTTGAGATAAGTGGGTTTGGTGAAGAAGGATGGAAGGAAAGGCGTGGGGGGATGAGTGTGGAGGGTGGGGGTGTGGTGTTGGCCATGGTGAGAGGGCACCGGGCAACAGTCAGCTATCAGTTTGGGTAGGGCACCAATCATTTGGCTGGGCATATGCAATACAGTGGCTATGCATGGGCAACACAGTGTCTAGGCATGGGCAATACAGTGGCTAGGCATAGGCAACACAGAGGCTAGGTATAGGCAACAATGGCTAGGTATGGGCAACACAGTGGCTAGGTATAGGCAACAATAGCTAGGCATGGGCAGCACAGTGGCTAGGCATGGGCAACACAGTGGTTAGGTATAGGCAACAATGGCTAGGTATAGGCAATAATGGCTAGGCATGGGCAACACAGTGGATAGGTAGAGGCAACAATGGCTAGGCATGGGCAGCACAGTGGCTAGGCATGGGCAACACAGTGGCTAGGTACAGGCAACAATGGCTAGGCATGGGCAACACAGTGGCTAGGTATAGGCAACAATGGCTAGGCATGGGCAACACAGTGGCTAGGCATGGGCAACACAGTTGCTAGGTATAGGCAACAATGGCTAGGCATGGGCAGCACAGTGGCTAGGCATGGGCAACACAGTGGCTAGGTATAGGCAACAATAGCTAGATATGGGCAACACAGTGGCTAGGTATAGGCAACAATGGCTAGGCATGGGCAACACAGTGGCTAGGCATGGGCAACACAGTGGCTAGGTATAGGCAACAATGGCTAGGCATGGGCAGCACAGTGGCTAGGCATGGGCAACACAGTGGTTAGGTATAGGCAACAATGGCTAGGTATAGGCAATAATGGCTAGGCATGGGCAACACAGTGGATAGGTAGAGGCAACAATGGCTAGGCATGGGCAGCACAGTGGCTAAGCATGGGCAACACAGTGGCTAGGTACAGGCAACAATGGCTAGGCATGGGCAACACAGTGGCTAGGTATAGGCAACAATGGCTAGGCATGGGCAACACAGTGGCTAGGCATGGGCAACACAGTTGCTAGGTATAGGCAACAATGGCTAGGCATGGGCAGCACAGTGGCTAGGCATGGGCAACACAGTGGCTAGGTATAGGCAACAATAGCTAGGTATGGGCAACACAGTGGCTAGGTATAGGCAACAATGGCTAGGCATGGGCAACACAGTGGCTAGGCATGGGCAACACAGTGGCTAGGTATAGGCAACAATGGCTAGGCATGGGCAGCACAGTGGCTAGGCATGGGCAACACAGTGGCTAGGTATAGGCAACAATGGCTAGGCATGGGCAACACAGTGGCTAGGTATAGGCAACAATGGCTAGGCATGGGCAACACAGTGGCTAGGCATGGGCAACACTGTTGAGTGATTAGCAGTGGCTAGGTGTAGTTTTTAAGTAATTATCAAGCATTGGTTTCCAGAGTGCACTCCAATCAGTTAACAGTGGAATAGCAATCTATGCTGGTGTAGTTAACAGGGCAGTTATAGAGAAACTACCAGGGGTACCTCATTTTCTATGAATCCTTATGTTTGAGCATGTCAGGTGCACCAGTGGCACGTAGAGTGGCTCAGCAGTCTTTCTCCTAATTGACAGTGTGCATTTTACTTACAGTTCACGTAAAGGACTTCCTGGGGCTGGCGGTGAAATATGGTATATTGCCTTCCAAAGTTTATTGCGGTTCCCTTGCGGGACTGCCGCGGACAGGCGCAGACAGGCCCTTAATGTTGCGGCCCTTGCTGGAGCGGCCGGCTTCCGCCTCCGGTTCGGGTCTGCAATAAAAATAATGGCGCGTGGCCAATCAGCTGTGCTGGGCGGGGAGTGGAGACGTTACATCGTCTTCCTTAGGCAGGCGACTTTGTTATATCCTTTCTTTTCTTTTTAAATATTTTATTTATTTTCTCATAATCCCAATCTTCAATCACATTACAACCAGTACCATTCTGCTGACATTACTTCCATAGTCTGTACCTTTAGGCCCTCTGGTTTCTCATCATAAGACTGTAGTGATCATGAGGTTTTGTATATCGTTGTCGGCAGCATGTAATTTTAACACGTTAACTTCTCAAGGAGAGAGCGCTAGCGAGCCAAACAAGATGGCCGCTCCTATGTGAGCTCCCGCACGGCCTTCTCAATGATCCTAATCAATCTTGTAATTCCGGTGGTTTACCTCCTTTAAATATCTTCCGATCCCCGGCAAAGAAGCTGAGCTGTCTCGTGTGGCATTTGTTTCTGGCGGGCGTGACGGATTACATCCTGATCGGCGCCTCGTGGAGCCCTGGAGCGGCGGAGAGGACTTGTGGGCCCAGCGCCGCCCGCCTGCCCCCCTGGCCTCGCGGCGCGGTCTCAGCGGCGGAGGAGCAGCTCCGGTGGGCCAATGAACAGGAGAGGGCTTGCGGTGCCTCCATCGGCTGTCAGAGCCGCGGCCGCCCCCTGGCCCTTTCCCCCCGGCAACATCGTGGACCGCTCGTGGGCGGCGCGGCCATTCCCCGTGTCAGGCGCGCACCTCAGCCTGGAGCCGCAGGACACACCCCCTGGGAGGCCCTTCGACTGCGGGGGCCCCGGCGACAGGGTTGGAGGCGCAGTCCGGCGGCCCTTCCCTCCGACAGCAGCCGGCCCGGCAGCACCCGTCGGAGCGCCCCGGGGAAGGGGTGAAACCAGACGAGCGGGCCGAACTGCAACACAGCCCGGTTAAGCAACACGGCATAGGGGCGGCAACACGGCTCCCAAGGGCCACACGTGCGCAACTCCACGGGGACCGAGGGAGGCAGCCTGCTGTCCCACAACGCTCCAGCCTGCCAGCCGACAACGCTCCGGCAGCATCTGAAGGCGGACCCCGCGCAACGAAGCAAGATCCAGGCAGTGCCATCAGGTACAGCGCGCACGCAAGGAGCTAAGCTCAGTAAATAGCAATCAGCCAAGCAAACTCCTGCCCATAATCCTATTGCAGGCCTAACTGGCCCCCCAAGCCAAGAGTAACCACCCTCCCCGGCTGATCCTTAACAGCCAACCCTTTGGAACCTCGAGAGCGTCCCCGCCTCGGCAACTCAAAGGGGGTATCAGGAGGGGCGCGAATGCACCGCAGCCAGCACGAAAACCATTTGCCACGAGACAATTAACCACACTTCCGCAGCAAACAGTCAGTGGCCCCGCATATTGGCAAAATAGCCCCCACACAAGATGGTGCTGCACCTGTAAAAGTTCTGGCACTTAGTACCCGACTGCCATTTGAAAAACCTGCCGGGAACGGGAAACCAAGCGTGAATCAACAATCACAGGGCAAGAAAGTGTCCCACAAACATCCACAAGAGCACGAAAACCCCAACAGCTATTTCAACCCTCTCCGAATCATCATCCAGCGTTAACCTCCTCCGGGGCCCCTGCCTGAGCAATAGACGACACTGCCTACGCTTCTCCGCAATGGGGAAATCTCACAAACTATAACGGAAACCGAACTTCGAGGCCGGTACTTCAGCCAGGACCCCAAGACATAATAGCGAACCAGAGTCCCTGTCCCGTACCTCAGTTCAAGAAGATAGTGATTCCCAAGCACTGGACATAAGAGCATTGCTCCTGCAGCTGAAATCGGGTATTAACAACCTCGACAGCAAATTAAATGACCTCTCCTCAAAAGTTGATCAAGTACAACACCGGCTTGACACTCGCAGCGAGCGCCTGGACGAAGCAGAGCAACGCATCTCTAATCTTGACGATGGGGTAGCATCCCTGACCACCAGGGTGTCGTCTCTCGAAGCTGAAATGAAGGTAGTTAATGCGCGAAATGAAGACCTTGAAGGGTGCTCCAGAAGAAATAACATCTGGATAGTAGAGGTAAGAGAGAAGCAATTGCAGGGCAAAATGGAAGACCCTGTGGAGGAACTGTGCAAATCCCTCTTTGGACCAGAATCACTCTCGCATCTTTTTGTCATCGAGAGAGCACACAGGATACCAACATCAAAACATGCCCCCGGAGCGCCACCCCGACCAATAATTGCAAAACTACTTAATTATAAAGACAGGGACACGATACTTCGAATGGCCAGGGAGAAAGACGACCTACAATATGACAGCGACACAGTTCACTTTTACCCGGACTTCTCACCGACTGTCCAGGCGCAGAGAAGGTCCCTTACACACATCAAACAAAGACTCTGTATCAACTAGATTCCTTATTCAATGCTGTTCCTCGCCCGACTGAGAGTACAACATCAGGGTAAAACTCTGTTCTTCCAGTTCCCCTGAAGAAGCAAACTACCTCGACCATGCAGGCTGCCGCCCTCCCGAGAACAACCAAGCCCGCGCCCAAAGAGAAAGAGCCCAAAGGAATCCGCCATAGACGATAGGGGATGAAGAAACGCAGCCTAACCTGTAACGACAACACCACCGTAATGCGAACTAGGGGTTGAAATACCCCAAGGCCGAGCGGCTTGGGAAGATCCAAGTGCCCCTAGCACAGCAATGTTCAAGTGCACAAGTTATATGTTAGTAGAATGGGGAAACATGACGAGCGAGTTGGGGGTTGCTTGTGAAGAACGGGAGGGGGTCTCGTACCAGTTGGGAGTTTTCATGGTTAACTGAGCCCGTGGCTCGTCGCATGCGCCGCCTAGGAGGAGACCTTACCTCGCCCAACGCCACCACACTAAAACCTATCGCCTCAGCCTTCCAGCCACTATCCGCAGAAAACTGTTCGCAAAAAGAATAAAAATGACAGCACCTTCACAGGAGTCACATGGAACATTAAGGGAGAAAATGACACAGTACCTATGCCGTCACAAAATTGACATAGCATTTATCCAGGAAACCCACCTACGACCGAACACCCCTGGGCGAAGGATTGGGGCTGCCACCGCTACTTCGCGTCCTTTTCGTCATACGCCAGAGGGGTGGCCATCCTAGTCAACAAGGCAGCCAACTTCAAACTGATCTACCAAAAAAAAGACACGGAGGGCAGATCACTCCTGCTATGCGGAACACTGGAGGGAGAGGAGGTCACTCTGGTGAATTCATATGGCCCAAATACCGACAGCCCCCGCAACTTCGAATGGGTAATAAATGACTCATCTAAACACAGCCAGGGGTTCCACGATCATATGGGGCGGAGACCTCAATGCAACTCTTAACCCAGCCATGGATAAATCGCACAAGACAACGACAGCCCCATCTAAGGCAAGCCTACAAATTATTGAAATCTGCAAGGCATACGACCTCGTTGACATCTGGAGGCACAAAAACCCGAACACCCGAGACTTCACTTTCCACTCTTGGGTTCATCAAACCAGCGCAAGGATAGACTATCTCCTCGTGTCCACTCATAGCCGCCTGCAGTGGGGAGATTGCATTATTCTACCAAGAGCCTTGTCGGACCATTCCATGATGTCCCTAGAATGCAGTACCACGCAAGCACCCAAACCGAGACCTCACTGGAAATTTAAACCCAGAGCATTGCATGACACTGTTTTTGCGGAGGAACTCCGAACAGAACTTAAATCGTTTCTAGACACCAACCAAGGGTCAGTGTCCTCGGTCACTGAAGTGCTTCACCAGAGGGGTCTGCATGACAAAGGAATGCAGAATATTAAAACTAATACGAGGAGAATTGAGCGCTAGTGAATCCCGACTCAAAGCCTTGGAGGGAGCCTTGTCAACAAACAGCGATCCACAGTCATTAGCAGCAATAAAAAAGGAACTAGAGGTGTTCCGAAGCACGGCTGAGAGAGAGGTGAAGTTCCTCGACAGAAACCGCAAAATTCGGCAATACGGAGAAGGACAGCAACCTGGAGCTCTACTCGCGAGACTCATAGCGGCCGACAGAAAGCCCACATCGATCAATTCAGTGATAGACCATGACGGAAACATCGTCCACTCGCCAAATAACATCGTCGAAACATTCCGTCGCTTTTATCAAGTTCTATATGACTCCAACTACTCCGCCACCCCTGCGGAGCTGGCTCACTAAATAGACACAGTAGAACTGTACTGGGTTGACCCTGAGCTCAGAGAACCACTGAACGCCCCCATCACCACAGAGGAGATCCTCGAGGTCATTAAGGAACTGCCTAATACAAAAGCGCCAGGACCTGATGGCCTATCCGGCGAATTCTACAAACACTATGCAGACCTCCTGGCCCCACTGCTCCTGCAGGTCTAAGACGAAGCTTTCACCAATGGACAACTACCTCCGACACTATATATGGCCAACATAATTCTTTTACATAAACCTGGCAAAGACCCAATGGAATGCGGCGCGTACAGGCCAATATCGCTGATAAATCTGGACAACAAGATTTTCACAAAAAAACTAACCAAGAGGCTGCTACCCCTCATGCCCGCCATGGTGCTAGCTGATCAGGCAGGATTTGTTCCTGGGAGAAACACCTCATATGGAATAAGAAGAATGTTCGGTGCTATGGAATGCCTCGACCCAGACTGTCAGGCAGCAGCAGTATTTCTGGACGCCGAGAAGGCCTTAGACTCGGTCGAATGGCCCTTCCTGTTCACAGTAGTAGAGAGGATGGGCTTAGGTAAACGCTTCATACTTCTCCAGCATGGGGTCTGGCATGGATTCACATGCTCATGAATATTCCCCGTCGTCAGGCTGGGAATCCTCGGTAAAGAAAAAATCAGTATCAGTTTCGTTTCTGATCTGTCTTTCTTAGTAGTAACCAATCACTGATCTCTGGGTCATAGTGCCCCCAGCCAATGACTGCCCTCTCCCTAAGCCCCGCCTCTGGCAGCCATCCTCAGATTTTTACTGCACGCTCAAGTGTTGGGAGTCCTCGTGTTTAGCTCTCGAGTTTTTTACTGTGTTCTCATTTTTTCGGTTTAATCGAGCCTCAAGCTCCACCGTTTCTACTTTCGATAACGGGGACCCATTTCGGAATTCTTCTAAGCCCCTCAAAGGTGAAGTTTTTGTCGAGTTTACACTTCTTGGAGGATTCCGGAAGATCTGCGGCCTACCTCAACGGACATGGCCCAGGACAAAGGGCGCTCGACGCCCGGATCCAAGCTGTTCAGGAACTGCCCTGGATGCGAATTATATAACGTTTTCAAGGAGGACGAGCATTCACGATGTATCTACTGCCTCCATGGGGACAAAACGCACGTGGAGAAGGACTATGCGTTCTGCAAGAACCTTTCAGAACGGACCAAACAAGATCGTCGTTCCCGCCTCGCCACCTGGCTGGAGAAGGGCACAGCAAGTGAGAAGGCGAAGAAGAAGGCTGAGCGGGCTTCTGAGTCCTTTGAGGGCGCCCCGGCGACGGGGGCCCAACAAAAGGCCAAGCACCGCGAGTCCGCGGGCTCCGGGAGCGCCAAAAGGTCGGGCTCTTCAGTTGCCAAGCAGGGTGCTACTTCCCTGGCACGTTTGACCACGAGCCAGCGCTCTGGTTCGGGGAAGAGGAAGTCCGAGAACCCGGGTAGGCCGCTGGAGCGGACCCGGTCGATCTCGAAGGGGGAGCGAGGCGTTGACCCTCCCCCCAAGGCGAAGGCCCAGGACGCACCTAAGGTGGTGTGGGCCTTGATCCACCCGGCTAAGGCCTCTACCGAAGTGGTCTCTGCGACCCTGGCGGAGCCGGCTGAGACTACGCCAATGGAAACGGCCTCTGGGCCCAGAGTATCCCTGCCGCCGCGGAGGGAATCCTCTTTCCTGCCCACCGCTAAGACCCCCGTGAAGCCCCCAGCTGAAAAAGAGGGGGGGGGGCGGTGGCCGTTACAGACTCGGAATCAGCCTCTGAGGAGGAACTGGTGGAGACCGAGAGGGGCCTCAACGAAAGGTTCATAAACCTCAACGAGAGGTTCAAGAAGGTTCGATCCCAGGGGACGGTCCCTGCTGACGTGATCGAAGATAGCGACGAGGAGGACGAACAGGGCCCAGTGGAACGGCCATCCCATCCATCGCAGCCATTGCCCGAGCCCCAGGATAGCTCGGCGGCCATTTTGTTGGCAATCCAATCCTTATGTACCGAGATAAGGACGAGATTACCACGGACCCTGACGGAGGATCCAGAACCAGGCCCGTTGGGAAACCCTCCGAACAAGCGGAGGAGAGTCCACCCCTCTCCGCCCTTCGTGCCAGCCAGGCCGGTGGACCCCCCATCCCCCTCGCCGGGAGAGGATACAGTGACGGATACGGCGACGGACGACGATGGCGGCGATGACACAGCAGACATCCCGTCGTCACCCCCCCCCCCCCCGCGGGTGTCCCCAGCCGACGAGGTTGGCTCTTTCCACGCCAGGGCATCCGAGCTCTTCCAGCTCTGCCATGAAGAAGAGAAAAAGGAGGGGTTTCTGTACCAACGGTCCTCGCGGTGCCTTTACTCGACGACATCTGGGACGAGGGGCTTGATGTCCTCAAGAACCCTGCCACGACAGGTACGAGAAGAAGTACAAAAATCTTTCCCACTGACAACTGTTCTCCTAATCAGTTGCTTTGGGTGTTGTATTTTTGTGTTTTTATGATAAGACACACACATTGGGGGCGACAAATTAAAAACAAAAAATCGACCTCCAATCGGTGTGCACGTACTAGACACCAGGAAAGTGTTTTAGAGAGTTTAGGGACAAGATCTCTACACCACTTGTAGCCGGCCCAGCAGCACCATGCTGGAGAACAACAGTTACAGGTAAGTAACTTGTTCCGTCTGATCTTACTACTTTACAAAAAACCGACATCTAACATCACGCTAGGAGGTCTCCGTTCAGCTGACATTCATCTGAGAAGGGGAACCAGACAAGGCTGCCCACTCTCTGCGCTCCTGTTCGCCTTGATGATGGAACCCCTGGCCTCCGACATGCGCATGCACCATCTTCACAGAGGCCTCTTATTCGGTCCACACAAGATGATCATTTCACTCTACGCAGAGGACGTAGCCCTGTTTCTACAGAATGTAAGTGAGAATCTGAACCCAGCAATGAGAGTGGTAATATAGTTTGGGCGCTTTTCGGGCCTGAAGATCAACAACAGCAAATCAGTGATCTTTCCACTGGCATCTTCATGTCCCGAGTGAAAGAAGACATCATACAAGACAACTACGAAGCCACTGTAGACTCCATCCAATCCAAAGTCGACAGGTGGAAATCCCTACCACTTACTCTCTGGGGCAGAATGTCATTAGTGAGAATGATCATATTACCTAAACTACTATATCTGTTTTCAAATATTCCCCTGCTTCTTACTCAATGATTTCTCCAGCGCATCAAAAGCATGGTCCTAGACCTAGTCTGGGCAGGCAAAGTGGCGAGAGTGGCCTACTCCACACTAACACGGCCGACAAGACAAGGAGGGTTGGCACTTCCGGACCTGGAACACTACTATTGGGCAGCCCAGGCCCAATATCTTAGCCAATGGTACAAGACGGAGTTCATAAAACCCCATGTCCAAATTGAGAGTGCACTGGCGACGCCTCATCTCCTGTGGTCAATAATCTTTGGCCAATTCCCGACCACCCAATCGTCGACGAACCCCGTCACCACCACATACTCAATCTGGAAGAAGAGTGCTAAGGAAAGTAACGTCACGTCCAGATACTCACCGCTTCTCCCGATAGAACACATTCCAGGAATCCCCATTACAGCCGAAAAAATATTCCTTCTTTGGTCAGAAAAGCTACACCTACACTCCATGCACGACCTCTTCCCAGACGGCACGTTCCTCACTCCACAACAGGCCCGAGAAAGAGGAAGCAATAATGCCCTCGACACCTTCATCTATTTCAGATTACAACACTCGCTACAGGCGGTAATCCCGTCATTCCCGCAACAACCACCGGTCTGGGACCTGCTCCACAGCACAATCCAAGCTCAGGGGGACGGGCGCTTAATGACAAATATCTACAAGGCCCTCCACAGTGAACCGGATCTGCCCGGCTCAAAGGCAAAAAGGAGGTGGGAGTGAGCTCTCGGAAGCACAATCCTGAATGACGAATGGGCCTACACGTTATGCCTTACGCAAAAAATAGCGATCAACTCGAGGTTTAAGCTGATCCACTTTAATTTCCTTCACCAGACTTACCACACGTCAGCGAAACTGCACGCACGAAAAGACTCCATTTCGACAGAGTGTACCAGAGGCAGGGCACAAGAAGCATACTTTTTTCATATGGTGTGGGCCTGCCCCCCCGGGGGCCCACTTCTGGAAAACAGTATTTGAAAAAACCGCTGCAATAATAGGAACCGACCTTCCTCTTGAGCCAAAAATAGCCTTACTGGGCCTGACCCAAACACTAACCAAAGGGGTAAGAAAACTCACAGATCTACTACTGATGCTAGCACGAAGGAGAATTGCATGCAATTGGGGCAGGGGCCCCGCTCCAAGTTCGCAGCTCTGGCTGAAAGACATTACATACTGCCAAGATGTGGAAACCGATTTCATTAAGACTTTGCCGCTGCACGCCCGCCCCCCAGGTATATGGGGTCCGTACATAGCATACTTGCTTTCAACAGCAGACGCTCTAGACACACAACAGCCAACTCGATCAAGGAACTCAAATGACAGCCCGATACATGACGCTGAATCCTCGAATGCTGCGTCACAGGGATGAAGACTTTGGCGCAAAGATTCTGTATAATATAAAAGGCGAGGGTGAGGGAGGTGGGAAGGTCCGGGGTATCATGCCACGGCTGGCGCATGGCCGTTTGGTTTGTGTGTTTTGTTTGAAAATACCAATAAAGAAAGTTTTAAAAAAACAAAAAACTTCTTATAACCCACCTCCACCCCACCCTAACCCCAACATGTATGGTAACAGTTTTATTGTTCTGCATTTCTAGTTCTGAATTTTATTTTCCAGAAAGGGGTTCCCCTTTTTTACTGTTAGTTTTTTCTTGCGCGGTCAGATCACATGCACATTCTTTAGTAGCATTGGTTTGTAGAAGTGAGTTTCCCCATCTTTCACATATTCATGAAACGGTTGCCATATCAATATACATTTTTGATATTTCCCAGCTCTCAGGGCGCACACCTTCTCCATGGCCAATACTCCCCAAATCTTTACCCACCACCAACATGTAATTACCGGCCCCTCCACTGTTTTCCAGCCTTGAGCGAGGGTCATTCGTGCTGCCATTATTAAATGTGCAATGAGGGTGGCTGTGTTGCCACTTGCCGCATAAACACTCTCTACCTCTGCTCCCAGTAAAATCACTGTTGGTGAGTCCGGCAATTGAACTCCCGTTATTTCTTGCGTGTGCCCCAGAAACTCCTTCCAGAAAATTTTGGCTTCAGGGCAGGTCCACCACATGTGATAAATGTCTCCTTTTTCCCTGCATTGTCTCCAACACAGAGGAGAATGATTTGCATTGATTCCATGTATCTGGTGGGGGACGAATACCAACTATAGCAAAGTGTGTATGCTGTTTCTTTGATAGCCATGCATTTAGATGTTTTATGTGCTCTCCTCCAAATGTTCACCCATTCCTCTTCCTCTCTCTCAGACCATCCTCCTGTGGATGACAGCTCAGTGACACTTGACAGGTCACTTCACCATTCCTCCACTGAGTCTGACCACTACTGAGCATAGTAGAGGAGCTACTTCTGGAACTGTCATACAGTATGGTGTCAATGACTGACTGGGATTGGGATCAGCAATCACCAATCGCAGCCTATTGCCCGAGGTCTCCAGAGCCTAAAAGTGAACTCTGGAGTAATTTGATTCCCTTGTCACCCCTGTCAACCTGGTGACAGAGAGTGAGACTCCTACAGTGGTTTTCCTTTGTGACCCCCATCATGGGCCAGCAAGAATGTGTGTTAGACCACACAGGTGATAACCTGACACTAGGATGCATCACTAGAGGAATGTTGCACACCAACTGTAGGACAAAGGGCCTCACAACCTGAGCAACCTCTCCAGGTTTTCTCTGGTGGGCTCTGTGGGCTTACTTTGCAGTAACCCACCTTCCTTGTGAATTCTTTGCTTCACGGGAGGAGAATCCTCCCATTGGAAGCAGGACTTTCTCCATAGGCCTAACCATGATGGTTTCCTTTTCTGTTGGCCCATACTTCTTTCTCTACTGGGACTTTCTGTATACTAGGTAGCTGAGGAGGCCCAAAGAATTCAAGGTTTTCTGGGGGTCCTTCTTCCAAACTTGGAATAGGAACACTTCCAACTACCTCAACAGATGTTGTAGGTAAGGCAGGGGGATATTCTCCTCCCCTTTGCCTCTGCTTCTGACTCCTCTGGCCATGGGTTTCCCCTTAGGCATAGGCTTCCTCTTAGGCTTAGCTAAAACAGCCTGATTCTGAGACCTAGTTCTTGAAGCGTCTGGTGAGGGCCTATCAGGACCTAAGTCTTGAAGACTTGACTCACCCAGCACTCTTCTAGGAACCACTTCCCTCATATTGACAGATGCCCTGACCATTTCTCTGTTCACAGCTTGAATGACAGGTGCTACTGGAACGTTAAGAGGGGGCCTACCAGCCAACTGAGTATCCCCCACAGGAAATCTGGCAAGAACTTGTGGGTTTACCATGAAGTAAGCTACTTCAGTAGGACTGGGTCCAGCGTTCCTAACAGTAGAGGTATTTACACCTTCTACCTGAACACTATCCTCATAAGAATTATCACTATGCAACAGGACTGGGGTGGGGGCCAATGCTCCAGCACTAGTAGTTTCCAAGGAATCTAGACTAACTTCAGACTCTTCCTCTGAGGGAATGCAGTCTAAACGGAAGGACACACCTGCCATCTCTTCTTCCTCATATTGCGAGAAGGCCAGACTGGCAGAGTGGACCCCCAAGGTCTTACCCTTACATTTGGGATCTCCCTTCCTGTGGTCACTTGCTCCACAAGTGTAACAAGTCCCACTGGAACTTGACACATAGGGAGGCTTAGAGAAACCACTCACGTGCTTGGGAAGGTTAGTCCCACTACCCTGACCCGATTCTGATGAATTCCCCTTATTGGACGTTTTGTGGGCCTTCTTGGACATTGTTTTATCAGTACCCCCACCCTCTTTCTCTTTCTGCTCCTTTCCCTCCTCCTGCTTACCTGAATCAGGCTTGTACTTATGGGATACACTGTGATACACACAGGTCAGCAGCAATGCTAGCCTCTTTGGATTTAAGTCCTTTGAGTCAGCCAAATGTTGCTTAAGCTCTGGGGAACAAGAGGCTGAAATATGTTCAAGCATTACCAAATTGATCATACCCTCTAAGGTGGTTACTCGATAGCCCTCGAATCCAGCCACACAAGTGTTCTAAGGAATCTGTAACAAAAGTTACACAGGTCATACTTTATTTTCTGTTATATTCTCTAAACCTCCTCAACTATTGGGCATGAGTCTTCCCAAAGTTGAGGATAGGAGGTTGATTTAGTTTCACAAAGCCTAATCTATCGGCCTTTGACATTTCCATAATGGCACTGCAGCCAGAATGGGACAGTCTGCTGATCAACCATGCAATCCTGTCAGCATCACTCACTCCTTGTACCTCACGTGCATACTCAACAGTTACAGGCCAGTCAAGTATGTCATTTTTCTCTTCATACATACTTAAGAGATTGTTTGGAAACCTAGGATGTGAAGAGAACACAGAACCATATCCAGATCCTCTGGAAGAACCTTGTGAAGCCTGAATCCTGGCAAGCTCTAGCTGGTGATCCCTGTCTTTCTGCCTTTCCGCTCTCACAAAATCCAACCTGGCCATATTGAACTCAAGTTCTTTTTCTTTGAGCCAGCGTTTGTCCTTTTTCAGGTCAAATAATGCCTCAGCATCTGAGTGGTGACAGACAAAAGTTCAGAGGATGCTCTCTCTTCCTCCTCACCCTCAATATTAGCCACTACAGCAGCAGTAACTCCTTTACTGCTGCTAGGTCCATCCCCAGCTCCACTACCAGGACCATTTTCTAAGTTAGGCACAACATTATTTCTTTCAAAATTCAGAATTATTACAACTAACTCTGCTTTAGTGCCAGAGACTGTTAAGCCCCTGTCAGCACACAAAGTTTTTAACTGATCCACTTTGGAGGCACTTAAAGTGGTGAAAGTGATTGTTTCCATGATACCTAGTACAATCAAGCATTATAGTGTTCTAGTATTATCTGGACACACCACCAGTGATCTACACTGTGGTACCCAATACAGATCCTTTTCAAAAAACACCCAGATGTTATGTGGAGTGGGTCATCCCACCGCTGCACACCAATTTGTTAGGACAGATTTTCTATACTCTGGCCTGGTGGACAGATATATAGACGGCCAACCTATATTGTGACAGGGACAACTCTGGGGATCTGTAGCCAAACCAGTTCAGGTAGCAGTGACAGGCGGTCTAGGCTAAGATCTTCAGAGGTGGTGAGCTTGTAAGGGGTTCTCAATAAGGTCACACAATGGGAATCACAAATTACACCTAGACAGGATGTATAAAAATAGTTATTTATTTATGGCCAAAACACACTATAGAATAATTACTAGCAAGTAGAGTTAACACACAACACTAATAAACAATAAATACAAATATACAGTCACTTATTATTTGTATTTGTATTTATTAAGTTTGTATAGCATCTTACTCCAAAACGCTGCACATTTTAACAACAGGATGCATTTAACAATAACAAAATAACAGTAACAGTAGAAGCAAATTACAATTTTGAATCAGACCAACAAAACAGTATGTAGAGCAATTAGACAGAAGGGAAGGGGGAGAGTAGTGGAGTAGAGCTGGGAGGAAGAGGGAGGATGGGTAAGAGGAGGAGGAGGGAAACGGAGGGGTGAGGGGTGAGAATGGGGTGGAGGGGGAAGTGGAGGGAGAGGATTAAGGGGCAGAGGGAATGGGTGGGAGAGGGGGAGCGAGAAGGGGGAGGGGTATCATGGTGGGGAATGGAGAAGGAGAGATTTAAGGGACATGCGGAATGAGGAAAAGGTAGGAGTAGAGCGGATTGAGAGAGGTAAGGAGTTCCAGTGGAGGGGGGCTAGGAGTTGGAAGGAGCGGAAACGGGAGGAGGCACAAGGGGAGGGAGGAACGGTGAGAAGGAAGTGGTCAGCGGAGCGAAGGGAGCGAGAGGGAGTGTAGAAAGAGAGAAGGGAAGAGAGATAAGGGGGAGCGAGATCATGGAGAGATTTGAAGACTAAGCAGAGAAAATGAAATTTAAGTTGGGAGTGAAAGGGAAGCCAGCCAATGGAGGATAGGGTAGCAGAGATAGAGTCTCGGGAGGTGAGGAGGGTACGGATGGCGGAGTGGTAGATAGATTTGAGGGGGGCGAGATTGTGAAGAACGTAGACCAAAGAGTAAGGAGGAGCAGTAGAAGAGGCGAGAGAAGATAAGGGAGGAGATTAAAAGTTTAGTGGCATGGAAAGTAAGAAAGGGGCGGACTTTGCAAATATTATAGAGGTGGTAGAGACATGCACGAGAGGTGAGAGAGATATGGCACAAGTGGCACAGCGAGTAGAGCGCTCGCTTTGACATCCGTGCAGAGCTTGCTAACGCAGTTTCAAAATCCCGGCAGGGCCAAACTCAGCCTTTCATCCTTCCGAGGTTGAAAAATGAGCACCACACACCGTGGGTAAAAATAAGCAGCGCTCAGTTACCAGAGGGTGCGTAGCGCTATATAAATGCCAAATTATTATTATTACATTATTATTATGATGGGAAAAAGTGAGAGAGGAGTCAAAGTGAATGCCTAAATTGCGAGCGTGGGGGGAGAAAGTAAGATTAGAGGGAGGAAAATGAATGAAGAAAGGAGGAGGAGAGGGAGAGGGAGGGGGAAGAGAGTTGGAGGGGAAGAAAACTACTTCAGTTTTGTCAGAGTTAAGGTATAGAAAGCGAGAAGACATCAAGTTTTTTTTGTTGAAAATCATATTTTATTATCATTTTGAGTCATGACATCAAAAGGCTTACACAAACGTAACAATCCAAACATAATTATAGCAACAAACCCCCTCCACCCAAACCCCCACCCACCCGACCGACCCACCCCCAGTCCGAGCTCATGTGTACATTTTATCAAGCGAGTTCATACATAGTATTTCCATTTCAATTCAATTGTTACTTCTACACACTGATGTGTCAGGTCCCGCTTTAAAGGCCTTTCCTTTTTAGTCCCGTTACCCGTGGTTTTTCTCATCCAGGGGGGAGAGCCCCCCCCCGTCATGTTATTGTTTCACTGGGTCAAGGGCCCATAGTTTACAAAAAAGGGGAGCCATGGCTCTTCTATGTTTGTCTTAGATTCATCAATTAGGTGTGTAAGAAACTCCATATCATAGATGGCTCGTATCTTAGTGACCCACTCTTTTTCCCCCGGCATACGAGGACTTTTCCACCTCTGTGCCAAACAACACCTGGACGCCACCAGCATAATCTGCAACATGTGGTCTTGAGTTCCCCCGTGTCCCTCCCCCACATTTATTCCAAAGAGGAGGAGCCATGGGCATAGGGGTCTCTCCACCCCATCGACTCCCTTAACCCAGGATAGTACCTCCTGCCAGTACATCTGAACCATTGGGCATTTCCACCACGTATGGATATAGTCGGCCTTTGTTTTCTTGCACTTCCAGCAGTATGGATCATATCCCTCCCTCATTCTCGCTATCCTTTGCGGGGGATAGTGCCATCTATGTAGCACCTTGAGAGCCTGGTACCGATACTGGAGAGAAGCTGTGGAGCGGTTTGCTCTCCTGCACATTTTAGACCATCTCTCGTCATCTATTACCTCCCCCGGGTCCTTCTCCCATTGTGTGCGCGCTGGTGGAGGTTCCCTCAGAGCCGAAAACAAAAGAAGTCTGTAAAGACGAGATATCAACCCCCCTATAGCCCCCAGCTGAAATGTGGAACCTCTCAAATTCAGTTAGCTCTCTTCTTAGGGTGTCCCCCCATGAGGGTTCCGTAAGAAATCCCTTGAGCTGGAGGTAGCGGAACGGTGACAGTGTGCCCAACCCCAGAGCCTCCTCTAGATCCTTCAGGGGTAGGAACGAGCCCCCCACCCAAAGATGGCCAGTCCTGCTAAGGCCGGCCTCGAACCATTTTTGAAATGCAGCTGGCTCCGCTATCTTGTCTACGAAGGGAGGGGGGGGGGGGCAGATACAGCTCAGTGGGGAGGGCCAAGTCGTAAGCCAGCGATAATAACCCCCCTCACTCCAGTGACCACAGCACTTTCAAAATTGGGTGGTTTAGGACCCTCTTAGGAATGTTTTTTCTTGGGACCCATAGCCATTCCTCCACAGTGGCAGGGGCAAGAACCTTGTTGTCCATGGCTACCCATTGTTTTTCCGTGCCTGGGGTAAAGTGGTCAATCAACACCCTTAGCTGGGAGGCCCTGTGGTATGTTTCCAAGTCTGGATATCCCACCCCACCGTCCTCCTTTGGCCTGGTGAGCACCTCATAAGAGATCCTATGTTTTTTGCCAGACCAGAGGAAGTTTAGGAGGATTCGTTTTACTTCCACAAAAAATGTCTTAGGGACCTATACTGGGAGCATTTGAAATAGGAACAGAAACTTGGGGAGAATCACTATCTTCACCAGGTTGAGTCGCGCCATCCAGGAGAGCCCCAATCTTGCCCACCTCTCAATATCCCTCTTCATTGTCAGCCAAAGTAGAGGAAAGTTGGCAGAGAAGAGGTCATCCAGGTCACGTGTTACGCGGATACCCAGATATCGGAACCCATCCCATTGTAATACAAAAGGGAGCCCTTTTGCATATTCCACTTCTGGGTCCGCCAGGTCTCCCCCAATGAAGGCCACCGATTTCCCGAGGTTAACCTTAAATACGGAGAGCTCTCTGTAATGTGTCAGACCCTGCAAGATCCGGGGAACCGTCTGGGATGGTTTCGTAATGTATAGCAATGTGTCGTCAGCAAATAGGCCAATCTTACATTCTGTATCCCCTATTTTTACCCCTCTGATGGCCTCATACTTTCTGATGGAGATTGCCCAAGGCTCCATTACCATTGCATATTTTAAGGGGGACAATGGACACCCCTGCCTTGTGCCTCTCTCCAGGGGAAAAATCTTGGATTCAGTCCCATTCACGACCACTCTGGCTGATGCGCATATTATCGGATCCCTGTCTGTTCAGGATAAATCCTACGGTAGATAACACTTTTTAAAGAATGCTCATTTAAACCTTGTGTATATTATAAATACATGTTTATATATAACTTTGTGTGTAAGTTTTACTTGGCTACTTGTACTTACTGATTTCAATTTTACAGCTCTACAGCTCACATTACCCCTCTTAAGATAAGCCTGGTTGCTCAGTCACACTACCAACCTGTGTAGTACAGGCCTATATTAAAAGGTGGGTTACCTAATACCAAGTAGATAAGTCTTGTGTAGTCCCACACCAGTTGGACTGCACTAATTCTTACCTAACAGGAGCCTTTCTAGATCTTCCAATGTCCACTGAATAGTCTCTCTTACTGTGTTTATCAACTTCCCTGTAAGGACTACACCTTGAATTTGGGGTTAGGATTTCTTGTAATAAGTATGATAAGAGAAGGTCCCACTGCCTTTTTTGGGGCTCCTCAAGGGCTCCAATCATACTTGTGAGAGTGCCAAAGAATCTCTCTCTTAGACCAACTGATTGTAGCGATGTGTGGATGACAAATGGGTCACCTCATTTTCCACAGTGCCTGACTATTCCTGGACTGGGAGCTGCTGCCTGCTTCAGGCACAAGATTCCCATGGTAAATGTTTCCAGTAAAGCTATAGTAATTGACTTGGCAGCTGCTGGCTGAGGTGGGTTGGCATTAGGATACCAGACAAAGAATGATCAGCTCCCACTACGATAAGACTATTTCCTGAGGATGTACCAGAGTTCAGAGCACAAGCAAAGTTAGCCTTAACTCCGCAAAGGGTGTGCCCACTACGGGTAGTGGTGCTAATAGGCATAGAGAGTCGGGCACCAATTAAGCAGCAAGCATCCATGGGATCAGGGGGCCCTTAGACTGGGGCCCCTCCCCATGGCTCGCCCTATCCGTGGAGTAAGTCTGGCTCTGTTTATGCCTTGGTAGGCTGCCTACCCCTGGTCAGAAGGGTTCCTAGGGACTGGGTTACAGAGGTATTCTCATGACCCTGTCGCACAATATGTAACCCCTATCTTAATTAAAACCAATGCAATGGATTTTTGTGGTTTAAAAAAAAAACACTTTTTAATGCAGTGAATTGCTCATTTGCCAGGTGCCACCTGCATATCACATACATTGCTCATTATTGTAGTTGAATTGCACCTATTACAGAAATCGCACATTCTTTGTCCTGGTCACCTACATGCAATAATCATCAATGTCAAGACTACAAACCGTATATGCTGAAAAGATCAATATCAAACTGAATTGATAGGTGCAAAGTCTTCAAGGTCTGCACAACCCAAACTCTCATTAAATAAAAAGAAACAATCTTGGTTCTCACAAATGCATAACAAATATAAATCAGTAAAAATAAACTCAATACACGGGCTAACACTGTGAAACATCGTGCTTCATTGGAACCACTGGTACCTCTCAGATCACACACATTGTTGTGCAACAAACAATTAATCCAGCTGTAAATGGAAACATTTGACATCTATTCTTTTGTATAAAATGGTCAACACACAATCGTTTGGCCGTATACAAGCTTATTTGTGTAATGCTCTCTTGCTGCATAACAATGTGTGGCTAATGCTGTCTTGGTGTTTGGGCCTTCATAAGGACGAAAAAAAACATTTTCAGTGTACAATAAATGAGTTCCCATGTACAAGAGAGCTCATCCAAAAAAAGCTTTAAAAAACTGCTCTTTCACCCGGGCTCCATAATAGCCTTGATTATGGATGTGTACATATCCCATTAAAATGCCACCAGATGTGGATCATTTGTGTAATCTCTATTGTTAGTATGCGGAGGAGCATCTCACCAAGTGTGGAACGGCTCAGGAGGATGCCCCCCAGTGAACAATGTGTGTGATCTGAGACATACCAGTGGTTTCAATGAAGCACAATGATGTGTCACAGTGTTCTCCCGTATAATGAGTTGATTTATAGTTTCATGAGTTTATGAGAATAAAAATGTTTTTATGAGAGTTTGGATTGTGCAGACCTTAAAGGCTTTACTCAAGTCAATTCTGTTTGATATTCATCTTATCATTATATAAGGTTTGTAGTCTTGACAGTGATGATAATTGCATGTAAGGAACCTGGTGGTCAAGACGTTAGTTCCCAGCACTTCATTTTTGTATACTGGTCACCTACATTACAGATATTGCACCTTACTATGACCTAGGTTACAGCAATCACTTTTACTCTGTCCTGTGATGAGACGCCTCTATTTCTGGTTTCTTTTTCACAGGCTGGACAGGTCCTTCAGGAAGTGCTGAAGTCCCAGGAGTCTATGGCTCAAACACTTCTCCAGACGGACAACGCACTGACACAGAAGGAAAAGGAGGCTGCTGGTAAATTAGAGACATCTTGCCACTGATTGCCCCCTTAACATTGTTTCCCTAAAAGAGTGTTGTGTCCATTTGCATTTTACCTTTAAATATGTGTGCGCATTTGTGGATGCATGTGTGCGTTGTGTTTGATTGATTTTTCCTCACCTTGGTTTGCGCGTGTGTGTGTGTGTGTGTGCGTTGGTATAGTTCTGTCATCTTAGTCATTTGATAAAGCACATCATTTCATTGCAAAGGTCTCAAATCTAGGGCACTCGAAAACTAAACAACAGTGATAGTATGTACAGTGAAGTTCTCCTGTCCAGTCCCCTTTCCTCCATGGCTGTGGGCTGGCGTCCTCTTGTAGGGAATGGGACCCTGACTGCACCCTGCCGCAGCTTCAATTAGCAAAGGCTGGGGCTCATGCACAGACAGTCCCACATATAACTTCCCTCTGACGCACCACTGGCTCCAACTGGCTCTCCTTTCTTTTCATGCAGACAGAGCAGGAATAACTCACAGCAGTGTTGTGTTTTACACTCTTTTTGTATTTGCCTCTGTAGGGTATGTGCCCAGTGTTATGTGCTTTTGACGTTGCATTTCTTGTACTATTGTCTTTTCAGTTGCTGACCCTGGTGTATTATATCTCATGTGCTTGGAACAAGATTGCTTGTGTTCCTCTGAATTTGTTGTGATGTGCTTACTCTCTGATCACTGCAATCTTGGCTTCAGAGGTTGGAGGACATTTTTCACAGCCTTCCTCCTATAGAATATAATACCTTGAATAAGAGTAAACCAGTATGCAAAAATATTGTTTTATTTTATATCACTCTGGATAGCCCACAAGTTCACAATGGATAATCGTGCTGGCAGGCCATCTCTGCATCACATTGGGATGCTCAACAACGGAGGAGCCTTCCAGGTTGGGTTCCTCCCTGACACTCAGATTCGGTCAAAATGACTGAATCCAAGTGACCTACACCACCAAATTATTGAAAATAGATGGTACCAAATGTCCTACTGATTACATGTTCGTAGGACATTTTGTAGTATCTATTTGGTGGTGTAGGTAGGTAAAAAAGAAAAAAAAAGTGTGTTGGCGGTGTGGGTGGGGTTTAGGGCACATCGGGAATGTTCAGGGGAGGAATGACCGAAGATTATTTAGTGCAAATAATCTTCGGTCATTTCTCCCTCGAAATTTTCCACTGCGGTAAAATCACCCCAACTGTGACACTCAGTTTAGTTCCTCATCCCCAAAAGCAACATCCTCTGACTTGTCTCCTGTGAGTTTCAGAATGTGACCACCTTTGATCCTTCCTGTAGGTTCGGTGACTTCGCTTTATCTCTGCCAAGCTACAGAAACAGTCATAGCTTCTCTTCTGAATGTGGAGAGAGCCACCCAAGTTTTCTACATCTCACTTTTTCCCGGGAAGTTTTAAGAGGGCCTTATGACATCCCTTCAACGGGGTCCTGATTTGTACCCTACTTAACACTTCTCTACTCCTGTTCAGGTATTGGCCCTCCTTTAATGCATTGTTAGGTGCTTGTTCTTCCTATCACTATGGTGTAAATCCCTTTTAATGGGGATTTGCTCCTGCCCCTGGCCTTGGGTGATGGTTGCCCTCTTGTTCCTTCCTGTTCTCTAGTAGCCCACTAGTACTGTATTTCGCCTTCTTCCCAGCCTCCTCCACCTCCTGATACTCTCCCTGCCACCTCCTTATACTCTCCCTGCCACCTCCTGATACTAATACTCTCCCCCTTGTCACCTCCTGATACTCTCCCCCTTGACACCACCTGATACTCTCCCCCTTGTCACCTCCTGATACTCTCCCCCTTGTCACCTCCTGATACTCTCCCCCTTGTCACCTCCTGATACTCTCCCCCTTGTCACCTCCTGATACTCTCCCCCTTGTCACCTCCTGATACTCTCCCCCCTGCCACCGCCTGATACTCTCCCCCCTGCCACCTCCTGATACTCTCCCCCTGCCACCTCCTGTTATTTTCCTCCTGCCACCTCCTGATACTCTCCCCTGCCACCTCCTGATACTCTTAGCTGTTACCTCCTGATTATTTGGTTCCACCGAGCAATTGGAAAATCAAATCCAAGCATATCAAGAATTTATAGGAAGACCAGGGCCCCAGGAAGTTCAATTCCACACATTGCCCTGCAGACAAAACACACAAGCAGAAGTTCCCATGCCCCTGATGAATGTCCATCTATTAACTTCGCTGTTCGGACAGAAATTTGTGCAAGTCGGGCTATGGGGGTAATTCTGAGTTTGGAGGTAGCCATGGTGCTAGTAGCATCATGGCTACCTCCAAACCCGGGTCCGGTGTCTCTGAATGGGGACTTACCGGGTCATTCCAACCTTGGAAGACCCTGTAAATTCCCATTCAGAAAATCATTCCCCATTCCCATTTGGGCCCCCATAGGGCTCAATGGGAATGGGGAAGGAGCAAATAACGGGCCCGCTAATAGCGGGCCCGTTATTTGCTCCCTGGTCCCTTAACGGGTCCCGCTAAGAACAGCTGGTCTAACCAGCCGTTCCTGGTGGGACCCGCTAAGGGACCTCGGAATATGGCGGTAGGGGGTTAATGGCACCGGCATCCTTACCGGTGCCGTTAATCCCGTACCGCCATACTCGGAATGAGGCCCTATATCTTTTAATAGAATTATTCACAATTTTACACATTGAATTGATTATAAACTAGTGGTAATTGAGATATTGAGATCTTCTCCACGATTGACGAGTTGTGTTTACATGTGTATTATTGTGCAGTGTGAGTTTTTTACATTGTCTTTTATATTATTTTTGGCATGAATTTTAGTGTTTTATGGGTGTGACATGTATAATAAAATTAGAATTTTTTATTTTTTTAAACAAACGACTGTCGGGTAAAGATCCATATTTTAGACTATAGGCTGAAGCACTTTAGTATCCTTCCTTTTGTACATATCATGTTGAGTACCCACAAAGTAAGAGGGCTGTGAATCCCCCGTGTGGGGCTAGTCGTTGTGAGACGAGTACCTGCTGATTCTTTCCACGAGACCTCCTGATATTCTCCTCACCAACTCCTGATATTCTCCTCCTGCCACCTCCTGATATTCTGCTCCTCACACCTCCTGATATTCTCCTCCTCACACCTCCTGATATTCTCCTCCTCACACCTCCTGATATTCTCCTCCTGCCACCTCCCGATATTCTCCTCCTGCCACTATCCTCTCTTCCTGCCCTGTCCTTCAAACTTCTGATTTTATTTCCTTCCTGTAGCCACCACTTGATATTTTCATTTTACCCTTTTTCTGATATGTTCCTCTTGCCACTCCCTGAATACTCATCTAGTGCCACCTGTAGCTACTCTTCTCCTGCAGCCTCTCGATGTTCCTTCTCCCCCTCTTGTCTCTAGACATTTCTGCTCCCAAATCTCTTTTCTAGCCTCCTTTTTCCATTTCTCTCCTGAATTGCCAACTTGTTCCAAACCCCAGTAGTCATTTTTCCTCCAAAGAACCACACCAACTTTTACTGGACATGGTTTAAATATCCTGAAGCCCACTCCCATTGGGTTCGGCTGGGATTGAGTCTGTCGCTGTTGTGAGGGGTCAGAAATGAAAGCGTGACAAAAAGCCATCATGTTTTGGTTAAATACTTTTATTTTAAATCAAAAGGGGTTGGGAAAATGCCTCTCTGGCCCTATTTCTAAAGAGGTGTTTCCCTACCTAAATGACAAAACTAAGGATCTGTCTGTGTCAGGATGTCAATAACTGAAAAGACGCCCTTGTGTCCAAATCGTCCTATCCTGACCCTCACACTATAAACAAAACAACAAAATGTGAAAGGAAATGTCTTCAACCTGATATTGGCAAAAAAAAGTGTTCACAACTAAAAGTTAAAAAAGCTCCAACTTAAATGTTTTTGAAGGTGAAAGTCCTTGGACCCATAGGGTAGTTCCCTTCCCCTGGATTCTTGAAATGTGCTGGCAATGTCTTTCACTAAGATGTGCCTTTTTGTCTCTCCTTGATACACAGTGTTCCTGTTTGAGGAACACGTTCTTCAACAGTCTTTCTTTAACAAAAGTGTCTCTTTTAGATAACAAACACTGTTCCAGTGTAGTTTTCCTTGTAGCTTTGCAACTAGCCTGGTATACTCCCCTGCTAGGACTCTATAAAATTCTCACTGCCGGGTGTACTCTCCTAGCAGAACATCTGTTGTGGTTTCACTTGCCTGTTATACTCCCCTGCCAGGACTTCTTATGGTTTTCAATTGCCTGGTATCCTTCTCTTGCCACGTCTTCATGTGCGTTTCATAATTCCTTTTTATCACCAAAACTGAATATACTGTGGTGCACTGGGCCTATCTGTCTGTGGTAATATTTGTTCAAACTTTGCATCACATGCATTTGTATCTCACTGGGCCTTGGCTCTGTACGTTGCCTTTTCTGCACTTCATATTCGAGTTTGATTCTGTACTTTGCCTTATCTGCGTTCAAATATACTTCTTGTAATTTCTGTATCAGGACTTTGAAAACATTCAAATTGTCATTGGCACGGTTGCCGGAATGCCCATGGGTCCCCAGTTGCTTTGGGTCGACTTGCTGGTTCTCTCCAGCGTCTCTGGTCATGCTCGCAGCATGGCTCTGCTGTTCGCTTCTCACTATGGATGCTGCAGACCTCCTTCCGGCTTCCTTCGTGGCTCTGTGGTCACATGCCTGCTTCCCTCAGGTCCCAGTCTGGAGACGGCTGCTTCTTCAAGCTGCTGAGCGCCGAGAACTCTCTCGAGTCTCCTTGAGTATCCACCGCACTTCCTGCTCTCGCTCTTTGTTTTGCCTTCTGCTTCTGTGGACGCCTCTATTCTGCCACACCGGTAGGTGTCTCCCGCATTCGAAAGCCTTCTCATTGGAGCTGCGGTCTTCTCCTACACTGCCACACTCAGTAGTGTGGTTGCATTATTTAAATGTCTTGTACAGGTCAATTTGAAAAAAACCTCTGACTTCATGTTGTGCTTTGAGCTCTTTATACCTTGCACAAACTCCTTCATCCTCCCCGTCTCAGTACTTGGGTTAATTCTGGGAGTTGGAGTCCATGGGTGTCATTGGATACATGGTGTTTAAACCGTTGTTTTTAGTGATTTTACATAAAGGTACCTCAGAAGCAAAAAGTGTTGTGTTAGAGCTTTGTGTGTTTGGGTCATTGATGGGGGTTTGACCAGAAAAAGATGAAGAACAGGTTTCTCTACTTGGTCTAAAAGGAAAAACAAGCAGCTGACAATAGGCCATTAAGGTCTTGGGTATTAAAGGGACTTCCTCATGGAAAAAGGTTGTGGTTGTTAGAGGGTCTTCCTCATGGGAAAGGGGGAGATACTGCGTCTTGTCCAATGAAGTCATGATGTCTCCCCAGTAGTTAACTCCTTTCATGTGATCCTCCCTCATGTAGCCGCCCACTGGGTCAGGATCAGGTAGTGGCTGCCATCCCCTGGCATCATGGGAGGAGGTCACTGCCTTGGAATCCCTGATGACTCCATTGGGTTCATCACACTCTGCAGCCTGATTGAGAAAGGGATTTGGACTGGCTCCCCTTAATTTAGTGGGTAAATCAATTTGGTGGGTAAATCAGGTTGGTTATTTGTCTACTACTGGGTTAGGAAATGTTTTCTCTTTGCTGCTTTCTCTTCATAGGCATCAATGGGACATCAAACCTTTTGCTTTTGTTTGTAACCTGTTCTGACGTTTGGAGGCAAGTGAAGCCTTTTTACTTCCCTTACCTTGCTATGATCATCTGTTTTCGGGGCACAGATCATTCCCTAAGACTACCAGTGCAGGATAACACTGTTTTCCATTCAAAATGTCTTTGTTTTTCGTTGCACACATCACCTTACTGTGAAGTGTTGTAGGGACACTTTGGGCCTCATTATGACCCTGGCGCTGACGGAATGAAGGGGGCCGGTACGGGACCGGCCCCCTTCATTCCGTCAGGGCCGATTACGAGCTTCCCTTTGAGAGACCCGGATCAGACGCCTGGTAAAACCAGGCGTCCTTTCCGGGTCCCGCGAGGGGAAGAGAGAGGTAATAACGGGCCAGTTGGAATCTGCCCGTTATTACCTCCCTCCCCATTCCCATTGAGCCCTACAGGGGCTCAAATGGGAATGGGGAATGATTCCTGCAAGGAGAAAGTACCGGGTACTCCTATGTCGTCATGACCCGGTTATTCCTCATTGCAGGAACCCAGTAATGGAGCCCGGTTTGAAGGCAGCCATGGTGCTAATAGCACCATAGCTACCTCCAAACTCGTAATGAGGGCCTTCGTGTCTCCATAACTTTGTTTTTTGTAACTTATCTTTATATATAAAGCTGAATGTATGCATGTGTGTATGTTTGTCCGGCTATACAAATCCACACCGTTGAACCCACTGCTACCAAATGTTGCATGGATTCCTCATTTGTATGGGGCAAGATTGTAGTCTTTGTTTGGATGCAGAAAATTCACTCCCATTTACTGATGCTCACCCCGATTCACTACAGTAGGTACTAGAAGGAGGCACATTTTGGAAAAGTGTCTGAAGCTAAATGGTCGATGTGTTGGTTATTCCTTTGAAATGTATCACTACTGTATACAGTTCAAAAATGTTTATTAAAGTATTTTTAAAGGGAATAAAAAATAAATGTTACATTTTTTTTATCACGCTACTCCAAAATATGGTAAATGGCAAGGTTACAGTTTACTAAAAATTCATTCACAAGAAGAGAGTACAATCAATCTTTCTTGGACATTTTCTCAAATGTGCTGAAGCCATTAAGTGACTGAAACATGCCGCACAAAAAACGAACATCACTTGGAAAAGCTCCATCTGATGCAAAGCAAAAATCAATATCAAGAGTTTCTGAAACACAAAAGCAAACAGCAGCATGACTTGCCGACCAGAGGACAAGAGCAACTTTCTCCAGGGCACATGAGACACCGCTCGATCAGGAAATGGGCAACGCCGGTTAGCCTCGCTAGTTGGTTAATAACAAACGTCCAGGTCGGACTGGTGGCAGCAGATACTTTTCTTCCATTTTCTTTTTTCTTTTCTTGTACACTTTTGCACTTTACTGTTTAATGCGCAATAGAGTATGATGGACCTCATTACCACTACTTTGTTTGGCGGTAACAGAATTCCTGCTGTTTTTACTGCCCCACCAAACTGAGATTTGCCTTGAAGTGGAGGATTTACCTCCAGCAGTATGCTGGAGGTAAATCCTCCCACTTTAAAGCGAATAATCGCTGGATTTACAGTGGCAGAATTACCACTTGTGGTAAATCCCCCAAAATCTCCATGGAGTCCTATGGACTCCAGAAATGGGGACTAACACTGCCATACCACCGCTAAGAATCCCATGGGAAATCTACGGAACAGAGTGGCGGTAAAGGTAATCAATTGGGGCAGTATTCTGGCAGATTTACTGCCAAATTACCACCAAACTTTGATTGATACAGCATAAACTCTAAAGCGGCAGTGCCACAAGATTTATACCTGTCCTTTGTCCATTTAGTTGTTTCGCATTCTTCCTGCCCTCTCATGGCCGGAAGTCTTTTACTAGGGAAAGCTCCAGCTTTCTAAGTCAATGTGGTGGTATGTGTTTGTGGCTGGATGTAGGGTCTAGGACTTCAATCGAAAGTGTCTGTTGCTGGGCAGATATGTTGGCCTGAGGCTGTCGAGAAATGGACAGCTCCTGCCAGTTTGATTGGTGAAGATCCTTAGCATTGGTGGTTTTAGGGGTGACTCCAGCTCGAATCCTGGATAAAAAAGGGGGACTCCTGCAGCTATTCAGCAGATTGTCTTTGGAGCCAAGGCCCAGACAAAGAGAAGCATTTTGCTGAAAACCCAGAACTCATTGTTGGAAGCCAACCAGCATTTCTTTCTTCATCTGTCCTAGTGAAGTCTTGCTCATTTGCTGATGTCCAGAAGGCCCTGGTCAGTGTTTCGACTCCTGGACGGTTAGTAACAATTTGACCCCCGGCTTGATGACCCTGCCCCTGGAAGCCTTTGGAAGTGTCCCAAAACAATCCTGTGGGCTGAGCAGCTTCTTCCTGGGCTAGGATGACCAGTTTCTTCCTGGGCTACTTTGCTGGATCAGCCATCGTCCCAAATTGAGCTTTTGGGACTCTGCGGATTCTTGGCTTATGAAACAAGATGCATTTGCAGCTCCCCAATACACAGAGGGGCCTAGCAGGACCAGTTTCTTTGCTTCTACCACGCAGGTTGAATTCCGCCATTTCTTCAGTGTGGCCAACTCTGATCGCTACCTGTATCATGTCCTGTTGGTCCCCTGCGGTTGTTGCCAGATTGGTGACCCATCAGTCCAGTAGTGATGTCCAGCTGTCCCTCTTATTCATCGGTGCACAAAGCTGCCGACAAACATAACCCAAAACCGGAGACCAAAAGTGACCTCTGCATTCGAGACCCCTGGACTTCCTTCATCGGAACCAAGGCACAAGTAAGGGGGGTCGGGGCAGCGATTTCAGGGATTTCTACAGTGGTTGCTCAGTGATTTGGAGTACACGGGTGAGTAAATATATATGTTCCTACTCCTCCACCCCATCTTCAGAGGGCTTAACAAGCGGAAAGTCCGTAGCCTACACCTCCCTTGCCAGACCCTGATTGGTTGAGTTCTGGTCAAAGCCTTTCCCCTGGGCTCTCCCCAAGGTGGGTGGATTGAGAAAGGGTCTGCTAATAACCTTTTCTTCAATTTTCTAACTTCAAGACCCTTACAAACTACCTGTTGTCTTTGCCAACTCTTGCTCAGACTCTTAAAAGCACTACTAGCTTTCTGAAGAGAAATTCATTGAGATCTGTGACCCTAGGGCACTAGGCCCCCTCTTTTCTAGCTATGGAAGGACTTTTTATGATGCAGTACCTTATACTCTATGGGTTTTGTATGGTGTTTCTAACTTCTTTATTTTACACATTTAAGTTCTCTAATGGTTACTTACCTGGTTCTTTTTATGCACTAGCTTTTCTATCATACATTATTCTGAAACTGTATTCTAGAATGTGTTTGTGCTCTTTGCAGAGCACACCAAAGTTAATGCGTCTATAATAGTAGTGAATGTTTTAGTGTGTTATTATTAAGAATGCTCCATATGCGCTTCATTGAATCCTTCACCCCTCTCACACGTACTAAGTGTAAGTATTGCTGCTCAGTCACACTACCCAGATAGAGGGGGTCATTACAGGTTTGCCGGCCTGCCAGTAATTTTGGTGGGATACAGACCTACTGTTACCGGCATCTGATATCCTGGTATTATTGGGAAATTACAGGTGCCGCAAACGGCAGTCATTCCCCATTCCATGGAGTTCCATAGGACTCCATGGGGTGAATAGCCTGTATTACCGGCACCGGTAATACTAGCAGTTTTTCCCAGTGGGGGCACGATTTACCTCCAGCTCTTTGAGGTAAATCAGTGAACCCACACCGGCAAACCTGTAGTTTGGTAGTGCAGGAAAAGTGGTGGTAACAGAATTACTTCCACTTTTACTGGCACTTTCCCCACACCGCCAAACTTATAATAAGCCCCAGAGTTTAACTAGACATTAGTGTCTATACCTGTTCACCAAAATAGGGTGGCCTCTCAGAATCGATCGGTACACAGGGCTGTTTATGAAAATCCATCTTCAGATACCGGTAAGCAGACCATGGCTTTAAAAGCCTGCCTTAAAATCTTGGAATGGTACAGTGCATGCTTCTGTGCACGTATGCACGAGTTTGGCTCCGGGAACAGAGCAGAGTCTGTGTTGTAATGGAACCCTGGCGTGTTTATTCTTGGTCAGGGTTCCACATTCTTGACAATTTGAAGGGCCTGGTGGGTGGATGGCCGTGGGGTCTGTTTCTGAGTAATAAAGCTTCATCTTTACCTACCTGTTGGTGTCCCACGTTTCTTCGCTGGTGATGAGGAAGAAAACAAAGTGGAACCTCCAAACCCATGCATGTGCCGCCTCTGCTGCGCTCCGATAGTTGATGCCCAGCCGCAAGTGAGCTGAAGCGTAGCTCCAGCACAGAGTGAGCTGTGTCCTCCGCTGCACCCTTCGTTGCAGGCACCATGGTGTGAGCACCATCGGGCATCCATGCTGCACCCTCCCCTCCCACCCCCCCACCGTGTGGCACAAAGATTTCAGGAAGGGGGCCATGGTGCACACCTCCAGGAGGCGGTTTCCAGCATAGAGATACGCGGGGAGAGCGCAAGAAGGTCAGAGGAAAGTGTGACTGTGCGTGGTGGCAATTTTGGCATTGCCTAGCGACCTCGTTGTGTATCCAGGAACGAAGGTGCCGCTAACTCTACTTTCATCTGCCGTAATGCTGATTTATCTCCCGGTCCTTGTGCACACAGGAGTGCACGTGCCTAGGTGCCTTGTGGTGTGGACCAGTTGCTACTGTGAAAACACACAAATGTTTGTTTGTCGCATGCGAAGTGGGCTGGCTGGGGATAAGGAGCACAAAGCCAAAATGGGCCCAACTCACTAAGTATAGGCCATTTCTGGGAACAGTGTCTGGGGCTAGAGAACACTAAAGGCCTGATTCATGGAATGCTTTCCTATGGGATTGCACTGTTATAAAACACTTCCATGAATCAGGCCCTAAGCCTCATGAAGTTCAATTTACTCATTGAGTGCAAGCCCCTTCTGGGACCATGCAGCAGAGCAAAGCTAGGCTCCCGCCTGCATTTCTAACAGCACAAGGTGAGCCCACAGTGCTGTGGGACCTCTTGGTAGAGTATTCAAGGTCTACTTGAGGGCAGCTGGCGGTGCCAAGTACACTGATGATGAGAGGGCGATAGCGCTTTTGAATTTTTTAGGCACTAAAGGCCTGAGAGTATTCAGACTGGAGAAGACGTACAAATCCCCAGCGGTGGGGAAGGAGAAACTGTGGTGAGTTTATATGAGGCTGCCCTAAGGAAATTAGGAGGGCATTTTGGGAAAAGGCCAAATGTGGTATTGGAGCAATATAATTTCTTTTCCAGGGCACAGGGTGCTGGCAAATCAATTGATTCCTATGTTACGGCTTTCCGCACTCTCATATCCACTTGCAAATTCACTGGTGTACTGGAGGAGTACATAAGAGACCAGGTGATGATGAAAATGAGCAATGCTGAAGTGAGAGAGAGGCTATTGATTGATAGAGATCCTCCGTTGGACAACGTGATCGAGATTGCAAGGGCCATTGAAGAATCCTGTACCAGTGTACAAGTGGTCAATAAGAAAGCCGATAGGATCTCTCAAGGAGAGTCGCCGCAGGCTGTGTTAGCACCCAAGAAAAGCAGTGGAGAGACAAAAAAATAGAATCAAAAGGGTGGACCACACAAATAAGAAGAGCAAAGGGTCATTTGGTGTCTGAGAAGACAAGCATGCAGAAAATGCGGATGGACGGGTCACTCCACGGGTGCCAAAGAGTGTCCAGGCTGGGGAGGGGAGTGCAGGAGATGCAATACCAAGGGGCATTATGCTAGAATGTGCAGATTGAATGTTGAGTGTGGTGGGGCGCAAGGAAAACAAGTTCTCAGAATGGTGCAGGCGGAAGGAAGTGCTGACGGTATGGTGGGACATGTGAGCTGTGTTGCGCGTCAAGGCGTTCTGTTACATGTTGAAGGGGCGGCTAAGAAAGGGCCGTGGGAAAAGTTAACTGTAAATGGTGTGCAAATTGACATGATCTCACTGGCATTATATAAGAAAAGTTAAAAAAAAGCAGGTATCAAACCTCAAAGCCGTCGACATCAACGCCAGTGCTTATGGGCAAGTACCTACCAAAGTTCTGGTATGAGTGGGCTCAAATGGAATTCAAAGGGTGTAGTACGAATTGGAAGTTTTATGTAGCACACTAGGGTGAGAGCGTCCTGGGATGGGAGGAGCAAGCAGTTTTGGAAATTGAAATACCCCCTGGTAAGGCTGTTCCTGTGTTTTGTGTGGAGGATGCAAGGCGAATAAGGCCGGAGGAAACTGTATTGGCGAATTACTTAAGGAGCAAATACTCTACTGTGTTTAAAGACAAGTTAGGCATGTTGCATGGTTTTTCCCATAAGATTGCACTAAAGAGATGAGGAAGTGCCCAAGACCCATAAGGTCAGAAAGGTACCAGTGTTGGCAAGGGGGCAGTGTTGTGGAATGTGATGCTGGTGCAGTGGCAGAGTCCGCAGGTAGTGGCTGCATTCCTGGAATCAGATTGCCTCCGGTCAATTCAAGAGACTGTCTGGTGGGGTGTACAGAAGTCAGTTACCTTCTTCCCATTTATCCCCCATTACCTACCCATTCCCTTAATTTTTTCCTTTTATGGTTTGTGCAATTTCTTTATCTTGTTTCTTTCTGTGGCATCAATAAGGAGGGGGGAGAAGTGTTGTAATGGAACCCTGGTGTGTTTATTCTTGGCCAGGGCTCCACATTCTTGACGGTTTGAACGGCCTTGTGGCTGGGCGGCCATGGGATCTGTTTCTGAGCAATAAAGCTTCATCTTTACCTACCTGTTGGTGTGCCACGTTACTTCAGTCTGCTTCTTTATATGCGCTAAGTGTTCATGGGGCACTAAATGCTGGAAGCTTATTGTCCTGAAACGTTTCTTTCTCTGCTGTAATGTAGTCCCCTCCCTGATTCTAGGGACATCCAGTGGGGTGACCAAAGTGGGCTGGTACCGTCCCAATCTAGATGGTGATGGACCCAAATGGGGTTTCCAGGGAATCCCATAGTCACCCTGACCTAGCCCCTTCAAATAGTGGGGTACAGCCACAAGGACAATTTTACTCAAGATGCTAGCCTTTTAAGGGAAATCACTAGGACCCCTGGCATGCCCCAAGAACTTCTATCGACTCAGCCAAGTCTCCCTGGGGACAAGCAAGACCTCCATTATGGGCAAAACTATAGAGTTGACACTTTCCGTTTAAAATACTGGGAAGGCCATGAAAATGTTATGCAGACCCCTTCCCCATACTGAAGAGTTTAAAGCTCCCAGTATCCAGACCCAAAGTCCTTTAGAGAAAATACATTCATGCAGTTGCAAGGGCATTCAGAGTCGCAACAAAGAAATAGTTCAAAGACCCACAAGGATTGTGGCGGAGGCCATGCTTTAAAGCAGAGACCACATCAAAGGCCCAGAGAGGTTTTCCTCACAACAAGCATACTTGTAAGCAATACAATGTTATCAACCCATTGTCTCCCAACAGCGTTTCACTCGCCGTTGATACAAAACTGCAATTCCATAGTGACCCTACATTTCTTTCACACACAGAGGGTCCAGAATCACTGTTGAATTATTTATCTGCTCCATACTCGCATGTTGAAGGATCAGAATACCTATGCACCTCTCAGACAGTCTGTGCTAGCTATCAGGGAGGGCAGTGGATTTGAAGTTGCCAAAGAGACCAAATTAAGGCTTGCTCTAGCCTTTGAAACCTAGACCAGACTCAAAAGAGAATTAGTAGCAGCCTATCACAGCCCCTCACCAATCTTGTAACACGTCACCCTTACAGTGACTCCGGCCCAGGAGGAAAGACTACCAAGCTATAAAATCCTAGGCCCCTAGTCGGTCAGAATGAGTTTCAGGGGAAAGGAGCCAGGATTATGGAAGGAGCCAGGATTAAGGAGCTCATCAGGAAATGAGAGGTGCGACGAGCAGGAGCCAAGTGGACTGAAGCTGGAATTTCCCAATCACCAGGAGAGGTGCCAGAGGAGGAATCGGGAGTCTTGGCTGGAGACACAATCTAGAATAGTGTCTGGAGCAGAATCTGGAGCCAAGTTTGGATCTGAAGTTTAGACATTATTGGTAAAAGTGCTTGTAACAGGAGCCCATGCAGCACCAGAGGTACCAGAGCTGGCGAGTAGACTCAGCTGACCTTCACTCTTCACCTGAAAGTCTGAAATTGGAAGCAAAGAAAGCGACGAACATTAATGTCTTTAAGCTAGGGGACATTCGCAGGTGCTGTTATGGACAGCCTCCAGATCCCCATTCTGCCCCATAGGGCAGAATGGGGGTCGGGAGCATGGTTGCACTGGCACCGTTTATAACGTATGAAGCCGGCGACACACAACAACACCTCCAGCGTATTCAGGATGCCCTCAGAGCTCAGAATGGGGAATAGCAATGGGGCAAAGACGGCCCCATCCTCCTGTCCTCCCATGGCCATCACCACAACAGAGGCCACCAACAAAGGAAAAGCAGCCTTAACATACAAGTCCAGGCCACGCCCTACAGAGAACATTGCACCTCCGAAATGCCAACCTGCCCCACCTCCACACATCCGTCATTGCAGGGTCAGACAGAAGTGCTGGTGGTCAGGCTGAAAGCACATGACTGCTGCCTATGTTTCACAGATTGAGTAATAGGAGGTGATGGGACCCAAGGACAGGCTGTGAGAACTGGAGTAAGTGAAATTGGAAACAGCCAGAGTATGAAGCCACCAAGGAAGCCTGATAGGCGTCCGGGTGGTGGCAGAAGCAGGAGGAAGTAAGGGACCCAGACAGGTAGCTGAGAGCAGTGAGACCTTAGAGAGACGACCAGCGCCACAGGTCAGGAGTTGAGCAGTCAGTTACAAAAAACTATTGGGGACTTTTGGCCCCAACTCCAAATCCTTGAGAAGTTACAACTGTACCTAACGTGGTGGAGGAGACTGTGGGTGTACTGTACAGACATTGGGGAGTCCAGGTGGATTTACACTTGTGGCAACCGGTTATGGTAGATAGCCAAAGGTACGCAACCTGGGAAAGCCTGCATCTAGCTACACGACAAGGAGTGGTCAACACCCTGGACCTGGGTGTGAGACCTTGATTCGATACTCCTAATACATTCTTTTTTGTTGAGCTTGTGTTGATTTCCTGGAAATAAAGAACTTTAAATACTTCTGGAGTCCAGTCATTTGTAGGTTTCACTTGCCCCTCTGTAAAATTTGAGCGTGTTGGTGCAGGGAGAAGTGAGATAACGCGATGGAGAGGTAGGTGAGGGGTGCAGACAATCCTGAAACCACATACAACAAACCATAACATTGATTAGAAAGGCATGAAAAAGTAGAATGTCATCACAAAGCATTAAAAGTCCTAGCAACACATGAAAAGGACTTAACAAGTCAGAGCAAGCCAATGCCTTCCCCCACACTTCTAACACTCGTCTCTTGCTGCCATGTCCCATTTCACTTTCTCACTTTGCCGATATCAGACTCTGGGCCTCATGACAGGTTTGGCGGTCCGGGAATAAGGGTGCCGGTAAGCTCACCGGCACCCTTGTTTCTGGACTGTCAAACTATGGGTTTGCCAGCCGGAGCCACTATGCCTGACAGGTCTGACCCTGCCGGGCGCAGCGGTCACGGTAAGCAAAGCTGTCATGGACGCATCGGCACCGTTAACAACGGTGCCGGTACTTCCGTGTCCCCATTCCCATAGAGTCCTATAGGACTCTATGGGAATGGGGATTTACAAATGTACCTGCCGCTGACTTCCCGGCCGCTGGACTCGTAATGAGCCGGTGGCACCGGGAAGTCACACGCCGGTAAATGTTTACGGGTCCGGCGGCAACCCGGCGGTAGCACCAGCAGGGTTACCCCCGGACCCATAATAAGGCCCTCTGTCTGTCTCTCTCTCTCTCTCTCTCTCTCTGTCTCTCTCTCTGTCTCTCTCTCATTCTCTCTCTCATTCTCTCTCTCTCCCCTCTCGTATGAATGCATTGCAACCTTGTGAAAAAGGATCAGGGTATTGGCAGGTGAGGACAGCAGTCTGGAGACTCCACTCTTTAGCATAATCTAAGATTGCATAGTGACATGGTAATCCAGAACTTTTGTTTCGTAGAAATGACTACTTTTAAGATGAAGACCTTAGGCAGCCATTTCACCTCCCTCAGTATGTTGGTTGGCAAGCTTGGAACCATCTCAAACCTCACTCTGCTTGCTCAGGTGCTGTGCTCAGTGACCAGCTCAGACCTTTGTCCATCGGGGCAATGCCATTATTGTGAGCAACAAATAACTTTTGTCTGCTTTCGTCACGTAAGTTTGGCAGGGGCCAAATCCCTAGTCTTTTCTCCCAGTAATCTACCCCAGTGTCTTCCCACGAATCTCAAACTCCTCTCATTCACAGGCCAAAATAAAATGTCTAACTGCGATCATTTATGTTAACACCAAAAGGGTGTTTAAAGAAGACAGGTAGTACCTTCTATTAGACCTTCCCAAAATGTCTTACAGATCGGCTTCAGAATATGCCCCTCTAAACACTTATTATCCCTTATTAGTACTCTGCTAATTCGCCCATGAATAAGAGGAGCAGAATAAGTGGTCAGGCATTCTCCTATCTGGCCCTCTTTATATGGAATGCATTACCCATCCAGATGGGCAGTGTACAAGACCATCTTTATTCTTGCAGGCACCTAAAAACGTGTCTCTACTAGGATTGACTAGTATTTTTCTGTTGCCAGGAACATTGCATAGAAAGGCGTGAATAATTAGAAGGTCATCACAAAGCATTAAAAGTCCTAGCAACACGTGAAAAGGTCTTAACAAGTCTGTGCAAGCCGATGCCTTCCACCACACTTCTACCACTCGTCTCTTGATGCCTGTCCCATTTCACTTTCTCACTTTGCCAATATCGGTCTCTCTCTCTCTCTCTCTCTCTCTCTCTCTCTCTCTCACTCTCTCTCTCTGTCTTTCTCTCTCTCTATCGCTCTATCTTTCCTTTCCCCCCCTCTCGTATAAATACATTGCACCCCTTGTGCAAAATGATCTGGGTATTAGCAGATGAGGACAGCAGTCTGGCAACTCCACTCTTTACCCTAAGCTAAATGTGCATAGCGATAGCGAACTTTTGTTTCATAGAAATTACAATTTTTTATATGAAGACCTTAGGCACCCATTTCACCATTTCACCTTCCTTAGTATGTTGGTTGGCAAGCTTTGAGCCTTCTCAAACCTCACTCAACCTGCTCAGGTGCTATGTTCAGTGGCCAGCTAGACTTTTGTCCATACGGGCAATGCCATTATTGTGAGCAACGAATAACATGTGTCTGCTTTCGTCCTATAATTTTGGCAGGGGCCAGAATCCCTAGTCTTTTCTCCCAGTAATCTACCTCTGAGTCTTCCCACAAGTCTCAAATGCCTCTCGCACAGTCACAGGCCAAAATTAAATTTCTACCTGCTATCTTTAATGTTTACACCGAAAGCGTTTTTAAAGAAGACGGGTAGTGCTTCTATGAGACCGGCCCAGAATTTCTTTTGATCGGCTTCAGAATATGCCCCTCTAGACACTTATTATCTCTTATTAGTAGACCACTAATTCACCCATGAATAATAGGAGCAGAATAGGTGGTCAGGAAATCTCCTATCTGGCCCTCTTGAATATGGAATACATTACCCATCCAGATGGGTAGTGTAAAAGACTTCGGGCCTCATTACACGGTAGGCGGCAAAAATCGGAATTTTACGGCATGGCGCCATTAGCGTGTCCGCCCTCGCAAGAGGCCGCTAATAGTGTCCCATCACGAGTACGCGGACACGAGCATAGCGCCATGCCGTAAATGACCGTTCTGCCCTGCCGCTAAATACCCCAAAAAGCCCCTTACCGGCGCCCGCAAAACCGCCGATTGCGCCTCCGCCCTCCCGCTACCCGTAAATAGCCGACACCGCCATTACCGCACACCGTTAAAAAGCGGAACCGGAAATTACGTCGTCGCACAGGAACGGGAAAGAGCACAGCGGCCATCTTCAAAAACACAATCCATTGGAGTGGTATTTGTGAACTATATGCGGCGGGAGGCCCTCCTGAAGAAGAAGGCCATCTGGGCCGAAGTTGCGCTAAAAGTCAGTGCGGTGGGCACCACCACCCGGAGTGTCAGGGAATGCCGCAAAAGGTGGGACGACCTCCGGGTGCGTGTGCGCAACATTCTATCTGTGAACCGAAACATGGCAATGGCCACAGGAGGTGGTGCAGAGTCCCCCTTGAAGATGAAGGAGTGGGAGGAGATATGTGCCTCCACAATAGGAGTCGAGTCGATAGAGGGGGTCGGCGATATGGAGCATGGCGTGGCCGTTTCATCGGATGGAGGTGAGTGTATGCACCCAAAAATGCGCAGTGAAGGGTGAGGGGTCCCACAATCATGTGTCCATATGAATGCCGTGGATCCAGCCACAAACAGACATGCAAGCATCATCACATACCCACCAACACAGGGCCAATCATGCATGAGCGAGCCAACATCCCCATTCCATGCCTCCACAATGATGACCCCAAAATGCATCAAACTGCATGACGTATACATCTGCCACGATGCAGGTAGACCCATAGATGATGATTTACCCTTCTTATCACCCCTGCAGGATCACACACGGAAAATGAGGAGCCACGCACGTCAGCACCCACTCCCACACCCATGAAGAAAGCCAGGAGGGATGCCACCGGGGACCACGCATCAACCTCTAGGGGACCCAAGAGTAGTGACCGGGACAAAGGCAGCAGGAGCAGCAGTGCCACGCAGCCAGAGGCAATGCCTGCCGCTGTTGTGGTAACCACGGGAGTGTGTCTCCCATCAATTGAAGGCAGCCTGGAGGGAGTGCACTCTGCTGCCACCAGCTCTACGGGTGAGGCAGCAGCCACTGGGCCACTTTCCGATGCGGAGGAAGCACCGGTGAATGAGGATCTGAGTCAGAGCCCCATCCCCACACGCCACTTACTCACATCCCGATTGTTTTCACCAGGTCCGTTCAGCCAAGGCGGATCGCCCGCCCACACACATGATGTGTCATGGAGCCCCCTGGAACCTACGCCTGATGCCAGTGCTATTCATCCAGGTGCATCAGCCTTTCCACCGGCAGACACCGTGGAACTTGACCTATCAGCCATCTACCAGAGGCAGACCGAAATGGCTGGTCTGGTAGGTCAACATGTGGTTGAGACAGGGCACCTGAGGGAGGACATTGGTGCATTCGCACGCCAGACGAGGGAGGCCATGGAGGCATGCACCAATCGCATATGCAATGAGATGGGGCAACTCAGGCAGGCCATGATCCGCATTGCGGATGCGATTGAGCGCAGATGTCCACTCCCTACCCAGGAGGAAACAGGCCCAGCCTCCTCTGGGAGTTCACGGCAGACAAGCCCCCTACGCCGCTCTATGCGCAACCTCAGGCGCACAACATCTCAAACACCCGAAGAAGGAGCGGACAAATAGGGCCAACAAGGAATATCGGCCACATTTGGGGAAGGACATGTTCACGCCTTGGGACTCACGTGGGAGTGTTGTGGGGGGAGGGGGGAGGGTGTGTTCGGGGGTGTTGTGGGGGGAGGGGGGGAGGGTGTTTGCACAGTTGGGGTTATGCACTTTCTGTACACGTTATGTTCAAAATACACTCTTCTGCAGTTGAAAAACAGGCATGGTCTCCATCATTGTGTATGTGTGAATTTCTTTGGGAGAGGGCCCTTTGTGGGCCTCCAGACGGCCACAAGGGCAACAATGCACGTCTCTCCATGCATGATATTCCACCTTTGTTCCTGATGCTATTCCTGATTCCGATGCTGACGCGGATCCTGTCCCGCCATGCCATCGCCTCTTGCATGTCCGGGCTGGCCATTTCGACAATACTCATCCACATCCACATCATGCTCATCTGGTGTTTGCATGGTGCCATGGGCACATTCTATCAGATGCACATTTATTTGTGCCTTACACATACCATGGTCATCTTCGCCTTCATTCCGGGGGTTTGTTGGCTGCCCTTGTGGTGTTTCTGGGTGCCCCGGTGGTGCTTGCTGCGCAAGTCTCGGCCTCCTCCTCCTCCTCCTCCTACTCCTACGTCTCTTCGGTGCTGCCTGTTGTTGTTGGTGCTGCACTGCAGTCATGTACGCAGGCCCATGTCATGCTGCTGGTGTTGGGACCATCTTGCTGTGGGAAGGGGTGTGGGAAGGGGTGTGGTGTGCTCTTTAGTGCTGGCTGTCTCCATTGACTCCACCTGTGCTGGTTGTGTCCACCTGGGGCAGATGGGAACACTGCTCAGGACTCTTAACGTGTGGTTTTCGATGCTGTTATTAGCGCCATGCCGGTACATGCTTTTTGGGTCTTTGGGATGCCGGTATTGCCGTGTACGCATGGGTTGTGATTGCGTGCTATTAGCGCCATGGCGCTATTTACGGTGTGGGGGTCGCGCGCAAGCGGCCACGCCGCTATTGGTGGCGCCGTACTTTACGGGTCCGCTAATAGCGGTGGGTCCGGGTCGTGATCGGCTTGGGAAAATACAGTTACCGGTATTCCGTTACCGGTAACGGTATTCCCTTACCGCCTACCGTGTAATGAGGCCCTTCCTTTATTCTTGCAGGCACCAAAAAGCATGTCTTTACTAGGATTCACTAGTATTTTTCTGTTGCCAGTCAGGGAATGTCAGTGAGTGCCAAGAGGCCATTTATGGCAAATATGCACTTTATAAGTAACCTATAACATCTGCGATGGGTCAGAAATGTGAGCCGTACAAATAGGTATAGTTTTCTCAAAAGATGACATTTTATTAAATAAGGGTTGAGATAACTGCCCATCTTTCCATAGCCTAACAAGAATTTCCCTACCTAACTAAGGCTGAAGGAAAATGACCTCATGTCCAAAAGTTTAAAAAAAGTAAAGATACTCTGAGATATGAATACTATATCGTAATGATATTCTGTAAATATATTCCTGCCTGAAAAGGTCAGCTCAATTTTACATTAATGAAACAAAACAAACTGTGTCCGGTCTCAAAAAGAATGGACAACAGGGAAACAGTAAATAAAATACCTATTTAATTAAAAAGCATCATAAATCATGAAAATCTGTCGCTGTTGTATACCACCACCAAATCACAACAAACACGCACAAAGCAGATTTTTGTTGGAACTAGAGTCCTTCTACAAAACGGCACAAAACACCAACTAGTTTCGGCGACACTTAAATATGTTATCCTCCTTCCTCCGGGTGAACATTTCAAAGTACCTAGACAAGAAAAAGATATTTTAAATGATCTTGTTGTAACACTCAACTACAAAACCCTGTCTAACCAATAAAACTTTATAAACACCTTTGTGTAATGTCCAAGGCAGTAACGTCCTACCAAGGACTGTCAATCCTCTCAGTTTCAAACATGCAACAACAACATTTAAATCTCTGGGTCCAAGCTGAGGGACAAGCTTAGCAAATGTGTCAAAACGGAAAAATTTGACCCAACAATAATCAACATGGATGGAAAATTAAAGGAATAGTACAACCAAAATGAACTAATGCATGTATTTGGCATGAGATGAAAACAACGCCTAAACTGAACTTGTGCATGCATGGTACTCGTGCATTCAAACGTGCCCATCCACATCCGATAACAATCATCAATAGTTCCTCGGTGCTCACACGAGGTGTACTCACTAGCATGAGACAATGTGGGTCTGCTTTTATAGGGAATAATGTCATGTTATGTTAAAGGATATTTATACCACGCACTATCTTCACCGAAGTGGTCCCCTGGCGCTCTGGTGGATCTGAAAAGCAAGAGGATAGGGTAAGTTAGTAGGACTTAGTGAGAAAAGGCTCAGGAGAGCTGTGATGTGCTGTTGGCAGTTTCAGTTCGGTTTACACCATTCGCTGAGCGTGGGTGTGATTTTATTTTTTTGGTTGGTAGCTGTAGTGTGCTGTTCTGCAAGGCTATGTGTGGTTTGTTCCGTTGCGGTGAAGTGTGTGTGGTTTGTTGTTTAGTATAGGTATGGTGGCGCTATGTTTTAGAATTTGAGAGGTGCGAGCAGAGGGATACGATTTATAGTGGGGTTTGGTTAGTGGTGGCCCTCCATTGTACCCCCTATGCTATGGCTGCCCGTGATACGTGTCCCTGCTAGTGTTGCGTATTGTGGTGGTCTAGGGGGATGGAGGGTTGTGGGTTGTCTGCATGGCTATCTAGAGGCAGTGCCCCCCCTTTCCTCCCAGTATCCAGGATGATTTATTTCTGCACCCATTTTGCCCTTTGGCCTATACTTGTGCTCCTCTGCCACATCTTTCCTCAGCCCCTTTGGGGTTCATCGGGGTGTGTGGGTTGTGGGACCTTTTTACCTGGTCCCCGTGCTTTTATGTTTGCCCACCACACTTTCATCTTTGACTCTTGTCCCCTCTGTGTGTGGTTCAACCTAGGGCGCTCCCATCTCCCGATTTAGACTCCGTTAGGGCCCTCGATGGGGACCCAGGTCTCCCTCCCACTCTGAAGTCCCTCCAACTCGCTGCACTTGTCGTGGTATGCTTTAGTCCTCCGTCTTGTGAGGTGTGTGTTCATTCTGAAGAGTGTGGGTGTTGCTCATTCATTTTCGTCCGGTTCTGAGATGAACAGCCAGGATTTTAGGAGTTTTCTGAATTTTAGATGGTCCGTGTTTTTAATTTCTCTTGGGAGGGAGTTTCAAGTATTTGCCGCTAAGCAAGAGACTGCTGCTCCACCATGTTCTTTCCTTGTGTACTGATTTGTTTCCAGACAGATGTCGTTGCTGGATCTGCGTGTTCTGTCCGGCTGGTAAATGTTGATTTTCTTTTGTAGGAATTCTGCTCCTTGGCCGTGCATTGCTCTGTGTGTTATGCACATTGTTTTGAATGTGATTCGTTTTTTGACTGGCACCAAGTGTAATAATAATTAATTTAATAATTTAGCATTTTATATAGCGCTTCGAACCCTCAGGCATCTAAGCGCTGCTTATTATTACCCACGGTATGTGGTGCTCATTTATCGACCTCGGAAGGATGAAAGGCTGAGTTTGGCCCTGCCGGGATTCGAACCTGCATCAACAGGATCTGCACAGATGTCAAAGCGAGCGCTCCACTCGCTGTGCTATCGGACCGGCTGTAGCATCTTTAGCGTGGGATTGTTGTGGTCTTTTCGTGATAGTTTAAGAAGGAGTCTGGCCACTGAGTTCTGTATACGTTGCAGTTTCTTCAGTAGATAATCCGGCATTCTGAGGTATAAACTGTTGGCATAGTCTATACTGGACATCATGAGGGAAATAATGGCTAGTGTTTTGTGCCTAAAGGAGAGGAATGGTAGTATCTATTTGATGGTGTGTAGATGGAAGAAGCAGTTCTTGATTATTGTGTTTACTTGCGGTTTAAGCATTAGCTCGTCGTCCATTAGGATTTCAAGGGTATTGACTATTTTTGATAGCGTGGGCTCTGTTGGCCATGGGATATATTGATTGCTTTCCTGGTTTTTGGATATGATCATGACTTCTGTCTTGCCCAGGTTGAGTTTGAGGCTGTTTGTGTTCATCCTATTGTAGAGTTCTTTCAGACAGTCTACTAGCGTTGTGTTCTCCTCTTGTAAATCAGTTGGTGCAGGTAAGGCCGTGCCTTTTGATGAGGTTGATTAGTGTGGTCAAGTATATTTTGAAGAGGAATGTGAACAGGGAGGATCCTTATGGTACTCCACAGGTGGTGACTTGCGGCAGTAATTTGAATGGTTTTATCCAAACTGGTTCTGTTCTTTCAGATAGGAATGATTTATTCCAGGTCAGTATCGTGTCAGTAATCCCTGATTCTTCCAGTCTTCTGATTAGGATGTTGTGGTTGACTGTGTCAAACGTTGTAGAGAGGTCAAGTCGAATCAATGGAGAGTTTGTGTTGAGTCTGTGTTGGTCTTTAGGTCATCCCAGATAGAGAAAAATGCCATCTCCGTCCCTCTCATGGGTCTGAAGCAGAATTGTGCGTGGTCTAACAATTGGTGTGTTTCTATGTGTTCCAGTGTTTGCTCGTAGACATAGGTTTCTAGCAGTTTTGCCTGATACGGAATGTTTGATATCGGTCGGTAGTTAGAGAGGTCTTCCACATCGCCTGTAGTTTGCTTGAAGAGTGGTTTGATGTATGCAAATTTGATGGACTGCAGTACTCTTCCCGTTGAGAGTGATTGGTTGAAGAGGTTTCTGTGGTGTGCCTTGTGCGAGTATTGATTTATAGATGTCTGGTAGGCATGGGTCTATTGGTGATCCTGCTTTTTTGCTTAGTTTCACCAACTTGATGAATCTCTCTTCTGATATTTGTGTGAAGCTTTGCAGGTTATTCTGTGGTTCCAGATGCTGTGGGGCTCGGTGTACGGTCTGGTCAATTGGTCTGCGTTGTATAATCCGATGTATGTCAGTGATTTTATTTTTGATGTGGTCTTCAAGGTTGTTGCATACTTTTTTTGAGGGTACTGGTGTTGCATCCAGGTGGGTTTCTCATCTTATTTATTATGTTGAATAGTTCTTTTTGGATGTTGGTCGCTATTGTGATTCGGTTGTCGTAGTTCTTTTTGGCTTTGAGAATTTCCTTTTTGTATGCTCTGATTTGTTTTTCATAGTGTATTCTTTTTGCCTGGTCGTAGTTTTTCCTCCATTTTAGTTCGTTTCATTTTTTTTTTCTTTGTTGTGAACCATCTTGCCACTGTTTTCTTTTGTGAAGGGATGAAGAATTTTTCCATGGAGATGCTGACTACTGTATCGACAATCCATTTCTGGGTTAGGTCTGCTCTTTTGTCTGTCTGTTCCGTCCAGGCTTCCGCTTGATTGTTTCGAGGATTCCACTTGTTGTTTTAAGTTACTAATTTTGATGGTATTCCAATTTCATTTCCAGATTGTGGGGAGAATTTGGGGCTGTTTGGGTGCTTTGGCCGGTAACTGGATCACAAATGGTATGATGAGGTGGTCGCTCCATAGTATTTGTTTTGGTGGCGCAGTAGAGATCAGGTTTTTGTTGGTAAAGATTGCATGAAGAGTGTGTCCTGCTGTGTATGTCTCTCCTTTTACCGTGTGCAATAGTTTCATTGGGCCTCATTATGCGGTAGGCGGTAGCCATGGCACTATTAGCGCCATGGCTACCCCCTTACCGCCATGGCTACCCCCTTACTGCATTCCAGGTCCGGGTTCCCGAAATAGGGACATTCCAACCTTGGAGGACCCGTTAAGTCCCCATTCCGGGAACCATTCCGCATTCCCATTCGAGCCCCCATAGGTCTCAATGGGAATGGGGATGGAGCTAATAACGGTACCGAAATTTGCGGTACCGTTATTAGCTCTGAAGTCCCTTAACGGGTCCCTTCCATAACGCCTGGCAAAACCAGGCGTTAAGGAAGGGACCCGCTAAGGGACCTCGGAATAGGGTGGTAAGGGATTACCGGCACCGGTGCCCTTACCGGTGCTGGTGATCCCTTACCGCCTACCGCGTAATGAGGCCCATTGTCTTTAGTTGCTTGATTAGACGTTTTTGAGAGTTTGTGTTCTCTTCTTCAAACCATATGTTGAAGTCCCAGAGGATGATCAGGTGGTCATGTTTGATGGCTATGTTCGTGATGGCTTCTAGGAAGATGTCTACAAAGGTTGCGTCGTAGGTCAGTGAACTATAGATGAGTATGAATGTCAGGTTTGTTTTCACATTGGCATCCAGGTGAAGAACGAGGGATTCACAGTTTCTGATGTTTAGCGGGCCTGTTTTTATTTTTAGGTGTTCTTTGTAGGCTATTGCCACTTCTCCTCCTCTTTTTCTTATTCTGTTTTCTTGTGTGCATTTCAAGTTGTTGGGTAGGCAGCTGTGTAATGTGACAGTTGTCGTCTAACCCGGATTACTGTGATGAATAAGATGTCTATTCCACCGTCGTAGAGTAGATTGTAGATCTCTGTAGCATGTTTGGACATGGATCTTGCGTTGCTTATTTTGCAGTGTATTTTCATAATTGTTTTCTTTTGTTCCAGGTTTCTTCATATGGTGGTCTTGTCTGTTTTTCTTGTTGCTCTCAGTATGTGCGATGTGCTCCGTAGAGTCTGTTTCTTCATTGAGTAGATCAGCGAGGCTTTGTATTGGGTTGTTCTTGACTTCTTCCGGTTCCTCTTGTGTATCTCGTGGCAGTTGCTGTGGGTGCCCTAATGTTTTGGTGATATATGAAGTGAGGGCGTTGTTTTCCTTTTTGTTCCTTCTGAGTGTTTGTGGTCTTTTTCAGTCTGGCCTAGCGTCATTGGTGGTTGTGAATTGTTCTGGTTGGTGGTTTGTCGGGAGGTACAGTGTTAGGTATAAAGATTTTTCCCTTCTCTTGGAGTTTGTTATATTTTCTGTCATGCTTGTGGGTGTGTGTTCCATTGTTGTGTCTCTGTTTATTGGTGGGGTGCAATGGCATAATTCCATTCGATTTGTTCTTTCATCACGTTTTCTCGCATCATCCTGTTCTGTGTCGTGGCATATTGTGGTCCTTTGAAATGTGTTAGTTTAGTGGGTTTGTGTTATTGCGGTTGTTGAACCAGGGGTTGTGGGTACTTGCAATTTGGTAGTTTAGTGATATTTCCTTTGTGTTTCCGGTTTCGTTTTTGGTGTTATCTTGTGGTCCTTTTGGTTGTAGTTGTTGAACCAGGGGTAGTATACCCTTGTGGTTCTGTCGTTTGCAGGTATTTCCTTTCTGTCGCAGATGTGTTTTTTTTCCCCTTTTTGTTTATATTTGGGTCCTTTGGTTGATGTTGTAGGAGGTGGGTTGTGCGGCTAGCTAGCCGTGGAGTTGGTGGAGACCTCTGGTTCGCATGCAGTGGGGAGGGCATTTGGCGGTGGGCAGTACCTATGGTGCTGTGACAACTTGGGTTATGGGGCATTGTGCTGGGTGCGAGAACTGGGTCCAAAAAAGGTGCCAAAATTGGGGTGCAACAGTAAATGTATAGCAGTGGATTCAGTAACACCTAGATTCGGGACACCTGGATGAGAGGGAGAATAAGGATATATGGAGAATAATGATGTGTGGACTGTATGTAAGAGCTCTCTGGATGCAAAAAGAAACACATGAGTCCTGTGCTGATTAGAATATGTCTACAGTGTGCTGCAGAATGACATGACATGACATGTATATTAAAGTGTATTACTCACTGTACAGAAGCAATATGTGATGCAGCGAGATAGCAAATGTGGCAACTTTTCCTTCTTAAATGTCTCCAAGCAACAGCTTGGATGCACATGAGCTCTGATGGAGCTGGCAGATATGAGGATTCCCAAGCGGGTTGCTCATGGATAAAAACAAATAGCTAATGGATTAGAAACGAATCCAGAGGTCAGTATTTACAGGCACAACATTGAGGCTTATAGTCCCAGTGTAACAAAATGTGTGAACACTTACTCAGAGATGTACGGTGTCGGAGCACGAATCGAACTGGCAAGGTGGCGTTGTGAACTGTACCCGGAAATGAATTCTCACATTCAGCAGCTGGCAGACTGAGGGCAGCCTATATAGAGTTGACTAGTCTCAACCCAGCGGCCATATTGGAATGATAAAATCTCACTGGACTTAAACATGGCTCACATACTGAACAGACTGCCTTAACTTGAAAAGGATGAATGAAAGGGAAACAGTGCTTGTGCCGGATTACTTGAATTAAACCTGCATAATGTAACCCAACCAATTAATATTTTCAACTAATAAGGGAATGGCTTCTCTCTGCCTTGAGCCGGATCTCCTAAAGTTCTGGAAGCTCCTCAAGACCTTCCTTTTCTTCTCTTCTTGCTCTCTTCCTCTTCCCTGCTAACCTCCCATTGCTCCTGCACCGTTTCTGCTGACTGGCTGCTTGATGTTCCTCTGAAACTTACAGTATTTTACTTGCTGTATAATCGCCTAATAAGCAAACAATAAATAATTAAAGGACAACAGCCCTCCAATCCCCACCCAGCTCCCCTCCACTTGCCTGCTGGCCTTCCTGCACTGCCGCCTGGCCTCCCTTGCACTACTGGGTTTGATTCCCCTTGGAGTCCCAGCCTCCTTGCACTTAACTCAGGGCCCTGCTGCTCTGTGTGGTCTTCTCCCCATACGCTCTCCCCAGTACTGCTTGTCTGCGCACTTGCACAATCTAAATGATACCAGGCATAGTAAGATTATTTGTCTGGTCCTCCCTTGTTCCGGTTCCCTTGCCTGGTTGTGCCTTGAAACACATTGTGTATAGGCGCATTATAAATAACATATCAATCAATCATACAATTGCAATAAACACAAAATAGGTTTAAATATTGAATCAGGGGGGCAATCCCAAAATGCATGATGCAAAATAATGGAGACCTGAATCTTCCGGACAAAAAACACACACAACATTAGCTAAATAAATCAAATAAAGGTGTTTCGAGGAGCATCACATCGCACAAACTACAATGTCCATTTGATGTTACGGCTTGGCCCAAATAGAAACTGTAGCAGTGTCTGTTGTATACTCTCATTCAGTCCCGACATGTGTCTCTGGGTTCTCATGATCCATCGTTATTCGAGTTTGCTCAGACGATATTGTGTTTGTCAACATCTGTCATTCACTGTGCAAGTTTGCAGAGTCACCCATAATGTGTCTTGGTCAGAATGGCCAAGTTCCAAGAAGTGAGGGACCAGTGTTGCATTCATTGTTTTGGATCGAATTTGAAAGCGATGTTCCCCAATTCTCGTAGTGATTTTGTGGCTGCTCATCCCAATACATATCTTATTACAGAGGCACTTGATCATATAGACACAGTTTGTAGTCTGGCACTTGGTGAAATTATGTATTTGTAAGCAAAATGATCAAATTGGACTTGTGTATTGTTTGGTATATGCACACGAGGCACATGTGCCACATGGATAGTGTCCAATGATTCGGGGCATGCCCCATAGTGCCGTGATACTTGCAGGAGCTCTTGGTTCTGTGTGAAGAGCATGTACCAAAGCATCTTTGATGTTTGAGCTGCGTTTCAATGGTCTCTCCCATTCTGGGAACTTGGTTTGAACAATCTGCCAAAGTTTGGTAATGGTCGCCCGGATTTTATTTCTGTGGTGGCTGAATGTGGAAACGCACACCATTCTTGAGTTAACTTCCTTGCTTTTGCTAGAAGTAATGCCGACCTGTCATAGTACCTAGCTCGCTTTCTAGATCTTTTGCTCAGTTTAGATGGATATCTTCGATCTTTAAGGTGTACGGTTAGCTCCTGTTCATATTCGCCAATGTTGGAGTAGTTCCTACACAGTCTCAAAAATTTCCCGAAAGGGAGATTATCCCATAGGAATCGTGGATGTTGGCTGCGATACATCAGCAATGTGTTGCGATCAGGAGGTGATAAGTGGTGATAAGTGTACCTGCTTCATTTTGAATATATACATCCAGAAATGCAATCTCTGAGCATCATGGAAGGATGTAAAAGTCAGATTGGAGTTACAATTGTTGATCCAGCTCACAAATTCTGAAAGTTCAATGGGTGAACCTGTCCAAATAAAAAATATAGCATCTATATATCTCCGCCAGTGGCAGATCTATGACGAAAAAGGTTTATGTTTGAAGATGTGTATAGCTTCAAGTTTGGACATTTGGAGTTTTGCCAAATCTGGGGCAAATGGTGCCCCCATGGCTACTCCCTTCATTTGTTGGTAAATTAGTCCTTTAAAGATGAAGTAGTTCTGTGTCAGATAGCTAAAAGCTCTATCACAAAATCAACGCATTTGTAAGGCTTCACCGGCAACGGGTAATGCGGCATTCTGGGGAATGTTTGCATAAAGTGAAGTGATGTCCATTGTTACTAGTAGTTCAACATCACGTTCAGATTCTGTGCCTTCTATTGTGGTGATCATGTTCTTGGGTGTCAGCTATATAGGCTGGGGTTTTAAGTGCAAGTTGTTGGAGAAACTTGTCCAAATATTGTCCAGCGGGCTCTAATACTGGCCCATTCGCTGAACGATTAGCCTGCCAGGAGGATTAACAGAATCTTTATGCGTTTTATATAATGCATAAATAGCTGGTATTCTAGGGCAAATGGGGTTAAGGAATATATGTTCATTAATGCTCAAGAAACCTTGGCGAAGGCCAATGTCTGTCAATGATATAAGCATGTGTTGGATGTTTTTGGATGGATCGTGGTCTAAAACTGTGTAGTGTTCTGTATTGGATAGAAGTGAATTGACCATATGGTCATATTTATCAGTGCTCATGACCACTTTTCAACCACCTTTGTTGGCTGGCTTAATTACAATTGAGGAATCCTTTTAGAGTGCGAGCAAGGCCTTCCTTTCCCCCTTTGTGAGAGTATCTGAACAATAACTGGATGTCAAGGGAATTACATTGACTTGCTTAAGTACAGCATTTTCAAAGGCCACAATTTCGGGTGGAGTATCTTTGTCTGTGGGGCGAAAAGATGAGGCTGGTCTCAATCCAATGGTGGACTGTTCTGGCTCAAACATCTGATTGGAAAAATAGGATCTGAGACACATTAGGGGGTATCTTCATTCAGAATCTTATTTGACACCTTGATTGTAGGGTTGGCTGTCTCAGCTCTGCTGCTCCACCTCCGGCCTCTCGACTGGCCCCTGCCTAACAAAATGTCCAAAAGTGTCCCTCGGATTAATACATACCTTTTACCCCAAATTTGAGCTGGGGTCTGCAGCATTCAAACTAGCAATGCCTGTCCGAAAATGGACAGTGTTTAGCCCCACATTTGACCAGGAACAGACATCCCATGGCTTGAATGGGGATTGGGACAGCACAGACCCAACCCCCACATAAAGCTAGGATGCACACATCACTGCTTTGCCTGTGAAACTCTAGGTTTTGCCCGGGAAAGAGCTTACCAAATATGGCATTTCAAATGGATTCTTTCCCCCCACGGATTCCTCATGATATCCCTATCCCAGGGTAGCTGTTTTTTGGAAAACTTTCTACTGCCAGGGGCTCTGCGCCAGCTCCGCCCGACACCTCTATGCAACCGTGCTAGATAGGATGTTGGGACCAGTATATGTAACAGTGCTGTGACCTCAGTTCCTTTTTTCCTGCTCAGTCGGGAACACACTCATCAAGTGTACTTTTTTCTATACGCCATGCCTCCTCTGTCTAAGGCCTCAGGCTTCAATCCATGTGCAGACTTCAGCCGACAGATGTCGGTCTTGGGTCCACACTGGATTTGGCTCTATTGCTTGAGCTAGGACCACAACACCCTTGATTGTGGGCCGTGCCAGTCCATGCACCCGGAGACCCTAAGGAAAGGACGGTGAAACTCTTCACATTCGTCCTCAAGGTTAAGGGTGCTCCGCGGTCTCGCCGTAGTCCAGCACTCTGTAGAAAGGTCAGCTCCACGCAAGGAAAAGGATAAAAAAAGAAGCATCGGAAGAGGTCCTGCTCCCCGAGTGAGTCCTCAAACTGACTTTCCTCTTCGTCGAAGAGGAAAAGCCACCACTCCAACGACTCTCCAGAACGACTAGCGCAAGTACCTTTTTCCACCCAATCCTCCACCCCAGAGGAATAGGAGAAATTCCGTCTGAAGATGTTGGACATCTTCGCCAAGGTGCCAAGGGCTCCTGCGCTGGCGTCTGTGGCACCATCCGCTTCAGCGCTGACTGGTCCCACTGTGTCTATTGCGACTGTCAGCGTACCTACTGGGAACCACTCCTGCACGCCTGCGGGCACGGGCCTGGACCAGAAGACGACTAAGGTCTCTTGGTGCCGACAGGCCATCTACAGGCACCGTTTCCTCTGCGCTAGCTCATGCGTCGACACAGTTTAGCGTCATTGACACCCGACTCCCTATGGATGCCTTAATGTCTAAGATGTCTGACATCTATAACAAAGAGGGTGGGGAGGTTCCCTTTGGGCTATTACCTCTGGGTTCTAGTTGGGTTAGGGATTTCCCAGAGGAGTTTCTACGGGGAAGGTGAGGATGTGCTAGGACTGACCGAGGATCTGCAGGTCACCAGTGGCCTCAATACCTCCTCAGAGATGGACAGTTTTATGGCTCCAACCCCAGAAAGCCTCAACCTACCTTCCAAGCATTTGAATGGCTAAGGTGGCCTGTACTCTGGGACGTCCATCCCTGTCCAGGTCAACGGTTCAATAAGAACTATGTGACCTCTTGGATGAGGCACCCAAGAAGGAGATGCTTATGACCTTCAATGTGGCAGTAGACGCCCCCACATTGAAGGTGTGGGAAATATGTACCTCTGTTCTGGCAGTGGGCAGGGAACTGGCAAAGAAACACTGTCCTGTCAGTTGGACACAATGTTTCTCTCCTCCCAGGCTTTAGCAGGCTACAACATGGAAAGTAAGAGGTTTGATGCATGGGGTAAAAAGGTTTTAGGTCGGGCAGTCTTGCACTGTGTGCCGCGAATGCCTCTTGCGCCATGGTGAACTTCTCCTCCAGCCTTTGGCCGGCTGTGGTCAATGGGGCTGATTACGTCCCGGAAGGAGAAATGAGGGACAGTTTCCAGTGCCTTAGTCACTGGTGGAAAGGAGGTGACATGCCAGATGTTGTAATCGGGACTGGAAACTGCGGATTGTGTGGGTAGATCCATGGCAATGAGCATTACGGTCAGACGCCATTCTTGGCTGAGGACGGCCGGGTTTGTGGCTGATGTGCAGGCCAAGCTGTTGGGCATTCCCTTCGATGGCCAAAACCTCTTTGGAGCTAAGGCTGATGATACCCGCCAGAAGGTCCAGTCGTCAAAGGCAACGGCTAAGTCCTTGGGACTTGCCGTGCAACAGCCCTGCCCACAGTCGGCATCCTGAGGAAGGGGTTTTCGGCCCTGTACCACTTATGCCCCAAGAGGCCATGGTCAGTCTGCCCCGAGAAGAATGCAGGGTAGACATTTTCCTTGAGGTAGAGGTGCCCAGAGAGGTGGCGGCACCATCCCGCATCACCCCAAGGTGCAAAACCTTAGTGACGGACTTTGTCACTCAAACGCTGGTGGGGGGGAGGCTTTCGATGTTTAGGCCGGAATGGTCAAGAACCACATCCGACGATTGGGCCTAAAAGGTTATGCCACCCATTTTATGGTGCTGAAGGAGGATGCAGCTGCTGAACTTCTTCCTGCATAAGGACAAGTTCATGATGGTTACACTGGCTCAGATCCTGCAAGCACACGATCTGCAGGACTGCTTGGTATATCCGGATGCCTACTTCCATGTGCCAATTCATCAAATGCACAGGAAGTATCTGAGATTCGTTTTGGGCCAACATCACTACCAGTTGAAGTTCCTGCCATTCAGTCTTTTTTTCGGCACGCAGGGATTTCACCAAGCTGCAAGTGCTGGTAGTGCCTCACCCCAGGTAAAAGGGCACTCATGTCTTTCCCTACCTGGACTTACTCGTCCAAGCTCACTTCCGACTTCAAGTGTCGGAGCATCTAGTCTGCACATGCACACTATTGCGCAGCCTGGGCTTTTCTCTGAAGTTCACAATGTCTCTGTTTTCGCCGTCCCAGTCCCTCCGATTCATCAGAGTGGTCCCGGACACTCACACCGGGCAGGGCTTTCCTGCTCGAGGATCGAGCAACAAACATCTTTCGGATGGTCAATTTCTTCTAATCCCAGGAGCAAGCCCCAGCCTCAGCTTTCCTGCATCTTCTGGTACTCATGTTCTCTTGGATCCTTGTGGAGCCAGAGGCGAGCCTGTGCATGAGATCACTTCAGTGGCTTCTCCATTGGGTGCCATTTCAGGGCCACATGTCGGACCTTTTGCGGGTTTTAGACCAGGTGGCTCAGGATCTTGCATGGTGGGACGTACGGGACAACTTGCTGGTTACAAATGCATCTTTGACTGGTTGGGGTGCTCACCTGTTAGACCTAATGGTGAACGAACTGTGGTCCCCCGCAGAGTTTCAATTTCCTAGCGCTGAGGGCGATCAGGCTGGCCCTGGTTGCCTTCCTCCCCTCTGTGAAATGCAAGACTGATCCCGACAGACGATAAAGGTGCCATGCACTACTGCAGCAAACAAGGTGCTGTGGGGTCCTTGTCTCTGTACAGAGAAGCAATGCAATTGTGGTTCTGGGCTCTGGAGAACGTTGTCTCTCTGACAGCGGCTCATATGACCAGAACAGAGAATGTCACAGTGGATGCCTTGAGCAGACAGACTTCGGGCCTCCAATGAGTGGGTGCTCTGCCAGGACGATCTTCACCTTTTGGTGGACTCCTCAAGTGGACCTCTTCCCTTTTAGTGTCAACCGGAAGTGCGGGTTCTGCTCCTTGTCAGGGAGCTGTGGGTGGCGCTCTGACTGTCGAGTGGACTTTCAACCTACTTAATGCGTTCCCGCGGATCACTGTCATTTTGTTGGTTCTCAGGAGGTTGCGACTGTTAGGCTCCACAATGACACTGATCTCTTCGGACTGGGCCCAGAGAACATGGTACCAGGAATTGCTGGACATGTCCATCTGCCCTCCCTGGTGCCTTCCGAGGAAAGTCGACTTGTTGGAGGGGTGGGCCCGCCACCCGAACCTCAGCAGCCTGGACCTTCATGCTTGGCTACTGAGAGGCTGAGATACAAGGAGTGGGACTTGTCAGACAACATCCTCAATGTGCTCTTTTCAGCTTGGTGGCCCACTATAAAATCTATTTATATCTGTAGATGGTGTACATTTTTGATTTGGTGCCGGGAGAGGGATCAGGATCCTTTTATCCTGTCCACTATCGCCTGTGCTGGATTTTCTACTAACGTTGGCACAGGTTGTCCTGCACATTGGCATTGTAAAGTGGTTACCTCATCCCTATTTTGGTGTTAAAGACATCCCTGGAGCAGGGCTCATTCTTCACAATCCCCACCGTTATGCAGTTCTTGCAGGGCTTGTGTAATCAGTTTGCGGTTCCGGCATGGCATTTGAATTTTGTTTTAATGTTTCTGATGGACATTCTGTTTGAGACCCTTTGCTCCTGTTCTATTAGATTGCTCACCTTCAAGGTGATTGTCCTCGCTGCCATCACTAGCGCAAGATGGGTGGATGGACTCCAGGTGTTGTCCGTTTTACCTCCTTATGTCTTTTTTTCCAAAGAGAAGGTGACTTTGGGAGTGAGGCCCTCCATTCTGCTGAAAGTTGTCTCGGATTTCCATCTCTCTCAGAAGATCCATCTTCCTGTGTTTCATCCGCTGCCTCACTCTTCCAAGGCAATTGAACGATTCCATCGGATGGACCCGGTGCAGGCCGTTAAGTTGTACGTCTCTCGATTGAGAGACACTGGAAAAGCTGACCAGCTTTTCGTGGGTTACGCTGGGGCTCGTGCTGGCAGGGCTTTCACCGAACAGATCGAGGTGGATCTTTCTCTGCATTTCAGAATGCTCTGATCTGGCTGGAAAGGATGTGCCTGAAGGTCTCGGAGCCCATTCTACTAGAGGAGTGTTTGCCACCTCTGCCCTGCAGAGAGGTATCCCTGTCCTGGACATCTGCCAGGCTGCGACATGAGTATCCTTGCACACGATTGCAAAGCAATACTGCTTATATTCCCTTGCGGACCAGGATGCCTGTTTTGGATGGCAGTCCTCTAGAGTTTTTTGGTTTAGCTGGTGCTCTCGCTTCCTTCCTCCTCCAGATTTACGTGCTGCTTTCGGAGTCTATCATAGATGAGGAGTCCTTGGGGGGGGGAAAGACCCCATTAGAAGAAAAAAATACTTGGCTCTCAAAAATGTTTTTTCTGATGGATGTTTCTCCTATGCATTCCTCATCGCTCTCACTACCTGCCCCTCACTTCAGAGAACTAGTACACCATCCATTCTATGGTCGCTCAGCTTCAGAGCACTAGGGAAAAAGGGATGGAACTGAGGTCATGGGGTGCAGTGCTTCTATGTATACTAGCCCCAACGTCCTATCCAGGGCAGGGCATGTAGAGATGTCGGGCGGAGCCACCCTACACCTAGATAGCATAGATGAGAAATCTGTGTGAGCAACATCCACCAGAAAGAAAATTACAGAGAGGTAAGTAATTTGTTGACATTTCATGCACACTGTCGGAAGAAGGATTCAATAGAATCATTAAAACATTTGACGCTCATCTGTCCGGCATTGAGAGAGGCGAGAGAGTCTTTTTTTGGAGAACTGATGACAACGTATGTTGCCAGGTCGGCAGATGACTGGTGGAATATACTGGTGGAAGGAGGAAAAAACGCACATCAGTCTGGCACTGATCAAACTGTTGCTGGTTACATTTAAGAAAATGGATGACTGTGATTTGATTGAAAAGACATAGCCACCAAACAGAGGAGGCAGAGCAACACAGAAATGGGCGCGACAAATGGAACCCTGTTCTTCTTTTTAATTGTAATTTTATTTTGGTGGCGTTACATGTGGAGAAAGCTTATGGCTAAAGGTTTCCTACATTGTAAAAACAAAGGGAGGCTCTAGGAGTTTCTCTACTACCGGCCAATATCCCGGGTTAGAGTCTCAACCAGAGTCTTTAGCTCACCATCTTTTCACAAAAGAGAAATGTCCACTACATATCAGTCTTTGTCCTGCCCAAGGGCAGTCCAGCACCAAAATGCCTGGCAATTCTCTTCTGAAGAACAGTACCAACGGCAACCCCAGACACGTGTTTCAGCATGGTTGGGCCTCGTCAGTGAGGTGGAGCTGTGCCTCTCTAAGAACAGTGAGCAAGGGTTCCACGTCTGGATTCCTTTAGTAACCTTTCAGTAGCATTTCAGTGCTGCACTGCCCCAGGGCAGGACAAAGACTGATATGTTTTTGATATTTCTCCTCTTTGAAAGATAGTGAGCTAAAGACTCTGGGTAAGTCTCTTGTAACCAGGACTAATGTCTGGCAGAGGGGCTCCCAGGACCCCCCTTGTGATTTGTCAGTGGTAGAATGTCCCAAACAAAACCATCCTGTGTCCAAAGTCCTATTCTGACCCTCACATTCTAAAGAGATTAACTCTAAGGTGAAAGGACAATGCCTTTGGCCTTCAGTGTTCAAATGGGTAAAGAAATAGGTAATTCCAAATGTCTCTCAAGGATATGGTTCCTTGTTCCAGAGGGGGCTTCTCTTCCCCCTGGATTCTTCGTCGCTTTCTTGTGGTACAAATAACTGTTCTTTACGTTCCCTTGGATCAAAAACAAAAGTTATCTTCAAACTGATTCTTTTTACACTTGGTTGGCTATTTCTTGTATCTGATTCACCTCCGATTTGCATGGTATATTTCCCTACCAGGACTTCTTTTACTCATCTGCAGCTACCGGGTATACTTCGCTGCCAGGCTTTCTGGATTCACACCTTTACAGTTGCCTGGAGTACTCTCCTGCCAGGACCATCTCTCAATTGCCTAAACTTATAGCCGCCTGGTATATTCTGTTGCCAGGTCTTTGCATGCATGAGCCCCTTCCCTTTTCCCCATCTTTTATGGTTCTGTCCTTTGGCCCTTTTGGCTAATCTACTTGGTTTCTTAAATATGGTTATTTAGTATTCTCCAGCATGGGGTCTGGCATGGATTCACATGCTCATGAATATTCCCCGTCGTCAGGCTGGGAATCCTCGGAAAAGAAAAAATCAGTATCAGTTTCGTTTCTGATCTGTCTTTCTTAGTAGTAACCAATCACTGATCTCTGGGTCATAGTGCCCCCAGCCAATGACTGCCCTCTCCCTAAGCCCCGCGTCTGGCAGTCATCCTCAGATTTTTACCGCACGCTCAAGTGTTGGGAGACCTCGTGTTTAGCTCCCTAGTTTTTTGCTGCGTTTTCACGATTTTTCAGGGGATTTTCTCATTTTTTCGGTTTATCGAGCCTCAAGCTCCATCGTTTCTACTTCCGACAATGGGTATCCTCTTCGGAATTCTTCTACGCCCCTCAAGGGTGAAGTTTTCGTCGAGTTTACACTTCTTGGAGGATTCCGGAAGATCTGCGGCCTACCTCAACGGACATGGCCCAGGACAAGGGAAGCTCGACGCCCGGATCCAAGCTGTTCAGGTGCTGCCCTGGATGCGAATTGCAGAACATTTTCAAGGAAGACGAGCACTCGCGTTGTCTCTACTGTCTTCATGAGGACAAGACGCACGTGGAGAAGGACTGTGCGTTCTGCAAGAACCTTTCGGAGCGGACCAAACAAGATCGTCGTTCCCGCCTCGCCGCCTGGCTGGAGAAGGGCACGGCAGGTGAGAAGGCGAAGAAAAAGTCTGAGCGGGCTTCTAAGTCCTGTGAGGGCGCCCCGGCGACGGGGGCCCAACAGAAGGCCAAGCACCGCGAGTCCACGGGCACCGGGAGCGCTGAAAGGTCGGGCTCTTCGGCTGCCAGGCAGGGCGCTACTTCCCCGGCACGTTCAACCACGAGCCAGCGCTCTGGTTCGGGGAAGAGGAAGTCCGAGAACCCGGGTAAGCCGCTGGAGCGGACCTGGTCGATCTCGAAGGGGGAGCGACGCGCTGACCCTCCACCCAAGGCGAAGGCCCAGGACGCACCTAAGGTGGTGAGGGCTTTGATCCATCCAGCAAAGGCCTCTGTCGAAGTGGTCGCTGCGACCCTGGCAAAGCCGGCTGAGACTACGCCAGTGGAAACGGCCTCTGGGCCCAGAGTATCCCTGCCGCCGCGGAGGGACTCCTCTTTCCAGCCCATCGTTAAGCCCCCCGTGAAGCCCCCGGCGGAAAAAGAGGGGGGGGCAGTGGCCATTACAGACTCGGAATCAGCCTCTGAGGAGGAGCTGGTGGAAACCGAGAAGGGCCTCAACAAGAGGTCCATAGACCTCAACGAGAGGTTCATAGGCCTCAACGAGAGGTTCGAGAGGTTTCGATCCCAGGGGGCGGTCCCTGCTGACGTGATTGAAGACGGCGACGAAGAGGGCCCAGTGGAACGGCCACCCCGTCCGTCGCAGCCATTTCCCAAGCCCCATGATAGCTCGGCGGCCATTTTGTTGGCGATCCAATCCTTATGTACCGAGATAAGGACGAGATTACTGCGGACCCCGACGGAGGATCCAGAACCGGGCCCGTCGGGAAGCCCTCCGAACAAGCGGAGGAGAGACCACCCTGCTCCGCCCCTCGTGCCTGCGAGACCAGTGGACCCCTCGTCCTCACCTGACCCTAGAGAGGATACGGCGACGGACACAGTGACAGGGACGGACGATGACGGTAGCGATGACACAGCGGACATCCCTTCATCACCCCCCCCCCCCCGCGAGCTCCCCAGCCGACGAAATTGGCTCTTTCCACGCCATGATAACCAGGGCATCCGAGCTCTGCCCTGAAGAACAAAAAAAGGAAGGGTGTCTGTACCAACGACGAGAGGCCAAGAGGAAGGCGGTCCTCGCGGTACCTTTGCTCGACGACATCTGGAACGAGGGGCTTGCGGTCCTCAAGAACCCTTCCACGACACCCGCCAAGAGGGACAGGTACGAGAAGAAGTACCGAGTCCCCGATGCCGCCCCACTGTGCCTCAGGGCCCAGCCCACGTCGGACTCTGTCGTCTCGGCAGCGGCTAAAAAGAAGGCAGCGGGTGCGGCGGCCTCAACTTCCACTTCCCTGCCGGACAGCGAGGGCAAAAAGTTGGACTCCATGGGACGACGAGTCATCTTATCGGTGGCGACGACGATTAAGGCGGCCAATGCCTTAGCGATCATGGCCCGCTACGACAGGGAGCTCTGCTTCAAGATAGCTCCCCTGCTAGACTTCCTACCTGACGACAAGAGGGTGGAGGCCTTAGAAATTCTGCAGGAAGGCGAGGTGGCGTTGGATCACGCCATAACGGTGGCAACGGATATTGCCGATACCGGGTTTCGCCAACTGGGCAACGGAGTTTGCCTCCGACGAAGAGGACCGCTCAAGGCGACAGACTTTCGCCAAGACGTCCAGACCAGAGTGTTGGACATGCCGTTCGACGGCAACAACCACTTTGGTAAGGCGGTGGACGAGTCTCTACAGGCCATCAAGACCGACTCAGAGACGGCCCGGGCCCTAGGGGTGCTTCAGCAGCGACGGCCCTTTCGGAGCTCCGGAGGCAGACAGGGTGCCTCCAAAGGTTCCAGCGGTGGCTCCTCCAATTACCGCCAGGCGGCCCGCTCCTCTTCCCAGGAGGCCTACAGAGGTTGCGGCAAGCAAGGGGGATCACGCCGTCGTCGCCAAGGAGGCCAAAGCGGCAAGGCCGCCTCGGCCGTGTTGTCGGGCCCCCACCGAAGCACTCAGCGTGTGGGAGTCCATCTCCACCGACCGTTGGGTGTTGGACACCCTGGCCAACGGGCACTCGCTGGAAATCCAGAAGAAGTGCCCTCGCATTCCTCCCGTGACCAGGAAGGAAAATCACGTCCCTCAACTGCTGTTGGAGGTAAGGGCGATGCTCAAGAAAGGTGCCATCGAGCTCATCCCCAGAAGGCTCCAGGGCTCCGGAGTGTACTCAAGGTACTTCCTAGTCCGGAAGAAGACAGGTGGTTGGCGCCCCATCCTGGACCTGCGTCGCTTAAACAAGTACATCAAGGCGCAGAAATTCAGGATGGTCAACCTCCAGCACGTGCTGAGACAGCTGGAGGAAGGCGACTTCCTATCGTCTTTGGACCTGGAGGATGCTTACTTCCACATCCCTATTCTAAAAAGGCACAGGAAGTTCCTCAGGTTCGTGGTTCAGGGACGCCACTACCAATTCAGAGCCCTACAGTTCGGATTAAAGTCGGCACCCAGGGTTTTCACCAAGTGCCTGGCACCAGTGGCGGCGTGGCTGCGCCTGCAGGGGATCCACGTTTACCCCTACCTGGACGACTGGCTAATCCAGGCAAGGACAAGGGAACTCCCCGTCGATCATACGGCGAGGACCGCCTGGTTGCTCACGGAGCTGGGGTTCTCCATCAACTACCCCAAACCCCACCTGGTTCTGTCGCAAGTAGCACTGTTTTTGGGGGCGAAGCTTGATACAGTGGAGCAATTGGCCTCCCCTTCAGAGGAAAGAACCAAAACCATCCTGGGCAAGGTGCAGCACCTCCTAGCCACGGCTGTGGCCAGGGTGAGGTCCATCAAGTCCGTCCTCGGGATGATGTCCTCTTGCATCTATCTTGTACCCCTTTGCAGACTTCGGATGCGTCCGCTACAGGAGTTCCTCGACGCCCGCTGGCTTCAGGCGAGGGGCTGTTTCGAGGACTGGATCCCTCTCGATGGGGAGTTCCGTCGGGCGATCCTATGGTGGGGCATCCATGCTCACCTCACACAGGCACAGACTTTCAAACCCCGCCGTTTCAGGAGATGGTGACAACGAACGCCTCTCTGGAGGGCTGGGGGGCCCACACCGGAGACCTCCACGCAAGAGGCATTTGGCTCCCGGAGGAGAGGTCTCTCCACATCAACATTCTGGAGCTCCGAGCAGTGTTCTGGGCTCTCAAGTCATTCCTTCCGTCCCTCAAGGGCAAAGTGGTGAGGATCTTCACCGACAACACCACCACGATGTTCTATATACAGAAGCAAGGAGGCACCAGATCCCCAGCCCTATCCAAGGAGGCCCAGGATCTGTGGCACTGGGCCGTCGCCCAGGGGATGTTTCTGGATCCCTTCCACCTGGCAGGAATAAAAAACACCATCGCCGACTCACTCAGCAGGGAGCTGCGCTCGTGCCACGAGTGGGAACTGCACCAGGATCAAGTGGATCGACTCTTCCAATGATGGGGCAAACCCCAGATCGACCTGTTCGCGACGGCGATGAACTCCAAGTGCAAGAGGTTCGCCAGCAGGTTCCCACAGCCGAGGAGCATGGGCGATGCTTTCTCGTTCCCTTGGAATGGCCTGTTTCTATACGCTTTCCCTCCGTTGCTGTTGCTGCTCCGCCTCATCAACCAGCTCAAGAAGTCCAGGTGCAGGATGATCCTCGTCGCACCGGCGTGGCCGAGGCAGATCTGGTTCCCGGACCTTCTGGACTTGTCAACGTCAAGCTGCCGGCGGACGCGGATCTTCTCTCCAGAGAAGGAGGCGCCATTCTCCATCACGACCCACAGTCGCTGAATTTGCAGGCCTGGCTCCTGCAGCACTAGAGTTTGGAGGGTACGATATCTCGGCTGATTGCAGAGAGATTCTTGCAAAGGCCAGGGCGTCCTCGACTCTCAAGTGTTACGGTCATAAATGGAAGAGGTTCTCTGTTTGGTGCCGTGAACAGAAGATTAACCCCCTGCGGATTACGGCCCCTCAAGTGCTGCCATACCTACTGTTGCTGGCCAAAGCTGGACTGGCTCACGCCTCCATAAAAATACATCTGGCTGCCATCTCCCGATATACCAGGACTACGGGACGGGCGTCCTTGTGGTCTCATCGCCTGGTGAAGGAATTTATGAAGGGACTATTCCGATCATTCCCGCCGGTGAAGGCTCCTGCCCTGGCGTGGGAGCTTGATGTGGTGCTGACCAGGCTCAAGGGAGCCCCATTCGAGCCTATGCATTCGGCACCTTTGAAGTTCCTGTCATGGAAGACAGCGTTCCTCGTGGCCATCACCTCTGCACGACGAGTGGGAGAGACCCAGGCCCTATCTTGCAAGCCTCCAAACTTGACTTTTCATGACACGAGGGTGGTGCTGAGGACGCACCCCTCCTTCATGCCCAAGGTGCCGTCGGACTTCCACCTCAACGAGCCCTTGGTGTTACCAGTTTTCTTCCCGTCGCCTTCGACGCCGGCCGAGAGGACTTTGCACTCGCTGGATGTGGCTAGAGCGCTGAAGTTCTACGTGGATCGCACAAAGAGTTTTCGGAAGACGTCACAACTGTTTGTGAACTTTGGATCTGTGAATCAAGTAAAGGCTCTCTCGAAGACTTCCATTTCCAGATGGCTCTCCGCATGCATCATGCACTATCACCGGTTGGCAAACGGACCGCTGCCCGGCCGTCCGAGAGCCCATTCGACCAGAGCGATCGCTGCTACCACGGCGTTCCTGTCTGGTGTGCCCCTGCTGGACATCTGCAGGGCTGCTACGTGGAGGTCGACGCACACCTTCACAAGATTCTACTGCGTCGATCGGGACTCCAGGGAGGAGTACAGGGTCGGCCAAGCAGTGCTGCGCAACCTGTTCGCTTAAGGTGAGCCTGGTGAGGAGGTAAGAGATGCTTAATGTTGAGTTGTTGTATTGCTTAATGTTGAGCCTTTTGCCACCTCCTGTGGTTGTGCATGTGTATACTGCTATGTATTCTTTTATTCATGAGCATGTGAATCCATGCCAGACCCCATGCTGGAGAAGGAACAAGTTACTTACCTGTAACTGTTGTTCTCCAGCATGGGTCTGGCATGGATTCACATGCGAACCCTCCCACCTACCCCTCTGCGGCTCTTCACTTGGTCATACTGCCACTTGGCGTGCTGCCAAATCTGAGGATGGCTGCCAGAGGCGGGGCTTACGGAGAGGGCAGTCATTGTCTGGAGGCAGTATGACCCAGAGATCAGTGATTGGTTACTACTAAGAAAGACAGATCAGAAACGAAACTGATACTGATTTTTTCTTTACCGAGGATTCCCAGCCTGACGACAGGGAATATTCATGAGCATGTGAATCCATGCCAGACCCATGCTGGAGAACAACAGTTACAGCTAAGTAACTTGTTCCTTCTTCTCATACACTTGCAATGAACATTGACACATTTGGCAGTCTTATCTTTTATAAAACTGCTCTCCCAGGCTCTTTCTCTCCAGTTTCTTCAAAAGTTATTTCTCTCTTACTTTCATTAATTGCAATTATTTCAGTTTGGCTCAGCTGCTGATATGCCCCTGTGTTTCCTCTGTCCCTTTGTGAACTCTCCTGTGCTTGATGGCGTCCCCTATGGATTTTTGCTTCGCCACCACATTATTCTACTGTGTTCTTGTTTCTATAGGCTTCTGCTGCCCTCGTCTGCTTTGCGTGGGATTCTGGTGAGCAATGTGCTGTTCTCTGACGACAGCAAACATCCAGAAGACCTCCTCTGGTTTCGGGCGTTAATGCAGCATATCATCCGCTTCCAGCAGCCTTCTCTCTGCAGTTTCCCGAGCTGGTTGGCTCTGCAAACGTTCCTTCACAAGGAATGGAGCAACACGCTCCTGCCAGCAGATTCCCTGTGTTTCTTGTTTTTGCAATTTAAATGTCCCGGGCACAGGTGTGCGCTTACTGCCACTAGAGCGCTGCCTGTGCTCATTGATTCCTGTGCTTTGCATTACTCTGTTCCTCGTCCCAGTATTGTGAGAGCTGCAGTTCCTTCCTAAAATCACAGTACAGATGTTTGCAACAGGTTGTATGGGCAAACTAGGTTTGGAATAGGAGTATGTGGGATCAAGAGAAGTGTCTTTCATAATTTTACAAGGATAATTGGATTATGAAAGTTGGCCTTTGGAATGTAACAAAAATATTCTTACTACTCTCCATATGTGGAAAAGGGGAGGTATTGCAATAAGCCATTAGGGCATGGGGAGTCAGAGATATATCTTCTGAAAGGAAAGGGGGATACCATGTCTCACCCAAGGATACCATCAGCCTCTCCCTGAGGTCATCTCCCTCCATGTGATCCTCCCTCATACAACCGCCCCCAGGGTCAGGATCAGAAAGCGGCTGCCGTCCCTATGCCTCATGGGTGGCGATAACCTCCTGGAAAGGGGTACTGATGCCATCGGATTCATTACAGTAGGTTGTAAAACGTTTAGGATGCCCATTTTGAATATATGGTACTCAAAATGGCATTATGCTGTAAAACAAAAGTGCACGCAGTAAAATCAAAAAGCATCATAGAAAAATATCCACTGCCAGCAGTCTGTCTTGGACACATCAAAAAATGGAACTAAAAGTGTTAGAAAGTAAACAAAAGGGATACAAAGTGACCTGCAGAACTTCACAGAAAGGTGATGTGGGCTACCGTAAAACAAAATAGGATTCTCGCAAAGGGAACAGGGTGCCACTGCACTGGTGGCCATATGGGCTGACCAGTACTCTTCCCCCTCCCCCGAAAAGAGAGGAGCTGAGCAAGGAAGGTAATGCAAAAAGTCAGGACAGGGTTCAAGTCATACTAAAAAGTTGGGGAGTTCCATTGGTGTCAATTGAAAGAAAGCAGCAAAACGAACATCTTTCCTAATGGTGTGTTTTTCACAAGAGGAGCAGTCACACTTCCCATAATGCCTATGTGAGCTCTGGCCAGAGCTCATATGGGCATCTCTGAGTGAAGGAAACCTGATTTAGGCTCAGACACCCCAGTCCACATTCCTGTGTGTGGCCAATCCTAGGGAGACCTGGTGCTATTCTACAGACACAGCCTACCTGGAACTTTGCAAGTAATTGGAAGAAGATAAAACATTCCTGATGACCCTTGATGCTGGTTGTGCTGTTGACTTATAATATTTCTGAGTGTAAACTTCGCCTCATCATCCAATGGAATCCTGGTTAAGGCTCTTCTGCCTCCTGGATAATAGGGAATAGCTTGCTCTGCTGGCCTTCCGTCCTTTTTGGCTCCCCTGAAGCTTCCTTGACATTTGATACAGACAGGTCCTAAAGTATGAACTCCTGCTGTGTGCTGAAACCTCAGTGGCGCTATCGCTGCTACTCAAGCCAAACTTCTCCTTCTTGGAACATCTTGTCCAGGGCCACTGCTACTGTGCCTCATTGTCACCATCCTGCATCCTGTCCTGAAACCCTTTGACCTCAATGGAGCTGGCAGTGAGTCGAAATTAATGGGCCACTATTGTGCTTCCTCGCTGCTGCTGTCATGTCCTGCACTTTGTGTGTCACTTAAAGGGGTCATCCACTGTCCCTGACATAGTTTTCTTGCCCCAGCCACCTTCACAGGTTCTATTTGCAGATGCTGTAACAATATAGCCAAAACTAAATCCTGATGCCAGAACTGACCTCTGTGCCCGCGGCTCCTGGATTTCCTAGACAGCATCCAGCAGCATGTGTCACATTCCCAGGGGCTTCTGAAATCCAATGTGTCACTGGTTTTCTTTTCGAGGGTCTTGGTGCTTCATAGGAAGTTTCCTGCAAGGCCTCGCTGATCAGGAAATTCACTGCATTTCTCAAAACCTTGCTTGATTCTTGCTTGCTTGATTGGTGCAATACCTGCAATCATTCGTCAGGCTGGGAATCCTCGGTAAAAGAAAAAACAGTTTCACTTTCACTTCAAAACTCAATTTCACAGGAGACCACCAGTGGTGGCAGACGATATGGCTGCCTGAGACTTCGTCTTCCCTGAGGCCCACACAGGAATGGCGGCGTGCTTGCGATAACCCAGCCCCACTCGAGAATCAAGTGGGCGTAAAAAGAGGTGAAGCAGCCGGCATCCAGCGTGCCAACTCCCAGATGGAATCAACAAGGGTGTCTCTCAGAACGCCGCCCGAACCACTATACACCCGCGAGGCCTTACCACAGCGCTCACAAATTCCCAAGTGTGCAGTCATCCCCGCCCAGCGCTAAACACAGCAGATCGCCGGGGAGGGGCAGTGGTAACGGACATAGCAGGAGCGAAATCCCCAACACCCCCCCCAGACAAATCACAAAGAAGGCGAACAGATCACGCCGTCAACAATTGTCCAGAATAGAGGCAAGAGTACAGGCATTGCGCTGAGCCACCACGCAGGTAGCGTCCCGCAAGAGGTCAGTGCCCATGAAAAGAACAGGGGGATGGAAATGGGCATTATCCACCAATGAGTAGGCACGCTGTGAGCGGTGATCATCACACGGCCTGGGGGTGCTTCCGAGGCTTGGCCGCAATCCTCTCTCCCCACCTGGGCACTCATAAAATGTATTACACTAACGGAGAGGGGCCGCCACAATTCATTCTGCAAGTGCAGTGCTCCCGCCTCCCCAGGCAAGCTGCAGAGACGGCGGCTCAAGTGTGCCACTGCAAACAATTCCGCGAGCAAGGACAAGGAGCGAGGGGGGGGGCGCACTTCCCGGAAACATCACATGAAGAATGCCCTGTAAGGAATCAGCGCCCACGACCGCAGTAAGGGATTAACAGCGGATGCCATCAGCGCACAGTTTGGGCCATGTAGAGAGGGTGGCGCGGTCTTGGAGGCGCACTCAGGGCTTCACTGCAACCCCCCATCTCCCAGGCCATCAGGGCGCAAGGACAAAGCACACATTAAAGCCAGGGCGGCAGTGTATACACCGTGTCATACGCTGAACTGGCCCCCTTGAAACCACAGGCCAACCACCTCAGGACAGACATTGAGCAGCAAGGACGCACTCCCAAGCACTACCTACTTGGGGAAGCACAATCCACAGTCACTGCAGGCACCTGGCACAGGGAACCAAAGCCCCGAGCAGGCACAAGCGCTTTGACAAGGGGTCGACCGCCATCTGAACCAGTTAATACAAGGTGTGAATGCCTAGTGAACTGGACCCAGCAATTGCACGCAAGCTACAGGGGTTTTGCCGCACGGGCCCAAGCATGGCGACTCACAGAACTTCCAATCATACCAGGAGCAGACCAAGATGAATCCACAAAGGCAGATGTCTGGCTACTCCTGGAAGAAGTCAGGTCAATAAAGGGCAGCATGGCAACCACAGTGAATGCCTTTCAGGACAGAGTCAACAAAATCGGGCAGCTCTGGAAAACTACCAGCTGTCGAGTGACCTGGTAGAAATGAAGGCAGAGGTATGCTTCCAGGATCTGGAGCAAAGAAATTTGAACTTGGCGACAAGGTAGACGATCTCGAGAATTGCGAAAGGAGATCAAACATACGTATACAAGACCTCCAGGAGTCATCAAACGAAACCCCATCAAGCCTGGAAAGGCAAGTGAAAGAGTGCATCATGTGGAGGCCCCCGAAATTGTCAGAGGTGGGTCTTAGCAAAATGCCACCACTACAGGCACAAGATCGAAATTGTGCAGCAGGCAAGAGAACAGAACCACATCGACTTTGAAGGCTCACGTGTTAGAATCTTTCAAGACCTATCTGCAGCTACACTCACCAAAAGGAGGATTTGTGGCCCATTACCAACATGGCTACGTGATCAACAGATCCGTTATAGATGGGGCTTCCCCTTTGCTATAGCCTTTCAATACTGCAATGTGGAATATCGGGTGGTCAACGTGGAAGAAGCAAACCGTGTGCTACAGGGTTTAACAACGGGAGCAAGCAGAGTCGAGATGGAGGAACTCCCATCCTTCTCTGAATCACCCAGAAAACTAAAGGGCCCCTGGCCCAGAAAGGGGTGAGCCAAGGGCACCAGGAAATTTAAAAGATTCAACACACCATGACTTGCCCTGAGCAAACGAGCAGACATAAGCAGACAACCCAACTTACTAAGGACACTGAGGTATGCATCATGGGTTGGCAGTGGGAAATCTTTGAGAAGGCCAAGACTTTACCGTTTACAGAGGATGAAGGCCTGACTTTTTTCTCTTTTCTTTTCTTTTCGGGCTGGGTGGTTAAGTGCTGACAGCAAAATGTAAGCGCTGACTTGGAGCAAGCAATTTATAGTTAACAAATTTGTGGGTTTGAGGGCCCACCTTAGTGTGGCCCTATGTTTCTTTCTAGGGCGTCTCCAGTTACAAGGGGAAATTACTTTCTTTGCTTTTTGCGGTCTTGGAGGGAGGGGGAGAGGAGAGCAGGGGAGGAGATTTTTCACGGGGGAGAAAGGGGAGGGGATCAGAGACCAGGGAACTTCAGCACAGATCACACTTCCAAAGAACAGCATGCAACGCATTCTCATGGGCAGTACACCTGAATGGAAACAGGACACTTAAGGCCACAGCTGTCATGGGCACGAGAGGGCGAATATTGGTGCTAAGAACGGGGCCAAACACCATAGATCATCTTTGAACATGGAAATGGCGAATAATTCAGTTCGGCTTGGGTCCTTAAATGTGAAATGCCTCAACTCACCCCAAAAGCGATCTATGTTGGTAAGGGCATTCAACCAGTACAGCCTAAACATCCTTTTTGTGCAAGAAACCAAATTCTAGAGAGAGGAATTTGCCCTTTAAGGGAAAGCAATTGGGAGGAGCCATTTGGGCATCGGGACCTGCAAAAAGGAAGGGGAGGTGTAGCTATGTTATATTGGGCATCACTGGGGTTACAGATTAAACAAACGCACAGAAACATGAACGGGAGGTACCTGGTGATTCACAGGATCATTTCAACGAGAGCAGTCACATTGTGCTCAGCCTACGCACCCAATAGCCAGCAAATCGCATTAAGCAAACAGCTCTTTGCTTTCGTAGACGAATGGAAAACAGGAGCACTGATTTCTGGTGGGGACTTTAATGCGGTGATGGGTCCCAATCTGGACTGGGTTTCATACAGGGAGGGAGCACTCCGCCCCTAGGGAAAGGCTTTTCCAACACCTTTTGCAGGAACACTTCTTGATAAACACGTGGAGATCCTGTCACCCACGAACCAGAGCATATACACTTTACACTCCCCCACATCAAACGTTCACCCGCGTAGATCACATCTTTCTGGAGGCAGCATACAAGCACAACATTGTCAAAGCAGCCATTGAGCTAGTGGGCTAGTCAGACCACGACATGAGCACCATGATCCTAGGTCTAGGCCCGGGTACTGTGACTGACAGAAGATGGATCTGCAATGACACACTATACAAAGACCAGGGATTCAGGGATTCACTCGATGTCGATATTAGGGCATTGTATGAACGAAATGACACGGGTGACCCCCCACTCCAAACCACAGTCTCGGAAGCAGCAAAAGCCACAATGAGGGGGCTACTGGGGACCTTCATAAAAAGAGCAAGACTGCTGCAGGAGACATCCCTTCAGAGAGAAACAAGAAACAAAGAGGCGGTCCTGTCAAACGGGGTGAGGAATACAACAAAAGCACTGGCAGGGATAAGGGAACTTAGGCAAGAGCTTAAAGAATTGTGGAGTGGGAAAACATTAACACAGCTTTGGTACGTAAAATACACGTTTTATGAAAAAGGGGACAAGGCTCACACACTACTGGAAGCTAGATTAAGAGGGCAGAGGGCAGAAAGAGCACTGCATAAAATCAGGGATCTGGAGGGGAGAACGCTGAACAAGCCTGCTGAAATCACAGCTCGGTTTACCCAGTTCTATGAACAACTGTACACCTCAGACAGCTCATCCATCCATGACAACATAGAGAAATTCTTAGAAGACAAGTACACTCAAATCTCTGCAAAGACCAACTGAGCACCCCAAAAAAAGTAGAGGAAGTAAGTGCCGCTATCTTGAAACTAAAGGTAGGATCAGCACCAGGGCAAGACGACTTCACCCCAGCATTTTATAAAACCTTCAGCTGGGTCATGCCACCCTTCCTGACTGGTCTCTTCAATGAATCTTTCACACAGGCCCGTATTATCGTTCCCCCCAAGGAAAGGTGGGATAAGCTCAAGTGTGGTTCCTACAGGCCGATCTCCCTGATAAGCTATTTTTCTGTGACTCCTGAGACCCCACCCTAGTCTCAGTAGACGCTGAAAAAGCATTCGACGGGGTTGAGTGGCCGTTCATGCTGAAAGTATTGCGAAAAAGATAACCTGGGCGCACGCTGGATTAGAGTCACTCAAGCTCTATATTGCAACAAGAAAGCAAAGGTAGTGGTTAATGGTGTGGCATCTCCCTTCTTTGCCTTGAGTCGAGGGACTAGACAAGGCTGCCCCTTATCACCTTTAATGTTTGCATCGGTTATGGAGCCACTGGCCCAAACATCTAGGAAAATGCTGCAATCACTGGAATCATTAAATTTGGGAAGAAATATAAATTGGCGCTGCTCACAGATGATGGCCCAGCATATCTGATGCACACATCCCGGTCCATCCCAGCTCTTCTCACCACAATTGCTGAATATGGGACCCACTCAGGTTTTCATATCAATCCTGGAGATCAGACCCCTCAGACATCAATAAAAATAACCTGAAGAAATTAGCTACCCTCTACAAAAAAGAAATCATCCTTGCGAACAAACATCCTACAACACCCGTATCACTCAATCCAAATCCAACACCAAAGAATTGTTCACCATACTAAAAGAAGTAGAATCCCCTATCCAAGTTCCCGATTCTTGCCTCAAGGATAAAGACTGGTGCACAGGCATACAAAATGCCCTTGCCAATAAGATAACAATGGTTCAGGTGAAGATCCACAACAAAAAAGCTTCCATAACTATCCCAAATACTGTCAACATAGGCTACCACAAACTCATTACCAACTCTGAAATCCACTCCTTCTCCACCCACACTTGACACCCCTCCCTTCTACTTTCGCAAAGTTTTCACTAAAGAAATCGAGAAAGTCATCCTCACTCTCAAACCCTCCAATTGCCAGGGCGACCCATGTCCAGCCCAAATAATAAAAGACGCTGCCCGTGAACTCTCACCCTTCATCACTAAACTCATAAACGCCTCTTTCACATCAGGTACCATACCTAGCAACCTGAAACACTCCTGGGTCCTCCACCTCCTCAAAAAGCAAACTTGCAATCCCTCCATCCCAACCAATTACCGCCCTATAACCACTGTGCCGTTCCTACTGAAAATCCTGGACAAAGTAGCTTACCTACAAATTCAGCACCACCTGGAACTAAACCACCTCCTAGAAGTTCGACAGTCCGGCTTCAGACCACAGCATGGTACTGAGACTGCACTCCTAGGCATTAAGGCACAAAAAGACACACTAAGAGATAAAGGTACGACTTCACTCCTACTACTCCTCAACCTTTCTGCCGCATTCGATCTGGTAGACCATGCAATACTTTGCAATCATCTGGCCACGGCAGCCTGCTTCTCCCATGAAGCAGTCGCATGGATCCGGTCCTTCTTAGATAACAGGACAATGCGAGTTTTCTCTCCTCTAGCAGCTGCAGACCCCGTACCTATCTCATGCGGCATACCCCAAGGATCATGTGTATCTCCCACCCTCTACAATATCTTCACAAAGCCCCTTTTCAATGATCTAGACGGTCTAGGTATCACCTACACTAACTATGCAGATGATACACAGATTCTCATCCCGTTGACGGGAGATTATGACAAGGATGTGGCCTTTGTGAATAGAATCTACCTCATCATCCAGGCATGGATGGCCTCCCACGGTCTATGCCTGAATGATGACAAAACTGAACTCCTCATTCTAGGCACTTCCTCCAACATCAAAAAACTAGGTCCCAACTATGACTCATTTATAATTGACAATAACATCATTACTGTTGCCAAAGTAGTTAAAACCCCCGGCTTCTACATAGACTCCACGCTTACCTTTGGTAAACAAGTGAATGCCATGGCCTCAGCCACCTCCTACACCTGCAAGTTAATTAGAGCAGCCCCGCCCTTCCTCTCACCTAATAATTGCGTCATTCTAGCACAGGTACTAATCCTATCGACACTAGATTGCTGCAACGCCCTCTAGATAGGAAGTAACAAATACATCAGCGCCAAAATACAGACACATCAAAATAATGCCCTGAGAGCCACCCTAAACTTCCCTAAAAACGCTCATATATCAGACCTCAGGAGATCTACTAACTGGCTCACCACAAATGACAAAATCCTCCTCAAAACAGCATCCCTTACACACAAATTACTTAACCACGCAGCCCTGCAATACCTTATAGACAGATTCACCAGACAAACAGCCTCTCGCCCCCTAAGAAAAGCTAACGCCAAACTTTTGTTAGTACCCAGATTCAAACTCACTAAATCTGGCGGGAGTAGCTTTGCTGTTAAAGCAGCACAATATTGGAACTCCCTTCCCCCTGCCCTAAGGGAAGATCTCCCCTACCGGCAATTCAGATCCAATCTGATTCAATGGCTAAAAGATCATGATGCCTAACCTCACCCTTCTAACATCTAGGATCCCATGTATATTTTGTATATTCGTTCTGCCTTATTTATGTCATACCTGCATTCTTGTAAACCTACTGTATATACATCTGTGATTCTTTGACAATACATATCTACAGCATTGTAACCGTAGCTGTACCCCTATGTTTAATCTGTAACCTGTAACCTAAGTTGAACAACCCTCTTTATGCCTTCCCGCCCGAATACCCCTGGGTCTGGTGCGCAATATAAATAAAAACAAAACAAACAAACAATCTAAACAAGACAGACATCCTGCCACTAAAGGATGGCGGATCCTTCTCAGAAAACCTATTGAGAGGCTGGGTCCTGAAGCAAAAACATGAAAGTATCTGACATTTGGGGGTAGCCTTCACAAAGCAGTTAGGAGACCTGTACCAGGACAATTCTGCCCCACTTTGGACAGCAATTAAAAAGGCTATCCAGAAATGGACAAAACTAAAACTCTCCTGTGCGGGTAGGTTCACAACAATCAAAATGAACATGCTTCCCTGGCTTCTCTTCCTTTTCCAATCACTACCAGTGGTGCTTCCAGACACTTTCCTCCCAGAAGTCAAGCACTGTCTATTAGCCTTTCGGTGGGAAGGGAAAAGACCCTGCATTGCCTACAAAACAATGATCTTTCCAAAGGACAATTGGGGCATGGCATACCCAGACATCTATGAGTATTGTAGAGCAGCACAACTTCGTGTGTTGCTAGACCATCTGAGAGAATCAGAGGAAAAGCAATGGGTACACCTAGAAAATGGATATTTCACACCAGTCACAGTGGGAGAATGGCGATGTGTCCCCCAAATTCTTCTACCAAGAAGAGTGCGCAAATATCTAATCCTGCCAGTTCTTGTGGTCCTTTTTGAAAATTAAATCAGACATGAGCGGTGTCACCACATGGCCATCTCCCCTAAGCTGCATCTGGGCTCCCCCAGTTAGAGATTTTATATTAGACCCAATCCGCTTTCATCCACAATACGAGCAGGGATTGGTCAGGGTGTGGCAACTGTGGCAGGTGGGGGTCTTCTTGTCTAAGGAAGAGCTAGAGTGCATCCAACAGGGCCAACAAATCCAACCATTGTTATACCTACAACTAAAAAGTGCACTTACAGACCCACGGAGCAACAAACAACCCCAGCGACAACTAACTCCTTTTGAGAGCATGCTGAACACCCACCAGGGCTCCAAGGGGTTGATAGCGAAATGCTACAGTGCTTTGTTGGAAAGGGGACCAACACCACACACACAAGCTCGGTGGGAGAAAGACCTGGGATGGGACAGCAGCCTACAGAGATGGGCCGCAGTCTACAGAGCTGTCTGGAACTCCACTATTTCGATCCAATACAAAATGCACAACAGCAGATTGCTCATGCAATGGCACCTCACCCCCCGAGACTAGTGAAAATGTACCCTGGGATAACCTCATACTGTTGGCGAGGCTTTCCAATGATTACCAACTATTGGCACCAATGGTGGGATTGCCCCAAAGTTCACTTACTAGAAGGAAATCCTGGGCTGGATCCATGACCTAGAGGGAATCTAGTGACCCCACTCTTGGTTTTGTTTGGTGTTGAGCTTGTAGAAGACCAGTACTTAGTGTTACCACATATGCCCAGAAACCTACTTCTACCGGCTCTGGTTTTTCTAATGATACGGTGGAAGGGAAGTATGCTTCCGACAAAAAGGGAATGGCTGTGCAAAGCAAAGGACATATGCGACATGGAAAGTCTTACAGCAATACTGATAGAATCGCACTCGCACATAGACGCAATGTGGCACCCATTTCTCGAGTATTGGGAAAAATGCAATCGAGCACCCTAAGACCCAAAATTTGAAAGAACATTAATCCATAAGAGATAGCCGTACCTCACGCTAACTCATGCGGCTGCCCAAATCACTGCAGCTCCAAAAAGCTGAAAGCCAAATGTCAGACGTGCACTTACTATGTGCTGAATCCTTTGTTCTCTCGAAGTCTGTTATGTGTGGGTGGAGGGAAGAAGTAGGGGGGAGGCTGGGCAAGTTGGGGAGAAAATGCAAATTAGGTTTAGTATGTTCATTATGATCGCAGGATCTTACTCCGCCAGGTTCTAGGCTTGGACATTGGAAGGAAACCGAGTATCTGCCTAGGCATGTACTATTGTGGCAATAATACCGTTCCTTTTTGTTCTGTTTCTCATAATGACTGACGGTAATGCAATGTAACTACTAACCTTATTTGTTTAATTTCAATAAAAGACTATCCCCCCCCCCCCATCCATCCAATGACAGTCCTCTCCCTAAGCTCCACCCCTGGTGGCCAGCTTCAGATTTTTACTGCACGCTTCAGTTTTGGGAGTCGTCAAGTTGCTCTCAGAGCTTATTTCTTGTTTTTACGAATTTGTGTCCAAAATAGTAACATTTTTGACCGATTTTCACTTAATCGTCTTCGACAAAGGACAGAGAGTGGCAGCGGTGGTCCGCTACTGGCAAAGATCTTCATCTACAGTCGGATCGTCATCGAAGTTTCGAGAAGGCCCGCCTTGGGCCTACTTTGGGCTTTTCAGCCAAGACTGAAGGAAAGTCGAAGCCTCTTCAAACTCTGCTCAAAGTGTGGATTGAGAAACGTCTTTGTGGAGGATCGCCATCATCAATGCTTATATTGCCTGCATCCGGTCCACGATGAGGAGGGATGTGAGGTGCGCCGTGGTTGCTCGAAGAAAACCAAAAAAGACCACTACAGCAGACTGTCAACGTGGCTCAAGTCGAGTAAGGCCACTTACTCTGCCTCGGGGCATGGTCAGGCCTCATCTAGAACCGGCCGGTCCGAGGGGAGATCTCCCTCTGGGAGGAAGTTGAGATCATTTGAGGATGCCCCGCTCGCAGGGGTCCAAGAGATGGCAAGCTCAGCAATGCTAGCTCCACTGGGTTTGCCGCTGATGCGGGTCCTGAGTCAGGCAAAAGGCGATTGCCATCACAGTCGTCCTCCACGGTTAACCTACCATCGAAAAGGGCCTCTTCAAAGAGAACGTCCCTAACCCCATCCAAACTCAGTGTGTCTGTGGATAAACCGATGAGGGACAAGTCCGGAGAGGACTCCTCGAAGCTGGCTAATACTTTGCAGCATGCAAGGTCAACTGAGACGACGGCAGCGGCGTCAGCGAAATCAGCAATGAGCACATTGTCGATGAAGTCAATAATGTCCACAATGGCAGCACTGAAGGAGAGTGAGTCCATGAAGGAAGTGACAACCACTCCACGGGTGTCCTTACTCCTGAGGCAAAATGTGGCTGCGGAGGCAGCGATGGTGGCGGCGGCCACTCTGGGGTCAGGAAAAGACCTGTCGACAGCACCATCTCAGCCACCTCCTGAGAAGGAGAGAGAGAGATGGTCCCTCCGGTGGAACTTCCAAAGTACGTGGACCAGCGCGCTGCTCCAGACAGGCAGGAGCAGATTTACTCAAGTACCAACGAGGAAGAGAATGATCTGCACAAAGGTTACTACACCGATCACGAAGGGGGAGGATCTGGGGCGGTAGACCTGAGGGCCCTGCTTGCAAGAGAAGACAAGTCAGCCCAGACCCCAACCTGCTGGCTCCTTTCACCCCTAGACCTAGGGACTTGTCGCTGGACATTCTAATGAACCTGCACACACTGGTTACCGAAGTCCAGCAGAGGAGACCGCCACCAAGACCTGCGCCTCCACAGGAGAAGCTGGAGCCTTTGAAGTTGAGCTCACCCCCGCGGAAGAGAAAGAGGGGCGCTGGTCCTATGCATCATACAACGACTCCACCACCTCATCACGAGAAGACCCCACTCGGAGCTCCAGCCCTGCATGCAGACACGGCTATAGGCACCAACAAGGACGATTATTTCATCGTGGCTGATGGAGAAACACAACACGCGGGCGAGCACTATAGGGCTTCCCCACTGGACGAAGTTGGATCCTTTCATTGCATCATGTCAAGGGCCTCTGAACTGTTTTTGTTGGTTCCCAGGGAGACTAAGAAAGAAGGTTTCCTGTACCAGCGGCACAGAGTCGAGAAGAAAGACCGCCATGTCAGTTCCCTTCCTGGACGACATCTGGGAGGAAGGCCTAGCTTTAATGAGAAACCCAGATACTGCCCTGACCAAGCAGGAAAGATTGGAGAAAAAGTACAGGGTTCCGGATTCAGCTCCCAGATGCTTAAGGTCTCAGCCCTTGCCTTATTCAGTGGTCTCGGCCGCAGCCAGGAAGCGCACCCCAAAACAGTAATCGGCAGCCACAGTACCTCCGGACCAGAGGGGAAGAAGCTGGATGCAATGGGCAAGAGGATAATTTATACAGCAGCCTCTACCTTCAAGGCAGCTAACGCCCTAGCCATTGTGTTCCAATATGACCGGGAATTATGGTTCAAGATGGGTCCTATTCTGGACTTCCTGCCCGAAGACAAGAAGGTTGAGTCACTAGAACTCTTTCAGGAAGGGGAAGTGGCCTCGGACCATGCCATCTTGGTGGCAGTGGACATCGCAGACACAGGTTTCTGCCAGATGGGGAACAGGGTGTCCCTGCGTCGTCAAGGTTGGTTGAAGTCAACAAACTTCACCCAGGACATTCAGACTAAGGTACTGAATATGCCGTTCGACGGGGATATCCTCTTCGGAAAGGCAGTTGACGAGTCTTTGCAGGCAATAAAGACAAACATGGAGACAGCACGCTGCCTGGGAACTTTGCAGCAGTGACGTCCGTCGTCCTTTTGTTCTTCCAGAGGAAAACCAGGAAGATCTTCCAAGGGTTATAATACCCTGTACTGGAGCCTTCACGCTCCTCCACTCAAGAAGCATACAGAGGTCGCTCTTAAGGCAGCGGAGGACAGCGGTGGCGCTACCCGCAAGGCAGAGCGCTGACTCCCAAGCAGGCCTGAACCAGCAGTGGCACCAGTGGGAGGCCGGCTGACAAAGTGTGTCAGCACATGGGTAAAGATCACCATGGACAGATGGTTGCTGGATGCTCTCGGACAGGGGCACACCTTGGAGTTCGAACTCGGATGTCCTCATATCCCGCAAATTCAGCGACAGGAACAATACAGACCTCCGCTTCTGCAAGAGGTGCGGCCCATGTTACAGACGGGGGAAATAGAACCCATCCCCCAGAGTCTCCGGGGTTCCTGAGTATATTCCAGATACTTTCTTGTTCAAAAGAAAATAGGGGGTTGGAGGCCGATCCTGGATCTACGTCGTCTCAACAAGTACTTAGTTTCAAATGTTCTGGATGGTCACGTTGCAACATGTGCTTAGCCAACTGGAGCAGGGAGATTTTCTGCCGTCGTATCTGGAGAACGCCTACTTCAACATCGCCTTTCACAAGAAACACAGCGAGTTCCTATGATTCGTAGTTCAAGGTCCGCACTAACAGTTCAATGCTCTGCCTTTCGGCCTGAAGTCGTCCCAAGGGTTTTTAGGAAGTCCTTGGCCCCGGTGGCAGCACATCTTCGTCTATAAGACATCCACGTGAACCCCTACCTGGACTACTGACTGGTGCGTTCCTGCTCTTACTCTCTGGCAAGCGAGCACACATCGAAAATCATACATCTGCTAACGGAGTTGGGGTTCTCCATAAACTATCCAATGTCTTGATTGATGCCATCTCAGGACGCTCTGTTCCTAGGGGCCCGACTCAGCACAACAATGTGTTTGGCATCGCCCTCGGAGGAGAGGATGAGAGCCATACAAGGCAAAGTGCAGCGCTTGTCGTCGGCTCAGACGGCCACGGTTCGGTCCATCAAGTGTCTGCTGGGCATGATGTCCTCCTGCATCAGCCTTGTCCGCCTCTGCAGACTTCACATGAGACCTCTCCAGTAGTTCCTGGATGCGAGATGGATGCAAGTATCGGGCAACTTTGCGGACAAGATCTCCCTCAACGAAGAGTTCTGTTGGGTGATGCTGTGGTGGGGTGTATGGCTGCACCTCGTCCAAGTGACTCCATTTCACCACACCGGACAGTTACATGCCAGAGGCCTCTGGCTACCGGAGTAAAAGGACCTCCACATCAATGTCCTGGAACTTTGGGCCGTATTCTGGGCCCTCAAGTCTTTTCTGCCGTCATTGAAGAGCAAGGTGGTGAGGATCTTCATGGACAACACCACCACCTTGTTATACAACCAGAAACAAGGGGGTGCCCGCACAGCGCTTTCCAAGGAGGCCCAGGACCTGTGGCACTGGGCCATTCGTCAAGACATGTTCCTCATCCCGTTTCACCTAGCAGGAATGAAGAACACCATTGCGGACTGGCACAGCAGCGAACTACGTTCTTGCTACAAGTGGGAACTTCGCCAGGACCAGGTGGACCTTCTGTTCGGCAAATGGGGCCAGCCCCAGATCGATCTCTTTGCAATGGCGGCGAACGCCAAGTGCCAGAGGTTCTCCAACAGGTTCCCTCAACCGAGGAGCAAAGGGGACGCGTTCTTGATCCCGTGGGAGGTACTGTTCCTGTACGCTTTTCCTCCATTGCCAATCCCCTTACGTGTGATCAACACACTCAGACAGTGCCACTGCAGGATAATTCTCACTGCCCCAGCATGGCCACAAATCAGGTACCCAGACCTGCCTCCTCTGTCGGTGGCCCCATCCATCAGGTTGCCACTGTCCCCGGACCTTATCCCCAGAAAAGGGGTGGGGGCATTCTGCTTCATGACCCAGAGTCTGTGAACCTGAGGGCATGGCTCCTACAGTCCTAGAGTTTGGAGGTTATGCTTTACCCACATCCTGTAAGGACATCTTGGCCAAGGTCAGAGCCAGGTCAACATTAAAGTGCTGTGAATAAAAATGGAAACACTTCTTTGTGTGGTAAGATTACCCCGCTGCATGTCACAGCCCCGCAACTTCTACCGTACATGCTTTCCCTGGCCAAGGTGGGGCTGGCACCCTCCTTTATCAATTTGCATTTTGTGCCATATCCAGGTACACCAGGTCTCCAGGAAGACCTTCGCTATGGTCTCAGACTCGTCAAGGAGTTCCTCAATGGACTCTTCAGGACTTTCCCGCCGGTTAAGGCTCCTGACCCAGATTGGGAGCTCAATGTAGTGCTTACTGAGCTCATGGGAGCTCCTTTCGAACCTATGCATCAGGTCTCGCTCAAGATTCTGTCATGGAAGACGGCTTTCCTTGTGGCTATCACCTCGGCCAGGTGGGTCGGGGAGATTCAGGGCCGGTCTTGCAAGCAGCCTTGCTTGTCTTTCCACGCTTCAAGGGTGGTACTGCGTACACACCCCCATTTATGCCAAAGGTACCAGCGGAAGTCCACCTCAACAAACCTTTGGTGTTCCCTGTCTTCTTTCCGAATCCGTTGTCGCCAGTGGAAAGGGCCTTGCATTCGCTGGACGTCGCTTGTGTCTTGAAGTTCTACGTGGCACGTACAAATAATTTTCAGACGACTTCTCAGTTGTTAGTCAATTTTTTATCTGTAAATCAAGGAAAGGCCTTATAGAAGGCTTTCATCTCCAGGTGGCTATCCAGCTGCATCGTGCACTGTCATTGACTGGCTAGCAGGCCGCTACCAGGCCGGCTGAGAGCCCACTCCACCAGAGCCATTGCAGCAACAACAGCGTTTCTCTGTGGTGTGCCCCTGCTAGACTTCTGGAGGGCTGCTATGTGGAGGTCCATGCACACCTTCTCTAAGTTCTACTGCATCAACAGGGATTCCAGGGAGGAGTCCCGAATCGGCCAAGTGGTGCTACACAACCTGTTTGTTTGAGGTGAGTCTGTTCCAGAGGTGAGTGTTTATTGCTTCTGTTGAGCCTTGCCACCTTCCGTGGTTGTGCATATGTACTGCTGTGTAATCGTTATTCATGAGCATGTGAATCCATTGGATGGGGGCAGTATGACACAGAGGACAGTGATTGGTTTAGAGGAGAAATACAGTTTTGAAGTGAAACTGTTTTTTCTTTTACCGAGGAGTCCCAGCCTGACTACAGGGGATAGTCATGAGCATGTGAATCCATGCCAGACCCATGCTGGAGGACAATAGTTACAAGTAAATAACTTAAACGTACTCCTTTGGTGGGTACCTCCATTCTCGCCAGATAATTATTTTATGTATTTATTTAGTTTTATACAGGAAGGAACAATGCTGTTTTGATCACAAAAGAACATACAATAGATAAGAAATAAGATTTGATGGGAAGCTGTGAGCTTCTTACAACTGGGCGAGTTTGAGTGACATTCTGACCAGGTTGTGGAGGGGAATAAAAGGACTGTCACAGGAAGGATACATTAATGAATTTACAAAGATTAAAGGCAATTAAGAACAAAGATCAATGTTTGCCTCTTTTGCAGCTCCCTTAGAGTGCTTGCAACACTTATCTTCCTTTTTAACATAACCTCAAGTTTCCTACTTAACTTTTTTGTCCTGTTAGACTCCATTGACTAACCCTTATACTATTTAACCCAAAGTCCTTACACTATTACCTCACCAGTGAAATTGTACTTTATACCTATTTAGCCAGCAGTTTGGGAATTTTGGTGACATGGTTAAGATTTTTGAATACTTATCTTCTATTGTTGAAGGACTTGCTTACATAAATTACAAGTTTCTAAAACATGTTTAAGTCTTCTTAAACAGATTATAGGCCTCACTACAAGTGGCGGTAATTCCGTTACAGCCACATTTCTCCCACCATCAAATTTTAATTTCTGGCAGATTTACCGGCGGCAGAATGACTGTGCGGTACATCTGCTGATTTTCAGAGGAAAAGTCGCGGATTCACCACCGGCTAGTTGCTGGAGATAGGTTTTCCTATTTACCTCCAAAAATTGGTGGATTTACCTCATGGTAATTCTGCCGGCTGTAAATCTGCCGAAAATCCCCATGAGTCCTATGGACTCCGAAAATTGGGATTTACCACCACTTGTAAGCCAGTGGTAACTCCACGGGAGCAAGTGGTGGTAGCGGTAATTCAGTTTGGCAGCATTTTTTCAGATTTACCACTGAAATACTGCCATACTTGTAATGAAGCCCTATGTATTTTACTTGCCTGTCAAAGTGTGTGCTTGTGCTTTTTGTCTCTTAGACATTTCACACTTTTATTTTTATTTATTGTTTGCTTGTTAGGCACTTATACAATAAGAATATACTGTTTCAAAGCGCCTACAGGGCAGGCAGGGAGGGTGGGAAATACAGCACAATATTAAGAGCAGAGAGGAAGAGCGACAAACTTACTATGCCTTGTGAGTATTCAGAACGTGCAAGTGCAGAAAGGAAGAGGGGGTTAGTGCTGGGGAGTCCGAGCTTGTGGGTGAGCCATGCATGAAGTGCTAGGGATGTTGAGTGCTACAGGGCTTTGGCCGCGGGAGGTGTAAGTACAAGTATATAATACTTGTAACTATTATTAACTACTTACCAGCACTAAGATATTTCCTTATGCTTGACTTTATAATAAGTAACTCCCTTTCCTGTCTCCAAATGCATGACTAACTTTACCTTATTACCACCCCACTTCACTCGACTCCCTAGTCTGAAGTGTGGCTGCTCTGTCACACTACCATTGTGGGAGCCATGGTTAACTTTTTGGAAACCCTGTCTAACACTAAAGGCTTGTGTTTCTATGCCCACACCAGGGGCCATTCGAAACATCACCTTAACGCCATTATTTTGCACCATGTCAGGAGGAGGAATCAATCAAACTTGCATAATGTATTAGTCACACAGTATTAGAGACAGTTGGCTCCTGTTTATGTCCTCTACATTGCCTCGAAGTCCACCATCATATATTTCAGCTGGAAAAGCTCAGCAGTCTACCAACCACTGTAGGTCTGGGAGACAAACACCTATGCACCCCTGTATGATGTGATATTCCTCGAGTGTGACAAGCCTTGCACTGACCAGCAGGCCACCTTTGGCATCTCTAAACTAGGAGGCACTACAGATCTTGTATCTGTGCCATGCACCGTGGGGCCTCAGTGCCCAGTTGGAAAGGATGCCATACAGTGGCCCAGTCCAGCTGCTTTTATCAAGAAATCCTTTCCCAGTTCGTTCATTGATTTAGTGATATCAATTTCAGTCCGTCAAGTCCCCATGTAAGTAGTAGGATGGATCCTCCGATCCTAGTCTCGGGAGCCAGCATTACCAGTCAAATCTAGGCAGACAAACTGTCTCTGACTTCCTTGCTCACCAAGTGATATCTGTGGTAGAGCTCTCAATAGAGAAGTGGGTCGGATACATGCAGACTAACACACAGTATTACTTATAATAAAGACAATTGCAACACTTCTATGAAAAATATACTTAATATCTTATTAAGGTTAGGCAAGAGCATATGCTCGGTTGCATTAATTGGGTTTAGAAAGTCTTTGATGGGAGCTTTCTATACTCTTGAACCTATCGGGGTCGACTGAAAGGTCCAAGCCAAACAGGACTACAAGTCTGTTTCTGGTGTGTTGGATGTCTGGTGCACTCGCTTCTGTCTCAGGTCTATGCAGGGTCAGGAAAAAGGTTTGGGTCAAAGGATCTCGAGAGTTTGCGATTCAGCTGATCTTCCTGCATCAGGGCAAAAGGCAACGACTCTTGGGCTTTTTTGGCAATTCAAGATCCAGTTTGGCCAGTATGAGAGCAGAGTTTCAGCATAAGGAAGGGTCTTGGCAGAATGGTTGTTCAGACAGTGTGATCATTATTCATGTTTGGGTTTGCATCTTCATATGTGTTTTGGTTCTTGTCCAAGGTGCTGCAAGTTAAGGAAATGGACCCTCAACCTTTATGGGGAATTGGAGCTGGGGAGAAAATTTAGGCTGCAACTACATCAACAATATGGTAGCTGTTCATTCAGTGGGGATTGGGAAGGCACTGCATGCAACTTTCACAGGGTCCTTGCCAGGTTTCCTTTTAGGTGTGTATTTATTTTTTAATCCCAGGTGCCATTCACAGTCTGGTTAATGCTGGTCTTAGCACCTGTAGGCCTCACTCTGAGGCCAGCACAGTAGCCATAAACATAAATGGTCAAAACTGCGTGTCATCCATTCCCTCGCCACCCAGAGGTACTACAGATTTACTCCCAACACAATCACAAAAAGGCTGCCACAAACCAATGGAGTCCTCAAAGACAGCCTCATTAGTACTCGTACATGGAAAACCAGGTACATAATGCACCCTGATTCTGAAGGTCTTAAGAGTCGTTAAGGGAGCATGAACCGTTTTCTGAGTCACATCAGTTGAGTGAGCCAGGTAGGAATAATCACTAATGACAAGGGTCTCATGCCAGAGTGGCACAATAGCATTTTTGGTCATGCTAGCAATGAGTAGATTTCAGCACAGAAGCAACTTTACAAATAATGTTTTAAAATCATCACCATGTGTACCATATTTCGCTTTCTCGTGGCTTTTTGTAACATTTAAAATCACAATTTCTGTAATTCTGTTTTCACCCCGTTGTGTGGCTGCTGAATCTGTGATGAAATCTAATCATTGACATGGAGAATTTCATGATGGAAATTGATATAATTAAATATGTAAAGTTACTGGGCAAGGATGTACTTAGAAAACATAATGACAGGATGGACGATTCACTCAAAAACCACAGGATTTCAAAGCTCAGCACATCCGCAGCAAGAGGATTTAGTATTTTATGGATGACTACAGAAGATTACTTGAAATGTCATATTTTCAACTAGACTGTTGTCATGAACCATCGAACGCGTCCTTTCTGGACTTCCTGGTCCCTGACCCATACGGGCTTGCACTCAGCAGTACTCCCAACATGGCCGCCGAACGCGGAACGCTGTTTACCAGTTTCCGTGCCGTACGCACTACGTTCTATAAAGAGGACACGCCCCGCGGCCCTGTGCGTCTCAACGCTACTGCTTGCCGTGGCTAGATGTGCGCTGCCGTAGTTTGCTTTGCCTATCCTTTGATTCCTGGTTCCCGGTCCCCCTAAATTCCTCCTCCTTCATTCCTCCTCTTTTTTGTCCTCTATTGAATCCCGGATCTCCGTGCACTCGTTCCCCGAGTGCACTCTTCGCCGTTTCCTGGACTTTCCCCGGACATCCCCAGAAATCTGAATGTTCCCAGGAGACGGAACGCTGAACGCACGCTGGAACCCGAGGACCTACGCACGGGGTTATACTAGACCTGAACTGTGCGAAAGAAGACTCCATCGAAGAACTCCAACAAACAACATAGACAGGTGAGAAGGGGGGAAACCTGTGACAGATTGAGACACCAACAAACTGATACAGATACGGATATGGAGGCTGCAGTTCAAGACCTCATGCGCGGCATTCAAGAGTTAACCACAGAAGTTCAGAATCTCAAAGCCGAGAATGCCGCATTAAAACAACTAGTCCTGTCACGTGATTCCACGACCAAGGAAAGTGTATTGCTGGGCGGAGTAGTGGATAAATATGATGGCTCCTCAAAGATCCTTCGTGGCTTCCTTGATTCGTGTTTAGTGCACTTTACCTTTAAACCCTACTACTTTTCCACCCCCAGGGCAAAGGTGGGCTTTATGATTGTGCATCTCTCCGGGAATGCATTAACCTGGGCTACGCCCTTAGTTAATTCTGGAGATGCCCTCCTGGATGATTATGATGGGTTCGTACGGGCTCTAAAGACCATGTTTGACCACCCAGAACAGGTTTACAGTGCGCAAGAACGTCTATTGGATTTCCAACAAGGGTCCCAGGATATGCTTACCTATGTAACACGCTTTAAGCAACTGGCCAAGGAAGCAGATTGGTTCTCGGAGGCCTGCTTTACCCTATTTTGGAGAGGACTAAACGAAGAGATAAAAGATGAGCTAGCCAGGGTTGCTTGCTCAGGTTCCTTCCAGGCCCTTATGGACCTCTCTTTACAAATAGACTTTCGTATCCAGGAAAGGAAGGCGGAAAAGAAGAAAACAAAAATGCCTTACCAAAAGACCTCTATAGAATCTTCCTCTAAACCCAAGCCCACTCCTGCCCTGACCACAGACCCAGAACCCATGCAACTGGGGGCCTTCCACGGACCCATATCCCCGCAACAAAGATTGCAACGGATTCACACTGGGCTGTGTATGTACTGTGCCTCAGATAAACATCTTGTGAGAGAATGTCCTTTGGCCCCTCCACGGCGTTCGGGAAACGCCAGCTCCTGATCCTAGATGGAGCACAGCTTCAGGAGAGAGATGTTTGCTCCACATCTATTCCATCCTTGAACTCTCCTGGACAAAACAACCTTGTGATCTTGCAGGCCTTTCTATCGCCGTCCAAGAAAGAAACTTACCCCATTCTGGCATTAGTGGATTGTGGGGCCATGGGGATTTTTATAGATCAGGATTGGGTCACTACCCACCACATTCCCATACCCAGTTCTATGAACAACTGTACACCTCAGACAGCTCATCCATCCATGACATGACAACATAGAGAAATTCTTAGAAGACAAGTACACTCAAATCTCTGCAAAGACCAACTGAGCACCCCAAAAAAAGTAGAGGAAGTAAGTGCCGCTATCTTGAAACTAAAGGTAGGATCAGCACCAGGGCAAGACGACTTCACCCCAGCATTTTATAAAACCTTCAGCTGGGTCATGCCACCCTTCCTGACTGGTCTCTTCAATGAATCTTTCACACAGGCCCGTATTATCGTTCCCCCCAAGGAAAGGTGGGATAAGCTCAAGTGTGGTTCCTACAGGCCGATCTCCCTGATAAGCTATTTTTCTGTGACTCCTGAGACCCCACCCTAGTCTCAGTAGACGCTGAAAAAGCATTCGACGGGGTTGAGTGGCCGTTCATGCTGAAAGTATTGCGAAAAAGATAACCTGGGCGCACGCTGGATTAGAGTCACTCAAGCTCTATATTGCAACAAGAAAGCAAAGGTAGTGGTTAATGGTGTGGCATCTCCCTTCTTTGCCTTGAGTCGAGGGACTAGACAAGGCTGCCCCTTATCACCTTTAATGTTTGCATCGGTTATGGAGCCACTGGCCCAAACATCTAGGAAAATGCTGCAATCACTGGAATCATTAAATTTGGGAAGAAATATAAATTGGCGCTGCTCACAGATGATGGCCCAGCATATCTGATGCACACATCCCGGTCCATCCCAGCTCTTCTCACCACAATTGCTGAATATGGGACCCACTCAGGTTTTCATATCAATCCTGGAGATCAGACCCCTCAGACATCAATAAAAATAACCTGAAGAAATTAGCTACCCTCTACAAAAAAGAAATCATCCTTGCGAACAAACATCCTACAACACCCGTATCACTCAATCCAAATCCAACACCAAAGAATTGTTCACCATACTAAAAGAAGTAGAATCCCCTATCCAAGTTCCCGATTCTTGCCTCAAGGATAAAGACTGGTGCACAGGCATACAAAATGCCCTTGCCAATAAGATAACAATGGTTCAGGTGAAGATCCACAACAAAAAAGCTTCCATAACTATCCCAAATACTGTCAACATAGGCTACCACAAACTCATTACCAACTCTGAAATCCACTCCTTCTCCACCCACACTTGACACCCCTCCCTTCTACTTTCGCAAAGTTTTCACTAAAGAAATCGAGAAAGTCATCCTCACTCTCAAACCCTCCAATTGCCAGGGCGACCCATGTCCAGCCCAAATAATAAAAGACGCTGCCCGTGAACTCTCACCCTTCATCACTAAACTCATAAACGCCTCTTTCACATCAGGTACCATACCTAGCAACCTGAAACACTCCTGGGTCCTCCACCTCCTCAAAAAGCAAACTTGCAATCCCTCCATCCCAACCAATTACCGCCCTATAACCACTGTGCCGTTCCTACTGAAAATCCTGGACAAAGTAGCTTACCTACAAATTCAGCACCACCTGGAACTAAACCACCTCCTAGAAGTTCGACAGTCCGGCTTCAGACCACAGCATGGTACTGAGACTGCACTCCTAGGCATTAAGGCACAAAAAGACACACTAAGAGATAAAGGTACGACTTCACTCCTACTACTCCTCAACCTTTCTGCCGCATTCGATCTGGTAGACCATGCAATACTTTGCAATCATCTGGCCACGGCAGCCTGCTTCTCCCATGAAGCAGTCGCATGGATCCGGTCCTTCTTAGATAACAGGACAATGCGAGTTTTCTCTCCTCTAGCAGCTGCAGACCCCGTACCTATCTCATGCGGCATACCCCAAGGATCATGTGTATCTCCCACCCTCTACAATATCTTCACAAAGCCCCTTTTCAATGATCTAGACGGTCTAGGTATCACCTACACTAACTATGCAGATGATACACAGATTCTCATCCCGTTGACGGGAGATTATGACAAGGATGTGGCCTTTGTGAATAGAATCTACCTCATCATCCAGGCATGGATGGCCTCCCACGGTCTATGCCTGAATGATGACAAAACTGAACTCCTCATTCTAGGCACTTCCTCCAACATCAAAAAACTAGGTCCCAACTATGACTCATTTATAATTGACAATAACATCATTACTGTTGCCAAAGTAGTTAAAACCCCCGGCTTCTACATAGACTCCACGCTTACCTTTGGTAAACAAGTGAATGCCATGGCCTCAGCCACCTCCTACACCTGCAAGTTAATTAGAGCAGCCCCGCCCTTCCTCTCACCTAATAATTGCGTCATTCTAGCACAGGTACTAATCCTATCGACACTAGATTGCTGCAACGCCCTCTAGATAGGAAGTAACAAATACATCAGCGCCAAAATACAGACACATCAAAATAATGCCCTGAGAGCCACCCTAAACTTCCCTAAAAACGCTCATATATCAGACCTCAGGAGATCTACTAACTGGCTCACCACAAATGACAAAATCCTCCTCAAAACAGCATCCCTTACACACAAATTACTTAACCACGCAGCCCTGCAATACCTTATAGACAGATTCACCAGACAAACAGCCTCTCGCCCCCTAAGAAAAGCTAACGCCAAACTTTTGTTAGTACCCAGATTCAAACTCACTAAATCTGGCGGGAGTAGCTTTGCTGTTAAAGCAGCACAATATTGGAACTCCCTTCCCCCTGCCCTAAGGGAAGATCTCCCCTACCGGCAATTCAGATCCAATCTGATTCAATGGCTAAAAGATCATGATGCCTAACCTCACCCTTCTAACATCTAGGATCCCATGTATATTTTGTATATTCGTTCTGCCTTATTTATGTCATACCTGCATTCTTGTAAACCTACTGTATATACATCTGTGATTCTTTGACAATACATATCTACAGCATTGTAACCGTAGCTGTACCCCTATGTTTAATCTGTAACCTGTAACCTAAGTTGAACAACCCTCTTTATGCCTTCCCGCCCGAATACCCCTGGGTCTGGTGCGCAATATAAATAAAAACAAAACAAACAAACAATCTAAACAAGACAGACATCCTGCCACTAAAGGATGGCGGATCCTTCTCAGAAAACCTATTGAGAGGCTGGGTCCTGAAGCAAAAACATGAAAGTATCTGACATTTGGGGGTAGCCTTCACAAAGCAGTTAGGAGACCTGTACCAGGACAATTCTGCCCCACTTTGGACAGCAATTAAAAAGGCTATCCAGAAATGGACAAAACTAAAACTCTCCTGTGCGGGTAGGTTCACAACAATCAAAATGAACATGCTTCCCTGGCTTCTCTTCCTTTTCCAATCACTACCAGTGGTGCTTCCAGACACTTTCCTCCCAGAAGTCAAGCACTGTCTATTAGCCTTTCGGTGGGAAGGGAAAAGACCCTGCATTGCCTACAAAACAATGATCTTTCCAAAGGACAATTGGGGCATGGCATACCCAGACATCTATGAGTATTGTAGAGCAGCACAACTTCGTGTGTTGCTAGACCATCTGAGAGAATCAGAGGAAAAGCAATGGGTACACCTAGAAAATGGATATTTCACACCAGTCACAGTGGGAGAATGGCGATGTGTCCCCCAAATTCTTCTACCAAGAAGAGTGCGCAAATATCTAATCCTGCCAGTTCTTGTGGTCCTTTTTGAAAATTAAATCAGACATGAGCGGTGTCACCACATGGCCATCTCCCCTAAGCTGCATCTGGGCTCCCCCAGTTAGAGATTTTATATTAGACCCAATCCGCTTTCATCCACAATACGAGCAGGGATTGGTCAGGGTGTGGCAACTGTGGCAGGTGGGGGTCTTCTTGTCTAAGGAAGAGCTAGAGTGCATCCAACAGGGCCAACAAATCCAACCATTGTTATACCTACAACTAAAAAGTGCACTTACAGACCCACGGAGCAACAAACAACCCCAGCGACAACTAACTCCTTTTGAGAGCATGCTGAACACCCACCAGGGCTCCAAGGGGTTGATAGCGAAATGCTACAGTGCTTTGTTGGAAAGGGGACCAACACCACACACACAAGCTCGGTGGGAGAAAGACCTGGGATGGGACAGCAGCCTACAGAGATGGGCCGCAGTCTACAGAGCTGTCTGGAACTCCACTATTTCGATCCAATACAAAATGCACAACAGCAGATTGCTCATGCAATGGCACCTCACCCCCCGAGACTAGTGAAAATGTACCCGGGGATAACCTCATACTGTTGGCGAGGCTTTCCAATGATTACCAACTATTGGCACCAATGGTGGGATTGCCCCAAAGTTCACTTACTAGAAGGAAATCCTGGGCTGGATCCATGACCTAGAGGGAATCTAGTGACCCCACTCTTGGTTTTGTTTGGTGTTGAGCTTGTAGAAGACCAGTACTTAGTGTTACCACATATGCCCAGAAACCTACTTCTACCGGCTCTGGTTTTTCTAATGATACGGTGGAAGGGAAGTATGCTTCCGACAAAAAGGGAATGGCTGTGCAAAGCAAAGGACATATGCGACATGGAAAGTCTTACAGCAATACTGATAGAATCGCACTCGCACATAGACGCAATGTGGCACCCATTTCTCGAGTATTGGGAAAAATGCAATCGAGCACCCTAAGACCCAAAATTTGAAAGAACATTAATCCATAAGAGATAGCCGTACCTCACGCTAACTCATGCGGCTGCCCAAATCACTGCAGCTCCAAAAAGCTGAAAGCCAAATGTCAGACGTGCACTTACTATGTGCTGAATCCTTTGTTCTCTCGAAGTCTGTTATGTGTGGGTGGAGGGAAGAAGTAGGGGGGAGGCTGGGCAAGTTGGGGAGAAAATGCAAATTAGGTTTAGTATGTTCATTATGATCGCAGGATCTTACTCCGCCAGGTTCTAGGCTTGGACATTGGAAGGAAACCGAGTATCTGCCTAGGCATGTACTATTGTGGCAATAATACCGTTCCTTTTTGTTCTGTTTCTCATAATGACTGACGGTAATGCAATGTAACTACTAACCTTATTTGTTTAATTTCAATAAAAGACTATCCCCCCCCCCCCCATCCATCCAATGACAGTCCTCTCCCTAAGCTCCACCCCTGGTGGCCAGCTTCAGATTTTTACTGCACGCTTCAGTTTTGGGAGTCGTCAAGTTGCTCTCAGAGCTTATTTCTTGTTTTTACGAATTTGTGTCCAAAATAGTAACATTTTTGACCGATTTTCACTTAATCGTCTTCGACAAAGGACAGAGAGTGGCAGCGGTGGTCCGCTACTGGCAAAGATCTTCATCTACAGTCGGATCGTCATCGAAGTTTCGAGAAGGCCCGCCTTGGGCCTACTTTGGGCTTTTCAGCCAAGACTGAAGGAAAGTCGAAGCCTCTTCAAACTCTGCTCAAAGTGTGGATTGAGAAACGTCTTTGTGGAGGATCGCCATCATCAATGCTTATATTGCCTGCATCCGGTCCACGATGAGGAGGGATGTGAGGTGCGCCGTGGTTGCTCGAAGAAAACCAAAAAAGACCACTACAGCAGACTGTCAACGTGGCTCAAGTCGAGTAAGGCCACTTACTCTGCCTCGGGGCATGGTCAGGCCTCATCTAGAACCGGCCGGTCCGAGGGGAGATCTCCCTCTGGGAGGAAGTTGAGATCATTTGAGGATGCCCCGCTCGCAGGGGTCCAAGAGATGGCAAGCTCAGCAATGCTAGCTCCACTGGGTTTGCCGCTGATGCGGGTCCTGAGTCAGGCAAAAGGCGATTGCCATCACAGTCGTCCTCCACGGTTAACCTACCATCGAAAAGGGCCTCTTCAAAGAGAAAGTCCCTAACCCCATCCAAACTCAGTGTGTCTGTGGATAAACCGATGAGGGACAAGTCCGGAGAGGACTCCTCGAAGCTGGCTAATACTTTGCAGCATGCAAGGTCAACTGAGACGACGGCAGCGGCGTCAGCGAAATCAGCAATGAGCACATTGTCGATGAAGTCAATAATGTCCACAATGGCAGCACTGAAGGAGAGTGAGTCCATGAAGGAAGTGACAACCACTCCACGGGTGTCCTTACTCCTGAGGCAAAATGTGGCTGCGGAGGCAGCGATGGTGGCGGCGGCCACTCTGGGGTCAGGAAAAGACCTGTCGACAGCACCATCTCAGCCACCTCCTGAGAAGGAGAGAGAGAGATGGTCCCTCCGGTGGAACTTCCAAAGTACGTGGACCAGCGCGCTGCTCCAGACAGGCAGGAGCAGATTTACTCAAGTACCAACGAGGAAGAGAATGATCTGCACAAAGGTTACTACACCGATCACGAAGGGGGAGGATCTGGGGCGGTAGACCTGAGGGCCCTGCTTGCAAGAGAAGACAAGTCAGCCCAGACCCCAACCTGCTGGCTCCTTTCACCCCTAGACCTAGGGACTTGTCGCTGGACATTCTAATGAACCTGCACACACTGGTTACCGAAGTCCAGCAGAGGAGACCGCCACCAAGACCTGCGCCTCCACAGGAGAAGCTGGAGCCTTTGAAGTTGAGCTCACCCCCGCGGAAGAGAAAGAGGGGCGCTGGTCCTATGCATCATACAACGACTCCACCACCTCATCACGAGAAGACCCCACTCGGAGCTCCAGCCCTGCATGCAGACACGGCTATAGGCACCAACAAGGACGATTATTTCATCGTGGCTGATGGAGAAACACAACACGCGGGCGAGCACTATAGGGCTTCCCCACTGGACGAAGTTGGATCCTTTCATTGCATCATGTCAAGGGCCTCTGAACTGTTTTTGTTGGTTCCCAGGGAGACTAAGAAAGAAGGTTTCCTGTACCAGCGGCACAGAGTCGAGAAGAAAGACCGCCATGTCAGTTCCCTTCCTGGACGACATCTGGGAGGAAGGCCTAGCTTTAATGAGAAACCCAGATACTGCCCTGACCAAGCAGGAAAGATTGGAGAAAAAGTACAGGGTTCCGGATTCAGCTCCCAGATGCTTAAGGTCTCAGCCCTTGCCTTATTCAGTGGTCTCGGCCGCAGCCAGGAAGCGCACCCCAAAACAGTAATCGGCAGCCACAGTACCTCCGGACCAGAGGGGAAGAAGCTGGATGCAATGGGCAAGAGGATAATTTATACAGCAGCCTCTACCTTCAAGGCAGCTAACGCCCTAGCCATTGTGTTCCAATATGACCGGGAATTATGGTTCAAGATGGGTCCTATTCTGGACTTCCTGCCCGAAGACAAGAAGGTTGAGTCACTAGAACTCTTTCAGGAAGGGGAAGTGGCCTCGGACCATGCCATCTTGGTGGCAGTGGACATCGCAGACACAGGTTTCTGCCAGATGGGGAACAGGGTGTCCCTGCGTCGTCAAGGTTGGTTGAAGTCAACAAACTTCACCCAGGACATTCAGACTAAGGTACTGAATATGCCGTTCGACGGGGATATCCTCTTCGGAAAGGCAGTTGACGAGTCTTTGCAGGCAATAAAGACAAACATGGAGACAGCACGCTGCCTGGGAACTTTGCAGCAGTGACGTCCGTCGTCCTTTTGTTCTTCCAGAGGAAAACCAGGAAGATCTTCCAAGGGTTATAATACCCTGTACTGGAGCCTTCACGCTCCTCCACTCAAGAAGCATACAGAGGTCGCTCTTAAGGCAGCGGAGGACAGCGGTGGCGCTACCCGCAAGGCAGAGCGCTGACTCCCAAGCAGGCCTGAACCAGCAGTGGCACCAGTGGGAGGCCGGCTGACAAAGTGTGTCAGCACATGGGTAAAGATCACCATGGACAGATGGTTGCTGGATGCTCTCGGACAGGGGCACACCTTGGAGTTCGAACTCGGATGTCCTCATATCCCGCAAATTCAGCGACAGGAACAATACAGACCTCCGCTTCTGCAAGAGGTGCGGCCCATGTTACAGACGGGGGAAATAGAACCCATCCCCCAGAGTCTCCGGGGTTCCTGAGTATATTCCAGATACTTTCTTGTTCAAAAGAAAATAGGGGGTTGGAGGCCGATCCTGGATCTACGTCGTCTCAACAAGTACTTAGTTTCAAATGTTCTGGATGGTCACGTTGCAACATGTGCTTAGCCAACTGGAGCAGGGAGATTTTCTGCCGTCGTATCTGGAGAACGCCTACTTCAACATCGCCTTTCACAAGAAACACAGCGAGTTCCTATGATTCGTAGTTCAAGGTCCGCACTAACAGTTCAATGCTCTGCCTTTCGGCCTGAAGTCGTCCCAAGGGTTTTTAGGAAGTCCTTGGCCCCGGTGGCAGCACATCTTCGTCTATAAGACATCCACGTGAACCCCTACCTGGACTACTGACTGGTGCGTTCCTGCTCTTACTCTCTGGCAAGCGAGCACACATCGAAAATCATACATCTGCTAACGGAGTTGGGGTTCTCCATAAACTATCCAATGTCTTGATTGATGCCATCTCAGGACGCTCTGTTCCTAGGGGCCCGACTCAGCACAACAATGTGTTTGGCATCGCCCTCGGAGGAGAGGATGAGAGCCATACAAGGCAAAGTGCAGCGCTTGTCGTCGGCTCAGACGGCCACGGTTCGGTCCATCAAGTGTCTGCTGGGCATGATGTCCTCCTGCATCAGCCTTGTCCGCCTCTGCAGACTTCACATGAGACCTCTCCAGTAGTTCCTGGATGCGAGATGGATGCAAGTATCGGGCAACTTTGCGGACAAGATCTCCCTCAACGAAGAGTTCTGTTGGGTGATGCTGTGGTGGGGTGTATGGCTGCACCTCGTCCAAGTGACTCCATTTCACCACACCGGACAGTTACATGCCAGAGGCCTCTGGCTACCGGAGTAAAAGGACCTCCACATCAATGTCCTGGAACTTTGGGCCGTATTCTGGGCCCTCAAGTCTTTTCTGCCGTCATTGAAGAGCAAGGTGGTGAGGATCTTCATGGACAACACCACCACCTTGTTATACAACCAGAAACAAGGGGGTGCCCGCACAGCGCTTTCCAAGGAGGCCCAGGACCTGTGGCACTGGGCCATTCGTCAAGACATGTTCCTCATCCCGTTTCACCTAGCAGGAATGAAGAACACCATTGCGGACTGGCACAGCAGCGAACTACGTTCTTGCTACAAGTGGGAACTTCGCCAGGACCAGGTGGACCTTCTGTTCGGCAAATGGGGCCAGCCCCAGATCGATCTCTTTGCAATGGCGGCGAACGCCAAGTGCCAGAGGTTCTCCAACAGGTTCCCTCAACCGAGGAGCAAAGGGGACGCGTTCTTGATCCCGTGGGAGGTACTGTTCCTGTACGCTTTTCCTCCATTGCCAATCCCCTTACGTGTGATCAACACACTCAGACAGTGCCACTGCAGGATAATTCTCACTGCCCCAGCATGGCCACAAATCAGGTACCCAGACCTGCCTCCTCTGTCGGTGGCCCCATCCATCAGGTTGCCACTGTCCCCGGACCTTATCCCCAGAAAAGGGGTGGGGGCATTCTGCTTCATGACCCAGAGTCTGTGAACCTGAGGGCATGGCTCCTACAGTCCTAGAGTTTGGAGGTTATGCTTTACCCACATCCTGTAAGGACATCTTGGCCAAGGTCAGAGCCAGGTCAACATTAAAGTGCTGTGAATAAAAATGGAAACACTTCTTTGTGTGGTAAGATTACCCCGCTGCATGTCACAGCCCCGCAACTTCTACCGTACATGCTTTCCCTGGCCAAGGTGGGGCTGGCACCCTCCTTTATCAATTTGCATTTTGTGCCATATCCAGGTACACCAGGTCTCCAGGAAGACCTTCGCTATGGTCTCAGACTCGTCAAGGAGTTCCTCAATGGACTCTTCAGGACTTTCCCGCCGGTTAAGGCTCCTGACCCAGATTGGGAGCTCAATGTAGTGCTTACTGAGCTCATGGGAGCTCCTTTCGAACCTATGCATCAGGTCTCGCTCAAGATTCTGTCATGGAAGACGGCTTTCCTTGTGGCTATCACCTCGGCCAGGTGGGTCGGGGAGATTCAGGGCCGGTCTTGCAAGCAGCCTTGCTTGTCTTTCCACGCTTCAAGGGTGGTACTGCGTACACACCCCCATTTATGCCAAAGGTACCAGCGGAAGTCCACCTCAACAAACCTTTGGTGTTCCCTGTCTTCTTTCCGAATCCGTTGTCGCCAGTGGAAAGGGCCTTGCATTCGCTGGACGTCGCTTGTGTCTTGAAGTTCTACGTGGCACGTACAAATAATTTTCAGACGACTTCTCAGTTGTTAGTCAATTTTTTATCTGTAAATCAAGGAAAGGCCTTATAGAAGGCTTTCATCTCCAGGTGGCTATCCAGCTGCATCGTGCACTGTCATTGACTGGCTAGCAGGCCGCTACCAGGCCGGCTGAGAGCCCACTCCACCAGAGCCATTGCAGCAACAACAGCGTTTCTCTGTGGTGTGCCCCTGCTAGACTTCTGGAGGGCTGCTATGTGGAGGTCCATGCACACCTTCTCTAAGTTCTACTGCATCAACAGGGATTCCAGGGAGGAGTCCCGAATCGGCCAAGTGGTGCTACACAACCTGTTTGTTTGAGGTGAGTCTGTTCCAGAGGTGAGTGTTTATTGCTTCTGTTGAGCCTTGCCACCTTCCGTGGTTGTGCATATGTACTGCTGTGTAATCGTTATTCATGAGCATGTGAATCCATGCTGGACCGCATGCTGGAGAAGGTTTAAGTTACTTACCTGTAACTATTGTTCTCCAGCATGGGTCTGGCATGGATTCACATGTGAACCCTCCTTCCTTCCCCTTCTTGGTTCATACTGCCACTTTATGTGCTTACCAAATCTGAAGATGGCCACCAGGGGTGGAGCATTGGATGGGGGCAGTATGACACAGAGGACAGTGATTGGTTTAGAGGAGAAATACAGTTTTGAAGTGAAACTGTTTTTTCTTTTACCGAGGAGTCCCAGCCTGACTACAGGGGATAGTCATGAGCATGTGAATCCATGCCAGACCCATGCTGGAGGACAATAGTTACAAGTAAATAACTTAAACGTACTCCTTTGGTGGGTACCTCCATTCTCGCCAGATAATTATTTTATGTATTTATTTAGTTTTATACAGGAAGGAACAATGCTGTTTTGATCACAAAAGAACATACAATAGATAAGAAATAAGATTTGATGGGAAGCTGTGAGCTTCTTACAACTGGGCGAGTTTGAGTGACATTCTGACCAGGTTGTGGAGGGGAATAAAAGGACTGTCACAGGAAGGATACATTAATGAATTTACAAAGATTAAAGGCAATTAAGAACAAAGATCAATGTTTGCCTCTTTTGCAGCTCCCTTAGAGTGCTTGCAACACTTATCTTCCTTTTTAACATAACCTCAAGTTTCCTACTTAACTTTTTTGTCCTGTTAGACTCCATTGACTAACCCTTATACTATTTAACCCAAAGTCCTTACACTATTACCTCACCAGTGAAATTGTACTTTATACCTATTTAGCCAGCAGTTTGGGAATTTTGGTGACATGGTTAAGATTTTTGAATACTTATCTTCTATTGTTGAAGGACTTGCTTACATAAATTACAAGTTTCTAAAACATGTTTAAGTCTTCTTAAACAGATTATAGGCCTCACTACAAGTGGCGGTAATTCCGTTACAGCCACATTTCTCCCACCATCAAATTTTAATTTCTGGCAGATTTACCGGCGGCAGAATGACTGTGCGGTACATCTGCTGATTTTCAGAGGAAAAGTCGCGGATTCACCACCGGCTAGTTGCTGGAGATAGGTTTTCCTATTTACCTCCAAAAATTGGTGGATTTACCTCATGGTAATTCTGCCGGCTGTAAATCTGCCGAAAATCCCCATGAGTCCTATGGACTCCGAAAATTGGGATTTACCACCACTTGTAAGCCAGTGGTAACTCCACGGGAGCAAGTGGTGGTAGCGGTAATTCAGTTTGGCAGCATTTTTTCAGATTTACCACTGAAATACTGCCATACTTGTAATGAAGCCCTATGTATTTTACTTGCCTGTCAAAGTGTGTGCTTGTGCTTTTTGTCTCTTAGACATTTCACACTTTTATTTTTATTTATTGTTTGCTTGTTAGGCACTTATACAATAAGAATATACTGTTTCAAAGCGCCTACAGGGCAGGCAGGGAGGGTGGGAAATACAGCACAATATTAAGAGCAGAGAGGAAGAGCGACAAACTTACTATGCCTTGTGAGTATTCAGAACGTGCAAGTGCAGAAAGGAAGAGGGGGTTAGTGCTGGGGAGTCCGAGCTTGTGGGTGAGCCATGCATGAAGTGCTAGGGATGTTGAGTGCTACAGGGCTTTGGCCGCGGGAGGTGCAAGTACAAGTATATAATACTTGTAACTATTATTAACTACTTACCAGCACTAAGATATTTCCTTATGCTTGACTTTATAATAAGTAACTCCCTTTCCTGTCTCCAAATGCATGACTAACTTTACCTTATTACCACCCCACTTCACTCGACTCCCTAGTCTGAAGTGTGGCTGCTCTGTCACACTACCATTGTGGGAGCCATGGTTAACTTTTTGGAAACCCTGTCTAACACTAAAGGCTTGTGTTTCTATGCCCACACCAGGGGCCATTCGAAACATCACCTTAACGCCATTATTTTGCACCATGTCAGGAGGAGGAATCAATCAAACTTGCATAATGTATTAGTCACACAGTATTAGAGACAGTTGGCTCCTGTTTATGTCCTCTACATTGCCTCGAAGTCCACCATCATATATTTCAGCTGGAAAAGCTCAGCAGTCTACCAACCACTGTAGGTCTGGGAGACAAACACCTATGCACCCCTGTATGATGTGATATTCCTCGAGTGTGACAAGCCTTGCACTGACCAGCAGGCCACCTTTGGCATCTCTAAACTAGGAGGCACTACAGATCTTGTATCTGTGCCATGCACCGTGGGGCCTCAGTGCCCAGTTGGAAAGGATGCCATACAGTGGCCCAGTCCAGCTGCTTTTATCAAGAAATCCTTTCCCAGTTCGTTCATTGATTTAGTGATATCAATTTCAGTCCGTCAAGTCCCCATGTAAGTAGTAGGATGGATCCTCCGATCCTAGTCTCGGGAGCCAGCATTACCACTCAAATCTAGGCAGACAAACTGTCTCTGACTTCCTTGCTCACCAAGTGATATCTGTGGTAGAGCTCTCAATAGAGAAGTGGGTCGGATACATGCAGACTAACACACAGTATTACTTATAATAAAGACAATTGCAACACTTCTATGAAAAATATACTTAATATCTTATTAAGGTTAGGCAAGAGCATATGCTCGGTTGCATTAATTGGGTTTAGAAAGTCTTTGATGGGAGCTTTCTATACTCTTGAACCTATCGGGGTCGACTGAAAGGTCCAAGCCAAACAGGACTACAAGTCTGTTTCTGGTGTGTTGGATGTCTGGTGCACTCGCTTCTGTCTCAGGTCTATGCAGGGTCAGGAAAAAGGTTTGGGTCAAAGGATCTCGAGAGTTTGCGATTCAGCTGATCTTCCTGCATCAGGGCAAAAGGCAACGACTCTTGGGCTTTTTTGGCAATTCAAGATCCAGTTTGGCCAGTATGAGAGCAGAGTTTCAGCATAAGGAAGGGTCTTGGCAGAATGGTTGTTCAGACAGTGTGATCATTATTCATGTTTGGGTTTGCATCTTCATATGTGTTTTGGTTCTTGTCCAAGGTGCTGCAAGTTAAGGAAATGGACCCTCAACCTTTATGGGGAATTGGAGCTGGGGAGAAAATTTAGGCTGCAACTACATCAACAATATGGTAGCTGTTCATTCAGTGGGGATTGGGAAGGCACTGCATGCAACTTTCACAGGGTCCTTGCCAGGTTTCCTTTTAGGTGTGTATTTATTTTTTAATCCCAGGTGCCATTCACAGTCTGGTTAATGCTGGTCTTAGCACCTGTAGGCCTCACTCTGAGGCCAGCACAGTAGCCATAAACATAAATGGTCAAAACTGCGTGTCATCCATTCCCTCGCCACCCAGAGGTACTACAGATTTACTCCCAACACAATCACAAAAAGGCTGCCACAAACCAATGGAGTCCTCAAAGACAGCCTCATTAGTACTCGTACATGGAAAACCAGGTACATAATGCACCCTGATTCTGAAGGTCTTAAGAGTCGTTAAGGGAGCATGAACCGTTTTCTGAGTCACATCAGTTGAGTGAGCCAGGTAGGAATAATCACTAATGACAAGGGTCTCATGCCAGAGTGGCACAATAGCATTTTTGGTCATGCTAGCAATGAGTAGATTTCAGCACAGAAGCAACTTTACAAATAATGTTTTAAAATCATCACCATGTGTACCATATTTCGCTTTCTCGTGGCTTTTTGTAACATTTAAAATCACAATTTCTGTAATTCTGTTTTCACCCCGTTGTGTGGCTGCTGAATCTGTGATGAAATCTAATCATTGACATGGAGAATTTCATGATGGAAATTGATATAATTAAATATGTAAAGTTACTGGGCAAGGATGTACTTAGAAAACATAATGACAGGATGGACGATTCACTCAAAAACCACAGGATTTCAAAGCTCAGCACATCCGCAGCAAGAGGATTTAGTATTTTATGGATGACTACAGAAGATTACTTGAAATGTCATATTTTCAACTAGACTGTTGTCATGAACCATCGAACGCGTCCTTTCTGGACTTCCTGGTCCCTGACCCATACGGGCTTGCACTCAGCAGTACTCCCAACATGGCCGCCGAACGCGGAACGCTGTTTACCAGTTTCCGTGCCGTACGCACTACGTTCTATAAAGAGGACACGCCCCGCGGCCCTGTGCGTCTCAACGCTACTGCTTGCCGTGGCTAGATGTGCGCTGCCGTAGTTTGCTTTGCCTATCCTTTGATTCCTGGTTCCCGGTCCCCCTAAATTCCTCCTCCTTCATTCCTCCTCTTTTTTGTCCTCTATTGAATCCCGGATCTCCGTGCACTCGTTCCCCGAGTGCACTCTTCGCCGTTTCCTGGACTTTCCCCGGACATCCCCAGAAATCTGAATGTTCCCAGGAGACGGAACGCTGAACGCACGCTGGAACCCGAGGACCTACGCACGGGGTTATACTAGACCTGAACTGTGCGAAAGAAGACTCCATCGAAGAACTCCAACAAACAACATAGACAGGTGAGAAGGGGGGAAACCTGTGACAGATTGAGACACCAACAAACTGATACAGATACGGATATGGAGGCTGCAGTTCAAGACCTCATGCGCGGCATTCAAGAGTTAACCACAGAAGTTCAGAATCTCAAAGCCGAGAATGCCGCATTAAAACAACTAGTCCTGTCACGTGATTCCACGACCAAGGAAAGTGTATTGCTGGGCGGAGTAGTGGATAAATATGATGGCTCCTCAAAGATCCTTCGTGGCTTCCTTGATTCGTGTTTAGTGCACTTTACCTTTAAACCCTACTACTTTTCCACCCCCAGGGCAAAGGTGGGCTTTATGATTGTGCATCTCTCCGGGAATGCATTAACCTGGGCTACGCCCTTAGTTAATTCTGGAGATGCCCTCCTGGATGATTATGATGGGTTCGTACGGGCTCTAAAGACCATGTTTGACCACCCAGAACAGGTTTACAGTGCGCAAGAACGTCTATTGGATTTCCAACAAGGGTCCCAGGATATGCTTACCTATGTAACACGCTTTAAGCAACTGGCCAAGGAAGCAGATTGGTTCTCGGAGGCCTGCTTTACCCTATTTTGGAGAGGACTAAACGAAGAGATAAAAGATGAGCTAGCCAGGGTTGCTTGCTCAGGTTCCTTCCAGGCCCTTATGGACCTCTCTTTACAAATAGACTTTCGTATCCAGGAAAGGAAGGCGGAAAAGAAGAAAACAAAAATGCCTTACCAAAAGACCTCTATAGAATCTTCCTCTAAACCCAAGCCCACTCCTGCCCTGACCACAGACCCAGAACCCATGCAACTGGGGGCCTTCCACGGACCCATATCCCCGCAACAAAGATTGCAACGGATTCACACTGGGCTGTGTATGTACTGTGCCTCAGATAAACATCTTGTGAGAGAATGTCCTTTGGCCCCTCCACGGCGTTCGGGAAACGCCAGCTCCTGATCCTAGATGGAGCACAGCTTCAGGAGAGAGATGTTTGCTCCACATCTATTCCATCCTTGAACTCTCCTGGACAAAACAACCTTGTGATCTTGCAGGCCTTTCTATCGCCGTCCAAGAAAGAAACTTACCCCATTCTGGCATTAGTGGATTGTGGGGCCATGGGGATTTTTATAGATCAGGATTGGGTCACTACCCACCACATTCCATATGAAACTCGAGACATCATGCAACCTGTAGAGGCCATCGATGGAAGACCTCTCTCTTCAGGACCAATAACCCTGTAAACCAAAGAGATACAGCTCTCGATAAACCATCATCAAGAGATGAACAAATTTGACATCATAAAGTGTGCCCATTATCCAATGGTACTGGGTATGCCCTGGTTACAGAAGCACAACCCATACATCAACTGGGCAGCAGGATCCTTGTTTATTGGCTCCGAACATTGTATGTCTCACTGTCTATCCCTGGATTCCTCGTCAAGATCCTCTGAAGGGACACTGACAGACCAGCAAGGCCCATTCACGGTCTCAAATATTATCCAGGTCCCCAGGGCCTATCAGGATTACACTGGTGTGTTTTCAACTGCCATAGTTCAAGCCCTACCCCCTCACAGACCTGAAGACTGCGCTATTGATACTGAACCCTCAGCAGTGATTCCCTTTGGAAGGATGTTCATCCTATCAGAACCGGAGAAAAGGGCCCTCCGAGAATACTTGGATACCAACCTAGAAAATGGCACCATACGACCATTCAAATCCCCGGCGGCAGCTTCGTTGTTTTTCGTTCCCAAGAAAGATACTAAGGAGCTTAGGCCTTGTCTTGATTATCGTGGTCTTAATCAATGCACCCTCAAGGACCGCTACCCATTGCCCTTAATCTCGGATATCCTGAAAGCGGTGAGAGGAGCTGTAATCTTCACAAAATTGGATCTCAGAGGTGCCTACCATCTGATCCGTATAAAGGAAGGTGACAAATGGAAAACAGCCTTTAGAACACCCTTTGGTCACTTTGAATACCTGGTTATGCCCTTCGGACTCGCCAATGCCCCAGCGGTCTTCCAACGTTTTATGGACCGGGTGTTCTCCGATATGCTGTTCCTCTTCGTCATAGTTTACCTGGACGATATACTGATATACTCCAAGGACCATCTTAAGCATGAAGAGCATGTTAAGGCAGTCTTACAGCGGCTACGTGAAGATAAGCTCTTGGCTAAACCTGAGAAATGCCTTTTTCATGTCTCTACTGTTCACTATCTCAGATTTGTCCTTAGTCCAGAAGGAATTGGAATGGACCACTCAAAAGTAAATTCCATACTATCCTGGCCTGGTCCAACTACTGTGAAACATTTTCAATCCTTCGTCGGGCTTGCCAACTTCGACCGGAAATGTATACCTTCCTTTTCGGAGATAGTTCAACTGATCATTACATTGTTGAAGAAGGATACTCCCTTCCTCTGGACAGCAGCCCAAGACGAGGCGTTCCAACGATTGAAGTCAGAATTTACACAAGCCCCCATCCTGGCTCACCCTGACATTTATCGACCTTTCCTAGTGGAGACGGATGCCTCCAACTACGCCATCGGAGCAGTCCTAAAGCAGGAATTCGAGGACAAGTTAGAACACCCCATCGCTTATCTCTCGCGAACCCTAACTCCTAGCGAGACCCATTATTCTGTTCTGGAAAAGGACCTGTTAGCCATCCGTCAAGCCTTCACAGAGTGGCGTCATCTACTCCTGGGAGCAAAATATCCTGTTCAGATCCGTACGTATCATCGGAATCTTCAAGTTCTACAATCCCTGGAATGTAGGAATAGTCGTCAAGCCCGTTGGGCCTTCTTCTTTGCCCAGTACCAGTTCCAAATCCATCATGTTCCTGGAACACACAACATAATTGCTGACACCTTATCCCGACGTCCCAACTATGAAACTCTTGAAGATCGATCCTTCCCAAAGATGTTTCCCCATACAATTTGTGTAGCCCAAGCAATCACTCTCCTGGAAGATATTCGGATTCAAACCCAGTTCTCTGAGATCTGGAAGGAATTTACTGGGAAGAATCTATGGAATCTTAAAACAAAGGACGGGTATCTGTTCAAGGACAATGGCCTGGTCATCCCCACACAGAGACTGCGACAAAGGATTACAAGCCTCTGTCATGATACCCTTCATTCAGGACATTGTGGCATTACAAACACTCTCCGTTTAATACAAAGACAGTTTTGGTGGCCAAAAATGAAAGTTGGCATCCAGCAGTACATCAAAGCCTGTGCAGTCTGCAATCAAAACAAGCATGACAACAAGAGGCCGGCGGGTCTCCTACTCCAACCAACGCTACCAACAAGACACTGGGAATTCATCGCTACAGACTTTATTGTGGAACTACCACCTTCGAGGGGATGCACAACTATCATGGTTACCATTGATTTATTCACTCACGTGGCTCATTTTACACCCTTGTATAAACTACCATCTTCCTCAGAACTCGTTGGAATCTTCCTGGAACACATATTCCGACTTCATGGACTCCCTTCCAAGATCATATCAGACAGAGGTCCTCAATAAATATCTCAATTCTGGAAACACTTATGCCGTATACTAGGAATCCAACGTGCCCTCTCCTCAGGTTATCATCCACAGACCAACGGAGCTACTGAATGTGTGAACCAAACCCTGGAGCAGTATCTTCGTTGTTTCACCACCAAAGTCCAGGACGATTGGTCACTCTTAATACCTGTGGCTGAATTAGCCTACAACAATTCGGATCACTCGGCTGTCAAGACCAGCCCCTTCTGCAACCAAGGATTCCACCCTTCAGTTCTACCATCCCTTCTCCCACATCCTACACCAGTTCCTACAGTCGACTCCTGGATTGAAACCCTCATCAACATACACAAGGAAGCCAAAGAACACCTTGAAAGGGCCCAAACTAACACCAAGCACTATGCAGACTCCAAAAGAAGACCAGGACCTTCCTATGCAGTGGGTGATAAGGTCTGGCTATCCTCGAAACTACTGCCTCGACACTTACGACCTAATAAATTGGCTCCTCGGTACTATGGCCCCTTTTCCATAAAGGAAATCATTAACCCAGTGGCCTTCCGACTCAAACTACCAGACTCCTGGAAGAGGATCCAACCAGTGTTTCACACGTCTCTAATGAAACCATACATCCAGACCTCCCGGACTGCTCCAAGATCTACCCCTGTGGTTGTCGACGACCAGCTAGAATACAAAGTGTCCAGAATATGTGACTCCAGGTACAGACGTGGTCATCTACAGTATCTGGTTGAGTGGAAAGGGTACCCACCCACTGAATGCACCTGGGAACCAGTCTCAAACCTAAATGCCCCAAGACTACTTCAAAGGTACCACCTTATACACCCGGGCAAACCCGGAGGAACAGGCCTTCGGAGGAGGCATGCTGTCATGAACCATCGAACGTGTCCTTTCTGGACTTCCTGGTCCCTGACCCATAGGGGCCTGCACTCAGCAGTACTCCCAACATGGCCGCCGAACACGGAACGCTGTTTAGAAGTTTCCGCGCCGTACGCACTACGTTCTATAAAGCGGACACGCCTCCACGGCCCTGCGCTTCTCAACGCTAACGCTTGCCATGGCTAGACGTGTGCTGCCGTAGTTCGCTTTGCCTATCCTTTGATTCCTGGTTCCCGGTCCCCCTAAATTCCTCCTCCTTCATTCCTCCTCTTTTTTGTCCTCTATTGCATCCCGGATCTCCGTGCACTCGTTCCCCGAGTGCACTCTCCGCCGTTTCCTGGACTTTCCCCGGACATCTGAACGTTCCCAGGAGACGGAACGCTGAACGCACGCTGGAACCAGAGGACCTATGCACAGGGTTATACTAGACCCGAACTGTGCGAAAGAATACCCCATCGAAGAACTCCAACAAACAACATAGACAGGTGAGAAGGGGGGAAACCTGTGACAACTGTGGTACCCTCTGACTTCATTCACATGGCCTTTGATCATGTTCCCCATGGATGTGATCTGGAAATCGGTTATAGTGAATCTTCTGCACTTGTTTTTTCGAAGGACTATGTGCTGGCCTAAAGCAGTTATCAAATTTCATTAGGATTCTGCCAAGTGTAGTGACCACCGCGTACACACGCACTCCTCTCGATATTCTACCTTTGACGTCGTTGGGTTGGAGCATGGTCTGCAAGACAAGTATGCAATTTGTAAGGGGTAAATCTAAGCAAAACCATGTAAGGAAGGAGAATTAACATAAGGTTAGTGAACTGGACTAATCTAAAGGACCGAAGATTTGTCAAATCTTTATTTTAGTTTTAGAATCCCCTGGAAGACTGTCCAGGATAGTGTTCTAAAAGTCACACACAGTCTCAAGCCTTTTAGAATGTTCCAGCACACTTCTTTCATGATAGTAAAACCTTTGATGTGGCTCGTGTCTTAATCTACGTCTTAGTCCTGGGTTGTGGGATGATGTGATGGCATTGTGGCTGCTAACCAAATGCTGTATGGGGCACCTTTCCCTAGGTGTTTCCCTGTAGATAATTCAGTTGTGTATTCTCTCCACTTCTAGGCAATTTCATATAGAATTTTCCCAACCCTATTTCATTTATCCAAGATTTGAAATGTTTCTGTCGACCACTCATGCACAACCCTCATGGTATTGGCTATAGCAAATTGCTTGCTTCATGCTCACTACTTCAGGATTGTAAGTGTCACCCCCCAAGTTCTCACCAGGCCCCTCTCTCTAGCCTATCCCTTCCCTTAAATTCTGGCTCCACTGGCTCAGTAGCCACCATTCTCACGCTCCGATTATACATGACCCACTTGGCCAACAGATTGTTCTGCTCTCTTGACTGTCCTCATTCCATTCTTTCTCTATGTGGCCTTCTTGGCTTAGCTAAAACATGTTATGCTCTTCTGTTCTCCATCTTTTACTCTCTGACTAAGTCAGGAGGCGTGCACCGCTTTTATGCAGGTGCTGATTGGTTGATTGGTTGAAGAAACTTGTCATTTGATTTGCAGGTTCATTTCCTCATTAAGTTCATACATAATAATTGGCCCTTGCTTATGGTTACACTTCACTTTCCATTAGTGTGGACAATGTTTATTATTCCCCGAGGGTTATGTGCATCTTTTACTAGCAGGTGTACATGCTTCGCACAGTAATTCCGACTTCAGTCCTTGTTTGGAGTTTATTCAATGAACGAATATAGATGATAATGTTGCATGGCTGTTTGCGTTACACGAATAACAATGCGTGGAGGTGACCACGTGTCATTCTTTATGGTGAGTTTGATTTGTCCCAAGAAGGCCCTTCTGACTTCTACCGTGTTTGAGAATTGTATTGTATAGAGTTTGATGGGATCGCACACCGCCAGCTTACGCAGATGTGGAAACCATGGTTGTCTTGCCCACATAGGAGCAACTAGGATGAGCGTCAAGTGTTCCTTGTGGATCTTGTTCACCACCTTCCTCATGAGAGGAGTTTAGGGAAAAGCGTAAGCAAATTTCCCTGACGAGTTAATCCCAGCAAATATGGAGATGGGCACTCAAACGGAAGATATTCCTATTGTCACAGCATGTTCCAGGGGAACTCAGCTCTCTTGCAGACTCATTAAGCAGAGATCCCCTACCAGAGGAACATGAGTGGCAACACACGCAGAGGTCGTAGAACACCTCTTCTTTCAATGGGGTTTCCCCACAATACAAGCTACAAGCGAAAACAAGCAATGCCCAGACTTCGCGTCCAGGTTCCCCCAGCCAGGCTCCAAGGGGGACGCCCTATGGATGAACTGGTCAGGGAAATTTGCTCGCGCTTTTACCCCAACACCTCTCATGAGGAAGGTGGTGAACAAGATCCACAAAGAAAACTTGATGCCAGGGGTGTTGCTAGATCTTTAAAAGATCTGGGGCTAGGCTAATGTCGGAACTGTCAGGACTCAGGTCTAGCTAGCCTTTTGGTTGTAGTCCCTGAGATTCCATCCATTTGCTAGGCATGATGGCATCTTGCATTTACCTGGTTCCTCAGGTGCGCCTATGTGCGCAAGATAACCCTGGTTTCCACATCTGCGTAAGCTGGCGATGTGCGATTCCATCAAACTCCCGTGCCCGTACAATCTGCTCACACAGCACGGGGGATTAACAGTGCACGCTCAACCTCACTCAATGAACTTGGCAGCATGGCTCCTGCAGTTATAGAGTTCAGACATCTTAATCTGCCTCAAAGATGTATGGCTATCTTGAAAGAAGCAAGAAAGCCTAACACTAAGCACTGTTATTTTGACAAGTGGAGGAGATTTTTAGTTTGGTGCCAGTCAAAACAGATTAACCCCATTGTCTCCGTAGCACCAGGCAGAGAAGGTGACCGCATTTCAAAGAAGGCCATCTCTAGGTGGATAGTCAAATGTATACAAATGTGCTATTCCCTATCAAATAAGACGCTGGGCCTCATTACAAGTACTCCGGTCCGGAATTAACACTGCCGGTAAAACCATACCGGCACCGTTTCCATGTCCGCCCAATCATGACCCGCGGCCCCGGTAATAGCACCACCCTAAACCGCCACCGCGGAAATAGGGGTCCCGTTAAGTCCGTCTGCACGGAAACCCCTCCGTTACCGTCAACACGAAACACCGTGAGCATCACAACTAGCGCGGACAAGGAAATACCGGCAAAAAAATGGCATAAATACCGTGATCACGGTGGCGGAACCGCCGCCACCGCGAACATGGCGTTATACACTGCCTGCTGAACTGAATCATGGCACAGGTGCACCAAATCAGCCCAGCTGGACCTAGCAGGCCACTGGGAGCCTACAAAAGGGCCACACCCAGCCCAACACAACACAGAACCATGCAGGCAGCAGGTCTAGTAGCACTGGGACTGGGCCCACTCAACCAACAGGCAGCACTGCACCTGGTGGCAGTAATGGCGCAGAGGAGGAGGAGGAGGCGGAGGAGGCGCAGGCGGCAACCAGCCAACCATGCAGCTATGGCAAACCCCATTGCCCAGCCAGCCCGACCCCGCCGCCAGCCAGCAATACCACGCATCAGGGCCTCACCCTGGAACCTCACCCCAGGACAGATCCACACACTATACCGGCTGGACCGTGCAACAATCCTGCACATCACCGCCATGATTGAGGTTAACATCAGCAGCCTAATTGACACCCCCACCGCCACCCCCCCCTCTTGAAGGTTGTCTCAGTACTGCATTTCCTTGGCACTGTTGCGCCATGTGTCGGAACACATAGCCCTACCCCGCACCCTCCCCGAGGTCATTGCCACCAAGTTGGCCTTCCATGCCATAGCAGGCATGCCAAATTGCATAGGCGCAGTTGACTGCACCCACGTTGAGCTGACAGTACCAAGTGCAATTGAGGCGGTGTTCCGCAATAGGAAACAGTATCACTCTTTGAATGTCCAGATGGTTTGTGATGCCATGCAACTGATTACACACTGCTGCGCACGTTTCCCAGGCTCATCACATGACTCAATGGTACTGCGGAATTCCACGTTGCCACGGTACATGGAACGCTATGCCGGACAAAGCACATGGCTATTGGGTGAGTACAGCTGACGATGCTACAACCCTGTCGAAGTGGTGTGTGTGTGTCCAGGCCAATGAGCATTGTGAGTGTGCCGCTGTGAACGCACATGCATCACCCCCCTTCCATCTACCAAATACACAGCGGATGCCAGACATCATGAAGGAAGACATGACAGGGCACCACAATGTGCCCGTGCACACGCTGGCACAGCCAATCCCATCACTGTCCCATGAACCTTGTGCCACTGCAGACACCCACCCTCAATTGAAACACTGCCTCAAAAGGCACGAGAGGCTTGTAAATGAGACGACGTGTATTTACTACTTCCGTACAGTGGAGTCGCTCTGCCATGTGTGGACAGCACTTCACCGTGACATGCACACAATCACACAATCAAATGTCTCCCGCAGGGCACAGTAAACATGCAAGTTAATATGTAGGCCCATATCCAGTTAGCGACATACATCGTGATGCCCAAAACATACCTCCATACACTGCATGGTACATATGCATGAATGAATGATGATACAAGAATGCACAGCAGCAGATGAGGACATGATGCCACAAACACTGACATGTTCATCCCATGTAGGTGATGCGGGATATGCACTCACGCCATGGATGATGACACCTGTACGGAGATCAAGGAACAGGCATGAAGAGGCATACAATAGGGCACATATCCACACACGTGGAATGATTGAGAGGACATTTGGACTGCTGAAGGCCCGTTTCCGCTGTCTGAGCTGATCTGGCGGATCACTGCTGTACAGCCCAGTGAAGACGGGTAAAATCACGCTCGTATGTGCCATGCTGCACAATATATGCCTGCGCAGGAACATCCCAATGCCACCAGACGCAGATGAGGAAGATGGGGATGGGGATGGAGATGGAGATGGAGATGGGGATGGGGATGGAGATGGGGATGGGGATGGAGATGGGGATGGAGATGGGGATTGGGATGGAGATGGGGATGGGATGGCACCGCCTCCCCCTGGGGGTCCACATGATGGCCAGAGAGCACGGGATGCCCTGATTCGCATTTACTTTCGAGTCACAGCACATTCACAGAAATGCACGAACATGGTGACGACAATGAATTAATAGTTGCACTGCAAAATAAATGATCAATGTCCACACATGTATGTCTTGATTCGAAATGGTGATGTATTGATGTAATAACAACAGGGAAGGAGGTGCATTGGTTAGGGAAGCTGTACACCCGGGGCCACCCACCACCCAAACGTGCCCACCCCCACCCAGACCCCATTGTTCAAACCCCCAAAACTACCTACCCCACCACCCAAACGTGCCCACCCCCACCCAGACCCCATTATTCAAACCCCCAAAACTACTTACCCCACCACTCAAACGTGCCCACCCCCACCCAGACCCCATTGTTCAAACCCCCAAAACTACCTACCCCACCACCCAAACGTGCCCACCCCCACCCAGACCCCATTGTTCAAACCCCCAAAACTACCAACCCCACCACCCAAACGTGCCCACCCCTCTCACACCCTTGTAGTCCACATGTGTCCTGCACTGCCCCACACACATGCCATCACTTCCGTGTGCGCTTCTGTGCCTGTGCAACCTTGCCCGAGGGACCCGTTAGCCTACTCGAGCGCCTCCTTGGACTGGCAGTAGTGGAGCTGGATGGGGTGGTTGTGTTTGATTGGGCAGAATCTGGGATTGAGGGCATCCGTGCCAGATTTGCCTGTTGGCCAACCAACATGGCCTCTACAAGCCTGGAGGTGTGGTCGTTGCCCTCCCACACATGGCGTGCAAGGGTCACTATAGTGCTCGCAAAGCGTCCGATGGACCTCGACAGGCGACGCACTGAGGCGCTGTAGCTCTCCCTCTGCAGCCTGGATTCCTCTAGCTGCCTCTCCACCAGCTGGGTGAGGGTAGCCTGCTGGTCCTCCATCCGCTGCATGCGGGCATTCAGTTCGGCCATGGATGGGGTGGCGGACCTCATGGGACTCCCCAGTGATGTGGGGCTGAACTCCAACTCATGGAAGGAGCCCAGGTCTTCCAATGTGGGCATCTCCCCCTGTGGCCCCGTTTCCGAGTGCTCTTGCGGGGCACTGTTATCACTGCAGGCCGCCCCCTCTGCAGTGCTGCTGCCTTCGGTGTTGTGTTGGGTGGCCATGATAGGTTCCCGTGGCACCTGTCTAGACTCAGGCAGTGTGGAGACGGTGGGGATGTCGGTGGTGGTGGTGGGCCGCACATCTGTAGTGGCTGGTAATGTGGCCAGAGGTGCAGAACTGCCGGCAGCATCCTCCTGTGTGGTGGCGGTGGCTTGTGTACTTGCCGGTGCAGATTGGCTGGCCTGTTGTGCAGTATCACTGTCACTTGAAACGGCTGTGGGGACACAAAGGGCATGCAATTAGTGTTGTTGTGGTGGCAGATGGGTGCATCACATGCGTCATTAAGATTGTACATTGAATAGTGTTAGTCACATGCATCTGATTGCTGGTGTATGCATTCTGTGATATTGGTTGCCATACGGATCATGATGTGTCCTTTGGCCCACACATGCACTGCCTGGGGGGGGGGTTGTTAATGGGTCCTTTGGCCCACAAATGCACTGCCTGGGGGGGGGGGTTGTTAATGGGTCCTTTGGCCCAGTACTCACAACTGCATATTTTCATGTGGCATTCATGTTTGGGCACTTACCGGCATCTGCAGGTGGGCTCACTCCTGCCTCAGCCTCCCCGATCCCATGGATTCCCTCTAGGTGGAGGACGCTGCTGCAACGCTCCTCCCATGCTTGCAGCCTGAGTGGGAAAGGGGGTCCTCCGCCTGTCCCACTGCTGTGTTGGCGATGCGTGGAAATGAGGTTGCGTACCCTCAGCCTCAGGTCGTCCCACCGCTTGTGGCAGTCCTTCACGCTCCTCGCTGTCGCGCCCACAGCGGTGCACTTGCGTGCATCTTCGGCCCACACCTCCTTCCTCCGCTGCTGTGTGGCACGCCGTTGGTCGGCGCTGAACAGCATCTCCGCATTGTCCACAATGTGCTCCACCAAGACGGTTAGCTCCGCCTCGCTGAAGCGCTGTTTGCGCTGCCTCTGAGCAGGAATCCTGGCAGACATACTGGTGGTCCCTTTTGGCTTCTTAGAGTTAGGATTGTGCTTATGCTGGCTCTGGATGGCAATGGATTGTGCTTTTATATGATGGCCGCCTCTCTGTTTCCTGTTTTGGCGATCATGGTATTTCCGGTTCCGTGTCCGTGGCGGCGGAGGCGGACACGGGTTTTGCGCCACTTGTGGCTGCGTTATTTCCATTTCCGTGGGGTTTTCCGTGACGGCGGTAACAACGTTTCCGAGTCCGTGTGGTGCGCGCGACCGACAGCGTGTAATCGGACGGTTTTTCCGCAACCTTGCGGACACGGAAACGTTTTTACCGCCGTCACGGATTTTGCACGGTCCCGGACTGGCAGGTTGTAATGAGGCCCACTGTCTTTTACGCCCAGGGCTCACTCCTCAATAGGCACAGAAGCCACCCTGGCTTTCATTGCAAATGTCCCTCTAGACAGTATTTGCAAAGCAGCTACATGGTGCTCAATACATACTTTCACTCATCACTGCTGCATTGACATTCATTCCAAGACAGATACACAAGTGGAACAAGCTGTTCTAAGACATCTCTTTGCTCATGAACCTTCTCACATCCCACCTCCTTCTTCTAGCACTGCTCACTAATCTATGCACAGCATGTGATCTAAGCAGATTCCACAAGCCTCAGAAGGGATACATTACTCACCATAATCTTATTTCTGATGCTTGTATCTGCTTAGATTCACATGCGCCCACCCTTCTTCCCATCAGAGAGAAGCGCATGGATGCTCATTGAGCTTGTCTGATACGTATCTGCTTGGATACAACTGTACTCACGCTACACCTCATGCTACTTCATGTCAGAAAAACAACAATCTGAGGGACCTCGATGCGTGAGGGATCATGGGTACAGTGGACATCATACTACGGATAGTATTACTGGCACGCTATGCAAGAATCGCTCAGCCTCATGCAATTATATGCAAAAAAATATTTATTTCCTGTCAGGTGGACAAAGGTAAAATAGCGCAGTACAACGTGTTTCGCAGTAATACAACTGCTTGTTCACGTACAAGGGAACCGTGTGGTGGTGAACCATAAATACACAATGACACCTCTATGATGCAGTAAATGCGATAGTTCTACATCCCTGAAGATAGCTGAATGTGCTCAGTCTGTTTTGGCCATGTTGAAATGCTGGTTTAATGTTTCTATGTGTATGGATATATACTAAATGTACAATAAAATGCACAGTGATTAACGAATACTTGTCAGACATAGTAGGCAACAATGCACTCAATAAGAGAGAAATGCATGGAAATACTGCAATTTATGGTTACTGCATTATATAGGACATGATCAAAGCCTAAAAGGTTCCATGTGCATGTAAACCAGATGTAAATAAGTTACACCATTTAAATATAGTGCTGTAGATACAGTACATATATTCAACCATAAAGTGCAAAGTGCATCAAAACATGATCACATGGTTTGACACAGATAAAAAGAACTTGCAGTGCATACAAATGGTACCATGAGACAGAAAGATATCAAAAAGCTGTAAATTCAGTGCATGTCCTATGTTATTTTATGTTGCCTGTTCTTGTAGAGCGCACGGTCACCCAAGAGTATCTTGGCACTTTGAGAGGGAGTGGGAACTGATTACTTCCGGCAAGTCTAAAATAAGTAGGTTTTCACCAACCTTCTAAAAGCTAAATAATTTGATGTTTTCTTGATGAAAAGTGGAAGGTTGTTCCACAAAACTGCCGCAGCGACGGAGAAATCCTGGCCGCCAACCCGAGACCGTTTGTATCTTGGCACTACAAGTTGTTTGGCTGTGGCGGAATGAAGGCTACGGGTGCGATAGTAGCGGGTGAATTTGGCTTGGAGATATTCAGCGTAATGCCTTGAACTCAACCCGCTGTGCCACCGGGAGCCAGTGGAGAGCCCGAAGCACAGGGGAGATATGTGCTCCAAAAGGCGTGTCAGTTGCCACCCGAGGGCTAGATTTTGTAGACGTTGCAACCGTTGAATCAAGCCTTTGGGTTGGGCCAGTTACAAAGAGTTGCAATAATCTAGCCGCAATATAACCATGGCCGTTACAGCAGGAGGACACAGTAGGGCAGGAATCAAGGGCAATACCTTCCTCAGTATTTTCAGCTGGAAATGGCCAGCCTGGCATACAGCGGTAACTTGTTGGTCCATAGAGAGTGATGCAGAGAGAACACCCAGGTCTTTCACTTTCCTTACCGGGATCGGAAGGGATCCTAGCGATGAAGGCCAAAAGGAGGACACCCAGAGTGTAGGATCAGGGGGATAGCCCACCACCATCACCTCAGTTGTATCTCCATTTAATTTGAGCCAATTGCAGTTCATCCAGTCTCCAACAGCTGTCAGACACGCTCGCAGGCACAACGACACCTCAGCCTGATCCAGGTCTAATCAGATCAGAATCTGGGTGTTGTCTGCATACGAGTAGCATCTGACACAGAAGGATCAGATAAGACAAACAAGGGCCCAAATATAGATGTTAAACAAAATAGGAGACAGGGAGGAGCCCTGCTGCACTCCATAGCTGAGGTGACGAGGAGCAGAAAGAAAGGGGGGCAGAGAGAGGGTCTGGGTACGATCCACAAGGAACGATGTGAACCAGGCTAGTACGTGCCCTGATATACCAAACTGGGCAGGATGGGATAGCAGAATGGAGTGGTCGACTATGTCGAAAGCTGCAGAAAGACCTATCAAAATCAGAGCTCCCACTCCACCTGCATCCACCAGCCTGGCCATGTCATCCAGAACAGCAACCAGAACACTCTCCTTGCCCCGACCAGGACGGAACCCAGATTGTACAGGATCCAGAAGATTGGAAGATTCCAGAAATGTAGAAAGAAGTGGAGACATCAGTGACTCTAAAAGTTTAGCCAGAAAAAGCTGAAGCGAGATAGGACGGAAATTATATAGAGTAGCCGTAGATTTTCTCTACTGGGATTTTAGTGGACCTGCCCATGTCTTCCAGTCTGCAAGAGACCAAGAAATGGTCTGACCTCAAAATGGGTTCAACTGACTGCAACGTTAAAAGGGATTTTTGTGAGAAAATCAGATCCAACATATTGCATAGTTTGTGAGTAGGGCTATTGGCATGTTGATGGAGTTGGAAATCGGCCAAACTATCATCAAACAGGTCAAGAGTTGGGTGTCTGGGCAATCTGTATTTTAAGTTAATGTAAACACAATAGAATATCCAGAATGTAATGGGAACTCCCGTCCCCTGCACACATATCAATAGTGAAGTTGCCCTATCAGTCAAAGTTTAGTGGCACTCATCCAGCTAGTGGTCCCATGTGTTCAGACTTTCATTGCAATTTCTTTTAAACCACATTCTGCTTGCTTAAATTAAGCAAGATTTATTAACCAATTAAAGGTAGAAAAGAGAAATTATTTTTCTTTCAAAGTTACTCTGTTGCATACATCAACTTAAATTGAATAATCTTGATTTTTACATTACATTTATTCAACAATGAACTCAAAACTTTTTGCATATTCAAGTAAACAGTAAAAAACTAAATAAGTACGTTTTTCAATTGTGGGTGCTCTACGCATTTCGAAAGATAACTCTTCTTCAGGAGCAGGAAACTCTAACACATTTTCAATCGGTTGTGACTATTCATCAATTCAACATTTTCACTTTATAGAAACATTTTCACGTTTATAGAAACAGTTCACAATTCACAGTCTTGACTGCCAGTGTGAAGTAATGGGTACTTGTCCTCAGTTTGTGTACTCTTGGGTCAATGAAGTTACTTGAGGTGTTCCTATAATGTAAAGTAAAATTACATTAAGATTCCAAAATGGTATAGTGTTCAATAGGTTGACATAAGTTAACATGGCTTAATTACCTTGTGGTGTTCTGCGAATATACTAGCTGGATGGTAGATGTCGCCCCTTGATGCAGTGATGCCTGAGTCTTTTCTGTTCCTTATTCATACAGTTCTCATTCGTATGTATCACCTTTCCTGTAATGCATATTCAATGTTCAGGTAGAATTTTGCACTTTCTAGGAAATAAACTACTGAAATTCCATTAACCTGGTAAGAAATGTTACTCACAGACAGAGAAGTCAGGAGTTGTTCTGACCATTCTTGTTCGCATTGCCACGTCTGTTCTAATGCCTGTGTTATTCGTGATGTCGACTACCTATGTGCAACCTGTTTAAGGAATATGAGTTCCGTTAAGGATATTCTAGTCAATCTATGTTAAATTACTTTTTATTTCCTCTAATAAGTGCATGTTTACCTGTGGATGTTCCGCGGTGAGTCCGGAGGAGGGATCTCTAATGTTAAGCCCCTTTCATAAATCGATTGATTTGTTCCTTTTCTGCTGTGTGGTAAGATTCATCATCTAAGACTATGCGTCTAATCCTTAGTAATTGACTGAGAGGGAGGTTGTTTTTAAGATGTTGTGGGTGATGACTTGTGTAGTAAAGACTGTTGTTTACATCCGTAGGTTTTCTAAAATGGTGGTATGTAATTTTTGATCCTTAGGGAGGATCTTGACGTCAAGAAAGTATACTTCTGGTGTACTTCTGGTGTGCCAATTTCCAAGGTAAATTTGATTTTTGGGTTACCACCCGTTCAGGTAGTCTACAAACGTCCCAAGTTCTCTGGCTGGTCCTCTTCAAATCCCGAAGATGTTGTCAATATATCTTTTCAACGTGGCCAATTTATTTGACCATGTGGGGTTGTCCAGGATGTATTGGTTTTCAAAATGAAACATGAAGATGTTTGCATAGGCTGGGGCCAATGCTGAGCCCATGGATGTTCCTGATGTTTGAAGGTAGTATTGGCCATCAAATCTAAAAAAGTTGTTATAGAGGATCATTTTGGCGAGTTCAATCGTAAATACTTTGTTTGAGGCAAAGTATTCTTCCTTTAGAAGAATCCATTCCAAGGCTTCCAAGCCGCCTTCGTGGGGTATGGATGTGTACAATGATTGTACATCAAGAGTAAATAGCGTTTTCAATATTTTTGAGTGTGTTCAGAAAGTGTGTAATGTCGTAGATATGTTGATGATGATTGTACAATCAGTTGCAGTAATCTATCCAAATATTTAGACAAAGGGTTAAAAATGCTGTCTGTGGTTGCCACTATTGGTCTAAATGGTGGGTTGTTAAGAGTCTTGTGCACTTTTGGTAGTCCATAAAAAACCGGTATGATCGGATTTTTGTTGATTAGGAAGTCTTTGGTTTTGTCTGTAATCCACCCTTCATTGTGTGCTTTGTGGATGACCTTGATCATTCTTTGTATTTCTTTTGTTGGATCCTGTTCTAGAGTTATGTAAGTGTCTTGTAGTAATGTGAGGCATCCTGTCTGATACATTGTTGCATCCATGATTATGATGGCTCCACCTTTATCAGCTGGTTTACTTTCTATGGATCTGTCCTCAGCTAATTGCTTCAATAATCTGTGTTGATGTTTCCGTAACCTGTGTCTTTTTAGGTGCGAGTATTTGATGGATTTCAAATCTTTCCTCATTTTAGTTTCAAACATATCAAGTGCTGAGTTCTTCACATTCGGATAGAAATTACTTTTAGGTTTCATTTCAAGTGTATCAAACGTAGTAGATCTCTCTTGTGTTGGTGGCATCGAGTCAAAAAATAGTTTTAATTTCATTTTCCTGATGACTTTAGCTAGGTTGATCTCTTCATTGAATAAACTCGAATTATTCGTGGGCACAAATGATAATCCTAGCCTAAGTAGGTCCAGCAGTTGTTTGGAGAGTATTTTAGTTGAAATGTTCATAATCAAGTTGGTGTTTTTTTCTTGCTCCGAAGATTTCTTACCACCTCTTCGGACCTTCTGTCGTCTTATAAAGGAAATAGGCAAGGTTCTTGTCTGTTGTCTGGTCTTATTTTTGGACAGATCCATGATGTAATTATTATAAGTTAAAGTCCCCCAGAACCACCAGATGAGTATATTGGATCTGAAGGTTAGCTATTAGATCTGGAAATTGTTCAAGAAAACTGCTTTGGGAAGAGCCCGGTGGACGATATATGAGCAGAAAATGACAAGTGCTAGTGGGTGAAATCACACATCTAAACAGAAAAGCATACATAGGGACATTATGAGGGCAGTCCAGTTGTGTTATAGTAACTTCAGTCCTATATATGACTGCAATCCCACCCCCATGATGAGGTGGCTGGCGATCAGCATACAAGATGCAGAAGCCTGGGGGGATTGCTTGCACTAGAGATGGAGCAGAGCTTGCCTGTAGCCACGTCTCTGTGAGGCACAGTAATGTAAGGCGACGATCTTCAAGCAGGAAACGTAGCTCATCTGTATGTGCAGGGAGCAAGGGAGTGTTTAATAACAGTAGTGAGAGGTACTTTGAATTAGGTGATTCACTGAATGGGGATTTGAGGGTGGTTATTTTAGGTGCAATAGGGTGGCAATTCCATCCTGATGGTAGTATGGTAGCCTCCGGGGCGAAGGCCGCTAGGTATGTCTTAGAGTAGGTAATACGATGCCGGGCCTCCGGCATCAGATCTTCTGGAAAAACAGAATATTAACAAACAAAAAAACAACAAAGAAATACTAAGAAGATTACTTTCACAATATGACTAAGAAGACCCCATGAAGAAGAGAGAAACATAGCAGGAAACATGGGAGCCAAAGAAAACAATTCATGTTCCCAGAAATGTGTGTATATATATATATATATGTATATATATATATATAATGTAAATATATAGATATAGATAGATGAATGAGGATCGACTGACACTCAGTGCCCAAGATTACGAACACCTGGACTCTGTGCTGGTATCAGGTGGTGATCAGTGGACAGCAAACACTGGCTTCCCCATGCCCCTGTGAGTTTCTCTTCTGTCAGTGTTACAGGATGGAGTGCAAGTATTTGCCAAGTGTGATTTTGGTGTCTTCCATACCTGTTTCTGGTCAGCTCCAGGTCAAGGGCCATTTTGGAGCTTGGGTGCCCAGCATATGGTAATCTTCCACTCGTGTTCTGTGCATGAACCCTTGGCCATCCGCTGAGCAATGTGAAACATCACAGGCTAATAAATACTGGATATGTAAAATACTGATTCTGGGGTCGATTTTCTCTGGGGTTTCTCCCTGTTGACATGGGGGTGGGTTCTGGGACAATGGATTGTGGCAAGCCAGAAGGGCCCGAACCAGAGGAGATTGGTAAATATCGTTTTATTTAAATTAAAAGGAAAAATGCCTAGTATCCCTATTGCTAAAGGGGTGTTTCCCTTAATATCCAAACTAAACTAAGGTGCTTGTCTACATTCTAAAATAAAAATAGTCCTCAGTTCAAACCTATCCACTAAACTGTCCCTACCACCTATCAAGAACATAACAGAAAGATGGAGAGTGGCTTGCACACTCTGTTCTCCATAAAGGCTTCTCAGTCTTTCCAGTACTCCCTCCCGGATCTTGATCCGATAATGTATTTAACCAAACGTTCCTTTCAAGGCACAACCTTGCTTGTCAGTCTTATTACAAAGTTCCTTAAAGATTTCCCAAAGTATATACTAATCTCAAGTTGCTGAAATTGCAACAAAATCTATCTTTTGTATGTGGGGGATATTTGCCTGATCCCCTTCCACCAATTTGTCTGTTATTTCCACACTTGGCCCAGTTTCCGGGGTTTCTAGTGTTCCTGTGTTATTTTCTCCTCACTCTGCTTCTGCTAGTGTGCCATTGGGGTCTCCTGACCCACTATTCTATTGATTTTAACAGTGTTTTTGTGACACTCCTGGGCGTTTGACTCTGTTTCTCTCGGGTCTTAGTGACCCTTCTGGGTGGTGAGCTGTTCCCACCACCCCTTACCCACTTGGTCTCTCTCGCTCTTTGGTTCTCTGGGACCCTTTGTTGAGGTTAGGGTCTTGTTCCCTTCTCGCTCGCTATTTCTCTTCTCTTTCTCTCCATGTCACTTGGGCAACTCACGTACCTGTGCAGTGGCGGTCCTTGCCCCAGGTGGGCCAGTCACGGTTGCAGCAGTGGTGTCCTGCTTTGCTCTCCACTCCTCATTGGAAGTGGGCAGTCTTCCCCTTCCATGGGCCTCGCCTCGTTACTCTCTGGCTCTCGGCTTGAGGGTGGAAGGCTCGTGCTCCGGTCAACTCAGGACTCTGCATCTGCATTGACTGGTTTTGGGCCCACCGCGTCTGCTACATGGTCACACCTCCCTGTCTCTTCAGCGCTTCTTGGTCTCGCTTCCTCCGGCCTTGCACGCCTCTTCCCGGGAAGTATCACGTGCCCCTCTGGCGTTCTCTCACTTCTGCAATGCCGCCGGCTCCACAGCTCTGCACAGCTCCTCTCCTGGTGCACGCACTCATGTCAGGGAGTCATCTTGACTCTGGGATTCTGCTCCTCCATTCCATTGTCCTTGGCCTTTATTCATCCCCCACTCCTCAGCAGGTGTGTGTTCTTCACGACAGGTGATACAACAGGTAGGGGATTACACTGAGAGGAGTTGTCCTCCCTATTAACTCCCAGATAGGCAGAAAGTACATTTTGTATAGGGAGTGCCCTATGGCAATGGGAGCCCTTGTCCCATATAGGGGAGTCACTCTCATGAAAATCCGCTTTCCCAAACCCCTTGGGATGGTTCTGCTGAGCTATCTCACCTCCTGATGCTCACAGACCACCCCCCCCCCATAGAGAAGAAGGGACAAAGTCTCTGGATTGGTCACAGGATGCAGTTTTGTTCTCCCAACCCAGGAAGCATATTGCCTCTTGACTGACCTGGGGTCGTTGTTATTGCTCTATGCATTAAATGTACCACTGAATCCACCAAAGAAGGGCTGGGGAGCTCTGCAGCATTCTCCTTATGCCACCTTCTGGGGTTGCATAACGAAGCAGGTGGCTTCCCCTGCCCACCCACCTCCAAGAGTTCCCCAGCCTCTGGGTGACAGAGGTGACCGTCTCATACGTCTCTACAAAGACCCATGGACTCTTTTGTTGATGTTGCCATCCTCATCTCAATTTTTTGAAATGTATGTAATTTTCACCATTAGTTTTACGGATGTGGGGCTAGTTTGTAATAGACAACAGTTACTCAGTGCAGTGACTTTTGTATTCCTAGTCGTACAACCATCCCTCACTTTGTGCAATATCCACCATCATTTTCACTCTCTAGTGTTATCATCATAAAATTTCATACCATCTTTGACTAAGTCATCAGTGGAAGGATGGGAATGGGGTGACCGTGTGGGCTTGGGTCCATTTGACACTTAATGAGGCAGGCCACAGTTGTGGTAAATGGGCGGGAAAACCTCAGTTCCCCCACTTGTTCCCCAGCCTCATATGCAAAACCAATTTTGTAAATAGGAAAATGCATTTGTATCCTGGGAAACATAAATGCGTGCGCTAATCAAGCTAAGAGTTGGATGGAAAAACAAAATGCTCGTGGACCCACTCCTGTGCGCGCCTGCGGGCCTGGTTAAAATTCCTAAGCATGCAGGTTATCAGCAAGAATCCAGAATAGGGACTTGCACAGATTCAAATCAATAGAAGCAGCCTTTCGCACTCTGCTATACAAGAACGCCACAATTGTAGAAGGTTGATTCCAAGATGGCAGATTCTGAACAAGGGGCTGGAGGAGGTAGACGGAGAGGGAAGACTGGCGCAGATGTTAACGAAAAAGACAGGAGTGGAGGAGGCCAAAAGGGTAGAGAAAGGATCAGTGGAGGGACAAAAGGAGAAAAGGAAGTGGAGGAGGAAATGGGAGAAAGGGAGAGGAGGAGTGAAAAAAAGTAGGTCAGAGTTGCAAAGAGAAGAGATAGATGAGAGGGTGGCAATGCACACCCAAGAAGAGAAAGAGAAAAGGAGGAGAGGATAGGTGGAATAGGGGGTGACTAGACAGGCGTATGAGGGCGTTCTCCAAAGCTCAGCCTTGGAAAAAGCTATACTTTGATGGAAAGGCCTTGCAATGTATCTGAGAGTCAGGGGAGATTGCCAAGCGAGGATACCACCACCAGAAAGGATTTGGGGGAGACAGGCTTATAAATCTCAGATTTCAACCATGGTAACAGTTGGATGCCTGACCCCACTTCCTGACGACTCAATGCAGCACAGGTGGTGGTGCCAGCCAAATCTTGAGACCCAGAATTTCAAGACAACATCCTGACACACCTTACAGCCAAAAAATACAAAAAATGATGTATGGGACACTATAAATCCCAGAGACAGTGGGTGACTGTTTATCGCTGAACTGGCAGACCAGTTTTGTTGATAAAAAGGACTGAGGACCTGGGTCCTAACAATGTCCTGACCAAATTGTACATATATGCCATTCCTAAACCGTTTGGCCAGTAAAACCCTAATAACCTATTTTTTAGAATGCAGACTAAATTAGGAAGTGGGCATATATTTGGCTTTGAGTTGTCTGTCGATCCCTTCGCTTTGACATATCTCAGACTCTGTGATGAATTATCAGACTTTTTGTTTGCTGGAAAAAATGAGAAATTCTTTGAACGCATTGTCTCATTATCAAAGTATGATACTAATTTCTGATCTATGGGCCAGGCCTTCTAAACCTGCAATTCAAACACGTCGTAGGGAGTTTTGTACTTTGACTTCATAGCAGTAAATGGCTCCAATAAAAGGTAATACATGCTCAGTATTCATAACTAGACTTTTGCTAACCCTTATTGACTTCATAAATCAATTATTGCCATCTGGTGAAGTCCCATCATATATGAGGAGATCCCAGATTATCTGGCTCCTGAAGAAAGCTTACACAGACACACAGGTCCTCCATAATTACAGACTGTTCTCAAATATTCCTTACCCCCCCCAAGCTAATAGCCAGAGCAGTGGTTGCACAGCTACAAACGTATATTGCGGACTAAATGATCTTTGACCTGAAACTTCCAGGTTTTAAAATGGCACTGAAACAGTCTTACTTCCAATTATGTACCTCAGATGCCTTTCAGATACTGTTAACACTTGCGCCCAAATATTACTTGATTTATCCATGGCATTTAATACTATGGACCAGAAAATTCTCTTAACCACACTTACTGACATTGGAGTCTCAGGTAAAGCAACACAATGGCTTGCCACATTCATAAGATGTAGAGTTGCTGTCAAATACTCCTTCTCCTTCCAATAAGTGCTTAAACAGTTTTACAGGGATCACTGTATGTTGCCATTTGTTTAACATTTATATCCTCTCGCTCATGATGCAAATCCGGGGGGTATGCAATAGATTTCTACAATTATGCAGAAAATGAGAAGGTCAAGTTTTAGACTCTGCCAGCCGCAAGTCAAAACATAATTCTCACATAAATGTATTTAAGCTATTACCATATTAATGCATTCCAGTCCACCTAAACTTAATCCATTCAAATCAGAGATTCCAATAGTGGATTCCTTCCCAGAACTGTGTCAAGCAAAAATGTCACCTGAAGTAAGCAAATGCCTAGACTACGTTACTTAAGAAACCTGAGATGCATCTTTCCATTTATGGACAAGTAAAATAAAACATCTGCAATGGTGGCACTCATCCTGTAGATTATTGACTACCCCAATAGTTTATATCTTGGCCTCCAAGCCTATCTATTAAAAAGACTTTGACTCCTTCAAAATGCTGCGGTCAGACCAATCCTGTGGCTGAAGTGAATAGAGCACGTTACTCTGGCTTTGCGTGTTCATCATTGGCTGCCAGTTTCTTCAAGTGTCATGTTTAAAGCATTTTGAAAAGCCTATCAAACATATTATGGTACACTACCGCCTCATATTGGAAAAACAAATTAAGCCTTACGTGTCCTTCCACAGCCCTGTCAACCCCAAACAATTCAGGTTGGCTAGTTGCCTTCTACTCACAAAACATGTTTAAAGTTTAGAAAAAGGAGACATTGAGGAAAACCTTTAGCTAGTTTGCCCCCTGATTGTAGAAACTTTCCCCTGCTGAAGCTACTATTTATTTTGAAATTTCTTTTGTTTAACGACAAATTAAAAACATATCTGTTCACCTTCACTTTTAATAGTTCTGTAAAGTAATGGTCAACTGCACCAAGTGCTGCAAGGCCGTCATTGTGTTGTGATGTCTGCTGCTTAGACTGTGTGTTTTTGTGATTACAGCTTTTTTCTGGTAGCCAATAACTGCTCATCTTGCTTTTTGTCTCTTCAGAAGAGCGTGCTAGGGCAGAGGCCTTACAAAGGGAGGTCCAAGTGAAGCAAGAGATGCATGAGCAGGCCCAGCAGATGCTTGCGGATCAGCAGAGAGCTCACAAGGCGCACACACGGCAACTTCAACAGAAAATGGAAGCGGACAGGGCAAAGCTAGTGCAAGAGCAGGACATGGTGATTGCCCGCAAACTCCAGGTACGTCACCACCTTTCCTGCAACCAGTCCTTTTACACTTGGCAGCAAGGTGTACATCCACACATACTCTTAGCTCAGGCAGGGTACCCCAAAAATCGAACATGCCGCACTGGTATAGGCCTTAGTAGTAGATCCAATAAAGCATGTTTGAGCGTATCAAGATTTCCCTTTCCCCAGGTTTGCACATAGCACGTTGTGTAAGAAACATCCTCACAGACTAACTTTGTGTTTGAGTATTCCATGGAGTGTCTTGACAGCAACTGGATTCAACCTTGTTCAACGTATTTCTTTTTACAAACATTTATGCACACAAAATAGCATCAAAAAGACAATGAAGAATTTTAGCTGTTTGGAAAGCCGAACAAGACATCAAATCGTCAGAACGTCCAAAGCAAGACTTTACAAATTCATCAAGTTTGAAATACAGTTCCCCAGGCTAGACATGTGGCATTCCGAGGTGAACATATGCATATCTCTGTAAAAAAGAGTATATAATGCACAGGGCTGCCCTAATAAAATGAAGAAAATATGGGGGAAGTGGGAGGGTGAGGATTGATGAGATGTGGTTTGGCTGCGGGTGTAACTCCTGTCCTGCATTATTTGTATCACACTGTGAATTTATTTTCCCTACTACTAGGTATAATTTTTGTGCACAAGGCCTATGTTTCCTGACAAGATTTATCCAATCAAGTTATGCTTTATTTCCTTTATTTTCTTTTAAACCAATAATAGGAATTACAAAAAAAGAAAATTCTTTGAAATACAGATGAGCAAACCCACCTTGGATTTCTAACAGGTTTTGCAAAGATACTGGGTAACTTGACTCTAAATGAGTAGTTGAGGTATTTTGTAAGAGGTTTTGTTCTCTGACTAAACTTAAACTATTTAAGAACAGGACTCAAGAATTTTGTTGTATTAAAAAAATATTCAAACTTGTTATTAGGCCCTGCTGCGGACAGCATGTTAACACAGTGGTGGCTAGGTCATTATGGGCAGTGGGGCACAATCCCTCCAGGCCTGAGACTGCCACTCTGTGCTTCTCCAGCATTGATCTTAAATAGATTCACATGCTATTTGAACGTTCCCCGTTGTCTGGCTGCGAATCCTGTGTACCATTAAAGCAGTTTTCTGCAGTCCGTTTAGTATTCTCTTGGAGTAATTTTTGAGTTATATTGCCACACAGACAATGGGCAGAGCCTTCCTTAGCTCCACCCCTGGAGGCCATCTTGAGATTTCCTACCTCTCAGTTGTTGTGTTCTGAAGTTCTCGTCTTCATTCAATGATCTACCTACTTTTTTCTATGATTTTTTTACTTTGTTGATGTTTCTGGAAAGCCTGAACTAGGGACCTTTCTATTGTGGTTGTTTGGGAACCCCATATCATTGGAGCTCACCTCTTTGGCTGATCTCTGCCAGCTCAGGGTTGAGGTCTGTAAAAGGTGTCTCATAACGCCACTATGACTGATTCTAAGGCTGAGAAAATTGTTTTCAAAGCATTTTCCACCTGCCATTTGAAAAACATCTACGTTGAGGACCAGCATGCTTAATGCCTCTTTTGCCCTTATCCTACCACAATGTTAATTTGTGTTGCATCTGTCACTCTTTCTCGGGCAAAACCCTGAAGGACCGCCACAGAAGGGTTGTGACTTGGCTGGATGAGGGGACTGTGGCCTCAGACTCAGCTTCTATTCGGAGCCATACTTCCCTTCACGACTGTAGACCCCTAGAGCATATATTCCCTCTTCTAAGAGGTGGAGGTCACACAAGGAGGCTTCCTGTGAGAAAAGGGTGACAAAGGGGCATGCTACCTACGCTCAGACTGCCCTGGAAAAGGCAGTCGACACGCACACGTCTTCCCATAAGCAGCCTGGTTCTATGAAGGCCCCGGGAATTGCTTGGTTGATGGCTTTCTTTCGTCCACGAAGCATGCATCGATGACACCCATTCAACTGAACATTCTCTTCATCAACGGCTCATAAACACACCATCTTCGTCCACTCTATCAACGTTTTCGTCTACCACTCCTTTGGCAACTTCTTCATCGACCATTCTGTCTCCGACGGCCCCGTCGATAATGGAGACCTCAGCACCATTAACAAACAGGACCTCGTCCTTGGCAACGATCTCCTCATCGATGACAAAAACTCTGACAAAAACGCCATTGGCGGTGGCCACTGTCTTATCAGCGATGACGTTTTCACACACTTCCTTGCGTTATATAAACTGTCCATGCACTACCTCTTGCTCCACGACCCAGCAGAAGCAACCATTATTCATTCTGGTCCTTCCCAGGTCTCTCTGGATGCAATTTTAGGGCATGCCATCAATACTGATTTTGAGGGCCCGGAGGTAGCGTTTTCAGACAACAAAGTTGAAAAAGACTGGTTGTCATTTCTGCCAGCCCAACCACTTCCCTCATGCAGCAAGTGCTCCTGCTGCGGTTCAGCCGACGGCTGCTCCTAGTCAACCAGAAGCCCACTATCCGTCAATGGATATTTTGGCTACATTGCTGACTCTGGTGTCTGAATTTCAGTGCAGGGTTCCACATGCTCTGGCCATTCCGCTGCCGCCAGATTTGCCTGCTCATCTGCCTCCTGCTCTGCCTAGACGCAGTCAGGTCTTTATCAGTCCCTCGTCTTCTGCTGGACTCTTGGAGACTGAATCTGAAGACAACGTGGGCCTTCAGCTCATACCACCACCACCGCTTTGTTTGATGACCTGGTTTTTGGTGGATGGTGAACCTGATGACCCTCCTATCAGGGATTCTCCTCCTGACAAAATTGTGAAGTTCCACACTATTATGACCAGGGCCACCAAAATGCTAGATTTACTTCCTGAAGAACAAAGGAAAGAAACTTTCCTCTATCTGCACGGGAAACTGTTTCCATTGCACTACTTGACAACATTTGGGAGGATGGTCTCGTGACCATAAAAATACCTTTTACGGCTCCTCCAAAAGACAGATTCAGGGAAAAAGTACAGAGTGCCTGACAGCACCCCCAAGTGCCTGCAAACCTAGCACAGTTAAGATTCTGTGGCCTCCACAGTGGCTTGAAAACATTCTGCCAACCCCTCTTCTCCACGTGATGTGTCACCTGACAAGGAAGGGAGACAACTAGACGCTTTCGGCAAGAGCATTGTGTCTATGGCAGACACTACCATTAAGGCTGCTAACTCCATTTCTCCCACCCTCGATGTTTTTCCAGATGACAAGAAAGAGGAAGCTTTCAAACTCCTTCATGAAGGTGAGGCTGCTTCTGAGCACGCCGTATGTGTGGCTAAGAACATCACGGACAGCGGTTTTTGCCAGATGGGGAACGGTGTGGTTCTGCATCACCAGGGATGGCAAAAAGCAACCAACTTCTGGCTAGATGTGCAACCAAAAATTGTGTTAAATGCCTTCGATGGCGAGGATCTCTTCTGGAAGAAAGTAGATGATCCCATCCAGGCCATCAAGACGGACACCGACACTGCCTGGTATTTGGGTACACTACAGCAGCACCTGCAGACATTTCATTCTCACTAGTTCTGTTTTTCCAGAATGCCCTGAGATTACATGCCTAGTTATCGGTCACAATCATATCATTCAAGTACATATACCCCTGGATATAGCTACATTGGGAGGTCACAGTCCTACAGGGAAATAAACGGCATTGTGGTGCCTCACAGATAAGCGGTCAAACCAGTAAATGGGCCTGACCAAGTCACCAGCCCGGCCCTCCACTTCTACACTCTGGTGGGAGAGCATCTGTCCTGCTTCCCTAGCAAGTGAAAAAACATCACCACAGACAATTGAGTGCTCTCCTTCCTTCAAGGCAGACACACCCTGGAATTTTTGCAAAAACTTCCCACCATTTACACCATTTTTCACTGCTTCGATGCAAAGTTTGCACCTTCGATTCCATGTGTAGTCCTTGTTTTCCGGCGCTGCACCAAGCAAGGGTGTCCACCTACCTCACCCTGAAACAGGGTCAAGTCCCCATGGGAACCCCTACCTACCAGACCTGCCGGTTAGGGAGGGGCATAGCACCTGTAAAATAGAATTGCTGTTGACAGGAGTTGGGCTGCACCCTGAGTGCTTACGTTATTAACTGGACACGGACACCAAGGTGGATTTTATATGGATCCCAAAAGGGACCCCTCTTTATTTATAAAAACGCTAAAACATTCTTAAACACTTTTAATACCCTTCCAAACATGCCCCTTACATGATTACCATTTAAATGGCGACATGCAACGTCAACCCACCCTTCCTTGGAGGGGTCTCAGGCACCCATATGGTCATCCCACCACAAGTACCAACCACATGGAATGTGGTACTGGAGGATGGCCTCTGTGCATGGTCCCCACTACCTAGGCATCCTCAGGAAGTTCGCCACATACTCCCGCTACCTTGTGCCAGAGTACCTCCCCTCTACTTCCTTATATATGGTTAATGCCCTATACCTACTTAACATTCCCTCCACTAATTGCCCCACTCTACTTTCCCCCTACTTAACATTTACTACTGTTCTCCAGCATGGGGTCTGGCATGGATTCACATGCTCATGAATATTGCCAGTCGTCAGGTCGGTAAAGAAAAAATCTGCATCAGTTTGTTTCTGATCTGTCTTTCTTAGTAGTAACCAATCACTGGTCTCTGGGTCATACTGTCCCCAGGCAATGACTGCCCTCTCCCTAAGCCCCACCCCTGGCAGCCATCCTCAGATTTTTACCGCACGTTCAAGTGTTGGGAGTCCTCGTGCTATAGCTCTCATGCTTTTACTGCGTTTTGCGCTTTTTCGTGATTTATCAAATTTTTCGGTTTAATCGAGCCTCAAGCTCCACCGTTTCTACTTCCGATCAATGGGGACCTGTTTCGGATTCATCTACTCCCCTCAATGGTGAAGTGTTCGTCAAGTTACGCTTCTTGGAGGATTCCAGAAGTTTGAGGCCTACCTTGTGACGAGAAGAACATGGCCCAGGAGAAGGGAAGCTCGACTCCCGGCAAACTGTTCAGGATCTGCCCTGGATGCAACCTACAAAGCGTGTTCAAGGAGGACGAGCATTTGAAATGCCTTTACTGCCTCCACGAGGACAAAACGCACGTGGAGAAGGACTGTGCGTTTTGCATGAACATGTCGGATCGGACTATGAGGGATCGTCGGACCCGTCTCTCCAACTGGTTGGAAGGCAAGAGCCCAGCAGGTGAGAAGAAGAAGTCCGAGCGGTCTTCTAAGTCCTGTGAGGGCGCCCCGGCGACGGGGGCCCAACAGAAGGCAAAGCACCGCAAGTCCGCGGGCACCGGGAGCACCGAACAGTCGGGCTCCTCGCCTGCCAGGCAGGACGCACCTTCACCGACGCCATCAACCACGAGCCAACGCTCTGGCTCGGGGAAGAGAAAATCCGAGAACCCGGCTAAGCTTCTGGAGAGGCCCTGGTCGATCTCGAAGGAACCAGCTGAGGGAGAGCGAGGCGGTGACCCTCCCCCTAAGGTGAAGGCCTCAAGCGCGCCCAAGGTGGTGAAGGCCTTGATTCACCCGGCTAAGGCCTCTATCGAGGGAGTCGCTGCGGCCCTGGCAAAGCCTGTGGAGGCTATCCCAGTGGAGGCGACCTCGGGGCCCAGAGTTTCCCTGCCTCCGTGGAGGGAATCCTCTTTTAAGTCCATCGAGAAGACCCCCGTGAAGCCCCCGGTGGAAAAAGGGGGGGGCAGTGGGCGTTACGGACACGGACACAACCTCCGAGGAGGAACTGACCGAGAATTTGGAAGAGGCCTGGTCCCACAGGAGGAATCCCAACGAGGGGGAGGACGAGAGCGAGGGTGGCAACGACGAAGAGTTCCCGTGGAGGAACAACCATCGTTCCCGGCACGCGCGTCGCAACCCGAGCCGCAGGACAACTCGGCTGCCATTTTGACGGCGATCCAAGCCTTATGCATGGAGATAAGGACGAGACTGCCCCTACCTCCGACGGACGACCCAGCTGAACCGGGTCTGTCGGGAAGCCCTCCAAACAAGAGGAGGAGAATTTATCCAGTGCCCCTTCAGCCCTCACGGCCTTCTCAGCCTTTGTCGCCTTCCCCGGTCCCGAGGGACGACACGGTCACAGACATGGCTACGACGGGGACAGATGACGACTGCGGTGACGACGGGACGGGCCTCCCGTCTCTGATTCCTCGGGCGTCCCCGCCCGACGAGATTGGCTCCTTCCACGCCATGATTGCCAGGGCATCCAAGCTTTTTCAGCTCTGCCCCAAAGAGAAGAAGAAGGAAGGCTTCCTCTACCAAAGGCGCGAGGCCAAGAGGAAGACGGTCCTCGCGGTGCCGTTGCTGGATGACATCTGGGACGAGGGACTTGCCCTCCTCAAGAACCTGTCCACGACACCTGCCAAGTGGGACCGGTACGAGAAGAAGTACCGGGTCCCCGACGCCGCCCCGTTGTGCCCTAGGGCACAGCCGACCCCGGATTCGGTCTTCTCAGCAGCAGCCAAAAAGAAAGCAGGGGGGGGCATCAGCTTCATCTTCAACTTCCCCACCGAACGGCGAGGGAAAGAAGCTGGACGCCATGGGACGGCGAGTCATCTCGTCGGCGGCGATGACGATTAAGGCGGCTAACGCCCTAGCGATTGTGGCCCGCTAGGACAGGGAATTGTGGTACAAAAATCGCCCCCCTGTTGGACTTCCTCCCGGACAACAAGAAGGCAGAGGCCCTGGCGATCCTACAGGAGTGTGAGGTGGCGTCGGACCACCCCATAACTGTGGCCACGGACATTGCCGACACCGGTTTCTGCCAGTTGGGCAACAGCGTTTGCCTTCAATGGCAGGGGTGGCTCAAGGCGACGGATTTCCGCCAGGACGTGCAAGCCAAGGTTTCGGACATGCCCTTCGACGGGAACAATCTGTTTGGAAAGACAGTGGATGAGTCGCTGCAGGCCATCTAGACCGACATGGACACGGCTCAGGCCTTGGGAGTTCTGCAGCAACGGCGGCCGCCCTTTTGGAACTCCGGAGGCAAGCAAGGTGCCTCCAAAGGATTCGGCGGCGGCTCCTTGACCTACCGTCAGGCGGCCCGCTCCTCGTGGCAAGAAGCCTACAGGGGACGAGGCAAGTCAGGTGGATCTCGCCATCGTCGCCAGGGAGGCCAAGGAGACAAGGCTGCTTCCAAGCAAGACTGAACCGGCCGTTGCGTCGGGCCCCCACCGGAGCACCCCGGTGGGAGGCCGGCTGGCGAAGTTCGTCAGCGTGTGGGAGTCCATCTCCACCGACCGTTGGGTGCTGGATGCCCTGGCCCACGGGCATACTCTGGAATTTCTAAAGAAGTGCCCCCGAATTCTTCCTGTGGCCAGGAAGGAAAACCACGTCCCTCAACTGCTGTTAGAGGTAAGGTCGATGCTCAAGAAAGGGGCCATCGAGCTCATCCCAAAGAGGCTCTGGGGCTCCGGAGTATACTCAAGATACTTCCTCGTCAGGAAGAAGACAGGAGGTTGGCGTCCCATCCTGGACTTGCGTCGGCTAAACAAATACATCAAGGCACAGAAGTTCCGGATGGTCACCCTCCGGCACGTGCTGGGCCAGCTGGAAGAAGGCGACTTCCTATCATCGTTGGATTTGGAGGATGCGTACTTTCACATCCCCATCCTAAAAGGACACCTAAAGTTTCTCAGGTTCGTAGTCCAAGGGCGGCACTACCAGTTCAAGGCCCTCCCATTTGGATTGAAGTTGGCACCGAGGGTGTTCACCAAGTGCCTGGCACCAGTGGCGGCGCGGCTGCGCCTGCAGGGGATCCACGTCTACCCCTATCTGGACGACTGGCTCATCCGAGCAGGGACAAGGGAACTCGCCGTCGAACACACAGCAAAGATCGTCCGGCTGCTCACGGACCTGGGATTCGCCATCAATTTCCCCAAATCCCACCTGGTTCCGTCGCAGGTCACGCTGTTTCTGGGAGCCAAGCTCGATACAGTGGCACGACTGGCCTCGCCGTCGGAGGAAAGAACGCAGGCCATCCTGGGCAAGGTACAGCGTCTGCTGGCCATGGACGTGGCCAGAGTGAGATCCATTAAGTCCCTTCTCGGGAAGATGTCCTCTTGCATCTATCTGGTGCGCCTGTGCAGGCTTCGGATGCGCCCTCTGCAGGAGTTCCTCAACGCCCGTTGGATTCTAGCGACGGGCAGCTTCGAGGACAAGATCTAGCTCAACCAAGTATTCCGCCAAGCAATTCGATGGTGGAGCACCCGCGCGCATCTTGCGGCGGGCACGGACTTTCAAACCCCAGCATACCAGGTGACGGTGATAACGGATGCCTCCCTGGAGGGGTGGGGAGCGCACACCGGAGATCTTCACGCGAGAGGCCTGTGGCTCCCGGAGGAGAGGCCGCTCCACATCAACATACTGGAGCTCCGAGCAGTGTTCTGGGCCCTCAAGTCATTCCTCCCGTCCCTTACGGGCAAGGTGGTGAGGATCTTCACCGACAACACCACCACAATGTTCTACATCCGGAAGCAGGGAGGAACCAGATCCCCAGCCCTGTCCAAGGAAGCCCAGGATATGTGGCACTGGGCCGTTGCCCAGTTGATGTTTCTGATACCTTTTCATCTAGCAGGGATAAGAAACACCATCGCCAACGCACTCGGCAGGGAGCTGTGCTCGTGCCACGAGTGGGAACTACGCCAGGATCAAGTGGATCAACTCTTCCGGCGATGGGGCAAACCCCAAATCGACCTGTTCGCGACAGCGATGAACTCCAAGTGCCAGAGGTTCGCCAGCAGGTTCCCCCCAGTCGAGGAGCATGGCCGATGCTTTCTCGTTCCCCTGGGACGGCCTGTTCCTGTATGCGTTCTTGCCGTTGCTGCTCAGGCTCATCAACCAACTCAAGAGGTCCCGGTGCAGGATGATTCTCGTCGCACCGAGATGGCCGAGACAAATATGGTTCCCGGACCTTCTGGACTTGTCAGCGTCTCCACCAGTCAAACTGCCGACGGACGCACATCTTCTCTCCAGAGAAGGAGGCGTCATTCTTCATCACAACCCAGAGTCGCTGAACTTGCAGGCTTGGATCCTGCAGCACTAGAGTTTGGAGGGTACGATATCCCGGCTGACTGCAGAGAGGTTCTTGCAAAGGCCAGGGCGTCCTCAACTCTCAAGTGCTACGGACACAAGTGGAAGAGGTTCTCTGTCTGGTGCCGTGAACAGAAGATTAACCCTCTACGGATTACAGCCCCTCAGGTGCTACCATACTTACTGTCGCTGGCCAAAGGTGGACTAGCTCATGCTTCCATCAAGATACATCTGGCAGCGATTTCCCGATACCCCAGAACTGCAGGACGGTCGTCCCTGTGGTCTCATCGCCTGGTGAAGGAGTTTATGAAAAGACTGTTTCGATCGTTCCCGCCGGTGAAGGCTCCAGCCCTGGCGTGGGAGCTCAACGTGGTGCTGACCAGGCTCATGGGCCCGCCATGCGAGCCCTTGCATTTGGCTCCGTTGAAGTTCCTGTCATGGAAGACAGCGTTCCTTGAGGCCATCACCTCTGCACGAAGCGTGGGAGAGATTCAAGCCCTATCCTGCACGCCTCCATACTTGACTTTCCACGAGACGAGGGTAGTGCTGAGGACGCACCCCTCCTTCATGCCCAAGGTGCCGTCGTACTTCCATCTCAACGAGCCCTTGGTGTTACCAGTCTTTTTCCCGTCGCCTTCGTCGCCGGCCGAGAGGACCTTGCACTCGCTGGATGTAGCTAGAGCGCTGAAGTTCTACGTGGACCGAACGAAGAGTTTTCGGAAGACATCACAGCTGTTTGTGAACTTTGGACCTGTGAACCAAGGGAAGGCTCTCTCAAAGGCTTCCATTTCCAGATGGCTCTTCGGCTGCATCATGCACTATCATCGGTTGGCAAACCGACCGTTGCCCGGCCGTCCGAGAGCCCATTCGACCAGAGTGATTGCTGCTACCACGGCGTTCTCGTGGAGGTCGACGCACACCTTCACGAGATTCTACTGCGTCGACCGGGATTCCAGGGAGGAGTCCAGAGTCGGCCAGGCAGTGCTGCGCAACCTGTACGCTTAAGGTGAGCCTGGTGAGGAGGTAAGAGATGCTTAATGTAAAGCTTAATTTTGAGCCTTGCCACCTCCCGTGGTTGTGCATGTGTGTACTGCTATGTATTCTTATATTCATGAGCATGTGAATCCATGCCAGACCCCATGCTGGAGAAGGAACAAGTTACTTATCTGTAACTGTTGTTCTCCAGCATGGGTCTGGCATGGATTCACATGCAAACCCTCCCTCCTTCCCCTCTGCGGCTCTTCAGTTGGTCATACTGCCACTTTACGTGCTACCAAATCTGAGGATGGCCGCCAGGGGCGGGGCTTAGGGAGAGGGCAGTCATTGGCTGGGGACAGTATGACCCAGAGACCAGTGATTGGTTACTACTAAGAAAGACAGATCAGAAACGAAACTGATACTGATTTTTTCTTTACCGAGGATTCCCAGCCTGACGACAGGGAATATTCATGAGCATGTGAATCCATGTCAGACCCATGCTTGCGAACAACAGTTACAGGTAAGTAACTTGTTCCTACTTGTCATTTATATATAGCTCCTTTTACCATATTATAGTCTCGATGTGCAGTTAGTGGAAAAGCCCTCAGAGGACCGAAGTCCTAAGTGTTGGAGGTCATGGAGCAAAGTTACGATGTGTGTGGGCAAATGAGGCTTAGCAGGGTTGGCCAGGCTCCGGTAGAGAATATCCCCTGTGGTCAGGCATTTGAGTGGGTGCTGAGGAGTCTGAGGATGGCGTGAGTGGTATAGTCGCGCTATTTGCCTGCGTGCCTAAATTTGTCATAGGTCTGCACTGCTTTCTGATGTCGGCGGTGTTGAGGCGTAGTCTGGTGTCAGTAGGCGGAGAGTTATGTGAACAGCACAACCACATTTTGTCATAGTCCTTGCTGTATTCTGATGTGTGTTGTGAAAAACCCATGGGCTTTTCCCTATCAACCCCCTTGGTATCCTCTTCGGGGATGGTTAGGGAGGGGTAATTGCTGTCGGCCCAGACCCGGGAAGTGGACCAGAGAGGGAGGAGGAATCACAAGGTGAGACATGGAGTCCCCCTTTCCTTAACACCTTCCTACCCGACATTCCGTCCACCGTCATACACCATTATGAATCTTATACTGTTGCTCCCTCCCCAATACCAACAGGTACCAAGACCAAAGTGAGACGGAGGTGAACTGGGAAAACGAAGTTAAACATATCACCCTGTGTTAATGTTAAAGGATATTTGTACCGCACACTATCACCACTGGAGTGGTCCCCTAACGCTCTGGCGGCTCTGAAAAAGGGAAGGGGGGGTGAGTTAGTGGGAATAAGCTGGAAAAGTGCAAGAGAGCAGTGATGTGCTGTTGGGAGCCTCAGCCCGGTGGGTCAGTTGACTGGGTTTGCGGTGCTTTATGGTCAGTAGTCGTGTGCTGTTGTCCGAGTCTGTGTGGTTTGTTTTGTTGTTGCAGTATAGTGAAGTTTGTGCGGATCATTGTGTTGTAGGCTTGTGGTTGTGGTTGGTTAGAGTTTGAGAGGTGTATGCAGAGGGGTGAAATTGTTAGTGGATCGGTTAATTGGCATTGCTGTCCTTGCAGTTGTCTAGGTGTGATGCTTGCTATCATTCACTATTCCATCTGAGTGTGGCACTTGCTAATCTTCAATATACTATCTAGATGTGAGGCAGGCTAGTGATCACGATTCCCTCTAAGTGTGGCACTTGGTAACTTTCACAGTTTCATTTTAAGTGTGGCGTATGCTAACATTCACATTTCTATCTAGATGTGATTCAGGCTAAAGTTAAGAATTCCATCTAAGTGTGGCACATGCACATACTAACATTCAGAATCCTATCTAGATGTGATGCGGGCTAAAGTTAAGAATTCCATCTAAGTGTGGCACTTGCTAACATGCACAATCCTATCTATATGTGACGCAGGCTAAAGATAAGCATTCCATCTAATTCCATCTGAGTGTGGCACATGCTAACATTCACAATCCTATCTAGATGCGATGCAGGGCAATCTTCACAGTTCTCTCTAGCTGTGGCACTAGTTAACATTGGCAAGTAAGTTAGTTTGTAATGCAATGCAACATTAGCAGTCCAGCCATGATTAGATTTATGCTGGTGGTCACAAATCTCTCTAAGTATGCATGGTGTAAGTCTATGGCAGTCTACGTTATGGAAAGGCAAGGTAGAGTGGCAGGGGCGTTCTGGAGTAGAGTAATTGCTCTACACCCAACCCAGGCCACACTTACAGTTTTGTTGGTGTCTGTTGACTGATGGCTTGACTGGCTTCCCCTGCAGACACCTGCAGACACATCTTGGAGCTGCCAATGTAGGAGCCGCCCTTTGCCTTGGGGTCATTAGCCGCAGGGGCTGCCGGGCAAAGGGCTGCCCTGGGAAGGGTAGTTATGACCAAGTGGACGTAACAACCAGGGGAGGTGGGCGGGTTGGAGGGGAGGGTGGGACTGGGAAAAGGCCAGACACATACAAAGGACTACACCCAACAGACTGCACTCTTTGGATGCAGCCCAGCACAGAAAAACAGGCTGAGCAGCCAAAAGAAACACTAGACAGACACCAGATTAGCACACAGTGCTCACCAAAAAATATAAATACATAAATGATTAATTAAATAAATAATAAAAACAATTAAAACATTTACAAAACACTGTGTCCTACAGCAACAGGATTATCTCCCTTTTCCTGACAACATTCTACCTGATTTACCCATAATCCCTGGGAAGCACTACAACTCACATAATTCCACCACACTGTTTTTCTCAAAACCACTGACACGAAAAAGAGGCACATTGGAGCCATGAAGATTAGCCATAGGAAACAATGTATCATGGATTCCTTTGAGCAGCCTCCATTTTGTCTTGTTAACAAGGTCAGGCAGATTCAGACAGTGGGCAACCACTCACACCTGACGCCTATTAATTATCCCAGCCAGTATAAACTGTGGAGCACACAGGCGCACTTTGAGCGAGCTGGCGATGCAAGAGGAAGCACAGGGGTCAAGAGCTGGAGGAACCCTGAAAGACCTGGAGGAAGGAGGACTGCCAAAATACTGAGTCTGTGAGTACAGGGATGGCTGAAGTATGGCGAGGGAGCTCTGTTTCCAGTTAGCCAAACCAGGGGCAGCTGGGGTTTCCTGGCAGTGCCCAAGCCAGAGCTCCTCCCCTGGGTCAGATACTGAAGCCCAGGCCTTTAAGGGGCCGGTGGTGAGACCCTGACCTCAGGAAACATCCTATTTAAAACCTGCAGCTCCCTAAACCGCCAGAATGCTGTTTTAGGAGAGCTGGCATAGTGGGAGCGAAATAAGAACATTGCATTATGGGACTTGAAGTCCAGAGACATTTTTTGAGTCGAACTTTTGAACAAGGCGATGCAGGAGAAGGAGCAGTTCTTCCAGGCTTCCAGGGCGACGTGCACCAGGGAGAGCACAGCGACAGGCCGAGGCGCCCAACCGATGTACGGATAAACCTTGGACACCCCAGCGAGAGCTAGTCGCCACCGAAGGGCCTTCAATTTTGCGTAAGGGGGCCCAGGTTGAGGCCCAATCTCAGACGAGGGAAGTCTGAGTGGCCTACTGGAAAACTGTGAACTTTTTTTGCAAAGCGAGAGGGTCCGAGCCCGGCTGAGGGAGACCCAAGTGCAAAGTAAAGGAGGGTCTGAGGCCAACTGAGGGAGACCCGTTTGAGAAGCTAAAACAGGGGTCCAAGCCAGACAGAGGGAGACCCATAAGAAGTTAAGTGAACAAACTGTGGTGTTAAAGAAAGGAAGCCCAGCTAGAGAGAAGAGACCAACCACTTTTGTGTTTAATGGATAATAGCCACCCTCCCGTTTGAACGGCAGAGTTGGGGAGGTGCAGTGGCAGTTGTGGTATCAGCCTTGACTTCAGGATCAAAGCCACATAGGACGGAAATGCATTAGCACAGCCGATGAAAGCACTGAAAGTCCGGTCTGTGTTAAATTAAACTTGTTGGCAACAGTATCCAACAAATGAAGGTTGTGCGTGTGCCGATAAAATGCGAGAGAAAGCAAAGCATTGCAAAGAACTGTAACTTAAAGATACAAAGTGACAGAGTGGTCCAGCAAAAGAAGATTGCCCAATCGAATGTCTCTGTGAAATGTCTGATGCAGTAGAAGCTGCGGGAAGTGAAAGAAACTGAGATGCAAGATTTGAACTGTTAGGTTTGATCCCGGCAGAGGGAAACCTGGATGTGGGAGAGGTCTGGAACTATTAGGTTTGACCCTGGCAGAGTGAAACCTGGATGTGAGAGATATCTTTGAACTTTGAAATAAGTACTGTGATCGAAACTACATTTACCAAGAGGCCTTGGTGTAGCGGAGAAAAAGTGACGTTTGAGGAAAGAAGGTCGAAGTACAAAAGCAGAATAGGAGGTCACACGGATAGATACAATTATTCAAAAAATTAATTGACTCAGGTGAGTGAAGGGGTGATAAGAGGCATAGTCAGGTAAATAATCAAAATCACATATTTTATTAGTTATACGAAGATCACAATAGGATAAAGAATTTAATCGACACAATAACATTTTAAAATGTATATAAATACATATTATTTATCAAAAAAGATCTAGAAAAAATCTAAAAAAGTGTCTGATAAGGCACTGCTAAGTATAATACATTTAGCCACTGTATATCAAAACAGTAGATGGAAGACAGTGCAAAAAATGCATCAGAAAGTGCTAAGAAGGTTGAAGTAGTCATGCCGAGGTAAGAGCAAAAGCCTTGCATTTTCAGAAGTCTTTGACAGCAGAAGGAAAGTGAAAGGAGGATTGTGCTTACGGTTGAAAGCTTATGAAGGTGTGATTGATGCTTGGGGAAGGGAATCCCCACAAATTGTGATTGAAAGGTTTGAGCCCGGCGGAGGGAAACCTGTACTGAATTGTGGTAACCAGGAGGAAACAAACTTTTGTTGAACTGTATTGCAAGCTAGAAGGTGACCTGGGCTGAAGTGAAAGAAAGCCGAGAGGTCCAGCAGAAAAACTAGTGACTTTTCTTCGAAGACCCAATGGTCCCTGGTCCTCGAAATTAACTGCATCCTTATGTGCGCAACCCGTGTGTCACAAGGTCCACGAGTGCCACATTATCTCGTGCTACATAACGTGGGGAAGGGCGTTTACTCAGCCATACTGACATTTTTTTTAAAACTCTTCCTATTGGCATCACATGTTCCCTTTACACAATTATTGTATTAGAAAGAGGGCAGGCATTAGGTTTATAAGTATAGGCCATTTTATTTTGACTAAGGACTGACTAGGACTCTTTTTTATGTTTTTTTTTTGTTTTTTTGATGGTCGAGAATACGCCACATCTTAGTTATAGGGCAAGATAGGAGTTTTCCAACCCCTTTTAAACCATCAATAAAGGTTTTGAAATGTTCAGCTCTTGTGTCAGTGTCTGCTTGTGAAGTTGTGATACTATGCTTTCCTCACAGTGCGGATAGCCATGCATGCGGCCAGTGTCAACCGGAGTTGTTATATGTACCTGACGGAGTTTGGTGGTGATTTGTTTTTTGTGCGCCCGCTCAGGTATTTGGCTTCTTCTGTCGATTCTTTTGGCTGCGAAAAAACGGTTAGCGACAGTCTATGCTCCCAACTATTTGCAACAAGAGGGGCACGGCTTGTACTTCCCGGTTCTTCTAGGCCGATAACGTGGCGAGTCTACCCAGCCATCGAGCACTTACTGAACCTTTTCAGTTATCACCTTTGCCATAGGTAGCCCATGCTATTGTCATTGAATGCACAGTACATGCTCATCCCACCTTTCTTCCATAGTGATTCCGGGCTGGTTCTTGAATGCCCTCCTGTAGTATTGCACAGGGGACCACAACCTGGCCTACTGGTGTGGGGCATGGCCCACATCCTTCTCTAGCAAGTCTCCAGTGTGCATCCCAATATAACTGATTGCAATGGTGGTAATTCTATCACAACCACTGTGAGTGCAATTTGCCTGTTTTTCTCGTACTTGCCAGGTACCTTGATGCATCAAACCTGGTTACCGGATCAATTGAGGGAAAACAGAAGCATTTCCGGTAAGGGACTCGCCAAGGCAGGGGCAATTGTTAGGCAGGGATTGTACATGGGAGAATTTAAACGTAAAATACTTAGGTATTTACATTGTTCGCGACATAAAAAAGATAGTCGATTATAATGTAGATAGAACCGTAGAGGTCATCCATAAAGACATTTGGAAATGGGGGCGTTTCATATTGTCCATATGGGCTAAAATTAATGCAATTAAAATGCTTTTATTACCAAAAGTCCTGTATATTATTCAGTCGTTGCCCTTACATGTTACAAAGAAAGTACTTTGATGGATAGATAGATTATTCCAGGACTTTTTATGGGGGGAGGGGAAAAGAGCCAAAATTCCACAGTACATTATGGTCTGCAGCATCAAAGATGGAGGTTTTGGAGACCCGGTCCTTAAGAATTATAGTAACGGTTTTTTATTGAAAAAGATGTCTAGCGATTTTATTGTTGATCCAAGCCAGATGCCTTGGTGGGTTCAGATTGAAATGCATACGTTTTTGCCGTATGACATTAAGTGTCTGTATTCATTTGGAGCATTACCTGGGAAGGTGCAGAGTTTAAAAACAGTTTTGACTACAAAAGACGCATTGGCATCACTGATAGTGGGAAGTGGGCAGGGATTATTTGTTTATGAAGAGGCCTCACTTTGGCATAATCCTTGTCTACAGATTAATAATATAATGTTAAATTGGAGAAGTTGGGTTAGTAGAGGTATTTTAAAGGTTAGTGATGTTTGGAGCAATGAAGGGGTGGTTTCCTTTGAGGGACTAGTGGCGAAATTTGGACTGCATAATAGAGAGTTACGAAGGTACAATGAATTGGTGGATTCAATATCTGAATGGAGTCGGATGATGGATGCATCACTCTCACGGGAACCTGAATTCCTCAAAATATTGGCTTGTGGATCACAAAAGGTGTCAAATATTTTGAAAATGATGTAATAGAATGGGTTTGCATCACATCTAATGGATACGTTTTGGGGGGGAAGGTGCTTGTGTTGTTATGTTCTCTTGTTTTGTGTTGTCTGTTATGTTTGGGAATGTCAGGCCACCGCTCATGGCTACGTTTTTAAATGTGTTGGCGTTAATATGTATTTCAAGGTTATTGTTTATTGTATTCTTTGATTCAGGTTTATGTTGTTACCCGGATGATAGCCTGCAGGCCTAGTAACCTTTGCTTTGTACTTGATATGTTTCTTTCTTGTTGAAAATAAGAAATAAAGTTTGAAAAAAAAAGAATTTTTACAAAGTGTCTATCATATGAGACACTCCCATCCCCTGCACACCTATATAACTGAACATACAGTCAACAATTTAACCAGATAGTTCACGCTTTTTAATATGTGTAATAAATCAAAGTGCACATGTTCACATATACATATGCCTCAATGCATTCAATATCATCCTTAACAAATGTTAAATTGGTTCGGAGGGTCCAGGGCGGGGGATTTGGATATTCTATACTTGAGAAATACTGTAGAGGATTTTTGTTAAAGAAATCAGTTAACTATTTTGATGTGGAAAGACAATCAGTACCATTGTGGGCGCAAATAGAAAGGCGAAAGTTCATGTAGGAAGTTTATACTCTTTGGGGAAACTACCCAAACAAGCATCTAGCTTGCAGTCAATCGTTGCCACAAAAGATGCAGTGACATCATTGATATTGGTTAGTGGACAAGGATTGTTCATGTGCAAGGGTGCATCAATTTGGCATAACCCGGGGTTTCAGATTAATAATAAAATATTCAATTGGTGGAGTTGGATTAATAAAGGTATATTAATAAGGGACATCTGGGGTGATAGGTGAATGGTGTCCTTTGAGTGTTTGATGGAGAAGTTTGTCCTGAATAGAAGGGGGCTTGGAAGAGTTATGAAGATTTTGTTATCTGAAAGGCAAAAGATGTTGGATGAACCGATGATGCAGAAACCCGAGATGTGTAACTTCCTGCAATGCCGCAGAAGCTTTTTAAAACTTATGCCATTGGAGAGTTATCTGATGGTCTCATGGGAGAAGTTAAGGCATGCTTGGTCTGAAGAATTGGGTAGGGATATCTCAATAAAGGAGTGGGAGAATCTTTGGAAAGTTCCTGTTAGGGCAAAGGCTGATTTGAATTTATGCTACATTCATCAGAGAATATTGGAGCGCCTTTATTGGACCCCAGTGCGAATGAATGTGTTGGGTTTAATTGAAAGTGAAAAATGTTGGGGTTGTCAGAGTGAAAGGTACATTGTTGCACATGTTGTGGGACTGTGCTAGGGTAATGGGTTTTTGGAATGATGTGTTGGATAGGATTGACATGATTTGGATTATTACATTCCAACGGTATTCATCTGCAGTTATTCTACTGTCACCGAAATGTGGACGAAATATTGATTGTGCAACATTAGGTTGGATTAACAAAGTACTAAAAGTGTGGAAAACAAGGAAAAAGCCATGTGTGGAAGACTGGCTTGGTGATGTGCAAATTCTTTCAGGCTTTGAGAAAAGAGTGGTTCATAGACAACATAGGGAGGACATTTATGGGGAATTGTGGGGACCCTTTAATGAACTTTATAAGTAATGTTGGACCAGAGTGTTGATATAGAGAACTTAGTGATATTGTAAGGGGGGGGAGGTCACTGTTGAAGAGAGAGGTGTTTGTTGTGTCTTGCATCTTGTGTTTCTGTTGGTTTTATGTGTGGTTCTATCATTGCACTATAGCTTGTATTTATGTTTGTTAGATAATATGATTGTTTTCTAACTGTAACATTGTTATTGATTATATTGTTGAATGTTGCAATTGATGATAATGATAAGCTACAATGTATATATTAAATGTGTAATGCTTTGTTAATTTGTTGAAAAATTAAATAAAGAGTTAAAAAGAAAATGTTCCACTTAGAAAAGTACATTTCAAATTTAAAGAAAATACAAAAAATATTATACAAAGAAGACAAGCACTCCTTAATATGAAGTATATTTTTCTCTGGCCCAACGCGATTCGGGGGGTGAACCCCTTCTTCAGGAGCAAAAAATTTATGAAACAACATATATAAGGGATCCATATTATACACATACTTTCATAGATTGTAAAACTTTAGTCACATGCATAATATTGATCAACCATAACAGGGGTGCCTTCACCAGGTATTTCTACGCCCAACATTAATAGTTATATCCATGTTATTCTCCAGATACCAGTGCTATTCCGGTATGCTATTAAGTTACCCAGAGATTGGCAATCCAAACCCGTGTGTTAGTAATCAACCACTATCAGCTCTCTGATAGTGATCCTCTATTTTAAAAAAGAGTGACACCTCCCACCCTGTGATCAATATATCATCAAACTACACATACCTTCGACCTGGTATCCGAGGACCAGTGTCAAGTAAACCTGGATTACAAAGAAAATAAAAAGTTCAAGTCAAACCACTCTAGGGCCAATCGCTTTGAAAACAATGTCTAGACCATGGCGCCCTTTCCCTACCTGCAATCACAGGCAGACATCTAGGCGCTGTAAAGCAGATAAGTTATTGTTCGATGTATAACAAAGAGCCTCCAAGCCCTCTAGGTACAGTCTCTCCCGTCAAAATTCCTGTACTTCACACTCCAACTGTCCTGTAATAGCGGGCAATATTTAGTGGTTACACGTGTATATCCAGCAATCTGTAATCACTTCCCACTTCTCATTAATACATGGATCCTATCTTTGCAACCCTTATGTTGAGGTAATCTATATTTAAATTCAGCCCACTGCTGTTGTATTCTCTCGCTGTACGCAACCTTGCAGTATCTCCTTCTAACAGCGCGTCACGTGAATGTACACAAGACCACGCTGAAGTAGGAAGCAATGCGTCCCTTTTGTCATCTCAAGACACTAGAACGTGCCTCTTGCAACTGAGGTCCAATGTGACAGCAATCATGTCTTTAATTACAGAATAGTCATGTCTTTAATTACAGAATAGTCAAACACCAATCCTCATGAAAAAATAAATGCGGTCTCTACAGTAGATTTTCACTCCGCACATTTATTGTTAAAATGTAGGCTAAATGGAAGAAATGTTGTTCTCCATATAATCACCCAAAACAATATAAAGACTGCATTCTGTGTATTCTATACTAACAATGCATCTTCCTGGGTTGTACCTTATGGGTGTCCGCTCAGAGGCCTACACATATAGTGTCAAGGTGAGTACATACTGGAAAGTATCATTCATGCAGCTACTCCAAATAGTATATTGACTTCAATCAGCATAGTGTTTCATCCTGTTTTAAACTGCATATGTCTCTGCAAGCTAAACTGTTCTTCAAAATATTGTTATATAGCTGTTCCAATACAGCCCCCTGCCTTGATGCTTCTCCTCGGTCATGGTGTGACTGACCTAGTTCTGCATATTATTCCATTACTACTACCCATCCTGTACACACGTTGTATAAGTATCTGCAATCTAAAGACTTCTCAAGACATCATTATACAGGTGTTCCGATTCAATCAGTGTCTTTATACTTTAAACCAATCAATGGTCAGTCGTATGGTATATAAACCCACATACCTATATCTGCTCCAATAGTCAATTCATCGGTTAACTCTGCAACCATGCGTGTCGTGTTAACTACATATTTATTCAACTTGATATCCTCCTCTCAGATCACTGTTTAGGGATAGCTCCATGTTAAACCATCTAAATCATGTTTACTCATTTCATAATGCTATTCCTCGACCACAACTTAATTCCATGCATGGTACACCACTCCTCTACTCTGACTTTCCTAACAGTTAGATAAAGCAATTCAGTGAAGTCCCCTTTGGTTGTTGTGTTTCGAGCAGGTCTATCCATTACATTTCTCTCTGTGTGAGACGTGTATTAATGTTCCCCCTCTGGGTGGACGGCTCATCACTACCAAAATTGTAAACTGAATTTGGGCTATTGAATGTCTCTGATCTTTAAAATGTCGTGCCACTGGTGATTTAATGTTGGCACACCTTATATTAGATTTATGCTCGTTCCACCGCTTGCGGGCCGATCTTGAAGTTTGTCCGATGTATAGTAGCCCACATAGGCACTTAATGCTATATATCACTCCAGTCGACCTGCAGGTAGCAAAGTCTGAGATATATTTTCTTACCCGTCGGGGGGTGAGTGATGTACTCTCCTTTGCATACATTGTTGCAATGGCTACATGCCAAATATGGAAAAGTCCCTTTCCGTTTAGTTGTAAACGTTTTTTGATCATCCCGCTGTACCCTTTCTGCTTTCACCAATTTATCCTGCAGATTTGTACCTCGTTTATACCCAATCATCGGTGGTTCAGGGAATAATTTCAGCAAAATTGGGTCGTGGTGTAGAACCGACCAATATTTGTGAATGATCTTTCTAATATGAAAGCTCTGTCGTGAGTATTTTCAAATATAAAGAAGAGATGTCAATTCCTTTTTAGGTTTCAGGGTCAAGAGTTGCTCCTTAGAGATATGGGTAACTCTTGCATTTTCCTCCTGTAACACTTCCTCTGGATAGCCTCTCTTAAAAAACCTCTCTGATAGTTCCACACATTCTGTGCCAAAAGTCGCTGGATCCGAAATTATTCTCTCCATGTAACACTCACCTGGTATCCACAAGGACGCCACCCGACTTGGTTGGACTGCTCACGACCTGGATTCCTCTCTCCCGGGTTCTCCTGCCGAGGATCTTGTCTTGGATTTCGATAAAATGCACTCTCCGTCCTGCAGTTCTGTGCAGGGATGCGTCGTGAATGGGGTGCTTCGCTGCCAAGTTGCTTTACTGGCGCAGGCCCGAGAGTCCAGACCTGCTGCGACTCAGTTCTTCAGATAAGTCTATTGTTCTTGATATTTGTCCGTAATTGTAATTGCCCTTGTTAATGTCTTCCTTCTCTCTAGGTGCAGAAGGGATGATGAAGACGTCGAGCTGGTTGAGAGGGCTGTGCTCGAGATGGTAAGTGAATGCGCAGAGCGTGGCCCTATGTGCGCTTTTGCTGTTTGCTAACCAGTGGTATTCTTCTCTTGCAGGCCACCGTGATGTTCTGGATGGTGAGCGGCTGGGAGGATGTGGAGCGATGAGTGGATGTTGTCCGGTCCGCCGTCGAGTAAGTATGAGAGCTACCCGCCTTGCCTTTCTCTTGCAGGTTGATGGAGGCCGGCACGGAATAAACCAACAGCGAGTTCCGCTCAGGTAAGCGTGCTTCCGAATGATGCTTGAATGAGGCATGCGAACGCTTACTAATGTTGTCTTTCTTTTTCCTCCTCCAGGTTGCTGCTTACGAGCGAGAATGAGCTTCCGAGGTGACACTGGAGCGATCGACAGGAGCTGAATTAACGAGCAGGTAAGGATGGCTAATGGTGTTGTTCTCTTCCTTTGCAGGTGCAGGCCTGGAATGCTGAGGACAGATCCCGTTGAACGTCACGCTGCGAGTGCAGAGCAACGCAAAGCGTGTGCTGCAGCTCGGGCGTGGCTTAAATAGTCTGCAGGTATCCCAGATGCCTTCAGGCCTGACCACACCCTAGATGCTAGACCGCATGGTTCAGTTCTGAACTGAACCATGTGGGCGCAGCCATGTTGTTCCATTCCCATTGAGAGCTCCAGCTCCTTCTTCTGCCATATGAGCCTGGCGCCAAAGGCGCCACGACTGACTCCAGGAGAGTCTTGGGGGGCATGATTGGGCCCTTGGGGCCATGCAGGGACACTGTGATGCGGCCCAGAGGCCCCGAGTACCAGGGCCAGGGGCTATGGCCATGACACTCCATCCATAATGTTTGACTGTAAGGTAAACATTTCATTATTGCCTTAGGGTGAAAATTTGCGAAGTGTAGACGATTATTCAAATCAGTTGGTTTGTGATATATCGAGGTATTTATTCCGGCATTCGCTGTAGCCAACTGGACATCTAAAAAAGTGTAAGGAAGGATTGCCAATCTCAAGTGTAAATTTAATGCGTGAATGAACACTATTGAGGTACTCAAAGAATTCATCTAATTCCTGTCTTGTCCCACACCAAACACCGAAAATGTCATCTATAAAGTGCTTTCAGTACCTTATAGGACAGCCTCTGCACTGTCTCTAGTCGCTGGCTGGGCTGAACTTGTGGGGCCTGGCTCCCTGTTCTTTCTTCTGGGTGGCCCCGTCCACCAGGTGGGGCCACCCTCACCACCACATGGCCCATGCCTTTTTTAATGTCTTTGTATGGCCCGCTGCCCACTTGGGGGTCTGCTCTCATCACCGACGCACCCACAGCCTTCTTTAATTTACAGCATCGGCCCCATAGGCTGGGGGGCCACCTGCTTTACCACTGCGCCCCCAGCAACAATTTTATTTCAGGCTGTATCCCGTTGCTATGGGGACGCTGCCACACTCACTGCTGCACCCCGAGCACCATCTTGAGTTGAGGCAGTGGCCCCATGGCAACAGGGACACCACCATTGATCACTGCGGACGCCGGCATTGATCACTGCCCCGCCCACAGTTCCCGGCCTGCCTCATCTGCATTGCATCGCACGGGCCAGCGTTTCACATGGGCTGCCTCGCCGTGGTAGCACAGACTTCTCTTCACCCAAGTTGCCACGATGAGGCATCCTGGGATTACACCATCCTGCTCTTCTCCTGGGGTGCCATGTGAGGCATGTGGCCCGACTGGGTGGTTCATATTTGGCCCGGGCGGACTCTTGGATATTCCTGGATGGGCCGGCACCCACCACGGCCTCGTGCGCGGCCAAACTGCCCCTGCAAGCAGCTCAGCCCCATAGTTAACTCTCAGGGAGCTCCCCACACACGGCCCAGTGGCCCTAATGTGTTTTTGACATTGGTGGCCACTGAGGCAGTGGTACCTCCATGGAGGTAGATTCTTTGTTATTTTCTCCCCTCTTTCTTCCTGTTCTCCCTTACTGTTTCTCCTTCTTTTCAACTATCTTTCCTTTTTTAAAATCCTCATTAGATTCTTTTCTCCCCTGTCCAGACTATTAGACAGCAGAGTTCTGTCCCTTTATTCTCATTTCATTTCCTTTCTTAAACATTCCATCAAGCCCCGTGGTGGGCTGCATGGACTAGTCCATTTTAAAACACTCAGACAAAACACACAATACATTTAATAAACTATTGTATTCAACCCTGGTGTCTCCATGTCTTTCTCTCTCTAAAGACGACAAGCATATAGCCCTTAGTAGTCTGAACTTTTTGAGCCACAGGCTACACAATGGAGCGATAGGATGCATCCCTCTCGCCCAGTGGGGCCAAGGCATTTACTCAAGGTAAGGAAAGGAAAGAAAAGAATCAGGCAGCTGGAGACCTATTCTGGATGTTGGTCTTCCCAACAAATTCCTTCGATCCCAGACTCTCAGGATGGTTATGCTTCAGTATTATCTCACAAATAATCAGGGTGCCAGATCCCGTATAAGGCCCTTGGATGTATTGCTACACACTCACAACGTACACAGAACTTTTTTACTGTGGGGTCAGCAATGACTTTGACCCTCAATTGTTTATTGAGCATATCAGTTTTTTAGTGACATACATTAAGACCCAGAAAAGAGAATCCTGTTTCTCTAATGTTTGGCTGCTTGAGACGCTGCCAGCAGCCAGGGACATGCATCGCTTTCAGAGGATCTCTGTAAGCAACCAGGCGCATCGCGCCGGCAGCTCTGCTCTAAATTAGGAATGATCAGGAAACAACACTTCGCCCGCGTTTAACGTGTTTACTTTCTCTACCGTGATGCTTTACGAGGCAAGAGCGATGATTCAAACATTAGAGAAATGTGATTCCTCCCAACCACCATCATTTCTTGGACGGTCTTCTAAAAGAAAACACTTCCCACTAGTTTAAAGAGGGACTTTTTGCGAATACTTACCGCAGCAAAGAATAAACTGACGATTCCCAATGGACATGGATAACACTTCATCCCCCCGTCCTGAAGAAGGCCACTCTCACTAGAGCTTCAAGAAATAGCTTTTTCTGGCCGAAACATTATAGTGTCGACAACCTCCTTGTTGTAATTTTCAGTGTTTAATGTCACACTGTGGTTTCTGTACTCCAGAAATGCATCACGCTCTGGATAGCACATCTTCTGTATGTAAATGTATTGTCACAAATGATAAGATATGTGCACTGTATGAGTTGAATCCGTTTGATTGAATTGGATAGTACCCACTGGTACTGCCATTTTTTTAAAGAGAAAATGTCTGTTTTCTGGGTCTTAATGTATGTCACTAAAAAATTGATATGTTCAATAAACAATTGAGGGTCAAATACATTGCTGACCCCACAGTAAAAAGGTTTTGTGTACGTTGTGAGTGTGTAGTAATACATTGAAGGACCTTATACGTGATCTCGCACCCTGATTGTTTTGTGGGATAATACTGTATACCCACCTGGGCAAATCAGGGCCTAGCCAGGTGCCCTTTTTCGTAATTGGTTATGCTTCAGCACATCCTCAGCCAACTTCAACAAGGGGATTTCTTGTCATCACTGGACTTGGAAGACTCATACTTCCATGTCCCTATCCATTGTGACCACAGAAAGTGACTTCAATTTCTCCAGCATTGGATCTTTCCTAGATCCAGACGCTTAAATATTCCCTGTTGTCAGACCGGGAATCCTCAGTGATAAAAATGTATATTAAAAAATTAAATATGCATACATTATTTCCAAAGGAAGTGCATGTAGATTGTCTCATTGGGATTCACTTGTGTAGTCCCTCCACCTCCACCTCATTTTGGTCTATATGACCCCATCCAATGCGATGGCAGGGTTCAAGCTCTGCCCCCGGCAGCCATCTTCAGTTTTGTCACCGCAGTCTAACAGATAGAGGGCATCCTCCAGCTCTCTGAGTTTTTCATTTTTTCTCATGGTTAGCCGTTCAACATATTTCTCAAATTATATGCTGCCTTGATCCCCTGATCAAGCTCTATCTATTCTGTGTTTCTGGACTCAGAAAACGCAAAATTTTCGTAAAACTTCAATTTACACCATGGCTGAAGAACCAGCTGTCAAAAAGCCTTCCCTGTTCAGGGACTGCACCAGGTGCAAGAAGAAACTTATCTACATGAAAGATCCTCATGAACAGTGCATCTACTGCCTGTATCCTCATGACATGCACAAATGCGACATTTGCAAGACCTTCACCAACAAAACCCTTCAAGACAGACACAGGAGACTCCTGCTACACCTCGAGTCTAAAGGGCACTCTTCTGATGAAGACTCTGTCAAGACATCCCCTGTGCCATCTATAAACCCATCTGAGAGACAAACTTCAAAGAGAAGGGCTTCTTCAATGGAAAGGAGTACCTCTCCTTCACATAAAAGCAAGAGGAAGGTGGAAATGACTTCCCTCACACCTTCCCTTAGCTCCGGAGACCAGATGAAGCATCATCCTGAGGAAGAAACTACCTCCAAAGGTAAGGAGGCGTTTAAAAAACACTTGGGGTGGCAATCGTCCATAAAAACGCAGTCTATGAGCGGTACCAGCGATAAGGCCCCATCAACGACCAGAATGTCAACGAAGCCGAAAACATCCACAACAACTCTTCAAGCCTCGTCATCTTCGAGTAAGTCCTTGTCGTCTAAATCGTTGTCCTCAAGGCAAACGTCAACGAAGGAATTCCATCACTCGTCCACGAAGCTCTTGTCGATGGAGCCAAGGGAACATCCCTGTCGACAAAGTCGTCAGCAGAAAAGTCATCGTCGACAAAGTCATCGTTGACGAGACAGGCGACAACACCATCAACTTCATCGTCGACGGAGAACAACAAGGCCAAAACACCGTCCACGGATACCACAGCTACGCCGTTCAATGAAAGCAGCTTAGACAAGCCAATGGGCACGATCCCTTACATCCCAGAAGCCCATGATGAAACAATAGGAACGCAACTAAAGCTTCTGGACATCATTCTACAGGAAGAGTTTTCGGATACCAAATTCATGTGTGAGTAGCCTGTTCTCACCCCTGTGGAGAATAGCCCGCCCTGGCACCCCACCTCGGAGGAGCCCACTGATCCATACGACCCAACTCTCATGGAGTCAATGCAGAGGATTATTGAAGAATGCAACAGGCATCAGAGGCAAAGGAATTGGTCTTATACACTGAGAAATGCAAGGTCCCCCCAAAGGGACAAGTTGCCTCATCATAGCACGCCAAGAAGCTCCGCATCCAGGAGCAGACCTAAAAGGCCACGTTCACCGGAACCTCCTCGCAGATCTAGGAGCAGGACACACAGTGCTTCACGACAAGAGTCTCTCCTCCGAGATCATTGCCTAGACCAAGGCCGCCTACAAGGGACCCTACGATAGTTTCTTCGACCGCGTCGGTCTCAGACTGGCAAGAGGACCCATTCAGAGATTTTTCAGACCCCGAAGAAGGAGAGATTATACATGAGCCGGACACTCAAAGCGAATCGGACGATTACGTCATTGAGAATCCTAGGAAGAAGGACTCCCCAGGAGATGATTCACCACCCGACAATTTAGTATTGTTTCATAAAATTATCGGCAAGGCGGCAGACCGGTTCAAATTGCAAGTCACGTCAGAAAAAAAGAAGTCAGTTCTGTATGAGCACAGAGATAAGCGTAGGAGAACAAGCTCTACGATTCCTCTCTTAGATACCATATGGGACTCTCGGGAGCTAAGATATTGGCTACTCCTTTGTCCACACCCGCACTCTTCTCACGATCAGAAAAGAAGTACAACGCACCGGACATGGCACCATTATGCCTAAGGGGGCACACTAAGCCAAATTCTGTTGTTACAGTGGCAGCCAGGAAGAAATTGGCTGACCCATCATCGCCCTTATTATTCCCCCCCTGACAAGGAAGGGTGTAAATTGGAGGCTATGGGCAGGAAGGTGTCTTCGTCAGCTTCTCTTACCATCAGGGCGGGCAGCGCTCTGGCCATGACAGCACAGTTTGACCGTGAGCTGTGGCTTCGCATTTCTAAATTATCCAAACACTTACCAGCGGAATTTCAGGAAGAAGCTAGAACAATCATAGCGGACAGTGAAGCTACTTCAAACCATATGATTGACGCGGCAGTGGATGTAGCAGAATCGGGTCTTTGGCAAATGGCCCATGGTACAGTCTTGAGAAGACAGGCCTGGATGAAGGCAACTCACTTTCGGCCAGAATTCCAAGCTCAATTATTGGATATGCCCTTTGATGGACACGGATCTTTTTGGGAAAAAGATGGGCGACCATATCAACGGAATAAAGACGGACACTGACACAGCCCGAGTATTCAGTTCTCTTAAAGACAAAAAGCGCAGATCCTTTTGGACCTTTCGAGTATCATCGTCCAAATACAGAGGCTTGAACCACCCCTCCTGCAGCCAGAAGACACAGGGCAGCACCTTTCAAGACAACAGATACCATCAATCTGCGAACTGGTACACCCAAAGGGGAGACGTGGCTCTATCCAGGCCAAAACCCAAAGCAAACAGAATTGACAGCCCCTACCTTTCCCTCCCACTACACACCCCGGTGAGGGGAAGAGTAAGCCGCTATTACCAACACTGGCTAAGGATAACATCGGACAAGTGGGTGTTGCAAGTGATTTGCGAGGGTCACACTATCGAGGTGCATCTCATGAAACATATATTGTTGGAAATTCACAAGCTGCTTCAAAAAGCAGCCATAAAACCAGTTCCAGACCAACAGATGGGAAGAGGCTTCTACTCCAGGTTTTTCCTTGTGAAAAAAGAAGAATGGTCAGTGGAGACCGATACTGAATTTGCGAGCACTCAACAAATTCATTGAGCGTATCAAATTCAAGATGACGTCCCTGCAGAATGTCCTCCCGTGGTTAAACCAGCACGACTTCCCAGCCACCCTGGACTTGGAAGACGCCTACTTCCACATTCCCATCCACCCTGCCCACAGACAGTTCCTCAGATTCGCAATAGGGGAGTCACATTTTCAATTCCGCGTCCTCCCGTTTGGACTAAGGTCAGCACCAAGAGTGTTTACCAAGAGCCTTGCACCTGTGGCAGCAAAACTCAGATGAACAGGGATAGAGGTCTTCCCATACTTGGATGACTTGTTAATAAGGGCAGGCTCTTTCGAGCTCGTAACCTGGGCAGTTGCAGCAGCGATAAACCACCTGAATGGGTTATGCTTCTCAATAAACGAAACAAAATCCTGTCCAGTGCCCAGAAAGACAGTGCTCTTCCCGGGAGCATAACTCAACACCAGCATACCCAGGATAAGGCCCTCCACAGACAGAATATCAGCAATGCTTCACCTGACCTTATGGTTCCACGACAACGTAACAGCCACGGTACGCTCTTTCAAATCTCTCCTGGGCATGATGTCCTCATGTATATTTCTCATACCAAATTGCAGGCTTTGCACGAGGCCAATTCAAGAGACCCTGAACCGCCAATGGAGACAAGCACTCGGATCATGGGAAGATACCATCCAGCTTCCAACGACCTTCCATAAGGCACTCCAATGGTGAAATACACCTCTAAATCTGTTGCAGGGAATGCCTTTCCAAGCTCCGACATAAACCCTTCTCCTCAGGACGGGTGCATCGCTATCAGGATGGGGTGCGCACTTGACAGATCTGCTAACGAAGAGCACATGATCGTGCCAGGAGTCCCAACTACATATCAATGTTCTGGAACTCATGGCAATACGATGGGCACTAAAAGCCTTCCTGCCATTTCTAGCAGGGCAGGTGGTAACCATTCAGACGGACAACACGACCTCCATGCATTACACAAACAAGCAAGGAGGCACGAGGTCAGAGATGTTGTCCCAGGAAGCTCAGAAGCTATGGACCTGAGTGTTACATCACAAAGTTCAGATCAAAGCAGAACACCTGGCGGGAGTGGACAATGTCTTAGCAGACAAGTTAAGAAGAGACTACACAACATCCCACGAATGGGAGCTAGACGAAGCAGAAGTCCAGCTGAAATTTCAAGAATGGGGACATCCACAGATCGACCTCTTTGCGACCAAAAGCAACAGGAAATGTCACATGTTCGCATCCAGATACCCAGAACACCTGTCGATAGGGGATGCCTTCTCAGTGGACTGGACCACCAATTCCTTTCATAGCGCGAGTACTTCGCAGGCTGCAGGAGTAGACCTGAACAATGATTCTAACCGAATTGGGCTCATCAAGTTTGGTACCCAACCCTACGCCACTTGTCCCGGTGGCCCCCGATTTACCTCAAAGCTCACCAGAGCCTTTTAACGCAGCAGAATCACAAGGTTCTCCACCGCGACTCAGCAAGTCTGTTACTCAAGGTGTGGTTCCTCAGCAGCGAAAGTTAGCTAATTTGAATCTTCCTACGGAGTGCTGGGATAGAATCAAGGCCTCCACGGCCCTGTCTGCACGGATCACATACATTCGGAAATTGACTCGTTTCTCCAAGTGGTGCGAAACATCATTGGTAAACCCACTCGCTGCTTCTGTTGAACAAGTGCTACTTACCTATTGCACCTTGCTAAAACAGGGCTCAACCTGCCCTCCATCAAGGTGCATTGATCTGCCATATCGGCTTACACGACAAATCCAGATCAGCCATCGTTGCACACAAACCCGGCTATCAAGATATTCCTGAAAGGATAGATGCGTACCTATCCACCAACGCCAGCGCTGGTTCCTTCGTGGAGCCTGAACATGGTCCTGGCAGCGCTCATGGAACCACCATATGAACCTATCCATAGGTGTGGTCATGACATTTCTATCCTGGAAAACGGCTTTTCTGGTAGCCATCACATCAGCCAGGAGGATTAGCAAACTGCAAGCTCTTTCGTCAGAACCCCCATTCTGTCATGATCCATCGATCACGCCCCTTTTGGCCCTCCTGGTCCTGGCACATCGGGGGTTACTCGCTGTAGTACACCCAACATGGCTGTATTCACAGAACGCGGTCTATCGACCTTTATGTCCATGCAGCGCGTTCCATAAATTAACCACGCCCCTGCGGCTCCGCACGTCTCAACGCTGTTGTTAGCTGAGGCTAGACGTGCATCGCGTCGTGCTCCTGGAACTGAGTTGCTGCTCGAATTCCCGGACCCACTCCTTCTCCTTCCCTTTCCTTTGTACCTGTATCCTTCCACGTTCCGCACAGACCGCCCCCGTGTGCGGCCTTCCTTCCTGGTCTTCCTGGAGTTTCCTTGATCCCGAACGAAGAAGCTGAATGAATCCTGGAATCCGACGACGGCCTAGCAGGCTTATACAAGACCCGAACAGCACGGAAGAAAACCCAGGCGAAGGATCCTGCAAGGCAGCATAAACAGGTGAGAAAAAAGGAAACCTGTGACAGATTGAGACGCCATCTGATTGAATTCGACACAGACATGGAAGCGGCCATCCAGGACCTTATGCGTGGCATGCAAGAGCTGACGACCGAAGTGCAAAATTTAAAGGCAGAGAATGCCCCCTTAAGGCAATTGGTGTTGTCCCGTGAATCCGCTACGAAAGAGAGTGTAATACTGGGCGGCGTTGTTGATGAATATGATGGTTCCGCAGAGAGCCTTCGTGGATTCCTTGACTCATGTTTGGTCCACTTTACTTTCAAGACTTATTATTTTTCTACGCCCAGGGCTAAGGTGGGCTTTATTATTTCGCATCTTTCCGGCAATGCCTTGACCTGGTCCACCCCACTGGTTAACTCTGGGGATTCCCTCCTGGATGATTACGATGGCTTCATACAGGCCCTTAAGACCATGTTTAACCGCCCAGAGCAGGTCTACAGTGCCCAGGAACGTCTACTCGACTTTCAACAAGGTACCCAGGATATGCTTACGTATGTCACACGCTTCAAACAGCTGGCTAAAGAAGCGGATTGGTCCTCTGAAGCTTGTTTTACCCTATTTCGAAGAGGGCTAAACGAAGACATCAAGGATGAACTAGCCAGAGTGGCGCGCCCAAGTTCTTATCAGGCCCTGATGGATCTTGCCCTGCAGATTGACTTTCGCATTCAGGAGAAAAAGGCAGAGAAAAAGAAAAGCAAGTCGCCACTCCAGAAGAACCCCATTGGGATACTCTCGAACCCCGAAGGTATTTCCACTTCATGTAACGAGCCTGAACCTATGCAGCTAGGGGCATTCCGTTGACCAATATCCTCCCAAGAAAGAATGCGTAGGATCCATAACGGGTTGTGTATGTATTGTGCATCAGACAAACATTTAGTGAGAGAGTGCCCAATAGCCCCCCCACGGCGCTCGGGAAACGCCAGCTCCCGATCCTAAATGGAGCACAGGTTCGGGAGAGAGATGCCTGCTCCGCATCAATTCCATCCTTGAACTCTCCTGGACAAAATTCTTTGGTGATTTTACAGGCCTTCTTATCGCCATCCAAGAAGGAAATGCCTCCCATCCTGGCACTGGTGGACTGTGGAGCTATGGGGATTTTCATAGACCAAGAATGGGTTCTTAAACACCATATTCCTTGCGAATCCCGGACTATCATGCAACCTGTAGAAGCTATTGATAGAAGACCCCTTTCTTCAGGACCCATAACCCTTCAGACCAAGGACGTCGAACTTGCCATAAACCACCATCGAGAAAGGATAAAATTTGACATCATCAAGTCGGCCCACTACCCAATGGTTTTGGGAATGCCCTGGCTTCAAAAACACAATCCGTACATCAATTGGGCAGCGGGTTCCTTGTTCCTGGGCTCAGAATTTTGTATGTCCCACTGTTTATTGTCAGATCTTGCTCCTACACCATCAGAAAGACCTCCTACGAATCACCAAGGTACAATCTCTGTCTCAAACATTATCCGGGTTCCGGAGATATACCAGGAATATTCTGATGTCTTCTCCTCTGCCATTGTCCAGGCTTTACCTCCCCATAGACCAGAAGACTGTGCTATAGAAACGGACCCTTCCGCTGTAATTCCCTTTGGAAGGATGTTCATCTTATCCGAACCTGAAAAGAAAGCCCTTCGAGAATACCTGGATACTAATCTTGCAAATGGCACCATACGACCCTCTAAATCCCCAGCAGGGGCCTCACTGTTTTTTGTTCCCAAGAAAGACACCAAGGAACTCAGACCGTGTCCGGACTATCAAGGTTTAAATCAATGCACCCTTAAGGATCGCTATCCGTTACCCTTGATCTCGGACATTCTGGAGGCAGTAAGGGGCGCAGTTGTTTTCACCAAGTTGGGTCTCAGGGGTGCCTACCATCTGATTCGCATTAGGGCAGGAGACGAGTGGAAAACGGCCTTTAGAACACCCTTTGGTCATTATGAATACTTGGTCATGCCCTTTGGACTTGCTAATGCCCCGGCGGTCTTCCAACGCTTCATGGATAGGGTGTTCTCAGACATGCTATTCCTTTTCGTGATTGTCTATCTGGACGATATCCTTATATTCTCGAAGGATATTTCCAAGCACGAAGAACATGTAAAGGCAGTGTTACAACGACTACGCGAAAACAAGCTCCTGGCAAAGCCCGAGAAATGCATCTTCCATGCTTCTACTATTACACTACCTAGGATTTGTCCTTAGTCCAGAAGGCATCGGAATGGATCAATCCAAGGTTAAGGCTATATTATCCTGGCCAGGCCCCACATCTGTGAAACAGATCCAGTCTTTCCTGGGCTTAGCTAATTTATACAGGAAATTCATACCTTCCTTTTCCGAGATAGTCCAACCAATCATTGCCCTGTTAAAGAAAGACGTTCCCTTCCTTTGGACCACAGCTCAAGAGGAAGCCTTCCAACGGTTGAAGACTGAGTTTACACAAGCTCCCATCCTGGCTCAACCTGATGTCAACCGACCATTCATAGTGGAGACAGATGCCTCCAGCTATGCTATTGGAGCCGTCCTCAAACAGCTATTCGGGGACAGGATGGAACACCCCATCACTTACCTTTCTCGGACGTTAACGCCCAGTGAAACCCATTACTCAGTCTTGGAAAAGGAACTGCTGGCCATCCGTCAAGCCTTCACCGAGTGGCGTCATCTACTCCTCGGAGCGAAACATCCTGTCCAGGTCCGCACGGACCATCGAAACCTACAAGTACTGCAGGCCTTGGAATGTAGGAACAGCCATCAAGCTTGGTGGGCCTTCTTCTTTGCCCAATACCAGTTCCAGATTCACCACGTTCCCGGAACACAAAATCAAATAGCTGACGCCCTCTCTCGACGTCCAGACTTCGAACCTCCGGGAGATCGGGCATATCCCAAAATGTTTCCCCATACAATATTTGTAGCTCAAGCAAACAGTCTCCTGGAAGACATTCGTATGCAAACTCAGACTTCGGAACTCTGGAAGGATCTTTCGAAAAGGACTCAATGGGATCTGAGAACCCAGGACGGATACCTGTTTAAAAATAACAACCTGGTCATTCCCACACAGAAACTACAACAAAAGATAATAAACCTCTGCCATGATACCCTTCACCCCGATCTTCCTGGCATTTCCAACACCCTCCGTCTAATACAAAGACAATTCTGGTGGCCCAGAATGAAGGCTGACATTCAACAGTACGTTCAATCTTGTTCTGTCTGTAATCAAAACAAACATGACAACCAGAAACCAGCAGGACTCTTATTACAGCCTACACCACCAACAAGACCATGGGAAGTCATCGCTACAGACTTTATTGTAGAATTACCGCCATCCAGAGGGTACACCACTATCATGGTCACCATTGACTTGTTCACTCATATGGCCCATTTTACACCTCTGTATAAGTTACCATCCTTGTCAGAACTTGCTGGAATCTTCCTGGAACACATCTTCCGACTGCATGGACTTCCTTCCAAGATCATATCGGACAGAGGACCACAGTATATCTCTCAATTTTGGAAACACCTCTGCAGGATACTAGGAATCCAACAAGCTCTCTCCTCAGGATATCATCCCCAAACCAATGGAGTCACAGAACGAGTTAATCAAACCCTTGAACAATACCTTCGTTGTTTCTCTACTAAGGTCCAGGACAATTGGTCGCTTCTGATACCAGTGGCAGAATTTGCCTACAACAATTCAGACCATTCGGCTGTTAAAACCAGCCCTTTTTTTTGCAGCCATGGATTCCACCCTGCGGTATTACCTTCAGTCCTTCTGCACCCTACACCAGTTCCAACAGTCGATTCCTGGATTGAAACACTCATCAATGTACAGTGAGAAGCCAAGGAACATCTAGAAAGAGCACAGATCCAAACTAAGCACTATGCATATTCGAGGAGAAGACCAGGGCCTTCTTACACCATTGGAGATAAAGTATGGCTATCCTCGAAGCTACTGCCCCGACATTTCAGACCGAATAAGTTGGCTCCTCGATATTCTGGGCCTTTTCCTATAAAAGAAGAAATTAACTGTGTGGCCTTTCAACTTAAACTACCATACTCCTGGAAGAAAATCCATCCAGTTTTTCACAAATCTCTATTGAAGCCTTACACCCAAACCACCCGGACTAATCTTAGACCCAGTCCTGTGGTTGTCAATGACCAGCTAGAATATGAAGTGTCTCGAATATGTGACTCCAGATATAGACGAGGACGAGGACAACTTCAATACCTGGTGGAATGGAAGGGCTATCCACCCAGTGAACGTACCTGGGAACCAGTCTCAAACCTAAACTCCCCCAGATTGCTCAGAAAGTTTCATCTAATACATCCAGGCAAACTCGATGGAACGAGTTTTAGAAGGGGTCATGATCCATCGATCACGCCCCTTTTGGTCCTCCTGGTCCCTGGCACATCGGGGGTTACTCGCTGTAGTACACCCAACATGGCCGTATTCACAGAACGCGGTCTATCGACCTTTACGTCCATGCAGCACATTCCATAAATTAACCACGACCCTGCGGCTCCGCGCGTCTCAAGGCTATCATTAGCTGAGGCTAGACGTGTGATACAGGTACAAAGGAACGGGAAGGAGAAGGAGTGGGTCTAGGATTTCGAGCAGCAACTCAGTTCCAGGAGCACGACGTGTGCGGCCTTCCTTCCTGGTCTTCCTGGAGTTTCCTTGATCCCAGACGAAGAAGCTGAACGAATCCTGGAATCCGACGACAGCCGAGCGGGCTTATACAAGACCCGAACAGCACAGAAGAAAACCCTGGCGAAGGATCCCGCAAGGCAGCATAAACAGGTGAGAAAAAAGGAAACCCGTGACACATTCATTACAATTACTGTGGATTGATACTTGAATCTGTGCGCTATTCCCCAACCTATTTACAAAATTAGCACACGTTAAACATCAGCAGCGGGAGTCTCACAATCTGAGAACCCTCCACATGGGTCCACAATGTAGTGAAAATGAATCAAATATTGCGATTCTTTCTCCGCGCTTGATACTAATATTCACAAATTACTTGTTTGCACTGTCCAAATCCATATGCAGATAGCATAAAAACAATAATAGTCCACACTGTGTGTTCAGTCCAATGTTGTCTTTATGTTGAAATTATATAGTTCGTGATTTGTGTCACCAATAGCCGACACGTGTTTCGACCGTTGTGGTCGTTCTCAAGGCCTTGTCACGTATTGTAATTAAGAGGGAACGAAGGACTGAACCCAGGAAAAGGGCACGGGGAACTATCCCAGAGACTTAGAAGAAGACACCACTAATTTTGTTCTGCTATTCGGGCAGTACTATCAGATGTCAAGAAAGCAATACGTGACAAGGCCTTGAGAACGACCACAACGGTCGAAACACGTGTCGGCTATTGGTGACATAAATCACGAACTATATAATTTCAACATAAAGACAACATTGGACTGAACACACAGTGTGGACTATTGTTTTTATGTTATCTGCATATGGATTTGTACAGTGCAAACAAGTAATTTGTGAATATTAGTATCAAGCGCGGAGAAAGTATCGCAATATTTGATTCACTGTGACACATTCACCTTCTTCCAAAAGGACTCCATCATCCTTAGGACGCACCCTAAATTCCTACCCAAGGTAATATCAGAAATTACGCTCACAGAGCGCATCGTGCTTCTGACCTTCTTCATGAACCACACATCTAATGCAGAGAGATCATTACACTCGCTGGATGTAGCGAGAGTCCTAAAATTTTACATACAAAGGACCAAGGAGTTCCGCTCGTCGACTAGACTTTTCATTGCATTCGCTGGCCGCACAAAATGTCAGCATATCCCGAAACAGAGCCTGGCACGTTGGGTGACCCAATGTATTACTCACTGCCATCAGTCTAAAGACGGTCCTCTCGCCAAACCTCCTTCTGCTCACTCCACCAGAGGAAGAGCAGTTTCGGTTGCGTTTCACGCAGGAGTACCAATAAAGGACATCTGCAGAGCTGCGACCTGGAGCACTCTGCATACGTTCGCTAAGCACTACTGCCTGGCAGTAGATACCAGCAATGAATCAGTAGTTGGTCAGGCGGTCCTCCACCACCTCTTTGCATAAGGTAGGAGCAGCCTTCTTTTCCCGCCTTTTTCCCTAATATGTAACCTATTGAGTTGCTGTATGGTAGGCGCACAGAAGGTTCTGCAGAATGTATAATGTTGTGGGCATGGTTTACCTGCTTGGTATTCTATTCAAGCATCTGAATCTATGTAAGATCCAATGCTGGAGAAGTCTTAGTTACTTACCTGTAACTGTATTTCTCCAGCATTGGTATCTTTCATAGATTCACATGCGCCCACCCGCCTCCCCTGAGAGGCTGCTCCTACGTCCGGCAGTCATCATACATCTAGTCTTCTACGGCTCAAAATCTGAACATGGCTGCCTGGGCGGAGCTTAAACCCTGCCACCTCATAGGATGGGGTCATATGGACCAAAATGAGGTGGAGGGACTACACAAGTGAATGCCTCATTGGGCATAATGGACATCTACATGCACTTCCTATGGAAATAATGTATGTATATTTAATTTCTTAATATTAATTTTTATCACTGAGAATTCCCGGTGTGACGACAGGGAATATTCAAGCATCTGAATCTATGAAAGATACCAATGCTGGAGAAATACAGTTACAGGTAAGTAACTAAGACTTACTGTGACAGGCTTTCACTGTCAGTTTAAGGCCTTACCCCTCAGCCTCACATCAAACCCAAGGGTATTCACAAAATTCCTGTATCCAGCAGCGGCTTACTTCTCTCAGTCGGCTGTACTCGTATCTCAGTGATAAGCTGGTGAGGGCTCAATCCCTTCGTCAGGCTGAAGAACATATCGGGGGCAATGATCTGCTGCTTATCCCCTCTGGGATTCTATATCCATCACAGCAACTCCTGCTTGACTCCTTCCAAGCAGATACTGTTTCTGGGGGCACAGCTGAACACTTTTTTTTGCACCACCACACCCCATCTGCCGACAGGGTCAAAGCCATTCTTGCAAAAACCTGATTGCTCTCACAGAAACAAGTCCTGTCAGTCCGCACTCTAAAGTCTCTTTAGTGGGATGATGTCTTTCTACATTCCCCTGTGTGAGGAACCTGAGAGAGTCCTCACTTCTTTTTTCCAGTGATCCTCCTCTTAGGTGGCCAGGAAAAGGCCATCACGTTTGGATCCTGACTTCTGGGGTGGATATGCGAGGGAGGATCACCTTGGTGGAGGGAACTTGGGGAGTGGGGAGAGGATGTCCTTGGGTGAGACATGGTATCCCCATTCCCTTTTCAGAATGAACCCTCTACCCCTCAAGCCTTTGTAGGTTACTGTCCGCCCTTTCCCTTTTGTTCCCTCTAAAATGTCCCCCAGAAACACCATCTCAACACTGGGACGAGGAAGATACCAACTAAGAGGACACATCCTCGTTTGGGTGAGATAAACACATAGATTTATATTGTTAATGCCGACACACATCAGCTAAGTACCAAGATGAGGAGGAGACAATATAGAGTTATAAACACTTCCTTTATTAATTCAAATAGCCCCAAATACCACTCTGGTACTGACATGAAGAAGAGGGCTTTGGAGTTCTACCAGTGGAACAGCCAGGCAAGTCAAGCTAGTGGGTTTCGCCATAGTCAGGCAATTGAACTTAATAACCCACACCTTCGGTTATTTACCAATCCCAATGGGTATAAAAACTGTTGCCGCACAGCACAAGCAGAAGCGGGCTTGAGCAAAGCGGGCTCGAGAGAAGGAGCAGGAGAAAGGGATGCTGATGCTTGCCATGAAAGGGTCTGGCGGTCCTGCTGCCCTCCTTGTTGGGCGTACGCACTGGGAGCTGTGGGGCGCCGAAGCACTCCAGCAGCTGCAGGACAACAGGAGAGTGAGCAGCGCTCTCTGTTGCAGCCATGATGGAAAGAGCGCAGTGTGGAAGGCCGAGAGCAGTGGAAGCAGTGGAAAGAACCAAAGGGAGCTGCTGTATGCAACCGGTGAGTGAAATCAGGGAAGCACTCATAACGGGCACTCTGGGAACCTGATACAAGTACTTTTGAATGCCGAAATAGGTACTTTTGAGCACCAAACAAATTGAAAGACATTATAAACACTATTGAATGCCACACAGAGAAAAAGCAAGTTTTGAGCACTTATGGATGGAGTGTAAGAAAGGTGGTACGTGCAGCATATACCAAAGAATGAATTGTCTGAGATAGAAGTGTTGGCAAAGCCAAGAGAATACCAAGAAAGGTATGATTTGAGAAACCAAGTATTGATGAAGCTAAAAGAGTTCAAGCAACTGCAGGTTAAGAGGAAACCTGCATTGGCAAGATCTAGAAGAATACAGAAAGTGTTGCAAAGTTCATGGTGGCCAATCAAGCCACGTAAAGTGTTAAGAAGTGTGTGACACAGATGAAAGAAACAAGCTCCACTGTCAAAGGAAGGCATTGGCCAATTGTTAATGGAAAGCAGTCAAGAAGGGGTATCAGTTGCGTGACTTGTAATGGGAGGACCATCTAGTGCGACAACTGCGCTTAGACAGAATGCCCCCCTTGATGAAAAAGCCAATGAAAATGTACATAAAGAAGCTTGTGTTTAGCAAGAGCCGCTTATGTGATTTTGCAGTCAAGGAGCAGAACTATCTGTGGAACTAGTGAAAAGTACTGATGTTAAAAGAGCTGTGAAGAGGGGCGTGGTCTGGAGCGCCATCGATGTGGCTACTCCTCTGATGGCCTCTGTGTGAAGCCCGCAACTTACCTTCATTACATGAGGTTCCTGCTGTCACTTTGAGACCGCAATGCCATTTCCCAAAGGTAGGGGGTAAACATAATAAAAGGCCTGTACCATTAGCCCAGACCAACAGAAGGGGATAATGAAACAACTATAAAAACCAAAACGAACTTTGAGAAATATCATATGTGGAACAGTACCTGGCAGGAGAGTACACTAGGTCTGTTCAGTTGGTTATTAAGTGAAATAAGGATACAGGTCCTGCAGAAAAAACATAGCAGGCTCTGGGACCATATGAAGTCGGGGAAGCCCCGCCAGAACAGCGTACCAGGGTCTGAGACCCATATGAAGTCAGGCGAAGCCCGCCACAGCAGCGCACAAGGATCAAGAATCCACACAAGCCAGAGAACCCCACAGTCACTAGGCTGAGGCCCAAAACAAATCGGGGAGATCCCAAAGTAATCTAAAGGGCTCTGAGACCCACCTAAAAGAACAATGAACAACAGAACAAGTCGGGGAGACCTTGAGACAACCTAGAGAGGTCTGGAACGTATGTAAGAGAAGGGAAAGTGCAGGAAGATAGATCAAGGGGTCAAGGATCCACTTTTAAAAGAAAGGACACTTTCTAGAACTTTAAGACCTACAGTCAAGTCTTGCAGTATAGGGAACCAGTCTTGAGACGACAGTTGCGAACTGGAGAAAAGACAGTGGAAGAAATGTCCTTCTCCCCCTGTCCCCCCCTGATACTTGGGAGCTGTGTTTTTTGTGTTTTTTTAATCTACAATCGGGTCTGGCAGGGTAGTGAACCAGACTTGGTATTACAATTATAAGTTGTAGAAAGAACAGGGGAAAGCACTACCCCTCTTCCCCCTGCTACATGGGAACTGTGTTTTGTGTTTTGGAATCTACAGACAAGTCTAACAGGATAGTGAATCAGACTTGGTGCTCCATGTATAAATTAAAGGATCACTCCTTGCGTTTTATCATCAAGAAAAGAACATTCAACCCGATATCCAGAGTGAGAAAAGCCTCCTTCTGGGTCAAGAAGACACCCAGTTTTTCCTTAGTCTAGAGTGTATGAGACGGAAATAGGTTTGGACACAGGACGGTGGATTTATTTTACTGGACATTCTGACAAGAGTCCATAGTACTTTTGTTTAGGAAGGGCAACCCATCGTAAAAATAGGGCAAGATAGGTTTTTTCTTTTCATTTACTTTTGTCTTTGCCAACAAACATGCCACAACTGTGTCAGACTCTTACTTCTGCACCCATTCAGGCTGGTGAGCACACACAAGCAGCCACCACACCAGAAGCCTGTGGTCGCAAGACGAGAAACTGCTGCATATGAACGTCCTGGAGCTCAGAAAGGTGTTCTAGGCATTTAAGTCCTTTCGCCTCCATTCCCAGTGGAAGGTAAGTTGGGTGTTCACAGACAACACAACCTCCATGTTTTACATATGGAAATAGGGTGGCAGTCCTCGCCACCCTCGCCAGTCCTCAGTGGAAGCACAGTCCCTATGGAGATGGGCCCTGGCACACAGGGTGTGCCTATCCCCCTTTCATGAGCCAGGCATCCAGAATTGAGTGGCCAACTGCCTCAGCAGGGAACGATGCTCCTGCCATGAGTGGGAACTCCACCACGGCCAAGGTCTATGCATCTTCATGTGGGATGTTCAGACATGCGCCTCTTTGTAACCAAGTAAAATACGAAATGCAGTGCATTCATCAGCAGGTTTCTTCAGAGCGGACGTCTGGGAGACGTCTTCACGTTTTCATGGACGATCCGATGTCCCTACCTGTTCCCTCTGTTTCTGCTCATCCCCAGGGTCTTGCATGCCTTCAGACGAGAGCAGTGAAAACTTATTCTGGTGGCTACATCCTGGCCGAGAGAATTCTGTTTTTTGGAAATCCTCTTCAACACTTCCCATCCGACTTCAGTGTTCTCGCCAGGGACAAGGAGACCGCTCAACGGAGCGTTCCTGCCCCACTGCCCAGCCTCTCTCAATCTGATGGCCTGGCTCCTGCTCCCCTAGGTTTCGGACACGCTCCCATGCCACAGGACTACAGGGACATTTTTCTAAGGCCTGTGGGTCTTCTGCTGTCGCTTGCTGTAATCACAAATGCAGCTGTTTCATGATTTGGTGGGCTCATAATAACGTTGATCATTTCCATCTCCATCCTCAGGACATTCTACAATATCTTCTGTCATTGGCCCGCAGTGGTCTTTCACATTCTTCTATTAAGGTCCAACTAGCTGCGATTTCCAGGTTTACTCACACCTCCACCATGCACCTTATATTCCCATCTATGTGTAGGAATTTCTAAAAGGGGTTGTCCATGCTTTCCCGTCAGTGCCAGCACCAGCTCCTGGTTGGGAGTTGAAAGTTGTTCTTTTCAAGTTAATAGGTCCTTCCTTTGAACACTTGCTGTTTCTCCACTTAAAGAAAAATACAAATAAAATGACCGCCATGGATGAAGGGAGAAGGGAACTACGTCTAGTGCCTTCTCCATTTCCATGGCAGCCAATACTGTGGCAGGGAACTGCTGGAACAACAAGTGTTCCTGGAGCTGGCAGGGGATGAGGCAGCTGCAGTTAAGTGGGGCACGGTTGGGGGGAAGTGGGCTGGGGAGGTGGAAATTGAGAGAGGGGGAGTTGGCACAGGATGAATAATGTTGCCTGTCAGGAAAGATGGCACCTTCTGCATCTGAGGAGGCTCGGAACACAGGTAATACCATGAGGTGTAGCTGGCATTCTGAGCTCCCTGATAGGCTGGGAAGCCCTCTGCCCTCTTGCCGGCCAGGCATTCATTTGAGATATTTGAATTGCTACGTTACAAGGATCAGTCGTTTTGTAATTACACCCAGCATGTTTTTCAGTTAGAGCCTGCCACTATAAAATGGAATGACTTTAAATGCATGAAAGTAACAAGTAGGGCTGGTTCTAGGATGTTCATAAGACACGTGGGAGACACTGATTTGCATCTGTGTTTACATCACACAAATTGTCATTGGGCTTTGGCTAGACTTTCAAGTAAGGTTACATTAGGAATTGCTAAGTGACAAATAAACCTTGTGACTATTGTCATTGGAGCATATTCGCCTGTGACGCTTTTTTTTAATAGTGGCTTCTAATCTTGGCAGGTTAGGCTCAGTAAAATAGAATGTTTAGCCTAGGATCACACAGGATCACACACTTTAGTAAAATGGTGAAGCCTGGATTTAAGACCAGTTTGCCAAATAGACTCTTGACCACATACCTTTCTCAACTCTAGCTGGCAGAAATGTTTGACTAAGTCAAGAGCACTCAGTTTTATAGTGTCTATTTTAAAAGTACATAGATAATAATGAAGCACTCTAGACAAATATAGGTGACTTTTATAGAAATATGTTAAGCAAAAAGAGTATGAGTACAGATTTATTTTGCCCATCCTGAATAGGAGACTCAAAATACAGCAGCATGTGGCTATGAAATAGGGGGAGAGTCTTCAAGGACTTGTTAGCAGAAGTGGAAGAAATGAGAGCCTTGTTGTGGGGAAATACCCCAGACGCCAGTCGGTATACAGGCAGTAGGCGGACATAGCACTGGCTGCCTATCCCTCGCACCAACCTTGGTAACAATGAGGTACAAAAATCGCAGGTGTCTGTATGAGCATATGAGACAGCCACCATGCATACAAACATCTGTATGACATTAGATAGATGCTAATACCTTCCCCTGGTTTACTTTACATATTGAGATTTGTAGTTTCATTTTTCCCATTATAAAGCCAGGCCACAAGTGCCAGGATGCAAAGGAAACCACAGGACTGTGTGATCAGCCCCAAAATGGGATGGCACATTGTGTCAGTATTCTTGACCTCTCCTCCAAAAATAGCGTATGCAGGTGATCCAGCTTCTATGGCAGGCAGCTTGGAATAGGACAAGAACAATGTGTAAACTCGGCGAAAGGTGTCATAATTGCATTCTGTGATGTAGGCATGTTTTGCAGCAGAGCTAACATTTTTTGCATAGGTGCCAGAGTGCCCATATCCATTCAAGAGATGGTTATCCACGTCATGCTTTAGTTGCGGGGCTTGAGCCCCAGTCTTATGAAGGGGAAAAACCAATCCAAAAGACCCTAGCGTCGCTGAGCCTCACGGCCTGGCTCCTGCAGCCAATGGAATTTGAACACTATATCCTGCCTGTGGAATGCAAGAAGATCCTGGTCAAAACCAGGCTCCCTCTGCACTCACTTGCTACAAGCACAAATAGAAGCGCTTTACAGTGTGGTGATGGCCGTGCAGGAATTTGCCGCTGTGCGTCACTGCCCCACAGCTCTTCCTGTAGCTGTTCTCAATGGCCAAGGTGGCCCTGGCTTATGTATCTATCAAGGTCCACCTGGACGCCATTTCCTGGTACACATGGGCTCCAGGCAAGCTTTCCCTGTGGTCGCAGAGGTTCATTAAGGAGTTTCTCAAGGGTCTCCTCAGAACATTCCCTCCACTGAAAGCTCCTGCCCCGACATGGGAACTGAACGTTGTACTGTCTATACTGATGGGGCCTACGTTTGAACCAATGCATCATGCCCTTTTGAAGTTTCTGTCGTGGAAGACAGCCTTCCTGGTGGCAAACACCTCAGCCAGGCAGGTCGGGGAGATGCAGGCCCTCTCCTGTAAGCCTCCATATTTGTCCTTCCACGCCACTAAAGGGGTTCTATCAACCTACCCTTCCTTCATGCCAAAGGGTCTGTCAGACTTTCATCTCAACAAGCCTTTGATTGTACCGGTTTTCTTTGTGAATCCTTGTTCGCCTGCTGAAAGGGCGTTGCATTAGCTCGATATTACGCATGCCCTAAAGTTCTATGTTGCACGCACAAAGGACTTTCGAAAGTCGTCCCAGCTTTTTTGTTAATTTTGGACCTGTGGGACATGGGAAGGCCCTGTCTAAGGCTTCCGTCTCCAGGTGGCTCTCTGGCTGTATCATGCATTGGCCTCATCTGGCCAACAGACTGCTTCCAGGCCGGCCGAGAGCCCACTCCACCAGAGACTTCTCTGCGACAACAGCATTTGTCTCTGGTGTTCCCCTGCTCGACATCTGCAGGGCTGCTTTGTGGAGGTCAGCCCCACCTTCACAAGATTCTACTGTGTCAACAAGGATTCCAGGGTGGAGTCCAGGATTGACCAAATGGTACTGCGCAACCTGTTTGTTTGAGGTGAGCCTGGTTCAGGGGTAAGTGTGTTGCTTCTTTGTCTTGCCACCTCCAGTAGTTGTGTATATGTACTGCTATGTAATTGTATTCCTGAGCATGTGAATCCATGCATGACCCCATGCCGGAGAAGGAACAAGTTACTTACCTGTAACTCTTGTTCTCCACCATAGGTCTTGCATGTTTTCACATGCAAGTGCTTCCTCCTTCCCCTCTCTGGGTCGGCTTGGTTCATACTGCCACTTTACGTGCCCTACCAAATCTGAAGATGGCCACCAGGGGTGGGGCTTTAGAGAATGTGTCTCATTGGCTGGGGGCAGTATTACCCAAAGGACACTGATAGGCTACAGTGGAAACAAGCAGTTTAAGCTTAAAGCTAAACTGCTGTAATTTTTACCGAGGCTTTCCAGCCTGACAATGGGGAATATTCATGTGCATTCATGCAGGACCCAGGCTGGAGAGTTACAGGTTTCGGGTAAGTAACTTGTTCTTTCGTTTTTTTTTTTTTTTTTAAACTTTATTTATTTGGGTTCACATCACATATGAAGAATCAACATACAGTACTAATAGACATTTCATAGCAACAGAGCCAATTAAGGCATACCCAACACACCACGCATTAATACAGTTTTGCATCCGATTGGCAATAACATCCATTTCGTACATTGAATAGGACACCCCTCATTACTAGCAGCATTACGGCAGGAACAGCCCCTAAAGGAAGTTCCCCCACTTAATTCCCAATAAAGCCAGGAGAGCAGGTGTGACCACAATTGACAGAGCCCAAGCTTCTAGTTTGACCCGGATGCATGATTCCTGACGAAACTCTTAAACAGGTCCCCAAATATTGCTGGATCTAGATGCAGTCACCAGGAGCGAACAATATCCGACTTCCGTATCACAGCACCTCAACAGGTGCGCCAACCGTTTTTCAGTAATGGGCAATGTCTGACTTGGCCATTGCCTCAGGATGCACCTCTTGGCCAATAACATGTATATCGACTTTAATTTACGATCATTCTTAGCAAGCGCAGGAAGCACCCCAAACATACAACTAAGCAGATTGCGTGGCACTGCACGGCCAATCATTACGCCTGTCTTATCAACCACCAATCCTCAGAACTCTGAAAGCATCGGGCACACCCAGAACAGATGGATGCATCTGGGACACTTCCCATCAGCTGGTGCATTAAGGCTCATTTGACAAGAGGAAGATCAATTCACTCGGTGCAGGCCGTTATATTGTATCAATTTAGATCTCATATTTACTGCGACTCTCTGCGTATAGAGACACATACAGGCCCGCAATTTTTCATCTTTGTCCCTCTGCATCAGCAACCGACTTTGATCTGCAAGAGAGCTCACCACCACGAGTCAGGCTTTGTGCCATCCGGTACAGGGTAGAACTATTCTCCTCGTATTGGCTGAGTTTATTATGTACTGCAGAATTGGGATTTTGGCAGGTTCCAATGGGAAACACAGTGACCAAGTGTAAAAAACCACCCAGAGGCCGAAGTACTGAAATGTCCACCTAAAGGCCCACCCCAACCTGGCCTCAAAATGCTCCTTGGAGACAAATTTCCCCTCTGGATAGAAGTCGCCAATGCTTCTTGATGGAGCTTAGAAGTGAACGGAAGAGCTTTGTGCATCAAGTCTCGCAGAGTTGAATACAGTATACAATCCACCTTGCAATGGAAGATTTAGTCATGAGACACTCCTCCCTTCTTGTTGTAAAAGACTCACAGAACTGCTGGTTTCATGCAGTGATTTTGATTTGTCTAGGTGGATAACCACTCTGATCGTGATAAATGTGTGAAGTGCTTTCTCCCCTCTTGTTTTTGGTAAAATGAAACTGGTAGCTGAATTCTGAGTTTAGGTAACATTTTTAAATAGATTTTGGTGAATAATGGGGATAATTTTTGAAGACGACCTTATGTTTGTGAATCGTGACAGAAGGCGTGTCTACTGAGAGTGTTTGAAGTTTGCTTATTCTTATTGATGTGATTGCAAAATTGAAAGTCCCTTGTAAGTAAGGTCCTTTAAAGAAGCTTTGTGCAAGGGTTCAAATGGGAAGCCCATTTGTTTATGTAGGGCTGTATTCATAACACATTCTGGGGGTGTGTGCCCCACAGGTGGATATGTCTTTTAATCCTTGCATGAAAGCGTTCACCACTGGCCCCTCCACCAAGACATCTTTTGTTGTGAGGTGGTGAACTCTGGCAGGGCTGCCAAATGTTCCTTGCTTGAATTGTTTACTTCTCCAGCATGGGGTCTGGCATGGATTCACATGCTCATGAATATGCCCCGTCGTCAGGCTGGGAATCCTCGGTAAAGAAAAAATCAGTTGCAGTTTCTTTTCTGAACTGTCTTTATTAGTAGTAACCAATCACTGGTCTCTGGGTCATACTGCCCCCAGCCAATGACTGCCCTCTACCTAAGCCCCTCCCCTGGCAGCCATCCTCAGATTTTTACAGCACGTTCAAGTGTTGGGAGTGCTCGTGCTATAGCTCTCTAGCTTTTACTGCGTTTTGCAATTTTTCAAAGAATTTAATCTCATTTTTTCGGTCAATCGAGCCTCAAGCTCCACCGTTTCTACTTCTGATCAACGGGGACCCGTTTTGGAATTTTCTACACCCCTCAAGGGCGAAGTTTTTGTCGAGTTACGCTTTTGGAGGATTCCAGAAGACCTTGAGGCCTACCTCATGGACATGGCCCAGGACAAAGGAAACTCGACGCCCGGATCCAAGCTGTTCAGGAACTGCCCTGGATGCGGATTGCAGAATGTATTCAAGGAGGACGAACATTCTAGATGCCTCTACTGCCTGCACAAAGACAAATCGCACGTGGAGAAGGACTGTGCGTTTTGCAAGAACTTGTCGGAACGGACCATGACGGATCGGTGTATCCGCCTCACCAACTGGCTGGAAGGAGGTGAGAAAAAGAAGAGGTCCGAGCGGTCTTCTAAGTCCTTTGAGGACGCTCCGGCGACTGGGGCCAAACAAAATGCTAAGCACCGCGAGTCCGCGGGCACCGGGAGTGCCGAACGGTCGGGCTCCTCGGCTGCCAGGCAGAGCGCGCTTTCACCGACGCCATCAACCACGAGCCAACGCTCTGGCTCGGGAAAGAGGAAGTCGGAGAACCTGCGTAAGCTTCGGGAGAAGCCCCGGTCGATCCTGACAGAAACAGCCGAGGGGGGGCGAGGCGGTGACCCTCCCCCCAAGGTGAAGGCCTCAGGCGCTTCTAAAGTCGTGAAGGCCCTGATTCACCCGGCTAAGGCCTCTATCGAGAAAGTCGTGGCGGACCTGGCGAAGCCTGTGGAGGCTACCCCAGTGGAGGCGGCCTCGGTGTGATGCTGGAAATGCATCGGAGGACAGGGCCTCCGTATCCTTGTCCTTTACTGCTTTTTATCATGTGTTCTGTCGTGTTTTCCGCGCAGGAGTTCATGTGGGACTCCTGGCGGTGCAGCTCTCTCTCTTTTGGTTTGGTGAACAGACCCGTGGGATACCGTTACGGCACCCATGGGTAGGGGTACAACCCTGTGCCCCTAGTGTATATTTTTGGGCACCTGTGTGTGACCCACAGAGCAGGGTACGGGCTGGTGGCAGCTCCGTGCTGAAATGACTGGTGCCCTGAGCGTCCTCCATTTTGGGATGCCCAGGCCCTGTCGTTGGAATCGGTAGATTCCAGATGGAGACAAAATGGCCCCCATGGCCTCTTGGCTTCCATCACCTGTTACCTTGATCTTCCCGAAGTCCCGGAAGCCCTGACTCTGTCCCTTCCCCCTGACTGGCTGTTGGGTGGAAGTTCCGTATATGGTAGTATGGGGAAGTGCCGACCAGACTGGCTTTAGCCTTCTCAACGACCGTATGTTGTGGGTACGCCTGTGGGTGGGACCTGGGTGAATGGAGTGTGTGACGAATACGCATTCTGTGTGGTGACTGTCTAGTATCTGGTGTTTGACACAATGGTTGAGACAGCCCTGCCCTGATCCAAGGATGCTCTCATCCGCATCGTCGCCGCTGTATCCTGCTGGAGAAGGCCTGACCGTCGATGCGCCGAGGAGCATCCACCGGTGGGTTTCCCGCCACCCAAAGACCACAGAGACGCTGACGACTCGACGCCCTTGCTGGGCCACAGTTCTTCAACTCTTTGTGGTCCAGAACTATTGACATTGAGGTGCCCCGCACGCCTCTTCCTTGCAGGACGTTTATGCTTCCCCGTCAATGATCACCGCTAGGAATGACGCGGCCACTTCACCGTCTTAGCTCGACCTGTTCTTCATCGGATGTTCGACGACCCGTGACTCCTGCCTGAAAGGGAGGACACTCAAGAAGGGTTGTCGATTTCCCCGACGAGGAACGCTATAACGCCAGGTACTTTGTGGTTGCAGAACTATTGGAAAGTCTAGTGTGAACAATATATGGACTGGGCTTGTATCTTTCTTCTACAGGTTGCCCAGGTGGGGGGATCGCCACATAGAACTGTGTTGAACAGTAGTTACCAGCATTCTGCCTATTGCTCAACCAGCTTGCTTTCCTTCCTCTCTCTACTGCTGGTTTCCTCTTTATTTGATCTGTGTGTCATTCTGACCGTATGCACTTTAATGAGATCTAATAACGTTAGTGGTACCACTTTTGAATTGTACATATTTACCATTGTTGATTTTCGGAGTACAAAGTGAGTTATCGTGATCGTGTATATGACCTTGAATATTAATTATATAAAGACTGTGTTTTAACAGATACAGTATGTGGACATTCCTTTGTGGGTGCTTGGGGACTACGCTGTACTTAAGAACCAGCTCGCATCACCACCTGAGAAGCTAGGCCTTGATTGCTCGACTATGTCTACCAATACTAGAGAATCTTGGCAGGGGTCTCTGTGTCTCTCCTCTACCATATAGAGAGCGGAAGTACAGACCCCCCTCTGGTCTTTACACTTGGGGCCCAGAGTTTCCCTGCCACCGTGGAGGGAATCCTCTTTTCAGCCCTTCGATAAGACCCCCGTGAGAACCCCAGTGGAAAAAGAGGGGGTGCCGGTGGCTATCATGGACACGGATTCAGCCTCTAAGGAGGAGCTGGCTGGGGTTGGAAAGGCCCTCTACAAGAAGTTCGAGGAGGTCCGGTCCTACGCAAGGGATCCCGACGAAGCGGACGAAGAGAGCGATGGTGGTGCCGACGAGGTTCCCGTGGAGGCAGAGGATTCCACTCCCCAACCGTTGTGCCCATCGCAGCCGGTACCCGAGCCCCAGGACAACTCGGGAGCCATCTTGATGGCGATCCAGGCCTTATGTACGGAGATAAGGACCAGGTTGCCCTTACCCCCGACGGAAGATCCAGCAGAACCTGGCCCCGTCGGGGAGCCCTCCAAGCAAGCGGAGAAGAGTTCACCCCCCCGCCCTTCCAGCCTGCGCGGCCCACGCCGCCTTTATCCCCTTCCCCTGATCCCAGGGAGGACACGGGAACGGAGACGGCCACGACAGGTACGGATGACGACGGTGACAACGACGGGATTGGCTCCTTCCACACCATGATTGCCAGGGCATCCAAGCTCTTCTCGCTCTGCCCCGAAGAACAGAAGAAGGAAGGTTTCCTTTATCAACGGTGTGAGGCCAAAAGGAAGACGGTCCTCTCGGTCCCGTTACTAGATGACATCTGTGACGAGGGGCTATCGCTCCTGAAGAACCCGAGATGGCCCGGGCCTTGGGGGTTTTGCAGCAACGACGGCCGCCCTTTCGGAAGTCTGGAGGCAAACAAGGTGCCTCCAAAGGATTCGGCGGCGGCTCCTCGACGTACCGCCAGACGGCCCGCTCCTCGTCGCAGGAGGCCTACAGAGAACGCGACAAGTCAGGTGGATCTCGTCGTCGTCGCCAAGGAGGCCAAGGCGGCAAGGCCGTTGCCAAGCAGGACTGAACCGGCTGTAGCGTCGAGCCCCCACCTGAGCACCCCGGTTGGAGACAGGCTGGCGAAGTTAGTCAGCGTGTGGGAGTCCATCTCCACCGACCGATGGTTGCTAGATGTCCTGGCCCGCAGGCACACTCTCGAGTTTCTGAAGAAGTACCCCCGCATTCCACCCGTGGCCAGGAAGGAAAACCACGTCCCCCAACTGCTGCTGGAAGTAAGGGCGATACTGAAGAAAGGCGCCATCGAGCTCGTCCCAAAGAAGCTCCGGGCCTCTGGAGTGTACTCACGGTACTTTCTCGTGAGAAAGAAGACCGGCATTTGGTGACCCATCCTGGACCTTCGTCGGTTAAACAAGTACATCAAGGCCCAAAAGTTCTGTATGGTTACCCTCCAGCACGTGCTGGCGCAGCTGGAGGAGGGCAACTTCCCATCGTCGCTGGACTTGGAGGATGCCTACTTTCACATCCCCATTCTAAAAGGACATCGAAGGTTTCTCAGATTCGTAGTCCAGGGACGGCACTACCAATTCAAGGCCCTTCCCTTTGGATTGAAGTTGGCGCTCAGGTTATTCACCAAGTGCCTGGCACCGGTGGCAGTGCGGCTGCGCCTGCAGGGGATCCACGTCTACCCCTACCTGGACGATTGGCTCATCCGAGCAAAGACAAGAGAACTCGCCGTCGGGCACACAGCAAAGACCGTCAAACTGCTCACGGACCTTGGTTTCTCCATCAACTTCACCAAATCCCACCTGGTCCCGTCGCAGGTCGCACTGTTCCTGGGAGCCAAGCTCGACACAGTGGCGCAACTGGCCTCCCCGTCGGAGGAAAGGACGAAGGCCATCATGAGCAAGTTGCAACGACTGTTGGCCATGGATGTGGCCAGGGTGAGGTCCATCAAGTCCCTTCTAGGTATGATGTCCTCATGCATCTACCTAGTGCGCCTGTGCAGGCTGCGGATGCAACCACTGCAAGAGTTCCTCGACGCCCGGTGGATTCAAACGGCGGGCAGCTTCGAAGATAGGATCCCGCTCAACGAGTCCTTTCGTCAGGCGATAAGGTGGTGGGGCGCCCGCGCGCATCTTACGGCGGGTGCAGACTTCCAGACCCTGGCACATCAGGAGACGGTGACGACGGATGCCTCCCTGGGGGGGTGGGGAGCGCACACCAGAGATCTCCACGCAAGAGGCCTTTGGCTCCCGGAGGAGAGGCCACTGCATATCAACATCCTGGAGCTCCGAGCCGTGCTCTGCGCTCTCAGATCGTTTCTCCCGTCCCTCAAGGGCAAGGTGGTGAGGATCTTCACCGCCAACACCACCATCATGTTCTACATCCGGAAGCAGGGAGGCACCAGATCCCCAGCCCTATCCAAGGTGGCCCAGGATCTGTGGCACTGGGCCGTCGCCCAGGGGATGTTTCTGGTGCCCTTCCACCTGGCAGGAATAAAGAACACCATTGCGGACTCGCTCAGCAGGGAGCTGCGCTCGTGCCACGAGTGGGAGCTGCGGCAGGATCAAGTGGATCGGCTATTCCAATGATGGGGCAGTCCCCAGATCGACCTATTCGTGACGGCGGCGAACACCAAGTGCCGGAGGTTCGCCAGCAGGTTTCCCCAGCCGGGGAGCATGGGCGATGCCTTCTCATACCCCTGGGACGGCCTGTTCCTGTACACGTTCCCGCCGTTGCCGTTGCTGCTACGACTCATCAACCAACTCAAGAGGTCCCGGTGCAGGATGATCCTCGTCACACCGGCGTGGCCGAACCAGATCTGGTTCCCGGACCTTCTGGACTTGTCAGCGTCCCCCCAGTCAAGCTGCCGACGGACGCGGATCTCCTCGCCAGAGAAGGAGGCGCCATCCTTCATCACGACCCAGAGTCGCTGAACTTGCAGGCCTGGCTCCTGCGGCATTAGAGTTTGGAGGGTACGATATCCCGGCGGACTGCAAGGAGGTGCTTGCAAAGGCCAGGGCGTCCTCAACTCTCAAGTGCTACGGACATAAGTGGAAGAGGTTTTCTGTCTGGTGCGGCGCACAGAAGATTAACCCCCTGCGGATTACGGCCCCTCAAGTGCTGCCATACTTATTGTCGTTGGCCTCCCGCTACACCAGAACTCCGGGACGCTCATCCCTGTGGTCCCATCGCCTCGTGAAGGAGTTTATGAAGGGACTGTTCCGATAATTCCCGCCGGTGAAGGCTCCGGCCCCGGCGTGGGAGCTCAACGTGGTGCTGACTAGGCTCATGGGGCCGCCATTCGAGCCTCTGCATTCTGCACCGTTGAAGTTCCTGTTGTGGAAGACAGCGTTTCTTGTGGCCATCACCTCCGCACAACGAGTGGGAGAGATCCTGGCCCTCTCCTGTAAACCTCCATACCTGACTTTCCACGAGACGAGGGTGGTGCTGAGGACACTCCCCTCCTTCATGCCTAAGGTGCCGTGAGACTTCCATCTTAACGAGCCCTTGCTGTTACCTGTTTTCTTCCCGTCGCCTTCGTTGCCGGCCGAGAGGACTTTGCACTCGCTGGATGTAGCTAGAGCGCTGAAGTTCTACGTGGACCGCACGAAGAGTTTTTGGAAGACATCACAGCTGTTTGTGACCTTTGGACCTGTAAACCAAGTGAAGGCCCTCTCGAAGGCTTCCATTTCCAGATGGCTCTCCGACTGCATCATGAACTATCACCGGTTGGCAAACCGACCGTTGCCCGGCCGTCTGAGAGCCCTTTCGACCAGAGCGATCGCTGCTACCACGGCGTTCCTATCTGGTGTGCCCCTGCTGGACATCTGCAGGGCTGCTACGTGGAGGTCAACGCACACCTTCACGAGATTCTACTGTGTCGACCGGGATTCCAGGGAGGAGTCCAGAGTCGGCCAAGCAGTGCTGCGCAACCTGTTCGCCTGAAGGTGGGCCTGGTGAGGAGGTAAGAGATGCTTAATGTTGAGTTGATGATATGCTTAATGTTGAGCCTTGCCACCTCCCGTGGTTGTGCATGTGTGTACTGCTATGTATTCTTGTATTCATGAGCATGTGAATCCATGCCAGACCCCATGCTGGAGAAGGAACAAGTTACTTACCTGTAACTGTTGTTCTTCAGCATGGGTCTGGCATGGATTCACATGCGAACCCTCCCTCCTTCCCCTCTGCGGCTCTTCACTTGGTCCTACTGCCACTTTACGTGCTACCAAATCTGAGGATGGCTGCCAGGGGAGGGACTTGGGGAGAGGGCAGTCATTGGATGGGGACAGTATGACCCAGAGACCAGTGATTGGTTACTACTAAGAAAGACAGTTCAGAAACGAAACTGCAACTGATTTTTTCTTTTCCGAGGATTCCCAGCCTGACGACGGGGAATATTCATGAGCATGGGAATCCATGCCAGACCCCATGCTGGAGAACAACAGTTACAGGTAAGTAACTTGTTCCTAATCCTGGGTCTAAAAGAAACAGGGGCAAAGTGGAGGTGAAGCGCAGGCTCCAGAGAGGCGCCTCTTCACGGTGGAGAGAATCTGCTGCAGACGAGGTACCTAATCTACTTGGAAGAGATCTGCCAGTTGTCGGATTTGCTGTCAAGATAGTGTCTGGTGCAGCAATGATGCCGCTTCAGGGTGTGGCCACCACACAGGAGACTCCATGCACACTTTAGAAATCCACTGATGGCAGGACAGCAGTAAAGGACATGCAACTAGTTAGGCCAACCAGTCTAAGGGAGAAAGACACTGGTGAAGGTCTTCCCTGGTCACTGCAGAAGATTCAGCGGTTTGTCCGTGATTCGATTTAGCAATGCGTGTTCCCTAAAAAGCAGTCCTTCTGGTTTTCTGTGTGTTGCATTCATTCTTCAGACTGTTGATTCCACTGGGGGACCTCCAGAATGGCACCACACCCTCTCCTTTTATCCACAATCTGGACAGGGAACTGCCCCCACCCACCAATGGTAAGTATCTGCACCACTGAAACAGGCAGGCCGCTGCTCCCCATGTGCCAGCAACAGATATCCCCTGACTGAAGTGTGAATTGAGGCCAGACAGTCCTTTTCCCAGTCAACTCCAGGCACCCAAACCCTGACCAGGAATCCAAGGAAGGATCCTGCTGAAGTGTTTAGCCTTATTTTGGAATTGAAAGACATGTATCAGGGAAGCAGCTATTTTCAGAATACGATCCTCAAAATAGCATTATAGTGGCATGGAAGATATGTTGCACCAGAAACAAAATATAAAACATGGTTCATTGTCATCAATCTGACCTGTGCACAATATAAATGTACCAAGAATGCTGCAAGATAAAAAGAAAAAGGGGCGCACATTGTCCCAGTAGCACTACACGGAAGGTGTCTTATGTTTCAATGCAAAAGGCAAAACAACTCTCCCTGCACTGGTGGCCTTTCAGGTCTGACCTGTGCCCCCAAAACGTGAGTTGAGCTGGTGAATATGGGTAAAAACAACGTTCACCTAAAAAAGTAGCCATAATGTCCTTAAGAGCGATACGCAGCACACTCGATGCTGAAAATGCTTTTTAAGTCCCTTAAATCAAGAGGCCTTTCTTATTGCAAGTGTTGTAAAGGTCTGGTATGTGATCTCTGTTCATATCAATAGTGTGCCCTTGTATGCTACTACATATAGTATAAACAGCAAGGTCCAGGCCTCATTGTTCTCAATGCACATCAGACCGCATTATCCTTATGTCTGCTAGGCAAAATTGCCTGTTTAAACATAAAAAGGGAATTTGGTGTTGAAGGCTCGGCAGGCTGCGGAGCAGTGAATGTGGTTGCCATGAAGCCTGTGTTGTAAGTGGAGGAGATTGGTTTGAGAAGTAATACAAGTTAGTAACTTTTACTCGCTCACCCTCGCCTAGGCCCCTGGGACAAGTTTTTATCAATTAGCCCGGGAGTGCCTGATGGTCAGTGTTTACTGGGACACCGTCGAGGGTATGTTGTTTGCAATGGTTGGGCTTCCCTAATTTTTTATTTGCAGCAGAAAACACAAAAGACTGGCTCCAATGTGTGGCCACACTACTGGCTCGGCTTTGGATAGCTTTGGCATGGTGTGACGGTCCCCTGCCGCCCTGTCAGACTTGGTATACTGCAGTAACCAGCAAGACACATATTCAAAACTGGACAGACCCCAGAACTTCCTTACCCAAATGCATGGGAGTTTCGCCATAGGAAGTGTGGTTTTGCTTCTCCTCCCTGGCAGCCCATGCCAGGGAGGTGAGGTTGTCAATGTTGTAACGGTAATGTAAAGTGGCTGAACCTGGGCCCCTTGAGTTACACTCCTACACCTAGTGATGTGTCTTCCATAATAATCTTACAGTGCCCGTTGGGGGATGTATATTTATGCGCGACTAATGTTTTATAATTCTCCACTTTTCTGCCAGTGTTGTTATTAATTTAAAACCAGTATACAAAGTAAAAAATAAAATAAAATCAAAGGCCCCGAGTCTTTGCTAAGATCAGTCTCTCTATGGCTACGTTCACATCTGTAAACCACCAATACTTCAAAACTGGGATTCTGGAACTATTTAGACAAGATCTTTCTTCTTTTTCCTCTTAGGGGGATGGATGGTAGGAAGCGGGCATGCCCAGTATAACCTGATTCTGCCACAGCCAACCGAATTCCCTGACACGTGGACCCCACACATCTTAACACCACTGCATCGCTGTGGTTGTGTTACTGCAATGCTCTGACGCTCGCCGAGGGTGCTGATGGGAAAGGGGAGCGACAACAGTGAGCCCGCCATGCTTCGCCATTCAGAGCAGAGGGTTTAAGTTCAGACAATCCTTGACAGGTCGCTGCAATAAAGTACAGTGGCAGAGCACAGACGCCTGCCCTGCCCATAACAATACCCGGCACCCCCTACAGGATGAACCCAAAGACTTAACTGCTCTGCTCAGCTTTTAGATGGCGAAACGAAGTATGCTCTGAATTGGGGTGAAAGGTGGATCTAATGGGCGAATGGACGGTGTAAAGGTATTCCGCTTTCTGCTCTTACATGGTGGTTCGGGAGTCGATGATATAATGGGTTGATTCACCCACTGCAGCGATCCGTGTGTAGCCTGCAGGCAACACGTCATGTCCCGGGTGAGATACGAGTATAGGTTAGCTTGCTATGCTGGGACCTGCAGTCAACTCGCATCACCCCGAAAAAGATGCCCTGCCTGCTTCCCAGCACAAGGAACTTATCAACATTGACCCCCTATACTTTACCTTTTCCCTCCAATGTTTTGTAGGACACTTGGGAGCAGAGAGACTGTTGAAGTAAGAGGGTTACTGTTGTCAAGAGTGCGCAAAGCAAAGGCACGACTGATACTTGGGTAGTAGCCCCACTCATGGCTGGCTTTTTAAAACTGTTCCCAGCCCTATTGCATCCGCCCCAATTTTGAGGGCTTGCTGCGTGTGTCATGTGAATTGTCAGTGTGAGTGTGGGCTTCAGTGTTCTGATGGTGTCATCTCTGGGTGCTAGATAGAGGATGTGCCAGTGGAAGTCTCTTGCACGTTTAGTTAGTTGCTTGCAGCAGGAAGCCTTGGAATAAAGCATTTTTTATTCTCCATTTTGCTGGCTGCTGTGCATGCAATGGCATTGGGTCCCCGGTATGCACCTGAACAATGCAAGGGGATGCGGTGGCAAAAGCACACCATTATAGCAAGTATAGGTTTCCATCCTATCCTCATTTCTGCTTGTCCGTGCGCAGAGATCCAGATAGTAGACAGTGAGCGCTGCAACTAAGATATAATGGGATTAGAACTAAACAAACCAACATGAACCAGAGCAAGGTCCAGAACACTAGGGCTGTTAACTACATTATCTAGCATAGCATGCCCCAGACAGGTCAGAAAGAACATGGGAGAGAACCGCAAGTCACAGCATGCCCCAGGTTCATGTTAGATCACAGGTTTTGACTGTCCTCTTGGGAGGTTGACAAGAAAAATAATCTCTGATCTCTTTTGCCTCTGTTTTTTAGGAACATCAACGTCTTCTCCAGGAGGGCTTCAACCAAGAGTCCGTCAGACTGCAAGGAGAGATACAGAGACTCCAAGCTCAGATCCCGCGTCCTCGATCCCCACCCCGTCGAAAATGCATCATAAGCTGAGCAGCTTGGAGGCCGGTCTAGAGAATGCGACCCAGCCTGCCAGAGGAACAAGAAGAAATAGGCAGGGGACGCTCAGAAACAGTGACAATGGAAGGAAAGGATTAGCAGAACAACTCTGTTTAGTGAAGGGTTAAACTCAGCAGATACAACCTGTGGTGCTCAGTTCCTGAAATCATTTATGGGCTCGATATTATAGAAAGAGGGAGCACCACCACCTGTTGTAAAACAAGGAACGCCTACAATCTTTGTGTACCCGCACCTGTAAAGAGCTGTGCAGAGCACCCTTCCCAGTAGCACCACAAAACTTTGATGGGCACCTTGCCTGTCAGTCTCAACCCTGGATTCTAACCTGAATTGCACCTCATTCACTGCAGCACATTGCTCCGACCTGTCCGATTAAACAAATCTCCCAAATGCAAAAAGAGAAGAGGTTGTTGGTTCCGTTGCCAACTCAAACAATAGATGATCATGGAACAAGCGAAGCGGAAACTAGCAGGGTAAAGGAGGAAAATGTGACAAAATAGCAAGAATTAATCACTGTATACAAAAAAACGAATGAAACATTGCTTTGTGGACAACACGATCAAGCTAAAAATGCCCTACTGTAAGAAAGATCTTCAATATACCTGCCACAGTGACAATGCATACTGCCACGCCACCACCCTAATCCCTACTTTCACACTTAGCAGTGCTCTTTTTACTGCTGAGATAAATGGAATGTTGGTGGGCATCTGATGTCTCGACTCCTATGGGGATACCAAACCGAAATCCTTTCTCAGACAACGCAATTTACTTCCACGGTACAGTAATAGAAAACCTCTCCCCTCTCCAACAATTCCAGCTCTCCGCTGCGGAACCTGACATCCCCACATTCTTACATTGGGATAATGCGTTTTTACTCACTGCTCACCATACCCACAATCCTCAACAAATCGGTCCAAGAAGAGAATTTGATCACAATTTTCAGAGTACCCGTCATGATGTCCCTCCTCAAGTAGTCCTCCCTCTGCCATTTAGACGCCAGAAAGACATAGGCCCACCACCACCATCCCGGCCCTGTCTAACATAAAGTAAATTCAAAAATGGCACTTTTTCTGTCCCACGTGGACCCACAAATTCTCCTCGATGCCATCCAGTCTATTTCCTGGAGGCTCATGGATCTGCAACTTCCCTTCCATTTGCACTGTATAACATTGATGGGACTGTAGGTGATGGTCCTGCCGCATGCCTCCTGCTCCTTCTCCTTGACGTCTTCACAGCCATCAGCACCTTTAACCATGATTTCCACTCACACTGCCAATAATAGTTTCACAGATCCCACCAGGATCTTGAAAACAGCTCCAGTCATTGTAGAGCTACAGCGCACAAAGGGGGTAAACTCAGTATGTTCTCTTGTCCAGTCACAGCTGTGAAATGCATTGTCACCAGAGATCTTCATTTTTATCATTGTCTCAAAGCTCACAGCCAGCACATATTCCTACGCTGATCGTGCACAGCTTTACTGCGAAGGCTACCTGTATAAATGCTGTAGAAGTCAACCAAAAGCACATATCTGGGGCTACAACAAATGTGTGTCAAAGCTTCCAAAACCAAGCTTTTATTCTTCCTACTCCAACACTAAGAAAGTCCATTGCTATCCTAAACACCACCCCAACAATGTGCACCATCCGATTCACATCATCGAAAAAACATGAAAAACAACGGAGTTTGGTTGGACAGGGTCCTCACTGTTGAATCATCTCTTTTAACCCAAAAACCTTATTCAGCAGGGATGCACCAGGTGGTCATCCGGTGTGCAGTACTGCGCTATATATGAGCCACTTCATTTGCATGTGCATCGCGATCCCAGGCTCAGGGGCATGCCCACAATATTTCCCCTTCATTATACATCAAAACAAACTATGTCTGCCTCACTGGTAAAATCCCTGGACCCAATGGCAAGGCATTCAGAAGTGCACGTAGAAATCTTGTTTACGAATGGCAAAGTAGGCATGCTTCTAAAGAGCCTTTTGCCGATTGTCAAAGATACATTGATTTCCAACTACCACCCCTGCTTAGCCAACCAGCACTGTCCCCACAGGCATATTTCTCTCTGAAGGCCACGTGTGTGCATCAATCCCTGGTCTCAACTCCGGAAACAAACACCCAGAAACCTTGAGAAAAACGGATATTCTGCCCACCTGATGCACAACCCTGAACACTGTTCTCAGCCCCTAGAAACAAGGGTGAAAATAGAACTGGACTGGGGGTAAGATGGGAAAGAAGTGGAGTGATAGGGAGGCAAAGTCAGAAAAGGAGAAGAGGAGGATCAAGAATGGGAAGGCACAGAGGGATCAGAAGAAGAGGGGTCTTAAGAGGTAAGTGTGGTAGGGAGAGTCAGTGACACGGAAAAGGTGGGAAACCTGGGTAAACCTACCACAAACCGCTGATGTTCCATAATATGCTGCTTCTCCATCAGTCCCCTGATCGGACTGTGTGACCTCTTGTGAGTAAGAATGTTTCCTTAGGTCATGCAGTTGGAGTCCTAAGATACTTGCCATGTAAGTGCGAGCGTGAGTGTGTGCTGCATGTGTGCAGAGCTGCTGGCCGAACATATTCTATGGGTCCATTTGACAAAGCCATGGGTAAAGGACATAGGAAAGAAAAACAGCAAGTGTCCCAAAGAGTTTCAGCACTTGAGAAGTTATGGGGGCTTCTTTATTTTGCTAGCCTTTTTAGGAGCATCTACACTATATATATGCAAGAAAAGGCAGCCTGGTTTTTCTAGATCAGGGGTGCATGCACATGTATTTCTGAAGTAGACTACATTGCGACGGGGTGTGAGGCCTCCCCTGGACGCTGATTGCTGTACTAAAATAGTCCTTTGCTGCTAATACTTTCCCAATCCCCTCCCCTGCAAGATTAGGAGACATCAATGTAGATGTAACCAGAATCAATGTAATCTGCCTCCCATGAATTGCTGTTACATATATTGATTTACGAAACAACTATTTAAGTTCTCTGTATATGATGTTGCTGTGGTGAACTAATAAAGAGCCTCCTGATTTATTTTATCCATTCTATGTTGCTTTCTTAAAATAGTCTTTTTTGGCAGCACCACAACTCGACCTAAATTGCACAAATTCGACTTGGCCAGGATTAGTGTGCTAGGAGGATGGGTGATGGGGCATCGAAACTGCACCATGATTACCTATAGGCCTGATGCCGGAGCAGCAGGGAGGGAATCTCACACTGATCAGCCAAGGGCCTAGTCTTGGGTATCTCCTGCCACTTGGGTAACTGTCACGCTGCCACAATACTTTACTTTGCACAGTAACTTTGGTTGTTATCAATTTACACATGTATCACCTTGTGGATTTCCCCTTTGGAAATTCTGGCACATGCTGGTGATACCTGTATTCCCAAAGTGGTCCTACTCGTTGCAAGCAGTAGATTCTCCCCATACTTCTTATGGTTTCAGATTTGTCACAGTTCAATTCACAATAAAAGCGCCAACGCATCTGAGGTAGTTTGTGAGCTATAGCGCATATTTCTTTCTACATTTTTCAATCTTGAGCACATTCGACATCTGTTTCAAACTGTACTTCATTCAGGTCTTTGATATAAATTACATATTTTGAGTGTTCCAAACCATTATGCTCCATCATTTGCTTCCCAAGGTGATGGCTGTGGTTCACAGATTTCGTATTGATTACTCGTCCCGTCATGTTCCTTGGTGCCAAATATAGTAAGAAACATTTCTGCTTTGTTAGACTGGTCAATAAAATATGCGTTCTAGACAGGGGAGTTGCTAGGTCTGGAAAAGATCCGGGGCTAAGCTGATGTCGGAACTGTTGGGACTGGGGGCTAGCTAGTCTTTTGGCTGTAGCTCCTGAGATTCTATACGGGGCTACAACCAAAAGATCAGGGACTAGCAACGCCCCTGGTTCTAGATCATAAACTACTTCCGAAGTGTTTCCACTTCATCACGACTTGAACCATGTTGGGATTTGCGGACATGTCCAGCATGAGACGTGTCTAATGTTTCCCAGCAATGACACTTGGCAGGAGTGTACCAGCACCTTGTAAACGTCACATGATTTAAAAAGACTGATGCCTAGTAGTGCAGCCTCAGTCCATCTTTTTGATGGACCTACCAGTGCACCGTGCAAGACAAATGGAATGCATTTGCATCAGTATAAAGACCATGTTTTTAAAACTATCCAACACAAAGTAAATGTAATGAAATGTTAGGGGCGGGACAAAAAAAGTAAATGTGTCTGCGGGGAGGCCTCCCCCTTATACGAGCAAGGGAATGCAACACGATACAGACCAATTGAATGACATGAAAACTAAGAAATGTTAATCTATAGATTCTATATCTATGCAGTGCCTGTGGAGGTGGAGATGAGTTGTAACAGTATTTCCATGTGTAACCTGTTGATACGTGTGCCGCAACCATCACTTTTTCAAGTAAAACAGAACATTTGGGTTTGGTTTATGGAAGACTGACTGTACCCGGCTTATAATGCGCCGATATAGCATGTCTTTTCCTGACTCCAGACTGTAGCACTGTGGACTTTGAAAAGTGCTACTGCAGCTTTAACTGCAAGTATATCTGCACAGGCACGGCGCAGAGCACCTGCGTGGAGTCTTGCGTTGAGTCCAGTCACTCACCAATCAACCGCCAGGAGAAGTCAGGTAGACGGCGAGTTGACAATGAACAAAGACTCCAACTTGAGGAAGGGCGCTCAGAAGACGGTGAAGCGGGTCAAGGCTACTAGAGTGCTGAGAGTGAGCCCAGAAGCAGTGGAGGGGACCAGGACTCTGCACAGTGCGGCCCTCACGGGCATGCCGAGTGCAGCATCTCCTCTCTGGCCAAAGGAAACTGACCCTCTTACCCTCTCAGCATCCCCTCTTCTCCAACCTCTCGAGTCTCCTCCAACATTGCCGAGACACCAGAAGACATCAGAGGCTCAGAGTGAATCGGGTAATATGGATAAGACTGCAAAGTCAGTAAATGAAATGACCACTGACGCTTGTTGTATGTAGCCTTCCATGCACAACCTCATTATTCGGCTCGACCAACAAGACTATTGAGGCCGAAGAGGCTATTAATGACAACACAGGGCTTGGTATTCACAGGATGGAGGCGGAGGCAGTGAGATGCAGTCCTCCTTGCCCAGCCGCAGGCAGTGGTCCTGTAAAACCCTCCTCCCCCTTACACCTAAATGCAATACTCCCAATTCGGTCTGCAGATCCCTTGTAGGGGAGGGTTTGAGGGAGGACGGGCCAGGCGACTCGCTCCCACAATGTAGAAACCCTGTTGACTTAGGGAACATGCCGAACATTGCTGAAACCGGGGTTGGACTGGTTAAAAATCATGAACCATCTTCTGAAATGCCAGAAATTACACTTGATGTTTTGACCCTTGATAAGGCTCCACAGTCCCCAAATCCAACTGGAAACATCAACACAGAGCTGAGCCTGCCGACTCGAGATCCAACAGATCCAGATGAGAGTTTGACTGCTCATTGTCGGCCAATGTCTATTACCTCCTTTTACGACCAACACACAATAAGGGGCAAACATCTTCAACGCTTTTAAAAATTCAACCACAAATACAGCATCAGGTCGCTGCGCGCCTAGGGCCAATTCACTTGGCCTTAAATTAAATGGGACTGGTCGGGTCCCTCATCTATGACAAGGGAACCCAGTAGGAGACCCATGGTTAGCAAACTACATTGGGTCCCCCCAGGATGGCAGAAATAAAGAGCCGACAGACTCAGATATTCTAGAGGGCCTAGGGGATGTAGATGCTGGGCAGAAGTCTGTGAGGTAAACCTCCATACTTCAGGGTTGGGTCATGCAGGCGATAGCCTGGTCAGAGTATGTCACAAGTAGAAAAAGAGGTCAGGGTGCCCCTCTGCAAGAAAGAACACGGCATGTTAACCTGTTCTGTAGGAATGTACCCACTCAGAGTCCGCAGCCACATGTTATAGCTCACTGTACCTTTCACAAAGGAGGAATATCCATTTGCATATCAGTCTTTGTCCAGCCAACTTGAGTAGTCCAGCACCGAAATGCTATGGCAATCCGCCTTTGAACAAGAGTACAAACAGCAACCTCAGGCACGTGTTTTGGTGGAGCTGTGCCTCTCTGAGCACAGTGAGCAAGGGTTCCACATCTTGGTAACCCTATGTAACTTAGGGTGACCCACCCCAAGTTCCTTTTACAAACAAAAAAAAGCTCAGGGCACACCCAGAGTGCTTTGGTCTGCAGGAAGTCGGAGGGACAGGAAGTAAAGAGTGCCCTAGCAGAAACCCATCCCTGAGCTGACCTCTCCCCTTTGGCAACAACTTTGTGTTGCAGCAGCTGTCAGGAATCGACATGCAACCTTTGAACCTGCATTGCTGCTAGTGCAGGCTAGTGCTGGGGGTGCCAGTATACTGGCTCAGCAAAGACACATGGTAGCATAGAGCATTATGAAAGGGGGTCTGTTTAGCAGACCTCCCTTTTAAAAACAGAATTATCTGCATCATTTTATTAATAAAAATCAAAAAGCTAAAGCTTTTATTCTGTCTCATATGGCATCCCCGTCACAGGAGTGTTTCTTTGTCTCCCAAAAATTACATTAAGATTATAATGTGTACTGCCCTAAAGCAACACAAAATGTATTAGATCAATCACCCACATAAACCTGTATTCAATTTAGATTTCAGTGTGTGTTTATAAACAACACATTCCCACACTTGCATTGTTTTTCTAATCTTTGAAATGGATTTCTCCGGTACCAGACATTTGTCATTGAAGATGCATGTTGATATGTTGATAGGTTTGCATTTAATATATTTAACACCGAGACACATGTGAATGTACTTTACATATGAGTACTACACAAGGAATATGAGGCCTTTACTGGCATAAATTGGCAATCCTGGGTAATTTGAGGCTGCATCTAGTATATGATGCCAGCATTGGGACATGCAAAGCTGCAACTTGCATACAAAAAAATCTGTCACATGAGGCTATAACTGGCATAAGAGGGCAGTGCCTACACATAGGGGAAGGCACGTGCTATATTACGGCAGCAATCGGGCATGTGAGACAATGCCTTACATATAACTAGGCTTGGAATGTGTGACTGTCACCGGAATTAAAATGGCAGTAACTAACCATACAATGCTATCCTCGCATATGATTGATGTGCCCTTGGCTTTAGATGTGAGGCAGACCGCTAGCACTTCATGACTGCACCAAATCAGATCATCAGATCATGATAAGCCGGGTCTGCGGCCCAGTGGACTAATGCATCCACTACAGGGACCTGTGTTTGACCTCATGGTCACAGGTTCGAATCCTGGCAGGTTCACTCAGCCCTTCATCCTTCTGAGGACGATAAAATGAGTACCATTAAGTTGGGTAACAATAAGCATCTGTTATTAGCGCCAAGATGCCACCTCGGGGGTGAACGTGCGCTTTACAAATACTCATGTTATGTTATTAGTTAAAATATGGTTGGTAACTAAAATGCCCTAAGGCCTGCTATTTTAGGTATTTGTTATTTTATTAATCGTAACCCTGCTGACCAGTGGTAAATATTATGCTTTGTTTGTTCTGTGATGTACTGACTGTCATGTCAATTATTTTGCTGATATGTGATTTGTCTTTGTACGTTCTGGTTTGTTAATTTTCTTGGCTGTTATAGGGCTTTGAAGCTGAGTTTCTTTGGTGTGTGTGCACACAATAGGAACATAATATATATCGTTCGTATACATATGCAATGTCCCTTCCTAGGGTAGAGATCATGTTATGCTCATCCTTTCCTGTGCTATCATACATGCAATGTTATCCCTGAAATGTTAGTTAATTGACATCCTTGCTTGAACTCCATGGAAGATTTTAACTGGGTGACCAAAAATCCTGCAGTACGCGGATGCCTGTCGGCTTTGCTCTTTCGGAGCGCCCAATGCTGATCGCTGTTAAATCCTTGGTGACGCTCGTTTTCCATGCAAAGACGTGCTTTGTATTTTCTTTCCCATTTTCGGATTGGCAGCAGTCCTGTTTCTCTGTCCAAAGTTTCTAGCTCTTGTGTTTTCTTTCACGGTCAAGATTATTGTGGGGCTCCCCTAACAGATGTGGCCAGTGGTTAGTTTCTCGCAACAGACTTTTCTAGAGTTGTGTTCCCCTTCAATGTTGGGACTTGAGTTTAGTTTGCTCAGACTTGTGCAAACTAGTTTAGTATGGTGGTTGGCTTTACAGATTCTGTAGAAAGGGAACTTTGACTAGAAACTAGGTTGTTTTTTCTCTCTACAAAGTGCACGTTGTACCTATAGAGAGAAGGAAAGATGGGAGGGCCCCTGGAGAGTGACAGTGAGTGAAACTAGGGCCTGGCAGAAGCCAGTCTAAGGTATGAGCATGGGAGGTGGGGGGGGCATGGGGTAGCACAAAAGGAGAAGAGAACACTGGAATACAGTTCCCCTATTCCCCCCACCCACGGGTCTGACGTTAACATTGACCTAACACTATAATTCAACTCTCAGCCTAATATTCTAACCGATCACTATATGCCTCTACTTTAGCACCCATCATCTCCCTCAAGCTGCTCTACCCTTGAAGTATCGCAAGTATCTCTAACATTAAACACATGCTTCTTGATGGTTACACAACATACTCACCAACACTCTGATTGCCTCCCCATGATTATGCTCATGCAGGCCATGAAGGGGCCTCTGGTCTCTATTCACATGTGACACGATTCAACCACCGTGAAAGTGGATCAGGCAACTGCACATTTCTTAATACATAGAGGCTAAAACCGATGCAAGGATGGGTTCTCAGACCTGACCCTCACAAATAGTTTAGCCACAAGAGCAACCTTGCTCTCCTCCCGCTACCCCACTAATCATCCCAGTTCACCCCTTCTCTCAGGAGCAAAACATCAAGAAGACATGCCGGTGACAGAAACTCATTACACAATAGTTCCTTCCATAATACAACCTAGTTGGTTAGTTTTGGGTTTCCAGTGCAAGCTAGGGTCCTTTTTAAAGCTAGGCGAATCTCTCACATTTGAAGATTGCATTGACAGTGTTGAATGCATATAAAGCCTTGCGTAATGGTAATAGGTCCATACGGTAAAGAAAGGTACCCAATCCAATGCTGAACCAATCACAGAAACCTCTCAATAATGCTTTAATATATATTTTCAAAAGACCTATTTGATCTGACTGCACGAAGCAAGGCACCTTAGGAAAGAGCCAATCCCACAGGAAGTTACAAAGAGACCCACTGCTCCATGGGTACAGAAGGGTCTGGGAATGGATAAGCCAATAAGTGTCAAAGACCTAGGAAGTGGTCATGCCCTGCAAGAAACCCTTGATGAGAAAGGTGGCCCCTATCCCGCAAAAGGTTGTGGAGGTCATGAGGCCTTGGAGAGGGATACCGGGCAGAGTGTGGGGGAAAACCGAAGACTGTTCTGAAGGGAGTTGGATAGCCTAGAGCCTTGGGCTTTCTATTATCAACCCCAGGAGTGGAAGAGAGTCTGAAAAGCATGTGTGAGAAACACTCATCCAATTGAGAAGTGGAACGCTAAGGATGATGCTGGAGGCTGAAACACACTTCAACAAGCCACGGACTCCGAAGTGTGTAGCCTGGGCTATTTCCTGTCAATGACAGGAGGGAAATAGAGAGGCTCGGTACAGTATGGGTGAAGCACTTTCCCATTGAGGACTGAAACATTAGGGGTGAGATTGGCTGTACAGATTTACCCAGACTACCTACAAACTGCTATAAAAGGGGAGTGGCTGGAGAGAGTAGAGCTGGAAGAGAAAATAAAACCATGCATCACCCGTCAGAGGGGAACAAAATGAGCTTTCTACAAGAAACACAGGTGAGAGGGGGGAAACAGTCGACTATTAACAGACACAGTAGTTGGGTTCAGAGATAGCCCAACTTAACATTACACAGAGGGGGTTTTGTAGAGCGTACTTCAGAAAGTTGGGACTCTGAGATTGGTAGTTAACTCTTATTTATTAAGAGAGCCCCCAGGTAGGTGCGGTCCCCGTGAAGACAAACTTCCACTCATTCTGACGTCGCTCTCAAACCCACATCGTTAAAGAACGGCGAATAGCAAAGTGAATTGCTAAAGTGTATTGCTGTCTCGCTGGGGCTTGCCGGGTTGCCAGACGTTTTCACCGGACGAATCCTCTATCCCGCTGCATTGTGCTGACCCCGCCCTGTTGGATTCATCAGATTGCTCTCATTGGCTCCACAATCCCACCTATCCCACGAGTTTTGTTTAAAAACCTTGCGCATGCACGAATGCGCGCGCAAATAGCAAAGTGAATTGCTAAAGTGTATTGCTGTCTCGCTGGGGCTTGCCGGGTTGCCAGAAGTTTTCGCCGGACGAATCCTCTGTCCCGCTGCATTGTGCTGACCCCGTCCTGTTGGATTCATCGGATTGCTCTCATTGGGTAGGAGCAGCTCTGGACTTTGGACTTTGGGCTACATTCTGAGGCCCTGATTTGTGGACTGTTAGTGACATCTTTCCTTTTGTGCTTTTTTGTTTCCTGTGTAGCTCCCCGATCCCACGAGTTTTGTTTAAAAACCTCGCGCATGCGCGAATAGCAAAGTGAATTGCTAAAGTGTATTGCTGTCTCGCTGTCTAGCGGGAAAGCGGGTGCGGGTGGTCTTGTAAGTTTTCTTTTTTTTCTTTTTTTGTTTTTTGTTTGTTGTAGGTCTTCTTTAATTTTTATTATTTTTCATTTTCTCTTAATTTATTTTTCATTATTACTTTCATGGCACACCAGATTAATTAATTGACATCTGGCATGCCTGAATTATTTGTTAATATTCACAATCCATTGCCCTCTCGAACAAATAAGGTCCTCTTAAGTACACGGTCCAAAGAACAAAATGAGAGGCTCCGAGTGACCTCACTTAATGTGGACATTCGATCTTTCTATACATCAGGAGTTATTGGTTCAGGAAAAAAAAACATTACGCATTCAGCGTAACATTCAGCCGCCGACTCCCACTATCCCGGTGACTGACCTGGTCCCGGATCATCATGTTAATTGCGCTAACATGGTTGAGGCGACAATTGTCCCTACAGCCGTGGCTGAAGTTCATTCACCCGCAGATGTGGCTTTAAAAGATCCTGAGAGCAACTTGGTCACAAGCCCAATTTGCTCTGAACAGGATGTGCCGGACCATATTGTTGGTACTGCAATTGGTCAGCTACCTCATTTAGGATTAGAGGTGGCCGACGCCACAATCTCTCTGGCTTATTCGACAGGCGAAATAGGTACTACACAACCATCTATGCCCGTTGCGGTTATTGCGAATGTTCAATCTTTAAATGTTCCCCCCCTTGTGCCTCTGTGCTCTGTTGTAGCACAGCGCATATTACGTACTGAGCCCGCAAAATTAACAACGGTGGGGGAGTTTGGAGATGATACATTGGCTTCCATCCTGGCGTCTAGCCCTCATGAACTGGAATCCCACGATGTTCTTTATATTTGTTCAAATACGGGCGATTTGATTCAACTAACTGAAAACTTACAGTCTCAAACAAGCGGGTGTAATGATCCGGCCCATAAGTCAAACTCTCTCCCACCAACAGAGTCTAAAAATCCTGACTTATATAAATCACTGGTGTTATTTGATAAATCGCCATCTCCAATATCCAATACTTCCTTTGTAGCTCCTACACTTAGGCGCACCAGATTTCCAGAACCCGACCATAGTCACCTTTATTTTATTTGCGATAGCCAGATGCAATACAAAGAAAATAGATTCTCCTTTCCCGAGGCTCCGGCACTAAATAATACATTGAGTGCCATGAATACCGCTCTCTTATCCTTGGCTAAATTGTATGAAACCCTTGATGAAAAGATGCGTTCGCAAAATAGTGAACTGCATATGTTACACATGCTCTTGAAGGAAGAACAAAAGGCACGCACTTTGTTACCTAGGCCTAGTATTCATAAAATGATTAGTCAATCTATACAGACAAATCCATGCTTAGAGTCTTGCGTTGTCATCAAACTTGACATCTAAACAATCATTCTCCAATACCACTCTTGATGTTAGATCTCATTTTCCCACGGGCATTTCATCCGAGTCCATATTGGAAGGCCAAATCACATTGCCCATTGTACAAGAACCCTCCTCGCTTCCAGCCTCTGTAATGAAAAATGGGATAACCCCAAAAGTTTTGGGTGTATCATTTGCCCCATTGTTTGGTAACTCTAAAAATCCGCCTGTAGCAACTTTGGGTTGCACTCTAGGTGAACCAGCAACTAAAAAGTCTCAATCATCTTGCACCACAAACACAAAGATAAAAGCGAAGAAAGTCATTAAGTTGGCAGTATCGGCCAGAAAAAAGCGAAAATTATATGTTGATACTGAAATTCAGTCCGCTAGACAGGAAACTTTAAAGTATCAACCATTAGATGATTTGTTGGAAGTAGTAGATTCTTCAACTACTAATCAAATACATCATAGTATTCGGTCTCCAAGAGTGGAGTCCTTGATTCAATCTGTTTCCACTGAAGGTCTCCACCCACTAGCCACCAAACAAGGGATGCAGGCCATAGACACAGGTACTGCTTGTATACTTGACTCCACAGTTGCTGTAAACTCGTCAAGAACAACTATTGACATTATTCAAGAAGTACGAGCAGAATTAAGAGCCTCCTTTGACAAGCAGATTAAAGCCAGTGAGGCCCTCGTACAGCGTTACAGTGCTTCAGCTAATAAGAGCAAGATTGAACAAACTAATTCCATTGACTTACAAGAGGTGAGGGGAAAAACTCAGATACAGCACTCTGTTGACCTTCTACAGGATCTACGAGAGGAGATTCGTGCATCCTTTGAAAGGTATGCTAGTGAAAATGAAACTAGTAAGTTATTAAAACAAGGTTCACCAAATACATCTGATCTTAACACTCAGAATTCTCAAAAGGGTCTACCTAACATTGATCCTTTAATAAAGGGACTGATGAAAGCACAGAACATACCCTTGCGCAAACCCATGGAGGTAGGATCTGGGGGTTCTATAGCCTCCAGTACGAGACAACAGAGCGAGCTCATATCTAGATCATCCAGGCACATTGGTAATGCTCAATTTAAAAATCATTACCGTCTTCTGATAAGATGTCATCATTACCGTCTTCTGATAAGATGTCGTGGCCACCCCTTTCCTACATATGATCTCAATCGAGCCAGCATATTGAATATTTGTGCCGACTTTGCCGCTCTTGAAGACATCACATCAGCTGACATTAGTTTGGTCGAGTTTACCAACGATGGCGACCGCACAGAAGCACGTTTATTTGTGCAGTCAAGAGTGGTACTAAACACATTATGGCTGGCTCGTACTGCCTTTTACAACTTGGGCTTTATAGTGACACAAGATGTATCCCATGAGGATCAGACACAATTAAATGATGATCATTCTAAAAATCGCATATATGGTGAAAAGATGGCCTCGAAGACATCAGATGGGGCCTATGCATAATGCTTGGTCCCGCAGTAGGGATCATGTGGGCTCATAACTAGTTCGGAAGTTCGACTCAGTCTACTTTCCTGGAACACAAGAGGGCATAAACTTTTTCTTAATAATGAAAACAAGGACCTCTCACAATTTGATATCTTAGTTTTTCAGGAAATATGGCTTCGTAATGTTCCAACCTGGGACACATACAACATCTTGATGGTTCCAGCGGTGGAGGCAGTTAAAGGTCGTCCGATGGTAGGGCTCCTTATGGTCTTCCGCAAGGATAAGAATATAGAAATTATTTGGCATAAGACTTTTCCACCATGTTTTCAATATGTAAAAATTTGCGTTGTCGATAGTTTCTGTGCCTTGGTAAATATCTATTGGGGGAAAAACATATTTCTTCAAATGAATTCTTCGATACTATCAGAAGGATCCTTGACCAACTTTCATTGGATGTGACCATTACCAAAATACTCATAATGGGGGATTTAAACTTGCATCTTTTTGCTCCAAAACAATGGTGCCCCTTATCTGATGAATGTCGTTGGCTAATTTTAATGGCTGACCTTAATTTTATAATGGTCAATGGATCAATATCTGGAGATGTTCCCCTAAACCTACTTGGCACAATCTCCACTGCCTTGTAACGTTGGTTTATATCTTTGTTAATGCCAAATTTCTGAATAATATATCTAAATTTTCTATTAAGCAGACCCACTTGAGTGATCATAGTTGGTTACAACTAACATATGAGTGGCCTAAAACAAAACCACTTCCTTTAAATATGAATGTGGCAAATTTACGGCTCAATAATGTTGGTTATCGTGTACATTCGTCCAAGTGAAAATTGCATCATCTTAGAGATACCTTGTTGGCATAATACGCTGACGACGCTGACTGTCTTAGCGATTGTTACGTACATACCATCCAGCGTTTTGCAACACAGAGGTCCCGTTATAAAGGTTCTACTCAGTTGCATCAACATGCCTTTGATCTAGAAGTAAAACGCAAGAAATGTGAACTAAGAAGGCATATCAAGGATCTGTTAAATAGGCACGCTGACGTCCCAGGAGCTAACCAAGATCAGATTAAACAATTAAAAAGGGCGTATAAAATCTGGATTAGAAATCAGCGTGCGACCCAATATCAATATGATGGGGAGACCATGTTAAAACAAATCATCCTTAAGTCATCAGCAGGTATATGGGCATTATTAAATAATACTGGGTTGAAAATTCAACATTCACTACAGGTTAACTCCATTTCGCATGAATCTTGGAATGATTTTTATGGCACTATATATACTTCACCCTTTACTGATCTTGGTCTAACATGGGACGGCAGTGTGGCTAATCATATTGTCAACTTTGATCACGAGGATATATTGTTTCTTATATCCAAATTGAGTGAGTCTAGAGCAGCTGGACCGGATGGATTACACAATGTCACGATCAAACAGTAGAAACATCTATGGGCAGATATTTTGTTTGACATGTTTAATCACATTATGCTTACTGGCCTGGTGCCTCCGAATTGGCAAACATCAGTTATTCTTCCGATTTTTAAGAAAGGAGACAGAACGGATCCAGCCTCGTATAGACCTATTGCGTTGCTGGACTGTCCTGGAAAAATGTTTGCCCGTTTGATCCTGGGTGAATTTAACCGCTGGTTAGATCAACTGTGCCTGCGAGATTCCTTTCAAACAGGTTTTGTCCGTGGACTGGGTACTGCTGTTAATTTGATAACTCTGAAAGCCATTATCCATTTGAATATGCAACGCAACCAAGCAATTTACATGGCCTTTGTTGATTTCAAGGCAGCTTTCGATTTAGTCCCGAGGGAACTATTATTCAAGAAACTAATGGATGCAGGGTGACCATGGAACATACTTAAATGGATTATCCAGTTACATTCAAATACATCCATTTCAATTCGCCTGAATAACGAGGGTCTGTTGTCTGAGCCCATACAAACTACGAGGGGATTGAAACAAGGATGTTTATTGGTGTCAGCCTTGTTTAATTTTTTTCTATTAGATTTTGGTTTATGTATTGAAGGTTTGATTGTTGATTCTCCTAAATTACAAGGTGTAGCCATTCCTTGGCTCTTGTACGCCGACGACATGGTGTTAGTATCCAAGACACCCTCCGGCCTATGTAATATGCTAAGTGCCTTGGATATATATGCAGAACGAAATTGCATTAGTATCAACACCAATAAAACCCAGGTAATGCAATTCGGCAGCAATAATGGTCGGAGCCAGTGTCGTTGGCAACTACAGGGCACTAATCTGCAGCTTGTAAATTCCTATATCTACTTGGGAATTTGTGTCTTTAGTAGATTTTCGGATAAAACACAAGATCATCTTTTACAATCGAAGCTTCAGAACGCATTATCTCAACTCCAACTAATTTGGGCAAAATATTGCACATTTACTATTAAACCATTGGTTATATATGTTAAGCAAAAATTTGTGCCCACCATCTTATATGGATCTGAAGTGGAGATATGTTTAACATATAAATACTGGGCTAACTACGAAAGCAAGTTTTGGAAAAGAGCGCTTATGCTCCCTAATTCTGAGTCTATTCCAATCATTAGATATGAATTAGGTCTTATATCACTCTACGCTGCATTTAAATGGAAATTATGTCTTTTGTTTAGAAAGTGCATCATGAAAGGGAGCACTAATGGGTTACTTGATATTATATCTAACTACCTATCAGCAGCAGAGGAGCACTTTCCAAAGAAATGGCGGGCTAGTGTCTCAAAAATATTGACAGGCGCTGACATTTCGGAAGCCTTACTCATTGAAAACCCCAACAAAGCGAAAAGTAAATTATGGGAATCAGATTGGATCAGAACCCGTGAAGCGTGCTTGAAAATAATTAAATTTGGGTCAAAGCCTTTTGCCTTAAAAAAACAGGGACATATAGAAAAATATCTAATCCAATCACCACACCCAAAACATCGCACTGACTTTTTGCGTTTTAGATTGAATATCTGGCCCACCAGAGAAATTTTGTTTAGATGGAAGAAGTTATCAGCTCAAACTTGTCGATTTTGTCACCAAGGGGTAGAAACAATGAAACATCTAGTGATTGAATGCGTCACCCCTTTACCATCCAGAATAATGTATTTTAAGCATTTGATTAACAAGCCCATAGTGATGCATGATAAATTATGGTCAATGTTATTCCAAGGCCACTCAAAACAACTGAGGTACGCGCTTGTAAATTTTCTAAATGCTTTAGAAATCAAGTTGCCAGAAATAGATGCTATTGAAACAGCTTAGTTGTAATGATTACATGTATCTTATGCTGGAGAATGAGCCTTGTTCTGATTGAGTAATAATTAATATGTAACATGTTAATAGTGAGCTTAACAATTGTATAATTACTCCTTTTTTTATTCTGTATCAATGATTGGAAAAACGGATGTATAATTTACATTTTAAAAGTTTGTAATGTCATGATTATTTTCTCTTGTTGAAAGGTCAGGTTTTACTGATCAAAACAACAATAAATAAAAAATAAATAAAAAAAGAACGGCATCAGAATCTACATCATAACATCTCTCCTCCACGGTTGAACAGGGGAAGGAAACATGGAAAGGCAGAGAAGAAAAATGGGGATGAGGGTGTATGAGTGGGGGAAAGAACAGGTGAACTAACAAAGGTGAAAACATATCATGAAAGGATACAGTTTGTGATAACCAGAGTCTTTCTTGAGCCCCAGCAAACACTGGATAATTTACAGTTCCCAAACCGATCTTCTGTCTCTCGGTGAAGTCCATTCGGCTAGGAAAATTGTGAGGGGGGGGGCAAGTAATAAACATAATGACTCTTGAAATTTGGCAATATTCTTCTCTTCTTTGACAACATATTTTGGACAGGATTAGGATCACCTCCTCTCTCCATTGCGGTATATGTGGACAACCCTTGATTGGATAGCCTCTCTTTACCCTCACCCACATGTGGCCAACCACTCTGTCCGTTTAGATTTCCAGAAAACATCAGATCATCACATGACCACCTTTTACCATCCTCCAGAATCACTGACTTCTCCAATGCTTTCATCACTCTCTGTGGTTCTCTGAATCTGGACAGACCTTTCAAAGTCTTCCTGGGTTCTCTTACACAGACCCAATCTCTTTCCTTAAATTAACTTTTCTTCACGTGTTTGGTCTGGTCATAATACTCTTTGTACTTTCTTTTTTTCTTTTTTTTAATGTTTTTATTGTTATAGTTGAAATTCAACCTTTCAATAAAAATGTCCTTCATTATAACATATAGTGTCCTAAACAACAATAGTAAAAATAAAATAAAATCAGTTTGAATATACTAACATGTTAAGATACAGTCAAATATACCACACAAAAATAATTTGTCTTCAAGTATGCATGAATAAACAAAATACATCATTGCTTCTAACTTTCAATTCAGTACATTTCTAAAACTCATCAAACTTCTAATTTTAAGAAGGTTATACATTTCACAATTGCAACTTGTACCATTGGTAGCTTTGTGTGAAAGAGTTTCTTCCACAGTTCCTCCAAAGTTAGTCTTAAAATGTTTAAAAATGAGCCTTAAATTGCATGTTTCGCTGTTTTGATAGAGTTGTGCACTCAGTTAAAAAATGGTGTAAAGTTTCATGTTGATCTTGGTTGCAGCAAAACCTACAGAAGTTCTCACGCTCAGTAATTTGATGATGCTAAGCTTGAATTTCTTTGGTTTTACACAGGTTTAAGTGATATCGCAGTAAAATATTTCGAAATGTAGGATTTGGGAACTTAAGCAAATATGGTTCAACAGTTTGAAGCCTCTTTTCTATGAATGGGTTGTCTTAAATACCCGGTAGGTCTTGCACAGTTCTATAGTGTCCAATCGGATTGCCGTTGCCTAAACTTTGCCCTGGTCGGATTAGAGATTAGGAGGTCTTCTGTGATATCAGCTGCAACCATTACATGGTTCCTCCATTTTCGTGGATATTCATGATCGGAGCCAAACATATATTTTGATGTTTTAGTCACAAGCATGTTGGGCTGTGGCCCGTCAGGGATGAACGATCAGTGGGATGGCAGAATGGAAAAGTGAAGCTGCGATCACGAAGACTGAGGTGCTGTATAAACAATGACTGTGAGACTTGAATATAGACCCGCAAATGGCAGCGAGAAGAAGGGCAGTGTACACGGGCGGATAGGGCACAAAGAAGTATGAATGCGGGAGTCACAGAGGATCCAACTCGGACCCCATTAGATAGAATAGTTGGGTTGCCAGTAGTGTGGCAACCCCCTGCTGTGTTCCTAGCACCAGCATAACCAGGGTAGGACTAAATGCGGGATAGCCAGAGATCCAGGGATGGAGCTGGCCAACAGTTGGGGTTGGGGAGGGTGGGGGGTGAGAAGGAGTTGGGGAGTTTGCAGTGGAGTTTGCTAGGGAACAAGCTTATATTCACACGCTCCTGCGCATTAGTAGGACGACGAGAGAGGACAGAGGCGGGACGTGATATGGATGAGGGATGGGAGACCTTAAGATAGCAACCTGGAATGTCAGGGGACTCAATAGCTATTTGAAAAGAAACAAGATCGTGATGTACCTGAGGAGGTAGAAAATAGACATAGCCTTACTACAGGAAACCCACCTCACAAAAGAAAAACACAAGGTGATACGGAGAAAATGGAAGGGGACCACTATTGGTGCAACATACTCGGCATATGCCAGGGGGGTAATCACTTGGATCGTGCAACATGTACCCTTTCAGTTATTGCAGTCTACAGCGGAGTCGGATGGGAGAATGGTGGCGATACGGGGAATGTTGGAAAACAGGGAGCTGTGTATCATTAACACGTATGCCCCAAATCAGGATACAGTGGCCTACTTTAAGGCCCTGTACTGCAAAGTCAGCCCGTACCTGGGGGCTGCGGTCATATGGGGAGGAGACTTTAATTGCACGCTGGACCCCAGGATGGACAGATCAGACAAGAAACTAGACAAGCCTGCCCCCGCGGCCAAAACCCTGAAGACCCTGCTAGGCAACTTCCAGATGGAAGATATATGGAGACTGCCCCACCCACATGATGGACACTATTCACATTACTCAGCCCCACAAAATTCTGTGCACATGATTAGATTATATGTTCGCCAACCCGGAACTCACCGGGGAGATGGTGAGGTCGGAATACAAAGCAAGGGTCCTATCGGACCACTCACCCTTGATCTTAACGTGGCAACATCAGCCCCCCAGAGCCAAGATCCCAACGTGGTGGGTCAGAGCCGAAGCACTGAAAGATATAGAGTTCAGGGAGGACCTGAGGGAGGAAATAATAGAATATTTTGAAAATAACACTGGAAGCATAGCATCGGAAAGCACTCTGTGGGAGGCATTTAAGGTGGCGGTGAGGGGTGCAGCTTTATCAAAATCCAAAGGGCGCCAAGGGGACCTAATAAAAGAATTGCAAGAAACAGAAAGAAAACTAGAAGCAATCATGAATAAAGGGGACACCTCACAGGAGGATGGCGAAGCCATGAGCCAATTACGAGAATGTGGAGGGCATTGGGAGAGACTATGCAACTTAAACTATAAGAAATACATAGAAAGGCTACATGCAGGTGGAGATAAGCTGGGGAGGCTGTTGGTATGGCTATAAAAACATGAGGCGCCTAGACCAATGGTAAGAGAGATAAGGCGAGAGAATAGCCAAATATTGGATACCCAAGAGAGCGTAAACAGGGGATTTCTTAATTTCTACCAACCCCTATACGAAGACACTGGAGGGGCGGAGGAGAACGAGATGAGAGAGATATTAGAGGACATCGGGTTACCTAAACTGAGAGTAGAAGAGAAAGAGAACCTAGACGCACCTATTACATCAGATGAGTTAGAAATAGTGGTCAGACAATTACCCACTAGCAAAGCCCCAGGGGCGGACGGGCTCCTGTTATTGGCGATGTTAAATGAGGCCTTTGAGACAGGGAGACTACTGGAATCCCTGAGAGAGGCAATAATTATCCCGCTTCTCAAACCAAATAAGCCAAGCACAGATTGTGGGTCATATTACCCTCGGCCTCCTCTTCTCCTTCCCTCATCTCTGACTGTCTTTCTGCTATCCAGGAATGGTGTGCCGCCAACAACCTCTGCCTTAATGCCAGTAAGACTGAGATTCTACTCATCGGCACACCCACTCCCTCCTTCCATGCAGCTCTCTGGCCGGCCTCTCTTGGCCCTCTTCCTGCTCCTACCTGCAAGGCAAAAAACCTTGGGGTCATCTTCGACTCCACACTCTCCTTCTCTCCTCACATATCCGACGTCTCTAAGAAGTCACACTACCAACTACACCTCCTTAGGGGTATCCTTCCTTTCCTCTCCTTCCCCCAGAAGCTCACTGTCTCTAGAGCCCTGGTTCTCTCGAAGCTGGACTACTGTAACAGCCTCTACCTAAATCTGCCCGCCTCTACTCTCCGCCCTTTGCAACTCATCCATAATAGGACTGCGAGACTTGTCCTTGGCCTCAAGCCCAGGGACCGTATCTCTCCAGGACTGAAATCACTACACTGGCTCCCAGTGACTGCGAGGATCAAGTTCAAAACCCTTTGCATTGTCCACAAGGCCGTCTGGGGCCTTGGGCCAAAATACCTTCAACTCTCTCTTCCTAAATATCTCCCTTCTCGTGCTCTTCGCTCATCCGCCTCCAACTCTATCAGGGTCAGCCGCTTCTCCAAACAACGAGTCAGGGGAGATCTCTCCGCTGCAGGGGCCTCCCTCTGGAACAGCCTTCCTGCCTCCCTGAAACTTGAGAACCATCTCCGGTTCCGGAAGCACCTCAAAACCTTCCTCTTTGCCTCCGCTTTCTCTCCCCCTCTCCCCTGGTAAAATTACTGAAACTGCACTGAATCTGCAACTGGGCCACTCACCGTTCTCGGTCCTTGGCCCATCCACTCTCCCCTGCACTGCCTCCCTGGCAACTCCTGCACTGCGGGACTGTGTCTGTATCCCCACAGCCCCCCTTCCCAGCACTTGTCTGCACTTAACTCGCACTTGCCACCAGCTGGCCCTTGTTATTTATCCTGTATGCTATAACCCTGTACTGCACTTTTCCCTCTACCTTTCCCCCCTGCACTTTTCCCTTCCCCTCTACCCTTGCACTTGCGCGATCTGAATGACACCTGGCCTAGTAGGATCGTTGTCTGTCTCCCCTTGTTCCCCGCCCCGTCACGCCTTGAAACACTTGTGTATAGGCGCGTTACAAATGCCATATCATATCATATCCATGCTAAACCAGGATAGTAAGATACTCACAGCGGTGCTGGCAAACACACTTACAGGGTAATTCATAGAATTTCGCACAAAAGTGGCACACGCGGCTGGCGCACAGTGTGCGCGTGCGAATGTCTGCGCCAGCCGCGTGCGCTAAAATCGATTTCCGCGCACAGCGTATTCATGGATTTTAGCCTCCAAAACCAGCCGTGGTGCAGAGTGGCGCAGCGACCCTGCAGCAGCGCCAGTTACGCCCCCAAGAACGCCCTCGCGCAAGGAAAAGCCATCAAAATTCCCAATTCAGCGCAAAGGGCTGTGCTAACCCTGGACCAGTTTACAGGGCTGCCAAACAGCAAACGCCAAGTGGGGAACATGTATTACTGGGGTGCGCGTGAAGTTTCACACGTGAAAGGGCCTGTGCAAGTGGGGTACGTGTATTACAGGGGTTCACGGGAATTTTCACATGCGATTTCAGCAGGGTATGTGTATTACGGGGTTCGCGGGAACTTTCACACACGAAAGGGCCTGTGCGAGTGGGGTACATGTATTACGGGGGTGCGCGGGAAGTTTCACATGCGATTGGGCTGGGTACGTGTATTTCAGGGGTGCGCGGGAAGTTTCACATGCAAATGGCCTGGGTACGTGTATTTCAGTGGTGCGGGGGAAGTTTCCCACGCGATTGGCCTGTGTACGTGTATTTCAGGGGTGCGTGGGAAGTTTCACATGCGATTTCAGCAGGGTACGTGTATTACGGGGTTCGTGGGAACTTTCACACGCGAAAGGGCCTGTGCGAGTGGGGTACGTGTATTAAGGGGGTGCGCGGGAAGTTTCACATGCAATTGGGCTGGGTGCGTGTATCTCAGGGGTGCGCGGGAAGTTTCACACGCGAATGGCCTGGGTACGTGTATTTCAGGGGTGCGCAGGAAGTTTTACACGCGATTGGCCTGTGTACGTGTATTTCAGGGGTGTGCGGAAAGTTTTACATGCGATTGGGCCTGGGTACGTGTATTTCAGGGGTGCACGGGAAGTTTCACACGCGATTGGGCTTGGTGCATGTATTTCAGGGGTGCGCGGGAAGTTTCACACATGATTTTGCTTGGTACGTGTATTTCAGGGGTGCGCGGGAAGTTTCACACGCGATTGGGCTGGGTACGTGTATTTCAGGGGTGCGCGGGAAGTTTCACATGCGATTGGCCTGGGTACGTGTATTTCAGGGGTGCGCGGGAAGTTTCACACGCGATTAGCCTGGGTACGTGTATTTCAGGGGTGCGCGGGAAGTTTCACATGCGATTGGCCTGGGTACGTGTATTTCAGGGGTGCGCGGGAAGTTTCACACACGATTGGCCTGGGTATGTGTATTTCAGGGGTGCGCAGGAAGTTTCACACGCGATTGGCCTGGGTACGTGTATTTCAGGGGTGCGCGGGAAGTTTCACACGTGATTTTGCTGTCAGAGCGGGGAACGCGTATTTCGGGGGTGCACGGGGAGTCCTACACGTGAATTGGCAGTGTGGGTCCTCACAGGTGTCCCCTCTACCCCCTCCACGGCCCCTGCAGGCAGCCCACACCACAGGGGACTACCCCGCACCCCTGGTCATGTCCCACAGGCAGCACATCCACCATGGGCATGCCCCCCAGCCAAGCCACATGTCAAGTTTCAATATGATCACCAACTCATGTCTCCCAGCACCCCCACCCCCCAGCAGTGCAGGGCACCTGCCAGCAGGCCCCCACACATGTCCCACTCTTGTCCCCTTGCACCCCCACCCCCAGCAGTGCAGGGCACCTGCCAGCAGGCCCCCACTCATGTCCCACTCATGTCCCCCAGCACCCCCACCTCCCAGCAGTCAGAGGCACCTGCCAGCAGGCCCCCACACATGTCCCCTTGTACCCCCACCCACCAGCAGTGCAGGGCACCTGCCAGCAGGCCCCCACTCATGTCCCACTCATGTCCCCTTGCACCCCCACCCCCCAGCAGTTCAGGGCACCTGCCAGCAGACCCCCACTCATGTCCCCTTGCACCCCCACCCCCCAGCAGTGCAGGGCACTTGCCAGCAGGCCCCCACTCATGTCCCCTTGTACCCCCACCCCCCAGCAGCGCAGGCCACCTGCCAGCAGGCCCCCACTCATGTCCCACTCATGTCCCCTTGCACACCCACCCCCCAGCAGTGCAGGGCACCTGCCAGCAGGCCCCCACTCATGTCCCCTTGCACCCCCACCCCCCAGTAGTGCAGGGTACCTGCCAGCAGGCCCCCACTCATGTCTCACTCATGTCCCCTTGCACCCCCACCCCCCAGCAGTGCAGGGCACCTGCCAGCAGGCCCCCACACATGTCCCCCAGCACCCCCACCCCCCAGCAGTGCAGGGCACCTGCGAGCAGGCCCCCACACATGTCCCACTCATGTCCCCTTGCACCCACCACCCCCCCATCATTGACAGGCACCTGCCAGCAGGCCTTGACACATGTCCCCCAGCCAACACGTCATCACAATCCAGATCCCTGGCTCTTATGGCCACACAAATCCCACAGCACCCCGGTCCAAACAACCAACCAAGCTTTACATCCACTCCAAATTGAAATCCCCATTACATGATAGATCACAAATAAGCAGTATGCGCATGAGTACAAGTCTGTCCGACCCACACAATGGCAACACATGACTGAGAAAACCCACATTGTGACATGCATGAAACCAATGAGAGAAGACCACACATTGAAGTAAGAAACAAAAATGTAATCAAGTCAAAATGAAGGGAATGAAATAAAAATACACAATAATGCCAATAATAATGAAAATGCCACATTTCCCAAAAAATGATAAATAAAAAAAAAGAGAATCCAAATTAATCCAAATGAAAATGTGTCCAAAGTCACCGTCCAACAAAGCAAATCCAAAGGGAAAGAAAAGTGTAATATCCATTGCTCCATGGTGAAGAAAAATAAAGATGAAGGAGAAAATCCACTGTAAAACTATGTACAAATAGCAAATCCAGGGTCCATGAGCCCAACAACATAAATGAAACCTACAATGAAACCTACCAAATTACTAACTATATACAAAAATGTGGGGCATAGTCCATGCGCCCCAAATGAAATAAAAAAGAAATGAAACTTAACACTAATGAACTATATAAAATGGCGGCGGGCAAGTCCAATGGCTCACTTGTTAATGTCATGGGCCAGGGCATCATCGAACTCCTGTTCAATGTCTTGGAGGCGGGCCTGTTCTCTGGCCCCGAGGTCTCGCAGGGATAACGCCATGTCCACCTCCAACTCCCTGCGAATTCCCTCGAGGCACTCAGCCCGCCTCAGCGCCCTGCGCATGGAGTTCTCCGCCCTGACCATCGTGAGCCATGCCTCCTCCACCCGCCGCCGCTCCGCACCTATCTGCTGGCCCAACCGCTGCCACACGGAAGACACTCCCATTCCAGGGTCCTCCTGCCCTCCAGCCGATGCCTGCCCCTCTGATGTAGATTGCCCCGAGCCATGATGCCTCCCACGTTGAGCCTGCCGCTGCCTCCGATGCAACTGCCTCTGCCAGCACGACGGCATCCAGGCTGATGGAATCCACCGACGCCGTCCGTCGTGCACGTGCCCTGCTCGATGATGCCGGCACATCCTCCATCTGCTGGGGTCCAGTTGCTGTGGTGTCCACCCCTGCTGGACCTCCGACTCCTGACTGTGGCAGGGTTGGGATCCCCACCGAGCTGGCTGCGTTGGTCAGGGCAGGTCCACAGGGGGCCCTGGTGGCATCTAGGCCGGAAGACAGCATGGAGAACGACTGGCACATAGTCTCCACAGAGGAGGAGAGGGCCGCCAGAGTGGCCAACACATGTACAAAACCCCCAACCATGGACACTCCCAACTGGGCCACGTTGGCACGCGGCTCTTCGTGATGACGTGCGTGCTCCCCCCGGGAAGCACGCACGTCATCACGAATATCACGCGTGCGCAACGCAACACCAATCAGGACCTTCTCCATACAGCCAGGAGTCCCCTCGTCCACAGGTAGAGGAGTGTCAGATGACATGGACATCCCCCCCTACCTGCGAATGGGCCTGGGATGGGGCATCCCTGCTGGTTCATGGTGGTGCAGTCACAGGGTCAGGGACAGCGACATGCACAGGCCCCTCCGCGGTGACCTGTGCTGCCTCCAGCCCCTGGACTGCACCACTTGCACCAGTGGTACCACCCCCACCAGGCCCCATGTGCGGCTCAGTAGCGGCCTCCTCCTCCTCTGTGGAAACCACCAACCTGGATGGCTCCACACCGTCTTCCGCCGTTGCAAGCCCCTGTGGGGGCTCCCCCTCCCCTTCCGCTGCAGCCGTAGTGGCAGACGCAGCACCAGTCCCCTCACTCCCGGACGATGGTAAATTCTGGGAGGGTGACTGGGCCTTGCGTCGCCGGCCGGTGGGGACATCCCTGCCGCTTTGCTCCACAGCGCCGTCTCCGCCCTCTTCATCACTTGCCGCTGTGTAGAGGGAGACATAGAACACAAGCATCAGGGTACTGTACAATGGTCCCCTAGACATGAAGCAATAGCAGATGAGTGGCACTGTCAAACATCACTTCCATCATGTCCCTCCACAACACATGGGTCAGTGCAGGCAAAACACATGCAGTAACAGGCATGGCGCATGCTATGAACATTAGCATACATGTCCAAGGGACTCTTCAAACATACAATGCTGGTTTGAAACTCACATGCATCATGGGTCATGCCCATCACATGCACACACTTCACCCTAGTTTCATCCATCTGGCCTTGTACACCCCAGACACAGTGGATACAAGGATGAGTAGGCTGCATCAGTGAATCTGAACATTGTCACAGACATGTGTCATGCATCCATGGCATTTCCAAGTCACAGACATGCAAGTCAGACACACAGACATGGACACCATACATGTCCATGACAACAGCACCCATCTCTCACACCCCATCCATGTCCAATAACAGAGACAGCCATGCATTAATGTGTGCATTCCCCATGCTGCTCCGCATGTTGCATTGTAACACATGCATCAACCATGTGGTTCACACATTACTGGTCTCACATGCATGACCATGATGTCCCTGCACACACACATACGTACATGGCCTATGTCACACATACAGGCAAGTATCAGACAACCAGCACCCTGCAACATGCCCTGTCACACAGCAATGCTTGGCCACTTACCGCTCAACTCCGGACGGGTCTGCCTCCGAAGGATCTGGGCGTGGAGCGCTGGGCCTACGCGTTCCAGGACCCTCATCTGGATGGTACTCATGCTGCCCCGGCCCCCCTCCACGAGGCGCCGGGCCTTGTTGAGGGTCCTGGACCTAAAGTCCTCCCAGCGCTTCTTGACATGATGGAATTCGCGGACTGCCACGCCCTCTGCGTTGATGGCAGTCACGATGTCCGTCCAGATCCTGGTCCGTCCTTCCTTGTCGGCGCACGACCTTCTGAAGATGGCATCATAATGCCCCAGGACATGTTCCACCAGGACACCAACTTCGGTGGCAGTGAAGCTGGTGGCCCTCTGCCTCTCTGGCTGGGGGTTGCCAGTGCCGCCAGATGGTTTAGTGCTGGACATGGCAACCCCAGAGGCAGGAGTGGGTGGGCAACTGGGTCCTGGGGCTGGGCTGTGGAGCGATGGAATCCCAGTCGGGAGTCTTCGGTTCCAGCAGGGGTGGTCACAGCAACAGCACCCCTGGCTGACGTGCAGGCAGCAAATGGCAGGGCACGTGGGCAGCAGGCAATCAGGCAGCAGCAGATGGCAGGTGGGAGCGTGCTCGGGACTCTGGGGGGCAGTAATTCGGCCTTCTGGGCAGGAGCGTGGTCTTCTGTGTGTGAACGCGTGGCGAGCTTGATACGGAGTGATTTGGCACGTGAAAATCTTGCACGTCAGCGTGTAATTCGAGGAAAGGCCCTTAGCGCGTAAGCGCGTCAGCGCACGTACGCGATTTCATTGGACCAAAGGCCCTCAGCGCGTAAGCACGTCTGTGACGTGACGCGTGCAGGTGTTTCCCTCGTAGCACGTGATGACAGAGCACACGTGGAAAAGCTGCACGTCCGAGTGTCAGCACGTGTAATTGGAGGAAAGGGCGCGTACACGCGTATGTGACGTGTATGTGTGGGCCGGTTTAAAATGTACGTGTAGGATGCCATTTCCTTGTACGTGCTTTTTGTGGAGAGCGAGTGGGTGGATTCTGTACTTCTTGTCGGTTCACACGCGATTACTTCACAGCGTTTCAAGTTCGTACTCCCTGTTGCCTCTGACAGCTTTCATTTTTCTACTTTTTTTGGGCCTGTTTCCTCAAACAGTGTTCACTTCTCCTTTTGTCCTGTCTCCTCAGACAGCGTACAATTCTTCTTTTGGCGGGGGTGTTGCCAACGCGCACACATGCGTATTTTTCACATTCTTTTTCCAGGCAGATGGTGAGTTCCGCACGTACTTAGCAACTGCGCTTGCCCCGTGTGTCGCGTACCCCTTCAGAGGTCATTGTAGGCTGCGTGTATCACACGTACGCTTATTTTTGTGTTTCTGGGTGCCACAGCGTAGTGCGGGTCCACGCAGGTGGTCTATGAGGGGTTGCGTGCACGTTTATTTTTGTTTTTGGGCTGTCTGTGAGTTGCGTGACCCATCATCTTCCCCCAGGGGTCACAGACAGCCTTGTTAGAGCACTAGGGTACGAATTCCATCTAGTACCCTACCCCTTTGACCCCCAATTGCCCAGGACAATAGTTTACTGCTCCTCCCTTATGCACAACAACATCAGTGCCATGGTTGGGAGGCGACCAAGCGGTAAGGGAGGCAAAGGTGGCCGACCTTCAAAAGGTGGACGTGGTGGGCGCGGTAGGGGACGTGGCCAGGATTTGCAGGGTGCCCCTATACTCCCATGTGTGGCGGACCAATCAGGGACACCCATGACCCCCCCCATGGTTGAGGGAAACGTGGCTGAGACCATCCCAGCTCAGCCCTTGTTGGACCATCCCATTGTGGCACCTGACCTGGCACAGAATGACTCCCTGGCTGACTTCCAGGTCAGAAAGTCTAAGCCATGTGTGGCGGTACAAGTTGTCACCAAGCCATGTGGATCTGGGGCAGCTATGTCATCTGCTGCCCCAAGTATGCAGGGTGGTGAGGTTGCAGGGGCAGCTGCAGCTCCATCCGCCCCAGCTCTAACTCTCCCAGCCAGGACAGTGTCGGTCCTGGTCCATCATACTGATGTTCCCCCTGCCAACATCACACTTCAGACAATGCCTGCACCATGTCCTATGGTCAATGTGCATTCGCACACTCCAACAACCCAGACCACCGGTGATTCTGCCCCTAGTGACCAGAGCGGCGTTAGCCACTCTGGCTCCGATCGCCCTTCTAAAAAGAGGAAGAAGGGTGCTCTGGCACGACAGCTGAGACCCCAGGCACATCTACACACTCCGGTACCTCAAGGAAGCCTTGCTTCAATGATTCGGAACTTAATGCACTTGTGAGCTATGTGAAATGGTGGTGACTGCAGTGTCCAAGACCACACCTGGTCAACGTAAGGCACACTGGCAGACCATCGCCAACCACATAAGTGCCCTTGGATTTGTGAGGCGCTCAGCTGATGATTGCTACAAGCGGTGGAACGACCTGAAACGCAGAGCAAAGGACAAGCTGGCCTCAAGTCATGCCGCTACTCTGGTGACTGGCGGTGGGTCTCCACAAGAGGACAACGAACTCACTGAACATGAGTCTGTTGCTGGGACCTTCGTCACAGAGGAACAGATCCGAGGTGTGGGAGAACTACCCGATTATGACACATTGTCCGGTGAGTGCCCATGCGTGTGTGTGTAATGCATGTGTATGTTGTTTGGGTGACAGGTTCTGATTGAGTGCCAGGTGAGGGTGTGTGTGACTGAGTAGTATGGGTCACCCATGTGCTTCATCCAAAACATTCTGCGGCCTTGAAGTTGGGTGTGACACTATCTCTTCTGCCCACAGTAGTAATTTAGCGCAACATTACGGCAGTTGCCCTTGAGGTGGCATCATGCAACAACATTGTTTGTATTTTTCATTGTTCTTTCAGGCAGATTGTTTCAATTCTCCCACTTTTGCAACACATTCCTCAGCCCTATTGTGACATATGTGACATGCTTCTGTCATTGAAGAACCCTACATTGGCCCACATGTGTCACCTTGGTAGTTGAATGATTTGACCATTCAGGCTGAATGAGTATTGTCCTGATCACATGATGTATTTGGGCCTGTTTGAATGTGGAACATGCTGGTTGTTTCCTGTCCTGTTGAAGTGCACAACCATTGATGTGTACATGGCCCTGCAATCACTGTATTTTTGTACACTGGATGTGTTGCAGTGTGTGGCACATGGCGTATCTTTTCACACTATGTGGCATTTTTCATCTCTTCATGTCCATCTCACATGGATGGGTGACAGTACTCATTGACTGACATATGGATGTACTTGTGGAATGTACCATGGCTATGGTACATGCCATCTGTGTGATGGCATGTGTCATTTATGTGTATAGAACATGCCACTCACAGGCCAATGTGTGATGGCAGTGCTACCCAGCATGCAGCAAATGTGTTGCTCTTCCATCTTGGTGTCATCAGTGTCAGACTTTTGCCTCCCCTTCCAACTCTGTGACATTGCATGCATGGGAGGGTTATAGTCATGTGGGACATGTGTAAATCATGTACTGGTTCTGTAGCTTGTCAGGCCTATTTGTGTGCTATGGTGCTAATGCCTGTTTCCATTTTTTGTCTTTCATGTTTTTGCAGGGGATGACGCACTTGATGCTGTTGAGGTTGAGGAGATGATGCAGACCCAGGAGGAGCCTGAGGCACAACCGGCCACCAGTGGGGGACGTGGTGTGGTGGTGGGTGAGAACCCACTCTTGCTGCAGACGATTCTGTCCAGGGGTGTCTCTGGGTGCACCTCCCCAGACCTCTATTCAGGTGTTGATTCGGATGATGAGACCTATGTGGCATTGCAGCTAAGTGTTTCTGGAAGGGGTTCTGCTCTGTCCAACCCACCTGCACCAGGGGTAGAACCCTCTATGGGGATGTCAGTGTTGGTTAGTCAGCCTTTGGCGGTTACGGGTGCAGGGTCACACTCCACAACATCTGATCCTGTTCCTGGGCCAGCAGATCAGAGGGGGAATGCAGTCCTGCAGCCTCAGGCAGTGCCGGCACAGCAAGGCGCAGATCGCCTTGCCCCAAACAGGTGTGGTGCCCGCAGACGCAGTGGCCGTATGCCACCAGGCAATACCGCATGGGAACAATCCATTTACGGTATGGCAACCCAACAGGCAGCATCAGTTGAGATGATGGCTCAAGCAATGGACAGGGTGGCCACTTCCATTGTCCCCCCTGAAAGGCAGATGGAGCTACTACAGCAGGCAACAGACTCCATTTGCCAATCACACAGGGAAAGCATGTTGGCGTCCAACAGAGACAGATCCAACAGAGACAGACGGGCGGCACTGGAGACTCTACGCCAATCGATATCAATAGAGTCCCAGGGCCACAGGGAAGCCCTGAGGGTAGAACTCCATCACCTCAGGGAGACTCTTGTTGACCTTGAGACTTCCTCTAACTTGAGGACAGAACAGCAGCTGGAGCGGCTCACACGTTCGCTCTCAGCTGAGATGCAGGCAACTCGGGAGGAGATCCGGGCATCACGTCAGGTGCTGCATGGGGATCTCCGCACTATGATCCTCCAGAACGAGACCTTCCTCACCCGCATGCTTGCTGCCATGGAGGACCATACCAGGGCTTTGCGTGGGCTGCCTCCCATAGCACCACCACCTCCTGTGGCAGCAGCAGAGGTTAATGAGAGCAACAGCAGCAGTTCTCCCACATTGGCATAGCTGTGCAGGCCGTGAGCCCATGGAGGTGTTTTTTTTACCAACATACACACAGGCGGTTGTTGGCGCGCACCCTGTCCTCGGACCTCCTGGGTACCCCCCCAACCCGCCCGGCCCCCACATGGCCATTTTTGATTTTTGCTTTTTTGATTTTTGCTTTTTGATTATTTTTTAACAGTGTGTTGCCTTGTGTGGCTCCCGTGGGCATCCACTGTATTCCGTTGGGCAGATGCAGGCTTGTCCTGAGTTTGGGTTCGATGCTTGGGTTCGTGAGACACACACCCCTCCTGCTTCCCGTTTCCATGGGCTTGCAAAGGGTGTGACCAAGTGACAGTGATGTACACAGTGATGTTGGGCTCCCATGAGCTGTGTGGGCAGTCTGTAGTCAATACTGTGTAGACATTCCTTGTGTATATTGTTGTTGAATTGTACACTGCATGTTGGAATTATGTATGCTTCTGCTTCCATGTCTCCCTCTGAATTTGCAGGTTCATTCGTCATGTCTTCACAAGGCCGTCTACTTTGGAGATGGAGTTCATGTTGTATGCAGTACACAGACAAGTTTTGAAGTCTGCAAGACTACAGTTGGAAGGGGGCGATGTGGTGGCATATTCAGGTTGTAAGACTACGACTACTTTAATTTAGCACTGTCATGTTTTAGTTATGTTTGAGCTTGTGTGGCTGCATTGTATTGTTGCTAAGTATTTGGTCATGTGTGTTGTTAGTTCAACATTACTGGGAGCATATTGTGTGTGGCCAGTTTCCATTAGGGACACTGTACTTTGACACTTGTGTCAGGTTTTCGGGATTGCTTTGTTTGCTTGCTCTCACATAGCATGACATGCCATGGTGTGTTGGGTGGTGGTGCTGGGGAGGGGTTGGGTGACATGGCACTGTTCTCATGTTGTATTTTGCAAGGGGGTAATGCATTTAGCAGCATATGTGTCTTTTGATGACACAGCATTGGTGGTGTTTCTGTAGGTAGGGATTCACACATTGTGACACTTCCAGGTGACCAGTCTCAGGCTGTTATGGTTGTGACAGTTCACTGTCCCTTGTCTCATCATCGATTGTCAGCTGGTATGTGGCAGGGCTGTGTGCACTCCACAGGGGTGTGATTCTAAATGAAGTAATTAGCCACCAGCTGCATTTGGGCTTCCTCACCCCGTGCCCTTTCCCCTCCCATGCGCAGCGGACGTGCATGTGGTTGGGGATGTGGGGGTACCACCATGTCCACCGGCAGGCCCCGGCATGTTGCAATGTTGTGCAGGACACATGCTGCCACTATGATCCTGCACACTACTGGGGGAGCATATAACAGCTGCCTGCCAGAACGGTCAAGGGAGCGAAAGCGTGACTTGAGCACTCCGAATGTGCGCTCCACTATGCCCCGGGTTGCAATATGGGCTGTGTTGTATCTTACCTCGGGTGGCGTGGTGGGGTTCCGAATTGGCATAATCATGTGGGTGATCAGAGGGTAGGCACTGTCGCCTGGGGAGGCGGTGATGGGTATTATTAGTAGCGTTGTGACATTACTCAGCATCTGGCATGCATGCTTTTGCTGTGGCATTTATACTCACCGAGCAGCTATGTATCGCCATGCCGCCCAGCTTCTAGGTCCCGGTTTAGGGTTGACATTCTGTAAATGAAACTGTCGTGGGTGGACCCTGGATAGTTGGCATATACTGAGGTGATGATTCCCTTGGCATCACATACTACCTGGACGTTGATGGAATGCCAGTGCTTGCGGTTTCTATAGATGTGCTCTGATGCCCTGGGGGGACGTAGAGCCACATGGGTGCAATCAATGGCACCTAGGACTTTGGGGAATTGTGCCACCCCGTAGAAATCCTGGACGGCAGCCTGCCTTTCTGCAGCTGTTCTGGGCAGGTATATGTGCCTGCGGACTGATGGGCTTGCAGTCATGATGGCCAAGACCTGGTGTAGGCAGCATGACTGCGTGACCTGTGACATCCCCCCCACTATGGCACTTGTCCGCTGAAATGATCCGGTGGTCAAAAAGTGCAGTACATGGAGGACCTTCTCCAGGGGGCTGAGTGCTTGGGAGCAGAGGGTGGGTGATGTGAGGTCATCCTCCCACTCGCTGACCAGGTAGAGTATTATGTGAGGTGGAAACCTGTACCTCCCATACACCTGGTCATCAGGCATGCCAAAAGGCTGGTTCTGGGTGTGAAAATTCTGGGCCCGACTATCCTTCTCCTCCTGCGGTATCCCACGACCACTGCTGCTAGGAACGGTATGTTCATCCTGGCGGCTGAGCTTGCTTGTTGTTTGCACGCACTTTTATGCTGCACGGGTCCAAGTATGTCTGCTTCCTGCTGGTTTACTTGTTTCCGGATTAGCGCATCTTTTTTGGTGCCTGCGTGTGGGCATTCCACGCATTTGCCTCCTGTACTTCCCTGCCCACCCCCAGTAATACACGTACCCCGCTCGCCCAGGCCCAATCGCGTGTAAAACTTCCCGCGAGCCCCTGAAGTACACGTACCCTGCTCGCCCAGGCACAATCTCGTGTAAAACTTCCCGCGAGCCCCTGAAGTACACGTACCCCGCTCACCCAGGCACAATCGCGTGTAAAACTTCCCGCATGCCCCTGAAGTACACGTACCCCGCTCACCCAGGCACAATCGCGTGTAAAATTTCCCGCGTGCCCCTGAAGTACACGTACCCCGCTCGCCCAGGCACAAATCGCGTGTGAAACTTCCCGCGCACCCCCGAAATACATGCTATTTTTGACACAGCGGGTGTCCGTGTTTGTCGCGTACCCCTTTGCACGTCATTTGTCCTAGAGGGCCACAGTATGGGACATTTATCAGAGCTGTATATACAGGCTTTTTGTTAGCGCACATTTTTTAATGCGCAGGGACGCTACCGCCTGCCTTCGTGTGGCGGACATGTGTTGATGTACATAGTTGACTTTTGGTTTGTGTCATGAGATCGCCATTTCACTGCTGTGGGGTGGGTGTGTGTTAGGCAAAAACCTGTGCAGTTCCCTCTGGGACCACTGCAAAAGATTTAGGACTACAGGTGTTTGGCAGTAAACCCACTTGGTGCCAGTCTGTACCACACAGATTCACTTGGTAGCTGTGGCTGAGCAGTCAGACTTCCCTCAAGAAAAGTTAGGCAGTATGTGGAGTATACAAGATAGGGGAATTTACACAGTAGAACAAGAAGACACGCAACAGAGCTTGGGTGTAAAGATATATAGTTATTTATTTTAAAAACACATCTATGAAAAACACACTGGCACTAATACGGCAAACAACTTCAATTACAATTACTATAAGTATATGAATCCCCTAACACGTCTAGGTTCGACGGCACCACTTATTTGCAGACAGAGGTGAATGCTTTAACCTAGATGGCACTCTAATATTCGTTAGATCGGGAGAGAAAAAGCAGGGTATGAAACCAACTCGGTACCAACACTTTTACGAAGCAAATGCAAGACAAGTAAGGCAGGGTCTACTGTAGATCACAAAGTTCAGAGGCCAGGCCCACTCGGAGAGAGGCAAGGCGATATGTCCCAAAAAGTATCACAGTGGAAATACAATTCAAGTCTTCGTAGCAAATTGTCACAGAAAGGTTGGACCAGTTTAGAACAAAAAGTTAAGAAATTCTGGAGGCGACCCAATGGAAAGGTAAGGATTCAAGACACCTCACGCTAACCGTCACCAGGGAAGCCCGGCGGACACAGTACCTTGTAAGTGAAGAGACAGCTCCGGCGGGGGCAGTTGTTCCTGGTGGTGGATGCAAGTCGGGGCTTTGCTAAGAGATGAGATGATCTCGTCGTCGAAGGAAAGTTGAAGATCGTTGCACCACCAGGGAAGAGACCAGCCGCGGAGTGCTCCGTCACAAGGCACTACCTTTTGGTCGCGGTACGGGCTAGTGGCTATCCGGTTGCCAGGGTGCTCAGCACGGGCAATTCGACCACTACGCCCTGGAAGCGAAGAAAAAGCAAAGGGACTGGTTGTTCCCACCAGTCAGGGGAAGAAAACTCTCCAGCAGGGAGATCTCCTCTGTCGTTGGGAAGTGGTGAGTCGGTTCAGCAGGGCTCCACCGGAGGTGTCGTCGTTGCAGGTCGGCTCAGCTTTACCCTCGTCGGATTCTTAGGTCCTGTGGCGACTTCTGAAGATCCAGTCCCAAAAGCCCTGCTTTTATGCAGAAAACCCCCATTCATTCAGCCTAGCTGTCCATCAAAACACGCTAAGTGGTGAGCGGGGTGGCTCACCACTTGGGCCAATCACACCAGAGTGCGACTTGAGTTGGCAAGGCAACTCAGTCCAGGGTGCCTACACCCCCTCCCACGCCCCCTTTGTTACCCAGACAGAATGGCACCACTCTGGAGGGCTTCTGTGTAGAAGCCCGCCAAAAGTGGAACAAAGGGCTCAACCTTTGGTTCGGAGTTACAGAGGCGAACACGGATGCCATTTTAAAAACCGAGTTCTGGCAGAAAATACCACCCGGTGAGTTTATTTAAGATAAATAAACCGGCGGTATGTTAGAGACTAACGTGAAAAAGTATTAGCCTCCAACAATGGGAAGAATCCCATAGAAATATATTCAGGGCCGAATATAAAAAGTAGTTTCCACTGCCACCAGCCAAAACTCAACGAGGGGGGACGGGACAGTGCCCCCTCGACCAACAGACCCAGGGGTAGTCGAATTACCCCTACCAGTACGTCCACAATAGGATGGTTTGTACTGGTTCTGTTAGTAAATTGAGGTCTAGTAAAGCCAATGGTGACTTTATATGCCCTGGGAGACAGTAGTCAGTCCCAGGGTATGGAGTCTATGGTGGGGGTCACCTAGGACACCCTAGTGTTACGGCACTGAGGGTGCTGTGTAACACACATAGCAAAACACATGAGGCCCTATGGAGTAAAAGACCCCATAGCCCATCGAACACATTGACATTCAAAGAAATCTACCACAAATCATGTCCAAGAGTGGGAGAAAAGAGTCTCACTCTTGGCAGGATGAAAGAAACAAACTCCAGAAATCCAGCAAAGCTGCTGGGGAACTCACTAGGTTAGGAAATTCAGCCTAAACAGAGAATTCTCCCTAACACTCGCCCCCCCCCCCAGACTAAGGGACAGGAGGATTTAATCCACTCCTGGATCAATCTCATACCTCTAGTCGATGACATACATCCTAGAGAGACCATCAGCATTTTGGTGGTGACACCCTGACCTGTGCTCAATGGTGAAATCAAACCCTTGCAGGCAGATTGACCATCTCAGTAGTTTTGGGTTTTCCCCTTTCATTTGCATTAACCATCTCAAGGGTTGGTGGTCAGTCTGAATGACAAAAGTAGAACCATACAAGTATGGCCTAAACTTCTTCAGCGCCCACACGATAGCAAAGCATTCTCTTTCGATTGTTGCCCACCTTGTTTCAGGATCCTTCAGCTTGCGGCTGATGAAGCAGACGGGGTGCTCCCTACCTTTCCCATCCAGTTGACTGAGTACTGCACCTTTTCCTACATTTGAAGCATCTGTCTGCACAATGAAAGTTTGGTGGTAATCAGGAGCTCTGAGTACTGGGGCTTGGCAAAGAGCCTTTTTCAGGTTTTCAAAAGCCTGATTGCACTCCTCGTTCCATCTAATCTTTTTAGGGAATTTTGGAGAGGAGATGACATTCAGAGGAGAAGCTATAGTCCCATAGTTCTCAATGAAATTCCTGTAATACCCGGTGAGACCTAAGAAGGCTCTCACCTGGGTCTGAGTAGTAGGTGTTGTCCAATTTTGCACAGCTTCAATCTTACTGAGCAAAGGCCTTATTTCTCCACCTCCTACCTCATGTCCAAGATAGACTACCTTACGCTGTCCAATTTGGCATTTACTCGCCTTTATGGTCAGATTGGCTCGTCCAAGAGCCTGCAAAACATCTCTTAGGTGGGTTACATGTTCTTCCCAGGAATTGCTGAACACTGCTATGTCATCCAATGATGCCATGCAGAAGTCCTCCATCCCATTAAGAACCTGGTTTACCATCCGTTGAAATGTCGCAGGTGCATTTTTCAATCCGAAAGGCATTACCTTAAACTGGTATAAGCCAACTGGGGTAGAAAATACAGTTTTCTCCTTGGCATGGTCTGTCAGGGCTATTTGCCAATAGCCTGACGTCAAGTCAAATGTGCTGAGGAACTTGGCTGAACCAAGTCTATCCACCAACTCATCTGTTCTTGGCAAAGGGTGGGCATCAGTCTTGGTGGCTGCATTAAGAGCTCTATAGGCCACGCAGAATCTAAGTTCTTTAGATCCGACCTTTGGTACTAACACAACTGGGCTAGACCATGGACTAGTAGAGGGCTCTATTACCCCGAGATCAAGCATCTTGCTGACCTCACCTTTGATGTGGGTTCGTACATTTTCTGACATTCTGTATCCTCTGCTTTTGACTGGCAGACAGTCACCAGTGAGTATGTCATGCTGGCCCCAGGGGGTCAAGCCTGGTGAAAGTGAGAACAGAGAGGCAAACTGATTCAACATAGATTTGCACTCTTCTTGTTGCTCAGGTGTCAGATTTGAAGAGAGATTTACTCCTTCAATTTTTTCATCTAAAGGTAAGCCTCTGAGGAGATCAGGAAGAGCTTCACTCTCTTCTTCTTCCTCTGATGATGCTAGAAGCAACGCTCCTACATCAGGTCTCGAGACATACGCTTTGAGTCTGTTGGTGTGGAAGACGCTCCGATCCTCCTTGGGATTGCCCAAGTCCACCAGATAGTTGACCTCTCCGAGTTTACCCACAACTCTGAAGGGTCCCATCCATTTGTCTTGCAAGGCCCTCTGCCTTGTTGGGATCATAACGAGAACTAGCTGGTCTTGAGTGAACTCAACCATGTTAGCCTTTTGATCATGCCAGTGCTTGACCAATGCTTGTCCAGCTTTCAAGTTATCACTTGCTTCTGTCATCATGTGCGACATTCTCCTCCGGAGACCTATCACGTAGTCAGTCACTCTGACTGGCTTGGGGGAAGGAGCACTCTCCAACCCCTCCTTAATCAGGGCCAACGGACCTCTGACGGGATGACCATAGAGGAGCTCAAAGGGAGAATAACCTACTCCCTCCTGAGGGACTTCTCTATAAGCAAAGAGAAGGCATGGCAGTAGAAGGTCCCACTTCCGTTTAAGGGGTTCTTCTAAAGCACCTATCATGCTCTTCATGGTTCGGTTGAACCTTTCTACCAATCCATTGGTTTGTGGGTGATAAGCTGTTGAGAACTTGTAAGTAACTCCACAGGTTTTCCACATGGCTTTCATGTAGTGGGACATAAAGTTTGACCCCCTGTCAGAGATTACTTCCTTAGGAAACCCGACCCTGGTAAAAATACCAAGGAGGGCCTTAGCCACAGCCGGAGCCGTAACAGTCCTCATAGGAATTGCCTCAGGATACCTAGTAGCATGGTCTACTACAACAAGGATAAACCTGTTGCCTGAGGAGGTTGGAGGAACAAGGGGACCAACAATGTCAATCCCTACTCTCTCAAATGGGACTCCCACAACTGGGAGAGGCACTAAAGGTGCCACATTCTTGGAGCCGACCTTACCAGAGGTCTGGCAGGTGTGGCAGCTCCTGCAGTGTTTTTCTACTTCGGCCCCCATCTTCGGCCAATAAAAGTAGAGAGAGAGCTTTTCCTTAGTCTTCTTGAAACTCAAGTGACCAGCCAAAGGAATCTCGTGGGCTAACTGCAAGAACTGTTGTCTGTTCTCTTGGGGTACTACCAGTCGTTTGTAGTCTCCAGGTGCAGACTCGGTCGGTTCACTGTAGAAGAGGCCATGTTCCCAGTGCAACCTGTATTTCCCAGGCTTTTGCCCTTCAGCCTGAGCTTCTGCCTGGTGGGGAAGACCTTCCAGAGTTGGACATTCTCTCTGTCCCTTACTGAAGTCTGCCCTGTGGGGTCTACCTTCTGCCAGTAAAGACTGCAGCTCAGGATGGTCAACAGGATCCAGATCTCCAATGAGTTCCTGGCCTTCCATTAGCTCTTCCTCAGAGTCTAATTCTACCACACAGGGTTGTACCACCCTCTCAGCCTCAGTGGGAGAGGGAGTTACGGGTGTAACTTTGGACAACCGAGGGGAAGTCCTTGTTGGCTGCACTGAAATGCTGGCTTCTGGTTTCGGTATAGAAGTTTTAGGTTTCCCTTTCGCTTCTGATTTCTTTGAGACAGCAGCTGACAAGTCCAGTGGAGCAGGAGTGATATCTTTCTTCATCATCTCCTGGGGAGTACCTCTCATGGTTCTCTCCCTTGCAGGTCTGGTTAGCTCCTGTAACCGTTTACTAGGAGGTCTGGGGGTATGAGACACAACTCTGAGAGTTTTTAAATCGTTACCCAACAGAACTCGTCCTGGTGCCTCACTCTGTATGCTGACAGGCATCTTCACAGTCATGTCGTTACACTGGATGAGAACTGGTAATTGGGGAAGCATCTGCACAGGCCCTCCAGCTAACTTGGTGAGGCGTTTGGGTGCCTTAGCAACATCCTCAGCCTGAAAAAAAGATTTATCCACCACAGTTATGCTGGCCCCAGTGTCCCTAATGGCAGGAGTCTCCTGACCATTCACCTGGACACTGTCCTTATAATACTCTTTAGTATTATCTGGGATAGAATTATAGACATCTAAATTCTGTTGTTCCCACAAACTCAGAGACACTAAAGAAACACTGATTGAGACTCCAGTGGGTTCATCAGCCAGCAGTAGAAAGTTTCCACTTGCCATTTGGACTTCCTCATCTGGAGCGAAGGCTAAGGAGACAAGCTGGACCCCTGAAGGTTTACCCTTGCATCTGGGATCTCCTTTCACATGGTCAGTAGAGCCACAAACAAAGCATTTACGGAATGCTTTCTGGAATGGTGGCTTGTTCTGGCCTCCCTCTGGTTTGGCACCAGAAGGTACACTATTCTGCTGTGGTTTTCCTTGTGGCTTACCCTTCTGGTTTTGTTTGGGGCCCTCTTTGGAATGTGAGTCATTAGAATTCTCTTTTGAGTCTTTTTTAGGCTGTTTTCGCTCATCCTTTTTCTGAGTGTCCCCAGAATCCTTATGAGTAGCCCTGTTGGCAACCCACGAGTCAGCAGCCTTAGCTAGCTCCCTGGAATCCAATTCCTTTGAATCAGCCAAGTGCTGTCTGGGCTCAGGAGAACAGGCATCATAAATAGACTCCAACATAAAAAGATTCTTCATACCCTCATAAGTGTTCACTTTGTAACCCTTAATCCATCCCTCTAAGTTTTTCAACCCTTCACTCACTCAGGTAGCCCAAGAGGTACCATCATGCTTTTTGAGGGTTCTAAACCTCTTAAGATACTGGGAAGGGGTCTTCCCGAATCTAGCTATCAAAGCTAGTTTCACACTTTCGTAATCCTTCTTATCCACCTCCCCCAACTCCATTACCACATCAGTCGCAACAGGGGGAAGCCTAGAGAACAACCAGGGGAGTAACTCATTCCCTGTGATGTCCTGGAGCCCATGATTATATTCAAACAATTTCAACCAATCCAACACATCCAATCTAGGTTCATACATACCCACAAATTCCTTAGGCATCCGGGGTCTTTTGGGACTGGAACTTCTAGAGGAACTAGAGGAGAGAGAAGCATTTTCCACAGACAACTTTTTCATTTCCAACTCATGATTAAGTTCTATTTCTCTGAGTCTTAACTCAGCTTGCTTCTGCTCAGCTTGGGCATTCATTCTTCTTAACTCTAGCTCTTGGTTTCTTTAAGATTGGGCTAAAAAACTGTTGTACTCTAATTCTAGCTTCATTTTCTCAAGTTCAAAATAAGCAGGGTTACATGTGGGACCTGGTATGGGCCCCGTAGGTACAGTAGGTAAGGCAGACAGAGGCTCAGAGTGGCTAACTTCATTAGGTTCACTTTCCTCTTCTGACTCATTATCAAGACTTTGATTCAGATCAATACCATCACTGTTTTCTACATTTGCTGGAGAAGTTGGTTCCTCTGAACCAGTACCCAGACTTTGGTTTTCCAGCAATCTCGCTATCGGTTCTACTTTCTTGCCTCTTACAGAAAGATTCTTTTGTCTACAGAGAGCTCTCAAACTCTCCGTATTTTCGCCTAACAAGGACTCTTGGCTGTAAACTTCCATAGTAGACATGTTTTTGAAAGTTGCTTTTTTAGTGCTAAGCTTTGTGGTTAGTTATCCTAAAGTGTTGAAAAGCACTCTAAACTGTATACTCGATACAAATCCCACCGCTGTACACCAGTGTTAGGCAGAAACCTGTGCAGTTCCCTCTGGGACCACTGCAAAAGATTTAGGACTACAGGTGTTTGGCAGTAAACCCACTTGATGGCAGTCTGTACCACACAGATTCACTTGGTAGCTGTGGCTGAGCAGCCAGACGTCCCTCAAGAAAAGTTAGGCAGTATGTGGAGAATACAAGATAGGGCAATTTACACAGTAGAACAAGCAGACACGGAACAGAGCTTGGGTGTAAAGATATATAGTTATTTATTTTAAAAACACATCTATGAAAAACACACTGGCACTAATACGGCAAACAACTTCAATTACAATTACTATAAGTATATTAATTTCCTAACAATATTTCGACACGTCTAGGTTCGACGGCACCACTTATTTGCAGACAGAGGTGAATGCTTTAACCTAGATGGCACTCTAATATTCGTTAGAATCGGGAGAGAAAAGGCAGGGTATGAAACCAACTCGGTACCAACACTTTTACAAAGCAAATGCAAGACAAGTAAGGCAGGGTCTACTGTAGATCACAAAGTTCAGAGGCCAGGCCCACTCGGAGAGAGGCAAGGCGATATGTCCCAAAGAGTATCACAGTGGAAATACACGCTAGTCTTCGTAGCAAATTGTCACAGAAAGGTTGGACCAGTTTAGAACAAAAAGTTAAGAAGGTCTGGAGGCAACCCAATGGAAAGGTAAGGATTTAAGACACCTCACGCTAACCGTCACAAGGGAAGCCAGGCGGACACAGTACCTTGTAAGTGAAGAGACAGCTCCGGCGGGGGCAGTTGTTCCTGGTGGTGGATGCAAGTCGGGGCTTTGCTAAGAGATGAGATGGTCTCGTCGTCAAAGGAAAGTTGAAGATCGTTGCACCACCAGGGAAGAGACCAGCCGCGGAGTGCTCCGTCACAAGGCACTACCTTTTGGTCGCGGTACGGGCTAGTGGCTATCCGGTTGCCGGGGTGCTCAGCACGGGCAATTCGACCACTACGCCCTGGAAGCGAAGAAAAAGCAAAGGGACTGGTTGTTCCCACCAGTCAGGGGTAGAAGACTCTCCAGCAGGGAGATCTCCTCTGTCGTTGGGAAGTGGTGAGTCGGTTCAGCAGGGCTCCACCGGAGGTGTCGTCGTTGCAGGTCGGCTCAGCTTTACCCTCGTCGGATTCTTAGGTCCTGTGGCGACTTCTGAAGATCCAGTCCCAAAAGCCCTGCTTTTATGCAGAAAACCCCATTCATTCAGCCTAGCTGTCAATCAAAACACGCTAAGTGGTGAGTGGGGTGGCTCCCCACTTGGGCCAATCACACCAGAGTGCGACTTGAGTTGGCAAGGCAACTCAGTCCAGGGTGCCTAAACCCTCTCCCACACCCCCTGTGGTACCCAGACAGAATGGCACCACTCTGGAGGGCTTCTGTGTAGAAGAATCCCATAGAAATATATTCAGGGCCGAATATAAAAAGTAGTTTCCGCTGCCACCAGCCAAAACTCGACGAGGGGGGATGGGACAGTGCCCCCTCGACCAAAAGACCCAGGGGTAGTCGAATTACCCCAACCAGTACGTCCACAATAGGATGGTTTGTACTGGTTCTGTTAGTAAATTTAGGTCTAGTAAAGCCAATTGTGACTTTACATGCCCTGGGAGACAGTAGTCAGTCCCAGGGTATAGAGTCTATGGTGGGGGTCACCTAGGACACCCCAGTGTTACCGCACGGAGGGTGCTGTGTAACACACATAGCAAACCACATGAGGCCCTATGGCGTAAAAGACCCCATAGCCCATCGAACACATTGACATTGAAAGGAATTACCCATATTCATGTCCAAGAGAGGGTGAAAAGAGTCTCACTCTTGGCAGGATGAAAAAAACAAACTCCAGAAATCCAGCAAAGCTGCTGGGGGACTCACTAGTTTAGTAAATTCAGCCTAAACAGAGAATTCTCCCTAACAGTGTGCAAGGGGACATGAATGGGACATGAGTGGGGGCCTGCTGGCAGGTGCCCTGCACTGCTGGGGGGTGGGGGTGCAAGGGGACATGAATGGGGGCCTGCTGGCAGGTGCCCTGCACTGCTGGGGGTGGGGATGCAAGGGGACATGAATGGGGGCCTGCTGGCAGGTGCCCTGCACTGCTGGGGGTGCAAGGGGACATGAGTGGGGGCCTGCTGGCAGGTGCCCCTCAGTGCTGGGGGGTGGGGGTGCAAGGGGACATGACTGGGGGCCTGCTGGCAGGTGCCCTGCACTGCTGGGGGTGGGAGTGCAAGGGGACATGAGTGGGACATGATTGGGGGCCTGCTGGCAGGTGCCCTGCACTGCTGGGGGGGTGGGTGTGCAAGGGGACATGAGTGGGGGCCTGCTGTCAGGTGCCCTGTATTGCTGGGGGGTGGGTGTGCAGGGGGACATGAGTGGGGGCCTGCTGGCAGGTGCCCCTCAGTGCTGGGGGTGGGGTTGCAAGGGGACATGAGTGGGGGCCTGCTGGCAGGTGGACTGCACTGCTGTGGGGTGGGTGTGCAAGGGGACATGAGTGGGGGCCTGCTGGCAGGTGCCCTGCACTGCTGGGGGGCGGGGGTGTAAGGGGACATGAGTGGGGGCCTGCTGGCAGGTGCCCTGCACTGCTGGGGGTGGGGGTGCAAGGAGACATGAGTGGGACATGATTGGGGGCCTGCTGGCAGGTGCCCTGCACTGCTGGGGGTGGGGGTGCAAGGGGACATGAGTGGAGGCCTGCTGGCAGGTGCCCTACACTGCTGGGTGTTGGGGGTGGGGGTGCAAGGGGACATGAGTGGGGGCCTGCTGGCAGTTGCCCTGCACTGCTGGGCGGTGGGGGTGCAAGGGGACATGAGTGGGGGCCTGCTGGCAGGTGCCCCTCAGTGCTGGGGGGTGGGGGTGCAAGGGGACATGACTGGGGGCCTGCTGGCAGGTGCCCTGCACTGCTGGGGGTGGGGGTGCAAGGGGATATGAGTGGGACATGAGTGGGGGCCTGTTCGCAGGTGCCCCTCAGTGCTGGGGGTGCGGATGCAAGGGGACATGAGTGGGGGCCTGTTGGCAGCTGCCCCTCAGTGCTGGGGGTGCAATGGGACATGAGTGGGGGCCTGCTGGATGGTGCCCTGCACTGCTGGGGGGTGGGTGTGCAAGGGGACATGAGTGGGGGCCTGTTGGCTGGTGCCCCTCAGTGCTGGGGGTGCAAGGGGACATGAGTGGGGGCCTGCTGGCAGGTACCCTGCACTGCTGGGGGGTGGGGGTGCAAGGGGACATGAGTGGGACATGAGTGGGGGCCTGCTGGCAGGTGCCCTGCACTGCTGGGGGTTGGGGGTGAAAGGGGACATGAGTGGGACCTGAGTGGGGGCCTGCTGGCAGGTGCCCTTCACTGCTGGGGGGTAGGGGTGCAAGGGGACATTAGTGGGGGCCTGCTGGCAGGTGCCCTGCACTGCTGGGGGGTGGGGGTGCAAGGGGACATGAGTGGGGGCCTGCTGGCAGGTGCCCTGCACTGCTGGGGGTGGGGTGCAAGTGGACTTGAGTGGGACATGATTGGGGGCCTGCTGGCAGGTGCCCTGCACTGCTGGGGGTGGGGGTGCAAGGGGACATGAGTGGAGGCCTGCTGGCAGGTGCCCTACACTGCTGGGTGTTGGGGGTGGGGGTGCAAGGGGACATGAGTGGGGGCCTGCTGGCAGTTGCCCTGCACTGCTGGGCGGTGGGGGTGCAAGGGGACATGAGTGGGGGCCTGCTGGCAGGTGCCCCTCAGTGCTGGGGGGTGGGGGTGCAAGGGGACATGACTGGGGGCCTGCTGGCAGGTGCCCTGCACTGCTGGGGGTGGGGGTGCAAGGGGACATGAGTGGGACATGAGTGGGGGCCTGTTCGCAGGTGCCCCTCAGTGCTGGGGGTGCGGATGCAAGGGGACATGAGTGGGGGCCTGCTGCCAGGTGCCCTGCACTGCTGGGGGTGCAAGGGGACATGAGTGGGACATGAGTGGGGGCCTGTTGGCAGCTGCCCCTCAGTGCTGGGGGTGCAATGGGACATGAGTGGGGGCCTGCTGGATGGTGCCCTGCACTGCTGGGGGGTGGGTGTGCAAGGGGACATGAGTGGGGGCCTGTTGGCTGGTGCCCCTCAGTGCTGGGGGTGCAAGGGGACATGAGTGGGGGCCTGCTGGCAGGTACCCTGCACTGCTGGGGGGTGGGGGTGCAAGGGGACATGAGTGGGACATGAGTGGGGGCCTGCTGGCAGGTGCCCTGCACTGCTGGGGGTTGGGGGTGAAAGGGGACATGAGTGGGACCTGAGTGGGGGCCTGCTGGCAGGTGCCCTTCACTGCTGGGGGGTAGGGGTGCAAGGGGACATTAGTGGGGGCCTGCTGGCAGGTGCCCTGCACTGCTGGGGGGTGGGGGTGCAAGGGGACATGAGTGGGGGCCTGCTGGCAGGTGCCCTGCACTGCTGGGGGTGGGGTGCAAGTGGACTTGAGTGGGGGCCTGCTGGCAGGTGCCCTGCACTGCTGGGGGTTGGGGGTGAAAGGGGACATGAGTGGGACCTGAGTGGGGGCCTGCTGGCAGGTGCCCTTCACTGCTGGGGGGTAGGGGTGCAAGGGGACATTAGTGGGGGCCTGCTGGCAGGTGCCCTGCACTGCTGGGGGGTGGGGGTGCAAGGGGACATGAGTGGGGGCCTGCTGGCAGGTGCCCTGCACTGCTGGGGGTGGGGTGCAAGTGGACTTGAGTGGGGGCCTGCTGGCAGGTGCCCTGCACTGCTGGGGGATGGGGGTGCAAGGGGACATGAGTGAGGGCTGTTGGCAGGTGCCCCTCAGTGCTGGGGGGTGGGTGTGCAAGGGTACATGAGTGGGGGCCTGCTGGCAGGTGCCCCTCAGTGCTGGTGGGTGGGGGTGCAAGGGTACATGAGTGGGGGCCTGCTGGCAGGTGCCCTGCACTCCTGGGGGGTGGGGGTGCAAGGGGACATGAGTGGGGGCCTGCTGGCAGGTACCCTGCACTGCTGGGGGGTGGGGGTACAAGGGGACATGAGTGGGGGCCTGCTGGCAGGGGCCCTGCACTGCTGGGGGTGGGGGTGAAAGGGAACATGAGTGGGGCATGAGTGGGGGCCTGCTGGCAAGTGTCCTGCACTGCTGGGGGGTGGGGGTGGGGGTGCAAGGGGACATGAGTGGGGGCCTGCTGGCAGGTACCCTGCACTGCTGGGGGGTGGGGGTACAAGGGGACATGAGTGGGGGCCTGTTGGCAGGTGCCCCTCAGTGCTGGGGGGTAGGGGTGCAAGGGGACATGAGTGGGGGCCTGCTGGCAGGTGCCCTGCACCGCTGGGGGGTGGGGGTGCAAGGGGACATGAGTGGGACATGAGTGGGGGCCTGCTGGCAGGTGCCCCTCAGTGCCTGAGGGGTGGGTGTGCAAGGGGACATGAGTGGGGGCCTGCTGGCAGGTGCCCTGCACTGCTGGGGGTGCAAGGGGAAATGAGTGGGGGCCTGCTGGCAGGTGCCCTGCACTGCTGGGGGTGGGAGTGCAAGGGGACATGAGTGGGGGCCTGTTGGCAGGTGCCCCTCAGTGCTGGGGGGTGGGGGTGCAAGGGGACATGAGTGGGGGCCTGCTGGCAGGTGCCCTGCACTGCTGGGGGGTGGGGGTGCAAGGGGAAATGAGTGGGGGCCTGCTGGCAGGTGCCCTGCACTGCTGGGGGTGAGGGTGCAAGGGGACATGAGTGGGGGCCTGCTGGCAGGTGCCCTGCACTGCTGGGGGTGGGGGTGCAAGGGGACATGAGTGGGGGCCTGCTGGCAGGTGCCCTGCACTGCCGGGGGATGGGGGTGCAAGGGGACATGAGTGGGACATGAGTGAGGGCTGTTGGCAGGTGCCCCTCAGTGCTGGTGGGTGGGGGTGCAAGGGGACATGAGTGGGGGCCTGCTGGCAGGTGCCCTGCACTGCTGGGGGGTGCGGGTGCAAGGGGACATGAGTGGGGGCCTGCTGGCAGGTGCCCTGCTCTGCTGGGGGTGGGGGTGCAAGGGGACATGAGTGGGGGCCTGCTGGCAGGTGCCCTGCACTGCTGGGGGGTGGGTTGCAAGGGGACATGAGTGGGGGCCTGTTGGCAGGTGCCCCTCAGTGCTGGGGGGTGGGGGTGCAAGGGGACATGAGTGGGGGCCTGCTGGCAGGTGCCCCTCAGTGCTGGTGGGTGGGGGTGCAAGGGGACATGAGTGGGGGCCTGCTGGCAGGTGCCCTGCACTGCTGGGGGGTGCGGGTGCAAGGGGACATGAGTGGGGGCCTGCTGGCAGGTGCCCCTCAGTGCTGGGGGTGGGTGTGCAAGGGTACATGAGTGGGGGCCTGCTGGCAGGTGCCCCTCAGTGCTGGTGGGTGGGGGTGCAAGGGGACATGAGTGGGGGCCTGGTGGCAGGTGCCCTGCACTGCTGGGGGGTGGGGGTGCAAGGGGACATGAGCACTGCTGGGGGTGGGGGTGCAAGGGTACATGAGTGGGGGCCTGCTGGCAGGTGCCCTGCACTGCTGGGGGGTGGGGGTGCAAGAGGACATGAGTGGGGGCCTGATGGCAGGTGCCCTGCACTGCTGGGGGTGGGGGTGAAAGGGAACATGAGTGGGACATGAGTGGGGGCCTGTTGGCAGGTGCCCTGCACTGCTGGGGGGTGGGGGTGCAAGGGGACATGAGTGGGGCATGAGTGGGGGCCTGCTGGCAGGTGCCCTGCACTGCTGGGGGGTGGGGGTGCAAGGGGACATGAATGGGGGCCTGCTGGCAGGTGCCCTTCACTGCTGGGGGGGTGGGGATGCAAGGGGACATGAATGGGGGCCTGCTGGCAGGTGCCCTGCACTGCTGGGGGTGCAAGGGGACATGAGTGGGGGCCTGCTGGCAGGTGCCCCTCAGTGCTGGGGGGTGGGGGTGTAAGGGGACATGACTGGGGGCCTGCTGGCAGGTGCCCTGCACTGCTGGGGGTGGGGGTGCAAGGGGACATGAGTGGGACATGATTGGGGGCCTGCTGGCAGGTGCCCTGCACTGCTGGGGGGTGGGTGTGCAAGGGGACATGAGTGGGGGCCTGCTGTCAGGTGCCCTGCATTGCTGGGGGGTGGGTGTGCAGGGGGACATGAGTGGGGGCCTGCTGGCAGGTGCCCCTCAGTGCTGGGGGTGGGGTTGCAAGGGGACATGAGTGGGGGCCTGCTGGCAGGTGGACTGCACTGCTGTGGGGTGGGTGTGCAAGGGGACATGAGTGGGGGCCTGCTGGCAGGTGCCCTGCACTGCTGGGGGGCGGGGGTGTAAGGGGACATGAGTGGGGGCCTGCTGGCAGGTGCCCTGCACTGCTGGGGGTGGGGGTGCAAGGAGACATGAGTGGGACATGATTGGGGGCCTGCTGGCAGGTGCCCTGCACTGCTGGGGGTGGGGGTGCAAGGGGACATGAGTGGGGGCCTGCTGGCAGGTGCCCTACACTGCTGGGTGTTGGGGGTGGGGGTGCAAGGGGACATGAGTGGGGGCCTGCTGGCAGTTGCCCTGCACTGCTGGGCGGTGGGGGTGCAAGGGGACATGAGTGGGGGCCTGCTGGCAGGTGCCCCTCAGTGCTGGGGGGTGGGGGTGCAAGGGGACATGACTGGGGGCCTGCTGGCAGGTGCCCTGCACTGCTGGGGGTGGGGGTGCAAGGGGACATGAGTGGGACATGAGTGGGGGCCTGTTCGCAGGTGCCCCTCAGTGCTGGGGGTGCAAGGGGACATGAGTGGGGGCCTGCTGCCAGGTGCCCTGCACTGCTGGGGGTGCAAGGGGACATGAGTGGGGGCCTGTTGGCAGCTGCCCCTCAGTGCTGGGGGTGCAATGGGACATGAGTGGGGGCCTGCTGGCTGGTGCCCTGTACTGCTGGGGGGTGGTTGTGCAAGGGGACATGAGTGGGGGCCTGTTGGCTGGTGCCCCTCAGTGCTGGGGGTGCAAGGGGACATGAGTGGGGGCCTGCTGGCAGGTACCCTGCACTGCTGGGGGGTGGGGGTGCAAGGGGACATGAGTGGGACATGAGTGGGGGCCTGCTGGCAGGTGCCCTGCACTGCTGGGGGTTGGGGGTGAAAGGGGACATGAGTGGGACCTGAGTGGGGGCCTGCTGGCAGGTGCCCTTCACTGCTGGGGGGTAGGGGTGCAAGGGGACATTAGTGGGGGCCTGCTGGCAGGTGCCCTGCACTGCTGGGGGGTGGGGGTGCAAGGGGACATGAGTGGGGACCTGCTGGCAGGTGCCCTGCACTGCTGGGGGTGGGGTGCAAGTGGACTTGAGTGGGGGCCTGCTGGCAGGTGCCCTGCACTGCTGGGGGTTGGGGGTGAAAGGGGACATGAGTGGGACCTGAGTGGGGGCCTGCTGGCAGGTGCCCTTCACTGCTGGGGGGTAGGGGTGCAAGGGGACATTAGTGGGGGCCTGCTGGCAGGAGCCCTGCACTGCTGGGGGGTGGGGGTGCAAGGGGACATGAGTGGGGGCCTGCTGGCAGGTGCCCTGCACTGCTGGGGGTGGGGTGCAAGTGGACTTGAGTGGGGGCCTGCTGGCAGGTGCCCTGCACTGCTGGGGGATGGGGGTGCAAGGGGACATGAGTGAGGGCTGTTGGCAGGTGCCCCTCAGTGCTGGGGGGTGGGTGTGCAAGGGTACATGAGTGGGGGCCTGCTGGCAGGTGCCCCTCAGTGCTGGTGGGTGGGGGTGCAAGGGTACATGAGTGGGGGCCTGCTGGCAGGTGCCCTGCACTCCTGGGGCGTGGGGGTGCAAGGGGACATGAGTGGGGGCCTGCTGGCAGGTACCCTGCACTGCTGGGGGGTGGGGGTACAAGGGGACATGAGTGGGGGCCTGCTGGCAGGGGCCCTGCACTGCTGGGGGTGGGGGTGAAAGGGAACATGAGTGGGGCATGAGTGGGGGCCTGCTGGCAAGTGTCCTGCACTGCTGGGGGGTGGGGGTGGGGTGCAAGGGGACATGAGTGGGGGCCTGTTGGCAGGTGCCCCTCAGTGCTGGGGGGTAGGGGTGCAAGGGGACATGAGTGGGGGCCTGCTGGCAGGTGCCCTGCACCGCTGGGGGGTGGGGGTGCAAGGGGACATGAGTGGGACATGAGTGGGGGCCTGCTGGCAGGTGCCCCTCAGTGCCTGAGGGGTGGGGGTGCAAGGGGACATGAGTGGGGGCCTGCTGGCAGGTGCCCTGCACTGCTGGGGGTGCAAGGGGAAATGAGTGGGGGCCTGCTGGCAGGTGCCCTGCACTGCTGGGGGTGGGAGTGCAAGGGGACATGAGTGGGGGCCTGTTGGCAGGTGCCCCTCAGTGCTGGGGGGTGGGGGTGCAAGGGGACATGAGTGGGGGCCTGCTGGCAGGTGCCCTGCACTGCTGGGGGGTGGGGGTGCAAGGGGAAATGAGTGGGGGCCTGCTGGCAGGTGCCCTGCACTGCTGGGGGTGGGGGTGCAAGGGGACATGAGTGGGGGCCTGCTGGCAGGTGCCCTGCACTGCTGGGGGTGGGGGTGCAAGTGGACTTGAGTGGGGGCCTGCTGGCAGGTGCCCTGCACTGCCGGGGGATGGGGGTGCAAGGGGACATGAGTGGGACATGAGTGAGGGCTGTTGGCAGGTGCCCCTCAGTGCTGGTGGGTGGGGGTGCAAGGGGACATGAGTGGGGGCCTGCTGGCAGGTGCCCTGCACTGCTGGGGGGTGCGGGTGCAAGGGGACATGAGTGGGGGCCTGCTGGCAGGTGCCCTGCTCTGCTGGGGGTGGGGGGTGCAAGGGGACATGAGTGGGGGCCTGCTGGCAGGTGCCCTGCACTGCTGGGGGGTGGGTTGCAAGGGGACATGAGTGGGGTTGGCAGGTGCCCCTCAGTGCTGGGGGGTGGGGGTGCAAGGGGACATGAGTGGGGGCCTGCTGGCAGGTGCCCCTCAGTGCTGGTGGGTGGGGGGTGCAAGGGGACATGAGTGCGGGCCCGGCTGGCAGGTGCCCTGCACTGCTGGGGGGTGCGGGTGCAAGGGACATGAGTGGGGGCCTGCTGGCAGGTGCCCCTCAGTGCTGGGGGGTGGGTGTGCAAGGGTACATGAGTGGGGGCCTGCTGGCAGGTGCCCCTCAGTGCTGGTGGGGTGGGGGTGCAAGGGGACATGAGTGGGGGCCTGGTGGCAGGTGCCCTGCACTGCTGGGGGTGGGGGTGCAAGGGGACATGAGCACTGCTGGGGTGGGGTGCAAGGGTACATGAGTGGGGGCCTGCTGGCAGGTGCCCTGCACTGCTGGGGGGTGGGGGGTGCAAGAGGACATGAGTGGGGGCTGCTTGCAGGTGCCCTGCACTGCTGGGGGGTGGGTGTGCAAGGGGACATGAGCACTGCTGGGGGAGGGGGTGCAAGGGACCTGAGTGGGGGACTGCTGGCAGGTGCCCCTCAGTGCTGGGGTGTGGGGGTGCAAGGGGACATGAGTGGGGGCCTGATGGCAGGTGCCCTGCACTGCTGGGGGTGGGGGTGTGAAAGGGAACATGAGTGGGACATGAGTGGGGGCCTGTTGGCAGGTGCCCTGCACTGCTGGGCGCGTGGGGGTGCAAGGGGACATGAGTGGGGCATGAGTGGGGGCCTGCTGGCAAGTGCCCTGCACTGCTGGGGGGTGGGGGTGCAAGGGGACATGAGTGGGGGCCTGCTGGCAGGGGTCCTGCTGGGGGGTGGGGGTGCAAGGGGACATGAGTGGGACATGAGTGGGGGCCTGCTGGCAGGTGCCCTGCACTGCTGGGGTGAGGGTGCAAGGGGACATGAGTGGGGGCCTGCTGGAAGGTGCCCTGCACTGCTGGGGGTGGGGGTGCAAGGGGACATGAGTGGGGGCCTGCTGGCAGGTGCCCTGCACTGCTGGGGGTGGGTTGCAAGGGGACATGAGTGGGACATGAGTGGGGCCTGTTGGCAGGTGCCCCTCAGTGCTGGGGGTGGGGGTGCAAGGGGACATGAGTGGGGGCCTGCTGGCAGGTGCCCTGCACTGCTGGGGGTGCGGGTGCAAGGGGACCATGAGTGGGGGCTGCTGGCAGGTGCCCTGCACTGCTGGGGGGTGGGGGTGCAAGGGAACATGATTGGGGGCCTGCTGGCAGGTGCCCTGCACTGCTGGGCTGGGTGTTGGGGGTGGGGGTGCAAGGGGACATGAGTGGGAGCCTGCTGGTAGGTGCCCTGCACTGCTGGGGGGTGGGTGTGCAAAGGGACATGAGTGGGGGCCTGCTGGCAGGTGCCCCTGCACTGCTGGGTGGTGGGGGTGCAAGGGGACATGAGTGGGACATGAGTGGGGGTCTGCTGGCAGGTGTCCCTCAGTGCTGGGGGTGGGGGTGCAAGGGGACTGACTGGGGGCCTGCTGGCAGGTGCCCTGCACTGCTGGGTGGTTGGAGTGCAAGGACATGAGTGGGACATGAGTGGGGGCCTGCTCGCAGGTGCCCCTCAGTGCTGGGGGGGTGAGGAGTGCATGAGACATGAGTGGGGGCCTGCTGCCAGGTGCCCTGCACCGCTGGGGGATGGGGTGCAAGGGAACATAAGTGGGGGCCTGCTGGCAGGTGCCCTGCACTGCTGGGGGTGGGTGTGCAGGGGACATGAGTGGGGCCTGCTGGCAGGTGCCCCTCAGTGCGGGGGGGTGGGGGTGCAAGGGGACATGAGTGGGGGCCTGCTGGCAGGTGGCCCTGCACTGCTGGGGGGTGGGTGTGCAAGGGGACATGAGTGGGGGCCTGTTGGCAGGTGCCCTGCACTGCTGGGGGTGGGGGTGCCAAGGGGACATGAGTGGGGGCCTGCTGGCAGGTGCCCTGCACTGCTGGGGGGCGGGTGCAAGGGGACATGAGTGGGGGCCTGCTGGAAGGTGCCCTGCACTGCTGGGGGTGGGGGGTGCAAGGGGACATGAGTGGGACATGAGTGCGGGCATGCTGGCAGGTGGCCCCTCAGTGCTGGGGGTGAGGGTGCAAGGGGACATGAGTGAGGGCCTGCTGGCAGGTGCCCTGCACTGCTGGGTGGTTGGGAGGTGGGGGTGCAAGGGGACATGAGTGGGAGCCTGCTGCCAGGTGCCCTGCACTGCTGGAGGGTGGGTGTGCAAGGGGAATTGAGTGGGGGCCTCCTGGCAGGTGCCCTGCACTGCTGGGCGTTGGGGGTGCAAGGGGACATGAGTGGGACATGAGTGCGGGCATGCTGGCAGGTGGCCCCTCAGTGCTGGGGGTGGGGCTGCAAGGGGACTGAGTGGGGGCCTGCTGGCAGGTGCCCTGCACTGCTGGGTGTTGGGGGGTGTGGGGTGCAAGGGGACATGAGTGGGAGCCTGCTGGCAGGTGCCTGTACTGCTGGGGGTGGGTGTGCAAGGGGACATGAGTGGGGGCCTCCTGGCAGGTGCCCTGCACTGCTGGGCGTTGGGGGTGCAAGGAGACATGAGTGGGGGGCCTGCTGGCAGGTGCCCCTCGGTGCTGGGGGGTGGGGGTGCAAGGGGACATGACGGGGGCTGCTGGCAGGTGCCCTGCACTGCTGGGGGGTGGGGGTGCAAGGGGACATGAGTGGGGGCTGCTCGCAGGTGCCCCTCAGTGCTGGGGGATGCGGGGTGCAAGGGGACATGAGTGGGGGGCTGCTTGCCAGGTGCCCTGCACTGCCGGGGGGGTGGGGGTGCAAGGGGAAATAAGTGGGGCCTGCTGGCAGGTGCCCTGCACTGCTGGGGGGTGGGGGTGCAAGGGGACATGAGTGGGACATGAGTGGGGCCTGTTGGCAGCTGCCCCTCAGTGCTGGGTGTGCAATGGGACATCAGTGGGGGCCTGCTGGCAGGTGCCCTGCACTGCTGGGGGGTGGGGGTGCAAGGGGACATGAGTGGGGGCCTGTTGGCAGGTGCCCCTCAGTGCTGGGGGTGGGGGTGCAAGGGCACATGAGTGGGGGCCTGCTGGCAGGTACCCTGCACTGCTGTGGGGTGTGGGGGTGCAAGGGGATATGAGTGGGACATGAGTCGGAGCCTGCTGGCAGGTGCCCTGCACTGCTGGGGGGTAGGCGTGCAAGGGGACATGAGTGGGGGCCTGCTGGCAGGTGCCCTGCACTGCTGGGGGGTTGGGGTGCAACGGGACATGAGTGGGACATGAGTGGGGGCCTGCTGGCAGGTGACCTGCACTGCTGGGGGTGGGGGTGCAAGGGGACATGAGTGGGGCCTGTTGGCAGGTGCCCTGCACTGCTGGGGGGTGGGGGTGCAAGGGGACATGATTGGGGGCCTGCTGACAGGTGCCCTGCACTGCTGGGGGTGGGGGTGCAAGGGGACATGAGTGGGACATGAGTGCGGGTATGCTGGCAGGTGCCCCTCAGTGCTGGGGGTGGGGGTGCAAGGGCACATGAGTGGGGGCCTGCTGGCAGGTGCCCTTCAGTGCTGGGGGTGGGGGTGCAAGGGGACATGACTGGGGCCTGCTGGCAGGTGCCCTGCACTGCTGGGGGGTGGGGGTGCAAGGGGACATGAGTGGGACATGAGTGGGGGCCTGCTCGCAGGTGCCCCTCAGTGCTGGGGGTGCGGGTGCAAGGGGACATGAGTAGGGGCCTGCTGCCAGGTGCCCTGCACTGCTGGGGGTACAAGGGGACATAAGTGGGGGCCTGCTGGCAGGTGCCCTGCACTGCTGGGGGGTGGGTGTGCCAAGGGGACATGAGTGGGACATGAGTGGGGGGCCTGTTGGCAGCTGCCCCTCAGTGCTGGGGTGGTGGGTGTGCAAGGGGACATGAGTGGGACATGAGTGGGGGCCTGCTGGCAGGTACCCTGCACTGCTGGGGGGTAGGGGTGCAAGGGGACATTAGTGGGGACCTGCTGGCAGGTACCTGCACTGCTGGGGTGTGGGGGTGCAAGTGGACATGAGTGGGACATGAGTGGGGGCCTGCTGGCAGGTGCCCTGCACTGCTGGGGGGTGGGGGTGCAAGGGGGACCTGAGTGGGGGCCTGCTGGCAGGTGCCCTGCACTGCTGGGGGTGGGGGTGCAAGTGGACATGAGTGGGGGTCTGCTGGCAGGTGCCCTGCACTACTGGGGGTGCAAGGGGACATGAGTGGGGACATGAGCGGGGGCCTGCTGGCAGGTGCCCTGCACTGCTGGGGGTGGGGGTGGGGGTGCAAGGGGACATGAGTGAGGGCCTGTTGGCAGGTGCCCTTCAGTGCTGGGGGTGGGTGTGCAAGGGTACATGAGTGGGGGCCTGCTGGGAGGTGCCCCTCAGTGCTGGTGGGTGGGGGTGCAAGGGGACATGAGTGGGGTTCTGCTGGCAGGTGCCTGTACTGCTGGGGGGTGGGGGTGCAAGGGACATGAGTGGGGGCCTGCTGGCAGGTGCCCTGCACTGCTGGGGGGTGGGGGTGCAAGGGGACATGAGGTGGGGACTGCTGGCAGGTGCCCTGCACTGCTGGTGGGTGGGGGTGCAAGAGGACATGAGTGGGGGCCTGCTGGCAGGTGCCATGCACTGCTGGGGGGTGGGTGTGCAAGGGGACATGAGTGGGGGCCTGCTGGCAGGTGCCCTGCACTGCTGGGGGGTGGGGGTGCAGGGGACATAAGTGGGGGCCTGCTGGCAGGTGCCTCTCAGTGCTGGGGGGTGGGGGTGCAAGGGGACATGAGTGGGGGCCTGCTGGCAGGTGCCCTGCACTGCTGGGGGTGGGGTGAAAGGGAACATGAGTGGGACATGAGTGGGGGCCTGTTGGCAGGTGCCCTGCACTGCTGGGGGATGGGGGTGCAAGGGGACATGAGTGGGGCATGAGTGGGGGCCTGCTGGCAAGTGCCCTGCACTGCTGGGGGGTGGGGGTGGAAGGGGTCATGAGTGGGAGCCTGCTGGCAGGGGCCCTGCTGGGGGGTGGGGGTGCAAGGGGACATGAGTGGGACATGAGTGTTGGCCTGTTGGCTGGTGCCCCTCAGTGCTGGGGGTGGGGGTGCAAGGGGACATGAGTGGGGGCCTGCTGGCAGGTGCCCTGCACTGCTGGGGGGTGGGGGTGCAAGGGGACATGAGTGGGGGCCTGCTGGCAGGTGCCCTGCACTGCTGGGGGGTGGGTTGCAAGGGGACACGAGTGGGACATGAGTGGGGGCCTGTTGGCAGGTGCTCCTCAGTGCTGGGGGGTGGGGGTGCAGGGGGACATGAGTGGGGGCCTGCTGGCAGGTGACCCTCAGTGCTGGTGGGTGGGGGTGCAAGGGGACATGAGAGGGGGCCTGCTGGCATGTGCCCTGCACTACTGGGGGTGCGGGTGCAAGGGGACATGAGTGGGGGCCTGCTGGCAGGTGCCCTGCACTGCTGGGGGGTGGGGGTGCAAGGGGACATGATTGGGGGCCTGCTGGCAGCTGCCCGCCACTGCTGGCGGGTGGGTGTGCAAGGGGACATGAGTGGGGGCCTGCTGGCAGGTGGACTGCACTGCTGTGGGGTGGGTGTGCAAGGGGACATGAGTGGGGGCCTGCTGGCAGGTACCCTGCACTGCTGGGGAGCGGGGGTGCAAGGGGACATGAGTGGGGGCCTGCTGGCAGGTGCCCTGCACTGCTGGGGGTGGGGGTGCAAGGAGACATGAGTGGGACATGATTGGGGGCCTGCTGGCAGGTGCCCTGCACTGCTGGGGGTGGGGGTGCAAGGGGACATGAGTGGGGGCCTGCTGGCAGGTGCCCTACACTGCTGGGTGTTGGGGGGTGGGGGTGCAAGGGGACATGAGTGGGGGCCTGCTGGCAGTTGCCCTGCACTGCTGGGCGGTGGGGGTGCAAGGGGACATGAGTGGGGGCCTGCTGGCAGGTGCCCCTCAGTGCTGGGGGGTGGGGGTGCAAGGGGACATGACTGGGGGCCTGCTGGCAGGTGCCCTGCACTGCTGGGGGGTGGGGGTGCAAGGGGACATGAGTGGGACATGAGTGGGGGCCTGCTCGCAGGTGCCCCTCAGTGCTGGGGGTGCGGATGCAAGGGGACATGAGAGGGGGCCTGCTGCCAGGCGCCCTGCACTGCTGGGGGTGCAAGGGGACATGAGTGGGACATGAGTGGGGGCCTGTTGGCAGCTGCCCCTCAGTGCTGGTGGTGCAATGGGACATGAGTGGGGGCCTGCTGGCTGGTGCCCTGCACTGCAGGGGGGTGGGTGTGCAAGGGGACATGAGTGGGGGCCTGTTGGCTGGTGCCCCTCAGTGCTGGGGGTGCAAGGGGACATGAGTGGGGCCCTGCTGGCAGGTACCCTGCACTGCTGGGGGGTGGGGGTGCAAGGGGACATGAGTGGGACATGAGTGGGGGCCTGCTGGCAGGTGCCCTGCACTGCTGGGGGTTGGGGGTGAAAGGGGACATGAGTGGGACCTGAGTGGGGGCCTGCTGGCAGGTGCCCTTCACTGCTGGGGGGTAGGGGTGCAAGGGGACATTAGTGGGGGCCTGCTGGCAGGTGCCCTGCACTGCTGGGGGTGGGGGTGCAAGGGGACATGAGTGGGACATGAGTGGGGGCCTGCTGGCAGGTGCCCTGCACTGCTGGGGGTGGGGGTGCAAGGGGACATGAGTGGGGGCCTGCTGGCAGGTGCCCTGCACTGCTGGGGGTGGGGTGCAAGTGGACTTGAGTGGGGGCCTGCTGGCAGGTGCCCTGCACTGCTGGGGGATGGGGGTGCAAGGGGACATGAGTGAGGGCTGTTGGCAGGTGCCCCTCAGTGCTGGGGGGTGGGTGTGCAAGGGTACATGAGTGGGGGCCTGCTGGCAGGTGCCCCTCAGTGCTGGTGGGTGGGGGTGCAAGGGTACATGAGTGGGGGCCTGCTGGCAGGTGCCCTGCACTCCTGGGGGGTGGGGGTGCAAGGGGACATGAGTGGGGGCCTGCTGGCAGGTACCCTGCACTGCTGGGGGGTGGGGGTACAAGGGGACATGAGTGGGGGCCTGCTGGCAGGTGCCCTGCACTGCTGGGGGTGGGGGTGAAAGGGAACATGAGTGGGACATGAGTGGGGCCTGTTGGCAGGTGCCCTGCACTGGTGGGGGTGCAAGGGGACATGAGTGGGGCATGAGTGGGGGCCTGCTGGCAAGTGCCCTGCACTGCTGGGGGTGGGGGTGCAAGGGGACATGAGTGGGACATGAGTGGGGGCCTGTTGGCAGGTGCCCCTCAGTGCTGGGGGGTAGGGGTGCAAGGGGACATGAGTGGGGGCCTGCTGGCAGGTGCCCTGCACTGCTGGGGGGTGGGGGTGCAAGGGGACATGAGTGGGACATGAGTGGGGGCCTGCTGGCAGGTGCCCTGCACTGCTGGGGGTGCAAGGGGAAATGAGTGGGGGCCTGCTGGCAGGTGCCCTGCACTGCTGGGGGTGGGGGTGCAAGGGGACATGAGTGGGGGCCTGTTGGCAGGTGCCCCTCAGTGCTGGGGGGTGGGGGTGCAAGGGGACATGAGTGGGGGCCTGCTGGCAGGTGCCCTGCACTGCTGGGGGGTGGGGGTGCAAGGGGAAATGAGTGGGGGCCTGCTGGCAGGTGCCCTGCACTGCTGGGGGTGGGGGTGCAAGGGGACATGAGTGGGGGCCTGCTGGCAGGTGCACTGCACTGCTGGGGGTGGGGGTGCAAGGGGACATGAGTGGGGGCCTGCTGGCAGGTGCCCTGCACTGCTGGGGGTGGGGGTGCAAGTGGACTTGAGTGGGGGCCTGCTGGCAGGTGCCCTGCACTGCTGGGGGATGGGGGTGCAAGGGGACATGAGTGGGACATGAGTGAGGGCTGTTGGCAGGTGCCCCTCAGTGCTGGTGGGTGGGGGTGCAAGGGGACATGAGTGGGGGCCTGCTGGCAGGTGCCCTGCACTGCTGGGGGGTGCGGGTGCAAGGGGACATGAGTGGGGGCCTGCTGGCAGGTGCCCTGCACTGCTGGGGGTGGGGGTGCAAGGGGACATGAGTGGGGGCCTACTGGCAGGTGCCCTGCACTGCTGGGGGGTGGGTTGCAAGGGGACATGAGTGGGGGCCTGTTGGCAGGTGCCCCTCAGTGCTGAGGGGTGGGGGTGCAAGGGGACATGAGCGGGGGCCTGCTGGCAGGTGCCCCTCAGTGCTGGTGGGTGGGGGTGCAAGGGGACATGAGTGGGGGCCTGCTGGCAGGTGCCCTGCACTGCTGGGGGTGCGGGTGCAAGGGGACATGAGTGGGGGCCTGCTGGCAGGTGCCCCTCAGTGCTGGGGGTGGGGGTGCAAGGAGACATGAGTGGGACATGATTGGGGGCCTGCTGGCAGGTGCCCTGCACTGCTGGGGGTGGGGGTGCAAGGGGACATGAGTGGGGGCCTGCTGGCAGGTGCCCTACACTGCTGGGTGTTGGGGGTGGGGGTGCAAGGGGACATGAGTGGGGGCCTGCTGGCAGTTGCCCTGCACTGCTGGGCGGTGGGGGTGCAAGGGGACATGAGTGGGGGCCTGCTGGCAGGTGCCCCTCAGTGCTGGGGGGTGGGGGTGCAAGGGGACATGACTGGGGGCCTGCTGGCAGGTGCCCTGCACTGCTGGGGGTGGGGGTGCAAGGGGACATGAGTGGGACATGAGTGGGGGCCTGTTCGCAGGTGCCCCTCAGTGCTGGGGGTGCAAGGGGACATGAGTGGGGGCCTGCTGCCAGGTGCCCTGCACTGCTGGGGGTGCAAGGGGACATGAGTGGGGGCCTGTTGGCAGCTGCCCCTCAGTGCTGGGGGTGCAATGGGACATGAGTGGGGGCCTGCTGGCTGGTGCCCTGTACTGCTGGGGGGTGGGTGTGCAAGGGGACATGAGTGGGGGCCTGTTGGCTGGTGCCCCTCAGTGCTGGGGGTGCAAGGGGACATGAGTGGGGGCCTGCTGGCAGGTACCCTGCACTGCTGGGGGGTGGGGGTGCAAGGGGACATGAGTGGGACATGAGTGGGGGCCTGCTGGCAGGTGCCCTGCACTGCTGGGGGTTGGGGGTGAAAGGGGACATGAGTGGGACCTGAGTGGGGGCCTGCTGTCAGGTGCCCTTCACTGCTGGGGGGTAGGGGTGCAAGGGGACATTAGTGGGGGCCTGCTGGCAGGTGCCCTGCACTGCTGGGGGGTGGGGGTGCAAGGGGACATGAGTGGGGACCTGCTGGCAGGTGCCCTGCACTGCTGGGGGTGGGGTGCAAGTGGACTTGAGTGGGGGCCTGCTGGCAGGTGCCCTGCACTGCTGGGGGTTGGGGGTGAAAGGGGACATGAGTGGGACCTGAGTGGGGGCCTGCTGGCAGGTGCCCTTCACTGCTGGGGGGTAGGGGTGCAAGGGGACATTAGTGGGGGCCTGCTGGCAGGTGCCCTGCACTGCTGGGGGGTGGGGGTGCAAGGGGACATGAGTGGGGGCCTGCTGGCAGGTGCCCTGCACTGCTGGGGGTGGGGTGCAAGTGGACTTGAGTGGGGGCCTGCTGGCAGGTGCCCTGCACTGCTGGGGGATGGGGGTGCAAGGGGACATGAGTGAGGGCTGTTGGCAGGTGCCCCTCAGTGCTGGGGGGTGGGTGTTCAAGGGTACATGAGTGGGGGCCTGCTGGCAGGTGCCCCTCAGTGCTGGTGGGTGGGGGTGCAAGGGTACATGAGTGGGGGCCTGCTGGCAGGTGCCCTGCACTCCTGGGGCGTGGGGGTGCAAGGGGACATGAGTGGGGGCCTGCTGGCAGGTACCCTGCACTGCTGGGGGGTGGGGGTACAAGGGGACATGAGTGGGGGCCTGCTGGCAGGGGCCCTGCACTGCTGGGGGTGGGGGTGAAAGGGAACATGAGTGGGGCATGAGTGGGGGCCTGCTGGCAAGTGTCCTGCACTGCTGGGGGGTGGGGGTGGGGTGCAAGGGGACATGAGTGGGGGCCTGTTGGCAGGTGCCCCTCAGTGCTGGGGGGTAGGGGTGCAAGGGGACATGAGTGGGGGCCTGCTGGCAGGTGCCCTGCACCGCTGGGGGGTGGGGGTGCAAGGGGACATGAGTGGGACATGAGTGGGGGCCTGCTGGCAGGTGCCCCTCAGTGCCTGAGGGGTGGGGGTGCAAGGGGACATGAGTGGGGGCCTGCTGGCAGGTGCCCTGCACTGCTGGGGGTGCAAGGGGAAATGAGTGGGGGCCTGCTGGCAGGTGCCCTGCACTGCTGGGGGTGGGAGTGCAAGGGGACATGAGTGGGGGCCTGTTGGCAGGTGCCCCTCAGTGCTGGGGGGTGGGGGTGCAAGGGGACATGAGTGGGGGCCTGCTGGCAGGTGCCCTGCACTGCTGGGGGTGGGGGTGCAAGGGGACATGAGTGGGGGCCTGCTGGCAGGTGCCCTGCACTGCTGGGGGTGGGGGTGCAAGTGGACTTGAGTGGGGGCCTGCTGGCAGGTGCCCTGCACTGCCGGGGGATGGGGGTGCAAGGGGACATGAGTGGGACATGAGTGAGGGCTGTTGGCAGGTGCCCCTCAGTGCTGGTGGGTGGGGGTGCAAGGGGACATGAGTGGGGGCCTGCTGGCAGGTGCCCTGCACTGCTGGGGGGTGCGGGTGCAAGGGGACATGAGTGGGGGCCTGCTGGCAGGTGCCCTGCTCTGCTGGGGGTGGGGGTGCAAGGGGACATGAGTGGGGGCCTGCTGGCAGGTGCCCTGCACTGCTGGGGGGTGGGTTGCAAGGGGACATGAGTGGGGGCCTGTTGGCAGGTGCCCCTCAGTGCTGGGGGGTGGGGGTGCAAGGGGACATGAGTGGGGGCCTGCTGGCAGGTGCCCCTCAGTGCTGGTGGGTGGGGGTGCAAGGGGACATGAGTGCGGGCCGGCTGGCAGGTGCCCTGCACTGCTGGGGGGTGCGGGTGCAAGGGGACATGAGTGGGGGCCTGCTGGCAGGTGCCCCTCAGTGCTGGGGGTGGGTGTGCAAGGGTACATGAGTGGGGGCCTGCTGGCAGGTGCCCCTCAGTGCTGGTGGGTGGGGGTGCAAGGGGACATGAGTGGGGGCCTGGTGGCAGGTGCCCTGCACTGCTGGGGGGTGGGGGTGCAAGGGGACATGAGCACTGCTGGGGGTGGGGGTGCAAGGGTACATGAGTGGGGGCCTGCTGGCAGGTGCCCTGCACTGCTGGGGGGTGGGGGTGCAAGAGGACATGAGTGGGGGCCTGCTGGCAGGTGCCCTGCACTGCTGGGGGGTGGGTGTGCAAGGGGACATGAGCACTGCTGGGGGAGGGGGTGCAAGGGGACCTGAGTGGGGGACTGCTGGCAGGTGCCCCTCAGTGCTGGGGTGTGGGGGTGCAAGGGGACATGAGTGGGGGCCTGATGGCAGGTGCCCTGCACTGCTGGGGGTGGGGGTGAAAGGGAACATGAGTGGGACATGAGTGGGGGCCTGTTGGCAGGTGCCCTGCACTGCTGGGGCGTGGGGGTGCAAGGGGACATGAGTGGGGCATGAGTGGGGGCCTGCTGGCAAGTGCCCTGCACTGCTGGGGGGTGGGGGTGCAAGGGGACATGAGTGGGGGCCTGCTGGCAGGGGTCCTGCTGGGGGGTGGGGGTGCAAGGGGACATGAGTGGGACATGAGTGGGGGCCTGCTGGCAGGTGCCCTGCACTGCTGGGGGTGAGGGTGCAAGGGGACATGAGTGGGGGCCTGCTGGAAGGTGCCCTGCACTGCTGGGGGTGGGGGTGCAAGGGGACATGAGTGGGGGCCTGCTGGCAGGTGCCCTGCACTGCTGGGGGGTGGGTTGCAAGTGGACATGAGTGGGACATGAGTGGGGGCCTGTTGGCAGGTGCCCCTCAGTGCTGGGGGGTGGGGGTGCAAGGGGACATGAGTGGGGGCCTGCTGGCAGGTGCCCTGCACTGCTGGGGGTGCGGGTGCAAGGGGACATGAGTGGGGGCCTGCTGGCAGGTGCCCTGCACTGCTGGGGGTGGGGGTGCAAGGGAACATGATTGGGGGCCTGCTGGCAGGTGCCCTGCACTGCTGGGTGTTGGGGGTGGGGGTGCAAGGGGACATGAGTGGGAGCCTGCTGGTAGGTGCCCTGCACTGCTGGGGGGTGGGTGTGCAAAGGGACATGAGTGGGGGCCTGCTGGCAGGTGCCCTGCACTGCTGGGTGGTGGGGGTGCAAGGGGACATGAGTGGGACATGAGTGGGGGTCTGCTGGCAGGTGTCCCTCAGTGCTGGGGGGTGGGGGTGCAAGGGGACATGACTGGGGGCCTGCTGGCAGGTGCCCTGCACTGCTGGGTGGTGGGAGTGCAAGGGGACATGAGTGGGACATGAGTGGGGGCCTGCTCGCAGGTGCCCCTCAGTGCTGGGGGGTGCGGGTGCAAGGGGACATGAGTGGGGGCCTGCTGCCAGGTGCCCTGCACTGCTGGGGGGATGGGGTGCAAGGGAACATAAGTGGGGGCCTGCTGGCAGGTGCCCTGCACTGCTGGGGGGGTGGGTGTGCAGGGGGACATGAGTGGGGCCTGCTGGCAGGTGCCCCTCAGTGCGGGGGGTGGGGGTGCAAGGGGACATGAGTGGGGGCCTGCTGGCAGGTGGCCTGCACTGCTGGGGGGTGGGTGTGCAAGGGGACATGAGTGGGGGCCTGTTGGCAGGTGCCCTGCACTGCTGGGGGGTGGGGGTGCAAGGGGACATGAGTGGGGGCCTGCTGGCAGGTGCCCTGCACTGCTGGGGGGCGGGGGTGCAAGGGGACATGAGTGGGGGCCTGCTGGAAGGTGCCCTGCACTGCTGGGGGTGGGGGTGCAAGGGGACATGAGTGGGACATGAGTGCGGGCATGCTGGCAGGTGCCCCTCAGTGCTGGGGGTGAGGGTGCAAGGGGACATGAGTGAGGGCCTGCTGGCAGGTGCCCTGCACTGCTGGGTGTTGGGAGGTGGGGGTGCAAGGGGACATGAGTGGGAGCCTGCTGCCAGGTGCCCTGCACTGCTGGAGGGTGGGTGTGCAAGGGGACATGAGTGGGGGCCTCCTGGCAGGTGCCCTGCACTGCTGGGCGTTGGGGGTGCAAGGGGACATGAGTGGGACATGAGTGCGGGCATGCTGGCAGGTGCCCCTCAGTGCTGGGGGTGGGGCTGCAAGGGGACATGAGTGGGGGCCTGCTGGCAGGTGCCCTGCACTGCTGGGTGTTGGGGGGTGGGGGTGCAAGGGGACATGAGTGGGAGCCTGCTGGCAGGTGCCCTGTACTGCTGGGGGGTGGGTGTGCAAGGGGACATGAGTGGGGGCCTCCTGGCAGGTGCCCTGCACTGCTGGGCGTTGGGGGTGCAAGGAGACATGAGTGGGGGCCTGCTGGCAGGTGCCCCTCGGTGCTGGGGGGTGGGGGTGCAAGGGGACATGACGGGGGGCCTGCTGGCAGGTGCCCTGCACTGCTGGGGGGTGGGGGTGCAAGGGGACATGAGTGGGGGCCTGCTCGCAGGTGCCCCTCAGTGCTGGGGGGTGCGGGTGCAAGGGGACATGAGTGGGGGGCTGCTGCCAGGTGCCCTGCACTGCCGGGGGGGTGGGGGTGCAAGGGGAAATAAGTGGGGGCCTGCTGGCAGGTGCCCTGCACTGCTGGGGGGTGGGGGTGCAAGGGGACATGAGTGGGACATGAGTGGGGGCCTGTTGGCAGCTGCCCCTCAGTGCTGGGTGTGCAATGGGACATCAGTGGGGGCCTGCTGGCAGGTGCCCTGCACTGCTGGGGGGTGGGGGTGCAAGGGGACATGAGTGGGGGCCTGTTGGCAGGTGCCCCTCAGTGCTGGGGGGTGGGGGTGCAAGGGCACATGAGTGGGGGCCTGCTGGCAGGTACCCTGCACTGCTGGGGTGTGGGGGTGCAAGGGGATATGAGTGGGACATGAGTCGGAGCCTGCTGGCAGGTGCCCTGCACTGCTGGGGGGTAGGCGTGCAAGGGGACATGAGTGGGGGCCTGCTGGCAGGTGCCCTGCACTGCTGGGGGGTTGGGGTGCAACGGGACATGAGTGGGACATGAGTGGGGGCCTGCTGGCAGGTGCCCTGCACTGCTGGGGGTGGGGGTGCAAGGGGACATGAGTGGGGCCTGTTGGCAGGTGCCCTGCACTGCTGGGGGGTGGGGGTGCAAGGGGACATGAGTGGGGGCCTGCTGACAGGTGCCCTGCACTGCTGGGGGTGGGGGTGCAAGGGGACATGAGTGGGACATGAGTGCGGGTATGCTGGCAGGTGCCCCTCAGTGCTGGGGGTGGGGGTGCAAGGGCACATGAGTGGGGGCCTGCTGGCAGGTGCCCTTCAGTGCTGGGGGTGGGGGTGCAAGGGGACATGACTGGGGGCCTGCTGGCAGGTGCCCTGCACTGCTGGGGGGTGGGGGTGCAAGGGGACATGAGTGGGACATGAGTGGGGGCCTGCTCGCAGGTGCCCCTCAGTGCTGGGGGTGCGGGTGCAAGGGGACATGAGTAGGGGCCTGCTGCCAGGTGCCCTGCACTGCTGGGGGTACAAGGGGACATAAGTGGGGGCCTGCTGGCAGGTGCCCTGCACTGCTGGGGGGTGGGTGTGCAAGGGGACATGAGTGGGACATGAGTGGGGGGCCTGTTGGCAGCTGCCCCTCAGTGCTGGGGGGTGGGTGTGCAAGGGGACATGAGTGGGACATGAGTGGGGGCCTGCTGGCAGGTACCCTGCACTGCTGGGGGGTAGGGGTGCAAGGGGACATTAGTGGGGACCTGCTGGCAGGTACCCTGCACTGCTGGGGTGTGGGGGTGCAAGTGGACATGAGTGGGACATGAGTGGGGGCCTGCTGGCAGGTGCCCTGCACTGCTGGGGGTTGGGGGTGAAAGGGGACATGAGTGGGACATGAGTGGGGGCCTGCTGGCAGGTGCCCTGCACTGCTGGGGGGTGGGGGTGCAAGGGGACCTGAGTGGGACATGAGTGGGGGCCTGCCGGCAGGTGCCCTGCACTGCTGGGGGTGGGGGTGCAAGGGGACATGAGTGGGGGCCTGCTGGCAGGTGCCCTGCACTGCTGGGGGTGGGGGTGCAAGTGGACATGAGTGGGGGTCTGCTGGCAGGTGCCCTGCACTACTGGGGGTGCAAGGGGACATGAGTGGGACATGAGCGGGGGCCTGCTGGCAGGTGCCCTGCACTGCTGGGGGTGGGGGTGGGGGTGCAAGGGGACATGAGTGAGGGCCTGTTGGCAGGTGCCCTTCAGTGCTGGGGGTGGGTGTGCAAGGGTACATGAGTGGGGGCCTGCTGGGAGGTGCCCCTCAGTGCTGGTGGGTGGGGGTGCAAGGGGACATGAGTGGGGTTCTGCTGGCAGGTGCCCTGTACTGCTGGGGGGTGGGGGTGCAAGGGGACATGAGTGGGGGCCTGCTGGCAGGTGCCCTGCACTGCTGGGGGGTGGGGGTGCAAGGGGACATGAGGTGGGGACTGCTGGCAGGTGCCCTGCACTGCTGGTGGGTGGGGGTGCAAGAGGACATGAGTGGGGGCCTGCTGGCAGGTGCCATGCACTGCTGGGGGGTGGGTGTGCAAGGGGACATGAGTGGGGGCCTGCTGGCAGGTGCCCTGCACTGCTGGGGGGTGGGGGTGCAGGGGACATAAGTGGGGGCCTGCTGGCAGGTGCCTCTCAGTGCTGGGGGGTGGGGGTGCAAGGGGACATGAGTGGGGGCCTGCTGGCAGGTGCCCTGCACTGCTGGGGGTGGGGTGAAAGGGAACATGAGTGGGACATGAGTGGGGGCCTGTTGGCAGGTGCCCTGCACTGCTGGGGGATGGGGGTGCAAGGGGACATGAGTGGGGCATGAGTGGGGGCCTGCTGGCAAGTGCCCTGCACTGCTGGGGGGTGGGGGTGGAAGGGGTCATGAGTGGGAGCCTGCTGGCAGGGGCCCTGCTGGGGGGTGGGGGTGCAAGGGGACATGAGTGGGACATGAGTGTTGGCCTGTTGGCTGGTGCCCCTCAGTGCTGGGGGTGGGGGTGCAAGGGGACATGAGTGGGGGCCTGCTGGCAGGTGCCCTGCACTGCTGGGGGGTGGGGGTGCAAGGGGACATGAGTGGGGGCCTGCTGGCAGGTGCCCTGCACTGCTGGGGGGTGGGTTGCAAGGGGACACGAGTGGGACATGAGTGGGGGCCTGTTGGCAGGTGCCCCTCAGTGCTGGGGGGTGGGGGTGCAGGGGGACATGAGTGGGGGCCTGCTGGCAGGTGACCCTCAGTGCTGGTGGGTGGGGGTGCAAGGGGACATGAGAGGGGGCCTGCTGGCATGTGCCCTGCACTACTGGGGGTGCGGGTGCAAGGGGACATGAGTGGGGGCCTGCTGGCAGGTGCCCTGCACTGCTGGGGGGTGGGGGTGCAAGGGGACATGATTGGGGGCCTGCTGGCAGCTGCCCGCCACTGCTGGCGGGTGGGTGTGCAAGGGGACATGAGTGGGGGCCTGCTGGCAGGTGGACTGCACTGCTGTGGGGTGGGTGTGCAAGGGGACATGAGTGGGGGCCTGCTGGCAGGTACCCTGCACTGCTGGGGAGCGGGGGTGCAAGGGGACATGAGTGGGGGCCTGCTGGCAGGTGCCCTGCACTGCTGGGGGTGGGGGTGCAAGGAGACATGAGTGGGACATGATTGGGGGCCTGCTGGCAGGTGCCCTGCACTGCTGGGGGTGGGGGTGCAAGGGGACATGAGTGGGGGCCTGCTGGCAGGTGCCCTACACTGCTGGGTGTTGGGGGTGCAAGGGGACATGAGTGGGGGCCTGCTGGCAGTTGCCCTGCACTGCTGGGCGGTGGGGGTGCAAGGGGACATGAGTGGGGGCCTGCTGGCAGGTGCCCCTCAGTGCTGGGGGGTGGGGGTGCAAGGGGACATGACTGGGGGCCTGCTGGCAGGTGCCCTGCACTGCTGGGGGGTGGGGGTGCAAGGGGACATGAGTGGGACATGAGTGGGGGCCTGCTCGCAGGTGCCCCTCAGTGCTGGGGGTGCGGATGCAAGGGGACATGAGAGGGGGCCTGCTGCCAGGCGCCCTGCACTGCTGGGGGTGCAAGGGGACATGAGTGGGACATGAGTGGGGGCCTGTTGGCAGCTGCCCCTCAGTGCTGGTGGTGCAATGGGACATGAGTGGGGGCCTGCTGGCTGGTGCCCTGCACTGCAGGGGGGTGGGTGTGCAAGGGGACATGAGTGGGGGCCTGTTGGCTGGTGCCCCTCAGTGCTGGGGGTGCAAGGGGACATGAGTGGGGCCCTGCTGGCAGGTACCCTGCACTGCTGGGGGGTGGGGGTGCAAGGGGACATGAGTGGGACATGAGTGGGGGCCTGCTGGCAGGTGCCCTGCACTGCTGGGGGTTGGGGGTGAAAGGGGACATGAGTGGGACCTGAGTGGGGGCCTGCTGGCAGGTGCCCTTCACTGCTGGGGGGTAGGGGTGCAAGGGGACATTAGTGGGGGCCTGCTGGCAGGTGCCCTGCACTGCTGGGGGTGGGGGTGCAAGGGGACATGAGTGGGACATGAGTGGGGGCCTGCTGGCAGGTGCCCTGCACTGCTGGGGGTGGGGGTGCAAGGGGACATGAGTGGGGGCCTGCTGGCAGGTGCCCTGCACTGCTGGGGGTGGGGTGCAAGTGGACTTGAGTGGGGGCCTGCTGGCAGGTGCCCTGCACTGCTGGGGGATGGGGGTGCAAGGGGACATGAGTGAGGGCTGTTGGCAGGTGCCCCTCAGTGCTGGGGGGTGGGTGTGCAAGGGTACATGAGTGGGGGCCTGCTGGCAGGTGCCCCTCAGTGCTGGTGGGTGGGGGTGCAAGGGTACATGAGTGGGGGCCTGCTGGCAGGTGCCCTGCACTCCTGGGGGGTGGGGGTGCAAGGGGACATGAGTGGGGGCCTGCTGGCAGGTACCCTGCACTGCTGGGGGGTGGGGGTACAAGGGGACATGAGTGGGGGCCTGCTGGCAGGTGCCCTGCACTGCTGGGGGTGGGGGTGAAAGGGAACATGAGTGGGACATGAGTGGGGCCTGTTGGCAGGTGCCCTGCACTGGTGGGGGTGCAAGGGGACATGAGTGGGGCATGAGTGGGGGCCTGCTGGCAAGTGCCCTGCACTGCTGGGGGTGGGGGTGCAAGGGGACATGAGTGGGACATGAGTGGGGGCCTGTTGGCAGGTGCCCCTCAGTGCTGGGGGGTAGGGGTGCAAGGGGACATGAGTGGGGGCCTGCTGGCAGGTGCCCTGCACTGCTGGGGGGTGGGGGTGCAAGGGGACATGAGTGGGACATGAGTGGGGGCCTGCTGGCAGGTGCCCTGCACTGCTGGGGGTTGGGGGTGAAAGGGGACATGAGTGGGACCTGAGTGGGGGCCTGCTGGCAGGTGCCCTTCACTGCTGGGGGGTAGGGGTGCAAGGGGACATTAGTGGGGGCCTGCTGGCAGGTGCCCTGCACTGCTGGGGGTGGGGGTGCAAGGGGACATGAGTGGGACATGAGTGGGGGCCTGCTGGCAGGTGCCCTGCACTGCTGGGGGTGGGGGTGCAAGGGGACATGAGTGGGGGCCTGCTGGCAGGTGCCCTGCACTGCTGGGGGTGGGGTGCAAGTGGACTTGAGTGGGGGCCTGCTGGCAGGTGCCCTGCACTGCTGGGGGATGGGGGTGCAAGGGGACATGAGTGAGGGCTGTTGGCAGGTGCCCCTCAGTGCTGGGGGGTGGGTGTGCAAGGGTACATGAGTGGGGGCCTGCTGGCAGGTGCCCCTCAGTGCTGGTGGGTGGGGGTGCAAGGGTACATGAGTGGGGGCCTGCTGGCAGGTGCCCTGCACTCCTGGGGGGTGGGGGTGCAAGGGGACATGAGTGGGGGCCTGCTGGCAGGTACCCTGCACTGCTGGGGGGTGGGGGTACAAGGGGACATGAGTGGGGGCCTGCTGGCAGGTGCCCTGCACTGCTGGGGGTGGGGGTGAAAGGGAACATGAGTGGGACATGAGTGGGGCCTGTTGGCAGGTGCCCTGCACTGGTGGGGGTGCAAGGGGACATGAGTGGGGCATGAGTGGGGGCCTGCTGGCAAGTGCCCTGCACTGCTGGGGGTGGGGGTGCAAGGGGACATGAGTGGGGGCCTGTTGGCAGGTGCCCCTCAGTGCTGGGGGGTAGGGGTGCAAGGGGACATGAGTGGGGGCCTGCTGGCAGGTGCCCTGCACTGCTGGGGGGTGGGGGTGCAAGGGGACATGAGTGGGACATGAGTGGGGGCCTGCTGGCAGGTGCCCTGCACTGCTGGGGGTGCAAGGGGAAATGAGTGGGGGCCTGCTGGCAGGTGCCCTGCACTGCTGGGGGTGGGGGTGCAAGGGGACATGAGTGGGGGCCTGTTGGCAGGTGCCCCTCAGTGCTGGGGGGTGGGGGTGCAAGGGGACATGAGTGGGGGCCTGCTGGCAGGTGCCCTGCACTGCTGGGGGGTGGGGGTGCAAGGGGAAATGAGTGGGGGCCTGCTGGCAGGTGCCCTGCACTGCTGGGGGTGGGGGTGCAAGGGGACATGAGTGGGGGCCTGCTGGCAGGTGCACTGCACTGCTGGGGGTGGGGGTGCAAGGGGACATGAGTGGGGGCCTGCTGGCAGGTGCCCTGCACTGCTGGGGGTGGGGGTGCAAGTGGACTTGAGTGGGGGCCTGCTGGCAGGTGCCCTGCACTGCTGGGGGATGGGGGTGCAAGGGGACATGAGTGGGACATGAGTGAGGGCTGTTGGCAGGTGCCCCTCAGTGCTGGTGGGTGGGGGTGCAAGGGGACATGAGTGGGGGCCTGCTGGCAGGTGCCCTGCACTGCTGGGGGGTGCGGGTGCAAGGGGACATGAGTGGGGGCCTGCTGGCAGGTGCCCTGCACTGCTGGGGGTGGGGGTGCAAGGGGACATGAGTGGGGGCATACTGGCAGGTGCCCTGCACTGCTGGGGGGTGGGTTGCAAGGGGACATGAGTGGGGGCCTGTTGGCAGGTGCCCCTCAGTGCTGGGGGGTGGGGGTGCAAGGGGACATGAGCGGGGGCCTGCTGGCAGGTGCCCCTCAGTGCTGGTGGGTGGGGGTGCAAGGGGACATGAGTGGGGGCCTGCTGGCAGGTGCCCGGCACTGCTGGGGGTGCGGGTGCAAGGGGACATGAGTGGGGGCCTGCTGGCAGGTGCCCCTCAGTGCTGGGGGTGGGTGTGCAAGGGTACATGAGTGGGGGCCTGCTGGCAGGTGCCCCTCAGTGCTGGTGGGTGGGGGTGCAAGGGGACATGAGTGGGGGCCTGGTGGCAGGTGCCCTGCACTGCTGGGGGGTGGGGGTGCAAGGGGACATGAGCACTGCTGGGGGTGGGGGTGCAAGGGTACATGAGTGGGGGCCTGCTGGCAGGTGCCCTGCACTGCTGGGGGGTGGGGGTGCAAGAGGACATGAGTGGGGGCCTGCTGGCAGGTGCCCTGCACTGCTGGGGGGTGGGTGTGCAAGGGGACATGAGCACTGCTGGGGGTGGGGGTGCAAGGGGACATGAGTGGGGGACTGCTGGCAGGTGCCCCTCAGTGCTGGGGGGTGGGGGTGCAAGGGGACATGAGTGGGGGCCTGATGGCAGTTGCCCTGCACTGCTGGGGGTGGGGGTGAAAGGGAACATGAGTGGGACATGAGTGGGGGCCTGTTGGCAGGTGCCCTGCACTGCTGGGGGTGCAAGGGGACATGAGTGGGGCATGAGTGGGGGCCTGCTGGCAAGTACCCTGCACTGCTGGGGGGTGGGGGTGCAAGGGGACATGAGTGGGGGCCTGCTGGCAGGGGCCCTGCTGGGGGGTGGGGGTGCAAGGGGACATGAGTGGGACATGAGTGGGGGCCTGTTGGCAGGTGCCCCTCAGTGCTGGGGGGTGGGGTGCAAGGGGACATGAGTGGGGGCCTGCTGGCAGGTGCCCTGCACTGCTGGGGGTGAGGGTGCAAGGGGACATGAGTGGGGGCCTGCTGGAAGGTGCCCTGCACTGCTGGGGGTGGGGGTGCAAGGGGACATGAGTGGGGGCCTGCTGGCAGGTGCTCTGCACTGCTGGGGGGTGGGTTGCAAGGGGACATGAGTGGGACATGAGTGGGGGCCTGTTGGCAGGTGCCCCTCAGTGCTGGGGGGTGGGGGTGCAAGGGGACATGAGTGGGGGCCTGCTGGCAGGTGCACTGCACTGCTGGGGGTGCGGGTGCAAGGGGACATGAGTGGGGGCCTGCTGGCAGGTGCCCTGCACTGCTGGGGGTGGGGGTGCAAGGGAACATGATTGGGGGCCTGCTGGCAGGTGCCCTGCACTGCTGGGTGTTGGGGGTGGGGGTGCAAGGGGACATGAGTGGGAGCCTGCTGGCAGGTGCCCTGCACTGCTGGGTGGTGGGGGTGCAAGGGGACATGAGTGGGACATGAGTGGGGGCCTGCTGGCAGGTGCCCCTCAGTGCTGGGGGGTGGGGGTGCAAGGGGACATGACTGGGGGCCTGCTGGCAGGTGCCCTGCACTGCTGGGTGGTGGGAGTGCAAGGGGACATGAGTGGGACATGAGTGGGGGCCTGCTCGCAGGTGCCCCTCAGTGCTGGGGGGTGCGGGTGCAAGGGGACATGAGTGGGGGCCTGCTGCCAGGTGCCCTGCACTGCTGGGGGATGGGGGTGCAAGGGAACATAAGTGGGGCCTGCTGGCAGGTGCCTGCACTGCTGGGGGGGTGGGTGTGCAGGGGGACATGAGTGGGGGCCTGCTGGCAGGTGCCCCTCAGTGCGGGGGGTGGGGGTGCAAGGGGACATGAGTGGGGGCCTGCTGGCAGGTGGCCTGCACTGCTGGGGGGTGGGTGTGCAAGGGGACATGAGTGGGGGCCTGTTGGCAGGTGCCCTGCACTGCTGGGGGTGCAAGGGGACATGAGTGGGGGCCTGCTGGCAGGTGCCCTGCACTGCTGGGGGTGGGGGTGCAAGGGGACATGAGTGGGACATGAGTGCGGGCATGCTGGTAGGTGCCCCTCAGTGCTGGGGGTGAGGGTGCAAGGGGACATGAGTGGGGGCCTGCTGGCAGGTGCCCTGCACTGCTGGGTGTTGGGAGGTGGGGGTGCAAGGGGACATGAGTGGGAGCCTGCTGCCAGGTGCCCTGCACTGCTGGAGGGTTGGTGTGCAAGGGGACATGAGTGGGGGCCTCCTGGCAGGTGCCCTGCACTGTTGGGCGTTGGGGGTGCAAGGGGACATGAGTGGGGGCCTGCTGGCAGGTGCCCCTCAGTTCTTGGGGGTGGGGGTGCAAGGGGACATGACTGGGGGCCTGCTGGCAGGTGCCCTGCACTGCTGGGGGGTGGGGGTGCAAGGGGAAATAAGTGGGGGCCTGCTGGCAGGTGCCCTGCACTGCTGGGGGGTGGGGGTGCAAGGGGACATGAGTGGGGGCCTGTTGGCAGGTGCCCCTCAATGCTGGGGGTGGGGGTGCAAGGGGACATGAGTGGGGCCTGTTGGCAGGTGCCCTGCACTGCTGGGGGGTGGGGGTGCAAGGGGACATGAGTGGGGGCCTGCTGGCAGGTGCCCTGCACTGCTGGGGGGTGGGGGTGCAAGGGGACATGAGTGGGACATGAGTGTTGGCCTGTTGGCTGGTGCCCCTCAGTGCTGGGGGTGGGGGTGCAAGGGGACATGAGTGGGGGCCTGCTGGCAGGTGCCCTGCACTGCTGGGGGGTGGGGGTGCAAGGGGACATGAGTGGGGGCCTGCTGGCAGGTGCCCTGCACTGCTGGGGGGTGGGTTGCAAGGGGACACGAGTGGGACATGAGTGGGGGCCTGTTGGCAGGTGCCCCTCAGTGCTGGGGGGTGGGGGTGCAGGGGGACATGAGTGGGGGCCTGCTGGCAGGTGACCCTCAGTGCTGGTGGGTGGGGGTGCAAGGGGACATGAGAGGGGGCCTGCTGGCATGTGCCCTGCACTACTGGGGGTGCGGGTGCAAGGGGACATGAGTGGGGGCCTGCTGGCAGGTGCCCTGCACTGCTGGGGGGTGGGGGTGCAAGGGGACATGATTGGGGGCCTGCTGGCAGCTGCCCGCCACTGCTGGCGGGTGGGTGTGCAAGGGGACATGAGTGGGGGCCTGCTGGCAGGTGGACTGCACTGCTGTGGGGTGGGTGTGCAAGGGGACATGAGTGGGGGCCTGCTGGCAGGTACCCTGCACTGCTGGGGAGCGGGGGTGCAAGGGGACATGAGTGGGGGCCTGCTGGCAGGTGCCCTGCACTGCTGGGGGTGGGGGTGCAAGGAGACATGAGTGGGACATGATTGGGGGCCTGCTGGCAGGTGCCCTGCACTGCTGGGGGTGGGGGTGCAAGGGGACATGAGTGGGGGCCTGCTGGCAGGTGCCCTACACTGCTGGGTGTTGGGGGGTGGGGGTGCAAGGGGACATGAGTGGGGGCCTGCTGGCAGTTGCCCTGCACTGCTGGGCGGTGGGGGTGCAAGGGGACATGAGTGGGGGCCTGCTGGCAGGTGCCCCTCAGTGCTGGGGGGTGGGGGTGCAAGGGGACATGACTGGGGGCCTGCTGGCAGGTGCCCTGCACTGCTGGGGGGTGGGGGTGCAAGGGGACATGAGTGGGACATGAGTGGGGGCCTGCTCGCAGGTGCCCCTCAGTGCTGGGGGTGCGGATGCAAGGGGACATGAGAGGGGGCCTGCTGCCAGGCGCCCTGCACTGCTGGGGGTGCAAGGGGACATGAGTGGGACATGAGTGGGGGCCTGTTGGCAGCTGCCCCTCAGTGCTGGTGGTGCAATGGGACATGAGTGGGGGCCTGCTGGCTGGTGCCCTGCACTGCAGGGGGGTGGGTGTGCAAGGGGACATGAGTGGGGGCCTGTTGGCTGGTGCCCCTCAGTGCTGGGGGTGCAAGGGGACATGAGTGGGGCCCTGCTGGCAGGTACCCTGCACTGCTGGGGGGTGGGGGTGCAAGGGGACATGAGTGGGACATGAGTGGGGGCCTGCTGGCAGGTGCCCTGCACTGCTGGGGGTTGGGGGTGAAAGGGGACATGAGTGGGACCTGAGTGGGGGCCTGCTGGCAGGTGCCCTTCACTGCTGGGGGGTAGGGGTGCAAGGGGACATTAGTGGGGGCCTGCTGGCAGGTGCCCTGCACTGCTGGGGGTGGGGGTGCAAGGGGACATGAGTGGGACATGAGTGGGGGCCTGCTGGCAGGTGCCCTGCACTGCTGGGGGTGGGGGTGCAAGGGGACATGAGTGGGGGCCTGCTGGCAGGTGCCCTGCACTGCTGGGGGTGGGGTGCAAGTGGACTTGAGTGGGGGCCTGCTGGCAGGTGCCCTGCACTGCTGGGGGATGGGGGTGCAAGGGGACATGAGTGAGGGCTGTTGGCAGGTGCCCCTCAGTGCTGGGGGGTGGGTGTGCAAGGGTACATGAGTGGGGGCCTGCTGGCAGGTGCCCCTCAGTGCTGGTGGGTGGGGGTGCAAGGGTACATGAGTGGGGGCCTGCTGGCAGGTGCCCTGCACTCCTGGGGGGTGGGGGTGCAAGGGGACATGAGTGGGGGCCTGCTGGCAGGTACCCTGCACTGCTGGGGGGTGGGGGTACAAGGGGACATGAGTGGGGGCCTGCTGGCAGGTGCCCTGCACTGCTGGGGGTGGGGGTGAAAGGGAACATGAGTGGGACATGAGTGGGGCCTGTTGGCAGGTGCCCTGCACTGGTGGGGGTGCAAGGGGACATGAGTGGGGCATGAGTGGGGGCCTGCTGGCAAGTGCCTTGCACTGCTGGGGGTGGGGGTGCAAGGGGACATGAGTGGGACATGAGTGGGGGCCTGTTGGCAGGTGCCCCTCAGTGCTGGGGGGTAGGGGTGCAAGGGGACATGAGTGGGGGCCTGCTGGCAGGTGCCCTGCACTGCTGGGGGGTGGGGGTGCAAGGGGACATGAGTGGGACATGAGTGGGGGCCTGCTGGCAGGTGCCCTGCACTGCTGGGGGTGCAAGGGGAAATGAGTGGGGGCCTGCTGGCAGGTGCCCTGCACTGCTGGGGGTGGGGGTGCAAGGGGACATGAGTGGGGGCCTGTTGGCAGGTGCCCCTCAGTGCTGGGGGGTGGGGGTGCAAGGGGACATGAGTGGGGGCCTGCTGGCAGGTGCCCTGCACTGCTGGGGGGTGGGGGTGCAAGGGGAAATGAGTGGGGGCCTGCTGGCAGGTGCCCTGCACTGCTGGGGGTGGGGGTGCAAGGGGACATGAGTGGGGGCCTGCTGGCAGGTGCACTGCACTGCTGGGGGTGGGGGTGCAAGGGGACATGAGTGGGGGCCTGCTGGCAGGTGCCCTGCACTGCTGGGGGTGGGGGTGCAAGTGGACTTGAGTGGGGGCCTGCTGGCAGGTGCCCTGCACTGCTGGGGGATGGGGGTGCAAGGGGACATGAGTGGGACATGAGTGAGGGCTGTTGGCAGGTGCCCCTCAGTGCTGGTGGGTGGGGGTGCAAGGGGACATGAGTGGGGGCCTGCTGGCAGGTGCCCTGCACTGCTGGGGGGTGCGGGTGCAAGGGGACATGAGTGGGGGCCTGCTGGCAGGTGCCCTGCACTGCTGGGGGTGGGGGTGCAAGGGGACATGAGTGGGGGCCTACTGGCAGGTGCCCTGCACTGCTGGGGGTGGGTTGCAAGGGGACATGAGTGGGGGCCTGTTGGCAGGTGCCCCTCAGTGCTGGGGGGTGGGGGTGCAAGGGGACATGAGCGGGGGCCTGCTGGCAGGTGCCCCTCAGTGCTGGTGGGTGGGGGTGCAAGGGGACATGAGTGGGGGCCTGCTGGCAGGTGCCCTGCACTGCTGGGGGTGCGGGTGCAAGGGGACATGAGTGGGGGCCTGCTGGCAGGTGCCCCTCAGTGCTGGGGGTGGGTGTGCAAGGGTACATGAGTGGGGGCCTGCTGGCAGGTGCCCCTCAGTGCTGGTGGGTGGGGGTGCAAGGGGACATGAGTGGGGGCCTGGTGGCAGGTGCCCTGCACTGCTGGGGGGTGGGGGTGCAAGGGGACATGAGCACTGCTGGGGGTGGGGGTGCAAGGGTACATGAGTGGGGGCCTGCTGGCAGGTGCCCTGCACTGCTGGGGGGTGGGGGTGCAAGAGGACATGAGTGGGGGCCTGCTGGCAGGTGCCCTGCACTGCTGGGGGGTGGGTGTGCAAGGGGACATGAGCACTGCTGGGGGTGGGGGTGCAAGGGGACATGAGTGGGGGACTGCTGGCAGGTGCCCCTCAGTGCTGGGGGGTGGGGGTGCAAGGGGACATGAGTGGGGGCCTGATGGCAGGTGCCCTGCACTGCTGGGGGTGGGGGTGAAAGGGAACATGAGTGGGACATGAGTGGGGGCCTGTTGGCAGGTGCCCTGCACTGCTGGGGGTGCAAGGGGACATGAGTGGGGCATGAGTGGGGGCCTGCTGGCAAGTACCCTGCACTGCTGGGGGGTGGGGGTGCAAGGGGACATGAGTGGGGGCCTGCTGGCAGGGGCCCTGCTGGGGGGTGGGGGTGCAAGGGGACATGAGTGGGACATGAGTGGGGGCCTGTTGGCAGGTGCCCCTCAGTGCTGGGGGGTGGGGTGCAAGGGGACATGAGTGGGGGCCTGCTGGCAGGTGCCCTGCACTGCTGGGGGTGAGGGTGCAAGGGGACATGAGTGGGGGCCTGCTGGAAGGTGCCCTGCACTGCTGGGGGTGGGGGTGCAAGGGGGCATGAGTGGGGGCCTGCTGGCAGGTGCTCTGCACTGCTGGGGGGTGGGTTGCAAGGGGACATGAGTGGGACATGAGTGGGGGCCTGTTGGCAGGTGCCCCTCAGTGCTGGGGGGTGGGGGTGCAAGGGGACATGAGTGGGGGCCTGCTGGCAGGTGCACTGCACTGCTGGGGGTGCGGGTGCAAGGGGACATGAGTGGGGGCCTGCTGGCAGGTGCCCTGCACTGCTGGGGGTGGGGGTGCAAGGGAACATGATTGGGGGCCTGCTGGCAGGTGCCCTGCACTGCTGGGTGTTGGGGGTGGGGGTGCAAGGGGACATGAGTGGGAGCCTGCTGGCAGGTGCCCTGCACTGCTGGGTGGTGGGGGTGCAAGGGGACATGAGTGGGACATGAGTGGGGGCCTGCTGGCAGGTGCCCCTCAGTGCTGGGGGGTGGGGGTGCAAGGGGACATGACTGGGGGCCTGCTGGCAGGTGCCCTGCACTGCTGGGTGGTGGGAGTGCAAGGGGACATGAGTGGGACATGAGTGGGGGCCTGCTCGCAGGTGCCCCTCAGTGCTGGGGGGTGCGGGTGCAAGGGGACATGAGTGGGGGCCTGCTGCCAGGTGCCCTGCACTGCTGGGGGATGGGGGTGCAAGGGAACATAAGTGGGGCCTGCTGGCAGGTGCCTGCACTGCTGGGGGGGTGGGTGTGCAGGGGGACATGAGTGGGGGCCTGCTGGCAGGTGCCCCTCAGTGCGGGGGGTGGGGGTGCAAGGGGACATGAGTGGGGGCCTGCTGGCAGGTGGCCTGCACTGCTGGGGGGTGGGTGTGCAAGGGGACATGAGTGGGGGCCTGTTGGCAGGTGCCCTGCACTGCTGGGGGTGCAAGGGGACATGAGTGGGGGCCTGCTGGCAGGTGCCCTGCACTGCTGGGGGTGGGGGTGCAAGGGGACATGAGTGGGACATGAGTGCGGGCATGCTGGTAGGTGCCCCTCAGTGCTGGGGGTGAGGGTGCAAGGGGACATGAGTGGGGGCCTGCTGGCAGGTGCCCTGCACTGCTGGGTGTTGGGAGGTGGGGGTGCAAGGGGACATGAGTGGGAGCCTGCTGCCAGGTGCCCTGCACTGCTGGAGGGTTGGTGTGCAAGGGGACATGAGTGGGGGCCTCCTGGCAGGTGCCCTGCACTGTTGGGCGTTGGGGGTGCAAGGGGACATGAGTGGGGGCCTGCTGGCAGGTGCCCCTCAGTTCTTGGGGGTGGGGGTGCAAGGGGACATGACTGGGGGCCTGCTGGCAGGTGCCCTGCACTGCTGGGGGGTGGGGGTGCAAGGGGAAATAAGTGGGGGCCTGCTGGCAGGTGCCCTGCACTGCTGGGGGGTGGGGGTGCAAGGGGACATGAGTGGGGGCCTGTTGGCAGGTGCCCCTCAATGCTGGGGGGTGGGGGTGCAAGGGCACATGAGTGGGGGCCTGCTGGCAGGTACCCTGCACTGCTGGGGTGTGGGGGTACAAGGGGACATGAGTGGGGGCCTGCTGGCAGGTACCCTGCACTGCTGGGGGGTGGGGGTACAAGGGGACATGAGTGGGACATGAGTGGGGGCCTGCTGGCAGGTGCCCTGCACTGCTGGGGGTTGGGGGTGAAAGGGGACATGAGTGGGACATGAGTGGGGGCCTGCTGGCAGGTGCCCTGCACTGCTGGGGGGTAGGCGTGCAAGGGGACATGCGTGGGGGCCTGCTGGCAGGTGCCCTGCACTGCTGGGGGGTGGGGGTGCAAGGGGACATGAGTGGGACATGAGTGGGGGCCTGCTGACAGGTGCCCTGCACTGCTGGGGGTGGGGGTGCAAGGGGACATGAGTGGGACATGAGTGCGGGTATGCTGGCAGGTGCCCCTCAGTGCTGGGGGTGGGGGTGCAAGGGCACATGAGTGGGGGTCTGCTGGCAGGTGCCCTTCAGTGCTGGGGGGTGGGGGTGCAAGGGGACATAAGTGGGGGCCTGCTGGCAGGTGCCCTGCACTGCTGGGGGGTGGGGGTGCAAGGGGACATGAGTGGGACATGAGTGGGGGCCTGCTCGCAGGTGCCCCTCAGTGCTGGGGGTGCGGGTGCAAGGGGACATGAGTGGGGGCCTGCTGCCAGGTGCCCTGCACTGCTGGGGGTACAAGGGGACATAAGTGGGGGCCTGCTGGCAGGTGCCCTGCACTGCTGGGGGGTGGGTGTGCAAGGGGACATGAGTGGGACATGAGTGGGGGGGCCTGTTGGCAGCTGCCCCTCAGTGCTGGGGGGTGGGGGTGCAAGGGGACATGAGTGGGGGCCTGCTGGCAGGTACCCTGCACTGCTGGGGGGTAGGGGTGCAAGGGGACATTAGTGGGGACCTGCTGGCAGGTACCCTGCACTGCTGGGGGGTGGGGGTGCAAGTGGACATGAGTGGGACATGAGTGGGGGCCTGCTGGCAGGTGCCCTGCACTGCTGGGGGTTGGGGGTGAAAGGGGACATGAGTGGGGGCCTGCTGGCAGGTGCCCTGCACTGCTGGGGGTGGGGGTGCAAGGGGACCTGAGTGGGACATGAGTGGGGGCCTGCCGGCAGGTGCCCTGCACTGCTGGGGGTGGGGGTGCAAGGGGACATGAGTGGGGGCCTGCTGGCAGGTGCCCTGCACTGCTGGGGGTGGGGGTGCAAGTGGACATGAGTGGGGGTCTGCTGGCAGGTGCCCTGCACTACTGGGGGTGCAAGGGGACATGAGTGGGACATGAGCGGGGGCCTGCTGGCAGGTGCCCTGCACTGCTGGGGGTGGGGGTGGGGGTGCAAGGGGACATGAGTGAGGGCCTGTTGGCAGGTGCCCTTCAGTGCTGGGGGTGGGTGTGCAAGGGTACATGAGTGGGGGTTTGCTGGGAGGTGCCCCTCAGTGCTGGTGGGTGGGGGTGCAAGGGGACATGAGTGGGGTTCTGCTGGCAGGTGCCCTGTACTGCTGGGGGGTGGGGGTGCAAGGGGACATGAGTGGGGGCCTGCTGGCAGGTGCCCTGCACTGCTGGGGGGTGGGGGTGCAAGGGGACATGAGTGGGGGCCTGCTGGCAGGTGCCCTGCACTGCTGGTGGGTGGGGGTGCAAGAGGACATGAGTGGGGGCCAGCTGGCAGGTGCCATGCACTGCTGGGGGGTGGGTGTGCAAGGGGACATGAGTGGGGGCCTGCTGGCAGGTGCCCTGCACTGCTGGGGGGTGGGGGTGCAGGGGACATAAGTGGGGGCCTGCTGGCAGGTGCCTCTCAGTGCTGGGGGGTGGGGGTTCAAGGGGACATGAGTGGGGGCCTGCTGGCAGGTCCCCTGCACTGCTGGGGGTGGGGTGAAAGGGAACATGAGTGGGACATGAGTGGGGGCCTGTTGGCAGGTGCCCTGCACTGCTGGGGGGTGGGGGTGCAAGGGGACATGAGTGGGACATGAGTGGGGGCCTGCTGGCAAGTGCCCTGCACTGCTGGGGGGTGGGGGTGGAAGGGGTCATGAGTGGGGGCCTGCTGGGGGGTGGGGGTGCAAGGGGACATGAGTGGGACATGAGTGGGGGCCTGTTGGCTGGTGCCCCTCACTGCTGGGGGGTGGGGGTGCAAGGGGACATGAGTGGGGGCCTGCTGGCAGGTGCCCTGCACTGCTGGGGGGTGGGTTGCAAGGGGACACGAGTGGGACATGAGTGGGGGCCTGTTGGCAGGTGCCCCTCAGTGCTGGGTGGTGGGGGTGCAGGGGGACATGAGTGGGGGCCTGCTGGCAGGTGCCCCTCAGTGCTGGTGGGTGGGGGTGCAAGGGGACATGAGTGGGGGCCTGCTGGCATGTGCCCTGCACTGCTGGGGGGTGCGGGTGTAAGGGGACATGAGTAGCCTGCTGGCAGGTTCCCTGCACTGCTGGGGGGTGGGGGGTGCAAGGGGACATGATTGGGGCCCTGCCTGGCAGGTGCCCGCCACTGCTGGGGGGTAGGGGTGCAAGGGGACATGAGTGGGGGCCTGCTGGCCGGTGCCCTGCACTGCTGGGGGGTGGGTGTGCAGGGGGACATTGAGTGGGGGCCTGCTGGCAGGTGCCCCTCAGTGCTGGGGGTGGGGGTGCAAGGGATGAGTGGGGGCCTGTTGGCAGGTGCCCTGCACTGCTGGGGGTGGGGGTGCAAGGGGACATGAGTGGGACATGAGTGCGGGCATGCTGGCAGGTGCCCCTCAGTGCTGGGGGTGGGGGTGCAAGGGGACATGAGTGGGTGCCTGCTGGCAGGTGCCCTGCACTGCTGGGTGTTGGGGGGTGGCGGTGCAAGGGGACATGAGTGGGAGCCTGCTGGTAGGTGCCCTGCACTGCTGGGGGGTGGGTGTGCAAGGGGACATGAGTGGGGCCTGCTGGCAGGTGCCCTGCACTGCTGGGCGGTGGGGGTGCAAGGGGACATGAGTGGGACATGAGTGGGGGCCTGCTGGCAGGTGCCCCTCAGTGCTGGGGTGTGGGGGTGCAAGGGGACATGACTGGGGGCCTGCTGGCAGGTGCCCTACACTGCTGGGGGGTGGGGGTGCAAGGGGACATGTGTGGGGGCCTGCTCGCAGGTGCCCCTCAGTGCTGGGGGGTGCGGGTGCAAGGGGATATGAGTGGGGCCTGCTGCCAGGTGCCCTGCACTGCTGGGGGGTGGGGGTGCAAGGGGACATACGTGGGGGCCTGCTGGCAGGTGCCCTGCACTGCTGGGGGGTGGGGGTGCAAGGGGACATGAGTGGGACATGAGTGGGGGCCTGTTGGCAGCTGCCCTCAGTGCTGGGGGTGCAATGGGACATGAGTGGGGGCCTGCTGGCAGGTGCCCTGCACTGCTGGGGGGTGGGGGTGCAAGGGAACATGAGTGGGGGCCTGTTAGCAGGTGCCCCTCAGTGCTGGGGGGTGGGGGTACAAGGGGACATGAGTGGGGGCCTGCTGGCAGGTACCCTGCACTGCTGGGGGGGTGGGGGTGCAAGGGGACATGAGTGGGGGCCTGCGGGCAGGTACCCTGCACTGCTGGGGGGTGGGGGTGCAAGGGGACATGAGTGGGACATGAGTGGGGCCTGCTGGCAGGTGCCCTGCACTGCTGGGGGTTGGGGGTGAAAGGGGACATGAGTGGGACATGAGTGGGGGCCTGCTGGCAGGTGCCCTGCACTGCTGGGGGGGTAGGGGTGCAAGGTGACATGAGTGGGGGCCTGCTGGCAGGTGCCCTGCACTGCTGGGGGTGGGGATGCAAGGGGACATGAGTGGGACATGATTGGGGGCCTGCTGGCAGGTGCCATGCACTGCTGGGGGCGGGGGGTGCAAGGGGACATGAGTGGGGCCTGCTGGCAGGTGCCCTGCACTGCTGGGGGTGGGGGTGCAAGTGGACATGAGTGGGGGCCTGCTGGCAGGTGCCCTGCACTGCTGGGGGATGGGGGTGCAAGGGGACATGAGTGGGACATGAGTGAGGGCCTGTTGGCAGGTGCCCCTCAGTGCTGGGGGATGGGTGTGCAAGGGTACATGAGTGGGGGCCTGCTGGCAGGTGCCTTGCACTGCTGGGGGTGGGGGTGCAAGGGGACATGAGTGGGGGCCTGCTGGCAGGTGCCCTGCACTGCTGGGGGTGGGGTGCAAGGGGACATGAGTGGGGGCCTGCTGGCAGGTGCCCTGCACTGCTGGTGGGTGGGGGTGCAAGAGGACATGAGTGGGGGCCTGCTGGCAGGTGCCCTGCACTGCTGGGGGGTGGGGGTGCAAGGGGACATGAGTGGGGGCCTGCTGGCAGGTGCCCTGCACTGCTGGGGGTGGGGGTGCAAGTGGACATGAGTGGGGCCCTGCTGGCAGGTGCCCTGCACTGCTGGGGGGGATGGGGGTGCAAGGGGACATGAGTGGGACATGAGTGAGGGCCTGCTGGCAGGTGCCCCTCAGTGCTGGGGGGTGGGTGGGTGTGCAAGGGGACATGAGTGGGGGCCTGCTGGCAGGTGCCCTGCACTGCTGGGGGTGGGGGTGAAAGGGAACATGAGTGGGAACATGAGTGGGGGCCTGTTGGCAGGTGCCCTGCACTGCTGGGGGGTGGGGGTGCAAGGGGACATGAGTGGGGCATGAGTGGGAGCCAGCTGGCAAGTGCCCTGAACTGCTGGGGAGTGGGGGTGCAAGGGGACATGAGTGGGGGCCTGCTGGCAGGTACCCTGCACTGCTGGGGGGTGGGGTGCAAGGGGACATGAGTGGGACATGAGTGGGGGCCGGCTGGCAGGTGCCCTGCACTGCTGGGGGTGGGGGTGAAATGGGGACATGAGTGGGACATGAGTGGGGGCCTGCTGGCAGGTGCCCTGCACTGCTGGGGGGTAGGGGTGCAAGGTGACATGAGTGGGGGCCTGCCTGGCAGGTGCCCTGCACTGCTGGGGGGTGGGGCTGCAAGGGGACATGAGTGGGACATGAGGTGGGGGCCTGCTGGCAGGTGCCCTGCCCTACTGGGGGTGGGGGTGCAAGGGGACATGAGTAGGGGCCTGCTGGCAGGTGCCTGCACTGCTGGGGGTGGGGGTGCAAGTGGACATTAGTGGGGGCCTGCTGGCATGTGCCCTGCACTGCTGGGGGATGGGGGTGCAAGGGGACATGAGTGGGACATGAGTGAGGGCCTGTTGGCAGGTGCCCCTCAGTGCTGGGGGGTAGGTGTGCAGGGTACATGAGTGGGGCCTGCTTGCAGGTGCCCCTCAATGCTGGTGGGTGGGGGTGCAAGAGAACATGAGTGGGGGCCTGCTGGCAGGTGCCTTGCACTGCTGGGTGGTGGGGGTGCAAGGGGACATGAGTGGGGGCCTGCTGGCAGGTGCCCTGCACTGCTGGGGTGTGGGGGTGCTAGGGGACATGAGTGGGGGCTGCTGGCAGGTGCCCTGCACTGCTGGTGGGTGGGGGTGCAAGAGGACATGAGTGGGGGCCTGCTGGTAGGTGCCCTGCACTGCTGGGGGTGGTGGGGGTGCAAGGGACATGAGTGGGACATGAATGGGGGCCTGCTGGCAGGTGCCCTGCACTGCTGGGGGTGGGGGTGCAAGGGGACATGAGTGGGGGCCTGCTGGCAGGTGCCCTGCACTGCTGGGGTGGGGGTGAAAGGGAACATGAGTGGGACATGAGTGGGGGCCTGTTGGCAGGTGCCCTGCACTGCTAGGGGGTGGGGGTGCAAGGGGACATGAGTGGGGCATGAGTGGGGGCCTGCTGGCAAGTGCCCTGCACTGCTGGGTGGGTGGGGGTGCAAGGGGACATGAGTGGGACATGAGTGGGGGCCTGCTGGCAGGTGCCCCTCAGTGCTGGGGGCTGGGGGTGCAAGGGGACATGAGTGGGGGCCTGCTGGCAGGTGGCCTGCACTGCTGGGGGGTGGGGGTGCAAGGGGACATGAAGTGGGGCCTGCTGGCAGGTTCCCTCAGTGCCTGAGGGGTGGGGGTGCAAGGGGACATGAGTGGGGGCCTGCTGGCAGGGGCCCTGCTGGGGGGTGGGGGTGCAAGGGGACATGAGTGGGGGCCTGCTGGCAGGTGCCCTGCACTGCTGGGGGGTGGGGGTGCAAGGGGACATGAGTGGGGGCCTGCTGGCAGGTGCCCTGCACTGCTGGGGGGTGGGGGTGCAAGGGGACATGAGTGAGGGCCTGGTGGCAGGTGCCCTGCACTGCTGGTGGGGCGGGGGTGCAAGGGGACATGAGTGGGACATGAGTGCGGGCATGCTGGCAGGTGCCCCTCAGTGCTGGGGGGTGGGGGTGCAAGGGGACATGAGTGGGGAGCCTGCTGGTAGGGCCCTGCACTGCTGGGGGGTGGTTGTGCAGGGGACATGAGTGGGGGCCTGCTGGCAGGTGCCCTGCACTGCTGGGCGGTGGGGGTGCAAGGGGACATGAGTGGGACATGGTTGGGGGCCTGCTGGCAGGTGCCCCTAGGTGCTAGGGGGTGGGGGTGCAAGGGGACATGACTGTGGGCCTGCTGGCAGGTGCCCTGCACTGCTGGGGGGTGGGGGTACAAGGGGACATGAGTGGGGGCCTGCTCGCAGGTGCCCCTCAGTGCTGGGGGGTGTGGGTGCAAGGGGACATGAGTGGGGGCCTGCTGCCAGGTGCCCGGCACTGCTGGGGGGTGGGGGTGCAAGGGGACATAAGTGGGGGCCTGCTGGCAGGTGCCCTGCACTGCTGGGTGGTGGGGATGCAAGGGGACATGAGTGGGACATGAGTGGGGGCCTGTTGGCAGCAGCCCCTCAATTCTGGGGGTACAATGGCACATGAGTTGGGGCCTGCTGGCAGACGCCCTGCACTGCTGGGGGGTGGGGGTACAAGGGAACATGAGTGGGGGCCTGTTGGCAGGTGCCCCTCAGTGCTGGGGGGTGGGGGTGCAAGGGGACATGAGCGGGGGCCTGCTGGCAGGTACCCTGCACTGCTGGGGGTGGGGGTGCAAGGGGACATGAGTGGGGGCCTGCTGGCAGGTGCCCTGCACTGCTGGGGGTTGCGGGTGAAAGGGGACATGAGTGGGACATGAGTGGGGGCCTGCTGGCAGGTGCCCTGCACTGCTGGGGGGTAGGGGTGCAAGGAGACATGAGTGGGGGCCTGCTGGCAGGCGCCCTGCACTGCTGGGGGGTGGGGGTGCAAGGGGACATGAGTGGGACATGAGTGGGGCCTGCTGGCAGGTGCCCTGCACTGCTGGGGGATGGGGGTGCAAGGGACATGAGTGGGACATGAGTGAGGGCCTGTTGGCAGGTGCCCCTCAGTGCTGGGGGGTGGGTGTGCAAGGGGTACATGAGTGGGGGCCTGCTGGCAGGTGCCCCTCAGTGCTGGTGGGGTGGGGTGCAAGGGGACATGAGTGGGGGCCTTGCTGGCAGGTACCTTGCACTGCTGGGGGGTGGGTGTGCAAGGGTACATGAGTGGGGCCTGCTGGCAGGTGCCCCTCAGTGCTGGTGGGTGGGGGGTGCAAGGGGACATGAGTGGGGGCCTGCTGGCAGGTACCCTGCACTGCTGGGGGTGGGGGTGCAAGGGGACATGAGTGGGGTCCTGCAGGCAGGTGCCCCTCAGTGCTGGGGGGTGGGGGTGTAAGGGGACATGAGTGGGGGCCTGCTGGCAGGTGCCCTGCACTGCTGGGGGTGGGGGTGAAAGGGAACATGAGTGGGACATGAGTGGGGGCCTGTTGGCAGGTGCCCAGCACTGCTGGGGAGTGGGGGTGCAAGGGGACATGAGTGGGGCATGAGTGGGGGCCTGCTGGCAAGTGCCCTGCACTGCTGGGGGGTGGGGGTGCAAAGGGACATGAGTGGGACATGAGTGGGGGCCTGCTGGAAGGTGCCCCTCAGTGCTGGGGGGTGGGGGTGCAAGGGGACATGAGTGGGGGCCTGCTGGCAGGTGGCCTGCACTGCTGGGGGGTGGGGGTGCAAGGGACATGAGTGGGACATGAGTGGGGGCCTGCTGGCAGGTGCCCCTCAGTGCCTGAGGAGTGGGGGTGCAAGGGGACATGAGTGGGGGCCTGCTGGCAGGGGCCCTGCTGGGGGGTGGGGGTGCAATGGGACATGAGTGGGACATGAGTGGGGGCCTGCTGGCAGGTGCCCTGCACTGCTGGGGGGTGGGGGTGCAAGGGGACATGAGTGGAGGCCTGCTGGCAGGTGCCCTGCACTGCTGGGGGTGGGGGGTGCAAGGGGACATGAGTGGGGGCCTGCTGGCAGGTGCCCTGCACTGCTGGGGGGTGGGGGTGCAAGGGGACATGAGTGGGACATGAGTGGGGGCCTGTTGGCAGGTGCCCCTCAGTGCTGGGGGTGGGGGTGCAAGTGTACATGAGTGGGGGCCTGCTGGCAGGTGCCCTTCACTGCTGGGGGGTGGGGGTGCAAGGGGACATGAGTGGGGGCCTGCTGGCAGGTGCCCTGCACTGCTGAGGGTGGGGGGTGCAAGGGGACATGAGTGGGGGCCTGCTGGCAGGTGCCCTGCACTGCTGGGGGGGTGGGAGTGCAAGGGTACATGAGTGGGACATGAGTGGGGGCCTGTTGGCAGGTGCCCCTCAGTGCTGGTGGTTGGGGGTGCAAGGGGACATGAGTGGGGGCCTGCTGGCAGGTGCCCTGCACTGCTGGGGGGTGGGGGTGCAAGGGGACATAAGTGGGAGCTTGCTGGCAGGTGCCCTGCACTGCTGGGGGGTGGGGGTGCAAGGGGACATGAGTGGGGGCCTGCTGGCAGGTGCCCTGCACTGCTGGTGGGTGGGGGTGCAAGAGGACATGAGTGGGGGCCTGCTGGCAGGTGCCCTGCACTGCTGGTGGGTGGGGGTGCAAGAGGACATGAGTGGGGGCCTGCTGGCAGGTGCCCTGCACTGCTGGGGGGTGGGTGTGCAAGGGAACAAGAGTGGGGGCCTGCTGGCAGGTGCCCTGCACTGCTGGGGGTGGGGGTGAAAGGGAACATGAGTGGGACATAAGTGGGGGCCTGTTGGCAGGTGCCCTGCACTGCTGGAGGGTGGGGGTGCAAGGGGACATGAGTGGGGCCTGCTGGCAAGTACCCTGCACTGCTGGGGGGTGGGGGTGCAAGGGGACATGAGTGGGGCCTGCTGGCAGGTGCCCTCAGTGCTGGGGGGTGGGGGTGCAAGGGGACATGAGTGGGGGCCTGCTGGCAGGTGGCCTGCACTGCTGGGGGGTGGGGTGCAAGGGGACATGAGTGGGGGCCTGCTGGCAGGTGCCCCTCAGTGCCTGAGGGGTGGGGGTGCAAGGGGACATGAGTGGGGGCCTGCTGGCAGGGGCCTGCTGGGGGGTGGGGGTGCAAGGGGACATGAGTGGGGGCCTGTTGCAGGTGCCCCTCAGTGCTGGAGGGTGGGGTGCAAGGGGACATGAGTGGGGGCCTGCTGGCAGGTGCCCTGCACTGCCTAGGGGGTGGGGGTGCAAGGGGACATGAGTGGGGGCCTGCTGGCAGGTGCCCTGCACTGCTAGGGGTGGGGGGTGCAAGGGGATAGAAGTGTGTCCTGCTGGTAGGTGTCCTGCACTGCTGGGGGAGTGGGGGTGCAAGGGGACATGAGTGGGACATGAGTGGGGGCTTGTTGGCAGGTGCCCCTCAGTGCTGGGGTTGTGGGGGTGCAAGGAGACATGAGTGGGGGCCTGCTGGAAGGTGCCCCTCAGTGCTGGTGGGTGGGGGTGCAAGGGGACATGAGTGGGGGCCTGCTGGCAGGTGCCCTGCACTGCTGGGGGTGGGGGTGCAAGGGGACATGAGTGGGGTCCTGCAGGCAGGTGCCCCTCAGTGCTGGGGGGTGGGGGTGTAAGGAGACATGAGTGGGGGCCTGCTGGCAGGTGCCCTGCACTGCTGGGGGTGGGGGTGAAAGGGAACATGAGTGGGACATGAGTGGGGGCCTGTTGGCAGGTGCCCAGCACTGCTGGGGAGTGGGGGTGCAAGGGGACATGAGTGGGGCATGAGTGGGGGCCTGCTGGCAAGTGCCCTGCACTGCTGGGGGGTGGGGGTGCAAAGGGACATGAGTGGGACATGAGTGGGGGCCTGCTGGCAGGTGCCCCTCAGTGCTGGGGGGTGGGGGTGCAAGGGGACATGAGTGGGGGCCTGCTGGCAGGTGGCCTGCACTGCTGGGGGTGGGGGTGCAAGGGGACATGAGTGGGACATGAGTGGGGGCCTGCTGGCAGGTGCCCCTCAGTGCCTGAGGAGTGGGGGTGCAAGGGGACATGAGTGGGGGCCTGCTGGCAGGGGCCCTGCTGGGGGGTGGGGGTGCAATGGGACATGAGTGGGACATGAGTGGGGGCCTGCTGGCAGGTGCCCTGCACTGCTGGGGGGTGGGGGTGCAAGGGGACATGAGTGGAGGCCTGCTGGCAGGTGCCCTGCACTGCTGGGGGTGGGGGGTGCAAGGGGACATGAGTGGGGGCCTGCTGGCAGGTGCCCTGCACTGCTGGGGGGGTGGGGGTGCAAGGGGACATGAGTGGGACACGAGTGGGGGCCTGTTGGCAGGTGCCCCTCAGTGCTGGGGGGTGGGGGTGCAAGGGTACATGAGTGGGGGCCTGCTGGCAGGTGCCCTTCACTGCTGGGGGGTGGGGGTGCAAGGGGACATGAGTGGGGGCCTGCTGGCATGTGCCCTGCACTGCTGAGGGTGGGGGGTGCAAGGGGACATGAGTGGGGGCCTGCTGGCAGGTGCCCTGCACTGCTGGGGGGGTGGGAGTGCAAGGGGACATGAGTGGGACATGAGTGGGGGCCTGTTGGCAGGTGCCCCTCAGTGCTGGTGGTTGGGGGTGCAAGGGGACATGAGTGGGGGCCTGCTGGCAGGTGCCCTGCACTGCTGGGGGGTGGGGGTGCAAGGGGACATAAGTGAGGGCTTGCTGGCAGGTGCCCTGCACTGCTGGGAGGTGGGGGTGCAAGGGGACATGAGTGGGGGCCTGCTGGCAGGTGCCCTGCACTGCTGGTGGGTGGGGGTGCAAGAGGACATGAGTGGGGGCCTGCTGGCAGGTGCCCTGCACTGCTGGTGGGTGGGGGTGCAAGAGGACATGAGTGGGGGCCTGCTGGCAGGTGCCCTGCACTGCTGGGGGGTGGGTGTGCAAGGGAACATGAGTGGGGGCCTGCTGGCAGGTGCCCTGCACTGCTGGGGGTGGGGGTGAAAGGGAACATGAGTGGGACATAAGTGGGGGCCTGTTGGCAGGTGCCCTGCACTGCTGGAGGGTGGGGGTGCAAGGGGACATGAGTGGGGGCCTGCTGGCAAGTACCCTGCACTGCTGGGGGGTGGGGGTGCAAGGGGACATGAGTGGGGGCCTGCTGGCAGGTGCCCCTCAGTGCTGGGGGGTGGGGGTGCAAGGGGACATGAGTGGGGGCCTGCTGGCAGGTGGCCTGCACTGCTGGGGGGTGGGGTGCAAGGGGACATGAGTGGGGGCCTGCTGGCAGGTGCCCCTCAGTGCCTGAGGGGTGGGGGTGCAAGGGGACATGAGTGGGGGCCTGCTGGCAGGGGCCCTGCTGGGGGGTGGGGGTGCAAGGGGACATGAGTGGGGGCCTGTTGGCAGGTGCCCCTCAGTGCTGGAGGGTGGGGGTGCAAGGGGACATGAGTGGGGGCCTGCTGGCAGGTGCCCTGCACTGCTAGGGGGTGGGGGTGCAAGGGGACATGAGTGGGGGCCTGCTGGCAGGTGCCCTGCACTGCTAGGGGTGGGGGGTGCAAGGGGATATGAGTGGGGTCCTGCTGGTAGGTGCCCTGCACTGCTGGGGGAGTGGGGGTGCAAGGGGACATGAGTGGGACATGAGTGGGGGCTTGTTGGCAGGTGCCCCTCAGTGCTGGGGTTGTGGGGGTGCAAGGAGACATGAGTGGGGGCCTGCTGGAAGGTGCCCCTCAGTGCTGGTGGGTGGGGGTGCAAGGGGACATGAGTGGGGGCCTGCTGGCAGGTGCCCTGCACTGCTGGGGGGTGGGGGTGCAAGGGGACATGAGTGGGGGCCTGCTGGCAGGTGCCCTGCACTGCTGGTGGGTGGGGGTGCAAGAGGACATGAGTGGGGGCCTGCTGGCAGGTGCCCTGCACTGCTGGGGGGTGGGTGTGCAAGGGGACATTAGTGGGGACGTGCTGGCAGGTACCCTGCACTGCTGGGGGGTGGGGGTGCAAGTGGACATGAGTGGGGGCCTGCTGGCAGGTGCCCTGCACTGCTGGGGGTTGGGGGTGAAAGGGGACATGAGTGGGACATGAGTGGGGGCCTGCTGGCAGGTGCCCTGCACTGCTGGGGGTGGGGGTGCAAGGGGACCTGAGTGGGACATGAGTGGGGGCCTGCCGGCAGGTGCCCTGCACTGCTGGGTGTGGGGGCGCAAGGGGACATGAGTGGGGGCCTGCTGGCAGGTGCCCTGCACTGCTGGGGGTGGGGGTGCAAGTGGACATGAGTGGGGGTCTGCTGGCAGGTGCCCTGCACTACTGGGGGTGCAAGGGGACATGAGTGGGACATGAGCGGGGGCCTGCTGGCAGGTGCCCTGCACTGCTGGGGGTGGGGGTGCAAGGGGACATTAATGAGGGCCTGTTGGCAGGTGCCCTTCAGTGCTGGGGGTGGGTGTGCAAGGGTACATGAGTGGGGCCTGCTGGGAGGTGCCCCTCAGTGCTGGTGGGTGGGGGTGCAAGGGGACATGAGTGGGGTTCTGCTGGCAGGTGCCCTGTACTGCTGGGGGGTGGGGGTGCAAGGGGACATGAGTGGGGGCCTGCTGGCAGGTGCCCTGCACTGCTGGGGGGTGGGGGTGCAAGGGGACATGAGTGGGGGCCTGCTGGCAGGTGCCCTGCACTGCTGGTGGGTGGGGGTGCAAGAGGACATGAGTGGGGGCCAGCTGGCAGGTGCCATGCACTGCTGGGGGGTGGGTGTGCAAGGGGACATGAGTGGGGGCCTGCTGGCAGGTGCCCTGCACTGCTGGGGGGTGGGGGTGCAGGGGACATAAGTGGGGGCCTGCTGGCAGGTGCCTCTCAGTGCTGGGGGGTGGGGGTGCAAGGGGACATGAGTGGGGGCCTGCTGGCAGGTGCCCTGCACTGCTGGGGGTGGGGTGAAAGGCAACATGAGTGGGACATTAGTGGGGGCCTGTTGGCAGGTGCCCTGCACTGCTGGGGGATGGGGGTGCAAGGGGACATGAGTGGGGCATGAGTGGGGGCCTGCTGGCAAGTGCCCTGCACTGCTGGGGGGTGGGGGTGGAAGGGGTCATGAGTGGGGGCCTGCTGGCAGGGGCCCTGCTGGGGGGTGGGGGTGCAAGGGGACATGAGTGGGACATGAGTGGGGGCCTGTTGGCTGGTGCCCCTCAGTGCTGGGGGTGGGGGTGCAAGGGGACATGAGTGGGGGCCTGCTGGCAGGTGCCCTGCACTGCTGGGGGGTGGGGGTGCAAGGGGACATGAGTGGGGGCCTGCTGGCAGGTGCCCTGCACTGCTGGGGGGTGGGTTGCAAGGGGACACGAGTGGGACATGAGTGGGGGCCTGTTGGCAGGTGCCCCTCAGTGCTGGGGGGTGGGGGTGCAGGGGGACATGAGTGGGGGCCTGCTGGCAGGTGCCCCTCAGTGCTGGTGGGTGGGGGTGCAAGGCGACATGAGTGGGGGCCTGCTGGCAGGTGCCCTGCACTGCTGGGTGGTGGGGGTGCAAGGGGACATGAGTGGGACATGAGTGGGGGCCTGTTGGCAGCAGCCCCTCAATTCTGGGGGTACAATGGCACATGAGTTGGGGCCTGCTGGCAGACGCCCTGCACTGCTGGGGGGTGGGGGTACAAGGGAACATGAGTGGGGGCCTGTTGGCAGGTGCCCCTCAGTGCTGGGGGGTGGGGGTGCAAGGGGACATGAGCGGGGGCCTGCTGGCAGGTACCCTGCACTGCTGGGGGGTGGGGGTGCAAGGGGACATGAGTGGGGGCCTGCTGGCAGGTGCCCTGCACTGCTGGGGGTTGCGGGTGAAAGGGGACATGAGTGGGACATGAGTGGGGGCCTGCTGGCAGGTGCCCTGCACTGCTGGGGGGTAGGGGTGCAAGGAGACATGAGTGGGGGCCTGCTGGCAGGCGCCCTGCACTGCTGGGGGGTGGGGGTGCAAGGGGACATGAGTGGGACATGAGTGGGGGCCTGCTGGCAGGTGCCCTGCACTGCTGGGGGTGGGGGTGCAAGGGGACATGAGTGGGGGCCAGCTGGCAGGTGCCTTGCACTGCTGGGGGATGGGGGTGCAAGGGGACATGAGTGGGACATGAGTGAGGGCCTGTTGGCAGGTGCCCCTCAGTGCTGGGGGGTGGGTGTGCAAGGGTACATGAGTGGGGGCCTGCTGGCAGGTGCCCCTCAGTGCTGGTGGGTGGGGGTGCAAGGGGACATGAGTGGGGGCCTGCTGGCAGGTACCTTGCACTGCTGGGGGGTGGGTGTGCAAGGGTACATGAGTGGGGGCCTGCTGGCAGGTGCCCCTCAGTGCTGGTGGGTGGGGGTGCAAGGGGACATGAGTGGGGGCCTGCTGGCAGTTACCCTGCACTGCTGGGGGTGGGGGTGCAAGGGGACATGAGTGGGGTCCTGCAGGCAGGTGCCCCTCAGTGCTGGGGGGTGGGGGTGTAAGGGGACATGAGTGGGGGCCTGCTGGCAGGTGCCCTGCACTGCTGGGGGTGGGGGTGAAAGGGAACATGAGTGGGACATGAGTGGGGGCCTGTTGGCAGGTGCCCAGCACTGCTGGGGAGTGGGGGTGCAAGGGGACATGAGTGGGGCATGAGTGGGGGCCTGCTGGCAAGTGCCCTGCACTGCTGGGGGGTGGGGGTGCAAAGGGACATGAGTGGGACATGAGTGGGGGCCTGCTGGCAGGTGCCCCTCAGTGCTGGGGGGTGGGGGTGCAAGGGGACATGAGTGGGGGCCTGCTGGCAGGTGGCCTGCACTGCTGGGGGGTGGGGGTGCAAGGGGACATGAGTGGGACATGAGTGGGGGCCTGCTGGCAGGTGCCCCTCAGTGCCTGAGGAGTGGGGGTGCAAGGGGACATGAGTGGGGGCCTGCTGGCAGGGGCCCTGCTGGGGGGTGGGGGTGCAATGGGACATGAGTGGGACATGAGTGGGGGCCTGCTGGCAGGTGCCCTGCACTGCTGGGGGGTGGGGGTGCAAGGGGACATGAGTGGAGGCCTGCTGGCAGGTGCCCTGCACTGCTGGGGGTGGGGGGTGCAAGGGGACATGAGTGGGGGCCTGCTGGCAGGTGCCCTGCACTGCTGAGGGGGTGGGGGTGCAAGGGGACATGAGTGGGACATGAGTGGGGGCCTGTTGGCAGGTGCCCCTCAGTGCTGGGGGGTGGGGGTGCAAGTGTACATGAGTGGGGGCCTGCTGGCAGGTGCCCTTCACTGCTGGGGGGTGGGGGTGCAAGGGGACATGAGTGGGGGCCTGCTGGCAGGTGCCCTGCACTGCTGAGGGTGGGGGGTGCAAGGGGACATGAGTGGGGGGCCTGCTGGCAGGTGCCCTGCACTGCTGGGGGGGTGGGAGTGCAAGGGGACATGAGTGGGACATGAGTGGGGGCCTGTTGGCAGGTGCCCCTCAGTGCTGGTGGTTGGGGGTGCAAGGGGACATGAGTGGGGGCCTGCTGGCAGGTGCCCTGCACTGCTGGGGGGTGGGGGTGCAAGGGGACATAAGTGGGGGCTTGCTGGCAGGTGCCCTGCACTGCTGGGGGGTGGGGGTGCAAGGGGACATGAGTGGGGGCCTGCTGGCAGGTGCCCTGCACTGCTGGTGGGTGGGGGTGCAAGAGGACATGAGTGGGGGCCTGCTGGCAGGTGCCCTGCACTGCTGGTGGGTGGGGGTGCAAGAGGACATGAGTGGGGGCCTGCTGGCAGGTGCCCTGCACTGCTGGGGGGTGGGTGTGCAAGGGAACATGAGTGGGGGCCTGCTGGCAGGTGCCCTGCACTGCTGGGGGTGGGGGTGAAAGGGAACATGAGTGGGACATAAGTGGGGGCCTGTTGGCAGGTGCCCTGCACTGCTGGAGGGTGGGGGTGCAAGGGGACATGAGTGGGGGCCTGCTGGCAAGTACCCTGCACTGCTGGGGGGTGGGGGTGCAAGGGGACATGAGTGGGGGCCTGCTGGCAGGTGCCCCTCAGTGCTGGGGGGTGGGGGTGCAAGGGGACATGAGTGGGGGCCTGCTGGCAGGTGGCCTGCACTGCTGGGGGGTGGGGTGCAAGGGGACATGAGTGGGGGCCTGCTGGCAGGTGCCCCTCAGTGCCTGAGGGGTGGGGGTGCAAGGGGACATGAGTGGGGGCCTGCTGGCAGGGGCCCTGCTGGGGGGTGGGGGTGCAAGGGGACATGAGTGGGGGCCTGTTGGCAGGTGCCCCTCAGTGCTGGAGGGTGGGGGTGCAAGGGGACATGAGTGGGGGCCTGCTGGCAGGTGCCCTGCACTGCTAGGGGGTGGGGGTGCAAGGGGACATGAGTGGGGGCCTGCTGGCAGGTGCCCTGCACTGCTAGGGGTGGGGGGTGCAAGGGGATATGAGTGGGGTCCTGCTGGTAGGTGCCCTGCACTGCTGGGGGAGTGGGGGTGCAAGGGGACATGAGTGGGACATGAGTGGGGGCTTGTTGGCAGGTGCCCCTCAGTGCTGGGGTTGTGGGGGTGCAAGGAGACATGAGTGGGGGCCTGCTGGAAGGTGCCCCTCAGTGCTGGTGGGTGGGGGTGCAAGGGGACATGAGTGGGGGCCTGCTGGCAGGTGCCCTGCACTGCTGGGGGGTGGGGGTGCAAGGGGACATGAGTGGGGGCCTGCTGGCAGGTACCTTGCACTGCTGGGGGGTGGGTGTGCAAGGGTACATGAGTGGGGGCCTGCTGGCAGGTGCCCCTCAGTGCTGGTGGGTGGGGGTGCAAGGGGACATGAGTGGGGGCCTGCTGGCAGGTACCCTGCACTGCTGGGGGTGGGGGTGCAAGGGGACATGAGTGGGGTCCTGCAGGCAGGTGCCCCTCAGTGCTGGGGGGTGGGGGTGTAAGGAGACATGAGTGGGGGCCTGCTGGCAGGTGCCCTGCACTGCTGGGGGTGGGGGTGAAAGGGAACATGAGTGGGACATGAGTGGGGGCCTGTTGGCAGGTGCCCAGCACTGCTGGGGAGTGGGGGTGCAAGGGGACATGAGTGGGGCATGAGTGGGGGCCTGCTGGCAAGTGCCCTGCACTGCTGGGGGGTGGGGGTGCAAAGGGACATGAGTGGGACATGAGTGGGGGCCTGCTGGCAGGTGCCCCTCAGTGCTGGGGGGTGGGGGTGCAAGGGGACATGAGTGGGACATGAGTGGGGGCCTGCTGGCAGGTGCCCCTCAGTGCCTGAGGAGTGGGGGTGCAAGGGGACATGAGTGGGGGCCTGCTGGCAGGGGCCCTGCTGGGGGGTGGGGGTGCAATGGGACATGAGTGGGACATGAGTGGGGGCCTGCTGGCAGGTGCCCTGCACTGCTGGGGGGTGGGGGTGCAAGGGGACATGAGTGGAGGCCTGCTGGCAGGTGCCCTGCACTGCTGGGGGTGGGGGGTGCAAGGGGACATGAGTGGGGGCCTGCTGGCAGGTGCCCTGCACTGCTGGGGGGGTGGGGGTGCAAGGGGACATGAGTGGGACATGAGTGGGGGCCTGTTGGCAGGTGCCCCTCAGTGCTGGGGGGTGGGGGTGCAAGGGTACATGAGTGGGGGCCTGCTGGCAGGTGCCCTTCACTGCTGGGGGGTGGGGGTGCAAGGGGACATGAGTGGGGGCCTGCTGGCAGGTGCCCTGCACTGCTGAGGGTGGGGGGTGCAAGGGGACATGAGTGGGGGCCTGCTGGCAGGTGCCCTGCACTGCTGGGGGGGTGGGAGTGCAAGGGGACATGAGTGGGACATGAGTGGGGGCCTGTTGGCAGGTGCCCCTCAGTGCTGGTGGTTGGGGGTGCAAGGGGACATGAGTGGGGGCCTGCTGGCAGGTGCCCTGCACTGCTGGGGGGTGGGGGTGCAAGGGGACATAAGTGGGGGCTTGCTGGCAGGTGCCCTGCACTGCTGGGGGGTGGGGGTGCAAGGGGACATGAGTGGGGGCCTGCTGGCAGGTGCCCTGCACTGCTGGTGGGTGGGGGTGCAAGAGGACATGAGTGGGGGCCTGCTGGCAGGTGCCCTGCACTGCTGGTGGGTGGGGGTGCAAGAGGACATGAGTGGGGGCCTGCTGGCAGGTGCCCTGCACTGCTGGGGGGTGGGTGTGCAAGGGAACATGAGTGGGGGCCTGCTGGCAGGTGCCCTGCACTGCTGGGGGTGGGGGTGAAAGGGAACATGAGTGGGACATAAGTGGGGGCCTGTTGGCAGGTGCCCTGCACTGCTGGAGGGTGGGGGTGCAAGGGGACATGAGTGGGGGCCTGCTGGCAAGTACCCTGCACTGCTGGGGGGTGGGGGTGCAAGGGGACATGAGTGGGGGCCTGCTGGCAGGTGCCCCTCAGTGCTGGGGGGTGGGGGTGCAAGGGGACATGAGTGGGGGCCTGCTGGCAGGTGGCCTGCACTGCTGGGGGGTGGGGTGCAAGGGGACATGAGTGGGGGCCTGCTGGCAGGTGCCCCTCAGTGCCTGAGGGGTGGGGGTGCAAGGGGACATGAGTGGGGGCCTGCTGGCAGGGGCCCTGCTGGGGGGTGGGGGTGCAAGGGGACATGAGTGGGGGCCTGTTGGCAGGTGCCCCTCAGTGCTGGAGGGTGGGGGTGCAAGGGGACATGAGTGGGGGCCTGCTGGCAGGTGCCCTGCATTGCTAGGGGGTGGGGGTGCAAGGGGACATGAGTGGGGGCCTGCTGGCAGGTGCCCTGCACTGCTAGGGGTGGGGGGTGCAAGGGGATATGAGTGGGGTCCTGCTGGTAGGTGCCCTGCACTGCTGGGGGAGTGGGGGTGCAAGGGGACATGAGTGGGACATGAGTGGGGGCTTGTTGGCAGGTGCCCCTCAGTGCTGGGGTTGTGGGGGTGCAAGGAGACATGAGTGGGGGCCTGCTGGAAGGTGCCCCTCAGTGCTGGTGGGTGGGGGTGCAAGGGGACATGAGTGGGGGCCTGCTGGCAGGTGCCCTGCACTGCTGGGGGGTGGGGGTGCAAGGGGACATGAGTGGGGGCCTGCTGGCAGGTGCCCTGCACTGCTGGTGGGTGGGGGTGCAAGAGGACATGAGTGGGGGCCTGCTGGCAGGTGCCCTGCACTGCTGGGGGGTGGGTGTGCAAGGGGACATTAGTGGGGACGTGCTGGCAGGTACCCTGCACTGCTGGGGGGTGGGGGTGCAAGTGGACATGAGTGGGGGCCTGCTGGCAGGTGCCCTGCACTGCTGGGGGTTGGGGGTGAAAGGGGACATGAGTGGGACATGAGTGGGGGCCTGCTGGCAGGTGCCCTGCACTGCTGGGGGTGGGGGTGCAAGGGGACCTGAGTGGGACATGAGTGGGGGCCTGCCGGCAGGTGCCCTGCACTGCTGGGTGTGGGGGCGCAAGGGGACATGAGTGGGGGCCTGCTGGCAGGTGCCCTGCACTGCTGGGGGTGGGGGTGCAAGTGGACATGAGTGGGGGTCTGCTGGCAGGTGCCCTGCACTACTGGGGGTGCAAGGGGACATGAGTGGGACATGAGCGGGGGCCTGCTGGCAGGTGCCCTGCACTGCTGGGGGTGGGGGTGCAAGGGGACATTAATGAGGGCCTGTTGGCAGGTGCCCTTCAGTGCTGGGGGTGGGTGTGCAAGGGTACATGAGTGGGGCCTGCTGGGAGGTGCCCCTCAGTGCTGGTGGGTGGGGGTGCAAGGGGACATGAGTGGGGTTCTGCTGGCAGGTGCCCTGTACTGCTGGGGGGTGGGGGTGCAAGGGGACATGAGTGGGGGCCTGCTGGCAGGTGCCCTGCACTGCTGGGGGGTGGGGGTGCAAGGGGACATGAGTGGGGGCCTACTGGCAGGTGCCCTGCACTGCTGGTGGGTGGGGGTGCAAGAGGACATGAGTGGGGGCCAGCTGGCAGGTGCCATGCACTGCTGGGGGGTGGGTGTGCAAGGGGACATGAGTGGGGGCCTGCTGGCAGGTGCCCTGCACTGCTGGGGGGTGGGGGTGCAGGGGACATAAGTGGGGGCCTGCTGGCAGGTGCCTCTCAGTGCTGGGGGGTGGGGGTGCAAGGGGACATGAGTGGGGGCCTGCTGGCAGGTGCCCTGCACTGCTGGGGGTGGGGTGAAAGGCAACATGAGTGGGACATTAGTGGGGGCCTGTTGGCAGGTGCCCTGCACTGCTGGGGGATGGGGGTGCAAGGGGACATGAGTGGGGCATGAGTGGGGGCCTGCTGGCAAGTGCCCTGCACTGCTGGGGGGTGGGGGTGGAAGGGGTCATGAGTGGGGGCCTGCTGGCAGGGGCCCTGCTGGGGGGTGGGGGTGCAAGGGGACATGAGTGGGACATGAGTGGGGGCCTGTTGGCTGGTGCCCCTCAGTGCTGGGGGTGGGGGTGCAAGGGGACATGAGTGGGGGCCTGCTGGCAGGTGCCCTGCACTGCTGGGGGGTGGGGGTGCAAGGGGACATGAGTGGGGGCCTGCTGGCAGGTGCCCTGCACTGCTGGGGGGTGGGTTGCAAGGGGACACGAGTGGGACATGAGTGGGGGCCTGTTGGCAGGTGCCCCTCAGTGCTGGGGGGTGGGGGTGCAGGGGGACATGAGTGGGGGCCTGCTGGCAGGTGCCCCTCAGTGCTGGTGGGTGGGGGTGCAAGGCGACATGAGTGGGGGCCTGCTGGCATGTGCCCTGCACTGCTGGGGGGTGCGGGTTTAAGGGGACATGAGTGGGGGCCTGCTGGCAGGTGCCCTGCACTGCTGGGGGGTGGGGGTGCAAGGGGACATGATTGGGGCCTGCTGGCAGGTGCCCGCCACTGCTGGGGGGTGGGGGTGCAAGGGGACATGAGTGGGGGCCTGCTGGCAGGTGCCCTGCACTGCTGGGGGGTGGGTGTGCAGGGGGACATGAGTGGGGGCCTGCTGGCAGGTGCCCCTCAGTGCTGGGGGTGGGGGTGCAAGGGATGAGTGGGGGCCTGTTGGCAGGTGCCCTGCACTGCTGGGGGGTGGGAGTGCAAGGGGACATGAGTGGGGGCCTGCTGGCAGGTGCCCTGCACTGCTGGGGGTGGGGGTGCAAGGGGACATGAGTGGGACATGAGTGCGGGCATGCTGGCAGGTGCCCCTCAGTGCTGGGGGTGGGGGTGCAAGGGGACATGAGTGGGTGCATGCTGGCAGGTGCCCTGCACTGCTGGGTGTTGGGGGGTGGCGGTGCAAGGGGACATGAGTGGGAGCCTGCTGGTAGGTGCCCTGCACTGCTGGGGGGTGGGTGTGCAAGGGGACATGTGTGGGGGCCTGCTCGCAGGTGCCCCTCAGTGCTGGGGGTGCGGGTGCAAGGGGATATGAGTGGGGGCCTGCTGCCAGGTGCCCTGCACTGCTGGGGGGTGGGGGTGCAAGGGGACATACGTGGGGGCCTGCTGGCAGGTGCCCTGCACTGCTGGGGGGTGGGGGTGCAAGGGGACATGAGTGGGACATGAGTGGGGGCCTGTTGGCAGCTGCCCTCAGTGCTGGGGGTGCAATGGGACATGAGTGGGGGCCTGCTGGCAGGTGCCCTGCACCGCTGGGGGGTGGGGGTGCAAGGGAACATGAGTGGGGGCCTGTTAGCAGGTGCCCCTCAGTGCTGGGGGGTGGGGGTACAAGGGGACATGAGTGGGGGCCTGCTGGCAGGTACCCTGCACTGCTGGGGGGGTGGGGGTGCAAGGGGACATGAGTGGGGGCCTGCTGGCAGGTACCCTGCACTGCTGGGGGGTGGGGGTGCAAGGGGACATGAGTGGGACATGAGTGGGGGCCTGCTGGCAGGTGCCCTGCACTGCTGGGGGTTGGGGGTGAAAGTGGACATGAGTGGGACATGAGTGGGGGCCTGCTGGCAGGTGCCCTGCACTGCTGGGGGGTAGGGGTGCAAGGTGACATGAGTGGGGGCCTGCTGGCAGGTGCCCTGCACTGCTGGGGGGTGGGGATGCAAGGGGACATGAGTGGGACATGATTGGGGGCCTGCTGGCAGGTGCCATGCACTGCTGGGGCGGGGGGTGCAAGGGGACATGAGTGGGGGCCTGCTGGCAGGTGCCCTGCACTGCTGGGGGTGGGGGTGCAAGTGGACATGAGTGGGGGCCTGCTGGCAGGTGCCCTGCACTGCTGGGGGATGGGGGTGCAAGGGGACATGAGTGGGACATGAGTGAGGGCCTGTTGGCAGGTGCCCCTCAGTGCTGGGGGGTGGGTGTGCAAGGGTACATGAGTGGGGGCCTGCTTGCAGGTGCCCCTCAGTGCTGGTGGGTGGGGGTGCAAGGGGACATGAGTGGGGGCCTGCTGGCAGGTGCCTTGCACTGCTGGGGGGTGGGGGTGCAAGGGGACATGAGTGGGGGCCTGCTGGCAGGTGCCCTGCACTGCTGGGGGTGGGGTGCAAGGGGACATGAGTGGGGGCCTGCTGGCAGGTGCCCTGCACTGCTGGTGGGTGGGGGTGCAAGAGGACATGAGTGGGGGCCTGCTGGCAGGTGCCCTGCACTGCTGGGGGGTGGGGGTGCAAGGGGACATGAGTGGGACATGAGTGGGGGCCTGCTGGCAGGTGCCCTGCACTGCTGGGGGTGGGGGTGCAAGGGGACATGAGTGGGGGTCTGCTGGCAGGTGCCCTGCACTGCTGGGGGTGGGGGTGCAAGGGGACATGAGTGGGACATGAGTGAGGGCCTGTTGGCAGGTGCCCCTCAGTGCTGGGGGGTGGGTGTGCAAGGGTACATGAGTGGGGGCCTGCTGGCAGGTGCCCCTCAGTGCTGGTGGGTGGGGGTGCAAGGGGACATGAGTGGGGGCCTGCTGGCAGGTACCTTGCACTGCTGGGGGGTGGGTGTGCAAGGGTACATGAGTGGGGGCCTGCTGGCAGGTGCCCCTCAGTGCTGGTGGGTGGGGATGCAAGGGGACATGAGTGGGGGCCTGCTGGCAGGTGCCCTGCACTGCTGGGGGGTGGGGGTGCAAGGGGACATGAGTGGGGGCCTGCTGGCAGGTACCCTGCACTGCTGGGGGTGGGGGTGCAAGGGGAAATGAGTGGGGTCCTGCAGGCAGGTGCCCCTCAGTGCTGGGGGGTGGGGGTGTAAGGGGACATGAGTGGGGGCCTGCTGGCAGGTGCCCTGCACTGCTGGGGGTGGGGGTGAAAGGGAACATGAGTGGGACATGAGTGGGGGCCTGTTGGCAGGTGCCCAGCACTGCTGGGGGGTGGGGGTGCAAGGGGACATGAGTGGGGCATGAGTGGGGGCCTGCTGGCAAGTGCCCTGCACTGCTGGGGGGTGGGGGTGCAAAGGGACATGAGTGGGACATGAGTGGGGGCCTGCTGGCAGGTGCCCCTCAGTGCTGGGGGGTGGGGGTGCAAGGGGACATGAGTGGGGGCCTGCTGGCAGGTGGCCTGCACTGCTGGGGGGTGGGGGTGCAAGGGGACATGAGTGGGACATGAGTGGGGGCCTGCTGGCAGGTGCCCCTCAGTGCCTGAGGAGTGGGGGTGCAAGGGGACATGAGTGGGGGCCTGCTGGCAGGGGCCCTGCTGGGGGGTGGGGGTGCAATGGGACATGAGTAGGACATGAGTGGGGGCCTGCTGGCAGGTGCCCTGCACTGCTGGGGGGTGGGGGTGCAAGGGGACATGAGTGGAGGCCTGCTGGCAGGTGCCCTGCACTGCTGGGGGTGGGGGGTGCAAGGGGACATGAGTGGGGGCCTGCTGGCAGGTGCCCTGCACTGCTGGGGGGGTGGGGGTGCAAGGGGACATGAGTGGGACATGAGTGGGGGCCTGTTGGCAGGTGCCTCTCAGTGCTGGGGGGTGGGGGTGCAAGGGTACATGAGTGGGGGCCTGCTGGCAGGTGCCCTTCACTGCTGGGGGGTGGGGGTGCAAGGGGGCATGAGTGGGGGCCTGCTGGCAGGTGCCCTGCACTGCTGAGGGTGGGGGGTGCAAGGGGACATGAGTGGGGGCCTGCTGGCAGGTGCCCTGCACTGCTGGGGGGGTGGGAGTGCAAGGGGACATGAGTGGGACATGAGTGGGGGCCTGTTGGCAGGTGCCCCTCAGTGCTGGTGGTTGGGGGTGCAAGGGGACATGAGTGGGGGCCTGCTGGCAGGTGCCCTGCACTGCTGGGGGGTGGGGGTGCAAGGGGACATAAGTGGGGGCTTGCTGGCAGGTGCCCTGCACTGCTGGGGGGTGGGGGTGCAAGGGGACATGAGTGGGGGCCTTCTGGCAGGTGCCCTGCACTGCTGGTGGGTGGGGGTGCAAGAGGACATGAGTGGGGGCCTGCTGGCAGGTGCCCTGCACTGCTGGGGGGTGGGTGTGCAAGGGAACATGAGTGGGGGCCTGCTGGCAGGTGCCCTGCACTGCTGGTGGGTGGGGGTGCAAGAGGACATGAGTGGGGGCCTGCTGGCAGGTGCCCTGCACTGCTGGGGGGTGGGTGTGCAAGGGGACATGAGTGGGGGCCTGCTGGCAGGTGCCCCTCAGTGCTGGGGGGTGGGGGTGCAAGGGGACATGAGTGGGGGCCTGCTGGCAGGTGGCCTGCACTGCTGGGAGGGTGGGGTGCAAGGGGACATGAGTGGGGGCCTGCTGGCAGGTGCCCCTCAGTGCCTGAGGGGTGGGGGTGCAAGGGGACATGAGTGGGGGCCTGCTGGCAGGTGCCTTGCACTGCTGGGTGGTGGGGGTGCAAGGGGACATGAGTGGGGGCCTGCTGGCAGGTGCCCTGCACTGCTGGGGGGTGGGGGTGCTAGGGGACATGAGTGGGGGCCTGCTGGCAGGTGCCCTGCACTGCTGGTGGGTGGGGGTGCAAGAGGACATGAGTGGGGGCCTGCTGGTAGGTGCCCTGCACTGCTGGGGGGTGGGGGGGCAAGGGGACATGAGTGGGACATGAATGGGGGCCTGCTGGCAGGTGCCCTGCACTGCTGGGGGTGGGGGTGCAAGGGGACATGAGTGGGGGCCTGCTGGCAGGTGCCCTGCACTGCTGGGGGTGGGGGTGAAAGGGAACATGAGTGGGACATGAGTGGGGGCCTGTTGGCAGGTGCCCTGCACTGCTAGGGGGTGGGGGTGCAAGGGGACATGAGTGGGGCATGAGTGGGGGCCTGCTGGCAAGTGCCCTGCACTGCTGGGGGGGTGTGGGTGCAAGGGGACATGAGTGGGACATGAGTGGGGGCCTGCTGGCAGGTGCCCCTCAGTGCTGGGGGCTGGGGGTGCAAGGGGACTTGAGTGGGGGCCTGCTGGCAGGTGGCCTGCACTGCTGGGGGGTGGGGGTGCAAGGGTACATGAGTGGGGGCCTGCTGGCAGGTTCCCCTCAGTGCCTGAGGGGTGGGGGTGCAAGGGGACATGAGTGGGGGCCTGCTGGCAGGGGCCCTGCTGGGGGGTGGGGGTGCAAGGGGACATGAGTGGGGGCCTGCTGGCAGGTGCCCTGCACTGCTGGGGGGTGGGGGTGCAAGGGGACATGAGTGGGGGCCTGCTGGCAGGTGCCCTGCACTGCTGGGGGGTGGGGGTGCAAGGGGACATGAGTGGGGGCCTGGTGGCAGGTGCCCTGCACTGCTGGTGGGCGGGGGTGCAAGGGGACATGAGTGGGGGCCTGCTGGCAGGTACCCTGCACTGCTGGGGGTGGGGGTGCAAGGGGACATGAGTGGGACATGAGTGCGGGCATGCTGGCAGGTGCCCCTCAGTGCTGGGGGTGGGGGTGCAAGGGGACATGAGTGGGAGCCTGCTGGTAGGTGCCCTGCACTGCTGGGGGGTGGTTGTGCAAGGGGACATGAGTGGGACATGAGTGGGGGCCTGCTGGCAGGTGCCCCTCAGTGCCTGAGGAGTGGGGGTGCAAGGGGACATGAGTGGGGGCCTGCTGGCAGGGGCCCTGCTGGGGGGTGGGGGTGCAATGGGACATGAGTAGGACATGAGTGGGGGCCTGCTGGCAGGTGCCCTGCACTGCTGGGGGGTGGGGGTGCAAGGGGACATGAGTGGAGGCCTGCTGGCAGGTGCCCTGCACTGCTGGGGGTGGGGGGTGCAAGGGGACATGAGTGGGGGCCTGCTGGCAGGTGCCCTGCACTGCTGGGGGATGGGGGTGCAAGGGGACATGAGTGGGACATGAGTGAGGGCCTGTTGGCAGGTGCCCCTCAGTGCTGGGGGGTGGGTGTGCAAGGGTACATGAGTGGGGGCCTGCTTGCAGGTGCCCCTCAGTGCTGGTGGGTGGGGGTGCAAGGGGACATGAGTGGGGGCCTGCTGGCAGGTGCCTTGCACTGCTGGGGGGTGGGGGTGCAAGGGGACATGAGTGGGGGCCTGCTGGCAGGTGCCCTGCACTGCTGGGGGTGGGGTGCAAGGGGACATGAGTGGGGGCCTGCTGGCAGGTGCCCTGCACTGCTGGTGGGTGGGGGTGCAAGAGGACATGAGTGGGGGCCTGCTGGCAGGTGCCCTGCACTGCTGGGGGGTGGGGGTGCAAGGGGACATGAGTGGGACATGAGTGGGGGCCTGCTGGCAGGTGCCCTGCACTGCTGGGGGTGGGGGTGCAAGGGGACATGAGTGGGGGTCTGCTGGCAGGTGCCCTGCACTGCTGGGGGTGGGGGTGCAAGGGGACATGAGTGGGACATGAGTGAGGGCCTGTTGGCAGGTGCCCCTCAGTGCTGGGGGGTGGGTGTGCAAGGGTACATGAGTGGGGGCCTGCTGGCAGGTGCCCCTCAGTGCTGGTGGGTGGGGGTGCAAGGGGACATGAGTGGGGGCCTGCTGGCAGGTACCTTGCACTGCTGGGGGGTGGGTGTGCAAGGGTACATGAGTGGGGGCCTGCTGGCAGGTGCCCCTCAGTGCTGGTGGGTGGGGATGCAAGGGGACATGAGTGGGGGCCTGCTGGCAGGTGCCCTGCACTGCTGGGGGGTGGGGGTGCAAGGGGACATGAGTGGGGGCCTGCTGGCAGGTACCCTGCACTGCTTGGGGTGGGGGTGCAAGGGGAAATGAGTGGGGTCCTGCAGGCAGGTGCCCCTCAGTGCTGGGGGGTGGGGGTGTAAGGGGACATGAGTGGGGGCCTGCTGGCAGGTGCCCTGCACTGCTGGGGGTGGGGGTGAAAGGGAACATGAGTGGGACATGAGTGGGGGCCTGTTGGCAGGTGCCCAGCACTGCTGGGGGGTGGGGGTGCAAGGGGACATGAGTGGGGCATGAGTGGGGGCCTGCTGGCAAGTGCCCTGCACTGCTGGGGGGTGGGGGTGCAAAGGGACATGAGTGGGACATGAGTGGGGGCCTGCTGGCAGGTGCCCCTCAGTGCTGGGGGGTGGGGGTGCAAGGGGACATGAGTGGGGGCCTGCTGGCAGGTGGCCTGCACTGCTGGGGGGTGGGGGTGCAAGGGGACATGAGTGGGACATGAGTGGGGGCCTGCTGGCAGGTGCCCCTCAGTGCCTGAGGAGTGGGGGTGCAAGGGGACATGAGTGGGGGCCTGCTGGCAGGGGCCCTGCTGGGGGGTGGGGGTGCAATGGGACATGAGTAGGACATGAGTGGGGGCCTGCTGGCAGGTGCCCTGCACTGCTGGGGGGTGGGGGTGCAAGGGGACATGAGTGGAGGCCTGCTGGCAGGTGCCCTGCACTGCTGGGGGTGGGGGGTGCAAGGGGACATGAGTGAGGGCCTGCTGGCAGGTGCCCTGCACTGCTGGGGGGGTGGGGGTGCAAGGGGACATGAGTGGGACATGAGTGGGGGCCTGTTGGCAGGTGCCTCTCAGTGCTGGGGGGTGGGGGTGCAAGGGTACATGAGTGGGGGCCTGCTGGCAGGTGCCCTTCACTGCTGGGGGGTGGGGGTGCAAGGGGGCATGAGTGGGGGCCTGCTGGCAGGTGCCCTGCACTGCTGAGGGTGGGGGGTGCAAGGGGACATGAGTGGGGGCCTGCTGGCAGGTGCCCTGCACTGCTGGGGGGGTGGGAGTGCAAGGGGACATGAGTGGGACATGAGTGGGGGCCTGTTGGCAGGTGCCCCTCAGTGCTGGTGGTTGGGGGTGCAAGGGGACATGAGTGGGGGCCTGCTGGCAGGTGCCCTGCACTGCTGGGGGGTGGGGGTGCAAGGGGACATAAGTGGGGGCTTGCTGGCAGGTGCCCTGCACTGCTGGGGGGTGGGGGTGCAAGGGGACATGAGTGGGGGCCTTCTGGCAGGTGCCCTGCACTGCTGGTGGGTGGGGGTGCAAGAGGACATGAGTGGGGGCCTGCTGGCAGGTGCCCTGCACTGCTGGGGGGTGGGTGTGCAAGGGAACATGAGTGGGGGCCTGCTGGCAGGTGCCCTGCACTGCTGGTGGGTGGGGGTGCAAGAGGACATGAGTGGGGGCCTGCTGGCAGGTGCCCTGCACTGCTGGGGGGTGGGTGTGCAAGGGGACATGAGTGGGGGCCTGCTGGCAGGTGCCCCTCAGTGCTGGGGAGTGGGGGTGCAAGGGGACATGAGTGGGGGCCTGCTGGCAGGTGGCCTGCACTGCTGGGAGGGTGGGGTGCAAGGGGACATGAGTGGGGGCCTGCTGGCAGGTGCCCCTCAGTGCCTGAGGGGTGGGGGTGCAAGGGGACATGAGTGGGGGCCTGCTGGCAGGTGCCTTGCACTGCTGGGTGGTGGGGGTGCAAGGGGACATGAGTGGGGGCCTGCTGGCAGGTGCCCTGCACTGCTGGGGGGTGGGGGTGCTAGGGGACATGAGTGGGGGCCTGCTGGCAGGTGCCCTGCACTGCTGGTGGGTGGGGGTGCAAGAGGACATGAGTGGGGGCCTGCTGGTAGGTGCCCTGCACTGCTGGGGGGTGGGGGGGCAAGGGGACATGAGTGGGACATGAATGGGGGCCTGCTGGCAGGTGCCCTGCACTGCTGGGGGTGGGGGTGCAAGGGGACATGAGTGGGGGCCTGCTGGCAGGTGCCCTGCACTGCTGGGGGTGGGGGTGAAAGGGAACATGAGTGGGACATGAGTGGGGGCCTGTTGGCAGGTGCCCTGCACTGCTAGGGGGTGGGGGTGCAAGGGGACATGAGTGGGGCATGAGTGGGGGCCTGCTGGCAAGTGCCCTGCACTGCTGGGGGGTGTGGGTGCAAGGGGACATGAGTGGGACATGAGTGGGGGCCTGCTGGCAGGTGCCCCTCAGTGCTGGGGGCTGGGGGTGCAAGGGGACTTGAGTGGGGGCCTGCTGGCAGGTGGCCTGCACTGCTGGGGGGTGGGGGTGCAAGGGTACATGAGTGGGGGCCTGCTGGCAGGTTCCCCTCAGTGCCTGAGGGGTGGGGGTGCAAGGGGACATGAGTGGGGGCCTGCTGGCAGGGGCCCTGCTGGGGGGTGGGGGTGCAAGGGGACATGAGTGGGGGCCTGCTGGCAGGTGCCCTGCACTGCTGGGGGGTGGGGGTGCAAGGGGACATGAGTGGGGGCCTGCTGGCAGGTGCCCTGCACTGCTGGGGGGTGGGGGTGCAAGGGGACATGAGTGGGGGCCTGGTGGCAGGTGCCCTGCACTGCTGGTGGGCGGGGGTGCAAGGGGACATGAGTGGGGGCCTGCTGGCAGGTACCCTGCACTGCTGGGGGTGGGGGTGCAAGGGGACATGAGTGGGACATGAGTGCGGGCATGCTGGCAGGTGCCCCTCAGTGCTGGGGGTGGGGGTGCAAGGGGACATGAGTGGGAGCCTGCTGGTAGGTGCCCTGCACTGCTGGGGGGTGGTTGTGCAAGGGGACATGAGTGGGGGCCTGCTGGCAGGTGCCCTGCACTGCTGGGCGGTGGGGGTGCAAGGGGACATGAGTGGGACATGGTTGGGGGCCTGCTGGCAGGTGCCCCTAGGTGCTAGGGGGTGGGGGTGCAAGGGGACATGACTGTGGGCCTGCTGGCAGGTGCCCTGCACTGCTGGGGGGTGGGGGTACAAGGGGACATGAGTGGGGGCCTGCTCGCAGGTGCCCCTCAGTGCTGGGGGGTGCGGGTGCAAGGGGACATGAGTGGGGGCCTGCTGCCAGGTGCCCGGCACTGCTGGGGGGTGGGGGTGCAAGGGGACATAAGTGGGGGACTGCTGGCAGGTGCCCTGCACTGCTGGGTGGTGGGGGTGCAAGGGGACATGAGTGGGACATGAGTGGGGGCCTGTTGGCAGCAGCCCCTCAATGCTGGGGGTGCAATGGGACATGAGTTGGGGCCTGCTGGCAGACGCCCTGCACTGCTGGGGGGTGGGGGTACAAGGGAACATGAGTGGGGGCCTGTTGGCAGGTGCCCCTCAGTGCTGGGGGGTGGGGGTGCAAGGGGACATGAGCGGGGGCCTGCTGGCAGGTACCCTGCACTGCTGGGGGGTGGGGGTGCAAGGGGACATGAGTGGGGGCCTGCTGGCAGGTGCCCTGCACTGCTGGGGGTTGCGGGTGAAAGGGGACATGAGTGGGGGCCTGCTGGCAGGTGCCCTGCACTGCTGGGGGGTAGGGGTGCAAGGAGACATGAGTGGGGGCCTGCTGGCAGGTGCCCTGCACTGCTGGGGGGTGGGGGTGCAAGGGGACATGAGTGGGACATGAGTGGGGGCCTGCTGGCAGGTGCCCTGCACTGCTGGGGGTGGGGGTGCAAGGGGACATGAGTGGGGGCCAGCTGGCAGGTGCCTTGCACTGCTGGGGGATGGGGGTGCAAGGGGACATGAGTGGGACATGAGTGAGGGCCTGTTGGCAGGTGCCCCTCAGTGCTGGGGGGTGGGTGTGCAAGGGTACATGAGTGGGGGCCTGCTGGCAGGTGCCCCTCAGTGCTGGTGGGTGGGGGTGCAAGGGGACATGAGTGGGGGCCTGCTGGCAGGTACCTTGCACTGCTGGGGGGTGGGTGTGCAAGGGTACATGAGTGGGGGCCTGCTGGCAGGTGCCCCTCAGTGCTGGTGGGTGGGGGTGCAAGGGGACATGAGTGGGGGCCTGCTGGCAGGTGCCCTGCACTGCTGGGGGGTGGGGGTGCAAGGGGACATGAGTGGGGGCCTGCTGGCAGGTACCCTGCACTGCTGGGGGTGCAAGGGGACATGAGTGGGGTCCTGCAGGCAGGTGCCCCTCAGTGCCTGAGGAGTGGGGGTGCAAGGGGACATGAGTGGGGGCCTGCTGGCAGGGGCCCTGCTGGGGGGTGGGGGTGCAAAGGGACATGAGTGGGACATGAGTGGGGGCCTGCTGGCAGGTGCCCCTCAGTGCTGGGGGGTGGGGGTGCAAGGGGACATGAGTGGGGGCCTGCTGGCAGGTGGCCTGCACTGCTGGGGGGTGGGGGTGCAAGGGGACATGAGTGGGACATGAGTGGGGACCTGCTGGCAGGTGCCCCTCAGTGCCTGAGGAGTGGGGGTGCAAGGGGACATGAGTGGGGGCCTGCTGGCAGGGGCCCTGCTGGGGGGTGGGGGTGCAATGGGACATGAGTGGGACATGAGTGGGGGCCTGCTGGCAGGTGCCCTGCACTGCTGGGGGGTGGGGGTGCAAGGGGACATGAGTGGAGGCCTGCTGGCAGGTGCCCTGCACTGCTGGGGGTGGGGGGTGCAAGGGGACATGAGTGGGGGCCTGCTGGCAGGTGCCCTGCACTGCTGGGGGGTGGGGGTGCAAGGGGACATGAGTGGCACATGAGTGGGGGCCTGTTGGCAGGTGCCTCTCAGTGCTGGGGGGTGGGGTGCAAGGGTACATGAGTGGGGGCCTGCTGGCAGGTGCCCTTCACTGCTGGGGGGTGGGGGTGCAAGGGGACATGAGTGGGGGACTGCTGGCAGGTGCCCTGCACTGCTGAGGGTGGGGGTGCAAGGGGACATGAGTGGGGGCCTGCTGGCAGGTGCCCTGCACTGCTGGGGGGGTGGGAGTGCAAGGGGACATGAGTGGGACATGAGTGGGGGCCTGTTGGCAGGTGCCCCTCAGTGCTGGTGGTTGGGGGTGCAAGGGGACATGAGTGGGGGCCTGCTGGCAGGTGCCCTGCACTGCTGGGGGGTGGGGGTGCAAGGGGACATAAGTGGGGGCTTGCTGGCAGGTGCCCTGCACTGCTGGGGGGTGGGGGTGCAAGGGGACATGAGTGGGGGCCTGCTGGCAGGTGCCCTGCACTGCTGGTGGGTGGGGGTGCAAGAGGACATGAGTGGGGGCCTGCTGGCAGGTGCCCTGCACTGCTGGGGGGTGGGTGTGCAAGGGAACATGAGTGGGGGCCTGCTGGCAGGTGCCCTGCACTGCTGGTGGGTGGGGGTGCAAGAGGACATGAGTGGGGGCCTGCTGGCAGGTGCCCTGCACTGCTGGGGGGTGGGTGTGCAAGGGAACATGAGTGGGGGCCTGCTGGCAGGTGCCCTGCACTGCTGGGGGTGGGGGTGAAAGGGAACATGAGTGGGACATAAGTGGGGGCCTGTTGGCAGGTGCCCTGCACTGCTGGAGGGTGGGGGTGCAAGGGGACATGAGTGGGGGCCTGCTGGCAAGTACCCTGCACTGCTGGGGGGTGGGGGTGCAAGGGGACATGAGTGGGAGCCTGCTGGCAGGTGCCCCTCAGTGCTGGGGGGTGGGGGTGCAAGGGAACATGAGTGGGGGCCTGCTGGCAGGTGGCCTGCACTGCTGGGGGGGTGGGGTGCAAGGGGACATGAGTGGGGGCCTGCTGGCAGGTGCCCCTCAGTGCCTGAGGGGTGGGGGTGCAAGGGGACATGAGTGGGGGCCTGCTGGCAGGGGCCCTGCTGGGGGGTGGGGGTGCAAGGGGACATGAGTGGGGGCCTGTTGGCAGGTGCCCCTCAGTGCTGGAGGGTGGGGGTGCAAGGGGACATGAGTGGGGGCCTGCTGGCAGGTGCCCTGCACTGCTAGGGGGTGGGGGTGCAAGGGGACATGAGTGGGGGCCTGCTGGCAGGTGCCCTGCACTGCTAGGGGTGGGGGGTGCAAGGGGATATGAGTGGGGTCCTGCTGGTAGGTGCCCTGCACTGCTGGGGGAGTGGGGGTGCAAGGGGACATGAGTGGGACATGAGTGGGGGCTTGTTGGCAGGTGCCCCTCAGTGCTGGGGTTGTGGGGGTGCAAGGAGACATGAGTGGGGGCCTGCTGGAAGGTGCCCCTCAGTGCTGGTGGGTGGGGGTGCAAGGGGACATGAGTGGGGGCCTGCTGGCAGGTGCCCATCAGTGCTGGTGGGTGGGGGTGCAAGGAGACATGAGTGGGGGCCTGCTGGCAGGTGCCCTGCACTGCTGGGGGGTGGGGGTGCAAGGGGACATGAGTGGGGGCCTGCTGGCAGGTGCCCTGCACTGCTGGTGGGTGGGGGTGCAAGAGGACATGAGTGGGGGCCTGCTGGCAGGTGCCCTGCACTGCTGGGGGGTGGGTGTGCAAGGGGACATGAGTGGGGGCCTGCTGGCAGGTGCCCTGCACTGCTGGGGGGTGGGGGTGCAAGGGGACATGAGTGGGGGCCTGATGGCAGGTGCCCCTCAGTGCTGGGGGGTGGGGGTGCAAGGGGATATGAGTGGGGGCTTGCTGGCAGGTGCCCTGCACTGCTGGGGGTGGGGGTGAAAGGGAACATGAGTGGGACATGAGTGGGGGCCTGTTGGCAGGTGCCCTGCACTGCTGGGGGGTGGGGGTGCAAGGGGACATGAGCGGGGCATAAGTGGGGGCCTGCTGGCAAGTGCCCTGCACTTCTGGGGGGTGGGGGTGCAAGGGGACATGAGTGGGACATGAGTGGGGGCCTGCTGGCACGTGCCCCTCAGTGCTGGGGGGTGGGGGTGTAAGGGGACATGAGTGGGGGCCTGCTGGCAGGTGCCCTGCACTGCTGGGGGTGGGGGTGCAAGGGGACATGAGTGGGGGCCTGCTGGCAGGTGCCCTGCACTGCTGGGGGTGGGGGTGCAAGTGGACATTAGTGGGGGCCTGCTGGCATGTGCCCTGCACTGCTGGGGGTGCAAGGGGACATGAGTGGGACATGAGTGGGGGCCTGCTGGCAGGTGCCCTGCCCTGCTGGGGGTGGGGGTGCAAGGGGACATGAGTAGGGGCCTGCTGGCAGGTGCCCTGCACTGCTGGGGGTGGGGGTGCAAGTGGACATTAGTGGGGGCCTGCTGGCATGTGCCCTGCACTGCTGGGGGATGGGGGTGCAAGGGGACATGAGTGGGACATGAGTGAGGGCCTGTTGGCAGGTGCCCCTCAGTGCTGGGGGGTAGGTGTGCAAGGGTACATGAGTGGGGGCCTGCATGCAGGTGCCCCTCAATGCTGGTGGGTGGGGGTGCAAGGGAACATGAGTGGGGGCCTGCTGGCAGGTGCCTTGCACTGCTGGGTGGTGGGGGTGCAAGGGGACATGAGTGGGGGCCTGCTGGCAGGTGCCCTGCACTGCTGGTGGGTGGGGGTGCTAGGGGACATGAGTGGGGGCCTGCTGGCAGGTGCCCTGCACTGCTGGTGGGTGGGGGTGCAAGAGGACATGAGTGGGGGCCTGCTGGTAGGTGCCCTGCACTGCTGGGGGGTGGGGGTGCAAGGGGACATGAGTGGGACATGAATGGGGGCCTGCTGGCAGGTGCCCTGCACTGCTGGGGGTGGGGGTGCAAGGGGACATGAGTGGGGGCCTGCTGGCAGGTGCCCTGCACTGCTGGGGGTGGGGGTGAAAGGGAACATGAGTGGGACATGAGTGGGGGCCTGTTGGCAGGTGCCCTGCACTGCTAGGGGGTGGGGGTGCAAGGGGACATGAGTGGGGCATGAGTGGGGGCCTGCTGGCAAGTGCCCTGCACTGCTGGGGGGGTGGGGGTGCAAGGGGACATGAGTGGGACATGAGTGGGGGCCTGCTGGCAGGTGCCCCTCAGTGCTGGGGGCTGGGGGTGCAAGGGGACATGAGTGGGGGCCTGCTGGCAGGTGGCCTGCACTGCTGGGGGGTGGGGGTGCAAGGGGACATGAGTGGGGGCCTGCTGGCAGGTTCCCCTCAGTGCCTGAGGGGTGGGGGTGCAAGGGGACATGAGTGGGGGCCTGCTGGCAGGGGCCCTGCTGGGGGGTGGGGGTGCAAGGGGACATGAGTGGGGGCCTGCTGGCAGGTGCCCTGCACTGCTGGGGGGTGGGGGTGCAAGGGGACATGAGTGGGGGCCTGCTGGCAGGTGCCCTGCACTGCTGGGGGGTGGGGGTGCAAGGGGACATGAGTGGGGGCCTGGTGGCAGGTGCCCTGCACTGCTGGTGGGCGGGGGTGCAAGGGGACATGAGTGGGGGCCTGCTGGCAGGTACCCTGCACTGCTGGGGGTGGGGGTGCAAGGGGACATGAGTGGGACATGAGTGCGGGCATGCTGGCAGGTGCCCCTCAGTGCTGGGGGTGGGGGTGCAAGGGGACATGAGTGGGAGCCTGCTGGTAGGTGCCCTGCACTGCTGGGGGGTGGTTGTGCAAGGGGACATGAGTGGGGGCCTGCTGGCAGGTGCCCTGCACTGCTGGGCGGTGGGGGTGCAAGGGGACATGAGTGGGACATGGTTGGGGGCCTGCTGGCAGGTGCCCCTAGGTGCTAGGGGGTGGGGGTGCAAGGGGACATGACTGTGGGCCTGCTGGCAGGTGCCCTGCACTGCTGGGGGGTGGGGGTACAAGGGGACATGAGTGGGGGCCTGCTCGCAGGTGCCCCTCAGTGCTGGGGGGTGCGGGTGCAAGGGGACATGAGTGGGGGCCTGCTGCCAGGTGCCCGGCACTGCTGGGGGGTGGGGGTGCAAGGGGACATAAGTGGGGGCCTGCTGGCAGGTGCCCTGCACTGCTGGGTGGTGGGGGTGCAAGGGGACATGAGTGGGACATGAGTGGGGGCCTGTTGGCAGCAGCCCCTCAATGCTGGGGGTGCAATGGGACATGAGTTGGGGCCTGCTGGCAGACGCCCTGCACTGCTGGGGGGTGGGGGTACAAGGGAACATGAGTGGGGGCCTGTTGGCAGGTGCCCCTCAGTGCTGGGGGGTGGGGGTGCAAGGGGACATGAGCGGGGGCCTGCTGGCAGGTACCCTGCACTGCTGGGGGGTGGGGGTGCAAGGGGACATGAGTGGGGGCCTGCTGGCAGGTGCCCTGCACTGCTGGGGGTTGCGGGTGAAAGGGGACATGAGTGGGACATGAGTGGGGGCCTGCTGGCAGGTGCCCTGCACTGCTGGGGGGTAGGGGTGCAAGGAGACATGAGTGGGGGCCTGCTGGCAGGTGCCCTGCACTGCTGGGGGGTGGGGGTGCAAGGGGACATGAGTGGGACATGAGTGGGGGCCTGCTGGCAGGTGCCCTGCACTGCTGGGGGTGGGGGTGCAAGGGGACATGAGTGGGGGCCAGCTGGCAGGTGCCTTGCACTGCTGGGGGATGGGGGTGCAAGGGGACATGAGTGGGACATGAGTGAGGGCCTGTTGGCAGGTGCCCCTCAGTGCTGGGGGGTGGGTGTGCAAGGGTACATGAGTGGGGGCCTGCTGGCAGGTGCCCCTCAGTGCTGGTGGGTGTGGGTGCAAGGGGACATGAGTGGGGGCCTGCTGGCAGGTACCTTGCACTGCTGGGGGGTGGGTGTGCAAGGGTACATGAGTGGGGGCCTGCTGGCAGGTGCCCCTCAGTGCTGGTGGGTGGGGGTGCAAGGGGACATGAGTGGGGTCCTGCAGGCAGGTGCCCCTCAGTGCTGGGGGGTGGGGGTGTAAGGGGACATGAGTGGGGGCCTGCTGGCAGGTGCCCTGCACTGCTGGGGGTGGGGGTGAAAGGGAACATGAGTGGGACATGAGTGGGGGCCTGTTGGCAGGTGCCCAGCACTGCTGGGAGGTGGGGGTGCAAGGGGACATGAGTGGGGCATGAGTGGGGGCCTGCTGGCAAGTGCCCTGCACTGCTGGGGGGTGGGGGTGCAAAGGGACATGAGTGGGACATGAGTGGGGGCCTGCTGGCAGGTGCCCCTCAGTGCTGGGGGGTGGGGGTGCAAGGTGACATGAGTGGGGGCCTGCTGGCAGGTGGCCTGCACTGCTGGGGGGTGGGGGTGCAAGGGGACATGAGTGGGACATGAGTGGGGGCCTGCTGGCAGGTGCCCCTCAGTGCCTGAGGAGTGGGGGTGCAAGGGGACATGAGTGGGGGCCTGCTGGCAGGGGCCCTGCTGGGGGGTGGGGGTGCAATGGGACATGAGTGGGACATGAGTGGGGGCCTGCTGGCAGGTGCCCTGCACTGCTGGGGGGTGGGGGTGCAAGGGGACATGAGTGGAGGCCTGCTGGCAGGTGCCCTGCACTGCTGGGGGTGGGGGGTGCAAGGGGACATGAGTGGGGGCCTGCTGGCAGGTGCCCTGCACTGCTGGGGGGGTGGGGGTGCAAGGGGACATGAGTGGGACATGAGTGGGGGCCTGTTGGCAGGTGCCCCTCAGTGCTGGGGGGTGGGGGTGCAAGGGTACATGAGTGGGGGCCTGCTGGCAGGTGCCCTTCACTGCTGGGGGGTGGGGGTGCAAGGGGACATGAGTGGGGGCCTGCTGGCAGGTGCCCTGCACTGCTGAGGGTGGGGGTGCAAGGGGACATGAGTGGGACATGAGTGGGGGCCTGCTGGCAGGTGCCCTGCACTGCTGGGGGTGGGGGTGCAAGGGGACATGAGTGGGGGCCAGCTGGCAGGTGCCTTGCACTGCTGGGGGATGGGGGTGCAAGGGGACATGAGTGGGACATGAGTGAGGGCCTGTTGGCAGGTGCCCCTCAGTGCTGGGGGGTGGGTGTGCAAGGGTACATGAGTGGGGGCCTGCTGGCAGGTGCCCCTCAGTGCTGGTGGGTGGGGGTGCAAGGGGACATGAGTGGGGGCCTGCTGGCAGGTGCCCTGCACTGCTGGGGGGTGGGGGTGCAAGGGGACATGAGTGGGGGCCTGCTGGCAGGTACCTTGCACTGCTGGGGGGTGGGTGTGCAAGGGTACATGAGTGGGGGCCTGCTGGCAGGTGCCCCTCAGTGCTGGTGGGTGGGGGTGCAAGGGGACATGAGTGGGGGCCTGCTGGCAGGTACCCTGCACTGCTGGGGGTGGGGGTGCAAGGGGACATGAGTGGGGTCCTGCAGGCAGGTGCCCCTCAGTGCTGGGGGGTGGGGGTGTAAGGAGACATGAGTGGGGGCCTGCTGGCAGGTGCCCTGCACTGCTGGGGGTGGGGGTGAAAGGGAACATGAGTGGGACATGAGTGGGGGCCTGTTGGCAGGTGCCCAGCACTGCTGGGGAGTGGGGGTGCAAGGGGACATGAGTGGGGCATGAGTGGGGGCCTGCTGGCAAGTGCCCTGCACTGCTGGGGGGTGGGGGTGCAAAGGGACATGAGTGGGACATGAGTGGGGGCCTGCTGGCAGGTGCCCCTCAGTGCTGGGGGGTGGGGGTGCAAGGGGACATGAGTGGGGGCCTGCTGGCAGGTGGCCTGCACTGCTGGGGGGTGGGGGTGCAAGGGGACATGAGTGGGACATGAGTGGGGGCCTGCTGGCAGGTGCCCCTCAGTGCCTGAGGAGTGGGGGTGCAAGGGGACATGAGTGGGGGCCTGCTGGCAGGGGCCCTGCTGGGGGGTGGGGGTGCAATGGGACATGAGTGGGACATGAGTGGGGGCCTGCTGGCAGGTGCCCTGCACTGCTGGGGGGTGGGGGTGCAAGGGGACATGAGTGGAGGCCTGCTGGCAGGTGCCCTGCACTGCTGGGGGTGGGGGGTGCAAGGGGACATGAGTGGGGGCCTGCTGGCAGGTGCCCTGCACTGCTGGGGGGGTGGGGGTGCAAGGGGACATGAGTGGGACATGAGTTGGGGCCTGTTGGCAGGTGCCCCTCAGTGCTGGGGGGTGGGGGTGCAAGGGTACATGAGTGGGGGCCTGCTGGCAGGTGCCCTTCACTGCTGGGGGGTGGGGGTGCAAGGGGACATGAGTGGGGGCCTGCTGGCAGGTGCCCTGCACTGCTGAGGGTGGGGGGTGCAAGGGGACATGAGTGGGGGCCTGCTGGCAGGTGCCCTGCACTGCTGGGGGGGTGGGAGTGCAAGGGGACATGAGTGGGACATGAGTGGGGGCCTGTTGGCAGGTGCCCCTCAGTGCTGGTGGTTGGGGGTGCAAGGGGACATGAGTGGGGGCCTGCTGGCAGGTGCCCTGCACTGCTGGGGGGTGGGGGTGCAAGGGGACATAAGTGGGGGCTTGCTGGCAGGTGCCCTGCACTGCTGGGGGGTGGGGGTGCAAGGGGACATGAGTGGGGGCCTGCTGGCAGGTGCCCTGCACTGCTGGTGGGTGGGGGTGCAAGAGGACATGAGTGGGGGCCTGCTGGCAGGTGCCCTGCACTGCTGGTGGGTGGGGGTGCAAGAGGACATGAGTGGGGGCCTGCTGGCAGGTGCCCTGCACTGCTGGGGGGTGGGTGTGCAAGGGAACATGAGTGGGGGCCTGCTGGCAGGTGCCCTGCACTGCTGGGGGTGGGGGTGAAAGGGAACATGAGTGGGACATAAGTGGGGGCCTGTTGGCAGGTGCCCTGCACTGCTGGAGGGTGGGGGTGCAAGGGGACATGAGTGGGGGCCTGCTGGCAAGTACCCTGCACTGCTGGGGGGTGGGGGTGCAAGGGGACATGAGTGGGGGCCTGCTGGCAGGTGCCCCTCAGTGCTGGGGGGTGGGGGTGCAAGGGGACATGAGTGGGGGCCTGCTGGCAGGTGGCCTGCACTGCTGGGGGGTGGGGTGCAAGGGGACATGAGTGGGGGCCTGCTGGCAGGTGCCCCTCAGTGCCTGAGGGGTGGGGGTGCAAGGGGACATGAGTGGGGGCCTGCTGGCAGGGGCCCTGCTGGGGGGTGGGGGTGCAAGGGGACATGAGTGGGGGCCTGTTGGCAGGTGCCCCTCAGTGCTGGAGGGTGGGGGTGCAAGGGGACATGAGTGGGGGCCTGCTGGCAGGTGCCCTGCATTGCTAGGGGGTGGGGGTGCAAGGGGACATGAGTGGGGGCCTGCTGGCAGGTGCCCTGCACTGCTAGGGGTGGGGGGTGCAAGGGGATATGAGTGGGGTCCTGCTGGTAGGTGCCCTGCACTGCTGGGGGAGTGGGGGTGCAAGGGGACATGAGTGGGACATGAGTGGGGGCTTGTTGGCAGGTGCCCCTCAGTGCTGGGGTTGTGGGGGTGCAAGGAGACATGAGTGGGGGCCTGCTGGAAGGTGCCCCTCAGTGCTGGTGGGTGGGGGTGCAAGGGGACATGAGTGGGGGCCTGCTGGCAGGTGCCCTGCACTGCTGGGGGGTGGGGGTGCAAGGGGACATGAGTGGGGGCCTGCTGGCAGGTGCCCTGCACTGCTGGTGGGTGGGGGTGCAAGAGGACATGAGTGGGGGCCTGCTGGCAGGTGCCCTGCACTGCTGGGGGGTGGGTGTGCAAGGGGACATTAGTGGGGACGTGCTGGCAGGTACCCTGCACTGCTGGGGGGTGGGGGTGCAAGTGGACATGAGTGGGGGCCTGCTGGCAGGTGCCCTGCACTGCTGGGGGTTGGGGGTGAAAGGGGACATGAGTGGGACATGAGTGGGGGCCTGCTGGCAGGTGCCCTGCACTGCTGGGGGTGGGGGTGCAAGGGGACCTGAGTGGGACATGAGTGGGGGCCTGCCGGCAGGTGCCCTGCACTGCTGGGTGTGGGGGCGCAAGGGGACATGAGTGGGGGCCTGCTGGCAGGTGCCCTGCACTGCTGGGGGTGGGGGTGCAAGTGGACATGAGTGGGGGTCTGCTGGCAGGTGCCCTGCACTACTGGGGGTGCAAGGGGACATGAGTGGGACATGAGCGGGGGCCTGCTGGCAGGTGCCCTGCACTGCTGGGGGTGGGGGTGCAAGGGGACATTAATGAGGGCCTGTTCGCAGGTGCCCTTCAGTGCTGGGGGTGGGTGTGCAAGGGTACATGAGTGGGGCCTGCTGGGAGGTGCCCCTCAGTGCTGGTGGGTGGGGGTGCAAGGGGACATGAGTGGGGTTCTGCTGGCAGGTGCCCTGTACTGCTGGGGGGTGGGGGTGCAAGGGGACATGAGTGGGGGCCTGCTGGCAGGTGCCCTGCACTGCTGGGGGGTGGGGGTGCAAGGGGACATGAGTGGGGGCCTGCTGGCAGGTGCCCTGCACTGCTGGTGGGTGGGGGTGCAAGAGGACATGAGTGGGGGCCAGCTGGCAGGTGCCATGCACTGCTGGGGGGTGGGTGTGCAAGGGGACATGAGTGGGGGCCTGCTGGCAGGTGCCCTGCACTGCTGGGGGGTGGGGGTGCAGGGGACATAAGTGGGGGCCTGCTGGCAGGTGCCTCTCAGTGCTGGGGGGTGGGGGTGCAAGGGGACATGAGTGGGGGCCTGCTGGCAGGTGCCCTGCACTGCTGGGGGTGGGGTGAAAGGCAACATGAGTGGGACATTAGTGGGGGCCTGTTGGCAGGTGCCCTGCACTGCTGGGGGATGGGGGTGCAAGGGGACATGAGTGGGGCATGAGTGGGGGCCTGCTGGCAAGTGCCCTGCACTGCTGGGGGGTGGGGGTGGAAGGGGTCATGAGTGGGGGCCTGCTGGCAGGGGCCCTGCTGGGGGGTGGGGGTGCAAGGGGACATGAGTGGGACATGAGTGGGGGCCTGTTGGCTGGTGCCCCTCAGTGCTGGGGGTGGGGGTGCAAGGGGACATGAGTGGGGGCCTGCTGGCAGGTGCCCTGCACTGCTGGGGGGTGGGGGTGCAAGGGGACATGAGTGGGGGCCTGCTGGCAGGTGCCCTGCACTGCTGGGGGGTGGGTTGCAAGGGGACACGAGTGGGACATGAGTGGGGGCCTGTTGGCAGGTGCCCCTCAGTGCTGGGGGGTGGGGGTGCAGGGGGACATGAGTGGGGGCCTGCTGGCAGGTGCCCCTCAGTGCTGGTGGGTGGGGGTGCAAGGCGACATGAGTGGGGGCCTGCTGGCATGTGCCCTGCACTGCTGGGGGGTGCGGGTGTAAGGGGACATGAGTGGGGGCCTGCTGGCAGGTGCCCTGCACTGCTGGGGGGTGGGGGTGCAAGGGGACATGATTGGGGCCTGCTGGCAGGTGCCCGCCACTGCTGGGGGTGGGGGTGCAAGGGGACATGAGTGGGGGCCTGCTGGCAGGTGCCCTGCACTGCTGGGGGGTGGGTGTGCAGGGGGACATGAGTGGGGGCCTGCTGGCAGGTGCCCCTCAGTGCTGGGGGTGGGGGTGCAAGGGATGAGTGGGGGCCTGTTGGCAGGTGCCCTGCACTGCTGGGGGGTGGGAGTGCAAGGGGACATGAGTGGGGGCCTGCTGGCAGGTGCCCTGCACTGCTGGGGGTGGGGGTGCAAGGGGACATGAGTGGGACATGAGTGCGGGCATGCTGGCAGGTGCCCCTCAGTGCTGGGGGTGGGGGTGCAAGGGGACATGAGTGGGTGCATGCTGGCAGGTGCCCTGCACTGCTGGGTGTTGGGGGGTGGCGGTGCAAGGGGACATGAGTGGGAGCCTGCTGGTAGGTGCCCTGCACTGCTTGGGGGTGGGTGTGCAAGGGGACATGTGTGGGGGCCTGCTCGCAGGTGCCCCTCAGTGCTGGGGGTGCGGGTGCAAGGGGATATGAGTGGGGGCCTGCTGCCAGGTGCCCTGCACTGCTGGGGGGTGGGGGTGCAAGGGGACATACGTGGGGGCCTGCTGGCAGGTGCCCTGCACTGCTGGGGGGTGGGGGTGCAAGGGGACATGAGTGGGACATGAGTGGGGGCCTGTTGGCAGCTGCCCTCAGTGCTGGGGGTGCAATGGGACATGAGTGGGGGCCTGCTGGCAGGTGCCCTGCACCGCTGGGGGGTGGGGGTGCAAGGGAACATGAGTGGGGGCCTGTTAGCAGGTGCCCCTCAGTGCTGGGGGGTGGGGGTACAAGGGGACATGAGTGGGGGCCTGCTGGCAGGTACCCTGCACTGCTGGGGGGGTGGGGGTGCAAGGGGACATGAGTGGGGGCCTGCTGGCAGGTACCCTGCACTGCTGGGGGGTGGGGGTGCAAGGGGACATGAGTGGGACATGAGTGGGGGCCTGCTGGCAGGTGCCCTGCACTGCTGGGGGTTGGGGGTGAAAGTGGACATGAGTGGGACATGAGTGGGGGCCTGCTGGCAGGTGCCCTGCACTGCTGGGGGGGTAGGGGTGCAAGGTGACATGAGTGGGGGCCTGCTGGCAGGTGCCCTGCACTGCTGGGGGGTGGGGATGCAAGGGGACATGAGTGGGACATGATTGGGGGCCTGCTGGCAGGTGCCATGCACTGCTGGGGCGGGGGGTGCAAGGGGACATGAGTGGGGGCCTGCTGGCAGGTGCCCTGCACTGCTGGGGGTGGGGGTGCAAGTGGACATGAGTGGGGGCCTGCTGGCAGGTGCCCTGCACTGCTGGGGGATGGGGGTGCAAGGGGACATGAGTGGGACATGAGTGAGGGCCTGTTGGCAGGTGCCCCTCAGTGCTGGGGGGTGGGTGTGCAAGGGTACATGAGTGGGGGCCTGCTTGCAGGTGCCCCTCAGTGCTGGTGGGTGGGGGTGCAAGGGGACATGAGTGGGGGCCTGCTGGCAGGTGCCTTGCACTGCTGGGGGGTGGGGGTGCAAGGGGACATGAGTGGGGGCCTGCTGGCAGGTGCCCTGCACTGCTGGGGGTGGGGTGCAAGGGGACATGAGTGGGGGCCTGCTGGCAGGTGCCCTGCACTGCTGGTGGGTGGGGGTGCAAGAGGACATGAGTGGGGGCCTGCTGGCAGGTGCCCTGCACTGTTGGGGGGTGGGGGTGCAAGGGGACATGAGTGGGACATGAGTGGGGGCCTGCTGGCAGGTGCCCTGCACTGCTGGGGGTGGGGGTGCAAGGGGACATGAGTGGGGGTCTGCTGGCAGGTGCCCTGCACTGCTGGGGGTGGGGGTGCAAGGGGACATGAGTGGGACATGAGTGAGGGCCTGTTGGCAGGTGCCCCTCAGTGCTGGGGGGTGGGTGTGCAAGGGTACATGAGTGGGGGCCTGCTGGCAGGTGCCCCTCAGTGCTGGTGGGTGGGGGTGCAAGGGGACATGAGTGGGGGCCTGCTGGCAGGTACCTTGCACTGCTGGGGGGTGGGTGTGCAAGGGTACATGAGTGGGGGCCTGCTGGCAGGTGCCCCTCAGTGCTGGTGGGTGGGGATGCAAGGGGACATGAGTGGGGGCCTGCTGGCAGGTGCCCTGCACTGCTGGGGGGTGGGGGTGCAAGGGGACATGAGTGGGGGCCTGCTGGCAGGTACCCTGCACTGCTGGGGGTGGGGGTGCAAGGGGAAATGAGTGGGGTCCTGCAGGCAGGTGCCCCTCAGTGCTGGGGGGTGGGGGTGTAAGGGGACATGAGTGGGGGCCTGCTGGCAGGTGCCCTGCACTGCTGGGGGTGGGGGTGAAAGGGAACATGAGTGGGACATGAGTGGGGGCCTGTTGGCAGGTGCCCAGCACTGCTGGGGGGTGGGGGTGCAAGGGGACATGAGTGGGGCATGAGTGGGGGCCTGCTGGCAAGTGCCCTGCACTTCTGGGGGGTGGGGGTGCAAAGGGACATGAGTGGGACATGAGTGGGGGCCTGCTGGCAGGTGCCCCTCAGTGCTGGGGGGTGGGGGTGCAAGGGGACATGAGTGGGGGCCTGCTGGCAGGTGGCCTGCACTGCTGGGGGGTGGGGGTGCAAGGGGACATGAGTGGGACATGAGTGGGGGCCTGCTGGCAGGTGCCCCTCAGTGCCTGAGGAGTGGGGGTGCAAGGGGACATGAGTGGGGGCCTGCTGGCAGGGGCCCTGCTGGGGGGTGGGGGTGCAATGGGACATGAGTAGGACATGAGTGGGGGCCTGCTGGCAGGTGCCCTGCACTGCTGGGGGGTGGGGGTGCAAGGGGACATGAGTGGAGGCCTGCTGGCAGGTGCCCTGCACTGCTGGGGGTGGGGGGTGCAAGGGGACATGAGTGGGGGCCTGCTGGCAGGTGCCCTGCACTGCTGGGGGGGTGGGGGTGCAAGGGGACATGAGTGGGACATGAGTGGGGGCCTGTTGGCAGGTGCCTCTCAGTGCTGGGGGGTGGGGGTGCAAGGGTACATGAGTGGGGGCCTGCTGGCAGGTGCCCTTCACTGCTGGGGGGTGGGGGTGCAAGGGGGCATGAGTGGGGGCCTGCTGGCAGGTGCCCTGCACTGCTGAGGGTGGGGGGTGCAAGGGGACATGAGTGGGGGCCTGCTGGCAGGTGCCCTGCACTGCTGGGGGGGTGGGAGTGCAAGGGGACATGAGTGGGACATGAGTGGGGGCCTGTTGGCAGGTGCCCCTCAGTGCTGGTGGTTGGGGGTGCAAGGGGACATGAGTGGGGGCCTGCTGGCAGGTGCCCTGCACTGCTGGGGGGTGGGGGTGCAAGGGGACATAAGTGGGGGCTTGCTGGCAGGTGCCCTGCACTGCTGGGGGGTGGGGGTGCAAGGGGACATGAGTGGGGGCCTTCTGGCAGGTGCCCTGCACTGCTGGTGGGTGGGGGTGCAAGAGGACATGAGTGGGGGCCTGCTGGCAGGTGCCCTGCACTGCTGGGGGGTGGGTGTGCAAGGGAACATGAGTGGGGGCCTGCTGGCAGGTGCCCTGCACTGCTGGTGGGTGGGGGTGCAAGAGGACATGAGTGGGGGCCTGCTGGCAGGTGCCCTGCACTGCTGGGGGGTGGGTGTGCAAGGGGACATGAGTGGGGGCCTGCTGGCAGGTGCCCCTCAGTGCTGGGGGGTGGGGGTGCAAGGGGACATGAGTGGGGGCCTGCTGGCAGGTGGCCTGCACTGCTGGGAGGGTGGGGTGCAAGGGGACATGAGTGGGGGCCTGCTGGCAGGTGCCCCTCAGTGCCTGAGGGGTGGGGGTGCAAGGGGACATGAGTGGGGGCCTGCTGGCAGGTGCCTTGCACTGCTGGGTGGTGGGGGTGCAAGGGGACATGAGTGGGGGCCTGCTGGCAGGTGCCCTGCACTGCTGGGGGGTGGGGGTGCTAGGGGACATGAGTGGGGGCCTGCTGGCAGGTGCCCTGCACTGCTGGTGGGTGGGGGTGCAAGAGGACATGAGTGGGGGCCTGCTGGTAGGTGCCCTGCACTGCTGGGGGGTGGGGGGGCAAGGGGACATGAGTGGGACATGAATGGGGGCCTGCTGGCAGGTGCCCTGCACTGCTGGGGGTGGGGGTGCAAGGGGACATGAGTGGGGGCCTGCTGGCAGGTGCCCTGCACTGCTGGGGGTGGGGGTGAAAGGGAACATGAGTGGGACATGAGTGGGGGCCTGTTGGCAGGTGCCCTGCACTGCTAGGGGGTGGGGGTGCAAGGGGACATGAGTGGGGCATGAGTGGGGGCCTGCTGGCAAGTGCCCTGCACTGCTGGGGGGGTGTGGGTGCAAGGGGACATGAGTGGGACATGAGTGGGGGCCTGCTGGCAGGTGCCCCTCAGTGCTGGGGGCTGGGGGTGCAAGGGGACTTGAGTGGGGGCCTGCTGGCAGGTGGCCTGCACTGCTGGGGGGTGGGGGTGCAAGGGTACATGAGTGGGGGCCTGCTGGCAGGTTCCCCTCAGTGCCTGAGGGGTGGGGGTGCAAGGGGACATGAGTGGGGGCCTGCTGGCAGGGGCCCTGCTGGGGGGTGGGGGTGCAAGGGGACATGAGTGGGGGCCTGCTGGCAGGTGCCCTGCACTGCTGGGGGGTGGGGGTGCAAGGGGACATGAGTGGGGGCCTGCTGGCAGGTGCCCTGCACTGCTGGGGGGTGGGGGTGCAAGGGGACATGAGTGGGGGCCTGGTGGCAGGTGCCCTGCAGTGCTGGTGGGCGGGGGTGCAAGGGGACATGAGTGGGGGCCTGCTGGCAGGTACCCTGCACTGCTGGGGGTGGGGGTGCAAGGGGACATGAGTGGGACATGAGTGCGGGCATGCTGGCAGGTGCCCCTCAGGGCTGGGGGTGGGGGTGCAAGGGGACATGAGTGGGAGCCTGCTGGTAGGTGCCCTGCACTGCTGGGGGGTGGTTGTGCAAGGGGACATGAGTGGGACATGAGTGGGGGCCTGCTGGCAGGTGCCCCTCAGTGCCTGAGGAGTGGGGGTGCAAGGGGACATGAGTGGGGGCCTGCTGGCAGGGGCCCTGCTGGGGGGTGGGGGTGCAATGGGACATGAGTAGGACATGAGTGGGGGCCTGCTGGCAGGTGCCCTGCACTGCTGGGGGGTGGGGGTGCAAGGGGACATGAGTGGAGGCCTGCTGGCAGGTGCCCTGCACTGCTGGGGGTGGGGGGTGCAAGGGGACATGAGTGGGGGCCTGCTGGCAGGTGCCCTGCACTGCTGGGGGATGGGGGTGCAAGGGGACATGAGTGGGACATGAGTGAGGGCCTGTTGGCAGGTGCCCCTCAGTGCTGGGGGGTGGGTGTGCAAGGGTACATGAGTGGGGGCCTGCTTGCAGGTGCCCCTCAGTGCTGGTGGGTGGGGGTGCAAGGGGACATGAGTGGGGGCCTGCTGGCAGGTGCCTTGCACTGCTGGGGGGTGGGGGTGCAAGGGGACATGAGTGGGGGCCTGCTGGCAGGTGCCCTGCACTGCTGGGGGTGGGGTGCAAGGGGACATGAGTGGGGGCCTGCTGGCAGGTGCCCTGCACTGCTGGTGGGTGGGGGTGCAAGAGGACATGAGTGGGGGCCTGCTGGCAGGTGCCCTGCACTGCTGGGGGGTGGGGGTGCAAGGGGACATGAGTGGGACATGAGTGGGGGCCTGCTGGCAGGTGCCCTGCACTGCTGGGGGTGGGGGTGCAAGGGGACATGAGTGGGGGTCTGCTGGCAGGTGCCCTGCACTGCTGGGGGTGGGGGTGCAAGGGGACATGAGTGGGACATGAGTGAGGGCCTGTTGGCAGGTGCCCCTCAGTGCTGGGGGGTGGGTGTGCAAGGGTACATGAGTGGGGACCTGCTGGCAGGTGCCCCTCAGTGCTGGTGGGTGGGGGTGCAAGGGGACATGAGTGGGGGCCTGCTGGCAGGTACCTTGCACTGCTGGGGGGTGGGTGTGCAAGGGTACATGAGTGGGGGCCTGCTGGCAGGTGCCCCTCAGTGCTGGTGGGTGGGGATGCAAGGGGACATGAGTGGGGGCCTGCTGGCAGGTGCCCTGCACTGCTGGGGGGTGGGGGTGCAAGGGGACATGAGTGGGGGCCTGCTGGCAGGTACCCTGCACTGCTTGGGGTGGGGGTGCAAGGGGAAATGAGTGGGGTCCTGCAGGCAGGTGCCCCTCAGTGCTGGGGGGTGGGGGTGTAAGGGGACATGAGTGGGGGCCTGCTGGCAGGTGCCCTGCACTGCTGGGGGTGGGGGTGAAAGGGAACATGAGTGGGACATGAGTGGGGGCCTGTTGGCAGGTGCCCAGCACTGCTGGGGGGTGGGGGTGCAAGGGGACATGAGTGGGGCATGAGTGGGGGCCTGCTGGCAAGTGCCCTGCACTGCTGGGGGGTGGGGGTGCAAAGGGACATGAGTGGGACATGAGTGGGGGCCTGCTGGCAGGTGCCCCTCAGTGCTGGGGGGTGGGGGTGCAAGGGGACATGAGTGGGGGCCTGCTGGCAGGTGGCCTGCACTGCTGGGGGGTGGGGGTGCAAGGGGACATGAGTGGGACATGAGTGGGGGCCTGCTGGCAGGTGCCCCTCAGTGCCTGAGGAGTGGGGGTGCAAGGGGACATGAGTGGGGGCCTGCTGGCAGGGGCCCTGCTGGGGGGTGGGGGTGCAATGGGACATGAGTAGGACATGAGTGGGGGCCTGCTGGCAGGTGCCCTGCACTGCTGGGGGGTGGGGGTGCAAGGGGACATGAGTGGAGGCCTGCTGGCAGGTGCCCTGCACTGCTGGGGGTGGGGGGTGCAAGGGGACATGAGTGGGGGCCTGCTGGCAGGTGCCCTGCACTGCTGGGGGGGTGGGGGTGCAAGGGGACATGAGTGGGACATGAGTGGGGGCCTGTTGGCAGGTGCCTCTCAGTGCTGGGGGGTGGGGGTGCAAGGGTACATGAGTGGGGGCCTGCTGGCAGGTGCCCTTCACTGCTGGGGGGTGGGGGTGCAAGGGGGCATGAGTGGGGGCCTGCTGGCAGGTGCCCTGCACTGCTGAGGGTGGGGGTGCAAGGGGACATGAGTGGGGGCCTGCTGGCAGGTGCCCTGCACTGCTGGGGGGGTGGGAGTGCAAGGGGACATGAGTGGGACATGAGTGGGGGCCTGTTGGCAGGTGCCCCTCAGTGCTGGTGGTTGGGGGTGCAAGGGGACATGAGTGGGGGCCTGCTGGCAGGTGCCCTGCACTGCTGGGGGGTGGGGGTGCAAGGGGACATAAGTGGGGGCTTGCTGGCAGGTGCCCTGCACTGCTGGGGGGTGGGGGTGCAAGGGGACATGAGTGGGGGCCTTCTGGCAGGTGCCCTGCACTGCTGGTGGGTGGGGGTGCAAGAGGACATGAGTGGGGGCCTGCTGGCAGGTGCCCTGCACTGCTGGGGGGTGGGTGTGCAAGGGAACATGAGTGGGGGCCTGCTGGCAGGTGCCCTGCACTGCTGGTGGGTGGGGGTGCAAGAGGACATGAGTGGGGGCCTGCTGGCAGGTGCCCTGCACTGCTGGGGGGTGGGTGTGCAAGGGGACATGAGTGGGGGCCTGCTGGCAGGTGCCCCTCAGTGCTGGGGGGTGGGGGTGCAAGGGGACATGAGTGGGGGCCTGCTGGCAGGTGGCCTGCACTGCTGGGAGGGTGGGGTGCAAGGGGACATGAGTGGGGGCCTGCTGGCAGGTGCCCCTCAGTGCCTGAGGGGTGGGGGTGCAAGGGGACATGAGTGGGGGCCTGCTGGCAGGTGCCTTGCACTGCTGGGTGGTGGGGGTGCAAGGGGACATGAGTGGGGGCCTGCTGGCAGGTGCCCTGCACTGCTGGTGGGTGGGGGTGCAAGAGGACATGAGTGGGGGCCTGCTGGTAGGTGCCCTGCACTGCTGGGGGGTGGGGGGGCAAGGGGACATGAGTGGGACATGAATGGGGGCCTGCTGGCAGGTGCCCTGCACTGCTGGGGGTGGGGGTGCAAGGGGACATGAGTGGGGGCCTGCTGGCAGGTGCCCTGCACTGCTGGGGGTGGGGGTGAAAGGGAACATGAGTGGGACATGAGTGGGGGCCTGTTGGCAGGTGCCCTGCACTGCTAGGGGGTGGGGGTGCAAGGGGACATGAGTGGGGCATGAGTGGGGGCCTGCTGGCAAGTGCCCTGCACTGCTGGGGGGTGTGGGTGCAAGGGGACATGAGTGGGACATGAGTGGGGGCCTGCTGGCAGGTGCCCCTCAGTGCTGGGGGCTGGGGGTGCAAGGGGACTTGAGTGGGGGCCTGCTGGCAGGTGGCCTGCACTGCTGGGGGGTGGGGGTGCAAGGGTACATGAGTGGGGGCCTGCTGGCAGGTTCCCCTCAGTGCCTGAGGGGTGGGGGTGCAAGGGGACATGAGTGGGGGCCTGCTGGCAGGGGCCCTGCTGGGGGGTGGGGGTGCAAGGGGACATGAGTGGGGGCCTGCTGGCAGGTGCCCTGCACTGCTGGGGGGTGGGGGTGCAAGGGGACATGAGTGGGGGCCTGCTGGCAGGTGGCCTGCACTGCTGGGGGGTGGGGGTGCAAGGGGACATGAGTGGGGGCCTGGTGGCAGGTGCCCTGCACTGCTGGTGGGCGGGGGTGCAAGGGGACATGAGTGGGGGACTGCTGGCAGGTACCCTGCACTGCTGGGGGTGGGGGTGCAAGGGGACATGAGTGGGACATGAGTGCGGGCATGCTGGCAGGTGCCCCTCAGTGCTGGGGGTGGGGGTGCAAGGGGACATGAGTGGGAGCCTGCTGGTAGGTGCCCTGCACTGCTGGGGGGTGGTTGTGCAAGGGGACATGAGTGGGGGCCTGCTGGCAGGTGCCCTGCACTGCTGGGCGGTGGGGGTGCAAGGGGACATGAGTGGGACATGGTTGGGGGCCTGCTGGCAGGTGCCCCTAGGTGCTAGGGGGTGGGGGTGCAAGGGGACATGACTGTGGGCCTGCTGGCAGGTGCCCTGCACTGCTGGGGGGTGGGGGTACAAGGGGACATGAGTGGGGGCCTGCTCGCAGGTGCCCCTCAGTGCTGGGGGGTGCGGGTGCAAGGGGACATGAGTGGGGGCCTGCTGCCAGGTGCCCGGCACTGCTGGGGGGTGGGGGTGCAAGGGGACATAAGTGGGGGACTGCTGGCAGGTGCCCTGCACTGCTGGGTGGTGGGGGTGCAAGGGGACATGAGTGGGACATGAGTGGGGGCCTGTTGGCAGCAGCCCCTCAATGCTGGGGGTGCAATGGGACATGAGTTGGGGCCTGCTGGCAGACGCCCTGCACTGCTGGGGGGTGGGGGTACAAGGGAACATGAGTGGGGGCCTGTTGGCAGGTGCCCCTCAGTGCTGGGGGGTGGGGGTGCAAGGGGACATGAGCGGGGGCCTGCTGGCAGGTACCCTGCACTGCTGGGGGGTGGGGGTGCAAGGGGACATGAGTGGGGGCCTGCTGGCAGGTGCCCTGCACTGCTGGGGGTTGCGGGTGAAAGGGGACATGAGTGGGGGCCTGCTGGCAGGTGCCCTGCACTGCTGGGGGGTAGGGGTGCAAGGAGACATGAGTGGGGGCCTGCTGGCAGGTGCCCTGCACTGCTGGGGGGTGGGGGTGCAAGGGGACATGAGTGGGACATGAGTGGGGGCCTGCTGGCAGGTGCCCTGCACTGCTGGGGGTGGGGGTGCAAGGGGACATGAGTGGGGGCCAGCTGGCAGGTGCCTTGCACTGCTGGGGGATGGGGGTGCAAGGGGACATGAGTGGGACATGAGTGAGGGCCTGTTGGCAGGTGCCCCTCAGTGCTGGGGGGTGGGTGTGCAAGGGTACATGAGTGGGGGCCTGCTGGCAGGTGCCCCTCAGTGCTGGTGGGTGGGGGTGCAAGGGGACATGAGTGGGGGCCTGCTGGCAGGTACCTTGCACTGCTGGGGGGTGGGTGTGCAAGGGTACATGAGTGGGGGCCTGCTGGCAGGTGCCCCTCAGTGCTGGTGGGTGGGGGTGCAAGGGGACATGAGTGGGGGCCTGCTGGCAGGTGCCCTGCACTGCTGGGGGGTGGGGGTGCAAGGGGACATGAGTGGGGGCCTGCTGGCAGGTACCCTGCACTGCTGGGGGTGGGGGTGCAAGGGGACATGAGTGGGGTCCTGCAGGCAGGTGCCCCTCAGTGCCTGAGGAGTGGGGGTGCAAGGGGACATGAGTGGGGGCCTGCTGGCAGGGGCCCTGCTGGGGGGTGGGGGTGCAAAGGGACATGAGTGGGACATGAGTGGGGGCCTGCTGGCAGGTGCCCCTCAGTGCTGGGGGGTGGGGGTGCAAGGGGACATGAGTGGGGGCCTGCTGGCAGGTGGCCTGCACTGCTGGGGGGTGGGGGTGCAAGGGGACATGAGTGGGACATGAGTGGGGGCCTGCTGGCAGGTGCCCCTCAGTGCCTGAGGAGTGGGGGTGCAAGGGGACATGAGTGGGGGCCTGCTGGCAGGGGCCCTGCTGGGGGGTGGGGGTGCAATGGGACATGAGTGGGACATGAGTGGGGGCCTGCTGGCAGGTGCCCTGCACTGCTGGGGGGTGGGGGTGCAAGGGGACATGAGTGGAGGCCTGCTGGCAGGTGCCCTGCACTGCTGGGGGTGGGGGGTGCAAGGGGACATGAGTGGGGGCCTGCTGGCAGGTGCCCTGCACTGCTGGGGGGTGGGGGTGCAAGGGGACATGAGTGGCACATGAGTGGGGGCCTGTTGGCAGGTGCCTCTCAGTGCTGGGGGGTGGGGGTGCAAGGGTACATGAGTGGGGGCCTGCTGGCAGGTGCCCTTCACTGCTGGGGGGTGGGGGTGCAAGGGGACATGAGTGGGGGACTGCTGGCAGGTGCCCTGCACTGCTGAGGGTGGGGGTGCAAGGGGACATGAGTGGGGGCCTGCTGGCAGGTGCCCTGCACTGCTGGGGGGTGGGAGTGCAAGGGGACATGAGTGGGACATGAGTGGGGGCCTGTTGGCAGGTGCCCCTCAGTGCTGGTGGTTGGGGGTGCAAGGGGACATGAGTGGGGGCCTGCTGGCAGGTGCCCTGCACTGCTGGGGGGTGGGGGTGCAAGGGGACATAAGTGGGGGCTTGCTGGCAGGTGCCCTGCACTGCTGGGGGGTGGGGGTGCAAGGGGACATGAGTGGGGGCCTGCTGGCAGGTGCCCTGCACTGCTGGTGGGTGGGGGTGCAAGAGGACATGAGTGGGGGCCTGCTGGCAGGTGCCCTGCACTGCTGGGGGGTGGGTGTGCAAGGGAACATGAGTGGGGGCCTGCTGGCAGCTGCCCTGCACTGCTGGTGGGTGGGGGTGCAAGAGGACATGAGTGGGGGCCTGCTGGCAGGTGCCCTGCACTGCTGGGGGGTGGGTGTGCAAGGGAACATGAGTGGGGGCCTGCTGGCAGGTGCCCTGCACTGCTGGGGGTGGGGGTGAAAGGGAACATGAGTGGGACATAAGTGGGGGCCTGTTGGCAGGTGCCCTGCACTGCTGGAGGGTGGGGGTGCAAGGGGACATGAGTGGGGGCCTGCTGGCAAGTACCCTGCACTGCTGGGGGGTGGGGGTGCAAGGGGACATGAGTGGGAGCCTGCTGGCAGGTGCCCCTCAGTGCTGGGGGGTGGGGGTGCAAGGGGACATGAGTGGGGGCCTGCTGGCAGGTGGCCTGCACTGCTGGGGGGGTGGGGTGCAAGGGGACATGAGTGGGGGCCTGCTGGCAGGTGCCCCTCAGTGCCTGAGGGGTGGGGGTGCAAGGGGACATGAGTGGGGGCCTGCTGGCAGGGGCCCTGCTGGGGGGTGGGGGTGCAAGGGGACATGAGTGGGGGCCTGTTGGCAGGTGCCCCTCAGTGCTGGAGGGTGGGGGTGCAAGGGGACATGAGTGGGGGCCTGCTGGCAGGTGCCCTGCACTGCTAGGGGGTGGGGGTGCAAGGGGACATGAGTGGGGGCCTGCTGGCAGGTGCCCTGCACTGCTAGGGGTGGGGGGTGCAAGGGGATATGAGTGGGGTCCTGCTGGTAGGTGCCCTGCACTGCTGGGGGAGTGGGGGTGCAAGGGGACATGAGTGGGACATGAGTGGGGGCTTGTTGGCAGGTGCCCCTCAGTGCTGGGGTTGTGGGGGTGCAAGGAGACATGAGTGGGGGCCTGCTGGAAGGTGCCCCTCAGTGCTGGTGGGTGGGGGTGCAAGGGGACATGAGTGGGGGCCTGCTGGCAGGTGCCCCTCAGTGCTGGTGGGTGGGGGTGCAAGGAGACATGAGTGGGGGCCTGCTGGCAGGTGCCCTGCACTGCTGGGGGGTGGGGGTGCAAGGGGACATGAGTGGGGGCCTGCTGGCAGGTGCCCTGCACTGCTGGTGGGTGGGGGTGCAAGAGGACATGAGTGGGGGCCTGCTGGCAGGTGCCCTGCACTGCTGGGGGGTGGGTGTGCAAGGGGACATGAGTGGGGGCCTGCTGGCAGGTGCCCTGCACTGCTGGGGGGTGGGGGTGCAAGGGGACATGAGTGGGGGCCTGATGGCAGGTGCCCCTCAGTGCTGGGGGGTGGGGGTGCAAGGGGATATGAGTGGGGGCTTGCTGGCAGGTGCCCTGCACTGCTGGGGGTGGGGGTGAAAGGGAACATGAGTGGGACATGAGTGGGGGCCTGTTGGCAGGTGCCCTGCACTGCTGGGGGGTGGGGGTGCAAGGGGACATGAGCGGGGCATAAGTGGGGGCCTGCTGGCAAGTGCCCTGCACTTCTGGGGGGTGGGGGTGCAAGGGGACATGAGTGGGACATGAGTGGGGGCCTGCTGGCACGTGCCCCTCAGTGCTGGGGGGTGGGGGTGTAAGGGGACATGAGTGGGGGCCTGCTGGCAGGTGCCCTGCACTGCTGGGGGGTGGGGGTGCAAGGGGACATGAGTGGGGGCCTGCTGGCAGGTGCCCTGCACTGCTGGGGGTGGGGGTGCAAGTGGACATTAGTGGGGGCCTGCTGGCATGTGCCCTGCACTGCTGGGGGTGCAAGGGGACATGAGTGGGACATGAGTGGGGGCCTGCTGGCAGGTGCCCTGCCCTGCTGGGGGTGGGGGTGCAAGGGGACATGAGTAGGGGCCTGCTGGCAGGTGCCCTGCACTGCTGGGGGTGGGGGTGCAAGTGGACATTAGTGGGGGCCTGCTGGCATGTGCCCTGCACTGCTGGGGGATGGGGGTGCAAGGGGACATGAGTGGGACATGAGTGAGGGCCTGTTGGCAGGTGCCCCTCAGTGCTGGGGGGTAGGTGTGCAAGGGTACATGAGTGGGGGCCTGCTTGCAGGTGCCCCTCAATGCTGGTGGGTGGGGGTGCAAGGGAACATGAGTGGGGGCCTGCTGGCAGGTGCCTTGCACTGCTGGGTGGTGGGGGTGCAAGGGGACATGAGTGGGGGCCTGCTGGCAGGTGCCCTGCACTGCTGGTGGGTGGGGGTGCTAGGGGACATGAGTGGGGGCCTGCTGGCAGGTGCCCTGCACTGCTGGTGGGTGGGGGTGCAAGAGGACATGAGTGGGGGCCTGCTGGTAGGTGCCCTGCACTGCTGGGGGGTGGGGGTGCAAGGGGACATGAGTGGGACATGAATGGGGGCCTGCTGGCAGGTGCCCTGCACTGCTGGGGGTGGGGGTGGAAGGGGACATGAGTGGGGGCCTGCTGGCAGGTGCCCTGCACTGCTGGGGGTGGGGGTGAAAGGGAACATGAGTGGGACATGAGTGGGGGCCTGTTGGCAGGTGCCCTGCACTGCTAGGGGGTGGGGGTGCAAGGGGACATGAGTGGGGCATGAGTGGGGGCCTGCTGGCAAGTGCCCTGCACTGCTGGGGGGGTGGGGGTGCAAGGGGACATGAGTGGGACATGAGTGGGGGCCTGCTGGCAGGTGCCCCTCAGTGCTGGGGGCTGGGGGTGCAAGGGGACATGAGTGGGGGCCTGCTGGCAGGTGGCCTGCACTGCTGGGGGGTGGGGGTGCAAGGGGACATGAGTGGGGGCCTGCTGGCAGGTTCCCCTCAGTGCCTGAGGGGTGGGGGTGCAAGGGGACATGAGTGGGGGCCTGCTGGCAGGGGCCCTGCTGGGGGGTGGGGGTGCAAGGGGACATGAGTGGGGGCCTGCTGGCAGGTGCCCTGCACTGCTGGGGGGTGGGGGTGCAAGGGGACATGAGTGGGGGCCTGCTGGCAGGTGCCCTGCACTGCTGGGGGGTGGGGGTGCAAGGGGACATGAGTGGGGGCCTGGTGGCAGGTGCCCTGCACTGCTGGTGGGCGGGGGTGCAAGGGGACATGAGTGGGGGCCTGCTGGCAGGTACCCTGCACTGCTGGGGGTGGGGGTGCAAGGGGACATGAGTGGGACATGAGTGCGGGCATGCTGGCAGGTGCCCCTCAGTGCTGGGGGTGGGGGTGCAAGGGGACATGAGTGGGAGCCTGCTGGTAGGTGCCCTGCACTGCTGGGGGGTGGTTGTGCAAGGGGACATGAGTGGGACATGGTTGGGGGCCTGCTGGCAGGTGCCCCTAGGTGCTAGGGGGTGGGGGTGCAAGGGGACATGACTGTGGGCCTGCTGGCAGGTGCCCTGCACTGCTGGGGGGTGGGGGTACAAGGGGACATGAGTGGGGGCCTGCTCGCAGGTGCCCCTCAGTGCTGGGGGGTGCGGGTGCAAGGGGACATGAGTGGGGGCCTGCTGCCAGGTGCCCGGCACTGCTGGGGGGTGGGGGTGCAAGGGGACATAAGTGGGGGCCTGCTGGCAGGTGCCCTGCACTGCTGGGTGGTGGGGGTGCAAGGGGACATGAGTGGGACATGAGTGGGGGCCTGTTGGCAGCAGCCCCTCAATGCTGGGGGTGCAATGGGACATGAGTTGGGGCCTGCTGGCAGACGCCCTGCACTGCTGGGGGGTGGGGGTACAAGGGAACATGAGTGGGGGCCTGTTGGCAGGTGCCCCTCAGTGCTGGGGGGTGGGGGTGCAAGGGGACATGAGCGGGGGCCTGCTGGCAGGTACCCTGCACTGCTGGGGGGTGGGGGTGCAAGGGGACATGAGTGGGGGCCTGCTGGCAGGTGCCCTGCACTGCTGGGGGTTGCGGGTGAAAGGGGACATGAGTGGGACATGAGTGGGGGCCTGCTGGCAGGTGCCCTGCACTGCTGGGGGGTAGGGGTGCAAGGAGACATGAGTGGGGGCCTGCTGGCAGGTGCCCTGCACTGCTGGGGGGTGGGGGTGCAAGGGGACATGAGTGGGACATGAGTGGGGGCCTGCTGGCAGGTGCCCTGCACTGCTGGGGGTGGGGGTGCAAGGGGACATGAGTGGGGGCCTGCTGGCAGGTGCCTTGCACTGCTGGGGGATGGGGGTGCAAGGGGACATGAGTGGGACATGAGTGAGGGCCTGTTGGCAGGTGCCCCTCAGTGCTGGGGGGTGGGTGTGCAAGGGTACATGAGTGGGGGCCTGCTGGCAGGTGCCCCTCAGTGCTGGTGGGTGTGGGTGCAAGGGGACATGAGGGGGGCCTGCTGGCAGGTACCTTGCACTGCTGGGGGGTGGGTGTGCAAGGGTACATGAGTGGGGGCCTGCTGGCAGGTGCCCCTCAGTGCTGGTGGGTGGGGGTGCAAGGGGACATGAGTGGGGTCCTGCAGGCAGGTGCCCCTCAGTGCTGGGGGGTGGGGGTGTAAGGGGACATGAGTGGGGGCCTGCTGGCAGGTGCCCTGCACTGCTGGGGGTGGGGGTGAAAGGGAACATGAGTGGGACATGAGTGGGGGCCTGTTGGCAGGTGCCCAGCACTGCTGGGAGGTGGGGGTGCAAGGGGACATGAGTGGGGCATGAGTGGGGGCCTGCTGGCAAGTGCCCTGCACTGCTGGGGGGTGGGGGTGCAAAGGGACATGAGTGGGACATGAGTGGGGGCCTGCTGGCAGGTGCCCCTCAGTGCTGGGGGGTGGGGGTGCAAGGGGACATGAGTGGGGGCCTGCTGGCAGGTGGCCTGCACTGCTGGGGGGTGGGGGTGCAAGGGGACATGAGTGGGACATGAGTGGGGGCCTGCTGGCAGGTGCCCCTCAGTGCCTGAGGAGTGGGGGTGCAAGGGGACATGAGTGGGGGCCTGCTGGCAGGGGCCCTGCTGGGGGGTGGGGGTGCAATGGGACATGAGTGGGACATGAGTGGGGGCCTGCTGGCAGGTGCCCTGCACTGCTGGGGGGTGGGGGTGCAAGGGGACATGAGTGGAGGCCTGCTGGCAGGTGCCCTGCACTGCTGGGGGTGGGGGGTGCAAGGGGACATGAGTGGGGGCCTGCTGGCAGGTGCCCTGCACTGCTGGGGGGGTGGGGGTGCAAGGGGACATGAATGGGACATGAGTGGGGGCCTGTTGGCAGGTGCCCCTCAGTGCTGGGGGGTGGGGGTGCAAGGGTACATGAGTGGGGGCCTGCTGGCAGGTGCCCTTCACTGCTGGGGGGTGGGGGTGCAAGGGGACATGAGTGGGGGCCTGCTGGCAGGTGCCCTGCACTGCTGAGGGTGGGGGTGCAAGGGGACATGAGTGGGACATGAGTGGGGGCCTGCTGGCAGGTGCCCTGCACTGCTGGGGGTGGGGGTGCAAGGGGACATGAGTGGGGGCCAGCTGGCAGGTGCCTTGCACTGCTGGGGGATGGGGGTGCAAGGGGACATGAGTGGGACATGAGTGAGGGCCTGTTGGCAGGTGCCCCTCAGTGCTGGGGGGTGGGTGTGCAAGGGTACATGAGTGGGGGCCTGCTGGCAGGTGCCCCTCAGTGCTGGTGGGTGTGGGTGCAAGGGGACATGAGTGGGGGCCTGCTGGCAGGTACCTTGCACTGCTGGGGGGTGGGTGTGCAAGGGTACATAAGTGGGGGCCTGCTGGCAGGTGCCCCTCAGTGCTGGTGGGTGGGGGTGCAAGGGGACATGAGTGGGGGCCTGCTGGCAGGTGCCCTGCACTGCTGGGGGTGCAAGGGGACATGAGTGGGGGCCTGCTGGCAGGTACCCTGCACTGCTGGGGGTGGGGGTGCAAGGGGACATGAGTGGGGTCCTGCAGGCAGGTGCCCCTCAGTGCTGGGGGGTGGGGGTGTAAGGGGACATGAGTGGGGGCCTGCTGGCAGGTGCCCTGCACTGCTGGGGGTGGGGGTGAAAGGGAACATGAGTGGGACATGAGTGGGGGCCTGTTGGCAGGTGCCCAGCACTGCTGGGAGGTGGGGGTGCAAGGGGACATGAGTGGGGCATGAGTGGGGGCCTGCTGGCAAGTGCCCTGCACTGCTGGGGGGTGGGGGTGCAAAGGGACATGAGTGGGACATGAGTGGGGGCCTGCTGGCAGGTGCCCCTCAGTGCTGGGAGGTGGGGGTGCAAGGGGACATGAGTGGGGGCCTGCTGGCAGGTGGCCTGCACTGCTGGGGGGTGGGGGTGCAAGGGGACATGAGTGGGACATGAGTGGGGGCCTGCTGGCAGGTGCCCCTCAGTGCCTGAGGAGTGGGGGTGCAAGGGGACATGAGTGGGGGCCTGCTGGCAGGGGCCCTGCTGGGGGGTGGGGGTGCAATGGGACATGAGTGGGACATGAGTGGGGGCCTGCTGGCAGGTGCCCTGCACTGCTGGGGGGTGGGGGTGCAAGGGGACATGAGTGGAGGCCTGCTGGCAGGTGCCCTGCACTGCTGGGGGTGGGGGGTGCAAGGGGACATGAGTGGGGGCCTGCTGGCAGGTGCCCTGCACTGCTGGGGGCGTGGGGGTGCAAGGGGACATGAGTGGGACATGAGTGGGGGCCTGTTGGCAGGTGCCCCTCAGTGCTGGGGGGTGGGGGTGCAAGGGTACATGAGTGGGGGCCTGCTGGCAGGTGCCCTTCACTGCTGGGGGGTGGGGGTGCAAGGGGACATGAGTGGGGGCCTGCTGGCAGGTGCCCTGCACTGCTGAGGGTGGGGGGTGCAAGGGGACATGAGTGGGGGCCTGCTGGCAGGTGCCCTGCACTGCTGGGGGGGTGGGAGTGCAAGGGGACATGAGTGGGACATGAGTGGGGGCCTGTTGGCAGGTGCCCCTCAGTGCTGGTGGTTGGGGGTGCAAGGGGACATGAGTGGGGGCCTGCTGGCAGGTGCCCTGCACTGCTGGGGGGTGGGGGTGCAAGGGGACATAAGTGGGGGCTTGCTGGCAGGTGCCCTGCACTGCTGGGGGGTGGGGGTGCAAGGGGACATGAGTGGGGGCCTGCTGGCAGGTGCCCTGCACTGCTGGTGGGTGGGGGTGCAAGAGGACATGAGTGGGGGCCTGCTGGCAGGTGCCCTGCACTGCTGGGGGGTGGGTGTGCAAGGGAACATCAGTGGGGGCCTGCTGGCAGGTGCCCTGCACTGCTGGTGGGTGGGGGTGCAAGTGGACATGAGTGGGGGCCTGCTGGCAGGAGCCCTGCACTGCTGGGGGGCTGGGTGTGCAAGGGAACATGAGTGGGGGCCTGCTGGCAGGTGCCCTGCACTGCTGGGGGTGGGGGTGAAAGGGAACATGAGTGGGACATAAGTGGGGGCCTGTTGGCAGGTGCCCTGCACTGCTGGAGGGTGGGGGTGCAAGGGGACATGAGTGGGGGCCTGCTGGCAAGTACCCTGCACTGCTGGGGGGTGGGGGTGCAAGGGGACATGAGTGGGGGCCTGCTGGCAGGTGCCCCTCAATGCTGGGGGGTGGGGGTGCAAGGGGACATGAGTGGGGGCCTGCTGGCAGGTGGCCTGCACTGCTGGGGGGTGGGGTGCAAGGGGACATGAGTGGGGGCCTGCTGGCAGGTGCCCCTCAGTGCCTGAGGGGTGGGGGTGCAAGGGGACATGAGTGGGGGCCTGCTGGCAGGGGCCCTGCTGGGGGGTGGGGGTGCAAGGGGACATGAGTGGGGGCCTGTTGGCAGGTGCCCCTCAGTGCTGGAGGGTGGGGGTGCAAGGGGACATGAGTGGGGGCCTGCTGGCAGGTGCCCTGCACTGCTAGGGGGTGGGGGTGCAAGGGGACATGAGTGGGGGCCTGCTGGCAGGTGCCCTGCACTGCTAGGGGTGGGGGGTGCAAGGGGATATGAGTGGGGTCCTGCTGGTAGGTGCCCTGCACTGCTGGGGGAGTGGGGGTGCAAGGGGACATGAGTGGGACATGAGTGGGGGCTTGTTGGCAGGTGCCCCTCAGTGCTGGGGGGTGAGGGTGCAAGGAGACATGAGTGGGGGCCTGCTGGAAGGTGCCCCTCAGTGCTGGTGGGTGGGGGTGCAAGGGGACATGAGTGGGGGCCTGCTGGCAGGTGCCCTGCACTGCTGGGGGGTGGGGGTGCAAGGGGACATGAGTGGGGGCCTGCTGGCAGGTGCCCTGCACTGCTGGTGGGTGGGGGTGCAAGAGGACATGAGTGGGGGCCTGCTGGCAGGTGCCCTGCACTGCTGGGGGGTGGGTGTGCAAGGGGACATGAGTGGGGGCCTGCTGGCAGGTGCCCTGCACTGCTGGGGGGTGGGGGTGCAAGGGGACATGAGTGGGGGCCTGCTGGCAGGTGCCCTGCACTGCTGGTGGGTGGGGGTGCAAGAGGACATGAGTGGGGGCCTGCTGGCAGGTGCCCTGCACTGCTGGGGGGTGGGTGTGCAAGGGGACATGAGTGGGGGCCTGCTGGCAGGTGCCCCTCAGTGCTGGGGGGTGGGGGTGCAAGGGGATATGAGTGGGGGCTTGCTGGCAGGTGCCCTGCACTGCTGGGGGTGGGGGTGAAAGGGAACATGAGTGGGACATGAGTGGGGGCCTGTTGGCAGGTGCCCTGCACTGCTGGGGGGTGGGGGTGCAAGGGGACATGAGTGGGGCATAAATGGGGGCCTGCTGGCAAGTGCCCTGCACTTCTGGGGGGTGGGGGTGCAAGGGGACATGAGTGGGACATGAGTGGGGGCCTGCTGGCACGTGCTCCTCAGTGCTGGGGGGTGGGGGTGTAAGGGGACATGAGTGGGGGCCTGCTGGCAGGTGCCCTGCACTGCTGGGGGGTGGGGGTGCAAGGGGACATGAGTGGGGGCCTGCTGGCAGGTGCCCTGCACTGCTGGGGGTGGGGGTGCAAGGGGACATGAATGGGGGCCTGCTGGCAGGTGCCCTGCACTGCTGGGGGTGGGGGTGCAAGGGGACATGAGTGGGGGCCTGCTGGCAGGTGCCCTGCACTGCTGGAGGGTGGGGGTGCAAGGGGACATGAGTGGGGCATGAGTGGGGGCCTGCTGGCAGGTGCCCCTCAGTGCTGGGGGATGTGTGTGCAAGGGGACATGAGTGGGCGCCTGCTGGCAGGTGCCCTGCACTGCTGGGGGGTGGGGGTGCAAGGGGGCATGAGTGGGGGCCTGCTGGCAGGTGCCCTGCACTGCTGGGGGTGCAAGGCGACATGAGTGGGACATAAGTGGGGGCCTGCTGGCAAGTGCCCTGCACTTCTGGGGGGTGGGGGTGCAAGGGGACATGAGTGGGACATGAGTGGGGGCCTGCTGGCACGTGCCCCTCAGTGCTGGGGGGTGGGGGTGCAAGGTGACATGAGTGGGGGCCTGCTGGCATGTGCCCTGCACTACTGGGGGGTGGGGGTGCTAGGGGACATGAATGGGGGCCTTTTTGCAGGTGCCCTGCACTGCTGGGGGTGGGGGTGCAAGGGGACATGAGTGGGACATTTGTGTGGGCCTGCTGGCAGGTGCCCCTCAGTGCTGGGGGGTGGGGGTGCAAGGGGACATGAGTGGGGGCCTACTGGCAGGTGCCCTGCACTGCTGGGGGGTGGGGGTGCAAGGGGACATGAGTGGGACATTTGTGTGGGCCTGCTGGCATGTGCCCTGCACTGCTGTGGGGTGGGGGTGCAAGGGGACATGAATGGGGGCCTGCTGGCAGGTGTCCTGCAATGCTGGGGGGTGGGGGTGCAAGGGGACATGAGTGGGACATGAGTGGGGGCCTGCTGGCAGGTGCCCCTCAATTCTGGGGGGTGGGGGTGCAAGGGGACATGAGTGGGGGCCTGCTGGCAGGTGCCCTGCACTGCTGGGGGTGGGGGTGCACGGAGAGATGAATGGGACATGAGTGGGGCCCTGTTGGCAGGTGCCCCTCAGTGCTGGGGGGTGGGTGTGCAAGGGGACATGAGTGGGGGCCTGCTGGCAGGTGCCCTGCACTGCTGGGGGGTGGGGGTGCAAGGGGACATGAGTGGGACATGAGTGGGGGCCTGCTGGCAGGTCCCCTGCACTGCTGGGGGGTGGGGGTGGAGGGGGTCATGCATTGGTGATCAGTAGTGCAAGCGGACATGTGGCTTGGCTGGGGGGCATGCCCATGGTGGATGGGCTGCCTGCAGGACATGACCAGGGGTGCAGGGTAGTCCCCTGTGGTGTGGGCTGCCTGCAGGGGCCGTGGAGGGTGTAGAGGGAACACCTGGGAGGACCCACACTGCCAATTCACGTGTAGGACTCCCGTGCACCCCAGATATACACGTACCCCACTCACACAGGGCCTGTCGCGTGTGAAACTTCCCACGCACCCCCGAAATACACGTACCCCGCTCGCCCAACGCCAATCGCGTGTGAAACTTCCTGCGCACCCCAGATTTACACGTACCCAGGCCCATCGCGTGTGAAACTTCACGCGAACCCCAGGAATACACGCACCCCACTCGCACAGGGCCTATCGCGTGTGAAACTTCCCGCGAACCCCAGATTTACACGCACCCCGCTCGCCCAAGGCCAACCGCGTGTGAAACTTCCCACGCACCCCCGAAATACATGCACATGCTATTTTTGACACAGTGGGTGTTCGTGTTTGTCGCGTACCCTTTTGCATGACATTTGTCCAAGAGGGCCACCGTATGCGACAATCATCAGAGCTGTATATACATGTTTTTTGTTAGTGCACATTTTGGCGCACATTTTTTTCATGCGCTGGGAAGCTACCGCCTGCCTTCGTGTGGTGGACGTGTTTAGGCCTGTGCGCGACTTCGCCCGTGCGCTGGTTTGCCCTATTTGATTCCATGAATACGTGTTGTAGGCGAGCGTGTGGGCGTTCCGCGCACTTGCCTCCTGTACTTCCCCCCTGACGCCCACACTTTCATGCGGTGTTCCCCATTCCGCGTGTCACACCCCGTGTTACGCCTACTTTTGTTATGTGCGCCGCGCTATGTGCGCTTTCGCTGTGGCCGTAGCGCACGCCGTTAGATGACCTGTGCGCCGGCGTGCGCCATGCAGATTTTCAGCGCACATCCCAGATTTTACTCGTGCACAGACTTCCATGAATCGATGTGCGTGGGTTTTGCTGTGATTTTCGCACTTGCACTGCGATTCGCACGCTTGCGCGGGAATTTTCAGCGCACATTAATTCCATGAATCGGCCTGTTAGACTGGTCATAAGCAAACTCATACATCATGATCAGACTGGATATTTTCCGTGTAGAAGTATAGCCGATAACCATAGAAGGCTCCACCGCGTCATGGAATAGACAGAAGGAGACGCAAACAAAGTAGAAATTGTCTCATTAGACGCAGTGAAAGCCTTTGATTCTGTAAGGTGGCCCTGGCTGATGGCGATCCTGAAGGAATATGGAATGGGGCCTGGGTACTTGAGGTGGGTGAAACTGTTGTATAGCTCGCCGCTTGCCAGAGTCAAAACAGGAGCGATCATCTCAGACAAATGGCAGCTCAGTAGGGGTACCAGACAAGGCTGCCCGTGGTCTCCGATGCTGTATATCCTCGCACTGGAACCTCTAGCGATATATTTGAGGCAACAATATGAAGGGGTTGGGGTCCACACTAAGGAGGGGCCGCACCTAATATAACTCTATGCAGACGATATGCTGCTGTATCTGAGGTACCCAGAAGAAAACCTGCGTCATTCTCCGGCATAGCGGTTAACTCTAAGAAGTCGTACATATTTCCTCTAGGGAGATATAAAGGAATTGCGCAAGAAAACCTGCCAGTTCTACAAATACCCTGGGAGACTAGAACGTTTAGATACTTGGGGATCGCTATTTATCATGAGGTAGAAGATGAACACAAACATAACACAGAGAAAGCAGTAGCTAACATTGAAAACAGCATGAAGTTCTGGGCTAAACTCCCCCTGGCTATGATGGGAAGGGGGGCATTGTTGAAAATGGTTGTATTGCCTAGGCTGTTGCACTTTTTTGTGAATATCCCATATATGTTGCCCAAATGCTTCTTTGGTAAACTACAGAGCTTATGTAGAGGTTTTATCTAGCACAATACCAGGAATAGGATTGCCTTATGGAAGTTACAAAATGCGTATGAGAGAGGGGGCATGAAATTGCCTATCTTTGAGATATACCATCTGGCCGGGCAACTACAGTATGTGGCTAAATGGCAAACTGAAGACACAACACCAGAGGCCAGACTGCTGAGGTCTGAATGCGCACCGTTTTTTCTGAAAGAATTGATATGGCGGCCCAAAACGGAGTTAAAAGGGCAATCGAAGCTGGTAGAATTGGGATGGAAGACATGGCGCAAGGCATGTCAGGTCATGGAGAAGCCGACTATGTGCTCCCCCAAGTGCCGCTAGTGGCGTTGGGGATAGTGGACGAGCAACTAAGAAAGACGATACGTAGACACTGGGAACGGGTGGGCATAGCAACACTGGGAGATATGTGGCGTGATGGGAAGGCATTGGAATTTAACACACTAATGAAAGAAACTGGAGTTCCCGGGGCAATATATTACCTACACTAGACTGGTAAGGCAGATAAGAGCCTCATGGTCTCGAACAGAGCTAGAAGACCAACCAGACACGGCCATAGAGACAATATATGATATCTCGGAAGGATGGCATGAGGTATCCCAGATTTATGAACTGGTAATGACCAGGGTGGGAAAAGAGGTGACCCAGCTGAGACGGGAGTGAGAGGAGGACGCTGGGGAACCTATGCAAGACGGGCAATGGGAAAGAGCACAGAGGTACCAAAAGAAGGTGTCCAGGAACGCAAGACTACAACATATTCAGCTATATGTAACCCATAGGGCGTACATGAACCCTCAAAGGATTGCCCGTTTTAAGAGCACATAGACACAAACATGCCCCAAATGTGGGGAAGTGAACGCAGGGATGATACACATGTTTTGGGCATGCCTAGAGATTAGGAAATTCTGGGGGGGTTTACCCACCGCTTCACTGAGAAAGGTATTAAGCTAGATGTGTAATCGGTGTGGACATGCATGGTGGGAGGATTCGCTAGACCTCGTAATATGAAACATGTGTGCAAACTTAAGGACTTGGCTTACATTCTGGCCAAATGTAGAATAGCTATGGGGTGGAAAGTGTGCCAGAGACCCAGGATAGAGGTGTGGTGGCATGACCTAATGAAATGGGCTGAAGCGGAAACGGCAGCATGGTATGAAGCGGCTAACGGGGGAATGCTGATGGACTGGAGACCGCTAGTGGCCACATTATCTGAGTCCACCCAGGCCAGTCCAAGCGAACATGACACCTCTGGGAGCACGGAAGGAGGGGCACCCCTGGAGGAAACATAATTGAAGGTGCAATGGAGTAAGCTCGAGTTAAGGGGGTAGGGAAAGGGGATGGCAGTGGTAAATTCATGTTAATGCATATGATGTTTGGATGCTTATAACTTTCACTGTCGGGTGTGTTGTGGTGTTTGTAGACGGAAAATAATAAAAATTGTAAAAAAAAAAAAGCATGTTAGGCTCACTTGTCATGCAAAGCGTTCTATACAAAGCAAGAACTTTCCAAGTGTACATAGCAAATCGCGACAGAAGGCCTAATTCAAACCTTAGGAGGCACATGGGCTGACTCTTCAGGAGGCCCAGAACTTGCTTTCAATAGTAGCCCTCTATTTTTGTCCAGAACTGTTTGGTTCTTAATGGTGTGGTTTTAGTTCCATAGAAGATAATAGCAGTGACTTTTTGCATGTAAAATGTAATTACAGTGGAACAGGAGAATTTCCCAAACCTTGCTTGTATTATTAAAGCTTGAGACAACCTCATCACGACTTGGGCGGTAAATGTGGCAGATTATCCGCCGGACCTAAATAGCGCTAACGCCAAGGCACCCGGCGGATAATCCGCCAGATCACGAGTCATCGTGCATGCGCCCCAGTCCCTGGCGTTAGCGCAATTAGCGCGAACCCTTAAATCCGGCGCACCATGCGCTACCTCCACGTCGCGCTTATAGCGCGGGAAACGCGTCACCGCCGGAACGGGAAATAAAGCAGCGGCCATCTTGGAAATCACAATCCGTCGGATATCACAGCTACTGGAAGCCATCCACGCAATCCAAGGCTGGAAAATGAGTCAAGAGCGCGCACTAGGGGCAAGTATGCACTGGACAGGGTCAGGAAACCCAAGTTCAGTGACCAGGAGCTTGAGGTACGTGTGGAGGAGGCACTGACATACCATAATGAGCTGCAGCAGCGGAAAACCAGTGCCCATCGTAGAGGCCAAATATGGCGATCCGTCACCCAAAGGGTCAGTGCCGTGGGGCGCGTACCCCGGGATGGGGAGGACTGCCGCAAGCAGCTGAATGACCTGCGCGTGCGAGTGCTAGGCATCCTGTCCCAGCATAGGAGTGCAAGCAGGGCCACAGGAGGAGGGCCACCACCACCCCCACCCGACCTCACACCATGGGAGGAGAAATTGACGGGCCTGATCGACGTCGGAACCATCGAGGGCATTGGTGGAGCGGAGGCAGGGACTGGCATCGACCCAACGGCAGTTGAGTCCCATCCCCAAATACATGCATCTGAATGAGAGTGAAGACATCTGTCTGAGGCACTGCATACACCCGTAAGTGAGGCCCGCATCCCTAGAACGTTAGTGCTGCCTAGACGACCCCGTACGTGCAGTGCATGAATGACAGGGCAGGGGATAGACTCCCATAGCCATAGGACAGCTACGTAGAGTGGTACTGTGCATCAACACAACCACAAAAGCCTGAGCGCAGTCCACCCCAACCACGCGTTCCCATGCAGTGTACCTCCATGCACATCCACAACAAGCACCACATGGTGACTGAACAGAATGCAAGTTGAGTGCGTCATTGGTACTGTTTTCAATCACACTTGTTGGCATGACCTGCATCATACAAATGTATGTAGCATTGTACTCAAACCACCCCCTATGTACCCCACAGGCACACGTCGATCCTAACAGCACGGTGATGATGGGGATGAGGCCACACCGACAACGCAAGAACACAAGGGGAGTTGTCCTGACTTGAACAGTCAAAGCTAATTGCAATTTATTGGGATGCAAATAAAATTTGATATGTATCTGATACCCTGTTATATCTCTTATTTGTACATATCCAGGGGCAAGATGGGAGAGCACCAAGGAGAAAGAGTATACCACAAGTACTTAGTTAATATAAAACTGGGAGTATTTTTTATTTTCTTTCCTCAGTCAAATGTTCACTTTTAAACAAACAGAAATTGCATAGACCCATAAGTAGTACAGGGATTACGTTATACAATTCAAGACAACAAAAACAGATTGATGCATAAGTCTATCAACAGGTGACATTCTAAGAAAAAAAGCCTATATACACACAAATATCTTGTCATGTTTAGTACATTTCGTGTTCTTCTCATTAAGCACCTTAGATGAATAAAGGGTACGTGACACATGTACCTCTATCTAATAAGACCAACAGAACATTTTGTTGCTCTAACATAGAACCTTGGATAGGTCTAACAGAAGCCAGGCTAGAGGGTGACCAAAATGGATCGACGTCACTGACATAAATCAAAACCAATTGTAAAACGGGGACCTATAAACCCCTAAGTGGGGAAGGGACCCTAGACGTTTCGGCTAGACAGTGGATCACAGCCTTCTTCATAGATCCAAGGTTTGGAGGACCCCTGTAAAAGAGGAAGGGGTGCTATAGTTAAAACACCTTATGTGATGGTAGGGCATGGTATACAAACAGACTCCAAAAATACAATTAATAAAAATGCATACACTAGTATATAATGATAAAATAAGGACGCTCTGGTAGACTCATATTGGTGGTCAAGTACTGACCTTACACAGGACAAAGTCCTGGGTGATAGCCAACTGGCTAAAATGAAAATCCAGTGGATGACTAATGGAAGATGGTGATTGCTTCTGGAAAGGTGGAGCTGGAAAGCAAGGAAGCAAGTACAAAAGAAAGTAAGGCTCATGAGTGGGGAGGCCCCCTGTGGTGTAGTTACAGACAAAAGATAAGGGTGAGAAAGCAGGCAGACGGGGATAGTAACTTCGCAATTACCTGGAGTAGAAAATTATGACCCCGGCGCTTGGGCAATCAAAATATCGAGGGGCCCGAGTGGCCGGCTGAGGTAACTGGAGGACCACGGTGGACTGGGACCGCTCGAGTCTGTGAAATGAAGACCAAGATCAGCTTGAGTCTGTGACATAAATAAAAAATAAAAATAACAAGGCAAAACAACTGGCCTCCGATGGGTGGTAAGGAAAGCGTTGCACTCCTAGCTAGTGCAGAGGCAGTAAAGGAGGAACCCCAAATACCTGTAATATGTGAGCTGCGACAAACGCGTTCGATTTTGGGCTCGGCGGGGCACAGAATGAAGCTGTGTACACCGTGGAGACCCGCGCATGCTCAGATGTAACAGACTCCTAAGTCTCTGCGCATGCGCGTGGGGAGTGGTGCCCTTCCAACAATATGTTTACGTGGGGGCGGACAGTCCAGCTAATGCAAAGGCAGTAAAGGAGGAACCGTTGATATCTATACATTTCCGAGCTGCAGCATCCGCATACGATTGTGGGCTCGATGGGACATAGGAAGAAACTGTGTCTGACGTGCTGTCACGCGCATGCTCGGATGTCACGAACATACTATATCGCAGCGCATGCGCGTGGGAAGTAGTATCCCTGCAACAATGTGCTCGCATAAGGCCGAGCAGACCAGGGCCAGAATTGCCTCTGTGCGTATGACACAAGCGGCCCGCAGCGGAGGCGGGTCGGGAGACAAGGGGCTGCAGGTGTCGCCAGGGGCTGTCAGAGAGGTAATCTCTGTGGAGCCGGCGGGGGTCGCGGGGAAGGAGCGGGCTGTGCCCAAAAGGAATCCCATCTGGACCCCAAAGGCGGCAACAGCAAGTATTAAAAATGGTGATAGGGTTCTATTTCATTAAGTCCTGAGGTAATAGATTGAAGTTTGTATATCCACCAGCTTTCTTTAAAATTGAGAGAATTGGTAATGTTGCTGGTATTGTATACTTTATCTGCAACCCACCAAGTAAAGCTGTCTGGGCCATGTTGCAGTTCAAGGAAATGTGATACCAGAGGGGCCGCCACAGTTTTACAACGTATTCTCGAGCGGTGTTCCCCAATTCTTTTATGCACTGGTCTAGATGTTTGACCCACGTAGTGTAATTTGCAGGGGCATTCTATGATGTAAATTACATTGCAGGTCTTACAGTTGGAAAAGTGCTTGAGTTTCCATTCCTTATTGCCAATCATAAAGGAATTCATTTTCTTTGTCTGCTTGCATACAGTGCAGTTCCCACATGGGTAGTGGCCATTAATCTCTCTCAGGTTCCATAAGGTGGATCTAGTACAGCACCGTGCCTCCACCAGCACCAGCACCCCAAAAAGACGCCGCACCCAAGGGAGACAACCCAGGAGAACACCCACCTCACCCCAATGCAGCCCCGCCAGACAGCAGCAGCAGCCACATGGCCGCAGGGAGGCGACCGGCAGCTCACCCCAAGCCACCATCCACAGCCCCGATGCCGAGAGAGAGAGGTCTGAATTGGAGCCCGACGTGGGAGCAACACCTCCACGTGGGCATCATGCCGCCGCACTACGCTCTCACAGTAGTGGTGATGGAGAAGGGGTATCAACACCCCAGGGAAGCCCAAGCCCAGGCAGACAGCAGGCAGGGACTCGCCATGTGCCTGTGCGTCACTGCAGCACACCGCAGCCAGATGTGGACACACCGTCCTATGGGAGGCCAGAGGACCAGCAATCTGAGCCAGGCAGCCCAGTCCAGGCTGGTGGCTTCTCGCCATGCAGCCCTCCCCCCCCCGACAGCACCCAATTTGTGGTCCACCAAGTGACGCACCAGGGGAGCCCTTTGTCACTGGAGCAGCAGTCATGGGCCGACTGGACATCATCGAGGCCAAACAGGCCCGGGTTGAAGCCATGGCAAAGGTGCAGAGCAGGCACATAAAGGCTGTCAGTCATTCCATCAGACACGGGTGCAAATACGTGGCGTGGGACAATGCGCATACACGGCAAGTCGTACAACAATGCACCGCTGCCTTGACAGGCTTTGGGCAACGAGTCCGCGAGTTCACAGAGGCAGTGTCAGCACTTGCAGAACAGCAACGCGAGGCCAATAACCTCATGCGTCAGCACATGATGGCCAGCGCTTCTGTACCCTCTACTTCCACCACACCCACAGAGGATTCACTAGAGCCATCTCCGAGGTGCCGGTCCATGCGCCACCTGAGGGCACGCACACCGGAGGGGCCTGGGAGAGGGAACCGCCCGCGCCCATCCTAGTGGTGCATTGCATCATTGTTGTTGGCCTGATGAGGCAACTGCACAGTTGGGGGTTGTACACTGGGGGGAGGGGCATTCTTGGGTGTTCACTGGGGGGAGGGGGGATTGTGTGCTGGGTGTTTACTGGGGGAGGGAGGATTGTGTGCTGGGTGGTCACTGGGGGGAGGGGGGATTGTGTGCTGGGTGTTTACTGGGGGGAGGGGGGTTCGTTGTACGGAAAATAAATCACGTTACAAAAATCACAATGCATGGACAGTAGTGATTGTTACAAATGTAATTTAATGTTGAAGTGACATATTTACAATTTACCCATTACCCATTTCTAAAATAATCCATCAATCAATCCCTGTCTGGCCAACCTCCCCTCCCTCAGCCCAACGCTTTGTGCATGTGCAACACCTTCTGGCACTTCATCGCCCTCACTACCATCCTCAGGTGGCTGCACATGAGCATCAGTGGCACATTTCTGCGACAACAGATGTTGTGCAGCATTGCACATGTCAGTACAATTTTTCCAACTTTTTCTGGTGCATACATCATTGCCCCTCCCGTGCGGTCGAGGCACCGGAAGCGTGCCTTCAGCAGTCCAAATGCCCTCTCCACGCAGATCCGTGTACGGGCATGGCCAAGGTTGTATGCCCGCTCCGCCGCCGTGTGTAGGTGGGTGGCGCACAGGGGTCATGAGCCACGTGTACTGGGGATATCCAGAATCACCTGCAGGGGAGAGAAAGCCGGTATGGGGACAAGGTAAATCCATTGGGTGTACAGAACCCTGTCATCAGTGTGATTTAGCCATATTTGCCATTTGGCCTATCACATTGTGGAGTGTGCTGTCCTACGGGCACGATTGAATCAATGGGGTACTCTCCACTTGGTACGCCTATGTTTCTGTATGTAACAGTACTCATTCACTTGTCACAGGATAAGGGGGCCCTTCCATCTACGTCTGCTTGACAGAAGTGGCTGCCTCATGTGTCATTGCAAATCCATTTGGCTACAGTTGCATTTGCTGCTCTTCACTATTCTGTACTGTTCTCCATGCATTTCCATGGCCATTTTGGGGACAGTGTTTGTGGGATGTGCATTGTCATTACTTGGCCTACTTATGTGTGGAGCATTCGTGGATGTGCCCGCTCATGGTTTGGAATTTCATTACTGTCGGATGGGCCGGGTGGGATTTCTGTACTGTGTCAGTGTTGAGAGCCATGGTGCTACTCACACAGGATGCTTTGTTGTGGTGGGGCTTCCATATGTCACTGTGCCGCCACATGTCTTACATCCTGCATGGGTGTGTTCTGCTGTGTTGGACATGTCCAAGGTTCATCGTGCAAGGTGCTTGAATGCGTATGCTGCAGTGATGCTGCTGCCTATTGGGAATGATGGATTCTGTGACAGGCACCATCAGTTGTGGATTGACATGCTTTGTGGTATACATTTGTACTCGCCCAGTAGCCATGTGTTTTGGCCTCGGTGCCTTTCCATGTATGCTGGCAGGGTACTGTTGCGTAGGACCATGGAGTCGTGGGTGGATCCTGGGTAGCGGGCACAGCAGTGACTGAAGGTGAGGTCAGGACCACATGTCATCTGCACGTTGAGGGAATGGTACTGTTTACGGTTTCTGTAGGCAGCCTCATGTGCCTGGGGTGGTACAAGTGCCACATGAGTGCAGTCCAGGGCTGCTATTACATTCGGGACTTGGGCAATGGCATAGAATTGACCCTTAAACTGGTGCACCTGTGCCTGTGTGGCTGGCAATGCAATGTGTTCGTTCACATGATTCAACAGTGCATCAAGCACCTGTCCCAGCATGGCACTGAATGTGGACTGGGCCATTCCATGCATCATGGCAACGGTATGTTGGTAGCTGCCAGTCCCAGGAAATTGAAGCACAGACACGAGCTTCACAAGGGGAGGTACTGCCGTGCTGGTGGCTATGCGGCTGCATATGTCACCCTGGATTGTGTCCAGCAACTGGGTGATGGTTGCCCTGTCCAGCCGATATTCTGTCACCAAGTGACCATCGGTCGGGGCCCAGGGTGTTGGCCTGACCCTGGGGAAGACTGGCCGCCTTGCTGGTGCTGCTCTCGTCCTCCGTCTCCTCATCCCCACTGCCCCCCGCACTCCCAGGGCCCTGGCCTGGTTGACCGGCCTCTGTAGCTCCAGGCGCAGCAGGTAGAAGTCGACATCAAGGCTCCCGGCTCCAAATGGCAGCATGGTGTTGGGGTGGGTGTGTTGTGCATGGGTGGGTCCTTTGTAGGCCTCTGATTTGCATTGGTTCCACCTGGGCCCTCATTGCTGTCTCCTCCCTGCTCCTGCTGGTGTAATGGTGTTGGGAAGGGTGTGTTGTGCATGGGTGGGTCCTTTGTAGGCCTCTGATTTGCATTGGTTCCACCTGGGCCCTCATTGCTGTCTCCTCCCTGCTCCTGCTGGTGTAATGGTGTTGGGGAGGGTGTGTTGTGCATGGGTGGGTCCTTTGTAGGCCTCTGATTTGCATTGATCCCACCTGGGCCGTTATTGCTGTGGCCTGTGTTCTGTTACCTCCAGCTTTTTGCTGGAGGTATTTTCGGCAGATTATCCGCCGCTTTTCAGACACTAATATACGCCGGACTCGTGATTGCTGATGTTTTAGCGCTAATGGTTCCTGGCGCTGTTATGGCCGGCGCTTGTACAGCCGGCTGTCCTTGCGCCGGCTGCAATGGCGCCAGCGGTATTTGGAGTCGTGATCCGACCGACCCTTAAAATCGACGCTAACAGCGTTACCGCCGATTTTAAGGGTTACCGCCCAAGTCGTGATGAGGCCCAAGGTCAAACAAATCTTTGCTCGTAATTCCATTAAATATGGTTGAACAGCTGCATGGTTGCTGATATTGGGCCTCATTACGAGTATGGCTGCCTCCATACCGGGCTCCAATACCGGGTTCCTGCAATGAGGATTTACCGGGTCATTCCGACATAGGAGGACCTGGTAATTCCTCCTTGCAGGAACCCATCCCCATTCCCATTTGAGCCCCCATAAGGCTCAATGGGAATGGGGAGGGAGGTAATAACGGGCACATTACAAATGGCCCGTTATAAGCTCCCTCTTCCCCTCGCGGGACCCTGTAAGGACACCTAGTTTTACCAGGCGTCCAGGAACCCATCCCCATTTGAGCCCACATAGGGCTCAATAGGAATGTGGAGGGAGGTAATAACGGCACATTACAAATGTCCCGTTATTAGCTCCCTCTTCCCCTTGCGGGACCCTGTAAGGACGCCTAGTTTTACCAGGCGTCCAGGAACCCATCCCCATTTGAGCCCACATAGGGCTCAATAGGAATGGGGAGGGAGGTAACAACGGGCACATTACAAATGGCCCGTTATTAGCTCCCTCTTCCCCTCGCGGGACCCTGTAAGGATGCCTGGTTTTACCAGGCATCCTTACAGGGTCCTGCAAAGGGAACCTCGTAATTGCGCATCCCGTAATGAAGGATGCCGGTCCCGTATCGGCACCCTTCATTACGGGAGCGTAAGCCTCCTAATGAGGCCCATTGACTCCCAAATATTTATGTTCATCTATGACCTCTAAAGGTCTTCCGCCCAAAAGCCATTTGATACTAGATGTTTTTCCCAATTTTTTCGGGCGATAGCATAGAACTTTAGTTTTTCTCTACATTGATTTGTAGCAAGTTTTCCCCCGCATATTCCTCCATGGCAGATGGTAATCTCTGGATACCTCTGGGTGTCTTTGACAGTACAACGAGATTGTTTGCGTATAGCAGCCATGCTACCGATGATAAGCCTAGTCAGGGAGGGTCCCCTGGAATTGAGGCAAAAATGTATCCCATATCAGCTATAAAAAAGTTGAATAAAGTGGATGCATCCCTGTTTTAGCCCACGATAGAGGCCGAGAGTTTTCCTTGCATTGTCAATCTGACATGAACAGAGGTTTTTGAATGTTGTTGGGTGATCAGAGCTAAGAGAGATGGAGAACAGGCTGCATTGCTCAGTTTGGCCCGCAATAATGACCTACTATCAGAATCAAAGGCGGACTTAAAGTCCACATACGCCATATAAATGGGTTGATTAGAACTTTTGATTTGTTACTGAATTGCCATTATTATGGTTAAGTTGATTGCCGTGCCAATACCAGGAATGAAGCCCATCTGATGCGGATCATATAACTTATTCTGGATGATCCACTGATTGTGATCCCTCAACATCAGTCTAGAAAAAGCTTTCCCCGGAACATCTAGCAGTGCAATTGGACAGTAGCTGCCAGGAAGTTGACGATTACGCTTTTTTGAATATGGGAACTATCATGGGCGTGCGCCTGGAAGCTGGGATCTGTTGGGAGTCAATGTCCTTGCTAAAAATTAGATGTAATATCTGAACCCAAGATTCAGGATTGGCCTTAACGATGTGATTAACATGGCCATAGGGGCCCGGGGCTCTCAATCTACTTAATTTAGAGATGTAATATTCAATGTCTTTGCTGTCAAAATCAAGGGAAAGCTTAGTCAATGATGTACCAACAGCTTCTGCAGCAGCCTGGTCCTGGCAGCCATAGAGTTTTGAAAAGTGCTCAATCCAGGTTCAGTGACAGCATTTATTTGCAACGAGGGCTGGGACGTAAGTGTGGTCTGATTAAGTAGTTGCCATATGGCTCCTGAGTTCTTAGGTGCAAGTGCTCGTAGCATTTTCTCTCCATCTTGTTGGTACCGGTAGCATTTCCTAGACTTTAACCAATTTTTGAATTCTGACTTCAATCGTCTTATTCGTATTTACTGGTCTAGTGGGTGCAGGTTTTTTTATGCGCCTAATCGCTTAACAAAGGATGGTTTTTTTGTCATTGAAGATCTGTATCAAATAGATGTTTATGCTTGAACATCAGTTTGTTTGGTTTTACCTGAACCTCAGTAAAAAGTTGAAGAGCTGCTACATAAAGCCTGTCCGAAGCAGTCACTGCAGACTTCTCAGGTGCTTTGGATCTTAAACAGCAATACCGATCATGAAGTTTATCAGTAGACCACCGCAATCGATTGCGGCCACTAGTCATAATCACTTGAGTGCTCGGGCATTCATCTAGGTGAGGGAAGGTAGATACGTTCCAACACCAGGATAAGGATAATTGATCGTGATCACTGGCACATTGTTCTTTAATACTAAAGTTGTTGATAAGTGATAACTGTGTATATATAATCAATGGTGGCCTGCTGATTTTGGTGACGCAAGTAAATCCCCCTCTAATGCTCCATTAAGCATTAGTAATTGTCTGTTCGCCATGAGTTTGGACCACCTGTGAGTTAAAATCATGTCATGTTGATTTTTATTAGATAGGCAGTGTATGTTCAAGTCGCCGACAACAAAAATGGTTGTCACTGATGAATCAGAAGTAATTAGATCGAGCAACAATTCAATATCCGTAAAGAAGGCATCGTCATAGATGGCTGCAGGATTCATATTTACTAATGCTATGGAGATGGTTTGGTTCGGCCCATCTCGTCTATCTTAGGCCAGACGAGATTTTAGAAGCCACAAGTAGGCCTGCCATTGGTCTGCCCTTGGGTTGCTGTATTACTGGTATAGTTGGAATGCTATAATCATTCCAAACTGGAATGTCCACCAACCAAGTTTCCTGCAATGCTATGATGTCAAATTGACCAAGGTCATGAAATTTGTTGTTAATTTAATGGCTTTGGCCACGAGTGGTCCAGCTAATTAGTTTCATTTTACGAGAGCAATCAGTTTGTAATGGTTATGAGACAGAAATTAATCATCTGCAGTCATCTTGTCTGTTAGCAATGGAGTTAATTTAATAAGCAGGATTTAAAGTACAAGTTATTCTAGAGTCCAGCATTTGACCCACAAGATGGAAGTTTTTTGGGTATACAGTTTGTTTCTTCATATCAACATCCTTTTTCTGAAACGATTCGTAAGAGAGGATGAATCCCAGATCAAAGATAGATTGTCTAGCCTGCCGTATTAGATTAAGGACTACACCAGACTGAATCCACAATCTAGCGCAAGAGAGATTTGACTCATGGAGAAATTCTACTTGATCTATATCAGAGGATTATAAGTCCTCTAGGATGTCAGAAAAGATGTTAAGTATGGAAGTTCGGTTAAGATCGTAAACATCATAGGGTCCGGGTCTACATTGTATTATTAGTGTGTGTGAAAATGTTGGCCACAACTGGGTCCATTTATACCTTTAATAGCCTTATTCAACGCGTTGCGTTGGCCATTATCTTTGGTTGTTGATTGCAAAGATTGTATCTGTACTTGACTGGACTGCTGTGAAGTCAGTACAGATTGTAAACTAGACAATATATGGGCATGTGCAGTATTGAGAATATAATGATGCACTGACTTTTCTATTTCAATTATTCTCTTTTCCAAAGTGGAAAGTTCCTTCTCTCGAGGACGATTTGTTTGGAGGTGTGATTACGCACCACTATTTTCAAAGCATGTGTTTTTTTGCAAGTTCTGCGGTTTGAGCTTTTTGTCTTTCAATCTCATTTAGGACCTCATCTAAAGGCTCTTGTGTGGTTTGAGCGACGAGCAATTAGGTTTGAACCTGATTAGACAAAACATTGAGCCTAGCCATATCTGTGTACTTTTTGGTGATAGCAGCACTCATGTCAGTCACTTGGTTTTTTGTTTTAGTTAGGTGTTTTTAAAAAAACCTTTGGAAGCTGCTTGTTCTGATAAAGAAGTAGTCTTTATATTTTTACTTTTCTTTTCCTGTGGTGGAAGAGCTAAAGAGCTAGCAGGAGTTCTAATGGGCTTGCAGAAGATGGTAATGTCCACTCTGTCCTTATTTTGCATGTGCTTATTTTTCTTTTGGGCATCTCCTTAGACTTATTTACAGATTATGTTGAACCGGCCTTAGTAGGATTAAGTGCACCGGCTCCATCAGTAGCCGTGAAAATGGAACTCGCTACTAGTATAGGATCGATCACAACGCTGGGGGCTAGTGCATGGGCATCAGCGACCATCGATATACCAGGAGCAGAAGTCATCACCGAGTGATGAAGGCTCTCACAAGTGCATGTTTTAATTATAGGCTTTTCCAAAGTACACATTGCAGAAGTTACCGAAAGACACTGTGAGCCTTCACAGGGGAGCTTTGGGATCACCATACGTTGAATCACCAAGGAGAAAGTTATGTCAGTTTGGTGCCGGAGTATGTTTTCCAGTAAACTAGTTTGGGTGTTTAGTCTGGCGTCAAGAGTTTCATAAAGTTTAGAGAAAGAGGAAAGAGCCAAATTCATGGCTGTTAAAGTAGATTGAAGTAGAATAAATGAAGATGGTGAGGTGATAGGGGATAAGTGGGGGTTATCCTGACTTGGATCCTTCAAAGGTGAGGGTCGAGAAAAGGATATAGATAGAGCAGACAAATTATGTGCAGTATTTCCAAACATTATTGGAGACTGCAACAGATTCAAGTGGTGGGTTAAATTAGATTGTGCATGCCGGGATGCAGAAGGACTGTGTGCCAGTAAAGGGGGGGATGTACGCATCTGCATTGAAATGTTTGCAAAGTTTGAATTCTCAGCCAGGGGGTCAAAATGTTTTGCTTTGGCGGGTGAATCAATAATAATCAAGTCATCGTTGATAGGAGGGAACAAATACATTTTGTGCATCAAGGCAGTGGTTAGAGAACTTCATGATTGATGCGGCTCAGGGCCAGGTGTTCTTAAAAGTTCCTCTTCAGAACTTGTTTGTGGAAGACTTGCCGTTACAGGAATGGATTCCATAGTAGTGTCACTAGCAATTGGAATAGTCAGAATTGTGTTACCTGAAGTTTGAATGGGCAACGCACCGCAAGACATATCATTGACCTGCATGCTTTGACTGGGTCCAACAAACGTTTACCCGCTGACAGAGTGTGCTCTTGATTGGGTGGGGGGGTAATCTTTATGAAGCCGAGATTCTTGAGCAGCTTTAAAAGGAGTTTGTTTCAGCCGTTCAACAAGTTTTAAAATTTCCAGTTTCAACAGCATGGTCGTCTTTAGTGTGTACGAGATATGCTGAGGATTCTTCTGCATACATAGCAGCAGGGGAGCAATTAATCCAAAAGAATTCAAATAGTTAGAATCCTCGTGTTCAATGTGCAAAAACAATCAGGCTTTCGAGGCGGTACAACTTGAATTATCACGGAAGCTAAAAACAAAATAGACAAAAAAGCTTACCACAAGTGAAAAGAGAGTTTGGCCGACACCCGCCCACCTCAGCCCAAACAGCCACAACAGTTCTTGCCAAAGCTCTTACCCAAATGTGCAGGCACAAATGCTTGTGTGTTCTGATTAAATATAACGCTGGGTAATAGAGGCGGGGCTTGCTTTTAGCAAGTATAATGAAGCAAAATAACACCTATAAACAAAAAGAAAAGACCGTAATAAGTACTATGGTACAATAGTATATATATATATGTAGGATCAAGTCCATAAGCATACAACGCTTTTCTTTCTCCAGTCGTACCAATATTGTTGATCCTGTGCTCAGGGATCTGGATTCTCCCAGTCACAACAGCTCTTGCCAAAGCTCTTACCCAAATGCCCGCCTCTTGTACTTTCTTTGTTTCTCCCTCACCCTTATTATAATATCTTCAATGTCTATTCTCCTACAGTTCTTTGATGGTAACCATGGTGGCCTCAGCCTGTTAGATGCTACTCTCCCTCTCATCATGGTGATGGGTTCTTCTTCCGTTGTAGGATGAGGAGTCATCCTATACCATTTAGCACTTCCTTTAATGTATCTCTCCATGGTAACGAGTTGGCCACAGCCAGTTGTATTATACTCTTTACAAACCCATCCATACACTCCACTAATCCATTGGCCATGGGATGGTAGAGTGAGGTAACTCTGTGTTCAATTACTCTATCTTTTAAAAATTCTTGCATCCCTTCTGACATGAATTAAGCCCCGTTGTCGGATATTGTTCCTTGGGGATGTCCTTCTCTACTGAGTGCATCTTCCAAAAATCTCACAATTTTTCTTGTCGTAGTTGTGCCCTCCATTACTCCCCTTTCAACCCACTTTGAGGTGTAGTCCAATAACACGATTATATATATCTTTTCGGCATCCAATGTCTCGAAAGGCTGTGTAATATCTATAGCCAGTTTTTTCCACACCATGTGTGGCACATCGAATGTAATGGTGTAACCATTGTTTTCTTGCTCTTGTCACTTACTGCACACGCCTGGCAATTCCTTACCAACTCCTCAATTTCATTCCACGTCCTTGGCCACCAATAAAACTCCCTCACCATTCTTTTCGTAAGATTCCTTCCAAGATGACCTTCATGTGCCAAATCGATGATTTTTTCCCTTAATGTAACCAGTGGGATTATGCGATCACCCCTGAACACACACACACAGCATCCTCTGCTATTTCATTCCTAATTTGTGCATATTCTTTCAAAGTATGGTCAACTTTTGTCAATCCTTCCTGTACCACCTGGCACAGTAACCATTGCTCCATATCCTCTGCAGCTTCTTTGGCCCACTCCTCTTTTGTTCTTCCTGGTGCAGTATGTGCAATAATGCATCCCAAACCCTTCTCGTCAATATCATTTTCATTCAGATCTCCATCGTCCCAAGGCAGTCTAGAGAAACAATCTGCAAATATTGGTTTTACCAGGCATGTACACAACTCTCACATTGAACTGCATTATGTCAGGAATTCACCCTTCGAATCCTGGGAGATACTAAAAGTGGATTCTTGGAATTCAAGACCTGTATCAGCGGCTTGTGATCAGTTTTGAGAATTATTGGGAGGCCCCATATTAAACCTCTGAAGTGTTCAAGAATCCATCTCACTCAAAGGGCTTCCTTTTCTATAGTTGAGTAATTCAGGTCTGCTCCCTTCAGAACGCGTGAGGCAAAGGCAATTGGTACTGTACCCCTTTCCTGCACTTTTTCCAAAACAACACCCAACCCAATATTGCTGGCATCAACCGATATTATGTTACGGGCGGTACTGTTGAACATGCTCAAAGTTGGTGCATTGTTTATGCTTTCCTTAATGGTTTCCAGTTCTTCTCCTTCTTGACACGCTACAGACCACACAAACCTTGCTGACTTTTTCATGAGCTCTCTCATGTGCAGCATTTTGTCTGTAAAATGTGGTACAAACTTTGAATAGTATTCGACTAGTCCCAGGAAACTGCGCAATTGATCTTTATTTGAAGGTGCAGGCATGTTCGATATTGTTTCCACTAAATTCTTCTTTGGGCAGATTCCTTCAGAATTAATAATGTGCCCCAAATATGTCACTTCTCTCAATTTGATCTTGCATTTGCCAATCTTAAGAGTAAGATCTTTTTCCTGTATCACTTGCAGAACTCCTAACAATTTGGCGTTGTGTTCCTCTTCCGTCATGGTTGCAATCAGAATATCATCCCGGAAATAATATAGACCCTCAAGGCCCCCGAATAGTTGTTGCATCAGTCTCTGGAAAACTGCTGCGGCCGATGCTAGGCCGAAAAGGCAGACACCTACACCTGAAGGCTCCCAACAGGGTGACAAGTGAAGTTAAGTGCCTTGAGTCCTCATTTAGGACCACTTGATGGTATGCCGACGACAGATCGAGTGTTGTAAAATATTTTGCATGCCTCATGGTTGTCAGCATCTCTCCTATATCGGTAGGGGATGTCTATCAATCCAAATATTGGTATTGAGATCTCGATGTCGAAACACATCCTTATAGAATGATCCGGCTCGCGTACTATCACTATTGGAGATAGATACTCTGGAACACTCGACAGGCTCAGTTATCTTTCCTTTTGTATTTCTTTCCAAGGTCGCGTCTCACTTGGCTTAACTCACTAGGTTAGTGGTTAAGCCAAGAAAAAAACACACAGTAAGTATTCATAAAAATGGAAAAACCCTTTCGATCCCTTTGTAGACCTTTCTCAAATCAGGGCTAATTAAACTCTGATTCTTTAATGCCCCTTTTATTTAGCTTTAGCGGAAATAATCCGCTCTTCCAATGACGGGTTAGATCCCTGGGTCTGTCTGTTTCGTGTTTGTGTGCCGAGTGTGCGAAGGGGTGCACTGATTTGAGAAAGGTCTACAAAGGGACCGAAACATGTGTCATCTTAAAGGGCACCTCTACACATTAAACCTATTTTTTTCAAATCTAGGCGCAGTCTCAATCTGGGTTTTTCCATTTTTATGAATCCTTTTGTAGAGCCTCTCTAGTTCCCAGTGGAATGTTTCTCACTCTGTGTGCGATGGGCTTGGCACCTCTCTTCAGAACAATTCTATGTTTGAAGCTTTTGAGTATTCCGATGTTATCATTGAACACTAAAGGAAATCTTCTTGCCAGGCCTTCATTTGTATTATAATCATCGTTTGACACACATAATATGGGAATTGTTTCTTCAGGGTGTATCTTTATCCAAAGGGCTGCATGTTCTTCCCAACCTACTACTGACAAGCCTTTTTCTGCCACGTACAACTTCCAGTACGTTGCTCTACCTTCAAAATTGAGATGACCCCACTTATAGCCAATGATGTTGATGGGGCTCTTACCATATCCTGTGGTTTTGACATTGGTTGTCCTCAATTCTTCATAACACCCCTTCCAACTCATTGACAAATGCTGTGAGATCTACTATTGTGTACAGTGAGCCTGTGTCTACTATCACTTGCCTCAGTAACCTATTTACATACATGCACGCCCATGGACCTCTCCTTTCCCCTGAAGGGATTGTTCATATTTGTACTTCTTCGTGCTCTTCTCTGGGGCTCAAAATAAATAGCAAACTGCTTGGCCCCCATATTTCTTCCAATGCTTTGATGTTTACATTTACGGGACAGTTGTTTTCTTCATAAGTTCTGCTTGTTCAACCTATTCTCCCTCTTCCTCTTCCATTTCTGCAGACATTCCCAAACGCCCAATATTCCCACACCTGGAACATTCTGCAGTGTATGCTGGTCATTCTCTGTCACTAGTCAGGTGTCTGCACCAACCCCATTTGTGGCATTTCCCTTGCATCCTGTTAAATGTATCTCTTTCTCTCCTGGGTTTCTCAGCGGGTCTCATTTTGGCAGTGACCGTGGATATTTTCCTTATAAATGCTACTATAGCTTCTTCTCCAACCTCATCCTTTTCCGCTTGTACTCTTTTGATTTCTGTGGCATCTTGCTTGTTCTGTACTGCTCTCATACATCTGTCTCCTAACGCCATTGTCCTGGCGATTTCTACGGCCTGGTCCAGTGTGGGGTCTTTGGCCTGCCAAATTCTTTGTTGAATATGAGGGTCAGCAGTGTGAGGCACTAATTGATCTCTTAGATATTCTTCTGCTAAACCTGTGAACCTGCATGTTGCTATTAAACCTCTTAAAACTTCGATGTAGGTATCAACTTATTTTCCTTTATTTTGCTTATGGGAAAAGAAATGATACCTTTCAAGTACCATATTAGTTTTGTTCCCAAAATGTCTGGAGAGTTTGTGAAGAGCAGTTTCATAACGTCTGTTGCTACTAGCGCTCGTGGAGTCTTCTGACACATCATCAATATTGTTTTGATCAGGTAGAGTACGGAAAATCCTGAGTCCCTCAGCCCCTATGCAGTTTAACTTTTGCTCCTCCAATTACTCCCAGGTACACTTGGAATGTGGCCACTCATTGCTCCCAGGGAGTAGTGGGCTACCTGGATTTGCAAGGGATGGGAAAGGAGCAGGAGTGTTTTGCATAGCTTTATCCACCGTTGACTGTACTTTGTACACTGTGCATCTTTATTCCTTTGATGTATCTACCTTGTATTAATTGTATTATAACTGGCATGATGGGGTGTGTTTATCCTTTACACATCATACAATTTGTTACTGTTTGAAAGTTTGTGAGACTTGGTTAACTTGGTTACACAGTTATTGTCCAGTAGATACACAGTGTAGGCAAGCGTTTTTATTCCTGTGTTGATCCTTGCAGCAACATCGATGAGAAGGTCTGGGAATGACCATTATACCCTTATTGTGTTGCCATGGTGACGGACAACAGTATTCAGAAACAAAATGGCTGGCACATTCAGGGCATTTTGAAAGGTCCTTTTCTTTAAGGTGCAGGTCTTGCGTTGAAAAAATACTCTGTGCTGCACAGTGAGTTTCTGCATTTTATCTACTTATGATCACCCTTGCGGCCCAAACTTTTGCTGTCCCTCATGGATACCTGGCCTTGTGGAGCACTGACTATGTGGATGGCTTCGTAGCGTTACTTGTGTGTAGCACCTTTTCCGAACGGGTGTGGGTCTGCCCTCTTCTGGAGGCTCTCGCTCCTCGTCACCAATTGTTGGAGAGCGTACTTCAGAAAGTTAGGACTCCGAGATTGGTACTTAACTCTTATTTATTAAGAGAGCCCCCAGGTAGATGCGCTCCCCATGAAGACAAACTTCCACTCATTCCGACGTCGCTCTGAAACCCACATTGTTCAAGAACGGCATCAGAATCTACATCATAACAGGGGGGTGAATACCCCAAGCTGTAGTGTGGCGGAAACCACATGCCATTTCAAACTGAGTAGTGGGATGCTTGAAGTAAAGAGCTGTGGGTATGGGGCAAACTCCCAGGGGACCTGTAGCAGAGGAACTACTTGTGACTTTCTTTTTATGAGATATGTTGTGGAACCTTTTTATTGGTCATAAGATTTCGGACCTTTGTGTGTTAGTATAGCGGTAGTGTAGCCCCTGTTTCCCGGCCCTGGTCCATGTAAGGGTGTCCGTTTCCCTTCCCTGGGGCAGGAACAGTTCTCATGGGTACCACCATCCTCACTCCCTCAGCCCTCTGGGTAGGGAGGAGTGCTGCACTTGCTAAATAAAACTTCTGAGAACAGGAGATGGGCTACACCCTGGGTTCTTTGATCACTAAGGGACACAGACACCAGAGTGAATTTTCTAGGGATCCCAACAGGGACCCTTCTTTATTTAATAAAAAAAATTATACCTTTTATCTTTTCCCCTAGGATTCCTCTGGCGTAAGTTCCAACTGACCAGGGACTTGCTACATCAGCTCACCCTTCCTTGGAGGGGTCTTGGGGACCCTTAGGGTGAGTATGGCATGCCAGACAAGCTACCTAAACTCAGGTACCACCCACACGGAGTGTGAGGCTGAGGATGAACTCTGCAGGTGGTCGCATCTTGCTAGGTGGCCTCAGGCATGCCGCCACACTATCCCACTACCTAACACCAGAGTATCTCTCCTATACCCCCTATTTTAAATAATGGCCATCTATATATATTCTCCTACCCCTACTTAACATTAACCTCTACTGAACATTCCCTCTAATACTTACCCCAACTCTATACTTCTCCCCTACGTAACAATTACCCTACATAACATTACTTAAATAAATATATACATATAAATACACATACATATATAACTTACTACAGCTTTATAACATAAAACACTCACAATAAGGTGATTGCTGCAGTCAGTCACCCCTTCACTGTACCTTGCCGTCTGTCCCTGGTGACACTGGCTCTGTGCTGGCTGGTGCAGGGCTGGAGGCAAGGCTGAACGGTGGCCACCTGGTCCATGTGGCAATGCTGGATGGTAAGATGGTGGCTTTGCTGGTTGGGGGGCTTGTCCCCTTAGATGGATGATGGGGTTTGGTCTCTACTCTTTCTTAAGGGTGGCCAAGTTCACCACCTGATGCCACCCACAATCACTGTGCAGCAAGCGCTCTTCATAAGGTCCTATGCAGCCTCTTGGGTGAGTGGGGGCCTGCCCTCACTCACTGCCGCACCCCACGACCCTTCTTGGTATTCGGGGTTGTTCCCGTTGGCTGGGGCACCAACCCATGCTCACCACCACACCTGCACCCTCTGCTGCACCTGCAGCCTTGTTGAAATCTTCTGGGTGCACTCCGTCGGCTGGGGGCCCACCCAACATCAGCGCTGCACCTGTGGAACCATTTTGACTTCGGGCAGCGTCCCCGTTACCATGCGGACGCCGCAGCGTTCACTGCCATTTTGTTTATGGTGGCGTCCCCATGACTGCCGGAATGCCGCCGACTTCACAACCGCGCTCTGCGGCCTTACTGGGGCTTCGGGGCCTGCGCCCTCTGCAATGGGTCGTGAGACGCAGGGAGCGGCCCGCTGCCTTCGTCCAGGGCTTTCTTCACCTGGGCCACTCAACGGAGCAACCCGGGACATCTACCACCTCCTACTGTTCACCCGCGTTGGCAACGGCCAACCCTGGACTTCATGTTCACCGTTCCACCATCCTGGGTGGAGCCGACTTCACTGAGCTCTCATCACTTCACCTCCTGGGCTGCTGCTTGCATACGCAATCCAGGAGGACTTGACTGAAGGGCCCACCTCGTTGGCCACGAGGCGGGCTGTCAGGGGACACGGCTGGGCAGCCTGGTGTGGGCTGCCCCCCACACGTGGCCCAGGCCCAGTGTTCTTAGTTGCCCAGGCAGCACCTAGCACACTGCTTGAGCCATGGATTTCACTGGGCCCATCTGGTCTGGCCCCGTGGTCGCCTAGCTGCCCCTCGCATAGCAGCTCGGCCCCCTTCCATCAGTCTCTGGGGGGGCTCCTTATGCGCTTCCCAGCGCCATATTTGGGATTCAAATCCTAGGGGGCCGCTCGAGGCAGCGACTTCACCCCCCAGGTAAGTCTTTCTCTGCTTCTTCCTTCTTCCTCTTTCTCTCCAACTGTCTTTTTCTAACTGTTCTTCATTTCAAATCCTCTTTTGATTCTTTTCTCTACCCTGCCCAGCCCATTCCTGGGATTTCTATTCTATTGTTCCTTTCTTCTTTGCATTTTTCTTTCAACATTCCATCCAACCCTATGTTGGGCTGGATGGTTTAGTCCAAACGACACACACAGAGGACACATAATTAAAACACTCAATACACTTTTAATAAAACCTTTTTTCCCCTGGTGTCTGCGTCTTTATTTCTAGGTTTTCTCTCAGGGGACAAGCATGTAGCCACGCTAGCGAGGCCCCGTGGGGCCACAATCTAAGGTGGCCTGGAGCCAAGCAGCGTGATAAGATAGGTTGGAAAACATTTTTGGCCTTTGTTCAATCTTGTTTTGGATTAGAACAGGGCATCCCCAGCAGGACAAATACTTGTTAATATTAGAAATCTGTTTTCGTGTTATTCTCAAGAGGACACCCTCAGGTGTGAATGCTCTCGTACCCCTATCCGGGCACCTTTTTAAAAAAAATTAAAGTTGTTGCGAGTTGGCTTATTGCACATAGATCACACAGACTCTCACGTAGAAAATGAATCTTCTTTTATTAGTTACAACATAGATAGGATCAGATTTCAGGACACAGGCACATTGGGGAACATCCACCGGCCACCCTCTCGCTTAGCCAGCCTCTCACCAACTGTCATCCAAGGAACATCCAGCAGAAAACATGCATGTCACATTCTACTCCTAGAACACTCATGACATAACATCCATACTGAGCAGAGCCGATAGCAAAAAGGTACATCACAACAGTTTGTCTTTTACTATTTCTGGCTTGCACCACTAAGGGCCTGATTCTCATGTGGGTGGTAACTACCGAAAAGGTCAGGAAAAGCGTTAACCTTTTAGGTCATTAATACCTATTCTGAAGGTGGCGCATTCTTCTGAAGTCGGTATCAATGCGCCACTTTCGGAACATATGTGGCGGTTGCTAGGATGCGTGGGAAACCAATCTAACAACCGCCACATTCGTTACCTGCCATTTAAGACGGGTAGTCTTGTGGCATTCCTCCACTTTTAAATGTGCGTTAAAGTGGTGCACATATATGGTACCATTTTGGTGCCGGTATTGTGGCGGAGGACCACAGGAAGCCGTCGCAGTGCAGGTGGGTGGTGAAACATTAGTGTTTCGGGGTGTGGGATGGGTGGGGCACTGGTTGCATTGAACCCTGTCTCTCACCTGCATACTAGCACTACCTGAAATTTTTAAAAATTGTGCTGCACAAATACAGCACAGAGAAATGTCTCATTCCATGCAGCATTTTCGTTAAATAACGAATATGTCGTTATTTAAGGAAAGTGCTGCCGAGGCACTACGAGGACGCTCAGGCCCACTTGAGAATAGTGGTGGAGCCTGGGCGTCCAGATTTGGCTCCATGATTCGTGCTCTTTAGCGCGCTCAATGCGCCAACATCAGAATCGGGCCCTGAGTTATTTAGGTGTTATTGCACACTGACCCTCTTTATTAAATAAATGTAGTTAACAATACTGACCAATACCCAGCATCCCACAGAGAAAAGCCCAGCATGATCAAATTGCTGCATATGGCTTCCATGGGAAGACATCAGCAACTATTTCCATTTTCAAATGCTATATCTTAGTGTGGAGGATTATGGATGTCATAATAAAATGCTGTGACATCACAGCAGGGGATACAACATTTTCTCTGCCAAGTATTTTTGTTTCTTTAGGCTGATGTGGGTTGAGGGGTGAGGAAAGCTGGCACCTCATTAAAGGTTTGGAGGAATTTCATTTGTAAATATGGCCAAACTTGTTTACCATTTCCACCACTCAAAATTAGGGTAAATCTGCCAGATTACAAGTGGTTGAATGGCAGTGTTACTCCCCATTCCTGGAGTTCATAGGAATCCATTGGTGATTTGGACGATTTTTCGCTGGTGGCGAATCCGGCCATGGTAAAATCCCCCTTTTTTTCTTAAGGTATACCATAGGAAAAACCTACAGCAAGCACTGGAAGTGTTTCCTTCAGTTTACCCCCAACCTTGCCATTTAGTGGTGCAGAAAATTGGCAGCCATGAAATTACCACAACTTAAGTGCCATTTTTCCAGCATTGCCAAACTTGCAATGGGATCCCTGTACACCACTTTCAGTGATGGTCCATAACAGACAGTGCAGGGGTTGGATGGGCCCAGGAGCATCATATGCAACATACAATTGTAGATGAGAATGTTTCAACTACGGGGTGTATTTCACTCTGGGTTCTGAGTGACATAATAGACAACTCGAGCCGTGCTCTGTTTGTCTATCAGGTGTCACGTGGAACCCCTATCCCTGTAGTTGAAAGCTACCCATATAATTGTATATATATAATCATAACGATTTGGGGTGGTTGATTCATGAGGTAAAGTGATGATGTTTTTCAGATAACTCGAAACTCTTTCCCCAATTACAAATTCCACCCATCCAAAACCATGGTTTTGGGTAAACACAATAGCAATACAAGAGATGTAATCATTGGTCAAGGTGCAGTATAATACCGGACCGCCTTCAAAAGGGCTCGGCAGAGCTCGTCCTATGTCAGGATGCTTACGGGGGCCAGTATGTGTTAAGAAGAGTCGATCACATGTAACATTGGTGCTTCTGAGAGGGCAGTAGGATTGCGAAAGAGTCATTATCACCACGTCCCTCTTCTTTGTCTCAGTACTTACTTGTGTGGTCATCTACCTCTCCTCAGAAACCGTTCTTCTATTGTTATTCTCTCCTTCTTGTCCCACCCCTTCCTTAGGTTATAACCCCTCACCTACCCCACAAGTAAAAAAAAAATCTGCCGTTGGCAGGTACTTATAGCCTAAAATGACCTCTTCTCCCTCTCGTTGCAGGACTTTTAGGGGCAACGTTCAGATTACCTGTGGCCGGGATTGCCCTGCGGGCTTGGAGATACTTCCCTCGTTTCATGGCTCCTGGTGCCCCTGCCGGAAAGGGAATATTGGTTGAGGGTACCAGAAGCTACACTACTGCTTACCTACTGGTGTGGTCTTCTGACAGCATTCTGAAGCAGAGGCCATGCTGCAGCATAGCTTCTGGCGTGGTCCCACAATGAGGCGCTCACTGGCGGAGAAGACCGTAGGCGGCGGTCAGAACATAGGGGGTGCTCCAAGCACAGCTGGAGCACCGATCTGTCGCAAAGGGAACCCTGTACTCGGTCTGAGCTAATGGTAAGGAGTCAGGGGAGGATCAGCCTGACGTAATTCGGGAAAAGCTGCAGTGACATGCATGCGTCTGCATGGCAACAAGAGCTGTGTAAAGTAGAGCAGAAGGTGCACTCTTTTGTATTTTATATGCACCTTGTTTGGGGAAAGCTGTGCTAGACTGTGATCTGCCGGCGGCGATCATTGGGAAACACAAAGAGAAAAGGGTCATTTGGACACTTGTTCCTTTAGCTCCAAGTCCCCGGAGAGGACTAAGAAAAGGAGGCACTCTGGGGTGTCGGAAAGAAAGTTGTTTTTCAAATAGGCCATCAAAGAGGAGGGTGAAAAGAAGGAAACATTAAGCCCCCCCCCTCCTCTTCAGAATCCTCCTTGACCTCTTCATCCCACTCGTCTTTTTTGGATTCCTTGTTTTCCCAGGATGAAAATGAAAAAGGAAAATACCTCAACAAAGAGGCAGTGATCTCAGCAATAATCCAGGTGGCACAGTACATGGGGTTCACGGAGATGGACCCTCCACCGGTGAAAAATGCGACCAGAGTTCCAGCTCTGCAGTTTAAGCACACACTGAAAGCTGACCTTCACCTTCTGACGGAAGCAAAGGAGGATATTGTAATTGAATGGAGGAAACCTGCTAGAACTGCTGTACCCAGGCTTCTGGAAAAACTATGCACCTTACAGTGGGAGCAGAAATGCATGACTCAATTAGTACATGTGAACACTATCCTTCCCAGTCTAAGGGGCAGAACCTCTAGGGCTGCTAAAGAAGCCATCTCAGACACTACTGACAAAAAGGTGGCTGGGGCATTGAAAGAGGTGTATTGGAAGCACACCTCTCCTGCTGAGCAGCCACTTACTCATATTTTATGGCTGAAACAACGCTCAGAGTCCTGAAGTCATTGTCCAAAGCTCTTCAAGAGTAGTGCATATGGTTCCTGCTCTGCAATCGGTTAGAACTCATGTGGAATTCCTCTCAGTCAAAGCCTTTAATGGAGTCTAGGCCTCAGCATTAGCTATGGTTTCAACCATTGCAGTCTGCTTGCTGACGCATGCACATGAGGGACCGGGACAGCGAGTCAAATCATTGAGTAAGTACAAACTCTTTATATAGCTAAAGACTTTGAAACTCTCTGTAATTTCGCAGTGCCTCAAGATGGAGTTTCTCCAGAGCGTCATCCCTCTGATGCAAGACAAAGACTTCCTGACATCCCCTGGATCTTCAGGGTACTTAGATTCCCATCCCCATCCGACAGAAACAACAAATGTTCCTGAGATTCTCAGTGGAGGGGAACCACTTACAATTCAGAGCCCTTCCCTTTGGACTGAAGTCATCTCCCAGAGTCTTCATGAAAGTCATGGGACCAGGACCAGTGGTAGCTTATCTCCATCTGAAAGGAATTAAAGTATCCCCTTATCTAGATGACTGGCTGATAAAAGCATTATTGAGAGAATTGCTGATCCATCACATCACCAGACCTACAAGATCCTGGAGACAGTGGGATTCGTTATCATTAGAGAAGAATCACATTTGATTCCCTCACAAAATCTTCGGTTCATTGGAGCCAGATTCTGGACGGGATTGGGAGGGTCTTTCTCCTAGAGGAGAGAGAAACCAGGAGGCCTTCTGTCCTCATCCCAGGGGATAGAAAGTCAGTTCCCAGAGGTGCAGAGACACATGGCCTTGTGCATTTTACTAGTCATTAGGGCCTGCCTTCATATGAGACCTGTTTTATGTCATTTTCACAAGTTCTGGAAGGAGGAAGACCAAGGCTTCGAGGCTTTGCTTCAGGTGACCTCATCACTGTGACTCAATCTCCAGTGGTGGCTCCAGTTGGACAACCACTTGAAGGGTTTTCTCTTGAATCAGCCCTTCTCGGCCATTCTTACCACAGACGTTAGTATGGTGGGTTGTAAGTGGTTGTAGGAAATCAATCACAACAGGAGAAATTGTCAGTTTGGGAGGCATCTCGCTCCTTCAACTTTAGGGAATTGGCAGTGGAATATCGAGCCCTACAAGCTTTCTCTTCAACCCTAAATGGGAAGGCAGTGATGCTGCATGCAAACTATACCATGGCAGTCTCTTACATCAACATGAAAGGGGGGTCCTGCTCCAGGGCCTTGGCTCTTCTTGCAAATATCCTAGGGAAATGGGCAGAGAGGAACCTTCTATCCTTCAAGGTAGTTCACATGAGAGGGCTGGACAATGTAGTGGCAGACAGGCTAAGCAGGGGTTCTCCCACCAGTGGTGTGGGAGCTTCAGAGGGAGGTGTTCCTCAGCATTTGCAGGATATTTGGGACTCCCAGTGTTGATCTCTTTTCCTCACCCCAGAATTCAAAGACACCCAGGTTTTGTGCATGGTTCCCTTGCCAGGGGGAATAGAAACAATGGCCATTCTATTGCCCAGGGTCCTCTTTCATGCCTTCCATCCTCTCCCTATAATCCCGAAGGTGATCCTAAAGATCAAGAAATTAGAGGTAACAGTCAACCTGGTGGTCACTTTTTGATCTCGCAGGGGCCTCTTTCCCCTTCTCCTGGATCTCGCAATATCTCAATTTTTTCTTCTCTCGAAATATACAGTGCCCATCTTGCAGACTCAAAGCAAGAATGGTCCAGCATAGGGGGCATGAAAATTGAGCAGGAACAGTTGCAGTGGCAGGGTCTTTCCTGAGACTAGAGGGTGCATGGCCAGCTGCAATGTGAGGCGGATGTGATCTGAGAGAGCTCCCTGCTTGATCCGGCATATTGCGATCCTGTGTGAGACAGAGAGCTCTAGCTGAGGCGGAAAAGATCCCCGCAAATCCAGGAACTCCTGGGAAGTACATTGCCCTAATTTTTACTGCTGATGAAGGAGTATATGCAGAGAATTTGACCGTGATAGCAGACGAAGAGGAGCCCGCAAAATGGCGCCTGGGAATCCCGAGAAAAAGTGAAGACGTGGAGAGCTCCAACTCATAGCTGCAAGACCCTGCCAATCCTCGGGAAGGCCCGTAAGAGCCTGGAAGTGGCACAGCAGATGCGGAAATAAGTGGTAAGGACAGAACGTAGCAACCGCAGCTAGAGAGAAGTCCTTGTAGCGTGAAGGGCCGGTAACACACGGATGCACAGGGATAAGAGGGACGGAATACAACGCAGAAGGCCAGGCTCCCTGCGAGGCATAACGAAGAAGGACATATCGGTGGATGGGAGTCGGGTAACGACACCCGCCCCTGACACACACATTGGAATGGAGCTCGCCCAAGCAAAAGGGAATAAAAATACACGTAGCTCCATGATTGCCCTGTGGTGCATGGCGACCTGATACAGGGACAGCACCGTGGTGTAGAGGCTTCTCTGGCCCCCCCAAGTGCACACATAGTGAAGAAATAGCTCGGAGTATGCGCAGAGGACCCCCTCAAGATAACACACATTTAACTCAATGAAAGGCGGAAGAGGGACCCGGCGGACCACAGAGCCCCAGAACTTGCAGGCAAGGAAGAGAAAGAGAAACAGGCCAGGGGTTACTGAGGAAAAGACAGCCCAACAATGATAGCGAAATAAAGAAGCCAGAAAGCCGCACCGCCCAAAGAGAATCACACTATAGAGAGGAATAAACGCTGCGGCTACGGCAGAGTTATCAAACCCACTTATAGGAATACCAAACAGTGACAGCGCAGGTGAAAGTGCTTGCCTGAGGGACCCCAGGAGAGGGGAGGAAAAGAAAAAGCGAGAGGAACCAGCACCAGAGGATACACGAAACTGTAAGGATACTATGAAATGAATAATTGAAGAGACGCCTAGACCCAAGCCTACACTCAAATGGAGCGTAAGTGGGACAAGTTAACCCCAGCATCTCTCGAACCACCAGGAGCACAAGATATACCGCCAGCAGGAAGATAAGGAACATATCCAGTGAATGACCAGGCAAGAATAGAAACACGACAACCACAGAGCAAACACTAAAAGCTCGGATCCCTCTCATGAGAAGCAGCTGCTGGAACAAGAGAAACCAAGTGGCTCAGAGACCAAAGGGCACAGGCAACCAACCCAAATGTCAGAGGGGAGGAGGAAAACAGCAGCACAGCCCAAGCAGGCGACAATGGATACCTATGCAAGGAAAAATTAACCAAAGACAGATCCCACACATCCAGGAGAGCCAAGCAATGAATCGGAGGCCCAATATATGGCTGACGAAAATAAGATCCTGGAAGCGATTGCAGCCATGCGCACATCTATGGAGACCCACATAGGTGAGCTAAAATGTGATGTTTGTCTTCTACATCAGGATGTGCGTAATCTAGCCAGCAGAGAAGGAGAAACAGAGCAGAAGGTAGATGAGACAGCATCCATGACCAAAGAACTGCAAGCGACGGTCCAGAAACTAACAACAAAAATCAGAATGCTGCAGGAGAGAGCAGAAGATGCGGAAAGACGGGTGCAGAGGCGTAATATTGGAATCCTGGATTACCTGAGGGGGCAGAGGGTAGAGACCCTACACATTTTATTGAAAGCCTGCTCCTCCAAGAGATAGGGCCTGGGGCCCTGTCGCAAGGGTTCACAGTCGAAAGAGCCCACTGGGCCCTCACAAGGAATTCTCCCCCAGGGTCCCCCCTCCCCGAGACGAATTATAGCAAAAATTCTTAATTATTGTGACAAGGAGAAAATTCTGGCCCACTCAAGATCGGGTGGAGTGATCTGGAGGTACTCAGCAACTCTGGATATATATACCAAATTACACAATCCAGGTCCAAAGAAGGTGAGCTCAATATGTACCCACCAAAGAAAGGCTTAGGCGTCAAGGCATCAAATATATGCTCCTTTATCCTGCTAAATTGAAAATATTGTACAAAGGGAAATCACTTTTCTTCGAGACACCGGAATCAGTAAATGAATGGATGGATAAACAAAACCTGGGACAGACACCAGACACGCAAGAAGATACAACCCGCCACATCAAATGACACAATCAAACACAACGACCGTGAACATGACACTGTCGACACAACAGAATGGAGACAGCATAAGCAGGAACTATGCACCTCAAGTCTACAGCACTCACAAGTTAAAACCCCAGGCCAGCACAAGGACCATGAATAATACAAGAACCACATTCCACCTTTTTTGATTCCCCTGTTCAACTGGCCTGGGCACCCAGCCCCACATCCACTTTCAAATGGACTGAGAGTACTCTGTATTACTCAGCCACCAACTTCCTGAGATGCATTGGGAATCACTGGTGGTGTGGCCTCTACGGAACTACATTGGTGGGCTTCAAATTGAATGTTATGTTAGAGTTCAGTTGTTAACAACACAGTTCAGGAAATGCCACGACCGAAGCGGCTATAGAAGACGCATTTTACAAAAGTCCAAGGGTCAGTGTCACAATGGACGTCAAGTGGGAGGATCACAGAAAGACTAAGGGAAATGCAAAAAAAAGGAGAACAGAGAAGAATCCGAAAATTGCCAAGAGACCAGGAAAGTACACTGGAGAGAACAAATATGCCCAAACTAACGCAGAGACACAAACCGAACAGCACATCATCTAGGAATAAAGACATAGGGCCTCATTACGAGTCCGGCGGTAACCGAGGCAGTAAAACCGCCTGGTTACCGCCGGACTCGTATTACCATTCCGCCTCCGTGATTCCCGGAATTACCGGGGCATTACAACTCCGGTTTCCCGGGAATCACAGAGACGGAATGGTGTTAATCCCCATTCCCATTGAGTCCTATGGGACTCAATGGGAATGGGGATCATGGAAAAACCGGCAGCATCTCATAATGCTGCCGGTGTTTCCTCGTCCGCCTGCAGGCGGGCGGTGTTAAACCCGCCAGGTCAAACCTGGAGGGAACATCACCTCCCGCCTGCAAGAGTCGGGATCAGGCGGTCCAGAAACAACGGTGGCGGCGGGTTTACCGCCACCGTTATTTCCAGACCGCCTGATTTGTAATGAGGCCCATAGAACCAAGCATACACTACAGATGCCAGAAATCCTGAAAATGGCCGCGTGGAATGAACGTGGCCTGAACAACTATGTCAAAAGAATGGGATTGATGACATACTTACGCCGAAAAGCTATCCACACTGCCCTGCTCCAGGAAACACGACACCTGAGAAGCAGTCACGCATATTTAGCAAATGGAGAAGAAGAGGGTTCGGCTCAGCATATTCCAATTACGCCAGAGGAGTACTCATATGGATTGCCCCAGGAGTACCACTCCAAATACTAAACACACACTCAGACCTGGAGGGGAGAGTAATATTAATACACAGATTTGTAGATAAGGAAGAAATCTGCATAATCAATACCTATGCACCCAATCAGAACGCCGCAACATTCTACCGCTCATTGTACTCCATCCTGACTCCCTCCAATGGATCTGGGGGGGACTTTAATTGTGTACTAGATTCAACTCTAGATAGATCGGAGACCACACCCCGACCACTCCCCCCCATCCAGGGCGTTGAAAACATTAGTATGAGATCTGGAGCTCCAGGAATTATGGAGGTGATACACCAAGACAAACGCAAATTCTCGTTCTACTCAAGTGCACACAAGATATACACGAAAATTGATTGTCTTTACAGGGAAAGAACACCTGGGGAGTATAGTGGGGACCTATTATGAAGGTAGAACGTTATCTGACCACTCACCCATGATAGTTCAATGGACACTCGCGGATCATCCAGCACCTATTCCCACATGGAAACTAAGAGCAGAATCACTGCGAGAGAGTAGTTTTAGGGAAGAACTAAGACTCCAAACAGAACAATATTTTGGGCCCAACTTGGGAAGTGTTATAAATACACAAACAGTGTGGGAGGCTTTTAAAGTAGTTATACGCACGGCGGCCATAGATAGAGCAGGTGGAGTTTGAAAAGACTTAGAAAATCAAATATCAATAGTAGAAGATGAGATAGAGAAATTGGAGGGAGAGGAATCAATAGGAAAAGAAAAAGAAATTACCCTCATAGAGCTGAGGCAAAAGTGCATGAAACAATGGGAAAAGCTGGGCAACTTTAGCTTTGCAAAATATACATAAAAAAATACACGGGCAGGACGATACACTGGGGAGACTTCTGGCCTGGCTGGCCCAAGGCCAGAACACCAGGTAAGAGGCGGTGGAAATAGAAGACAAGTGCAGGAAGGTATGGAGATTGCAGTCAGAGATCAACAACACCTTTAAAGACTTCTGCAGTAGTCTGTACGAAGACAATACACAACCCAGAGAAACAAAAATAAGAGAAACCCTAGAAGACATAGGACTGCGTGTACTGACGGCAGAACAGATAGAGATGTTAGATACCCCCTTCACTATAGAAGAGATACAAGGCGTTATCACTACATTGCCCACAGGAAAAATTCCAGGAAGCGATAGACTTCCAGCTAAATTTTATAAAAAGTACACTGATTTAATAGCCCCGAAATTACTTTTAGTCCTTGAAGAGGCATATGAGATTGGTGCTATACCCGATACGATGGAACAGGCAGTGATACTCCCTACTCTAAAACCCGGAAAAGATAAAACCTGCGAATCCTATCGACCAATTGCGCTAATAAATCAGGACACCAACATTCTCACAGCAGTATTAGCGGAGAGGCTTAAAAAAGTTATCACCACACTAGTCCACCCTGACCAGACTGCTTATGTTCCAGGTAGAGCCACAACAGAAAACCTGATGCGTGTTCAGGCGGTCATAGACAGGACACAAGACAGATCAGAGGGCTGTTCAGTAGTGGCATTGGATGCCATCAAGGCAAATGATTCTGTGCAATGGGAATGGCTGTTTGCCACCCTGGAATAGTATGGGATAGGACACAGATTTAAGAGATGGATATGCATGCTCTATGCAACACCATCGGCAAGAGTCCACACAGGGAAACACATATCAGACCCGTTTCCGATCTGTAGAGGTACCAAGCAGGGCTGCCCTCTTGTCGCCCCTAATGTACATCTTTGCACTAGAATCCCTAGCGATATACATGAGGACATCATTTATAGACAATGGGCTACAAGTAGATGGAACCATGCATATAATATCCCTTTACGCAGATGACATGCTGTTATATATAAAACATCCGGAGGACAACTTGGAGACATATTTAGATGTACTGGAACATTTTGCACAGCTGTCAGGGATATCAGTTAGTAGGAACAAATCCTGCCTATTCCCCCAGGCAGGATGGGCAGGACTCCCCCCGTCTTGGCCTCCAATCGAATCCACATACATTTTGCTACTTGGGCATAAACATATGTCATGACATTAAAGATACTCATACCACAAACACGCTAAGGGCAAAAAAGAGTCTAGAGGCATCCATAACATTTTGGGAAAAACTGGCCCTGTCTGTGATGGGGAGAATCTCATTGGTGGAAATGATAGCTCTCCCCCGACTACTATATCACTTTATTACCTTACCGTACCTCATACCAAGGACATTTTTTAGAGACTTAAATTCAGCACTAAGTAGCTTTATATGGGGAAAAGGCCAGAAGAGAGTTACCGTGGATGTACTATGCAGATACTACTCGGAAGGATGCGTGCGCCTCCTGAACTTTGAGCTCTACTATCTAGCAGGACAACTCCAACACGTAGTGGTTTGGCTAGCAGACACAGAAACAATGGAACATGCCCTGTTGAGTGCTAACATAGCCCCTTACCTCCTTAAAGAAGTGCTATGGCTTGAGAAAGCGAGAATTGAATACCCTCCATCGCTCCTGCAGCTAGGTAAGCAGATATGGGATAGAACAAAGAGAATACTAAAGGTAGAAGAACCATCCCCCAGATACGATTGGCGGCCCTGCATGGAATCAATAGAGAACACCTCAAGCAAAGTAGAACATACTGGGAAGACAAAGGGCTGATCACAGTAGGAGATCTCACCCCCGTGGGGAAACTACTGTAGTTCCAAGACTTAGTTAAAAAGCATGAAGTACACCAGGCCCAATATATAACTTATGTGAGACTCATAAGACACTTGAAAGCCCGAAGGCCATCCCCTGCAGCTCTGGAAACCGAAAATCCTGTACCGGGGCTGTTGTATGATGTATCCGAAGGAAGTCGTATGGTCTCCAGAATATACCAGGCGCTTTTAGAAGAGAAACCCAAAGACCTACATAAAGGGAAGTGCCCATGGGAAGCAGAAATAGGAAGAGAAATCACAGAAAAGGAGTGGACCAAAGCAATGCTATACCCGAAAAGGGTGTCCAGAAACGCCAGGCTGAAACAGCTACAATTTGATATACTTCACAGATCATACATGACACCCAAAAAGATATCAAAATTCCCAGGAGCAAGTACACAGAATTGCCCAGACATGGGACATATGTTCTGGTCTTGCCCAAAGATCTGGGGATACTGGCGAGATATTGAACAGCGCCTGCGGAAGAATGGAAGAAAAGGCCAAGAATGGTCAACTGAGGCCTGCCTCCTAGGACTATATAAATACCCAGGGAAAGCCAGGGCAATGAGAAGAATGATAGAACTGGCATTGGCACTGGCCAAACAGCGAATAGCAATGATGTGGAAAACCAAAGAGGCACTAAATATAAAAATATGGTGGAAAGATTTGAAAAGATGGGCCGTGGCGCAGACAGCAGTGTGGTATGAAGCGCTAGGAATAGGAAGAAGAGAAGGTTCTGTAGGCATAACATAGTGAAATGTACTTGCACAAGAACTGTTCACCTCGCAAGACAACAAACCCCCCTGAATATGTCAATCTGTGAAAAGACATTGACAAAAGATCTAGAGAAAAATGACATGCTTAGCATCTGACACCCCACACCTACTTAAAGGATAGCTTGACCCAAGGAACTTGTAACCTCATACAAATATAGATCATGGACACAGTTACTGTTTGAGTTGGGATTAGGGAGGGTAATAAGTGGAGGGTGGGAAAGGGGATATGACAGTCGCTATATATCTGAACACTGATCAAACATGTTCAATTATACTCATGAAACTTCAATAAAAAATATATTTTGTAAAAAATTCCTGTCGCCTAGCCCAAGTTTATTGAGAATGTTTGAAAACCTTCTGCCTTGAAGGCCTATAATAGTCACTAGGGTATTTTTCAAGATAAGTGCACTTAGAAAGGAGTTTCCGTAGTCCTCTGATATGAGTTCCCAGCATCCTTTAGTTCCTTCAGGAGGGCTTTAATTTGGGTCTACCTTGAGGGCTCAGTGATCAGCAATCAGAGATGTTAGAGAATGGGTGGAGAAGTGCTTCTGAAGATTTGTACACTGGTGAACAGGCTTTTCAAAATGTTGTTTCTTGTTAGACAAGTGCTAGCTTAGGGGCTGCCCCCTTGGGATCTCATACTTGCATTGAAGGCATTGCAGTCAGCTCACTTTGAAGCTCTGGAAGAAATTCCTTTGAAATGCCTATCCTTAAAACTTTATTTCTGGTGGCCATAACTATGGATGGGAGATAGGGGGAAATGTGTGCAAACGTACAAAACTTCCTATCTAGTTATTCAGGAAGACGCCCCCCTTCCTAAGATGAGGCACGGCTTCACTTCCAAGTTTCATGTATCTCAGGGGGTGGTCTTTTTGTCCTTTATTTGCTAGTTCTATCTCCTGTAAGAGTTGGCTGGAGTCTACTGGGCATTCGCAGATCAGTTCTGATCTATTTATTATCTAGAATGGTTATAGGCATTTAGAAAGTCAGAGCCTTTTTGTGACTTTTGGAGGGGCACTTCTGGATCAGAACATCACAGTTCCCAAAGTCAGCCATTGGTGAGGGAAACCATTTCCATCACATACCAGTCATCAGGTTCTGACCCCCCCACCCTCTGAAAGTTCAGGGAAGGGCGCCGTAATAAATGCCTGTTTGGCTGTTTCATGGGCAGAAGCACAGGGAGTGCCTATTCAGGATATTTGCAGAGCTGTCAAACGGGCAGACCTGAATACTTTTATAAAGCACTCGCACTTACATTTGTACAGTTAGAGGGCAGGTGCTTTTGGAAGAAGGGGTTTGAGTGCAGGAATATTGTGAACGCTCATGTTTTAGAAGTGAAATGTTAATAAATTGTTGATGGATTGTGCGCATGGCATCAGTAGGTCATGTCTTGCCGTGGGCCCATTTACCACAAGTTGTATACCTCACAAGTAAGCACTGGGACGAGAAAGAGGGACATGGAAATAATGTGGGGGTTACTTATCGATAATCTTCATTACTCCTATTCCTTCTCTTCATCGTCACAATGACCCCCCCCCCTCGTGTCGACATGGCTGAAATGGGCAAATCATTGCTCATATTTAACTGATGGCTGTCAGGCCTGTGATAGGGTTATTACCGCAGGGAAGGGCAGAGAAAAGGGAAGAAAATAATAAAAACAGAAGTGGGGTTATTGAGGAGAGGTACATGACCTCAAAAGTAAGGACTGTGATGAGGCCGAGAAGGACTAGAGTAATGGAGATTACTGGCAAGTAATCCCCACATTCCTAAATTATGACACTGCCACATAGAGGACAGGGCTATAGAGGGTCCGATTCTGAGCTCAAAGCAAAATAGGAAAAGTATCATTCGATGATGCAATGACATTTTTCTTATATTTATATAAATATAGATTAACAAGAAAAGTGTTGGTTAATCGATGAATAACACTTTTCTTAATTTAAATCAGAATCAGGCCCAGAGTGTACAGCCAGCCCCGTCAGGCTGGGACCTCCGAAAGAACAGCCGGGCTGGTATGTAGGCTGTCACGCCGCTTGTTCTTCTTCTTGCTGATAGATTTTTATCCATCAGCGGTGATTTTTGGATACCGAGGCTTGAGCCTCATTACTCCATCTTCTCGGGTTGAGTATGTAGTCGTGGGTTTGTTTTCTTCTTGGTCTGTGTGGTCTTGTCACAGTAGAGCTGGTTTCACAGGGTCTTCGTTGTCACGCTTTGAGCGCATCTTGCTTTATTGCTACCGATGACGTGTAATGGCGCTTGTGAACTCACGTAGATTGACTGATTAAAAACATTAGAGCGTCACATCTACTCTGCACTGTGAACTTTGTCTCGATAACGTAACGCTAGAGTTTCCTTCCCACCAATGATGCTTGTTTCCTTCACATGCTCTTGTGCTATCTTAGTTTCTCTTCTAACCTAAATGAATGCCAGACCTGCAGTTTTGACAACCTTATCTCAGGTTATCAATTAGCTTGAAGTGTATGATTAACAGTTAAGACAATATCCCCGCAGCTGAACTCCGAGGGATTGTGGGGCAGGTACAAATGCCTTATAAATCACAAGTCAAATGCATTGCTGAACAGAGTTGCCTACAGCATCAAAGAGCACAGAAAAGTCATGATAAAAGGTAGTGATTCATCATTCTTACATCTTCACTTGCTCAAGATATTTGTTAAAAAGAAAAATAAGCGTTGGTTTGGGACTTAAACATCAAGGAGCGTTTGCTGCTTTTCTAGTTTCTACTAAATGGCGAGTGTGCTCGTGGTACAGCTATGTGAACAACCTAAATGCAGTGTTTCTTGAAAAAAAATCAAAATAAAACAGCATCCCGGTGAAATTACTAAGCACCCAGATTCACCTCCGGATCTTCTGACAACAACCTAAGGAAAAGGTGTCTGTGTGCGGGTCGGGTTTGGGTAGTTCAAGCTGCAGCCTGTTAGGCAGGATTTCATCTCACACAATCAACTCATGCAACCCCACTATATCCCAGGTGGGTCCTCCTCCTGGGTGGCTTTTTCTACAACACTAAGACCTGATTTTTTTTAAGAAGGCTATGTTTCCCTCCGCCCCACCCTTCGCTGAAAGTTTGCATTATTTCTCCTTTGCTGGAAAAGACCACATTAGACAGCACTCTTCCAGCCAATTCTAGACTGATCACTAACTTTATTGGGCTCTAATGCCTATTGGTCGTGCACACTAGAATTTATCGTAGGTATGGCAATGAACCAGCTTTGTTGCGTTTCTGGGACAACACCGGGAGATAATTGACGGGGGAAATGGAATCTTGTTGGTCATGGTTAATCTATCCAGACTATATAGCACTGTGGATCACAATATATTGTTTATCACCTTGGATCAAGTGATCCATGTCTGGCTCTGTTCAGAACTGGATCAAGTCTTTTTTGGAAGGATAAACACAATGTGTACAGATAGACCATTCCATTGTCTATTTCCCAGGACTTGTGAGGTGTCTTTGAAGACTAACCCTGCTTCCTCTGGTTCCTCTGTTCAATCTTCCATAAAGATTAAGTAAGTACGCAACTCTATGCCGAGGATATACACAGGCTAACATTCAAATTTAACGGAAGTACAGAGAATTTTACAGATTTATGGATTAGTTTAGATGCCACGCTAAACGGGATTAAGAATTGTAACTGTAACTGAATGCTCCAAAACAGAACTCAAATTATTCGGAGCCAAGAACCCGCAGAGTGTCAGAAGGATCTTTAGTCAACCTTTTCTTGCCCTCTTCGCCTCAGAGTACACTAGTTAAGAACTTTCTGTCCCGTTAAATGAGCAAGTGACCCCGTATAAATGCAGTGGTTAGCATCTGCTTCTGTCAACTCAGGATGCTGAGAAAGTTAACACTCCCAATATATGCTAAAAACTGGTCCTTGATTGTGGGCAAAGTTGCTAACCCCAGGCTAGATCATACTAATGTGCTCTCTGCCAGTCTTCTGGGTGGTTGATTGGTAAACTGCAAAAGACACAAAAGGAGTCAGTAATTCATACCATAAGAAAATTAGATCTTTGGGCTTACTGCACAAAGATACCCAGACTCGCTTTAAAGTGGAAAAAGTCGCTTTAATGTGACAGGCCAAAGCTAAAAAAAAACCGCTAACCTGGACCCTGGCCTTAGAGACTAACATAACCGTTTTTAAATAATTTTAAATTCCTCCCTTCCTATCCCATGCTCCCTTCCGTCTTCTTAAAATCCTTTCAACCTTCATTCCTGCTTTGTCACATCTTCTCCCCGAGGGCACGCCCCTCCTTCTTCATTACCTGCTCCCCCTCTTTGTACCCCCGGGGTAGCCCGTTCGTGCAAACAGCACCACCCCCTTCCTCTACCGCGCTAGTACCACATTGTGCTTCCCCCACCCCTCCTCCAAAGGGCCATGTCCCCGGCACCAGAAAAACCCTACTCTGAGGTGTTCTTTCTGCCCCACACCTAACCTAGGTTTTCTTCTATTTCAATGTTTTACTTATATCTTGCACTGCCAACATAGCAACCGCCAGGTAGTAGCTGTTTCCATACACCGCTAGATGCACCCTGTCCTCCCGAGAATCGAAAAATCTTCATAACTGTTTCCTTATACCCCCCGCTGCACTACCAAACTTTCCCCATTTCCCTGTTAATCTTCTTCATTGACATTTCCACTGCCCCTTCATTCACTGCCCCTCTCCAGATGTTCCTCGGCAATAAATTTGTCCAAACCAACCTTACCGTGGGCATACCTGCCTTAACCAGCTAAGGTCCCTTTTCATTTTCCTTAACAATGATAGTCATGTGTCTCTTACTAAGTTATTCTCGCCCGCGTGCACCATTCTTCCATCTGGAAATCCATGACGCTCCTTCAATCCGGCTAACATGGGCAGCAATCGGTCCCCCTTCAACGCCCCTGTCCCCGACCATCTCACTAGTGCAATATTGTAGCTGTAACCCAGTTGAGTCCCAAAAAATCCTTTTCTCCCCTTTTTCCCTGCCCACTTTACGATTGAATGTCCACAAATCCATATCTGCGGCAACTCACCACTCCTCCGTGCTACATCTGAAAAAGAACATTTGATGTGAGTTTCAAACCCCCCTCATCCCGCCCCCTGCGCTTTCCAACACTTCTAACCTGCCCCTCTCACAAACTCTCTGATGAACCCCTTGTACTTCCCCGACCTCCAGCGCCCCAAACTTTTAACCTTATTCTCTGATAGCCCCATCCTGCTACCCTCTAGTGCCGCCCCCCATCCTGACAGAATGAGTTGCAAAACCTCTGCTCTCTCCCCCATGGCCACCCAAGCCCTCTTCATGACCCGCAGAACTTGCGCTGCCGTTACTGCATCCCATCCTCTTGCTGCAAACCCCAACCCTTCTCTACCCTTACATGTCCCCCACCCAGAAAATCCTGTCCTCCCTGGGCACTGCTCCTTGCTACCTCTATCCAAAAGCACCCAACAGCCCTTTCCTTTCTGATCCCTCTTTGATTTGCAGAACTTCATCCACCTTTATTCTAAGAAATGAACCTCTCCCCACCTTAGACCTCCCTCCACTGCTATCCTGCTCCCTTCCCGTTCTCCCTTGCCCAACCTACCAGCACCTTACATCCATATCATCATGCTTCCCCCCACTGCACCAGGGGCCTTCCGTGCACCCGTGTCCATACAGTTCCATCTCAAACGGTGTACCACCCCCCTGGACCAGGGGCCAAACATGTGCCCCCGTCCATGCAGTTCCCTCTCCTTGCTGCTCCCCCCCCATTGCCCAGGGGACCAATCTTGTCCCACGTCCCTGCAGTCCACTCCCCATAACCAGCCACTTCACATAGCATCTCTGCACACTTATCCCTTTGTGTGCCGCTCTTCTTCTGCTCCTTCACCCAAGCACAAAACTCTGACATATCCCCTTTGTTCCCCAGTAGATACTTGAAAGACTCCTGGCCCGACTTAAATTCTCCCGGGCCCTTCTGCCGCCCTTGCCTCGTGATGTGGGTACTTAGCCCCCGCCGTATCCTGCACCATGTTTTCCACCCAATGGCGAACCAAGCCACTACCAGACCCTCGAAATGAGATACCCTCTTCACCTTTGTATGTCTCTCAGTATTATATTCCGGGTCGCTATCACCTCCTCAAGCAACCCTACAAGCCAGCTCACCTTGTCGTGCGGCAAGCGCGAGGACCCGGCCACCACATCCAACTGCCTCCCTAGAAAAGTCAACACCCCCACCGGTTCTTTAGTTATCCTACCACCCATGGCACTCCCCATTCCTGCATCAATGTCTGACAAGACCTCCACAACCTCCAAACTCGTGTCCCAACTGTTGCTTGCTCCCAAACCTTCCCTGCCCCCCTTTGTACTCCCTGAGGTGCTCTATGCGCAGACCTGCTCGCTGGCCTTTGCAGCGCCCAAAAACACCCCGGGGGGGAAACGCTTCGCACACACATAGGAAGAGGAAATGTGTGTGGAATGGCCTCACACATTTCCAGAGGCTGATCTCCCATCATTCATTTTCGTTTATCAAAAAAGCCCAGGCGAGCGCACACTTCCTGTGCGGATGGTCGAATTCCTCACAGCTACACAGAAAGGATTGTACCTCTTACAAACATTAGCCTGACAAGTAATAAGCTGATGAAGCGTTTTAAACAAAACCGTCTTCTAATGCATGGTAAAGGGTCCACAGTTCCTCAGCCACTACCTCCTCACTATTACGCAGGCCTCCGGGGTTATTTGGGCAAAAAAGAGCAGGCCTGTGCTTTATGTAACAGAGCTGGCATTAGCATTTCTTATTAGTGCTGGCCTGCAAATAGTGAAAATCATGGTGTGACAGTTTAGAAAGGGCGTTTGGCATAGTGGATGTACAATTTGAGGCAACTTCTTTGACTGCTTTTTGTGTTTAAGCGTGGGCACCGTATGGCATGCTTATTAGTGCCAAATACACAAAAGGTTAAAGTATGCTATTGTATGGACAACAATCAAAAACAGGCACATGTGCTGTTACATACGGGATCACCACATAGACGCCATTAACCAACAGTGTGGTGGCTTGTACACCGCACAAAACATTGCTGCACACATATCATTGCATTGATTTGCCATGGACTACTGTCTGCATGGTGACATACAATGAACTCTACTTTCCTAATCAAGGTGCCAAATGGCATTGAGTTGCCATCTGGTGTGTGCGGTAGGCAGTGGCTGGCGTGTTTAGACAATTAAAAGACCTTTGATGCTGATCGGGTGCATTAAACCATGTCCCAAAGCAGCCACTAGACCACTTAAGCAAGAAAGACAGTTAACCTTCCCAGGGTTGAGCCATATGTAACTAAAAAGTAATATACAAAAAAACGTTTTGGTATGTCAAATAACGAGTCTTGAAAATAAAGAAAATACTTTACAACTTCCTCTGTGTGGCATTTTTATTCTCTTTGAAGAATTCATATGCTTGGTCAGCTAACTGATACTTGTGCTGGTGAATACAAATGCCCCAGGTTCAGTTCTTAACACTGAAATGTTAAGCACATACTGTGTAAGAACAATGGCTTGTTAAATGAGCTATCACTTATAAATCGCCCCACTTGAAAGGTTGTCAACACAAAGAATGAAGGGCACAGGGTGTGGGACTCCAGAGCATCTCACACGCTGTGTTTGGAATATGCATTGCTTTGTTTGCATATTCCAAACGCATTGCCGTCATCCACAAGTCGGCAGAGAGGAGCAGTTGAACATCTCAGGAGCACCCTCCGGCACAGCGGGCTGCTTAATCTTTTGTCCGGCAAGGTCAGAGTAAGCTTTCTGGGTGGGCAACTTACTGTGCCCCCCCTGAGCTATTTCGCTCTGCACCCCAGGTAGTCTCCCGCTCTGCCGGGGCCAAGAAACAGGGCTGCCGGTAGATAATGTACAATGGCGCTTGTCAACAATGGTAGAAAAACCGTCAGAGCATCACATTTTCTATGCACTTTGAACTTTCTCTCGATAACATTGTTTTGGGGCATGGCCTGGCCACTGGAGCTGGCCCCATCAGTACTGGGCGGGCCAGCACCTCTCTTGGTTGCCTGGATAAGACCCTGGTAGGTTGTGCTGACATGGGCCTGGGGTTCCAGAGGCACTGTGGATTCCGGGAGCATCCGGATGTGTTGTGGCCTGGGCAGACCCAGGGCACCATGCTGGACATGCAGGTCCATGATCACATGGTGTGGGCCTGCAGGCCCATGAATGAGAGATGGACACAGGAGTTCCGTTGTTGGAATCCACAGCCGTTCTAAGGCATATGCGTGCAGGAGCTCCTTTGATTAGCATGGTGTCATGATGGCACCTCTTGGAAGGGCAATACACTTAGGAGGACCACACCACACTCCTCCTTTTCCATAGCAAACAAAACAAGTATCACTGAAGGGAGTGGATCAAGGGCGTGGGATGTTGAGGTCCAGCAGGTGCTCTCTGGTCATTTTCCTGCTTGCTTTGGGTTGTGCTATCCACACTTTCGCTACGCTCCCTGAGATACAAGAGGACCCACAACCCCCCACAGAGTGAAGCCTGCGGATCAAGGGCGTGGAGTGTTGAGCTCCCGCATGGGGTGTTGAGCGACTAAGGGGGTTGTCTACCCACTGTAATCCTCTGCAGCTGTTGACTGCTGATCGATTGGGATAAGAGGAGGAGTGTGGCAAGGGGGTTTGTTCGAACTGTTACTACTGTTGCTTTTGCCTCCGGTAGTCGCCCTCGTCACACATCTCCTTCCACTTTTTACCTGCCCTGTCACACCGATATGGAGGCTGTAACCCACACCCCCTCATCATCAGGCAGCCCTCCTGTAACAATCAAAAGCATTTGTGGTATGGGGATGCATAGACGACGGTTCCCGGTAGTTCCATACCGCATTGTATGGAAAAGAAAACTGACACACAGCTTGATTCTCCAAGAAAATTTCTCTGACGCTGGAATTGTCTTGAAGTGATCCTTTACCTGTCCCTGACAGGCAGCACTCACAAGTGAATGGGACTGGATTCAATCCCCACGCCCCCTGCCACAAATCACGAGCTTGCAACATACACAATTGTAATATCGAAATTGTCATTATGTCCTGAAGAAGGCTGGTGTATGTGACATAGACAGATTACCCAGCAGAAACTCCAGTAGACATGCTTGAAATTTCCATTGGACAATGAACGCTTGACAGCTTTATAAAAATGTAAAAGGCAAATTGTTATATCAAAAATGTATTGTTGATACATGCCAGTACCCCAAAATAAAAGTGCATTTATGTTTATTATAGTACTTTGCACTTAGGCCGATTCTTTCGACCTGTTTTTCTTAATGCAAATTCTTCTTTTTAATCAATTTGCACAGTATATATCAAATAGAATGTGAATGATTATTGGTTGGTTTGAGTAATTGGTGCTGAGGTTAGATGTGTGTTTGTGGGTGTGTGTGTGTGTATGCTCACTTTTTGGTAACTGTGGAGCTATTTTCTGCTATGTTTTTTATTAATGTTTTTGCATATCTACTGTGTCTTCCGATGCGTGAATAAAATTGAAAAATAAATGATGTTCAGATAACAATTGGGACTTGTTATTATCTGTAGGAGATTGTAATGTTAGATTATTTGTCAAATGCTATGAGAGGTGATATATACTTGGGGGCATATATAATTGCTTGTGTTCCAGCCTCCTTTGCCTTGCATAACCAAGAGGAAACTAATTGTAAAACGAAGGCGCCAGGATCCGCCATCTTAGCCACCGACCATGGTGACATTAAGACGGGGGCCTGCAACATGATGACGGGTGATGCCTATAATTTAAACAAGGAAATCAACTACTTCTTGGGAAGTACCTCGATGGTCAAGGGAAGTAATGCAAACGAGATAACCACGGAGGCGATAAGAGTGATGGAAGGAAAGGTGAAAGGGAAGATTTTGCAGCAGCAAAGATCGGTGCTGGAAAGGGCTGTTCAGTCCATTCGGCTGCTAGTCCTGGAAAAAGCGACACGCCTTTATTGGATTTGTTGAGCGATGGGGTGCTCAGTTGGGACAATAATCTTCTAGGTGTGTCCGAATTTATAAATATTACCCCCTTTTCAGTAACTGACTCTCCCCTTGTACTTATACCTGCACCCTTAAAGGCCTACCACGAGAATCAGACTAAGTCACAGGTGAACTGGATACATGATTTCACTATTGTGGCACCCATAACATCTCCAAACACAAACCTAGAAGGAACAAAGGTTGCTGTTCCTCAAATGAGATATACAGCTTCTCTGAGTATTACAGGGGGAGGAGGATGTCGCCGCTCAGGAAAACTCTGCCAATAATGTCAAAAGATGCTGCTTACCTTGCAGCTAACACAGGGGGTTTGACAATTGGGATATGATGGGTGATTTATTTGATATGATGGGTTATTTATAACACGCTCAATACCCAGAGGTTTCTAAGCACGGACCCTGGGGATCGAACCTGTGTTGCTCCGTGTCATTTTGCTTCCAAGGCGAGCACGTTGCCGCTGAGCTATCCTCCCGAGACAAAGCCTCCCGGGGAAGCCCCCCCCTGCGTAAACCTTCCAATCGCTGTGACCCGACCTGGATTGCCACTAAGTCCTGTCCCCACTCTTGTCCCTGTCGTCATTTCCAAGGACTCAGGGCTGCCAATGCTGTCTATTCCCCCAGGGGAGCACAATTTAAACTTTATTCACATGGGAGAACCGGAACTTCAACCACCGAACAATACCATTTATCAGCTACTGGCACCAAACACAGCATGCCGACAGACTGTGGGAGCACAGTTTGCATCCAACTGGGACCGCTTTAAGTATACAAATTGCATGCAGGCTCACAAAATCTAAATATGCGGGGCCGCAGTAAACCAGTTCACACTTGCACTAGTATCAGTTCAGGTTAGTCGATAGCACAGTTTAGCAGTTGGCAAAGCCACAGCAGGGACAGGGGGGCCACATCGGCTTAGTCCCTTGATGTTGGGGGAGGCAGTGAGACATTGGTAGCAGGGCGTCTAGGCTGTGCCTCGTTCCGGCTCCCCCCGGCGGGAATGACTCTGGATGTTGACAGGCAGGGGCGTTGCTAGGGGGGGGCTAAGGGGGCTATAGCCCCTGATCTTTTGGTTGTAGCCCCGGATAGAATCTCAGGAGCTACAGCCAAAAGGCTAGCTAGCCCCCAGTCCCAACAGTTCCGACATCAGCTTAGCCCCGGGTCTTTTCCAGACCTAGCAACTCCCCTGTTGACAGGGCATGGGGCAGCGTGTTACTCTCCCCCTCTCACAGCCGCACGAGCACCCTCTCAGTGGACGGTCACACCAAGGTCAGTGCTGGGATGATGGTAGGCCGTTTCAGAGAGGCCGCACGACGCAACAAGCAGGAGTTACAACCTTGCAGCATTGGGGTGTGTGGCAGCGAGACATAGTGGAATGGTGTGTGGGGGCCACACTCCTGCAGGCAGGAGTCATATATCTTCCCACAGCAGCAGGAGGACACCCACAGTCTCTCCCTCCCCCAGGTGGGAGATTTCTACTAACTCTCCCCCAGGCAGGAGTGCTTGCGGCCCTTTTCCTGACCTGGCCGCAGAAGCACTCTCTTGGGGTGAGCACCGCAGACCGGTGAGTGACTTGAAGGGCTTTGGCCACCCACTTGCCGGCAGGTGCTGCACCCCACCTTATTCCCTCACGCAGGAGTGCTCCTACTGTAAAGTTCACCTCACTAACTTTCTTTCAGACAGCTCCAGGAAGTGAACTTGCAGGAATCACTGAGTGTTCTCCAGTTTGGCACTGGAGTGTGCAAAGTGTCACTTGCTCTCTTATTTTCCTTCTCCTGGTTCTTCTTTAACTGGTTGTTGCTGACTCCAGCTATACACCTTCACCTGGTTCTTCTTTAACTGGTTGTTGCTGACTCCAGCTATACAGAGGCAACCTTCAGTGAAGACGGGCCAGAAGAGATAGTGACTTTCTAGTGATGGGTCCCTCTTTTGCTTTCTAAATAGTGACATAGATTGCAGCTGGAGGTGACCAAGAAACCGGAGAAACCGATCCGCTGCTTTCTTTGGCAAGACATCTTCAGTGGTGGTCTGGCTTTAGCCAGGGTCAACAGACGTGGGCAGGGCTGGGCTGCTGCCTTACAGGTTGGATCACCGGCCTCATGTGCATTAGAAGCAGCAGTGCCCCCCACCCCTCCATTATCTGAAGGATTTAGGGATGGATTTAGTATTGCTCTTCATAAAGGCAGCAAATGGGGACATTCATGCAGATAGAAGATGCAGGAACTAAGAGGGTCCGGAGCAAGTTTTTTCCCTTTATTGTCCTGGCCTTTTTACTGGGGTAGTTCAGGGCTTACTTTGCTGCCTTCATTATGTTGCTACTGCTGTTACATATGCTCCCAAGCACAGAGTACACAACGTTCACATGCTCTCCCCAGGCAGGAGCATACATCAATTAGAGGCTGCAGCATCTCTCTGTCGTTTGTGTTTCTTTTCCCAAATTCTGGACTCAGAGTGTTGCATTAATTCACAGTCAAGGCCGAGAACACAGTAGGATCTGGCATGCTCGTTGTACACAGGTGCGGGCAGCCACGCGACACCATTTCTTTCACCGCCGGTCGGCCCGGGATCTTCAGAGGGCCTTTTATATTTTATTTGCATCGTGCCGACATGGAACGGCCATGTTACACTGCTGATGCATGCCGGGGATCACGTTGGGGTGCTGCATTTAAATGTTCTTTTGAGCTCCTAACTTGGAGTGCAGGCAATTCACCCCCACTGGGCCAGGGAACATCGGGTTTGCGCGTATAGCCAAATAGAGCTCCTATGACAAGAGCGCAGAGCATACACCGCTGGTTGGTCTGGGATCTCCCTGGGAGCTTTGGCCATGAACCGCAGGTTGAAACTGCCGTCTGCGGGGTCCGCAGTGCTTAATTTGTGCCGGTGTTTGGCGGTGGCCAACACCGGCACTCTTTTTTTGGGGACCGAAACATTGGGCCGGCTGGCGCATGTGTAATTGCTTTGTTTGTTCATTCCAAGTTTCAACTTCCAACGTTCCAAGCTTCCAGTTCCATCATAAATCTTTCTGCTCTGCTTGCAGCCGGGCCTGGCTGGGCCTGGGAGTTCAGCACAACAAGGACAGCCAATGAAAACCAACATTCTGTTGATACTATGCAGTGTTTGATACATTCTGTATAGTAACACAGAATGTATAGTTTACATTGGCTGTTCTTGTGAGCCAGTGAAATGACATGGCGATGTGGGGCTGGGTGGTCACGTGGGTCTTTGTTGCAGAGCCAGCGGCGCCACCTCAGTACACTTGTTAAGGTGGGGGCGGCACTGCAGTCAACTCCGAGAGCCTCCCCTGCACGTGTGCAGCCTAGCCCTAGAGTTGCTGCAGCTGAACTTCCTCAGGGGCAGCCCGGGCAGGCCAGTCGCTGCTTGCTCTGCGGCACGCCGGCACCCAATGCGGTAGGTACGTTCTGATTAACTTCTTTTGTGATGTTGCATGTCGGCTAAGTTAGTAGCATTATTATTCAGGCGGGCAGCCGCCGTGGATGTTGTGACATCCATGGCGGCACCAGCGCCGTAATAATAATGTAAGTGTAAGACTAAGAGCTCTGCTCCCCTCCCTTTCCCCTCCCTTCCCTTTGACCGCAGTACTGTCACTGTGTGAGTGACCGTGTGGGTGCCGCCACGTGTCCCACTGCCTGCGGCCGCAGGCCAGGATGTGTCCCGACCCGAGCTGGGCAGTCACCAGGCAGGCTGCCAGGCAAATAGGCAATGCAAGTGTGTGTCACTCACATTATGATCCAAGTTGTGCCAGCTGCCTGCCAGGCCACTTACCTTACATGATTATTGCGGCGGGCCGCCGCCGTGGATATGCATATCCATGCTGGTGGCCCGCCGCAATAATCATGTAAGTTAAGAGTCCCCCCGGCTACCCCCACCCTTAGACCATGTGGTGTGCGTGTGACACTGACCGCAACCGTGGCCGCAGGCCGGGATGTGGTGGACCAAGCTTAGCTGGCTGGCTGACAGGCAGGCAGGCCGCGAGGGCTGAGGCAATGCGAGTGTCACTCGCACGATTCTTGCCAGGCCGCTGCTGCTTGCCAACATTATTATTGTGACATGCCGCCGCCGTGGATAGGATATCCACGGCAGCACCCCGCCGCAATAATAATGTAAGGTAAGAGTCCCCCTGTTACGCTCACCTGGTATCCACGGGACGCCACCCAGCCCTGGTTGGATGATTTGCACTCTCAAACCCTCTCCCGGTCCCTTGGTAAGGCCTCTGTTTAAAGATGGGTCTGCAATATAGGAGAGCTGGATTCAATACCAGATTGTCTTTATGTTTTCCCACCTCCCTTGGCCTCAGCTCCATCCTCCCCCTTGGGCCTTCTCCTCACCTTAATATTGTAAAAGGTGGATTCTCCATCCTGCTCCTCGTGGCAGGGGCGCGTAGATGTGGGGGGCGAGCAGCGAGCAAGTTACTTCACTGGTGCAAGCCCCAATGTAGGAATCAAGGCCTGCTGCGACTCCGTAGGTTTGCTGCTTTACAGTCTTTATATGTAGTTCTTATGTTCCTCTTAGTTCGAATAATAATGTCTTGCTTCTTTCCTTTTAGGTATGGAAAGTTATTTTGGTGTTGTCATGTTTGAAGATGAGCATGGGCCGGTAGGCAAAAGCGCGGTGTGCGCGATGCTGTCTGGTGAGTAATGCGCGATGCGGGCTGCTGTTTCGCCTTTTATATTGCTAACCTGTGTCTTTTCTCTCCTTGCAGGTTGTGATGTTCCTTGCCGAGCACCATAATGATCCAGCAATGATACTGACCAGGAGATGACTACCCAGGTAAGAATTGTGTGGCTTTCTTCATTCGGGAGGAAACGTGAGTAAACGCTTACTAATGCTATCTTTCTTTCTCCTCTTTCCAGGTTATGGTATTCCAGGATGCATGCGGTGCGGGATGATGGAGTTCGTACCTTCAGGTAAGTGGAACTGAAGTCAGCAATGGATTGAAGACATGATACTGTTCCAGGTAAGTTTCGTAGTGTTCTTTCTCTCTCTGCAGGTCCTTGGTTTCAGGTAAACTGGCATCAAAGAACTGGACACGGTGAGCTGCCCACAGCAGAATAACGCAAAGCATGTTCTGCTGTTTGGGTGTGGTTTAAATAGTCTCAGGTAAAGTAGTCCAGGTAAAATAGTCCCAGGCCTGCCACACCCAAAGTAGTCCAGGTAAAGTAGTCCCAGGCCTGCCACACCCAAAAGTCTAGACCGCATAGCTCAGTTCCTTGTAACTGAGCTATGTGTGTGCCTCTGTGTTGGCTGAACCCCCCCCAAGTTAAATAGTCCCAAGTAAATAGTGCCAATCTAATGTTGGTCTTCATGATGGTTATGAGCCTGGCACCAAAGGCACCAGGACTGACTCAAAGAGAGTCTTGGATGAGGTTTTAAGACCTTTGACCTGGCCCTAACTGGAAGGCTGACTTGCCAGTGAGGGCCAGGGGCAAGGGTCATGACACTCCCCTCCCTTTCACCGCAGTACTGTGGTGTGTCGTGGTGTGCTAGGCTAGCTAGTAAGCAGTTGAATGATGAGGTGCTTTTCAGATGTTTATAGTGTGTACCCATTGAATCAGGTGTGATGTGCACAACGTTCTTCCTGTGTTTCTGAACTCGCTTTGCCAAATCATGACGCACTTATAACATGTTATTCGGGGTGGTCCTTACAAGGTGGTTTAGTCGTTGTATGGCCAGTGAGTGGTGCGTAGATCAAAGCCTCCCGTATTTTGTCGACCTTCCTCCCAAAACATTTAAGTCGCATTCTACAGGTGACAGTTAAACACTGCATACCCCCATGCGCCTTATTGTCCGAAAGAATTCCAAACTGTTGAGGGATGTCAGCCCCCCTGCAGGGCTGAAATAGGTGCTCCGGGGTATTGCAGCTCTTGTTTGGATGCAGTGGTCTAGCTGAAGGCACTGCAGCCTCTGTCCACGCGACGGGCTGCAGTGACACCGCACAGTTTTCCCGAGCAATGGCTGTTTGGCGCGCGAGCCGCCGGGAGAGCTGTCCAGGGGTCCTGAACTCAAATCTCAGTTTATAAATAAATCTCTGCTGTTCCGGAGGGGTTCACTCGGTATAAGAACAGTCCAACAAATGACTGTGCCCCGAGAGTGCTCATCTTATGCTGGTAAAATAACTGACGCTGATGTGATGCCTTTAACTGTAGAGACCAGCAGATTTTTTTCTAAGGTAATGCATGTGACATGTATACAAAACGTGGTTGTGTAGTTTAAAAACATATTTAATCTATTTAATTTGTCTCAATTATTAGGACCACACCCTAGTACTGTGCTGTCGAAGCAACGAGTACTTGTAATGCAATAAACAGATGTTCACAGCTAATTTACACTTCTTAAAGCCTTGCAAATCCTGCGAGCTAAATAACAGTTTATTTTTCGACTGTTTTATACACTAGCCTAATGCCGGATTACACACCGGATGACATCATGTCTGCCTTTCTCGTCCCAGTGCCTACATTATGGGGTGAGTGTGTGGACAGGACCCTGCTGCCCTGTTCCAAGAATTAACTTATAAACTAGCCACATCTTACTGAGAGGTACTGGCCTTGTTACCAAGCACTGCTCCTATATACAAACCCTAGGCTCTTTCATCTTGATAAGTAAACTTTGGTTAGCAACGGGATTGTAGCTACCGCCTCCAGAATACTGTAGGTTGCAAATATTTTATCAAATGTATTATCACTTCGAAGACAGCAAGTATGGTCCAGACGTCTAACAAGTGTGGTCTAGAACTTGGAAGTGTGTCGAAATGCACTCTTTTGCCTCTGGGGTTGCTGGAATGCTGGAACCACTACACCTACCATAACAAGTTTTTCCAGCTTTAAAGCATTATACTTCCTCAACCCATGTGTGCCCTTCCCCATCCATCCCACTACTAGCCTGTGCCAGCAGATGCGTCAGCGCCAAACATGGAGCAGCAGCAGTGTGATGGGCTGGTGGTGGGGCGATCTAGGTCTAGCACTGAACTGGCCGGGGCCGCACGCCCAGCATTATGGGGCCGATATTTTTTGGGCGCTGGCACTTATTTTTTTTACAAATTAAGCACTGGCGGGGTGGGTGGGACCCAGGCAAGGCACTCACCCCAGTAGCTGCCTCCTTCACATTCGGCTCGCCCATGGAGTGAGCGATCACCTCCCTTTTTGACAGCTCTGATCATGGAGCACTTTCACTTCCATATACGTTTTTATGGGAGGGCAATATGGGCTCTTGCCCAGGGCCCTCACCTTGTAGGGGGCCCCACAAGGCAAGCTGATCTGAAGAAGATCCCATTGTTCACCAGTCTTAAATAGCACATGTCAGGATATTTTATGGGATGCTGCTGAGGCTCTAAACCCATTGCCTTTCTGTTTTGACAAATACATTCTGCCTTGATCAATTCATCATGTATTGCTTTCTGTGTTCACTGTGGTATACATAGTTTGTGTATTCCTTATGGCACAACTCTGTAGCATTATTTCCTTCCTGTGGTAATTATGTTGATCATGTGCAACAGGCAATGGTGAAATGCATATTGATAAATTGAGAGCCACAATGGTTCAGAAGTTAGCTCAGTGTGTGAAGCACCCATTGCAGAGATATGTGTTCATATGCAAAATTAGAACATCACATTCCAGCAAGGCTGGCTGAGCCTTTCCTATGTTTGAAGTTTATAAACCTGCCTGCATATGTACTTGGCTTTGCAGAACAACTCTGCTATTATCAGCAATGTGCCTGCACCAGATAGGGGTTGCTATATCATCCCTATGGTGAAGGTCTAGATATTGGTTTGTTCAAATGGGGTGTTTTGTTAAACCTAGGCAATCGCCTCCAACGATGGCATAAACTGTTAGTCCAAGAGGTGAATAAGTATCCACATTCAAGACTATGGAACGACAGCCTTCATGTTTGTATCCTGGATTTGCCAGCAGACGATACAGTGATCCTGGTCAAATCATCCAATATATCTTACATTACTGTGCTGTCTTCTGTGAGGTTTGCCTTCTTGCACGCTGCTGGTATCGTTTAGCCCATTACTTGATCTTTCTTCTTATGTAGGCTATTTGGGTGGAAGGCCTGGTAGACAGAAGAGAGGGGACCAGATGCTGCAGGTCTCAGGGAAGCATATTTTAAGGGCTGCTTGTTTGACACAAAAAACGGTTTGCTTTTTGGTAAAAGTCAAAGGTTTCTATGCACGTTTATACATGAAAATGTCACAAGCCATTGTTTTGGAAGTATTTAAAGCTTGAAAATACAAAAGACAAACCCAGATTAAATTTGGTAAATCACATTGATTGGTATGCTGGTTTTTATATACTTCCCTTGATTATGGAGAGAATTAAGCTAGAATCGTTCCCATTTTGCATAACACCCTTATATAATATTTTGTTTAAAAATGGTCATGTTTGGTAATGTGATTTGTGTACTTTCCAAGTCTGTTTTTTAATAAAATTAGACTGTTTTAGTTCATGGTAAGAAATGGAAAAGAAAGTGTTCAAATGTAGAAATTGCAGAGTTGGCACAAATACCAACTTCACCCTTTACCCCTTAACCAATGTGAGATCCTGGCATCTCATTTAATCTTGTATTGACTAACCTCTCAATATTGCCAGTCCCTATACCTTTCAACATTGTCAGCCCTTCCCACTTCTACTCTCAGTCTGTCTGGATAAAGACACCTTCCTGGTAGCTTCTAACCTGCTTCCACTATCCATGCTACGGTATGTGTAGCATTCTCCTTCCTTCCAATTGGTGGTCTCTAGCCATGCATGAGCACTTTTGCATTCTGTGAGGCAGCTAATGTGAGTTCTCTGTCTATTATGGGTTACATGTACCTTTTACACACGGTCCCGCATTAATACTACATCAACCTTCCTGGATGTTATTGATAAAACGTATCCTGTATGTACTAGAACAGTAACCCTTTGTAGACTGCTAATGTTGGTCTTCAAATGTTACTTGTTTATCTTTCTGATTAGAGCAAGAATGAAGAGGGCAAGGGGATTTATAGGAAGTAAACGTGCTTATTATGCTGAGAGACAGCATATCGACCTATAGGTTGTGAGCACGATGGGTGGGGGGCGTGACCAGTATTCTTGATCCCTTAATTCCTTTGGTTTGGTGGAGGGGGACCCCCAAAGATGTCTGTGCCCAGGGCCCCAAAAGTGCTTACGATGGCCCGGTTCACTTCTCTGCTTGGCTGCGCCACCCGCCACCACTTCTTCCCACCAGAAGATGGCGCTTGGGCTGTGGGCTTACCTTAACCCCAGCCGCACGACCACCCTCTTCACTGAGGGCCGCGGTCAGTGTGGAGTTACTGGCAGGGTGCTGGGGCTTCCACTCTCTCCTCTGCGGCAGTGGATGCTGCTTCATCTCTCTTCCCCCAGGCGACCGACCACACTGCAGGGGTTCTTCCACTCTTGGTTGCCATTGTTGTTGGGTATGGTGTGGCCACTGGAGCTCGCTCCATCAGTGCTGGGGTGCCAGCACCTCTCTTGGTTGCCAGGATCGCCCAGACTTAGAGTTGCAGGGAGGATCCTGCAAGGTAGTGCAGACACAGGCCTGGGGTGCTGGGAGCATCCGGATGGTGTAGTGGCCTGGCCGGATCCAGGCCACCATGCGGGCCCCGAGGGTCCCAGGTCAGCAGGACCTGTACAACTGTGATCACCCGGTATGGGCCTGCAGGCCAGGGCCACAGGACCATGAATGAGAGACAGACACAAGTGTTCCATTGTTGGAGTCTGCAGCCGTTCCAAGGCACATGCGTGCAGGAGCTCCATTTATTAGCATGATGTCATGACTGTCATGACACCTCTTTAAAGGGCAATACACTTAGGAGTGCCACATCACAAACATGACCCTAAAGCAGAGGTATTGACACTGTTTTATGCCACCCTCTTTCCCCATTGTAAACATTTTTTTTGTTTCTGGCCCCCCAGATGCCATATCTGCCAATATTTTTTAATTAAAAGTAGTCACCATACTCCCATTGTAAACAGCCTAACACCCATCCCCCACATATCCTGCGTGCCCCCTTACGAGGACAAGATCCACATTTTGATAGGGGTGCACTTGTATATGCCCATGTCTTCCTAAAACACACATTGTATTATACAAATGATACTACACCAATTTTGGATGGGGAAGGGCAGAAGGTGGGTGCCTTCCTGGCGAGGCTCCTCTGGGCAGAGCAGTGACCTGCTTAGGTAGATCATATAGTCAACTCCAGAAGGAAATCCATCTTTGAGCCACCCAACATTGGGAAGTCGTTCTGTGAATACTACAGCATGCTACATGCATCTAAGGGAGCACACTCAGAGGATGATATAAAGTGATAACTTCGGGGGGGGGGGGTGGCACTGTATTGGCCGTCACTGGAACAGAGGGAATACCTGGACAGGGAGGACTGTGGGACAAATCAGGGGGGTGATTAAAGAATTGCCTGGGTCCAAATTGCCATGCTTGGATGGCCTTACTGGCGAATTTGACAAAGCCTATAGTCATATAGTGGCCCCATATCTGTTCCAGGCATACCAGGAGGCAATGCAGCAGGGCACCCTCCCACCAACACTTCGGGAAGCCATTATAACGCTATTACACAGAGCGGGAACCTGGTGGACAACTGTGCCTCGTATTGGCCTATATATCTCATTAATCTAGACAATAAAATCCTGGCCAAGCTACTGGTGAATAGGCTCCTTCCCTTCATGCATGAACTGGTTTTAGCAGATCAATCGGGCTTCATACCAGGGAGGAACACCACCTACGGCATACAGCATTTTTCAGCCTTCTTGAAGGGGTGGACTTCTTGAAGGGGTGGACCGGGACGTCCTGGTGATTGCAGTCCTCTTAGATGACGAGAAGGCGTTCAACTTGATCGAATGGCCATTTATGTTTGCTACGCTTCGGCAAATGGGTTTGGGTCGCCAGTTCTTGGACTATGCAGTTTTGTTTTATGCCTCCCCCACAGCACGGGTAGCCATTAATGGTGAACGGTTGGCGCCCTACAACTTGTGAGAGGGACACGGCAAGTCTGCCCTCTCTCAACATAATTATTCACGCTCGCTATTGAGCCATTGGCTGTGGCGCTGAGAGAACGGCATTTGCATAGAGCTATTCAATTGTACTCCCATAAGGTGATTCTCTCATTATATGCAGATGATATTGCACTATTTCTGAAGAACCCAAGGGACAATATTAACCTGGTGATGAGACAGATTATACAGTTTGCAGAATTGTCCGGATTAAAAATCAACTATGACAAGTCAGTGATATTTCCCCTCACGGGCTGGTACCATTTGATGATGATTATGGGTTCAAATGGGAACTTGATAACACTAGATACCTGTGTGTGGAAATATCATGGAATCCAAAGGTGCTCTTCAGGGAAAACTACGGCAGGGGGTGGATAGACTGTAGGAGCAGTTGGGTAAATGGAAGGGTCTCCCCCTTTCCCTGATAGGGTGTGTGGCAGTTATCAAGATGGTGTTGTTGCCCAGGTTCCTTTATCTATTCCAGAATCTCCCCATAATTCTCCCCAAATGCTTCTTTAAGAGGCTACAAGAGATGCTGGTCAGATTTTTGTGGGTGGGAAAGGTCCTGGATACGTTGGGAGGTCCTCACGCAATCTTCTCAGAGAGGGAGGGGCCTAGTGTTTCCAGATTTTAAGCATTACTACTGGGTGGCGCAGGCCCACCTCCTATCATTCTGGTATGAAACGAGGCCCAGTAGGCCCCACGTCCAGATTGAGCGAGCGATAGCGTCCCTGCACCTACTGATGGCAGAGATTTTGGGAAAGCCAGACCAGAGGAAGGAAGGTACAGGGGTGGTTGCTAGCACATGTATGGCATGGAGGAAGATTGTGGACAAAATTGGGGTGGTAATTATGTACTCGTCAGCACTCCCGGTGCACCATATCCATGGCTTGGGGATCGCCAGTGAGCGAGTGTATTGCACCCTGCTGGATAAACTGTCAATAACGAAGCTAGGGGATTTGTATATAGACAATACTTTAAGCCTAGAGGACTTTAAAAGTAAGGGGGGGATGAGATCTCTAGATATATTCCTATATTACAGAATTATGAATGAATTCAAGCATTTTTCTCTTCGTTCCCACAGCAGCCACCCACCTTCCCTCTGCTGCACGAGGTGATGGAGGCACAGGGGAGGTGGAGGTGGATCTCCCAGATTTATGAGAAGTTGAGGGCTACCATGCCGCAGACAGGAGATAAAGCAAAGCAGAGGTGGGAGAGGGCACTGGGGATAGAGATTGGGAAGGAGACATGGAACTCCATCAAGGCCCGAACTCTGAGGGTGTCTAAATGCGCAGTATAAACACATAAACTTTAACTACGTCCCCAGACCTATGGTACTCCATCGAAATTGCATAACTACTACAGGGAGGTGTGTTGGGTGTGTTCCCATTGTGTGACGGCTGAGGCCGATTTTGTACATCTCACTTGTATATTTCCTCCTTTCATGCAAATTTGGGGGGAGCTGTTTGGCACCCTACCCACAATAATTAAGGAGGTAGTGGTAATGGATCCCCTATTGGCGTTGCCGGGCCTGCCCAGGAGCCTGGCTCGGCCGTATCAGCGTTTGGCAGGCTTGCTGCTGGTCCTAGTCTGGAGGAGGATAGCGATGGTAGGATGATGGGCCCGGGACTAAGGAGGGCACATTGGCTGGAGGATATCGCCTACTGTTACTATGTTGGGGGAGCCTATATTCTAACACTACCATTGCATGCCCGTCCTCCAGATGTGTGGGGCCGTATGTACAGTTCTTGCTGGCTGAGGGGGGAACTCAGGTTGCACTGGATTGTGGTGGCTGCACATGAACATGGATGATCAGGGCTCTCTCCCTCCTTATCTGGGTGTAATGGTGGTTTGGGGGCACTGAGATGGCGGGAGCCAGGGCATGGTAGAGGTGGCCTTACCAGACTGCTATAGGGACAATGGACAAGTTTATTTTGAGAAACCGGCAGCAGATGCGGACATGCATTTTTGTTATTTTTGCAGTAATGACACCCTTACATGTTTTGTTTGCTGTTGTTGGTATGCGTTTCTATACAAGCAATAAGGTTTATAAAACTTGACCCAGTTGTTCGCGTTTATGGAGGCGATAGCTGAGACACATGTATTTAATTTATGGTGCACATACATAAAAAAGCTGCTTAAAAGTGACCGGATATTCCTAAATATGACTAAATAAGGCCACAGGGCTCTGCCATTACTTTTCATTTGCGAAGTCGGTTCTACTGGTTCATTGTGTATGGGTTTATAGGGTAAGGAGAAATCATATTTCTTTACCCTGCTCTAGAAATTCGTATTTCATTTTGGCTCATTTTCACAATATCGTGAACGCCGGTGGAAGCTATGGAAGGTTGCAGCGTCAACGCCAGCACGCACTTTCGGTCAGGTGGCCTCGCAGTGCAGGAATTTATGTTTTGCTTTGAGACTCATGGCATCTGTTGTGATCCAGCCTCCGCGGCTCTGCGCGTGGGGAGACTGGATCTGCTGGAGCTAGGCCACGTGGCCTGCGTGTCGCAGCGATAGCCGGAGGAAAGAAGACACGCTGCACACACTGTCGTGGTTGGCTCGGAACTGCCTCCCATGCTCGGGGGCGGGGCTTTTATTATAACGCCCTGCGTCACCGCGTAGCGGGACGCAGGGCGGATGTAACATTCCTCCTTTATTTCAAACAAAGTTAACTATAACCAAACATGTGCCATAAACTTAAATTCAAACAAAAACTATTAAATGTTCATATACCAGGACCCTCCTTACTGCCAATCCGCCGGGGGCCGACTAACATACATAGTCTTTGAGCCTGGCGGGCGGTCTCGTAGCAGTTCTTAAACCATATCGCCCTCGGCTAGGGCTGACCCCCGCTGACCCATTGGGTGGCTCACCTTCTCTGTCCGGCTCTTCCCTGGCCGGCTCGCCCCACTGCTCCCATGTCCTGTCACCCGCTTCTGCCTCGTCCTTGAGGGGCGCGGGCTCTTCTTCGTTGGACTGAGATGCTTCATCATCCTGGTGTCCTTCGCCATCAGTCCACAAGTTGCATGGTACCGCCTTAAACCACGACGCATTTCGTGTCACCTGGCGGGATCCTCTCGTCACCGTCACCATGGTCCCATGCCTCGCACTGACGGTCCATGGGCGCTCTTCGTATCTGGTGTCCAGTTTGGACATTGTCGGATTTCGCAGCATGACCACCTGGTCGCCCACATGGTGGTCGGATGGTTTCGCCCTCCTTTTCGCACTCATGTGTGCATTGGCACTCGTTCTCCTTCTCTCCGTGCGTTCCTGATCGACCTCATCCGGTGTTTTGCTGGAGTGATGCGGGATCGATGACTTTATAACGGTGCCATACATGAGGTCGGCTGGCGGGACACCCGTCGTGCTGTGCGGGGTGACCCGGTAATTCCGCAGAAACCGGTCCAGGACAATTTTCCACGGGCTGGCGTTTGCCTTCGACACCCTTAGTACTTTGTTCAGGGTCCTCATGAAGCGTTCCACATCGCCATTCGCCTGGGGCCATCTCGGCATGATATGGTGGTACTTGATGTTTAGTTCTTGCAAATACTGTTTGAATTCCTCCCCTTGGAAAGGGGGGCCATTGTCGCTCTTGATGGTGGTTGGTAGACCATGGGTAGCAAACATTTTCTCGATGGCAGGGATGGCCACCTCTGCCGCTGTGGATTTCACTATCTTGACCTCGGGGTATCGTGAGTGGTCGTCGATAGCCACCAGGAGATATAGACCTTCTCGTAGTTTACAGAAATCGATGCTGATGGCATCCCACCGGCCACAGCCACGGTCCGCTGACTGAATGGGTTCCGGGTCAGGCGGGGCTCCGGTTATTTGGCAGGGTAGGCATGTGCTTATCAGATGTTCGACCTGTTCGTCAATCTGTGGGAACCACACCCGGTTCCTGATCCGAGCTTTTGTCTGCGCCATCCCTTGATGTCCTTCATGGGCCAGCGCCACAATTCTCCCTTGTAGGCTCGGCGGGATGACAATTCGATTTCCCCTGAGCAGCAGTCCGCTTTCGGTGATCGATAAGTCTTGTCTCACGGTGAACATCCTGGATAGAAAAACTTTCGCCTCGACTGTCCTGTTGTGGGTGTTCTTCATGAATGTCTTCCAGTCACCCGAAAGGATGGCGTCTTTCACGATGTCGCAGCAAGGGTCTTTGTGGGTTTCCGACTCAATGTCCTCAATGCTGACAGCCTTGGGCCTCATGGCTCGCACCACCTGGCATATGTGCTCCTCGGTCTCTTCAGCCACTTGGACTTCTTGTGAGGTTGCCGCTCGTGATTGCCTTGATAAAAGTCCGCCGGGTTTCCACTTCCCGGCTGGTAAGCCAGCTCGAAATTGTACTGCTGGAGGTGCAGCAACCATTTGGTGATCCGTGCCAGTGGACGTGACGACGTGCCCATGAAAATTGGCAGCAAAGGTTTGTGATCTGTGATCGCCGTGAATCTCCGTCCGTAGAGGTATAGATGGAAGTGGCGACACCTCCATAGCACGGCAATGGCCTCCTTCTCGATATGAGAGTACCACTGTTCTGTCATCGTGAGAGCTCTTGAGGCGTATGCGATAGGCCTTTCTCCCCCTCTCTGGTGACCTGCATGAGAATGGCCCCTAGCCCTACGGGGCTTGCGTCCACGAACAGTTCCGTCGGGAGCTCGGTGTCATAATACGCCATCTTCGTGTCGACGGACAGGGACTCTTTAATATTCTCGAAGGCCTCTTGGCACTCCTGCCCCCATTCCCACCTGGCGTTTAGTTTGGTCAGGTCATGTAGGGGCTCCGAGAGGGAGGCCAGATTTCGGATGAACCTACCGCAGTAGGTGGCCATTCCCAGGAAACTGCGCACTTCGGTGGGTGTCAGTGGTGGGCTTGCTGCTTGAATGTCCGCAACCTTCTGGGGGTCCGGGGAGATGCCGGTACTGCTGAATTTGTATCCAAAGAATGTGATTGCGATTTGAGAAACTCGCACTTCTCCTTATGTATGGTCAGTCCAGCGTCTTCCAACCTGCCCAGTAAGGCCTGGAGCCTTTTGAGGTGTTCTTCCCTGTCGTGGGAGTGAATCAAGATATCGTCGCTCATGTTGAGGACAGCAGGTATGTCCCGGATGACTTCTTGGATGGTTTGTTGAAAAACTTCAGTTGCAGACGAAATCCCGAAACTCAAGCGTTTGTACCTCCACAGCCCCAGATGTGTTGAGAAGGTTGTGATGTAGCGAGAGTCTCTGTGAAGTTTTAGCTGGTGGTATCCCGCTTTTAGGTCAACTTTGGAGAACACTCGCGACCCTGTAAGGTCGGCCACTATTTCGTCTAGCGTGGGTGTGATGTGGCGCTCCCGCTTGATGGCAGTGTTCGGGAGACGCATGTCTAAGCAGATCCGGACTTTTCCGGGCTTTTTGGGCTTTCTTGTCACTACCATCGGGGAGACCCATGGTGTCGGCCCAGTCACCTCCTCAATTATTCCGGCTTCTTCCAACGCTTTCAGTTCTTTTTCCACCTGTTCTCGCATGTGGAACGGTGTTCTCTTGTGTCTCACTGCCTTCGGCTGTACAGATTCATCAATGTGAAGCCTGATGGTCTTCCCTTTCAGGCACCCTATCCCCTTTTGCAGTTTGGGGTAGTGCTTCAAAATGTTCTCGACTTCTTGCACTTCATCGGCAGATGAATTTGACCAGACCCAGATCCTCTGCCGCGTCCCCACTCAAAAGTCATTCGATCCCTGCCTTCACGACGTAGATCTTTGACCATAGCTTGTTGTCGCCGTGGACTAGAGTGGTGCGGAATCTGCCGATGACTGGTAGGGGCCTCCTGCTGCCGTACGCAAACAACAGTGTATCTGTGTCCTTCAGATCCGGTTGGGGTCATAACGTCTGGAACATGCTTATGGGCATGACGTTGACGGAGGCTCCCATGTCGATGGTCATCCAAACCTGCTGATCTTGAATGTTCACCAAGCATTTTCGCCTTCGGAGGTTCTTTCTCTGTGGCGCCTGCCCCTGATCCAGCGCCGATACCAGGTAGACCTTCCGTCCTTTTCTCCCTTGTTCCTTGTGGGCTTCATGGTGTGAGCCTGGGACATCATCGCCCTCTTCCTCAGTAGAAGAGTTGGCCGTTTCGACTCATCTTGCGCTGGCCTGTTTCTTCTTTTTGTTTCTGCTCCTTTCCTGGGGACTCTGTGGGGGCTGTGCCGTGGTACCCACCGACCAGCATACCTTCGCATAGTGGTCCTTCCTACCACACGCCCCGCATATGGTGCCCTGCGTGGGGCAGTTCCGCCGCCCATGTCGCGGTCCCCCACACCATCCACACTCCGTGGGACCCGGGACACGTGGTTGCCACCTGTTTTGGCCAAAGCTACCACCAGACTCATCTCTCGTGAATTGTCTGTTGGTGACATGGGACACCATGGCTGTGGTGAGTGCGGGTTGCAGTTTGTGTAACGTTGCCCCCATGTTAGCAGCCCTGGTGTGTGCCAGTTCTCTTTGTCGACCCAATTCGAGAATCCGTTGGAGGGAGATTCCTTTCTCAGCAAGTACCATCCGCCTCAGCTTTTCTGACTGGATACCATTGATGATTTGCCTCCGGATTTCTTTTTCCACATTCGTGAACTCACAGGACATGGCTAGCTTCCTCAGCCATGTGTGGTAGGCGTCCAGTGTTTCTTCCTCTGCCTGTATGGTGGTGCAGAATATGAAAGTCTCATAGTCCGGGTTTAATTGGGGGAGGAAATGCGCCGTCAGGGCATCTTTCGCACTTGTGTATGCGTCCTGGCCATCGTCAACGTTCAGAGAGTTGAATATGCGCAGTACCTCATCCCCCACGTTTAACAGCAGATGGGACCTCATTTTCCTGGCAGTCGTTATGTCCTTGCATTCCATCGCCATTTCGAATTTCTGGATCCATAGCTGCCACCTGGGGCCAACTGACGACGGATCTGTGAAAGGGGGCGGGCCTGTGGTGATGACATCGTCAAGTTTGCTGCCAGTCTTGATGGTGTGCAGGGTCTTGGGGTGGACGTTCCGGTTGCCATAGTTGTGATTCGCTTGCCTCACCTCGGTGTCGTGGCCTGGGTGGCCCCTCCAAGAGCCCACCTGGGCCGCAGTGGTGAGGTACAGCGCACATGCCTTTCCCTGGACTTTCTGACCCCAGGAATGCGTCTGCAGAGTCTTGGCGCCACTCCGTCTGGGCAGGCCGCCGTATGTGGTTTGGGCCAGGTTCGGGGATGCTTTCCCCTGGATGCGCGGAGAAGAGAAGAAATTCTTTTTTTTTTTTTGTGGGTGGGGGTCACGTGCTTGTGCCCCCCACCGGGTGTCCAAAAATTGACTGGCGCTGGCCGTGGGCCATCCGTAGCTCGTTGAGCGCCAAGCGCGTGCGTGTTGAGTAGATTACCTCATCGCCATTGTTGTGATCCAGCCTCCGCGGCTCTGCGCGCAGGGAGACTGGATCTGCTGGAGCTAGGCTGCGCGGCCTGCGTGTCGCAGCGATAGCCGGAGGAAAGAAGACACGCTGCACACACTGTCGTGGTTGGCCCGAAACTGCCTCCCATGCTCGGAGGCGGGGCTTTTATTATAACGCCCTGCGTCACCGCGTAGCGGGACGCAGGGTGGATGTAACAGCATCAAAGTGTCAGATGCTCTTAAATCTAAAGTGCGACATTCATTTTCCTGAGGTCGAGGCGTAGGATCCCAGTGCACTGGGAGACTCTAAGCGTCAGTACTCTAAGACAGTATGCCCCTAGTACAGGGAACCAGCTCCAGAGCTAGAGGCCCTTGCATTCTAATAAACCGTGTCACTGCTAGTGCTATAACCCTGTGTGCTGCTATTAGTGTGGTTCATCTCCAGTACTATAGGCCTGAGTGACATTAGCAGAGTGGTTCTTATGAACTGGTGGCATCCTATTGCAGGGGGCATCCCTGGTGCTGGGGGCTGGCATGCTCGTATTACAATGGTTCATCTCCTATAGCATAAACCAATGGGCTCCTACTACAGTGGGTTATCCCTTATTAGGGTGGGTTATTCCTAGAGCTATACAGTGAGAAATATCAAGTGTTATAAAACAGTATGCTTCTATTCAAGTGGGATAGTGCTGTAAGCCACTATGTTCCTATAAGAGTGAGTTATCTCCAATGCTATGCACTAGTACGCCCCTATTAGGGTGTGCCCTCTTTATTGCGATAAACCATATGGTCCTAATAGAGAAAGTAATCTTCAGAGTGTTAAACCAATCTGATAATATTTCAGCAGGTCGATTCCATTTTTACAAACCACTGTGCTCCAATTAGAGTGGGTCATCTGCAGTGCTATAAACCACTATACTCCTTTTTGAAGGGGAGATCTACAGCTCTTTAAACCACCATGCTCCTACTAGAGTGGCACTTATACGGTGCTATACACTACTATGCTCCTTTTAGAGGGGGTCATCCCCTGTGCAATACACCAATATGCTTCTATTAGTATGGGTCATCTGCAGTGCTATTAACCACTATACTCCTATTAGAGGGGCTCCTCCCCTGTGCGATACACCACTATGCTCCCATTGGTGTGGGACATCTGCAGTGTTATAAATCACTATACTCTTTTTTTTTTTAACAGGACATCTACAGTTCTTTAAACCACCATGCTCCTATTAGAGTGGCACTTCTACAGTGTTATACACTACTATGCTTCTATTAGAGGCGGGTCATCCATCCCCTGTGCGATACACCACTATGCTCCTATTAGAGTGGGTCTCCTACCGTGCTATACAATACTCTGCTACTATTACAGGGTGTCATCCCCTGTGCGATACACCACTAGGCTCCTATTGGAGTGGTTCATCTGCAGTGCTATAAACCACCATGCTCTTATTAGAGTGGCACTTCTACAGTGCTATACACTACTATGCTCCTATCAGAGGGGGTCATCCCCTGTGCGATACACTTCTATGCTCCTATTGGTGTTTTTCATCTGCAGTGCTATAAACCACCATGCTCTTATTAGAGTGGGAGGAAGATTAAAAAGTTCAGCCCCTAATGGCGCCGCTCTTGTATGGCCATGGCGGCGCATCCATGACCGCTGCCCTAGAGTTTGCTAGAGAAACTGCTGGTTTACTTTCCGTGGTCTCATGCTATCTTACTTTCTCTGTGAATCTGAACTTGCCGGACCTAATGAGTCCTATCTGCAATTTGGATATCCATATTACAGGTTACCTTTGAAGTGCATGATTAAGAGTAAATATGGTATCCCAGCAACAGAGCTTCCCGAGTGATTCTGGGGAAGGTGCAAACACTATATAAATCCGAAGTCAATGGCATTGCTGAACAGAATTGCCTTCAACATAAAAAAACGAAAGAAAAATCATTAAGAAATGTGATTTTTTTTTCAACATATGTTGATCAAAAGGAAAATAAGTGCGGGTTGGGCTTAAACCCTCACAGAGCTATTTGGTGCTTTTCTAGTTGCAAAGCCACTAACGATTGTACACGTGGTAGAGCAATGTGTAAAACCTAAATGTATTTGTTCTTAGAAAAATATGCCACATAAAGTTGAATCTCATAAAGTCAACATCGGAAACCCAATAATTCTCAGTTGAAGTCCATTTCTGGGTGATATTTTCTGCAACATTGAGACCTCTTTGCAAAGGTCACTACCCTCAACCTAATGATCACCATCCTGCCTATACCGTATCGCAGCTTTCCAATCCTGCAAGAATGGTCAGAGCATCTGACCAGTCCCTCTGGCACTAGTCACACCATGTCAGTCAACCAAACCCATCAGACATCCAGCAAACAAGCCTTCAAAAATTTCCCAGTGGAGGCTATCACAAAAGACCTCACCAAACTCCACCTCTTGCCTGTCCCGAGCCTCATCACCAGCACACCAGCCCCTCGAAGGAGCAGGAGCTCCCAAACACTGCAGGAGCAGTGCCCCCCCCTCTGAGGAGACTCCCAAGCAAATTGCTGCTGTGACCGAAGCCCGAGGGCTTCACCCGACCGACAGCTGATTCACAGCTGTATCATCACTCACTCACAGCGGAATGCGCTAACATTGCCCGCGGCATCCTATCCAAATGCCAGGTTTGTTTTGTATTACTTGCTTTGTGCACCAGAGTGCATTTTGAGCATTGTCCACCATTAGCCGCCACGAGGAGTGAAACAGCCAAAGATGGCCGCTCCTGCCCACGAAGCAACACCGACATGCTAGTGAGCCCCAAGACCTGCATCCTGACCCATGGATTGGCCGCAGAGTGCATCAAATGAACCAATCAGCCACAGGCAGGTGGAAACTGGCCCACCCCTCAAAGGCTCACCATCTAAGGCTCTTGCCTGTCCCGAGCCTCATCCCCAGCACGCCAGCCCCTCTGAGGAGAAGGAGCTCCCAAACACTGCAGGAGCAGTGCCCCCCACTCTGAGGAGACTCCCAAGCTAATTGCTGCTGCGACCGTAGCCCGAGGGCTTCACCCGACCAACAGCTGATTCACAGCTGTATCATCACTCGCTCACAGCAGAATGCGCTAACATTGCAGTGGCATCCTATCCAAATGCCAGGTTTATTTTGTATTGCTTGTTTTGTGCACCAGAGTGCATTTTGAACATTTTCCACCATTAGCCATCACGAGGAGTGAAGCAGCCAAAGATGGCCGCTCCTGCCCACAAAGCAACACCGACATGCTAGTGAGCCCCAAGACCTGCATCGTGACCCGCGGATTGGCTGCCGAGTGCATCATATGTACCAATCAGCCACCGGCAGATGGAAACCGGACCACCCCTCAAAGGCTCACCATCTAAGGCTCTTGCCTGTCCCGAGCCTCATCCCCAGCACGCCAGCCCCTCTGAGGAGCAGGAGCTCCCAAACACTGCAGGAGCAGTGCCCCCCACTCTGAGGAGACTCCCAAGCAAATTCTTGCTGCGACCGTAGCCCGAGGGCTTCACCCGACCAACAGCTGATTCACAGCTGTATCATCACTCGCTCACAGCAGAATGCACTAACATTGCAGTGGCATCCTATCCAAATGCCAGGTTTATTTTGTATTGCTTGTTTTGTGCACCAGAGTGCATTTTGAACATTTTCCACCATTAGCCATCACGAGGAGTGAAGCAGCCAAAGATGGCCGCTCCTGCCCACAAAGCAACACCGACATGCTAGTGAGCCCCAAGACCTGCATCGTGACCCGCGGATTGGCCGCCGAGTGCATCATATGTACCAATCAGCCACCGGCAGATGGAAACCGGACCACCCCTCAAAGGCTCACCATCTAAGGCTCTTGCCTGTCCCGAGCCTCATCCCCAGCACGCCAGCCCCTCTGAGGAGCAGGAGCTCCCAAACACTGCAGGAGCAGTGCCCCCCACTCTGAGGAGACTCCCAAGCAAATTCCTGCTGCGACCGTAGCCCGAGGGCTTCACCCGACCAACAGCTGATTCACAGCTGTATCATCACTCGCTCACAGCAGAATGCACTAACATTGCAGTGGCATCCTATCCAAATGCCAGGTTTATTTTGTATTGCTTGTTTTGTGCACCAGAGTGCATTTTGAACATTTTCCACCATTAGCCATCACGAGGAGTGAAGCAGCCAAAGATGGCCGCTCCTGCCCACAAAGCAACACCGACATGCTAGTGAGCCCCAAGACCTGCATCCTGACCCGCGGATTGGCCGCCGAGTGCATCATATGTACCAATCAGCCACCGGCAGATGGAAACCGGACCACCCCTCAAAGGCTCACCATCTAAGGCTCTTGCCTGTCCCGAGCCTCATCCCCAGCACGCCAGCCCCTCGGAGGAGCTCCCAAACACTGCAGGAGCAGTGCCCCCCAATCTGAGGAGAATCCCAAGCAAATTGCTGCTGCGACCGAAGCCCGAGGGCTTCACCCGACCGACAGCTGATTCACAGCTGTATCATCACTCGCTCACAGCGGAATGCGCTAACATTGTTGCAGCATTCTATCCAAATGCCAGGCTTGTTTTGTATTGCTTGTTTTGTTCACTGGAGTGCATTTTGAGCATTGTCTACTATTAGCCGCCACGAGGAGTGAAACAGCCAAAGATGGCTGCTCCTGTCCACAAAGCAACAACGACATGCTAGTGAGCCCCAAGACCTGCATCCTGACCCGCAGATTGGCCGGTGAGTGCATCATATGCACCAATCAGCCACCGGCAGGTGGAAACAGGCCCACCCCTTTCAAAGGCTCACCATCTAAGGCTCTTGCCTGTCCCGAGCCTCATCCCCAGCACAACAGCCACTCGGAGGAGCAGGAGCTCTCAAACACTGCAAGAGCAGTGCACCCCACTCTGAGGAGACTCTCAAGCAAATTGCTGTAGCGAGCGAAGCCCGAGGGCTTCACCCGACCGACAGCTGATTCACAGCTGTATCATCACTCGCTCACAGCGGAATGCGCTAACATTGTTGCAGCATTCTATCCAAATGCCAGGCTTGTTTTGTATTGCTTGTTTTGTGCACCGGAGTGCATTTTGAGCATTGTCCACCATTAGCCACCACGTGGAGTGAAAAAGCCAAAGATGGCCGTCCCTGCCCACGAAGCAACACCGACATGCTAGTGAGACCCAAGACCTGCATCGTGACCCGCGGATTGGCCGCCGACTGTATCATATGCACCAATCAGCCACCGGCAGGTGGAAACTGGCCCACCCCTCAAAGGCTCACCATCTAAGGCTCTTGCATGCCCCGAGCCTGTCCAGAGCGGACAGAGCCCAGGGCCAGGACCGCTGCCTGTTCGTCCCCTCATCTATAGTGGACCTACTCCATCGCCATCGTCCGTCTCATATGTTCTGTTCGTCTTGTAGTACCGGTGTTTTATGTACAAGCGCCCTGATGCCCTCGGGCTACCGGCGCTATACAAAAACAAAATACAATACAATACAATTGCCTGGACACGTACTGCCTGGTAAGCCCCCTTTGGGTCGCTACTGTGTTATCCACATTGCATTGCTTAACCCTCCGGCTGATAACATTTCCGCTCTAATGTGCCCTCATGCCTTCTGCCCAGAGAGTATTCCATCCTATGAAGTTTCACCGCAGGTCACGTTGTAATTCATGGTTACTCCATTTGTGTCACCTCCGGTTTCACCCTTTAGCATGTTTTACCGTGCCCCCTCAATGCTTACATGCGACATCCTAACTGCATTTGAGTCCTTGCTTACCCCCCACTAGTCCCAATGCAGATATCATAATCTACCTATTGCTTCACCAGTCCCGCTGTTGAAATACTTGTTGAAATATCTCTCTTTATACTGCATTTTTAGTCCTGCAGTTGGAAATTAAACTAGCCTACTGCTACATTCTAGGCCCCATTGTTGAAATACTTTTTACACTGCATGTTTAGTCCTGCTGTTGGAAATCGAACCAGCCTACTGCTACATTCTAGGCCCCATTGTTGAAATACTTTTTTATACTGCATTTTTAGTCATGCTATTGGAAATCGAACCAGCCCACTGCTACATTCTAGGCCCAATTGTTGAAATACTTGTTCATACTGCATTTTTAGTCCTGCAGTTGGAAATTGAACTAGCCTACTGCTACATTCTAGGTCCCACTGTTGAAATATGTGTCCATATTCTGTATTTCGAGGCCTGTTGTTGGAATTTGTATTAGCCTAATTAGCTTACTGCTGTATCTTACTGTATCTCCAGTCCCCCGGCATATACTACAATGCCCACAGCCACCAGCAAACTCACTGCCCAGCACACCACATCACTTGCCCTTATTATCACACTAACTGCTCTCTCACTCTTCACCACACCCACAAACCCCAAATGAACACCACACAGCTCTGCCACCACACCCACACAACACAACCCCACAGAAACATATCGTTCCTTTACAAACATACGCTCCACTCCACCCTGCACCAATGTGCAGACTGGAAAGACTACGAGCACGCACACCGATTCCAGAACTCAGCACTCACCCCAGTCGCACAACTATCAGAAATTCCAGACTAGCCTCCCGCACCACGCACAAACACACTCATCAGGAGCACTCAAACACCAGCAACCAGTCATCGGCCATCCAAAACAGGCCCCACACAGCCACGACACACAATTCACCAGACCTCACCTACCCCATCACTAAAAAACCTCACACACCCAATAACATCAAATGCGCGCTCATCAATGGACGCTCCCTGCCAGCACATGCTACTGAAATCCACAACCTCATAACCGACAACAACATCGACTTATTAGCCATCAAAGAAACCTGGCTCCATGAAGTCTTTGGCCCCGCAGTCACACTTGCCCTACCACCAGGATTCACCATCCTCAGACAGGACAGAACATTACGGATAGGAGGCGGAGTAGCCATCAAATACAAAGAAAGCCTCCACCTTCGTCCTATCAGTCACCCTTGGACATGTAACTCTGACCTACTATCTGCTAAACTCACTCTGTCCTCCAACAGTACCATCAACATTCAAATATTGTACCGCCCCCCCAGTCCCCATTGACTTTCACAAACACCTCACCCACATACTGAGTAACAACATCAAAAGCTCTACAAAGACACTCTTATTAGGAGACCTCAATTTAGGATTTAATGATAAGAAAGACAAAAACGCAGATACCCTCACTAAAGAACTAAATGACCTGGGCTTCATCCAAAAGGTATTAAATCCCACTCACACGAAGGGCCGCATTCTAGATTGGATTGCAGACCATAATTGCCTCTCATCCATCACTGCCAACACCACCCTGCCGTGGACCGATCACAACTGTATCAAATTTACTATACCCATTACCAAATGCACGAAAACACTCACCCCGGCTACCACAGCACAAGTGAGAAGCTATAAAAAACTCACTGAGGATAACCTGCGCCCTTACCTAAACATCCCTCAACTAGCACCCCCCTTTGCCACAGATCCCATCACCCTAGCCAACATCTACAAGGACATTATCACCAAAGCAATTAACGAGATAGCACCCCTCGAAACCAAAAAGGAGAAGAAATCACTACACATAAATTCATGGTTCAATGAAGAACTCCAGTCACTGCGCACTTGCAAAAGAGCAGCTCTGAATAACTGGCAAACCAATCCTAGTGTCAACGCCAAAAATGAGTTCAACCGTATCTCTCATCAGTACAAAGCAGCCATCACATCAGCCAAAGCTAACGCTTTCAACACACGCATCTCCAATGCCAAATCGCACTCCAGAGAGATTGTCTCCATCTTCAAGGAGCTTATCGCCCCTCCCAACTCTCCCGGCGAAATAGTCAAAGATGAAGCATGGTGTATTAGCATCCAAGCTGCCATGTTACACAAAATTGACCTTCTCCAAAAGAAAATTGAAGACCACTGCAAAGCCCTACCTCTACAAACAGAGACGAAATCTACCATCTACCATACAATCAACTCTCGACTCAACCAACTCCATTAGACCTGTATTCTCAGTCAGGGATATCACCGAACAAGAAGTTCTAGACCTCCATAAAAATCTCAAACCCTCTGCCTGCAAAGGGGACATATGCCTTCCTAAGCTCATTAAAGACTAGACTGCGCTGACCGCCTCGCCCCACTTTTCATGGCCTTCATCAATGCATCTTTCAAAACTGGCATTATCCCAGCCAGCCTCAAAGAAGCCTGGGTCCGCCCACTCCTCAAAAAACCAACCCTCGACCCTCTTCAACCTAACAACTACAGACCAATAACCACAGTGCCATTCCTCCTGAAACTACTTGACAAAGCTGCTCACTGCCAAAGGCAACACTTTCTGAAAACCCACTCCATTTTAGGAACCAGACAATCTGGTTTCCGAAAAGGACATGGCACTGAAACAGCCCTGGTGGATCTAAAGAATCAGATCACCCAAATCATGGACAAAGGCAAGCCTGCCTTGCTGCTGCTCCTAGATCTCTCAGCCACATTCGACCTGGTTGACCACAAGACTCTCACTTCACACCTCACACACTCAGCTAACTTCTCCAAAGAAGCAGCTCTATGGATCACCTCTTTCCTCAAAGGAAGAGCCATGAAGGTTTTCTCTGATATAGCAAACGCTAAACCTACCACAATCCACTGCGGAGTCCCTGAAGGATCCTGCACAGCACCCACACTATACAACTTGTTCACGAAGCCCCTATTCAACAAGCTTGACTCTCTTGGTATCGCTTATAGTAATTACGCTGATGATACCCAAGTACTTCTTCCCCTCACTGGCTCATATCACGAAGATGCCAAGGCACTCCACTTGATCTACATCACCATCCAGGCTTGGATGGCGGTAAACGGCCTCTGCCTAAACAAGGAAAAGACGGAGATCATGATACTAGGCCAAAAAAACACGCTAACCAAGCTTGATAAACTATATGTCAACTTCTCCATTGACAACTCCACTATCCCGGTATCTACAGCAGTCAAAACACTGGGAGTATACCTAGACTCCTCACTAACCATGACCAGACAGGTTAGCGCCATGACCTCCTCTTCTGCACACACCACTAAACTAATAAACGCCATTAAACCATACCTATCCAAAACCAATTGCCTATCAATAGCCAGAGCAACCATTGGTGCTAAACTAGACTACTGTAATGCCCTTCTAGCAGGCAGATCCGAAAAAAATTAAACAGGCTACAAGTCACGCAAAACAATGCTCTCTGTGCTGCCCTAAGCATCCCTAGGAGGGAACACATCTCCCAGGCTAGACATTCAGCTCACTGGCTCCCGGTCAAAAAACGCATCACATTCAAAATACTCACCCTCACACACAAGTGCCTCTCACTATCCGCACCTTCACATCTATCTGAGAAGATCTGCAAACCCTCCTCCATACGCCCCACCAGGACACAATACTCTAACCAACTCCATGTCCCATGGATTAACAGAGCCAAAGCAGGTGGCCTAGGATTCCCATATATGGCTGCCAAAGTCTGGAATGCACTTCCCACAGACATCGGAGCAGAAAACTCACTTCTGGCTTTTCGTAGAAAACTGAAGACCCAACTCCTTGCGCAGTAAACCATAACCGCATCTGTAAATATGTTAACAACTGATGTAAATATGTAAAAACGACAGATATACTGTAACTTTATGCTCTTTATGTATATGGAAATAAGCTATGTATGTAACTAAGATATGTATGGAACAAGCGCCACGATGCCCAAGGGCTGATGTGCGCTCTACAAATCTGAATAAATAAATAAATGGGCTGATCTACCTCTGACAAATCAGGACTGCGACTCGCTTCACTAAGATGTCAACACCCTACCCTCACAACCAACATCAACTGCCATGCTCCAGTGAAACAATGCACCCTCAAGTCTAAACCTTCCTCACCCTGGTACACTCAAGAACTTCAACAAACGAACCATTATAAAACAAGAAAAAGGCTTGCCTAATTTCCTGCAGCACATCCGACCTTGCCCTGCTAAAGGAAATCTGTGTTAAACTCAGTCAACTGATCACCACTGCCAAGGCCAACTACTACAAAAACATCATAGGCAAGGCTAACAATGAAAGTCGAGTCCTCTTCAAAACCATGAAGCAATGTATCAACCCTCTGTCAGACCCAGCATTACAGCACTCCATCAAAAAATCCACTGCCATCAACTTTTTCTTCATCAACAAGATCAGCATGATCCGCTAGCACATAGACACCAATGCCACAACTGATATCACACTACACATCCCATCTCACAAAACCACAACTACCTGGATAACTTTCAAGACACTCACTATGGAACACCTCATTGAAACCGTAGTATCCCTCTAGGTCACATTGTACTTAGAGGACATGCCTCCTTGCTTCCGTACTCAAGAAACCTCTGACTGAAGCACTCCTGCCTTATCTGACAATCATCAATAGCTCCCTAACTCAAGGCCCCTTCCTCTCACTCCTCAAGACCAGACAAATCCTTCAGTTTCTCAAGAAACCAACACTGAACACTGATGATCTCAGCAGCTACTGCCCCATCACTCTTTTTCCCTTCCTAGGTGAGATCTTTGAGAAAGCAGTAGCCATGCAACTCCTCCACCACATTGAATCCAACAACCTTTTTAAGTCTTACCAGTATGGCTTCAAGCCGAGATCAGGCACAGAAACAGTTATGATGGCCTTAAAATCCTTGTTGATTACCATCCATGCCTCCTAGTTCTCCTTGACCTCTTAGCAGCATTCGACAAAGTAGAACACCAGACACTCACTGACTGTCATGATCCGCCCCTGGAAGCTATGGCACGATTGGAAAGCACTGCCACGGAGAACCTGACAGTAACGGCCTAGCCCTCAACCAATATGGCCGCCATCGCTATTTAAACCAGCCCCGCCTACTTACCTGCGCGTTGTATCTGTGATTTCCATCGATACGCTCGCTCGGCTACTCCTCCGAGTAGCCCCCCCCCCCCAGCCTCCTTCCGTACTCTACCTGCCCTGCACACCACTTGTCCAGCCTACGATTTACCTTGCTTCCTTCGTTCTCCGGCGTCTGCCGCTCTTCATTCCACTCTGTTTACTTACCTTCGGCGCCTCGCCGTTCCGACTCGCGGTATCCTCCGCCTCTCTCGCGCCTCCTTGCGTTCACCTCTATTAACTTCGGGGTACTGCCTATCCTTTGGGTTCGGGACTATCCATAGCTTTTAGTCTCTTCCTCTCTTTCTTATCGTTCTGCTTTCATCACTCTCTTCTGAATCATTTACGGATCCTTCTGTGACATCTCACATATGATTTATTATCCTGCCAGTTTGCTTCCTATGGGATCCTGAGAAGATAAGAGTCACCCCAGAACTTACCCGGTCTGCCTCTTGCAACTATACTCGACTCGAGTATCCTTCCTGGAACTGCCTGCAGGGTTTTTTGTGCCATCCATCAGCTTTTTCCCTGTCTTTTTGGGGCTTGGCTCCTCGGGGCCCCCCTCAAGACAGGTCCCATTCCCTGTCGAGGTGGCCTCCGAGGGAGCCAGGCCTTACTTGCATGACAGGAAGTCAAAGGAGAAACCATCTAAGGAACGTTCCAAGGTACTACGGAAGAAGTCATCCAGTGTCCCAGGATCTTCAGGTGAGGAGCAGGGGGCGGAAGGTGATCAACGTGACAGAATACAACGCCCGAACATAACCATGGCTTCTCTGGAACAGTACCAGGAGTTGGTTGCCGCCTTACAGAGTGTAACTCTAGAAGTACAAGCCCTGAAGACCGAGAACGCCGCTTTACGCCAACAAATGGTCTTCCGTAGAGATGACCAAGGGGATTTGCCGCCTATGCCTCTGACATTTGGAAAGTATGATGGTTATCCCGGCGGTCTAAAGGAATTCTTAGACGCCTGCCAAATTCACTTCACCTTTCGACCTTATGCCTTTGAAACTGCGAGAGCTAGGGTCGGTTTCCTTATCACCAACCTAACAGGGAATGCCTTGGCCTGGGCCACCCCTTTGGTGACCAGAAACGATCCCGCTGTGTCCAACTATGACCAATTTGTGGATCTCTTCAAGGGGAGATTCGATCGTCCTGAGGTCCTATACACCACTCTTGAGGCAATACTCGATGTGAAACAGGGGAACGCAGACGTGCAGACCTACATATCCCGATTTCTAAGACTAGCGGCGAAGACAGACTGGCCTGATTCGGCTAAGCAAACAATATTTAGGAGAGGTCTCCAGGACGAACTAAAGGACGGGTTGGCTAGGGTAGCTCGCCCACCGTCGTTCCAAGATCTAATGACACTGACCCTACAATTGGAATACCGGCTATCTGAACGCCGACAGGAAAGGAGGAGACCTCGGCTCAATCTACCATCACCTAGCCCTGCTCCACATCCCCCCAGAGACATGCCGACTTCAGAAGAACCGATGCAGATAGGAACAGCCCGAGGTCCTTTGACGGCTACCGAACGCAAGAGAAGGAGAGACTCCGGCCTCTGTTTATACTGCGGCTCCTCAAAGCATTTACTCAGGGACTGCCCGGAAGTCCCTCCACGAAGAAAGGAAAACTCCAACCCTCGGTCCTTTGCAAGGGAGGTCTCGGGGGAACAAGAAGCAGCCCTTGCAACCTTACCCGTCCCTCGGAACTAAGAGAAGACAACAGTCTAATGATCTTTCGAGTTCAACTATGGACTACAGAATCCTCCCCCATAGAAGTTCTAGCTATGCTGGACTGCGGAGCCGCAGGAAACTTTATGGATATCGAATGGGCTAAGGCACAACGAATCGCCATTAAACGCAAGGAGAAACCTATCCCTGTAGAAGGGGTAGACGGCGAGCCCTTGTCCTCAGGCCCCATAGATTCCGAGACTTTACACTTGCATTTGGTCTTAGGTGAACACCATGAATCTATGATATTTGACCTGATTCGAGCAGCACATTTTCCTTTGGTGATAGGGATTCCATGGCTCAGGCGGCACAACCCTCAGATTAATTGGACCACCAATGTTGTGCGTTTTGACTCTACTTATTGTAAGGATCACTGTACCATCAATCCCCCTACCCAGGGAGAGAACAGGGAGCACCAAGCACCCCAGTGTAAGGTGGTAGCTGCCATTCCCCTACGATACCAGGAATATGCTGAGGTTTTTCAGGACTCTGTACCCAAGCTCTTACCTCCCAATCGACCAGAAGACTGTGCCTTAGATCTCCTTCCAGGGTCCGTGGTTCCCTTTGGTAGAATGTATACTTTGTCTCCTTCCGAAAAACTAGCCTTACGGATCTACTTGGACGATAACCTTCAGAATGGACTCATTCAAGAATCCCGATCGTCCGGGGGAGCATCGTTATTTTTCATCCCCAAAAAAGACACCACCGAATTACGACCTTGTATTGATTACAGGGGTCTCAACCAAATCACTATGCGTGACCGCTATCCTATGCCTTTAATCAGAGACATTCTGGAAGCGGTCAGAGGGGCCTCTTATTTCACGAAACTAGACCTCAGGGGAGCCTATCATCTTCTCCGGATAAGGACAGGCGACGAATGGAAGACCGCATTTCGGACCCCATTCGGGTTATACGAATATCGTGTCATGCCCTTTGGTCTCGTGAATGCCCCTGCTGTTTTCCAAAGATTTATAGATAAGATCTTTTCTGACATGTTGTTTGTGTCAGTTGTCATTTATTTGGATGACATCCTTATCTACTCAGAAAGCCTTCAAGAACACCAAGACCATGTGAGACAGGTGTTACACCGACTCCTGTCTAACTGTCTTCTGGTCAAACCCGAGAAATGCCAGTTCGAAGTAACATCTGTTTCTTATCTAGGTTATATCCTATCCAAGGAAGGAATCCAGATGGAACCCGAGAAGATTAGAGCCATCATCGAATGGAAAGAACCTAGAGGTATAAAGGAGGTTCAAATATTCTTGGGTTTAGCTAATTTCTATCGCCAGTTCATCCCTAATTTTTCCGACCTGATGTTACCTATTACCAGTCTTCTCAAGAAAGGAGTTAAGTACGTTTTTGGTCCAGAACAGAAGAGGTCGTTTTTTCGCCTTAAGGAGTTATTTACTTCGGCTCCCATACTTGTACAACCTGATCAAACAAGACCCTTTATCGTGGAAACAGACGCGTCTGGAGGAGCACTGGGAGCCGTACTTCTACAAAGAACGGATGATGGCCTCAAACACCCAGTCGCATACTACTCAAGGACTCTGACGAAAAGCGAACGTAATTACTCAGTTCTGGAAAGAGAATTGCTTGCCATAAAATCAGCCTGTCAAGAGTGGAGGCACCTACTCTTGGGAGCAGCTTACCCGTTCCAAATACTTACAGATCATCGCAACCTCCGGGTATTGCAGCAGATGGAGTGTACCAATGCTCGACATGCCAGATGGGCCTATTACTTTTCCCAATTTGAGTTCACCATTTCATATGTACCGGGTACTGAAAACAAGATGGCAGACGCACTCTCCAGATGCCAAGGAGAGGAAGACAGCCTCCCACAAGAGCATGACCTCTTGTTCCCAAATCTGAAGATCATGGCTAGGGTCGTGCCATTTCTACAAGATCTGGTAACCCACTACAGTCATCTACCGGCCATACCCGCATCCATCACTCAGGCCAATGACGGTCTATTCTACCATGGTACTAAACTGTTTCTCCCTTCCAAAGAGCTTCAGGAACAGATACTTTCGTGGTGCCACGATACCCCCCTAGCGGGACACCCAGGTATCAAGAAAACACAGGAACTCATAGGTCGCAGATTCTGGTGGCCAGAACTACCCAAGGATGTAAAAAGATATGTAACTACCTGTCCCCTATGCGCCGCCAACAAGTACCAAACAGGCAAACCATTGGGCAAGTTGCAACAGCCTATCCTACCCACTAGACCCTGGGAACTGATTTCCATGGATTTTATTGTTGACCTACCGGAATCCGAAAATAAGACAGCAATTATGGTCAATGTAGACACCTGCAGCAAGATGGCTCATTTTTCTGCTCTTTCAGGTCTTCCGTCAGCTCCAGAGACGGCTTCGATCTTTCTCAGAGATGTTATTCGTCTCCATGGATTGCCTCGGACCATTATTTCGGACCGCGGAACCCAATTCACCTCCAAATTCTGGACATTACTATGTCACCAATTGGGTATCAGCCGAGCACTTTCCTCTGGTTTTCACCCCCAAACTAACGGACAAACCGAGAGACTCAATGCTGGGTTGGAACAATATTTAAGGTGTTTCTGTAGTCACAAACAAGAAAGATGGTCAGCCTTTCTCTCTCAGGCCGAATTCGCCTATAATAATAATTACCACACGTCCATTCTTATGAGTCCATTCTACTGCACTTACGGGTATCATCCACAACAAATACCCTGGACCGGAATGCAACCTACCCAATCTCCTGCCATAGACGACAGGTTGTCGGAACTCAAGGAGGTTCATAAAATGGCTAGAGAAGCACTGGAAGGCAGTCAGCTCACACAGAAAAGATGGGCGGATAGAAGTCGCCGATCCAACCCAGAATGGAAGCCAGGACAGAGAGTCTGGTTATCTACCAAACATCTTCCTAGATGGATACACACAGGCAAATTCGCACCTCGATACCTGGGTCCTTATCCCATCATCAGACAGATCAACCCTGTAGCTTATGAACTACGCTTACCTAAGGGTCTTCAAAGAGTACATCCAGTCTTCCACACCTCATTACTCAAGCAATACAAGGAGGATCCTTTTCACCGCAAGACTCAGAAGACTAAAACACCGAAGGTAAAGGAATCCCAAGAATACGAGGTGGAGTACTTAGTGGATTCACGTTACCACCGAGGGAGACTCCAATATCTGGTCCATTGGAAGGGATATTCCGAAGATGAAAGGACGTGGGAACCCAGATACCATCTTCACGCACCCAGACTCGTAAAAGGGTTTCATCGGAGGTATCCAGGAAAACCAGGGGGTTTCCGGGGAGAGAGAGGCCATACTGTCATGATCCGCCCCTGGAAGCTATGGCACGATTGGAAAGCACTGCCACGGAGAACCTGACAGTAACGGCCTAGCCCTCAACCAATATGGCCGCCATCGCTATTTAAACCAGCCCCGCCTACTTACCTGCGCGTTGTATCTGTGATTTCCATCGATACGCTCGCTCGGCTACTCCTCCGAGTAGCCCCCCCCCCAGCCTCCTTCCGTACTCTACCTGCCCTGCACACCACTTGTCCAGCCTACGATTTACCTTGCTTCCTTCGTTCTCCGGCGTCTGCCGCTCTTCATTCCACTCTGTTTACTTACCTTCGGCGCCTCGCCGTTCCGACTCGCGGTATCCTCCGCCTCTCTCGCGCCTCCTTGCGTTCACCTCTATTAACTTCGGGGTACTGCCTATCCTTTGGGTTCGGGACTATCCATAGCTTTTAGTCTCTTCCTCTCTTTCTTATCGTTCTGCTTTCATCACTCTCTTCTGAATCATTTACGGATCCTTCTGTGACATCTCACATATGATTTATTATCCTGCCAGTTTGCTTCCTATGGGATCCTGAGAAGATAAGAGTCACCCCAGAACTTACCCGGTCTGCCTCTTGCAACTATACTCGACTCGAGTATCCTTCCTGGAACTGCCTGCAGGGTTTTTTGTGCCATCCATCGGCTTTTTCCCTGTCTTTTTGGGGCTTGGCTCCTCGGGGCCCCCCTCAAGACAGGTCCCATTCCCTGTCGAGGTGGCCTCCGAGGGAGCCAGGCCTTACTTGCATGACAGGAAGTCAAAGGAGAAACCATCTAAGGAACGTTCCAAGGTACTACGGAAGAAGTCATCCAGTGTCCCAGGATCTTCAGGTGAGGAGCAGGGGGCGGAAGGTGATCAACGTGACACTGACAATCTACATCACTGCATGGGGATCAGTGAGTTTGTCCTCACCTTATTCAAAGCATACCTTGCAATCACCACCAGTGTGTACAAATAGATTCCTCCAGATCACCAACTTTATACATCAGCTGTTGAATCCTGCAAGGATCCCTCCTCTCCCCGTGATCTTCACTATTTACATGGAACCACTTGGAGCCTTCCTCACTCCACACAACATCCACATCCACCAATACGCAGATGACGCGCACTTCTTCCTCAAAATATCTTCCTTCAAAGACATCCACAGGATCAAAGTCTGCCTCACATTGATCTAGTCGAGGATGTCCAGTGGTTACCTGAAGCTAAACCCACACAAGACTGAATTCTTACTGCTGATCAACAACACCCTGACATCCAGAACTGTCTCTCTGCCATGAATCTCCAGGGCTTTACACCCCAGCTGGTCAGCTGTGCCAAGTCTTTTGGGTTTCACATCGACAAGAACCTCTCCTCCAACCAACAGATAGCAATAAAGACACAAACTGCTTGGTATTAACTTTCTTGCTTGTGGTAAATCCATCGCTTCATCCTAAAAACAGCTTCTGCTGTGCAAGCCTTGGCTCTCTACGACCTGGATGGTAGCAATGCCCTTTTGGAAGGCCTTCTGGTGACTACTCTGGCACCCTTACGATGTGTCCTGCATGCTGCAGCACAACTCAAAGGATGCTACAAATCTGCCCACATCACCCTGACCCTCATCAAACTGCAAGCCTGTATCATCTTTAAATCCGGCTGAATCATCTGCAGGCTGTCACCCTGAAGTTCCTGAGCTACCTCACTAAAAGACTCAGCATTGTCGGGGGCCTACGATCCACCAGAAGTAAGGATATGTGCAGACTTGGACTCTGCCAGTGCAGGAAGGAAGAAACGAGAAGACAGGCCTTCTCGATCTATGCCGCAAGATTTTGGAACCTCCTTCCAGTCAACATCAGACTCACCCACTCGCTTCTGCAGTTCCAGAAGGAGCTCAGGACCCTGCTCTTCAAGGAATGGCTCCTCCCTAACACCTAGGTCCACACACCCTCCACTCCCACCCTATCCGAGGCTGGGTGATCTGCTCCCCACTGTTATCTCCCCCAATTCTTTCTGGATCCCTTGCCACCAAACTGCCTGATTTCTCCCTTTTAATTCCCCACTCCTTTGTTTCTCTGCTTCCCTCAACATGTTCTTCCCCCTATGATTGTAAAGGAGTCAGTTGCTTGGTCTGAGCTCAATAAATACCCAAATAATAATAATCATAATATTAATAATAATAAGGATAATAATAAATACATATCCAATGAATCTTTGCTTTATTACAGGACATAGACAAAGCACCCATTATTTCCACTTTGCTGAAGAAACTCATCTTAGATGTTATTCTTCTAGCCAATGGCAGACCTATCACACACCTACCAAGTCTGTCCAAATTTAAGGAAAAAGTAGTTATGCTATCAGTGACAGTTTATGTGGGCTCTAGTGCATACATCTTCAGCACGCAATCCATATTTTATCCTAGGCATGGCACAGAAACAGCTTAGTTAGGTTGGGGACTATGCCCCAGCTATATTTGCCGGTGGCATTGAGATCTTATTGGCCATTCTAAACCCATCCACTGTGTTTGACACTGTGGATCACAATCTATTGCTACACACTCAGACCAAGTGATCCATGGCTGGCGCTATCCAAAACGGGATCATTTCTTTTTTTAAAGTAAGAACACAATGCATTCAGAAAGACCATTCAGTTGTCTAGTTCCAAAGACGTGTGTGTGAGGTGTCCCTCAAGGCTCACACCTTTCCCATATACGGTTTAATGTGAACCTGATCCCTTTATTCCATTTCTTAAGAGGGTTTCCGGTAAACATACACCTTAGGATGATGATGCTCATGTTGACATTCAGGTTTCACTGAAGGAAGCCACACTAAACAGGAACAATAATGGTTAGCTGAAACTCAGTTGCTACAAAACAGAGGTCATATTCATCAGAACCAAGGGCTCAGAAGGATCTGTATTCCTCCTTCCCTTGTTCTCTCTTTGCCCCAGAGTCCAGTGGTTAAGAACGTGGGTGTCCTATTCGATGAACATAGGATTTTAGGACTGCAGATAAAGGCAATAGTTAGCACCTGCTTCTATCAACTCAGGATGCTGAGAAAGAGAACGTCCGTACTTGATCCATAAAACCAGGCCCTGACTACAGGCACAGTCGTTGCATCTAGGCTCAATCCATCTAACACTCTATGTAAGTGTGCCAAGTGGGCTGATCAATAAACTGTATAGGGACAAAGTGAATCAGACTTGTTCATACCCTAAATTGTCGATAGGAGACACAATTCAGTTCAATATCTGTTTAAAAATGTCTTAACTTTGTTGCCCCTCCCTATGTTCCAAAATTTGACCTTGGAAGTGGGGATCCTGCTGCTGTCAGTTTCTCCTCCATTTAATCTGGTTTCGAAAGGAGGTCGCTGCTTTTCAGTGCTGTCAGCTACATTTTAGAATGGGCTTTGAAACAACCTGGGACACTACTCCTTATTCTTGCTGGGCTCATCTGAAATCCCTTCTTATTCTCTAGGCTGTGCAGTAAGCAGTGTCTAGAATCCCCAAGGAGTATGGGCGCACTATATTAAACATGCTAACCAACATAGGCCAGTGGCATGGATCTCGTGTGCCAATAACACTTCACAGGGTCAGTTAATGCCATCTTATGCCAGTGATATCCTCACACGTCAGGTATATTAATTATATGCTAAATAAAGTCCCACCTTACCAGGTCTTGCCATGTTATGCCAAGTATAATCTCACATATACAGACAATGCCATTGTTTGCCTGGTATTTCCTCAATTGTCAGGTATAGTTACAATATTTAAGGCACAGCTTGAGGTATTGATGAGCTGCCATCATAAGCTGCTCGCAGCCTTCAATTTCTCAAAAATGACATCTAATGAAAGTTAATGTCTAATATCTCTGGGATGGCCCCCATATTCTTTGTATATGAAGATACTGCCAAGTGCCGCTTTACAAGCCACAGAAATACACTCTCATGCAAATTGATACTCCCATTCATCATACAGCCACCATAAGCAAGCCGCAGCTTCCCATGTCCAAGTGCTACCATTGTATGCAAACTGTAGCCACCGAAATGCCATTCAATTCCAGTAAGTCCCTCATATATATTATAGATGCACCACTTGTAGTGCTACCATTTCTTTCAAAGTGCAGCCTCAGTGCTTTTGCCATGATGTCTAGTGCCAGCTGATGACTCAAATACCTGGTACATAGGCAAGACATCGGACCTCATTACGAGGTTTGCGGTAACCCTGTTTCCACGCCTGAGATTCCGGTGCCACTAGGACATTACAAGTCCAGGCGGCTGATTCGGGAAGTCCTCATTCCCGTTGAATGCCATGGGACTCCACGTGAATGGGTTCACAGAAGCACCAGCACTGTTTCTAACGGTGCTGGTGCTTCTGTGACAACTCTGCTTTCTGGGGCAGTTGTGCCTGGCAGGTCAAACCTGCTGGGCGCAAAGGCCCCGGAAAGCCGAGTTGTAGTCTGCCGGTCCGGAAATAAGGCTGCCGGTGGTGCAGATGTAGCCATTGTGTGCCAAGAACATCTTCAAATGCTGCAGTTATCATCTAATGTCATGTAATGCCTCACACACATGGCATCATCACCAAGAGTAAGGTGCAGCCTCATGTGCTGCCCTCTTATGCCAAGTGCAGTGTCAAATGCCCCATTAATATAATTTAACTCCAATTAACACCTCATAGACATGGTACAGTCAACTTAGGTATTGTGTCGTTTTGCATGTCTATGAATTGCCATAATCTACCAATCACAGCCTCTAATACCTTAGAAATGGTGCCAAATGCCAGTTAATGCCTCCTATTTTTATTTTTTTATTTAAAATGTTTTGTCGGTTATACTTTATGACCTTTAACACAAAATACAATCACTTTTATGATAGTGATAATGAATCTCCTAAACATCTTTGTCCATATGCTCCACCAGGTTCCCCCCTTTCATTCTGATCTGATGGGGGATCTGGATTCGTTGCTACCTACCAGCCAATATGATTGTCATTTATGGATAATCCTGGCAATAGTCCTCCCTGTGGTCTAGGGGAAACAACCTGGTTCATCCTCACAAGCAGATATTCGACGAACTTTAACAAATCCAGTGTTTTTCTTGAGGGGCAATCAATTTTCTTTGTAGTTTAACTTCATTGGTTAGTAGAATATTGAGTCTACAGCGCATCAAGAGGTCCCTATAATGGGATGATGAGAATTTCTTCAAGTAGAGTGGAGGCTCATTTACGATTTTACGTTCCCAAATAATGTTGTAACATAATTTGTTTCCTTGCTTTAGGCTACTTGTTTCGTCCCAATCGTTTTCCTGCAAGGTCTTTTTAGCTTTATTCAGATTTGTTCTCTTACGTTACATTGAGTTAGTACCATCTGACATTTTACTTTCCATGACTGCAAAATTTTGTCTCTCTCCTCCTGTTCCTCCAAAACTATCAAGGACCACATCGACTCCCTGGCTCCTGCCCTGGCTGACTTTTGCAACCACTCCTTCGCCTCTGGAGTCTTCCCATCCCCCCTTAAGCACTCCTTTGTGCACCCTCTTCTTAAGAAACCCTCTTCTGACGCCTCCTGCCCGGCTAACTATCGCCCAATATCCATCACTCCCTTCCTGGGCAAGCTCCTGGAGAAACTGGCCATCTCCCAGCTTAACCTCCATGCTGAATCTGTTGGCAGTCTTCATGATCATCAATCTGGCTTCAGAGCTGCCAGAAGCACGGAAACTGCTCTCCTGAACATCCGTGAGGACCTACTCTTGAACCTTGACTCCAACACTCCGTGTGTTCTCATTCTGCTCGATCTGGCCTGCCTTTGACACTGTCAACCATGCCATCCTGCTCAACCGTCTCCGTGATAACCTGGGTATCACTGGTCAGGCTCTGGCGTGGCTGACCTCTTTCCTCTCCAATCGACCCTCCCAGGTCCAACTGGGGTCCTTCCTCTCTGACAGCTTTTTCTCCACCTGTGGTGTCCCCCAGGGATCAAATCTCTCCTCTGGCTGTTCAACCAGTACCTGGCACTCCTTGCCCACCGCATCGCCGCTCTCTGCCCCAACTTTCAGTGCTATGCGGACGATACCCAGCTCATTTTCAGGCTACCCTCGGCCTCCTACTCTCCTTCCCTCATCTCTGACTGTCTGTCTGCTATCTAGGAATGGTGTGCCACCAATTACCTCTGCCTTAATGCCAGTAAGACTGAGATTCCACTCATCGGCACACCCACTCCCTCCTTCCCTGCAGCTCTCTAGCCGGCCTCTCTTGGCCCTCTTCCTGCTCCTACCTGCACGGCAAAAAACCTCGGGTTATCTTCGACTCCACACTCTCCTTCTCTCCTCATATATCTGACGTCTCTAAGAAGTCACACTACCAGCTGCACCTCCTCAGAGGTATTCTTCCCTTCCTCTCCTTCTCCCAGAAGCTCACTGTCTCACGAGCCCTGGTTCTCTCAAAGCTGGACTACTGTAACAGCCTCTATCTTAATCTGCCTGCCTCCACTCTCCGCCCTCTGCAACTCATCCAGAACAGAACTGCGAGACTTGTCCTTGGCCTCAAGCCCAGGGACCGTATCTCTCCAGGACTGAAGTCTCTACACTGGCTCCCAGTGGCTGCGAGGATAAAGTTCAAAACCCTCTGCATTGTCCACAAGGCCTTCTGGGGCCTGGGGCCTAAATACCTTCAACTCTCTCTTCCTAAATATCTTCCTTCCCGAGCCCTTCGCTCATCCGTCTCCAACTCCCTCAGGGTCAGCTGCTTCTCGAAGCAACGAGCTGGGGGTAGATCTCTCTCTGCGGCAGGGGCCTCCCTCTGGAACAGCCTTCCTGCCTCCCTGAAACTTGAGGAGAACCATCTCCGGTTCCGGAAGCACCTCAAAACCTTCCTCTTTGCTTCTGCTTTCTCTCTCCCTCTCCCCTGCTAATTCTTTGCTGAATCTGCACCGAATCTGCAACTGGGCCACTCTCGCCGACCTCGGTCCTGGACCCAGCCACTCTCCACTTGCACTGCCTCCCTGGCAACCCCTGCACTGCGGGACTGTCTCTGTATCCCTACACCCCTGTTCCCAGCACTTGTCTGCACTTACCTTGCACTTGCCACCAGCTGGCCCTTATTTATTTTATTCTACTTACCTTGTACTGCACTTCCCCCCTCCCCTCCCCTTGCACTTTCTCCCTTCCCCCTACCCCTGCACTTGCGCGATCTGAATGACATCTGGCCTAGTAGGATCGTTGTCTGTCTTCCCCTGTTCCCCCCTCCCTGCCTCGTCGCGCCTTGAAACACTTGAAACCCTTGTGTATAGGCGCGTTACAAATGCCATATCATATCATATCATATCATTGATGTTTTCGCCAAGATCTCAAATGGCGGCGGAGGGGGCTTCAAAATACATTTCCTATAAAAGGAAATAGTTTTCCACAAGACTATTGATCTTAGAGATTGGAGTCTTAACTCATGCCTGATCATCGAGACTGGCAAACAGCTTGGAAGTTTTAAGATCTTCCGCCAGAAAAAGCTTCTACGATATCCCAAGTTTCCCACTGCAGGTTTAACATAGATTCAGCACCATATGATAACATAGCCACCACTTTTTGTTTGTAGAAAGTTAATATTGGTGTTACTGAATACTTTCCGTATCTTCGATGTAAGGCTCTTCCCTGGTTTGTCAGTTTTAACAGTTTTACTCTAATGAGTAGGTATTGGCCATGCTAATTTATATTCTTGTTTATTCTTATTCCCAGGTATGTCATTGTCTCCACTGAGTCCAAACGTTGGTTATCTATAGACCAAACAAAGTTTTTTCTTTTTGGTTTCTTCCCTCTGAGTGACTTCCTTATTAAGATGACAGATTTCTTTATGTTTATCTTTATTTGGTTTCTATCCATATATTGTTTGAATTCAGTTATCTGTCGCTGAAGGCCTACGGCAGTTTGATCTATAAAGACCACATCATTCGCATACAATATCCTTGAAAGCTCCTCACCATTTATTTTCGGGGGAAAAACCCTGATCTTCTTCTGGGATTCCACCATGCCTGCCAGATATAGAATAAACAGAAATGGGGCTAAGGCACAGCCTTGTTTGATTCCTCTGGCTGTACACATTTTTTCCATGGTGGTTCCTCCTTTTGTTGTTATTATTTGTATTGATGTTCCTGTATATAATTCCTGAATTGCTTCCAAGAGATCACTTGGGCAGTTACAGCTCTTCAGTTTTGCTCATGGAAGATCTCTATTGACTCCATCGAAAGCTTGTTCCAGGTCTATAAAACCCAAATACAGACTTGTTTTATTTTCGAGGGTCCGAAGATTTAGTAAGTTCAGGATAAATAAGTTCAAGGTGGTACCCACCACACTCACAAAAGCTGTTTGTCGCTTATCTAATAAGCCTTCCTTCGTTGCCCAGATCTTGAGGTCTCTTAGGAGAATGGAAGCAAATATTTTTCCTATAGAGTCCAGGAGGGCGATAGGCCTATAATTTTTTGGATCTTCTCGATCTCCTTTTTTAAAAATAGGCACTACCAGAGCCTCCTTCCATGAGGACGGGATTTTTCTATTTTTCTTTATTTGCCCAAAAAGGCGTAGAATAAACTTTCCCCATTCTTCTCTGCTTTCTTTCAATAGTTGATTAGATACACCGTCTGGCCCGGCTGCTCGCGAAGAGCTAAGCTTATTGATAATACCCAAGATATCATTGTAATCACAGTCAATTTTCCAGGGTGATTCCCTCCTTTTCCTTTGGTGTATGCTAACATCTTCTCCAGGCATTGGGTTAAAAAGCTTAGTATAATGCTTTACCCAATTTTCTTTTGTAACCTGGCATATGGTCAGGGCTGATTGAAGATCCTCGCCTTTATTAATAATCTCCCATAAACTGCGTGTGTTTGTTTTTTGCAGAGCTGTTAACATTGTTTCTGCGTCGCATTGTGCACGCCATACTTTCGAATTAGACAGCACATTTTTGTATGATTGTTTACTTGCCGAATTGATTCCTCTTTGTTCGGTTCAATGCTTTGTTTTAGGCTTCTAAGTGCTGCAAGATGTTCCTTTCTCTTTGCCACCAGCTCTGCATTATATGCATGTTTTCTTGTTATGGTCAGATTATTTATACCCTTCTGTTGCACTTCAAATTCTTTGAGAAGCCATTTGTATTCGACCTCCTCGGTATACTTTTCGACATGATTTTTGTAACTGTCAGTCAGTTTGATTATTGTTGGTAACTTTATTCTCAGTCGATTTCTACCCCCTGTCACTTCAATTAGTGTTTGAGATGAGCCTCTGGGTGTCCCAGTGTCCCAATTGAGGTCGATTTCTAGAAGAGCATGGTCACTGGTTTTTTGCTTCAAGACTCTCAGCGAGGTTATCCAACTAAGGGTGTTCTCCGCTACAAAACAGTAGTCTAGGACAGCACTGCTAGAGCAATTAAACCATGTAGAGGCTCCTTGTAGGTCTCCTTTTGTCTGACCATTCAAGATTTTCATTTCTCGTATTTCCATTGCCTCCATCCATCTTTTCGCGTTCCCCTCCAGCTTGGATTTCGGTTTGATCTTTCCTGTTGAATCCAATAGTTTTAAGTTCAGATCACCACAGAGAAGAATGAGTTGATTTCTTTCCGTTATCATTGATTCATCAATTTCAGTCATGATATCGGAAAAGTAAGAGTCCGTTGGACAGTCCATTTGGCTACAGTACGTGTTCATTAACAAGATTCCCAGTTCCTGGGATTGCATCTTTTTCTTTAGCCTTAACACCTGGACATACAGATTGGGCGTATGATGACCTATTACGTTGAGGTCACTTTCATCTCTTATTAGTGTCAATAGGACAGCACGTGGCCTGCCTAGTGCTTCTTTCTTTGCTGGGTTCATGTATACCGCATAGCCTTCACAAATTGGGAGGTTTCTTATCCATGATTCCTGTAAACAGATGATATCATATTTTCCCAAAAAGGCACACACTCCTGAAAAGAGATTTGCAAAGCCCCTAGAGTTCCAAGAGGCTAGAAGGGACTTGCCCCTATCTGCCTCCTTCTTGTCCTATTGTCTCTTTTTTTTGGATTTGAGTTCACCATCTCCAGTTCGCTTCGGGGCTTGAACACTGCTTTTGTGTACTCTTTCTGTCGGTTTTGGTGTTTCCACCGTGGCCTTCTGTGTTGTTTTTGTTGACTTTGAATTGTCCACCGTGAATTTAATTTTTTCCCACTGGGAATCATTCCTGGGTCTGTGGTCCGCCATACTTCCAATCCCCTTCTCCAGAGGCACCTTTGCCCTTTGCCGTTGATAATCCCCATCAGGATACCTATTACGCTGAGTGCTCGTTGTATTTTTAGACGCTGGAGTCCATTCCTCGTCTTTCCCATAATCCAACTTTCCGTCTTTGTTGTTGTCCTCATGTCTCCGTTTCCTGTTGTCTCTTTCAGGTGTCTTATAGTCACCATTGCTAAATTCTTTTTGAGGTAATTTCGACCTGGAGATCTGATCTTCCTTTCCAGGGTATTCATGTGGATATCTTCTTGTACTTCTAGCCACTAGATCAATTTCTGATAATCTGAAGCCTGCTTCCGCTAGCCTTTCTTTCGCTTTCCAGATGGCCTCTTTTATCCTTTGTGAGGTAAGATGTAATATTATCACATCAGGTTTTTTTCCTCCAGAAATTTGATTATCAGGATGTCGTCTGTTGATATCTTCCTTAGGATAGTCAGTTGATTGAAGATGGACATCACATTTTTTCTATTCAGAATTATTCTTTTTGAATTCTTTGCCGCTCTTTCCAATTTGAGCATAAGTGACTCTTGAAGGGATTTTCTACTCCCTACCGCCTTTTGGTGCTGTTTATCTGTGTTGTTCCTTCTTTGCGGCTTCCCTTTGTCTCTAGAGTCAGCTTCCGAGGACCGTCTAGCTGCCCCCCGTCTCCAGTAGCGACGGTCTTCCAGTAGAGTCCAGAAATCCTCTTTAATACCTTGATTATTTACTTGAGCTTCTTCATTCCTTGAGCGTTTTCTTGCTTTCGCATTTTGCTGCCCTTTTCCTTTGCTTTCTTCTATTTTTCCTGTGGTTTCAGCTCTTGTTTTTTGGACTTTCTCATATTTTGTAACCCCTCTTGGGTATTTCCTTGCTTCTATAAACTTCCTTTCTTCCCTTTTTTCACTATTCCTTCTGTTACTTTCCATTTTTTTTAACTTTTTCCTCTTTTGCCTTTTTTTCCTGTTCATGATGGTATAACTGGTTATCAATCTGCTGCCATTCTGAGGGACTTATGTTTCGCCAGCGTTCGTCTTCTTGATGCTCTTCCATAACTTCAATCAAGTCGCTTAGATAGCCTTCAGTCTCTGATCCACTCGCTCTTTCCCCGATAGTGGGGCTATATAGAGTTTTCTTTTCACTGCAAAGGTCAATTATCTTCAATTCCAGCCTCGGTTTCTTTGCTTCGTTCCTTTGTGTATCTCTATCTGGCACTTTGATGTTTCTTAGGAAAGCTCTTGAGCCACACTCCTTTCTCTTCATTGCTTGGTTTTTCGGTTTCTTTCCCAGTTTATTATGTCGATCTTTTGCAGCTGTTTTTTCTCTTATTGTAGCTACTAGTTTATTTTCTTTTTGGGCTTCTTGAAACATTTCATAGCTTGGTTTAGAGCTTTCTTCGTTTGAGACCTTTTCTACCAGTTGTAAGGGGTTATTAGGAACCGAGGAGGATTTGTCTTCATGGACTATTATTGATTTTTTTAAGCCCTTCCCGAGGACAAGGGGTCCTCTTTTTACTGGCTTGCTAATAGTTTCCTGCACGGTGGCTATTGAAGGATCTTTTGGAGTACAAGTTTTTACTGGTTCCGCTCTGGGTTCGCCGGGCTTTGGATTGCTAGCCAGGGCTTGTTGAATGGATGGTATTAGCCACTTATGGGCTTCCAGTATTGCCTCCGTCAGTAGTTGCTTCTCCTGTGAATCACGGCGGGCTATATCACTTAGCCTATGCTGCCAATTATTGGACTTTTCTGCTTCCAAGTCCATTCTATGTTCAAGTCTTTTTAATGACCCGTCCATCTCCCGTATTTCTTCCCTTGTTTTGGTGTTTACTGCTAGGACCATTTGCAGAGAGTCATTTATATTTTGATATAGCTTAAGGTATGGTGCAATTGTGATATTCAAAGCCGCCATTGCTACGTTTTGTATGTGAGCAAAATCCTCCATTCTCCCTTTTTCACAGATCTCCTTAATTTTATCCAATGAGTGGTCATCAATCTTCATTTTCTAGTTTTCATAAGAGCCCCGGTTGGGAGATTCTTTGGTCATATTGTCATAATGATTTGCTTCAGTGATTATTACACTCTCTTTTGCTCTACGGGATCTCTGAGACCACGTCTCAATGGAAGCCTCCACGTCAAGTGCGTCTAATTTTTCTTTAATGAATGATAGACTTTGCCTTTTTTCCGACGTGATTTTTTCAGTCAGGATCGAAATGTCCTGTATGAGTTTTTCTGCCAGGCTTGAGTTGCTTTGTGGTACTTTCTCTCTGTAATTACGTTCCTCTCTTCCAGTTCCCGTTTATGTACCTGATGTGACCGCTGATCTTCCGCCAGCCCACTGGACGGTTTGATTTTTCTCACTTACAGAGGTTTCCTCTGGGTGTATTTTGTTTTTTCGACTCCCGGTAGATGAAGGTTTCCTGGAGTCTACCTTCTCTACCCAGAGGGATTCGTCCTGCCAGAGTTCTAGGTCCTTTGCACTGATTTCACCTATCCCAAATTTGTATGTAAACCTTTCCTGGGGCCGGGCGTGTGGATCCTCCAGAGCATTTCTCTCCTGCCTTGCCCGCCTTTTTTCTTGATTTAAAGAGATCTCCAAGGCATCAAGTTTTGTTGGAGTTTCTTGTGTGTCAGTGCTGATAGAAGTCTCTTTATTTACTGACTCTGATACTTCCACCTCTTTGATTAGAGTTTTGTTGTTAAGCCCTTGGTCTGGCTGTTTTATCCCAGGGATTTTTCCAACCCAAGGCAGGAGATCCTTTTCCCCATTATTCTCTACCTCAGAGGTTTTGTCAGGAATATGTTTATCCGCTTCGAATTGCTTAGGCAGATGTTGAACCTTCGGTGTAGATTCAAGTGTCAATTTTATTCCGCTTGCCATATTATTCATTAGCTGAGGCTCTTCTGGTAACTCGACCCCCCCACCCAGTTGAGCGGCTTGAGCCATCGGCCGATTAGTTGGGTTAGGTGAATCTGCAGTAGTGGGGTGAGCGGAATATTGCTCTGTTATAGTCTGATTGCTCTCTAAGTATGGACCAGATTCCTCTGGCAACGGTATTTCAAGGGGATTTTCTGTTTCTGTTTCAGGTATATTCCCTGTTGGCATTAGAGGGCTCTTTTCTAGTGTTGAAATAACCAGGTCTTGGTCCTGCGTGTTCCACTGTGCCTCCCTAGACTGTGTCTGCGGTCTTTCTTCCGCCGTACTGGGTGACACATATGGCATTATTGTGGGTTCCTGCGCTGATTCCGGGGAGTCTCCATCAATAAGTTGTCCCTCTCCTTTTGATATCTGAGCTTGTATTACCAAGTTTTGTTGCAGCTCTTGCGGGGGGTTTAATAGATCCCTATCTAGCATAGTCCTTTCCTTCATAAAAGGAAGTTTCGTCTACTTTAAGGTAGGTACTAGTCTCTCTTTCAGGGGGCGTTGTGGTGAGAGTTTGGGTGTGTTGCTGGATGTGAGGCCAGGCGCTTTCTTACCTGAAGCCTTGTTTTTACCACCAAATCCGTTCCCCCTTCCGCCGATTCACTAGTCAAGTGAACCATTTGGAAATTGTCGTGCAGCTCCTCTCGTGGCCCCGACGTCGCTACACGTCGATCCAGCAAACAGCCGAACAGCCAGGTAGATCTGGCATGGGCTTATCGCCGCAAGGGCGGCTGGGGGCTCCTTTTCTGCCCGCACTTCCTGGTGGGCGGGGCTTAGGTCCGCTGTGTTCGCCGCACCGGCGAGTGGAAAATAAAAAAAAAAATGTAAAAAAATTACACAGCTGCTGCTGCACTCCTGCGAACGCCGAACAGCCAGGTAGATCTGGCAAGCCCTTGTCTGGCAAGGGCTTATCGCTGCAAGCGCGGCTGGGGGCTCCTTTTCTGCCCGCACTTCCTGGTGGGCGGGCTTAGGTCCGCTGTGTTCGCCGCACCGGCGAATGGAAAATAATTTTTTTTTTTTTAAAAATTACACAGCTGCTGCTGCAATCCTCCTGCGAACGCCGAACAGCCAGGTAGATCTGGCACGGGCTTATCGCCGCAAGGGCGGCTGGGGGCTCCTTTTGTGCCCGCACTTCCTGGTGGGCGGGGCTTAGGTCCTCTGTCTTCGCCGCACCGGCGAGTGGAAAATAAAAACATTTTAAAAAAAATTACACAGCTGCTGCTGCACTCCTCTTGCGAACGCCGAACAGCCAGGTAGATCTGGCAAGCCCTTGTCTGGCACGGGCTTATGCCTCCTATACACAGAACAGTCACCATAAGTAAGATGTAGTCTCACATGTGCAGCTGTTGCCAACGTATGGTAAGCACATTGCCGCTGTAATTCCAATAATGACTCAAATGTCAGCTATAGTCACCATATGTAAGGTGCAGCCTCCCTCCTGGGATGCTGCTGCTAAAATCAAACTCTAGCCTCAGATGCCTGAATAATGTCATGTAAAGTCTCTTATGCCTAACACATACCTGTCAACCTTTTCAGTTGCCAAAGCGACTGAAAGAAGAATTTTGTTTTTGCAGATCAGAGCTCCATTGAGAGTAACACAAATCATTGATCCTTGTGTATATGGCTACCCACCTAGAAAGAGTGTTTCATATGGTCTTTGGAAAGAAAATATACCCTATGACAATAGGTAGTGTAAGTGTTGTTCACTATTGTTTAATTTTCTTTTAAATTGAAAAAACACATTATTGACAATAAAACATGAGTACCAAAACCAACAATAAACATTAGTGCCCTAACACAAGCGTGTACACACACTAAACATACAGAATTAAAAGAGAAGAAATCACAACAACCCTGTTGTACTGATTGTGATTGTAGCAGCTTGTAATGTCCAACACACCTACTGTCTTTGTTGTCTAAGAATGCTGTAGAGAGTTATTCTACAATATCCAACACCTTAGACTCGTAGTTGGCTGTGTCCTTTCATCAAACTCTACCCTACATGTTTCAACTATCTGTGTTGATATTGGGGTTTTTTTCAGGGACTTCTAAGTAGTAAAAGTGGTGCAGGCTTGGTATAGTTATCAGCAGAAATAAGGCACAACAAATTTGGTACGCGGTACCTCTTGAGAGCCAAAGTCTTTTTTTTTGTTTTTGTGGTTGCTAATGAATAGACATCAATTATTGAAAAGGCTATTTGTCCTTATTATTATGCTTCGGCTTGGCTTGGTATCGGAACAACAGATAGGTGCATTGGATTATGGCACTTTGAACACTTCGGGGTACACGTTGAAAATGAAAGGTACAGAGATCTTTATTTCCTCAGACATTTTCTGTAGCCTTTCGTGTAATTGCGAGCTGCTGCTACACATCGCTTCCAGGAAAGCCGTCAGTACTGGGGAGAGCTCCATTGACGTCTATGAACAGGAGAAGGGTGTTAGCGGGTGAGTGAACTGACTATGTGGGTCAAATGCGGGTGAGCTAACAGATATGCTGATAGCGTCACCTTATGTAAGGTACATCGTCATGCATGCAGGTGCTGCTAGATGCAATTTATTGCTTCATACGACTGGTAGTGTCATCTGTCACAAAAAAGGGATAATTATTCTAGGTCAAGAAATGTAGTTAATTGATTTATTTACAACAACAAAAAGTAGGTATTGTTGTCACTGAGGGCATAGTGTGGGTCTCACAACACAGAAGTGTGCACTCATAAATCTTTAATCGGAACCATGGTTATTGGGTTCGTGTCTCTCTCCTCAAAAATGTACCCACCCAGCAGTACAAAGTCATTCATGGTCTATGTGGTTTTAAGAGTCCTCACACTGTTTGCTTGGCTTTCTGTAAGCTGCTTCCTTGTCTTTCTGTCACTTGCCACAATGTTGTGAAGAACCTTCTAGCCTTCTGAAACACCTGTCACCACCACCCCTGGTAGCCTCAGTCATCGGCTTGTGGGTCAGGCATCAGATTCTTAATGCTGAGTTGGGGCCTGGGTTCTTGGGCTTCACCCTCATGCCGCTCTTCATTACCCTTGTAGCCTCCAAAGGTGGTTGACTCCTAACCAGACCACTTTCTGCCTTCCCTTCTGCCTTGGGATTTTCATTGGCCCACTAATTACGTCCCCTTTTCTCCTTTCAAGATTTTAACTACTTTCCTTCTCCTCCCTGGCTCACTTCCCCTGATCATCTTTTCTCTTTCTTCTTGTCACTCAACCGTGCTCATGTCTTCTCCACATCACCTCTTCTCTTCCTCTCTCTTTTGACCTTTTGAACCCTGTGCTTTTGGCAATTACTCCTTACCCTCTGCTTTCACTTTCCACTCCTCCTTTGCTCTCACACTTTCCTCATCCGTCTCTGCTCTCACTACTCACATCCGTCGGTCCTCCTTTGCGCACCAGCATGCACCACACTCCATCTCTCTCACCACACTCCTGCTTCCTTTTATTTGTTTGCCTGGTGAGCTATGATGCGCACATTTGATTACAGGATCTCCGCTGTGTGTAGCATGCAAACGGAGGCTATGATTGGGAGTGAGTCTCCAGGACTACAACGTCACACATTACGTGGCCCATCCTGCACCTCCACCATCCGAGTGTACTTTAACTCTGCCCTTTTACTTTCAGATTTGGGACTGCAGAGGCAATTGCTAAGTACTAGAGACACCTTCTCTTCTGATGGATAGCATTGTAAGAATACAGTTTCTGGGATACATGGAGGGCTAAGCAGGAAAGAATTTGTGGACAAGGTTTTCTACACAATTGACTTCTGCACCAGTTCTCTTCACATGTACAATGTTCCACTAACCATTTGATTTTTGTGCAATATGCTAATAGATTCTCTATGTTGCCAACATTGGCGCCTTGGGAAATCACCATATACCTCCTCTGCGGTCAAAATCACATAGCGTTTGGTAATCCCCAGTCCACTTGTCTAGCCACAAGCATGGGACTTCATGACAGAACTCTACCTCTCCAGCGAAGTGAACCCTGGGACTTTCAATGGGATGGTGACTCAGAAAGTCTACATTCACCTTGAGGCGACCTTCCTGGTGTTCAACAGTGAAGATGTGCAGCTGCAGGGCTAAGAACCATCTCATTGTACCTTTCAGATGATATTAAGTGGGGGATGGAAAGAAATATTAGACACCATGCTGGACAAATCCAGAATCACCAGATGCCTTACATCTCTGGCTAGGAAGGCCTTTCATAAACTGCTCCTTCTTATTTGATATATTTTATTGTTTAAAGCGTGGATCTAGCTCGAGAGCAGCGGAGTACTGTAAATAGTGTAATTGGCCAGCATTTGGACTGGCATCTTTTAACAGTAGCTCAGTAATGTGAGTTGCGGTCTGTGCATCCGTTTGTGAGCCCACTGGGATTAGTCCTTGGGTCAGATTGTGTTGAAAAAGCCACGTTTTGAGGGTTTTTGTGAAACTGCAGAATTGGGGGGCCATTCTGAGCTGAAACAAACTGGGATAGAGTTCCAGGGGATGGGTGCGTGACAAGAGAAGGATTGTTTTTGGGTCCTCAAGTTGTGATTCAAGCTGTTTGGTTGCTTTGCTGTGTGAGGAGCATGTGCCATCTGATGAATGGAGCTCAGCCGTCAGGTACACTGGTGTGCTACTCATGACTGCTTTGTAGATAATACATGCAGTCTTGATCAGTATCCTGGCCTAGAGAGGAAGCCAATGTAGTTCATGTAGGGTGAGGGGTCATTCAGTCAAATTTCCATGCAATCTTAATAAGGCATACTGCTCCGTATTGGACTACTTTAGGGGTGCAAAGTTAGCAGCTGTGAGCCCCGTCAAGAGAGTGTTTTCTGCATCAATGTGGGAGACAACAAGGGCCTGCACTACGGTCCAGGTGTCCTGTGATGGGATGAAGGGTATTATTTTGTGAAGGGTGGAGATTTGGAGCCAGGCAGTTTGGGCCTCTTGGCTATCTGTTTCTAGGAGGACAGGATGCTGTCAATGGTGAGGCCTAAGGATGTTGCTGAATCCCAGAGTTCAGGATAGGCACATATCATTACAACATTGTTGGACTCGTTTTTATTTAGTGGAGTGACCGATGTAGACACATTCTGTCTTGGGGGAGTTAAGTGTCTTTGATATTTGGAGACTCCTGCACTGCATAGTTCATGATTGCAAATTTCAGTCCCCTCAACAGCTCATGTTTTCAAAAGAAATTGATGCTATTTTGATTTCAAACCTTCAATTACGATTTACTGGATGCAACCATTTTGGCATGGCCTCTCTCTCTGGTTTCTCTACTGTCACAATTAGGCTAAAACACGTAGGCCTCACCAAACCCCTACTTGCTGGAAATATCATCCTAATTTATATAGATCTGAAGTGGAAATGGAACTGCTGAAGAACACTAGATTTGACTTTGTGACACTTAATGACGCCAGTGACACGACCCAACAAACACGTTGGTAAGCTGCAAAAGCAACGTTCAGGGGAGTAAAAGAAGGCTTCATGACCAAGAAACAAAAAGCGTGACTAGCAGCCATTGAAGCTTCCATCACATGGCTTGAGAAACAATATATAGAAATACCAGCAACACATCCAGTCATCTCTTGATAAAGTGAACACCGTTAAGACTAGATTTATTCACAAGAAATAATGGCGTTGCTTTTATGAAAATGGTAATAAAAGTGGGAAATTGTTGGCACACGTTACAAAAAACAGCTTTCAAAACACATCCCAGTGGTGAAACTGGAAGACAGCCATTTAGTGACCGACCAGTACAAATCTTTTTTTATCTTTCCTTAAATTCGACAAATCATACAGGGGGCATGATCATTTATTTCAAATGGCTTGTATTCCTAAATTGTCCTATTTGACACCTTTACCAGAGTTGCCCGATTTCAGAAATGGCAGTCTCTAAAACAATCTCTTCACTACACAATGGTGAGGACCCAGGACTAGACAGTTTCTCACCTGAATTCTTTAAGTTCACTCAAGAGACGATCCCGCCCCACTTGACTAAGCTACTTAACATATTCTGTCCACGTATCAAGTGTCAATTGTGTTTATCTGAAAATCAGGTAGGGGTTCCCTGTAAAGTCCTCTTACCACTTGTCACAAATCCTTAGATGTCGCCCCTTCTTCCATTAAGGGGGGCCCTTCCCATGGGGCCGCGTCGGTGCAGCCACAGTACAATAGTCCCCCTGGGGGTGGTGCATCGTAGGAGGCTTTCATGGGGAGGGGAACCCCTTATGAGACAGGGGATGCCCGGAGAAGGCTTTGCACTGTATAGCCGCAGCAGACCAGAAGACGATGCTGAGAGGTCGGGAAGCCACACAGCAGATCACAGGCTTCCTGAAAACCCCAGGAATACCTCGGACTGTGAGAGAAATATGCGGGTGGAAGGGCAGGTGCCGCAACCCAAAGCAAGTGGTGAAGAGGCGGGAAGAAACAAAGATGCCCAGATGTAAGGGTCTGGGACACGGATATAAACAAGAGAAATTTTGCAGAAGAACTTTCGCAGAGTGGCGAAGCATCTTCGTTGCTCCTCATAGTCACAGTACCTGGCAGGTACTGTGCATAGAGGAACTGTGCATAGGGATAGAAAGTGTGAGTCTGGGACCTGCACCCATAGAAGCAACCCAGTATTTTAATGTTGCTCTTCATATCTACAGTGCCTGGTAGAAAAGTAAGCCCAAGTGGACTGTGCCTAGAAAGCTGGGAAGTAAGAGAAACACCATAACTCTTCTTCACCACAGTACCTGGCGAGGAAGAGTGCCAGGTCGACCAACCGGGGTCTGGGACCAACAACTAAAGAAACAGAAGAAACCAGGGGGCGGGAGTCATCCTCGCTTGTGTTGTGGAACACTTGGAAGAAACTAGGGGGAGGGAGCCATCCCCTCTGGTGTTGTGGAACACTTGGAAGAAACTAGGGGGAGGGAGACATCCCCTCTAGTGTTGTGGAAAACTTGGAAGAAAGAAGGGAAGGGTGTGATCCCATCTGGCATTGCTGGACCATGAGAAACTGAGAAACTTGGTCAACACTTATTATTTTGGACTTTCTGACAGGTTCCTTTGTTTTTTAATGGAGGCAGGGACACCCCTCTTAGCATTAGGGATAGGTAGGGCTTTCCCTTTTCTTTTGGATACAATAAAAATGTATAGCAATCATCATGCCACGTTTGTGTGGATCTCTTACTTCTGCATCCTTCCACACCCGATCTCCTTATTAAACGAAGACCTAAACATTCTAACTGAAATACCATGTTACTTGTAACTTAAACTTAAAAAGGATATTATTCACTCAGGTCAAGTCGGATCTATTTACTCATCTGAACACAAACACAGCATGGGCCACATTAATGACATTGCAGACTCCATAGAGGGAAGGCCTACTCTAGTTTCTATCGATGCAGAAATGGGCCTATGATGGAGTCGAATTATTCTTCCTGACTAGACTCCCAAGAGAATTTTGAGTATATAAGGCCTTCATAGATTGGATGAATTCTTTATATGCAGCCTAATTGTAAATATTTGTGAAAGATTGTCCAATCTTGATTCCTTTTGCTTTAGCTCAGGGAACCAGGCAGGGTTGTCCTTGTCACTACTGTTCTATCCCTCACTTGCCGAATCAGGGATACACAAAGGCATTACACTCCGCAGAATGTAGAGCAAACCTCTAAAATGTGGATGATGTATCATTTGCACTAGCTCAAATAAATCGAAATAGACCTTCCTGAAAATTAAAACGGACTATGGAAATATTTCAATAAACTAGAATAGGACAGAGGTTCTTCCCATAGGGACTTGCTGACCACTTCTCGATCCCACCATTGCAGATCAAGTCCACTCTAATATAACATAGGGTTAAAATATGGAGAACATTTAGGCCCGTGGCAAAATCTACCTGTGATGTATTATGAGATTGATGGAGATTTAAAACACTGGGGAGGCCCTTTCTCTCTCATGGGTCCAAACTCCCTCTGTAAAATGTCTGCTTCCTGCAGATGTTTTACTTGTTTGATACGTTATTCACTGCAAAGATTCAAAAAGAATATCCAAATCACTTTCCACATGTTTGCGACAGGGAGGGAAAGCTAAAATGAGGTTACTTACAGTTTTCAGAGAAAGGAGCAAGGGTAGATTGAATGTCCCAAACAGAAAGCTGTTTTACCAGGCTTCAAAACATGCTCAATATTGAAGGTAGGGAAACACCTTTGTAGTCTCCTAAGGGGAACTTTCTCCTAAAACCTCTAGGGGTTGGGAATACATTATTTGAACCCGCCCTTTGACTAGAACTAATATGGTACAGCTCGATTCCAAGCAGATTTGGACAGCCATTCATAAAAGATAATATGACAAAACGGTCACCTTTTGATGGATAAAAACCCTAACTAGGATTCCATGGGGATTTGATACGTAAGTCATTGTTTCACAGTTGGGGTGCTTGACTCTTTCAGCACTTGCTCTCAAACCTTTAGCTTACCAAAAAGTGAGTTCTGGAAACACAACTCAGACATTGCTTATGGCCACTTTTGAATAATGAGCTGTGAGACGGGCATAGGCTTCTAAGTATCACACTTGTTTGACACGATTCACTACAGCTAAACACGTGACATCCATTGTTTACTCCATGCTTCAAGTAAGTCCACATGAGCTACTTCGATACTCAAATAAGCGTGGGAAAAATACCTACACATAAAAAACTACACATAAAAATTACGGATGAGCAATGGTCCAAAGGCAATCGACCTGTGGTCTCTGGGTTGTTGAGTTGGGAAACACCCATCAGATATCATATAAGTTAATGTATAGTGCATAGTGGCATTTTTCACATGCAAAGAATGTTAAACAGACGACGTCTGATCCATGTTGGAAGGCTGCCCTGAGATGGGCAGCTGTTTGCACATGATGTGGGCCTCTCCAGTTTTCAAGAAACTGGGGTTAGAGTCTCTAACCTTAAAGCACCTATCTCAAGGGCACCTCCACATGATTAGCCAAGTTTGGCCTTATGGGTCTCCCGACTCTGCAACTAAACGAATCTGCACGAAAAATCGATACAGTGAACATACAGAGAGTGATAATGAGATATTGGAAGGGGTTAAGAAATTATTCAAGAGCAGAATGGTTGGACCTCATCTCACATCTAGCAGCGCTTTTACGCCTCTTATTGAGAAGCAGAATTGCAGAGGAAGGAACTACCTTCTTGTGGGGCATTTTCTTGCAGTTGATCTGAGAGTGGGGGTGGGGGCTCTGTGTTGGCAGCATCAGACAAAGGAAGGAACTGGTGAGGGTTTATGCTCCATGCATATTTTGAATGCTTTTTTGAGCCATTTTGTTCATGTCCCATAGTTAGTTTTCTATTTTGGAAGATTTCATTTTGGTTTGCGTTAGGTTTTCTTTTAAAATACAAAAAAAGCTACTTTAAAACATGATTTCCATAATAGGGCTCACAATTCTCAGCAGTTCATGTTGGAAAATTGCACTGTTTAGCCTTTCGATCATACAGGCATCTTTGTTTGGCGCATTTGTTGATTCACCAAATCGTACATTAGCAGCATCCCTTATTTGGTCCTTGTACCCTTTTTATTTTCCCAGCTCTCCTGGCACATATGAGTACATCTGGGGGTATCTTCTACATACAAGCATAAAAGGGTGGAACCCAGTAGAAGATTATAGGGTCTTTCTAGGAGCAAACATCACGAATGGAATCAATTGATCCAATTTTCTTTCCATCTTCATCTACCAGTTTTCAAAGTAGGCTTTTGAATGTTTGGTTGGGGCAATAAGTAGGGGTACAGAGTGTTTAAATGTTTTGGAGGGCACTAACCTCTCCCATGACATGGGACATACATGTAGATCCTTGTTACAGAGATGTTGCTCTACACCAAAGCAATTGGCTGCAGATGTATCTTCCTGACTTAGGTAGTGTAATTGATTCCTTCAAGCTCACCATTGGCAGTGTGTCAGAACAATCCACACCTAACTTTCAGGCGGTGGAGTGGGGTGGTTAGCAGGTACAGTATACACTTTTCACAAACAACAGAATGAAAGAATGTCCACACATTATATTGTTATTAAAATATAATCTACATATGAGGAAAGTTAAGATATAAATGAATACGCTTACTGGCGATGCCATGATTTATCGCAAGTAAAACAGTTTCAGGAGTTTTCAGAATTCAGTGAGATTATTTACTAGAAGGGAAAAGCAGCAACGGGTAAGCAGCACACTTTTCTAATCTAGGTCAGACAGTTAGTGCAGATATGATACAGTTTCTGGCGGGAAAGCTACCCTCTGTGAAAGTTTCTCAAGTAGCAGTTTCTGGAGTTCCCGTGGAATAAAGCCAAAAGAAGACCCTTGGTGATGACGAAGGTGCTCAGAGATGAGAAAACAAAGAAAGAAAGGACTCTCCAGCAGCACCGGAGAGTCAAGAGAACAATACCCCCAGTCAGAAAGAGCATTTCTGCAAAAGCGATCTATTGGTTTCCAGAGGTGGTCTTTGTGCATGTTGTTTGGGTGGGGGGGCATTTTAGGCTCCAGCAATGCTATACCGGGGCTGGAGGCACCACAAGACCCCTGAGAAGGTGAGCTATTCATGATTTGGTGATTCCCAGGTCAAGTGACCGAGGCAAAGAAGCTGAAAGGTGGAAGCCATTGATGCAAGGTTCCCACATTGCTCTAGGGCAGAGGTTCCAGCTTCCAAGAATGAGGTCGGCTTGAAAAGAAAGACTCTAAGGAGGAACAAACAATGAAGTAAAGCTTGCAAAGTGACACCAGAGAGGCGCCAGCTATGGAAGAAGGACCAGTAGGAAAGTACAGCAACAAGGTTGCAAGACAGATGGCAGCACAGGCCCCTGGAGCTACCCAGAACCTGGAAATCGAACCTGAGTGTTTCCTGGTGTCATGGGATGAAGCATCTCTAGCCGATTCAGCATGGAGAGTCTTTAGAGTCCTGGTAGCGAAGAGGCACGCGCTTTTGAATCTGACAATGCAAGCTTGGTCAGGAGTTTCATGGAGACAAGGCTTTCGAGCAGGAGCTGTGATACAGTTGTTCCCAATGGATCAGGAATAATGGTAGAGTGTCAAATGATGCTGGTGCAGAGATATGGTCCTTCCTCAAGCAGCAGGGCCTTCGAGGCATGCAGGTAGGAGTAGGAGCAGGTATGAGTCTCAGCAGTAGATAAGGCAAGTGGGGAAGAGGGTCTGCTTTTATCCCGCTCGATGCGCAATGAGTGGGCATAGCACCCAATTACACACTGACAAACAGAGGGGTGGGCAGCCAATGACAGACCATCCCTCCAAACACTCTGGAACCATGCACTTTGGATGATCACTCACACAAAGGAAGTAAATCCACACTACCCCAAACAGGCATCTGCATATGTCAGGCTGGATTGGTGTCTGGCTGACCATAGACCACAGACCTGGGATCCATTAATCCAGTGGCCAAAGACGACCAGCTTCTCTCACATACACAAAAAGGGACAAGGGTTAGTCATTTCACCCCTAAGGTATTTGAAGCAAATAAAGACAACCTCCATTTTGTGGAATGGAGGAGGGGGTTAAGAAAAAGGGGGTTAAGTGCCCAGTTACCTCAAGGTTTGGTGCGTGATACAAATAATAAACAAAAACCCAGCCAGGTCAAATGGATTCCACTAGCCACTGTGTCAGATCAAGTAGAGGGTGCAGCAAGAATAAACTGTTATATTCTACATAAACATCACAGAAGCACACCACAAAAGTATGTCAAGAATGAAAAATCAGAATACATTATCTGCCACGAGAAAGGGAAACAAATTAAGTTCCTTTCTCCCCACCCTGTTCTCGCTGGCTGTACTGCCATTAGATGGGACATTCCTTGGCACCAAACTGGCAGCTGAGTTCAATAATCAGTGAAACCATTTGCAACTACATAATCAATTACTTCACTCTGTTTTAGCTGAAGCCATGTATGCAATGCTGGTCTCTCCTCTGCGACGCATCTGCAAGGAGAAAGGGGCAGATGTATGCAAAATAGACATTATATTCAATAAGCCTACCAACATGCCAAAAAAACCAAGAAATCTTCCTAATAATGCACAGGGGGGAGTTGTATGAACTCACCATCCTTGCATGTGGGGGACATGTATAGTGTGCTTAGCAACAGTTTACAAACCTTAAATGGATTAAAGCAAGGATGCGTGCTAGCAGCTATACTGTTCAATCTTGGATGATGCAGCAAGTTTTCATCTGCGTTTAGATCCAGAGGGAGGCAAAGACAACTATCTTACTTGGCCTAGAGTCATTGAGATCACGCAAGTGAAGGGTGGAGGGGAAAGTGCCAGGGGGAGGGGGGCGGGGCAAGTGCCAAACATTGGGATAAAACAAGTAGTGTTGCCAGCAAGTGGCAAGTGTGAGGGTTAAAGTGCAGACAGCAGGTGTCTAATAAGTGTAGGTAAAGGGACTGTGGGGTTACAGATACAGACCCAAGTGCAAGGATTGCCAGGAGGCAGTGCAGGGGTGCAACTCGGCGGGCAGGGACCTGGGCCCGAATTCAGAGGGTAACCAAGTGACCAGTGCAGTATCAGACAGGAGATTAGCAGGGGAGAGGAAGAGTGAAGGCAAAAGCAAAGAGGAAGGTCTTGAGGTGCTTCAGGAACTGGAGAAGGTTCTGCTCAAGTTTCAGAGAGGCAGGGAGGGTGCTCCAGAGGGAGGCGCCAGCCGAAGAAAGAGATCTGCCCCTAACTCATTGCTTGGAGAAGCGACTTACACTCAAGGAGTTGGAGGAGCGAAGAGCTCGAGTAGGAAGATACTTCCAAAGAGAGAGTTGGAGTTTTTGCGTTCCAAGGCCCCAGAAAGACTTGTGGACAATGCAGAGGGTCTTGAACGTGATCCTTGTAGCCACTGGGAGCCACTGGGGGCCAATGGAGAGATTTCAGGGCTGGAGAGATACGATCCCTGGGCTTGAGGCCAAGGACAAGTCTCACAGTCCTGTTCTGGATGAGTTATAGAGGACGGAGAGTCCTCTAGTTGGCTATGCAGTGGGCATATTTCTATATGATCACACTTCAAAGGCGGATTGCTGATATCCATAAATACTTTGATGTGCAATACCTGAAAAGTAAACGTGAAAAAACAAAAAATGATGATGTTCAACAACAAAGTTAGGAGTGGAAAACTTAAATGGCATATTGATGCCGGCCATATGGAGATCGGAAACTGGTACAAATACCTTGGGGTCCTATCAAAATGACTTACATTTTACTCACAACTACATGCATATCACTGAGAAGGCCATTTAGTATATGTCAGGATTATGGCAATGTTGTACTGCACTCTGTGATCGTATCTTAAGACTTGAGAAGCACACAAACTAAACATTTCTCTTACATATTATATTGGACTGAAGATTGGGCCTTTAAGAAACACTATTAGACAACATATTGAGGGAAAGTGCTGAGGACCACTATTAGTCCTATCTCCGGGCACTCCTGGGGAATTTATTTGGGGGTGATCATGGGCTTGCATGCATTGCAAAACATGCCCCAAGGGCGTGCTTAGACTCTGTACTTTAAAATATTGAACTCTGCGCCCCATACTCGTAAATCAGCTAGAAGAGAAGCCTGCCAAATGCAATGTTTGCTGTAAGTTGTGTCAACTGAGGATGCATAATTAATTATTATGAAACCTCTGCTCGATCAGTCACGTGATCTTGGTTCTATTTTCTATTTGCATAATCCTTCAGACAAATTCAGAACGAGCCTTAAAACTTTCTTTCCTTTGCAGCTCATAGGAAGGAACCTTGTTATAACAATTTATCAATATCAGTGTGGTGTGTGCAGTGCTCCATATCATATTTCTAAGTGGGAGCATTTTACTCCCTAATTTTTAAAGTTGGCAGTAAAACTATTTTTTAGGGAGTAAAAAAGTAAGTCACATTCCCAATGGGGGCATTTTATAAGCAATGTAAACATGTTTTAACTATAAAACAGAAATATTTTTGTAATGCATATTTCTTTACCTCCAATTATTCATTATTATTAAGAGATATAGGTTGACTTCCTCAGATCAGGCAGTAATAATAGCGGTTTCTTCCTGCAGCATTATGTGTGCTACTGTTCCAAAACTATCCATGGAGTTGTGTGGCTGAAAGCAGTGGGCCACGCTTCTATGTGTCACTTTTCATTTTTCTGTTGGGAGCATTTGTACTCACCATTTTTCTTTTTTGGGAGTATTTGCCAATTTTTAGGGAGTCAAAGTAGTCGAAACACCCCTTATCTGCAGGGCTGGTTCTGTCTTTCTGGTTTCCCTTTTTACCTGAACTCTGCATTGTTGAACGAAGACAGTAAAGCTGCTGAGGCAGCAGTTCTGTGTGAGGCACCAGAGTTGTCACATGGTACAGACATAATGGCAAGGAGAGAGTTTGGGCACAATGGAAAGCTATAGCCACTTGTCTTTGTTCATCTTTAGGTGGGGGCCTTCTAGCACGTTCGATGTGTGTGCTCAGCACAGCACAGGCATCTGCATTGACGACAGACTTATGCCAGACTTATGAACCCACTCGTTATGAACTGGACAGGGGAAGGGGCCATTTCCTTGGGACTGGTCAACGAGTTTTGATTCTCAAAGGTTCTCTGTCAGTTTGGTTGTGATCCTAGGTGCCTGGCCTACATTAGGTGAAGTCTGGTGGGTGGATCAGATGTTTTACAGCATCGTTCTGGAAGAGTGAACATGTAGCTTGGTAGACAGTACAGCTGTCCCTGTCTTTGCTACGAACTCAAAATGATGGTGTGGGCTTCATTTACCCGACACAGCCTAATGGGAAGACTAGATATTAGCTTTTGGGAAAGGGACAACTCTTGTGGCACAATAGCTGAGATTAAATCCAAATTCAGGATAAATTATCATTTTTGAACTTGTTTTATGGGCAGTCCATCAATCCAACTTGGTCTTTGCGTCTTATATAGAGTCTGTGAAGTATTCATATTATTCACATTGGGAAAACTATCTCCATGCTAGTTGTGGCACGGCTCATGGAGACACATCCTAGCACAACATACATTGGTTGGCATTGGAACTGCTGAAACTGCATCTTGAAACCTGGGTTCCTGGAGTGTCTCATGATCAGGACACTTAAACAATGATGGAGCATGATTTTGCAAGTAGGAAGCGTAAAGTTCCAGCACATGAGGAAAGAGGTGGCTGACCGTGGGTGGCCACCATGGACTTTCTAGGAGGTTGCGGGTCAGGTGATGGGTGTGATGGGCATATCTGCATCGACACACTACTAAAGGTATCAAAGAAGCTCAAGTTCTCCATAGCAGAGCGAGGCATCTTCCTAGGAGCTGACAAGGGCAGTATTTCATTTTCAGCTTGGGTTTTTCGGTGTTGCTTGCGACTCCTATATGCCTGAACTATTGCAATAAAATACAGTTAGGAAGAAATGGCATATGAGGAGGCACACACTGTCTATAAGTGTTGTTTGGTTATGAGCCCACCTATTCACTGTGCATGGCCATGCTAATCCCTGTGGCCATTCCACCTATCCCCACCCAAAACTCCTCCTCATGGTAACTCTTTGAGCACGCTTTAATCAAGCCTTGCCATCAGACTTTGCACTCGAAGTGCCTGCCAGGTTTTTTTTTTTAAAGCAGTCTTCTGAGAGTTTATGACTTAATTGGAGTTGTAAACACGCTGCTGGTGTAATAAAAACATCTTACCAGGCCTGCCTGATGTATAAGACATCTGCCTGTTGTTCACTGAAGTCCTGTTAAAAAGCCCAAACTAACAGAGCTGGACAAGCATCGGGCTCTATGGCATGTAAGTTCCACACGGATGCTCAGTTTCCATCACCCACTACCATTCTTCAAGCCATTCTTATATGTTGTGCAGGGGGAGGAGTGGAGCAAATAGAAAACGGTGGCTGGAGGGCCTCTTACCTACACCTGTGAAAACATGCCTGTACATGTTCATAATGAAAAGGCATTGTTCTGTGTAATTTTAGGATTTAAAATGCAAACAGGCACTTAGAAATGGTAAACACGTTTTTTGGGGCGCAGCAGTTTCAGTTGGGGAGTTTTTCTTAAAACCTAAGAGCACATATCTGATCAGAAAATCCATGTATCATAAGGAATGGGACGAGTGAATTCAGTGGAACCTAGGTAAAGGACTTCTGTTAGGCGAGGCAGCAGTAGGGTGCATAAATTATAATGGGAGAATGTGTTTCCTAATGCAAATTGAATGAGTGATATCCCTGGTTTTAGCTTGAAGGTTGGATAGCTTGATGAGTTCTACTGTGAACTTTATTAATTTCTCAGCATATTAGATACCCCACTCCAAAGATAGGTGAAACTTGTCTGTGATTACTGAACAGTGTTTGGAAAGGTCTGTATTTGGCCAACAGTGCACAATTAAAGTGCATCAGCCTTCAATTTGTGACGACTAATGTTTCTTCAGGGCATATGTGAATAACTTCCTCTCCACCCTGTGACCTCATCCTGTGGCAAACCCTAGATTCAGAAATATAGAGGATGTTAAAACTATAGATTATGACAGGACAAGTCTACTGGCCTCTGTATAGCAAAACAAAGAAAAGCAGCCAGCAAGGGAAGCTTTAACCCCACATGACTGCTCAAGAAAAGCTATGAAGCTTTCTTGTCAAATTCGAAGGGGGAGGGGGGGCACACATAGTAAAGTCCCATTCTAACTGAACAGCTTGAAAGGCCCTGATGGCAGGCCTGATTCTGAATCACCTTATTATCCCATTTTATAATCTTCAGACTTTGATTCCCAGAGTCTGGGAATTCATGATGCACAGACCCGGAATCCCTAGCCTTTCTCTGGATCAAGAGTCATGTCCCATTATCACCATGTGGGTAACCTCACCAGGCTGGTCGCTTGGTGATTGAGCATAACTGGTTTCTGAAAGTAACACAATTTTTTGGAGTACAGTAGTGGCTGTTGCGGGTGCAGACGAGTCTCTAGGAAGGGCCAGGCTTACCCCTTCCATAAAGCCTGTCCTCACCCACTTTACCATTCCCCTGCACTGAGTAACAGGAGGCCTGGCGCTGTGGACATGCCACACACAGAAACTGTATCCGTTACGGATTCTAGTCAGGTGAAATGTGTGCACATTGCCATGAATGCAGGATGAAGTTCGAGATTCGCACCCCAATTCCTCCTGCCAGGAACCTTCCTCATTTCATGTAAGTTTTGGCTTTCTTTCAGTAGCTAATGCGCTTTTTTTGCAAGGGTACACGTAAAGAATAAGGGTTGTCTTTTTAGGGCAGGCAGACTGGATGATCCATTTCAAAAGCTTCTTTTATAGAATTGACTGTTTTATCTTTTTATGGCCTATCATTTTGGGCATGCCAAAATACTCTATTATGATGCTACTGTGGTCTAGAGTTTTCCTAAAGCTGCAAGAATATCATTATATCACATGTTTATGCATGAACCCTCCCACTTCGAAGTGTGTAACAATGGTAAAATAACTACCAAATGTAATGGTGCTCAATTTATCAACATCAGAAAGATTAGGCGCTGCCAAGATTTGAACTTGGAAAGTGTAGGCAGGCCCATGTCACAGTTGAGCATTTAACTCACTGAGATATACACTTAGTGCAGATAAAAAGAAACATTTATCATATTTGCCTGCACCCTCTCCTGACCCCGTTCCTTCGAGTCCTTTTTCAATACAAAATATAACATTGATATTATCACATTTATAAGTGTGCCATGACATATTTGTCCTGCTTCTAAGCACTGTAATAAAAGGTGAAAAATTAGGTGTTATATGAAAAGAGAAATCTAATCCCCACAGTGAAAACCTTACCACAAGTTGCGGGTATGCACATGTGAGCAGAAATGTCTGAATGTTAGCATCAATAATTCCAAACAAAGGCTCAGAATGATGTCATGGTCTTAAATCAGTGTTGTCAGTGTTGATTTAAGCGTTACTGCTGTGATTCTTACTAAACTTCAAACATGCCCCTACAAAAATCATATTCCAAGCAGTTTCATTGCTTCTACAAGATCTGTAGTAATGTAATTAGTTTAGGCTATTCAGTGGCACTTGCATCACCTATAAATTGCAACTATTGCATTAGAGTACAAATAGGGAGAAGTGCATATGAGGAAGGACACACAACCTTGACTGCCCATGGACATGCTAAAAGGCCATTCCCACACAGTTCCTGCCCCTCCGCGCCCAAAACACCTCTTCTTGGGCCCTCTTTATGCTTGCTTTAATAAAGCCTTACCATCAAACTTTGCACGTGAAGTGCCTGCTAGTGTTTTTCCAAAAGCAGTCTTCTGAGAGTTAATGACTTAATTGGGGCTGTAAATACGCTACTGGTGTAATATAAATGTGATAACCAGGTCTGCCTTCAGCCACTCGATTTATAAGCACTGTGCATGTCCTTCACTGAAGTCCTGTTAAAAACGAGCATTGGCAAAGCCAACAGTTTTGGCTTGTGTATAGGTATTATACACATGCCAGGTATTGCTGTTAGATGCCCAGGTACCTGAACCATTTTGCACCTGCTACCATCAATGGCCAGTTAATATCACTATGGCAGTGACTGGGAAGTGCCCTTCCTAGGCCTACACACAAGCCCAAAAAGTTAGTATTGCCAGTGCTTGTTTAGCTTAGGTTCTGGTTTTAATTTGCCACTGTCGGGCATTCTAGTGGGGAGAGCCCACTCATTTTTGCTATTTTTTCCTGTGTCTTGGCCTATTTCTATCCCAGTTAAGCTTTTTTTTTTATTTTATTGTTTTTGGTTTATTCAGAAGAAAACCTTTACAAATTCAAGTAAGAAGGTAAAAAAAAGAATATATAAAACACATCAAAAATGAATAAAATTTGACAATTTCCTACTAAACTCTTTCAATCAAACAGACAATTCAATAAATACAATACAAATCAGAAAAAATACAATATTGATAATTAATAACACCATATCCAAAGCCTCTTTAGGGACTGTAACCCAATGTTGATATGCTATGTCTTTGTGGCCCTTATGAGGGCCAAAAATCACCCCAAACTGAATTTGTGTTGCCCCGCCATTATGTTGAGAGTTGGCAACAGCCATGTTTGTTCATGGGTAGGCTCAGGGCTCACACCCTAAATGGGGCGGGTGATTTCCCATCGCACTCTAACGCAGCATTTTGCACATATTATGGTGGGCAAGGGGGGGTCACGGACTCCAAATACTTTGCTAGATTTATTGGTTCTTCAGGACTTGGGAACTAGGCCATCATGCCTCGCTTGCTGGCACCAGACTGAAGTCTGCGCCTGGATCTCTGCTCCGCTCTGTAATCTTCCGCCCCGAGCCTGTTCATATACAGGCGTTCTTCTGTACCCATGTGGGGCGTCCCTCACCACCTCCAGTGACGCTTCCTACCTCTGCAGCGCCCCTGCAAAAGCAATTTTTCACGGTTCTCGCGTATTACGGTAGCTGCCTGTTTTTATCTCATTAACTGGTATAGACGAACCATTTCAACTTTTCAAAGCGCTTTAAAACTACAGAAACCTTACTTGTTAGGAATTGTTCTCCATTTTCTTCTATGGTGTCATGGTGTCCCTTGCGGGGTAATCTACTGTTTTATTTTTCTATTTCTTAAACAAAATAATTACCTTAGATATTTAGATTTATTCTTCTTGTACAACGTTTGAAAAAGGGAATATCATCAGTAAAATTATTGTTGCATGTCATCCCTCCTGGGACCATGGTAGCTCCTAGGATTTGTGTAATGGTCACATGGTGGCAACCATATGATCAAACTAATAAAAGCGGCGTGCCGTTTCCGGCTTGTCAGTCGACCAAGAACTGACTCCGGCGTATTCATTGTCCGCTCCATGCTGGTGCCACGCCGCGTGCCGAAGGCCTCCTGGCACGGCCCAGCATCCGGACAGTGCCCCTGCTGGGCAACACCATCGTCCCACAGTCTTTGGGGTGCCGTATGATAACGGCTATGGTTGCAGCTACGGCCTGGGTGCCCCTAGAGCCGAGGCTGCTGTATGCCCCCAGACACATTGTCCTGTTCTGGTGATCTGCAGTCCGTCCTCAGCATGATTGCAGAGCGGAGCAGTCGTCTGCTTGGTGACCCAGGCGCTTGGTGCGGCCCACCATGGTGACCATGTGGCGGGCCGCCGCAATAATGCATGGTAATTTCCATATTGTTTGCTTGTGCGTGTGTAAACTGCATTGTATTGCCACTCCGCCCCCTCCTAGGAGTGAAACCTGCCCAGCAACCAATTGGAGAGTCAAACTAGACTTAAACTCTTACCTAGAATCTGTTGTTCTTCCCATGTCGTTGCCAGGGGATTTATTTTTCCAGTAGTTTTTACATCGTATACAAAACAACGTAACAATTAAACAAAATTGGTATGTCGGCGACAGAATATATACTGATACATTGAATGCAATAAGTGGCATTCTATGGCCATACTATTCGCATGCCGTTTACAAACAGTAGTTGTCTGAAGGTTCACTTGCAACTGGCTCAGCAAGAGTTACATCAAAGTCCTGTATTCAGCCCTCACCGGCTTGATTAAAGAAAAGGAAAATTACAATAATACATTTAGAATAGGGGCACATTTAAATGCTCCCGTTCCTATTCACAGAAGAGGTAAAACAGACGAATAATCCCTGGGGTTGGAGCCATGTACGATTTCCTCTCTGCAGGTATCCTCTTGGGCAGTGCACCAGAGCAGGGCTCTGTACCATAAGGGTTCTATGTCCCTACATCGACAGTTCTTTTTTTGATAATTATTTTGTCGGGTTTTTTGTCAAAAAACCCATAGAACTCTGGGGTGTTCGCCCCCAATTCCCCTCGCCCATTATACACTCCCTATTCCCTTACTGCCCTTATATCTCCTTACCCACCCCATATTTTTTAAGAGTCTGTTTGGGAAAAATGTCATCGAAAAATGAACTGTTGATGTAACAACATCGTACCACCATGAGTGTGGGCTCAGAGTCCTCATATCCATTTATTTAATAGCAATTTGATGCTTTTAACCCCCCCCCCCACCCAGCACAAAAATCCACAGTCTTAATTAATGTATACACATCACCTAACAAGCACACCTGGTACTTCAGCTTCAATGTTTGCCAATAGCTCAGTGGCCATCTCCATTCAAAAGTGACAACAAGGCCAAGTGGATAAAATCAGCATGTCCTTCCACATGTAGGGCAGATATTTGATACAGCCGGGGCAAACAAACCCATTTTTGAAGGTGTGATGAACATTTGTTGCAGAAAAATGAACGGTATGAGCTTATGTCTATAGTTCATGAATATTTTCTTTGTCTGTTAACACACTCTAGAGTCTAGACCATACAGCATCAGCGATCTCCAAATTTAAATAGTTCCCATTTCACCTTAGCTAATGCACAATGACCTCTGCCTGACATCACTATTGCATAAATCGCAAATGCTTGGATGTGATTAGTCGACCACCAAGAAAGTTACTAAGGGATGTCCTACAGGGGCTACAATCTGTAGAGTAGTAATGTGTGTTGGCGAAGTATCTCCCATTTCTCTAAATTCCGCCAGGGTGAAAAATCTCGTCTCGGAATAGATTGTCCAATTTAACCAATCCAAATCTGGCCAGCTGCCTACATATGCCCCTATCAAAAGAACAATCCCTATGCCAGATCCTTTCAATAAATATTGAAGGGAAGTAGGACCGTGCTAGCTCATTGGCTACATGTGATTTTACGGAAAGAAAAAAATACCGAACACTTTTGTAACTAAAAATCTTTAATGAAACAAATAATTTCTTTTTAATTTGGGGGGACCCACCTAAGCCCCGTGTTTCCCTTCGTTTATAATTTCACCCAAACCCCTCCCCACCAGTTTTAACCCCTTGCCCCACCCCCATATATATATATATATTTATTTTAATCGATATTTTTTAAGAATAACTTTCCCATCTTTTGGGGCGTGGCTTGGACGGCCATGTAAAGGGTCGCACTCTGGAGGAGCTCCGTTGATCCTGTTTTGATCCTGATGGAAGGGTGCGTCCACGGGGGCCGGCCGACGCTGGAAATCGATGTCCAGGTGTGGGAATGCCACCACTACACCCGCTGAAAGTTTGTAATGTCTGGGAGACCCGGGAACCGAAATAAATGCGATTGACTGGGATGAGCCCCGAGTAGGCGGACAAGACAAAATGGCGGCGACACTTTGCGAACACCGAGGACCGTGAAGTCAGCGTCGCAATCACGAGTGCAGAACCCACGGGTCCCTTCGCTTGGGGACTAGTACACGTGAGCGCCGCCTAGGACGCACGGTGGCCCGGCGAGCAGGAGGGCCGAACGGATGTAGCTGTGACGACGGGACCGTGGGCCCGGTGGTTGGGGTGCTCTGGGCGTGTTGGATGCCCCATGGTGTGGTGGGCCAGGCTTTGTGCATTGAGTGGCGTGATTCCCCTTCGGTGCCTGGCGGGACGGGCCCCCGCCCGACTCATACAACAATATGACCACGAGAGGTGTGAAACCCAAGGCCAAACAGCCCACGATGGAGGCTTACGCCAAGTCCCCCTCAGGGGCGGAAGGAGGCAAGAACAAAGAGACCCCAGTGACGGTCGCAGAGTCGCCGGGCACGATACAGGAGGTGCTGGCGGCGATTGTGGACTTAAAAGTGTCATGGGAGACCAAGTTGGGCCTCGCCATGAAAGGGCTGCAGGAAGGCTTAAACCTTAAGATCGGTGCCGTCCAGGAGGAGGTGAATCTGCTAAGACTGGATGTGAGGGCGATCTTGGAGCGCACGGGGACCATTGAGAAGGAGACGGCCACGAACACGGAAGACTGCGCTGCTCATAAGAAGGAACTACACGCCCTTGTGCAACGGGTGGGCAACCTGGAGGACAGAGCGGAGCAGGCGGAGGGACGTGCCAGGCGCAACAATATTCGCATTGTGGGCCTACCTGAAGGAACGGAAGGACCAGACCCCACGGAATTTGTGGAATCCATGTTTTTGCAGGAGATTACCGGTGGGGTGCTGACCCAGGGGTTTGCAGTCGAGAGGGCGCATAGGGCCCTAACCAAGAGGCCGCCTCCTGGGGCCCCCCCGCGGCCGGTGATCGCGAAAATTCTGAAATACCGAGATCGCGAAAAGATTCTTGAATTCTTTCGAAAAGGGGGAACGATTGACAGAGGATCGGCCAAGATCACGGCCTACCCTGACTACACGCTACAAGTACAGCGGAGTCGGATGCACTTCGGGGCGGTGAAAAGGAGACTTCGTGAAGCTGGCCATCGCTACATGCTACTCTACCCGGCCAAATTGAAAGTTTTTTACAGAAACAGATCCCTGTTCTTTGAAACACCGACTGAAGCAATGGACTGGCTAGACGCGCTGGGCAGTCCTCAAGAACCGGGCATCCAGGCAGAGACTACGGAAGATAAGTAGCTTACGGCTGGGTCGCCTAGGGCAATGGGGCCGAGACATTGGGACTTGAATATAGTCATTTATACGGCATATGGTGCGTATGATGCAGTGCTGACTGGCTGGCCCATTGGGCGTGCCTACCCGTGGTTACTTGGTTGGGAGCTCCGAGAGGCTTCCTTTGTCCCCAGTAGTAACATATCTAGTTAGTTAGGTCGCTGTTAGATCGGCAACGCCCCGCGGGGTCCTACTCCTTGAATACGGGTAAGACCAGACGCGGGTGGGCCTGAGATCCAGGGATGGAGCTGGGCTTTTGTTGGGGTGGGATGGGTTGTTTGCTGTGGTGTGTAGTTGGGAAACAGGGAGGGGGGACGGGGATCAAGGATGGAAGAGCCGGCGGAGAGTTAGACCAAGGGAGCATTGGGGGGAGGGCGGGGCTAAGTATAGACCGAACTGATGGCATCGGATAATCTTTGCATAGCTACCTGGAATGTCCGAGGCCTCAATAGTTACCTCAAGCGGAACAAGGTAATGCTATACCTGAAGAGGATGCGGATAGATATAGCCCTGCTACAAGAGACCCACCTCACTAGGGAGAAATTGGAGGTGGTCAAGAGGAAGTGGAAGGGCAATGTGGTGGGTGCCACGTACTCGGCGTATGCTAGAGGGGTTATCACCTGGGTGGCGCCGCACGTGCCGTTCCGGGTGCTTGACTCGGTAGTGGACCCGGAGGGCAGAATGGTGGCGATAACAGGACTCCTGGAGAACAGGGAAGTACACATCCTCAACCTGTATGCCCCCAATCATGATACTGCAGCCTACTTTAGATCCCTCTATGGCAAACTAGGCCCCTTGGTAGGGGGTGCGATGGTGTGGGGTGGGGACTTCAACTGCGTCTTGGATCCAAAAATTGACCGGTCCGCTGATACCAAAGGGAAAATGTCGCCGCCGGCCAAGGCGCTCGGGACATTGCTGGGAGACCTGGGACTGGTAGATGTGTGGTGGAAACTCCACCCCACAGATAGGCAGTATTCGCACTATGCGGCGCCATACGATTCATACACGAGATTGGATTATGTGTTTGAAACTGCCGAGATAGCGGGTGAAATAGTGGGGGTGGAATACAAGGCCCGAGTATTGTCGGACCATTCGCCCCTGGTGGTAGAGTGGCGACACCAACCCCCTAGGCCTCGGGTCCCCACATGGAGGCTCCGGTCGGAGGCACTGCAGGATGAGGGATTCCGGGAGGACCTGAGGGTTGCCATCGGGGAATACTTTGAGATAAACACGGGTAGCGTGCGCTCTGTGGGAACTCTGTGGGAGGCCTTTAAGGTAGTGGTGCGCGGAGTGGCCATCTCTAAATCCAAAGGACTTCAAGGGGGTATCGAGAGGGAGCTTCAGGACACCGAAAGGGAACTGGAGAGCCTAGCTCGTCTCGAGAACGCCACTCAGGAAGACAAGACTAGGGCGAGGGACCTTCAGGTGGCGTGCAGTGCTCTTTGGGATCGACTATGCAGATTGAACCATAGGAAATACACCGAGAGGCTGCACGTGGGGGGCGACAAGCCAGGCAGACTGCTGGCCTGGCTGTACAAGAGCGAGTCCCCCCGGGTGGTTATTCATGAGATCTGTGGTGAGGACGGTTGTCTTCGCAACACTCAGGACGGGGTGAAAGAGGAATTCCTCAGGTTCTACAAACGTTTGTATGAGGACACTGGGGAGGACAGGAGTCAGGACATCCGGAACACACTGGAAGACATTGGTCTGCCCACCCTAGACGACCTGGAGCGGGAGGAACTGGACGCCCCTATCACTTCAGACGAGCTGGAGGTGGTGATCCGGGGCCTCCCCACGTGTAAGGCACCTGGAACGGATGGACTGCCTAGTGAGTTTTACAAGCTGTACGTGCAGGAGCTGCTCCAGCCGCTGCTGGCCTTGTTTAACGAGGCATACGAACAGGGAGAACTCCCGTTGTCCCTCCGTGAGGCCATGATTGTCCCATTACTGAAACCAGGCAAGCCGGCTGTTGAGTGTGGATCTTATAGACCTCTGTCCATGCTAAACCAGGACAGCAAAATACTCACGGCGGTGCTGGCCAACAGGTTGAAGAAGGTGATCGGCAAGCTGATCCACCCGGATCAAACGGGATATGTCCCAGGCAGAAATATCAGTGATAACCATAGGAGGCTGCACCATGTTATCGACCATACTAAGGACGACATGGGCGAGATGGCGGTAGTGTCGCTGGATGCGGTCAAGGCCTTCGATTCAGTGAGATGGCCTTGGCTGAAAGCGGCCCTGCAGGGATACGGCGTGGGCCCTGGGTATATCAGATGGGTCCAGTTGTTATATAGCAGCCCGGTGGCGAGGGTCAAGACAGGGGCCACAGTCTCGGATGCCTGGCAACTCAGCAGGGGGACCAGGCAGGGATGCCCTTGGTCACCCATGTTATATATACTCGCGCTGGAGCCACTGGCGATATGCCTGCGGCAACAATACGGAGAGGTGGGCATTAACACCGCCAGCGGCAGCCACTTAATATCTCTCTATGCGGACGATATGCTGCTTTACTTACGCTACCCGGAGGAGAACCTGCAGTACGTACTGGAGGTACTGGATCATTACGCTGTCCTCTCGGGCATATCAGTGAACCCCAAGAAGTCTAGCCTGTTCCCTCTGGGCGGGTACAGGGACGTCCCGCTAGAGAGGCTGCCTGTGTTGCCAATACCATGGCGGACCGACACGTTTAGGTACCTGGGGGTAAATATTTACCGCCGGACTGAGGCGGTACACAAGCATAACACAGAGAGAGCCATAGAGGGGGTCAGGAACAGCATGGCATTCTGGTCCAGATTGCCCCTGTCCATGATGGGGAGGGCGGCTTTGCTGAAAATGGTGGTCCTTCCCAGACTCCTGCATTTCTTCGTGAACGTCCCGTATTTGATCCCTAAGAGCCTATTTGTGCGGCTTCGTAGTATGTGTAGGGGCTTCGTGTGGGGTAACTCCAGGAATAGGGTGGCCCTGTGGAAGCTCCAGAACCCGCACGAGAAGGGGGGTATAGGCTTGCCCAACTTCGAACTATATTATCTGGCGGGGCAGCTGTTGTATGTGGCCAGGTGGTTGTCTGATGAAGATTCGGCGGAATCTAGGTTGCTGCGGGAGGATGCGGCCCCATACTTTCTGAGAGAGGTGGTGTGGCTACAAAGGAATAAACTGACGGGAAGAGGGCAGCTATTGAGGTTGGGATGGGAGGTCTGGCACAGAACGTGGAAATTGATGGGGGAGCCAGAACCGCTATCTCGGCAGGTCCCGCTGGTGGCCCTGTGCGAAAACGACTCCCAACTGTTTCAGTCTGTCCGTAGGCACTGGGAGCCGGTGGGCCTGGCCACGCTCGGGGACATATGGCGGGAGGGGGAGGCATTGGACTTCCAACAGTTGCAGGATGAGACGGGGGTGCACAGAGGCCAGTACATCACCTATGCCAGGGTAGTGAAACGAGTAAGAGAGAGATGGCCGGTGACGGCACTGGCAGATGACCCTGATGCCACCCTCGAAACTATGTATGATGTCTCAGAGGGCGGGCATGAAATATCACGGATATACGAACTCCTCAGAGCGAAGGCTGGGAAAGAGTTGCCCCAACTGAGGCATGAATGGGAGGAGGAGATGGGTGGACTCATGACGGAGCGTCAGTGGAAGAGGGTCCTGGGGTATCATAAAAAGGTGTCCCGAAATCCACGGCTCCAACAACTCCAGTTCTACATTACTCACAGGGCCTACCTGACTCCCCAGAAGATCGCACGGTTTGGAGGCTCGATCACTCAAAAATGCCCCAGGTGTGGGGAGGTGGACGCAGGGTTGCTACACATGTTTTGGGCCTGCCCGGAAGTGTATAGATTTTGGGAGGAGGTCAAGATGAAGCTCGCAGGTGGGGGAGTGGTGTTGGACGTGAGATCGGCCTGGTCGTGTATGCTTGGGATCTTCCCCAGGCCCAGACACTTTAGGCACCTGAGCAAGATGAGGGACCTGGCATATGTTCTGGCCAAACGCAGGATTGCCATGAACTGGAAATCGGCCAGCAGGCCGAGAGTGGAACTATGGTGGGCGGACCTCGTGAGGTGGGCGGAGGCGGAATCCGTGGTATGGTTTGAAGCGGTCACTAGAGGGGGCGAGGTGGAGATAGGGCCCTTGCTGGCCTGGCGACAATTGGTGGCCTCTATGACCAACCCACAACAGGGTTTGGACGAATCTGAGAATTCGGAAGACGGGCATACGGACAATGCTCCACCTGACGGTGCCCCGACTGAGGATACAAGGAAGCCGGCTCTGGCTTGATGGGGGTGGGGGGAGTTTTTTCGTATTTTCTTTTGTGTTTCTGTAAGTAATTAACAGTTGTATTGTGTTGTGTGTTGTTTGGTTTTCTAAAATATAAAATCAATAAAATATTAAAAAAAAAAAAAAACGTTCCCATCTTTGCTCCTTTCTCCCACTGCCCTCACTGGCATATCCCCAAATATCAATGCCAATTGTCCCATATATGAAAATGACTACATAGGTGGACATGCACCAAAGTGAAACAAGAGGCAACCCCAACAAATGGACACAAAATCCCATACAATTGCAAACTTGCTAGTTGGGGGTAAACGCAGCAGTCTTCATCACCAGCGCGATACATAGCATATTAAGGGATATCAGTTAATATCCCTTATATATCTTAAGATCCCTATTATAAGGCACCCAATTGTGCTTAGCCTACACATCTTCCCAAAAGTTACACTGAACACCTCTAGCAGTCAACATGGTGAGCTTTCACAGCTTTGGGAAAGAGGGCATCCAAGTAGGAGGTTGCATCAATAGCGATGGGGAAAACCAGCCTTACCTTGGGGAATTATTTTCCATCTGGAAGGAAACCGCATCTGGCATTGGATTCCCTTCTCACAGAGCCTCCTCTGGACGTTGTGGAAGGGATTCCTGGTCATCTGCACAGCTAGACTACTGTCAGGAAAGATGGAGATTGTGTCATTCTGCAATTTTAAACTTCCCCTTCTCTCATGCTGCTGTTAGAATCAAGTTGGGATTTCGATAGTAGAACATTCGGGCAAGAATAGGCCAAGAGAGCAGACCGGTGTCGGGGGTAGACCAGGTGCTCTATGGTCTAGCTCACTTAGAAAATTATAAGATAGCACTCAGTGACCTAAGATTTCAGGTACGTGCTTCTCAAGAATCATCTCTACACATCGCTGAATGGCTGTCTCCTCCACACACAGTTTTCTAATGTTACTGAGCCGCAATCGATTCTAAATCTTCAATTTTTGCCATTGCAGGAACCAGACATTGTTTTAGTGCAAATCAATTTGCGTTCAAGCTCCTGTGCTGCATCTTTAGCATCCCCCCCATGTGTTTTTCAGCTTCAGACATTCTCCAACAAAGTTAAGCAAGCTTCTTTTGGGATGCTTCCACCTTGTTGGTAAGAGTCAATTTTCAGGTCCAGCGACTGAAGTGTACCTTTTTTTTAATATCTTTATTATGGTTTTCATCGAAATACATATTCATCACACAGGTTCCAGTAAATAACAAACAAGAAACGATTGTAATCAATAATATCCTATAATATCAAAACAATAACATCATTTAACTATATCTCAAACCAACTTCTACTCACTATTTAAAACACCAGCATACTATCATCCTATGTGAATAATAGAAGAAAAGACATATACTATCTCACACATAACCATACAGTACATCACATGAAAGGCAGAGAAAGGGAAAAGAAAAAGAAATGAACAAAAAAAATAATTCTCACTCCCATCCCTCCCTTCCTCCACCATGCTAGTTTATCAGCCATATAATGCATTAAATGAGCCCCATAACGAAAGATAATCATCCTCCCTATCCTTGTCTGCCAACAAGATCTTTTCATACTCAGACAAAATCTGCCATTCCACCAATCAGTCTTCTACATTAGGTTTCTTCCAAGTCTCCCAGACCCTAAGAATCAACTTAATTGCTATCATCATAGCTTTATCAATCCATATATTATGCTTTCTAGTGTCCACACACCGTCCCTTATGTAGGAGCAAAATCACATTCGTGGCCGACCTCTGAATGATGAGACCAAAAGTCATGTCAATTTTATCAATGACTTCCTTCCAAAAGTCCTGTACTCTTGGGCAACTCCAAAGTAAATGTAAAAGGGTACCCCTACCTCTACACAACTCCAGCATTTCTCATCTGTCATCAGCTTCAACGTAAACATCTTCACAGGCATCCACTAGATCCTACCAACCACCTTTTGCCTCATTAAACACGCATTCATATCGATACCTGAATTCAGACCCACTCTAAGAATATCCCTCCATTCCTCCTCCGATATGACCACATTAATATCATTCGACCAGGCATCCCATAGCTTATCCATGCATCTGTATAACCTACTTCCATAGGCAAAAGTCCTGTACTCAGGGCCGGCCTTAAGGGCAACAGCGACCTGGGCGAATTGGCATCCCCCCTCAACCCCTGCGAGCCTCCCGCATGCCACTGGTTAACAGGGGGTGGGGCAGAAGGGGGCGGGGCCAGGATAGGCCACTCTTATTTTCCTCCTCCAGCGAGGAGGTTAAATACGGCGCTCAGCACCCCATTGTCATTGAATGAACCCGCTGCAGCAGGTGCATTCAATGACAATGCGGTGCTTGCCAGGCCTTCTGCCACTGCGCCAGCTCTTGGGAGCCCTTGAAAGACTGCCCCGAGCTGGCGTGGTGTGGGGATAATGTAGCTATTTCTTATGAAAAGTGCCCGCAGCGGAGGGGCGCATTTAAATGCACCCGCCACCACGGGCGCATTTTACAGGAAAAGGCTGCCTGCCGTGCCTTCTCCCACAACGCCAGCTCGGGGGAGCCCTTGAAAGACTTGCCTGTAACGCTCACCTGGCTCGCACGGAGGCGCTGGTCTGGTCTGGGTTGCTGTGGCCTCTTCAAGCGTGATGTGCAGAATTCGGACCACCAATTGAACAGGACCCCCAAATCTTGCTTGTCTGGCCCGTAGGAATATCCTTCTGCAGATGAGAAAGGGGATTAACTGTCTGCTGAATAGTGTGCTTGCTCCCTCCTTTCCCCGTTCGTTCTTCTCTGACTTCCTCCAAAACCCCCGGTTTAAGCTCACCTTATGGTTTGGAAGGATGAACTCTCCATCCTGCTTCTGGTGCAGGGGTGCGCATTCATCCAGTTACTTCACTGGTTTTCAGAATGGCGCTGGCAAATCCACTTGACTTTTCTGAGCGATACGCCGTAAGTATGAAGATGCAAAAGTTCAAGTGTGAGCCTCCTTTTATGTTGTTTTTCCTAACCTGTGATCTGTCCTTTATTTCAGGTGCAGAACAAAGGCGATGCTTTGAGGGGTTAAATTGCCGGTGGTAAAATCAGGTGAGTTGGTGCTGAGGGCGACCCCTCTAAATGACTTTATAATTCCCCAGTAATGTCTTTTGTCCTTTCCCCATAGGGGCCGGGGTGCGGTACCTGCCAAAGATGCGGCGCCGACCCGAGATGTGGAATGGTTCACCAAGAAAAGCCGGTAAGTAATATGGCTGAAAATTCGGCTTTCCTCTTGTGTTCCCTTGCTCACCTTTTGTCTCTTCTTCTCTCCCCTAGGTGCAGAGATGTGGCGACCGGTGCTGAGAGCCGCGATTGAGCCGGGCGGCGTCTCGGGAACAGATGAGTGAAGCGCGGCGCTGCAGCGAGCAACGCGGTGCTTTTAAATGGAAGTCTTCCTACAGGAATGCTGGCGTGAAGATTCCGGATGCAGGTAAGAAGGTTGAATAAGTTCTTGGTTTTCACCTTTCTCTTCTCTTCTTTCCTTACAGGTGTTCCAGGTTCGAGGCGGGCGTGGCTGGAGTCCAGGTGCAGGAGCAGACACAGTGAGCGTTCAGCTGCTGGGATGCAGAACAACACGAAGCACGTGTGGCTGTCCGGCCGTGGCTTAAATAGCCTTGGAAGAAGTTCCATGTGAGTGTTCTTCCACAGCCCCACCCAAGTAACAAAATAGTTCCTTCAGAAAAATAGTCCCTCCTAAGCCTCATTTGGCTTGGTTCTTCATGCAGCATGGTCTGCATCAGGTGAGTGTGCAGCATGGTCTGCTTCAGGTAAGTGCACCAAACACTTCCCCTTATGAGCCTGGCGCCCACGGCGCCAGGACAGAGTCCAAAGAGCCCCTATAAAGGGCTGCTGGGCTTTTACCCGGGGGCGTGATGCCTGCTCCCAGGGGTGCTGGGCCTGGCCTGGTGCTCTGGGGGTAGGCATCATGACATTGCCCGAGTTGGCGTGGCGGGGGCTAATGGTGCCCTGGGGGGCGTGGCACCCGGGGCAGTCGCCCGGCTCGCCCTCCCCCTAAGGCCGGCTCTGTATGTACGTACATTGTGTTCTTGCCCAATCAACAGCCTGCACATCTCTGGTCTCCCTTCCAGTGTATCATTCATCATACTCTCCTCTGATTAATTAATGAAATCAACTCTATATATTTACTCTGCTCTCTCCTCCCCAAGTTGAACTTAACTTGCAGTTCCTCAAAACTCAGCAGCCTGTCTCTTTCTAGTAAGTCACTTATTCTCAATATACCTTTCTTAATCCAGCTCTGCCAATGCAAACATGTTATTAAGTTGTAGCGTCTTATTAAGCCAAATAGATGTGTCACCACTGAAACCAAAACTTTGACCATGCTCTCTAAACCATGTCATTAAAGCCCGTCTAGTCGCTACTATTGATTGTATTTTTAACCGTTTATTCGACAATTTCCCCATTGTGTAATTATTATCTAAGTGGTAAGGAACACATACCTCCCTCTTCATATGTAACCAAATTGGGCCTTTGATATCCTCTCCTTCAAAATAGTGCAAACTTTTCTCGAGTAAAAAGGCCTTGTAATATTTCACCAGATCTGGGTAACCAAAACCACCCTCCTTAACATCTACATCTTGTAATAAAATATATTTCGGAATACGAGGTCTCTTACCTATTCCCCATAAAAAAGTTTGAAACACCTCATCAATCTTCTGAAATTGCTTCTTTGAAATCAGTAAAAGGTATTGACTGTAATGTATAATACCTTAGGTAAAAGTACAATTTTAATCGCGTCGATTTTCGCCCATAAATTCAAATTCAATCTTTTCCATTTTTTAAAAGTCGTCATAATTTTATCTATTACTTTATCAATATTATATTGGACAATTTTATTAAGATCACTAGTTATATGTATACCCAGATATTTGACTCCCTCAGGGGACCACTTTCAGTTCCAGGATCTCAAAACATTTCTGTCACACGTCTTAGATAAAGGAAAAATTTCAGTTTTATCCCAATTTACTTTTTGTACTGATAATTTACCAACTTCCTCAAACATTTGTTTCAATAATGATCACATACCTCTGCATTCTAAAGGAGAATAATCATATCATCCGCATAGGACAAAATCTTAACTTTTTTGTTCCCCACACAGAGTCCTCTAATCTCCCTACATTGCCTAATATATGCTGCTAATGGTTCCAAAGCCAAATTGAACAAAAACGGCGACAGTAGGCATCCCGGCCTAGTACCTTTAGGTAGTGGAAAAGATTTGGAGATCAATCCATTCACAAGTACTTTTGCCTTAAAATCATTATGGATACATGCAATCATCTGCATAAATACTGGACCAAACCCCATTTTCAACAATGTAAATTCGAGAAACTTCCAATTAACCCTATCAAAGTCTTGTTAAGCCTCAAAAAAACCCATGCCCCCACTTTTATTTCTACCATTAAGCACATCCATAATATCTAATACAGTCCTGATGTTATCATATCCAAACCTATCTGGTGTAAATCCTGCCTGCGATTCATCAATTAAATTCCCTATGCAGCACATCAACCTGTTTCCCATATTTTGGTAAAAATCTTTAAATCCACATTTAACAAAGAGATTGGTCTATAATTTCCAAATTCTTTATGGTCTTTGTCTGGTTTTGGAATCACAATAATCAAAGCATCCTTCTTTGACTCACACATTACTTGCCACAACAGAAAATCATTAAAAACTTTGCACAAAATTGGGGACAACTGAGCCACAATCATTTTGTAAAATTCCGAAACCAAACCATCCGGCCCGGTGACTTACCATCATTCATCTGCAAAATCGCATTATGAACTTCCGTGACATCAATCATCGATTTTAGCTTAATTTTCTTTTCAGTAGTTAACTTTGAGATGGTAATCTTATTAAAGAAGGCATTCATATCTTCACCACTAGGAGAAAGCTCTTCTCTATACAATTGCAAATAGAAATCACGAAAATACTCACAAATTTCTCCATTCTTGATCAAGGTATCACCTTCATCAGTTTGTATAGAAGTATTACACGTGTCAGTCATCGTCCCCTTAGGTCTATTGGCCAAAAGCTTACCATTTTATTACCAAATTCCCAGAATCTTTGTTTGGTATAAAACAATCCTTTGCCAGCCCGTGCTTGCACATGATTCTTCATCTCACCCTCCAGCTTTCTCAATTTCATTTTATTTGACTCTCTATCAACAATCGCACATGTCCTCTGTAGTTCCATAACCTCCTCTTCCATTCTTTTAATTATCTCTTTATTTTTACCTTGAACATGTGCCAACCTACTTATCAATTCTCCTCTTAACATTGCTTTAAAGCAGTCCCAAACAATTTTAACATCTACTGAGCCCTCATTTTCCCAAAAATAGTTCTTAATAAATGCCTTTAGTCCCGTGGTTACCGACAAATCTTTAAATACACCCGCCTGCATCCTCCATCGTTTCGATTTCTCCCTCGTACCCCTCATATAAAGTCGCATGTCAATCAATGCATGATCTGAAATACCCCTCTCCTTAATACTCGAGCCCACTGTCTGGCTGACCAATCTACTACTAATAAGGCAATAGTCAATCCTTGAGTACGAATTGTGGACTGGAGAATAGAAAGAGTATTACTCTTCTTATTGATGCATTTGCCGCCAAACATCCACTAATCCATTTGTAGATACAAAAGCATGAAACTCTTCACTAACCTTTTCATTACTATATCTACAATGTAATCTTCTGTCTAGTTTGCTATTCATGACCACATTAAAATCACCCCCAAAATCATATCTTCTCTCTCCATTTAATTGAGCAGATCACTCAACAAAGCAAAACATTGTGCAGTTGGCGAGCATGGAGCATACACTGTTCCAACTGTCACTTTCCTACGTCAATCAACAGTATACAACCTCATCATCCTTTATTGTTTTCTCTATTTTAATCGGTAACCCTTTCTTAAACAAAATGCTCAATCCTCTTGACTTAGAGTCGTAATAGTCAGAGACAACCTGTGGATATCTGGAAGTAGTCAAAAAGCATTCATACTGTTCATTCAAGTGAGTTTCTTGTAGGAGGACTATATCCCCCTTATTTCTCCAAATCCTTGCCAGTACCTTCCTTCGTTTAACAACACAACCTACACACTTCACATTCCACGAAACAATGGTCAACAGCTTCATACTTCTGTGTTCTACACTAACCTCCCTATATCACAATTCCAGCAAATAAACCATTTCAGATCTACCAAGCTAACCAACACTGCAATATGGAGAGTAAGAGGAGAGGAGGAAAGAAAACAAAGAAGATTAAAAAAACAAAGAACAACAAGACATTACAACATAAACCGACTAACTCTCAGAAACCAAGAAATATAACTCACATAATTCAAAATTTGACAACCATCAGACCATAAATGAGTTAAAATATACATACAAATGAAACATTTTCCGAACTATACTCACCAGTAGACCCATGCCCAAACAAATATAAAGTACAAGTAATGCTATTTTCCCCCAATTTACAGTCCCAATGTCTAAACCTCCCCCCCATTAATCACTATGAATCCATTTAAAGATAAGCAAAATCAGCTATTATCTCCAAATGAGTCAACTACCCTTCCCTAATAAATATATACAGAGTCGTTACCCAGACTAAAAAGATACATATCCACAGAAATCAATGAAGCCAATTCCCATTTTGAAATTCCAGCCTTTTAATGTCCTAAAAATAAAAACCATGTATTCCTATATCTACCACATATAACTTAGTTGTTACGTTCACCTGGTATCCACAGGGACGCCACCCAGCTGGGTTACTCGCTGGTATGCTTCTCAGCTTTGTCCTGATGTGGTCTGCGGGGAAGGTTCTGCCTGAAAATACAGGAGGACTGTGTTCAAGACTGACCGACTGGGGTAAGTATCCTCCCTCCACCCACGTATGCTTTCAGTCCCTCTGGCGCCCTCTCCTCACCTTGTGGTGGAATTAGGCGTGCTCTCCGTCCTGCCTTCTTTGCAGGGGCGCGTTGTCTTTCATGGGCGAGTGTTGTCCAGTTACTTCACTGACGCCGGCCCGTTTGATATTGTTCAGGTAGGTCTTATTGTTTGTTCTTTAGTTTTGTTGCTATCCTGCATGCCTTTCTTTGTTTAAAATGTCTCTTTTCTCCCTTAGGTATGCGGAGCTTCAGCATGGCGAACTGTCTTGGTTGAGCCCCGATGGTAAATGATGGTGCATTAAGAGCGCTGTGATGCGGTAAGTAAGCGCTATGCGCAGAGTTGCGAAGTCTTGCCTTTGCTAACCTGTGTTTTCCTTCCTTGTAGGTTGCGGTGTTCTTCAGCTCGAGTGGAATGTCCGGAGTGGTGCCAGCCGAGAGGCGACCAGCCAGGTAAGCCTTTTGAGCAGTTCGTAATTTGTAAATGTCTCTTGCCTCTAGCTTCCTCTTTCAGGTCGTTCTGTCCGGAAGGCGTGCAGATTCGAGGAAGCTGTTCTCAGTAGCTGCGAGTGTTTAAAGATGAAGACTGCAGGTAAGATGCTGCTGCTAATGATGTTCCTTTTGTCTCCTTGCAGGTTCTGCTTCTCCAAGGTTCGAGGGAATAGCTGGACACGGTGCGTGTCACGTTGCAAGCTGCAAAGTAACACGAAGCATGTTCTGCAGTCAGGGTTTGTTTTATATAGCCCAGGTAAAGTAGTACCAGGGAAAGTAGTTCCAGGCCTGCCACACCCAAAACACTAGACCGCATAGCTTGGTTCTTGGGAACCAAGCTATGTGGATGCCTCCATGTTGGCTGAAATAATAATAAAGTAGTTCCCAAGTACATTGTTGTTCATGGTGTATGAGCCTGGCGCCATAGGCGCCAGGACTGGCCCCATGAGGGCTTTTGAAGAGGATGCCAGGCTCTAGAGGCCCGGGTCCTGACTCCACCTGGCCATTGGGTTGCCAGAGGGGGTTTTGGGCGAGGGTTGTGACATTAGTATGACCATATTAACCCCTATATACTATTCCTCCTTACCAGTTCAGATATTATAACCACCTACGGTATACATGCATTTCGCCGACGGGAATCTCATCGTGGGACATTTCATCGCCAAAAACCATGGTTTTTAAAAAATATTTTAGGGGGAGGGGTTTTGTAGGGGTTGGGGTATTATTATTAAAGTAGGGAAGGGTCTGGGGGGGATTCCCCCCTGAAAATAAAAAAAAAAACAGGGTTTTTTGGCGATGCAAAATTCAGCGATGAAATGTCCCACGATGAGAATCCCGTCGGCGAAATAACGTAGAACCCCACCTACATGCCATAATCACTTCCCTTAACCTTAGTTGTTCTTATCACATCTCTTGAAGCTACACATTCTTCATATACTAAATAAATAAAACAATATAAAATATCTGAAATTGCCTCCTATCCCTACCTCACGCAATGAAATTGCCTTAATATCTGTATTATCACATATACAGCATTCCACAACCTCTCAAACAATCAACAAAATATAGAATTGCATCAAGACCCTTTCAACATCAGCAACACATGTAATGTCTTTTCGTAAGGGCAGACAACACTGCCCATCTTCTCTCTCTTGCAAGGAGACTTCCATCGAAGAAAATCACGTCACTCAGATAAGTAACATACTTGACTGCAGTACATTAAAAATAAGAGTAATTCACAGTTCATCCTTGCTTGGCCTCCCATGCCTCTTTGCAGATAGTCCAAAGAATTCCAATGAAGTATGTAAACCATAGTGTATTCTTTCAATGCCCCCCCTCTAACAAAGCAACTTTATAAGCTAGCAAAAAAAGAAGAAAAAAATAGAGAAAAAAGAAATTTGAGTGTGAATCCAACCAAAAGAGGCAGGAAGTGTACTTTTAATTTCCAGGGTGAGCGAGCCCACATCAGTTTCCAAGTGTTTCACCTGTGTTAACGTATTGTGTAGTGCAGTAGGATTATGCACATTATCAGGCTGGGGTCTAGCAACAGTTAAATTATCCAACTTGGATTGCAGCTTTCTTGGGGGTCTGTGGCATGTCCTATGAGTGGTCAGCCGAATCTGATCATATATTCTTGGGTAACTCCTCAACGGCAATTGCAATATAATTACAACTGTGTGCACAGGCCAACAATGGCGATTCTCAACCATCACTGATGTGTCAAGCGGGGGAGACAGGTGGTTGCCAAAATGAACAGCAGACAATTGGGGGGGCTTAAGATGCACCACGCACCGCAGTTAGGAAACAATTACTGCAGGCCTTTGAGCGTATACAAAGGAAAGTCGCTGTGAACCCACTGCAAGTGCTTCTTCACAGCCCGACCGCTCCACCAAGATCCTTACCGGCTTGCAAGAATCTGTCCTTCATCACGTTTAGCTTCTAGTTAAAAAGAAGCTGGAGCCCAGATGTGGCTGCCTCCGCTCTATGCAGCTGGGTGCTTGCACATGGGAATCGATCTACCCACCCATGCCTCAGCTCAGATACGCTTTCCGAGCCAGCATCCAGAACAGCTCAACTGGGCCAGTTCAGTCACAGCAGCCTTCTCCCAGAGTGCCTCTGCAACTCATTTCCAGCTCTTATTCAGGCTCAGACACAGGAGGAGACTTACGTATTTTAACGCTGCACCAGACCTCCAAGCTTAGGCAACCATCTTGGTCTCTGGCTGCTCGCATCACACCCTCCCCCTTTTGCCAGAGGACTTTTGAAAAGTCTTGACGTAGTTGTCACATTAATGGGATACACGTTGAAAGAACAATAGGAGTCAAAGACATTTTCCCCAAAGCTACTCCTTCACTGGATGTCGGTGTGGGGTTGCACATGGCCCGGGATGTTTCACTTTCCAAACTACCAATTTTAGTTTCTCCTGCTGACACCCAGGTAAACATATTCAGGTTAAGGCCAAATCACCCAAATGTATACCAAAAGTTCTCCAACTTCCTTCAAGTGTCAGGCTGGGTGGTTCAATTCAGTTTGGCTTCAGAGGTTACATAAGGCACATGCAGCTGCTGATCAGTACTCCAGGCCGTAGGTTACTAGAGTAGTTAAGGGGACAATAGAAATTGAAATACGATTTTTAGTTGGGTAAGTGAGAGGTAGAAACCAAAATAGGACTTAGGCGAGGTTGAAAATTGAAATAGGATAAATTATTGATTTTTTGGAAAATTCAAGACTTGGCTGGAGGCAGGCAGGAGTTTACCATTCAGGGAATGTAAATGACCATGCCATCTATGTGCGTCTACTCGAGAAGGAGAGAATCCCAGTAGCCATCTTGCATGACATACACACACACATGACATGTCTCATCAATGACTAGGGATGAGGAAATGACAGGGATTGTCATTTTGCGAGAATTACATACACTTCCATTTTTTATGTGGCTACTAAAGAGAGCACACTATGGAAGAGACAATCCCAGAAGTTATTTGAGGCAGACTATCACATCCAGTGACCTTGAAGGAGTGTGTGACACATGCCATCATGTTGTGGCTAGTAATAAGGAAACCAGTGACCACCTAGCATGACATAAACACATTTGATATTTCTGGTCATCGATTGGGCTGGAAAATCCAGGAATCGGTTGGAAGCATTCAGGATATTTTCATTCAGTGATTGGAACTGAGTATGCCATCGTTTTCCGACTACTGTTAGGGAGGAGAGAATTATGGACATGCTACTCATTAACTGGGGATGAGAGCATCACATAGTTTACCACTGATTCAGTGACCTCTTTGTATTATGTACATGCTTCTCATTGACTGGGGATATGAACATCACAGAGTTTACAGCTGAGTGGTGTAACTGAGTATGCCATTGTTTTGTGATTACCTAGGAGAGAACACTAGGGAAGAGAAAACCACAAATTTGGTTGGAGGCAGCGGGCGCCATTCAGTGGAGGTAAATGAGTGTGCAACATATACTATCTTCCTGTGGCTTCTTCTAGGGGGGGGGAGACTCTCAGCGACCACCTTGTTATGTTATGTATACTTGTAGAGCGCAGCATTCGCCCGAAGGCATCTTGGCGCTAGACCATCAGGCACTAACCAGAGCAGACAGAGACGAAATAGAATCTAAAACAGATGAGTCTTCAGCTGTCGACGAAAGGACAAATGGTTTTCAGTAGCCGGCAGCAGGAATGGGGGGGTTTTCCATGCCTTTGCTGCAGCCACCGAGAAAGCCTGCCCTCCTACAGGAGAGCACTTCACAAAAGGGACCCTTATAACGAGGGATTACTGAGAGCGGAGCACTTTACAAGGAACATAGGGGCAAAAAGTATCTTGGATATATTTGGCTCCTGTTTTATAGAAGGCTCTATGGACAATGCATAAAGATTTAAATAAGATACACTGGTCAATAGTAAGCCAGTGCAGCTGGCGAAGACATGTGGACATATCCGAGCTCAAGGGAGGATGTAACACCACCCTAACTGCCAAATTTTGTAGCAGCTGAAGGCGACGGATTAGATATGCAGGTTGTGCTAGATACAAAGAGTTGCAATAATCAGTACCAATCAAAATTAGAGAGGATACCACTCGAGCATGAAAATGTGCAGGGATGTAGGGAAGAATCTTACGACAAACCCGCAGCTTGAAATGTCCAGTTTGGCAAACAGTCGCTATCTGATCTTCCATCGATAGGAAGGCTGAGATTTTTACACCTAGATCTTTCACCACTGCTACCGGGGAAAGGCAAGGGCCAAGTGTGGACGGCCAGAAGTTAGGAGTCCAAAAAAGAGAGCTACAAGGAGAGCCTTCCACCAGAACCTCTGGTTTTTCTGCGTTCACCTTTAGCCAGTTGTTGGCCATCCATCCTCCCACGGCCTCAAGGCAACCTGTCAACCGGACAGCCATCTCAGAAGAAGAGAGATCGAGCCGCAGAATAATCTGCCTGTCGTCAGCATATAAGTAGTACATGACATCGTGGGAGAGGATAAGTCTCACAAGTGGCTGGATGTAGGCGTTGAACAAAATAGGGGATAATGTGGACCTTTGGGAGACTCCGCATGTCAGAGGAACAGGTTTTGAGCGGAAAGGTGAAAGATAAACGGATTGTGTGCTTCCTGCAAAAAAGGAGGAGAACCAGGCAAGCTTGTGTGTAAGAGAGAGAGAGAGAAAGAAAGGAGAACATCCCAGTGGTGGTTGGAGGCAGGCAGGATATTACACTTCAGCAACTGCCACAGAGTGTGCCATCTTTTCTGACTACTACTGTGGAGAAGGGAATCTCAGTGACCATGCATGAGATACACACGTGACATTTCCTGTCAGTGATTAGGTATTATATAATACCAGAGAATTACCATTCAGGGGACGTAAATGAGTGTGCCATATTTTTGCGGCCATCTAAAATACAAAAGAAAAACTAAAGAAGAAAATAATCCCATAGTAGGGCGCATATTACATTCCATGGCTGAATGAACATGCAAACCAAGTTGTATCTTCTTGTGGCAAGTTCTTGGGAGGAGACAGTCCCAGTGACCACCATTGCATAACAAACAGACATGTGACATTCCCTTTCCGAAACTACGGAGGAAACATTCAAATAATTGGTTGGAGGCAGGAATGAGATCATCATCCAGTGACTGCTCGAAGGTGTGCCATCCATCTTGGACTCCTTAGTAGAACATACGAAAAGTGCAATTCCTGAGCGCGTTAGGGGCAGGAGATTAAAGTGCATGGCAGTAATTGAATGTGCAACACATGCCATTTTTCTGTGGTTAGGGAGGAGAATTGGCCACCTTTAGTGCCAACATGTTTGAGAACCTGAATGTGTCAGTGGGAAGGGGCAGCATTCTGCTGGAGGGCGTTTTACACAACAGCCACATCAGGCAAAGGCATCAATCTCGCACTCAGCAACACTTTCTGCCACTCATCAATCTGCTGCACAAGATAATGAACTTGGTGTTCTGGCATTGCATTACCACCGGGGAGGGTGTTCAGTCCATTTTCTCTGTGGCAGAAAGAGAGCGAATAACAGATTGTATTTACTGGTGAGGTAGGAGAAACACAGTGTCGGAGCAGTAAAAGGGAATTTTCTGGTATCCGCCACGACCCACATCCTCTCAGTCATCAGACCCACCTTACAGCCTATGATTCTGGAAACCACTTAAGCAAAAGGAGAAGAACGATCTCATATGTAAAAATGCAAAGGAACCCTTGATGGAAAGACAAGCTACTCCTCTGAGGATGTAGTGTCTTTCAAACACAGCCTGGCAGATCTGAAAGTGTGAAACGTCAGCGGGGGGTGGGGGGGCAGCCACACCATTGCCTCCACCATCTTGAAGGCCAAATAAACATAGTAGGACTCGTCTTAGCCCTCCACGAAATTCCAAAATGTGGATTTTTCGTCAAACTAGACAAAGAATGACAACATCCCACTACCTCTACTCTACACAAGAAAGCTGTGCCGGTGGGAGGCTGAGACCCACTTGGGTACCACTTCTTTGTAGGACACACATGTAATCTGCTTTAGTACTACAGCTGGCCCTAAAGGTGTAACACGCAAAACTCTGCAAAAGCACAGTGTTTCAATTTTGTATTGATACAGACTGGTCCAGATTGGTTAAAAGCTCCTATTACAAATACAATAAGACCAATGAGGACAATATCGGAAAAGGCACCATGCCAGTCTCTGTCATGCCGAAATTAGTTTACATGTTTGCCTTGCAAGTACAAAAGCCTGGTACAAAAGCCAACATGTTTCACCTATAAGTGCTTTTTCAAGGGTTGAAAACAGTCTTAAAATGCAAATGTCAATCCTGCTCCATATATTCTTCTCTGGATACGCACCTGTATGATTTTTTTTTTGTAATTTGTTTTTTATTAATGTTTATAGAAGTAGATAACATGCTTTTCAACAGGTCTTAGCATTCATTAATAACGTATTGAACAATGCGTACCTTCATTAAAATATTTGTTCTTGTTACGTGAACATTGTAGAGCATTCAAAAAGACCTGATAAATTTTAATTGGAAGCAATGACAAGGACAACCTCTTGGTTGCCCATTCACATTAAACTTAGGTGAAGAGAAATATTAAGAAACTCACAAAAAGAAAAAGAGAAAACCATTTCCATAAACTGTTTGCATTCTTATTAATATTATGAAATTTATTTTTTAAAGGACAAAATGTTTTCCATAAAAACACATATGCATACAAAAATACAATTCAAAAACATTATGACCATATAAAACAATAAAAATAGAGCATGCCTAGCACACAGGTAAGAAACCAAAATAGGTTAAAACCAACCGTCAGTATTCTAGGATTCCAATAAGTATAGTAGTGCAATTGCAAAGCAATATGTAAGGCTTACATTTAAAATAAGCGTTGCTTTATTGACGCAGGGTGCTCGGAGGCGGATTCCGCGTGAATTGCGTCACTGTTGGTTGTGTGGAACGGACACTGTTGAGGGTTTAGAACACTTACAGGCCGATTCATGGAATAATTAGCGCGGCGCAAGTGGGCAAAAACGTGCGAATCGCAGTGGAATAGCGAAAATCGCAGTGCAAGTGCGAAAAACGCACGAAAAGCAGCGCACATCGATTCATGGAAGGCCGTGCGCGAGAAAACCAGCGGATGTGCGATAAAAAAGTGCGCGGCGCACGTTGGCGCACAGGCCATCTAACAGCGTGCGCCAGGTCACAGCGAAAATCGCACAGGCCACAGCGAAAATCGCACATAGCGCGGCGCACGCAACAAAAGTAGGCGGAACACGGGCGTAACACTCGGAATGGGGAACAACTTGCCAAAACGTGGGCGTCATGGGGGAAGTACAGGGCACAAGTGCGCGGAACGCCCACACGCTCGCCTACAACACGTATTCATGGAATAGAATAGGGCAAAAAAGCGCACGGTCAAACCAGCGCACAGGCACAAACACGACCGCCACAAGAAAGCAGGCGGTAGCGCCTCTGCGGCTGTAAGAAATGTGCGCCAAAAGGTGCGCCAACAAATAGCACCTATATACTGCCATGATGAATGTCCTATACTGTGGCCCTCCAGGACAAATGACGTGCAAAGGGGTACCCACAAACACGGACACCCGCTGACAAAAAATACATGTGCGTGTATCCCGGGGTGCGCGGGAAGTCTCACACACGATTTGGCCGGGTACGTGTATTTCAGGGGTGCGCGGGAAGTTCCACACGCGATTTCAGCAGGGTACGTGTATTTCAGGGGTGCGCAGGAAGTTCCACACGCGATTGGCCCAGTGCGAGCAGGGTACGTGTATTTCAGGTGTGCGCGGGAATTTCCCCACGCGATTTCAGCAAGGTATGTGTATTTCAGGGGTGTGCGGGAAGTTCCACACGCGATTGGCCCAGTGCGAGCAGGGTACGTGTATTTCAGGGGTACGCGGGAATTTCCAGACGCGATTTCAGCAAGGTATGTGTATTTCAGGGGTGCGCGGGAAGTTCCACACGCGATTTCATCAGGGTACGTGTATTGCAGGGGTGCGCGGGAAGTTCCACACGCGATTGGCCCAGTGCGAGCAGGGTACGTGTATTTCAGGGTGCGCGGGAAGTTCCACACGCGATAGTCCCAGTGCGAGCAGGGTACGTGTATTTCAGGGGTGCGCGGGAATTTCCACACGCGATTTCAGCAAGCTATGTGTATTTCAGGGGTGCGCGGGAAGTTCCACACACGATTACAGCAGGGTATGTGTATATCAGGGGTCCTGGGGAGTACCACACGTGAATTGGCCGTGTGGGCCCTCCCAGGTGTACGCTCCACAACCTCCACGGACCCTGCAGGCAGCCCACACCACGGGGGACTACCCTGCACCCATACTCATGTCCCGCAGGAAGCCCATCCACCATGGGCATGCCCCCCAGCCAACCCACATGTCACCTTGCACTACTGATAAACAATGCATGTCTCCCACCACCCCACCACCCCCCAGCCACCAGGGGCAGCCCCCACCAGGCCCCCACCCATGTCTCCCACCACCCCCACCCCCCTGCCACCATTGGCAGCCTCCACCAGGCCCCCACTCATGTCCCCCTGCACCCCCACCCCCCAGCATCCATGGTCACCCTCCACCAGGCCCCCACTCATATCTCCCACCACCCCCACCCCCCTGGACCATGGGCAGCCCCCACCAGGCCCCCACCCATGTCTCTCACCACCCCCACCCCCCAGCCACCAGGGGCAGCCTCCACCAGGCCCCCACATGTCTCCCACCACCCCCACCCCCCTGCCACCATGGGCAGCCCCCACCAGGCCCCCACCCATGTCTCCCACCACCCCCACCCCCCTGCCACCATGGGCAGCCTCCACCAGGCCCCCACTCATGTCTCCCACCACCCCCACCCCCCAGCCACCAGGGTCACCCTCCACCAGGCCCCCACTCATGTCTCCCACCACCCCCACCCCCCTGCCACCATGGGCAGCCCCCACCAGGCCCCCACCCATGTCTCCCACCACCCCCACCCCCCAGCAGTGCAGGGGCAGCCTCCACCAGGCCCCCACTCATGTCTACCACCACCCCCACCCCCCTGCCACCATGGCCACCCTCCACCAGGCCCCCACTCATGTCCCCCTGCACCCCCACCCCCCTGCCACCATGGGCAGCCCCCACCAGGCCCCCACTCATGTCTCCCACCACCCCCACCCCCCTGCCACCATGGGCAGCCCCCACCAGGCCCCCACCCATGTCTCCCACCACCCCCACCCCCCTGCCACCATGGGCAGCCTCCACCAGGCCCCCACTCATGTCTCCCACCACCCCCACCCTCCACCAGGCCCCCACTCATGTCTCCCACCACCCCCACCCCCCTGCCACCATGGGCAGCCCCCACCAGGCCCCCACCCATGTCTCCCACCACCCCCACCCCCAGCAGTGCAGGGGCAGCCTCCACCAGGCCCCCACTCATGTCTCCCACCACCCCCCAGCCACCAGGGTCACCCTCCACCAGGCCCCCACTCATGTCCCCCTGCACCCCCACCCCCCTGCCACCATGGGCAGCCCCCACCAGGCCCCCACTCATGTCTCCCACCACCCCCACCCCCCTGCCACCATGGGCAGCCCCCACCAGGCCCCCACTCATGTCCCCCTGCACCCCCAGCATCCAGGGTCACCCTCCACCAGGCCCCCACTCATGTCTCCCACCACCCCCACCCCCCTGCCACCATGGGCAGCCTCCACCAGGCCCCCACTCATGTCTCCCACCACCCCCACCCCCCAGCCACCATGGGCAGCCTCCACCAGGCCCCCACTCATGTCTCCCACCCCCCAGCCACCAGGGGCAGCCTCCACCAGGCCCCCACTCATGACTCCCACCACCCCCACCCCCTGCCACCATGGGCAGCCCCCACCAGGCCCCCACCCATGTCTCCCACCACCCCCACCCCCCTGCCACCATGGGCAGCCTCCACCAGGCCCCCACTCATGTCTCCCACCACCCCCACCCCCCAGCCACCAGGGTCACCCTCCACCAGGCCCCCCACTCATGTCTCCCACCACCCCCACCCCCCTGCCACCATGGGCAGCCCCCACCAGGCACCCACCCATGTCTCCCACCACCCCCACCCCCCAGCGGTGCAGGGGCAGCCTCCACCAGGCCCCCACTCATGTCTCCCACCACCCCCACTCCCCAGCCACCAGGGTCACCCTCCACCAGGCCCCCACTCATGTCTCCCACCACCCCCACCCCCCTGCCACCATGGGCAGCCCCAACCAGGCCCCCACTCATGTCTCCCACCACCCCCACCCCCCGGCAGTGCAGGTGCAGCCTCCACCAGGCCCCCACTCATGTCTCCCACCACCCCCACCCCCCTGCCACCATGGCCACCCTCCACCAGGCCCCCACTCATGTCCCCCTGCACCCCCACCCCCTGCCACCATGGGCAGCCCAAACCAGGCCCCCACTCATGTCCCCCTGCACCCCCACCCGCCAGCCACCAGGGGCAGCCTCCACCAGGCCCCCACTCATGTCTCCCACCACCCCCACCCCCCAGCCACCAGGGGCAGCCTCCACCAGGCCCCCACTCATGTCTCCCACCACCCCCACCCCCCAGCAGTGCAGGGGCAGCCTCCACCAGGCCCCCACTCATGTCTACCACCACCCCCACCCCCCTGCCACCATGGGCAGCCTCCACCAGGCCCCCACTCATGTCTCCCACCACCCCCAGCCACCAGGGGCAGCCTCCACCAGGCCCCCACTCATGTCTCCCACCACCCCCACCCCCCTGCCACCATGGGCAGCCCCCACCAGGCCCCCACCCATGTCTCCCACCACCCCCACCCCCCTGCCACCATGGGCAGCCTCCACCAGGCCCCCACTCATGTCTCCCACCACCCCCACCCCCCAGCCACCAGGGTCACCCTCCACCAGGCCCCCACTCATGTCTCCCACCACCCCCACCCCCCTGCCACCATGGGCAGCCCCCACCAGGCCCCCACCCATGTCTCCCACCACCCCCACCCCCCAGCAGTGCAGGGGCAGCCTCCACCAGGCCCCCATTCATGTCTCCCACCACCCCCACCCCCCAGCCACCAGGGTCACCCTCCACCAGGCCCCCACTCATGTCTCCCACCACCCCCACCCCCCTGCCACCATGGGCAGCCCCCACCAGGTCCTCACAATCCCCAATCATGTGCGTAATGGTCAGCCTCCACAGCCAAAAAGCCCTACCAAGTAACCCATTCACCCACATGGAAAAGGAAATCACATGTTACACCCCCAATGTTAATGAAGCTAATGAACCCATGTCCGTCACACACAATGGTTGCAATTGAATGGGAAAACACCCAACATGACATGCATGAAACCAATGAGATGATACCACACAGTGAAGTATGGAAACCGAAATTGTATTTAAACAAATAAAGAATGCAAAAGAAAGGAAACAAACTACAATGGGGATGAGAAAGAAAAAGCTGCATGTCTGTATAAAAAAAAAAATGCAAATCAGAATCCAAAAAAATGTCGTCCAAAGTCAAATGTAAAAAAATCTCCATGCAACAAAGAACTATGTAAGAAACTACCAAGGGTCCATGAGCCCAACTGAACAAAGGAAACCTACTAAAAAACCTACCTAAAAATCAACTATATACAAAAAGTGGAGCAGTGTCCGTCGACTCCAAATCATAATAAGAAAGAAAGGAAACCTAAAACTAAAGAACTATATACAAAGGCGGCGGGCAGGTCCAGCGGCTCACTCCGTGGTGTCCCGGGCCAGGGCATCATCGAACTCCTGTTCGATGTCCCGGAGGCGGTCCAGTTCCATGGCCCCGAGGGTCCGCAGGGACGACGCCGTGTCCTCCTCCAACCCCCTGCGGATTGCCTTGAGGCACTCGGCCCACCTCAGGGCCCTCCGCATGGAGTTCTCCGCCCTGAACATTGTGAGCCGCGCCTCTTCCGCCCGCCGCCGCTCCGCACCTATGGCGTGGCCCAACCGCTGCCACACGGAAGACACTCTCTGTCCTGGGTCCCCCTGCCCTCCGGCCGATGCCTGCCCCTCCGATGTCGAAAGCCCCGAGCCTTCATGTCTCCAACCATGTTGCTGCTGCTGCTGCTGCTCTGCCTCTGCCCGTGCACTGCCTCCTGCTGCCTGCACATCCTCCGCCGGCTGGGGTGCAGTTGTTGATGTGGCCACCCCTGCTGGACCTCCGACTCCCGACTGTGGCAGGGATGCCTCCTCCACCAGCCTGGCCGCACCGTCAGAGGCAGCTCCACAGGGCACCCAGGTGACTGATGGGTGGGAAGATGGCACAGAGGACGACTGGCGCGTAGGGGGTCCAGTTGAAGAGGGGGTCGGAGCAAGCCCCATCAGACGGAGGAATCCGGCCTGGGTGACCTGTCCCAGCAGGCTGACGTGGTCAACGAGCCATTCGAGATGACATGCAGTCTCTCCATGAAAAGACTGCAGGTCACCTCGCATGGCCCGTTGACGCAACGCCCCACCAGCCAGGACAGGCTCAACCCGGACCTGGATGGCCACGTCCGCAGGCAGAGGAAGGCCAGTTGACGTCAGCTCATCCCCTGCCTGAAAACGGGTCTGGACGTAGGCATGCCTGCTGGTGCAAGATGATGCAGGGACAGGATCGGGGACAGGATTGCACACAGGCACCTCCGCGGCGGCCTGTGCTGCCTCCTGTCCCTGGTCCTGTACTGCACCACTAGCACCAGTGGGATCCTCACCTCCAGACCCCGTCTCTGGTATTTGCACGGCCTCCTCCTCCACCAAACCCCCCACCAACCTGGATGACTCTGTGCCATCTTCCCCTGTTGGGCCCTGTGGGGTCCCAGCTGCCCCTTCTGCTGCCGAGGAGTCCAACTCCAACCTCCGCCTCTTGGACCTCCCCCCGGCAGCTGCGGCCTGGGACGCGGCACCGGACTCCTCACTCCGCAACGAGATGACAACACGGGAGGGGAGCCGGGCCTTGCGTCTCCGGCTGGCGGTCGGATCCCCGCCGTTGTGCTTCTCAGCACCTTCTCCGCCCTCTTCATCAGTTGACGCTGCAGACAGGGAGAAACAAAACACAGGCATCAGGGCACTGTACAATGGACACAAACACACATGACAGTTGCACATGAGTGGCATTGGCAAACCTCAGACATGGCATCACAATCCCCAACACACATGTCACTGCAACTCGCACACATGAGCCATACCACAGCCATATCGCAACTGCCACCACCATCCCTACACATACAACAGCAACAGCAGCCAAAGGGGAGCCAGACATCACATGCAACACAGGAAGTGCACCACACATGTACACACACCACCACACTTGCATGCATGTCTACACCTCTGCCAAGTGTCGCACTGTTCAGACGGGCATCCATGTCACATCTGCCAATCAGGCTTCCACATACCGCTGTCACATGCATCCATGTTGCATCACTGTTGCACCCTTGTCAAATACACACACATGCACATGTACACAGTGCTCATACATGCAGCCGAAAACAACATACATGCGTGACATCACGGACATGTCTACTTACATACACATTCATCCAAACATGTGTGCACGCACAACTGCATTTGCCATGCAAGCCCACACACACAAGCACCATCCATGTCTCACACATTACAGCCCTCGCATGTGTCAGCCCCACGGCCCTGTACACCCCCACCCATACTCGACCCCATACAAACAGATGTGCAACCTGCACACTACTGAATAATCACCACATGCACTGCTCACAATCAGGATGCATGTACACTCACCGCTCGACTCCAGACGTGTCTGCTTCTCTAGGACCTGGACGTGGAGCGCTGGGGATATGCGTTCCAGGACCCCCATCTGTTCTTCCGACAAGTGGCCCCGGCGCCCCTTGGCATCCGCTGCCTTCAAGAGGCGCCGGGCCTTGTTCAGGGTCCTGGACCTGAAGTCCTCCCAGCGCTTCCTGACATGTTGTAAGTCCCGGACTGCCACCCCCTCCGCGTTGATGGCAGTCACGATGTCAGTCCAGATCGGAGTCCGTCCTTCCTTGTCGGCGCGGGAACTTCCGAAGAGGGCATCATACTGCCCCAGGACTTGCTCCACCAGGACACCAACTTCGGTGGCACTGAAGCTGGTGCCCCTCTGCCTTTCTGGCCGGGGGTTGTCAGTGGTCACAGATGGTGTTTGCCCCGACATGACAACCCCAGAGGCAGGAGTGGGTGGGCAACTGGGTCCTGGGGCTGGGCTGTGGAGCGATGGAATTCCAGTCGGGAGTCTTCGGTTCCAGCAGGGGTGGTCACAGCAACAGCACCCCTGGCTGATGTGCAGGCAGCAAATGGCAGTGCACGTGGGCAGCAGGCAGTCAGGCAGCAGCAGATGGCAGGTGGGAGCGTGCTCGGGGCTCTGGGGGGCAGTAGTTCGGCCTTCTGGGCAGGAGCGTGGTCTTCCGTGTGCTTACGCATGGCCAGCTTGGTACGGAGTGATTTGGCATGTGAAAATCCTGCACGTCAGCGTGAAAATCGAGGAAAGGCCCTTAGCGCGTATGCGCGTCAGCACGCATACGCAAATCTATTGGACCAAAGGCCCTCAGCGCGTAAGCGCGTCTGTGACGTGACCCGCACGGGTGTTTCCCACACAGCACGTGATGACAGAGCACACGTGGAAAGACTGCACGTCAGAGTGTCATCGCTTGTAATTGGACAGCACGTCAGAGTCTAATCGCGTGTAATTGGACAGCACGTCAGAGTCTCATCGCGTGTCATTGGACAGCACGTCAGGGTGTCATCGCGTGTAATAGGACAAAAGTGCGCGTACACGCGATTGGCCTATGTACGTGTATATCAGGGGTGCGCGGAAATTTCCACACGCTATTGGACTGGGTACTGGATTTCAGGGGTGCGCGGGTCACACGCTCGCCTACAACACGCGCAACGCATTAATTTGCGCGCTAACAAAATAACAAGCTCAGACCCTGGATGAACATACCGTTCCTAGCAGCAGTGGGCGTGGCCTACCAAAGGAGGAGGAGGAGGATAGTCAGGGCCAGAATATTCACACCCAGAACCAGCCTTTTCGGGATGCCTGATGACCAGGTGCATGGGAGGTACAGGTTTCCACCACTCATCATACTGGACCTGGTGAGTGAGTGGGAGGATGACCTCACATCACCCACCCTGTGCTCCCAAGCACTCAGCCCCCTGGAGAAGGTCCTCAATGTACTGCACTTCTTAGCCACTGGATCATTTCAGCGGACAAGTGCCATTGTGGGTGGTGTATCACAAGCCACCCAGTCACGCTGCCTACACCAGGTCTTGAACATCATCACTGCACGCCCATCAGTCCGCAGGCACATATACCTGCCCAGAACCCCTGCAGAAAGGCATGCTGCCGCCCTGTATTTTTACGCTGTGGCACGATTCCCCAAAGTGCTAGGTGCCATCGACTGCACCCATGTGGCTCTACGTCCCCCCAGGGCATCTGAGCACATCTATAGGAACCGCAAGCACTGGCATTCCATCAACGTGCAGGTAGTATGTAATGCCAAGGGAATCATCACCTCAGTATATGCCAACTATCCGGGTCAACCCACGACAGCTTCATTTACCGAATGTCCACCCTAAACTGGGACCTAGAAGCTGGGCGGCATGGCGATACATGGCTGCTTGGTGAGTATGAATGCCACTGCACATGCATGCATGTCAGATACTGAGCAAGGTCACAACCCCACCAATGATACCAATCACCACCTCCACAGGGGACAGTGCCTACTCTCTCAGCCCCCACATGATGACGCCAATTCGGAACCCCACCACGCCACCCCAGGTAAGATATAACGCAGCCCACATTACAACCCGGGGCATAGTGGAGCGCACATTCGGAGTGCTGAAGTCACGCTTTCGCTCCCTTGACCGTTCTGGTGGGCAGCTGTTGTACGCTCCCCCAGTAGTGTGCAGGATCATAGTGGCAGCATGTGTCCTGCACAACGTTGCAACATGCCGGGGCCTGGCCGTGGACATGGTGGTGGCACCACATCCCCAACCACATGCACAGCCGCTGCGCATGGGAGCGGAAAGGGCACGGGGGGAGGCAGCCCGTACACAGCTAGTGGCTAATTACTTCACGTAGAAATCACACCCCTGTGGAGTGCACACTGGCCTGGCACATTCCATCTGACAATCAATGATGACTCAACCTGACACTGATCCTGAATGTCTGGAGAATGAACCGTCAAAACCATATCAGCCTGAGATTGTTCACCTGGAAGTGTCACAATGTGTGCATCCCTACCCACACAGACACCACCAATGCAGTTTTGTGAAGTTACACATTCAAGCAGCTAAAATGAATACCCACTTGCAAAATGCAACAAGAGGACAGTGCCATGTCAGCCAACCCAACCCCAGCACCGCCACACGACACACCGTGCCATGTCATGCTATTTGCAGGTAAACAAAGTAATCCCCACAACATGACACTAGTGTCACAATGTACAGTGTCCCTATTAGAAACTTGCAACACCTGAAATGCTCACAGTAATGCCGGACCAACAACAAACTTGAGCACGTACTACCATTAACATGACATCACAAATGTTAAATATTAGTAGTCTCACCACCTGGAAATGCCTGCACTCCCACCACTACCAACTGTGCAGTGTTGGCGCCATGTAGAGTTGTAGGTGCACTGCTGCCAACATGTACCCCATCTCCAGACTAGAGGTCCTTGTGTAGACATGAGGAAGGGACCTGCAAATTGGGAGGTAGACACAGAAGATGAGTTACACATCAATGCAACATGCAGTGTACAACACAACAGCAATATGCACTAGGAATGTATACACAGTATTGACTACAGACTGCCCACACAGCTCATGGGAGTCCAACGTCACTGTGTAATTCACTGTCACTTGGGCACACCCTTTGCAAGCCCATGGAAACGGGAAGCAGGAGGGGTGTGTGTGACTCAAACCCAAGCATCTGAACCAAATACATTACAAGCCTGCATGTGCCCAGCCACAATGCAGCGTATGCAAACACAGGAACCACGGAAGCCAACAAATCGTCCCAAAAAAATTGGGAATAAAATAAATAAAAATAAAAATAAAAAAAAAATAAAAAATGGCCATTGATGGGCCCGGGGGGGTTGGGGAGGCCACCCAGGAGGTCCGAGGACAGGATGCACACCAGAACCCACCTGCGTGGATCCTGGGAAAAAAAAACACCTCCATGGGCTCATGGCCCACACGGCTACCCTATTGTGGGAGTATCACTGCTGTCGCTATTATCACCCTGTGCAGCTGCATCCGGAGGTGGTTGCACTATGGGAGGCAGCCCACGCAAGGCCCTAGTCTGCTCCTCCATGGCTGCAAGCATGCGGGTGTGGTAGGTCTGGTTCTGGAGGATGAGTGTGCGGAGGTCCCCATGCAACAACTCACTGGATGCCCGGACCTCCGCCCTCGTTGCCTGCATCTCAGCTGAGAGCGTACGGGTGAGACGCTCCAGCTACTGTTCTGTCCTTTGGTGTGTTGAAGCCTCAAGCTCAACAAGAGTCGTCCTGAGGTGAAGGAGCTCCTGCCGCAGGGCTTCCCTGTGGCCCTGGGACTCAATGGAGATGGCCTCCTGCAGAGTCGCCAGTGCCGCCCGCCTGTCCCTGTTGGACCCCAACATGTCCTCCCTGTGTGACTGGCAGATGGAGTCGGTTGCCTGCTCTAGTCGCTCCATCAGCCTTTCAGGGGGGACAATGGAAGTGGCCACCTTATCCATGGCCTGAGCCATCATCTCGGATGATGCTGCCTGTTGGGTTGCCATACCGTAAATGGATTGCTCCCATGCCGTATTGCCAGGTGGCGTACGGCCACCACGTCGGCGGGCACCACACCTGTCTGGGGCAAGGCGAACTGCGCCTTGCTGTGCCGGCACTGCCTGAGGCTGCAGGACTGCATTCCCCCTCTGATCTGCTGGCCCAGGAACAGGATCAGATGTCGCGGAGTGTGACCCTGCATCCGTAACCACCAAAGGCGTAGCTGCCAACACTGACATCCCCATTGAGGGTTCTGACCCTGGTGCAGGTGGGTGGGACAGAACAGAATCCCTCCCTGGAACACTCACCTGCGACGGCACGTAGGTCTCATCCGAATCAACACCTGAGTACAGCTCGGGGGAGGTGCAGCCAGAGACACCCCTTGAGAGCACGACCTGCAGCACTTGTGGGTTCTCACCCACCACCACACCACGTCCCTCACTGGTGGTTGGTCGGCCCTCGGGCCCCTCCTGGGTCTGCACCATCTCCACAACCCCAGCAGTATCAGGTGCGTCTTCCCCTGCAAAGACATAAAAACAAAGAAATGGAAACAGGCATTAGCACCATGGCACACAATGAGGGCTGAGAAGCAAGAGAACCAGTACTTGTTTGACACATGTCCTACATGACTAAAACCCTCCCATGCATGCACCCTCACTGCGTATGAAGGGCAGGCAAATGGCACACACTGATGACACCAAGATGGAAGATGAACACATTTTCTGCATGCTGCCTGGCAGTGGCATCACACATTGGCCTGTGATTGCCAGGTGAAACACACATGCCATCACACAGATGGCATGTACCATTGCTATTGAGTGAAGATGTAGAGGAGGGCAGCACCTATTCATTCAGTCCAGTTCCCGCATGTAATAGCTTTTCTAATTCAAACAGGTCAGATTCTTCACCTGGAGCTGCCAGTCCAAAATGGTCCAATTGCACAGGGACATGTTTGAACAAATGATATCCAGGTAACAAAGTCACTCCACTTTACCATAGCCATGTCAGACATGTGACTAGAGGACTGCGACATGCCTAGTAAAAGTGGTGGAATGCAAACAATCTGACTAAATAAACAGTGAAAAATTAAGCAACAATGTTGTGGCAAGGTGACACTTCAAGGGCAACTGGCGTGCAGTTGGGCTAGATGTCTACTGTTGGCAGAAGGGATACTGCTATGGCCAAATGCAGCTGCGCAGGATGTATTGCATGAAGCACATGGCTGACCCATACGACTCAGGCGCACACACTCTCACCTGGCACACAAACAGAAGCCCTCACACACACCATGCACATGGATGACACACACATGCATGTGCACTCACCGGACAATGCCTCGTAATCAGCCAGATCTCCCACGCCTTGGATCTGTTCCTCCGTGACGTAGGTCCCAGCGACTGACTCATGTGGAGTGAGTTCCATGTCTACTACTGGAGACCCACCTCCAGTCACTAGAGTTGCGGCATGACTTGAGGCCAGCTTACTCTTTGCCCTGCGCTTTAGGTCATTCCAGCGCTTATAGCAATCATTGGCTGTGCGCCTCACGATTCCAAGGGCACTTACGATGTCCGCAACGTTCTGCCAGTGTGCCTGGCGTTGTGCAGGTGTGGTCTTGGATCCTGCAACAATGACCATCTCGTTGTCATGTGCGGACACATACTCGACAAGTGCATTCAGTTCGTCATCCGTGAAGCTGGGCTTCCTGGACGGGCCGGACTGTGTAGCCGTGTCTGGTGCATCAGCCTGTGCCGGACGAGCACTCTTCCTCCGCTTGGAAGGTGGTGGTGATCCTGAGTGTCCTGCGCCGCTCTGGACACTAGGGGCAGGAGCCCTGGTGGACTCTGTATCAGGAGTGTGGGATTGCACACTCAGCATGGGAGTTGGTGCAGGCATTGGCTCTAGTGTGATGGTGTCAGGGGGAATGTCAGCAGCATGGACTAGGACCGACACTGTCCGGGCTGGGTGTGTGAGGGCTGGGCTGGATGGAGCCGCAGCTGCCCCTGCAGCCTCTCCGCCCTGCCTACTTGGTGCAGCAGATGACCTTGCTGCCCCAGATGCACGTGGCATGGTGACATCAACGTGCACCAGCGCACGTGTCATAGGCCTGCTGACCTGGAAGTCAGCCATGGAGTCAGCCAGGTCTGGTGCCACAATGGGCTGGTCCAACAAGGGCTGAGCATGGATGGTGTCAGCCACATCAGCCTCAACGGGAGGGGGGGGGGGATTATGGGTGCCCTTGACTGGTCCTCCACACATGGGGGGACAGGCTCACCCTGCAAGTAACGACCACGTCCCCTACCGGATCCACCACGGCCACCACTTGTGGCTCTTCCACCTTTGCCACCCTTACGGAATCCTCGCCTCCCAGCCATGGCACTGATGTTAATGTGCGTATGGGAGTGGCTGGAAAATATTGTCCTGGGCAATTGGGGGTCAAAGGTGTTGGGTACCAGATGGTAATTGTACCCTAGTGCTCTTGCAAGGCTGATTGTAACCCCTGGGGAAAGATGACGGGTCACGCTACGCACAGGAGCCCCAAAAAAGGGAGATGACGTGCACGCAACCCCTCCTAGACCACGTGTGCAGAAAGAAAAACCTGCACTACGCTGTGGCACCCAGTAACACAAGAATGAATGTACGCGTGTCACACGCAGCCTAGAATGACCTCTGAAGGGGTAGGCTACACACGGGGCAAGCACAGATGTTAGATACGTGCGTGACTCACCGTCTGCCAGGAAAAAGAGCATGAAAAAGAAGCGCGTTTGGTTGGCAACACCCTCGCCAAAAGAAGATTTGTACGCTGTCTGAGGAGACAGGACAACAGTAGAAGGGAACACTGTTTGAGGGAACAGGCCCAGGTAAACCAGTAAAAGAGAAAAAAGAGAAAAAGCTTTCAGAGGTAACAGGGAATACAAACTTGAAACGCCGTGAAGGAAATCGCGTGTGAAACGACAAGAAGTACAGAATTCACCCACTCGCTCTCCACGAAAAGCACGTACAAGGAAATGGTGTCATACGCGTACCTTTTATACAGGCCCAAACGTCCAGCGTCACTTATGCGGCGTGTACGCGCTAGGGCCATTTCCACCAATTACACGCTTTGTCACTTCTGCGTGTAGGGCCATTTCCACCAATCACACGCGATGACACTCTGACGTGCAGTCTTTCCACGTGTGCTCTGTCATCACGTGCTGTGTGGGAAACACCTGTGCGGGTCACGTCACAGACGCGCTTACGCGCTGAGGGCCTTTGGTCCAATAGATTCGCGTATGCGTGCTGACGCGCTTACGCGCTAAGGGCCTTTCCTCGATTTTCACGCTGACGTGCAGGATTTTCACGTGCCAAATCACTCCGTACCAAGCTGGCCACGCGTAAGCACATGGAAGACCACGCTCCTGCCCAGAAGGCCGAACTACTGCCCCCCAGAGCCCCGAGCACGCTCCCACCTGCCATCTGCTGCTGCCCGACTGCCTGCTGCTCACGTGCACTGCCATTTGCTGCCTGCACATCAGCCAGGGGTGCTGTTGCTGTGACCACCCCTGCTGGAACCGAAGACTCCCGACTGGAATTCCATCGCTCCACAGCCCAGCCCCAGGACCCAGTTGCCCACCCACTCCTGCCTCTGGGGTTGTCATGTCGGGGCAAACACCATCTGTGACCACTGACAACCCCCGGCCAGAGAGGCAGAGGGGCACCAGCTTCAGTGCCACCGAAGTTGGTGTCCTGGTGGAGCAAGTCCTGGGGCAGTATGATGCCCTCTTCGGAAGTTCCCGCGCCGACAAGGAAGGACGGACTCGGATCTGGACTGACATCGTGACTGCCATCAACGCGGAGGGGGTGGCAGTCCGGGACTTACAACATGTCAGGAAGCGCTGGGAGGACTTCAGGTCCAGGACCCTGAACAAGGCCCGGCGCCTCTTGAAGGCAGCGGATGCCAAGGGGCGCCGGGGCCACTTGTCGGAAGAACAGATGGGGGTCCTGGAACGCATATCCCCAGCGCTCCACGTCCAGGTCCTAGAGAAGCAGACCCGTCTGGAGTCGAGCAGTGAGTGTACATGCATCCTGATTGTGAGCAGTGCGTGTGGTGATTATTCAGTAGTGTGCAGGTTGCACATCTGTTTGTATGGGGTCGAGTATGGGTGGGGGGGTACAGGGCCATGGGGCTGACACATGCAAGGGCTGTAATGTGTGAGACGTGGATGGTGCTTGTGTGTGTGGGCTTGCATGGCAAATGCAGTTGTGCGTGCACACATGTTTGGATGAATGTGTATGTAAGTGGACATGTCCGTGATGTCAGGCAGGTATGTTTTTTTCGGCTGCATGTATGAGCACTGTGTATATGTGCATGTGTGTGTATTTGACAAGGGTGCAACAGTGATGCAACATGGATGCATGTGACAGCGGTATGTGGAAGCCTGATTGGCAGATGTGACATGGATGCCCGTCTGAACAGTGCGACACTTGGCAGAGGTGTAGACATGCATGCAAGTGTGGTGGTGTGTGTACATGTGTGGTGCACTTCCTGTGTTGCATGTGATGTCTGGCTCCCCTTTGGCTGCTGATGCTGTTGTATGTGTAGGGATGGTGGTGGCAGTTGGGATATGGCTGTGGTATGGCTCATGTGTGCGAGTTGCAATGACATGTGTGTTGGGGATTGTGATGCCATGTCTGAGATTTGCCAATGCCACTCATGTGCAACTGTCATGTGTGTATGTGTCCATTGTACAGTGCCCTGATGCCTGTGTTTTGTTTCTCCCTGTCTCCAGCGTCAACTGATGAAGAGGGCGGAGAATGTGCTGTGGAGCACAGCGGCGGGGATCCGACCGCCAGCCGGAGACGCAAGGCCCGGCTCCCCTCCCGTGTTGTCATCTCGTCGGCGAGTGAGGAGTCTGGTGCCACGTCCCAGGCCGCAGCTGCCGGGGGGAGGTCCAAGAGGCGGAGGTTGCAGTTGGACTCCTCGGCAGCAGAAGGGGCAGCTGGGACCCCACAGGGCCCAACAGGGGAAGATGGCACGGAGTCATCCAGGTTGGTGGGGGGTTTGGTGGAGGAGGAGGCCGTGCAAGCACCAGAGACGGGGTCTGGAGGTGGGGATCCCACTGGTGCTAGTGGTGCAGTGCAGGACCAGGGACAGGAGGCAGCACAGGCCGCCGCGGAGGTGCCTGTGTGCAATCCTGTCCCCGATCCTGTCCCTGCATCATCTTGCACCAGCAGGGATGCCTACGTCCAGACCCGTTTTCAGGCAGGGGATGAGCTAACGTCAACTGGCCTTCCTCTGCCTGCGGACGTGGCCATCCAGGTCCGGGTTGAGCCTGTCCTGGCTGGTGTGGCGTTGCGTCAACGGGCCATGCGAGGTGACCTGCAGTCTTTTCATGGAGAGACTGCACGTCATCTCGAATGGCTCGTTGACCACGTCAGCCTGCTGGGACAGGTCACCCAGGCCGGATTCCGCTGTCTGATGGGGCTTGCTCCGACCCCCTCCTCAACTGGACCCCCTACGCGCCAGTCGTCCTCTGTGCCATCTTCCCACCCATCAGTCACCTGGGTGCCCTGTGGAGCTGCCTCTGACGGTGCGGCCAGGCTGGTGGAGGAGGCATCCCTGCCACAGTCGGGAGTCGGAGGTCCAGCAGGGGTGGCCACATCAACAACTGCACCCCAGCCGGCGGAGGATGTGCAGGCAGCAGGAGGCAGTGCACGGGCAGAGAAGCAGCAGCAGCAACATGGTGGGAGACATGAAGTCTCGGGGCTTTCGACATCGGAGGGGCAGGCATCGGCCGGAGGGCAGGGGGACCCAGGACAGAGACTGTCTTCCGTGTGGCAGCGGTTGGGCCACACCATAGGTGCGGAGCGGCGGCGGGCGGAAGAGGCGCGGCTCACAATGGTCAGGGCTGAGAACTCCATGCGAAGGGCCCTGAGGCGGGCCGAGTGCCTCGAGGCAATCCGCAGGGGGTTGGAGGAGGACACGGCGTCGTCCCTGCGGACCCTCGGGGCCATGGAACTGGACCGCCTCCGGGACATCGAACAGGAGTTCGATGATGCCCTAGCCCGGGACACCACGGAGTGAGCCGCTGGACTTGCCCGCCGCCTTTGTATATAGTTCTTTAGTTTTAGGTTTCCTTTCTTTCTTATTATGATTTGGAGTCGACGGACACTGCTCCACTTTTTGTATATAGTTGATTTTTAGGTAGGTTTTTTAGTAGGTTTCCTTTGTTCAGTTGGGCTCATGGACCCTTGGTAGTTTTTTACATAGTTATTTATTGCATGGAGATTTTTCTACATTTGACTTTGGACAAAATATTTTTTGGATTCTGATTTGCAGTTTTGTGTTTTTATACGGACATGCAGCTTTTTTTTTCTCATTCACATTGTAGTTTGTTTTCTTTCTTTATCATTCTTAATTTTTTTCAATACAATTTTGTTTCCATACTTCACTGTGTGGTATCATCTCATTGGTTTCATGCATGTCATGTTGGGTGTTTTCCCATTCAATTGCAACCATTGTGTGTGACGGACATGGGTTCATTAGCTTCATGAACATTGGGGGTGTAACATGTGATTTCCATTTCCATGTGGGTGAATGGGTTACTTGGTAGGGCTTTTTGTCTGTGGAGGCTGACCATTACGCACATGATTGGGGATTGTGAGGACCTGCTGGGGGCTGCCCATGGTGGCAGGGGGGTGGGGGTGGTGGGAGACATGAGTGGGGGCCTGGTGGAGGGTGACCCTGGTGGCTGGGGGGTGGGGGTGGTGGGAGACATGAGTGGGGGCCTGGTGGAGGCTGCCCCTGCAATGCTGGGGGTGGGGGTGGTGGGAGACATGAGTGGGGGCCCGGTGGAGGGTGGCCATGGTGGCAGGGGGGTGGGGGTGGTGGGAGACATGAGTGGGGGCCTGGTGGAGGCTGCCCCTGCCCTGCTGGGGGGTGGAGGTGGTGGGAGACATGGGTGGGGGCCTGGTGGAGGCTGCCCCTGGTGGCTGGGGGGTGGGGGTGCAGGGGGACATGAGTGGGGGCCTGGTGGAGGGTGGCCATGGTGGCAGGGGGGTGGGAGACATGAGTGGGGGCCTGGTGGAGGCTGCCCCTGCACTGCTGGGGGGTGGGGGTGCAGGGGGACATGAGTGGGGGCCTGGTGGAGGGTGGCCATGGTGGCAGGGGGGTGGGGGTGGTGGGAGACATGAGTGGGGGCCTGGTGGAGGCTGCCCCTGGATACTGGGGGGTGGGGGTGCAGGGGGACATGAGTGGGGGCCTGCTGGAGGCTGCCCCTGGTGGCTGGGGGGTGGGGGTGGTGGGAGACATGAGTGGGGGCCTGGTGGAGGCTGCCCCTGCACTGCTGGGGGGTGGGGGCGGTGGGAGACATGAGTGAGGGCCTGGTGGAGGGTGGCCATGGTGGCGGGGGGGTGGTGGGAGACATGAGTGGGGGCCTGGTGGAGGCTGCCCCTGCACTGCTGGGGGGTGGGGGTGCAGGGGGTCATGAGTGGGGGCCTGGTGGAGGGTGGCCATGGTGGCAAGGGGGTGGGGGTGGTGGGAGACATGAGTGGGGGCCTGGTGGAGGGTGACTCTGGATGCTGGGGGGTGGGGGTGCAGGGGGACATGAGTGGGGGCCTGGTGGAGGGTGGCCATGGTGGCAGGGTGGTGGGGGTGGTGGGAGACATGAGTGGGGGCCTGGTGGAGGCTGCCCCTGCACTGCTGGGGGGTGGGGGTGGTGGGAGACATGAGTGGGGGCCTGGTGGAGGCTGCCCCTGCACTGCTGGGGGGTGGGGGTGGTGGGAGACATGGGTGGGGGCCTGGTGGAGGCTGCCCCTGGGGGGTGGGGGTGGTGGGAGACATGAGTGGGGGCCTGGTGGAGGGTGACCCTGGATGCTGGGGGGTGGGGGTGCAGGGGGACATGAGTGGGGGCCTGGTGGAGGGTGGCCATGGTGGCAGGGGGGTGGGGGTGGTGGGAGACATGAGTGGGGGCCTGGTGGAGGCTGCCCCTGCACTGCTGGGGGGTGGGGGTGGTGGGAGACATGGGTGGGGGCCTGGTGGAGGCTGCCCCTGGTGGCTGGGGGGTGGGGGTGGTGGGAGACATGAGTGGGGGCCTGGTGGAGGGTGACCCTGGATGCTGGGGGGTGGGGGTGCAGGGGGACATGAGTGGGGGCCTGGTGGAGGGTGGCCATGGTGGCAGGGGGGTGGGGGTGGTGGGAGACATGAGTGGGGGCCTGGTGGAGGCTGCCCCTGCACTGCTGGGGGGTGGGGGTGGTGGGAGACATGGGTGGAGGCCTGGTGGAGGCTGCCCCTGGTGGCTGGGGGGTGGGGGTGGTGGGAGACATGAGTGGGGGCCTGGTGGAGGCTGCCCCTGCACTGCTGGGGGGTGGGGGTGGTGGGAGACATGGGTGGGGGCCTGGTGGAGGCTGCCCCTGGTGGCTGGGGGGTGGGGGTGGTGGGGGACATGAGTGGGGGCCTGGTGGAGGCTTCCCCTGGATGCTGGGGGGTGGGGGTGCAGGGAGACATGAGTGGGGGCCTGCTGGAGGCTGCCCCTGGTGGCTGGGGGGTGGGGGTGGTGGGAGACATGAGTGGGGGCCTGGTGGAGGCTGCCCCTGCACTGCTGGGGGGTGGAGGTGGTGGGAGACATGAGTGGGGGCCTGGTGGAGGCTGCCCCTCGATGCTGGGGGGTGGGGGTGCAGGGGGACATGAGTGGGGGCCTGCTGGAGGCTGCCCCTGGTGGCTGGGGGGTGGGGGTGGTGGGGGACATGAGTGGGGGCCTGGTGGAGGCTGCCCCTGCACTGCTGGGGGGTGGGGGTGGTGGGAGACATGAGTGGGGGCCTGGTGGAGGCTGCCCCTGCACTGCTGGGGGGTGGGGGTGGTGGGAGACATGGGTGGGGGCCTGGTGGAGGCTGCCCCTGGTGGCTGGGGGGTGGGGGTGGTGGGAGACATGAGTGGGGGCCTGGTGGAGGGTGACCCTGGATGCTGGGGGGTGGGGGTGCAGGGGGACATGAGTGGGGGCCTGGTGGAGGGTGGCAGGGGGGTGGGGGTGGTGGGAGACATGAGTGGGGGCCTGGTGGAGGCTGCCCCTGCACTGCTGGGGTGTGGGGGTGGTGGGAGACATGGGTGGGGGCCTGGTGGAGGCTGCCCCTGGTGGCTGGGGGGTGGGGGTGGTGGGAGACATGAGTGGGGGCCTGGTGGAGGCTGCCCCTGCACTGCCGGGGGGTGGGGGTGGTGGGAGACATGGGTGGGGGCCTGGTGGAGGCTGCCCCTGGTGGCTGGGGGGTGGGGGTGGTGGGGGACATGAGTGGGGGCCTGCTGGAGGCTGCCCCTGGTGGCTGGGGGGTGGGGGTGGTGGGAGACATGAGTGGGGGCCTGGTGGAGGCTGCCCCTGCACTGCTGGGGGGTGGGGGTGGTGGGAGACATGAGTGGGGGCCTGGTGGAGGCTGCCCCTGGATGCTGGGGGGTGGGGGTGCAGGGGGACATGAGTGGGGGCCTGCTGGAGGCTGCCCCTGGTGGCTGGGGGGTGGGGGTGGTTGGAGACATGAGTGGGGGCCTGGTGGAGGCTGCCCCTGCACTGCTGGGGGGTGGGGGTGGTGGGAGACATGAGTGGGGGCCTGGTGGAGGCTGCCCCTGCACTGCTGGGGGGTGGGGGTAGTGGGAGACATGGGTGGGGGCCTGGTGGAGGCTGCCCCTGGGGGTGGGGGTGGTGGGAGACATGAGTGGGGGCCTGGTGGAGGGTGACCCTGGATGCTGGGGGGTGGGGGTGCAGGGGGACATGAGTGGGGGCCTGGTGGAGGGTGGCCATGGTGGCAGGGGGGTGGGGGTGGTGGGAGACATGAGTGGGGGCCTGGTGGAGGCTGCCCCTGCACTGCTGGCGGGTGGGGGTGGTGGGAGACATGGGTGGGGGCCTGGTGGAGGCTACCCCTGGTGGCTGGGGGGTGGGGGTGGTGGGAGACATGAGTGGGGGCCTGGTGGAGGCTGCCCCTGCACTGCTGGGGGGTGGGGGTGGTGGGAGACATGGGTGGGGGCCTGGTGGAGGCTGCCCCTGGTGGCTGGGGGGTGGGGGTCATGAGTGGGGGCCTGGTGGAGGCTGCCCCTGGATGCTGGGGGGTGGGGCTGCAGGGGGACATGAGTGGGGGCCTGCTGGAGGCTGCCCCTGGTGGCTGGGGGGTGGGGGTGGTGGGAGACATGAGTGGGGGCCTGGTGGAGGCTGCCCCTGCACTGCTGGGGGGTGGGGGTGGTGGGAGAAATGGGTGGGGGCCTGGTGGAGGCTGCCCCTGGATGCTGGGGGGTGGGGGTGCATGGACATGAGTGGCGGCCTGGTGGAGGTTGCCCCTGGTGGCTGGTGGGTGGGGGTGGTGGGAGACATGAGTGGGGGCCTGGTGGAGGGTGACCCTGGATGCTGGGGGGTGGGGGTGCAGGGGGACATGAGTGGGGGCCTGGTGGAGGGTGGCCATGGTGGCAGGGGGGTGGGGGTGGTGGTAGACATGAGTGGGGGCCTGGTGGAGGCTGCCCCTGCACTGCTGGGGGGTGGGGGTGGTGGGAGACATGGGTGGGGGCCTGGTGGAGGCTGCCCCTGGTGGCTGGGGGGTGGGGGTGGTGGGGGACATGAGTGGGGGCCTGCTGGAGGCTGCCCCTGGTGGCTGGGGGATGGGGGTGGTGGGAGACATGAGTGGGGGCCTGGTGGAGGCTGCCCCTGCACTGCTGGGGGGTGGGGGTGGTGGGAGACATGAGTGGGGGCCTGGCTGGTGGAGGCTGCCCCTGGATGCTGGGGGGTGGGGGTGCAGGGGGACATGAGTGGGGGCCTGCTGGAGGCTGCCCCTGGTGGCTGGGGGGTGGGGGTGGTGGGAGACATGAGTGGGGGCCTGGTGGAGGCTGCCCCTGCACTGCTGGGGGGTGGGGGTGGTGGGAGACATGCATTGTTGATCAGTAGTGCAAGGTGACATGTGGGTTGGCTGGGGGGCATGCCGATGGTGGATGGGCTGCCTGCGGGACATGAGCAGGGGTGCAGGGTAGTCCCCCGTGGTGTGGGCTGCCTGCAGGGGCCGTGGAGGTTGTGGAGCGTACACCTGGGAGGGCCCACACAGCCAATTCACGTGTAGTACTCCCCAGAACCCCTGAAATACACATTCCCTGCTAAAATCGCGTGTGCAACTTCCCGCGCACCCCTGAAATACACGTACCCTGCTCGCACTGGGACAATCGCGTGTGGAACTTCCCGCGCACCCCTGAAATACATGTACCCTGCTCGCACTGGGACTATCGCGTGTGGAACTTCCCGCGCACCCTGAAATACACGTACCCTGCTCGCACTGGGCCAATCGCGTGTGGAACTTCCCGCGCACCCCTGAAATACACGTACCCTGATGAAATCGCGTGTGGAACTTCCCGCGCACCCATGGAATACACATACCCTGCTCGCACTGGCCCATTCGCGTGTGTAACTTCCCGTGCACCCCTGAAATACACGTACCCTGATGGAATCGCGTGTGGAACTTCCCGCGCACCCATGTAATACACGTACCCTGCTCGCACGGGGCCAGTCGCGTGTGGAACTTCCCGCGCACCCCTGCAATACACGTTCCCCGCTTGGCGTTTGCTGTTTGCCAGCCCGGTGAACTGGTCCAGGGTTAGCGCAGCCCTTTGCGATGATTTAGCGATTTTGATGGCTTTTCCTTGCGCGAGGGCGTTCTTGGGGGCGTTACTGGCGCTGCTGCAGGGTCGCTGCGATTCTCTGCGCCACGAATCCATGAATACGCTGTGCGCGGAAATCGGTTTTAGCGCACGTGCCTGGCGCAGTCAATCGCACGCGGACACTCTGCGCCAGCCGCTTGCGACACTTTTCTGCGAGATTCTATGAATTACCCTCTTAATGTTAGAATGTGAAAGTTTGCAGGAGCTACGTTGGAAATACTTTAAGGCATATAACAATTGTATAAATATGGCAGATCTCTCAATGATATGGCCAGCTTTTTTTTATGAATGCAACATTCATATGATATTTTACATTGTAAAATTTTATTGGAAATGTGCTGAAATTATACAGATATTGACATAAAATGTTTTAACAGATGAAATCGTTTTCAACGGTAATACGATTTTAAGTTGTGATAATTGATTAACTGTGTGGGACAATTGTAGAAGATGAAATGCATCTGTACATTTTAGTAATTTTTGATAAAAAATAATGATGTGTGTTTTCAATTGTGTATTATATAATGTTGTATATACAAGGCATTTTTTGCGATATGTTTATTAAATAAATAAGTATATCCTTATAGTCAAAGCATGCCCCAGAAATGATAAAAGTTCCCAGCCCATCAGAACGTGGAATGTGTACATTTGAAAGGAGAGAGGTTCGTGAAGGCTGGAGCTGCTGTATATTTGATGCTGAAATAGAGATGGTTTGTGTACTCACAGAGACTGTGTGCAGCTTAATACTGGCAGCGAGGACCTTGGGCGACCCAGGCCATCAGCTCCAGTCTCCCAGCATTCGCTTGTGTACATCACTGTGCGGAGCAAGCTGTCCTTGGAACATCGCTCTCCGCCGCTTAAGGGGCCAGCTCACCGACTCTCTGGCTCGAAGAAGGAGCCCTGATTTGCATGTGGGTGAATGATTAAGGATGGGCTATAAAAGAGGAATTAAAGGAATTATCAAATTGAATAATCAACTTTTAGTATTCTTTTAAGTGAATAATTGCATTGTTTTTCTGTTTTATTGTATTATGAACAATATGCAGTGTGAAGGTAGACAATGGTCATATTTTATGTTATTAGATCACTGAGCCTAGGAAGTAGTTCAATGATCGAATAATATTAGTGTTATGACAAGCACATTTTTGCATTGCTTTTCTGTTTTATTGTATTATTAACCATATGTAGTGTGAAAGGTTGGCAAGGTTCTTCCAAAAAACAAAGACGAGGAGCATGCGACACGTGCATGGTGCCGGCCAGCTCAGACGCATGTTTGTGGGCCCGCACGCTGTTGCCTAGCAAAGAGGCAGCATACTCGCCGGCAAGTAGCATAAGAAACTCTGAAGAGATTTTCACAGAGCTGGGAGGGACGATGGGAGAGGAGGTTTGTACAGTGAGATAAGGTGCAAAGAGACTTACACGAGAGGTAGGGGCTCCAAGAATATTAGAATTAAATTAAAAGGAAAACATTGATTTCCAAAGAACAAGAGGGAATGGGAGGGGACAATACATCGGAGCAGTTACTAGAGAGGCCTTCTCTGCCTTATAGATCAAGCAGGAGTAGAATATGTTGAATATACCTGGACCTCCATGGTTTCTTCAAACACTCGGGAACTGTAACGCTCACCTTGTATCCACAGAGACCCCACCCAACTTGGCTTGATCGCTTCTGACTTGGATTCACCTCCCCAGGGGACTCGCTCTGACGTGGATCTATTCTGCAAGACAGGAGTTCTGTTTTAGCCAGAATCTCCTTCTCTCGTGGCCCGCCTCCCAAGTGCCCCCCTAGCGATCCCCTTTAAGTCTTCCTCACCTTGTATTTCGATAAGGTGCGCTCTCTGTCCTGCTGTTCTGTGCAGGGGTGCGTCGTGGCTGGGCACCTTACAGCCAAGTTACTTCACTGGCGTGGGCCCGGTAGTCCAGTCCTGCTGCGACTCCGCTCTTGAGGTAAGTCTTTAGTTCTTAAAGAGTGAGTGTCTGTTATAGTAGTTGCCCAGTTAATCTCCTCCTTCTCTCGTAGGTGCAGAAGGGATGATGAAGACGTCGAGCTGATGGAGAGGGCGGTGCTCAAGAAGGTAAGTGAATGCGCGGAGCGTGGCGCTATGAGTGTCTTTTGAATCGGGCTAACTTATGCTATTCTTCCCTTGCAGGTCGCTGAGAAGTTCCTGGAAGAAGTGCGGCCAGATAGAAGTGGAACCTAGAGTCGAAGATGTCCGGACCGTTGTCGAATTCCAGGAGAGCTTCGGTAGGTAAGCGTGAGTCTGAAAGGCATTGGAATCGGAAGACGAACGCTTACTAAATTGTCCTCTTCTTTTTCGTCTCCCTAGGATGTTGCTTGCTGGTGGGGACGAGCTCCAGGGAAGACTCCGGAGCGATCGAGGAGCTGGATTGCTGAACGGGTAAGGAGGAATAATGGTGTTCTTATTCTTCTCTCCTTATAGATGTAGGCCTGGAATGCTGCGAGCAGGTCTCGGTGAACGTCACGCTGCAAGTGCAGAACGACGCAAAGCCTGCAGGTATCCCAGGTACCACCAGGGTGGACCACGCCCTAGATGCTAGACTGCATGGTTCAGTTCCGAACTCAACCTTGTGGGGGCAGCCATGTTGGCCCATTCCCCAATGGAAACTCCATCTGCCATACGAGCCTGGCGCCAAAGGTGCCAGGACTGGCTCCAGGACAGTCGAGGGGGGCATGATTGGGCCCTTGCAGGAACACTGTGGCGAGGGCCAGAGACCCCGAGTCCCAAAGCCAGGGGCTATGGTCGTGAAAGCAACCATGCATAAAGTGGCAGACTGGAAAGGAGGATTCCTACAGTGCTTATGGTGCAAACTTTGCCACAGATAGGAAGGACTCTCTACCATACCACTGTTTGGGACACGAGGGGCAAATTATATATAAAAGACTGCCTGAACCCCCAGATTCAGAACATGCAGAGTTAAATTAATTTGAGGTAAACTTACTTAGACATGACAAGGTTTTTATCATCAAGAAGAATCAAATCCTCACACGCTACCATTTTGCCACCTGGGATTGGAAAAGGAATAAATCCATAGAGGAGTTTGTGACTGATTTACATGGCTTGGCGATTAAGTGCACTTTTGTATACTGTAGTGAAGAGCACCTCAGGGATTAATTGATGATCAAGTGCAGCAGTCAGAAAATCTGTCAGGCACTATGGAGGAGAGGGGACATAATGTTGTAAAGGGCAATTGAGGTAGAGAAAAATCACAGAGCACACCGAAACCTGCATGAGAGAATTGGACCGTGAAGATGTTGTACCCCAGGGCATCAATGTAAATGTATTGGAGAGGTCAGAAAGGATAAAGGGAGTAACACAAATACCAACCCACTGCCTAGAAGGAGGGTGGAACAATGATCCACACAAGATTTGCAGTACACTGAGAAGTTATCATTGTGGTAGTACAGGGCATCTAGCCAGTGATAAGGAGCGCTTTGCTCTCCACATTGCTTGTCGAGAGTGTGCCAGGAAAGGCCACATCTCCAGTTGATGCAAGCAGTGGTCAAGTTTCTTAGGGAGTTTTACAAACGTCCACCTATGGTAGGACTAGAGGAGACTCACTCTTAGGTGTACAGCTTTCCAATTGTTAGCTTTGGCCTGAACTACCCAAAAGGTTTGGTAGCAATGGCTGAGAAGCCAGGCTTACTCTAGGAGGGAAGAGGCCGGTAGGTGGTACAAAGAACTTAGAGTAAACACATAGGCTGAACAAACACTGACACACTAAATGTTACAGGTTTCCCCCTTCTCACCTGTGTTGTTTATTGGAGTTCTTCGATGGAGTCTTCTTGCGCACAGTTCGGGTCTTGTATAAACCGGTGCGTACGTCCTCGGGTTCCAGCGTGCGTTCAGCGTTCCGACTCCTGGAACGTTCAGAATGTCCGGGAAGTCCTGGAAAAACGATGAAGAGGGCTACTCTGAAAACGGATACACGGAGATCCGGGATGCAAGAGGGGACAAAAAGGAAAGGAATGAATGAGGAGGAATAATAGGGGCCAGGAACCAGGAATCAAAGAAGTTACCAAGAGCAAACTACGGCAGCACACGTCTAGCCACTGCAAGCAGTAGTTTTGAGATGCCCAGGTCCGCGGGGGCGTGTCTTCTTTATAGAACGTGATGCGTCCGATGCGGAAGCTGGTAAACAGCGTTCCGTGTTTGAAGGCCATGTTGGGAGTACTGCTGAGTGCAAGCCCCTATGTGTCAGGGACCAGGAAGTCCAGAAGGGACTCATTCGATGGTTCATGACAGCATGCCTCCTCCGAAGGCCTGTTCCTCCGGGTTTGCCCGGGTATGTAAGATGATACCTTCTGAATAATCTTGGGGCATTTAGGTTTGAGATTGGGTCCCAGGTGTGTTCACTGGGAGAGTACCCTTTATACTCAACCAGATACTGTAGCTGACCACGTCTGTACCTGGAGTCACATATTCTGGACACTTCGTATTCCAGCTGGTCATCGACAATTACAGGGGTAGACCTTGGGGCAGTCCGGGAGGACTGGACGTATGGTTTCATTAGAGATGTGTGAAACACTGGATGGATCCTCTTCCAGGAGTCTGGTAGTTTGAGTCGGAAGGCCACTGGGTTTATGATTTTCTTTATGGAAAAGGGGCCGTAGTACCGGGGAGCCAACTTATTCGGTCGTAAATGTTGAGGCAGTAGTTTCGAGGATAGCCAGACCTTATCACCCACTGCATAGGAAGGCCCTGGTCTTCTTTTGAGTCTGCATAATGCTTGGTGTTAGTTCGGGCCCTTTCTAGGTGTTCTTTGGCTTCCTTGTGTACGTTGATGAGGGTTTCAATCCAGGAGTCGACTGTAGGTACTGGTGTAGGATGTGAGAGAATGGATGGCAGAACCGAAGGGTGGAATCCTTGGCTGCAAAAAAAAGGGATGGTCTTGACAGCAGAGTGATCCGAATTGTTGTAGGCGAATTCAGCCACAGGCATTAAGAGTGACCAATCGTCCTGGACCTTGGTGGTGAAACAACAAAGATATTGCTCTAGGGTTTGGTTCACACGTTCAGTATCTCCGTTAGTCTGTGGATCATAACCTGAGGAGAGGGGACGTTGGATTCCTAGTATACGGCATAAGTGTTTCCAAAATGGAGATATGTATTGAGGTCCTCTGTCTGATATGATTTTGGAAGGGAGTCCATGAAGTCGGAATATGTGTATCAGGAAGATCCCAGCGAGTTCCGAGGAAGATGGTAGTTTATACAATGGTGTAAAATGAGCCATGTGAGTGAATAAATCAATGGTGACCATGATAGTCTGTATCCCCTGGAAGGTGGCAATTCCACATTAAAGTCCGTAGCGATGAATTCCCAGGGCCTTGTTGGTAGCGTTGGTTGAAGTAGGAGACCCGCCGGTCTCTTGTTATCATACTTGTTTTGATTGCAGACTGCACAGGCTTGGATGTACAGTTGAATGTCAACTTTCATTTTTGGCTACCAAAATTGTCTTTGTATTAGACGGAAAGTGTTGGTGATGCCACGATGTCCTGAGTGAAGGGCATCGTGACAGAGGTTCATAATCCTTTGTCGTAGTCTCTGTGTGGGAATGACCAGGCCATTATCCTTGAACAAATACTCGTCCTTTGTTCTAAGATTCCATCGATTCTTCCCTGTATATTCCTTCCAGATCTCAGAGGACTGGGTTTGCATCCGAATGTTCCAGGAGGCTAATTGCTTGGGCTACAAAAATTGTGTGGGGAAACATCTTTGGGAAGGACCGATCTTCAAGAGTTTCCTAGTCGGGACGTCGGGATAAGGTGTCAGCAATTATGTTATGTGTTCCAGGTACATGATGGATCTGGAACTGGTACTGGGCGAAGAAGAAGGCCCAACGGGCTTGACAACTATTCCTACATTCCAGAGACTGTAAAACTTGAAGATTCCGATGGTCCGTACGGACCTGAACAGGATGTTTTACTACCAGGAGTAGATGACGCCACTCTGTGAAGGCTTGACGGATGGCTAACAATTCCTTTTCCAAAACAGAATAATGAGTCTCGCTGGGAGTTAGGGTTCGTGAAAGATAAGCGATGGGATGTTCTAAGTTGTCCTCTTATTCCTGCTTTAGAACTGCTCCGATGGCGTAGTTAGAGGCATCCATCTCCACTAGGAAAGGTCGATCGATGTCAGGTTGAGCCAGGATGGGGGCTTGTGTAAACTCCACCTTCAATCATTGGAACGCTTCATCTTGGGCTGCTGTCCAGAGAAAGGGAGTATCTTTTTTCAACAATGTCATGATCGGTTGAACTATCTCAGAAAAGGAAGGTATGAATTTCTGGTAAAAGCTGGCAAGCCCCAGGAAGGATTGAATCTGTTTCACAGTAGTTGGAACAGGCCAGGATAGTATGGCTTTTACTTTTGAATGGTCCATTCCAATTCCTTCTGGACTAAGGACAAATCCTAGATAGTGAACAGTAGAGACATGGAAAAGGCATTTCTCGTGTTTAGCCAGGAGCTTATGTTCACGTAGCCGCTGTAAGACTGACTTAACATGCTCTTCTTGCTTAAGATGGCCCTTGGAGTATATCCGAATATCGTCCAGGCAAACTATGACGAAGAGGAACAGCATATCGGAGAAAACCCGGTCCATGAAACGTTGGAAGACCGCTGGGGCATTGGCGAGTCCGAAGGGCATGACCAGGCATTCAAAGTGACCAAAAGGTGTTCTAAAGGCTATTTTACATTCGTCACCCTCCTTTATACAGATCAGATGGTAGGCACCTCTGAGATCCAATTTCGTGAAGACTACAGCTCCTCTCACTGCTTGCAGGATATCTGAGATTAAGGGCAATGAGTAGCAGTCCTTGAGGGTGCATTGATTTTAAACCACGATAATCAAGACAAGGCCTAAGCTCCTTAATATCTTTCTTGGGAACAAAGAACAAAGAAGCTCCCGCCGGAGATTTGGATGGTCGTATGGTGCCACTTTCAAGGTTGGTATCCAAGCATTCTCGGAGGGCCCTTTTCTCTGGTTTGGATAGAATGAACATCCTTCCAAAAGGAATCACTGCTGAGGGTTCAGTATCAATAGCGCAATCTTCAGGTCTGTGAGGGAGTAGGGCCTGAACTATTGCAGTTAAAAACACATCAGTGTAATCCTGATAGGCCCTGCGGACCTGGATAATATTTGAGACCGTGAATGGGCCTTGCTTGTCTGTCAGCGTACCTTCAGAAGATGTCGACGAGGAATCCAGGGATAGATAGTGAGACATACAATGCTCAGAACCAAGAAACAAGGATCCTGCTGCCCAGTTGATGTATGTGTTGTGCTTCTGTAACCAGGGCATACCCAGTACCATTGGATAATGGGCAGACTTTATGATGTCAAATTTGATCACCTCTCGATGATGGTTTATCGAGAGCTGGATCTCTTTGGTTTGTAGGGTTATGGGTCCTGAAGAGAGAGGTCTTCCATCGATAGCCTCTAGCTCCATATGGAATGTGGTGGGTAGTGAACCAATCTTGATCTATAAATATCCCCATGGCTCCACAATCCACCAATGCCAAAATGGGGTAGGTTTCTTTCTTGGATGGCGATAGAAAGGCCTGCAAGATCAGGTCCAGGAGAGTTCAAGGATTGAATGGATGTGGAGCAAACATCTCTCTCCTGAAGCTGTGCTCCATCTAGGATCGGGAGCTGGCGTTTCCCAAGCGCCGTGGAGGAGCTTAGGGACATTCTCTCACAAGATGTTTGTCTGAGGCACAATACATACACAGCCCAGAGTGAATCCGTCGCATTCTTTCTTGCGGGGAAATGGGTCCACGGAAGGCCCCCAGTTGCATGGGTTCTGGATCTGTAGTGGGGGCAGGAGTGGGCTCAGGTTTAGAGGAAGGTTCTATGGAGGTCTTTTGGTAAGGCACTTGAGTCTTCTTCTTTTCCGCCTTCCTTTCCTGGATACGGAAGTCTATCTGTAAAGAGAGGTCCATAAGAGCCTGGAAGGAATCAGGGCGAGCCACCCTGGCTAGCTCATCTTTTATTTCTTCATTCAGTCCTCTGCGAAAAAAAAGGGTAAAGCAGGCTTCTGAGGACCAATCTGCTTCTTTGGCCTAAAGCGTGTCACATATGTAAGCATATCCTGGGAACCTTGTTGGAAATCCAGTAGGCGTTCCTGGGCACTGTAGACTTGTTCTGGGCGGTCAAACATGGTCTTTAGAGCGTGTACGAACCCATCATAGTCATCCAGGAGGGCATCTCCAGAATTAACTAAGGGCGTAGCCCAAGTTAATGCATTACCGGAAAGATGCGAAATCATAAAGTCCACCTTTGCCCTGGGGGTAGAGAAGTAGTAGGGCTTAAAGGTAAAGTGGACTAAACACAAATCAAGGAATCCGCAAAGGGTTTTTGATGCGCCATCATATTTATCCACTACTCCGCCCAGCAATACGCTTTCCTTGGTCGCGGAATCACGTGACAGCACTAATTGTTTTAATGCAGCATTCTCGGCTTTAAGGTTCTGCACTTCTGTTGTTAACTCCTGCATGCCGCGCATGAGGTCTTGAACTGCCGCCTCCATGTCCGTATCAATTTCAGTTTGTTGGCGTCTCAATCTGTCACAGGTTTCCCCCCTTCTCACCTGTCTGTGTTGTTTATTGGAGTTCTTCGATGGTGTCTTCTTGCGCACAATTCGGGTCTTGTATAACCCTATGCGTACGTCCTCGTGTTCCAGCGTGCGTTCAGCGTTCTGACTCCTGGAACGTTCAGAATGTCCGGGAAGTCCTGGAAAAACGATGAAGAGTGTACTCAGAAAACGGGTACACGGAAATCCGGGATGCAAGAGGGGACAAAAAGGAAATTTATGAATGAGGAATAATAGGGGCCAGGAACCAGGAATCCAAGAAGTTACCAAGCCCGAACTGGGGCAGCACACGTCTAGCCACTGCAAGCGGTAGCATTGAGACGCGCAGGGCCGCAGGGGCATGTCTTCTTTATAGAACGTGATGCGTCCGACACGGAAGCTGGTAAACAGCGTTCCATGTTTGACAGCCATGTTGGGAGTACTGCTGAGTGCAAGCCCCTACGTGTCCGAGACCAGGAAGTCCAGAAGGGACGCGTCCAATGGTTCTTGACTCTAAAGTTATATAAATATTATGCTTTATTTTATATATACACTACAGTGAAGGTAAAAGGTAAGTATTGGAGCATTCAATTGGTAACTTTAGAAAAAAAAACTATTCATTATACACTAAGTAAATCACTTTGTAATACTAAGGATGTCAGAATGCAATTCAAAGGTCAGTAAAAGCTTTGTAAAAACTTTTCAGAATATCTGTTTCAGGTCGAAGTAAATGAAACTAAACCAACATAAGGTAAGTACATAATATACAATAATTTCACAGAGGTCAAGTCCATCCCTATCTAGTGACGAGTGTCTCAGATTGGAGGGTGAACGGCATAAAAAGGCATAGCTGTAGAAAGTTCAAAGGTTCCAGAGGAAGTCTTCTGTAGCAAGTAGGTAACAGGCTTTGTTGAAAAAGGGTCAGGTACTTCAGAGCAGTCTCCCTGTAGGCTCACAGGTGTTAGGCCTGGGCGACCGTGTATGGCCAAACTCCCAAACACACAAATCAGCACTCCGGCAGCAGAGCAACTCTAGGTACATTCTACCAGGAGTCTTACAGTACTTTAGGAGTAAAGACTTGGTTGCAGCACAATGCCCCCATGACGCAGCAGCAGCAGACCCGGTCACTGGATACTTGGTCAGGCAGACAAATGGAAGGATACTGAAATAGATCTCACAGCAGCAGTCGAGTGAAGAGGCTCTCAGCAACAGCTTATTCTCAGTTCTGTGATTTTGATGCCTTTTTTTTGCAAAGCACCAGTGAAGAACGATTACCGCCGAGTCCATCCTTCTCGCTTTCTCGATCCTGCATTCTGGTGAGGGGACGTCAAGGAGTGGAATCTTTTCTCTGGAGGTCCATTAGGAGTGCACCAAAGTTTCAGGAGGATTCGATCTATGGAAGATGATGCACTGCACAGTGGCCACAGGTCCCAGGGTATTGGCGGTTTGTAGCCTCTGAAGGTCACAGCTCATCGTGGGATGGCTAAAAATGCAGGTAGTCTCAAGAACGATGGGACCCACCAGTCTAAAGGAGAGAGACATCCTCTTTGGAGATCTGACGCTTGGAAGAAGTGGTCGAGCAGCAGTGATTGCACAGCAGGCATCTACGGTCTTCTGGAAGCGGTTGCAGACATCTCTCTTCTTCCTTCTCATCAATTCTTCTGTTCCACGGGTCAGCTTGTCTTCAACCATAGGATCCATGCCTAGAACTGGTACGAGGCAGGCACACTGGTTCGAGGAAGACAAAGAACAGCAGAGTTATGGAGTACTTCCCCGTTTCCTGTCCTCACAGAATCTTTTGGGGAGCCTTGGCGGCTTCCCAGAAGATTCCTGCCAAAGACAAAAGTGAAACCACAACCTCCCCAACCCAACAAAGCAGATGAAGGACCTAGAAGGGACAAACAAACAAGAAATGGTTGAAAAAGAACACAGTCACCATTTTGAGTCAATGGTGACCTTTCGGTGCACTACCGTGGCTGTGAGTGCAGCCTGGAAGTAAACATTGCACAAAAGTAAGTAGGATAACACCACTGCCACCAGCCATTCAGATTAGCTTGTCACTGTAACCAAAAGGTTACAGGAGCAGAGAGAACAGGGATACTAGGTAGCACCTCAGCACTCTACATAAAGTGGATCGTGCTGATCTCACAATAAGAAAGTTAGAAAGGATACTAAAAATCCCCCTGCTCTTGGGAATATTAGTTCTCAAATGGAAAATAACAAAAAATAAAAAAGGATGCCCAAGGGGCTCCCAGCCACATTGCACAGAGAGTTCTGTGTGTAGCAAAGGTCAATTACAGATGCCATGGACTTGGTGGAAAGCATTTCTCCAAGAAGTAGTTATAAAAAGAAATACAAAGTATCCCAACATCTAGGGTAAAAGAATGAGTGAGTGTGGAAAAAGTTTACAACTCACTCAGGGGAACAGACCAAAAATCCATAAATCCAGCAACAAGTACTGGGGGACTGGCATGTGGAGGAGATAATGCATACAATGAAAGTCTACCCTAACAAAGGTATTACAAGTAAATTCAGGTGGTTAGGTCTTCATTGAGTCTACAGGGATGAACCCAATGTGAAGAAGAGGTGGAAGTGAGGGTGGTTAATGCCATTGATGCACGCCTCAAGAGGTCAAAGCACTGCTCCATAATTAACGTGAACTGTGTTAGTGTTAAAATGTTGATTGATAGTGGGATGGATTATACTTTGATGGTTGTGGACGCATGGGCAGAGATATTGAATTGCTTTACTTTGCAAGAATCCACAATGTTCGCTCGTGCATATGGCGGGTCACCCATAGAAATTCTGGTGGCGTTTGATGCTGCCCTGCCATTTGAGAACAGAAAGGTGATGGGCTTTGTGTAAGTTACCGAATGAAGGGGTGATTTACTTTATATTGACATGTAAAAGCGGACTTGTGTTTAAACCAGTGTGGGCGGATGGATGCAAAGATGAGGGTGAAGGAGACTTACAGGAGATTGGGGCCTGGTACCCTGATGTGTTTAAAAGGCCCATGGGTTATTCTCAATGGGTTGGTATGTGCATGACATCAGGCCTAAAAATTGAGAAGTTTTGGTTAGGGCTAAAGTGCGCATATTCCCATGGCTCTCAGAGCATAGATAAAAGATGAGATCAAGAGATTAGAGAGTAAGGGGATAATAGAGGAGGCTAAGGTGGCTGAGTGGATACGCCCAATTGTGGCAGTGAGGAAGAGCAGTGGTGTGGTCTGGATGTGTGTAAATTTGAGAGCGCTGAATAAAAATGTGATCTCCAACAGGTTTCCACTTCCCAAGATTAACAAGCTGATTACGGAAGTTTCTGGGGCAAGAATTGTCTCAATATTAGACCTCAAGTCAGCTTAGCATCAAGTCAAATTGCATTCCCATTATGTGGAGCTGACCACATTTATAATACCATTTGGCTTACACTGTCAAACTGGAAACTATATCGTGCCTCCTATTGCTATGAATATATGTATATTTGGCCTACGCTAAGCTGCTAACAAGTTACTTGTGAAGAAATTCGTGTTGCAAGGTCCTGACCCTAGAATCAATGTAAACCGCCATTTTAGGTTCGCTCTCCCTGTAAAGTCACCCTGTGAGTTAAAATGGTGGACGATGTCATTCAGAATAGAACATGGTCGTCATGACCTCTGTGTACAGCTAATATGTTACTTGTCTGCAGGCCACTTGTTAGGGTCATGAACTGAGACCTTGTCCTTTGCTGACCTGTGTGTAATGAATTACCTGTGTCAATGAAGCTAATCCACGAACATATGTTAAACATGATGTATTCAAATACTGAACTGAGAACACTCGCTTGAACTGCATTGTATTAATGATTGAGAAAGACTCTATGTGGAATCCTAAAGTACATTGTTTCTGGGTAGACGTGTTGGCGAATGTATTAAAGGTAAAGCCCTAGGCATATAGTTGTATGAACCTGGCATGAACCCTAGATCAGTGATGTATTTATGGAATAGTTAACCCGAAGTAGGGCTGGACATCATGCTGAAAATTGTATAAAAGCCTGACTGTTTCAATGAATATTCGCACTCACTGAGCACACCGAACCACGCTGGAGTTCGCTGTGTTGTACTGAAGGCCGATAGCTATCTGATTTGTCTTTGACTTATTGTAACTGTTTAGCATAAAATAAAGACCTTTGTATGTTCCTTTTTAACCTGTGTTTGGTGTATTTCCTTTTGGGCTACCCAGCCTCATATTATTTCTTTGTTTTCACAGTTGGCACCCGAATAGGGACCCTCAAGATTGAGGCCGGATTGTTGAAGGTTGACACACGCTATTGGACTGGGATCGGACGGTGTGACATAAGGGGCCCCACTGAACGAGACGCGACACCTCAGCAGCGTTGCACGACCCGATCCCTGGACGATTAGCTTGTGGTCTGAGACGGCATCTTGACGATGGTCCATTTCTCGAGGCGGGCAGATTTGCCGAAATCACCAAACACAAGGTAATATTCGTTAGGTAAGTTCTTTGAAATCCAATCAGACCTTCTTAGGTTTGGTCAGGTGAGTCGTGAGCCGATTCTTAATTTAATCCTGACAATTTGAATTTGGCGCATTGTATCTGCAGACACAAATATTGACCAGGTAACACCAAGAATTTGATATGCCTGGGAAATTGTCTACCTGCTTTAGGGCATTATTCTGCAGTGATGGAAAATCTTTGGAATTTAGCGGTCCGGCACCACAGGAGGGGTCGCCGGCATGTACTATGTACTGTAAGCATGGCATTGGAAGTATAGTATTTAATGACATTTGACACAGACAAACTAGACATGTCTCTGAACTTCAGTGGCCAATCAATGGTAGTTTTGAGATCCCTCATATTGAATATTTGGAGTCAGTCTTGTTAAAGAAAAAGGCTAGACCTGCAGCATTTGATGTTTTGCAGAATTGGAAAAAAGAAGCGTTGCAACAGCTTAAGAGTAGGGAAAAACATGCGCGCCGTCATAAAATGAACGCTGAAAAAAGCGTTGTTATATGACCAGGACAAACAGTCTGAGTCGGTTAGGAATACAGACCGGGCTTTCTCACTCGGTATGCAGAAAATCTATCCTTCTAAAGAGCTTCATGTTTCTGATGAGTTTATTGACAAATTGCTAAATGAACGAAGGCCTGGTGCCTCTGCACCACCTCCGTATGTTCCTCTTCCCGCTGCTGTACCTCTTCCTGCTGTTATTCCTGCTCTTCCTGCTCAACCTGTTGTTCCTATTCCTCCGGTTGTTGTTCCTCCACCTGCTCCTCCGCCTCTTCCCATTGCACCGGTAATAGTACCTCCATTGAATTTGCCTGCACCCCCGCTCCCAAGTAGTCCTCTACCGCTTGTAGTTGATCAAGGTGCGGGGTCGAGGGTTGTAACTCGTAATACTGTTCCTACAGAAAAGAAACAGGATTTGTTTGCATGGGCTAAGCATTGTATAGAGAGGGATGATCAATCTAATGTTTTTGCCACACTTTCTAATATGGATAATTTTCCTGAGAAAAATGTTTTCATTGAAGGTTTAGGGATTCATTTGTGTGTAATGTGGGGAAGATTAAATAATGTAGATCTCCCACAAGGGTTAAGAGATTTAAACACTTTAGCATTTTCAAGAGACACTGTGGAGAAAGTAAATGAGCATGTTGAGAGGATATTTGAGTATAGAAAAGAGTTGGAAAGGTTACAGAATGAGGATGACGAAGGGGAAAGTATGTATGTACAGAAACGGTTTCTTCCGTGTTGTAAATCGATATCTGAGGAAACGCGAATTTGTACGAAAGACGCGATTAGATGTATTTCAGACATATCGATAACTCCAGTTGAGGTATATGACACATACAGTCAATATACGTTAGAAATGCAGAGGAAAGTGATACAGGTAATGGTAGAGTACCTGCAGGATGAGTGTGTAAAAAGGAAGATTAGTTGTCCCACAGAGTTATTGAGCATATATAAGAGAGCTTTTCACTTGACACTTCTTCGACTGCTTTAGCGCTCGACTTGGCTTTGTTGCTTAGTAAGCGTTCAGAGTTGCCTACATCTCAGTTCCCTATGAGAGGGGTTCCTCCGACATTTGTCCCGAAGGTTGAGATTGCAGCTGATCCTGCACATAATATAGTCACTGTGAACATTCCTGCACATTATGTATCACAGTTTGTTCATGTCCCGTTTTCAAGGCAGGAAGTGAACACCATTAGACAGTCTATTCCTGACATTAGGAAAAATCCGACAGGGTTCTATAAAGAGATCGAGTCCGTTTTGCAGTCCTCAGTATTCACCCTAGGCGATATTGATTTGTTATTCCCTGTACTCCTGCCCGTAGATTTGTGAAAACAGGTTAGAACTATAGACGACGTACCTGGGTTGGGAGATATGTGGGCTAACATAAATAGGCTTGATGGAGAAAGGCCAGCTGGTGAGAGACCGCCTCAGGTGATACTAACTTTGCCTGACAGAATCATTGCGAAATTAAAACCATAATTCCCGAAAAGAAAATTATTTGGGACAAGCTTACGGCCTGTGTCCAAGGGAAGTCTGAGGGTGCTACCGAGTTCTTTGATCGGTTCCAACAGGATTCTTGGATTTCAGTGGACAAGACTTAGGCACAGAGTCTGGGAAAAGATTATTTGTGGACAAATTTGTACGTGGATTGCTGCCTGACATCCAGTCATAAATGATGTCTTCCGAGAGCGCTTGGCAGGCGAAATCCCAATCAGAAGTACTGCACATGGCTCAGTACTTTGAGAACCGTGTCAATAATGAAAAAGATCGAGTCGAGAAGAGAAAAGGTGATTTAAAAACTAAAGTATTGTTACAAGAAATTGTCAGAGGCCCCAGAGGGGGTAGTTCACAGATTAGAGGTCAGTATGTTCCACAAGGGAATGTGCCCTCGGTTCCTGTGAACATTAATCAGTGTGCCTATTGTCGCCAGGAGGGTCATTGGCATGCACAATGCCCCGTCCTTCGACAGAGGTCGAATAACACATTTGGAAATATGGGTAGACGAGCCAGAGGTCGCCCGGGTGTAGGCGGCCCTGTAGAGGTCAGTTTTCACAGGATCCCCAGCAACCTTTTTCACAGGATAATCAGACTTCGAGTGTGGATACTAGAAACATATTTGATCATCCTTCTGCTGCATATCTATCTGAAGAGCTTCCTTTTGATGATATTTTGTTTCGTTAGGATTGCCCGAAGCAGGATTTGGAACCTACACCTATTCCCGTTAATCAGAAAGGTCCCTACGTTGAAATGGTAGTGGGAAATAGGAAACATCAGTTTTTGATAAGACACTGGAGCACAGAAGTGTTCCATTGATCATTCACGGGTTCCAAACATTTCACTGTCAGGGCAAACCAACGTTTCTGTAGGGTTTTCTGGCACACCAGTTGTTTGTCCGGTTTCTTCGCCGGTACCTATTTCTTTGGGTCCCTTTACGGACCACTGTCCATTTCTTTTGACTTCAAATTGTGGAGAGAATTTGTTGGGGTTGAATCTGTTGAAGGAATTAAATGCGGTAATTCATTGTTCTTCTGATGGAGTGCATTTGACGATTTCACCACAGCAACTTTCTGTTTCCCAATTCCTGACTAGACCTTTACCACCAGAATTCATTGATGTACCAGAGTGTTTATGGGCAATTGACGACAATGATGTCAGTGTTCTACAGATTGAGCCTGTTAAAATAGTCTTGAAACATGGAATTAAGCTGCCACGCATTCCACAGTATAAGATCTCAGTTGAGGGCGAGCGAGCTTTGAAATGCATTGTTTCCGATTTTGTGCATTGTGGGGTGATTGAGGAGATTGCAGGTAGTTTGTGCAATAGTCCAATTTTACCCATGTACAAGAAAGGCGATAGTGCAATTCCATTCCGTTTCATAATTGATTTACGTGCCATTAATAAAGTTGTTGCTCCGCAATTTCCAATTGTGCCTGATATGACAACAATATTAACCATGATTCCAGCTACAGCTACTTACTTTAGTGTTGTGGATCTGAAGAATGCTTTCTTTAGTATTCCTATACACAAGGATAGTAGATACTTGTTCGCGTTCACCTTAGGAGGACGCTCGTTCACATTTACTCGTGCACCTCAAGGCTACACAGAAAGTCCCAGCATCTACAGTAGGGTTTTGAAAGAACAGCTTGATACCCTTGAATTGCCCCCTACTTGTACATTGCTTCAGTATGTTGATGATTTGCTTTTAGCTGCAGACTCTGATAGCGCTTGTAAGGAGGGCACTTTGTTGGTGCTTATTCATCTAGCTAAGCATGGTCACAAAGCTTCACTTAAAAAGTTTCAATATTGTTGCCAGGAGGTCGCCTATTTAGGCTGTCTCCTGTCAAAGGAGGGAAGAAGATTGACACCTGAAAGTATAAAGTTAATTTCTGGCATGCCTGTCCCAAATACACAGAAGGAAGTTAGAGCCTTGATAGGTATGGCTTCTTACTGTAGGTTGTGGATCCCGAATTTCTCACTAGTGATAAAACCGATGTTGGCCTTGACAAAGAAGGGCATTTCTTCGCCATTGCCATGGAGCACAGAACACCAGCAATCATTTGAGTTGCTCAAGACTTCATTATGCTCGGCACCAGTTTTGGGCACACCAAATTACGAAAAGGCCTTTGTGTTGTTTGTGCATGAATGTTATGGATGTGCTTTGGCTGTATTAACGCAGGAACATGGAGGGAAGAATAGGCCATGCGGTTACTTTTCTTCCGCCCTTGAACCTGTAGCATGCGCTTTGCCAAGATGTTTGCGAGCTGTCGCTGCTGCTGCGTCTGTAAAGCAGAGTAAGGGAATGGTCCTAGGCCATGATCTAACCCTGATGGTGCCTCACTCTGTAGATGTTCTACTGAACAAAACCCAAACGCAACACCTCACTTCCACACGGTTGACGAGATATGAATTGATCTTGTTTGCCCCTCACATTCAAATTAAGAGGTGTTGTGTTCTTAATCCGGCTGAACTCCTACCTTTCCTGCAAAATACTGTTTGCGGTGACGAAGAGTCACATGACTGTCTGTATGCTACCGAACAAGAAACAAAGGGTAGAATTGATCTAAAGGACACTCCTTTGGATAATGCACAAGGGGAGCTGTTTTGTGATGGCTCCTGCTTCAAACTTCTGTATGGTACATCCACAGCTGCTTATGCAATCACTACATTGAGCACGGTTGTGGAGACCAAGAGAATTACGCATAACTCTGCGCAGGCCGCAGAGATTACAGCATTGACCCGAGCTTGTGAACTTTCCGAAGGGCTAACAGTAAACATATATACCGATAGTCAGTATGCCTTTGGAGTGGTTCACAACTTTGGGAGACTTTGTTCAGAAAGAGGGTTTTTAACTTCGCATGGCACCAAGATTCAACATGGCTCCCTAATAGTACAACTGCTCTCAGCGCTTGCACTCCCTACTCAGTTAGCAGTCGTAAAATGTGCAGCACATCGAAAGGTTATAGATGATATAGGAAAGGGGAATGTTTTCGATGATCAGATAGCTAGACAAACTGCCACTGATCTCTTCACGGAGATGTATGTTTCAAGGGAGACTGTAGATGTCTATGCAATGGATCAGGGCATTGGGTCTGTACGGGATATCAAGCTGATGCCACAGTAGAGGAATCTAAAAGGTGGGCTGAAGGCTTGGGAAAACTCGACGATGATGGGTGTTGGGTGGACATGGTTGAAGGGAAATGGCTACTTCCTGACGCTTACGTGATGATGATGGTCATCATGGCACACGGTCCTATGCATGTGTGTGCCCAACAGGTTACGAAAATGTTAGAGAAAGTTTGGGTAAATGACAAGATTTCGAAATTGCTCAGCGTTATGTTCAGAACTGCATGGTTTGCCTACAACATAATATGGGAAAGGGGACAGTAACTCCAAGGGGAAGTTTTGGGCCACCTTCTGTCCCCTTCGAAGTCATCCATTTTGATTTTATTGAAATGGAATGATGCAACAATGTAAAGTATGTCCTCGTGGTCATTTGTGCTTTCAGTAAGTGGGTTGAGGCTTTCCCTTTCAAGGATGTTACAGCAATGACCACTGTGAAAACCATGTTAAAAGAGTACTTCCGAGGTCGGCCACCAGGGGGCGCGCGGATGCAGACCTGGTCCGCGTGAGCTCCCGTTGCACGGTCCCCTAAATTGGTTTGAGCCCTCGTTTTTAGGGACCCCCCGGACTCAGAGCTGGCACAGAGGTGTCGGAAGGCCCCCCCCGCAACTCAGCGAAATCCTGTCCAAAATCGGACAAGTATTCCGGGAGAAAGAGACTTGGGCGCTTTGCGCCGAAAGCGAAACCAATCCTGCCCAGAACGGGCACCACGCAGCGGTGCTCAGAGACCTCGACAATCTTCGCGCGCTTCGACCCGCGGTGAGGAGGCACCACTCGGACACCCACGCACCCCACCTTCACAGGAACGACTCACTGGTGGAATCCGTGATCTCCAGCACCCAGCCGAGCCCCGCGCTGTGAACGCTCCCAAGAAACGTATGGCGCTGAGCACGTTAGCCGCCCTCCCCCAGCGACAAGGCAGAAGGCGGCCCTCCTCGCGACGCAGCTGCGGCGGACCCCACCGAGATACCAAGTAAGTGAGTGTACTTGCTGGCACTCCCCGCCTGCCCCCGCCTGACCCCAACGCGGTGAGCTGAGGCCCCACACGGAAACCCTGCTACGCCCGACTTCAACGGAATCCCCAACCACACAGACTTCCACGGGCAGGGCCCTGCTCTCCCAGGCCTACGGGTGGCACCCGCGACTTCCCTACGCTGCACGTGGTGGGAGGACCGTAGCCCCCGGACCCCGTGGACAGCTTTCTCCACGCATCCAAAACCAAAGAATACAAGCGCTGTCCACGGAGCCACAGAGAGAGGGACCCAGGAAGAAAAGCGGGACAAGCCCAAACACCTCCCGGGGAGGTCGGAAGGAGGGCGGGCTGCCGAGGACCCCCCGAAAGGTCCACGCGGCCCGTTGGTACTACCCGCAAGAAGTGGATGACCCCGAGACACGCATGCTGCACAGATCTACTGAACATTGCGACTTCGAGGCAATATAGAAAAGGAGTAGAACCCTCAATGCTTCACATTGCGAGCACTTTCTAGACTCAACTCTCCCCAAACTTACTGGAGATCCGCCTCGCTATACACCGCTGGGGGAATGGCCCCCTGACTCATCATTGTCCTCCCGGACACACCAACGACACCAAGAACGATACAGGGGCGTGTGCCTCCCCAGTGGTGTTTACGGTCCTGACGAGCGACCTCACCTACAAGTCTAGGATAGATTCTCACAAACGCATGAACCCCCAACAGAAGCTCGCCATTTACGCCTATAACGCAAATCCCGACCCCAGCGGCGACCTGAAGATGACGTCCCCGATGAACCCGACCCCGGACGGGGACACAGCGGCAACGAAAGGCGACATTGCGGGTTTGCTCGCAGAGATCAGGAACATAGGTGCCAACATTAGCGGAAAAATAGATAAACTTACACAGCGGATTGATAATATTGAGGACAGAGTTGAAGGGATAGAAAATAATCAGACCTCGATTGATACCCTCTAAACCCAGCTGTCTGTAAGGATAAGCGAGCTGGAGAAGAAGGAACAAGAGTGTAAGTTGAAGATGGATGATTTGGAGAACCGAGAAAGAAGGAATAATCTGCGTTTTTTCGGCATCCCAGAAAAAGAGGGGGAAACGGAAGAGGACCTGAAAACGACCATACACGATATCATAAAGCTCCTCGTTGCTGACGATAATATTGATGAACCCAAAACGGAACGCATCCACAGGGCGGGGGGACCATCCGGTGGACCCCGGTCCGTCCTCGCCCGATTCCATCATTATCAGGACAGATCGAGGGTGCTAGAAATGGCGAGGAACGGAGGCACCATCACCCTGAGCGGGGCACAAATAACGATCTATCAGGACCTCTCCTCTTTAACCCTCGGAATGAGGAAAATGTGCAAACCACTCACCACATGGCTTAAATCTCGGGACATAAAATACAGATGGGGATACCCCTTTTCTCTCTCCTTCGATCACGAAGGATCGAGAATCAGACTGAACTCGGAGAGAGAAATTAAGGACTGCATCCTTGACCTATTAGGTCACCAATCTCAAGAAGGATCGACTGACCACGCAACACGCGAAGACAGGGAATGGCGAATACAAGGCCCGAAGAGGAGGAAAGTCAAAGGCTCGAGAAAATACCGCAGAGGAAATGGCTCGCCAGAAGGACAGATTTGATCTCATCTCCTCGCAGCCCTACTCAACTAATTTACATGCCGGAAAATAAGACCGAAGGGCATCTCATAGGTAGGGTGTCTCGACCCTATCTGCGCACAATTAACTTGTACACCTGGAGGGGGGGTTCCAGGGGGCTCTAATGTTTATATTGATGTACATACTGCAAGGGGGCTGTGAAGTAACGGTCTCCACTGGTGGTTCGGTTATGGGCCGGTGCTCCCAACTCGGCTCAATCGAACGCCACCAAACACTTGGGGGGAGGGGGAGGGAGGGAAGGGGAAGGGGAATGGAAGCTGACTTCGCGTTAGCGATTTGGATGAGTAGCGTATACGGGGAGATGGGTTTGGGGTCCCCCGGTTATCACGGGGAAACAAGGGAAAGATCGGCGCGTCCTCATGACCTAAGACACCTCCGTCGTGATGACGGCTGAGGCATGCTCCGAGGGCATCATGAGGGTGGGTACATTGAATGTGAAAGGCCTGAACTCACCTACAAAAAGGTCCCTTGTCTATAGAGAGTTCAGGAGATCGAAACTTGATATCCTCCTCCTACAGGAGACCAAATTCCTGAGAGGCGAAGAAAGAACAATACTGGGGACGCGAACGGGGCTGGAGTTCTGGGGATCGGGCCCACTACGCAAAAGCGGGGTGGGGATCCTGATCAGGAAAGGAATAAACCTAATGGTCACGAAGGTGTGGTCGGATGTAGAGGGCAGAGCGCTACTTGTCAAAGGTACCATAGGTAAACTAGCTATCACGATAGCCACGATTTTTCCCCAAATGTAGGTCAGATCCGATACCTCTCCAAAACAATACCCAAAATCATGCTAGAAGCGACCGGCCATATGATACTAGGTGGGGATTTCAACATCTGGGCGGACCCCGATATGGATTGGCACCCCGGTAACCCCCAAACAAGAGACAAACCCACCGGGGACTACACCCAATTTAATAGGATGATGGAACTGTATGGCCTGACGGATGTGTGGTGCAGTATGCACCCCACAGATAAACGGTACACCTTCTTTTCAGCCCCACACAACACACACACCCGCATTGATTACCTCTTCTCCTCGAGAGACCTATGTGACACAGCCTCCTGTTCAGATATTGCTGCAATCTCATGGTCAGACCACGATATGGTACGAGCCGATTTGATGTGGGGCTCCCTCCCAACAGGGAGGGGTAGATGGCGGTGCAATGAATCACTTTGGAAAGATGCAGTTTTCAAACAAGAAATGCAAACCGCAATTGAGGACTACTTCCAACTAAATGATAACGGTGAGGTCTCCAAACAGGTTGTCTGGGAGGCGGCCAAAGCCACATGGAGAGGGGTCTTAATGAGGGAAGGGGCCAGTAAAAAAAGAGAGAGAGCTTTGATTGAAAATAGGCTCCGCAGGGAAATTACTCAACTAGAAACGGGAACGACCAAAAGTGGGGTTCCTGACTCTGAACAGGTCTTAGAAGCCCGGAAAAAAAGGGAGGAACTCCGTCTCCTAGAACATGACTTAATAGCCCGCAAACTTCTCCTTCTGAAGCAGAAGTTTTATGAGAAAGGGGACAAAGCGGACACGTTATTGGCAGCTAGATTACGGGCCCAGCAAGCCGACAGAAGGGTTCACGAACTAACTGATTCAGAAAACATCCCGAAAGGGGCCCAAACCACCATCCCAGAAAAATTTGCCGATTTCCTAGAAGCCTTGTATACCCCCGACGGAGATCCCGACACATCAGGCATCCAAACATATTTAAACGACATTGACATGCCCGAAATTACAGTCACAGAGGCGGAATCCCTTGACAGCCCCATAACGATTGTGGAGATCCATGAAGCCATAAAGAGACTTACACTAGGTAAATCCCCGGGGGAGGACGGGTATTCAGCGGGATTTTACAAAACATTCGCAACACAACTCGCTCCCTTCCTCACCAATCTCTTCAATCAGATCTTAGAGACGGGGAAACCCCCCCGACTCATTCACGAAGGCGATCATTGTGGTTATCCCAAAGGAGGGGAGAGACCCCACGAGATGCAGCTCATACTGCCCAATTTCCCTTCTAAACCTGGACGCGAAAATTTACGCTAGAGTCTTAGCTGCTAGGATCGAATCGTTCCTCCCCCGTCTCATCCACGCTGACCAAGTAGGATTCATAATAGGCCGCCAAGGCGCAGACACTATGCGCAAAACCCTCCACCTGATACACACCTCTCATAGCCTCCACACCAACCCTGCACTGCTTTCTATTGACGCCGAAAAAGCGTTCGATAGGGTAGAATGGGACTTCCTAATGAAGGTCCTTCAAAAAATAGGACTAGGCCCCAACATGCTAAAGGTATACAAGCGATTTACTCAGCTCCCTCGGCATCGGTCCATGTAAATGGAGAATACTCCAGGTGGTTCCGATTAACGCGTGGTACCAGGCAGGGATGCCCCCTCTCAGCTATTCTGTTCGCCCTGTCGCTAGAACCATTGGCATGCAAAATCAGAAAAGACCTTGGTGTAGAGGGCATATGTTTGGGAGGCGTGGAGTACAAGTTGGCACTATATGCAGACGACATACTACTGCACGTAGTCAACCCAGAGACCTCCATCCCTCAAGCCATCTTTCTACTCGAGGAATACGGCCGCCTGTCAGGGGTCAAGATTAACCGTGCTAAGTCTGTCCTATTCCCTCTGCAAGGCGACCCAACTACGAATGTGGAAAGATATTCCTCCCTGGGGCTAACGATCGAACACCACACATTACAATACCTAGGAATACAAATCACCAAAAATATTGACTCTCTCTACGAAGCAAATTTTCCCCAGCTTCTAACGAAACTCGGATCAGATCTCGCCAGGTGGGATAAACTCACGATCTCGTGGCTGGGCAGGCTCAATGCGATAAAAATGACATGCCTCCCGAGGTTCCTATACCCATTCCAGATGCTCCCAATCCGGATCCCACAGCAGTACTTCATAGAGGTCAAGAGGGAAATTCTAAAATTTCTCTGGCAGGGAAAGAAGCCCCGGATAGCTTATACCACCCTCACACTGCCCAAAGATAAGGGAGGGGTAGGACTACCTGACCTGAGAAAATACCATGCAGCAGCCCAGCTCCGTCTCCTTGTCCCCCACCTGCGCAACTACAGTGAACCACAATGGGTAGCAATGGACAACCACTACCTAGCGCCCGCAACACTTGGGGAATGGATGTGGGCACCACGGAAATGGGTAATGAGAAGAACGAGAGAACACCCACTATTCGTAGCCCTCTGGGAAATCTGGAGAGAGGGAGTAGATATGGTACGCATTACAACATGGCCGTCCCCACTGAGCCACTTATGGTCACCGGGTATCAACAATCATATCCCCAATGTAGAAAGATTCCAAACCTGGTACGAGGCGGGACTTGAGCGGGTAGGCCAACTTGTACGCAACGACTCCTTCATCACCTTGCCAGCTCTAACGGAGACCTTAAACATAGGAACCCTTTCCGCTTTTCACTACATCCAAATTAAAGGAGTCCTGACGAGAGATGTGTGGAAAGATAAACTGAGCAGAGACCTCACCCCATTTGAAAAAATGCTAGACTCCAAAACTGACAGGAAGGGGTTGATCTCTATAATGTATAAGTTGCTGTTGGAGGGCGGTACTGGGTCGACACACACTCTCCGAACACGATGGGAAAACAATATGGGGATTGAAATTGTAGACGAACTGTGGGACAAAATGTGCACCATGGCCACGCGCAACTCAATAGCAAACCAATACAAACTACACTCCATCAAACTCCTCCACCGTTGGCAATACGACCCATATAGACTGTCAAAGATGTACCAATCATCATCCCCCCCACTGCTGGCGCGAATGTGGTCAAACAGCCGATTATTGGCATATGTGGTAGGGCTGCCCTAAGGTTCAGATTTTCTGGGACGAGGTCCTTGGCTGGATAAGGCACACGGACGGGATCCAGAGAAATCCGACCCCGCAACTGGTGTTGTTTAGCCTTGAAGTGGAGGATGGCGAATGGGCGAAGGTCCAGGGAGTAGTCCCCCACCTATTACTTGCAGCGAGGGCACTAATAGCGGCCAAATGGAGATCATTGCTAACCCCGAATAAGAAAGAATGGATTAATGTCACCCTAAATCTCTGTACGATGGAAAAGATAACTGCATCACTCCATGGTAGAGCGTCACAATGTGAACTGTTATGGTCCGACTTCCTGAACGCATACACGTCCACTGCAGAACCAACCCAGTGTGAAAACAGGTCTCTGCCCTGAAGTGGGCCGGACCGGACCACCCCTCCTTTCACGAAACTATCCTCTCATCACCTTACCATACATCTCTCCCCACCCCGCTAGACGCAACCACCTCAGACAAACAACTACACCCCCCTCATCGACGCGCCCATAACTGAACTCCATTGACCAAACCCTGACCCACAACCTATACCTTGACCACGATGCCAAAAAATCTCCAAAAGATCAGTCTTCCATTCTAGGGGGGGAGGGGGGAGGGAATATTAATTCTAAAATTCTTGTGGGAAAAGGGAAGATATAGTTGTTTACACGGTTCGTCTCTCCATGTTCTTCTGATTATATATGCTCTTTAGTTGTATCTTCCAATCAACAGGAAGAACTTGACCTGAACAGGTACTCGTTGTTATTCCAAATGATATTCTCATTCTGTACTTCCTTGTTCATGTGAATGTTTACTTTGAAAACTCAAAAACAAATTTTAAAAAAAAAAAAAGAAAAAAAAAAAAAGAAAAAAAGAGTACTTCCCGGGGTTCTGGCTGCCAAGAGTCATCTGGTCAGACAATGGTCCACATTTTGTCACTGCTGTAATTCTGCAGATATGTGTGGCATTACATATTGACAAACGGTTCCATTCGGCCAGACACGCTCCGAGCGCTGGACTGGTAGAAAGACACAATGGTATCATCAAGAACAAGCTTGCAAAGACGTGTGTCGGCACCAAACTAAAATGGCCGGACGCCTTACCGATCGTGTTATTATCCATGCGTACAACCCCTCAAACTAAGACTGGGCTCTCTCCATTTGAGGTGGTAATGGGGAGACCTGCCAATACCTGGAACCTTCCAAAATGTCGTGCACTAAGAAATGTTGAAAATGTATTACTTTCAGATTATTGTAGCCAGTTGACTAAAAACCTGTATTTCATTTATCACCAGGTACATGAAGCTTTACCTGTGCGATACGAGGGCCCGGGCCACAGCATACGGCCAGGGGAGTGGGTGCTCGTGAAGTCCTTCGAGCACTCCTCCTGCCTTGCACCTCGGTGGCGGGGCCCATTCCAGGTCCTGCTGGTCACCCAGACAGCGGTGCGCGTCGCAGGCCGGAAGCATTGGATCCACGCGTCGCATGTCAAGAAACTTCCTCACCCAGTGCCACACATTACAGAAGAAACAGAGCCCCTCACTAACGCTGCAACCAATGATCCCAAAGCAGTAAAAAGCACTGAGAGTGTGTCAGAGAATCTCTCTGAGCCTGTGAGGCTTGGGGAAGCCACCATTTTGTCTCCACGCTCTCCAAAAGTTTTGCATACGGAAACTGCTGTCCCAAATCGGCATCTGCACTTGTCTCTGATACGTTGCTTCCAACAGGGAGTGATGACACATTGTTTCCGGATCAATCAATACCAGGAACAGCAATGTTCAATCTGCATCCAAGAAAATAGACATACGGCACGGTTTTGCTGTGCATCTGATAGACTTACGGCATGGTTTGGCTGTGCATTCAGAGAAGGAAAAGAGTCATTGAGGGCTTGTCTTTGCCCAAAATTTGAGGAAAGGGGATTCTGTTGGCTAGGGTTTTGGAAGGACTAAGAAGTCGCGCGGCCGGGAGGTCGCCAGCCAAAAACAATGGGGTCTTGTCGTTTGAAGATTGCAAAGCCTGCTACCGCCACCGCACGTATTGGACTTGTAAATGATCGTGTGACCAGCCAGGACAATGAACATAACATGTGGGCCCTGAAAACGTATTGCTGTGTTTTTATGATAATATTTGGTTTTATAATAGTCACTGTCTTAGGCCTATGGCACCTTGAGGAAACGTATCCTTTAGAATCTTTGCTACCGACTGAATATGTACCCACTGTTCCTACTCCTTTTGTATATTTGCATACCCTGTCTCTTAGAGACTCCCAGCATAGACAAAGGTACTATAATAATGCTTTGCTACTTATGAACGCTACGCATGCTATTTTTAATAGGTCTAACTGCTGGGTCTGCTCGCATTTACCGCAACATGGGGATAAGGGGCTAGGTTGGTATATTCATCCTTTACCAACTGCTTGTTATGCTTCTTTTAGAGCACTGTTCTTTGGCCGTTGGAACGATAGCATCTCGGGGAATTTTGATGGAACCAATTTGAATAGTTTCAAGAAACGTGTTCTGACTCCCCTGGGATGCTCGCTTTTCGTAAATAGGAGTAAGCTCAACATTGCTTCTATTAGGCCTTCTGATAGATTGTCTCATCCTTTCCAGTCTTTGATTTCCTTTAAAATGGCTCTGTTAGGCAATAAGGACGCCATGCCTCCTTCCTACACTGTTAACCATGGCCCCAATTCAGTTTCTTTTTGCATACAGAGGAATGGCACTCGGTCAATGGGGGGATTTTAAAGGTTGTGCCAACGTTGCGAATTTGACTGGGGAAGACAGACCTTTGTATGTAGGCGAACCTGTCTATTTCGTTTGCGGTAATGTAGCATTTCCATGGTTACCCAGGGATTGGCAGGGAACTTGTTATTTAGGGATCCTGTTACCTGGGGTGTTCATAGTTAGCACCATAGAAGTTTCAAAGGCTCGTCCACGGCGGGACGAGAACGGTGACACTCCAGCACAGGTCTTGGGAGATGTAGCAAAATCATTCCTTCCATTCTTTGGGCAGATAGCGAATTCCGCAGACATCAGGAGACTAGCGAGAGTACTGGAGAGAACCATCAACCGGACCACAGATATACTCTATAACATGACAGAGCAGAAAGCGATCAGATTGGTAGCACTTCAGAACCGGATGGCATTAGATGTCATTCTGGCTGAAAGTGGTGGAGTATGTAAATTAGTGGGGTCCGCTTGCTGTGTTTTCGTACCAGATTCCTCCTCAACTATTTTCAAGGCAATACAGAATCTTCACGTCCTTAGTTCAGAAGTGCATGTTCCCGAGGGAAACTGGGATCTTAGCGCTTGCTTCTGGGACTTCTTGTGATCTTGGGGTTGGAAAGTGCTTTCAGTCTTGCTGATTATTTTGGGAGTTCTGTTGTTCCTTTGTTGTTGTATCCAATGTCTACCTAGTATATGTTCGATGCTAGGGGGATGTTGCGCTCAGGTGTTAGGTACAATAGGACATAAAGACTATGCCCCAGATAAAACTTCAAAGGAATATGTACTGAAAGAGATTTTAGTAAACGATCTGATGGCAATAGATATTTCCGACAGCGATTCAAGGTGTATGGATGATGATGCATGGAGTTATTTGCAAGGAGATCAGATGTAGTTTAGCACTTGGCATAGGCCAAAAGGAGGGTTTGTCAAACTGGAAATTATATTGTGCCTCCTATTGCTATGAATATATGTATATTGGCCTACGCCAAGCTGCTAACAAGCTACTTGTGAAGAAATTCGTGTTGCAAGGTCCTGACCCTAGAATCAATGTAAACCGCCATTTTAGGTTCTCTCTCCCTGTAAAGTCACCCTGTGAGTTAAAATGGTGGACGATGTCATTCAGAATAGAACATGGTCGTCATGACCTCTGTGTACAGCTAATATGTAACTTGCCTGCAGGCCACTTGTTAGGGTCATGAACTGAGACCTTGTCCTTTGCTGACCTGTGTGTAATGAATTACCTGTGTCAATGAAGCTAATCCACGAACATATGTTAAACACAATGTATTCAAATACTGAACTGAGAACACTCACTTGAACTGCATTGTATTAATGATTGAGAAAGACTCAGTGTGGAATCCTAAAGTACATTGTTACCGGGTAGACGTGTTGGCGAATGTATTAAAGGTAAAGCCCTAGGCATATAGTTGTATGAACCTGGCATGAACCCTAGATCAGTGATGTATTTATGGAATAGTTAACCCGCAGTGGGGCTGGACATCATGCTGAAAATTGTATAAAAGCCTGACTGTTTCAATGAATATTCACACTCACTGAGCACACCGGACCACGCTGGAGTTCGCTATGTTGTACTGAGGGCCGATAGCTATCTGATTTGTCTTTGACTTTTTGTAACTGTTTAGCATAAAATAAAGATATTTGTATGTTCCTTTTTAACCTGTGTTTGGGTTATTTCCTTTTGGGCTACCCAGCCTCATATTATTTCTTCGTTTTCACAATACAGGTATAAGAGGATGCCATTTGGGCTTATTTCAACATACAGCATTTTTCAAAGGGCCATGGACAGCCTCATCTGAGGTTTGGTGGGTATTAAGTGCTATCAAGATGATATTTTGCTGTGGGGAAAGGCTATATCGGAACATAAGAACTTAAAGCAACACTGGACATTTTGGGTGAGGCAGATTCGGCGATGTCCATGGAAAAATGCAAAATCTGTACTAATAAAGGTAGATTATTTGGGGTACCAGCTGTCGGAGCAAGGGGTACGACCAAAGCATGATGCCATTGAGGCGTTTGCAAAGATGAAAACAGGATCATTCTTGGGGATGATGGAGCATTATGGAAAATTCATAAAGAACTTGGCTGATAAGACAAAGAGCTTGAGAAATGTAACAAAGAAAGGTGTTAGATTTCATTGGGATGAATGTTTTAACAATAAATTCAAGCTGATAAAGCAAAATCGGATGGATGCTCCAGTGTTGAAGACTATTTGTACACAGATGCCAGAGAGAATGGTATAGGCTGTGTTTTGATGCAACCAGAAGGATTGTAAATGAACATGGTGGAGTTTGCTTCTCTTAGTCTGAGGGATGCAGGTATTCAGTATTGGAAAGGGAGGTATTTGTGTGTGTATGAGCATTTGAGAAGTTCAAATAATATGGATGGGGTAGGTTATTCACTATTGTCACTGATCATAAGGCGCTGATATCAATATTTAGTAAAAGAGGACTTGATGGAAACTCCAGGAGAATGTTCGCTGGATAACTGGGATGCAGGATTGAATTTTGAGTATATAAAAGGGGAAAAGAATGTTGTGGCGGATGCATTATCAAGAAATGCAGTGGAAGGTACAAGTTGAGTCGACATGAGTGTAATGGCGTTCATGATGACAAGGAAGGTGAGGTTTTTGTGAACACTAAAGAAATTCATTAGAAGGTGTGGGCTAAGCTGTGAACCGGACAAGAATTACAAAAGGGTGGAGGAGTTTGTGTGTGGTGGTTGGCCTAGAGAAGAAACAAGTGAAGAGCTCAAAGGTTTCTGCAGAGTGAGGAATGAGTTAAGGATGAAAGGGAAGTTATTGGTTAGGGGCATCGAGTGGTTGTACCTGAGTGTATGACGGAAGGGATCCTGGAGGTAACGCATGAAGGTCACCTTTGACTCAGTAAGACAAAAGCTTTGATTAGGGAAGATTATTGGTAGCATGAAATGAATGCGGATATAGTAAGGAATTTGAGGGAATGTGAGAGTCGTAGTGTCAGCGATAAGGTTTTCCAGACAAGGGAACTGCCCATGAAGATAGCTCCAGTGCCTGACACAGTGTGGGACGTAGTGGCGGTTGACATTCTGGGTCTGTTGACTGTGAGAAGAGCTCAAGGGAGTTATATTGTATTAGTAGTGGATAGGTTGTCCAAATGGCCAAAGGTCTGTGTAATGACCTTAGTTGTGCAAGGAACATTATTCAGCTTCTGGAAGCTGTTATCTGGAGGGAAGGTTTCCCTAAATGGTTAATTACAGATAATGGTTCACAGTTCGTAGCCAAGGAGTTTCTTGAAGTAAATAGGATAAAACAACAATCTTGTATCATCCCAAAAGGAATGCTGTTGTAGAGCGGTTTAATAGGACCATAATGGATACAGTTAGAATTGCAACAGCCAATGGGGGTGATTGGGTACGTGCAGTGATGGAAAAGGTCTTGCAATATAGGCTGGCTCTGCATGACACCACAGGCATCTCGCAATTTGAGGGTCTGAGGAGACGGAAGCCAAATACATGATGGGGTCCTAAGTGATTGAACAGGGCAGGTGTGATGAACGTGGATGAAGAGGAGATGAGAACAATGAAACGAGGAGTGGCATCAAAAGAGTGGCATGGTATGCTGAAATGCATGCGCGACACAACCATGCCTATAGGTACTAGAAGAGTATTTCAACAGTCTCAAGTGCTGTGGTGGTCAAGGTAGAACTTAGGAATACAGTGAGGTTTGAAAACTGAGAACTATGGAACAAGGAAAGGGTGGCTTAAGTGCCATGGAATAGAAGGTTTAAGTTACTTAACTGTAACTATTGTTCTCAAGCATTGGTCTGGCATGGATTCACATGCTCATGAATATTCCCATTGTCAGGCTGGGAATCCTAGGTAAAAGAAAAAACAGTTTCACTTTAAAACTGTATTTCTCCTCTAAACCAATGATTGTCCTATGGATCATATATGCCCCATCCAATGACAGTCCTCTCCCTAGGTCCCGCCTCTAGCAGCCATCTTCAGATTTGGTAAGCACGTAAAGTGGCAGTATGACCAAGAAGAGCTACAGAGGGGACGGGGAGGAGGGAGGGTTCGCATGGGAATCTATGACAGACCACTGCTGGAGAACAATAGTTACAGGTAAGTAACTTAACCTTCTCCAGCATGGGGTCTGTCATGGATTCACATGCTCATGAAAACAGGTAACATCAAGGCTTGTTGATTTGGAATTCTGACAGAACCTTTGGCATGAAAGAGGGGTGCGTATGCAGCACCACCATTGATTCGTAGAAAGTCCGATATGGCTGCTTGCAGGACAGGGCCTGGATCTCACCCACTCATCTGGCTGAGGTGATGGCCACAAGGAATGCCGTCTTCCACAAGCTAAACTTGAGTGGGGCTTGATGCATAGCTTCAAAGGGTGCCCGCATATGTCTTGTCAGGACTACGTTGAATTCCCATGCCAGGGCAGGTGCCTTCACCGATGGGAAAGATCGAACAAGTCCCTTGAGAAACTCCTTTACGAGTCTGTGGGACCACAACAAGGATCTTCCTGGGGATCTGGTGTAGCATAAGATTGCCACCAGATGTACCTTGATGGACGCGTGAGCCGGACCAGCTTTTGCCAAGGAAAGCAAGTATGGAAGAATCTGCGGGGCCGTGACCCTCAGAGGGGTAATCTTCTGCAACCGGCACCACATAGAAAAAAAACACTTCCACTTATGGCCGTAGCACTTTAGGGTCGACAATGCCCTGGATTTGGCGAGGACCTCCCTGCAGTCCTCTGCCAGCTCATAGACCCCAAACTCTAAGGCTGCAGGAGCCATTTCTTCAGGTTCAGGTATCCTGGGTTGCGATGAAGGATTGTGCATTCTTGTGAGCAGATCCGGAAGTACCGGCAACTTGACTGGGGGCGACAATGAATGGGTGAGTAGGTCCTGATACCAAATCTGCCCCAGCCATGCAGGAGCGATAAGTATCATCCTCACTGACACTGTCTGGGTGTGTTGATCACACGTAGCAGGAGAGGAAACATGGGGGAAAAGCATAGAAACAGACCCTCCCAGGGGAAGGAGAATGCGTCCCTCAAGCTTCTCAGTTGGTGGAATCTACTGGCAAACTTCTAACATTTGGAGTTCGCCGCCGTGGCAAAAAGATCGATCGGGGGTCTGCCACATTTGATGAACAGTCGGTCCACCTGATCCTGACGAAGTTCCCACTTGTGGCAGGCAAGCAGTTACCTACTGAGGAAGTCTGCAATGGTGTTCTTGATGCCTGCCAGGTGGAGAGGGACGAGCAACTGTTAGGCTCACCTGGCTCCCACAGGGGCGTCAGTCGGACCCGGACAGCTGCAGTCTCCACCAACGTGATGCGTAGTGCAGAGATGACAGACTGGATTGTCCCTCCTAATCTCGTTTGCTTGACCCGTAGAAGTATTCTACTGCACCTGTGGATTCTAGCGATGACTCCCCGCTGTTCTCCCCACTAATCACCTCCAAAATTCCCTTTCAGTAATCTCACCTTATATTCTTGAAAGATGAGCTCTCCATCCTGCGTGGATTGCAGGGGCGCGTAGATACCAGTTACTTCACTGGTTCAAAGGCGTTGGGAGAGTTCCGGATGAGTATTGACTCTGAGGTTCCTGGCGAGGACCAGTAAGTATAAAGTTCATAGAGTTCAATATGTCCGATGTTCACTCTTGTCCCATTCCTATCTTATCTTGCAGCCGAGTCCGAGAGAAGGTGGTCTCATGGTAGCTGATGGCATGCAGGTAAGAGTCTGTATTACCCGACGCTGTCCGGTAAATGATGCATGTATTTAATGTGTTGTTTTCTCTCCGTTTACAGGTGCGGCGTATGAGGATGTGGAGAGTTAAAGAATAATGCCTCTGGTGGTAAATCAGGTAAGTCTATGGTGGTAGAAGAGATTGTATTTGTTGGCTCTCTCGGCTCACCTTGTTGTTTCTTTTTGTCCCGTAGGTGCCGGAATTCGGCGAAGAAATGATGGAGGCAGCGCCGAAGTGAAAGATGCTGTGAGGACTGGTGAGTATGGCGCGGCGCTGCAGCTGGCGATGCGACGCATGCTAAAATAACGTTCTTTCCAGGTTCGGAGACGTGATGGATCCGGAATCAGGTGAGGAACTGAAATAATGTTCGTTTTCTAATCATGCCTCTTTCCTCTTTTTCTAGGAGCTCCGGATTGAAGACGGGCGTGGCAGAAGACTGGATGCTGACTTGCAGGCACGGTGAGCGTTACACTGCTGAATGCAGAATAGCGCGAAGCGTGTGCTGCTGTTCGGGCATGGTTTAAATAGCCTTCAAAGTAGTTCCAGGTAAGAAGTTCCCCAGAACCACACCCGAGTAAAAAATAGTCCCTGTAGTAAAATAGTCCCATCCAGTCCTCACGTTGGCTTGGACTCATTTGCAGCATGGTCTGCATGAGGTAAGTAATGCCTATGGCGCTAGGACTGATTTCTATTATGAGCCTGGTGCCTAAGGCGCCAGGACTGAACCCAGACAGCCCCCAGCCGGGGCTGCTGGGGTTTTAATAAATATCTGGATGCCTGCTCTCGGGGCTGATGGGCTTGATCCGGATGCCCGGGGGTAGGCATCATGACAGCACTCCCCCTCAAGGCGCCTCCTAAAGTTGTTCTTCCCCTTGGTCCTGGTTTGTCTGGGAAGTTCCAATGGAATTTCTTCACCAACCGAGGTGCATGAACGTAGTCACTAGGCTCCCATGACCTTTCTTGTGGTCCGTAACCCTTCCAGTTGATTAAATAAAAAAGTCTTGATTTAACCATCTTAGAATCCAGGATATTTTTTACCTCAAATTCAGGTTCTCCATCTATTAGGATGGGGTCAGGTGGTTTGGTTAATCTTGTCCCGGGTTAAACTGGTTTTTAGAAGTGAAACATGAAAGACAGGATGAATCCGCATATTAGAGGGTAATTCCAATTTGACGGCCACCGGGTTGATAATGGCCTTAATGGTGTAAGGTCCCAAATATCTAGGATTGAAAGTCCAAGTTCCCTTTAGAGGTATGTGTTTTGTAGCCAGCCAAACTTGATCTCCAATCTGGTATTGTGGAGTTTCACTTCTATGTTGATCAGCATTTTTCTTGTATTTCTCTTTTGCTTGTTTCAAATGTTCTGTTGCCTCCTTAAAGGCTTGTGTAATAGAGTGCAGATGAGTCACTGCAGGCATTTCTAAGTGTTGAGGCGAATCGAGTTCTGAAGTTCGAGGATGATGTCCATATATGGTATAAAAGGGGCTTTGTCCGGTTCCTGAATGTACTGAGTTATTGTATGCGTATTCTGAAATCCATAAAATATCCTTCCAATCGCTTTCGGTTTGGTGTAGCATACAACGTAGGTATTGTTCAAGAGTCTGGTTGGTCCTCTCCGTCTGACCATCGGTTTGGGGATGGTGACTGGTTGATAACCTTACGTCGATTTGCACCAATTGACAACATTTCTTCCAAAATTGCGAAATGAATTGACTACTTCGGTCAGAGACCAATACGGAAGGAAATCCATTTATTCGAACAATGTTTTCGAGAAATTCCTTGGCCAAAATTGAAGCGGAAGGTAATCCTTTTAAAGGAATAAAGTGGGCCTACTTGGAAAAAAATCCACAATAACCAGAATGGTGTAAAATCCATTACATGGAGGTAGATCTGTAATAAAGTCTAAAGACAAGGTGTGCCATGGTGTAGGTGGAATATCCAAAGGTTATAAAAGGCCAGCTGGTTTTTTCCTTCTGACTTTTGTTTTGGGCGCAGATACCACAAGACATCACAAATGACTTTACGTCTTTTCGCCAGGTGGGCCACCAGAATTGTCTTTTAATTTTAGCTTCAGTTTTTGCGATATCTGGGTGTCCTTCCATGAGGGCGTCATGATAATCGGAGATGACTAGTTCTTGTAGTTCCTTGTGTGGTAGAAATAGACGTCCTTGATAGTAAGGTAGGTCATTGATGACTGAATAATCTTGGCCTTTCTTTACCCAGTCCTGCAGGGCTGCTGGATCGAAAAGTTGTTGGATTTTTAAATGAATATCTTCTAGAGTCTGTAGAGTAGTTATGCCAAGAATTCTTTGTTCTGAAATTATAGGCACTGGTTCCGGGTTCGAATATGCTTCTCCTATCCCTATTCGGGATAAGGCATCTGCCTTGCCATTTTTACAACCTGGTCGATAAGTGATCATGAAATCGAATTCGGCAAAGAATAATGCTCATCGAAGTTGATGCGATGATTGGGCCTTGGCTGTTTTTAAATACTGCAAATTCCTGTGATCGGTGATTACAGTAATGGTATGCCTGGCACCGAGAAGATAATGCCGCCAAGCCTTGAAGGCGGATTTGATGGCTAACAACTCTTTATTTAGTTTAACTTGGGTGCCGAGAACTTTCTGGACCAAAATGCTACTGGATGAAGTTGACCGGTTTCAGGATCCTTCTGGGACAGGAAAGCCCCCATGGCTAAACTGGATGCATCGGTTTCAACTATGTATGGAAGCTCGGGCGTGGATGCTTTAAGACAGGTGCTGACGTGAATTTCAATTTCAGCTCTTGGAAGGCTTTTTCAGCCTCTTCGGTCCACAAGAAACGTTTGTTTTTTCACAAAAGTGTTGTGATGGGATGTACAACATGTGAGAAGTCAGGAATAAATCTGCGGTAGAAATTAGCAAATCCAAGCATGCTTTCTACGCCTTTAACTGAACTGGGTGATGGCCATTTGAGAATTGCGTCCACCTTTCGAGAGTCCATTCGGACTCCTTTTGGAGTCAGGATAAATCCAAGGAATTCAACTTCTGTAGCATGAAAGACAAATTTTTCCAATTTTGCATATAACTTGTGCTGACGTAGTTTCTCAAGGATTGCACGAACGTGCTTAACATGGTCTGATTCTGAGGAGGAGTATAGAATATCGTCTATGTATACGACAACACAGACGTCAATGAGTTCTCGAAGGACATCGTTCATAAAATACTGGAAGGCTGCTGGTGCATTGCACAACCCGAAGGGCATCACCTGATATTCGAATAATCCGTACTTGGTGCAAAAGGCAGTCTTCCATTCGTCGCCTTTCTTTACACGTACCAGATGATATGCCCCTCGGAGATCTAATTTAGTGTAGATGCAAGCGTCCTTTACTTGGTCGAGTAATTCAGGGATCAGAGGCAATGGGTATCGGTTTTTTACCGTAATCTGATTTAATGAGCGGTAATCTAGGCACGTTCTAAGGTCACCTTCCTTTTTAGGCACGAAGAATAAAGCTGAGGATGCAGGAGACTTGGAGGGACGAATAAAGCCATTAGCAAGGTATTGGTCCAAGTATTGTCGTAGGTGAAGATTTTCGGGTTCCGTAAGGGCGTAGATTCTACTGCATGGGGGTTGTGCACCGGTTGATTTGACAATCGTATGATCTGTGAGGTGGTAATGTGTTTGCCTGTTCTTTTTGAAAAACATCCTGAAATTCTTGATATTCTTGAGGTAACTGCACGATTGGAGTAGTGACTGTGGCCAGGCCTTTGTTCAAGGTTTTTTCCGGGTAACAGGTGTGTGCACAATCCGGGAAGGTTATTCTCTTCTCTCGCCATTCAATACAAGGATTATGTGTTTCCAACCACGGGATCCCCTGTATTATTTGGAAATGCGGGGATTTGATTAAATCAAACACAATAGTCTCTCGATGCACATCTTGACCCAACAGTGTCATCTCTGTAGTGGAATGAGTTACAGGCCCAGAGTCAATTTCAGTTCCATAGACTGTGGTGATGACATCCGAAGTGGTCTTTTTGCAAAGAGGTAGATTCATCCTTGAAGCCAATTCATGGTCCATATAGTTTCCTACGACCCCGCTATCAATGTATGCCCTTACTGCGTGCATACGTGATGGCTGCCTTGGATCAATAAGGACCATTGGTATGATTAGGTGCGAGGTCTGAGTGTCCTTCTTTAAGCTCGGCAAGCGGACCTCTACGCTTGTCGGGTGTGGTCGTTTCCCGAATCAGGCTCTATTTGGCTTTTGTCAGCAACTCCGACCACTTTCTTGGGTGGTTTTATAGGGCATTCCCGTAGAAAATGTCCTGAGGTTCCACAGTACAGGCACAATTGCATCCGCCGTCTCCTTTCTCTTTCCTTTTGAGTTAAGGGTCCTTTAACCCCCCCGATCTGCATAGGTTCTGATGCATCTGTTCCTTTGGGGATAACGTTGGGTTTAACCAATACCCGATTCTCGAACTTAGCTCGATCAGCCTTTCTAATCTGAAGTCGGTGGTCTAACTGGACCACTAAGTTTATATATTCTGCGCATCCTGAGGTGGGTTCACAACTTGGGCCAAAACATCTTTGAGTTCTCCCCGAAGTCCACGATGAAATAATGTAATTCGTTTTACCTCTGGCCATCCGGTTTCAACCACCAACCTATTGAAGTTTGCGATATAGGTTAGCAGATCTTGGTTACCTTGTCATAGGGATAAAAGTTTGTTATCCAGGGCCTGTCCCTGTGAATGTCTGGCGAATAGTTTTTCCATGCTCAATTGAAAACCCTGAACATCCCGAAGAAGAGGGTCATCCTGGTTGACTAGTGGAATTGACCAATCAGCTGCACTGCCACTCAGATATGATAATACAAAGGCTACTTTGGCTTGGTCATTTGGAAAAGCTCCAGGTCTGCATAAAAAGTGCAAGCAGCATTGGTTCATAAACACGGCTTACCTCTTTGGGTCCCCAGCGAAGCGTTCCGGTGGAGCTAAAGGAATAGCCCCTGGTAAAACCACTTGCACAGGATTGCTCGATTAAACAGGAGTTGGATTCCCCCCGAGTCCAGGTAGGGGTGTTTGCCCAGCTTGGTTTTGCAGCAGTTGCCTAGCAAGATCATCAGTGCGCTCCTTTGAGACAATCAGTTCTCTCCTGAGGGCATTAGCCTCTTGACGAGCGGAGTGCACTTCCGCTCTAAGTTCCCCCAATAATTGGGCCAGTTGGTCGGTTTCTGAGGTTTCCATAACGCCCGGGTGGGGATTTGTAGAAAGGCTTTGCGTTCTGTTACACTCTCCTGGTTCTCACAGGGGCGTCGGTCGGACCCGGACAGCTGCGGTCTCCACCAACGTGATGCGTAGTGCAGAGATGACAGACTGGACTGGCCCTCCTAATCTCGTTTGCTTGACCCGTAGAAGTATTCTCCTGCAAGTGGAGAGAGGAGTTTAGCCACCCGTGGATTCTAGCAATGACTCCCCGCTGTTCTTCCCACTAATCACCTCCAAAATTCCCTTTCAGTAATCTCACCTTATATTCTTGAAAGATGAGCTCTCCATCCTGCGTGGATTGCAGGGGCGCGTAGATACCAGTTACTTCACTGGTTCGAAGGCGTTGGGAGAGTTCTGGATGAGTATTGACTCTGAGGTTCCTGGCGAGGACCAGTAAGTATAAAGTTCATAGAGTTCAATATGTCCGATGTTCGCTCTTGTCCCATTCCTAACTTATCTTGCAGCTGAGTCCAAGAGAAGGTGGTCTCGTGGCAGCTGATGGCGTGCAGGTAAGAGTCTGTATTACCTGACGCTGTCCGGTAAATAATGTATGTATTTAACGTGTTGTTTTCTCTTCGTTTACAGGTGCGGCGTATGAGGATGTGGAGTTAAAGAATAATGCCTCCGTTGGTAAATCAGGTAAGTCTATGGTGGTAGAAGAGATTGTATTTGTTGGCTCTCGCGGCTCACCTTGTTGTTTCTTTTTGTCCCCTAGGTGCCAGAGTTCGGCAAAGAAATGATGGAGGCAGCGCCGAAATGAAAGATGCCGTGAGGACTGGTGAGTATGGCGCGGCACTGCAGCTGGCGATGCGACACATGCTGAAATAACATTCATTCCAGGTTCGGAGGCGTGATGGATCCAGAATCGGGTGAGGAACTGAAATAATGTTCGTTTTCTAACCTTGCCTCTTCTTTCCTCTTCTTCTAGGAGCTCCGGATTCAAGACGGGCGTGGCAGAAGACTGGATGCTGACTTGCAGGCACGGTGAGCGTTACGCTGCTGAATGCAGAATAACGCGAAGCGTGTGCTGCTGTTCGGGCGTGGTTTAAATCGCCTTCAAAGTAGTTCCAGGTAAGAAGTTCCTCAGAACCACACCCGAGTAAAAAATAGTCCCTGTAGTAAAATAGTCCCATCCAGGCCTCACGTTGGCTTGGATTCATTTGCAGCATGGTCTGCATGAGGTAAGTAATGTCTATGAGCCTGGCGCCTCTGGCGCCAGGACTGATTTCTATTATGAGCCTGGTGCCTAAGGCACGAGGACTGAACCCAGACAGCCCCCTGCCGGGGCTGCTGGGGTTTTAATAAATATCTGGATGCCTGCTCCCGGGGCTGATGGGCTTGATCCGGATGTCCGGGGGTAGGCATCATGACAGCAACATCCCCTGCCTGAACAGTGCCACAATCCCTGAGCTTCCTTGCAAAGCACTGGAGATCGAGTGCCCCTTTGCTTCCTGATGTAGAACATGGTGGTGGTGTTGTCCGTGAAGATCCTCACCACCTTGCCCCTCAGAGACAGTAGAAAAGACTTGAGGGCCTAGAACACTGCACTTAGCTTTAAGATGTTTGATGTGCAGATCCTTCTCTTCTGGAAGCCACAGACCATTGGCGTGTAGATGTCTGTTATGAGCCCCCCAACCTTCCGGAGAGGCGTCCTTGGTGACGTATCCTGGTATGGCAGGATTTGAAATCCCATCCCCAGGGTGATGTGGGCATGCACTCCCCACCATTCTATCACCCGCCGGAACTCCACGTTGAGGGGATTCTTTTCCTCACAACTCCCGGACACGGGTATCCAACGTGCATCCAAGAATACCTGACGGACAAGGTAGATGGAGGATGACATCATGCCCAGCAACGACTTGGTGGCCCAAAACCGTGGCCATCCTCGCTGACGACAATCGATGCTCCTTCCCTTGAATGGCTGCTAGCCTCTCCTCTCGAGGCGATGCCAGGCAGGCCACTGTGTTGAGTCTGGCACCAAGGAACAGCACGTTCGGCATTCGCGTTAAGCAGAACTTGGGATAGTTTACAGAGAAAACAATCTTTGTCAGTAGCTGGACAGTCTCCTTTGTGTGCTCACTGGCCAGTTCCCGGGAGCGGGCACTTATCAACCAATCGTCCAAGTATGGGTATATGTGTATGCCCTGCAGATGCTGATGGGCCGCCAACGGGACCAGGTATTTTGTGAACACTCTTAGGGCTAACTTTTAGCCAAATGCTAGGGACTTGAACTGGTAGTGTTGGCCTTGTACCACGAACTGTAGGAACTTTCGATGCTTACTGCTGATGGGGACATGGAAGTATGCATCCTCTAGGTCCAATGATGTCAAGAAATCCCCTTCCTATAGTTGGCCGAGTACATGCTGCAACGTGACCATCCTGAGTTTTTTGGGGACTTCAAGTACTTGTTTATATGGCGTAGATCTAGGATGGGTCTCGAAACCCCCCTAACCCCCCTGTCTCCTGTCTGACCAGAAAGTATCTGGAATAGACTCCAGAGCCCTGGCACCGTTGGGGAACAAGCTTTATTGCCCCTTTCCATAACATGGCTCAAATTTCTTCCAGGGGCTGAGGGATGTGCTGCTCCCTACGGGGAACCAGTGGAATATGAGGACACCTGCTTTGGAACTCCATGGTGTGTCCCTGGGTGAGAGCGTCCGACACCCATCTGTCAGTGGTGATCTTCTTCCACTCGCTGAGGAACCCCGTCAGCGGGCCCCTCACCAGGGTGCACGAGTAGGGGCCTGACGTATTGGCCGGTTCAGGCTTGCTTGGGTGCGGACACCCTACCCTGTCATGGTGACGCTGACCTCCGCTACCATAGGCCTGAGAGTGACCCCTGTAGGCTTCCTGCATAGAGGATCGGGGAGGTTGTCTGTACAATGTGGAGTATTCCTTGGATGATCTGCTCGATTTCCCCCTGGAAAAAGCGAAAAGACGACAAGCGATGCTGCCGCAGAGTGCAAAGGGAATGCGCCATCTCCGTGTCCGTCTTCATGGCTTCAAGGGATTCGTCGACCGCCTTCCCAAACAGATTGTTTTTTTTAATGTAACTTTTTATTTGCATTTTTAAACACAAAAGTTCAAACATAGATGTGCCCCTCCTCCCCTCTCCCCGCTTCGGTCCGACGGTAGTCCGTAATCGAGGAGTGTTTCCTTGAAGCGGCCTGTTGCTCTGTGTCAGGGGTCCATACTTAGCCACAACCTTCTTGTCAGACCTTGGAAGTATCTCCCTCGCCTTGGCCCCCACAGGAGTTAGTCCACTATGCCCAAAAGGTGCATTCTCCTTGGGAACCATGATCTCCTCGCTCCCTCCTGCAGAAAATCCAGTAACCTCGATCAGTCTGTGCGAAACTTTGTGTTCCTCCTGGACGGAGTAGGTGAGCCACTCTAGGGCTGCCAAGTTCCAGATTTTCGCCACCCATTCATGTTCCAGTGGGGGATCTTTGAACTTCCATTTTTGCGCAAGCACAAATGTGCCCGCCATCATCATAATTACGTATAGCTTACGGTCCAGCTTCAAAGGAAGTTCCTTCAGGCACCAGTCGAAGCCCATCAGTGCCAAACCTCTATTTCCTCCACCCTTCACCCCCAGGACTTGCACTATTGCCTCATGTATGCCCCCCCCCAGTATCCGTCTATTTTGGGACACTCCCACCATATGCGGCTCCACCTTCCGTCCCCACTACATTCCCTCCAACAATGTTTCGGTTCCGCCGGGTACATTTTGTGAAGTCTTATAGGCGTTAAATGCCACTGGACAAGCATTTTTACCCAGATCTCCCGTACTTGGAGGGATCTCGCGAGTTTGGGAATGTAGGCCCATATTTTTGACCACTCCGTTTCCTCTATTGTGTGACGAGTGGATGCCTCCCATCTTTTCATGTGTGGCCTAGGGGGCGGATCTTCGCCCGCTTTTAGTTGCGCATATATGGACGCCACCACCCGTCTGTCCCCGGGATCCGTGTTCAGGTATTTTTCGAAGGGAGTTAGTTGGTGCGTCCCTGCTTGTTTCATTATGGGATGGAGTAGCCAGTGCCTCAATTGGACATAACGGTATCTCTCCCTATCCCCAGGGCGAAGTCTGATTTACATTGTTCGAATTGTTTGACCTGGTTCCCCTCAATCATGTCTCTAATTATTAGGCATCTTCCCTGCTGCCAGGATCTGAAAGCGGACATTTTGTGACACGGCGTGAATTGTGGGTTATCGAATATCGGGGTCAATGGAGATGGGTAGGAGGTGATGTGTGTGCGCTTCGCGGCCTCATCCCATGAGTATCCCACCAATGAGAGGATGGTGCTGCTGTACATTTGGGGTGATCTATCCACTTTGGGTTTCCAAAGGATCGCTTCCAAATTTTCCCCAGCTACTGCTCGGTCCATTGGCCTCCATATCTTTCCCCATTCCCGGATAACTCATCTGGGCTGCCAAATAGTAGACCCTAAAGTCAGTTTCCCCCAAGCCCACTCTAGAAGTGGGCAGTCTCATGAGTCTGGCGGCGTCTCTCAGAGCTCTGTTATTCCACACAAATTTACTCATAATTTTTTTCAATGGATCTGAATAGGGCAGGCGGTACGCAGACTGGGAGAACCGAGAAATCATTTCTAGGACATTTATGCGACCTAGCCATGTTATGGATATGGGGCCCCAGTCAATCAAATTAGTCTTGAGCTTCTCTAGAAGCGACGGATAGTTTGCTTGGTGCAGTTGCTCTACCGATTTGGCCAATTTGATGCCCAAGTATATTATAGAGTGTTCCACCCATTTGTAAGGAGAACCCCTTTTAAGGTCTTGAACTACTTCATTCGAGAGCATGAGATTCAGGACTTCCGACTTGTTCGCATTTATTTTTAGCCCGGCCACCGCCCTGAACATGTCGAGTTCCCTTTCTATTGCCCCCAGAGAGAGCTCAAAGCATATCATCTGCAAAAGCTGCTATTTTGGGAGTCTCACCTGCAAACTTAATTCCCACTATATCCTTATTGCAGCTAGGAAGGGTTCTAAGTGAACAGCATAGAGTATAGGAGACAGCGGGTACCCCTGCATGGTTCCCCGCTGGACTACACTTGGTCCGAGACTTGACCATTTATGGATAGCCGGAGAAGTGGGTGCTGATAGTTGGCCCTTACCCTGTTCATAAACTTGTTGCCAAATCCCATCTTGTCCATGGTTGCGAACAAGAATCCCATTCCACGCGGTCAAAGGCTTTCTCAGCATCTAAGGCCATGAGGAGAGCGGGGATTCCCTTCTTGTGTGTTTTTTCAATTAAGTGCACTATCCTCCTCACCTTGTCCCCAATAGTTCAGCCCCTAACGAAACCCGATTGATCTGGTTGGATCACCCGGGGGAGAATTTGGTCAAGCCTCGTTGCCAGGATTTTTGTGTGAATTTTGGCATCAACTTTGATTAGGGCGATTGGGGGGGATAGGATCCGCATTCTGTCTTTTTTGGGAATGAGGATCACCTTCGCCTCCTACATCGATTTGGTGATAGCCCTGTCTCGGCCGATCTGGTTGAACAGTTCGGTCAGATGGGGTATTAGCGTTTTCTCGTGGGTCTTATAAAACTCAGCGGAGAAGCTGTCTGGTCCTGGGGATTTATTAATTGGTAAGGTTTTAATTGCCAGTGGTGTCCTGCTGCAGGGCCTCCCTTTCCCCCCTGAGTTATTCTCACCAGATCAATCTTTTCTAGGTAGGATTCCTGTGATGATGGTAGCGGGTTGTCTGATCCGTATAGCCTGGAGTAAAATTGGACAAATTCTCTCTCCATGTCCTTGCTGTTGGTGCTATTCTTGCCCCCGTTAAGTTTAATTTTCAGGATATTTTTGTCCTTTTCTTCTCTCCTTAACAGTCAGGCCAATAAGTGGTCCGACTTGTTTGCTTTTATGTAGTATTTTTGTTTCAGGGATAATATGTTTTGTTTCGCCGTCCTTGTTTGTATTAAATTCTTGTTGGCCCTTAATGGCTCTGTACTCCCTTTTAGTGTCTGCGCTCAGAGAAGTCCCCATCGTGGACATTATCTCCTTCAGTTTGGCCTCTAGACGAGTCTCCTCTAACCTCAGTTCCCTATCTCTTCTTGCTTTCATCGCTATGATCTGTCCTCTTATCGTTGACTTGAAGGCATCCCATCTGGTCTGTGGGATTGTTTCTTTGGCCTTTTTAGACTCGAAGAAAGCTTCCATTTCTTCTGCAAGCTCTTGGACTAGTTTCTCATCTTTAAATAGGGGGCTTGGGTAACGCCACTTCCACAGGCCGGCTGTGGATCGGTTTCTCTATCAGATTTAGGGTCAAGGGCACGTGATCGGACAGTATGATCGTCCCGACTGAAATCGGGACCGCCCGCCCCTGCAGATAGCTCGAAAGCCACACAGTCTATCCTAGAATGCGTGCAATGGGTGTGTGAGTAGAAGGCATAGCCCTCCCTGTCCCCCTCTTGCTCCGTTCGGGCATCGACCAAGACCAAGTCTTGAATTTTCCCCCTGAGAGTCTCCTCTGTACCCCTAGCACTTTGTTGCTTCTCTCTTTTGTGGCGTCCCATGCTATAATAAAGTCCCCTGTTAGAATGATGGGGGTTTTCGCGAATTTTTTGAGTTTTGAGTCGGGTGAGAACTTTTTGGATGAATGCGTCTTGGCCTACATTTGGTACATATGGTGTCGCTACTGTGTAGGTTTCCCCATCTCCCTGACAGTGCTATTGCTAGGTATCTCCCTTGGTCATCAGTGTCTATCCCAATCAGGGCTAGATCCAGCCTGTCTTTCAGAGCCAGGAGAAACCCTCCCTTCTTGTTGGCTTGAGTGTCTTGGAAGTCTTGTGTACCCCCAGAACTTTATTCTTCTATCTTCTGTGTGAACGTGCGTTTCTTGTAAGGTTACTATGTCCGGGTGTTCCCTCCTAAGGTATCTCTCAATCCTTTTCCTTTTGGTTGGGGAATTTAGACCATTGACGTTAAGACATACGATCTTGAGTATAATACTGCTACCCATTGTCGCGTGTGTGTTTGCCTCTTAATTGTCTGAGTTTCAGGGCGAGTCTGAGGACGCGCCTTTGATTTCTCGGTTGTTCCCCTCTTGCCCCCATGACCTCAGTCCTGCCATCGTTCCAGACCTTCCCCCCCCTTTCCCTATCCTTCTGTCCCCCCTAAAATGGGTGAATTCAACTAGCCCCCCTCGAATCCTTGTCTCAAGAGTTGAATCCTTGAGTTGCCCCAGATTTCTCCCAAACCCATTCCAAGAGTCCCTATCCACTCCCCATCCCACAGGACCTCTGTAGGTCTTGTTTACTTAATCGTAACTTTACTTGACTTAGCTTGCGCCCTCCCCAGGAGCCCAGGTGATATGACACGAAGTAGGCTCCCTTGGTGCTTCGTATTCAGTCGGGAGTGTAGTTGGGTGGTTTGTTCCTGTTTTGGTACTTTTACTGTTGCCGGACCCCTGAGGAGTGGTTGGTGGTCCCCTTCGTGGGCCTTTTAGGCCTTACTGTGGTCCATTCCCAGGGTCTGCTGGTGTTTTGCTGAGGGACCGATGAGCGGGTTGGCGACTGGCCATCTTCTTCGATACGCAGGAGGGTGGCTCCTTGTTCATAGGATGTAATCCTTTGTTTCCAATGCCAGTCCCTCAGAAAGGATAGGATTGGGGCCATTCTCCTCCTCTTGATGGATTGTGGCAAGTCCTGGTAGAGGAATATTTGTGGTCCATTGTGTGTGATCTGCTTCGCTCTCCTGGCCTTGGCGAGCATTTTTTCCTTGGTGGTGTAGTCCTGAATGGCAGCCAGAACATCCCTCAGTCTCGCTCCTCGTTCCTGTCTGCGGGGGTAGAGTCTCTGGATCCTGTCGAATTTTATCTCCAGATCAGCGTTGGTTTCCAGGAGACCCATGAAGATGTTTTTAACCACGGTCAAGGTCTTGAGCTTGTGTGTCTTCTGGTAGGCATTTGATGCAGATATTGGACCTCCTGGACCTATTCTCCATGTCCATCACCTGTAATTCGAGGCTGTGGGTGTCCGCAGCCAGGGTTTCCAGCAGGGTGTCGGATTTCCTTGCATCTTCCATCAGTTTCTGGATCGATCTTTAGTTGGTGTATACCCTCTCTTCCATTTTATTAATGTCTCTTTATATCTCCTGCAATCGCTCTGCCAATTCGTCCCTCAGAACTTCCATTTGTTTCTGTACCGCAGAGGTGATCTTGTCTCCGAAGTCGTGGAAACATTGAGCATGGACTGCGTTACGGGTCGGCCCTGTTCTTCCTACGTAGGCCCTTCCCCTGATTCTTAGGGCCATTCTGCTATGTGGTGTCCTCCAGGGCGGGGGGACGGATTCTTTGGCCCATATCTTGGTGAGTGCGCATTCCTGGGGTTTTTTGGCACTTTTTGCTGCTATTGGGGGATCTTTTCCCATGATTTTCGACATTGTAAGTAAATGAGATATGTGCCAATGTCCTTGGGGTCCGCTTTGTTGGCTCTGGCTGGGCGCTTGTCGTGCTACGTTGGAGGATCGGCTCTGTACTTTGGGTTCACGGGTGCTCCCCTCTGTGCCGCGAGGGCCTCCTACAAGAACACTGTCTCCCTTCCTCTGGCTCTGGCGTGGATAGTCTGTTCGACGTTCCGTGGTTCTGCTACTCCTCAATGTTGTGCACCTCCTGGGTGATGTAATGTGTGCCAATGGTAGATGCACCTGGCTTTCTTACCACTCTGTTGCTGCAACTGGGCTGGGCAAATGAGACCTGGAAGCCCCCTGTTCCCAGCTTTGGCTGGATGCTATGGGTGACTACCCCGGCGGGCCCGGGTGCCATGATTCAGGTTGGGGCCAACACGCAGTGATAATCCGCTGCTTCTGTGTATCTGGTCAGTTGGCTCTGCTCTGAGGCTGCCCCTGTGATCCCCGGGCTGTCCTCACTCTCTGCACGTGCGGCTCGGTGTCGCTGTTGCCCTGGCGGTGCCTAGGGGCTGCACTCTTGTCTAGGCCAGATTCGAGTAAGCCGCGCCCAGGATCTTAATGTTTGGTCAGTAGGTCGGGTTGGTGGAGGTGCTGGCGAGGCCCCACCCTCCCAGCCGTGAATCTGCCTGCCTGGAGCGCAGGGATCGCGTGTGTTGGGTGCCCACTAGCGCTTACTGTCTCTTGAGGGCTGACAGGCTCGCCTCCAAGCCTCATCTCCTCCATGTCTCCCACAGCGGGCTGTCAGTGGCCTTAGCAGGAAGCTGTTCACTTTCCCCAAGTCGGATTGGGACTCCGGTGCTCCGGTCTTGGGTGTTGCCGTTTGTCTGGGCCTCCGGGTCCCCCAGATGGTTGGGTAGCACTCCACCCAGGTATAGTCCTAGGCGATGGGATGGGGCAACCGTGCTGCTGGATCCCTGCCTCGCCGTCACACTCGCCCCCCCCCATCCCTTTGCGGTAGATATTACTCCTTGGAAAGCAGGATGAGCTGGCAGGCTCTGCCGGTGGTCCGCCCGGAAGGGCGCTGCTACTGTCAGTGCTGGGCACGTGTGTGCTTCCTCCGTAGTGTCAGCAGAGGCAAATGATGTCAGAGGGGAGAGCCGGTAGTTTCTTTTTCTTGCCCCTATCCCCCGGTGTTGTCAGCACTGTTCCCTGGGCCTGGGGAGGGCTTACAAGTGCATTTCTGCTGCAATTGCGGCCCCGTGGGATTGGAGAGCGTTGGTTGCGGTGTTCCCAGCATCGCGGCCATCTTGGAATCCCCCATACACATTTTTGATGTCGAAAGGCATGTCCACCACCTTTGCATGATCGTCCTGGCGAAAGTTAGTAGCCTTCAACCATCCCTGCCAACAAAGGCAAACACGGTTTCCCATCTGCCAAAAGCCTGAGTCAGTGATGTCTAGTGCCACCTTAATGGCATAGTCGGACACCGCCTCCCCTTCCTGGAAGAGGGCGAGAGCCTTGGTTTTCTTGTCATTGCAAAACTCCCAGTCGTATCGGGACAAGATAGTCAGAGCATTAGCCGCTTTGATCGTGGATGCAGCTGTGTAGATGACTCTCTCCCCCACAGTGTCCATCTTCTTCCCCTCATTGTCTGGAGGGAGTGATGATTAGGATGCCCGGTTGGCTGAACGTTTGTGGCGGCCAACATTACCAAGTCCAGCGACGGTTATGACCTTAAACACTTGGGTGCAGAGTCCAGCACCCTGTATTTTTTCTCTAACCTGAACCGTTTGGTTGGAGACGTGCATGGGTTGTACACTGGGGCCATGTCTTCCTCTCAAATATCCAAAAAGGGTATAGCCATGATAGTCTTCCTCTTGCACTCCTCATGCTAATATAGGAAGCCCTCCTTTTTGGTTTCCTCGGGCACCAGCTGGAACAGCTCAGAGGTCGTGTGTGTATCCGGGTCTGCTGGTGGAGTCGGGTCCTGACGTGTTGGAGGAGGCTGATGAGGCGGCTGGGGGTGACACTTCCTCTTCTTGCATGGAGGCTGGTCAGGGGCCTGCGGAACAATAGGTGCCGGTGCTGGAGGCAGCCTCTGCTGGATCTCTATCACAAGGGTGTGGAGAGTTGACAGGGTGTCCATGGATATGCCTTTCGGAAGAAGAGGGAATGACGGAGTGCTAGGCCAGCCCCGACGTCATCCTCTTGTACTGCGTGGACAGACGCTTGGTTGTCGTCCGTGGAGATGTCTGCTGGCTGAATGTAAACCTTGGAGAGCTGATTTGGGGCCTCTCCACCCCCCACCCCTCCCTTTTCCCTCCTGAGGGCCATGTATCGGAACCAGAGCCTCTACGGCCGTGTCGTGCCTAGGAGGCAGAGATACTCTGCGCTGTAGGGACCACTCTAGTCGGGTCGGTACCACCCACCGCAGTGGTCGCCACATAGGATGTCGACAAAGCAGTTCACAGTCTTCGGCTGCGCCCGATGAGACTGTGAGGCCTTCTTCTCTTCTTCCGGCCTGTGTTTCTCTGATTTCTCTTGTAACTTGGCCAGGATGAAGGACTTCCTCTATGAGGAGGAAGCCGATGGCAGGCTCGCTAAGGAGGCAGACGGCGATGGCTCTTGGGGTCTATCCGACCTGGGATCCGTATTAGCGGCAAACCCAGCGGAATCGGTCTAGCGGTTCTTGGCCTTGTCTTGGACCCCCATAGACGGGGCATCCTCAAAGGACTTAGACCTCCTCCCGGAGGAAGACCACACCTCAGACTGATCAGTCCTGGGTGAGGTGTGACCCTGCTCGAAGCATGGGTCAGAGGCCTTGCTCGACTTGAGCCTTGCCGCAAGCCTTCAATACCTGTCTTTCATCTTCTTCGAGAAGCCCATGCATATCTCGCACCCATCCTCGTTGTGGTCCAGGTGCAGGCAGTATAGGCACGTCCTCCACGAAGACGTTCCTTAGTCTGCATTGGGTGCAGGGCCTGAAAAGTATCCTTCCTTCCTTTTTCTCCTCCATCATGGTTGGAGGACGCGAAGTAGGCCCAAGACGGCCTTCCAGAAACGTCGACGAACAATCGCCCTTGAGGGCGCGCAACTTCATCAACAACAGATTCCCGGTGCATGCCGATTAAGATAGCAGCACACGGGCTCAGATTGAACAAAAATAGCTCAGAGAGCAGCTTGAGGACTCCCAACACTGAAGCATGCATTAAAAATATGAAGATGGCCACTAGAGGCGGGGCTTAGGGAGAGGACTGTCATTTGATGGGCAAGTATTACCCAGAGGACAATGATTGGTTTAGAGGAGAGATACAGTTTTAAAGTGAAAGTGAAACTGTTTTTTCTTTTACCAAGGATTCCCAGCCTGACGACGGAATATTCATGAGCATGTGAATCCATGCCAGACCCCATTCTGGATAAAGGAGTATAACCTATCTATCAGATAGAGCTGCGCCAAGAGAGAATGGAGGGGATCGCCCACGAACAACCGGCCCACTCCAGGTGATGAAGGACGTGGTGCAGGGTGCCTCTAGGAGTAACAATCTGCGGTCCTGGACCATCGATGTAGGAGTGCCGCAGATGGCACAGCAAGCACGATGCCCATGAGCAACACGGTGCAGGAGTTGGACAAGCACATGTCAGCCACAAATGAGAACATCTCACAAGCCATTAGCCCTCACCCTACAGCACATCCGGGGTGGTGAACCACCCAGTTCTGTGTAGGACACCCCAACGAATATCTGTGGGTGAACACACCACCAAGGTGTTCTCAGCAGCACATCAGGCATCCAAGCACCCAGCCCAAAAAGGTGGCAAGTGGAGGAGATAGTGAACATGTACATATGACTGGCTGCAGTCCATGAGGGTATGGCGAGGGGATGTGTTGGGGATGAGGGTGTGGGGAGGCGATGGTGTTGGGGATAAGGGTGTGGGGAGGCGATAGTGCTGGGGATGAGGGTTTGGGTAGGGAATGGTGTTGGGGATGAGGGTGTGGGGAAGGGATGGTGTCGGGGATGAGGGTGTGGGGAGGGGATGGTGTTGAAGATGAGGGTGTGTACATATGGAATTAATCACTGTTGAGTCCAGTCAATGTATCCAGTGTTCATATACTTGAAGTGATGTATGTGCATTCAGTAAATGGTCACAGTTGTCCATCAGTTCCTGGCAGACAATGCATCCTTCTCTCGCCTACCCCCGTACATCCCTGGGTGCTTTGTTGTCACCTACAATTTCATCATCAGAGCCAGGTGGGGAATAGTCTTCATCTGGAGGCATCTGAATGTTCCGACATATGTACATGTTGTACAGCATTGCGCATATCATGAAGATTTTCCCAACTTGAGTGCACCAACTGTCAGGTGTGGGTACTTGAAACTTCCCTTTAGCAGTCCAAATGTGTGTTCAATTCATGTCTTGGTTCTCTTGTGTGCCTCATTATACGCTATCTCTTGCAGGGTACCAGGCATCCTCACAGGTTTATTCAATCAGAGTAACTGTGGATAGCCTGAGTCACCTGCAACACACTGAAAGGACAGTGTTGAACATGACCGTTTGTCTGTCGAAGTACATGTTTATTGTCCTATTGTGCTGGTGGCCTGTGTGTGCTGATCTGTGATTGTGGATGACGCACTGTACATCAATTGGGGTGGCGGAGCATTGGCTTTCAATGGGCACTTGCAGTAAGTCAGTGTGTATGGCATCATTGTTCATGTGTTTTGGTCTGTTTGGACATCACCTCTGAAGGTGACACTATGGAGATGGCTATAGGCCATTTACTGCCCTATTTTCATGCATTCATGTATTGGTAGGGAATGGCTTCTTGGTTTAGACAGGGGCCTTGATTGATGTGAATAATCGTATGCCTGCATTAATGCATACCAGGATGGCCTGTATAGTTTACTCAGGTCACTTTGTGGCCTGCGTAAAGTGGGTAATAGGCCATGGCCTATTCAATGCATTCCTGATTAGGTATTTTGGGACTTGTAGTTTGCGCACATTAGTCCTCATTCCTGTCTCCATGTGTGCCTCTGTGCCATATCATTGTGAGATTCACTATTTACACAAAATCCAGTTACACTGTTCTCTGTATGTGTTTATGTAAGCTGGTAGGGTGCTGTTCCTCAGAACCATGGCGTTGTGGGTGGCAGCTGGAAATTGCCCGAAGCAGTGGCTGATGATGAGATCGGCATTTCATGTTATTATATTGTTCATCAAATATTACTGTTTCCAGTTCGGATATGCCGGTTGCACTGCCTGGGGAGGCAGCAAGGTCACGTGTGCAAACTAGTGCTGCACTGATATTGGGGAACAGGGCGATGGCGTAGAAACGTGTCTTTGCAGCTTGCACCTGAGCCAGGGTGATGTGCTTATGGGCCTGCCTCATGAGAGCATCCAAGAATTGCTCCAGCACTTTTGAGAATGTTGGCTGGGACATACCATGCAACATCCCAACAGTGTGCTGGAATACACCCGTGACACAGAAGAGTAGGATGAATGCCGCTTTACCAGGGGTGGGGTGGTAGTTCTGATGGCGATGGTGCTCTGGAGATCAGCCTCAATCAGGGGCAGCAGGTCTGATATGGTGTGCCAGTCCAACTTAAAGAGTGTGACTAATTGTCTTTTTTTTCCCTTGTGATTTAGTTTACAGAAAACCTTAAACAACATTCAAGATCAAACAAATTGCATTCATCAAAAAATTAATTAATTTTCAAATTCATACATCTCGTACAATCAATAAAATTTAGAAAACAAACAAGTGCAATGAGGAGAGACACGTTCCCCCCCCCCCACATAAGTCTCGACCACAAGATCTCCTTTGAATGGCTTGAGCAAAAACGATCCCCTTCTTAGGAAATGAAGTCAATCTAATCACAGTTGACGAATGGCATTCTATGATCCAATGTTTTAATGTTTCCGTACTATTGTCGGAGCTACAAAAGTGACAGGCCATGGCCAGATCATCTACAGGAGAACAACTTTCCCAGTGTTTGATACATTCTTTGGACTTCATTTGGTTTAACCTGAAACGCAAATATGTCTCCGACATGGAAAACATTTAAGATATACATAAAGATTACCAAATGTTTGAGGGAACATTGCATACTCACGATAGGACAAATACAAATCCAAAGCTTCCATGGTCAGACTCCAGTCGTCCCTAAACAGTTTGGATTTTGCCGCTACAGGATTACCCAACAATTCCAACTCTGATGACCCAATTCTATCTAGCAGATTACCCATCGAACCTCTGAATAAGTTGACAGAGCATTTGACCATGATCCGATGGAAATCCACAAATAAGGAATTGTGTGGTGGAGACAAAAGAACATGCAAGATTGACAGCTGTTTAAAATGAAATCTGCCATTAAGTGAAATCAAGTTCAACTTTTGGTGAATAATTGCTTTGGGGATAGGACTTGAAAGCCCCAACACATTTCTCCAAAGGATGCCATGCATGGAATCCAGGCATGGGCTGAGAGTCACAGATACAATATCTAAATCATACAGTATCACTGGCTGGATCTTTCCCAGGTAGCATTTTATTGCCAGGAGACAGGAAAAATTGCATAGTTTCATAAAGATCCTCTTCATATGGTACTGTAAGGGCACCATTTTCTTTCTTAGCATGATACTCCACTCATTAATGGACAAAGAATGTGTTAAATTATAGCCCAAATAACAGAGTGAAGCCACCCTCTCAACCCTTCCAGGCCCCAAAGTCCACCACATAGTTTTAGGCTTCATGTTGGACGAGAAAACCACCCCCTTGGATTTTTATCCATTTGCCATAACATTATTTTTTAGGGTATACTGGTAAAAGACATTCAATTTCAATTGGAGGCCCGCAGAGTTTAATGCTATCATCCGCAAAGGCCAACCAGTGAAGTTTCAAATGGCCCAATTTTACCGGTATGATCTCATAATTTGCCCATAAATGCTCAATATCCCTTAGATAAAGATTGAAAAGTGTTCATGTGAGAGTACAGCCCCCAAGTTGGTAGAAATGAGCCTACATACAGCACCTTCCTTATTGAGGATCACCCTTTTTAAGCATAACGATAATGGTAGACTCAGCCCAAGAAGCAGGAAATATGTGAGATGCATACATTGCATGAAAATGGGGTTTGAAAAATGAGCCCAAGCAATGGGACCCTTTTTAATAAGAATGGTAGAAGCCCATCAGGGCCTGGGGCCCTAGATGGGTTAAATGTATTGATGGACCAGATTATATACTCGTCTTCCCAAGGACACAAATCATCTGTGGACGAATTCTCTAACCAGTTCGAAGTGTGGTAAGAATCCGCTGAGATGTTGAATTTCTTGGAATAGAAGGACACCCAAGCATCTTCTGGGATAACGTTCCCCATAATACCCTGCCTCAAACCTATTATTAATAAGAGACCAAAAGTCTCTAGAATAGGCGTTTAAGAGTCTTCAGCATAGCTTGGTTGTCTTTCAGCACGAGATCATACCTCAGAGATTTAACCAAGTTTTGATGTCGTTGATATCCCTGCTTCTTGAGTTTAAGAAAGTTGTTGATGTTTAGCTACCTTTTTTTCAACAACCTAATGGCACAATGTCTGGGGGTCTTGGAGATTTTTTATTTTAGAATTAATATAGTGAGGATATGTTTTTTTAGTACACGATTCAGAATCAAAAGAGATCTTTTGAATACACTCTTTGATAAGTGTGTCCGAAGGTTATCAACTAGTCAGGAGGTACTCTTACCCAGCGAAGAATCTTCCACCTTAGGAAACCAATCTTCCTGGAATAAATACCTTGCGAGTTTGACATACAACTTAGTGTCTCAATGGCAGGTTAGACCATGCCTATCCGATTTCACCAGAACTAGCATGGGACAGGCATTGTGGGCTTCGACAAATAAGTTCAACTTAAAATGAATTATCAAGTGATTACTGGCACCGGGATCATGGAAACCCATCTCACTACAATGGTGTATAATAGAAGTGGAAACAAAAAAGTAATCTATCCATGAATCCAGGTAACTCCTGTGCCAAGTGTAAATCGATTGACCATCTGTTGGCGTAACCTCCAGCTGGTGCAGGTCCCAATTGATCATGAAAGTGTCCCAGACCAGCCCCCTCATTAGATTTTTAGAAGAAAGAGGGGAGCAAGAGAGTGAATAATAATTATGACCATCAGCACAATTAGCATTACATTCTCCCCCGATGACCAGAGCATGCTGATGACCCTCTATCAACCAAGAATCAAACAGATCAGACAAACGTGAATGAAACCCCTGAATAGAAAACTTAGAAGGGTTCCAATAAACATTTACCAATCAGACCTGAGTAGCTGCGTCGGGGAGTATCACCTGCACCACCAAAATATCCTCTGCAGCATACCACAGCTTAGATGTAACATTTAACCTGTTGTCTATCGCTATGGCCATGCCTCCCCTAGGTCTACCCTTTAACCACAACATAGCAGAAACAAAAAAAGTACATACCCTGCCAGGGTTAGATTTCCCACCAACATAGCTTCCTGAAAAAAGAACACATTATAATAGCGTAAATCCAATACACCATGCCATATATGTAAAAACAATTCTCCAGCCAAACGCGTTCTAGAGTGTGACTAATTGTTCGTCAGTCAGTGTCCGACGGGCTGGGCGAACACGTGGTATTTGTAGCCTCCACAGCACACGTCTCCTCCATCTTTGTGGTGCCTGTCTCCTTCCCTGCTATGGCCTTGCATGCCGCAGTAGCTCAATAGCTACAGTAGCAGCTTGTGGATCCCATAGTTCATGTCTGGTTGTGGCTGCATGATGCTTGAAAGTGTGTTTGGGGTTATTATTTCTTCACCTGGATGCTTTTACCTCCACCATTTTGGTGGAGGTAACTGCACTGTGTTTTTGGCAGAATTACTGCCCATTTTTGGCGATATTACGGTGGTATTTCCACTTGAAATGTGGCTGAATTACAATTGTTTTTATAGTGCCAATTCCGCTGGTGGAATTAGCCCCAGCAGTAATTCCGTGGGTTTTCGGTGGTGATTCCACCAGTGGTAACAGTGGTAAATCCACAGGGACAAATTAGCACAAACCTCTAATGTGCGCTAAAAGTGGCTGTAATTCCATTACAACCACGTTTACAGTATTCTGCCGAACTCATACTGAGGTCCAATGTCATCTGTAAAAAGTGAGATCATATGGTGCCTCAAGGGAGTTTCAGATGTGAATTATCTTCATTGCCCCTATTTTTTGGGCAAAAGGTTCAATAACTTGGAAATGTGTAGAGATACTGGACACCCCTGTCTTTTCCGTCTTCGGGGCCAGTTCTGAGCTCATGATAAAACAAGTTTGGAGGTCCGACATTCTCCCCTCCAATTTCCAACACCACTATTCTGAAGTGGTTGGAAGTAGTGAAGGGGAGATGTCGTGCTTTCCAGCAGCAAAAGTTGCTCAAATCTTTTCTTGTGGCGGAAACATGTGCTCCAGTGCAATTGCAAGCATTTCTTAAAATGCTGCCACTTTTCTAATTTAAAAAAGTTTTCTTAACGTTCATTACACTAGAAAAGTGGTGCTGCTGTTGAAGAAATGCTATTTTTATAAAGGGAAAAGTGTGCAGTAGAGTTTAACAGCACTTCACAGGTGCCGTTTTTTCTTTAACTCCTTTTTTTTTTTTACACGTTCATCCAGTGCTGCTGGGAGGAGATCCCCTCCATGTGGCTGCCCTGCATTCCTGATGGTTGCTAGGGCTGTTGTCAAGCCATAAATCAGGCACATGCAAAAGCCGAGGCTTTCATGTCCCTGCACCACATTATCAGAATATGGGGTTTGTCAGGAAAGTGTTCCTCCTTCATGGAAGAAAACTTTCCTACGTTTGCATGCACCGCAGAATCGGCCCCCTAGTAAAACAATCTAGAGGATTCATATCAGGTTTTAATAGCAATGACATGTTGAGTTCAGGCCATCAACTGTGCGACCAGCCTTATTGTAGGGCGCTATTAAATAAAGTTGCTAAATGTTTAATCAAGATGTCTTTAAAAGTTTTATAACAATGGGGTAAAAACGCACCCAGCTCAGGAGCTTTCTTAATGAAGAACCAACTAGTCGGAGCTCCAACGTCTTCTGTAATGTGGGTTTTCAACGTTACTATATACTCTTTTGGGACACTAGGGAGGTCAAAATTGAGCAAATATTCATGAATACATTGACGTTCACCTAGGTCTTCAAAATATATATTTAGTGCACTATGCTTGAAAAAACAGTCATTTATCGGGTTGCATGAAATAGGCCTGCCCATCTTCAGTTTTAATTTTTGCAATGGAATTCCGACCTTGACTCGTTTTTAATGTATATGCAAGAAGTCGTTTGGCCTAGTTGCGTTCACAATAGTATACCTGTTTCAGGGCATGGAGATCTCTTTCAGCCCGATCAGTATGAAGTATGATATGATATGGCATTTGTAACGCGCCTATACACAAGTGTTTCAAGGCGCGACGAGGCAGGGGGGGGGGAGAACAAGGGGAGACAGACAACGATCCTACTAGGCCAGGTGTCATTCAGATCGTGCAATTGCAAGGGTAGAGGGAAAGGGAAAAGGGCATGGGGGAAAGGGAGAGGGGAAAGTGCAGTACATGGTTATTAGCATACAGCATACAGGATAAATAACAGGGGCCAGCTGGTGGCAAGTGCAGACAAGTGCTGGGAAGGGGGGCTGTAGGGATACAGACACAGTCCTGCAGTGCAGGGGTTGCTGGGGAGGCAGTGCAGGGGAGAGTGGCTGGGCCAAGGACCAAGAACGGTGAGTGGCCCATTTGCAGATTCAGTGCAGTTTCAGTAGTATTAGCTCCAACTGGCCTCTAACACATGAGGATTCTAGAAGAACTAGTCTGCTTATGATGTTTCATAATTATCTGGACCTCGTGCACATTTCATCCTGTTGTTGACCACATTTTATTTAGTTTTTTATTGTAGGTTTGTATTTGCTGCATGTACTTTTATGGCACTTTGTGGACCGAAATAAAGAAAGAAAGATGTTTCTTAAGATCAATAATTAGAGAGGTCAATCTCGTGATCGGACTTTGCGTTTTTAAGGGAAGCAGCTAAACTCATGAATTCCCCCAGTATAGCTGCTTTGCATGCATCTCAGATTACCTGAATTCTACAGTCTTCAGAAAAAAATATGAATGGATCTACAAATATTAATCCGAAGTAACGTGTCTTGCAGCAGAAATACATGCAACATCCATCTAAAATCTGGCTTAGTGGTTGGACTTTCAATCTTAGCTTTTAAGTGTAGTGGAGCATGGTCTGAGATTGTGTTGGGGAGTATCGATGCTTTTGACGCAAGCGTTAAAATAGCTTGCAATATTAAAAATGGTCTAGCCTAGTAGGACTATCGTAAAGGGGTTAACAGCTTTGCTCAGAATCGTCTAGCATCTTCAGACATGAGAGGAACAAAAACTACAAGTGTTGAACTAATGCAGATTTGCTCTTCATTAGTGTCACATCCATACTTTAGGGTGATCCAGTGGTGGATTCTAGAGAGTGTTAACGTCAGAAAGAATATCAACCCTCTGTGGATTCAGGAAGTCCCGGAAAAGTATCAGCAAAAACAAAGTAGACTTAAATCTAGCCAATTTGACTAGGTTATAGTCAATTCAGGTTTGATAACCACCAACCGCCCATCTGTATATTTCAGAACATCTCTCAATGGGAAATGAAATCCGAATTAACTTAACAAGGCTACTCTCCAACCTAGCAGATAGGTAATAATTTTTGCGGGGGATTTTCTTGTCGAAGAATAATGTCTACATTCAAATGGATCATGGCTGACTGTGACAGGGTCATTACACTGTAAGTTGTGTAAGAGGGAGATGGGGGACCTCCAGCCTCAGAGAGCATCCTCATGTGCCATGCATATGGATATTGGTGCCACTCTCTGCTGCAAAATGCCTCCCAGCACTTTTTCTGGACAGTGTTCCCTCTTTTCCAACCCCCACAGTGCAGCTTGGAGTAATCAAGTAAGCCTGGACTAGAGGCCAGTAGAACTGAACTAGGAACAGCCAGGAAATGAACTGGAAATGTCCCTGCATAACCAAACTGAACCACCAAACCCCTGATGGACTCAGGTGAACAAGGGGCCCCGCAGAACATGAACTGGGAGTGAGTTGTGATAATGCCAGTACTCTGGTTCTTGTCAAGTCGGGATGGGAGCTGTAAGGATGTCAACACAAAAGGTGGCATATTGGTTGCTATAAACTCATTTATAGTAAAAAAGAAAACCTCACTACCGCCATCTTCTAAGAGGGGTTTCCCTGCCTGAAACCAATACTAGAGGATCTGTCAAAATGTCCATCAAAATCAAACTCCACCATCCGGTGTCACAACACAATCTACTTCTATCCCTTACACTACAACTTAAGAATACTCCAACAGAAAGTTCTTTTTCCAGGAAAATGACTCCTTTCTCCTGGTATTCGAGTGGTGTTCCAAAAAATGATCTTTTGCAAAAGCATGCCAGGGGGAATGACTCCCTTTACCTGTCTTGTGGTTCCAACAAAACCTTTGTACAACTCAACCTTGGGGTCCAGGAGAATTACTCCCTTCTCCTGGTACTGGTCTACACACTCCTATATAGTTCACAACAAAACCAGGGGGAATGACTCCCTTCCCCTGGCATCTCTTGAGTATATTTAAAGGGCTTTGGATTCTTCACCAGGAGAATGACTCCCTTCTCCTGGTGCTTGAGAGGTCTTTTCCATATCTTTCAACGTGATGTTTATTTTGCCACTCTCTCGCGGTATTGGCAAAGTCCCAAATCCTTCTCTGGCTGCCAGTGGACTTATGCCTGCCACTGCAACAAGGATGCTTTTATGTGATGCTCAGTACACTTATGTTGAGGTCCTAGACCCTTCTCTTGCTGTCAGTGGACTTATGCCTACCACTGCGTCGAGGATGCTTTCCTCTGATGCTCAGTTCACTTATGCTGGGGTCCGAGACCCTTCTCTGGTTGGCAATGGACCTATCTCTGCCACTGCAACCAAATTCTCCTCCTAGTGTTAGGGTCGCCAACCCGTCTCATGTGATCAGTGGGATTATTGCTGCCACTGTGATAAGGAAGTTCTCCTTGGATGCTCACTCCACTCTTCCCAATAGTTTGGTTGTTACTACAGGACTAGGGAAGAGCTACTCACGCCTGCCTCTCTTTCATCTCTGTGTGCCCTCTCGGTCTCTTGTACCTCCCATTACCTTCTTTGGGACTTTGGTACGCCACCGGACTTCCTGGGACTGAGGTCTGCCTCTGCGGGATTCTCTCCTCTGCTTCCGCAACAGCGCAGCGGCTCTGCACTCTGCTGTACTACTCGGTTCTCTTTTCCTGCTTCGTGCTCGGATCCGCTCCAGCTGGACCCACAGGGAACTGCCTCAGTGATTCACTGGTGCCTTCCACTCTTCTGTATCTCTGATCAGCCGACAGGATTTGAAACTCCCACTCTGCATGGTTTCCACAACTGTTGCATCTCTCAGCTGGGCTTGACAAGTTCTTTAGCCCATCATCCCTTCTTATACATTGTTGCCAGTCCCGCCCTAGTGAATTGTCAAAGTCCTTTGTTTCTTTTGACACCTTTATCTTCATGCCTCCTCAGGGCCACCTTATCCCAGTACTAGCACAGGCAGTAATCGTCATGCCTTCTCTGCTCTTCTTCATCCAAATACTTTCTGTTTCGGCTGTATCCCATATACTACAGTAATACATGGGTCTACTCTCAAAGAAGTGATTTGGAATGGGGGCATTGGGGTGTGACATTGTTCAACAGGCTGTACCACTGTTGATTGTCCTTGTCCCCTGAGGGGAAGTCCCTCCCCATGATGTCCTCCCACATTAAACCACCCCTAGGGGAAAGATTGGGTAGTGGCCACACCTCCCTAGCATCATGGGAAAGGGTCACCCTTGGGCAGAAGTGATGATACATGGCAAATCATCACAGAGCCCCTTTCAGCCGGGGGTCAGAGACCTGCCAGGGAGAAATCCAGAGCCAGTTCTACCCCTGAGATGGACAGTAGCAGTTGGGAAGGCTCCAGTTCTTGTCCCTATGTGGCAGTGTATTTATGAGCTGTCCACCTTTGTCTCAAGCCATAGCCTCCTCGACAAGATGCTTGCCAGTATTTTTGTGTTTCTTCAAGTAACAACTCATCCAAACAAGAAACCAGCAAGAATCGTCAGTGTGAGAGCCATTAGCCAGCACCATATGCCAGCTGCAGGAAACACCAGGACCAGACCACCAACCAGACCACAAGCAATCAGCCCCCTAGGATTCTATGATTCCCCCACTGGCGAAGAAAGACCAGCGGAGAGTGGAGAGCTGCAGCCCCATCCATATGCAGCAGACGGGGAAGCTGCACAGTGCTGCCATTTAACAGCACACAAAGCCACTACCAAACACCCTAGATTACCAATAACAAATTCAGGGGATACAAACCCTCTCAACAACCCTCTTACCTTAGGGGCAACAGGACAAAGCCCCCTATCACGAACCTGAACATTCAAATTCCTGTGCTGCCATTACTATTCTGCAGCAGGCACGCGAAGATGAAGTGGACCAGGCTCAGCCCACTCCTTATAAACTTTGCTATCCACAACATGTCGCAGACAGGGAAGACCAGGCCTGATGGGCCATGGCCAGAAAACTAATCAAGGGGATTTCGGGGGTAGGTAAAAGAAGTCACTGGAAGCAGGGAGTGTGGATTACTCGGGTCAGGCTGTGGGGGGAAGGAGTTTGAAGGCCAAGAGGCCAGCAGGAAGGAGGTGGGAGCAGCGGAGTGTGGAGGCGATTTCCGGAGAAGGTGAAGTAGAGGCTAGTGAGTGAAAGTGATACTGCAGTGTGAGTGTGCGTCCAAGTGTGGCAAGTATTAGATACATTTGTGTAAGGAATGACTGAAGTGGGTGTAACTGCGTGAAAGGAGAATGACTGAGTAGAATGTTGGCAGAGTGGGAGTAGTTGTAGAGAAAAGGAGTAGTAGTGGTGCAGAGGAGGACGTTGTAGTGCAGAGGAGCATGGAGTTGTAGGGTGGTGCAGGGAGTTGTAGGGCAGAGCACGGAGTTGTGTGAAAGCAGGAGTAGGAATATATAGGAAGGAGTAATAAACATTGAATGGTGGAAGCACCGTCTAGACGGATAGAACATTGGAGGGACAAAGGAAAGGGACAAGACTAGTGGCAAGTAGCGATGTGGTAGGAGAGAGAGAGAAGAGAGTGAGCATGGTAGGAGGAGGACCGTATCTAACGGGGTGTCTACGAAGCACAATTCCCATATCCCAATACAACACAAACAACTGGATATTGTAAGGGTGGTTAGGAAGTGCATGGGGGAGTTTAGTGAGAAGGTATTCTGCCTTTAGGTCTTCACATCTAGTATAGGGCATAATTCGACAGTAGGGGTAAACCTTCTGAATCTACTAACCTGGGGTCAGGGATGCTTGGGTTAGGGAGGAGGTGATGAGAGAGTGAGAGTGAGAGACGGCCCTATGGCTGACAAGAAGTTCAATAAAAATCCTTGAACAGTCTGCGAGGCCTGGAGTAATTCTTGAGCCATCTGGGGAAAGGCTGCAGGGTGACAGGAGAGACAGACACCCTCCCCACACTGAATTTGGCAACACAACTCATGAACCTGTTCTTCGCCTCTACACTTTCCACTGCTTACTGTAAAATGTTGCTTCATTGTACAGCCTCGCAAGCACAGTAATTGGTCTGGCACTCCTACCGCTACTACTGTGTGCTGGCGATTCCCATCAGGGCCCAGCAGCATGGCCCAATATGCAACGAGCGCATTTCTGTAGTGCTGCCATTACATCTGCATAACTGACTGACGCTGCACTACAACCAAAACCAGCCTTCCTGTATGTAAATCAATACCTACAACCCCATTGCCTACCCAGGGGCTGGCCGAAGTTCTCACTCATCGTCAGCGATCATGTAACATTATGCCTTACGGAACCCTGCTGTAACGCCTGGCACAGCCGATGTGGCCTCCGGCATTACGGGGTAGGCTTTCCGGTTTGTGCAGGACGAACCACTGCTGCACTGTTTCACTTCTGGCTGGATCAACATGGACCCAGCTAGCGGGGTAGGTCACTAAATCTCTTCACTTGTAGACTAATCCAAGTAATTTGCACTCTACAACACTACTGAATTACCTACCTCTGTTACTGTCCCTGACTAATGCAACTTCTCAATCCTGTAACTGCTCTGTAATCTGCTGAGCATCATTTACCATGAGGCGAGGCTTGACCAATGTTGTGCTCCCACACTAATGCTCCTTTTATGCTCATTTTCACACCTGAAGAAGCCCCCAGTACCATGAGGCGAGGTTTTGCCCGATTGTGCACACATACCAATCTAGTCTTTATTCTCATTGGCACACCTGAAGTAGTCCCCCGAACCATGAGAGAGGCTTTCCAAGATTGTGCACACATACCAATTTTGTCTTTTATGTTCATTTGTACACCTGAAGTAGCCCCCTGTACCAGAGTGCACTTCTTCCATCTGCCATTATGCTGTAACCCTTATGCGCATTCTTGCACCTTGTTGACTGCACCATTGCACTTACTGTAACTAGCGCCTAGATGCCTCAGGGTTATGTGTCGCCATAAATGTAAAAATAAATAAACACCCGAGGAAAGCCACAGGGAGAATGAATAGCCTAAGCCCCTGGCTGCTACCACACCAGAAACCGCTTCCAAACCTGTGCTGGAAATTCAGACCGGCTTTGAGGGGCTTTTAAAGCGTCTCACCTGATTAACTCAGATCCTGGGGAAATTACAGGCAGATTGGTTCCTAGAGTCAGGTGAGTGCTGCAGCCAATGGAATGAGGTGAGGGGGAGGCAGAAACAGCAGGAACAGTATAAAAGGAGACAGAAGGAAAGGCAGAGTGTGGGTGCTTAGGTGAGGCCAGAGGAGGCAGACGAAGATACAAAGCAGAGTAAGGACAGTGAAGAGGTTTCATGAAGCTGGAGTATTCAAGCAACAAACAAGGTGAGGTATTTATGAAGGAGAGTGCTACCAGTTTGTGAAATTGAAGCAGTGAATGAGTGTTTATGAAGGCGAGGATAACAGTGAGGGAAGGGTTTGACATAGGAGTAGGGGAGTGAGGGTAGTAGGTGCAGTGATATGATATATTTTATTTATAACGCGCCTGTACACAAGTGTTTCTAGGTGCCACGAGACAAGGGAGGGGAGACAGATGGAAGACAATACAAACGATACTACTAGGCCTTGTGACATTCAGATTGTGCAAGTGCAACAGCGGGAAGTGCAGGGAGAGGGGAAAGTTCAGGGGAGAGGGTAAGTGCAGCTCAGCTCTGGGTAAGTGCAAGGAGGCAGCGGGCGGTGGGGGTTACAGTTACAGCCATTAAGTGTGCAGTAGGTCAGGCGGCAGTGCAAGGAGGACTGGTCATGGAGGAGCCTGGTACCCAGTGAGATCCAGAGGGTATCAAGCAACCAGCTGGCGCAGAAGAAAGGAAGTTAGCAAGGAAGTAAGAGAGAAGGAAGAGGAGAAAATTAAGGTCTTGAGCCACTTCCGGAACTTCAAGTGGTCTGGCTCAAGTCTGAGCGAGCAGGGAGGCCACTCCAGATGGAGGCACCTGCAGAGGAGAGAGTCCCCCGCTCTCTGCCTGGAGAAGCATCTGACCCGCAGAGAGTTAGAGGTAGCAGAGCAAAGGGATCTAGAAGTAAGGTTTTTAGACAGAGAGAGTTGGATATAGTGAGGGTCCTGGCCCCAGAAAGCCTTGTGGACTATGCAGAGGGTCTTGAACTTGATCCTTGCAGCCACCAGGAGCGAGTGGAGAGATTTCTGGGCTGGCGAGATGTGGTCCCTGGGTTTGAGTCCAAGGACAAGTCTTGCAGTCCTGTTCTAGATTAGTTGCAGGGGGTGAAGAGTACAGCTAGGCAGATTGAGAAAGAGTCTGTTGCAGTAGTCCAGTCTCGAGAGAACCAAGGCGCTGGGGACAGTGAGCTTCTGGGGGAAGGTGAGAAAAGGTAGCTTACCTCGGAGGAGGGGCAGCTAGAAGTGGGCTTTCTTGGTAAGGTCTGTGATGTGCGGAGAGAAGGAGAGAGTGGAGTCGCGGATGACACCAAGGATTTTTGCCTCACTGGAAGGTAAGGGGTCCAAGGAGGGTGGCCAGAGTGAGAGCGGGAAAGCCGGAGCAAGGGGTCCCAATGATAAGGATCTCAGTCTTACTGGCATTAAGGCAGAGATCATTGGAGGAGCACCAATCCTGAATCGTGGATAGAAGGTCAGGAATGAGCGAGGAAGGAGAGGAGGGCGAGGCAAGCCTGAAAGAGAGCTGAGTGTCATGTGCATAACACTGAAATTTAGAAGATGGGCCAAGGGGCCAGATAGACATTGAAGAGTCAGGGTGAGAGGATAGCGCCCTGGTGGACACCACATGTGGAGAGAGAGGTGGTAGAGAGAAAGGACACAAGTAGAACCTGGCAGGGTCTGTCCAGGAGGAGGGAGGTCATCCACGCCAGGACCTGATCCATGATGTCCAGGTTCTCATGGAGACCCCTAAAAAAAGCATCAGGGTGGCATGATTGCCCATATCAAAAGCAGGGGAAAGGTTAAGGAGAATAAGGACAGAGGGAGAGCTAGAATGAAGATTAGAAAGCAGATCTTCACAGGTGTTCAGCAGAGCAGTTACCGTGCCTCTGGCTGCTCTGAAGCCAGACTGATGGTCATGGAGACAACCAACAGATTCAGTGTGGAGAGTAAGCTGGGAGATGGCCAGCTTTTCCAGGAGTTTGCCCAGGAAAGGAGTGATGGAAATTGGGAGTTAGTTTTCCGGACAGGTAGGCTTGGGAGAAGTCTTTTTATTTAGGAGGGGTGCACAAGGGAGTGCATGAAGAGAGAGTGGAAAGATCCAGTGGCTAAAAAGTGATTACAGAAATCAGCCAAGGGTGGAGTAAAGGCGGCAATGTGGTCCTCAATAGTTCTGGACGAGCAGGGGAGCATGTGTTTGGATAATACTTTCATAGATCGGACTGGTCTAGAAACATCGTCAGGTGTTGTCAGCTAGAAGGAAGAAAAAGGAAGAGGAGAGAGAAAGGGTCTGTGAGAGACAGAGAGAGAGAGACAGAGAGAGAGCGAGACAAAAGCGAGGTAAGGATGTCATGAGTTTTAGTAGTGAAATTAGAAGTCTGAGCTGTAAAGAGGGTATGGGAGGAACAGGAGAGGTGGAGACTGCAGTAGGATTGGTCCGGTCCTTGCAGATTTTAAAGAGTTTGGCTGTGTTGTTTGAGGCCGAGACACAGCCTTGAATATGGACCCACTTCTTGGAGAAGACAGAGTCTGTATTGCCTTTGGAGCAGGTGGCAGGCCAATTTGTCAAAGGGTGCACCCAAGCCTTCCACCTCCTCTCAGCTACCTTGCTCTTGCGTTTCAGGACGGCGAGGTCAGAGTCATACCAAGAGTTGCTTGCATTTGGAGGTAGACTTCAGATGTATTCTCATGACAGGGGCAAGGATGTCCAAGGTGTTGGAGAGAGAAATTATAAGTTACTCACCGTAGTGACTAACGTACTCCTGGTCCATAGTCCCCTTTCCTCCATACTGCATGGGCGTCCCCTGCTAGGGATGGGAGACTGAACCTTTTCCACCAGAAAAAACCTTCTTCCCCTTTAAATTTAGAGGTGAGGCCCTGGCAGCATGCGGTTCCCTGACTCCGCCCCCCGGCACCACTCCTCAGTCCCCATTGATGCGTCGACAATATTACCATTGCCTAATGACACCAGTTTTTGTAGGGGGAGGGGGTGCATGGCGGGACGTATGGAGGAAAGAGGACTAGGAGTACGTTAGTCACTACGGTGAGTAACTTATAATTTCTTCTAAGTCACGTCCCCTTTCGTCCATACTGCATGGGCGATTATAACTGAATGTAGCTCTAGGGTGGATAGTGATCCTTCTTAAGCAAACAAGTTCCTTAGTACTGCCTGTCCGAAAGGTGCATCTGACCTAGAGCCGGCATCCAAACAGTAGTGCTTGCAGAATGCTGAAGGAGTGGACCACGTGGCTGCCCTACTGATGACCTGCCACAGGACATGTCTCTGGAATGCGAATGCCATGGCCTTGGCTCTGATAGCGTGGGCATACTTGCTCGCTCGAAGTGGCTTGTGCCGCCCCTCATAGGCCTCCTTGATAGCCGAAACCATTCACCTTGCTATAGACGCCTTGGAAGCCTGGTAACTCGGCCTTGACCTCCCCCACCCAAAGGTGAAAAAGAGAGCCTGCGACTTGCAGAAGCTCTTGGTCCTGTCCAGATCGAATTTCAGAGCGCACTTGCCATCTAGGTAGTGCAAGACCCTTTGAGCATCGTCCTTAAGGTCAGCAAAGAAAGTAGGTAACACTATCTCCTCTAAAGTGGAACGAAGATACTACTTTAGGTAAGAACGCGGGATGCCTTTTCAGGACCACCTTATCCCTGTGAAAAGTAGAGTAATGTTCTGATGTCACCAGTGTGTGGATTTCGCTAACCCTATGTGCAGATGTAAGACCCACCAAGAGAGCTGTTTTAATGGTGACCAGTCTGATGTCCGCGGACGCCATTTGTTAAAAAGGTTTCTGCACCCAACACTACGCTGAGGTCCCACACAGGGTGTGGTTTCTTGATAGGCGGGTGGAGCCTGGTGAGGCCCGGCCGATCAGATGTCGCTTAACCACCGGATTGGAGGAAGAGAAAACTTCCTCCACCAAGTTCTGGTAGACTCCTATGACCGTGTAGATGGGTACGGCATGTGCCTATTTGCACTCCAGAGTGTGAGAGGTGTACAGAGAAGGATAGCACATCGTCCAACGTGCAAGTAAGCGGGTCAACCTCCTTTGTTTCTGGCCAGTGCAAAACCTAGTCCATTTGCCTTTGCACCGGCTCCTAGTAGCATTGCTCCTAGTGCCCTGTATGATGTCTAGGTTAGCCTGTGACAGCCGCAGATGCTTTAGTGTGACCTTCTCAGGAACCACGCTGCGAGGGCTAACTTCTGCGGAGCGGGGTAGATGACCCAGCCCACCTGCTGTGATAGAAGATGGCCCGGGCCCAATTGAAGGTGAATGGGAGGCTTGTCCGAAAGGCTGAGCAGCTCCGAGAACCATGGTCTTGCAGGCCATCAAGGAGCTTATCAGAATGATGCTGAGGTGACTTAATTCTCTTATCTTGCAGATCACCCTGTGAACCAGGGGAGTGGAAGGAAATGTGTATGCGTTCATGCTGTTCCACTGTAACTGCAATGCGTCGCCCAGGGAGCCGGGGCCCTGCCCCTGCCAAGACGCAAACTGAGGGCCCTTCTTGTACCAGATGGCAAAAAGAACCACTTGAGGATGCCCCCATCTGCGTGAATGTCCCCTGAAGGACCCGATCATTCAATTGCCATTCGTAATTGTCCGCTCCCAGTCTGCTGAGCCTGTCCACCTCCAGGTTGGCCCACTCCCAAATGCTGACCGCTAAGCTGCACAGAGGAGGGGACCTGGTGCCATCCTGCTTGTTGATGTAGTAAATGCTGGCGGAATTGTCAGTTTGAATGAGAATCATCTTGCCGCTGATGTGGCAGAAAAGCTTTGAGAGCGAGCCAGATAATTCAGATCTAGCCAATTGATATGCGCTGCGGTTGTCCAGTGTAGTCCCACAGCCATCCAAGGAGGAATTTGTGGTAATGGTCACCTGTGGTGCTGCTTCCCGGAAGGGCCTGCCTGTCCGCAAGTTGCAGTCCGTGGACCACCAGAACCAGGTCCTGGTGGAGAAAGGGAGGAATGCTGGCAAGCTGCGCTTGGGTGCCCCGCTGCCGATTCCATGAGGCTGTGAAATGCAACTGCAACCTCCTCATTTTGAGCCTTGTGTGAGGAACGCTGCCATTATATGAGGTCACCTCTCTGCTGAGAAAATGACCTGTGGCCCTCTTGATGGCGGTGAACTTGTCCTCCGAGGGGAAAATTCTGTTGGAGCTCGTGTCCCAAATGAAACCCAGGAAAGTCATATTCTGCTTAGGTTGCAGCTGTGACATCTTGAGATTGATTGAAAATCCCAGTTCGTGGAGTGTGTTCATGAGGGCGGAGGAATTGTGCTGGACTGCCTCTGGGGATCTCGCACTGATGAGCCAGTCGTCCAAGTACGGGTAGACATGGTGACCATCGGCACTGAGAAGGGCTGCCACTGCATTCATCAGTCTGGTAAAGACCCTGGGGGCTGAGTTGAGGCCGAAGGGTAGAACCTTGTATTGGAAATGGAAGCCCATGATCCTGAACTGTAAAATGGACCAATGAGGCTGCCAAATTGGGATGTGTAGATACGTGTCCTTCAGATCCAGGGAGAAATCCAGTCTCCCCTGCACAGTGCCTCCACAATGAGAGTTGGTGTAACCATCTTGAATTTTTGAAGAGGGAGGCAGAAGTTCAGGGTGGAAAGGTCCAACACAACTCTCAGGCCAGCCTGGTTCTTCTTTTGTATGTCAGAAATCCTGGAATAGAAGAACTTCTTCCACTGCCTGGCTCTCTACGAGCGAACACATTTCTGCCAACAGAGTTGTTGTCCCAATCTGTGGGAGTGGAGGGGAGAGAGGAGAGGGCAGAACTGGTAGGCGGTTACCTGTGGACACTACAGATATGATCCAGGGGTCCACGAACCTCTGACGCCATGATTGCGCATGAAGGGCAACCTTGCCCCCACCGACGACAAGTGGATCTGAAGGGGTGCATCATGCCTTCTTTCCCTCTGAGGCTTAGGCTGAAGAGGTTGCCTGAAAGAAGCCCTTGCTCCCCCCCTTCTGCTGCTTGCACCGGTGCCGACTCAGAGAACCGTCTGGCTGTCTCGACCTCTGTTCCTGGAAGCCCCGGCAACCACCAAAGACCCGCCCCTTGTCGGAGCATTGATATGACTGGGTGTAGATCTTGGGCGTGGCCTTCGTGAGGATAGATAAGGACTTCACAGTTTGGGAATGGCTCTTTTTAGCGAGCTCCTCATCAATGGTGGAATGAAAGAGGTTGTCACCATCGAATGGAAGGTCCAACATGCGCTCCTGAACATGCGGGTTGATCTTGGAAGCCCGTAGCCAGGCAGTCCTTCTCATGTCTGTGGCGATGCAGATGGCACAGCATGAGTTGTCTATGTGCGCCACAGTGGACTCCATGATATCCTGGGCCGCCGTTTTGGCTTCTGCCAGCCCCGCCTTGAAACGTGCATGGCTTTGCACCGGAAGTTATGGAAGGAAGTCAACTATTTCCCGCCAAAGCCTCTGATTAACGGCTGCCAGCATGGCGTCTTCGTTGGATTGACGAAGGTGCAGTGAGGCATTGGAATAGACCTTCTTTCCATAAGCCTCTAAGATCTTCTGCGGCGATCACCAAAGAGTGTGGTTGAGGATGCACGGACAGCAAGAGTGGATCCCCTTCCAACTGCCTGTACTTGGCGTAGAGGTGCAGATGGATAGGCTGGGCCGAATGGGGTTTCAGCCATCCCTTTTTGCCCAAGGCGACAACGTCCTTCTGCATCAGGATGCCCGTTCTAGCCGCGGGGCGTAGAGTGAGGACCTCGGCCAGGACCCCCGCCTCCAGTTGTTCTACCTCAGGTTGTGGAAGCCCCAAGTATTCGGCCAAACCTGAGAGCCTTTCGTGAAAGGCCTTGGCTGAGGATGGCGTGTCGGGGTCCTCCTAATCGGTATCCACTAGGGTGTCCGTCTGGTCCAGCGCCGGTAGAGGAGTGCTGGGTGCCGAAGGCTGTGGTCTGAGAACCGGAGCCAGTGGCTGGTGTGGAACCATCTGAACTATGGGAGGCAGGGGAGCCAGCATCTAAGGACCCAGCATGGGCAGCAGGGGCTGCGCAGGGGCCTGAGGCATTGGAGCCATAGGAGGAATTACTATAGGCACCGGCAGTGGGACCGGCGGGAGCATGTCCCTGATTACATCCCGAAGGATGGCCCCCATCTGACGAGACCTCATGAGCGTGAGGAACTTTTCAAAAAACCTGTCCTCACAGGCTGGAGGGTGTAGGTGGTATTGACGGAGTAGCGGGCGGCTGCTGGGACCTGTGCATACTCTGCCTTGCTGTGTGGGGTAAATCTGCCCTGGGACACTGAAGGATAAGCTGTAGGCCACGTACCTGGTGAAGACCAGTCCCACCTCAAAACTTGTTCTCCCACCCGCTCCACACCAGGGGGTGGTATCAGACCAGCAGCCATTTTGTCCGGCGCAGCGGCCATTTTGTTGGGCTGCATGCCACATGCCTGCCTCGCTGGGACCGGCCTCCTTCAGGACTCTTGGCGGAAGAGCTTGAGGCCTACTCTGCGCCTCAGGACGAGGCCTGTTAGGCGTATTGCCCACAGCTGTGTCACCGGTAGTGCTGAGTACAGGCGCCCCCTCAGACATCTGTCCGGTACTAGCCCAGCCCCTCGGGTGGACACCCAGTAAAAAAACCTTGTGGTCCCTCAGCACTGTCTCCGGAAGGATCTAGCGACCCCTCGGCCTGGCGGCTGGTAGCTGAATCAGCCTCAGTACCACTGCAGGTACAAGAACCTGAACGGTCCCTTCTGCTCGGGCGTTTCCTTGGGAAGCAGTCACCGCTGTGGGGTGTGACGGAAAAAAGCAGCCCTATCTTGGGTCTTGATTTGTGTGGCCTTGACTTGTGTCTGACGAGGTTCTTCAAGTCCTCTGGAGGCGACTTCTCGAAGAGCTCCCTCCACCAAGCTAACCTGTTCTTCAGAGCGTGCAGTGTAAGCGCGTCACACGCGGTACAACCCTTGCAGCCATGATCAGGGCCAAGGCAGCGGAGGCAAAGAGCATGGGGTCAGACGTAGGGAAGAGCCCTTCGCAGGCTGGTAGCCCACTGACGTTGACATGCGCCCGTGAGGAGCGTGGTGCCAGAAGACCAAGTACCTGATTGAGACCAAAAAACAGAAGACAAAAGATGGAAGACAGTATTCGGGGAATAGCACGTGGAATTTCAAGGCAGAAGCCAAACCCAGAAGTGCTGTTGAAAGCGGTCCGTTTCAGTCGACGTGGAAAAGGGGTCTGGGGAGTGGCAACACTAAATTTAATTGGGAAGAAGGTTTTTTTCTGGTGAAAAAGGTTCCGTCTCCCATGAAGTATGGAGGAAAGGGGATGGGACATAGGAGTAAGATGCAGATTAGAGAGGGCTGTGTCAAAGTGGGAGTCAGCCACAGCAGTAGGAGGAACAGAGAAAGTTTAGGCAAAGGTGTCCACTGACTCTCGCTTCTTGGGCCGAATGACGACAATGAAGGTGGCAGTGGTGGGCTTCCTGGGGACAAGAAGTTTCAGGTGGGAGGAGCGCAGAAAGTGGTCAGTCCAAGAGGGAGGAGTGGTGATAGGGCTAGAGAGGGGGATGTCGGAGGAGGTGAGAACATCCAAGATGTGTCTGGCAGAGTGTGTCGGACCAAAGGGTAGAATGAAAAGAGAGAGAGAGAGTCACAAAGGTTGCGCAAGAGCCCAGAGGTGGGATTAGAAGCATCCACATTGATGTTGAGTTCTCTGAGGAGAAGTTGAGAGTAAGAGGCAAGGAGAGTGTGAGAAGGGAGGAGAGTAGTATAGCCCAATGCTGCGTAATGTAGGATGCACAGAAGGTGGAGGAGGGGAAATCACACAGTAGTGAACACAAGATGAAGCATTGCAGGTGACACATATATAATGACACCGCAGGGACAACAGAGATCAACACACAGGGGGACCAACTGAAACAACAGTAACCAGCAGTAGACGTGGGAAACTAGAGAGTGGGAGAGAGCCTAGTGGAACAACAGAGATATAATAACCAATGGAAACCAGAGCAGAGTAGGAGCCTAGAGGGGGAAACTGACCTAGAAATCACAGCAGTTAATTGTGAGGAGGCACAGCAGCCTTGGGAGACAGAAGAGGCTTCAAAAACACAAAGTACGGCTAACCACAAGGGGGGGGGGAAGGCCTAAGGGTGCCCAGAAGCCGAGCACTCCATGGGAATAGAGGAGGAGAGGGGGCAGTTGCACCAAATCACGGAAGCTCACTAAATGGCCTAGCAGCCAGGCATGCACAAAAGAGGTGTGCAATGGTAGACAGCAATGCACACATTTAGAAAGCACACCTAGCTTCGAATTTATAATTAAACACTAGAAAGCAGCACAAAATGGGGGATGCACAGATATAAAAGCACACCTAAATTCGAATTATAAGAAAACCCTAAGTACAGCAAAAAAAAGACCACAGTGCAGGATGTTGATTGCTTACTGGTGGGTGAAGGGAGGCGCCGCTGGAAGATGGCAGTCAGTACAGGGTAGGCGGCGGTGCCCTCACAGTCCTCACAGGCACGGACAGGACGAGACAGTGAGGGACTTGGCCCTTAGAGATGCTCCTTGAGGGGGCCTGCGCTCGCTTTCCGGCTCCTTCACCCTCTTGCAGGAAATGCTGTGGAGTAGCCAATCAGTGTGAGACTCATCCCTACAGAATCAGCTGAGGCAGATGCTGCGCGGGCGGCCATGTTTAAGAGAAGTCCTTCGCCGGGTCTCCAATGGTGCTGGGACCGCCAAGGTGCGATGAGGAGACAAAGACACCAAAGAGAAAGGAAGTGAAAGTGAGCGGGTGGTGAGATCGAGTAAGGATAGTAGAGAGAGGTGTAGGAGTGGGGTGTGACGAGAAGGCTGCAGGTGAGAAGTGAGAGGCGTGTGAACAGTGGGATTGAACAGGGCAGTATATATCTGGAAGGGTGAGCAGGGCACCATATCCCGGAGTAGGGGGTGTGAGAAGAGAGGTGCAGTGAGAGTTGAGAAGAGGGCTTTATTGGGTGTTGTGGGGACTGTAGTAGGGCTCTATGTGATTACTGTGCCGTGTTTAATGCACCACTCCTTGATCCCTTTTACACCCCCTATATATGCAGCGGGAGACCCCACAAAGCCACCTTACATGCATCATATATTCTACCTATTCCCTCACATATATATGGGGTGTAAAAGGGGACAAAGTAAAACAAAATAACACGGCACAGTAATTGTATAATCCCCTGTAGTATTAGTGTGGACGGGGGAGAGTAGTAGTGGTGTGGACAGGGAAGAGTAGTAAGGGTATGGAGAAGGGAGAGGAAGATCAGAGGGTGGAGTGAAGCAGAAGAGAGAAGGAAGTGCCAAGGAGTGCGAGGAGAGATGGTGGGTGAAGTCGTCGGGAGGAGATAAGGAGAGTGATAGAGACGTATAGAGCAAGGAACATCAGAGCGAGGTAGGAGAAGACCCAGTGGGGCTTGAGTCTCTGGAAGCACAAACCCTTATGTTACATGCGATTGGGGAAATTAGAGGAGGGATGACCTAGATTGTTATGAGAAAGATTTAGATGAAGAAGGCATTTGCAGTTACATCATCACAATGGGGTAAGACAGAATGTTAAACAGGAGAGTGTGTGAGAGAGAGAGAGAGAGAGAGAAAAAAAAAAGAGAGAGAGAGAGAGAGAGAGAGAGAGAGCCTGTCTTCATACCATTGATGAAGAGATCAGTCAAAACCCCTTACTCTGTTTTTTTGTTATAAAACCCTTGAATCTTTCTTGATACTCTGCAAGTTATTAAGTCCATCTGTCACACTAACCTAATGGCCCAGCGTTTTGTCAGTGGTAGTATTTGGACTTCAATTGTTGCAATATGATTTGGTCCTCACCCATGTGCCAGAAGGCCAAAATCACGCTACAATCACCAAGTCAAATAGAACTAAGTACAGATTTGGACTATTAGGCTGTTCGGTCTCCATTCACAGAATTCTAAAGTGGTGATGGAAAGACAGAAATGTGAGCCAATAGTAAACCTGCAACAAAACCCCTAGCTTCAACTTGTTTAAAGCCTCAAGTTTGAAAGGACTGAGGACATACCCTACCGAAAACATTTTGATTGGGGAAGAAGAATAATCTTTCACCATACCCCCACAATAGGGAAAGGTGGGCTAGTTTTGCTGGGGTGTTCTTAAAATGTATGCCAAGTGCACTTTAAGGTGCGCAGCGGTTGCTTCAATTGGTGGATGTCAGGAGCAAATCATTGGGCTAGGTCCTTCTTGCTGTAAAGTTTGGGTTTGTTGAGGTTGTAACCTGGTTGAAGGAGCAGAGAGGACGGTATGAAGGGAGGACAAGCTGGAAACGACAGGGATCAAAAGGCATGCTCGGGTCACTTTCAGACACGAGCGGATCTTGGGAGTGCGTAGAGACTTCCAGGCACTGGATGATATAACCAATGCTGGCCTTTGGGTGGGGGGGGGGGGGTAAGAAAACATGTGGCTGATGGGGACCATTTTGGGCCTCATTACAAGTTACGCAATGTAGTAAATTGTTGGGAGTTATTCCGTCACCACCACTTTAATTACTGCCAATATACTGCACCCCCGAATTCCGAGACCGAAAGCGAAGTAGCGGATTCCTCAGCAGCACAGGGCTAGAGGGGAAACCGCAGGAAATCCCTGGATTTGCTTCAGCAGAATTATTGCTTGTGATAAATCTACAGAAATTCCCATGTAGTTCTAAGGACTCCACAAATTTAGGTCAACTCTTCCTTATCACCACTTGGAATCTGGTGGCAAATCCAACAGACTGAGTGGCGGAAATAATCCATTTTTTTATTGATATAGCTGATATAAATCAACTTTGCAACATAGTATCTTAAAATTGAAAATAAATTAAACAAGTACATCATTAAATTCATACACTCTGGCAAACAGACAAGAATAAGCAAGAATCAAATCAGTTATCATAATTTTGTTTTGGACACTTTACACTGCACAACTGTCATGCCTGCCGGACATACCCCTGGACCAGGAACAACAACTCCATAAAAGATGAGATACGCCCACAGAACCAGTAGACCTTTTTACTCAAAATGGAGGTTGTTCGATACATTGCCCGGAAAACGACGTCTGCATTTTTCACGTCGTTAATTTTCACGTGATTTAGGTCCGTCATGTGTATCACGGCAGTGCGTACATAAGCAGCGTGGAAACTCCATTCGCTGCTTCTGATTAAGTCAATTTTGGCGTTTGTAGCTGAACCCCGGACCTGCGTTCTCGCATTCCTGTCAGCAAACCTCTTTGGCCTAATTTGAGCTTGTTTTCCTCCACACGCTAATTCCTGGGTTGCGTGTATCCTGTTCGCGTGCCAAATCTCCACGCGGACACTGTCTGCAAGCGCGGCTGTCCTGAGCTGCGTGAATCCTGTTCGCGTGCCAAATCTCCACGCGGACGCTGTCTGCAAGCGCGGCTGTCCTGAGCTGCGTGAATCCTGTTCGCGTGCCAAATCTACACGCGGACACTGTCTGCAAGCGCGGCTGTCCTGAGCTGCGTGAATCCTGTTCGCGTGCCAAATCCCCACGCGGACGCGGTCTGCAAGCGCGGCTGTCCTGAGCTGCGTGAATCCTGTTCGTGTGCCAAATCTACACGCGGACGCTGTCTGCAAGCGCGGCTGTCCTGAGCTGCGTGAATCCTGTTCGCGTGCCAAATTTCCACGCGGACGCTGTCTGCAAGCGCGGCTGTCCTGAGCTGCGGGAATCTTGTTCGCGTGCCAAATCTCCACGCGGACGCTGTCTGCAAGCGCGGCTGTCCTGAGCTGCGTGAATCCTGTTCGTGTGCCAAATCTACACGCGGACGCTGTCTGCAAGCGCGGCTGTCCAGAGCTGCGTGAATCCTGTTCGCGTGTCTGATTCTTCACGCGGAAACGCTGTCTACAGGCGCGGCTGGCTTGGCTGCGTGTATGCTGTCACGTGCAATCCTGTACGTGTTTTTCTGAACTCTTCAAACTTTTGGTACCTGTGACAATCAACAGGTGAGATTCTTATTTTGTTCTTTGTGGGAAAGGAAGTATTTCATGAACTATTGGAAAGGGAATGTGCACAGTACATTGGACGCTACCCTGTGGAGCACCAACCCGGTATCTAGCGAGAGCCTCGTGCCGTTCGGGATAAGTCTCCCTTACTAATCTTCCCCTTCCTTTGTCGTTTGTTCAATTCTTGGAACTCTTCAAGATATTGTCCTGGAATTCTTCAGTTAGCCTTAAGGTCAGTGTTTGGATTAATCCCAATTCTTTGTTTCTTAGTATTTAATTTGGGACAGTGTCTTATGATACTTATCTATTTTAGGCTTACTTCCTGTACAATTCCCACGCCCTTTCCAGTGATCCATCTCTCTGCCTGTTTTATTCAGTCAGAGAGTTGTATCATTTGGAAGGTCTAATTTGACCTGCCTTCAATCAAGTCGTGTGAAGATAGGATCCGGGAAAGCCCTACCAAAGTGTATCCTTTTTGGTTACTATATCCTTTTCAGTTGATACTTTGGTGATTTATGACAGAATCAGAAGCCATGGAGGGTACGGATCCTATAACCGTTTTGACTCAGTTAATTTCTGACTTGAGAAATGAAATGATTACGGCACAGGATATGCTACGGCATCGAATGGATGTTATGCAAGATGCCATGCAAGCCATTCCTCAGGGAGTACAGATTCCAGCAGCCATTGCATCTGGATCTGGGACTACGGCACCATCATTATCACAAGAACCTCTTAAAGTGGTTATGCCCACACAGTTTCCCTTGGCTCCTCCGGAAAGGTTCACAGGTGATCCTAAAACCTATAGAACCTTGGTTAATCAGTGCCGACTTCATTTCCTTTGCCGGCCTAATTCATTTCCTGATCTTACTACTAAAGCAGCATTCGTGCTTTCTCATTTGGGGGGTACAGCTGCTGCTTGGGCAAATCCTTTATTGGAGTCCAATAGCCCCTTGTTGTACGATTGCGATGATCTTCTGGCGGCTATGAATAAAGTCTTTGATACGCGCTATGCTACTCAAACCACAGATCTGGAGTTGTTGAATTTAAAACAAGGTACTCAACCTCTGTTGGCTTACATTGCGCGATTTAACCAATTAACGGCCGAAACCCGATGGCCGGAAGACAAGACGGCTGTTTTCTACAAAGGTCTTTCAGAAGAACTCAAGGACGCGTTGTCCACGGTTCCAGTGGTTCCTACAGGTTTTTCAGAATTTCTTGATTTAATTTTACAAATTGACGCCCGAAGAAATGCCCGAAAAGGAGAGAAAAAACCTTTTCTTCCGGCATCAGTTCGTTCTGATCCACCGGCACATTCTTCGAACGATCCTGAACCAATGCAAATTGGCGCAGTGAGAGGCCGGTTGTCTAAAGCCGAAAGAGAGAACCGAAAGAGAAATAACTTATGTATGTATTGCGGTTCCTCCGAGCATTTATTGGCGGCATGTCCTAAAAGATCAAATAAGCCTTCGGGAAACGCCAAAACTCGACAGTAGCAGGAGTCCCTGTGTCGGGTGTTACATCGGACTCCATTATAATTCCAGCACATGCACCGATAGCTGTTGAGATGATGTTACGTTTCAATGATTAAGACTTGGCTTCCAAGGCTATGGTTGACTCGGGAGCCACTAATAATTACATTGATATCACATATGCCAAGAAATGTTCTATACCCCTTATAGACAAGAACAAACCTAAAACTGTTAATAGAGTGGATGGATCAATCTTGATTTCCGGTATGGTAACTCAGGAGACTGTACCTATTCAGATGACTTTATCAAATGGTCATTCGGAGGAAATAGTCTTCGATGTCATTGCGGCTCCTCAATACCAAATTATACTAGGACTTAATTGGTTGACTCTTCATAATCCCGCAATAGACTGGGTTACGGGATTGATCCAATATCCTTCAGTTTTTGTAACGAACATTGCTTTACCAGCCAGGTGTTATCAAATAAATCCCATATGTTGGCCTCTATTGAGGGGATCTCTGCTATCAATGTGGTACATCAAAATGGTACGCATATACCAAGTGAATATGCAGATTTTGCTGATGTGTTTGACAAAGGTCAGGCAGAACAGCTTCCTCCAAATAGGCAATATGATTGTCCAATTGAATTAATTCCTGGAGCTAAAATTCCTACTGGTCGAGTTTATTCTTTAACTCTCAAAGAAGATGCTGTCTTGAAAGAATATATCGATAAAACTCTGGATATGGGATTCATAAGGCCATCTCAATCACCGGCTGCTTCTCCTTTATTCTTTGTTCCAAAGAAGGAAGGAGACCTAAGGCCTTGCATTGATTACAGGGCTATTAATGACATCACCATAAAGAATCAGTATCCGTTGCCTTTGATTAATGTCCTGTTAGACCAATTAGGAACTTCCAAGTACTTCTCTAAATTGGATTTGCGCGGCACTTACAATTTGGTTCGCATTTGTGAAGGAGACGAATGGAAGACCGCTGTCATGATCACTGCTTCCAAGGAGCCAGGACCAGCCCAACGTCCTTGGAAGCAGGCCCCTAACCCTAAGCCTAGGCCTAGGCACCAGCCGGTCCCCACTGGGACCTTTTGGACCTTGTCCTGGCGCCAGTGGCACCAGGCTCATTAAAGCCATCGGTCCCGGCACTGGAAGCGCCGGGCTCATAATATGTGTGAAGATGCTTGGGTGGACTTACCTGTGGCAGACCATGCTGCTTACTTACCAGCTACATAGGAATCCTCTGTAAACCGGAACTATTTTCTTACCTGGGTGGGGCAAGCTCCACGCCCTGGATACAACACTGGAACTCTTCTGGAACAGGAACTCTTTTCTTACCTAGGCGGGGCCGTGGAGGAAGACGCCTCATCACTCCTAGGCTATTTAAACCACACCTGATTGATGAAGCGTGCTTCGCGTTATTCTGCATCTGCAGCAGAACGCTCACCGAGTCTGTTCCAGCTTTTCTTCTTCCGATCCTGTACCTGCAAGAACAATACTTACCATTCCAGTATCCAGTCTTCAGCAGCGCCTGTAAAAGACAAGAAACAACAGGTTAGCACGGCGACTTCACATGCAACGCATTCCTTACCTGGTCCATCGGCAGCGACCATTTCTTCACGCTGCACCTCCGCCTGTGGAGACAAAAGCATAGTTATTACTTACCGGCAATCCGCGAATTCCGGATGTTTTCAACGCTGCAACCCAGCATCTGAAAGACAAAAGAAGAGACATTAGACAGGTATTTACTTACACCCATCGCGCTCGCCACAATAGAGCGCCTGCAACTACTCCGGCGTTTTCCAGCATCTCTTCAGCACGAACTCACAGCTGTAAAGAAAAGAGACAGTTAAAGCGCTTGCATTTACTTACGCATTTCCAAGCGCTTCTTTCCAAGGCTCTGGCTCCAGCTTTGCCTCTCTTCATTCCATCTTCTATCACAAGAGCCCTGCAAAACAAATAGAAGAAAGCATTATTCCGAGCCCTGTTCAATACTTACGTGTCCACGCACCTAAAGACTATATGGACTAAAAGGTGTCCGGAAACTCACCGCTCGTGCTGTTAACGGCGGTTGCGATCCTCTGATTGTAAGAGGCCTACGTTTCACCCAGTGAAGGAACTGGCAACGGCACCCTGCACCAGACGCAGATGGAGAGTCCAGCATTCACCTATCTAAGGTGAGCACGTTGACCTGGGGGCTCTACGGAGAAGCTTAGAAGAGAGAGAGAGAGAGAGAGAGAAGGACACTCAACTGCCCAGATCTTTAACCCCATATATTCTTTCACCTGCAGAAATCTCACCCTTCGAGTTCGACACACAGTGCGAAGAGGCTCAGCCCCAGAAGCCAATCGAGTCCTGCACATCACTTTTCGAGTCACAGACACCTTCCTGCCTAGACCAGCGCCTCCGTGGGAATCAGGTGAGCGTTACAGAACGCGAAGCCCACCACAAAACTCCTACCCAGGCGCAATGGAAACCTCGGACACAGACCAACTGGCCCAATTGCTTGGGGAACTAAGAGCAGAGGTACATGCAGCTCGTCAGGAAACAAACTCTTTGAGAAGAGAGCTGATAATATCCAAGGAGCGAACGGAGGACCTCGCTAGGCAATTACTACAAACGCAGGCAGGACAGACTCCTTTGCCCGCTCCAGGAGTAAGTTATCCTTCAGCATCCTCAAATCCAGTGCAAATCAATCTACCCGGTAATGTGCCTTTGGCTCCACCCGAACGCTTTTCTGGTGACCCAAAGAAATTTGCAGTGTTTATCAACCAGTGCCGCCTACACTTCTTATGTCGCCCAGCTGCCTTTCCAACAGACCAGACCAAGGTGGCTTTCGTGCTTTCTTATCTCAGTGGCAGTGCCGCAGATTGGTCGATCCCTTTGGTCACTCAGGATGATCCGGTCCTTCACGATTTTCAGGCCTTCCAGTCCAGCATGGAGAAACTGTTCGCAAGACATGCACAAGGGCAGGCCTTGGACAATGAACTCCTTTCGTTACGACAGGGTAATCAAGACCTCTTGACTTATATTGCCTCATTCAACAGACTTATAGTGGAAACTCAATGGCCGGAGGATAAAAGAATAACGCTTTTCTACAGAGGCCTGCGTGGAGAGCTCAAGGATGTGTTAGCTCAAATTGTGAATCCTCCACAAGAATGCTCAGACTATATTGACTTAGTTGTCCAATTGGACCACAGATTACAGAACAGGAAGGCTGATCGTTCCAAATGTGATACCCGAGTATTTTCTAAACCACAGATCTCTACTAGGGGAGCTGACACTGTGGAACCCATGCAAATAGGGGGCATGAAAGGACCTTTAACTCAAAAGGAGCAGGAAAGAAGAAGACAGCTGCAATTATGCCTCTATTGCGGAAACTCGGGGCACTTTCTTCGAGACTGCCCAGTGAAACCAGCTAAGAAGGTTGTAGCAGCCGCAGATACCTGTACCAAAAATTCTGAGCAGGGAAACGACCTAGCCCGACAAGTGTAGAGGTCCTCTTGCCGAGCGTTAAAATCTGTCCCGTGACCTCGCATTTCGTGGTGCCTATGGTCCTCATTAGCCCAGAACGTCTGGATCGTTTGCATGCAATTGAAGCTTACATCGACAGCGGAGCAATCGGTAATTATGTGGACCGTGAAATGGTATCAAGGATGAATCTACCTCTTGTCCCTAAGGCAGTAAAAGACGTCATTACTACAGTGGATGGCACGGAGATAGCCTCCGGACCAGTAACGCACGCCACCCAAGAAGTGACGTTAGTGAGCCAAGATGGACACCGGGAGAAAATCGTGTTCGATGTGATCAAGGCCCCTCAGTTCCAGATCATTCTGGGAATTCCTTGGTTAGAGAAGCACAATCCTCAGATCGATTGGCGAGCAAAGACGGTTCAGTTTCCAGAATGTTTTACCACTTGTTATCCTCGGCCTGATGTTCACTGGCAGCGATCTCTTCCGAGGTTCCCAAATTACCTCCCGAATACCAGGAATTCCAAGACGTCTTTCGGAAGGACCAAGCTAACACCCTGCCTCCTCATAGGTCCTACGACTGTCAAATAGATCTGATACCCGGAACAACTCCTCCTTGCAGTAGGATTTATGCCCTCACCGAGCCAGAGAATCTTCACCTCAGACAATATCTGGACCAATACCTAGCTAACGGGTTTATCCGTCCTTCAAAATCTCCAGCTTCCTCGGCTTTGTTCTTCGTTCTGAAAAAGGAAGGAGACCTTAGGACTTGCATAGATTACCGCGCCCTGAATCAAATCACCGTTAAAAACAGATACCCGTTACCTTTGATCCCTGAACTCCTGGACCAAGTCAAAGACGCATGTATTTATACAAAGTTGGATCTCAGAGGAGCCTACCACTTGGTACGAATAAAAGAGGGCGATGAATGGAAGACGGCCTTCCGCACCAAGTATGGGCTGTTCGAATATCAAGTGATGCCCTTTGGACTTTGTAACGCTCCTGCCGCTTTCCAGTATTTTATGAACGATGTCCTTAGAGAACTCATAGATGTGTGTGTTGTTGTCTACATTGATGACATCCTCGTCTATTCATCATCTGAAGAGGAACACCAGAGACACGTCAAAGAGGTTCTCGAGAGATTGCGTCAACATAACCTTTTTGCTAAGCTTGAAAAATGCGTTTTCAACGTAACTGAAGTTGAGTTCCTGGGATTCATATTGTCACCTAACGGAGTCCATATGGATTCAAAGAAAGTCGATGCAATCATCAAGTGGCCATCACCAACCTCTGTAAAAGGAGTTCAAAGCATGTTAGGCTTCGCTAAATTTTACCGCAGATTCATTCCTGAATTCTCTCGGATAGTCCAGCCCATCACCGCTCTGTTAAAGAAGAACAAACGTTTTGAGTGGTCTACTGAAGCAGAACAAGCTTTTCAGGACTTAAAAGCTAAATTCATTTCTGCACCTGTTCTAAAACATCCTCGCCCAGAACTCCCCTACATCGTGGAAACGGATGCTTCTAGTCTTGCTATGGGGGCAGTTTTATCACAAAGAGATCCGGTCACACACCAATTACATCCTGTAGCCTTTTGGTCCCGCAAATTCTCGGCTCCCGAGATCAACTATTCAATTACAGACAAGGAACTTTTAGCTATCAGATCGGCCTTTAAAGCCTGGCGGCATTATCTTTTGGGAGCCAGACACACAGTCACCGTAATGACTGATCACCGCAATTTACAATATCTGAAGACGGCCAAAGCTCAGTCTTCCAGACAGCTTCGCTGGGCTCTGTTTCTGGCTGAGTTTGACTTTATAATTACTTATCGACCAGGCAGTAAAAACGGAAAAGCAGATGCTCTCTCCCGGATGGGAGTAGATGAACATTTGACCAATCCAGAACCAATACCCATAATCCCAGAACAAAGGATTTTGGGTTTGGTCAGCGCTCAATCCTTTGAAGACATCAAGACTACAGTCAAATCACTCTTAACCCCGGCCGATTTGCAGGACTGGCAATTAAAGGGAAAAGAATTCTCAGTGGATCAAGACCGACCATATTTCCGAGGACGATTATACTTGCCCTGTGAGAAAATACAAAAACAAGTAATCTCCTGTTATCACGACTCTCTAATGGAGGGTCACCCTGGCATTACCAAAACCATGGAAAAGATCAAAAGACATTTCTGGTGGCCATCATGGAAGAAGGATATTAGAGACTTTGTAATCTCCTGCGGTGTGTGTGCCCAGAATAAAAGTCAGAAGGAGAAACCAGCCGGCCTATTACACCCATTAGACATCCCTCCCTGTCCATGGCATACCCTGTCCATGGATTTCATCACGGACTTACCTCCATGCTCAGGGTATAATACCATTTTAGTAGTCGTGGATCTATTCTCCAAGATGGCTCACTTCGTTCCCCTGAAGGGCCTACCTTCAGCTTCAGTATTGGCCCGAGAATTCTTAGAAAACATTGTTCGGTTACACGGTTTTCCCTCGGTTTTGGTCTCCGATAGGGGAAGTCAATTCATCTCCCACTTTTGGCGAAGTTGCTGTCGTCTAGCTCAAATTGATGTAAGACTTTCAACCAGTCACCATCCCCAAACTGACGGACAAACCGAGAGGACAAATCGGACTCTAGAGCAATATCTACGTTGCATGCTCCAACAAACTGAAAACCCTTGGAAGGATATTCTTTGGATCGCTGAATACGCTTACAACAATTCGACTCATTCTGGAACCGGGAAGACTCCCTTCTTCCTATTATACGGACACCATCCTAGAACCTCTAACCTGGATCCTCCCCAAGAATTCGAAACACCTGCTGTGGATCACTTGCACTCGGAGATCACTCGTGCTTTTAAGGAAGCCACTGCCCATCTGCAAAGAGCTAAAGCTCAATTCAAAAAAGGAGCAGATCGACACCGTAAAGAGGCCCCTCACTACGCAGTAGGAGACCAGGTCTGGTTATCCACTAAGCACCTGCCTCTAAAAGGACCCCGCACCTTCATCCCGAGATACCTTGGACCCTATCTCATCTCTGCCATAGTTAATCCGGTGGCTGTCAAATTGGAATTACCTGCGCATATGAAAATACATCCAGTATTTCATGTCTCCTTATTAAAACCAGTACAACCAGAAACCCGATTGACTGAACTCCCAGAACCTGTTTTGGTAGAAGGAGAACTTGAATTCGAAGTAAAGAACATCCTAGACTCCAAAATCTCCAAATCTAAATTATATTACCTGGTTGATTGGAAAGGATACGGCCCCCAGGAAAGGTCTTGGGAACCCTCAGAATATGTCCACGCACCTCGTCTGGTCAAGAAATTCCATCTGAATCACCCCGACAAGCCAAAACCCCCGGAAAAGACACGCTTAGGAGGGGCCTTGAGGGGGGGTGCTGTCATGATCACTGCTTCCAAGGAGCCAGGACCAGCCCAACGTCCTTGGAAGCAGGCCCCTAAGCCTAGGCACCAGCCGGTCCCCACTGGGACCTTTTGGACCTTGTCCGGGCGCCGGTGGCACCAGGCTCATCAAAGCCATCGTCCCGGCACTGGAAGCGCCGGGCTCATAATATGTGTGAAGATGCTTGGGTGGACTTACCTGCGGCAGACCATGCTGCTTACTTACCAGCTACATAGGAATCCTCTGTAAGCCGGAACTATTTTCTTACATGGGTGGGGCAAGCTCCACGCCCTGGATACAACACTGGAACTCTTCTGGAACAGGAACTCTTTTCTTACCTAGGCGGGGCCGTGGAGGAAGACTCCTAGGCTATTTAAACCACACCCGATTGATGAAGCGTGCTTCGCGTTATTCTGCATCTGCAGCAGAATGCTCACCGAGTCTGTTCCAGCTTTTCTTCTTCCGATCCTGTACCTGCAAGAACAATACTTACCATTCCAGTATCCAGTCTTCAGCAGCGCCTGTAAAAGACAAGAAACAACAGGTTAGCACGGCGACTTCACATGCAACGCATTCCTTACCTGGTCCATCGGCAGCGACCATTTCTTCACGCTGCACCTCCGCCTGTGGAGACAAAAGCATAGTTATTACTTACCGGCAATCCGCGAATTCCGGATGTTTTCAACGCTGCAACCCAGCATCTGAAAGACAAAAGAAGAGACATTAGACAGGTATTTACTTACGCCCATCGCGCTCGCCACAATAGAGCGCCTGCAACTACTCCGGCGTTTTCCAGCATCTCTTCAGCACAAACTCACAGCTGTAAAGGAAAGAGACAGTTAAAGCGCTTGCATTTACTTACGCATTTCCAAGCGCTTCTTGCCAAGGCTCTGGCTCCAGCTTTGGCTCTCTTCATTCCATCTTCTATCACAAGAGCCCTGCAAAACAAATAGAAGAAAGCATTATTCCGAGCCCTGTTCAATACTTACGTGTCCATGCACCTAAAGACTATATGAACTAAAAGGTGTCCGGAAACTCACCGCTCGTGCTGTTAACGGCGGTTGCGATCCTCTGATGGTAAGAGGCCTACGTTTCACCCAGTGAAGGAACTGGCAACGACACCCTGCACCAGACGCAGATGGAGAGTCCAGCATCACCTATCTAAGGTGAGCACGTTGACCTGGGGGCTCTACGGAGAAGCTTAGAAGAGAGAGAGAGAGAGAGAGAGAGAGAGAAGGACACTCAACTGCCCAGATCTTTAACCCCATATATTCTTTCACCTGCAGAAATCTCACCCTTCGAGTTCGACACACAGTGCGAAGAGGCTCAGCCCCAGAAGCCAATCGAGTCCTGCACATTACTTTTCGAGTCACAGACACCTTCCTGCCTAGACCAGCGCCTCCGTGGGAATCAGGTGAGCGTTACAACCGCTTTTAAGACGCGGTACGGACTTTATGAATATTTAGTGATGCCCTTTGGTCTTTGTAATGCGCCAGCCACATTTCAGTTCTTCATGAACGATATCTTCAAAGATATGATGGATCAATTCGTGGTGATTTACTTGGATGACATTTTGATATATTCATCATCCTTTCCAGAACATGTTAAACACGTCTCAGCTGTCTTACAAAGACTTAGAGAGAATAAACTTTTTGTTAAAGCCGAGAAATGTGTTTTTCATACACAAGAAGTGGAATTTCTGGGTTATGACATTACCAATCATGGTGTTCGAATGAGTCATTCTAAAGTGAAAGCTATATTGAATTGGCCTATCCCACACAATGTCAAGTCACTACAGTCATTTCTGGGATTTGCGAATTTCTATCGCAGATTTATTCGTTCTTTTTCCAAAACAGTGGCCCCATTGACAGCTTTAACTAGCTCTAAAATTCCATTCTGTTGGAACCAAAATGCCCAAGCTTCCTTTGAGAAGTTAAAAGAAGCATTTACAACCGCACCTGTACTTCAGCATCCTGATCCGGATGGTCAGTTTATCGTTGAAGCAGACGCATCCAGTGTCGCTACAGGAGCAGTACTCTCGTAGGTTTGTGCAGAAACTAAGGAGGAGCATCCAGTTGCTTTCTTTTCACGTAAACTTACCCCTTATGAACAGAACTATACTGTCACTGAGCGTGAATTACTTGCAATCAAAGATGCTTTCCGAGAGTGGAGACATCATCTTCTTGGGGCCAAACATCAGGTGATGGTGTATTCCGATCATAGAAACCTTCAGTCGTTTAAAACTATGAAATGTCTCACAGCTAGACAGGCCAGATGGCATGTGTTCTTTGCTCAATAAGATTTTCAAATTACTTATCGCCCTGCCAGACAACATGTCAAATCTGATGCTTTGTCTCGTATCGGTGAAGAGGTGAAAGAAGAATCATCGGTACAAAACAAGCTGTTGGCAGATCACGTGATATGTAGTTGTTCTGCACAACCGTCTCTAAAAAACGAATTACAGGAGTGGGTGAAACTAAATCCACAATTGATCCAAGAATTGAACATTGATTTATACAATGGTTTGCCTTTTAAAAAAGGAGTACTCTATCTACCAACTGATACCATTCAGAAAAAAGCCCTCAGTTGGGGTCATGATTATTTGATTGCCGCCCATGCTGGACAGAAGAAGACTCTAGAACTATGAAAAGATGGTATTGGTGGCCGTCTATAACACAAGATGTTATAAATTATGTTTCAACATGTTCAGTATGCAGTCAATGCAAGACTACTCCTGGCAAACCAGTGGGGTTACTCCAGTCTCTACCAGTTCCCAAAAAACCATGGGACATGACATCAATGGATTTTGTGGTTGAACTTCCAAGAAATAAAGGCTACGATACCATATGGGTGGTAGTGGACTACTTTACAAAATTGGCGCTTTTCATCCCCTGTATTGGGGTACCAACAGCTGCTGGTCTGGCTGATCTATTCATCCGGCATATATTCCGGTTTTTTGGTCTACCTTCAGTGATCATCACTGACAGGGGATCACAATTTGCGTCACGTTTTTGGAAGGCACTAAATTCGGCCTTATTAATTGATGACAGGTTGTCTAGTGCTTATCACCCTCAAACGGATGGACAGACAGAGAGTCAATAGCACTATGGAACAATATCTGCGATGTTTGTGCTTGCAGTTTCAGTCAGATTGGCTCAATGTGTTGCCGGCAGCAGAGTTCGCCTATAACAATTCCTATCATAGTGCTATAGGTACTTCACCTTTCTATGCTTTGTATGGGCAACACCCACGTTCCATTCCTTTTGACTCCAGTTTGTCTTTGGACACTCCTGCAGCAGGACGTACTTTTAGGGATCTTAAAAGTCTACAGAAAAAAGTTGAGCAGCAATTGGAACAAGCTAAAAAACGAGACAAGTACTATGCCGATGCTCATAGAATTCCTGCACCTGTCTACAAAGCAGGAATGAAGGTATGGCTGTCCACAAAAAACTTGAGAATACCCGGCAAAAGGAAATTGTTGCCTAAATACATTGGGCCATATGAAATTCTCCAAGTTATAAATCCGGCTGCTGTCCGTTTAGCTTTGCCACAACGGTGGCGAGTGCATCCCGTTTTCCACGTATCACTCATCAAACCGTGTTCGGATGCTACTAGATTACCTGTACGGCCTTTTGCTATTTCAGTGAAAGGGTCTGACGAATATGAAGTGCATGACATTCTGGACATGAGGTTGCGGTCTGGAAAACCATTTTATCTGGTAGATTGGAAAGGTTATGGTCCCGAGGATAGATCCTGGGAACCTCTGTTGAACATTCATGCTCCTGCTTTATTAAAGCGATTCCACTCGAAAAGGGGAGAAGCTGCTCCTTTGGGGGGGTGGCACTGTCATGCCTGCCGGACATACCCCTGGACCAGGAACAACTTCTCCATACAAGATGAGATACGCCCACAGAACCAGTAGACCTTTTTACTCAAAATGGAGGTTGTTCGATACATTGCCCGGAAAACGACGTCTGCATTTTTCACGTTGTTAATTTTCACGTGATTTAGGTCCGTCACGTGTATCACGGCAGTTCGTACATAAGCAGCGTGGAAACTCCATTCGCTGCTTCTGATTAAGTCAATTTTGGCATTTGTAGCTGAACCCCGGACCTGCGTTCTCGCATTCCTATCAGCAAACTTATTTCGCCTAATTTGAGCTTGTTTTCCTCCACACGCTAATTCCTGGGTTGCGTGTATCCTGTTCGCGTGCCAAATCTCCACGCGGACGCTGTCTGCAAGCGCGGCTGTCCTGAGCTGCGTGAATCCTGTTCGCGTGCCAAATCTCCACGCGGACGCTGTCTGCAAGCGCGGCTGTCCTGAGCTGCGTGAATCCAGTTCGCGTGCCAAATCTACACGCGGACGCTGTCTGCAAGCGCGGCTGTCCTGAGCTGCGTGAATCCTGTTCGCGTGCCAAATCTCCACGCGGACGCTGTCTGCAAGCGCGGCTGTCCTGAGCTGCGTGAATCCTGTTCGCGTGCCAAATTTCCACACGGATGCTGTCTGCAAGCGCGGCTGTCCTGAGCTGCGTGAATCTTGTTCGCATGCCAAATCTCCACGCGGACGCTGTCTGCAAGCGCGGCTGTCCTGAGCTGCGTGAATCCTGTTCGCGTGCCAAATCTACTGGCGGACGCTGTCTGCAAGCGCGGCTGTCCAGAGCTGCGTGAATCCTGTTCGCGTGTCTGATTCTTCACGCGGAAACGCTGTCTACAGGCGCGGCTGGCTTGGCTGCGTGTATGCTGTCGCGTGCAATCCTGTACGTGTTTTTCTGAACTCTTCGAACTTTTGGTACCTGTGACAATCAACAGGTGAGATTCTTATTTTGTTCTTTGTGGGAAAGGAAGTATTTCATGAACTATTGGAAAGGGAATGTGCACAGTACATTGGACGCTACCCTGTGGTGCACCAACCCGGTATCTAGCGAGAGCCTCGTGCCGTTCAGGATAAGTCTCCCTTACTAATCTTCCCCTTCCTTTGTCGTTTGTTGAACTCTTGGAACTCTTCGAGATATTGTCCTGGAATTCTTCAGTTAGCCTTAAGGTCAGTGTTTGGATTAATCCCAATTCTGTGTTTCTTAGTATTTAATTTGGGACAGTGTCTTATGATACTTATCTATTTTAGGCTTACTTCCTGTACAATTCCCACGCCCTTTCCAGTGATCCATCTCTCTGCCCGTTTTATTCAGTCAGAGAGTTGAATCATTTGGAAGGTCTAATTTGACCTGCCTTCAATCAAGTCGTGTGAAGATAGGATCCGGGAAAGCCCTACCAAAGTGTATCCTTTTTGGTTACTATATACTTTTCAGTTGATACTTTGGTGATTTATGACACAACAATTGTGAGAGTAAGCATGCTCTTCTATCTGTTCACTCTCTTCCAACATGATACATTATGTTTATGCATGAGTAGATAGCTGTTAATGTTCCTATATCATATTTGCATTACTCTTTTATTAAAAAATAATAAATACATTTGGCATTAAATCCACAGAAAAAAGAAAAAAAAAACCACAGAATTGCTGTCAAACTTGAAATTAGGCATATCGTGAAATGGAAGCAAAAGTGGCCAGACCAAGTAATTTATCTATTGGAGTGTGTGAGAGGTTGTTAACAAGGCAAAGGAGCCGGTTGAGCGCATCTCCTATGGAATGCGTACTGTTTGACGTCAAGAGCGTCCATGTTTTCAATGACAGTGTAGGCCACAGGACGGTTGGTGTTGTTGACCCAAATGTTAAAAACTCTCCAACGATAACCAAAATGGAGTAGGAGGTGAGAATTTGGGATGTTGTGTCTGCAAATACGGCACCAAAGCAGAGCAGGTAACTAAACACAAACCATACGTCCAAACAAATAAACACCACTGCAGTTTTACTTACAAGAAATACATTTTAACACATGAAAGTTCGGACAAGAAAATAATTTTACTTAAGCATGAAGCCATCATGGATTTTAAATATGTTACAGGTCAAAAGATTGTGTTAAACACTATGACGACTTATAACAAAATGTATGACCTACAAGGATAAGTAATGGCATATGTTGGGCTAAACATTTAAATTCTACAAAATTTTGCTAAGAAATCAGTACCTGGATTTCGGGACTGCAGGAAGACAAGGCATTTCTTAGTTTTTCAGTATGTGATCTCATAAAAATGGCAATTGCTTCATTTGGGGTGTTTAGAGCCGTGTGCGTGCATGCATTATGTATGTGTGCACAGAGACCAGAAAACCAGGCATCTCAAATTACCTGATTACAGGGGGAATACTACAAAAGAGTCCAAAACGTAATCATGTTATTCAGTATTATTATGTTTTTAATAAACACCATTTTGGAGAAAAAGAGGAGATTAGAGTGGCAAAAGCAGAAATGTTGTTCGGGTCCATCATACAGCTTACTCTACACTAACACGTATCTAGAATGCTCCATTGCAAGTCTACATACCAATCGCATAAAACACATATTTAAGGGAGTAGAATCCTTTCTGTATTCCGGCTCCGTATAACACAGGGACGGTGGCACGATTCTAGCTGCTGCTTTTTCTGAAATGTTTGGTGAAGGGACTGAATTTGGAGAAAGATAACTCCTTCCAGTGGAGGTTGCGAAGCAAAGAGACCCTGCTTCAATCACTTCCCGAGGATACTCCTTACTTTATTTTTTTAGGGCTTTTGAAGATGCGCACTATTTTGCAGGCATGCACTAGCCCTTCACCAACACTTCGCACAATACCCAGAATATGATCCTTTTTCTTACTCTCGTTGACCTCGCTCCTCAAGTTGGCTATCTCGTTCTGCATCATCGTTGCTTTATCTTGGAAGCCCTTTTCAATCAGCTCCTCTTGGAGCTTAAGCTTGCTTTCAAGCGCCTTCTCCGCCTCCTTCCTGATGTTTTCAGCCTCCTCTACCATCTTGGCCTGCATCTGCGCCATATTCTCCTGGTGGCTGCGCTCCTGATCCTTCAGCAGCTGCTCAGCCTGCAGGTTCCTCTCATCTGCTGCCTTTTTCTCTTGCTCCATCAGAGCTGCCCTCTCCTTTTCATCTGGGCATGAAACAGACAAGACAGGAGAAACTTAGTGGGAGGCTACAGTAAAATATTCAGAGCGATTCCAGTTACTCAGAGAAACGTTTGGCGTTGTTTGATACTCAAACTACAGAATATTAAAAGAAAAGAGGCGCATTATGGCAGTGCTTGTTCACACTTCACCAAAGAGCTGAGGCACAATTGCTTACTGAACGACATATTAAACAGTCTAACAGTGACAGTCTTTGCATTTTTCTAACACGGACAATGCAATGAGAGTAATAATAAAGACTATTGCCTTGAGTACTAATGAACAGTAATTTTTCATTCATTTATTTATTTTTCTATAAACTACCAACGTAAAATTAGTTCTTTTCACTGCCCATCGTGAAAGTGCAAATGCTCAATAAATGCCTCCAGGCCAGAGATACATGTCTAAGGGATAATATGATCTACAGTATGCATTGCTATGCTCACATAGTCCAGTTCATATTTTCAAACCGTCTGTAGGAACAGAAGAGAGAGTCTGACCGACATCTGATATCTCTCATAACAAAAGCAGAACCTTTTAGAGAAGACAAGCTGGTATTATTACCGAGGACATGCTCTTGCGTGCATTTTAGGCCTTACAAACTGCATATTTCTTACAGGAAGGTGTCAAGGAAAGTAAAAATCGTGGCCAGTCGTGGATTTTATCCAATAAATTATCTTCTAGCACAAGGTATTTTTGGATGCTAGTGCTTGTAAATGTAATATGTTCTTGACTATTTTTCCCATAGTGTTTCATTCTATGTTAATACTAAATTTCTGTGCATCAAATGCATTAAAAAGTCCTAACATGGGGGCACTGTGGAGCGGCGAGCGGATCAGGTTGTGAGCCTCTGTAGCTCTGCTCCAGCCGCGGACATCCTGCAATAAATATCCTGATTCCCCGGTGAGGGCAGAGTGGATACTGGCATCTACGGGTTGCGGAAGAGCCCCGCCGTGACTGGTGGGCTCTGTTGGTGAAACCGGAGCCGGGAAACCCACGTATTGCACTGTGAAAAGGCGGTGGCATGGTGGGCCAGATCCCATCTTAGAAACAGCAGCAAGTCACCACAAGGGTGACGGCATAGCGATGCAGGCTGCGGATCCCCAGACCACGGGGCTCCTTCGTAACTCTGCTGAGGGGAGAACAAGTAGGACCGGCAGGGGGTGCAGCGGTGCCTCCCGGGTGTCCACGCGGAGAACGGCTGACTCCTGTGGAAATAGCAGGGCCCAGGCCTTACCAAGGAACAGGTAGAGACAGGAGGCACTGGGGCCTCCAGGCCAGAGAAGACCGCTGCGACTGCGGGGACGGAGTGCCGCAGCGGGTGGAAAAAAGACCGTAGCCCATTGCGGTCTGGCTGTGCAGTGTCAGCAACCGGAGGAAAGGGAGCCGGGCCCGTGGCGGTTGCTGTTAGAAATCGGCAGAGAAGCCCGGGGCACACCGGCGCACAAAGCGGGTGTGGGCACGACAGGCACTGTTGTTAATGCTGCCCGGGCGGCGGCAGTGAAGTTTCTGTAGTAACAGTGCAGGACCCAGTGGAAGACTCATCATCTCCATTAATACGCAGCCTCAGTGTAAAGGGACTTAAACAGACTGCAGCGAGCTGGCTTGTGTGAAATGGGAGGTTTGGAATTGGCAGCAACAGGCGTATGACTGCCAAGAAAGACCCAAGTGTACAGCAAAGCTATTAGCCACACATCATCCCAATTGCTGCTACACACCCCGGGTGAAGGGAGGTTTTGGACGCGGTTTTCTCAGGGTGGCTAGACTATACATTGGCTGGGAAGGCTGGATGACAACAAGGATGAACGATGGTCGAAGAAGGTGCCCCGCCGGTGCCAGTGCACAGGCACATAGCAGCACTTGATAGATGAGGGTGTGCATATCTGGTGGGTAAGGCTCCCTGGAGCAAGGGGTGAAGTTCTTTGGCCAACAGACAGTGGGAGTGGAGAGATTTGTTTAACACCAGAGTGGGCCATTGGATGCAGTGCAAGATTAAACTGTGGTTCCAGAAAGGAGAGTGGTGCAAGGCGGCAAGCGACGCTGCAGATGGTACCTCCCAGATCCAGAAGAGGAGGACGACGGTGGGAGCCGCGAGCTGGGAGCACAGGTTGAGGGTTCATGGAGGGAAGAAGGTCTGTGCAGGCGGCTGGCCAAACTGGTAGCCATGGTTAAAGATAAACCCAGAAAAGTAGGGTTCAGGAACAAAATGGATCAATATACAGTGTCCTGTCCCCCCTCACCCCATCCTCTACACCCAACAGGTTTGCGGCGGGAGACAGGGCCCCAAGGACTCCCGGCTCTCTCTCAAGGCCATTGTGGGGGCCGTAGGGGAATCCAGGACCTCTATGGAAGAAAGAACTGAAAGCCTAGCGTTGGAAGTATCCTTTCTGAGGCAGGACCTGCGGAAGCTCGCCACAAGAGTTGCAGTGGCAGAAACCGTGTATTTCAGACTCGGAAGACGCTTTTAGACACCTGGAGAAGCAAATGGCTGCACTACACCAGAAACTCACTCACTTGGAGCAGAGGGCAGAAGACAGTGAGGGGAGATCACAGCGCAACAATCTATGCATTCTTGGGATGCTTGAGAAAAGGAGGGCCCTGGCATGGAACTGTTTCTGGAGCAGTGATTGGCAGACCTCTGTGCCCCGAAGAAGCTATCAAAGTTTTATTCCATCGAGAGAGCGCACAGGATCTCAACGGACCGCCCTGTCTGAGGGGTGCTTCTGAGCACTATTATTGCAAAGCTCCTAAATTATAGGGACATAGACACCTTATTGCAGATAGCGAGGGGCCCAAGCCCAATAACCTACAAAGGCACCAGGATCGGATTCTTCCCGGACTATACCAAGGAGGTTCAGAGAGCTGACCAGTCCTTCGATTCTGTCAAGAAAAATCTGGGGACTCTGGGGGTCAAGTACGCTCTCTTCTTCCCGGCGCAGCTGAAAGTGTACTACGAAGGGACAGTGCACCCGTTCAACAACCCGGTGGAAGCCTGGAACTGGATGGAAACTCAAATTCTTTCCGCCTCTGAAAAATGTGAGAAACCTGAAGGTGTCTCACTTACTAGTCCCCGGAGATCTGTCAGCCAGGTGGCCAGGACACGGGCATCGCTATTGGATACAGTTCCTGGAGTGGACTAGTGAGGGAGGATCACCAGGATGAGGGGTCCTCAGGGAGTGGAAGTGGGACATAGACGGGTGAAACGCGGTATCCTCTTCCTTACGACATCATTTCCCATCCAGCCCGGTAGGATACTCGGAAGCTCAACCCCCCCCCTTTTCTAACACAAACATTCTCCCACAGCATGAACGACAATGGACCAATACCCGAGCCATTTACCTGACATGTCCCAACACAAGGGTCAGGCACAGTCAGGCAATTACTGACAACTAAACACACCAGACCACCCTTTCCTTTCCTCATAGAGATAAAAGGCTGAGCACATGAGCACACTCCGAGCAAGGCCGAACGAATGAGGAAGCAGCCATTCCAGGTCAGCAGTTGAAACGCAGGAGAAAGGCGGCAAGACCTGAAAGGACGTCAAGGATGGAGTTGCCCTGGCCCTTTCCAATTCAGATCCGTGGAGCCTCCAATCAAAGATACGTAAGACTGGGAATCACAGCTGGCAGGAGGTGCGACGCATGTCAGCGGTACATGGCACCCTCCTGCACTGATCGCCAGGGCGGGGAAGACATGGTGGCCATCGAGGTACTGTCCTCGACTCCAGCGGGAAAAGGAACAGAGCAAGTTCAACACAGCTGGTGAGTCGGAAGCACCTGATAGTACACAGCTTGTGTTGGGTTCAAGGTTGCAGCAGCAACCATAAGAAGATAAAGTAGACAAGTCATTTGTGAACAAATAAAATCAGTACCATAGTCAGAGTGGTCCAGCGCCACGTGGGCGCTCAGTCGAAGGTCTCTGGCTGCTGCCCCTCTCCTGAACAAAGAGACTATGTTGAACATTACAAATAAAGGAAACTACAAGTACCAAGAGGCCACAGGGAAGGCTGGTATAAGGTGTTACGGTGGTCAGACAAGGGTCACGTTAAATCCTTTGTACAATTGAAAGTCCTTGACACATTGTAGACGTTTTGTTATTATAAAACTGGCGGTTGCACCCGACTGAGGGGAACACCGTGCAAACTGTGGCGATAGGCTAACAGAGTGACCCGGCGAGACGCGATCGCCCTTTGGAAGTCTTTTCATTAAGTTGACAAAAGTGTTATGTAGGTCTGAGCCCGGGTGACGGGACCTTATGTGAACATTGTGTGATTGTTTAAGAAGACATTAAGACTTACGATTATTATAGGAGAAGAAAGAAGCCAAACAAAGCGAACTGTATTACTGGGGCAAATGTGAATCTGGCTGAGGGATGCCTGCGAAAGCATAGTGATGATGGAACTGTGTTGAAGCCTGACTGGGGCTAAGAGAAAGCCTGACTGGGGGCTGGATGACCAAGGCAAGTGAATCCCGCATTAAGAGAAGTTTTAAGTGAACAGCGTTATTTTGGCAAATGTGAACCCAGCTGAGGGATGCCAGGAATTAGGGTGAAGAGTAATACACCAATGAACATTGTGACAAGTATGAACCCGACTGGGGGATTACCACAGTGAGTAACTGGTCTGAGCCCGACTGAAGGAGGCTAACATTGAGAGAAGGATCGGAGCCCGGCTGAGGGGGATCCAAGGGTGACAGGTATTCACCCACATAAAGATTACCAGAATGAACTTGGTTTTGTTGTTTTGGCATATCAGGACCTCTGAAGCAAGAGACTTTGCATACAAAGAGACTTGGACACAGAAGGCCCCGATACTGGAAAGAGGCTCTGATATCTCGTGCTGGAGAAGCCCAGGAGTGTGCAGTGCTCAGGAGTCCCGTCTTGTCCAGTGCTAGAAAATGTGGGGAAGGGAGACCTTGGCTATAACATCCCGACTCATTTTGTGAACACTTCTTTCTTTTCTTGCAAACACTATCCCACACTATTTTGCAACATAGCGGTAAGGATTGGCAATAGGTTGCTTAGTATAGGCCCTTTTTATTTGACTAGACACCACTTGGACTGTATTATTGTTTTGGTCATAGCTGGCTCCCATCTTAGATTTAGGTTTAGATTAGGCATTTATCTCACCCATTTTTACAGTTTAACGAACACCCTTGTACTGTGATCACTTGTGTCTGTCTTGCTTTGATACCATGCCTTCCTTACAAAATAGACTGCCAAACGGCAGGCCAAGGTCGGCCGCGATCGAGGGCCCATCCCCACCTTTGTTTGAAACACAGCCAGCAGAGCACTTAGAGGACGCTACCGCAGTGACAGATGGAGAAGTGGACTGAGCTGACTTCTGAGACATTTCCGGTTCAACCTAAATGTTTTTTCATGGGCTTCTACAAAATGAGGGCGTTTATTCACTGATGGCGGCTGGGAGGGGAGGCTCATAATGGCTGCCCAGATGCGCACCCCACCCATAAGGGGTTGTATTTCCTTGTGTCCAGTTGATGCAAGATCAGTGCGACAGGTGCTTCATGTTGGGGGCAGGGGGCGCGGGAGTATAGGGAGGGGTGTTTTTATGGTTTAAATCGGTTCTGTATGTCCCCCAGAATCATTCAAAAAGAGAATAAAAGGCCTAATGGTCAGATATGGCCATATTTCGGCTGTTCGAAAATACCGTGAGGGGGGATTGCGGTGGTCTCCCCCGCAGCCGGTCCGGAAAAATAAAAAGAAAGGAAATGACCCTGCTGCGCTGGTTCCTGATCACAGAAGTGAAAGGGAACAGGCGTTGCAGGGGCACAGCGAGTCTGCGGCACACAGTGAGGTGTGCTGCAGCAAAGTAAGTAGGAGGATGTGGGTGGGAGGGGCCAAGTCGGAAATGTTCAGGGGAGAAAGACCAAAGGTTATTTCAGAAAAAATATCTATGGTCTTTTCTCCCTCGAACATTTTCGTAAAAGGCTTTCAACCCCGATCCCTACCCGATTACTAGAGGAGGTAAGTCATGTTCTCCTGGGAGAGGTGTCAAAGCTTCACAACAGAGAACAAAAGAGCTTCTTGGGCAAGCCACCACATCTGTTTTGGGTGAAACTCTCAGGGTGTGACGCAAATACACAAATTGCTCTGCAGCTAATTTAATTACATGAGATTGGGTTGTGACAATGTTTATGCCACTATACCTAATTTGATGTAACTTTACATTTACATTGAACCAAAGTAATACCACCAGACAAATGAGGATATAAGGTTAAAAGGTATTTGGAACATGGGTGCCAGTACTTTTAAAGGTATATCCTGGTGTTGGAATTAATTTGATTCCAGCTGGCTATTTTAGGAAGGCAAGTGTGACTCTGACCTCCCCTGTTACTCAGTCCAAAGCTGTTAAGTGTCAAAATCACATTGCGGCTACTCGTGTGTCATTAGACCAGGCCCAGCAAAATACATGTGTGCACTATACTTTTCAGCGTGGAGCATTGGAAAGTGAGGCCCACTTAGCACAGCACACATTCTGGGAGGGGAACTGCCATTGTTTCTCATACCAAACAATCAAAAAGCTCAAAATTACACACCATCGCAGATGGCATTCTGTCACAGGCTCCAAGTATAGTAAATTAATTAATCATTGTAAATTTGCAATGTATTCAAGTTCTGCTACAGAGGAGAATTGAACATGTCTCTGGTTAGCGTTTTTGCCATTTCCTTAAACATGAGGGAAGGCAGTGGGGATAATTTTCTAAACCGAAAGATTGGTAATAGGTTGCAGGTAAAGTAGCCATTATAGTTACTGCCACTTTTACCAATCAGGGGGATTTTGAGGGATCTGCCAGGGGGATTGATCAGGCCAAGCAGACCAAGCATGTCTGCTGGTGTTACTCTTCGGTCTTGCAAATCCGACAGCCAACATGACTCAACGCAGCTAGTTCCACATTTAAAGGTAGGGCTCAGAATATGTGGGAACTCGATGTTGATTATTTAATACACTAGCTTGCCACTCTTGGTACCTTCAATATGTGGCATGATAGTCCATGTACCATGGATATGGAATGTCCCTCCCCTTTCCAGCCAGAATAAACACAAGGGTAGCTCTGCACCCCCAAAACCACAGCCCCGCCCTAAGAATTCTCTCTCACACACACAAACATTGCAGAATCCCTCAAAATATGCTTTCCATTGGCAGACCTTCATGGCAAAAAAATCCATCCTCCTAAAAACATCAGAATCATTCTTGAAGACGTTTGCTATTTATTCCTCCAACAACTTACCAGCAAGCTTTTTCTCTGCTTCACTCAGATTTTTATCTGCTTTTAGTATGGCATCAGCTTCCCCCCTTTTACTGACCAGGAACTCGTCAAGTGCCTCCTGAGCCTGTAGACAAAGCAAGACATGAGAGTTTTACAGGTACATTCTAATGGGAACAGGTGCCACGCACTACAGAGGAAGCCTCATTTATAAGGGGCTTGAGAACAAACCAAGATCAAAAGAACTTCATGTTCCTTGGATCCTATATTAATAACTGGCACTGTCAATCTTTCCACAATTGTGGACATTTTCTATATAAATGTTCTGGAGACATGGATTGCAGCGGACGGTCATCTGATGTTCTAGAATATTCACAAAGACAACATTAGAGCATTTTGGTACCTACCACAAGCCAAATATGTAACCTTGCCAAGTCTACACGAACATGGCCAATGACCCTTTCGTATATGGCCCTACCCCATCAATTTAATTTCGGAAAGACCCATTATTGTATGTGAAACCACAAAATCAGTGACATTTTGATACAATCATTAATGTTTACCCGTTAAATATAGGCCCACCCTCCCCGCCCCCTGTTGGTTGAAGAGACTATGAATGCATTGGTTCAGTGAGGGAGGCCTTGCTTTGATCTTGGGAAGGAACTCTTGTATTACAAACACACATGTAAATGCAGATAGATTATATAGCTTAATAGTCTGAGGTAGGGGTTGTTATTGATGAGAAATGATCCACCACCAAGTTATATGTTGGGGAAGGGTCATTATCCCAAGTGATAATGACCCCTCCTAAGGTCTATAATACTATAAGTGGTAGTACCAATACATGCTTTGGAGTTTTTGTGGCAGTTCAAAATTGTGCTTTAAGAGCGAGTAAAATAAACAGGGAAACTGAGTTGGTAAATTAAAAGGGGTTTTATTTTGTATTAGAACATGCAGATCGTTATTGACCTCTTAGCCAATCAGAATGTTTAGAGTGCAGTCCATAACTACTGGTATTGACTGCATTCTAAACATTCTGTTTTCAGAAGTAAACAGGGAAACAACAATGCAATTTCCATGAAGGATTTTTTTCCCACAAGACACTTCCTCTTTGGGAGACCCTTTTTTTTGCTTAGGATCAGGAGATATTGGAGTCAGACATGAAGTGCTTACAACAGTAACTATTTTGGAAAAGGGAACATCTAGGCCACAGTAACTTTAAAACAGTGAGTATTTTTGAACAAAGTGATAGGCCTCGGAAATATAAAACAAACAAGTTAACTCTAAATAAGTATCTCATTTGGAGCATCCACTTTGTCTGGCTTCTACAGACAAATACTACTCTTCAGTCTTGCCTTTGCTAATATGGCACCTTAAAGGAAATCAAACTTCACAGAGTGACTTCCAAAAATTAAGCAGGTTCTAAGAACCCACTTTATGTTTGTTTTCACACTCCAGTGGCAGCTGGTGCATTTTTTAATAGGTGGGGCATACACCTTTGCCTCAAGTTTGCAAGTATTTTGTATTTTGTATACCAGAAAAATTGCACTTGTCCATTAGGTTTGAGAATGTACTTTTAATGTACAATTTGAACACAAAGTTTGTGATAATCCTTTGAAAAGTGTGTCACAAGTATTAAGTACAAAATATGGAAAGCAACAGTTATCAATCTCATGCTCTGTTCATAACTGAACAATGTACATAGTATAAATCAAGAATTGCCACCACCGACTCATGTTTCGACCCGTCTGGGCCTTATCAAGGCTTAACATGGGCGAGTGGTTATTAAACAATAGTCTATAATTGCACATTTCATATCACCATCAAATAAGCACAGCGTTTGTTTTTAAATATATGCACAAGAGGAAAGGAGGGGTGTGGGAGGGTTTAGACAGACATCAAATGAAAATAAAAAATGAAAGAAATGGAAAAATATCTAAAAATAGTGATTAGTAAACAATTGGTTACAGAATCTCCATGCCAGTGTCACATGGAACTTCAATCAGTGCACTAGTTTAGCATAGTGACTTTGCATGCTTTATCTATGAGTTAAGCTGGACACCCACACTTCCAAGTAAGTGATGCGGCTGAATATGAAAGGTAAGTATTAATGCATGCACTACCATCATCTGGTTAGTACATTTTCAAAGTGTGCGTTTGTCTTATTCAATTCAATCCAATCCGTGTGTGTATATTCCAGTGTCTCTCATTATTCAACTTGGGTTGGACTCACCCTATTACATCAAGTTGCCTCCAGGTTGGAGTGGCTTATGCCTATTTAGGCCTGCTATCTTCAGTGATCATATTCTAAAGAATATATAAATAATAAAGTAAAATAGGTGCTATTGGAAATAGCGTGTGCCAGTAGCTCCAGTTATTGTGTCTATATTAGGGATCTTTGTTACTCACCACTACTCCTGGTGAAATATCTGAAGTTGAAATGGTAAGGGTAGTCGTGTTAAAAAAAATAGCTGTAATTATAAAAAGTGTTTGTCCCATTGCAGTTACATTTGCCCTAAAATACTTCTGTCTATCAGAGCAAAAGAAGTTTGTCCACGTTACAGTAAAGTGATTATAATGCTCACCTAGTTCCTGTATTTAGTACCAGTATATATGGGTGTCCTGTCTGGAATCATGCCGCCATCATTCGGCGTACTGCGTGCGTTTGTCATTTTGGTTATACTTTATAGCCAAGTTGTGACATCACGCGTACATGACATGCGACGTCCCACGCGTTGCGTCATGTTGATCAACACCGAGTTGTCCTCCACATTACCCGCAATTTGAATTTTTGATCATATCAATTGCATTATGTTGGTCCTGTATACGCGCATTATAACACTTATGGTGATATTAGCTTCCAAGTTGGTTGGATTGGGCAGGGTGTTCCTAGCATTTTCAAAATAATATGTTTAAAAATCCAGTGGTCCGTGTGTTTAGCTCCACTCCTCATCTCACTTTGACCAATTCCCAATACAATATGAGCATCCGAACTGTGACCCTGATTCACAGAGCTATTTCCAATGGGGTTTTGCATTATAAAATGCTTCTGTAAATTAGGCCCAGTGTCTCTTCGTATTGGTTTCTAACTAATACTCCAATTCAAAATTGAACATCTCATTCAACATTGGTACATTAGTGTGTAATGTAATCATGTGGTTGCTTATTAGCATCTAGTCAGCTTATCCTCAAAATTCTGCTAATCATACAATGTAAAGTTGAAAAGCAAAGTTTGTTCACAGATCATTCTACTAGCATACTTCAACATTATATAGGATATCAGTACCACATATAGTTAGTATAGGCCTATTGGGTTTATCTAGTCCTTGTTATCAGCCATGACTCTTATGCACACTCGCTATATGGCAGAAACCATAGTATTTGGTTCTAATCAAGGTTAAGATTCCTTCAATCTGATTAACATAAAATTGAGTTGTGTAACTTATGAGAAGTTTTATCAACCAAGTGGAGAATATCAAATCTGATCTTCACAAGAAAACATTAATTTCATGCTCTATTTTGAGACCAACAGTAGTACATCGCAGTTTACAAATTAGTCTTGATTCCAATTGTCTCAGCAACAATTTCTGGTCACCTCCTCTTCTGCCACATCTGGCCTTCTGGAGTCCAATGAATCTTATGTTTGCCTTGTCTCCCATCTGGTGATTCTCTTACCAATGATTGGTCAGTGGTAATCTCAAGTCCCGATTGTTCAAACTAGACATGTGTTCTCTTATACGAACACGTAATTCACAAACCGTACTCTCCACATACATTTTCGGACAAATATTAGCATATACTACGTATTTAGTACGACCATTTACGAAATATTGAATCCTCAATTCTATACCTCCATTACAGACAAAATTGAATTGTTAGGATGTGCATGTCTGCACATGCTATAGCTTCGACATTTGTGGAAGCCTTTATTCAAATGTTGCAACCATTTACTACAACTTCTTTCTTTCTCATCACTTGTTTTAAGAAATGATGGACTCAGCTTGTTCTTAATTGTGGGGGCCCTAGTGTATATAAATCTGGGCTAACACTCATCACGTTTGCTCCATCATAGAGGATTAGAAAATGCCATAGAAATATATTGTAGCTAGGCAGGCTGCACCAAAATGTAAGTCTAGTCATGTAATAACACTGATCATACCTGCTGTATCATAGAACCCCAGTAAAAAATGTCATGCCACAATAAGAAATGGCATGACTAATCGCATCAAAATGTCAGTGTAGTCATTCATGCTTGCTGTATCATGCTTTTAAAGAAAGCAGGATTAAGTGTTATTATGTGGCTAGACTGCCATTTTAGTGTACTAAGTCTAGTCATTTCTGACCATGGGATGACATTTTCTACTGGGCATCTATGATACAGTATCATGAATGCCCAGTGAAAATCTCTTCTCCTCCCCATCCTCCCTAGACAACACCATGCCCAAATCAGCCACCCAGGCTGGCAAAAACCCAACACAAGCTCACCCACATTCATTCACTCATTCAAACACACGTTCATGCAGCATTCACACAGCATTAATCTCAAAAAGCATTCACCTATCATTAATTGGCTCTTTCAAAACACATTCAAACAGCATTCACACAGCATTTACTCACTTATTCAAACACATATTCAAACAGCATTCACAGCACATACTTGCTCATTCCAACACACATTCACACATTGAAACAGCATTTATTTGCTCATTCAAACACACATTCATGCATCCAAACAGCATTTACTCACTTTTGCAAACACATATTCACGGATTCAAACAGCATTTTTACAGCACATACTCGCTCATTGACACACATTTACGCATTCAAACAGCATTTATTTATTTCTCCTGCATTGGATCTTTCATGGATTCACATGCTTAGAACATTCCCCGTCGTCAGGCCAGGAACCCTCGGTCTCTTTTTTAAAAGCGTTTTCCATTGGAAAACTCAACACTTGTGTCCTACCGACGTCCTTTTGGGACGCTTACGCATGAACCAATAGGACATAAGGTAGAAATAGACCTGCCCCCGTGGCTCCCTTCAGATTTCAACCATCTCCAAAGTAGTCTGGATCACCTCGTGTTTTCTACACTTGGTTAGGTTGTACTTTCTTTCCCAATGTCGGGGAAAGCGTTGTTCCGCTCATGTGCTATGTGTGGAATGAAGAAAGTTTATGAAGGGGACAGGCAGATGGACTGCCTATATTGTCTGTACCCTCATCACTCTGCGGACACTTGTGACATCTGCAAGGGGTTCTCGCAAAAAACGTTGAAGGACCGTAATCGGCGTCTGATATCGTGGCTGAACGAAGGGGCCTACCTGCCATCTGAGGTAGGATTGGTGCGCAGTCTGGCATCGAACAGACCTAAGTCCCCTGTAGTTCCTCGGCTGAGTCTCCAGCAAAGAAGCCACGGCCTAAGGAAAAAGAGTCATTCCTCTTCGGGGAAACATCTAGCGAAATGCGCTCCTTCATTGTCAAAGCATGGTAATTCGGACCAGGCCCCGGAAGCCAGAAAAATCTTTGCCTTCTTCTACTTCAAAAAAGGATGGAAAATACCGTTTGAGGCGCTCCTCCTCAGGTCTTCCTCGAGTAGGGAATCTTCGAAACACTGGTCTAGAGACTCGAAAAAGGTGGGATCGCCTAACAAGTCTGTGCCACAGCTGCCAGCACCGTCAACGGGAGTCCCGTCGTCGACGGCTTCACTACCGTCTGAACTGTCGATCCCGGCAGCGGTATCATCGACCCCAGTGATGGCGATCAACGAGGGAGGAGTGGAAGCTCCCAGGTTTTCATCGTCGACGGTTGATGCTCCAGAGTCTTGACAACCTGCGGTGTATGACGCAGTTCTACCAGACACCTTCTTGCAGCAGGAGTCCGCTTTTTCAGTGTTGTCGATGGAGGAGGAGCGAGAACCTGTGGTGCATCCAACAGATCTCAGTTTACAGGGCGTTGGCCCGTCAACAATGTCAGGGATTCAAAATGTTCCACCTACGGAGTCAGATCAAGGTCCTAGCGACTCCATCTCAGACATTTCATCGTCACTGTCGAGAGACCCTACGTGGGAATCTGATGAAGAAATAGAAGCTCCTAGGAGTCCGGCGCAACCGTCACCTCCGAATGACATCTGGGCCTTTCATGCAATGATGGCGAAAGCCTGTATTGAGTTTGGTCAGACCCCAGAGGAAGAACGGCACAAATGCTTCTTATTTGACCATATGGGGAAGAGAAGAAAGTCAATCTTCTCGGTTCCGATCCTGGACCACGTTTGGCAGGAAGGCTTACATACCATGCGCCATCCATTTTCAGAGCCTGCAATCAAGGGCAGGTTAGAGAAAAAAATGTAAGGCCCCGGACTCTACACCTAAGTGTTTGATCGCACAGCCCTCTCCTGAATCGGTGGTGTTGGCAGCGGCTAGCAGAAAAGCTAGATCACAACACAAAAGTGCACAACACCTCCGGACAGTTAAGTTAGAAGGCAGGACGACTTTGGAAAGACATTTTTAAAAGTGGGAGCGACGACCTTCAAGGCTGCTAACTCGTTAGCTATTATGGCACGCTACGACCGTGAAATGTGGCATCACCTGGCCCCCATCTTGGAGCATCTGCCCGAAGAACACCGAAAGACAGCCATGCTACAGGTGCATGAAGGTGAGGAAGCATCAAATCACAGAATCAACATTGCTGTAGATTTAGCGGAATCGGGGTTCAAGCAGATAAATAATGGGGTGGTGCTAAGGAGACTGGCCTGGTTAAAGTGTACAGACTTTAGGCCACAAGTCCATTACAAAGTGCTAGACATTCCCTGTGAAGGTGAACAGTTATTTGGGGAAAAGAAAGATGAAGCCCTCAAGGGCATGAAGGAGGATTCGGATACGGCAAGATCACTGGGGGCATTACAAAGTGGACAAGCGGAGCTTCGGGAAATTCTCAATTTGCCACATCCAGAGACCGGAACTTCAATAGATCGGCATACTCTTCACAAGGATACAGGCAAGCTGTTCAGGCGACACAGAGAAGCTGGAATTTTCAGACTTCTAGAAGGAGAGGACGACAGCCTTCGTCTCCCAAGAGTAAGCAATCGAAATCTCAGCAATGACAATCTTCAAGACGTCCTGGGAGGCAGAGTGGCCCAACGCGTTGATGAATGGGAGAGAATTACATCAGACCATTGGGTGTTGAACACGATGAGACTAGGCCACTCTTTACAATTCAAGGTCACGCCAACTCCAATTCCTCCCGTGTATTCAGCGCAACCCCATCTTCACATCTTACAGCAGGAGGTTGTGCTTATGCTGCAAAAAGGGGCAACGGTAAGTGGCGACCCATTCTGGACCTTCGAGCTCTCAACAAGACTCTGCAACGCCTGAAATTCAAGATGGTTACGCTTCAGGAGGTCATCCAGTCGATACAACTGGGGGATTTCTGGCATCGTTGGACTTGCAAGACACATATTTCCACATACCTATGTGTCGCCGACACAGAAAATTCCTGAGGTTTGTGGTGGGTCAGAGTCATTACCAATTCCGAGTGCTCCCATTCGGTCTAAAATCGTCTCCCAGGACGTTTACGAAAATGTTTGGCTCCGGTGGCGGCGTGGCCATGACGAGAAGGTTATCACATCTACCCTTACCTGGGCGACTGGGTAATACGGGGCTCATCGCCAGCATTGACGCAGGCAAGCCTCGACGTTACCATGCAGCTGCTGCAACGGTTGGGCTTCACAGTCAACTTCGAGAAATCCTTTCTGTCTCCCTCCAGGAGCTTGGTTTTTTTGGGCACGGAATTCCAGACTCAGTCGGGGCTGGTGAAACCTTCTGTTGAAAGAGTTCAAAAACTCAAGCAGAAAGCGGCAGAGTGGAGAGTTGGAACCAGAGGGTCAGTCAGAAGCTACATGTCGCTACTAGGAGCAATATATACAACAAAAGGGGTACTGGTAACGCAGGGGACGGCCCATGAAAACTCATAGGGAGTTAAGTCCTGTATGGGTCCTATTCCCGAAATAACCTCATTGGTTATGTAGAACACTACACCCATTTGTATATTTCAAAGTCATAACCTCACATAACAATTGAGTTTTGTGTAAGATAAAAAACATATTTAATACAAGATATTTGTACATACAATTAAGTCAAACATGTAATACACATACATAACAATAAGTGAAATCATTGAAATCATATATTAACTGGTTGAAGCCATATACTACACATGTATATAACAATAGGTGAAATCATTGAAGCCATATATTAACTGTCAAATCAACACTTTTAACCAAACAAGGCCAAAGGGCAAAAAAACAAAACAAAAAAAGAAAGGGGAAGATGCCGGACCAAAGCCGGACATAAGTAGGAGTTCTTAAATTGTTTTTAAGCTTACACTATTACTTAACAACAATAAGAGTTCCTAGAATACATATTCCTTTGAAAATGAAATCCCAGGTTGAAAATATTAGGAAGCTGGGATTGGGTCTGCCAACGCATCAGAGGGGAGTTTTCAGAACCCAAAGTAATAAATGCCATTGCTGCATGTCCTTAGCACATAAAGTACAAGGGGCAGGGTTCGAGACCCAAAATGGGTGAGGCGTGTTAGTTAAGAGCCTCCAATGTCCTCTGATCAAGAAAGTGCGTTTCGGCGGTGGTAACAGTGCGGAGAAAGTGGAATCTTCACAGTTGAAAGACTGTTCCGCCTTCGTCAGGGCAATGAGTAGCAAGACCCTGTTATAGTGAGATGAAGGAAAATAGAAAACAAGTGCATGAGGGTATAGAAGAAAAAAGAAAACGAATTGCTGTCAATAGAAATACAATGTAAAGAGGTTATGAAACAAACATACAAACTTGAGTTTCAAGTGTAGGGAAAATACGCAAATGTATGTGTGCAAGTATAAGACCATGGTCCTGTATGCACTGAACTGTTAAGGGCCATGTAAGGTTGAGCCTCTAATACAGGGAGTACTCTGACAAATTGCAGATGAATCCCTGTCTGGTAAAGTATGAATAATGGCCCCTGGTCCCTCCCAGGGGATCCTAAACCACCCAGGGCCCCGGCCCACCACATGTATCCCCGGGTGAGCCCCATGGTATGAGGGCACGGAGGGAGGCGGGAGAGGGGGAATATCCAATCATGTGGGGATCAAATAAAAGGGGGTGTAGCTTACCTAGAGTGGTACCAGGAGAACTCGCTGTAGATAAATCGGTCCTCATGTACTCAAATGAGAAGATGGGATGTGAGTCGAAACCAGCTGATAAGCTAAAGATAGCCGTTTAGAGAGAGCGCAAACCCTGATTGTGGGAAAACAGGAGGGACTGGACCTAAAGGAACCGACAAACATTTTTTTTATCATGAAAGGTAAGCACTCCTGTGCCAGAGGGGCAGGAAATACATAAGAGGTACCCCGATGCGCTGAAAGTGGAGGTTACCTTGAAATGGATCCTCTGCAGAAAGTGTTAGTGCGGGAGCTCGCTCCCCGCAAAGGGAGCGTCCGTGTCTTTCATAACATGGAAGCTGCGTCTCAAATCATGTAAGAGCACGTTCAGATGTGCTGGCTCTGAAGTGTGGAGAAAGAAAAAGGGAGAGTCTATGAGGCAGTGAAGAAAACGCATCTGCTGTAAGCTAAGTGCATCGCCGTCAAGGCCCGTGGAGGACCTGCAGTGAAACAAATATATATATATGTGTGAGAGAGGGTGAAATACCTGGGAGCGTGTTAGGAAGTAGCTCCGTGTCGTCTCGAGGGAACTGGAGCGGCTGTGAATGCCGTCGTGTCCCGTGCGCTGCGTTCGTGAAAATGCAGCTTCAGACTGCACTAAAAAAATGCGAGCTGACGGCGTCCGTTTCTGTGGCAACAACGTCACGTTCGGGAGGGCTCGCAAGACAGGGCCCGTATTGGTTGGTTGGAAAGGTATCCAATCCAAGGGCCCTATGGGGTTGCCAGGTCCGGGGGTGTGTTGTGGATAGCCAGTCAAAGTGCGGCACGTCCACATGTCGGAAGTGAGGCTTCAGAGGTGCCCTAAAGAAGAGGAACAGGGGGAGACATGAAGCCTGGATGAACCAGGAAATAAACGGCTTGGTTCTTCGTGAGTACCACATCGCAAAATCTAGAAGGGAAATGTGTATTCTATGAGCACTAAACTATATACACGTGAAAGTGCCTATGGGAAATACCGTCGCCCTCTACATCAGACAGTGTTCCTATACTCATACGTCTGGGGCGCGTCCCGCACATGATGACAGTGTTGGAACGGGTACCCCTAATTGGATGTAAAAAGTGACTGACATCGCGGGAGGGGAGTGTGGACCGCGTGTGTGAAAGGCGGACATCGCCCCCATCCACTATCGAAAGAAACCCCTGGGGGTGTCTCAAACGAAAAAATGGAGGGAAGGAGCCGAGACCACTGGTGTGTAGTTATGGATAAGTCAAAAGGCCCACAATCCCTGGTTAAAATGGAGATTGCTCGTTGAGACCATTATCCAACGAATCCAATCTGTAGATCCATCGCTTCTCTAGTTCCAAAAGTCTGTTGTGAATATTGGGACCTGTTTGTATCCTGTCCAGAACCCACCAAAAGATGTCATCAGGGGAATGTTGATGGGATAGATAGTGTGTGACTAGGGGAGGAAGTGTTGTTCTTGCATCGGATTCTAGAACGATGTTCTGATATTCGGGTGCCAACATTCCGCATGGTTTGGCCGACATAGCGCAGACCACATGGGCATTCAATGCAATATACCGCTTGGCTGCTTTTGCAATTGGATTGTTCAGCACCCATTGTCTATCACCAATCCTAAACGTTTGGATTTTCTTGGTAAACTTGCATACCGAGCAGGCCCCGCAGGGGTAGTGGCCGGTAACTTTACGCAGGTTCCAAAGACCTGTACGTGGTTGTATTCGTGTATATGAAGAGTGAACAAGGTGTTCCTTAATATTCCTTGTTCTTTTGAAGGCGAACCGAGGAATGGGTTCGTCCATGAGCTGTAGTTTTACAATAGGCCAATATTTTCGAATCACCTTTTTCAAATCAAAGGTGTTGGGGCCATGTGAAATCACACATGTAAGTCTTTCCTCATTGGATTCATTAGTGTCGGTTCTGGGTGTTAAAAGGAAATCTCGATTGGTAAAACGAGCCCTTTTGGTGGCATTATTAACCAATTTTTTGGGGTATCGACGACTTCGCAGGCGTACACACAATGAGTTTGCGTTGTCGTAAAAGTCATTGAGAGAAGTGCAATTCCTTCTAATTCTGAGTAATTGACCGTACGGAAGATTTTCTTTGATGTGTTGCGGGTGGTCGCTCTTATAATGTAGAAGTGTGTTGCGATCCGTGGTTTTTCGAAAAAGGTTACAAACTAGTTTATTATTAAGACCTGAAATTTCAAGATCTAAAAAGTGTATCTGTGTGGCGCTGGATTCCATAGTAAATTGAATATTGGTGTTCCGTGTGTTTAGCCAATCAAAGAATAATTGGAGAGATGTCTTGTCTCCGGACCAAATGAAAATGATATTGTCTATGTAGCGATGCCAATGGGATATCTTCGAGAGCCATAGGTTTGTTTGGCTGAAAACATGTTCTTCGAATGTGGCCATGAATAAAATTGCTAAACTGGGTGCAAAGGTAGCAACCATGGCAGTACCCTTGATCTGTAGATAAAATTGATTGTCAAACGTGAAAAAGTTTTTGCCTAAGGCAAAGGTTGCTAGTTCTATAATGAATTCTGGTGGCACCCGGGGTGAACCAGTGTGAATTGCCTCTTGTGTCAAATGCTCATATATACAGTCTATCGCTGCATCCTGTGGGACAGATGTATACAGGGCCTTGATGTCCATGGTTACTAACAGTTGTTCTGAGGAGTTGAAGTCCAACTGTTCGAATACTTGAATGGTATGCATTGTGTCCCGTAGGTACGACTTCGTTTTAATGCTTAGTGGTTTGAGAAAGTAATCGATAAATTGGCCTATTGGTTCTAAAATCGAGCCACAGCGGAGACGATTGGTCTCCCCGGTGGGTCCTCAGCATTTTTGTGTATCTTAGGGAGGGCATATAACAGGGTGTGCGACCCGAAGATGTGGTCAGGAAATTTGCCTCCTTGTCAGTGATCCAATCCCTTTCTCAGGCGTAGTTCACCATTTCAGAGATTTCTATTTGCATTTCTCTGGTGGGGTCCTTTCTAAGGGTTTGGTAACTGACACCATCTTGTAGTAGAGTCATGATCGTATGAGTGTATTGGTCAATGGTCATAAGCACAATCCCTTATCGGCTGGTTTAATTACCAGATTGCGATTACTCGATAACTCCTTCAGGGCTTTTCTTTCACCCGTGGTCAGATTCTGATGAATTTTGTTTTTGTGCTTCTTAAGCAATCTGATATCTCGCAAAACACACCTCTCGAAGGTGAGCAGGTCGTTAGGTACCCCTTTGTCTGAGGGTGTGAAAGAAGATTGTGGATGCAAACCTGTGTCTGGAATGATATCTTGACCATTATGATCCTGGAAAAAGACACGAAGTCTGAGACTATGCAGAAAACGGCGTATCTCCATTTCTGTTTTATACCAATCAGTGTCGCTAGTGGGTACAAAGGAAAGACCTTTAGTTAGAAGAGAGATTTGGCATGGAGAGAGATCAAATTTTGCCAGGTTGAAAATCGGTAGTTGATTGTTGTCCAAGGTCTGATTTATCGTCTGCGCGTCCTGGGGCGTCGTCGTTGTCCTTGATAAGGGGTGTTCCAAAATGGGGGACCCCATCCTCCTCCCTGTCCTCCTCTGCCTAAAAAAGGGAAAGATGGAGGGTAGGGGCCCTGAAAATGTGGTTGTCCGAAGTGTTGGGGCTGGTAGGGCGGGACGTTCTGGTATGGGCTTCCCCCTGAGGACCCAGAGCTACTTGATCCTGAGAAAGAGACTTTACCTCGTCTGCCTCTCGCTGGTGATTGGGGTGAATTCCCTTGTTTTTTTAAAGAATCAATGTAGCCGTCTACCGTATATGGATAGATAACTTCAGTCTTGAAATCTTTAAGGTCTTTGTTTAATTTGTTTGTTTTCTTGGTTAAGGTGTTAGTCTTAAATTGTTCAAATTGTTTATTAATGTTTGAGAGTTGTGTCTCAACTCAACTAGTTATGTCCGTGAGTAACGTATTATCCTTAAATTTTGTTTCTTCTAATGTTAAATTTCTCTGTAGTTCTATGCTGATACGTTGTGCAGTGTTAATAGTGAGGACCATCAGCTCCCGACTGCATTTGGTAGCAATGAAGCTGAAGTTGGAAGTGTACTCTTTATCTTCTAAGAATAACCTGGGTTCATTTCGCACTATGAGTCCGCTGGGTATAATGTTTTTTTTCAAATATTCCCTCAGGAAATGCCCATGGAGTTCAGTGCGAAAAGTCTTCTTTTTCAATTTCAATAAGTCCTCAGCTGTGCTAGATGAGGTGGAGGGCTGATTAGGGTCTGGTGGGTCAAATAGAGAGGGGCCGCGAGTTAACTCAAGGGTTTCCTCTTCTGAGTAGCTTAAGGTTGCATTCTCGGCCATATCCGTGTCTCCCGACCCTGGGGCTGCGAGCACACACAGGTGGAGGGGCCCAGGTGGAAGGAAAAACTGGTGGGGGACTGGAGTGGTCTAACTCTGGAGGGGTAAGGCAATGACAAGGAAGGAAATGCTTTACTTATAAGCCTGAGTGTGGCTATAGTATATAGGTCAGTGATGTCCCTGACCTGTGGGATACCCGACCACTGGAACAACCGTGGTTGTCTTGTAACATATGTTTCGAAGGGGGGGGGCACTCAGGGGTGGCAGTGGTCTGCCCTCTGGGTAGCGTACCAGTGAAGGGCTAGTAAGACTTATATATACAACAAAAGGGGTACTGGTAACGCAGGGGACGGCCCATGAAAACTCATAGGGAGTTAAGTCCTGTGTGGGTCCTATTCCCGAAATAACCTCATTGGTTATGTAGAACACTACACCCATTTGTATATTTCAAAGTCATAAACTCACATAACAATTGAGTTTTGTGTAAGATAAAAAACATATTTAATACAAGATATTTGTACATACAATTAAGTCAAACATGTAATACACATACATAACAATAAGTGAAATCATTGAAATCATATATTAACTGGTTGAAGCCATATACTACACATGTATATAACAATAGGTGAAATCATTGAAGCCATATATTAACTGTCAAATCAACACTTTTAACCAAACAAGGCCAAAGGGCAAAACTAGGAGCAATGGCATCATGTATCCCGTTAGTGAAGAACTGTCGTCTCTTCATGAGGCCAATACAAGAATTTCTAGTGGACCGGTGGACTCAAAGTCGCGGATTATGGTCCAACAAAGTGATAAACAGTGATTTACTAGAAGCGCTTTGGTGGTGGCAACTCTCAAGACAATCTGACACGAGGAATGCCTCTGCTAGAGCCGGAATTCCAATCTACAATTGTGACGGATGCCTCCCAAACAGGATGGGGAGCTCATCTGGGGTCCTTACAATTTCAGGGTCGATGGTCCCCAGGAGACTCAACCCTTCACATCAATGTGCTGGAACTAAGAGCGGTTCATTGGGCTCCGAAATCGTTTTTTGCCGCGCACACGAGGATCGGTTGTGAGAGTGTTGACGGACAATACAACCACAATGTTCTACCTCAGGAAGCAAGGGGGCACTCATTCCAGAACGCTCTCGAGCGAGGCTCAGGAACTATGGCATTGGGCCCTCAAACAAGACATCAACATCGTAACGTTTCACCTACAAGGGGTGATGAATGTACAGGCAGTCTCTCTCAGCAGAGAGATGAACCAACTCCACTAGTGGCAGGTAAACGATCAGCAGGTGTTGAGCATCTTCAGGAAATGGGGTCGTCCTTCGCTGGAACACGGGAGAACAAAAAGTGCAAGCAGATGGCCACAGCCCAATTCGCTGGGGGATGCGTTCTCCTTCCCGTTGACGGGCAGGTTCGCGTATGCGTTCCCTCAGTTTCCATTAATTCGGCGGACCCTCCAGTGGATTCAGAAATACCCATGCCGTTTGATTCGGATTGCCGCTCACTGGGCCAGGCAGCCGTGGTTTTCGGACCTGCTCAATCTATCCGTGGCAGAACAAGTGAGATTTCAATTGACGCCGGACCTTCTGTTTCAAGACAAGGGAGCAGTTTGGCATCACGACCCGGGCTTCCTCAGCCTGACGGCTTGGCTCCTGACTTCTCTGAGTTTGGTTTGCTGAACATTTCTAGAGACTGTCACCGCATTTTAGAGGCAGCGAGGGCTCCGTCCACGAATGTCTCATATGCATGCAAGTGGAAAAGGTTCTGTATGTGGTGTAAGGATCATCCGGGAGTAGACCCTTTAAACATTTCATCTGAACAAATTCTGCCTTATTTACTACACTTGGCTAGAAGAGGTTTGTCATTCTCTTCCAGAAAAGTTCACCTGGCGGCCATTTCTAAGTTTACTCGTAAAAGGCACTCGACTCCTTTTTTCAGCGATCGACTAGTGAAACATTTTCTCCAAGGTTTATTTCAGACTTTTCCTCCGGCCAAGAAATTCCCTCCTGGTTGGAGTCTCAATCTGGTGCTGTCAGGGCTAACTAATGAAGGCCCCGTTCGAGCCTATGTCGTCGACGCCCATGAAGTTTTTGTCATGGAAAATGGCTTTTTTGGTGGCCATTACATCAGCTACAAGAATGTCGGAGCTGCAAGCTCTGGTGATTGATCCTCCGTACTTATGTTTCTTCAAGGACAAGGTGGTGTTAGCGACTAACCCTCATTTTATTCCGAAAGTGCCAACTACATTCCATAAACACTCTTCTATTGGGCTACCAGCATTCTTCGCTTCAGCTTCCTCAGTGGCAGAGAGGGCTCTACATACGTTGGACGTCAAAAGAGCATTGAAGTTTGAGTCGTACTCAGGAATTCAGACGTACAAGACAGCTGTTTGTGGCTTATGGACCCTCAGTAAAGGGAAGAGCAATCTCCAAACAAGGACTGGGTTTCCTCAGCTATTGCCTTCTGTCACTCTAAGGCAGGGAAGCCTCTGGAAAGGCGTTCAAAGGCTCACTTGACAAGATCCACCGTGTCATCAGCGGCATTATGGTCGGGGATTCCGCTTGTGGACATCTGTCAGGCGGCCTCCTGGTCGGTGCTGCATACATTTACTCAGCATTATTGCCTGGAGCAACAGCATGGGGCAGATGTGCAGATGGGACGTGCAGTCCTGCAACACCTCTTTCAGTAAGGTAAGCCCCCCACAGAATGGGGAACCTGTTTTAATGTTACCATGGTTGATGCTTTCTTGCTGATTGTAGATTTGCGTTCCTAATGTATTGGTTTGCATTACACGCTACCATGTAAAGGGGTACTGCTTTGTAATCTATTCCAAGCATGTGAATCCATGAACGATCCAATGCTGGAGAAGGGAGTAGTTTCTTACCTGTAACTCCATTTCTCCAGCGTTGGTATCTTTCATTGATTCACATGCGCCCGCCGGCCTCCCTTGAATGCAAACGTGGTTATTGCCTCTATTTTGGAGGTTAAAATCTGAAAGGAGCCGCGGGGGTGGGCCTATTTATACCTTACGTCCTATTGGGTCACGCGTATGCGTCCCAAAAGGTTGTTGGTAGGACACAACGGAAAACGCTTTAAAAAAAAAAAGAGACCGAGGGTTTCCTGCCTGACGACGGGGAATATTCTAAGCATGTGAATCCATGAAAGATACCAACGCTGGAGAAATGGAGTTACAGGTAAGAAACTACTCCGTTATTGTTTATTTATATCGAGCTTATACACAGGTGAAGTGCTTCAAAGCACTTCAAGGTGGGACGGTAACAAGGGAATACAGTAATCATTCTTAGGCCTTGAAGTTCCGAATGATCTAAACAGTAAAACTAGCATACTAGACCTGACAACATTTCTTCTAGTGCAGTGCATGAAGTGGTACAGTTGAGACCAAGCTCGGGAGGGGGGGGGAGCACATGATGGGAGGGTAGTGGCGGGGGGACAGGACAGACGACTAACTGGACCTAGTACATTTAGGTCATGCATGCGTACAGACAGGAATCTATGTGATCACTGCGCCACCCGTAACTGAGCTGACGAAAATGTCGACGCCAACAACAGCACATTGATCAAATAGATCACTTTATGCACGTCCCCCTGCCTGCATTCCCTTACCCGACACCCGCACCCCACTTACATTTACGGCGGCACACTTCTGTGTGCCCCGCCGACTCCCCGCTATCCCTGCGGAGTCGGTTCCTCCCACTTACGTGGGTCGGAGCTGACGCCGAAGGGTGCTTTTTCTTGTTGTCGTTTACTTTGTCTCCCGCTTACCACAATGGTAAGCAGGGCACTCCCCCACAACCCCTGTTACTGCACCGAAGGAGAGTGGGGGGACACCCCAGCAACCCCTGCTCTGCTTGGGTGCAGTAATGGGAGTCAGTATTTTGTGCGCCACCAAAGTCGCAGTAACTGCGGGGGCGCACTACTGAGGGTGACATTTTTGTATATTTCCTAAAGTTAGAGGTGCAGAGACAAGGGTGGGGGCGGGGGGACAAAGAGCCCGGTCCAACAGGGCCCTGGGTTAAGTGCAGAGAGATGGCCCCGCTCAAGGAACGTAAGATGAAAGTGCAGTAATGTTGAACAAATTGCAGCGGCCCAGAGGCAAGTGCAAAAGACTGGCGGGGGAGCCTGGGACCTGCAGGCTCTGGAGGTGAACAATGCAACCAAACAGCAAAAAATGAACAGAGTTAGGGAGGAGAAGGAGGGTGGAAGGAAAAGAAAGGAGGTTAGCAGGGGACAGTGAGAGAGAATGAGGAAGAGAAAGGGAAGCACTTGAGGAATTTACGCAACTCAAGGTGCTCCGGCTCAAGACAGAGAGGCAAGGAGGCTGTTCCAGAGGGAGGCACCTGCAGAGGATAAAGATGTACCCCCACATCTCCGTTTGTGAAAGCGGCTCACGCGCAGAGAGTTGGAGAACAAGCAGAGGACTCTAGAGTGAGAGTATTTAAGAAGGAAGCGTTGTAGATAGTGCCGACTCATGCCCCAGAAAGACTTGTAGATTATGCAGAGGGTCTTGAACTCGATCCTTGCAGCCAAGGGGAGCCAGTGGAGGGATTTCAGCGCCGGGAGATGCAGTACCAGGGCTTGAGGCCAAGGATAAGTATTACGGTTCTGTTCTGGATGAGTTAAAGAGGACGGAGTGTAGGAGTAGGAAGATTGAGAAAGAGGCTGTTACAATATTCCAACCTAGAGAGAACCAGGGCTCTCGGGTGATGAACATCTGGGGGAAAGTGATAAAAGGTAGAATACCTCTGAGGAGGTGCAGTTGGTAGTTGGACTTTTTGGAGATGTGAGAGGAGAAGGCGAGAGTGGAGTTGAAGATGACCAAGATTTTTTGCCTCATTGGTAGGTGAGTGCGCAGGTCCAAGGGAGGCAGACCAGTGAGAAAGCAGGAGCATGGGTCCCAATGAGGACAATTTCTGTCTTACTGGCATTCAGGCACAGATCATTAGCAGCACACCAAGCCTGAATTGCGGATAGACAGTCAGGGATGAGCGAGGAGGAGCAGGCCGAGGTTAGCCTGAAAGAGAGCTGCATGTCATCTGCATAAAACTGAAAGTTAGAGGTAAAGGTGGAAATCCTGTGGGCAAAGGGGGCCATGCAGGTATTGAAGAACCAGGGGCAAAGGTTAGATCCCTGGGGGACACCACAAGTAGAGAGACTGTTTTAGCAGAGAAAGGGCCCAAGTTCTATCTGGGAGGGCCGGTCAGAGAAAAAGGAGGCGGGCCTCGCCAGGGCCTGATCTGTGATGCCCATGGTATCATGGAGACGGGTGATAAGGATGTTGTATTATACCATATCAAAAGCATAAGAGAGGCTGAGAAGAATGAGGACAGAGGGAGAGTTGGAGTCAAGATTCGAAAGCTGGTCTTCACGGATGTCCAGAAGAGCAGTTTCCATGCCTCTGGATGCTCTAAAGCCAGACTGATGGTCATGGAGACAACCAACAGATTCAGTATGGAGGGTAAATTGAGTGATAGCCAGCTTCTTCAGGAGTTTTCCCAGGAAAGGTGTGATGGATATCGGGTGATAGTTTGCCAGAATTGACGGGTCGGCAGAGGGTTTTTTTAGCAGAAGATGCACAAGAGAGTGCTTGAGAGGTGAGGGGAAAACTCCAGTGGCGAAAGAGGTTGCAGAGGTCGGCCAGGGCTGGAGCGAGAGGGTCAATATTGTCCTTGGTGGTTTTGGAACGGCAGGGGTCCATCTGTTTGGAGGAGGCTTTCATAGACCGGACTTGTCTAGAGACAGGTGTGACAGACGAGAAGGAGGAGAGGAGAGAAGAGGGGGAGTGGTGATGGAGCGCGAGGGGGGCCAAGAGATGTTGGTGCAGGGGGTGGATCAGAAGAGAAAGAGGACCGGATGTCCTGTGTTTTGGTGGTGAAGTTGAGTGATAGCCAGCAAAGGGCCTGGGTAGGTGTAGTAGAGGATGAGGCTGCAGTAGGGTTGGCCAGTTCCTTTCAGACTTTGAAGAGTTTGGCCTTGATGTTAGACACTGCGGAGATGCAGGCTTGAATGTAGACCCTTTTCTTGAAGCGGATGCAAAGTCTATATTGCCTTTAAAGAAGGCGGCGTGCCAGTTTGTACCTAAAGATCCCCATTTCCGTTCTGCTGCTCTGCACTTGCGTGTAAGGGCAGCCAGATCGGAGTCGTACCAAGAGTTTTACTTTTTGGCAGGCTTCAGTCGGACCCTCATGACAGGGGCAAGAATCTCAAGAGTGTTGGAGATGGAACAATGAAAGTTGGCGAGGGCTGTATCAGGGTGGGAGTCTGCCACAGGAGTAGAAGTAGGAGAGTAGGTGGAGGCAAAGGCAGCCGCTGACACTCTTTTCATGGGTCGGATGACCTTAAAGGCAGGAGGTGGTGTAGGTTGTGCTATTGCCAAAGGAGAATAGAGCTTCAAGTGAGAAGAGTCCATGAGAGTGAAGTAGTGAGAGGAATAGAGAGTGGGATGTCTGTGGTGATGAGAGCATCCAAGGAGTGGTCAGCAGTGTGCGTTGGACCAGAGGGTAGAATGGAAAGGAGTCACAGGTTTCGGAAATGTCCTGAAGAGTCAGGAGAGTCAAGATGGATCTTAAGATCCCCAGAAGGAGGAGTAGGGAAGAGGAGGAGAGGATAGAAGAGGCCAGGTCGGCCCATTCCGAGAGGAAGAGGGTGGACTGGCCCGGCGGCTGATAGAAGTTGGCCAGAGTAAGAGAGGCGACAGGTGAGAGAGAGCCTGCAGACCAGGCATTCAAAGGAGGAGTAGAACTGAGTGGGAATAATGGAAACATGGATCCACTCAAGAAAACAAATCAAGGCTTCTCCACCTCCTGGCCTGCTGGGCCTGCAGAGGATCGTGTAACCTTCAGGGAGGAGTGTCAAAACTCGTGACAGAGCTGTCCTTGAACCATGTCTCAGTAAGAGCAAGAACATCAAGGTCCAGGAGTTCCAGGTGGTTGCAGATGTCAGCGGAGTGCTTGACAGGAGAGTGAGAGTTTAGTGTGGCGACATGGAGCAGGTTGCCACTTTTGAAGGACTTACGTGGGGGATGCAGAGGACAGAGGTCCCCAATGCAAGTAGCATGAGTACCTGAGAGATAGAGGTAGTAGGAGGCAGAGGAGGCAAGGGAGCTCTAGATGCAGTGGCAGTGGGTGGCCAGGGCAGTGGGGGCTGACGAGGTTGTCAGTGTAGTGCGAGTAGGCAAGGGCGCCTGTACAGTTGAGAGCGACAATGGGGGAGTTCTGAGTTTGGTAGGAGGCAAGGTAGTCAGGGTGGGCATAGGTAGCAAGGGAGCCTGGGCGGCCGCAGAGGCTGGTGGCATGGGAGCCCGTGCAGAGGAAAGTTGAAAAGGCGAGGAAGGAGCCTATCAAAAAGTAAGAGGTTGGGTTGAGGCCCTTCTACTAGGATGGTACCGTTTTGATAGACATTTATGATGGCACTGAAGGTGGAAGAGGAGGCAACAAGGGCCTCCCAGCAGATGCCACCACTTGTGTGTGAGGAAGAGTAAGGAGAGAGCAAAGCGGCCATATGGGGAGTCCATAGGTCATGAGAAGGAACGACAAATAGAATGTTGGTGAGAGTCTCTGTGGTGGAAGCACTGACGTAGGCGTCAGCGATGGGAAGGCCTGGGTTGGAGGAAAGTATGTCCTTCTTGAGTTTCTTCCTGCCAGACCTAGTGAGAGGTGAAGGATAGGAGATGGAGAAACAGTTAGAGTAGATGGGAAAGACAGAAAGTGCCATAGTGAGGGGCACTGTGTGTGGTACACTTAACCAGGGAGAGCAATTGAGGTATGTGAGAGGAGGTAGGCAAGAAGGGAGTAAGCGCACAGGGAGACACAGACAGGATAGGGAAGATTCAATGGGAGATGACGAGGGTAAGGGAACAGATAGCAGACCAGAAACAGAACAGAGGGGGTACACACATTCTCATGAAAAGCAAATGTTACCACAGCTAAAAAGTATTTTGAACAGTAGCAAGACAATCGGGATGTGCACACAGCTACATTCGATTTTAAACAGCAGCAAGACAATCAGGATGTGCACAAAGCTGCATTTGAGTTTAAACAGCAGCAAGACAATCCGGATTTGCACACTGCTATATTCGATTTTAAACAGCAGCAAGACAATCAGGATGTGCAAAAACGATTTTCTTTTTAGGTCAAACAGGTATAGCAGCACTTCAGTACAGGGGTGTAGGCAGTGGAGGTGAAAGTCCAGGAAGGAAGTGGGTTTTAAGGTTTGGTGCTTTGAAACAAAAAGAGAAAGGAAAGTGCCTTCTGAAGATAGTTTATAGAGATTGTCAGGAGAGGCACGAAGGCCAGAGGATGATGCAGGGAGCATCATCTACACTGTACACAGCACATTCTCGTTCATTCAAATACACAAAGCCTTCATCTAAAAAATCATTCACACAGCATTTACCCGCTCATTCAAACACATATTCAAACAGCATTCACAGCACATACTCGCTTATTCAAACATACATTCACGTATTTAAACAGCGTTTATTTGCTCATTCAAACATATTCAGATTCAAACAGCATTTTTACAGCACATTCGCGTTCATTCAAACACACATTCACGCCTTCAAACAGCATTTATTTGCTCATTGAAACACATATTCGCGCATTCTAACAGCTTTTTCACAGCACATACTCGCTCATTCACACAGTCATAAATACATCCAACATACACAATTACATTTTCATTTCACTTACCTCAGATCAGCACCAGTCCAAATGCTGCTTCGGAGGTCCACTCTGCTCCCACGCACAAGAACAGAAACCAGGAAGCCGTTTCCTGGTTTCTGCACTTGCACGCAGGAGCCCTGCCTCTGCACTCCTTCAGCAGGAGTCGCAGAGGTAGTGGTCGCAGGGGAGTCGCAGAGGTAGTGGTCGCAGGGGAGTCACCAGGGGTCGCAAATGACATTCATGCCAACTAACCCCTAAACTAAATGTGTTGCCGACTGACTGGTGATAAGCACAATACAAGGCCAAGGGGTGGGAAGAAAAAGGAACCATAAACATACATGTATTAAGTCATAATCAAAGCCCAACATTCCATACATTGAAAGTCACAATATTCCCCTCACCTCTAGTACATAGTAACATGAATATTACAAATGTAGACCATAAATTACATACAACACCCAGAGGGAGGAAAAGGGGTTAACAGTTTAACAGCAAGTAAAAATATTATTACCAAATCCATAGTGTCTTATTCCACTCATAGAAAATACATCCAGTAATAACTACATAGTTAAATAATGTACCAGAGTGTAACACAGAAAAGAGGATTTAAAAAACATTTAAAATCAGCGGGACCAGCTAAAACTCCAATTCTTTGTAGGAATCTTCAGAGATAATGGGGGCCCAGGAAAAATATCAACATCCAGGTAAGTACCCATAAAGCTGTTAAAGTGGAGTTTTCTAAGGCGGTAAAGTTCCAAATAGGACATAATGGGACAAAGTCTTTAGCTGTGATGCATTACCATCTGGGAGGGTGTGGACCCGTTTTTTTAGTTTTAATAAAATGATATGGGTAATTCAGTTTCTCAAAGGGAGGTCTGTTAATCAGACCTCCTTTTCATTAAGGCTCCATGCCAAAATTACAGTGCCTTTGCTGACAGTGAGCATCAGCCATGCAGTGGCACAGGACAGGCTGCTGGAACACAGCTTTTGTGCAGGCAGGGATGGCTTTTTCATCTTCTGCACCTCTGTTTACAAACTTAACAATCGTGTTCACTAGTCAGTCTGGTGGCACATACATCTTTAAATATAAGCTATCCTTGGTTGTGGCATAGCAACTACTAAAACCAAACAATTAAAGAACCACAAAAATGTGATATCACACTAGTGTCACCTCTGAGCATGGCGCAGCTATGAGAGAACTGATGTGCATTGGTGTGTGGTCTGAATGTCTCTACAACTTCCATGTGGAACAATGGCCAGGATGCTGCCTCTTTGATCCAACAGAGGAAGGCTACCACCTTCCTCCAAGGGCACAGGACCATCCTTCAGGACGTCCCCTGGGAAACAGTGCTTCAGAGGCAGCACTGAAATAGCCACTCTCACACCAGGGTGCTCCTACCTCAAGGTGCTACCGGCAAGAGAACAATTTGAGAAGATATCAGAAGAAAATGTTCAGAAATGATCCCAGCCAGGGACATCTAGCCTATCCAGTGAAGAGGTCCGGACAAGGATGAAGGACAGCTCAGAAGGACACCCAAAAGACAAGGAACAAGTTACTTACCTGTAACTGTTGTTCTCCAGCATGGGTCTGGCATGGATTCACATGCTCATGAATATTCCCCGTCGTCAGGCTGGGAATCCTCGGTAAAGAAAAAATCAGTTTCAGTTTCGTTTCTGAACTGTCTTTCTCCTAATAACCAATCACTAGTCTCTTGGTCATAAATGTCCCCAACCACTGACTGCCCTCTACCTAAGCCCCTCCTCTGGCAGCCATCTTCAGATTTGATAGCACGTAAAGTGGCAGTAGGACCAAGTGAAGAGCCGCAGAGGGGTAGGAGGGAGGGTTCGCATGTGAATCCATGCCAGACCCATGCTGGAGAACAACAGTTACAGGTAAGTAACTTGTTCCTTCTCTAGCATGGGGTCTGGCATGGAGTCACATGCTCATGAATACAAGAATATATAGCAGTACACACATGCACAACCACAGGAGGTGGCAAGGCTCAACATTAAGCATTTCATCACTCAACATTAAGCATCTCTTACCTCCTCATCAGGCCCGCCTTCAGGCGAACAGGTTGCGCAGAACTGCCTGGCCGACTCTGGTCTCCTCCCTGGAATCCCAGTCGACGCAGTAGAATCTCGTGAAGGTGTGCGTTGACCTTCACATAGCAGTCCTGCAGATGTCCAGCAGGGGCACACCAGATAGGAACGCAGTGGTAGCAGCGATCACTCTGGTCGAATGGGCTCTCAGAAGGCCAGGCAACGGTCGGTTTGCCAACCGGTAACAGTGCATGATGCAGCCGGAGAGCCATCTGGAAATGGAAGCCTTCGATAGGGCCTTCCCTTGGTTCACAGGTCCAAAGTTCACAAACAGCTGTGATGTCATCTGAAAACTCTGTTCGGTCCACGTAGAACTTCAGCGCTCTAGCTACATCCAGCGAGTGCAAAGTCCTCTCAGCCGGCGACGAAGGTGATGGGAAGAAAACCGGTAACACCAAGGGCTCGTTGAGGTGGGAGTCCGACGGCACCTTGGGCATGAAGGAGGGATGCGTTCTCAGCACCACCCTCGTATCGTGAAAAGTCAAGTATGGAGGTTTACAGGAGAGGGCCTGGATCTCTCCCACTCTTCGTGCGGAGGTGATGGCCACAAGAAACGCTGTCTTCCACAACAGGATCTTCAACGGTGCTGAATGCAGTGGCTCGGCAGCCCCATGAGCCTGAACAGCACCACGCTGAGCTCCCACGCCGGGGCCGGAGCCTTCACCGGCGGGAATGACCGGAACAGTCCCATCATAAAGTCCTTCACCAGGCGATGGGACTAGAGAGATTATTGCCCCGGGGTCCTGGAATAGCGTGAAATCGCCGCTAGATGGATCTTGATGGACGCATGCGCCAGCCACGCCTTGGCCAGCGACAGTACGTACGGCAGCACCTGAGGGGCCTATCCGCAGAGGGTTAATCTTCTGTGCACGGCACCAGACAGAGAACCTCTTCCGTTTGTGTCAAGAGTCGAGGGCGCCCTGGCCTTTGCAAGCACCTCCTTGCAGTCCGCCGGGATATCGTACCCTCCAAACTCTAGCGCTTCAGGAGCCAGGCCTGCAAGTTCAGCGACGCCGGATCGTGGTGGAGGATGGCGCCTCCTTCTCTGATGAGGAGATCCGCGTCTGTCAGCATTTTGGCTGGGGGGGGGCGCTGACATGTCCAGAAGGCCCGGGAACCAGATCTGCCTCGGCCACGCCAGTGCGACAAGGATCATCCTGCAACGGGACCATTTGAGTTGGTTGTCGCAGCAGCAACGGCAACGGAGGGAACGCATACAGGAACAGGCCATCCCAGGGGAACAAGAAGGCATCGCCCATGCTCCCCGGCTGGGGAAACCTGCTGGCGAACCTCAGGCACTTGGTGTTCGCTGCCGTCGTGAACAGGTTGATCTGGGGATTGCCCCATCGTCAGAAGAGGATGTCCACTTGATCCTGCCGCAGTTCCCACTCGTGGCACGAGCGCAGCTCCCTGCTGAGTGCGTCGGCGATGGTGTTTTTTATTCCTGCTCGGTGGAAGGGTACCAGAAACATTCCTTGGGCTACGGCCCAATGCCACAGATCCTGGGCCTCCTTGGATGGGGCTGGGGATCTGGTGCCTCCCTGATTCCAGATGTAAAACATTGTCGTGGTGTTATCGGTGAAGATCCGAACCACCTTGCCCTTGAGGGACAGAAGGAACGACCTGAGGGCCCAGAACACGGCTCGGAGCTCCAGGACGCAGATGTGTAGTGACCTCTCCTCCGACAGCCAAAGGCCTCTTGCGTGGAGATCTCCAGAATGAGCTCCCCCCCATCCCTCCAGGGAGGCGTCCATCGTCACCGTCTCCTGATGGGACAGGGTCTGGAAGTCCATACACGCTGTCAGATGCGCGCGGGTGCCCCACCAACGGATCGCTCGTCGAAAGGTCTCGTTGAGTGAGATCCTGTCTTCGAAGTTGCCCGTTGTTTGCAACCAATGGGCGTCAAGGAACTCCTGCAGTGGTCGCATCCGTAGTCTGCAAAGGCGCACAAGGTAAATGCAGGAGGACATCATGCCGAGCAGGGACTTGACGGACCTCACCTTGGCCACGTCCATGGTCGACAGCCGTTGCACCTTGCCTAGGATGGCCTTTGTCCTCTCCTCCGACGGAGATGCTAGTCGTGCCACTGTGTCGAGCTTGGCTCCCAGGAACAGGGCGACTTGCAACGGTACCAGGTGGGATTTTGTGAAGTTGATCGAAAATCCTAAATCCGTGAGCAGTTGGACGGTCTTCCTTGTGTGTTCGACGGCGAGTTCCCTTGACTCTGCTCGGATGACCCAGTCGTCCAGGTATGGGTAGACGTGGATCCCCTTTAGGCGCAGCCACGCCGCCACTGGTGCCAGGCACTTGGCGAACACCCTGGGCAACGACTTCAGTCCGAAGGGAAGGGCCTTGAACTGGTAGTGCCGTCCTTGGACTACGAATCGCAGAAACCTTCGATGTTTTTTCAAGATGGGGATGTGAAAGTAGGCGTCCTCCAAGTCCAGCGACAATAGGAAGTCGCCTTCCTCCATTTGTTCCAGCACGTGCTGGAGGGTAACTATCCGGAACTTCTGGGACGTGATGTACTTGTTTAGACGATGAAGGTCCAGGATGGGTCGCCAACCGCCGGTCTTTTTCCTTACGAGGAAGTACCGTGAGTATACTCGGAGCCCCGGAGCCTCTTTGGGACGAGTTTGATGGCTCCCTTCTTAAACATTGCTCGTACCTCCAGTAGAAGTTATGGGATGTGGTTTTCCTTTTTGGCCACAGGTGGAATATGGGGACACTTTCTTAGAAATTCCAGTGTGTGCCCACGGGCCAGAGCATCCAGCACCCAACGGTCGGTGGAGATGGACTCCCATGTGCTGATGAAGTTCACCAGTCGGCCTCCCACCAGGGGTGCTCAGGTGGGGGCCCGACACTATGGCCGGTTCAATCCTGCTTGGCGGCGGCCTTGCCGCCCTGGCCTCCTTGGTGACGACGACGAGATCCTCCTTGCTTGCCGCGTCCCCTGTAGGCCTCCTGTGACGAGAGCGAGCCACCTGGTGGTATGTCGAGGAGCTGCTGTCAAATCCCTTGGAGGCACCCCGCTTGCCTCCGGAGCCCTGAAAGATTGTCCGTCGTTGCTGAAGAACGCCTAAGGCACGAGCCGTCTCCGTGTCGGCCTTGATGGCTTGCAGCGACTCATCCACTGCCTTGCCAAATAGGTTGTTCCCGTCGAAGGGCATGTTCAGGACCCTGGTCTGCACGTCTTGACAGAAATCGGTTGCCTTGAGCCAACCGCACCGGCAAAGGCAAACGCTGTTGCCCATCTGGTGGAAGCCGGTGTCGGCAATGTCCGTGGCCACCGTTATGGTGTTGTCCGACGCCACCTCTCCCTCCTGTAGGATCTCTAGGGCCTCAGCCCTCTTGTCGTCCGGGAGGAAATCCAGTAGGGGAATGATCTTAAACCATAGCTCCCTGTCGTAGCGGGCCACAATCGCGAGGGCGTTGGCCGCTTTAATGGTAGTCGCCGCCGACGAGATGACCCATCGTCCTATGGCGTCCAGTTTCTTCGCTTCGCCGTCTGGCGGAGATGTTGAAGTTGATACCGTTGCCCCCGCCGCTTTTTTCTTGGCTGCCGCAGAGGCAACAGAGTCCGGGGTAGGCTGTGCCCTAAGGCACATGGGGGCGGAATCCGGAACCCGGTACTTCTTCTCATATCGGTCTCTCTTGGCAGGGGCCTTGGATGGGTTCTTCAGGAGCAACAGGCCCTCGTACCAGATGTCGTCGAGTAACGGGACAGAGGATCGTCTTCCTTTTGGTCTCCCGTTGTTGATAGAGGAAACCTTCCTTCTTCTCTTCCACGGGGCAGAGCTGGAAGAGCTCGGATACCCTGGCGATCATGGCGTGGAAGGAGCCAATTTCGTCGGGCGGGGAGGCCCGAGCAGGTGGTGATGGAAGGTCCATCCCGTCGTCACCCGTCCCCGTCATGGCTGTCTCTGTTCCTGTATCATCCCCCGGCTCAGGAGATGGGGGAAGAAGGCTGTGCAGGCTGAGAAGACTGGAAAGGAGGGGGTGGATGAATTCTCCTCTGCTTGTTTGGAGGGCTTTCCGACGGTCCAGGCTCCGCTGGGTTGTTGGTTGGTGGTAAGGGCAACCTTGTCCTTATCTCCGTACACAAGGCCTGGATCGCCATCAAGATCGCCCCCGAGTTGTCTTGTGGCTCAGGGACCAGCTGCGACGGTTGGGGAGTGGAATCCTCCGCCTCCACATGTTCCTTGTCGCCACCGCTGTCGCTTGTGGGACCGGACCTCCTCGAACTTCTTGTTCAGGACCTTCACAACTCCAGCCAGTTCCTCTTCAGAGGCTGTATCTGTGTCCGTGATGGCCACCAAATTACGCCCTTGAGGGGTGTAGAAAAAATCCGAAACGGGTCCCCGTTGATTGGAAGTAGAAACGGTGGAGCTTAAGGCTCGATTGAAATCTCTTTGAAAATTCGCAAAATGCATAAAAGCTCGAGAGCTACAGCACGAGGACTCCCAACACTTGAACGTGCGGTAAAAATCTGAAGATGGGTGCCAGAGGAGGGGCTTAGGCAGATGTTCGAGAGAAAATTGTAGCTGCATACTCCTAGCAGAATTGAGGAAGGGGCAGGGTGTACCCTCAATATAACTCATGAGATGGCCAAAACCAGCCAGCCGTTCAATGACACAAATAGGCAGACACCGAAAGGTTTCGGTGATAGACCAATCGGTCTGGTTCTAGATACCACCAAACACACAGGTTCTCCCACATACTTTGTGTATTGGGCCGTCGACGGCTAGGGACCAGCCTACACCAGTCAAACCCACAATAGAATGTGCAGGGCTGGGCTCAGAGTGGGACCATGTTTGCAATGGCCGTTTTAGGCCTGGTGGGTGGTTTCTCCAAACAAAGGAAAGGCCAAAAAAAAACAAAATGGCCAAGAGTAGGACTGATGTGGTAAAATCCTCTGGAGGAACCAAAACTGAATTATAGCTATCAAAAGGTGGAGGGGCTGTGGTTGGTCAGAAGGAGACGGATAGAGGGTTGGCATTTTTACAAACAGATTTGTTTAAATAATAAATGAAACAGCCCATCTATCCCTAATCCCATGGTGTTTGCACTACCCAACACAATCTAACCAGGGTGCTCGTCGTCAGTGGGATTGTCCAAAAGCAATAATCTGTCCTCAGTTCAAAAATGACATTACTCTGTCCCAACCACTATTCAAAAAGATTTAAAGAAAATAGGGGTTCCAGGAGAATGACTCCCTTCTCCTGGACAGCCTTTTATAGCCTCATTAAGTCTGTCTTGGGATGGCTCTGATAATGTTCTGAATGAGTTCTTTCAATTCTTGAAAGGGGCTTCTATTCCTCCTTGGTTTACCCTTTTTCTTCTTGTTCGATTATAGTTTTTTGCAGCCGAAGAGCCTTGGCTCTCCTCAAAACCTATCAATGTCTCTCAGTTCCTGCCCATCTTCTGGAATACTTGGGGTCCTCTACTGGGCTAGGTATTTAGTCTCACACAAATCTTCTGTTATTTTGGGACAACTGGTCCCTTTCCACTTCTCTCTTTATCACAGACTTTCATACACTTGGTACCATACACAACTGTCTTCTTAGTCTTTTCCTCTCTCTTCCCAGTATTGACTGGTACTGGGAAGAGTATGATTAGTCTCTCGATGATCTTTATTAACTTGCCAACCTTTACTTCTACTAGGACGAGTATGCTTGGGCCCTTGATAATCTTTGTTAACCTCCCAACATTCATTTGTATTGGGACGAGTATGATTGGTCGCTTGGTAATCTTTGGCAATCTTCCAACAGTCACTTGTACTGGAACAAGTATGACTGGTCTCTTGGTAATCATTAGATTTGTGCCACTTCCCGCACCCAGGTCTCCCGCGGCTCCAGTTACCTCTTCCATAAAGGGTTGGTGTCACTGGTTCTTTCTGCAGGGTCAAGTTTGTCCGTCTGACACAACCTGTGTGACCTCCCGTTTCTACCTTGCGTGGCTCCGCAGAGTCCTTCCTGGTACAGTCTCTGTGTTGTTCACGGATCACTCTGTCCCCCCCTCTGGATCACACCACCGCCTCCGGGTCTTGTTCTGTCACTCAGTTCATCTTCCTGCTTCTGGAGTGCTTCTCTCTTCTCGACAACCGGACACTTTACATTCATCGACTTCTTTCCTTGCTCCTATTTGAACTCCCCATTCCTTGGTTTTTAGTTCATCATGTTTTATATTCTTTGTCTCTGTGGGGTTGGCTGCCAACCACTGAGTACTCTTCACGTTTCTTACATTCTTCTTTGTCACAGTATGTATGGTTGGTGAAGAAGGATTACTGCTGATATTACAGTAAGAAATAGTGACTGGTTTGCAGGGAATGTTTTGGTCCCTTGTTGTTAGGGTTACTTACTCAGGAAAGGTTATAGAAAGTTACTGTCCCCAAGAGAGGAGTCTCTCCCTGTGAGGTCCTGCTTGCTGCCACCCCTAGGGGGATTTTTGTATAGCGGGCTCTCCTCCCTAGCCTCACAGGGAAGGGCTCCCCTCTGGGGAGAAGGGACGAGATCGCGCAAATCATCACAGGTCCCATAAAAGGGGACAGCAGAAACCCTAATAATCGAATTCTACCATAAGAGATATTATGGCATTTTCAAACTAATACTACTCTCCAGACCAATGCAGGGATGATCAGCTAACCAATTTTATTGGCTAAATGTGTTTCAGTGGAGAGAAACATGGATGGTTCTAGGAGACTGACATGACTGCGGTAGAAAACTGGACTGAACCAGCAACAGGGTGCCATTTATTGTTCACTCCTCAATATAAAAGGATTATGCATTGACACTTGTGGTGTGTGCAGGGAGTGGGGGATGCCTTCAGAGACTGGAACAGAGATCCTGTGTCAGCTCTCTGGCTGCTGATTGGACCAATTCTAACAATATAAACATTAGGGGAGTCATGTATACAATATAATAATCTTTATGTTTTGCACTTTGTTTTTAAAGGTTCAACTTCTCCATTTTACACTTATCTTCATGGCTAGACAAATTCATTATTTTACATTTCTTACATTTTCATTATCAAGAATATATAAAGAATATATAAAATGTAATTTACAAGAGTGTAGGAACCCCTTTACTGAGGACAAACATGGTTCAAATAACCTGTTCTTTGGAATTTCAGCCACACAGGAGGGTATGCAACCACGTTTTAGCTCACTGCACCCTTCACAGAAGAGAAATAACCATTTGTATAGAAGTCTTGTGCCACCCACAAGGGCAGACCAGCACCGAAATGCTAGGCAATTGTCCTCAGAACAAGAGTACCATCAGCAACTCAAGACAAGTGTTTCAGCCTTGTTGGGCCTCCTCAGTGAGGTGAAGCGGACCACAATGAGCAAAATCAAAGTCACTTATTTTAATATGAAACATGTTAGGGAGATTTTTTAACAGCCTTCTGGTGAGGGCTTACCCTCTAACCTAAAGGTGAAACAATGTTACTCACCAAAAGGAAATAGTGGACTCTCTAATGGTAGTAACTTTAGCAGAGCAATCAGACGTAACTCAAGGATGGAGGAGAGCTGGCAGTGAAGTACAGTTAACCAAGGAAAACACCCACACAGGTAAAAATATTAACAATACACACATAATCTCTATCAGGTAAAATAAGTACTGGGTTAAACAAACAAATAAAAACAAAAATTGTCAGTTAAGGCCCAACCCACACGCCAAAATATAAGCGCCTTCGCTGATGAAACACACAGTAGATATAGGCTAATGGCAGGATAAAAAGGGGAACCCTAGATGATGATAAAAAAAGACAATAATAAAGTCATACTCAGGACCTCAGATATCAACACTTAACGAAGTCACAGTAATTTTTAAACCGCAAAGTATTCTAAATATTAAAAAAGCACACCAAATGTTAACAATAGTTGCTGGAGGAAAATGGGTTCAATACTTTTTTTTAAAATTTGTTTTACTTACTTATAGCAACTTATCAAATATTTTTAACACAATAATACTAATAATCATAAAATTACTAAATTAGAAAACACATTAAAAAGATGCAAATACATCAGATTCAATTTGCAAATTTACACTTATAACACACCAATAACTAATATTGCTACAATCATTTTTAAACGGTAAGAGCAATTAGAAAACCACAAAATACGTAAGGAGAGCAAGAGAGAGAAAAGAACAGTATTAATCAGCCAAACCTAACGCAGTTACCATAACTCCTAATTTAAGTGTTGTTTCCTCGCTTGAGATGGATTTTACATTTCCTTAACTTGTGGTAACACCATTTGTAAGAATTTCACTAGCACTATTTGCACCCTTACACGAGTGTTTGAAAACAACAATTGCCATATTTCATCGCTCTCCATGTCATTGTGTAATACAATCACTTTATCAAAACACATTTTTCTGACTCCACTTAAGGCTTTACATTCTACTATTAAATGTTGTAATGTTTCTCTTTGTTGGGGTACACAGCAATACCTACAATAATTTTGCAAAGGACATCTCGAGTGGTCCATAAGTTAAATCTGAACCTTAGATAATCCATAATGATCTTAGGCGATGGACATTTCACCAAATAGGACTCCATGATGCCAAATCTTTTCTACCAAAAACAAAGATATTAAAATCTTTATATTGTGTGCATCTTGTTTCATTCTCAGCCCAATCTACTAAATAGATTTTAACTTTTGCTCGATCCGGGTTTGATAGCAGCAACTCAATAGTCACATCCGCCTCCCCCAGCTTATCCATCACATGGTTCTGCCATGCCGTAGGAAATGCGCATCCGGATTTAAGCAAATTAAAGGCAGTTACCACCAGGATGCTAGCACTTTTTAAACCCAACAGACATTTACGAAAAAACGCACACTGTTTCCACAGCACCTGGGCATGTAAAGATAACAGCCCAAATTTGTGACGGATAATCGCTATCGGGACACTGTTTAGTAAATATAATATCTGTTTCCAATACAATGATTCCAGTGTGTCCCAGTACTCTCGTTTTTGTGGCAGCATTCCTTCCACTCCATATAATAGGCAGCACCTTCATTTTATAGAACAGCACCGTATGTTTCAAAGAAAATTTCCCATACTTGTTAATTAATATTCGCGACTGGAAGATTAAGTGCTGAAGTCTATTCCTAGCTGATACCCCATCCTCTCTCCTTACTAATTGCTACCCCTAGATGTTTATACTGGCTAACACTTAGTAATTTAGTGTCTTGTAACTTCCATGAGAGCGACTGACTCAGTGCACAGGACTGGGGTCGCACATTATTATTTGAGATTTCGCTGTGTTAAAATCACCAGATTGTTTACATGGACATAGTCCCCCAATTGCTGCAACATTTGTTGGAGGCCCTGCGGCGTTTGTGACAATAATACAAGGTCATCCGCGTATAGCAAATATGGGATTTTCTGATCTCCCAATCTCGGGGCATCCCCATTACAATTTACAAATTCTCTACCTAGATCTATGATAAAGAAGTTGAACAAGAAGGCTGCCAATGCGCAACCCTGTTTTAGGCCCCGTTTTGTCGCAATTTCTGGTGATAATTTACCATCTAGGGTTATACGAACTTTCATTGTTGTGTTCGTGTGAAAGAGGATGAGTGACATAAGCAAGTATGGACAGTCATACAGTTTTAACTTCTTATATAACAGGGATCTATCTACAGAGTCGAATGCGGCTTTGAAATCAATAAACCCCATATAAAGGGTCTGCCTTCGTTCAGCTTGCTGAGCTTTAATCATATTCAGTGTCAAGCTATTAGGGATAGTTCCCAGGCCTTTTACAAAGCCTGATTGCAGGGGGTCCGTTAGATTTTTACTCCTTACCCATAATTGTAACTTATCCAAGATTAAGCGACAGAACAGTTTTCTAGGCACATCTAGCAGCAAAATGGGCCTAAAGCTACTCGGATTCCCTCTGTCACCCTTTTTATAGTTATCACCCGAGACCATGACTTGGGTAGAATCTGCGTCACATTCACCAGTGAGAAGAATCGAGGCCCATAATTCAGGATGTTTTTTGAGTGCATAATTGGAAAGTCCATCTGGACCTCTTGCCTTTGAGTTACTCGCCGTACTGATAAGATGTAAAATATCAGATAGCGCAAACTCCAAATAAAAAGCAATCGGAATCGTCAGGTGCTCGAGAGTTTCATTGGGCTTCACTGAGGCATACAGTTTAGTGAAATAGGCAACCCACGTGTGCACTTGAACTTCAGTCCTCTGAAGAACGACTTGTGGTGCTATTACAGAGTGGTTTATGGCAGTCCACATTTTATTTTAGATATTTTTACTTGCTAGGATTTTCAGCATAGTAGCAGTATCTTCTTGAAACATTGCTGCGCAGTGACCCTTAATCCAGTTTCAATAGCGAGTTCTCAACCAACTGGATAATTGCTTTCTAGCGTCCCCAGGTTGTTTGCTCAGGATTCTCAAGTCAGCACGTAACTGGGCTTTCTTTTCTTTAACTACCATATCGTAGGTATGAAGATGACACTTAAAGCGGTTTATTTTAGGTTTTGGTTGCTGGAAAACCTGAAATAGGTCAGAATATACATATCTCATATTGTCTGACAGATTACCCTTATCGGATAGACCCATTCTTAACAGTCTCTCAAGTTGGATAACTTCCTTCTCCGACCATCATAATCGGTTCCCTCCAGCATTTACCACACATGAACCTTTCATGGAGATAAGAACAGGTCCGTCAGAAATTACACCAGACCCCCATTCCGCCATAAGCATGTTATGGTCACTCGCGTTAGATTCATTCACTCTAAAATTTGTCATTGCAGGCCACAAGATCTGATTCACGCATATATAGTCAATAACTGACGTACTTTTGCCTTTTTGCCAGGTCACTGCAAGAGGGATATCAGATCCGAAAGCCCCATTAAGCATAAGCAGGCCTCTGGCCTTCACTAAAGCGGACCATCTTCGATATCTTGCTTTATTTCGGTTGTCTAATTCCAGCAAACAATTTAGATTCAGATCATCCGCCACCATCAATGCCTAAATATTTTGGGCTTCCGCTACCAAATCTAGGATGGAATTTAGATCTTGAAAAAAAATGATCATCAGACATGGTGGCAATTGGGTTCCAGTATACGTTCAGTATTGCGAACCCTGCATTACCAATCATAACTTTGACCAGCAGCATGTATTTATTTGGCATGGCCCACAATTCAGATGACAAGCCTCTATCCATTTTAACCGTTGTTAAAATACCTGAGATCGGGCGGCCCACTGCGGGTTTAAGGCCTGGATTTAAATGTAATTCATAGTTATCCCAAATGGGTAACGTAGTAAGCCAAGTCTCTTGGAGCAATACTATATCCCATTTGCTCAGTTCACTTTTGTTGTTTTGATGCTTAAATCCCCTAGTGTTCCAGCTTACAAGAGACCCGGCTCCCCTCAGCCCTAACCTTGCATTAATTCTGTGTACACAGGCATCGACACACACCGAGCATCTGAGTGGGTTGTCTGTTCTGTGCTCTCTTACTTTCCACCAGTGTGCCATTCTGCTGAATCACCTGGTCATTAGGCAGATTAGGTAGAGGGCTGGGGCCTGACTCCACAATAAGGTCAAATCCCAATCTAAACAGTTAATCTTTCGCCTGCCAGATTAGATTTTGCACTACACGGGATTTCAACCATAGTCTTATCGAAGTTAACTGGTGTTTTACAGTAAATTCTACTAGTGCTATGTCAGAGGACACAATGTCCTTTAATTGGGGAACCTCAGAAAAGATGGTCATCGCTGCTCTTCCATTTAAATCATATTGCGTGGATGGTGGCTTCCTACAAGCCAAAACTAGGGAGAAGGCTGCTGGAGGTATCTTATATGGAGACTTTTGCTTTCTTACTTCACCTAGTTGTGTTGTATCGGACAGGGCTACTTGAGGTCTTTGCTGGTTATGTCCTTGCATCTTATTTAATGCACTCTCCATTAAACACATAATGGCATCAGACATCTCAGTTAATGCTCCATTATTTTCCTTTTGTGAAGGGTAACTTTGAGACCGTCTAGCGTCACCATGTACGAAATCGTTAGGCAACTCAGATTGCCTCAAGGGTACCTCAATCACCTTCGTCATTTGCCCTGTTACCTCCAATTTCTTATTTACCACCTCACCACTATTAAGTTCCTGTGATGCTTTAGTGTCTACTACACAGACGAGCGTCTGCTCGTGAGCTGTATAGCGCTGCTATTGGATTATTTTGTGTCGGGAGTATTGATAATGATGGACTAATTTTTGCCATATATGCATCTAGTTCTTTGCGAATTTCCATGCTCTGGGCAGCCAATACTGGGTCGTTTACGACTTTCTCTTGATTGAGCTGGCTGGGGGCCTCCTTAAGCAGCACACTCTCCTTGTTTATAACTTTCCCTTCTTCAATGTTTTTTGTACTTAATATCTCCATTAGATCAACCAACGGAGGATACTCCATTGCATGGAGAGTGGTAAAGTTAAGAGTTCCAGTTTTCCTAACTCACGCAAACTGCTGGTATTTTTGCTTTATGGCCTGAGATGCCATAGTAGTGTTACGTTTTGGTAGTGAGATAACTTTGAAAAACTGTTTCACCGAGGATTTCCCTATATTTTTTGGTAATGGTTGGTTTTTTGGTCGTTCTTTTAACCATTACTCACTTTTTTAAACTCTTGGCTCTCTGAAATGGAGGCCATGGACATATTTTTATCACACTCACGCACACCTTGTGCACCTGGGATTGTCTGGAGTTGTTTCTTTCGTTTTTGTCTTTACAGCTTCAACCACACTTTCCATTACCTCGTCATGAATTATGTATTTAATACATGGTACTGCTGACTTAGTGTCAAGCATTCAAAGAAGTATATGTACAGAGTACATATACTTCTTTGACTCATCAATGTTTACCCTTTTGTCTGCTAACCTCTCGGTTTGCGGGGCATTCAGCGATTGCCATAAAATGATTTTTTGCAGACTATCGCCATGAGCGAGCAATTTTTGCTCGCACATATTCAACGTTTTAGAAAGCGATAACATTGCTAAATTCATTGCCTGCAGCGACAGGTTATCCGACTGATGAATAATAAGGGATGTGTTGGTACTATGGTTGTTAGTAATCACTTTTATAGGAGATGGAGAGTCGTCAGAGAGGAGAAGGAGTCCCCACTGCTACTTTCCGAAAACATCACTGGGGAAGTTGATAGATGTTCAGTGGCAAAGATGGCTCTTGGAACTGAGGAGGAATGCTGCCAAGTAGATTCCGACAGCTCGATGGACAAAGAAAGCCATGCAACCACCAGAAAACGGTCCTACAATGAAAAATACAGCGGAGATGACCCAGGACGGCCCACAGGAAGAGGTATGATATTAGTGTCATAATACCTTTCTGGGCAACGGCAGCTTTTTTACACTAAGGTGGATGACCGAGCCAGTACAACGAGAAAACAGTCATGAAACAGCCCAGAAAAGGTGCCAGCACTGATGTCCCAACCCAGCCAAGGCGGGGGACATGGGGAGGAAAAAGGCATCCTAGAAAGGACATCCAGTGGCCAAAAATTCAAACAGGAGCTAAGGTAATGAGACATAAGCCCAGCTACTATGGCCAAACTTGGTCTAAAAATTGGAGCTGCAGTTTTTCAGCACCAAATCTTCCAGCAGGTAAGTAAACTTTGATAGGGGTCAGAAATGTGAGGCGGACACGTAAACAGAGTCTTCTCACAAGTTGCCATTTTATTGAAATAAAGAGTGAGATTAATGCCTATCTTGCCCTAACCTAACAAGGATTTCTCTGTCTAACAAACCAAGGCTAAAGGAAAATGACCTAATGTCCAAAATAGCTGTCCCTCAAACTAATACACAACAAAAGCATACAGGAATCACTTGGTGATTTAAACTTCACAAAATAACAAATTCAAACAAACGTTATAAACAGGCCTCCTTGTGACCAGGGTTGAATCCCCTTCCCCTGGATCAATTTAAGATGTTTCAACCAAAGGTTCAACATAGAAAAGGTATTTTCCAATGACAAGTGCCACTCCAGATATAACAAGGTTCATGTCATTCCAAAATTAATTCCCTTGACAGTCTTAGTTCAAAACAATATTTCTCTTTCTTCAAGACAATGGTTAAAGTTCCATAGACGTCTTGTAAACAAACGAAAAGGACTTTGATTTCACACACCAAGTCAATGATCAATATAATTGTTATTTTCTTTGCAGGTTAATCACTCTTCATCATATCACATTTCTTCTTCATACGAAACATCGTTTTATCAGGATGGTTTTACCAAGTTCATCACAAAATAGTAGTGGAATTGCCACTTTCTTTTCACCACAACCTTCTACCACATTCCATTACATCAAATCAACTTCTTCCTGGTCCAACCTCCTGCCAGGACTAACCTTTAAATGTCCCTTTCCTGCTAGAATCGCCTGCCAGGATAAATACTCCTAGTACTACTGCTTGTACTCAGTGGTGAGCCTTGCTTCAGACTTTCCACAATCAAATCTTCAAAGGAATAGTTACTATAACAACTGCTTCTCCTTTCCATGGTATACACGCCTACCAGGGTAAAAACTTACTACTACTACTACTGGTACTCAGTGATGAGGATTGCTTCACACTTTCCACATTTTAAATCTTCAAGGGGAAAGTTACTGTAACAACTGTTGCTTTGACTTTCAACAAAGAGGGGTATAACACTTCTTCCCCCAAAATATTAATAAATAGTAATAGTATAATAGTTGCTTGTTCTGTTCTTCTCTTTCTCCTTCATTCCAACCGCCTACTCTTGTTAAATTCCGAACACTACCTCAATTGCCGTCAGGCATAGTAATGTAGCCGCTTGTCTGTCTCATTCACCTCCCCTCCACATCACTGTTTTAGCACTTGCACTATCTGAAATGTCGCCAGGCTGATTATGATAGTTGATTTCTTTCACATTCTGAATGTATCACGGACTTGTAAGAATGTTCACTGTTTTTTGTCCCCATGTTCCCTCCCTTCCTTGAAGCGTTTTGAAACACATTGTCTATAGGCGCTATACAATTAAACTATCAATCAATCAAAACCAGGATACTGCATACATTGACACTAATTCTCAAATTCATTTGTTTGCCCTCGGAAATGCAGGTTACATCTCTCTCCCCCTTGATCCTTTCTACAAGGAGGGCTTTTCTCCTGCATTTTTTTTTCTCATCACCAATTAGCTATGGATAAAGTGTTTTACAATGTCTCCTTTTTAAGTATCCCTCTTTAGGAATGTTGTAGTCCCTTGAATTTGTGATTGCCCTTCTTTGGCTTAGGCAATACTGGTTACAATCTTCTCATCTGGTTACCATCCTGCTCAACCGCCTCTATGATAACCTGGGTATCACTTAACACTTCCTCTCAAAATTACCCTCCCAGGTCCAAATTGGGTCCTTCTCCTCAATCTCACGCTCCACTTGTGGTGTTCCCCAGGGGTCTAACCTCTCTGGCTGGCTTTTCAACCAAACCTGGCACCCCTCGCCCACCGCATTGTTGCTCTCTGCTCCAACTTTCAGTGCTATGCGGATGACACTGAGCTCGTTTTCAGGCTCCCCTCTGCCACCTCTTCTCCCTCTCTCATCTTTGACTGTCTACAATCCAGGAGTGGTGTGCTGCCAACAGCCTCTGCCTTAACGCCAATAAGACAGAGATCCTGCTAATCGGCCCTCTTCCTGCCCCCACTTGTGAGGCTAAGAACCTCTGGGTCATCTTCAACTCCACTCTTTCCTTTTCTCCACACATCTCTGACGTCTCTAAGAAGTCAAACTACCAACTGCACCTCCTCAGTGGAATTCTTTCTTTCCTCTCCTTCCCTCAGAGGCTCACTGTCTCTAGAGCTCTAGTTCTCTCTAGGCTGGACTACTGCAACAGCCTCTTTCTAAATCTGTCTGCCGCTACTCTCCGCCCTTTGCAACTCCTCCAGAACAGGACTGCTAGACTTGTCCTTGGCCTCAAGCCCAGAGATCATATCCCTCCAGCCATGAAATCTCTTCATTGGCTCCCAGTGGCTGAAAGGATTAAGTTCAAGACCCTCTACATAGTCCACAAGGCCTTCTGGGGCCTAGGTTTGCAATACCTTCAACTCTCCCTTCGGAAATACCTTCCTACGCTCTCCACCTCCAACTCCCTCAGGGTCAGTGGCTTCTCCAAGCAACGGTTTGGTGGTAGATCTCTTTCTTCGGCTGGGGCCACCCTCTGGAGCAGCCACCCTGCCTCTCTGAAACTTGAGGAGAACCATCTTCGGTTCCGGAAGCTCCTCAAGACCTTCCTCTTTGCTTCTGCCTTCTCTCTTCCTCTCCCTTGCTGATCTGCCTGTTTTTGCACTTGGCACCTGGCTACCCTCCGAATTCGGGCCCAGTTCCCTGCCCACCTGGCTGCATACCCACACTGCCTCCTGGCAACCCCTGCACTTGGGTCTGTATCTGCAACCCTACAGTCCACTTAACTGCACTTAACAGACACCCATTGTCTGCGCCTAATTGTTGCACTTGCCACCTGCAGGCCGCACTGTCTGTCGTTGTTTTGATCACTTGTTCAGCACTTTCCACTCTGCCCCTCCCCTTTGCACATTCCCCCTTCCCTCTCCCCTGCACTTGCGGGGTTCTCAATGTCACCGGGCCTAGTAAGATTGTTGTTTCGCCTCCCTTGTACCCCTCCCTTGCCTCGTCGCGCTCTGAAACACTTGTGTATGGGCACGGTATAAATAAAATATCATATTATGTGTTATGAGTAATCTTCTTATTTGTAAATTACATTCACTTTGTTTAAATATTGTTCCCTTGTGAGTCTGACAATACGGATTTCAATATTCTTCTACGTGTTCTCTCCCAATATTAGACTTATGTTTACTTTGTTTCAATTCAAAAGTTTGGTATTCTTAAGATTCACGCTGGGACAGCGGTCTGTTTCGGATTGCACCGCGGTTACCTTGCGAAGGCAAACTCACCCGTCTTTCCTTGCATCTCCGTTGGGCCTGCTGCTTCTTTCTATTCACTCATCGGGATTTCTCTGGCGCCTGAAAGGTCGGGTTATAGTCCCAGTGCTCGCGCTTCCTGTAAGCGGGGCTTTTAACACTGTACACCAAATCAGACTGCAGAAACTGGAGAGCTCTCTCCCTTGTGACAGCAAGTTTCAGTACCACTTCCCGCTGCACGTTCTCTGCATTTTACAGGATTCCCAACCTCTGCCACTTCCTCAGCACGGCGCCCCGCTTCCAACACAACAGCGGTCCCGTCTGATCTGACTTGCTTCTCACACTGCTTCTTCCACTGCTTCCCATCCACAACCTGCACCTCAATGACTTTTAAATGTTTAAACATCCCGCTTACATGTGGGTGATAACAACTAGACCGCTCACTACTCTGGATCCCTCTTCCTCATCTCAGTCCTAAGGGTATTATGGGACTTGAAGTACATAGTGTTCTTATACCGTTTAGATTATTTCATTCACTCTGAGTGATTTGTAAGATGTCTCTTTAGGGAGGGTTTTTAAAAGGACATAATGGTTCGTTCTTATGTTTATAATTAAAAAACAATGCAGAATGATAACTATTAGATGCAGTTGTCATAACTCTCTGACATATATATCTATATATATTGTATATATATCTATATGATACATTACTCACCGTAATCGTATTTCTGATGCTTGTATCTGCTTAGATTCACATGCTGTGCATAGGCCGACATCTAGTGGAAGCTGCGTAGTATTACAGTTTGTTTTTCGAAACTCGAAAATGGGCGTTGACCTAGGGCGTGCCAGTAATACTATTCCTAGTGTGACGTCCACTGTACCCATGGTCCCTCATGCGTGTAGGACCCTCAGATTGTATTTTTTCTGACATGAGGTAGCATGAGGAGTAGCGCGAGTACAGATTATCCAAGTAGATAGAAAGATAAGACTACAAGCATCCATGTGCCTTCTCTCAGAGGGGAGGAAGGGCGGGCGCATGTGAATCTAAGCAGATACAAGCATCAGAAATACGATTACAGTGAGTAATGTATCCCTTCTGAGGCTTGTGGAATCTGCTTAGATCACATGCTGTGCATAGATTAGCGAGCAGTGTTAGAAGAAGGAGTTGGGATGTGAGAAGGGTCATGAGCAAATAAATGTCTTAGAACCGCTTGTCCCACTTGAGTACCTGTCTTGGAATGAGTGTCAATGCAGTAGTGCTGAGTAAAGGTGTGAATAGAGCTCCATGTAGCTGCTTTGCAAATGGTGTCAAGGGGTACATTTGCAATGAAGGCCAGAGTGGCCCCAGTGCCTCTTGTAGAGTGGGCCCTTAGCGTAAAAGGCAGAGTTTTATCTGAAAGGGAGTAACACAGCTGGATACATTTGACTATCCATTTCGAGATGGGGCCTTTAGAGACGCGATCTCCTTCTCTGCCTGTAGCTACGGAGACGAACAGTTGATCTGTTTTTCTTAGTGGTCTGGTCTTGTCTACTTAGCTGAGGACCTCTCTTCGCACATCTAAAGTGTGTAGTTTCACCTCAGCAGAGCTCCTGGGTTCTTGGAAGAAGGCCGGTAGCTCAATGGACTGGTTAACATGGAATTTTGAAATGAACTTAGGTGAGAACCTAGGGTGAGTTTGTAGAACCAGTTTATCCTTATGAACAGTAAAGAAAGGATCCTGCACTGACAGAGCCTGAATCTCACTGACCCTTCTTATGGATGTAATGGCTACTAAGAAGGCAGTTTTATAGGTCAGGTGTTTGAGACTAGCTTTATGCATGGGTTCAAAGGGGGGCCCCATGAGTTTAGCAAGCACCACATTAAGGTCCTATCCGGTGGTGGGTTCGAAATTGGAGGGTGGAGTCTCTTTACCCCTTCCATAAAGGCCTTAACCACTGGTACTTTCCACCACAACACTGTTATGGGAGGTGGTGTAGGCTGGCAGCGCCGCCAGGTGTACCTTGAGTGAATTAAATACCAACCCTGCATCCAGCATGTGGAGCATGTACGTGACAATATTGGAAGGAGTGCAATCAACTGGGTTGATTTGTTTATTCTGGCACCAAATAACAAATCTCTTCCATTTATCAAAGAGACAGTGTCTTGTGTTTGGTTTCCTTGATTCCTTTAGGATATCCATGCATCTTTGTGGTAGTTTGAGATGGCCAAACTCTATGACTTCAGGAGCCATTCTGCCAAGTTCATCAAGCTGGGTTGAGAATGCACTGGTTGTCCGTCGTGCTGGGATAGTAGGTTGTGCCAGCACGGGTGTCTGATGGGTTCGCACACTGCCAGTTTGCGCAGGTGCAGGAACCACGGTTGTCTTGCCCACATGGGAGCAACTAGGATGAGCATCATCGATTCCCTGTGCATCTTGTTGACCACCTTCCTCATCAGAGGGGTTGGTGGAAAAGCGTAGGCAAACATCCCCGACCAGTTCATCCATAGAGCGTTCCCCATGGAGCCTGGCTGGGGGAACCTGGATGCGAATCCTGGGCATTGTCTGTTTTCGCCTGTGGCGAATAGGTCTATAGTGGGCAAACCCCACTGTGAGAAGAGGTCTCCTACGACTGCTTTGTGTAGACACCATTCGTGTTCTTCCGGGAGGGCATCTCTGCTCAAAGCGTCCGCTAGTGAATTGAGATCCCCTGGAACATGTTGAGATGACAGGTAAATGTTCCGTCTGAGTGCCCATGTCCACATTCTCTGGGCAAGCCTGGACAGATTTGGCGAACGAGTACCCACTTGTTTGTTTATGTAAAACATTGCAGTCACGCTGTCTGTTAAGATCTGCACCAACAGGTTCAACAGGTGGGGTTAGAACGCTCGAAGCGCTCTTAAGACTGCCAGACGTTCTAGCAGATTGATGTGGTTCTTGGCCACTCTGTGAGCCCAGAGACCCTGAGCTGTGTGGTGAAGGAGGTGTGCTCCCCACCCCGACAGGGACGCGTCCGTAGTGACTATCGCCTGTATCTCTGGATCGTAAAAGGGTTTCCCCTTTGACAGGTTCTCTCTTGTCCACTAGCGAAGACTTTTTACCAGTGTTGGCGAAACGACCACTAGATCGTCCCACTGACCACTTGCCCGAGACCACTGTTTCGCCAACCATTCCTGCATGGGTCGCATGCGCAGGCGTGCGTGGGGAACCAGGTAAATACATGACGCCATCATGCCTAGTAAACACATCACTTTACGCACCCTTATCTGGCGACCGGACTGATATTGAGGAATTTGCAGTAGTAGATTCCGAATTGTTTCCTCTGATGGAAAGGCTAACCCCTCTTGAGTGTTAGGACAGCTCCTATGAACTGTTTGGAGGTGCTTGGCACCAGGCTTGATTTTTTCTCGTTGATTGAGAAACCCAATTCGAGAGGAGGTTGATTGTTCTTTGGATGTTGGATCTGCAAATTACTGGGGTCTCCCCTGTGATGAGCCAGTCATCCAGGTAAGGGTCCAATGGGATTGCCTCCCTGCGTAGGTGTGCCGCCACCACCGCCAGTACCTTGGTGAATACCCCTGGAGCCGAGGCTATACCGAAGGGCAGCACCTTGCACTGGTAGTGCCGACTGTCCACCTTGAAGCGCAAGAATCTTCTGTGCGCTGGGAACATGGAAATATGAAAATAGGCATCTTTCATGGCCAATGTTGCCAAGTAATCTCATCTTTTTAGGAGGAGGATTACCTCTTGGAGTGTAGTCATGCGAAATTTTTGTGGCTTGACATACTTGTTTGCAGGGCGTAAGTCTAATACTGGGCGCGTTGTGAGATCTTTTTTGGCACAAGGAAGAAAGTTGACTAAATACCCTTGTTTACCTGGTTGCCCGGGACGAGTTCTATCGCGTCCTTTGCGAAAAGATTGACGATTTCCTCAAGGAGGATCTTTTGGTGGTCCAGGGAGTGTATTTTTTGTCTTGGAGGGTAGTTGCGGGGACGCTCCAACAGTTCGATGCAGTATCCCGTGGACACTGTGGACAGCACCCATCTGTCCTAGGTGATCCCTTCCCATGCCTTGGGGAAGGTGGAAATGCGCTCCCTTACTGGGGATGCATGGGAAGGGACCCTGAGCGGAGCGTCACTGTTTGCTCGGAGGTGTACCGCCTCTACCTGGGCTGCCTCTCCCGCTACTACGGCCCCTCTTGTTACCTCAGGCATAACTTTGGGTATTCTGTTAGTCCCCCCACCCCCACGATGTACCCTGCCCCTGTGAGTAATTAGAACCCCTCTGGGAATTTTGGCCTTGTGTGCAACGAAAATTATTATTCCCTCTTTGGTTGGTCGGTTTGTTAGTTAATTGTCCCAGGGACCTTAGGGTATCGTATTCTTCTTTGCCAGTTTTGAGTGCCTCCTCTACCGCTTTACCAAACAAGACATTCAGTTCCACTGGCATGTCGATAAGAGTAGCCTGGGTCTCGGGTTTGAACCCTGACTGTCTCAGCCAAGCGTGTCTCTTGACAGTGCTCTCTGCAATGAGCTGGCCTGCATTGTCTGCTGTGTCAAAAGTTGCTTTCAGAATGCATCCAGAAACCGATCTACCCTCCGACGCAATCTGGGCTAACTGGCCCTTTAGTGGTTCTGGTGAGGAGGCAATGAGGGCAGCTATTTGCTCCCATTGGTGACAATTATAACTTGCCAGCAGAGTGGTGGTATTCGCGATTCTTGCCTGGTAAGTGGAAGTGGAAGCCACTTTCCTTCCTAGACCATATATCCTCTTGCTCTCCTTGTCTGGGGGAGCTTCAGATGATGCTAGAGGTGTCCCTGCTCTTTTCCTGGTGGTAGTAATTACCAGTGAGTTGGGCTTAAGCTGACCCCTTATGTAAAGTGGGTCGGAAGGGGCGGCCCTGAATAATTTTTCAATTCTGGGGTTGACTGCCCAGGTGAGATTAGGGGTGAGGAGGGAGGGGTCAATTCTGCATTGGATAGACTTCAGAATTGGTATGGCTTGGGCAATGGACTTCTTGTCCCCCATGATTTCCTCTGCAAAGTCCCTCTCTTCTAGAGCCCCTTGAGTGTCTATCTGAAAGTGCTCTGCAGCTCTAGCTAAGACCTCATTCAGTAGTGGCTGATTATCCACAGGCGAGTCCTTGACCGGTGGATCTTTGGGGATAGGTGAATCTAGACTATAGGTCTCTGCCTCATCTCCCTCCTCCTCATCCTGGTCCTCGTCGTCTCAGTAATAACGACCCCTGCTTGGTCGTCCAGTATTTGTATGCCTGGATCTTCAGCATACTGATGGTAAGGTTGAACAGAGAGTGGGTCTGAAATCAGACCCTGTGCTGGAGTCTCATTCCGGGGTCTCTTACTAGGAGGCTGAGGGTCTTTAGATCCTGAAGGAGTAGAGGTGTTGTTACGCTCACCTGGTTCCTACAGGGGCGTCGATCGGACCCGGACAGCTGCGGTCTCCACCAACGTGATGCGTAGTGCAGAGATGACAATCTGGACTGGCCCGCCTAATCTTGTCTGCTGGACTCGTAGAAGTATTCTCCTGCAAGTGGAGAAAGGGATTTAGCCACCCGTGGACTTTAGTGATGGCCCCCCAACTGTTCTCGTTCTCCCCACTAATCACCTCCGATATCCCCTTTTGGTAACCTCACCTTATGTTTTTAAATGATGAGCTCTCCATCCTGCATGGCATGCAGGGGCGCGTAGATACCAGTTACTTCACTGGTTTGAAGGTACTGGAGGAGTTCCGGAGGAATATTGACTCCAGTGTCTATAAAGTTCAAAGAGTTCATTATGTCCCATGTTCACTCTTGTTCCATTCCCTCGTTAGGTTGCAGCTGGGTCCAAAAGAATATTGCCTGGAGGCAGCTGATGGCGTTCAGGAAAGAGTCTGTATTACCAAGCACTGTCTGGTAAAAGTTGCATGAGTTTAACTTGCTGTTTTTCTCTCCCTTTATAGGTGCGGCATAGGAAGATGCGGCGAATTAAAGGAGAATACCTCCGGTGGTAAAGCAGGTAAGCCTTTGGTGGCAAGAGATTGTCTTTGTCGGTTTTCTCGGCTCACCTTGTTATTCCTTTTGTTTTCCCCCCCAGGTGCTGGGTTTCAACGAAGAAAATGGAGGCAGCGCGGAGTCGAAAGATGCGGCGGGCTGGTGAGTATAACGTGGCGCTACTGCTGGTGAAGCAACGCGTGCTGAAATAATGTCCTTTCCAGGCTCGGAGATGTGCTGGGTCCGGAATCAAATAATGTCCGTGATCTAACCTCTTCTTCTTTCTTTTCCTTTTGTCTAGGAGCTCCGGATTCGAGGCGGGCGTGGCAGAAGACTGGATGCTGACTTGCAGACACAGTGAGCGTTACGCTGCTGGATGCAGAAAAACGCGAAGCATGGGCTGCTGTTCGGGCGTGGTTTAAATAGCCTGCAAAGTAGTCCCAGGTAAAAGGTTCCCCAGAACCACACTCGAGTGAAAAATAGTCCCTGTAATAAAATAGTCCCATCCAGGCCTTACGTTGGCTTGGACTCATTAGCAGCATGGTCTGCATAAGGTAAGTAAAGTCTATGAGCCTGGCGCCTAAGGCGCCAGGACTGAATCCAAACAGCTGTTGGGGTTTTAATAAGTATCTGGATGCCTGCTCCCGGGGCTGATGGACTCGATCCGGATGCCCGGGGGTAGGCATCATGACAGGTGTCCGGGGTATTCTGATAGCTCAGAAAATAGTCAGGGTTTTTCTCATAGAATTTAGCTATAAAAGACATTCTTCTCATCACCCTGTCGATGTCAACAGAGCTCCATTCCCTGGAACTAGGAATGAACACCTCTTGCTGAGGTTCTTCTTCTTTTCCCATATCGTGTGGAGTGGGAGAGACAACTTTGGGCCTAGTGACAGGGTCAGGGGTCTTCGATTTATCTTTATCCGAAGATGTATGTTGTCCTTCTGGACCTGGGGTACAGATGTCTTCTCTGATGACTTCTTCTGCTTTTTCTCCCCATGAGTAGAGGCATGTTTCCCTGAGCTTTTGGCCTTCTCTGAATCTTTCGACGCATGGTGCCGAGATTTGGGGGTGGTTTGCCTAGGTTCTGTAGCTTTCGAGGGTGTGCGTCGAGACTCGAAGGCAGACATGGAAAGGACTGCCGAAGCGGACTTTAAGCGTGCTGCTTGTGGGTAGAGGTCGGAATTGTCTTCCGACGACCATACCTCCGTAACTTTGGGGGGCGAGGCACCTTTGGAAATCGTGTAGGGTTGCCTTGTGTCGTGCAGCGATCTCGAACTGGAATGCCCAGAGGACAAAGTTTCTGTGGACTGCTCTCTTTGTGCTTCTTTCTTCTGATGACCCCACACGCGTGTTGAGTCTCGGCTGGGGTTAGTATGCTTAGGTGCTGTAGTGTGGGTAGCGCTCGTGTCGCCGGGTGTAGTGCCCATAACTGTTCCGCCGGACAATCCTCCGAGGCCGGGGACTTGCGCTTGGGTATCTTTCGACGACCCTGTGCCCTCGCCGTCCGAAACGTCGGCGTTGCTGCCATCACTGAAGGAACCCACCGCCTCCAGGGCCTCGAGCTGCCTGGTGTAATGGGCCCAACGTTTAGTGGAGCAGTCCTTTAGTGTTTTAGCTTTAAAGAGCTTACACACTCTGCAATTATCTTCGGGGTGATCCCTAGGCAGACAGAGATTACAAGTGTTATGCTTATCTACCCAAGGAAACTTACGGTTGCACTTGGGGCAGAATTTAAATGGAGCACTCTCCATATGTTACTTTATGGCAGCGGGCGAGTATATGTAGGAAATAAACGAGTGCGAGTGTGTCTGTGTGTGTCCACCCCCCACCCTCCCTACTTGCAGGGCCGAGGCCAGAGGCCTTCCGAGGCCCACGCCGAGGCAGGTGGCCTTCCGAGGCCCAAATCCGTCGTGCAGCCTCGACAGCTGTTCGTTCTTCAGACCGGCGTCGATCTTTGGAATCTCGACGTGGGACTTAAAGAACGGGGAATTTTAGATGAATTATGACAAAATGCCTGAAAGCCAGGGAACTCCGCAACTATGCTTCTGACCAGTATGGCAGAAAAAAAATATTTGAGGGTCCTACACGTGAGGTATCATGGGTACAGTGGACGTCACACTAAGGATAGTATTACTGGCACGCCCTAGTTTGACGCCCATTTTCGAGTTTCGAAAAACAAACTAATACTCTGTAGCTTCCACTAGATGTCGGCCTATGCACAGCATGTGATCTAAGCAGATTAAACAAGCCTCAGAAATATTATCTCATGTCCATGATTAGAAAGAGGGGTTTCATGCTTGACACCTTCATTGAGTCCGAGAAGGGAGGTCCTACTCTTACAACTTGCCATTAAGTATTCAGGCATTATGGATACCTCATCCTCAAAAGAGGATGAATACTGCGTCGCTCCTGATGGAGCCATCACATTCCCTGGATGGACTTCTCCTCCCATATGATCCTCCCATGTGATCCTCCCAACTAATACCACCCACAAGGTTAGGATCAGCTAGCGGCTGCCTTCCCCAGGCCAAATGGCAGGAGACTCTAGGCTGGGATCCGGTGATGGCTCTGCAGTATTCATCACAACTTGCAGAGTTCAACTGAATTCTAGCATAAACCAGACAGAACTGAGGCATGGTCACAGTCTCCCCTACATAACTCATACCACCATGGGATTGCCTAAACCAACCATAAAACCAGGGCACCTAAACAAAGGTTTTGCTGGCCATCCAATGAGGTTGTCCATAAAAAACAAAAATTAACGTGAAGCAACATCGGATATGTAATGGCCTGTCTGGGTTTAGGGGTTGGTCTAAACCAGGCCACACCACAATAGAGGATGTAGGGCTCGGCTCATTGGGAACCTATGCTTCTGCAATAGCAATTCTAGGCATTTCTCGTGGTTTTCCAAGATAAACAGATGGCCCAAAAACAAAATGGCCAGGAACAGGACTTAAAACATGTTAGTACTCCCACAGTGACTACCAATAATGTACATTAGGCTACCTATTCAGTGCATTGGTGTGCTCCCCTGGTGAAGCTAAAACTAAATTACAGCTACCACCAGCCTACTGTCTAAAACTAATGTAGGGTGATGTATTCACACCCTGACCAAAATGTGGAGCTTAAAAAGTACTCCAGTCCTAAGTGACATATCGGCTACCATAGAACCATATGCTAAAAAAGGGCTGCAGTGGCTGAGGGACTTCAGTAACAGTCCCTCTGACCACAAATACGGTCGGAGATCCTAAAAACCAAAGGGGAAAAAAGCAATTAAGTTGAGGGGTGCCCTAAAAGGGACAACAAAATCCCCAAAAATGTAATTCTTGCCTGGCAAAACATAAAAAATGCAAGTCGGTCAAGTCTTCTTTCTTACTTGACAAGCTATACATCTACAATTAATCCTGCCATACTCACAATATTCTAGTGGGTCATGATATATACAACTAAATATAGATATCACTCCAATAATCCCAATGCATTGATGGTGGTTTGCTGCCTACTGGAAGTATTTAATGCATTGAAGGACGGTTGGACAGATATATAGTATCACTTACTGCTATGGAACGGAGCAGTGGAGTGAGAGTTGCCCGTCCTTCAGATGATAGATTAAGGGGCTGATCCAGAACTTAGAAACCCAAACCATATCACAGTTCTCAGGAGCTGGCCCCTTTCAAAATACATGCATCTCACATGCCATGTATGGCCTCGGAACTACTACCAGGCTGCACTTGAAGTGTTCCCAGGGAGCATTTATTCCCAGAATGTGAACTTCGAAGGAAAGGACCCGTAGTGAGTAAGAGTAAGATTCTGATGCAAAGCAACCGATTTGACAGTCAAGGACATAGCAGGTAGATAGTATAAAGGTTGATATGGGTTGGGAGTTTTGTTAAGGTTTGCGATGGACTCAACATATGCTCTTACCATGTGATAATAGCAAAGAGCCACAGTTTCATGGAGGTGGTGCTGATGCTCTCACCTCAGTCTAAGGTGAACTAAACGTTCTAAGTGAACACACAACAAAATCCGAAAGAAAAGAGAAAAAGGAGACCTAATAGTATTGGATGCTTCGAAAAAATTATGAATGAATTGCCACATTTTGAGAAGTTACTGCTAAGTGAGGGTATCTATCAGAGCTTTTCCCATAGTGCAGGGGAAAATATTAAAGTGTAATGTGTGCATTATTGGATCTACAACATCTTGAATAAACAGTTTAGGCTGCATCCCGCACCCATCTAGATAATAGCTCCTTGAGTGTTGGAGCTTATGCACAAGGCAACATGTGGCAACGGAGGCAAAATGTCTACTCGGGTAACCGATTCGATTGTGGGTCAGTGACAAATCTACTAATGTTCTGGGAGCAGAACATGTTGTCAGTGGTAGTTATGTAGTTATGGAACTGCAGTATTGCTTGGATGACTAAGATCTCGAGGCAGCAGTTGCAGAGGTCGCACTCTCCTGCATGCAGATAACAGACTGCTACTTGAGGGTTGTAACTGGTCCGTAATGGGCCTCAGCTTAGGTCTTTTTAATTTACTGCCGCCATTCCCTTCGAGACAATGGGGGTCATTACGAGTTAGGAGGTAACCATGCCGCTATTAGCGGCATTGCTACCCCCTTACCGGGTACCGGGTCCCTTGAATGAGGAACTACCGGGCCATTCTGACCTTGGAGGGCCCGGTATTTCCTCATTCAAGGATCCCATCCCCATTCCCATTCGAGCCCCCAAAGGGCTCAATGGGAATGGGGAGGGTGCTAACAACGGGCCGTTAACAACTGGCCCGTTGTTAGCCCCCTGGTTTGCTTGCGGAACCTGCTAAGGGTGCCTGGTAAAACCAGGCGTCCTTAGCGGGTTCCCGCGAGCAGACTCGTAATGAGGCGGTAAGGGGTTGATGGCTCCGGCACCTCCGGCGCCGCTAACCCCTTACCGCCACACTCGTAATGACCCCCAATGTCCTAGCCTTGGCCCTTAAAAGGCAGGTACCATCAGGCTAGCATGCAGTGATTCATCTGCCAGTGCCTGCCTCAGTATGCGTCAAAAATGCTGGACCCTGCGGGCATCGACTAAAGAAGGGTAGGCAAATTAAATATAGTGCCCAATGTCTATCATTAAAATAACATGATGTTTCCCTCTTTAATGAAAAAACGGTGGTTAAAAAGGAACCTTATGGCCACATTTCCCTTCAAAACAATCATTTAAATTCAGTGAAAAAACTTCTTAAAGGGACGTTTTGGTTGTGACGCAAAGTAAAAAACACCTCCCTCCACAAAAATGTTGCCAGTTAGGATTTCTAAAGCACTGCACCACAACCATCGTGAAACCGCCATAATTGAAGACCCACATATGTAAACCCAAATGAGATGCACATAAGTAACCTTTGAATGGGACTTAAACAATGAAAAAGACCCAATTAAATGTTTTCATAATTTAGGCATAATTAATGGGTTACTTACATTTCATATGAGAGCCAATAAAGAAAAAGCATCTCACAAAGCTGATGCAAGAGAGGAATGGAACTTTTGGCTTTAGAGATGATTTTGAATAATATTTGTATCATTCCTAACCAGCAGTAAATGGGGTAGCATCATGGGATTTGTAGTCCAAAACATCTGGACCGCTGTAGGTTGCAGACAACCATCTCAGAAGAATCACCAGACAGAAGTCATCAACAGGGCCTGCAGGTGGCAGAATTTCAATGGTTTTAGGATCAAGGTGGACAGTTCAGGAATACAGGAAAAAATCTAGGGCACACTGTCCTCAGAATAATGTAATGTCATGAGCTATTTCGGTGACTTGTTGCGCATGGACCTGCAACAAAAGAGTGGGGTAGGGTTGTTAGTGGGATAGAGATGGAGGCCGTGTGGAACTAGAGGTGCTGAGTGCAGATTTGAGGTACCAGGGCCAACGTAGTTTGGAAGGGACACTCGGAAATGTGTTCTATGAGGAGGGAATAGTCCAATATCTGATAAATCACAAAGCTGCAAGGTCTGGTTAGAGGCAGGCTTTAAGGATGGAAGAGTGAATAATACAGCTACAGATGTGAGCTTGCTCATAGTTCCAGCAAGGTTAATGTTGTGTTGTTAAGTATGAAGTTGAAGTGGTCAGTGTGTAGCCCAATGCCCCCATTAGGGGCATATAAAGCACATTTTGTTTCATGATGGTACAGCCTGAATTCACCCTGGTCTGCACCTTGAGTTTAAGGGTACCCCTGTACGTGTGCCGCGGGGGACCCTTCAAATAAAAACATTACTGGAATTCAAAAGCGTGTGAGCTGGGCACCATTGGGACAGATAGAGATAGCCCGACCCTCACAAAAGAGGGCCAAGCCGGTGCTCCGCTCAGCGCCATCCAATATGAACACTTGGCTGACCCTGCATTGAATTTGTGGTGGCCCGCGGCCATGAGGGCACCATTCACTGTGCCTCACCACCACAGACCAGTCCCATTGCCAGGAGTGGTGCCACAGTTTTGTTCATCGGTGCAGCATATGCAGCCCAGCAACAAAGGACTTCAGGACTGCTGCTGCTCTAAAAGTACACCTAGAAACCCAGGAGTACTTTTAAGAGGACATCTGGAACCAAGTGCACCTTACAGCAGCACTGGCCAGTCTGTCTTCCAAGTAAGGACTCTTGTAAATATTTTTCAATTATACAGATTTACTTTTTAAGGACCATATATTTTATTGGAGGACCATTCTAACTTTTTTTTTTTAGATACTGTTGCTTAGGCTAAAGAACTGTTCATAGCAGGCAATGTGTTTACTCCCTTTTTTAAATAAAATTCTACTGGCGTTCTGGGACTGCTTCAATCCATATATACCATGTCTGATCACTAAACGACCAAACACCAGCATTCGTTTGTGCGCCTTTCCTTATGTTGTGCATTTAGCTTAACCTATTGTTTCTTTATGGGGGTTTTCTGTATCCCTTCACCTATTGCCTTTACTGACCCAGTCCTCACCCTAGTGTGGCACAACCAGGGTGATCTGGGCCCCTCGGGTAAGCAGGGAACGCTGAAGATAGGTAACAGGTGGAAGTACTAATAAGTCAGAAGAGTGTTTCACTGTGCCCGCCTAAACCGGTCTCCTGCAAAGTGTGATTAGAACCATCCCACCGCGACAAGTGTGTAAAGTAATCCAACCACCTTTCGATGTGCTTAAGGCACTGTCAGGTTTTAGTGCATTCGAAAAGATTAAGCATAAAAGAGGTCATACTTCTAGACAATCTCCACCATCCACCATTTTGGTAGTTTTTAAGGACATCGAAAGAAAAAAGGGGGTTAAATGACATATTCCAAATGCATTAAGAAGGATTTAAAACAGTTTAAAGCTTGGCCGTCCATGCTAATATAAGTGGTGAATATGTGGAGAAGAATGCAATAGCTAATGTCCCCAAGGAACTAGAGTGGATTAGCGTGACTAGTAAAAGGGGCTTTCCTCTGTCCATTAAGGAAAGAGGCTTCCTGTTGGGAAGAGCTGACAATCAGCAATTCCAAAGAAAATGTGTATTTACTCACATTCAAATTGACATGTCATTGATCAGATATCAAATGGGCTGATTAAGAGGAAGTAGAACGGGACGGACATTCAATGGAGGTTTATTGGTCAAGGAACTCTTTCTGGGCTGGTGAGCCTATCCACTCATCCCATGACACTTTTGGCAGTTTACAAGTAAAGAGCTGATACTAGCTCATTGAAGCTCAGCCCTTTCCAGATTTCAAAATGTAATTACTCTTTCAATGGTTTCTCCGCTTAGAGATGAAGTTCTACAAACGGCCAATGTTCCCTTGCCTGTGCTTTTTCTTTCACTGAAAGACTTATGGTATGTACGCCCCCAGAGCTCAGCTCACCTTAACACCTTTGTTCGGTTTCGACTGAAACAGATTCACCACTCTGCCGCGCTCCTGAACATATTTATCATACCCGCCAGGCTGGGCATAGACACCCTCTCTCAAATTCTCTTCAAGGGTGGCAGAGAGTTCACGGAGCAGCAAACGGCACTTCTCTAAAGAAACCTCTTCGTTCTTCTGTACCAGAACGCTGTAATATTTAGCCACTTCCTCCTGCACAAAAGATATAAACAAAAGTCAGGCAAGTTTTCCTAAAAAACACATCTTTAAGATCATATGGAATAGAACAGCACAGAGAATGTTTCACAAAAGTCATCAAGTTTAATTAGAGGTCTTGTGAACTGCAATCACCTAAAGCTCCATGTGCCTGCCAGCTAAAATCTCAACCTTGACTAGAATAAACACATTTTCAAGAGACCCCTCTCAATAAGGACAGCGTATGTGCTTCAAAAATGTCAAACAATGGATTCCAATGGGTTATCTGGGCATCATCGAGTCAGTAATGAATTACCCAAGGAACAAGGAGGCCTAAGTGGACAGTAACAGTAGACAGGTTCTCTCATGTACCCTGTCACCAATCAATCAAGGAAAGTGCCAACACTGTCCTTCACTTGTGGTCCGGCAACCACTCTAGCTGGATGATGGTTAAAGAAGTCTGATATTTTGAGACCATGGATTAGACCAGTAGGAGTCTGAAAATTCTAAAGATCATCAATCATTCAGTGGGAGATGGTATATTACTGACGATGAGTCCGCTTGAGATAGAGCAGTATTGTGGCATGCAAGCCATTGTCTGAAATAAAATACTTGAAAAACATTAAAAAGTAAGTGAAAAGAAGCTGGGAAGGAGTCCACGAAAATTAATAAAATTACAAAAGATTTAAGTATAACTAGCTTTTTAACCATTAGTGCAGTCCTGCACCTTTGTCACAGCGAATATGTTCCCCATGTGGTTTAAAACTATGTTTTTTAATTATCTATGCACAATTTACTGGTTTTATTTTGTTGGCCTAGGTTATCAATGAAGGGTTTGGTGTGGGCCAGGTTGTGTGTTGGACCAAAAGTCGAAGGTACAGCAGGCTATCATTGGCTGTGACGAAGTGCTCTGTTTGTCCAAGTTAGTGGATAGTGGGGTCGCAGAAAAACATCCTCAGAGATTAATGCTCACTTATATGGCGCGTTTAAGAAAATCTAGGAGCAGCGTTTCCATGGGGCTGGCAACGCTGGTTAACCAGTCTCCCATTGTGCAGGTGCTGAAGCTGCTGTGGAATCGATTTAAAGAACATGCAGGAGTTGGGGATTGCAATACGGCAGATGTGGTTCTTAAAGCTGCGGTCTAGATCCATTTAGGCCTAGAGAACGGGTTTACCCCAAAATAAAGGTAAACAAAGGTAGAATGCACAATTAGTGTGCATTCGGCCTGGAATAAAAGATCGAATACCATAATACCAAACAGGGTGTCCCCCACATACATTCGATGCCCAGCGGGGGACAAACAACCAAAATCCAAAAAGCTCAAATTACAAAAGTGGGCTTTACAATTTTGTAATTCTAGCTTTTTGAATTCAGTGTTTTAACATAGATCCCAGAGAACTACGATTCTCAGGTCCCTTGTGCAAAACTAGCACACATTATCCCCATTCCAATGAGGGTGGCTGAATGAGGGGCCAACGCCCTATTAAACCTCGAAGGCATAGTTAGTAGGTGATGACGGCAGGAGGAGAAAGGAAGGGCAGATGCTAGAGAAGGAGCTGGAGGAAGGAGACTGGAGCAGAGCCCATGGAGCATGGGGAGAGCTGGGGTGAAAGGGTGGAGGAGAAACCCAGAAGGCTGGGGTAAGAAGGAGACAGGAGGCTGTAGGGAGGGGAGGACCCAGAAGGATGATGAAAGTGGGAAATCAAGAGACCCAGTGGACTAGAAGGACCAAAACGCAGAAGGCTGTGTAGGAAAAGGTCGAGGGGTGGGGGAGAGACTGACCGAGAGGGATAGGAGAAGGAAGTACCAGAGGTGTGGAGGTGAGGAGGTACCCAAAGGGATGAAGAAGAAAGGGACAGCAGGGAACTGCAGAATCGGACTTGGTTTAAGCGTGAAGGAGAAAGCAAAAACAGGGAATTTGAAAGCCTGTATTGTTCTAGGGGATGTGCTCAAAGGGGTGAAGAGGTTAGGGAGGAGCACAGACAGCTGGTGTGAGAATATAGAGATGAGAGCTGGACAAGGAAAGGACAGGAAATAAAGTAAAGCAGAGTGGGTAGAGAAAGCGTTGAATGAGGTGAAGGAGTAGAGAAACATCTGGAAATGGAAGGGAAGACTGTCGGAAAGAAATAAGAGGGACATTTTGGATAACCTCATTGAAGAAGTTAGTGAAGAGTTAGAAAGGAAGACTAGTGAACTTGGGGAGAAGGTAGTACACAAGAGGTGTAAAGATTAATTTTGGCGAGGATAAAATAGTAGGCTTGAAAACAAAAAGAGCTTCCCATAAAAAGGTAGCTAATGAAGAAAAAAAGCTTTGTGGGAGTGAAACTTGAGGCGCGACACCAGGGAAGAGAGGGCTTGGACCAGGTGGCTGGTGGAGCCGAACCCTGACAAAGAGGAGGTAATGGGGAACCAGGTGGGAACCCTGTTCCGGCCTTAGTGCAGCCTCATCCCATCCTCTGGCTCCAATCCATCGAACAAGGTCAGCCTCTGAGGATCCTAATTATAGAACTTGAAAATAAGCTCCAAGTATGGCACTAAGGACCAAGGAGAAAAGAGTCTGAGAATTATAGGAAACAGGGTGCAGGAACCCTTAAACGCTAGACTGAGAATTCAAGAAGCGACACATCAAGAATAGCAGACAAAAGTGTGGAAAAACACTTAGAATCTGGGACTGTGAGCTCACAAATATTGTGTGGATTTGCTGGGGCACATCCAGGCCCTTGACTTATGGAGCACTGGCAGAACATTTGTTTGCACATTTTACTTTCACAAGAGACAACTTCTTCAGAAAGATTTTCCCACAGCACTACCCCGCGAAGGTTATGATCCATCCTGACAAATCACCATTTGTTTATTTTTACAAATTCTGTGCACTTTTAGTAATAACCCAATTCCCTGATCTGGCCTGTTTGTCAATCAATGCCTTCTGCATGACACAGCACAACAAGAAGCCATCCTAAGGTCGTGTAAAGGCTGTATCTAGATACAAAATACTATTGATAAATGTTTGGAGACTCAGGGGCACCACATATGAAGGATTTGCTGGCAGTCACAAAGTTTACAAAGGTGATTGGAAACGGTCTAGCATACAGACATTATTGAATCCAGGCATGATATGCCCGAGAACAATTCACCACAAAAAGATCAGTTTTATTGTTCGTTGAGGGCCACCGATTGGTCCAAAAGAACCAGGAGATGCAGTGTTTCCTACCTAAGAAACTGAAAAGATAACTCGTAGTAGGCAGCCGGGCCATCTTATTTCCACAGTCCAGTGACAAAAAACAAACTGGGAAAATCCCAAGTTGTTTTTGGAATCCAGATATGACTGCAGAAAGAAGGTGGTAAAGGAAGATTGGAAATGGACTGTAATGTGGCTGGGATTTGGACCTTCAGAGCATTTCTCTTTAACAATCAATCAGAAACTTAAGATCTTCAAAAACCAACTTTAGGCTTAATACACCAATGCTTTTTAACACAATACAATTATTTCCCACCGAAGGAGCTGAAGGTATTCTGTAAGCTCTTAATTTATAACCAGTTAAATAAACTCAAGCAATAAGGGGAACATTAGTGGAAGGGGGCATCACCATCACCTTTGCCAGACCCGCCCACAAGTTCTTCTAGTCTTTGTTAGCTGGTGGTCTTCTCATAACTTTGCTAGATGTTGTCCGATTCTGCTTGGGGTGGTGGTTCAAGTTCACTGGCGCTTTCCCTACTATTTTCTGGCTACAGAAGATTGTTTACCAAACACTAGTGAAGCGGGAAGGTCATGTCAAAAGGCTTGAGATGCATTGCACTGCAACCAGACAGCAACATCATTTGAACTTTATATTGGGACTGCAGTGTGAAGACTCCAACTCACATCAGCAGCTGAATAGGACATTGTAAAGTATATTTTGTCTCTCAAAAATGCTATTGCAGCCATAATACTTGCATCTGGTGGATTGTTACCCACACGTGTCCTTGATTAGCCTGTTTAAATTAAGAAATTGTTAAGAAACAGAACAAATAATTGAACGATTAATACAATAGATCAGCTGATGACATCACCATTAGCCTCTTTTGGTAATGGCCATCTTCATCCTTGAAGGAGCGATCCATGAAGATCTTTAGTGCTTCACCTTCACACTTCCCATGCAGGTCGGAGAGCTCTCGAACCTCTACCGGGAACTTGACCAGCTCGTTCAATTGGGTCATGTAATGCCCTAAGGCTTCCTTGACAGCTGCCTCGTTCTCAATTGTGGCCATCGAAAGCACTGCATTCTCCAGGCATGGCACAGCCCCACTCATGATTGTGTCCACGTAGCTCTTGACCAAGGTGCTGAACACTAAGAAGGAATTAACAACAAATGAATTAGGTGTGAGAACTTCACAATACCACAAAAGTAACTGTACCACTCCCCCATGCTCAAAAGACAACTTTACAGAGTGAAGGCTCAATGCAATTGTTTGGCCATTCAACTGTCAAGTAGTATTTTAGTTTATACGATGCTTCTCTCCTTTAGCAGACTTACTCCTCCCAGTGATCCGATGACCACCTTTCACCTTCTTTACCTCAGCCGTCTGAAAGACATGGTCACAGAACTTGTGAGTTTGCTGAATGAACTGAGGATCCAGTGCACTGTCAGGGAGCGATTCTATTTCGTTGAGCTCTTTCCCGGAAGCTGGACGGACAAAGACGAAGCAGTTTCGTGCTGGGAAGAAGTTCTGTATACACTGGCGGGGGAGGTTATATTCCATGACTTTCTTACTGACACCTAGAGCAACAAAAAAGAAGTGTTGATGGTGAGAAATGGTGGGTATGGAAAGGAAATAGCAAGCCTAGGTCTAAGGGAATCAGCACAGAACGTATTAATGAACTTCAGCCACAGATGTGTCCAAATGGCATTGCCACTGAAGGTAGTTTAGAGACGTTATTAACATTCGGCAATCATGACTGGTCCAGGAGCGAGAACAGAATGTCTACTAGAAGCTGCACTCACGACAGGTCCAATTTTATAAAACAAGAGAAAATGCGGTGACAAATCCTCCCTCTACTAAAGAAACCCACCCTGGATCATGGCAACATAGGTAACTATCTCCCGATCACCCATCTACCCTTTCTTCGAGAAAGCAGTAGCCGCACAACTGCAGCAACACATCGACACCAACAATCTCCTCCAAACCTATCAATCTGAGTTCATACCCAGATGCAACACAGAGACAGCAACCATACATGTGGTTGACGACGCCCCCAACATCCTTTCTGACGGCCACCCCTGCCTCCTGGATCTACTCAACCTCTCAGCCGCTTTTGACACAGTAGACCACGAGGCGCTTACGAACACCCTATATTGGCGCATTGGGATCAGCAACCTTGTCCTATGCTGGTTCAAGCAGGGGCGTAGGAGACACATAAAATCTGGGGGGAAATGGAACATCTTGGGGACTTTGCTACAGACACAAACCACTGATAAAAAAAGAACTGTCAATTTATTTGTAGTGAGTGATGATCTTACACGCGCTCTGTACACATGTTAAATTCTGTTGCTAGTGTTTTTATGTCAACCAGATCCATTATATCTTTGTGTATATTGCACACACAAACATGATTGAGTCTAATGTGTAATGTGAAAATTGGCGAGGTGGCTCAAGACAGACACCCAGTTCATCTGTGCAATTTCGGATGCAAGCGATACAAAAGACAGACAAATAAGAGTTTTAACATGATAATACCCACAGCATAAACACAGGTGTTTCGAGTGCCAGCGGTGTGTTTTTAATCAGAGCACATGTGAATTGCACATGGGATAAAGTATATTGCAGTCACCGACCGAGGAAAGCCATGACCACATACAGGAACAAAGCAGAAGCTCGAATCAAGGTCAAGAAACATACACTATACTATATTTTGTGTATCGTAGCAGAGTAACGATCGCTTAAAATGCATGGTCACCCCACTATCTGCTTTAATATTTGCAACCGAATTCGAATTGTGGCAGAGAATCTGGCAGAGAGAACCAGATCATATTGGGGGGGCTGTGGGGGGCAGATCTGTCCTGCCTTGTTTAGTCCAGTCTGCATGAACACCCAAAACTGTGAGAGTTAATATAGGAAGACAAAGGGAGAGCCTCAACAGGAATGCAGGGTAATCCACAGAGAGTGAATGTTACACAGCATGGGAACTTACCATTGTAGCCCCCAGAGGCGACTTCCGCACAAGGCACTCGGGTGAAAACCGTGCTTGTGAAAGAGGCTTAAATAAGAGCACCCAAAGCTGCTTCATGCCATTACAGGAAATAGGAGCGTGTAATTAATGAACTACTGCTTTCAAGCAAACACATGTTCTTTCAGCAGAGGTGACAAACCCAGCACATGCTGAACCCCAAAAGCAGAGGAATGCCAGTGTTCCAAGTATTGGCTCAGTCTGGGCTGGGTGTGGGTAGCATTGCAAGGGCACTCCTAGAATCTTCCATTCAGGCAAGGAATGGTTTAGTACCACTGCCAGGGATTTTCCCACAGAACAATTCCTTACTACTGTCGAGAAAGTGTGGCATAGCCTGGGAAAGCTTACATGCTACAGTGAAACATTGTCCTGTGTAGCGCAGTAAGCTTCGGATTAAGGGTGGCAGTTCTGCCAGGTTGCAGAACACACGTGCCTCTGTTCACTTTCCCCATTTAAGATACTTAAAAAGAGTTTCTAGTCCTAAAATGTATTATTTTCAACATCCTTCCAGATAGAAGGTCCCTTCCACAAATGTGCCTTGATTACAAAGGTGGGTAACCTTCAATTCTCTCCCAAATTTCCACCACTGCCGATTCCCATTGTTGTCCATTAATGGTTAGAACAAGAGACATGGGCGATTCTAAGCCTGGACATTTTCTAGGCCTCCTTTATGCACGCACATCAGTTAGGGGCTGGCAGCAGACTTTTGACAGGTGGTGCACGTGCACACCAAAGAATGTAAGGGGTGCAAATCAGTGGGCTGCTGTGAGATTACAGGCTGGCCTCTTTGCCTTGGCAGTTTCACGGGTGTTGAAAAGACAGAGCACCTCTTAAGCCAGTGGCCAGCGCTAAGCTTTTCAGTAATCATCCAAATGCCACACCTGCCCTAATGCCCGCACTGTGCTGCAGTTCCCCCATTGCGTTTCAGGGTAGCTGCAGGGTGACCGGGTCACCGTGACCCGGTCCCTGATGTGGCATGGGGCCAGGTTGGGTTACGGTACGAGTACGACTGTTCTCCTTTCACGCAGCCGACCCGACCCATCACCGCACCCATAAGCAGTAAGCACAGGGGCGTGAGAACAAAAGGCAGGATAGAAGAAAACTGGGACAGAGAAGGTCAGAAGACACATAGGCAAATGTGGAAGAAATAAAAAGTAGTTTCTATATTTTTAAAGGTGGATCAAAATTAAACACTTGTCCACCTATCAAATAAACAACCACTGACCTCTGCCCACACCCAAATCCCTGCTACAGGCATACCCCTGCCCACACCAGAATCCCTGCTGCAGGGCTCCCTCCGCCCACACCAGACAGCCCAGCAAGCAGCAAGTGAGACTGCAATGACTTGAATTTCGCTGGTTGCTGCTGCAAAAGCAAATAGGATGTGACCGTCCCTGCCCAGCCTGAGACTCAGCACGCGGCTTCGTTGCCTCAGTCAGCCTGTTCGCTCATGCTCCGTGCTCGCTTCGACAGCAGTAGTCAGCAGCACTGTGACTGGACTCCAGAGGCTCCGCAGCAGTAACTGCGCAGGGGCACATGCAGTTTGTTTCTCGCCCGGGACGTGCCTGGAGTCATGTGCGCAGGCGTGTGGCTCGGGCTGTGGCACGGCACGAGCAGAACTTTCGACTTTGCACGCAAGTGAAGTAAACATTTTTTGCACTGGGCTAACGGTGGCACCGCCGCAAACAGGAGACACGAGAAATCTCACCTTGAGTTTATGTGTAGGAACCCAAAGATGGGTAATTATTACAATTGCAAATCAACTACAGCAAAGTTAGATTTCTGTACTGAAGAAAGGTTTATGCCAGACTAACTTTTGTATCGTATGCATAAAGATATATAGGATGGTATGACGGCGTGTGGTGCGTCATACCAGCATTAAGGAGCATCCTGCCTCTGTGTGCACATTAAAACACACATCATAAACAGTGACAGATAGATGATGAAAAGTGGGGGCTGGCCAATTTCTGAACTGAAGAGGCTTAAATGTTTGCATCAATTATGCGGGATCAACAAAGCACAGTGTGGTAGACCAAACCAAACAAGGGGAGCTTGAGGGGTGTCTACACCCAAGAAAATGTTTGAAACATTGGGTTAAAATGATGCATTTTATGGCACTTTCTTTGCAAAATTGGGTAGAAATCCATACAGTTTGCAATTGGTTTTGTATGCAAGCACATGAAAAAACCCAATCGTTGCAAGTCACCAACCATGCACAGGAACATTTTCCAATACATGTCATGCCGTTTTTGCACACAACATATTCTAATATACAAATATATCCATGCTGGTTGTTACCATGTATGTCCATTCAGGCTGCACCAATATATGCCATTATTACCATATAAGGACTCCCAGCCAGTAAAAGAAAGTATGTTCAGGCTGACTATGCACCATAAATGTTATTACTGACTAGAGTGGCCTATATTTAATGTGCTTCAGTTTAGCCAAGTAGTATATTTGCTTTATCCTTGATGCATGGTCCTGTAAATCAAGGGCAATGCAAAACAAGCATTGGCAATGCTAACAATTTGGGCGTTTGTGTAGGCATGGGAAAGGCACTGCTGTATTGGTATTAACTGGGCGTTGATGGTAGCAGGTGCAAAATGGTTTGAGTACCTGAGAATCTAATAGCAGTGCCTGGCAAATGCATAATACTTATGCACAAGCCAAAACTGTTGGTTTTGCCATTGCTTGTTTTTAACAGGACTTCAGTGAAAGACACGTGGTGCTTTAAAATGAAGTGGCTGAAGGCAGACCTGGTCAAGACATTTTTATTACAGCAGTAGAGTGTTTACAACTTCAATTAGTCATTATTTCTCAGAAGACTCGTTTGAGAAACCACTCGCAGACACTTTGAGGGCAAAGTTTGATGGTAAGGCTTGATTGAAGTTAGCTCAAAGAGTTCCAATGAGGAGGTGTTTTGGGTGGGGGAAGGCATGAACTGGGTGGGAATTGCCATAGGAATTAGCATTGCCATGGGAAGTTTTCTGCACTGTGGAGCCCAGTGTGGGGGCAAGCTGGCTCCCCCACCTCTGGACACATTAGGGCATTTTTCAAAGGGTCTGTGCCTCTGAGAGGTCAGCAGGGTTGGGATAGACTCTGCCAGTCTCATATCAGGCTCTGATTAACCACTGACAAGACTCTGCAACAACCATATAAGTCTTACAGAGGTATTGGGCTGTTAATATATGTATTCTTAGGCCAGTTCATGTTTGATCTTTCTCAAGAGTGGATCACAGGGTGATATGCCTGGGAGGTTTGGAGTAGGCACATTTCACATTTTCAGATTTGCTGCAAAGGTGGAAGGCTATAGCTAATTTCAATATCAGTGTTCTTAATGCAACATGTGGATTCTTCCCTCTGTTTCAGAGTGGTAGGAGGCACCCCTTATTAGTTTTGGTTATTAGGTGGTGCCTAAGTGCCACCTATGAGCCAAAACTATTACACTGGATTACATATAGGAGAGATATAGGATATCAGGAGAGGCACACAGCTTGTGGGCGTTTGTTTATTGACTCACCCATTGACTACCCCATGCTAATAATCCCCATCGCCATACCAACCCACTACCAGCACCTTTCCAACCAAAACAAATCCTCATGAGAACTCTTTGAGCAATCTCTATCAAACAGTAACACCAAACTTTGTGCAGTAGAGGTCCTCATAGTGTTATTTCTAAGCAGTCTTCTGAGAGTTATTGGCTCAACTCCCCACCTATCCTGAGACTGGGGGATCTGTTCTCTCCTTTTTCATCCCCCGTTTGCTTGCATATCGATTGCTGCCAAACTGCCTAACCTCCCCACCCTCATTCTTCGCTCCCCAGTCCATTGAATCTCTGCTTTCCCCAGTGTGTACTTTCTCCTAAGACTTGTAAATCGCTTTGTTGCTTGCCGAAGCATGGCCTGTGCTCAATAAATACCCTAATAATAATAATAGAAATACAAATAATAATTGCAGCTGTAATTGTGTTACTGGTGTAATAAAATGTGTCTTAACCAAGTGTGCCTTCAGCCACTTGATTTATAAGTAGTGTGTGTGTCCTTGCATCTCTTCCTTGCACTGAAGTCAAATGAAAAACAAGCCTTCTCAAAGACAACAGTTTTGGATGGATTGTGTATAGGTATCATAGGCGTTTGCCTAGCACTGGTATCATTTGCCCAGGTGTTGACACCATTTTGCAGCCGCTGTCGTATCATGGTCAAGTATCACCATTCCGGCAATGCTTGCCAAATGCCTATCCCATGGCTACACAAAAGCCAAATCTGTTGGCTTTATCAATGCTCGTTTGTAGTGGTTTCATGCAGTACATATCACTCTTCCGTGTTATTGTGGGTTCATGCAGAGCATATCCTTTTTCCATGTTATAATGCATTCGAAGATGGAAAGTTTATATTTTACCCATTTCAAGTGTGCTTTATAAGAGGAGAATGTGCCTTAAAACCGAGTGTGGTTTGGAAGGTTGGCAAGAGTACATCCCAGCCTGTTAAGTGTTTTGGAAGGTCGGCAACACTAATTCTGAGCGTGGTGTGGAAGGCCAGCAGCAGGTACGTTTTTTTCTGGTTCTCTGGTTCTTTAGCTTAATAGGAGACACTGTTCGTTCTGAAAATGATGTTCCGTAATCGATTAGTAAAATCTACGCCATCCTGCGGGTCCAACTCCCACAGCGCAGGCGTGTGTATGTGTGTGTGTGTTATGTGTCACCTTAGTCACAGTATACAAGCTCTCAGAGTCTTTGACTTGCTACCACCCTAGTTATCAGGGATATAAAGCAGTCAAGCCAAAAGATGGGCCACTGTCCAATAGCGGCTAAGATCGCTCAGCATTGCCAGAGCTCCACGAGACTGCGTTCCATGGGCCTGTATAGGCGTGGAATGATGGTCTGTCGTTGAATGCGCTGCAAGCCCCCCCGCCCATCCTCAAGTGCGAGGCCTGGGGCAGTTTGTCCCTCCTGCAACCCCCACATGATGGCCCTGTGCCCGGCACTGGCAGCCATTCCTGGGTGAGCCAGGAAGTACGTGCAGCAGCAGCAGACAGTGGAAGTGCACTGTCTGTGCACAACAAGAGATTCTCGGGGGGTTGGAGGGTGAACATATGCCATTATATCCCCCCACTTAAAATTGTGGGGGGATTTGTTCCCCCTATTTCTCCCCCCCCCCCCCCATGTCCTACGCCCATGGGTTAAAGTCCTACTTCGCCAACCGCCAGCAGTTTGTTTAGATGGACTACTCTAGATCACCAATGCTACCAATCACCTGTGGAGTCCCGAAGGGTTTCATCCTCTCCCCAGTGATCTTTCATCTATACATGGAGCCGCTGGGAGTCATCCTAGCCACACACACAACATCCACCAATATGCTGACGACACACAGCTAAACCTCAAGATTGACAAGGGCATCCAGAGGCTCAAAACCTGCCCCTTGCCCATGCAGTATTGGATGTCCACTGCATACTTGAAGCTCAACCACTTCAACACCCAATACCTACTCCTCACTAAAAAACTGCACACCCAGACATACAGACCTTACTATCAACCATGAACTCTGAGGGATTCACACCTGAGCTCACCTCCTGCGCCAAGTCCCTCGGGTTCCACATCGACAAACACCTCTGCTTCAAGACACACATGGTTAAGAAAACGCAAGACAGCTTGATATCAGCTCTCCCTCATGCGAAGGTCAAGCCCTTCCTCCCTCCAGACAGCTTTAGATCCACCGTTCAAGCACTGGTCTTAACCCACCTGGATGGAGGCAATGCACTCCTCAAAGCCTCCCGTCATCCTCCCTTGTGCCCCTGCGAAGTGTCCTACACACGGCCGCATGCCTCATCAAGGGTCTAGGCAGATGCGCCCACATCTCCCCTGTCCTCATGGACCTTCACTGGCTCCCACAGCACACACGAATCACCTTCAAGTCTTTCTGCATCATCTATAAAGCAGTCACAATGAAGTCACCCAGCTACCTTGCTTAGAAACTCAGCATCTCTGACGGACCACACACCACCAGAAGCAAGGACACAGGCAGACTTGAAATCCACTGCTGGAAAAAGGAAAGGACCAGAAAACAAGCCTTCTCGGACTCCACCCCAAGACTATGGAACCACCTCCCGTCAGCACCTGACTCGCCCCCACACTGCTACAATTCAGAAAATAACTCAAGACCCACCTCTTCAAGGAATCTCTCTGCCTCAACACGTAGGCCATCACATAGCCCCTCGCGTCACCCGACTCACTAGACACCACCCAGCCTTCTCCTCTATGCCACCCCGTACAGCTGTAAACCTCCTCTGTGCCCCTCTATATCCCACCCCCTGCTGCATACCTGTTCTGTTGTTACCTCTTAAAAGCGCTCCGTTGCTTCTCGAAGTCAGGTATGCGCTCAATAAATACCATAATAATCATTATTATTAACCAATCTAATCAAAACATATTTGTCAAATAGTATATGACATAATTTTTACACATACATGTGATATTAATAGGCTTATATTGCACCAAGCCACTGCGGTAGTAGTTTCAGAGTGCCTAGGCTTGTCTGTGGCGTGGTGTATTATTCCCCGCCAGAGGTATCAAAGCCTTAGTATGCTGAAGGAAAGAAAACGAGCAAGGGAAAATAGGAGGGTGGGAAAGGGGGCGGGGGAATAGATTCCAGAAGCAAAGGGATGAAGGGAAGCAGTGGGGGAAGAATAGTGTGTGATAACAGGTGAGCATGTCAGTCCTCTTAGGTGAATCTAAGTTCTGTAAAAGAGAGGAGGAGGATGTCATTAAGTGTTGCGATAATTGGGTTGCTTCTCCAAGCCATTTTTCATTCATATCAATCGGTCTAGTGCCCCTTACACATTCAGACCATAAAACACAGCAGTGGGCTCTTTCTAACGAGTGTGCCAGTTTAACAATATATGTACCTCTCATAAGGATAGCTCATATTTTATTTATTTTCTTATTACTCTCTCACTTGGCTCTAGAGAAAAATGCACATCGTTTATCTAATTACTAGGGGTTTCTCAGCTGCCTCAAGAACCCTGCTAAAATATCCATGATTACAAGTAGGATATGCACATCGGAACCGCCAATCGAATTGAAAATCTATAAATAGAGTTAGAGTTGCCTTTTTTTGCTCAGATGATAGGAGGGGCCACTGCTTCAGAACTACAGATGGCTCCAAGACATTTTGTTTGAATTGGGACCGGGGACCCAGTCTTATGCCCCCTTGTTGGCCATCTTAATGTAATTAGGAAAGCCAGACTGCTTCCACAAGTTAATAGGGTGGCACTGGTCTGTCTGGGCATTACAAGATGGCCTTGCTCATGCCAACGAATAGGCCACATCCCCCCTCAGTCATCCTGCCATGTACCTCTGTCCTTCTAACCTTTTTCTTCTTTGTGGCACTGTGGGCCAACCACCCTTGCCTGATAATCTGTCGGAGAAGTTGGAAATATCACTGTTGCAAACTGAAATGTACAGGAGGAAGCCCAACCCAGCTTAAAAGGGTTCTACGTCATTTCGCCGAATGATTTTACATCGTGGGACTTTTCATCGCCAAAAACTCTTTTTTTTTATAATCATACCCCAAACCGCACCAAACACCCCCCATAACAAAGTAAAAAAAAAAAAAGTTTTTGGCAATGAAAAGTCCCACGATGTAAAATCATTCGACAAAATGCGTGTATACCCTTAAAAGATCATGTACACACAATTCTCCAGATCTGCTGTGGACACACAACCCAGTTACCACAACACTTTAGGACACATCCCTCTCCTGCCTTTTGCAGAATGATGGTCCTCCCAACAGGACTAACATGCAAGCAGGCTATCGCAAAACATTCTCTCCTCTATGCTTTTTCTTGCTCCATGTGCTTGAAGCATCTCTTTGCTGCTGTCGTATTCTCTTCCCCTCGCTCATTTTCTCGCCGGCAATATGCAAAGGCTGAGATACTTTTTATGGGGGCCATATTAAGCCAATGAACGGACAAGACTAGGTGCTTTGAAACTACTCGCTTGATGATATGGCACAGTACAAAAGCACATTACCATAACATAATTCTGAGAGGCAGATATATACGCCATCCATAGCTTTGCCCCTCTAACTGCCCAATATCGCACAGGTGAGAAACGATACGCATGAAGACAACCGTACTGCCCTTATCCCAGGCAGGTACACCAAGAGATGGACGCAATCTAAAGCTGAATCATGGCACGAGTAAACAAATCTAATGTTACTGCAATACATGTGTATGCACTAGACATGAAGCAAATATGCATTCAACATGAAGAACACAAACACTAGGTAACACATGCATTTATACATGAAATATATTAACATAGCATCCATAAGACATGAGCAATGTATGCAACATGAACCATACACAAATATAACGCGCTAAAATGGAAGCCACAATACCCTTCTAAGTAACTGAAAGACCTCAAGGCTTCACTAGAACTCAAAAAGGAGGAAAAAACAAAATACAGATGCGTGCAGAGCTCAGCCAGAAGCCGACAACCACAGCCAAGGTTACTGTGCATTAAGAGAGGGTCTGAACGCTGCAGTGAAAGCACGAGATAGCAATTTCCAGGACACAAGAAGGATACTCCCAACTTAAAGTTTTACGAGAGAACAACCAGCCTTTGTAACTAGGTTAAGGACAAGTAAAAGGCAAAAGACTCCATGGAGAATAAATCAAGAGTGTCCCCAGTGGCAAGAGAAACCATAACACTCACACAAATATTAGCTAAAGTACTAATAAATGTACAGTGAAATAATTCCAAACACAGTCCCGTCACACGTGACCCATAATTGGAGAACACGGTCTATTCATTAGTAGCGGACACAGATAAGTCACCAGCTTTACTCATTACACGTATCCCCAGAAACGAGATGCCACACAAGGCCAAATACAAAGGGATCACCCTGGCTCATGGCCTAGAAATGAGGGATGGTATCTTTAATTGAAAGGAAAGCAGTCCGTAGACCTCTCTCCCTCTACTCCTATCTAGCTTATGTCTTGACGACCTATCACTTGTCGAAGGTTGGGTAGTATGAAGCCAACCAATGACAACCCCTGATGTTATGCCAACCATTATGCATTATGTCAACCAATAGTTTATTGTAGAGATATCTTTTTACTGTTATCAATTTAGAGGTGGTCTCAGGAGGAGGCATCAGACAAGTGTCACGCAATCAGAACTTTAATCCTTATTTATTTATTTTATTATAGAGTGTATATTTAGTCATCATCATTAATCAAATCCCTGTACACCGCAGGTTTCTGTAATTAAGATTTCAGTATGATGTCAGCTATGACAAATATTGAGTATATAACCTGTTTTTGATAAACATGCCGAGAGAGATAACATTCTTTTGCTTTTATGCTATCCCTGCTTTATTTGGATGATAATAAAGCTGGGGTTTGCCTTGCACTTTGTCTATTTCCGTTATTGAGTCATGTTTGATCTGGCTCCAGAACCTCTGTGTAATTTGGGTTGTCCCAGGCCGTCTTAACAATAACATGCTCATTGTTTTTTTTAATAAAGTAGTTGATCACCTCTATGGATGTGTTGAGATATAGTTTATTGGACCACGTTTGCAAACTTTTGGAATAGCTATTGATGTCAAAATAATGGCACTCACTGGTTGTAAGATAACAGTAGCATGTTACCTTCCTTAAGTGTCACATTACAGCATGTAGACGAACACAGTTTATTTTCAACAATTGCCATTTTACAGATTGCAAAGCAATCTAATTGCAGATATTCAATCTCTTATGCGTTAATGCACGTTTTGAGTGTGAACGTTACTGGCTTTGACTAATGTGCGTCTACATTTCTTACATATTGTCCAGTTGATTTAACATAAAAATGTGCTAACTATGTGATTTATTAAGTGCAGTCCTAGCTATAGAGCAATGGAGCACTGTGCAAGTCAGACTGGATGAAAGTCATACTTATTGAACATAGAGTACTACTCATTATGTTATTGGAAAGAAGACTCTGTAGAAAGCATTGAACTGGGTGTAAAACTAAATATGGGATGGGTAGATGTGGTCTACTGGCTAAATTGCGAGGTATGGAGCCAGGACACCTATATTAAAATTGCCTTCTTCCCCACTTGAACAAATTGTGTGATAGTGGGCAAATCACCACTTCACTGTGGCTTACTTTGCCTCATAGCCACAACTCGGATTGCCTAGCATAATTCCTTTCTGCCTGGACTGTAAAGAGAAAATAAATAGCTGCATGCATACACGATTAATAGAATATAGTGTGGCACCATATACCATGTTATTTGTGATTTGCCATTATAAACTTGACCAATTATTTAGTTAACGCCACAAGCTCAATTGTTTGAGCCCATTCATGGCAACATCCTTTGTAACCCATGGCCCTCTCCACACAACACTTTGAATGTTCTCTTTATGTTTGAATAAAAGCTACTGCTAGTACCCAAACCAAGGCACCAGTATGAATGCCATTGGCAGACGACACATGTGTACTGGGATGGCCACCTTGATCATAGGTATTGGCACACCCCCTCATTGCATTATTGTGCCATGGGATCCTACTCGGCTTCAGTTGACTCTAGTCCGAGCCCATGTCACACTTCTGAGGAGGTAAGATATAAGTGGTGTGCATTCCTACAGAGATCCTGGTCTTTCTTGCTACAAGCCTTTGCAAAAACAGTTGGCTCCACCCCTGCTTTATCCCACAAAAGCAGTGCTCTTGGGAAGAAATGCTTTACATTACCACTCTTTAGTGCGAGCGAATGCTCCAGGTACTGCCTCTCAGACACAACCTGCCCATCGATCTTCAGCTCCAAGGTGAAGTCGCGTACCACCCACACAAAGTTCGGAAAGTAGCGAACAAACTGGCACTCATCCTCAATGTCGTCGTCCTCCTTTTGACTGCTGTTCGCCTTGGACTTGACTTTAATAAGCTCTGTGAGCTCGGACACGTAGCTGGTTACGGAGTTAGGGATGATATGAAGAAATACAATGGGTCAATGCGGAAGAACCACAGAGGTCTTCTCGGTAAGGGCGCTTTTCCCCTACTTTCCTCAGAGACATAATGTGTGTTATGAACAATTATTTCATCATTCTTCCTAATCCCTCAGTGCTTTGGGAACAAAGGGGCCTAGGCTGGAATCGTGTCTCGGACAGAACTCCTTGTTGTCTTAGTTAAGTTACTTTAACCCGTGCCCCTGGTAAATTGAAGGAGGAAGAGTGCTTGAATATGATAAGACATTCAGTGTCTTTATGGATAGAGCCCAAGGCTTGGCTATGGGTCTCCATGTCTGTATGTGCTCTGCCAGAGAAAGCGCTGGTTACACATACTGCAAGGACCCAGAAGCTATCCAATAAATATGAAGGAAAAAAAAACTGTCTCCCACAGAGTGGGTGCATAACGCACATGGACATTTGGTACAGGCAAAGATAAAACCACTCATGGGCCCTCATTCCGAGTTAGGAGGTAACCATGGAGTAAATAGCTCCATGGTTGCCTCCCAACTCGCCGGAAATCCGGCATGGTGAATGGAGTAATTACCGGTCCCATTCTAAGGTTGGAGGGACCGGTAATTCCCCATTCACCTTTTCCCTTCCCCATTCCCATTTCTGCCCCGTAGGGCTCAATGGGAATTGGGAAGGAGGTAATTACGGCACCGTAAATTATGGTACCGTAATTACCTCCGAGGTACCTTTGCGGGTCCCGTAATTTACTCCTGCTAAAAGCAGGAGGTAAAGAGGGACCCGCAAAGAGAACTCGGAATACAGAGGTAAGGGATTACCAGCGCCGGTAATCCCTTACCTCCAACCTCGGAATGACCCCCATGGTCACAAGGATTAATCACTTTGCTCCAATTGTTTTATAGGACAGGACAGACAATGAGCACAATCCATGATTAAAAGGGCACATTTAACAGAAGACAGAAAAATGCATGTTTGATTTTCATGGAGGCACAAGCTGATGAAGGTTGGAGCAGCTGTGCACCGGTAACACATCAGAGCAGTGTTAAACTAAGCCATTGTACAGCGAGTGGTTTGGCATCACCGGTCTCTTCACTTAGCATGTTGGGATTTGTAGGGCGATAATTAAAATGAGGAAGAGGAAAATACAAGTTTCAGCATGGAAAGTTAAAACCCTGGACTAGCTTAAGGTGTCGCGCATGGCATGGGCTGACTTGCCAGGTATGCTTTTTTACTTAACTGCAATTGGACGTGCCACAGCATCTCTCCAGTCGTTAGTGTCCCTCATCTTTTAGCACACGTAAATATGAAAAATATTTTTGGGAAGGAAGAGGGGCAGATGAAGATATTGTGGAATGTCTTATGGGAACAAACACTGAACAAGTGTGGTGGATAGAAAATCAGTTCTACGTTTGCATATGTTATACTAGTAGGCTTTTGTACTGCGTCAGTCACCACCATAGTGGACTGACAGTGCGGGGCATGCCAAAACGGGGCACATTGGACCACACCCAGGGTAACCAGACCATCTTGGGTAGAGTGGGATAAACACACAGAAGACACTTCTAAATATATGAGGGGAGTGAGGGAGTGGGTATATGAATGAGGCATTGGGGTTGTGTGGGAAACAAGTTGTAGTGGATAAGATCTATCTACCCATGTTGCCCACTAGTTGCTGTGTCTTTGGCTAGGAAACTTAGTTCTTGCCACCTCATCCAATCTGCACAGCCACCTCTGAGATGAAGAACACCTTTTCACAAAACATGCAAAAATAGTAAAACTTTCTACTTTTTTCAACTACATAAGAGGCTTTGTACTGAACTGTCATGTTTTAAGCAAATATGTATTTGTAGAAAGACAACTTTTTGGATGGACTGCACTCACTAGCTTCGGTGGTGTAAGGAAAATAATAACAAAACCTAAAACAGCCTGGCAGAGAAAGGAGCAAAGGAACAAAAATGTAATAAAACAAAGGTAAACTAAGAAGGCAATCAAGTCCCTCTGTGGTTACAGATCATGTGTATACAGATGGACCTGGCACAGTCAGCTTTCAGTTTCGCAACCTAGGTGTCCTTTCACCGCCCCCTCCCATCCCCCTCAAAACACACATTGACAGAAGGATACTGGAGCTGTTCCAGGGCGTACTGGTTGATGGTGCCCACACTGTTGTAGACAAAGGTGCTGCTCAGCAGAACAGCCAGGGCAAAGATCCAGGAGTCATTCTTGGCATCGCCCTAGAAAAATAACCAACATTCCAATTATTTGGGTAAGATGGAGAAAGGCAGATCGGATTTCCACGTGCAGCAGACCTACCCATCTACATGACTGTGGCCGATTTATTTTTTTATGAAGACAAACCTCAAGCTTTCCAGTGTTAATAACAAATCACACATCACTTTAACCTTTGGCTTTCCTGACGTCTACCCCAGCTTACCTTCTCCACATCACCTAGCCCTTCCGTGTCCAGCAGGACCAGGGTGTGTTTAGGTTTTTGGGGGTGAGGGACACACCACATCCATATTCCCTTGGTGTGAGACTGGATGGTGGATCCCAAGGAGAATCCTGAAAAAGAGAGCAGGATCTGTCATAGGAACCAACACAAAGAGCAAGAACTGAGCCCAGTGACAATCCTCGATGTTTACAAAAACAGGGATGATGACTCACCTTTTTTCTGCCCTGCCAATTTGTTCATTAGGTAGGACTTGCCCGTACGGTAGAGTCCAACAATGGATACCACTACCACATTTTGATTAATGCTCTGGAGGATATCTAAAGCGCGTGGATTAACCTGCAACTGCCCGTCTGCATGGTTATCAATGAGGCAGATGGGAGCATCCATGATCATCTTGAAGGCGCTTGTTCTTCAATGGGATGTTCCTGTGTCAAGACAAGTGCAATAAGAGTAAGGCCAACATTCAACCTCCTCGTGACTGATGCCTTACTAGATACAGCCAGAAGGAAACCATCAGTGATGGACAAGAAGAACAAAGTTGAAAGACTTTTCTGGGACAGGCATCTCTAGGCTACGGGACAGAACACTTGGTAAAAGAAGCATTGACTTGTTTTGATCAAGCTTTTTTTTTTTTTTTAACAGATGCTAGTGTTGATCTATGGATGGATAGAAGTCTAGATCAGTTTGATTCGGAGGGTGGACGAATGGGTTGTTGAGCATAATTGTGTAGATGGATGATGGGTGTTATTGTGGGAATTTATGCTATCGGTTGGATGCATGGTTTTATGTGCTGAAACATGACAGCTCCATCAGGCTTTGCTTCGGGTTGAACATGACGTACAGGTTTGCAGTGCAACTGGGGCAAGTTGAATATGGTTAGTGGGGTGGAGGGTACATGTCTCAGGGGATATATGTGAGCGCAGAGGGCTGGTGTCTGGAGCATACCACAAGTGATTGGCTTGAAAGGGATGGCCATGCTGCTGAGAGGTTTTCAAGAAAAATTGGGTAAAAAGCCATACAATCTACAATTGGTTCTTTAGGGGAACATATGAAATAATACAGTAGATACCATGCCACCAACAGTGCACAGGAGCATTTTACAAGATTTTCATGACGCCTGTGCCCAACAACATATATGCCAGTACATGATGTTCCACCCACAATACCCGACAGTTTAGGCGGACCATTCTTGGTCAATGTGCTGATGGTTTTGTAGCTGTGCTTTTGTTGAAGCCACCCATAGGAATGGTTAGACTAGAGATAAGTGTATGGGTTGGTATCCTAGTACAGTGCACTTTGACCACTCAAAGTTGAAGGGGATGGCAGGCTGCGTAACTCTTCCCCGAGGTCCACCGAACAGGGCCTTGATTAGATAGTGGTAGGCTATGGTAGGGGTTGGAGTATCCCGCGCTCTGCCTCTTTTGGTTTACATAGAAATTGATTCAAATGTTTCCTTAGCAAATTTTTCCAATACAAAGTTTATTCACAAAGTGGGTCACCCGACACGTTCGACCTTAGTCGTCCTCAAGGCCATTGTTCAACCAAATCGACATATTGATCATATCTGGCTCAAGCGCCCCGTAACAAGTATAATGTGCCAATTCACATGTGGATTGCAGGCAGGGTGCAGAATAGAGTATGATTTCTCTAACTGCATATGCACAACGGCTTTTGAAAAATAATGGCGCATGTTCAAAAGGACGTTCAATCCTCCGAATGCTCTGTGTTAATGCAGACACCAGGGGTATTTAGACCCATTACTGGATCACTGAAATGGTCATTTATCTGCATTGACACAGAGCATTCGGAGGATTTAACCTCCTTGAGGCCGACTAAGGTCAAAACACGTGTCGGCTGACCCACTTTGAGAATACATTTTGTATTGGAAGAATTATCTGAGGAAACATTTTCTATGTAAACCAATTAGTCTATCCATTTTTAAGAGGCAGAGCGTGGGATACTCCAACCCCTACCACAGCTTACCACCCAAACGAATGAGAGGGTAAATAATGTGTGCTCCCTTTTTATCCCCCAGAAAACCCCAAGGTGGAAAATCATTAAGCAACTCTTGCATTTTTCAGACATTTTTCTTTGCTAACCTCCTAATATAACCCAAAATGCAGCAAGTCCTTACACAGTACCCCCTACATTTTAAATGGCAGTGTTTACCAGCTTTAAACGTCAACTCTGAATTAGATTTTTTTTAGTTTTTTCCAGGTTTCCTCTCTTATACCCACTAACTTTGTTTTTCAAATTATGTAAGTAAGAAATAATTAGGAGAAAATATTGGCCCAATAAAGAAAGAAGGGCTGGCTTTTTCTTTTTTTGGGGTGGAGGGGGCGAGATCCACTACACAAACAAACTGGTGCTTAGTCGTTATGCTAAAATGGTGGCTAGTAGGCTGCCAGAGCTCAATGGGCAGGTCTAACACCAAAGTAGTAAGCCCATTGAAAGAGGACAAGCCAACGAGGGGCGGGGGGTCAATATGAAGAGATTAGCAACTTTCGGCAAATTTTTTTCTATCTCAACAGCTCCCTAGTGACCATAGTCCAATCCTTCTCCAACCACTCTTCTCTGCGTTTAGGCTTCACCCTCTGGCCTCTAACGCATCCACTTCACCAGCTCCCACCTCTCTTCCTCCTACTTCATCATTAAAAGAACATAAAGGGATGCTTCTATGGTCCCCTATTACAACAAAGTCAGGGCATGCCCCTTACCTCTGTCCCATTCTCATGCTATTGACTTTGCCTTTGCTAAATTCAGCAAAGCATTGGCAACCCCTCTCTCCCACCCCTTTGACCTACTCTATCCAGCATGCTCCTTCAATCCCTCTCCCAACCATCCAAAAACAAAGGGCAACAATGCATCTCAAATTATGCCACAAGCACAAACTCAGTCTCCTGCGCATCTCACAGTTTAGAGATTCCTGAATTACTTTTACCAATGCTTCCCCATCTTCTACATTTATCTATCATCTCTGTTTGCATCCAGGCTATGCATGCCCAACTAAACTAAGTTTCATATCCTCTTCCCTTGTCTGTGCCTACTGCTTCACCTCTACAATCACAGAAATATTGGAGCCCATGTTCACATATCTATCCCTCCTCAATCTCCACTCTACTCCCACCCCGTCTTAACTATAGCAGCTTCTGTCCTATCTCCCCTGCCTAGCCAATACCCAACCTCTGCTTAGATAATAAATCCTGCTCCGCATTTGCACATTTTACACCCCAAACACTTCGAGTTAACGCCCGTTACTCACTCTCACGTCTCCTCCCTCTTCAACCATTTGATGAGTTTGCATCTTCCGTGCCCATCAAAGGTTGCCATGGTCGTATCCATCTTGAAAAAAATCTACTCCTTGCACGAACAATCCCTCTTTCTACAGTCATGTCTCTATTTTGCCTCACCACTACAAAGTGCCTGTACCCGTTGTCTTAAACTGCATCATCAACTACCTTGACGTAAACGCTCTTGTCAACCTCCTCCCATTGCAGTTTCACAGCAAACACTCTGGAGATGCCTCCTAACCAACTCATGCCTCAATCCTTCTCCCTACTGCCCACCAGACACACCTGCCCTCCTTTGTGATGTATTATCCCTCCCCCTCTAAATTACACCCTCCTTGGATTTAAGGAAACCGTACTCCCACCTCCTACCCTACCCTCTCGCAGTGGGAAATGAAGCTTAGTCCTATGCCCCCTCCTTTTTCACTCTACTCTCTTTGTAAAAGAAATAAGGGCCAGGGTCCAAATACTTTCTAGCACTCATGTGACACTGCAGGTGGGCACCACTGCTGTCACCACCATAGATGCTCCCAACATTGTCAACATATTTGGGTTCTCACTACAGCTCGCACCTGCTCCTTTGGGTTGATGGATGCACTGCCTATCACCACATCATAATCTTAGACAGCAAATGTGCTGGGACTCAAATGTGTGCCAGGGCTCAGCACTGGGAAACACCCACACAAGTTAAGCACTGCTTCAGTGACCTGCTGGTACCTGAACAATATTGCAGTTCATTACTTTGCGGTGATGAAAGAGGGGGCAGTTGTGCTCTGGCCTGTACGGCCAGGAGAATATTCACACAGTGCCTGGCATTTCCTCACAGGGCGGATTTCACAACTGGTAGGAAAATAAATACAGCAGCCAGTACCTGTTTGAAGTGCTTTGGAGGCATCAGACAGCAGGTAGGACCTCAGAAGGGACGCCTAAGAAAGGTGGAAGCTCTTCAGAGCACGTGTCCTTCTATTTGGCCCGGAAGACTTGTTCACATACCAAGTAACATCATGGGGGGAAGTGTGGGGGATGGTAATGTGCAGCAAGCAAGATCTTGGATGTAAGAGGTGAGGACAGAGATTCGAAGCCATAACAATGGCAGTAGGGGCTATAATAAATATAAAACAAAACATAAACTGGTACATTTGAAAATATACAAAGAGTGAACACAGAAGCAACACTTGAATACATATGTTTCAAACACAATGGCCTAAGCCTACAAGTGAAAGCCAACCAAGCTCTTCCGGAAAAAAAGGTTAAGTTAATTTCCATGCCTTTGCTATCCCACCTTGGTGTTGATGCAGGTTTTAGTAACACCCTGACCAGGTCCTCTTTCAGAAAAGGACAAATAATTAAAGGCCCCTCAGAGGTATCAAGGGGGGTGGAAGGTAGCGATTTTCCTGGGATCAAACGCGCACGTTATCGTGTAATTGGGGGCTCCTGTGAACGGTAAGTGGTGTTGCGGTGTGTGGGGGATTTAAGTGACCTAGACCTGAACACATTTCAGTTCTAAATTATTTAATGTGAAGCTACTTTGCAGTCCATCCCCCCCGGGCAACTGGCTTCACTCAACTTATCTTGTCTATTGCCTTATTTCATCTAGAAGATATTTGTGGCAAGGAGCCTGAAAGTCCACACAGGGAATGTGCAAGAAAGCCAAGCAATTGGTGCTAAGAAGTAGCCATTTTTCGGGTGCATATGTCTGCCGTTATTCGGGCAGCCTGGGCCGAAAGTGGTGTGCGCGCACTGTGAAGCCTGATGCCCGCCTTATTCCAGGCTTACACGACATATGTGCCTAAAGGCGTGCAGAAAGCACAAGAGCATGGGATTGGCCCATATGTGTAGCATGGTGTGCACAAGGTGAGGGGGAGCAGGATGATGCGAAGTCGTCAGTGTAAACGACGCATGCGCGAGCCTCGTTTTGGGTCGCGCATGCACGTTTCGAATAAAGAACGTCCGTGCGCAGTTGCCGCCGGGACCCTGGAAAGCACGGACGTATGTGTCATGTCTCAGTGATTGTGTACGAGTACAGGGCGGCACGAGGCACGGGCTCGCCCATCACATTGGCGACGAGGCGGGAGCCAACGTAGTGAGCGGTTTGACACGCACCGATGTGTCAATTACCGGCATTTTCTTCTTTGTGCATCCCGAATCCGACGCGAGCGATGGCGATGACGTTATCTTCAGTGCGCAAGGCAATAGCAGCCCGCGAGGGTGCTTGTGCGCTGCCCAAGTTCTAAGGGGTAATAGAACACCTAATTTTTGGATCTTCTGCAGTTCTCCATCCCTAGAGGACTGCAGTGCAACCTGTAACCAGAGGATTCTTGGTGATAGGATGGCCATCTAAGCACAGAAGGCAGCCAGGCATTGGAACATCGTCGCAGCACTGTGTCACCTCTGCGCATTTGACCAGGTGCATCAACAATCTGTCCAAGTCAGGTTTGCAGGCCTCTAATTCTGTCTTGAGGTGCCTGTGCGACCTGTGAAGATGACGGACAGTGAAGGAGAAGAGACGGTGGCGCAGACATCAGGGTTCATTGTTACCTATGCAGGAATTTGACTTCGGGTCCACCTTCACAATTGGGCTCAAAATGGTTGCTGTGGATAAAAAAATTAGACATGTATTTCACAGCGACCAGAGAGACCAATGTCGATGCCAAGAGGGCGACACTGCTCTATTCAGCAGGGATGGACGTTCTCCGCATATATGAGTCTCTAAACCTGCAAGTACTGACATATGATGCCGTTAAAACGGCCCTCAAGAACCATTTTATTCCTTTATCTAACGTGGACTTCGACAGATTTCTATTCTGTGGCGAGAAACAGCGGGAGGAGGAATCACTTGACCAGTTCTGCGCACGTCTGCGGCAGATGGCTACCACTTGTAGGTGGGACAATGAAGAGGTTATGGTCCGCAACCAAGTGATCCAAGGGTGCAGTTAAGGCAAACTGCGCAGACAGGTACTGCGGGAGCCGGGTTTGTCTCTTGTCCAAATATTAGACAGTGGCAGAGTGTATGAGTTGGCTGAGACGAGAGGCGAAAAGATGGATGCAGCTGTGCGCCCGGGCAAGTCTGAAGAGGCATTTGCAGTGGGGAGGCAAGCATCGTCGAAAGCTTGATGGAGCCAGAAATGCCAGGATGCAGCTCCAGCGCATGGATCGGCGACTATTTGCCAGTACTGCGGGTATGATCTGCCCCACTCCGATGACTGTCCCGCCAAATCGAGAACCTGCGGCAGGTGCAATGGTCCTGGCCACTATGCCAGGATGTGACGAGCCCCTGCACTGGTTGCCACGCAAAGAGGACCGGCAAGGCCAAGTGGCGGTGGGTTTAGAAGACAACGCAGTATTGCGACACTGGAGCAAGACGGCCAAAGACTCAATATCGCAGAAGAAGACAAGGAGGAAGAAGAGTTTTTTTTATTTCGAATCTTGCGACAGGAGCACGGAAAAAGAGGCAGCCAAAGTGTGTGGTTGACATTCTAGGTGTTCCGACACAGGTACTGATAGATACAGGCGCCTCTGTCTGTGTGCTTGCCATCGACCACTATAAGGCAATCCCGGGGTCACCACCGTTGACTGTGTCAACGGCAAAGATTTTCACCTTTGGAGGTGACACTTCGCTACCCATTCAAGGGGTGTTTGTGGCACCTGTTACCAAGGGGGCCAAGACCATCAAGGCCCGGTTTTTCATCACAGACGTCAGCCCGCACTCGCTGCTCAGCTGCGCTGCGTCAGAGGCGTTGGACCTTGTGCACTTTGCCCTCAAGGTTTACCAGGTGGACATAGACCAACTGCTGGTCAAGTTTTCTGGTATCTTTCAGGGAGTGGGCAAGCTGAGGGGTCCCCCAGTGCGTCTTCACATTGATGACACCATCCGGCCCACTGCCCTCAAACATCGACGAATCCTGTTCCACCTCAGGGAGCAAGTGGAGAAGGAGCTTCAGCTTCTAGTCGAAATGGACATCATTGAGAGGGTGGAGGGGCCGACGCCCTGTGTCTCGCCCATCGTAGTGGTGCCTAAGCCGAAACAGCCGGGTGCGGAACGCATCTGCGTAGACATGCGCCTCCCGAATGCCACCATTAAACGAGAAAGACATTTAACACCGACCCTTGATGACATTGTGGGGGGAACTGCAAGGGGCCAGAGTATTCTCGAAGTTGGATTTGAGGTCGGGCTACCACCAGCTAGAGCTCCACCCAGATTCCAGATATATTTCAACATTTACCACACACGAGGGTCTCTATCAGTTTAAACACATTTCATCTGCAGCGGAAGTCTTTCAAAATGCCATCAGGGGAGCGCTAGCTGGCCTAAAAGGGGTACTCAATATGAGTGATGACATTTTGGTTTTTGCTGAGTCCAAGGCCGAACACATGAAGAGACTGGAGCATACTCTGTGAAGATTGAGCGAGTTGGGACTTACTTTGCACCGCGAAAAGTGTGAATTTTTCAAGGACAGGATTGTTTTTTTTGGTTTCATCTTCCATGCCAGCGGCGTCACCCCAGATCCTGAAAAGGTCAAGGACATCCGCGAAGCGGCGGCACCCCAGTCCCCCACAGAGGTACGTAGTTTCCTGGGGATGGTTAACTACTGCGGGCGATTCATTAAGGGGCTGGCGTCCCTGTCTAGGCCTCTCAGAGCACTGACCAAGAATGAGGCCACCTGGGTGTGGGACAGGAGAGAGCAGGAGGCGTTTCAGGAAATCAAAAGAGCACTGTCCGATCGAGTCACAATGGCGTACTTTGACGCCACTGCAGGATCGGAGATTGTCGTTGATGCCAGCCCGGTGGGACTGGGGGCTGTTCTTATGCAGGCTGATAACAGAGGCGACATACGCCCCATCGCATACGCGAGTAAAGCTCTCACGGACACGGAAAAACGCTACTCGCAGATCGAGTGGGAGGCGTTGGCCATTCTTTGGGGCTGCCGCCACTTTCATCTGTACATTCTGGGCAAGCCAGTTACGGTTGTGACCGACCACAAGCCGCTCCTGCCCATCCTAGCGGGCCTGTCGTCAAAGCCCACCCCCCAAACCCCCAAGGATAGAGCGCTGGATGCTTGCACTCATCGAGTACGGGGTCAAGCTAGTATACAGACCGGGGACTAATAATCCTCTCTGCGGGTTACCTCTAACGCCACCCAAACCACGAGCGGGCAGAAGGTCCCAGTGAGGTGTTGGATTGCCAAGAGTTGGTGTACCGCGTTGTGGAGAGCGCAATGCCCATGGCTCTGTCCAGGGTAGCCGTGGCCGAGGAGTTGTCGATGAACGAGGTGTTTCACATCGTCAAGGCTGCGGTGAGAAGTGGTGAATGGAAGGAGGTGCTCCAAAACAACTCCAGGCGGGAAGTGAGGGCTCAGAAGGACCTTCAGGTGCTCTGGAGGGTGAGGGACGAACTGTCGATATCTGAAGATGGCCTATGTCATTCCACAAGCCCTGAGGAACCGCGTCCTGGAACTGGCACATACGGGACATCAAGGAATCGCCAAGACAAAGGCGCGGCTCAGACCCAAGGTATGGTTCCCCGATCTGGAAAGCCTTGTGGAATTGTATGTGAAAAGGTGTTTGCGGTGCCAAGCGGCAAGTCCTGTTGAGAGGGCTCTGCCCATCAGTTCCATGGAAAGGAGTGAGAAGCCGTGGGGCACCGTCCATGCTGATTTTGGATCAACAGGAAGGGGCATGTACTTTTTGGCGGTGGTCGAGGTACCCGGAGGTGGAGGTGGTGCAATCAACAGCAACCGACCACACCACCAGGGCGTTGGACAGAATGTTTGTGACGCATGGCTTCCCTGAAATGTTGTGCTCGGACAATGGATCCCCATTCACGGGGAGCCAGTTTGCGCAGTACTTGAAAGAAAAAGGCATCCAACACCGGAAGGTCTCGCCCCTCTGGCCTCGAGCGAATGGGGAAGCTGAAAGAATGATGCGGACACTTAACAAAGTGTTCAGAATATCAGCCAATGGCGAGGATGACCTACAGCAGCAATTGGTCGAGATCCTAAGGGAATACAGAACCACGCCCCACCAGTCGACAGGGGTCGCCCCAGCCGAAGCGCTGTTTGGACGCTGCCCGAGAGGTTTGATACCAGAGAAGGAGGGCCAGGAACCCGGGGTTATCGACAACGAGAAAGTCCGGGAGGAGCGAGCTGCACGCAACGTGAAGGAGAGTGCGAGGAGGGGTTTGCAAGTGGTACTAGTTGCTCAGAATGAATGTACCAGAGGCTATCCAGTGCACAGAACACAAGAGTGTTCTGTTAGGATAGTGAGGACTTTGTAGTGTAGGACCGCTGTAATTGGTCAATGAAGCGACCATTATGTAATTTTTAGAGTAGTGTATAGTGATTAGCACCGCATGCATGAATGATGTGACTGGAATTTATTAGAGTCCATATTGGATCTGGTGGCACATAAGAGGGGCGAAGGATCAAGGATATTAATCTTAAAAAAAAAAGGCTCATATATCATCTTTCCTTAGAATTTTTGATTTGCCCCTGATGAAGAGTGTTGTACCACTCGAAACGCGTTGGGCCATACACAGTTTCAACATCAAGAATAAATATGAATTTTGGTTCTTGTGACCTACTTTGCCTGAATGTTGATTTCTTTAATAATTGACCTTTTTGAGCTTGGTTTAATGCAAAGGTTTCAAAAGATATTATTAGAAACACTGTTTAGAATACAAACTAATTGTTGGTCTGGTTTTCCAGACATTGGAAAGTGTGCAGGGGACGTGAGTTCCTTAATTGGGAACTTATCTTGTTTCTTATTACTTTGTGCAACCTAGGTGTCAAGGTTGCCTATCTCTCCTCTGCACCTCATATCTATTTCTATTTTCCTTAAATTTCCTACTTAGACAATAATCCAATACACTATTACCCACATTAATAGGGTGTGCCATATCCGTCCAATGTTCTCTTTTTTGTGTGTACTTTTCAAGCCATCTTTTATAAACATAGAAATATGTTATATATTTCTATGTTTATAAAAGATGGCTTGCATACTACACAAATCATAGTAAGGTACGCATACAAATATATAAATGCTTACATGCATTTATATATTTATTTGCGTGCCTTACTATGATTTGTGTACTTTGTTAGGCCACGGCCATCCCACAAGCCACGCCCCCAAATGAGGGCCCCCCCCCTCGAGTTCTTACCCCACTTAAAGCCCTGCTGACACTCATACTCTGCGGCAGGGATGTCACTGATGTTACAACAGAAGACTAGTGCATGTGTCCGAACCTGGCTGCTCAGATGCCTACCACCACACAAAGTGGGACACCACAGCCTGCCCAGCCACTTCTGTGGCCAAATATCAGTGCTTTTAGTGTTTGGAGGTGATCAGGCGCCGAACACTACACCACCGACTGTCCAAGCCCCTCCAGTTACACCAGGAGAGAGGAAGAGCTCTAGAATTTGTAGATCACTGCGCTTGTCCACAGTGCTTAGTGTTGCGTCCTGCAGCCGGTGAGCACTACCCGAAAAGACGGGGCCCTTCCATTTGAAGTTTAAATTGGGTATGTTGGGGGAGCTGCACTCGAATCAATCACTGCAACTGTAGGTATATGGTATATTATGATGAATGAGAGCCTAATCTTGCATAGTGGTTAGATTGTTAGTGGTCGAAGTGAGCGGGAGCAGTGCTCCAATACTTTTTAAAATTACCTTGTACAGCTCCTATACTTTTATTTTAAAAATAAACTGTTCCGGAATGGTTTTCTTGTAAAATAAAAGTGTAGGAAGAAGTTGAAACCTTCACTTTCAGTGCGCTGCACTGAACGTTCCATTAAACATCAGGTGCAAGTGTTTGGGGGTGGTGTATTGTGTGTGGGAGGGGTTGTGGCAATGGGGTTTGTGGGGAACAGGGGTGGGCCAGCAGGGAACATAGCTCCACTACTTCTTTTCATACACTTAGACCACTGTTGTTAGTGCTTTAATTAGACACTTGTGCCTTATATTCCAGGTGATTTTATTAAAACACTATAGCCGACATGTGTTTTGACCCAACAGGGGTCTTTTTCAAGGCGTGTATTAATTTTGCAGGAATAGTGAGCTCTGGATATTCATATTTTATTTCTATCGCGTTCATACACAAGTGTTTCAGAGCATGACAAGGCAAGGGGGGGCAGGGTAGAACAAAACAATGATCTTACTAGGCCCAGTGACATTGAGAACACGCAAGTGCATGGAAGAGGGGGAGGGGGGAAACGTGGAAAGTGCGGAGCAAAAGGAGAACAGAATAAATAATGAAAGCAACAAAAGTGGTAGTGCAGCCAGCAAGTGGCAAGTGCTGAGTTTAAGGCAGCATAGAGGGTAGGACAGATAAGTACAGGAACGAAATGGTGGGGGCTGTATGGGTACAGATACAGACCCCGGTACAAGGGGTGGCCCGGAGGCAGTGCGGGAGGGTGGCAAGGTGAGCAGGAACCTTGGCCCAGAGGACAGAGGGTGGCCAGGTGCACGGTGCCAAGAGAGACCAGATCAGCAGGGGACAAGGGGGGGGCGAAGGCAGAAGCAAAGAGGAAGGTCTTGAGGTGCTTTCTCAAGTTTTAGAGTGGCAGTGATGCTGTTACAGAGGGAAGCCCCTGCCAAAGACAGATCTACCCCATCAGATCTTTGAAAAACGACTAACCCTGAGGGAGTTGGAGGTAGAGGAGTGAAGAACTCGTTAGGGGAGGTATTTGGGGAGGGATAGGGATAGCTGAAGGTATTTTGGACCCAGGCCCCAGAAAGCCTTGTGGACAATGCAGAGGGTTTTGAATTTAATCCTTGCATCCACTGGGAGCCAATGGAGAGATTTCAGAGCTGGAGAGATACGATCCCAGGGCTTGAGGCCAAGGACAAGTCTTGCAGTCCTGTTCTGGATTAGTTGAAGAGGGCGGAGAGTGGCAGGTAGATTTAGAAAGAGGCCGTTACAATAGTCCAACCTAGAGAGAACCAGAGCTTGGGAGACCATGTACTTCTGGGGGAAGGAGAGGAAAGGCAGAGTACCTCTGAGGAGGTGCAGTGGGAAGTTTGACTTTTTAGAGACATCAGAGATGTGGGCGGAGAAGGAAAGTGTGGAATCAAAGATGACCCAGTGGTTCTTAGCCTCGCAGGTGGGGTTAGGAGGAGGGCCAAGGGAGGCCGGCCAAAGAGTGAGGGGAAAGGATGGAGAAGGTGCGCCGATGTGGAGGATCTCAGTCTTGCTGGAATTCAGACAAAGATCATTGGCAGAACACCAATCTCTAATGGCTGTAAGGCTATCATAGATTACTGAGGGAGAGGAGCCTGAAAATAAGTTGAGTGTCATCAGCGTAGCACTGGAAATTTGAGCAGAAAATGGCAATTCAGTGGGCGAGAGTTGCCAGGTATTGGTTGAAAAGCCAGGGCGAGAGGTTAGACCCCTGGGAACACCACAGGTAGCGAGCGAGATAGATGATAGGAAGGACCCCAGTATGACGTGGGAGGTTCGATCCACGAGGAAAGAGGCCAGCCAGGCCAGAGCCTGATTGCTGATACCCAGGTTAGCATGGAGACGATTGAGCAGGATGGTATGGTTGACTGTGTCAAAGGCAGAAGAGAGATCGAGTAGGATGAGGACAGTTGGAATGTTAGAGTCAAGGTTGGAGAGCAGATCTTCACGGATGTTCAGGAGAGCAGTTTCCGTGCTTCTGGCAGCTCTGATGCCAGACTGGTGGTCATGGAGACAGCCAACAGAGTCGGAGTGAAGGTTAAGCTGGAAGATGGCCAGCTTTTCCAGGAGTTTGCACAAAAAGGGAGCAATGGAAATTGGGCGATAGTTAGCCGGACAGGAAGGATCAGCTGTGGGTTTCTTGAGAGGAGGATGCACATGGGAGTGCCTCAGAGGGGAGGGGAAGGATCCTGAGGCAAAGCAGTGGCTGCAGAAATATCAGCAAGGGTGTCAATGTGGTCATTGATGGTTTTAGAGGAACAGGGATGAACCTGTTTTGATGAGGCTTTGATAGATCGGACTTGTCTAGTGCCCTCATCCGGAGAGAAAAGAGGAAAGGACGAGAAGGGATGTTGGGGGAGAAGGGTGGCTGAAGGAGGGTCAGCAAGCACAGATGGAGAGGGGAGCAGAGGGGAAGGGGAGGAGAGGCTGGACAGGATGTCCTGGGTTTTTGAGATAAAGTGAGAGGCAAAGGCATTGGAGAGAGCCTGGGAGGCAACAGGAGGGGTAGAGACCGCAGCAGGGTGGGTCAGCTCCTTGCAGAATTTAAAGAGCTCAGCCGAGTTATTAGATGCCGCCGAGACACAGGCTTGACTGTGGACTCTCTTCTTGGTAAGGACAGAGAGTCAGTATTGCCTTTGGAGCAGGCGACAGTCCAGTTTGTCAGAGGATGAGCAAGAAGCCCTCCATTTCTTCTGAGCCGCCCTACACTTACGTTTAAGTGTAGCTAAGTCGGAGTCATAGCTGAATTGTACTTGGCTTTGGACTTCAAACTGATCCTCATGACAGGGGCAAGTGCATCAAGAGTATCAGAACTAGAAGAGTAGAGAAGGGACAGGGCCGTGTCCGGGTGTGAATACGCAGCTAACCCGTTTCTTCAGCTGGAGACCACATCCAGCTGCGGAATCGAAAGATGCATTTCTACAGAAGTAGGGTCTGTGTTCCCTCTGTTCGCAATGATCGCGAGGACGACGGCTCAGGTCAGGAGACAGCAGGCAACCTTAATTCTGGTAACACCAGACTGGAATAGTCAGGCATGGTTCCCGGACCTTTTGGAATAGACGAACCACCGTTACTCCCACAATTCAGAGAGTTGATTTGGGATCCAGCGGGAGAGATTCATTCGCCGATTCAGGAAGGCAAGGCAACCTGAGATTGATCATGTGAGCAATTTCCGGACAACCTGGAAGAAGTCAGGACTTTCGGGGGATGCTAAGAAATTCCTTGAAGAGGCTTGTGCACCAGGTACCTGGAAAGCCGACAGGTTGGCTTGGGCACGGTGGAACAGCTGGTGTGTGGAACGGCACATATATCCCACTGGAGCGAATACAAATTCAGATAGCGCATTTTCTAGCGGCTTTGGAGACGCAAGGCAAAGCCTACAGAATAGTGAATACTTGTAGATCAGCCATTTCGGCTGGTCACCACAAGATAGAGAATGCACCAGTGGGCGAACACCCATTGGTATGCAAACTTCTCAGAGGGGTAAGACTTTTGAAACCACCGATGCCCAGGTATTCCCAGACTTGGGATGTTAATGCAGCAATGTATGTATTTACTAACTGGCCTGATAATGACCAGCTTTCAATGAAGGCACCATCAGCAAAGCTCACTACACTGCTTTGCCTTATATCTTGTAAGAGAGTGTCCGACGTTAAGGCACTCAAGGTGGACTGGAAGTCATCTGGCGCTTCAGGGGTCATGTTCCATGTTAACAAAAGGACTGAGACAGGGATTAAGACTGTTGCTTACTCAGCCTTTCCGGACCATCCCAGGTTATGTCCAATTTGTTGAGAATGCCACCAGTAGTGTAAGGCCGGCACAAAGGAAGCCATTCAAGGATGTTTCAGTGGCGACTCTAGCTAGATGGGTAAAATGGTGTATGCTACAAGCGGGCATTGACCTTGAGGCTTATGGGGCTCATTCGATTAGAGGGGCAATGGGATCATAAGCATATAACACACAGGAACCAGATTAGAAGACATTTTAAAAGTAGCCGACTGGTATAAAGAGTCAACATTCAAAGAATTTTACTTTAGGCCGATAGATCAAATGTCTACATTGGTGGCGAGTATGCTTTGAACTAGCATAATCCGAGCCTCCGGTCTTGAAACAGAATACTGATTTTCCATACTAACGTTATAGAGGGTGAAGATTCTGTTAAAGACACAGACGCAAAGGATTATCCCGCCCAGTCAATCGTCTTAAGTGTGAGTTGAATTTTGATGTAATGCATATGGAATAATCTGGCTGTGAGGAATCGTATTTTAATGATTGCCCACCCTATTGTAGCTAGCCTCAGCTTTGTTGTTTCATTATTTACTAGGAATGGAAGCTAAGGCAGCAGGATCCTGAGACAAGCAAGCAAAGACAACTTTATATTCAGCGTCTACTGGTTGGGATGAGTTAACAAGCGAGACAGACAAAGAAAGAGGAAGGACAAAGGAAGGAAGAGAAGGTTATGGACTAGCTGAGTGAGAGGATTGTTAAAACAATAAAAGTGGATTTATTATTGGTGTGATTTGTATTTTAAGATCTGAACTCCATGTAAGGTTTTACTTTAAAAAATGTATCACAATGGAAAATAAATAAATACATTTTTTTTAAAAAAATAGTCGGACCAGAAGGCCTCACTTGTTAATTTTTTCCCGGGCCAGGAAGTACTGAACATGGACCCTATAAAGCCTAGAGATTTGCAGGACAAATGGTCAAGACCGCACAGGGTTATATACTGACTAGGTGAGGCGAACAATTTAGTGGACCTGGAATGCCCCAAAGAGACTCTTGAAGTTTTCACATCAATAGATTCAGGGCGTTAATCCCTATAATGGAAATGGGAGCCTTGCTTTTGGCACCATAAGATCCCTTACTTGTTCCAAAGTGGCCCTTCAGATGGCTCCATTGATGGTGTCAAATTGCCCCCTCAACTGACCCGGCAACAGCAAGAAGAGATCTAAACTTTGCATATGCAATGTACCCCATTATTTCCACTGTCCCCAGGACTGACATCTTGGTGTCATAATGGCAGATGCTGGAGACAGTGTTCCTGCCAGGTCTAGGTGTTGCATGATGTCAAACAAATTGAGATCCCACATCCAGCCTGAGGTCAGGAATGTGTTTGAACTTGGGGCTAGTCCTTGATCCAACCCAGTGGTTTGGGTACCAAAGGCACGATTTGAGGTTCTACATGCCGTCATCAAGACAGATGCCCATCCCTTACCACAAACTAATGAGTTTGTGGACAAGCTTGGTGCTGCTGAGCACTTACGACTTTGCATGCTGGAGATCTCTATTCACCCCTGTAGAATTCTCTGTTTACAGTGTGGTTGGGACACATTCGGTCCACGACGAACTGGTGGCAGCAGATACTTTTCTACCATTTTTATTGTGTTGTATACTTTTACATTTTACGGCCTAATCTTTTTCGAGTACCATACTCCAAAATGGCAATGCCATGAGATTTTTGCAAGCCCTTTGGCTATCTTGTATTTCACAGGTGCGGATTTGCCATATACATCAAGCCCTTTCCCGGGGAAAGCGCCAGCTTTCCTGGGCAAATTGGCGGTCTGTGTGCGTGTGGCTGGTCTGGTCCCAGTCCACATCCATGCCAAATGGTGTCTGCTGCTGGGCAGATGTGGTGGCCAGAGGGTGTCCAGAATTGGACAGCCCCTGCAAGTATTAATGGTGCAGATCCTTCCCATTTGTACTCTCAGAGGCGACTCCAGCCCAAATCCTGGATAAAAGGGGGACTCCTGAAGCCATTGAACAGTTTGAAGTTGGAGCCAAGACCACAACGAAGAGGAGCACCCTGCTGAAGGTCCTGAACTAGATGTTGGAAGCCAGCCAGTATTGCTTTCTTCCCCAGTCCTGGAGAAACCCTGCTCCTTTGCTGATCTCCAAAAGGTCTTCATCAGTGCTTCAAACCCTGGACTGGTGGGAACAAACAGTCACAACCCCTGTTTAAGGATCCTGCTTGGAAGCCTTTGGAAGTGTTGTAGAACCATCCTGTTGGCTGACTAGTTTTTTTGTAGGCTTCCTTAGTGCATTGATCAGTGTTGAGCTGAGCCTTGGGACTTCTGCAGATCCTCGAAGAGTTGAGCCTTGGGACTTCTGCAAATACTCGACTTGTGAAACAAGAAGTCTCGCCTTGCAGTTGCAGCTCTCCAACACAAAGCGGAGCATTGTATGACCAGTTTCTTGGTTTCATCCACGAGTGTCAACTGCCGCCAGGGCATTGCCGGTTGCTACCTGCATAATTTCCTGGGGTCCTCTGAGCTCGTCCCCGGAGTGATATCTTCAGTCTAGTAGAGGCGTCCAGCTGTCCAGTATCCAAAACCAATCCATCGGAGTACGGAACTGCCATCTTGCAAGACTCAAAAACCGACACCGAAAGTGGCCTCTGCACAAAGATAGGAACAGTATCCCAACTAGTAGTACCGCATACTAAAGCCACTCTTCTAAAACTGAAATGTGAAAGTAGAAATCTTCAAGTTATTAAACAAAGAATAAAGCGTGAATATATATCTAAACTCTCACAGTTGATGTGTACCATGCAGGAAGTACCTGTGTTAGTGAGATTCCTGTCAAAGAGAGAAGACTTTGAACAATTGTCAGATGCTGTGGAAAGAGAGACCAAATGGTAAAGAGACTCTAGAGAACACAAACGGTGTCACCAAAAAGGATCCTCACAAGGAGGGAGCACTCACAAACACAGATCCACGGCCAACTAGTACGTAATAACCGTAGGAGAGAAAACTCCCCATGAACCATAAAGTTAACTAAATAACAAATACGGCCCCTGCATAACGTGATGATGTCATGAAAGGAACGCAATGGCATCACAGGAACGTGATGACGTAAATCATACCAAGAAACACAATGTAAAGAAAGGAAATGTGTCAATAAGACCATAGGGGTGCATCGAGGACCGATAAGTGTAACTAATTCAATTCATAAAGCAAATAATTGGTACAATAACTCCTAGATAACACATCAATGATCTCAATATAGTTAAAATACAAAAGAGAGCATCAATGCATTAGTAAACAATACATACATTTCAAATAGCATCAGGTGAGATGCGATATACGTAGAATACAACAGCTAGATGGAAGATTTTCACAGTAAGTTGGAGATCAATAGTTACCTAGAGGTCAATTAAAGAACATCATGGAAGAATAAAGGAAACAATGACACGACTAATTCGTCAAGTAGCATCAAAGTAAAGTCAGATGGTGGCGGTGCAGGGCCTTTCCGAACAGGTGGATACATGTCTGACCAAAATGTACGCCCCCAACCATGGGGCAGGAAAGTTTTTCCAGACTCTATACCCCAGGTTGGGCCCTTATAGGAGTAGGGGGAGGTGGCTTTAATTGTACGCTGATCCCTCTCTTGGACAGATCAGACACAAAATATATAAGGCCGGCTCCGCCTGCTAGGACCATAAATACGCTTTTGGATTCCTTCGCACTGGTAGATGCTTGGAGAGTTCTACATGCGGATACCAGGCACTACTCGTACTATTCGGCACCACATGCTGTGCAGACAAGAATAGATTACTTTTTCATAGGCTGCGAATCAGCTCACCTTATTACGAATGCACAGTACAAAGGTAGAGTGTTGTCGGATCATGCACCGCTTTGTTTGCAGAGGCAGTATGTGCCCCCAACAGCCCGGATCCCTACGTGGCGGCTCAGAAGTAAGTCACTGCAGGACCCCCCATTCTGTGATCGCCTCAAAGATGGCATCACTGATTATGTTTTGCATAATAAGGGCAGTGCCCCTAGTGAAGGGACCTTTTGGGAGGCACTGAAGGTAGGGATTAGAGGAATAGCCATAGCTGGGTCGAATGGTGTCCAAGCAAGCATAAGCAAGGATTTATCCTCCGCGGAGGAAGGCTTGAGACAGTTAGAACAATCCCAAGAGCAGCTACAGGATAAGAATGCGAGAGTCTTTGCGCTAAAACAGCAACGTATGGAATGTTGGGAGAGATTAGTTTTGCGAGATATTCTGAGAGGCAACATATAGAGGGGGCTAAACCTAGCCTCCTGCTGGCATGACTGTATAAAAAAGGAGGATAAACAGGGGCCCATACACTCCATATACACGAAACAAAGAGTTGTGTCATACCCAGAAGGGCGTCAATGAAACGTTTCAAGAATTTCATCAGAACCTTTATCAGAAGAGATCCCGGATATCAAGGACCCATATAGTGGAAGTGCTGGACAAGATAACTCTTCCAGTGCTTAGTCAGGAGGTGCAAGTCAGCTTAAAAGCACCCATCTTCCTCGAGGATACATTAAGCACGATTGTAACCCTGGCAACGGGAAAGACACTGGGGTCAGATGGGCACCCTAGTGAATTTGACAAGGAATATGCCCAAGAATTGGCCCGCACTTGCTTAGCATCTTTCATGATTCCTATGAGGCAGGGGTCCTCCCACTAAGCTTGAGGGAATCCATCATCATCCCACTTTTTAAACCCCACAAGCCTCCAGAAGAGTGCAGCTCTTATAGGCCTTTGTCAATGCTAAACCAAGACAGCAAGATACTTATATCGATATTAGCTAACCGGTTGAAAAAGGCGATACATAACCTAGTGCTGCCGGACCAAACGGGCTATATAACAGGACGAAGTATGTCCTGGAACTTGAGACGATTGCATCACGTGATAGATAGCACAGCATTCTGGGACACACTGTGCACCATAGCCACATTAGATGCAATTAAGGAGTTTGATTCATTTAGATGGGACTGGCTCTTTGCAACTTTGCGCAGCAGTATATCAAGTGGGTACAACTAGTGTATACTAGACCGATGGCTAGGGTTAAAATGGGGAAACATATTTCAGAGGCATGGAAACTTGAAAAAGGGACAAGATAGGGTTGCCCGTTGTCACCACTGCTTTATGTCCTGGCCATGGAACAGATTGCTCAGTATCTCAGGGTGGAATACACAGAGGCAGGTATTGAAATAGACGTGACTAGGCATCCGATATCCCTGTATGCGGTTGATACATTGTTGTATATTCAGAACCCTGCGGATAATTTGGAATTATTACTGGAAGCGTTGGCACTCTTCGCGAAATTGTCAGAAATTAGAATTAGCATGGACAAGTCAGCTTTATTTCCCTTGGCTGGTCTGCGCAGGTTAGACATAGGGGAGATACCAGTTCTAGCACTACTATGGGAAGTGAATACGTTCAGGTATTTGGGAGTCAATGTCTATCATGACCCTACGAAGGAGCATGCACCGAACACACTGAAGGCCTTGGAGGGTTTTAAGAGTACCATGAAGTTCTGGGCTAGACTGCCTCTCTCATTTATGGGGAGGTCTGCCCTGTTGAAGATGTTGGTACTGCCTAGGATGTTACACTTTTTTGTAAATGTCCCGTTCTACATACCTAACTTTTCTTTAAAAATTTGGACAGCATGTGTGGGTTCCTGTGGCAAAATGGACGGAATCGGATAGCGTTGTCTCTATTGCACAGGTCACGTGCTGAAGGAGGCATCAGGGTTCTGCAGTTTGAACTATACTATGTGGCGGGGCAGGTACAGTTTGTGGTGGACTGGCTGGCAGATGACCCCAGCCCGGACACTTTGATGCTGCAGCCCATAGGGTCGCAACACTACCTGAATGAATTGGTGTGGATTAGGAAACCCTGGGGAGGCCACTGGCCACATTAGTGTCCCTAGGAGTGAAACAGGTTGTTGGCGGCTATGAGGCTCACAGACCCAATCTCGGTGTAAATTCCACTGGTTTCAGAAGTGGCACCGTCAATGCAAAGCAGAAGGGGCATACGCACCAAATGGGAAACTTGCGGGGTGTCCACAATTGGAGACGTGTTGCAGGATTTGTCTTTTGAACCCTTCCAGAGCTGGCAGAGCGCACTGGGCTACATAAAGGCCAGTATCTGTTACATAGCACACTTAAGAGGGAGTGCGTAGATTGCCAACATACAGTGAACTGACAAGCAGTGGTAGATGTACTATATGATATAGTAGAACAAGGTGGTCCAGAAGGCCACTATGACCACCAGCGCTGATGCCAGTTAATACGATTGTAAATACGGCAGCGTTCAACTGAAAATTTGAGGGTGCCTAGACCAAGAACCCTCAGTGAGGAACAAGGTAAGTGTGATCAGTGAACTGCGCCAATTTTACAAATAATACATCAAACAATTGAATTATATTTTTAATTCCGTTCCACAACCTGACACGTGTTGAGAGCAAAGCTCTTCCTCTGAAGCTGTACATCAATTTACAATTAGAAAACATTTGCATGATCAACATTACATACATAGTATAACAATTGGACAAAAACATAGGGGTTGAAAGGGGATGGTAACCAGAATCATAAATGTGTAATGCATGACACCAGTGTTTGAATAAATTCGAATTTGCCATAACATTATGATCGGGTAACCATGAGAGATAGAGAAAAACATTTATTGAAAGTTGGTTAGATCAGTTACCGTTTCAGAATGACATCCATTCGATTCCGAAACCAAGAAAAGAAATAACAAAAAGCAACAAGAAAAAGAAAATAAGTGCGGTGCGGTGACTAGACAACCATGGATGAATTAATTGACTTATTCGCCAAAATTAAAATGTAGAATATCGAAGGATATATTTACCCAAAAACCTCGTCCAAGGTGAGTAATCTGTACAACAAGAATTAATGCCCAAAATCACAAATTGTTGCAGAAATCAATAATCATGTCATACAATAAATGTCACAAAAAACAAAAGTACCAATGTACTGCGCTTACCAATAGTGCGAATAATTCTAGGGAACAATTCCAGAACTAAATCAGAAATAAATTGAACATGACTTTAGTGTTGATACACATAACCCGGCCGAAAACAATTGTCAATGATAGGAGACACATTATATAATTGAATTGGAAGAAATTACCTTAATATTAATTGCAATTGACTAATTATGACAGCTGTTGATTTTGTTTTGTGACAAGATGTTGTTGGGAACATGTTAAAACCAATAAAATAAATAAAAAAACAAGATTAGTGTGAAGTCTACCTGCCGTCAGGAGCGTTTGTTTTAACCGGCGCTCATTCCAATGCGTGCTGTCACATTGAGAAAAGCAGCCGTGCATGCAAATCAGGAATTCTGATTACATAGTGAATGATGGACTTTTTTTTAAAGCATACTTAGTTCTGTTTCAATATGCATATACTAATGCTCCTTTGACATAAATATGGCAACACAAATGCGCATGTGCAATCGTGCACTTTAGCAACGAATGCTCAATTGGCCAGTAGTGTGCAGCGCTGTCACTTGCCTGATGAAGGCGCACTGCATGCACATGTTCCATTTTATTCTGAATGGCTCCTGCATGTAACATTCCATTTCCTCTGCTACCCCATTCCCACTTGCACTTCCCCTCCCTCTCCCCTCTTCATCCTCGGCGTTTTGAGACCGCCTTTTCAGAGGTGTAAAGCGCCATGTGTGGTAGCAATATGAGATCACATTTCAAAACAAACGACGCTGTTCGATTTTAATGGATTAACCTTTTTTTGTTCCTTAGACACGTTTCTTCATGTGGCACGGGAATGGCATTTTCCAACGAAAATAAAGAAATTGGTAATAGTCCGTTGAAAATTTGACAAACGCCACTGAGACATTTCAAAGTACTAATGTTATGGGTTTTTGCTTTTGGTCAAGAATAACTTCCTTAACAGAGCCTTCCACTTCAATCATCAGCAGGACCTCTGGGGCCCATGTTATGTTTTTGGCAGGAACATTCTTCTGGCCCTTACCCACAATTTCATTTCAGCCCTATATAAAGGCCGTTGTGAGGGGGCTAGGTTAGCGGATTGCATTCAGTATCAGGCCAAAAGGTTTTAGTCTATTCATCAAATAGAAAAATACCAATTTAGAAAGATTGTTCGGTCTTTCTAAATCAAACTCACGCCTCAGCCGCACATGACCCGACATGCATGCCAGGATCCGGAAGGGGAAGTTTTTGGCGCTGCACACGGCCAGCGAGTGGCCGTGGGGGGCAGAGCGCCTCCCCAGGGTATTTAAGGGGCCAGGGAAGGTTCGGGAGGCAGGCGACAGTTGGACTTGGTGATTGTCCCGCCCTCCCACCCTCTTCATTTTGGGTTAGGTCTGGTGTCTGGTTTTAGGAAAGTGGGATGGGGGACCATTGTACTTGGTTTCGGCGGGGGGGGTTTTACGTCCCAAGTCAAGGTCTTACTGGGTTTTTTGGTCTGTTAAGGGGCTACTATAGGGTACTTTTGTGTGACAGGTCGGGGCATCAGTGAAGTTGTAAGGTGCAATTTTATTGCTGATGTGGCAGGTCAGACTGGCTGCAAGTCATAGGCTGGGGGAGATTGGTGTAGAGTGGAATCTGAGGGGTATTGAAGTGGTCCTGGACTCCGGGGGCATGGCCCCTTTTGATGTGGGGGGAGGGAAGCACAATGGGGGAATGACACGGGAAAGGATGGGGTGGCGCTGTTTGCACAAGCGGGCCACCACGGGGGAACAGGTATTGAGCCTGGAGGGGCATGGCCCCGGGGAGAAAGCGGGACGCCTGGAAAAGGGGTAAGGAGACGGTAGGGTCCAAGGGATAGTTAGGGAGGAAATGGCTTTATTTAATTATTTAATTGTTGGGTAAAAAATGAGAATGTTTAATTATTTAATTGGTTGTTTAAAATATGTCTTTAGTTTGTAAGGCCATGGAGCCAGATAAGCGTTTAATTGTAAGCTTTGGCCTGTCACATTAAAGCGACCTTTTCCACTTTTAAATGTGTCTGGGTTTTTGTGCAGTAAGCCAAAAGAGTTGCCTGGGGAGAATAGGGGGTAGGGGGATTGTGTGGTGTGTGTGTGTGTGTGTGTGTGTGTCCGCCGTGTCCCGATTTTGGACAAATCGTGCCAGATAGGGTTGGGGGTAAGTACTGTAATTTTTCGCTTTCTTCTTTTAGACGCCTGACAAAAAGCGAAAATATGACATCGAACCTCTTGACGGTATTAGGTCAAAAGACTTTTCCTAAAGAAGAAAAAAAAAAAAAGAAGATCGATTTAGAAAGCCGCTCTGTGACTGCACAGAGCGGTCTTTCTAAATCAAACTGTGACGCTGCTTCTGCACACCAGTACGCGTAGGGGCAGAGAGGCGCGGGATCGCTGGGTAAGTGAATGTGGGGCCGTGTATGTCTGTATAGTAAGTAGTTCGGGGGGTTTAAACCCACCGATTTAGAAAAGAACTAGTGCGAGAGGGTGGGGATCACCTTGCAAGGGGGTGAGGGTGAATAGGTTATTTGCTAGCATTTTAAAGCTGACACAAAAACAGCTGTGGGGGAAAAAAGGAATAAATAAATGTCTACCTTTTTTTGTGTTTGGTGTTTAAAATGCAGAAATATGACACAGAACCCTGCATTCACATGGAGGTGGGTGTCACAAGCAAGAGTGGTTTCACCCTTTTCACTTTCAGCTCTAACCCATCTCGGAGTTGTAATGACAGCAGTGGAATGCGCTGCCCAGAATATGACAAGTTGCAAAATGGTCTTATTCTGGGCAGTGCTTTTGGGAGGGATCAACAGGAGTCCCTACCACGCACCATAGTTTGGAAAGTGCATTATTATACATCCAATATCCCTCGTAGAAGGTACCAAATAAACCTGTAGCATTGGGGACAGGCAGTCACGCAACGCTAGCCCCCAGAAAAAGAAGCCGAAATCTGCAATTTGGGTAAGTCACATAACGAAAACAACACAGAAGAAAACTGGTGTTCAGCCACAATCTCAGCCACTCACAGATCGACTCGCTTGGATACCAAGTGTGTAAGCACGACCCAAACTGCAACGTACAAATATATAATTGCGAACTGATTATCAATAAGATGCGCCTGAGACTCGGACAGTTACTCGCAGTATTACAGACGTGCTGCAGTATCCCCCTCCCCCCCAACCCTGACTCACCCTTGATTGGTTCGGGCTCACTCGCTTTGCTCAGTCACAATGGCATATCTAAGGGATATATTTAGGCCCCTCCACTTAAAAAAATTCACCAGCCTGTTAGGGAGAATTTTAATTTATGTGCCAATTCCCTCCAACCTTAGAGATCCCAGCTCTTTTGCTGTACTCAGGGCTTTTTAATTTTTACTCCTGAGTGAGTGGACCTTTACTCACTATGACTATGATTTCCTGTGTTCCTTGCTGTTTTATGGAGTCTGGTAAACTCCACAAGCATCTGCTTTTTGCATTGTGACAAACACCTTTTGTGCAGTGCCACTGAAAAGTCAGTTGGACTTCTCTTAATGTTTAACTATATTTTCGTGGGTGAACTACTGTTCCCAAGAATAGTAAGAGGACTCCTGTCTTACTTACCTTTACGGGTCCAGCACACACACCACCCTATGTGGAGTGCTGGGGGGGTTACATAGTAACACCTTTAACCCATCCCTCATGTAACATTTTGTTACACTAACTCACTTGAATGTCTGATGGCAGTGGTTTCTTTTTTACTACCTAGTGACATGTATCTGAAGTCTGATACCTGAGCTGCAGTGTTATGTTATATTACTTGGCATTTAGCGCTCTATATATCATTGGTATGACTTCAAAGCGCTTGTTGGTTGAATGCCCTAAGGAACCGTAGTTCTGGTCAGTAGAGAGAAATAGTGTCGTAAGGTACGTGGGTGCACCAGATATGTGTGCAGCCGATGTAATTGCCGGATGGTGGCTGCGTCCTAGCGTTAGGTGTGGTGCCGAAGAAATCAGTTGGATGTATGCAGTTAGGTGGTTGGACATCCAGACTGGGCTCTGGCTGTGTTAGGCGTGAAGGACGCATATGTGAGCAGCTAGGACGGAATGTGTTTGGCTAGCTGCATTTTATTAGGGTAATGAGGTGTTCATGGGGCCGTATTTGTATATGAACAGCTAGGCCAAATTAATCAGGGGTATAGCTGTGTTCTAGTTTAAAGATGGTGTATAGTAGAGAGTAAGCGTAGCAGTATGATATGATGGTTATAATTAAGGCGCATGAGATCAGGCACGTAAACAGGATGGCAGGGGGCAGAGCCGAGACACAGATACAGGGGGCTGGGCTTACAGTGACGGGAGGGGCGGGTACGGATACATAGCAACAGCATGGGGAACAGGAAAGCAGGGTACACAGTAATACATATGCTGCACCCAAGAGTGACCATTTTCTCAAAATGGCCCGGTCTATTTTTTCGCCATTTCTTGTTAGTTCGTTTCTTTTGAGCTTTTACTATGTTGTTTGCATCATGTTTGAGTCCTTTGTGTGTTTTACTTTGGCGGGCTTCAGCCCTGAAGCCTGGCCAGGCTCCAGTGTGTCTGGAAAGGCAGGAATTGTCAAAGGGTCCCGAAACATCCCTGTCCTTTGTCTCTAGGTGTGCCTGAGTGAAACCAGTTCTGATTGTACAGCCAGCCGCCCTGCTGTGTGATTACAGCCTAGGGCTGTGAATGAAAGGGAATTTGCATAAAAAGTGAGGTTTTTGGGACTAAAAGCAGAGTCGACCACTGGAGGACAAAATCTGAAGCAGAAGACGAGAGAAGACGCCAGCAGCACCCTCCTGGACCACGAAGTGCCTGGTGAAGCCCTGCAGCTGTGCTGACCCAGTTTTCTAATCAACAGGGAAGACCCGTGCAGGACGACTTCCTCCCTTAGGCTGGTGGCGCCAACTAGCCTCAAGACAAACTCTATTTTGGCACAACAGCCAACTTGCTGAGACTTTCCAAGGCTGCAGAAGCCCAATAGCTGGGGTACCTCAACCATCTTTGAGTGCATTGTCTTCCGAAGTGCAAATCTGGCCAAATCTTTGTGGCCATCCAGAGGACCCTAGAGAAGCAAGAAATATGCACCCAGTGTCCCCTCACCAGAGTCCAGGACCTAGGGATCAAGGAACATCTAATCATAGCTTTTAATTCTTATTTGGCGCTGAGAAAAAGGCACCAAAACTACAAAGAGCTGCTGAATTGAAGGAAATCCATTGCTGCCGAGTCCCTCTCTCTCTCTCTCTCTCTCTCGAGTGCTGCCGCAGGAACCTGCCAGACGTCCTCCCTTTGGTAACCACGACCAAGGAACAGGAACCAGGGTCTGCTGCATTGCACCCAGAAGAAATTCAGCTGGAACGACTACTTCATTTCGAAAGTACTGTAGGGCTTGAGGTATACTATCCTTTTGCCATTTGGGGTGCTTCCGACTGTTGGAAATGTGATTTATCCCTACACTGAGTTCATCTCAACTTACATGCAGTGGCCTTACAGCTTGTGCTTTATAAAGGGGACTCCTCTTGAGTTGCTGGGATTTCTCTTCTGAACACTGACTATTTAAAAACATTTTTCGAAGAAGAAGAGCATCAGAACTTTGACTTTGCCCATTGACTTTGGCTTTCCTGACTCCCTAAAGGCCGCCCTTCTGAACATATTGGCTTTGGCAGGGATTGTTCCCTTTCACGTTTTAAATGGTGAACACTTTAATGCTGGGATAATAGACCGCCTGCATTCCTTTGGGAGAATCTAACTGTTCTTACAGTCTGTTCCAATCTAACCCTAAACATTTTCTTCCTTAAATAATTAAATATTGCAAAGGTGATACCAATAAAAATGTTATACTGACCTCAACGGACGTCACCTCTGGGTGCTAGAAAATGTGCAACATATGAATTAATTACTCACCTGCTTTATTGTTCACTTTTTTAATTGAGTCCTAACTTGAGATTAATGTTACAACTAAGTGCTGCTTTTTAGAGAACGTGTGTTTACTTGGATTCCTGTATTTACTGATTTCATTGTACAGCTCTACAGATTACATTACCGCTTTTGAGATAAGCCTGGATGCTTAGTCACACAAACAACTTGTGTAGTACAATCATATTAAATGGTGGGTTACCTAATACTAAGAGATAGATCTTGTGTAGGCCCACACAAGTTGGACTGCACTAATTCTTACCTAACACAGCCGCCACTGACCCTGGGACTGTGCTGGGAGCAGGGTGGGGGGCAGGGAGGGTGCCTAGGGACTGCGGTAGGAGCAGGATGGTGGGGCATGGGATAGTGGGGAGAGCCCGGGGTCTGTAGTGGGGTGTGGAGAACCCAAGAACTGGGCTAGCAGTGGAATGAGGGAGTCCAGAGACTGTGATGGGAGCAGGTTGTTCAGGGTGCAGATATAGCGCGTGCAAGTTCATAGCCATTTTGACTTACTGTCCATTTGACATTTGGGGGTGGGGGAGCTCGCCCGGCCTGCCCACATTTTGCTCAGAGGGGCCTAAGTCAAAAAAGTTTGAAGACCACTCAAGTAAGGGAACTATGACAGATTTCCCCTAGAAGTAAGGGAACGTTGTACCCTTTAATTCCCTTCCACTTTGACCTCTGCTTTTAACCAATATTTTATGATTAAGTGTTACAAGAATACAACACTGGATTGCACGTATACACGAGCAAAAAGTCTGCAGGAGTGATCAAATCAGACTTTTTTTTAACTCATAAACAGCTACATAACTCGCACCCACCCCCTTTGTCATGAACTACATTTATTGCTCTATACATATTAATTATTCCGTGTTTTGCTTTCTCTTTGCTTACGTGCGCCCCTCGCTGTCTTCAGCCTTTGCCTTGCTTGCTCAGTAACTGTTCTTATGTATGTCCCCAGGACTTTTGCAACAGTTTACACAACTGCAGGCCTGGCCCCAGTCCCTCTTGAAGGGCGGAGGCGGGTAATCTCCCTCTATAAACTACAGACTGAATACACGGTCTAACTGGCCCCACCCAACAGTGTGTCGGTCCGCCCCACTCTTCCAACGGTTTCTGTAAGCCTTTTTTCCTCAACCCAATCTGCCCTCTATTTGAAGTTTGCATTTCCTCTTAAAACTATAAAACTACAAGCCCCAGAATACCAAGAAGACTCCGTTGACACGCCAGTCACTCTCTGCGAATAACATGTTCAGAGCTATTCACAAACGCTGGTATTTTTGTAACTGTTTAAATAAGAGCGAAAAAGATCCCCTGAGAACAACATAACTTATAACCACAAAACGTAACGGAAATAGTCGAATATATATCAAGAAAAATATGACACTGACCTGAATACAACACAGTCTCCTCGCGAACGAGAACTCGTCTGAAAGGACGGCTGCTGAACCGCCGCTCTGAACTCTCTCTGGTGCGCAGAAGCCCCTCCTTTCTCCGCATCTGATTAAGAATGAAACCGAAACCAAATACTTCCGAAGTGTCACTTTCGCTATTGAACGCTTGTGCAAGAAAACAGTGCCGCAGAGCTCCAAAAGCGCTCTCCGCTTCAGTAAACGAGACAGCCAGGGGAGTTTAAAGTGTATGCTTGCCCCATTTCTTTGACGAAAAAGAGGTAAGATTTTCACATTTCAAAATAGTAATGAGCATAATGCTGATAGATGATACATAATCTTTTTACATCTACCTACAATTTATTATTTTAAAAACACTCTACGGGCCATTCAAAAAAGAGCGTGGTTTACAGATGTGACCACTCCTGGGCTATCCTTTAATACCATAAACGTGGTAGGATGTGTTAAAGAAATCTGTATATGGTGAGGCGTCCTTAAAAGCAGCAGCCTGCTGCTGAATTCTGCAGGGTTGGCAAGTGTGCGACCGAGAGGGCATAACCAGCAGGCACAAAAAGGGGCATGACAGAGCAGAATCGCCTCTGAGGGAAGCTCTCACTTATATGCCATGCCCCCCAACCACCACCCTGGGCTAACAAGCTCGACCGTCTGGAAATCCATCCTGTGACGACCTCGGCCACTCTTTCAAATGTGAGGCTGACCCAACACCCGCCCTACCTTTTAGTGCATTTGAAATACATTGATAAAGTTTGGACATAGCTAAATACTTACAGGAAATCTTCATTATACGTAGCCCTACTCTTCCTCGTCACAGTATTTATTCTGTAGAGGCCATCCATTTTCTGGCAGAAACCTTTCCCAAATCTTTTTCTTTGGCTTGTCCCCCTCGCATCCCGGGGTATGAAGGACCTGACCTGTCCTATAATCCTCCTGGCTATACCAAAGGAACCAGGATGATCTTACTACCGGGGAGAGAGCTGGCTTTCCGACAAAGAAGCGTAGGACTAAGGGTAATGAAGATTAGGGGTAAGTAATCAGAGCATTACCTCCATGCCCTCCCTTCCTCGACCCAGTATTTACTCTATGAAGTATACCAAGAATCGACCGGCACATAATAGAAACGAAAACGTAATGACCTGCCCGCTGCACAGCGGGCACAGTAGCTATTCCCTGTAGAGTCACCAGCAAGTGGGAGACAAAAGGATGGGGGGAGGGTGAAGGACATCCTCATGTAGACCAACATCGGAGGGGTAAAGCCAAGCGCTATGGATAGATGCCCAGCAAGAAGGTTCAACAGGTCTACTTCAGGTCAGCCAATGGCCCCAGCCCTAAACAGCCACACCCCCTGGGATGTCCAGAGAATCACAGAAGTCCCAGGCAAAGACCAGGGAAGAAAGCAACCCTCAACTCGTGGGCCCCTAGGAATAACTGATCATGACAGGGGACAAGCATTCAATGTAGCATAAAAAGGTAACCACTGAAATGCTCTTCCCAGAGCTAGATGACTGGGAAGAGCCCTCCATAAAAGGCCTTGCACCAGAGAATAACTCCCAGAGTACTGCCCAGCGGAGGTCCAAGCGTGGGACTGCCCAATCAGTGGAAAAAAGGAGGACAAAGGGCTATAAAAAGCTTCCAGGGTCCTGGGGAGATGAGTGAGCACCAGTGCAGGTACTCTTCAAAGAGGCAAGAAAGGATGCTAGGGCTCCTAAACCCTGACCCCCACATAGGAACAAAGGCCACCAATGGGAGAAACTCACTGAACCGGGTGCAGGTGTCTCAAAAAGTCACCAACAATAAATCATGCCCTGCAGACTGCTGCCCCTTGAGACTCTTCTCAAGTGGGCTGAAAAATAACGCTCCAAATGCGGCAAGAACCAGGTGCCAAAGAGTGCCCAGATTAGAAGCTCTCCTCCCCCATCCCAGAGTATTGGGGTTCTGACAAGGAGACCCTTCTCAATGATGTTCCAATATTCTAAACATGTCACACTACCACACAACAATAACAGGACATATTCCTTCTGCAGGAAGAAGGTAGAAACCGAAAGAGAGTCGGCATTCCACCTGGAGGGGGAAGAGGCTTGGGATAACTCATAGACTCCACCTCACCTCTTGCAGTACTGTAAATCACTGAGGGTTACTGCCCACACCATTTGCCCACAATTTTAAGGATTCTACTAAGAACGGGCATCTATATCCACCCTCCCAGACAGCTTCAGTGGCACCATACCCAACGCACCTCACGAAAAGACCATTTTCAGGGCTCTGGAGCAATGCCATCACGAGCCACAGAGGTCTGACGCTGCTGTGGTAGAGGCGGAATGACTCAACTCTTAGGCCCTCCCCAACCTCTGAAAGCAGTGTAGGCCACTTTAAGGACACCCCTGGAGGAAAAGAAGACCAGGGCCAGGGAAGTCCTGAGAACAGGGTCCCTGTCCAGACAAGACAGAAACGGACAACGTCCTGACAGGGCTAAGTTCAGGAGGCTGCCAAATTAACAACCGAGCTACCTTACGTACAACCACGAGACACCCTATTTGATCCAGACAGGAGGAAACTTGTATCCCTGATACTCATCACCACCCAAACAAAGGAGGAGGGGAGCACCACCTCTCCCCCCAAGACTGGTCAGAAACTTGGGAAAGGTAGGAGGCGGATCCAGAAGCACTCACCCCCACCTGATGCAACCTACAACAATGCCAGGAAACCCAACCCGCTAGGGCAGCCATGGCACACCAAGCAACAAGGCATAGCCAGTAACTGAACACTATCCAGCGTGTTATAAATCCTCACAATGGCTGAACCACCCCGACCATAAAATCAGGAATACATCATAAAAAGCAGTTTGTGCATGTATCCCCTTAAAAAATGCTCAACACCAGTAATCTCCAACCCTCTGCCTTCCCAAGTAGATACTGCCTTTTTTATGAACCCGTGCCCTAAAGTCCCTTCCCACTTCTAGAGGGACTGCGGCCCTGTAGTGATGATGTCTCTGCAATCCTTTCATGATAAGCAGGTGCGAAATGCTGTGCATCGAAAATCTCTCAATATCGTTTTTTTTTTAGATGTAGCATGCCCACTTTTAAGAGTCGGCCCTGGGTGGGAACCAAACTCGCATCTGGGGGGCTCACAGTTCAATGCCTAACGCATTGTGTGATGCAGGTTCTACCGAAACAGTAGCCAAATAATGACATACATGGACAGTTCCCACCAATTCCAAATTAATTTTACAAACGTATTCCGCTGATAACAACACTTTTACTCCATAGCAATTCCTCCATTACATTCACTTTTTCCATTATAAATATTCAGAGCATGAAACTGACACAATCAGTTGGAGGTCAAATCGATTCCCGCAAGAAAAAAAGGTAACAAAACGGGTCTGGACAATCCATTCCAGAATGTGATCCATACTTGAGAGCTGCCTGGTACGCAATTACTTTCAGCTGTTGTGTTTGCAGTGTTAGCCTAGTAACCAGTGGGCAAACATTCGCAAGGAAAGGAAGAGCATCCCTGCCAACACAGAACCTCATTCCCCAGGCCTTGGTGCCTTGCAGAGAACCTCTACCATCTTCCCCTTGTTATCCAGAGTATTCATTCATCAGCAATTTGTTTTCTCGCAGCTTTTTTGCCGAAACATTTTGCTCGAAAAAACTCATCGAAAAATATTGAGGAGGGAGGGGGTTTAAGGGCATATAATGGATAGGTTGGAGTGGGGAATAGAGAATAAACAATAGGGGAGTAGGGGTTTGGGGGGACCTCCCAAATAAAGAAATTCAATTCATTTTTTCAGGCAAAAACGTTTGCCAAAAAGCACAGTGGAAAATAACTGGGGATGAATGAACATAGAACTGTTATCCAGATCAAACTCTGTCCGGCGGGTGGTAAAATAAACAACAACAAGCGAGTGAGTGAAGGCGGGAGATGGGGAAGCTTTCAGGTCTGCCCGCCTGCCAAATTTACCTTGAGGCAGCACTGAAAGCCTCTCTCCCACATTTCTTTTTCTTTTTTTGGAGGGTAGTGGGGGGAGGCGGTGTTGGAAGGCAGGACCCAGATTTGTATCTACTTGAAAAAAAACATGAAGCCCAGCAGAGCCTGCAAGAGGCCATGTCATTGAACTTAGGAATGGGGAACCACCAAACTCCATACACATTCTAGAGGCAACATATGAGATACGTAGAATAACACAGTGACAGCAGTCTTGACCTCCCAAATCACTATGACTTTAAGGCACCTTGGAGGAGCGTCTGCCACCCACACATTCCCATGCAATGCTCCTTCCTACCATTTCGGGGCGAGGGGCAGAGATAGGGCTCTCCCAGCAGCACCAGCATCCTGTCTACAGTGTTGTGGAAACATTTCCCAAAGTGTCGCTCAACCCCTATGCCATGCCTAAGTTGTCACTGCTGCAACCGGGGAAGAACCTGCAAGAAGCCTTGGCGGTGTTAAACCTGAGGTTAGGAAACATGGGGGACTGGACTCTAGGGAACTCTGCAGATTTCCCTGTGTGCCTTGGCACCCTGAAACTCTTTTATGTGGTCCTCATTTATGTGGGTACAGTGGTTTCTGGCACCTCTTACCCTGTATCCTGTGCAACCTGCCATCTTCCTTCTTTCTGTCCTAATTCCCCACATCAGCTTGAAGTAAAGAATCTGTTGTAAAACCTCGAGTGGTATTCCTCACTCTTAGCACATCTTCTATCTCAGTTCATTTTACATGTTTGCTGCTTTTTTAATCTCTAGCTAGCATAAATATGCTTTAAAATTCACTATTTTGACCCATTTTGTTCAATTTATCTTGTGGTAGAACCCTTAGAACCCCACTTATGGGGTTGGATTTGCTCGCAGAGTTTAATTTGGGGCCACTTTGAAAAACATTTCCAGGGCCACTTTTGATACCCAGTTGGCCCCTGAGTGGGGCACCATTAGACCCCATACACAGACTAGTGGCCACGTACATGAGATGTAGAGAATAACACCATGACCTCAGTCCCAGTCTCTCCTACTCACTGCGTCTGGCTCCTTGGAGAGGTGTCTGCAATCCACACATCCCCATGTAGCACTCCTGTCAATTTGGGATGGAACGGGAGATGGCCTGATCCCCCGTAGCACCACCCACCTGTCTACCGTGCTGAGAGGAGTCCCCAGAAATGTGTTCTCCTGCTAAGCCATGCTCAAGATGCCTCTGCTGCATTAGGGGCTGCACCACCAAGAGACTGGGAAGTCCAGCAGAACCTGCAAGAAGCTCTGTTGGTTGCAAAACCGAGATTGGGGAATCCACTAGCCCCCATACACAGAATAGTGGCCATGTACACAAAGACAATAAAACCATGACTGCAGCCTAATTCGCTTGTCACTGTGACCTCAAGGATCCTTGTCTACGAACCACACATTGTCGTGCAGCATTCCTTCCTCCAATGACCATGACTGCCCATTGTGTGCCCAGTAGAGCCTCCCAGGGTGCCCTATACTCCTCACACCTGGGATTGTCCTACCCTCGGGAAGCCCAAGTCCAGCAGGAACTGAGCGGCGAATCACAAAACAGCATTTATAGACTCGCAAAGCCCAGCAGGCGAGTCAAAATCTTCAGGAAAATAAAGGACCAGCCCAGCAGGCCTCTCCCAGGTTCAGTGTCTGGAAAGACAGAAAGGAAAAACAATAGGATTAAGGCATGGGTCAGGTGCCTTATGCTTCAGGCTATGAGTGGAGGAGGCCAAAGAAAGAGAAGATTTTTGGGAAAGGGTTCTGTTGGGAAAGCAGATGGCCTTTATCGAGTAAGTACTGTGATGAGGAAGAGAGGATGTCGAGGTATTGGCACAGCACGAACATTTGCACGAATGCCTGCAATGCACGAAGGCATGCACACAATTACCACATTGCCTTGCATACATCCATGTTTAATTCTAAATCAACCTTTCGCATGGTAACTGGGGCCATTCATAACATTTTTGGTGAACTGTTTATTTTCCATACAATGATCTCCCAAATTCCCTACTCTAATGAAAAAACGTCCTATTACGTGCATCATTGTTGTTCTGACCCAACCGGTTTCTCTCCTTCATTCTAATAATTCAAGGATGTTTTTCAGGGGAATTTCTTTTTTTTAATCAACATTCTATTCTCTTGTAAAACAAATAGATGTGTCCTCTTCTCTGTTTTGCTTTCTTAAAAGCCACCACCATGTTTGACACTGTGAATTAGGAACCAGAATGTTCAATATTTTTCTTCACCTACATAGCTTACACTGTTCCAGTTCTCTTTAATCTAGGACATTCATTTGGAAATCATTGATTTCACCTTTTATATAGGTTTACCTTCATGTAAGAAGTCAGCGGGTCCCATATCACTTGGCCTTTTAGATTAGAGCTTCTGTGATTAAACAATTGAGCTGGACCTGTTTTTTGAGTGCATACAGGTACTTTTTTGCAGTGAGATTTTATGTCAATGCACATATTTTATCTGCTATTTAAAGATCATTCCCTCCATGGCCCTCTCTTCTCGTCCCATCTGTGATATATGAAGACCCTCAGCCTTCCCCACAATCCATTGTTTGCATTGCTTTTAAAAGACAGGACGAATATCTGAGCAGTTGCCACTAAGTTCTAATAAAGAACTAGAGGGCCAGCATTCCACAGGAATCTGTGTCAGCCCTGGACGCCATGCTCTTAGTTACAGCTCTGTGTAAACCCAGGACGCCATGTTCGTGGTTACAGCAGCCTTGGAATCCTTCACTTTCTTGGGTACCCAGCAGCAGTTTGAAACAAAAATCTCCATCCTGTGTGCTGTCTTGCATTTTATGAGTAACAGGGGGACCTGCACAAATTAGATTTTATTTCACGTGTCAGTTTGGCACATTTAACGTATTTTCAGATCTGTATGTGTTTTTCTTACTGAACAATTCTTTAGAATTTCAGATGTTGATGCGTTTTACATTTGTTAACTGTCAATAGCATTGTTGTTTTTTCAATAGCACATATATTTGCAGTATTAAGCATTATCAATTGTATGTTTTATTATAGAATCTGTCCCTCTGCAGGTAAATGTGATATAAATGATATTGAACAGAAAATTGGGCATGTATGACAGGGGGCTTTCAACATTATTGAAAGAAACTTTTTGTGTGTATGTCCATGTAATCCGTGCTGAACAACAAAGTACAGCAACGTGCCAAGCTTTAGGTAAAATACATTTTAAAGTGAGTGCTACAAACAGCAAGACAACCATAACAGTATATTCATATCTCAACCATAATACCATCCAACATTTGGGAACAGTTAAGGGAGAGATTTTGCACCCAGCAGAGGGAGTGCTTCTCTCCACCCCCCATTGGTGGAAAGGACATCTTGCAGCACAACGTTGTATTTTCGTGGCCCATTTTTAATTTAGCTGAGAGTGCGAAGGAGTGCTTGGCAGGTTATGAGAGCAACAGCAATTGAAATGTAACACATCATTGCAAACATCAAATACTTGTTTTTATGGTGACTATGCATTGTCACTATTGTTATATACGGAGCAACACGAATAAAAGTGAGGCTTTTTTTTGGAATGGCATACACTGCTAAATGAATCCCTTCTAGGGCTCCCAGTTTTGCCAGATAAGTTACAATGTGATTAAGTGAGTTGTCCAAGATCACACACTTTGGTTAAGCGGGGAAGCTATGATTTTCTCCTACACTGAAATTCTGGCACTTGACCACATATCTTCCCAGCTAAAATTGGTACAAATATTTTTACATTTTTGGGCTTGAATACATAAAATAATGACTTTAAAAGTACTCAACTCACAAACCAACCTAACAATGTATATAAATCATGGTAGAAACATGTTGAACACAAAGAGTATGATTGTAGCTTTATAATCCTGATCCAGAATGAAAGCCTACAATTCCAGCATAAACAGTAATGTGAGCCTAAAAAACAATATCCTACAGACACCAACTGAAATAAAATGTATTTCAACGCCATTGATTCACACAGCCTGCAGATTGTTATGCACCACCCTGTCATTTCTAAGTACCCAATATTTTGATCTGGAAGTACTGGGAATTCCCTTCAAAGGCGAACCCACAGCAACCACCACTGGCAAAGTCAACAGGTCTGGCTTTGCACATGATGAAAGTATGATTTGTTTTGTCCACTGGTGTCTTTCCAAAGACATCCTATGTTCTTCATTACCAAAGTTACACCTACCGTCTTTGCTAATGTGTGGTTTCAAAGAAAACAGTGAGCCAGGTACCTTTCAGGGCGATTCAAGCAGCTATGTCATGTAACTCACATTGATTGTTAGGGTTCCGTGTATGCAGGCTGCTGGGTACGTTTCCATTGATACAGCTAGTACACACTTTACATTTTTCCTCACAAATACGTACATTCATTCTCACTCCACCCATGTTACCCTCTTACCTAGTGCTGCCAAGTCTGGGAAATTGCTTCAAGGGAAGTGTTTTCTATATTACTTATTACAGGTCTGTAAAGACTGGAGGAGGGTAATCTGTACTCCTGCCCTCTGTGGCAGAGTAGAAGCACAGAGCACCCCAGCCAAGGTTCTCTATATGGTAGCGAAGGAAGAGCAACCAAGGGGCAAGCTCTTGAAACACTTCTGTATAGGCGCGTTATAAATGCCTTATCAGATCATATCATATCGGGAGGTGATGCAGGCTGGTACTTAATTACAGTGTAGTCCCCAAGCCCCCACAAAGGAATGTCCCACACTGTTATGTGCTAACACAGTTCTTTTATATAAAAATAAGGTTCAATATATATGCATCAATTAATAACACACTTTGTACTCTGGCAAATCTAATATTGCAAATATATACAATATCTATGTGGTACCACTCTTAACTATTGACTCCTTTAAAATGAACCAACTGCTGACAGTTTCTAATGGCATACAAATCAAACAGTAATGTGTGTCAGCATAGGACATAGGAAGGAAGACACGTTAGGTTAAACAATGGCAGAATACTGACCCCCCTCTACCTAGAGGCAGTTCTGAGTGAGGATTCCCCCACCTGGGCAACTTGTAATAAAGTGTATTAACAAGCCCAGTCCATTAATGTTAAAATAGTCTTGTTTCCTGGTCAAAAATGTTCCACTAACCCAATGTACCTGAGTTAGCAGAGTTTCGTCGACGGATCCCTCGAGGGTGGACTCCCTTTAAAGCAGGAGCCACAGGGCATTGAGAGTCCTCGAAGAAATATGAACCTCGGCGCCGGGAGTCCTCGAGGAAGACAGTGCCGCAAAGAAGACTCAGTAAAGAATGTAGACCCGGCAGTGCAACATCGAGGATCGGCGTCTGATGTCGTTTGATCAGGACTCAACCATGGCTTGACTTTGGATCTTCACTTGTCAGCGTCTTTGTGGACTTCGGGTGGCGGGAAACCCACAGGGGGATTCGCCTCGGTCGTCAACAACCTCGACTTTCTCCGGTGGGACAAAGCGGTTGACGGTGATGGCAAGGCAGCCCTTTGGTTTAAATGTTCTTAGGCAAAGGTGGAGCATTGCGGCTCCGGTGGTCAAGCGGCACAGCATCAAGCTGTCCCCGCTTCTGTGCAACACGACTCGACTGGCTTCCAGCGGTTACGCAAATCCTCAGAATGACGGCAATGTACTTCGGGGGCCTCGATGTCCGGGTGCTTTACTTCAAGATTTCTCAGCGGACCCAGTCTCCGGTCGACAGTCTTTCGGGACTGGCTTCCAGGGTGCCTCGATGAAGATCAGCTTCCCTCGTAGCTCGAGGGAGAGGTCTCCTAGCAATGTCCTCTATCGGATCAGTCCTCGACAGACTCAACAGCTTTCAGATCGGGTCGAAGAAAAGCAGCAGCAATTCTTCTTCCAGCTGGGCTTCAAGGATAAGTAGCTTTAAGTTCCAACTTGAGCTTCTGAAACATGTTGGTAAGTGAGACGTCCCCAGATATACACATCTGTCCCCCATTCACACTGCTGAGCCAAGCTCAGTCAGTCAATCAGTTAGAAGGGCATTCATGCAGGCAGGCAGCCAATCAGGCTCACAGTGCATTCAGGCCATTCACTTCCACCAAGACACACAGCCTTTCAGCACACCACATTGCCTGCATGTCAGTTTCGGGCATGGCTGTCTCATTCTTTGTATCACACACACAGATACAGACATCCATAACATGGAATGCATATTGGTCACACACTCCATTCACCCAAGTCCCACCCCAATAGTGTACCCACAACATACAGTCACAGGGAAGGCTCCAGCCAGTCTGGCCTGGACTTCTCCACAATACCACATATGGTTCTTCCACCCAACAGCCAGTCAGGGGAAGGGACAGCGTCAGGGCCTCCCAGGACTTTGGGAAAACAAGGTAACAGGTAGTAGAAACCAAGAGGCCACAGGGGCCACCTTGTCTCCTATCAGGAATCCACTGATTCCTATGGCAGGGCCTGGGTATCCCAAAATGGAGGCTACTCAGAGCACCTGTCAATTCAGGATGGAGCTGCCACCAGCCCATAACCTGCTCTGTGGGCCACACACAGGTGCCCAAAAACAAACACTTGGGGTACAGGGTTGTACCCCCACCCATGGGTCCCACATGGACTCCTGTGCAGAAAACAACACAGAACACACACGATAAGGGAGTACAGAACAAGGACATGAGGCCCTGTCCGTCCAATGCATTTCCAGCATCACAAGATCCATGTCAGGGGGGAAATGGTCTGTGATTTTCAAATACATTTGAGCAATATGAAGACACAATACCAGTCGCTGTCCCAACAATTCAGTTTGACCCATGACTGACAACAAAAGGATAACAAGGTCAGGCCCATGCCCTTTCAAACCACAAGAAAAAAATATCAACATCTTCCAATTTACAGATCTGGAAAATTTGTTACGCATTAAGCGAAAGAAGAAGAAGAATGAAACAAGAATGAATATTGGTGTCTAGGGCCAGAAATGGAGAGGTTGGAGTACAGTGGGAAATCGTTGAGCATATTATTCCATCACAATTTATATTTGAGGCCACCTCTGACTGAAAAAACATACATGCACTGTATTTATTTTGAGAAACTGGGTTTTATTTGTATATTAACAAAGCTGTAAATGAAAAAAAAATGTTTGCAGCCTCCTCCATAGGAAATGCTGGGGATTCTCCTGCTTCTAGTCCACCAGCATGGCGTCCATGGCTGCCTCAGTTTGTGCTATCAATAGGCACAGAATGTTGGCCCTCTAGTTCTACGGAGTTGCTTAAAGACTTCCCAAACGTGGAGCTTTCTAGGAATTAAAAGGGAACAGACCTTTCTTTCTTCCTCATAGAAGACAAAGAAAGGTGGGAATACAGTTTTAGCCAACACAACAGAGCAGGTTGTCGTTTTGTTCTCGATTTCTAGCAGATACAAATATCGATTGTGTGCATATCGATTGTGTCAATCATTGTAGCCTATTTCTGTTCTCCCTATTTGTACAGCGCTCCATAGTTTCAGAGCTTGGTTTGCGTTTTATAAAACACAGCACATGCAGTTATAAAAGTAGCATAGGTTTGCTGATATTTACTTAGGCAAAAGATAAAAAGCACAACGTCTCTATTTACCTGGAAGTCATAGAAACAGCCCTTAGACAGTCTAGGGGTGGGACTTAGGGTTCTAGGTGATAGGCAGCCACCCTATCACCATCAGCTTAGTGCTGGCACTTGTAATCAGGGTGTGCACATTTTCCTCGAAAGCGCTTTTCATCAGGTCTGTTTTCTTGGGTCAGCGCTTCTGAGGTGTGCACTACTTTTTAAAGGAAAATATCAGGACATTTAAGTAGGTCGCCTTTTGTTTAAATGGAACCGTACCTGCAATTCTCTGGTTTGCAATTTAACTCCAGAAATAACACACAAAACTATTGAACACTAATTACTAGATTGCACAATGTTTATGAAGGAGGCGATTTGAAAGAATGATTTAGTGTCTGAATTTTATTGTGTCTGTCTCTCTCGTACCGCTCCCAATCCTTGGACCCACTTTGAGCATCTGTATGCTAGAGACTGAGTCCCTGTTGGGCTTACATGTTTAGTATCATCCGCCCTGCAGATCAGACCAAAGCGAACACAAAGGCAAACTCATTTCCATTATCTTCGCTCCGGGTCAACATTCCACAAAGATTAAAACTGTGGGGGTCGGGTCGCCACCAGGCATCATGGGTGAGAGAAGGGTTGTGCGGGTCCAGAGGTAAGTGAGCTGTCAGATGAAGGAGCGGCATTCCAGGCAGGTTGGGCTCAGGTTATGCTGCCATAGGAAACAAGTGGAGCCATTCCTCTCCAGTTTCATGTCCCCGACACCAAGAACAGTCCTACCTTGTGCAGATCAGTCCACACACCAAGGTGAAGATTCCAGGCAAAAGCGAGTGTTATCTTGACAATGTCTCTGCAGAATGATGTGCTTGCAGTGAAGTTCCTGCACTCTGAACTTTACTTTGCAGGAGCAACGCTGACATTAATTTGGACTATGAACTGGGACGCTTGACACTCCCTTTTGAAGAATTCTCAAGATTAATATGCACAGTACTTAACCATTCCCGAGGGCACGTGATTGCAGGGCCACAGTGACTATTGCGGTTTGGTGGCAATGAACTCCATGTAAGTGAGGGCAAGCATGTCCAGTGGAGGGGTGTGCAGAACTCTCTTAGCTTTGTCTGTTTAATCTTTCCCCACCCCTCCAGTAGCTGCATCATTGCCCCTACCCCAGGATATGAAATACCCTACTTTGTATGCATCAGCAGAGGGGTTGTACGCTTCTGTCCTTAGTGTATGCTTATGTCAAGGACACACACACACACCCTAACGCCCTCTATCCCTACTCCTACTTGATCACCGATTGTGCTGCTGCCAGGATCTCTGCCTCTTCATACAGCCTTCCTCCGCCCCCTGCAGCTGTATGGGATCATTAAAAGCCTCTATGGGCCGGTGGCCGTCTGTCATTGGCAGGTAGTGGGGCCGGCCTGTAAAGATCTGTCCAGGAGAGCAGTAATGCCCAAGTGCTGCATTTCTACTGCCTCTAGCCTGCAGCCGCTCCTTCTCACTCAGATGCATCTGGATGCTCTCCATCGTCCCCGAAGTTCAGACTGAAGAAAAATACATGGGCACAAATAGGCGGTCTGCCGGTAATTCCCCCAAAATACCAAACCCACACTGATTTTAAAAATATGCATTATATTTTCCTAACCAGCCCTCATTAATATTCTGCATTTTTCACAGAAACCTTTGTGTCACAGTTATGGACAGTGCCTTTGACTATACTTTCTAGCCTTGTTGTTTTCAGTTTGGCCTAGACTGGTCTAACGCGACAGATACTCTTTTTTGGAGTTGAAGGCATGTTCATTAGTCCCAAACAAAAGTTGGACTAGAAAAGAAATTGTGCTAAAAGATTAATTGTTACCTTAGTGGGTATAACATATTTTTAGATAAACTCAAAGCATGGTACTCTCGCAATTAACCAGAAATGTTTCAGGGCATGTTCTTTTGATGGCCATTGTGCGCATGTGGGCTCTTTATGAGCTATGCACCTTCTGTAGTGATTTGAGCTGGTGTAGACCAGCTTGTCACCCTTGGCCCTCCGTTTGAAATCCAATGGGTATGGTCTGGGGTTATTGGCAATTTTAAGATCCATGCAGATTTACCTATTTACTTTTTTTCTGTTGACTCCTATGGGGAACATTCTACTCTTAGGAAACTCATGCAGAACCAGTCCAGGGTCTCAGGGGCAAGGTGAGTCCTTGCCTCCGCCCTTCCCAACCTGGAAAACTTGTAGAGAGCACTTGCACGGTTCTATCCCCTCCAATGTGCAGGGTCCTGGGTACCAGGGCCTCAGTTGCATGGACTTTGCCCAGCTAGCTGGTCATCCCAACTAAGCCCTGGGGATGGTGAGGGATTAGAGTTTACCTCTTCCTTGGAGCTCCTTGTCATCACCTCTCTGGCAGAGGACTTTGGAATAGACTGTACTCCCAATCAGGTTCCAGTGAATCCTTCTTCAAGTACTGTCCAAAGATGAATCAATCAAGGGGAGGGCACCCCCCCTTATATAAGCAAAATGTCACAGTGGATTGGTCCATAACAAGGTAGAGAGTTAAAAACAGGGTTCTAGAAAGTGAACACTCCTGTGCTATGCTCTGCAAATAGTTCCCTTGGAATCATCTGTTTCTGCAAAGTCACAGGTTGGAAGAGGCAAACCCAATACCTCTTGAAGGGGAAGTTTCAGCAAAAGCGTCCTGGTTACCTTGCAAGGAAAGTATTCGGACCCTTGTTTATGAAAGGATCTCCCTCGTTTCTGCTGTGGTTATTACATGAGAGTTTTTATTTGCATTGAAATATGGTTTAGACACTTTGTCTATTAAGTGAAGGTCAGCCGACACGTGTTTGGGACGAGGTTGGGTAGAGATCTGATTGCAGCCCTAACCTCGTCCTGCGTGATTTCCCTTTCCAGCGCCTCTCTCTCTGCTTCAGATATGTGGGGAAGATTGACCCTGTCTAAGTAATTTAGTTGGAGCGTCTGTGATGGATTGTCGGCCGCACATACAGAGGAGTAAAAACGTGTGAATTCCCTTGCGATATCCTCATTCCTGGAACTAGTGCCCCCACCCGTCACCTTAATTTTCAATATTGTTTTCTCACTCAGTTCCCTTCTAAGCATTCTCGCCAAGAGATGATTCGCCTTATTGGCTTTAATGTAGAATTTTTGTCTAAGATATAGCAAGTTCCGTACCGCCGCTCGAGTCTGGATCAGGTCCAGTTGACCATGGATTGCCCTGTACGCTCTTTGGTAGCCGGGGTTTGATTTATTCCCAATTTAGCCATTATCCCTTTAAGTTCTTCTAGTCGTGCCTCTCCGAGTCTCAGCTCCCTGTCCCTTTTTGCTTTAATTGCTATTATTGTCCCCCTGAAGGTAGCTTTAAAGGCATTCCACCTAACTTGGAGTGTTGTATCCCCTACCGAATTATCTGTGAAGAAATGTTCTATTTCCTGGTCTACCTCCCGTGCCAATAATTGATCTTTAAAATGTGATGTTGGGTAGTCCCATTTCCACAAGCCTGGGGGTCTCCCCTTTGCTTTCAAGGTCATGGTTGGGGGAGCGTGGTCAGGGAGAACAGTGGTGCCTATGGAAATGTCTAGAGCCCTTCCCAGGAGAGTGGCTAAGAGCCAAATGTAGTCAATTCTTGAATGGGAGCAATGGGCATGTGAATAGAAGGTGTACCCCCCTTTCTCTCCTTGTATCTCCCTCCACGCATCCACTAAGGCCAAGTTACTGATTCTCCCTTTTAGTTCCTGGGTCGGTCTCCCCTGCAGGCCTGCCCCGCGCGCTCCTATCCTTGGCTTGGTTCCATGCTATATTGAAATCGCCGGTAAGGATGATAGGAAATTTGGCGAAGCTCTCAAGCTTTCCTAAAACCGTTTGAATAAAAGGGTTCCTGTGCTGTATTTGGGGCATGTAGAGTAGCTACCGTGGTCATCAGAGTCCTTCCCTGTAATATGTAGGTCTAACCCGTCCCTGAGAGCCAACAGGACCCCTACTTTCTTGTCAGATTGGGTGGCTTGGAGTGACCTGAAGTAAACCCATATTTTGACCCTCCCCCTGTCTATAGAGCCGATGTGGGTCTCCTGCAGTGTAACAATGTCGGGGCTTTTGAGGCCTGATGTAGCGCTCTAGTATCTTGCATTTGACCTGCGTCTTTAAGCCATTGACATTGAGGGAGAGGATCTTCATCACTCCAGTAGTAGCCATATCGTATGAGATAGAGCTGGCCTGATTTCGGACTCACACAATATAGTATCGTCGCCCTCTCTGGGGCTCCCTTGTTCCACCAGGGCTCTAAGTTCTGATTCACTTCTTCTGGCGCTCCGGGTCTCTCGAAACCCCCTTTCCACACCCCCTCTCCCTGGGCAGGGTGTAACGTCTGGCCTAAGGCACCCCTCGAATCGAAACCTCGAGAGTCATCCCTACGAAAGCCCCCCAACCAGTCCAATGCAGGATATCCCTATCCCATTCCAAGATATGAGTCTCCCTCCCCACGTCCCCCCAAGGCCCCTCTGTGTGCTTTAATAAAAACCTGTGGGCGTGACTATCCTGTGTTATGCTCTTGTGCCCTCCCCAGTCATCCTCTGCAGGAACTGTAGTGCTCTCGTCAGATCTGAGGTTCCTGTTCCTTCCTTGTCGGCGGTCCTCGTAGGTGTGGGTGGGCATCATTTTTCCTTGATTTTTTTATACCGGGCAGTAGACCACTCCCATGGTCCACAGCCCGTCCAATGGGTAGAGGATTGGGAGGGTGGCGGCGGGGCCTCCTCCTCCAGTCCCAGGAGGGCCAGGCCCTGTTCACATGTATTGATTTTCTGGGACTTTTCTTTCCAATCAAAAGTCAGGCCAAAGGGATGCAGCCATCTATACCGTATATCCTGAACCCTTAAGTAGGTCAGCACTGGTCCCATTTTTCTACGTTTGATTAAGGTTGCTTGGGCTAAGTACTGATATAATGATATCTCTGCTCCGTTGTACGTAATCTGGCCAGCCTTCCGTGCATTCGAGAGTATGTTCTCTTTCAGGACATAACTATGCATCGCCACCAGGACATCTCTTGGTCTTGCACCCGGTTCTGTCCTCTGGGTCCTACCCTGTGTATTCTGTCAAAGACCATATCTGAAGGCCCCTATGCGTCGAGAAGATCAGCGAAGATTCTGTTTACCACCTGGAGCAAATCCTGGGGGTCCTCTGGAAGAGCCTTAATTTGGATATTTGAGCGCCTAGACCAATTTTCCAAGTCTTCCACCTGGAGCTCCAGGTTGTATGTAGCTGTCGCCAATGTAACCAACAGGGATTTACACTTCCTCGGCCAGGACCTGGATCGCCCTCTCGTTCGCATCCACTCTTTCCTCTATCATGTTAATATCCCTCTTGATCTCCTGAAGGCCCTCTGCTAAATCCTCTCTGAGAGCATCCATTTGCTTTTGGTCAGCTGTTGTGATCTTCTCGACTATGTCCTCCAAAAGGTGCTTCAGCGTTGTTTGTGTAACCGGTTGTTCGATGTCCTCCTGTTCCGCCGGAGGATCCACCGCAGACCACTCACTGGGGCGTGCTCCCTGGAGATTCTTTGTCCTTGGCCCATATTTTGGCCAGTGCTCCCTCCTGTGCTCTCCTTGGCGGTCTGTGGGGGGGGCTGGGTGTCCTTGGACTTATTCTTGGACATGTCGCCGAAGTCTTGGGGCCCTACGGCAAGAGGATCACCCACTGTGGTCCCTCCGGATAGAAAATCTTCTGATTAGGCAATATTGTGGAGTGCCATTGTTGCTGTTCCGCTGGGCCCCCCAGCGCACGAAGCACCCGGGCGAGATGACAGGCAGTCGGTCACAGGGCCTCCCAGGCCCACGCTTGTCCTCTGTGGGGTCTGCTGATATTGCGTTGCCCGGTAGATGCTGCAGGCGACTCTGGTCCCACAGCAGCTGGAATCGTTGTTGTAGGTAGGTTCCAGGGTGCAGCCCCCCCCCCCTCGCAGGCCATGCCAACCTCCACCCCGGCCACCGCAGGTCCGGATTGCGGGATCCCACAGGCGGCCGGGCACCCTCAGGCACCGGGAAGAGCCGAGGCGGGAGGCTCTCAGGGGCCGGCGGCACATGTGGAATATCGGAGCAGAGGGCTGCTCAGGGGTCCAGATGATAGCTGCGGCCGCACCTCCAGGCCAGGTCCAGGCACCATGCACTCACTGGGAAGGGCCACCCAATGGGCTGCTGGTCTGCCCGCACTAAGTCTCCCCCGCCTTGGCGGGTAGTTGGAATGTCTGCTTTGTGGCCCTGCCACCGACCGAGGGCCAATGCACCCCGCTCTGATCGCCTGGGGAGGGCTAGTGATCAGTCAAGATGCTTGCAGGGCCTGGGGAGTCTGGAGCTCGGTGGTCGCGATGCCTAATGGCTCGCGGTCATCTTGGAAGTCTTTAAGCATCTTTTTAATGTATATGGCTATTGCTATATATAAGATACCCAATGGTATGGGATTGGCATAGATGTTGAGGGGTGTTAGTAAGCGGTCATTAAGGTTCGAATCAAGTTATTTAGGATGATTTCTTGGCACAGTCATGTGATTAGATGGTATAATCATGACTGCACAACTCTAATCTTTAAGTCATAAAATATTGAATTTAACGTTGTTGCTGTTACTAAAATGAGTGGATGAGACAAACCCCCACGATGATCAAAAGTTTTCAATCCTGCTCACAATCTTATGTTTATCATACATTTCCATATATGTACAAAGAAAATCAAATTCAACAACCTGTTTTGGTGCGAATGAATCAATTCACAGAAATACTCCCAGTTCCCAGGAATACTCCCAGATTGTATTCCTCGTTCATCTCATTGGTGCTAAACTGTTCAGTTCGTCCACCCAGAAGATCTCCCTTTGGTCCATATGTTTAGTCTGGTTGCCTCCCCTTTGGGATTTTTTGACCATTTCCAGCAATAATTCAATCCACTTTGGACAAAGCTTTGGAACATGATTGGATTTCATATAAAACACAAAAATATCTGACAAATGAACACCCTATAACATCAGTTTTCTATGGATTACCTAAAATTCATAAAACTTTAAAGGCACCACTGTTAAGACCTAAAGTTGAGGGAACAGAAAGCATTTTTAATCCACTGGCAATCTATGTGGATAAAGACTTACAACCGTTAGTACAAGCGACATCTACGTACTTAAAGGATACTACAGATTTTTTGAACAACCTAAAAACATTAACAAATATTCAAACCAATGATTTTCTTGTATCATTTGACGTACAGAGACCTCCAGTCATGATTATACCATCTAATCACATGACTGTCCCAAGAAAGTATCCTAAATAACTTGATTCGAACCTTAATGAACGCTTATTAACACCCCTCAACATCTATGCCTATCCCATACCATTGGTTATCTTATATATAGCAATACGCATATACATTAAAAGATGCTTAAAAAGATTTGCTTAGGACAAGCAAATTGATTTAAATTTTCAAAAACTCCAAATTGAAATCCATAAAACATTGGATAGATCATTCAGGAATATTTAAGATTGAGAAGAATTAACTAACAGACTTGCGGACAAAACCGCAAACGTTAAACTACAGAATGACGTCATCACATATTACGTGATGATGCGTATAAACAAAAAACAGCCAATTTGTTGGTACCACGCGAATCCAGTTTGTTTTGAAGATAAGTAGCGTGCACTAAACTCAAACAGGTAAGACAAGGAAAAAGACCATGAATTTTACCATATTTTGGGTAATTATTGATCTGGTTCTAAAAAGCTTATACCTGACATCCTATAGATCAAATCACTAAGGGGAACTACGGATGAATATTAAGATGGTGAAATTAGGGATGTTGTCCACCCCCTACTTCAATTGAGAGATTTAAGATCTTACTTAAAAGAACTGCAGAATTGCATACAACATATTCTTTGGGAGAAATTAGACACTTATAAGATACATATTCATACAATTCTTGACGAACCCCATTTTATTGCCAAATGAACAGGCATTCGTATCTTGAGGAAGAACTCCTTAGTATACTCTCCAGTGGTCATCTACAAATTATAAAGGTAAGAATTTAACCCTAACCTTAGACAATCTTATATTATACCTCAGGGAGAGGATTCTTAACCTCCTTGATGGGGATTTTAAGACATTATTTTATGTGTACAGATGGAGACTCTCTGTAAGAGTAACTAACAGAAAGTGTTGATGACATATAATTAAGTGAGGAACACTCACGAATCAACGGAATTGATAAAGGAAAGAACTCCTTGATTATTGATTAAAGTAAAATGCACTTGCCTCTAATAAAAACTCCACTGTGTGGGTGAATTAAGAGGGGGTAGAGAAGTATTGATTGCCCTTAACTATGGGTCAGAGAGGTTTTAACACCCTTTTTGGGTACTTTTTTTAGGGATAACCAACTAACTCCTGTGGCGATTGTAACAGATGATTCATAACAGTGGAATAGACATATGGATGAAACATATACAGGTGATTATATATAAAGTACATAATCAATGACAGAATACTAAAAGAAATATCAGTGTGAAATATTACTAAAACATCAATAATTGATTATTTGTTGTAGATATCAGGAAATTGAGTAGATAACTCCCGAAGAAGGGGGGGCAAGGACCCCGAAACCTATAGAGAAAATATTTAAGGATTGATTTTTTTCATCTCTACAAACACTCCTCTATGGAACCAAATACATAGGGGAATGGGTAGTACTCCTTGAAACATAAATTGTCTACCAAGATCACAAATTGTAATACAGTTGAAAAAGTTGAAAAATGTGTTATAATACTTTTGCTTGCGTTATAAACTCCATGTTGATAATAATTGGGAAAATCTTGTTATGAATAACATATAAGGTACTTCCCATAATTCATTTTTGTCTCTATAATCATACATAAAACTTTTTATGAAAAAAAATGTAAGTATGAAAAGTGTTAATTTGAAGTGAATACATGAATATTTGAAATTTTGGTTGTGATTACAACACAAATCGGGTGTGCAGGGGACGGGAGAGTCCCACAGGTGTGTGGACTCATGTTGTTTTCGTCATTTGTACATACAACCCAGTGTCAGGGTTGACTTTCTCCTCGACACCCCATTACTTGTCTTGAAAACATTAAAATATATTACTGAAAAGGTGTGCTCTAGGCTTCAAACAAGATTTAGGCTTCATACATTTCCCCTACTCTAACTTTACCCCATTCCTCTGTCTGCCTACATCAAAAGGACTCCAGTAATCAACACCCTGGTCTCAGGCAGCCATTGTACAGACATGGCGGTCTTTGAAGCACCAGTAAGTCATAGAGCATCTGTCATGACCCTTGCCCCTGGCCCTCACTGGCAAGTCAGCCCTCCGGTTAGGGCCAGGTCAAAGGCCTTAAAACCTCATCTAAGACTCTCTTGGAGTCAGTTCTGGCACCTTTGGCGCCAGGCTCTTGACCATCATGAAGACCAACATTAGAATGGGACTATTTACTTGGGACTATTTAACTTGGGGGTGTTCAGCCAACATGGAGGCACACACATAGCTCAGTTACAAGGAACTGAGCTATGTGGTCTAGTCTTTTGGGCGTGGCAGGCCTGGGACTACTTTATCTGGACTACTTTACCTGAGACTATTTAAACCACACCCAAACAGCAGAACATGCTTTGCGTTATTCTGCTGTGGGCAGCGTAACGCTCACTGTGTCCAGTTCTTCGATGCCAGCTTACTTGAAATCAAGGACCTGCAGAGAGAGAAAGAACACTACGAAACTTACCTGGAACAGTATCCTGTCTTCAATCCATCGCCGACTTCAGTTCCACTCACCTGAAGGTACGAACTCCATCATCCGGCACCGCATACGTCCTGGAATACCATAACCTGGAAAGAGGAGAAAGAAAGACAGCATTAGTAAGCGTTTACTCCCGTTTCCTTCTGCTTGAAGAAAGCCACACAATTCTTACCTGGGTAGTCATCTCCTTGTCAGTATCATTGCTGGAACATTACGGCGCTCGGCGAGGAACATCGCAACCTGTAAGGAGAGAAAAGACACAGGTTAGCAATATAAAAGGCGAAATAGCGCCACGCATCGCGCATTACTCACCGGACAGCATCGCGCATACCGTGCTTTCGCCTACCGGCCCATGCTCATCTTCAAACTGCATGACAACTCCAAAATACCTTTCCATACCTAAAAGGAAATAAGCAAGACATTATTATTCAAACTATGAGGAACATAAGAACTGCATATAAAGACTGTAAAGCAGCAAACCTACAGAGTCGCAGCAGGCCTGGATTTCCACAGAGGGGGGCTTGCACCAGTGAAGTAACTTGGTTGCTGCTCGTCCCCCACATCTACGCGTCCCTGCCACGAGGAGCAGGACAGAGAATCCACCTTCTACAACATTAAGGTGAGGGAAGGGCCCAAGGGGGAGAAAGGAGTTGAGGCCAAGGCAGGTGGGAAAACATAAAGACAATCTGGTATTGAATCCAGCTCTCCTACATTGCAGACCCATCTTTAACCAGAGGCCTTATCAAGGGACCGGGAGAGGGTACGAGAGTGCAAATCATCCAACCAGGGCTGGGTGGCGTCCCCGTGGATAGCAGGTGAGCGTAACACATCTCCCAGGGAGTGTCCCAGTTCCTTGAAGGAGGGGACAACTTTTCACAGGAGGATCAAAGATTTGGCTTCCTGGGTGGGACCCAATATGGCTGTTGTGGGTACACCCATCCCAGCCGGCTTTAATACACGTCAGACCCGATAATGAATGAGTCACTGCCCACCAAGTTGACAATAAAATGACATCAACGGCTTGTGGCTCTATAATTGTGTACTCTTCGAAGCCACCATGTACAAGCCAGACATGGCTTATATTTAGTATTTAACAACTGTCAATGGCTTTCGGAGGTACACAATTATGACAGTTTGAACCAGAGGTGCATACAGTTAACAAGCCACCTGTCTGAGGGAACTTTGGGTTTGAGCAGCTGTGCTCAGGAATGCACATGTGCCCTTTGAACGAGCCCTGATGTCACTGCAGGGCAGCTGCTGCGGATATCAGGAGACGATCACAGCAAGGTACGTGTGTGCATCATGCTTTTTGGCATTGAGCATTATGTCACCTGGGGTTGATTAGTAGATTCCACTTTAAGAAACGGAATTACCTGCATAATTTTATAAATTAATAATAATAGCTAAGGCTCTCGCTAGCTACATTCTCTTACAGTCCCTAATATCCCCCTGCTTCCTTTAACCCCTATCCCTCCCTCAACCTACCCTTTCACTCTGGTTGTCTACAAATCTCTCCTTTTTTCCGAGAGAGAGAGAGGGAGAGGTGTGTGTGTGTGTGTGTGTGTGTGTGTGTGTGTCACATTTTAGATCCTGATGTTATCATTTTTTTTAACCACATATCATACAGTAGTTTCTGAATACATTTCCAATAATTCAATTCAATGACAATCCAGATAGTTAAAGAGATGTTTCTTTATGTTTGTTGGTTTCAGGAAAATGCTGAAAATAATGCTTGAAATTACTTTGAAAACCAGAGAATTCCTAACCAATCCTTTTTTGATAATCCTGGTCTTTTATGCCTTGCCCAAGATTTATAAGCATGCCACGAAACCACTATTTAGACCAAATGTAGCTAGAACAGAAAATCTCTTTGACTCTCTATCCATCTATATAGACAAAGTTTTACAACCTCTTGCTCAGTCCACCGACACCTACTGTCAAGGATGGCTCTCTATTAAGAGTGGCACAGGACACCCAGGAAGGATTGGGTGGTTGTGCCAAAGTAAGAGGACAGAATAGTTCACACACAGCAGAAAGAAAGGAGAGCGAAGAGTAGACAAGTGTAGAAAAGGGAAAGGTACAGGATAGATTCCCTCTTGGGGTGTATGCAGTTATAGGAAAAGAGCATCCCACGAATCTTAGGAAAACTCTAACCTTCTGCACAGTTTGCTATAACAGAAGCCCACGATGTTTGCTCATGGCTTGGAACAACAGCTATGGGTGTCTGTAATGTAGAAACTTGACAAGGGAAGGGCAGAGGTTGCCTGACGGAAACCAACAGACAAGCTCTGTACAAGGGGTCTACAAACAGTACAAGAGAAGACACTAACCGATAAATCCAGGGAAAAGGAAGTCGAATAGCAAACTAGCAGAAGGAAATAAATGGGAAAGCCGTATAGTAGGATTGGATAGGAAGAAAGTACTGAGGGTTGAAAACAAGGAAGAGAGCAAGGGAGCAGCAGTCAGGGAAACAGAGGAACTGTAATATCTGAAAGTAAATAATGAATGTATACTGATTGGATAGGAGAGAACGGTAGGGTACAAGGTAGAAACTCTGAAAAGCAGGGAAAACAAGGGGCGAGCCCAAAAGGAGCAGGGCTGTAAGGAAAGAAGCCCCGAGGAATAAGGCTTAGGGCAGCGGAGTGAAACAGGCTGCACGGCAAGGAGCCCAGAAGGGCCGGGCAGCAAGGAGTGAGCCCTAATGGAGCAGGACTGTAAGGAAGGAAGTCCAGAGGGAATGGCGGAAGGAAGCAGCGGAGCGTGATCGGCTGCTTGTCTAGAGCTTGGAAGGCAATGGCGGAAGGTAGCAGCGGAGCATGATCGGCTGCTTGGCTGGAAGGCTATGGCGGAAGGTAGCAGCGGAGTGTGATCGGATCGGCTGCTTGGCTGGAAGGCTGGAAGGCAAGGACGGAAGGTAGCAGCAGAGCGTGATCAGATCGGCTGCTTGGCTGGAAGGCAAGGACGGAAGGTAGCAGCGGAGCGTGATCGGCTCGGCTGCTTGGCTGGAAGGCTGGAAGACAAGGACGGAAGGTAGCAGCGGAGCGTGATCAGCTGCAAGGCTGGATCCTGGAAGGCAATGGCGGAAGATAGCAGCGGACCGTGATCGACTGCAAGGCTGGATCCTGGAAGGCAATGGCGGAAGGTAGCAGCGGACCATGATCGGCTGCAAGGCTGGATCCTGGAAGGCAATGGCGGAAGGTAGCAGCGGACTGTGATCGGCTGCAAGGCTGGATCCTGGAAGGCAATGACGGAAGGTAGCAGCAGAGCGTGATCGGCTGCTATGCAGAGGAAACGCATACAAGGATACGAAGCTCGAAGCAAAAAGGAGCAGGAAGGACTCTTAATGCAAGAGCCTGAGCCCCTGCAGGCAGCAGCTTTTATACTGCCCAGCCCAGCACAGAGGCAGGCTCATTGGTTGCACCTGGCTAAGCACACCTGCAGACAATCGGCCACCTCCCTCTCTGTTCCTGAGCTGGTGGAAGCAGAGCAAACCCCTAAGGCTTCTGGGGATTGTAGTTCCGAAGATGACGAATAGGAAGGGCCAGGAATAGATGGTTGTAGTCAAGTGCATTGTGGTAAGTGTAGTTTCGCAAATGGGAAATAAAGTCCAAGAAGTGCATATCAGTTGATCCAAGAGTTTTCCACAGACAAATGAATACCAATTTGTCCATTTTGATCGCCAATGTATGCGCCCATGGCGCAGGCATGACACCTACCTGTAGGGGAGGCATGGTATCACAAGTATGACACTGACACAAAATATACCATTTGTAAAACCTTCATTAAAGTTTCATTGGGGTTGGAGAAACTCCTAATTTGCTCTATAGCTAGGATGGGAATAGTCTCGACCATCAAGTCCTAAACAAAACAGTCCTAGTTGTGTCCGTCAGATAAAATGGCCTATACTAACAAAAACCGTATGCCTGCCCTACAATTAGTACAAAAAGTGTGAAAAGGAAGTATGTATATAAAAGGAAAATCAGTGTTTGACAAAGAATACATTGGCTGGATTAGCTCTCCTCCCCACATGTAAACAGCACGGAAGAAGGCAGTCTCTACAGGCAGGGTGACACACACTGGTTCGGGTTTTAACATTGGAATCGTTGGAGCGTGGATTGAGGACCGCCACGTTAAAGGCTCTGGTTACAGTCTTTTCCCAAATAATGAAATAAAAGGTTCACATCGGTCCCCCTCTGCCGGGCTCCGACCTTCACAGTTCAACAATCACTTGCCGGGGCTCCCTTCCCAAGCCTTTTTACAGATCGGGTCTCCTTCAATCAGGCTCAGACTGCTTTGCAAATATCGAAGACTTAAGACTGTGTGGGGCTTCCTCTTCAGACCACTGCAGGACCACTTCAACTCTGAGTTTACTATTCAACTTTTTCTCTGACCTTCCCTCGGGGTTAACTTCATTCACTTTCGCTTTTAAAGTTCATTCACTTTTATCGCTTCAAACAATGTACCTTTCACAGAGACTTTGGAATGGGCTACTCCACTTCTCCGGACCCCTCCGTTACTTAGTATCACTGATTCTGCAGCCGTCTTCATCTTAAAGTTGATTCACAGGTCTGCCTTTCCTTATGTCTAATACAACACATGCATGCAGCCTTCACTTGAAATATATTGTTGCAAACTTCAATCTTTCTTAGCACACCAGTCTCTTAGATCGCTTGTCAACTCACCGGCTGTTTGCGGTTCTTTCTTTTCCAATTTCCAATTTGCAAGTCAAGGTTAGTACCCAACTCTGCTGTTCACCCGGGAGGGTCGCTGGTGTCCTAGGAACACAATGCAGCCTTCTGTTGTGGGATCTGGCCTTAACTTGTCTTTCACAGCCTTGTGGAGGCAACAACCTCCTGTAGGGAATTCTTGGGGTATTCGACATGCTGCTCTCACCCCTTGGCCCGTTGCTCTGCTCCACTAGGCTTGCCTTCGCCCGTGAAGTTCTGCTCGTACTTGTGTTCCACCTTGCTCAGAGTATGTCTTTAGGCTCCACCTTTTATCCGTGTGAGGAGAGCTAATTGGAATCAGGGGTATGTATTTGCAGTCAAGTGCTTGACCCGATTAGCGGGACATTACGATGTGCAAGAGTTAGCTTTGTTACTCTCCGTCGCCCTCTTCCTCGGCCTAGTGTTTATGCAGAAAGGGGGGTGGGTGGAGTTGGGTCTTCCCCAACATCCCTTTTAAATCGAAATAGATGCTTAGTAATGTTATAAAAAAGGCTATCCATTCTTTTATTGGGGACAATAGTAAATTTTCATTATCACTGGACATATCAGGTATTTTTCATAATCTGTCTAAATGCCATAATAATTAGAAAAAAGGTACAAATCATAATACAGAATAATATCACAATTAGTATTCCATGGAAACGCATACATTTTTTTGATGGCAATGCTCCTCTTAGATTCTGAGACCTCTCCATTTTATGTTCATTTTAATGTGCAACTCTATCATTTTTTATAGATCACACTTTTATCAGAAACTGCAACATAATTGCTATTATGACCCTAAAAAAAATGATTGTTCTTAGGATTGCTGAGAAATGTCACTATATTTACGTATCTTCTTCTTAAAGCTGGGTAAGACTGTATGTAATAGGTAGGAAAAAACAACATATCAGAGTGTGTATTGTTTCTACAATAGGTATCATGAAATATAAACTGTGCTTCTTTTCTTCTTGCTCCGATTCTTTTTTTCCCATTGTTCCTTTAGCCTGTCTAAAAAAGTTCCAGAATAACTGCAAGTCTATTCACTCCTTATCAAATTCGGAAAATATTGCTCCTTTGTCTTTTGTGCTCTTCATTTTCCTTATTCTTGCTAATCAAATGGTACCAATATTCCTTGCTTCATTAAAGCGGAAATAGTTTCTAAAATACCTTCATCCGCTTCTCTGGACATAGGGTATTGCTTTGCTTGTGGCAAACGAGCTCCTAGTTTAAGCTTGATTTTGACAGCTTCTACTCCTTTTATCTTTTAATAGACCCACATCACATGCACTTGTGATCCATAAAATATGTGGTACCTTCTGTGAGAAACTGGAGGGTGTTCTCCCATATAGACCCCGAGAATCCCCTATTCAGGTGTCTAGGGAAGGGCCTTTGCTTTCGGATCCCAATCATGGGGGGTGGACGAGCGAGGGAGGATCCCCTGGGTAGGAGACCCTGGGGTTGCACTCATGGGAAGACCCCAGATGAGACTCGCTATCCAAACGGGCCAGTAGGCGAAAAGGTTGAAGTCCCTGAGGCCTTCATGGGCTATTTGCATTCAGGGCCCATTCCCCCCAATGGGTTCATCGAGAAAGGGGAAGTCCAAACCCCTAGAATACCTAGGGAGGCGAACACCAACATTTAGGGATTACTATTACTACAACACCTCGAATAATAGCAATAGGAACATGCCAAACCTTTCTTTTGTTAAGTCCTGATGAAGCCCCACATCAAGTAGCAAGACCGAATATTCCCCTTTTTTACATTTTACCCTAAACCTCTCTCCCTCGACTTGCAGGAGATTTTTCCAATTTCACTCCTTCTCCCCCTCCCCATTTCCAACAAACACTGGGAAGAAGTAGAGGCGACTGAGAGCACTGAGGATTGCCTCTGGGGAACACCTTAAGGAACAGAGGGAAGACGGTTTCCAACCACCACTAGGTTGTCCCACTAATAGGGTCAGACAGGGCTAGGCAACTACTCCCACCTGACTCCAATTGACTTTCCCACCAAGTATAAAAGGTGGAGCCACAAGCCAAACTTTGAGCGAGCTGGGGATGCTGGAGGGAAGGTGGAAGCTAGGAGGAAGAAGCGGCAGCTGGGAGAAGAACGGAGTGTCTGGAAGAGGACGGAGTGCCAAGACACTGACCTTGTATTTAAAGGGGAGGGAGGGCTGCAGTGTGGCGAGGGAGCCGTGTGTCCAAGGAGGCAGAACAGGGTCAGCTGCAGTTTGCTGGCAGTGCCCAAGCAGGTGCTTGTTTCCTGGGTGAGTTACAGAATGCCATATGGCTGAGGGGCAGGTGGTGAGATCATGACCTCAGTCTGATCCCATTGAAGGACCTGCCAGCACTGTGCTACTCTGGGTTAGAAGGAGACACCCAGTGATGTGTGGGTGGCTGAAGCGGGATAACCTCTTTTGACAAGAAGAGCATCACAAAGGGAAACTCCCAAAATCGCTCTAGCGGAAAAGATGCTGCTGCAAGAAGCTTGCAAAGTGGGAGCAAAACGAAACTGATGCATTTTGTGACTTGTAGTTTGAAAATTTAAAACAAGAAGAAGCCAAAGAAACATTAAAAGTGTGTGCAGGCGAGAGCGGGGTAAGCAAGTTGAACGGCAAAGCAGAGGAACAGTTGAGCGGGAGATGTTAACTACGCAACGTAGAGCGGGAAGTCGAGACGCTGACAGGCTGAAGCAGTAAGTTTGTGGCGAGGGAGCTGTGTCTCCAAGGAGCTGGAGAGGTTAGATGAAGGGTGCCAAGCGGCATGCTGGACCCTTCCTTCCGAAGACCAGAGAAGTGCTTGTTACAACGCTGAGGCTGCGAGATTGCCTTTGAGCACCTGAGGGGCAGGTGTGCAAGACTCTGACCTCAACAAAGCTGAAATCGAAGAGCATGCTAAAGTATTCACAGTCGGTGAGTTCTGAGAAGGAGAGAACCTGGTATGTTATACGTGTGATTGTGAGGAGTTGGTGTCGCACGTGAGGCTATTCGTCGGAGTAAAGACGTTGGAAGTAAAAAGGCTTGATTGTGTTAACCGGCGAAGGTGTCGTGAGATAAGGCACGTTGTGGAAAATATGAAAATGAGATATTTAGTAAGAACATTTCAGGAATAATGCACAGAGGAAAGAATATGTGCAGCAATCCTGAAAGGCTAAAAGTAATACTCAAAATGTGTTTGCTGTTTTGATCGAGTGGCCGTGGGCCCTTCTTAGTGAACTTTTACTTTAATAGGAAACGAACATTGAAAAAGAAGACCCTTTTGTCAGAGTGGACGCGCAGAGGAGTGAGAATACTGTGTGGTTTTGAAGGTCTCTGTCAAGGCAATACTTAAAGAACCCTGCTGTGATAGTGATCACTCATGGGGGTGAAAATACTATGCGGTTTCGAAACTTTCGGACAGGTGAACATTGTGAAGTATAAAAGTTGGGGAAGGGAAGTCTCCCCAAGCTCTACCAGGAGGAGCTGGTTTTGAACATTGTGTATGTAAAGTACCAAAGGTTGGTGAAGGGTGTTCTCCCCAAGCTCTACGAGGTGGAGCTGTGCATCTGGAAAAGTGTTTTGGCTATCTGAAACGGTTTGAAGTCAGGCAAGGGCAGCTTGAGCAAGTAATTGAAAAGGAACTTTCAAATGAAGTGTGTGCTTGAAAGGTGCAAACCTGGGGTAGGGAATCTCAGGAGAATCCCTTAAGGAAGAACAGTGAAATATATTGAACATATCACATAGGGAAGGGAAGCCTATGAGACTTAAGATATATACTGCCATTATAGAGTTAGGGCCAGATAGGAAGTCTCCAACCTCAGTTAGGTTTAATAAAGGTTTTCAAAACGTGTGCCTTTGTGTCTGTGTCTTCACTTTCTCGAAATCTTCCTGAAAAAAGGACTGTTTCTTTTCTACCAGTACCATTCCCTGCAGTATTTGTTTATTTTATACTTTAATCCAGTAAGTGAGAGTTATAAAACATACTAACTCATCATCTGTGTGCTCATGTCAAATCTGTCAACCTGTATAATTCACTGAGGCTACCACTGTTCTCCATCCTCCTCCCTCATCATCTGTCTCATAAAGAACCATCATTTCTTCTCTGACCACTACTCCTTTTAACTCCAAGGGGATAATGTGCCCTTCCTCATCATCCACAGAGATTTCTGGTCTAAACAAAAACTCATCACGTATTTTTAAAGTTTACCGATCAGTTTGGGTAACCACAATAATAAAACAGTCACTCCATACAAAAATACTTGCGGGTCTAAAGGAACTTCTCATCATGTCTTCTGGCCTTTAAAGGCTAATATAAACTCTTTCACATTTATATAATGTTTCCCTCGAATAGAACACACTATTCTTTCGTCATGCCCTAATATATTAACTGGCGTCTGCCTAGAGTACAATAATGGCATTGTCATATTATGCTCTCCTATAGAGATTGGTAATTCATCTGTAAAAAGAACTTAACTCATCGCCCCAGAGAATCCCTGTGCATTCATGGCAATGCCTGACATTGGGTACACATTGGGTACACAATTGGGTACTCTCGGACACAAAAACAAGCCGCTCGAGTGTCTACAAGAAATGAAAATGTCTTTCCTCCTATCATCACCTTCACCCTTTGTTCCCCTTGGGGGTCCGGTGTCACAGATTGTACTGAACACATCAGGTTGCTCTGTGGGTTGTCCTATTGTGGATATAAATTCATCCTTGTACCTGTGAAAGGATTCCCTCCTACCGCACTTTGGGTGTGGGTGATTGCTGTGCTACTGTAGCCATATTCCATTGTGGTACCATGGCCTGTTGTGTCATGATGCCTACCTCCAAGGAGCCAGGTCCGACCCAGCAACCCCAGAGGCAGGCATCATTTCCCCCAGGGGAGTGCCAGCGGGCCCAAGCTGGGGCCCTTTGGACTCAGTCCTGGCGCCTTAGGCGCCAGGCTCATGTTGGACCTCTGTCCTGGCGCCTTAGGCGCCAGGCTCATAAAGCTCGACATGTGTTCAAGTGTTTTAATGTGCACTTACCTGATGCAGACCATGCTGCCACATCCAGGCCCTCTTGAGGCCTGAATAGGAACTACTTTACCTGTGGGACTACTTTCCACCCGGGTGTGGTCGGGGAAGGATACATACCTGATCGGAGGAAGGATACACACTTGGAACCTCTTCCAAAGCTATTTAAACCACACCCGATCAGCAACTCACGCTTCGCGTTGTTCTGCTCCTCGCAGCTGGACGCTCACCGTGTCAGCTCCTGCATCTGGACTTCAGCCACGCCTGTCAGCATCCTGGGTCACCTGCAAAGGGAGACAAGAGACCTACCAGCTAATCTGCACCACGGAGACATCACCGACGATCCTGAAAGGGAAGACATCATTTTTAAAAGCATTTCGTTACGATCGCTGCAGCGCTGCATTTCACTCACCTTTCCTGGGTTCCTCCATCTTCAGCAGCGATCATCCGGATACACAGCCACTTCCCAGAGCCTAGAGAAAAAGACAAGAATAAGAGGTGAGAGAAGGAAGGGAGTAGGAAAAGCTCAGTTTCCTTCTAAGACTTACCTGTTGGGTCATTCCCATTTCATTTCGGGTCTTGCTGCTTCCAAGCAGGACCCCGGCCCCTATGGGGAAAAAAGACAAAGACATTAGATGAGCGAATGCAAAAACATTACCTGAGCGCTCATCTAGGACTTACCAGATCTTTACTGGAACTGCACGTTTCACTTCGGGTCGGCGCCATATCTCCGGCATTCCGAACCCCGGCCCCTATGGGGAAAAGACATCAACATCAGCGCTTTGTTGCAAGAAGTCTCCAAAGGAATCTTCATTCATCACCTGAAAAAAGACAATGAACATTATTATTTAAAGCTTGAACTTTTGAACTTGCAACAGAACTTGTACAGCGCCTTACCAGTATAATCAAGCTTACCTGAACTCCCATCCAACCTCAATCCAGTGAAGTAACTGGGTTCAACGCGCCCCTGCGTCAGAAGCAGGATGGAGAGCTCGTCCTTTCAGACCCTACGGTGAGACTTCACGGGGAATCGTGGAAGGGTATCGTGGAGGGTTGGAAGAGAGTGGGAGGCTTGAGCATAACTCAGTCAGTAGGTAATACTCCCTTTTCACGCACAGGGGAATATTCCTGCGAGCCGGAGAAGCCAGAGTAGAGGGCCCTTCCTGTCCATCTTCAGAGTCCTGCGCTTCACCATTGAAGAAGCATCAGCACTTGAAGCCAGACCTGCGCCTCCGTGGGAATCAGGTGAGCGTTACAGAACGCGAAGCCTACCCACAATTTCCCACCTGGGCGCTATGGAGACTTCCGAGACTGACCAGCTGGCCCAGCTTTTGGGGGAATTATGGGCAGAGGTGCACTCAGCCCGCCAGGAGACTAACGCTCTCAAAAGAGAACTGTTCTTATCTAAGGAAAGAACTGATGACCTAGCCAAAAGGTTATTACAGGCCCAGGCAGGGCACACTCCTTTACCTAATTCCGGAGACATTTCCACATCAATGGGTTTGAGTAACCCGGTACAAATTAATCTACCTGGACACATGCCTTTGGCCCCGCCTGAACGTTTTGAGGAGGATCCCAAGAAATATGACGTCTTTATGAACCAATGTCGTTTACACTTTCTATGCAGACCCGGAGCCTTCCCTAACGACCAGACCAAGGTAGCCTTTATACTATCTTACCTCAATGGCAGTGCTGCCGATTGGTCTATTCCATTGGTAAATCAGGATGATCCCATTCTCCAGAATTTTCAGGGCTTCCAGGCCAGCATGGAAAGATTGTTCGCGCGACACTCTCAAGGACAGGCCCTTGATAACAAACCGCTATCCTTACGACAAGTTAATCAGGATCTTCTGTCCTACATAGCCACCTTTAACAGACTGGTTGTGGAAACTGGATGGCCAGAAAGCAAAAAGATCACATTGTTTCATCGAGGCCTGCGCGGAGAGCTTAAGGATGTTCTAGCTCAGATAGTAAACCCACCCCAGGTCTGCGCAGACTACATTGACTTGGTGGTTCAACTTGATCACAGACTTCAAAATAGAAAAGCAGATCGGTTCAAGTATGAAAACCGAGCACCGATCAAAACCCACGCTACCTCCAAGAGTACCGACGTATCTGAACCTATGCAAATCGGTGGTGTTAAAGGATCTTTAACGCAGAAAGAACGAGAGAGAAGGCGGCAAATGCAACTTTGTCTGTATTGCGGGACTTCCGGTCACTTTCTTCGAAATTGTCCAGTTAAACCACTTAAGAAGGTGGTTGGAGCTACTGATAATGAATTAGAGACACCTGATTCGGGAAACGACCTAGCCCGGCAAGCGTAGGGGTCCGCTTGCCGAGCTTGAAAACTAACTCTTGACCTCGCATTTCGTCATGCCAATGGTGCTCGTGGACCCAAAACAGCCTCAGCAGTTGCATGCTATAAAAGCATACATCGACAGTGGAGCTATTGGAAATTACAGACCGTGAATTGGCTTCCAGGATTAAGCTTCCTCTCCGCCCGAAAGTAACCCAAGATGTCATTACTACAGTAAATGGAACCGAAATAGCCTCAGGGCCTGTAACGCATTCCACTGTTGAAGTGACACTGGTGGGTCAGGATGGACATCGGGAAGCAATCGTGTTTGATGTGATCAAGGCCCCACAATTTCAAGTAATTCTTGGAATTCCTTGGTTAGAAACACATAATCCCAGAATTGACTGGCGAGCAAAGAAGATAAGTTTTCCTGATTGTGAACCAACTTGTTATCCAAGAAATCCAGCTATGGGTCTAGCCACAGCAACTTCCACCCTGTACAGCTACCGTCAGAATACCAAGAATTCCAAGAGGTTTTTCAGAAAGAACAGGCTAACACGTTACCTCCCCATCGGTTTTATGATTGCCAGATCGATCTGGTACCCAATGCTCAACTACCTTGTAGTAGGATTTATGCTCTTACGGAACCTGAGAACCTGCATTTGCGTCAGTATTTAGATCAGTACCTAGCCAATGGTTTTATTCGCCCGTCCAAGTCTCCTGTCTCTTCAGCTCTGTTCTTCGTGCCAAAAAAAGAAGGCGACCTTAGAACGTGTATAGACTATCGCGCCCTAAATCAAATAACGATTAAGAATCGTTATCCTCTGCCCTTGATCCCTGAGCTTATCGACCAGGTGAAAGACGCTTGTGTGTACACCAAGTTAGATCTCCGAGGAGCTTATCACCTGGTGCGCATAAAAGAAGGCGACGAATGGAAGACTGGATTCCGCACCAAATTTGGGCTCTTCGAATATCAGGTGATGCCCTTCGGTTTGTGCAATGCACCTGCCGCCTTTCAGTACTTTATGAATGATGTTCTTCGGGAACTTATCGATGTCTGCGTCATTGTTTACATTGACGACATCCTGGTGTACTCTTCTTCAGAATCTGATCACAGAAAACATGTTAGGGCAGTTCTTGAGAAACTGCGCCAGCACAGACTATTTGCAAAACTCGAAAAATGCGTTTTTCATACCACAGAAGTTGAGTTTCTCTGATTCATCCTGACACCTCAAGGAGTCCGAATGGACTCGCGAAAGGTGGACGCCATCCTCAAATGGCCATCTCCAAGCTCGGTGAAGGGAGTTCAGAGCATGCTCGGCTTTGCCAATTTCTATCGAAGATTCATCCCGGAATTTTCCCGAACAGTCCAACCCATCACCGCTCTCCTAAAGAAAAACAAACGCTTCGAATGGACTCTTGAGGCCGAACAAGCCTTCCAGGACCTGAAAACCAAATTCACTTCTGCACCTGTATTGAAGCACCCGCACCCAGATCTCCCGTACATAGTGGAAACTGATGCTTCCAGTTCGGCCATGGGAGCTGTCCTGTCGCAAAGAGCCCCAAAAACTAACCAACTACACGCAGTGGCCTTTTGGTCCACAAACTTTTCTCCTCCTGAAATCAACTACGCAATTACCGATAAAGAGTTACTGGCCATCAAATCTGCTTTCAAGGCTTGGCGTCACTACCTTCTCGGGGCAAGACACACCATCACCGTAATTACGGACCACAGAAACTTACAGTATTTAAAGACGGCCAAAGCTCGATCTTCACGACAACTCCGATGGGCTCTATTCTTTGCAGAATTTGATTTTGTAATTACCTATCGCCCTGGCTGCAAGAATGGAAAAGCAGACGCCTTATCCCGGATTGGCATGGAAGAACCTAATTCGAGCTTAGAACCTGTGCCCTTCATACCTGAGCAAAGAATCTTAGGCTTAACTTCATTGCAATCTATTGAGGATATCCAAATGCAAGTAAAACAACTTCTAGACTCTTCAACCTTACTGGAATGGAGTCGAAAGGGTCCTCATTACACCGTTAAGGATGACTTACCCTACTTCCAGGAGCGGTTGTTCCTGCCAAGTAAAGAATTGCAAGAACTTGTTATTGCCCATCATCATGAATCTTTAATGGAAGGACACCCTGGTATCGCTAAAACGGAGGAAAAAATCAAACGCCACTTCTGGTGGCCTTCTTGGAGAAAAGACATAAAGTCTTTTGTACTGTCTTGTGGAATTTGCGCCCAAAACAAGGCTCAAAAGAAAAGGCCAGCCGGCCTACTTCAACCCTTGGATATTCCACCGGCACCATGGCACACCCTGTCAATGGACTTTATAACGGATCTGCCTCCTTGTGCTGGTTACAACACAATCCTTGTAATTGTGGACCTATTCTCCAAAATGGCCCACTTTATCCCTTTAAAGGGTTTGCCTTCAGCTTCCACCTTGGCCAAGGAATTCCTGGAGAATATAGTTCGCATACATGGTTTCCCTTCCATTTTAATCTCGGATCGTGGAAGTCAATTTATCTCACATTTTTGGAAGAAGTGTTGCCAACTAGCACAAATAGATGTGTGGTTATCCACCAGCCACCACCCCCAGACCGACGGACAAACCGAGAGAACCAATCAGACTCTCGAGCAATATCTTCGGTGCATGTTACACCAATCCGAGTTAAATTGGAAAGACATCCTTTGGATCGCAGAATATGCATACAACAATTCAGTGCATTCTGGAACCGGACAAACCCCCTTTTATACTTTGTATGGTCACCATCCTCGGACCTCTGATCTAGATCCACCTCTGACCCTGGAAATGCCCGCAGTAAATCATCTGCATTCCACAATAACCCGAGCCTTCAAAGAAGCTGCAACTCATTTACAGCAACCCAAGAAAAAGTATAAAGAAAACGCTGATTTGCACCAAAGTAAAACTCCTCCTTACCAAGTAGGAGACCAGGTATGGCTAGCAACTAAACATTTACCCCTCAAGGGCCCGCGAACCTTCAATCCCAGATTCATAGGACCTTATCCCATCAAAGTTATAATCAACCCAGTGGCCTTTAAACTGGATCTACCGTCCAACATGCGTATTCATCCAGTTTTTCATGCATCACTTTTGAAGCCAATACAACCAGGAACCTGATTGTCCAAGCCTCCAGATCCAGTTCAAATTGAAGGGGAATTAGAATTCGAAGTTAAAGACATTTTAGACTCCAAGGTGGTAAAGTCGAAACTCTTCTATCTTGTTGACTGGAAGGGATATGGGCCTCAGGAGAGATCGTGGGAGCCTAGTAACCATGTCCACGCACCTCGATTAGTACAAAGGTTTCACCGGAGATTTCCGAACAAGCCCAAACCCCCGGAGGGAAGAACCTTGGGAGGGGCCTTGAGGGGGGGTACTGTCATGATGCCTACCTCCAAGGAGCCAGGTCCGACCCAGCAACCCCAGAGGCAGGCTTCATTTCCCCCAGGGGAGTGCCAGCGGGCCCAAGCTGGGGCCCTTTGGACTCAGTCCTGGCGCCTTAGGCGCCAGGCTCATGTTGAAACTCTGTCCTGGCGCCTTAGGCGCCAGGCTCATAAAGCTCGACATGTGTTCAAGTGTTTTAATGTGCACTTACCTGATGCAGACCATGCTGCCACATCCAGGCCCTCTTGAGGCCTGAATAGGAACTATTTTACCTATGGGACTACTTTCCACCCGGGTGTGGTCGGGGAAGGATACATACCTGATCGGAGGAAGGATACACATTTGGAACTTCTTCCAAAGCTATTTAAACCACACCCGATCAGCAACTCACGCTTCGCGTTGTTCTGCTCCTCGCAGCTGGACGCTCACCGTGTCAGCTCCTGCATCTGGACTTCATCCACACCTGTCAGCATCCTGGGTCACCTGCAAAGGGAGACAAGAGACCTACCAGCTAACCTGCACCACGGAGACATCACCGACGATCCTGAAAGGGAAGACATCATTTTTAAAAGCATTTCGTTACGATCGCTGCAGCGCTGCATTTCACTCACCTTTCCTGGGTTCCTCCATCTTCAGCAGCGATCATCCGGATACACAGCCACTTCCCAGAGCCTAGAGAAAAAGACAAGAATAAGAGGTGAGAGAAGGAAGGGAATAGGAAAAGCTCAGTTTCCTTCTAAGACTTACCTGTTGGGTCATTCCCATTTCATTTCGGGTCTTGCTGCTTCCAAGCAGGACCCCGGCCCCTATGGGGAAAAAAGACAAAGACATTAGATGAGCGAATGCAAAAACATTACCTGAGCGCACATCTAGGACTTACCAGATCTTTACTGGAACTGCACGTTTCACTTCGGGTCGGCGCCATATCTCCGGCATTCCGAACCCCGACCCCTATGGGGAAAAGACATCAACATCAGCGCTTTGTTGCAAGAAGTCTCCAAAGGAATCTTCATTCATCACCTGAAAAAAGACAATGAACATTATTATTTAAAGCTTGAACTTTTGAACTTGCAACAGAACTTTTACAGCGCCTTACCAGTATAATCAAGCTTACCTGAACTCCCATCCAACCTCAATCCAGTGAAGTAACTGGGTTCAACGCGCCCCTGCGTCAGAAGCAGGATGGAGAGCTCGTCCTTTCAGACCCTACGGTGAGACTTCACGGGGAATCGTGGAAGGGTATCGTGGAGGGTTGGAAGAGAGTGGGAGGCTTGAGCATAACTCAGTCAGTAGGTAATACTCCCTTTTCACGCACAGGGGAATATTCCTGCGAGCCGGAGAAGCCAGAGTAGAGGGCCCTTCCTGTCCATCTTCAGAGTCCTGCGCTTCACCATTGAAGAAGCATCAGCACTTGAAGCCAGACCTGCGCCTCTGTGGGAATCAGGTGAGCGTTACAGTTGTGTCTACACTTGCTGGGTTTGTGTTTGTTGTATAGGTACTTGTGATTGCATTTGTAATGGCAATTGCTGTGTTTGCTGTGCATATATCTGAGTCTGCATGTGATCTTGGGCATAATGCTCCTGCGGTTCTGTATTATATTACGGAACATAGCCAATCCCTCCTCTTGGAGCTTGCCAGTTTTGCTGCATGCCTCGTCTGCTTCTACATGTTCTGGCTATGTGTCCTATTTTCCTGCAATTCAAGCTTTGTTGCAGCTGTCTGCCATTAAATCCTCCTCTTACATGAGGGTTCTGAAATCTACCTCGTCCTCCTTATCTAGACCGACAGCTTTTTCTGCCCTAACTTTGCCTCCTCCTGCTTCCAACTCTCGGCTTTCTTCTTATTGTTCTCCTGCAATAATTGACAGTGATGCACAATCGTCCATTGTATTTCTGGCTATGGCTTTGCTTCCATTCCCACCTGTTTCTTCATTTGCCGTTGCACTGGCTCAGGCAGTCCCTGACACAAAATGTGGTAAAATAATGCTACCACTTTATCCCACGGTTCACGCGTCTCAAGACGGCATCTCTATTGAATATCTTGAATAAAAGCAACATGGTCTTCATCCTCCCCCATTTTCCTAGTCATAATCGCACCCATATCTGATGTATCGTTATATTGTACTCCAAATGCTGTCAGCTCTCTCCCCTAAAATAGCTAACAAGCCTTTCATGTCACCTATAGCTAACATCATGATTGATATCTTCCTCTCTAATTCATAGATCCCTTTTCCCGCATCAGAAGTTAAACTCAGTAAGTTACATTTTAAATTGTCTTTATCCTTTTGTGGCCATGGTAAATATTGTGGTCGTCCTCCCCCTTTCTCTAATAATGGAAATTGTGAAAGTCCTGGTCCATAATCACACCTGCCTACACTAGCCCAGCCCGTTTGTTTTCGTCCTGGCAGTACCCTCAATCTGCTTACTTAAGGCAGGGATAAATCCCATGCACTGCGTGATCATGCTTGTGATCGGTCCGTGTATAGTGTTGATTCTGGTGTTCTCGCTTTGGGGGTCCTCTAGATTTGACCATTTCATCCCCTTTTCTACATTCAATTCTGACATCATTATGCCCCAGCTTGTATAACTGTTATCCTTTTCCACATCATCAAGATCTTATCTGCTTGAAGACCGCATTAGATGCTTGTTTGTTATGACGTCATCTGACCTACCTCCTGTTTCCCTTGATAGAAATCCTTCTATATTCTCTTGGGTTTTATACCCTTCTTTATCCCACATTTGCCTAAATCCCCAATTATTTCCCCTACGTTTTCTGTGTCTCGCTCATCAGCCTTTGTTGATATTCCTGGTATTCCTTGCAGCTCCTTGCAGGGCTTTTGTGACCCTCTCCCTCAAATCATTCAATGGGCACTATGCTTCTATGACATAGATACCCTATCCCGTCATCTTTTAATCCCCTACTTCTGTTAATTTCTTCCTCTCTTTTCCTCATCTACCTCAATTCATCTTTCTCTCGCCTTCTTTGCAACCTACATACTTTCTTCATTCTTTGTGCTTCTGTCTCCTCTCGATTCTTCTCTTCTAAGTCTCACCTTCTCATTCCTTGCTTCATATCGTCTTTGTTCTTACCTTGGATTGCTTTCTTTCTTTCTCTTCTTTATATGATCTCTTCTTCTTTCTCTTTCTTTTCCTGCTCTTCTCTTTCTCGAACCCATCAATGTCTTTATCATACAGCTTAAGTAGTATTTGTCCTCCCATCCATTCATTCTGTACTATTGTTACTCCCTTAGCTTTATCCTTTATTTTGTTCTGTGTCTTTGCCTCTTCTTCTTTCTCCAACTATCTTACCTGTCCTTTCTATCATCACGCCATTTACTTTCATCGCATATCGATGTATATTTGCGTTCTCTGCTTCTGCTCTCTTCTGCATTATCCTCACTGTTATAAGCGGGGGGCTCATATGTCGGATTAAGGCACCACGCCGCTACTTTTAATTCCCTTCCCCTCTGTATCTTTACTCTTGTTTTCAGGAGGAGAAAGTGGAGCTGAAGCCGTTACATCCTCCCTCTTTGTGCTGATTTAAGAATCCACTCCTTCTCGGCTGGATCTTCTTTCTCACTCTGATATGTCTTCCATAACTCTAAAACAGCAAACCTTTTTTGGAACTTCTTTCCCTTATATGTGACATGCAAATATGGCATGTGTCGCAGTACTGTTTTTGACAACAATCCCTCTTGAGACCACGCCATAGTTGTTTTATTAGTTGTGCCTTGAACCCATTCCAAATGATATCTTTATCTTGGCTGAATATATTGGCAATGTCCTACATACATGTTAAAGAGGAGTGTCCCCCGTGATGACAAGTCAAATTCGACTGTCAATACTTAGCAGATCTTTTATTCTTCCATTTACTTTATCAAATATACCACACTGATCAATTTGAGCAGGCACCATCAATCGCCGCTTTTTATCAAAAAATCCAAATATTTTAACCAGTCTTTTTAAATCTATGCACCAATATTCTTTTTGTTTCTTCATTTAGACTTTCTATCAGTGTTTTGTATGTCGTTGTTTCTCATTGATATTTTAAGACTCTCTTCTTCATGTATTTCCTTTGATTTTTATCCTCCTAATTGATGTCAATCTCTTAATTAAAAAATATAAATTAAAAAATATAAAAAACACCTTAATTTTTTACTATCCTTTTATATCTACTAATCTAAATACAACATTTTATACTGACAGATGTATAGCCCTATACACAGGTGTGCTTTAATTTTCTGCGTACACCTTCCTTTACTATCTTTAGTAAATGTATCTCGTCTCATCTTTTACTACCATCTGATTGGCCTTGCCTCAGGAATCCTTAACACCCCTATTTAGAGTCTTTTTAGCACCTACCCTTCTGCACCTCTTGGAACCAGGAATCAAGGTATCTACTGCTTCTCTTTATAATCCCCCATAAATCCTGTTACTTGTATACATATTATTTACAACACAGTTCCTCCCCCTATTTTTGCCATCTTCGATGTTCTACTTACATCCGTGGCTCAGCTCGAGTCCCTCGGCATTGACTCTCCCTCAACCCCTGTGCGGGGACCGGACAGGAATTTCATCAAAGGGGACTTTTCAAACGTATCTTCTTACACGTTTGTTTGCGCGCCATTCTCCACAGGAAGCTCTGCGGTCATCTGGCTAATGGCGGGAGTAGTCGAGCATCCAGAGGTCTGGATATGGGGCTAGGTCGATTTAGACCTGAACCATTCCCACCATTACCAAATGTGCTCAAGCACCTTGGAGTGTCTCTTGAGCTAGATGGAATTACCAACAAAGACTATGGCAAAATGCTACTTTATTCTCAGTTAGCAAAGAAGGGCAAACTGGCAAACATCGGACTGATGTTAGCACGCACACACATACAAACTTGATTATACAGAGGTTATATACCTCAATATACGCCATCAGTGATATCATTCTACGTGGCAAACCATTAAACATATAGAGGGGAGGGATTGGTTAAGGGAACATATGTACCTATGGGATACATAGAGATTAGTGCATCATTGGCTGTCCCTTATCTGTATAGCATGCCTCGAACTAACTCTAAATATGTATAATACTGATTATAGCGGACAAAATGGCCATGGATTGGTATATGCAACATTGTATGGTAGACCACCCCATAGAACCTCTAATTGGTTGGTATTCTCACCCAACCTTGCACTTTCAACTCGTTAGCAGCACGTAGGCAAAAACGAAACCCAGGAATTTGAGTCATGCCAGACTACTCCCCACTTTCCAAATTAATCCATCATCTCGCGTCAGTCCGGCCATAAGCCAAAGTTTCCCGTCTGTAGTTGACCTTGTAGCCTGCTCTCTGTTCTGGACATTTGAGGGAGTGCAAGCACATCACTATCTTCATCCGAGGCTTAATGAATAGCCCTTGTTTTTAGACTTCTGAATCGCGTGTGTGGAGACCATACATTTTTCCATTTCGACCTTCCATTTACTGCTATTTGATTTAATTATACTGGGTGCTATTGCTCCTCTTGGCCCCTGGAGACTTGCTTACTCATCTTGTATTGACTTCATATACTTAATTGTCCAATACTGGGCACTTGCAGATGTTCTCTTTTTCTTTAATCTAAGGGAAATATGTCTTGCACATTGCTTATCCGCCTGCTCCCCTTGTGTTTTACACTTATTTCTTGAAATCGCATCCTTGACCCAGGCCAACATAGACATCTCTTTCTTTTGCACACAAGCCTGTCCTCTAGCGTCTCCTGGTTCTGCAACCTGGGTCTGTCTCTGAGGTAGCTGAAGCTTAACACAAGCCGTCATCAATCTTCCTATTATGCCTGTCCTAGCCACGTTATGTTTTCCCTTATAGCAAGTTTCTATATATATCATCTACCTTGCATTAATACTTATTTACGCTTATTGATCAGAAAGTAAGATCATCTTCTTTGTATATATGATTACTTTATCTTTAAGTACCTGTTTCTCTTGTTGCTTCAGTTACATCGTCACTTTTAAGTATTTGCATATAATTTCAGCATAGGTTTGTATATCTTCTTCAAGACATCACTCTGCTTTTGTCAGGTTTCACTTAACGCTCTATGAGGTCCATTGGTGCGTGTTGGAATCCTTCTATGCGGCCTCCATCTACCATTTCAGTTTGAGGATACATTTGGTATGGCTGCCGCAGTGCTTATCATCTCTCAAACACTCAATGCGGTACAGGGTCAGTACAGACCATTCATTGCTTTTCATCTACTGTTCCAATATGGCGGCGACCAGGGGACGGGAGTTAGGAAAATTGTGTCCACCAGCTTGTCTACACTGCCTAAACTCCCATATAGCAGTAGTGCGAACGAGCATCCAGCATTGATGCCTGGGGCTTTCTCAATATTATGTGAGGGCTTTGTGCCCTTGAACCCCCTGCCCCAGCTAGCACCATCCCTTGTCCTGCTGCTAAGTAACACTGGCGTAGCTGATGAAAAAGTGCTAGTCATGGCCATCTCCTACTTTGGTGACTTGGTGTGTTCCTCTCACTAATGACAATGGTCATGTGGCAGACATGAGACGTAGCCCTTGCATTGAGCAGCTATGTTAATGCTCCTCGCCAGTAGTCCGGTTCATTCTGGTAAATTGTGGTGAATCTGTTATTTTTCCATCTTTCATCGACGCTTCCGTTTTTTAACTGCATGCTGTACCATTGCTAGTGCAATGTGTGAAAAACCAGAAGGTGTTTCACAACCCAGTCCCCGTGGATCCCGTACTCAGGGGGCCAGGGAAGGGCCATCGCTTTTGGATCCCAATCCTGGGGGTGGACAAGCAAGGGAGAATCACCTGGGTAGGGGGTCATCAGGGAGTGTGGGAGAAGCACCCAATGGTCAGACACGGAATCCCCCTTGTCCAACCATTCTGGAAACCCCTGTTCCTACCTACTTCATTGATAACTACAACTCCCATCATTCCTTCCCACTGCATTTTTCCAAAACCACTGAGCTGAGGAAGAAGAGGAATGAGACTGTAAAGATTACCTCTAAGGTTTACCAGAACCATGTCACATTAATGAGGTCAGATAAAGTCAGGCACGTAAACCTAATGCCACACACCTGACATTTGTTAACACTCAGTATCGGGATAAAAGGTGGCAGGCACAAGCACACTCTGAGCGATCCTGGAGGCGAGAGATTGCAACTCTTCCTGAATTGCCACAGAGCAGGTTGATATTTAGGAATAGCCAAAAGGCTGTTCAGCCACTTACAGAGGTCAGAAAAGATGCTGGCGTGAAGCCTGCTTCACTGTATGGAACTGGTGACTGTGAGCACTCTGAGTCGGGACTCGGAAGAGGAGGAGGAGGGGCATACCTGCCAGGTGCTCCATGATTCCGGGCTGGGCGAAGAGCGAGTTCGAGTGATGACGTGCAGGGGAGTCTGAGGCGATGGCCTTGGACATAGTGAGACGGCGTTGCGGAAAGAAGGTTGAGCGAACACGACCGGTATGTGATGAAAGCCTTAGAAAGGGCCGGTCTGTGTTCAAAGGAAGCAAACCGAAGATAGTGCACATCGAATGTTACGCTGGTAAGCGCGTAACGTGAAAGACTATTACTGAGTGTAAAGACTAAACGGCTTTGACAAGTGGTCCAGCAAGGGGAAGTCGTCCATTCGAAAGACTGTGAAACAATGAATGTAAAATGCCAAAGCGGCAAAGTGAAGAAACACTGAGTGTGTGGGAATTTGAACAGAACCTAAAGAAAATCTGCCAGTACCACAATGCATCACTGCTAGATGCTATCTAGGTGTTGGGGAAGTCAAGCACTGTAACAAGGGGCAAGTCGAAATGGTCGACAGCCAGAGATCTTTTTATAGCATTTTTTCCGAATGGAATAGAAACTTGGGGAAGGGAATTCAAGGAGAAGTGAAATTGTGACAGGCTCGAGCCCTACAGAGGCAAACCTGTGTGGAACTGTGAATTGGTTACAAATTGGGAAGTGAACTGTTCATTGAGGCTCCGACATAGAGAGACTGAAAGACTTGTTGAACAGTCAAGTGGTCCCAGCAAGCCACAGTGTGCCAAACCTGATAGAACTGTGCCAGCCGCCTATTCATATGAACTCTCAAAACCTTTGTGCTATTGAACGTGGGGAAAAAAAACAATATTCAAGCCATTCTGGCATTTCATTTGCAAACACAATTCTTTCTTGACTTTCTTATACACATTTGTTATTAAAGAAGGAGGGCTAGGTTAGGTTTCTTTAGCATAGGCCTTTTTATTTTGGCAAAGACTGACAGTGACTGTTTTTTCTTTTTTTTCATGGTTGAGATTACTCCAATGTTAGAGTTGGGGCCAGTTAGGAATTACTCCAACCCTGCTGAATACCGAATAAATGTTTTGAAACTTGCATCTTTTGTCTTGGATATTTACTGTTGATGCCCTGCCTTCCTTACATATGTCTCATCTGCTTTGCCATTTCAGTATGTATTTGCGTTCAAATTTTTCTGCTCTTGAAGTCTGAAACTAGTTTGTCCGCAGAAAGCCTTTACGTTTTAAGAGTCAGACTGGCGCACTGTAAGGAATTTGAACATCCACACGGGGAGTGTGCGCTCACCTGGGCTTTTTTGATTTTTTTTTTTAAATGAATGATGGGTGATCAACCTTCAAAAATGTATGGGGCTAATCCTCACACATTTTGTCTAACGCTCGCCGCACAACAAACACATAGTCCAGTGTACTCTGGGGAACACAGCCGACAAGCGCAGTCCTCCCTGTCACATTTATTTGACAGGTGACAGAGAGGGGTGCATGAAAACATCCCGAGGAGAAAGGCAACACCTTCTTCCCCCATGGCCAGCCTCATTAAATATAAAAGGCTCCATGGAACCGCCCTGTGCTATTGTCTAGGTTCTGTGTGGTGGCAGCACATACTGATGAGAGTTAATTGAAGCAGGCCTACAAATAGGCCTGATCACAGAACTTAACAATGGGCAGGAAAACTAACACATGTTTGATATGCAATGTGTCACCTTGAAGCTAGCTCCCACCCCTCTGTATGAAGGACAGTGAATGACATGTCTGGGTCCACTATTTACCCTAGGCAAGCCCTGCAGAGCGGAGCCCTTTCAGAGGGACGAAGTATGTAATTTGAGGGAGACAGAAGTCTGCTCTCACCACAAACCTCAAGGAAAATCTTGCGCTTTGATCAAGAGCCACCGAGGGCTCAGTTAACCAGAGAGATACTTTGATCTACAACAGACAGGAAGATGGGTGGGACTTAGGAGTACATGTTGTCATCTCTTATCCTCCCTGTTGCAAAGCACTCTGGTCTTGACCTCACGCATAACAGAAGAATGTTGGTGGGGACCTCGGATTGGTTCTTTAAGGTAGACTTAGCCTGCACCAATCACTGGGGCCTATTTGGCTTTAAAAGAGGGCTGAGCCCCTCCCTTAGCAGATCATTTGACGACTTCGAAAGGAGTAAGAAGAAGGACGCATTTGAACCCTGGCTGAAGGTACAGTCTGCCTTACAGCTTCCACCAGTGAAGGAATGCCAGGATTTCCAAGAGGGAAACAAGATCACTCTCCTAAAAATCTCCCAGGGAACCGAGGGAAATACCAGACTCAGAGGACCCATCCAGCAGCTCCAGAACCGGTACCCAGCCAGCACACAGCGTGCCCTGCTAGGTTCTGCCAGCAAGCTTCCTAGGACTTGAATCCTTACCTCAACGAAGAACCATTACAGTGCCATCCAGCTGATTTAACTCTGATCACCGTTTGAAAGCAAGCCTGATTTTAAAATGCCTGACGCACTAGCGTTCCATCCACTCCGAGGCTGTTTACTGGTTGCCTAGAACAGGTATATCATATCAGCCTATTGTATCCGCCGGCAGGCAGAAGCCGGCCCAACGAGCAAGGCCCTAGAAAAAGGCCCAGTCTGCCCCTCAAGTCCCCACATTTCATCTGGAGGGGGCAGGAGCCCACCCTCCCTCTTCAACACACTGCAGGAGCAGCAAGTAGCAGCCTTGCCGCAGACTACCTTCACTGCGTTCTTCTACAGAGATCGGATGTACCTGCACTGAGACACTCCCAGGTGCAATCCAACATGAAGCCTTTCTTCAGCTAAGAACCATTATAGTGCCATCCAGCTGATTCAGCCCTGCTAACGTGTGCGATCCGCACTCTGATTACCGTTTGAAAGCAAGCCTTATTTTAAAATGGCCAGCGCAACACTAGCGCTCCGTCCACTCCGAGGCTCTTTACTGGTTGCCTAGCAACAGGTATACCATATTAGCCTATTGTAGCCGCTGGCAGGCAGAAGCCAGCCCATCGAGCAAGGCCCTAGAAAAAGGCCCTGTCTGCCCCTGTCTGACCCTTCGGACCCAAGGAGCCAGTCACCATACCCGTCTTACAGCAGAAATCATTGCAGTTCTTTAGTTTGCATTTGGCTACCACCCGGAAACCAACATCTACATGGGACAATCTAACGTGGAGCCGCTATCACTGATCACCGTATACATTGCTACGGTAAGCACGGCCTGCACCTTGTATTCTTTTAATGGCACGAGTTCACAGCAATCCTGCTCACTACCGCGAAATAACACTTTGTGATTTTCCTATAGTTACACCACTTCCTGGTGACTGCTTAGACAGCACCGCACGCTTACCGTAGATTATTCCTTGTCATGTTACAGATATTCCATTGGATGATAGTGTGCATGATGTTTGCTTGTATCTATTCATAGATTCTTTTTATTATGCTATTGGATTGACTCTAAGTACACCACAAGATTGTCTCTAATTATAACAATTGACTGTTAATAACGCCTGCACTGCTACTTCTGGACATAGCCACAATTGATTACGCCCATAGAGGTTTTGCCCGGTGATGTATATTTAGCTAACAAGCATACTGTGCCTGCTTGCCAACTTCACTGTTGGTCCTCACTGCTGTATGGTGGCTGCGCCCCACAAAATCTTGCCAACTAATTTTATTGCCCGCCTACTAGCTCACTTGGTAGGTCCTACTGCTGCAGCATACTGCCAATTCAACGGCCCTTTGATACCACCAGCACAGCCCTTCATTCATGGGCAGCCCTTGCAATAGCCTGCTATGTCATTTCCTTATTGTCATAGGATAGAACCCAGTGCTGCTCACACACTGACAGACATGGCTATCTTACGCAAAATAACTTTAAAGATGGCTACCATTGTACCTTTATTAAATAGTATAGCACCCACCAGATTCCTCCCCGCTCTCAAGCCCAACCCCCCACGCCTAGTCTTAATGCTGGAACTGTTGAAAGTGACCAATACCTCATTACTCCACAACAATGGATCAATCTTTATGCATCCAGACCAACACCTAACCAACCCTGCCCACTCAGCATCAGAAATGCTAGACTAGGATCTCGCCTGAAACATACAAGGACAGTCATTCCAACCTGTGCGTCCCGTCCTAAGCGTAAACATCTTTCCACCATCGATAAAGCACCCGTGGATCACAACAACCACCTCATCAACACCTTGAAACCACTATACACAATGAATGTAGACCTCCCAACACCTACCTATGATGGACCTCACATCATAGGGGCTCTCATAAATGCAAGGTCACTATCAGCTCACGCCTTAGACATAGCTCATCTTATAATTTCTAATCATCTCGATTTTTTTGGCAATTACTGGAACGTGGCGGCGCTAAGCCGCGGGACCGTCCCTATCCCTAGCTATCCCAGATAACTACACCATTATCAGAGCTGATAGAGAATCAAGCAGAGGCGGTGGAGTTGCAGCCATTGCTAAAAATCAATTAGGCCTTAGAAACATCACTAAAGAAACCTTCCCCTGAGGGGAACTTCTCTCTGCCAAAATCCCGCTTCATCTCCTATACAGACCCCCCAGCCCCTTATCCTCCTTCGAGGAGGACATCACCTTCCTCCTCACGTGCAACACCAAACCAAGCTCACAAATTGTACTACTGGGAGACCTCAACCTAGGCCTACGTGATATAAACGACACTAATGCAACAGCCATTGAGAATACACTCTCACACCTCGGCTTTGAACACCGGGTAAGTGGACCCACACACATCAAGGGTTGAACCCTGAACTGGTTGGCAGACCTTAACTGCACCACTAGAATCTTGGCTAACTCACCATGTGCCTGGTCTGACCGCCACTGCATCTCTTTCACCGTACAGGACAGCCTGTGCCCTAACCCAGGCGCCACTCTAGCCTCATAGGTCGTCTCAAGAAATAATCGCAACATTACAGTTGATAACCTACTTCCCTTACTAGATCCTATCACTAAGCCTTCCATTGGTTCAGACAAGGATCCTTCACTCCTACTGGACCTATACAACCAAACCCTACTACAGGCTATAAACAAAATTGCCCCCTTAAAAACAAGAAAAGCAAAACCAATAGCTGATCTAAACAAATGGTTCTCTGCAGTCCGAAAAACCCTACGCAACCTCAAAATAACTACATGGAAAAAAACACCTACTGACCTTAGGAAAAGTTCACAACTGCTGCGACTACGTACAAAGCACCCATAATACAAACCAAAAGAGAGATTTACAACGACAGAATACAAAATGCTGAATCTGGATCAAAAGTGCTCTTCACCATACTCAGGGAGCTGGAGACTCCTAACCGTCCCTTAGATTCCTGCACCAAAAATGCATCCTGGTGTGCTGATAACCAAAATGCCCTTCTGGACAGAATAGCTTTTCTATTTTAGATTGTAGCAGCCAAAAAGCAGAGCTTTACCTCAAGTACATACCTCAGTAAGCCGCTCAACCTGTCTCCCTTACAGTGTTGACCATTCCACTTCTCCCCAGTCTCTATCAAAGAGATAGAAGAAATCATAACTAGCCTAAAACCTTCTAGATGTCAGGGGGACATCTGTCCAGCCGCCACCATAAAAGGAGCAAAAGAACTAGCACCTTTCATCACCTCCCTTATCAATGCATCTTTTGAAACTTGCAGAGTCCCAAACAACCTCAAAGAAGCTTGGGTCATTCCACTCCTCAAAAAGCCGAACCTTGATCCAAACACCCCATTCAATTATAGACCTATAACTACAGTGCCATTGTTTTTGAAAATCCTTGATAGAGCAGCATGTATCCAAATTCAAAAACACTTAGAAGACAATAATCTCCTTGCCCTCCGTCAATCAGGATTCAGGCCTAGACATGGCACTAAGACAGCCCTCCTCGATTTTAAAAATCCACATGGACAAATCAAAAGACAAAGGCAACCTATCTATCCTCCTGCTGCTAGATCTATCAGCAGCTTTTGATTTAGTTGACCACAACATCCTCACCAAACATCTAAACACAGCAGCATCCTTCTCCCCGAAAGCTGCAGCCTGCATTCAATCCTTTTTAGCTGATAGGTCCATGAGGGTCTTCGCACCATCCGCCTCAGCTGAGCCAGTCCCAATCCTCCGTGGTGTGCCCCAGGGTTCCTGCGTTTCTCCCACTTTGTACAATATCTTTACGAAGCTCCTGTTTGACAATTAAGACGATTTGGGTGTCACGTATACTAATTATGCAGATGACACCCAAGTCCTCATAACTCTTACAGGATGCTATGAGAAAGACTTAAACGCTGAACGAAATCTATCTTCACATTCAGGCGTGGATGGCTGCCCATGGTCTCTGCCTGAATGATGATAAGACGGAGTTGCTGCTTATTGGCTTGCATCCTCTCCTAAACAAGCTCGATTCCCAATACAAATCTTTTAACATTGACGGAAACATCATCAAAGTCTCTAGCGAGGTCAAAACCCTAGGCATCTACTTAGATTCCACCTTATCCCTCACCATGCAAGTTAATGAAACAGCCTCAGCAACTGCATATACTACCAAGTTGATTAATGCCTGCAAACCCTTTCTCTCAACCATCAGTTGCATCACCTTAGCCAGAGCCCTGATTTTATTCAAATTAGAGTACCGTAATACCTTATACTTGGCTCCAATAATCGCAATCTGAACAAATTACAAGTGCTCCAAAATAACGCACTTACGCTTTGAACATCCCACACACTAACCACATCTCAGCAAACAGATGTGACACACAATGGCTACCAGTGTCAAACAGAATCCCACTCTGAACTTTGGCAATAACGTACAAATGCCTTTCGAATATGGCACCTGATCGACAAATTTAGCAGGAACCACTCCACTAGACCTACGAGAGCAAATCACCTGCACTGCCTTACGATTCCTAAGTAAAAACTACAAAAAGCTGGCAGGTCTAGTTTCCCAGTACTAGCTGCCAAGCTTTGGAACTCCCTGCTCATGGTACTCAAAGCTGTACCTTCTTTCTCGACTTTCAAAAGAAAAGTAAAAGACTGGCTTTTCGCCCAGCAAAACTAGAAACTGACCTTTGTTGTGCCTGACGATACTATTCCCGATGATACTATTCCCCACTAATGCCTATATCTGTATGCTATTTTTGTCCTAACTGCACTTCCTCAACTGTACCTCCATTCTACTTTGTAACCACTGCACTTGCTTGGCATGTTTACTTGATATGTAACACAAGTCAACTGCTCTATGTATTGTATTTAACCACTGCTCCCTTGCTCAAGCTAAAGCGCCCAGATACCTCAGGGTTCGGCGCGCTCTATAAATAAATAAACTAAACTAAACTTGAGTCTCTGAACAAAGTACAAAGCCGTTGCCTGCAAACACTCTCCTCAGCTTTGGGCCGTCTGCCTTAAAGGACGACACGAGCCTTGCGAAGGAGCTCGGAGGAGTGCCACAACAAGTATCAAACAGCGTCCATCTTTTGAGGATATTTTCGAGGCAGTCAAGCCGTCGAACCGCAACCGGCTGAGCCACTGACTGCTGTCATCCTGCAGTCACTAAAGCCTTCCAAGATGCCTCGACCAGTGTTCCAGATCCGCCAACCAGCACAGAGACAACAATTCCTGACCCCGAGCTGCCGTGTAGGCCAGCCTGCAGCCGTCCGTCCAGCCTCGCTTGCCGAAATGCCTGCTGTCTGATACCGGCAGCTGTCTTCCATCTTGAACTCTGTCGCAGGAGCTGCAAAGTATCCTGGAACCAACTCTACGCTGTCAAGCATCAAGATCATCTCAAGCACCAGGTACATTGTGGTTCTGTTCCCCGATCCTTCTCCGAAGGCCCCTAGTGACATTTACGACCCCTTGCTACCTTGGTGCTGAAAGCAAATAATCTTGAACAGTTAAGACTGATTGCTTTAGCGACTACCCTCCTGTCAGTATCCAGAGTGCATCCCTTTCCTTTGTGAAACTATCTCTCATCTGTGTTCCTTTACAGGGTGGGTTATATTTTGTAGTGTGCTAGAACTGTCTGTTGTAATAATAATGAAGTAGATATTTGTATACAACCTTGACTGGACAGTCCCTTTTATCATTGGTTAATAATTGTATTTTGGCTGTGTTACAACTAACCAACGATCCACGACCTTGTGGAGATAAGCCTGCTGTTTCTTCCTCGTTACCAAAAATTGGCAAGGAGGTTTATAATTTACTTGTGTTCCAATCTGTTCGGATGCCTTCTGGTGTACTAGAGGCCTAGGTCTGATTAATGGTTTAGAAACCGATATTCATCCCTGGACCACTAGTGCCCTGGAAGTTGATTCGTCACTGAGGCCTAGGGCTGATTAATGGTTTAGAAACCGATATTCATCCCTGGACCACTGGTGCCCCGGAAGATGATTCGTCACAGGCACCAATGAAAAAGTGGCTCACAGTTGCAAATGGCAATTCATTCCTTTTGTGACAGACTGAGTAGTACCCAAGGGTGTCGTTTTTGATAAAATGTGATGCAAATTGTGCATTTTAAAGAATATTGATACAGTAACTACTAGCCACATGGTGAAGTAACTTATCAAACTGGCCCACATGGGCCAAAAAAAGTGGCCTACTTTGACCAAATGAAACTGGCCCACACTAGCATTTGTGTTTTGGTTCGGGCATTGCCCTATTGCCCTAAAGGACTGTTCGAGCTTGTCTGTTTCCCTTTCACATTTACTCGCCCCTTTGGACGTCTCTTATCTGAGCAATTCAGCCAGTGCAAACATGACAGTTTGAACTTTGAAAGGGCTTTTTTTTACGCTGAAACAGGAACATTCATTTCAAGTGTTGCTAGAAAAGTTTTTTGCAACCGAAGTGAGGTCAAAGATCCGAGCAGGCCCCACTGGTCTCAGGACCTGAACCAGTAAGAGTGAGATTCAAGACGGCTCTGAACTTGCCAACCAGCCTATGAAGGAGAAGGTGAAACACGCGCGCATGTAAGTTTCCTCTCATGGCACCAAATTCAGTGAACCAAAAGGTTCATGCCTCCCAGAACCCTTAGCTCTTTAGGTTCACATAGCATCCGCGTGATACTCTCCTCTTTGCCATATGCCCTCTCCACCAACCCCTGAGACACTTGACAGGTTCTCGGCTTCCCCCCACAATGAATGCGGTGTGCAATATTCCATGCTACTCTTCCCCAAAGGATAATGTTCTGCGTGTATGTTTGAACATGTTAAATGTAAATGTTTTGGAGTTTGATCCGGTCAATGAGTTAAACATTTTTATCAAGGGTTGATACGCTGGTTTTCAGATGGACAATCCCATTGAAGTCAATGGAAGGAATCGAGCTGCTTAGGAGGGTGACATCAGTGCAAGATAGGGGAAAACCTCCCAACGAAGGTGAATTGACAGGTCAGCCCCTTAATCCCATCAGTCAATATTGAAAAGCACCCAGCGTTCAGATGGCTATCCTCATTCTTTGTCCAATATGTGTATAGTCCAGGCTCTTAGGTGGCACAAAGCCAAAACTATTGCATTAAAGTACAGATAGGGAGAAATGGCATATTAGGGGGGGGCACAAAACTCGTAGGTGTTGTTTGGTTATTTGCCCAACCATTGACTGCCCCTGACCATGCTAATCCTTATGGCCATTCCCACAAAGTTCCTGCCAATCACGGCCCAAAACACCCTTGAGCTTGCTTTAATGACGCCTTACCATCAAACTTTCCACTCAAAGTGGCCTATTGTTTTTTCACAGCAGTCTTCTGAGAGTTAATTACTTAATTGGAGCAGAAAACACGCTACTTGTGTAATAAAAATGTCTTAACCAGGTCTGCCTTCAGCCACGCCATGTAGAAGCACTCTAGGTGTCCTTCACTGAAGTCCTGTTAAAAATAAGCCTGGAAGTGTTTTTGTGCTGGGGAGTGGCATGCGGGTGACGGGTGTCATGGATGACAAGTGTGACATGACAGGCAATACAGTAACGACAGTTGCAGGAATGAGGAGACTGAAAACCAGGATGTGAGGTGGAAAAAACTTTGGCCACAAGCTTTATTTTAGTACCAGCCATGGTGCAAAAGAGAAACCAGCCATAACATCACATAAGGATAACAATACTATATTTTGGGGACAGAGGGAACAGGTGAGCGGGGGGCCCTAATCCCAATTAGGGGCCGCTCGAGGCTGATCCCTGCCGCCATTCATATGAAAGCTTGTGACAATTGTTTGGCCCCAGAGTGTGAGCTGTGACATGTTCATAAATTGCTTGTCTTTTGGAGCAGGTTCTGCCTGAGGTGGGGAGGTGTGCGCTTATGTGCCTTTTATTGCTGTCCAACCTGACCAGGTTTAGCACTTGCGCCCTCTCTCGCTCACAGGGTGATTTTCGCTGAAGTTATGGCTCTTGATCCACATTTCTTGATAAAACAAAACCCCCCGTTGTGAAGCCTTTCACTTGATACTCCTCGGGATGTGTTCTTAGAGCCATTTTGATTTTTTGATCATGTGTTTTGTAGTTTTCCATGGATGGAGGCGTTTTAGCCTCTTGGTCTACTCTTTGGAGATGAATTTGGCACTTTCTACACACATGATCCATGAGTTTTTGAAGCCCCCACGCTCCGTTTGTGGGCTAGTTATTTCCTCGGGGGTGGGTTCTAGGAGCCTTACTAGGGTCTTCCCTGCTCCTGATCCACTTGTGCTATGAGACCCCTTCCGCGCATTAGGCTGCTTGTTTTTACAGCCGGGGTGGGTTCAAAGAGCCTTACTAGGTTTTTACCCTGCTCCCGATCCACTTGCATTGTGAGACCCCCTCAGCGCTTAAAGCTGCTTGTTTTTACAGCCGGGGTGGGTTCAAAGAGCCGTACTAGGTTTTTACCCTGCTCCCGATCCACTTGCGTTGTGAGACCCCCTCAGCGCTTAAGGCTGCTTGTTTTTACAGCTGGAGTGGGTTTAAAAAGAGAGCCTTACTAGAATTTTCCCTGCTCCCGATCCACTTGTGTTGTGAAACCCCTTCAGTGCTTGTGTTGTACTATTTCGCTGCTGGGGTGGGTTCTAAGGGCTTAGCTGGGAACTTCCCCTGCCCACGATCCACTTGCGTACCCCAGTGCGCTTATCTTGGATAAAAAATGCGAGGGGGTGGGTTCCGGAGCCTTACTAGGAACTTACCCTGCTCCTGATCCACTTGTGGTGAGACCCCCCCTTCTGCATGCATGGAGGTGGATACTTGAGGCTTACTAGGACATGTTTCTGCTCAAGTTCCTCTCTCCTTTTCAGTTTTGTAAGACCCCTAGAGCTCCCACCTGTATTGATGTTATCTGGTGGATTCTGAGCGCCTGGGTCTTCTATAACTGTATTTTCCTAGAAGATTAACTAATAGACAAAAGACCCCCCGGTATTTTTTAAAGCCCTTCTTGGAGTTGAATTTTTATGTTTATTTTTAAAGTGAGGCGTTTTAGCCTCCCCTAATATTATGATTGTGTTCCATATTCTACCTGGCCCTCTCTATAGCTTTTCCTTACTGTTATTTGCAGGGTGGGAGGGATGGCTTTTTAGACCTGCAGCCGTCCTGCTGCTGTTCGTGGCTGACGGGGAGTAAGCATGAGAAGGGCCACCTTGCCCCCGCCAGATAAAGGCAAAATTCGTCCTGGGGGCAAGGCGGCCCTTTCTTTGAACTTCAAAAGGCCCCCGCCCTGCATCCGACAGGATGGGAACGGGGGCCTTTGAAGTATGGAGGGCAAGGTGACAGGGGGCCGCGACTACCGGTTGTCACCTGCCCCTCTCACCTCACCCTCCTGTGCGGGAGACGCGCTGTCTGGGTTCCTATTGTTAAGGGACCCAGCAGCCTCTCCCCCACCATGTGCATGCTAATTGGGGCAGCGCCAAAAGGCACTGCCCCACCGGACTTAGCACAAACCCCCCACCTCCCAGCTTACGGCCCCGGGCCTCCCATCCGGGTGGGCCCGGGTGTATAAGCCTGGAAGTGTTTTTGTGCTGGGGAGTGGCATGCGGGTGACGGGTGTCATGGATGACAAGTGTGACATGACAGGCAATACAGTAATGACAGTTGCAGGAATGAGGAGACTGAAAACCAGGATGTGAGGTGGAAAAAACTTTGGCCACAAGCTTTATTTTAGTACCAGCCATGGTGCAAAAGAAAAACCAGCCATAACATCACATAAGGATAACAATACTATATTTTGGGGACAGAGGGAACAGGTGAACGGGGGGCCCTAATCCCAATTAGGGGCCGCTCGAGGCTGATCCCCGCCGCCACCCTGAGGGGATGCTGACCGGCATCTCCCAGGTCCCCCCAAAATAGGAGATTATGAATTAAGTACAGCCTCTGGCTGCCAGGGTCCAGAAAATATTCCTGGTGAAGATGTCCATGCCTTCAATGGACAGGTGAACCCCGTCACTGCAGAACATGGCCTGGTTGTGTACCGAGATCCCATGTTTAATAAATTTGAGGCCTGAGAAAAGGCAGAACGTGGCCACAGCTTTGTTCAGTTTGCGCCTAGAAATCTCCATGGCTTTGTTGCACTCTGCCCCATGCCAGTGTTGGCGCAGGATGATTTCTGTCATCATCACTTCTGTTCGAAGTCTTAGCATGTGGGCCAGGGATCTGAGGGAGGTGCAGATTTCAGCCAGAAGAAGCTTCCTGCCCAGCTGAGGCAAGTCATTGCCCCCGAGGTGGATGATGAGATACTCGGGGGGGGGGGGGAAGCTGGCCCCCAGTAGGCCAGCCAATTTGTCGTGTAGGTCTCCCCAGCGCATGCCCGGCTTGCCCCACCAGTAGGTGATGGTGTCCTGGAAATGCATGCCGTCCTGGGTTTCCTCCAGCCATCTGCTGGCCCTGGTGATGAAAGAGTGACCCACGATCCACGCCGTCTGAGACGGGGGGTAGCCTGTGGTTAGAAGAAATGGGGGGGAGGATACTATTAGATCAAGGCTTTCCTGATGTATCTTTTGTAAGCCCCCCGATTTCCAACCCCCAATCCCTTTTATGGCTTTCTCTTGCAACCACCCCCATTTTTGTGTGTGAATAATTGCCCCCCCCCCCCGGCTGGGGCGCTTGTTCATGAAGGCCCTGGTGGTGCAGATGGGGCAATATCCTGTTTCCTCAATGCAGTACAGGTTGATGATCCTCCCTTTTCCTAATTGGTCAGTTTTGGACCTACACAGTTTCACAGCCATGGAGTCCTTCCCCAGGTGGATGTCGCCTATATCCAGCCCTTCCTCTGATCCTGTGTTTTTGGAGGCTATCTCGCTGATCCTGAACACCCCAAAGTAGTTGAGTGTGAAGGCAGCTCTAAATAGTGAGGTCTCATAGGCATTGTTGCATACTGCAGGGAGGGTGTCTAGCAGAATTTTTAATTTAGCAAAATTGAGGGGGCGCCTGGTGTCTGTCTTGACCCCTTCCATTTTGGACCAACCCTTGAGAGCATATCTGGTTAGTGCGCCGTGGGTGGGGTCGGGTGCCCCCGCTAATCTAGTGTAATATGAAACTGCTGCCAGATGGGATGAAGCCCATGCCTTCTTTTTGCTTTGTTTGAAAGCCCACTCCATAAAGTCATTGACATGGCTCTCCTGTATATCCCTGATGTTGGTGACTTTTGTGATGTTTCCAAAATCAGTCAAGCACTTATTGTACATTTTGGCAGTTTTCTGTGCAAGCGCCTTTTTGGCCAGTTCCCCTAGGACACCTTTAGGCTCACCTGTAGGAGTGTGGTGCCGGGAAAGGCAACCCCCTTTGCCCGGGCCCGGAGGGGAGGGTAGAGCTGGGAGCGGGCATCTCATGGAAGAGCTGTGACCGGCTGGCTGGAGGGGGCTGCCTTGGATGTGTCCGTGATGGCCCAAACCTCTTCTGGAACTGCTGTCCTCCTGGCTTCTGCCTGTGGGTTTAGTGCCTTGAAAGTGGAGAACTGAAAACGGGACAGAGCGTCAGCGGCCTTATTATCTTTGCCTGCAATGTGCCGCTCAATTATTAGAATGTTATTTTCCAGGTTGACTTTTGTCATTTCTCTCAACACTTTTAGCACCAGAGGGCAGGAGGCAGCACCCTTGTTTAAAATGTGTACAACCGCCATGTTGTCTGACCATGTGACCAGTTCTGTGTTGGCCAACAGGTCCCACCATAGGTAGAGTGCCAGCCATATGGGGAATATCTCTAGCAATGTGATGTTCCTGGTCCAGCCCCTCTGCTGCCAGCAGGGCGGCCAGTGGCCGGCGCACCACTTGTTACCAAAACATACCCCAAAGCCTCTGCTGCCAGCCGCATCCGTGAACAGGGACCTTTTGTTTGCCCCATTCATGGGTTTGCGCCATATCACTTGGCCATTGAAATTGTTAAGAAATGATTCCCACATGGCCAGGTCTTGTGTTATCTCCTTGCCCAATGTGATGTGGTGGTGTGGCTTTGTAACCCCCCTCATTTTTAGTTCCAGGCTCCTGTGAAAGGCCCGGCCTTGGGGCATGATTCTGGTAGCAAAGTTGAGCTTCCCAGCAAGGGACTGTATTTCCCGCAGCGTCGCCTTGTCCCTGCCTGTCATCCGCCTTATTGTCTGTAGAAGGTCCTCTATTTTGTCCCTGGGCAGGCGGCACTCCCCCATGGAAGAGTCAATCTCTATTCCTAGAAATGACAGGGTGGTGGTGGGTCCTACTGTCTTCTCGGGTGCCAGTGGAACCCCTAATTCCTGCATGGTTTCACTGAATGTTTTTATGGATGAGCTGCATAGGGGAGACCCTGCTGGGCCAGTGAAGAAGAAATCATCCAGATAGTGTACCGTTCTGGCTCTGGGCATGGCCTGTTGGAACGCCCACTGTAGGAAAGAACTGAACTGTTCAAAATAGGCACATGCGATGGCGCAGCCCATGGGAAGGCATTTGTCAAAGTAGAATTTATTGTCAAAATGGAAGCACAGCCACTGGTAAGTGCTCTTGTGCACGGGCAGCAGCCTTAAAGCTGACTTAATGTCCGCTTTTGCCATGAGAGCGTGTCTACCTGACAGTTTTACTAGGTCGACAGCATCTTGCACGCAGCTGTAAGAGACAGCAGCCTCCGTGGCAGGGATGCCGTCGTTGAAAGAGCTACCGGGTGGGTGTGATAAATGATGGATCATCCTGAATTCCCCCGGCTCTTTTTTGGGCACAATGCCCAGGGGGGAGCATAAAAACTCAGTGAAGGGGGGGTGTTGGAAGGGGCCCTCAATCCTTTGTAGCTCTTTATCTATTTTTTCGCTTATTATGGTAGCTAGGGATGAGGCAGATTGTAGGTTCTTGGGTATGGTGGGAGATCCCTGGCCCTTGAATGGGATCTGGAAGCCATCTTTGAAAACCTGAGCCAAGAATGCTCTAGCTGCTGGGTCAGGGTAGTTCTCTAACATTTTTAGCAGTTGGTCAATTTTTATTGGTGAGGCCCCTATTCTATAGCTAGTGCATGTTTTTGCCCTCAGTGACTTTTGGGCTGGGCCTGGAAGGAGAGGCTTTTGTGCAGTTGTTGCTGCTGTGGCCACCATTGCATGTGCTGCATTGGTGCTTGTATATGCACTCAGTGCCCTTGTTACATGACCCTCTGTTGAAGTACCAGCAGGTCCCTGGTGTGCTTCCTTTGGCCCCCCGGTGCTGTGGTTGCCAGACTGCCCCTGATTATGGCCTGTTTTTTGCCCCCCTGGGGGCGGTCTTCGAAAGGGGGGGTTTGTTTTTGTTAGTATTTATACTGTCTTGTTGAGGCCTGCGCTGGTTATGTTGCCTGTTTCTACCCCTTCTATTATACTGATGCTCATGGTCTTTGCTGCTCTGGGTGCTCCTAGCTAAGTTTTCTTTTAATACATGAAAAAGATACAATTTAGGGTCTTCCTCCTCCCAGCCCAGGTCAGGGAATCTCTGCATCTCCTTCCTGAACTCTCTATCATAGTTCAGCCAAGACTCCCCCCCTCTCCCCCAAAGGTATTGTGAATCTCCAAAATTCTGTGGTGGTAGGCAATCAGTGCAGTGCCCTCTTCTGGGAATTTTTCTAGAATTATTGTGGATAGGATTTGAAAAGAGGCCTCCCAATTCTGAATATTCTTCTCCAGTGTGGGCCTCTTTGCTCTCTCTTTTTCTTCCTCTTTCTTATCCCTTTTTGAAATGCCAAAACCTAATTCTTCATATTCCAATAGGTAAAAAATGTCAATAAATTGCTTTTTCCAAATCTTTCTCTTAATTTTCCGCTCAATGTGCCATGCAATGGTCTTTTTTAGGCTTCTATTTACACTTTTGCCGGCAGTGCGCCTCCCATATTTAGTCATATGTGGGATTGGAGACAGTACATCATTGCTAGGCCCAACCCATGCTTTAAGGTGGCCCTGGTCATCCTCGCCCCCAGATTCCGACTCTGTGTCTGTGCTGTCACTCTCGCTGCTGGAGCTGCTCGAGTCATCCCTGTGCCTCTTCTTTTTCCCAGCACCCGCACCCTTGTGCCATTTTAAAAATTGTTCTAGCATAGGCCCCAAATCATTGCTTTTCACAGTACCTGATTTAGCTTTTCTTTTGGTGCCTAGGTGGGTGTCTGAAGCGGCGGGCATGCTGCGGACGTCAAGGCGCTGCTTCTTCCTGGCCGGCTGCTCCCTTTCTGCTGGCACCTCCTCGCTGTCTACCTCCTCTTCCAGGGCGCCTGCGTCATCCTCGTTGAGGCTGGTGGATGCGAGCTCTGCCATTCTTTCCTGCACCACGTCCATGCCATGGACTGCTTCCGCTGCTTTGGCCCATTCCAGGAGTAATGATTCTTTCAGGGATAAGGCGTTGGCCATCTCTTGCCTGTTTGGGTCTCTGCGTGCTGGTTTGTAATGGGCTGTCCTTGTGTTTCCCAACTTGCTGTGTGGGTCAGGGTACTCTTTCCCCTCCCTATTGTAGTTCCCAGGCGAAGAGTACTGGGGTTCTGTGTCGTCCTGCTTCCAATGCAGGAGGACAGAAATGCACGCTGCCGCACTGGATTCTGGTGACCCCGCTGCCTTCTGGCCAGCAGTGAGTGCTGGGGCTCGGTGTCTTCCTGCCTCCGATGCAGGTCTGCCGAAATGTGTGCCTCAGAAAATTATGGTGTTCCGGTTGCCCACTGTCCAGCTGTGACTATTGGGGCTCTGTGGTGTCCTGCGTCTAGTGCAGGAGTTAAGAAATGCAAGTCGCACAAGATTCTGGTAACCCGGCTGCCCTCTGCCCAACTGTAAGTGCTGGGGCTCTGTGTCTGCCTCCTTCCAATGCAGGTCTGCCGAAATGTGCGCCTCGGAATTCCGGCTGTCCTCTGTCCAGCTGTTAAAGCCGGCAATCTGTGTAGTCCTGCTTCCCAAGCTGAAACACAGAAATGCATGGCCACCGCGAATTCTGCTCTGCTCCTTAGCTGCACGTTGCTTGTGACCTTTGACTCGGTCAGGTTTGGAATGCTGTGGCCTTTCTGTGTCAGCCTGCAGTCCCCCGCTGTATCCCCAAGAAGGTATTTTTAATTTATCTTCGCTGTCGTAGCACGATGTCAGATTAGGACAGGTCTCATACAGCAGTTGTCCAGCTGCATCTTGTCCTATGCATGTGTAGCGTTGATTTCCTCGCAAAACACTGGCATCAGCACCCACTGTTGAAACAATCACCTGGCTGCAGCTGGGCTCTTCCCTCGAAGAAATTCGCTCTGAGTGCAACAGTGTAGCGCAGGGTTAGTTTCTTTAAAAATCGCACTTCGATCGGAGGTGCAGGAGGGGCTGGGGAGCTTTCAGCCTTCTCTCCTAGGAAAGAACAGCAGCAGTGTGCCTCTCTGTCTTGTTGAAGCCTGCGGGGCTGGGGAGACCCACGCACCGACGGACCTTCACTGCTGCAAATATGTCCATGTCCGCTTTTTCTCCGCTGCCAGGAAAAAATGTCAGCTGGTCCCAGCAAACGGTGCTCCGTCTCGTCCTGGTGCTCCGTGTCGTCCTGCTCTTCCAGAGACTTGCAGCCGTCCTGCTGCTGTTCGTGGCTGACGGGGAGGAAGCATGAGAAGGGCCACCTTGCCTCCTCCAGATAAAGGCAAAATTCGGCCTGGGGGCAAGGCGGCCCTTTCTTTGAACTTCAAAAGGCCCCCGCCCTGCATCAGACAGGATGGGAAGGGGGGGCCTTTGAAGTATGGAGGGCAAGGTGACAGGGGGCCGCGACTACCGGTTGCCACCTGCCCCTCTCACCTCACCCTCCTGTGCGGGAGACGCGCTGTCTGGGTTCCTATTGTTAAGGGACCCAGCAGCCCGTCCCCCACCAGGTGCATGCTAAGTGGGGCAGCGCCAAAAGGCACTGCCCCACCGGACTTAGCACAAACCCCCCACCTCCCAGTTTACGGCGCCGGGCCTCCCATCTGGGTGGGCCTGGGTGTACAAGCATTGGCAAAGCCAACAGTTCTGGCTTGTGTATAAGTATTAGGCATTTGCCAGGCACTGCTTTTAGATGCCCATGTACTCGCAGCAGCAAACACCAATGACAGGCAGTTAATACCACTAGGACAGTGTCTGGCAAGTGCCTTTCCCATGTCTACACAAAAGCCCAAACTGTTGGCATTGCCAATGCTTGTTTGTTGGCGAAACACCTCTGGCTGTCATTAATAAAATGCAAAAATAGAATTAGTAAAATGTTATCAGACAAAGTGCATTCCCAGACTTGGAATTCGCATCTACCCTTTCAGTTAGGACTGCAAGCCCCAACATGCAGTGGGGTGCTATTGCATGAAGCACGGGCTGACAGATTGCCGGTATTACGAGCCGGTGGATTTCACATTGCGGTGGCGTGGGGGAGGGAATTCCCTCGCTTTTGGAGTTCACTGCTTTCCCCAGCTCGTGCCTGGCTGGGAGTGACTTGGCCTGCCACTTCCTGCCTTTTGTCGCAACATGTTTTTTTCCTCTAAACTGTGTGCTTTCACTTTCGGGTTGATTCTGGTTATTTCCGAGAAAGGCAGCCAGCTAGCGTGGAAGGAAACAGAGGAGAGCCGATTGACAGGCACATGCACCCCACAACCGCAGAGGCACCAAGCAGTGCAGTATTTTGCAAGGCGGAGCAGGTGAGTTTCTACTCTCTCTACTTAGACAAACATAATCTCGTGTGTCATTATGAAAATAGATTTATATAGCGAGGACCTTTGCAAAAGGGGAGTTGTAACCCATCACTCGTTTTTAGGACACAGGGAGTGCACTGTTATTCAGAGTAATACTTTTCGTCACTGTCCAAACGGCTACATAGCGCTTCTCCATGCGAGTGAAAAATGACACAGTTTGCCTCACCAATCCCACATGCCCGCAACAATCCTGGCTGCAGTATAGCCACAGGGCGGGAATGCATGATCCTTCTAAACGGACGGGGCGTGTTATGCTCGTGGTCACACTGCCGGTCTGGGCTGTGGGTACGCAGCGCACTGTTGTCTTGGCGTGATCACACGGCAGGAACCAACGCCGGGGGCACCCGGACTTATCATTGTGGACATGGTCACACGGCTGTACAGTTGCTTGGGGGCACCCAGGCTCAGCCTGCAGATTCGTTGCACACAATAAATGAGCCGGGCACAGTTTGCCATTCGTGGAGTCTGCCGCTGTACCCACGTGCCGGCTGCAGTAGGGGTCGGAGCCGAATATGGCATGCGAAACGTGTCAGTGGATGGATGCCACTACTACAAGTGCCACTGGCAGGTTCACATACCATGACAAAAGTCACAATTGAGGGAAAAAAACTCAGCTGCGCATGTCGCTACATGCCAAACAATGTAATAAAATTAAAAAAAACCTTCGATCTTTTCGTTTTAAAATGGATATGAAAAGTCATTGTTGGGACTCGAGTTGAAGATTTCCCTCTTTTGTGCGCTGTCATGTGCTGCTTCAACATTAGTCCTTTTTCTGTTTTAAGTCAAATCCTATTCTATAATACTCAATTTAAAAAACAGTTTCATACAAAACCTTTTACTGTCTAATGCTTACAATGTCTAATTGTATTGTTTACATGTTTTCCAAAACAGTATGCTAACAACAGTGAAGTGTGTGTTTGTGTGTAGATAATTTCATACTTTTCACACTTGACTGTATGAAGTGTGATAAATGCATTACAACTATATTTTACTGATAACATTTATAACATATTGCTGGGCATATGCAGATTCATGAAAACGTTTTCATTTACAAATGTTGCTAAATCTTCAGATTTAGGTTAAACAGTACATTCTGTCTTTCCCTATGGACGTTTTCAGAAGCTCTGCAAGGTAATGTCATTTTTCATTTGTATAGTACCTTTTCCTATTGGTATGGTCTCAAAGTGCTGTAGGATAAGGCTTTTGGGGGACTAAAGTCCATGGAATGCGTGTGTGAATTGTGGTCTCCTTTATGGTGCAAAGTCTGGGTGCGTCATTGCGCCGTGTCAATAAATACAGCTTTGTGTCAGCACGGAGGGCAGGTCACGAGCGGGGATTGAAGACCATACACGCTGTGTTTGTGTCTCTGTTCGGGGCGGGGAGGTCATCCGTGTACCCAGGCCCGCGGTCCCATCAGGACACCACATGAATTTTGGTTGATGCAAAGGAGGGCAGGGGTGGGCAAGTCTCTACTAGCTACCCATATCGAGCTGACATGTGGATGGCTGCTGTAGGATCGTCTCGATGGTATGCGCATGCAGGAAGTTGATTATATGTCCAGCTAGACTGAATTTTTGTCATTGGGGAGAGCTTCATTCTTATTGCAGAGGTGCTGTCCGATGTGTCGAGTGGTGTGTGGTGGCAGATGCATGTGGGTGGGCGGCCTTGCCGTAGTTTATTTTTCATGAGCATGGAGTTTGATATGTACCTGCATGCTCTGACTTGTTTCCTGGTTTCGTAGATGTGGCATGCATTCTGTCCTATTTTCTGCTGGAGTTTATTTTCTCTGGCCTCCAAGGCATAAATTAGTTTTCAACAATTGATTAGCAGAGTTTCCGAATAAAATGTTTCTTGATTAGCAAACGGACCCATTTGAATAGCAATGTTGTACTAATATTTGTAATGCAACCACAAGTTATTTGTACCCAATACATAAAGGGCATGATTCACAGAAGTGTTTTATAATGGTGTATTCCCATTGGAAAACGCTCTGTGAATCAGGCCCAATATGAGCAACAATGCATCATGTTTGTGTATCGCTGAAGATATTAGTGAGTGGAGTCAGGCTTTGCAAATTCTTTAAACTTCCATTAGACCTGCATCTTGTGTAACTTAGTTTACTTATTCAACCTAAGAGAAATTCACTCAACCCATGGCAACAGATGACACAAAATGTAAATGTGCTTTCTGTACAATGGTGCCTGTTGCCACAAACCAACGTTGTTTGGCACACTGCTGCTACACAGAGGCCAGCCATGCATATTGAAACTTTTATTTCACATTTACTGCAAAGTAAATGCTAAATAAAAGTTTAAAACATCCCATCTAAATGGTACTTGCCTCGACTATGTGAGTTGGTGAGCTCTGGATGAGTGTCTGTAAAATGTAAAAGGTTAGCTGCATGAATGGAAACAAATAAATAGATGGGTATGATAAGAAGGCTCTGTAAACAGTTTAGCCATCTCTCTCCTACAGGAACCAATATGTAATACAATAATAATCATAGAGTAAAGGGAGCTCTGGACGTGAACTACAGTGTATGGAAATGCAGTAGATCTGTAGATGTACAGACTGGATGGAACTGTTTATCACTACTTTGCGTAAACATCTAGTTGGCTTTGTATATTTGTTATGCAACAGGGAAGAAAATAAGAGACTAAGCAGAGTGGATGGTAGCAGGCAGAGAACTGGGCAAACTAGGTGGACTATTGTAGTTTGCGGCCATCTCACTTTCAGGGTAGCTGGTATGAAGCAACAGGCTGTTGCGAGAGAATGTCAAGGAGCATGGGATCAGCTCGGGTTGAGCACCAGTTTCGTAGATGGATGCAACCTACAGGTCACAGAACTAGGTATGCCATCAAAACCATTTGGCAGTGTGATCATGTACATTTTAAAGAGTGTTTGTTCATCAATATGATGCATCTTTCCCACAAAATGAAACATAGTTGGCGCTATGATATTTAGATACAGTAACCTAAACTTTACTGTAAACATTGAGTCAATTCTGTGTTTTACAGTATCAATACTGTAATTATGCATTATGTTCCAACTTACCTTTTTAGGAATGGAATTACATGACTGTCTCTTTAAAGAAAGCTAACACATACCAGTCTTTGCAAGATAGGATATAGTTACCTTAATAAAAGTATCATCCTGATTACTTCTAGTTTGCAATTACTTGAAGAAGAAAACAAATGTGACCTAGCACTCCCACACAGGACTTTGGCACTTAAAAGTGGGTAGATGATTACTGCTGCACTTTCTCACGAATAGCCCATTTGAACTTGCAGTGAACAAAGAACAGAGGGTGGAGCAAGGAAAGCGGGTGAGCTGTGCTTTCATTGAACAGGGTAAATTAAATAGCTAGCTTTGCTATGCAAGAGTACATTTAATTAGCAAAACTTCAGAATTGCATAGCAAATTGCTAGGCAACACTGCTTATTTTATGCCTTGGGTCTCGGTACATTTTCTTTGCAGGTTCATTGCTGCCCCGGCCTACCTGAGAGGTGTTATGAATATGAATGTGAATAACCCAATGTGAGGCATGGGTTTGGTGCCTAATCGAAGGTTTCAGTTGGGTTGGTAATGGTGTAGTTTCTGTTGGAGGTATTCCAGGCCTGTCTTGTGGAGGGCCCGGTGGGTGATGCACATGGCTTTGAAAGTGGCCCGTCGCCCGTCAGGGAACCACTGGAGGACACGGTGGGTGGGTGTTATGTGCTCTCTGAAGCCAAGGTTCAGGAAGAGCCTAGCAGCTGTGTTTTGGACCGGTTGGAGCTTTCTGAGTTGATATGCGGGGCACCAGGTAACAGGAATTGGCATAGTCAAGGCGGAAGAGGACGATGGTCATGATTGCAGTGACGCTGTGAGGGTATGAGGGGTAAGAGAAGATACGTCTGAGAATGCAGAGGTGTAGATAGCAAGATTTGGGCACAGAGTTAATGTGGTGAGAGAGTGTCAGTTCAGTGTCCATGATGCATCCCCGGTTCTTTACTACATTGGATGCGACACAGGGAGGACCTAGGGAGGATGGTCAAAGGGTGGCTTGGGGAAGAGCCATCTTCCCGCAGATCATGATTTCTGTTTTTACGGAGTTTAGGAGGCGGTAGTTGCCGGGAGGTCTGTAGTTGAGGAGAAAGCAGTGGGTAAGAGATGGGTTTTTGAGAAAATCACAAGGAGGTATTTGCAGTCTGCGTTGCAGGCTTGTTGCTCAGAGTGTGAGATGGAGAGGTGTGATTTGTGGAGGATGTCGATTCCGCCTGCTCTGCAAGTTCTGTTGTGGGCGATGAGTCTGTAGCCTGGGGGGAATGCCTTGTGTGCGATGGGTCGGAAGTCATCAGAGAACCAGGTTTCTGTGATAAAAGGGATATCTGGACTTTCAGAGGAAATGAGGTCGTATATGTTGTGTCGCTTTTTGGTTACAGATCTGGTGTTAATGAGGATGCATGAAAGTAAGGAGTGGGGGCAGGTGTGGTGGAGGGCAGGGAAGGGATCCTGTGGTGGGGCCCCATTGTGCAGTGTGAATATGGGAGAAGGTAGGGAGTGCAGGGAGTGGTACAGAGGGTAGAAGGGAAGAGGTAGTTAGGTGAGGGTGACCTGTCTCTGATGTCAAGGTGGGACGGGGAGGCTCTGAGCATTCTTTGAAGGTGAGAAAGGAGGGCTCGTGATGTACGGTTCCAAGGGAGGAGGATTGGAGTAGGGGAAGGGTTAAAGGGAGAGCGTGAGAGGGGATTGCAGGTATGGAGTCAGGAAGGTAGGGGGGCAGGAGAAGGTGCAGGTGGTAAATGGGGTCGCTGAGGGGGGTTGTTGATGAAAGGGGTTTGGAAGAAAGGAAGGGTGTAAGGTCTTACATGAAGCTGGTTTGCTGATTTCCAGGGGAATGTGGAGAGGGCTGAAGGGGGTTAGTGCTGAGGGAGTTTGAGGAAGTGTTGAAGATGGATTTCACTGTGTTGGGAGAGGTGACAGAATTCGTAATGGTGTAGGTGAGGGGTGCATGCATGGAACTGGGGGAGAGATGGGGAGAGGTGTGCAGAGATGAGAGGGTCCTGGTGTTTCAAATTCTATGTTTGAGGGAGTTCTTTGGCACCTGTGGCGTGTCTGGGAAGGATGGCGGCCGGCCCAGGAGTGGGTGTTGGTAAGGGAAGCATGAGCGGTGCTAAGGGATGCAGAGGGAGGTGTCTGAGGGGGGCAGTTCTCCCTCAAGGGCTGGATGTGTGGAGGGTGAAGGGGGATGGTCCGCAGAGCAGTTGGCCATATTTCTAGTGCGCCAAAGTGCCTCTCTGATCTGGGAGTTGGTTTTCATGGTGGATAACATGTTGCGTCTGCTCTGGTGGCTAGAAAGGCCAATGAGGTGGGAGGGGCCCTGCCCCATTATTGGGGTACTCCAAGGAGGCTAGATAAGGGAAGGAGGCAACGCTTGAGGCGCTGCTGTAATCAAGTTTATGGCTACAGGGGGATTCAATGCAATGGCTATTCTCAGAATGCAACTGGATTTAACACAGTAGTGACGTCCAAAGCGCTGCTAGCGTGGAAGCGTTGGAGAAGTTCAATTACAGCTAGAGTTAAACAGTGACTTCCATCAGAATGCAGCCAGGTTCAATGCAGCTCAGTGGCAAAGGATTAACACAGTGCCATGGTTTAAGCACCGATATAAATGAAACAGATGCTACCCTCAAATTACAGCTAACTTCAGTGCAGGGGCTATACTGAAAGACACCTAGAAATAACACAGTGGCAGATTCAAAGTGCAACTGAATTCAATGCAGCTAATTTCAACACAGTGGCTATACTAAAAGAAATCAGTTACTTTTTTTTATACAGTGGCTATTGTAAGGGTGCAGAAGTAGACTCAGGACACAAAGGTGGCATGCTTGCTGGTATAGACTTATATTGGACTGAACATAAGCAAGAACCCTACCTGTCCCTATGACTAAGAGGGGTTTGTTTCCCTGCCTCAACCAAAACTAAGGATAATGTCAGAATGTCTGCCAAAAGTATAAAGTGCACTGTCCTGTGTCTTAAACCTATTTACGTCACTTACGCTTCAATAGAAAACCTATAACTAAACTACACCTTGCTTAAAACAGGATGACACTTTCTTCTGGATGCTTTAGGCAATTCAAAGTTCCAAGTTCCAAAACAATATTGGGAAGGCGTCTCCCTCCCCGAGCTTCTCTTTAGGTTCTGTCTTCTGCCAAAGCATATGACTCCCTTCCTCTGGTCTTCTCGTGATTTGTACCAAAAGGGTCTTTCTTCCCCCCCCTTGGGCTTCCCGTGACTTTTGCCAAAGAGTCTCTCCCCTTGGACTTCTCGCAACTTGTGCCAAAGGTTCTTTGCTCCTGGTCTTCTCATAACTTATGCCAAAGGTTTTCTTCACCTGGACTTCTTGTGCTTTGTGCCAAAGGTTCTTTTCCTCTGGACGTCTCGTGGTTTATGCCAAAAGTTCTCTTCCCCTGGTCTTCTCATCTCGTTCTGTGAGACCAGATGCTTTTTTCAACTTTTTAAACATTTTTTTTTCTAACAATTTGTATTCGTTTTTACAACAAATCAACAAAAACAAACCCAACAGTGCATGTCAAATAACTTCATGCATCATATACAGTATCGTAAAACGTCTACTGCCTTCCCATTACCCTCCCCCTTAACTGGAGCCTACTCCAATCCGCCCTCTGCCGTTATTTCCTGTGGGGGTATCTCCCCCTCCGTAATGCCAGAGGAATCATGTTCACTTATGCAGGCCTGGGTGGACCCAGAGAGTGTGGCCACTAAGTGTCTCCAGGCCATCAGGCTTTCCGCTTCCTCAACCCCCTTCCCTATTGGCTGCTTCATTCCATACCGCCGTTTCCGCTTTTGCCCATTTCTGGAGATCGTGCCACCAGACCTCTACCCTTGGCCTGTTGTTTGCTTTCCACCCCATGGCAATTCTGCGCTTGGCAAGTATGTATGCCAAGTCCTTGAGTTTACTCACGTGTTGCAATTTGCGCGGTCTAGCGAAACCCCCTACTATGCATGCCCACACAGATTCCACATCTAACGTGATCCCCTTCTCGGTTAAACAGTGCGCTACTTCTCCCCAGAATTTTCCAATTTCCGGGCATGCCCAGAACATATGTATCATTCCTGCGTTCACTTCCCCACATTTGGGACATGTTTGTATTTCTGCGCTCTTGAATCGAGCAATCCTCTGGGGGGGTCATGTTCGCTCTGTGGGTAACATATAGCTTGATCTGTTGCAGCCTCGCGTTCCTAGATACTTTTTTATGGTATCTCTGGACACTCTCCCACAACCCATAATTCATGGGTTCCCCGGCTTCATCTTCCCAGTCCTGTCTCAGCTGGGTCACTTCCTTACCCAAACAAAAGGGGTGATGGCTGGAAGGTTTAGAATGAATCTTAACCTCTGGCATCGCTCTGGGCAACCCTCCAGACCATCACCTGCCAAGCCATTACAAAAGGGGAAAGACTGTATGCAAATCAGGCTTGGTCCCACCCCCAAAGGGGTATTCCAGCCCAAACTGCTAGGTCACTTACCTTCTGCACGAGACCACAAGCATCCCCAGACATGTTTCAGCCTTGTTGGGCGTCATCCGTGAGGAGTAGGTTGGGTCTCTAGGCCCAGCAGGCACGAGACCCACGTCTGGGCATACCCGCCCCACTCGGGGTGATGATAGCAAAACAAAAGGGGTGATGGCTGGAAGGTTTAGAATGAATCCTAACCTCTGGCATCGCTCTGGGCAACCCTCCAGACCAAGCTGCACCTCAGTGAGGAGGCCCAACAAGGCTGAAACATGTCTGGGGTTGCTTGTGTTTCCGTGCAGAGGGGACCTGGCCTAGCAGTTCGGGCTGGGCTGCTACCATTGGTGGCAGTACCAGACTGATTTGCCTATGGCTGGACCCCTTTTTGCAATGGCGCAGGCGGGATAAAAAACAGTGGTGTGGAAGGTTGCCCAGAGCAACGCCAGTGGTACAGATTCATTCGAAACCTTCCACCCATCACTTTTGTGGTCCCACTTCCTTACCCACCCTGGACATTTGCAGTTCATAGATTCGAGAGACCTCGTGCCCCTCCCTCTGAGATATCATAAATTGTTTCTATGGCTGTGTCGGGTTGGTCTTCCAGCACTATTTCGGACCATGTCTCTTTCACCCGCCGTACCAGTCTGGTGTAGGTAATATACTGCCCTAAGTGTAGCCCTGTTTCTTCTACCACTACGTTAAATTCCATTACCTTCCCCTCTTGCCATTCATCTCCCAGCGTTGCAGTGCCCACCGGTTCCCTATGCGTGCGAATCGCCTTCCTCAGTTGCTCGTCCACTCCGGTCAATGCCACTAGTGGCACTTGCGGAGAACACAGGGTCGGGTTCTCCATGACCTGACAAGCCTTACGCCACATCTTCCATCCCAGTTCCAACATCCTCGTGCACCCTTTTAGCTCTGGTTTTGGCAGCCATATCCATTCTTTCAAAAAGAACGGAGCACATTCAGACCGCAATAATCTGGACTCCGATGTTGAGTCTTCCGTTAACCACTTATCCACGTATTGTAATTGGCTGGCCAGATAATAAACCTCAAAGTTGGGCAATTTTATGCCCCCTTTATCATACATATTCTGCAGTTTCCACAGGGCTATTCTATTCCTGGAATTGTGCCACATGAACCCTCTACATATGCTCTGAAGTTTAACATGCTCTGAGCCCCATAGGGCTCAATGGGAATGGGGAGGGAGGTAATAACGGTCCCTCTTCCCCTTGCGGGACCTGGAAAAGACGTCTGGTTTTACCAGACGTCTGATCCGGGTCCCGCAGGGGAACCTCGTAATCGGCGTTCCCGTAATGAAGGGGGCCGGTCCCGTACCGGCCTCCTTCATTCTGGGAGCACCAGGGTCGTAATGAGGCCCTGTGTCTTTCAATGCTTCGTCTCTAAATCGTCACGTTGGGATCCTAGCTCTAGGAGGCGAGTATTGCCACGTTAAGATCAGTGGCGAGTGGTCTGAGAGGACCCTCGCTTTGTATTCCGACCGCACTAGCTCCCCCGTCAGCTCTGGAGTAGCAAACATATAATCTAGCCGTGTGTACAAGTTTTGTGGGGCTGAGTAATGAGAATAATATATTTCATGTGGATGGTGTAGCCTCCATATATCTTCCAGATGAAAGTCTCCCAACAGGGTTGTCAAGGTTTTAGCTGCAGGGATAGGTTTTTCTAACTTCCTGTCTGTCTGTCTACCCTGCGGTCCAGCGTGCAATTAAAGTCACCTCCCCATATCACCACTCCTCCAAGGTACGAGCTAACTTTACTATATAAGGTCTTGGAATAGGCCACAGTATCTTGGTTCGGGGCAAATGTATTGATGACACACAGCTCTCTATTTTCTGCCAATCCCCGTATCGCCACCATCCTCCCATCTGATTCCACAGTGGACTGGAATAACTGAAAGGGGACATGTTGTGCTATCCAAGTAATCACCTCTCAGGCGTATGCAGAATACGTTGCCCCTATGATAGTCCCCTTCCATTTCCTCATGATCACATCCTGTTTTTCTTTTGTGAGGTGTGTTCCTTGCGATAGGGCGATATCTATCCTCTGCCTCTTTAGATACGTCATGATCGTATTCCTCTTCAAGTAACTATTGAGTCCCCTGACATTCCAGGTTGCTATCTTAAGGTCTTCCATCTCTCATCCATATCCCGTCCTGCCTCTGTCCTCCCTTGTCTTCCGCACCATGCGCAGTAGCGTGTGGGCGTAAGCTTGTTCCCTGTCCCTAACTTCCCTCCCCCAATATAGCACTCCCAACTCCCCAACTCCCATCCCACTCCCAACCTGACTCAGCCAAAACCCAAACTCCCCAAATTCCACCCCCCCTAACCCCAACTGATGCCCAGCTCCATCCCTGGATCTCGGGCTACCCCGCATCTAGCCCTTTCCTGGAACCAGTACTCGGGACACAGCAGGGAGATATCACCCTACTGGTGATTCAACTACTCCAACTACTGGGGGTAGGCCGTGCCTCTTCCGTACCTCCTGAATTCCTGCTACAGTATGTCACACACTCCCAGCCCACATCTGGCATTACTCACATGTATATTCCAGTCCAACAAGTCCACATGACGTGAGTGCCCAATACTTAGTAACTACATCCCGATGATTTGCCCGTACACCACTTTGGGTCAGTACTACTATAATAACATCTAACTAAGCAAGCAGTAGCGTAGCGTTAGTTCACTTATCCTGATTCCCTCGCTCAGTTCCGTCTGCATCTTCAGGGCAGCCTTGGGCGTCCATCCAGCTCGTTGCCTCCTCTGGTGCTTCAAAGAAGAGTGCCCCACCCTTGTGGAAGACTTTAAGCTTCACAGGATACAAAAGTATGTATTTGAAGCCAGCCACTCTCTTTCGCCTTTTCACCGCCACGTAGCTGAGACGTTGCCTCTGTACCAGCATGGTGCAATCCAGGTACACAGTAGCTGTTGCCGATGCACGATTTATCGTTCCGCCCTTATGAAAATATTCTCTATCCCTGTAGTTTAAAATGTTGGTGATAATTGCTCGGGGAGGAGCTCCAGGTTGAGGCTTCCTTGTCTGGGCCCTATGCGCCCTTTCAACTGCAAACCCTTGGGAGAGCTTGCAGACACCGATTTCTTGGATCAGCATGTTCTCCACGCAGTCCGTTGGATCCGAGCCCTCTTCCCCTTCAGGTACTCCAATCACGCGGATGTTGTTGCATCTGGCTCTCCCCTCCGCCTCCTTCGCTTGATTTTCTGAGTGGTGCACCTGTTGTTTCAATATGTGTATTTCCTTGGCATTGGCGGTGCGGACCTCTGTATTAGTTTTTACTGTGCTTTCCAAGCCACTCGTGCGTTCCGCCAGCGTCCTTACATCCTGTCGTAAGAGGTTGACATCAACACCAACCGCGTCAATCTTGAATTCCACCGCCACTTTCAGCTCTGCTATAGCTGTGTCCAGTCTGATCCTCCATGAGGATTTCAGCTCCGTTATGGCATCCAGGATCAAGTGGTCATTCCGTGGCGAGGCCGCTGTCTCCTGTACCGTGTCCTTGGCCAATGTGGTCAAGTTCAGGGACTGCAGTGGCTTGATAAAGGTGTCCATAGTGGGCTGTTTCCCTTTAACCTGCCGCTTTTGAGCGCCATTGTTCCCGTCGTCCACCGGCTAGGCGTGCCTGCCTCACAAGGCCACGCAACACTTATGCAGAGTATGTTTCTAGGCCGAACACTGGCTCCCACCCAGCAAGAGCTGAGCCTAAAGTCGGTACAGTCTCACACGTGCTTCTGTCCATCAGTGGGCAGTTCCATCATGGGTAGGGTACTCTCATCTCTTATCTGCATGCTTCATTGACCATGCGTGGTCACCGTTTCCCTAGTGGGGGTCCTGAGTTCCTCTGCCTGCCAATCACTGCCCTCTATTCTATTGTTGCTGGGGCAATCCACCAGCACCCTCTACTGCGTGAATGAATATACAAGCAGTCCTGCCTGTTCAGCTCAGTTTATTCTGACTATTGACCATCATTGGTCCCACTCATTGAGGCACTCCTGTACCCCCGTTATGCCCACAGCACTTCATCTGGTCAGTGGCCGGGCGCCATTTTAAGTGCACGGCCCAGGATTCATGGAGCAGTCTGGCCCCACAGTCATCCGACTCCTTTATGGTTTGCTGGTATTAATTGCACACTGTGCACTTCTCCCCACAGTCCAATTTAAGCTCTTCACATCTGCGCTCGATCACAACCCTGCACTCTGCCTCTGCCCTTGTCCTTGTCGACCATCTTGTAACCTGGTCTACCACACGTATTGTTGTTATTTCACAGTCTGTATTGTATATTTTTGCCATGTTGTAACTGTATCTATGGCTCCGGCGCCCAGTTACCCCAGGGTTCGGCGCGCGGTACAAATAAACAAACTAAACTAAACTCTGCGTGCGAGCTGGTCGCTTTTCGGTCTGGACCCAATAGGGGCCTATCCCTTTGATTGTCCAGTGCGTAGAAGATGCCCCTCGCGCCTGGCGCAATGCACGAGGGGACCAGCTTGCCCGCAGCCCGCTCCGGCGCGTCTCTGTACATCATATAAATGTAGTCAGGGCTGTGATCACATTGGGAGCCCTTTCGTTGTCCCATGCAGGTCTCGGACTGCTTTCCACTTCATGTGCACTCCGGTGGTTCACAGTATATGTGTCTGCCCCTACACAGCTGTCCAAGCCGCGGCTGCCACAATTGGTTATAGGGCCTCGGTTTTTTACGTTCTATCTCAGCACGCCGTGGCTGCCTCCAGGTCTCGGATTCAGCGCGAGGCGCACACCATACAGGGCGCTGACACAAAGTATCTAGTCTGTGCGTGCTGATCTCTTTGTCCACCTTCAGGTCTCACAAAGCGACGTGCCTGCATCTCGGGCTCCTCATTAATAGATATTCCTGTGCACCACCCGGGCTCCTCTGCTTCCAACCGCGCCCTTCACTGCCAAAAGCTCGGTGCTGGGGGTCTATTCTCCGGTCAGCTTCTTTGTCTCATGCGGTCTGCCATTTTGGGATCGCCGCCCCCAACTTCGCTCGGAGTACTTTTTGCAGCTTACTCCCGAACCGCGTCAGCATAACACTTCATGGGCTGTTACGTGTAGTTTCCTCCTTCTAGGATCTTTACATGCCGGCTTATATCCAGGATTAATAACGGATCATCAGGAGCACACAGAGATACGCATCCGTTCACATGGCTGCCAGGCCACGTCCCCACGCTTTTCAACTCTGTAATGTATCTTACATAGGCCCGGTTCACTAACCTGTCAAGCGTCTTTCAGTCTCTCTGGGGTGCTCTTTCACCCCCCCCTCCCTTCTCAACTCGCCTCTGTTGATGTTTGGGTCCTTGATCCTTCTTACAGCTTTGCAATCTCTTTCAACTGGGCCATCTTCACTATCCTCCAAGACCTCTCTTTCAGTCTCTGTGGGCTCTCTTTCCCCCGTCGGTTCTCAACTTTTGTCTCTCTTCGGTCCCACTGGGACGAGGAAGATTTCTCTGCACTTCCTCCCAACCACAGCCTCTGGGTATGCCTGTGCCTTCCCAGTCCCCCTCTGCATACCTTTGTACTTGATCTGCGAGGGTTCCGTTCCTTGGCAACACCAGACAGCTTCCCCTGAGCTCTCGCGGTCTTCGTACAGTTTTCGGCGGCTGTACCATGCTGGTTTCTCTATCTATGTGCGTCGGGTCTTGCCTGGACCACTCGAGAGACTTTGCTTCTGCCACCATCCCCCGGATCCCACAGCCATGTAAGTCGTGGTGCTTCTCCGCCTTGCGGTTCTCTGCCTCTCTGTTCCAGGCAGTCGGGTCTGCCAAGGGACCTGTCCTCGGCAGTCGGCTCCCCGGCGGGAAGCTTCTCTGGGTTAGGACAGACTGCATGAGGGACTCTTGTGAGTGTTTATTTTCCTGAGTGCTTTCTAACTTCCAGTAGCTAGCATGCTCGTATCGGATCCGCATAGGGCTCTGCATCGCCCTGCTCTTCCTCGTGACACTACTTGTGAAATTATCCATATTTACTCTTCCCTCACTCTTCCTCGCATTGTGTTATTTGCCTGATAAACACAATTACTATGTATAAGGAAATTAGTGGAAGGTAGAGAAGAAAGAGAGGATGGCGGTATCTGAGTCCTACACATAGAGCTGGATACCTCATGTCTAACAACATGATGGTGTGTATACCGCATTCTCCCTCGACGGTCTTCACTCCTCCCAGAGAGGGGGTCCCCACCCATGGGATCCTACCACTGAGTACCACCCCCAGGGGGAATATCGGGAAGCAGCCTCACCTCCCCATACCCCATGGGAAGGGTCCCCCTCCCGGGGAGATGTGACAACCTTGAGGGATTTGTCGCACTATACACAGAGATGCAGCTACATCCATTGGCTATACTTAAAAATGCATCTGATATTTATAAAGTGGCTGTACTCAGAGATATGGTTAAATTCAACACAGTGGCTATACCCAGAAAATCATTTAAAATTGTAAACAGGGGCAATAAGTCCTGAGCAGTGCCTATAATAAAAAAATGCAGCTAAATTCAACAGAGGCTATACTAACGAATGCAGCTAAATTCAAAGCAGTGGGCATACTTTTAAAAAAAGCAGCTATATTCATCACAATGGCTATACTCAAGATGCCTTAGTTCAACACAGTGGCTATACTCAAAGGTGCGGCTAGATTCAAAAACAGTGACTATACTCAAAATATTAAGCTAAATTTGATACAATGGCAAAATCATAAGTGCAGCCGGGGTTAGGGAAACTACTGTGGTAATAAAATACTTAGGTTAGATACAAGACCATGCCAATCATTAAAAATGCTGCACTGGCTATGCAACCAAAATATTCCTTTCTTACCTGGAGTTGTCTGCGGACAGCTTTTGGGGGCCTGGCTTGGGCGCCCATGGTGAACAGGCAAACAGGTGATGGAGGTGCCCCACAGAGGTGCCCTTTCCCGTGGCCCTAAGCTGGCTGCCCGGGCAAGGCTGCCCTTGGTAGTCTCTGAAGTTAGACTTTTCTGGTCATGTGGGTAATGCACTGGGCAATCTACAGCAATGTGGGACGCAAGTGGATGAGGGGCACTGGGGAGAGGAGGGTCATGGGAAGGAGCTGTGTGCTGGGCGCACCAAGCTAAAAATGGCACTCGAGTACAGGGAAGGCAAAACAAGATACCAGCAATGGAGCATACCTTCTGGAAGATGCAGCACCATCAGGAGCGGCGAACAAATGGGCCAAATAGAGTCTGGTGCAAGGAGAGGGTATTTCCATTACTCTGAGTGTTCTGGTCACGTAGGTAGTGCACCGACCTCCACAGTACATAATGTATTATGTGCATTGTGCTTTTCTTTTCATTAACAAGGGGGTGCTTGCAAATCGGGAAGCTCGGAACGTGAGCTGTATTCTCTGGTTCAAGCCCAGGTTCCTAGCAGCCAGTTTGCTGCTAGCCATCACTTCCTACCTTCCCTGCTCCTCCTATATAATTCAGCGCCCCCTCAACTCTTAGCTCCCATGTAGTTCCCTACGCGGGTGCGAAGAGTGTGTAATAAAAAAAAACAAAGAAACTTATCTTGCTGTGTGGCCGGCGCTGCACAATAGTTTCCCAAGTTCATTTTATTGTTGATGACATCACAGTTAGCGAGAATGAGGGCAGTGATGGCAGTCATCTAAAACACAGCAGCAGTAAGCACACTGTAAGGACTACTGACTAGGAGAGTAAATGAAGCACATACAAAATGTCATAAAGCCAAAGTCAATAATACAGGGGCTTCATTATATACATGGATTTTGTTCATGTAGTCAGGAGCTGGTATTTCTTCATTTACAGCCATTGGCAGTTCCATGTGTGGTAGATGTGTGACTAGGTGGACCTCACTAAAAGAGAGATTGTTTTCCATGGGAGCATTAAGCATCTGTAGATAAAATTGGGATGATAAATCACTCAGTAAGCAAGAATGAAATCCGACAAGACGATGTAAATGCATGGCTTTTGACTCCAATCAGGCTCACCTACATAGAGAGCAGTAGACCGTGTTCCAAGAGACTATTAAGTCTCTGGACGTGAAATCGGGATCAGAGTTCCCTGGGTGGGTTAAAATTAAATGACACTACAATTGAGATGGACAAACTAAAACTGGGAGCTCAATGTTATGGGATTCAATATATGGTCGAGCAGTATTGTGGCATGGAGTGGTCTAGGTTACATTTCTTAAGGTGAGTTTTGCATAAGGTTTAGTCATTAGTGTTTAAATTAAAATGTGATCATGCACAAGGCTGCAATTGTGCTTTAGTGAGTACAGGGGACACACAGGACTGATCTGGGGACTCAATGTGGCACTGTGTGGCAGATTATCATTTGGGAAGTGTGTAAAAGCCCTTCCTTTTTAGATTTGTATTACTTAATAAAATGATGCAGGTAATTCAATCTGCTGATTGAGTTCAACACTAAAAGCACTGTGTGTATCTGTGCCTTGCTGCATCAGTATCTTGATCTGCAGTGCTTGCTCTACCAGTAGGAGTGAGCATGTTCAGACTTCGCAGGTTCCGATTTGACAGCTGCGGAGGCAGCCAAGTATATTCAGCACAGGGGATGAATTTAAGATATTCACCCCTGTACCAAAACTATGTTGATAAAAGTAGCCCAGGCTGGGGGCATGGCAAACTCTAAAGATAAGCTATGCATAGGTTAAGGCATGCTACTACTCATGATCATTGCAGCCACATTCAACTTGATATCGGATGTGTGTCAGCTCCTGTGAGCCAGCTCAGCTATGTAAGGTGATGTGTATTCTGACCAGACAGGTTGCACGTGCCAACTGACCGGACAGAAACCTGATTGGCCATAACTCTTCTTTGATCTCTTGTTGAGGGTAGGAGATAGCTGCCCCACAGTCAGCTATGCTGGACCCACCCATTCAAAGGGAGTATCATCACAACAGGTTGCTTCCTTTCTAAAGGTCTTTTCATCCTAGTGAGAATGAAGAGGGTGGGGTTAGAGTAAACAGGAGGGCTGTGTATAGTGGAGGAAGACTTAGATCCATCTTGTTTTTCTCTCCCTCTCTCCTTCCTGTCCCCTCCTCTTCTTCAAGAGCAAAGCACTTTGGGTTTGATGTCAGAAGGGCAAAGTCAACTGATTTCACAAACAGTGATTGGACCACTAAGGCAGGCTAGCTTTAGTCCGATCACCTGCATATGTTTACCTTTAAGAGAAAGGGTTTCCCGCCACTTCTTTGATTCTCTCCTGAACATAAACCTGAGGAGGAATTCATTTGATCTCTGTTGGTAGAGTTCATCTCTCCAAAGTACTCTGCCAGTGAGGAGAAGATTGAGCATCCAATGCAGAGGTGAGCGCTGCCATCGAACCATAAATAAGAACCATTAAGGATGGCATGCTGCTGGGATAAGACCTGCCTCTCTTCCAGCCAAGACCATACCCATGACCTCACCGCATTGTAGGACTCCTGGAGTTTTTGACCAGTATCTCCAAGTGCTTGGGAGAACAAAAATAAGGTCCAAATGTTCTCCCTGAGACCATAGACTCAAAGCAACCAGAGGAACAAGACAGCTAGGAAACCTGCGTTCATAACGTGGAACCAATAAGAGCTGTGATTCGAGAGTGTTCTATGTCCTCAAACCCACATGACCCATCAAGCTGCTGTTGGCACTCTGTCAATGAACCACTGTCCTGCATATTTGAATCTATTCCCCGCCACACCACGTTAGCCAATTGTGTTGTTGCCTCTGCACGAACTGCTTGCTCATAATTGCATCTGCCGCCTTTGAACCGCCGATCAAACTGTGATCTTCTTTGCTGCCAACACCATGGACCCAACCCTGGTGGCTCATCGAGCCCTGCCGATCGTACACTGCAGAGAGTCGCTCGAACACCACTGTGTATCCAGGCTCCAGCATCTTCGCCGTCAAACCAGCCATCAAACTGACCCTGATGGCCCTTACCATCCACAGCTCCTTAAGTGGTTTATCAAACTGATACAGCAGAAATGCAGATCCAGTCCCCAGCATCTTTGCAGTAGAACAAACTGTTGAACCTAACCTTGTGGCACTTCTGATTCGCCCTTCTCAAGCATTGTGTTTGAAATGCAGAGAGCCCCTGTTCAAACCCAGCTGAACACCCCTCCTTGCTATAGAACAACGTGATTGCTGCTCCCGAACCTCTGAACTGCATCCTCGAACCTGGATCCCCCTCTTCTGGGCATAGTCCCCTCAAAAGTCGTATTCAACAAATTAACCAGTTCCTTTCTCAGCAAACTTTGGGTGAGGACTTTCCACCCCTGGATCTCCATCAGCCGGGCTCAGACCCCATATGACAAGGGGGACACCCCACTTTCCCTTGTCTTGTAATGCTTCTTGCTTTCACAAATCTTGATTTCTTTTCAAACAATGCAGTGTGAATTTACCTCGATTAGGTTCCCTCTTGCCAACCCTCGTAACACACTGTTTACGCACTCATTTCACCAAGTGGGATTAATTTCCCTCAAATTCCCAATCATCAGTCGGTCAAAGACTTTAAACGGTACAGAGGATTTTACAAGACCCCTGTATGACCACTTTGACCTCTTCTCGCCTTTTCCCAAGGCTTTCTGGTTACGACAGTTACTACCATCGGGTAATCGGCCAGAGTTTCCTGTGTGAGCACCCACGTGGTGTCAGACTCCTCTGTTGCTGGTTTTCCCTCGTTTGTTAATAGTGTCTTTTGCTTTTCAAAGTTCAATTTAGCCGTTGGCTATTTTTCGTTCAACACAGTTCAGTTTCTTATCAACACTCCCCACGACTCACCGCTTGGCTTTCTTTCTTCTTTCAAGCGTTCCTCCCTGGCTTCGTAATCAGCGGTGGAGGGTCTCGTGCACCATTGACATCTGCCACAACACACGCTGGCTATTGTTCGCGGACGTATGTTTCCGTCTGCATAGGTTTCACAGGCCTTGGTCGGAAAGGGCAAGGGCGATTATCTCCTTGTCACCCTCTCAGTCTGCGCCGTCTTTCTCCTCCTCTTGAACTGCCGTGCTGAGTTAGCTCTCAGGTCGTGCAATCTGCCTTGCTCATCCTGTGCTCTTGTGATCCACCTTTTATCCCTGTGGGGAAGGGAAAGGGCAGTCAGGTGTGTGTGATTCTGGTCAATTTCCTGAATTTGCCCGACCCTTGCATTGGGACATGTCAGGTAAACAGCTTTGGTGTTACCCTGTTGTCTTCCGTGTTGTGTGAAAGTGTTCATGTGGAAAAAGGGGGGACAGTGTTTTGGAATATCCTACGTGGTAGGATGGGGAAAAGGTGTCAAAAGAAGGGGGATACAGCGTCTTGCCTGTCAGTATCCCCCCATCCAGGTGATCCTGCCTCACTGGTACAGCCCAGGAACTTGATTCAATAGTGATGGCCATGTCCTGGCCACCTGGATGACAGATCCCCGGGGACTAGCTAGGGAGACACCTTCAGGTTTCTCAAAGCGTCCAGCGTGAATTTGCCCGAATTTGTTATAGGCCTTCACTGCATATTGATGTCAGGTGTTGAGGCGTAGTCTGGTATAAGTAGGCGTGACAATTATGTGACCAGCGAGACCAAATTTGTTGTAGTCATTGCTGTATTCTGATGTGTGCGGGTGGCCATGCCTGCGGCCAGTGTCCGCTGGAGTGGTGCATTATATGTACCTAGTTGTTCAGGTGGAGAATTGTTGTATGTGCGCCCAGTCAGGTAGTAGCTTCGATTTCTGCAGCTGCGATAAAACGGTTAGCGACAGTCTATGGCTCACAAATTGTGCTAGAGGAGCACATGCTATACTTACAGGCTCTTCCAGGAGGCGCGCATGGCGAATCTGGCCAGATATAGCGCACACATTAAACCTTCACAATTCTTACCTTGTCATGGGTGGCCAGCCTTCTAGTTCATCGAGGCGCATTACCCACCCCTCCCTCCAGTCTTTCCAGTGCTATTGCGGACTAGTTCTGGATTGCCTTCCCGGAGTAGTGCACGAAAACCCCTCACTTGGCCTTCTGGTGCGAGACGTGGCCATGACACACAACATTTCTTCACATAATGGTAGTGTGTGAACCAGGTCATGAATGGCGTTTGGTATTGTGTGAGGTCGAGGTGCCAGAGTGTTGCATTGTGCTATATTTGCTTATTCTCTGTTCTTTTATCAGGGTTGGGTTTTGCGTAGTGTTTGTCTATTTTTTTCATTTTGTAGATGGTGTGTTTTATTAAAGTATATCTATTTTTCATGCAACCTTGATTGGACATTCCCTTTATTTTGGACTGTTATTGTTTGCTGTTTGAGTCGCTACTGAAACACATCACACCCTCTTGAAAGGTTATTACCATCCTTGGTCAAAAAACATTTGACCTTTTACTTTTGACCACATTATTTTGCGAGTTTGTTTGGTCGAAATTCAGTCAAATGTAATTATATATATATATATATATATATATATATATATATATATATATATATATATATGATGGGGTAAGGGAATAGGGGTGGTTGCGGGGGGTCTCCCCCCTGCATTTTTTTTTAATAATATATTTTTATTGGTTTTCTCAACAACAAAGAGCTCTGAAAAGAGATTACATTATGGCACATGCCCCTATCAACTTCAAACAAAGACCGTAACTCTCCACTGTGTTCACCCTCCCCCCCACCCCATCCCCCTCCCCTCCAAATCCCCCGTCTTGGGGCACAGGTTCCACGATTCCGTGGATAACTTCTTCGGGCGGCGCCGACCGGGCAAATAAACAGACGCAATGAGTCAGCTTTCCTTAGAAGCATAAAATAAGTTCAATCCTGAAACTGGTTTCGGGCCGGGTGGAGTGGCCGTATCACCTTTCTGGCTCTCAGTTTGTGCTGGCAAACACCTCTATGAATTGTAACCAGTTGGCCTCGAGTTGCGAGCTTGAGCCATGAAGTGCTGCTGTTAGTTTATCCATAAAATAAATATCCTTGGCCACTGTCACCCATTCTCTCCTCGAGGGGAGCGCTGCTCTCTTCCATGTCCTGGCCCGTGCAGCCCTAGCTGCTAGGAGTAAGGAGTGTGTCAAGTCCGGGAGCTTCTCCCAGTGCTCATCCTTTTATTGTAGCCCAAATAATAGTGTGAGTGGCTCCAATGGATAGACCCATTCTCCCGCATCCTTAAGCCATCTGAGCACCTCCGACCAATAGACTTGGACCTTCTCGCAGGACCACCACATGTGCCAATAATTGGTCCTCTCACCGCAACCGTGCCAACACAATGGGACAACGTCTGGGAACATCCTGGAGAGGGTGATCGGGTCATATTGCCACCTATGAAGAGGTTTGATGGCATGTGTCTTGTACTGGCAGGAAATAGATGTCTTGAATGCCCTGCTACATAATTTCCACCAGAGCCCATCCCCAATGTCCCGGCCCATGTCCCTTTCCCATTTCCCTCTAAGACTTTTAATCGATCCATCACGGGGGATTAAGAGAGCCCCGTACAGGAGAGAGATAAGGCCTTTCATTTCCGTGTGGGAGTCTAGGATTTTCTCGACTGGGGTGAGCTGCCTTTGTATGCAGGGCTTTAGCTTTGGTTTCATGAGAATTCCCTTAAGGCGAAGGTATAGAAGTGGGGAGAGCCTGCCAATTCCCAGAGCCTCCTCGAGCTCCTGGATGCTTATGAAGGTGTCCTCCCTCACCAGTTGGCCGACCCTGCAGAGGCCTGCGTCAAACCATGACTGATAGTGTTCGTGGCCTGGGATCTCCTCTAGCACTGGAGTGGACCAGATATGGCTCAGGGGCGAGGGCCATGTTGTGACTTTCTCTCTATTTCCCTTCCCCGCTAGCGCTTTCCACATTGTACCCAGTATCGGGTGATCCCTGATTCTTTTGGGGAGCTTTTTTAAGGGAACCCATAGCCATTCGCCTACAGTGACTGGGTGCAGGTAGTGATTTTCGGTGTATACCCATTGTTTATTGGGGTCCTCTCTAAGATGTGGGGCCAAGGCCCTGAGCTGGACTGCCCTATGGTAGACTGTCAGATCCGGCAAGGCGACCCCCCCTCTCTCTTTGGGGAGGGTGAGGGTCTCATACCCAATTCTGTGTCTCCTGCCCTGCCATCTAAACTTCATTATGCGCCTCTTGGCTTCTCTGAGGTATGTGTCTGGGGCTTCCAAGGGGAGCATCTGGAAGACATACAGCACCCTGGGGAGCAGGTTCATTTTTATAGCATTTATCCTTCCCATCCAGGAGATCTGTCCCTTCCCCCAACTCTCCATTTCTCTGAACAGTTTATCAAATAGTGGGGGGTAGTTGGCCTGGTTAAGATCCTCCCCGGGGCGTACTATGTTAATCCCCAGGTATTTTATCCCTTCTGTACAGATCTGCAGGCGTAGCGGGATAAGCTCAGTAACATTTCTATCCGTGTCAGAGGCAAACGGGAAAATCATGGACTTGCTAATATTCACCTTAAAGCCTGAAAATCGCCCATACCGTTCAATTTCCTGCAGGGCTGTCGGGACTGACCTTGTCGGCTCCCGGAGGTGGAGCAAGATATCATCTGCGTAAAGACCCAGTTTAAAGGTACGTTCCCCCACCTCAATACCCTGAACCTCTGGGGAGCCCCTGACATACTCTGCTAATACTTCCATTGTCATGGCGAAGAGGAGTGGGGAAAGAGGGCAGCCCTGCCTCGTACCTCTTTGGAGGTGGAAGACTCGTGACAGACGCCCATTGACTGTGACTCTGGCGGTTGGTGACACATATAAGGCTTTGATCGCTCGTATGATCCCAGTTCCCAGCCCCAGTTTCTTGAGTACCCCTTGGAGGAATCCCCAGTCGACCCGGTCGAACGCCTTCTCTGCGTCGATAGAGACCAGAACCGGGTTTCCACCCCTTGTCGCTGCCTCCCTCATCAGATGTAAGGTCTTCCGCATTGTGTCAGCCCCCTGCCTACCCTGTATAAAACCCACCTGATCGGGATGAATTAGCCTCGGCATATGACCGTCCAGCCTAGTAGCAATAATCCTGGTGAATAGCTTTGCATCCACATTCAAGAGGGAAATGGGTCTATAGGAGCGGCTGTCCGCCGGGTCCTTCCCCTCCTTCGGGATTACCGTGATTAGCGCTTTGCCAAAGGATGTGGGCGCTCTGCCTGTCTCCATTATGTGCGAGAAGAGACCTGCCAGGAACCCTGCCAGGAGGCCCGAGAAGGCCTTCTAAAAGCCTGCCGTGAACCCATCCTCTCCTGGGGCCCTACCCCTCTTCAGGCCCGCTATGGCTCTTAGTACCTCCTCCTCCGTTATCGGGGCATCGAGGATTGATGCTTCTAGGGGTTCAAGAGCCGGGAGGGTGACCCCCTTGAGATATTCATCCAAGGCTTCCTTCTCCGTCTCCCCCTCTCTCCCGTACAGAGCCTCATAGAAGGACGCAAATTTCTCTGCAATCTCTTCCGGGTCGGATACGTCCCCTTCTTCCCCACTACTTAACCTTGCCACCCATCTATCCGCCCTCTGGCCTCGAAGTTTTGCTGCCAGCATGGCATCCGCCTTGTCCCCTTTTTCATAGTATTTTTGGCGTAAATGTTGGAGTCCCGCTACAATTTTTCCCCATCTTCATTTCCCGCAATTCTTGTCTCTTTTCCCTAGCGATGCCCAGGTCCCTCTCTCTCTCCGTCTCCATCTTCCCCTCCGACCTTTCTAACATAATTATCTCTGATCTCAATCTGTGGGTCAGGAGGGTCCTAACCGTTTTTTTGGAGGCCCCTTCACTGATTAGTCTACCTCTCCAGGTTGCCTTTGCCGCCTCCCACACAATCTCCTTGTTGACTTCCCCCGTGTCATTTACCTCAAAAAATTCCCTGATCGCTGTTGCCATTTCTTCCTTAAAGACCGTGTCTCTCAACAGGAAATCGTTGCATTTCCATAGAGATTCCCTGGGTTTCAGGCCTGCCATACAGACGTCTGACCAGACCAGTGGGCCGCTGAGTGGAAAGTGTATCCCTTGCGCCTCGGGTGCAGCTCCCGCCATATGTCTACCAGCCCCTGCTCCCACATTATTTCCCGCAACGCCCCGTGAGGCGTTCCCCCACTGCTGTTCAGAGGGCCTGCGTTTCCACTATGGTCCAGCTCTCGGTCCGCCCACATATTAAAGTCCTCCCCCAGGAGCAAAAGGCCATCTGCTTTAGCCATCACCTCCCCCAGGGCCTCTTGGACGAATTCCCTCTGACCCGTATTGGGGCAATATATTGTTGCAAGGGTGACTCTGGTATTATGTAACTTACCGGACACTACCAGGGCCCTCCCATCCTCCCTCTCCCAAGTGGACACTTCCATTAATTTCTGATTCCTATGGAGCAGGATACCGACTCCTCCTTTCTTTATGTGGCCGGATGCCCAGAAGGTCTGACCCACGTGTGGTCCAGGGATGGCCCTCTCCTCCCCCCTCGCCGTCCTGGTTTCTTGTACAAACATAATATCCACTCTCCCGTTTCCCATTTCCTTTCCTAGGAGGGAGCGCTTCGTTGGGGAGTTAAGCCCCTTGACGTTGAGGGAGCCCATCCTAAGCGACTCGACCCGGCCCCTTTCTTCATTGTCTGCCATTGCTTCTCTCTGATGGATTATTTGTTTTCCCGGTCCTATAAGAGCCGCCCCGCTTCTTTACCACACTGGATATGACCTGTGCCCCAAGGACTTTGTCACCCCTCCCCTCGCCCCCCCCTCCCTTTTCTCTCCCTCTTACATGACGCCTGCCAACGGGCAAGCCACCAGGGTGTGAACATGTTCCTGCACCGCAGTTCTCTTGATGAAACTCGCGTCCCCGGCCGGGGTTGCTAATAAAACAATCTTGGTCTCCACGTTGGTTTGTCTTACTCCACCTGGTCCCCTTCGGCCTCCGATGTCGGGGTGTTTGGTTTCCTGAATTTCCTTCTGCCCTTTGTCTTCTTCTTCGTGGCCCAAGGGCCAACCGGTTCTCTCCTGGTGTCACCCGATGCTTGGGTGCCCACCTCGTCTTCCTCACCCAGGGCAACCCCCTGGATCACTTGCAGTACTTGCGAGGCCTCCTTGCCACTGGTCACTCTGTAGTCCACCCCAGCGCGTTCAAAGGACAGGGCGAAGGGGAAGGACCATCTGTATCTTATGTCTTGAGCAGTTAGCCACTGGGTGAGCGGACGACATTCTCTTCTGCGGGTGAGCGTAAGATACGATAAGTCCTGGTAGATCTTAATTGTGTCGCCTTCAAAAATAAAGCTCCCCAGCCTCTTTGCCTTCTCCAGGACCTCCATTTTCTCCCTATAGCGGAGGAACCTCACCACGATGGACTTCGGGCCTCCACCCGCACCCCCTCCACCTCGATGCGCTCTCTCCAGCTGGACCTCTTTGCCCCCCTCTAACGTGAAGAGCTGGTTTATCAGGCCCTGGACCTTCCTCCCCACATCCGCCGCTGTCTCCCCTCTCTCCTGCGACACACCCATGATACGCAGGTTGTTCCGGCGCTCTCTGTTTTCCAGATCGTCTATCTTCAGGGTTATGTCCTCATCTCTTATCTCTAGGTCCGTTAGCCTCGCCTCATATTTCATGTCCAGGAGGTCCGTCTGGAGGTGGTTGTTTTCCATCCCCTCCATTTTCTCCTCTAAGGTGTCCACCCTCCCCTTGAGATCCACTATGGGCGCTTGTATATCTGTCCGGATTGCCTTGATCTCGTGGAGGATGTCCGTGAGATCCTCCCTCGTGAGTGGTGCGGGGGGGGTTCGCCGCCTGAGGGCATGGTGTCTCTGTGGGCCTCCCTCGTGGCTGAGTGGGGCCCCAATGTCGGCGTGCTCTCCAGGGTCTGGGTGTCTTGACGCATCCAGGGGTGGTGCCTCCGTCTGGGGGGGCGCCTCGTGTGGGGGGGGGGCTTTTTCGTGTTGACAGGTGGGACCCTCGGGGAGAAGGGTGTCCGATCCCCGGCCCCTTCGGTGCCTCCGACCTACTCCCCAACTAGGTGGGGAGCGGGGGCGCCGCAATGGAAAGGTTGCGCGGGAGGGGAGCCCGCTTTCACTGCATCCAGACTGTCTCTTCCTGCCCACGCTCTCCTCACCTCCTCACTTCCCAGTCACTGTGGGGGGTCCAGGGCCGACGGTTTGGCTCGGGCTGCGGTGGATTGGGCTCTGGGTGGGCTATCTCCGGCGTGCTGACTGGCGCTCAACTGCTCCTCTCCGTAGCCAGTGGGGGCCCGCACCACGTCCCCCAGGGGCCGCGACACCCGTCCGGTACCCCGTGTCGGCAGGGATCACGTGTGGAGGGTCCTCGCCCCGTGTCTCCCTCTGTGGTGCTCTGGTCCAGTATCCTGGGTTGGCCGTTTCCTCCTGCGGGGGCGGCCGTCTGCGGGTCCTCGTATGGGAATCCGTGTTTCCACGGGAACTCGGGAGGGGCCCTGGGTCTCCCAGGGACGAGGAAGCGCTTCTCCAGAGCCCGCGGCCCTCTATCTCTTCTGTCGCCGCGCCTCCTCCGGGACCCGACTGTCCGACACAGGTCGTGAGCGCAGGGTGGGGGCGAGCGGCTCCACTAGTCCTCGTCGCGGTGCCGCGGGGTCGGCCGCCCTCGGTGTCTGGGGCCTCTGGCGTCTCCGGTGAACACTAGCCTCCGGTGCTGGGAAGCGCTCTGTGGGCCTTTCTTGGGGCTCCGCTTCCCGGTCTCACCCCGGAAGGTCTTCACTGCGGGTCTCGGGGTGGGGCCCGCTGCATTCAGAGGGGCACCCCACTGGCTGGGCTCGGTAATCCAGGCCGGGGACTGGTAGTATCCACTAGGCCCTGCGGTGCATTCAGGAGCGCAGGACTTACACGTCCAGCATGTTCCGCGCCCCCTGGTGGTCTCCCCCCCTGCATTTATAACTAAAATAAGACCAAACTAAATTCTGTCAATAGTGAAAAGGTCAAATATTTTCGACCAAGTAGACCCAAACCCTTGAGAGTATAGCCTTCCCTCTACCAGAAAAGGAGAAAGAGGTATATCTTTCATTTAAGAGATAGCTGCTGCTTTTTGTGGAGGCCCAGGCTGTAGCTTGGCTGGCCCACCATCAAGAAATTAGGCCTTCTCTCTACTGGCAGAAATCGGGACACAGTAGGGGGTTCCACCCAAGTAGAAGACAAAAACTAATGTTTACTTGTCTATTTGTTAACACTATGTTGTACATATTCACTAAAAAAGTTAATAAGTACAAAATATTTCCGATTTATTCACTACTGTCTGTTTTATTTAAGAAAGGGAAATAGAAAAAATAGGTCTGTGTTGTTAACTGGTCATCAGTAAAACTGAGTAAAGCCATGAAAGCTTTTGTTCAAAATGTCATTTTTGAATATTTTAATTAGTGATGATATATATGAGCAATATTTGGGATGATCCAAATCGTATATTAACGAAGGTGGGGTTTGAGAGTGCCTAATTGTAGAGCGGGTTGATTCAAGTGACCGAAGAAGGTTGAAAGTGTGTTTAAACTGCAGTGCTCCGAAGTGGTATGAGGACAGAGAGGATTTGAGGGGCTCAAAGGAGTGATTGAGGAGGGTCTGCAGGCAGGCAGCATAGGTTTTCGGGCTAAACAGCAAAAAAGTGATACGTGAGTTTACAATGGGAATAAACAGACTGTGTTACAATGATACAACACAAGGGACGTTTATTAAGTTGGAATGGGAATTAAATCACTGACAGAGTTGAAAGAGGCATAATATGAGAGATATGAGGATAGGGAGAGAAGGTCTCATGAGCTCAAAGGATGAATAATCATGGGTACACTGAAGATAAAGAGATGGCTAAATGAAGAACAGATAAAAATGGCATTTCAGTGCTAAAAGCAGTAGCTTAGATAGTGGGTAGAAGGTGGGCAACTGCCATGCACCAATCTCATCAATATGCACCTAATCCTGCATCACTACCGCTGAAGTTTCGCTTGATGCAACTGCTACTGTAGAACAAGGAAGTGAGGCTGATATAACATGTATCACCACATCTATGCATGTTACTGTGCTCATTTAATACAATAATGACCCCTTTGGTAGCTTGGATTGGAGCCAGTGCAGACCTGCATCTTCAACAGAGGGAAGTGCATCCGAAGGGTGGAGGCATCTCACTCCCCACAACACTGATAATAAACTGCATAGAGAAATACAGAGCAACATCCTTAATATTACTCTTTTAGAGCACCACGTTATCCTCACTAATCGCACAGTGCCATACTTGAATAACTGTCCATTTTATAGTTTAATACATTTGATGACTGTATTCATTGCTAGTGGGTTTGGAGGATCTACCTGAAGCCACCTAATTTGCCGAGGCTAAATGCAACCACAGAAACTGCTCACACAATGATCACGAGATACCTTTCAGCCAACCAGCTTGTTTCGCCAAACGAATTCTGGATCGTAAAGAAGTGACGCCATCAAGGATCTTCATTCACAGCCTCAGCTATTCCAGAGTGCACATGCTGTGGTGCATACTTCCTTGCTGCTCATGAAGGAAGCTTCTGGCAGAAGTTATAAGAGGAATATCTGACGAACCCGTGCTGCGATAAGTTGCATAATGGTAGAGCCTAGTGTTAGATGTACAGGGCACAGCCTTAGGACTCAAACGGTGGAGGTGCTGGCTGCAACTGGCAACATCTTCCTGCGGAGTGTGTGCCTCTTTATTCTCCGTTCATGTCACGTACACAGTCCGTCACCTCACGTGAGGGCAGGCACTAAGTTACAACATCCCTCCATCATAAACATTAAGCAACAAATACAAACACTTACTAGCACCCCCACAAGCCATCAATATAAAATTATAATGAAACACCCCATTGTTTTGATAGCATCAATCTCCCTCTTCTGTCACATAGTCGTTAATGTTCACAGGCATTCACCTAGCGGTCCTTGATGGGTATCTCTGTTCCAAACCCAGGCCTTCTTTATTTTGGATGGGCAACACCATCGGGGACTGTGGCGGACTCCTTACCTCCATGCCATGGTTGGTCCAGGGAAGGTAGTTCTCAGCCGTTGATCTGGCATCTGGCCTCTACATCTAACAGCGAGTTGCCATTGTTGCATTGTGAGCTGCCATGACCATGGAACCTTTTCGGCTAATAATTGCCCATGGTGAATACTCATGTGGCATAAACAATGTATGAATGGGCTTCCAGTTTCATACAAGAGCAGCATTCCCTGATTGTGTTTGGGATGATAACATTTTCCTCCAGGATGATTGCCTGTGGTTGTTGATCACCTGTTTCACATGGACTAATGTCGGATCAATTTCCTATGACTGTCCGTAATCATGCTCAGGCACCAGTGAGCAGACTTTCCTCTTCAAAAACACCTTGGCCGCAGACAAGCTTGTGGCTGTGTGCAGAGTTGTCCTGTAAGACATCAAGAACATGGTTGGTGCTGTCTATATTGGTGTGCCGTTTGCATACGCAATACAGAAAGCCTTGTTTAAAGTTTTCATGAACCACTCCATGTCAGCATTAGCTCTTGCACTGCACAGCATATTGTGGTGCTGCAGAATGTCATAGAAAGACAGGAATTTTGCAAAATATGCACCTTGAAATGGGGGGCTATCATATGTTCTCATCGTCTGTGGGAGCCTTTGATCTACAAAAATGTCCTCTATTCCCAGCAGGATATCAGGAGAGCTTGTCTACCACAACTGCTGGTTCTGCTGTATAGTTCTGAAGTCCATGCTCATGGCTTGCCATGGCATAGATGGCTGCATGGGCGATTCAATTGGGGGGGCCTCTGAATTTTACCAGTCTCCTGCATCACTGGCAGTTGGCCAACGGGGCACACAGTTCCTTCTGAAGTTCAGGGAAACAGACTTAGTGTTTCAGCCACTTGGTGCCCTGTGTGTGCAATGCTGATTATTGTTTGAATTGGGGATGGGGGATAGGGGGGCAATTCTGTAGGACAACCTCAAAGTCCATAGACAATTCAGTTTGGACCCTCCAAAGGCCATGCATGAATACCTGCGTATCTTCTGTATTGTGACTTATATCCACTAATAAGGATTTTCACTAACCCCTAAGATGTTCCATGGCCTTCTGCATGCCTCGATGCTGGCGGGTGGCTTCTGCAACGTCTTGCAAAGGCATACATTTCATAGCAGTCATCCATCTGATCATGCTCACCAGAGCTTTTGCCTCAACTTCCACTGCCTCCAGTGTCGACGCCTGAAGACCTGGATGACGCAGCAGGTAGTTCACGGGGTTACAAGCCGCTGCTTCAAATTGGACAGTGACCCCATAATCTGACAGCTGCAACATCCAGTGATCTAATGGGAGCAGTGTGCGAAGCAATGACCCTTGGAGAATTGGCAGTAGGGGTTTATGGTCCAACACGATCGTGATTGGATGATCAAAAATGCAAAGATGGACATGACGACACCACCGCAGAACAAGGAATCCCTCACACTCTATTTGTGAATGCCTCATTTCTGTTGGTATCAATTCTTTGGGAGCAAATGCCATGGGGCGTCTCACCCTGTCATTGTCCATTTGAGCTAGCATAGCCCTTATGCCCACAATACTACCATATACATATATAACAGACTGATTAAGATGGTTGGAAAATGCAATTGTGGTTTATTCTGCTACATTTGCTTTGGAGTCTTTAAATGCTTTGTTTGTGACAACACTCATTAGTGAAGGGGAGGCATGGTATCACATGTTTGACACTGACACAAAAGATACAATTTGTAAAACCTTTATTTAAGTTACTGGGTTTGGAAAAACTCCTACATCGCCCTGTAATAAGGATGGGAGTAGTCTTGATCATCAGGATAAACAAAACAGTCCTAGTGGAGTCCGTCAAATCAAAATGGCCTATGCTAAAAAAATAAAAATAAATGCCTGCCCTATCTCTTGTACAAAAAGTATATAAAGGAGATATGTATGTAAAGGAAAATCATTTTATTTATTTAATTTTTTATTATTTGGTTGAGAAAATGTTAACCTTTAATAAAGAACTAAAAGTATAGTAAAAGAATGTAACATACAGCGCATTTACAGTTAAAATCAGCGATACAATGATTCATTTTTCAATTATCAATCATACAGTGCTAAAACATATATCAAAACTGTGAAACATGCTATGACTCCTATAGATTGAGCGCTTTAATAAAAGATGGTATTCCAATTACTATGGAAGTGGTTCGCCCTGCCAAGCATATGTTCCAAGAAACATTTAGATCGGAGTGAGAGGTGGCTAATTGAAACAATTTACCCAAGTAAAGACTACGTGTATCTTGCAAAACCTACACCCTCCATAGTTTGGCGAGATAGTCTTATATCTTACCAAGATTTCTTTAGTTTTTAGCATACTCCAGTGGAAACGTGCAAAGATGACCCGGGTCAGTTTATCTGGGTAAATGCTCAGAAACCAGGCCAGTAGACCCATCGTTTGTAGTTTTCCCTCAGGTCTAGTAGGGAAGGATAAGAGTGAAATTGGTCCATAGTCGTGGCCCAGTCATAACGGGATTAAAGGGATTCAACTGCGCTAGGATACCAAAGAGCAATCTATCTTTTCCAGAACCAAAGTGCAAAGTGCTTTAAGGGCTCTCATTCTGGGGCAACTATCAGTCAAATAAAGTGCTCTAATGTCAACACATAGCTAGTTCTCAGCTGGGATTAAAACTTTTCTTAAGAGGGATTGAATTCTCCACTCAGCACATGATTTAAGAGAAAGTAAGCCCAAGTCATAACGAACCGCTGCTCCAGGAAAGCTCAGTGGTATGCTTAATATTCTCTTCCAGATTTTTGCCTCAACCACATGCAGGTGTTCCAGTATAGGGAATCGATGCGTCTCGATACCATAAAGCAGCTTTGGAATCAGCTTAGCTTCATAGTATTTTATCACTGGTTTAAGGGAAAATCTTAAAAATGTTGTCAATCATTTTTAACTGCGGTATCCGTTTTTCCAAAACTTCTTTCAGCCAGATGACACGGCTAGTCAGTGAAGATCTACAGTAGACCGGGAAACCTAAGTAAACCAGGGAGTCTACACATGGAATTATTGAATTACCAACGGACCACCTGTGAGGTCACTTCTTATTTCTGTTTAAAAATCGAATTATTTTGGATTTGCAAGGGTTCACTATCAGTGAGTGATCTTTCTTGAATTTCACAAATGCTGTGATGAAAGGCTGAAAGCAGATCTTACTTACGTCAAATAGAAAATAAACGTCCGCATAAGTAAGCCAATGGAAGCAAAACAGAGACAATTTCGGGGTAATCAAAGAGGTGTCCTGAAAGGCCTCCATAATGTCTGCCAAGTATAGATTGAATATACAAGCGGCAGCAATGCATTTTTGTCTTGCCCCTCCGAAAGTCGAGATTTTACTTGACAGTGACCCTGAGTTATTTAAGCGGACCTGATTTTCAGTTCTTAAATTAAGGGCCGTGAGCAGACTTAAACCCGCAGGAATTCCCCAGCTAGCTTCTTCCACAAGAGCTCTCGATCCAGTGAATCGAAAGGCAGCTGTTAAATCCAGTGAGACTCCATAAACAGCTTTGTATTTTCTGCTCCATGGCAGATGTTGTATGCTATTAATCACCAGGCCATTCAGTGTGGTCCCCATCTGTCTCCGAAAACCTGTCTGCCATTTCAAAAGTCTGCCCGTCCCAGCCGCCCAAACCTCTAGATGGTGTAGTACAATAGCAGCAAAGATCTTACTGTCTGCATCGAGGAGGGCGATCGGCTGGTAGCGGGCTGGATTTGTTCTATCTCCTCTTTTAAAAATAGGAACACTAAAGCATTGGACCGCGAGGGCGGGAAGACTCCAGATGCCAGAATGTTTGCAAATAGAATAGATCGGGTCCTAGACCAGACAATCCTGTCTCATTGTAGTACGCAGTTGGCCAGACCATTAGGGTGTCCTAAAGGAGCTAATAGAGTTGATTACTCTTAGACATGCATCCTCAGCAAAATTCATGTGAGTGATTACATTAGGGTCCCAAACTAAGGGAATCACGTTCCTAATAGAACCGTCACTATCTCCATAGACACTTCCAAAATACGAAACCCAGTCTTACTCCGACACTCCATTTATTTGGAGCAGCGATTGGGGAGCAACACTAGAGTTAAATATTTGCCAGAAGGCTTTGGAATTCTTGTCCTTCAGACACCATAGCATCGCCTCCCCATCCCTTTGGACTCTAACTGCATTAGACTGTTTGACCCAATTCTGATGGACCTGCCTTATTTTCCTAATGCTGGCAAGTGTTTCAGCAGCTGAGCCCTTGCCCCTTTTTTTAACTGGGCTTTATTCTTACGCATCAGTCTCTTACGAGCGGCCACCTCTTTATTGTTAACGTGCTTGTGCTGCACCCTAGATACCCTCCCGGCTCCTGTCTACACTGCCTCGCCCTCCTTAAGAAGGCGCCGTATTAAGCTACCAAATTCATTTGGGATAAGGGTGTTACATTTCCAGGAGAGATCAGTGGATTTCAGGTAAGAATCTAAGAGGGTATTCACCCTCGACACTTTACCCAAATTCCAGTGAATCTGAACTCCCCGAAGAGCTCACCAACAGGTCCGGGGCACATTCAGAGTGGGACATAATTCCACCCTGGGTTATAGTTTGGCTTTGAAAAATTTCAAAGTCCGCCTTTACCAAGGTAGCTAAACTGCGTAAAATTCATGGTCAACAAAGAAAGATGTGATCCAATGTTGAACTTAGTGCACCAAATTTCCAAGTCGTACAGGCTGGGGCATTATTGGATACAGCTTCATTAAGTGACCAGAGCCCAAAGCGTTCCATAGTCGAAAGCCACCTGGAACCATTCCTCCTTTTTGGAGGTAAATGGGGGACCCGAGCCAATGCAATCAGAATTTAAATCTCCAGCCAGCACAGTGTGACCACCCAGAGCGTGCCATTTTAAAGTAGATAAAGCAATAGCGCTGAGGAAATTCTCCAGGCACCCAATACCTTTGTGCCAATAAACATTCACCACCAGGAACTGCCCCTTGATTGGGCCCCCCCCAGTATTAAATGTGTAGCTAAAGCTCCATTGGCAATATTAAAGGATTCCTTTACTGTAATTGCTCCTGAGGAGCTGATTAGTGTTAAAAGACCCCCCGATTGGCGCCCCCTAAAATCCTAGGTTGCTAGCTAACTAGTAACCACAAAGCCATCCAGAACCGGTTACTGCGTCAATCATGTTTCCTGAAGGGTGATTGTAAGGCCCATCTTTAGCTTGATCCCTAGGGCAGGTTTTGAAAACAAGTGTCAATGCCCACTGGTATTCCAGGGTATAAGTGTGAACGGGTTGTCCCCCCGCCCCGGGTCCCAACCGCGACACCCTCGCCTTTCCCACATCAGGCACCAAGTAGCCACGCCCAATTATTGGTTTCCTCAGAGTGTTGCATCTTTTGCTTCAGCTCTGCAATCTCCTCCCGCAGCATGGGCATAGCCTCCACTATGTCATCACCCTGTCATGTCCCTCTGTGAACAGAGGGACATCAAATCCCAAAATTTGCAGATTATCAGTTTCTTTTAAAATAGACTCAAAAACAAATTTGGAATTAAAGACTACCATGGCTCTATCCATTTGACCATGATGAAGAAAGACTAGCCTTTTTAGGTCGCTTGAGAAAATCCTGCTTAGGTTTGGTACCTCTGCAAACAATTGAAGTATCGTAGATCGTCTCATGATCATGTCCTTATTCTCAGCTAGGATGCTTTCAAGTAATAGTATCGGACTTAAGTCTCTTTCCTCTTTGTGGAGGGAGTTAGACGATTTTCTGACGCTAGTGTTTCTCTGCAGATTGTTGGTTTTCGACCCATTACAAAAGGAGGGGTCCTTTGGAAACCTGTTTGGGTGTTCACCTGTCAACAGGCCCCTATCTCCCCCCAAAGAATAAGTACTCAAATCTTTGCCTGGCCCATTCCTTCCCAGCGAAGCAGGCCCGCCCATCTGAACCCTACATATCATTGGCTGTACCTTGCCCCCAGTCATAGAGCGTGCCCATGAGCATGCCTCCTTCCCGTTAGGAGCAAGAGTGGACGGCAGATCGGAGAGACCCAGAGAGTTATTCCATGTCCCCTGAACCCCGCTAGAAATTGTGACCTGTTTTTTCCCCCTCTCCCGGTTCCGGTTCTGCCTTCCCCATCTATCCCCCTCGGGCTCTCTAGGGTGAGTCTAGAGTTGCACTAATGGGGTTCAAGTGGGACGGTGTAGTTCCCTTACCTCCACCCCTGGTTGCCCTAAATCCCTGGTTACAAGTGAGGGATGGGGGATCAATGAGAGCTCTCCTGGGAGCTTCTTATGAGAGTCCCTCTATTCAGTAGCCTTGCGCTCTTCTGCACTAGCTGTCTTGGGGGATGTTCTAACAGAGCTTGCTTCTTTGGTGGAAGTTTTTCCTCTGAGCTTACCGGATAGTACATCCCTCACAAGTGGTTGCTTAAAACAAGTGTTCAGGAACTGTTTAGTCTGTGCGGAATGGTTTTTTGTACCTTATTTCCCTTCCCCTTAGGCACCAATTCAGGATTATTCTTTTCTTTCTTTACCTTGTGAGCAGGAATCGTAGTAACAATTAAAGGGAGGGTGCAGTTCCCATCTTATGTTTTTGGGCTTCTTCCACAGTTGGCCCAAACTCTGGAGGGACTGATGGTAGCCATTCTTTAACACATATTACATCATCCTGGTTTCCCCCTGCCCCCTTCAGTATTACGGGTATTGTCTTGGATTTTACTACCACAGTGAGCCCCATAGCAGTGTTTCCCACATTTGTTGACATACTTGAAGCCAGGGTAGCGGGAATCACATTATCTACCCCCCTCAAATTACTCTGGTTTGTTTTCTGCCTCGTGGTCGATGTGTCTTCTAGTTTACCCATTATCAAATGCAAAAGGGATGCATTCGCATTTACATCAGCTTTAAAACCTTCATATAATTTAACTATGATGCACAGTACTTGGTTAATTTCTAACAAAGTGTCATCTGATGCAATCTTCCAGCGCAGATTATTTCCTGATGTAGACAGGGAAGGTCTGCAAAGCGAGTCCAGAGTAGGGGGAGAAGCACAGAAAAAAGAGCAGTTTGATTCTCGTTTTAGCATGTCAGATTGGTCCATCGTTATATCATGGGTGGTGAAATTAAAAAGATCTGTGGACTCACACAGAGACAAATGATCGTCTTTATCCAACGAGACAGAGAGTTCTAGACTAGCAGTTTTCACATTACAATTTACGTGCTCCTCGAGAGTAAAGGAGTTTTTCAAAGACTCTGTTGACCTTAATGGATTCCTTTTGGGAAAAATGTAGTGATTAATTTACTCCTGGGTTCTTTTTTCTTTAAAAAACCCTTAGGGTTGCCCCGTAATATTGACTTTTTTGTTCCACCCTCCCCGTTCTTATATGGTGGCTCTGCCCCTGCCTCGGTTGTTGGCGGTGTGTGTTTAGGGGAGAACAGCAATGGGAGATTCACCCTCTTCAGCATTTCCTTGTCCGTAATATTTGGGCAGGGATTGATCTTTCTGCTAAAGAGATTGCCACTATGCAGAAGCATCTGCAAGTTAGAACAGTCAAAGGCACAATTTAAGCATAGTAATGGGACCGAAGCACAAAGCCTACAATCCCCAATAACCTAAAAGAAAGCACAGAATACAAAATGTATACAGTTCAAAGCAGTGCTAGCAATTAAGGGCCTGATTCATGGAATGTTTTGCTATGGGAATGCGCCATTATAAAACACTTCCATGAATCAGGCCCTAAGTGTCTCTACGACGGCTCCCAGGCTGTAAACTTGCAGTTACCGTCAGGCACTTAACTGGGAAGCGAAAACAGTTTAAAATGTTATAAAAATGTTGCTCCGAAATAGATAAGTGTCGGGAGGTTCCAAGGCACCCGAGCCGCAGTCGCCACCCCGCGCTTCAGTTAAAAAATCAAAGGGGGCACGATTCCTTTTCCTGGTTGGTCTAGGTGATCACAGTGCAAAGAGAAATGTAGCAGAAGCGCCCCAGGTTCACCGGCAGAGCTGGATGCTATCAATGCTAATACGCCTGGGGAACACAGGAGCCGGTATGCACAGACTACTTCAAGCAATGACAGCGACACAGCAGTAAGCAACTTTGAGTTTGTTGATGGTTCATTCTAGTGCATCGTAGTCAGCCGATTTCCAACCATATAGCTGTGCAGACGGCGTTGCAGAGTGCCCGCTTCCGCCTCGCCACCGAACACCAAACACTCGGCTCACTGCCACGCTCCGCTGGTGGTGAGCTGTTGGAAGCCTGAAGGCACTCATTCCTCATTCATGGAAATGGAGAACAGACTCCACGAACACAACACTGAGAGCACAGTGAAATATATTATTAAAATGCCGCTTGCACCAAACACTCAGGTCACTAAAGTAAAATCAGTGTTCAAACATAAAGAATAAATGTGGCTGAATCAGCTCTCCTCCCCACATCAGACAGCACGGAATCGGGCAGTCCCTGTGAGCAGGATGACACACTGGTTTGGGGTGTCAACACATAAACAGTTCAAAATGTGGATCGAGGCCCGCCTGGCCTCTCTTTCCAGCCTTTCAAACAACATTCAACAAAATGTTCATGCTGGTCCCCCTCTGTCAGGCTCAGACCTCTTCAAAACAAAGGTTCGGGCTGGTCCTCCTCTGTTGGACTCCGACCTCAAAAGTTCACATTGGTCACCCTCTGTTGGGCTTAGACCTCAAAATGTTCACCCCAGTCTGCCTCTGTCGGGCTCAAACCTTTCACAACAAGAAGTTCATCATTCTTGCAGGGGCTCCCTTCCCCAAGCTTATTACACTTCGGGTCCCCCCCCAGTCGGGCTCAGACCGTTTTCGGATGTCGAAGACTTTCGAATGTGCGTGGCTTTCTTTACAGACATCCGCAGGACCAATTCAAAGCAATGTTCAACGTTCAGCTTTTTAATTTTGATTACTACAATTTCACAGTTCATTCACTTTATCGCTCCAACAATGTACTTTTCACTGAGACTTTCGAGTGGGCTACTTCCTTCCGCCGGACCACTCTGTTACTCCGTATCGCTGATCTCACTGCTGTCCGTACTTCAAAGTTCATTCATGGGACTGCCTTTCCTCGCATCTCATCCACACGCGTGCAACCTTCTCTTGCGATATAATGTTGCAACTTCAATCTTTCCTTAACACACACTGGTCTCTCAGGTACTTTGCCAACTCGCTGGCTGTGTGCGATTCTTTCTTTTCTTTCCAATTTTCCAATTCACGAGTCAAGGCCAGTACCACAGGCTTGGCCTCGCCTCCCCAACTCTGCCGTTCACCCGACAGGGTCGCTGGCGTCCTTGAAACACAATGCAGCTTTGGGATTTGTCCTTCTCCACAAATCTTTTGCAGCCTTTTGGAGGCAACAACCTCCTGTAAGGGGACGCCTGGAGTTCTTGACCCGCTGCTCTCGTCCCTTGGTCCGTCACTCTGCTCCAGTAGATTTGCCGTCACCCCCGAAGTTCTGCTCTTACTCGTGTTCCACCTTGCTCAGAGTGTGTCTATAGGTTCTGCCTTTTTATCCGTGTGAGGGGAGCTAATTGGTTTTGCGTATATGCACTTAAAGTCAAGTGCCTGACTTTGCCTGACCTGATTATTGGGACATCTCCAGTGCGATGCAAAAGCGTTATTCTTGTTACTCTCAGTCGTCCTCTTCTTCGGCCGAGTGTTTGTGTAGGGGTGGGGGAGTTGGGACCTCGGATAATCCTGAAAAATAGAATGGGTTAGGTGTACAACAAAGTGGGGAATACTGCGTCCCACCATCAGCTGCCTAACCCCAACTCTCCGAAGACCCCTCACCTAGGTGATCCTCCCGCACTGGTCCACCCCCTGAAACTGGATCCAAAAGTGATGGCCGTGTCCTGGCCACCTGGATGACAAGTCCCAGAGGACTATCGGGTGAGACACCTTTTGGTTTCTCACAATAGCCATTTGATGTTTTTGGAAATATGATGACGAGTGGCTGCATTATTTTGGGCAAGTTCGAGCTAGAGATACCACAGAAATGTATTTACACTAGGAAACTGTGTACTTCAGAAGGAGATCTGGGATATGCAAAGTCATTGATGTCCACCACCTTCTGAGGATCAGCTAAGAAGACTGTGCCTTGGAATACAAAATCAAAGAATTGTAACTTGGACGGTATGAAAGGGCATTTCGTTTTGTGTAATATAAGTCCATTCTGATGTAATCAACTGAACCTCACTCGAAGTGTCTTCAGATTTTTTTTTCAGTTGTTCAATATATATAAGGACATCATCACTCCAATTAACAACAGGATCTAGGCAAGGTAGCAACCCTTTCAGCATATGTTGAAAAACCGCGGTTGCTGATGAGACCCCGAAAATGAGTGGCTTATATCTAAATGAACCTAATTGGGAGGAAAACTCACTATCGGGCATTAGTCTTTGTGTAAAGGCACCTGATAAATAGGCAGACAGCAAATCAATTGAAGAAAATATTTTTGTGTCTTTTAGATGAGCCATGATACCATCCAGTGCCGGCTGGGTAACTGCGTGTCCACAGCGATGCATACCTCACTGTGCTGTTTAGGTTTTGTCTAGCTCTTTCAGGTTCATCTTTCACTTTTTCTCTAAGATGAAATGAAATACGGCAATGCTGCAACGCCACTGACTGAATCATGTGCAGCTGCAATGTTTGACTTTGCAGGTACGCTACCCTTTAAAATAGGTTTTGAAACTAACCTCTAAACACTGGAATAAATCTGTTTTGTATTCATTAAGTGCTAAGTGGATAATTCAAGGATCCTCAGCCGTGTTTCAACTGAGCAAGGTGTCTTTTTACGCACTTGTAGCTTAAAATGTGGTGGAAGTGGAAGCTCTGTAGTGCAGGATGTGCGTTGGAACACTCCTTCCAGTGGTAGGGGTTGTTTTATCCCTGGGTGCTTGCTTTGGATGCAAGATGACACGGAGCAACACAGGTTCAATCCCTGGGTCCGCCCTTAGAAACCTCTGGGTATTAAGCGCGTTATAAATAACCTTTCATATCATATCATATCAAGCAGCACTGGAAGACTTGCTGATAGGATAGTAAACACACACTAGCGCGATAGCAACCACCTAGCAGAAAATGCAAAAATACACATTACTTGAAAGAACTATGAGAGAAAAATCATAACAGAACTTAGCACTAATAGCACTCTGACGGAGTATTGAGCTATTGTAGTGCAGGGTGCTAATACACAGACCGCTTTTTTGTTATTGTAATATAAATGGACTTTAAAAGAATCCTATTCAAGAATAAATGTAAAGTTTATTTGTATTTTCTGCAAGTCTTGAAATGAAAATAACATTTGCAAATCTCAGCAGAACAAGAGTCCAGGTTTAAGTGATTTATACCATGCAATTGCTGAATGTTATGTAATGTAAGACAAGAGGATAAAAGGAGAGATGTGTGTACAACTCGTTAAAGCAAACAGAAGGCTGATTTCAAGGTGATATGCACAGAGATACCAAGGGCAAGGCTGGGATCTGCTGGAGGTTTTGCACCTCACAACCACCCACCACGCCCCCATGGAACAATCATGACTTTAAAGGTATATTTTTTTGCCAGTTGTGGCACCCCAGTTTCCCATTGCCCTTTTGGTGCTATTTCCCCTTCCGGCAGCCCGATCTACTGATGTACTTCCTCGTCTCATAGTGAAAGTGCCTCCTGCAACCCTGTGTCCTTTGTCTAATGCATTATGGGACTCAGTTCCCTTGCTCCGAGCCATCACTCTCTGCAGTCCCTATTTCCAGGGTAAAGGGCTTTCATTCTTTCCTTCTGTAGATCCTGGAAAGCCTGGTCCATTCAGTGTGCCAGGGGACCATAGGCTCCATCTAGCCCATGTATCCCTGGACATATTGTTTTTCACTAAACCCTGTCGCTCTTTTCGTCTATTCTGTGACCCACTCCTGACATCCCTCACATCAACATGTGAAATGGGACTCGCAAGCAATAGGCCTCCCAAAAAGAAAGGCTTATCAAAATGCAACACTTCACTGCAAGAAATCAGCTGCCTACAGAAGGACAAACATAAAATACATAGATTTTAAGACCGAGATATATTTAACATGGGCCCGCAGTATAAGAATATTGTTACTCTCTTGCCAACATGGACTGGACTAGGGGAAAAGCCATAGAATTGCTGCCATTGCTTCCATAAAGCTGTGGTCCTGAGGGCAGTTGGCCATGTCACGCATGCCTTTGAAGGACAATAGAGGTTGGGCAGAGTGTGAGACATACCAGCTACAGGGGCCTTCAGAGAAACCAGTCTCTTGGGAAGTGCCTGAATTTTCCTAGTGATGAGGCTTATGGGAAGTGGACATTACAGTGAAGTAGTGCCTCCGTAAAGCCTAGCCTTTGACGTTGACTGGGGTCCACAACCCTGACCTAGTAGTGATGAACTTGATGTAACATTAAGAGGCGAGCTTGCTTGCTGTTGACTTACATACACCAGTGCCTTCGAAATCATTGCAAAGTAGATAAAGGTGTAGTTTCTACATGGACCCAATTGCTGTAAGAAGGTGTCCATGGCTGCCGTCTCCAAATCCCGCCTCCAGCTGAAGAACCATTCTAGTTGGCGGTTGAACCTGGACGCAAAGAGGTCTGTCGGGCAAAGGACCTATCCTCCGCATCAGCTCACGGAAAACTGAGCTGTTCAGCTTCCAGTCGCTGGGATCCCTGAGGTGTCTGGAGTTCCAGACCACCACTTGGTTGCTGACTCTGCCATGACACTCACTTTCCTCCAGGCAGACATGCCATAAATCCTTGTCAATCTACTCTAACCACTTGGAGTTCGTCCCTCCAAGATGATAGATGTATTGTACGCTGAGACAGTGTCCATTTTCAGTAATATGCAGCATTGCACACTGTCCCAGGTTAAACATTTGATTGCGAAGGAGCCTGCTAACAGCTCATCGCAGTGCTGATGCTAGGCCGAAACAAAGACACGTAAACTCCCACCTCTGGCCTCACCAGAGGAATTCGAAGAATCGCTGGTGCGTCTCGTGAATGGGGAGGCATCCCTCAAATCTATGCGGGCTAACCAATGGCCTTAGTGCAAAATGTCCCTGAAGAGATGTATTAAGTGTCGGTACACGAGAAAGGCGTTCAATTGTCTGAGATTGATCAACAGCCTGACCTTTTACTTCCATTTCACTTGGAGGACATTGCTTAGGAAGCTTTGCGCCACCTGCTGCACTGGTGGTATCACCCTTTTCTTTAGAAGCTCTCCTACTTGTCCAGGAGGCTTTGTTCCTCCTCTAACACTGCGAAAGCTTGTGGCGGTCTCGCATGCCTGGGCTCTTGAAAAAATTCTAGACAAAACCCCTGCCTCTTAGACCCAAGAGTCCACAGTAAGCTCCTGCCAAGCGCTTAGGTGCACCACAAGCCTGCCACCTATTGCAGGAATTACGTTGCTTGCTGGTGCACTGTGTGCATGCAACTGTACTCTCACCTGTGTTGGTGGCTTGTGTCCTGTTTCCACTGCGCAAGTCCCGGCCCCTGCCTCTTCCACAGGAGGGGAACAAAGGATTCGGCCTTCTGTCTTCCTGCTGTCACCAGTTGTTTCCTCTATAGGGCCTCTGGCCTCCTCAGCGGGTGACGGATGCGGACCCAGCTTCTGTCAGCCCTGGCAAATACCCGGGGTGCGAACACTCTTTTTAACGATGTCTGGCCTTTGTCCAGAGCTGCAAAGGTGCTAACAAATCGGGACATGTCTTTGACAAAATCTTCTCCAACAAAAGCCCTTTAATTGCTGCAGCAACCTCAGAGAATGCCAACTCCCTGAGTTTCAGGTCGATCTTTACTGAAATTGATCATCTGCACTCCGCTGTTATCGCACAGTTGGTGTTACCTATAAGACAAACCGCTCTTTGTGCCCAACCAGCCAGAATATGCACATCAATAGGTGTGCCCTCTTTGGCCTCTTCCACCATTTGTAAGTTCTTGGCCAATGGACCTACAGAATTGAGGCGGGCGTCCTGGCACGCTATCCATGAGTGGTCAATGCTCTTTTTCAGGTCCTTGGTGTACTTCGCCATAAATGTAAACATACGGGGGTCCACCTCCGGAGTGTCTGCTACTTTGGTGTAAAGTGCTATATAAACTAAATAAATACAAATACTTTATCCTGCAGAGAAGGTCTGGGACATTCTGCCTTCAATTTGTTCCTCGCCTCCTTATTTAGAGGCATACGTAGTCACTTGCTCAAGTATCTTCCGACCTTCGCCATGGGCTCCTACACCAAGGTTCTCAGGTGGAGTAGTAGGTCTGGATGGAAGGGGTCGTCCGGGGAACAATTTGTATTTCTTAACACTCTTATTGCGCCTTTTGCGCGGTTCTCCTTCCTGAGGAGTGGCCGAGCTCATGGAAAATGGAGAACTCTCAGTGCTGCTGGAATGCCCTTCAGTTCCCTCTTGGTCTTCCTCTGGGCTAGAGGGTATGTCGCCATCCCACCCCGTAGCGGCTTTAGGATGAGGCGAGCCCCATTGGAAGAAGAAGTATAATAGACCGCGGGGAAGGCGTTCTAAAGGTCCCCACACAATCATTATATTGTACACAATTTAGACATTTATACATAGTGTGCGTATATAAACAGATGCCATTTTGAAGATATTAGGTAGCCATAGTCGAAGCATAGGGCCTGCACAGCGTGCAGTATTTAGTGTGTTAGACACAGGCAGTGAGCCTGAAGGGGGTAATCTTAATAGGGCCAAGCGCTGACGAGAGAGGCATTTACAGAAACTTGTCTTTTTTTCTACAATTGTGGCTAATATGTGTGTTCTAGAAAGAATGTGTCCTGCAAGCCCATGAGACAGCACCGGGTGCCTTGGTGTACGTGTTATCACACACAGGCCAGAGCCGGCATCCGACCCCCAGACAACTAGAGCCCTGAATACTGAGGTACCAGGTGACTCCAGACCACCAACCATAAACCAATCCACCATAAAAGATCTAAGAGCATGGTTGTCCCACCTTTATTTCATAGGGACATGATTTGTAAGGCAAGGTACAGGGAGGGATAAATTATAGATCAAAAGCGCGGGTGGAAGCCTTGGAAGCCAAAAGACGCGATCGAGATGAGTGAAGGATGTGTGAGTTAGTGTCATCTCGAGACTCCCCCTGTGCCAGTCTTTGAGCATACCAGGTGCGTTGTATAATGATAGAGTACCACTGTACCGCAAATGTAGCTAATTGCTTCTTTGGCCTTGGTTCCCTATATACGATGAGCCCAGAAGATCCCACGTGATGGAAGATGGACAGACTGGGCTGGGACCAATGGCCTGGCATCCCCTGTGGTGTAGGCCGACCATGTTATAGGGTCGCACCAACCAGCCATGCGGGTTTCCACTGTATACAAACAACATAATCTATGACGCTGTGTCCCCTTTTAAGCTTCTGTTTACACCCTTTTTGGCCAGAACGTTCCATGGCAGCAGAATTATTTGCTGATGGACCTATTTTTGTAGAAATAAAACTTGTTAACCATGCAAGAGTTTCTTTGGCCTCTTTCCCTAGCGGGTTGTATTTTTTTCTGGTGTGAGCGTTTAGGGGCGTGCCTTCACATTCCACAGTGTCTTTCCCTTAGCACTCTTCTCTTTTGTGTGTCCTTTGCATGATGCGGACAATGGTTCGTGTAAGGAAGGCATGGTTTCAAGCAGTAAGACAGACACACTTGATCAGAGTACATGGGTGTTTATTAAACTTCAGTTGAGTTTGAAAAACGCCTATCTAATCCTAAATCGGAAGATGGGAGCAAACTACGACCATCAAAAAATAATAATGCAGTCCTAGTCGAGTCTGCCAAAATAAAAGGGCTATACTAATAAAACTATTGCCAATCCTTACTTCTAAATACAAATAGTGTGGGAAACAATGTTATACAAAAGAAAGGTGTTCAAGAAATGATATATCAGGATATTCAAGCCATTGGCTTCTCTTACCCGCTTTTTTCAGCACAGGACAAGGTGGCACACTTGAGCTTAGCACAGTCTCTGGCTTCTCTAGCACGAGGATGCAGTTCAAAACTTCACCATCATGGCCTTTTGTGCCAAAGTCTCTTTGCCATTCAGTCTCTTCTTTCACAGGGCCTGATGCAACAAGACAAACATCAGAGTTCCTTTCTTCTTAGAAGTCACATGTACAAATTCTCTGGTGATTTTTTTTTGCTCACCGCAGGTCCCCCTCTGCCGGGCTCAGACCCACTTTAACACAAAGCTTTCCATTGATCTCCCTCTGCCGGGCTCGAGCCAACTGTATCTACTTTGCCAAGCTTTCTTTCCTTCAAAAACCGAAGCCTTTCCACTGTGCTCAGGATTTTGCTCAACCTATCGCAGAGCCACTTCGATTCACAATTCTTTACAACTCGTTAACTTTCACATCTGCCACTTCGTAGCTGGATACCTTGCAGAGACCTTCGATTGACCACACACGCGGTGCCGGACCACTCTGTCAAAGGTATTGTTTCTTGGTTTCAAAGATCAATCACTCATCAGCAGTTCAACTTTACTTGCGTCTTTTATCACACACGTTTTAATAATGTTTGTTCCAGCGCTCACCATACAGTTTTGTTGCTTGCAACCTTGGCTTCAACACAGACTGATCTTGTATCGGTCTCCCCAACTCACTGGCTGTGTTGATTTCACTGATGCTGCTTTGTTCTTGGAGCCAAGATCAGTCCCATGGTGGCAGGTTCTTCTCCCGCCTTGATTATTGATGCGGGAGGGCCCTCGGTATCTCCGACACACAATGCAGGAATAGTCAGCCTGGTTTCCTCGTCTTATGCTTTCTAATCTCGAGGTTTCTTGAAAGTAACAGTTTTTTGTTGGAAGGATCAAGGGAACTTCCCTCCTTGCGATCGCCTCCTGTTTTGCCGTCTTTCTGCTCTGGTTCAGCTGGCATCTCGAAACTGCTGTTTCCTTGTGTGCTTTGCCTCGCTCAGAGTGTGTTCTCCTGCTCCGCCTTTTATCCGTGTGGGAAAGCTTTATTTATTTATTTAGATTTATAAAGCGCCCAGCGGCCCACAGGCCTATATATACAGTATATTCACTTAGATACAACTTAAGACAAATACTTCAAAAAGGCAGAATTACTTGTTCAAAGACAATGTTGTGAAGGTGTTCCATGGTTACAGAGGAACAACCTTAGAAACAATCAGGTACAGTCTCGTTGAATAGCTTGGTTTTTAGCGCCTTTCTAAACGTCGTGAGAGAGTCTTCATTTTTAAGGCTGGGTGGGAGGGCGCTCCAGGCTTTTGGGGCTAGCACTTCAAAGCTGGTGACGCCGGCTTTGGCTCTAATTGAATGCCGGGAGAGTATTGATCTTGTTTTGGTCTGTAGAACCTGATGGAACCTGATGTATTCGTTCAGCTAGGTAGGATGGGGCGGTCTGAGAGAGGCATCTGTGTGTGATCGTGAGGGCCTTGAATATTGTGCGCTCTTTGACCGGGAGCCAGTGGGCATCTTTTCTCGCCTGAGGGATGTGCTCCCTCCTAGGGATACTTAGGGCCGCTCTAGGGGCGTTGTTTTGCGTGGTTTGCAGTTTGTTGATGTTATTTGGCCGATGTGCCTAGGAGTAGGATGTTACAGTAGTCCAGTTTAGCACCAATGGTAGCTCTCGCAATGTTGAGGCAGTTTTTTGCCGATAGGTGGGGTTTCACTGCGTTGATGATTTTTGTCGTGAGGGCAGCAGATGATGAAATGGCAATGACTTGTCTTTCCATTGATAAGGTGGAGTCCAAGTATACACCAGGGGTTTTTGCTGCAGCAGAGACTGTAATAACAGTGTTCTCAATACTGAAGGAGCTGTATTTGTTGTCTAGTTTTTTTAGGGACTCTTTGGGGCCTACCAGTAGAATTTCTGTTTTTTCCCTGTTTAGACATAGGCCATTAGCTGCCATCCAGGCCTGGATGCGAGCATATGTCTTCTGGAGAGTGTTGAGGTCTTGCTCATAGTCACCTGATAAAGGGAGAAGTATTTGTGTGTCGTCGGCATAGTTGGTGAAGGCTATGCCAAACTCTTCTAGGTCGCTGAACAGGGTGAAGGGATTATAGAGAGTGGGGGGGGGGTGGGTGCATGATCCTTGTGGGACTCCACACCCAATGGGGGATGGAGTGGCTGATGCTTGGTCAGAAAAACCTCTCATGGTTCGGCCCTCTAAGAAGGATGTAATCTAGGTGGTTGCTTCTTGGGAGAAATGTGCAGTGTCCGAGAGGCGTTTACACATGATCTTTTGGACTACCAGTTCAAAGGCAGCCGAGAAGTCCAGGAGTAGGAGGAGTGAGGGTTTGTCTAAGTCCATGGCTTCAAGTAGCTGATTCTTAAGATCAAGCAGGGCTGATTCTGTGCCGTGTCGAGGACGGAGGCCAGATTGTCTTTTACCGAGAATGTCATGTGCTTCCAGGTAGGACTGGATTTGCAGAAAGGCAGCTTTGTCCAGAATTTTTAGCAAGTATGGAATGGTGGTAATTGGACTGAAGTTGTTGGGGGGAGTCAGGGTCAAGGGTGGGTTTCATTAGCAGCGGCCGAACCCAGGCTTCCTTAAGGGTGGGTTGGACGGTACTCGCAGCGAAGGAGGCATTAATAACGGTAGTGACAAATGGGCTAGAGCTGCTGCACAGTCTTTAACTAGACTAGCTGGGCATATGTCACCTTTACAGAGCAAAGGTTTAATATTCTCAGTAGGACTTCAGGTATTGTTACTTCCCTAAAGGCAAAAGGTTTAGGTGTGTTTATGCCTTGGGGCTGGCAAGGTGGCAGAGGGCAATGATATAGGTGAGGCAACCTTAGGCAAGTTGTTGAATCGTGTATTAATTTTTTTCCGGAGTGTTTTAATTTTGTCTAACATGGCATGTTGAATGTTGTTACACCATTTTGTTTTTCTCGGTTGGTTGTGTGGAGGTGGGGGGGATAGTCGGCTCATTATAAATGGCGAACAACTCTTTGGATTGGGAGTTGGCTTTCTCAATTCTAGTGTTGTAGGCAGACACTTTGGATGTGGAAATAGCTTTTTTGTATAGTTTTGCGGCTGCCAAGTAGGTATCTCGTGTAGACATGGAAGGGCTTTTTTGCCATGCGGTCAGTGCTACCCGTTTGGCGGTACGTAAATCTAGAAGCTCTTGGGTGAACCATGAGTTGGCATGAAGTATATTCTTGGCTCTTTTCTTTTCCAGTGGGGCTACAGCGTCTACTACCTCTTTAAGTGTGGCATTGTATAGTTTTACTAGTTCTGTAGGGTTATTTGATGTAGGATGTGCTAGGGCTGAGGTTTCAAGGAGAGGGTGAATTCTGTCCATGGTGACTAGTTTTTTAGACCTTGCCATGGTAGCTGGCACAGGTGGGCTAAAATTACCTCCTATTTTAGAGGGTATGAGGAAGTGCAGTAGATGGTGGTCGGTCCAGGGGCGTGGAGTGTTGGAGCTGATGTCCGCAGTACAATTGTGATTCGCTATCCGGTCTAATATGCAACCTTTGGTCTGGGTCAGGCTGTTGACTAGTTGGGTGAAGCCTAGACCTAGGACGGCTTTGGCGAGAGCTTTACCTTTCTTGTCTTTTGGGTCTTTGAAGCCAAGATTTAGGTCTCCTAGGAGAATGGTTATTGTGTTAGTTTTAAGGTTGTCACCTAAGATGTGTGATGTTGGATTGGAAATCGAGAGGGGGCCTGGAGGGCAGTAGACAATGTGTAGAGTTATAGTGTCATTTGGCGAGAGAGATATTTTTACTGATAAAGTGTCAAAGTTGTCTGCCTTAGCAGTTTTTATTTCCCTGGAGTTGAGGGTTTCCTTAAGAATTATTGTGACACCACCTCCTTTACTGGAGGTTCTATCTTGGCGGAAAATTATGTAGCCTGGTGGTAAGGTTTGGCAGATAGCTGGTCTAGAGGCTTTATGTAACCAGGTCTCTGTAATGGCTAGGATATCTAGATCCGGATCTGTAATCAGGTCATGAATCTCTGTGGCATAAGCTGGCAAGGACCGTGCATTGATGAGTGCACATTGGATTTGGGTAGTAGGGCTGTTACCTAATTTAGTTTTCGTGGAGATGTTGTTATTATTGGAAAAGGTGCTGAGGGTGTTTGGCATAGGAGTGGAGGCCGATGAGGACGAGTGGTGAGGTTGCTTTCCTGTTTTTTGGGAGTGGCTGAGATGTGGGCAGAGCGGGTACCTAGCCTTAGATTTCTCAGAGTGGCATGGGGTGAGTAAGGGCTTGCGCATCCTGAGGTGATTTGGGCATAGTGGTGGAGTGGCTAGGTGCGGGAGCTGGAGTGGCAATCTTTGCACTTGGGTTAGGGGTGCATATAAGAAGTGCAGGTAGGAAGGGTGTAGGTGATATATCGTAGGAACATGGCAGTGTGGGCGACATGTTGTGAGAAGGTGCTAGTGAAATGATACACAAGCAGTTCTAAATCAATTACAGTGGGCTAATGCTAATATGCACTGTAGCAGCGCAGGGCAGATACAGTGGCCTAGTACTGACAAGAATTGAGATAATACAAACTATTCTGAAGGGCTAATGCTAAGCAAGAAAGAGGAGCAGAGCCAGCCAAATACGTTAGGCTGGTGCTGGGCAGGACTTGGTGGTGATACATTCAAGTAAGGTGGGCTAGTGCTGGACGGCCCGTGCAATGTGTAGATGATGGACAACAATTGAGGCGATCAAGCACATTGGGCTAGTGTTAAACAGGTCTAGGGCAATACAATCAAAAACAGTGGCTGGTGTTAGGCAGCACAGCTGTGGCAGTACAGTTAAATGCAGAAGTCTAATGCTGAACAGATATGAGATATTGCAGTAAAATATTTAGGCTAGTGCTAGACAAGATTGAGGCGATCCGGTACATTGGGCTAGTGTTAAACAGGACTAGGGCAATACAATCAAAAACACTGGCTGATGTTAGGCGGCACAGTTGTGGCAGTACAGCCAAATGCAGCATTCTAATGCTGAACAGATATGAGGTATTCCAGTAAAATATTTAGACTAATGCTAGACAAAATTGGGCAGTCAAGTACATTGGGCTGGTGCTATGCAGGGACTTGAGCCAGTGCAGTTCAAGGCAATAGGCTAGAGTTAGTTAAGATATGATGCAACGAATACATTGGATGTGCTGTTTATGCAGAGGTCAAAGGCTAGCATACATATTCAGCACGTTTACACGAGACTTGGATATAACGGATATGTGTATATCGTATGGATGTCTTTGCAGGGTATACGGTTAGAGATATATTCATGGTGCAGCATAAGTTAAGGGTTCTGCTTCCTTGGAGAATGCGCTGTGTAGTAGCGTAGTCTGGGGATGCCTTAGCAACAGTGGCAATGCGGTAAACGGCAATGGCGCTTTAAGCATGGCTAGGAGACACAGCTCAGGAAGTGGGCACAGGTGGTAGGCGAGGTGGTGAGTGGGGGTTTGGGTATTGTAGATAGGAGCAGATACTCACGGGCTAAGGGAGGTAGTTGAGCCAGAGTTTCCTGTCGACAGTCTGGAAGGCAACAGACAGGCACAGACAGGCCGGGCCTTATGTAGGGGTGCCTTCTGTTGGGAGGCCGGCTCACGCCTTCCGGCTGAGCTACGTGCAGTATAAACAAACGGGCCAATGGTAGCGCGGCTCGGGCAGTGCAGTTGCTAGGCAACCTTAAACAGGAAAAGGCAGCGGCCATTTTCCGGGACTCCTCCTCGTGTGTGGACACTGTGGCGGGGTAGGGCTGCTTCAGACTTCATAGATGTGGGTTGGACATCCGAACTCTACAGCAGTAGTAGATATAAGATGGAGCAGGATTCACCTTACCCAGCGAGGAGGCGCATATGCATTCGGGAGATGTGTGAAGTACGAGGCAGCACGAAGGAGTAGAGCTTGGCGGTGCGGGCTGGGCTCCTGCCCACCCCAAGTTCGCGAAGTTAATAGAAGTCGGGTGTGTATGATGGTCAGTAATTGCCTGACCTCGCCTGACCATTGTATTGGGACAAGTCAAGGATTATGGCTCGTGTTAGTCTGTTTTCTCTCATAGTGGGCTGTCCATGAAAGAGTGTGTGTGTGTTGTAAAAGGGGTGAGGGTGGCTGAGTTCCTAAATATCCTACCCGGTAGTATGGGGTAAAGGTGTTAAAGGAAGGGGATACTGCATCTCGCCATCTGGTGTCCCACTCCCCGAAGACCCCTCACCCAGGTGATCCTCCCGCACTGGTCCACCCCCAGGAACTGGATCCAAAAGCGATGGCCGTGTCCTGGCCACCTGGATGACAGATCCCCGGGGACTAGTGTGTGAGACACCTTCTGGTTTCTCACATTCACCACTGGCCTGAAGTTCCTCCTGCCATTGCCTCTTGTGGGCTCTGGGCCTCAATGCTCTGGGGCCTTGCGCAAAGGCGACCCAGTCCAGGAGAAAGGCCACCTTATGGGACAACGGCCCTAGGCCTGCCCACGCTGCTTTCTCCATCAGCTGTCCCAGAGAGGGGTCCTTCAGAATGTTCGAAGGCCCTTCTCTGCTTTACTTGCTGTCGGAGGAGTTTCCTTCCGCCCAGGCCATATTGCGTGATGCACAGGAGACAGACAGCTAGCTGCCGCAAGGTGACTCACAGGCTTAGTTGGGCCTGTAGCTGTGCAGCAGTTGGTCTGGGCTTCCACCTATATTAATATCATATATTATAGGCATGTGTTGAGCAGTGCTTGTGTGCTGTACCAACCTCAGGAATTATTGGGTATGCCCTGTTCTACTTAGTGAGGCACTCTCTCACTGTTCACTACAGGCAGACCCCCATGCACCACTTACTGCATGGAGTGCTGTAAGTACACTCAGGACTGCCTGTCAATCACCTCAGCGCGATCAGAACTGCCAGAGCGGTATGTTTTTGCAGCCACTAGGTGGCATTGTCACAGGGACGCGGAGTTCCCTTTCATCACGGCTGTTGCAGAATACCCTCAAGGCCGATGGTCCGCCGTACGGAGCGATCAACCGGCTTCGTTACTGAATGCGGGAAGACAAAACTGTGACGTCTGGAACTGTCAAGATTTCCGAGCGCATAACCAGTTTGCTTCAATGTCAGTCGTTGTTCCACAGCTATGTGCTGCCTCCTGTAAACAAACCATTAACCAAGAACAAGAAGAGATACTCTGCAAACCTAACTACGTGTACCCTGCGCTCTAAAGTAACACTGTAGGCTAGTCAGTCAGTCAGTCACACATAAGACAATCAAAATAGTACTTATCTGCTGCTCGAGCAGAAACTAAAGGGTAAATGGGAAGGAGGAATTGTGAGGTGATAGGACCGTAACATCATTATTGGTGGACTAGGACACGTGTCATGCCTGAGGGCAATAGTTTCAAACTGCAAAGACTACATTGTCACAGAAAATTGTGTTTTTTTTTAGTTGTGATTAATGTTTTTTTCTTTGTTTATATCACTGCTCGAGTTTTAGAGAAGAAGAGTAAGCATAACACGAGCCTCCGGTGTTGACCTAGAATCTAGGGCTATGATACACTAGGTTCAGAGTTCAAGTGCACCGCCAGAATTTTCATTTTTTTTTTAAAATGTAATTTATTTTACCCCACAATGATTCAGATGGTGCTTTTAACTTGTTTAATGTCTCTGAAGTTAGTTAAACAGTACATTTTACATCAGCTAGTCCAGAGATCATGCCCCAAGATATAATTTTTGAAATATTCCTGCTCTTCTGCAGCTGCACAACGCACCCTCTTTTACTCTTGTGACGGCTGCGGCGTCTAAAATTGGTATTGGCCGCGACCACTGGCCTTCCTGACAGCATGGTATTGTGTTATTACACTGTGATAGTTCTTCTCGGTAGTTTGCAGAGAGGATTTGTGCATTTTATAGTGAGTCACTTTGCATTGCAAATTCAGACATGCTCTCTGCTATATACTATTGACGATGCAGAGACACAGAGTGGCATCTGATTCTTGGGCACAAGGGGCCGCAAATCATCAAATATTGACTGAAAGTGCCCCACTGAAGAAGGTGACTCCGATTGACACTTCCCCAGCCCTACTGGCCTTTTACTGGCTCAATTCATTCAGGGCATTTCCCAATAGCTGTGTAACCTAGTCTACCACTTGTGCTAATGAGTTTTGACAGCTTGCCCTGATGTTGGTAAATGTAATCTGTCAGGCTGATCTGGTGACTCCAAGTGACTGGGGTTGCTGTATTTCTAGATGTGTATGTATTATTTTCCAAACAATTGGGAATTGGCATTTTAGTCCACTTGATGTTATTGATGTGAAGGGGTACGCAATCCGCAAATCCCATAAGTCATGCTGTTGCAACAAACTTCTGTACCAAAGCTTTGTGATCCTGGTTGCAAGGTGTGATTTGGCTACCTAATCCTCTGCCAGGTTTGTTCTAGGGTTACCTTCCCGTGGCTGGTTTTGGACCACCCTCTCCCCTTCCCCAGGCATGCTACCGCTCTCATCACCCTGCCCCTCTCCCCCCACGGGCTGGCTCTGCGCTCCCCATCAACCCCCGAGACCCGCTGGTTCTTGGCAAAAGGACTTGCGCCGAAATGAATGCGGCCTGACTTTCCTGTAAACCCAACTCAACCCGAAAGTGGAAGCAAAAAATATATCTTGCGGCAAAAGGCAGTACGTGACAGGACAGGTTACTGCCAGCTTCGACCTCGAGAGGGGAAGCAACTGCGTGCTTTCGCTTTCGGATTGAGTCTGCTCATTTCCAGGAAAGCCAGCGGCGGCTGCGAGCGGAGACGGGAGAGCCTGCGCCACTGGCCATCCTGGTAGCCAATGATTGCCCAGCTGCCACTCAGCGTAGGGTGCAGTTGTTGTAAGGGTTCAGAACGCCGATTTTCTTCCAGGAATCACCTCTGGGGTTGACTTCTCAAGAGAAAGAATGCAGATACACACAGGAGGCGTTTGAAACTGCACATTTACAGCAGGCTTGTGGAAGACTTCCTAATTTGAATCGAAGGAGGTAAGCAAGCCCCATCCCATAATCCCGTCTTTTAAGGGGAATTTCTGTTTAAGATGCAGAAATGGTGATTCCCATTTTTAGTTTTGTCCTTTTAAAGTAAATTCCAGTTAGGTAATTGTAACGGAGAACAAGAGCATGTTAGTAACAAGGGGGTAGTGCTTTGGCCGTAGTGATGCATGGAGGCTTGTAATGGTATTATTGGTATTGCTAAATGTTTTTGTATTTCACCGCCTGCAGATAAAACCACTTAAGATCGAGTGAGGGGGCACAATGGGCAGTGGCGGCTCATTATTTTGGGCGATGTTGCGCCAATCCGCCCATTGGCCATTATGGAGGTGCCGAAGCCAGCTGAGGGAAAGCACTCCCAAGCACTCCTGGGGTTGACTTCAACTGTCAAATGAATGCGTGATTTCCCTTTGACAGTTTAAGTTCCCCAGTGTGCATGCCCAATGGGCAGTGCACAGTTGCAGGTGTTTTAGCTTTGCACAGCCCATTAGGGATGCAGGCGGGGAAAACTGGCCTCGTTGGCCCTTCCACGCCGTCCAACGCATTTAGGCCTCCCTTGGTGGCATTCGGGAGATACAGCGGTCTCCCACCCATGCCCCCAGGAAGCAGCTACCTGATCCTGTTAATGCTGTGTGCGAGTTGGAGAACATCAGTGAAGACAGTGTCGGGACCAGGGAAGCAGGTAAGAAATATGTGCGTGTAAGAATGTGTATTTGCGTGAGTGAATGAGAGTGTCAGTTGAACGAGAGTGTCAGTTGAATGCGTGCGTGGGTGTGCCCTAGACACACCGAGCCTGCCTCTGATTGTGCACGGAGAAGGGAGGGGGTCATCTGCCTGCCTCTGTGCACGCATGCACACAAGTAGAGTAACGTTGGGGTAGGGGTGTGTGGCTGTCATGTCTTGTGCTGATAAACCCCTCCGCCCCCATCACCCTCACTGTGAGGGTATGTGTTAGGGAGAATTCTCTGTTTAGGCTGAATTTCCTAACCTAGTGAGTCCCCCAGCAGCTTTGCTGGATTTCTGGAGTTTGTTTTTTTCCATTCTGCCAAGAGTGAGACTCTTTTTCTCCCACTCTTGGACATGAATATGGGTAATTCCTTTCAATGTCAATGTGTTCTATGGGCTATGGGGTCTTTTACTCCATAGGGTCTCATATGTTTCACTATGTGTGTTACACCGCACCCTCCGTGCCGTAACACTGGGGTGTCCTAGAGGATCCCCACCATAGACTCCATACCCTGGGACTGACTACTGTCTCCCAGGGCATGTAAAGTGACATTGGCTTTACTAGACCTAAATTTACTAACAGAACTAGTACAAACCATCCTATTGTGGATGTACTAGTAGGGGTAATTCGATTACTCCTGGGTCTGTTATTCGAGGGGGCACTGTCCCGTCCCCCCTCGTCGAGTTTTGGCTGGTGGCAGTGGAAACTACTCATTATATTTGACCCTGAATATAACTCTATGGGATTCTTCCCATTGTTGGAGGTTATACTCTTTCTCGTTAATCTTTAACATACCACCGGTTTATTTATCTTAAATAAATCTATCGGTTGGTATTTTCTGCCAGAACTCGGTTTTTAAAATGGCGTCTGTGTTCATCTCTGTGACTCCTAAACCAAAGGTTGAGCCCTTTGTTCCACTTTTGGCAGGCTTCTGCACAGAGGCCCTCCAAAGTGGTGCCATTCTGTCTGGGTACCACAGGGGGTGACGGAGGGGGTTTAGGCACCCTGGACTGAGTTGCCTTGCCAACTCAAGTCGCACTCTGGTGTGATTGGCCCAAGTGGTGAGCCACCCCGCTCACCACTTAGCGTGTTTTGATTGACAGCTAGGCTGAATGAATGGGGGTTTTCTGCATAAAAGCAGGGCTTTTGGGACTGGATCTTCAGAAGTCGCGACAGGACCTAAGAATCCGACGAGGGTAAAGCTGAGCCGACCTGCAACGACGACACCTCTGGTGGAGCCCTGCTGAACCGACTCACCACTTCCCAACGACAGAGGAGATCTCCCGTCTGGAGAGTCTCCTTCCCATGACTGGTGGGAACAACCAGTCCCCTTTGCTTTTTCTTCGCTCCAGGGCGTAGTGGTCGAATTGCCCGTGCTGAGCACCCCGGCAACCGGATAGCCACTAACCCGTACCGCGACCAAAAGGTGGTGCCTTGTGGCGGAGCCCTCTGCGGCTGGTCTCTTCCCTGGTGGTGCAACGATCTTCAACTTTCCTTCGACGACGAGAGCATCTCTTCTCTTGGCAAAGCCCCGACGTGCATCCACCACCAGGAACAACTGCCCCCGCCGGAACTGTCTCTCCACATACAAGGTACCGAGTCCGCCTGGCTTCCCTTTTTGACGGTTAGCGTGAAGTGTCTTAATCCTCGCCTCTCCATTGGGTCGCCTCCAAGCCTTCTTAACTTTCTGTTCTAAACTGGTCCAATCTTTCTATAACAATTTGCGACAAAGACTCGAAGTGCATTTCCACTGTGATACTTTTTGGGACATATCGCCTTGCCTCTCTCCGAGTGGGCCTGGCCTCTGAACTTTGCGATCTACAGTAGACCCTGCCTTACTTGCCTTGCATTGGTTCGTAAAAGTGTTGGTACCGAGTTGATTTCCCGTCCTAACGAATACTAGAGTGCCATCTAGGTTAAAGCATTCACCTCTGTCTGCAAATAAGTGGTGCCATTGAACCTAGACTTGTCGAACTATTGTTAGGGGGATTGATTTACTTATAGTAATTGTGATTGAAGAAGTTTGCCATATTAGTGCCAGTGTGTTTTTCATAGATGTGTCTTTATAAATAAATAACTATATATCTTTACACCGAAGCTCTGTTCCGTGTTTGCTTTTTCTACTGTGTAAATTGCCCTATTTTGTATACTCCACATGCTGCCTAACTCTTCTTGAGGGAAGTCTGACTGCTCAGCCACAGCTACCAAGTGAATCTGTGTGGTACAGACTGCTACCAAGTGGGTTTACTGCCAAACACCTGTAGTCCTAAATCTTTTTCAGTGGTCCCAGAGGGAACTGCACAGGTTTCCGCCTAACAGTATGGTAGGCCAGGGCATGACATTGCAAGTATTAATGGGCGTCATGAGTAAAGAACATATGAATTATATTTACTTTACTCTTGATGCTCATTTTGTTATGTGGCAAGAGTGGCCTACGTTGGTGGGCAGTTTGCATCATTATATCCAGACTGGCCCACCAACGAAGGCAAGTCTTGCTACATAAAAACAAAATGGTCATCAGTAGTAAAGCAAACATAAATGTTGTTGGCTTTTTATTGCTTTATTCTTGATGCCCATTAAAGCATGCCAGTGGCCATCAAGAGTAAAGCAAACATGATTCAGGTTCGCTTTACCCTTGATGTCCATTTTGTTATTACGTGGCAAGACTGGCCTATGTTGGTGGGCCAGGCCAGTCTGTAAATATTTGTATATATTCTTTACTGCATGTTAGGTAAGAATTGGTGCAGTCACACTGTGTGAGACTACACAACACTTATCTGCTTGGTATTAGGTAACCCACCTTTTGGTACAGGTCTGTACTAAACAAGTTGGTAGTGTGACTGAGCAGCCAGGCCTATCTCAAGAAGGGAAATTGTGAGCAGTAGAGCTGTACAAATGAAATTCGTCAATACAAGTAACCAAGTAACACTTAAACTCAAGGCTTCAGTTATAAATAGTTATTTATTTAATTAACATCAACTTTTAAATAAGCATTCTTTAAAAAGACAATTTGTTGTAACAATGTGAATAGGCTTTACAATTACTTTTCAGGATCAAAGCAAGTCAGTGGATAATCTTTGGATAGGCTTCTTACACAAATTCCTACACCCTGAGGTGACTTCAGTTACAAGGACAGTAATGGCATTTATATATTACACTAGTAAACTTTGCAGATTCTGAGGTTGTAGAAAGGCCTAGATTGGGGAAGGAGAAAGGTTAGAACCGTTTCTCTGTAAATGTGAGGACAACTAAGTCTTCCAATGAAATCTAGATAGGCCTTTCCCAGTAGTATCAGTACACAACAAGCTACCACCTATGAGGGAAAAACAATATCAAAGCCAATGGAGTTAGAAGAGTCTTCAGGGAACCAGGACATCCTTTAGGACACAGTCTATGGATCTGATGCACTTCTTAGATCAAAGTCTTGCACAAAGTTGGAGCGGTTCTGTAAAATCACTGTAGGGGTTACAAGCTGTGAACTTGTGAGAAGGGAGTTGGAATCAACTTGAAAAGAAGGTAAGCCAATGCATTTGAGAAAAGCGCGGCTACAGGCAGTGAGGTAAGTACCCCAAGCCTAACCAGTACCTCTGGTTAGAAGAGGAGTGGTCCAGCTGGATTCTGTCTTGCTACAGCGCTGCAGACTCTTGTCCCTGAACCTAATTTGTGGGGACAAGAGGGGGGATATCTGGAGGGCACCTGTGGAGGTACTTGGAGGTCGTCGGCAGCTACGGGTGCTTTTCGGTTCAGCAGCACTTCTCAGTTTCAGCGCTTAGCAAACAGCAACGATGCAGATCACGAATACCGGTTGGACTTTCTTCACTTCTTCGGTCCTGCACTCTGGCGAAGGGACTCTGAATCTGGAGGTCCTTCTAGCTGGATTCGTTACAGCTGCAGACATTTCACTCGACTACGGACACTCAACCACTGGTATTGGGCTTCCGAAGCAATGGAGAGGCACAGTCAGTCGGGGATGGTGGTCCAGTGGAGTTTGTCTCTGGGTTAGTTGCTCCCACTAACCGAAGGGGAGATGTTTTTCCATCCGGAGCTTCTCTGTCGAGGTGAAAAAGGAGTTCAGCACTGCGGCAGGGCTTCACCTGGCAAGTCAAAGGTCCAGGAGGTTGCATCAAGCTTTGTTCATGGTTTCTTCGTTGGGTGTTTCTCCCAGTGGTCGACTCTGCGTGTAGTCCCAAATCCTTCGCCTTTTAAGCACGTTTCTTCCATTAATGCACAGCCTAGGCTGTCAATCACACATCTGGGGGCTGTCCCTTCAGGACAGGCAGCCAGCCAATCAGGACTGGTTTCGTTCAGGCACTCCTAGAGACAAAGGACAGTGGAGTTTGGTATCCTCCCTCACATCCTGTTCTTCCAGACACACTGGAGCCAGGGCTTAAGCCCACCAAAGGCAAGACAAACAAAGGGTTCACACCTGTCTCAACGCACAGAGTAAAACCCAAGAAAGACCTCACAAAGAGAAAATGGCGAAAAAAGAAGACGGTCCGTGGGTGCCGCACTGCAGCTGAGGGTTCAGCATGCAGAATAAAAACACACTGGTAGGAAAAAGTAAACCACTGCCACCAGCCATTGAACGTAGTGAGGGTCATAAACATTTTACATGAGAATGTAGGATAAGGGGCTACTAGGCAACCCCCCCAACACTCCACATAAGATGGTGTGTGCTGGACCTACAAAGAGAAAATGTAAGTAAAGTCAATTTCACTTTACTATTCTTGGGAACTGCAGTTCACCCAAGAAAAGCTATTTAAACCTTTTGAGAAATCTAAAGGATTTCTCATTGACACTGCACTGAAGGTGCTGTGTTGTCACCATACAAAAGCAGATGCCTATGGAGTTTGTCAGACTCCAAAAACAGTGAAAACACAAAATCCAAATCAAGTAAAAACACACAAGAGAGTGTGAGAAAGGTCCCACTCAGGAGTTAAAATTAAAAAGTCCTAAATCCAGCAAAAGGGCTGGGAGTCTCTAAGGTGGGAGGAATTAAGCACCAAAATGAAATTCTCCCTAACACTGCACAGTACAAAATATATCCAACTGTAACCACCTTCTTAAGTAAAAGCACCTATATGCCTCTGGGTTTTGTGCGCTATATAAATTACTAAATAAATAAATATCCAGATTGGCCCACCAATGTAGGCCAATCTTGCCACATCACCGCAAAATGGGCATCAAGAGTAAAGCAATAAATAGGGGAGGGTAATTGCCCACCAGGTAAGTGATGTTGCTTTGAGTGACAGATCTATGGCTGATAAAGCTGATCTAAGACAAAAAAAAACAAAGAACCGGAACAATGTATCAAAAAAATGCTCTAAGGATTCACGTAAATGTTTGCGTCAACTTAACGGGCACTCCCCTGTAAGTAATGGGCCACTAGAGTAGGGGTCGAGTGGGAGAGAAAACGATTTGCCCCTTAATGACCCCACCTATAATTACAAGTTGGTTAAAAAAGAGGACCCTGCAGAAGTAAGAAATGTTGAGAGGAAGCATAAGAAAAAGGGTATTAAGGTTAAGTCCAATATATCGATATAGGACAAGGGTACTATCACTCAATCTTTAAAGCCTGTAAAAAACCTGGATAAGACAATTGGAAATTAGTATTTTGACAGTCCGCTCCGATACAGATACAGAGATAGAGATGGCTCCCAAAGGAGTTGGTGGGTCTCGGGACACAGGCCCCACCAATTCTTTGGAGGAAAGAGTTTGAAATACACAGGTTCTATATCCGGGGGTATCTTAAACACCTACGGCTCGTGAATTTATACCTAGAAATATGTACAAAAGCGAAAATGATGATATATGGGTGGCTTTGCCAGAAGATACATTTATACCTAAAGGCCCTCTAGTTTTAGAGAGAAAAGTTGTGTGATCAAATGATGTTATGACTTCTAAAGAGGTTCCCTCAAAAGGGGCTGAGAAGATTTTCCCAGTATTTTTCTCATTGGAAGAGCGTAGGAAAAAGGTGTATGAGAAAATCAGTAATGTTGTACCAAAAGTGGAAAATAAAATCGGTAAAACATTCACGCTGCCTAAAAGAGGGGACATACATTCTGTTCAAGATTCCGATTATGGTAAGGGTAAAGGTACAGTACCAGTGAAAAATTACATTTCCTAGAAGTTGAAAGGAAGTTTAAAGGTCAAGAATGTTTCCTCTTAAATAGGCGATATGTGTTGGCTCTATTCTATTGAATCCTGCATCTAGATTGTGTGCCTAACAACACTGAGTGCCCTAATAGCGTCACAGTGGTCGCAATACCACTTTAACATCTGGTCCTGAGTTATGGTTTCACATATTATTGGAATTATTTGAAATTGTTATACAATTGAAGATAATTCCTCCTACATGGAGAGAAGCAACAGTAGTACTTATTTATAAGTCAGGTGATAGATCGGAATCTCCCAATTACCGGCCCATCTCTTTATTGGATGGAACTTATAAAATCTTTACATCGCTGGTTCTGAAATATTTACTTAAAGAAACAAAAAGTACCTCTGTGTAGTGATATATTCCAATCAGGATTTAAGAAGGGTGTACATATCTCCCTGAACTGCTTCATTATATCACTCTTGACGAGTCAAGTGCAGAATGCAGGGAGACAAATATTTGTGGCCTTCCTCGACTTAAGAAAGTCCTTTGACTGTGTGAACTGGGACCTCTTGTGGATAAAGGTAAAATATCAGGGATGTCCACCTGCCCTGTTGGATATATTGAGGGCTCTACACCATGACACACGATTAAAGGTGATGTTGGATGGCAGTGAGAACTCCTCAGACAGGATACAGGCTGAGAGGAGTTTACGCCAAGGATGCACTTTGCCCACTTTCCTTTTTAATGCCTATATAGTGGAGGTGGGGACAGCCCTCCAAGGAGGGAGTCCTTACCCTCCTAAATTAGGAAACCTATTCATTCCTTATCTTCTATATGTAGATGATTTAGTGGTATTGGATTACATGCAAGTAGGTCTCTAGAGAGCACCAGTTGCAATTAATGAGTATTTTAGAGGTGTAGGCTTAGAAATTAGTGGTGCAAAATCCCAAATTCTTGTCCTAAATAAACTGAAAAAGAAGGAAACAAAGAAATTTCAGTCAGTGATGTAAGGAAGGCATGAGGCATGGCATCAAAGTAAGAAAGACACAAGTGATCGCAGTTGAAGGGTGTTTATCAAACTGTAAAATGGGTGTGATAAACACCTAATCTAAACCTAAATCTAAAATGGGAGCAAGCTACGCCCATCAAATAATAATAATAATATAGTCCTAGTGGAGTCTTGTCAAATAAAAGGGTGTATACTAAGAAAACCTATTGCCAATCCTTGCGCTTTGCTACAAAAGAGTGTGGGATCATTTTCCCAAGAAAAGAAAGAAGTGTTCACAAAAGGATAAATGCAAATGTTATGGCAGGGTCTCCCTTCCCCATGTTTTTAGCACAGGGCAAGGTGGGTCTCTTGAGCACAGCACACTCTGGCACGAGGTTACAGTTCATTTTCACTCATATCAGGACCTTCTGTGTCTAAGTCTCTTTCATGCAAAGTCTCTTGCTTCAGAGGGCCTGATGTATCATAAGCAACAAAACAAAAGTTCCTTCTATTTATCTTCACCTCTGGTGATTATTCTTCACTCTTGGATCCCTCAGCCGGGCTCAGGTCCTTCTCTCAACATTAGCCTTCTTCAGTCGGGCTCAGACCAACCACTCAGGTTCACACTTTCATCACAATGCTCACCGGTGTACTACTGCTCACCCAAATTTGCAGGCATCCCTCAGCCGGGTTCACATTTGCCTCCAAAACGTGCCAAATACTTTTTGAATGTAGAAGGGGTTTGGCTTGACCCTCGTGTGACCACTTTGACACCATACGCCGGCCTCTGCTTAGGCCTCTTGGTACTTGTAGTTTTTACAACAACTGAAGACTTTCGACAATGCACAGGATTCAACATAACCCGGTGCAGGACGACTTCGATTTATTTCCCAGTTGAACACATTGTCCTTGTTCAGGAGCAGGGCATCAGTTACAGTCCTTCGAATGAGTCCCCACGTGGCGCCGGACTTCTCTAACTCTGATACCAATTTTACTCACAAAGTTCACAAGGGTCCCCCTCTGCCGGGCTCAGACCCCTCTTAGGTTTCAAAAGGGCCTCCCTGTTCTGGGCTTGGACCCTTCATAAAAAGTTCACAAGGGTCTCCCTCTGCCGGGCTCAGACCCATCTCCAAGGTTCACATAGGGCCTCCCTCTTCTGGGCTGGGACCCTTCTCAAAAGTTAACAAAGGGTCTCCCTCTACCAGGCTCGGACCCCTCTCAAGACTCCAAAGTTCCTAAAGAAGACTTCCCTCTGCCAGGCTCTTCACAGTTTTCAAAAATATGTTTTTGGCTTCCAGTCCCAGAGTGCAAGGTCAGGATTTTGCTCACACTTCTCAGCTCCCCAAAACGGCATTTCCTGGCATTGGGAGCTGCAGGAGCCACACGGATAATGTTATGAGCTCAGGGTCTCTTCTGCTGACTCTGAGACCTGAGTTCGCCTGACTGGCCCAGCGAAGGAGACTTGTTGTGGGTACTGCCAGGCAACCCCAGATACCCCTGGTCTTGCCTTCTGGAGGTACAGCTCTCTCTCCACAATGCAGTCTCTCCTGGACTCAAAGGTCCAGTGTCAGGGCGGGTTTATCTTCCTCCAGGTCTCACAGGGTCTCTGCAGCTCTTCTGGCCTTCTTCTTCATGCACCTTCCAGCATCCCCAACTTGCTCAAAGTGTGCTCTCTTGCTCCGCCTTTTATACTTTCTGGGAGTAGTGATTGGATTCAGGTGTGCATAGGTGTGAAGGGAGGTCTGACTGTGCCTGGCCTCATTAGTGGGATAGTATGATCCAGAAAGGAGGGGGGGGTCTTCGTGTCCATGGTTCTCTGTCGGTAATCCTCCTCGTCCCAATCTCTCTCCTCCTCGTCCCAGTGGTTTTAGGGAAAAACCGTGTGGAGGGATTATGAGAGCTGTGGTTTTTCTGATGAATACTGCAAAAACCATGTGGGTTTTCGTCAGGGTGAAGGGAGTAACTGTAGTGTTGTGCACAAATGGGTTGTTGTAGGGCACGGGGTGACATATGCACTTTCCTTCTCCCGGTTCCCGTATGCTTCGCTTCCGAGTAGGGAGGTGTAAATCCATTGTTGCTCACAGTGAGTTGTCCGTGAGAAAGTGTCCGTGCCGGGAAAGGGAGGGGGTCAGGGTGGGTTGAGTTTCTAACCCTACTCGGTAGGATGGGGAAAAGGTGTCATAAGGAAGGGTGTACCGAGTCTAGCCATCGGGTGTCGCTATCCTACTCCCCAAGGTCCCCTTACTCAGGTGATCATCCCGCACTCATCCACCCATAGGGACTGGATCCAAGGGCGATGGCCGTTCCCTGGCCACCTGAGAAAGGGAGTCCCAGGGTTCCGACAGTGAGACACCATCGGGTTTCTCACAATGATTAATGACCAGAGATTAGAACAAGTACCACACTTTAAATATTTAGAAAATTGATTTTGCAGTAATAACCTATATAAAAAATGGGCTGTGGGTAAAGCTGATGTGATGCAGTTGAGACTATTGGACAAGAAATGTGGATGCTTCCCCCTTCGTCGCTTATTGACATTTTATTGCCAGAAGATTATCTTATGAGTAATCCATGGCTCAGAAGTGGATACTAATGTGGGGCTTTGGCCGCAGTTTGGGGGTAAGAACTGGCGTAAGGTGCTTTCTTACCACAGGGTACCACACTGTCAGCAATAAGACACATAACTTTGCAATTATATAAAAATTTATTAGAACCTCCATGCGGTTCCCTGTTTATAGAATTGCAATGTATATTGGGCCTAGGCATTTGTAAACCACTTTCTTTATGGGTTGAAAACTGTACTAAGATCATGGTTCACGAGGGATATCAGAGGAAAGTCTTTTATCTAGACCCAATACAGCAAAGAAACGCCTATTTGAAGTGGATTGGGTTGAGAATAGGACTGTGTGATCAATGTATAGAGTGTTTGAACACTTTGTTTATGAGATAAGGCCTGTTGGATCAATGAATGAGACATTGCACAAATATCGTAAAAAGTGTAGGAGAGGCTGGCTCTACTTGAAGCTGAACTTGTTATCAACACATATAGTGAAGGGGGCTAGAGAAAGCATTCCTCGAGCGGAGCAATTGTGTCGGTTCTGCCACAGGGAAATGGAATCCTTGTCTCATTTGGTAATTATATGCCCTCTACTTTGTAGAATGTGTGATAATATATTGGAGAAACATTTGTGCTCTACAAGACTTGGAGGGACTGATAGAATTTGGTACTTTGCTGGTGAATGCTGCTATGAGATTTTTAGACTCCATCTTCCCGGATCAATTGTGTTAACATATTAGATTGTGTGAGAAAGAAGGATTTTTAAGTGATAGGAATGTAGGATTTTTAGTTGTGATTAATTGTCTTTTATATCCGGTTAATAAGGAATTGTAATGTTCTTTTATTGGATTAATGGTGATGAATTATTGTGATGTTTTATTGCTCTTTTATTGCTGTTCTTTGCTTTTTATGAATTGTTTGGTTCTATGTCTATCATTGTCAGTAATGTTTATTACGACTGGTGTTTTTACGAACACATTTTGATGAAAAAAGTCATTGACCTTTTTATGTTATTATTTTGGGGGGTTCCCCCCAACAAGCACGCCCAGCCCCACCGATTTTCAACTGTTCCCAAACCCCCCAACCCCTTATCTTTCCTTTGCCACCCCCCAAAATTTAAGTGGGTTTTTTCGGCAAAGTATATTCATAAAAAAACAGTTGTAAAAACTTTTGTCAATGAAACAGCGCTATACCAATTGTTTGTTACACGTCCTGTGTGAAAAGTTTATTTTTGATGTACACTATAACACACCATAAATAAATAAAAAATAAAAAGCAAAAATGATTCATGTTTGCTTTACTCTTGGTACCCATTGTGTTCTTATACGCCAAGACTGGCCTACTTTGGTGGGCCAGTCAGATATATTTTTTACTGTGGCAGAGTTAAAAATTCTCCTGTGTGTTCGAAACTTGAATCTAATTGATTTTTTTCATGACTAACCCAACAAAAGCGATTTCAAATTACTTGGCTTTTAACTTTTCAAAAAGTGTACTGTAAAAATGATCATATGAACCCATTATTTAAAAAAAAAGTTTGAGTGTAGAACCGACCAACTCCAGTGAGAGAAGTGTACCAAAAAGTAGTGGAAGTGGGGCACAGAGTAGGAAGGAAGGGAGCAACATGCAACACATGTTTCAAGGGTTGCAGTAATGCTGATTGACAGCCAGGTGAGTTGAAACAGATTTCAGTTTAGCTGTAACTGATATCCGGTGGTAAAGCGGAGAACTTCACAAGGAACAACTCCGGAATGGTGAAAATGGTTGCAAAAAGTAGTGCAGCTGTTAACAGTAAGAAAATGAAAGTAGTGGAACACCGCTCCCAACTGTTCCCCCTCACGTTCGACTCCCCTCTTTGCCAGGCTCCCTCGCTATGCTCAAGTCGCTCACACATATTGGGGGAAGCATTTATGACCATCCAATTTAAAAATTCTCCAGCCACAACTGGAGATAGGAGTGGTTGGGAAAGGAGGCAAGACAACCTTGGGGGCAAATGGGAACAGGGAAAGTGGAGACATATTTGGCACCATGACGGATTAATGAAGTCTGCTAATAGGGGTCAGCTACTGGAAGGGTTCTATGTAACCAGTGGACCCATATTCAGGCAGAAATCTACATAGTTACAATGGGGTGACTGACTGCTGTTTTCCTCCCACCCCAGTAACACACCACACATTGCTTTTGTGTTGGCAAATAAAAGGCCATGGAATTTCATTTGTACAGATATGATCATAACAAGAACATAATCATAATCGCATATCATATTATACAGTACTTTTTTGCACCGGGTCCTGAGGTTTACCCCTCTGGCCGGTGCTGCCTTATTTGTCCCACGACTTGTGTGGTCCCCGTAAGGTGTCCTGTCTTCTCTTCTCCTTGTTATCTCCCTTTTTCTAGAGTGGGAGGGTTCTTGCAGAGAAGAAAAAGGATGAGACTCTGCATTTGTAGTGCACTCGTTTGTTTGGGACACCGTGCAGGGTCCCAAACTGATTTGTGCTTTGCTGCAGAATGGCAGCTCCTTATATTGGACCCAGGGGCTGGCCCTGCGTCTTTGATGTGCATGTGTGGGGGTTGTGGTGCCAGCCACCAGGCCGGCAGACGCCGATTGTCTCAGCACCCGGGGGGGTACTTCTTTGTTGTGGCCCTGCTTCCCACGTATCCTGGGTGCTTGGCACCTATTTTGGAAGGAAGGGCGAGGTGTTGTTTCACACCTCGCCCTTCTTTCTAGTCATCCCGGTCAGCTACTGCGTGTCGCCTTGTGGCAGTGGTGGGGGAACAGGGGGAGCACGGCCCCGTTTGTCAGGCTGCTGCTTACCAGGACTCGCTTTGTGCCTGGCAGCATTGCCCAGCACCTGGGGATGGGGACTGGGAGAGGTATATTTAGGCACAGAGCATGCACAATGGGCTGGTAATGGAGATGTGGGGATGCATGGAATTGACTGCCCACATTTGGAAAACTAAAGAGAAAGATATTAATAGGTTTGTAGGCAAAAGGAGAATTGTATTTGTCCACTGATTTTCTGTGGAGTAGGGGATTTCTCGTGGTGGAGGTAAAACATGAAGAACAAAGTACTGTTTTCGGATAAAATAATAGTTTACCTCCTAAATGAGGGTTTGGCATGCATGGCAATGAGACTAGTAATGGGGATGTTGCTTTTGAGGAACAGGGCACAGCGACTGGTAGTAAGGAACGGGTCCTGGGGCATGGAGGCTGGGAATAGAGGTGCAGGTAGGTTGATGGTGGGTGGGAATGGCGTCTGAGGTTCAGTCACCGGATAAATCCAAGTGCCTGAATCAATGCAGTCTGGGAGCTGCAGTCTTGGCTTGCATTAGTTTAATCAGTTGGCCTCACACAAGTGAGTGTGGAAGCACAGCGTCCTGGAAGGATGGAGCTGGTAAGTTATGGTATTGGGGTGGTGAGGTTGAATGGAGGCTTGTAATAGCAAGGAAGGGAAGGGGTACATGGAGACTGGTAATTGGGCTTGGTGCAAGACCATGCTAATGGACCATGATTATGCTGTGGTGGGGAGGGGGGTAATAATGCATCACACTATAGTGCTGGGAGGTCCATTATGAGGACTTTTCTAAAATGATGATGTAATAGGGATCATTGTAATGGGGAGCGAGCAGTTGGGGCATAAACTGTGCAAGAGCCACACTGTCATCCTAGCCCAATAATGGGAGTTCCCTAGCCTCTTTGTCCTCCTCTGAGGCCTTGCAGAGATGCAAATAAAACAATCATGTATTTAGTTAGGGACTTTGGGAATATCATGCCTAAGAAATGACTACACTGGCTTCACTAAAGCTAACACTATTGGCGATGTAAGAGATTATTTTTTTCACCTTCTATGTCTGGTTCTTTTTTTCACCTTCTGTGTCTGGTACTTCCCATTTGTGTCCTGACACTTCTTCTGGATCTGTAGATGAGTTCAGAGCCCTGCATTGTTGTTTGCCCTTCTAAATGCCCTGCAGGGACCCCCCCCACTATGCAGCGCCGCATCTCTTCCTGCGTCCTGTGGCTCCTTGTTCTTGTTAGTGTTGGCGGTCTCTCGTGTTTCTGATCGACATATTATGCTGCTGCTCCTAATGCTACACAAACCTGTGGGTTTGTCTTTTTGTGTGTCTTTAATCTACACAACCCTCCGTTATGCACAGTATGTGTGGTGGCCCACTCCCGGACCACCGCAGCGTGCTCCATCTGATGTCGGGGTCACCCGACAGTAACCCCAGGGCTGCGCTCACGCAGCCGACACAAAACAGGGATCACCCTGCATTCTCCGGATCACCGAGGTAACCAAGTGGGCTGGGGGCACCCAGCTCACAGCAGCCCCAGCTCTGGGGGCACCCAGGCCGGGGTTGCCCAGCCAGCCATGATTGCATAGCCAGGACACACAAGGGGGACGGTGTTGCCCAGCAGGGGCGCCGTCCTCGTGCAGGGCCCCGTCCTTGAACCTCCTACATGCGGTGTGGCACCAGCATGGAACGACACAGGAGTCAGTTTAGGATCGACTGACAAGCCAGAAACGGCTCCTCCATTTTATTTACTTGGTCACATTCTTCTTCTTCTTCTTCTTCTTCTTCTTAATTATCGGGTGCGTGGGCGGACCCACGCAGGCGCTTTCCCATCCTAAAGGATGATGTGCACCAGACCCACCAATCAATACTTGACTCACATAAACGCACAACTCCTCCCACCGCCCCGTCTGCCTTACAAAATCCAACATCACACTGTTCCTCCTCCTGCCTCTCCCCCCGTCACCTCCCAGCAAAGCCTTCCCACTCATCTCAGCCACACCCAGCGCAGACAACCAAACCCTCATCAATTCTCTCTCCACAACATGTCTCTCACACCTAAGCAAAAAATGTCCCTCAGTCTCAGGCACCCCATGTGACCATGAAACAACAACTGGGAGGTACCATGTCCCCAGAAGGGGTGACGTGCAACACTATGGAACTGAAAATATAAACCCTGAAATGGTCATAAAGGCTGTGGCTTTGCCATCTCAGACTAACCCTCAAATGCACTGTGGGAGAAGGCATGTGCAAAAAAGCCAGTTAAATTGCAAGGAATCCCGAAAGTAATTGGCATTACTTAAAAGGAACTCCCTTGCAGGTAAGCAGTTATTCTTATTCCGCTTCTGACAAGAAACGTGTTTTTAATCTCACATTTAGTTCTTGTATCAGGATCTAAAACTTTAGTAAAGCAGCCAGACATTGCCAAGAGCCTGCACAATGAAGTTTCGCAAAGTGATGACATTTTCATGAAGTAGGACTCCATTGCACATGGGGTCAGTGGAGGGAGAGAGGGAGGAAAGCAGGGATGGGAGTAATAGGGCCAGGAGGTGCAGCTATGGAATGGAGTGGTTAGCGTGTTGCTCCAGTCCCGGTGTGCCTGATGGTGGCATGTCAAGGTCTAACACAACCTAATGAGATGAAGACTAAACAGGAAGGAAGCAGCCAGCCAAAGTGCTGTATCCTTGTATGGATACAGAAACATTATGCTACAATGTTATTTTTGCCTCCAAGGTGACTTTTCAGCCAGAACTGAAAAGGGCTGCATAGTGTGGAAGTTGTTGCAAACAGCCCAGAAACTGGAACTATTCATTTGGCACTTGCCAGGTGTGAGCGCTCATGCATTCTTGGAGTTGTAGTCCTTGGTTTTTAATGTCGAAAGCAAACCTCCAAGTACTGGAAGTCATATAACATGTCAGCTGGGTAAGGGACATTACACGCACACATCACATGGGGCAACTGGCTTGTTCTGCCATTGTTGGCAGCTCTAACAGTGAAACCAAGCTTTAAATGCATCTGGAGTCTGAAGTGGCTTTTTACTGGGTGTTCACTGGCAGATAGGTTCATCTACTGTATATTACAAGATATTAGCACACCCTACCAATCTCTTGTCACATTTAGAAGAAGCTAAAGACAGAAGAGTTGTACTTCAAGAAAAGAACAGGAGGCTGCTCGGTTTAGCAACCTCCCAAACAATCGCTGAGCAACACAATTACCCATTTTTACTTGTTGGAAATATGCGTTTTTCTTTGTTATCTGTAAAATGTATTTATGTCTGTATCTTGTTGTATATACAAAGTCATGTGGCTATTCATATATTAATAAAAACCTAAACCTACCCAGGTTATCCAGAATGTATTTTCCTCCCTTGCATCTGACTCTCCTTTGAGAACGTACCTATTCTGATAAAATGGTCTGCACGTTTTGGGTAATGGGTTCTAACTCTCTCCTTCTGCTGCAGGTCCCACTGTTGTTCCTGATCCACGCTTTCCACACCACCAGTCGAAGTGACAATGCCTGAGTTTGACATGCCGGCACCCGTGTGCTTCATTGAGAACACCCCAGAGGGAGAACTGAGGGTGAGACAGGAGGCTCTGGAGATCCTGTCCAACATCACTCAGCCTGTCGTAGTGGTGGCCGTCGTGGGGCTCTACCGCACTGGCAAGTCCTTCCTCATGAACAAGCTTGCGGGCAAGAGGACAGGTGAGTGAGCAAGGGGTTATACCCCAAAGCCACCCTAATCTATGCGGATGCCCCCAATGTCAGCATTCTGCTGTGATCATGGAACTATTTTGTATTCCTTATTAGGCTATTGCAGACTTCAAATTTACTTGCAATTCAAGCAGTATGTATACAAATACGTTTTGCAATAGCATAAAAACACATTCACTTAAAAATGAACGCACATAAAATGCAAACATTGATTATCTTGAATCAATTTTTCCACAATTTACAGCAATACATAGATAAATATCTTAATTCTTCAAATAACTCTTTGCATATTGGAATCTTGGTTTAAAAAAAAAAACAATCTGCCTTCCTGTATGTTGTAATTGTAAGCCACTCATCCAGTACTGAATCATATGAGAATTGTGAGAGCATCTCTACTTGACATTACCTACCTTTAACACCATAAAGGTAAGACATGTTTTTCTGTGTTCATCTAATCGTGGGCAAGAGGAGAGAAAATAAATATCTTCATAAGCCATGGAGTCATAATAGCATATCCTTGCAGCTTCTGTTATACCAAGCCATGCGCCCCCAATATTCCAGTGTCGAATTCTGAACAGAGTGACATTAGTGACATTTTAGCACTTGTTTCCTTGCCTTTAGGGACTCTATTCTATATAGGACAAATTCACAGTGGCCAGTGTTCTTAAATGCTTCATAATTATGCTAGAAGCAATTCTACCAGTGGTGATCTAATCTCAGGCCCAATCTTAGCATCAGGGGTCGATGGAAGCAGAGGTTCAATGCTGTACACAAGCTTATGACTTCACAGGATGTTAATAGATGTTAGCTTTTCATTTATTTATATTGGCCGCATCATAAATGCATAGACTAAGACTTTTAGGATTTTTGCTAGATAATTAGTATGTAGAAGGCAGATGGATAAACCCCCCCACCCATAGATTTTATTGAAGAGGCAAAAAAACCCTCCCTCCTGGACCGTGGCGTACCTGCATGCCTACAGCCGTGACTTTGCGGATGGGCGCCCGCTGTCCTGACCCTCCTCTACCGGCATGGTTCTCCCACAGTGGATCCTGTACTTGCCCTTCCCATCTGCATCATTCTACTGGTCACGTGATACACAGCTTTTTTCTTATTTAATATCTGTTCCTTGGGGGTCTTCCTTCAAAGGCTATGTACGTATTAGGGAATTACAATATCTTGTTTACTCCTGTATACGACTGATTGTGACCATCTTGTGATCACATCTACACTTGTGCTACTGTTTTCCATGATGCAGTCCTTTAGCTCATTCTCAGCAGTGCCTTCCTGGCCGCAACCCTCCTAATGACATTAAGGCTTGTGCACCTTTTCCCTCTCTTGACGAGGGATATAAATTAGATTACCTAGATTATGTCAGTGGCGGGCGGTCCTAGCATTACGAGTGGTTCAGTGTCATGGAATAGTGGCAGGCATAGCAAAGGGAAAAGAAGGTAGAGCTGTAAAAACTGAAATGCGGGTAAGAGAAAGTATGTAAGGCAGCTTCCTTACTTTCTCTAAGCGCATTTCAGTTTTTACAGATCTACTCTCTTTTCTCTTTGCTATGCCTGCAATTATTTCATCACACTGAACCACTCATAATGCTAGGTCCTCCCCCCACTCACATAATCTAGATAATCGAATTTCTATCCCTAGTCTTTATTTGCTGTCTCCTGATCCCTCCTCTTCTACTATCCATATTGGGCTCCCAAATGCCTCCACAGTCTGTAATGCATCTCATCTTAGATATTCAGTTTACTTTTCATTTTCATAACTGAAACTTGTATTCCTCCCTCTGATATATCTACTGCACTTCTTTTACAAGTTCCCTCTCTAACGTCTTTCACTCTCCATACCACTCCATGATTTAACCACTCTTCCTACACTGCAGGCCCTACATTACTCCAGTCCCTACATTCCTCTTACTTACTTCTCCTTCTTTTGAATATCATTTCATTACTTGTTCCAAATCCCATCCCTTTACCTTTCTGGTGATCCGTAGTACCCCAGGCCCTCTCTCCTCTTTCTGTATTAATCTTGATTGTTTCCTCTCCTTCCTTCTTCCCTCCACCTTCCCTTTCTTCCTTGTCAGTGATTAAATTCTTTATGGTGCATCTTCTCCTTTCCTTCCATTGCTTGACTATTATGCTCTTATCCAGTACTGCTCCCCATACTCTCATCACCTCTGGATCTACATTTTGATCTAATTTTCTCCTATCTCCCCTCTACTTCATCTGTGTAAGCTACTCCATTCTTTGTCTCTCATGTGATAAATCTGATGTGCTCATCACTGTTTTCCCGGTGGTGACCTCCTCCCTTGTAGCAAGGGGACGGCAGCCACTACCTGATCCCAACCCTGGGTTGGCTGTGTGATGGAGGATCACAGGGGGGAGACAACCTCTGGGGAGATATCTGACTTCATCAGATGAGGTCCGGTAACCCCCACTTTCCGATGAATATCCCCTGTCTGATCCCTTGTCAGCCAATACCCCAATGGATGATTGCCATGCATCTGTTCCCAACACCCTTTAGGCCAAACTCACATCCATGACCTGATGAGTAAAAGCTCCAAGAAAACCCTTTTCAGTTCTAGTTTTCCTTCACATATAACTAATCTTCCCTATGGAATCATTTAGAAATACTCTCCAAGTATTCTGCATCAGAAACCATCAATGGACTTAAATTCCCACAATCGTCTAAGTAATGAGATGAGGAGAATGAAGGAATTGATACCGAGCGGCGGGAGCGTCAAGCTTAATGAGCGTGCTAATTGGTACCTGGCCTGTGAGATAGAGCTCAGGAGAAGACGTGGCATCTCCATTGAAGGCGGATGGAAGCTGGAGGCACGAGCCAGTGTGTGGAAGCTGGAGGCACGAGCCGGTGTGCGGGAGCTGGAGGCGCGAGCCAGTGTTGCGGAGCAAAGTAGCTCGCCAGCAGAGAAGGAAAGCAGCGTTGTGTGAGCAAGGCGTGCCGTGGAGATGCCAGGAACCGCAAGAGTATTCCTGGACAGTCGGGAGAAGCAGCGCTGTCCTTACCGGCAGCCGAAGGGAAACCAGCATGCAGGAACGGAGTTGCGAGAGAAACTGGAGAGACGTCAGAGCCTCCTAGAGCGGGAAGCAAGCGGAAAAGGTATGCTGCATAAGCGCGAGCAAGCAGAAGACACTACACAGAGACGGTGAGTCAGCCCAAGCAGAGTGTGGACCTTGGGGCATTTCGGTGACCGCGCCAAAGAGAATTTTAACATTGTGAAGTTACAGAAAGTGAAATGATAACAAGATTGTTTGTGAATCGAGAGAGGCAGAGTGCCAACCCGAATCCCAATAAGAAGTGCCTACAAATGTGGGGAAAACTTAAAAGAATTGTGAAACAAGCAGATAATACCATACTAAGAAAGGTATATGCTACTTGGATGTAAAGAGGAACTATACAATATGAGAAGTCCTGGCAAGCATACAACAGCTAGTTGAAACTACAAGAAGAGAAGTCCTGGCACAGGAGTACACCAGGCAGCTGTGAGTGCAAGAGAAGTCCTGTCAGGAGAGTACACCAATCAGTTGGAAGTGCATAAAGAGTCCTGGCAGGGGAGTATACCAGGCAAATTGCAAACCTACAAGCAGTGTCCAGCAGAAACAGTGTTTGTTAAACAAAGAAGGAACTTGTGTTAAAAGAAGGAACTTTTTTAAAAGAAGAACTTATAAGGCTGAACAGTTTCTGTCTAAAAGGATTGTTGTGGGCCAAGAAAGATACCAAGAACATTTAGAGCCAGAGACATGTGTGATACCAGAGAAGAATCCAGGGGAATCATCCTCTGGAACTAAGGTCTTTTCCATTTTGGAGAACATTTACATTGGAGCTGTTCTATTTCTATTTAAGAACACTTTTTGCAGATACAGGTTAAAGACATTTCCCTTTTCACTATATTATTTTGTTTGTAGTGTGAGGGTCAGGATAGAGCATTTGGACACAAGGGCGGCTTTTGATTGATGACATCCTGACAAAGACAGATCCTTAATTTCTGGTTTTAGGTAGGAAAACTCCTCTTTAGAATAGGGTCAGAGAGTTATTTTCCCAACTCACTTAAATGAAATAAAAGTCTTTGACCAAAAGCATGACAACTTTGTGTCCGGCTTTCATTTCTGACCCCTTACACTAACCATCTTCTATTATCATTCTCTACCTCTGCCTCCACTCACTCTGCTTCAATTATTCCTTCGCTCTGCTCTACCCTTTGTAATCGTAGATCCTTTGATGCTCCTACCTTTATCACTTCCTTTTTCTCCTCCCTCCCTTCCAGATTTGTCTCTCCTCTCTGCTAACTCTTCTCTATCTTGCCTCAATTCTAGTTTTACTGCAACCATTGACTTTCTCCACCCTTCTCGTCCCTTTCGTCCTTTCCGAAAACCGCTACTGCCTTAACTTACTCCTGACCTTCTCTCACTCTGATCCTCGATACGTCGCTCTGAAAGGCAGTGGGAAAAGTCACTCTCTTCTGGCGACTTAAATTACAAAACATTTTGCATCAATAACTATTCATCTGAAGGAGTCAGGATATTTCTCATTCTTTTCCTTATACAGTCGATCAAAAATTGAACCCTAGGATTGGGGATCTGCTAACAATGTAATACCCCCAAAACAGGTCCACATGTACTTGCCCACCAATTCAAGTCAGACTTTTAGACACTAGCTTGGACACCATAAGGGCTATGTTAGCAGCTTATTATTATTCTGCCACTTGTCCCGGCAAAGACATTAATTATGTTCTCCTTCAAACAACTTGCATCCAAATCCATGCTTAAGGGGAGCTGCATCCTACCCTCAGTAAACAAGTATGAGTCTACTCAAGGGCGGTGGGCATAAGAGTGCTCAAATGTTGGCCATAAATTTCTTCCACATATGAGAGAAGTATCTGTCTTACAAGAACCTATCAATTCACAGTGCCTCCTGTTCCATACAAACCCATGTATGAAGGCACTTTGTATTGAACTGCCAAGGGAATCCTTTTTGTGTAAATAACAATGAGAACACCTTGCTTTATTTGAGACCCCTGAAGGTGCATAAAGGTCACACCTGGCCTATGTAGAACGTGTGTTGCATTTCTGTAATACTGCACCTCTAAGGGTACAGATTAGCAACGTGATAACTTGCAGCCAGCAATTCCACACATGTTCTTAAATGTAATGCTGCCAGGACAGTATTTCTAGTCACAGAAATGTTTGTCATTGGTAGGGGTGTACCGAATAGTCGATGTAAGTATTCACCTGAATACCGAATAGTTCGATAAGTATTCGGCCAGAGCCGAATAGTTGCCTTTTTAATAAATAAAGTTATGCAGACAAGAAAAACACTTTGTAAATGAAAAACACACTTCAAAATATGTGCATCCATTTTTTATTGCCTTTCTCTTTGTTGCTAAAGAATATGTTTGTGTAAACCATGAAAGGAATACATTATCAGAAAATAAACCGTTCAAAAACAGCAGTTTCTATTTTTGTGAATTCATGGGTGTCGCTTATTGGCAGGACCCAAGTAACTAAGATTAGCCCAAAAGTCTAGCATGTATGTATACACACACTGTTAGAGGAGGCTTGGATGTGTCTACTTGTACTTTCAAATGTTTCATTTCGTGCCTTCTCCTTCTTTAGTCTTCTGGCTCCAGCAAGGCACTGAAATACAAAAGGGGTGATTACATCAATTAGCACCCTGCTGATCACTAAGGTGCTACTGAATACAAACCTCTGTGATGCTAAAGCCATGCTTTCTATCTGTGGTACTGAGTGGTCAGGAGGCATTTGAAAAATGTCTTTTCATGTATTGATAGTATTTTTCTTTGTTTTTCGGGTGTGGTATGTGTGTGGGGTTTTGGGCATGGTAAAAGACACCAGCTAAATATATAGGGCATGTTGAGTCCTGCATGGTTCTCAGGGGCAGTGCTGATTTCCAGATCCTTAAATGACATGTGCATGCTTAATTTACTTATTTGCTTCATTTGTACATCCATTTGTTCCAATGTTTCTGTAAACTTGCATCTCCTCGTCAGTTATATTAGTCTGCTTAGTTATTTTATTTGGATGAGAATTGGTAGATTGGAACCTGTAACTTCTCACAGAGGTCATCAGCAAATCAATAAGCCCCGAAAGAAAATACCCTTTTCCAGTAGTGACTTTGTAAACTATTGTTCCAGCTGAATGGTTTTCAACTGCAAAATACAAGGAGACAAGAGACATCTCATTGCACATTCAAAATATTGAAAGTTTTGCTTCAGCTCACCCCTCGCCAGCACATAGCGCCAGATTAAAGTCTATCTGTCCAGCACACAAAGGGCTCATACTTTGTTTGCACTTTGCACCCCTACTCTGTCTGCAGTCAATCAAACAAAGTGACAGCAGCATTTGTTTAATGAACCTTTTAAACGATTAACATGACATGCCTCAATGTTTCCAGGCACAGTCAAAGCAGTACTTAATGTATTTGGTATGGGGAACTATTCGGTTTCGAGGGTAAACTAATTAAGTATTCGGCTGAAGCCGAATATCTAATTCTAATTTTCATCCGGATATCGGCCGAATACGTACTCTAAACCGAATTTCGGTACACCCCTAGTCATTGATAACTGGAACTCCTAATTCTTCTTTATCTTTTGGTAGTTCCCATAAACTCATCCTATCCAGCTGCTTAGACTATTGCAGTTGTCCTAACCATGGTTTCTTGGCCATTCTTGACCTACTCACTTCAATATGTGCAGAATGCAGCTTCACACCTCCATGCCTGGGTATTTACCAACTCAATATTGGTAAATCAAGGGATCTTTGATAACACATACTCCCAGGAAAGAGCAATGGTTTTCACTACTCCGGCTATCTCAGTTTCAGGTTACAAACCACAATAATCAAAGTTAGTTTAGTAATCAGTATGGACTAAGAGTACAGTAGTTACTACGGTAAGCAACTATCTTTATCGTGCCCCCACCAAAGCCTAGAATTGGCAGAGGTGTTCATACAGTTTAGCGAGAAGTGGAAGTTAATGGAGTGGTATTGGGAGGAGTACACCCATTGAAAGATGGGAAAACATAAGTTTAAAAATGTTTAAGTCGGTATACTCCAATTGGTAAGCAATGTGATTGTTGGAAATGTGCATTTGTGTTTTGTACCCTTCTTTATTGTTCAGATTTCGGGGTGTTTTTTTATGATGGGTTTGCTCCTCCTGGCCTTTTTTGTGGGAAAGAGACTCTCCTATCCACCACCCCATCTTTTTCCACTGCCCCCTCTCCTTCCATATGTGATTAATCTGCAATGATTACCCCAGAAAACCTGCCGTGGGTCCCTTCTCATGTGGCCAGGGAATGCAGATACTTTCTGATCAAGACCCTGGGGGTGGTGTTCGGTCGGAGTATCGAATGAGGGGTGAAGCAGGTCGGGAGGATTGGGAAACCCTAATTTTGTCAGTAGGGACTTCAAGTCCCATAATCCTGGGACTGGGACGAGGAAGATGACTGAAGAGGTGCAGTATTATAGGAGTGGTTAGTAAATTAATGCAGATTTACCACACCCGAGGGAGACTAAGAGGCTTACAAGGCACTTTCAGGTGCAGACAAGTAATTGTAGTGGGAGAGAAGGAACAAGCAGCAGCAGGAAGCAGAAGCAGTGTCGTGTATGCAGACTGGCCAAACTACTGGAGGACAGAGAAGACGCTGGGACCATTGGGTGGCAGAGAGCAACTGTCGGTCCTGAGAGGGTCGGTGCCTCTCAAATCCTAGATTGCAGAGATTGCGCATCAGGAAGCGTTCGAGAGGGAAGATTGCCCTCTGACGATCAGGTCTGCAGAGGCTGCTCAGCAGGAAGTGAAGACAAAGGAGATTTTCCCTTCCCTGAGGCTGTCTCAGGCAGCTGGCGTGCACCAGAGAACCACAGCAACACGAGGGCTCCATTCCGAAGTGGCGTTTGCGGCAGCAAGCTAGAAGAAGGTTTCTGCATCAAACGAAGCCGAAAGAAACAGAATCCTGCAAGCGGCGAGATGATGTGACGAGCACGTCTTACCCAGTGAGTTCACAGCCTGTGTTTGGCCACGGAGCGCTCCTTCCCAGCCTGCGTAGGCAAGTAAAGTGTACAGTGAGTGAAAGACACTTGTGTGTGATTGAAAGTGACTGAAAAATCACTTTTGAGACTTGCGCTACCAAACCAAAGCAGAAGAGAAAGGGCAACGTGGTTAAAAGAGAAACCATACATTAATTGCCCAAACCAAGTGAGATTTAAACCAAAATAACAGATATTGATCGCCATGGAAAATGGTTATTGAAAGATTCCGTTTTCCGAGGTATATCTTGCTACATAAAGTACAAGAGGGTGGATTTAGATATCCAGTTCGTTTTAAATATTATAAAGGGTTTCTTATAAAGAAAGGCTTACACTATTTTGGTATTTTGGATGGGAATGGTCCAATTTGGTTGAAAAATGAAAGGGGGGTCTGCAAACCCTATACTCTGGATAATATATATATATATATATATATATATATATATATATATATATATATTGGAAAATATTTCAAGGAAAAGCATTAAGTTTCAACCAATTGTAGCAACTAGAAATTACTTGGTGACTTGGTTTAAGGAAAATAGTCATTATTTTGGGTTTAGTCATGAGGCATCCATATGGCATAATCAGGCCCTACAATTGCAAAACAAGTGTCTACAGTGGCAGAGCTGGATTAGGAGAGGGATCCTTAAGGTTGGGGATGTATAAAGGGGGACTAGGATGCTTAGCTTTGAGGAATTAAGAAGCAAATAGAATTTATCTAGGAGGGAATTTAATCGCTATACGGAGTTGAGTTCTCTTATAATTCAAGCAGTGACTATAATTGATACAGATATTGAGGACAGACAAGAGATTTGTAAGCTGTTCGATGGACCGGAGTATGGTGTATCAACTTATATTCAATTTATGAGCATGGCCGTAGAATTTGTAGATTTATGGTCAAGATTGAATGAAGTCTGGTCGGATGATTTAGGCCTAGAAATAACTGAGAAGGAATGGGAGCATCTACTTAAAGTGGGAGCTGAAGCAAAAACGTACATTACTTTGAGACTCATAAGGCACAAAATTATTGGGAGATTGTACTGGACCCCAGAAAGAATGCATAAACTTAAATTACTGGATGAGGATGTGTTGGAGTTGTGGTAGGAACAGAGGAACATTGCTGCATTTATTTTGGGATTGCTCGAGAGTGCAAACTTTTTGGAAGGAAGTTTTAGATAGGATAGATATCACCCTTATTATAACTATTCCCAGGTCGGCTGTGAGTATGATTTTACTACTGCGTGATTTTACTACTGCGTAGGGGAAGATGTACAATTGCAAGAAAGTTTGATACATGGGTTGACAAAGCTTTGATGGTCTGAGGAGTCATTGAAATTTTTAATAAGCATCTACTTTTGGAATTGAATAAGGAAAGTGTGGGTGACAGTCCAAACTAAATCATATATAGTGATACGATGCAGCTCATCCAAAACGACTCAACAGGATATCGGAGCAAAAAAAAATGAACATTCTAGGTTACAGGTCTATAATCGTGATGTGAAATTGAGAAAAACATACATATACATATATATATATATATATATATATATATATATATATATATATATATATATATATAGCACTTTTTGCGGCTTGTAACTCCACTTATAACTCCGCTTGCAAAAAAAAATATATGGCCCACTCTGAATGTTTTCGCAAAGTTTGGTGAGATTTGGTCCAGGGGGGGGAAGTTGTAGGGGAGGGGGCCCCAAAACATCTTTTTTTCCCATAGACTGAAAGGGGGAAAAACTTTGCGCACAGCTACAATTCAAACCGCTGGATGGATTTTCACCAAATTTGCGGCAGTTGCAGGGGCTTGGTCTAGAAAGCGTGCTTTTGTAAATCTGGTGACCTTCCGTGCAGTACTTTTCATTAAAATGACCAAAAAGTAGGTCTGAAAAAATTAGTGATATCTATGTCTGCTTCGCGGTTAGACTTCCCTGTTCAGTCCACGGACAAGACACCGATTGCCTAAGGGGCTGGCGTCATGACCGCAGACACGCAAAGTCTCTGCCGATTGGCTGCAGCGAGACGTGTTCTGCGTCAGATTGTTTGGGTGCGCCCGACATCTTGGATTTGCCGATAGCGGAGCGGCAACCAGCGGAAACATGCTATATTTATAAAACTCTTTTGCTGTGTCATAGAGCGTTGGGAAAGGTTCAGACAGTAAGACTTGGTTGATGAAAGTGTTTGTTTTGGCCGTTGGTCTTCATGATGTATTTTCTATGGCCACCTTGTACGCACAGAAAATGAGGGGTCTAATAGCAGTAGTATTTCAGTCCGTGCAGTGCACAGGGAACTTGTATTTGTTGTACGGACACACGTGGTGTTAGCGAACATTGAAATTGACAACATGCCGAAATTGAATGACTTTTTCCTACGGATATTGCATTCGTTAGTACGCTATGATGTATTTTCTATGGCCACCTTGTACGCACAGAATATGAGGGGTCTAATAACGGTAGTATTTCAGTCCATGCAGTGCACAGGGAACTTGTATTTGTTGTACGGACACGCGTGGTGTTTGTGAACATTGAAATTGACAACATGCCGTAATTGCATAACTTTTTCCTACGGATGTTGAATTCATAAGTACGCCGCCATGGGTGTGACATGCTACGGTGGTTGTGGCCAGGGTCTAAAGTCTTGGATGCATGGCCGTCGGCCAAAGGCTTTACTTCCAAGATTGTAGGCCCTGGCCACAACCACCGCAGCATGTTACACCCATGGATACACCCGTAGTATTGCGTATCGATTGGCTGGTTGTGGGGAGTGTGTACATCATGAAGAGGTTATAACTTTGTTGTTGGGCCATGTACCCAAGAACAAAGTTATAAGCACTGGACGTCCAAGCCACTGCACACCCATCATATGTAATATCTATGGACATACAGCTAGGAGTGCAGTCTCTGGCCAGAAGAGCGGCAACCAGCGGAAACATGCTATATTTATAAAACTCTTTTGCTGTGTCATAGAGTGTTGGGAAAGGTTCAGACAGTAAGTCTTGGGTGATGAAGGGGGGGCGTGGCTAAATGGCCACGTAGGAGGACGTGTCCGTGGAGAGCTCCCGGGATCCGACAATGATCCTTGCAGAAACTGTAGTTTCCAATGGACCTTGCACGCCAGCGACACAGCCAAGCGCTTATGAACATCTGATGAGCGTCTCGAGCGCGGAAGCGGTGTGATTGAAAGCCGAGACGGGAAGCCTCGGCCAAAAAAGAAGAGCGGGGTACCCGCGGCTGAGACGCGAACAAGATGGCGGCCCAGGACAAAGGGCCATAAAAGTGACCGCAGCGTTCGTTGGCGCCGAATATGGGAGCCTGGCGCTGTGACCCGTTGCCTCCGGTGGGAACGAAGGTTCGGCGCTGGATGGGTGAAGGCACCTTTTGGAGCAGCTGAGAGGAGTGGACTGGCCGGTAATACAAGCCCGGCGGCCCTGCAGCAAGATCGAGATGTCTAGGAAGCTTGCGGCTGGCTCGTGGCTCTTGAGTGGAGGCGCGACCCCCGTGAGAGAAGCGGGGAAGACGGGCTCGAGCCAGCAGCGAAGCAGCAGGAAGAGTCGGGGCATCCTTGGCGTGGCCGCGGCGGGCTCCGGCGGGCTTAGGCAAGCCCGAGCCCAGACAGTGAGGTGGGTTCCGACATTCGGCGGGTCATATGAGCCGCTGCCTGGAGTCCACCAGCGAGCGCACGGCCAAAGTACAGGAAGCCGGGGAGTCCGGACCCGGCGACAAACCCAGAGCGTCCCGAGGCCGGTGGAGCTACGAGCGGTGCACAGAAAGGTACTGCAGTGCACGGCCAAGACCGATATGGGCCTGAGCCCCTACACAAGGGGAATCCAGCAGTCCCACGGGCCACCACGACACGGTTCTGGTAAGGAAACTCTGGGGCACCAGATAGACTTTCGAGTGGACAGAGCACGGGCCGGAGGGGCCGCACTGGCACCGGAAGACAGGTCAGGGCCGGAGCCTGGACCCTGTGAATGAAGGCTGCAGACGCAAGCGTGCGTGGGTGGATATAGCCCACACTGGTGTTGCGCTGGGCCAACGGGATACCCGGGGAACGGTTGGGCCTGGCCGTGGCAATTTCGGGGGAACTTAGTGCGCCTAAAAGAAGACTGCATGCGGTGTGGTGGGCCCTCACGATCCCAGTGCACCAAGATGTCTAATAAACCCCCCAGACTTAGAGTCAAACAACCCACACTAGATGACTTTGCCAGAACACCAACAAGTGTGGAAGAGGCCAGGAAGATAGAAAAGTCCCCCAAAATGGGCCCTAGCCCCACAGGCAACCAAGAAGTACTAGAGGCAATTGCAGATCTGAAGGAGGCCTGGGAGACCAAACTGGGCCTAGCAATGGATAAACTGGAAGCTGCACTTCAGCTCAAGGTAGGAGCAGTGCAAGAAGACGTGAAGCTGCTCCGGCAGGATGTGCGGTCTCTGGCTGAGCGCACAGGTGCCCTAGAAAAAGAAGTGGCCCCAAATACGGCGGCCTGTGCGGCCCATCGTTCAGAACTTCATGCCTTGGTGCAGAGGGTTGGCAATCTGGAGAACAGGGCAGAGGAGGCGGAGGGGCGTGCCCGAAGGAACAACATCCGCATTGTTGGATTGCCGGAAGGTGCTGAAGGAACTAACCCCACCGAGTTTATCGAGTCCATGCTACAACAGGAGATACCCGGGGGAGCCCTATCCCAGGGGTTCGCCGTAGAAAGAGCGCACAGGGCCCTGATAAGGAAGCCTCCGCCGGGGAATCCCCCTAGGCCGGTGATTGCTAAGATCTTAAACTACCAAGACCGTGAAAAAATCCTGGAACACTTTCGAAAGGAGGCACGATACAGAGGGGGGCCATGCTCATAACAGCATACCCCGACTACACCTTGCAAGTACAGCGGGGCCGTATGAATTTTGGGTCGGTGAAGAGGAGATTGCGGGAAGCCGGCCACAAATACATGGTGCTCTACCCGGCTAAACTGAAGGTATTCCGCGGGAGCAGAGTCCTGTTCTTTCACACTCCAGAGGATGCTATGGGATGGCTGGACTTGCAGAGCTGCCCCCAGGAACCGGACATCCAGGAGAATGTTGGCAAAGATAAATAGCGTGTGGTTGGGGCTCCCTGAGCGCTATATCGAGTGACATTGGGACCTGAATATAGCTTCGAATATAAATGGCTGGTGTATACGCCTGGCGCAACAGTTATACTTAAGATCCGGGGATACCGGGAAATTTGCATATTGGTAGTGGAGCAACACGGAGCCCGACCTACTCACCCCCACCTAGTAGTTTAGGTAGGCCACTGGTAGTCCAGTGACACCCTGCTGGGCTCTGGGCCTGGGATCCCAGGGCAGAGCCAAACGTGGGAGGGCCTGAGATCCAGGGATGGAGCTGGGCATTTGTGGGGGTTGGGGCCAAAGTTGGGGAGCGAGGGGGGAGGATTGTAAGGGTGTCCAGTGGTTTGTAGTTGGGCATTTGGGAGCTGGGCGTTGGGTTAGAGGGAAGTTGGGCGAGAGGGAAGGGGTATCGAGCCAAAGAGCCGGAAAACGGATTAACAAGGGGAGCATTAAGGGTAGGGTTAGGATGGGAACAGTCCGAACAGATGGCATCGGGTAACCTCGAAATTGTGACCTGGAATGTACGGGGCCTTAACAGCTATTTGAAACGAAATAAAGTGATGCTGTACTTGAAGAGAATGCGTATAGACATAGCCCTGCTGCAGGAGACCCATCTCACTAGGGAGAATCTGGAGGTGGTCAGGAGGAAATGGAAGGGCAATGTTGTGGGTGCTGCGTACTCGGCGTACGCTAGAGGGGTTATCACTTGGGTGACACCGCATGTGCCGTTCCAGGTGCTTGGCTCTACGACAGACCCGGAGAGCAGAATGGTGGTGGTAACGGGTCTCCTGGAAAACAGGGAAGTGCACATTATAAATTTGTACGCCCCCAATAACGACACAGCGGCTTATTTTAGGACCCTTTACAGCAAACTTGGCCCCCTGGCAGGGGGTACGGTGGTGTGGGGGGGGGACTTTAACTGTACCCTGAATGGATAGGTCAGTAGACAAGGCAGGGAAAACGTCACCGGTGGCTAAAGCGCTGGGGACTTTACTAAAAGACCTAGGCTTAGAGGATGTGTGGAGAAGGTTGCACGCTATGGATAGGCAATATTCACACTACGCAGCGCCACATGATTTGTACACGAGGCTAGATTATGTGTTTGTAGCGGACGAGATAGTGGGAGCGGAATATAAGGCCCGAGTATTATCTGACCACTCGCCCTTGGTAGTAGAGTGGAGACACCAGCCCCCAAGATCGTGGATCCCAACATGGAGACTCAGGACCGAGGCTCTGCAGGATGAGGGGTTCCGGGAGGGTCTGAGGGATGCCATCGAGGAATATTTCAATATAAATACGGGTAGCGTACGCTCTGTGGGAACACTGTGGAAAGCGTTTAAGGTGGTGGTGCGGGGGGTAGCCATTTCCAAATCTAAAGGGCTCTAGGGGAGAAACAGAAAGGGAGCTGGAGGGACTCACATGTTGCGAGAACACTGCCCATGATAACAGAACCAAGATAAAAGATCTACAGTTCTTCAGCATGGGGTCTGGCATGGATTCACATGCTCATGAATATTCCCCGTCGTCAGGCTGGGAATCCTCGGTAAAGAAAAAATCAGTATCAGTTTCGTTTCTGATCTCTTTCGTAGTAGTAACCAATCACTGATCTCTGCGTCATACAGACCACAGCCAATGACTGCCATCTCCCTAAGCCCCGCCTCTGGCAGCCATCTTCAGATTTTTACCGCACGTTCAAGTGTTGGGAGTCCTGGTGCTTAGCTCTCGAGCTTTTGCCGCGTGTTTCGCGCTTTTTCAGGTGAATTTTCACATTTTTCCGGTTAATCGAGCCTCAAGCTCCACCGTTTCAACTCCCGTTAACGGGTACCTGTTGCGGGAATTTCCTACGCCCCTCAAGGGTGAAGATTTCGTCGAATCAACCTCTTGGAGGATTCCAGAAGATTCGCGGCCTACTTCGAGATGGCCCAGGACGCGAGTTTGTCACCCGGACCCAAGCTGTTTCGCAGCTGCCCTGGATGCGGGCTGCAGAATGTGTTTAAGGAGGACGAACATTCGCGATGCCTCTACTGTCTTCATGGGGACAAGACTCATGTAGAGAAGGACTGCCAGTTGTGCAAGAACTTGTCGGAGCGGACCATGAGGGACCGTCGATCCTGTCTCGCCAGCTGGTTGGAGAAGGGCTCAACGGGTGAGAAGAAGAAGAAGAAGGGATCCGAGCGGGCTTCTAAGTCCTGTGCGGGCGCCCCGGCGACGGGGGCCCAACACCAGGCCAAGCGCTGCGAGTCCGCTGGCTCTGGGAGCGCCGAAAGGTCGGGCTCTTCGGTCGCCAGGCAGGGCGCACCTTCCCCGGCACCGTCAACCACGAGCCAGCGCTCCAGTTCGGGGAAGAGGAAGTCCGAGACCCCGGCTAAGCTTTGGGAGAAGCCCCGTCCGATCTCAGGAGAGGGGGAGCAAGGCGTCGCCCCTCCCCCTAAAGAGAAGGCCCAGGACGCACCTAAGGTGGTGAAGGCCCCTACCCAGCAGGCAAAGGCCTCTATCGAGGCGATCGCAGAGACTCTGGCCAAGCCGGCAGAGACCCCGCCAGTGGAGACTGCCTCCGGGACTAGAGTTTCCCTGCCGCCAAGGAGGGAATCCTCTTTTCAGCCCATCATCATGGCCCCCGTGATGGAAAAAGGGGGGGGGCACGGTAGCCTCCTCGAGTCAGCCTCGGAGGGGGAACTGACCGAGGTCGCGATGAATCTCGAAGTACAATTCGAGAAGGTTCGGTCCCGCAAGGAAGATCCTCGGGAGATAACTGAGGAAGACGACGATGGCGAGGAAGAGCAGCCTTCCCTTCCGGCACAGCCGGAACCTAGGCCTCAGGATAGCTCGGCGGCCATTTTGTTTGCGATCCAGTCCTTATGCTCTGAGATAAGGACGAGATTACCACGGCCCAGGCCAGAGGACCCGGAACCTGGCCCGTCGGGAAGTCCTCAGAATAAACGACAGAGGACCCAACCCTCTCCTCCGCTCGCCCCCGTAAGGCCTGCAGTTCCCTCCTCATCCTCCCACGAGTCGGGAGATGATGGTGCAGTGGGCTCGACGACGGGTTCTGAGGGCGACGGCGACGACGACGGAACGGGTCTCCCGTCGCATGGGCATCTCCGCCCGACGAGATTGGCTCATTCCATGCCATGATCGCCAGGGCGTCTGAATTGTTCCAGCTCTGCCCGGAGGAGCAGAAAAAGGAAGGTTTCCTCTATCAGCGCCGCGAGGCCAAGAGGAAGACTGTCATTGCGGTGCCTCTAATCGATGACATCTGGGAGGAGGGCCTGTTGGTACTCAAGAACCCCTCCATGGCACCAGCCAAACGGGACCGGTACGAGAAGAAGTACCGGGTCCCCGAGACCGCTCCCCTGTGCCTCAGGGCCCAGCCAACGCCAGACTCGGTCGTCTTGGCGGCGGCGAAGAAGAAAGCGGCGGGGTCAGGAGCATCAACGTCGAATTCCCCTCCGGACGGCGAGGGAAAGAAGTTGGACGCCATGGGGTGACGGGTCATTTCGTCGGTGGCGACGAGGATCAAAGCGGCCAACGCCCTGGCGATCGTGGCCCGTTACGACAGGGAGCTCTGGTTTAAGCTGGCCCCCATTTTGGACTTCCTACCAGACGACAAGAGGTCCGAGGCCCTGGAAATACTTCAAGAAGGCGAGGTGGCGTTGGACCACGCCATAACGGTGGCAACCGATATTGCCGATACCGGGTTCCGCCAGCTGGGCAACAGAATTTGCCTATGACGACGGGGTTGGCTCCGGGCGACGGACTTCCGTCAGGACGTCCAGACCAGGGTTTTGGACATGCCGCTCGACGGCAGCAACTTGTTCGGGAAGGCGGTGGACGAATCCCTCCAAGCCATAAAGACGGACACGGAGACGGCCCGCACCCTAGGAGCCCTTCAGCAATGACAGCCCTTTCGGAGCTCTGGAGGCAGACAGGGGGCCTCCAAGGGATCCAGCGGTGGCTCGTCGTCCTACCGCCAGGCGGCACGCTCCTCGTCTCAGGAGGCCTACAGGGGTCACAGCAAGCAGGGAGCGCCTCGCCGCCGTCGGCAAGGTGGCCAGGGCGGCAAGGCCACCACCTCCAAGCAGGACTGAACCAGCCGTGGCCTCGGGCCCCCACCGAAGCACCCCGGTGGGAGGCCGGCTGACGAAGTTCGTCTGCGTGTGGAAGTCTATCTCCACCGATAGTTGGGTGCTAGATACCCTGGCAAGAGGACACTCTATCGAATTCCTGAAGAAGTGCCCTCACGTTCCACCTGTGGCCAGGAAGGAAAATCACATCCCGCAACTGCTGTTGGAAGTACGGGCGATGCTCAGGAAAGGCGCCATCGAGCCCGTCCCGAAGAGGCTCCGGGGCTCCGGGGTGTACTCAAGGTACTTCCTCGTCAGGAAGAAGACGGGCGGCTGTCGCCCCATCCTGGACCTTCGTCGTTTGAACAAATACATCAGGTCACAAAAGTTCAGGATGGTCACCCTCCAGCACGTGCTGGGACAGCTGGAGGAAGGCGATTTTCTATCGTCGCTGGACCTGGAGGATGCATACTTCCACGTTCCCATCCTCAGAAGTCGCCGAAAGTTCCTCTGGTTCGTCGTCCAGGGATGCCACTACCAATTCAGAGCACTGCCGTTCAGATTGTAGTCGGCCCCCAGGGTCTTTACCAAGTGCCTAGCACCTGTGACAGCGCGGCTGCGCCTGCAGGGGATTCACGTCTACCCCTACCTGGACGACTGGCTCATCCGCTCAAGGACGAGGGAACCCGCCGTCGAACACACTGCGAGGACCGTCCAGCTACTCAAAGACCTGGGATTCGCCATAAATTACCCAAAGTCCCACCTGGCGCCGTCGCAGGTGGCCCTATTTCTGGGAGCGAAGCTCGATACAGTGAGGCGCCTGGCGGCACCGTCGGAAGGACAGACAAAGACCATTCTGGGCAAAGTGCTGCGCCTGCTAGCCACGGACGTGGCCAGGGTGAGGTCCATCAAGTCCCTCCTGGGGATGATGTCCTCTTGCATCTACCTGGTGCACCTATGCAGACTACGGATGCGCCCTCTTCAAGAATTTCTCGACGCCCGTTGGATGCAGGCGACAGGCACCTTCGAAGACAGGGTCCCTCTCAACGAGGTGTTCCGGGGGGTGATTCAGTGGTGGGGCAATCGAGCGCACCTCACGGCGGGCAAGGACTTTCAGACGCCGGCGTACCAGGAGACGGTGACGACGGACGCTTCCCTGGAAGGTTGGCGCGCCCACACCAGAGATCTCCACGCAAGAGGCCTCTGGCTCCCGGAGGAGAAGCTCCTGCACATCAACATCCTGGAACTCCGAGCCGTGTTCTGGGCTCTCAAATCGTTCCTCCCGTCGCTCAAGGGCAAGGTGGTGCGGATCTTCACGGACAACACCACGACAATGTTTTACATACGGAAGCAGGGAGGTACCAGATCCCCCAGCCTTATCCAAGGAGGCACAGGATCTGTGGCACTGGGCGGCCGCCCAGGGGATGTTCCTGGTTCCCTTCCGCCTGGCAGGAGAAAGAAACATCATTGCCGACTCGCTCAGCAGGGAGCTGCGCGCGTGTCACGAGTGGGAGCTGCGCCAGGATCAGTTGGATCAACTCTTCCGACGATGGGGTAAACCCCAAATCGACCTGTTCGCAACAGCGACAAACTCGAAGTGCCAGAGGTTCACCAGCAGGTTTCCCCAGCCGAGAAGCATGGGCGATGCGTTCTCGTTCCCCTGGGACGGCCTATACCTGTATGCGTTCCCTCCGTTGCCGTTGCTGCTTCGACTCATCAACCAGCTCAAGAGGTCCCAGTGCAGGATGATCCTCGCCGCAACGGCGTGGCCGAGGCAGATCTGGTTCCCGGACCTTCTGGACTTGTCTCCAGAGAAGGAGGCGCCATCTTCCACCACGACCCGGCGTCGCTGAACCTGCAGGCTTGGCTTCAGCAGCGCTAGAGTTTGGAGGGTACGATATACCGGCCGACTGCAGAGAGGTTCTTGCAAAGGTCAGGGTGTCCTCGACTCTCAAATGCTGCGGTCACAAGTGGAAGAGGTTCTCTATCTGGTGCCGAGCACAGAAGATCAACCCCCTACGGATTACGGCCCCTCAAGTGCTGCCGTACCTGCTATCGCTGGCAAAGGCTGGGCTAGCCCATGCCTCCATTAAGATTCATCTGGCGGCGATCTCCAGATATACCAGAACCACAGGACGGACGTCCCTCTGGTCTCATCGACTGGTGAAAGAGTTTATGAAAGGACTGTTCCGGTCGTTCCCGCCGGTGAAGGCCCCGGCGTGGGAACTTAACATGGTGCTGACTAGGCTTATGGGGCCCCCATTCGAGCCGATGCACTCCGCACCGATGAAGTTTGTGTCGTGGAAGACTGCATTCCTGGTGGCCATTACCTCCGCACAACGAGTGGGAGAGATCCAGGCCCTATCCTGCAAAGCACCGTACTTGACTTTCCATGCCTCGAGGGTGGTGCTTAGGACGCACTCCTCCTTTATGCCCAAGGTGCCGTCGTGCTTCCATCTTAACGAGCCCCTGGTGTTACCTGTTTTCTTCCGTCTCCTTCGTCGCCGGCCGAGAGGACTTTGCACTCGCTGGATGTGGGTAGAGCGCTGAAGTTCTACGTGGACCACACGAAGAGTTTCCGGAGGACATCACAGCTGTTTGTGAACTTTGGACCTGTGAATCAAGGGAAGGCTCTCTCGAAGTCTTCTATTTCCAGATGGCTCTCCGGCTGCATCATGCACGGCCACCGGTTGGCTAACCGACCGCTGCAGGGCCGTCCGAGAGACCATTCGACCAGAGCGATCGCTGCTACTACGGTGTTCCTATCTGGTGTGCCCCAGCTGGACATCTGCAGGGCTGCTACGTGGAGGCCGACGCACACCTTCACGAGATTCTACTGCGTCGATCGGGATTCCAGGGAGGAGTCCAGGGTCGGCCAAGCAGTGCAGCGCAACCTGTTCGCTTAAGGTGAGCCTGGTGAGGAGGTAAGAGATACTTAATGTTGAGTTGTTGTATTGCTTAATGTTGAGCCTTTTGCCACCTCCCATGGTTGTGCATGTGTGTACTGCTATGCATTCTTATATTCATGAGCATGTGAATCCATGCCAGACCCCATGCTGGAGAAGGAACAAGTTACTTACCTGTAACTGTTGTTCTCCAGCATGGGTCTGGCATGGATTCACATGGGAACCCTCCCGCCTAACCCTCTGCGGCTCTTCACTTGGTCATACTGCCACTTCACGTGCTACCAAATCTGAAGATGGCTGCCAGAGGCGGGGCATAGGGAGATGGCAGTCATTGGCTGTGGTCAGTATGACGCAGAGATCAGTGATTGGTTACTACTACGAAAGACAGATCAGAAACGAAACTGATACTGATTTTTTCTTTACCGAGGATTCCCAGCCTGACGACGGGGAATATTCATGAGCATGTGAATCCATGCCAGACCCATGCTGGAGAACAACAGTTACAGGTAAGTAACTTGTTCCTTGTCCTGCAGTGCACTCTGGGAATAGGCTGTGTAGACTCAATTACAGGAAATACACAGCGAGGATCCACACAGGGGGCGACAAGCCGGGCAGATTGCTGGCCTGGTTGTATAAGAGTGAGACCCCCCGCTCAGTGATCAGTGAGATTAGGGGTGAGGGAGGCTGCATCTGCAACACCCAAGAGGGGGTAAACGAGGAGTTCCTTAAGTTTTACAGACAATTGTATGAGGACACGGGAGGATATGTGTCAAGACATACGAGACACATTAGAGGACATGGAGCTGCCCACCCTGGACGACCTAGAACGCGCGGAGTTAGACGCACCTGTCACCTCGGATGAGCTGGAGTTGGTGATTCAGAATCTGCCCACATGCAAAGCGCCCGGTGCAGACGGGTTGCCCAGTGAGTTTTACAAGACATACAGGCAGGTGTTGCTTCAGCCACTACTGGCATGTTCAATGAGGCCTGTGAGCAGGGGGAACTTCCATTGTCCCTCTGCGAGGCTGTGATCATCCCACTCTTAAAACCAGGTAGGCCGGCCGTGGAGTGCGGGTCTTACAGACCGTTGTCCATGATCAACCAGGACAGCAAAATACTTACGGCGGTGCTGGCTAATAGGCTGAAGAGGGTGATTGGGAAGCTGATCCACCCAGATCAGACAGGCTATGTCCCAGGCAGGAATATCACGGATAACCATAGGAGGCTACACCACATTATTGACCAAACTGAGGAAGATATGGGCGAGTTGGCCATAGTGTCACTAGACGCGGTCAAAGCCTTTGACTCGGTACGGTGGCCTTGGCTGAAAGCGGTCCTGAGAGGATACGGAATGGGACCAGGATACCTCAGGTGGGTCCAGTTGTTTTACAGCACCCCGATGGCGAGAGTCAAAACGGGGTCCACAGTCTCAGATACTTGGCAACTCAGCAGGGGGACCAGACAGGGATGCCCCTGGTCGCCCATGTTGTACATACTAGCATTAGAGCCGTTGGCAATATGCCTGCGGCAACAATATGGGGAGGTGGGCATTAGCACAGAAGGTGGTAGGCACCTGGTATCACTATATGCGGATGACATGCTCCTCTATTTGCGTTATCCGGAACAAAACCTGCAGTATGTGTTGGAGGTGATGGAACGGTACGCTACCCTCTCGGGCATATCGGTGAACCCTAGAAAGTCTAGTCTGTTTCCCTTGGGCAGGTACAGGAATGTCCCGTTACAGAGGCTGCCTATCCTGCCAATACCATGGCAGATTGAGAGATTTAGGTATCTGGGAGTAAATATTTACCACAAGATTGAGGCGGAGCACAAACATAATACGGAGAAAGCAATAGAGGGGATCAAGAACAGCATGGTGTTCTGGTCTAGATTGCCCCTGACTATGATGGGGAGGGCTGCCTTGCTCAAGATGGTGGTCCTGCCCAAACTCTTGCATGTTTTCGTGAATGTCCCGTTTTTGATACCTAGGAGCCTATTTGTGAAACTCCATAGCGTGTGTAGGGGTTTCGTATGGGGTAACTCCAGGAACAGGGTGGCCCTGTGGAAGCTTCAGAACCCGTGTGACAAGGGGGGTATAGGCCTGCCAAATTTTGAACTCTATTATCTGGCGGGGCAGCTGCTGTATGTGGCCAGGTGGCTTTCGGATAAAGACTCGGCAGAAGCCAGGCTTCTGCGAGGAGACTCAGCCCCATACTTTCTGAGGGAAGTGGTGTGGTTGCGTAGGGACATACTGGTGGGAAGGGGGCGGCTACTGCGGCTGGGCTGGGAGGTCTGGCACAGAACATGGAGGATGATGAGGAATTTGGAGCCGTACTCCCAGCAGGCCCCATTGGTGGCGCTGTGTGGGAACGACTCTCAAATACTTGAATCGCTACGTAGATACTGGGAACCGGTAGGCTTGGCCACCCTCGGGGACATATGGCAGGAAGGGGGGGCATTGGACTTTCAGAGGTTGCAAGAAGATACAGGGGTGCACGTAGGCCAATATATAACCTACGCTAGGCTTGTGAAAAAGGTTAGAGACAGATGGCCCGAGACAGTGCTAGCTGAGGATCCTGATGCCTCCCTGGAAACTATGTACGATGTTTCGGAGGGTGGGCACGAAGTATCGAGGATATACGAGCTCCTGCGAGCAACGGCAGGGAAGGAGCTGCTCCAATTGAAGCAGGATTGGGAGGAGGAGGTAGGAGGACCCATGACAGACGGGCAATGGGAGAGGGCCCAGAAGTACCATAAAAAGGTGTCCCGGAATGCGAGATTCCAACAACTTCAATTGTATGTTACCCACAGGGCTTATCTGACTCCCGGGAAAATTGCAAGGTTTTGGGGATTGGCTACGCAGCAATGCCCCAGGCTTGCCCGGAGGTGCACAGGTTTTGGGATGAGGTTAAAACAAAACTGGCTGGTGGGGGAGTGGTGTTGGACGTGGAATCGGCCTGGTCATGCATGCTCGGAATTTTCCCTAGACCCCGACATTTAAAACACATAAGCAAGATGAAGGACTTGGCCTACGTCCTGGCCAAGCGCAGGATTGCTATGGGCTGGAAGGCGGCCCACAGACCCAGGGTGGAGTTATGGTGGGCGGACCTCCTAAAATGGGCAGAAGCTGAATCTGTAGTTTGGTTTGAAGCGGCCACCAGGGGGGGGCGAGGAGGAAGTAGGGCCCCTGCTGGCCTGGCGGCAATTGGTGGCCTCTATGGCAAACCCTCACCAGAGTAATAACGAAACAGAGGATTCGGATGATGAGCGCTTAAGTATTGCGCTACCTGATAATGCTCCTGTAGACGACACGAGAGAGCCGGCTCTAGTTTGAGGGGGAGGGAGGTTGGGGAGTTATAATTGAAAATGTGATGGTTTAACAATGCTTTTTACGTATTGAAACAGTTGTAATGTGTGTTTTGGTTGGTTTTGAAAATAAAATAAATAAAAAAATCAAATAAAAATAAAAGTCTTAGGTGATGAATGCATTTGTTCTGGCGGTCAGTCTTCATGATGTATTTTCTATGGCCACCTTGTACGCACAGAAAATGAGGGGTCTAATAGCGGTAGTATTTCAATCCATGCAGTGCACAGGGAACTTGTAACTGTTGTAAGGATACGTGTGGTGTTTGCGAACATTGAAATTGACAACATGCCGTAACTGCATAATTTTTTCCTACGGATGTTGAATTCATTAGTACGCTGCCATCGGTGTGACATGCTATGGTGGTTGTGGCCAGGGCCTAGAGTCTTGGATGCATGGCCGTCGGCCAAAGGCCTTACTTCCAAGACTTTAGGGCCTGGCCACAACCACCGCAGCATGTTACAACCATGGATACACCCGTAGTATTGTCTATCGATTGGCTGGTTGTGGGGAGTGTGTACATCATGAAGAGGTTATAACTTTGTTGTTGGGCCATGTACCCAAGAACAAAGTTATAAGCACTGGACGTCCATGCCACTGCACACCCATCATATGTAATATCTATGTACATACAGCTAGGAGTGCAGTCTCTGGCCAGAAGAGCGGCAACCAGCAGAAACATGCTATATTTATAAAACTCTTTTGCTGTGTCATAGAGTGTTGGGAAAGGTTCAGACAGTAAGTCTTGGGTGATGAATGCATTTGTTCTGGCGGTCAGTCTTCATGATGTATTTTCTATGGCCACCTTTTACGCACAGAAAATGAGGGGTCTAATAGCGGTAGTATTTCAATCCATGCAGTGTACAGGGAACTTGTAACTGTTGTACGGACACGCGTGGTGTTAGCGAACATTGAAATTGACAACATGCCGAAATTGCATTACTTTTTCCTACGGATATTGCATTCATTAGTACGCCATGATGTATTTTCCATGGACACCTTGTAGGCACAGAATATGAGGGGTCTAATAACGGTAGTATTTCAGTCCATGCAGTGCACAGGGAACTTGTAACTTTTGTACGGACACGCGTGGTGTTTGCGAACATTGAAATTGACAACATGCCGTGATTGCATTATTTTTTCCTATGGATATTGAATTCATTAGTACGCCGCCATGGGTGTGACATGCTACGGTGGTTGTGGCCAGGGCCTAGAGTCTTGGATGCATGGCCGTCGGACGAAGGCCGAAGGCCTTACTTCCAAGACTGTAGGCCCTGGCCACAACCACCGTAGCATGTCACACCCATGGATACGCCCGTAGTATTGCGTATCGATTGGCTGGTTGTGGGGAGTGTGTACATCATGAAGAGGTTATAACTTTGTTTTTGGGCCATGCACCCAAGAACAAAGTTATAAGCACTGGACGTCCAAGCCACTGCACACCCATCACATGTAATATCTATGGACATACAGCTAGGAGTGCAGCCACTGGCCAGAAGCACTGACGGATACCACACATATAGAAAAACGCCAACTACCACACATCACTGAGGTGGTTGTGGGGAGACCCTGCACTCATGGGTGCATGGCCAAAGGCCATGCACCCAACAACAAAGTTATAACCTCTTCATGATGTATTTTCTGTGGCCCCCTTGTACGCACAGGGGTGTCATAAGGGTAGCATTTCAGTCTGTGCAGTGCACAGGGAACTTTTAACTGTTGTAAGGACAAATTGACAACATGCCATAATTGCATTACTTTTTCCTACGGGTATTGTATTCATTAGTACGCCGCCATGGGTGTGACATGCTACGGTGCTTGTGGCCAGGGCCTAGAGTGTTGGATGCATGGCCGTCGGCCAAAGGCCTTACTTCCAAGACTGTAGGCCCTGGCGACAACCACCGCAGCATGGTGCACCCATGGATACACCCGTAGTAATCCGTATCGATTGCCTGGTTGTGGGGAGTGTGTGCAGTCTTGGGTGCATGGTCGAAGGCCATGCCCCCAAAAGCACATTTGTACGTAGTGTAGTTATATGCCCCAATGGATGTCATATGGTGTGGTAGTTAGTGGGCAGGATGTTGAGTATTTGAACACAACAATAAGCACTGCAGTTGTAAGCAAGTATGGATTTTATATACTGTATACCCATACATTGATAAATCTGTGGCCTCACAGTCACGTCTGTAGCCTGTGGCTAAACTACTGCAGCATAGCACAGCTATACGTACACTTGTACTATGCAACATCATTAAGATGGTTGTGGGAGTTTGTATGTAGTGAAATTACAAGGCAGAATGGTTCCGATATGCTGTGGTTTTTCTGCCCAGGACCCAGAGTCTTGCCTGCATGCCCAAAGGCCATGCACCCAAGACTGAAGTCATAAGCAGTGGGATTATAAGTGAATATGGGTGTGGTGTAATGCGGTAGTTGTGTGCACGTCCTAGCGTCTTGGCTGCATGGTTGCAGATGATGGTCCCAAAAGTTAATTTATAAGTAGTTAATTTACAAGGACCATGGTTTTGATATGCAGCGATGGTTGTGGGTAGGAACTATACTGTTTGTACCTTGGGCATAAGGCATAGGTGGTAGGGTACACAACCAAGATGCAAGGGCCAGCCTACAGCCACTGCAGCATATTAGTACCATAGATTAGACGTGTAGGTTCACATGTGTACAAAATGACTGCCAAAATACTTACTCCTTACTTTGTTCAGAATCCATATATGTTTTAAATGACATTAGTACTTGGCAGAAGTATCCTTTTTTAATTTCTGTGATAAAAGGAAAAAGTATGTTAGTCTTTGCATTTTATGAAAACTTACTACATTGCATAATAGACGGTTTACTTTTTTTTTACCTCATATTTAGTTTACAAACCAGTGTACTGTGCATTCTGCTCAGTTTCTGTGTTTGCTTTTCTAATCCTTGGGTCTGGGAAAAAAAAATCCATGTCGGATTAAAAAAAAACCTTAATTTGCTATGATACTAACTACTTCCTTGTTTCCTTTGAGTATTTCCTTCATCTTTCTGAATAATGTTATGTTTGTTGCCTTGCTGGCGATTTGTAACAACAGTTAGATACCTCTAGGCGTATTCTAACTGTGCATTTTTTCTTATAGTTCTGTGATATTCATGTATTTGTGTCGTCGTTATATCCTCTTGGGCAGTTAGATACCTGTTGGCGTATTCTAACTGTTTGTAGTCTTTTCCATATTTTTTTGGTAGTCTTGAAGTACACATTATTTATTACATTTTGGCTTTAAGAAGATTAAATACGCATTTGTAAGATTAGCTGGCAATCTCTGCTTCAGAGTAATCGTGCTATCATTACATTCGAACCATCCACATTTCTTTTTAATGTATGGAGTGTAGTGACCTGCATTGATTGTAGCTCCTGCATGGTAGATTATACCTACTGTTGTAAAGGTTTTCTTTCCAAGTGACACTTGACTGTGTGTGGATCCAGTCAGTTTGTAGTTTTTGGTACCATCTGCATTATAACATAGAAGCATAAGTATTATGTAGGCACTATGCGATTGTATCAGTAAGGTGGAGCGATTGTCTGAATTACAAATAGTACATAATCTGCCATGGTTTGCATTCTGTACAAGTTGCTGAAATGGAATGGATTCACAATTAGGTATGGAAACATACACAAATCGCTCATTTGGGATTTGTTCCTGTATCACATTGTTACAGAGAGTGCATGTATGTTTCCACGTGCACAATATCTGAAAGATTTCATTTACAGGTATGCTTTTGTTTTCCATTACTTGTAGTAAGTACATTAGAAATTCTTGTGGATTTTCTTGTGACGTCATAGTGAATCTTGCCATTCCAGCACAGTAGTCCAATTCTTGCCTTATTCCATGAACACTGTATGTGTTGTCAGGATGGTTTGTTGCATTTCTATGAAGCACTAACATTTGCAAACACAATTGGTCTGTACTGTGTAAGTAAATATTGTTAACAATTGGTGGCAATTGAAATAGAATATTCATTGCTACATTTGCATAGCAACTTACCCCAGTTTCATTTGCAAATTTGAATGGACCAGCTAGTTCTCTATCTGAGGGCATTTTCCGGAGTTTCTGTTCCTTCTTTGAAAACGTACCTGGTTTACATTCCCTAGTAGGTTCTTCTATGTTTGTGGTAAATGAAGCTTTAGCCTCTTTTGTTTTCTTTGAGAGATTTGCTGTTGGATTCTGTTGCATTTCTGTTTGATTTAGTTTTCTTTTACCAGGTTTCACTTTATCTGGAACAGGATATTTTTTCAGATGGGGTGTACAATGACCGCAGTCTATTTTACTCTAGAATGCAAGGAATATCAGCTTCGACTTTACTTGCATCAAGGTTCATTAGCAATAGACAAGTGTATGTAAGCGTGATAATGCTACGTAGCTCATACCTTCTTTAAAGACTGGTTTTCCTATATCTATCAATGCTTTGTATAGTTTAAGACCTTGGGATTTATGAATGGTAACTGCATATGCAAGAGTTAGAGAAAATTGCTCTCTACGTACATACATGTCTTTGAAGAGAAGGAATCGAGCAATTGAGCGTCCTATCCTTTTCACTTCTGAAAGTTTATCAAAGCTAATATTGACAAACTGAATGTTGCTGTCATGTGGGTATGATTGAAAGCCAACAACTGTGTCCAGTGCTCCATTAACTAGCCCTTGCTCGACTTCAAGGTTACGTTTAAGCATTACTCTACAATTTAAGGATAATTTTAAGATTTTTTCCAACCCAGCTGTGTTGGAGATTGAATTTTCTAAACTATTTAGTCTTGTTGTGGCTTGCTCACGCATGGGGACTGCCATACCATGTACGTGTAGTTTGTCTGTGGCGCTAATTTCAATTATTGGTTGCATTTCTTTATTTAACATTGTTTCATTAAATTTGAAATAGCTTGCAAGAGTTGCCATTAAGGTCATACAATTGACAGTTTTGTGAGCAATTTGTTCCATAACATCAGTTGCACATGCATTATCGCTATAAAGTTCATGAATGTGCCGGTTTCTCAATACTGCTTGTGCTTCTTGCGATAGTACACCAATTCTAATACTTTTTAAGATGTTGGCATAAGTGATATCTGCAGATTGCCACATGTTCTCTGTTAATTCTCTGTATTGGAAATGTTGCCAAAGGTTGACATTTCCTATGCTGCCAACAGTTTTACGGCACAGTTTGTGGCCTAAGGTTTTAAAAATAGGCTCACCTTTCACTGATGTCAATTGTAGAAGATCTCTGAAAACGATAATGTGTTTCCCTGCAAAGAGTTCTTCTTTGTTACTTTTAAGTACTTTTTGCAATCTGAGATGAATCAAAGCCAACATAGGTTGGAGACCATGCTCACTTCATCTATTAGTAGCATTTTCATTTGTTTTAATACCCTGCGTACTTCCATTGCAGCTTCTGCAGAAAGTTTGTAATAGTCTAATTTATTTTGATGCTCTACTGGAAGCAGTAGTAATCGGTGTAAAGTGACACCGCCTATGTTGTAGGCAGCGAAACCTGTGGGGGCCGTTACAACAGCTGACAGTTTGTTGTTTGTCAGTTGTTGAAGGATCTTGCTCATGATTTTGATTAAGAATGTTTTTCCTGATCCAGCTTCACCACTCATGTACAGCAGTATAGGTTTGTAATTTTGGCAGGTGCATTCTTTATTTTCGTGTTGAACACCATGTACAATTTCTTTTGTTACGTCTTCAAAAATGGTGCTCTGATCTTTGTTAAGTTTTGCTTGTTGTACAGTTAAGTCTTCTGTATCTTCTTGATACTGATACATGGTGTTTTCTACTTCTGCCATAGCTACTTCTGCCTCATTTGCTATTAGTGGTTGTCCTAGTGGTTCTTGACTTCCTGTTACAGAAGGTTGACTACTGTCGGAAGAGTACTTATCTAGTTGGGCCTGAAGTTCCTCTTCATGTTGCTGCTCATTGTATAATATTGTTTTGTACTGCGTAAGGTTCACACCGGTGATAGCGCTTTCATTCGCTTTAAACGCATCTTCATAGCAGTCATAGGTATCTAGTATGTCTGCCTCTTTTCTCCATGGTTTAAAAATTTGTAACAGACATGTAATAAAGTTCGTTCTGTTGAGGCGTTTTTAATGATAGTTTTACATGATTAATTAAGCTTTGTTTGGTAAGTTTCACTAAGCTCCTTCATAATCGGTCACTCTATATCTACCTTTGCTTTCATCGGGTTTTATATTATTTTTGTAAGCAAAGTTTTGAGCTATGTGGTATAGGCACATGCTTTCCAAAGTGCTATTCCTGTTCAGATAGTATGTGTCCAGTAAATTGTGTTTTAGAATGTCTTGGCTGTTGGGCTCATTTCTGGCAGTTGTTTCTATGTCCGCCTATGATTTCAGAACTCTTTTTCTAGATTTAGCAGGACCAAGACTTAGCCATACCATGTTGTCTGATTTTTCCATACAAAGCAGTACCGGTTAAACGATCTGCTACTTCATAGGCGCCACATTCTCTGAGAGAGCATTTTTATGCCTATCCTGTACAATGTCTGTGATAGTGTTTTGTCTGATGCCAGGTAATCCAAGAGGTCTTGAAGGTCTGTTTTTTTCTGCTTTTGTGAAGTAGGCTGTAACATATCGTGCAACAGCAGTAGAATTGCTGCAATGTACTGCACATCTATGTTTGCATTCCATAAGAGGGCAATAATTGCATTGTAATCATTGATATATTTTGATTCTTCTGTTTTTTTAATGTAATACGTGTTTTTAGGTGATTTACCTTTAACACTATGTCAAACTGAAGGCATCAAGTTGTTTACTTCACCTGTTTCTTTAACTGGTCTAGGGAAACCAAAGCAGCATTTGGTGTAGTATTACCTTTGTTTTTGTATTTGCGGCAACAATATTTGCCACATTTGTGTCTTTGAAATTGTAAAATCTGCCCATGCAGCTCACTATGTGACTGTTGTGAAGGGATTTCACAAGTAAAATATTTTTGGAAAAACTGCAAAACAGTGTTATCACTGTCGTGACCAAATTTAGGTGCACCTTTGATCCATAACAGCATGCACTTCTCCAAGGGGAGGAACAGTTTTATTGCAAATAAAGTGTAGCATGGCAATGAAACGATGATGGAAATATCTTGCACATTAACTGGATCGAGAGAGCAAAGTTCTCCAGGTGTTAATATATCTATGTTGATTTGTTGCTGTTTGCTATGCGTAGGAACTCATGTAAATCTTCCCATACGTACTCTGCACAACTTAGTGTAACAAACCAAGTCGGTGGTCCAAGGTCTCTGATCATACAACGCATGTCTCTGTGCCGTCGGAACCAGTATTCCTTTGTACCACCCATGTTTGCAAACAAATTTGTTATACTTGACTGTAAAACCTCATCTTTTTCCTGTACTTTTTGTATTAACTGTGTAGCTGACATATTTTGAAAGTGAGTTCCAGATTTCAAAATGTGTGCAACTCCGTAACATAGCGTTGCTAATTCACTTTCATACAGTAGGTGGAATATGTATTCCAAATACATTCGTAATGAGCGGTATTCTGATGTCCCAATCTGAGTGGGTCTATCATTGTATCTTCCACCTTTGCCAGTAGGAAATAGCAGTGGAAAAGCATGTGCTTCTATACTTTTTTCCCATATACTCATTGGTGAACCTTTGGTTTGCCGGATTTGGTAAGTTTCTAGTGCATCATCTATGCTTTCATTGGAATGCAATGGATGAATTGTGTACTGGTCCAAAAGAGTGGATACTGTAGCAGGATCCAGAAGTTCAAATTGTCCAGTTTCTGATGGCTCTTGAATTATTTCCATTGTTTCCCTTACGCTTTCTTCAATATTTATTTCCTTGTAGTACTCGTTATTGTCTTTTAGATATTGCAATGCTTGTCTAACTTTATGTAAATCCACCATTTGTTGCCAAATTTGTTTGTCTTTTGTTGGTACACAATTTACCAAGACTATTAAAGAATGCTCTATTGAATGATGCCCTCCTAGAGTGTTTACATTTTCAGTTAGATCTAATGGCAAATAAACTACTTTGCCACAAATGCCTTTCGCCAATTCACAGGGAGGTAATTTTGCTGCTTTTGGACGAAGGCATATAATTGCTTTAAATGGGTGAACTGTTTGAATTATGATGCTCTCATACAAATTGAGTTGTTGCAGGATTTTTGGTAGTGGGAACAATTCCAAATTATTGGTAATAGCACGTGAAGGAGTGTGGTTGTTGTCTAATTTTGTAGTAGAGTAACTGCAACATATTAGGCGTTCAGTTAGTTCATATTTGTTTTCTGCTAAAAGGTAGAGTGCTAATTCAAACCATTTGGAATCTTCATTGTCTTCTATTTTGTATGCTATGTCCACATTTTTTGTGTTCCTTTTGTAAAACGTTCTGCGGCAACACACAAACACATGGTTTGGTACTTCAGCCGATGCCCTTTTAAATTTTAGTATTTCTTTTCTGTATGTGTGTAATAGAAGGTTGCTATGTGCAGATTTGTTGCTACTCTGCTGTAATATTTTGTAAGTGGCTTTCACTTCCAAAATACTTTCTCTGAATACGGTCAATTTCTTCTTGTAAGTATTTGGGTGTACCATGCAGAAGAGTGTTATTTAAATTGCCAATTCTGAAGCTGGACTTTTTGCATAGTATATTTTATACACTAGATTTTTAACATTTGAATGATGTAGTGATATCCTTTTGATATCATGGAAGGTGTTCTTGCAAATAGGCCCAGAAATGCAGGCTAATGAATGTCCTTGTAATTCTGTGTATTTGCACACTGGAAAAATATCCATATTTTGCAGCACTTTCATTTTACTTTTGTCTTTCCCTTTTACATACAGATTGAGGAACTGATGTAAGGATTTGAAAGCTTTGTTTGGAATGGCACACATTGATGTCCACAGCCATTTGTATACTGGACGGTGTGGTTCTGTCGAATCGCGAAGTAATTCTGAGTTCTCAGGGGATACTTTTGTAAGCAGTGTTTCTTGTTCCATGATGGTACTATTGATTTTCTAATACCCTCGTCCACTGCTATGGATGGCAATTGTGTTTGTTTGATTTTGTTTGTATGCTTCCTCATTAGAATGGTTCTGTGGTTGTCGTGTGCCTCCATTAACCTCCACAAACATTTAAGAAATTCTTTTTGTTCACATTCCGTTTATTGCTGAGTTTCTTTTGTAGTTTGGTACTTAGTTTTGTTAGTTATTTCATCCTACTTAACACTAATATAAACAACTTCCTTTTGAGAAGGATTGCACTGTCCACGAGAGCATGTTAGATTAACTTTCTACGGTAGGTTTTAAGGGGTGAGAATGATTTTGGTCCTCTTCTGAGTAGATTCTGAAGCACTCTGTGACGAAACATTTTTGCTAAAATACTTTTTTTACTATGGGTTCTTGTGACTATATCAGGATTATTAGGAGCATTTTTAGCTGTACTGGTAGCCAATTTTTTTGCGACGCTTTTTGTGTTTTGTGACACATTTTGATGGAGGAGGTAAAGTTTCGGTAGTTGAAGCTTCCTTTGTTTTGCTAAACGACTGCATTAGCTGGTTTGTTCTAACATTCTCTACAAGCTCCACTACAGATGGATGCTTACATTGAGCACTTTTATTTTTATTTGCTCTAGTTCTGCGTTCCTTTCTACGAAGTTGCTTTTTGGTAGGCATTCTTTGGTGTTTAAAAAAAGAAGGCATGCTTTGGTATGTTGTTCAATATATGTGTGCTGTGTGTTTGCGTGAATGAGTCTCATGGGGAAGCTCTTTGTCATGGTGTGTCAATGTGCATTGGCCTCTTACAATGATTTGGGAAGGCTATTTTACTGTTTGTATACTATTACAATGAGCTTCAGATGAGAGTACAAAGTGGCCTAGTGGTGACGAGAAGCATTATTAGTAAACGAAATGCCATAAACTTGAAACAGAAACTTCTTTTCTAGAACTACCATTCTAATCATTCTGTATGTTATTTTAGTTCCAAACACACAGGGATTTGTGAGCCATTCTGCCTGTTATTCTCTGTTTAATAAATGGGTATTTGTATGTAGAATGGTTCAGAAATCAATGTTTGCTTTGGTGTACAAATTAAATAAATAACCCACGCAGCCTCTTTGAGGAATAGTTACAATGTAAAGTTAGTACTGTGCTTACTTTTTTTTGCGAAATGACCAGGAGTCTTCAGATATGTCGTTTGCAGTGTAGATGCTGTTGATTCTCAGGAGAATAGTCTTCACTACGATTGAAAAAAAAAAAGAATTACTTTGTGTGTTTACAGCAGTGATGATACTGCACACATTAATTGTGCATCTTTCGTCAGAAAATTCTCCTTTCATATTTCAACCCAGTGCACGTGTGCACTTCACTCTGTGCAGCTTTTGTATGTTACTTGCAATATGTTACTTTCAAGTCCTTCTGAATTGAGAACAATTTTAAGGTTATGGTAATGCCTTGTTTTTTAAAAGGTATACTACCTATAGGGGAGAGGTTTGTATGTGATAGGGCATAATGGTAGATGTGAACAAATGTTCTACTTCCAAATTATAAGCACGATGCCGACACATCGGAAGACCCTCAGAGGGAGATGTCACCACAGCAATCGGGAGTGCTTATTTTTCTCATACCATCACATTACAAGTACCATTACTGTAGGCCGTACACAGTACACAACTCTGACATTTTCGAATGCAAAATCCAGTTTCACCCTAAATAGGCATGCTTGTAACGTATGTATAGGTTATGCGGAAGACAGTAAGAAGTTGTGCGGTTTGTCAATGATAAATCGGACATCTTGCACCTAAAAGGGCAGCGCTGGTATGTATTGCGTATGCACATTTAGCGGCATTAATTTATTTAAATTACATCATAAGGGTTGCACATGTTCTCTTATTAAAATATGCATACCTGTACTCTATACTCACGCATGTGGGCATGCATGGAGCTGCACATAGAAATCTGCAACACTTGCACAGTAGTTTGTGAAGTAGGTGCTTTGCAATGATATGCGACTTCCAGTCAGGGTCATTGACAGTACATTTGAAGTGCGCAATGTTGATGACGGAGTTAGATTTAGCGATGTTGAATGTGATTGATGGATGGTTGTGTGACTTCTTAGTTGTGTCCAATGAGGGACTCGATTTGCTACCGATGTGGAAAGGGTAGAAGGACTGGGTAAGAGCTACGTGCCGCATGTAGGCAACGCTTGTCCGCGCTTGGGGCGTGTCACATACGGGTTTCTACCGCAAATCCTGCATCGAAAGGGGACTGTAGACATCAGCCAATCAGATGTTCACATTACTCTTTTGTGTCGAAAGACGGTGCGTATACTGAAGATGGCAGAGGTGGAGAGCTTCAGGGTTTTGGTGCTTGGAGACATTTTTGTCCATGGCTTACAACACTATGCCGAGAGTAGGCATGTGGCACACCATTTCGATGTGAGAGGAGTTTAGGTGGTGTGGAGCGCTGACACTGATGCCAATGCTGCAGCAATTCTGCAAGTTTGCAGAGACATGCGTACGATGACCACTCCTCATGTGGTAATTTTGCACTACGGTGCTTGCCATTTGGGCTACGTGAATTCAGGTACTTTGTTGGCAGATTTGGGACAGTTGGCTGAAGCACTCATGAACATCTTCCCAACAACGAAAGTCATTTTTTCTGGTTTACTCCCTAGAGTAAAATGGGACAACAATTCTGTTTTCTGTCAGATGAAAGTATTGGGAGGTGTATCATCAATCGCGGCATGCGTGCTTTCATGTTACGTGCTGGTATGTTTTTCTGCAGCCACGATAACATTGTTCCAAGTAATGCGGATTATTTTGAGGCAGATGATGTTGCGCTATCTTATTTGGGAAATGCCATGTTCTTTTGGAATGTAAGGCTTGCTTTAGAGAAGGTTCTGTAATGGTTGTCGGAGTATAGTAAGCACAAAAAATACAAAAAAATAAACAAAATAACAGATGTCTGTAAGGCATCTGCCCAAAAACAAACAAAAAAACAGCTCTTTTCAGAGCCCGCCTTAAAGGGGAAAAAGGGGAATAATACTTTAATGTACCATCGTCATGCTCTGATCCCATACATGTCCACGGATATGGCGGTAGTTTGCAGGCTGCGCATATCTCAAACGGGGATTCTGGGGTGGAGACGCATGCAAATGAGAATGAGCGGAGCTAGGGATTGGTCAATAAAGTTCAGTAGGTGTGTTCTGAACAGCGAGATTCAGTAAGACCGTCTTCTCCCTGACAGGAGACCACACAGACATGGCTCTGCGTACTCGAAAACAGATTATTTGGATTTTGGGAGACTCATGGATACATTGGTTGAAGGTGCATGCAGAAAGCTGCCGTCTATCTGCAGATCTCAGATTTCCTCATGTGGAAGTGCACTGGCATGGCGTGCGTGGAATGAGGTGGCTGGACTTGGTACATCTCTGTGTTACTTTACTGACAGAGTATCCTCCAGATATACTTATCATTCATTGCGGAGGCAACAGTTTAGGCCATGTCTCTGGAATTTCTTTGCAATTTGCAATGAAGGAAGGACTTGCGAAGGTCATGGACATGTTTCCAAATTGTCAAATACTTTTTTCCCGTATTGCACAAAGACAAATATGGCGATGTTCTTCTGCATTTGGTCCACAAATGGAGAAAGCGAGACACAATGTGAATAAGGCTGTTTGTGCTTTTCTAAGAGATGTTGGCACGTCCTCATTCCACAATGAAAACATTTTGTTTCGCAGCTCTTTCATTTTTCGCAGAGATGGAGTCCATCTCACATATGCTGCCAATCAGATTTTTCTTTGCAATATACAAAATGCTTTGCAACCTCTTTTGCATTCACAGTAACCTATGTGACAATCCGTTTTCTCCAATCCACAGTTTTTGACCCACAAAACACACCACCGAAAGGCTCTTTTCAGAGCCACCACTTACTCCCAGCATCCACTTCATTGGGTTTGCTCCGCTTGCACCCTCCTTTTTTGTGTGTCATCTTTGATGTCCTGGGTGTTAGTGTTAGCAATGCACGTAGGTTGTGTGAGTTATGTTTGCATAGCTTACCATAATTGGGGAATGCGCAGGGTTTTTTGGTTTCACAGTGATGTGTAACATCCCTTTAACAAAGTTTTTTTTACTGAATGTACATATATGTAAATGGCAGTGAACGTAAACAAAGGGCCTAAACATGTGATGTCGTCGGTGATATCAGCAATGACATTTGAGAGGCCATCTTTCATGTTCTGGGTGTTCATGTTAGCAGTGCATAGTGGTGATGGCAGGTATGGCGCTTACTCTACCATAACTGGTGAATTTCAGGGGTTTTACGGTTTAACCTTGACGCATAATGGGGAGGTTGAAAAGTTTTTTGTAGTGAAGTGCACAGGTTTTTGGTAGGGCAACTTAACCATAACGTCCCCTAGTTTTTTTGTAGTGAATATATATGTATATACATACACATTACAAAAACGTGAGGCCTTAAGACTTCCAATGACTATTAGAGCATCCGCCTTAGCGAGTATTAAAACTAAATACAAAAATTGGTTGCGAGCTAAACGAGTGGAATTATACCAGAAGGATGGGTCACACATGTTGAAAGTGTTACAAACCAAAAATATAGCCAAAACATGGGCCATCGTGAATCAAGCCACTCAAGGCTCTCAAATTGTTATCCAAGCCAATGGAGTCACAGAGCAAAATTGGATAAAACATTTTATGGACCTCTATTCTCCTCCTGTGGGATGTGCATGTCTTGAATCTATCGAAGCACCCACTTAATTTTTCATTAAATTTGATTGGGATGATCTTTAATATTGTATAAAGAAAGCGAGCCAATCTAGGGCTTGTGGCCCAGATGGTTTATCCAATCAGACTCTGAAAAACATCCAGAACTTTGACCAAATATACTGTTTAACATGTTCACCTCTATAAATAATACCCAGTCTTTACCTCCAACCTGGCGGCACTCCATCATCGTGCCGATTTAAAAAGAGGGATCGGCTACTTCAAGTAGATATAGACCGATTGCACTCCTAGATGCCCCTGGAAAGATTTTTTGTCAAATATTGTTAAAAGAATTCAATGAATGGAGTCTAAGATCACAACTAAGGGATCCATTCCAATCTGGCTTTGTGGCAGGTCTAGGCACTACCCCTAATATTATTACTATGAATATGATCAAATCAAATTCTGCTACCCCGAATCAACCGCTCTATTTAGCATTTGTTGATTTCCGGGTTGCTTTCGATTCTATTGATCTTTTAATATTATATAAAAAAATAGTCTTGTTTAAGTGTCTGCAATCTCTACTTGCCTTGATTATGCTTCTGCATACTAAAACATCTATGCAAGTTAAACTGACCTTGGAAGGACAATTGTCTTCCTAATTTTCCACCCAGCGTGGCCTCAAGCGGGGATGCATTTTGGCATCCACTGTATTTAACATGTTTATACTAGACATGGTAGAAGCATTTAAAGATCTGATAACTGATCCTCCAAAAGGGGAAGTCAAAAGATCAACTATTATATGGAGAGGACCTTGTGCTTTTATCTCAGACACCTGTTGGATTACAAAATATGTTAAATCAACTTGATACTTATGTAAAGCAAAATAATCTTGTGATAAATACAGACAAAACTCAAATCGTGGTCTGTAGAGACAATGTTAGATCTAAAAAAATCTAAAAAGAGGTCATACAAATGGAAGCTGGAAAAAACAGAACTTGTTGACGTCCTCCGATATAAATATTTGGGAGTACTTATATCTGGTACAACGAACAATGTGATATATGAGCAAGATCTGAAATGCAAATTACAGACTTTAATTTTCCATGCTAAAATAGTAATTTGAAAATATGCAAAATATTCACTTAAGCATGTTGCCCTTTTTTACCAACAAAAAGTGATTCAGTATTAATTTATGGTTCAGAAACTAAAATTCCCAAAAATTCTAAGTGGTGGGATAAGTTCAAATCTCGATTTTGGAAGCAAGTTCTGTGTCTCCCTAATTCCACACCACTTCCGTTGATGCGATTTGAGCTGGGACAGTTGTCACTATACTCCCCAAACTGTTTGGAAAATGTGTACTATGTTAAGGAAATGTCTTTTTGGTTTATCTACGATCAATCTTTTAGGTGTAGTGGCGCAATACATGCTTTCTGCAAAGTCTTTGTTTCCTAGAGTCAGGTGTAAACATGCTTTAAGTGCATTAGCTGATGCCTCGTTAACATTAGGATTACTGCTACAAAATCCAGCTTGTGCCAAAATAAAAATCTACCAATTTGATTGGATTAGCAATCAGAGAAGATGTTTAGCTTATAAGGACTTTGATGCTCATTTGTTCGGGTATAAAAACAACTGTAAGAACAATGCAGACTATCTGATCAAATGCCCATCCCCAAACATCCCTGTACACACGCAAACAATATTTGCGATTTAGATTACATTTGTGGCACACCCAAGATGTGATGGCTAGGAGGAAGCTAATTCCACAGGAGCAACATTTTTGCCGATTTTGTAAAGATAGATCACAAAAAGAGACACTTCAGCACTGCATAGTAGTGTGCCCTATGTTAAATCACAAACGACAAACATTAAAAAAAAAATGTAATCACTTTATATTGCCCAATGGATTCATATCAGATTTGACAGCACATTTTTAGTCAAAATACAAAATTGGCAGTGAGAGTTGCAATAGTCAAGTATCTAGATTCAATTTTTCCACAACCAGAAAGCTAATTTTGAAAGAATAATACATCTGTGTTAGCCATTCCCCTGTTTCCTCATAAGTAGATGAGGAAACTATTAAATTGAATCCAAGTGGGAAATATGATCTGAAAAATGTTAATATGTAAAAGGTATTGTAAGATGTATATGTGATGTGTTTTTACAATGTATTTTAAATGAAACAAATAGTTATTTGTCTTTTTGGTTTTGGGTTTGATATTTGAATGGTTGATTTTATCAACTAACCAAATAAAAAATAAAAAAGCTTGATGGTTGCTGTCAAGTTGATTCTTGGAGTGTGGAAAAGTAGGAAAAAGCCTGTAGTGGAGGATTGATTGGTTGAAATGCAGATACTGTCCAAATCTGAGATGGTATCATTTGAAAATAAAGATTATACGGAAATATATCTTTCATGATGGGGTCCTTTTAATAGCCTATATGATTAGTTCTTTTAAAATGGTTGTGGTTATTTGGTGTTGTGTTGTATTGTCTGTAGTGTGGTTTATAGTGTGGTAGTGTGGTTTATCATGCTCGGCTTTACATTGGATTTTATATGAGAATAATGTTATTGGGGTTGTGGGTTCATTATTCGTGATTATAAAGTGCATTTGAAGTTGTTATGATTTTATTTTAAATGTTTGCCATGCTTATATGGTTTAATAGTCTGCTGCCTATGAATGTATTTGGATTCCATATGTGATTTATATATATTGTTAAAATCAATAAACAGATTATAAAAAAAAGATTCCTAATCTGTTGCCATTGTGGCTCATATGTTATACAACCTGTGTTGAACATTGGTATGAACTCACGTTATCCAAGTCAAAGGAAGATGATTAAAAGTCCCTTTACATATCAGTCATTGGTCACTTATGTAGTGGGTAAAAAAGAGTGTCACAATACAGAGCACTACTATAAATATTGTTGGCCTTGAGTTGTCTGAAGTTGAGAAGCTGCAATTGGTTGAACAATTGAAAGTTATAGTGAAACATATTTCAAATAATATTTAACCCCCAAAGCACTTGTGACTGTGAATTGCCTATTCGGGCAGGGGAGTATACCTGAACTGCAATCTGGTGAAGAAGTGGGCCTGGTGTGAGAATATACAAGGTGGAAATTGAAGAAGTGCTTGTAAGGGTGTACTAATGGATATCATTTATGTTGAAGGTGATACTAAATCTATTTGTGGCAAAAATAGTCCTGACCAAGACAATTATTGTTGTTATTGATAAACTGAAGAACTTTCCAAGGAAGGAAAGAAACTTTCTATTTTCTGAGTTGAAACTTTCTGTTGGCAAATTGAAGTTATACCAAGTGGAGTTGGAACTTTTGTTGACAAAGTGGAACTACATCAAAATAATTTGGAACTCTGCACTGACAAATTGAGGTGGAAAAACTGTGGTTGAACATTATTGCAAATCAGGATTTCGTTGTTCTCTTTTCTTTTCTGGGGAATTCTCCCAAGTTACAGAGAGAGACTGTGGTGGCATTTCAAATCCAATCGTTATTGTTTGTTGAGAAATGCTATACATTTCCTTGTTTAATGTCTGTATGTATACGTGTGAGGGACAGATATCCTTTGTTAGAGTATGTCCTTTAGTTTATTTTAGGCAGGGAAATCCTTGTCAGGGTAGGGATAGTGAGGCATTCATCCAACCTTATCTTTTAATAAAATGGGTTTTGTTGAGAAAATGTTACAAAGTTGTCTGCCTCCCATTTCTGACCTCTCACACCATACTCCCCCCACTTCCTAACTGTTACCATTTTTTTCAGATAAACTGGGTATAAGCCCAAAAACCTCTAGACCGTCTTACCTGTACAAATTGTAGAAGTCGCATCACATTTCTCTGAAGACCATCCACTGACTCCCTGTACATGATCAGCTGAAGATGAAGACCCTTTGCATTTTGTACTGGCCTACTGTGGTCATGAATCACAATTCCTTTCCATCATGTTCAACCACTAAGTCCAATCGCATAGTCTTTGCTGGTTCTCTTCCTGCACCATGAAGGTTTCCTGCTTCTACTGGATCAGCAGTGGCTGCTTTGGTCTATCTGTGTAGAAACACTCATAAGGAAATGTATCCCAAACTGCCAGATCTATTATCTTCCAAGGATTTCTCAAGACCTAGTTGTTAGCGCCAACAAATTCAAATTTCTCGCCATTTGTCAGACTGTAGCATAGCATCTTGACGTAGAGGTCTCCCTGGGACAGGGTTGACACTAGTCACAAAATTACACAATTAAATATACATATTTCACTGAAAATGCTTGCATACATGGAAGTTTCAGTCTCAAAATGTGGAAAGTTCTGAAACTCGCCAGGGAAGGAACCTATGCAATGTTTTTTCCATCCCCAATAGTTGAGTGATGTGCAGGTAGTTGCTGCTTGACGTGCTTCAGTGTGGTGGACATGAGAATGATTCAGGTTGCTTTCACATCTTCATTGCTGAATTTTAGGATTATGTAACTTTAACTTCTTTGCGTGTAATCTTGCAGCATGAATCTGGTCTTCCCTCTTGTTGCTGAGTTTGGAATTGTCTCTGAGATTGAGCAGGCATACATTGTCGCCATCTATAACCACCAACAAACCTGTGACTTCTAAGACATCTGTGATTGCAAGTCCACTCCATCAGTCAGTGCAATTGAAACATGTATTCACAGATATTGATTTAGGCTAACCCCTGTGTGAACTCAGTGGGCCATGCCTGGACTGCTATTGTTCTTTAGTTTGAGGCAGAAATCTGGATCCTTGACTATAGTGTAATCAATCAGTGCGTCTTCAAGGGGAGATTTTGGATTTAATGTATCCTTCTCTTGAAAGGCTTGCCTTCGGCTGCGGTTGAGCTTGACATTGACCGTTGGATTTTGTTCGGATGTGAAGTGCACCAGTGGGATATGGGATACAACTCTCTGCAGCCAAAACATACCATCCAGCAAATAATGAGTGGGACTGATGGCATCTATATTTCAGCTCGCAGTTACAAAGGAAGTTTAGGTGTTGGGCAGCAGAAATATGAACAGAGACAGGCAATCTATCCCCGAACCAATAGCTACATCGTTGATAGCAATGTTATCAAAACCCATGAATTAAACACAAAGCTTTTTGAGACTTTTGGCCATAAATGATGAGACATCTTATCTCTTTTATTTAATTCCCCACATCATATGTGAAATCTCTCAAATACTCGGGCAAGATGACTAGATTGCTGGCAGTCTTCAAGTGCTCTGCTTCAGTGGAAAAAGGAATGCAGCCATAGATCAAGCATGCACATGTTATCTGAAAGGAAAGGGTACCAAAAAGGCACGAGACCTTAGAAAGACCATGACTACTATACTTTTGTACGTTTCCTCTTCCATCCTGACTACAGTATTCCAGTCATTTCAAGACTAAGGAGCTCATTTTGAGCTTGCCATACCGTAAACAAAATGCACAAAAGCCTTACGTAAGGCTTTTATGCATTTCGTTTACGGTACGGCTCATTTACACATGCTTGTATGGCGAAGAGGAGGGGTGGTATGCAACTTAGTTTCTGCCGCTCCCTTCCTCTATGCCATACACATGCTCCGGCGTTTGCACCAGCATGGAATTTCATACTGGCGCAAATGCTGGGGATTTGTATAGATTCTGCTGGCTTTGTGCACCAGCAAAAATCCGGCAGACTCCATAGGAATCCATTGTAAATGCTGACTTCTATGTGTACATGGCAGGCAGAGTTTACTCAGTTTGAATGGCGGAGTGCAAAAGGGTGGCATGCAAGCGTGTATGCTCCCTTTTTCACTCTCTTTTTGCGCTCCGCTGTGCAAATGAGGAAAATCTGATGGCGGGAACCTGTATACATGAAAGTGTAAGCAAAACGGTTCACCACAGCTGATTCATGGGGAACACAAAAATGAGCCCCTAAGGGTTTTATGACCGTGAAAGAACAATTAATTGATTGAAACGTTAGTCCTTAGTAATTGCGTTCAGTTTGACAAAACACCCAAACGTGTACCTCCAAAGTAACATAAAAAATATCACTCCCCTTTATTAGATGAAGTGCAACCAATGCTTCGGAGAGGAGCAATTCAAGAAGTTGCAGGATTGGCGGAGAGACCAAAGGATCTACACAGCATAATTGGCAACATGATGCATTCAATTCTGTAGGTGCTTATCCAGCCCTGTTTTTTTTTCTTTGCCTTCTGGGATTTGTAGTTCCACTTTTCAATTATAAAACTGACTACAAGAGTTAGAATGCAAAGAAAAAACTAGGACTGGATAGGTCTGCACCTACAGATTGAAATGGATCATGTTGGCAACTATGCTAACGGTCACTGTACTATTCTTATTTTCTGTTTGAATGCTTTTATGGAGCGAATTTTGACCAAAAAATCTCCTTCTGCTATTACTGAGTGGAAGATATTTTGGGTGCTATTTAAGGAGGTTTAGGGAAGCGTTAATTCTTATGAGTAATCCAAATGTGAGATGTGGTTTAAGAGGAATGAGGATTTCACAGGCCAGGAGCTCAACCGGTACCGCTTGGCTGTAAAGGATTCTCCTATGCTGTATTTTTGTTTTATTCAAATAAGGTTTTTTTTATCTAACATTCACTGTGCACCCTGAAAAGTAGTCCATATCAGAATGTATCACCCTGATAAAGTGTGCAGCCAAGGAGGTGGCTCACAGTTCCTACTAGTTAAAAGCCTGCAGTTCAAACCCAAATATCAGCTTCAAGTGCTGACCACCACCCATCTCATTCAACTTTGTCCTCTGCGCGTCTTCCACTGTCTCCCACTGCCCCGGCTGCCCTCAATATACTTGACTGTCTCGCCAATGTAAATGCAGCTTGCCTTTCTCCTCAGCATTTTCAGCTGTCAGTGGAAATGAAGAAGGGACTTTGTGTATTTCCCTCCACTATTTCCAGGGCGGCCATCTTTTTAATGCATTTCTTTTTATTTAAGACATGGTCAGCCCACTCTGCACTCGCCTCTATAAAAGACACCACTGTTAATACCTTAGATGTTATGCAAGGATACTAATAACTTTAATAGGGTTGCAGGAAAGCGTTCCCATGCAGTAACAGTTCCAGAAACTGCTTTTGCTCACTCCTGCCTTTATGTTGGTCACCATGCTGTTACCACTCATGAAAGCGCGCCTGCGTGGTGATTACTCCCTATGCATTGGGTTACTCCTCATGTTAGCACGAATCACAGGGCCATCATAAATAAATGTAAACCAGAGATGGGTTGACAATGTCAGAATTAATTGTAATGAGAATTTGTTGACAAAAGTAACCTCATTGATTAGTCGTAATAGAGCTCAAACAAATGTTAACATGCAATTTAGACTGTATACATTCGAACGTCTGTTTAAGGTTACGTTGCACACCAGAAAAATAAATGTGCGACACAAAATGGCCAAGTGAGGACAAATACTGCAAATGGCTGAATGCAAAGAGATGATACAATCATTTGCTGTTACATTGTTTCTGGGTGGAGTCATTGTTTGCTGAGGTTATATGGGGAATTAACATTGTATCATGGCTAAAATTCAAGAACAACGTATCTGTTCTGTTAATTGATTTTTCAAATCAAGATGAATTCTTTTTGTACATAGTTATTTGGTTAAAAAAGGCTCTTGAAATGTTGTTTAAATAGAAAATGCATGGACTAGAGGAATAACAAGGACTGAGAAAGCTGGTCACGATGGAGAAAATCCGGTTAAAAGCATGAAAAAGACACTCCAACGGAGGATATCGGAAAACAACACAGGTCAATCAGACCTCTAAATTGGGATCTATGTGATATTAACGAAAATGATAACACTGAATCACATCGAAACTGATTCCATATCATTTTTAAAGGCTCTAAACACCCTCCCCAACATATTTTAGGACTGGTGCAATTATATAATCAAACCTCAGTCCTAGTATATTTGGGGAAAGTGTTGGATCGTGCCCTTAAAAGAAAATATGGAATCACTTTCGATGTGATTCAGTGTTTTTGTTTTCGTTAATATCACTGGATACCGTAAATTGAGCTTGTAGTACTGTATGAATCAATACAAAAAGACTGTTACTAAAAATAATAGATTTTAATGAACGAACCGAGAAAATCTAGTTATGAAAAGTGTTTACCATTACTTTGGTCTTCACACATTTGAAGAACTTAAAATGTATAAATGTTTCTAAACTTTATTACAAAGAAAGATTTTTTTTCCAGGGTTAAAGCATCTGTTGCGCCTCGCCTGGATTTCAGAGGCGTGTTTTAACTCCACTTGGACCTTTTCCAAATTCTTCTATTTGAAATGTCTGCAGCTCCCTGAGGCGTTTACTGAAGCCTTTCGCTTAGGTGTTGAGAGGCTGAGTCATCAGAACATAGTCATCATGCCAGTCATGTGGTGATTTGGCATCCGGCTGTTAGGGGAGATTTTCATTTGTATGCACAATCTACTTCACATGTGAGTCCCCAAACAATTTTTTTCTGGACATATGGATTTTCGGTCTGTTCCCCCGAGTGAGTGAGAACCTTTTTCCATACTCACTAATTCTTTTACCCTATCTTTTGGGATACTTTGTATTTCTTTTTATACATTGTTCTTGGAGCAGTGTTGCTGGGATCCCCTTGGGCTTTCCTTTTTATTTTCTGTTATAGGGAGATATTTGTATCTTTCCTTTCTTTTCCTATTGTGCAATCAGCACACCCCACTTTATGTGTAGTGCTGAGGGGACACATAGTATCCCCTTTCTCACTGCTCCTGGAATGTTTTGGTTAGAGTGGCAAGGTAACCAGAATGGCTGATGGCAATGGTTTTATCCTACCTACTTTAGTGCAATTTTTACTTCCAGGCTGTGCTCACTGCTGCGGTAGTGCACAGAAAGGTCACCATTGACCCAAAATGGTGGCTGTATTCTTTTTTTCGCCATTTCTTGTTTGCTTGTCCCTTCTACTGTGCTGCGTGAGGGAGGTCCTCGTTTGACTTTTGTCTTCGGCGGGAATCCTTTGTGAAGCATGCCAAGACTGGAGTTTGTCTGTGAGGACAGGAAACTGGGAGGAGGATTCATAAATTCTACTGTTCTTTGTCTTCTGGTGTGCCTGCCTGGAACCAGTTCCAACTGGGGGCTAGCTGTCCTGAAAGGACAACCACCACCCATAGTTTGAATGGTGCATGGATGCTGATTGGCTGGGATCCTGCATAAAAGGCATGGATCCTGAGCCTGACTACAAGTCGACCCCTGAAACAGAAGAATCAATGAGGAAGAAAAGGAGAGATGTCCACTGCCACTTTCAGATGACCGGAGATGCCTTCTGTGCAATCGCTTCTGCTCAAGCCCTTATTCCAAGCATCAGGAGAACTCAGAAGATGAGGACACTCCCCTTTAGGCTGGTGGGAGCAATCAGTCTTGGGATGATCTGCATTTCGAGCCATCCCACAGTGAGCTGTGACCTTTACTTGCTGCAAACTGCCAGTAGCCTGGGACCTGGGCCCACTGTGCAGAGCATCATCTTGCGAAGATCAAATCCTCCCAAAACATTGGTGGACTCCTGCCAGACCTCCACAGGCAAGATTCCACTCCTTGAATTCCCCTCAACAGAGTGCTGGACCGAGAAAGTGAGATGAATCGACTGGATGGTAATTGTTTTTCACTGGTGCTTCCCAATAGGCACGAAAATCACAGAATCCCAAGGAATCCTTTGCTGGAAGCCTGTTCACCCGACTGCTGCTGCGAGATCCAATACAGCGTCCCTTTTTCCATCTGCTTGATCAAGAATCTGATGACAGTCTGCTGCTGCAACAAGGGGGCATCGTGCTGTAGCTTCTTCTTCACTCCTAAGGTACTGTGAGACTCTTGATAGAACTTACCTAGAGCTGAATCGTTGCTCCTGTGTTGCTGGAGTGCTGATTCGTGTGTTTGGGAGTTTGCCCATGCATACCTTCGCCCAGGCCTAACACCTTTGTGCCTACAGAGAGACTTCTCTGAAGTCCCTGACCCTTTTTCAAACAAAGATTGTTACCTACCTGTTACAGAAGCACTCCTGGAACTTTCAGACTTTCTACAGCTGTGCCTTACCTGTTTTTCCCTCCAATCTGATTCTGGGACTCTCACATCTAGATATGGATGGACTTATTGCAAAGTATTTTATTTATCTTTTTTTGGTTTTGTTTCATTTATTTGTACCTGAAACAGATATTCTGAAAAGTTTAACTTACCTTTGAATTGCATACTGCCTTTCTGAAAAGTATTACAAAGTGGTTTACTAACTGTGAATAATGTATTGGTTTTTCAAATTACTCATTGCGTGTTCTAGTACTTATCTTTTACCTTAGTGTATATATACAATGAACCATTATTTGTATATACCTTTAGTGTGTCAGTGTTTCTTGGCTTCTTTGTACTGCCTACAGCCCTTTCATCCTCCTAAAATAATCATGGCTGCTTAGCCATTGCGACCAAAAAAACCTGTGTGGTTCAGGCCTATAATAAGATTTGGAGCCCTGTGTCCCAAGTTTGAGTCTTAACAAGTCCAACCATTGGTGTACTTTTGTAAAACTCCCTAACACAGGCGAACCACAAATGCTCCTTAAACTATAGGTCAACGCATTAACCATGTCAAACTGGAGACATTATTAAATAATACACTATTTTATTTTTTATGACTGGCTATTCCCTAATTTATTATGAAACACAAACCTGAGCTGTAAAATACAACATACCATGGAGGTAACCTAGGGTTTGGGGCTTATGATGCAGTCTTGCGGTTCTCTCAGGCATTTGTAATCCATATATCATCGCCTTGTGGTTTATTAATTCACCAGGATCCATTGATGGCAGCATAGGACTTTACTACACAATTAAGTTATGCTTTCTGGCCCCAGTTCAAGTAGATTTGGAGGGCATAATTCATGAGACAAGGTGGCTTTCTCCATGCAAAAGAAATCCAGAGCCAATCCCTCCACCCATGCCTTAGTGTTGGGCGTGTTCCCTACACCTAGGTATGCATTGACAGACTGGTCCCATTGGCCCACCCGATGCTAGGTTAATATGTGATGCAGTGATGCTTTAAGGACATTTTTGTTCAAATGCTATTTTAATATTTTCACTGCGGTTTCATGGGTGAAAAATGAGAAGTGGTTGTTCCAAGGATGGGTATTTCTTTGTGGTGCATCATCAATGCTGCCTGCGGTTTGGGCAGACCCCTGACAGCATTCTGCTTTCCCTTGCTCCTGGTTTTCATGATGGGAGACTAGTTACAGGGAAATAGCTTTATATCTGGCACTGATCAAAACACATCTCTTTGTGAGTCAGGGATGCCCTTTAATCTGCTCCAGCCCTTCCTTCCGTCATGCACCCTGCTCTCATTCTTTGGATAAGCTGCTTTACTGTGGTAAATCTGCAAACACAGTGACATTTGCATGTGCAAATTAACTTCAGTGAATCTGCCCACTTGCTGAACATTAGTTTGTTTCCTTCACTTGTGTAAGCGCTGGGAGCACAAAAGTAGAGACAACATTCTGTTTTGAGGAGGCTGCTGGTCACTTGACCAGGTCCTGCCACTTAGTTACTCTGCCCAGCACCAGTTTTCTCGCTTTCCAGACAGATACGTAAGGACTCCAGGCTAGCTCTAGACAGACCGCATGGAGGAGGCTACTGGTCATGTGAATTGGCCTTGCACTTAGTTGCTACGCCCTCCACCTATTTCACCAGTCCACCTATTTCACAAGCCCTCCTTAGATGTCCTCATCGACAAAGACATGGACCTCCTCTGTTTGTGCTTGTTCGGGCCTGGTAGGGTCAAGGTGCAGACGCGTTACGCTGTATTTCACTTACAAAGTAGTCACAACTACTACTGCACGCATTACAATGTGTCTAGCCCCCCACTCTCAAGAGTTTGAATTGTCAAGCACCCTGGGCAGCCCCAGCAAGCTACCCTAGCAAACCTCATCAATATTGACCATGCTCCCATCCAACACCCACTGCCCACATGCATCCACCCCCTCATGCTGATCAATGCTTACTTAGCTTTCGCTCATGCTGCTGCTAACCTCATCTTGTACAACAAACTTTATGCCCTGTTCCTCACTGAAACATGGTTTACCACATCCTGTCCCAAAGTTTTCGACATGCTACTTCCCACAGGCAACTGCATCCAACATGCCGACCAGCTACGAAAGGCAGGAGGTGAAGTGGCAATAATTCATAAGAGCGATTGGCCATGTTGCATCATCCCCTCCCCCAGGACAAGCTTGTTCGATCACTCGCCTGCCAGTTCCCTTTTATCAAGGAAACTGAGAGGATATGGTCTTCCCATACACAATATTTGGAACACACTCATGATTTCCGGATGTATTATTTTCAATGAAAGGTGGCTACAACCAAGTTAGCCTGAAAAATGAATGAACCTCGCCATAGTCCTGAAAATTCAAGTCCATTGGCAAGGTAGTGCCACATCAATCAAGTTGCACTCCACTATCACATATATATGAACCATTCCACATGTGTTAGTATGAAACAGCGGTTGGCTAAGTGGCCCCTTATTTATTTGCTATATTATCAAATGACTTCTGGCGAATTAATCTACAATTGACATTGATAAAGCATATTAGCAGGAGAGTACACATTTTACAATGTTAAGTGCATTCTCGGACAGTAAACATATAGATATACATACAGTGCAGAGAGACCTCTGTATTAAACAGACATGGTTTACAAAGAAATTCAAAATCAAGCAGTTAGTGCATACATACATTTGTAACAAGTGAGCAACCTATAAACTAAGAGCCTAATGTGGTCAGAACAACAGTGTCCGTGTTGTTGACTGTCATGAGTAGAGTCATTGGCTCTAGACCAGTCCATGTAATGTGCCCTGGATTCAAGCGTGTCCAGTTCATAGTCACAATGGGTGCGTAAAGAGCAAAACCACATCCTCTCCCCGTGTTTTCTATGTCCTTCTTCCCACAAGCAACTGCATCCAACATGCCGACCAGCTACGAAAGGCAGGAGGTGAAGTGGCAATAATTCACAAGGCGATTGGCCATGTTCCATCATCGCCACTCCTAGGGCAAGCTTGTTCGATCACTCGCCTGCCAGTTCCCTTTTATCTGACATGCAATTCACCACATTCCACCTCATCTTCAGACCACCTCACAGGAGTGACTCTTTCATTGCCGACATCTCCAACTTGCTCTCCTCTGCCAAATTAGCACATGTTAATAGTCTTTCACAGAGATTTTAAGTCCCTGAGTCTTATGCTGACAAACATACTCGAAGCACGCTTTTCCCAATGACTGGATCCATGGTCTTTAAACAAATTGTGCTCTCCTTCACGTACAATAAAGGCAAACGGCCGAGACTTAGGGCCTCATTCCGAGTCCGGCGTTAACCAATGGCGGTAGTAGCGCCTTGGTCGGCACCGGACCCGTACCGGCACCGCCCTGGTGGAATGGGAAATTACCGCCCTATTCCGAGTGGACCAGGGCGGTAATTTCCCATTCCCCAGGGCTCTTCCCCATTCCCAAATGAGCCCCCATAGGACTCAATGGGAATGGGGAAATTGCAAATAACGGTGACTGTACTTTACGGTCACCGTTATTGGCTAAAAAGCCCCTTTGCGCCCTCGTCCCTAACGCCTGCTAAAAGTTAAGGACGACGGCGCAAAGGGAACTCGGAATGTGGCGGTAAGGGATTACCAGCACCGGTCTCGTTAACGGTGTCCGGTATCCCTTACCGCCATACTCGGAATGAGGCCCTTAGTCTTTACATTACACCCCTTATTACCTCCTTAGACCCTACCCCACTTGGCTAGTCTGACCAATGTTTGGCAGGTCAGAAGAAGGACACAGAGTCTGACTGGTCATCTTACTGCTTTTTTTCATTAAACTATAGGGCTGAACTCCTAACTTACCCTATGCTAAGGGTGTTCCCTAACTAACAAAACTAAATAAGGTGCTTGTCAGTTGTCGGCGAGAGTCCAAATCTCAAACAGTCCACTGTCCCAACAAACCTATTCTGGCCCTACCACTATTATAACAACATAAATTAGAACAATGACTCCCTTCTCCTGTAGTTTCGTTTGTTTCCAAATTCAGGATTTTTTAATAGTTCTTGGTAATTTTATTTATTCAGTCCCCCAATTCTGACACTGGGTTTTTAGGCTATCAGCCATGACCGTTATTTGATTATTCTTTCTTTCTGATAGGATGACTTCACACGCCTTTTTGGACTTCCTTCTTGGCTTCCTGAATTCTTTGTTTTTATATCACAGTCTCTGGGGTTCCTTTGGGTTCTGTAAGGAAGGCCTGGTATCAACAGTAGAAAATGCAAGACAATGGATGCAAGTTTGAAAAACCTTTATTAAATAATCAGTGGGGTTGGAGCAATTCCTAACTGGCCCTAAACCTAACATGGGAGTAGTCTCGACCATGAAACAAAAGAAAAACCAGTCCCTTTCAGTCTTATTCAAAGCAAAATGGCCTATACTAAAGAAACCTAAGCTAGCCCTCCTTCTCAAACAGCAAATGTGTATAGGAAAGTAAAGAAAAGAAATGTGTTTGCAAAAGAAATGTCAGAATGGCTTAAATAATGGTTTCCTTCCCCACATTTCTACCGGGGGGTGTTAGGAGTTCAGCTGGACAAGTGGCTGTCCCAGTATTTCCAAGTTTAAAACACTCTAGCTTACTGGGACCTTTGAATGGTTCAACAGTTCCTTTAGGCGCTCTTCGCCACGCCATCAAATTCACAATGTTCAAAGTTCAGTTGCTTTCATCAAAGGTTCCATATATATTTTAGGTTCATCACAGTTCAATTCACTCACCACAGGGCACCACAGACTTCCCTCTGCTGGGCTCAAGCCTGTCCACTTCACAGTTCAAATCACCCTTACCATAGGGCACCGCAGGCTTCCCTCTGCTGGGCTCAAGCCTGTCCATTTAAGCAGACCTTGAGGTTCCCTTCCACAAGTCTTTAACACACTTGTATCATTCTCTGTTCTATAGGGCACAACAATCAGACTTTCGAGACTGCAAGCATTTGGCTTTGACCTTTGCATGACCACTTCGACTTTCCTTAGAACAGATTTCCAACTTTACATAAAGTTCCATAAATGCTTTGTACACTTTTCTTCTTTAGGCCGCACAATGTTCATAAACTTCTGCTGCAGCCTTTTCGCCAGGCTTAACGTTACAAGTATGTGCTTTTTTTCTTATTCACTTTCAATTTCAAAATGTCATTTTCAGGCTGCTTACGAAGTCTTTCGAGTGCACAGTCTCAACCCGCAGGATCACTTCCATATGCCACCTGCTTAATGGCTTCAAAATGATGGCTTCACTCCGCTAGGCGGTTAGCCCTCAACGTTTGATACTTTGTTTTGTAAAACACGACCGGCTCTCTCATCACTCACTGGTCGTTTTATCGAGGTCTTCACTCTCAACACCTTGCCGTTGCTTGCCTCTGCCGGTTGCCTTCCTGACCTTGCTCGATGATCAGGCGCCAGGGTGCGGGTGTGTCCCTTCTTCCGACACGCCTACTAGCACAGTAAGCTTGCAGTAAAGGGACAGCATGGGCTCATTCTCAGGATCCCGGCCACTCGGGATCTCTGCCTGTCAGTCATGTGGGTTTCCTATGTGGTTTCTCCTCGCTACAACAGCTCTGCAGAAATGAATCTGTTTGGCCTCCAGCCACGCTCAAAGTGTGCTTTCGACAGCCACCTTTTATTGCTGTACATTGAGTTGATAAATGTCAGGTGTGTGAAAGTAGAAAGGTGTGCCAGACCCTGCTTGACCTCAATAACGGGACATGGCTTTTGGGAAGCCATATAGGTAATCTGTACCTTCTCATCCCTCCTCTTCCTCATCTCAGTGGATTGATGAAAGGGCAGTGGGTAGGAATTGTGCGAGCTGTAGTCACCTGTTTTATAAGTAAGGATTGGGGTAGGTGAATGCGGGGAATACTGTCTCTCACCCTGGGGTGCTTCTCCCCCACTCCCCGAGCTTAGCCTTAGTTATAGGATGCTCTGCATCTGGTTTCTTATCTGTGTTCACCTGTTTGTGGATTTGTATGTCACGGGTCCTCTCTCTCCGCTCGGCCTCCTGATGCGGTGTGCGTCTGGTGTCTCCCTCTCACTGTGAACTCTGCATTTCTCCTTTATGACGTAGCTGTGGGATTTCCCTAGCTTGGGTTCACAGGTCTTCCTCTCTGTTTGCTGGACCCTCTGTAATCTTCCATAATTGTCTTTCATCCACTCAGTATAAGGCAATTTTTCTCTCAAAGTGTTTATCAAGATTTCCTGTTGACGATAACACATTTTTGTATGCTCTTCCGGCTTTTCCTTGCGGAATGTTTTTGAAGGTTTATTGATGGTGTGTTTCAGAAGTTTCTCATAGGAACTGGAGTCTGTCCCCAAAGGGGGAGACTCTCCCGGCAAGGTCCCGTTTGCCTCTACCCCTAGGAAGGGTATTGCGCCGCAGGTTCACCTCCCTTGCCTCACAGGGAAAGGCTTTGGGCAAGTGATTCCCATGTATCGTTACAAATTCCATCCGACTATTGATCACCCAATCGACTTCAGACAACAAAGATTAGGCTACAAACTGCACTCATTCAAAACCTTCCTAGTCAATGAGCTAGAAGCAAACTTTGCAGACCTCCCCACCACAGGGGAGGTATTGGTTCTCCTAGAATTATTGAACTATGAAACTGGTGGACACATATGCCCTTCTAAAAAAAAGCTAAGATGATAACATCAGCCCCTTAGTACACCCCTGAGTTTACCTCTAACAAAAGCTCATTCTGAGCCCTAGAGAAACAGTGGCACAAAAACCATAACCCTGGAGATCTCACCCAACTCAAATCTCCCTTCACCAACTGTAGGATTCTGATTACGGAGGCCAAAGCTGCTTGTTACTACACTCCCATTGCAGCAGCCTCTAACAGGAGCAAATCCCTCTTTATAGTAGTAAAGCATTGTACCAAACCCTCACCCCGGGTACTAGAATCTTGGGTAAGAATGTGACTGAATCAACAAATGTTTTATCAAGATAATTGAGAAAATCCAACAGATCATTGGATTACCCCTCACAGCACTAGCCCCTTTGCCCCCCTACCCCTTGCTGCAGCTGGACATGCAAAATGCCTCTCTGGATTTAATTATCTCCTCTCTCTTCCCCAGACTTTCTAAAAACAGTCGCCTTCCTCAAACCTACTTCCTACTTTGACGATATGATCCCAACCTCCATCATTAAACAATTGATTAGCCTGGGGCTCAACTCACTCCTCCGCATCATTAATGCCTTCCTCACAGGAGAGCAATTCCTGGACGCCCTCAAGATTGGTCTTAAGTGACTGCTTTTGAAAAAACCGACCCTAGACCCAGACGACCTGGCCAACTACCAGCCCATTGCGAAACTCCTGTTGACTGGCTCCTACCTCTTCGAGCAGACACCAAGCCATCCCAATGTACACGTTGCTTTCTAAATGACTCCCAGTCTTGTGTGGCGTCCTCTAAGGCGCCATCCTCTCACCAGTTTCAACCATTTAAATGGAGCCTCTGGCAACAATCCTGAAAGATCCTGATATATAGCCATTCACAAATAGGCGGTTGATACTCAGTTGTACATGAGAGTAAAAAGATCACTGGGCATCCGTTGTCTCCACGGTTATCTGGCCATCATCCAATCTTTGATGTTGACTGCCTACCTCAGACTTAACCCATCCAAGAATGAATTCATGCTTATCGGTTCTGCCTGCTAAACAACAACTTGTCCAAAAATGGATGGAAGCATTTGATCTAAAACTCTCGGATTCAGCAAAATCCTTAGGCTTCACCATTGACGGCAGCCTTGCCTTCCAGAAACACATAGCCAAGAAGGCCCACACACCCTGGCTCCCTTCGCATAATCAAAGCCTTCATCCCACTGCAGGACTTTCGGTCTTGCACTTCAATGTGGGAATCGCCCTCCTGATGGGGTTCCCAGCTGCTCACTCAGCTCCCCTAAAAGCAGTCCACCACGTCTTACTATGGGTGGGTAGAGATTTCAGTGACTCGCCCCGTCCTTCGCAAACTATATTGGTTTCCTCTCTAAGCCGGGATATGGTTCAAGACTGCGTTTATCATCTACAAGGCAGTCATGGGTAGCACACCAGTGTACCAGGCAGCTAAGCTCCACATATCTGGTGGCACATGCTTCTCAACTAACTGATTGGAATCAAAACTTGCCCGCAAAGAAAGGACCTGCAAACAATCCTTCTCTTCTCTTGCACCCACCTCTGGCTTTTTCAACAACACCTGGCCAAAGACTAATCCCAATGGATGCACAGCTATCCATAACTCACAGTACTGCGCTACTGCTAAATGATCCAGACCAAATGCTGGCTACACACACCCTGTACAGTGCTGCACTGCTCTTAAGCTAGGTCTGCGCTTTAAAAAATAAAATAACATTTAAAATGTCTGTTGGTATGACCCTTCTGTTCCTGAATCGCTTTATCTCTTGCCACTTTCTTTCCAGGACTATATCTCCCTCTCCTCTGTCTACCCATCGCTACATGCCTCTGTTTTTGTCTCTCTCTTTGTGTCTCGATCTTTCTCTCTCTTGTTCCCATCATTCATTCTCACTCCCCATCATGAATGATTTGTCAGTTTCTTTAGCGTCTACTTACTGGGGAATTACCGTCAGCCAACACTCTCAATGCTTAGCTTTCATTAACCAATTGGAATGTGCAACACTGTTCCTACTGTTAGACCAACATCTCGCATGGCTCCAGCCTGATATCTCCCATTCGATAATCTGCAAACAATCCTCATGGGTTTCTATGCTTCTTCTCACTACTAGTTGGTGTCATTCTCTCCTTTCCAACAAGTGACTTCTTGTCTAGCATTAAATTAAGTTATTTGAGAGTGTAGTTTCCAAGAGCACTGTATACGGAATGCCATCTGGTGAGGGTGGGTTAGCCTGACCTTTTTTTTATTTCATAAAATTATGTGGGTAATTGTGTTTCTGAAAAGGTCTGCTAATCAGATCCACACTTTCATAAATGCTCCATGCCAAAATTGTAGTGCACACATGTGCCTTTGCTGAGACAGTGGCACCGTGAAGGTTCAAAGGTCCCATTGCTTTCCTGACAGCTGCTGGAACACAAAGTGACAACTGGCAGAGGTGGCTTTTTTTATTTTCTGTACCTCTGTTTCCAAACTTAATAATTGTTTGCCTTAGTCAGTCTGGTGGTACGCACATCTTTAAATGTAAGCCATGCCTAGTTGGGGCATGTTGAGTATTAAGATAACAGAATTATACAGCCACAGCAATTTCATATCGTTCTAGTGCCAGCTCTGTGAGTAGGGTTCAGCTATAATGGGACTGGTATGTATTACAGTCTTGTCTGACTGCCACCACAGCTGTCCTGTGGGACAATAGCTAGGCTGCTGCCTTTTTATCCTACTGCAGGAACGGCAACACCTTCCTCTCAGCGCACATGGACCCTCACCAGGAGATCTCCGGAGGATTGGTACTTTAAAGGCAGCATAATCATAACAAAGCCATTCTCAAACCTGGATGCTGGTGTGAAAAACCCAAGGGCTTTTCCATAAAACCCCCCTTGGTATCCTCTTCTGGGGTAGCTCGGGAGGGGCCATTGCTGTTGGGTCTGGACCCGGTGAATGGGCCAGAGAAGGAGGAGGAGTCACAAGGTGAGACATGGTATCCCCTTTTTTCTTAACATCTCCATACCCGACATTTCCTCCACAGTAATAAACCTTTGTGAATCCTATACCAAGATCAAACGGAGGCTTAGGTGAACCAGAAAAAGGAGAGCACATATATCACCCCTTCCCCTAACAGCATTTTTTATAATGTTCCTACCATCACTAGTAAACATTGTAGTAAACATTACAACTCCCATAATTCCTCCCCACTGTTTTTTCCCAAACCACTGAGACAAAGAAGAGGCAAGTTGGAGCCATGAAGATACCCCATAGGAAAGAATTGATCATGTATTCCTATCGGCAGTCTCCATGTTGTCCCGTTATCAAGGTCAGGCAGAGTCAGGCAGGGCTGGGCAACCACTCACACCAGACTCCTTTTAATTCTCCCAGCAAGTATAAAACCTGGCGCACACAGGCACACTCTGAGCGAGGCTGGAGACCGGATAGAGCTGTTACTGTAGAGCCAAAGTAGCGAGGAGAAACCGAGTGGAAACGCCAGACAATTGAGCTGCAGATATCCCAAGTGGCTTAGGCATTGCTGGGGGGGGCTGAGGGGGCTGTAGCCCCGGGTCTTTTGGCTGTAGCCCCGGATAGATGCTCAGGTGTGACAACCAAAATGCTACCTAGCCCTGAGGCCCGCCAGTCCTGACATTAACTTAGCCCCTGATCTTTTCCAGACCTGGCAACACCCCTGCCACGCAGTCCGGATTCCGAGAGAGAGAGCCGAGTGCAGGTTGTCCCTTCCCGGAAGTCTTTGCAAGCTGGCTGGCGTGTCGGAGAGAGGGGCACACCTTCGCCCAGGTGTTCAAGGAGCAGGCCGCTCCCCCCCCGACTGCAGAGCGAGGTCAGGGAGGCAACTGGCAGAGGCAGCTACGGCCTCCGGGGAAGACGGGAGGCGCTGCTGGCAAGAACTTTGCACGCACGACCTGTGAGTGATGAAAGAGCCGGTCGTGTGTTGAATGAGGAGAAAGTCGTCAAATTTAAGATTACCCGCCTAACAGAAATGTCCATTTTGGCAGTGTTTAAACAAACAGCATAATGAAGTGGTCTTGCGGTTGAGACCATGAACCGACACAGAAATTACATTTTACAAGGGGAACGTTGCCAAAGAATAAAGGTCTGTGAGCAAGCAGTTTAACGGAAACAAACAGAAAAAAGCACATGTACCTTGTAATGGTAAGCCTCGGGAAAGGCTGCAGCAGGAGTTTGCAAACATAGTGAGTAACAAACATTGTGAAAGGGCCAAGGGGGCCCAACAGGAAAGTTGAACAAAGCATTTTTCAGAATTTTATGAGGAATTGGAAATCTGTTCTGGGAAACATCAAAGTGGTCATGTAAAGGTCTGAGTTAAATCCTTGCAGTCTTGAATGTCTTCGATCAGTATGTTCTAAAGAACAGAGAATGATATAAATGTGTTGAAAGCTTGAGGACGGGAACCCCAAGTTGTGCTTAAGAAGGAAGCATTGCAGCCCTGAGCCCCACTGAGGATAGCCTGTGTGAACTTGTGGTTAAGAGGGAAGCATTGCAGGCCCGAGCCCTACTGAGGGAAGCCTTTGTGAACTGATGGCGAGAAAACCCTATTGCAAGCTCGAGCCCGACAGAGGGAAGCCTGTATGAACTTGTGTTTAAAGACAATTCTAGAGAAGAACTGTTCATTGGTGCTATGTCCTAGGAAGCTTGAAAGACTGATGGAAGTATTCAGCTGTTCCAGTAAACCAGAGTGTGTTGAATTTGATGAAACTGTGCCAGCCACTGGCCCATTTGAACTCTCATTACCACTGGTGTTATTAAACGTGGGGATGGGAACTATTATTTAAGGCATTCTGAAAATTCTTTTGCAAACACTTTTCTTTCTTTATTTTCCTATACACATTTGTTGTTTAAGAAGCAGGGCAAGGTTAGGTTTATTTAGTATAGGCCATTTTGTTTTGTCTAAGACTCACAGGGACTGGCTTTTGTTTTGTTTCATGGTCGAGACTGTTCCCATGTTAGGTTTAGGGCAGTTAGGAATTGCTCCAACCCCATCCTTTATTTAATAAAGCTTTTTGAACTTGCATCCATTGTCTTTTATTCTGTACTGTTGATGCTATGCCTTCCTTACATAGACTTCTGGAGTTGGTTTGAAGTCAACAGGGATAGTAAGGGGGCAGAGTAAGAATAGCCAGAAGGGAAAGGTGGGTTGAGAGAAGGGTTCCACCATCTTTGTTTCTGTTAGGGCTCCCAAACGCTTCATTCTCTATTTTTTGCGGGACAAGGGCCTGGGCATGATGTTAGAAAGCAAATGGCACTTGATGCAACAGCCTGGATTGGACCCTTTACAGCAGACTTGCTTTGGACCAATCCCCTGTGAAGACATTTTGCCTTTATAAGGATAAGGATCCGTTAATTCATCTTCGGACCATCAAGACCATAAGTAGTCGTCCCTGGTCCTTGGTTGGTAATACAGTCCATTCCAACGTCCCTCCAAAAATGAGGTAAAGACAGAAGGCATCCAAGGCAGAGGCAAGCTCTGTCCCCTAACCATCCCCAGGGAGCAGTGAAGTTGAACTTATGTGGACCAATGCCTCTCGGCTGGCTTTGGAGCTAGAACTAGTATCCTTCACTGGTTGTAGTTGCCAGCCACCTTCCTAGAATGGAAGTGCAGAACTGACTGACTCACCGTGTCCTAGAAACCCTGGATTGGGCCTCCAAGAAGTCCAGAAGCAGCTTAGGCTCATGTTTCATTCCATCAAGAGGTCTGTGAGTCAGCTCCACCCTGCTCAATGCACTTCGAGCTACAACAGGATCAATAGTGCTGCTTTTGGCACTGTAGGCAAATTTTGAACTGTTTGCTGCACTTTGAGCCATCCAGACGTTTGCTGGCCCCATGGCCGTGGATTGCCTCGATCAACTCGATCGCAGGTTCAACATAGTGGGAGCAAGTGCCGACTCCACTGTTGAAAGCCACCAACCTTTGCATCTCACACAGCGACTCAACTCAGCAGAACCATCATTTCACTGCCAACTCTCCTGCCGTTCCAAACCATTGGAAGCCCTTGTGTCACCGTCTAGCATGCAGGCTTGACCCATCAGGAGCCCGCACCCGCAAACTGGCCCACCACTACTGAGATGACATTAACTGGAATGTCTAGTCATCAGTTTGACCACAGTTAAAGCACCTACAAACCCAGCTCAAAAAATGTCTAGTGCCAAAGACAAGAATAAAGGTACTGTGAAGTGGCCCTGTCCCTATAGTCCACTTTCTGGAACCATGGTCACTTTTAAGCTCACCTTCTCTGCTATGTACCAATAGACTTTTCTTTTACTGACTCCCATAAGCAGCTAAGCAATGCTGTGTGTAGACAATGGGTTAAAAATCCCTTCTGCAGTACTCACAATCCTTAGGTATGTACAATAAAAATCCAAGATGGTGGCCAGCTTCTTTCAAGGCTTGGGCCATAGGTCCACACAGGGAGTGTTGCGGTCACAGAGCCAAATGTTAGACACAACGTTTAACCAATACACTTCCAAGCCCAGGACATAATAAACCCTGGTTAAGTGAGGACACTCTCTGGAGGCAGTGCCAGCCCACTATATAAACAATTTGTCTTTTTGTACTGGTTGTCTGGAGTTCGAGGAGGATATTTGGAGAGAGTTGGAGGCGCAAACAGCAGGGGACTGAGGTAGAACTGGGGTAAGGAAGCTGGAGAAAGGTGGCCAGAAGGAAAGGAGAGAAGGTATTGGAGATGTGTAATACGATTGTGGGGAGGATCATCTGAAGTAGTGAGAAGTTGGTGAAGCACAGGAAAGAGGTGGTGAGGACAAACCTAAGAAGTGAAGAGGAAGTGGTGCAAAAAAAGTTGGGGTGGGAAGGATAATTACGACCAGTGAGGAACAGAGGTCTCTATCATGGTGGAGATTGGAAGGGGAATAAAGGAGGAAGAGGATGAGGGAAGCTGGAGGAGACGATAAAATGAAAGTAAAGGAAAATATGTTGTGTGTGTGTGTGTGTGTAGGTGTGTGTGTAGGTGTGTGTGTAGGTGTGTGTGTGTAGGAGAGGGAAAAGGAGCAAATAGCTCAGGATGTGGAAGATCCCCTTTGGCACAAGACAGTTGTGACTTGTCGAGGAGGACGAGAATAGGGTGTTGTGGACTAGATTCAAGACCATAAGACAGGGCAGTAAAGCAGACACCCTGATCCAACCTATAGAGGAGCATTTGTGGGCAGCCTCTTGGTGGAAGCTTTGGGCATACTTCCGATCTCAACAGCCTGAATCTCTGCCACTGCCCAGGCTTAAACTACAAGGACATGCAGGGCCCTAAGCCTTAAGTGAACTCTTCTCCCAGTAGTCGAGGACAAGAACCATAATCCCAGAATTTATTGGAAGAAGAGCCAAAAAAGAAGTGAAGTCCCCTTTCTTTTCTCTTGAGGTGATGGCTGGGGTGGACAAGGGATGGCCACTCGTGCCATGATGGTGGCCCTGGGGGTGGAGTGGGGACTCACCTTTACTCACCTTTAATACCCGGCTTGCCGCAGTATGTTGCAATGTGGCAATGTACTTGTTATCACCTTCGAGATATCCCCACGTTCCAACCCCCAACAACCATTACATGGTGACCCTTGTACATCAAAATAGGCAAGCAACACGAAAATACAGTCTCCATGGAGACTAGTAAGATGCAATGCAGACTGTGGGGGAATACTGACTGAGATTCAGACACCTGCGCTTTGGGGATCCCTAGCTGGCATCCCAAACAGAGAAGAGCAAATGGATCCACAGAGTACATTGATTGGACTAGCTCCACACTCACATAAGGTGCGCACAAATCAATACCAAGATGACGGTGCAGGTCTTCATTGACCTGTGCCATGCAAAATGGTGGTATGGCCCAGGGTTTCATGGGGTGGTTGTGCAGACGGCAAATCGCTTTGCAAGTGGCATGCTGAATCGCACCTGAAACCTGTTAGATTGGAGATGACGGGGATGCAGGATGTGACCTGTATAAAAGGGAAAGGTTTTTAAGTTGCAGTGTAGGTGTTTGGAAAAGGAGTGTATTTGAATGAGGCTGGCAGAGGGAGCAGTTTGAACGACAGTCAGAGGCTAGGAGGAAAGAAAAGAAACGTGAGAGGAGTAGTGAAGGCATATCAAATGGGAAGTCAAGGAGAAACATCTATTGGGGGAGAGGAGAAGGGTGAAAACAGAGTAGGAGAAGAGAAATCCCAGGGGGGTAGATCAGGAGAGTGAAGTCAGAGGACAGGACAGAGGATATTAGAGGGAGCAGGTGGTTGGGGGAAAGGCACATTTGGCTCACAGAGGACCAATGCGATGTCCTGTAATCTGGTGAACCCAAAGCCTACAGAAGTTGAGCCGGGGGCGAGTGGAGGAATGAGCGTGTGGTGAATTGGCGAGGAGGTGCAGGTGAAGCACAAACACAAAAAAAAGGAAAGGATAAAGAGGGCCTAGAGAAGGTTTCCTTAGTTTAGACACACTTGGCGAGGAATTGAGGAGAGGGAGTGTAGGCTGATGGATAGCAGAGCCAAGATTTCCTAGACGGGGAGGGGGCAAGAGTCTTGGAGGGAAGCGAGTAAAAAACATCCTAGGGGCCTCCAGTTTTCTTGGGAATATCAACCCTTCTGAAAGGTGGGCTCAAGTCTGATTTCTTAGGGAGTCCTCGCTGGCAATTACCACTGCAGGCCTGGGTCAATAGGAGGCTTTCTCCCCACTGTACGTGAGTGCAAAAGACCCACCTAAGATTGTATAAATACCCATAAAGGTAGTTCACACAAACACTGTGAATGATCGGGGAGAGATCCCAAGAAACTGGTAGTTCTTGTTGCAAAGCCAAGGCATCCAGAATTTCTAACTCAAATTCTTTGCTAACATTGTAAATATCCACAATAGACTGTCTGAACTACGATTTTACTGTTGTGCCTTTTGTGGAGTCCATTCGGCTTTGTGACAGGACCCTCAAATTCCTCTCACACTGTGAGTTCACTGAGAAGGGAGAATGTATTTCGTGAGAGCAGCCCGTGATTGAAGATTACGTCATCCATTTTGTTGAACCCAGAGACTTCTGTTAAACCCATAGATGGCCCTGTTTGAATCCCTGGACAACGACCTCACACTGTTGAGCTATGCGTTCCTTGGTTGACCTATCTCAGCTTGGGAGAGTGACAAAGCATTGGCACTTGCTGCTTACGGAAACACCATCCTGGGATTTTGTCACAGACTTTATGTGAAGGAGAGACTATTCCATTCTCCAGCATGGGGTCTGGCATGGATTCACATGCTCATGAATATTCCCCGTCGTCAGGCTGGGAATCCTCGGTAAAGAAAAAAATCAGTATCAGTTTCGTTTCTGATCTGTCTTTCGTAGTAGTAACCAATCACTGATCTCTGCGTCATACTGACCACAGCCAATGACTGCCCTCTACCTAAGCCCCGCCTCTGGCAGCCATCTTCAGATTTTTACTGCACGTTCAAGTGTTGGGATCCTCGTGCTATTGCTCTCGAGCGTTAGTGCTATTTTTCACGTTTTTTCTCAAAAATGTCTCTTTTTCGGTCAAAAGAGCCTCAAGCTCCACCGTTTCTTCATCCGATCAACGGGGACCCGTGTCGGATTCGTCTACGCCCCTCAAGGGTGAAGATTTCGTCGAGCCACGCTTTTGGAGGACTCCAGAAGTTTCTCAGGCCCATCTCGGGCATGGCCCAGGAGAAGGGAAGCTTGACGCCCGCGAAAGCTGTTCAGGGCCTGCCCTGGATGCCAGCTGAAGAATGTCTTTAAGGAGGACGAACACTCCCTTTGTCTTTACTGCCTACATGAGGACAAGACGCACGTGGAGAAGGACTGTGCGTTTTGCGGCAATATGTCGGAGCGGACCATGAAGGACCGCCGTCAACGTCACGCCAACTGGCTGCAAGGGAAGAGCCCGTCAGGCGAGAAGAAGAAGAAGAAGTCCGAGCGGTCTTCTAAGACCTTTGAGGACGCCCCGGCGACGGGGGTCCAACAGAAGGCCAAGCACTGCGAGTCCGCTGGCACCGGGAGCGCCGAACGGTCGGGCTCTACAGGCGCCAGGCAGGGCGCATCCTCCCCGGCGCCATCAACCACGAGCCAACGCTCTGGCTCGGGTAAGAGGAAGGCCGAGCACCCGGCGAAGCTCCTGGAGAGACCCCGGGCGAGCTCGAAGGCCCCATCGGAGGGGGAGCGAGGCGGTGACCCTCCCCCCAAGGAGAAGGCGCTGAGTGCACCTAGGGTGGTGAAAGCCTTAATCCATCCGGCTAAGGCCTCTATCAAGACAGTCGCGGCGGCCCTGGCTCAGCCGGTGGAGGCTACACCAGTGGTGGCGACCTCGGGGCTCAGAGTCTCCCTGCCACCGCGGAGGGAGTCCTCTTTCATGCCCATCGACAGGACCCCCGTGAAACCTCTGACGGAGAAGAAAAAGGGGGGGCAGGAGGTCGTCGTGGATTCGGCCTCAACCTCTGAGGAAGAGGTGATCGAAGTCTTAAGCCACGGCGTTGGCGTGGAAGAAGACCAGCCCGTCGGGAGGGACCCCGACGTAGGAGACGACGAGAACGTCAAGGGTGCCGACGGGGCTCCTGACCGCCCGTCGGACTCCCCTCAACCAGTGCCGCAAGACAACTCGGCGGCCATTTTGTTGGCTAGACAGTTCTTATGCTCGGAGATAAGGACAAGACTGCCGTTACCACCAGCCGAGGAACCGCTCCCGACGGGGGACCCGGAGCCAGGCCCTTCTGGGAGCCCTCCCCCTAAGAGAAGAAGGATTCATCCTCCACCTCCTTTTCAGCCATCGCGCCCTGTTCAGCCCTCCTCCCCGTCCACGACACGTGGGGATGATACGGGGACTGACACGGCTGCGATGGGTACAGGCGAAAAGGTTTACGACGAGGATCTCCCGTTGTCACCTCCCACCCGGGCTTCCCCGCCCGACGAGATTGGATCGGTTCACTCCATGATCGCCAGGGCATCCGAGCTTTTCCAGCTCTGCCCGGAAGAGAAGAAGAAGGAAGGTTTCCTTTATCAACGGTGCGAGGCCAAGAGGAAGACGGTCCTCTCTGTACCTCTACTGGACGATATTTGGGATGAGGGCCTCGCCCTCCTCAAGAACCCATCCACGACGCCGGCTAGAAGGGATCGGTACGAGAAGAAGTACCGGGTCCCGGACGTGGCCCCCTTGTGCCTTCGGGCACAGCCGACCCCGGACTCGGTCGTCTCCAGGAAGAAAGAAGGGGGGGGGGCGCGGACTCTACGTCGACCTCCCCGCCGGACGGCGAGGGAAAGAAATTAGACACGATGGGACGCAGAGTCATCTCGTCTGCAGCGACGACGATTAAGGCGGCCAACGCCTTGGCTATCGTAGCCCGCTACGACAGGGAGTTGCGGTTCAAACTGGCCCCCTGCTGGACTTCCTACCAGACGACAAGAGGGCGGAAGCCCTAGAGATCTTGCAGGAAGGAGAGGTGGCGTCGGACCACGCCATTACGATTGCGACGGACATCGCCGACACTGGATTTCGCCAGTTGGGCAACGGCGTGTGCCTTAGGCGGCGTGGATGGCTCAAGGCTACTGACTTCTGTCAGGACGTGCAGACCAGAGTCTTGGACATGCCGTTCGACGGAAACAACCTGTTTGGGAAAACAGTGGACGATTCCCTACAAGCCATCAAGACGGACACGGAGACGGCCCGTGCTCTTGGTGTTCTCCAGCAACGACGGCTGCCCTTTCGGAGCGGCGGAGGCAAACAGGGTGCCTCCAAAGGTTCCAGCGGCGGATTTTCCACCTACCGTCAAGCGGCCCGTTCGTCGTCACAGGAAGCTTACAGGGGACGAGGCAAGTCAGGCGGACCCCGTCGTCGTCGCCAAGGAGGACAAGGCGGCAAAGCCTCGTCGAAGCAGGACTGAACCGGCCGTGGGGTCGGGCCCCCACCGAAGCGCCCCGGTGGGAGGCCGGCTGGCGAGCTTCGTCAACGTGTGGGAGTCCATCTCCACCGACCGTTGGGTGCTGGACGCCCTAGCTCAGGGTCACGCGCTCGAGTTTCTAAAGAGGTGCCCGCGCGTCCCCCCTGTGGCCAGGAAAGAACATCACGTCCCTCAACTTCTCTTGGAGGTAAAGGCGGTGCTCAAGAAAGGCGCCATCAAGCTCGTCCCAAAGAGGCTTCGGGGCTCTGGAGTTTACTCAAGATACTTCCTCGTGAAGAAGAAGACGGGAGGATGGCGTCCTGGACCTACGACGACTGAACAAATTCATCAAGGCACAGAAGTTCCGGATGATCACCCTCCAACATGTCCTGGGTCAGCTGGAGGAGGGCGATTTCCTGTCGTCGTTGGATTTGGAGGATGCCTACTTCCATATTCCCATCCTAAAGGGACACCGAAGGTTTCTCAGGTTCGTGGTCCAAGGGCGTCGCTACCAGTTCAGAGCCCTTCCCTTCGGATTGAGGTCGGCACCCAGGGTGTTCACCAAGTGCCTCGCACCGGTGGCGGCGCAGCTGCGCCGAGAGGGGATCCACGTCTACCCCTACCTGGACGACTGGCTCATCCGAGCGAAGACGAAGGAGCTCGCCGTGGAGCACATGGCAAGGACCGTCCAACTACTCACGGACCTGGGATTCTCCATAAACTACGCCAAGTCCCACCTGGTGCCCACGCAAGACGCACTGTTTCTGGGAGCGAAGCTCGACAGTGTCGCTTCTGGCCTCTTTGTCGGAGGAAAGGACGAGGGCCATCTTGGGCAAGGTGCAGCGGATGCTGGTCGCGGACGCGGCCAGGGTGAGGTCCATCAAGTCCCTCCTCGGAATGATGTCTTCTTGCATTTACCTCATCCGCCTGTGCAGGCTCTGGATGCGCCCGTTGTAGGAGTTCCTGGACGGGCGCTCGATCCAGACGGCGGGCAGCTTCGAGGAGAGGATCACACTCAACGAGAGTTTCCGACGAGCGATCCGGTGGTGGGGCACCCGCGCGCATCTGACGGCTGGCATGGACTTCCAGACCCCCGGCCACAAGGAGACAGTGACCACGGATGCCTCCCTGGAAGGGTGGGGAGCGCACACCGAAAATCTGCACGCGAGAGGCCTTTGGCTTCCGACAGAGAAGTCCCTCCATATCAACGTCCTGGAGCTCCGTGCAGTGTTTTGGGCCCTCAGGTCCTTTCTTCCGTCCCTCAAGGGCAAGGTGGTGAGGATCTTCACCGAAAACATCACCACCATGTTCTACATCAGGAAGCAGGGCGGAACCAGGTCCCCAGCCCTGTCCAAGGAGGCGCAGGATCTGTGGCATTGGGCCGTTGCCCAAGGGATGTTTCTGGTGCCGTTTCATCTGGCAGGGATAAAAAACACCATCGCTGACTCGCTCAGCAGAGAGCTGCGCTCGTGCCACGAGTGGGAACTATGACAGGATCTAGTGGACCGCCTCTTCCGATGGTGGGGCACACCCCAGATCGATCTGTTCGCGACGGCGACGAACTCCAAGTGCTGGAGGTTCGCCTTTAGGTTTTCTCAGCCGAGGAGCATGGGCGATGCTTTCTCGTTCCCCTGGGAGGGCCTGTTTCTATACGCGTTCCCTCCATTGCCGTTGCTGATACGGCTCATCAACCAGCTCAAGAGGTCACGGTGCAGGATGATCCTCGTCGCACCTGCGTGGCCGAGGCAGATATGGTTCCCGGACCTTCTGGACTTGTGAGCGTCCCCGTCAATCAAGCTGCCAGTGGACGCGGATCTTCTCTCCAGGGAAGGAGGCGCCATCCTCCATCACGACCCGAAGTCGCTGAACTTGCAGGCCTGGCTCCTGCAGCGTTAGAGTTTGGAGGATACGACATACCGGCCGACTGCAGAGAGGTTCTTGCAAAGGCCAGGGCGTCCTCCACTCTTAAATGCTATGGACACAAATGGAAGAGGTTCTCTGTCTGATGCCACACACAGAAGATTAACTCTCTACGGATTACGGCTCTCCAGGTACTGCCGTACCTTCTGACGCTGGCCAAGGCTGGACTGGCGCACGCGTCCATCAAGATTCATCTTGCTGCGATCTCCCGATACACCAGAACCATGGGGCGGACGTCTTTGTGGTCTCATCGTCTGGTGAAAGAATTCATGAAGGGACTGTTCAGATCGTTCCCGCCGGTGAAGGCTCCGGCCCCGGCATGGGAGCTCAACGTGGTGCTGACCAAGCTCATGGGACCTCTTTTCGGGCCTCTGCACTCGGCTCCGTTGAAGTTCTTGTCGTGGAAAACAGCGTTTCTTGTGGCCATCACCTCCGCACGAAGAGTGGGAGGGATCCAGGCCCTTTCCTGCAAGCCCCCATACTTGACTTTTCACGACACGAGGGTAGTGCTCAGGACGCACCCCTCCTTCATGCCCAAGGTGCCGTCGGACTTTCACCTCAACGAACCCTTGGTGTTGCCTGTTTTCTTCCCGTCGCCTTCGTTGCCGGCCGAAAGGACTTTGCACTCGCTGGATGTGGCTAGAGCGCTGAAGTTTTACGTGGACCGCACAAAGTGTTTTCGGAAGACGTCACAACTTTTTGTGAACTTTGGACCTGTCAATCAGGGGAAGGCTCTCTCAAAGGCTTCCATTTCCAGATGGCTCTCCGGCTGTATCATGTGCTGTCATCGGTTGGCAAACCGACCGCTGCTTGGCCGTCCGAGATCCCATTCCACCAGAGCGATCGCAGCTACCACAGCGTTCCTATCTGGTGTGCCCTTGCTGGACATCTGCAGGGCTGCTACGTGGAGGTCGACGCACACCTTCACGAAATTCTACTGCGTCGACTGGGATTCCAGGGAGGAGTCCACGGTCGGCCAAGCAGTGCTGCGCAATCTGTTCGCCTAAGGTGAGCCTGGTGAGGAGGTAAGAATTGCTTAATGTTGAGTTTGATGTAATGCTTAATGTTGAGCCTTTGCCACCTCCCGTGGTTGTGCATGTGTGTACTGCTATGTATTCTTTATTCATGAGCATGTGAATCCATGCCAGACCCCATGCTGGAGAAGGAACAAGTTACTTACCTGTAACTGTTGTTCTCCAGCATGGGTCTGGCATGGATTCACATGCCAACCCTCCCGCCTACCCCTCTGCGGCTCTTCACTTGGTCATACTGCCACTTCACGTGCTACCAAATCTGAAGATGGCTGCCAGAGGCGGGGCTTAGGTAGAGGGCAGTCATTGGCTGTGGTCAGTATGACGCAGAGATCAGTGATTGGTTACTACTACGAAAGACAGATCAGAAAGGAAACTGATACTGATTTTTTCTTTGCCTGACGACGGGGAATATTCATGAGCATGTGAATCCATGCCAGACCCATGCTGGAGAACAACAGTTACAGGTAAGTAACTTGTTCCTTGGTTCACATGGCTAGCCTCTTCAGAGGAACCTGGAATGTGTACTATTATCCTCCCAAACCTTTAACTACCCTTAATAAACCAATAACTAATGTAAATTTGGGTTTGGGGTTGACACGCTAGTCTTCATGACACATATCACACCAAACAAGTGTTTCTGGGCTCGAAAGGATGTATGCGAACATTTTACTGATATGTTTCCACAGTGTAACTGTGTCACACACTCAGTTCTGTTATTATGGATAGTTAAATACATTCTGTAAGAGTATTTATTGGGTGATGCGTTTATTCTGTGTCAATAAACTATGGTTATCATTTTTACGTATCTAAGATAAAGCCCCACCTTGTTTACATTTTGATTGGCAGCGGTCCTGGTGCCGTCCTTTGCCATATAGGGTGCAGCATTTGATGTCTTGCTATCATGAATGCGTGTGTGTTTTGTAGTGGGAGCTCTCAGTCTGTCCAAAATCAAAAGGCCCCGTAAAGTGCATGCTCCTACGTATGTTTCCTGTGAATGGTGTTTGTGTCTGCGATTTAAAAACCTTTCTCTTTGTAGGATTCTCCCTGGGATCCACCATTCAGTCTGAAACTAAGGGGATCTGGATGTGGTGCGTACCCCACCCGAAGAAACCCAACCACACCCTTGTGTTGCTGGACACAGAGGGCCTGGGAGACGTGGAAAAGGTGAGTGCTCTGGCTGGGGTAAGGGACTCGGCAGGCGCCGGCTTCTGAGGTTAATCTTCAGGATGTGATTTAAATTGATTGCACCTCTTGCACATGTTCTTCGATCCTGCGATGTAGCTACGTGTTTAATGATCTCATGGACTGGTTGCTCTAATATGACAAATAGTCAAACAGTGAATATCAAACCCAGTCTCTGTTTAAGAAAGTTGATCAAAGATTCTGTTCTCCTCACTAGGGCGATTCCAAAAACGACTCTTGGATCTTCGCCCTTTCTGTGCTGCTAAGCAGTGCCTTTGTGTATAACAGCATGGGCACCATCGATCAGAGGGCACTGGAGCAGCTGCAGTATCCTTTCTGGGAGTGTTTAAAGGGAACCACTTTGTCATTTGCACCGGCTCCATTCCCATTAGCTGGAAATGGAAAGGAATCTCGCCAGTCAGAATACAGTTCTGAAAGAAATGTACATGATCTGTCTCTTATTAATGAAATTAAATGACACAACTGTTTTTCTGCTGTGCTTTTCAAAGTGGAAGAACGTTTTCTTGTGTCACATTCCCGTGTCCACCTCTGTGCCTGAGGGAGGATGGAGATCTGAGAGTTTGTGAGCTTACACTATCCTTTTTGCTCCCTCACTCTCAAGATGCATTTTCCATTTCTTTCTCAGGATTTCTCTGCTTCTTCCCTGTCTCCCACTCACTAACCACTCTCTGCCTTTTTGTTTTCTCGCTAAAGGTTTTTCCACCCTACTCCCTATGTTCCTATCTATAACTCCTTTCCTTTTCCCTCCATATTTAGAACTTTTTCTTTCTGGCTCTCATTTGCCTTGAAGGTGACTTTGTGTTCTACTAATACACCAGTTATGCAAGGGTTATGACTGTTTATTTCTCCTCCCTAAGAAGCAGATCAGGGTAAGTGAACTTGGGGTTTGAAAGCAGCATGTGTAAATGTGGATAATAACTTTCTATTCTTTTTCTATTTCTGGACATCCGTTATGGGACTTCTTCCTCCTCATTAACCCTCCTGACCTCCCATCCATTTCTTTAATTTTCTCAAACTGACCCAAAACGGTTTACTGACATTTTATCGAAGCCTTTTTTTTACCGAGGTCAGTTTTACTGAAAATAAAAAAAAATACTGAATTCTTTTTTTAAACCCCTTCCTTATTTACACCTATGTTTTAAATCCCACCCTAAACCCCTCCCCAGCCCTTTTAATCCCATACCCTCCCCCCATATGTAATTGAATTTCGGTATTTTTTCAGTAAAAATGTACCTCAGTCAAACTTTTTCAGTAAAATGACTGGGTACCCCCAAAAGTAGTATCATACTGGGGGACCTGTTCCACGTGCCAGTGGATGACTCCTGGCTTGAGTTTTGGGAGATTACCCATACTGAGAGACACATTTGAGCCAAAATGTCTGTACTGAATTCCTTTCATGCTCTCTCATTCAGTTCATTGACATTTCAGGAAGGTTCCTCAGATTTGTCCCCAACCTCATCTTTAAAGGTTTGATGACTCACTCCATCCCATAATGTTAGATGGTAGACATGCCGCCTCATCATTTTCTGTTGCATACAAAATGTGCCTCTATTTTAATGTACCATGCTCATGCTGTTTAACCCTGCTTTTAAATTCACTGTTTGAGCTTAAATCTGATAATGTTGATAGGTCTTGACCTAGGCTTCTCAATTTCAGTCCTGTCTGTTTCTTTTTGAGCGTAATGCATTTCCTCCTCTCCATGCTGTTTCAGTAACACCATCACGATGTTAGGCAGACAAACTGGTATCTATTGGCATTCTTTGTAGAGTGTCATGGTAATGACTTAGCGGGGAGATCCCCATTGGACACCCCCACCTCCTTAGGTCATTATCATAACACAATGAAATGAATAAATGAATACACAGACAACTGTATTAAAGTTCTTTGGAAAAAACACAAGGTCACAGTTTATTTTGGAGCAAGACAACTTGGGACGGTCCCAGCCACATTACAAACAGTCAGATACGGGTGAACCATGTCACCACTTTAGCCACTGGACAAACTGACAAAACTGCTGGTTATTCCAGCTATACTGGCACAGCCAGCAGGAACCAGGGGCACTGACCAGGATGATTGTTGGCCTAAAGCCCTAAGGAAGGGAGTCAGTGCCCGTCGAGGGATCGGCTCGAGCCCGGCCAATCCTGAGCCGCTGCAGCTGCAGCGTGAAGTACCTCATTGGCTAGGACCGCCCCGATACTCCGCCACGCTTTGATGGTGGCTGACGCTGCCATCAATGCCCCCAAACCCTAGGACCTTGCTTCTCCTTCAAATTTACTAGACAATTACAGCTTACCATACTCACCATTGAATTCATCTGCAACCTGTCCTCTTTAGCTCGCCCAATAAAGCCGTTAGGAAAACATTGTTGCCTTTATCAGATAGGTGGACCCCATCCGCTTCAAAATGGGAAGGCAAGGAGCTCAAACAGCAGTGCCCTACGTACCCCAGGCCCTCTGCCTTGGTGAATTTCGCAACACTTCTGTTGAGGTGCTTTCTGGATTTCTCCATGCCGGCTACAGAAATGGCGTCTCTCCATACTTGCCTTTGCACAACTTCTGACCAGAATATTTCTGTGCCTGGCAACTCGTGCGCCATTATAGGCAAAGTAACCTGTATTTGTGTGAGCAAGCGTCCGCGACCCAACTTGGCCAGATCGTTGCCCCCCCAAATGAATCAATAACCACCTTGGTGCCCGCGCCACTGGAGTCGCCAGTGAATTGCCGGCAGCAAGGAATGCCACCTCATGCCAGGAGTGCCCAGCCACACACACTCGGTACCCTTGAAACCCAGGTTGTGGCCGATCGTCCATTGCCTGGCCCTTTTTTCAGCGCGTGTCACAAATGAGTGGCCGATCAGCCATACTGCATCATCTAAGGGGAAAAAACATACCATACCATAAATTCTTTGATCCGCCCGGATCCAACACACACACTACTCCGCCCCGCCCTTGAGTGCCCTCTGTATCTAGTATTATTCAGGGGATGCATTATGCTGGGGGCGGACATACAATCGATAACGGCCCGACTCCCACCTCCCCACCTTCATGATTGCCCGGGGAGACATTCCCTGCTGAAAGGCAGTGGTAGCTGCGCCTATCCTGAAACTATGGGTGGACCATCCCTCCCCCTGAATTCCCAAGGCCTTCAAGGCCATTGTCAGCACCTTGCGAAATTGAAATACAGAGAGGGAGGAAGTGTCGGCGTGGGTTAGCAGGGGGCCAGCGCTTGTAGCTCTTATTTGTATAAACCTCTTGAAAAGGTGCACAGGGCAGCAATCCGCCAGGGGGGCCCCATGTAGGCATATGTGAAAACCTTTTCCCTGCTGATCCGTCTTGCTTTTCCTCAACCATATACTGACCCCTTCACCTGAGTCTTTGTGGAACAGGGATACATCACCCAAAGCAACGGCCCTCCCAGATGTGTCTTTCTTGGATGCAGAAACTAGCTCACTAATCCTAAAGGCCCCAAAAAAGGCCCATGCGAACGCCAACCTGAATAGCGCTGTTTCGTATTCACTAAAGCATATGCTAGGTAATGTGGCCAACAACCTCACCAATAACCCAAAGTCAATTGGTTTGCGCACATCCTCAGACCTTGGCTCCGAACGGGCACAGCCTTTCAATGCCGAGCGCACCAAAAACCCCTTTGTGGGATCACCTCTCCCCACCAATTTGGAGTGGAAGGCAACCGCCGCCAGATGCGACGCCGCCCAACTCTTTGACAATCCTTCTGAGTGTGCCCAAACCACAAAAGTGCGTACCTGTTCCTCCGCGGTCTGTTTTTCGCACTGTAGATAAGAAATCACGCTCTTGAACTTACCATAACCTTGCTGGTATCTGCATCTTACTCCGGGCGTGAGTGAGCGCTCACTCAACTCTGCGAGTGCCCTGTCCACATCACCAACTGCCACCATTCCTTTTTGAACTGTGCTCCCTCCAGCTTGCCCTCCGGGTGGGCATTCCGGAACTTGGATCACTGAAAGCGAGAAAGAGCGTCAGCAGCAACATTTGCAGTGCCCGGCACATGTCGAGCCCTAAATTCAATGTTATGATATAAACACACTTCCACTAGTTTTCTGAGCAAGCTCAACATTGCTGGGCAAGAAGCAGACTGTAAGTTAATGGCTTGTACTACCGCATTGTTGTCGGACCAAAAAAAGTACCCTCTTTGTTGGCCAGAATCCTAGGCCATAACAACAATGCGACTACAATGGGGAACATCTCTAGGACCATTATGTTTTTTGTTCTGCCCTTCTTGTGCCACTGCTGCGGCCACTTCTGAGCACACCACTCAGGCCCTAGGATCACACCGAAACCTTCGCTTCCTGCAGCATCCGAAAACATCTGTAGCTCAGCGCTGGTTTCCCACGGGGTTCGCCACATCTGAACCCCATTGAAGCTATCTAAGAATCTGCACCACATCTTTAAGTCCTCTTTGAGGGCAGCGCTTAATCTAATGTGGTGTTGCTTCTGAGCCACACCAGCCCGCTATGTAGGCTGTCCCGCTAGCGCCCCCTGCGTGGGCCGGTCAGCGTTTAGCTTTTACTGCAGCCACTCCTTCCCGAAGATTGTAAAATAGCTCAGCTGACCCCTGAGGGCCGCCTCCACCTATGCCATTCTGGCCAGGTTTCCTGTTCGAAATAACATTCTCAGCATTCAAGGGCAAGGTTCCATTAGAGAAGCAGCTCTCAAGTTAAATGGATATTTCATTCCTGGTTCACATGTTGATGTTTCAGTGCTGGCAGCAAAAAAGCTGGCCGTGGGTAATACATTTTACATCTATACAATGAGTAAGAAGTAGGGGTAAACAAAGCTAGCGGTAATCGGTTCCAGGGTGGTACCACCAAACCTTTAAATGAACATTGAGAATGCCTTGGTTGGTGTTTTGTCGCCATAACAAAATGCATGTGCACGTAGTAACTGTTACTTTAATGCCTCTCCACTGATCTTCCCTTACCATCAACTCAAGCATAATGAAACTTAATTTCTTCCCCTAAAATCAACCTCCCTTTTTGGTCTCCTGGCACATACCCCCTTAACCAAAACTCTGTATATTTCTCTATGTGCTGTGGGGGAACCATAAGAAGGAATCAGACTAGGATTAAGCATGCTCATAAGGTTTAATTTAAATTAAAAAAAACGTCCGTACAACCCTATCGCTATGAGGTTATTTCCCTAGCTAACAAACTAAACAAAGGGCTGCTTGTCAAATGTCCAAATTAATATAGTCCTCTGTCTGCCCAAAACCTACTTTTTATATGGCCCTCCCACTTAGAAAAAACACAACAAAAAATAGACCGTAGCAATAGCCCCTCCACTCAGGCTTTGCTTCGTCAAACTTCCTGGGTTTCCTCCCAACGAAATGTTCATAAATACAGATCTCCAGCCTCTTTGCAGGTTTTTCATGGAAAGTTGTACGTCTTCATACACATCCAATACCTTCCGTTCTTTGAAGTGAAGAAGGATTTTCTTAGTGCAATTGCACCACTTTTGATCTTCTATTTTATAGTGTTCTTGTTTAGGGTTTGGGTAATGGAACCCTGTATTGTCTATATATCTAGGGTTCCCCGAAGACCACTTGCCCGTTGACGTGCTTACTTCAAGGGTCTTGACTGGGCGTCTGCCCATATCCAGCGTTTGGAGTTCTCAGGCTCCCGTACCCTTTTGGCTTCCCCAGCCTTGTAAGTCAAAGTCAGTTAGTTCTTTAGAGATCCCCAAAGCCCTCTGCCCCCCTGATATATTTAATGCAGCTGGGACTTCTGTTTGGTGTTAGCACGTGTTCAGCATTCAGGTTTCTTGGTCTCCTGTAACCCTTTAGCTTCTCCAGCCTTGGAGTTCAATGTCACTTAGTTCTCTTGGGCTCCCCAAAGCCCTCTGGCTCTCTGGTTTATTTAATGGAGCGGGGTCTCGGTTGGCCATAAGCCTGTGTTCATCGTTAAGGTTTTCCAGGCTTCCGTAACCCGTTTGGTTTCTCCAACACTCGGGACACAGCAGGTCACCCCTCTCCTGGGTGTTCCCTTCTTGGGAACATGTGCTTCCTTGTTATGCCCGGCTAAGCAGTCAGTACGCTTCTCTTTCGGATGTCAGGGATGTGATCCCTCTGTGGCAGTCTGGTCGCTGCATCGGTTAACTGGCCCCAGGCCCACAACAGCTCTGGTGTGTTCGTGCCACCAGGTTAGACGGTCTATATACCGCCTCTGTCTCGTTCTCAGCTTCGGCTTCAATGCCATTTGCGACGCCAGCCTTCTGGTGTCTTACTAGCAATCCGCTCGCTCTCCACCGCTACCGCCAGCCCCGCAGTATAGCATAACTCCCCCATCCAGGACATCTTCCCATCAGAGGCTGGCCTCTGTGTAGGAGTCTCTCCTCCATTCCAGGTTCCTCGTCTTTTTATCTTTGTTACCAATAACGAAAGGTGTGTGTTGTTCCTCTTTGACTGTTGGGGTCACAGGGAATCCAGCATTACCTGAAGCCAAAGAGCTTAAAGTCCTGTCACGGCTATTTGAATTCAAAACAGAAGTAAGATCAGTCCTTTTGATTCCCATATATGCAGACAATGTATTCTTGATAGGGAGCTCCTTACAGGGATGGGACTCACTGTCCCCTAGAAGGGAGTCACTCCCAGTGAGATCCCACTTTCCCAGACCCTAGGGAGGGTCTTACTTAGCGTCTCACCTTCCTAGCCCCAACGAGGTGGCTCCCCTGTGGGGAGAAGGGACGAATAGTCTAGATTCGTCACAGTGCATACTGTACCCTTTCTTTCCGAACATGAAACATGAGCTCCTAGCCTCATCCTGTCTACACAAGACAAATGCTAGCTTCCATCCCTGCTCCCCTTCTTCCTCCAGCAAGTGCAACGAGCAGACCAACTATTGATAACTCAACCCCATGCCAACATTTCTGGCATACCAGTCCACTAATGAGTAAACAATGCATTTCCTTTGGCCCGTTTAAAAAAAGTCACTGTTCTCAAATGCCACCTTATCCTTTCCACCTCAAAAAACAGAAGGTTTCTACACCACCCACAACCAGCACCCCCACCTCCAGAACCCTCAATTTGTGGCATAGCTTGGAGGCGTTTTATGGTTTGACTAAGCCAACACCCCACAAACCAGGGGATGGAAAGCAGAGGCCGCTTCATCCCTGCACCCCTTTGGACACTATGTCACAACGAACCACAGACACCAGGGTTCTGTGAAACTGGTTGTTTTAATGCAACTGGCCTAACTTCACAATACATTGCCTTTACCTGTCTTGCTGCACATAAGGATAACTTTCTCCGGATCTGGGTCATTTTACTATGTGCCTCTCTTTCGCAGGCCAGGTTCCTGCCATTGGTCTCCTGCTCACCTCCCTCTGGACCTTTGGCTCGATCTCAAAGTTCTGACCACTCCTGGGCACACCATTTCTTTGAATTTGATTTTCCCATCCCTTCTTTCCCCCCATTACTGCTGCCACCCTTCCACCCTCTAGTTTGCCTAGCCCCATTCACATTTACATGAATGGTGCCACAGTAAAGACGTTCCGCTCTGTTGCAGCTGCAACACATTGACCCCCCATCCTTGCATCTTCCTCCTTTCCATTAGCTGTAAAAGAAAAACTGTTAGCAAGGATCTGCGTGAAATGACCGAGTTTAAAAGTCCGACCACCAAAAGTCTGATTCTTTTTCTTTTTTCCCCATTTGTTCGCATATATATATATATATGTGGTGGGAGAGCCCCCAAAGCCCCCCCACCTTACGCCTATACATTTTATATTACCTTTACCCCCCCACCCACATATATCTATGCGAACAAATGGGGGTCAGACATTTGGTGCTCAGACCTTTTAACCTCAGTCATTTTGGCCTAACCCGTTAGCAACCCTTACCCCAACTCCTTGGCAACATTCGTGGCCCCCAGAAGTTAACTTCTCTAGCACTGTTGTTTCTCTAAAGCCATGCTATGCCTCCATGTGCCCTCAGGTTTTCCCACGATTTCTTTAGGTAGTACCTAGTAGATGTAATTCCCTTTAATAAATAAATGTACCCCATCCTGTCGAAAACAATCAGACTTTCCTACCTAACACCCCCCAAACCAACCACTGTACACCCACTTTTCTCCAAAACGTGCTCCTCTCGCTGGTGATTTGTTTCCTTACCAGTATGGATCGCTAGGGGCTTAAGCTCACCGCTCTAAACCCTTCTGTGGTTGAGTTCTTCCCAGCTAGCTGCTCCCTTATATGACGGATGTATTTATTAATTCCTTTTATCATGGCGACCCACTGTGTCCTGGACTAAGCCATTCTTTGAAGTTGTAAAACCAACATATTTCCCATTCTAATTATACATTTCAAACAAGATGGGCAACAACTGCCTTGATTCCACACCATGGGTCTCCCGTTGTCGCATCCTAGCAGCTTCCCGCATGACCTGTTCTGCAGTTGCACTCCATCCCTGTTGGGGAGAATTCTCTGTTTAGGCTTTATTTCCTAACCTAGTGAGTCCCCCAGCAGCTTTGCTGGATTTATGGGGTTTATTTTTTTCTCCTGCCAAGAGTGAGACTCTTTTACCCTCACTCTTGGGCATGATTTGAGTGTGTTTCTTTGAATCTAGATGTGTTTAATGGGCTATGGGGTCTTTTACTCCATAGGGCTTCATGTGTTTTTGTGATGTGTGTTACACAGCACCCTCAGTGCAGTGACATAGGGTTGTCATAGTGACCCCCCAGTATAGACTCCATACCCTGGGACTGACTACTGTCTCCCAGGGCATGTAAAGTCACCATTGACTTTACTAGTCTTAAATTCTGAACAGAACCAGTACAAACCATCATATTGTGGACGTACTGGCTGGGGCAATTCGATTGCCCCAGGGTCTGTTAGTCGAGGGGGCACTTCTCCGTCCCCCCTGATCGAGTTTTGGCTGGTGGCAGTGGATACTACTTTTTATATTCAACCGCGAATATTTTCCTATGGGATTTCCCATTGTTTTGGGCTACTATCTTTATTTAATTATTTACGGTAGCCTCAAACATACCGCCGGTTTATTTAATTAATATTAATTCTCCGGTTGGTATTTTTTGCCAAAACTTGATTCTGAAATGGCATTTGTGTTCTCTTCTGTGTCTCCAACCCAAGTCGAGCCCTTTGTTCCACTTTTTGGCGCGCTTCTCCACAGAAGCCCTCCAAAGTGGTGCCACTATGTCTGGGGTGCTTAGGAGGGGTGGAGGGGTGGAGGGGAATTTAGGCACCCTGGACTGAGTTGCCTAGGCAACTCATGTCGCACTCCATCCTGATTGGCCCAAGTGGTGAGCCGGCCGGCTCACCACTTAGCATGTTTGAGTGACAGCTAGGCTGAGTGAATGGGGGTTTGCTGCATAAAAGCAGGGCTTTGGGGACTGGAACTTCAGAAGTCGCCACAGGACCTAAGAATCCGACGAGGGAGAAGCTGAGCCGACCTGCCATGACACCACGACACTGCTGGACTGCCTCACCACTTTTCCCAACGACAGAGGAGATCTCCCGCCGGAGAGTCTCCTTCCTTTGACTGGTGGGGATAACCAGTTTCACCGTCTTTTCGCTTTCCCGACGTACCTCGTGGCCGCCTTGCCCGTGCCAAGCACCCCAGCTACCGGGATACCACGTTTTACCACGACCGCGAAACCAAGGTACCACCTTTAACCAGAAAACTCTGTGGCTGGTTTCTTCCCTGGTAGTGCAACAACCTTCATCTTTCCTCCAAGTCGAGATCTTATCTTCCCCTGGACGACGACGCAACTTGCACCCACTACCAGGAACAACTGCCACCGCTGGAGGATCCTTCCCACTTAAGGTACCGTGTCCTGCCTGGCTTCCCTTGCTACCGACTGTACGGGGTAGATTTAGCCCCCGGCTTTCGAACCTGGGTTAGCCTGGGACACCTTGGCTAAACTTTTCTAAGCCTCTCTAAACTCTTCTTAAACCCTCTGCAAGACTTTCTAAGCCTAGTGTAACTGTGTGATCTTGGGCGCATTTGTGCTCTGCTCTCTCTAAGAGTGGGCCCAGCCTTTGGACTTTGGCTCACCAGTGACTTTTTGCTTTCTGCCTTGCTAACAGTGTTCCTGAATCATAGAGTGGTGTACCTCTTCATATTCTGTCTTTTTCCCTCCCTTTCTCACAAACTTATTAGAGTGCAATCTAGTTAAGCGCTCACCTCTGTATGAAAATAAGTGGTGTTTTACTGTGATTTGTCTAATAGGGAAAAAGGGGTGTATATATCTTATTAGTATATGTGTTTAGGATAAGTTTACAATAAGAGTGCTGGAGTGTTTCAACTGTGTGTTTTTAAATAAATAATTATATACTTTGATACCAAAGCTCTGGTCAGTGTTTGCTTGCATTATTGTATCTGAGTGCCTATTGAGTATACTTTGCATACTGCCTAACTCTTCTTGAGGGAAGTCTGACTGCTCAGCCACAGCTACCAGGTAAGTCTGGGTGGTACAGACTGCTACCAAGTGGGTTTACTGCCAACACCTGTAGTCTTAAATCTTTTGCAGTGTTCCCTAAGGGAACTGCACAGGTTTCTGCCTAACAATCCCACACGATGATCTAATGGCAACATAACCAGATCTCCACAGAGTTTACTTTATCGCCACCATTTATAGTGGACAGAGACATGCCACATTCTGTAATTTGCTGAATTAACACTGTAGTATTTTCAGTGCACCGAATCCTTGTCTGAGGCATATTATGCACCCAGCCAGGGTCACCAGACTTAGTCTGCTGGGAAGAGTAGTATGACGAAGGGTGAAGTAAGATGGAGGGAAAAGTGGGAAAGGAGTTTGAAGACACGGAGGAAGTTGGTCAGGGCTAAAATCTTGTCTTATTATTGATGTGGACTCTAAATGTGGGCTATCAACCTGTCGAGCTATCTACCATAGTAATAAATAACCATATTCCAATCTCCAACCTGCCTTATTCTAATTCTTTGGGGTGGCCAGCACTGGTCAGAACAAAGTGACCATAGTCCAAGATCACAAACAATAATAATGAAGAAATTACCCCTTGTGCCTCACCACACTTATGCTATGTGAGTAAATATAGACAGTCACATTGATTATGAATAGATAAATCAGTCTGTTTCCAAAATACTGTATTAACTTTACCGAATAGCCAATGTGTGTTTGGACCTTATACAAAAGGTCTTCCTCAGGGTGCTTGTTGACACAGACGAGAACCAAAGCACAAACCCCAAAGAACACCAGAGGCACCGGCACTGTGCATCATAGTGAGAGAGGATACTGAGCTATACGCAACCACACAGTGAGTCTGGCAGAGTTGTCGCTGTGAGCCTGCAAGGCCCCACAAGAGCATGAAAGCCCCCATGACCACCAGGGAACAGAAAGCAAGCCAAACCCACCCTCCTTAGAGAGATTTATTGGTGAGCCCCACCATATGAGGTGCCGGAGCACAAATTTGAACGCTGGACGGCCCATGCCTCCATTGTTAGTACACGGCGGAATTGTGTGGAAAAAGTGGGTGGGGCCTTGAGCACAAACATGTTATGGGTGGGAAAAGAGGGCTAGATTGACCAGGGTTAGGTGGCCAATCCCTAGTCAGGGAGGGAGATTTAAGCAGGGGACAGGAAACTGGAAGTGTGACTTTTATTTTTCGTGTAAGGTCAGAGGTGGATGATGAGCAAGAGAGCAGCAGGAGGAACGAGGGAGCAGCAGCTTGTGGAGGAGATTTGTGGAGCAGATGAGTTATTGGCTGAGTGAAAGTGGTTCTGCAGTATGAATATTTGTGTTGCGAGTGTGTTGAAAAGCTTCTGTTAGGACTGGGTGTGAAGTGAATGATAGATTGAAAGGAGGTTGTATGAATAGTTTGGGGGGTGGAAGGGAGTAGCAGTAGAGGAGGGGAGTAGTGGTGTGTAGGAGGGGTGTAGTGGTGAGGAGGGAGTAGTGGCATGAGGGAGTGGAGTAGTGGCATGGAGGAGGGAGTAGTGGCATGGAGGAGAGGGGTGGAGGAGTTGGGAGTAGGGGGGTGGAGGAGGGGCGTAGTTGGATGGAGGGGAAGTAGGAGTGTAGAAAAGGGGCCTAGCGGTGTAGAGGAGGGGGGAGAAGTGACGAATAACCCATTAGAAAATGTACCCTTGGATACAATTGGGACAGTTAGGAAGTCTCTTTGGGAGTTTATATAGCCAGCACATGGGTAACCACCTGTAGAGGAAGAGAGCGATTAGACAGAAGGGGTCAACATCCGATAAGAAGATGCACATGCCTGGGTTAGGGAGGAGGGTCAATACAAGACGAGAGAGAGAGAGAGAGAGATAGAGAGAATCCCTTCAGCCATCTCTAGGACTCTGAGTGATTTCTCTGCCATCTCTGACAGCCTCCAAGCCTACACCAGAGGATAAGCTCTTCATACCAAGGTGCTAAAACCTGTCCTTGACGACCAAAGGAGAGCAATTGAGAAGCTAATTTGCACTGCTAAGGTGAGGATGTCTAACTGTCGATGTGCCCTGAGGCCGCAGGTTTAACATTCCAGGGGGAGGAGGAGTAGGAAGGTCTTCACTGAAACGCAGAATGGAGGCACATCCAGTTATGATATTGGTTACTTGCACAGCGCCTAGAATATTTTAGGCTGTGTCAAAGCACTGAAGGAGACTGAAGGAAATGCAAACCAGTCAGTGTTGAGGGTGTTTTCTATGCTATATTATGTTAAAACGTTGGTTTATTTTCTTGCTGCGCCAGTCGCCTCTGAAATGGTCTTACAGTGCCAAGGCAATGTGCTCTATAATTTAGAACTCAGGTGCATGACAGTACATATATCCCACACGCGCACCTACGTTTAAAGGTGGTGTATGTGTTCTATGGTGTAACACTCAGAATCACAGAATAGTACAGTACAAATATTCAACAATCACCCCTAGGTATGAAGCTCCTGTATGTGCAGTATGGTGTAGCACATTTAAGCACAGCACAAGGCAGTACCGATACCCCACAATCATCCATAAGTGTGTAGTTTCCCTATGTTCTCTGTGGTGTAGTACTCTGAGGCACAAAGGCAGTACAAAAAACTCCACACTCTCCTTTAACTGAACAGCGGCCGTGTGTGCCCTCTGTGACCAGAATTCTACAATGCTAAACCAGCTGAGAACATTAAAGTAGAGATGTGCAATAAAAAGACTCTGAAGAATGAGCAAAACTGCTTCTGAGCAAATAGGATTTGCCATTTTGTAAAGGCCTGTGCTACTGTGTACAGTGGGGCTAGAGTTGTGGAATTGTGCCTGTGAGAGATTCTTTATAACTGTCTGACCAGGTTATAGTAAGTTCCGCAAGGATGTTGGCATTGACCTCCTGGGCAACTGAGAAGGCTATCCAAGGATGGGGATACCTAGGTCCTCAGCATTTAAAGGGTTCACTTAATGGTGAACACTGCAAGAACAGTCTTCCTCACCAGGGCCCTCCCATCCTGAATTTGTTACAACTGTCCATCCCTGACATCTTTATAGCAACCAACTCTGTCAGGGCTACACAAAGGAAATGCTGTTTTCCCCTTCCTCTTCCCCATATTCGCAGTCATTCCTTATTCTTGCACACTTGCATTTCTCAAGCAAAACCTGGGATTTCCCACCGTCCCATCGAGACAACATTGGGTAGGCTGCCGGTCACATGACCAGGCCCTGCCACTCAGTGGCTCAGCCAACCTCATGTTTTCGCGCCTTACACACCTCTACTTAAGGACTGCAGGCCACCTACGGGCAGACAGCATTGAGTAGGCTGCTGTTCACGTGACCAGGCGCTGCCACTCAGTTTCTCCGCCAACCACCTATTTAATCAGTCCTCAGGTGTACTCATCACCGGCGTTCTCAGCAAAGGACGTGGGAAGACAAGAACCTCACCTGTTTGTGCCTGATCGGGCCTGATAGGGCCAAAGGCCTGACCCGCTCCTGCATTTCACCTACAAGCTAATTGCTACTACTGCTACTCCCTCCACACTCTCACTAGGGCTCAAATGGCCAAGTGCCCTGGGCAGTTCCGGCAAGCTACCCTAGCGAACTTCATCAATATTGCCCTTACCCCCATCCAACACCCATGGACCACATGCACACGCCCTCTCATGTTGGATCAGTGCTCGCTCAGCAGTCGCTCACGCTGCTGAGATCGCTGACCTCATCTCGTACAATAAACTTGATGACCTTTTCATCACTGAAACATGGTTAATCCCATCCTCTCCACATGTTTCGACGGCCTCCTACCCCAAGGCTACTGCATCCAACATGCTGACCGGCCAGGAAGGGAAGGAGGCGGAGTGGCAATCATTCGCAGGAGTGATCGACCATGCTCCATCACCCCCTCTCCCAGCACAAGCTCATTTGAATTAATCGCCTGCCGGTTCCCCCTATCGCACAAGGAATCCATCACCTTCCACCTCATCTACAGACCACCTTGCAAGATTGACTCTTTCATTGCAGACATCTCCTCTGCCAAATTAGCACATTCAAATAATGTCTTTCTCTGTGATTTTAACGTCCCATAGTCACAGGCAGACAACCACACTCGAAGCACACTTTTCACACTGACGGCCTCCATGGACCTTAAGGAAATTGTGCTCTCCCTGTTGGGCTAAGTTTGAATGCAGTACCCTCTGGGAACACTACAGACAACTATGACTACAGATATAGGCACCCAACCTTTGGTATACGCTTGTACTACACAGTTTTGGTAACGTGTTGAGCAGCTAGGCTTATCTCAAGAGGAGAAATGTGAGCTGTAGTGGAGTTACACAAAGATTCACAGTTACTTGTATTCAAATAAACTCTTACACTCAAGGTTTCTTGCATAAACAATGAATAATGTATTTATCAGTCAGTTATAAAGCCTTCTTTAGAAGGGAGCAATAGAATAGTAACACCCCAATATACTTCAATACTGTACACTCTGAGTTTCTGGATCAGACACGGCCCTTTTGGGATGGCTCACAGACACAACCTACACCCACAGGTGACTTCAGTAACAAGGGTGCTGGGGACAGTAATACCTTACTGTTGGTATACAGAATACTCTCAATAGTTTGTAAAAGGCAAAGGTTATTAGAACACAAGAAATTACAAATGTTCTTAAGCGGGGCAAATACTTTCAGATAACAAGAGACAAGTCATTCAATTCAATAGGCTAAGCCAAAGTCAATGGGCCAAAGTCTTTGTATAGGATGCAGCACTTTAGGTAAGTAAATGGGAAAGTCTTTGCACAAGTTCTTAGGAGTCTTTGATAAAAAAAAGTACCAAATGTAGGGCCACAAGCTGATTAGACTTGTGAGTTGCAGAAGTTTCAAGTACTTCCCCAGTAAGAGGTAACTTCTCTTAGGCTAGTTTTACAGTATCTTAGTAAAGAAGCAAAAGATGCAGCTGAAGACTTCTGTTCCTGTACAGTTCTGTAGATCTCACTGTTCCTGTGCCTCAGTTGTGGCGACAAGAGGGAGGATGTCGGGGGACTCCTGCACTGTACTGGCTCCATCAAAGCTGGCAACCGGCAAACTTTACTTTCAGTGGCTGTTTCATGTTTCAGCTCATTGCGGTACAGCAAATAGCAATAAGCGTGGTTGCTGGCTGTCAAGGTGGACTTTCCTCACATCTGAGGTTCCGCACTCAACTGAGGGGGGGTTAGGCTTGGTCAGTCCTGCTTCGTGGCAGTTTGGAGGATCTTCCAAAAGCTTTTTGGCCAGTTTACAAGCAACACCCACAATCTGGTGTCCCTCTTCCTGGCTCTACGTTTTCCTGCAGCACTCTGAGGAAATGCAACCAGCTCTGAGATGGGTGTCCAGGTGGCTTACTTGGGAGTTGATTGGTCCCACCAACTCAAGGGGAGAAGTCGTCCTTGCAGGGCTTCTCTGTCAGTACGAACTTGGTGATTCGGACCTGCAGCAGGGCCTCACCGGGCAAACCAATGGTCCAGGAGTTGCAGCAGCTGTCCTCTTCAAGCTCTTGTTTGGTTCCTTCGTCCAGTGGTCGACTCTGCCTTCTAAGCCAAGAGACTCTTCTTTTATTCAGTTCTCTCCCATTCATTCCAGCCTAGCTGCCACTCACCCAGCAGGGTGGCTGACCTTGCCGGACAGTCAGCCAACCAATCATCACAGAGTGCATTTGGGTCTCCTAGGAGACTAAGCAAAGGGAGTTTTGGGCACCTCCCTCACTTCCTGCCTACCCCAGACACTCTGCAGCCAGAGGTGAATTTCACTCCTGAAGCCCGCCAAAGGCGAATGAACAAAGAGACCAAACCTGGTTTGGCGCGCAGAGAAAAACTCAAGAAGGACCTTTCCACAAAGAAATGGTGAAAAAAGACCAGGGACCATCTTAACAAAGGAGTCTCAGGTGCCATTTTGAAAAACATGGCTCCCGCGATTTAACGTTACCGGAGCTGCAAACAGTTCGCGGTCGGGGTAAATCATGGTAGTTCATTGCAAAACCACTGCCACCAGCCATTCTGAGAGGAAAGGGTAACATATGAATGCTACATGAGTAACTAGACATAGGGGATACTAAGTAACCCCTCCAGCACTATATTGTTAGATGGGGTGTGCTGAGTCTAGAATTTTATAGGACTAAGTGAAGTCAATTTCACTCCACTGCCCTGGGAAACAGTAGTTGATCCCAGAGAAGGTATTGAAACCTTGAGAAATCTGAAATACTTCCCTGTGGTACTTCACTGAAGGTGCTGTGTGACACAATTGTAAAAGATGATGCCTATGGAGTTGATTAGACTACATAACCAAAAATAAACACAGTGCATAAAATCACATTAAAATACATGATAAAGTGGGAAAAAGGGACTCACTCTCTCCAGGTAAAAAAAAATCAAGTCCTCAAAATCCAGCAAAGTTGCTGGGAGTCTCTAAGGTAGAGGGAATTAGCACATTTTTGAGAATTCTCCCTAACACTCCCCCAAGCACAACAAAGGCAACACCCTATACTTAGTCGTCAGATCATCCTCCTGCATCACCTGTGCAGACCCTATCCCACTTGAATGGTCTGACCACGCTGCCATCCCATTTTCAGTCACCTACTCGACTATGGCTACAAAGGCCAGGCGAAACGCCCCGTCACTGAACTCTGCTCATTCAAAACTTTCCCAGGCAATGAGCTAGAAGCAAACTTTGCAGACTTCCTGAACCACATGGAATGCCTCGGGCCGCCTTGAATTATTCAGCAACTCTGCTATGAAACTGGTGGACACTCCTGCCCCCTCAAATCCAGCCAGGCTAAGACCAAACCATCCGCCCCATGGTACAACCCCAAGTTAGCCTCCAACAAACGCTCAATCACAGCCCTAGAGAAACAGTGGTGCAAAAACCATAACTCGGTAGACCTCACTAACCTCAAATCTCTCTGCGCAAACCATAGGATTCCGATTACCAAGGCCAAAGCTGCAGACTACTCCCCGACCATTGCGGCAGTCTCTAACGGGAGCAAAGCCCTCATTGAAGCAGTAAAGCATTGTACCAAACCCTCACCCGACCCCGAGGTACCAGTAACTCAGAAAAAATGCAACAGAATCAACACATTTTTTATTGAAAAAATAAGACGATCTGAGAGACCACTGAATCAACCTCTCACAGCATTAGCATCCCCTTTATCCTGGCATGCACACTGCCACTCTGGACTGAATTCTCTCCTCTCTTTCCCCCAGATCTCCTAAAATGTATTGCCTTCCTCAAACCTACTTCTTACTGTGATGATATAAGTACGGCCTCATCATTAAACAATTGACGGGTCCGGCGCTTAATGTGCACCTCAGCATCCTCAATGGCTCCCCCGCAGAAGGATCATTCCCGGACACCCTCAAGACTGGTCTCCTAGACCTCTTTTGAAAAAACAATCCTAGATCCAGATGACCTCGGTCACAACAGGCCCATTACGAACGTAACGTTTATTGGCAAAGTCTTGGAAAAAGTAGTTGCTACACAACTGCTCACCAGAATCTAACGACTCCCCCTCCTAAATGACTATCAGTAAGAGTTCCACCAGTGAGTAGCATCAAGACAGCCACCTTCCAGGTGGTGTATGATGCTCTCCAAATCATGGATAAAGGCGACTCTTGCCTCCTCGGTCTCCTTGACCTCTCGGCTGCATTCAACACTATCGACCACACTCATGGTTCCAGTAAGTAGAGAATGGCAGTATAGAGTCGGAGTGAGTGCGTCCGAGGCGGCCGTCAGGCGGTGCAGCTTGATGTGCCCCTCCTTGTGTAGGGTGCCTTTCTCTGATTTCCACGTTGGCAGCAGTCACGGAAGCGAAGGTTGCAGCCGCAGCGAAGACCGCAGCTACGCATGGAGCCCAACTGCGAGGATAACTGCGTTTACCACGCTGTCCGGATCTTTTCTCACTGCTGCCTGCAGACCTAGCACCAGCCCACTGTATGTGAATCACCCAGCACTGCAGTGCTTTCCGCCGACGTTCGCCCTCGTTTGGCGGCCAACGGCTGACAGTCTGTAACTGGGTTTGAACGTAGATAACCAAGCACTTCCCGAGCATATTCTCAGCTTTCTGCAAAAGTGTTCATCTGACGCGGCGCCAGACTTGTGAGTAAGCAGCAAATGCCAGTTGTGGTATTTACTGGTGCCCATTTATGGCTCGTGGCTTTTTGCCGCCTTCCTTGAATCATGCCTGTTACCAGGCTGCAGTTTGGGGCAGGCATGAACACGGGAAAAGACTTGCCTATTGGAGGGGATACCGGCTCGATCCTAGGACTGGGTATTTCCAGTCCCTCTCCCTTCGCTTTGGGTAGGGAGGTACCCCTGCTACAATCACCACTACTGACATCTCTCAGGAATAATAATTGTTTATCTGACGTTCTAGCCAGGAGTGCCAAGCGCAGATTGAAGCTGCAACAAGAACAGCTTGCCTGCTCTGAACTTTTGATCATTAGCAAAGAGCTCCAGAACAAGCTCAATTTCGAGGATCATGTTGTTGACCCTCTGATATTAATGTCCAGGCTTGCACAGCCTACGGCAGCCAATCCCTTAGTCACTAAAGAAGGGATAAATGGGTCTGACGTCAAGATTAAGAAAGTGGATGACTCAGAGGGACACTCGGGAGCCCATTCAGTGCAAATGCTGCTGAAATCAATGGGGGATCAACTAGGACAAAATGCAGTGTTAAATAAGGACAGGGGGGGTGGCAGACCCCAAGATTCCAGAGCCTTGGCGACTTCATCAAGAACATTTGTTGCGGGATCTTGTGGCTTGTTCAAATATTAGGGATTTTCAGAGATGGGTGACATTCGTAGGTTCTAACACCCTCACCACATATCTGCCTAACCCCGAGAAGCTCAGTTCTCTGAAAGGGTGAGAATGGAAAACTCCATACAAACCTCCCCTTCTTCTAAGATCAGCCATCAACAGGGCTGTCAAACAGACCCTATAGAGTCCTGCCACGCAGGTGTGTCTCTTCAGGCAAAGATCGTCACCCTCGCATTTGGTCGGGGGGACAACACACCACGAGTGGTCACCATGCTGCTTACTAAGTCATTTTCTCTGGCTGCCCCTTTACCCTGTATGGACTTTCGACAAAGGAAATCTAAAATGGCCAGCATTGCAGACCCTAGCCTAAGGAGCTTTGCCATGGATCCAAGGAACTGTATCATCACGAATGTGGCCAAGCCAAATCAATTCGAATCTAGGGAGGCCCTAAAAAATAAAATCTTGGCCTGGTTCAATTCCAGATTGGGGACTAATTGTGTGAGAAAGCAAGACCTAAAAGTGCTCCGTAGAATTCAAATTGTTAAAGGGGGTCCTACCGACAATACTGACTGCATTATTGTGGCAGTTTACCGATGTATCTGAATAGAATTTCACTCTCACAGCACATATGCTCCTCCACTACCCTGAGAATGGTTTTGAATGAATTTAGTTAATTGTTATAATTTTGTTTTCTCCCTTAGTTGCATTGTTCTTTTTTCCCACTTTTTCTCAGTAACAGGCCCGTTTCAACCATGTTATTTTTTTTTTATTGTTAAGTTGTGTTTTGGTCCTGCTCAAGTTGTTTGTTTTTGTGTTTTATGACTGGACTGTCTCCTATATGATTTCTATTATGCACCCTGATGCCTACTGGCTTTCGGCGCTTTGTAAACATACAAATAATAATAATAATAATCCTTCTCTCCCCCCCTTGCTGACAGGACGGAATTCTCTGGCACTGTCCTGAATTTGTTTACCTCCAAACTCACAGGCAGATACTGGGCTGTCCAGCTGAACTTGTTGCGTTCTAACCAACTCAAGGTCCCCCAAGGCTCCATCTTCTCACCAATCCTTTTTAACCTGTACATGGAGCCTCTCGATACTCTCCTCAATGATTCCAATATAGCCATCCACCAATACGCAGATGATACTCAGTTGTACATGAGAGTAACTAGCGCACAGGACATCATTCGTCTTCACGATTACGCAGCCATCATCCAGTCCTGGATACCAACTGCCTAGCTCAAACTAAACCCATCCAAGAATGAATTTGTCCTCATCGGTCTTCCTGCTAAGAAACAACGTGCCCAACAATGGCTCAGTGATATGCGTCTAGAAGGATTTGATCCACAACTGTGAGACTCAGCAAAAACCTTAAGCTTCACCATTGACTGCAATCTGTCCTTCCAGAAACAGAGGCAAGAAGGCCCAAATAGCCTTGCTCAGAATCGTTAAGCTTGAAAAATTCAAACCCTTCATCCTGCCGCAGGACTTCCGGACCGTAGTGCACGCCCTTGTGGTCTCGCACATCGATGGGGGATATGCTCTCCTAACAGGGCTCCCAGCTGCTTACTTGGCTCCCCTAAAAGCAGTCCACCACCCTGCAGCACCTCTTATTACAGGAGTATGGGAATTTTACCGAATTACCCCCTCCTACGTGAACTAAATTGGCTTCCACTTCAAGCCAGGATACTGTTCAAGACTGCATGTATCATCTACAAAGAATTCACAAGTTGCACACCAGCATACCTGGTGTCTTAAGCTCCACATATCTGGTGCCACACTCTCCTCGTGCAGCAAATCGACCAAGCGGGTTGAATCACAACTCGTCAACAAAGAGAGGACCCACATACAATCCTTCTCTTGTCATGCACCCACCCTCTGGAACTCGATTCTGGTGTCTGCTTGGAATGCCCCCACAATTATCCAATTTCATTAATGCCAGCCGAAATCCAGGTTATCCACACTCTGTACAATGCTCTGTTGCTCTCGAACTAGGTCCGCGCTTTAAACAATAAAATCAATAAATTCAGACACCTTGAATGCCACAATGTTACCCACTAAAACACAACTTAAAAAACACCAATCTCTCATTACAGTGGCACACCTTGGACAGAGCTGCCAATATTCCACTAAAACAAAACACCCATATTGTCTTTCTGATCCTCTCCTTCTTGCCCCACTCTCTGGTCCATCCCCCAAGATTATATTTCATTTTAATGTAGGCTGTGGCCCCACCCCAAAAGCACTTCACATGAAATGCAATTCCAGCCAGCTTTCTGGTTATCGTCACTGCTGACAAACCTTTCAGTCAAATGCATCTGAAAATGTTTTTGCTTCAGGTATTGAAGCCATCGTCAACCTGTACCGGTCGCCTGAAGAAATGAAAAACACACTCTCTTGTATACCTTGTAGGTGGTAAAGTGACCTTTGACCAGCTCCCATACTCTGTTTCATATTGACCATAGTTCCTCTGGCATCTCCGTTAGGTATGCATCTGTTCCTAGGGCCAACCCATAAATCTTCCCTCAATATGAAAGAGCCTTAGCATCTTGTATATTATTTTTTACCAGTAGAATTAGTATGGCTATAAACAGGATATTATAACTTCCATATTGCCCACTGCCTCATTGTCATCCTTAAAGGTTGCTTTTCTGTGCATTGTAGCCAGACCCCATAATGCCAGAAACACTTCTAAGCAGAAGATTTGTAATAACAGTCTTCCTCCTGTCTTTCTTGAACACTTCTGGCCACTCCTCTGCACACTGATGGCCTCCACCAAAGCTCCACATTCTGCTGACAGTAATGCATCTGAAATAACCTGCACCATCATTTGTGCTGGGTTTCCCGCCACCCACATTGATGTACAACCTAATGACTTCTAAAGTCCAGACATGCTCTAAAGTCTGACCTTACTGCTCCAGGTGTGCATATGGTAGGGTGGGGCTTCTCTACCCCAGACACTTCTGTAGCCATGGGCATACAAAATCAGTGCCCTGGTTCTGCTACTGTTCACATGTATTTAGAGATTTGTGGCCCTGGCACTGCACCCTTCTCAAGTAACTCAGTTAATACATTTACCTTGCCCCTCAGCAGCCTCAACGGCATGGTCATAATTCCAATTTGGTGCCAAGAAATGTGATCTTTGACGCTGATGCCCTCTTGATTTTCCTGTTGCTGGTGGACCCCCGCTTACCAGCTTAAGCAACAAGCAGGCAGGAAATCTGCTCAATAATATAGCACACGGTGCAAGCTTGTGCTTAAATTGAACACCCAGATGTCTCCTGCAGAAGGGATGTGACCTTGCAATTTGGGCTGGTCTCCCCCCTTTTGGAATGAGACAAAGGCCAATTGCATTTGGGGGTGTCCGGAGAGGAATGCCAGATGTTACGATTCAATTGAACCACTCGAGAAGGGTACTTTATCCTCTAGAAAAGTGGCCAAGACAATCGGAATAACCATGTCCACATAGAGGTGCCTCTCAAATTGCAACGGTACTAAACCAAATCCCTGAGTATTTAAAGGCAGTAGGTAAAAAATCTGTTTGCCACAATTTTGCAGTATTGCTCTTTCCCTGCATCCTTTCAACATGTTAATTGCATGGTAAATAGTAGTAGAGTGAACCACCTCACAAACCTCCTGTTATGGATAGTCTTTTTCCAACTCTTATTCTGACAGGCCATGAATTAATCCAAACTCGCTATCCACCTTCTTTCACACCATGCCCCTTTTTGTATTTGCTGCTTGCACAAAGGATCCACTACTCTTCCTTCTGTCACTGCTTTGCCCAATTTTGTTCTATACCCTATTGTGTTGATTTTTTTACTCCCTACAAATTCTCCGTCACCTCTGTACTTGGAACACAGTGTATACAAACACCTATTTTAGATCACGATACCCCGCCCCCACAATCCTGTTTCTTCCGCTTCCTGAAGGAATACTGGGGCAGCCAAAAATGGTGGGCTTTCTATAATCTGGAGTAGGCGCTTTTCTGATAGTCGCTTCCTGCCAGTTCCCTCTCTTCTGGTTGTGAAAACTGTTAAGGAGAATGAGAATGTCACTAAAGAGTCCCTTGGAATACTCTTTCTTTAACTACATTTTCTTGTGAGAACTACAGTTCCCAAGAATAGTAGGATAACTTTTATCTTACTTACCTTTTCTTTTGTGAGTCCAGCACACACAACCATAAGCGGGTTACATTGTAACTCCTTTTTCAACTTCTCATGTAACCTTTTGTTACACTGACTAACTAAAATGGCTTGTGGCAGTGGTTACTTTTTATTACCTTTTGTGTGGGTTACTAGGAGGCTGATTTCTCAGCTGCGAACAGCACCCATGGGTGAAAACATTTTCAAAATGGCCCAAGTCTTCTTTTTTCAGCATTTTTCGTTTGTCAGTTTCTTCTGGGCTTTTACTCTATCCTTTAGAATAGGTTTGAGTCCTTTGTGAGATTTGCCTGCCCAGGCTCCAGTGTCTCTGGGAAGGCAGGAAGTGAGGGAGGAGCCTGAAAAATCACTGTCCTTTGGCTGTAGGTATGCCTGGCTAAAACCAGTTCTAATTGTGCTGCTGGCTGTCCTTGAGGATAGCCAACCCGCGGGTGATTGACAGCTCCGTGAGCGTGAATGAATGGGATCCCGCAGAAAAAGGCAGGGAATTTGGGACTACAGACAGATTCGACCACTGGAACAAGAAATCCGAAGCAGAAGACGAGCAGAGACGCGAGCAGCACCTTCCAGGACCGCAGATACACTGGTGAAGCCCTGCAGCTGTACTGACCCTATTTTTAAATCAACAGGGAAGATCTGCCAAGGATGACTTCCGGCCTTAGTCTCGTGGGACCAACTAGACTCAGGACCTTCTTCTTTTTGGGCCATCCCCTGATGTCCTGTGACCTTCCTGGACTACAGAACCCCAATACCTTGGGTACCTGAAGTACTATTGTGTGCATCATCTTCCGAAGATCGAATCCGGCTGAAACTTTGCAGGCATCCGTGTGGACCTCCAGAGGCATGAATTCTTCACCAAAAGTCCCCTCGCCAGAGTTCAGGACCAGGTAATCAAAGAGAATCCAATCAGCAATATTCATTTGTTCTTGGTGCTGAGAAAAAGACGCCAAAACCACAAACAGCCGCTGAAGTGAGCTGAGCACCATGCGGTCGACCCCTTCTCCCGAGTGCTGCTTCAGAAGCCCGCCAGAGGTCCCCCTCTTTCGTCATCACAACCAAGGAACAGGAATCCGGGTCTGCATCGCTGCACCTAGTAGGAAGCCATCTACAATTCCTTCCTCATCTTCAAGGTACATTTCTGGTGCTTCCCGGTTTCGGAAGTGCTGTTTTCTTCATTTGATATTTGACCTCAATTCCCCTGTGCAGGCCTTGCAGCTTGTGCACTATCAGGTAGGCTCCCCTTGAGCTCCTGTGTGTCTTCAAGAACCTCTGACTGGTTAACTAACTTTTCCTCTGAAGATCTTTATCAGAACTGTAACTGTCCATTTGACTTTGGCTGTCCTGGTTTCCCAAAGGTCCATCTTCTTGATTCCATTGACTTTGGCAATGCTGGTTCCTCCATAGGTTTTAATTGGGAACACTTTTATTGCTAGAAAACAGACTGCCTATATCCCTCTGGGAGAGTGTACTTGTTATTTACACTTGCTCGTTGTGTTCTGACTAACTCTGATACTTTTCCCTCCCATCTCAATTTTGCAAAAGTGGTACATAAGTGCTGATACTGAACTCGATTCATAGCACTGTGCTGGATATGTAAAGCATAGAAAAAGTGACTCACCTGCATTATTGGAATCTATGTGATCAGTGCGCCGGCCGTAACTGCCCTGATGAAAGTCAACGCCAATTACAGCACAGTGCAGTGATCACATAGATCACTTTAGCCACCTCCCCAAACCCGACCCCCACACCCCACTTACCTTCACGGCGGCACACTTCTGTGTGCGCCACCGACAGCCCGCTATCCCTGCAGCGTCGGTTCCTCCCACTTGCGTGGGTTGCAGCTGACTCTGCAAGTGCTTCTATTTTATTTAACTTTCTGCAAACCCCACACTGTTGGGGGGCAGTAATGGGAGTCTGTATTTTGTGCGCCCTCCAAGTTGCAGTGACTGCGGGGGCGCACAAATGAGGGCAACATTATGGTACATTACCGCATCATTGTTTCTTATCTAAAGTAATTCCATTTCACATTGAATGTTATTGTTAGTGGCTGCATTTTAGATGTTTTTGTGTATATCTAAATAAATATATTTTAATATAACTTTAAGTGAGTAAGTGTTTACTTGGATACTTGTAGGAATTGATTTATTTGTACTGCTCTACAGCTCACATAACCCCTCCTAAGATAGCCTGGCTGCTCAGCCACTCTACCGTCTTGTGTAGTGCAGGCATATTAAGAGTTGGGTCCCTAATACCAAGAGATGAGTCTTATGAAGTCCCACACCAGTTGGACTTTAGAAAAACGTACCTAACAAAAACCATCTTTCCCCAATTGGCTAAAACACTCTAGGTGAACACAGTGAGTCTATCCTTGCCCAGTATGAATGAACCTGGATAGTCATTGAAAGGAGTAGTAGGAAAGAGGCAAACTACACACCACTTGGGGGTGATAACAGTTTTGGTACTTTCCATTGGGGCCACAGATTGCATCCACTCCTTCTATGCCACATTTTGTTTGTGCCCCATTCTGGCTTCTATTTCTTCATCATACTGCAACCAGTGCAAACCCGGAAGCTCACCCGAGTATTAAGTGCATGTAATTACATGAAAGCAATACACCCCTCTGTGTCATTCGCAAACACTCGCCAACACTCGCCATGAGCACTGTTGGTGTACTATGCAACTCCTGCTCTTCCTCGTTCTATCCCCCTTTCATTGCACATTGTGGTGCAGAAGTATAAACCTTTCAGCATACTCCTTCGCCAATGATCACCACAAGGACCTTTCCAAAGACAACATGCCGGCGTCCTATACAGCCAGCACAGACACAAAAGAGAAAACACTTTTCTCTTTTAGGGAAGTAACTGAGACAGAGGTATTGGACGTCATCCGGAAAATCAGACCGTCCAAATATAAAGGCGATGCTTGCCCAGCCAATCTTGTCAAAGAGTTTGCGGACACCTTAGCCCCATTCTTGAAAACTTTCATTAATAACTCCTTCAATTCCAACACAGTCCCTGCATGCCTTAAAGAGGCGTGGGTTCGCCCACTTCTATAAAAAAAACCTACACTGTAGCCGGAAACAGCCAACAACTACAGACCTATCACCACAGTCCCATTCCTGCTGAAAATTCTGGACAAAGTTGCTTATACTTGAATCCAGCAGATTTTGGAAGCAAATGGCATCCTGGGCAAGAGGCAATCAGGCTTCCGCCCGGGCCATGGGACAGAGTCTGCCCTGCTTGATCTCAAGAGTCAACTCTGTGACATAATGGACAAAGGCATGCCAGCACTTCTCCTCCTACTAGATCTATCGGCTGCGTTTGATCTCGTTAACCATGATACCCTATGTAAACAACTCAAAAATGCTGCCCACTTCTCCCCTGAAGCCACAGCTTGGATCTCCTCTTTCCTTAAAGGGAGACTTATGCGGGCCTTCCCGTACCTTACATTCGCAGCAGCCACCACCATACATTGTGGTGTCCCGCAAGGATCCTGCACCACACTCACTCTATACAACATTTTTACCTTACCTCTCTTCAATGACTTGGATGATCGCGGCATAGCCTACACGAACTATGCTGTCGACACCCAAGTCCTACTCCCTTTCACCGGCTCCTATGAACAGGATGCAGCTGCCCTATCCAACATATACGCAGCCATTCAGACGTGGATGGCAGCGAATGGTCTATGTCTCAATGGAGATAAAACTGATATCCTCTTGGTAGGCACCAAAGACACGCTCAACAAACTCGACCCCCAATACAGGACTTTCAACATTGACAATACGCCTAGTCACTGTATCACTAGGTTTCTAGGGGTTTTCTTTGACTCTTCTTTGACCATGATGTGCCAATTGAGTGCCATTGCCTCCTCTGCAGCACTCACCACAAAAATCATCAATGCAGTCAAACCCTACTTGTCAACTCAAAACTGCCTTGCAATAGCCAGGGCTACAGTTGGGGCCAAACTCGACTACTGTAATGCCCTTCTCCTGGGAACTTCCTCTAAAAACCTCAACAGGTTACAAGTCACTCAAAACAATGCCCTCAGAGCTGCATTGAGCAAACCTAAAATGGAACACCTCTCGCAGGTGTGAAGAGATGTGTTCTGGCTGCCAGTCAAAGAGTGCATTCGATTCAAAACCATGGCCATCACACACAAGTGCCTCTCCCGCACTGCCCCCCCATCTATCTGAAAAGATTACCCCTACCACATCTGACAGACCCATTAGAACGCACCACTCCAACCAGATCTACGTCCGCACCTTCAAAAGAGCTAAAGCGGGAGGCTCCAGCTTCCAACATCTAGCACCCAAAAACTGGAATGCCCTGCCCACAGCACTCAGAAATTAAGCATCATATACAGTCTTCCGTAAAGCGCTTAAAAGGAAACTCTTCAATTAATTCATGTTTGGTAGACCTCGGGGCACTCCTCTGTAATGGTATGCAGCTCATTCCTAAGAACTGCCCCTGCGGCTGGCTTGGCTCTCTGTAACCACGGACCCATCATGTGATCTTGTTCCACTGTAACCAAGGAACACATTGCCAACCACACCATGTAACCTGACATTATTCTTGTTTCTTGCTCTCATTATTGTCTGCATTGTCATTACTCTGTACCCCTCTTGCAACTAAGTAAGCCTACTGTAACAGTGCAACGATGCCCTGGGGCCGTTTTGTGCCCTTTATAAATGTAAACCAATAAATAAATATTTCTTTACCGTATCCTTGCTTTTTGGTAAATTGTCGATTAAGGGCGTCTTCTTCCCTTTCAATTCTACAGTGCCACCTAAGCCCGAACCACCAACCCACACACGCTTTTGCCTTTTGTCTTATGTCTTCACGCTACTATCACTGGCCCAAATCCCTTCTCCGCTGTCTCTCTGTCACCTTGTTTATTTCCCCCATGTCCTACCATACCCACCCTTTTGTCCACTTTACCTCCACTCAATTCATCTCCACTATCCCCACGTCCTAATTTTTCTTCTATCGTGAAGACCATCACCAATGGCAACCCCCATACCTGTTTGACTGTCTGCACCTGCCTCCTGTTCTTTTTACCTGTACAGGACATCTTCTTCCCTGTTATTCCCACTGTACTGGGGTTTCGGGATGCACGTCTACCATAACACACACCTCTTTCTAGCACCAGTAGCCTTTTACAATCTTTTCTCTCTGTTAGAGAGATTTTTCAGTGTTCTGCTTAATCCCGCCTCCTAGTGAGACCCCCAGGACTTTTTGCTGAACTTCTGGAACTTATTCTTTTTTTATCCTGAATGAGGGGACACTTTTCTTCCTCATTCATTCTTTTCTGCTTTAATCATGGGAACCCTGTTCTGTATGTTTTACTTTCTTTTATGGAGTCTTGCTTTCCTCCATACCTTTTAGAGGCATCCGTGTTTCACTTTTGTAGCACACAGCACCCTATGTGCAGTGTTGCTGGGAGCCTTTTGGGCTCTCCTTTTTATATTCTTTTATTTTACTTAAAAACTACTATTCTCAAGGATAGAGGGATACTTTTTATCCTTCCAATTTGAGAGATGAGACACACCACCGTATTTGGAGTTCTGAGGGGATACCTAGTATCCCCCTTCTCTCTCACCCTGTAATGTTTTAGTTACAGTAGCAACCCTATAGTTATGGCTGGTGGCAGTGGATGTGTTCTACTGACTTTTGTGCAATTTTCCACCGCAGGCTGTATTCCCAGCTGTGGCTATGCACAAGAGGGTTACCTATGTTTCAACATGGTGGCTCCTTTCTTTTTTTCCATTTCTTGTGTGGTTTTTCTTTCTTGACCCTTCTTCTGTTGGCCTGGTAGGGGGCGGTCTTTATGTTAATTTTGTCTTCGGCAGGAACACTTTGTGTAGTTCGCCGAGACTCCAGTGTGTATGCTAGGACAAGAAGCATGGGAGGATCCCGAATCTCTGATATCCTTTGTCTGCTGGTGTGCCTGAAAGGGACCAGTGCCCACTGGGGGGCTGGCTGTCCTGATTGGACAGCCATCCGCCCCTTTCTGCAAATTGTAGGGAGAGTTTGCAGAGGATGAATGGGAAATCCTGATAAAAGGTGAGGTTCCCGAGGCAGAAGGAAAGTCGACCACTGGTTCAGAAGATCCGAAGTAGAAGACCAGAGACGCTGGCAGACCCTTCCAGTAACCGCAAAGAGACCACTGCTGTTCTGACCCCGTTTGTTTTCAAATCCTTCACTTTGTCTGGTCGGACCAACTAGCCATAAAACGACCTGCAGAACGAGCCATCCCTCGACGTGCTGTGACATTCCACAGCTGCAAACAGCCAATACCAGGGGACCTCTGACCAAATTGCAGTGCATTGTCTTCCCATGAACGAATCTTCCCAGAACTTTGTTGAGCTCTGGTTTGACCTGCAATTGTCAAACATGTGTCGCATGCATGACCCAGTGATTGGAAGTACCTCAGACTTGCTCCAGTTGACCCTATTCCCGGAGACTTCAGAGAAGACCCGGATGTCATCCATCAGGTAAGCCATGCTCGACTCAGGATCACGTACAACCACCAGATCATCCACATTAAGCCAGATATTGCCAGAACACTCCCCTCTTCACGGATATTTCCATTAGGTTCAGCATTATAGCCAACGGCTCCATCGCTAGAATAAACAATAAAGGGGAAAGCGGGCACCCTTGTCTTGCCCCCCCCTCTTCAGTTGAAATGATCAGAAACAAGGCCATTAGTGAGCACATAGATAGTGGGGCTTGCATACAGTAGCCCTACCAAATGCAGAAAAGTAGGTCCAAATCTCATCCTCTTCAGGCTTTCAAATAGGTAAGGCCACTCGATCCTATTGAAAGCCTTCTCTGCATCAAGGGAGCTTGCCACCACTGGAGCCTCTGTCTTACTTACTTCTTTGGTCAAAAGTAGCTTCTGCATGTTATCCGCCACATCATTCCCAGTTACAAAACCAACCTGGTTCTCGTGCACTAGTGATGGCACAAATGTCTCCAACCTTTTTGCCAATATTTTCACCAACAATTTAGAATCAGTATTTAGCAGGCTAATTGGCCTATAAATTCTTAAATGCTAGGTATATGAGAATAGTCTCTCAAATGCGCCAGCTCCTTAGATCATCAAGTGATGGTTAATTGTTCAGTGAGTCAAAGTGAATGAGTCAAATTAAATGTATTGACATAGTGTTATTTTCACACTAATACATCTGTAGTTATGACTCTTGTTTTCAAAAATTCACTCTGGTCAAGAAATAAATGTTGTTGTTTATACAGTTACAAATGTCTCAACACGTGTTTCCCCATTGCTAGTTGCAATGGTTCTTCAGGAGAAAAATAAGTGGTATTCAGTCTGTGAAAGGAAAAAATAGAAAAAGGAAAACAGGTTTAAGATTAGTGTTTCCCTTATCTGCAATTATATCATAAGTGTAACCATTTGCTTGTGGTTTTCTTAAATAAACATCTTAGATCAGAAATGTGTAGGCTTATCCCTGCTGTTATATCAGGCTTCACTATTATGTCCTTAACATTAAGCTGCAGGGAAGAGAAAAAGGAAAGGGAAAAAAGGGGGGGGGGGGAAGAAAAAAAGTATTCAAAAATGTTTTCCTTTAGAGTTTTGGCTTGAAGGAGAAAAATTAGCATGATGCAGCTGAAGTTTAGGCGGCTATTGGTAACTAAAAGTTGATTCAGATAGAGCTTACCATAGTTCAAGTTGATTCTTTCTCAAATCCGTTGGATGTAGTCTTGATAAACCTCCTCGGGTACTTTTGCGATGCTACATAGTTAGAATGCGCTATTTATAGTATGCAGGCTGGCGTAATGACGTCCTCCCACCGCGCGTAACGTAAAAATGCGTAATGTGATGATGTCATCCCGCCGAGCCGTCCGCCAAAGTACCGGCGGCCATTTTGGAGCATCCGGCATCCTTTATCGAGCCCAAGTTGCGCCTTGCCATCAACTATGCTTATAAGTAAAAAAATGGCAAAAATTAAAGTGTAAAGACTCCATGCAATGAAGTCAATGACTGCTGGTATGAGTTTTCAGTAAAGTCATTTACTAATGTAAGTTTTCAGTGTTATTTTTTAAATGGATTTATTTTTTTCTTTTCCTATGTTGGGTTCTCGCTAGTTAGTCTAAGGGAAAATCAAAGTTGATTTTTTAAGATAGTAGTTGGCTTTAATTGGCCTATAACCTGTACACTGCATTGGAGACTTATCCTTTTTCAACAAGACCGTCACCAGAGCACGTCTGATAGAGACTGGTAATATCCCTTTGTCGAATGATGCAGAGTACACATCACAACAGTTGAAACGCACATTTAAGCAGAATCCGATAAAACTCAGCCGGGAGCCCATCCACACCAGTCTTGTTACCCCTTAAATTTGAGATTGCAGAACGGATGTCCTCCAGTGAGATTGGTGCTTCTAACGGAGCAGCAAGATCTTCCGATAGCCGAGGAACTTGAGTGTGATTTAGAAAAGATGCAATTGTGTCGGGCCCACTTCCTGATTCAGATTCATATAAATGTTCATAAAACTCCTTGAACACTATATTAAAGTCCTTGTGTGCTAGCAGTAGGTTATTAGAGGAGTCCCTCACCACCGTAATAGTCCACCCACCTTCAACCTATGTGCAAGCAGCCTCCCAGCTTTTTCCCCATATTCAAAATAATTAATTTTACACCTGAACAATGCATAATCCCCCATGTCAGAGATGATCTTATTCAGTTCATACTTCTTCTTTCTGAGCTCAGATCGCACCTCCTGGTCCTGGCTAGCAACATAGCGCTGCACAAGAGTCTTTGCTTCCTTAGAAAGCTTCTTTATCTCCTTCTCTTTCTCCTTCCTAAAACGTCCAGTCCTTGACATCAGAAACCCCCGCACATAGCACTTCATTGACTCCCAAACCGAAGAAATGGAGACTTCATCAGTTCTGTTTATCGCAATGACACTTTCAAATTCATTCACAGACTCATCCTTTATTTGCTCGTTCTGCAAGACAGAAACATTCATCCGACACATGACCGTCTTAGTCAGTGTTATCGCCGTGAGAGGCGCATTGTCACTGGTTTATGGTCAGTAATCCCAATAAATGTCCAATGTCCAAGTCATAGCAACTTTGTGTCACACGACCAGATGTAAAAACATAATAAATTTGTGAGTAGACATCATTGCTAGCAGAATGAAAGCTGTAATCCCTTTCCGTCGGGTGCTCCAGGCGCTATGTCTCACAGGTGAAGCTCATCAATCAAGTTGTCAAGTGATCGTTTATTCCTTGTTGGCATTCTGAACTTGGCACCATTGGAGCGGTCAAGCATTGGATCCATTACAAGATTAAAGTCCCCCTCCACCGCCAAGATGACAGAGTCCACAGTGCTATCTTGAATGTGTTGAGCCAGCTCATGAAAAAAGAGTGGATCATCCAAATTACGGGCATACAAAAAGCACAGCAGAATTACAGTCTCTTGCATCTTAACCTTAACAGAGACAATCCTACCACCTGAATTAGAGCTGTTGGAGAGGACTTTTAATGGCAAGTTCTTATTGAACAATATGAACACTCTGCTCCTACTCGATGTGAATGCGGAAAAATATGTCTGTCCCACCCAGCTTCGCCTAGGTTTGCCAGCTTCAGCGTCATTGGGATGGGTCTCCTGAAGCATGGCAACATCGCAAGACATAGATTTCAGGCAGGATAATACTTTGGCACGTTTTACAGGGCTGTTCATACCATTAACGTTCCATGATATTTTCAAGTGTCCCACTATCGTGGTTTTCAAAGATGACAAATTTACAGAATGTGTTGAGAGAAAAATAAAAAATAAAAATAAAAAGAACAAACCCCAATCCAAATAAGGCATGGGTGAACAGGGAAAAACCTGTTAGAAGTCACATGTGGACAAACCGCTGAAAGGCAATACAACAATGCAAGAAACAGGAAAAAACAGAACAATGTAATACATTTTTGAAATATGTACACACCACCCTTTAGGTACTATGTACTGCAAATACAAATAACTTAGAAGACACCCTAAGAAAGAGCACAATGGAATCCTTAAAAGCATTCCAGAACTAGGTGTATCAAACCACTTCCACTGCTAATAATACCAAAATAATACAGCGCCCCCCAGGTTCAACACTTAAAAACTAACCAACACATCACCCCACCTCCGTACCTGCCCCACAGCTCAATATTGGAGCACATGCAAAATCAACAGATTGATCCGAGCAATCAATCCACGCTGTGAAGTGTCACATATAAGCCAACCAGTCAAGACCATGCACTGTCAAGTCATTACGGGGAGCCAGTATAAAACTCCATACACCACTCTGCACACAACTATAGATCCATAGCACATAGATGACTACTCTCAGGGAGGTGTGTTCCATCTGTTAGGGACAAGCTCTTAACCAGTGTGGGCATTAAGATGGGCTCTGGAAGGGCATCAATATATATTCAGTACCTCTAACCTCCACCCACCAGAAGCAACAAGAATAAAAAGCATAAGCACCTTATATGTCCAATGAAATAAGCTTTCCAAATCTGAAATGATGCAGAAAGTTTGGCAGCAAGTCTACCGCTCTGTGCACATCAAACAAAATCCTACAGGTTTTAGACCATAGGCAATCGGAATAAAGGGACAGGGACTAACAAACAATGTAATGTGACACAGCTTACCCACCAATCAACTACACAGCAGGAGCGCCAGAACTCAAACATACACACTCAGTCTAATGCAGTTAACACTCACCTTTGACATTGCCAGTTGTTTCCTTCGTATAATCAGTCTAGTGATGGGAAAACCGAGGCTCATGACGAAAACTGGTGGAATAACTTGTGATGATTGTGTCTGCTTTTACACACACATCGTGAGTAGTGGTACCTTTAAGTAGTCTTTTTTGCCTTGGTGTCTGGATATGTGCTCATACTGGTATTTTCATCGATGAGTTCTGAGAATGTATACTTGTACTGCAATTAATTGTTTTGCTTGAGTATGAACAGTTTGCATTTGTCCATGAATTGGTTATATTTATGAACAACTGTGTCCATTTCTATCTGTCTGTGCTATTCACTGCTTGGTTTAACCTGGAAGTTTAACATACCAGGGTTTCCTCAGCATATGAAATGAAGAACAGACTATCATGGACAAAGCTCCTCTTGGTTGGCGAAATGTGTAAGATATTGTATGGACTATTCTCAAAAAGCAACAGTGTGGTGGATTAATCCCTAAATGTTGCTTCACCTGCATCACTCCCATTTTAATCAGGAATATAACTGATGTTCTAATGACCCAGCTGCCTCAGTGGTTCAGTACAACAATGCCCTGATGCAGGCGATAAACACTGTAGCACCCCTTAAACTTTGGAAACATAAAACGGCCTCACAAATTGTTTCTCTCCCCACCTCAAAGCACTTCGACTGCTCAAACGTAAAGCAGAAACTAAATTGAACAACCCAACTGCTTTAAACAAAGCTACTTTCACCCTCGCCTCCAGCAAATACAAAAAGGCCATGCTACTAGATAAAAGTCCGACCTGCAATGCCAGAATCATGAATGCTAAATCAAGGGCTAGGGAACTCTTTTCCATATTACAGGAACTCGAGTCCCCTGCACCGCTCCCCACAAACTGTACACAGGATCTCACATGGTGTGTAAACATTCAAAATGCCTTACTGCTCAAAATTGAATCACTACAAAAAAAGATCAGCATCAAGAGAGACTCATTAAACACTACCGCCACCTCACCACACATACCTTTGCTCCAAATGAGTCCACATAATCTTCAAATTTAATCTGGTCACCGAAACTGATGTAAATCAAATCATTAAGGGCCTAAAACTGTTGCACTGCCAGTTATCTGCCCTGCAGCAGTGATCAAGGAATGTGCCGCCCCACTGGCACCTTTCATTGCCTCCCTCATTAATGCCTGCTTCTCCTCTTGTTCTGTACCCACCAGCCTCAAGGATGCCTAAGTCCAGGCTCTACTGAAAAAGAAAAAAGCATCCTTGACCCAGCTATCCCAACTAACTACTGACCCATCACCACCGTCCCCTTCCTACATAAAATCCTGGACTGCGCAGCATACTTACAGATTCAACGCTAACTGGAAACTAACAATTTCTTGGGCATACAGTAATCTGGTTTCCGGCCTGGATACGGTAAAGAATCTGCTTTGCTCGATCTCAACAACCAATTGGATGAAATCAAAGACTCTGGTAACTCAGCCCTCCTCCTCCTATTGGACTTATCGGCTCCCTTCGACTTGGTCGATCATCATATCCTTTGCCCTCACCTGGAGTTGGCTGCACACTTTTCACCAGACGCCCTCTAGTGGATCAATTCCTTCCTCTCGGAGAGAAGCATGAGTGTTCTCAACCGCATCAGCCCCCTTGGCCCTTGTCACATGCAGTGTCCCTCAAGGGTCGTGTCTCCCTCACCTTGTACAATATATTCACAAAACCTCTCTTTGACTTACTAGACGCTAAAGCAACAACTTACACCAACTAAGTAGACGACACGCAAATTCTACTACACCTCACTGGAAACTCCGGAATTGACACTAAGAACTTACACTCAGTCTACCCCTGTCTAGACTTGGATGACCTTCCACCTTCTTTGTCTTAATGATGAGAAGACTGAGATCCTTTTGGTCAGCTCTCTAAGCACACTTAACAAGTTGGACTCATCCTATAAATCCTTCATCATAGGGTAACGCCATCTATGCCTCCAACAACGTCAAAACCTTGGGCGTTTACCTTGACTCCACTCTGTCCCTCACACAGCAGGTCAACGTGATTACCTCCTCTGCAGCCTATACATCCAAGTTGATCAATGCATGTAGACCATTCCTTAACACCGAAAGCTGACTACTACTTCTAGGGCCCTCATCGGCTCTAGATTGGACCATTTTAATGCCCTATTTGCAGGCACCTCCTCTCGCAACGTCAACAAACTACAACTTATTCAAAACAATGCCCTCAGGGCGGCCCTCCACACACTGAGGCGTGACCATATCCTCAGCTGCAAGAAAAAGTGTTCACTGGCTACCTGTGCGAGAGCGTATCATATTTAAAACTCTCATTATGCATGAATTCCTGTCTAACACTGCCCCGAAAAACCTGACACACAAATTTGTCAAAACACAATCTTCAAGACGGACCCGCACCTCATACACCCACCTACTCTCCATTCTGCGCTTCCAGCTTCCCAGTTATAGCTGCAAAAAACGGGAACAACTTGCCACTTTACCTAAGAGCTGAACAATCATACTGGGCATTCTGGAAACAGCGCAGGACCTTAGTGTTCTCAGACAACAAGTTCCTTGTCTAACCAAAATCTCACCTGTATAAGTCTTTTTTTCTGTGATACCACCTTTGTAACTGGCGCCTTAATGCCCCAGGGTTTCGTGCGCTTAATAAATATAAAAAAAAATATCAAAATAAATATCAAAATAAATAAATGCCTGGCTGAACGATTCTGAGTGCTTATTGATGATCAGGATTGGAAGTATCGATGAGTTCAACAGCTGGAGATTATTTGGAGGGAGTGAGGTGGGTGTATTAGTTCATGAGATCTTGTCTATACCGAGAGAGATGTAGTATACAGTTTGGAAATGGCCAAGATTTCTATGACAATGGTTATCGGACAATGTGCATAGTTTAACAGCTAAATCGAAACTAATTAAATTAAAAGAAAGTTCAAAAGTAAAAATACAATGAAAATAAAATGTTATACCCCAGAAAGGAAAGTCAAAAAATAAAAATATAAAGCAGCTGAATGCATTTAAACCAAGATACAAAACAGCAGTTATAGAATCCAAATTGCAGCGAAAGCGAGTTAAGATAAAAAAATAGGGTTAATAATGATGTTACAGTGCGTTTACCTTAACGCCTAACGGAAGACGAGGGCCCTGAAGCATTTGTTCAAGCAAAGTAGTGATATGACATGGTGATTGAAATTCCTTGTACTCAGTGGAATTGAATATATTAATTTTGAGAATCTACCACAGCAATTATATTAAAGTACAAATAAAAGAAGATGGGTCACAATCCTCTTCCATAATAATGTACTTGAAGGATCTGCATTTTGACCAGCAGGATCTACTTAAGATGGTGTGCTGATGTTTTGGGGACATTCAGAATATGCTAGTATTAATGTATGTCCCATATTCAGGGTAGGAAGTCTTCCTCGTACAGTGAGTACTTTGCCTAAAGTGACACATTCATGGAATATGAATGCTTTAAGGTGAACATGGATGTAGGTGAAGACAAATTGATGAGCAAAGAAATATCATCCAATGTTGTTTGTAGAGAATTTAAGGAGATGCTCTCATAAATGCCAGCAGTGAATATCTGGATTGAAATGCTCAAGGGATTTAAAGACCTCACTTTTTATTTGCATGCACTTCATCCCTGTTCTTGGATTAATTACTTTGTGTTAGTCGTCGTTTGAATTTGGAGATAGACCAGACTAACTTTGGAATAGATACCAATCAGACCATGCAACTATGTTGATCACAGTATCTGTCCCTCCAAAGGAAAAGTGCCAAACCACGGGTGTGGAGGTGGGGAGGCCCCTATTTGAAAGAACTTGTGTTAATTCAAGGAAAGTGGGATGAGGTCAATGACTCTTATTAGACCAAGAAACCTGGCAACTGGTAATTTCCAGGGTTATAGGGACAAATACCATTTGTTAACATCAGTGGGGGCTGAAATATATATCTTTCTAGAGATAAATCTGGCACTGTCAATGGAAAACACCGTATCATGAGAGATACCTGTAACAAGACTAGTTACTGTACTTTATATTTAGTACAAAGGGCACATGAAACCATATCCCAGAGATAAGCAACCTGTGGGTAGTAGAGGGTAGCAGAGTTGTAGTCATTTGCTGCTGAACAGTGACATAAAGAATGTGGTGTCACTTTTCTGGAAGGAGTTATGCTGTCATCACCAATGGATCAATATCAACAAAGGTGGCAGCCTGGATACTCTCTGATTCTGTAATCATCAGTGAAATGAAGGTGATATTCCCTGCAAACAGGCCCTGTGACGTCCCTCGAAAAGCAAGGGTCTGATGCTTGTTAATCTGCTTAGAATCACATGCTGTGCATATGGTCCGACATCCAGTGGTAACCGAGTATTGCATCTTGTCTTTCGGCGACCGAAAGGGGACATCGGCATAGGCGTGTCTGTAACACTATCCCTATCGTGACGTGTGTAGTACCCAAAATCCCTCATGCGCCGAGGTCCTTCAGATTGTTTTTTTCCGCCCAGATAACTGGTCGCCCTATAGTGGAGCTCTTACTAGAGACATTGTTTATCTTTACCGAATTGTCAGTTTATTCCCTGTTAAGTCACTTCGCCCAACAAGCACATCTTCGACGAAGACTACGGGGGCCTAAGATCCGGCGGCTGGATTTTCCACGTGGTCGGGCCCTCTGGCTGACCTATACAGTAGGGAGAGCGGGGTCGGGGTGGCCATATTGTTTAGTATGTCTTTCCTCCTTTCCCTTCTTTTCCCTGTTGGTCTGTTCATCCTTCCCTTTTGATATGGAAAGGACTCCTTTTAGATTCTGCCCTAAGTGTAGGGTCAGATATCCTTTGAAGGACGAACACAGGACGTGTAACGCCCGTCTCCCCCTAGAGCACGACGAGAAGCGGTGTGTGGCGTGCAAACTCCTTTGGCCCAAGACCCTTAAGGAGCGCTGTGTAAAGCAGTGGGCCGCGTACGGTATGTCACGCTTGGAGCCCCCTTCCCCCACCACCACGCCAGCTGAAAGTGACAGGGGTACTTCGGATGACCAAACGTCCAATGCTGATTTTATAGACCTTGAGGTGGACGCTTCTAGGTCCTCCATGCCCGTCACCGACCCTTCCAGGCTCGACTCTTGTCTTGCTACAGGGACTACACCCGGCGACAGAGGCGTACAAGCGCATTTCACTAAGCACACAACCCCTACGCCAATTTCAACGTCTTTGTCGAAAAGGGTGAAAGTGCCAAAGAGGCTGCCGAAAACTTCACTGGTTCCCTCGGATCGTTCAGATCCAAAGCCTTCCCCGCATCCGCAGCAGCGTTTTGCGACTGGGCAATCTAAACAAACTAAGGGTGCTACTCCGAAACTTACACGTGTCGAAGTGCGGGAGCCCAACGCTTCGACGTTTTCCAAGGCCTCAGTAGGCCCGAAAACTACAGCTAGGCCGCTACCCGGAAAACTGACCGCTAGACCCCCTAGTGCCGTGGACGGTATTACAACTGCCGACAAATCATCTGAGCCTTTGTCTCATGACGATTCGGCGACTATCGAAAGTAGCATCGGAAGAATCACAGCGGCGGTTGGCCTTACTCCGGTTCCGCCTAAGGTTATTGGCCAAACCGCAGAAGTTTTTTCGGCGGATTGGGTTCCCGATTCCGTTGAGACTTACGAAGATAGTCGAGAGCCTCTTTCCGACACCCCGAGAGGTTCCTTTCAACGCCTCAGTGCGGAGAACGTCGTTTCTCCTCGCGTAGGCCCGTTTTGGTCCTCTAAATGGACTACAGAAATATTTGAGGGTTGTATGGGTCGGCTGGAGCAGATTATCAGTTCTTCGGATCATCCTCCCCCAGAAAAGGGCTCGGATAGACCCTAACCTCCAAATTCAGGAAGATCCGTCTCATGTTTTCCAACAAGAAGACGTGGTCCAGATGGACACTTATAGAGACATCTATAATGAAGAAGAAGCTTCTTTTCTCGAAAACTATGAGGAAGATCAACAGGATACTAAAGACAACTGGGAGGAAACCCAGCAGGAAGGTCAAGACCCTTGGACACAGCAAGATCAGGACACTGATGTTTTGTGCCTAGACTCTCCTCCGTCCACCCCGGCTCGCCAGGCCTCCCCTGTGGATGACCAAATGGCATTCAACTCCATGTTGAAGAAAGCAGCTGAAAATACCTGAGCAGGATTTCGTGGAGGATATTATTAAGGAAAAACCTCTGGCGAGTCAATCCATCCGCCTCCTGAACTCTGTTAAGAGACGGGTAGCTCCCTCATTGGTCTCACCTGCTCAACACGGGCAGTGAACCCGAGAGTCGAAAAATGATTTCGACCGTCTCCTTCCGACCCTCTATATATCAAAGGGCACCCCATTCCAGACTCGCTGGTAGTGACTACCACTCGAAAGAGGGCAGGGGTATCCCTTGCCACGGGAGAATCACCACCGGAGTCTAAGCAGCTGTATGCCCTGGGCAAACGTGTCACGTCAGCAGCTGCATACACCTTTCGGGTTACTAATAATACTACTCTATTAGCAAGCTATGCTGATGCCCAATGGAATTTTCTCCAGGAAGGCCTCCAAGAGGTTCCTGAACCCGCCAGATCAAAGCTTCTCGCCATTGTTTCGGAGGGAAGACTGGTTAACCAGAATGTGGTGAAGAACACACTGGACACTGCGGAAACTGCAGGCAGGTCTCTTGCACAAGGGACTCTAGTGAAAAGACAGGCATGGCTGCGTACATCAGGATTTAGACCTGAGACTCGGGCCTCCCTCATTAATAAACCCATTGAGGAGACTAACCTCTTCGGGAAAGCAGTGGGTGAAGCGCTGGAGACAGCCAAGAAGGAGCATGAGACTATACGGTCTCTGCACCAAATTACACAGAAACCCTCCTCCCAGAGGGGTAATAACTATCGGCAGTCCTTTCGAGGGTAAGCCCGTGCTGGTCAAAACAACTACGGCACGGGTAACTTCAACAGAAGTCAAAAATCTGGAAGCCCATCTTACGACCCCTCAAGGGGTCAGAAATGCGGCAACGGTAGAGGCACAGCCTATGGTCAGAAATGACCACCAAGTCAAGGTCCCCTCCCATGTCACCCCAGTCGGGGGGCGATTAAAATCTTTCCTCAAGGCATGGGAGGGGATAACTTCCGACCAGTGGGTCTTAAAGATGGTCACCCACGGTTATTGCATGGAATTCACCCGACCTCCGCAGTTCAGACCGCCGCGCTCACGGTGCCTTTCACCGGACCATCTGGAGATCCTTATCGAAGAGGTGGAAGCACCGCTGGGAAAGGACGCCATAGAAGCCGTCCCTATTCTTCAGGTAAATGAGGGTATTTATTCAGTGTACTTCCTTGTACCCAAAAAGGATCTCGCCATGCGTCCTGTTCTAGATCTGCGCCCAGCGAACAAGTTTATAACACCCCAGAAGTTTTGCATGGTAACACTGCAGGAGGTGATCCCATTGCTGAAACAAGGGGACTTCATGGCAACGTTGGACATGAAAGGTGCATACTTTCATATTTCAATGTTGCCAGCACACAGGAAATATCTAAGGTTCATGATCCAGGACAGGCACTACCAATTCAAGATACTCCCCTTCGGCATCGGCTTAGCACCAAGGGTGTTTACCAAAGTCCTGGCAGTGGCAGCAGCACACCTGCGCAGTCTATCAGTCCCAGTTTACCCTTACCTCGACGACTGGCTCATTACGGGGGACTTGTTCGACGCTTGTTTTTCGAACACTCAAAAAACAGTAGATCTCTTCAGCCTGGGTTTTTCAATCAATGAAAAGAAATCCAGCTTAGCCCCAGCCAAGTAAAACAATTTCTGGGAGCGCTAATTCGGACGGAAGACGGGAGGGTTCAGAACATGCTCTCTCAGATTCTCAATATGTAGCCAGTCGGGAGGTGACGGTACGCAATGCCATGCGTTTGCTAGGGATGATGGCGTCATGTATATACTTGGTTTCCCGTGCGCGGCTGCGCATGCGTCCCATGCAACAGTGGCTCAACAGCCAGTGGTGTCGGGCCAGGGGACAATGGGAAGATCTGTTAGTTGTCTCGCCACCCCTCATTCTCTCGCTGCAGTGGTGGTCAAGAGAAAACCTCTTGAAGGGAAAGACCTTCACCACCCCTGCAGTGGAAGCCACTCTAACGACAGACGCATCTCTCACGGGGTGGGTGGCTCACCTGCTTCAGCAAACAGCGCACAGTGTGTGGTCCCCTCAAGTAGCGGCCAATCATATAAACTTGCTGGAGCTATTAGCGGTGTTCAAAGCATTGAAAGCCTTTCAGATGCAACTGCAAGGGAAGACAGTGCTGATCCTAACCGACAGCACTACAGCAATGTATTACCTGAACAAACAGGGCGGCACTCACTTTCCAGGGCTATCCAAGCTGTCCCAAAATATTTGGATATGGGCTCTCAAACACAAGATGTTTTTGTTGTCCCAACATGTTGCAGGGGAACTCAATCTTCTGGCAGACGTACTCAGCAGAGATTTTCCTCTGCCAGAAGAATACAAATGGCGACTGCACAAAGACATTGGGCCTCATTACGACCCAGGCGGTCCGGAAATAACGGTGCCGGTAAACCCGCCGCCACCGTTGTTTCCGGACCGCCTGAGTCCGACCCCTGCAGGCGGACGAGGAAACACCGCCGGCATTACGAGATGCTGTCAGGTACCCCCAGAACCGGTCCAAGGGGAACCGTCTCTGGATAACTTGGTCAGGGAAATTTGTCTACGCTTTTCCCCCTGACTCCCCTTCTCAACAAGATAGTGCACAAGATGCACCAGGAACAAGTTACCATGATACTGGTGGCCCCCATGTGGGCCCGCCAACCCTTGTTCACCCACCTGATGTAAATGTCCCTCTCCCCAGCAGTCAAGCTACCCTGCACGTACAACATGTTGTCTCAGGACAGGGGGGAGACCCTGCACCCATGCCCACAAACTCTGAATTTAGCAGCTTGGCTCCTGAGGTCATAGAGTTTGGACACCTGCAACTCCCTCAGAGGTGCATGGACATACTCAGGGAAGCGAGGAAACCTAATACACGTTATTGCTATGCCAGCAAGTGGAAACGTTTTGTCATCTGGTGCAATTCACAAGGGTGTCAATCCCATTCGATTGCTCACCCTCACACACTGTGCTGTATCTAACCCACCTGTTGGACACTGGGTTAGTCTTCAATTCCCTAAAGGTTCATCTGGCTGCTCTGTCAGCCTACACCACATCACAACAAAAGGCATTGTGGTGAAAAATACTGGTGATTAAAGCCTTTATGGAAGGGGTTAAGAGGATTTATCCTCCCATCTCTCACCTAGCCCCTGGAAGGGGGTCTGAATGTGGTTTTGACCAGGCTCATGGGAGCTCCCTTTGAGCCTACGCATAAAGCAAGTCTGAAAGACTCAACTTATAAAACAGCCTTCCTAGTGGCTATCACTTCTATCAGAAGGGTTAGCGAACTACAGGCTCTTTCTGTTTTAGACCGCTTTGTTACAGTCCACAAAGATAAGGTAGTTCTGCGCACACATCCCAGGTTTGTGCCTAAATACATCTCGAAGTTCCATGTGAACCAATCAATTCGAACTACCCACTTTCTTCCAGAACCCTACTAACATGGCCAAAAGAAGCCTTCACACACTAGACGTGCGCAGGGCAGTCCTGTTTTACCTGGAAAGAACTAAACCACTAAGGAAGACTAAACAATTCTTCGTTTCAGTGGCAGCTGGTAAAGAAGGGGATCCTGTCTCTAAATCAGCTATCTCAAGGTGGATTGTCAAATGCATCACACTATGTTACACTCTTGCTAAGAGAGAACTGCCCTTCAAGCCTAAAGCTCACTCTACTCGAGGCACTGGGGCATCCATAGCATTCATTGTAAATGTTCCTCTTGAGTCCATTTGCAAAGCGGCAACCTGGAGTTCTGTACACACCTTTACAAAACATTATTGCCTAGACACTCATTCTAGGTCTGATTCTCAGGTGGGACAAGCAGTACTAAGACATCTTTTCTCTACTGTTCCTTCTCACAACCCACCTCCAGCTCCGGGTACTGCTCGCTAGTCTATGCACAGCATGTGATTCTAAGCAGATTAACAAGCATCAGAAGACATGCATTACTTACCGTAATAGCATTTCTGATGATTGTTTCTGCTTAGATTCACATGCGTCCTCCCTACCTCCCCGCTTGGGGTGGAAGGAACATAGACATCTTATTACTTTCTCTCTTTATGTACTCACTCACTATAGCCTTGGGCTCCCTCTATCAGAAAAAATACAATCGGAGGGACCTTGGCGCGTGAAGGATTTTGGGTACACCACACGTCACGATAGGGATAGTGTTACAGACACGCCTATGCTGACGTCCCCTTTCTGTCCCCGAAAGATAAGATGCAATACTCTGCGGTTACTACTGGATGTCGGACCATATGCACAGCATGTGAATCTAAGCAGATACAATCATCAGAAATGCTATTACGGTAAGTAATGCATGTCTTACGGGGATGGTGGGAGGCCCAGCAGGGAACACACAGTAAAGAATACTGTCTGCCTATTCATCACAGTGAGTGGCCCGAAGTTAAGAAGAGTGACACACACTTCCGGGCTCAGCATTCTCGTCCCAGTGAGTGGTCTAAAGCTAAGAAGAGTGATAAATACTCTGGAACTCAGCCTAAGCGTCTTGGTGAGATAAGAACTGGAGAAGAGAATTGCTATGGGTCTGCAATAAGAATAGCAAGGAGGAAAACAGAGAGTCAGAAGAAAGGGAATATGAGGTCAACTGTCTTATGCACAAAGAGTTGAAGAACTGTAGCAACAGAGAGAATAAGAACATAAAAAGAGTCACTCTGTCTCCCTAGTGGAGCGAGGAAGAGAAAGACTTTTAGAGACACAGAAGAGAGATCTTTTTCCAGGATTTTCAAAGCTAACAAAGCCGAGGAGGTGCGGCCTGCCAAGGAAACAAGCATGGGAAACCAGGACTGGGAAAAGTCCCCTACAAGAACTAAAGAAATTGCTTCACGAGATAGCCAAGCAATATCAAGATTGCATACAATCGAGGAGAAGGGAGTCATTCTTCTAGTCTTTTGTTGTTTTCGATTGATGGTATGGCTTAGAGTTGGATGGAGGGCAGACGGTTTACTTTTGGACTTCACAACAGACGAGCACCTTAGTTAGTTTGGTTAGGGAGGGAAACCCATAGACTAGGGATAGCAATGCATTTGTCTTTTATTATTTAAATCAAGAATCTTGAAATTACAAAAACTGGTCTGCCTCCTCCTTCCTTCTGCCCTAGCGCACACTCCTCAACCACATTCTTATGTATACAGGGTAACGGTAAACAGAAGATGTCTTCATGCCTGTACTTCTTTATGGAACTCAACCCTTTCAGATCAGAATCCTGGAAAATTGTGTTTTGTTCCAGAGAAATTGAGAACCCATCCTTTCACCAAGCAATAATCTGATTTCCAAGTGTGCAGTTCTCTAGTTCCGGCCAAGGCAGCCTCCTGCTGCCACTATTGTACTTTACAAATGCCTGTAATGTATTCACGTAACATTCCCCTCTCAGCCCATATATTTTCATTATTAGCACAAGAAACAAAAGCAGTTGGTTGATGTAGAGCATGAATGTGCCAACGTGCTACTTCTGGGTCTATAATATGAGTTTTGGTCTGAGATTTGCAGCAACAGCGTTTCTTTTTTTCCTGTGGGTCATTTTTGGGCAATGAAAATGTACCATATTATCAGTTGCCTCACGATTCCCCTCTAACCACAATGCCATCCTCTGTACTTTGTTTTCCTGACCCTTAACGCCCAGCTATGTGACAGAGCTGACAGAACGTATTAAAGTAAAGTCCAAACCTGCGAGCCGCACGGACACTGATGAGACTGCAGACTTTATGAGTTTCTTCCCCACTTTCATCTGGACAGTGCGGGACTTCACCCTAGAGCTGAAGCTGGACGGGCATCCTATCACGGAGGACGAGTACCTGGAGAATGCCCTGCTGCTTAAGAAAGGTACGTGTTTGTCTCTGTGTCTGTTTGTGGATTACTTAGCCTCCCCAAATTGGCTACATAGTTCAGGTGAGATTGGCCATCCCTGTTTGATTTCCTTAAGACCAAAGGATTTCAGTATTATTGGCAAGTACAAAAAGTGGGCAAGCACCATCCAGTGCAAAATGTTATATGATTCAAAACACTGCTGTATTGCGGCTCAGCCTCTCTTGGTTTGTGCTATAACCAATTATGCAACCCTATGTCACTCGTTCTTTTACCCTTTCTGCCTCTTGTCCTTGGTAGAAACTGAATGCTGAGGAATTGCTCTGTCCTTACACCCCCCTCTCTCCTCCAGTGGGGGACCCAGAAGATGCTCTGCTTACTTACAACCTCCCAATCACTTACGCTCTTGACTCTCTCATCCTCTCTAGCTATGCTATTCATCATTTCTGTTTCCATGCCAGATATCTCACTCACATGTACGCCCTTTAAACTGTCTCTAAGAGGGCTGACCTCCGATAGCATTGGTTATATGATCAGACAGCCAAAGAGCCTTACCTTTGTCAGCTTCCCCCGGTATAAGAAGGACACTGTCATTGCTAAATGCATTTTCTAAACCTCATGGCCATAACACTCACAAAGGTCTGCTCACCATTCTCAATAAATCTCTTTTTCCTTCAAACTCTGCCCCTCTAGATAACTCGTGAACTCTATGAGCATTTGCCTTTGTTTTTTTTCTGAGAAAGTTAGCACTATCCATTCAGATATTGAAGTTAAATCACACTTTTCTTCTATTCCTAATAAAATTTCTCTAAGAAGTGCCATTCTTTTGGCATTTCCGATACCACCTATCTTTCTCAGACCCTTACTTTTAAACTTAAATCTGACTCCTATTCTGCCTCTTACCGAGTTAAAGCTCTTTAATATCAGGCATTGGTCCATCTTTATTGTAATAGGCCATTGTCACTCCCCTACTTGAGCGTTCTTTGGATCTGTGTTTTCTAGCAAATTTCCAACCTACCTTTCTTTCCTGCCCCCACTAAACTTCTTGTTTCTGCTATCGTGAGCTAGTGTCAAGCCTTTATGTCCTTTCAGCGTCTAAATCTTTTCTTGGAGCGGCTTCCGCCCTGGTCGCAGAACAGAATCCTCCCCATTTTAGCTTGCCAGACATGGACGATCTGCATGATGAACCTTCTTGGCAGTGTTGTTGCCCGTGCTATGTTGAACCTGTTTGTGGCTTTTTATACCCTGAACCATGCCACCCTTTTTAGCTGCCTTCGCACTTGGCAGTATTGGGGCTTCAGCTTTTTCATGGACCTCATCCTTCCTTACTCCCCATTTCCAATCTGTTATAATTTACCATCTTTGTGCTTGTGTCTGCTCACCTGTGGTGTTTCTCAGCATGTATGTCTTGCTCTATCCTTTTTAATGTTTACGTTCAGCTTTTCGTAGCCTTAGTCTCACTATTCGAATTCACCTTTTACACCTTTGAAAACGCTAGTCCTGCTGCACTAAGCACTGGATTACACTGCATCTCTGTTTGTCAGCCATATGCTACTGGCTAAGTGCTAAGTTGATTAGGCAAGGCAGACATGGTAAGGGTAGTCTTTGTATGTCATCCTAGTTTGTGGGGTACTCGGTTCTGGCCACTATTTCATACCCAGTTTGTGTTAGAAATGTAAGCTTTATTTTTGATGAGCACCTACCTTGGCTAAACAAGGTCTCCTCTTGCAGTTATGTGCATCTTCTGCACCAAATCTTTGATTTTTCCTGTACTCTGGGTGCATTTCAGTGGCTTCGGCTATTGTACCGTTTCGCTTATATCCTTCCAACTTTCTGAGCCTAGGCATTCCCGCCTACAGTCTGAAATTTCAGTTCTGATGCTTGTTAATCTGCTTAGAATCACATGCTGTGCATATAGTCCGACATCCAGTGGTAACCGCAGAGTATTGCATCTTGTCTTTTGGGGACCGAAAGGGGACATCGGCATAGGCGCGTCTGTAACACTATCCCTATCGTGATGTGTAGTGTACCCAAAATCCCTCACGCCCCGAGGTCCCTCAGATTGTTTTTTTCCGCCCAGATAACTAGTCGCCCTATAGCGGAGATCTTACAAAAGAGACATTTTATACCGACTTGTCGGTTATTCCCTGTTAAGTCACTTCGGTCACAAGAACATCTTCGACGAAGACTGCGGGGTATTAGTCTACGGCTGTGGATTTCGGCGCCTAAGATCCGGCGGCAGGATTTTCCACGTGGTCGGGCCCTCTGGCCCTCCTGTACAGTAGGGAGAGTGGGGTCGGGTTGGCCATATTGTCGGTATGTCTTTCCTCCTTTCCCCTCTTTACCCTTTTGGTTTGGTCATCTTTCCCTTTAGCTATGGAAAGGAGTACTTTTAGATTCTGCCGTAAGTGTAGGGTCAGATATCCTTGGAAGGACAAACACAGGACGTGCAATGCCTGTCTCCCCCTAGAGCACGACGAAAAGCAGTGTGCGGCCTGCAAACTCTTTCGGCCTGAGAACCTTAAGGAACGCCGTGTAAAGCGGTGGTCTGCGTACAGCATGTCGCGGGTGGATCCCCCTTTGCCCACACCACACCCACTGAGAGTGACGGGGGCACCGCGGATGACCAAACATCCATTGTGGATGTTATAGGCCTCGAGGCAGACATTTCTAGGTCCACCACGCCCGTCCCCGACCCTTTAAGGCCTGACTCTGGTCTCGCTACAGGGACAACACCCGGCGACAGGGGCGTACAAACGCATCACACTAAGAAGATAACCCCTACACCGTTTTCAACGTCTTCGTCGAAAAAGGTGAAAGCGCCAACAGGGCTGCCGAAAATTTCGACGGTTTCCTCAGATCGCTCAGATCAAAAGCCTTCCCCGAAGCAGCGTCTTGCGACTGGGCAACCAAAATTAAGTAAGGGCACTACTCCTAAAATTTCACACGTCGAAATGTGGAAATCTGACGCTGCGACGGTCCCAAAGGTCGCGGTAGGCCCGAAAACTATGACTAGGCCTCTACCTGAGAAACCAACCATTAGGCCCTCTAGCGCCGCGGAAGGTAATATACCTACCGATAGACCATCGGAGCAACTGTCTCACACCGATTCGGCGATTATCGAAGACAGCATCGAAAGAATTACGGCGACGGTGGGTCTTACCCCGGTTCCACCTAAAGTCATGGGACAAGCCGGGGAAAAATCTTCAGATGCGGTTTGGGATCCCGATTCTTGTGATACGTATGAAGATAGTTAAGAGACTCTTTTTCGGCGCCGTAGGACGGAAAACCATGTTTTTCCCCCCGTAGGCCCGCTTGGGTCCTCTAAATGGACTAGAAATTCGGAGGGTGTATGGATCGGCTGGAGAAGATTATCGTTTTTTCTGATCATCCATCCCCAAAAAGGTCTCGGGTAGAGCCTAACCTCCATTTTCCGTCGCATTTTCAAGAAGATCAGTCTTCTGTTCCCATCCAGCAGGAAGACACTGTCCACATGGACACATTATAGGGACATTTATAATGAAGAGGAAGAAGCTTAATTTCTGCAGAATTCTGAGGAAGAACAGCAGGGTACCACAGACAACTGGGAAGAAACTCAGCAGGAAGGAACAGACCCATGGACACAGCAAGATCAGGACACTGATGTTTTGTGCCTAGATTCTCCTCCGTCCACTCCGGCTCGCCAGGCCTCACCTGTAGATGACCAAATGGCCTTCAACTCCATGTTGAAAAAAGCAGCTGAACACTTTCAAATCTCCACTCAAGAGGCTGTGCCTGAGCAGGATTATGTAGAGGATATCCTTAAGGAGAATCCTCCATCTAGCCAAGCCATCCCCCTCCTTAATTCTATCAAGAGAAGGTTGGCCCCCTCATTGGTATCACCAGCTCAAACTCGGGCAGTGAACCCAAGAGTGGAAAAACTATTTCGCCCTTCCCCTTCTGACCCTCCATACATCAGAGGGCATGCCATCCCAGATTCATTGGTAGTGACTACCACCCGGAAAAGGGCAGGAATATCCCTTGCCACGGGGGAAGCACCTCCGGACAAGGAATCCAAAAGACTGTATGCTCTAGGCAAACGAGTCACTTCAGCTGCCGCATACACTACGCAGATTGCTAATAATACCACACTATTGGAAAGCTATGCTGACGCTCAGTGAAACCTGCCTCAGGAAAGCCTCCAAGAGGTTCCTGAACGCGCCAAATCCAAGCTTCTCTAAATTGTAATCGAGGGAAGACAAGTTAACCAGCATGTGATCAAAAACACCCTGGACACTGCGGAAACAGCAGGCGGGTCTCTGGCCCAATGGACACTGCTGAAAAGACACGCGTGGCTGTGTACTTCCGGTTTTAAACCGGAAACACAAGCCTCCCTCATCAATAAGCCCATTGAGGAATCTAACCTTTTCCGGAAAGGGGTGGATGAGGCCTTGGAAACGGCTAAGAAAGAGCATGAGATTCTTAAGTCTCTGCAACAGATCACCCAGAAACCTTCCCCCCAGAGAGGTAATAACTTTCGGTGGTCTATTCGAGGGCAAGCCCCTGCTGGTCAAAACAACTATGGCACAGGGAACTTCAACACAGGACAAAATTCGGGAATCCCCGCATACTATCCTTCAAGGGATCATAAAAGCAGCAAAGGCAGAGGTAGAGGCCCCAATTACAGAGGAGCCACAGCCTCTGGTGAGAAATGATCACCAGATCCAGGTCGCCTCCCATGTCACCCCGGTCGGGGCGCGATTAACATCTTTCCTCATGGCATGGGAGGGGATAACTTCAGACCAGTGGGTCATAAAAACGGTCGCCCACAGGTACTGTGTGGAATTTGCCCGACCTACACAATTCAGACCGCCGCGCTCACGGCCTTTCACCGGACCATCTGGAGATCCTGAATCAAGAGGTGGAAGCACTGCCGGGAAAGGACGCCATAGAAGCCGTCCCTATTCTTCAGGTAAACAAGGGTATTTATTCAGTGTACTTCCTTGTACCCAAAAAGGACCTCACCATGCGCCCTGTTCTAGACCTGCGCCCAGCGAACAAGTTAATAAAACCCCAGAAGTTTTGCATGGTAACACTACAGGAGGTGATCCCACTGCTGAAACAAGGGGACTACATGGCAACATTGGACATGAAAGATGCATACTTTCATATTTCAATGTTGCCAGCGCACAGAAAATATCTAAGGTTCATGATAGAGGACAGGCATTACCAATTCAAGGTACTCCCCTTCGGCATCGCCTCAGCGCCAAGGGTGTTTACCAAAGTCCTGGCAGTGGCCACAGCAAACCTGCGCAGACTGTCGGTCCCAGTTTACCCATACCTCGACGACTGGCTCATCACGGGGGACTCATTCGACACATGTTTTTCGAACACCCAAAAAACAGTAGATCTTCTCTTCAGTCTGGGTTTCGCAATCAACCGAAAGAAATCCAGTCTAGTCCCCAGTCAAACAAAACAATTTCTGTGAGCTCTAATTCGGTCAGAAGACGGTCTCGTCTTCCCCTCCAATGAGAGGGTTCAGAACATGCTTTTTCAGATCCCTCAATATGTGGCCAGTCGGGAGGTGACGGTGCGCAAGGCCATGCGCTTGCTAGGAATGATGGCGTCATGCATATACTCCACGCGCGGCTGCGCATGCGTTCCTTGCAAGAGTGGCTCAACAGCCAGTGGTGTCAGGCCAGCGGACAATGGGAAGATCTGGTAGTTGTCTCGCCAGCCCTCGTTCTCTCTCTGCAGTGGTGGTCAAGACCTTCAACACCCCTGCAGAGGAAACCACTCTAACTACAGGCGCATCTGTCACGGGGTAGGGGGCTCACCTGCTTCAGCAGACAGCGCACGGAGTGTGGTCCCCTCAGGTAACGTACAACCATATAAACTTACTGGAGCTATTAGCAGTGTTCAAGGCCTTGAAGGCCTTTCAGGTGCAACTACAAGGGAAGACAGTGCTGATTCTAACGAACAGCACTACAGCCATGCATTACCTGAACAAACAGGGGGGCACTCACTCTGCAGGGCTATCCAAGCTGTCCCAAAACATTTGGATATGGGCTCTCAAACACAAGATGTTTCTGTTGTCCCAACATGTTCCAGGGGAACTCAATCTTCTGGCAGACGTGCTCAGCAGAGATTTCCCTCTGCGCGAAGAATAGCGGCTACACAAAGACATTGTGTCCAACGTCTTCGCAGAATGGGGTTTCCCAGAGATCTACCTGTTCGCTACTCAGGAGAACGCCCAATGCCAAGAGTATGCCTCCAGGTACCCCCAGAACTGATCCAAGGGGAACGGTCTCTGGATAACCTGGTCAGGGAAATATGTCTACGCTTTTCCCCCGAACCCTTTCTCAACAAGATAGTGCACAAGATGCACCAGGAACCAGTTAACATGATACTGGTGGCTCCCATGTGGGCCCGCCAACCCTGGTTCGCTCACCTGATGTAAATGTCCTTCTCCCCACCAGTGAAACTACCCTGTCCGTACAACATGTTGTCTCAGGACAGGCGGGAGACCCTAGTCCCATGCCCACAAACTCTGAATTTAGCAGCTTGGCCCCTGAGGTCATAGAGTTTGGACACCTACAGCTCCCTCAGAGGTGCATGGACATACTCAGGGAAGCTAGGAAACCGAACACACGTTATTGCTATGCCAGAAAATGGAAACGTTTTGTCATCTGGTGCAACTCCAAGGGCGTCAATCCCATCGATTGCTCACCCACACACATTGTGCTGTACCAAACCCATCTGTTGGACACTGGGTTAGTCTTCAATTCCCTAAAGGTTCATCTGGCTGCTCTGTCAGCCTACACTGCATCACAAGAAAAAGTGTTGTGGTGGAAGATACCAGTGATTAAAGCCTTTATGGAAGGGGTTAAGAGGATTTATCCTACCATTTCTCACCCAGCTCTTGGATGGGACCTAAATGTGGTTTTGACCAGGCTCATGGGAGATCCCTTTGAACCTATGCATAAAGCAAGTCTGAAAGACCTGACCTATAAAACGGCCTTCCTAGTGGCTATCGCTTCTATTAGAAGGGTTAGCGAACTGCAGGCACTTTCTGTTATAGACCCCTTTGTTACAGTCCACAGGGATAAGGTAGTTCTGCGCACTCACCCCAGATTTGCGCCTAAATTCACCTTGAAGTTCCATGTGAACCAATCGATTGAACTACCTACCTTTTTCCAGAATCCCTCTAGCATGGCCGAAAGAAGCCTACACGCACTAGATGAGCGCAGGGCAGTCATGTTCTACCTAGAAAGAACTAAACCACTGAGGAAAACGAACCAATTTTTCAGTGGCAGCTGGTAGAGAAGGGGATCCTGTCTCTAAATCATCCATCTCAAGGTGGATTGTCAAATGCATTACACTATGTTACACTCTTGCTAAGCGAGAACTGCCCTTCAAGCCTAGAGCACATTCTACTCGGGGCACTGGGGAATCCATAGCATTCATTGCAAATGTTCCTCTTGAGTCCATTTGCAAAGCGGCAGCCTGGAGTTCTGTACACACTTTTACAAAACACCATTGCCTAGACACTCTTTCTAGGTCTGATTCTCAGTTGGGACAAGCAGTACTAAGACATCTTTTCTCTACTGTTCCTTCTCACAACCCACCTCCAACTCCGGGTACTGCTTGCTAGTCTATGCAGAGCATGTGATTCTAAGCAGATTAACAAGCATCAGAAGACATGCATTACTTACCGTAATAGCATTTCTGATGATTGTATCTGCTTAGATTCACATGCGCCCTCCCTACCTCCCCGCTCGGAGTGGAAGGAACATAGACGTCTTACTACTTTCTCACTTTATGTACTCAAACACTATAGCCTTGGGCTCCCTCATGGCAGAAAAATACAATCGGAGGTACCTCGGTGCGTGAGGGATTTTGGGTACACTACACGTCACGATAGGGATAGTGTTACAGACACGCCAATGCAGACGTCCCCTTTCGGTCCCCGAAAGACCAGATGCAATAATCTGCGGTTACCACTGGATGTCGGACTATATGCACAGCATGCGAATCTAAGCAGATACAATCATCAGAAATGCTATTACGGTAAGTAATGCATGTCATTCTGCAAAGGTCAGTGGCTCGTCTTCCATTTGGTCTGTGCCATTCTACCCACATTTCTTTCTTATTGGGTAAACTTCCTTAGTTACCTGTTAAATAAAGGGTCCAGTTTAAGATCCTCTGTATTGTTTTCATATGTCTTTAAAAATGTGTCCCTAGCTCATTCCATTCTAAAATGTCCTTGCACTGTTTGTTGGGGTGACTTTGCTCTTCCAGTCTTGCCCGTCTTACTGTACCAGTATTCAATCAAGTCTGTGGGGAGAAGGATACTGCCTTTTCAGTACAGGCCTGTGCTCTCTGAAACCCTCTGACAATGGACATTTGTTCTGTCACTTCTTGACCTGTTTTCCTTTGGAAGCTTAAACTTGGCTTTACTCTGATGCCTTTCAGCTAACTCAGGCTTTCATCATTTTTGATGTTGATTAATTGGACACTATTACATTGGCTAAAAGTAAAGTTGCATATGTAGCAAGCGTATTTGTCATGCTAAGTATTTTATAGAGCACCTGTGCACCCAAAGGTTCTGCTGAGGTAGTGTCTAATCTAAAAAGAGAGGAGAAGGAAGATCATGCAAAAGAGATCAGAACATGATAATGAAAAAATATGGAGTGTTGTTCAAGGGAACAAAGATGAAGTGTTTGTTTGTTTTATTTATTTCTATAGCGCACCTTAACCCGGGGGTATCTGGGCCCATTCGAAAGTTGCAGATGTTACAGACATACATATATAATATAAAGCAGATTTACAGAGGCAAGATCATAGTTACATAATTACATTATTACAGCATGAACGATATGGAAGATATTACGTTATTCGGGTTTTGCTACTGTAGGTTCGGGATGAGGTAGGTAATACTACTCGGTTAGCCATTTGATGGAATTGCTTCTGAAGTTAGCAAATGACTTGGATCTTTTTAGGAATAGTGGGGGCGAGTTCCACAGCTGAGCAGCCATGCCAAGGAAACTAATTCCACCATATTTTTGTAATTTGTATCTTGGGACTATTAAGCCGAGTGTATTAGTTGACCCAGTGGCTCGGTTGGATGGATTTAACATAAACGTTTCTGTTAGATACCTGTGGGCCGTCTGATTCAGTGCTTTATATGTGATGTATATAGTTTTAAGTTCAATCTTGTCTTTGATAGCCATTTATGTTGTCTACTTGTTGCAGATATGTGAGCTCTTCTTGAGATACTCAGAGCTGATCTGAGAGCATTGTTTTGCAGGGTTTGTAGTTTATTGAGCACACATTTGCTGGCTCCTAAGTAGAGTCCATTGCAATAATTCAACTTGGACAGTATTAATGCAAACCCCAGAGTAAGGGTTTGCATGCCCTGGTTAATTTCCCGGCGAATGCTGTGGCTGAGGCCGTGGCGTTCACCTTTTCATGTAGGTTTAAGGTGGCCTAGAGTTGTTACCTCTTTGGCCACTGGGATCTTGTTTCCGTTGAAGGAGGTGTAGTCTGAGCTCAGTTTTTTTAGGTTGGCTGGAGAGCCTACAATCAGTAATTCCGTTTTGTCATCATTCAGGCAGAACCTGACCACAAAAATGATGGGTGGAAGGTTTCGAATGAATCTAAACCACTGGCAATTGCTCTGGGCCAACCTTCCACACCACCGTTTTTTAGCCCGTCTGCGCCATTGCAAAAGGGGTCCAGCCATGTGCAAATCAGTCAGCAGCTGCCGCCACCGAAGGTAGCAGCCCAGCCCGAACTGCTAGGCCAGGTCCCCTCTGCACAGAAAACCAAGCAACCCCAGACATGTTTCGGCCTTGTTGGACCTCCTCAGTGAGGTGCAGCCTGGTTCCCTGTGGTGCAGCGAGCAAGGGACCCACGTCTGGGCATACCCTCTCTCACAAGGAGAAACAAACTGACCACAAAAGTGATGGGTGGAAGGTTTCGAATGAATCTAAACCACTGGCAATTGCTCTGGGCCAACCTTCCACACCACCGTTTTTTAGCCCGTCTGCGCCATTGCAAAAGGGGACCAGCCATGTGCAAATCAGTCAGCAGCTGCCGCCACCGAAGGTAGCAGCCCAGCCCGAACTGCTAGGCCAGGTCCCCTCTGCCCAGAAAACCAAGCAACCCCAGACATGTTTCGGCCTTGTGGGACCTCCTCAGTGAGGTGCAGCCTGGTTCCCTGTGGCGCAGCGAGCAAGGGACCCACGTCTGGGCATACCCTCTCTCACAAGGAGAAACAAACTGACCACAAAAGTGATGGGTGGAAGGTTTCGAATGAATCTAAACCACTGGCAATTGCTCTGGGCCAACCTTCCACACCACAGTTTTTTAGGCCGTCTGCGCCATTGCAATAATTCAACTTGGACAGTATTAATGCAAACCCCAGAGTAAGGGTTTGCATGCCCTGGTTAATTTCCTGGCGAATGCTGTGGCTGAGGCCGTGGCGTTCACCTTTTCATGTAGGTTTAAGGTGGCCTAGAGTTGTTACCTCTTTGGCCACTGAGATCTTGTTTCCGTTGATGGAGGTGTAGTCTGAGCTCAGTTTTTTTAGGTTGGCTGGAGAGCCTACAATCAGTAATTCCGTTTTGTCATCATTCAGGCAGAAGCTGTGTGTGGCCATCCATGCCTGAATGATGAGATGGATTTTGTTAATTAATGCTACCAGGTACGTCATTTCACCAAAATGGCAGGGGTAGCGGAAGTGACATCACATGACCCCTGACCTCTGATGACATCAACGAAAGTGATGTCATTTGACCCTACCCCGAATGACATCACAGTAAGCGATGGAACATGACCGTTTACCCCTTGACAAAACAGGAAGTGGCATCACATAGCATTGATTCTAAGTACACTATGAACAATATGGTTACAATATCACTGTAATGTGATATACATTTCATACAAGAATGGATCACCATATGTATCGGCAGACAAAAACATGCTATAACTGCATCTTGCAACAAGCAAAATACATAGGGTCTCATTATAACCCAGACGGGACGGGGTTAACGGCGCTGTTAAAGGTGCCGGAGCCGTCAACTCCGTCCTGCCTGATTACGAGGTCCCCTCGCGGGACCCGCTCTGCACGTCTGGTAAAACCAGACGTGCAGAGCGGGTCCCGCGAGGGGGAGGGGGAGGGGGAGGGGAGGGAGAGGAGGAGAGGAGGAGAGGAGGAGGGAGCAAACAACGGGCCGTTCGTAATCGGCCGTTGTTTGCTCCCTCGCCCATTCCCATTCAGCCCTATGGGGGCTGAAATGGGAATGGGAACGGGGAAGGTCCGGGTCCGGGTTCCTAGAAGGAGGAATTACCGGGCCCTCCGAACTTGGAATGGCCCGGTAATTCCTCATTCTGGGAACCCGGATGCGATTTCGGCGGCAGCCATGCCACCAATAGCGGCATGGCTACCGCCGAGATCGTAATGAGGCCCATAGTCTGTAATGGATGCTTATTCTACTCTAAATGCTTTTGGAGGATTTTGTCTGCATTGTGAATTGGAGGTGTTTAAGAACAGACTAAATCGGTGACTCACCCCATGAAGTGTGCCTGAAATAAACCTTTAATGGGTCTAGCAATTATTGCATTGGATTTCAGAAAGACAAATAGCTCAAATAGCCACATGGCATTGGCCACAGCCCAGGAGCTTCAATTTGTAACAAAAAAACACAAAAAAGGAAAATGTTTTTTTTTTTTTTTTTTTAGGGGTAGCAAGGGAGACCACAGGAGTAGCAAGGGAGACATCGGGGGTCGCCACTGCGACCCCTGGCGACCCCTAAATGACGTCCCTGAATGCTACATCATCTTCATAAGTACCCGACAGCGGAAGGAGGATCTGGGTGTCGTCGGCGTAGTTGGTGTAGGTGACACCCAGACGATCCAGTTTATCGAATAAGGGCTTCATGAAGATGTTGTACATAGTAGGTGATACACAGGAGCCTTGGGGTACTCCACATGTGATGGGAATAGGGTTGGCTGCTGCTGATGGGGAGAAGACTCTCATAGTCCTATTATTTAAAAAAAGATTGTATCCAGGTAATGGCACTGTGGGAGAAGTGGGCTGCAGAAGCAAAGTGGTTGCATAGTACCTTATGGTCAACCAGATCGGACGCTGCAGACAAGTCCAGTAGTAGAAGTATGGCCATTTTCCCTTTGTCCTTTAGTTCATCAATCTGAGCTTTAAGTTCAGTGAGCATCGTCTTAGTCCCATTTTGAGGTCTAAATCCCGATTGGCGAGTTCCTAGGAGGTGGTTAATCTTTAGATATTCTTGGATCTGTAGATAGCTACTCTGTCCAGAATCTTTAATAAGAAAGGGACTGTTGTAATTGGCCTATAATTTGTGGGGATGGTCGGGTCCAGAGATTGTTTTTAAGTAGGGGTATGACCCAGGATTCCTTTAGGTTACTGGGTACCATGCCCAAAGTAAATGAGGCGTTGATTAGTTTGGATGTGAAGGGTGCTAGGTTTCTAGCAGCATCTTTAATTATTTGCGTCGGGCAGCTATCGCCTTGGCATCGTGTGAGTTTGAAGGAGGCAATGATTTTTTGTACCTCCAAGGCAGTGATTTTGGAGAATTTGAAGTCCTGAAGTGGATTGGTATTTGGTTTTGTGTCATGGTGGATGTTGCTTATGTTTTGTAAGTTTTTTTTATTTTTTCAGAGATTTTAGATTGCAGAGTGGCTATTTTATTGGTGAGAGCATTCTGAATGTTCGTGCACCAGAGTTGGTCCTTTACGCATGTATCCACTGGGGTGATGGGCGTCTCCATCTCTTTAAGGATCACAAATAGCTCTTTGGTGCTAGAAGTGGCCTGATTAATTCTATTTTTGATTAATCCCCTTATAGTGCTCAGTATTTCTTTCGTCTACTCAGTAGATATATTTCTTAGGTTTGTTTTGATTTGTAGCGGAGGTGGTGAGCTTCCAAATAGATTCTAGCTTTCTTTTTTCCACCCGCAGATTTTTTTATTCAGGAGTGAACCCGGAGTTCAAATGCGCTCTTGGTTTACCTTTGCAAAGTTTGAGAGGGGCAATGATATCCAAAGCTTTGATCATAGAGGTATTGTATATCTCTACTAGTTTGTTAGGGTCAGAGATTGTCCCCGTTGTCTGCGAGCTTTGCAGCCCAAATTGAGACATTTAATTTTTGGCGGAAGGTCAGGGAAAGTATAAAGTACCACAGGAGTTGAGTTAAAAGTGAGATTTATTGTTTGTTTGTTTGTTTTATTATTTGCAATACGCAAGCCTCCCCTCCGTTAACAGTGCGCAGCATTTACATTTACATGAGATGAGACATGAGAAAAATATATACATACACATATGTGAGGTGAATAGAGAGAATTCAAAGATGACACCCAGCTTGTTCGCCACCCATGATGGTGAATGTAGGGGTTAGGTTTACAGGTACACTGTACAATAACATTTATTTACAAAAACACAATCGTATTGCAATTATTTAAACCGGGATTTGTACTTCACAATCAGCTGTGCTTCGGGTGGGCATGGCACAGTCGCAATGTTCGGTGGCAATGGATCACTGCTCTGCACTGAAACGTCCAAAATTCCATATCTGTGCTTCTCTAACACAGCAACAATAAGGCCTTTCACAAAGTCAAACTGCATTTCATCATAGACTGGTTTGATCACCCATTGCTTACTTCGTTTTGAAAACACCTTAGTGTAGCGAGGCATCCTTACTTTACCCCTAGTCCTAGATTGTTCACGTCCGACATTGCTGTTATGGGCCAAGACCGCTAGTAGAGTGCGATGTTTCATGCCCCGAAAGCTAAAATGCAAGAGCTTTGGCCTGTACTTTAGGCACATATTGTAGAACACCTCCAAATCTCCTGTGTGACAGAATTCTGTCAGTCCTCTCAAATCTCTTGATATTGTTTTGTCGAAAACAATCTTCTCAATGGCTTTGTGTGTCGGTGAAGATGGAATCAACCACTTCTTCTTCCGTGCCTCCTCTGGGGACAAAGGGCCATGTTCACATTGGTGGAAATGTTCATTTGCTGTCCAGCGTTGAACGTTGGTACAGTAGTGCATCAGTGACCGCCATTTTTCAAGTAGTATTTCCACTGACCCCTCACAAGTTTTTGAGCTCCACCAAAGATGGTTGGTGATAGAATGTGACCACTGCAAAATACTTTCAAAACCTTTTTTTTTCCCTGCAGCCGAGATTTTGTTATTGATTGATTTAGCAAGATGCCATACGTCAAATTGATGTTTAATATGTGGGAACTGCTCTCTCATTGTCTTGGCAATTGAAACGTGTCTATCTGTGGCTATGAGGTCGATGTGCATTCCCCTCGATTGTAGATATTCCACTGATTTTATAAAACCTAGTTTCTCCATGGCCACTGAGGATGTACATTGTGTTACCTGCACGACCACCGAACTCACAATTTTCTTACTATCCATGTCCTGAAAGTGGTAGGTGCAGTACTTGGCAGAAAATCCAGGGCTGTCGCACTGTCCATCGCCGGCTAGCCTGAATCGTTTGCCTTCGAATGTACTTGCTAGAGACAATTGTTCAATTTTCCAAGCATCACTAATGGCCGGAAACAGATAATCACATTGGTATGTGTAGTACAGCGCTTTAGAAATTAAATGGAGTCCCACAAACTGAAAGAAGGCCTCTAACTTTCTAAAACTGGAGCCACTAAAAAGTGATGCAGCTGCACACAGTAGATTGCCTGCTGGCAGTTTCCCCAGCATCGGTTGTGCAGACCATGAGAACCTATGATTTAATCTATAGGCGGCATTTATTTTGACGTTACTGCCTTTTATTTGACGAGTCACATTAATCAATGGCTTCCCACATACTTTCCCTCTAAGGGAATGCACACATTTCAGCATACTTATAATTTCCATCAAACAACTGTCGAATACAATGTATTTGCTCTCTTTCATTAGACTGTCATCCTGCGTCAACGTTGTTTCGGCCTTTGACGTTGTGGAGATTTCAACACATTGGAAAGTAATATCGCTGATATCAAGTTCTGATGCGTCTATGGATGCTGCGGCTGGTTTATTCTCTGTCATTTCAACATCTATTACTTCAACATTGATGGGAGAACACAACAATGTCGACAGGTTTTTTGGTGGCAAATTTTTGGCGGGTGTAGATTGTGTAAATTGATCTGCAACTACTTCAGAGCTATCTTCCATACATTCAATAACATCTTCTTGTGGTGGTGCGGTCGCACTGTAGCTATGGTCCAATGCAACTTTGCTATAGTCTCCAAACACAATTAATTCATGTTATGGCCATTGGACATGAGCATCTCGAGCCTGAACAAGCCTCGCCTCAATTAATAGTTCCTCCATAGTGTACACGGTCTGGCAAGGCACATCTCTCATTCGCTTCACTGTCTGTGTGTGTATAGTTCTGACACCCACGGGTAACTGGAGGAGAGATTGGAAAAGGGATGTTCAGTTTAAACACAAGATGGAGTGTAGTAGAATTGACTGGAAAAAAACATAAAATAGTCCCCAGCACAAACATTTTTTTAAATTTATGAACTGTTTGTAACTAACCTTTTTTTGTTTTTTTTTCTTTGCAACTTTTTTGACTCGACCTTCAACATCTGAATGCCGTAGCTCAGATTTGTTTCCGCATGTCCTCCCTTCCTCTTGCGCTGCAACGACTATATTTTCTGTATCCGCATAGACAGCACGGAATGAGGCTCCATCGTCTCCCTGAAACATAGTACTTTCATTACTATGTATCAAAATATTGTTAGCATAAAACACACGTGAGGACGAACACACAGGTGCATCTCAATAGCCAAATATGATTTAAACATTGTGTGCAACAATCAAATGACAAGTATTCGACCAGTGATGATCTATTTCGATGGAACTGTCAGTATCCATACCTCTGGCTCTGCATGGACTGCCATGAATGGTTGTATTGGAGAGGAGGCATCCGCATCTCCCTGAAACACAGTACTTGCATTAGTATGCTTTTCAATATTGGAAACACAACACACACTTGGGGTCGACGGCACAGGTACATATAAAGAGATAACCGCAAAAGATGCATTGTCCAAAAGAATCAAGGAAAATCCAAATATGATCACATTTCATCGACTTATTTCAATGATTCCTTTACATCTGCATCATCTAAATGAGATGTTGTGATTGTGGTGGAAGCTTTGTCGTCTCCCTGAAACACAGCACTTGCGTTAATAGGGAAGAAAGTATAGCAAATGGAATCATGTTATATGATCACGCATGATGGAGCTGTCATTATCCATACCTCGTGCTGCTGAAGAATATCTATGGATGTTGCAAATGTAGTGCGCACTTCCGAAAGCTGTTGCGCCGATTCGTATACTTGAATGTCAGGCTCTGCATCAAGTGCAGGGGTTGATGCTCCATCAACTGCCTGAAACATAGTACTTGCATTATTGAGGATTACAATTGTGAAAACATAACACACACCTGGGGTCGACAGCACAGGTACATATTAACGGCTAACCACGAATGAAACATTGTGTAGAACAATCAAACGACAAGAATTCCAGCTCTGATGTTGATGCTCGATGGAGCTGTCAGTATCCATACCTCCTGATGTTGAAAACATCTAGAAATGTTGTAGATGTGGCAGACGCTTCAGCATCTCCCTGAAAGACAGTACTTGCATTAGTATGGGTAACACTAATTATAACTGAAAACAAACACCAGTGGACGATAACTAAGGTGTATATCAATTGGAAAGCAGTAACCAAACATTCGGTAAAATAATTACACGATAGAATAAAACTATTACTTGACATGCATAAAACAAGTATGTAACGGATTAGCCTAGTAAGATTACCTGATACGCGCTAGAAGTGGTTGATAACTGCGACCACGTCAAGGATGTAGAATGTTCTTGCTTCAGATTTAAGGGATAGTCAAGAAGTTGTAAAGGTCAATTAATGATTGATAATGAAATGCCAATATTAAAAATAGCCATGTAAGCCGACAGAATACTTGAAAAATGCTCAATACAGCACAGTTCCCTGTCCCCATATATATATATATACATGGCGTTTGTGGGTTATGAAATCAAAAAAGAATATATTGATAAATGTCATTATTCAAAAAACTATACACTCATATCAATATCGAAATTATTATAAGGGATAGAACACCTACAATATCAATTAATCCATTCGGCTACACACTACCGCAAGGCCGAAAGCTAAATCCGGACACTTGACTCACCGGTGGCGGAATGTGGACGAATAGAGTGGGAATAGCGTTTTCGCGCAATTTCCGTGTTGTTCGCCGTTTATTCTTCTTTGTTACCCAAGAAGTTGTGTACATGTCCAAGGAAAAGTGCCGGCTGCAGATGCGGTATCGATCACCCCTCTTGTCATCTAAGACTTGTTGGACTCTACTTTCCAGCTCATCCAGTGGATATCCGCAATGTCTGACCCATTCTCTTATTCGATCATTTTTCGGGAATACATGCATTGTAGTTCCTTCAGATTTCGCATGGGTCTTCGAAGGGCAACCGCTAATCGAACAGGCAGGCATTGTTGATAAATCTGAAAAGTAAATATCGACATTATTATACAATCTTCAAGAGTAAAGATTTGATACAAAAGTAAATGAATCATACAATGATCAGTGCAAGGTTTGTTTTGGTCGCAGGAACTATACCAGTTCATTATGTGCTGCTTAGTATTTGCATAAGTTGCAGAAATGTATAATTGATGTGACTGAAATCTGAACATGTGACTCGTCCCTTGGATGTTCTGTCTTGCACGAGAAGGAAACATGCTTACATTATAGACTGGACCCCCGAAGGATGCAATTCAATGACAATAGACACAGATGAAAATAAATAGATCTATTGATAGCATAGCAATGGAAACTCAAGTCAATAGCAATGAGACCAATGAACATAGCACTATTGTGTACTCTACTCGAAAATAGATAGAAATTTAAAAATCTGTGAAATATGACCAGGATACATGGCCTTACCTTGACCAACAAACAGTTGGATTCAGCAAGCAGAGCAGTATGTTGCGGGAGAATAGGTGGATGAATAGGTGGATGGCCACAGGTAGCGCACTGATGGGTATGCTCGAAGCGGTCACAGAAGTTCACGGATAGCACGACGACGAGCAGATTAGCATAGATCTCAGTGGTTCCCAGGTAGCACGTTCAGGAGTTGACTTGCAAAGCACAAAGATGTTCTCATGAGACATATCGAGTGGTTTTTATAGTATTAGAAACTGGGGTGTGTTTGTGAATGAATGACGTATGTATGTCGTGGTATTAGGGGGGCGGCCTGCTTGAAGGGGAGGCCTGCCTGGAGACACGGGGTCTGAAGAGGCCATGTGACAGATGGCCCCTTGGCGTGGGACACCTTTTGAAGTGTACATGCAGTTTGGCACATTGGCCTTTCTCGCCCCTGACAGCCCCCCATGCCAGCGCTCATCCCCGGGTGTGAACCGCCTTTGATAGAGGGGGGTGGGATGGATGGGCCAAGGGCGTGCAGATAAGGCACAGGAAGACTGCTGAATGGAGACACACTTATGTGTATTGCAGGGGGGCGGCCTGCCTCAGCGGAGGCCTGCCTGGAGACACGGGGTCTGAGGAGACCATGTGAACAATGGCCCCTTGGCGTGGTCTCCCTTTTGAAGTGTACATGCAGTTTGGCACCTTGGCCTTTTGCGCCCCTGACAGCCCCCCATGCCAGCGCTCATCCACCGGCGCGAACCGCCTTTATATCAATATACAGTATATCGCCTTTATATCAATGATAGTATATCGTTGCTTATCAATAACAAATGCCACATACCGGAGATTCTTGTGAGCACAGACCCACACTTCAACCGGTGTATTATAGTGGTCAAGACTGTATAATCCAATGGTAAATGTTGGTGTAGATATATGTGTGACTTTTATAGAGACATAACCTACTGAAAGACTTTGAACAAGTGTGTTTTAGTGCATGCATTATCGAGAATATGTTATGTTAGCTTAGATAGATAGTGACCACCCTGCTTCACAGCAACCAGACCTTCACCCATTCGGAGCACAGATGTCTGACTTCCATCCTTGAATGGAGACACACTTGATTCATTTAAAAAAATCGAGACAACCGTTGTTAAAATATATGTGGTGTTTTATTTTTATTTTCATGACACAAAAATACAAGACTTTAAAGATTATACAGGTCAGGTTGCAGCACAGCGAGAGAAAATCCCCGGTACTGACCGCTGTCACTCGGGAACGTTTCTCTAATGGCACGAACGGCACAGGCGGGTATCACTCTTCGAACGCGGTGTCCAAGCCTCCCGTGAAGCCACCATGTAAAGGAACGATAGGCCACCAGCCTGTACCACCTGTGAAAAGGAATGAAACAAACTGTTTTTAAATGACCAAGATAAGTTTAATAAACGTTTGTTGTCAATGACAATTCTTGTAACTAATGGCATTTTACACGGACAAATGCTATCTAGACAATGTGCACTATTCAGCGACTTACATGCGTTACAATGATATGTAGATGTAATTTTGGATATAATAGAAGACCATGAAAGAGGAGTGGCATGACAAGCAGAGTATACTTACTCGTTACTCGGATTACGAGGACGAACAGTTGCTCGAAGTTCGTGCATAAGCACCATCATTATTCTCAACACGGCCCGTGTGAGGCAGGCTGCCCTGAAGTCTGGCAGCTCGGTGATGCATTGCGGTCGTGGCTCGCCTTCCAAAATGTAGGCCAGGCATCCCGAGTTTTCTCGGCAGCAGCAGTTCTCGTCCTCAGTTGGCATTAGCTCGCACCGATTTCATGTGCACCAGGTGGAGACGCCGTCCATGCGACTAGGCCCAGGCTCTTCATCTGTTGATTTGTCCTGCCAACTGCCGTCCGAATCCCCATCGTTTTCGCGTGCTTCCCTTTCCAGTAGTTCCTCCTCGGTATACTCGGCTCGTACATGTAGGGCATTATTGTAGCCATTGTGTGTTAAACAAACTAAAATAATTTATAGCTGTGGTACTGGTATCTGTTTGCACGGGCTACAAGCAGCGAAGGTAGCTGACCAGAGCACAGAAATGAGTCACAGAATACTCAAAGTAACACAGAGAGAGGAATGGAATCGAAAATCTGCTGCTGTCTGTTGTGAAACGGTCTGTTTATACTTATTGAGGAAAGAGGCGTCCTGCCATTTCTATGGTGACACGTCATTAGCTGAAGCGCAGCGAATGTTGACACGAGACGTGCTTTGGCGTTGTGAAATGGGCGGTACACGTCTGCTGATGACAGGCTCAGGGGCGGGGGATATGATTTAGTGCCACAAAAGCAGGTCAGCCAGGGCGATCGGGGAAAAGATAGGATTATCAGAAAATGGCGGCTCCCTGGTGCTTGTTTTCGCTTGCGTTTAATGGACGAAAACTCGGGTAAGGTCCGTAGGAAAGTTTTCTAAAATCGAGCCACTTAGGCTAAAAAAAACATGGCCGACCCGTAGGGATAATAAACATTTTTACTAGACCATGCCTTTAAGGCTTTTACACCACGCAAAGAGAAATACACCGACACCGGCTTGTAAAGATTCCCAGAATCTTTATTACAAAACTGAACAGTTACAAAACAAAGTACACAAATAGCTATTTGGCCGTCAATACATCACAGAGACCACCAGCAGGGTTCAATGAGAGCAGTGATCAGGATTTGCTAGCTGGACATCAGCGTATTTATACATTTTCGTTATAACGATGTCCAGCCTCTTTCAAGTTAATCATGTACTGGGCTAGGGTCACGCCAGGTTCGTTATTAATTTACATATCTCTTGCATGCGGTTTACTTTTTAATACATTTACTAACAAACATTATTGTTCTCCAAGTTTTACTTTACACTTTTTACACATTGCTTTAATACAGGTCAAACAAATGTCTCGCATGTCGTATTTGGATAGCGTTATTGTTCTTGTATACTTGTAGGTTAACATCGCCAATTCAAGTAATCCCCTGATCCCGAGGTCAACAAAGGACAAGGTCTACATGACCCTAACATGTAGCCTGAAGGCAGGTTGGACATTAACTCTCCTTTGGAGGTTGAAGAGGTTAAAGCAAGAACAAGAGAACACAAGACGGGCATTTTAGGCCACAGGGTGACTTTGTCCAATTAACTAAAATAGCGGCTCTAACCTAAAATGGAGGCTTGATTCACTTGAGGTCACGACCTTGTAATACGGATTTCCTCGCAAAGCGACTGGGCATAGGCCAACATATACAATGAGGACGAAACAATATTATATCAGTTCTAACAAACCCTCCTTTTGTCCCATGCCAAGCGCTAAACTACTTTCAATCATTTTGCGATTAACTCCACATTTCAACGTCTATATACCCCGAATCAGTGTCAGACATATCTATTGCCATTAGATCAGACACTAGAGTTTCTTTCAACACATACTCTTTGGAAACCTTATCTGGGGTGTATTTTTTATGCCCTTATACATTTGTTGCTTGCGCGCAACACCCCCTAATACTGAACATATACCAGGAAGACACTGTATACAACAACAAAGGAATAGAAAACTTCCCAAGATAATCAGCAGGGCCGAAAACAACTTCCATCCCCACGACCGTTGGAGGTCCCAAAACCATGCACTAAGTTCCCAGTTTCCCTCAGGAACATGCACTTCTGAACTAAGAACATGTAGATTTTGGATAGCCCTAAAGATCTTTGGAGAGGAGTCTGGTACGTAAACACAGCAAGCTGACCCCACTAATTTACATACTCCTCCACACTCAGCCAGAATGACATCTAATGCCATCCGGTTCTGAAGAGCCACTAATCATCGCTTTCTGTTCTAACCTCATATTATAGAGTTTGTCAGTGGTCCGGTTGATGGTTCTCTCCAATACTCTCGCTAGTCCCCTGATATCTTCTGAATTCGTAATTTGCCCAAAAAATGGCACAAAGGATTTCATGATGTCTCCTAGAGTTTGCGCTGGAGTATCCCCTTTCACACCTCGTTGTGGACGAGTTTTCGAAATTTCTTCAGTACTGGCAATAAATACCCCAGGTAATAGAATCCCTAAATAGCAGGTTCCTTGCCAATCCCTGGGCAACCATGGAAATGCCACGTTACCGCAAACAAAATAGACAGGTTCGCCTACGTACAGAGGTCTGTTCTCACTAGTCAAATTCGCAACGTTGGCGCATTTTCTAAAATTACCCATTGACCGTGTTCCATTCCTCTGTATGCAGAAGGAAAGAGATTAAAGACTGAAAAGGACGAGACAATCTATCAGAGGGCCTAACAGAAGCAACGTTTGGTTTACTCCTATTTGCAAAAAGCGAGCATCCCAGGGGCATTAAAACACGTTTTTCAAAACTATTCAGATTTGTACCATCAAAGTTCCCTAAGATGCTGTCATTCCATCGGCCAAAGAATAGTGCTCTAAGAGAAGCATAACAAGCAGTTGTCAAAGGTAGAGGATGAATATACCAACCTAGCCCCTTATCCCCATGTTGCAGTAGATGTGAACAGATCCAGCAATTGGTTCTATTTAAAATTGCATGAGTGGCATTCATGATTAACAAAAGGGTATTATTCTGATAGTTCCGTCTATGCGAAGAATCTCTAGGCGATAAAGTATGCAATTGCACGGAAGGAGTGGGGATAAGAGATACATTTTCAATAGGTAAAAAGTCCTCTAGCGGATATGCTTCCTCCAGATACCATAACCCAAAACCAACAGTTACTAAAAATCCAGTTATTATTACAAAAAGGCAACAATACCCTTTGGAGGTCCCATTGCATGCTTGATCATTGTCTCTGCTAGTCACATATTTATCTGAAAGTTCGGTACAAGCGGTAGCGGGTGCAGGCATTGTAGTCTTCAATCAAAAAACACCAATTGTTCGTTTGCTGGCGACTCCAGTCACACGTCTTCTTAATGTCTTTCCCACAACCCTTAGCCAACAGAATCCTTCCGTACAGTCGGGCCAAAAGGCAAGCCCTCAAATGATTTCCGCAATCGCACAGTCAAACCGTGCTGTACGTCTATTTCCTTGGACGTAAATTATATTTCACAATTTCTGGTGCTGAAGGATCAGAAAACAAAGTGTCGTCACTTCCTACTGGAGGTGACGAGTAAACGGAAATGGGATCAGAAAAGGATTGATCCGGAAGTTCCACTGTTGGAGAGTGCGGAGACAAGATGGCCGTTTTGTCTGGCCTTGCGAATTCTGGAACGGTCTCTGATACTTTCTTGTCGGTTGTTGCTGTTTCAGGCACGTTGGTTACAGCAGTGGGAAGGGATTCTGTGTCTTCTGTATCGTATGGCATGGGCTGCGGGATCCGTTTGGTGTGCGTCGCATGGATCCAGTTCTTACGACCCGCTACCCGCACAGCAGTCTGGGTGACTAGCAGGACTTGGTAGGGACCCCTCCACCGAGGTGCAAGGCAAGACGACCTCTCAAAAAATTTTGTGAGGATCCAGTCCCCCGGTCATAGACTGTGACCAGGACCCTCGTATCGTACAGGTAATGCCTCTCGCATCTGGTGATAAATTGAAAACAGATTTTTAGTCAACTTGTTACAGTAATCTGAAAGAAGCACATTCTCTACATCCCGCAACTAGCTACTTTTTGGCATACCCCAAATATTAGCAGGTCTCCCCATTACCACCTGAAAAGGAGAGAGCCCAGTCTTAGTTTGAGGGGTTGTTCTCATCGACAGCAACACGATCGGTAAGGCGTCCGGCCATTTTAACTTGGTGCCAGCACACTTCTTAGCGAGCTTGTTCTTTATAATGCCGTTATGCCTTTCTACTAATCCGGCACTTTGGGCATGTCTGGCCGAATGGAACCGTTAATCAATCTGTAATCCTTTGCATATTTGTAGGATTACAGCAGCGATAAAGTGTGGCCCATTATCCGACCAGATGACTCTCGGCAGCCCGAACCTAGGAAAAAACTCTTTCAACAGAGTTTTTTGCCGTGGTTATGGCCGTTGCATCTCTAACAGGGTAGGCCTCAACACACTTGCTAAAAGCACAAATAACAACCAACACATATTTAAGATTATTGCAACGTTCCATTTCAATAAAATCAAAATGAATAACCTCAAACGGAACAGAAGGTGGAGCGAAACTTCCTCTAGGAGTCGAGGTACCTTTTCCTACATTATGCTGCAAGCAGACCATGCACCCTTGGACAAAGCGCTCCACAGTTTTGAAAATCTTATCATTGGCCCATACACTGTGTAGCATTTTAGTCAATTTACGCGCACAAACATGTGTCGGACCATGAGCCATAATAACCATCATTGTAATGTAGGCGTCAGGGAGTAACCATTTTCCTTCAACATTGTCCACCCAACACAGTTTCTCTTAAAGCATACATTTCTGAACTAAAATCAGTGGCAGTTTGCTTAGCTATCTGATCAGCGAAAGCATTCCCTTTTCCTATATCATCTGTAACTTTTTGATGTGCTGCACATTTTATGATAGCTAGCTGAACAGGGAGTGTGAGTGCTGAAAGTAATCACGCTATTAAAGTGCCATGCTGAATTTTCGTGCCATGCGAGGTCAAGAAACCTTGTTCTTTCCAAAGTCTACCGAAGTTGAGAACCACCCCAAAAGCATACTGACTATCGGTATATATATTTACTGTAAGCCCTTCAGAAAGTTCACAAGCTCGAGTTAACGCTATAATTTCTGCGGCCTGCGCGGAATTATGCATAATTCTTTTGGTTTCCACAATCGTGCTTAAAGTAGTAACGGCAAAAGCAGCTGTGGATGTACCATTCGGAAGTTTAAAACAAGAGCCATCACAAAATAGCTCTTCTTGTGGGCTATTCAAAGGCGTGTCTTTCAGATCGATTCTACCTTTAGGGCCTCATTACACGGACGGCGGTGGACCAAGGTGCTATTAGCCCCTTGGTCCATGCCGGTAAAATACCGGCACCGCCTTGGTGGAAAGGGGAATTACCGCCCTATTCCAAGGTTGGTGGGGCGGTAATTCCCCCTTCCCCCATTGCCCTTACCCATTCCCATTTTTGCCCCATAGGGCATAATGGGAATGGGGAAGGTGCTAATTACGGCACCGCAAATTGCGGTACCGTAATTAGCTCCCTGGTCCCTTTGCGGGTTGGTTTTTAACGCCTGCAAAAAGCAGGCGTTAAATTCTCCAACCCGCAAAGGGACCTCGTAGTAAGGCGGTAAGGTTTTACCAGTACCGGTAAAATACCGGTACCGGTAAACCCTTACCGCCGTCCGTGTAATGAGGCCCTTAGTCTCTTGTTCTGTCGCATAAAGGCAATCGTGTGACGTTTCATCACCATCAACAGTATCTTGCGGAACAGGTAAAAGTTCAGCCGGATTTAATACACAACACCTCTGAATTTGAATGTAGGGGGCAAACAAGATCAGTTCATATCTTGTCAATCGTGCGGAAGTGAGGTGTTGTGTTTGAGTTCTATTCAATAAAATATCTACAGAGTGAGGTACCATTAGGGTTAACGCATGACGCAGGACCATTCCCTCACTCTGTTTTACAGACGCAGCAGCAGCAGCAGCAACAGCTCTCAAACATCTCGGCAAAGCGCATGCAACAGGATCAAGGGCGGATGAGAAATAGCCGCACGGCCTATTCTTCCCTCCATGTTCCTGCGTTAACACAGCCAAAGCACATCCATCACGTTCATGCACATACAACACAAAGGCCTTGTCGTAATTCGCAGTTCCTAAAACCGGCGCTGAACACAGCACGGATTTGAGCAAATCAAATGCTGTCTGGTGTTCCAAAGTCCATGGCAATGGCAAAGAAATGCCCTTCTTTGTCAAAGCCAGCATTGGTTTAATCGTTAACGAAAAGTTAGGGATCCACAATCTACAGTAAGAAGCCATACCTATCGGGGCTCTAACTTCCTTCTGCGTATTTGGGACAGACATGCCAGAAATAGTCTTTATTCGTTCAGGTGTCAACCGTCTTCCCTCCTTTGACAGGGGATAACCTAAATAGGTGACCTATTGACAACAATATTGGAATTTTTTGAGTGAAGCTTTGTGGCCATGTTTCGCTAGATGACAAAGCAACAAGACTGTGCCTTCTTTACAGGCACTCTCAGAATCAGCAGCCTAGAGGAGATCATCTACATAGTTTAGTAACGTGCAAGTAGTAGGCAACTCGAGAGCATTGAGCTGCTCTTTTAATGCCCTACTATAAATACTTGGACTCTCAGTGTACCCTTGTGGTGCACGAGTGAATGTGAACGAGCGTCTACCTAGGGTAAAAGCGAACAAATACCTACTATCTTTGTGTATGGGAATACTGAAAAACGCGTTTTTAAGGTCAACAACGCCAAAATGAGTGGCAGAAGCCAGAATCATGGTTAGTATCGTTGTAACATCAGGTACAATAGGAAATTGAGGAGCCACAATTTTGTTAATAGCACATAAATCGATTATAAACCGAAAGGGACTCGCATTATCACCTTTTTTTGTATACTGGCAAAATGGGGCTGTTACATTGGCTACCCGTAATTTCCTCAATTACTCCACGATGTACAAAATCAGAGACTATACATTTCAAAGCCTGCTCGCCTTCAACTGAGATCTTATATTGTGGGATGCGAGGCAATTTTACTCCATGTTTCAGAATAATTTTAACAGGTTCAATTTGAAGATGCCCACATCATTATCATCAATTGCCCATAAGCATTCCGGAACATTACTGAATTCTGGCGGTAAAGGTCGAGTCAAAAACTGAGAGGCGAGTGATTGCTGAGGTGAAATTGTTAACCGAACTCCGTCCGGAGAACAATGTATTACTGCATGCAATTCCTTCAACAAATTTAACCCCAGCAAGTTCTCCCCACAGTTTATGGTAAGTAGAAATGGACACTGCTCCGTGAAGGGACCCAGTGTTTTCGGGACCGGCAAAGAGACCGGACAAACTACAGGTGTGCCTGAAAACCCTACGGAAACGTTGGAACTGCCCTGACAGGGGAATATTTGGAACCCGTGAATGGTCAATGGAACATTTCTGTGCTCCCGTATCTACTAAAAATAGATGGTTCCTATTTCCCACCGCCATCTCAACGTAGGGGCCTTTCTGATGAACGGGAATAGGCGTTGGTTCCAAATCCTGCTTCGGGCAATCCTAGCGAAACAGAATATTATCAAAAGGAAGCTCTTCAGAGAGGTACGCGGCAGAAGGGTGATCAAAAATGTTTCTGTTATCCACATTCGAAACTTGCTTATCTTGTGAAAGAGGTTGCTGTGATTCTGGTGCAAACTGACCTCTGCCAGGGCCCCCTACACCTGGGTGACCTCTGGATCATCTACCCATGTTCCCAAATGGCCTTTGCTGCAAGGTCGAACATTGTGCGCGCCAGTGGCCTTCCTGTCGACAATGGGCACACTGGTTAATGGTTACCGGAGCCAGGGGCGTACTTCCCTGTGGAATGTACTGACCTCTAAATTGATTACCCCCTCTAGGGTTTCTAACAATCTGTTGTAATAGGACTTTTGTTTTTAGGTCACCTTTTTTTCTCAAGTTTTTCCTTTTCATTATTCACACGATTTTCATAGTACTGAGCCATATGCAGTACTTCTGATTGACACTTCGCTTGCCAAGCGCTTTCGGAAGACATAATCTGTAACTGGATGTCAGGCAGCAATCCACGTACAAATTTGTCGACAACCAGCCTTTTCCCTGACTCTGTGCCTAAGTCTTTTCCACTGAAATCTGAAAATACCTGTTCAAACCGATTGAAGAAATCGGTAGAACCCTCAGACTTTCCTTGGACACAGGCCGTAAGCTTGTCCCGCATGATTCTTTTTTCAGGAACTATAGTTTTCAATTTTACAATAATCCTATCAGGCAAGGTTAATATCACTTGAGGCGGTCGCTCGCCAGCTGGTCTTTCTCTATCTAGCCTAACCATGTATCTCCTAACCCAGGTACATCATCTACAGTCATAATCCGTTTCCACAAATCAACTGGCAGGAGTACGGGAAATAATAAATCAATATCACTTAAGGTGAATACCGATGACTGTAAGACCGACTCTATTTCTTTATAGAACCCGGTCGGATTCTTTCTTACATCGGGAATAGATTGCTTTATGGTGTTTACTTCCTGTCTTGAAAATGGGACGTGAACGAACTGCAATACGTAATGTGCAGGGATGTCCACCGTGAGTATTCCTCGCGCAGCATCGGCCACAGTCTCAACTTTCGGGACAAATGTCGGAGGGACATCTCTCATAGGCAACTGAGGAGTAGGCAGCTCCAAGCGCTTACTAAGCAACAGAGCCAAGTCAAGCCCTAAGACAGTCGAAGAAGTATAAATCGAAAAGGCTCTCTTATAAACACTCAACAATTCTGCAGGACAACAAATCTTTCTTTTTACACACTCATTCTGCAGGTATTCTAACATAACCTGTATCACTTTCTTTTGCATTTCTAACGTATACTGACTATATGTGTCATATACTTCATCTGGAGTTATCGACATATCCGAAATCCATCTTATCACATCCTTGGTACAAATTCGTGTTTCCTCACCTTTTAATTCACTGCAAGGAGAAAACCGTTTCTGTAAGAACATAATACCTAAACTATCACCTTCTGCTTCCACATTCTGTAACTCTTCCAACTCCTTCCTATACCCAAAAATCCTCTCAACATGCTCATATACCTTCTCCGCAGTATCTCTGGACAACGCTAAGGCTTTCAAATCCCGTAACCCTTGTGGGAAATCTACATCGTTTAATCTATTCCACATTATACTCAAATGAGTCCCTAATCCTTCAATAAAAACATTTTTCTCAGGAATACCTTTTAAATTTTCGAGTGTGGAAAAAACATCAGCTTGCTCACCCTTCTCCATACAATGTTTAGCCCAAGCGATCAATTCATTCTTTTTTTCTGGGGACACAGTATTACGAGTCACAACCCTTGATCTCGCTCCCTGGTCTACTACAAGCGATGCAGAATCACTTGGAAGAGGAAGAGTAGGCACATTCTGAATATCAACAGGTGGAGGCAAGGGGGCAGGCAAAGGAGCGACGGCTGGAAGAACAGGAAGAACAGCAGGGAGGACCGGAGGAACTATAGGAGGGGGAATAACAACGGGAAGGGGCAAAGTGCCAGGAGGAGGGACGTACGGAGGTGGCGCGGAGGCACCTGGCCTTCGTTCATGCAAAAGTTTATTAATCAATTCATCTGACGTATGAAAATCTTTTGAAGGGTACATTTTCTGTAATTGAAACGGCCTGTCCGTGTTCCTAACTGACTCCAATTGTTTATTTTGATCCTATAACCGTGCCTTTTCAACACTTGTCATATGTCTACGCATATGTTTCTCTCTACTCTTTTGTTGCTGCAAAGCTTCTGTTTTCCAACTATGCAATGCGTCAAATGCTACAGGTCTAGCCTTTTTGTTTACTAATACAGACTCTAGATATTCTATACAAGGGATTTCAAAGCTACCATTGGTTGGCCACCGAAGATTAGAATTATGTCTGGTCTGTCTGTGCCAAATGTCATTAAATGCTATACTACCAAAGCCTTTCTTACAGTACATAGTACATGCCGGCGACCCCTCCTGTGGTGCGGGACGGCTATCTTCCAAAGATTGTCACTGCGGAATAATGCCCTAAAGCAGGCAGACAATTTCCCAGGCACATCAAAGTTCTGGTGTTACCTGGTCAAGTAATTGTGCTCACAAGTACAATGCGCCAAGTTCAAATTGTCAGGGTTAAATTAAGAATCGGGTCATGATTCACCTGACCAAAGGACTGGGAGGCCCGATCGGGTTACTAAGGACAATGCTAAGGACCCACGTGTCTGGCGATTTCGGCAAATTTACCCACCTCGATATATGGACCCTCGTCAAGACGTCGTCTCGGGCTACAGCTCACCGTTCAGGGATCGGATCGTGCAGTACTGTCGAGGAATTCACTTCTTGTCTAGAGGGGCCGCTTCTGTTGGCACCGTCCGATCCCGGTCCGGTAGCCGAGCCAACCTTCAACGAGACGAAGTCGATCTTGAGGGTCCCTATTCGGGCGCCATCTGTGGAATCAGAAAAATACAATATTAAGGCTTTTACACCAAGCAAAGAGAAATACACCGACATGGGCTTGTAAAGATTCCCAGAATCTTTATTACAAAACTGAACAGTTACAAAACAAAGTACACAAATAGCTATTTGGTCGTCAATACATCAGAGACCACCAGCAGGGTTCAATGTGAGCAATGAGCAGGATTTGCTAGCTGGACATCAGCGTATTTATACATTTTCGTTATAACGATGTCCAGCCTCTTTCACGTTAATCATGTACTGGGCTAGGGTCACGCCAGGTTTGTTCCTAATTTACATATCTCGTGCATGCGGTTTACTTTTTAATACATTTACTAACAAACATTAATATTCTCTAAGTTTTACTTTACACTTTTTACATATTGCTTTAATACAGGTCAAACAAATGTCTCGCATGTCGTATTTGGATAGCGTTATTGTTCTTGTATACTTGTAGGTTAACATCGCCAATTCAAGTAATCCCCTGATCCCAAGGTCAACAAAGGACAAGGTCTACATGACCCTAACATGTAGCCTGAAGGCAGGTTGGACATTTACTCTCCTTCGGAGGTTGAAGAGGTTAAAGCAAGAACAAGAGAACACAAGACGGCCATTTTAGGCCACAGGGTGACTTTGTCCAATTAACTAAAATGGCGGCTCTAACCTAAAATGGAGGCTTGATTCACTTAAGGTCACAACCTTGTAATACGGATTTCTTCGCAAAGCGACTGGGCATAGGCCAACATATACAATGAGGATGAAACAATATTATATCAGTTCTAACAAGATATCCTCTGATGCATTTAGCATAGGATCACAAGTGGTAGGATAGTCTACACCGTGATTTTGCGTTTGTTCCTAGTCTGACATGGTGGTGCTGTTAGGTTTAGATGGTTTTTTGAAGGTTTATTGGGAGGGTAAATGACAGAAGATAGTGATCTGTCCAGTATTGGGGAGTGGTGGCAGTAATTAAGGTGTCACAATTAAGGTTGGCTACCCATTCCACAGCCCTTCCTTTGTTATGGGTGGGTTGGCTAACTTTTAGGCTGAAGCCTTGTTCTGTCATTGTGTTGGCTAATATTAGTGCTTGGGAGTCGCTGGGGTAGTTCAATCCCAGATTACCCAGTATTAGGATATAGGATGATGTTTTGACACTGTCTGTCATTAGTAGCATCAGATCGTCCTCAAAGGTGCCTAACGGCCCGGGGGTTCTGTATACAAGCTAGATTGTTATGGTGTGGGAGTTGTCCATTGGTATTTTGGCAGTCAATAGTTCGCAGGATGAGAGTTTGTGCGAAGTGGCTAGTCTAAAGTTTAGGTTGGATTTTGCTATGATGGCGATTACACCGCCTCTACTCTTTTAACATTGTGTAATTATCTGGCACAGCGAGTAGATTTGATGGTCCTGCTGCAGCATGCAACCAAGATACTATGATGGCCAGAAAGTCTAGATTATCAGCAGTAATTATATCAGCAATGTCTGTCGCATGTGCTACCAGCGATCTGCCATTAATTAAGCCACCCTTAATGGACTGTGTGCCGATTTGCGTTAGGATGGTTTTATTAGGGTTGGTTGTATTTTTAGTTGAGACTTTCCTGGGTACGATGGTACCTTTTGTGGGGATGATTGGTGACAAGTTGTTGCTGGGTATGTTTGGCGAAGTTAGGAGTCTGGTTCCTAGTCTCTTGTTTCTGCCTTGAGTTGGGCAGGGATGGCTTGAGGCTTTAGCGTTGGTATAGGTTCCTTTATCATGATATAATAATTGGGTTCTGTCACCAAGTCTGAGGTTTCTAATGGGTGTCAGGCAAGGATGACTTAGTGGCCCTAGCTTGATTTGGGATCTATTTGCATGCCTGAAGGTTAATGTTGAGGCTTGAAACTCATTTCTCAAAGGTTACACATTTTTGATAGTTGAGGTTAGAGTTTAATTTCCGTAGGAAGGGTGTGGGCCTGATGGTTGAATTCAGAGCATTAAGATTTAAGGCAGGTAGGAATGGTGTTGCCTTAATGTCCTTCCAGTCGCAGTGCATTGTTGGACAAGGCTGGTGCACAGATCAAGCACTGTGTGCGATGGAGAGGAGCTGGTTTAGAACAGTAAATACGCTTACCAATGATAGAAACACAGCGTGCATGATATTTAAGGATGGCAAGGTTCAGGGAAGAAGGTTGGTGTTAGGTCTAAGGTTAGGTTAGAGTTCTAAGGTGGGGCAGCAGGCCTAACAACAGGGTACATAGGCTATTTCAGAGTAAAAGCAGCAGGCCTAGCAACAGGGTACATAGGCTATATCAGAGTAAAGGCAGCAGGCCTAGCAATAGGGTACCAAGGCTATTTCGGAATTAGGGCTTATGAGTATTCTCAGGGTAAGTCAATGCAGAGCATTGTAAAGTATTCTGGCATAGTATAAGGCAATTAGTAAATGAATCACTGAGACTCTTGACAAATTGCAATCTTAACAATGCATATCAATCCTACTCACAGGCATCATGCTGGGCAGGCTGGGCAGCCTGTGTATGAATCTCTCAGTGTGAGTTTAGCGGGAACAGTACCATTAAACTGTTCTATAATGCTATAAAGCATAACTTAAGGCGGAGACTAATGTTGTGGAAGTGGGCATATCTAGCGTGATGCAGTGTGGGCTAATACTGCAGTGGGTATGTGTAAAGCACAGCATGGTTTTGTATGATAGTCAATAGCGAGGTATGCGAGGCAACTAAACAGGTTGCAAAGTACCAGACTCTTTACTTTACGAAGAGATGAGAGAATCGTGGGACATGTGTGTGGAGGGGTGTTGCAGGCAGCACGCTTACTGGTTGTTGGATTTGTGATCGTGAGTTCTTGTGGATAGTTCATCTGGATCGTCCTCGTGTTGGCAGTAGTCCTGCGGGGTGTCTGGACCACGATAGGTGTAGCTGGTTGATTGCTAAATAGTTTCAGCCAGCAAAAGCTCTCCTTTGGCGCCTGCTTTTGTTACTTTTTGCAAAAGTCTAGGGTTAGAATGATGTAAAGAAAAATGCACAAGGTTTTCAACATGAGTAATTCTCAAGCACTGTGTGGCTGCTACACAGATACATTGTGAGTAAAAAAGATTTTTGAGAAAAATTTACTCCAATGCGCCAACCTAATTTCTAATAGTATTCAAAGGTAAGTCAATGAAACAACCAATTAGCACTGTTTAGTTAAAGTTTGATTCAAAAAGTTATTTTGAAAGAATCCAGTTCAGTGGTGATAGTGTTCTCAAAAATGTTCTTTATTTTTGTTATTTAGTTTGAAAAACAAATCATATCTAGCATGGTGTTATCATGACACCTTATGATCTTCAAGTCAGTTGTCATACACACATCCTTATTATGGTTCAGTTAATATAGCCTTAACTCGACACGTGTTTCCCCATTGAGTCTGTCAATGGTTCATCAGGAGAAGGAAATGATTTCTGACAAGAAAAAGAACCAAAAGTAAAGTTGTCAAAATCAGAAAAGAAAAATTGGTTTTGCAAATCATGTTAATTTATAATCTGAAAATGCGCCTTTGTAAATAAACATAACGTTTGACTCACCCTATTTGTCATTCAGTTTTAAAGATGTAACTTTCATCCAATTAATGTTTCAAGTGGCTTCTGGTCAATGACATATATTTATAGGGGGTCAGGTCCGGTCTGACTGAATGGGGATTTACCGGGTCATTCCGACCTTGGAGGACCCGGTAAATCCCCATCCAGTAAACCATTCCCATTTGAGCCCCCATAGGCTATATGGGAATGGGAAAGGCGCTAATAACGGGCCCGCAAATTGCGGGCCCATTATTAGCTCCAAGATCCCTTAACGGGACCCGCATAGAACGAGTGGTCAGACCAGCCGTTCCTGCTGGGACCCGCTAAGGGACCTCGGAATAGGGCTGAAGTTCATTTTATTAGGATCCAAAAAGATCAGAATTTCTACAGTGAAGAGAAAAGTACAAATAACCACTGTTTAAAAAAAAAGGGGGGGGGGGGTAAAAGTTACTTTCAAGCTTGGCATTTAAATCTATAGTTGCTTACCTAATAGTTACACAGTTCCAAACAAAGAAGGTGTATCAGCCATGATAAGCTGTGAAGAAAAGGCTGGGCCGGATGCACAGTGCAAGTGTTTGTGCGCGCGCTTTTTATATTATCAGCGTGACGCGCGGTGATGTTATCACGCCACGCTCAACGTTATCTAGCGTGATGACGTCATCTCGCATTGAAACGTTTTAGTCGCCCATTTTACAATGGGAAAAGCAGAGTTTCTGATTGAAATTTAAGGCAGATTTGTTTAAAAGATATTTTAGCATGAGATGGCTATTCAACCTTACTGATACATAGATTTATGCATCAATAAGTGAGCGTATGTATACGTTTAGAGTTTTTTTATAGAAAAGGAGTTATTAAGCTCAACATTATCTAGCTTAATGACATCACTGCGCATAGAAGCGTTTCTGTTGGCCATTTAACAATGAAAAAAACAGTTTCAGGTTGAAGGTTATTTTGGCAGATTTGTTTAATAAATATTGACACGTGTTAGCCTAAAATGGCTATTTTTACTTGCTGATACATTGATTTAGGCGTCAATAATTGAGTACATGTTTATATTTGGAATTTTTCAAAATTAGGAGTTATTAAGCAAGAGTTAAATGTTTATCCTGTCCTATTGGGAATTTCAATTTTAGTGATTGATAAATGGCAGGATATTAAAAGTGGTGTGGCATTCAAAACATGCAGACATATCTCATTGCATGAAACATATTAACATAGAAGTAGATGTCAAGAGAGAATGTTGCAAGCAGGTTCAATTAATACACAGTGTGATGTTAAGAAAAAGTATTTGAGTTCAGGTGGTTAGAAATACTATAGATACTTAATACATATCTAGAAGGAATAAAGAGAAGAAAAATAAGAATAATATCTACAACCAGTTATACATTTCAGTATCGCAATTCAGACCTGATACGCATGTGTCCATAATACAAATCCATTTGCATTCCTGTTTGCGTAACAGTTCTTCATTGTTTCCTCCAATGGGGGAGAGCATTACTTTCTCCAAGCCAAAGATTTTCAGGTTTGCGATTTCAAAAGTTGGGTGGTTTGTAATGATATGGACCGAAATGGGAGATCTGAGATCTTTGTTGCGAATAGCTCGTATATGTTCAAATATCCTCACCTTCAATTTTCTTATTGTACTCCCAATATAAAGTTTCCCACAGATGCATTCCATACCGTATACAACAAATGTTGAGTTACAGTTGATCATTTGATTAATTGGTTTCGTTTTTCTATTCGGAAGACCGATTTCCTTTTTCCTTGGTATAGAAATGGGCATAACTTGCAATGTCTACATTTGTAAGTGCCTTTAGTGGTAGACTGGAAAAATATCTTTGTTTTACTTGTGATTGGGCTAAGAAAGCTTGGTCTAATCACATTTTTTTACAGTTGGTGCTCTCCGGAAGCAAATACTTGGAAAGTTGTCTAGATGTTTTTGTAAGCTTGAATCTGTGAGAAGAATATTCCAGTGGCCGGATAGTATACGTTTGATTTTTGTTTAGCTTCTGTACTATATGTAGTGATGAACTGAGTTTTGGGTCTCGATGTGTCAGTTTTCGGTTTATCTATGAGTAGAGATTCTCTTGAGACTTGCTCTGCTTTGTTGATGGCAGTTTTGATGTTCCTAGATCCATAGCCTCTCTGTTGGAATTTATGGTAAATTTGTTGAAGATTTTCTTGAAAGGTGAGAGGTGTACTGCAATTCCTTTTGATTCTGAGGATCTCCCCATATGGGATATTGTTGATAGTGTATCTGGGGTGATGTGATGTAGCAAAAAGGACACTATTTCCAGCCAACGGTTTTTCCACAAATAGTTTCAGATTCAAAAATGCAATGTTTGTTGCACTGACTGATTTTGTAAAAGATAGATTATATGAGTTGCTGTTAAAATGGTTGATTGCTTGGGCAGCGTTGCTGGGCCCGAGGGCTCATTAGGCCCAGACAGGCACAGACAGGTTTAGCCCTTAAGTGGTGTCCTTTGGTGGTGTACCGGCTCACGCCGTCCGGTGGCGACATAGCGAGGAAGTAGAGAGGTTCAGCCAATCCACAGCTCCCACGTTGCCTAACAACGCGTAACATGCGAATAGCCGCCATTTTAGTAGGGATCCTCGTGTGCTGCTGGGCTGGTTCGGATGGTGGGGATCACAGCTGGGCAGGTACACTGCACACAGTCTTTGCAGAGCATCTGAAACAATCTCTGGGTGCTGTTGAAGCTGCGCTTACCCAGGCTAAATGGGGAGATTGGCTTGGCTGCTTATCTGGAATGTCGCGCTTCTCCTGAAGCCAATGCTGGTGTGGCAGGACGGGCTGCTGCCCTCCGGGGCTGCTGCTGAAGTGTGAGACAGGTCCATTCATGGGCATCCAAGAATGAGACAGACCAGCCTACAAAAGGGGAGGGACGAAAGCTGGAACACCAGAAAAGAAAATGAGGATATGAGAGAAAGAAAGAATATTTAAAAAAACGGACCACTCAAAAAGCCAGGTGCAAGGTTGCGATAGCATTATTGAGCAAAGCAGAAGGCCTTCACAAGAAGTGTATCCTTGAAAGGCAGCCAGTTAAGGGAAAGAAGAGTGGCATGAGAGTATTTGAGAGAGTTGATGAACAGTCGGGCAGCAATATTCTTAGTAATTGCTAGATGTGAGAAGGAAGCTCGTATTAAAGAGCCTTGCCATAGACTAAACAGGTTTGAAGACTGACATAAGAGATATGAGCAGCGAGAGTGATAAAATCGATGATCTGATTAAGAAAGCACACTGGTAATAGCATGGGGATGCACTTTGATTTGAGGAACAAGCGGGAGAGAAGCCTAGTTTTAAGTAAGTTTATAGCATTCACTATATAAAAAATATCTAATAATTATTAGCATTTTTGTATTGTATTGTATTTTATTTATTCAGCGCACCGAGCCCTGAGGCAACTGGGCACATTTCTTAGGTACAGACAGATATGCAAATATACAATTACAGGAATAAGAAACAAGTATTTTTAGGTAAGGATGGTAAGCAGAATGCATTGCGCGTATTTACAGAGAATTTACATATGTAGCATAGAGCGCGGAAGTATTTTCACAGAGTGCATGGGGTACGGATCTATGGATCTGTCTATGGATAGATGGTAAATGTTTGGGGTTAGTTTTCATTCAGAGTGATCCACGATTTGGCCCCTGTGCGGGATTTATGAATGGAGGTTTCAAACCTGATGTTGTGTGGTAATGTGTTCCAAATTTTGGCACCGAGGACTGGGAAGCTTCTGCCTCCTGCTTTTTCCAATTTGTATCTTGGTACGGTAAGGAGGTTCGAGTGGGCGGATCTGGTTTTTCTGACTGGAGGGTTGAGTTTGAATTTGTCAGATAGGTATTTAGGTGCTTGGTTCTGTATACATTTATGTACAAGGGAGAGCGTCATGAGTTTAATTCTTTGGTTTATAGATAGCCAGTGGACATTACGTCTCAGATCTAAGATGTGTAGTTTTCTAGGGAAGTTGATGGCTGCTCTGAGCGCATTATTTTGATATATTTGTAGTTTGTGTAGATTATGCTGACTAGTGCCTAAGTATAGCGCATTGCAGTAGTCCAGTTTGCTAAGTACCAAAGCTCTGGCCAGGGTGATGCAGTTGTCTGTCGTCAGGAAAGGTCTGCAGGCGTTAATGAGCTTGCATGTGTAGGCCGTAGTAGATGCAGTGGTGTTGATTTGTTTTCCATGCGAGAGGGTGGCATCAATGTGCATACCTAATGTTTTGACGTCTTTAGAAACTTTGATGCCATTGCCATCAATATTAAAGGAGTTACATTTGTTGTCCAATTTGTTGAGTCTAGCTTGGGTTCCTACTAGGAGAAGTTCAGTCTTGTCGTTGAGGCAGAGACCGTTTTGTGCTATCCAAGCTTGTATGATAAGGTAGATATTGTTGAGTCGTCGTGAGTCAGAGTCGTGGTTGCCTGTGATGTGTATGAGAATTTGTGTGTTGTCGGCGTAATTAGTGTAGGATATGCCCAGTTGGTCGAGTTTGTCGAAGAGTAGTTTGGTGGATATGTTGTAGAGTGTGGGAGAGATACATGAGACTTGTGGGACTCCGCATGTGGCAGTCGATGGGGGGGGTGCAGAGGCTGATGTTACAAACACTCTGGTTGTTCTGTCGTTAAGAAATGATTGGAACCATGTGATGGCGTCGTTGGAGAGGTGGGCTGCGGAGGAAAGTTGTTTGCAGAGAGTTTTGTGGTCGACTAGGTCAAACGCCGCTGATAAGTCTAGTAAGAGAAGGATGGCAAGGATTTTCAAAGTTGAAACATACCATAGTCGGTTCGTAACGTGTTAATGGGTCAAATTTAGAACAAATCTTATATCAAAAAGCACATAATATGCCATAATAGAAGTTTGTGGTGGTTTTGAAATAAGACATAGTTTATGGGTTAAAAAACAGCTGGGGGTCACCTACACAAACACTGTCTCCGCTCTGTGCACTTGGGTGTCCTGGTCAAAAGCTACTGCACAGTTATTCTATCTGGTGACCCTTCTAGGCTTCAGGGATGTTGAGGAATGGGACTCCTGCATTTCTTCACCTCTATAGATGGGGGACATTGAGTTGTCAACATCCCCAACAAGAAACATCAAATTGATGTGTTCTCACTCCATTAATAGCAGGATCCAATGAGAGTGGCTTGCTAAAAAAGTGTTCACCCTCTTTTACTGTTATTTCCAGAGGTCTCGGCTCACAGTGAAGTCACTTTGGGCTAAGTAAAGTATGTAGAGAGAATCAAAGATGGTGCAATTTATTTTTCATAAGTTAGTTCTTCCAGGCTCCCATAGCTCTACCCATGTCCAGCCTTCTAGGGAATGTATTTCCTTTACCTGTAGTTACTCCCCCCAGGCTTGTTAAATCTTTTTAAAGTAGGCTCCACTAGTCGGTTTATTTTCTCAAGCTAGCATTTAGAAATCACCCTGTTAGGGTGTACAAGACTCACTTGAGACACGATAAAGGGCTTCCTAGGCGGGCCTAAAATCGGATGCTAGCTGATCAGAGTGGGTACATTTTTCGCTGCAGCTACTGGTGTTCTCTGATCAGCCAAGCGGAGAAAGGCAAGGTTTTGAGCTTATAATCAGAACTGGTTATAACTCAATTTCTCTGCACATCACAATAGTCTCCTTTGGCAGAATATTGCTTCATCTTTAGTTCTGCATAGCATCCAATTTGTAGTGCCACCAGCCATGACAGTGCATTGAAAATGCAAATGAAATTTAACATGAGACGTTAAGAAATTAAGACCTGGTGTTGCTTGTAAATGTAGGCTTTAACCGACTATATTATTTAATAATCTACTTTTCAACGATATCATTTAGTATTCATAGGGCTAGAGGTGCCAATAGATATCTGAATGAGAAGTGTAGGGTAGGCATGGTATCACAAGTATGACACTGACACAATGGGTATACTTTATAAAACCTTTATTGAAATTGTTGGGGTTGGAGAAACTCCTAATCTGCCCTATAGCTAAGATGGGAGTAGTCTGGATCATCAAATAATAGATAACGCAGTCCTAGTGGAGTCTGTCAAATCAAAATGGCCTATGCTAAAAAAACCTAATGCCTGCCCTATCTCTTGTACAAAAAGTGTAAAAGGGAGAAATGTATGCAAAAGAAAAGATCAGTGTTCAAATAAATAAATATGCTTGAACCAGCTCTCACGTTAGACCTCACGAAGTAAGGCTATCCCTGCAGGCATGACGACACACTGTGGCTCGGCTTCCACCACAATAAACAGTTCCAACACGTGTATCGAGGCCCACATGGCCTTCCACGTTTAAGTCCGTTTTTCTTTAGCTTCAAAAATAATGTCTCATCAAAACAGTTCACAAAGGTCCCCCTCTCTTGGGCTTAGACCTCTCAAAAAATAAAGTTCAACACAAACTTGTAAGGGGGTTCCCTTCCCCAAGCTTATTTCACTCCGGGTACCCCTCGGTCGTGCTCGGACCCCTTTAGGATGTAATTCAACATGAACTTGCAAGGGAGCTTCCTTCCCCAAGCTTATCTCACTTCGAGTCTCCCTCTGTTGGGCTCGGACCCTTTTCGGATGGCAATGACTTTCGAAGTGCGTGGTTTACTTTACGGACCACTGCAGGACCACTTCGACTCAAAAATGTATAGTTCAACTTTTAGTTTCCCCTTTCTCAGAGTTACACAGTTCCATATCACTTTGCTGTATATTCGCTTTCTTACTTTGAGCAATTCACCTTTCACAGAGACTTTCGAGTGGGCTACTTCCTTTCGCTGGACCACTCCGTTACTTCGTATCCCTGAACTCGCAGCAGCCTTTTTACTTCAAAGTTCATTCACAGGTCTGCCCTTCCTCACGTCTCATTCACACACGTGCAGCCTTCAACTGTGATAACATGTTGCTATTTCAAACTTTAACACACACCGGTCTTTCAGGTTGCTTGCCAACTCACCGGCTCTATGCGATTCTTCTTTTCTTTACAACTTCCAATTCACGAGTCAAGCTTAGTACCACAGGCTTGGCCTCGCCTCTCTGCTGTTCACCCGGGAGAGTCATTGGCATCCTTGAAACACAACGCAGTTTTCACTTGCGGGATCTGGCCTCCTCCATGCTTCTCTCACGGCCTGTCAGAGGCAACAACCTCCATTAGGGAACTTGGGGGCGGCGGGGTTTCCGACCTGCTGCTCTCGCCCCTTGGCCGTCGCTCTGCTTCAATAGGTTTGCCTTCGTCCCAGAAGCCCTGCTCGTTCTCATGTTCCACCTTGCTCAGAGCGTGTCTTTGGTGTCTGCCTTATATTTGTGTCAGGATAGCTAACTGGTAACAGGTGTATTCACTTAGAATTAAGTGGTTGACTTTGCCTGACCCGAATAGCGGGACATGGCCGGTACGAGTCAATGTTGTTACTCTCATTCACCCTCTTCCTCGGCCCAGTGTTTGTGTAAAAAGGGGGATAGAAGTTGTGACTTCAGAGCATCCTAAAACAAAGGATGGGTTGGATAAACAAAATAGGGGGAGATGCCGTGTCTCACCATCGGTTGCCTCACACCCACTCCCCAAAGACCCCTCACCTAAGTGACCCTCTCGCACTGGTCCAGCCCCAGGGTCTGGATCCAAAGGCGATGGCCGTGCCCTGGCGTCCTGAGAGATCGATCCCAGGGGAGTAGCGGGTGAGACACCCTCTGGTTTCTCACAGAAGAGATAATACTCATCAGGCCATTAGCGCCTTTAAGGAAGCTGTCACAAAACTTTCTTCAAGTAATTTTATGTACTGTCTCCGGGATTATCCTTGAACTAAGAAGCATACCAGGACCGTGCGCTAAGTTTCAACACTTATTTGGGGTTTGTTACAAGAAGGGCTAGCTGAAATGCCAACTTCTCCAGCATGGGGTCTGGCATGGATTCACATGCTCATGAATATTTCCCGTCGTCGGGCTCGGTAAAGAAAAAATCAGTATCAGTTTCGTTTCTGATCTGTCTTTCTTAGTAGTAACCAATCACTGATCTCTGGGTCATACTGCCCCCAGCCAATGACTGCCCTCTCCCTAAGCCCCGCTTCCGGCAGCCATCCTCAGATGTTTACCGCACGCTCAAGTGTTGGGAGTCCTCGTGTTTAGCTCTCGAGTTTTTATTTGCTGCGTTTTCACGCTTTTTTCAGGAGATTTCTCATTTTTTCGGTTTAATTGAGCCTCAAGCTCCACCGTTTCCACTTTCCACAACGGGGACCCGTTTTGGAAGTCTTCTACACCCCTCAAGGGTGAAGTTTTTGTCGAGTTTCCACTTCTTGGAGGATTCCGGAAGATCTGCCGCCTACCTCAACGGCATGGCCCAGGACAAGGGAAGCTCGATGCCCGGATCCAAGCTGTTCAGGTGCTGCCCTGGATGCGGATTACAGAACGTTTTCAAGGAGGACGAGCATTCGCGATGTCTCTACTGCCTTCATGAGGACAAGACGCACGTGGAGAAAGACTGTGCGTTCTGCAAGAACCTTTCGGAACGGACCAAACAAGATTGTTGTTCCCGCCTCGCCGCCTGGCTGGAGAAGGGCACAGCAGGTGAGAAGGCGAAGAAGAAGTCTGAGCGTGCTTCTAAGTCCTGTGTGGGCGCCCCGACGATGGGGGCCCAACAGAAGGCCAAACACCGCAAGTCCGCGGGAACTGGGAGCGCCGAAAGGTCGGGCTCTTCGGCTGCCAAGCAGGGCGCTACTTCCCCGGCACGTTCGACCAGGAGCCAGCGCTCTGGTTCGGGGAAGAGGAAGTCCGAGAACCCGGGTGGCCGCTGGAGCGGACCCGGTCGATCTCGAAGGGGGAGCGAGGCGCTGACCCTCCCCTCAAGGCGAAGGCCCAGGACGCACCTAAGGTGGTGAGGGCCTTGATCCACCCGGCAAAGGCCACTACGGAAGTGGTCGCTGCGACCTTGGCGAAGCCGGCTGAGACTACGCCTGTGGAAACGCCCTTTGGGCCCAGAGTATCCCTGCCACCGCGGAGGGAATCCTCTTTCCAGCCCACCGTTAAGACCCCCCGTGAAGTCCCCGGCGGAAAAAAAGGGGGGGCGGTGGCCATTACAGACTCAGAGTCAGCCTCTAAGGAAGAACTGGTGGAAACCGAGAAGGGCCTCAATGAGAGGTCCATAGGCCTCAACGAAAGGTCCATAGGCCTCAACGAAAGGTCCATAGGCCTCAACGAGAGGTCCGTAGGCCTCAACGAGAGGTTCATAGGCCTCAACGAGAGATTTGAGAAGGTTCGATCCTAGGGGGCGGTCCCTGCTAATGTGATCGAAGATAACGACGATGACGACGAACAGGGCCCAGTGGAGCGGCCATCCCGTCCGTCGCAGCCATTGCCCGAGCCCCAGGATAGCTCGGCGGCCATTTTGTTGGCAATCCAATCCTTATGCACCGAGATAAGGACGAGGTTACCATGACCCCGACGGAGGATCCAGAACCAGGCCCGTCGGGAAGCCCTCCGAAAAAGCGGAGGAGAGTCCACCCCGCTCCGCCCTTCGTGCCGGCAAGACCGGTGGACCCCTCGCCAGACCCTAGAGAGGATATGGCGACGGATACAGCGACGGGGACGGACGATGACGGTGGCGATGACACAGCGGACATCCCGTCGTCACCCCCCCGCGGTCGTCTCCAGCCGACGAAATTGGCTCTTTCCACCCCATGATAACCAGGGCATCCGAGCTCTTACAGCTCTGCCCTGAAGAACAGAAAAAGGAGGGGTTTCTGTACCAACGACGAGAGGCCAAGAGGAAGACAGTCCTCGCCGTGCCTTTACTCAACGACATCTGGGACGAGGGGCTTGCTGTCCTCAAGAACCCTTCCACGACACCAGCCAAGAGGGACAGGTACGAGAAGAAGTACCGAGTCCCTGATGCCGCCCCCTTGTGCCTCAGGGCCCAGCCCACGCCGGACTCTGTCGTCTCGGCAGCGGCTAAGAAGAAGGCAGCGGGTGCGGCGGCTTCAACTTCCACTTCCCCGCCGGACAGCGAGGGCAAGAAGTTGGATTCTATGGGACGACGAGTCATCTCTTCGGCGGGGACGACGATTAAGGCAGCCAATGCCTTCGCGATCGTGGCCCGCTACGACAGGGAGCTCTGGTTCAAGATAGCTCCCCTGCTAGACTTCCAACCTGATGACAAAAGGGCGGAGGCCCTAGAAATTCTGCGAGGTGGTGTCGGATCACGCCATACCGGTGGTAACAGACATTGCCGATACAGGATTCCGCCAACTGGGCAACAGAGTTTGCCTCCGACGACAAGGATGGCTCAAGGCGACAGACTTTCGCCAGGACGTCCAGATCAGAGTTTTGGACATGCCGTTCGACGGCAACAACCTTTTTGGTAAGGCGGTGGACGAGTCCCTACAGGCCATCAAGACCGACTCGGAGACGGCTCGGGCCCTTGGGGTGCTTCAACAGCGATGGCCCTTTCAGAGCTCCGGAGGCAGACAGGGTGCCTCCAAAGGATCCAGCGGTAGCTCCTCCACTTACCGCCAGGCGGCCCGCTCCTCTTCCCAGGAGGCCTACAGAGGTTGCGGCAAGCAAGGGGGATCCCGCCGTCGTCGCCAAGGAGGCCAAGGCGGCAAGGCCGCCTCCAAGCAAGACTGACCCGGCCAGGTTGTCGGGGCCCCCACCAAAGCACCCCGGTGGGAGGCCGGCTGACGAAGTTCGTCAGCTTGTGGCAGTCCATCTCCACCGATCGTTGGGTGTTGGACACCCTGGCCAACGGGCACTCGCTGGAATTCCAAAAGAAGTGCCCTCGCATTCCTCCCGTGGCCAGGAAGGAGAATCCCGTCCCTCAACTGCAGTTGGAGGTAAAAGCGATGCTCAAGAAAGGTGCCATCGAGCTCGTCCCCAGGAGGCTCCGGGGCTCCGGAGTGTACTCAAGGTACTTCCTCGTCAGAAAGAAGACAGGCGGCTTGCGCCCCATCCTGGACCTGTGTCGGCTAAACAGGTACATCAAGGTGCAGAAATTCAGGATGGGTCACCCTCCAGCACGTGCTGGGACAGCTGGAGGAAGGCGACTTCCTATCGTCGTTGGACCTGGAGGATGCTTACTTCCACATCCCCATTCTAAAAAGGCACAGGAAGTTCCTCAGGTTCGTGGTTCAGGGACGTCACTACCAATTCAGAGCCCTACCATTCGGATTAAAGTCGGCACCCAGGGTTTGCACCAAGTGCCTGGCACCAGTGGTGGCGCGGCTGCGTCTGCAGGGGATCCATGTCTACCCCTACCTGGACGACTGGCTAATCCGGGCACGGACAAGAGAACTCGCCGTCGAACACACAGCGAGGACCGTCGGGCTGCTCACGGAACTGAGATTCACCATCAACTACCCCAAATCCCACCTGGTTCCGTCGCAAGTAGCACTGTTTCTGGGAGCGAAGCTTGATACAGTGGGGCAATTGGCCTCCCTGTCTGAGGAGAACACGAAGGCCATTCTGGGCAAGGTGTGACACCTTCTAGCCATGGACGTGGGCAGGGCGAGGTCCATCAAGTCCCTCCTTGGGATGATGTCCTCGTGCATCTATCTTGTACCCCTTTGCATACTTCGGATGCGTCCGCTACAGGAGTTCCTCGACGACCGCTGGTTTCAGGCGACAAGCTGCTTTGAAGACCGGATCCCTCTCGACGAGGAGTTCCGTCGGGCGATCCTATGGTGGGGTACACGTGCGCACCTCTCTACAGGCACAGACTTTCAGACCCCGGCGTTTCAGGAGACGGTGACGACGGACGCCTCTCTGGAGGGTTGGGGGGCCCACACCGGAGATCTCCACGCAAGAGGCCTTTGGCTACCGGAGGAGAGGTCCCTCCACATCAACATTCTGGAGCTCCGAGCAGTGTTCTGGGCGCTCAAGTCGTTCCTTCCGTCCCTCAAGGACAAAGTGGTGAGGATCTTCACCGACAACACCACCACGATGTTCTACATACGGAAGCAGGGAGGCACCAGATCCCCAGCCCTATCCAAGGAGGCCCAGGATCTGTGGCACTGGGCCGTCGCCCAGGGGATGTTTCCGGTTCCCTTCCACTTGGCAGGAATAAAAAACACCATTGCCGACTCACTCAGCAGGGAGCTGCGCTCGTGCCACGAGTGGGAACTACGTCAAGACTAGGTGGATCGGCTCTTTCGACGATGGGGTAAGCCCGGATCGGCCTTTTCGCGACGGCGACGAACTCCAAGTGCCAGAGGTTCGCCAGCAGGTTCCCGCAGCCGAGGAGCATGGGCGATGCTTTCTCGTTCCCTTGGGACGGCCTGTTTCTATACGTGTTCCCTCCGTTGCCGTTGCTGCTCTGCCTCATCAACCAACTCAAGAAGTCCAGGTGCAGAATGATCCTCGTCGCACCGGCGTGGCCGAGGCAGATCTGGTTCCCGGACCTTCTGGACTTGTCAACGTCCCCACCAGTCAAGCTGCCGGCGGACGCAGAGCTTCTCTCCAGAGAAGGAGGCGCCATTCTTCATCACGACCAGGAGTCGCTGAACTTGCAGGCCTGGCTCCTGCAGCACTAGAGTTTGGAGGGTACGATATCCCGGCTGACTGCAGAGAGGTTCTTGCAAAAGCCAGGGCGTCCTCAGCTCTCAAGTGTTACGGTCATAAGTGGAAGAGGTTCTCTGTCTGGTGCCGTGCACAGAAGATTAACCCTCTGCGGATTACGGCCCCTCAAGTACTGCCATACCTACTGTCGCTGGCCAAAGCTGGACTGGCTCACGCCTCCATCAAAATAGATCTGGCTGCTATCTCCCGATATACCAGGACTATGGGACGGGTGTCCTTGTGGTCTCATCGCCTGGTGAAGGAATTTATGAAGGGACTATTCCGATCGTTCCCGCCGGTGAAGGCTACTGCCCCGGCGTGGGAGCTTAATGTGGTGCTGACCAGGCTCATGGGGGCCCCATTCGAGCCTATGCATTCGGCGCCTTTGAAGTTCCTGTCATGGAAGACAGCGTTCCTCCTGGCCATCACCTCCACACGACGAGTGGGAGCGATCCAGGCCCTATCTTGCAAGCCTCCATACTTGACTTTTCATGACACGAGGGTGGTGCTGAGGAAGCAACCCTCCTTCATGCCCAAGGTGCCGCCAGACTTCCACCACAAAGAGCCCTTGGTGTTACCAGTTTTCTTCCCGTCGCCTTTAACGCCGGCCGAGAGGACTTCGCACTCGCTGGATGTAGCTAGAGCGCTGAAGTTCTACGTGGACCGCGCGAAGAGTTTTCGGAAGACGTCACAGCTGTTTGTGAACTTTGGGTCTGTGAATCAAGGGAAGGCTCTCTCGAAGACTTCCATTTCCAGATGGCTCTCCGGCTGCATCATGCACTAGCACCGGTTGGCAAACCGACCGCTGCCCGGCCGTCCGAGAGCCCATTCGACCAGAGCGATCGCTGCTACCACGGCGTTCCTGTCTGGTGTGCCCCTGCTGGACATCTGCAGGGCTGCTACGTGGAGGTCGACGCACACCTTCACAAGATTCTACTGCGTCGATCTGAACTCCAGGGAGGAGTCCAGGGTCGGCCAAGCATTGCTGCGCAACCTGTTTGCCTAAGGTGAGCCTGGTGAGGAGGTAAGAATTGCTTAATGTTGAGTTTTGGATGTAATGCTTAATGTTGAGCCTTTGCCACCTCCCGTGGTTGTGCATGTGTATACTGCTATGTATTCTTTTATTCATGAGCATGTGAATCCATGCCAGACCCCATGCTGGAGAAGGAACAATTTACTTACCTGTAACTGTTGTTCTCCAGCATGGGTCTGGCATAGATTCACATGCGGACCCTCCCGCCTACCCCTCTGCGGCTCTTCACTTGGTCATACTGCCACTTTGCGTGCTACCAAATCTGAGGATGGCTGCCAGAGGCGGGGCTTAGGGAGAGGGCAGTCATTGGCTGGGGGCAGTATGACCCAGAGATCAGTGATTGGTTACTACTAAGAAAGATAGATCAGAAACCAAACTGATACCGATTTTTTCTTTACCGAGGATTCCCAGCCTGACGACGGGGAATATTCATGAGCATGTGAATCCATGCCAGACCCATGCTGGAGAACAACAGTTACAGTTAAGTAACTTGTTCCATAACCTCCCTGGCACGTTCCTCCTCCTACTGTCTTGTCCTTCCTAGGGCTGACTGAGCCCACCAGGACCTTCCTTATCTAAGGGACTATTCTACACATTTTCCTCAGTCCCTCCTTGGCTACCTGCAGTTTCCACATCTTCTTCCTCTGTACCTTCATCAACTGGGGATGTTATCCCATCCATACCCTCTGATGGTCATCCCCTGTCTGTTCCAACTTCACCGTATGTTGTTACCACCTCCGACTCTCCTGGTCTTTGTGTTATCTTGTCTGGGCCACTACCTTTTTTCCTTGGTGTTGTAACCTCCACCTTCTCTCTGCCACTTCGCCTGTTGATGTTTCTGCTACCACCTCCTCCTCCGCACTACTTGCACCACATGATAGATATTACCTCCTGTGACATTTTCTGGCCCTGAGGTTATGACATCCTCCTCTTCTTTGGTTTTGCCACCTCCTCTGTGCCCTTGGTTTTACCACCTTTACTCTCCATTGTACCACCTCCTCCTGATTGCCATCTTCACTTCCCGATGTTACCGCCTCCTCCTTCAGTCTCATAGCTGTTGCTACCCACACCTGCTCTTCTCTGCTGCCAGTTCTCCAACCTCCTTTGGCACGCCAGCACCTGCTCTCTTCAAGATTCCCCAATCTCCAGCCACCAGCGATCTTGAGCTTTCTCCAACTCACACACCCTAACTGCGGTCTCTGTGTTTTATTCTCTTTCCTTATCTTCCTGGTTGGGACTTGTAGTAAGGGACTGTACCTGCGGTCTTTAATTAGGACAGATCTTTGATTGGTTAATATTTATATAAGCCGGTCAAGTGGCACAGCGAGTAGAGCGCCCGCTTTGACACCCGTGCAGAGCCTGTTAACGCAGGTTCGAATCCCGGCGGGGCCAAACTCAGCCTTTCATCCTTCCGAGGTCGATAAATGAGCTCCACACACCGTGGGTAATAATAAGCAGCGCTCAGATACCTGAGGGTTTGTAGCGCTATATAAAAGCCTAATTATTATTATTATTATTATTATTATTATATGTAGCCCGTAGCCCTATTAAGAATTATGTACTTGTCCCCTAAGGGAACACCTAGAAATAAAAACACAGACAACAGGGTTATAAAAGTATGTTTATTAAATGTGTAGTGAGTTTCTTTTTTTATGTGTGCGCTGTGTGTGTTTGGATTAAACCAACCGGCCCAACATGGGGTTGGATGGAATGTTTACAGGAAAGAAAAGAAGAGAACAATAAAACAGAACCCCCATGTCCACGAATGGGATGGACAGTGGAGAAAAGAATCTGGAGAGGATTTTGAAAGGAAAAGCCATTAAAGAAGACTGAAAAAGGTTAAAAAGTAAGAGAGAGAAAAGAGACTGCAGAGAAGAAGAAAAAGACTTACCTGGCAGGGTTGCTGCCTTGAGAGGCCTCCCCAGGGCTTAATTACACAAATGGCATCGGGCGGCACATGTGGAAGCCCTCAGAGAGTGATCCAGATGATGCTAGGGGCTGTAGTGGGTGTAGGCCAGCCTGAGGACAGACCGGACAACCCCAAAAGTTTCAAGGGCCCAGGCAGAATGCAGGGTGCTGCAAGGGCCAGAAAAGAACAGCTTAGGACTATAGACGAGGCTGCCCAGCTGTGCCCCTTAACAGCCCGCCTCACAGCCAGCGAGACAGGCCCATTATAAAAGTCTTCCCAGACTGCATATGCCAGGTACAGCCCGGCAGGTGAAGGGTGGCAAAGTCTGCTCCACCCACGAGGGTGGAGAGATGAATAGAATTCCTGGGCTGGCTGGTCAAGAGGAGGAGGGAAGGAAGTCATGAGATGCTCCATTGGGCAGCCAGGTGAAGGAAGGCCCTGGCTACTCGGCGGAGCAGCCTGGGTGAAGATCAGAGGCCTGCGGTGTGAGGCGGTGACTAGTAGTAGTAATCATTTGTATATCTCCATTATCCCATTAATACGGCCTAAACATGCCTGTGGTGGGAAAACTCTCGGGCGACCGAAGTCCAAGGTGCTGGAAGTAGTGTGAAGGCTAGAATGCTTGTGTGCCAAGGGGATGCAGCTTGATGCTGATATGACTGCGGGTGCGGCAGTGAGAGCGGCTGTGTCCCCACGGCACATGGGACGCTGCCTGAAGCAAAGATGGCAGCGTGGGTCGCATGGTGATGGGGGCAGCCCCCACACCAACAAGGCAGCCCCGAAGATGTTAAACAATGCGACAGGTGCAGCCAACGGGGCCCACCCAGAAGAGTAACGAAGTGCCGTGGGTGCGGCATTGAGCGCAGGTTGTCCCATGTGTTGGACGGGGCTACCCAGAAGAATGAATGGTGGGGTCAGGCCCCAGTCACACCAGGAGGCAAAGCTCCAGCTAGCCTGCAAATAGCAGCACGTTCCAGCCCTGCAACAGCCAGCCATCAGTGTGCTAACGCCATCAAGGAGAGACCCATGAAGGTACTGTGAAGGGGGTGATTGACTGCAGCAGTCACCCCAATGTGACATTGGGCCTCATCACGAATTGGGCTGTTTCCCAACGTTAAATCCACCGGGATACTGTCCAACGCAAGTTGCGTTCCTGCAACTCGGTCCGGTGCTACTAGCGCCAGATCCCCAATTGCCGGTCGGGGGGGGGAGTGGGGGTGGGCGGTAAGTCTCCATTCGCATTTGGTCCAATGGGGCATTTACCATGGTGTTATTAGCGCAGAATATGTGCGGAAAGTGGCCAGATTTACCTCCAGCCCAAAGCTGGAGGTAAATCTCCCACTTTCTGCCCAAACTCGGGATTGGGCAGAGCAGTAATGCACAGTAATATCATTACCGCTGCATTTTTACATCTCCGCTCAACCCGAGATGAGGCCCATAGTGTTTTGTGTTGTATGTAAAGATATATTTCTGATACTTGTGAATTTGCTTAGAATCACATGCTGTGCATATAGTCTGACATCTAGTGGTAATTGCAGTGTATTGATTTTTTTTTCTCGAAGATTGAATAGGGATGTTGACCTGGGCGTGCTGTAACACTATCCCTATCGTGACGTGTAGTGTACCCATGATACTCACGTGTTGAAATCCCACAGATTGTTTTTTCCTGCCATTCTGGTTGGTCGCTTTCATGCAGAGCTCGTATTAACGAGATTTATTGCTGTTCCACATGTCTTCACCACATCCTTAGATGGATTCTTTGATGACTTCCCATTTGCCGTCCTTCGATTGACTTTCAAGGGCTTCCGTCAGCCTTTGCCTTCAGGCTGCAGCCTTTACAGTAGGGAGAGTGGGGACCCTTATTCTTGACATTTATCATTAGAGAATGCCTTTTCTTTCCTTCCTCTTCCTTCACTTGTTTGGCTGCTCTTTTTCCACTTTACGATGGAGAGAACTCCATTTAAATGTTAGCCTTCCTGTAACAGGAGGTTTCCGTGGAAGGACTCTCATAGGGAGTGTAATAACTGATTACCTTGGGACCATGACCATTGGCATTGCAAAGCCTGTCGACTCTTTAAGTCCAAGCCGCTTAAAGAAAGGTGCACAAAGCATTGGGCAACCTACGCCATGCAGGCCGAGTCACATTCTCCCGCTGGTGCCGTTGCCTCAGACGAGGATTTCTCTAGCAGCCACAGCTCCAGTTCAGAGGCCGAAGACATTGTTGTGGAGTCGGCTGACTCCCACGTGCCTGTCCACAGCATGCTGAATACACTGCTATTGGGAAACCACCCTCTGGTGACAAGGGCATACATTCTCATACCAAGGCCAAACACACAACCCCACTGCCTTCTTCGACGTTCTCAGCGAAAAAGCCTCCGGAACCTGCAGGCCTGTCGAAGTTTTGGCGGAACCTGGTGAACCTGCGGGTTCAGGGCACGCTGTGCCTTCGCCGTCGCGGTTGGCACATGGTACTAAGTCTTCCCCTTCCCAGGGTGCCTCCCATAAAGTTATGATGCATGTTTCTGATGCATCGAAAGACATGCTGAAACGCGCTTCTTTAGGCAAATCGGACCCTAAATTGAAAGAAGAGCATCCTTAGGCCCTTTCACATGGTTCTGGTCCCCATAAACCCCCTTCTCTGCCCTCAGGTTATGCACAGGCCTCCTCCCCTTTGTCCCAGTCCCTACAGTGGCTCAAAAGCACTGCTCAGGCTGAATGAGCTTTTCCACTTCCAGATACCCTAGCCACTACTTCCTAGACTAGGGAAAGGTTTGAACAGTGCATGGACGAGGTATATGAATTTATTGGATTTTCAGATTAATTTGATGAAATTCTCAAAAGGTCCCGTTCCTTTGAGGAGGGTGATAGGCCCTGCAAGTCTCCTATGCTTCAGTCCCCTCTGGCTGACCCTGCTTCCCTTGAACTGAAAATGCCTGATTTTGTAATTTTTCAGGATGATCAGTATGATCAGGGTAATAACGTATCCTATGTTCCTGATTGTGATGATGGCGCCCAAGACCCCATTTCCCATGACCCAGATGCTTGGCTTACTACAGATGACCAGGGGAATTGGCCTACTAGCCCTGCTAATGAGGATGAGCCAGATAATATCTTGTTGGACACCCCTCCGCTCTCACAACCCAGAGAGGCTTCCTCTATTGATAACCAGCTGCTTTTCAGCAACATTCTTCGGAAAACAGCGGACCATTTCAAAATTGTCACTCAGGAGGCAGTACCTGACTCCAACTTTGTGGAATATATCCTCGAAGAAAAAGTTCCTTTCAGTCAGGATATCCCACTTCTTAACTCGATTAAGAAACGTATTGCCCCCTCTTTACTTACGCCCTCCCTTACTCTGACAGTGAATCCGTATGTTGAAAAGATGTTTGGACCCGCGTCCTCTGATCCACTTTATATTCAGGGATAATCCATCCCGGACTCCTTGGTGTTCACCACGACTAGAAAACGCACAGGTATTCCCCTGTCTTCAGCCGATTCTCCCCCTGATAAAGACTGTAAGAAGCTGTATGCCCTGGGCAAGTGAATTACGTCTTCTGCGGCCTACAGTACCTGCATTGCAAACAATAACATTCTGCTTGCTAGTTGCAGTGATGTCCAATGGGGCCTGGTACAGGAGGGTCTCCAGAATGTTCCTGAACCAACTAATTTGCGACTACTTGAGATTGTGCAAGAGGGAAGTCGCACACAAAACATCTTTAAAAAACAAACTTGACGCTGCGGAAACGGCGGGCTGGATGTTGGCAGAGGGAACTCTTCTGAAATACCATGCGTGGTTTAAGAACTCCGGGTTCAAACCTGAGATGCAGGCCTTGCTCATCAAGAAACCCATTGAGAAGAGAGCCGTTGCACTAGTGGCAAAGCAGTAAACAACGCTCTATAGAAGGAAAAGAAAGAGCATGAGACATTGAAATCTCTCAACCAAATCTCTAGCAGGCTGTATGTGCAACGCGGGGTATAAAATACCTGCTGCTCCTTCCGTTGGCAATCCTTCTACTGCATCGCTCAGGGTTCCTATGGTACAAGTGGATCACCCTGGTATTCTGGCCAAAGAATGTCCAGCGCTTATCAAAGCCCTCAACAACAGGGATTTCGGTGTGCAAAGGAAGGGGTAGAAATGCAGCAGACAGAGGCTCCTCTGGCAGCAAATGACTTTACCATTCGGGTTCCCTCCCATGCCTCTCCAGTAGGAGGTCGGATGACCTGCTTCACCCACGCATGGGAGGGGATCAATTCAGACAAGTGGGTGCTCAAGACTGTAGGCGACGGTTATTGCATTGAGATTTTTCAAACAACTTGATACCATCCACCAAAGAACAGACGGCTGTCTCCAGACCATCTCCTCATCCTTCAAGAAGAAGTGGAAGCCCTGCTGCAAAGTGGAGCGATTGAACTCGTCCCAGATAATCGGGTAGACAGGGGTGTTTATTCAATATACTTCCTTGTCCCCAAAAAGGATCTAACGATGCACCCTGGATTAGACCTGCGACCTGCAAACAAGTATGTCAAGCCTCAAAGGTTCAGGATGACAACTCTGCAGAAAGTAATTCCATTGCTGAAGCTAAGAGATTTCATGGCCGCCTTGGATATGAAAGATGCATACTTTTATAATTCAATGTTGCCAGTACACATGAAGTACCTAAGGCTCAAGATAGAGAACACTCCCTTTCAATTCAAAGTACTCTTCGGCATTGCCTCAGCCCCAGAAGGTTTTTACCAAGGTACTGGCAGAGGCAGCATCTCACCTGTGCAGACAGGCCGTTTGGTGTACCCTTATGTAGAGGACTGTTTGATAACTGGAGATACGCATCATGACTGTCTGGAGAACACCCAAAAGATTATAGACCTTCTGATCCAACTGGGGCTCTCCATCAACAAGTCGTGTCCCCAGCCAAGTGAAACCATTTCTGGGGGCACTAATTTGGACAGAAAACACACTTGTGTTCCCCTCCAACAAGAGGGTCCAAAACGTTGTTCCAGATCCCTCTTTGTATGTAGCCGGTTGTCAGATAACCGTATGGAAAGTCATGCGCCTATTAGGAATGATGGAATTCAGCATTTTCCTGGTTCCACACGCCCCTTTTCACATTCGTCCTATGCAGGAGTGGCTCACGGGCCAATAGTGTCAGGCAAGCGGTCAGTGGGATGATCTAGTGGTTGTCTCGAAAGCTGTCGTTCTGTCCCTGCTATGGTGGTCGAAGGTTAACCTTCTGAAGGGCACATGCTTCACCACCCCCGCGCTGGAGGCCACCACGGATGCATCCCTATCAGGATGGGAAGCTCGCCTTCTACACAAGACAGACAGCGCACGGCATGTGGTCACAATCAGTAGTGAACAAACATATCAATCTGTTAGAGCTACTTGCTGTATTCAAAGCCCTGAAAACCTTTCACACACAACTACAAGGGAAAACCGTTCTAGTGCTTACAGACAGCACCAGAGCCATATATTACTTGAACAAACCGGGAGGCACTCCCTCTCCAGGGATGTCCAAACAGTTTCAGAGCATTTGGAAATGGGCACTCAAACACAATATGTTCCTCCTGTCATAACATGTTCCAGGGGAACACAATCTTCTGGCAGACATGCTCAACAGAGATGTATAGCTACCCATAGAACATGAGAGGTGCTTGCAGACCAAATTTTGCACAACGTCTTTGCAGAATGGGAACATCCAGACATCGACCTCTTTGCAACACTGGAGAACGCACAATGCCCAGACTACACCCCCAGGCATCCCCAAAGGATGTCCAAGGGCAACGGTCTATGGATCACATGGTCAGGGAGATTTGCCTACGCTTTTCCCCCAGTTCCTCTCCTCAACAGGATAATTCACAAGATGCACCAGGAACAAGTTACGATAATCTTGATAGCACCAATGTGGGCTTTCCTGGTTCTCGCATCTCATGAGAATGTCCCTTTGCCTTCCGGTGAAGCTGCCTTGCCCCTACAACATGCTATCCCAAGATCAGGGGCCAGCTCTACACCCATGGCCTTAAACTCTCAATTTAGCAGCACGGCTACTGAAGTCATAGAGTTTGAGCATCTCCAGCTGCCTCAAAGCTGTATGGACATCCTTAGAGAGGCACGGAAACCTAATACCAGGCACTGTTATTGCAGTAAGTGGAAGCGCTTTGTCATTTGGTGCAGTACTCGTAACATCAACCCAATTGACTGTTCACCCACACACATAGTCCTTTATCTAACTCACCTCTTAAGAGTCAGGACTACTTTTTAACTCACTGAAGGTCCACCTTGCTGCCCTTTCTGCTTACACCACCTCTCAAATCAAGGTTTCCTGGCGGAAAGTGCATGTAATCGGGGCTTTCATGGAAGGGATAAAAAAACTTCATAAACAAGAGACAGGTAGAGTTGCTTTGCAGTAATTCTGTGAGGGTTGTGGCCTAGCAATGTTTTGTAGCACAAAGACTTCAGCCTTCTAATTTCTAATCAATCTCCAGGATCGGACTTAATGTTGTCCTTACTGAACCTATGGGCCCTCCTTTTAAGTCAATGCACAAGGCTAGTCTTAAGGCTGAGGTCTCTAAAAAGTAAAATTTCCGACTGCACCTCCTCAGAGGTATTCTGCCTTTCCTCTCCTTCCCACAGAAGCTAATGGTAGCCCAAGCTCTGGTTCTCTCTAGCTTGGACTATTGTAACAGCCTCTTTCTAAATCTACCTGCCTCTACTCTCCGCTCTCTGCAACTAATCCAGAACAGGACTTCAAGACTTGTCCTTGGCCTCAAGCCCTGGGATCGTATCTCTCCAGCTCTGAAATCTCTCCACTGGCTCCCAGTGGATGCAGGGATTCCATTCAAAACCCTCTGCATTGTCCACAGGGCTTTCTGGGGCCTGGTTCCAAAATACCTTCAGCTATCCCTCCGCAAATACCTTCCCTCTCGAGATCTTCGCTCCTCTACCTGCAACTCCCTCAGGGTCAGTCGTTTTTCAAAGAAACGAGCTGGGGGTAGATCTGTCTTCGGCTGGGGCCTCCCTCTGGAATAGCCTCCCTGCCACTCTAAAACTTGAGGAGAACCATCTCTGGTTCTGAAAGCACCTCAAGACCTTTTTCTTTTCTTCTGCCTTCGCTCCCCCTCTCCCTTACTGATCTGTTCTCTCTTGGCACTGTGCACCTGGCCACCCTCTGTCCTTCAGGCCCAGGTACCTGCTCACCCTGCCACCCTCCCGCACTGAGGTCTCTAAAAAGTCAAATTTCCGACTGCACCTCCTCAGAGGTGTTCTGCCTTTCCTCTCCTTCCCCCAGAAGCTCATGGTATCCCAAGCTCTGGTTCTCTCTAGCTTGGACTATTGTAACAGCCTCTTTCTAAATCTACCTGCATCTACTCTCCCCCCTCTGCAACTAATCCAGAACAGGACTGCAAGACTTGTCCTTGGCCTCATGCCCTGGGATTGTATCTCTCCAGCTCTGAAATCTCTCCACTGGCTCCCAGTGGATGCAAGGATTAAATTGAAAACCCTCTGCATTGTCCACAAGGCTTTCTGGGGCTTGGGTCCAAAATACCTTCAGCTATCCCTCTGCAAATAAATCCCCTCTCAAGCTCTTCGCTCCTCTACCTCCAACTCCCTCAGGGTCAGTCGTTTTTCAAAGAAACGAGCTGGGGGTAGATCTGTCTTCGGCTGGGGCCTCCCTCTGGAATAGCCTCCCTGCCACTCTAAAACTTGAGGAGAACCATCTCCAGTTCCGGAAGCACCTCAAGACCTTCCTCTTTTCTTCTGCCTTCGCTCCCCCTCTCCCTTGCTGATCTGTTCTCTCTTGGCACTGTGCACCTGGCCACCCTCTGTCCTTCGGGCCCAGGTACCTGCTCACCCTGCCACCCTCCCGCACTGCCTCCGGGCCACCCCTTGCACTGGGGTCTGTATCTGTACCCATACAGCCCCCACCTTTTTCTTCCTGCACTTATCAGACCTACCCTGTCTGCTGCCTTAAACCTAGCACTTGTAAATTGCTGGCTGCATTACCACTGTTTGTTGCCTTTAATATTTATTTATTGTTATTTATCTGTTTCTCCTCTGCTCCGCACTTTCCACTTCTCCCTCCTTTCATGCACTTTTCCCCTCACCCTCTCCCATGCACTTGCTTATTCTCAATTTCACTGGGCCTAGTAAGATCGCTGTATTTGTTCTCCCCTGTTCCCTTCCCTTGCCTTGTCGCACTCTGAAACACTTGTGTACGAGCGCAATAGAAATAAAATATCAATCAATCAAAAAAGGCTCTCACCTATAAGACTGCTTTTCTTGTGGCTATTACCTCTATTAGGAGAGTTAGTGAACTGCAGGCTCTCTCAGTTCAAGAACCATTTATTACTATTCATAAGGACAGCGTGGTTCTGCGCACACACCCACGCTTTACGCCTACATTAATATCCAAGTTCCATGAAAACCAGTCCATTGAACTTCCAACTTTCTTTCAACATCCCACTAACTCGGCTGAAAAGAAGCCTCCATGCACTGGATGTTAGGAGAGCAGTGGTGTGTTACCTTGGTAAAACAAAACCACTTTGAAAGACGGAAGGACGAGCGGAGGGGATCCTTCGGCGCTACCGAACACGTGGCCTGGCCTCGCCAGCCATACACAGTAGGGAGAGTGGAGTTTTGTGGTCTTTCTTTTTTCTCTTTAAGAATGCCTTTCACTTTCCCCTCCCTCTCTTTCGAGGTTGTAGTCACACTTGTTACCCTCAGCTATGGAGAGGACGCCATTTAGGTTTTGCCCGCTTTGCAAGGGTAAATATACCTGGAAGGATAAGCACAAACGGTGCAACCGTTGCTTACCCCTCGATCACCAGGAGGACGGCTGTGCGGCCTGTAAATTACTAAAGCCCAAAACTCTAAAAGACCGCAGAGTCAAAAGGTGGGCGGCCTACGCCATGTCTAGGCCTGACTCCTCGGCCCGCTGCCGCCGAGTGTGACGAGGACAGTGACTGCACGGCCCCCGTAAAGGAGGCTGTAGACCTCTCAAAGGAGCGTTCACGCTCCTCGTCGTCCGTCCCCGGCCCCGACCCCGACAAGCCCGGCTCACGCCCAGCTTATGGGGATGAACACCCCGGCGACAAGGACGCACATGGAAAAACACCAAAGCACATACTCCACGGCACGCATTCGTCGAAGACGAAGGCAGCCATAGCGCCAACGGGGACGCCGGGCCCACCGGCGTCTTCCACCGACCGTAAAGGTCGTCAGCCCTCCCCGCCACCGCTTCCGTGACAGGCGACTGGGCATTCTAAAAATAAGGGCGCTAACACCAAAACCTCCGGCGACGCGCATTGCAAGAGCGCTCACGTTGCCAACAAGGACTCGATGACCAAGGACTCGACGGGCAAGGACTCGACGAGCAAAGGCTCGACGTTACATAGCGCGACGGCGACCGATCCCTCGGAAGAGAGAATGATCGCCGAAAGCCTCGCGCGCATAGCATCTAAGGACGGCCAGAGACGTACGACGAGTGAGACGCCGAAAACCGCGCACAAGGCCAAAGATACGCCGAAAGCGCCGGAAAACAGATCAGGCCAGTTCCTGACGCCGACAGAAGGCCCTAGCCAGCAAGAAGGCTACTCAGAAGGCGAAGGCTCACTTTCTTCGATGTTATGGGACAGAACCAAACAATTACAGGAGGAAGAAACTCCTTTTTCTTTCCCAGACCGTCCTGGCCGACCTCAGTGGACCTTTGAAAGGTTCCAAACCTGTATGGACAAACTAGACAGGTTCATGTCCATCCCAGAAGACAGGGCACCCAAGAGACCAAGGGAGGCACCCCTGGAGAGTCCAAGGGCTAAATACCAGAAGTTTTATAACCCCATACAGGAGGACATATACTCTTACAATCCCACTGAGGAAGACACCTTCTTCCAGGAGGAAGATGAGTTCACCTATGTTGAAGACCAACAAGAAGAGGAAGGTTTCCACGAGGAAACTAACCTATGTGAGGAGGGATTCCAGGAAGACACAGGCGAGGGCGAACCAAATCCCTGGCAGTCACCGGCTAGGTCGACTGACACAGGCAGTAGCAGTATAGTCATCAGGTCTACTGAAACTACACCAGTCAGGAACCCTTTGCCTGTCGATGATCAACCCACCTTCAATGCACTGCTGAAGAAGGCAGCAGCACATTTCGAAATCGAAACTGGGGAGGTCGCCTCAGACACCGATTTTGTGGAGAGGATTATCAAAGAAAACCCCCCCACTAGCCAAATTATACCCATCCTCGCCTCAGTTAAGAGACGTATTACACCTTCTCTTTCCACTCCTGCATTGGTGAGAGGGGTCAATCCGAGGATTGAGAAACTGTTCTCTCCCTCTCAATCAGACCCATTATATATTAAGGGTCACTCAATCCCGGACTTCCTGGTCGTGACCAACACCAGGAAAAGGGCAGGAGTCCCACTATCTACCAGCGAGGCACCCCCAGATAAAGAGGGGAAGAAGCTGTATGCCCCAGCCAAGAGAATCACCACCTCTGCAGCATTCTCTACCAGAATCGCCAATAATAATACCCTATTGGCAAGCTACGCCGATGCTCAATGGGCTAAGCTCAAACAGGACATCGAAGAAGTTCCCGAACCCCTAAGGACTTGTTTACTGGCTACAGTTAACGAGGGCTCTCTGGTCAATCAAAGCATCATCAAGAATACCCTCGATGCAGCTGAGACGGCTGGCCGCACTTTGGTACAAGGAATTTTACTGAAGCGTCACGTCTGGCTTCGCAATTCCGGATTTAAGGCGGAAACACAAGCGTCCCTTATTTATAAACCCATAGAGGAGTCCAACCTCTTTGGGAGAGCAGTGGATGACGCGCTGGAGAACGCGAAGAAAGAATTTGATACAATAAAGACCTTAGACCAAATTTCAAAACCCCCTAACAGACGGGGATTTGGTAATAAGCGCTTTTTTTGTGGACAACGCCAGCAACAAAACCAACAACAACAGTATTCTGCCAGCAACTACCAGGGTAATAGCGGCCAGTACAATCAGAGGGGTCAACGCCGTGGCAAGGGAAGAGGCCGGGGTTCCACCCCCAGAGGCTCCCAAGCCAACAACACCACCAAGTGACGTGAAGATTTGCGTCCCCTCCCATGCAACGCCGGTCGGGGGCCGGTTAACATCCTTTCTTCCAGCATGGGAGGGAATAACATCTGACCGCTGGGTACTTTCCACCATACCCCGCGGCTACTGTATAGAGTTCAACAGTTCCCCAACATACAGACCCCCGAGGGGACGCCGCATGACGCCAGAACACCTCGCCATCCTTCTCCAAGAAGTGGACCAACTGCTGGAAAAACGAGTCATAGAGGTCGTGCCTCTATCTCAGGTAATGGAAGGTATTTATTCAGTGTACTTCCTTGTACCCAAAAAGGATCTAACCATGCGCCCTGTATTAGATCTGCGCCCAGCGAACAAGTTTGTCAAACCCCAAAATATTCGTATGGTGACCTTACAGGAAGTGATCCCACTGCTATCACAGGGAGATTACATGACAACACTGGACATGAAAGTTGCATACTTTCATATTTTAATGTTGCCAGCGCACAGAAAATACCTCAGGTTCATGATAGAGGGCAAACACTACCAGTTCAGAGTGCTACCCTTCGGTATAGCATCTGCACCAAGGGTATTCACGAAAGTACTGGTAGTGGCAGCGGCCCACCTGCGCAGGTTATCCATCCCAGTATACTCTTACCTCGACGACTGGCTCATAACAGGGGATTCTTACGAGACATGCTTCTCAAACACCCAAAAGACTGTAGACCTTTTGTTCCAACTGGGCTTCTCCATCAACGAGAAGAAGTCCAGCTTAAACCCCAGCCAAGTCAAACAATTCCTAGGGGCTCTAATTCAAACAAAGGACGGCCTCATCTTCCCCTCCAACCAGAGGGTCCAAAACATGCTGTTTCAGATCCCCCAATATGTGGCAGGTCGAGAGGTGACGGTGCGCAAAGCGATGCGCTTGCTAGGAATGATGGCGTTGTGTATTTATTTGGTACCTCACGCGCACCTGCGCATGCGCCCAATGCAAGAGTGGCTCAACAGCCAGTGGTGTCAGGCCAGCGGACAATGGGACGATCTAGTGGTGGTCTCGCAGGCCTTGGTTCTCTCGCTACGGTGGTGGACAAAGGAAAACCTGATAATAGGAAAGCCCTTTGCCACACCCGCGGTGGAGGCCACTCTAACCACGGACGCATCCCTCACAGGATGGGGGGCTCACCTATCCCATCAGACTGCTCACGGAGTGTGGACTCCGAGCGTAGCATCCAAGCACATAAACCTACTGGAGCTACTGGCGGTGTTCAAAGCACTAAAAGCCTTCCAGGAACACCTACAAGGGAAGACAGTGATGGTCCTTACAGACAGCACCACAGCCATGTACTACATCAACAAGCAGGGGGGCACCCACTGTCCAGGACTGTCCAAGCTGTCCCAGAATATATGGAAGTGGGCTCTCAAACACAACATGTTCCTACTGTCACAACACGTACCAGGGGAACTCAATCTGCTAGCAGACGAACTCAGCAGAGACTTCCCCCTGCCCGAAGAGTACGAATGGCGATTGCACGAAGACATCGTCTTAGACGTCTTCACGCAATGGGGATTCCCGGAAATAGACCTGTTCGCAACTCACAATGCCAAAGTTACGCCTCCAGGTACCCCCAGAACCAGTCCAAGGGGAACGGTCTGTCGATTCAATGGTCAGGGAAATTTGTTTACGCCTTTCCCCCGAGTCCCCTTCTCAACAAAGTTGTGCACAAGATGCACCAGGAAGAAGTTACCATGATACTAGTGGCCCCAACGTGGGCCCGGAAGCCATGGTTCGCTCACTTGATGGAGATGTCCCTATCTCCCCAAGTGAAACTTCCCTGCCCGTACAACATGCTGTCACAGGACAAGGGCAGGACACTGCATCCATGCCCTCAGACCATGAATTTAGCAGCCTGGCTCCTGAGATCATAGAATTTGGACGACATCCTCAGGGAAGCCAGAAAACCTAATATTGCTATTCTAGCAAGTGGAGAAGATTTGTCATCTGGTGTAGAGGTAAGAGCATCAACCCGGTTGACTGCTCTCCCACACACATTGTTCTGTACTTGACCCAATTACTGGATTCAGGTCTAGTGTTCAATTCCATTAAAGTCCACCTGGTGGCACTTTCTGCATACACCACTTCCCAACTTAGTGTTGTGGTGGAAGATACCAGTTATCAAGGCCTTCATGGAGGGGGTAAAGAGAATACACCCTCCGATAGCTAACCCAGCTCCCGGATGGGACTTAAATGTGGTACTTTCCAGACTCATGGGCTCGCCATTTGAACCCATGCACAAGGCAACTCTTAAAGACCTCACTCTTAAGACTGCTTTCCTAATAGCTATCACCTCCATTAGGAGAGTAAGTGAACTACAGGCTCTTTCTGTTCTAGACCCCTTCGTAACAGTTCACAAGGATAAGGTGGTTCTACGCACACACCCAAGGTTTGCACCGAAATTCATCTCGAAATTCCATGTAAACCAGTCAATAGAACTACCAACGTTCTTTCAAAACCCTTCCAACTTGGGAGAAAAAAGTCTGCATACACTGGATGTACGCAGAGCTGTCATGTTCTACATGGAAAGAACCAGGCCACTGAGAAAGACTAATCAGTTCTTTGTCTCGTTGGCAGCAGGAAGAGAAGGAGATGCAGTCTCAAAGTCCACTATATCTAGATGGATTGTTCAATGCATCACTCTCTGTTACACTCTTGCTAAGAGAGAACTACCCTTCAAGCCAAGAACACATTCTACTCGAGGCACTGGGGCTTCCATAGCGTTCATTGCAAATGTTCCCCTTGAGTCCATCTGCAAAGCGGCTACCTGGAGTTTTGTGCACACCTTTACAAAACACTACTGTCTAGCTGCACACTCTAGATCTGACTCCCAGGTGGGACAGGCAGTATTAAGACATCTTTTCTCTACTGTTCCTTCTCATAACCCACCGCCAACTCAAGGTACTGCTCACTAGTCTATGACCAGCATGTGATTCTAAGCAGATTAACAAACATCAGAAGACAATGCATTACTTACCGTAAAAGCATTTCTGATGGTTGTATCTGCTTAGATTCACATGCGCCCACCCTTCCTCCCCGCTCGGATGGAAGGAACATAGACACCTTTCTACATCTCTCTCTCTTTTCTGTACTCACTCACGTATAGAAGGCTCCCTCAGGGCAGAAAAAATACAAACATAGGGACCTCGACGCTTGAGGGATTGTGGGTACAACACACGTCACTATAGGGATAGTGTTACAGACACGCCTTGTCGACGTCCCCTTTTCGACTACGAAAAACAAAATGCAATACTCCGCAGTGACCACTGGATGTCGGACCTATGCACAGCATGTTAATCTAAGCAGATACAACCATCAGCAATGCTTTTACGGTAAGTAATGCATTGTCATATTCAAGGAAAATCTTTAGTTGCAGGGACATAACGGTGAGAACCTAACACAACAAAAAGCCACCTTAGCTTTGCGTCCCCTGTTGTGCAGCCTATGACCAAAATATTTTCACAGATGACATACCTGATGGCTTCACTGGTGACATCACTGTTTACATGATATATAACACTGCTGATTACATCTGTGATGGCATCAGACATAATATCATTTATGACTTAGCTAATAAAAGCTTTGATTAAATAAATAACATTTTGTTTTTAAAAACTCTACCAGACAAGTAGCCATGGCCAGTGGGCCCGCCCATTGACCGTACCCACTCTATATTTTAAAACACTTGCAACCCATCACTCAAAGACGTTTCATCAGTCACAGACTGATTTTAACCTGTTTTGACAGTGGTATTGTTAGGTATGAAAGATTGCACGCTTTGAGAGCTCACAATTCTTTTAGGCAATGCGCAGTGAGATTACAGTATTTGCCAAGGATCACACACTTTGGCTAAGCAGCGTGCTACAAGCCCCTTGTTTTATGGCAACGGTTGTGATACATTGCACAACCCCATCTAACCCCATGTAAGCAGCACAGAAAAGGGAAAAAAAAGATCGGCTGCAAGAATAACATATGCCCAGGTACTTTTTCCTCTATATGGAAAAACAAAATCTGGCACCCATGAATAAGCAAGTGAACATATATCTTAAAGTGAAATATACAAATGTAGTTCAATTGACCCTCCCCATAGAAGAAAGCACGCAAGACAGAATAGCATTGGACTTTAAAAAAAAGTAATCAACACCAGAAAAATAACCTGAAAGAGGAAATGCTCCAATAAATATGCTGGCAAAGTATAAAAGGTGCTCACCTTTTAAACACAGTAATCTGTAGTGAAATATTCCCAGGAAAACAAAATCCCAATACGAAACAAGTGCTTGTGATTTTATGGGTAAGTGTCATGATCTCTGCTTCCAAAAGGTCAGGGTTTTCCCAACTCCCTTGGAAGCAGATCCATAACCCAGGTTCCAAGTGCCAACCAGTCCCAATTGGGACCTTTTGGACCCAGTCCTGGCGCCAGTGGCACCAGGCTCATAAATATGCCCAGTCCCAGCGCTGGAAGCGCCGGGCTCATAATGCTTGGGTGAACTTACCTTCAGCAGACCATGCTGCTTACTTGCCTGCCAGTTGAGCCTCTGATCCTCTTCTGTTTGGAACTACTTTTCCTGTTGGGTGGGGCTGGAGCCACTCCCTAGATTCAGAACACTGGAACTCTTCTGGAAGGCAGGAACTCTTTTCTTACTTAGGCGTGGCTGTGGAAGGAGACACCTAAGCACTACAGGGGGCTATTTAAACCACACCCGGTGGATGAATCTTGCTTTGCGTTATTCTGCAACCTCTGCAGCAGAACGCTCATCGTGTCTTCTGCATCCGGTCCTGGGCCTAAGGAAAAAGGCTTACCATCCTGAATCCAGTCTTCAGCAACACCTATAAAGACAAGAAAGAACAGGTTAGCATTCCGGCATCTGAAAGGCAAAGGCTTACCATCCTGAATCCAGTGTTCAGCAACACCTAACAAGAAAGAACAGGTTAGCATTCCGGCATCTGAAAGGCAAAGGCTTACCATCCTGAATCCAGTCTTCAGCAACACCTATAAAGACAAGAAAGAACGGGTTAGCATTCCGGCATCTGAAAGGCAAAATCTTACCAACTCTTCGCACGCTCCGGAGGCCTTCGGCGCTGCATCCCGCATCTGAAAGACAAAACAAGGTGCGTTTAAAGACATTGGGGAACTTTAATACTCACGTGCCATTACTCCTTTCCACATCTAATCCAGTGGGTATTCCGGCACCCTGCAGCCGCTCCGAACTCGTACCTGCAAAATAAAAAGACAGTTAGAGCGCATCGTGAAGCAGGCAACAAGCGCTTACTTACGTGCTTCCAGGCGCTTCTATTCATCACACAGGCTCCATCTTCAACTCACTTCAGCCTGTCATCCGCCATCGCCGGAACCCTGCAAAACAAGAGACATCATTACTAAAGACTTTAAAGACATTTGAATGACTCGAAACTTACCGTTCGTGCAGTAAACGGCGGACAGCAGTCCTCTGAAGTCAAGAGGCCTGCGCTACCTATCCAGTGAAGAAACTGGTTACAGCACCCTGCCCCGAGGCAGATGGAGAGCTCGGCATTCACTTACCTAAGGTGAGAGCGTTAACCTTTGGGGGTCTACAGGAGAGGAGAAGAGGAAAGAGATAGGGACACCCCAATAACCCCAGTTCATTAACCCCATATTTTCTATCTGCAGACATCTTACTCTACACGTCAGGCATACAGTGCACAGAGGTCCAGCCCAAAGAGCCAACCGGGTGCTACACATCACCTTTGAAGATACGGTAGTCGCCCAGTCAAGACCGGCGCCTCTGCGAGAATCAGGTGTGCGTTACAGAACGCAAAGCCTACCGCAAAACTCTCGCCCAGGCGCTATGGAAATCTCGGATTCTGACCCCCTAGCCCGGTTACTTGGGGAATTAAGGGCAGAAGTGCATGCAGCTCGTCAGGAAACGAATGCTCTAAGAAGGGAACTAATTATTTCCAAGGAGAGAACAGACAATCTTGCTAGACAAGTGCTACAGTCACAAGCCGGACAGACCCAGTTACCCGCATCAGGGGCAAATCTTCCTTCAACATCCTCTATGAATCCAGTGCAGATCAACCTACCTGGGAATGTACCTCTGGCTCCGCCCGAACGATTTTCTGGTGACCCAAAGAGGTTTGCAGTATTTATCAATCAGTGCCGGTTGCACTTCTTATGCCGGCCAGCAGCCTTTCCAACTGATCAAGCAAAAGTAGCTTTTGTACTTTCGTACCTTAGTGGCAATGCGGCAGACTGGTCGATCCCTCTAGTTAATCAAGATGATCCGGTTCTCCATGATTTTCAAGCCTTTCAGCTTAGTATGGAAAAACTGTTCGCAAGACATTCACAGGGGCAGGCCTTGGACAATGAGCTTCTTTCGTTGCGACAGGGTAATCAAGACCTTTTGGCTTATATTGCATCTTTCAATAGACTAATAGTGGAAACTCAATGGCCTGAGGACAAAAGGATTACGCTGTTTTATAGAGGTCTACGTGGAGAGCTCAAAGACGTTTTAGCCCAAGTAGTGAATCCCCCACAAGACTGTTCGGATTATATAGACTTGGTTGTTCAAATAGATCACAGGCTGCAGAACAGGAAGGCCGATCGTTCCAAGTTTGATGCTCGAGTATTTTCCAAACCGCCAACTCCTTCCAAAGGAGTAGACTCCGGGGAACCCATGCAAATAGGGGGTCTGAAAGGTCCTCTAACACAAAGGGAGCGGGAAAGGAGGAAACAGTTGCAATTATGCCTATATTGCGGAAACTCAGGGCACTTTCTTCGAGACTGTCCGGTGAAACCTGCCAAGAAGGCAGTAGGAGCTGCAGTTACCAAAGTTACAAACTCTGAGCAGGGAAACGACCTCGCCCGACAAGAATAGAGGTCCTCTTGCCGAGCGTGAAAACCAGTTCCGTGACCTCGCATTTCGTGATACCTATGGTCCTCATTAGCCCTGATAATCCGGATCGATTACATGCAATTGAAGCTTACGTCGACAGCGGTGCCATCGGCAATTATGTGGATCATGAAATGGTTTTGAGGATGAATCTAACTCTTTGTCCCAAGGCTGTAAAGGACGTCATTACTACGGTGGATGGTACGGAGATAGCCCCCGGGCCAGTAACGCATACCACTCAAGAGGTGACGCTAGTAAGTCAAGATGGACACCATGAGAAGATCGTGTTCGATGTGATCAAGGCCCCTCAGTTTCAGATTATTCTAGGAATACCTTGGTTAGAGAAACACAATCCTCTGATCGATTGGCGAGCAAGAACGGTCCAGTTTCCAGAATGTGTCTCTACTTGTCACCCTCCACCTGGTGTTGCACTGGCCGCAATTTCTTCAGAGACTCCCCAGTTACCTCCCGAATACCTAGAATACCAAGATGTTTTCCGGAAGGATCAGGCTAACTCTCTACCTCCTCATAGGTCTTATGACTGCCAGATAGACCTGATACCTGGATCTACTCCTCCTTGTAGTAGAATTTATGCCCTCACCGAGCCTGAGAACCTTCACCTTCGACAATACCTGGATCAATACCTGGCAAATGGGTTTATTCGTCCTTCCAAGTCCCCTGCTTCTTCAGCTTTGTTCTTCGTTCCAAAAAAGGAAGGAGACCTTAGAACTTGTATCGATTATCGCTCCCTGAACCAGATCACCGTTAAGAATAGATATCCGTTACCTTTGATCCCTGAACTCCTGGACCAAGTCAGAAAAGCATGCATATATACAAAGCTGGATCTTAGAGGAGCTTACCACTTGGTACGAGTAAAAGAGGGCGATGAATGGAAGACGGCCTTCCGCACCAAGTATGGGCTATTTGAATATCAGGTCATGCCCTTCGGACTTTGCAATGCCCCGGCCGCCTTTCAATATTTTATGAACGATGTCCTCAGAGAGCTCATAGATGTATGTGTTGTTGTTTACATCGACGACATCCTCGTTTATTCTTCATCGGAATCTGAACATCGGAAACACGTGAAAATGGTCCTCGAAAGATTGCGTCAACACAAACTTTTCGCTAAGTTGGAAAAATGTGTTTTCAACGTGACTGAAGTTGAATTCTTGGGATTCATATTATCACCTGGCGGAGTGCGTATGGATTCAAAGAAGGTCGATGCAGTTCTCAAATGGCCATCACCATCCTCCGTAAAAGGTGTGCAAAGCATGTTAGGCTTCGCTAACTTTTACCGCAGGTTTATCCCCGAATTCTCTCGAATAGTCCAGCCCATCACTGCCTTGTTAAAGAAAAACAAACGTTTTGAATGGTCTACCGAGGCGGAACAAGCTTTCCAGGATTTGAAGACTAAATTTATCTCTGCACCAATCTTAAAACACCCTTGCCCCGAACTCCCCTACATCGTGGAAACTGATGCTTCAAGCCTTGCCATGGGGGCAGTTCTATCACAAAAGGACCCGGTAACCAATCAGTTGCATCCCGTGGCATTTTGGTCCCGCAAATTCTCGCCTCCTGAAATCAATTACACGATTACTGACAAGGAACTTCTGGCTATCAAGTCTGCCTTTAAGGCTTGGCGGCATTATCTGCTGGGGGCCCGACACACCGTTACTGTGATTACGGATCACCGAAACCTGCAATATTTGAAGACCGCAAAAGCCCAATCCTCTAGACAACTCCGTTGGGCATTATTCTTTGCCGAGTTTGACTTCATAATTACCTATCGACCTGGTACAAAGAACGGTAAAGCCGATGCCCTTTCTCGGATGAGAGTGGAAGAACACTTGGTCAACCCTAAACCTGTACCAATCATTCCCGGACAAAGAATTCTGGGTGTAATCGCCACAGAATCCATAGAGGAAGTTAAGGATAAAGCCAGGCAACTTGTAACTCCAGCAGACATACAGAATTGGCATCTGCAGGGAAAGGACTTTGCAGTAAAGGACAACTTATTGTATTTCCAAGAACGATTATACCTACCCAGCACAGATTTACAGAAAAATGTAATCTCTTGTTACCACGACTCTTTAATGGAAGGTCATCCCGGTATAGCCAAGACCTCAGAAAAGATCAAGCGCTACTTCTGGTGGCCGTCTTGGAAAAAAGATATCAGAGACTTTATAATGTCCTGTGGAGTATGCGCCCAAAACAAGAGTCAAAAGGAAAGACCAGCAGGCCTCTTACGCCCTATTGACATCCCACCTCGCCCTTGGCATACGCTTTCTATGGACTTCATCACCGATCTACCTCCATGCTCCGGATACAATACGATTCTAGTAATCGTGGACTTATTCTCCAAGATGGCGCATTTCATTCCGCTCAAAGGCTTGCCAACAGCAGCAACTCTGGCCCGAGAATTTCTCGAAAACATCGTCCGACTGCACGGTTTTCCTTCGGTTCTAATTTCGGATCGAGGTAGTCAATTTATTTCTCATTTTTGGCGAAGTTGCTGTCGGTCGGCTCAAATTGATGTGAGACTATCGACCAGTCACCACCCTCAGACCGACGGACAAACCGAGAGGACCAATCAAACTCTGGAACAGTATTTACGCTGCATGCTGCAACAAACTGAAAAAACTTGGAAAGATATCCTTTGGATAGCCGAGTATGCCTACAATAACTCTGTCCATTCGGGAACTGGGAAAACCCCGTTTTTTCTTTTGTACGGCAGTCACCCTCGAACCTCGGAGTTGGATCCCCTCCAAGATCTTGAAACACCAGCAGTAGACTACCTGCATTCTACAATCACCCAAGCCTTTAAGGAAGCTGTTTTTCACCTTCAAAGGGCTAAAGAACAATACAAGAAAGGAGCAGATCAACATCGGAAGGAAGCCCCTCACTATCAAGTAGGGGATCAAGTCTGGTTATCCACCAAATATCTATCTCTAAAAGGGCCACGCACATTCAACCCAAGATACCTTGGTCCCTATTCCATCACTACCATAGTAAACCCAGTAGCGGTCAAGTTGGACTTGCCCCCGCACATGAAGATACATCCGGTCTTCCATGTCTCTCTATTAAAACCCGTGCAACCTCAAACCAGACTAACCAAATCTCCAAAACCTATCCTAGTGGATGGAGAACTCGAGTTTGAAGTCAAAAGCATTCTGGACTCCAAGATCTCCAAATCTAAACTATTCTACCTAATTGACTGGAAAGGCTACGGCCCCCAAGAGAGATCCTGGGAACCTGCTGAATATGTCCACGCTCCTCGCCTAATCAAAAGATTTCACCGAACATTTCCTGACAAGCCAAAACCCCCGGAGAAGCCCGGTTTGGGAGGGGCCTTGAGGGGGGGTACTGTCATGATCTCTGCTTCCAAAAGGTCAGGGTTTTCCCAACTCCCTTGGAAGCAGATCCATAACCCAGGTTCCAAGTGCCAACCAGTCCCAATTGGGACCTTTTGGACCCAGTCCTGGCGCCAGTGGCACCAGGCTCATAAATATGCCCAGTCCCAGCGCTGGAAGCGCCGGGCTCATAATGCTTGGGTGGACTTACCTTCAGCAGACCATGCTGCTTACTTGCCTGCCAGTTGAGCCTCTGATCCTCTTCTGTTTGGAACTACTTTTCCTGTTGGGTGGGGCTGGAGCCACTCCCTAGATTCAGAACACTGGAACTCTTCTGGAAGGCAGGAACTCTTTTCTTACTTAGGCGTGGCTGTGGAAGGAGACACCTAAGCACTACAGGAGGCTATTTAAACCACACCCGGTGGATGAATCTTGCTTTGCGTTATTCTGCAACCTCTGCAGCAGAACGCTCATCGTGTCTTCTGCATCCGGTCCTGGGCCTAAGGAAAAAGGCTTACCATCCTGAATCCAGTCTTCAGCAACACCTATAAAGACAAGAAAGAACAGGTTAGCATTCCGGCATCTGAAAGGCAAAGGCTTACCATCCTGAATCCAGTCTTCAGCAACACCTATAAAGACAAGAAAGAACAGGTTAGCATTCCGGCATCTGAAAGGCAAAGGCTTACCATCCTGAATCCAGTCTTCAGCAACACCTATAAAGACAAGAAAGAACAGGTTAGCATTCCGGCATCTGAAAGGCAAAATCTTACCAACTCTTTGCACGCTCCGGAGGCCTTCGGCGCTGCATCCCGCATCTGAAAGACAAAACAAGGTGCGTTTAAAGACATTGGGGAACTTTAATACTCACGTGCCATTACTCCTTTCCACATCTAATCCAGTGGGTATTCCGGCACCCTGCAGCCGCTCCGAACTCGTACCTGCAAAATAAAAAGACAGTTAGAGCGCATCGTGAAGCAGGCAACAAGCGCTTACTTACGTGCTTCCAGGTGCTTCTGTTCATCACACAGGCTCCATCTTCAACTCACTTCAGCCTGTCATCCGCCATCGCCGGAACCCTGCAAAACAAGAGACATCATTACTAAAGACTTTAAAGACATTTGAATGACTCGAAACTTACCGTTCGTGCAGTAAACGACGGACAGCAGTCCTCTGAAGTCAAGAGGCCTGCGCTACCTATCCAGTGAAGAAACTGGTTACAGCACCCGGCCCCGAGGCAGATGGAGAGCTCGGCATTCACTTACCTAAGGTGAGAGCGTTAACCTTTGGGGGTCTACAGGAGAGGAGAAGAGGAAAGAGATAGGGACACCCCAATAACCCCAGTTCATTAACCCCATATTTTCTATCTGCAGACATCTTACTCTACACGTCAGGCATACAGTGCACAGAGGTCCAGCCCAAAGAGCCAACCGGGTGCTACACATCACCTTTGAAGATACGGTAGTCGCCCAGTCAAGACCGGCGCCTCTGCGAGAATCAGGTGAGCGTTACAGTAAGCGTCTGCACTGGGAACTAGAACTCAAATACTTAAGCCAACTTGACAACCTCAAAAAAACCCAAGGGGTTGCGTCCGTCCTCTGAAAAAATGTTACATTGTCCACCCACGTGTCCCTTACTTGTGCCCTGAAAAGAAGCCACAATTGCATAATTACATGCACTATTCATAGATTAAATACCCAAAACATAATGCAAAAACTTAAAAGCTAAAAATGTAAAAGCCCCTTGACGGTGTCATTCAAATATTAATAAACCATCCAGGGAAATAAGCTTCCTTACATACACAAACTCAAGTTAAACCGATAGTTTTTAATTTGAAACCATACCCGGTATAAGGCTATCTGAGAAGAAATGGAATCAGTGTTAAGGCACTAATCCCAAAACTCTTTTGTTCTAATTGCCTCATAGTTATGCACTAGGCCACCCAAATTACACATGTATAGTGGACCAAGTTTTGCACACTCCGTAAAAACATGTCTTGCTGTTTTTATCTTTTGAGGAATTCTGCAAATACGACAGAACCGTGCCTCGGGTACTATATTTAACTGAGGGCCACATACAGCTAATAAGGGCAGTGGATTGGTACGGAGCAGAAGTATCAAGCGTCTGACTGCCGGGTCAGGACATAGGGACAGGTAGGGCTGGATTTTTCAATGGGGGAAAAACACACCGGCCACCGCCTCATAACTCTTTAATTTGGACAAGTGAGAATAGTTGTTATACCAGTCCCACCTGTTAAATCTCTTTTGAAAAGCTGCATGCAATACAGGATAGGACTTCTCAAGTGTAAAGTTTGGGTGTCAATCTATCATTTCAAAAACGTCGTTATTCAAGGCTAAATAATGACTGCCCATCTGTGCTACTTCTTGGTCACAGTGTTCTCCAAGACTTGCCAATAACTGACATGAAGGGCTTGTTCTGGATTTTATATACAGCATGCCTCCTGCCCTAAGGGCTATTCCCCTGAAGGAAGTCAGACCTAACTCTAGTCGTATAAATTCCACTGGGCAAGATGGAGACATACCCAACAATTTACACCAGAAGATGCCCTCAATCCTATTCAGCCATGTTAAGTCTTGCATGGCTAATGCCTCAAGTCAATATAATATAGCAGGGCAAAAGCACTGCTTATATAAAGAGACTATGCCTGCAAATGAGAAGCCTGCATATTTCTTAGTGAATTTCCAGATCTGAAAAGTATGTTATTTTGCCTTTCTAATCTTTGTCCCAATCATGCAGTTGTAATTAGAAGATATACATAACTCGACTCCCACGTAAGAACAACTTGTGGTATAATTAATTGTGCCTAACGAGGTACCCATCTTGACTTTGTTTACCTTCTTGCCTGATATTAGCATTGAGTGTGTCTTATCTAAATTACTCATCAAACTCTACTCAACTGGACATTTTGATAACTCGTTCAACATAGTCCTCATTCCAGTAAATTTCAGATCGAAAATAACCAGTTTGTCTGCATATAGCATGGTAACAAAAAAACCAATGCCAAGCTTCGGCGGCCAATTCGATTTCTGCAGCAAACTTTGGGGCAAATCCGCTATATAAAATTGAACAACAAGGGAGCCAAAACACATCTGTGTTTGACTCCCCTGTTGATCTGCACCAAGGATGTCACTGTTCCCTTGTTGTCCAGTCGAACACACACCCAGTTATTACTGTGTAATTCAATGAGAATTTGAAGTAACCACCCAGGGCAGCCAAGTTTACTGAATTTTGACCACAAGGTTGCCCTATTCACCTGATCAAAAGCAGATTTGAAATCTGAAATCTGCAAAAGTGACATATAGCAATGGACCACCACTACTATGAGCACCATGCACTAGAGAATCTAATGCTCTGACATTGTGGACAGTGGCTGTTCCTGGTCGGAAACCCATGTGGAATGGGTGTAAAATGTTATCAGCATCCACACATTTTGCAACTTCTTTAATACTAGCAAAGAGCTTACCGGCAACGCCCAACATCGACAGCAGTCTGTAATTATCTCATCGATAGCAGTCTGTAATTATCTGCACTCCTCCGATCACCTTTTTTATGTAGAGGGATCAATATAGACTGAGGATGAGGATGGTGCCTTTTACACAGGCCCAATTCCCTGGGTCGTTCTTAAGAACCGTGTTAGCCAAGCCATTAGGGCCAGGCAATCTTGAGTTCTTCAATTTGATGATTGCAGCTTCAATCACTTCCCAACTAAAGTCCAAAGGCCATGTTGAACATTTTCTACATATGACACTGTTGAGTCATCAAAAAATGTTGACCAAGTGTGAGCTCTCAAGGTTGCACCAGAAATGGGGTTTACCCAGTGGTTGAAGTGTAGAAAAAGAAGTAGTGGAACTATGTTCCCTACTGGACTTCACCTACTCCCCACAAACCACATCGCCACACCCCTCCCACACACAATACAAGCCCCCAAACACATGCACGTGCTGTTTAAGGAAACGTGCAGTGCAGTGCATTGCAGTGAAAGTGCAAGTTTAAACTTCTTCCTACACTTTTATTTTAAAATGAAACCATTCCGGAATGGTTTCTTTTTAAAATAGAAGTATAGGAACGGTAAAACTTGATTTAGAAAAGTAGAGGAGCACTGCTCCCTCACGCTCCCGCTCACTTCGACCACTGGGTTTACCAGTTTTTAAACTCTGTCCCTTGTCCATAGAGAGCATTTTCCAGATGGCATCAGTATTGCAATACAGCTCTTTCACGATTGACAACATTCCAATCCCTGTATCGCAAGCTGTTAAGACCTTGGGAGTCTAACTGGACTCCGACCTCTCTATGAACAGGCAGGTCAATGCTATTGCAGCTACCTCAGCCTACCACTCTAAATTGCTTAACGCAGCTAGACCCTTTCTGTTAGAACAGAACTGTCTCACTATTGTGAGAGGAATAATTGGATCTCGGCTGGATTATTGCAATGCATTCTTTGTAGGGATGTCTGAAAAAAACATCACCAAACTCCAAACTGTCCAGAATAATGCCCTTTGGGCTGCCACCGTATTTCAAAGAGGGAACATATCTCTGAAACCAGGAAGCGGTTCACAGGCTCCGCATTAAAGAGCGGATAGTCTCACAAATGCGTCCATAACTTGGCACTGCTGTACCTTGCTCAAAGAGTCAAGTCTATAACAGCCAGACCCACAAGAATTGCCTGTACCAACAGGATCTTCATTCCTAAGACCCAGAGAATGTGTGCAGGAGGTTCCATTTTCCCAGTCATGGCATCGACCCACTGGAACACACTACCCCTTTACATTAGAAGTATTGAGTCACATTAAGCCTTCAGGAAAGCAATACAAACTATGTTGTTTGTTAAATAAGTATCTCTGGTGCCATTGTCCCATGTAGACTGCACGTTCCATTCTATCTAGATGTAACTTTCATTGTAACTGTATGACAAACCAAAACTGTAACCACCTCTGTATGTGTTCCTTGACGTGGTATCATTGTTAGGTTACACACTCACTGTAACCATGAGCTAAGTAACCCTCTTGTAACTAAGATAATTTCATGCAACAGCACCGCAATGCCCTTGGGCTGCTAGTGCGCTTTACAAATGCAAATAAATAAATAGATATTCTGCTTTTTAAAAACAAATACAAACCGCTCCCACTCTGTCCTGGCAATAGTTGTCTTATAACATTTTAGCCAGGCCTGATGAACCTGTTTTTAACACTTTTTATTTCCCCAGCTACAACTGATGACAAACCTTATAATAGCCCTACATTTTTCATGCTTTGTATTTAGAATATTAATGTCAAAAGCATTAATACACTGCTTTTTAATTACCACATTTAGTTTCCTTTCCTGCATCCCCGTTCTATGTGCAATCTGTTTGAGCCATTCTTCAATCTCATTTGCACTTTTTCCATTTAACTTGTCCCAATCAAACTTGCCCTGTTAAACAAACATACAAACGTTCTCAATTTCAGCCTTAGTGCAACATCGATTTCCTGCACTATTCGAGACCAGATCGCCACACTTAGGAGTATCTAACTTTCTTGCCTTCAGGTTGATGTTTTTTTTTTTATTTGCTTTTAAGTTTTCAACATAACATATATAGCATCATACAGTTGCAATTGGACAAATGCTTGTCAAGCAAAGAGATGAAAGTCTACAAACCTTCCTTCTCATAAACCCTATAACCGTATCTCAAAACAACTTTCCCCTCTTCCCTCCCACCACCCCGCACAGCAATGTTATGCTCAAAATGATTCCCTCATTAGGTCTTTGTTCCCGAACTACCACATATATTCAGATTTGTGTTCCATATATTACTATAGGTTAATGAACAGCAAGCAACGAAGTTCAAGGATACCCTCCAGAGCACTATCTCAATTATTCCAGTTATACCCACCTTTTCCCATCATGCTGCCCCCCCGCCCCCTTCTCATATATGTTGCAACATTTCACTGCTGGGAATCCGCTCCACAATTTGATTTAGGTCCTGGAGACATATTTATCAATGAAGTCCTTCCATAGTGTCTCATATTGTGTGCATCCCGTGCAAAGCCATAGTGATCCTCTCCATCACACAAATGCTAGTGGCAACAGTGTCCCACTCCTTCTTACTCGGGGCCCCAACTGCTTTCCACTTTATTACTATACATGCTTTAGCCGCTAGGAGTAGGGGGACGATTACCCCTGTCACCCTCACATACACCTCCTCGTCCCTCTCCAATGCAACCAGCACCAGAAGAGGCGTTCTCGCACGTTGGATCCCTTCTATATCCTTGATCCAACCGAGAACTTCATCCCAGACACTCTCACCCTGGGACACCCCCACCACATGTGCCAATAACTTGCGCTCTGACCCCATTGACGCCAACAAAGGGGGCTCACTGTTTGAAACATCCTGGACAGCCTACGGGTGTCATATTGCCATCTGTGGAGGAGTTTGGTGGCGTGCAATTTATACTGGGAGGCAATAGATAACCTAGAGGTACCCTTGCACATCTTGGACCATAGGTCCGAATCAATTTCCATATTCATGTCCGTCTCCCATCTCTGTCTAAGTTTGTCTGTGGATCTCTTTCCAGCGTCTATCAGGGTTCCCTACATGATCGAGATCAATCCTTTGGTGTCAGTGAGAGTATCAAGGAGTACCTCAAATGGGGTGAGATCCCTTTGTATTTTTCCCTTACATGGTTCTCTCAGGAGTGTACCTTTAAGTTGAGGAAAGTGGAAAACCAACAGCTCGGGGTGGTTTCTGGCCCCCTGCTTTGCCTGGCAAAGAGGAATTCATACAATGATCGTATTGCCAATTCTAATTCAAGTATGAAGGAACTCTTCTCCATACTGAAGGAACTTGAATCACCCATTGCCATACTAGACACCTGCATTAAGTACCAGACCTGGTGCACAGATATCCAACACGCTCTAGCTAATAAAATAAACACCCTCCAAAGTAAAATTCAACTGAAAAAAGACTTGCTTAACCTTTCTAATCTGCCTAAGCCACCACCTAATGCCACCCACAATCCCCAGTCTACTAAATTCTCCTTCACCAAAACCACTACACTAGAGGTAGAGAAAATCATCCTCACCCTCAAACCATCTAATTGCAAAGAGGACATCTGCCCAGCACAGTTAATAAAAGACGCTGCCAGAGATTTATCACCTTTTATCTCCAAACTTGTCAATGCGTCCTTCTCCACAGGCATCATCCCTGCTAACTTAAAACAATCTTGGGTGCTCCCGCTGCTCAAAAAGCAAACACTAGACCCTCTTATCCCCACTAATTACCGTCCAATTACCACAGTTCCATTTCTTTTGAAGATTCTGGACAAAGTGGCCTATACACTGATTCAAAAACACCTTGAATTGCATAAGTTGCTAGGTGCTAGACAATCTGGCTTCCACCCACTACACGGAACGGAAACAGCCCATATCGATTTAAAGACCCAAATAGACGAACTGAGAGATCAAGGCAAGACAGCTCTCCTCCTCTTACTAGATCTTTCAGCTGCCTTTGACCTTGTGGAGCACAAGGTCCTCTGCAGACATTTGGATTCTGCCGCTCACTTCTCCACCAAAGCCATCAGATGGATAGAATCCTTTCGGAGTGAGAGAACTAAGAGTTTTTTCCCCATCGGCAGCAGCAGACCCTACACCTATCACATGTGGAGTCCCTCAGGGATCCTGCGTCTCCCCTACTCTATACAATATTTTCACCAAACCTCTGTTCGATGATCTGGACAATCTAGGCATCACCTACACTAACTATGCAGATGATACACAGATTCTCCTCCCGCTTTCTGGGGATCATAGCAAGGACAGGGATTTGGTGAACAGAGTGTATTTTATCATTCAGGCATGGATGGCAACTCATGGTCTTTGCATGAATGATGATAAAACAGAGTTGATTATTCCGGGCACACAAGCCAACATCAACAGATGGGTCCCGGACTACTCAGCTTTCAGCATAGATGGAAATGTTATCAAAGTCTCGAGCGAAGTAAAAACACTTGGTTTTTACCTTGATTGTACCATGTCTTTCACCAAACAGGTCAATTCCCTAGCTTCCACCACAGCCTACACCTGTAAATTGATAAGTGCAGGCAAGAACTTCCTATCCAATACTAGTTGTCTGATCCTGGCGAGAGCCTTAATAGACTTCACTATTGTAATGCCCTCTACAGTGGTGCCAACAAAGCCACTACCCAAAGACTTCAAACTTTACAAAATAATGCTCTTAGAGCTGCACTTGGCATAAAGAAAAGGGAGCACATCTTCTCTATTAGGCGGCAACACAAATGTCTCTCTACTGACAACAAAATCCACCTAAAAATGATCTCCTTGACCCATAAGGCTCTTAATAATGCTGCTCCTAGTTACCTGACGGACAAAATAAAAAGAAAAACATCCAATAGACCTATGAACTCGCCAACTCCAACTGCCTGGTAGTACCCAGATTTAGACTTGCCAAAATTGGTGCCAGTAGCTTCCCTGTGAGAGCAGCCAACTTGTGGAACGCTCTGCCACCCAACCTAAGAGTAGACCAACCTTTCTCACAAGGAACTTCATTAAACACATTAATGCTAACATTGCCTAGATACCTGTAAATGACTCCTCCGCATGTTTAGTCCCACTCAATTGTACATAGTTACTATTAGCTACCTTCCATTATGTTTATAACTGCTAATATTGTATGTATACTCCTGCACATTACTTAGTTTCTACTGGTAATCTCTCTAAATATATTGTAAGTATGCAATTGTACATTCATGTAATATTGTAATATTGTAAATGTATTCATGTAACATTGTAAGTTTTGCATAAACTTTCTGCTGCGTCCGGTAACCTTTGGGTCTGGAGCGCATTATAAATAAATAAACAAACAAACAAACCTGCTTGGGGGTCCAATTGAACCATGTTTGGGATTGTATCATATAGATTGCCACTGGCTCCTTTCTGGTTTGACTTTTTGGTAAGGTTGGGCTTTCTGCTTTGTCTGTGTCTGATAGAAAATCCCCGGGGCAATCCTGATACCTGTGGTGGTTTAACCAGCCAACCGAGTAGATGTTTCTCCAGGCCAGCTGACACTTTTACTTGGGCCATCTTGTACCACCAATCAAAATGTGGCAATTCAGTGCCAAGCATTGCTTCCTCGGCTAAACTGGGAAACACTGTCATCTCTGTCTTTCCGTGTTCTTGCCCCAGATCGAATTTCAGTCAGGTCTTCAAGATCCCCAAGTCGCCGCCCGCCCCCGAACCATCCCAGCACCCTGTCCTGTCCGGCCTGACCTTGCCACACTCCCTAGGAGCCCCACCCGCAGCATCCACCTCTGTAAACAATCTTGGATGCACGCTGGACTCTGACTTATCACTCTCCCAACACATCAACACTGTGTCCAGAACGTGCCACTTCCACCTACGCATCCTCGGGTCAATCTTACCTTACCTTGCCTACCCACACTGAGTCTCTGCAATCCTTTCCATCATCCTCTCCCGCTTAGACTATGCCAACTCTCTCTATCTAAACACCCTAGAGCTCTCAGCTCAGGAAACTCCAACAAATCCAAAACTCTGCATCCAGACTCCTCCTTGCATTCTCACCCAGAGAACACATCACCCCAGCCCTTCAAGTACTACAGCGGCTTCCTATCAGCCGACGGGCATCCATTAAGGCCATATGCATCACACACCATGCCGTCCATAATACTGACCCAGAATTCCTCCAGGACAATCTCACATACTACCAACCCACCAGAAACCTTGGCTCTGGTTCTGCAGTCCTCCTTGTGATTCCCCCTTACAACTCCACCAGAATGGGAAGATCTGCCTTCTCTGTCCAAGCCCCCACCATCTGGACCTCCCTTTGATTACAAATCCACTGCAGTGAAGACTACCTCTCCTTCAGAAAGGCCCTCAAAACGTGGTTATTCCCTGTGACAACCTGAAGTGTCTTCCCTCCCTCATCTCTCACTCTTCACGGCACCATACGCCTCTGTCTGTCACAGTTTCGTTTACATCCAGAACATTTCCCTCTGCAAGGTACAGTACAACTCTCAGAACAGTCAGGACAACTCGTAGTCGCTCAGCAACACCAAAAGCAAAGCGATGAGCGAGGCATCGAGGTACATAGTCAAACACCACTAGGGCGACACTGGCCAGAGGCACGGCAAACAACCCACACGCACTCGCAACCATACCCCACTCAATACACAAAGCACAACAGCCAGCAGACTGTAGCTACAACCTATGGCAAAAGTTTGTCTAGCTGGACACATAACGAATCTCCAGCACTAGAATGCAGCTTCGACCTTACGACAAATTTCTGAATCATGGTTTTGATGAAATAAAGCCTTCTGTCCAGAAGTGAGTATGAAGAAATCCATAGTTTATAACATCTGTGTGGTCGCATAGAATTTGTTCTAAAATATTTCATAAGCAATGTCAGGGCGGTATCCGCTCCTAGTTAATAAGGGATACTCATATTAATATTGTGTAGTTGACATAATATTGTGTAGTTGATTAAACTGTTGAAATTAACTCTGATTTGCGTTCAACGTACCTTTTTGGAAGTTATTGATGTTGCCAATGCCCCAGTCGGTGTGTAACCCACAGGAAATGCGAGTTAGAGCATTCATTTAATGCTTGTAAAGGCCAACAAAAGCAAGTAAAACGTGATCTCACCACGCATGGCATTGAACGGACTTGGGCTAGAGATTGTGGTGTAATTAAGTGCAGACCTAGATTCGGGAAGCAACAGAGCACTTTACAGTCATAGGGGTAAGAACAAGAGTATGGAATTAACCCCTGTTGGTTTCCTTTGAAGTTTTATTTCTACCCCGCTTATATCGGTTAAGGAATTCTAAGTCCAGAAAATTGATCTCTGATTGGCTGCTGTGACAGGATAGCTTAATCACATACTCTTTCTTGTTGAGGAAAATGATATGTGTTTGCAGGTCTTCCTCTTCTCCTTGCTATATTACCAGTGTGTCATCTATAGGTCGTATCCATGACACAAAGGGCCTCATTATGAGTTTGGTGGTAATTCTGCCGAAATACAGCCAAACTCGATTACAGTTACCGCCATTTGGTCCCGTGGGGTTACCACGGGATTACAAGTAGTGGTAATTCCCAATCTTCGGAGTCCATACGACTGCACTGGGATTTTTGGAAGATTTACCTGCTGGCTGAATTACTGTGCAGTAAACCCACAGATTTTTTTTTTAACAAGCTAGTGGTGAATCTGCCACTTTTCCTCCAAAAATCAGCAGATTAACCACGCAATAATTCCTCCAGCGGTAGATCCAACAAAAATGATAATTTGGCAGTGTGGGATAAACTGTGGTATTTCCGTAACAGGCAAGAAAAAGTTGGAGCTGCTTTTTTCCTGCCCCGCCAAACTTGTGGTGAGTCCCGAAAGTGTATTCACCAAATGTAGAACCAGCCTCTCTGATTATCCACTGGAGTTTATGTGATGTGGGGCGTCCTGGCCATCCAATGAAGGTTAATGCCCTGTAGAAAACCGGATCCTTGCGGGACACTAGAGAGGCGACCTAGATGTCACCATCACTTGGTGGCCTCACCTGAACCTCCAACAAAGGATCCAGATGGCCTGTTGGGGTTTCTCTGTGGTTTCAATGATACATATTAAAAATTGACATGTAATTTGTTATGTTTTTTGTGTTAGTCGTTAATTTGACCATCAATAGTTAACCTACAAAAGGACCGATTTTTCGCCACTGTTAGTTTGCTATAGATGCCATTATCAGGGGTTCTGGACACTGATTGAATGCAAGGGAGGTGAAGCATGTAACACACACACACGCACGCACGCTCTCCAGGTGTTAATGGGTAATTAATCAGATTAACTGTCAGATCAAAATAGACAAAGCTAGGTGTATTATCTTCGCTGTTGAAGTCTACTGGTCCTGTATTTACTCACGAGTCGTTTCCAAAAACAGTCGCGCAATCAGATGTGCTCCAATAAACCCTGCTATTCTATATAAGCCCCCCTCCTTTAACAGTTCCCCCTTGAAGTCCAAAATTGGAACAAAGCCACTAGCGCCGCTTCCAGCCCCGCCCAAACAGGTCTCAATCTCCACACCCCACCTTACGTTACAAATTGGGGAAAAGTCCCCAAACCTCTGTAGACATCCACACACTCGGCTCACACAACATGAATCTTCGCAATGGATTCGCTACATTGGTTTGTGCAGAGTGCTCGAGGGGTTGTGGGCGGAATTTCCGGTTCAGCCTGCCAACGATTCTATGCTTGAGTTTATCATGGATGCGCATGGTACCCAGGGCATAGGGCCTCATTACGATTTTGACGGTAGCCGTGTCTGTTTTACGGGCACGGCTACCGGCAAACCCGCTACCGGCGCCGCCACCCGGATTGGGCAATAACCGGCCCATTACGAGTTGAATGGGCCGGTAATTGCCCATTTGCGGGTGGCGGTATTGCCGGGCTCCCGATTCTGGGTTGGGGAGCATGGTTGCACCAGCACCGTTGATAACGGTGCCAGTGCAATCACGAGTTCTGCTCGCAGGTGCCCGACCTGGCGGGTTGTCGCGCACCCACGAGCAGAACTCGTAATTTGGCGGTACGGTATGAACGGTGCCGGTGCCTTACCCCGTAACCGCCAACATTATAATGAGGCCCATTGTCTCTACACTGTATAGCCTAGCCCAGGGCCACGCTCGGTGGCGACTCGGGCGGAACATGTATTTAGATATCACTGATGAGATCTGGGCGATATGTACGCGCAAACCGGTGAGGTCTCGAAGTACTACACAGGTATCAGTACACCCCGGCTCAATTGAAACACTTTTCTCAGACAACCGCACGCTGCTGCCCTAGGTGCAAGGGCAGACGATGCTGGTTACTTTCATCTGGTGTGGGGTTGTTGAAAGCCTGATGGGTATTCAAACAATGGGTCTGCTGCTTTTCTGATATGGTTGGCAACAGACTGGAGGCTATTCCCATCCAATGCCGTTTTCGTGTATTTGAAGAGCTAACGGGGCATGTAAACTTGCCAGTCTTTGCTTGTTACTGGCCATACGCTTCATACTGCTGCATAGGCTAACACCCGCCATACGTCGACTGCGCACTGGCAACGTGCAATTGCTTTGGCCAGCGATACTGAAGACCATTGGGCTTCTATGCAGCTGGTTGGGAAGCGACCGATGGACATATGGCAGCCCTTCAAATCCTACTTATTACGCACACAGCAGAACTCCCTCATTGTGAGACTATTATTTGTTCCCTTGCCACATTGACTCTAGCCCTTGTTTGGCTCCACCTGTGTTAACAACTTTCTCGTGCATGCTTATGTCTCCTTAAGTTCTGTGTCTGCTGTCAAACTGCCCCCTTGATTTAATTGGCGGCATCCATGCCAGTTGTATTTGTTTGTATAAAATGTGATATCAAGTGATTTAATAAAGAAAGTCAGAATAAAAATTAGACACCCACACCCTCTTCCCCCCCTTATGCTGTCTCCTGCCCACGTTTCCAAATTCGCTTTTGCCTTCCATATTAAGGCCCTTTGCCCAACTGTCACACTCCCCCAACACACCCGCCTTTCCATCTACTTCATGCCTACACCCCTATCTACAGAGTCCTCGAGGAATAACAGTACATTTGGGAATTCTAATTGTTGGCAATGATTCAAAGAATGGACAGTACGAAATACAAGTGCTTCTAAACAAGCTGAGCATTAAATAAAAAACGTTCCAAATAACCGAAGAGCAAAGGCAAGACACTGCTGCCACCTACAGGCCATCTAAAAATTAAGTCCTTATAGTGTTATAACGATTCCTACAGGTAGAGAAAAATAACTGTTTCAAGTCGACAATTAGGCAGGTTAACATTTCAGTAAATGTAACATAACAGGAAACCATATTGCTGAGGTTGGTGAAAACTAGATACCGAGAATCCAGACTAAACACGTGGCCTCACGGAGCCAGAGACGCATACAGAGAAGGGACAAAAAGGCATTTTTTTTTCAAATAAGTAAATGAAGCCGCCATTAACAGACTTGATGCTGCCTCCAACTTGATTTTGTCGACTCTCTAAGCAATCCTGCTTTCCCACCGTTCCACTTTCTGAGAAGCTCAGTGAACAATTGAACTATGTTTTTTCTTGCGAAAAAAATGAACAGGGGTAGTAATCTGGTCTTGAAAGCTAAATGCCGCTACATGCCCCCTTTTGACGAAGTCCCCCGCTTGGCTATCTGAGTAGAGGGTTGGGTGGCCAAGGGGGTGAGCTCTCTTCTCCTGCCACATGGGCATGGAATGGCTCAACCCCGTGAAGTTGTAGCTGAACCCTTAGACCCAACCACTTCCTACTATATCAGTTTAGCCATGTATCCTAACAATGCAAATCCCCACCACTGTGGGGCTGACATAATGAACCGTATGTAACTCGTTTTCACAATATAGAATCGCCATGAATAAAGTATCAATTTTCCTATACATTCCTTTATGACCACAGCTCATCTTCCACTCCCCCCGTTTCCGACTAGCTGTTCTCATCACTAAGAGCCGAAAGATATCGACGAGAGTCCTGACTGCTCCTTCTCGTAGGATAGATTGTAATTGGCTGAGCCCCAGTGACTGTCTCTTTTCGCTGCTCTTTCTCCCCTCTCAGGCAGCAGCCCGAAGCTCGCCTTGTATAACCTCCCCAGAGAATGCATCCGACTGTTTTTCCCAACGCGCAAGTGTTTCGTCTTCGACCGTCCAGCCTCCAAGCAAGGCCTGCAACGAATCGAGGAACTCCGGGACAGCGAACTGGAACCGGACTTTGTGGCCCAGGCGAAAAAGTTCTGTCAATACATCTTTGAGAAATGCAGAGTGAAGACTCTGAAAGGCGGTTACATCGTGACTGGAAAGTGTAAGTATGAAGCAAATGAGTGAGTGAATACAATACAGCATTGGCTAAAACAGTCTCTAAATCAGGGGTCTGCAACCTTTGCTTCTCAAGATGGTTTGGACTATAACTACCATCAGCCTCCGCCAGCACAGTCCATGGTGAGGGTTCATGGAAGTCGTAGTTCAAAATATCTGGAGAGCCGCAGGTTGCAGACCCAGACTATCATTTCTGTCTGATATACAGAGACTAATGCAGTATGTATAAACAGAAGGCTCTTGGGCCAATCATCTGTTTTAAAATGGTCAGCTCAGGATACTTGTCAATTTAGAATTCGATCTTTTGTCTTTCATTTTATTTAATATTGTGTATAGTATTCTTTGTAGAAGTAGTAAAATAATCCCATTAGACCCAAAGTCAGTATGGGGAGTGAGCTGCCAGCCCGCACCGCCTGAGTAGAGTACCAGACTGATATGACTGAGAAAGACCTTGGGTTTCCCAATGAAGGCTGATTTTAGGCTCCTAGAGTGATAGCACAGTCTGGCACTCTACTGCAGGCTGTGACATCACTGTGGTTATGGAAAATCCAACTGTGATTTCAATTCAAGAGCCCAAGGTCAGAATGTGACACGACTGCACCATGGAGGCTATCACCGAAATCTGGATTCCCGCATGATGCGGCCACCCTGGCAGCTCGCCCTTCATCAGTGGCGTAACACAAAATGTGGGGGCCCCCCTGCGAGCCATGCTGAGGGCCCCCCCCCCCCAACTCATCAACAAGTCATGGATCGCGCCACCCTCTGGGCCGGCGTAGATTATCAAGTTTGCGCAATACGCACAAATGTGCTGTTGAAGGGGTATGCCACACACTGCACTAGGAGAAATATATAAAGATGTGTTTTAATGCAATATACAGCACACTTTCAGAGAAAAATAGGCTAAAAAGCCAGAGTGTTTGCAATGGTTTTGTACGGTAATACCAACCCAATACATGCAAGTCACCAACAGTGCACAGGAACATTCACTCTTTGGCATTAAAAATGCCATGCCACAATGAAAACATGTCCAACTAGCTGCACAATGTAGACCAGTGTAGAAACGTAATAACATTACAGTAAAGCATGCCAGGCCACATTTGGACATACCTAGACTGGTTGCACCAAAAGGTCAGTCGAAGCAATAACACTCATCAAGAAGAGAACACACATTCAAGCCCGCGTCTCTGTGACCTGCAATAACACGGCCAAACTCTTTACAATCTGCAAGAAACTGGTCATTCCTGTTGCGGTCTTTACCTCTCCTACTACATCCCAGGCCCTCTGTATGGCTCTGTTCTCTCACTTCTCTGCTAAAACACAGGACATCCTGTCCGCCATCTCCTCTTCCTCTCCCTCTTCCTCTCTTGCCCCCCCTTTGGCCATCTCTACTTCTCTTCCTCCTTTCTCCTCTTTCTCTCTGACAATACCTGATGAGGTTTCTAGACAAGTGAGATCTATGAAAGTGTTGTCCAAACAGGTGCTCCCCTGCTCCTCTAGAACAATCAAGGACCATATTGACACCCTCGCGCCAGCCTTGGCCGATTTCTGTAATCACTCTTTCATCACTGGAATGTTCCCCTCTCCCTTTAAGCGTTCCCTTGGGCACCCACTCAAGAAGCCGTCTGCTTTTCCTGCCTGCCCGGTAAACGGTCGCCCGATAGCCATCACCCCTTTCCTGGGCAAACTGTTGGAAAAAAAACTGCCCATCTCCCTGCTTACTCTCCACACTGAATTTGTTGGTTGTCTCCTTGACCATCAGTCTGGCTTCAGAGCTGCCAGAGGCACAGAAACTGCTCTCCTGAACACCCGTGAAGATCTGCTCTCTAACCTTGATTCCTGCATTCCTTCTGTCCTCATCTTCCTTGACATTTCCTCTGCTTTCGACACAGTTAATCACGCCATCCTGATCAATCGACTCCATCAGAATATGGGCATCACAGATCAGGCCCTTGAGTGGCTGACCTTCTTCCTCTTCGACCGCCCTTCCCAGGTGCAACTTGGTCCCTTTCTCTCCGCCACATCTCTCTACACCTGTGGTTTTCCCCAGGGCTCCATCCTCTCAGCCTGGTTTTTCAACCCCTCCTTGGCCACTTTGGGCCACCTGACCTCTACCTTCTCCTCTTATGCGGTTGACACTCAGCTTTCCTTCAGGCTTCCCTCAGACTCCTCTCCTCTCTCTCTCATTCCTGACTGTCTAGCCGTGATTCAGGATTGGTGCGCCTCCAACGATCTCTTCCTTAATGCCAGTAAGATGGGGATCCTTCTCAGTCGGAACCCTGCCCATGCTTTCCATCTTGCACTCTGGCCTCCCGCCTTGGGCCCTCTTCCTTCGCCTTCCTGCGAGGCAAAAAACGTTGTCATGTTTGACTCCGCTCTCTCTTTCTCTCCTCACATCTTGGACGTCCCCAGGTGTCCCACTACCAGCTGCGCCTCCTCAAAGGGACTCTTCCCTTTCTCACTTTCCCTCAGAAGCTCACTGTCCCCAGAGCCCTGGTTCTTTCTAGGCTGGACTACTGCAAAAGCCTCTTTCTCAACCTGCCTTCCTCTACTCGCTGCAACTAATCCAGAACAGGACTGCGAGACTTATCCTTGGCCTCAAGCCCATGGATCATATCTCTCCAGCCCTGAAATTTCTCCACTGGCTCCCGCTTGCTGCAAGGATCAAGTTTAAGACCTGGTGTTTCAATCGGTTGGATTTATTGGCGTTGGGACTCACTGTCCCCTGCACACCTCCTCTTAGTGTTGCTGGTTCAGCCTGCAGTCTGGATCATGGTTTGTCTGGGGACCAACTCCGAGGTTCCCAGGTATTTAGATGCTTGTTGGGGTGACAAACCTTTGAATGCTTGTGGGCGCTGACTGGATTCGATTGTCCAAAATTGTGGCAGTTCTGCCTATTGTTTGTTGTTAAGTCATGGCCCAGTCTTTCAGTTGTTAGTGCATGTGGTTTTTTATTAAATATTGGTATACCTTAACCAAAAAAGAGACAGTGTGGCAATTTGTGCCAGTTGCAAACAGCCGACGTGCGTTTCAACCTAAGTCTTTCTCAAGGCAGAGTTGGGTTGGTAGAAGTCTCTTGATAGAGTGGTGGCTGGTCCTCCCAAGTCCGGGTGCCAGGTTAAGGCTGAATAGATCAAGACTCGCAGGCAGCCATTTCACTTCCTGACTGAGGATAACTTGGATGCATCGAAGATCATGGCATCAGACCAGGCTATTCAGCCTTAACCTGGCACCCGGACTTGGGAGGACCAGCCATAATTCCCCATGATTAGCTGAATCATAAAATATGTATATTATTGCAGTTATTAGTAAAATTATGAGGTTTTTCCACATATCTATTATTTGCCAAAAATTTGACATGAGAACAAATGGGGCTTGTAAATTAAGCTGTCCTATGTTTGCTCCAGACTTTTAAACAAATCCGTAGAGAGGGGCTGGACTGGGGAGGGGAGAGAAGGGTAACTGTCCAATCCTAGTTGAGAGAACTCTGGCAGGGTACTTCCCCAAGATTGTTAAATTGGTGCCGTCCTTGCTGCTATAAAAGGGGGGCTGCACTAGGAGGAAGGGACAGGGCTGCTGAAATGTACCATCAAAAGAGTGCTACTGCAACCTACAATCTGACAGCTGCAAGGAAACACCAGAGTAGATTGCTGAGAGTGCATCTGGGTGGAGCTCTATTGCTAGGAAGGCCTAAATGCTGACTAGGTCCTATGGCGGAGAGCGGGAGGCCATCCTTGAGAGTGGAGTGACCAGACCCCTGCCTGATCTTTCCAGAGGGTCCTCACATGCAGCTGGCTGTCCTGAACTTCAAATAGAGAACTGAGCCCTGGGAAACCAAAAGGTGGGAAATCTGCTGGCCTTAAATCCTTTCCCTTTATAGTGGATGGGGGACAAAACTTGTAGATCCTAAGCCTAGTTAACTATAAAGATTCATTTAATTAATTCCCCATTTGGCGGAATACTACAGTGTGATTTTTGTTAAAATTCAAAATGAACAAAGCTCACTTCCCAGTGTGCGCTGAAAAACTGTAGCCTAAAATAATTGGATAATTATTTTTGTCCTGTTGACTGCTTTAAGGAAGAGGGGAGTCTTTGTTCTTAAATGAATCCAATCTTTTTGTCCAACTTTACGCTAACACAGGCCTTTCAGTGGAGGGGGGGTCTGAAATCTAAAATTCCCCAAATCATTCCACTTGTTCTGTCTGACTTCCCCAACACAGACCAAAGTAGGGGGCGGGGGAGGTTCTGAAAAACAAACCGCTAAATCACCCTGTGTTTACATTAAACCAAAAGTGTGGGTGAAATCATAATTGCCACATGTATGTGTACCAATCTTGAAACCCTACTGCTAGCCTTTTAAGCCACAGGAAAATCAAAATTGCACAACAGTACATTTATCATTGTTTTGGTTGTTGATCAGTATAATTATTTATTGTAGTGAAATTTGTAGAAAGCAAAGAATTGTGATTTGTGTTTTTCAACTAATTTGTGTAATTGATTTGAGTAACAAGAAGTTAACGGTGAGCCACAAAGAAGGTGGCACGTGTAGTTCAGTGTGATTTCCATTACTTTTAATTGAAATAAATACAAATATATTTCCTGTAGATCGGCCTGGTCCTTGGCTCATTGTTAGCTCAGGGGAGGCGGATCAAAGGGGCATGATATGTGTCTGAAGTAGTTTGTTGCATCACACCTCGAGTGGGGAGGGAAGGAACTCCCCATGTTGAGGGTGGCTTCTCAATAAACAGTTAAAAATTGGGGGCTCATGGCCAGGATTTAGCTAGCTATTTCCAACTCATGACAAAGTGCAGTGGGACAGACTTTTCATTTTGATGCAATTGCATTAAGGTGGAGGGAACGTCATCTTTGTTTTGTTAAAGTGCTGGGAGGACTGGACACCTGAGTTCCAGGGAGGTCTATAGGAGAACAATTAAGATTGTGTAAGAATTGATTCATATGTGAGGAAATCAAGCAGAAACTGTGTGATTGTGCCCCTGAATAAAGTTTTGCTAAGGTGAAAAAAGTAATTGTGAAAATGACTACTGTGCAAATTGGTGAAGCCAGGAAGCATCTCCTAGCTAAATTATTTCTTAAAGGAGAATGGGTTGAGGGCGAATCTGCAAACTGGAAAACCGGAATTGTGCGGGAGGTTACCTCAGTAAGCAATTATTTTTGTCTTGAAGGTGGAATATTGCACAAAGTACTAGAGGCATTTTACATGGCCCAGAATGCTTGTGAAGAACAGATATAAATGGCTTAGGTAACTGCTCAGTTATATTTTAATTTGCTTTTAGTGGAAAAGCGATTTGTAAAATAGTGATGCTAGTAGGATGAATCAGGCTGGTGACCTGTCACAGGCCCAGGATCTTGTTCCATAACTCAAAAATTAGCTGAAGTCACAAAAGCAAACCATTGCAGAGAGAGAGATAGAGTTCACTGCACAGCATAATGCCTGCACTGAGGGTGCAGATACTGTAAGCCGCCTTCAAGGCCAATTGAATGACCTAACAACCCTCTATTATGACCAATAGAGGGTTGTTAGATGACATTGTGGCCCTCAAGCAACATATCAAGCCCTTGAAAATGATCAGCTCATTATTAAAGAGATGGACCTATAAAAAGAGTTTGATGAAATGCACAAAGGTATAAGTACTCTGAAACAACAGAGGACGCAGCTGATTCAGGAAAAAGACCTCTTGAATCAGGATAACAACGTCCTATTAAAGAGGATAAATCAGTTGGAAATGTAGGTAGAAACGGAACAGTTAGGTTCTCAGAAACTAACCAGAATTAGAGGAGAAAGGGATGAGCTAGAAAAGCTTGTGAGACAAATAGAAGCGGAACTATCAGAGGCAGCGAATTATACGGATGAGCAAGAGAAAGAAATTAGTCTCCTGAAGGAAAAGCGGCTTGAACATGCACACAGCATACGTGGCTCACAGAGGGAGAATGAATCCCTTCAGCATGAGGTGCAGCAAAGGATTGGTTGGCTCTCAGAGCAGGGTGCATGAGATAAATCATGCCTTAGTGTCAGAATTAAAAAGCCAGCTCTCTGAAAACCAACAGGAAATAAGGACAGAGAGAAGCAGGTGTGAGGGTCTCACAAACGAAAATTGAGAATTACAAGCAGGCTCTGAAGCTTCCTGGCCAATCAGGATGTGGGATAACGCCCACTGATCAAGGTAAGATTCCAATCCCATTGGGGGCATCAGGCCCGCAATTTACAACCTCCCAGGTACAAATGTGAACTGACCTCATGTATACCACCGACAAAGAATAGGGGAACATGAGGCAGTTGAACTTACCCAGGTTTAGCCTGACTGATCCAGAAGGCCAGTTCTTGTCTGATACGGATGAATATTCATCTATACTACGCAGAAGGGAAAGGGGCCGGACCAGTGTGTCCTGGGAAGGAAGTTATAATACTGTAAATACTTCAGACCATGAAAATTCTTATGAAGAGAAATTCAGGGGGCTAGATTGGCTCCAGATGCAAGTACAAAGATACCACCTTGCCTGCTTTGCTGAAGGAGAAAAGCCAAACCCTCAGCATAGGAAGGGCATTCTAAAAACCTCTGTATCGTCCAGGGAAGGGGGGAATTCCCCATGCTCCTTGGTAGGAGGGATGAGGAAACTGGGTTCTATCCTAGGCCTGAAAGGAAATCCAGGGAGATTGACCTGAGAGTTCACTTTGGTCCAGGCGAGAGGGGTCTAGACCCTGTGGTTCTGGGAGATATTCCCAGTCTCATAGAGATAGGGGATGCTTAGAAGACAGGGAAGGGCGGACCAGTAGCAGCTGTGAGTCAGAAGATGAATGGACTCAGGTGCAGAAGAAGAAAAAGACAGGGAAATAGAAGAAGGGTTTTGTTAAAGACCTGATTCAACAGATAAAGGCCATATAGTCCCTTTTGCTCCCTACAATAAGAATGCAAAATATTCGGTATGGGAGCACCTAGAGCTTTATGAGCAAATGATGGCCTCATTCCAGATCAGATATTATGTGAATTGTATAGCATTTGCTAAATGGACTTTCTCACTCGAGTACTCCAGTTTCTTTGCAGGACTGGAGGACCAGGATCACTATAAATGGTCCACCTATAATAACGGCCATATTGAAACATTTTTCAACACATAGGAACTCAGAACAGGTCCGCAAGGCTGCATATAATTTGTAATGTGGGGAGGATCCGGCGCCTAGGGAGTTTGTGCAGGATTTAAAGCGGGCATTTGCTCAGAGTTCCCGGTGGGTGAACACCAATAGTAGGGAGTTCATAAGTACATATTTCCATGCGCTCCCCAAATACATAATGACTCAGTTGCTGAGTGATTTTCACGAGCATTGGACCCTGGATTGGGTGATTGAACAGGCCACCAGGATCTATGAGGTCCAAAAGCCTGCTGAGAGTAAAAATGCTGCCAAAACCCCAAAACCATTTAACAACCCTGCTGCTGTGAAGGAGGAGGAGGTAAAAACTACCCCTCAATTGGATCTGGAGTTGGGGGCCTAAACATAACCCTTCTGCCAACAAGCAAAATTGAAGGCAGTATGGATCCCCCAACCCAGCCCAATCGAATGGTAGACAGGGGCGCAGAACAATGATCTCTCTGACCCTGCCACCTATATAATTCATAGGTACATGGGTACTAAACCAATCCTGGGGTATGTATACACTCCCCCGGCCAAGGGGGGAACCAATCCGGTAAATATTGCCTGGGAAGCTTCCCTCAGGAGAGAAGTATCACTCCACCTCCCAGATATCCCCCAAACCAGAACTTCCAGAACAATCCTCTCTCTCTCCGGTTCCAGGACAATAGATCCCTGAACCCGGGAGAAAGGAGATTCAGGATGGAAAATTATGGGGGGAAATTTCCAGTACCCAAGCTACTCCGAGGAGAAGGGACAGTTAACCATTTCGGGAGCAGCAGAGGTATACTTGAGACCCCCATTCCACCCAGACAAGGTCTTGCAACTGGAGTGACGGGTCCAACAACTGACCGATGATCTGGGGCGCATGCTGAGGGCTTAGTCCAACTCTCAACCTAACACTGCTTCCCAGAATTCCCCAGCACCCAGTCTGAGGAGTGGGCCCGGGTGGAGGGGAGATGCCAAGCCCTAGAGGAAGCTTCCTTTCTCAATCAAACAGAACCCCTAAACATCTCTGAGCTTGAAAGTGTCTCTTCTACCCCCAAAAAGTTAGAACCCAAAGAGCAAAGGGTAAGTATTAGAGGCCAAAGAAGAACCCACTTTGTGGAGGAACCCCAGATTATCGCCTTTGAAAGAGAAGAATCACCGGAGGATTCAGGTAACCAGACCTTCTCTTTAAAAAAAGGGAGGGAGATGGTTCCCTCCCAAAGAACAATGGGTCACAATAGACCCTGAGTGGGACAGTGTAAGTATGGAGACTGACTCAGAACCAGAAACTATTCAACCCCAAACATGTGAGCCAGAGAGAATTGAAACAGAGGGGGTGTCCTTTCTCCAACTGTTGCCAGGTAAAGGGAGAAAGTCAAGGAGTCGGGGGGGGGGGGGTGAAGGAGGATTCCCCAACAACTCCTATTGCGAGTTGCAACATTCTTTTTACAGATTCCCAAACTCTGATACAGAAAATTGCCCAAGATCACACAGTGTCAGAGTTCAATATTAAGAAAATGACCACCAGGTTGCAAATAACTCACACTTTCTTTGCACCTTGGAGGAGAAAGAAGGCCGATTTTATGCACCGGTCAAGGTGCAGGGTCATTGTGAATTATCAGCTTTGGTGGATACTGAATCCCAAGCCACCCTCCTGTCCAAAAAGGCCTTTGACCAACTAAACTCAGGACGGGGGGAGGGCCACCAAATTCCCCTCACACCACTTCCCGAACAACTGCAACATTTCAATGGGAATATTTCTGTGGAAGAGACTGCGGATCTGGAAATATAAAATTGGACAGCATATGCTGAAACATCCGATGATAGTTATGACTCCAGAGGGTACACCTTGTTTACTGGGGAGCAATCTCCTGAGGAGGTTATCACCGCTTATCAACTGTGTAGACAAGGTCCTCTGGACTCAGACTAACCGCCCTATAAAATTAAAAATGAGTACCAATTATGTAAGCCTGAATGTTATGTTATGTTATTAGTTCTTGTAAAGCGCACGGTCGCCCAAAAGGCATCATGGCGCTGGGAGAGAGGGAGACAGCCTCATAATAATTAAAATAGGAACGTTTTGACCTGTTTTCTGAACTCCAAATAGTTAGGAGTTTTCTTTATGTTAAGTGGAAGATATTCCACAGAACTGCTGCAACAATAGAGAAGGCCCGGCCGCCAACCCGGTCTTTGTTGTGCTTTTGAACAACCAATTGTTCAGAGGTGGCTGAGCGCAGATGACAAGTGGGGCAATAACGCATGAATTTAGCTTGAAGGTATTCTGCACCCTGACCTCTGTACAATACACAAGGTCTTAAATTCAACCCTTTGAGCCACAGGGAGCCAATGCAGGTTCCGTAATACGGCAGAGATGTGCGCTCCACAAGGGGAGCCAGTGGCGACCCTAGCGGACAGATTTTGCAACTGCTGCAACCGTTTAATCAGGCCCTTTAGTTGGGCCAGGTACAGCGAGTTGCAATAATCTATACGTGATAAAACCATAGCGGCAACCACGGGAGGGTGTAGCGAGGCTGGGATCAGAGGTAATGCTCTTCTCAAAATCTTCAACTGAAAATGACCAGCCTGACAGACCGCAGAGACTTGAATGGTACTTGTCACGTAATTGATGAATGCTCTAGAATAACCAAGTCCCAGACATCACTGTCATCTCTGTAGCAGAGCAAACCGGTGATGGGAACCCTTCTCCATTCTTGAAACCTTCCTCCCAGTTGTAAGATGCAATCCACACTGAAAGGGAATATCCTAACATTTTACAACAGTCCAAAATCTGAAGAAGCACTGAGTTCCGTGAACCCAGACAAAGGAGAACCCACTCAAAGTCTGACAGACATTCAGGAAAAGGGCAAGCAGTTGTTTTTTTCCCATTCAGTGAGGGTGAGGATCCGGTGCTCGCCTGAGTATGCCTGAATAATGGAAGGAGCTTCATCAGTGAAGAATTATTCGGGAAACTCCCAAAAGATCAGACCATTCCCACATTTAAATTGATTGACAAATTGGAAGTAGGTCTGGAAACCCCAATTTCTAAACATCTCCTGCCTAGCAGGTGTATGCTAAAGATGTCCATTGTCAAAAAAAGCATAGAACTTAATTGTTGGGTTGTGAGAGAGGTACCTTGCATCTTTTATCTAGGGAGCAACATTCTCAAACGATTCACAATCAATTTGGACCTTATTAATAATAAAGCCTGGTCCTGACTGGGGGGTAACCCCATTGTCTTTGACAACACAGACAAAGCATTTTGGTAGGCTCAATTGCTGCCTTATGCAGTTGAAGTTCCAGTGCGAGAAGAGGTTACCATCCCAGGGCAGGTGCGACAATTTACTCTCCCCCTCAAAATTAAGCGTGGACAAAACTTCAAACATCCGGACGCCTATATGAATCTAAATTCCCATCTCCAACAACAAGGTATGTATTTAAATCCAACATCTCTAGTAGACCTACAACACAACACCATTCAAATATTGGTAGATAACAACGACCCTCAAAGTATCACTTTGGGCGCAGACACCTTTATTGGAATGGCGGTTGATGCCCAACATTATTGTACTGATTTAGGAAATGAAATCATGGGACCAATCCTAAATGACTGTTTCAACTTCAGCAACGGTATTCCTCCAGAAAAGATTTTTACTAGGCATGGGGGGAATTTCATGGTGTACTCTTCCTGCCCCTACGTTGTGGAAGAGGTGACCTGTGAGATTTCGATGAAGGAGGTAGTGTTCAGAGTCAAGGACCGCTACCTTGAATCCCCTGTCCAGGTCAACACCATCAAAAGAGATCTCTCCACCCAACTGGAGGATGCCGCTGAAATTGCCTATCCCGAGTTCTTCCCAGGTTTCAAGCAAATGGTAAGGTTCAATCTTGCTGATGCCTGTAAAACAGAGGAGCAAAGACAAAAGCTAAAACATGTATTTTTGTAATTCCAAGATATCTTTTCAGTGGACTCATACCGATCTATGTGATTTGACCGTGGCAGAATTGTTTGCGGTGGAATTAACCATGGTCAATTTCACTGTGAATACAATTTTTCTGCTGCCAAATCTGGCAATACCTAGACTCACCCACCCTGATATATACCCCCCACACTTACCCATTGCTTCTTTGCTTCCTTCTGACCCTGCAGCGTAGGTTCGGTCCCTCGTACGTGGGTCGGATCCGATGCCGCAGGTCCCCTTTTAGATCTTTTTAAAAAGAAATCTGCCCCCACCTCCATTCCTCAGGAAGTGAGGGACACCCCCGCCACCCCACATGGCAGTCGCTACCAATCATGGGGATCGGGCCTCAACCCTGCAACACCTGCTACCCATCTTCGGTATTGATTACCAAATTTGTTTGAATTTAATCGAACAAATGGTACTGGCCGAATTCGGCCAAAACTACCATACAATCAATTAAATCTGAACAAATTGGGCAATACCGACTGATACGACTGTGGACGCACATTCATTCTTTCAACCACCATTCCCACAGACCCTGAGATGCTCCAGTATTTGTGAAACAATACCGGTTACTTTTTGCGTACATGAACTCACTCACAGAGATTATGAAGAATTTAGAATCCCGTGGGATAATTCGTCCTATCCAGAGTAACTTTAATAACCCTGTACTGGCGATACTAAAACCAAACAGCCACTGGAGACTATGTGCAAACCTGAGGGAGTTGAACAAACGAGTCCACATGTCAAGATGGCCCCTCTCCTACATCAATCAGGGACTGGCTCTGATCCAAGGGTCAAAGGTGTACATGCCATTGACCTGACCAATGGTTACTGGACAGTACCTGTGAGTAGGGAAGACCAGTACAAGCTTGCCTTTATCTTTGGGGGGCAGCAGTACACATAACCTGAACCGCCTTTGGATACATAAACTCTGGCAATGAGTTCAACATCTTCCTACATAAGGCCATGCCCAATTTGGGCAAAAGGGGAAACCTGGCCTATGTGGATGATGTTTTGATCAAGAGCTCAACTGTGGAGGCACATTTAGCAGAAATCCGCTATGTTCTAACCCAGTTGCAGAAAGACAGAGCAAAACTGTCCTTTCAGAAGGCACAGTGGTGTAAGGCCCGAGTGAACTTCTTAGGGCACGAGATCATCCCTGAGGGTCTTAATCCCCAGGCGAAGAAGGTGGAAGCCTTAGTGAAATTAAAAGAAGCTACCGCTCTGTGGGAATTAAAAAGCCTTCTTGGACTCACCAATTATAGTCGGAAGTTCATTGAAGGGCTACACAAAGGTAACTCGACCCTTGGTCCATTTATTAAAGGCCAGAGCAAAGTGGGAGTGGGGTCCGGAACAATCCAAGGGAGTTAAACAGCTGAAAAGAAGCCTTTTCCAGGCTCTATGTTTGGCTTACCCCGTAAAGAACAAGGAGTTCTTCTTGGAGATGGGAGTCTCAGCTACTTGCCTAACGGCGGAATTGTATCAAAAGCATGACAAGGTTAACCAAGTCATGTCATAGGCGAGCAAGACTTTGTCCTCTATGGAGGAAAAATTCAATGACTGCAAGAAGGTACTCCTGGCAATGGTGTGGGCTGTAAGGAACTCATGGTGGTGACAGTAAAGACAGACACAAGTGATCATAGTTCTCCAGCATTCGGTCTGGCATGGATTCACATGCTCATGAATATGGATTCACATGCTAATGAATATTCCCCGTTGTGAGGTTGGGAATCCTCGGTAAAGATAAAATCAGTATCAGTTTCGTTTCTGATCTGTCTTTCTTAGTATTAACCAATCACTGGTCTCTGGGTCATACTGCCCCCAGCCAATGACTGCCCTCTCCCTAAGCCCCGCCCCTGGCAGCCATCCTCAGATTTTTACCGCACGTTCAAGTGTTGGGAGTCCTCGTGCTATAGCTCTCGAGCGTTTACTGCGTTTTGTGTTTTTTTTTTTCAAGAGATTTATCTCACTTTTTTCGGTCAATCGAGCCTCAAGCTCCACCGTTTATACTTCCGGGACCCGTTTCAGAATTTTCTACGCCCCTCAAGGGTGAAGTTTTCGTCGAGTTACGCTTCTTGGAGGATTCCAGAAGTTTCTGAGGCCTACCTTGTGGACATGGCCCAGGAGAAAGGAAGCTCGACACCCGGATCCAAGCTGTTTCGGAACTGCCCTGAATGCGGATTACAGAATGTGTTCAAAGAGGATGAGCATTCGAGATGCCTCTACTGCCTTCACGGAGACAAAACGCACGTGGAGAAGGACTGTGCGTTTTGCATGAACATGACGGATCGGACTATGAGGGATCGTCGGACCCATCTCGCCAGCTGGCTGGAAGGAAAGAGCCCAGCAGGTGAGAAGAAGAAGAAGTCTGCAGGGTCTTCTAAGTCCTGTGAGGGCGCTCTGGCGACAGGGGCCCAACAGCAGGCAAAGCACCGCGAGTCTGCGGGCACCGGGAGCGCCGAACGGTCAGGATCCTCGGCTGCCAGGTAGGGTGCACCTTCACCGGCGCTATCAACCACGAGCCAACACTCTAGCTTGGGGAAGAAAAAGTCTGAGAACCCGGCTAAGCTTCTGGAGAGGACCCGGTCGATCTTGAAGGAACCAGCCGAGGGGGAGCGAGGCAGTGACCCGCACCCCAAGGTGAAGGCCTCAAGCGCACCCAAGGTGGTGAAGGCCTTGATTCACCCGGCTAAGGCCTCTACCGAGGGAGTCGCAACGGCCCTGGCAAGCCTGTGGAGGCTACCCCAGTGGAGGCGACCTCGGGGCCCAGAGTTTCCCTGCCACCACAGAGGGAATCTTCTTTTCAGCCCATCGAGAAGACCCCCGTGAAGACCCTGGTGGAAAAAGAGGGGGGTGGGCGGTGGCCGTTATGGACACAGCCTCCGAGGAGGAGTTGGTGGAAGTTGTGGAGGGCCTCAACAGGAAGTTTGGGTAGGCCCCGTCCCACGGGAGGAATCCCAACGAGGGGGACGAAGAAAGTGACAGTGGCACCGACGAGGCTCCCGTGGAGGAGGAGCAACCATTGCGCCCATCGCAACCCGAGCCACAGGACAACTCGGTGGCCATTTTGATGGCAATCCAAACCTTATGCACGGAGATAAGGACGAGATCTCCCCTACCCCCACCGGACGACCCCGCGGAACCGGGCCCGTCGGGAAGCCCTCCTAACAAGAGGAGGAGAGCTCATCCATCCCTGCCCTTCCAGCCCTCACTGCCTTCTCAGCCATTGTCTCCTTCTCCTTCCCCTATCCCTGGGGATGACACAGGAACAGATACGGCCACGACGGGGATGGATGACACGGACCACCCACTACCACCTCCTCGGGCCTCCCCACCTGACAAAATTGGCTCCTTCCACGCCATGATTGCCAGGGCATCCGAGCTTTTCCAGCTCTGCCCCAGAGTACAAAAGAAGGAAGGATTCCTCTACCAACGGCGCAAGGCCAAAAGGAAGACGGTCCTCGCAGTGCCGTTGCTGGATGACATCTGGGACGAGGGACTTGTTCTTCTGAAGAACCCATCCACGGCACCTGCCAAGACGGACCGGTACGAAAAGAAGTACTGGGTCCCCGAGGTCGCCCCTTTGTGCCTTAGGGCACAACCGACCCCGGATTTGGTCGTCTCGGCGGCAGCCAAGAAGAAAGCAGGGGGGCGTCGGCCTCAACTTCGATTTCCCCACCAGACGGCGAAGGAAAGAAACTGGACGCCATGGCACGACGAGTCATCTCGGCGGCGACGACTATTAAGGCGGCCAACGCCCTAGCTATTGTGGCCCGCTACGACAGGGAGTTGTGGTATAAGATCGCCCCCCTGTTGGACTTACTACCAGACGACAAGAGGGCGGAGGCCCTGGCGATCCTACAGGAAGGTGAGGTGGCATCGGACCACGCCATAACAGTAGCCACGGACATTGCCAGCACCGGTTTCCGGCAGTTGGGCAACAGCTTTTGCCTTCGACGGCACGGGTGGCTCAAGGCGTCAAATTTCCTCCAAGACGTGCAAGCCAAGGTTTTGGACATGCCCTTCAACGGGACCAATCTGTTTGGCAAGACAGTGGATGTGTCACTGCAGGCATCAAGACCAACACAGAGACGGCTCGGGCCTTGGGAGTTCTGCAGCAACGACGGCCTCCCTTTCGGAACTCCAGAGGCAAGCAAGGTGCCACCAAATTATTCGGCGGCGGCTCCTCGACATACCATCAGGCGGCACACTCCTTGTCGCAGGAAGCCTACAGGGGACGAGGCAAGTCATTTGTATCTCGCCGTCGTCGCTAGGGAGGCCAAGGCGGCAAGGCCGCTGCCAAGCGAGATTGAACCGGCCGTTGTGTCGGGCCCCCACTGGAGCACCGCGGTGGGAGGCCGGCTGACGAAGTTCGTCAGCGCGTGGGAGTCCATCTCCACCGACCATTGGGTGCTGGATGCCCTGGCCCACGGGCACACTCTCGAATTTCAGAAGAAGTGCCCCCGCATTCCTCCCGTGGCCAGGAAGGAAAACTATGTCCCTCAACTGCTGTTAGAGGTAAGGACGATGCTGAAGAAAGGAGCCATCAAGCTCATCCCAAAGAGGCTCTGGTGCTCCGGAGTATACTAAAGATACTTCCTCGTCAGAAAGAAGACAGGAGGATGGCGTCCCATCCTGGACCTGCGTCGACTAAACAAATACATCAAGGCACAGAAGTTCCGGATGGTCACCCTCCAGCACGTGCTGGGCCAGCTGGAGGAAGGCGACTTCCTATCGTCGTTGGATTTGGAGGATGCGTACTTTCGGTGTCCTTTTAGAATGGGGATGTGAACGTTTCTCAGGTTCGTAGTCCAAGGACGGCACTACCATTCAAGGCCCTCCCATTCGGATTGAAGTCGGCGCCCAGGGCATTCACCAAGTGCCTAGCACCGGTGGTGGCACGGCTGCGCCTGCAGGGGATCCACATCTACCCCTACCTGGAAGATTGGCTCATCCGAGCAAGGACAAGGGAACTCGCCGTCGAACACACAGCGAAGACCGTCCGGCTGCTCACGGACCTGGGATTCTCCATCAACTTCCCCAAATCCCACCTGGTCCCGTTGCTGGTCGCACTGTTTCTGGGAGCCAAGCTCGACACAGTAGCGTGATTGGCCTCGCCGTCGGAGGAAAGGACGAAGGCCATCCTGGGCAAGGTGCAGCATCTGCTGGCCACGGACGTGGCCAGGGTGAGGTCCATCAAGTTCCTTCTCGGGATGATGTCCCGGTGCATCTATCTGGTGCGCCTGTGCAGGCTGCGGATGCGTCCCCTACAGGAGTTCCCCGACGTCCGTTGGATGCAAACGGTGGGCAGCTTCCAGGACAGGAGCTCGCTCAACAAGGCTTTCCGCCAAGCAATTCGGTGGTGGGGCACCCGCACGCATCTCGTGGCAGGCACAGACTTTCAAACCCCAGCACACCAGGTGACGATGGATGCCTCCCTGGAGGGGTGGGGAGCACACACCAGAGATCTTCACGCGAGAGGCCTTTGGCTCCCGGAGGAGAGGCCGCTCCATATCAACATACTGGAGCTCCGAGCAGTGTTCTGGGCCCTCAGGTCGTACCTCCCGTCCCTCAAGGACAAGGTGGTGAGGATCTTCACCGACAACACCACCACGATGTTCTACATCCGGAAGCAGGGAGGAACCAGATCCCCAGCCCTATCCAAGGAAGCCCAGGATCTGTGGCATTGGGCCGTTGCGCAGGGGATGTTTCTGGTGCCCTTTCATCTAGCAGGGATAAAAAACACCATCACCGACTCACTCAGCAGGGAGCTGCGCTCGTGCCACGAGTGGGAACTACGCCAGGATCAAGTGGATCTACTCTTCCAGCGATGGGGCAAACCCCAGATTGACCTGTTTGCGACGGCGACGATCTGTGTGATCCGAGTGCCAGAGGTTTGCCAGCAGGTTTCCCCAGCCGAGGAGCATGGGCGATGCTTTCTCGTTCCCCTGGGACGGCCTGTTCCTGTATGCGTTCCCTCTGTTGCCGCTCCGACTCGTCAACCAACTCAAGAGGTCCTGGTGCAGGACGATCCTCGTCGCACCGGCGTGGCCGAGACAGATCTGGTTCCCGGACCTTCTGGACTTGTCAGCGTCCCCACCAGTCAAATTGTCGACGGACGCAGATCTTCTCTCCAGAGAGGGAGGCACCATCCTTCATCACGACCCGGAGTCGCTGAATTTGCAGGCCTGGCTCCTGCAGCACTAGAGTTTGGAGGGTACAATATCCCGGCGGACTGCAAGGAGGTTCTTGCAAAGGCCAGGGCGTCCTCAACTCTCAAGTGCTACGGACACAAGTGTAAGAGGCTCTCTGTCTGGTGCCGTGCACAGAAGATGAACCCTCTACGGAGTATGGCCCCTCAGGTGCTACCGTACATACTGTCGCTGGCCAAGGCGGGACTAGCGCATGCTTCCATCAAGATACACCTGGCAGCGATTTCCCGATACACCAGAACTACAGGACGGCCATCCCTGTGGTTTCATCGCCTGGTGAAGGGATTTATGAAAGGACTGTTGTGTTCGTTCCCGCCGGTGAAGGCTCCGGCCCCGTTGTGGGAGCTCAACGTGGGGCTGACCAGGCTCATGGGGCCGCCATTCGAGCCTCTGCATTTGGCACCGTTGAAGTTCCTGTCGTGGAAGACAGCATTTCTTTTGGCCATCACCTCCGCACAACGAGTGGGAGAGATCCAGGCCCTATCCTGCAAGACTCCATACTTGACTTTTCAAGAGACGAGAGTAGTGCTGAGGACGCACCCCTCCTTCATGTCCAAGGTGCCGTCAGACTTCCATCTCAACGAGCCCTTGGTGTTACCAGTTTTCTTCCCGTCGCCTTCGTCGCCGGCCGAGAGGACTTTGTACTCGCTGGATGTAGCTAGAGCGCTGAAGTTCTACGTGGACCGCACAAAGAGTTTTTGGAAGACGTCACAGCTGTTTGTGAACTTTGGACCTGTGAACCAAGGGAAGGCCCTCTTGAAGGCTTCCATTTCCAGATGGCTCTCCGGCTGCATCATGCACTGTCGCCGGTTGGCAAACCGACCGTTGCCCGGCTGTCTGAGAGCTCATTTGACCAGAGCGATCGCTGCTACCACGGCGTTCGTGTCTGGTGTGCCTCTGCTGGACATCTCCAGGGCTGCTACGTGGAGGTCGACGCACACCTTCACAAGATTCTACTGTGTCGACCGGGATTCCAGAGAGGAGTCCAGAGTCGGCCAAGCAGTGCTGCGCAACCTGTTCGCCTGAAGGTGGGCCTGGTGAGGAGGTAAGAGTTGCTTAATGTTGAGTTTATGTGATGCTTAATATTGAGCCTTTGCCACCTCCCGTGGTTGTGCATGTGGGTACTGCTATGTATTCTTATATTCATGAGCATGTGAATCCATGCCAGACTCCATGCTGGAGAAGGAACAAGTTACTTACCTGTAACTGTTGTTCTCCAGCATGGGTCTGTCATGGATTCACATGCGAGCCCTCCCTCCTAACCCTCTGCGGCTCTTCACTTGGTCATACTGCCACTTTACATGCTTCCAAATCTGAGGATGGCTGCCAGGGGTGGGGCTTAGGGAGAGGGCAGTCATTGGCTGCGGGCAGTATGACCCAGAGACCAGTGATTGGTTATTACTAAGAAAGACAGATCAGAAACGAAACTGATACTGATTTTATCTTTACCGAGGATTCCCAGCCTGACGACGGAATATTCATGAGCATGTGAATCCATGCCAGACCCATGCTGGAGAACAACAGTTACAGGTAAGTAACTTGTTCCTTCAAGGGTGTTTATTGAACTGTATAAATGGGTGAGAAAAATGCCTAATCTAAACTAAATCTAAGATGGGAACAAGCTATGACCATCAAATAATAATAAGGCATTCCTAGTGGCGTCTTGTCAATTAAAAAGGGCCTATACTAAAAAAAGATTATTGCCAATCCTTACCGCTAAGTTACAAAATAGTTAGTGTGGGATAATGTTCACCAGAAAAGAAAGAAGGGTTCACAAAATAAGTCAGGATGGTATAACTGGGTCTCCCGTCCCCACGTTTTTAGCACGGGACAAGGCGGGACTATCAAGCACAGCACACTCCTGGACTTCTCCAGCACTATTCTACAGCTTGTTTCCAAATATCAGGGACTTCTGTGGGCAAGTCTCTTTTACACCAAGCCTCTTGCCTCAGAGGACCTGATGCACTATAAACAAAAAACAAAGTTCCTTTTAGTAATCTTCTCATCGGGTGATTTCCTTTCACCTGTGGATCCCCCTCAACAGGGCTCTGATCCTTTTTCCAACATTTTCTTCCTTCAGTCGGGTTCACATTTGCCAGTTTCACACAGTTCACTTATTCGTAATACTTTGCAGGATTCACTTCCCTTAGCTTTTTCTAGCCCCCAATCAGGCTTTCTCTTAGCCCCCAGTCAGGCTTTCTCTTTGCCCTCCTTCAGGCTTCACATTAGCCCTCAGTCAGGCTTTTCCTTAGCCCCCAGTCAGGCTTCACACATTCACCGTTTGCATAGCGTTTCCCTAAGCCGGGCGCATGCGCCTGTTTCACAATGTCAAAACTTTGATAACAGGTTAAAGACTTTCGATTGTACAAGGGATTTTGTCTCGACCCTTGTATGACCACCTTAACTTTTTTTGTCGGCCTTTCCTAGGGCCTCTTATTACTATAACGTTCACAAGAAAAGGTCTTTTGAATGGATGCCCATGTGGCGCCAGACCACTCTGCATCTGGTCTCTCCCTGGGCTTTAAAAGTTCACTAGCACACAAGTTCTTTGTTCATAAAAGTTTGCCGTTTGCAACCTTCACTCAACACCGTCCGGTTTACTATCGGTTCGCCCTCCGACTCACTAGCTCTGCTGTCCTCCTGGTTGTTTCTTGTCTCTGGAGTCACGGACAGCACCACGGTTATAAGCACCTCTCTCCGCCTCGGTTATCAGTGTGGGAGGGTCCTGTGCACTGTTGAAATCTGTTACACCACATGTCAGCTGTAGTTCCCGGTCTTATGATTCCTTTCACAGAGGCCTTGCTGGTTTGGGTTTAAAAGGGCAAGGGCACTTACCTCCTTGTTGTCCAGGTATCCACCCCCACTGGTCCACCCCCAGGAACTGGAGCCAATAGCGATGGCTGAGTCCTGGCCACCTGGATGAGCGATATCCGGGGACTAGCATGTGAGACACCTTCAGGTTTCTCAGAGGGCATTGAAAAATGACTGCCCATTCATACAGGGGGAGCACATCATCATCATCATTGTCAAGACTCCTCACCAACCTTTGCAATATCTACAAAGTGACAGAATCCGGGTGGGGAATGTTAGTAATTCCAGAATTACTTCCTGGATTCTGTCCATGCAAGGATTTCCTGTGGCGGTCAGATATGGCGAAAACTAGAAGAGTCCCTTAGGGCAAGGGTTGGCAGACTTGCATGATTGTGCTCAAGAAAACTGTCTCAAGGACGCAAATCTAATGACCAAAAACAACATGGAGGCGTAATTAACTTCCCAACACAAGGTCTATGAAGAAGACACGTGTTGAGATACCCATAGTTTACTTGTATGGGTGCTCCTACCATGTTGATAGCACCAGGGAAAAGGAATTGGTGGCTGGAATTGGGAATGCCTGGGAGAATGAGACCCCAGATTCCCCTGCTGGTTATAAAATAGGACCCCAAAGTAGTCGGGTTGCAGAGTTGCTGGCCGTTTATCAAGCCATCCTCGCTGCAGTGCACCACCAACTCAATGAACTGGCCATAATCACTGAGTTTGATTATTTCAGGAATGGGTTTGTAGAGCGCCTGATTAACTGGAAGAATCGAGGCATGCTTTGTGCCAACAACAAACCCCTAGAGCATGCCAAACTGATCCAGCCAATTGACGATCTGGTGACCTGCAATGAGATGTTCATCTATTGGAAGAAGATAAGAGGTCGTTCCAAGATATAGGGGCCAGATAAGACTGGGAATGACCTGGCTGACCAGCTGGCTAAAACCAGAGCTCTGCAAAGGGATTTCATAGAAACAGAATGCCTGCCTGGGAAATCCAAATTGCTGCTGTCACCAGGTCACAAACTTGTGCAATCAGCGAACTCTCGACTGCCCAGTGGAGTAAAGATACCCCAGATGCAGATTTGATCACTGCACAGAAAGAGGACCCAATCATTGGGAAAGTTTATTGACACATTGAAGAAACCATGTGCTTTCCTCTAACAGATTGAGATTATACCGGCAAAGAAGATCTCAGGGTGTTGATGAAGTTTCCAAAATGTTCCGGATCCAAGACGGTTTGTTAGTAAGGAGAGCCCTATCTGGCTGTGACCCGTGGGCGGTACCTATCATATTCCGAAGCCTGATGTTGAATCACACCCATGACACTGCCACTTGCGGTCAGAGGGGTCTTCACGCGACATTAGAAATCTTGCGCCAGGTTTCTTCCTGGCCACACATGGGCCAGGACCTCGACACTTGCCTAAAGAGGTTTTTTGTGTCTGCTCAACTCCAAGCCAGTCACTCACACATAGAGCTCCCCTACAAAAAAGGAGAAAGACACTGCCTTGGTCAGATTTCCAAGTCGATTTCATCGGGCCAGTGCTTCGCTCCCCTATTGGAAACAAGTACATGTCGACTGTGACATGCTTGTTCAGGAAGTGGGTAGAATATCTTCCAGCCCCAAATTGTAAGGCAAAGACAGCTGCTGCACTGATGATCAGTTACATCTTCTCTTGTTTCAGCCTCCCACAAAAGATTGAGTTGGACCGAGGAAGCCATTTTGCCAGTGAGATGATGCCAAACATGTAGGAGATTCTAGGGGTAAAAAGAAAACTCCACATTGCCTACCGCTTGGCCTCAAGCGAGGTGTAGAGCGATACAACAAAACAATTGTGAGTATCTTAAAGAAGTTTGTGGCAGACTCTGGACCCAGTTGGAGCATCCAATTACCGCTTGTCCTAATGGCTATTAGGTCCATGCCATCTTCTGCAATAAAGATGTCTCCATTTTAACTCATGACCGGACAAAAAATGGTGTTACCGAAGCATCTGCTCTATAGGACTCAGGAGCAGACACTGATAAATGTGTCCACTACTCATGAGCACATTGAACATTTATGGAAGCACCTCCAGCATGCTTTGTGTATGCTCAGCCCAATTTATTAAAATCAGCTCTAGGAATGAAGACTTATTATGATCTAAAGACCACCAAAAAAGAATATGAAGTAGGGGATAAGGTTTACTTGTACAATTTTCAAAGGAATCAGGCCAAGGAGCGGAAATTCCTACCATCTTGGCGTGGTGCCTTTGAAATTGTAGATACAATATCAGCTGTTGCCTACAAGGTCTGCATACCAAACGGAGAACAGACCAAAGAAAAATTGGTCCACATAAATCAGTTGAAAAGCAGTCAACCCAGACATGCTTTACTACTGATTGAGGAGTCAAATAAAAGTCGAGCAGAGGAACCCTCTGAAGAAAGAAAAGGAAGGATGAAAAAATCAGATGGCAACTAAAATATATATGCATAACGGGGAGTGATTTACTTGGTGCTCATGGTGAAAAAGGAAATAAATTAAATATGTGTTGTGAAATGGTGAACATTTCTTTTTATACTTGTAGGCTATTGTTGTCAGTTCTATGTAAAGCTTCCGGGGAAATGTGTGTAAAAAGTACTGAACCTGTTTTTCTTTCTATTATTAGAGAACTATGAGAAACCATAAGGTGTCTCACCCATTAGTCCCCAGGTATCTGTCATCCAGGTGACCAGGAGATGGCCATCACTTTTGGATCCAGTTCCTGGGGGTGGACCAGTGCGGGAGGATCACCTGGGTGAGGGGTCTTCGGGGAGTGGGGATACCGGATGGTGAGACGCAGTCTCCCCTTCCCTGTAACACCTTTACCCCATTCTACCAGGTAGGATATTTAGGAACTCTACCCCCTGCCCCTTTTACAACACAAACACTTTCACACGGACAGCCCGCTATGTGAGAAAACAGACCAACACCCGAGCAGTATACCTGACGTGTCCCAATACAATGGTCAGGTCAGGCAATTACTGACAATCACGCACACCTGACTTCCATTAAGCTTCCCCACATGGATAAAAGGCGGAGCATGAGAGCACACTCTGAACAAGGCAAAGCACACGGGGAACAGCAGTTTCAAGACGGTAGATGAATGAGAGGAGAAACACAGCAAAATAGAAGGGGATCACTTAAAAGGAAATTCCCTTGACTTTTTTGACAAGGAACCGTTACTTTCCAGAATCCTCGAGAATAAAAAAATGTAAGACCAGGAAACCAGGATGAGGAATCCTGCATTTTGTGTTGGAGACACCCAGGGGTATCCCCTGTCAATAATCAAGGCGGGGAGAAGCATCAGCCGCTGTGATGCCGTCCTTGGCTCAAAGAACAAAGCAGCATCAGTGAAATCATCACAGTCGGTAAGTTGGGGAGACCGATCCAAGACCGGTCTGTGTTGAATCCAAGGTTGCAAGCAGCAACATTGTATGACGAGCACTGGAAAGAACATAGTTAAAACGCATGTGATAAGAGACACAAGTAAAGCTGAACTGCTGATATGGCAAAGAGACTTTGGCACAGAGGGCCCTGATGTTGAGATTTTGAACTGCATCCTCGTGCTAGAGAAGCCAGAGAGTGTGCTAAGCTCGAGTGTGCAACCTTGTTATATGCTTGAATAGCTTGACAAATCATTTCCTGAACACTTTTCTTTTGCATAACATTTTTTCCCCACATTATTTGTATTTAGAGATAAGGATTGGCAATAGGTTTATTAGTATAGGCCCTTTTATTTTGTCACTCATCTAGGACTGCGTTATTATGTGATGGTCATAGCTTGCTCCCATCTTTTGATTTCGTATTAGATATGTGTTTTTCAAACCCAATTGAAGTTCAATAAACACCCTTGAACTGTGATCACTTGTGTTTGTTTTACTGTTTGATACCATGCCTTCCTTACAGAACTAACCACCCTCATGTTCACCCTGGAGGCAAGAGGGGAGTCCAGTGGGAGCCCCAGGGACCCCGAAAAAGAAGGAAGAAAAGGGAGGTGCCATGTCACACCCTCCAACCCAAATTGGGAAGGGGAGTCTGGAGTGCCCACTCCGCAACCACTCCCCAATGAAGGAAATTGCACCTAATGAAACCCTAATCTGCCCTGCTCTTCCCCACCAAAGATTCATGGAAGAACAGGGGGGGGGCATGTGGGTGGATTCAAAGGCCCCAACCTGAAATCCCTTTCACATGAAAAGCAGGAATTTTCAACACTGACACAAAAACGGCTTTGCAGTTTAAATGTGAAAATGTACCACTGCTAACAGAAAAATGTCAGTGAAAAGACATGGTGTGTGCTGACAAAAAGTAATGTAAATTATGTTTTGCATGTAAAATACAGGCAGACATTTGAAAGGAAAAGCCACTCTGTTTTCATGAAAAAGTGTTTCTAAGCCAAAGGCAAAACCTTTTGCTGGCTGTGGGACACTTCACAAAGAAATCCCCTACTACCAGTTTGGATTTTACATCCCGCAGCTAATTACAAACTTCAATAAAGTGTCCTGCTAAAGGTGTGGAAAACCCAGTGTTCCCCAGACTTGCTGGCTCTGAAGGCAGTGATGAAAAAAGGAAGGGTTCCCAATATTGGGAACTTGGGTCCCCTGCGCACTGCCTAGAAGACCAAATGGTATAATCAAAAACACATTTAGACTTCCAATTCAATGTTACACAACTTGTGTTTTAATTTTCAGATAAAAAGCATCTGAACCCAGGGCATTTCAAGAAACATTTCTCTTTTTCACGGGTGTCGAATGTCTACAAATTCTGAAAATAATCATAAAGAGCCATTAAGAATAATGTCCCCTCAAAATTATTAATATCTAATATACACTTTCCAAGGTTATAAAATAATGACGTAAGCTTGGTCAATCACCTCTTGCCTTCAGTAACTTGATTCAAATGTTGCAAGTAGCTCAGTATACTGAGTATCCTCAGTAATCTGCCTCTGGATAGAGGATGGAGGGATAGTGGAGTTGAGTTCCTGTAGGTGAATCGGAGATTAGAAGGAGTCTAAATTCTGTCAATACTATCGGTCATTCCTCAAAGTGTCCTAATTTGTGTAGGTACATCATCCCAGTGGTATTAATAGTGTAAGGTAGGCACTCCCTAAAAAGTAGAAGTTTCCAATGTTAAGTCACCAAAAAGGGCCATCAGTAATCACAAGTGATCTGACATGTATTAAAACCTAAATGCTATAAGATGCTGGTTATTCCTCACAGGATGTGTAACCAAAAGGTCTGTAAATGCATCTTACCTCTACTGAATAATTCTCCCCAAGCGGATACCAGGAGTCTCCGGGTGTGGTCCTCACCAGCATATGGAGGCAATGTATAAAAGGAATGCCCTATTAGTTCGCATGTGCTTCATATTTTGTATAATATCCAACAGCTAGGTAGTCTTCTTACCTGCAAGGCCATGTCAAAGCATGTAAATGTTAGTTTGCGTCAAAAATTGCTGCAAACTGGCCGCTGTAATATGCGGCACATCGTGTGCGACGTGATGACTTGACGCGTAACATGACGCAGTTATGTCATCATGTCACGCACACCGTGCCACTATCGCAAAATTCCCCATATGCCAGGCTGATAGCAAAGGTAGTAATATAGCAGGACAGTTGCCCTTGGCTGGAGCATGACTAAAACGTGTCTAGACTGGGGGCTACAACTTCAAGCAGGCAACCAACTTCAAAGAGCAAGCTGCAAACACAAAGAAATAAAAAAGAATAATAATATTTTTGATGCTTGTTAATCTGCTTAAAATCACATGCTGTGCATATGGTCCGACATCCAGTGGTAACCGCAGAGTATTGCATCTTGTCTTTCGGGGACCGAAAGGGGATGTCCGAATAGGCGTGTCTATAACACTATCCCTATCGTGACGTGTAGTGTACCCAAAATCCCTCACGCGCCGAGGTCCCTCAGATTGTTTTTTCCGTCCAGATAACTGGTTGCCCTATAACAGAGCTCTTCATAAGAGACATTGTTTATCTTTATACCGACTTTGTCTGTTATTTCCCCATAACCACTTTGACTGCAATGCAAGCAACTTCGGCGAAGACTGCAGGAAGTTTCTACGGCGGTGGATTTCGGGGTCTAAGATCCGACGGCTGAGCCATCCACGTGGCCGGGCCCTCTGGCCGGCCTACACAGTAGGGAGAGAAGGGTCAGGGTGGCCATATCTTTCGTTATGTCTCTCCTCTTTCCCCCTCTTTGACCTCTAGGTCTGGTCATCTTTGTCTATACCTTTCACTATGGAAAGGACACCATTTAAGTTCTGCCCTAAGTGTAGGGTCAGATACCCGTGGAAGGATGAACACAGTACGTGTAATTCTTGTCTACCTCTAGATCACAACTAGAATCTTCGGCCTAAGACCCTTAAGGAGCGCTGTGTAAAGCGGTTGGCCGCGTACGACATGTCACCAGCAGAATCCTCTTCTCCCACTGCCGCCGAAAGTGACGGGGGCACAGATGATGGCCAGACATCCGTGTCGGATGTCATTGACCTTGAGGCGGACGCTTCTAAGTCTGCCATGCCTGTCTCCGACCCCTCTAGGCCTGACATAAGTCTCGCTTTGGGGACAATACCTGGCGACAGGGGCATACAGAAACCACACACTAAGCACACAACCCCATCACCGATTTCGACGGTTCCGCCGACAAAGGTGAAAGCGCCAACAGGACCGCCGAAGATTTCGACGGAATCCTCTGATCTGGTAGATCAGCAGCCTTCCCCGCATCCGCAGCAGCGTCTTGCGACTGGGCAGTCCAAAGTTAAGGGCGCTACCTCTAAATCAGATTTGGAAGCTGAAGCGCGATCATCCGATGCTCCGGCACCCCCTAAGGCCCCGGTGGGCCCGAAACGTACTCATATGCCTCCTAGCCTTTCCGCAAGTGAAAAATCTACCGCTAGGCCCTCTGGCGCCAGGGTAGGCGGTAAATCTACTCCTGACCCGTTGACTCACGCCGATTCGACAGAGATTGAGGAAAGTCTTGCGAGGATTACTTTGGCGGTTGGGCTGATGCCTAAGAAACCGTCAAAACACATGGAGCGTACCGCAGACAGGTCTAAAGACATGCCATGGCACCCAGTACTCGCGAAACCTACAAGGACAGTCAGGAGCCTCTGTCCACCACTCTTGGCCAAATTTTGAAAACGAGAGGAAGGCAGCATTTTTCCACCTTTTGCCCCTTCTGGTTCGTCTAAGTGGACCAGGGAAAAATTCGTAGGGTGCATGGACCGCCTAGAAGGGATTGTCTCGCGTTCAGAGCATCCTTCCCCTAAGAGATCTCGTGAAGACCCTCTTTTGGTGTCGGCTTCACGTTTCCCTGAAAATCTTGACTCTCAAGACACTTCTGCTTCTGTCCACCATGAACATGTGGTCCAGATGGACACTTACCTAGACATCTATGATGAGGAAGAAGACCCTTCCTTCCTACAAGACTACACTGATGACCAGGCGGATGCCATGGGCAACTTGGAGGAGAGCCAGCAAGTGGAGACGGGCGCTGCCTACGCAAGATCAGGACACTGATGTCCTATGCCTGGATTCCCCTCCTACCACTCTGCCCGCCCGGCCTTGCTTGTGGACGATCAAATGGCTTTCAATGCCATTTTAAGGAAGGCAGCAAAGCACTTTAAGATCACCACCCAGGAGGCAGTAAACAAACAAGACTTCATGGAGGTAATTCTCAAAGAGAAACCCCCCTCAAGCCAAGCCATTCCTTGCCTGAACTCTGTTAAAAGAAGGTTGGCCACTGCCCTGGTCACGCCAGCACAGACCCGGGCAGTGAATCCAAGAGTGGAGAAACTATTTCGGCCTTCTCCTACTGACCCTCAATATAGTAAAGGCCACGCCACCCCGACCCCTTGGTAGTCACTACCACCTGGAAACAGGCAGGGGTACCCCTTGCTACGGGGGCGGCCCTTCCAGATAAGGAGTCTAAAAGGTTGTACGCCTTAGGTAAACGTGTTACCCGGGCAGCTGTGTTCACCACACGCATTGCAAATAACACCACGTTGCTGCTAGTTATGCAGACGCACAATGGAACCTTGTACAAGTAGGTCTCCAGGAGTTTCCTGAACCCGCTAGGTCCAGACTACTCACCATCATGGCGGAGGGCAGGCAGGTGAATCAGAATATAATTAAAAACACTCTGGATACTGCGGAGACGGCAGGCAGGTCCCTGGCCCAGGGCACACTACTCAAGCTTGGCTCCGCAACTCGGGGTTCAAGCCTGAAACACAGGCTGCTCTTAGTAACAAACCCAAATAAGAGACGAATCTCTTCGGTAAATCTCCGGAGATGGCCAAGAAAGAGCACGATACTCTTAAGTCGCTACAACAAATAACACAGAAACCTTCCCCCCAAAGGGGAGGCGGTTCTCGTCGGTCCTTTCGAGGCCAATCCCGTGCAGGTCAAAACAACTACAATATGGGAAACTGGAATTGTGGACAAGCATCCGGAAGCCCTGCCAACTACCCACCTAGGGGTCAATGACGTGGCAAAGGCAGAGGCCCCAACCCCAGAGGAGCCGCAGCCTCTGGTCAGAAATGACCAACGGATCCAGGTCCCCTCCCATGTCACTATGTTCAGGGGGCGCTTAACATATTTCCTTGCGGCATGGGAGGGGATACATTGAGACCAGTGTGTCATAAAGATGGTCGCCCACGGGTTCTGCATGGAATTGCCCGACCACCACAGTTCAGACCGCCACGATCATGAAGCCTCACGCCGGACCATCTACAGATCCTGATTCAAGAGGTGGAAATGCTTCTGGGAAAGGACGCCGTAGAAGCCATCCTTATTCTTCAGGTAAACAAGGGTATTTATTCAGTGTACTTCCTTGTACCCAAAAAGGACCTCATCATGCGCCCTGTTCTAGACTTGCGCCCAGCGAACACATTTATAAAACCTCAAAAGTTTCGTATGGTAACGCTACAGGGAGTGATCCTACTGTTGAAACAGGGGCAGCACATGGCAACACTGGACATGAAAGATGCATACTTTCATATTTCAATGTTGCCAGAGCACAGGAAATATCTAAGGTTCATGATAGAGGACAGGAACTACCAATGCAAGGTGCTCCCCTTCGGCATTGCCTCGGCGCCAAGGGTGTTTACAAAGGTCCTGGCAGTAGTGGCAGCACACCTGCGCAGACTATCCGTCCCGGTTTACCCTTACCTCGACGATTGGCTCATAACAGGGAACTCTTACGGCACATGCTTTTTGAACACCCAGAACACTGTAGACCTTCTGTTCAGTCTGGGATTCTCTCTCAACGAAAAGAGGTCCAGTCTAGTCCCCAGTCAAGTAAAACAATTTCTGGGGGCTCTAATACGGACAAAGGACAGCCTCGTCTTCCCCTCCAATGAGAGAGTTCAGAACATGCTTTTTCAGATCCCTCAATATGTGGCCAGTCGAGAGGTGACGGTACGCAAGGCCATACGGCTGCTAGGTATGATGGCGTCATGCATATACTTGGTTGCCCACGCGCGGCTGCACATGTCTCACATGCAAGAGTGGCTCAACAGCCAGTGGTGTCAGGCCAGCGGACAATGGCAAGATCTGGTAGTTGTCTCACCAGCCCTCGTTCTCTCTCTGCAGTGGTGGTCGAGGGAAAACCTTTTGAAGGGGGAAGTCCTTCACCACCCCTGCAGTTGAAGCCACTCTCACAACAGACGCATCTCTCACTGGGTGGGGGGCTCACCTGCTTCAGCAGACGAGCGCATGGAGTGTGGTCCCAACAAGTAGCATCCAACCATATAAATCTGCTAGAGTTATTAGCAGTGTTCAAGGCACTAAAAGCTTTTCAGACTCGACTACAAGGTAAGACAGTTCTGGTCCTGACAGACAGCACCACAGCCATTATTACCTAAACAAACAAGGGGGCACACACTCTCCAGGGCTATCCAAGCTGTCCCAAAACATTTGGATGTGGGCTCTCAAACACAAGATGTTTCTGTTGTCCCAACAAGTTCCAGGGGAACTCAATCTTCTGGCAGACGTGCTCAGCAGAGAGTTCCCACTGCCCTTAGAATACGAATGACGTCTACACGAAGACATCATCTCCAACGTCTTTGCAGACTGGGGCATCCCAGAGATAGATCTGTTTGCTACTCAGGAGAACGCCCGATGCCAAGACTATGCCTCCAGGTATCCCCAGAACCACACCAAGGGGAACGGACTCTGGATAACATGGTCAGGGAAATTTGTTTACGCTTTTCCCCCCCGACTCCCCTTCTCAACAAGATAGTGCACAGGATGCACTAGTAACCAGTTTCTATGATACTGGTGGCTCCCATGTGGGCCCGCCAACCCTGGTTCGCTCATCTAATGGAAATGTTCCTCTCCCCATCAGTAAAACTAACCTGCCCATGTAACATGTTGTCTCAGGACGGGGGGGGGCATACACCCATGCCCCTAAACTCTGAACTTAGCAGCCTGGCTCCTGAGGTCATAGAGTTTGGACACCTACAGCTCCCTCAGAGATGCATGGACATACTCAGGGAAGCTAGGAAACCTAACACACGCTATTGCTATTCCAGTAAATGGAAACGCTTTGTCATCTGGTGTAATACCAAGGGTCTCGATCCCATCGATTGCTCACCCACACACATTGTGCTGTACCTAACCCATTTGTTAGACTCAGGACTGGTCTTCAATTCCCTAAAGGTTCATCTTGCTGCTCTCTCAGCCTACACCACATCACAACAAAAAGTGTAATGGTGGAAAATACCGGTTATTAAGGCCTTTATGGACGGGGTTAAGGGAATCCATCCCCCCATTTCTCACCCAGCTCCTGGATGGGATCTAAATGTGGTTTTAACCAGACTCATGGGATCTCCCTTTGAGCCAATGCATAAAGCAAGTCTAAAAGACCTTACTTAAAAAACAGCCTTCCTAGTGGCTATCACTTCTATAAGAAGAGTTAGCGAACTATAGGCCCTTTCTGTTCTAGACCCTTTTTTTACAGTCCACAGGAATAAGGTGGTTCTGCGCACTCATCCCAGATTTGCGTCGAAGTTCCATGTGAATCAATCAATCGAACTACCCACTTTCTTCCAGAAACCCACTAGCATGGCCGAACGAAGCCTACACACACTAGATGTGCGCAGGGCAGTCATGTTCTACCTGGAAAGAATGAAACCACTGGGGTAAACAAACCAGTTTTTCGTTTCAGTGGCACCTGGCAGAGAATGGGATCCAGTCTATAAATCTGCTATCTCAAGGTGGATTGTCGAATGCATCATACTGTGTTACACTCTTGCTAAGAGAGAACTGCCCTTCAAGCCTAGAGCACACTCTACTCGGGGCACTGGGGCTTCCATAGCATTCATTGCAAATGTTCCCCTCGAGTCCATTTGCAAAGCGGCAACCTGAAGTTGTGTACACACCTTTACAAAACACTATTGCCTAGACACTCATTCTAGAACAGACTCTCAGGTAGGACAAGCAGTATTAAGACATCTTTGTTCTACTGTTCCTTCTCATAACCCACCTCCAACTCCGGGTACTGCTCGCTAGTCTATGCACAGCATGTGATTCTAAGCAGATTAACCAGCATCAGAAGACATGCATTACTCACCGTAATAGCATCTCTGATGATTGTTTCTGCTTAGATTCACATGCGTCCTCCCTGCCTCCCCGCTCGGGGTGGAAGGAACATAGACGTCTTACTACTGTCTCTCTTCATGTACTCACTCACAATAGCCTGGGGCTCCCACATAGCAGAAAAAATACAATCGGAGGGACCTCGGCGCGTGAGGGATTTTGGGTACACTGCACATCACGATAGGGATAGTGTTACAGACAGGCCTATGCCGACGTCCCCTTTCGGTCCCCAAAAGAGAAGATGCAATACTCTGCTGTTCGACGGACCATATGCACAGCATGTGAATCTAAGCAGATACAATCATCAGAAATGCTATTACGGTGAGTAATGCATGTCCTCTGGTTACAGGCGAGCCCAGTGAGACAATATGGCCTGTAGGCAGGGGAATTGCCATTTGCCCCACATGAAGATTTATTATTAATTTAAAAGGACTATTATCATTTAGACCTTTTTTCTTGCGACCATACAGTGGATTTTCTTCATTTATGTACCATTTTTTAGGTAATTTCCAGGTGATTTTGGAGACATAAAATTCATCCACCTGCGACTCAGGGAACAGTAATGGCCATCTAATATATGTTTCTGGTTGATCTGAAAATTATCCAAATGTAAGGGTTAGTGAACGAGTGGAGGATAATATTAGGAATATGGCTAATAAATTACATATTCATAACTGTTATGCTTTTTACAGAAATGCCAGAAAACTTCCACATGGCCGTGCAGCATGTTGCAGACCTGCCTGTCATCTTATTTAATTCCCCATGATTAGCTGAATCATAAAATATGTATATTATGGCAGTTATTAGTACAATTATGAAGTTTTGCCACATGACTAGTTTTTGCCAAAAATTTGTCATGAGAACAAATGGGACTTGTAAATTAAGCCAAATGTCTGCTCCAGACTCTTAAACAAATCTGTAGAGAGGGGCTGGAGTGGGGAGGAGAGAGAAGGATAACTGTCCAATACTAATTGCGAGAACTCTGGCAGGGTACTTCCTCAATATTGTAAATGTGGTGTATCCACCCTACTATATGAGGGGGACTGCACTAGGAGGAAGGCACAGGCCTGTTGAAATTTGCTATCAAAAGTGTGCTGCTGCAACTTACGATCTGACTACTGCAAGGATACACAACAGGGGGTTGCTGAGAGTGCATCTGGGTGGAACTCCATTGCTAGGAAGGCCTAAACGCTGACTGGGTCCTATGATGCAGAGCGGGAAGCCATCCTTGAGAGTGGAGTGACCAGGCCTCTGCCCTATCTTTCCAGAGGGTCTTGATATGCAGCTGGCTGTCCTGAACTTTAAACAGAGGCTTTCTATGTAAGCAGAACTTTGCCTTGGGAACCAAAAGGTGGGGAATCTGCTGGCATTAAATCCTTTCCCTTCATAGTCGGCGGGTTGGAAAAACTGTGTTGATCCTAGGCCATATTTAACTAAAAAGATGAATTTAATTAATTCCCATTTTGTGGAACACTACGGGGTGATTTTTGTTAAAATTTGAAATTAACAAAGCTCACTTCCCAGTATGCGCTGAAAAACTATAGCCTATAATTTAATTGGGTAATTCTTTTTGTCCTGTTGACTCCGACTTCTTTAAGGAAGATGGGAGTCTTTGTTCTTAAATCAGTCCAATCATTTTGTCCAACTTTCTCCTAACACAGGGCTTTCAGTGGAGGGTGGAGGGGGTCTGAAATCCAAAATTCCCCAAATCATTCCAATTGTTCTGTCTGACTTTCCCAACACATCCCAAAGTGGGTGGGGGCGTCTGAAAAACAAACTGCTAAATCACCCTGTGTTTATTTTAAATCAAAAGTGTGGGTGAAATCATAATTCCCATATGTATTTGTACCCATCTTGAAACCCTATTGCTAGCCTTTTAAGCCTGCAGGAAAATCAAAATTGCACAACACTACATTTATAATTTTTTGGGTTATTGATCATTTTAATTATTTATTGAACTTATATTTCTAACACCTCGAGTGGGGGAGGGAAGGAACACCCTGTTTTGAGGGTGGCTTTTCAATAAAATTTTACATTAAACTGTTGTCTAAGTCTAATCCTCTCATTACAATGATGAGCTCTTTTGGTTTGCGAACTCTAGGGGATAGTGAGGGATTTGTTTTGAGCTTGTACGACTTGTTGGTTATCTCACTAATCGCTGCTTTGGTTATTTGTAGAGTGTTGACAGCCTCAAGGCGTCTGCATCCTCTGACCTTTTCCTCTCTATGGGATACCCGCTGTGTCCAAATGGGCACCTGGTACAAACAGGCGATAGTACTCTTTATCTACCTTTCACTTGGAACCTTGAAAGACCTATTAAATTGAGCCTGTTGGTTCCTATTTGAAAACCTTTGGAAACTTTGAAAATTCCACTAAAATGACTTGACCTGCTACTTACCTGATCTTTGCATTCTTACCTGATCCCCCTTGGGGCTGTGGGGTTTCAAGGACAATCAATAGAATGTTAAGAGTGTGTTGGTGATTTTATATCTCTTTTTAGAATGTTCAATCACTGCAGGTTACTCACTGTGTATATCCTATGGTAGCTAACTTGTATGTATTTGTTGCCACAGGATTTTGTGGGATCGCTTAGTCCTTTTAGACCCAGTGCTGCATATCTCTAATGTACTTGGCACATTTGTGACTGTTATAAACCGCTTTAACTCTTTTTACTCCTTCATGTGACAACTTGTATAGTGTGTACTACTTCCCTGTTAAGGTTTGTCTTTTTCTACTAAGGTTTGTAGTAAGTAGGGATCATTTTTACCCATTATTGTATTTATATGCATTGTGTAATTGTGTATTTCCTCATAGTACGTATTTGACTTATCTGAAGAAGCATGCCCTATACTCCAGGGATGAACATATGGGTTATCCCTCCATAAAGTCCAGTGTAGGGTCCTCCAAATGTGTGTTCTGAGTCAGCCCTAGAGAGTAATGTTGCATTATGATGTTTGCTTCGCTTAGTGGGCCCGGGGAGAATGGAGATTACACAGGGGCTTGAGCCCGGGTCCGCATACTTGCGGATTAAAATACCCAATAAGCATTGTGTGTTCACCTTGTATGCGCATTATTAGAATGTACTGCAACCCTGATTGGTGCTCCACAAAAAAGATTCTGCCCATTTCGAGGCACATCATCTTTGGAGTATACACTTGTTTACCTTGCCTTCTGGACCGAATCTCCTCCTGTTTAATTATGTCTACCTGAGCCCATCCTTTACTTTACCACCCTTGTGTCTTTGGCCAATTCCGTTTCTGTATTTTCGTCAGGCACGTCTATGGTACTGGACACCTCTCAAAGTTTGCATTTCTACATGCCCGTTTTGTTTGCTTTGTTGTGTTATTTGCTTCTATAGTGCCTTACCCCCAAGGTGCTTTACAAAATTAATTAAATTATGCAATATAATGATATGGTGATGGTCAATATACAGACAACAGATCGAAACACCTCAAAAAAGGACTAGACAGCATAGAAAGTGGAAATAGTAAAATTGAAGGTCAATCAACAAAATGAAAAATGCACGGCAAAAGCAAGCCTCCTCCCAGACAGGAACACTGTTAGAGAGACGCCAATGAAAAAGGCCAAAATAAGCCAAAGCCAACATAACAAAGTTTGAGCAACCACACTTAACCTGAGCATGAGGGTCACTCTTTAGTTGTTCCTTCCTCCAGGGACGTAGAACTTTGGTTTTCCCAAAAGGGGGACGGAGGGTAGGCAGAAAAAAAATCTGGTGGTCTAGAGAAGCCTGTCAGGGTGTGCCCAGCAGACAGGTTGGGAAAGAAGAAAGTGAAGGCGCTCACTGTTGCTCAAACCCATCTATACAGGTGTGAGGCTACAAGACACCCGCCATGTCGACGGACGAGTCCATGGTTTCCCTGGTCTCCATGACAGCCGCCATGTTTTCACCAGCAACGCCCACCCGCACTGAAGAGCGTCAGGAGCACGTGCAGCTGCATGGCATGCCGCCTTTTGACATTACGGACACCAGCAGTTTAGGGCCTCGATGGGCCAGATGGCTGAAAGACTTCTATGTTTACGTCGATGTCACAGGGTTGCGAGAATAAAGATACCTACAAGGTATTCTGATGCACTTGCTCGGTCCCAAAGTGGGGCATTTGGTGTACGAGATGCCGGAGGATGCAACAGACACATACACAGGGGTAATTGACTCACTTAACGCTTATTTTGCCCCACTTAGAAACGTGGACTATGAACGCCACATGTTCACACCACCAACCAAGAGAAGGATGAAACGCTGGATATGTTTATTATGCGGCTGAGGAAAAGAGTGAAGTATTGTGACTGATAATTACTCAGTAGCTGAAGCTCTTTGGTCGCAAGTGATCGCTGGATGTGCATCGGACGAGTTTCGCAAAAAGTTACTTCAGAAACATTGGTTTTTAGAGGAGATTCTAATGTTAGCGCACATGGCCTGGTGCCATTAGAATACAAGCTGAATCCCTAGGTAAATTAACGATATCTCAGGCTGTTCCAGCTCCAGTAGCACTAAAATGCTATAGATGTGGATATGATTTTCCTCATGAAGGAACTTGCCCCGCGATGGGACCCTGATGTGACACACGTGACGAGGAAAATCACTTTCGATCCATGTGTAAGTCTGTGAAACATAGTCAATACCCCTCAGAAAGACGATACTCCGGCCGAAGATCAGAATGCCGGCTGAGTCCTAATCAAAGGTCTCACAGTTATTGGAGAAAATGATAGAGACAGGTATGTCCCGTCACCTCAGAGTTCCAAATGTCCAGCAGGGGCGAAGGAGGGCCACCACACACAAAGAGCAGCAGCGGAAATGAAGGCGTCAGAAGATTCAATATCAGCCAGAGTCTGATACGTCGTTTAGCAGAGAGGGGTTATGTCCACGCTATTGGTAATAAGACAGCCTTTGGGTACAGCCCCACCTTGCTGCAAAATATTGAGGGGAGCATGCAAGAATACCTCATAGATACAGGGGCCACAGTGAATGTGATGAGTTAAGAGACATATGCTAGTCTCAGAAATGCCACCAAATTGAGGACACCCGACATGGATATATATTCATATGGATCAAGCACACTACTTCCCTGCCAAGGAATGTTTGAATCTGTCTGCTCATATAAAGACAAATCCAAAATGCTGACAATTTACATAATCCAAGGGGAGGTCTGGGGAGGGAGAATACTAAGCTTTAAGTCAGCCATAAAAATGGACCTGGTGCACATCATGTACCAGTTGATTTATTTGTACGACGAGTGCCAAGGACATGGTGGCAAAGCTGTTTCCCTCGTTGTTTAAAGGGTTAGGGAACCTAAAGGGCAAACAAATAAAGCTTCACATCAACAAAGATGTCAAACCGTTGGCCCAACATTACAGAGGCATTTGTCTCAACATTCGGGCTCAGGTGGAAGAGGAGTTACAGTCTCTGCTTAATCAAGACATTATTGAATCTATGAAGGGGCCAACCCCATGGGTGTCTCCAATTGTGCCTGTAACCAAAAAGGAAAATGGGGGGTAAATACCCTTGTGCGTTGATATGCGGGTGCCGAATGAGGCCATTGAGAGAGAGCGACACTTATCCCCCAGGATGACAGATATGATGCACCTGCTGCATGGTGAAAAGGTGCTTTCAAAGCTGGACCTTAATAAAGGATATCGGCTCAAGCTGCATCCAGACAGTCGCTATATCACCACGTTCACTACCCACATAGGGTTGTTTAGATATAAAAGACTGAGTGTCGGCGTCTCATCGGTGGAAGACATTTTCCAGAATGCAATACATCAAATAATTCAGCACATTCCCCACTGCTTGAATTATAGCGATGACATTTTAATATTTGGGGCCGATCAGGAGTTGCACAACGACACGCTATGCTGTGGGGCGTCAGAATGGAGTTAGAGGAGGTGAATCTGACGCTCAACATTAACAAATGTGAGTTTAGCAAGTCTAAGCTAAAATTCTTTGGTCACATCATTTCCAGTGAAGGCCTCCAGCCGTATCCTATGTAGGATCATGACACCTAGGCTAGCATCTATCTCAGCTGCCTGGTCATTCCTGGGAATGGCCAGCTACTGTACCAGCTACGTTAAAGATTTTGTATCAGTCAGCACGCCCTTGAGATTACTCACAGGACAAGGGCAATAATTCCACTGGTCACGAGAATGCAAGGCCGCCTTCAGTGAAATCAAAGCATGTATTTCGTCGGCTGAGTGCATGGCCTACTACGATCCTGACCTTGAAGCAGAGGTGACGGTGAATGCGAGCCCCGTCAGATATGGGGTAATTTTGGCGCAGTACAAGCAGGGCTCTGACTCGCACAGACGCATCATGGCGTATGCCAGTCGTAACCTGCCTTCTACTGAGTGTGCTTAGTAACAGCCAGAAAAAGAACGTTTGGCTGGTGTGTGGCCATGTGAACATTACCATCTGTTTCTCTACGGGAAAAGATTCAAGATTGTGACTGATCAAGTGCTTAGCACCATATATGGGAAACCTAGCACCAAAATGGTACCCCGCATTGCTCGTTGGGGTCTCCATCTGCAGGAGTACAGTTTTGATATCATACACAACCCAGGGAAGGACCACAATCCTGCTGACTTCGATTCCCAATGCCAGCCAAGGGAGACTCCCAGACGTGGGAAGCGAATTAATACGCTAACTACATCATCTGCAATGCGCTTCCAAAGGCGCTGACCCTGCAGGAGTTACCTCAAGAAGTGGAGAGTGATGTCCTGCTGTCTCAGGTCAAAGAGAAGGTGCTGACGGAGAGGTGGCGACATTCGAGTAGATCGACCCTGGGCTTGTCGGAAGAACAACTGAAGGCGATGCAGATGTTCGCCCTCATGAAGGATGAACTGTCTATGTCCTCGCAAGGCCTTTTGCTAGAGGACCATAGGATAGTCATCCCTGTGTCGTTACAGGATTGTGTCATCGATTTTGCGCATGGTGGGCACAGGGGCATAGTATCCACCAAAGGGTAACTGAGGACAAATGTGTGGTTTCCCAAGATGGATGCCAGGATACAAAAGATGTTAGATAGCTGTGTAGTGTGCAAGTCTGTAGCGTCCTGCGCGTCCTATGAAAATTACAGCAATGCCTTCAAATGTGCGGGAGGAAGTTGTGGTAGATTTGTTTGGCCCCCTGGCGAATGCCAAGTATTTGCTAGTCGCCATTGATGAAATGCCACGGTGCCCCGATGTTCATCTGGTGTACTCCACAGGTGCTCATGCTGTGATTCCTGTGCTTGACAAAATGTTCACGCCACACGGGGTTCCGGGAACAGTGAAGTCTGACAATGCATCTCCATTCAGTGGACAGGACTTTGCCCGATTTGCTGAACATCTGGGTTTTCAACATAGAAAAATCATGCCTCTATGGCAACAGTTAGTGATTATATTATATAATAAAAAGACGTGTCTCACACAGCTCCTCCGTGTGCCTAGTCCCTTGTGGCGAATACCGTGGATGACACAACAGGGTTGCCCAGTGCATATATAACGGGGGGCTTGGAGAACCCGATTGAAGCCGAAATTACATCATCAGGGATCCATCTACTTTGGGCTATCTCCTGTGCTAGGTGGTTCAGCGCATCTGAGCATTGTGTTTTTTATTTCTTCGGCTTTCCTTTCTGAGGCTAGTAAATATGCTTAGATGCACATACTTTGCAGAAGCGCCATCTTGTGGTTGCTTTGGGGTATTGCATTGTTTTTTCAAACTCGAAAAGAGGGCATTGACGGGCATTCCTGTCACACTATCCCTATCCTACATGCAGTTCTTAATTTGTAAAGAAATAAGTGCCAGGGACCAATGATTTTGTAGCACCCCTGTTTCGCATTCAGGCAGGCAGTTGCCAGCCCACCGTTGCTACCACCCACGACTATTCTCCATCGTGTCAGCATATTTGGATTTAAAGCTGCAACCATGTAAGGTGATGGATGCTGTACCAAAGTGATATGTGCGATTTACAGACACTAATCAACATAACATAAAATAGCATAACATACTAGTTGTGTCTTGAAATAATAAACATATATACATGCTTCTTTAACACATCATCATTAACATGTGGCTCTGATTCTTTAGTTGGGAAGTAGAATATGTTGACCATGTATCAACAGACAAAAGAGCAACATGCTTACCTCCTCTAGTAAACAGATTGAATAATTCAGGAAAAGTCATTACTGAATTGGTTAACTTGCCTGTCAAAAAGTGCAGCAAGATCTTCTTGTTCAGGTTGGCACTAATGACAGCCACTCCTTTTCAGCGGTGGTCTTTTGCCTGGTGTTGCCTCTGTTTTGGTGCTGTTGGATGGTGACTACCGAGTTGATGTCAACTCAGACGGCTGTGGTGGTGCTGCTGGTTATTACACTGTTGGAGCCGCACGAATATCATGCAGGCTGACGGGAGCACTTTGTGAGCATGGCCAGCACAATCACCCGTCCTTGATTGCTGTCTTCCAACTCATGTTTATCAATGAAAATTGATATCTAGCACTGCCCTGCCCACCTGGGTCAACCGTTTCATGAATAACAATGAGCTGGTTCAAGATGCAGAGACCCTGGCCAGTGCACACTGCTGTTGCTTGTTGTGCGACTCTGACTGACTCACATTTATAATAATGAAGTTGCAAAAACACTACATCATAATGCAATTGAGTCTGAGACAATAAGTACCGGGCTCAGAAATAAGTGACAGGGCCGAGCCCTAGCAACACCTCTACACATTAAGGACTGCCTGCATGTGTGGGTGTCTATGATCTCTTGCATATCGACGTCCTCACTGTTTTTTTCCCGACATCGGTTGGTCGCATGTGAGTGGAGTTGAGAAAAATCCACACACTCAATGGCGTTATTCGGTGCCTCTTCATTACTGAAACCGGTGCAACGTCCACTTTGAGGAGATTGAGGCTGAATCCAATCATCTATGACACTCGATGAACCCAACCGCTGATGAGGCGCACTGTAGGGAGCCTGGGGTAATGGTAGTTATTAGTTTGCACTAGATTGGCTCTAAAACCCATTCACCTAATACTTACAGCTGCAATTAGTTCTCCAACTACCCATAGGGAACACTCCATTTAAGTTTTGCATCAACTATAACATGATATTTCCTTGAAAGGATGCAATGCACACAGAGTGTGTAAAAGCTGCTGTCCAAGGCAACACAGTGTCTGGCGTGCAAGCGCTTCAAGCTGAAGGTGCATAAGGAGCTCTGTGTCAAGCACTGGGCAGCCATCAACATTTAGGTCGATTGGCCCAGAGGAAACCTCTGCCTCCAGCGAGGTTATCGAGGTCAAGCAGTCAAATGCTGAAGTTGATATTTTTATTTTTAATTTCCTTTTAAAACAATTTTATTTTATTTTGCTTACAGTTGTTGGTATACCAAGATCCTGACAACCATCTGTTACATGTGTGTCATACCATTATTACTGTCTGTATATATCCCAAACATCACTCCCCTCCCAACGAATAACTGTTAACTGTCTGCGCGACTTCTTCCCAATTTTTTTAATCATTATTTTGTATTGTGCCTTCAGCCTTAAAACCAGTTAAAACCTTGCACAAATGTATCACATCAAAATAAAAGAAAAAGACAGTACAGACAAATCACCTTCAACTAAAGTTAACTTACATATAACCAACTTCGTCATTATCGCACAGTTGCATAAAATTACTTTTAAAAACAGCATAAATTAGTTATATTAAAATACAATTAGAACAATTTATCAAATGTTAATTTCTCAGAGGACAAATCTAGCGGATCCTTCTATGCCATCAACCCGATTAACAGCACATGGTCCAGACAACCTGTCCGGTATTACTTCCATAGCGGTCTATACATTTTTTAAAACATATAAGGCGTTGTGCATTTAATGCTTCACAGTGCAAAAATAAGTGCTGTATCGATTAATTAGGGGCAGAACAAAATCTGCAACAGTCCAGGGAACCATCTATTTTTTTCCACTTCGGCCAGTATGCCTTGGTCGGTAGGATATCCAATCTGAATCTCATCGGAGTATAGCCCACTTTCCACGGAGGATATTTGCATAAGTAGTGCACACAAGTTCCCAGTTTCGTATGATCTAAAGTATTATTCTGATATCTGCTGTATTTCCCCATTGAATCACAAGTTCTGCACCAGTGTATACGCCACAGCCTTTGTTTAAATATACCTTGAGGCGATTTTAGTAGAGATCCTTCCAACCCCCATGCTTCCAATGTTTGTTCTGTCCCTTCTATAAGACTGTTTCTCAGACAACCTTCCCCCTCTTTAAATTCTGCAAACATTGTTTTTGCTGGGGTTATAATACATGTATAGCATAATAAAGCTCTCTTCCATAATTCATGTCTGATTATACTAATAGGTAAGGGCTGAGGGAGTCTTAATACTTTCCTCCAGACTAGGCCTTCTAAATGGCAAAACTCTTCTTTCAGAAGGCTGTGATGAATCTCTGCACCATACTATTTTTGCTTTATAAAATGTCAAAAGGGGTATTATGGAAAATTACCATATTTAGTGAAAGTTCCTCATCTGGGCCCCAGCTTTTGTTGCCTTTAGGTAGAAACCTTCCATTATTGCTAATAGTTGATAATGAAGGTACGCCCATGCACGCTCGCACAAGAAAAAATACACCCCGCTAGGGAAAAAGCCCAAGACACTCTTGCAAAGGTAACAAGTATTTATTTCTACAAAATAGAGGTGCATCAGCAAAGCACTCTGCTGCTGCCGAACGTTCTGAGCTCCGTCGGGATGTGCAGCACATTACAATAACAAACAACGTCACTAATGACGCAATCATATATCGTACAATTCTACAATTATAACTGGATGAGCTCTATACATCTAGGGCCTGCTCCATATGGGATTGCAGGCCATTGGTCAATCTTTATCTGTCCATCTCTATCCACGTGGGTGCGGCTGAACTCATCATCCGGGGCGAAGCTAACATAACAATTAATTGGCTACTAACACAAACAATGTTATTTTATCACTGTAACAAGCACCTGGCAGATACAGGGATGGTCTCGTGGGGAGAGCCGAGGTCACACTAACTCGCATGCCTCATTCGCTCTCCGACAGATCAGCAACTCCCAAGGTCCTTCACCTTAGTTGTTTGGCTATTATTTGTCGCTGCCATGCACCTCGCTGCACAAATCACGTGACCACTTCTGAAGGCGCAATAGCCTTGTCTTCTGATCTTAGTGATGTATCGAGGGGTGTAAAAGTTTTATGGCCGGTGATCCGGGCTTGGATGATACTGTGGTATGGGGGGGCCTCAGGATGAAAGCATGGTAAAGCTGCATTTCTTGTGTCCTAGGCTCATTGGGGACAGGGAGGCCTTGCTATCTGTCCAGCGGAGGGTACTGGCGAGAAGCGCGCTGCTGTCTTCTCATGACCTTGCAGGGCGCATTCCTCCCTGGGCATTGGGGCTTATAACTTTCTGAACAATGAAGGAGGTTTGTGGGTATCACACAAAAATGCTGTTTGCTGCACTTGGGCCTAAATTATAAGGTAGCTGCTGCCTGCCAAGATGGTGTCTACACTCACACCTACTAAAATGCTCCTACTTCATGCACTATGGTGACCATACACTCTTTTCTGTGGGTCTCCTCTTCCCCCCTGTACCCTGGGCATGCTCTGTAGTGTTTACGTCTCATTCGATATCGCTTAGGGGGGTGGGAAGACCCTCTCTCCTTCCCAACAATACCAACCTTGGGCAGCCACAGAAAGAGGGACCCAAGAATAGAACCTTGCAGTTGGCCTCGTTTCCAAAGGACCAGCATCAAGCCTCTCTATGGAGAAGACTAATGGTAACCACAACACTGCTTCAATTATCAAGCCCCCACTCAGTCTAAAGCCAGGAAGCACACACTCTAAGGAGAGTGGTCGAAGATCAGGGTTGATCCCCAAAGTTTCGGCGACTGACTGGGTAAAGACGTTCAGCCTATCAAGCGCCTAAACGTCGAAGCAGGAACACGAATACCTTTCCAAAATAAATCATGGAATGGCCAAAACAAGTACAGTTAGCAAGGGGGTCCACATAGTGCAGTTGTCTTCAAACTGTGGGTATGGCCCCAATGCGGTGCACAAAGGATGCCCAGGGGGAGGCGTGGAGCTCTTCAGAAAGGGATTAGTGACTGCTTATAATAGAAAATATAGCCGCATCTGGGTGGGGCCAGACACAATATTTCTACTCAAGGGTGTGCTCAGCATAAACAGGTTTGAGTACCACTGCCATAGTGGGTCTTCCCTTACAAAAACTCAAACACGCACATCTCCACACCCCCCCCCCCCCCCCCACACACACACTAGCACATATACTCCTTCCCACGATGCAGCATGAGCGCTGCTTTCAGTTCTCTTCGTGGGCTGAAGAAAAGGGAACGGCAGGCGGAAAGGAAAACCAAGATCACAAATAACACTCTGTCACGCAAATATGTGTGATTCAGACGCCTTAACCAAGAGTGACGCTTTCTTGCAGAAGGCGGAACAAAGCGTGAGAAAATATTGAAATAAAAAAGAAACACGAGGACACCGCGTTAGATTCTGACACCCTAGAAGGTCACAGGACTGTGATTAGGCGCTTGATGAGCAGGGGGAGGAACGCCCACTGGAAGGGGAGGATATGGAACACACTTCAGGATACCGAATAGACTCTAGAGAAGGCACAGAGCCCCCATCCCAGCCTCCCCCACAGAGGATCATTACAGATACACTGTGCTACTGACAAGGGCTGCGGGTAGTGTTGGAATCAAGGCCCAAGTGTCGGACAGAGGATATTCTGGAGGAAAAGAAATCCGCTAAACGCCTGGCACCCTCCCTGATAAAACCAGCAGCAACGAAGGCCGTTAATCCCCAAATTGAAAACATACAAGCTTTCTCCATCTGACCCCATGTATATTCAGGGACTACCAACACCTGGTCACTACCACCCTTAAGAGTGGTAATTCCCCACTGTCAACCGCAGATCACTCACCAGAAAAGGAAAGGGAAAATATGTGCTCTCTGGGCTGCATAAAAGCCACTTCTGCTACATATAGCGTTCACACTGCCGATGCAACAGCCTCACTGGCATCCTGTAATAGGACTCAATAGCATGAGCTGAATTCATTCAAGAAGCGCCAGACTCCTTACATACAGCCTTCCAAAAAATCACGCCGGAAGGGAAAAAGACTACTAATGCAGTCATTAAAAATGCTAGATGCAGCCGAGACTTCAGGCCGCCGAGTTGCCTAGCTACAGTCATAAAACACCACGCATGGCTGGTGAGCACACGTTTTAAACCCGAAATGTAGGCATGCCTTTTTGATAAACAACTACATAACTCACTTGCCTTCGGAAAGGCCATTGGTTAGGCCTTATAAAAAGCCAAAACCGTGTATAAGACTCTGAAAACATTATGTCAAATCTGGGGAAAAGAACAAACCAACATAGGAGTTTACCCCCAATGAACACTTTTAATGGAAAAACGTATGCACAGTCAACTGCAGAAAACAAGACCGGACATGGGTGCAAGTTTGCAATGCTTCCCTTACTCTTGTAAGTGTGCATGGCTGTGTGCAGAGGCGTTGCTAGGAGGGGGTAAGGGACTATAGCCCCTGATATTTTGGTTGTAGCCCCAGATAGAATCTCAGGAGCTATAACCAAAAGGCTAGCTAGCCCCCAGTCCCGACACTTCCTACATCAACGTAGCCCCTGGTCTTTTCCAGACCTAGCAACACCCCTGGCTGTGTGGCAAGTGTGGTTAGAATGTTGACTGTAGGAAGTGACTGTGAAGATGGCGATACTGAATAAAAGGCGGTTTTTGGGGTAGTTAGAGGGAGGAGTAGTAGTAATGTGGAAGAGGTGGTAGTAGTTGTGAGGATGGACTGAGAAATCGAGTAGTAGAAAGGGGAGCGACATAAAAGGGTGGAATCAAAATTTAGAAGTGAGAGACATTGCAGGGGTAGAAGATTGGAGGGAGGAGGGAGGCGACGTTGCTAAGAAGAAAGAGTAGAAAAGGGAGAAGTGAGAGTGAGCATGGAAGACAGAGGACTGCATCCAACAGGGTATTAGTAAGGTACCCTTCCCAACGCCCCTTAGAAAGCTAAAAACTGTATAGAGTAGGGAGAGTTAGGAAGTCCCTCAGGGAGGGACATTCAGCTGTTAGGTCTTCCCACCTAGCCAAAGGCAGAACTAGACGCTAGGGGTCAGTCGTCTGTATCTACTAACCTGGGGACCAGGGATGCCCGTTGTAAGGAACTCATGGTGGCAACATAAAGACAGACACAAGTGGTCCCAGTTCAAGGATGTTTATTAAACTGTATAGGTAGGTTGGGAAAACGCCTAATCTAAACCTAAATCTAAGATGGGAGCAAGCTTCGACCATCAAACATTATTAATGCAGTCCGAGTAGCGTCTTGTTAAATAAAAGAGCCTATACTAAAAACCTATTCTCAATCCTTATGCTAAATACAAAATGAAGTGTGGGATAATGTTCATGAGAAAGAAGGAATTGTTCACAAATAATAAGTCGATGCGGTAGTCTGAGTCTTCCTTGCCCACGTTTTAAGCACGGGACAAGGCATTATTATGGAGCACAGCACACGCTCGAGCTTTCCCAGCACGTGTCAACAGTTCCGCTTGCAGCAATCGGGGCCTTCGGTGGTCAAGTATCTTTTTAACACCTGATGTGTTTGAAAATAATAAACAAAATATATTTTCCGTATACACAGTGGGTGATGACCTTTCACCCCTGAATCCGTCTCTTCCGGGCTCAGATCTACAAAAACTTTGCAATGATATGAAGACGTTTGGTAGTTACGTTTTTTTCTCGTTTCCGAGGGCCTGATAGGTTCGACAGACCAAAACAAAAGTTCAACAAAAGTTATTTTCTGGTTGCACTTTGGGTGACGCTTCCTCACCCTGGGATCCCCCTCTTCCAGACTCAGACCACCCTCGAATGTCAGCCTCCCTCCGTCATGTTTATTATGGCTTGGTGATGGTTTTCCACTCCTGGGTCCCCCTCGGGTTCACTACGGCTTTACAAAACAACAAAAAGTTCCTTTCTGCTTGTACGATGGGTGTTGCCTTTTCACCCCTGGGTCCTCCTCTACCGGGTTCAGACCCTGCTCGAATGTTAACTTCCCTCCATCGGGTTCACTACTGCTTTCAACACAATTTCCTCTGTGACCTTCACAAATCTTAATGTCCTACCAAACAGTTCACAATGGACATCCCTCTGCTGGGTTCACTCTTGTCAACACACTGTGCATCAGGACTTAATACTTCACCCCTATTTATCAGCATCCCTCCTTCGGGTTCACTCTTGCCAACTTTGTCAATTGCACATTTTCTCAATCAGTTCTTACAATGCGGGATTCACTTCTCTTAGCTCAACAATCATCTATCGGTCAATGTCTTTCGACTGTACAGAGGATTTTACTGGACCCCTCTATGACTACTTTGACCCCTTTCCCAAGGCCTTCTAGTAATGGTAGTTTCAACAATTGGCTAATGGCCCAGAGTTTCCTGAGTGCGCACCCACGTAGTGTCTGACCTTTGTTGCTGGTTTCCCCCTTTTGGTGTCAAAAGTTATTTGTACTTTCGAAGTTCAATTAGCCGTTTGCTACTTTCGTTCAACAAAGTTCGGTTTCTTTTCAGCTCTCCCCTCGACTCACCGGCTGTGATGAACTGCTTGGCTTTTCTTCTCTCTAGAGTCAAGGTTGGTACCACGGAGACAAGCGTCTCTCCCCGGCTTGGTTATCAGCAGAGGAGGGTACTGTGTACCGTTGACATCTGCTGCAATACACACTGGCTATTGTTCGCAGTCTTACGATTACTTCTGCAGAGGTTTCACAGGCCTTGGTCGGATAGGGCAAGGTAGCTTCTCTCCTTGTCAACCTCTTGGTTCTTTGCCATCTTTCTCCTCCTCTTGAACTGCTGTGCTGAGGTAGCTCTCTCGTCGTGTGGTCTGCCTTGCTCGTATTGTGCTCTCGTGCTCCACCTTTTATCTCTGTGGGGAAGAGAAAGGGCCATCAGGTGTGTGTGATTCTGGTCAATTGCCTGACTTTGCCTGAACCTTGGGTTGGGACATGTCAGGTAAACAGTTTTGATATTAGTCCGTTGTTTTTCGTGGGGTGAGACAGTGTTCGTGTTGGAAAGGGACTGTGTGTCTCATTGTCCTACATGGTAGGATTGGGAAAAGGTGTTTTATGGAATTACAACCCTCGTATCAGGGGGGCTAATAAACTCAGAGGGATGAGATTGGTAGATTTTGGGAAACAAACGTGGGGGATTGTGGGAATGGTAGTGTTTTGTTACAGTAGACTGGGTGTTCGGAAAGAATAGGCAGAGGGACGTGGAGAAGAACGATTGCGAGTATTTGGGTAGGAAACAGGAAAACAGGGAGTCTGGGAGAGAGAGTTTCTGGGTGCAACAGGGTTTGGGACCCTAGAGAATTTGTTATATACGGAGGTGTTATGGGATTTGGGCAAGTGAGATTTATAGGGAAGAAAGGAAGACAGATGTGATACAACCTACAAAGGACTCAGAGATCTCGTCGTCCTCTCCTCCTTCTCTGGTATAATACTGCGTCTCACCTGGGGTATTTCCCCGAGCACAACCTTGTGCTCCCCTACCCAGGTGATTCTCCCTCGCTCGTCCACCCCCAGGGTTGGGATCTTAGAGCACCAGCCTTCCCCTGGCCACCTGAATAAGGGATTCTCAAGGTCTACTTGGGAGAATAGCCTGAGTTTTCTCACACTGGCTTAGGGGAGAACGTTTGATACAAGACGAGAGAGAGAGAGGGACGACACTATGGCCCACTAAATATTCAATCAAAAGCCTTAAACCACCTCTGAGATTTGAATTCATTCTTGTGCCATCTGTTACACGGATAAATGAGTTACAGGCTGTTTCAGTGGTTGAACCTTTTGTCACCATCCACAAACATAAGAGATCTTTAGAATACATCCAATTTTCTCACCCAAATACATCACTAAATCTCATGTCAACCACGCAATAGAACTGCCTGCCTTCGTGCCAAATCCACATAGCATAGAGACGAAAGCAATGCACACACGTATCTTCATAGAGCAGTTATATTTTACTTAGATAAAACCAAAGAACTGCAAAGGAGCTTTGCTCCTTTGCAACAGGAAGAGAAGGTCCCCCAGTCACAAAATCCACCATCGCTAGCTGTATTTTTTTGTTGTATTCAACTTTGTTATTCATTAGCTCACAAACCTCTTCCTTTTATTCCAAGGCACTCTTCAAAGAGTCCTGGAGCAACTCTAGCATTTATTACAAATATACATTTAGATGCTGTTTGCAAAGTGGCAACATAGAGTTCTTTTCACACATTCAGGTCTAGACATGCAAGTAAGAGCTGATTCACAGGTGGGCTATGCAATACTAAAACATTGATTCGAGGGGATTGGGTCCTCCGACGTATTCCATATCTATGACAGTAATCACCACAGCTGTGCTGCTTTGGAAAATCTTTCGGCGTCTGCGTCCTGCGTCGATGACGTTGATACGCCGCCCTCGAGGACCTCCTCCGACGGCCGACGTCACTGGGTGTTATAAGTAGGACGCACGACGCTCGTAGCCTCAGTGTTCGCTTCGGCGATCTCGGCGCGCCTCAACTCTTTGGAGTTTCTGTTCTTTATTGGTTCTTCGAACCTGTTAGTTTGTGAAGTTATCCTTCGTGATGTCTACCTCGTCTTCTGCCCCGCGTCCGGGCTTCAAGAAGTGCAGGGACTGCGGGTCCAAGATGTCGGCTGTCAGTCGCTTACGTCCAAAGCCTTGCGGGAGCACAAGAAGAAACTGTCGGTAGCTAAGGTGTCCAAGCCACGGAAGTCGAGGTCTGCAGGGCTTTCGACGGACGATTCGAGGGGTGACTCTCTGCATCGTCGTCGGAAGTCCAGTGGGTCTCGGTCCTGGAGTAGGTCCCGCCACTCCTCTGCCTCTTCGAGACACATCGGTCGCCTTCCCCGTCCTCATCCGAGGACTCAGCCCGTCGGCGGGTCGCTTATCCCACCAAGCATGCGATGCCAGAGGAATGGGCTTCCTTCAGGAAGAAAATGCTAGCGATTCTCGAATCGCAGGGCACTGGTCCGTCCGCGCCTCCAAGTGGGGTCGGTCATGATCGGTCGAGAGACGCCGCTCGTATGCCGTCGGGCTCGGGTGGTCAGCACGATTCGCGAGAAAGGTCCCGCTCGGACAAGGGGAATCGTTCTCGTCATGCCCTTTCCAGGTCCCGGTCCTCGACGCGCTCGAGACCGTGTGCACCTGGGATGTCTTCGAGGAAGACGTCGACACCTGTGGCGCCGAGGTCGTCGAAGGACTCTTTCGAGGCTCCACTTCCGAAGAAGACTTCGACGCAATCGGCGCCCAGGCTGTCGAGGGACACGCTAGGGGCTCCGCCCTCGAGGCCTGTGTCAACGCCGTCGATGCTGTCGGCGCCGTGTTCGGCGTCGACGCCGATTCACTCAACGCCCTTGACTCTGTTCGAGGCTGTTTCGACGGGGGTACCCTGGGGCATGGAGGAACCCCCTAGAAAGGCTCTGGCCAAGGTCAGGCATGGCTTTGTTCCACATTCGGTGCCCTCTTACCGCCATCTTGAGTACATTTCGGAGGTGGAGGAGGGCTCTGATGATTGCATGGTTCCTGATACGGTGCCAGATGAGATTCTCTCGGGCCATAGCCAAATTGAGGATCTGCGTCAGTCCCTGCACGACGCCAGTGGTCTGGACACCTCTCCGGAGGTGGAGTTTTGTAGGCCTGAGCCTGGCACTCATGCCGACTCCTCGTTCCGGCACCTTATGTCTAGGTCACCGAGTACTTGGGGTGGTCTGCTCACACAGGGGATTTTCTTCAGGATGACCTTACGGATATTCTCGACCAAGGTCCACCAACTGACCCGGTACTGCCGTTCCATATGGCTCTACAGAGGAGGGTGGCGGTGGCTTGGACTGCTCAGGCGAGTCTCCCGGCAGTGGGCAAGTCTTTGCCGCGAAAATACCGCCCAGCCGCGACCCCTGCTATTTGACCAAGCACCCCACTCCGGAGAGTTTGGTGCAGGCGGCTACGGCCCCGGCAAAGCAGGCGCCATATCCTACCATCCCTCCTGATAGGGACGACAAGCGTTTTGAAAGTTGGGCGAAGAAAGTGTTTTCTTCAGGGGTATGGCGCTTCAGGCGGCCAACTCCGTATGTGCCTTGTCGTGTTTCACGCACACTCTGTGGAACTGTGTTTCCTTAGCGGCTGGACATATTCCCGAAGGGGACGAACGGGTTGGTTTTCTTGCTATGGTCCAGGATGGCAAGGATGCCATGTGTGAGGCCGTTCAGTCGGGTTTGGACATGGCAGATTGCGTCAGCCGGTCCATGGCGGCGAGCACCATAATACACAGGTTTGCGTGGTTGCGGAAGTCGGGGTTTGCTCCTGATGTACAGGCCCGGCTCCTCAACATGCCCTTTGACGGGGAACATCTTTTTGGCAGCAAGGCTGACGAGAGCCTTGAGAGGTTGCAGACCTCCAAAGCTGCAGCAAAGGCGTTGGGCGCTGCAGCTCGCCAACCTCCGCCTATTCGTCCTAGGGGACAGCAATGGAGGGGAGGTTCCTTTCGTTATTACTCATCCTTTGGTAAAGCAAGAGGGGGGCCACCGTAGGAGTGCCAGAGGTGGAAAACAAGGTAGTCGAGGTGCCAAGGCCGCTCGGGCAGTTGCCTCTTTGCCCTCGGGCAACGCCGCAGCCGCTTCAGCTCAGTAATGAGGCCATGTCCCATGGTTCGCCGGTTGGGGAAAGGCTGGCACAGCATCTTGTAGAGTGGCGCGCCATTACTTCAGATGTGTGGGTTCTGGAAATCATAGCCCACGGCTACTGTCTTCCTTTCCGGCAGAGGCCTCACGACAATCCACCAGGGAATCTCTCTTTGAAGAGTCTGGATCCGCTCCTTGCGCAGGAAATTCAATCCCTGCTGGAGAAAGGCGCCATAGAACTGGTGCCTGTAGCGGAGAGGAACAAGGGATGGTATTCCCCTTATTTTTTGATTTCCAAGAAAGACGGGGGATTGAGACCCATCATGGACTTCCGCGGGCTGAACAAACTCCTCAGGAAGGACAAGTTCAAGATGGTTACTCTCTCTCAAGTCCTCCAGGCCCTTCAACTTCAGGACTGGTTGGTGTCTCTCGACCTCAAGGATGCTTATTTTCATGTGCCGATCCAAAGCATCCGAAGAAATACCTGAGGTTCGCGGTTGGTGACTCGGACTTTCAGTTTCGGGTCCTGCCATTCGGATTGTCCTCCGCCCCAAGGGTTTTCACCAAGCTCATGGTCTTGGTGGCAGCGCATCTCAGGAACGGGGGGATTCACGTTTACCCCTACCTGGACGATTGGTTGGTCAGGGCACGCTATCCCGAGCAAGTCCTGGATCATCTGTCCGTCACCTGCCACTCCCTCCACAAGCTGGGCTTCTCCCTCAACTTAAAGAAGTCCCACTTGACGCCAACTCATCGGCTCCAGTACATCGGAGCAGTGCTCGACACGTCCCTGGGGCAGTGTTTTCCTCCCCAGGTGAGGGCTGAACACATTCAGCAGATGGTGCAGAAGTTTCAGCTTGCCCAGAGTCTCCCAGCGTTCGAGTTTTTGAGATTGCTAGGCCTCATGGCATCCTGCATTCCTCTGGTGCCAGAGGCCAGGTTGCGGATGAGATCTTTGCAATGGGCACTCAAGCTCCAGTGGTCTCAGTCCTCCGGCAGGATGTCGGACCCTGTTCACGTACCGCCGTCGGTCACCCAGGACCTTCTGTGGTGGGCTGTCGAAGGCAATCTGATGAAGGGGGCTTCATTTTGGCTACCCTGGCCGGAGGTGACGATCGTGACGGACGTATCCCTCACGGGATGGGGAGCTCATGCCAACGAGTTGACAGTCAGCGGTCGTTGGTCTCCGTCGGAATCCAGACTCCATATCAATTTGTTGGAGCTGAGGGCCATCAGGCTAGCCCTGAAGGCTTTTCTGCCGACTGTACGAGGGAAGAATGTCCTGATCCTGACGGACAACACAGTGGCCATGCACTACCTCAACAAAAAGGGGGGTGCAGGGTCACTTCCTCTGTGCAGGGAGGCGATGCAGGTCTGGTTCTGGGCAATCCAGCAGGAAGTTTCGATCTCGGCAGTTCATCTGGCCGTAGATGAAAACGAGACGGCGGACGCTCTAAGCAGGCAGAGCGCGATCTCTCACGAGTGGGAGTTGGCTCAGGAGATTCTCCTGGAGATCTTCGCCCTTTGGGGGACCTATCAAGTGGATCTCTTCGCCACCAGTGTCAACCGGAAGTGCGAAAGGTTCTGCTCGCGGAATTTCCTCCAAGAGGAGCCTTAGGAGACGTGCTCGTGGTGGAGTGGTCATTCCCATTGCTGTATGCGTTTCCTCCAGTCCCCGTCATCCCGCAAGTACTGCGGAGGTTCGGTTCCCGGATGATCCTCATTGCTCCGGCATGGGCCCGGAGGTCGTGGTACCCGGACCTTCTCGACTTGTCCATCTGCCCTCCACATCGTCGTCCCTACCGAGACGATCTGCTCTCACGGGAGGGGGGGTCACGTTCTCCATCCAGTGGTCAGATCCCTCAACCTTCACGCTTGGTTTCTGAAAGGTTGAGATATAAGGATTGGGACCTCCCTTAAGACGTGATGGAGGTGTTGCTTTCAGCCAGAAGGCCCGCAACGAAGTCCCTGTACCGTTGCCGTTGGTGAAAGTTCTGCGACTGGTGCAGGGTTAAGAATGTGGATCCTTTTGCATGTGACATTCCCATGGTTCTGTTTTTTTTGCTTTCTTTAGCCCATGGGGGCTTGCAAGTGGGTACCGTTAAAGGTTACCTGGCGGCGCTGTCCATATTTAAGCGCTCGTCTGAAGAGTGTTCTTATTTTAAAATTCCTTTAATTTCTCAGTTTCTGAAAAGGCTCATAATGTGTTCCCTCCGTCACCTTTCCAGGTGCCCGGTTAGGATTTGAACCTTGTTCTCAAGTTTCTGATGGGTGCTCCATTTGAGCCTTTGCATTCATGCCCTTTGAGACTGTTAACTCTTAAAACTGTATTTTTGGTTGCGGTCACTTCCGCTCGCATATTGAGTGAGTGTTAGGGAGAATTCTCTCTTTAGGCTGAATTTCCTAACCTAGTGAGTCCCCCAGCAGCTTTGCTGGATTTCTGGAGTTTGGGGTCTGTTAGTCGAGGGGGCACGTCTCCGTCCCCCCTGATCGAGTTTTGGCTGGTGGCAATGGAAACTACTTTTTATATTCGACCGCGAATATTTTCCTATGGGATTTTCCCATTGTTCGAGGCTACCAACTTTAATTATTTAATTCTCATAGCCTCGAACATACCGCCGGTTTATTTAATTAATATTAATTCTCCGGTTGGTATTTTTTGCCAAGACTCGATTCTAAAATGGCGTTTGTGTTCTCTTCTGTGACTCCAACCCAAGTCGAGCCCTTTGTTCCACTTTTTGGCGTGCTTCTCCACAGAAGCCTCCAAAAGTGGTGCCACTCTTTCTGGGTACCACAGTGGGCGTGGGAGGGGGTTTAGGCACCCTGGACTGAGTTACCTTGGTAACTCAAGTCGCACTCTTGTGTGATTGGCCCAAGTGGTGATCCGGCCGGCTCACCACTTAGCATGTTTGAGTGACAGCTAGGCTTAGTGAATGGGGGTTTTCTGCATAAAAGCAGGGCTTTGGGGACTGGAACTTCAGAAGTCGCCACAGGACCTGAGAATCCGACGAGGGAGAAGCTGAGCCGACCTACCAAGATGACACCACCGGTGGAGCCCTGCAGAACCGACTCACCACTTCCCGATGACAGAGAAGATCTCCCGGCTGGAGAGGCTTCTTCCCCTGACTGGTGGGCACAACCAGTTTACCTTTCTTTCTTCGCACCCCAGCCCGGTTTGTGGTCGAACTGGCCGTGCCAAGCACCCCGGCAGCCGGATAGCCACTCACCACTGAACCGCGATTCACCGGACCGCTCCTTGTACCTGAGAAACTCCACGGCTGGTTTCTTCCCTGCCAGTGCAACGGACTCCTGTCTTCCTCCACGACGATATCCTCTCTTCCCCCGGACGAAACACCAACTTGCATCCGCTGCCAGGAACAACTGCCCCCGCTGGAGCGTTCTCACCACTTTAAGGTACCATGTCCGCCAGGCCTCCCTTTCTAAAGATTGCTACAAGGTAATAATAACCCCTTAACCTTCTGGGCTAGCCGCCTTGACCCTCTAACTGGTCCCTTTCTTTGGTCCAACTCCTTTTTGAACCTTTACAAGACTTTTGTGCACTGCAACCGTGTGTCCTTGGACACATTTCGTTTGGATCCTCTGAAAGTGGATCCGGGCTCTTGAACTCTAACTTCACAGTTTTACTTTGCCTTCCTCTCTTGTTATGTTCTGATAAGTGTTGGGATCTGTTTCAACTTGTTCTCTGCTCTTCACTCCCTTTTTAAAACGAATTATGCCATCTACGTTAAGCGCTCACCGCTGTCTGAAAATAAGTGGGGCTTTACTTAAGACTTTTTTTTTTTTTTTTTTTTTTGCGAGAGAGGGGCGCCCGCTACCTTTGTAAAACTATTTGTTAAGGAACCTGGGATTGGTAACCCTAGGTCTCCTGGGGGCAACCAGACGTGGTCTCCCTCTCACTGTGCTTAGAGAGGCATCAGCTTCACCTCACTGATGATCCCCAACAAGGGTGAAACACGTGTATGGGGTTGCTGGTGGTACTCTCGTTCAGATTGGAATTGCCATTGTATTTCGGTGCTGGACTGCCCCTGGGCAGGACAAAGACTGATATGCAAATGGATATTTCCCATCTGTGAAAGGCACAGTGAGTAAAAGCAGTGGCTGCGAACTCTCAAGTGGTTAATAACCACTGAACAGGTTATCATGTCTGTTCTTGCGAGAGAGGGGCGCCCGCTACCTTTGTAAAACTATTTGTTAAGGAACCTGGGATTGGTAACCCTAGGTCTCCTGGGGGCAACCAGACGTGGTCTCCCTCTCACTGTGCTTAGAGAGGCATCAGCTTCACCTCACTGATGATCCCCAACAAGGGTGAAACACGTGTATGGGGTTGCTGGTGGTACTCTCGTTCAGATTGGAATTGCCATTGTATTTCGGTGCTGGACTGCCCCTGGGCAGGACAAAGACTGATATGCAAATGGATATTTCCCATCTGTGAAAGGCACAGTGAGTAAAAGCAGTGGCTGCGAACTCTCAAGTGGTTAATAACCACTGAACAGGTTATCATGTCTGTTCTTGCGAGAGAGGGGCGCCCGCTACCTTTGTAAAACTATTTGTTAAGGAACCTGGGATTGGTAACCCTAGGTCTCCTGGGGGCAACCAGACGTGGTCTCCCTCTCACTGTGCTTAGAGAGGCATCAGCTTCACCTCACTGATGATCCCCAACAAGGGTGAAACACGTGTATGGGGTTGCTGGTGGTACTCTCGTTCAGATTGGAATTGCCATTGTATTTCGGTGCTGGACTGCCCCTGGGCAGGACAAAGACTGATATGCAAATGGATATTTCCCATCTGTGAAAGGCACAGTGAGTAAAAGCAGTGGCTGCGAACTCTCAAGTGGTTAATAACCACTGAACAGGTTATCATGTCTGTTCTTGCGAGAGAGGGGCGCCCGCTACCTTTGTAAAACTATTTACTTAAGACTTGTCTAATATTCTTTTAAGGGAGTGTATATCTTTTAGTGACCGTGTTTTTGAATTGCTTACTATTAGTGCCTATGTGTTTTTCTAGATGTGGTTTTAAATAAATAATGATATCTCTTTTACACCAAGCCCTGGTCAGTGTTTACTTGTTCTACTGTGTGCTCTTGACCTATTGTGAATACTCTGTATACTGCCTAACTCTTCTTGACTGAAGTCTGACTGCTCAGCCACAGCTACCAAGTGAATCTGTGTGGTACAGACTGCTACCAAGTGGGTTTACTGCCAAACACCTATAGTCCTAAATCTTTTGCAGTGGTCCCAGAGGGAACTGCACAGGTTTCTGCCTAACAGTGAGTTACAGGCACTTTCAGTTAAGCCACCCTTCACTGTATTTCATAAGGACAGGGTTGTCCTTAGAGTGCGTCCTTCCTTTCTTCCGAAGGTGGTGTCGGAATTTCATTTAGGCCAGAAGGTTGTTCTTCCGGCGTTTTATCCCCCTCCACATCCTGGTAAGGAAGAGGAGAGGCTCCATAGGCTTGATCCTAGGAGAGCTTTAAGCTTTTATATTTCACGCATGTCCCGGGTCAGAGTGGACGATCAACTCTTCATTGGTTACACTGGAAAGCGTTTGGGACAAGCTGTGACTAAGCAGACTTTGTCTTGCTGGATTATTCTGGTTATTTCTGAGTGTTACCGCTTGGCGGGTAAGGACCCACCGGTCGGCTTGCAGGCCCATTCTACCAGGGGTATGGCTGCCTCTACTGCCCTACAAAGGGGTGTTCCTATTCGTAACATCTGTGATGCAGCCACCTGGGCTTCGGTCCATACTTTTTACGTCACTACTCCCTCTTTTCCATCCGTGGGCAGGATCTGGCCTTTGGCAAGGCGGTCCTTTACTCCGCAATTCGATTGGGCATTCTAAATTTCTGTATTCTAAATTCTTTTCCCACCTCCTTGCATTTGTACTGCTTTGGGAGTCTGTCATAGATATGGAATATGTCGGAGGACACAATCCCCTCGAAGAACAAGTTACTCTCTTACCTGGTAACGTTCTTTCGATGGGATGTTCCGACAACGTATTCCATATCGCTCCCTCCCTGCCTTCCCCGCTACAGAATTTCTTATGCGATTGCAGCTTACGTTTCCGCAAGGCTTTGTGTGGTTAGACTGGCAGAAGACCGGTGCCACACGTTCTGGGAAAAAAAATACAACTGAGGCTACGGGCGTTGTGCGTCCTACTTATAACATCCAGTGACGTCGGCCGTCGGTGGAGGTTCTCGAGGGCGACGTATCGACGTCATTGACGCAGGACGCAGACGCCGAAAGATTTTCCGAAGCAGCACAGCTGTGGTGATTACTGTCATAGATATGGAATCGGACCATCCCATCGAAAGAACGTTACCAGGTAAGAGAGTTACTTGTTCTTTACCATTGTTCCTTCAGCTCACCCGCCATCCTCATCAGGTACTGCTAGCAGGTCTATGCAAAAATGTGAATCCAAGCAAATTCAAAAGCCTCAGAAGGCAACCATTATTTATCCACTAAGCAACTTTCTTTGGCTTGTATCTGCATAGTCAAATGTGCCCACACAGCCATTCCCACATGGAAGCTGAAACACTGGGTGCTCTGCAATACGTCAAATGTCCCGACAGGAAAACAAACTATTTAAATTGACGCGTGAGGGATCATGGATACTTAATCTCAAAGAATAGGGATAGTATGACAGAAACACCACGTCAGTGCCCCGTTTTTCTTTTTACTGACTCCGACTCTGAGCTCAGATACATAATACAGAAAGACGAATACCAGGTAAGTAGTGCTCAATATTCACCTGTTCTATTTTGAGATTGATCAACATCTAACCTGTGCTTTACTTCTTTTGCAGCTGTGGGCATGTGATTCCAGGACCTTTGTTTTCCTCCCCACCTTTTTGTTGCCCCAGGAAGGTTGGAACATATTTTATTGTAATCCTGCTCTTTGTGGACTTGGAGGACTGTGAGGGCTTTCCTCGGACCAGGCACAGTTCCTGACTCTATGCATTGTTCCTTCGAGAGAGAGAGAGAGAGAGAGAGAGAGAGAGAGAGAGAGAGAGAAAGAGTGTGTGTGTGTAAAATACATCCATATCTGTGGCTATAAATGACTTTGACAACTAAGGTGCTTTAGTGATGCAGAGGGCAAGACCAGATGAGATCAATTTGAATGGATGCCCAGATTTAAGATTGAATACCCACCTGGAGAGAAATCTGCAAAATGTGAATGGCAGCCTCCACTAATTTTCAACAAATTTGAATGAATGCGCCCCTGTGTTTCACATTTGGGGTCTGTACTCACACCCCATTTGCCCATAAAAGGGAAACTTACTGAACTCGACATTCCAAACTTAATCATGTATAGACAAGAACTGCAGCACCAGAATGCTCTAGCAGCTAAGGGAGCTTGAATACCTTTAGCTGAAGTACCCACTCATTATTCAGATAAGTGTCTCTTTATCTTTGCCATCATTGTTGAGGTTCCCAATCGCCTCTCTGCCGATGTAGTTGTGTCTCCACTGGACCATAATGCTCTGCCATGTACCCCAGCTTCTGTGAAACTGTTCTGTGGCCCCCAATTGCTAGGTAGGTGTGACGGAACAACCAGCAGCTGAACTAAAATAAAAGAAATGGTGGGACTTTCATAATTAGAATCCTGCAGCCCTTAACCCTGAACCAAGCATGTAATAGATCTGGTTGCTCAAAACCCTCAACCACATAGGGACCCGCGTGTTGGACAGAACTTCAGGTAGGGCACTAGTACTTTGATCACAAGGTCCCATTCCCTCGACATCAACCATGCAGCATCAGAACCACCTCTTGCTCAGTCAAAGGACCTCCTCGCTTTCCCACTATTTCCTAAGGGAGCCTAGGCCACGGTTCAGAAGAACGTAGTCCATTGTCTTCGTAGGGTAATGTTGCAGGCCAGAAGAAGGACTCAGACCAGAGGACATGTTTGATGGTGGCATATTGAAAATCAAACGCCTCACTGACTCTACTTCTAAAAGGGAGGTCCCTTCCTACAAAATTAAACTTAAGTTGCTCATCTATAGTTTAAAAAATATATAGTTCTCTCTCCAAACCTATCCGCTAATTTGGCCCTACCACTTAGTGAAACATAAAACAAATCGTTTGACTGCGCTTCACTCTTGATTCTTCACAAAGGTATCTTCGTCTGTCTCAGGAATCCCTCCTGGGTCTGGATCCAATGGTTAGAAGTAAACAAAGGTTCCACTCAAAGAAAAAGTTCTTGCCAGTCTATCAAAAGTCCCTCAAAATCCCCAAAGTTGGAACAACGTCTTAAGTTCCTGAAAAAAAGTTAAACATTTCTTTAGGTTGAGGGATATTTCCCTGATCCCTCTCCGCCAAACTTAGTCGATCTTCCCACACTTCGACCAACTCTCGGGTGTCTCTGTGCTCCCCTGATGCAGGCTTTCCCCTCTGCTTATTGTGAATTTGTGGCTCCTTTGGGGTCCCCTGACCCAATATGTAATTTAGTTATTTAAGGTTCCCATGAACCCTCTCTGCTTCTGGTCCTTGTAGTTTTCTTGGGTCCCTGTGACCCTTCTCAAAACGCTGCTGTGGTGTCTCGGGTTCCCGTAACCCTTTTGCTTGTCATGTTGTTATGTTATGTTATTTTTCTTATACCACGCCAAAGCCCGTGGGCATCCAGGCGCAGAGAGACAGAAGACAGAAGACGACAGAAGTCTTGCTCTCTCTCTTCCCTGTCCGGTCCCTGTTACCCTTGGATGGGGTTAGGGTAGTCCTTCCCTCTTTCCCGCTCATTCTCTTTCTGTTTTTCTCCCCCCGACTTGCGCAGCCCACGTACCTACTGTCTTGTGGTATTTGCTCCAGTCAGTCTCATAAGTGACGGCAGCGTTCTCTGCGGCTTGCCGTTCTTCCAATTTGGAGGCTAGCAGTCTTTGCTGCTCAATTCTCTCCCTCTCGATCTCTCTCATTGGCTCTCAGTCAGAGTGTGGAGTACCCACACCTCCCTTCGTCCCTGGACTTAGTGTTTGTTTGCAGACTCTGGACCCACTACCTCCATTACATGGTCATGCCTCCAGGTCCAGTTTGCTCTGCCTCTACGGCCTTGCACGCTTTCTCGTTTGGTGTGCAGCCATCTCTCTCTCTCTCTCTCTCTCTCTCTCTCTCTCTCTCTCTCTCTCTCTCTCTCTCTCTCTCGCTCTGGCGTCTGCCTCCTTCCGTGAAACAGCCGGCTCCACTGGCCTCCGTGGCTCCTCCCCTTGCCGATGTTCTCATGTCTGAGACTCGCCTCAGCATTGGGTGTCTACTCCTCCATTCAAAGGTTGTCTGCCCTTAATTCCGGTAGTCAGAAGGAGCATACTATTCAGCACAGGTTGTCAAGCATGTGGAAAGTTCAGCATTACCTTGAGCCAAACAGATAGTTTTATTGTCAGTCTTTCTTACTCCCATGGAGGCAGATTGTACCTTGGGTATAAAGAGTTCCCATGGGAATGGGAGCCCTTGTCCTCTAAGCGAGAGTTCCTCCCAGTGAGGTCCCACTTGCCCAAACCCCTAGGGAGGGTTTTGCTGAGCATGCTCACCTCTCTAACCTCAAAGGGGTTGACTCCCCCTAGGGAAGAAGGTACACAGTCTCCAGATCCGTCACAGTACCCTTTCATCACCCAAGAACTAGATCACGACCCATTCCCTTTAGAGAACATGAAGAGTTCTAGCTAAATAATTGGGACTTTCTACCAAGGCCTTGCCTTTTACTGTACATCGGTTTACCTCTCTTTTAAAGAGATAGAGTAATTAAGATATAATAGTGTGTGGATAATCTTGCATTTTAAGTGATCATTTGTTAACCTGGATCTTGTCTGCCTTATTCTCCTCCTGAGAGCTTGGAATTCATCGCTCGACCACTGCAAGCAATCAGTAACCCTTAGAAGCCCTGTGCTGCATATATGGGGCATATTGTCGGAAAAACAACAATTGCGGTATGGGGAAAACCTCATATTACAAGTAGAGACAAAGAGGGGACAGACCGAGCAGGGGTCAAGATAGCCAGTGCATGGTTGGACCCAAGAATTGTTTTCAGAGTTACTGGAACAAATGGAACACAGTTAGTTCTGCTGCCTGATGTCAGTGTAGCTCCTGTTGCGCTGAATCTGGAGTTTGGCGTCACACTCTCCTTGCTGCTTGAAAAAAACTATGCAGGCAAGGTGCCCTGCAAAGGCACTGCCAAGAAGGGATATACTCCCAGTGATTGAGCGCTATGGTGAGGTGCAAACAGGCAACTGTGATATTGGAGCCTGGATGCTGGAGTTTAGGGGGATGTGGCGGGTCAGAAGAAGGATGCAGACTCTGATAAGCCATTTCACTCTTATAATTGAAATGCATATGTCTCTCTATGCTATAAGGCGTTACTAACTAACAAAACTAGCTACGGTGCTCGTCAGTCATCAGTGAATGTCTTAACATAATCCGTTCACCGTCCAAACTAACTCTAACTGACCCTACCACTAAGATAACAACTAAAAACAGGGGAATTACTCCCTTCACCTCGGGTTTTCACTTCTTCACAACTTCTGTTTAATACGTGATTTTCAGGTAGACTGTTTTAATCAGTTTGTAAAGTTTGTTCAATACTTTATTGGGTTTCTGTTTCTTTTCTCTTGTATTAATGTTCTCTTTTGGTTTGTTGCCTCTTCTTGGTTCTCTCTACAGAGAATCATTTTTCTCTCTTCCAATGGTGAAGTTCTCCAATATTTATAACTCTCTCCTTTTTGTTTCTTTTATATTCACAATTTTTGATCCCTTTCTGATCACTGTCTTTGGACATATATTCTAATCCAGTCTTATCCTCCGCCTTTTCTCTTATTGCTTTAGTCTCTTCTTGGATTATTCTTTCTTTGTGACATGTATGAACACTCCAATAATGATTCTCATTTACTCCTCTGGGTTTCAACGTTATACTCTTTCTCCAGCATGGGGTCTGGCATGGATTCACATGCTCATGAATATTCCCCGTCGTCAGGCTGGGAATCCTCGGTAAAAGAAAAAATCAGTTTCAGTTTCATTTCTGAACTGTCTTTCTCCTAATACCCAACCACTGGTCTCTGGGCCATACTGCCGCCAGCCAATGACTGCCCTCTACCTAAGCCCTTCCTCAGGCAGCCATATTCAGATTTTTACTGCACGTTCAAGTGTTGGGAGTCCTCGTGCTTAGCTCTCGAGCTTTTACTGTGTATTCAGTTTTTTCTAAGAGTTTACTCTTATTTTTCGGTCGAATCGAGCCTCGAGCTCCACCGATTCATCTTCTGATCAACTGTGACCCGTTTCGGAAATCTCTACGCCCCTCAAGGGCGCATTTTCGTCGAATTTCACTTCTTGGAGGATTCCAGAAGATCTTTGAGGCCTATCCCGCGTGGACATGGCTGAACACAAAGGAGACTCGACGCCCACTGGATCCAAGCTGTTTAGGATCTGCCCAGGATGTGGACTACAGAACGTCTTCAAGGAGGATGAGCATTCCCGGTGCCTCTACTGCCTGCACTCTTGACAAGTCGCACGTGGAGGAGGAATGTGCGTTCTGAAAGGACATGTCTGCTTGTACCATGAAGGACCGGCGCAAACGTCTAGCTGACTGGCTGGAGGCGAAAAAGCCCAGCAACAGGTGAGCACAAGAAGAAGTCTTGAGCGGTCTTCTAAGGCCTTTGAGGACGCTCCGGCAACGGGGGCCAAACATAAGGCAAAGCACTGCGAGTCCGCAGGCACCGGGAGCGCTGTTGGTACGGGCTCCTTGGCTGCCAGGCTGGGCGCAGCATCACTGACACCGTCAACCACGAGCCAACGCTCCGGCTCGATGAAGAGGAAGTCGGAAAACCTGTGTAAGCTTCGGGAGAAGCCCCGGGTGACCCCGATGGAGAAAGCCAAGGGGGAGCGAGGCAGTGACCCTCCCCCCACGGTGAAGGCCTCAGACGTGCCGAAGGTCGCAAAGGCCCAGATTCACCTAGCTAAGGCTTCAATTGATGAAGTGGCAACGTCCCTGGCGAAACCTGCAGATGCGGCCCAAGTGGCGACAAACTCAAAGCCAGGAGTTTCCCTGCCCTCCCAGAGGGAATCTTCTTTTGTGCCCATCGAAAAGACCCCTGTGAAACCCCTGGCCGAGAAGAAGGGGGGGGGTGCAATAGTCCTACCGGACTCAGATATCTCCTCCGAGGATGAACTGGCAGGCCTCAAGTCAGTCTTGGACAAGAGATTCGTCAAGGTCAGGTCCTACGTGAAGGACCCCGACAAGGCGGACGTGGGGAGTGGCGGGGGAGCCGACGAGGACACCACGCCGCTGCCAACGCTCCCGTCGCAACCGCTGCAACCAACGACGGACAGATCGGAGGACATCTTGCTTGCCCAGCACACCCTGTGTTCAGAAATAAGAACAAGGATGCCTTTGCCTCCGGCGGACGATCCAGCAGTGCCCGGACCGTCAGGGAGCCCTCCACTCAAGCGGAGACAGGTCCATCCACCCCTGCCCTTTCATCCTTCACCTCCATCCCCTCCTCCGAAGGACGAGACTGAGACGGTGACAACGGGGATGGACGACGGTGGCGATGACGGAACAGATCTCCCGTTACCCCCACCCCGGGCTTCTCCTCCCGGCGAAATTGGCTTGTTCCACACATGATCGCTAGGGCCTCAGAGCTTTTTCAGCTATGCCCCGAGGAGCAGAAGAAGGGATTCCTTTATCAGCGACAAGAGGCCAAGAGGAAGACCGCGCTCTCGGTCCCGCTATTGGACGTCATCTGGGACGAGGGGCTGGCCCTCCTGAAGAACCCAGCCTCGGCCCCGGCGAAGAGAGACGGTACGAAAAGAAGTACTGGTTCCCAGACTCGGCACCGATGTGCCTCAGAGCTCAGCCGTCTCAGGACTCGGTGGTCTCTGCGGCTGCCAAGAAGAAATCTGCTGGGACGACGGCGTCAACCTCCACTTCTCCGCCGGACGGCGAGGGAAAGAAGCTGCATACCATGGGACGTCGGGTCATTTCGTCAGCGTCGATGACCATTAAGGTGGCCAACACTCTTGCTATTGTGGCCCGCTACGAAAGGGAGCTGTGGCTTAAAATCGACCCCCTCCTGGACTTCCTCCCAGACAAGAGGGCAGAGGCCCTTGAAATCTTGCAAGAAGGTGTGGTGGCGTCGGACCACGCCATTACGGTGGCCACGGACATCGCTGACACCGCCTTGGCTGGCTCAGGGCCACCGACTTCCGTCAAGACGTTCAGATGAGGGTACTGGACATGCCCTTTGACGGGAACAACTTGTTCAGCAAGGCAGTAGACGAGTCTCTGCAGGCCATCAAGACAGACACCGAGATGGCCCGTGCCTTGGGCCTGCTCCATCAACGACGGCCGTCCTTTCGGCCTTCCGGAGGCAAGTCAGGTTCCTCCAAAGGATTCAGCGGCAGCTCTTTCTCTTGGTGTCAGGCAGCCCTTTCTTTGTCGCAGGAAGTTTAGAGAGGCCGCAACAAGGCCGCAATTGCTCTTAGGGATAATGTCACCTGGGCATATACTCGCTTGCGGCCGGTTCTCTCTTCCGCCAGCCTGGCCTCTCTTGTTCCGTCAATGATTCTTCCTTTTTGCTGTTGTTTAGGATGGTCACACAGTATTTCCAGTGCTGTTAGGTTCTGCATCTTCAATCGTGGAATGGTTTTGGCGTTGTTTATGGGACCACTGGTCCACCACAAGCTTTTGTAGTCACGCCACTGTTTTCCGACTCTCTCTCTCTCTCCCTCTCCCTCTCCCTCTCCCTCTCCCTCTCCCTCTCCCTCTCCCTCTCCCTCTCTCTGTCTCTGTCTCTGTCTCTGTCTCTCTCTCTCTCTCTCTCTCTCTCTGTCTCTCGCTCTCTCTCTGAGTTTCAGGACGCTGTGTGTCCGACTTCGCTTTGCTCCATCTCTCGATTTCGTGACGCAGTAGGTCTCCTTCTGCTTATCCTTCCTCATTGGTTATAGGACGCTGCGTATCCAGCTTCACCAATGAACCAGCAGGCGAGCAGTTTTGTAACTCATGGGTTTTCCCTCTCCTCCAGTCTCCTCCCTTCTCATAAATGACATAGCTGTGGGACTTTCCCAGCGTACATCAGCATCTCTCTGTCTCTGGCGGCTTCTCTTCTCATCCCCATGTCATCCTACTCACCCAAGTTAAATGGGCTTTTTCATTTAAAGAAACATTTTCAGTTTCCTGTTGACAATAGTATATACTTGTTCTTTCTTCATACAAGTTCTCATCAGATATATTCAGAGAGGTATTGTTGGGATGTTTTCTAGGGAGTTCCTCACAGGAACAGGGGTCCTTGTCCCCAAAAGGGGGTTCTACCGATGAGGTCCCACTTGCCTCAACCCATAGGTAGGATGCTGTGGAGCAGGCTCACCTCCTTAGCCTTGGGGAGAAGGGATGAACTCCTGCGATTCGTCACGAGTATAACAACAACAGATGTTTGGGCGTACACAGTTACTGGCACTTGGGAAGGCGTTAACTATGGCACCAAGAGGTTGCATAGGGAGTGAAGAAACCAGTGCATTGCAGGCACTCCAGGGGAGAAACTTGCACCAATACACGGAAGCACACAAACAAATGACTCTCTGAGGTCAAGCCGTAAGCAGGCAGTTCCTGGTGGGGCTGTTGCAGGAAGGTGATTCCCATAAGCGTCATGGATAAGAGTGAGGCTCCACCCCAGGAGGTGTTGTGTGCCAGTAGAGAGCAGGATGGACTTCAGCGATAATCCTATTTGAAGGTTAAAGCAGCATCATGAACTCTGCCAACAGTTGTCTTCAGAAGTCTGATGCTCTAGAGGCAACAGTGGCTTCCATGGAGGCCAGCCAGGCCTCCAGAATCTCAACAGGTAAGGGGCCTTTGTGAGGAAGATATCCACCCTGGGTGGGTCCTCCAAAGGGGAGGTGGATGCTCAGGCAGTCTTCACAACCCTGCAGGAGTGTGCTGCTGCAGTAATTTGCCAGCTGGACAACAAAGTAGAGACACTGGAGAATAAAGCATGCACTGGGATCATTGGAGTCTTACAATTCCCCTTAAGTGAGCAATGGGGAATTGCAGAGTGTTGTCCAGGGTATCCTCAACCCAGATTGGGGGGGGGGGCTTGTAACACCTGCAGAAGTCACAAGAGACTTCTAGCTACCACCTAGAGCATTGAGCAGATCTACTGGGTCAGTAAGACATTCCTAGCAATTCTCAAGCACCCTGAAAAGAAGCAGATTTCTTATGACAAATGAGGAGTGCTGCTTTTTTATCACCTATAGTATGAAAGCAGATGAAGAGCATGCTGACGGTTAGGGAAGTGTAACTTATTGTGGAGATAGAATTGAGTTTTTTATTGGACTAGTCCATAAAATAAAGGTTTGGTCCTACAGCAAAGCAGTCAGTGCAGGATTTCCTGGGCAATGGAATCTCCAATGCCAGATCCAACTCCAAAGAACTCTTTATCATCCTACGAGAGCTAGAAAACCCAACCCCCTCAACAGCCCCAACCCTCGCTGATAAAGCATGGTACTCCACCATTCAAGCTGCTCTCTCTAACAAAATCAGCCTACTAAGGGTGAAAATATCGACTAAAAATGCACTTATCGCTGCCAAACCCCCACCTTTACGAAACTGGAGTGACTACTGGCGCTCAAACAGTCTCTGCCCCCATTATTCTCTTTTGCAGAAATCACACGAGAAGATTCTAGAAACTTTACATACCTTAAAACCCTTCAACTGCCAGGGCGACACTGTGCAGCACATATAGTCAAACTCTGTGACCCACTTTGACACAGATTTCGTGCATGCCTCCTTCACCTCCAGTGAGGCCCCCACCAGCATAAAATCCGCTTGGGTCACCCCACTTGTAAAGAAACCATCACTCAACCCCTATATCCCCACCAACTATCGCCCAATCACCACGGTACCCTTCCTACTCAGAATTCTAGACCGGGTAACCAACTCCCAAAAACAGTTTTACCTAGAACAACACCACCTGTTGGGTACTAGACAATATGGCTTCAGACCGAAACATTGCACTGAAACTGCACTGCCTGACTTAAAAATCCAAATGGATAAGATCTGTGATCCATGGAATCTAGCTATTCTCCGCCTCTTAGATCTCTCTGCAGCATTTGACCTCGTGGATCATGACCCTCTGCCAGCACCTCAGCGTTCATTACCACTTCTCATCTGAGGCCACAACCTGGATTAAATCCTTCCTTAGTGACCACACTTCAAGGGTTTTCATTGGTGAGACGGCTGCTGATCACTTGCTGGTACCTTTTGGCATCCCCTAAGGCTCCTCCAAGCCTCTCTCTCCCACCCTCTACAATACATACACTAAGCCACTCTTTGATCTGCTTGATTCCCTCTCAATCATCTACACTAACTTTGCAGATGACACACAAATCCTCATTCCCATCTCAGGCAATCACACCTTTGACTATTACTATAAACAGTACATACAGTATAATCCAAAACAGAATGGCCTCCCATAATCTCTGTCTTAACGATGACAAAACAAAGCTGCTCATTGTAGTTTCACCTTTCCGTCTAAAAAACCTTAAGAGGACCCCCTCGACTTTCTGCATTGATGGCTTTGACATAACGGTCCTAACGCATGTTAAAACCCTGGGTATACTCCTTGCAGCAGAGCTGTCCATGACCAGACATATTAATGCACTAGCGTCAATCACAGCCCATACCTCCAAACTCATATCCCTGAGCAGATCATTTCTCTCTCCCAGCAATTGTCTTACACTCGCCAGAACTCCCATCCTGAGCAAACTAGACTATTGCAACGTTTGACTGGTGGTTACTACTGCATCTAACTTGACTAAGCTCCAACTGCTGCAGAACAAAGCTCTGTGCACTGCTCTGGGCTCAAACAGATCAGACCACATCTCTGCTACCAGACGAGAAGTTCACTGGCTACCCATTAAAGCCGGTATCGACTTTAAAACTCTGACTATTGATCACCACTGCATTTACAAAGATGCCCCCGAATACCTCAACACCACCATCGCCACGAAACATCATGTGCACTCACTGAGATCAGCATCCAGTACCGCAATATGCATCCCTCGCTACAGAAAGAAGTGCAGGTGACGTCAGTTTCTGTGTCACAGCACCCACCGTTTACACCTCTTTACCACTGCTTATTAAAAATGAACAGTCCTACACAACCTTAAAAAAACAGTTAAAAACCTGGTTGTTAAACAAATATGACTAAGCCTGTGTGACCTTTCCTACTTGCCAATTCTCAGTTCCAATGCCGTGATACCCCCTGGTCTGGACATTACATTTAATGTAGTTAATAAATAAATGTGAAAAGGAACCAAACCGGAGAGAAATATGTGGAAGTAGACATGTGGCTACCAGAAGTGGTATGACCTACGGTTTTCATTTGTTCATTACATGTAGACAACATTTGGTAGCGATACGTGACCTATGTTTATGTAGATGTGTGAGGATTGACTTTAGAAGGCGTGCTGGATGGTTTCTTGTTCCTGGTATTTAGGAACTGTGGAATTGGTGAAGACTACCTACTGTTATTTGGGGTTTGCTAGAGCGAGGTTCACGAACGTGCACGTTTCTACACCTTTCCTCCTCTTGCCCCTACATTCTCTTTGCATGCACTTAATTTGTTAGGGGTGAAAACCTTGCAGGTGTTTTAAGTGGAGTATGTCAGATTAAAAACAAATTATGTGTTATGGAGGTTGGAGTGATCAGCTATTTCTTCATGATGAAACGTATCGACGTACAATTGTTGTTGTGTTTAGTCTACTGGCTGTTCAATAAAAAGATTTGAAAAATAAATAGTAACATAGAAGCTTGAAACAATCAATAACAGACCATCTCACCCAAAGGTAGGTCAGGTGGACGTTTTCAGTGTACTCTCTATGAACCACCCCCATGGGCCAATGCCTCGAGCCGAGTGATCTGCTTGTTGGGCTAAGACAGACTCAGCCCTTCCAGCAGCGCATTCCAAGGGATTGGGCCATGGGCAAGCAGGCTGGTAGCGGCTGCTGGTTGCAGGCTTCTTATCACTAGAAAAAATGGAGAGGGTACCTTGTACAACTTTTGGGATCTCCTCACCTCAAAGAGGATTGCAACATGCTGTGACAAAAACTCACTTGAGTAAGGTGATTAACAATGCTTGTGCATTATTAACCTCTGTCACCCAGAGTTCAATTTTGCATAGGGATTAAGTGGTAAATGAAGTTGTGGACACCCATCAGTGATTTGATTCTCCCTATTAGAAGCATGAACCCACTTCAAACAGGGCACATCAGGGGACACCTTGGAGTAGCACCCCTATACACTGCTAGCATATCTCTGAAGTCCTTACATCACTTCATACTTAAGGGCCTTGGATTGCCTAAGAGATGAAGTCTGGTAGTGTTGGTGAAGTTGGGAGCTGTAGATGGGTGGGGGGGACATGGAGGGTCACCCCTCATGAACTACAATGGTGTCCCTTCTCTACCAGATTCAGGCCTCTGTTTATGATCGACCTTGTCCCCTCTAAGGGAGCAAATAACAGATTTAGGCCGGAGGAGATTTGAGCCAAGGGATCCAAGCTTTCATGGTAATCAGAAGCCTTAGATGGACTGGCTCTTAATTGCGTATGCACCTTCTAGCTCTGTTAGCTGGCATGTCAACCCCATGGACACTTGCGTGAGCAGATGCATTGAAAACACAGGAGTAAGCTGGAGAGCAGATAGGCGAACACAATCCCACAGGGGGAAGAATGTACCAACATAAAATACACATTGGGCCTCTTTACAAGGTTGGCGGTCCGGTAATAACGATACCGGTAAGGCAATACCGGCATCGTTTACTGGACCGGGCCATCACAACCTGCAATGCCGGTTGTACCGGCATCGACACGGACCCGCTGTAACCGTGCCCCTCCGTACCCGACTCTGTGCGGACACATGGCTGCCGTGCCACTAACACCGGCATGCCGGAAGGAAGAGGACATTACGAGTCGCACGGACATGCGCTTACCGGCATCCAGAAGGCAGTAAGAAGGGTCACCATGATGCCGATAACACCAGCATCGCGGGACAGGCATTAAAGGCAATCTGCTGTGCTCAAACCTGCCACAGGTGCACACAATCAGCACAGGTGGAGGCATTGGTGTCTGGCCCAGCACAAAAGGTGCACACCCACACCCCTTCCAAGACCAAAATGAATCCACTAGCTGTTGCGATACAAGGGCTGGATGACATGCCTGCACTGCTACTCCTTGAGCAGGCAGTACACCAGGGATTACAGAGGAGACGCAGGAGGAGGAGGAGGAGGGTGAGACAGGCCCAGCTAATGCCACCAGTTCAGGCAGTGGTTCCCGGCAGGCAGCCACCAATCCCCCTCATAAGGGCCAGTCCATTCGACTTAACCCCTGCACAGATCCACACCCTGTACCGCCTGGACAGGGACACCATCACCACCATCGTGGACCTCCTACATGATGACCTGGTCAGCCTGATCAACATCCGCACTGCCATCCCCCCTGTGCTGAAGGTAGTGAGTGTGCTCCACTTCCTGGCTACAGGCATCTACCAGCACACAGTGGGGCAGCTGCATGGCATCTCACAGCCATGTTTTTCTGATGTGCTGTACCAGGTGCTGGATGCACTCCTAAAGCATGTAAGTGCCTACATATCCCTACGACGGACTACACAGGAGGTGAATGACACCAAAATTGCATTCCATGCACTGGCAGGCATGCCTAACGTAATTGGTGCCCTCAACTGCACCCACGTGGAGTTGGTAGTCCGGCATGCTGTGGAGGAGGTGTACCACAATCGGAAGCAATACCACTCCATCAATGTCCAGATGGTGTGTAATGCAAGCTTGATGATAACACATTGCTGTGCCAGATACCCAGGATCCACACATGATGCAATGGTGCTGTGGAACTCCACGCTCGCCCTCTATATGGAACGACATGCTGCACAACGTGCTTGGCTGCGGGGTAAGTCTGACCATGGGGTTCATTTGGGGGGGGGGCATCACGTGCATATGCAACCGGTCTGCTTCCTTGGCCATGGGGTTAATATGGGGGGGTAGTACCAGCGTCCCAGTTGATACCCTGCATCATAAAAGGGACGTATCCCTACACTGGCGGACCATACCACCAATCACATTGTGCCATGGTTACATGGGTGGAGGTTTTGAGGGACATGTGCATGGCGTCATCAATTTCTTTAAAGCATGATATTCAAACCCCCCTGTATCATGTTTTACATCAGCCAAATGCATCACACAGTGCTCAAAATGTATTTGGTTTCATTCCTGGCCACACACCCCTCACATGTGAGTACATCATTGACCTTCACACTTCATCTGGGTGAGTGGTGTCAAGGTTCCTAAATTGTGTACGTCACCCATGCCCCCCACCATGGCTTGCCGAGTAGTACACAGGCCTGATATATGCGCAGATGTGAAGGCAATGGCTGACAATTTACAAGTAGTGTAAATGGACATGAACAATGTACAGGCAGTGCACACATGGAATGGCATGAATACTCACAATCACACTTAATTTTGCTCCCATGCAGGTGATGCTAGCTATCCTCTGAAGCCGTGGCTCCTCACCCCTGTTAGGCATCCACTGAACCGGCACGAAGAGGACTACAATTGTGCACATACTCCACTTGTGTGGTGATAGAGCAGACCTTTGGGCTGTTGAAGGCACGGTTTTAATGCCTCAGCAGGTCGGGTGGGGCACTCATTTATGGGCCCGAGAAGGTGAGCAACATTCCAGTTGCATGTGCCATGCTGCACAACATGTGCATCCTACGCAACGTACCTCTGCCACCTAACATGGATCAGACACCACCGGGTGAAGATGATGATGATGAATAAGATGCTGCAGGACGTACTGTACGGCAATCATTGATAGCACAATATTTTTGATGCACTGGGTCACAGAAGGTGCCGGTTAAGTGTGACACTGGGCACTGGGATTGGGGGACTCTGGGCACTGGTCACTTTTGAACAATAAATGGACAAACGCTCAATAAGCAATGTCCAGTAAAGTAACTTTTATTCACACAACAGGTGTATTAATGAAATTGAACTGTGTACATGTATTAACCCTCCACCAACATCACACTATAGACTACTCACCCCCTACCGGCCAACACCCCCGCACACCCATGCCCCCCATTCCCCAACACCCACGCACACCCACGCCCCCACACCCCAACACCCTCGCACACACACGCCCCCAAACCCCAATACTCCCGCACACCCCCGCCCCCACCCACCCAGGCCCCCTCAGCCCAAATTGAGACCAACAGGACTGCCACATTACATGTCCCAGTGTCCCTGGCTGTTGTCACCCCCTTTTTGATGGAGGGGTTTGTAGTTCTGTGCGGCGCACACTACGCAGGGACCTGCGCACAGGGCTCGTCTGCGTCGAGCTTGCAGGGGTGTGCTCAACGATGGTGGTTGTGGCTCAGCCAGGGCTGAAGGTTGTTGCGCCATGTTGCCAGCCATATGGTCGACAACCTGTGTCAAGGCCAAGATGCCCTCATGTACCCGCCTTGCCACACGCTTCACTGCACAGGTGATTGCCTGTGTGTTCTCCCTGGTTGCCCTGCGTGTGGCCTCCCCTTCGGCCAAGTGCTCATTGACCATGTCATGCATGGCTTGCTGTCTGGCCTCCATTCGGCTCAGCCGTCCCACGATCTCCCGTATGGGCGTGCTTCCAGATGGTTGTACGGGAGGTGGTGATATGCTCCTCATGGGGCTGAAGCCATGTTCAGCCATCTCCTCCTCCAGTGCTGTGGGCACCAGCCACATGTTCAGGGGAGCACTGTGGTGTGTCCTGCAACATCGTAGGCCCTCCAGTGAGTTCATCTCCAGGCCCATCGTCCTTCTCAGCGCTATGTTGTGCTGAGGCTGCCACCTCACCCATGGAACTTGTGGCCGTAGAATGTGTACCCTCCACATCACTGGCCACTGTGGTTGGATCATCGTCAGCAATAGGTGTCTGCTGGGGGGCCAGTTTCCTCATTGGTGCAACCTTTCTGGCCGCTGCATCTTTATGCAAGTGGGCCTTGATGGCACATGTGTCTCCGGCATGGTGCTCCTGTGTGACTGTTGCAGGTGGCTGCTCCTCCTGGTCTTGGGGGTGTCCACCCTGTTGGGCCCTGGTGCGTGATTTAGGTGTGCCTGTCTTACGCGTTGCAGCCCTAGAGGTTGATGGCCTGGTGGCGTCATCCTCACCCCTGCCCATGCTTGCAGGTGTCTTCCATGTTGATGTGGCGTGTTCCCCGTCGCTGTCTGGATCCGTGCCTGTGGGGGATGGAGAGGCAGGGCAGCAGTCATGGGAGAACTTACATCCTGCATGCATCGATGTTGGTACAATTTGGGTCATGTGCATCGTGGTTTGCATGTTTGAGGGGCACACATGGTGCCTGCAGGATTGGGGGGGCAATTGTATTAGCACTCTTCTGGTGCTGCCATGATGCCCATGGTGTCTGTGGGGTGGCCTACAGGTGTGTTGTGGCTTCCATGCTGTAGCCATGGCTCAGGGGCTGTGTGCCATGTGCTGTTGGTTGTGTATCAAGTGTGTATTCGGTAGTGGAGAGGCATGCTGCATCCAATTTAATGGCAGCATCACAACAGGGATGTGTGTGTGTGCATGCATGTGTTGTTTGTGTGTGCAATTGTGGGGTCGTTTTGTTTGTGGCATTGGGTTTGCTTGTGTGTTTTTGTGACAGGGATGAGGTGTTTGGTTTAGGGATGTGTTTAGGTGGGGCTGATGGGCCATGTATTTGCTCTCATCTACTTCCCTTTTGGAGTACAACTTTGTACTTGGGATATCAAGTGTGTGTGGTGGCTTCTGTATTGCGCAAAGGGTCACTCACCGTCATCGTTCGACGATGGGACTCCCGTCTCCGCATGGCCAACTCCTTCACTTGCCTCCATATCCATCACAGAGCTACACGTCTCCTCCCACCGTGCCAACTTCATGGGTGAGGTAGGTCCACCACCTGTCACCTGCCCCTGGCTTCGGTTGGCAGACAGGATGTTTCTGACTCACAGCCGCAGGTCATCCCATCTCTTCCGACAGTCCTTCATACTGCGTGGGGTTGTCCCCACGGCAGATACCTTCCTGGCCACCTCCTCCCATTTGTTTCTTTTCCTAATTTGCTCTGCACGGCACAGGTCAGTGCAAAACACAATGTCGGAATGCTTGACGAGTGTATCTGCGAGCATGTTCAGTTCATCATCGCTGAACCTGGGTTTTTTGCAGGTGAGGGGTACCTTTTTTGGTTGCCTTAAACATGATCTGGCAGGCAGGGTTGTGTGTTTTCTGAAATAGGTCCTGTCTGCAGTGGATGGCAATGGATTGTGTTTTCAAAGATGGCCGCCGGCACATTTCCCGTTCCGGCACGATGCTGTTACTTCCGGTGGCTGTAATACCGGTATCAGCGGTATCAGCGGTACCAGTGTGAATGGTGCCGTTCTTAGCGGAATCCTGCATTCAATGATGCCGCTATCGGGCGGTAAGGACCTTACAGATATGGCGGGGCTTCCGTTACCGGCATGCCGGTATGCGCGTGCACGCGGACTCGTAATCACCCGTTGAGCAGCTGTAGAATTCCACACTTGCTCCTGCTTCTTATTTACCTCTGGTGTGAGTTCTATGTTCTAAGGGGATCAGTTGAGTCTTGTTGTGTAGAAGGGAGGATCATCCTTGGTGCTGCTGTGCTCAGGCTTGGTTACCAATAAAGATACTCTACTTACCTCCAGTGTGTAGCCTCTCCTTACACTGGCGACGAGGGTAACCAGCCTGCTGAACCCACGTTGCCTTTCCAGCAGCCCAGCAGTTGCCGCCTCCTCTCCAACGTCCGTGTTCCAGCGACGAGCACCCTGTAGCCGAGCTGTTCCGTTGTCCTCTTGGCAGCCGGAAACCAGGCGGAGTTCCTTCAAGGAGGGGGAGTGCACACGACGAGGGACACCCTTCTGTCAACGCTGTCTGCGTTGGTTTATCACCGGTGGAGGCAGCCGTTGGGAGAGTGCGCGCAAGGAGGGGCGCTCTTCCGTCAATCCCGTCCCTGTTGAGCATCCACCTGTGGAAGTCCCCATCTCCGGTGCGCTGCGGGCCGCCACTGGAAGGGAGAAGGGCCTTGGCACCGCTGTCGACGTGCCGGCAAGCCTGCGCTCCCCAACGGGGTCGAGCGCGGGCCACCATATCCGCTGCCTGGATTTTTCAGAGCACCCAGGTGAGAGGGCAAGGCTCCCCACGTCCCGCTACGCACTGTGGCCCCGGAAAGAGGGCAGGGAGACCTGAAGCAGGCAGCCTTCTGCAGACTGTGGCTGCAAGCGTGTTCTCATCAACCCAGCCACCGGTAGGAGTTTGTCGGACACTCCTCATCCAATCCCTGCACGTTTCGTCGTGGGGGCGTTCCCTTCAACCAATCTTGTGAAGTTAACCCCTTGTGAACTTGTTGTGGATTTCTAGAATCAGAGAAGGTCCCTGTGCACCGAGTTGCGGGCAGGGGGGGGCACCTACTATCCACTACGACCTTGAACGGTGATTATTGGCTCGTGCTTTTTGTTTCCTCCCCAGCACAGTGATCATTGTAACAGTTACTAGTTAACCTCCTCTGTACCTTGTTGGGTTTGCGACATTACCATGCAGCACAGCAATGCACGCCCACCTCCTGCATTTCTTCCCAGTCCCAATGAGCCGGCAATTGCATGGGACTTGTGGGTTGACTCATTCAAGGTGTACCTCAGAGCGGCAGGAGGTGCAAGGTTTTCGGATGACGAGAAGGAGGGCGCTTTGCTGAATTGCTTAGGGACTGAAAGGCTCAGAGTCTTCAGGCATCTTCCCGGTGCCAATGTACATGCTCCACGTGCGGAGGGTACCGGAGATGGTGAGGCCGTACAAGAGGTGGTACTTGCTTATGAAACGGCTTTGAGCAAGTTGGAGGCGCGATTTGGCAAGAGGGCCAATGTTGTACTTGAAAGGTATCACTTCTTCTCGAGGGCTCAAGGGGCTAGTGAAGGTATTGATGCCTACGTCACAGCACTACGCACCCTCATAGCAACGTGCAAGTTCACTGGCGTCATTGATGAGTACATTCGGGACCAGGTTATGATGCAGACATGCGATGCACGCGTCAGGGAGAGACTGTGGATAGAGAAGGATCCACCCCTGGAGAAGGTCATTGAGATTTCTCGTGCCATTGAAGAGTCCAGGAAAAGCGTGAGAGAAATGGCAGACAAGGGGGAAGCGGTGCATGCGGTGGTTCCCCACAGGGCTATTGACTCCAGGGGGAGGAATAAGGATGGCAAGGGAGTGCCCGCGCCTAAAGAGCCGTGTAGAAGGTGTGGTTGGCGTGGGCATGTGGCAGGGGCAAAAGAATGTCCTGCTGGAAATGTAGAGTGTAGGAGATGTAACACTAAGGGACATTTTGCGCGCATGTGCAGGAGTGGTGTACCCAGCAGAGAAACGGTGAGAATGGTGAATACCAACGATGAGGAGGAGGAAGTGACTGTGGTGGGGTACATGGGTTTTTCGGGCAAGGATAGTGCTGGTGCAGCTGAGGGAGCGTTGTTGAGTGTAGGGTGCAGCAGGAAGAGAGCTTGGGCAACGCTCATGGTCAATGGCACCCCTATAGACATGATGGTGGACACTGGTTCCCTGTACACAATGATATCTCCGGAACTGTATGTGTCCAAATTTCAAAAGAACGTGTCTGACTTGTCTCCCTCTGATATAAGCCTGTGTGCCTATGGGCGTGTACCTATCAAGGTTTAGGGGTTTAAGTGGGTCTATATAGGGTTTGGAGATCGGACGGCCAAGGGAAAACTGTATGTGGCTTACAAGGGTGACCCGGTTGTAGGGTGGGATGAGCAAGCTGCCCTGGAATTGGAAATAAGACTGGGGAAGGCAGTTCCTGTGTTGGTCGTGAGTGAAGTGAATGGGGTTTCCAGGTTACCCATGGTAGTCACAGCGGGGGTCCTTGAAAGCAAATATCCCTCGGTTTTCACTTTCAAGTTGGGAAAGTTGAAGGGGTTTGTGCACAAGGTAGTCCTCAAGAGAGGTTCTGTCCCTAGTGTCCACAAGGTCAGGAGGGTTCCTATAATGGCTAGGGAAACCTTGAGGGACGAACTGGCCAAATTTATGGAGTCTGGGGTCATTGAGGAAGTGGAGAGTTCGGAATGGTTGGCCACAGTTGTTTTGGCACGCAAGAATGATGGGAGCATGAGAATGTGCGTTGACCTCAGGGACCTGAATTCAAGTATATGGGTGGACAGACACCCCCTGCCTAATATCAATGAGATGCTCTCTTTAGTAAGTGGTGCCTGCTGTTTCTCCACCTTCGACCTTTCGTCTGCCTATCATCAGATAGAGTTACATGATGAGTCCCGCCCCCTCACATCTTTTGTTACCCCTTTTGGGACATTCTGTTTTTGTAGGATGCCATTTGGATTAGAGTCCGCCTCAGCTGTATTCCAGAGGGTAATGCAGAAACTTTTTGCTGGCGTGCGTGGGGTGGAGTGTTTTCAGGATGATATTCTGGTGTGGGGAGGATCTCGGGAGGAACACGATCGTAGAGTACTGGAGGTGATGGATGTCTTGAAGGCTAGTGGTCTCACTGTCAAACTTAGCAAATGTAAGGTGGGTGTTCCCTGTGTGTCGTATTTGGGTCATACTCTGAATATCAAGGGTATTCATCCAAAGGGTGAGTTGGTGAAGGCGTTGAGCGATGCACCTGCACCTGCGAACAAAGACCAATTGAGGTTGTTCATGGGTCTGGCTGAGTACTACAGCAGGTTTGTGCCTTCCTATGCGGATAAGACTGTCTGCATGAGGTCATTGCTTAGGAAGGGTGTGCATTTTTCTTGGTCTGATCAGTGCCAAACGGAATTTCTCAGGTTGAAGGGAGAAATTGAGGGAGCCCCATCCTTGAGTTCCTTTTCTCCGGTTAGGAAGACATTTCTCACAGTTGGCCCAAGTGAATATGGCATAGGTGCTGTGTTGGAGCAAAGAGGGGATGGTGGACTTCAGCCCATTGCCTTTGCGTCTAGGGCGCTTAGAGATGCTGAAATGAAATACGCAGTCATAGAGAGGGAGGCTCTCACTGTGGTGTGGGCTTCAAAACATTTTAGGACATTTCTGTGGGGGATTGAGTACACTCTTCGTAGCAACCATAAGCCGTTAGTACATTTGTTAACAACAAAGGGTTTGTCTCACGCATCTTCAAGAGTCATGCGGTGGATGGCCGAAATGGCAGAGTTTAATTTCAAGGTTGAATATGTCCCAGGCGTGAAGAATGCGGTGGCTGATTGCCTGTTGCGTTTCCCGAGTACCGATTGTGGTGGAGAAAGTCAAGAAATGACTGCGGATGATTGTACCTTGGTTGCCACTGTGTTACCTGCGGTGTCTGAACAAGTATGGAGTGCGGAGTGTGCGCGTGATCCTGTGTTGAGATCAGGGCGGCACTCAAGAGTGGTCTCATGAGTGCAGAGTTGTCCAACCAGTATGGTCATGTCTGGCAAGAGTTGTCTGAGGGTCCTTGGGGTGTGGCCAGGGGTCTCAGATTAGTTCCCCCTGGTTCCCTTAAAGGAAAGCTGGTAGAGTTGGCCCATGAGGGGCATTTAGGCAGGTCCATGACCAAGAGGAGGCTAAGGGAGGAATATTGGTGGCCCAGGATGGATATGGATGTGGAGCAGGTGGTCAAGGATTGTGCGGCTTGTTCGGCCAGTGACAAGAGCAAGGCTCCCACTCCTCAGCCTGTTTACCCGGTAGAAGTGCCCCGCGAGGTGTGGTCCAAGGTGGCCCTTGATGTAATGGGGCCCATAGATTCTTTGGGGGGAGGTTTAAGATTCATTGTTGTCATGGTGGATTATACGTCTAGATGAGTTGAGGCCACTGCCTTGTCCACTGTGACGGCCGAGAAGATAGTGGAATTTCTTTCTGCGGTGTTTGATAGGGAAGGAGTACCTGCTGATTTAGTGACCGATAATGGGTCTCAGTTTGTGTCAGAACACATGCAGAAATTTCTTGAGTGATCTAGGTATACGCCATCATAAAGTTGCGTTGTATAATCCTCAAGCCAACGGTCTTGTGGAACGCATGAACCGTTTTGTGAAGGGAGCCATTCAGTTGGCTCTCGCCAATGGTCTTCCGTGGGGCAGCGTGGTGTCTGAGTCGCTCAAAGCTTACAGGCTGACCCCTTCTCTTGCTACGGGTTGTTCCCCATTCAAATTGATGCAGGTGAGGAAGCCTGGCACCAAATTGAGAATTCCCGCACTTGGTGGTGGTATCCAATCTCGAGTTGACATGCAGGGAGTTTTAGATTGTGTGCGAGTTAGGCAGGAACGTTTCTTACAAGAACAACTTGCCCGGAGGAAGCCCTTACCAGTGAAGATAGGTGATGTGGTACAGATTAGGAATCCTAGGTTCGTTCCAAAGGGGCACAGCAAATTTATGCGAACAAGAGTGGTCGTCAAGTGTGGTTGTGGCTATGTGAAGCTCGACGACGGGTCCAGTTGGAGCCTCAGGCGTGTTGTTGTGGTGGATAAGGTCAGGGTGTCCCAGGGTGATGGTGAGTCCGTGGTGCCCGGGGTTGGTGAGTCGGTGGGGCCCGCGGGCAGTGGAGGTGATGCTGGGGCAGTGTTTGGATGGCCGTTGGGACGTCTTTCTGCTGGTGAAACCAGTGATTCATGTGTTGACTTGCAGCCTACGAGCAGCAGGGTGTCTTCGGAGGGCCAGGATAGTGAGATTGGTGCTACTTCTGTTTCCAGTCCTGTTTCCGTTCCGTTCCTTGATACCACCGGTTGTGCAGTGGCGGAATGTGGTAAGGGGTTGTCCACTGTGGTTGCAGACCCTGTCGAGTGTACTGCTCGTTCTGTTAGGCAGAGGAGGTTTCCCTCCAAGTACCAGGATTATGTGTTTGGGGCTGTAGTTCAATAGCTCCATGGGTACAAGTAGTTCTTCCTTAAATTCTTTAGCATTTTCTCCATACCTTCTATCCCTCTCTTCTTCTTTTCCTATGGGGTTGTTGTGAGTGGTGTGTGCGTGTGTATTTCTGTGTGGTGTGTCTTGTGTGAACGTGTGCTTGTAGATGGATGCTGTTTCTTATTGCTGAGTAAGGGGGGGAAGAAGTGTTGTATCTTGTGTTATCTAGTGTGGAATTCTACTGTTGTAGAATTCCACACTTGCTCCTGCTTCTTATTTACCTCTGGTGTGAGTTCTATGTTCTAAGGGGTTCAGTTGAGTCTTGTTGTGCAGAAGGGAGGATCATCCTTGGTGCTGCTGGGCTCAGGCTTGGTTACCAATAAAGATACTCTACTTGCCTCCAGTGTGTAGCCTCTCCTTACATACCGCATGCTGGTAATTGCTGTTTCTTACCACCATACTCGTAATGAGGCCCATTGTATACATTATTTTCATTGTCACAACCCTGTGGGCTGTTATTGGTTGGACGTTCAGACTTAAAATTAGCTAAATGAAATCAGGGGCTTAACATGCTTGCAGACTATCATATTGTGTCCTGAGAGCTAATAACAGTTTTACAAGTTCCAAAACAGCAAAATATCTGGGCAGGCAAATGCAAAGCATCCTGTTTTGCTTTGATATCTCTGTACCCATGTAAGTGATTGAAAGCATTGCAAACTCTGTAGTAGATAGATCATTTTATTCCTAAAATGTTTATTTCAGTTAGCCAGATTTAATTGGGTTTCTTTCAAGGGCAGGGAATATCCAGAACATAAATGCATCTTTCTATTTTAGTTCTAGGAAACCTGGCAGTGACATACTTGGATGCCATTAGAAGTGGTGCTGTGCCATGTATGGAGAATGCAGTGCTAGCCTTGGCACAAATTGAGAACTCGGCAGCCGTCATGGAGGCTGGAGTACACTATCAGCAGGAAATGACCAAACAAGTGAAGTTCCCCACTGCGACACTGAAGGAATTCCTAGATGTGCACGCCATTTGTGAGAAAGGCGCCATCCAGCTCTTCATGGACCGGTCCTTTAAAGATGACAACCGGGAATTCCAGGGCCAGCTCATGGTACGGTCATTGCAGAAGAAAAGATTGATTTCTTTCATTGTATGTATGTTTGTATGTGATTATGCAGTATAAATCTAGCTGTACAAAGGGGGATGTACACAGGGGATTACAGTTGTGGGTATTGTGTATCAGGGGTACCCGGATGGGTAGGCTTTGCAAGGACTGGGGTAAGCTGTAGGATGGCAGGCGTAAGGTTGAGTGTAGTGATCAGTGATTTACGAGTTGTTCTTGGAAGGGAGGGGTCTTCAGATACTTCCTTAAGGGAAGGACGTAGGGGGTAATTTTGTATAATGCTGTGGTGAGAGTCGAGCGATGTGCAAGTGAAAACAATTAGTTTGTGATTTAGGCATGATATTTTATTGACATGATTGTTATGTTAGGTGTTGGACCAAACAACTATAGGTGCTTGGGGAGTTTCTACAACTGAATTGGGACTTCTCCATTATGGGGTCTGGCATGGATTCATATGCTCATGAATATTTCCCTGTCGCCAGGCTGGGAATCCTCTGTAAAAAAGAAAAGCAGATTCACATTAGCCTGAAAATGCTTGTCCTTCCTATAACCAATCACTGTCCTTTGGGTCATTTGCCCCCATCCAATGGCAGACGTCTCCCTAGGCTCCACCCCCGGTGGCCATCTTCAGATTTTTCCTGCACGTTTCAGTGTTGGGAGTCCTCTCTTCTTGCTCTTCGAGTTTTGCTTGTTTTTTTTAGATACATTTTTTTCTCCATTTGTGTTCCACCGCCAATCAGTGATTGACTACCGGCAGCAGGGATGCGTTATCTGCGAAGATCTGCTCCATGGCTAGTTGTTCAAGTTTTGGAAGCCAAGCTTTGCGCCTTCTGCTAGGGGTGTCACAGTATTAGTTTTATGGCAGTATGATAACCTTCTTGCCAAATGACGGTATATCATGGTTATCGCGGTATAGCAGTTGGAGTTAACTAATCTTAACAAATATTTTCTTAAAAGGTCATAAATTGTGAGATTTATCATCACAAACAAAACCAGGCATCCAGGGCCAGAATTGGGCTTTTCAACATACTTTCCACTGAAATGCCACCCCTTGCTTCCACCAAACACCACAAACACACATGTGGAGAGGGGGGGCTGCTGCGACTGGCAAAGCAAGCTTAATAGCTTTTCTTAAGTGGTCATTTAGGCTTTTAGCTCCCCCACTGGCTACTGGTGAAGATGAACATGTACTTGATAATCTGCATGCCACAGATCAATGTAGGCTGATGGTAGTAGGCGCATACACACATGCACACACACTCTCTCTTTACGTTACAGCCTTTGGTTTACTTGCGGGCCAAAAGGTGTTCAGTAATCACGGACATGTTACCCTTTGGTATGGCAGCAGGGACTACCCACAGAGATGAGTGAATTTCGCAGTGTGACTTATTATTTGTAAATTCAATGATAGTACCAGGGAAATCCCCCATCGTCATATGTGTAGAAAACCTTTATAAATATATAAACTCCAAAGCCGCCAGCCCAAAGTAAATCTTTTTCCTTCTTGGCACTGTATTTATTATTCCTATAGCTAATATACTGATTTTGTGTCAGGCACGTGTGGTTTACGGAATGGCATTAAGAACTGCTCCAACTGAAACTACTTGTACCAAAAAAAAGAACATTTTTTTACATTGCCTTTTTGCATTTGAAGTTCTTTAACTTACCATTAAGTCAATGCTTTTTAGTTAACTTACGAATACGCAGGCAGGAATTTCCAGCTGTAGCAAGGTAGCATTTTGAAACTTGTCTTCGCACATTGCACATGTTTAGCTGATCCTCCAGAAATCTAAGGCGGCTGCAGAATTGGTCTTTCATGGCGCTCACTCGTTGATCACCTTGAATGAAAGAGTGACTAGTGGTAGTGTTTTAATGCACATTTTGAGCAATGAGCTTGCTGCTCAAGGACAGGTCATCCCTTTGAAAATTGGCCTCAACTTGTATTTTTTTGGAACCACCTGGCATGGGCATCATGACCCCTCCCTGCGACACAAAGTTTGTTTTGGCAACTCTTTATCCCATTAAAGGGAGAAAAGTCACTCGTGCGGTCTGAAAGCCCATGTCATTGTGTTTCTTTTGTCAAACACAGACTCACCAAAAGGGTGCATAGTGATCTAATCACTATAGCTTGTTTACCTTCTGCCTGGTGTATTATGAAGGTCTGATATAGGAGTCACCACTGACCATGTAATCCTAAAGGGACAGCGTTCAGTGGGCGCTGTTGATTTCGTTCTTGATTCTTGCAATACATGTTCATTTACCTTCTTAAAGACAGTGGCAAAAAAAGAACTTTGAAAATGGCAAAGTTAAAATACATGGCAAAGTTAAAATACATGCTGGCACAAATATGGCCTAGGCCACCACCTCACCAATGCCTCATCATTGCCGTTTTCCCCAGGTCTGAGTGCATTAGGACCCTTGTGATGCGAGTTCAGAAGGAGGAATGCTTTCATGGCTGGTGTCACAAATTGAGAATAGACATAAGAAATATTTCACCTCCATTGCTCTGGCTACTTCAAATTAAATGTAGAATCTGTCCTGCCTGCTTGAGTCCAGTGCAACATGCAGAAGGCAGGTAGGTGAAGGGTCAAGCGAAGCAATAACTCTAGTGCCAATGTGCAAATCTACACAGAGGACAGTGGGGGGGGGGCAGTTTATTTACTAGCAGAAAGCACTTATAGGCCCAGTGTTCACACAGTCTACAGCAGGGTCGGACTGGGGCATACATTTGTCTTGGTCACCAACATAAAAGCGGCACACAGTTGCAAATGGGCATTCATTCCTTTTGGAACACTGTTTGAATAGTAACCAAGGGGGAGATATTGGATAAAATGTGATACAAATTGTACTTTTAAAAGAATATTTAGTCGGCAGCATTGGTCAAAACTATTAGCCGCATAGTGAAGTCACTCATCAAACTGGCCCACTTTGGCCAAAAATGGGCCCCACTTTGACCCAAAAAACGGACACACAAGCATTTCCCGTTTTTGGTTCGGCCATGGCCTATTGCCCTAAAGGCCAGTCCATGCCAGGTCTACAGAGCTAAAGTTGTTTGTGGACATGCATCAGAAGGGCATCCAGTTCATTCCACCCTTTGAATTCTGGGATGTGTAGTTCCCCATCTTTCAAATTTGTGGAAAAACTACAAATCTCACAATTCTAAGCTAAAACAGAACTGGATGGCTATCCGATCCATGAACATGAGAAACTTAAGTCCCTTGAATCTAAACCTTGGGGAGAGTAATTAGATATGCATGACTTCACTGGCCGTCCATTTTTTTACAATGTGTACAGCCAGAGCAAGAGCTGTTCCAATGTGTGTTTGCTCATTTCAGTAGGACCTTAACTTACTGAACTAATGGCATATGATGCCGGGCCAGGCCGAATCGATACATGTCTGCTCCTGCTGGCTGAGTGGTTGCTAAGCCAAGTGCTCCTGGCTCCACTGTTTTGCAAGTCACTGAATGTTTTATTACATTTGTTTATATACGAACAAAGGGAAAAATATAATGCTCACTTTCAGTTCAGGCCCTCAGCTCACCCTCGTGATGTCCCTGTGGTCTTGCTAATTACAAATTGAAAATCGGGACAATAACCATAAAAGATCTGACCTGTAGCGCGGAGTAGCATGACTTTGTGAAAAAGTTTAAAATATGTATACTGCCTTTCAAATAAATAATGCCTGAAACAAAATAACTTTGTTCTAGTTTGTCCATGAAATCCAGGTCTGGCAGAGTCTATGAACTGAAGTCTCCGGTATGCTTATAGAGCCAGTCAGTCCGCTCATCATTACCATCTTTGCATGGGGTACACAAAGGTCCAGGCACTGGGAAGCTTTCAACACAATTTGCGCAAAGTCGGCTGATCTTTGACCCGACTCTACTGATTACAGAGAAAGAGCGGTCACAACAGCAAAGCTTCGTTTACTAATGTGGCCTCACTTTCCCTATGCTTTTGTCTGGCAAACAAGGCCCCCTTGGCAGACGGCAGATCCAACAGTGCAAGACCAGGACTGCGCAACACTTGCTTACTGCAGCCTTTTCAAATCAGATTGAAAAGCACACTTAACGGTATAAACAGTATACCGGTATAAACAATGTGACGGTTATTATTGTTCAATTAAGTTGTTCACAGTATCTTTAATGGTATACCGTTATACCATTACATCCCTACCTTCTACGGGATTTGAGGAGAAGAGGAGTCTTTTCAAGTTATGCGCGACTACGGAATGTTTATGTTGAGGATCGGCACCTCAAGTGCTTGTTTTGCCTGCTTAGGCACCACGATGAGGAAGGATGCAAGTTTTGCTGTGGAATTTCGAGGAAGACAAAGAAGGACTGTTAATGCAGATTAACGGCAGGGTTCAAGTTGGGGAAGGGCTCTGATGCGGCTGCTGGGCATGGTCATGCCTCAACCAAGCGTGCTCCCTCTGACAAGAGGTTGAGGTCCTTTGAGGATGCCCCTTGTCCGTGCGTCGAAAAGAATGCTAAACTCCACGCTACGGAACCAGCTGGGGTTGACGCGGCTGCAGGACCTGGTTCGGGAAGGACTCGTTCCCTATCTACGTCTGTGTCCATGGCGAGTCTACCAGTTAGGGGTGCACCTTCCAAGAGGAAGTATTTGACCCTGTTAAAACATAGATTGTTTTCCTCAGACAAGGCTACAAAGGAGAAGTCTTTGTGCGACCCTTCTCATGCACCATCGATGAGACCATCGTCAACCAAGACCACAACTTCGTCAATGACTACTTTGTCTTCCAGAACACCCGTCCCGTCAACGACCACAACCTCGTTGAAGACCATGGTCCCGTCGACGACGTCGCATTCATCCACCTCGTCGACGATCCCGTTGTCGACCATCACTACTTCGTCGAAAGGGGGCCTTGCAACTACCGTGCTCTCTACGGTCAAGACGCCCACGACCCCACGGGTGGCCTTGCATATATGGCCTATGGCTGCCACGGCCACTCCGCCGATTACTGCTGCTGACGCACCGGGTAAGGTGGTGGTCCCCATCGTTGCCTCATTCCCAAAAGATTTGGGTAAGACTAAGGAGCTGCTACCTCCGAAGGAGTTCCTCCCCAGGCAGGGAAGGATGCCTGCGACAGGACCAAGGGATCCTCCAAAGGGTCTGCGCACATCTACACAAGCTCCGACGATGACCATCTGCCCAATGATTACTACTCATATCAAAAAGGGGGCCACGGAGGCAGGTTCTGGGATGGTTTTCCACAGGGCGAGCCTGTTCCTTTTACACCTCAGCCAGTGCCCAGGGACGTGTTGTGGGACATCCTTAAAACCCTCCACATTTGGTATCGGAGATAAAGCGAAGACTGCCTGCTACTCCTGTACCTGGCCCGAGCCAGAGTCCTCCTAGGCAGCCGGTCAGAAGCTCTACCAAGCCCTAAGCATAATCCAATCCCATCTGGGCTGTGGGGCCCTTCAGGCCTTTGACATCAGTCGACACCACTGCTACACAGGCCTTTGACCCCTGTGGCAGAATATCCACCATGCACCGACACTGGCACAGACACGGACACTACTGCGACTCCATAACGACAAGTATGATGACTATGTCCCAGCAGATAGGGAGCCGCTGAGTGCCGAGAAGCTCGCCAGTCCCCCGCCACTGGATGAGGTTGGTTCTTTTCATGCCATGATATTGAGGGCCTCTACTCTCTTCAATTTGGTGCCAGTGGGGAAGAGGAAGAAAGGGTTTCTCTTCCAACACTGGGAGTCCAACCGGAAGACCGGTATGTCGATCCCTCTGCTGGATGATGTCTGGGGGGAAGGTTTTGCCTGGATGAAGACACGAAGGACCACTCCCTCCAAGAGAGACAGATTGGAGAAAAAGTACAGGGTCCTGGACTCGTCCCCCAAATGCTTGAGATCGCAGCCCTCTCCGGACTTGGTGGTGTCTGTCGCTGCCAGGAAGCGCTCTTCGAACCCATCGTCCTCATCCATGAAGCCTCCGGACCCGGAGGGAAAGGAGCTTCATGCTGTGGGAAAGCGCATCATTTACACTGCTGCCTCCTCCGTCAAAGCCGCTAACACCCTGGCCATTTTATCCCGCTAGGATGGGGAGCTCTGGTATAAGCTTGGGCCCATTTGGACTTCCTGCCAGAGGACAAGAAGGTTGAGGCCCTGGCCCTGTTCCAGTAGGGGGAAGTGGCCTTGGATCACGCTGTCACTGTGACCCTGGATATCGCAGATTCTGGTTTCCGCCAGATGGGCAATTGGGTTGCCCTCCGACACCAATGTTGGCTGAAGGCCACTAACATCAGGGCTGATATCCAGTCCAGGTAGTGGACATGACCCATGATGGGGACAATCTGTTTGGTAAGAATGTGGACGAGTCTCTCTAAACGATTAAGACAGATACAGATACAGAGACAGTGCGCTCGCTGGGTACACTGTAGCAGGGGAGGTTGCTGTCCTTTCAGTCCTCAAGAGGAAGTCCGGCAGATCCTCCAAGGGGTATGGCGCCACTTATCGTCAATCCTCTTGCTCCACGACCCAGGATGCTTACAGAGGTCGTTCTCAAGCCTACAGCAGCAGAGGACAATGTCGTCCTCAGGCCAGGACATAGACGCCCAAGCAAGCCTCAACCGGCTGTGGATCAGGGCCCCCACTTTCGCACCCGAGTGGGCTGCCAGCTAGTGAATTTTGTCTACAAGTGGAAGACCATCTCCACAGACAAATGGGTGCTGGATGTTCTTCATCAGGGGCACGCCTTGGAATTCCAACACAGGTGTCCTTGCATTCCTCCTGTAGCACACCAAGAACTACACATGGCTCAACTGCTGCAGGAGGGTCAAGCCATTTTAAGGAAGAGGGCGATAGAACCCGTCCTCCAGCACCTCTGTACTTTATGGAACAGAAAAGTCAGGTGGGTGGCGGCCAATCCTAGACTCAAGACGCCTTAACAAGTACTTGAAATTCAGGATGGTCACGTTGCAGCATGTGCAATAACCATCTGGAGTCGGGGGACTTACTGGTGACCTCAGATCTAGAAGACGCTTACTTTCACCTCCCCATCCACCCAAAACATTGCAAGTTTCTACGTTTTGTGGTCCAAAGTTGGCACTATCAGTTCAAGGTGTTGCCCTTCAGCCTGAAATCGGCCCCAAAGGTATTCACAAAGTGCTTGTCCCCGGTGGTGGCGCATCTAAGTCTCGAGGGAGTCCACGTCTACCCCTATCTGGATGACTGGCTCATCCGCTCCCGCGCTCACGCGCTGGAAAACCAGCACATGGAAGAGACCATATGCCTTCTGAGAGAACTTGGATTCTCCATCAATTATCCAAAGTCCTGCATGGAGCGATCGCAAAACGCTCTGTTCCTGGGTGCCCGTCTCAATACGGTTGCTTGCCTGGCTACCCCCTCGGAGGAGAGGGTGCAGCTATCCTGCGGAAGGTGCAGCGCCTGTCGTCAGCACACTCTGCAACATTCTGGGCTATCAAGTCGCTGTTGGGCATGATGTCCTCATGCATCCACCTTGTCCCATTTTCCGGCTCCAGATGAAGACTCTTCCAGAGTTTCTGGATGCACAGTGGCTGCAGGTCACGGGCGTGTGGACGGACAAGATTGCCCTCACCCATGAATTCTGGCAGGCTCTACGATGGTGGGGAGTACGCCCACACCTTACGGAAGTTGCCCCCTTCCAGACCCCACCATACCAGGCCACGTCACCACGGATGCCTACTTGGAAGGATGAGGGGTCCTCACTGGACAGTCGCACGCCAGAGGCCTCTGGCTCCCAGTGGAGAAGGACCTACACATGAACATCCTGGAGCTCCGGGGTGGTCTTCTGGGCACTCAAACCATTCCAGCCACAACTACGAGCGAAGGTGGTGTGGATGTTAACAGACAACACCACCACCATGTTCTACATTCGGAAGCAGGGCGGGACGCGCTATCACACGCTTTCTCTGGAAGCCCAGTCCCTGTGGCACTGGGCCAGTCTTCAGGACCAGTTCCTTATGCTCTTTCACCTGGCGGGCACTACGAACACCATCACAGACTCACTCAGCAGAGAGCTATTGTCCTGTCACGAGTGGGAGCTTCATCAGGATCAAGTATCCTGTCTCTTCTGCAAGGGGGGTCAACTCCAGATTGACCTCTTTGCGATGGTGGCCAACTCCAAATGCCAGAGGTTCGCCAGCAGGTTTCCTCAGCCGAGGAGCTTAGGGGATGCCTTCTTGTTCCCGTGGGAGGGTCTCTCCCTGTACGCTTTTTCTCTGATTCCACTCCTGCTACATGTGATCAGCACACTCAGACGTTGCCATTGCAGAGTGATACTCATTCCACCACTGTGGCCACGGCAGATAAGGTACCCAGACCTGCTCTGTCTGTCAGTGGCCCCATACATGCAGCAGTCTCAACTTCGCAATCTTCTCTGCAGAGAAAGCAGAACAATACTGCACCACAACCCGGCGTCACTGAGCCTCACGGCCTGACTCCCGCAGCGCTAGAGTTTGGGCATTATTCCCTGCCGCTGGAATGCAGGAAGGCCAGAGCTTCCTCTACGATGTCATGCTAAGGCCACAAATGGAAACGTTTCACAATGTGGTGCAGGACTCAAGAGGATTACGCTGCTGCAAATCACAGCACTGCAGCTCCTTCCGTATCTGCTTTCCCTGGCCAAGCCTCTATCAAGGTGCATCTGGCTGCCATTTCTCGCTACGCCAGGGCGCTTGGTAAACCCTGCCTGTGGTTGCACTCGTTCATCAAGGAGTTCCTTAAAGGCTTTTTCAGGACTTTTCCACCGGTGAAGGCTCATGCTCCAGCTTGGGAGGTCAATGTGGTTTTGAGTAAGCTCATGGGGGCTCCCTTTGAACTGATGAATCAAGCCCCTTGGAAGATGGCTATCCTGGTGCCTTCACCTTGGCCAGGCAGGTCAGGGAGATCCAGGCCCTCCTGCAAGCAGCCGTACTTGTCTTTCAATGCTAAAAAGGTGGTGGTGCGGACCCACCCCACCTTTATGCCAAAGGTTCCTTCAGAATTCCACCTAAACAAACCTTTGTTTCTGCCAGTCTTCTTCTCGAGCCCTTTTATGCCGGCGGAAAGGACATTGCATTCGCTGGACATACTAAGGCGTTTCGGAAGACATCTAAAGTCTTTGTGAATTTTGGACCTGTGGGACATGAGAACGCCCTATCTAAGGCTTCCATCTCCAGGTGGCTCTCTGGCTGCATCATGCACTATCATCATCTTCCAGGCCGGCCAAGAGCCCATTACACCAGAGCCATCACTGCAACAACAGCATTTCTCTCTGGTGTTCCCCTGCTCGACATCTGCAGGGCTGCTACGTGAAAGTCCACTCACACCTTCACAAGGTTCTACTGCATCGACAGATATACCAGGGAGGAGTCCTGGGTCGGTCAGTTGGTGTTACGCAACCTGTTTGTGTGTTTGTTTGAGGTGAGTCTGTTCCAGGGGTAAGTGTGTTACATCTGTTGAGCCTTGCCACTTCCTGTGGTTGTGTGTATGTATTGATGTGTAATTGTATTCATCAACATGTGAATCCATGCCAGACCCCATGCTGGAGAAGGATCGCTTACCTGTAACTCCTGCTCTCCAGCATAGGTCTGGCATGGATTCACATGTGAACCCTCCCTCCTTCCCCTCTGTGGCTCTCCTTGGTTCATACTGCCACTTTATGTGCTCTACCAAATCTGAAGATGTCCACCAGGAGTGGAACTTAGGAAGACGCTGTCATTGGATTGGGGCAGACAGTGATTGGTTATAGGAGAGACAAGCAGTTTTCAGGCTAAAGTGTTTATTTTTTACTGAGAATTCCCAGCCTCACAGCCAGGAATATTCATGAGCATGTGAAGCCATGCTAGACCCATGCTGGAAAACAGGAACTACAGGTAAGTAACTTGTTCCATATAAATACAAACCATGTCAGGAAAGGGCCAGTGTAAAGTGAAGTATTCTTCCAGTGTCCACCAGCTCCTATGGTATAAGTTCAAATCAGGTTCAAGCTATTCTAATGTGTTTTTCCCCTCCTGGGACATACAACACTGAATCAGAAAGATGTGACCAACAGGCAGTTCAAACCTTATACTTTGTAAGTGCTTAGCCTCCTGGCTACCCTAAGCTGTAACAACATTTTCCAAGGTGTGGCCAAAATAGTCTACTCTTAAATGTACCACCGTAGTCTAACACAACATAACAAAAAAGTCTCCTGTGAAGGCTCTTTCAGGGTCTCCCACAGTCTGAACAAGTCTACAATCTTTTTGTGATGCCTCTTAAAAGCTCTCTCACGTTTTTCTTTTCATGCTTCACCTCAACCTCTGGTACTTGACTTTCTTACAGCATTCCTTGCCACACTTCATGGGTAAACACCCCAACCTCTCAGACCTCGGGTTAATATGCTCCACTTTGACTAATTCAGGCCTCTTCCAAGCCTTGGTTTTTGAAGCATTCATTTGTGGGTCTCTCTCTAATCTTGGGTTTCTTAGCATTCACTTTGGGTCTCTCCCAGAGCTTGCTTATAGAAGCATTCACTTTCGGTCACTGGCCAACCTTGACTTTCTCAATATTCACTTACTGAAATTGGGCTTCTCAATGTTCTCTTGTGGCTCTCTCCCTGCCATGTGTGCTCTCAATATTCAGTTCCAGCAACAAAGAGCATTTCTTCCCCTTCTCACCCATTGACAGTTCTTTTTAGATGCACGTTATTCACAATCCAGCCAGGAGTCTACCTTCTTAGAAGTCTCAAGAAAGTCTCTTGCCTTCAGGCTTCCCTCTGCTTTCACAGTTCTGGGACTTCGCTCTAGGTTTAGTCTTCCTCTTGTTGGTAGGGTCTCTAACGCACCGTTTTCCATAGTAACTGCTATACTACTGCTAAAACATGTTCTACCGTGTCCCAGGAGTGGGTTGCCTGTGTGTCCAGTACACTTCGGTAAGTCTGTCTGCTTCCTTTCACTCTTTTGCTCTTATTTGGATTTACCCATTCCATGTTATAGTCGTCCCTCAAGTTTTTGGGTAATAGGGTTGTCCTTTGGGATTGGCTGGGACTGCTTTTAGTTTGTTTTCAGTTTTGTATTGGTATCTGCTTTGTGTTTCTCTTAAAAGATATTTAGATGCATCTCAAAGAGTCTCTCTGCATTGGGTAAATAGGCAGTTCTTCTGATCCGTTTGTGTCGTGTCTCTATACGGCTTGTTATCTTGCGCTATCTTGGAATTCTTTCTGGGAGTGTGTGTCTTCTTGCAGTGTTCCCCCACTGCAGGACAGTGATATTGCTGTCTCCCTGCATCTCCTTCCAACCACAGGGTGTGCGGTTGCTCCATTCCCATGTTCGGTGAGTTTGGGATTTGTTTTCCTCTGCTGCTTCCTCAGTCTTCACGCTTGTATTGACAAACACTTTGTCAGTGCCTTATGAGCGTGTGACCCGGCAAGGTCTTTCTTTCAGGGGGCTTGTAGTACAGTATTATCCGAATACACTCCGGGTATTGGGGATTTACTATCCTTGTTTGAGGATACAAAGGAGGCTTATAAAGGTATTTTTTGTAACCCCTGATAAGGGAATGTTAAAAGGTTTACCTCTCACTGATGGCCTGTTTCTGGTTCTCTTTGTTTGAGGGTTCCTTGTCACCTGTGAAGATCAAATTTCATGCCTTGGCAGGAGTGGAAAGCCTTTGGGATCCAACTCCTTCCACCCTTTGGGAGGCACAGTCAGTGGCAACCAGCCCCTAGTGGCTCACCCTGCTCACACGACAAGATGGGGGAGACCATTCAACCTACCACAGTGCCTAAGATGTTGCAAGGGCTACCAGGAACATGGAAACCTTAGGTCACCAGTAAAATAAGTTACTTTTTTTCTTCTGCATCAGACGATCAGCCTTGGATTCACATTCATACACATGGACCAATATAGGCAGCCTGCATGAAAATAAGGAACTTCTGTAGGAAAAAGTGTCATTGAAAATAGGAAAATTAAACAAGTTGCAAACTGTGGAACCTTTACCATCCAAAAACACTTATCCCACAAGAAGCAAGGTAGTATCGGCAGGTAAATATTTAATTAACAGCAGGGTCATACAGAATGATTAGCATGTTAGTCTAGCTAAGACTTACAAATAGCCACAAGTATTATAAAAACAGAAGTGCATCTAAAAGGGATACATGACAAAACATGAAGCAGCGCCAAATACTTTTTACAGGCAAGTAAAATGCATTTGGCATTTTAAGAGAATTTAAAGGTTTTAGAAAGTTTATACAAGTAAGCAAGTCCTTGAACAGTCAAAGGTAAGTATTTAATAATCTTGGCTGTGTCCCTAAAAATCCCAAAACCCTATCTAAACAGTTATGCAGTACCATTTCACTGATGAGTAAAATTATACGGTATTCAGACCTAGTTAAAAGATTGTTTGTAGACTTGTATGGGACAAAGTAAGTAGACAACTTACTGTTAAACTGGTACAAGCCAGGGTATCTCACTACGGAGCAGGAAGGTTCCAAGAAGCATCAACAATGCGTGAGATTGGCCTGGTGATGAGAGGTAGATACAGACACAAGGAATCCGTTTTGAAAACCTTTATTCAAGATAAGGGGTTGGGATGAATGCCTAACTTGCCCTATTGTAATGAGAGTAGTCTCGACCACAAAAGAAAAAGAATAATAGTCCCAAGTCTGTTAGTCAAAACCAAAAGAACATCTGTGTCTAACCTATGTTTGCCCTCACTTTCTAGAAAGATACTATGTAGGGGTTTGTACAACATCAAAAAGGGTATAGCAAATAATATCAGGATAGCACGGCAGGTTTTCTACAGCATTCTTCTCAATGTTCATCAAACGATGTTGGAACTGTCCCACAGCTTCCTTCCCCAAGCTTCAACGACTTGGGATCAACAAAGTTCCATAGATTCAGAACAGTTCTCATCAAAATCGTCCTTTCAGGCTTCTCCGGGCTTTCCTTTTCCCCAGACTCAAAAGCCCTCTTGAATACTGTTTATATTCCCGTTCAAAGTTCACCTTACAACATTTCTCAAATGCTTTCTGTCTTGAACCACAATTTCACAAAGTTCCCTTTGTAGGCTGTGCACAAGATTATCTTGCTCTTAATTCAACAGGGGTACCCTTCCCCAACAATTCCACAACTTTAACACTTAGCTAATTCTTTATATCGGAGACTTTCAAATGCGCACAATTTAGTTTGCTCTATTGGAGACATGGCTCCCTCACCACGCTTTCTCTAGCCTTCTCAAAACACGGGCTCTCAGCATCTCGGCTCTCCATTCTACGACAGCAGATCTTGTTATGCAGTGATAAAATCGCTACAAAAATGACGCCTTTACAAAAAATTGCAGCAAAAATGCTGTGGTTTGCCGCATTAAAGGTGTACCCCATTACACCATTTAAGGGGAGCAGGAGTTGCGGGGGTGTCCCCCGCTGCCCTTAAATGGTATAATGGGTCTGGGGGTTGCAGAGGTGTCCCCCGCATCCTTAACATGGATTGCGGTGGCAAAACCACAGCCTATTTGCCGCGATATTTTGTGTTCACAACCATTTTTGCCGCGATTTTAACACATGGAACCCAGATCTCTGGGTACGTAGGATTTCCCAGTTGCCTGCTAGCTCGGTCTTTGACTCAGGTTCCTTCTCAGGCTCCAACTCGTTCCTCTTGTCTCATACGGCTACTCCTTTTATACACCTGAGGAGTCTTAACAGGCTTCAGGTGGATACAATGTTTGTTCAGTGCCTGACTTCGCCTGACCTTGTTAACGGGACATTCATGAAAATAGTAGAGTGTCTCTGAATGTAGGTTCTCCATCCTAATGGTACCGTGGCATTTTAAACAAGGAGAGTACAAGGGAAAACAGGTGTCTGGCACACAATATGCCATATAGGCTGAGGGAATGTCGAGTAGAGGGGTGTTCAGAAAGGGGGGAATACCATGTCTCGCCTTTGGATAATCCCTCCCCAATCCCAGAGAAGCCTCCACCCAGGTGATCCTCCCTCACTAGTCCGCCCCCAGTGTCGGAATACAATAGCGATGGCCCACCTGGCCACGTATTTAGAGGATCCCCGGGAGTGGGAAGGGAAAACACTCAGGTTTTTCACAAATGTCACTTGCATTCCAACAGGCAGCAGGGGCTCTCACTTGAGGTCCGGTGAGTATCGGTGGTACAGGAATCCTCAGAAAAGCACACAGTGCTACCGACCTATGGAAGAACAGAAAGAGCCTGAATAAGGGTTCCTCTGCATTGAGTTTTAAAATATCACCATCCGTAGGATCAGAAATCCGCAGCACAGCCAGCCTCAAGGATTTTCAAGGGTTTTCTCTAAAGCATCATTCTGTTCCTTGTATGATGGTCAGGAAGGTTTGCTCTCAAATGGCATGGGGCTCGATAGTTATACACACAAAGGGATGGTGGTTAACCTAGTGCTCCAATCATTATCCGTACACCTTTCAAGGTTTTAGCCCCATCCATTCAGGACTGGCCAGCCAAACTCCACATTTTGTGGGCATATAAACAGGGCTGTGGGTTGAGGTGTCTGATGCACCATGATTCAGCCTAAACCAGATTCCAGATTTTGCAAAGCCCAAACTGGCTGTTCCTCATGTTAAAAAACCCCACAAAGAAGGACCACAAAGAAAACGGCGGGGGCATATGATGTTTAAATACTGTGGTAGTCCTTTTGCTCCGATTCAGGAAGCAAGTGGCTAACAATGCGACAAAAAGACTTGATTGGTTGTAGCCAAAAGTAAAATGCACAGATGCCAGCAGCCGAAAACCCAACACAATTCCAGGGTGAATAAACTCTCCTATGCACAAAATGGGTAATTTAGGAGTACCCTTGCCCAGGTCGCCATATGGGCTTCTGATAGAAATGCACCAAAATTTAGTTAGTTTTTGGGGAGTCTTCAGATGTAGTCTGTCAGTAAAAACAAGGCAGGAATCCAGAAAGCCAGCAACACTTTAGGGGATTTCCAAAGTTAGCAAAAAAAGCATGAAAAAAAGGTATTTTAAAGAAAATGTTTTGTATCCCTTGCAGCCAATATGACATGTTTTGTTATGTGGGATTTATAAGGCACACCTCTGCAATTTGCATGTCCTACTGCCAGAAATCTATAAGAAAGCTCCTCCTGCTAAATACAAATCCACAATATTTGTATTGGGCCCAATACCGTGTGAAGGGTCCTCTATCCTCTTCAGCTCTATACCTCCTTGGTATACAAAACAATTAATGTTTTACGGATCCACCTATTACTTAATTACTGGAGGTGCCAGGGCCTATTCATCAAAAATGTAATGTTATATATATTTTGCACACAAGGGGGGTGAGGGGCGTACTCTGGTTCCCAGCACATTCAGCCACTTACAGCCCAGTTAGTGTTCTCCTCCAAGCGCTTTCATTCCTCTTGCATTCATCAGGGAGGCAGCCAAATAGGGAGTTGCTGGTTAATTCAAGTGTGTAGTTTAAGGATTCCTGGTAGCTGTAATTCATGAAGGCAGCAAGGAATCAACTCTCCCTCATGTTGCATAATGTAAGACCCATAGTCAGGGGAGAGGAGAAAACCAATAGTGTGGCTCTCATCAGTAAGGGATGTGTTGCCACGACTGCCCCTCTGGAGTCTGGAGCTCCCAAATATTTTTTGCACACGAGGGGGTTTAGGGGCATGCTTGATTGCATGAAGAAATTACAAGATGTGTTTACTGGATAAATGGCTTATAGAGTGGTCACTTCTTGTCATAGTAACAATTAGATCTCTGAATACAAAGATTTACTGTTATGACAGTCCTATATAATTACATAATTATATATAATGTATTATATATTATGTAATTTAGTATTAAAACCTAATGTTATTTCCTTTGTCTTCGCTTTGAGGGTTAGGTTTAGAGTTCTGGCCTTGTAAAGCTAAAATTTACTGTGAACTTTGAAATACACACCCGGGGAAGGGCGCTCAGCCAATCAGGTGGCTGGAAGAGCGGAGGAGAATACACTGTGTACCGCCTGCTCTTTCCAGCCATCTGAGGCCCTTCTCCCAGGTGGTCCCATCTTGATTGGAGCCTCGCTCTATTGCCTCCCCCACATACCCACACACCCCCAATGACATTCGAAACCTTTCCCCACCACCCTCCCTCCCCACTTACTTCCTGGACCCGAGCTTTGTGCTGCGTTCCCGGCGCTGCTCCTGTCTGCGGCTGACGAAATGGAAATGGAAAAGGGACTAAGCTTGTTTGCCTGTGGCAGCAGCCATCTTGTTTTTTTACAGGAGAGTGGGTTCGCACAATATACTAGCGTAGCCCATCTCCCGTTAAAAAAAATGAAAATAAACCATTCGCATCCCGGATGAGCCCGGGGTGAGATTGGCTATCACCCCCTTGTTGGGGGGCAGACATGCCTGTTAACAGGCCACAGCCCTTGCAGAGGCCCTTGCTTCGCTCGGCCTGCCTAGGTTCAGGCTGGCGGGATGTTACCGGCAAGGTCTGCGCATCGACTCTGGGGTGATTGACATAGTCAATGCAACATCAGCTTTGTTCTTAGACTCTCATTGCCCAATTTGAAAGAGGTGAAGTGAGGAAGGAGATATTGGGAAAAGGCCTGCATTCTATTTTGAAGATTGAAACATGTCTAGCTTTAAAGGCAAAGCACCACTTTGCATAAGATAAGTGAATGAATAAAACCAGTTTAGGTGAATATTATTTGTAAGTTTGATCAGGAATGTGGGTCTGGAATAGGAAAAGTCCAATTGGCTGTCGGGAAATCAGTTGATTTCCCGACATGCTGGTCCCTCTGAAAGAAAACAATTATTGGCAAGTCCCATTCATAGCTTTTTAGAGGGACATTCTTACATGTGACTCCCTGATCTCACTTCCTGAACAAGACACTGGTGCTTAAAGAAATTAGTCAGTTTATTTCTCTGGGTCTAGGCGCTGACCAGTAACCATCAGATATATGGTGTTCTGGTATCTAAAATCCTCCCTATCCTTCTCCAAATCCCACAGCATGGTTGCCACTGCTTTGCCTTTACCTGTTTTTTTTTTTGATTGAATGTTGGCATTACTGTTAAATACGTCTATTAATTATTTGCTGTTCTCTTCTAGGGTGACTTGGAAATGAAAAAGGAGGCGTTCCTCCGGAGAAATGAGCAGGAGTCGTCCGCCCGGTGCCAAGCAATGATTCAAGATTTCTTTCAGCCCATACAAGCAGGGCTTTCAGCAGGGACGTACTCCAGGCCTGGGGGATACCAGCAGTTCATGGTGGACCAGCAGGACGCAGTGAGAAAATATAACCAGGCCCCAAGAAAAGGCATTCAGGTGAGATAGAAAGAGGAGCACGAGAGGCTGGATTTGTTTCAGCCTTGCATTTCTGGACATCTTCTTATGATACCGTTGAGCTTTCTCCCACAACCCGTCATTCATACATTCCCCCACTTCCTCTTCCCACTCCTGTTTTAGCTGGGTTACCTCTTTACCCACCCTGCTCATCAATAGTTCATAAATTCGGGAAACCTCGTGCCCTCCCTCTGTGATGTCATAGATTGTTTCAATGGTTGTATCTGGCTGGTCTTCCAGCACTATTTCAGACCATGTTACTTTCACTCGTCGCACCATGTGATATGTTGCCCTTGATGTAGGCCCGTTTCCTCTACCAATGCGTTAAACTCCCAATATCTTCCCATCTTGCCATATGTCTCCCATTGTTGCAATGCCCACCGATTCTGATTCATGGCCAGTAGCAGGGGAAGCACTCCTGTCTTATGTTTTATAGAACTTGCTAGGAAGTCCATCCGAGCCGGGGCTTTGCAAGTGGGCAATTCTTTGATCACTGCTTCTAGTTCCTCTAGTGTGACAGGGGCGTCTAAGTTCTCTCTCTCTCTTCAGCACTCAATTTTGGTAGGCTAATGTCTTCCAGTATTTCCACTATCTCGCTGTCTTTCCCTTCATCTGTATCTCCATACAATAATTTATAAAACTCAAAGAACCCTTCATTCACTCCCTCCTGGGTATCAAGAATCTGTCCTCCTTCCCCTTGTATTGCTCTAACCAGCGGTCTCGGTGTTTCGCTTTTGTACAACCATGCTAACAGCCGTCCCGGTTTGTCTCCGCCGGCGTGCTGCCTCTCTATGTATTTCTTATAATTTAAGTTGCATAGCCTCTCCCAGTGTCTTTTGCATGATTGCTGTAAATGGTTTATAGTATTCGCCTTGTCTAGGGAGTCAACTCCACTGCGTGTAGCTGCCTCAAGTTCCTCCTCTTCCCCTTACCACCACTTTGAATGCCTCCCATAGGGTGCCTACGGATTTTACGCTTCCAGTATTGTTTTCAAAATATTCAACAATCTCCTTTCTCAGGTCCTCTCTAAACACTGTGTCTTTTAATGCTTTGGTGCTCAGCCGCCACATAGGAATTCTAGCTCTGGGGGCTTTATACTGCCATGTTAAGACCAGTGGTGAGTGGTCTGAAAGGATTCTCGCTCTATATACGGTCTGCACTATCTCTCCTATCATTTCCGGGGAGGCAAACAGGTAATCTAACCGTGTATACAAATTATGTGGGGCTGAGTAGTGCGGGTAATGTCTATCAACTGGGTGGTGTAACCTCCACGTCTTTTAGCTTAGTCTTTCAACAAGGTCTGCAAGGTTCTGGCTTTCGGGTGGGTTTGTCCAATTTCCCATCTGACCTGTCCATCCTGGGATTTAGTATACAGTTGAAATCGCCCCCCCCCCCCATATAACTGTGCCCCCCAAGTATGGGGTTATTTTACTGTATAGGGTCTTGAAGTAGGCCACGGTATCTTGGTTCGGGGCGTAAGTATTAATAATGCACACCTCTCTGTTTTCTATTAGACCCCATACCGTCACCATCCTCCCATCTGGCTCTACCGCAGATTGTAGCGGCTGAAAAGGGACATGCAGTGCCACCCAGGTGATTACCCCTCTAGCATATGCAGAGTATGTTGCCCCCACAGTGGTCCCTTTCCATTTCTTCCATTTCTTCCCTATTACCTAGTAAAGCAATATCTATTTTCTGCCTCCTCAGGTACATCATAATTTTGTTTCTCTTGAGATAACTATTTAGCCCCCTGACATTCCAGGTAACTATCTTGAGGTCCCCCATCATTATCCGTACCCAGTTCCACTCTTCTCCCTTTTCACGCTCTGTATCTTGCGCTTCAGCGCATGGATGTAAGCTTGTTCTTTTGTTAAAACCACAGCACGCCCTCAAACTCCCTTTCCACCCTTCCCGTTCCCAACTGTTGCCCAGCTCCATCCCTGGATCTCAGGCCTACCCGCATTTAGTACCTATTCAGCGGTGCTGATGCTAGGGACACAGCAGGGGGTTACCACACTACCGGAGCCCAACTATCCTATCTATAGGGGTATAAGAGTGAGTCCATCATGTCTCCTGTTATTATGCCACATTATGTTATGCTCATTCAATACTGCATGCTCAGCCCTTAGCCCATTACTTCCAAGTCTACCCTGCCCTATCTTATATTCAAGTCCCAATGTCACAGTTTATACAGCACCTCGGCTTCAGGATCACCCCTCACTTATCCATTCCGTCCTCTTTCTGGCTGTGCTCCCGACTGGCATTTTTGCCCATCCAACCACTCTGTCGCGTCTCCCGGGGTCTTAAAGAACAGGGCCTTGTTTTTATGAAACACTTTCAGTTTTGCCGTGTACATCAACATATATCTGTAACCTGCTTCACACAGTCTCTTCTTCACGGTCCCATAGTTCAATCGCCGTCCCTGCACCAGAATTGTGTAGTCTGGATACGCTGTGATGGACGCGGATGCTCTTTGTATTGTGCCTCCTTTTCGGAAGTGTTCCAGGATCTTCTCTCTGTCTCGGTAATTAAGTATCTTGGCAATTATTGGCCTCGGGGGCCCCAGGGGTGTGTCTCCTTGTGAGGGCTCTGTGTGCTCTCTCCACTGCAAACCCTTGGGTGAGCGCCCCTCCTCCTATTGCCTGAAGCAGCATGGTCTCAATGTAGTCCGTTGAGTTAGGGCCTTCCTTGCCCTCCGGAAGACCCACTATGCGTATATTGTTGCTCCGGGCGTGCCCTTCGGCTTCCTCTGCTTTGTTTTCCTGGTTGCTTACTTGCTGTTTCAGTATGTGAATCTCAAGGCATGGGATGCGCGAGTTGCCGTATTTGTGGCCACTTGTTGCTCCAGCTCGTCTGTGCGCTCCGCTATTGTTCATACGTCTTGTCTGAGTAGGTTGACCTCCTCCTGTACTGCGCCCACTTTAAGCTCCAGCGCAGCCTTGAGTTCGGCTGTGGCTGCCTCCAGTTTGGTTTCCCATGTCGCCATCAGGTCCGCGATCACATCCAGGATCTGCTGATCATTGCGCGTTGGGGTTGGGTCTATTTGTGGGTTCCTGTCTTTAATCCTGGCGCCCTCCATTGGCTGTGGGGTCTTCGTAAATTCCTCCAGTGTGGATTGCTTCCCTTTGGTCTTGGGAAGTTTAGATGCCACCCTGTTACCTCAGTTTGTTCCAGTTCTAGATGGCTGGGGTCCAATTTCTGTCAAGTGCACAATGGAGCTCCGCCGGTCTCATGAACTATAGATTCAGACCGGGAGGGTTAGGATGTGCTTCTCCGTGTTGTGGGCGCTCTGATGTTGTGATTAAGCCATGTCTCTCCCCTTCTTGACCCGTGGCACTTCTGGGCCCCTTTCCGGGGAGCAAGGGATCACTTGTTTCCTTTAGTCTACCTCAGGGGTAGCTCCGTAGTTTTGAGCGCAGGGCACTTGGGGGCTACTCAGGGTTTTGTTTGGTGCGAGCAGTCTTGCCCCTATTCTGCACTGCAGAGTTATATCACTAGCCCTTCATCCCCAGGTCTGCTGTCTTGTTCTCCTTCTCCACCCGGTGTTGTGTATATGTAAAGCGCCTGTGCTCTTCTGATTCCTCTCTAACTGTGGCTTCGTCAGTTTCCTTCGCCTTTGATGCTCAGGCTACTTCGCTTCACAATTGTCTCTGTTGCTTCCTGATAGAGACTTTGTATCCCCTGCCAGCGTTGAGTGGCTAAGGATTCTTCTGCATCCACCCATTAGGGGCGTGAATGCTGATATTAATTTTATTGTGAGCATCTCCAATGGCCCTCCTATCCCGACACTCTGATGTCTGTCCGAGCTTGTGATGTGCTTTGCACTTGATTCAGCCTTGGTTCTGCACCTTAATCGTGATAACAGCTCGACGGATAATTATATCACTTCGGGCTTGCAGTGACGGGTCTTTCTCGGTGCCCCATTATTCAGGGCACGGGTGCCGTGCTGTCACACCTGCTATTCTGGCAGCTATGGGCACTTTGTCCAGCTGTAACTGTTACACTGGCCTTCGTGTTGGGCCAAGCTACATCTGGTTTTTCCGAGGCTCGCCCGTCTCCAGCTCCATTAAAGCAGCAGCTCCTCTTCTCGGCGGCACAGAACACTGGTGCGCTCCAAGCCGCGCTCTGGGTTTCGTAACTGTATTGCCTCTGCTGGGCGCGCTTTGGCCGTTCCTACGCCCGTTTGATGTTTTGTTCCGTTATGGACCTCTGTGTTCTTGGTTCTCACATATGAACGGCCGCAGGTGTTTGGATTGCTTCTCCGCACTCGGGGCAGGGAGCTCCGTTCTATTTGCAATCGCGTCTCGTAGGTAGGGGACGCTGCTATTTTTGTAACATCCCACGCCAGCAATGTTTTTCCATTCCGGGTCCTTGAGATTGTGTCCCTTCCCATCAGTAGTTGTTTCATGGTAAGAGCCGACGGCTATTATCTCAGTCTCATAACCCTCCCGCTCCTTTTCTCCTTCGCCTCACGGCTTTGTTCTTTGTCTCGGAGCGGATGCCATTTTCCTCCATGCAATTCGGGATCACTCTGAGGCTCCTGTTAGCCGTGGTTGTGTCTCTGAGCCTCGGATCTTCACGAAGTTGCGATCATTATGTTCCCAGCATATTCTCACATCGGTAATGTCATTTTGCTTTGCAGATGTACCAGTATTGTTATGCTTGTGCAGCAGGATAATGCAGGATCCGCATGAGACACCCCGGGACACAACTTATCTCATGGCTTCCTAGCCAAGCCCTGCCTGAAAGTATAGTTAGCCCGTGGGACTTATGGACAGATTGCAGCAAAGCGGCTATGGATGTTGTGGCCAGAGTTGTAGATGAAGATTACTGTGGCATAGTTAAGGTTTAGCCATTCAACCATGGCATTGACATGTTTATAGCGCAGGAAGGGAATCTTATTGCCCAATTAGTGTGTTAAATACTTTTCAAGCCATGAATTGGCCATCTCAGAGGAGAGGAGGATTTGGGTCCCATCCTAAGGATGGAATGTCTGAACTTTTAACACTCTGCACCAGATATAGCTTTCTATTTTGGCAATATTGGTGTATTTCAGGCAGCAATTTTCATATGACAGCCAAAATCTTGTTTGTTCTATGGGACCTTTAAAAAAATAATATAACTCTCTAAATGTATAGTGCCAATGACAAACTGATTGGCTTTACCAATGTTTGTTTAGATTTGCATTTACTTTTTCAGGACATATTGGGCTACTGAGGCTGATATCTGCCACTTGGCACTGCTCTGAGCAGTTACCTTTTTAAAAACATGTTCCCATTGTGGTGGCTTAGCCTTTGAGCTAATAATTAACTCATTTGAAAGTGGAGGGTTCTGCTGAAGGATGAAGCACATGTTTGCTCTTTCCCTTTTTGGGATGGGACCGAAATAACTTTGAAATAGAATCTGCTTCTGGGCATAGCTGTCACAAAGCCAGGAGGGATCAACAAGAAGCAGACAATGAGGACCGAAAGAGAAAAGAGAAAAAGGTCTTATTTGGAGTAAATTACAAAGTTGTGTTTAGAATTATGTCAAGTAACTTAAAAACAAATCAATATTTCCAGGATGACTTCTCAGAATAAACCGTACTTGATTGCAGGTTTTTCCAAGTCAAACCACGTTCCTCTCTGGGGTTTTGCATGTCTCCTGCACTTCATTCTTGACTCTTATCTTTAGCAGTTCAGTTTATTGCTTTCCCTCTGTTAGGAAAGATTTTCTTTTTGCTGCTTTCCTCCCATAGACTTATGTGGGACACCCTTACTTTTTGCTTTGTTTTGACTTCTGACCCGACTTTTGGAGTTATGTAAAGCCTTCTGCTTTGATTTACTTCCTTTGCCCTTTTGCTCGTTCTTGTGATTATAGTCAGTAAGACATTCAGTACTCAGAGACTATGGACCTCATTACAAGTCCGGTGGTAACCCTGCTGGTGCCCCCAGCGGTTTGCCGCCGGACTTGCAATATTTAACAGCACCTGGCTTGCCGGTAACATCGGGGGATTACAACCCCAGCGTTCTTGGAAGTCAGGTGCTGGTAATTGTAAATCCCCATTCCCATTTGAGTTCCATAGCACTCAAATGGGAATGGGGACCACGGAAGCACCGGCACTGTTAACAACGGTGCCACTGCTTCCATGAAACTCTGCGGTAGGGTGCCGGTCCGCCCACCAGGTCTGACCCTGGCGGGTAGGACGGCACATGCCCTCAGAGTCTTACTGTGCTGGTCCGGTAACAGTGCTGTTAGGCTTACCGGCACTGCTGTTACCGGACCAGCATAGTTATAATGAGGCCCTATGATTTCCTTGGGGAATTTCCTGGATGTTTTAAACTTCACACAACACCCTAAAGTGAAGTGCGGTTAGGATAATTGGTATCCCTTCTTTTGTGGCGTTTTGGTTACATTTACAATGTGTCTAGGATGGGCTTGTGGCAGCGTATGTTTCTCTATTGTGTATTGAAATTTTCACTCGTGCACCTTTGCAATTACTGCAAATGGCTAGTAGGAGCGGCTAGCACTCTAAAAGGGCCATGCCACAAGGTTTCTGCCTGTCCTTTGGCCATATTGTTCTTTGGCCTTCTTCCGGCACTCTAAGGTTCAGAATTGCCATATATGGGTAGCCCTTTGCCGGTGAAAGCTGCTTCTTTCCCAGGAAAAGTGCTGGTCTCTTTGCAAGCCCGGATGTGGGGCTGGGATTGTCTGGTCCACATCAACATCCAGGTGCCTGAATGTCTGTTGCTGGGCAGCTGTTATAGCCAGTGCCATCAAGTCCAAATCTTGGAGAAAATGATGACTCCTGTAGCCATTCAGCAGATCTTCATAGGGGTCTTGGCTCCAACGATGAAGTGCAGCCACTGAAGACCTGAGGATAACCATTGCACCTCAACAGCACCAACTACAGTGCAGTCCCATTGAAGTTCTGCTCCTCTGCCTAATGTCAAGGAGACCCGCATTGGTGCTTCAACCCCAGGACCGGTGGGAACAACCAGTTTCCACCCCTGTTGGAAGATCTGCACCTTCTGAGCCTTTGAAAGTGTCCCTGGACCATCCGGTGGACTGACCAGCTCTTTCCTTGGCTACCTCACTGCAGCGTCTGAGTGTATTCTTGTAACTTGGAGGATCTTCAGATTACACTACAAGAGACCTGCTCCTGCATTTTTAGTCTTCTAGTCTAAATGGAAAATGTACTGGGCATTCTCCTTTGTTCGTCCATTGAAGATAGTCTGTTGCTCTCTGAGCGTGATGAATCCAGTTGCTATCTCTCTTTTTCGCTATTCTGGAGTCTCCTACTCCACAGAAGTCTTCCTCCTTTCTTTGTAAGGGTGTTCAGCTGGATAGTGCCTGGACCCGAGGATTGAGTATTGCGAACAACCAAAACTAAATCCTGTATAAGAAAGTGACCTCTGTACCCGTGACCACGGGTCCTCCATCGACTAAGCCAAGTACGAAAGAATGTGTCCTCATCGGAATCCAGAACCTTAGTATTGGCCTCTGTAGAAATATGAGTAAGGGGGATAAATTAACACATCTGTTTCTTTACACCCATGTAACTCTGGAGGAGAGGGAGGAAAGTCCTGTCCCTTTCTCTCTCTTTCCTAACGTATATACGTGGTGATGTTGTCAAGGATCCCCTTCTGGGACTACCTTAGTAAACTGGGATTGAGAGAGCTACTTACCTGAACTTTCCTTAACTTTTTGGAACCCATAGCATCGTCCAATCACGTAATAAGAGTACCTGAAAGTATATCTTTTTAGAAATGATGACCTTAGGGCACTAAGCCTCAAACCATCTCAGGGGTGGACTTATTCAGTAATAGGGAACTGTTTTACTATTGCTGTAAACTGTTTTTACTGTGATTTCTGCATCTGACTATTTACCTGTACTGCACTGGTTTTGAATCGCATGATTTTCTATCTTCTCACAAGAGTGAATGTATATGTATTTTACAATAAGTGTGTGAAAATACTTTCATAGGGGTTTCATTCCTTAGTATGTACTTAAATGGCCTCCTAAATCATTGTATGGTATTGTGCCTACCTGTCTAACTGGAATTATTGTGTTGCTCTGTGTGGACTCATTGTAGCTCTAGACCACTCTCATACCCCTCCTGAGTCTAGGCCTTGCTGCTCTGCTACCTACCTTGACTGGGTTTGGCTAGACTTTGGTGCCTTTCTAATTCACTAAACTAGGTTGGACACACCAGGGTTAAATGTGGAAATCTATCATACAACTCTAATTTGTCTGGAGAAACCATCTTGGTCCCACAGGCTCATGCATACATATAAATTAAAACCTTCTAGAGCGACAGGCCCTGATGGGCTGGCTAACATAGTGTTCATAAAGGACCCTAAGTATTGGGCTCAGATTATTCATACAATCTTTAGATCCATTTTTCTATCTGGGGAGATTCTCATTAGCTGGTCCAGGTCGATCCTGATTCCTATTTTTAAAAAGGGTAATTGTGAGGAACCTGGAAATTGTCAGCTTTTGGCAATGAATGATACCGTGGCTAGGATATTTTGTGTCTTTCTATTAGAGAAAGTTAATCCCTAGATTGGGGAGATGGAAATACTTGGTATACAACAGATGGGTTTTAGGAAGGGCTTAGGCACTTTGTTTAACCTCTGGACTACCATTTATTTGATTCGTAACTCCCTTCTCTCCAAGGATACACGATGTACATCTGTTACGTTGATTACAGCAGTTCTTTTGACACTGTCAATACAGATATTTTATGGACTAAACTGACAAGATTGGGATTGCATTAAATGATAATTTATTTTATTAAATCTCTATATACTAATACCACAGTACAGATAAGGATAAATCAAGACTGTGCACTGAGCCCTGGATTGAGTACAAATCGCAGATTAAAACAGGAGTGCACCATGACCCCAGTCCTGTTTAATTTATATTTGGCTAATATGGGGGAAGCTCTGGCCAAATGCAATAATTGTCCTCCTAGCATAGGAACCCATCCTTTGGCGGGGCTCGCCTACGCTGATGACATTGTGCTGTTTGACCACACCAAGGTTGATCTTCAGCGCAGACTTATAACTTTCAGCCAAAATGCAGAGGAAAATGGGCTAGTGATTAATCATGCCAAAACTAAAATTATGACTATTAACACGAGCAGAAAGAAAAGCCTTGGTTTGAAATAGAAACAGAATGAGGATCCCATTGATACTGTTGTGAGTTATACATTTTTGGGTGTCCCAATTACAAATGCTTTAAGCACTGATTTATTAGCGGCAACAGCGATGGGAAAGATTTAGAAAAAAATGTTCTACATTAAAAAGGGTTATTTCCCATCGGGGTGAACATTCTATAGAAGGACTCATAACAGTATATAATCTAGTGTTGTACCGAGTGCGCTTTACGGCTCGACATTTTTACTAATAAACAGACCATATAGTTTGTGAAGCTAGTAGGTAAAATCTGGTCGACCAGCTCTGGGTTTATCCCTGGCCATGCCTATTGAGGTGATTCAGTGTGAACTGGGATTGTCCTCTATGACGGTACAAAGAAAAATTGCGGCTGGTATTCTTATGCTGAAAATGTTATCTACACAGGAGAAAGAGCCTTCCACATGCTTGATTTTTAGTGAACTAATGATGAAGCCTATTCCTCCTAAAGCTATACATTTATGGATAAAAGAAGTGAGAAAGTTCTTTGAAGATATCGACTTTGAGATGAGTGAACCTAGAAATGTAGGGATTGATATCAGGGAATTAAAAGATAAGACCCTGGTATGTGACATGGATAATAATAACATTTTGCTGTTGGGCCTAAAGATTACCATGAGCAGTTATGTTCGACGAGGCTTCAGAATGAATGCACCTTGTATTAATTTAATTAAAAATAATAATGTTACCACCAGAAGATTCATATTACAACTCAACCTTGAACAACTCCCTACTATGGCTCGTTAAGGTTCATGGGGATAACTTCCTCTATGTCAAAGATTATGCAGGATCTATAAGAGGGAGGTTGAGACCTCTCGTCATTTGTTAACAGCATCTCTGATCCTGGAGGAAGTATACATGAAATGTTATGCAGATTATCTGAATATTGATAGTCTGGAGTTTGACCAGACATGGTTTTATATATACTCGGGAGAATGTGGTTTTGTGTTTTAGAGTTTATTATGTGTATCAATATTTGATGCGGGTTATACAAAGACTTGCGATGTTATTTGAAGAAGGAAGAATGATGAAATTATGTTTGAAATAATGAAATTAAATTTTATGGTATAATTCCCATTTTAGATGAGGAATGAGTTTAATCTATTTTAGTATGTTAATATTATATTTATGGAACTGTGTAATCTATTGTAATGAGTTTTATTGTATTCTTTGTGGTGTCAAAAGGTTTTATTTAACCATGATAACACTTTAATGAAAAATAAAATTACAAATAAATCTGTATGCCCAGCCTCCAGCACTAGTTTAGTGAATAAGGTGTCTGACTCTGTGCTTCAGTGTCAGGGTTGTCCCACACATGCACCTGAGGGCTTACTTAGGGCAGGTGTAGATCGCATCCGCTTTTCGCTAGCAGAACAGACTTTTCACCAGCCTCGTCTTCATTCTACTTGGGTGCCCATTTCCTGCTTGTATTTTTACTATTACAGTATTTATTGAGCATGGACCTAGCTTGGGGAAGCAATGGAGCACTTAACATCCATAGCGGAAAGAACATGGATGAGAAGCAGAGAAACCAGGGAGTGAGGTATAACAACAGGAGAGGGTGGACAATTTGTCAGCAAGGCATTTACAAGCAACCAGGGGAGGGGACAGTGGGGATCAGATCACCCAGCCTCGGGTAGGGTGGGAGTAGAGGGTGTGTGGACCTAGGTGTTAGGGAGGTGCCATTACTTGAAGAGGAGGGCCTTGAGCACCTTCCTGGACTGTAGAAGCTAGGTGGGGAGACTGATTCTGATTGTAAAGAGGTTCCAGAGTCTTGGGGTGTAGAGAGAGAAGGCCTGTCTTCTGGTTCTTTACTTCCTGCACCAACAGAGTTCAAGTCTGCAGATGTCCTTACTTCTGGTGGATCATAGGCCTTTTGGAGATGCTGCGGTTCTTGGTAAGGTAGTTTGGGGACTGCAGGGTGACAGCTTTGTAGATAATGCAGCAGGTTTGGAAGATGATACGGGCTGCAGCTGGAGCCTGTGCATTCCGATGAGGGACAGGGCAATGTAGTTGAATTTGAAGAGTCCTTTGAGTGGTGCTGGAGCAGGCAGGACACATCGGATGGGTGCCACAGTAATCACCACCAGAAGGCTTTCCAAATGGACATTGCTACCATCCAGGTGGGAAACGACTAAGGCTTGGACAGAGATCTGAAGTTGTTTTCTGGGATGAATGGCTTCATTTTCCGCAGATGTGGAAATTGGTAGCAAGACATTTCCTTGCAACATGCTGTTTGAAGGAGAGGTGTCTTTCGATGCCAAGCGCAAGGGTGCATAGCAGAGAGCCAGGTCTGGATGTCTGGGTGGTCGGTATTGTTGGTCATCGGTAGAAATTCAGTTTTGGAGGGGTTGAGCTGGACATTCACGACTTGATCAACCAAAGGCAGGCATTTAGCATGTGGATGTCATCAATAGAGGATAGTTGGAGGTAGATCTGCGTGTCGTCTGCGTATTGGTGGATGTGGATATTGTGTGGAGCAAGGAGGGTTCTAAGCCATTCCATGTAAGGATTAAAGATCACAGAGAAGGCCATGGATCCTTGTAGGATTCCACAAGTGATAGGTAGAGTTAGTGATCTAGAGAAATCCATTTGCACAAACTGGTGGCGATTAGCAAGGTACGATTTAAACCAGATGAGGATCTGATCCCCCATGCAGCGATGTAAATTGTTTTGGGGACCTACTGCTGTTTACCAAACATCCATCCTAGTCTACCTCTGCAACAGTCTCACAGCAAAGGGGCTCTGCTGTTTACTTCCTCTCTCTTCCTGACTTCACTCTGTCTTTTGTGGCCTTGTGGACCCGTAGCCACATGCTGGTATTTCCATCCCTCCCAAGCTCGTCCTTGCAAGACTTCTTTGTCTTCCTCCTTAATGTGACCTCCAACTTCCTTTTTGATGTTCCTCCCAACCTCTCTTTACACTTTCTCCTACTTCCTTCTTAGCCCCTTCCCTGACCTTATCTCTGGTGTTCCTTTCAACTTTCTCCTTAACACTCTCTCCTCCATATACCTTTACAACTTCTATAATATCAATGAAGAACTTTTATTCAGGTGATCCCCATAACCTAATGCTGCAACAACAGTGACTCCCTGCCCAAAAGTTGTCTTAATCTTCTCCATCCCCATTTTTAAACCGAAACTGGATAAATGGATCGCTCTGCTTGTATGACATATTTGGGGAAGAGAGACTCCTAGTGCAAATGGCACAGGGTATCCCTTCTCTCATACTAGTCATTGTGTGCCATCTAACCCTGGGAGTTTCCCTTCCACCCAAAGAAAAGTGTTACAACAGCTTGTTTAGTTCTTTAAAGAAGGCCATAGACGTGCAAGTGGGATGGTCTGAAAAAATAAACATTTGTCAGCTTGGCAAGGCCATCATAAGCATTCCTAGGTAGTGACAATTGAACCCCTGACCCCAATTGGTGATCCCCCTCATTTGGGGGCCTGCCCCACCTGGAAAAGAACACTTTCCAGGAGTCTTAAAAGTGCTCCTTTGACCAACAGTCAATCACATGTTTATAGTTCCGTTGTTTGCTAAGCATGTTCTTTCTTCTGGCATGAACCAGACACCACGGGAGTTGATGGGCAATGAACATCGTTGGCGTGGAGGCCATCTAAGTTAAAAGAAAGCTTCCCACATGCTGGAAACTATATTGTTTTCATACAAACAAAAAAAGACATTTATAAAGTGAAACCTGCTTCTTAACCTTAAAACCACTTTTCTTAAAATTGTGGTTTTGTTTGTCTACCTCTCCAGATACCCTGCATTTTGTGTGCCCCTTCCTTTGTGTTTTATCATAGGATATACCTCTAAAGATGTCATTTGCTTGTCAAACACTTCATTCAGAAGAAAAGATTTCTATTGTGCTGACTGTAATTAGAAAACTGAGCTGTGGGATTTGCACTACGGGCGGCAGAAATTCCCCCACACTTGCCCTGAATATGAGCAAGTGGCCAGACACATGTGACAGCATGTATTTGTTTTAACATCTGTTTATTAAGTTTCACCAACAGAACAGAAACTGTTCCCCAAGGTTATTGCAGCAGAGAACCCCAATATTTCATAAATTATATAACAGAGGGGTGCACACCAACAGCTTTGTTCCGTCTTAATAGCGTGGTGTCTCCCTTCACCTGCGATGGCCCTGACAAACAAAAAGCGGATACACATGTAATACAGTGTTATAACCGACTGCTTCCAGGTCATCTTGGAGGTAGGTAATCTGGGGAGGTTTGCAAGTCCGCCAGGAGAATGCCCCACTGTAATTCCAGATCATTGGAGTCCTCGTCTGTCCTTTGCTCGTGTAGTGTAGTTGTTTCTGCAGCCGCCCATCGAAGGATGTCTTTGGCCCATTAGGAGGCCCTTGGGGCTCTTCCAAGCGATAGCCATGCGCTGCCATTGCCAGAATGAGCAGGAAGGACGCTATCTTATTGGAGTACTTGCTCTTTTTATCTCCTGGTAATGGTCCCAACAGAGAGATCCGGGGTGTACATTCTAGCTGTCTACCCAGTAGGACATTGACACTATGGATTATGCACTACCAGAAACGCGCTATTATGGGGCATTATTCCCACACCATGTGCCAGAAACCCGCCGAACCCCCCTTGCATCTCGGGCACTCGTGTGTGATCTTTGAGTTTATTATGTGTAATTTCTGGGGAGTGATGCATACATGATGCACAATGTGCCTTTATGGCAACAAGACGGAGATGATGATCTTTGGCACCCATCAGGCCCGTGCCAAACTAGGGACGACTACGAGGCCTTCCAAATTCAGGACACTCGGATACAGGTCTCGGGAATGATGAAAACTCTCGGGTTTGTCCTGGAAGCCTCACTGGGTGCTGACACGCAGGTTCAACATCGTCATAAGAGCAACCTATACCATCTACGCCTACTTAGAGCCATCCAACCCTTCCTGAGTGAGGGTAACTGTGCTACGATTGTGAGGGCCACCATTCTGTCCCGCTTAGATTATGGAAACGCACTCATGCTTGGGGCTAGTAAAAGCTGCGTGGCGAAAAGCTCCTCACCTTTTTTGGTAGTTTATCTTAGATAGTTTGGATTGTCTGTATCTTTTCTTTTATTATTCTTTCATGTTGTAATCACATTTCATGTTTTATGCTCCCCGATGCCCACTGGCTTTCAGTGCTTTATAAGCGCATAAATAAAAATAAATTAAATAAATGTTACTGTATAAGCTAAAAGCGTGCATTGCGTGACACCTTGCTGATTCCCGGACAAACCTTGGACCATGCTATCCCTGACTCCGGTTCTGTTCCCATTTCTCCTTTACTTTAAAGTGGCGGTGACGTCCTGCTATCCTGCAGTGCCATATACAGCCTCGAAATTGCACGGTGTTGTGTGCCTATGGTCAGCTGCGCTTGAAGGACTAGGATGGTGGGGGGCTGCTCTGGTATTGAGGCCCATTTGTTTGCTAATGTTTTGGTTAGTTGTGCAAAATTTAAAAACTATCCCCATGGCATCTCGAACTTTGCCACCCATTCCTCAAAGGGTATTAAGGTTCCCTCCTCAACCAGATCCCTCATCATGTGTAGGCCTACTCACGTGCATCTATCTGTTCCTATGTCCATAAGAATTTTCGCTGTCCTGCAGTCTGCACTTGGGGGCACCAACAGACAATACCCCTCCCCTATATTCAACCTACTGCGTGTCTGCTTCCACATCTTTTGGACCACGCTCGTGAAGCTTGTTATCGGGGACCCCTGCTTGGCTCCCAAAAGGAACTCTGTGCCAGCATAATGCTTTGGGACCTTACCTAGTAGTGGCCTATCCGCTTCCTCATCTCCTGAGACGCCCAATAATACAGTTCAAAGTCTGGGAGAGTGAGTCCGCCCTCCTCGTGTCTCCTGCGCAGCGTTGCAAGTGCCACTCTCGGACGCCCTCCCGCCCATAAAAGTTCCAACAGATAGCCGTTCAATGTCCTGAAAAAGGGGGCCCATATCAGATACAGGATGTTAGCAAATAAATATAAAAATCTGGGTAAAATAACCATTTTACAGATCGCTATCATCCCTATAAGGGAAAGGGGGAGCCTCTTCCAAAACTGTATCCTATCCCTATGGTTTGAGAGAGCCTGCCTACATTCTGTTGAAACGTGTCCGCTGCATCATGATGCACCTGGATCCCTAGTTATCGGAAGGAGTCAGTTTCCTACTGTATGTCATGATCCCTACCCCTAACCCTCATAGGCAAGTCAGCCTCCCAACTGTAGTCAGGTTACGGCCTTCCACTGTGGCCTCAAAGGCCTTGACATCTCGGCAAAGACTCTCTTGGAGTCTGTAGTGGCGCCTTTGGCACCAGGCTCATACTTAATGTGAAGATAACATTAGGGTTTGGACTTCTTAATAGACTTTTATTCAACATGGAGGCACCCACATAGCTTAGTTCCAAGAACTGTGCTATGCGGTCTAGTGTTTTGGGTGTGGTCGGGCATTGAGATACCTGGGGCTATATAAGCCACGCCCAAGCAGAGGAACACGCTTTGCGTTATTCTGCGGTTTGCAGCGTGACGCTCACCGTGTCCAGCTCAGTCTCCAGAGTTCCTTGTTGCCTGCCTTATCCTGAAACCGCGCACCTGAAAGAAGAAGAACATCTTAATATAGCACTTACCTGTGAGTAGCATCCTGTCTTCGATCCATCGCAAGCTGCAGTTCCACCCACTTGAGTATACTCGCAGAGAACACCAGCATCTTCGCGCCGCATCCTTCTACGGAACTCCACAACCTGGAAAGAAGTGAGCGAGATAGTATTAGTGAGCGCTTACTCACTCCTACTCAAGAACAACAAAAACCACTAGACTCTTACCTGGTTCAGTCATCCCTAGGTCAGCATCCATTCCGGAACATCACAGCGGCCTACAAGAAAAGGGAAAGACACAGGTTAGCAAAATAAAAGACAAGATAGCGCTGCGCACTGCGCATTTACTTACGGAATAGCGACATGCACCGCGCATTCACTTACCGACTCGTGCTCATCTCCAATCAGCACGGCAACGCCTAAATCTCTTTCCACACCTATAGGAAAGATGCAGAGACATTGGTAACAAACAAAGGGGGACAAGAAAGAAAGAAAGAGCAGAATATCAAGACTGTAAGGCAGCAAAACCTACCTTTTCAGAGTCAGAGTCACAGCAGGTCTGGACTAGAACAGGGCCCGCACCAGTGAAGCAACTAGGTTGCAGCATGCCCGCACCAGCTACGCGCCCCTGCACCGAGAAGCAGGCCGGAGAGCGCACCGTACAAAGAATTAAGGCCCAATCCTCATCTGAAACATTACCAAGGGACCAAAGGAGAGGGTTCGAGAGTGCAAGTTTTCCAGCCAGGGCTGAGTAGCGTCCCCGTGGAAACCAGGTGAGCGTAACACTGTATGCCTATATCAGGCAAGTCCCTGCTCTACCTCCCCTTGAGAGCTTGCGTGTTGACGCGATAACCTGATTGTGCGCCTATATCGGCGATCATATCTAGCATGTAAGGGGCGTTATCCCAGCTAAAATCTAAATCTAAAATAGATCAATTTTCCAATAAAATTTGCAAATCTGTAGCTGCCTACCTCAAAACCAAAAAAGAAAGAAGTAGAATTACAGTAAGGACTCGAATGGTAATAGAACCAGATATTGTTAATGTATTCGGTAAATTCTATCATCAATTATATTCCTCTGACTCTACACCCAATAATCCAAACATTGCTGACTTCCTACAAAATATTACACATTCAAGTTATCACACTGTGGATGTTGACTCACTTAATTCATCAATACCACAAAATGAAATTATTAAGGCTATACATGGGCTTAAAAAAGGCAAGCCGCCGGGACCCAATGGATTTTCCATTGACTTCTATGCCCATTTTAAATCATTTCTTACCCCTAAATTACATGAACTTTTTTCTCACTTTATCTCAAACTCAAAATCTGAAGGTACCTTTGCTGAAGCTATCCTTCTGGTATTCCCTGAACCTAATAAATATCCTGAACTACCACAAAGCTATAGACCAATTTCTCTAATCAATACAGATTGCAAAGTTTTCACCAAAATCTTAACAAATAGACGTCTCCCTTTTTTGCCTGAATTAAACAAGACCAGGTTGGGTATGTCAAAAGAAGACTCTCGACATCCAATATCAGAATTATTTTGGATGCTTTGAATTTCACAGCCCTCTCAAGTGACCCCTTTGCAGCTGACACCTTAGATGCTGAAAAAACATTAGAGTTGAATGGGACTACTTGTTTTATGCGTTGCGATGGCATGATCATCATGAAATTTATCCATGATTAGAGTTCTTTATTCTAATCCCAAAACCACTATATTTATGAATGGTCAGATGTCACCCTTTTTTCCTCTTAAGTAGAGCTACACGACAAGGATGCCCTCTTTCTCCTCTGTTATTTATCTTAGCCCATGAACCATTTCTAGAAACTATTAGATTACATCCTGATATCCAGGGAATAACGTTTGGTGATGTGCGTGCTAAATTAGCAGTTTATGCTGATGATATTCTTCTATTCCTTAAGAATCCTGAAAAAAGTTTAGACAATATGCTTGATACTGTTTCACGTTTTTCATTAGCTTCAGGATATAAATTAAACATGAACAAAATGGAAATTCTTTCTCTGAATATTCATTGTGCTAAACATCTGGTCCAACCCTATGGCATGAGGTGGTGTCCTAAGAAAATTAAATATCTAGGCATGCAAAGGTTTTCTTCAGCCAAAGATATAATTAAAGAAAACACTAATATCGTATTAACCAAAAAGAAAAGTATTTTAGATTCCTGATCCCCCGCTGTATATATCCTGGTGGGGTCGCCTCCAATCGATTAAAATGTTGATTTTCCTTATTATTTTGGACATTTTATTTATGCCTCCTGTACCGATTCCCAGTACAATTTTTAAAGATGCCTCGCCAAATTTTTGTAGGACAGGAAAAAACAGGCTCTCATTTAATAGACTAAAACGGAAAGTTATCTGTGGGGGCGGAGGGGCAAGTTTTGGGGGGTGTGGGATTCCCTGACTTTATTAAATATCATTCTGCCTTTATACTTAAGCAAGCACAGTACTGGTTTTGTCAAGTTGAACACTTTTTCACCCCTACATGGGTTAGTGTGGAAAGTATTATGGTTTGGCCGTTTTCTCTAAATGATTTATTAAGTGTAATAATGTTCATTTTACAGCTAAAAGGATTATAACGTATTTCATCTCTACAAACCCCTCTAAGTTTATATCACATTTCATTTGGTTTAATTATCTTATTCAGATTAATGGTAGAGTCTTTTTTGGAAAAGTTGGATACTAAAAGGAATTAATCAAGGTATACTGCTAACTTTCAATGAATTCAGGGCGAAACGCCAAAGTTTTTTTTTCATAAATACTCACTACTAATTCATGCTTATAGACAATTTGCAGCTTCTGATGGAATCATCTGTGCAAACTAGTGTTGTTACACAAAATTATATGTACAATCGCCAGTTTTCAGCTTTCCTTTTCTATAACGAGCTTACTGATGATTTGGTTGAGAATCCCTATTCGAAATCACAGCAAGAATGGCAACAAGATTGTTCAGTCACTTTAGAAAATAATGGTTGGCCGTCTTTTTCGAGAAAACAACCTCAACCATAACTGTTTCGCCTAATCTAACCCAAACAATGTTGCTATGCTTTTTAAGTGTAAGATATCTTTAGATAACAAATGTTGGAATTGTCATGATGGTGAAGGATCATTCAAACATGTTTTTGGAATATAAATATATTGAACGTTTTTGGGATAATGTATGGCGCTTTATAAAATGTATTTTTAAGTTAGATGAACCCTTTCCTTCTAAGATTTTATTTTTGGGCAGTGCTCCTTTTCAACATCATTTAGACTCCCACACATCTTATTTATTTGATATTTTTATTCTAATTGCTGTCCAGGTTATCACAACTAATTGGAAGAAATTTTACCTGATTAATAACCAAAATATGGTGGAACGCCATATGTAACATACATAGAATGGAAGGTTGCATTGCTTCAACCCTGATACTGTATCAGAAGTATAACTTGAAATGGAGAATGTTTTTGATTTCCTTACCTCAATTGATTATTCTATTTAAAATAATATCATTATTTTCATTTAATGATTGTCCTTTCCCTTTTCCCCTTATCTCCCCACTTCCTCACGGTCTTGTCTGTAATGTATGTTATACGTTTCCCCTCCCCGTTATTTTGAAAGTTTTTGGTCTTTCTAACTCATACATATTCTTTCTCCAATGCTTCAAGTTTTGTTTAACATTTGAAGATCCCTAAAATAGTCCATTATACACGATGTTCCAAGTTTTTATAGTTTTCTATACTATGTTGTACAAGCATTGTTATGAGCCTTCAATAAAATAGATTAACAAAAAAAAAAAGAGGCGGGTATTCCCCACGTAGAGTGAGATGACATGAGTTTGGCCGTCCACCATTATTCCAGCGTCTCGGAATTGATCTCTAAAGATGTTCGTCAATGGTTTTAATGATAGTGCGAAGAGGATTGGGGACAGAGAACAGTCCTGCCGGGTGCCTGTGCCCAACTTCCACCTTAGGGAGACATCCCTTCCCATTTGTACCCTCAGAAGGGGCTCTTGATACATTAGGCAAATCCATTTCCTCATGTTTGGACCTATCCCGAACTCTAGCAAACCTTGTGTGAGCCAGCTATATTCTACCACGTGAAGGCTTTGACAGCGTCTAAGGAGACAACTGCTAGTTCCTCCTACGCATTCGAGATTGACACTCTTATTTCCCGCTGCGTTACCGGACCTTTTATTTCCTATGCTGCTGCAGTTGGCAGCTTTTGCAGACCCGCTTGCGCCAATATATCCGTTATGTCTTCTATATCTGATGAGCCCTCGCTAGTGCATAGCACTTTATAATAATCATGGAAGGCCCTGTTGATCCACCCCCCCCACCCTCCCAACACCCGGGGTCCTGATCACCTCCCCTCCGTCTGTGACCATTTGTGTGATGATCTCCTGCGGCTACTCCTTTCTGAGGAGCCAGGCCAGTAATCGGGCTGCCTTGTCTCCGTCCCCTTCGTTTTTCTTAGTGTATTGGGTGTAATCATGCTTCCCCCAGTCGCTCCTGAGCTTGAGCCCTGACTAACTGTTCCCGTAATAACTTCGCCCCACAGGCAACTCTTTCAACTATTTCCCTTTCCAATTTCGTTATGCAGCCTTCTGAAAAGCGAGATTGTAGCTCAGACCGTATACCACAAGAAGTAGAAAGGCTATGTCCCCTAATCGTGACTTTGAATGCGTTGCATACTATCCTGTGGTGGTTTGGTAGACATTGAAGAACTGCACCATGTTCATGTGCCATGAAGATAACCCCAGGGTCACTACATCCGTGCAGTAAAAGGATACAAAACACGGGATGATGAATAACTTCTGCACACTTTCATGCACAAATGCGGTGATGCCCCATGCCTGAAGATAGATGAAAATGCAAAAACACAAGTGTATTGGCTGTTTACAGCCCTTCTTTAAGCACATTTGAAGAGGGAAAACATTTCTGAAATGGGAAACTACTCTAGTCATGACTGTAAAGGGAAAACCAAATCAGCTGGAATCTGTAAATGAAAAATCTATGCTAACCCATTGTGCAAAGAGAACCCCAACAGCCACAGATCATGCAAGCGGAAACTCCACACTAGCCAAGTCAAAGGGCATCTCGTGCTTAGCCACATCCACGTAAATAAACCCCTTACCAAATAATTATCTGTTAGAAAGTCTTATTGGACCTAGTCTATACAGGGAAGACCAGTTCTACCAAAGTCGATTAGGGAATCCCAGTCATAGGTTATGCTACACAAGAAAGCACAACCATCTAGCATTCCATGAAGGGTGATGTCCCCGTTGCAGTATATGGGTAAACAAAACTGAGACCACTCCAGAACACCATAGGGGAGAATAAGGTGTTGGACGATGCCAGTCATTGTAAAGGTTGGTGCCTGTGAACAGTGTAATGAGCCCCTTAGAGGCCTGTTTTGCCCCTGATGTCTCTCTTTCCATCATCTGCTTCTCTTTTGACCTTGCTTAGTTATTCCCCTTTCAATTATTTTGCAGGCTGATGAGGAACTCAGGGGTTTCTTGATGAAACAGGAGACAATAGCCTCTACAATACTGCAAACGGACCAGGCCCTGACAGCAGGCCAGAAGGCTATTGAAGGTGAGATATCATTGAGGTGGGCAAAAGTGTATGTACAGCACCACGACAAAGCATGTAACCCTGCTGTCTGCACAAGCCCTTTGTGCCTCTACTCTGCTTGTTACAAACCTTAACACATTTTCTGAATGATGTAGGCCCTCAGCTGTATTGCTGAGTACATCCCCACTTAAAGAGCTAGCTATTCATTGTGTCGAGTAAACACTCTCATCAGACCATGAACTTCAGTAAACCTTTCCCAAACTGAAAACGTCACATGTACCCAAGAGCACACATGTCAGTTAGGATCCAGAGTGTCACTTTATGACTGGGAGATCTGTGGCATCTTCAATAGCTTCCTGATACATTAGCAAACTGATCTCACCACAAACAGTATGGTTTATTATGATGTGAAGCTGCCTGCCTATTTCATCTTGATTTTTAAACTTGGCAGAAGATAACCCAACGCGTCCACCCACTCTGCCGAGACATCAACTAATGCTCTAGTCTTCAAGCTGGAATACAGAATCCGCCTCAGCCAAGGGTTACCAATTTTGCCACCAATACCCCTTTCCACTTTCCCAGGTCCACCACCCCATATTGATGCAAGGCAGTTGTACTTGCAGTAAATGAAAATCTGCTCCCCGTCGTCCCTTCTCCCCTAGGGGGACCCCTTTCCCTTGAGGCCAGGGTGGTCAGGCCGCTACCGGAAAGGCCCCCTTGGGGTGGTACACAGCAGGGGGATCTCATGGGGTGGAACAGCATAGAGTGGGCCCCCTTGGGGTGGTACACAGCAGGGGGATCTCATGGGGTGGAACAGCATAGAGTGGGATGCTTACCCGCAGGCAGAGGCATCCCTGACAGAGGTCTGCTTTGGACGGACCGGCGAAGGAGAGGAGGCGACGGGCACCAGCAGATGCAAGAAGCTGGTATGCGCGGTCAGCTGGAGATGTGCAGTGCGGGGAACAAGGGAAAACTGCAGAGCTGCCACAGACCCTGCTGAAGTCGGAAAAAACCTGAACAGGAAGGTAAAGAAGCCCACAAGCAACTGCAGGATGCCGGTAAACACCCTTCAGAGCTCTGAGCATCTAGGATGGTTGGTGGGACTCCCGAAGGGGGTGACAATTGAATAAAACGGGTCTGGCACCCGCACCCAATAACGATCAGCCTCCTGTGCCATCCTCTTCGTGGCAGTACCTAGCAGGGTTGTGAACCAGATCTGACAAAGCCCTGAGAAGAGGAAATACGGGCTCAAACCCGCACCCAAAGAAGAGGGATCTTTCCAAGTCATCCTCTTTGTCACAGTACCTGGCAGGGTAGTGAACCAGGTCTGCCCAAAGCAGAGAGAGAGGGAAACACTGGTCTGGGATCCGCACCCACAGAACTGAGAAAACAAGTGGGGTTTCAAACCCAAAGGAGAAGCCAGGGGAAGGTAGTCATTTGCCCTGGTTATTTTGAACAGTAAACGTGGAACTACCTGGAGAAGGGAGTCATTACCAGGTAGTCTTAGAAAGGCCAGGGTAAGGGAGACATTCCCCTGGTGTTTTGTGAACTGCCAAACAAGCCTGTGAAAGGCTTGGGGATGGGAGTCATTCCACTTGGTGTTGTGTGAACTGTAAAATAAGCCTGAGAAAAGCCTGTTGAAGGGAGACATTCCCCCTGGTGTTGTGTGGACTGTGTGAAGCCAAGAGAAAGACCAAGGGGAATGGAACCACTTTCCTTGGTTACATGGTCGAAACTCAAAAAGGGATATCGACAGGGCGTGCCAGTAACAATATCCCCACTGTACCCATGGTCTTTCACACGTTGAGGTCCCTCAGATTGTTTTTTTCCGTCATCATTGTCAGACACTGAAAGCGGAGTTCCTTTCTGGCTAACACCATTTATTATCAAAAATTTGAGCTACTTACTCTTTATGTCCTGTATTAGTCATTCCCTTACAACAACTTCGGCAACGGCTTTGAGGACGACCTTTGTTGGCAGCAGAACTTACCTCGACAAACTTCCAACCGGCCTCGGAAGACTGCTCCGGGCCTTGGCTTTCACAGTAGGGAGAGTGGGGGTGGTACATATCTTAGCTGAACTAAAAGAATGCATATTTCCCCGTCTTCTCACTTTATTCGCCAAGCTGCTCTTCCAATTAAAAATGGAAAATACACCTTTTAAATGTTCTCTTTCATGTAATAAAAAATTCCCTGGAAAGACTTGCACAGAGTGTGCAACCTCTGTCTTCCAAGAGATCACAACGAGGGCCACTGCAAAGCTTGCAAGCTCTTCAAGCCCAAAACCTTGAAAGACTGCAAAACAAAGCACTGGGCCCACCACGCCATGCAGGCCGGGGCTGCCATAGACGTGGAGGGTGCTTCTAGTGACACCAGCATCAGCGTCTTCAGTGACAACAACGGCGAAAGGGATCCTTTGGATTCCCACGTGCAAGCCCCCGACCCCACCAGAAAGGCCGGCGGCTATGTTACGGGGACGACACCCAGCGGCTCCAGCACAGACAAGGGTTCCCACGCTAAGCACACAACCCAAGGCCATAAATCGCCATCAATGCCGACTACAAGGCCATACACAGCGTCGAGGGGAAGGTCCACCAGTTCCCTGGCCTCTGGGCAATCGCATTCGCCTCACGAGAGGCCCCCGAAGTCGAAAGAAAGATCTGATTCGGACGTGTGCCCAAAACTACCACCGAAAACCGAACATCGAAAGACGCGGCACTGGCCCGATCACTCACTGATAAACGAAAGTGGACAGACACGTCGAAATTGGCAAAATCCCCTCAAACCTCGAAATTTTCACATCGCGTTAAAAAACATGTCCCAGGGACACTTTTGAAGGGGCGGACTACAAAACAACACACATCGAAGACCCACAAATTCCAAAGGAAGAAGGAGACTGTTACCCAAGAGGAGGGAACAATGTCAGAGGCTATGAGGCACAAGAAGCAGCCTATACCTGATCTACCTCCCACACCTTCCACTATCTTAAGTTTGTCGCAGTGGTCGGCTGAAGAAATAGACAGGGTCATGAGACGCATGTCCTCTCTGGCCATCTTTTTTCGACAGCCACCCTCAGGTTCTAGAAAACCTCCAGAACATGTCACCAGCTACTGGGGCAGCAGTGTCGCAACCTCCCGCCAAAAGAGCCTCGGCAGACACCCTTCAAACAGCCGCCCTTCAGCAGGACCCAGACCCGCTTGAACACTGACCCCAACCAAAGCTTCCAGGAGACTGGAGCATATATGGATTCCGAGAATCAGGGGCTCATAGGGGAGGTGGTCCACTATTATGATGAAGACGAGGAACACGTTTACATCATATCGTCACCAGACCATGTAGACCCACCAGTGGCAGACTCAACGGTAGATAACCAGATCCAGTTCAATTACATGCTCCTAAAGGCAGCTGAACACTTCCAAATTCAGACACATAAGTAGACAAAGATTTTGTCGAAGACATATTGGGAGACAAGAAAGCAGCAACCCAATTCATCCTCTTACTACAATCTTTGCGAAGGCGAATACAACCATCTTTGCTAATCCCTAACCTAATGTGGGCAGCGGGACGATCTAGTGGTCGTTTCGCCAACACTAGTACAAGCTCTACGCTGGTGAACAAAGGAGAATCTGTTGAACGGAAAACCCTTCTACGACCCGGCGGTGCAAGTAATGGTTACAAAAGACGCATCCCTCACCGGGTGGGGGGGCCCATCACCTTCATCTCACAGCGCATGGTATGTGGACTCAAATCACAGCACAAAACCGCATAAACCTGCTGGAACTTCTAGCAGTGCTAAAAGGCTCTTCAAGCCTTCAAAGCACATCTGACAAATCAGTCGCTACAAATTCTCACAAACAGCACCACTGCAATGTTCTATATCAACAAGAAGGGGGGCACACATTCTCGAAATGTGTCCAGGTTAGCACAGAAAATATGAAAATGGGCACTCAGAGGATATTCCCAACATGTTCCAGTGGAACTCACACCATAGCGGACCCGCTAAGCAGAGATCCTCTACCAGAAGACCACGAGTGGCAACTCGACAAAAATGTTGTAGATCACATCTTCACACAGTGGGTCTACCCCACACTAGACTTGTTCGCTACAAGAGAAAACAAGCAATGCCCAAACTTCACATCCAGATTTCCCCAACCAGACTCCAAGGGGAACGGCCTATAGATGAGTTGGTCAGGGAAATGTACCTACGCTTTTCCCCCAACCCCACTAATGAGCAAAGTGGTGAACAAGATTCACACGGAACAGATGACATTAATCCTAGTTGCTCCCATGTGGGCAAGACAACCTTGGTATCCACATCTGCGCAAACTGACGATGTGCGACCTGATCAAGCTTCCGTGCCCGGACAACTTGCTTTCCCAGCACGGGGGGACAACATTACACCCTCAACCTCACACACTGAACTTGGCAGCATGGCTCCTGAGGTCATAGAATTTGGACATCTTAATTTACATTAAAGCTGTATGGATATCCTCAAGGAGGTCCGTAAACCAAACACCAGACACTGTTATTTTGACAAGTGGAGAAGATTTGTAATTTGGTGCCAGTCAAAACAAATGAACCCAATAGAATGTACTCCAACTCACATTCTGCATTACATGCTCTACTTATTAGACTCAGGGTTAGTCTTTAACTCTATAAAGGTTCACTTGACGGCTCTATCCGCATACACCACCTCTCACAGTAAAGTATTGTGGTGGAAGGTTCCTGTCATTAAGGTATTCATGGAGGGAGCAAAAAAACTGCACCCTCCTATATCAAACCCACCGCCAGGCTGGGACCTCAATGTAGTACTTGAAAAACTCATGGGACCCCCCCTTTGATCCTATGCATAAGTCAAGCCTTAAACACCTCACGTATAGAACGGCTTTCTTGGTGGCTATCACCTCCATAAGGAGAGTCAGTGAACTTCAAGCATTGTCAGTGCAAGACCCTTTCTTTGTAATCCACAAAGACAAATTGGTATTAAGAACGCACCCTAGGTTTTCACCTGAGTTCATTTAAAAATTCCACGTAAACCAATCCATCGAGCTACCGGCCTTCTTTCAGAACCCAACAAGCTGAACTGAGAATAATGTCCATACACTAGATGTAAGGAGGCTGGTCCTTTACTATGTAAACAAAACCAGAGCAATGTCATGACCCTTGCCCCTGGCCCTCACTGGCAAGTCAACCTTCCAGTTAGGGCCAGGTCAAAGGCCTTAAAACCTCATCCAAGACTCTCTTGGAGTCGGTCCTGGCGCCTTTGGCGCCAGGCTCATAACCATCATGAAGACCAACATTAGAATGGGACTATTTAACTTGGGGGGGGGGGTTCAGCCAACATGAGGCACACACATAGCTCAGTTACAAGGAACTGAGCAATGCGGTCTAGTCTTTTGGGTGTGGCAGGCCTGGGACTACTTTACCTGGACTACTTTGGGTGTGGCAGGTCTGGGACTATTTTACCTGGACTACTTTACCTGAGACTATTTAAACCGCACCCAAACAGCAGAACATGCTTTGCCTTATTCTGCTGTGGGCAGCGTAACGTTCACCGTGTCCAGTTCTTTGATGCCAGCTTACCTGAAACCAAGGACCTGCAGAGAGAGAAAGAACACTACGAAACTTACCTGGAACAGTATCCTGTCTTCAATCCATCGCTGACTTCAGTTCCACTCACCTGAAGGTACGAACTCCATCATCCGGCACTGCATGCATCCTGGAATTTCATAACGTGGAAAGAGGAGAAAGAAAGACAGCATTAGTAAGCGTTTACTCCCGTTTCCTCCCGAATGAAGAAAGCCACACAATTCTTATCTGGGTAGTCATCTCCTGGTCAGTGTCATTGCTGGAACATTACTGCACTCGGCGAGGAACATCGCAACCTGCAAGGAGAGAAAACACACAGGTTAGCAATATAAAAGGCTAAATAGCGCTGCGCATCGCGCATTACTCACCAGACAGCATCGCCGCGCACACTGCGCTTTCGCCTACCGGCCAATGCTCATCTTCAAACTGCATGACAACACCTAAATACCTTTCCACACCTAAAAGGAAAGAAGCAAGACATTATTATTTGAACTAAGAGGAACATAAGAACTGCATATAAAGACTGTAAAGCAGCAAACCTACGAAGTCGCAGCAGGCCTGGATTCCCACAGGGGGGGCTTGCACCAGTGAAGTACTTGGTCGCTGCACGCCCCCCACATCTACGCACCCCTGCCATGAGGAGCAGGACGGAGAATCCACCTTTTACAATATTAAGGTAAGGAGAAGGCCCAAGGGGGAGGAAGGAGTTGAGGCCAAGGGAGGTGGGAAAACATAAAGACAATCTGGTATTGAATACAGCTCTGCTATATTGCAGACCCATCTTTAACAAGCGGCCTTACCAAGGGACCGGGAGAGGGTTCGAGATTGCAAATCATCCAACCAGGGCTGGTTGGCGTCCCCGTGGATACCAGGTGAGCGTAACAAGCACTCAGAAAAACAGACCAACTGTTTGGGCCTCATTACGAGTCTGGCAGTAGCCGTGCCGGAAAACCTGGCAGGCTGCCGCCGTACCAGTAATACCATTCCACCTCTGTGATTGCTGGAATCACCGGGGCATTACAACCCCGGTGACCCGGTAATTCCGGAGGCGGAATTCTGTAAATCCCCATTCCCATGGAGTCCCATAGGACTCCTTGGGGATGGGGACCATGGAAACACTGGTTCCGTCTATGACAGAGACGGTGTTTCCATGTCTGCCTTCAGGTGGGTGGTGTTAATTCCGCCAGGTCAGACCTAGCGGGAGTGACACCTCCCACCTGCAGGACTCGGAATCAGCCGGTCTGGAAACAATGGTGGCGGCAGATTTACCGCCACCATTGTTTCCGGACCGGCTGACTGATAATGAGTCTCTGTAGCACTAGGCAGAGAAGGAGACCGCATTTCCAAAAATGCCATCTCCAGATGGATAGTCAGATGCATACAGCTCTGCTACTCTTTATCAAGCAAAACACTGCCTTTCACACCAAGAGCTCACGCCACAAGGGGTACAGGAGCTACTCTGGCTTTTATCGCAAACTTTCCGCTGGAAGCCATTTGCAAAGCAGCTACATGGAGCTCAGTGCATACTTTCACTCAGCACTACTGCATTGACACACACTCTAAAGCAGATTGCCAGATGGGACAAACGGTTCTAAAACATCTGTTTGCCGCTGTACCTTCTCACAAGCCACCACCTTCTCCAAACACTGCTCGCTAATCGATGCATAGGATGTAATCTAAGCAGATTCCACAAGCCTCAGAAGGGATACATTACTCACCGTAATCGTATTTCTGATGCTTGTATCTGCTTAGATTCACATACGCCCACCCTTGCTCCCCTTGGACTAGAAGGTACATAGATGTTTTTTCTGGGCTTTATCTGATACATAATCTGTTTTAATATACCTGTACTCATGCTACACTTCATGCAACCTCATGTCAGAAACAAAACAATCTGAGGGACCTCGACGCTTGAAGGACCATGGGTACAGTGGACGTCACTCTAGGGATAGTATTACTGGCATGCCCTGTGAATGTCCGTTTTTGAGTTTCGAAAACAACAACTGTAATACTCTGCAGCTTCCACTAGATGTCGGCCTATGCATAGCATAGCATGTGAATCTAAGCAGATACAAGCATCAGAAATACGATTACGGTGAGTATGTATCCCATATATAACAGGGTCTGTGGTAGCGACCCTGTAGTTATGGTTAACGTGCTCAACCCATAGGAAGAGCACTTTTTGGGCGGCTTATAACTTTACCTCCCCTGGACGAATCCTTACCATACCGCAAAAAATGTATATGGCCTCGTCAGATCGATTCTCCGAAGCTTAGTGAGGTTTCCTCAAGGGGGGTCAAAGTTATAGGGGGCGTACCCAAAATTTCTGTTTTTTCCATAGACGCAATGGGAAAAAAATTTGCTCACGTCTACAGCCCACGGATTTTCACCAAATTTGTGGCAGGAGTGGGGTGGGGGCTTTGTCCCGAAGGCGTGCTTTTGTAAATTTGGTGTAAATCCATCCAGTAGTTTTTTTTTAAAACAGCCCAAAAGTAGGTCAAAAGAATGAGTGATATCTGGGTTCGGTCTGCGGACTCACGTCCCTGTTCAGTCTGGCATCCAATTTGCCTAAAGGGTGACGTGATGTCTGCGGACATCGGACGCGCCCACTCATTGGATGTGAAAAGCGTGAAGTGCATCAGATTTTTGGAAACGCCCGCCATGTTGGATTCGCAGACAGCCGCCGTTGTCCGCGAACATCGCAGTAAAAACATATTAAAAAACACAACATTGCACTTGTCAAACTTATCAAACAATCTCTGGGGAGCTGAAGGGTGATGAGGATGGGATTGAATATGGCCATAAAATGCCAAAAAACTGGTGTTTTTCATCCTTGAAGTCTGTGAACAGTCTGCATGTTCAGGTACAGTCCTGTGAAGTTCACGAACACTTCAGATGTTCGGGGACATTTATGCCTAGTTCTGCATTACAGGGTTGGTGGAAAGCAGTTTTTGGATGGCTTATAACTTTGCCACCACTCAAAGAAACTGCATGAAAATTTGGAATTGTATTCTAGACCTGATTCTGAAGGGTGTGGAGCTGTTTTGTCAAGCGACAACAAAATTAGAGGGGAGGGTCCCAAAATATTGTAAAGGCTTATAAATGTGGTGCCATTTGACAAATCTGCATGCAAGTCTGCAAAATTATTTTAAATCTAGATATCAATGTTTTTGCCACAGGTGTCCCTGTGTAGGATGAAAAATCCTTGTTTCTTTTTAGCACAACAGGTTACAGCTTTGGTAACCAGGGGTGCTAATGGCCTTCATTCCCCATTGCAGGTGCTGGAATGGGGGATAACGGTCCGGAGCCCTCGTTATCCACCCTCGCTTCGCTTGGGCCGATATCTTGGGCTACCGGGCTGTTATCCCCCGTTCCAGTGCCTGGAAAGGGGATGAACGGCACATTATTGCCATTAGCATAACACAAAATGCTAAATGTTAGAAAATCTTATTGAGTCGATGTACTTTACTACTGAGAAATGTAAAGTAGATGGAGACTATAAGATTTTCATTTTTAGTTCTACTTTTGAACTGTGAATGGTGGTACAGGAACCTTTCTTTTGTTGTTTTTTGATGTATTTCTTATTTTTTTGCAGGAGAGGTTAGAAAGTAGGGTGGGAAATGAGGGAAGAGGCACCAAACACAAAAATGGAGGGACAGGTGGACAGGGGCGCGTGTGTTACTTCTAAGGTCAAGGGCAGTTTCATGATCCTTGATTACAGCTTCAAAAGCACTTCAAAATTGCTTCCCCTTGCAGAGTGGTTTGTTGCAGTATATACAGAGGACTGATGTCTTCTAAAGACATGGATTAACAGCCTCCTTTATTGCTCGCAAGGTAGCTGGTGGAATTTTGTGTCCCACCGAGGTAGGCTGCGTGGTTACAGTATTGGTTGAGGAAGATGAGGTGGAGGAAGACAGCCTACTACTTGCTGAGAATGGAACAACCTTTCTGAGAGCATTGCGGTAGTTGGATTTGGTGTGGCGGCGCATGGAGGTGGTCCCGTAGGAGTTACTGTCCAGGTAGTCCGCGACTGTGTGCACTCCGTGCATTTCACTTTGGTAGCTTTAGCCTTTGCTACATTCCCAACAGTAGTAATGAACTGCCACACACATGATTCTCTCTGGGTGCTAGAGGTAGGCACTTCCTCTACCTCATCTTCTTGGTCCTCTTCATTGTCTTTGGAAGTACTGCACTTTTTTTGTTGTCTAGGTCCTCCAGCTGGTGTTGGTGGCTCTTGGGGAGGAGGGATGGCAATAGGAGATGTCATTTCTAAGATAAATAGCAGTTTTGCTAATATTCTTGCAAGTGTCTGTGTTGTACTAGATTGTTAATGGATAATGAGTAAGAATAGGTGTAGGAGCTGTGCAAGGGTACATTTTGAGCTTGAAAGTCCCTAGATCAGTAGAAAATGTCCTCGAAGCAGAGATCTGATCGCGAAGTGCATACACGTCCGCGGACACGTCATCATGCCACGCGCAAGCGCATGGTCACGTGGCACTCTCTAGAAGGTCAGCAATGATGTCCGACGTTCGCGGATGTCGACAGATGCAAAAACAGTGGAAAAAGTTGCAAAAAGTGTATAGAAGTGTTAAAAATGATGCTAGAAGGTGGGAAATGGCAGAGTTTTAAAGTGAAATTTAGTGAATTGGCCAAAAATGTTGCTATATTGGGGTAAGTATGAAATTACTAAGTTGTAGGAAAATAGCATGCACTGGTAAAAACCCATGAAATTCACTGAAAAAACTTTGTTAAAGAGACATTATGGTTACAAGTAAAACCGAAAAACCTCTGAAATTCACCAGTTATGGTAAGCTAAGCAACCATAACTCGCGCCACCACGTGCACTGATAAGACTAACACCCAAACATCACCACAGACAAATGGGTGCTGGACATTCTGCGCAAAGGGCACATGCTGGAATTCGAATGCAAGTGCCCTCGTATTCCACCTGCAGTGAGGAAGGAACCACACACTGCCCATCTGCTCCAGAAAGTGTGATCCATGCTAGCAAAGGGCTCAATAGAACCCTTCCCGCTGTGACTCTAGTGCTCCGGAACATACTCCAGATACTTTTTAGTCTGAAAGAAGTTGGGGGCGGGGTTGCCCAATCTGGACTTATGACGCCTCAACATACCTAAGGTTCCAAAAGTTCAGAATGGTCACTTTGCAGCAAGTGCTCAGTCAACTGGAGGAAGGAGACTTCATAACAACCCTCGAGCTGGAAGATGTCTACTTTCACGTCCCCATACATCCAAAACATTGGAAATTCCTTTGTTTCATAGTTCTGGGGAATCACTACCAATTCAAGGCACTGCCCCATGGCCTGAAGTCAGCACCAACAGTGTTCACGATGTGTTTGGCCCCCGGTGGCAGCCTCAAGGGCATACACGTCTACCCGTACCTAGACTGGCTCATCCGGTCACGTTCTCGGCACCTGGCAGTGCAACACACACAGGAACCATACACCTGCTAACGGAGCTCGGATTCTCTATCAGCTCTCTGAAATCCTGCACAACGCCATCCGAGGATGTTCTATTTCTTGAGGCACGTCTCGACACATTAGCATCTCTAGCGTTCCCTGAGCTTTATAGCACTTTGGGTAACACGCATGCAGTGGATGGGATGCAGAATAACTCCAACACCAAATAATCGAACCAACTCTGAAAGATGGCAAAGTATTTCTGTTTTAATATCAAATGTTTAAAACAGGGAGTTACAACAGACATCAACAGACATTGCATTAGCTCTCAAACATTTTACATAAAAAATACACATATACAAAAAATGTGTCATACGTGACGTCATACTACGTGGCAAATAAGAAAAACCTAAGAGGAATTGTGATACGTTCAAGGGGAACATCCAAGTATACTTTCTATAAGGGGATGGGTTGTGATTGGATATCTGTTGTCAGGTGGACAACTTATGCCCACCTCTAGTGCAAGTCATCTTCAATACTATTAAGTACACAGTATCCTTTTGGCTTTCAAACTATAAGGCCCTTTGTTATATGGCCCTCTACAATTGGTTGGCACGCTCGTGCCTGCCTGGAACATTTTGTTCACTAAGCAACACATAAGCTCATACCCAGGGGCTAGGAGGTGGACATGACTTTGCCTCCCCACCCAATTAGCCCAACGTCTCTCAACACCGATGCCTTCTGCAATGAAGATTGTCTTTGAACTTGGCCTTGCAGTGTATTCTCATCTCTGGGAATCTAAGGGAGTGTGAGCACGCGCTATCATAGTTCTAGAACTGCGTGCCCACCTCTATTTTCATCCTTGGCTAACGTGACAGGAGACCACAATTTGGTCCATTTTGCAGTAATTAAATGTCTTAAATGAATAAAAATAGGCACAGATGGTGTTCTTTATTTGCATCTTAACAAGGCATGATTCAACTTCTCAGGTTTTGCTGCCTTGAGAATAGATAACCGGCCTTGTCTTGCTTCAACTTTGATACCAGGCCAGACAGCTTCACCATTCAAGTCCGCAATCTCAGCTAATTCCTTGCTGCAACACAGCTCTCGATCCTTCTTTCTCTGTGAGTCTGAGTTTACTAATCCATGACACTGATGTCCAGCTTCTACAAAATGGCGGCTCCGCCTGCAGTTTATTCACTACGTAGAGCCAGCTTCTAAGATTGCTTAGTCTACTTGCATTGCTGCATCTGTACATTCATTGAACGGCTTGTATTGTCTGCAATCGTTTTCACACGTACAATCTTCTTTTCGCATATCAAAGTTTACTCGATTCTGTACTTCGTCATCAGTTTATATAAGGTCCATATGTTTTTCTTCCTCAGCCAGTCTTCTCTGGGCATCCCGTTCATTTCTTGTGACATCACTAACTCCTCTTTCGGTCTTTCTTATATTCCTTCAGGGAGTTCCCCCCTCAGATTGTCATCTCTTCGGGCATACATCGGGTATGGTTTTCTCAGTGGATACCTTTTCTCGAATATTCGCTGTGGTATGGTCACAACTGCTGGTGTCAAGCATGGCACAATCTCAGACTCCCAACATACTGCAAGGAGGGGGGCGGGACTTCCTGGAGAGGCATTCAGCTGCTCCTCTACAAAGCCATCCAATGGTGGGTGGTGCGCTCGCACCTTACGCTGGGTTTCACATTCGGGACCACTCCCTTTCAGGTAACAGTCACCACAGATGCTTTGCTGGATGGATGAGGGGCCCACACCGGGCAGTCCCACACCAGAGGCCTTTGGCTGCCGAAGGAAAAGGATCCACACATCAATGTGCTGGAACTTTGGTCCGTTTTCTGGGCCCTCAAATTGTTCTCGACGCTACTGATGGGTCGAGTGGTGACGATTTTCATGAACATCACCACCACGATGTTCTTCCTCAGGAAGCAGGGTGGGACCTGATCCCCTGCCCTGTCGTTGGAGGCGCAAACCCTATGGCACTGCGCGATCCTTCAGAACATGTTCATCGAACCCTTTCACCTAGCAGGTATACAGAAAACCATAGGGGATGCCCTCAGCAGGGAGCTTCGATTTGATCATGAATGGGAGTTGCAGCAGGACTAAGTGACCCTTCTGTTCCGCCAATGGGTTTGTTCAGAGATCGATCTATTTGCCACTGCAGCAAACTCCCAATGCAAGCAGTTTGCCAGCAGGTTCCCTCAACCAGGGAGCTTGGGGGACGCCTTCTCATTTAGATGGGAGCTTCAATTCCTGTATGCTTTTCCTCTGATCCCCCTCCTACTGCGAGTCATCAACAAATTGAAGCAATGCCTCTGTAAGATGATACCCATCGCTCCAGCGTGGCCCCATCAAATATGGTACCCAGACCTGCTCCGCCTATCAGTAGCACCTCTTCCCAACCTGCTCTCCAGAGAAAGCAGAACCATCCTACATTACGATCCAGCATCAGTGAACCTCACACCCTGGTTCCTGCAGCCTTAGAGTTTGGCCACTATGACCTTCCGGTGCAATGTATGGCTGTTCTTGCCAAGGCCAGACCGCCCTCTACTCTATCATGCTACAGTCATAAATGGAAACGCTTCACAGTGTGGTGCAGGATGCAGGGCATGACGCTGCTGCGTGTCTCTGCTCCTCAGCTCTTGCCGTACCTGCTCTCGCTGGCCAAGTCTGGTTTGGCCCACACCTCAATCAAGGTACATCTGGCGGCCATTTCACGATACACCCGTTCACCTACAAAGCCATTGTTATGGTCTCAGACTGGTCAAGGAATTCATGAAAGGTCTCTTTACGTCTTGCCCTCCAGTGAATGTTGTCCTCATGAAGCTCATGGGATCTCCATTTGAGCCTTTACATCGTGCGCCTCTCAAGTTTCTTTCATGGAAGGCTGTATTCCTAGTAGCGATCACTTTGGCCAAGCGGATCAGGGAAATTCAGGCTCTTTCCTGCAAAGCTCCCTACTTATCATTGCAACCTAATAGGGTGGTGCTCCGCATTCACCCCGCCTTCATGCCGAAAGTTCTGTCTGAGTTCCACCTTAACAAACCTTTGGTACTTTCAGTCTTCCCGAATCCTGTTCCGGCTGCTGAACGGTCACTGCATACCCTGGACGTTGCTCGTGCCTTAAGTTCTATGTGGCCCGCTCGAAAGATTTCTGGAAGACTTCTCAGCTCTTTGTGACCTATGGTCCTGTATGCCACCTCTCATGGTTGTGTATGTGTTACTGCTGTATAATGGTATTCTTGAACATGTGACTCCATGCCAGACCCATGCTGGAGAAAAACAGTAAGTAGCTTGTTCCATGTTGGAGAAGGATCAAGTTACTTACCTGTAACTGTTGTTCTCCCGCATGAGTCTGGCATGGATTCACATGCGAACCCTCCCTCCGTCCCTGCCGTGCTCTCCTCGGTTAATTCTGGCACCTCACGTACTTCCAATCTGAAGATGGCCGCCGGGACTCAGGGAGACGACCGTCATTGGATGGGTGCATTATGACCCGGTCTTCAATGATTGGATATCAGGCGAAAGGCAGTATTCAAGCATGTGAATCCATGCCAGACCCATGCTGGAGAACAACAGTAAGTAACTTGTTCCATCTTTCCAGTTGGGAAAACGGTGCTGTTCTTTACCCTACTCCGGCAATGATTGGAATCTCAAAACCCAGAGCAGCACGCAAAGTGTACGAAGTGCAGGATTAAGTGTGGCAGTCAGTAGCAGTGATATCTTTTTGAAGCTTTCCAGTTGGGAAAAGAGTGGCATTCTTGGTATATGGTAAATAAATATGACACATCGGGCCAATGTGTTAAGTGGCTCTTCCGGTGAGATGATACTGGTGGTTTATAACCTTTACCTTTCATTTTGGCACAAAATCAAATAAATGGATCCATATATGATGCTGTGGTTGCTGAGCGTAAGTGAGCTCTTCGACACCCAATACAATATTGTACCAAAAATAAAACTCTTGGAGCCTTGATGCGTGAATCATGCATACGTTAAGCCAGAACAAGCTTCATAACTTGGCTCTGCTGTCATGATTTGTCCACTAAGACTGCCCATTGGCAGCTAATGCTTAGAGTTTTAAAGTCCAACTACTCCAAAAAAATTCAGGCAAATTGCCAAGAAATTTAGAGGAGATGTAAAAGTGAAAATAACTCTTATATTGAGAACACTTGGATACCAGCCAGGATCTGCCACAGTTCACAGTATTATAGTTTTGCAATTTCTTGTCTAACGAAATAAGCATAGATAAACAAGTGTTTCAAGGCGCAACGAGGCAAGGGAGGGGGAACAGGGAGAAGACAGACAACGATCACACTAGGCCAGGTGACATTGAGATCGCGCAAGTGCAGCGGCGGGGGGGAGGGAAAAGTGCGGGGGGAAGAGGTAGGGGGAGTGCAGTATATAGGATAACGGTAAAATAAATAAGAAAATAAATAAAAAGTGCGGCCAGCTGGTGGCAAGTGCAAGTGCAAGGGTAAGTGCAGATTTCTGGTGTCAAGTGCTGGTAGGGGGCTGTAGGGATACAGAAACAGTCCCTGAGTGCAAGGCTTGCCAGGGGGGCAGTGGAGGTGTGCAACTGGCGGGCAGGGGACCTGGGCCCGAGATCATAGGGTAGCCAGGTAACCAGTGCAGTTTCAGTTTTAGCCAGGAGATCAGCAGGGGCGAGTAGGAAAGAAAGCAGAAGCAAAGAGGAAGGTCTTGAAGTGCTTCCGGAACCGCAGATGGTTCTCCTCAAGTTTCAGAGAGGCAGGGAGGCTGTTCCGGAGGGAGGCCCCAGCAGAAGAAAGAGATCTACCACCAACTCGTTGCTTGGAGAAGCGACTGACCCTGAGGGAGTTGGAGGCGGATGAGCGAAGAGCTCGAGAAGGAAAATATTTAGGAAGAGAGAATTGAAGGTATTGAGGCCCCAGGCCCCAGAAGGCCTTGTGGACAATGCAGAGGGTTTTGAACGTAATCCTTGGCGCCACTGGGAGCCAGTGCAGAGATTTCAGTCCTGGAGAGATACGATCCCTGGGCTTGAGGCCAAGGCCAAGTCTTGCAGTCCTGTTTTGGATGAGTTGCAGAGGGGGGATAGTAGAGGCAGGCAGATTTAGAAAGAGGCTGTTGCAGTAGTCCAGCCTAGAGAGAAGCAGAGCTCTGGAGTCAGTGAGCTTCTGGGGGAAGGAGAGGAAAGGAAGAATACCTCTGAGAAGGTGCAGCTGGTAGTGTGACTTCTTAGAGACGTCATAGATGTGAGGAGAGAAAGAAAGTGTGGAGTCGAAGATGACCCTGAGGATTTCAGCATCACAGGTGGGAGCAGGAAGAAGGCCAAGAGAGGCCGGCCAGAGAGTGACAGGAAAGGAGAAGCACATCAAATAAAACTTGGCATATCCAAGAAACCAGTATACAGCAAGTTAAGAAGTTTAAATGCTTGTGGTGATGATCAGTAATACTAAAGCCCAGTCAAATTTGCAGGAAAATGTACTTGTAAAAGCTACCACTACATGTTATCTTGTTAAAAGCTTTAGAAGCCACACAGGTGGTTTTTCTTTTGGAAGTCTATAAATCTAGCATTATATCAGGTATAATGTATAGTTTAGAGAGACGCATACAATTTAAGACAGAATGGATTAATAGATTGGAGGGTAAATTGTGGCGCTTCATGTTGGAATTACCACAATGTACCCCTATGCAAGCCATTCGCTTGCATATGCGATTAGTCTCACTGACCACTACACTGCAACTGAGGCATAGCTTGCTCTATGCAAAGAAGATCATAACGGAAGATGATATCATGATGGGGTTATTTGGCACATTGCTAAGTAACGATATCCTACAACCATTCATTCATTCATTCCTGCACTGCATTTCACAATAGATTTGAATGGGCTGCACACTGGTCGTTAGGTTACCCGATCTTAAAAGAGCAACTCAGACAAAAGGCACAAAGATGGAACTGGTGTAATAATTTAAACTGCTTTGCTGGAAAAAACGTGCACCCAACAGGGCAAAAGCCTTTTGGTTCACAAATGAACTTGCAGATGATGTGGGTGGCCTTGGCTACAGAAAACATGCACATCTCCTAACCCAGTGTCCCGCCCTCTACTAGCAGTACGACAAATGACTAGGGAGATTCACCCACAGATCTTAAGTAATTGTTGCGCCTCGGTAAGTCAGTGCATCTGTCCATGGATCTGTCTAATGCATTGTATGTTCTATGGAGTTATATGATATTATTGCTTGTTATCTAACTGAGGCATGCGCTAATTACAAGAATTCTTGCCTTGTTTATTATTCGATTGATTACATTTTTTATGTATTTTAAAATCATACATTGTATCTTGACACGCAATGTAAATACTCTTGAAATATCTAATCAAGGTAATTCAAGATTGTTTTTAATGTCCATCATATTTATTAATTTGATTTCAGCAACTATGTTCATCATAGTGTGTAAAGTTGACATGGTTTTAACTGAGTCACACTTAATGGTTTTTTTTAAAATTAAGTTCCGCTTCCTTGATCTTGCATTTTTTCATCTTCAAACCTAAGAGGGCATGTGCCTCAGAGGTGGAGATAGAAAGGCTGGGGGAAGAGAAAGCCACTGAGGGGAGAAATACAGAAATATAATCACTGGGTCCTCACCCTCAGCAGTAGACCAACATTTCCAGATTCTTGGTGATCCACTAGTCTCTAAATTAACTCACTTCAACCTTTCATGAGTTTTCAACCGATCCACTTTGTTCTTGGCCAGGGATTCAGCAGCCTATACTTTAATTTCTATAGTTTTATGAAATATATAATATCTCAAGTTTTAGTGCAATAAATCTATGTGTAGCCTAGAAGTTAGCTACCCTGTAAGCCTTCACAGAGTCCTAGGCACATGTATCCAAACGCCTGTCACCAATTGCGAGGAAGGATTTTCAGAACCAGTCATGAGAAGGATGCCCCGAGACCAACCCAGGTGATGGGCAAGGGCTTTTCCGCGCGTGGTCTTCACAAACTCCCTTAAGGTAGTGTAGGATAAGCAGTAAGGCAGACTTAGGTGATCAAGGACTGGTATGTGAGTCCAGTTGACAACACATGGAGATAGTCAAGTAATAGAATTCCTCAGAGAAATCTAATAATATACTATTTATTAGGCCTTAAATGCACTTGCAGGTCAAAATTACTCCCATATCTACACATATATACACACAGTCTGTAACCTCAAAATGAGATCACACAATACTTTACGCTCCAAAACAAAATGGTTAAAGGCCGGCACCTAACTTAAGCAGTCCTTCCCTATCACGATAGTTCCACAGTCTCCAGAGTTCAAGATACAGGTGAAGTCCAGAAAAGGGGGGATTAGGAAGATTGAAAGTTCCCCTGCACAAGTTTTGCCTCAGCCAACAGGTAGATAACATTCAGTTTAAAAGTACACTTTTTGGTTATAAGGTCATACGACAAAATTAGGGGTACATTTCCAATTCCACCACATCAGTGGCTACCCAAAGGGCTTTATCTCAAGCGATCACAGCGAGGTAACTGGAGTATTAGGCAGTGGAATTTATGCCCAGGCAATACCTTTGGGACGAGGAAGGCACAAAGAGTAGTAGGCACAATTGCACCCCGAACTCCCAATTTTTCCAAGCAACCACCAGTGGGGTACTCAATCCCCCCTTCTGTCTTTGGCCCCATTGGTGGAGTTGCAGTGGCTGAAGCAGATGTCACGTTTGGGACCAGCTAGGCAGCAGTTCTTATCTCTAGTTTTGGGACAGCTCCAGCAGGCTTGCAGCAGGATGGGCCAGGCACCACGGAACAGCTTGCACGATGAGGACGGACCTCCAGGACACAGCAGTTGAAGAGTGGCGGTGAAGGATCCTCAGTCAGGGGTCAGCAGGCTTTGTTCGTTGTGGCAGCAAAAAACAGGCACAATACATGCCCCTCTTTATGTAGGGAAGCAGGTGACACTTCCTGGGCACACGTCAGTGACCTGCAGAGTCCCAGGTTTCAGCTTGGGAAGGCGACTGTTGCAGCAGAGACGCCTGATCAATGGTCAGCGCGCAGGCACATCCCAGGGCACTTCCAAAATCCACTGATAGCAGGATACGGTTGGAGAATACAGGGATGACTGACACACCAGTCCAGGGGATGAAGGCACTGTCAAGATTCTTCCCTGGTCACAGGTGAGCCAGCAGGGGTTCACCGCTGGATGGCTTGGGCAATGCTGGTTCCCGTCAGCAGTAGCCCTCTGGCGGGTCTCCAGTCCAGTCTTCATGTCCTCGGATTCTTGGTTCCAGTGGGTGACCTTCAGAATGGCTCCAGAGCTCAGCTTATCAAAAATCCAGACCCGGGGGTTGCTCACGCCCACCATTGGAAAGGAGCTGCACCACTCAGTTGAGGGGTAGCCAGTCATGGATAGCCACTGCTCCCACATCTGTAGAGCAAACAGCATCCCCTGGAATAAGTGCGGATTGGGACCAGACAGTCCCAAGCCCAGTTTCATCTACTTCTGTTTCACAAAGCACTTGCCCCGAACGCCGGCGGCAGGACCCCGCAAATGTGCATGACTTTATATAGGAGATTCTGACCCGAGAAGGCAGGAAGATGACCAAAAAGCAAGACCACTAAAAGGCAGGAAATGAAACACATGGGATGTGATTTCGTGTATATGGTACTGCAGTAGACAATATGTGGTAAACAATGGTGCATGATAACAAATTCAAAATATAGCACGAAGCATTAGAGGACCCAATATACTCACTAGAAGGTTCAAGTAACCTCCTTCTAGTGGAGGAGCCCACTCTAATCACTTATGGAATATGATTCACACTGAGCCGACGCACCTTCAACCAGCCTTTGTTGTTTCCTAAGGCCCTGAGAGTAGCTCGACAAAGTGGAATCAGCCGATTGTTTGAGGCTCCTATGATGGAGCAGACATTCTGCCACGCCTGGAGTTGAGATCGACCATTGCTGCTGAAAGTGAAAAGTAATGTACAGCCTCTAGCTGTATCCCTTTCTTTGGCTCAAAGGATTTACACTTTGAGAGTGTTGGTAGGGGATAGATCTTAAAAGAGCTTGATATCGTCTCTGAAAAGAATTTCGGTCGAATTCTGGGCAGCTAACAAGATGTCCTCTTTAATCTGAAAAAAGTGAATCTTTGTCAAAAAAGCCTGGAAGGAGATTTTTCTGGTGTTGTATGGGAGAATGGATACAGTGGGCTCTGTCGAATTTTATTTCTTTTTCGTCGTATAGCCAGAGAATATGATTAAATAAATCCTGCCTGATGCATTCCAAATCTGAATACAGGATATGTAACCAAACTCCTGGAACTCAAATGTTGTTGCATCTAGACCTGTTCTTCGCATGCTCTGGTTTCAGTTTGAGCATCAGACATTACATTTCCAAACCTTCCACCTTGTTTGATAATTTCAAGAGTTTACATTATTGCCTTCATGCAAAGTTTCAACTTAATCCGTTTTTCCGCTTACGAGACCAGTTGATCCAATGCATTGATTGTTTGTACCATTTCTGCCACACTGCCACCCAAAAGTAGCACCAGGTCACTTTTAGTTGCTGGTTCCTCCTTCTCGATAAGTGAGGCTTATTCTGTGTGCATTCGGTCTGGCATTGTGGTTTCCTTTTCAAGCTTTTTAACTTTCTCATAGGCACTGCAGAGGAAAGTAATGTCCCCACCTCCCATTGGGGGGCCTTTGAAACTCGGCCTGTATTTTCACATTTCGCTGGGCGCCTAGGTGTAGTGGTCATGTTGGCCTTAAGAATATAGTCCTTCGAAACTTAAAAATAATAATTTCTCACTGCTAATTTTATACGTGTAGCCCAACATCCAAAGAAGATCCAATCCCCACTCGCAGGTCTCTGGTCCCATAAAATTGATTGCATGAATTTTGGCAGTGAGGACTGCCAGGGGAATTTGCCCTTGAGATCAACGCCACTATCAGCAGCTTCTGGGTGTGTACCGTAGAATCCGGAGTCAGCCCTGCAATTTATGCCACGTAAGGAGAGGATCTCACTCATCCAGTGCACCGCAAGACCCAGCTGCCAGTCCATCTCCAATGCACCTTCCAACAGTCCTGGCGCAGCTCTATATTTATCCCATCACCACAAGAACTGTCTCAGTTTGTGCTATGGGACAGAACCAGGAAAAGATATGAGTGGACAGGTGCCGAAGTAGCTAACAGGCCCAAGGCGCCTCCTCTCCTTCCAAAGAAACCTCTTCTGGTGCGCTCAGTTGGGTGCCTCCATGCACTTTGCAATCAGGGGCATTGTGATGAAGCCGTTTGGCTTCCTGGGTCCTCAGTGCAATGTAAAATACAATCAAGTGAAGGCATCTAAATGGCAGCCGGCCTTCCCTTCTGGTGCATCATGGACACTAATATTTGCACAAGTTTTGGGTCTGTTGAAGTTCCCCTCATTAGCACTGCAGGTCCACTGAAGTCCCACAGCCAGCAAAGCTAGGGAAGCACATGTTTTAGACGGTGTCCCGCTAGGCCACACAATGCACTTTAAAGTGTAAAGGAAAGGAGTGGCCAGAAAGCACCTTTTGTATAGACAGACAAAAGTGACAGCTTCTCCCCCTGTAATAGTCCCCAGGCAACCATTATTTATTAGCACATGGAGATCGTTATTGACCTCCTCTCAGCCCATTGGAATGTTCAGCGTACAGTCAATAACTACTGGTATTCATTTCATTATGAACATTATGACTTCAAAAGCAGACAGCGAAATAACAATACAATTAACAGTCAAGATGGTTTTCCTTAAGACACTTCCTCTCTGGGAGGATCATTTTTTGGCTACAACATCCAAATCCTCTCACTGTAGAGAAAGCTAAAGCATAAGAAAATGCTTTCGTTTCCTTATAGAGAAACTGTTTTGTTTATGTGAACCCTAATGCATGCTCATGATGAACCTGCTCCAGTTTAACCAAGTTTACAATTAAAATACTTAACTTGTGAAGACAACCTTGTTATTTAAATACTACAACATGAAATCACATTTAATGTACTAATACTAGCTCATTTTGCGTATTTACTCACTATTAAAGTAGCGTTTTTTACTTCACCGTCAAGACATCTACTGCTACTTTCACTAGCTGCTAATAGACCTCGGGAGGGGTTATTATCGCTTGGGATAAAGACCTTTACCCAACTTATGGCCCTCGGCTACGTCTCAAGACATAACTTCATGGCAAGTCATTATCCCACAACGATGACCACTTCCTCAGTGTACAAGGCTATATTATGTTTTTATTTTATTTGTGTATTGGTTATTTATAAGGTGCATACCGCAGGCACAGCTTTTTTGTAGTGCCACAAAAGAAGCAAAGGGGGAAAAGGATGTCTGATCTTTCACAGGCTTTGGGGGCATGATCGTTTCTGCAGGATTTAGGGTAACGGAGAAGAGCATCTCGGATGTAAGTGTGTGGGATAAATAAGTGCTGAAGTACAACATCAGCTCCGTTAGTAAGTGCAGCATGATTATGGTAGTGGGATTTTACAGAGATGGCAGACAGTGAGACTCCAATCTCGTGGTGTTGTGCTTTGACCCAGAATGCAGACCATAAGAAACAGTTGCAGATAGTAGTATGGACGCCAGGAGATTGTGGCTGATGGACCTTTAAGGAGGTGTCTGATGAAAGGAGTGGAAGACTTTTGAAAAACATGGGCTTTATTTACTCCACTCTCTTTTACACATAATGACTTTGCAACTTGATTTCTGGCTCACTTTCTCCCCTTTTCTTGATCAGAGGAGCGGCTCCGGGCTGACGCAGCTGAGCGGGAGCGATTGGTGGTGGAGGAGAAGCACGCCGAGATGCAGCAGAAACTGGAGGACCAGAAGCGCAGCTATGAGGAGCATGTGCAACAGCTGATGGTAAAGATGGAGGAGGACAGGAAGAAGTTGGTGGAGGAGAATGAAAGGGTTCTCACCAGCAAGCTCAAGGTAAGGCCAAGTCTGCTTCTTTGGCTGCGGGGTAAAAGTGGTTTATTAAACAGCCTCCCATTTACCAGCCACCCCTCTAATGCTAGAACTCCACCAACCTCAGTAGCGATGCTAGTGTACGGACTGGGGGCGAGTGGCTGCCACCCCCCTCCACTCCAGGACCATATTCTTATCCTGAAGTGCCCCACTCCCCACAGAGTGATGTTATTAACCCTGTGGCCTCCTAGGGCAATACATCTCCCTCCAGCACTGACCAACCTAATCCTTTAACAGCCAGCATTTAAGTACATAGAGCTCACCTGTCATTTATCCAGCCATCGTTTTAAGGCCCAGAACACACAAGCTGTTACTCTAATGCCTAGACATCCTCTCTGCCCATCCAGCTGTCCAGTGCCCTTGTAATTTGTAAAGCCATAACTCTAGGTTGACTGAAAAGTCACTTTTCATTATTCAGACATTTAATTCTGTGAAATGTGGCTTTTCAAATGTGTTCCTAGTAATGTAATTGTCTCTACATTCCATAGAGTGATATTTTGCATGTGGGTGAACTGCTGTTGTGTTTTTGCAATGGTTATTTACAGGCCGCTTTTGCCCACCCTCCGCAGTCTTTATTGTCTCGTTTAGGAGCCTGGCTCATTGGTTTTAATTCTCCTCCCTTTAGGAACAAGAGAATATGCTGCGAGAAGGCTTCCAGGAGCAGGCCAACTCTCTGCAATCCCAGATCCAAGACCTGTGCGGCCAGCTGGATAAGGCCAACAACAAATCCTCCTGGTTTTCCGATGTTCTTGATGGCATTGGGACGGTTGGCACTTTGGTGTTGCCCGGCATTGGCGGAAAGTTGTTGGGTGTAGGAACCCGCATTTTAAGTCGATTCTTTTGAGTTTAACCTCCTGTGCGCAGCGATTGTGTGACAAGGATATGCCCCTTTGTCGAGAGTCTCTTGTTTCTGCTGTGAGTGTTCTGGTCACCTTGGCAAGAAGTAGCACATTATACATACAGGGGATAAAGATCCCTTAATTCACATCACAGGAGATTTGAAACACCAGGAAGCTGTACAGGTCTTGGGGTCCAGACACAAGCAGAATTGAAGATTTCAGGTTAATGTGGATTTGAGACGGAGCCCCAAGTCCAAACAGAATTTTTAAGCGTATCTTCATATCAGACTTTTTGAAATGAGATTAAATAACAATAGTGTTAGAACTTCCTGATGAATTGTACAGGTGTATTTTGTGCATTCCCAGGATGTCCAAGCAAGGCACGGAATGCTGCTGTGTCAGATCACTGCTTTTGAATGTGTTTGTGTGCCAGTTGTTGATAATGAGTTGCAAGTTGTGGAACTTGTTCTAGAGCAAGAATCCTCAACGTCCCAGATTGTTTCATGATGGTGCTATACTATTAGAGGTTCAAATAGTGGAGAGAGCCTGAAAGGAAGTGCTTAATTTTGTGCCAGGTGATCTGCTCAAGGAATTATTTTGAAACGGGGAACGAGCGCCAGCATTTCTGGCAGTGCTGCTTGTTCTGCTGCTAGCAGTGCTGACTCCATCCCAGCTCACCTCTGCAAACCAGCTACCTTTTCCTCTCAGGTCATTTTATGGAAATATTTGTGTTGGACCGCTCTGTCTAGAAGCTTCTCTCCCAATTTAGTAGGTCCCAATTCATCGAACTCGGAAGGATGAGTTAATGGCAGTATTTTGATGAGAAGGTAGCTTCTTCTAGTTGGACAAACATGTTCAATGTGAGATAGTGCATGTAAAGCATAAATGTGGATGAAGTCTGCTGTCCTTTTGTTTTTCTGCTTAGATTTTGGCTTTCGTGGGGCAGCATCTTTTTTTGATGAAAAGGCTCCAGAGGGCACCACCGTTCACAGCTGGATACTGAGAGCTGAAGGGCAGGGCACACGCAACCACACACACATGGTTTGAGCTGAGTAGCAGGACACACACACCTACACACATTCCTATACACACACACCTACACACACACATCCCTACACAGGCACACCTATGCATAGTTAAAACAGCCCTGCAATATGTCTTCATTTTGTAGCTTACTCATACAATCTCCCGATTTAGTAATACATTGGAGAAACTGTTGAGCCAGGCAGAGATGGGATTGCAGAGCGAGTTTGAAAAGAAAGGTCAAGCCATGTGCACCTTTACCTGTGTACATAACCTTGCATCTTCCAAGCACTTGTACATCCCTATGCTGTTTCTAGTTATATTTGTGTTGTGTAAATATCATCAAAGTACATGTATACATTGCGACATACAGAAATGTGGTCCTATGTGATCATTTCGAATATTAAAGGCTGCATGCAAAAATGACCGATTTTTTTCCGGCTGATTTGGTGCAGCTGTTAATATTCACATTACATCACTATTCAGCCCTCCACCCCCCAGAAAAACAATCTCCTGCTTAAAATCGTCACGTTTCTCCCCCCGAACTCCTCTTAAATTCTGCACCCCGTCTCCACCATAACCATGCCTGCCCGCCCCCTCAGAGACAGATAAATGCACACTCTCAACACACACAAACACACGCACGCCGAAACACACAACATACACACAGGCACGCAGACAAACACCTCACAGCCTACTTCTGTCTTCTCTTGGCCGTCCCTGCCGTATCTGTCAGCCTCTGCATGCACTCGTTTTTGCGGCAAGGGCGCAACAGTTAGATTTAGAAAGACTGCTCTGAGCGGTCTCAGATCGGTCTTTGTAAATCCTCTGTGTAATTTTCAATAAAATTAAATAGACCATTTCACATAATACCAAAGCTACAAAAAATAAGTACTACTGATGCAGGGCCTTTTGGTTTTATTGTAGTGTATCACCGTGTAAAGTATCTAAAATTGTTCTCAGGATTATTATGAATAAACTTGACCAATGTCCTGCATTATTTATTTGTCATTTAATAGGAGTCAATTTGTGTTATGCCTTGCCATGAAGTAGAGTAGCATCAACACAAGGCAGGGACTAAGAAGTGTAGTTGAACAAGGGTTTTTTGGGTATGGTTACAGAGATGGACCAAAATAACTAAAAGGCAATGCAAAAGGTTCAGCGCCAACCACAGGATGGCTTCTGCTTCAGTTCCACAGTTCTTAGTTTTGGAAGTCTCAAACCAGGTTCCTTTCCTGGAGAAAGTGATCGGTTCACAATGATTTGCAGTCCTGGAGTTTTTAAGTGTCCCTACGCTTCTTTCTTCTCTTCTGGTTCTGCATGGTCCTGTCCTCTGTTTCTTGTCCTCGATACAGCAGACGCTTCCTTTCAGGGATCCCCAGGCCTAGGTGTGCCTGCATGTTAGCCCTCTCAATAGAAAAATGGGGCTCAGTAAACGCTGGCAAAACCCTTAAGTTTCCCCCAGGAGACTGGTAACCTGGCCTCCTCTAATTTATATTCCTCGCCACCTCCCTGTCTCAGGAACTCCAACCTAGTCTTCCTCCTTGATGATTACCAATGGTCTTCTTCCTAAGGGGGCCTCTTCAAATCCTCTCCACTCTAATGTTTCTGCTCCACTACCTCCTGGATGCCACTTCACACGCTTTCACCTCCAACCCACCTAGGTTTGTAGTTTTCAGGCTTCAGGATTGCCTCCTCCTAATTCTGCACCACTTCAACCTCGCTTTCAATGTGTCTCCCAAGGTTCTCCTTGATCTACTGTGCACCTCCTGTCTGATGTTTCCCCCAACCTTCTCTCTAAAGCTGTCTTCGCCCTTCGAACTGTTTAAGGAAACTCCCTCTAGCCTTCCTTCCAATACTCTCATCATTCCTCTCCATTTTTACATCTATACTTCTCTAGACAGGCTTAAGCGGTAGCTTGTTAACTGCACGTGGTGCACTACAGATCTATAATAATTTAATACATGAGTCTATTTGCTAGTGAGCATTCCCTTTCACGTGTATGACATACATGCATATGTACTGTAACGAGATCCCTGATCTTAGGCTAAAAGATGAGACTGGGAAGGCCATAGGGCCCAGGGACTGCCACACACTGCACGAAGTAGACCCTGGAGGAGGTAAATGGTGGATCGCCCAAGGCTCCCCTACGGTTCTGTTTCAGTATCCGCAAGTGTACCGGCAGTGTTTAATTTGTAATAAAATAATTGCCAGGGCTAAAATATTATAATCAGGCCAGTGACACATCAGGACGGGCACCTCCATGCCCACTGTTGCCACCACCAATGGCTTCTCCTGAAAGTGACAACATATATGGGGTTAACACCAACTCCAACCGGCTCATTAGGGTAGAGGGATGTACTGAGTATGGCAGATGTTTGATTTACAAATGCAAATGAACATATCATGAAATAACATACCCATTGGGCCTCATTATGAGTTTGGAGGTAGCCATGCCATTTTTACCGGCATGGCTACCCCCAAACTCGGGTCCCGGTCCCGAAAAATGTGAATTACCAGGCCATTCCGACCTTTGCGGGCCCGGTAATTCCCATTCAGGTTCCCGGACCCAGTACGTCCCCATTCCCATTTGAACCCCCATAGGGCTCAATGGGAATGGGGAGGATGCTAACAACGGTCCCGTTAACAACGGGACCGTTGTTAGCATGCTGTGCTGCTAGAGGGTGCCGCTCTGGACGTCTGGTCTGATCAGGCGTCCAGAGCGGCACCCGCGAGCAAACTTAGAATGTTGCGGTGAGGTAACAACGGCACCTGTAGCACTACCGGCGCCATTGTTGCCTTACCGCAACACTCGTAATGAGGTCCATTGTGTCTTGATATGAGACAAATGTTTAAGTATGTCTTTGAACACAGTCATTGTTAATGAACATACATTTTACTCTGTTTCTACAGGTGTGTCTTATGTGACTAACAATAATAAAATGAATAAACTTACGAAAACGCCACATCATTATTAAACTGAGTCTGAAACAATAAGTGCCAGGGCTCAGAAATAAGTGGCAGGGCTGAGTCCTGGCAAACAAAGCCACAAATAAATCACTGTGCCCGGGATTCCCTGTGTAGGCCTGGTTAAAGGCCATTATCCTAGGGCAGGAAATCCCTTTTAGGTTTGGTGAAGTCCTTGAAGTAAAGGTACAGACCCACTTATGCGCCTATAAATCGCTACCTGGAACACAAATGAAAACGCACACGCTTCTTGGATGCCGGAGTGGGAGCCTCTGTCAAGGACTACAGAAAAACAAATCGAAGATGGTGGCTGCCCTTATTAAAGGCCACAGGCCCAGGCTTACACATTGAGCTTAAACAAATACAGCTGTAGGCCAATCAGATAGCTTGTGCACAATGAATCCCCAGCTGAAGGTAATCGTCTAATTACCAAGTAAGAAGGCTCGACTATTAAAAAAAGGGGTACACAGGAGAAATGTAGGAGTTGAGAGTTGGAGGCAGTTTAAGTGAGAGTGTATGTCAACGTGGTGAGTAGGAGAGAAGGAAGGAGGGGGACCCAAAGCACGAGAGAGGAAAGGACACATTAGTTGTTCAGAACATTGGAGAGAGGAGGATATGACAAAGGAGAAAAAGAGTGAAGGAGAGGTGATGAGGGGAGCATTAAAGAATGGAGGAGACAATAGATATACAGAAGAACATTGAAGAAGTGATGAAGAATAGTAGAGGAGAGGGGAGAGGTGGAAGAAAGAGGAGGAGCAGGCAAGAGTGGAGTGAAAAAAGCCAGACCTGGGTATGCTGAAATGCTAGAATGTCAAGGATTTAAGTGGGAGAGAGTCAAAAGGAGAGAGACAATAGATATCGAGGAAGATGGTAAGAGAGAAGTAGAAAGAAGAGTGGATTGGCCTTGTGCTGGATTTCTGGGGAGACTCCTGACATGATGGATAAGATGGAGTCCAGACCAACTCGGGCAGTCCTCGCAAGGGATATGCACAATAACCCCTTGGTGCCCTGGATCATTAAGTGTCGGACGACTGTCCTGACTCGACTATGCAAAACCCAGTGGTGGTTTGCCAAAGGTATCTAGGATGAGAAGTAAACTAGCAGCACTCTCACAAGAGAGAGATGCATCTCAGCCAAAAAGAGGTGTGGGGCACCTAACACCCAGTAGTCTGAGAGTCACTCATAGATTACTATCACATGGGTGGAAGTACTGCAAGCAACGGTCCTAGAATAAAGTTTGCCTTGCTTTTTCTTGCTCCCATTGAGTTTTGTCAAGTCCCATTCCTTAGATTTCTAGTGTTATAAGAAACACCTGTGGTACTTGCCCTCTTCATGTCATCAGTTGATCCTGATGACTGTGCAAGTAGCAATGAAAGTACATGTCTTGAGAGCTGCCTTCTTAACACAACGTTTGCTGGCTGCAAAGATCACCGTGGTGCGCACTTGGAAGTCTGCTGAGGGCCCCCTGATGATTCTTTGGTGGCTAAAACTTTGGGACATTCTGATAGCAGAGAAAATTACTGCAGCCAACGCTGGCCTTCTTCACCGCAACACTTGGGCGCCTTTCCTAGACTATGACCAGAACTTCCCGGCACTAACTTACAAACCGTGGCTGGTCGCAACGGCCCTTCAGCCGGATTGCGAATGGCTGGCGCCGACCCATGCTCTGCCGGATCCCGCCGACAGATGGGGGGGTTGAGCAGTGGGCATGATTGTATGTTGAACTGGAGGCAATATGTTGTCTGTTGTCTGCTAATTTAATTGTCATCTGTGTGCTGGTTTAAAATAAACAAGTTAAAAAAAAGTACATGTCTTGATCCACTGTCGCTTCTGTACCTTTGTGTAGCTCCTGTTTCCCGGTCCCAACCCAAGCCAGGGAGCTTCTTAGATCACTAATGGACACAGACACCAGAGAGAATTCCCCCTTTATTTATAATAAACCTTTATACGTTTAACTCTATTCCTTGGGATTCCCCGGGCGTGAGCACCAACTAGATGTCAACCTGCTACGTCAGATGACCCTTCCTTGGAGGGATCTCTATGACCCTTAGGGTGAGTCTAACGCAACAGAGCCCTTCTCCAGCATGGGGTCTGGCATGGATTCACATGCTCATGAATATTCCCCGTCGTCAGGCTGGGAATCCTCGGTAAAGAAAAAATCAGTATTGGTTTCGTTTCTGATCTGTCTTTCTTAGTAGTAACCAATCACTGATCTCTGGGTCATACTGCCCCCAGCCAATGACTGCCCTCTCCCTAAGCCCCTCCCCTGGCAGCCATCCTCAGATTTTTACCGCACGTTCAAGTGTTGGGAGTCCTCGTGCTTTAGCTCTCGAGCTTTTACTGCGTTTTTGCGCTTTTTCAGGAGATTTTCTCATTTTTTCGGTTTAATCGAGCCTCAAGCTCCACCGTTTCCACTTCCGAGAACGGGGACCCGTTTCGGAATTCTTCTACGCCCCTCAAGGGTGAAGTTTTCATCGAGTTACGCTTCTTGGAGGTTCCAGAAGATCTGAGGCCTACATCAACGGACATGGCCCAGGACAGGGGAAGCTCAACTCCCGGATCCAAGCTGTTCAGGAGCTGCCCGGGATGCGGACTGCAAAATGTTTTCAAGGACGAGCATTCGAGATGTCTCTACTGCCTTCATGAGGACAAGACGCACGTGGAAAAGGACTGTGCGTTCTGCAAGAACCTGTCCGAACGGACCTAGCAAGATCGTCGTTCCCGCCTCGCCGCCTGGCTGGAGAAGGGCACAGCAGGTGAGAAGACGAAGAAAAAGTCTGAGCGGTCTTCTAAGTCCTGTGAGGGTGCCCCGATAACAGGGGCCCAACAGAAGGCGAAGCACCATGAGTCCGCAGGCACCGGGAGCTCCGAAAGGTCAGGCTCTTCGGCTGCCAAGCAGGGCGCAACTTCCCCGGCACGATCAACCGCGAGCCAGCGCTCTGGTTCGGGGAAGAGGAAGTCCGAGAACCCGGGTAAGCTTCTGGAGAGGCCCCGGTCGATATCGAAGGGAGCCGAGGGGGAGCGCTGCGATGACACTCCCCCCAAAGCAAAGGCTGAGGACGCACCTAAGGTGGTGAGGGCCTTGATCCACCCGGCAAAGGCCTCTATCGAGGTTGTCGCAGCGGCCCTGGCAAAGCCAGCACAGACTACGCCAGTGGAGGCGGCCTCTGGGTCTGGAGTTTCCCTGCCACCGCAGAGGGAATCCTCTTTCCAGCCCATCGTTAAGAGCCCCGTGAAGACCCCGGTGGAAAAAGAGGGGGGGGGGCCGGTGGCCATTATGGACTCGGATTCAGCCTCTGAGGAGGATCTGGTGGAAACCGTGAAAAGCCTCAACGAGAGGTTCGAAGGCCTCAACAAGAGGTTTGAGAAGGTTCGATCCCAGGGGAAGGATCCTGCTGATGTGATCGAAGACAGCGGCGATGGCGACGACAAGGGCCCAGTGGAGCAGCCATCCTGCCCGTCGCAGCTATTGCCCGAGCCCCTGGATAGCTCGGTGGCCATTTTGTTGGCGATCCAATCCTTATGTACTGAGATAAGGACGAGGTTACTGTGGACCCCGACGGAGGATCCAGAACCTGGACCGTCGGGAAGCCCTCCGAACAAGCGGAGGAGAGTCCACCCCGCACCGCCCTTCGTGCCCACAAAGCCTGTGGACCCCTCATCCCCCTCGCTGGACCCTCGGGATGATACGGCGACGGATACAGCGACGGGGACGGACGACGACGGTGGCGATGATACAACGGACATTCCTTCATCAACCCCTCCCCCCCGGGCCTCTCCGCCCGACGAAATTGGCTCTTTCCACGCCATGATAGCCAGGACATCCGAGCTCTTCCAGCTCTGCCCTGAGGAACAGAAAAAGGAAGGCTTTGATTTACCAACGACGGGAGGCCAAGTGAAAGACGGTCCTCGCGGTACCGTTGCTCGATGACATCTGGGACGAAGGGCTGGCTATCCTGAAGAACCCTTCCACGACACCCGCCAAGAGGGACAGGTACGAGAAGAAATACCGGGTCCCCGACGCCGCTCCCTTGTGCCTCAGGGCCCAGCCTACACCGGATTTGGTCGTCTCGGCAGCAGCCAAGAAGAAAGCGGCGGGTGCGGCGGCTTCAACTTCCACTTCCCCGCCGGAGTGTGAGGGCAAGAAGTTGGACTCCATGGGACGACAAGTCATCTCGTCGGCGGTGACGACGATTAAGGTGGCCAATGCCTTAGCGATTGTGGCCCGTTACGACAGGGAGGTCTGGTTCAAGATAGCTCCCCTGCTAGACTTCCTACCGGATGACAAGAGGGCAGAGGCCCTACAGATTCTGCAGGAAGGTGAGGTGGCATCGGATCATGCCATTACAGTGGCAACGGACATTGCCGATACCGGATTTCGCCAGCTGGGCAACGGGGTTTGCCTTTGACGACGAGGATGGCTCATGGCTAAGGACTTTCACCAGGACGTCCAGACCAGAGTGTTGTATATGCCGTTCGACGGCAACAACCTGTTTGGGAAGACGGTGGATGAGTCCCTCCAGGCCATCAAGACCGACACAGAGACAGCCCGAGCCCTAGGAGTCCTTCAGCAACGGCGGCCCTTTCGGAGCTCTGGAGGCAGACAGGGAGCCTCCAAGGGATCCAGCGGTGGCTCTTCTTCGTACCGCCAGGCGGACTGCTCCTCGTCCCAGGAGGCCTACAGAGGCCGCGGAAAGCAAGGAGGGTCTTGCCGCCGTTGTCAAGGAGGCCAAGGCGGCAAGGCCTCTTCCAAGCAGGACTGAACCGGCCGTAGCGTCGTGCCCCCACCGAAGCACCCCGTTGGGAGGCCGGCTGACGAAGTTCGTCAGCGTGTGGGAGTCCATCTCTGCCGACCGTTGGGTGCTGGATACCCTGGCCCGCGGACACTCGCTAGAATTTCAAAAGAAGTGTCCTCGCATTCCTCCCGTGGCCATGAAGGAGAATCACGTCCCTCAACTGCTGTTGGAGGTAAGGGCGATGCTCAAGAAAGGTGCCATCGAGCTCGTCCCCAAGAGGCTCCGGAGTATACTCAAGCTACTTCCTCGTCAGAAAGAAGACAGGCGGTTGGCGCCCCATCCTGGACCGGCGTCGGTTAAACAAGTACATCAAGGCACAGAAATTCAGGATGGTCACCCTCCAGCACATTCTGGGACAGCTGGAGGAGGGCGACTTCCTATCATCGTTGGACCTGGAGGATGCTTACTTCCACATCCCCATTCTAAAAGGACACAGAAAGTTCCTCAGATTTGTAGTCCAGGGGTGTCACTACCAATTCAGAGCCCTGCCGTTCGGATTAAAGTCGGCACCCAGGGTGTTCACCAAGTGCCTTGCTCCAGTGGCGGCGCGCCTGCGCCTGCAGGGGATCCACATCTACCCCTACCTGGACGACTGGCTAATCTGTGCAAGGTCAAGAGAACTCGCCGTCGAACACACAGAAAGGACCGTCCGCCTGCTCACGGAACTGGGATTCGCCATCAACTACCCCAAATCCCACCTGGTTCCGTCGCAGGTAGCACTGTTTCTGGGAGCGAAGCTCCATACAATGGAGCGATTGGCATCTCCGTCGGAAGAAAGGACGAAGGCCATTTTGGGCAAGGTGCAGCGCCTGTTAGCCGCGGATGTGGCCAGGGTGAGGTCCACCAAGTCCCTCCTCGGGATGATGTACTCATGCATCTACCTTGTGCCCCTCTACAGAATTCGGATGCATCCGCTACAAGAGTTCCTCGACGCCCGCTGGATTCAAGCGGCGGGCAGCTTCGAAGACAGGATCCCGTTCGAGAAGGAGTTCCTTCGGGCGATTCTATGGTGGGGTACCCGTGCGCACCTCACGGCAGGCACGGACTTTCAGACCCCTGCGTAACAGGAGACGTGACGACGGACGCCTCCCTGGAGGGATGGGGGGCCCACACCGGAGATCTCCACGCAAGAGGCCTCTGGCTCCCGGAGGAGAGGTCTCTCCACATCAACATCCTGAAGCTACGAGCCGTGTTCTGGGCGCTCAAATCGTTCCTTCCGTCCCTCAAGGACAAAGTGGTGAGGATATTCACCGACAACACCACCACGATGTTCTACATCCGGAAGCAGGGAGGCACCAGATCCCTAGCCCTAGCCAAGGATGCCCAGGATCTGTGGCACTGGGCCGTCGCCCAGGGGATGTTTCTGGTTCCCTTCCACTTGGCAGGAATAAAAAACACCATCGCCGACTCACTCAGCAGGGAGCTGCGCTCGTGCCACGAGTGGGAATTACGCCAGAACCAGGTGGATCTGCTCTTTCAACAATGGGGCAAACCCCAGATCGACCTATTCGCGACGGCAACGAACTCCAAGTGCCAGAGGTTCGCCAGCAGGTTCACACAGCCGAGGAGCATGGGCGATGCTTTCTCGTTCCTTTCGGACGGCCTGCTCCTGTAGGCGTTCCCTCCGTTGCCGTTGCTGCTCCGTCTCATCAACCAGCTCAAGAGGTCCAGGTGCAGGATGATCCTCGTCGCACCGGCGTGGCCGAGACAGATCTGGTTCCCAGACCTTCTGGAATTGTCAACGTCCCCACCTATCAAGCTGGCGACGGACGCAGATCTTCTCTCCAGAGAAGGAGGCGCCATTCTTCATCACAACTGAATTTGCAGGCTTGGCTCCTGCAGCACTAGAGTTTGGAGGATACGATATCCCGGCTGACTGCAGAGAGGTTCTTGCAAAAGCCAGGGCGTTCTCAACTCTCTCAAGTGCTATGGACATAAGTGGAAGAGGTTCTCTGTCTGGTGCCGTGCACAGAAGATTAATGCGGATTATGGCAATCTTCCCCTCAAGTATTGCCGTACCTACTGTCGCTGGCCAAAGCTGGACTGGCTCACGCCTCCATCAAGATACATCTGGCTGCCATCTCCCGATACACCAGAACTACAGGACGGGCGTCCTTGTGGTCTCATCGCCTGGTGAAGGAATTTATGATGGGACTATTCCGATCGTTCCCGCCGGTGAAGGCCCCTGCCCCGGCGTGGGAGCTCAACGTGGTGCTGACCAGACTCCTGGGGGCCCCATTCGAGCCTATGCATTCGGTGCCGTTGAAGTTCCTGTCGTGGAAAACAGCATTTCTCGTGGCCATCACCTCCGCACGACGAGTGGGAGAGATCCAGGCCTTATCTTGCAAGCCTCCATACTTGACTTTTCACGACACAAGGGTGGTGCCGTCGGACTTCCACCTCAATGAGCCCTTGGTGTTGCCAGTTTTCTTCCCGTCGCCCTCATCGCAGGCCGAGAGGACTCTGTACTCGCTGGATGTAGCTAGAGCGCTGAAGTTCTACGTGGACCGCACAAAGAGTTTTCGGAAGGCATCACAGCTGTTTGTGAACTTTGGACCTGTGAATCAAGGGAAGGCTCTCTCGAAGGCTTCCATTTCCAGATGGCTCTCCGGCTGCATCATGCACTGTCACCGGTTGGCAAACCGACTGCTGCCTGGCCGTCCGAGAGCCCATTCGACCAGAGCGATCGCTGCTACCACGGCGTTCCTGTCTGGTGTGCCCCTGCTGGACATCTGCAGGGCTGCTACGTGGAGGTTGACGCACACCTTCACAAGATTCTACTGCGTCGATCGGGACTCAAGGGAGGAGTCCAGGGTCGGCCAAGCAGTGCTGCGCAACCTGTTCGCTTAAGGTGAGCCTGGTGAGGAGGTAAGAGATGCTTAATGTTGAGCCTGTTGCCACCTCCCATGGTTGTGCATGTGTATACTGCTATGTATTCTTATATTCATGAGCATGTGAATCCATGCCAGACCCCATGCTGGAGAAGGAACAAGTTACTTACCTGTAACTGTTGTTCTCCAGCATGGTCTGGCAAGGATTCAAATGCAAACCCTCCCTCCTTCCCCTCTGCGGCTCTTCACTTGGTCATACTGCCACTTTACGTGCTACCAAATCTGAGGATGGCTGCCAGGGGAGGGGCTTAGGGAGAGGGCAGTCATTGGCTGGGGGCAGTATGACCCAGAAATCAGTGATTGGTTACTACTACGAAAGACAGATCAGAAACTAAACTGATACTGATTTTTCTTTACCGAGGATTCCCAGCCTGACGACGGGGAATATTCATGAGCATGTGAATCCATGCCAGACCCATGCTGGAGAACAACAGTTACAGGTAAGTAACTTGTTCCTTACCTATACTCGGGTACCACACACATGAGTGTGATGCCAGAGGATGGCCTCTCTGGGTGGTCCCATCAAGCTAGGTGGCCTCAGGCAGACCGCCACTCTATCCTCCCACCCACGATAGGGTACCTCCCCTCTACCCCCTTCATCTACTTAACATCTATATAAAGTTTTAACATCTTAACCTACTTAACTCTTAACCCTACTTGGCATTCCCCCTAACACTTACCCCAAATGCTACGCTTCCCCCTACTTAACAATTACCCTACATAATAGTAATTAAATAAATGCATATAACTATACATAGACACATTTCTGAGGCTTGTGGAATCTGCTTAGATCACATGCTGTGCATAGGCCGACATCTAGTGGAAGCTGTAGAGTATTGGTTTGTTTTTCAAAACTCGAAAATGGGCGCCGAACTAGGGCGTGCCAGTAATACTATCCCTAGTGTGACGTCCCCTGTACCCATGATCCCTCACACGTGTAGGTCCCTCAGATTGTCAGCATGTTGCGGAGTTCCCTTGGCTTTAGCCAATTATACTAAAATTCTTGTTCAAAAACATCCCCGTTCTCTTCCACCCTACGCCGAAGATCGAGGAAACCAGCCATCGAGAACTCCACAACAGACTTTGGGGCTTGGAAGGCCTCTGGCCTCGGCCCTGTACAAGTAGGGAGAGTTGTGGGTGGTCATACAGGCTTTTCCCACATTTATTTCCTACATATACCCGCCTGCTGCCAATTTGAGACATATGGAGAGTACTCCTTTCAAATTCTGCCCTAAGTGTAACAGGAAGTTTCCCTGGGTAGAAAAACACAATACCTGCAACCTGTGTCTCCCACGAGACCATCCCGAGGCTACTTGTCGAGCTTACAAGCTCTTCAAGCCAAAGACCCTTAAGGACCGATTGACCAGGCGCTGGGCCCACTATGCCAGGCAACTAGAGGCCATGGATGTCGAAGGGGCATTCAGCGATGGCAGCAACGCCGCCGGGACAGCGAGGGCAAAGGGGTGACTTCGGACACCCACGCGCAGGGCCCCCAAACCCAAAGGACTGGCCGGCGGCCACATTGTGGGGACAAAACCTTGTGGGAAGACTGCGACACATACCACCCCCACTAAACACACCAGCCCCGGCCATGACTCGACACGCGTGTCGAGCGATCGGCAAGGAAAGACACCAAGAGAGCGGTCGACCGAATCTGTCCTCTGGGCGTTCCCGTTCACGCTCGCCTCATGACAAAGACCAACCGTCCGCAGTTGAAAGAGGTGTCACACTTCCAATAGACCCTGAGGCCCAATCGTCAGAAGACGATTCCGACCTCTATCCTCAGTCAAGACGCTTAGCGTCTACTCCCGAGATTCAACGTCCTTCCTCGAATACCACCTACAAATCTCGTACCATCTCCGAATCTCGACGCCAGGCGTAAAATCCCTCAGAGGCCCCTAAAAACACTGGAAAACATTCCTCTAGTCATGGAAAGGGGGATAAACAACAGAAAAGGTCTTCAGAACACCATGTTCATAAGGGCCCTAAACCAATAGGAAAGTCCAAGGTCCCTGACCCTACTACTAAAAGTAAACTTATTCCTCCCACTGCTCAAGATATGGGCATGGAGGAGGAACCAGAACATGTTATTCCTAGCTCCAGAGAATGGAATTCTGCTGATATTGATAGTGTCATGAGAAAGATGTAATTTATGGTGGAATTCTGTGAAAAAAACCTAATTACTTTCATAGCTAAACCAATACCCCAGCTACCTCTGCCCCTTCGCGGTCTAAGGACTCACAGCCCCCTGCTAAAAAAAAACCCGCTCTGATGCCCCAGCGCAGAGTTTGGTCTCAGACCCTTTCGTAATTGAATCTTACCACCCTGATGTATATTGTGAGGAAACTGAACCACAATCGGTGGAAGACCAGACAGGGGTCTCTTATTATTCGGACCAGGAGGAGGAGGAGGAAGATAAGGCTGAAGCCTACAATCTCGACCCCCCCCATTCCCAAGGACACCCAGGTACATGACTCACCGGTAGATAATCAACCCCTCCTCAATGAGGTATAAGCTAAAGCAGCAGCCCATTTTCATATTGACACGCAGGGTGTCCAAGAAGATATGGATTTCGCTGAAGAGATCCTAGGAGACAGGAGAGCCATTACTCAAGCCATCCCTATAGTAAAATCCATCCAGCGTAGGATTGATCCCTCGCTCGTAACCCCAAATGTCACTTGTGCGGTTAATCCGCGAGTCGAGAAACTACACTGTGCCGCACTCTCCGACCCCCTGTACATTAGGGGCCAATTAAAACCGGATTCCTGGTTGTAGCAACCACCAGAAAGAGGGCAGGTACACTGCTTGCTTCTTCTGAAGCACCTCCTGATAAGGAGAGTAAAAGACTATACGCTATGGGTAGGAAAGTTGCCTCCACCTCTGCCTATCAGGCACATATTGCCAACAGTGCCACTCTTTTGGCAAGCTTCAATTGCCACCAGTGGGAAGAAGTAGCTGCTTTCGTATGCTCCGCACCTGAACCCTTAAAGAGTCGACTCAATTGGCAGCAGATGGAAGGTCTGTATCAGGGTGCATACTAAAAACAAACTTTGATGCAGCAGATAATGCAGGAAGATTAATTGCCGAAGGCACGGTTATAAAGCTTCACGCTTGGCTGAGGCAGTCAGGGTTCAAACCTGAGACCCAAGCCACTCTCGTAGATATGCCCGTAGCGCCGAACGTACTATTCAGCAAGGCGGTGGAGTAAGCTCTAAAGACAGCTAAAGACTAATACGAGGCCCTAAAATCTCTTGGTCAGCTCACCAATAAACCCTCGGGTCAGAGGGGAAATAACAATTTTCGCCACTTTCGAGGCCAAAGTTCCCAAAGGGGTTCTAACTACTACCAAAATCAAGGAACCTCATGGGGCAACAATCGGTTCCAGTCATCACAAGGCTTCCCCAGAGGGCAGCGCAGGGGACACACTAGGGGTAGAGGCAGCCCCGCCAGAGATGGTACGCCACCGAGTAAACAGTGACGTTCTGCTTCGGGTCCCCTCCCATGCATCCCCTCTAGGGGGGCACATTTCCACCTTCACCCACGCATGGGAGGGGATCACTTTGGATAGATGGGTGCTGTCCACAGTGTCCGCAGGATACTGTATAGAGTTACTAGGGCGCCCCCACGACCATCCTCTGCGACAGAAGGTACACTAGTTGGAACACCAGAAAATCCTCCTCGAGGAGATCGCCATTCTGCTTGCAAAGGACGCCATAGAAGTCGTCCCGGGCAGCCAGGTAAACAGGGGTATTTATTCAACCTACTTCCTTGTGCCAAAAAAAATGTAACAATGGGCCCAGTATTAGATTTGCATCCTGCAAACAAGTATGTCAAGCCACAAAAATTCCGCATGACTACACTACAAGAGGTAATCCCCCTACTAAAAAATGGGGATTACATGGCAACATTGGATATGAAAGATGCCTATTTTCATGTTCCCAGCGCACAGAAGATTATTGCGTTTCAAAATAGACAACCAGCACTACCAATTCAAAGTGCTGCCCTTCGGAATAGCATCGGCTCCAAGGGTATTCACCAAGGTACTGGCGGTGGTGGCGGTGCACCTATGCAGGGAGGCAATCCCAGTGTACCCTTATCTGGACGACTGGCTCATTACAGGAGAGTCACCCCTAATTTGCAGACTAAACATCCAAAGAACAATCAACCTCCACTTCCAATTGGGCTTCTCAATCAACGAGAAAAAATCAAGCCTGGTGCCAAGCACCTCAAAACAGTTGCTAGGAGCTGTCCTAAACACCCAAGAGAGGTTGGCCTTTCCATCAGAGGAAAGAATTTGAAATATGTTGCTGCAAATTCCTCAATATCAGGCTGGTCGCCAAATAAGGGTGCGCAACGCGATGTGTTTGCTAGGCATGATGGCATCTTGCATTTACCTGGTTCCCCACACGCGCCTGTGCATGCGACCCATGCAGGATTGGTTGGCGAAACAGTGGTCTCAAGCAAGTGGTCAGTGGGACGATCTAGTGGTCGTTTCGTCCAAACACTAGTACAGAGTCTTCGCTGGTGGACAAGAGAGAATCTTATGGAAGGGGAAACCCTTCTACGATCCAGAGATACAGGCCGTTGTCACAACAGATGCCTCCCTAGCAGGGTGGGGAGCCCTCTAGCTTCACCATACAGCTCAGGGTCTCTGGTCTCACACAGTGGCTCAGAACCACATCAGTCTGCTAGAACTTCTGGCAGTCTTCAGAGCTCTTCGGGCATTCAACCCCCTCCTATCCAGCCAGTAAGTGCAGATCCTAACCGACAGCACGACTGAAATGTTTTACTTAAACAAACAAGGGGGCACTCGATCTCCCAATCTGTCCAGGCTTGCCCAGAAAATTTGGAAATGGGCACTCAAACGGAAGATTTACTGGTCATCCCAACATGTTCCAGGGGAACTCAACTCGCTAGCAGATGCTCTGAACAGAGATCCCCTCCCAGAGGAACACGAGTGGCGACTACACAAAGAAGTCGTAGGAGACCTCTTCTCTCAGTGGGGTTTCCCCACTATAGACCTATTCGCCACAAGCAGAAACAGACAATGCCCAGACTTTGCATCCAGGTTCCCCCAGCCAGGCTCCAAGGGGGAACACCCTATGGATGAATTGGTCTGGGATGTTTGCCTATGCTTTTCCAGCAACCCCTCTGATGAGGAAAGTGGTGAACAAGATCCACAGGGAACCGATGACACTCATCCTGGTTGCTCCTATGTGAGCGAGACAACCATGGTATCCAGACCTACGCAAACTGGTGGTGTGCGACCCCATCAAACTCTTGTGCCGGTACAACCTACTCTACCAGCACGAGGGGCTAACAGTGCATCCTCAGCCCAACTCGATGAACTTGGCAGCATGGCTCCTGACGTCATAGAGTTCGGACATATCAAATTACCTAAGAGATGTATGGATATCTTGAAAGAGTCAAGAAAACTGAACATGAGGCACTGTTACTATGATAAATGGAAACAATTCGTTATTTGGTGCCAGAATAAACAAATCAGACCTGTTGATTGTACTCCTTCTAATGTGGTCACCTATATGCTCCACCTACTGGATGCAGGGTTAGTGTTTAACTCACTAAAAGTGCACCTGGCAGCTTTATCAGCCTACACCACTTCCCATGGTAAGGTGTCATGGTGGATAGTGCCAGTCGTCAAAGCATTTATGGAAGGGGTAAAGAGACTCCACCCTCCAATTTCTAACCCACCTCCAGGTTGGGACCTTAATGTGGTACGTGCTAAGCTCATGGGTCCTCCCTTTGAACCCATGCACACATCTAGTCTCAAACACCTGACTTATAAAACTGCCTTCTTAGTAGCCATCACCTCCATAAGAAGGGTCAGTGAAATTCAAGCTCTGTCAGTGCAGGATCCTTTCTTTATTATTCAGAAGGATAAACTGGTTTTACACACTCACCCTAGGTTCTCACCTAAGTTCATTTCCAAATTCCATGTTAACCAGTCTATTGAGCTACTGGCCTTCTTCCAAGAACCCAAGAGCTCTGCTGAGGTGAAACTACACACACTAGATGTGAGGAGGGCTGTCCTCTACTACGTAGATAAGACCAGACCACTAAGAAAGACAGATCAGCTGTTCAGCTCCATAGCTCCAGGCAGAGAAGGAGATCACATCTCTAAAAATGCCATCTCTAGGTGGATAGTCAGATGTATCCAACTGTGCTATTCCCTTTCAAATAAAACACTGCCTTTTTACGCCAAGGGCCCACTCTACAAGAGGTACCGGAGCCACTCTGGCTTTCATTGCAAATGTACCGCTTGACAGTATTTGCAAAGCAGCTACATGGAGCTCTATTCACACCTTTACTCAGCACTACTGCATTGACACTCATTCCAAGACAGATACTCAAGTGGGCCAAGCGGTTCCAAGACATCTGTTCGCTCATGAACCTTCTCACATCCCACCTCCTTCTTCTAACACTGCTCGCTAATCTATGCACAGCATGTGATCTAAGCAGATTCCACAAGCCTAAGAAGGGCTACATTACTCAACGTAATTGTATTTCTGATGCTTGTATCTGCTTAGATTCACATGCGCCCGCCCTTCCTCCCCTCTGCGAGAAGGCGCATGGATGCTTGTAGTCTTATCTATCTTATCTGCTTGGATACTCTGTACTCACGCTACTCCTCATGCTACCTCATGTCAGAATAAAAATACAATCTGAGGGTCCTACACACGTGAGGGATCATGGGTACAGGGGACGTCACACTAGGGACTGGCACGCCCTAGTTCGAAGCCCATTTTCGAGTTTCGAAAAACAAACTGTAATACTCTGCAGCTTCCACTAGATGTCGGCCTATGCACAGCATGTGAATCTAAGCAGATACAAGCATCAGAAATACGATTACGGTGAGTAGCGTATCCCATATATTTACATACAACATATAACACACATAAAAGACTATGTCACAAAGGGGTGATGGCTGCAGTCAGTCACCCCCTTTACAGTACCTTCCTGGGTCTATCCTTGGTGGCTGTCTGCATACTCATGCTGACAACTGATGCCTGACCCCTCTTCTTTCTTCAAGGTGGCCCGGTCCACCAAATGGAGCCACCTTCACTCACTGTGCAGCCCGCACTCTTTAAAATGTTCCTGGGCAGACCCTGTGCGCTTAGGGGTCTGGCCTTTGTCACCGCTGCTACCTCTGCTTTTTTGGCTCTTCTGGGGGGCCACCCGCATTCACTGCCAAACACGCGGCATACTTTAAAATCTTCATGGTGGGGCATTAGCACAAGGGCTGCCCCATCACTGTGCAGCCCATGTCAACATCTTTGCTCCAGGTGGCATTCCTGTTGTCATGGGGATGCCCCCACGCTCACCGCCACACTCTGGCGGCTATTTTGATTTCAGGCAGTGTCTCCATTGGGATGCTGGCCTTCACTTGGACTGCTCCACTGGGCGGTCCGGGGCTTTCCTTCCCCTGGGCTGGTCGACTGAGCAGTCTGGGACTTCCTTGCTCCCTTCTTTTTCCCTGTGCTGGCCAGCACGGGACTTCTATTCATCGCTCCATCCTCCTGGATGGAGTGGACTTAGCCGGTCTTCACCTTCTGGTCTACGCCTGGCATACCCAGCTCAGCAGAACTTTAATGAAGGGCCAGCGAGGCGGGCTGTTAGGGGCATTGTCGGGCAATCTAGTCCGGGCCACCCCCACATGTGGCCCTGGCCGGGCTGTTCTTTCTTGGCCCACGCTGCACCTTGCATGCTGCCTGGGCCCTTGATACTGCTTGGCTTGTCAGGTCTGGCCCCGGGTCAGCCGACACCAGCCTTGACCCCTTATCGGCAGAGCTGCCCCTGGCATCAGCAGCTCAGCCCCCTGTTTTAGTCTCTGGGGGCTCCCCCACGCAGCACCTGATGCCACCTTTGCATTATGGCCCAGGGAGGTCGCTCGAGGCAGAGACACTCCCCTCTATTCCCCCAGGTAAGTCTTTTTACTTCCTTTCTTTGCTTCTCTCCCCTTAAACTGTCTTTACTGAGCTTTTCTTTACAATACTCCTCAGGATTCTTTTCTCACCTGCCCAGCCCATTCTTGGGCAGAGTAGTTCTGTTCTATTGTTCGTTTTTTTTTTCTTTAAACATTCCATTGAGCCACACGGTGTGCTGGATGGTTTAATCCAAGCATACACACATAACTAAAACACTACACATTAAATAAAATGCTTTCATTACTCTGATGTCTGTGTCTTTATTTCCACAGGCTACATTAGTCTCTCACACACTTTAGTGTTCCTAAAAATAAACTATTTTATAAAAACATTTGTTTGGTTATAATGGTTTTTGTAGGAGCATTTTGGAGGAAAGAAAGGTACAGGGGTTTCATATTGGGAAGTCTCCACTTTTTCAAATTCCCATTGTTCTTCCGTTTTTTTAAATGTCTTTAGTGTCGATCCCCTGTTGACAGCCTGCACTGGATTTATTGTACTTTCTCCAACAGTGTGCCCGTCAGGTAAGAGCTGCTCTCTCAGAGGAGAGGAAAAGAGAGCTGACCCGACTCTACCAGCTAACTTTCGCCGTCTCTCTCCTTCTGCACTATTGTAAAGCACTTGAAAGTGTTGTGTGCAACCGTTTTATCAATTTCTTAGACATTCACAACCTTAGAGACCCCCTACAAGCAGGATTCTGCTCCTGTCACTCAACGGAAACTGCTCTCATGAATGTGTCCAACTTCATAGCCTCTGCTAAGCACTCAAACCTACCCTCTGTCCTAATTCTCCTTGACCTGTCTGCTGCCTTTGACACTGTCAATCACTATGTTCTCCTTAATACCCTTTCTTCTTGGGATTCACGATCAAACCCTTGCCTGGATTGAATCCTACCTTGCACCTTGCCAATTCCCTATCCCCTGGAGCAACACCACCTCTCAACTCACTCCTCTAACTGTTGGTGTTCCACAAGGCTCTGTCTTGGGTCCGCTCCTCTTTTCACTCTACACTTCTGCTCTTGGGGCACTAATCTCATCCTTTGGGTTCTAGTTTCAACTCTTCGCGGATGACACCAAAATCATCTCTTTTCCTGAACTCTCCAATGATATCTCAATCAAAATGCCCAACTGTCTCTCTGCCATTAAATACTGGAGGGCTTCGCACTCTGATGTTCAACACTACCAAAACAGAAGTACTCTTCTTCCCTGCCAAAAGCTCCATCTCATCTCTTCCTCTGCCTTTCCAGTTCCCACTTGACACTCTCCCCTACTCTTCTTCATCTAGAATTTTTTGCATCATCTATGACCCTTCTCACACCTTTGCTACTTTCATCTCCAAAACTGGAACAGCTGCTCGCCTCAGCCTCCGAAATATTAGGAATATCAGGAACCTCCTTCCTTTCAAGATCACCAAGCATCTCTGAACCACTCTTCTCTTCTCTAAACTGGACTACTGTGCCAGCATCCTGTTTGGTCTCCCCAACTATGCTTTCTGTCCTCTCGACAAGATCATTAATTCGCTACCAGGACTCTCTTTGAACTCCCTCACTTCACACCTACTTCCTTGTACCGTCACAAGGCTGGACGGCTGATGATGCAAAACAGGGTCAGATTTACATTTCTTCTTCTGGTTCACAAATCTATCCACGATACGGCACCATTATCTCCTGAATCCAACTCTACAAGCCTTCTCGTTATCTGCGCTCTGCATCCTCGACAACCCTTGTGGCGCCCCGCCTTCCCTGTGCTTCCTGTTGCTCTTTCTCTTTTCTTGCCCAACTTGCATGGAATTCTCTACCCCTGGACATTCGAAAACCAGTCCACACGGATTTATTCAAAACCAAACTGAAAGCCTACCTCCTCGTTTCTGAGTTAACCTCTTAAACTACCTGTCATCGGCCTGTTAGCTAACAGTTTTTCCTCGCCGCTAACCTGCCTCTGTCGCTCACTTCCTCTGCCTCCATTACCGAGGACAGCTGGCCAGACCTCCTACCATCACTTAAAAATTTCCAATTTTGGTTGTCCTTAATCTGTGTCCACTTATGTATTGTCCCCAGTGACTTCCCTTTACTCCCCCCACAACCTGGTCAGAATGTCCCTTAAACTCACACCATTGTAAGTAGCTCTCTGCTGCCCCTCGAATCTGATTTCTTATCTAGTGTACGTTCTTTTGTGAACAAAAGAGCATTGTTGTTCCTGTACATATGTATGTATATATATATATATGTAAGTAAAACTGCAGAATGGGAGGGGAGAAGCTGTTTTATGAGGTAAGACTACAGTTTGAAGGTGTTTTATGTATCTAAAAGGATCCTGCTTGTAAAAACCTCACCATGCTAATCCTGCTGCTCTACACGTGATGATATTTAGAATGGCAACTCAACATAGAATGCAAATGTCTGGTCGTTCTTAATTCTGTCAATGAAAATGTAACCCCTCGCCCAGTTTAATTGGGGGTTACATATAAGTCAAAAGCTATGTGTAAAACACAAATAAACACACATATTTTGTAGGTTTCATTATTAAAGTTTAATTAATTAATTGTGATTTTTACTATGGGACTTGGCTATCCAGGTGACCGAAACAGAATGTTGCAACTGCTGGGACACATGGAACCTCAGGAGGCCCAGGACAATGAGCAGGATTCCCCTGCCCCGGGCAATGGATGGAATGGCCATTGAGGACAGAAAGAACTATAAAAAACGCTGGACGGATAAGAGGTTATGGGAGGACTGACAACATTCTGCATGGGGGGCTGCCCCCTTGAGCAGTCTTCCTGGGCCTGTGAGACATCACTAAACTGGGCCGAACCGCGAACATGAGCCATATATGCCACGTGTCAAGGGCAACCCAGTGCCACACGGCTTGAGGCCAGTCGGTGCAGCCCCAGAATATCAATCTGAGTCCCCCAAGGGTCATGTGTCTCTCCAACGTTCTACAATGTCTTCACCAAACCACTGTTTGATGTGCTTGACTATCTGGGTGTCACCTACACTAATTATGCCGATGACACCCAGATACTCATTCCCATCACTGGTGACTACATTGTTGACTCCAAAGCCCTTAATGACATCTACCTTGTCATCCAAGCCTGGATGGCCCAGCACGAGCTGTGCCTCAACAATGACAAGACAGAGCTTCTCATCTTAGGTACGCAACAGAGACTAAGCAAATTGAGTTCATTGTTCGGCTCCTTTAATATTGACGGTAATCTCATCAAAGTCTCCAAGGATACTAAAACATTAGGTATCTACCTTGACTCCTCTCTTACTCTCACTAGACAAACTAATGCAGTGGCCGCTGCGTTTGCTTACACCTGCCAATTGATCACAGCTTGTCGCCCATTCCTCACCACCCAGAACTGCATCACCTTGGCCAGGACCTTGGTTATGTCCAAACTGGACTATTGCAATGCAATGTACCAAGGCACTAACCAGGGTAATCTCAAAAAACTTCAGACTACCAAAAATAATGCCATTAGAGCTGCCCTCAATATCCCGCGATCTGCCCACATCTCAGAAACTAGGAAGAACCTCAATTGGCTCTCAATCGCCCAAAGGATCTCGCTGAAAGCACTGACCCTCACATACAAATGTGTAAACAATCAGGCCCTATATATCTAGCCTCGCAATTTGCTCAGGACATACCATCGCGAGTTCTTAGATCTACACAATCCCAAGGCCTTGTGTTCCCTAGATTCAAGCTCCAAACTGCTGGCGGCGCCAGCTTCCCAGTCCTGGCAGCCAAGCTTTGGAACACCGTACCACTTTGCATCAGAATTCTACCTTCATTCAGTCTATTCAAACACAAAGCTAAGCTCTGGTTAGCTACCTCACACTAACAACCATACTCTTGATCCTGTGCGGGCCTGCTGGGACCCTGTTCTGCTTTGCTCCCGCACTCTGCTGCTTTGTCGCTGTCTTGATTTATGTAACGTCAACTGTAAACTTTGTTACATCTGTTGGGACTACTGTGAATGTACATGTCATTGTTGTAACGTTCTGCTAAGATATGCGCCTGGTTGCCCTCGGGCCTTGTTTGCGCTATACAAATAAAATACAAAAATACAAATACAAAATCCATCTGGGCCATATGTGTATTGTGGCCCAGGTAGAAGGCAGCACCTTGGCTGCCTGTGCCGTGCCACCTGGGGAGCGAAAAGGTGGTCTGGCAGTGTCTGCCTGTCCCAGAGCCAGATGGGCCAGGTCCAGAAGATAACTTTCCACGCCCTGGATTGTGACCTGTGGGGGAAGACAGCCAGATGTGGTGGGCTATGAAGTTTGGAAGAATCCTGCCAGCCTGGACTGAGTGTGCGGGCTCACAATGCCGACGAGGTGGCCTTGGAGGCCTCCACCCATCCTAGAGTTAGTCTGAGCAGATGGTGTAGCCGTAGCTGGGGCCGCCTGTGGCCATGAGGCGGGACATGGAGACCCCAGCTGCCTAGTCCTGGGAGAGCAGGAGGAGTGTTTTGCATCTGCCAGTGCCCCCTCCGCCCCCAGGTGGGTGGAGCGTGGGCAGGGACCAAGAGGATACTCAGTAACCAGGGTCTGCCCTCGGTGGGTGGGCATTGCCTCAGTAGGAGCACAGGCTTCTTACAGTTACACTGCCATGGAGGAAGTTGTTAAATCACAACGCCAAGGAGGGAAAGGTGGCTAGATTGTACATAGACAAAGTAAATTACAGAAAGGTGCCTGTCAAGATGGATAATCAGCCTGATGGCCAGATTCTGAGAGGCCTCCCTATTCTGGTGAACATGTATAGACCCTAATGTGTAGTGTGAGAAACCTGAAGGCGTCTCCCTGACTAGTCCCCGGGGGTCTGTCAGCCAGGTGGCCAGGACACGGCCATCGCTACTGGATCCAGTTCCTGGGGGTGGACCAGTGAGCGAGGATCACCTGGATAGGGAGTCCTCGGGAGTGGAAGTGAGACACTGACGGGTGAGACACGGTATCCCCCTTCTGATAACACCTTTTCCCCAACCTACCACGTAGAATACTAAAACACTGTACCCCCCTTTTTCTGCCGCGAACACTTTCACATATCACGAAGGACGACGGACTAACACCCGAACCATTTACCTGACATGTCCCAACACATTTGTCAGGTAAAGTCAGGCAATTGACCAGCACACACCTGACGGCCCTTTCCCTTGCCCACAGGGATAAAGGGTGGAGCACGAGAGCACAATACGAGCAAGGCAGACCGCACAACGAGAGAGCAAACTCAGCACGGCAGTTCAAGAGGAGGAGAAAGACGGCGCAAACCGAGAGGGTGACAAGGAGAGAAGTGACCTTGCCCTTTCCGACCAAGGCCCGTGAAACCTCTGCAGAAGGAATCGTAAGACCGCGTACAATAGCCAGCATGTGTTGCAGCAGATGTCAACGGTAGACAGGGCCCTCCTCTGCTGATAACCAAACCAGGGAGAGACACTTGACTCCGTGGTACCAACCTTGACTCCGGAGAGAGGAAAAGCCAAGCGGTTCATCCCAGCCGGGGAGTCGAGGGGAGAGCCGATAAGAAACCAAACTATGTTGAACAAAAGTACAACCGGCTAATTGAACTGTGAAAGAGTACAAAGAACTGTTGATACCATAAGGGGGGAAAACCAGCAACAGAGGAGTCAGGCACCACGTGGGTGCTCACTCAGAAAACTCTGGGCGATTACCTGTTTGTTGAAACTACCGTTACCAGAAAGCCTTGGGAAAGGTGAGAAAGCAGTTAAAGTGGTCATTCATACAGGGTCCAGTAAAATCCTTTGTAAAGTCGAAAGTCTTTGACCGACAGATGATTGTGAAGCTAAGGGAAGTGAATCCTGCATCGTAAGAACTGAAAATATGCGATTGACGAAGCTAACATTCGAGAAGGGTCTGAGCCCGGATGAGGGGTAGCCGGGAGTGAAAAGGCATCACCCCTCGTACAAGCAGAAAGGAACTTGTGTTTATTATTTTTAAACACATCAGGCCTCGGATGCAAGAGACTTTTGTTAGAAAAGAGACTTAACCACCGAAAGCCCTGATTGCTGAAAGTGGAACTGTTGGTTCGTGCTTGGAAAGCTCAAGTGTGTGCTGTGCTCCAGAATTCTACCTTGTCCCGTGCTTAAAACGTGGGGAAGGGAGACCCCGACAACTGCATCCTGACTTATTATTTGTGAACACTTCCTTCTTTCTTATGGACTTTATACCACACTTTTTTGTAATTGGCACATGGATTGGCAATCGTTTTTTTTAGTATAGGCCCTTTTATTTGACAAGACGCCACTCGGACTGCCTTATTATTGCTGGATGGTCGAAGCTTGCTCCCATCTTAGATTTAGGTTTAGATTAGGCATTTTTCCAACCTACCTTTACAGTTTAATAAACACCCTTGAACTGTGATTACTTGTGTCCGTCTTTACTGCTTCCACCATGAGTTCCTGTAGTCAAACTCTATCTGGGTATTTTGACTGACCAGCAAAGCTTAGCCTTAGAAAGTGTGAGAATGGTGAAGAGTTTAGTTAAGCACACACAGAGCACTCTTAATAATACCAGTTAGGCAAAACGTTTGAAAATGCAGTTATTTATTTAGGCCTTAGACAAACTCTTGTCAATGAAAAACCACAGGAATGTAGCACACTAAAACATTCACTACTATTATATACACATTCATTTTGGTGTTCTCTAAGAGCACCAACACGTTATGTTTAGAATACAGTTGAGATCCATTTTAGAGTACTGAGGATAGCAAAGCAAGTGAATAAAAAGAAACCAATAAGTAACCATTAGTTAGAGAACTGATGTGTAAAATAAATAAGTTAGAAACACCATGCAAAACCTTAAAGTATACGTGTCTTTATGGCAACGATGGAGGAGGATTGGGTAGGTCACTTTTGGCTCTCCCAAGATGGTGCTGTGGAGAAGGAGCAGTGTTCCAGACACCAGCAGTGCTTCTCGTCGGCGGGCTCTGCCTCCGTTGTCAAGGATCAGTTATCTAGCAGCAGAGACAGAGCAACGTTGCGGTCCTACGCTTTCCTTGGCTACACTCCGTGCGTTTTCGTGCTCTCTGCATTCCCTTCTATTCTCTCCCTGTCTCCGCACTGTGCTAACCCTGTTTCTTTCTTTCCGTCAGCCTCTGCTCTTAGTAACGGCGACCTTGCCTCCCGTGATGGCTTTAAATCCTTTACTTACCATCCGTCCTCAAATCTTCCACATGTACGTAGGTCACTGAGGTATACAGTTAGGGGGGAACGTTATTTCGTCTTTCGTATTTATGACACAAGTGTAATCCTTATTCCGCCTTGTGTTTTCAGTGGCCCACGACCGACTCCATTCGGTGCTCAAGGCAACCACTCTCTCGTTCTGCTGACCAGGAAGTCTGCGAATGCTCAGCTGTCAGCACAGCCTCGCCACAAAACTCTGCCTTTGTGGATACTGGTAGGGAAACGCTCTTGCTATCTGCACGCACTATAGACTTAACATCTTTCTGGTTATTCTTATTCATACTGCTTCTTTTGTACCCCAAAAGCTCATTTCAGCCTCTCAGTGTGCCACATCGCATGACTTCATTCTGCAAATACGTCTCCATTACCTGCTGCACTGTGGGTAAGCGAGATTCCAATCACTCTGGGCATCAAGCATAGATTTTAGTTCTTAATCCTAATACTTGTATTAACAGAACCTGAAGGACTGCATGGTGCAACTTCCCTCTACTGAGAAGCCTACAGCTCTTCCTACAGGACGGTCTTCCAGCAGAAGTACTGCAAGGGGGTGACATCCAATTTCCACTGATGAAAGGGTTTTCTTACCCAGAGGGTTTCCCTGGAAACCCACTTCCTACTTGCTAGTATCCACTACAAGTGGATTGGGCGACCAGGATAATTCTACTATCAACGCCAACGGTAGCTTCTGACTGAGGAATGTGGCTTCCTTTCATACTTAAGACCTGGAAGTGGGAATTTACTGCTTGTTTAAGATTTAACATAACAATACAGTACTTTAACTTAAATGTCCTCCTCTAGCTAGAAAAGAGGGGTGCTAGAGTCACAGGTCCCAATACAGTTCTCTTCAGAAGACTATGAGTCTTTTTAAGATTCTGCAAAGCCAACATGCAGTTTGTAAGGGTCTCAAAGTTGGAAAACAATTGAAGAGAAGTTCTTAGCGGACCCTTTCCCAATCCAACTACCTTGGGAGAAGCCATGGGGAGGATCCTTGACCAGAACTCCACTGATTACTGTCAGGCAAGGGGAGAGGTAAATAAGGACTTTATTCATGTCAAGCTCTGTGGAGCTATGGGCCTTGGCGGTAGAAACACATGTTTACTCACCCCCTGCCCTTTGATTCACTCTGGGACCACTGCAATTCCTGAAGTGCTAGGCCCCCTTTTCGTGTGCCTTGTTTCCTGTGAAGGGAGTCCAGGAGTCTTGGGTGCACAGGTCACTTTTGGCGGCAGGTTTTGGGTCTGGCTAGTTGGTGGTTCTTAGCTCCAGATACTGGAAAACTCTACTGGACTGAAGAAAGAACAACATCAGAGGGTCCCCCAGAACACGTGCTAATCAGTGATGGTCACTCTGAAGAAATAGCGGAAGTCAACCCTTGTGGCAGAAACAAAAAAACTGGTCCTGCCAGGCCTCTTCACAATGGAGAGCTGCAATTGCAGGGGGAGGCTTCTTGTGTCATAATTTGAGGATCTGCAGAGTCCCAAGGCTCAACTTAGGGTGATGATTGATGCAGCAAGGTAGCTCATGAAGAAGCTAGTCAGTCCAAAGGATGGTTCTGGGACACTTCCGAAGACTTCAAAGGGCAGAGCCCTCAAGTCGAGGTTGCGGATGATTGTTCCCACCAGTCCAGAAGTTGAGGCATCAGTTAATGCCTTCTGGAGATCAGTTATGGAGCAGGACTACACTGGGACAGTTGAAGAAAGCAATGCTGGCTTGTTTCCATAAACGAGACCCGGGTCTTGAGCAGGATGCTCCTCTTCTTAGGGTTCTTGACTTCAATGACGATCTGTCGAATAGCTGCAGGAGCCTCCCTTTTATCCAGGATTCGAGCTGGAGTCGCCCCAGAGCCACCTAATGGTAAGGATCTGCACCATTCAAATTGGCAGAGGCTGTCCAATCCTGGACCGCCTGTGGTCAACACATCTGCTCAGCAACAGACACACTTTGGCATGGATGTGCACTGGGAGCAGACAGTCTCAGACCCCACATCGGGCCACAAACACATACCACTGCTTTGGTTGTTGGAGTTATCCCTGAGAAAGGGCTTACCATATATGGCAATTCAGGCCGTGTGAGGGTAGGAAAACAAGATGATGGCCAAAGCACAGGCAGAAATCTCATGGCACGGCTGTTTTAGTGCATATGGTATTCTATTTGGCATTACGTGGTAAAAACGAAAAGTGCACAAGACAATAAAAACAAAAACAAAGGTTTCTGTTATCACCAGCCTGCCCTGGACACACCATGCTATTAACCACAAAGTTACAAATAACAAAGTTGTAGGGACACAACAGGAAAAAAATAAAGAGACTTTTACAATTGAGTTCTCCTGCACTGATAGTTAGAAAGGTAAGTAGAGTAAAAAGGCTTCACTTGCCTCCAAAAGTCAGAACAGGTTACAGACAATACTAAAATGTTGGAGTGTCCCATTGATGTCTATGGATGGAAAGCAGAAAAAAGGACATGGAACAAATAAAGGGTGAGGTAGAATGTAGCTGCCAGTAGTATGTTCAAGGGGCCCTGTTCTGTATTTAAGGATGGCAGGAGGTAGTTACTAAAGTGGAGTCCGGAAACCTGGAATGCGTAGGTTTGGGCCTTTCTCCGACGCCTGCCAGGAAGATGGGGCTGCCTAATGGGGTTCTCCCTTAACACCATTTTCAAGGGGAAGCCAGAGCACAGTATATGTCGAGGGTGAGGCTGAAAGGGGATACTGCATGTTTTGTTAATGTTTTTTTAATATGATTGCCTGCTAGTGCTTAAACACTCCCTCCCCGTTGTTTGGTGCGCATTATTGAGAGGTTGGAACGCTGATGGCAGCCATCACCTGTAGCAATGTCATCTACTGAAGCAGGTTGTATAACACACTGCTTCTTTTGCAGCGAGACTGGGGGAGAAGGGTTGATATTCAGCAGTAGTTCCTCACTGGCCTGGTGGGTCAGGATCCACACCACAAGGGCATGGCACAAACACTAGGGCACAAAGGCATATGTTCATTCCATTTTTGTTGGCTCCAATTATGGATTCGAGGGGATTGTGTCCTCCGACGTATTCCACATCTATGACAGTAATGACCACAACTGTGCTACTTCGGAAAAATTTTCGGCGTAGGCACCGGATTTGTTATATATAGGACGCACCGCGCCCATAGCCTCAGTTCAGTTTTTTCCACAAAGTGTTCGCTTCGGAATCTCGGCGCGCTCGGTTCTTCTACTTTGATTGCGAAAATGTCTTCATCTTCTTCTACCCCGAAGTCGGGCTTTAAAAAGTGTTGGGACTGCAGTTCCAAAATGTCCATCACGGACCCGCATTACGTCTGCCTCTGGTGTCTCGGTAAAAGCCACGCCACTGACGACTGCGATGATTGCCAGTCCCTGACATCAAAGGCCTTGCGGAAATCTGCTGGGCCTTCGACCGACGACTCGAGGGGCGACTCTCCGCGTCGGTGTAAGTCTAAGGGGTCTCGGTCTCGGAGTGGTTCCCGCCATTCCTCTGCCTCTTTTAGGCATTTTCGGAAGTGCCGTCACCGGTCGCCTTCCCCGTCCTTGTCGGAGGACTATGCCGGACGGCGGGTGACTTGTCCCACCAAGTATTCATCGCCGGCCGAATGGGACACATTCTGCCAGCAGATGATGGCGATTTTCGAATCATAAGGCACCGTTCCATTCGCGCCTTCGAGAGAAGCCGGAAAGGAACGAGCTAGAGCTACTGCTCGCACGCCTTCGGGCTTGGGTGGTCGGCGCGATCATCGGGAGCCGTCAAGGTCCCGATCGGACAAGGTTGATCGCCATAGCCGTGCCAGATCCAGGTCCCAGTCCTTGACGCCCTTGAGACCGTCGGAACCTGTGAGGCCTTCCTAGAAGGCATCGACGCCATCAGCGCTGTGTCAGTCGAGGCACTCTCTCGAGGCTCCGGCTCCGAAGAAGTCATCGGCGCCGAGGCTGTCGAAGGACACTCTCGGGGCTCTGGCCGCGAAGCGGTTGTCGAAGTCATCGGCACCTCGGTTGACGTCGACGCCGATTCCATCAGTGCCCTCGACGCCTTTTAAAGGAGAATTTGCCAGAGGTGCCCCGGAGGGCTGTGGAAACTCTTAGGAAGGCGCTCAGTAAGTCTGTGAGGCCTGTTTTTGAGGCCTTTTCTGTTCCTCCAACCAGGCTGGATATATTCCAACCTTTGGATTACATTTCGGAGGTGGAAGAAGGGTCTGAGGAGAAGAGGGTTGTGCCCCCTGAGGTTCCGGATGACCTGTTGTCTGGTCACAGTGAAATGGAAGACCTCCGTCAGTCCTTACATGACGCCAGTGGTCTTGACACCTCTCCGACGGTTGAGTTTGGCAGGCCTGAGCCTGGCACGCATGGCAAATCCTCGTATAGGCATCTCATGTCGAGGATGACTGAGTACTTGGGGTGGTCTGCTCCATCGGTTGATTTTCTTCAGGATGATCCGACGGATATCCTAGACCAAGGTCCACCCACTGACCCGGTGTTGCCATTTCATACGCCTTTGCAAAGAAGGGTGGCGGCAGCTTTGACTGCTCCGGAGAGTGTATAAGTGACTTCCGAAAAAATACCGTCCAGCCAGTGGTGACCCCTGCTACTTGTCAATGCACCCCACTCCGGAGAGTTTGGTGGTGCAGGTGGCTATGGGCCAAGAAAAGCAGGCTGCGTACCCTACCATCCCTCCTGACTTGTCGTCACAAGTGCTTTGATGGTTGGGCGAAGAAGGTATTTTCTTCTGGGGGTATGGCTTTAAAGGCAGCCAACTCCGTTTGTGCCTTGGCAAGATTCACTCACACTCTGTGGAATTGTGCATCTTTGGCGCATGAGAATATTCCCGAAGGGGAAGAATGGGATGGTTTTCTAGCCCTCGTGCAAGATGGCAAGGAGGCCATGTGTGAATTCGGTTCAGTCGGGTCTGGACATGGCAGACTGTGTCAGCCGGTCCATTGCGGCGAGCACCGTGATACGCAGGTTTGCGTGGTTGCGGAAGTCGGGGTTTGCTCCTGATGTGCAATCCCGGCTTCTCAACACGCCCTTTGATGGTGTCCATCTTTTTGGCAGCAAGGCTGACGAGAGCCTTGAGAGGTTGCAGACCTCCAAAGCTGCAGCAAAGTCTTTGAGCGCTGCAGTACGTCAACCTCTGCCTTTTCGTCCTAGGGGACAGCATTGGAGGGGAGGTTCCTTTTGGTACTACTCTTCCTTTGGTAGATCGAGAGGAGCTGCCAGTCAAAGGGGCCACCGTAGGAGTACCAGAGGTGGAAAGCAAGGTACTCGAGGTGCCAAGGCCGCTCGGGCAGTTGCCTCTTTGCCCTCAAGCGCAGCCGCGTCCGCTCAGTCATGAGGCCATGTCCCATGGTTCGCCGGTTGGAGGCAGACTGGCGCAGCATCTGGGAGAATGGCGTGATATTACTTCAGATGTGTGGGTTCTGGAGATCATAACCCACGGCTACTGTCTCCCCTTTCGGCAGAGGCCTTGCGACAACTCACCGGGGAAGCTCTCTTTGAAGCGTCCGGATCCGCTCCTTGCGCAGGAAGTCCTATCCCTGCTGGAGAAAGGTGCCATAGAACTGGTGCCTGTAGCGGAGAGGAACAAGGGATGGTATTCCCCTTATTTTTTTTTCTGAAAAAAGACTGGGGATTGAGACCCATCATGGACTTGCAGGGGCTGAACAAGCTCCTCAGGAAGGACAAGTTCAAGATGGTAACTCTTTCTCAAGTCCTCCAGGCCCTTCAACTGCAAGATTGGTTGGTGTCTCTAGACCTCAAAGATGCTTACTTTCATGTGCCGATTCATCCGAAGCACAGGAAGTACCTGAGGTTCGCGGTTGGCGACTCGCATTTTCAGTTTCGGGTCCTGCCGTTTGGATTGACCTCCGCCCTGAGGGTCTTCACCAAGCTGATGGTGGTGGTGGCAGCGTATCTCAGGAAAGGGGGGATTCACGTCTACCCCTACCTGGACGATTGGTTGATCAGGGCGCGTTCTCCCAAGCAAGCCCTGGATCATCTGTCCGTCACCTGCCACTCCCTTCACAAGTTGGGCTTCTCCCTCAATTTAAAGAAGTCCCATTTGACACCTACCCAGCGGCTCCAGTACAACGGAGCAGTGCTCGACACATCCCTGGGGCAGTGTTCGCCTCCCCAGGTGAGTGCTCATCACATTCTGCAGATGGTGGACAAGTTTCAACGTGCCTAGAGTCTCACAGCGCTCGCGTTCTTGAGGTTGCTCGGCCTCGTGGCATCCTGCATTTTTCTGGTGCCAGAGGCCAGGCTGCGGATGAGATCTCTGCAGTGGGCTCTCAAGATGCAGTGGTCGCAGTTCTGCGGCAGGATGTCGGATCACGTTCAGATTCCGCCCTCGGTTGCACAGGATCTTCTGTGGTGGGCCGTCAAAGGAAATCTGCTGAAGGGTGCTCCGTTTTGGCAACTGTTGCCGGAGGTGACGATCGTGACGGGACACATCCCTCACGGGTTGGGGAGCTCATGCAAACGAGCTGACAGCCAGCGGCCGTTGGTCTCCGTCGGAGTCCAGACTCCACATCAATCTGTTAGAGCTGCAGACTGTCAGGCTAGCCCTGAAGGCTTTTCTGCCATCTGTGCGTGGGAAGAATGTCCTGATTATGACGGACAATACAGTGGCCATGCACTACCTCAACAAAAAGGGGGGGCAGGGTCACCCCCGTTGTGCAGGGAGGCGATGCAGCTCTGGTTCTGGGCCATCCAGCAGGAGATTTCGATCTCGGCAGTTCATCTGGCCAGAGACGAAAATGCGGCGGCGGACGCTCTGAGCAGGCAGAGCACGGTCTCTCACGAGACGGAGCTGGCTCAGGAAGTTCTTTTGGAGATGTTCGCCCTTTGGGGAACCCCACAAGTGGATCTATTTGCCACCAGTGTGAACCGGAAGTGCGAAAGATTCTGCTGGCAGGAATTTCCTCCAAGAGGAGCCTTAGGCGACGCGTTCGTAGTGGAGTGGTCCTTCCCACTGCTGTACGCGTTTCCTCCAGTCCCCGTCATTCCGCAAGTGTTGAGTAGGTTACGGAGGTTGATTCTCATTGTTCCGGCATGGTCCAGGAGAGCGTGGTACCCGGACCTTCTAGACATGTCCATCTGCCCTCCATGTCATCTTCCCTACCGAGACGATCTGCTCTCATGGGGGGGGGGGGTCGGGTTCTCCATCCAGAGGTCAAGTCTCTCAGCCTTCATGCTTGGTATCTGAAAGGTTGAGGTATAAGGATTGGGACCTCCCCGAATACGTGATGGAGGTGTTGCTTTCAGCCAGAAGGCCCGCAACGAAATCCCTGTACCACTGCCGTTGGAGAAAGTTCTGTGGCTGGTGCAGGGTACAGAATGTGGATCCTTTCCAATGTTCCATTCCTTTGGTTTTGTCTTTTTTGCTTTCTTTAGCCCACAAGGGCCTGCAAGTAGGTACCATTAAGGGGTACCTGGCTGCGCTGTACATATTAAAGCGCTCGCCTGACGAATGTTCTTATTTTAAGATCCCTTTGATTTCTTAGTTTCTAAAAGGGCTAACTAATGTGTTTCCACTATCGCCATTCCAGGTGCTGGGATGGGATTTGAATTTGGTTTTAAAGTTCCTAATGGGAGCTCCGTTTGAGCCCTTACATTCTTGCCCGCTGAGACTGTTGTCATTTAAGACTGTATTTTTAGTTGCGGTTACTCCCGCACGCAGAGTGAGTGAGTTGCAGGCACTTTCCACCAAGCCACCTTTCACGGTGTTCCATAAGGACAGGCTTGTCCTTAGGGTTCGTCCTTCTTTTCTTCCGAAGGTTGTGTCGGAATTTCATTTAAGCCAGAAGGTGATTCTTCCGGCGTTTTATCCTCCTGCGCATCCTGGTAAGGAAGAGGAGAGGCTCCATAGGTTGAATCCTAGGAGAGCTTTGAGTTTATCTCTCACGGATGTCCCGGGTCAGAGTTACGATCAGCTCTTTGTTGGTTATGCTGGAAGGCGTTTAGGTCAGGCTGTTTCCAAGCAGACCTTGTCCAGATGGATCATTTTGATGATCTCTGAGTGTTATCGTTTGGCGGGTAAGGAACCTCTAGTTGGCTTACGGGCTCACTCTACTAGGGGTGTGGCTGCTTCCACGTCTCTACAGAGGGCCGTTCCAATTCGCAGTATTTGCGAAGCAGCCACATGGGCTTCTGTCCATATCTTTGTGAGACACTATTCCCTGGACTCCATCCATGGGCAGGATTTGGCCTTTAGTAAGGCAGTCCTGTATTCAGCAATTTGATTGGGCATTCTAAAATTCTAAATTTGTAAAAATGTTTCCCACCTCCATATGTTGGTACTGCTTTGGGAGTCTGTCATAGATGTGGAATACGTCAGAGGACACAATCCCCTCGAAGAACAAGTTACTTATCTTACCTGGTAACGTTCTTTCGATGGGATGTTCCTCTGACGTATTCCACATAGAACCCTCCCAGTCTGCCCCTCTACAGAATTTCTTATGCGATTGCAGCTTATGTTTACGCAAGGCTTTCTGTAGTCATACTGGCAGGAGATTGGTGCCACACGTTCTGGGAAAAAACTACAACTGAGGCTACGGGCACCGTGCGTCCTATATATAACATCCTGTGACGTCGACCCTCGACGGAGGCCCTTGAGGGACAGCGTATCGACGTCATTGACGCAGGACGCCTACGCCAAAAAAAATTCCGAAGCAGCACAGCTGTGGTCATTACTGTCATAGATGTGGAATACGTCAGAGGAACATCCCATGGAAAGAACGTTACCAGGTAAGATAAGTAACTTGTTCTCCTCTCTTTTAGTAATTTTTCAGCACTAATAAAAATAGACTAATTCAAACAAAGTGGCACATTATGTCACTGACACCCATTTACAAGTGCAACATAGACATCATGAAACTTATGTATTCAGTCAAAATGCACAAATTGAGCCTTATGGAAAACTATGTATATTTGGGACTTTATAGAAACCTCGGGAGGTGGACGGAGGTGTTCTACGGTACCTGCGCTATAGTCTTTTTACACCTCCTACTGTTTGGAAGGCGTGTTTCCAGTGCTTGAGTTCTCCTGCTGCAGAGGTTAAAAAAAAAACCCCCGCCCCCTGTGGAACGCGGAGAGGAGGGTGGACGAAGGTGTTCTACGGTGTTCATCGGGGCTCAAGGGTGCCAGCACAAGCAGTTTTAAAACCAAGATCAGTTTAACCCCTCCTCGAACATTTATTTGCATCCCGAGGGATCGGCATGCCTTTTAGTACGCACTCCGAGGCGTTCTCGGACCTAACCATCAGCGTACCCAAGTACAGCGATGAAGGAGAGGGCCATCGGCTAAGAAGCCGCCGGACCCCATCTAACAACACTTCCCCGGTGGGTGGAGCTAAGCGGCCGTCAGCGATGCCTCCTGCAGCTCTCAAAAGTACTGGAAGGCGCCTGCCGGCTGGCCCGATAAAACGTTTGGTCAACATGTTGACGCCAGGAGGCAATAACACTTCACGCCCAGCCAGGGACAAGGAGCCTGACATAGAAAGCTATGATGCACCAGACTGCCTTCTGAATGAGGCTGCTCCCGCTTTGACTTCAAAAGAGCTATCACCGCTATCCTTGCTCTGCAACATAAACAGCAAAAAGCATGGTCTTTTGAGGGAGGACAGGTCACCCCCAGAAGTTGAAGCGTACCTACCTAGTGGCGTGACACTGAGCACAGGGGGCATCTGCAACTTTCCCCTCACATAGTTGACCTCCCTCCTCGAAGGCCCATTGCCAAAATCCGAAGGAGGTTGGGAAAACGGACAAAGGCGATCCCAGTCTGAATGACAACCATTAGTCTCAGTGTTGTAAAGTCCCATGGGAAGGATCACCGGGGTCCTCGGTCCCGCCCCTTCTTCCAGAACCTTTAAACCCTCTGTCCCCAACGATTGGAGATGATCCGGTGACTGATTGCTCTCAGGCACTAGCTCTGTATCTGGGTCCAAGATCGACTATTGAAGCTATGGTCCACCCAGTGCCGCGAGACCCTGTCACCTTGGTGCACGAGGTGCCTCCGGTCTCAGCATACTAACCAACAGATGACTCCAACGAGGCCCTCCATCAGGCAACCTCTGAACATAGCGCTCTACCGGAGGGAGTCTTCTCACCTCAATCGCCAAAAATGAAAAGTCAGCCCTGGAGGGTCCCGGGCAATGGAGCTCGTTCCCAGGGTGTGAAACAAAGCTACACCAGAAAACAGCTTTTGAAAGTTACCGTCCTCAAAAAAGCAAAAGAGAAAACGCTTCGCCAAGCACCAGCTGCGAAAGAAGGTACAACCAGCAGACCTGAGGTGGCCATAAAAGACCCCCCCCCCCCCCCCCGGACAAATCCAGGCCCAAAGAAGAGGGCTGTGACTAGCATGAAGGCCCTTCCAATTCCAATGCTCCCTAATGCATTAAAGGACTTTTTCAAAAAGCAATGCAAAAGAAAACTTGACCTATCAACTGAGCTATCTGACGCAGAAGCCGTCCAAGCACTAACATTGAACTAAGCTTGTAAAATACAGCAGCTTGGGACGAACAAAGTCCTTGTACCACCATTGGTACAACATCCTTGCTCTCCACCGACGGGTTCGGTCCTACTAAATAGCCCGATTGAATCCCCCAAAATGCCCATTGAAGTGACAGATGACAAAGAGGCATTACACGAACAAGACAGGATGCGAGCAGGGCTTCTAACGAAGGACCCACTGTTAAATCCTCTTCGGCAAGTGCACCATCACCTGACCAAACCCTCAAAATTCTATGGCAGGGCCTGAAGGTCGAGAGACTAGACACGTGGACAATTGCTGTGCTACAGAACCCCCAATGGAAGTCGTACGGTCAGACTTCCTGGGACAATTGGCCCCCCAGATGAGGCGAGCCCACGAATTGAGAAAGAAGCAAAATCTACCTTAAGCGCTAGATCGGAAAACCCCTCGCCATTACCAAGAAACTCACTTAAGGCCTTACCTCGATTATCAGAATCGACACAGCCTAAAATCCCTGTTCTGGGCTCTCATTCATCAGAAGAAAAAACACCTGAGAACTCGCAAGAGACTCGGCCAAGCCCAGTCTTAAGAGAAAAAGTGCCTTCAGAAGTGCTACCGACGGTTGACAGGCAAAAAGCTTGTGATTTGCTAAGCTCAATCCCCAGTCCGATCGATCGATGAAATTCGAGGGCCAGTAGCCCTGCCAACAAACGGAGACTGAGTTATTTTCCTAGTTTAGCTTCTAGAGACACCCCTTCAAAGAAACTGGACCTTATGACCATCATGTCCACAGTGACTACTGCCCTGGCCCCCTTCACTAAACTGTACGAGGCAGTAAATGACTTCATGAAGGATCAAACCACCATCATAGCAATGATGCACTCAAAACTTATTTTCCTAGAAGGTTACATCACGGCCCCGGAGCAACGAAGGGAGGGCTATCGGGTTCATCTAGAAAACAAACATCAGCATCTGCAACAAGAACAGACTGTTAACCTCTGCGCTCTTGCCAAAGAACAAAACAAACCAGAGAGTGAAGAAGACCATCCGACGGCACAAACAAAGTCTAGACCGCACTCTGTCAACCAGCCTTCAGCGTCTAGAGGAGTGCAATGCAATCTGATTCCAGGAGTCCAAATACCTAAAGTTCCTGGAATTGTCACCATAACGAAAGCCGAAAAGTCCCCGAGTAGGCCCTCGACTGCTGAGAAGCAAGCAAATTTCAGGCCTCTTATCACCCAGAGCCACGAAGAAATCCAACACTCGGCACCCAAGGCTGGGCCGAAACTGGCAGTGTATCCGATCTTAGACTACTCAATTTTCGAAAATTTGAAAACAAAAGCAAAAATAACAGACCTTGAAAGAAGACACGTACTGCTATCTTTAGCAACAGATGACATACAGGAACTGGATGAACCCAAGCAGCACAAAAGGACCAGGAGACTGGTTGCTGATGAGGTGCATGCTCGAACTCAAAACCTGGTGGAAAAACCCAACGAAGAAGGTGAAGTGGTGGACCTGGTGAAATCCCCGACCACTGTCGAGGATTTCATGGATGAGAAAGTAATTATGGATTTATCAACACATTTGGACCTGGAACAAGATCCTGTAGCTGTTTCACCTTCAACACCAGAGAAGAGAGCCGTAATTGCCCTCGACCAGTCTGCTCCAGCATCCCGCACAAAAACTAATACACAAAAAAGATCATATCCTGACCTTAGGCGCACTTTGGATGCAGAGAAACGGAAATCCTCGAGCACTGACGACAACTGCTCAGGAAATCCGGACGTGACAAAATCAAGAAACGATCAGAGGCAGGTGGCATTAGATCAAACTGACGGCAGAAGCTGTAGGGCTGTCCAACATCACGACAAACACTCAGACAAGAGCTCTAATTACCGAAACCTGAAAATTGACCACAGTCCACCAGGATCTACGAGAACTTTCAAACTGGACAAAATCTTGGACGCAAAAGAAGACTTTGTTCTGAACAGACAACTGTTTTGCACATCTCATCGACCATAAGTAAACTAAGAACATTAAAAATCGGTGACTTTACTTTGATAGAACCCTACCACTGGCAGCATAGAGCCAAGGCCTACCTTCATATCAAAGCTGGGGCGGTCCAACCCCTGTCGGCAGAAGTGTACAACGACCTGGAGAAAGAGTTTTTGGCTTACTGAAATCGAGCCACCAAAACAAAGCCAACTGTCTGTCTCGTCCGCGAATGTCTCCGCTTTCCGGAAAAAAATCGCTTCACGTCAAGAACAGAAGACCTATACAAAGATCTGCGACGGGGAAGACACCCCCGTTCGCCAACGCGCCAACAAGGAGGTCCGCAAACTTATAAACTTAGTGACTCCTCGTACCGCCATTACGCTGATTCTTCGAAGAGTACCCCGCTACGATCAACTCCTCCGAGGAACATTGTACAAGGCTCTGTAGTCCAGGAGACTGACCTATCAATCAAAGACAAGCCGGCAAACGTCCGGCAAGCTCTGTGGGCCTAGCTACCAAAAGCCCTGGAACTGAACACAAGGAAGTAGCAACAACAGAACATCTCATCAAGTTTCAGGGGTATAACCTTGAACGCAACACCCAAGGTCCGTTATTCCCCATTGATATTGGGTTCCTGGAATACTAGAGGCCATTACCACCTCACTCGCCCAAGTGAAACAAACCTGGGTGCCTTTGATATCCTTTGTCTACAGGAGACTTCGTTGGAGGAGCAACCGGTCCTTGATGGTTTCACAGTGATTATTTCTCCTGCCACTAAAGGCTTGTTAGGTCGATCTTCATCCGGCCTCCTCTTGGCGGTCCGAGCCGATTCCGGAATCAACATCTTGAAAAAAATCTCTGAAGCATATGGTCACCTGGCGGTTCTTCTATCTTGGGAACAGGGAGACGTTCAGAGTCCCAAGACCGTAAGGTCCCAACTGGCAATTGTGACGTTATATTGGAACCCCCAGGGTACCACGATTACTAGCTTTTGTACATCGGTAGCAGACCTGATCAACGAGCTTCTCGTGGACTACCAGCAGTCTAACATAATCACATGTGGAGATCTGAATGCAAAGTGCGAGCCAACGGTAAAATCTTCCACACTAACTATGCAAAGAACAGGCGCCGAAGATAGAGGAGCGGCGTGGCTGGACGTGATGAACTCCCATAACTTCCATAACGCTGCTATGATCTTGGACAATGGGCCCTTTATCCCGACTTGGGAACGGGATGCCTGATCGGCGACATTGGACTCCATTTTCGTGTCGCACAACATGATACCTTAAATTATGAATTTTGGGGTCCAAAAAACTGAAGCAAGCGACCACAACTTGCTATCTGTTTTATGGAGCGCTAGGTGTGTACAAAAACCCCTTTGGAACGTGAACGTCGATTTGAACCAACAGCAAATCCGTTTAAGACTCTCAGCGAAGGATGTACTTGACCTTATTAGAAAGTACAATCAACAAACAAGCTCCATCAACCCGGGAGTCCCGATACCCAAAGTGAACTACCAGCCTCTGCTTCTGAAATACAAAGTGCACAGAAATGCAAGACCAAAAATGATACTCCCGACGAACCATGTCTACAACAAAACGCTTGTGGCCAAGAGGCGTTATCTAAGACATCTGCAAAGGGCCGCAGTGAAACACAGCACGTGGGAAACAAGATCCATCTTGGCTGTTGAAACCAGATCCTATAAAGCCTGGTTAAGAGGCTTCCGCGCTATGTTATACCAGCAAGACGCGGAAAATATGCTCAAAATCTTGAGCAGTAAGACCATCAGAGAATTTTGGAACCTGATTCGCACATCAATCAACCAGACGAACAATGCCCTGACAAATTCAGTCACGGAAACAAAATGGGTAACCCTTTTTACGGCACTCTTCAAAACTCTGAGTGGCTCTAATCGAACAGACCATAATCCCAATACCATTTCGTGAGTAGACCTGTCCGATAAAGACGATATTTGCAATACCATCAAGAAGTTAAAATCGTCTAGAGCACCGGGCCCAGATGGGTTGACGAACATAGATTTGAAACGCTACCCGGTGGAATGGGCTGTGCTAGTGAGCCAGATATTCAGCTGCTGTAACGAGGGAAAATCAATCCCACTGTCCTGGACCACGGCAGTGATCGTACCAATTTTACAAGAAAGGCGTGCGAGTCGACCCTACCAACTATCGGCCGATAGCCCTTTTGGATATTATTGGCAAGATCTATGCGACACTTCTCTGAAGATTCCAGGCCTGTGACGGATCTGCACCATGCACAGACCCTTTTCAAGCAGGTTTCTTGAAGAACATGAGCACCTCGGTCAACATAATGGTACTAAACATCATCAAGAGTAAGATAATGATAGGTGCCCCGAGAGTGTACCTGGCTTTCATCGACCTTACCCAGGCCTTTGACCGGGTTGATCGAGCGAAGCTATGGAAGAAATTACAAGCCTGGAACTGTCTACCATCAATACTGGGCCCCCTTATCGCTCTTCACTCAGGCACGAGTATGAGAGTTTGGCATGAGAGTTCGGCTTAATCGCCAAGCTACCCTTTCAGCGGAAATTCCCTCGAACCTAGGAGTGAAGCAGGGCTGCCCGCTGGCTCCAGCACTGTTTATTGCATATCTGGGCGACTATCAAGAGTCTGCCTCAACGGTACGAGCTTTCCCTCCTAAACTTGGGAACACCGAAGTCTCACGCCTACTCTACGCAGATGATCTTATTCTTTTGGACCAGACCCCCGTGGGTCTTCAGAGGCAGTTAAACAACCTGGTCCAGTACATTGAACAGAACAGCTTATAAATAAAGACAAAACCAAAATCTTGACCTTGGTAAAAGCGTCAAAGAAAACTATGAAGCCCAGCTGGTTCTTGGAAGGTTCCAAAATTTAACAAGTTTCCCACTTCAAATATCTTGGGGTTACGATTGACTGTTCAAAAGTCGACGCACGAATGCAGCAGGTTCTCTGGGACAAAGCTTGCAACTTAACAGCACAAACTTGACTAATTGACAAAAGATTCAGAAGATTTTCATTGGTGCCTGCAATCCAATATTACAAATCTAAAGCCATCCCAGCGATCATATATGGAATGGATGTAAGCCCGGCTATTCCTACGACAATATGGAACAAGCTAGAAGGTTTACTCTGGCGGTTGGTACTGAACCTACCCAAATCTGCTCCCATTGAAACAATCAGACATAGAGTTAGGGCTGCTCTCATTATCAGTAATGGTAGACCACATCAGTATGCAGCTTTATAGGAAGATGCTGATGCCGGAAAGTCCTAAAGTCTACAGACTGATGGCCAAAGAAATTTCAAAAGGCACTTGCTGTATGTTAAATACCTGGGTGAAGGGGAAAGAATCTCTTCTTGAAACGATCACATGTTCAGAAGAAGTACTGATAACAAATCCAATGAGAGTCAAACAAAAGCTCGAAGACCAGGATTGGATAACGACTCAGGATAAAACAGCAAACAGCAAATTCCTGGTCCACCTGCCCTCTACAACTAGGAAACGCAAAGTGCTGTTGGAGTACATCAAAACATTTCCTGATAAAAAACTATGAGGAACATTTATGAGAGCGCGGCTCAATCTCCTCCCGACCCGGGAAATTTTGAAAAGAAGATCCCAGTCCGACTCAAACAAATGCAGACTGTACCCGGAGGCTCATCAATTGGAATCCATAAGACACTTGATGATGTCATGCCCAGCAACGCGAGGAGCGAGAAGTGAATATCTTCTACCTTTGTTTTCTGAAAATGAGCTATGTGAAGAAGATGTTTGGTGGGCCCGCCTCATCTCTGGAGAAAACACTAGATGGACAATTGCAGGGGTAAAGATTTTAAACGACGCTTTCGAGAAAAAAAAAACTCTGTGAAGTTGGTGTGCAGGCGACGTGAACATCCACCAAATTCAAAACCTACTCTCGAGGCCACAAATACAAAAGCTACTTTTGAACTCACAACTCCAGATCTTGTAAAAGCCCTAGGTTGGCTAAACACAAGTAAATAAGAAAATAAATAAAAAAAGAAACCTCTTCATATTGGGGCATACAGAAAATTGCATACTTTTGTCATTATGCAATCTGGCTATATATGCTAGCTGGGTCTAGCACATATGTGGTGTTTAGCTCTGTTTGCCGCAGTATTATAGAACCAGACGATGTTCTTCCTGGGCATTTTGGAACCAGGCTATATGTGCTAAGGCCAGCCAGCCCTAACCTGAAGGATGATATAATGGTAGGGGTCCTAATATATTCATCTAACCCCAAAGGTCACGGATCTTGCAAGTGGATAGCAGAGAAACAAACTAGGGCATAACCTCATCGAGAGGTCCCTACTTGAGCGCTGTTTTAAATGCAAGCTAGATTCACCTCACACCCACCTTCCTGCAGTTTGCCTGTGGAAAGGAAGGAGGGTCTAAGGTTTGTGAAATCAGCTGAGTAGGACGCTGGGAAGTATGTGGCAAACAGAGAGTTGTGCTATACACATAGAGGACAATTGGCACAGAGAGAAAAAGATGCAGAAACTGATGTGGCATTGTATAGAGATTGGCTAAGAGATAATGAGACACTGCAACACAGAAGTAGGGAGAGAAACAGGAACATTGAGTGGGGTAAATAAAGAAAGCTGGATTGATGATGGGGAAGGGAAACTGGGGCAGATAAGAATGTGATGTGAAAAGACTGAAATGGAGGGAGACTGAAAAAGAAGGCATGGCAGATAGTGAGGAGAAAAGGTGAAATTGAGAAAGAAAGCGTCTAGGCCTAGACTGACTGATCAGTTGGATTGGGAGATGGACATGGAGAAGGGTGGTGGAGAGTGTTAGACATACATTCTGTTCACAGTAACTAATTGGCAAGTATTAAATGGAACAGTAACGCGGGCAATTAGTCTGTGAACATTAACTAATGGGTAGGCCTTCGGTAACATCCGACATGGTAGACAGGACTCCTGTGGCATTCACAGTAACTGTGATGGACAAGCTTTGTGTGACACATTGACTAATGGGGAAACCCTACTGTATAATTTGCAGACTTTCTGTGGCACAGTAGTTGGCAGATCTTTATGTTGTGCAAATTAACTGAGGTACCAACGTTATGTGATACAGCAACTACTGTGCCTATTAATTTAGTAACAGTATTGGGGATAATATATTTGCATAATAATAATATCAGCCATTGCTTAAAAAGGTCTTACCATGAGCTTAGTAGCTTCAATCGTAGTTGTCGTAATCTGTTGCACAGGAATTATGATGAATGCATTTTTATGACACATTAATTCTGATCATATGTTATTAGGGTTTGGACTGCGCACCATTGCCATTTACATGATCTCCAGGTGCTCTGCCGGATCTGCAAGTGGATGGGTTTGGTTAGTTGGGTGAAGAAGGAAAGGCAAGGCAGAGCTTTGTGTTGAGGATGCAGATCGGAAGTCCCCTGAGCTCTGCCCGCTTATACGCTTTCTAGGTGAGAAATTTAGGAGGCATTGAAAGCTATGTGTCCAGAGGGTCGGCCTTGTGCCTGTAGCGTGGCAATTTATTTGCCAGGAGCTGGGCATGTTGGTTGTAGTTACAGGTGTAAGTTTGTGGTGGATATTGTAAGGAAGGCATGGTATCAAAGAGGTTTTCTTCCTCTGAAAAGGCTGCCTTTCTCCTCGTATTAAACATCTCGGAACTGCTGCTTCCTCTGGTGTTTTGCCTCACTCAGTTCGTGCTCTGCCTTTTATCCGTGTGGGGAAGTGTGATGGGAGTCAGGTGTGTAATTATCAGTAATTGCCTGACTCTGCCTGACCCTTGTGTTGGGACATGTCAGGTATGTGGGAAGGGGATACCGCATCTCACCTTCTGGTGTCCCACTTCCAATCCCTGAGGACCCCTCACCCAGGTGATCCCGCACTGGTCCTCCCCCAGGAACTGGATCCAAAAGTGATGGCCGTGTCTTGGCCACCTGGATGACAGATCCCGGGGACTTGCAGGGAGGTGCAGCTGGTAGTTTGACTTCTTAGAGACATCAGAGATGTGAGGAGAGAAGGAGAGTGTGGAGTCAAAGATGGCCCTGAGGGTCTTAGCCCCGCAGGTGGGAGCAGGAAGAGGAACAAGGGAGGCCAGCCAGAGAGTGAGGGGAAAGAGGGGTGCAGGTGTGCCAATGAGGAGGATCTCCGTCTTGCTGGCCTGCAGGCAGAGGTCCAGTGGTGTCCAATGATAACCATCACAATTCTTGAAAAAGGGACTTCTATGATTGGCAAAGGAGTCAAAGGGGCATGCAATGGGATGTGAGCAATGTTTTTTTGACATATTTCACACTTCTGAATAAAGGTTTTTATATCCACATGGATACCCGGCCAGTAAGACTTCCCGCTGTTGTGTACTCTGTGACTAAGCTTCTGGAACTGTAGGGTTTCCCAATTTGTTTAAATTGAGTCACATCCCACTTCTAACACCATATGTAAGGAAGGCATGGTATCAAAGTAAGACAGACACAAATGACCACAGTTGAAGGGTGTTTATTGAACCTTATCAAGGGTTTGATAAAAGCCTATCTACACCTAAATCTAAGATGGGACCAAGCTACGACCAACAAATAATATTGCAGTCCTAGTGGAATCTTGTCAAAATATAAAAAGGGTAATCCTTACAGCTAATTTACAAATAGTGTGGGGGGAAAATGTTCATGAAAAAGAAAGAAGTGTTCACCAAATGATAAGTCAGGATGTTCAGGCCATTGGCCTCCCTGCTCCACATTTTCAGCAGGGGACAAGGCGGTTCACTCGAGCATAGCACATCTTGGGCTTCTTTGGCACGAGGACACAGTTCTATAACAAGCATCAGGGCCTTCTACGACCAAGTCTCTTAAGTTATCAAAGTCTCTTGATCCAGAGGGCCTGATGTATCAAACAAATGAAAGAGTTCCTTTGCAATAATTCAAGTAGGGCTATTCACTTGTTACCCTGGATCCCCCTCAGCCGGGCTCAGATCCCCTTTTGTACCACAATCTTTTCTTAGGTGACTCACGGTTCACCCCGGATCCCCTAAGTCTGGCTCAGATTCCCTTTTCACAATTAGTCTCCCTCAGCCAGGCTCAGACAAACAATAGTTCTTATTTACTATCAAAGACTTTTGAATGTGCACAGGGTTTAGCTTGACCCGTTGAAGGATCACTTCGATTTCACAGTTTACAGTTTTTACACTCTCAGTTGGATACCATACAGAGACCTTCGAATGAGCACCCACGTGGTGCCGGACCACTCTGTATATGGCATCTATTTTCATTTCAAAAGTTCACTCACTCCTTCGACATTCAATTATATTTGCATTGTGGCAGATTTCTTCATACAATGTTGCGGCTTGCAACCTTGGTTCTAACACCGACCGGTCCTGCTATCAGTCTGCCCGAGTCACCGGCTGTGCTGACTTTACTGGAGCGGCTTTGTTGTCATAGCCAAGGACAGTACCACAGCGGCAATCGCTCCTTCCCACCTCGGCCGTCGATGCGGGAAAGTCCCGGGTACCTTCGACACACAATGCACCTTTCTTCAGCTTTCATTCCTGGTTTTATGTATCTTATCTTTGAGGGCTCATGAAAGTAACAGTGTTCATCCTCTGGAAAGGCCGAGGGCAATTCCCTCCTTTCTGGTCTCATCATCTATCTCCTCGTATTAAACTGCCATCTCAGAACTGCTGCTTCCTCGGGTGTTTTGCCTTGCTCAGAGTGTGCTTTCATGCTCCGCCTTTTATCCGTGTGGGTAAGTGTGATGGAAGTCAGGTGTGTGTAATTATCAGTAGTTGCCTGACTCTGCCTGACCCTTGTGTTGGGACATGTCAGGTATACGGCTCTGGTGTTAGTCCGTTGTCGCTCACAGTGGACTGTCCGTGAGAACGTGTTTGTGTCGGGAAAGTGGTGGGGGTTGAGTTCCTAGTTATCCTACCTGGTAGGATTGGGAAAAGGTGTTACAAGGAAGGGAATTCCACGTCTCACTTCCACTCCCAGAGGACCCCTCATCCAGGTGATCCTCCCGCACTGGTCCATCCCCAGGAACTGGATCCAAAAGCAATGGCCGTGTCCTGGCCATCTGGGTGACGGATTTCCGGGGACTAGCGGGTGAGACACCTTCAGGTTTCTCACAGCACACTGTAACGAAGGCATGGTATCAAAGTAAGACAGACACAAAATATCACAGTTCAAGGGTGTTTATTAAACTGTAAAATGGGTGAGATAACGCAAAATCTGAACCTAAATCTAAAATGGGAGCAAGCTACGATCATCAAATAATAATAATACCATCCTAGTAGAGTCTAATCAAATTAAAAGGGCCTATACTAAATATTGCCAATCTTGGACGCTATGCTACAAAATAGTGTGGGATAATGTTCACAAAAGAATAAGTGAGGAAGTTATGGCTGGGATCTCCCTTCCCCATGTTTTTAGCATGGGAAAAGGCTCCGGCACAAGGTCACAGTTCCTTTTCTCAATATCAGACCTTTCTGTGTCCAAGTCTCTTTCATGCATAGTCTCTTGCTTCAGGGGGGCTGATATGCCATTAACAACAAAACAAAAGCTCTTTCTGCTAATCTTCACGTCGGGTGATTCTCCTTTGGATCCCCCTCAGTCGGGCTCCGATCCCTTTTCTCAGTCATTAGCCTCCCTCAGTCGGGCTCAGACAAATCACACACTGTGGACATCCCTCTGTCGTGTTCACACTTGTCACAATGTTCACAGGTGTGTAACTGCTCAGCCTAGTTCGCAGGTATCCCTCAGCCGGGTTCACATTTACCAAAATACACAGTTCAAAAGAAAGTTATTGTATACCCCTTAGGTTCTCCCCTTACCCAAGTCCGGGTTTCAGCCCCCAGTCAGGCTTTACACAGTTCTATCATCGCAATGAATTTGCCGGCATCCCTCAGTCGGGTTCACATTTGCCAATTTAACAGAGTTCACTTTGGTTCCACAACGTGTCAAAGACTTTTGACTGTACAAGGGATTTGGCTTGACCCTCGTATGACCACTTTGACACCTCACGTCGGTCTCCCCTAATGCCTCTTGGTATTTGTAGCTTCAACAATCTCAGTTCAATACTTTCATTGTTCAGGAGAGGGGCACCAGCCAGAGACCTTCGAATGAGTGCCCACATGGCGCTGGACCACTCTGTCTCTGGTGCCCATTTCACTCACAAAGTTCACAAGGGTCTCCCTCTGTGGGCTCGGACCCCTCTCAGGGTTTACAAAGGGCCTCTCTCTTACGGGCTCGGACCCTGCTCCCAAATGTTCTCTCTCTAAAAGTCCACAAGGGGTCTCACTCAGCCGGGCTTGGACCCCTCTGCCAATGTTCATAAAGGGTCTCCCTCTGCCAGGCTCGGACCTTCCTCCAAAGCTCACAAGGGTCTCCCTCTGCTGGGCTCAGACCCTCCTCCAAGACTTCAAAGTGCACAAATAAGACTTCCTCTGCCGGGCTCGAGTCTCCTCTCACAATTCACAAAAAAGGGTATTTGGGACTTCTAGTCCCAGGATGCACTGTCAGGATTTAGCTCCCACTTTTCAGCTCTCCAAAACGGCATTTGTGACATTGGGAAATGCAGGGGCTAAAAGGGGATAACGTTCTGGGGTCAGGGTCTCTTCTGCTGACCCTCAGATGCCTGGATTCGCCTGACTGGCCGAGGGGAGGAGTCTTGCTGTGGGTACTGCCACGCAACCCCAGCTGCCCCTGATTTTTCCTTCTGGAGGTACCGCTCCCTCTCCACAGGGCACGCTCCTCTGAACTCACAGGGCCAGTGTCAGGGCAGTTTTCACCCTCCTCCACGGTCTGTGCAGCTCTTCTGGTCTTCCTCCAGCTTCCTGCACCTTCAAGCATCCCCAGCTCAAAGTGCTTTCCTGCCCCGCCTTTTATTCTTCCAGGGAGTGGTGATTTGGTTCAGGTGTTCATGGTTGTAAGGGAATGCCTGGCTTTGCCTGTCCTCGTTAGCAGGACCAAATACAATATGGCAGTCGTACATAGGAGTCAATGGTCCAGGGATTCCTAGGGGTAATCCTCCTTCCTCCTTGTTGTTTCCTCTTCTTCGCAGTATTTGAAGGACAGGGTGAATGAAGGGAATTCTGGGAAATGCAGTGAATTGCAGATTTTGGGAGAAAGTCGGCTGAATAATTATTAAAAGGCTTGTCAACAAGAAAACAGGGATTATGGGGTTTGTAGTGGTCCACTGAAGAGGAGGAAAGGTTTTTGTCAGAGTGGTGGGAACAGGTGGGTCATTGTGGATAAATGTATTTTCTACTGCCTTTTTTTAAAGGGAAGTTCTAGGGTAGGATGGGACTGTGGTGGCAATATCCCATAAAGACAGAGGGGTTGTTGGGTGGGGGTCTATCGCAGAAAAGGAGATACTGCGTCTCGCCCGAGGGCGTTCCTTCTGTGGTCCACAAGGGCCCCTTCTCCATGTGATCCTCCCTCGCTTGTCCGCCCCCCAGAGTTGGACTCCAAGCACGATGGCCCTCCCTGGCCACCTGAACAAATTATCTCCGGTGGCCAACTAGTGAGAACACCCTCAGGTTTCTCACAATACACTATTGGATTTTTCATGTGAACACTGTGTCTTAGATTTTATTTCACTAAGCAGCTGCAAGAGGTATGGGGCCAGATTACAGAAATGTTGCACTGGTCCATGTGCAAAGAAGCCTGGTATTAGCACTAGGGCAAAGTTTGGACTTTTTTTAATTTAAACAAATGTATTTATTAATTGAGGCCTTATACAGTTACATTAATGTAAAAGACATTGCAAAGTTAGTCATTTACAAAACATGTTTATCTGTCTGTTGACTTTGCCACTTTCTGCAGTAGTTCAGTTGCCCCCAATGTTTTGTCGTACGTTCTTAAATGGGCCCCCTGCCCCATATCCCTCTCCCCTCCCTCCCAGTTCCCCAACTTGTATGGCCCCTCTTTACACGATTTCCTTCCGGTTTGAGCATGGAGGCTCTCATTCCTATTCAACCTGTCAACAGACATGAATGTATTTGAGGATTTGCAGTTTGTGGAAATAGGCTTCTCTGTCCTTTACGAAGTCCTGGAAGGGTCTTGGATCGCCAGGAACTTTAGGTATTTACCCGCCTTCAGGGCACATATTTTTTCCATTGCCATAATCCCCCAGACCTTGACCCATCACCAGGCCGTAGTTGGGCCCACTTTATCCTTCCATCTTTGTGCCACTGTCATCCTTGCTGCCATAAGTAGGTGCATGATCGGGGTGGCCTTGTGCCCTGATGCTACATATTTGCCTTCTGATACTGCTTCAAGCAGGACTATGTTTGGTGTTATCAGCAACTCTTCCCCTGTTAGCTCCTTTATGTGCCCCAGAACTTCTTTCCAGTATGTTGCCGCTCTCGGGCATGAGCACCAAATATGATACAGATCTCCCCTTGCCCCACATTGTCTCCAACAGTCAGAGGGGTATTTAGCGTTGATTTTAGGAAGACGCTGTGGGGGACATATACCATCTATAACATAGTTTGTACGTTGACTCCTTGATCGCCCTGCATTTAGACGATTTGTGCGTTCTTGACCATCTCTGACCCTATTTTTCATCCAGAATCGTTTCCCCTATATCTTTTTCCCAGTTTTCCTTATATGAGAGATTGGCATCCGTTTCCACATTACTCAACAATCTATACAGCCTGGATATCCCACCTGTGGTTGAGCACTCTTGCATAGTCATTTCCAGCCTGATCGGGGTCCTAACACCTGCCCTTTTCACAGCTGGATGGGAGATCCAATTTCTGATTTGTGTGTATTTGTATCTGTTATTTTCCCCAATTCCATATTTCTGTTTACAATCTATAAAGGACAGCAGGATTCTTTCTTGATACATGTCTTTTAGGGTCAGTGTGTCGCCCCCATCCAGCCCTCCTAGAATTTCTGTTGCAGCCTGGTGTGAAAGCTGCGTTATGTGCTAGGGGAGAGAATGGACACAACCCCAGCCAGGTTTTCTTCATACCCAAAGCTTTGTCCCAGCTGCATAGTGACACTCTGGTGGCCTCCAACAGGGTGCCCGCCCTCTCACGTGCTCTGGTGTTAAGGTGCCCGTAGCAGGATCGTGGTCTCTGTTTGATCTATCCCACTCCATCCATTCAGGTTATCCGGTCCCTCCCAGTTAAGCATCAGAGCCAGCTGGGCCGCAATGATGTATCTCCCAATGTTCGGACCCCCCATACCCCCTACGAGCAGAGGGCGCATCAAGATTCGCCTTTGGATCCTGGGTGTCTTGTTTTGCCAGATAAATGTGAATATTGCTTTTTGTAGTTCTTTAATCAAGCGGGGCGGGATGTTCGTGGGCACCGAGTTTACCACGTATAGCAAGCAGGGGAGAAGGGTCATTTTTACTGCTGCGATTCTTGCCAACCATGACAGCTTTTGGGTTTCCCACCTTTGTAGATCATCTTGCAATTATTTCCACAGGGGTTTTACGTTTGTTCTAATCAGGTTCCGTGTGTCCGTTGTTAATTGTATTCCCAGGTATTCCAGTGTTCCCAGATTAAAGGATATGCGTTCGCCAGGTCCAAGACCTCCTCCTCGCCTTCCGATATGATTATTGCTTTGGACTTGGAGTAGTTTATTGCGAAGCCTGATATGATAGCAAACTCCTGCAGTTTCCATATGACCCCTGGCAGTGTGTTCTTGGTGTCTTTCATAAAGAGCATCACATCATCTGCGTATAGCACGATTTTATGATTGGTCCCCCCACATGTCACCTCTCTAATCTCTGGATCCTGTCTGAACTGTGCTGCAAAGGGTCCCATTGCCATCGTGAAGATCAGCGGGGAGATGGAACACCCCTGTCGTGTGCCCCTCCTTATGTCGATCTGTTCCGAGCTGAGACGGCTGACTATAAAGTGCGTGGAAGGGCGTTGGAAGTTTGCTAGCACCATCTTTACAAATGTCACCCGCACCCAAACCCTTCCCGCACTAGCCTCAGGTATTCCCAGTCCAGGCTATCAAAGGCCCTCCTAGCGTCTAGAGCAGCTATCGAGAACCATTGTTTCGTTCTTCTTCCCATGTCGATAATGGCAATGGCCCGTCTAACATTGTCTTGTGTGTGCCTTCCTCTAATTAATCCTGCCTGGTCTGTATGTATGATATCTGGGAGAATGTTCCTCAGTCTGGCAGCCAATATCTTGGCGTAGAGTTTTGCCTCAGTGTTTAATAATGCAATAGGGCGGTAGTTGATGCATTCTGAGGGATCCTTTCAGGCTTTAGGGTTAGTATAGTCGTGGATTTCCCCATGTCAGTTGTGACCGACCCTTTCTATCTAATGATGTTGAAGAGGCGTGTAAGTGGCGCCAGCAATTGCGAGTGGAATGTTTTATAGTAGCCATTTCCCAGGCCGTCCGGTCCGGGGGTTTTGTTAGTTGGTAGTGCTGATATTGCGTCACTGATTTCCTGGGCTGTTATCGGACCCTCTAGTATGTTCCTATCATGTTCAGTGATTTGGGGTCAGGGCGTTACCAACATGTAGGCCTTCTGTTTTGCAAGATCAAGGTTTTCCCCCCGTAGCAGTTCCTCGTGGAACTGTGCCATTATTTCTAGTTTCTCCCTTTCTGCAGTGTGTGATACCCCCTGCCTGTTTTTGAGGCGTGCAATCTAGTTGCGTGTTTTTTGTTTCTTTAGTTTAGCTGCGAGGAATTTGTTCACCTTCCCTCCATGTATATAGTATGATTGTTTAGTGTTCAATAATGTCTGCGTCACTCAGTCGGTGGTGTGGTTTTCTAGCTGGGCTCTAACCTTTCTCAGTTACCGTAGTGACTTTTGTGTTGTCGGGTCCTATGAAGTTTCTCAGCGTCTCGTAGTGTCACTTCCAGCTTTTGCGTTATGAGGGCCCTTTCTCTGTAGTATGCTGACGCATGTGAAATAAATTCTCCACATACTACCGCTTTCATCGCGTCCCAGATCACCCTCCAGTCTGTCTCCCCACTATCGTTTTCTCTAAAGTAGTTATTTATAGTACTCTCCGTGTGTGCTCTAAGTGCTATGTCCTTTAGTATCATCTTGTTTAGTCTCCAATGAGGTCGGGGTCTGCTCCCTGCTCCCCCTACTTCAATATTGACCAACACTGGTGCATGGTCTGATGGGTATTTCATCCCTATTTCCACTTTCGTTACTTGGGGTATCAGGGAGGGTGAGACCAGCACCATCTCTTTCCTGGTGTACCCTTTATGAACTGCCACGTTTCGATTACCCCCATTTCCCTAAATAATTTGCCCAGAGCTTGTCTATTTTTCTGGTCAGCTGCCGTGGGTGGAAGTGTTTTGTCAAGTGTTGGGTCCATAACACAGTTAAACTCCCCACCTATGATTAGATGACCTCCACACCAACCTCCCAATTTCTGTAGTATCCCGGTAATATATGTGTCTTGTTTTTCGTTGGGAACGTATAGTGCTAGTATCGTGTAGATTTGCCCTCTTATTATGCCTTTGATTCCCAGGTACCTCCCTTCAGTATCTCTGATAAGATGTGATATCTTGAATCCCAGGTCACGATTAATCAGTATGGCTACTCCCCACTAGAGGCAAAATATTGCTGAGGGAATGCTTTGCATACCATTCCATTTTCATCCTTTGGAAGATAGGTCTCCTGCAGGAGCCCTATCGCCGCTTGCATTGTCGCCAGTCTACCCAAGATTGCGCTGCATTTAATGGGAGAGTTCAGCCCCTGCGCGTTATGGGAAATTACCGTCATTTCCGCCATTGTATTGCAGTCCAGTATTTTTGCCTTCGCATTTCATTCAGTTTCTTCCTTTGGTCTCCCGCCACCATCACCCCCCTTCTTCCCCTCCCCTCTTGATCTCTAGGCCAGTACTTATTTCCAGTGTCATACTCCTTCCCCCCCCCCTACCCCTTCCCACCCAGGTCCCCCCTTCTGCCCCCTCTTTTCCCCTTTTCCCCCTGAGGCCAGGATTCCCAAGCATCCCCCTGGTGTGCTACCCGGGTGTTGGGCCACGTATTTCCCCAGTGTTTACAATACGCCAGGATATTCCCATATCCTGATGTGGATTCCCAGATGTGATACCCTCCTACCTCCGTACGGGCTCACATATGTCATACTTGCTGAGTGTATTCGGAAGTCTGGTACTTTTAGGACATTTGTCTTCTTTGGAGGTTGCTATTTGTGTTCTGCCTGTACGCCAGTCATTCAAGCTGTTTGGGAGGGCCTGTTAATTTAGCTTCTCTTCCAATTCTCCTTTTCCTCTGTGTCGACCATTCCCATGGATTTTCCGGGCTATTAGAGGAGTTTGGATACGGTCTGCTTTCCGTCTGGTTCTGGTCTGTCTCCATTTGTAGCAGTGAGAGCCCCTCCTCGCAGGTGCTGATTCTCCTTGGTTTTCCTTCCCAGGTGAAGGATAGCCCGAATGGGGAGGCCCATCTGTATGATATATGTTTTGCTTGTAGGGCTTTTGTGACAGGTTGCATCAGCCTTCTTTTGTGGAGTGTCACGAGGGCCAGATCCTGATAAAGCTGTATACGGCATGCGTTGATTCTTAGGTCTGTGTGTGTTCTCACGGCTCTCATGATGTCCTCCTTCCGGCAGTAGGATGCAAGGGCGATCAGCACATCCCTCGGTCTCAGCCCTGGTTTGTTCCTTTTAGGACCTACCCTATTTACCCTGTCGAATCCGATCTTTTCTGGTTGGGTGTCGTTCAACAGACTACTGAAGCATTGCTGCATGGTGTCTCTCAGGTCACTGTCCGTTACCGATTGAGCCAGACCTTTGACCCTGATGTTGAATCTACGTGATCGATTTTCTAGGTCCTCGGCTTGAAGCTCCAGGTTGTTCGTTGCTCTGGCCACTTGGTCCAAGAGGATACTGGATTGCTTTGACTCTTCCGCCATACATGATAGTCCATTCTCCACTACATCCACCCTTTCCACCAGGTCATCCATTTCTTTTCTCACCTCCTGTAAGGTGGATTTCCATTCTTCCCTCATTTGGCCCAATTGGGTTTGGAAGGTGCTCGTTAGCCTAGCTTCCATCCCTTTTAAGCAGTTCAACAGTTCTTCTTTATCCGTGCCCATTGTGGACGGGGATTCAGTTTCCTCTTGGGCCGTTGGATCTTGTGGTGATATGGGTGGTGCGGTATCGCCCTGTTGCTTTGGCTTCCAGCACTTTTCCAGCAGCCCTTCTTGGCACCTGGCTGGTGTCTTGGCTCTCGCTGTGGCGTTTCTCGGTCTGGCCCCAGGCAGCAGGGTTCTCCCGGACCGAGTCGGGGGAGAGGTTGCAACGGTATCTCCTACGTGGGCCCAGTAGTTTGCAGGGTGTCATTTTTATATTAGATAGTAGTGGTTCTACCTTTTCTGGGGGCTCCTCACCTCTCTGCAATGTCTAATTTCTTCTTTTTATCAACCTGCTTCCCTTCAAGCTTTTGTAAATTCAAGGTGCAATTCCGATCCACGATGAAGGGGTGCAACGATCTCCACCCTGTGGTGTGGGGGTGCATGGATCTCTGTGTTTGGAGGGGTCCGCCGAGACCCGCCTCTCCGTTACTCACGAGGGGCCGCCCATTGAAGTTGGAGCCCCAGGATCCAGACCGCACCTTTGGGGCTTATTACTTTTCCCCTAGTTTCTGGAGTTGCTGTGAAGGAGTATGTCACGGGTGGCACTCTATAAAGAGTGGCACAGGACACCCAGGAAGGGTTTTGGGTGGTTGTGCCGAAGTAAGGAGGACAGATAAGTACACACACAGCTGAAAGTAATGAGAACGAAGAGTGGGCAAGAGTAGCAAGGAAATAAGGTACAACAGAATGGATTCCCTCTAGGGGTGTAGGCAGATATAGGAAAAGAGTATTCCACGGACCTTAGGAAAAATTCTAGCCTTCTGCACAGTTTCGCTATAACAGAGGCCCACGCTGATTGCTCATGCTTGGAACAACAGCTATGGGTGTCTGTAACACAGAAATGAGACAAGGGAAAGGGCAGAGGTTGCCTGACGGAAACCAACAGACAAGCTCTGTACAAGGGGTCTACAAACAGAACAAGAGAAGACACTAACAGACAAATCCAGGAAAAAGGAAGTTGATGGCAAACTAGCAGAAGGAAATGAAGGGAAAGTCGTATAACAGGATTGGATTGGGATAAAGAACAGAAGGTTGAAAACAAGTAAGAAAGCAAGGGAGCAGCAGTCAGGAAACAGGGGGACTGCAATAACAAAGTAAATAATGTTGGTAAACTGTTGTGGATTGCAGAGGACTGTAGGGTACAAGGTTGAGAGCTCAGAGGAGCAGGAAAGCAATGATCAAGCCCAAAGGAGCAGGGCTGTAAGGAAGGGAGCCCAGAGCGAAAGGGCTTCGGGCAGCGGAGAGAAGCAGGCTGCGCGGCAAAGAGCCAGAAGGACCGGGCAGCAAGGAGTAAGCTCAGAGGAGTAGGGTTGCTGACTGTAGAAGGCTGCAGAGTACTGTAGAAGGCTGCTAGGCTGAAAACCCAACGGACAAAGGCTGTAGGTAGCAAGCAGCAGAGCGTGATCAACTGCAAGGTCGGAAGCCCCGAGTACAAGGGCTGTTGGCATCGGAGAGAAGCAGGCTGCGCGGCAAGGAGCCAGAAGGACCGGGCATCAAGGAGTAAGCTCAGAGGAGCAGGACCGCTGACTGTAGAAGGCTGCAGAGTACTGTAGAGGGCTGCTAGGCTGAGAACCCAGCGGACGAAGGCTGTAGGTTGAAGGCAGCGGAGCGTGATCGGCTGCAAGGCAGGAGCCTGGAAGACAATGGCGGAAGGTAGCAGCGGAGCGTGATCGGCTGCAAGGCAGATGCCCGGAAGGGCAAAGGCAGAGGCTGGAAAGCAGCAGAGCGTGATCGGCTGCAAGGCAGGAGCCTGGAAGAGAAATGCGAAAGGTAGCAGCGGAGCGTGATCGGCTGCAAGGCAGATGCCCAGAAGGGCAAAGGCGGAGGCTGGGAAGCAGCAGAGCGTGATCGGCTGCAAGGCAGGAGCCTGGAAGACCAGGACAGAAGGTAGCAGCGGAGCGTGATCGGCTGCAAGGCAGAAGCCCCGAAGGGCAAAGGCGGAGACTGGGAAGCAGAAGAGCGTGATAGGCTGCAAAGCAGAGCCCGGCAGGGCACTGGATCCAAAGCAGGAGTAAGGAGGAACTGCATACAAAGATCCGTAGCTCGAAGCAAAAAGGTGCCAGAAGGACTCTAAATGCAAGAGACTGAGCCCCTGCAGGCAGCAGCTTTTATACCGCCCAGCCCAGCACAGAGGCAGGCTAATTGGTCGCACCTGGATCAGCACACCTGCATACAATCTGCCTCCTCCCTCTCTGTTCCTGAGCTGGTGGAAGCAGAGCTGATCCCTAGGGCTTCTGGGGATTGTAGTTCCGAAGATGACAAATAGGAATGGCCAGAAATAGATAGTTATAGCCAAGTGCATTGCGGTAAGTGTAGTTTTTTGGAAAAAATAGAAAAGCACCAAAGTCTCGCAAATGGGAAACAAGGTCCAAAAAGTGAACAACAGTTGATCCAAGAGTTCTCCGCAGATAAATTAATAATAATTAGTCCATATTGATCGCCAATGAATGCGCCCATGGCGCAGGCATGACAGAGTAGCTATGCTGTGGTAATCGTGGAAGTGGTCCACCTGTTGGGTTGGGCCCAGAGGTGACCTCCACGCCTTTGTGGACTGGACCGCTCTGGTGCTGCAGTTCTGTGCAGGCACATTTCTCAGAGCCAGCTTGTGTGTTACCACTCAAAATGCATGGTCATCTGGGGGTGCTGGTCAAGTGTCACCCTCTCTCTGGATTCTGGCTTCTCCTAGGGCTCTGCACTTTCTGGGTGCTTGGGAATCTGGATTGTGCTGTTCTGTGCTGGCCCTTCGGGCTGCTGTAGCAGTTTTCACCCCCACTGAGGCTCAGTAGAGAGTATGGACGGGTGTGCTAGTTTCTGCTGCACACCGCTTCAGCTTTCAGAGTGGCAGGTGCCCCCTTTGCTTTGTTAGACCGCTAATTTTATTATATCCCTCCTGTGGGGGGAGTTGGCTTTCTCATGGGTTCTTCCTCCGGGTCGAGGGATGTTGGCTCTGGTGTTAGGTTCGACAGCCCTGTCCCTTTTGTAGTCTACTGTGTGTTGATGCTGTTCGAGTGGACGGTATCTACACCCTCGCACTACCGCCACTTGTGGGTGCAGATTTAATTTTACTGTACGGGGTCCCTTTGTTCTGTAAGCATTGTGTTCAAGTTTGCTCTGGCCCTCGGCGTATCTACCACTATACTCGGGTATGTGGCTCGCTCTCCTGCCTTTCCTACCTTGTTGCTGATTAGTATTGTGTCCCCTGCCAGACCCGGCGTATCTTCCGTGGGCTGCCCTTCTTCAGGCGTGCACCTCTGACGTATCTCTAACCTGCATATGCAGGACCTCCCGTGCCCTTGTTAATACGAATTCAGTTGGGCTATGTGTGTGGTTAGCCAACGCCTCCCTTCTGCAATCCTGGGTCAGGGCACAGTATGCGGGTGTGCACAGATAGCGTTTGTTGGCTTTAGGTCCTGTTGGGGCTCTGGGCGATGTCTGGGGACTCCTTACCGCTGTAGGTGGCCCCGCTGCAGCTCTTTGCTCGTTTCCAACGGGCGGGGGCTATTGCGGTCCTCACCACTTGTGTCGAGAGTTAGAACTCCTGTGCGGTCCACCTTATACTCCCTCCGGGGCTGTCTGGTGTCCAGTAGGGAGTGGATGGGATATTCCGAGCAGTGCCGGTTCAGTTCGGGCTCGTTCGTCTGGCCCTGATGGTGTGCGCCCACCGAGTCTGCTCGTTGGGTCACAGCTCCAGAGACTGATGCTACTCTCTCTGCGGGGTTTCAACCTTCCTCCTTCCGGTGTTGTAGCAGGTAGTGGGACCGGACCACTCCAACCCCACTTCTCCACCCCTCGCCGAGAGCTCCGGGGGCCGGCTGGTTACGGTCTCCTTCCGCTCCGGTGGTGCTACGCGCTATGTTACTCGGCGTGTTCACATAGCTCTCACCTCACCCGCCTTCAAAGCAGACGAATCACCCGCCAAGTCCCTCATACGCCCATTCACTTCAATGGGCCTCTCACCCGCCAAAAAGAAAATCGGGTGTTTTCACCCGCCTAGGTGACAAAAAAGGTTGGGAGCTATGGTGTTCAGGCCCCTCGTTGTGCTCCAGAAGGTACCGTCGTAATGTGCTAGTTGTTTCACCGTGTTCCTTAGGTGAAAGCAACTCGGGTATACTTATTTTAATGCCGATTTTGCATTTTCAAGCTGCTTTTGACTCCCTTTTTCTTCCCGCCCGCACGGAGGACCAGAAGTGTGCGTCCTCACGGTCCGTCGGCCATGGAATCAAGTTTGGCCTATTTTTAAAATCACTGAGAAATATCTGAAAACTATTGCGCCATGACAAGTGCAGTTTGGCATGGTGTAAGCACACATTCAAAAATTGCCCTAGGGCAAAAAAGATACATTCTCACTGCAGTTTTGCACCAGGGCAAAGTTTGCCCTGGTGCAAACATGTACCTTTTTCGCACTAGGGCAATTTTTGAACAGGTGCTTACACCATGCCAAACTGCACTTCTGATGGTGCAATGCTTTTCAAAATTTTCTGCCAGTGTTTTTAAAAAGTGCAAACCTTGCCCTAGTGCTAATACTGTGCACCTTTGCACTTGCACCAGTGAAAGAGTTCTGTAATCTGGCACATGATTGGCAATCTTATCCTGCAGCATCATTATTTCCCCTGTAACTTGGCTGTATCCCTGGCCATAAGCCTATGGTGCTCTGCGCATGAATAACTGAACATAAGTCTGTTTATATTGAGCAGAGAATGCTTCCAATGTGTAGATGAATTTTAATATTTTTGCACTCCGTGGGATTACACGGTTTCTGACTACTGCAGCACACTGTAAGGTATTATATTCTATGTCAAGACCGGAGGCGAGCATTATGCTTAAACTTCTTTATTACTAGTCTTCAGCAGTTTCAACCAAAACAGAAATAACTGAAAATGTTCTCTTAAACACATTTTCTCCTTTATTGTCTACTGGTCTTTGAACTACATTTCCCTCTGCCCATGCTACTCCTGTAGTCCTTGATCCTGCTGTCCTGTCCATATGTCACTTCCTGCCCTCCCTTCCTCCTCTTCTTTGGATGCTATAAACTGATGCTCAACAGGAACTGTAACCAAAAAACAGTTCCAACGATAACCCGACGTCCCCATTTCTTGGAGCGAGATGCTAGCTCACTTCACGTAAACGTTCTCGTCATGCTGCGTAGCTACCTCTTCTCTCCTCTTTGCTCAGCCTGTCTTCTGGTCATCACCTGTGGGGCAGAGAAGGACAATTATCAGTGGGGGCAATTGCACTGTTCATTACATCACCTTTTACATTCTTTGTGATTTGTTATAGTGCATGCGCAGGGTGGAAATTAATGCTCGCCTCTGTGTCTTTAATAGAATCAAGACTCCCTGTGCAACATGCAGGGGTAATCTTCATTCTATGTCAAGACCTGAGTCGAACATTATGCTTGTTCAAAGCTCCCCACTATTGCTGTTGCCAATGATTTAATCGGCTTAAAGTAGAAAGTCTTAAATGCACTATCGCTGGCCCAGTCTGTTGCTTGTGAGATATCTTGTAGCGCCACTCCGGCTGCAAAGGCCTTAGATGCCAAGGCCCCTCTTACTGAATGCACCCCAAACTTCCTCAAGTCAATCCCTGCTAGTTGCATGATCTTGCATACCCACCTGGCAATGGTGGCTACTGCCACCGCTTTGTATGGCTTCCTACGCGCTAACAGGAGCTGATAAATGCCTGCCGGACGCATTTCCACTGTCCTATTCTCATTCTCTTTTATACCAGCTGGTACACACCATTTTGGGTGGTCTGGTAGATGAGAATAAGAAATGGATGCAGAGGTAGTCTTTGTCTTCCTAGTCAGTGTGAAAGTAACTCCGTCCGGCCCAAATACTTTCTTGTTCACATCTACGGCCTTGACGTGCGACACTCGTCTACACGATACTAGGCATAACAGCATAGCTAGTTTGCCTGATAACTGTTTTAAGGATAGGTACTTGTTGATAGGCCAGTTCGCTCAGAAACGCAACACTACCGTGACGTCCCATAACTGTAAATATTTTCTCTCTGGAGGAGCTCCAAATCATGCTCCTTTTATGCATGTTACTACTGCCTGGTTTTCTCCTACGGGTATACCATCCACGGGCAAGTGCCCCACTGAGATCGCTAATCTAAAGAGATCTATGGTCCTGAAGGCTATCCTGTCTTGTAACAGATAGACCAAATAATTGAGGACTGCTACTACAGGAGCAGAAATGGGATAAAAAATTCTTCTTCTGCACCAACTCATCCACTTATTCCAAGCTGCGTCGTAGCTCCTCCATGTTGATGGTGCCCATGACTCTGCGATGAGCTTTGCAGCTTGCTTTGAAATTCCCAGCAGTGCTCAACGTCTCCCGATATCCTGCACACCGTCAGTGGGAGAGTCCCTTTCAATCTCAGAGGATGAAACCATCCAGCTGGGTCCGTAAAATGGCCTTCTCCTGACTGGAGAATCTGTGATAATCTGTGGCCAGCTTCATTAGAGTCAGGAACCACACTTGCGATTTCCACACTGGGGTCACTAGGATCAGAGTCGTCCCCTCCCGGCACATCTTAGCCAGCACCCTGCTCAGCATTATGAAAGAGGGAAAGGCTTAATGCAGTTAAGAAAAGCATCTTCTCCCGGGCTGTGGGATCTAATCTCCGGCTGTAGTAGCTACTCTTTTGTGCGTTTATCCTGGACGCGAACAGGTCTGTGTGCACCCGCCCCCATAGCCGTTCCAGCTAATGAAACACTTTTTTTCCATTTCCAGTCACTGGAGTCTGCTAGGTACTGGGAATTCCAGTGTGCTACTACATTGAGTGAGCCTGGGAGATACTCTGCTGTCTAACGTCCCTGACTGTAGGCAGTAATGCCAAAAGTCCTTCGGCAGCTCCACCAGGAGTTTGGTTTTCGTTCCCCCTAGGTGATTGATGTATTTGACTGTTGAAATGTTGTTTTGCAGCAATTTCATGCACCAAGAGCGAGATGGGTTTGGCCATTTTAACCACCAGGTTCACCTGCTCCTCTGCCTCGGCCGCCTCCTTGCGCCCACTCGCATCTCTGTCTGCAGGGTGTCTTGATAGGTAGTCCGCTGCATTGTGCGAACCTGGGCAGTTTACCAGCTGGGCTCCATATTCCAATAGTGCCAATATCCATCTCTCAGTGCGCAGGGGTGGTTTTGATGACGACCCTGCCAGCATGGGCAGCAGGGGTTTGTGATCTGTGCTCACCGTGACCGGTCTCCCGAGAATGTAGGTCCAGAAATAGCGCCACCCCCACAGAACTGCCAGCACCTCCCTCTCAAATTGGGAGTACAGCTGCTCGGTGTCGGACAAGGCCTTAGGTATGCTACCGGCCTTAGGTTGTCTTTGGGGTCATCTTGGGCTAGCACTGCTCCCAGGCCAAAAGGGCTGGCATCAGCCTTTATCTCTGACTCCAGGCCACGGTTGAAAAATGCTGTGGTTCCCTCCTCCGTAAGTGCTTCTTTGATTTTCTCAAAAGCTTCCTGCTCCAGCGGAGTCCATTTCCATACGGTGTCCTTTTTCGTCAGATGTCTCTCCGACAGTGTAGCCAGATTGGGAATGAAATGCCCACAATAGGTTACCATCCTGAGGAAACAATGTATTTCTGACACGTTTCCCGGAGGTCTAACGCCTTGTATGTCTTGTATTTTCCTGGGGTCCAGTGACATTCCGCCCTCATGAAACACAAATCCCAAAATTTCAATCCGATCCCGTAGAAACTCATATTTTTCCCTGTGAAGTGTTCATCCTAGCTGTATGATTCTCTCTAGCGTCTTCTCCAATCTCGACACGTGTTCAACTTCTGAGGCCGCAAACACTAGAATATCATTGCTGATATTTAACACTCCTTGCAGTCCTGCTAGCGACCGCCTGATGACATTTTGAAATACTTCCGCTGCGGGCAAAACCCCAAAACTCACCCATTTGTATTGGTATAAGCCTCTGTGTGTAGTAAAGGTTGTGATGTATATGGATTCGGGATGGAGGACTAACTGGTGATCTCCGGCCCTCAAGTATAGTTTAGAAAACACCCTTGCACCTTGAAGTTCTCCCACTACATCATCCACTGTGGGGGTAAGGTGTCTTTCCCGTTTGATGGCCTGATTTGGCAGCCTCATGTCCACGCATATGCGCACCGTCTCTGGCTGTTTTGGCTTTCGTGCTAACACAATCAGGAACACCCAGGGGGTGGGACCCTCCACCTTTTCAATTATGTCGAGATTCATGAGGTGGTCTATCTCCTTGCCTATGAGCTCACTTAGGTGGAAAGGTATTCATCAGTGTTTTAGTGCAACCGGATGGACCAATCCATCTATGTGTAGCCTTATCGGCTCTCTTAGCATCCTTTCAAACACCCCCTTGAATCATTCCATCAGCGTGTTGATGTCTTCTGCATACACCCCATACATGAAATTCATGATCCCTAGTGCTTCCGCCGCTGCATAACTGAGCAGGGTGTCCTTGCAGATGTCATTTACAAAGATTCTGGCCTTTATAGACCGTCCATCGTGTGCAACTCTTGAGACGAATGGCCCTTTCAATAGTATGAGGATCATCCCTCCAAATATTAAAATCTTTGCCTTTGCTGCTATCTGCACTGGTGGCCCCCGTAGTGCCTCGTAGTGTCCCTGCAGCATCGCATTCACTGAGGCGCCAGTGTCGACGAGTCCTGGGGTGTCGGCCCCATTCACACTACCTATACATCTTGGTTCTCCTCTCCTCCCTTTATGGGTAACGTTTATGCTGGAAATCAAGATCTTGTCTTCCTCCGTGACATCTTGACCTCTTTGGTCCATCTCTGGGTCCACCTGAGCTACCATCTGGGGGTGCCTCTGGATGCTGGAGCTGGGCTTTCCCAGGGCCTCTAGGAATCACGACTGGTGTAGGGGCCTTGCACATGCAGTCCAAATGGCCAAGAACTCCACACCGACCCCACATTCTCCCTTTCGCTGGGCAGTCCCCTGTATGAGGACGGTCATATCCGCACCTCGGGCACAGCATGGGAGGTGCAGGTGACTGTCTCCTGGGGGTCCAGGTCTTCTTCACATACCCAGTGGCCTGTTTTCATCCCACTGCACACACTTCATCTATATTCAATGTGCGATTGGCCACATCCGTCTTAGAAGCCCTGACCTCCGCCACCTCGTATGATTGTCACATTTCAAGGATGCGAGCTAAGGACAGGCCTGGCACCCTCAGCACTTGTCTTCTCAGTTTACCAGATGTGCACCCCTGGATCAACTGTTGCCGCATGTCAGAGCCTCCCATGGAAGTTGTCTAGTGACTCCTCTTCTTTCTGCTTTGCTGTGCACATTACAAACCTTTCGTAGTCGAGGTTTGCAAGGTCATGAAATGCCTCTTCAAACAGTATTTTACCACCTGGTATGAGTTGTCAGCCGGAACCAGAGTAATGAAGAGTTTGTGTACTGCCGGGCCCGCTGCGCAGGTTAGGGTTGCCTTTATGGCATCATCATTGGTCTCCAGCCGTGACCCTGAAATACATTTCTAGTCTATTTATCCATAGATTCCATCAGGGTCCCAAACTCGATGGTGCTCCAGATGTGTCAAACTCAGGCATGGGAGCCAGAGAGCCTTGCTGTCTTAGGTATTGTACCACCACACCAACCTCAACAGCGGCTGGAGCCTGGCCTGCTGCCGCTGCGTGAGCATTTTCCTGGTTGTTAAACATGTCGATGCTTCAGACGACTCTATCTGAGTGCACAGGCACCCTTACCAAGTCAGGGCTGCAACTCAAAGGACACAGGACAGTGGGGCTGAGCGCACAGGCACCTCCACCAGGTTTCAGATCGGAGGCCGCAACTCAGGGGATAGACAGTGTTAATAAAGTTTCACTACCACCCAGGTATTGCCTGGGGTCGTACCACTGCTGCATACCAATGGCTTCCTTAGTGAAAAGTGCCATTTAGATTTTATTTCCCTCCTCATTTCTTTTCCTTATTTTTTTGTTATTGTATGAATCGTACCAGATTGCTTGATCTGCACTCCCCATTGCTTCCAAAAGTTCACCCATGTGGCGCACAAGCACTCTCTAAAAGAGCTGCTGCCACCGGGATAACATTTGATTGAAGTGGGCCATACCGCAAACGTTTGTGCTGAGCAGGCACGCAAGGGATGTCTGCTGTCTCCTATCCACATGGAGAGGACTGCCTTCCCTCTCCCTGCTTGGGGTCCTACGTTGGATCATGTGGGTCCCTCGTCGCCAATGTTGTATGCTACTATGTACCGGCCCGGTCCTGTGGTAACACCTCCCCGAACGCCTGTGAAAGTGAACAAGTACACAACACTTAAGCGCTGCGGTGCGCCTTGCCGAATGCAGGCACGGCAATTCCCCTTAATTGAGTTACGCGACAGAGTTGCATCACTCCGGTGCATGGCGCTCACATGACCCACTACACTACCTGCACCAGCAAGCCAATTGAGTGGTTATTTGGTATTCTGAAGAACTGCTTCATGTGCCTTTACTCTACAGTTGGGGCCTTCATGTACAGGCTAAGGAATGTGTGGCTATGTGTTGCATGCTGCGTCGAGGTCTGATGAAGAAGTGGGTGGCAATAGTTAAGATGAAGCTGTACAAGGGTATCACTAAAACAGTGAAAATACATTAAATCAAATGAGATCTAGAACTCTGAAACAAATCAGCTTTTGTTTGAACTGGAGAGGTGGGGGGATGGTGCTGCAGCACTATAGGTGGTTGTGGGAAAAATGTGTTGGGGTGTGGGTTGAATTAAATGTGTGGTCTAAGGGGAATGGGGTCTGAATCATCAAATTCAGGGTCAAAGGTAGTTAAGAGCAAACCCAGTGTCCTTAGGTGATCCAGGATTAAAGGCGGTGCAAAGCAAATCCACAGTGGCAAAAATCCAACATGAAAAGAAGTTCCTGCTTAGAGGAGGCGAAAGCAAATGTCATTTAAAGAAAAAGGTGCAATGCAAGTGAGGGGATCACTTCTTCCTCTGTGACAGGCTTGACTTGACCTGTGGGACTTTGGGGGTAGCGGAGGTCAAGCAGCCAGCGGCAGAAGGGAGGATGAAGGAATGGCTTGCTGTGCAGAGGAAGCAGTGGATGGGAGTGGAGGCAGAGGGTGTGGAATTCCTCCCCACAAACCCCTGCACATGAGATAGAGACTGCTCCTGGCTGCTCAGCAACCCAGTAAAGGCAGTATGGGACTGTGTGTGGCGCGGTCTGGCCTTCACCATCTGGCAGCTGAGGGACAGGGTGGAGGGGCATATTTACAGCTCCGCTTCTGAGGAGATATACCCGGTGTGCATAGGCTGCTGGTTCTATCTTGTAAACTGCTCTCAGGCCAGGTGATAATATTCCCTAGCCTGAGCGTAGACCCCACTGCTGCTGCAGCAGCAACTGCACTGGACTGCCTAAGTGAATCTCATATCGTCTCAATCAACTCCTTCATCAGCGAGTTTGCAGCCCGCAACTCTTACTCCACTCTCTCTTGGTGCTTATGGACCTCTCCCAGGATCTTCCCAAACCAGTCCCCTCCTGTTCCCCTTTACCCATTCCTGGACTGCCTTCATGGCTGACAGTCTCTCTGCGATGCTCTCTATGATACTGTCAGCAATGGGGGCAGGAGCCTTGTGAAAAGATAGATCTTAGTGGGCCTGGAGGGCCTGCAACCTCCCTACACGTTGGGGGAGGCAACAGCTTCATGTGAGGTATGGTGTCCTCCATGACATTTGCAGCCCCCGACCTCCATTTTGCTCTGCCGACCCCCCCCTTCCCACCGCATCCCTCCCCGAGCGTGTCCCTGCTCCCTCCCGCCTCCCAACCCGCCAACCGCCCGTGATTGGTTACTGGGCTTCCGGGCCCAGGGTCTAGCGACCCGCGCTGCAGGCGCCCACTGCCTCCTAAAAAATCATCGGCAGGTGAGTGCTTGCAGCCCCTGACCTCCATTTTGCCCTGCCGACCCCCACTTCCCACCGCATCCCTCCCCGAGCGTGTCCCTGCTCCCTCTCGCCTCCCAACCCGCCCACCGCCCGTGATTGGTTACTGGGCTTCCGGGCCCAGGGTCTAGCGACCCGCGCTGCAGGCGCCCACTGCCTTTCACCAACCAAAGCCCGCCTCTCCTCCTCTCCCAGCACCGTTCTCATTGGTCCCTCCAGCCTTTATCACCGGTCCCCCCAGGGCAGCCCTCTGCCCGGCAGCCCCAGCGGCTAAGGGCCCCGAGGCCAAGGGCGACCCCAACAGAGGCGACTCCAGGAAGTGTCAGCAGGTGTCCGCAGGGGAAGCCACCCCAATGGCCAGCCGTCAACCAGCGACTACAAGGACCAGGAAGGGTAGGAGGGCCGGGGTTGGGAGACGTACAGCTTTACACTAGAGACCTAACCTCGTTGCCCCAAACTGCATTGATAGAGGGGCCGCCGTGCCCAAACTACATTGTCTGTTCTCCAAACTGCACTGATAGGCTTTTTTCCCGCTATACAGGTGTCTCAAACTTAGCAGGGCCGCCGTGCCCAAAGTGTATTGTCTGTTCTCCAAACTGCACTAATAGGCCACTCCCACACTGTACAGGTGTCTCAAACCTAGCAGGGCCGCCGTGCCCAAATTGCATTGTCTGTTCTCCAAACTGCATTGATAGGCCTCTCTCCCACTATACAGGTGTCTCTCAAACGTAGCAGATAGAAGGGCCGCCATGCCCAAATTGCATTGTCTGTTCTCCAAACTGCACTGATAGGCCTCTCTCCCTCTATACAGTTGTCTCAAATTTAGCTGGGCCGCCGTGCCCAAACTGCATTGTCTATTGTCCAGACTGCTTTGACAGGCCTCTCTCCCACTATACAGGTGTCTCAAACCTAGCAGGGCCGCCGTGCCCAAATTTGCATTGTCGCTAAGGGAGACGGAGACTAAAGAGAGCCACTGTTAGAACCCAACTATATAACTATACAACCCTTAACTCCACCCTTACACCCCGACCAAGACAACAACTAGACTAAAACAACTCGGAATCGTACAATGCCGCGCAAACGACCCACCCAGAGGGAAAGAAGAGAAGAAAGAACAAACACCCCGAAACTTCAACTAAGAACCCCAACAACAGAACACACCCCCACAGACAGGTTCAAAGATCGGACCAACACTGAAAGAAGAGACAAATCCCTTTACCTAACTCCATACCTCACTGAGACCTACTCACCATATCGAACCAACGCGACGCCAAAACCAACTACACGGAACAACCTACCAACATCACGAAGAAGGACAAACCCCACCAGATACAACAAGCACACAACTGAAGCAATAACACCATACATCACCAAAGCAAGAAGAACCCCCAACCATGTCCCCTGGAAGACGAACCAGATGAAAACAAAAACCCTAGGCTAAACCTAGAAGTACTACTCGAGAACGCCGACAACCTGAAACCTGCTCCTGAACAAGATCAGAAAACGAACCTAACAAAAAAAGGCAAACCAAGCTACACTTCTAAACTCCACTGCAATCTAATAAATGCAAGATCCATGTCAAAACACTCTACAGAGATCTTCGACCTACTCGACAACAACGGCATCAACATCCTCTTCATCACAGAAACTTGGCTGGACGACAACTACAAAATCACACTCCAAAGCTGCCTTCCAGCAAACTTTAAATGCCTTCTCTTCATCACAGAAACTTGGCTGGACGACAACTACAAAATCACACTCCAAAGCTGCCTTCCAGCAAACTTTAAATGCCTTCAAATAAACAGGAAAAACAAAAAAGGAGGAGGCATCGCAATAGCATTTAAAGAGCAGCTGAAAATAAGAACAGACGAACCACTCAACATCCCCAACTGCGAGTCCATGGTCATACACCTAACAACTAGCCCAAAAACCAACATCACATTCATCCTGGTGTACAGACCCCCAACTTATGATGCATCCTTCGTCGACAACTTCATAGAAGCCATAACCAACATAGCCATCAACCACGAACACCTAATCATACTGGGGGATTTCAACATCTGGTTCGAAGACAGTCATGCCAACTCCCAAAACTCACTGATTGAACAACTCGCCACCATGAAACTACGACAACTAGTAAAAGGGGCAACTGACTCGGCAGGACACACCTTGGACGCAATATTCGCAGAGGAAAAAGTCATCACCATGGCACCGCCGATACAAATACTGTGGAGTGACCATCTCATCATCCCATTCGTAATCACTCTGCCTACTCAAGTCTACATCCAACCTCCCAAACTCACAGCCACCACAAAAAGAAACTGGAAAGATTCAAAAAAGGCAACCTATTCGAACAACTGGAGTTAACCAAGCCCTCAACAACAGAACTAGACCGAGCTGACCTAGATGGGAAAGCGGAGATACTACACAAATGGATTGCAGATACAATCGACAAGATGGCCCCAGAAAAACCATTCACACCATCAAAAAAAAGAGCAATGGCAAAATGGTTTACCCCACTACTAAGCACCATGAAAAAAGAAAACAAAAAGATGGAAACGGAATGGAGGAAAGATTACAATCCAGACAAAAAAACAATGTTCCAGAAGCACATTCGCGCATACAAGAAGGAAATTCAAAAGGCAAAGAGAAAGCATTATGATGACAGAATCACAAATGCCACCAACACACAAAAAGAAATGTTCCGTATCATTAAAGAAATAAGAAACCCACCAGGCTGTGACAACACCCCAACCCCCTCGGAGAAACTATGCAACAACCTTGCAGACCACTTCAAAAAGAAAATCAATGACATCCGACAAACCATCCAACAGAGACCAACCAGCAGCGACTTACAACCAAACAAACCTAATTCAGAACCGCAGCACAAACTCAATAACTACCCTCAAATATCAGCAGAGGCATTCGCAATGCTGATCAAACACAGCAAGAAAGCAGGCTCACCGATGGATCCCTGCCCCCCGGACATCTACAAATCAATCCTCAGACAAGGAACACCAGCAGAATACTTCAGAAACCTTCTAAATCTATCACTGGCAACAGGAACAGTACCAAGGATCTTCAAATCGGCTTACATCAAACCACTTCTGAAAAACACAAGCGGGGACGTAGATGACCTCTCCAACTACAGACCAATCTCCAACATCCCCTACCCAGCCAAACTCCTCGAAACCTACGTATACAAACTAACCCAAGAATACGTTGAAGAACACCACCTGCTAGACCAAGCTCAAGTCGGCTTCAGACCCACAAGAGGTACAGAAACAGCACTACTATCCATCTGGGATGACCTAAAAACAAACGCAGACTCCAACACAACATCTGCCCTTATCCTGCTCGATCTCTCTGCAGCCTTCGACACAGTTAGCCATGACACCCTAACCAAAAGACTAGAAGACATAGGCATAACAGACAGCGCTACGCTGGACTAAATCATTCCTAGCAGACAGAACTGAAACCGTCTGGATCAAACCCTTCAAATCCACCCCACGAGTCAACGACTGTGGAGTACCACAAGGATCCTCACTATCTCCACTGTACTTCAACATCTACCAAACCCCAGTAATCAGAATCTTCAAGAAACACAACATCAAATGCTACAACTATGCAGACGACACTCAAATCATCTACAAGATCGAAGACACCCAAGCCGATCATTCAAACTTAACCGACTGTCTAAAAGAAGTCTTCAACTGGATGAATGCCAACAACCTGAAAATCAATCCAGGAAAAACCGAAATCATGATCATATCCAAAGACCAAGAGAAGGAAACCGCCATCCCGTGGCCAACGGAAATGGGATCTACACCATCACGATCTAAGGTAGTAAAAAATCTGGGAGTCCTGATGGACAACACCCTAACCTTAGAACCGCAAATAAACGCAACAGTCAAGAAATGCTTCTTCCTCCTCCACACGGCAAGAAAAATACTACCTTTCCTCTCCTTCACACACAAAACACTCACCATCGTCGGCCTCATCATGTCAAATATCGACTATGCAAACAGCCTCTACCTCGGTATACCGGAATACCTACTGAAGAAGCTACAACGGATCCAAAACACTGCAGCCAGACTACTCCTCAAACTATCCAGAAGAGACCACATCACCCCGGCCCTAAAAACACTACACTGGCTCCCAGTAAAACAGCGTATCATCTTCAAAACATTGTGCATAACGCACAGGGCAATCAGCGGACAAGGAGCAGAATTCCTACAAAAAAAAATAACAATCTACAAGCCAACGAGACCGCTCAGGTCAACCAACGAAATCCGACTGGAACAAAAACCTTACATCAAGAAGAAACTCGGAGGCACCGCTTTCTACCACTTAGCCGCGAAAACCTGGAACAACATCCCAAAAGTAATAAGGAACACCAAAGACCACCTTAAATTCAGAAAATTACTAAAAACCTGCCTCTTCAACACCGGAGACTAAAACCGAAACATCAATAAGACAAACGACTCATCAAAAAAGGACATTGACAAACCCCTAGAACCGACAGAAGTACCCTGGGCACCAGTAGGGCTGACACTGGACACAGGGGTCCACCCGCGAGACCCAGAGAAATGGATACAACTACTCCAGCCAACCCTTACCATCCCCCACCGCCCGTACAGCCACAACTAGGTTCCACGAGGCTGTGAAACGAACAAGATACCACCAATCACCACACAACCGGGTGTATGGACACTAGCAGCGGCGCTAGTCATGTGGAGGGGGTGAGGAGCATGCAAGGTTATTAAGGGAGCGGGCGGAGGGGACAGCTAGATCCTCAAACGGCCTTGAATGGAAAAACGGGCACGTACCTCCTGAGGCTCAGGGTGTACAAGCATCCCGTCGGGTAAGATTACACGAGCCCAACCGGTTCAGTCCAGGATAGAGATGACTAACGAATACCATTAACAATTTCCTTCTCTGCATACCCCTCTCAAACTCCAAACAAAACACAACCGCAAACCTCTAGCGCAGCAAACCGCACGAACTTCACTACACTGCAAAAACAAAACAAAAAAACACATAGACTCGCACATCAGCACACGACGACTACCGGCCACATACACCCCAGGCCCAGCCGACGGAACCACCGGGCTGAGGCTGCCAACAGCACATCACTGCAATCTTGCACTTTTCCAGCCTCTACCCACTAACCCACCCTCCCCCCCTCTTTCAGAGCCGCCAGGGGACCACTCCGGTGGTGATAGTGCGCGGTACAAATGACCTTTAACATTAACATCTGCAGGGTGTCCCTTGCCCTCAGCTGGTGGAGGATGGGAGTGATGACATCTGTAGCCAAGATGGTTGTATTGGTGTAACCAAGGTTGAACAACTAGCAGTCTTTGCTGGTGGAGGGTAGGGGCCGGATGGGGGTAGGAGCTGCTGGCTCGTGGAGCAGCTATCTCCTTCTCGTTGTGTTGGGCAGGCTTGCTTGCCCACTCCATGTGATCTTTATCATTGCCATGCTCCTCATATTTCCAGCACTTAGATCAGAGTCACATCAGCAAAGGGGGATATAAGCAGACAGCAGGAAGTGTGGGTTAGTCTGGTCAGGTCAGAGGTAGAGGAGGTGGACGACCAAACGAACAGCCGGAGGAAGGAAGGAGTGGCGAAGGGTGGAGGTTTGCTGTGTGGAGAATGTGAGATCTTGGATAAGGAGTGGAAGTGGTACTGCAGTGTGGGAGTGTGTCAACTGTGGTTAGGTGAGTAAGAAGTGCTTGAGAAGAGTATAATACTGTGTGAAAGGATGGCGACTGGGTAGTAGTAGTGTGGAGGAGAAAGTAGTAGTGCAGAGTAGGGATCAGAGGTGTGGAGGAGGGAGAAGTGATGTGGAGGAGGTAGTGGTAAGAGTAAGGAGCGATATCAAGGAGGAGAGAGGAGTAACATCAAAGGGTGGAGGAAGGTCTAGAAGGAGTGAACGATATCTGAGGGATAGTTTAGTAGTAGGAGGAGAGAGGCGTCAGAAACCCTACCTGAATCACTGGGAGATCTTATGTCTGCGGGTCTGGCTCTTTCCTCTCTGGGACTGGATCTTATCAAGGATCTGAGTTTATTGCTTCTGTCAGGATCCTTGCTCTTTTAGAGATAGGATCTGCCTCTATGGGAGGCCAGTCTGGGGCTGAATAGATTCCCAGACCCTTGATGGGCCTGTCCCATATGACAACCCAAGACAAAATGGGAAAAACACTTTTTGGGAAGAAAACCCCAACAAATGCTTGCCTCTCGTAGAGAAGACAGAGAGTAGAATTGATAATCCAATATAGCAATCTTTTTTTTTTTGTTTTTTTTATTTACTTGATTATAACCAATATAAAAAGAATTGATTTTTACAAGATGAAAATGAAGTGTCACGTTAGTAAAGTATGGCAACGTGGGTTGTTAGTCCTCCTGAGATCAGCCTAAAATGAGTTTGATTTCAGACTCAGTGGCCTTTTTTAAAGCCGCGTCGAGCATCTTGACTGTGACTAGGGCCCATTTTGTATTTTCGACTGCAATCAGTCTTTACCACCATGTAAGTTCTTCTCTCAGAGGTGCATCGTGGAAAGGTGGTAGTAAGAAGGCTTTGCGCAAGTAGTAAGTTTTAAGACATTTCAAGAGCAGATGTCTTGTTGTTTCTACCATTTCCGAGTTTAAACAAAGTCTGCAGGTTTTAATTGTGGTTCGGGTTCGAATAGCCCAAATTTCTTGGGTTGGCATCAGGTTTAATCTTGTTCTCATAAAGAGTTTTTGCAGAGTCTTGTTTGGGAATTTGATACAATAGCCCAACGGAAGGTTCAGTTTATTTGTAGTAGGTGGTAGTTGGCCGAGAAGTTTGTTTGCAGTTGCCAAATTGCACATGTTGATCCAATCTTCTTGCGCCACTTTGGTTTTGATTTTTCCAGGGTTTTGTATTAGATCCTCTTGGGTGCAGGCCAGATCTTTCAGTTTCGTCATGAGTTTCTGTTCCCAAGAGATCAGAGCTTTTCAGCGGCCAAGGCAGAGTTCTTCCTGGATCATTTTATAGACGGGAAGTGTATCTGGGTTTATGATTTTCCTCAGTGTTCTCATTTGACTTTGTTCTATTGAGGCCGTCAGCGAAAGTAAGCCGAGTTCGCGTCTTATAGCTGAGATGGACAAAGATTTGGGCAGGCCCAGGACCGCTTTCCAAAGGTAACCTTCCAGTTTCGGCCATATTGAATCTTGGATGTTGAGAACCACGTCAATTCCATAAATTAGTGAAGGGACCACCTTTTGTCTGTAAAACTGGATCGCCGGTATAAGGGAGAATTTTCCATATTTGCGGTCGATTAGTCTTGTTTGTGTGGTCAGCGTTTTTATTCAGGTCCAAAGGGCCAGGTACGTTGATTTGTCAGATCTTAGTTCATCAATCATTATGCCCAAGTTATTATGTTTGTAAGTGTCTCGATCTTTGCATTGTTTAAGAGCCAGGTACCGCACGGTCTGGATTTCGAGCGCTTGTTTTCCAGGATCAAGATTTTGGATTTCTCAGTGTTTATTTCCAAATAATTTGAAGATATATATTTAGCCAGGTTTGTCAGCTGACGCTGAAGACCTATTTGTGTTTGGTCCATCAAAATCACGTTGTCTAGGCGGAAATGCTCTAACCGATGGTTGAGTGTACTGGATATAGCAATCTACAAACGAGGAATTCAGAATACCCAAGGTAGAAGTCAGGACAAAGTGTTCAACACAAAAGCAGAAGGATACATTAGCAGCAAGATGAGAAGCAGAGGACAGAAGATGAAGAATGTCAGGGAGTCAGTCAGAACAAAACTAATATGAGGAGGGATTCTGGAAAGGAAGACATTTGGAGGAGCGAGGACAGATGCTGTAAATAGGATGTTCGGAAGAGCAAAGGCTGGACACAGGGCGCTCGGAAGAGCGAAGGTAAAGGCTGATAGCAGACCGCTCGGGAGGGTAAAGCCTGGAAGCAGAGCGCTCGGAAGAGCAAATGTAAAGAGGCACAGGTAAAGTGGAGACAATGCCTCAAGCGCCATGCGCAATCGTAACAAACCCTATCATGGGGTTGCTGTCTGGTTCAACAGAGAAATATATCTCTAACCCGGCTAACAGAAGACCAAAAGGAGAAACTAGAGGCTCTAATCAAGGAAGTAGAAATGATCAAGGCAATTGAGAAACTAAAAACCAACAAATGCATATTTGCCTCATTCTACAAAATGATGGCTACACTGATAGTGAAGCCCCTCTTGGAACTATCTAACGCTATTAGAACATGAGCTGAGATACCTGAGCCCATGACGGAGGCTAGAATAGTCTTGATCGCCAAACCAGTTAAGGACCCCAAATGATGCCAATCCCATAGACCAATATCGTTCCTCAACTTGGATACTTGCAGACTGGATAGATACATTTCTTCAATGTCTGATTGATCAAGAACAGTCTGGATTTATTACCCTTAATGACAAAAAATTACAAAGATCCACCATTTAATATTCAAAGCTGGGCAATCCCAAATCCCACCCAACTTGGCCACAATAGAAGCCGAAAAGGCGTTTGACAGGGTGGACTGGACATTTCTGGAAGAAACTTCGAGTAGATATAATTTCGGACTCAATGCGATGAGGATGACTAACACATAACAAAGCCCCTTGGGCAAGAGTAGCAGTAAATGTCATGCTTTCCAGACTAATACCCCAGACAACGAGTACGAGGCAGGAATGCCCTCTATGTCCTCTGCTCTTTGCCCTGACAATGGAACACTTGACTTAGAGCATAAAGACAAACTAGTTGATCAAGGGGATAACAATAGGTAAAACCCAGCACAGAGTCACGTTGTTCACGGAGGATGTGATTTTGTCACTTTCTGACCTGGAAACATCAATTCCAAACCTCCCAGAAGAACTGAAATCCTTCTAAGCTTGAATATTAAAAAAGACAATCTTCAGAAATTCTAAAGATTATTGCATTTCAGTTTGGCAGAGAAATCTATAAAATACTTAGTTGTGAATACCCCCCCTCCGCCAGCCCCCCAGCTCTGTCTTCAGTAGAAGGAAAATTAGCCAGAATTGTTTAAGGCAATTAAGAAAGATATCAAGAAATGGTCAGGGCTGTGTTTTTCATGGTTGTTGTATTTTGACATTTATATAGCACACCGAACCCTGAGGCATCTGGGAGCGTTAGCTTAAGAAGGTGGTTACAGAGATTACAAAGTGCAGTAATATCCAGGTACACACATTGGAAAAGCCTAACCTCAAGTTGCAAGGCGGCTACGTCAGGTATGCAGTTACATATGATCAAGTCCAGGTGCATGAAATGGGCAAGCCAGGCATCATGTTGCAAGGCGGCTACATCAGAACATGCAGTTATATATGGTCAAGTGCAGGTACTTGAAATGGGAAAGCCTGGCCTCATGTTGCGAGGTGGCTGCACCAGAACATGTAGCAATAAATAAACACAGTTCGAGAAGAAGGGGGAAACAGATAGTGCCATGGGTTAGTAGGGAGAAGGGGAAACAGATAGTGCCATAGGTTAGTAGGGAGAAGGGGTGATCAGGGAGATGGGAAGAGGAGGATCCGGATAGGGGCAGGAGAGTGGAGTGGCACAGTGCAGTCATTGGGCCAGCCAAGTTTGCGAGCAGGAGCAAACAGTACAGCCGAAGCAAGCAGCAACATTTGAATTAGTGACGGCAGTTTACAACAGGCTTAGTTCGAAATGGCAGCAACAGCAACAAACAGGTTACATTTGAAATTGGCATCAGTAATTTAAGGCAAGCTACAGGGGCGTAGGAGACCCATAAAATCTGGGGGGGGGACAGGGGACACCTTGGGGACTTTGCTTTTTTAAATTTATTTATTGTTTTTTAGTCCAAGAACTCGACTTTTCAAAACATTAAAATAGCAGTACTTATTAAATTACATATATCATCACTGTATAAAACAAGAGAAAAGAAGAAAAGAAAACAGAAGAACATTAAGAAAAAGAAAAGCAGTTCAGAGTATAGAATCCTCCCAGCGATGGACATTTAGAGAGATCTTTTATAATACTCTCACCTGCGCTTTAAGTGCAGATGCTTTATGGAGTTTGGCCAACCCATCCTATCCTATTCCACATGTACCTTCAATGATGGAACATGAGTGTGCCCTATTACAGCACTGTATGGGCTGCAATCATACCTCGGCACCAGGGTATTCACTGGATTTACATGGTTAGCGGAACAAGGGCTGTTGTAAATCTCTAGGCTCTGCTTTATTTTTTTCTGGGTCACCCAGATGGCTTATGGTGGCCTCTATTAAAACTTGTCTACAACTCATTATTCAGCTGGTGGTGGGTACCAAAAATGCAGTTGCATCCCTGTTTTAAAACAAGCGTTGGCAACGCCAACCATTTGGGCTTTAATGTAGGTATGGAAAAGGCACTTGCCAAGCACCGCAATAGTGGTATTAGGTACCCACTGATGGTGGCAGCTGTAAAATGGTGCAAGTACTTGGACATTTAATAGAAGTGCCTGGCAAATGCCCAATAGATATACACAAGCAAACGCTTACCATTGCTGGTGTTTAGCAGGACTTCAGTGAAGGAAATGCATAGTGCTAATAGAGTGGCTGAAGGCATCCCTGGATAAGACATTTGTATTACACCAGTGGTATGTTCCCAGCTCCAATTAAGTTATTAACTACACAAGGCTTTGTAGTAAACATCCCTAAATCAGTGGCTTTATCTAAACCAGAACTGGCACTTTACGTGCCGTTTATAGATCATTCTAGTGTTTTTTTTAAAGGAATAGGTTATGGCGTAAAATGGGGCCTGTGGGGCATCCATCCACCAAAAATCCATGAAGGTTGCTAAGATAGCCCAGATAACATGATGCTGTGTCACAAGGCAAGATGCCATGCACCCTGGTACCAGCTCCCACTACAGGACAGGTCAGAGGTGAATATATACCTCATTTGAGGTTAGTCCTGACTTCAGACCTAGGATGCAGGTAGGATTGAGTGAAAAGGGAGTTGATGCAGGAACAGCCTAGAGAGGAACCAGACAGGGGTGCAGATGACACTGGGGCAGTGGAAGAGCACCGAGCCCGAGCTCCCACGTTCCCTCTAATAAATCCTCCCTATGCCGGCCTGCACCTGGAAGAGGGGGGCCACTGTGTGTATTATCAGGCCCAATCAATGCACAGACAGATATGGTGTAGTGTATATATCTGCAATTATTTCAACAAAGGACTTCTAATCGTCCTCGTGCAGGCCTCGTGAGCATGGATCAAGCATTAGACTGCACCCTTTATCTGGGAAAATGAGGCGAGCCACCATTCTTCCTTGTACAAATCTCCCCTCTGTACCTTTCTCTACTCCACATTCTTGTCTGCTGTACACCCTTTTCTCCCAAGTCCCTTCCCTGCACCCCACACCAAGTCACTCCTCTGACACACTGGCCTCTGCACTTTCTCACTTGTCTGTACTTCTATCTCATTTGCAAAACACGAAGCACCTCCTATGCCATTCCTGCCCATTGATACCTGCAAGCATTAACTCTTAAGAAATAGTCAGGAGCATGGATATTTGGAAGGAGGGACAGACACAGAAGTCACTAAATCCACGTACTGCCGAGGTACAACCCCAAAAATCTGATCGCACTGCAACCACTCAAGTACGCTGATAGAAACAGCCAGGCTGAATAAAACAGGGTGAAGCTTAGCCAATACCTAAAGAAGATAAGTGCTTGATTTCTTTTGAGATGCGCAGGATGGGCACCAACAAATGGTTTATTTTGGAAAGGGACAGAGGTCAGGTCTGTGCTGGTAATAGTTTGTTTTATTGAATATAACACTTTGGTCATAGCGCTTCATGCTAGATGCTTTCAGCTTCTAGGCAATGTAATAGCAGGTATTATTACCCTCATTTGAACGGTACTGAATTTACGAAAGGTTAAAACTGGACCCGGCTGCTGCTGGGTTTGAACTAGCGAAATGCAGGTAGCCCTCATGTCAGAGACCAAGTTTTAGGTGTGGTACCATCCACACCTCAAGCATGTGTGAGTTGGTGGGAAGCGGTGGAGGGGTGTGCTTTAAGTCCTACTGATTATGTATACTCTATTAAGTGTTTTCCCTTGCCTACCTTAGACACTACTATGGAAAAGAGCACACATCCCACGTAGAAGCCCTTCTTGAGATTGGTTCATCCTCATTTTACTTAATATGGTTTCATGAGGATTTCGTATACAATGTCAGGCTGATATCTCAGGCAGTGTCTGCACTTTGCAAGCCAGGCCTGGGGTACAATGACATCTTGGAGAAAATCCAGTCTTTGCCAGATTGTGTGATCCTGGGCGAATCATGTGACCCCGCACTGTGCATTATTTTCTCTATAGGTTTACTTGGGATCACCTAGAAGTGACTCAGTTGGCAGTGTTCACTATAACGAAATGCCTCAATCGTAAATGTTCTAACAGAGTTTCTTGTTGCTCCATGTGTGCTAAACATGTTGAGTGAGTGCAAAGAGGGCAAAAGACAGCAATAGATGTCACCTCCAGCTGGGGGACCGGGTCTCATTTTGGGAAGCAGTCATAGATACATTCATAGAATTTGTAATGTTTTTTTGCAGAGAAACATGTCGGGTGCAGTCACCGTGATCCAACTCTAAGGAAATAAACTAGGAACAATCTCAAAGTAACCTGACAGTTTAGGGGCACTAGTGTAAACAGCAAATATAATAATCACACATAATATAGGCAATACATAATATATTAAACGGTGTTGTGCCTGGCATTTGTATAGAAACTGCATGTACATGTCAATACTATTATGTGTACCACCAACTTTTTGCTGCTGTTTAAACACCATAGTCTGACTTGTTGCAACTTTTCTGCAACATGTAACAAGTGCACAATGTACCTTCCAGTACAGTGCACTTGGGTCTCTTAGTCATTTCCATAGGCCCTAGATACTCTCAAAGGATTTTTTAGATGTGCCGATGTGTCACGGACAGGGCTGGTGGCGGCTTATCTTTTCATATCATTTTAACCCTTTCCTGCCAGGTAAACCGCGATTAACGCGTTTGGCACGAATAGGTGGCCTGGCTCCAAAATGGCCATGCCACGAGGTTCTTTGCCCTGTCCTTTGGCCATCTTGCCCCTTCCCCAGGTTGATCCAACCCTGGTCAGTCCTTGTTTGGGCATGCATTTTCCTGCAAAATGCCAAGCTTTTGCAGGCTTCTGCATGCCTTGTGTGTGTGTGCCGCCATGATGTCGGCTGGGGTGTCTGTCCCCAATACATATCCTGGGTGCTGTGAATGCCTGGGACCACCGTGGTCCGTGATTGGTCCACGTATGGTATGCCTGAATGTGAGCAGATCTCCCATTCGGTCCTCTTCGTTTTGGCGCAAAGGAGATTCTGGATAAGAGAAGCCTCCAAACAGCCATACCATGTCGATCTTTGGAGTTCTCACTGAACGAAGGATAGGATCCTAGTATCCTGAAGCTAATAAACTGAGTCGAGGAACCGCTGGTGACCCGCTGGAAGGTTTGGCACCCTAAGCCTACTGTCGTCCCGTGGGACCCCTTTGCATCTGGTCGTCCTAGAAGGTCTGCGAAGATGCTTCGACTCATTGGAATAGTGGGACCAACTATTCTCTGCACCTTCACCAAAACCTGCAAGTAAGCCTTTTCGGAAGTGTTCCTGGGCCAATCAGTGGGCTCACCAGCTTACGCAGGACCTTTGCTCTGTCTCCGCTGCCGTTTCCAGGAGGCCCTGGAAACTTGGTATACTGCTAGCTCTGTGTTCACGGCACCCACACACCGAATTTCGTACACTTGGAGTTCCCAGGTCTGAAGTGAGACGAATGCGCCAGAACCGGAGCATACGCGGTTACTGTGTTGCCCAGCTGTAGTGACGATCTTTGCAGGTGTGCTGCATTTGTATCCCTCTCGCCCCTGAAGCCTGCGCCAGTGAAACTGGCCTGATCCATCCATCAAGAGCGAAGAAATCGCCACTGTCCTGTTTGGGAATCATCGCTGTATCTTCATCGCTGAAAGCCGCAGAGCTGCCAAATTGCCGCACTTGAACCTGCAACGGAAGTGGACTCGACTGCCGAAATTTGGTCCGGAGTGCACCGGGGGTCGGTGAGTAATCGCAACCCTAACCGGTAGGTCCTCGCACTTCCATCCATTTTTATGGACGAGTGTCCCCCGGGAGCCGCTCGCCTTTCCACTGCTAGTGCGAACTAGCAAACTATTACCAACTCTTGGAATCGACTTTGCCCTCAAGTGGAGACCCTCCTCGAATAGTGGGAACCTATTCTTCATCGCCTCACCCACCTTCCTGAGCTGCTAGAGACCCCTGAAGAGACCCCGTTTTGCCCATTGGAACTACGCGCTTGCATTACCTGTACCTTTGAGCATTAGGCTCCTCTCTTCTTAGGGATCGGACTGCATCTTAGTTAGGAGTGTGTTGGATATAGAAGGGGCTAAAGACTATTTGCACTGCCTGTTTCCTTCCCCTTTAGGTTGTAGACCCATTCCGTGCTTTAACCCTTTAGGCCCCATTGGTCTTGTATATATGTATTTTGATAGTATTGTGTTGGTCTAAATAGTATTACTGTGATTTGATTGTGTGTTTGAAACTCAAAGGCCTTGAAATACATGCATATGTATTTTTAATATATCTACACCTGACTGGGAGTGATTTGTAGGTGTCCTTTACTCTGTGTGCTAATTGAGGTCTTTCAGTCATGCTCACCCCTCCTGAGACCTAGTCTTGACCGCCGCCAAGCTACCTTGATTGGTCTGGCTTGTCCAGAAGGTTACCCTGTTCAAGAAACTAGGTTGGCCTCCTGAACCTCTGCCCACCAGGCCAGAGTTCAGAAATCCATCTTAACAAATACCAGCTCCCATTGTGCACCCGTGATCCTCCGCTGTATCAGTGAATGTCCTCCGTATTTTGTTTGTGTGGCCAATGCTTGGAGCTTAAATGTGAGCCCTGGCTGCCCAACAGTAAGGAACGAACAAAGTGCTGTTCCAATGTGATGTTCCTCTTTGGCAGGGACACCCTTTCATGAATGGAAACACCTCAGGGAGGCAGGGCCTCAGGTTTTTCAATTCATGAAAGTGTGCCAATGTCAGATATACAGTTTCTAAACACGCGCGGTGCGTTGCAAACTGATCAGGGAATCCTGGCCTCTTAAAGTTTCATCATGAAACATTAAGAGGCCAGGATTCCCATCAGTTTTGCAACACGCTGCACGTGTTTACTGTATATCTGCCATTGGCAGTGGCACATTCCCTTTAATACATCCTCCCCATGCCACCCTGCACCTGAGATAGGGGGGGGGCCACACCACTTGACTTACCTTACGGTAGCTGAGGTCTCAGGTGGAGGTCGAGTCGCAGTCAGACTCGGAGTCTGTCTCACTCTGTCTCCGTCGATAACACAGACTGTCCCAGAGTCACTGGAGCACGGGTTGCTGCATGGCTTCTCCTTCATTCCGGAAAAATGAAGGCTGAGGCTGCGCAGCATAGCACTGCGCAGGCAGGGCACGTGTAGTTTGTTCCCCGGCCTGGGCACGTTCATTATGCGCAGGCGCGGGGCACCGCAGCAGAAGTTGCAGACAGTCTACTTTTAACTTTTACAAGCTGACATCGTATTTTACACGCTACAGATTCTTGCCTGGTGTTCCAGGGCCAGCTAAACCACCTGTCACTTCAAGATGGCCGAATTCAGATATTGGTAGTGGTGATCATGTTAAAAGCAAATTAGATCACATATATTCTGGCCGTAATGAGGGATTACTAGTCCGCCCACCCCGTTCTAGATTATGAAAAACCTCTGGCTTTTCGTGAGGGTGAAGCTGATCCCAAGGAGGGTGCCGGTGGCTCCCGTCAAACAAGGTTGATTTGAGAGGTGTGGTGCTTCCATTTTGCGCTTTGCGTAAACACATTTTGGAGAAATCTTTATTATATTTTGACCAGTTTGTCAGGGGCGCAATGAAGCCATTCTAGTCTGCACCATTTGAGAATGGCCTTAAGTACTACCTTGTAGGAAGCCTGCACATGTTAATCTTCCCCATTTCAATGTCTCTCATTTTACTGTTCTAAGCGAGAGAAAGGGCTCCGTTGGGCACATGTGACGTGATTGACTCCTCCTCTTCTCTACTGGTCTTTAAGAGGGACCTGTGTTTAATAATGGCCACCTGGGTGCATCGCCTATGTACAGGGGCTGCTCTCCACATAGATTTATGCTTTATAAAACCCATGCATTCATACATAACACAATTCCGTGGCAGACATTTGATGGCTGTCAGAAGAACAGAAGGTTATGTAGGCACACCGAACATGTAACTGCCCCAGCCCTACGACAGTATCGGAAGTATCAGCATCTATAATACGTCTGGAATATTATAAATCAGTTTTTCTTTTACTGCCCGCAGAAAGATACATGGACGCACCCGACCCACATGACCTGACAAGCGACTGCCTCTACTCCCCCAGGTGCGCCTTTCAACGACAGCATAAGAAATGCACGCATTTCAATATTATGCTACCCCCCTCCACCTATCAGTGCTGTGCTGCAGTTCCATTATCTCCTCCCCCTTCGCTCTCCCGGCCGTGTATCGCCCCCTGTTTGTACTTTGAAGCGTATGCTGGTTCGGCAAATATTGGACTATCTGAGTATTGTATAGTGCCAGGAATATACAAAAGCACTACAATATCGCCACAAGGGGAACAATTTGTCTTTTGGGGACTAGGCTCGTCTTTCAAGGTGAATAATTTGTTATCAAAATGCTTCCAAAAATCTCTCACAGCAGGTGACACAGTGTGTCGGCATGGCAACTGATGTGGCCACGAAGGGACAGCAATGCTGACACAGCGGCCTGGCAACAAAGCACACCCTGGCATTGACCAGCCGAGGGAGTGGGGGCATCCGTGGCAGTGGCATGCGCAGCTCTCCATGCAGTGGCGATGGAGTGCCCAGGGAGGGCCAAGGGTGGCACCAATGGAAGGGTGATGGAGGGCACATAGTTGCCGCTGTGGCACTGCATACTGCGGGGAGCGGTGGGTGAGGCACCTTGTGTGGCAGTGCATGCATTGTGGCCAAGGGGTGAAGGGAGGAGGCAGGTCCGGCAATGGGGCATTGCCGCTTTAGTGTGAAAGGATTCAGAGGGGTGTGTGTTCTGGCATTACATGCGCTTGATGGGCGAGAGAAAGGGTGTGTCTTCACACAGTGCGTGTAGTGGGGGGTGAAATAGATGGGCTATGTTTTGTCATTGTATTCAAGTGTTAAAGGTAGCTAGGGTGCGTGTGTTCTGGGGGTGCTTTCTTTAGGCGTTGCATGCATTATGTTGGAGAGTGCGGGTGATCTAACAATTCATGCATTGGGGGGAAGAACTTTATATGGTGTGTGTGCTGCCACTGCATGATTGTGGAAAGAAAGGTGGGTTTTGTTGGGCCACTGAATGCAGTGGTAAAAATATGGTGTGGTCTGCCACTGCATGCGAGCAAGGAAGATAGAGCTGGATAGAGCTATTGTGAATGGGGCAGTCAGCAATGCAATGCGCCCCCCTTCCTCACCACAGCCCTTAACCGAGGACTACAGTGACAAAGACACTGGATGAAAAGGTGTGCGTGCTCTGGCACTGTGTGTACTGGGCAGCAGGGAGAACACCTGGCGTGCTCTGTCACTGCAGGCGAAAGACGGGGGATTTTTGGTCCTGGACCCAATGAGGTGTTTTATGGCACCGCAGGACAGGATCAGACTGGGACAAGAAATAGGCCCGGACAGAAAAAAAAATGTGGGCCATCCCTCGCCTCAAAAAAGTGTTCCACCCCTCGCCTCACGACCCTTAACCTCTGATGACATCACCAGAAGTGATGTCATTTGACCCCACCCCAAAGTGACATCCCGGAAAGCGATGAAACCCGACCTTTCACCCCTTGACAAAACAGGAAGTGGCATCAAATAGCATTGTTCTTAAGTACACTACGAAAAACATGGTTATGATTTACATGGTTGAGATATACATTTCATACAAGAACGGATCACCATATGTATCATTAATATCTGTGTGTATAGATCCATATTGTCAAATTACTGTGAAAGCAAGCAGACGTCCAAGGCCAAATGATAATATGTTATTGTATAACATTTACGCTTAAGATCTCTTTTTTGTAGAACAAATTTGCATACAATATTACCCAACCTGTGTTGGTACTCATTTATCGACCTAAGAAGGATGAAAGGCTGAGATGGCCTTGCTGGGATTCGCACCTGCAGATCACACACACATCTCAGCAGAGAGCACTCAACCCACTGAGCTATCATATCGGCTATAGTAAAATGAGCAATTATTCTGTAGTGGATACCATGGTAACTGAGATTTAACAGCAGACCAGTTAAGTTCATCTGCAAAATAATTGTTTTTTTCAAACCTTTTAATAAAAAAAAAAAAATTCAAACAGGCCCAGGCAGAAACTGGCCTCCACTCCCCAGGGACGATTTCGGCCCAGCCACGGGCCAAGAGGCTGAGGGGCCAATCCAACCCTGCCGCAGGAATGAAACACACAGACGGGGGCATTGAAGTTAAGGCACTAGAGACACACATTCTGAGGGGGATAAAAACTATTATATCGCCCCCACTTAAAATTGTGAGGGGGTTTGTCCCTCCCATCCCCCTCCATGTTCTACACCCATGGCAGGCTAAGTTTAAAGCTGGCAATCGCAGTTCAAAACACGCTGAATACGAAAAGGCAGCAGCAGCTGAAAACAGACTACATAAGAGATGGCAGGCGCAGTTCAAAGCAAGCCAAATTTACACTGGCAGCAAAACGTATGAGACACAGTGCAGTTACGAGCTGTGGAGTGATCATTACAGGTGGGTAGGGATCAAATGAGGCACATGTCATAGGTGAACTGGTCGTGGGACATTGCAGTACGGTTTTAAGGCAGCCAGCACAAGAATAGGTGGCGTTAGGTGTAACCAGCACAGTGAGCGTATGGGGGCATCTTCAGGAAAGTACAGGTAAGGGTGTAACATTTGAACATTAACATGGTATAGGTGTGATAGAGTTGGAGCAAAATACAGGTGGTAACATTTTGCAGTGGTGGAAAGGCAATAGTAGAATAGGCAAAAGTCACAATAGAGGAAGGATTTTGTGGCAACAATGTTGCCGATAGGTATGAAGGCCTTATTTTAGTTAATGAATAGCGAGTGTCAGGGGAGCGGTGCCAGGACTGGGAAAGTCGCTGAGGTCATCTGAAAGGTTGGCTTCTATAGTCAATAACTCCCGTAGCAGTGAGCAAGGAAAAATGTAGTGTTTTGAAATACAGATCATAGCACAGGGCACGTCCTGGTATGGACAGGGACAGACGGGGCCTTCGATACGGGGCTTAGACGAAACTGTTAAACTGAACATATTACCAAGGCTGCTGTATCTCTTTCAAGCAGTCCCTATAGAAAATTAGAGGAGAGCTTAAAAAATGTCAGGAGCAGATATTACAGTTCATATGGAGAGGCAAAAAAGCAAAGCGCAGATATACAAAAAAGATTCTACTAACTCCCAAAAGGTTGAGGGGAGGGGGTATGTTGCCCATATATTTACAAGTATTACTTGGTAGTGCAACTCTGTGGCATCCCAGAGTAGATGCACGTACATTCTGGAAAAGAAATGGTATTTCAAGAACAAAACATAGCTAGAAAATAAATATATATATTGGCCCAACCATGGTTGTCAAAATCTCATTGAGACCCAAATCTATACATATACATACACTAAAGCCACGCTTGTGGAATGAGAACTAGTGAACAAAGAGGGAGGGCATACTACGTATCCATCACCTTTCACTCCAGTAAAGGGAAACCCTAAGTTTAGACCAGGACTACCGAAAAAGGTATTTGGCATTTGACACAAAGGGGGGTTTCACCAAAGCAGGGAATTTATTCAAGAAAGAATCCAGTAATATATTCTTCAAAGGTAAGTTGGATTACTGTATCTGAGAAAGCAAAATATTTCAGTACTGCTAATTAAGGCATAAATTACTCTACCCCTCAATAAAACTGAGATTTACCAGACCCTTTAACCAGTTAGAAATCTTTTTCAAAGGGCTTGATCCACTAAGGATTTGATATTTAGGACGTATGTATTATTAAAAGTGCTTTTTTGAGGACATTTCACGTTTACTTAGTGAAATGCATGGTGAGACGGTTATTTTAGGGGGGGATTTTAATTGCGTTACAGATTATAAAATTGACCGAACTAGTCAATGTAGGTACACTAATTTTGGTGTTTGTAAGGAATTTGATTTCTTCTTGCAGAAGTTTGGTTTAGTGGACATCTAGAGGGAAGTTCATCCTTCTTCAAGGGAATTTACATTCTATTCTCCAGTGCATGAGACGTTTTCTAGGATAGATTACATTTTGGTGTCTGATACATTGTTGGATAAAACGATTGCTGTGAACATTAGGGAAAGAGAGATCTCAGACCATGCTTATATGGACTTGCAGGTGGTTATCGATCGGGAGGTTCCCACATTTATTAGGTGGCGTCTTAAAGTAGGGGTTTTGGACGATAGGGAGGTTTGTGAAAGCATCCAGACGTTTATGGAAAGGTATTTTGAAGAGAATGAAGGGTCGACAGACTTCAGGATGGTGTCGGATGGTTTTAAGGCTGTATTAAGAGGGGAATTTATAAGTAAAATTGCGCACTTGAAGATTAAGCATTTGAATGAATTGAAATGTATGGAAAATAGGCTTTCTAATTTGCAACGAATATATGTGCAATCAGGTATGGTTCAGGATAAAGAGGAGATGTTACAGGCTCGGAGGTTGTTGGCTAGTAAGAATGACCTATTGACTGAGATGGGTATTTTTTATACGAAACAGACATTTTGGGAATGTGGAGATAAGAGTGGGAAGATGCTTGCTAGTAGGTTGAAGGGTATGACGGAGAAACCTTTTGTTCAGTCTTGTTGATGAGCATGGTGATGTGGTAATGAAAAATATCGATATTTGTAAATGTTTTAAGGGATTTTATGAGAAATTGTATTCAGAGGATGTGTTCCCGTCTCAGGTGGAATTGGAAAATTTCTTTGTGAATTTGGATCTTCCTAGGTTGTCGTTGGAGGAAAGCAGGGATTTAGAAACGGATATTGAGGTGGATGATATTTTACTGGCTACTAAGCAGCTAGGAGTGGGTAAATCTCCAGGAACGGATGGTATTCCTGTGGAATTTTACAGGAAATTTGAGACTTATTTGGCTCCTATCTTATGTAGGTTGTTTAATCTGTTTATACATGAAGGTGATCTGTGCCAGTCGATGTGTGAAGCAATGATTACCTTGATACCGAAAGAGGGGAAGGATTGGAAGAATTGTAGCAATTATCGTCCCATTTCATTACTGAATGTGGATGTGAAGTTATTTGCTAAGATCATGGCTAATAGATTGGAAAATGTATGGGGAAATTGATTCATACATCCCAAGTGGGGTTTTTGTGGGACAGATTTGGTTATGATAATATCAGAACTTTGATTGATATAATGAGTTTGAAACAGGAAGATCTGTCGGATGCGGCATTGGTTTTTATGGATGCGGAGAAAGCGTTTGATAGAGTGAGTTGGAGGTTTTTGCAGTTTACAATGAGGTGGGTGGGATTTGGGAATGGATTTCTAGGGATAATCAGTTGTCTTCAGAGTGGTGCCAAGGCTAGGATTTGGGTAAATGGTGTTTTGTCTGAAGCTTTTGGGTTGACTAGAGGAACTAGGCAGGGTTGCCCGTTATCACCCTACTTGTTCAATCTTGCTTTGGAGCAATTGTTGGCATATATACGTGGAGAACGAGGTATTAGGGGCCTGGAATTTGGTCATGTGGAAGTTAAAGTCCTTTCATATGCAGATGACATGGTGGTGGTTCTTGCGGATCCTGAGCGAGGTAGTGTAGTACTGAAAAATATCTTTGATAGGGTGAGAGAGTTGTCGGGGCATAAAATTAATTGGGACAAAACAGATCTTTCCAATCGCTAGTACTTGTGTGCGTGGTTATATTTTGGATTGGCATTGTAAATGGACTATGTCCCATGTGAAATATTTGGGTGTTTATCTGACTAAGGATGTCAAAAAAGTGGTGGAATTTAATGTAGGAAAATTGGTGGCTGCCTTGAGTAAAGATATTAGAAGATGGGAACGATTACCGATGGGGATTTGGGCTAAAGCCAACGCTATTAAGATGACTCTTTTGCCAAAGATACTTTATGTTGTGCAATCTTTGCCTCTGAAATTTTTGAAAAAGATGCTGGCTAGTATAGATCGTGTTCTTCAGAACTTTCTGTGGGGGGGATAAAAAGACCTAAGATTCCTAAGTTTATTTTGACTAACAATTGAGGTTTTGGGTACCCAGATTTGGAACGCTACTATAGAGGTTTTCTTTTTAAAAAGGCTGCATATTATTTTTCAGTGGGGAGTGGACCAGAACCCTTGTGGGTGCTTATTGAAAGGTATAAATTGAATGGTTTTCCGTTGCATGCCGTTACATCGATGGGATGTCTGCCTGGGAGGTGTAGTAGGCTTCCGACTATTGCGGTGACTAAAGAGGTTTTGGTGTGGTGGTTGAGTCTCTTTCAAGGGAACTTGTACTTACACTATGGAGCATCTATTTGGCTTAATCCGAGTTTACTATTTGGCAATAAATCCTTTTGTTGGAGAAGTTGGGTCTCGAAAGGGATTTTATGTATCAGAGATGTGGTGCGTGATGGCCGTATATTATCATTCGAGGAGTTGCAGAGGACGTTTCATTTGGCAGTGAGGGAACTGAATAGGTTTGTGAAGTTGAAAGCTCTATTGAGTGAAAGATTGGCAATGTTGTCAGGACCGTTGGAGGTGGTATTGGCGGGTGGTCAAATTCTTATGTCATCGCCACGAATAGTGCGCACTTATACTAGCTTGATGCCGATATGTTCTAAGGATGTTGATGCTGATAGGAGAGCATTGGAGAGGTGGAAACAGGAGTTGGGCTGTAATATTACGGAAAAGGAGTGGGAATTTATGTGGAATATAGGTTATAGAAGTAGGTTGGATCTCAGGTTGAGATTGATTCATTTGAAAGTGTTAGGGCGTCTGTATTGGACTCTATCGCGTATGTATAAGTTAGGATTGACTGATGATGACCTGTGTTGGGGGTGTGGGAAGGAGAAGGAACGTTGATTCATATGTTATGGTATTGTCCTCAGGTGTTAGAATTTTGGATAGGAATGTTAGATAGGCTGGAGGCGATCTTGTCCATACGTTTTCCCAGGATGCCTATGCAGGTGTTGCTGTTGTCGGGTAAGGGGCATTGTGCGGTTGCTCGTCAGTATGGACAATTGGTTGATAAAGCACTTGTGGTTGCAGTGAAACAAATACTGATGGTGTGGAAGATGAGGAAGAAGCCCAGAGTGGAGAATTGGACCAATGATTTGTTGGTATTGTCAAACTTTGAGCGGGTGATGTTTGTGAGATCTTTGGAAACCATTTACAGATTTATATGGTGACTGTGTATCTGAAGATTAGTTCTTTCTATTGGATCCGACTATCCAATATTATTTATGTGCATTAGTTGAGGATTCCCCCCTGTTTTGTTTGTGTTCTGTTTTATGTAGTCTGTGTGTGGTCTTTATGTTTTTGTACTGTTCTGTGGTGCAATTTTTTATGAAGTTATTTTGGGATTAGGTGTTTTATTCTGAAAATGGTACAATATTTGTCTTGTATTATCTGAAATGTTTCAATATTTATACATGCTTTGGACTTCTTTTGCTTCCGTACCTATGTAAAACTGAGTGTTACATTTTATACTCTGTTTGAACTTTTGGTGATGTATATTTTGTTTATTGAAAATCTTGAAAATAAATTAATAAAAAAAATAATAATAACAATATTAAAGACACAGACTCCAAAAAAAAAAAGTGCAGTAAATAGAAAACAACTGGTGATACAAAGAAAATTGGCAAACGGAATGAAACATTCAATTTGAAGGAGTTTGCAAAGAAACACTCAAAGATGCTTGGAGGGTTTCTCCAAGCCTGCAAATAGCAGACACCCAATTGAAAACTCTATAACGGTGGTGCCAGACATGAACCGTCTTGCCCATTTCAATAACAATTTAGACCCCCTATGGAGGAAATGTGGACAGCAGGGTACCATGCTGCATATTTTCTGGGCATGTCACAAGTTAAAACACGTCTGGCTAGAAGTATGTTCTAAGCCTAAGATTATACATGGGAAGGAGATCCCAGAAGACCCATTCTATGCACTGCTCAGGTGAAAGCGGAGAAACCTAGCGAGATAGGTCCTATTAGAATCCCTACTACTGATAGCTGCAAAACAGTCCATTACATTGAAATTGAGACAAACAGAACCCCCTTCTGTGGCACTTTGGACAACACAAATCTGGCATTTCATGGCAATGGAGAAAATCATGTCAACCGTACACAACATAGCCAAAACATGTATTAGGGAATGAACGCAATTCCTGAGATACCCCAGTGACGAAATTGGCATTCTAACATGCGCAACAAGACTAAGAGCACCAAACCTGTTTGATATGACAGGCGAGACTCCTTCGGTTTGGGGGAGGGTAATGTGAGGAGCCAGGAAAGAGACGCAGACACAGAGGACTCATAGTTTTGGTTAAAGACTTATTCAACTCAAAAGGGGTTGGAAAAGGCCTCACTATCACTAATCTAGGAGGAATTTCCCTACCTCAACCAAAACTAAGGGGTCTGTCCTTCGTCAAGATTTCCAGAGTAAAATGTGTCTAGTGTCCGAAATTCTATTTTGGCCCTCACACTATATACCAACTCTAAGGTGCAAAGGACATTGGGCCTCATTACAAGTAATGTGCACAAATTCTGGTGTTATCGTGATGGCGGTCCCACCGGTTCCGACAACGTGCACCACCAGAAACAAGGTTGCATTATGCCTTGACGGTCGTGCGCCTCACGGATTTGCAGTACCGGTGGGACACCTGCATAGACAGCTGCACCACCACCAAGGTGGGCGGTGCATCCGCTTCTGCTGCGTGCATGCCGGACGTAGCAGCACCACAGAAACACTGGAAATTCTGTGATCGCCGGAACCGGAAAGAGGAAAATCACAATCCATCTTAATCTGCCTGTTCTGGAAGCCATCCACCCCTACTGAGTTCTGGAACCTAGTGAGCAAGGTGATATTACGCATCCCACAAACCCGCCAGTGCAAGCCACGCTTCGGAGAGGTGGACCTGAACATGCCTGCCGACTGCATAGTTGAGCATGCCGGGGACCTCTTCTCGCCAGACCAGTGCCGCAGCACACAGCTGAGGAGAAAGGCCATATGGAAGGAAGTGGCACGGAAGGTGACTGCCATGGGTACGACCCCACGTAGTGTGAAGGACTGCCACAAGCGGTCGGACGACCTCCGCTTGAGGATACGTAACATCATGGCAGCACACCGTAGACACTGCACGTCCACAGGCGGCGGACCATCCTCCCCCCTGAAGCTGCTGCCCTGAAAGAAGTGCAGCAGTGTGCTGCATATGGAGGGGATAGAAGGAGTCGGTGCAGCAGAGACCGGAGCCTGGACACCTGTCGAGGCCGGTGAGTACACAAAGCAGCCCTATTTAAACCACACATCTGCCCCCCTGCCCCTACCCCTTGTACCACCACTGCACTGAAATGGCCATTGCACTGGCCACATCACCCAGATCCGAGCCAGCACTAGCATTGCCCCCCCCACCAATTTGAACTGGTGCAAAGCAGGTCACATGCCCTGCCTCCCATGCATGCCCGATAACCAACCACATGACAAGGCGCCACACAGTGGCGCACATCCTGAGTGTGGCAGTCCCGAAACAAGGTTGGCTGTAAGGTCACAGGCACACATGTCACTGAACCGGCACACTCATCATGAGGAGCCATCACACTGGCTGCCAGGGCCGCTGAAGTGGCATGGAAGCACTGGCACCGCTAGGAAACTTGCTGGTGTCTCAAACTCACCATTCCCATGGAGTCCCATGGGATAACCCAAGTCTGCCACCTGAACACCTGCGTTGCCGTGACTACCAATGACACTGTTGCACAGGGAAGTCAGGCGGCAGATCCAGTCATGTGGACAGCCACACCCCGCCCGATGGACCAGCAGAATACGGCCAACCACTCAATGAGGCGCAGTGTCACCTGCACACTGCATCACACACACACACACACCCTGCAGGCACCCACATACACACCTGCTGGTCCATGTATTCGCAAAGAATAAATCATAGCGAAACATGAACATGTCAAAATGTAAATGCCGAAACAATGTACGAAAAAGCACCAAACACCACCCCACCCCAGATTCTATGACTGGGGTGATAATATATTCAAACTCCAGCCCTAGTATATGTGGGCAATGTACTGGATAGTGCATTTAAATAAGTCATTGTTGTATAAGTGTCGCCATATAAATGTTTTGTAAGAAAATGTACAACATGTACACTGTATACCCACACCTACATGGTCACCATGTTGCATGTAACTGTCCAATTGGTAACCATGCTGGTCACTGACATCATGCCTTTCATTAACCCACAGGCTCATCATATGACACCGACGGTGGACAACCGGACACGTCGAGGGGCACCAGACGTGCAATGCGCACAAGACTGCGTCCATCTACATCCTGGGACACGTCCACTGCCAATGTGACTGCCAAAGCTGCCACAGTCCAACAGGCAGCTCCCATGGAGGACACCCCAGCTGCCACAGTCCAGCTGCCACAGTCCAACAGCCAGCTCCCGTGGGTGACACCCCAGCTGCCACAGTTGCACAGGTAGCTCCTGTGGAGGACACCCCAGTTGCCACAGTCCAACAGGCAGCTCCTGTGGAGGACACCCCAGCTGACAGAGTCCAAGAGGCAGTGGGCACTGTACAAAGATTTTCCATAAGGGCAATTGCAGGGGGGGGCAGTCACAACCCCCACCCCAGCAGCCCATCTACCATGTCACTGACTCCAGTGATGGGGTGCAGCAAGAGATGCCGGTGTCGACATGGGGGACGACAGACCACACCCGGATGTGCCAGATGCATTCAGCTCCATTAGAATATCCAGCCCCCAGCGCTCACCCTACCACTGCATCAGGAAAATGGACGGGCGTCTGAGACGCATGGGGGAACTGCAGGACACCCTCACTGCCCTGGTGCAGCAGCACCTAGAGGAGGCCCGCCTCATGAGGGTGAGCACACAGGCCACAGGACGGCGCACTGCACATGGCCGTACAACTGTTGCCATAGTTTGGTTAGCCAGGAGGGTCAGTGAGGGGAACAGCGTGATGTACACAATAGCGGAGACAATGGCAATGGCCCTCCAGGTGTTCATGGACAGACTGGGCAGCAGGCAGACACTGTCGGCCTCCACCAACACCACGCCCGCGAGCTCGCAACAGGGCTCCCCAAGGAGGCGATCCATGCGCCCGTCAGGCACGACACCCAGTTCGGATCATGTTGCCAGGCGTGGCCGCAAGAAGGGCTACCTGATCCAGATGGCATGGATGTCACATGGCCAGGGAACTATTGGACTATATGTGACTAGTTGGGGAGGGGGGAGGGGTGAGCGATGAGGAATAGTGGGGGTGGGGGAGGAGGGAGGGATAGTTGGGGAGGGTGTTTTTGGGCCACCTGCAGTTACTTTACTTGAGTTTAAATGCACTTTGTTGCATATAAATCATGACTAGACATTCTTTATTATGTGAGTATAAAGTGTTTAATTTCATGTGTGCTGCAGTTTGTGTCACCAGTCCTGCACCATATGGCTGTGAGAAGTGTTCAAAATTAGTGATGGATGAGTGCATCAGGTCCATCATGGCCATCCATGCCCTCCCGGCGAGGTCGCAATTATCGTTGTCATCGCCATCATCCTCCTCAGCACGGTCCATATCTGGGGACAGTGGAATGTTGCGTTTTATACACATGTTGTGCAACATTACACAGCCAAGGACGATTTTTCCAACCTTAATGGGGCTGAACATAAGGGCACCACCCGATCGGCTGAGGCAGCAGAACCTCGCCTTAAGTAACCCAAATGTCCGCTCAATAGTCCCTGTGTCCATATATGTGCACGGTTGTAAGCCTCTTCGTGCATGTCCTGTGGTCGTCCGACGGGTGTCATCAGCCATGGCATGAGGGGGTATCCGGCATCATCTGCATGGGAGGGACAGAAGAGGAATACAATCATTGTGGTGCCACTGTCATGTCAGTGAAGTGTGCATCGACTCATTTCACAAATGCCAAGGCCCAAGATGTAGCAAATGGCACAGATGACCCTAGTGACTAGTGCAATGTCATACGTAATGGCATATCACAATTCAAATGGTTGGTCAGTCATTTGATATGAGACTGATGTGCAGGCTCACTGTCTGCAGTGATACAAGGGAATGGTCTTGAATGCTATGTGTACCTATGTTGGTATGGATAGAAGGGTGCGCAGCTGCCTACCAGGAGCCTTGTATCTGGTACGGATCAGGCTGCCCCAGCCGCAGCGCCAGAGAGGTTTGACCCTGCTGGGCGCTGTGGCCCCACTAGGGAGTGTGCTCACAGGAGCACCAGCCACGTTACCAACTGTGCTGATCCTCCCGTGTCCACATTTCTATTGCATACTCTGGGACTCCATGGTAAGGGGGGTTTACGTTTTTTCGGCACCTTGCTTCCTGGGCCCCGGAAATATAATGATCCAGTGGCACCGAGAAGCAAGGTGCCGGAAAGACAATAAGAGCCCGGTGGCAACCTGCAGGGTACACGGGCAGGGTTACCGCCGGGCGCGTAGTGGGGTCAATTGTGATGTGCATTTTTTTGGGATATGGGTACATGCGTGCAGTGATACATTTCTCGTTGATCCTCATGATGCAGCATGGGTGTGATTGTCAATATTAGGTACTGTTTGAGGTGGGTGTATGCACTGTAATGTGCATTTGGGGCTTGCTGTACAGTTGTGTAGGGGATGGCGGGATGTTGATTGGCATGGCAACAATTGCCTTGGTCCCTATGCAGTGTTGTTGACTCGGTGGTTTGGAGTCACTTTTCCATCACTGATTCACACATGCCTAGGCCTTCTGACTCTCCTATGCCTATGTTTAAAATGTTTTATGATTGTCTGACTGCAAGCGCTCGGTACCGAATAATATTTTAACAAGCTGTCTGTAACCTCGCCGTGATACCCAAAGGTTTGGGCGTGTAACAAATGTAACAAATAAATAAATAAAATAAATAAAATTGCAGGGATTTGTGAAAATGGTATGATGCATTCTGGTACATGTACTTTTGAGAGGACTCTCTGGCTTTACAATGATTGAGATTGGGTGTGATCCGTCTGCCCATGTGATACATGCGCACCATGTCATTCAACTCAAGGATGCTATTTGTGTGTATTAGGTTGCATTAAGCACATACTCGGGTGCCTGTGCATGCACCACCCACTACACCGAGCCCATGCATTGCTCAGTCTACTCACGCAACAGCCAGGTGTGCTCTCCGGTGTACCGTGCCATGTACCCTGTCAGCGTGGAGCTCCTCAGTACCATTGAATCATGGGTAGATCCCGGAACCCGAGCACAACAATGGGTGATGAGGTGTTCAGCATCAAAGAACATCTGCACATTTAGGGAGTGGTATAGTTTACGGTTTTGGTACACTATCTCAATGGCCTGTCTGGCCACTAGCTCCACATGGATGCAATCCAACGCACCAATTACGTCGGGCATGCCTGCCAGGGTATGGAAGGTGACTTTGGTGGCATTCACCTGGTAAAGGTTCGGGGTAGTACAATGTGGTCTGCCACATGGCGTAGGAGTGCATCCAGGACCTGGAACAGGACCCTTGAGAAACAGGGTTGGGACAGCCCATGCAGCTCACTCACAGTAGGTTGGTAGGTGCTGGTTGCCAGGAAATGCAGTACCAACACTACCTTCAGCAAGGCAGGGAGTGTAGTCTGCATGTTTATCAGGCTGGCTAAGTCATCATGTATCAGGTTGACAATTGAGGTTATGGTCTCCCTGTGAAGCCGGAGTAGTGCGTGTACCTGGCCTAGGGTCAGGTTCCAGGGTGTGGCCCTGATACGGGTATTGGTGGCTGCATGCAGGGGGTTGCCTGATGGCCATTGATGTTCTGTATGGCTCTCTGGTTCCTCGTTTGCCTCCTACTCTGCCTCTCTGCTGCTTCCTCTTCTATCCCTCATTGCAGGGCCCCCATCCCAATTGCTGCTACTGCAACTGCCAGCATGGTTGTGTTGGGAGGGGGTTTGGGTGTGGTCCTTTTCTACATTCCCAGTGGTCAATGGTGTGCAGCTGGGTTGATTTTGTGCCCCTGGGGCCTGTTGCTGCACACCTGGCACGGTTTATGCCTGGTCCACGGTGCCAGTATTACAGGCACAGTCTTCACGGTGCTAATGCCATTTTTATGGCGATGTTTCCATGTACTCGGAATGTGCCCGTATTATCACTGTGCCAGTGCTTCAGGCACGTACAGCGGCACATTCCGCTGTTTACTTTTACGGTGCTGCTGGATGCGGTAGCACCGTGGTTGTGGGTTTGCAGTAATGGTGTTTCCACCATTGCGACTCATGATGTGCCGGTCCGATAAACGGTGCCTGTATGGTGCTACCGGCACCGCTCTTTCGGGACCGGCATGCTTGTAATGAGGCTCATTGTCTCTATTTTACAAAGTGCAGACATTTTCAAATTCACCAAGAAAGGTGTAAATCAAACCAAGAAGTTCCAAATGGACAGAGTTCACAGCTCCATGGAATGTCTCCCTTCCCCAGAGACCTTTTACCAATATTCAAAAGTTCAAACAAATAATAAACAAAGTTCCTTGTGACCAAAGAGTGCAACTCTCTCCTCTTGGTGTGTTTCACAACTCCAAGTAATGGCTCTCTTTCCCAGGTTCTTCTTTATCTCAAAATCCCAAGGGCAGATGTTCTCCTTGGGCTTCTCTTTCCACTGTATTGTCATTTTGGGTTCGGGTCTCAGATTCACAGGTCACCTGGTATACTCCCCTGCCAAGTGTCCTTCCAATCTCAATGGCATAGTTTGCCCTTGAGATTCGCTTTTACTTTCTTTCAACATTTAACTTTGCCTAGTATACTCTTCTGCCAGGTCTTGTCTCTTTCCTTTTGCCCACCAAGTGATATTTGACCAATGCTGGCCTATCAGCTGTTGTTTAGCAAAGTTTGTTTCAATATTCTCTCTTGTATTTATTTGGTTTTCTCTTTTTAACCATGGGTCCAGCGACCTGTTTGTGCCACGGTTCAAAAATATGTTAAAACCTTTACAAGCTTCACTTTGCGGTTCTCCTTTTCTTTCTATGGAGCAGCATACATTTTTAGGCAACTCGGTAACCCGTTAGTCTTCCCTGTGCTTACCCATAGCTCTCAGCTCACACGCTTTTGACGGGTGTCACCCGCCTTGTAAAGGGCTGACTCACCCGCCAAGCCTCCTGCACGCCCATTAATTTCAATGGGCGTCTCACCCGCCAAAAACAAAATCGAGTGATTTCACCCGCCTTTGCAACACAAATGGTTGAGAGCTATGGCTTACCGGGTACTTCAAATGTCCCTTGCACCTTTTCACTTCTTCTCCATTCAGTTTGCTGGCTCAGTGTGCGTCCTGTGAGCCGCTGTCGCCTTGCTGTGTCCTGTTCCACCGTGCGCAGTTCCGCTACCTCTTACTCGCAGGCCCTCTGCCATCTGCAGTCTCCTTACGCCGCTGGGACTCGCCTCTGCACTGCTTTCCCCGGCGTGCTGTCACATAGCGTCTTCACTTGATTCTTTCCAGCTTGCTGCTTCATCCGGCTTCTGCACTTCTACCTTTACTTTGTGTCTGTCAGCTGCAGCAGATTTAAACTTCCCGGCAGGCTTGAGCAATTGCCAAATACTACACCATTGTGTTGGCTTACTGCTCTTAGTCCTCTTCATTGCTCCATTCATCTTTCTCATCTCAGTTGTTGCCCTGGTGTTTCTAGTGTGACATTGAGGAAGCTGATATTGAATCTCACTGGGAGTGCTCATTACTGCTCCCTGCTTCTTCCTCATCTCAGTTGTCATCATACTATTCCCTGTGTGATATTGGGGAATATTTTAAGACGACCCGAGAAGGGTTTGAGGGAAAGGGTTACATTATGCCATCAAGGCATGAGGAAGAGGGAAAATTCTAGTAGGGAATGGGGGTATGCGATTTTACCTAACAATGTTGTGTCCTCCCCCTGAAGGTCGCCTCTCCCCATGGACCTCCCTCATATTGCCACCCCAAGGGTCAGGATCAGGTAGCGGCTGCCGTCCCCTGGCTACATGGCGAGAAGCTATCCCAGGGAAAGGAATGATGGCATCATCAGATTCATCACATACGCTTCCCCTAATGCTGCTGGTTCTCTCAGCATCTATAGGGAAAGGAAGTCTACGTTTCCCTGGTCTCTTCCTTTTCGGTGCTCTACTGTGAAACAATAGGGCTCCATATCTAGGAACCAGCGCATGACTCGTGCATTGGTGTCTTTACATAGCCTCATTCATGTTTGTGGCAAATGATGAGCGAACAGCCTAATCCTTCTGCCACTAAGGTGGTACTTTAAGTATGACACTGCCCACTGTATGGCTAGGGCCTCAAGTTAAATTGTGGCATCGTTTTTTCTCTAGGGTATAATTTCCGAGTAATATAAAGCATTGGGTGTTTGATGCCCTCATAATCTTGGGATAGAACAGCCCCTAGTCCAACATGTGAGTCATCTGTTTGTAAGATAAATTCTCTATTAAAGTCTGCCACTTTGACTACTGGCTTGCTACATAGGATTTTTTAAGTTTGTCAAAGCAAGCTTGATTTTCAGGATTCCATTCTATCCTCTGCGGCTCTGCATTTTTAAGCTAATCAGTGAGGTAGGAGGTAATAGAGGAATAGCTGGGAATTAACCCTCTATATTACCCCACTAACCCTAGGAAGGTTCTTTCTTTGTCTTGGGTACTGGATTCTTTTGTACAGCCTTTACCTTTTCACTTTGGGGTTGAACAAGTCCATTCCCCACAAAGAAACCGAGATACTTGACTGCTGACTGTGCCAAGTGACATTTTTCTGGGTGTGCAGCAAGGCCGGCTTTCCTTAAGGATCTGCTATGGATAATGATGTCATCCATATAAGCTCCACAAAAGAAAATATAGTCAAAGGACCTGGTCCATTAGCCTTCGAAATGTGGTTGGTGCCCCGTGGAGTTCAAAGGGTAACCCCTTGAATAGGAAAAGTCCAACCGGGGTAGAGAAGGCTGTTTTCTACTTGTCTTTCGGATTGACAATAATCTTTAGTCAGATAGATCATGGAGAGGAAAACTGTTTTCCAGTGGGTCAATTAGATAATCTACCCTTCTAACTATCAAATTGGGACACTGCATTCACTTTACTGAAATCGATACACAATATCCACATCTGATCTGGCTTGGCAATGAGTACAATCGGAGAGGACCAAGAACTCTGAAACGGTTTGATTATATAATCCGCTTTCTGTGTGACTACTCCTTTTCTTGCTTCAGGGATCTGATATGGTTTTAAATGGACAACCAACTTTCCCTGGGGGTGTGTAAAACCCCTTTTACTCGTCTTGGTTGGTGGCAGAGGTCCTCAGGGTCTTAATGCGTAGGATCTATTTTACTTCTGTCATTAACTGACTCATGAAGGTAGTTCCTTGAAACCAACTGGTCAATTAAATGGGATTAGGGGTGTCAAAATCTGTTGGGATGTGTTGTTACGTGAGGGTAAGGAGTCTGGGTATTGAGTAGTGTAATCTGCAATTACTAAGATGTAACGATTCCCTAACCTGGATGTCTCAAGGGGCACCACTATATCCATACCTATACGAGACAAGGGCACATCAATGATAGGCAAAGGTTGGAGCAGAGCGGGAGGGGTATTTGGGAACTAGTCTTTTGACACAGGGCACAGGTAAGTACAACGATCTTCATATCAGAATAGATTCCAGGCCAAAAAAAAATCGGTTTAGGATTTGTCCCTGGTTCTTAGCTGTCCCTAAGTGACCACCAGTTAAATCGGAATGGGCAATTTCCAAGGCCATTCTCTTATGACTTTTAGGACCATAATCTGGGACCTAGGAATCCCCTCGGAACCGAGATCACCTCTTTAAAGTAGCTCATATTCTTGAAAGAAGAATTACCGCCTTCTAACCTTCCTTCTTCAGATACTATATGTAGAAAAGCCTCTGCTAACAAGGGGTAATTCCTTTGAGCAAAGACTAAATCAGGGATGATCTCGACTTCCTGCCCAAGGGTTTTACCTTTTTCCGTCTCAGATGGTACCGGGGGACATCTGCCTCTCCAAAGCCTTTTCCCCCTCTCTTGGTCTTATCCGTCTCCTTGACTTCTTCCATTTTGGGGAACAAAGCTCTTTCTAGGATTCCTGCAACTATTTTCTCTCTGTCCTTTACTTGATATGCTTCTTTGCCACTGTTGTGGAGTAGGACCTTTACATCACCTCCACAGTCGGGATCTATAATACCTCTTATGAGGTCTAGGCCATATCGCCAAGCCAGGCGCCATTTAGAGGTTATCCTAATATAAGTGCCAGGTTGGGGTACTAGAACCAAGTCAGTGGGTATTAACATTCTCTCTCCAGTTTGTATCAGTTCTTCCCTGCTAATGCAAAGGTCAAAGCCAGTAGATCTTTCTTTAGCTACTGATGGATCGGAAACATCTATAATACCCCACTAACCCTAGGAAGGTTTGCAGTATTTTTCTTGGGTTCTGGGGTCTCTTGTACAGCCTTTATCTTTTCACTTTGAGGTTGGACAAATCAATTTCCCACAAATAACTTGTTACTTGACTGCTGACTTGGCCAAGTGACATTTTTTGGGGTTTGCAGTATGGCCGGCTCCTTTAGGCTCTGATGACTAAATGAAGGTGGTACATATGTTCTTTCCATGATCTACTATGGGTAATGTTGTCTTCAATATAAGCTCCACAAAAAGAGGAATAGGGTCGAAAGCTTCTTCCTTGTCTCATCATACTATTCCCTGTGTGATGTTGGGGACTATTTGAACTAGGCCTGACAATGGCTTGAGGGAAAGGATTACAATATGCCATTAGGGCATGAGGAAAAGAGAGAACATCCCGAGTCGGGAATGGGGATATGTGATTTTACCTAACGATTTTGTGTCCTCCTCCTGAAGCTCGCCGATCCCATGTAGTCCTCCCTCATATAGCCACCCCATGGTCAAGATCAGGTAGTCGCTGCCGTCCTCTGGCCACACGGGGAGAGGTTATCCCAGGAAAAGGAGTGATGACATCATCAGATTTGTCACAGTAAACATTCAATTATAGTTCTATAAATGGTTCGACTACAAAGGCTTGTTGATTGTAATAGCTTGACTTTACAAAGTGTTACTGTCTATACCAATAAAATGTCTTGGAAAAAAAGAGGAATTCTGAAAAAAACCATACCATTCTAGTGGGGTGAGTGGGAGAGAGCTTGTCCTTTTGCATCCTCAAAAAATGATACAATTTAACATGACCATTGAAAACTCTAATATCACAGACAGCACAGAAACCACTCTGAGTCGCAAGGACAATTCAAGGGTTTATGTTGATTTGTTTGTGGGGCTTGAGGCCACCCCTCTATCTCTCGTCTTACCTGGGCTTCCAACCCTAGCCCAGGTGTCTGTAACTCCAGGTTAGAGCTATTGAACGGTAATCTCTCTTATTTAAGTTCTTGTTCTTATGCTAGAAATGGTTTCCATAAATGCAGGCTCACTGACTCCCTCAGGGACTTTCGAACTTTCCCTACTCTTTATACAAGTTAGTTTTCTATTGTGAATGGGGAACAGTGCCTTTAGTTTCTCTCTAGGAGTCGTCCATTCCACTTAACCAGTCTCACCTTTCCCTTTTACTTCACATGCTCCTTCTCCCGTTGCTCCTCCCCACCGGTCTGCTTTCTCTCTGATGTTTCACTCCTGTCTCTTGCTTGCACCCTTTGATGTCACTTCTCTACTTGCCTCTTCTTCTTACCACAACCAGTCCTTCCATACTACAACTCCCATGCTAATACTAATACTCTCCTACCACCACTACTACTCTCCTCCAAACACTACTACTCTTCTCCAACCACAACTGCGCTCCTCTAATCTCTACTACTCTTCTCCCACCAGTACTACTCAAGCACTCTCCTTTTATGTTATGTTATTTTGCATTTATATAGCGCTTTATGTACCCTTGGTATGATCTCAAGGCGCTGGTAGGTTGAACGCCCTCAGGAACCGAAGTTCAAGTCAGTAGAGAGAGAGAGTCATAAGGTGTGTGTGAGCACCAGATATGTGTGCAGTAGGTGTGGCATTCGTGTGATAGCTGCTTCTTAGCGGTAGGTGTAGTGGTTGGGAGATCAGGAGTATGTGTTCGTTCTGGCAGGTTGTTATCCAGACCGATTCTGGCTGCGTTAGGCCTGAGGAGAACACCTAGGCTGGAGGGTGTGTTATCAGCTGTGTTTAGTTAGGATGATGGGGAGTATGAGGCAAGTGATGGTATGAGAACAGCCATACCGAATGGTGTCATAGTATCGCTGTGTTCTAGTTGAGTGGTGGTGTAAGGAAGAGAGTAAGCGTGGAGATGAGATATGGTGGTTTACCTTGGGTGCTTGAGATCGAGCACACTCCAATAGTTCCATGCATTCCAACCGTTCAATGTACACTGACCGTTCCATGCATTCCGACCGTTATACCCACTTCACCCGTTTCGTCCACACACTTTATTCGTTTTATCCACTTCACCCGTTCCACCCACTCCACCCGTTCCACCCAGTTCATCCGTTCCACCCACATACTTGCCGGTTCCAACCCCATACTTCGTCCGTTCCATCCACATACTTCACCCGTTCCATCCACATACTTCACCCGTTCCATCCACATACTTCACCCGTTCCATTCATCCATTTCCTCGGTTCATCCTCATATTTCACTCGTCCTTCCACATACTTCATCCATTCCTTCCATCTGCATACTTCACCCGATCCATCCACATACTCCACCCGTTCTATACACCCACTTTCTCTGTTCCATGTACCTACTTCAACCATTCCTTCTACAAACTTCCCTTGTTCCATTCACCCATTTTCTCCATTCCTTTCACATATTTCATCCGTTCCGTCCACATGCTTCACCTGTTCCATCCATATACTTCACCCGTTCCATACACCCACACTCTCCGTTCCATCTACCTACTTCACTCTTTCCTTCCACATACTTCACCTGTTCCATTCATCCACTTCCCCCGATTCCATCCACCCATTTCGCCCGATCCATCCACATACTTCATCCTTTCCATATACCCACTTCATCCTTTCGTTCCACCCACTTCATCCTTTCCATCCACCCACTTCATCCTTTCGTTCCACCCACTTCATCCTTTCGTTCCACCCACTTCATCCTTTCGTTCCACCCACTTCATCCTTTCGTTCCACCCACTTCATCCTTTCGTTCCACCCTGTTCATCCGTTCCACCCTGTTCATCCGTTCCACCCTGTTCATCCGTTCCACCCTGTTCATCCGTTCCACTCACATACTTCACCTGTTCCATTCATCCATTTCCTCGGTTCATCCTCATATTTCACCCGTCCATCCATCCACTTCACCCGTTCCATCCATCCACTTCACCCGTTCCAACCCCATACTTCGTCCGTTCCATCCACATACTTCACCCGTTCCATCCACATACTTCACCCGTTCCATCCACATACTTCACCCGTTCCATCCACATACTTCACCCGTTCCATTCATCCATTTCCTCGGTTCATCCTCATATTTCACTCGTCCTTCCACATACTTCATCCATTCCTTCCATCTGCATACTTCACCCGATCCATCCACATACTCCACCCGTTCTATACACCCACTTTCTCTGTTCCATGTACCTACTTCAACCATTCCTTCTACAAACTTCCCTTGTTCCATTCACCCATTTTCTCCATTCCTTTCACATATTTCATCCGTTCCGTCCACATGCTTCACCTGTTCCATCCATATACTTCACCCGTTCCATACACCCACACTCTCCGTTCCATCTACCTACTTCACTCTTTCCTTCCACATACTTCACCTGTTCCATTCATCCACTTCCCCCGATTCCATCCACCCATTTCGCCCGATCCATCCACATACTTCATCCTTTCCATATACCCACTTCATCCTTTCGTTCCACCCACTTCATCCTTTCCATCCACCCACTTCATCCTTTCGTTCCACCCACTTCATCCTTTCGTTCCACCCACTTCATCCTTTCGTTCCACCCACTTCATCCTTTCGTTCCACCCTGTTCATCCGTTCCACCCTGTTCATCCGTTCCACCCTGTTCATCCGTTCCACTCACATACTCCACCTGTTCCATTCATCCATTTCCTCGGTTCATCCTCATATTTCACCCGTCCATCCATCCACTTCACCCGTTCCATCCATCCACTTCACCCGTTCCATCCACATACTTCACCCGTTCCATCCACATACTTCACCCGTTCCATCCACATACTTCACCCGTTCCATCCACATACTTCACCCGTTCCATCCACATACTTCACCCGTTCCATCCACACACTTCACCCGTTCCATCCACACACTTCACCCGTTCCATCCACACACTTCACCCGTTCGTTCCAACCAGTTCATCCGTTCCAACCAGTTCATCCGTTCCAACCAGTTCATCCGTTCCAACCAGTTCATCCGTTCCAACCAGTTCATCCGTTCCACTCACATACTTCACCCGTTCCAACCCCATACTTCGTCCATTCCAAGCACATACTTCACTTGTTCCATCCACTTCACCCGTTTGATCTACATACTTCACCCGTTCCATCCACATATTTCACCTGTTCCATCCACATATTTCACCTGTTCCATCCACATATTTCACCTGTTCTGTCCACATACATCACCCGTTCCTTCCAGATACATCACCCGTTCCTTCCAGATACATCACCCGTTCCTTCCAGATACATCACCCGTTCCTTCCAGATACATCACCCGTTCCTTCCAGATACATCACCCGTTCCTTCCACCTACTTCACCTGTTCCATCCATATATATCACCTGTTCGCTCCACATTCTACACCCGCTCCACACTCTACATCCGTTCCATTTAACATACTTGAGCCGTTCCGTCTACCTACATCACTCGTTCCTTCCACCTACATCACTCGTTCCTTCCACCTACATCACTCGTTCCTTCCACCTACATCACCCATTCCGTCACATACATCATCCGTCCGCTCCACACTCTACACCCGCTCCACACTCTACACCCGCTCCACACTCTACACCCGCTCCACACTCTACACCCGCTCCACACTCTACACCCGCTCCACACTCTACACCTGCTCAGACCCTACATCCATTCCGCACCCTAAATCCGCTCAACACCCTACATCCGCTCCACGCCATCATCCACTCCACACCCCACATCTGCATTACACCCTACATCCGCTCTACGCTCTCATCTGCTCCACACTCTCATTCATTCTGCACTCTCATCCGCTTTACGCTCTCATCCGCTCTATGCTCTCATCCACTCTACCCCCTCATCCGCACTATGCACTTTATCCTCTCCACTGACTTTCATCCGCTCCACCGACTTCAACTGCTCCACCGACATTATTTGCTCCACTCACTTCATCCATTCATCATGCATTATCGGTTCAACTCATGTCACTTGTCGCACGCACTCGGCCTGTCCCATGTTCTCCATCTGTCCTATGCACTACGCTTGTCTCATGCACTTGAAACGTCTATTCTATTAGTTCCATTTATGTCATGCACCCTTACATTCCATGCCATCTATCTGTTTCATGCACTCTACCAGTTCTGTGTACTCTGTGCACTCATCCGTATCATGTATTCATCTTTCCATCCTCTCCACTTTATTCATTTCCTCTATTTTGTTCTTCTCGTCCATTACATCTATTTCATCCATTACATTAATTTCATCCACTTTACTGCATTCTTACAATTTATTCTTGTTATCCACTTCACTGTTTTGATCCACTTTACTCGTTCTATTCTGTTTGTCCTTTTTAGTTTACATTAGTGGTTATTAGTTTCGATTTCTCGCTTGGATCTTGATGTTGGATTGTTATTTATGTTATTGTTATTTATGATCTGGTAGTTTGGGCTAGTTGAATTGCTGTTCTCCACTTTGAACCTCATGTGCATTACATTTATTTCATTGATTTAATTAATTTCAACAACTTTACTGCTCTCATATAACTTATTCATGTTATCCACTTCAGTGCTTTGATCCTCTTTACTCATTCTATTTTGTTTGTCCATTTTAGTTTACCGTAGAGGTTATTAGTTTTCGATTTCTTGCTCGGATCATGATGCTGGATTGTTATTTATGATCTAGCATTTTGGGCTAATGTCATTGAGTTGCTGTTATCTAGTTTGAGTTAGGGGTCGGTTTTAGGGGAAGAGCCATGTTTTCAGTAATTTGCGGAAAGACATGAGGTCCTCGGTGAGTCGGATGTGGGGTGGGAGTGCGTTCCACAGAGTGGGGGCTAAGGCTGAGAATGATGATCCACCTAACCTGACTGAGTTTGTTTTTGGTATAACTAGGAGGCCGGCTGAGCTTGATTTTAGGGTACGTGCAGGGTGATAGGGTTTTAGTTTGTCTTGAAGATATTGAGGTCCGGTTTTATGCAGTGCTCGGTGAGAAATGCATAAGGTTTTGAAGGTCACCCTTCGGGCAACCGGAAGCCAGTGCAGAGTTTTGAGGGCTGGGGAGATGTGGTCTCTTGGGCCAAGCGCTAGTAGCAGTTTGGCAGCAGCGTTTTGTGCTCTTTGTAGTTTAGTCAGTTGGTATGCGTGCACTCCGAGGTAGAGTGGGTTAGCATAGTCCAGTCTTGATATAACAATTGATTGGACCGCAGAGAGTCTGTTGGGAAAGGAGAGGTATGGAAAAATGCGCTTAAGAGTTTTAAGGTGGACTTTGAGACGTTGTTGACTTGGCGCGAGAGGGTTAGGTCTGTGTCTAGGGTGCATCCCCAAGGTTTTTTACTGAATTAGAGGGTATCAGTGAGTTGCCCAGGGTAGATGGCCAGGGTAGTGGGTGTGGAAGAAGTTCGGTGTTGCCACATATCATGATTTCGGTTTTGGAGGGGTTTAGCAATAGGTGGTTTGTGGTCATCCAGAGATCTATGTCGGGGAGGCAAGAAACGAGGTCAGGTCGGCAGTTGGGTTTTGAGCTCAGGAGTTTTACAGTGTCATAGGAGTAGTTGTAGCACAGGTTGTTGTGCGAACAAATTATTCGTGGGAGGGTGGCCATGTAGACGTTAAACAGGAGGGCTGATAGGCATGCTCCTTGTGGAACTCCAGTGTCGACTGGTCGGGCTTGGGAGGAATAGGTGGAGAGTAGGGTTATTTGGTTCCTATTATTGAGGAAGGAAGCTATCCATTTGAGAGCGGTTCCACGAATTCCCAGGGAGTGGAGGCGGTCAAGGAGGATTGAGTGGTTGATTGTGATGAAGGCGACGGATAGGTCAAGAAGGATTCATGCGGTGCATCCCGCAGAATCTGCCGTGTTTTTAAGGTTATCCCAGATTGAGGTTAGGGTGGTTTCGGTTCCGTGTCGGGCTCTGATTGAGTGGGGTCTAGGAGATTGTTGGCTTCGACAAAGGTATTTAGTTGGGAGTAGGCGGTTCGGTTAATGAGTTTGGCAAGGAATCTGGTGTTTGAGATGGGGCGGTAGTTTTTGGGCTCGAGAGGGTCGAGGTTAGCTTTTTTTATAAGAGGTTTGACATGAACCGTTTTGAATGCGTCGGGAAAAATTCCGGAGGAAAGGGAGACATTTATGATGGCTCTTGCATGTTCTCCTGTGCAGGTAGATGCGAACATTTCTTTGAGGGTTGTGGCTGGACAAGGGTCCAGCGGAGAGCCGGATGGTTTGCGGGCAGAGAGAAGTTTTAGAAATTGGTCGGGTGATACTGGACTGAGTCGAACGTTGGTTGGGTAGTGTTTGCAGGCGGTGGGTTGGCTGGTATGGAGGGTGGATTGCCTGGTGGGTGTAGGAGAGCTAGTTTGTTGGTTAGAGCGTTTGTTCTTTCGAGGGCTGTGGTGTAAAATTGGAGAGAGAGTGAGTCGCAGATCGATTGTGAGGGGGTCGGAAGGGTGGTGATGCATGATGGTTTGGTGAATCCGGTGATGATTTTGTGAAGTTCTTAGCTGGGGTTTTTACAGTTTAGGATTCGGGAGTTATAATGGGCTTTTTTTGCTTTCCAGATTTCAGCCTTGTACTGATGAAGGTGCTGGGCCAAAGTCGATCTGCTCAGGGGGGGTTTTGTCTTTCCGCCATTTGCGTTCTAGGGATTTATATAGTTGTTTAGTGTTCTTCAGTTCAGGTGTGTACCATCTAGGGAATAGGCCACGGCGGGCTGATGGTTTGCAAGAGGGTGTGAGCCGCATTAGTGAGGTGTTGAGCCGTGCATCAAAGACGTAGGGGGTTAGTTGTTCATTGAGTAGGTTGGTAAGGGGAGGAGACTGAAGGAGTGCATCGGCTAGGTCAGGAAGGATTATTAGTTTCTTCCAGCATTTGCGTAGATTCGGAGGTTCAGGTTCAGTTAAGGGGAGCGGGTTGGGTGAGCGAATGGCGAAAGAAACAATGAAGTGATCGGACCAGATGATAAGGATGGGGGGGGCGGTTTAAATGTATCAGGTTGTGGGAGCTGAAGATGGCATGAAGTGTGTGTCCTTTATAGTGAGTCGGGCTGTTTATGTGGGGTTGGAGGTTAATTGCGTCTAGGTCGTCAACAAGAGAGTGTGTCATAGGGTTGGTGGGAATGTCCAGCCATATGATGAAATCTCCTAGAAGGGTGAGGTTGGGATGGTTTAGTTAGAGGGTGGCAATAGAGTCGCAGAGGTTGTTTGAGAATTGTCTATCGTAGCCAGGGGGTCTGTAGATTATTAGGAAGCTGTGGGAGAACGAAGGAAGGAGGGAGAGTTTTACGAGGAGTGATTTGCAGGAAGGAATGGATGGCTGGTCGTCGACAATTGAGGCGTATAAGTGAGACTTGAAGGCGATTGCTATTCCTCCTCCTCTGGAGGGACGGTTCAGTGGGATGAGGGAGTAGTCTGGGGGGAAGGCTTTGTTGGCGATTGGGGGGAAGTCGTCAGAGAACCAGGTTTCCGTGATAAAGACCAGGTCCGGTTTGTCAGAGGAGAGGAGGTCAAAGATGCTATGTCTGTTTTTTGCTACAGATCGGGCATTAAAAAGGATGCAATTTACTTCACTACAGGAGGGTGGTGAGGGAGTTGCAGAGGAGCGGGGTCAGGGGAAGGGGTTGGAAAATCAGGAGCTAGGGGGGGGGTGCATGGTGGTCGATGGGAAGAGTAGGCAGGCGGTTGAGTTGGTGGGTTTGCGGGTGGAGCGGTTGGATCGGTGTGTCCGGTTGACTGGATTTGGGTCGGAGGATTTGAGGGTGGGGTGTGAGTGGTTAGGCGATTTGGTTGTGGTCGGTGAAAATTTGAGGGAGAGGGGTTTCAGGTAGGGTGAGGCAAGGCGGGGGTGGTGATGATCGAGATTAGGAGGATGAAGAGGTGGGTCTAGACAGGAGTGGCGATGAGTACTGAGAGATTGAGGGAGACCAAGTACGTTTTCCCTTCAGTGTTTTTGTTGTGGTTGGAGTGTGAGAGAGGGTAAGGGGTTGGAGGGGGAAAGGGAAGCGGCTACTGTTCTTGTTAGGGCGAGGCGTGCAATTTTTAGGGAGGGGAAGGAGTGGGCTCGGGGGGGGGGATGATGGTGGAGGTTGATGAGGGGAGAGGGGGGTGGATGGTAGTGGGGATGGGAGTGCTTGGGAGGTTAGGCTGGCTGTTGGTCGGGGGGTGGGGGGACCGGGTATGATGATAGTAGGCGGGTGGGAGGCGGGGATGGGAGGAGGAGTGGTTTTAGGATGCTTTGCTCGCCATCTGGCTCGGTGTTTGGATAGGGGATGGGTAGGGGATGTGGTGGAGGGCAGGATGGGTTGGTGAAGGGGGGCATGGGAGGTAGGGCGGGCGGGAAGGGAGGCGGGCACGAGGTGAACATTTTCGGCAGACTTTGGTGGGTTGGGAGGACGCATGCTTTTGGTTAGTTTGAGCTGTGTTATAGTTGCTGTTGGATGGTTTCGTTCACACCTTCCCACTACAACTATACCACCGGATGTTAGTTGTACACACTCTGTGATTAGTTGTACTACCGCTGTACCACAGCGATAATTCGTACTTTCTAAATTCAACTATACCACCGGGTGAGATTATTAACAGTTTCTAAGTTTGACTAAACCACAGGGTGATATTATTCACATATTCTAAGCTCAACTATACCATAGGGTGATATTATTCACCTTTCTAAGTTCAGCTATGCCATAGGGTGAGATTAGTCACAGTTTTAGATTCAACTATACTATAGGGTGAGATTATTCACAGTTTCTAAATTCGACTATACAAGAGGGTCGGATTGTTCACAGTTTCTCAATTCACCTATAATATAGGGTGAGACTATTCACAGTTTCTAACTTCAACTATATCACAGGGTTACTTCAACTATGCCACAGGGTGAGATTATTCACAGTTTCTAAGTTCAACTATAACACAGGGTTATATTATTCTCAGTTTCTAGATACAACTATACCACAGAATGGGATTATTCACTTCTTCTACATACAACTATATCACAGTTTCTATTTAGATTTTCCCGAAAGCAACCTGACCACAGATATGTTAATAGGTCGATTTACTAAATGCAATTACACAGTGGATATCCTATTAGGCAGACTTCCATGTGGAACTAATCCACGGATATGCTATTAAGCAGATTTTCTGAGAGTAACTAGACCACCGCTATGCTATTAGTAGACTTTCTGAATGTAACTAGACCACAGATATGCTAATGGGTAGACTTACTGCATGCAACTAAACCTTTGATGTGCTTTTAGGTAGGTAGATTTTCTAAAAGTGACTAGAACATAGATATGCTATTAGGGACATTTTCTAAATGTAGACTACACCACAGATATGCTATTGGGACTTTCTAAATGCAGTTATACCACAGATATGCTATTAGGCAGACTTCTAAATGTACTTATACCACAGATATGCCGTTAGGGACATTTCTAAATGTAGACTACACCACAGATAAGTTATTAGGGGGACTTTCTAAATGCAATTATACCACAGATTTGCTATTAGGCACACATTCTAAACCCAATTATACCACACATTTGCTATTAGGGACAGTTTTTTAAATGCAATCAGACCTCAGATATGCTATTACGCGGACTTTCTAAAAGTAGACTACAGCACAGGTATGCTATTAGGCACACTTTCTAAATGCAATTATACCACAGAATGCTGATAGGGACACTTTCTAAGTGTAGGCTACATCACAGATATGCTATTAGGCCAGCTTTCTAATAGTAGACTACACCACAGATATGCTATTGGGCGGACTTTCTTAGATGTAGACTACACCATAGATATGCGGTTGGGAGGACTTTCTAAATGCAATTATACCACAAATATGCTATTAGATAGATTTTCTGGATGCAGTTATACTACAGATATGCTACTAGGTGGATTTTCTAAATGCAACCACAACACAGATGTGCTATTAGGCAGACTTTCTAAATGTAGACAACACCCCGGATATGCAATTAGGTGGACTTTCTAAATGCAATTATACCACAGAATACTGATAGGGACACTTTCTAAGTGTAGGCTACACCACAGATATGCTATTAGGGCGACTTTCAAAAAGTAGATTACACCATAGATCTGCTGTTGGGCGGACTTTCTAAATGCAATTATAGCACAGATTTGCTATTAGATAGATTTTCTGGATGCAATTATACCACAGACATGCAATTAGGTGGACTTTCTAGATGCAGTTATGCCACAGGTATGCTATTAGATAGATTTTCTAAATGCAATTATACCACTGAATGCTATTAGGGACACTTTCTAAGTGTAGGCTACACCACATATATGCTATTGGGACTTTCTAAATGCAGTTATACCACAGATATGCTATTAGACAGACTTTCTGAATACAGTTACATCACAGATATGCTATCAGGGGCCCTTTCTAAATGCAGTTATACCACAGATATGCTTTTAGGCAGACTTCTAAATGTACTTATACCACAGATATGCCGTTGGGGACATTTCTAAATGTAGACTACACCACAGATAAGTTATTAGGGGGACTTTCTAAATGCAATTATACCACAGATTTGCTATTAGGCACACATTCTAAATGCAATTATACCACACATATGCTATTAGGGACAGTTTTTAAATGCAATCAGACCACAGATATGCTATTAGGCGAACTTTCTAAAAGTAGACTACACCACAGGTATGCTATTAGGCTCACTTTCTAAATGCAATTATACCACAGATTTGCTATTAGATAGATTTTCTTAATGCAATTATACCACAGAATGCTATTAGGGACACTTTCTAAGTGTAGGCTACACCACAGATGGACAAAGTAGTTTCTAGGGGTGGAGTGGTAGGGTAGTATGGCGTGAAGTAGTTTATTCTGTCCCTGCCCTTGCCACACTTACTTATTGTTGGCTTCTTGCTTCTCCTGCTGATACCTGCAGATACGATCTGGAGCCGCCTCTGTGGGAGTCGCCCTTTGTCTTGGGCCCCTCGGCACAGGGCTGCACGGGCAGAGGGCTGCCCTGCAAAGGGCAGTAATGGCCTGGGTAACAGAGTCTATAGGGCCAATCAGGGGGCAGTGGGCAGGATGGGAGGCGGGAAGGAGAAGGAGACCCGGAAGGGGAGAGGAGGTAGGAGAGGGGCAAAATGGAATCACAGGGCAATTTGGCCAGTTAAATTACACAAAATGGAGGTCGGATGGCAGCAATGGGGTTGCACACTCACCTTTCTTCACGTAGTGAAAGAGGGGACCGGGGCCTGCACGAGTTACTAGACTCTGGAATCACTGGTGAAGCAGTCAATCAGGGTGCGGTGGGCAGGATGGGAGGCGGGAGGGAGAAGGAGACCAGGAAGGGGAGCGTAGGTAGGAGAGGGGCAAAATGGAATCACAGGGCAATTTGGCCAGTTAAATTACACAAAATGGAGGTCGGATGGCAGCAATGGGCTTGCACACTCACCTTTCTTCACATAGTGAAAGAGGGTACCGGGGCCTGCACGAGTTACTAGACTCTGGAATCACTGGTGAAGCCGCTAATCAGGGCGCGGTGGGTGGGATGGGAGGTGGGAGGGAGAAGGAGACCAGGAAGGGGAGCGGAGGTAGGAGAGGGGCAAAATGGAATCACAGGGCAATTTGGCCAGTTAAATTACACAAAATGGAGGTCGAATGGCAGCAATGGGCTTGCACAATCACCTTTCTTTACGTAGTAAAAAGGGGACCGGGGCCTGCACTAGTTACTAGACTCTGGAATCACTGGTGAAGTAGCCAATCAGCAGCCAATCAGGGTGCGGTGGGCGGGATGGGAGGCGGGAGGGAGAAGGAGACCAGGAAGGGGAGCAGAGGTAGGAGTACCAGCCTTCTAACAGTCATACCTTGCTCTATCCTCACCGCACACTTGTCTCACCCTCACACACTCACACTGCAAAACCATGACCACTCCTGAACCAATACCTTTTCCAACCATCTCTTCCACAATCTGCCACTCCCTCCTTCCTCCTGCTGGTCTATTGGTCGTCATCCACCTCCATTGCTGACATCCCCCAGTACACCCACAACTTCCTGTTTTCTTTCTCCATTTAAGTGCTGCTCCTCTCTCAGGGATTAGTTCTCTTCCCTTAGCCAATCTGATTCACTCTTCCCCACCTCAAGACGTGTGTGTGCAGAGGGAATCTTTTAAGAGGAGCTTAAGCACCACCCACTGGTTTCACTGGCACTCGCCGCTTAATCGCGGGTGTATCGATTCTCTGGAAATTGTTTGTATCATGCGGGAACATATCCCCAATGTTGTTACGTCTCTGTTTTTGTCCCTAGTGGTTTAGTGGGGTTATGCAGGAGCCCTCACTGGTGTGTCTAACCAGGACCATGACATTTGTTTGTGATTGTTACATCCACTCGCAGCTTCTCCTTGCGTCTTTCTCCCTTTCTTGTTCTCTGGGTGGCTCTGCACTGATTCTAGTTCACATGTGCATTGCTTGGTAGGAATTGCAGTTCTCTTCGGGGCGTGGGTTGTGTACTACTGCTCGGTCAGTCTGATAGTCTGGGTTTGCAATGGATCTACAAGAAGAGAAACACTGGTGATCAACTGAGTTCAGAGGCATGGTAGGCGATAAGGGTCTGTATACAAGCATTCAGACACAAGGGGGAAAAAACAGGAATTTGGGTGGGCCCTCTCTGTTGTTACCAGAGATAGAACTAGTTCAGGGTCCCCTCACTCCCCCATTCCGACACGGTCAGGTCCTTAGCTCATCACATGAATGACATTGCGCAGAAGAGAGAGGACCCTGTGTTAGGTAGACTCAAATTGTAAAGTAGGATTGGGGATTAGTTTCTATCCCTTCAGAAAAATATATTTTAAGTCTGCATGAATTAAAAACAAACCAATATTTTGAATACTCTAAATTGAGAGCACAGTTAACCGAGTCGGTAAATGCTTAATGCAACCCACCATAGTTTGTGTTTTAGATACACTAGGAATCAACTGCAACATATACATATACAATGCATAAAATAACCGGTATCGCATTGCAGTTCTCTAGACAAGAATGATGAATTGCTTTTCATTTTATAAATCATGTTGCACTAACTGCGATGTAATTTCAGAGAAGGTGAGCACTGTTTATTATTTTTACCAAGCTCCAGGACAGTACTGGCCTATACAAAGGAAAGCAGAGATAGATTTAGGCTGCAGGCTGACCCCAAAGTTCACTTTTAATGAGCACTTTGGCTGATGGAAACTGCAGTGACTGTGTGGGAGCTTGTCTGTCTTCCACTGTCTTCCACTGTAAATAATGGGAGGGCTGCAGGATGGCACTTAACAAGTTAGCCCTTTCTCTCTGATCTGTCATTGCTTCCACCTCTGTTCTCCAGCATTTTTCCATTTCATAATTTGTTTGCTCACTTTTGCACCCTTAAAAGGTCTACCCCTTTTTTTTGTTCACTTTGCTCTCATGTGTACACCAACCCTATAACTTTCTCTCTTGCCCATCTCCCCTCATCACTTCTGAGAGGCTCTTCTTTCATCCATTTCTTTCTCACACATCTTGCTTCCTAAATCAATTGTCTAATTCCCCTCTCTTCGCTGTCCACCTTTGCTGAGCTCTATATTCCACTGAGACTGCAATGGCCTTAAATATGGTAGCCTTTTATGTGCGCATGCAAAAGGCTATTGTGTCATGCCTCTGAAACGATGTGAAAGGCTAAGTGTGCACATGTGCATTTTTGGTATGCACGCATGTGAAAGGCTACAGTTATTTGTGCCTGAAAAGCTATGCTGCATATGAAAGGCTGGGTGTGCACATGTAAGGCTGCGGTCTGTGCGCATGTGAAAGTCTGCATTGCTCATGCAAAGCTGCGCTGCCATGGTATGTGTTGCTGTGGGTATTGTACGTGTTACCATTTGGACACCATCCTAATTCAATGACTGCACCAAAAGTTAAGATTATAGTTAACCCATCTATTGCCAGGTTCTATAGTCCGAACCAAGCATGCGAAGCATAGGCTAGTCTTTTTTAATTAATGCACATGCATTTGATGGGAACTTGACATGCATGCTAGCATTAAACTCATGACAAATGTGAACTTTGCTTTCCACTGAAAGTTGTCAGGTTATAATTTAAGTGGCTGTGCAATACATGAAGCCTCCCCTAATATGCATATGTATTGACATCGCTGGACGCGATACCACAGAAAATTAGCTCATATGTAGCCTTGGATACTAAATGCGATTATGGTAAGTTACATTACAAAACGTTTTTATTAGTAAGCCAAGAGACAAATAACTTTGCTGTGCAGATTAAGTGGCATTATCATTATTATGTACGAAGCAGTACCTTGAGTGAGCTTTTTTGTGTAGCATACACATGTCAAGTGAATGGCTTGTGGGCACTTCTGTGGGATCAAAAGATTTGCCAAGGATCACACACTTTAGTTAATTGTGAAGCTGGGATCTAACCAAATATCTTCCCAGCTTTAGTTGGTAGAAATAGTACTTTGGTTTTAAATAACACTGTTTTGTAGAGATGTTTTGAAACTTACAAAAAAAATCAACATCCAAGCTGAAAAATATATAAATCCATGTTGAGAACACACAACATGGCCGTAGCTTTATTTATTAATTCTTGAATGGAAAATTACAAGAACGCAAAGTAATGTTAAGCTAAAAAACATCCTATGAGTTTGGTAAATCTACGTTTTTGTAAGTGATTTCAATCCGGCACTTCACCCAAGTCAACGCCTAGCGTGTAATGCACAACTGAAATCCATTTTTATTTATTTGTGTCTGAAAGTTCTTTCATTCTGAACGATGTACCACTTATTTCACGTCCCTCTCTTGAAACCCCCCACCGCTCCTCCCCGATCACACTGAACCAGGAAACAGGCTGGATTGCAAAGTTAAAATATTTATTTATATATTCACAAGATAATCACACTATGTTTAAAGGGTATACAATAATCACCAATGGGGTGATGTAATACTAAGCAATCTCTTTAATCACCAGGAGTAATAGTGAGCAAAACAATTCAGCACAGAAATAATACTTTTGTGGGTGTGTGCTCAAATCAATAGCAAAGTGGTTACTATTTTCCCCTGCACACCCCTCAAACCCCCAATATGCAAAGTAAAGAGATAGGAGGAGAGAGAGCAGGTTTCAGGAATGCAGAATTCAAGCAAATGTCAATCCCAATTTCCCCTCAGCAAACACAAGAGAGAAACAGAATTGATTGGCAAACTGTCAAAATGGTTTTAAAGTTGTCTTTGGAATGGGTAAAACACTAAATATGGGCTAAATTACTGAAATTGTTTAAATTCTAATGGGAGCCGCTTTAGATAGTTGCAGACAAACAATAGCAATGATTTGACACTCATAATCAATGTGAAAACTTAAATTTGAGGTCGGATGCAATCAAAAGCTGTTTTACACGTGTAATATTTTACCTAAAACAAAATTTGCAGCAAACTTTCACGTGCGCGGTTATCGCGATTTGCGGGAAAACTATATGGATTTGAGATGCGGTTTTTGGTTCTATGGAAAGCTGTGGATGTTAGCTACAGGCAGACGTTTAAATTTTGTTTCTAGCAAATTTGAAGAAGTTATGGACGTTTTCGTGGAGGTTGTTTTTTTCAAATAGGCGTAAAATTGGAAAACAGGGATACGCTTTCAAAAGACAAACAGGATTTCTTTACACTAGGGGATGACTATGAAGAAGCAAATACAGAAAGCAGAGGATTCAGTCTAGGAATCCTCCCATCCCCTGCACACTTTCAAATGTGTGGACTGGGTCCACTACTAAATTTAGGTATTAATATCAAGAAAGAATATAAACCAGAGGATGCAGTTCTGTAAGATAAACTAAGAATTTATATCATAAATATATAGTCAATGTTCATTCACAAAGAAACATAAAGTAAAGAAGCAGAAAGTGCATCAATAAGTCACAGCAAATTTGAAGAAATGGTGGAATCCAATTCAAGTGGCGACGTGTTTCGAGGATACTTTCCTCTTCTTCATAAGGCCAAAATTGAATTCTTAATGCATAAAGAAAAAAAGGGAAATTTGTACAAAATTGGCATTGTTACCTAAACATAGGCTATAATGCATGTGCTGTACATTCAAGTGTCATCAGTTAACATATCTATGTCATTTTTGTATGTCATATATTAGACAAAAGAACATCAATTTAGTTTACCCTGTACTGTGTGGGCACATTGACTCATGATTCAAGGTTAAGTGGTGCTGGTTAGATTTTATAACGTTAATCTATTTATGTCCACAATGGGGATTCGCTCAAGAGGACGATTTGACAGACAAGCAACATGAGCACCCAGTGACTAGAAGAGTTTCAAGGTGAGTGTGTCTGTCCTAAAGATCCATATAGCCCACAATAAGGACAGTAAAGGATAGTTATGGAAAAGTCTAATTACCAACAAAGGCAGTGTATTCCAAACTCAAGGTGCAGAAAAGATCGAGAATGGTGATTCAGGTAGTGTGATTAACCTCTGCGGGTAAGATCCTCCAACAGGAGAGCATTTAATTACTGTAGCGACAGGAGACATAAAAGACAATAGATGGTATGTAAGTAGGAACAAGATGATGAACAGTAGAAGTAGAACGGCTAGTGCATATCCAAAAAGTATACCTGAAGAATGAATGTAGACAGTGGATTGATCCCTAATAACGGGAATAGTGAGAGACGGACAGTCTCACATTCAGGCATTCGCAAGTCAGCGGTGCTTCAGAAGAACAGCCTGTTATAAGTAGACTGGTCTGCAAGTACAAAAAATATCACGGACGTACCTTAATAACCTTATATATAAAGTACAACGATAATCTGAGATAATAACTTCTGGAAGTCGGTAAATAAAACACCTTGTGAATATGTCCTCAAAAAAATGATGTAGCACGGACTGTCACGCTCCACGAGCTGAGTATAAAGATGTTCGGTCAGGCGGTCCGGCGGCTGTAAATGCGCCGATCAGATTATGTGCACATTCGGATGTTAAGCAGCTAAGTGAGACAACTCACGATATGCCCATATGCACATATTAAACCCTGCAAGAATGAAACAATAGGTTAACCCTGCTAACGGGTCAGATCTGTGATGGATGTACTATCCCAGGGAGGGGATAGTGTAGTACTGCTAGCGCTTACCTTCATCGAGGGGGACCGATCTGAACAGCAGCTGCTGTAAGGTTAAGCGTCTTTCCTTTGCAGCTATGGAGACAGCGCGAGTTCTAAGATGTCTGATAACAGATATGGCGATAGAAAAGGGACTGTAGGAGTCTCATCGGAGTTCGGCCATCTTTAACCGGTCTAGTAACATTAGAAAGCGGCCATCTTAGAGTGGTCTATAACAACGTCATAGACTGATCTAGTAACGATATAAACTGGCTATTTTAGGAAGGTCTAGAGCGGTATAAAGCAAGATGTTTGCAAATGCAAATGTGATAAAATAGAGAAGTAAAAGTATGAAAAGAGAACAAGGGATGGTACGTAGTATGGGTACCAGGGTAAAGATCAGATGAAGATATATGAATTTCTACACAAGATGGAATGAATGACTGAAAATAAGAATGGGATTAGATCAATATATGTCAATGCTGTCAAATCGTCGGGGTGAGGAATTCTCCAACCTCTGTGGGGCTAACAAGAATTTGTTTTGAACAACTCAGAGGGTCATCTATTTGGTGCAAGAAATGCAAAGATTCACCAGCATAGACATGGATCTAGTGCATATAATTTAAAGCAACATGTCAGAATAATTTTACACAATTTAACCATAAGTAAGACATATCTTGAGAGGATATCAGGGTAAATCAAAGATTACAGTACAAAGTTACTTATTGACACAAAGTTCACAGTGGAATGGTATGCACATAGTTTGATCATCCCAAAAACCATAGGTCTAACACTGGTAGTCTAGTGTTTCCTGTTTACAGGAAACAATTTAAAGTAAAGTCTTCATTGAGGCCCCATGGTTGTAGAAAGCCCATTTTGTCGATCCAATAAGCCTCTCTTTGTAGTAGAAGGGACTGGTAATCCCCACCCCTTGTTGGTCGTTTGACGACTTCAAGTATCTGAAATTTGATTTGTGCAATTGAATGTTTCTCAGAATTAAAGTGGCGTGCTACTGGCGAGTATTGGTTATTGCATCGTATGTTTGATTTATGTTCAGTTAGTCTTAGTTTAATGGGTCTTTTCGTCTGGTCAATGCAGACTTTCCCACCCAGACATTTCAGCAGATATATCACTCCTGATGACAAGCAGGTAGTGTAATCTCTAAGCTTAATCTTTTGGCCGCTTCTTGGGTGTGTTACCACGTCACCTTTAATAACGTTGTTGCAGTGTGCATCCCAGGCAGGGGAAAGTACCCAGCTTCTTGGTGGTTAGGAAGAGTTGCCTCTCCTTAGGTATTTTTTCAGCCTTAACTAACCTCTCTCTGATGTTTCTGCCCCTTTTATAGCACATCATTGGTGGAGTTGGGAATGCACACACTGCAACAACGTTGGCGATTCCCATCTGGTGGGCCAAATGCTGGCCATCCACAACGGAAACAGGAGCACATTTTACAGAGCCTGGGCTCCCTTCCTAGACTACACAGACCAATTTCCGGCAGTCTCCCGGAAACCTCCATCCCTCTGTTGGCTGGCAAAATTGGACTGAAAGGCAGAGCTGCTTACCTGTTGTAACTCCAGAGGTACCAGACACTATAGACTGCCGTTCACCCATATGCTGAGCAACAATGCAAATGTGTACAACTACTTTGTCTCTTCACCCAACTCCCCCTTGTTCCCCTTCTCTTTATTTTCTCTCTCGCTGGGGTCCCGTTCCCCTTCCCGTCTTGTTCATCTATTTATTGTTGAAAATCTCAATAAAAAGATTTGTTGAAAAATAAAGAAAACTGTCTCTTGGTGCAAACATTTCTATCCCTCCAGGATTGCTTGGAAATAAACACTTTCAGCTTCGAGTTGTTGGGACTCTTTCAAAGTCCTGAAATCCTCATCCTCAGATAGGTTTTCTTTCACTCAAGTTTGTCACATAGGTCGGCTTTCCACCCTGGCCTATCAAACTTGTATTGCTTCGATGGTTTGCTTCAATGGTTTTCTCAGCTGTAATTCAAAGTGTTCATGTCCTTTTTCTTTTCCCCTTACACAGGGTATTTTTGCACTCAGGTTTCTCAGCCTCCCGTAACTTTGGTAGCGCTTACAGACATTATTCACAATGTTCATATTCCTCTCAATTCCCTTTTCAGAGGGTGTTTGTACATTCGGGTTTCTCAGGCTACCATAACCTGGATAGCTTTCATAGCCGTCACTCACAATGTTCATACCTTGTAGCGGGATCCCGTAAGCTTGTCGGCAACCCCCTCCCCCTGCTACTTGGCTTAGTAGCTACGGTCCAACGTGTGTGGAGCTCGAGGACTCGGGCTCCCTCACATGTTCTGGTGTCAGTGTCCAATAATAGTTTCTATTGGAACTGAACTTCAATAGACCAGAGGGATCCAAGGAACTGGAAATCGCCTTCCCTTACCTGTCTGGCTTAGACAATTCACTAGCGTATGAGGCATCCCCTGCTTCCTGGAAGCTTTGCTGCCCTGCCCCTGTGCAGATTCGACATGGCTGACATAGGCACTACACCTCAAAAACTATGATAGTAGCAAAGGCAGAGGCATTCCGTTGATATCCAATGAAAGGCCACCAAAGAGCATTTAAAGATACAAAAAGCAAATGACTGAACCTGAGAAGTCATGGCCTAATTCACTGGCACCAATATATAAACTTCAGAAAACATGCCCAGTTCAACAGTTCCACTCCCACTCAGAACAGCTGACTCACCAGTGGCTCCCCAATAATCTTTTTTGCCTGGATATCCTCTTAGTCGCCAGTACTGCCTTGGTGACCGCTCAGCTTGTATGAAAAAAAGTGCTGCGAGTCAGTGGTCAAAAACAGCTGAAGATTCCTAAACTGCAAGATTCCCAGTGCTCGGATTGCCTTCTGAAAAGCATGCAAAGCCAAGAACGTTGGGCCCCATCTGTAACATTAGGTCCTGTACTCACCAAGACCAATCTGCTGCTCAATCAGAAGCTGGTTCATCCATCCCATTTTTGAATAAAATATTTATTTCCTGGTCAGACTAATAAAGTGCACAAATGTGTCTGTGTTACACGCTGTTAAACTTTGCATCTATAGGCCATTGCTGACATAGGAATTTGTGGTTGCCCTTAGAAATAGGCTTATGTTTTACAGAACGCTCCTGGAGACTTTTTTGGAGGGCCATTGTTTACCTGTAACTATTACCAAGCCTGTTACTGATTTTTAACTAGATATATAATGTACTTTCATAATAAGCTCGGCCTTGCTAACTCCAGTCTTGATAAGCATTTACTCTATCTAACTCTGAATTCCTATTTACAACTAAACTTGACTGCTCGACCACTGCTAACTTTAGGTGAGCCAAGGAAAACTTAAGGAACATCTGTCTAAAATTAGAAAAGCAACCTCTGACCGACCCTAAAAAAAAAGGCCAGGAAATCCTGGGTAGCACCAGTGCAATCCCTAGAATTCCCACATTCACTGTGGTGTATAGCCAGCCGCTCAAGGAAGGGGCGGCAGATCTCCCAGGGATCTTCTAGGCCATGAGGGGTGGGCAGATGGGGGAGGGACCTGCTATCTCCTGGTCTTACGGTGGCAGGCAGTTTTATCCAGCTAATACAGGTAGCCCTGAATCGGTAGATGGCTAAAATGGTTTTCAGGATGGTGGTAATTATACCCGCCATGCTGCAGTCTGCCACAGTCCATATACTTTTTTTAAAAACAATTTTTATTGATTTTCTTCAAACAAACATACAATCAACTTGCAGTACATGTCACAATGCTCCAAGTATCACATGAGTCAATGAATGTCAATTACATCCCCTTTCCCTCCCCCCTTACGAGCTTACTCTACCTCGCGCTCTGCAACTGCTTCATGCGCAGGGGATTCCTTATCTATATTTTCATCTGAGTACTGGTCACTTGACCAGTCATGGGCGGGCCCATACAGTGTAGCCACCAACTGTTTCCAGGCCATCAGGGTTCCCACTTCCTCCTCCCCTCCTGTATTACCAGCATCTTGCCACACCGCTGTTTCAGCTTCTGTCCATTTCTGGAGGTCTTTCCACCAGACCTCTATCCTTGGTCTGTGGCATGCCTTCCACCCCATGGCAATTCTGCACTTTGCAAGTATATACGCCAAATCCTTTAATTTGCTTACATGTTTTAATTTGCGTTGTCTGGAGAACCCTCCCAACATGCATGCCCACGCTGTCTCAATATTTATCGTAACCCCTTTCTCATCTAATCTATGGGCTACTTCTTCCCAGAATTTACCAATCTCTGGGCATGGCCAGAACATTTGCGTCATCCCAGCATTTTCTTCGCCACATTTAGGACACGTCTGTCTTCCCACGTTCTTAAATTTGGCTATCATTTGGGGAGTCATATATGCCCTATGAGTTATGTGTAACTGTATTTGCTGTAACCTTGCATTCCTCGACACTTTCTTGTGGTATCCTTGGGCCCGTTCCCATATCGCATCACTCATAGGAGCACCCAAGTCTTCTTCCCAGTCCTGTCTTAGTTGTATCACTTCCTTACCCGCTTTGGACATCAATATCTCATATATTCTAGATATCTTGTGCCCTCCTTCTGCTATGTCATATATTGTTTCTATTTGAAACAAAAGAGATGGCGTCCTACCACTTGCTTTTGGTCCCTTTACATATACATTTTTGTAAAGGCTGGATTATTCAGCATGCTTGGTATGACAGAAGCCATTTCATTAAGCTAACTCTCATACGTAACCAAGAAGACGAGCAGTTAAGCCCTTAAAGGTCACACTGTAGCTTTTTATTTAGCCAGTGTTTGTAGGTGCAGAGAAAGGTTTTCTACATTCAGTTTAACATGATACGTTTTAGTTTTTTTATGCACATATAAATCAAAACACATTCATCTCGTTTAACAAATGCATCAAGGAAAGGTAGCAAATGCTTAAAGAAAATTAACAGACAAAACATACAAATACATAATCATTAGTGGTTTGCCTAAATGTGCAATGTATGCAAAGAAACATAGTGTAGTGTTTTAACACAAGGCAACCAACTGTGTAAAGTGCATGGAGTCAAAATCATGATTCAAAGAAAGGACATTTTTTCCTTCCTGACATTGAATATATTGTTATTGACTCCTAGGAAAAAAGGGGACCTAGTCGTTGGTCCCCTTTTTTCCTAGGAGTCAAATGTCCTTTCTTTGATTCATGTTGTTGACTCCATGCACTTTACACAGTTGGTTGCCTTGTGCTAAAACACTACACTATGTTTCTTTGCATACCTTGCACATTTAGGCAATAATCCAGCCTTTACAAAAATGTATATGTAAAGTGACCAAAGCAAGTGGTAGGACGCCATCTCTTTTATTTCAAGTATTATTAGCTCTTAAATACTCCCACTTTTCCATGAGCTGACCCTCCAGTTACCTATATATTGTTTCTATGGCGGCGTCCGGTAGCTCCTCTAGTATTATTTCTGACCATGTCTGTTGGATCTTCTTCCTCATTCTAGTATATATAATGTATTGCCCGTTATGCAACCCCGTATGCTCCACCAACATCCCAAATTCCTTGATCCTCCCTTCTTGTATTACATCTACCGTTGCTATCCCCACCCACTTGCTCCCAGTGTTTCCTAACCGTCATCATTAGCTGGCCATCTTTTCTCGTCAGTGCAACTAGTGGCGCTTGCGGGGAGCACAGGGTTGGGTTTTCCATGACCTGGCAGGCTCTACGCCACACCTTCCATCCCAATGTCAACATCTCTGGCCGGTCTCTCATCTCCTCTTTGGGAAGCCATATCACCTCCCTCAGGAAGAACGGGGTACATTCTTGTCTCAATAATCTGGATTCTGCGGTTGGATATTCTGATAGCCATTTAGCCACATATTGTAGTTGGCTAGCGAGGTAGTATAACTCATAGTTTGGCAATTTGATGCCCTCTCTCTCATTTGTATTTTGTAGCTTCCAGAGGGCTATTCTGTCTCTCGTCCCATGCCAGAGGAAGTCCCTGCAAATGCTATGTAGTTTGACAAAAAATCGTTTTGGTATCAAGTGTGGTACGTTCCCAAAGTAGTGTAATAATCTCGGCAGGACCACCATTTTAAGCATCGCTCCCCTCCCCATCATTGCCAGGGGGAGTTTCTCCCAGAACCTCATGCTATTTTCTATGTTCCTTACCGCCTTCTCTGTATTGTGGTGATGTTCTGCCTCCACCGTATGGTAAATGTCTATCCCTAGGTATCTAAACGTGTTTGTCACCCATGGTATTTGTAGGATTGGTAGCTGATCGCGTGGGGTCCCTACATACCTGCCCAGTGGAAATATACATGACTTCTTGGGGTTCACTGCTATACCCGATAGCGACGCAAATCGCTCCATTACCTCCAGGAGATACTGGAGGTTCTCTTCAGGGTATCGTAAGTAGAGCAGCATAGCATGTCATCTGCGTACAATGAGATTAGGTGCGGCTCCCCTTTGATGTTGATCCCTATTATGTCGTATTGCTGCCTCAAGTATATCGCCAGGGGTTCCAGCGCCAGGATATATAACATTGGGGACCACGGACATCCCTGTCTAGTGCCCCTGCTGAATTGCCACCTCTCCGATATTATCGCTCCCGTCTTAACTCTGACCAGTGGTGCACTATATAGCAATCTGACCCACCCAAGGTACCCTGGACCTATCCCGTAGTTGGCCAGAGCAGCCATCAGCCAAGGCCATTTAACTGAGTCAAATGCTTTTATTGCATCTAGTGATACTATCGCCATCTCCCCCGAATCCTCTTTTGTATGTTCTATAACTCGATGCAGTCGCCTAAGGTTATCAGATATGTTCCTGTAAGGGACATGGGCAGTCTGATCTGGGTGTATGAGTTTATTAATAATCCCTTTCATTCTATTGGCCAGCACCGCCGTAAGTATTTTACTATCTTGGTTGAGCATCGACAGAGGCCTATATGAACCACAATCTTTGCCCAACTTGTTGGGTTTGGGGAGAGGAACTATGATCGCCTCTCTTAGGGATTCTGGCAATCGTCCTATGTCATATGACTCGTTCAACATTTCCAGGAGTGGGGGGGGGGGGGAGTACCTCCTCGCTATACGCTTTATAAAATTCGCTAGGGAGTACGTCGGCCCCGGGGGTCTTGCTAGTGGGCAGCTGCCGTACCACCGCTTCCAGTTACTCTAAAGTTATAGGGGCATCCAATATATCTCGCTCTTCTGTGCAAATTCTCGGCATGCTTATGTCTTCTAAGACCTCCTGTATTTTCCTGCGGTCGCTTCGCTCTACGTCCCCATATAATTGCTGGTAATATCCCAGAAACTCCCGGTTCACGCCCTCCTGGGTGTCCTCTATTTGCCCATCTTCTCTTGCGATCTCTCGAATTGTGGTTCTGGGGGTGTCGCTTTGTATAGCCATGCTAATATCCTCCCTGGTTTATCCCCTCCTGCGTGCTGTCTTTCTACATATATTTTATAGTTCAGGTTGCATAGTCTCTCCCAATGCCCCATGCATTTCTGTTGCAGTTTAGGTACGGTTTCCGCATCTTCTTTGGTGCCCCCCTCTCTACTTAGGACCCCTTCTAACTCCCCCTCAGTTTCCTGCAGTTCCTGTAAGATCCCTCCTTGCAATCCTTTGGACTTGGCTATGGTTATCCCTCTTACTACTACCTTAAAGGCTTCCCAGAGCATACCAGCAGACTCAACACTCCCAGTATTAATATCAAAGTAGTTTGTAATTTCTTTTCTCAGGTCCTCCCTAAATGTCACATCTTTCAGTGCCTCGGCTCTGAGTCGCCATGTTGGAATCCTAGCTCTTGGGGGTCGATAGAGCCACCTCAGGATCAATGGCGAGTGGTCTTTATATTCAGTCTGTGCAATTTCCACCAACAGCTCCTGTCTGGCAAACATATAGTCAAGAATAGTGTGCAGGTTTTGCAGGGTAGAGTAGTGAGAGTACTGTCTATCCTGTGGGTGGTGCACTCTCCATACGTCGGCCAGCCCAAAATCCGTCAATATTGACTTGAGGGCCCTAGCGACGGGAGTTGGTCTTTCTATATTTTTGTCTGATCTGTCTATTTTCGGGTTCAATGTGCAGTTGAAATCCCCTCCCCAAATCATCGCCCCCCCTAGGTATATGCTCATTTTACCGTATAGTGTCTTGAAATATGCCACTGTTTCCTGGTTCGGGGCATACGTGTTTATAATATATATTACTTTATTTTCCACCAGCCCCTTTATTGCCACCATCCTCCCATCTGCATCTGCAGTGGACCGTAGCACCTGGAATGTCACATGCGGTGCCACCCAGGTGATCACCCCCCTAGCACAGGCAGAGTATGTAGCTCCCACCATAGGCCCCCTCCATTTCTTCCGGACTACTTCTAGTTTTTCTTTCGTGAGGTGGGTCTCTTGTATCAAGGCTATATCTATCTTCTGTCTGCGCAAGTACATCATAACCTTGTTTCTTTTTATATAGCTATTGAGCCCCCTCACATTCCAGGTGATTACTTTAAGGTCCCCCATAGCCTCTTCGTATCCCGTCCCTGTCTTTGTCTATCTCCAAGCGCTGCTCGGAGACCATTGCTCGTATGTAGGCTCGCCCCCCATCCTGCCCCAACTTTTCCCAACGCCCCTTACCCCTGCTTCCGTATCTCCCCCCACCCTTCCCATCCCCAACACAACACTCAACACCCCACCCCCCCTTCCCCTCCCAACTGTTGCCCAGCTCCATCCATGGATCTCAGGCTCCCCCACATCTAGCCCCTTTCTTGGCGCTGCCCATACTCGGGACTCAGCGGGGATATGCTGCCCTATTGGCGCACCTACTACTTCTACTAGTGGGGATAGAGCGCATGCGTCCTGTGGTTCCGATTTATATCTATAAGTCGCTGCGCTGTGCATCACTTGTCTAAGCTACTTGTCACTATATTCCAGTCCACAATGTTCTTTTGGTAAGTGTATATGGCAGGTGGTCTCAGCCTTACTACCAGCCAATTATAACAATCACTGCCCCTTTACCCCTACACAATACTACTCCCTTCTCTTTAGCCCCCGTGTCATCGGATCACTTAGCTCCTCCGTCTCGATCCTGGTCCCCCTCTGGCTCTGAGCATCCATGCGTGTCCAGCCAGCTTGTCGCTTCCTTCAGGGCCTCAAAAAAGTGGGCTTTGCCCTTGTGCAAGACCTTTAGCTTTGCAGGGTATAGGAGCATGTATTTCATCCCAGCAGTGCGTAATCACCTCGACTGCCACAAAGCTGTATCATTGACTCTGCACTAGCATAGTGTAGTCCGGGTAGGCCGTGATCGTTGCTGAAGCTCGAGGTATTGTGCCACCGTTCCGGAAAAATTCCAGGATCTTTTCTCAATCTCTATGGTTCAAAATTTGAGCAGTGATAGCTCTGGGCGGTGCTCCTAGTTGAGGCCTTCTCGTCTGGGCTCGGTGTGCCTGCTCAACCGCGAACCCTGGGATATCATGTTCTCAACACAGTCCGTGGGGTCCGTGCCTTCTTCCCCTTCCGGTAGGCCCACCACTCGTATGTTACTACGTCTCGCGCGCCCTTCCGCTTCTTCTGCCCGGTTTTCCAGGTTAGCCACTTGTTGTTTCAGCATGTGTACCTCTCTCGCGTTAGCGGCACTTAGTTCTTCATTCGTCTTTACGGCACTCTCCAAACCACTAGTATGGTCCGCTTCAGTAAGTTAACATCTATACCCACTGCGTCTATTTTCTTTTCCAGCGTCTCTTTGAGCTCGGCCATTGCCGTTCCCCACAAGGATTTCATTTCCGTGATGGCTGCAATTATTCGTTGGTCATCTCTCGGCGTGTTCTCAGTCTCTTGCACCGTAGTCCCGGGCTGTGTTAGCGGGGTTATGGGCTGCTGCACTTTAGTGAATATATTCATGGTCAGCTGCTTCGCCTTTTCATTTGCCTCCCTTTTGGGACATTCTGTGGGCGTCCCCTTGTGCATTGGCGGCTCACTTCTTGTGGTGGTGCGCTGCTTCGCCACTTTGTTCACCCCTCCTTGGGCTCTCGGCAACGGTGCTCCTCACTTCGCTTCTTGTTCGTGGCGTGGGTCCGCCCCTCCCGGGAAGAAGTATTATGCTTTATGCGTTTGGTGTCTGTTGGGCACACTTCTCTCTTTTTGCATGAGCCCTTCCAGCGGCCAGTTCTTAGTTGCCGTTCTTTGCCTTTGTGGACTCAAGCCTCCGTGGCCTCTGTGCAACCTCGCCGTGGGTCGCCGTGCCTGCCAGTCCTTTGCATGTGACTCTTCTCGTCGTGCAAACCTTCCACAGTCGTCCCTACTTGAAGGGCCTGTCTCAGGTTTGGTGTCTCATGGCAGTGCGTGGGGCTGCCTACGAATCGCTGCTGTGCTGCCCACTGCGGACTCCACCATGCCTCCTCCGGTCTGTGCTCAGTCACTTGGGGTTTGGCTCACGGGCTTTTCTATTGCAGTCACAGTGTTGCCAGCCTTTTGTTACGTGCTGTGGTGTATATTTACATTGCACGCACATTTGATCCCACTTGCCCTGTGTTGTATGTGTTGCGGGTTATTTTGCTCTCCCGCCGCCTCCGTATTATGCTGTCCTTGCAGCTGTCTTAGTGCTGTCCATGCGGTACACCTTGTGGATGCTGCTACCTGGGGCTGCCTTCCACCTCTCTGTAGCCCTGCGCAACAGGCTATCTTCTGCCTGCCCTGCGTGCCCAGGTTACATCTGGCAGCGGTGTTTTATAATGTTCCTTGGGGCCCCCAACCGCCCCGTGCCCCCAGAGCTGCCCGCTCCTCGTTATGGATAAATGCGCCGCAACATGCTGCTTATGGGCTGGCAGCAGTCCTTTATTTATGCTCTATTGTCACGCCCGGACCACAGGGTTTTGGCTCGCAGCTGTTTTCTAACTGAGCTGAGCAGCGAACTCCCTTACGGCAGCGTCCCTCTAGTTGTTCTCGTGGGGGCTCCCGGCCGTCCCCCGCCACCGGAACTGCTCGCTCTATGTAATTAGTGAATTTGCAGCCTGCACTGCGTGTGACCATTACCTCCAGCGGCGGCATCCTCTTTTGCGCTCCTCGGGCACCTGATTGTCTCGTGATTTCAGAGTTGCCCGCTCAGCGTTATGAGTAGCATTGCCGCCTGCGCTGCATTTTGTAGTTAAAGCAGCGGCTGTCCTTTGTTGTGCTCCCTGGGGGCTCTCAGCCTTCCCGAATCACCGGAGCTGCACGCTCCAAGCCATAAGTTGTATCGCTGCTCAGCTCTTTGTCACAGTTGCCAGCCTCTGGCAAGCCAGCTTCTTCCTCGGGACGCGCCCCTCGGATGTTCTTTGTGTCAGACCGCCGCCATCTTGATGTCTATTTCACGACCTGGGTCTGAGACACAAAGTAGCTTAACTGTTGCTACATTGCCGCGAGCACTCCGCCGGCACGTTTATTCTCTTTCCGGCATGTTCATACACGTTTAGTGTAACTTTGGGGCTGAAATCAGCTGTCCAGCTGCACGCACTTCCACGGATCAGTGTAACGGATCACGGAGCTCTCAGGAATTGCAGCCTACTCCATGGCTGTCTAGCCACGCCCCCCCCCACAGTCCATATACTTCATTAATATATCGAAGATCCCACCACCGCATGTAGTGGAGAAATTTGGAAGGAGGTGAGGTCTCAAACTAAAGTTAACATTGCTATCTTTACCCTCTAAGACTCCACAGCATTGTGGTATGGCTTTGGTGTTTTTACTGCCATAATTTAACATTTGTTTCTGTATTTGGTGACTTATTTTATTTGTGCTATAGATGTTCGCTTCGTATTTGTGTCGGCTGTATGGAGCAGTGTTTAATTTTCCTTCTGTGTTGTATTTTTTAACACAACAACACTCGGTAATAAAGCAATTCTTTATCAAAAGTATAGGCAGTTACATTTACTTCGGTAAGTGCACACTTATGCCAGTCTACTTCCGTGAGGGAAATGAGAGCTGCAACAGGATCTTACGTTTCTGTACGCTGGATAATCTACATATCCTTAAAATTCTGAAGTAAAGAGAATTGTCGAATAATGTTTGCAGGGGATTCTGGGTCAAACACCAAACAGTCAATCTAGTAAATTACTCAACCGTTATGACCGCAATGGGTGCACTACCAGCAACCATTAAATAAATGAACAAACGTTGTTATGATGTAGAATGGAATTTTAGGGAAACGTACATGCAATACTGATACTCCTAAATAGGTGGTGCAGAGGGAGGTTCATCTGAAGGTGCTGATAAACAAAAAGTGCGGCAGCCCTCTATCCTAGAAACTGAGCGCCTTTTTTAATTAATGCAAAATCTCAATGTGTTTTCGTTCTACCCCACATACAATCTCAATGAAAAATGACAATGCAGCTGCCATGTAGTGAGGATTTAAAAGTTAGAAGAATTAATGCAAGTCACTGACAACATGTGTCAAAGAAAGAATGAGAACATTTACCGATTTCGACATTGTGTGCGGTTGTGTCTCAGCCAGGTGGTCCACTGTATCCAAAATTGACCATGCTTGCAGGAATTGTAAATATAAAATGGAGTTGTTCAACAAATAGGACTTACTTCCTCCTTGTCCCGGGCTAGAACTCCTGGTCTGCAAAGGTGAGTGATGAAATCTTCAGGGACAGTTAGAGAATGGTTTGTAGTAGCTGAAAGGCTTGCATGTTGTTTACTTCATGGTATAAAAGCATGATGGACAGCACATACATGGGCAGCAAGAAGTCAAGAGAATACAAATGAAAATGAAAAAAGCACAACAGAATAGATGCATTATGAAAATGGTACAGATTAAGCAACTGTTAAAAGAAGCCAAAGATGCTAAAACAGAGGGTCAGACCAAAGCTAACCGAGTGATTCTGTAACACTGAGGTTGACGCCCATCACAGCCAGCACTGCACTGAAACCAATATTAAGCTGGTTAAAAGAAATAACAAAGGAAGAGCACCTATGAGCTGATGTCCCTGTAAAGAGAGGGGGCTCACACTTAGAAGGAAGGCTATGATCTGAAGGCAGAAATATCAGCACTCAGCCCTAAGTGAGTTTGCTACATCTAGACCCTTAACCTGGGGTCCACATATTTTGAAGCCCTCAGTTCGATGTTACCACTTGCTCAAGCGCCCAATCCAAGGTTAAAAAACCATTCTCATGAATTGAAGCTAAACTGAGAAGAAGCTAGAGATCCACATTCACAGTGGTCAAGGAGCCACAGGCCCAAACCCCAACCCACCGGAGCTGATTAAGTAATGGCAATTGAGAAAGGACCGCCATTTCAGGAAGTAGTCCCAAAACCACTGAGAACGCAAAGTGCTACATGTCAAAGAGTCAAGTACCGAAAGCTACCAAGCAATAGAGAAGTCCAACCGAGACCATACTCAAACCTGCCCTATATATACCTGCCATCATTCCCACTATCACAAAGACTGCAAGCCCCACACATGGGACCCCGACCCCCTGTCAGAGCAGAAAGCCAGTACTGCACACTATTGGTCCCGAGGCATCAGCACGTAATTGTAAAACATCTATTGTATGTTCCCTTTCTCGATAGAGAGGATGCCACACTGCAACCCAAGCCCACACTGTCCGCCTGGGTAGTGGGGGGTTGACTGGGTACAAAAGGGAGGCACAATATTTTATAGGTGAAGCGTGTCCTCGCTGGCTCTACCATAGAGACATCACTGTGTAAGAGAGTACATTGTGAACTGCTACTATTGTATTAAACTAACAGTAGACATTGGCCCTCATTACGACCCTGGCGTTATAGGGTTAACGGCGCTGTAAAAGGTGTCTGCGCCGTTAAACCCTTAACGCCTGATTACGAGGTCCCTTTGCGGCTCCTGACCTTAACGGCTGGTCTGGACCAGCCGTTAAAGTAGGGACCCGCAAAGGGACTTTCGAGGTAATTATGGTACCGCAATTTGCGGCACCGTAATTACTACCTTTCCCAGTCCCATTGATCCCTATGGGACAAAAATGGGAATGGGGAAGGGCCAATGGTAAATGGGGAATTACCGCCCTGCCAACCTTGGAACAGGGTGGTAATTCCCCATTTACCATTGGCGGAATCGGTAAGTTACCGGCGTTAACCATGGCGCTATTAGCGCCACAGTTAACGCCGGAGTCGTAATGAGGGCCATTGTATTGAATTCTCTTTGGTAGTATAGGACACTGTATTAATTGGATTAAAACAATTATTCGGTTTTATTATTACAAGATATTCGTTATTCTTTTTACACAAATTGAATTTGACTGGTTAAATAAGTAATAATCTATTTGCATTGTAAAAGTGGCTGACCTGATGTAACGCCAGAACACTCTCCCACGTGTACATGTAGTCTTGTTTGATCAAATAATAATAAAACATGATTTAAGAATGCATATATTGAAAGTTAATATTATGTGCTTGTGAATGCTAAAAATATTTTCTTATTATTTATGTCGCAGTCACAATTGAAATAGGAACATCATATTTTTCATTTCTATGGTAAAAACAAAAAAACGAAAGCTACGGCGCATCTTGGGAATTTAACCACAAAATGAGCAGGCTCTTTGTAAGTTGTCCCTGAATCCCTCTTAATAAAAATTCCAAGAATACAATATAGCAAGTAAGCTTGAAGAATAGATGAGATGGATTTGAAAGAAACAGAAGGGGCAAAAATCAAGTTTCTATACATAATGGCTGTCAAACGAGAATGAGCCGCATTTTGCATTGCTAAAATGAAAAAGTCAACAAATCATGCAAGTAAAGTTTTCGGTATTACTATAATATTTATGCAAAAGTGTGCTTGACGAGAAACGATGTGCCACACTGATGTTCAAGTTGACGCAAAAACAGCCAAATTCTTTAATTTAAATATAAGGTGTACAGAAAAAGCTATTTTTTATTGAAATGTAGTGAATTGTGTTACTTATTTTGATAATGGGTACCAAAATATATATTTACTTTCTCAAATTTACATAGTATGTACTAAAGATGTGCTTATGCCATGGCAATCATCTGCCCGTCAATGGGTTGTTCAACCAGAATTGGAGTTTCGCCATCACAAACACAACAATCATTACCATCTTCTGGGACGCCCGAACCAACATGCCAACCTTTATGTAATGAAGACACGCACGTAGCCAAGTTTTGTTGTCGATGTTTAAGGAAACCTTTTTTTCTCCCAAATTGAACTCCATGTGCTTCGAAAATAGATAATGGAACCATAATGGAACCATATTTTACTGCACAGAACGTTGACTTGCACAATTCAAATACTGGGATTAAAACATAGATGAATGGAATCAGAAAGATAGCATGGAATGTCTCTGTTGGATGTATTAAACTGTTTTTTTTATGTTGAATTAAGAAATATAACAACTTTCCCGACTAGGAATATTTATTGAAAAGTGTACATTGTTTGCTTATTTTTGTGAAAAGCGAGTAAACTTCAGCTGTGTGTATGTGTGTTCATCTTCTGGGTTTTGCGCTAGGTAACGTGATGATGCAGTCGATGACAGCGTACGTGTGGCTACGCTGTGCACCAACGTCATGAGAAGAGGTGTAGCATATCGGTTTGACATGTCGATGTCAACTTGAGGGGTGGGTGTTCTGATTTACTGCTTTTAGCTCAACCAATAAGATTATCACATATCACAAAATGGCGGTTCACAACCTGTGAGGTCCGCATGTCTAAATGCAGGGATCGAATTTCAGGGGCGCTGGGTGCCAATTAGCCAACTAGTACATTTCGCCTGGTAACATGGTGCACAAAGGTTTGCAGTTCCCCATTCAATTGACTGCTGACTCCACTAGGTGGCAGCAGAGCAACAGGTAAAGAAAGCCAGCATATCCGAGAACCGGGCCTATGAGAAACTGATGCGTTTAGTCTGTCTTAATCTGCTCTGCGCAGACTCCAATCTACACGCGAGGTACAACGAACACACCATGCCTCTAGTCTACACACAAGGTACAACAAACATACCATGCCGGCATGGTTCTTGGCCTGACACATAGCCCTGCATTTGAACACTAGGTATTGTGTCATAGCACTCCTTGGCCCATGCAAAGGATACCTGATGAAAAGTATGAACATTATATGTTTGGACAATCACATGTTAAGGATTTAAATCAGGCGACACACACCTTGGTCTCAGCCAAGGATGTAGCGCTCAATTGATATGCCTGTCTCTTTATTTTATGCAAATTCAATTTGAGATGGTACACCACTCATATCACACACCCTTTTTCAAATAACCCGGGTCACAATGGACCATAAACCAGGCCGGTTGGTAAAAATACAATATTTATTTATTTTTAAAATTCAAAGGAAGTGATACCATTTTTAATATGGGGCAGCAATCACCAAAAGGGTGATAATTACAATATAAATGTAAGCAATACACTTAATTAACCTTTTCCCAGAACATATACACTTCACAATTGAATAGGAGCACTTTTTGATTTTAGGAAAAACAGAATCACAATCTAACTTTCCCTCACAGAATAAGAGGCAAAAACAGACTTTAAACCCTTAGCAAAGGCCTAAAATAACACTCGAATTTTACAAAATAATTAAATAATGTGTGGTTAAATTATAATATACATATGTTTTATCACAATAGCAGGTATGTTATATCACTGGCAATCACAAGGCAACGGATCAGCAAAAGGCATACAATTCGAAAATGAATGGAAAGTTTAGAGCATGCTGCAGCCAAATGACACATTGGAAAACGTGCAATTTTCTCAATTCCCGCTTTAAATTACCCAAACGTTTTTTTAATAAAAACAGGTGAAATACTCTGATTTGGCCGACCGATGAATCCCACTTTCCCCTACTCTCCCTCGACAAGGAAACTCAGAAGAGTCGGTGGGTGGGGTGGGGGGAATTTGTCGGATATATTGACCCAACTCAGCTGTACTTCCTCACATCACCACGCTGCATTTCAGCAGAAACAACAAAATGGCAGTAAGCACCATTGCTAAGGGCTTATAATTTACACCAGACAAAATTGAAAAGAGATGACGCTAGCACTTAAACATTAAGGACAGGATGTGAGGATAATTCTAACAGTTTCAACAAGTTACCAGGGTATACATATGACTACTTAGAGAGTGGGATAAGGACAAAGGCAAGACAAGATAGGCTATGTGTTTCTATAGGGTGCGGATTATACTCACACCACTTTTTAGTTTTGGGATTTTTGGATAGTCAACAGGTTCTGGTCACCACACGGCAGCGCACCTGGCAAAAGTCAGCTGGGCAAGGTCTGGTCACCGGGTAGCAAACAGCTGGGCAATTCAGTTCACTAGATGCAGTGGGCAAGCAGTTAGTGGGCAGCAAACCGGTCTGATTTCAGGATGCAAAAGGTACCACAGCTTTCCCCTTTTTAATGGGAGATTAGTGGGTTGATTCTGGATCACTGGCCTTGCTGGGATAGGAATTAGCTATGCTGAGTCAGGGGTGCTATCCCACTGGATTGTCCAGGGGTGCTAGTCCCTGCCTCGCTCTCAGCTGGTTGGATTTCAAGGGCAGGATGTCAGATTTATGATGTGTTTTACAATGTTAAAAAACCTCCCACAGTTACTTTATCTAAAATCCGATTTTGCCACAAATGGTACATTTACACAGTTGAAGTCTCTTAGCAAATTACATAAACAGGTTACATATTTTATGCAGAGTATTGCAGTCCAACTCTGCAATCTGTGAGACATTGTTTTGTACATTTAATAATCTTTGGTCATTTTCAGTGTGAAATGTTCGGCCTAAAATTCTGTCACTTTGCACGTGCGTACATACTATCATGGGGCCTATTTCTGTACATTTTTAACATTCCATCATGTGTCCTTTCCCCATGATTCACATTCTTCTGGCGTTCGTGTCCCAAACATGCTATTGACAGCCAAGACCTCTTATTTGAAAGCTGCAAAAATCACATTTAAACTACTAATTCTTTACATTTTTGCAAAGTCCTGTTGCAAAGATAACCGTCCTCAAAGTTTCTTAATAAAATAGTCTTTTGAAAGAAATGGGCATCCTTTGTCCTACACTGGCCCATTTTTTTCCTTTTCAGCTACCACCAACTGTCACTTCCCCCAGAGGGACGATGGGGTTTTCCCAGCTGGATTGAAGGTTTATTGCCCCTTATCTACTTCGCACATCCGTGTGCTGGAAGTAACATTGTCAGAGGGTTCAGCCCAGACCCGATTCTGTGCAACCTAGTAATTATTACAGGGGTGTTAGTATCTACTGAGAGGGCCCCTTTTGTATCTGACATCCTCTCAGCAGAAACCTGTCTTGGGCTGATTCATCCCCCCCCCCATGCAGCCACTGAAGTTTGATTTAATTGTATTTATTTTTGCTCTGAATTGGAAGAAAACCTGCTGAATAGAGCCATTTCCTACATTGTATTTTCTCAGTACAATCCCCTTTCACATTGCTAGGCAAGAAGAAGTTTTAGTTCAACCTAGTACTCTCAAACAAGCATTTTTCTCCTTTAGTTTGCCAAACCCATGTTTACACATGTGGTGCAAGCTGTTAGCATTTTGCTTTCAAATTCGGTTTTTGTCTTTCCATCTGAATTCCCACACTGTTTTGCAGCTATAGTTATTTTCCTTTAGGCAGTAGTTTAATTGAACCGCCTATGCACTGAAATTGACATAGCCCTGAGCTGGAGTTCCTTTGAATTACTGATCCTTGACACTTTGTAACTATAAAAGTGAAGCTTTTTCCCGTGCAGCGGAAAATGAAGTCTCTTTGTTGATTTTTCTCAGATTTGGTTTGACAGAGCCTGTCACTTAGGGGTCATGCTTGGTTTTGCTGAAGCACAATGGGGATATGAATGGGCATGGCAGGGCCTTATTACTAACAGTAGTTTAAGGAAGAACAGATCAACATAGCGTCAGAGAAGCATCGTTTTAAGGTAAAATATCCCCTTTTCAATGGGGACTTTGGGCTGACAGCAAAACAGCGCTGCTTTTTTCCTCCCCTTCATTCCTACGGCCAGTCAGGCACTTGTAGTTGGAGCTTTGGTCCTCAGCATTCTGGACTACTGCAACTCACTATATCTGGCCCAACCCAGTTATCTCATCGGGCGTTTGCAGCTACTCCAGAATGCCACTGCTCGCTCCATTATCCGTCCACCTTTTGGAGCTCATATGACACCCATACTGAGACAACTCTACTGGCTTCCTGTTACCCAACAGATCTTGTTCAAGTCTATGTGCATGGTCCACCAAGCCTTCTATGGAAGGGGAGCAGAATATTTGCAAAGCAAATTCACTCCCTATCAATCCACCTGCACCCTTTGTTCTCTCACCGCCCGCCGGCTGACTGTTCCTCGGTTCAGGTTAGCCCGTAGGGGTGGCTGTGCCTTCTCTGTTGCCGCTGCTGAAGCATGGAATCGCCTTCCTATCTCACTGCGAGATATTTCTGATCTTCTGGCCTTTCGTCGAAGATTGAAAACTCTGCTTTTTTAGTGGCCCTATTAGCTCCTTGCTTCACCTTCCTCAGCGCCAAGATGCCTTCGGGTGTACGTGCGCTTACATAAATGCTTTTAACATAACATAACCCAAAGGTGGATCGGGGGGTGAGAAAGTGGCGGTGAGAGCCTCATCTGACACACGCTTCATGGGTCAGATAATCGAGAAGGTAGGTGGCAGTGCTGGAGTTGGCTTAGCCTGTATGGAACATGACAGCAGGAATTAATGGGCAGCAAGGGCACAAAGCATTCCTGATTCCTTCCGTTTATTATATATCACATATAAACACTGTATAATAAGGACATTGTCAAAATTCTTCCTCATTTCATTGGAACCCCTCCCACCGACGTGTTATGCATAACCTAATAAAGCGTCTGCTGTTGCTGCTTTAGAAATAGAGGACACTGTTGCCAAAAAGCTTTTCATTTAAAGATCACATTTCTCCAGGAGTTTACTTGATAACAACTGTGTTTTTATCTTACACTGTGCACTTTAATGGCCGCTTGCAGTGTGATCTCTGGAGCAGGGGGGCCAAAAGGCCAAGATACCTTAGTTCGAGCCCTGTATCAGCTGCAATTAGAAACTTTGCTGACATATTAATTCTGATAGTCTAGCGTGGAGCACCTGGCACAGATACACAAAGGCAGTGCCATCAGGCCATGTCTAAAAGCCATCCATGGCAGATGTCTCATGTCTCACATTCATCATGCAAGCTGTCCTCATTTAAGCTAGAATGCACATCGGTGGATTCAAAATCATTACAGGTTGTTAGGCAATAATTGATGTAGCAACCCTATGCGAGACTACACAACACTTGTCCTCTTGGTATTAGGTAGCCCACCTTTTGGTTATAGGCCTGTACTACACAAGTTGATAGTGTGACTGAGCAGCCAGGCTTATCTCAAGAGGGATACATGTGAGCTGTAGAGCTGTAGCAATGAAATCCACCAATACAAGTAACCCTTACACTCAAGGTTTTTGTTATAAATAATTATTTATTTAACAGTAGTTTTTAAATAAGCATTCTTTAAAAAGGGCAATTCGTGTAACAATCAAATATACTTTAAACTACTTTTTCAGAATCAACACAAAGCTAGTAGATACACTTCAGAAATGCTTCTTAGACACTTCCTAAACCCTGCGGTGACTTCACTAACTAGGACAGTAATGGCATTTATATATCACTAGTACACTTTGTAGATTCTGAGGTTTGTAGAAAGGAAAGGTTATGGAAAGGAAAATGTTTAAACAGGTTCTCAGAGCATGTGAGCACTTACATCTTCTAATGAAGTCTAGATACAAACCTTTCTCATCAATGATAGTTAAAAACCAAGTAAGGGGTTTGTGGTTAGACCAAAAACTATCGAATGGTACTAATATAATGCTGTCTTTTCATATGATTAATTAGATTCTATGTCAAGACCGCAGGCTCGGATTATGCTCTTCTTTCTTTGCTTTAAACTCGAGCAGCATTATGACATCAACAATATATTAAAAACTCAACACAAGAACTACATTTCCCAAGAAGTTGTCCTTTTTCTAGTTAATTTTGATATGTTAACTTGAAACGCGTGATGAACCTAGCCAATCCTCTCTCTCTGCTAATCTATAACTTTCTCTTCCTTCCTTTGTCGTTCATCTTTCTTTGCTGCTCCGGCAGCAGTTAAGTACTCATTTCATTCTCCTTATATTTAAAGGCAGATGTGTGAGATTATATTGTTTGTTTGTTTGTTTGTTTATTTATTTGGTATAGCGCAAAACAAAACCCAAAGGGTAGCTGGGCGCAGACATTACAAGGATACTTGAGAACTTGGTTACAGGAAATTACAGTTATGCAGTTCAATTAGAAGCAGAGTACATGTACAAAACTGAGTACGAGGATACAGTTAAAGCTAGTTGACCAGAAACCAATTGGCATAGTTACAATCATCAGGGGTCTCTGGAGCGGGTGACAAGGCGAGGGATCCTAGTAAGGGGAGGAGGTTGAGCTACATGTCATTGGATCGTATCCAGGTAAGGACCTTCCGCCTGAAGCTGGGGTAATGTTGGTCCATTCTGAGATCTAGAGGGAGTTTGTTCCAAGTTTGTGCAGCTATGACCGGAAAGCTGGAGCCGCCAGCTGTGCTCTTTTTGTATCTGGGCACCACTAAGGTGTAAGCATTAGTCATTCTTGTGGGGCGGTTTGAGATTCTCTTGTTGACTCTATTTACCAGGTAGGGGGAGCTATGTTGTTGAGACATTTGGAAGTGAGAGGATTTTGAGGGCAATCCTGTGTTTAATTTTTAGCCAATGGATATTTTTTCTGGAGGTGGAGATATGAGCTCTATTAGGAATATTTAGAGCTACTCTAATAGTGTTATTTTGGAGTGTTTGGAGTTTATCAAGAATTTACTTGTTAGATCCTGCATATAGAGCATTACAGTAATCCAACCTGGATATGATGAGTGCGTTGGCTAGTGTGATGCAGCTAGTCTCAGTTAGGAATGGTCTACATGCTCGGATCAGTTTACAAGTATATGCAGTGGAAGATGCTAAGGAATTAGTTTGTTTCTTAAAGGTGAGCGCTGAGTCGAGATAGACCCCGAGGGTTTTGACTGCAGGCATCACTTTGATGACATTGTTGTCAATGTTGAATGAGGTATAGTTCGGGTCAAGTTTTTTGATCGCCATCTCTGAGCCAAGGATCAGTAACTCAGTTTTGTCGTCATTCAGGCAGAGGCCGTGAGATGCCATCCATGTCTGAATGAGGAGATATATCTTGTTTACTAAAGTCGTGTCTTCCAAGAAGTTGCCCGAAAGGGGGATGAGGATCTGAGTGTCATCTGCGTAGTTGGTGTAGATGACACCCAGTCTGTCCAACTTGTCAAACAAAGGTTTAGTAAAGATGTTGTACATCGTAGGAGATACACATGATCCTTGAGGGACACCGCAGGAAACTTGTGTGGGATCAGCGGCTGCTAAAGGGGAGAAGACTCTCATTGTCCGGTTTTCAAGGAAGGATTGTACCCAGGTTATGGCATCACTTGAAAAATAAGCGGCGGAGCTAAGGTGATTGCATAAGACTGCATGATCTACCAGGTCGAAGGCCGCAGATAGGTCAAGGAGGAGTAGCATAGCCGACTTGCCATTGTCCTTCAACTCGTCAATTTGGGTTTTAAGGTCAATCAGGGCTGTTTCAGTGCCATGAAAGGGACGGAAGCCAGATTGACGTGAGCCTAGTAAGTTGTTGGTTTCTAAGTAGTCCTGAATTTGCAGGTAAGCTACTCTGTCAATGATTTTAAGTAGAAATGGGATGGTGGTGATGGGTCTGTAGTTTGTCAGTATTGCGGGGTCAAGTGTCTGTTTTTTTAGCAGGGGAAGCACCCAAGATTGTTTTAGGTTATTAGGCACTAGGTTGGACTTAAAGGATGCATTGATGAGAGAGGAAGGGAGCTAGGTCTCTAGCGGCATCTTTTATGATTTGGGCAGAGCAATTGTCTCCTTTACAATTAGAAGGCTTTAGAGCAGTGGTATTCAAACTGTGGGTCGCGACCCCCTAGGGGTCCGCGGGTGCATCCCAGGGGGGCCCTGAGAGCTCAGCATGAAAAAAGATTATTTTTTTTTTTTTTTTTTTTTAGATTGGAAGAAATGGGCAGGGGTGGCCCACATGGGCGGGCTGAAGCATGAAACTGTCTCAGGCAACAATGAAAAAGTGGCCCACAGTTGTAAATGGATATTCATTCCTTTAGTCACAGACTGGGCCTCATTACTACTATGGCGGACCAGTAACAACGGTGCTGGTAAGCTACCGGCACCGTTGCTACCGTTCCGCCATAGTAAGAGTTGTGCTCGTGGGTGCTTGACAGCCCCCGCCAGGTCTGACCTCAGCTCGTCGGATGCACCGGCACCGTTATTAACGGTGCCGGTGCATCCGAGCTCCCCCTTCCCATTTGAGCCATATGGGGCTCAAATGGGAATGGGGATCTACCGGCACCTTCGAAAGGGCAATTATCATGTCCGCCTAACTCGGCATGACCTAGTAATTGCCCATTCGCGGGTGCCAGACCCGGATGCAACTCCAGTGGCAGCCGTGCCGGTTTTACCGGCACAGCTACCGCCAGAGTAGTTATGAAGCCCACTGTTTCAATAGTACCCAAAGGGGTGCTTTGTGTTAAAATGTAAGTAAATTGTGATATATTCAGCAACAATGGTCAACATTACTAACTGCATAGTGGCCCCTCACCCATTATGGAGGAGCTAAGGAGCCAGCCCAGTGAAACAGTGAGCACTCCCTCAGCTGCTTTATCCAGCTAATGGAGTGCTCCTGGGCTGGCTGAACTGTCAAAGGGAAACACTGTTTCCCTTTGACAGTTCAGTTTAGTTCCCCAGCCGCACATGCTCACTGAGCCATGCAAGTGCTGGGGCGTTTTGCTTCGCCAGCATTGCATAGCTCATTGGAAATGCTGGCTGGGGCACTGCATGTCTGTATGTCCGAGGGGGAGCTCCTGCGCCTCCTCGCACATACGGACAGAGCAGCTGGAGCAGCACCCACACACAGGCCAATGCAGAAGGTACGTTTATGTTCATTGTTTTTATTTAAACATGTGTATGGATGCGTTATGAGTGAGTGTATGGTGATGGATGCTCATGTGAATGATAGAGTGATTGCTGTATGAATATGCAGCGCCTTGCATATACACATAATCATGTTCATTGTGTTAGGACCAGTGGGGCCCAGGGGACAGGGATGGTATCTTTTTACCGGACATCTATCATTCAAAACCCTCTGCCTTGTCCACAAGGCTTTCTGGGGCCTCGGTCCAAAATACCTTCAGCTATTCCTCCGCAAATACCTCCCCTCTCGAGCTCTTCACTCCTCTACCTCCAACTCCCTCAGGGTCAGTCGTTTATCAAAGAAACGAGCTGGGGGTAGATCTCCGTCTTCGGCTGGGGCCTCCCTCTGGAACAGCGCCCTGCCACTCTAAAACTTGAGGAGAACCATCTTTCTTCCTGCACTTATCAGACCTACCCTGTCTGCTGCCTTAAACGTAGCACTTGCAAATTGCTGGCTGCACTACCACTGTTTGTTGCCTTTATTATTTATTTATTGTTATTTATCTGTTTCTCCTCTGCTTCGCACTTTCCACTTCTCCCCCCTTCCATGCACTTTTCCCCTCACACTTGCGCGTTCTCAATGTCACTGGGCCTAGTAAGATCGCTGTTTTATTCTCCTCTGTTCCCCTCCCTTGCCTTGTCACGCTCTGAAACACTTGTGTACGAGCGCGATAGAAATAAAATATCAATGCCTGCCCCCTGGACTCCCAGCAACAATTGCAAACTGTTTGGCTATTTACCCATTTTTTGTTAAAAGTATGCTCTACAATGCAACATTTTAACCTATTATTTAAAAAAAAATTCACAGGGGGAAACCCCCCCGAACCTCCCCTTAATGCCCCTCCACTTAAAAAAGATTCACCAGCCGCCACTGGCCCTCAGACTGTGTTGGGAACGGGATGGGGGAACCGAGGGACTATGGTGGGAGCACAATGGGCGGGAACCATGGGATAGTGATGGGAGCAGAGTGGGGAGAGCCCTGGGTGTGTGATGGGGTGGGGAGAGACCAGCGACTGGGTAGGAGTGGGATGAGGGAGCCCAGCGACTTTGATGGGAGCAGGTGACGGCGCGCAATATATACTGTCCATTTGGCATTTCTGGGGGGTCCCGACCTGCCCAAATTTTGCTCAGGGGGGCCCTGGCCAAAAAAGTTTGAAGACCACTGCTTTAGAGAGAGTATGATTTTTTCTGTCTCTAATATGGTTATTTGTTTGAAACTAAAGGTGTGAGGAGTGTTGTTAGGCTGGTTTAGAGGAAGCTGTGACCAAGGTGTAGGCTCCGTTGGCAGGAGCAGGGAAGCTTTTTTATTGGCAATTTTAGTTTGGAGCAAGCTAATTTTACCCACCAGGGCATTTTGTATATTAGTGCAGCAGAGCTTATTTTTAGGAATGTTATCAGTCGGGGGTATGGGTGATTCCATTTCACGGAGGATAGAGAATAGTTCCTTGGTATCTGATTTAGCCTTGGATATTCTATCATTAAAGGTATTGTTTTTAGTGCTTATGATTTCCTTTTTGTGCTGTTTGGCGAGAGTGGCTAATTTAATTTTGTTCTCCTTGGTCGGCGAATGTCGCCAAATTGACTGCAACTTTCTTTTTTGAATTCTGAGGTCTTTCAACTGTGGTGTGAACCAATTGTTCAGATGAGAGAGTTGTTTGCTTTTACGGATTTTGGTAGGGGCAATCAAGTCAAGTGCCTTAATCATCGTGTTGTAGGCTTCCACAAATGATGTCGGGTCTGTGATAGTGTCTAGGTTGTCGAGAGTTGGGAGGAGGTGGTGTAAGAATTCTGCTCTGATATCTTTTTTACTTCTGGTGGGGAGTGGCGGGGCCATAAGTATTGGTTTGGGTCGGATAAGGTCAAGTGAGGCAGAGAATACAATTAAATAGTGGTCAGTCCAAGATTGCGGCATTATATTGGTGATGCTAATCTTGCAATTCCGATCGGCAACCCAGTCTAAGGTCCTACCTTTAGAATGAGTAGGGGTGGAGACTTTTTGTGTCAGGCCATAATCATTCAGTAATGAAGCAACAGATAGGGCGTGTTTGTCATTACAGTCATTAAAGCCAAGGTTAAAGTCTCCCAGTAGTAGAATTTGTATTATCGGTTAGGATACTAGTTAGGTCGTCTTCAAAGGATCCTAGTGGTCCAGGTGGTCTGTAGATGACATACATGGTAAGGGTACGGTTACAAGAAAGGTAGAGTTTAGCAGTAAGGCGTTCACATGATTGGAATAGCAGGGTAGTAGCTAATCTAATGGGTAAGGTGGATTTGTGAATGATGGCTAGGCCACCTCCTCTGGTATTGGGTCTGTCGACTCTTAGTAGTTGGTAGCCATCAGGTATTGCTAGCATGATGGCAGGGCCAGCCGCCTCATGAAGCCAGGTTTCGATTATGACCAATAGGTCTAGGTTCTCATTGGTTCAAGTGTCAGAGATCTCTGTAGCGTGGGCTACCATGGATCTAGCATTGACGAGTGACCCAGTTAGTGATAGGGTGCTAGTTGGTATGGTAGTGGGGAGTTGTTTATTTTTAGTTAGGGTGACTCTTTGTGATGGTGACTGGTTAGTTGCTGTGAGGACAGGGAGCAGAGGGGTAGACTTGAGGTATTGTGAGCATTTGTTTGCTAGATCGACAAAGCCTCTATAGGTGTGGTAGGATGATGGTTCATGGAGACGGGACAGTCTTACCCTCAGTCTCATGTTTCTATCCTTAGGAGGGTATGAGGCAGCGGATGCAAGTGCCATGGTGGTGAGGAGGCTCAGTACAAGGTGTAATGTCTGGTATTGAGTGATTTTCATTATGGTCGTGGGCAGGGAGGTGCTGGTGATTGGTGAATCCAAGTTCGGGCTATAGGTGTGGACTGGTGCCGTGTGCAAAGGTGTGTAGCTATATTTTAGTTATGGCAATTCAGGTAGTAGGGAAGTCTGAGCAATGTAGTTAGAAAACGTATACTAGTAGTTAGGTCTGAGCAATGTAGTTAGAAAACGTATATTAGTAGTTAGGCAAACTAGGGAAGTACAAGTGGGCTGGGACCTAGGTAGGCAGGCATAGACATGTACAAATAGTGGCAATATGCTAGTAGGTAGGCAGACTAGGCAAGTACAACTGGGCTAGGAGCTAGGTAGGCAGACATAGACATGTACAAGTAGTGGCAGTATAGTAGTAGTTAGGCAAACTAGGCCAGTACAATGTGGGTTAGAAGCGATATTGGCATAGGCAAATGCAGACAGTGCAATATAATAGTATATTGGAATTAGCAGAGTCAAGGCAGATACGTTGGACTAAACCTGGGTGAGTATATCTTTGGGAGTCATATAGTTAATAAGGCGGTGTAAGGTGGCTACACGGAATGAGGTCATAGCGTTCAGTGTTAGTGTAAATATACAATATATCACGTAGCATGAGGTACATATACAGTTTCAGGTCCACATTACAGTAGCCATTGCAGTGCACAAGGCGAATATATGGCTGGTGTCAGGCAAAGTTACAATAAGCGGCTATGTAGATCGATCACGTTATAAAAAAATAAATAAAAAAACATGCACAGTAAGCGGGACAGATTTACAGCAAGCAATTCAGGTTGCAACAAACGGATATGCAGTACGTAATGGGCAGGCACAAATGACAACTTAAACGAAGAGGGCGGCACAATGGCTAATGATGCATGGTAAGACAGGTGGTGCCTAGTGCCGGCTGCAGAAGCACGCTTCTAGCAGAAGGCGCTAGGTTGTATAGTCAAACTTCAGCTCGCAAAAGAGCGCGATGGTTTAGGGCCGTGGGTGAGAATAGTCCCAGGGGAGGAGGATTGGAGTGGATTCAGGCACAGATACGGTGAGGCAGTGCCTTAGTTGCGGTAGTACTGGGCATAGAAGAGAGAAGTACTTTGAATGGGCTTACCCTGCAGGGCTGTGGAGGCGGCGTTACAAGCAGGCTCGTGGGTGGATGTCAGAGCGGGTATAGTCAGGTGACCTGCGGCCACGGGTCTTCACGGACAGGCAAGTGCCTTTAATAGAGTGCCTTCAGTGGGAGAGCCGGCTTGCGCCTTCCGGTGGGGCCGGTCTCCTGAAATGCAGAGGCGCGCCAATGAGGAGCGTGCAGGTTGCTAGGCAACCTGTAAACAATAACTGGCGGCGGCCATTTTGGGCTGATCTGCGTGGTTCTCCGTGTGGGTAATGGCGAGCAATGGCGAACAGATCATACCTGCCTAACCTCTGGAATTTTTCTGGAGACTCCGGAATTTCAAGCATTTCTCCGGGTCTCCGGAAAAGTTCCTTGAATCTCAGGCATTTTGAGATTCTTTCCGGTCCCGTCATATTCTCCACCTGATTGGCTGCCGCCGGTAGCCAATCAGGTGGCGAATATGAGGACCCGGCGCGTAATGTTCGTGTCCACTGCCTGCACCACTATAATAATAGTGCTTTCAATCCATATCATTGGATTGAAAGCACTATTATTACGGCGGCGGTGCCACGTTCATTTTGCTTACCATAGCACTGAAAATAATTCATTCAATGCTATATAGTAAGCAAAATGAAGTCGGCGCAGCAGCTGAAATAATGCTGCTTTCAATCCATGTAATTGGATTGAAAGCAGCATTATTTCTGCTGCGCCGCCTTCATTTTGCTTACTATAGCATTGAATGAATTATTTTCAGTGCTATTTTAAGCAAAACGAAGGCGGCGGCGCTGTCGGGATTATGCTGCTTTCGATGCAATGACATGGATTGAAAGCACTATTATTTCGGCAGCGGCGCCGCCTTCATTTTGCTTACTATAGCATTGAATTAATTATTTTCAATGCTATAGTAAGCAAACTGAAGGCTACCTGCTCTTGAACCTCGACTCCAACACTCCGTGTGTTCTCATTCTGCTCGATCTCTCTTCTGCCTTTGACACTGTCAACCATGCCATCCTGCTCAACCGTCTCCATGTCAACCTGGGTATCACTGGTCAGGCTCTGGCATGGCTGAGCTCTTTCCTTTCCAATCGACCCTCCTAGGTCCAACTGGGGTCCTTCCTCTCTGACATCTTTTTCTCCCCCAGGGATCTAATCTCTCTCCCTGGCTGTTGAACCAGTATCACTGCATCGCCGCTCTCTGCCCCAACTTTCAGTGCTATGCGGACGATACCCAGCTCATTTTCAGGCTACCCTCGGCCTCCTCCTCTCCTTCCCTCATCTCTGACTGTCTGTCTGCTATCCAGGAATGGTGTGCCGCCAATGACCTCTGCCTTAATGCCAGTAAGACTGAGATTCTACTCATCGGCTCACCCACTGCCTCCTTCCCTGCAGCTCTCTGGCCAGCCTCTCTTGGCCCTCTTCCTGCTGCTACCTGCAAGGCAAAAAACCTCGGGGTCATCTTCGACTCCACACTCTCCTTCTCTCCTCATATATCAGACGTCTCTAAGAAGTCACACTACCAGCTGCACCTCCTCAGAGGTATTCTTCCCTTCCTCTCCTTCCCCCAGAAGCTCACTGTCTCCCGGGCCCTGGTTCTCTCGAAGCTGGACTACTGTAACAGCCTCTATCTTAATCTGCCTGCCTCCACTCTCCGCCCTCTGCAACTCATCCAGAACAGAACTGCGAGACTTGTCATTGGCCTCAAGCCCAGGGACCGTATCTCTCCAGGACTGAAATCTCTACACTGGCTCCCAGTGGCTGCGAGGATTAAGTTCAAAACCCTCTGCATTGTCCACAAGGCCTTCTGGGGCCTGGGGCCTAAATACCTTCAACTCTCTCTTCCTAAATATCTTCCTTCCCGAGCCCTTCGCTCATCCATCTCCAACTTCCTCAGGGTCAGCCGCTTCTTGAAGCAACGAGCTGGGGGTAGATCTCTCTCCGCGGCAGGGGCCTCCCTCTGGAACAGCCTTCCTGCCTCCCTGAAACTTGAGGAGAACCATCTCCGGTTCTGGAAGCACCTCAAAACCTTCCTCTTTGCTTCTGCTTTCTCTCTCCCTCTCCCCTGCTAAATTCTTCACTGAAACTGCACTGAATCTGCAACTGGGCCACTCTCACCGACCTCGGTCCTGGGCCCAGCCACTCTCCACTTGCACTGCCTCCCTGGCAACCCCTGCACTGCAGGACTGTCTCTGTATCCCTACAGCCCCCCCTTCCCAGCACTTGCCTGCACTTACCTTGCACTTGCCACCAGCTGGCCCTATTTATTTATTTTGTTCTTCTTACCTTGTACTGCACTTCCCCCCTCCCCTTCCCCTTGCACTTTTTCCCTTCCCCCTACCCCTGCACTTGCGCGATCTAAATGACATCTGGCCTAGTAGGATCGTTGTCTGTCTTCCCCTTGTTTCCCCCTCCCTGCCTCGTCGCGCCTTGAAACACTTGTGTATAGGCGCGTTACAAATGCCATATCATATCATATCATACAACAACCGAGTTGACCTTTTTGACAGGTGGGTGGGGTGTGTGGGCGGAGCCGTGTGCAAATGGGCGGAGTCTTGTGTGGCTGTGGCGGGGCATAAATCTCAGGAATTTTGATCTTCAAATGTAGGCAGGTATGGAACAGATGCAGATTTTGGCAATCACTGCCTAAGGAATGAGGATGTGGGCATGGATGGCTTCCCTGCTGTAAGGAGCAGTGTGGAGCCACATAGCAGGATGAATATGCGCTCAGCTCTTCTTATCCAGATCACGGCAATGACGAGGTCGTCTCATGCAGCAGCTGTTGGTGTTGGTGGTGGGGTTGGGCCCCTGCCCACCCGACGATCGAAGTAGGAAGATGCATTTGCAGGGCTCAAGTCGAGGGTACACGCGGGGGACGAAGTCCACCCACTTTATTCACAGGGAGGACTGAGTCCCCCCAGCTAAAAGAGGAACATTGGAGATCCTCTCTGAATTTATGAATTAAAGCCGACCTCGGATCAAACCGCAATCATCAGGTTTGTAGGCCGGACACTTCACCACTGCACTACATAACCTGATGAAACATAACAAACTAAAAACTAAAGGTGAAATATCTCATTTCGGTACTGCAAGACCCAGAGAAAACATTTGTATTGGTTCTTGGAGTTTAAAACATGCACACCTTTTAACGTTTTCAAAAACACTATTAGCAGAAAATATCCTGTATTAGTTTTGTGTGTGCGTTCATTTTATGAAAGGCAAATGCCATTTGTCGTGTTCAATTTGGGTGGTTACGCAAAGCCAATGTAATGAAATGTGCATATTTCACCTTGATATGCCAATTTCTTGCGACATCCCATTGTGTTTTTTGATGAGTCCCCCCACTTCATTTTTTAGGACTTGACCCCTGTGCATTTGTTGTGACACGGTTTGGACATAAGGAGCGCGAGCGCACGTGATTCCGGCACTGGTGTGTTGTCATTTATGTACGGACAGCGCCCCAGAGTACATAATAGTGACAGAGCTCCCAGACAGAACAAGCGGAGCAGGCAATACATTGCTGGTAAAATAAACCCAGCTACTTACCAGAAGGTGCAGACGGCGGTGCCGGAAGCACTCCGTTGCAGAACAGGGGGAGACCAGCTGATCAGCACGCGCAGCGGTGAAGTGAGCTCGCGTTGAAACAGCTAGCGCCAACGAGTGGCAAATACTAATAAGTCATTCACAGAATGAATTAACTGCATTAAGAGCAGGGAACTAACAGCAGAAGGTAAGAAGTACAAAGCACAGCAGACAGGCACAGACTCAAGACAAACTGAGCCTGAAAGGCAGACCCCAGACCCACATAAAGATGCACATTGATGGGAACAGGCCCAAAAATCCTGTGGTGACCCACCAGAGTGTTAAAGATGCACAGCCCCAGCAAGGAATACGAGAAGCCCCATGTCAGCAGAAAATGGGCAGGGCTCGGCAGGGGACAGGCAGTACAAAGGGCACTGATCGCAGGCCGGGGTTCTTTGGCCCAAGGCAGGAGCTTGGTGGAGGACTTAATATCACTCTCCCAGGGGATGCAAGTCCTGAGAAGAGAAGCTACTGAGAGATATGAGGGGAAAGGGGGAAGAAAGAAAGCCGAAAGGCAAGCAGCAGCCAGACCCCGGGCACACCACTCAGAAAGAAGGATGGTGAACAAAGAGGGAGGTCATGGAGAAGGAGAGGCAGAGGGATGAGGAATCCTATTCCGAGGAACTGGATGATGAAGAACGGGATGAAACGTCTGGACAAAGCTCTGAGGAGTGAGAATCCTCATCCCGAGCCCTCCTAGAAAGCATAAAGCTGCCAAGAAAAGAGAAAGGCAAAAGGAGGAGGAAGAGATGCGCAAAGGTATTAGACCCAGACACTCTCATCTACCCGAGATCGGCTGAGTGGGAGCCTCCCACCAGATTGTCAACTATATTCAGAGGAGGATTCGTAAACCTCTAGCTAAAGAACCCAGAAGCAAAATCCGGGTGGAATGCCCCAGACCACAGGTGCCAGACAGTGCGGCAAAAAGGGCAGAGAGCGACACATTTTTTTTATCCTTCATGGGAAGGTAGGGAAGAGACATCAAGAAGGGCATTGATACGTCCTGGCGTTCATGCCAGGATAAAGTATTAGATATTCTAGGCCCTCTGACAAAAATCTGGCAGATGGCAGAGGAGGCGAAAGAGACGGAGCAAGAAGTAGACCCTGAAATACTAGCCGGATGGGCACAGAGGGCGATATGCCTGCTAGGCAATGCCAACAGCGCCCTAACTACAGAAAAGTGCAGATCTATCTTGGGCAAGATAGACATCAAGATGAGTGAACGGGCCACCCCAGAGTCAGCATCAAACAGCAAAGGGATGCTGTTCGCGGATGGTTTCATTAAAGAGATGGCGAAATTCATCAATACTTATGCCGCTATCGACAAGGCCGAGGCGGCATTAAAGAGAGTGTTTGGGCATACGGTTTTTGGTAGGGCTGGCAGAGGAAGGGGCCAATCTGCCAGCCGCTATTCATCACACAGGTCTAATTACAATAACATGGGAAACTGGAGGGACCAGGAAGAGTGCAAACCCAACCCTTTCTTTCAATCGAGGGGTAGAGGCAGAAGCTGGAGAGGCAGCAACAGGGGCCAACAGCTAAACACAGGTTAGCATAAACTCAATAGCGCTAAATTGTTCAGCGAGACCACAAACCCCAGTGATTGCGGGGGAGAATGGCACTGTTCTTGGAAAAGTGGAGAGAGTTATCAGGAGATAAATGGGTAGAACGGACAGTACAGGGATTCCATTTAGAATTCTATCAGGAACCAGTACAAACAGTCTACCGAGACCTATAAAGTTCAACAAAGACAAATCTTTATTAGACAAAGAGATTTTAGAACTAGAAAGGAAGAGGGCCATCACACAAGCGGCCAAGTCCTCGATAGGGTTCATATACAACATGGTCTTGGTAAAAAGGTAAAAGGAAAAAGGAAACAGAGGCCATTGACAAACCTCAGAGGTTTAAACGTGTTCATCATATACAGGCATTTCAAGATGGAGGGAATACATCATTTGAGAGACATACTACAGGCAGGGGATTGGCTGGTGAAGATAGACCTCAAAGATGCCTACTTAATGATCCCAATTGCAAGGGAACATCACGTGCCCCCCTTTCGGGCTAGCGTAGGCACCATGGGCCTTTACAAAACTGATGAGGACAGCGGTCAGTCACCTGCGAGAACAGAGCATCAGATTGATAGTATACTTAGACATCTTCTGTTTGATGGGTCAGGACAAAGGGAGGTTGGAACAACATGCAGAAGTAACAATCCTACTGCTACAGAGCTTGGGGTTTTTAATAAACTGGGAGAAGTCCGAATTGAAACCCACTCAATCGCTAGAATTCCTGGCCTTCGTGATAGACACAAAAGCAGCCAGGCTCAGATTACCAATAGCAAAAGTGAATCTGATCAAGAAGGAGATCAGGACTATGCTAGCGAGGGAAGAGTCATAATTGAGGGAACTAGGTAGATTGGTAGGGAGACTAGTACCCTCCATTCAAGCGATCTTCCCACGGCCCCTACACTACCGTGCCTAAAAATCCAGCACCTAAGGAAAGGATTATCGTACGAACAGAAAGTACTGATATCCAGCAAAGCGAGGACAGAACTATGGTGTTTGTTCAGACACATGGACGCCTGGAAAGGGAGAGCAATATCTGGCTCATCCCCGGACCTCATCATAGAGTCAGGATGCCAGCCACTGGGGCTGGGGAGCCTGTTGTGGAGGGATGACAACGGGAGGCAGATGGTCAGGGATTGTCTAGAGCTGATTGTAGGGTCCTTTGCGGTGAGGTCTTGGACCCAGGACAGAACCAACTGTAGCGTGTTACTAAAAATGTACAACTTCTCTGCAATACGCTACATTAACAGATTGGGCGGGACGAAATCTAGAATGCTAGCGGAACTGGCAAAAGACTTCTGGCACATGCACCTTCAGAACAGAATCAGCGTGGCAGCAGAATATATCCCACGTCTACAAAACGAAATAGCAAACTGTCATTTGAGACATTTGGGGGATGCCAGCGATTGGCAACTAGAAAGAACAGTATTTCAGACCCTAAGGGAAACGAGGGGACCATGCAAGACAGACCTATTTGCATCCAGGCTGAATACGCAGCTAACCCGTTTCTTCAGCTGGAGACCAGATCCAGCTGCAGAAAAGACGGACGCATTTCTATAGAAGTAGGGTCCGTAGAAAGTACGCGTTCCCTCCGTTCTCAATGGTCACGAGAACGACAGCTCGGGTCAGGAGGCAGCAGGCAACCTTAATTCTGATAACACCAGACTGGAAGAGTCAGGCGTGGTTCTGGAATAGACAAACCACTGTTACTCCCACAGTTCAGAGAGTTGATTCGGGATCCAGCGGGAGAGATTCATTCACCGATTCAGGAAGGCAAACTGAGATTGATCACGTGGGCAATTTGCGGACGACCTGGCAGAAGTCAGGACTTTCGGGAGATGCTGAGAAATTCATCGAAGAGGCTTGTGCACCAGGTACAAGGAAAACCTACAGGTCGGCTTGGGCACAGTGGAACAGCTGGTGTGTGGAACGGCACATACATCTCACTGGAGCGAATACAAATTCAGAATTTTCTAGCAGCTTTGGCGGCTCAAGGCAAAGCCAACAGAATAGTGAATACTTGTAGATCAGCCATTTCAGCCGGTCACCCCAAGATAGAGAATGCACCATTGGGCAAACACCCATTAGTATGCAAACTTCTCAGAGGGGTAAGACCTTTGAAATCACTGATGCCCAAGTATTCCGAGATTTGGGATGTTAATACAGCATTGAATTTATTTACTAACTGGCCAGATTATGACCAGGTTTCAAGGAAGGCACCATCAGCAAAGCTCACTACACTGCTTTGCCTTATATCTTGTAAGAGAGTGTCTGACGTTAAGGCCCACAAGGTGGACCGGAAGTCATTTGGCACTTCAGGGGTCACGTTCCATGTTAACAAAAGGACTAAGACAGGGATTAAGACCGTTGCTTACTCTGCCTTTCCGGACCATCCCAGGTTATGTCCAATTTGTTGAGAATGCCACCAGTAGTCTAGGGCCGGCACAAAGGAAGCCATTCAAGGCTGTTTCTGTGGCGACCCTAGCTAGATGGGTAAAATGGGGTATGCTACAAGCGGGCATTGACATTGAGGTTTATGGGGCTCATTCGATTAGAGGGGCTATGGCATCATAAGCATATAACACAGGAACCAGATTAGAAGACATTTTAAATGTAGCCGACTGGTCAAAAGAGCCAACGTTCAAAGAATTTTACTTTAGGCCGATAGAGAAAATGTCTACATTGGTGGTGAGTAAGCTTTGAACTAGCATAATCCGAGCCCCCGGTCTTGAAATAGAAGACTGATTTTCCATACAAACGTTATAGAAAGTGAAGATTCTGTTAAAGACACAGACGCAAAGGATTATCCCGCCCAGTCAATCGTCTTAAGTGCGAGTTGAATACTGATGCAATGCCTATGGAATAATCTGGTTGTGATGAATCGTATTTTAACAATTGCCCACCCTATTGTAGCTAGCCTCAGCTTTGTTGTTTCATTGTTTCCTAGGAAAGGAAGCTAAGGCCACAGGATCCTGAGACAAGCAAGCAAAGGCAACTTTATATTCAGCGTCTACAGTTGGGATGAGTTAACAGACGAGGCAGACAAAGAAAGAGGAAGGACAAAGGAAGGAAAAGAAGGTTATGGACTAGCGAAGTGAGAGGATTGGCTAGGTTTATCACGTGTTTCAATTTAACATAAAAAATGGACTACAAAAAAAGGACAATTTCTTGGGCAATGTAGTTCTTTTGGTGTGTTGAATTTTGTATATATTGTCGATGTTATAATGCTGTTCGAGTTTTAAGTAAGGAAAGAAGAGCATAATCCTTCGCCTCGGTGTCTTTAATAGAATTTTGACTTTCTATAACGTTAGTATGGAAAATCAGTATTTTTCTTTAACTTTTGTCAATACAATAAAAGTAGATGAATTATTGGTGTGAATTGTATTTTAAGATCTGAACTCCATGTAAGGTTTTACTTTAAATAATGTATCACAATAGAAAATAAATAAATACTTTTTTTTTAAATAGTCTGACCAGAAGGCCTCACTTGTTAATTTTTCCCCTGGCCAGGAAGTACTCACAATGGACCCTATAAAGCCTAGAGATTTGCAGGACAAATGGTTAAGACCGCACAGGGTTATATACTGACTAGGTGAGGCAAACAATTTAGTGGACCTGGAATGCCCCAAAGAGGCTCCTGACGTTTTCACATCAATAGATTCAAGGCGATCATCCCTATAATGGAAATGGGAGCCTTGCTTTTGGCACCATAAAATCCCTTACTTGATCCAAAGTAGCCCTTCAGATGGCTCCATTGATGGTGTCAAAGTGCCCCCTCAACTGACCCTGCAACAGCAAGAAGAGATCTAAACTTTGCATATGCAATGTACCCCCTTTTTTCCACTGTCCCCAGGACTGGCATCTTGGTTTCAGAATGGCAGATACTGGAGACAGTGTTCCTGCCAAGTCTAGGTGTTGCATGATGTCAAACAAATTGAGATCCCCCATCCAGCCTGAGGTCAGGAAGGTGTTTGAACTTGGGCTAGTCCTTGGTCCAACCCAGTGGTCTGGGTACCAAAGGCAGGTCCCTCTGGTTTGAGGTTCTACATGCCCTCATCAAGACAGATGCCCATCCCTTACCACAAATTAATGAGTTTGTGGACAAGCTTGGTGCTGCAAAGTCCCTGAGCGCTTTTGACCTTGCATGCAGGAGAGTTCTATTCGCCCCTGTAGAATTCTCTGTTTATAGTGTGGTAAGGACACATTCGGTCCACGACGGACTGGTGGCAGCGGATACTTTTCTACCATTTTTATTGTCTTGTGCACTTTTACATTTTACGGCTTCATCTTTTTTGAGTACCATACTCCAAAATGGCATTGCCATGAGATTTCTGCAAGCCCTTTGGCTATCCTGTATTTCACAGGTGTGCTATATACATCAAGCCCTTTCCCGGGGAAAGCTCCAGCTTTCCTGGGAAAATTGGCGGTCTGTGTGTGTGTGGCTGGTCTGGTCCCAGTCCACATCCATGGCAAATGGTGTCTGCTGCTGGGCAGATGTGGTGGCCAGAGGGTGTCCAGAATTGGACAGCTCCTGCAAGTATTAATGGTGCAGATCCTTCCCATTTGTGCTCTCAGAGGTGACTCCAGCCCAAATCCTGGATGAAATGGGGACTCCTGAAGCCATTCAACAGTTTGAAGTTGGAGCCAAGACCTCAACAAAGAGGAGCACCCTGCTGAAGGCCCGGAACTAGATGTTGGAAGCCAGCCAGTATTGCTTCTTCACCAGTCCTGGAGAAACCCTGCTCCTTTGCTGATCTTCAAAAGGCCTTCATCAGTGCTTCAACCCCTGGACTGGTGGGAACAATCAGTCTCGACCCCTGCTTAAGGATCCTGCTTGGAAGCCTTTGGAAGTGTCGTAGAACCATCCTGTTGACTGACTAGCTTCTTTGTAGGCTTCCTTACTGAATCGATCAGTGTTGAGTTGAGCTTTGGTACTTCTGCAGATCCTCGACTTGTGAAATAAGAGGTCTCCCCTTGCAATTACAGCTCTCCAACACAAAGCGTAGCATTGCATGACCAGTTTCTTGGTTTCATCCAGAAGTGTCAACTGCCGCCTTTTCTTCAGAGTGGGCATTGCTGATCGCTACCTGCATCATTTACTGGGGTCCTCCAAGGTCATCCTCGGACTGATGGTCTTATCTTCAGTCTAGTAGAGGCGTCCAGCTTTCCAGTATCCAAAACCAATCCATCGGAGAACGGAACTGCTGTGTTGCAAGACTCAAAAACCGACACTGAAAGTAGCCTCTGCACAAAGATAGAAACAGTATCCCAACTAGTAGTACCACATACTAAGGCCACTCTTGGAAAATTTAAATGTGAAAGTAGAACTCTTCAAGTTATTAAACAAAGAGTAAAGCGCGAGTATATATCCAAACGCTCACGGTAGTCGAGTACCATGCAGGAAGTACCTGTGTCAGTGAGATTCCTGTCAAAGAGAGAAGACTTTGAACAATTTTCAGATTCTGTGGAAAGAGATACCAAATGGTAAAGAGACTCTCTAGAGAACACAAACAGTGTCACCAAAAAGGATCCTCACAAGGAGGGAGCACTCACAAACATGGATCTAATGGACCAACCCGTACGTAATAACCGTAGGAGAGAAAACTCCCCATGAACCATGAAGTGAACTAAATAACAAATATGGTCCCCACGTAACGTGATGACGCCATGACGTGAATGCAATGGCATCACAGAAACGTGATGACGTAATCATACCAAGAAACAAAATGTAAAGAAAGGAAATGTGTCAATAAGCCCAGAGGGGTGCATAGAGGACCGATTGGTGTAACTAATTCAATTCATAAAGCAAAAAATTGGTAAAATAACTCCTAGATAACACATCAATGATCTCTATATAGTTAAAATACAAAAGAGAGCATCAATACATTAGTAAACAGTACATACATTTCAAATAGCATCACTGGAGATGTGATATATGTAGAATACAATATATTTTACATAAACAGCTAGATGGAAGATTTTCACATTAAGTTGGAGATCAACGGTTACCTAGAGGTCAGTTAAAGAACATCATGGAAGAATAAAGGAAACAATGACATGACTAATTGGTCAAGTAGCATCAAAGTAAAGTCAGATAAAGGTCAACTCTTATCGATCTATCATAAAAATTAGAAACACAATATTGTGATGATTTCAAACAGATCTTGTGTGAGGTCAAATGTTGTCAATAGTACAAAGAAACAGACTGATTCCAGCATTCTGGGGCTCTGCAGAGCGCCCAAGATTAAGCCAGTGGACTGCGGAACTAGACTGCTGTTTGGCCTTGTAAAGGAGAGTCTATAGAGCTAGGGGCTGTCCAGGGAAATTCATGAAGATATGGGGCTGTCCAGGGAAATTCATGAAGATATGGGGGGAAGTGGGAAGGAGATGGCTGAAGGGCCTGACAGTATTGACCGCCCCAGCCCTGAACCGTCTTGCTGACAATGTACCTTGCTAGCATCCTATGTTAGTTGCGCTCCCATGTCAATACTAATAATACTAAATGGAATCTACTGTACTATGCTTAAGTCGTACATATGCTTGTGTTTGTTCTGTTCATTTATGAAAATAATAAACAGATTGATAAAAAAGAAAATAGTACAAAGAAACAATAAATAAATGTACAAAAAGCATGCAAACAAACTGAAAGATCACAAATAACACTGTAGGGTAAATTCTTTGTTCATTCCTTCAGGGAAGACTGTATCCAGACGGTCTATTTAGTAGATCTCCCTTTGTAGCAATCGTTTCTGTTTTTGACCTCTTGTGGAAATTCTCACAATTTCTAACATGGAAAATCGAATCTGTGAAATGTTATGTCGTTTATCCAAAAAGTGCCTAGTTACAGCTGATTCCGTATTGTGGGTACCTATGTTGGATTTATGTTCCAAACATCTCTCTCGGGACTCCTAGATGTTTCTCCCACATATAACAGGCCACAAGGACCTTTAATAACATAGACCACACAGGATGTGTAGCAGGTGGCAATGTTACGTAATACAATTATCTGCCCAGTATGAGGGTGCAGTTACCCTTCATCACATTATTGCAATTACTGCAGTTTATGCCAGGGTATGTGCCATTCCTACGTATCCTAAATCTCTGCTGTAAATCGACAGACTTTTTTTCAGCCTGCATCAACCGGTCTCTAAAATTCTGCCCTCTCCTTTAAGCCATCATGGGGGGGGTTTAGGAAACAACTTGAGCAGTTGGGGGCCAAAGTGTAGGTACTTCCAGTTGTTCTTAATCACTCTAGAGATATACATACTCTGTCTGGAGTACTCTGAAATGTAAGGTATTGGTATACCACAATCATTAATAGTTAGTCTGAGCAAAGTCTCACTTTCAATTGAAACAATCTTGTTTTTTACGTCTCTAATAAACTACTCAGGATAACTTCTAGACCTGAATCTTGCGTGTAAAGTCGAACTCCCCGACACATGCTCCGACTCTTAAGAGAGCTGCGAGGCGTGCTGGTGTGGACCTCCGGCGGTGCCTTTGTGCAACATGGTGGCCATACAGACGGAGTGAAAGTGGTCGTACGACAGTAGCCTTGGGGCTGCGTTGTGCCCGAGATTCATGACAGGTGCAGAGGCAGGTCAGAAGAGGAGCGATTGCTGAGGGGAGCAGCGGTGGCTCCCAAGTGGAAGTAGACGGTCATCCAATGGTTGAAGCGACCGGAAGAGAGCGGAAGAGAGCTGCGAAGCGCTGTTGGACCCCCGCTGGCACCGGAGAATGCACCCGACATCCCAGGCAAGTGCATGCTGGGACCTTAGTGACCCCAGCTCCCTAAGCGGGGAGCGCGAAGTGAGAGGACGTACATAGCCGGCTCGGACCGCGCAGCAGTGTGGAGAACATTAGTAACTAAAGCCCCAGAGCTAATAGCACTGCTGTGGGGGTCCTGCAGCCACAAGTTTCATTGCGCTCCGGTGCACTCACGTTAAGAGGACCGGATGCGTGCCTGGGAAAGGAGGACCCGGACCACAGGGTGAAACGGCATTTTCTCTGGTCCCTCACATGCAGATGACCGAGCGCAAGCCTTGATCACTAAGACCCGGGCCACAGGGGGAAACTTTGCAATATTGCGTGGCATGCCGGCTCTCTCACGGGCAGCGGTCGGGAAGTTTGCCCTGCATAAAAGGGATCTGGGCCACTCTGAACGCAGAAAGCAGCCATCAGGATCCCCAGGCCACAGGGAATCTGCAGGCTGATGGGGCAGAAGGAGTGTTTGGTGCACAGGACCCGGGCCGATAGGTGAATACAACAGGCAGCCTTTGGGATTCCCATACAACGAGGGATTGCACACAGGCAGCATCCCATCTTTGCCAGCTGCAGCACTAGCAGCAACATCCAGCTAGCCCTTGTAGCCACAGTAGCGGATTCAGGGACAACAGCCATACTTGGCGTGTGGCCAAGAAGGATACAGAAAAGTATCCCAGGTGTGCATACTTGCTGTGGCGCACCACAGCGGATACGGCTGTTGGGTGGCTAATGCTCATGGGACATAAATAACGACAGTGGTGGCATGAAAGCCCCAGCAGCTGTTACACACAAGTGGAGCCCTGGTGGGAGCCCAGCTACAATTGTTACACAACTACAAAATAGGGGCTAAGGGCAGAACGAGGACAAGGCTGAGCACCAGGAATCCAGCAGGCTCGATGCCTCCCAAGTCGGCTAAGCTGAATCCAAGTCAACCCATGCTGGATGGTTTTGCCAAAGCTAAGCAACAGACCCTTGATGGCGATATGGAACCTAAGCAGGAGAAAGGATGCAAGACTATAGAGCTGCATAAACCGGTTATGCAGTCGATAGCAGACTTGAAAGCCTCCCTGGGCACGCAGATCGCGGCAGTACAAGTAGACATCGGACTGCTGTGCCAAGACTTGCGGAATCTAGCAGAGTGCACTGGCACCCTAGAGACCCAAAGGAAAACACAGAAGTGCTCTGCAAGACTCAGACAGATGTCCAAATACTACTGCAGAAGGTCAGCTTTCTGGAAAATAGAGCGGAAGGACGGGCCAGGAGAAATAATATTTGTATAGCATGCTTGCCTGAAGGGGAAGAGGGTGCTGACCCCACGTCCTATATTGAGAACATGCTACTTCAAGAGATTGTGCCTGGAAACCTCACGCAAGCTTTCACAATTCAGAGGGCACACAGAGCATTGACCAGACTCACCCCTCAAGGAGCACCTCCGAGGCCGATCATCGCTAAGGTCCTGAATTATAAGGACAGAGAGAAAATATTAGCATACTCCAGGCAAGGGGGCAAATTGAGAAGGGAAGTCTAGGCTAGGTTCCGAATGGCAGGCCTGAAGTATATGCTGATCCATCATGCGTGACTCAAAATTATACATGAAAACAAGTCCTGGTTCTTTGATCTTCCAGAAGACGCGCAGGCATGGATGGACAGAGAGAAGATAGGCCCTGGCGGAAAAGAGAGAGACGATGCTGAGGAAAGAAGTAAAGGAAGCTCTATGCAACCAGTGGCCAGGAGCATCTAGAGTGTTGGATTGGATTGAAGCGAGAGGCAGCGCTCAAGTAATACAGACGCTGAGCGGACACTTTGAGGCAAGAGCTCTTTTGCTGGGAGCGCGAGTATCCATGGACAGACTTTCTGCACTTGCTAACTCTTTTACTTTTTTGGTACATGGAGGGGTTTTCGCAAAGTATAGCATGCCATGGAAGAACGTATTCGAGGCTGCTGCCGCCACACCCCCCCGCACCAGTTTTCTTCCTAGGGTACTTGTTTATGTGCCTATCTGCTGTGCACTAGCCTCAAGCGGGACGGCTTGGGGGCGAATGCGAGAAGCAGACATGGCTGAGCAATGGGAATGTAGCTGGGTATTTGGTTATGGTTGACGACGTTGGGACGTTTTCTTTGGCAAAGGGGTTGCCTGCACGTATGTCAATTGAGACTAGTAGCGTATTGTCTTTGTTTGGAACACCTCATAAGAGGAAAGCAGAGATAGATGTGAAATGGGGGCGGTTTAGCCCGGGAGCACGAGTGAAAGGCCAATGGCTGGATCTGAAAATGTCCTCACGTGGAATTTGAGGGGTTTGAACGCTTATGTGAAAAGGAACAGGGTCTATTCGTACCTTAGGAGATGCAAAGTGGACATAGCGATGCTGCAAGAAACACACATTACTGCCGAGAAGCAAGAAATGTTGGTAAGGAAATGGAGGGGGTCGCTCCTGGGCTCTACATACTCAGCGTATGTGCATGGAGTCCTAAAATGGATTGCACCCTCAGTGCCCTTTAAGGTAACCCATGTTAAAACGGATAATGAGGGACGGACGGTGGTGGTGCAGGGCCTTCCCAAACAGGAGGATACATGTCAATGGGGCAGACAAGTTTTTCAGACCCTATACCCCAGGTTGGGCCCTTATAGGAGTAGTAACATAATATGGGGAGGTGACTTTAATTGTATGCTGAACCCTCTCCTGAACAGATCAGACACGGAATATATAAAGCCGGCTCGGCCTGCTAGGACCCTACAGACGCTTTTGGATTCCTTTGCTCTGGTAGATGCTTGGAGAGGTCTACATACGGATACCAGGCACTACTCCTACTATTCGGCACCACATGCTGTGCAGAGAAGAATAGATTACTTTTTCATAGGCTGCGAATAAGCTCACCTAATTACGAATGCACAGTACAAAGGTAGAGTGTTGTCGGATCATGCACCGCTTAGTTTACAGTGGCAGTATGTGCCCCCGAGAGCACCGATCCCTACGTGGCAGTTCAGAAGTGAGTCACTGCACGACCCCCTATTCCGTGATCGCATCAAGTGTGAGCCTTTTTTCCCACTCTTACACGTGTTTTACTGTGTGTGTTTTCACTTTTTGTGTGATCTTGAGCACTGGAGCCTCACCTACTCCATGGCCTCATATGTTTATGTGTGTTACACAGCACCTTCAGTGCAGGGACACAGGGTTGTCTTTGAAACTTCCCACCGACTCCATTTTCTGGGGCTTACTACTGTCCCCCAGAAAAGGGTAAAGTTACCATTAACTTTACCTTAGTCACTTTAAACCACAGACCCAGTACACCCCATCTTACATGAAGTATTGGAAAGGGTTAACTCATCCCTTTTTGTCTGTGCCTTTTGGAGCATTGTTTCACTCCCTTTACATCAAGACTTGGCTGGTGGCAGTGGTATCTACCCTAACCTTTCTACCGCGATTATCTTATATAATCGTGGTAATGTTTTAGACTATTATATTAGCCTCGAACATAAACCTGCTTGACCAAATACATTTTATTTTGGCTCCGGCTGGGTTTATTCGCCATTTCTCTTTGTTAAAGTCTTTCTCGTGTTTTTCTCTGCGCGCCAAACCAGGGATGATTCCTTTGTTTGCTGTCTTTTTGCGGGCTCACAGAAGCCCTCCTCAAGGCGCCTGAAAGTCTAGGTAGGCAGGATGTGAGGGAGGGATCTTCGGACCCCTGCCATGGGTTCCCTTGTTAACCGAAGTCGCACTCCTGTTTGATTGACTAAGGGGACTGTCCTTGCCAGGACAGCCACCCTGCTGTGTGATTGACAGCCAGGCTGTATGAATGGGGGAAAACTGCATAAAAAGCATGTCTCCGGGACTGGAAAGGCAGAGTCGCCACTGGAACGAAAGAACCAACGAGGAACTGGCAGAAGAGGACCCCTACAATGACTGAACCGCCCGGTGAAGCCCTGCTGCAGGTCAGAATCTCCAGAATCCGCCGACAGAGAAGATCCTCCAGGAAACTTCTTCCCTTGAGCTGGTGGGACCAACCAGTTCACCCAAACTGCAAGCCAGGGCCCCTCCTCTGGTTGAATTCGCTGTACAGAGCTACAGTGGGCCGGATAACCAGGAAGGTCGGACCCTGCTTGGGTTTTAAGGAGCGCACCTTTTATTTGTTGCTTTGCTCTGCTGCTGGTTTCTTCCCTGGGTAGTGCAGGACCCTCGAGTCTTCCTACTTCTTGTCATTCCGACAGTCGCTTCAGGAACCGTGAGCCTGCTGGAACTACCAGAAACGTCTGCCTCAGCTACAGCTCCCTCTCCGATTTAAGGTACTGTGCAATTCCAGTTGAGCGTTTCGTTCAACCGCGGTGAAAGTGTTTGAAATCTTTCTCCAATTCAAGGGCTTGTCCTTCTCTTCTCTTCGAACTAACTTTTGTATCAACCAACCTTGTCTGGTAACCGTGCCACAAACGTTACTGCAAACTACCCTGAACTGTGTGATCTTGAGCAAAAGACTTTTGACCCATTGACTTTGGCCCTAAGCCTTTTCTATCTGATCTCCTCACTGAAGTTCCTCTTGTTCAACTGCCATGAGTACTTACCTGTTGGTTTGATCTAATTTCTAATAACTTTTGTCTTTCCCTCCCTTTTAAATTGCTGGAGTGCCATTTTGCTCCCACTTCATTTTGTGAGCTTAACTTGTCTGGAATTTAAGGGAAGTGGTGTGGTGTATTAAGATTGTGATTTTTGACATGCTTATAATAGTGTAATGTTATACAACTGAAGAGAGAAATAAATGTATATGTTTTTACTTGAAAACCTTGAGTCAGTGTTTGCCTGAATCATAGTAATTGCTGTCCTTTGTGTAACTATCTTCTACTGCTCACTTACTCTTGAGATAAGTGTGGCTGCTCCGCTACTGCTACCACTTTAACTGTGTAGTACAGGCTTGTACCAAAGGTGAAATTATACTGTCACTTGTAGTCTTAATTGTGTGTGGTGTTCCCAAAGGGTACTACATATAATTCTGCCTAACACAGCTACAGGAAAAGAATGCAGGGTCTTTGCGCTAAAACAGAATGGAATGTTGGGAGGGATTCGTTTTGCGAGATATACTGAGAGGCAACATATAGAGGGGGATAAACCTAGCCACCTGCTGGCATGGCTGTATAAGAAGGAGGATAAACAAGGGCCCATTCACTCCATACACACAAAACAAAGAGAGTTGTGTCATACCCAGAAGGGTGTCAATTAAGCGTTTCTACAATTTTATCAGAACCTTTATCAGGAAAGATCCTGGATATCAAGGGCCCATATAGTTGAAGTGCTGGACGAGATAACTCTTGCAGTGCTGAGTTAGGAGGTGCGAGACAGCTTAGAAGCACCCATCTTCCTTGAGAATACATTAAGCACGATTGTAACCCTGCCAACGAGAAAAACACTGGGGTCAGATGGGCACCCTAGTGAACTTTATAAGGAATATGCCCAATAATTGGCCCTGCACTTGCTTAGCATCTTTCATGGTTCCTATGAGTCAGGGGGTCCTCCCACTAAGCTTGAGGGAATCCATTATCTTCCCGCTTATCATAGCACGTATTAAACTCAACAAGCCTCCAGAAGAGTGCATCTCTTATAGGTCTCTGTCAATGCTCAACCAAGACAGCAAGATACTTACATCGATACTAGCTAACCGGTTGAAAAAGGTGATACATAATCTAGTGCTGACAGACCAAATAGGCTATATAGCAGGGCGAAGTATGTCCTGGAACTTGAGACGATTGCATCACATGATAGATAGCACAGCATTCTGGGACACACTGTGCACCATAGCCACATTAGATGCAATTAAGGCATTTGATTCATTTAGATGGGACTGGCCCTATGCAACTTTGCGCAGCAGTACATCAAGTGGGTACAACTAGTGTATACTAGACCGATGGCTAGGGTTAAAACGGGGAAACATATCTCAGAGGCATGGGAACTCAAGAAAGGGACAAGACAGGGTCGCCCGTTGTCACCACTGCTTTATGTCCTGGCCATGGAACCTATTGTTCAGTCTCTCAGGGCGGAATGTACAGAGGCAGGTATTGAAATAGATGGGACTAGGCATCTGATATCCCTGTATGTGGATGATACGTTGTATATTCCGAACCCTGAGGATAATTTGGAATTGTTACTGGAAGCATTGGCACTCTTCGTGAAATTGTCAAGAATTACAATTAGCATGGACAAGTCAGCCTTATTTCCCTTGGCTGGTATGCGCAGGTTAGACATAGAGGAGCTACCGGTTCTAGCACTACGATGGGAAGTGAATACGTTTAGGTATTTGGGAGTCAATGTCTATCAACACGCTGAAGGCATTGGAGGGTGTTTAGAGTTCCAAGAAGTTCTGGGCTAGACTGCCTCTCTCATTGATGGGGAAGGCTGCCCTGTTGAAGATGGTGGTACTGCCTAGAAATTTTGTAAATGTCCCGTTCAACATACCTAGACTATTCTTTAAAAACTTTGGACAGCATGTGCAGAGGGTTCCCGTGGCAAAAATCGGATAGTGCTGTCTCTATTGCACAGGCCACATGCTGAGGGAGGCATCAGGGTTCCGCAGTTTGAACTATACTATGTGGCAGGGCAGGTACTGTTTGTGGTGGACTGGCTGGCAGATGACCCCATCCTGGACACTTTGATGCTGCAGCCCATAGGGTCACAGCACTACCTGAAAGAATTGGTGTGGTTTAGGAAACCACAGAGAGGCCACTGGCCACATCTAGTGTCCCTAGAAGTAAAAATGTGGGACAGGGCCTTGACGCCTATGGGGCTCACGGACCAATCTCGGTGCAAATTACGCTGGTTTCAGAAGTGGCACCGTCAATGCAAGGCAGAAGGGGCATACGCACCAAATGGGAAACTTGTGGTGTCCACAATTGGGGACCCGTTACAGGATTTGTCTTTTATACCCTTCTCAGAACTGGCAGAGTGCACTGAGCTATATAAAGGCCAATATCTGTTACATAGCACAATGAACTGATGGGAAGACATGCAGTGGTAGATGTACTATACGATATAGCGGAAGGAGGACACACTATATCTCGGCTACATGTTCTCCTACTGACTAACGGGCCACCTTCCCCTTTAGCGACATGGGGTAAATGGGAGGAATATTTGGGAGTAGACTTTACTGATGTACAATGGGGGCAGGTGCTTGGATATCACAAAAGTGTGTAGAGGAACAAAAGACTGCAGCTCATACAGCCGATGGTGACGCATAGAGCATACACCTGACCCCCTCAGAGGATCTCACGGTTCCCAGGTGCTGTACTACAGGGGTGTCCCAGATGCAAGGCGGAGGACGCAGGCATGTTGCATATGTTTTGAGCATGCCCTGTAGTGGGACTATATTGGCAGGGTGTGGCAGGCAGATTGCACAAAGGGGGAGAAGGGGTTAAACCTGGATGTGCTTTTTCCGCGAGTATGTTTGCTGGGCCGCTTTCCATGCCCTAAGGGCACAAAGAATGCCCAGAAGATGAAGGATCTGGCGTGTATCCTTGCCAAACGTAGAATAGCCATGGCATGGAAATGTACTCGGAGTCCGGCAGTGTAAGATTGGTGGCGGGACCTGAGGCGGAAGGCGATGGCTGAAACAGTAGCATGGAAAAGGGCGGTATGGGGCAGCCAAGGCAAGGCCACGGTGGGCATCGCAGCATGAGAGGCCTTGCTAGGTGCTCTTTTTGTGGGGATGCAATAGAGGGTGGGGCAGTGGACTAAGCCTAGTAGTGGTATGGGAAGTTCCATATGATACGAGTTTTCGGGATTTTTTTGTTTTTCCTCTCTTTTGCCAGTGGTTATACCAGTGCTTAAGGCAGAAGTTGGTGGGGAACGAGGGAGGGGGGGAGTGGAGGGGGTTAGGCGGGTAAGTTTACGAAATGTCAATCCGACAGCTATCGATTTTGTTTTGTGACAAGATGTTGTCGGGAACATGTAAAACCAATAAAATACAATTAAAAAAAATCAAGGTTAGTGTCAACTCTACCTGCCGTCAGGAGCGTTTGTTTTAACCGGCGCTCATTCCAATGCGTGCTGTCACATTGAGAAAAGCAGCCGTGCATGCAAATCAGGAATTCTGATTACATAGTGAATGATGGACTTTTTTTAAAGCATACTTTAGTTCTGTTTAAATATGTATATACAAATGTTCCCTTAAACATACATATGGCAACACATATGCACATGTGCAATCGTGCACTTTAGCAACGAATGCTCAATTGGCCAGCAGTGTGCTGCCTGTCACTTGCCTGATGAAGGCGCACTGCATGCACATGTTACATTTTATATTGAAAGGCTCCTGCATGTAACATTCCATTTCCATTTTGGTCAAGAATAACTTCCTTAAACAGAGCCTTCCACTTGAATCATCAGCAGGACCTCTGGGGCCCATGTTATGTTTTTGGCAGTAACATTCTTCTGAGCCTTAACCACAATTTCAATTCAGCCCTATCTAAAGGCCATTATGTGGGGGCTAGGTGAGCAGACTGCATTCAGTACCAGGTCAAAGTTATTAGTCTATCGAATAGAAAAAAGACTGATTTAGAAAGATCGTTCTGTGACCACACAGAGCGGTCTTTCTAAATCAAACTCACGCATCTGCCGCACACGATTGCGTGCAGGGGCCGACAGCCATGCCAGGACCGGAAGCGTTGTCATGGGAGAATGGGTTAGTGTTTGTGTGTGTGTGTTGCGTATATGTGTGTATTTGGGTTTGTGTGTGTCTTGTGTCAAGAAGAAGGCGGGAGGGGATGAGGGACGACGGTTTGGGGGATCAAAGGTCCCGATTTTGAACAAATCCCGCCACAGAGGGTGGGGGCCAAAGCAATGTAATTTTTTGCTTTTTGTGTTAGGCGACGTACAAAAAGTGAAAATATGACATAGAACCTCTAGACGGTATTAGGTCAAAAGACCTTTTTCTAAAATAAAATAAAAGGTCTATTTAGAAAGACCGCTCTGTCACCACAGATCGGTCTTTCTAAATCGAACTGTGACACAGCTGCTGCACACCAGTGCGCACAGGGGCAGACAGGCACGGGAGTGTCAGGTAAGTGAATGTGGGGCTGTGTGTGTGTGTGTGTCCTGGAGGACAGCCACCCTGCTGTATGATTACAGTCTAGGGCTGTGAATTAATGGGAATTTGCGTAAAAAGCAAGGTTTTTGGGACTAAAAGCAGAGTCGACCACTGGAAGACAACATCCAAAGCAGAAGACGCCTGCAGCACCCTCCTGGACCGTGTAGTGCCTGGTGAAGCCCTGCAGCTGTGCTGACCCAGATTTCTAATCGACAGGGAATACCCGTGCGGGATGACTTCCTCCCTTAGGCTGGTGGCAACAAGTAGCCTCAAGACAAACTCTATTTTGGCGCAACACCGACTTGCTGAGGCTTTCCAAGGCAGCAGAAGACCCAACACCTAGCATACCTTAACCATCTGTGAGTGCATTGTCTTCCGAAGTGCGAATCTGGCCAAATCTTCGTGGGCATCCAGAGGACCCCACAGAAGCAAGAAATCTGCATTCAGAGCCCCCTCACCAGAGTCCAGGACTGAGGGATCAAGGAACATCTAACCGTAGCTTTTCATTCTTCTTTGGTGCTGAGAAAAAGGCGCCAAAACCTCAAAGAGCCACTGAATCAACGGAAATTCATTGCTGCCGAGTCCCTCTCTCTCTCTCGAGTGCTGCCGCAGGAACCTGCCAGATGTCCTCAGTTTCGTCACCACGACCAAGGAACAGTAACCTAGGTCTGCTGCATTGCATCCAGCTTGAACGACAACTTCATTTCAAAGGTACTGTGGGGTTTGGGGTATACTATCCTTTTGCCATTTGGGACACTTCCTACCTTTGTAAATGCGATTTATCCCTACACTGAGTTGACCTCAAATTACATGCCGTGGCCTTACAGCTTGTGCTTTCTAATGGGGACTCCTCTTGAGTTGCTGTGATTTCTTTTTTGAACACTGACTATTTAAGAACATTTTTCTAAGAAAAAGAGCATCAGAACTTTGACTTTGCCCATTGACTTTGGCTGTCCTGGCTCCCTAAAGGCCGCCTTCTGAACCTAATGGCTTCGGCAGTGCTTGTTCCCTTATACGTTTTAAATGTTGAACACTTTAATGCTGGGATAATAGACTGTCTGACTCCCTTTGGGAGAATCTAACTGTTCTTACAGTCTGTTCCGATCTAACCCTAAACCTTTCTTTCCTTAAATAACTAAATATTGCAAAGGTGATACCAATATAAATGTTATAGTGACCTAAACGGACGTCACCTCTGGGTGCTGGAAAATGTGTAACATATGAATGAACTATTCACCTGCTTTATAGATTTTAATTGAATCCTAATTTGGGATTAATGTTACAACTAAGTGCTGCTTTTTAAAGAATGCTTTAAATATCTGTGTGTATAAATAAATAAATAATGTATTATATAACTTTAAGTGTGTGTTTACTCGGATACCTGTATTTACTGATTTCATTGTACAGCTCTACAGCTCACATTACCCCTCTTGAGAAAAGCCTGGCTGCTTAGTCACACTACCAACATGTGTAGTACAGGCCTAGATTAAAAGGTGGGTTACCTAATACCAAGAGATAAATCTTGTGTAGTCCCACGCCAGTTGGACTGCACTAATTCTTACCTAACACAGCCGCCACTGACTCTGGAACTGTGCTGGGAGCCCAGGGACTGTGGTAGGAGCAGGATGGGGGGCCATGGGATAGTGGTGGGAGCAAAGTGAGGAGAGCCCAGTGTCGTAGTCTGGCACGCGTGGAATGTTGTTACGCTTTGTGGAGCAACATTCCAGGCGTGTCAGTTGATTTGTTTGCTGAAGCATGGCCGGCTGCTGCTGCTGTTTTGGGGTCCAGAATAAAGCTATTACTTCACTACTGTCTACCTTGGATTTTATGACTTCTGGACCCTGCTCCTCTCTGCCACACGTACAGGGAAATCCGCACTGGGGAGGTGTCGGCGTCGCCCGGTGAGCCCAGGCCCCCACCATCCGCCTTTCGTCAGCAGCTCCCGGCACATGGCTTGTGCCTGCTGCGGTAGGGCGCACCTCTTCCTCCTTCGGCTGGGGGCGGCAAGGGGCAATGCTGCAACGTGTCCTAGCAGCGCTCGTAACTGATGGCGGAGAGGAAGCGTGGGCAGGCGTACCAATACGCTCTCCGATTGGTTATCCGGCGCTTCAGCAGTTCCTGGACGGCATACTCTTCGACCCATTCGGTAGGAGGTGTGGGCGTGGCCTTGATTCATATGTGCCCCTATTGGTTATCCGAGGCCCAGCAGTTCGGGACAGCGTACCGCACTGCAGCGATTTGGAAGAAGGTGGGTGTGGTTTTACGTGGGTCTTCAGAATTCGACGGACCATTACGGGGCCTGCATCAACACAGCTGCAGCTGGCGTGTGTTTTATCTCGTCACAGCTGTCGCCTGGTGTGCGCCTCGTTACAGCGGAGAGGTGCACTGGGCACGCGGGACTGCAAGCTGCGCTACATGGCAGGTACTGTTTTAATGTCCCCGCACTACGCATCAGTAGTGTTGGCAAGCTGAAGTGGTACGGCCCAGGGTGCTTAGGGGCAAATTGTTTATTGGCGCTACGATCTGAAGCGCTGGTACAGCCGAGTGGTGCACTGGCTCGCGGGGATTACAAGCTGCGCTGCATGGCGAGTACTGTTTTGGTTTTAAACTAAGCGCATCCCCGCGCCACGTGTCAGGAGTGTTGGCAATCGGAAGTGGCACTTTCCCATGGTGCTTAGGGGCAATTGCTTGTTGGCGCTAAGATCCGAAGCACTGATACTGCATAAAGTGGGGTGGCACTCACACAGGACAGTTTTTGTGTTCGTTATCTATTCATTATTTTTGCTGCCATGCTGCACACTGCTGCCAGGCCCCCACCTGCTTTCTTGCCTTCACCCGGTGAACCTGCATCTCCATGGGATCAATGGATTGATGCTTTTAAAGTATACTTAGAGCTGCTGGGGATGGAAATGTTAGCGACGATGAGAAGGTGGCTGCGCTTCTAAATTGCATTGGTATGGAGGGCCTGCGCATATTCCGTCATTTACCAGGTGAAGATGTGTATATTCCCGGAGGTGCGGAAGGAGACAGAGTAGTCAGCGGTTACGAGACTGCTTTAAAAAAACTGGAGGGGCGATTTGGCAGAAGGATCAATGTGGTGTTGGAGCAGTATCAGTTCTTTTCAAGAGCACAAGGTGTAGGAGAGTCCATTGATTCTTACGTTACAGCATTACGAACATTAATGGCTACATGCAACTTTACTGGTATCCTGGATGAATACATACGGGATCAGGTCATGATGAAAACCAGCAGCCAAAAAATTAGAGAGAGACTCTGGATTGAGAGCGATCCACCTTTAGACAAAGTTGTGGAGATTGCTAGGGCTATTGAAGCGTCGAGGGCCAGTGTGCAAATCGTCACGGAGAAGGAATGCCCAAAGGATACGGTAGAAACGGTATTACCCCAATATAGGAGGGGCAGTGCAGATGTGAAAAAGAGACCTGAAAAAGGGGACCGCCAGGGTTGGAGATTGTCTAAGGGTAGAGAACCGTGCAAGATGTGGTTGGTTCAGTCATCAGACTGGCGCAAAAGTGTCCAGCTATTAGTATTGAGTGCAGGCAAAGCAAATAAAAGGGACACTACGCACGCATGTGCAAGGTTAATAGTGATGTGCAGTCTAAAGGCGTAGTGAGTATGGTAGCGTCTGATGGTAGTGTGGTGTGCCATGATGCCGGAGCATTTCATAAACTCAATCAAGGCGTAATATTACATGTGGATGGCAAAGTACGAAAGGGGCCGTGGGAGACTGTGTTGGTCAATGGTCAACCTTTGGAGATGTTGGTGGATTCAGGTTCACCATATACTATGGTATCACCCGAGACATGCATGGAGAAATTTGAAAAGGAGCTGTCAAGTTTGTGTCCCTCCGACATAAGCCCCAGCGCTTATGGCCAAGCCCCCATTAAAGTATTAGGTTATGAGCAGGCTTGCATTGAATTCAAAGGGCGGCACACTGTTGGGAAGCTTTACGTAGTGCTCAAAGGGGCAGTGTTTTAGGTTGGGATGAGCGAGCGGCTCTCAATATTGTGATTCAACCGAGCAAGGAGGAGCCTGTGTTGAGTATTCAGGAGGATCCATGTGAAGAGGGGGGGTGGGCTAACTGCTGAGTCTTTGCGGGACACATATCCAGATGTATTCTCAGATAAACTGGGGAAACTCAAAGGTTTTGCTCACCGCATTGTCCTTAAGACATGGGCCTCCAAACATTTTAGAACATTCTTTTTTTTTTTTTTTAAATTGTTTTTATTGACAATATTCACATTCGGTTAGGCCAAATGGCCAATTTGACCAGCAACAACTGTTGGTTAAATCACATTGTCAGTAACGTTTTCTTTTTTCCATTGTCTAAACTCCCTTCCCATTCCCCCCCCCCTCCCCACCCTCCCTAACAATAAACATGCCAGGTTTTTAGAAGAAATGCAAATAATTACAGTTTATGGGAGAACACTTGCATACCACTCGATTGTCCAGTGCATTCCTTGAATCAGTGGGGTACTACCGGAATACCATTAAGCACGGGTAGGGCCAGGTCTTTGAGGGATGTAAGGATATGTGTTATGTTTGCTTCTAGTCTGTCTCCACTCTACAAGCGCATGGAAACACAATCATCGTGCAATAGGACAGCTGTCCATTCTTGTATAAAATCAGTTATGGTATCATTTGCTATTGCACTCAATTTTTCATAAGTAAAAATTGCCCTAAGTTTGCAAAGCCACTCCTCTTTTGTGGGGGCCAAGGTACTCTTCCATTTTTGGGCTAGTGCCAACCTCCCCGCTCGCAACATAGCCCTGATGACCCTGGGATAGCCATTTACTTCCGAGTCTGCCGTGGGGATGCCCAGAAGGATTTCCAGCGGGTGTAGTGCCGGACAAAACCCCTCGATGTCCTTGATCCAGCTAAGCAATTCCGCCCAGTAAACCTGTATGGCCTGACAATCCCACCACATGTGAAACCAGGTTCCCCGCTGGTGGCATCCCCTAGGACAAAAAGGGGAAACATCCCGAAACATCCTTGACAACAGGGCTGGGGGGCGATGCCAGAGGGGAGGACCTTGAAGCTATGTTCCATGGCAGCTGTGTACAGGGAACCTGTGAAAATGCACTTAAAAACAGCCCTCCAGGTGTGATCGTCGAGGGACATCCCCAACCTTTCTTCCCAAATGCGCTTGAAGGGCTGTCTACCCTCTAGGTCAGACGTTATTAGTACACTATAGAGCTTGGACAGTGAACCCTTTCGTGATGTGCTTTTAGCCAGTATAAGTTCAAACGGGGTGAGGGGGCGACCAAGCTGCTCGGACCACTGGGTTTGGGTCAAGGTCCCTTTCAGCCGCAAGTAATCAAAGACCGTGGGGGGCCTATCTACCAAGGCATCGGCCAGGTCTTCATACTCTATAAAGCCCTCTTCCCGTGAGAGCTGGGAGACTCTTTCCAGGCCCATATCAGACCAGGCCTGCGTGTCCCTAAAACCCCTTGTGCCCAGGTCTATGGGCAGGCCCCAAAGCGAGGACAACGGAGAGGGCCAAGATGACAGCAGCTTATTTGCCTTACTGGGTTTCCATGACGCCCACAGGGCTGCCAGGGTGGGATGCGTCTTGAGCTGGGATGGGAGGGTCCTAGGAGCGGTCCAAAGAAAATCCCTAACCTTCCTCGGGTGAGCGTGGATGTCTTCGATATACGTCCAATACGTTCGCATTTCGTCCCGCATATGTTCCAGCATCACCCTGAGCTGAGTAGCTTTGTAATAGAGCCTGAAGTCGGGAAGTCCGAAGCCCCCGTGAGTCTTTGGGAGGGTCAAGGTGGATGTTTTAACCCTCGGTCTTTTACCGTTCCAGATGAAATATAGGATACGGGACTGGAGAACCTCAAAAAAGGATTCGGGTATTACAGCGGGAAGAGCTGTGAAGAGATAGAGAAGGCGTGGTAGGATATTCATCTTCACCGAGACCATGCGTCCGAGCCAGGAAAGCGTGAGGGGTGCCCATCTTTTAAGGTCACTACTGACCTGAGCGAGGATTTCCGGGAAGTTGCACTGGTATAGTTGCGATAGATCTCTGGGGATGACGGTGCCCAGGTATCTAGTGGATTCTCGTTCGATTCTAACCCCCATAATATCGGCATTATTCCCGATGTCATGATCCCCCGGACCCATGGGCATGATACTCGATTTAGAGGTGTTTATTTTTAGCCCCGAGAAGGAGCCAAAGTATTGTATGAGCTCAAGCAATCTCGGTAGGGATTTTTGAATATTGGTTAGGTAGCTAAGTATATCATCTGCAAATAGGGAGAGCTTGAATTCACACTCACTGCACCGTATTCCTGTGATTTCCGAGTCAATCCGTGGATAAGGTCAAGGGTTTTTCTTATATTATCAGACCCCTGGCGCCCCGGGATGAAGCCCACTTGATCCCCATGTACCAAGGTAGGGAGGAGTTTTGCCAATCTGTTCGCCAGGAGTTTGGCCAATATTTTTACATCGGTATTAAGAAGTGATATGGGGCGATAGGACTGGCAATAGGCGGGGTCTTTGCCCTCCTTAGGCAGGACTACAATTAAAGCCGACATCAACGTGGGAGGGAGAGAACCCTGTTCCAGTGCAGCATTGAACAGCCTAGCCAAGAATGGGGCGAGCGTAGACCTATAGGTCTTATAGAACTTAACTGTGAAACCGTCATCTCCCGGGGCAGTGCCACTCTTCAATGAGGATATGGTATCAATTACTTCTTCAGGGGAAATGGGATTTTCCAGTGTCTCGGCTTTGTCCGGGAGAAGGCCCGGGACAGGGAGGGGGTCCAAGAACCTGTCGACGTCTTCCCCATCCCCCTTATATTCGGTGCAATACAATTTCTCGTAATATAACCTAAACTGTTCCGCTATTCTGGAGTCCCTTGCCGTAGAGTTCCCCTCCACGGTGCGGACTGAGTTCACCCTCCTGCTTTGCCTGAGCTCACGGAGTCTCCAGGCTAGTATCCTATCCGCCTTTTCCCCTTTTTCCATGTATTTTTGTTTCAGAAAAGAGAGCTTCCTCTCCATTTGTCCCACCTGTAGGTCGGCCAATTTGGCTCGCAGCCTCTGCAATTCCTCCCACTTCCCCGGGAACATCTGTGTTTTCAACTTCCCTCCTGGTTGGATAGCTTCTATCTTTTCCTTCAACACCTTCTCTTCCCGGTCCCTCTCCCTCTTTTTCCCCGACCCAATACCAATAAGGGTGCCTCTAATAGTTGCCTTAAATGCCTCCCACACCCCCATGGTGTTGACCTCCCCGTTGTCGTTGAGGGTGAAGTAATCCTCTATGGCCATCAGGAGGGTTTGGCGTATCTCCTTGTCGTGTAAGAGGAGGTCGTTGCAACTCCACCGGGATCCGGCTGCCGGGGCAGGGGGGAGGCCAATCCTAACCTTTACCATGTCATGATCTGTCCAGGGGACAGTTTCTACCCCTGAGCTCGAGACCACTCCCTGTAGTGCTGTGTCTACCAGTATGTAGTCTATACGAGAAAAAAACGCGTGTGGTTTAGAATAAAAAGTGTAGTCCGGGTTCAGGTCTTTCTCAGGTGAGCACGTATCACTGAGCCCCAGTGCCCCATTCACTTTTAGAAAGGCCGACGCCAATTTTTTGTGGTAGCGGATGTTGGGGCAGGGGTTCACAGATTTCCTGTCCCTCTCGGGACAGAGCACCATATTGAAGTCCCCCCCCACCAGGAGGGTGCCCTCAGCGAACGCCATTATTATCCCTTTCATACCCTCCCAAAAGGTGTCCTGTGCCTCATTTGGCGCGTATATGCAAACCAAGGTGAACAAACGTCCTCGCACATCCCCTTTCACCATGAGATACCGACCCTCCGGGTCCACCCTTAAAGCTTTAAACTCAAAATGGGCCCCGGGTGATACCAGCAAAGCTACTCCCCTCTTCTTTGCCTGGGTAGAAGCCATGTACACCTGATCTATGGTTTTAGCCTTAAGTTTAGGCTCCTTCCCACGAACCCAGTGAGTTTCCTGCACGAATAGGAAATGTGACCTTGACCTAGCAAATTCCCTCATAAGTAGCGACCTCTTCGTTGGCGAGTTAAGCCCGCGGACATTCAGAGACCCCACTGTCAAGGATTGAAGCGAATCATCCATTAAGGCTTTGGTCGTCGCTCATGACTCCTTTTTCAAAAACGCAAGCGTCGTTGCTCCCATGTTGCTTTAGCAACCCACGGTGGGCTCAAAGCCGCCTCCGGGGTGCAAGATAGTCCCAAAAACTTGGCTTTCTATAACTGTCCCCCCACCAACCCAACTCCCCCCCTCCTCCTCTCCATCCCCCCTCCCCCCTGATCGCCTGGTTGTGTTGTGGCATCATCCCAAGAACTCACACCAGGCCACCAATGTCTCCCCCCCTCCGGGCTCATAAACTCTCCGTAAACCCCAACTCGAGCCCCCCCCCCCCGGGATCTATGCAAATCATGAGTTACAACAACCCCTCCATCCAACAGCAACAATTATTGAGTTATTCGTTGATCTCCGTTAGCCCGCTTCAGCCATTCTGGGAGCCCGGTGACACTGGGGCAACTCTCCTGAATTTCCTCTGGCCTCGGACTCTGCGCCTTTCCTTGGAAGCTTTATTCTCTTTCGGACCTGTCGGGAAACGCCCCGGGTCTTGGTTCCCTGGCCCCCCACTTGGGCTATCCAGGAGTTCGCCTGAAACTCTCTGGATGTCGTCTTCAGTGACCAAGGCGTATTTATAGCCCTCGAGTTCAAAAGAGAGTGAAAATGGATACCCCCACCTGTATCGGACTCCCCTGGATTGGAGCATTTTTGTCAGCGGGGAGCAAAGGCGCCGTCTCGCAAGGGTGAGGGCCGAAAGGTCTTGATACACCGAGATCTGGGCCCCCTCCCAATCCACTGGGCCCTTCTTGCGTGCCAGTTCGAGGATCCTGCTTTTCTCAGAAAAGTAATGAAATCGGACTAGGATGGATCTGGGGCCCCTGGAGGAAGACCCTGCTCTTTGGGCCCTGTCGATGGTGGGTTCATTGGTGTTGGCCCCCTCAAACAACACTCCTACAACTGCGTTAACGGCCTTGACGATGTCTGCCTGTGTTTCCCCGTCGCGCTCCGGGAAGCCCAGGAAGCGTAGGTTACAGCGCCGTTTCCTATTTTCCAAATCGTCCATTTTTAAAGAGCATTTCTCTTCTCTTCTTTCAAGTTCCGATAGGCGCATGTCAAATTGTGTCTCAAGGATATCGCTCGAGGCTGTATTATTCTCCAATGCCTGGACCCTGTCATCTATATTGTCCACCTTTTTGTCTAGGGTGTCCAGCCGTAGGGCAATATCCGCTCGGAAGCCTCTGATTTCTTCCAGCAGGGCCGCCATCCCCTTAGAGACCGTGCTTGCATCAGCGGATTCCTGCTGCGTCTGGGCCGCCATTTCAGGGGCTATCATGGGTTCGGGAGGTGAGCGTGAGCGGCGAAACTTCTGTAGGGACTCTCTCCAGGTCATAGGCCCTCCCCGAGCTCTCCTGTTCCCTTGGGGTTATCTTCAAACGTTTGTAGTGACTGTGGTCTGCTTCTCACCCCAGCTCCTTGGGGGGAGGGGGCCACTGTCAGCCTTGGGGGCTGGGGGTGGCAATTTCGTCCTTCGACCCGCACCGTTCCCAAGAATGGGGGTCCAGGCGCCACAGTGCTCCCCCAACGTCTCTCGCCCCTATCAGAGCCGTGTTACAGTATGGTGCTTCAGAGGCAGGGCGTGCTGTGAAGGGGTCTTGAGGTCCTCTGCCTGTCCCACAGTGGAGCCTTGGGGAGGTAGTCCCCCTCTGCCGGGCCCCGTGTGCTCCTCAAGTCCAGAGAACTGCGCAGGGGGCCCCTCGCTGTCCCCGGCCCCCCCAGGGTTCGTATGCTCGCCTAGGGCAGTTTTGGCCTCCCTCTTCCTTCTCCCTCGGTTATATAGACTCCCCCGGCGGTCGCCCAGGCCCAGGCCGAATCCCCTTACCTCAGAGGCTTGGCTGTGCAACCCGGCCTGTGAGCAGTTCTCGTGCGTAAGCCCCGTCCGGGGCCGCAGGGGTCCTCTCGCTCTCAGGGGTGCACCTCCGCTCCCGTCTCCTGGATTGCAGAGCTATCCTCGTCCTGGGCCCCCGTCTTGTGGTGCCTCCCCTACGCACCTCCAGGGCAGCCGCGACTGCCTCCAGGCTTGTCTCTCCGGCCTCCGGCGATGCCCGGTGGGGGCGGGGGCCGCCTGCCTGGGTTGTCTGGGCCTCTACAGGCCTCGCTCGGGCCCGGGCTCAACGCCGATCTCCGCAGAGCCGCAGGGCCGGCAGGGGGAGGGGCCTCTGTCGCTCGTAGCTCGCAGGTTCAGAACTCCGGTTCCGTTCCACCCCGGGAACTCAGACTTGGGCCAAGGGTGCCCCGCACCTTCGTGTTGGCGGGGGTGGTGTCGGCTCTTCACTCCGGGAGTGTCGGGGGGGGCTCGGGTCCCACGATCAGCGCCCTGCTGGGGAGACTAGCCGAGATGCGTCAGAACATCTCTGCGCCCCCTGGTGGATCTTTAGAACATTCTTATAGGGTATTCCCTATGTTATTAGGACGGACCACAAACCGTTGATACATGTATTTTCCACCTGGAGCACTACATCAGTTACTCCGAGAATAACCAGATGGGTAGTGGAGTTACAAGAGTACAATTTTACCATGGAGTATGTGCCCGGAAGAAAGAATGTAGTGGCCGACTGCTTATCTTGTTTACCGGCAGCAGTGTCCAATAGTGAACAGGAATTTTGTGAAGTGGGTGTGCAGGTTGCAAGTATTCTTTCCGCTGTGGACAAAGATGAGTGGATGGTGGAAAGTGATAAGGATGCCAAGTTGTGTTGGATCAATGAGGGTTTGCTTAAGGGATGGGATGCTGTCAGAGGTAGGGCAGAAGGGAAGGGTTACGCCCAGGTGTTGGATGAGTTAGCTGTCGGGCCATTGGGTTTGTCTAGGGGCGAGAGATTAATTCCGCCTGTGAGTGTAAGGAGTAAGTTGTTGGCGTTGGCACATGAAGGTCATTTAGGTCGTTCATTAACCAAGAGAAGGTTGCAGGAGGAATACTGGTGGCCATCCATGGATCGGGAGGTGGAGATTATTGTCAAAGACTGCGGCGCGTGTGCACTTAGTGATAAAAGCAAAGTGGTGCATTCGCAGCCAATTTATCCAGTGGTGTTTCCCAGAGAAGTCTGGTCGAAGGTGGCACTGGACATTGTGGGTCCGTTTGAGTGTTTACAACCCGAGTATAGGTTTTTGCCTTTCTTAAAACAAATTTTGACAGAGAGGGTGTGCCTGCTAGTATAGTGACGCATAATGGTGTTCAATTTGTTTTGAAACAAATAAGGGCATTTTTAGAGCGGTTTGGTGTGGAGCACCATCGCACCGCGTTGTACAACCCGAGCGCAAATGGTCTAGTAGAAAGAGTAAATGGTGTAATCAAGAGTGCCATCCAGCTTGCACTAGCCAATGGTCTAGACTGGCAAGAAGTGGTCACGGAATATTTGTCTGCGTATCGGAGGATGTGGTCCTCCCATCAAGTTCAGAGATTATGTGTGTTAACTTGTATTGTAGGGGTCTCATTGCTTTTAATGTCATCAACTGTTATGTTATTTACCTTTCTGCGAGAAACCATGTTGTTTGTGTGTTATTGTACTTGCTATTTTCTTTTACCTCAACCCCAGTTGTTCTACAAGTTATGTTATGTTGTTTTACAAAGTTGTGTTATGTTGTGTTGGGGTTTAAGGGGGAAATATGTGTCGTAGTCGGGCACGCGTGGAATGTTGTTCCGCTTTGTAGAGCAACATTCCAGGCGTGTCAGTTGATTTGTTTGCTGAAGCCTGGCCGGCTGCTGCTGTGTCGGGGTCCAGAATAAAGCTATTACTTCACTGCTGTCTACCTTGGATGTTATCACCCAGGGTCTGTGGTGGGGTGCGGAGAACCCAGGGACTGGGGTAGGAGTGGGATGAGGGAGTCCAGAGACTGTGATGGGAGCAGGTGGGTGAGCCCAGGGACTATACTGGGAGCAGGGTTCAGCAGTGGCGCGCGACAGTTCATAGCCATTTGGATTTACCGTCCATTTGACATTTGGGGGGGGGGTGGCTCGGCCTGCCCACATTTTGCTCAGAGGGGCCCAAGTCAAAAAAGTGTGAAGACCACTGAAGTAAGGGAACTGTGACAGATTTCCCTGAGAAGTAACCGAACGTTGTACCTTTTAATTCCCTCTCACTTTGACCTCTGGTTTTAACCAATAATGTATGATTAAGTGTTACAAGAATACAACACTGGAATGCACGTATACACGAGCAAAATGTCTGGAGGAGTGATCAAATCAGACTTTTTTTTACCTTATAAAACAGCTACATAACTTGCACCCACACACTTTGTCACGAACTATACTTATTGCTCTATACACATATATTCTGTGTTTTGCTTTCTCTTTGTTTACATGCGCCCCTCACTGTCTTCAGCCTTTGCCTTGCTTGCTCCGTAACTGATCTTATGTACGTCCGCAGGACTTTTGAATCAGTCAGTTTACACAACAGCAGGTCTGGCCCCAGTCCTTGTGATGCTGCCCTTTAAGGGCTGCACGCACGCGGCGGAGTGACGTTGCACTCCGCTGCGTGCAGTATCAATAAAGGGGGCGTTCCCGGCCGCGCAGAGCGACTGGGGAGCCAGAACCACACAGATGTGTCCGAGTGAGGTCTGTGGTGGGAGGGGGCTCATGAACACCGCTGAGGTGTGGGAAAAACCACAACAGTGGCGACGAAGCGGGACTGCATCCCGGGATTGGTGGTGACATCAGCAGTGATTTTTTTGTTTGTTTTCATAACATCTTCACCGTCTGAACATGCCGAAGGGGAGGGTGCAGACCACGCGGTCGGTGGCCATTTTGTGACCGGGCCTAGGAAGGTCGCGGCTTCAATTTTGAATTACCTGTAAGCCATCCAGGGCCAATTTTTGGAACGCTTAGCAGCAGAAGGCTGCTTATACAACATGATTTGGTTTTGATGAGGATTCTGCATATTTTCATCGTGTTTTCACCGAGTGAATGGTGGATCCAGGGGATGCCTGCTAGGTTTGTGGGATACACTCTGGGCCCACCCGGCTCAATTTTTGGGACTCTCACCCACATGGGTGTGGAACTGACACTGTGTAGTTGGTGATGATTTCCTGGTGACAAATCTTGGACATTCTCTTGGATTCAACTGGTCAAGGGGTTGGTGGCTTCCATCCAGCCTGCAAGGAAAGTGGCATGAGTTGCGGCCTTTGTGTGCTAAGGCAAGGGTGCTTGTGCGCTCAGTGCCATTGATGATGATGGACAGGCGGCACCTCAACAGGAAGTAGTCCAGTGATACCCTCCTGCTCAAGGTCAGCCTCAGGCGCAAGCTCCCCCATTACCAGTCCAACCTCCAGCGCAGCTCCCTGAATTGCTGGCCCAACCTCCAGCACAACCCCCTGCAGTGGCTGTTCAACCTCCAGCGCAGCCCCCTGCAGTGCCTGCTCTACCTCAAGCGCAACCTCCTGTGCCACCAGTCCAGCCTCCAGCGCAGCCCCCTGCAATGGCTGCACAACAACAACCCGGGGCAAGACCCCCAGGTGCGCTACCACCAATGCCTGAGTTTGATATCTCAGGTGCACCCTTGAGCCTGGCGCCATGCTAGAAGATGTGGATGGATAGACTAGAAATGTATTTCAGGGCCACGATGGAGACTAATGATGACAGCAAGTTGGCCAACTTGCTGTACTGTGCCGGGCCGGCGGTGCACAAGGTATTTTTGTCTCTTCAACCACGTGACGCCACCTATGCGTCTCTTCAACCACGTGACGCCAAAGTCGCTCTCCATTACTATTTTCTCCCCCTTGCAAATGCAGATTATGAGAGGTTCCTCATGGGGGCAGCACGCCAGAAAGATGGTGAGACATTAGACACTTTTATGGGAGGTTGAGGAGCCTGGCGGTGCAAGGTGCATGGGTTGACCGAGACTATGATCAGTGACCAACTAATCCAGGGGTGCACATCCGGGAAATTGCGCAGACAAGTCCTGAGGGAGCCGGGCATCACCCTGCGAAGCATCCTGGAGCTGGGGCGGTACCAGGAGGTTTCTAATCTGCATGCGTCCCGCATGCAGGATGGGGTTCGTCCCAACAAAACTGAAGATGTTTGTGCGGTGGGCCGTGGCAGAGGAGCCAGATGCTGGGCAATGAATCAATGAGAGAAGTGGTCGGCACCAGTCAACTCATGCTCCAGGTGTGGGCATGATTTACCTCATCCTGCGGAGTGCCCAGTGGCGGGAAAGACGTGTGGCAGGTGTGGGGGTGCTGACCACTATGTAAGAATGTGCAGAGCCACTATTCCAGTAGTGGTCCCTCGAGGCCCGGTGAGGGCGGGGTTCTTCCGGCAGCAGTGCCCATCCAATATTGCTCAAGTTGATCAAGCCGAAGACAACCCAGCCCAGGAGGATGAAGAGGAGGAGGAGGAAGAAAATGTCTTCTTTGTCTCCAGCGTGGGAGTGTCGAAGGCGAAAACAAGGAGACAACCTCGATGTCAGGTGCTCGTGAAGGATTCCTCCATCCCCGTCCTGGTGGACACTGGTACATCGGTGAATGACATGGCCCGAGATCACTACGACGCCATGGTGTGTCCACCCAGCCTGACCATGCTCAAGGCGCGCATATTCACCTTTGGAGGCGCATATCCTATTCCGCTGGACGAAGCGTTCATTGCCGATGTGAAACATGGTGGGTCAGCAATAAGGGCCGATTCTACGTGACTCCAGTCAGCAGCAACACCTTGCTGAGGTGTGTAGCGGCAGAGGCACTGGGCATTGTCACCTTCGCTTATCCTGGATACGTTGATGACATTCAGGTACTCCCGGAGAAATATGCAGCTCTCTTTGAGGGGATTGGGGGAATGGCTGCTGAGCCGGTGAAGTTGCATATAGATTACTCGGTTCAGCCCATTGCCCTCAAACACAGACGGGTCCCGTTTCACCTCAGAGAACTGGTGGACAAGGAGCTGGACAATTTGGACAGGCTGGACATAATCGAGAAGGTGGAGGGCCCGACACCATGAGAGTCTCCGATTGTGGTATCCCGGAAGCCGAAACAACCTGACTCTGTTCGCATCTGTGTTGACATGCGCCTGCCCAACAAGGCCATCAAGAGGGAGCAACACCTGACTCCCACGATTGATGACATCATTACAGAACTCCAGGGTGCCCGTTTCTTCTCGAAGCTTGACCTCTGTGCCAGATATCATCAGGTGGTGCTACACCCCGAATACAGGTATATAACAACCTTTACCACCCATCGGGGCCTCTACAGATATAAAAGGCTGAGCTTCGGAGTGTCATCGGCGGCCAAAGTATTTCAGAACATCATTTGTGGGGCGCTGGCAGACCTAGACGGTGTACTAAACATCAGCGATGACATTCTCGTGTTTGGCAAGTCGGAATCGGAACACCTTAGCAAGCTAGCTAAGACTTTTTTTTATAAGCATATTTTATTGGTTTTGTAAACATGATATCGGTTAACATCTTACAAACATACAAAAACATCAATCGCATAACTGCGTAAGTCTCTGGTCGCAGGTCTGTTACAGTATATAGGTTTCACAAAACCACTCGATCCAGTACATTTTATTATGTTTTAAAACGATTGGTTCGTGAGCTCGTTCGCCCAATAGCAGTAATGGTTCTTTTGATTCTCTAGTTTTCCTCCCACCTTTGCCAAATCTTCCGCGCCTTACTGGGGCATCCTCTGGCCGTATATACTCTATTCTCCATTGTAATGCACACATCCACATCTGCCACCCATTGATCACATTGCGGAGAAATGTTTGAGCCCAAGAGTTGTGCTATGTTCCTCTTAGCAAGACCCATGGCAGTTGAGAACATTATTTTTTCGTATCGCGACATTTCACCTTCCTCCTCCACTCCAAGTATTAGCAATTTCGGGTCTCTGGGAATCGTTCGGCCCATAACCAGCGAAATTCTGTCACAGCATTTTTGCTAGAACGTCTGTATTTGTGGGCATTCCCATAGGATATGAATAAAAGTTCCTTCCTCCTGTCGGCATCTCAGACAATTTAGCTATGCTGTTTTGCCCCATTGGTACAATGCTAGTCTCGGGTAGTATATCCTATGTAGTATTTTAAATTGTACTAGTCTAATTCTGGCAGAGATGGCCACTTCCCTGGAGTACATGAGGGCTATGGTCCAGTCCTCAGGCTGTAGCGGACCGACGTCTCTCTCCCATTTAGCTTTCAGGCTACAGAGGGTTGGGGTTGCGAATGAGGAGATTACATTATACATTACAGAAGTTGTTTTAACATCCACTCGATCAAGAACACTGTTTCTTTCGATTGGCGTGCATTCAGGCATTTCAGCTATTTCTTTTTTTTCTTCTTTTTTTTTTTTTGCATTTCAGCTATTTCTGGTAGGTGTTTTCTTAATGCATGGGACATTTGCCTATAGCGGAAGTGTTCTGTCAAGGGCAGACCAAATTTGCTTGCTAGGTTCTCAAAGGATATTATTTTGCCTTCCTGTATTATATCCCTCACCCTGGTTATGCCAGCCCTCGTCCATTTGGGGAACCTATTGAGTTCCAGTAGGTGCCTGGTTCACCACAGTGGCTGAGCCAGAGTTAATTTCCCCTCCCAACCCATGTGCCTGTGTGCTTCCATCCACATCTGTGTTCTGTGTGCTACCATTGTGCATGGGGATGGGCGTGTCATGGTCTGGTAAAGACTTTCCAGCGGGGAGACTCCTTGTATTGCGCTTGTGTCTGCACGTGTACGCGGGAGTTCGGCATTGCCGTGTAGTATGTCATTTACGATTGCCATCTGGGAGGCCCAGTAGTATGTTTGTAGGTGCGGGAGTCCAATGCCACCTTCCCAGATGGAACATTGGAGGGTGCGTAGGGCTATACGTGGGTGTCCCCCTCCCCATAGTAGTCTCCTAAGTGTCCTGTCTATTTTGCGAAACTCTAATGTAGAGATGTGTAGTGGTGCATTCTGTAGAATATAAAGGAATCGTTGGAGTGCCAGCATCTTGAACAGTGCCACTCTTCCCAGTAGGGTGAGGGGTAGTGTCATCCAGTGTCTTACGTCATTTTCAAATCTATCAACTATGGGATGGAGGTTCTTTTGAGTGTACTTCTTCAGATTGGCCGTAATTTGTACCCCTAGATACCGAAACTGTTTCACCTATAGCGATATGGGATGTCTTCTGGAGTCATGTCAGTTATCCCTTTTAGTGGAAACAGTGTTGATTTAGCCCAATTTACTTTCAGCCCATTGAACAACCCGTATTTTGTCAGCAGTTGTGTAACCGCGGGGCAGGACTCCGTTGGATTACTTAAGTAGATCAGTAGATCATCAGCATACAGGGATACCCTGTCCTCCCAGTCCTGAGCCCAGCAGAAGCCCGTCCATGCCCGTGCGTTCCGCAGCAACGCCACTAGAGGTTCTATCACCAATGCGAATAACATTGCTGACAAGGGGCATCCTGGTCTTGTCCCTTTTCCCAGATTGATGTTACGTGAAGACCAGCCATTCACCCTGATCTCCGCTGTCGGGGAGTTATATAGAAGTTTAACCCAGCTTATAAACTGGTCTCCAAAGCCCATTTTGTTCATCGTTGCCCATAATGCTTCCCAATAGACTGAGTCGAATGCCTTCTCAAAATCTATTGAGAGGAGTGCTAGTGGCTCCTGTAGCACTGGTGCCTTCTCAATGGCTACGTGAAGCCTGTGTATGTTCATCCTTGTGGACCTTTTAGGCATAAAGCCACATTGGTCCGGGTGAATCAGAGTTGTTATCACTTCCTGTAGTCTATTGGCAAGGATTTTCACAAACATTTTTGCCTCACTGTTTATAAGGGAAATCGGCCTATAGGAGCTGCACTTATCCAGGGGCTTATTCTCTTTGGGGATCACCACAATGCTGGCCTTTCTCAGGTCCGGGGGGAGAATTTCTAGCTCTTTTGAGTGGCGGAACATGTTGAGTATGTGTGGCGCCACCTCACTACTCCCTATTTTTTTCCATGTCTCTATCGGGTACCCATTTGGCCCTGGGGTTTTCCCTGTTTGGAGTTGAGATATAGCCTCTATTAATTCCTCTTCTGTAATCTCTACTTCCAGGCGCATCTTTTGCTCCTGGTTTAAGCATGGCAGGGAGATTTCTTCTAGGATGGTGGTGTCAATAGGGTTGATGGGGGCACTGTACAGGTTTTCATAATAGGCTGCGAAACACTCCGCTATCGATTGATCAGTTGTAGCCTTCTCTTCGTCTTCGCTGGTTATGTACCTAATTTGCTGGTGTCCTTCGTCCCTTTTCTCTAACCATGCTAGTAGTTTGCCCGCTTTGTCACCTAGCTCGTATAGCCTAGCTCGCATTGCTCTGTGTGCCTGTTTTGCGCATTTCAATGTTATGTTCTGTAATTTCTTTTGTGCCAGTATTAGGGTTCTATTGCTCTCGGGTGAAGGTGTGTCTGTGTGTGATGTTTTGGCCCTCCGCACTTCAGTTTCGGCCGTTTCCACATCTTTCTTATGTGTTTTTCTGTGTGCTGCTATCCACCCAATGATCTTGCCCCTTAAAAATGCCTTATAGGCTTCCCATAGCGTCACCGGATTGTCTATTGAGCCGTGGTTTAGTCCAAACTATAGGGATGTGGCCGATTGGATTTTCTCCACCAGTTCCGGAAAGCCTAAGTAGTAAATGTTTAATCGCCAGGTTGGTGGGGGGGCGGGGTCTTTCTGTTTTCACTTGTATCAGTAGTGGGGAGTGGTCTGATATGCCTCGGGGGAGCAGGGTGGCCTCTGTTACTTTATGTATATTTACTGCAGGGAGAAAGAAATAGTCCAACCTGGAGAGCGTGTGCACCTGAGTGGAACGAGTATTCGCGTTCTGTCGGGTGGAAGTCGCGCCACACATCTCTTAGCCCTAATGCTGATGAAAACGCTACCAGTTTGGTGGGCGTTGCGGGGTTCCTGGCTCTTAAATGTGATCGATCGATTTCTACATCCATGACCTCATTAAAGTCCCCTCCGATAATCCAGTTGTCTGCTTCCGTCTTAGCTAGGATGGGTGTAATATCTTCTAGTAACGCAGACATGAGTGTTGGGTGTGAATAAACTGCTAGGAAGGCAAATGTCTGATTCCATAGTGTGCCAGCTATGTGTACAAATCTCCCCCCTGTATCTTGGATTACGTTAGAGACCTCAAAGGGAACATTTTTGTGGAATAATATTAATACTCCTCTCGACCCCATAGAGAATCCCACATGTACTGCAACCCGGTAATTTGTTCTCTTAAAGAGATGGCACGTTGTGCCTGCTAGGTGTGTCTCCGTGAGGAGTGCTATAACTGGGGTGTGCCTGTTTAGGAATTATGTCACCAATCACCGCTTGATACTGTTACCCAGGCCATTTATGTTCCATGTTAGGAGGCACAGTTTTTTGGTGTCATTCCTTGTCTGCGCCAACATCTATCTTGTGAGTGCTTGTGTGTAGCATGACCCATCTTTGGTGGGGGATTCTCCCATCTGATTTGGTCCTGTGTGCTCCTTGTGAATAGTGACCTGCTGACCTTTGACTCATGCGAACTAAAACATCCCCAACTCCCTCCTCCCCATACTCCAACCCCAACTGAAGCATCTGTCGCCCCATTAACTAACGTCAAAAATAAGGAAATGAACAAGTTAGTACTCTACATTCCAGATTGAGGCCTGCAAATACCTCTGTGCACTAAGTAGTCGAGGGTGCTACTTATCGTATTTATGGAGTGCCTGTGTTGGAGTTACGTGCGGTCCCTGCCGCCGGCTATTCGAACCCAAGTCATGCAGCGATGTTGTTGGCGCTGTTAAGTGGTGCTGCTTTGTTCCCTGTCAATTTGTGTTTCTGCTTGTTCAGGCATAGTTACCTCCGCATTAGTTATTGACTTCATTTGGCAGTGGTTCCATCCCCAGCTGCGGTCGTTCAGGTGCTGCTCTCTCCGGTCGTGGTCTGTTTCTGCTGATGTCCTGCCTCATGCTCAGTCTCCAGTCACCTTCAAGTTTTCTTTCTGCCCAGTTCCATGCTTCTTTGGGGTATGTGAAGTGCACCGTTGTGCCATTGTATAGTATTTTAAGTTGTCCGTATTTTATATTGAGGGATTGTAGATGCTTTTTGAGTGGGTTGAAGTATTGCCTCGCCTTCTGTACCTCCGTAGTGAAGTCCGGGAAAAAGGCGATCTTGGAGCCATTGTAGGTTATGGTTCCTTTGGTTCTAGCGATCTGTAGTATCGCGTCTCGATCCCGGTAGTTCAGGAGTTTTGCTATCACTGTGCGTGGGGGAGCTCGAGGGATAATTCAGCCTGTTGGCATGCAGTGCGCCCGTTCCACTGAGAAGAATTTTGATAGGGACTTGGGAGCGAATAGGTCGTCCAGCCTTTGTTGTAGGAATAGCTCAATGCTTGGTCCCTCTGATTTTTCGGGCAGTCCGAGAAACCGGTTGTTGTTTCTTCTCGCTCTTCTCTCCCCTTCTTCCACTCGTTCCTCCAGTGATTTGAGGCGTGCCATGGTTGTCGTCATTTGGTGGTTTATGTTTCGTAGGCCCTCTTCGGTTTCTGATATGCGGCCTTCAGCCTCCCCTTTATGGGCTGTTAGTTTCTGCATGTCGTGGCACAGTAGGGATACCTCTGTACTTATGCCGCCCATTTTAATCTCCAGCGAGGTCCTCCTTAAGAGATATGCTCTCTTCCTCTGCTCCTAGTGCGTCACTGGATTTGGCTTACTCCTGTGGGGAGGTTGGGAGCGGGTCGTGTATTGCTCCATTTTGCTCTGCTTTGTCGCTTTCTTGGCTCTGTCTTTCCCCATCTTGTTCCAGTACAAGATTATTTGCTGTTGCTTCTTTCTCTCTTGGTCCGTGGTTACGCCGATGTGCCGGTCAGTAGTTGTGTATTCCGACTACGGCCGTTTGGCCAAGTGCGTTCTCGTGGCTGCAGTTTATGAAAGGTCCCCTGTGGAGTGGCCCGGTGGTGCCTTGGGAGTCCCGTTTCGCTTTTGCCGGTGTTGTGGTTAATGTTTAATGTCTGTCCGGGGTGGCCTTTCTTGTCTTACTGCAGTTCTATAGGATGATGGACTCACCGGCCTCAGAATATGCCACTTCAGGGAAGTATACTTATAGTTCGTATCTACGCTTCTATCTTTTCAGTGGCACTTGCTCCCTACAAGTCTCTGAGGTCTCGCCTCTGTCTGTAATCCAATCTATGCATAGGCTCAGCTCATCAGTATCCAGTCAGGGCTCCTGATCTGAACCTGATTCAGTTGTGGGTCTCGGACCTGTACAGTGTGGGATTGTAGCACCCTGGATTCAAGGTCAAGCAGGCCGGTGTTTCAAATGTCACCCACAGCAGGGATTGTGTTCAGTTTTGACTTGTAGTGCAGATTAGGCTTTGCAAGTTCTACTGTGCTTATGATGCAGGGTGACGCACTAGCTGGTGAGATGCTCTCTTTTCAGCGGGGAGTCGTTTGCATTGGTGATTCGGGTTCTTCCTTGGTTAGAAGTATTTGGGTGGCGTTTGCCTCCACGTGCGGCGGTGAGTGAGGTGATTTCCCCCCTGTATTACGCTTCATTTGCAGGGTCTGCTAAGCCGCTCCCCCTATGCGTTGGCCTTGTGTATTTTGTAGGCACCGTTTAAACCCATTCCACTTCATGCAGTCATTAGGCAAGTTTATATCTTCTAGCCTCTGTTACAAATGTCTATGTGTTATGGTGCTTCTCGCTTACCGGGTGTTGGTGTCAGTGGCTGGATTCCGGGGGCGCCGTTCCTCAGTGCCGTTATTGCTGGATGGCGTTTCAGGCATTGGTTTGTTGTGGGCGCTCCAAAATGTCTCTGTGTTGCGGGCGCTGTGTTCCCCGTCGGTCTCCTGTCATGCGTGAAGGGGGTCCCCTGTCCTGGGGCCCGAGGTCATGCTCCTCTCAGGCCTCCGCTGCATCCATTCACGGCTTGCCGCACTCTGCCTTCCTCACCCGTTGCGGCTCTCCTTGCGTTGTGTCTCTGGCTGGGAGCGGGGCCGGGACTCTTCCTGCGATTAGAGCGGCCGAGGATCCCTCGTCACCCGCCGCGTCGCCCCAGGTGGGTATGGAGTGGGGTCAGAGGCGGCGGTGTACTCTCTCCCGTCCCCGCTTGTCCTGGGCACCCACGCTTCCTGGTTTCGGTGCCTCCGGGCGCCCGAGTCAGCGACGGCACACTGCCCGCTCGTTGCTGTGCTGGGCTGCTAGTCCCGTACGCGGGACTTCAATGTTGATTGCGCCGGTCCCGTGTCACGTTCCTTCCTTTCAAGCCTCGGTTTCAATCCTGGTGGCCATCTTTTTCAGGTTGCTCGATCCGCCGTCTTCATTCTTTCTTCGTGCATATCTTTTGAAATCCGCTCCGATTTGGTACTATGTTGAAGCGATCCGCTGCTGTGGACTTCCGCAGTGCGCTCAGGTTATTTTCTTGGGTCTCAGATCCTTATTTGAGCAGGATGTTAACAGGATGAAGCCAGCGGTGCGGGAGCAGTGGGCATTCACATCCCCATTCCTTGCCTGCTGGCCACGCCCCCTAGCTAAGACTTTTGAACGCCTCCAGTTATTGGGCCTGACCCTACACCGTAATAAGTGCGGGCTACCATTGAGTTCTTTGGGTATGTCTTCAGGGCGGGTGGTGTGTCTCCTGACCCGCGCAAGGTAAAAGACATCGTGGAGGCCCGAGTCCCTCAGAATGTCTCGGAAGTGAGGAGTTTCCTGGGAATGGTCACGTACTGTGGCCGTTTCATCAGCAACTTGGCATCAAGATCGGAGCCCCTCAGAGCTCTCATCAAAAAGGACATGGCCTGGCAGTGGGGACCACTCGAGCAGGCGGCCTTTAAGGGAGCCCTCACGGCGGAAGACATAATGGCGTTTTTCAATCCCGCCCTGGAGTCCGAGATAGTGGTGGACGCTAGTCCGTTTGGCCTTGGGGCAGCATTGATGCAGATTGACACGAATCAAGAAGTTCGCCCCATCGATATTGCCAGCAAAGCGATGTCAGAGACCGAACAACGGTAATCCCAAATTGAGCGGGAGGCTCTGGCCGTGCCATTTCCGACTCTATGTCCTGGGACGACCTGTGACAGTGCTTACAGATCATAAACCACTGCTGCCCATACTGGCAGGATCATCATCCAAACCTCCGGCCAGAATAGAACGCTGGATGTTGGCCCTGTTGGAATATGGGGTTTAGCTGGTGTACAGGCCGGGGAGTAACAATGCCGCAGGCTACATCTCAAGACACCCGTGAGAGGACACAGGCGGGGTGCAGTCCACGTGTGCCGATAAGGCCGACAAACACGTGTGGTTGGTGGTGAAGGTCGCCACACCCAACTCTGTGCTGGTAAAAGAACTCGAGCAGGCATCGGCAGAGGACGACTGCTTCCGGATACTCAAGGTGGCCATCCAGCAGGACTTATGATGGGTGGTCATAGACTCTCTGGCGGCCAGAACCCAGGAGGCCAAGTCCACACTGGAACAACTGTGGAGAGTGCGGGGGGAGCTGACCTTTTCGGAGAATGACCTATTGCTGAGAGGAGACCGCATTGCCATCCCACAGAGCCGGACGCAGCAGATGATCATGCTTTCCCATCAAGGACACCAAGGCGCGGCTAAGACCAAAGCACGTCTACACCAGAAGGTCTGGTTCCCAGACCTTGAGCAGAGGGTAGAAGAATTTGTGGCGTCCTGTGTTTGGTGCCAGGCGGTGTCCCCAGCCCAGCGGGAGCATGAAATTGAGACCATGCCGCGAGGTACCAAACCGTGGGAAGTGGTCCACGTGGATTTTGGGTCCACGTCAAGGGGCACCCACTTCCTGGTGGTGGTGGACGAGTGGTCCCACTATCCGGAAGTGGAATTCATCGAGTCGATGGCCATTGACAAGGTGGTGGTGGCGATTGAGAAGATCTTTGCCACTCATTGACTGCCCAGGGTGTGGTGCTCTGACAACGGCCCACCCTTCCAGGGAAAAGCTTTGCGGGGCTGATGGAGGAGTACGGCGTGCACCACCACAAAGTAACCTGCTGTGGCTGAGAGCCAATGGGGAGGCAGAGTTGATGATGCGGAATCTCAACAAGGTGTTTCGCATTGCACCAGGGGAAGGCAAGTGCCTGGAAAGGGCGCTGTACATGTTCCTGAGGGGATATCGAACCATCTAGGGGGGTAGCCCCGGCTGAGGCTATTTTCCAGTGGTGCCCATGAGACCTGCTGCCAGAAATTGGTGAGCGGGAGCCCGCTGTGATTGACAATGAGTACGTTGAGCGGGAGCGCCGAGAGAGAACTGCGCAGGAGAACCTTCGGAGAGGACTCCGGCCACAGAGACTGCTACCCGAGAACGAGGTGCTGGTGAGAAACCGACACCCTCAAGGGACGTTGTCTCTGACCTACGAGCCGGAACCCTTGGGCGTGGTGGCGGTAAAAGTTTGATGCTGCCCAATGTATACTATATGCATAAGCTTGCTTTTCTTTTTCTTGAAAACTAATAAAAACTGAATTAAAAAAAAAAGGGTTGATGCTGACCGCCTCCGATGGACATACCTCAGTGACAAGAAACGCCAGATTCTTCAAACGGCTGGGAGAACCTAGAACTGAACCGGCACCCAGTGGGCAAGTGGTGGCGGTACCGGACGAGGGCAGTGGCCCCATGTGCCTGCCAGGATCTCCAGCCCGCGAGTTCGCTGGCGAAGGGACTCCGAATAGAGACGTTGGCAGGAGATACCCGCAGAGGACTGGGCGAGGGAAACCTGCCCATCTCACCGATTATGTGTTAGAGTAGATACTGTGAGTGGGAGTCCTAAATATCCGGGGGACCCGGGCGGCTGCTATTAAAAGGGCTCCTGGGTTTGTTTGCAGTGAAGTTAAATGTGTGATAGATAGTAATCCTTTGTTCATTTGTTTTGTTTGATATGAAAAAGGAGGAGTGTCATGCTGCCCCTTTAAGGGCGGCATGCACGCGGCGGAGTGACGTTGCACTCCGCCGCGTGCAGTATTAATAAAGGGGGCATTCCCGGCCGCGCAAAGCGACCGGGGAGCCCTAACCACACGGACATGTCCGAGTGCGGTCTGTGGCGGGAGGGGGCTCATGGACACCCGCTGAGGTGCGGGAAGAACCACAACAGTCCAAGTCCCAGAATACAAAGAAAACTCCCTTGACACGCCAGTCACTCTCTGCGAAGAACATGTTCAGAGCTATTCACAAACGCCGATATTTGTGAAACAGTTTAAATAAGAGCGAAAAAGATCACCTGAGAACAAAAGAATGTATGACCACAAAGCGTAACGGAAATAGTCAAATATATATCAAGAAAAATAATATGACACTGACCTGAACGCAACACCGACTCCTGGTGAGCGAGAACGTTTCAGAAAGGATGGCTGCTCTGCCGCCGCCGCTCTGAACTCTCTCTGGTGCGCAGATGCCCCTCCTTTCTCTGCATCTGATTAAGAATGAAACCGAGACGTTTCCGAAGTGTCACTTTCGCTCTCGAACGCTTGTGCAAGAAGACAGTGCCGCAGAGTTCCAAAAGCGCTCTCCGCTTCAGTAAACGAGACAGCCAGGGGAGTTAAGAGTGTATACTTGCCCCATTTCTTTGACGAAAAAGAGGTAAGATTTTGACATTTCAAAATAGTAATGAGCATAATGCTGATAGATACATAATTCCCGTATAATCTTTTTACATCTGCCTACAACTTATTATTTTAAAAACACTCTACGGGCCATTCAAAAAACATACTTGCCAACATTCTGTGACCAAAAAGATGTAGGATTTTTCAAGTTTCAAAAATACTTCACATAAAAATGACATCACAGGTAATTACAAAACATACATTGTTGTCAACACTGGAGCATTTTAAAATGTACAACACATCAAACAGCACAACATGCAAAGATGCTCAAATGTTTAAAATGTATAATTGTGAATGGTAAGTTAACACCAAATTCAATTACCTAACCACAGAAAATAATCACACAGAGCTGGTAGGCAACGTCTGCCACTACTCTGTAGCAGCAGCCTGTGCAGTACATATTTATTCCTGCAGTGCAGGTTTAACACTGAACAACATGGAGACTGATACCCTCCTCAGTCCGATAGGCAGATGCTGGGTGATGGTGGTACGCTCTGCCACTTGCCTACACTGGTGGTTCTCCTAAGGTCTGTCCCGGCAAGAGTGCAGGACAGAGTCAAGTAGCTGTCAGGTCAATGGATTGATCTGAGCCCATCACGGAAATGTATCAATTACCCGCCCACCACACAGAAAATTGCCTGAGAGCCACATACATTACTTGCCACTGTAAAAAGCAGTAGAATCTGCCACTCAAATCTGTAGGCGGTAGGAGTGCCTAAAAAGCACTAGCCTATTGCCTAAATCAGTAGGGTTGGCAAGTATGAAAAAAGAGCGTGGCTTACAGGGTGGTCGGTCAAAATACCGAAAACAAAATCTCGAACTGCAAAAATCTCGAATACAAAATCTCGAAAAAAAAAATATCGAATGTGGCGTAATGAACGCTGTGATATCCCTAAAGTCCTTCGTGAGTGATATCTGATGATATGGACTCGAAAGATCCAACGTGGAAAATAAGTCTGCGTTCCCAATGCGATTTAACATTTCAGATATTATAGGAAGAGGAAAAGTATCATTATGATGTTCTTGTTGACATCTCTTAAATCCACACAAATTCTTGGCTTGCTATTTCTCTTTAATGCAACAACAATGGGGCTCACCCCCTCCGAAGACTCAATCTTTTCAATAACCCCTTCTGATTCTAACCTCACCAACTCCTGTCCAACCTTGGCAATGGCAAATGGAATGGGTCTGGTCTTCGAGTGCTTAACTGGTAATGCTCCCTTTTTGAGACGGATCCTGTGTGCAAAATCTTTTAATAACCCTAAATTCGCTTGGACTTGTTAGGATATGTATAAGATATGCTAAATGAGAATCAATTGGTAATGTCACATAGTCTAATGGAGACATGCCGCCCAGGTTCACTGTATAATCATAATGTTACTATGTCATCGTTCGTCTGTGTGTCTGGAACGTGGATCCTCAACTGAAGAGGTTCCAGGTTCCAGGGACGGAGAGGAAGGAAGAAGACTGCTGTGGACGGTTGTTGAGTCCCTCCCGGGGGTCGTCCTACAAACTTAAATAAACGACTTCTTTTGGGCACACTACAGATTATCTGGTGGTTATTGAACATAACAGCTGGCGACGAGGATAAAGGATTTTTTTTCAGGCGACCCCCGGCACGATCCTAGCGAGCAAGGCCACGGATCATAAATTAACAGTGAGCGGCCACGCATTGACATATGCTCGAGAGCCACATGAAGAGAGCTGTTTGGAATACAGGTACCGGCAGTAATTATATCCTTCACATTGAACATAATATTTTCTGAGGAGCGGTGGAAAAGAAACCAGCGCGCGCAGTGTTTATGTTTGAAGCTGAAATACCTGCACGCGTATCCCAACGCAGCTCTGCTACTCGATTCTATACGCACTGTTGACGTTCCAAGGCAGGACCCAGTGACGTGACTGATTTAGCAGAATTGTTCCTACCAGCTCCAAACCAGCGAATGAAAAGCAGACCTTACGGCGTGACGAGCACTGCGTGTGACACGTCAACACGCAGTATAGGAGAGTACACTCACGGCGTGTTAGCCATGCGTAAACAAAGCAAGATTATTTTCGGCACAACGGAATACTCATCGCCGCATTGTGAGTCGGTTTGCAGTGGTTAGTAACCAGCCTGACGCCGGGCGATCCTGCACGCTCCAACGAACCTTGCGAGCCTCGCAAAACGGACAGACGGCGGACAGTTTCATATACTATAACATCGCTGGTGCGTTACAAATAATAAAGCTAGAATACGTGTGTGTTTGAGGGATATAGATCAATTAAATCAATCGTACCACAGCTTAGTAACTGCAGCCACTGACATCACGCTAGGTCATGGCAAATGTCCCAGCTCCAGTGTTTTTCCTACCACTACCTGTGTGCGATGGATAGATTGGAAAGAAGGCTTCCACAAGTATGCGTTAGCAGTCTTTGGCCCCAACTATTCTAATGAGCGTAAAGAAGCCTTATTGTTTCATTGTCTTGGGACAGCAGGTCAGGAAGTTCTGAGAAAATTACCAGAACCTATAGATATGCCAGATGCAGGCCCATATGAGAAGGTATTAGCCAAATTGGACAAACATTATAAAATAGAGGAAAACATTATTCTCGAGAGGTACAAATTTGCCACCAGGGGCCAGAAGAATGGAGAGAGTATAGAAGACTTCATTACAGCTCTGAGGGGATTAGCGGTGAAGTGTAGGTTCAATCACTGTCAGGAAGAACATATACGTGATCAATTAATGATCAAATGCAACAATGACAATATTAGAAAAGAGCTATGGAAGGAGAAAGACCCCACTTTGGATAGAGCTATAGAGATTGCAAAGATGGTGGAACACACTGATAAATGTATAAAGGTACTTCAAGCAGACAATCATTCAAACATTGAGAAACCCAAGTTGGAGGAAAATGAGGGTGCAATTCAGAAAGTGTCAAAGGTTACTCAGAGGATGGGTTCAGGCCTGCCAAAGCGACAGATGCAGTTTGGAAAAAAAGGCGAGGATCGACAAGAGAGTAAACCTCCAGTGGGGAAAAGTTGGAATCGTCAGTGGTCAGTTAAAGACAACAGAAATTTTACCAGAGACTCTAATTTTTCCAGAGGTTTTAGAGAAGCGATGACAAACAGAGACTCCACAACAAGAAGGTGCTTCCGGTGTGGGAGTTTCTCACATGTGGCATCTGACAAGGATTGTTTTGCAGTGCACATTATATGCAATAATTGTGGCATACGTGGCCACATTGCCAGATGTTGTAAAAACGTTAATTCCAATTCAGGTCAAGTTTTTGACGTTAGTGTGAATAATGAGGATGATGATTGTATTGAAAGTGGTAGAGAAGTGGTGTTTATGGTGAATGCCATTGATGGGAAAGTGAAGAAGAAAAAGCCTTACGCCATAGTATTGGTCAATGGGATACAAATATCGATGCTTATGGATAGTGGGGCGGATTATACATTAATAGGGGTGCAGGTGTGGAAAGAGAGATTCAATTGCTGTACTTTATGGGAAAACAAAATTAAGGCGAATGCGTATGGTGACAAGCCCATAGAGATTATAGGATGTTTTGATGCTGATTTGCAGTTCAAGGATAGGAAAGCCACCACCACTATTTATGTTGCCAACAAAGGGGGAGAGTTACTGTCGTGGAGTGATCAAGCTGAACTAAAAATCAGACTTGAAGCAGGTCATCCTGAACAGGTTTTAACAGTAAGTGGTGAGAGATTGAATGAAGAGAAACATAAGCTAGGATGTCTGAAAGGGTTTGTTCATAAAATACGATTAAAAAAGGGGGCGGTTCCTAAGATCGCGAAATTGCGCACCATTCCTCTGGCACTCAAGGAGGGCGTAGAAAATGAATTAAAGAGAATGGAGAATGAAGGGGTCATTGAGAGAATAAACTCCTCGGAATGGGTGAGTCCCATTGTGGTAGTCAGAAAACCCTCTGGATCTTTGAGGATATGCATTGACTTAAGACATCTCAATAGTATGGTGGTGGCAGATCGATTTCCATTACCCAGGATAGATGACCTGCTTGTGGGTGTCTCTGGATCAAAAATATTTTCAATTTTAGACCTCAAGTCTGCTTATCACCAGATTGAGTTACATCCGGATTCGAGAGATTTCACAGCATTTATCACTCCCCACGGTCTATTTAGATGTGTACGCATGCCGTTTGGCTTGGTGTCTGCTGCGAGTGTATTTCAGAGTATCATGTACAGGTTACTTGGTGGAGAAAAAGGGGTGATGTACTACCAAGATGATGTCCTTGTATGTGGCAGTGATGAGGTGGAGCATGATAGACGATTAAAAAGGGTGTTAGATATATTAGGAGAAGCTGGTCTAACGATAGCATCAGAGAAGTGTACATTGAGAGCAAGTAAAGTTGTTTATTTAGGTCACGAGATCACAGCTGAGGGAGTCAAACCCAAAGAGGAGGCTATTGAAGCCATAAGGAAGATGGAAGATCCCAAATCAAAAGCAGAAGTGTTGTCGTTTTTAGGGCTAATTGAATTCTATGGCAAATTCATTAAGGATCTGCTTGACATGTCAAGACATATGAGAAAGCTTACTTGCAAAGGTGTGATATTTAAATGGAGTGATGACTGTAAGAAGGAGTTTGAAATGATAAAAAATTCCATAATCAATGCTCCAATTTTAAAGACATTTGAAGAAGGGAAACGCACATTACTTTTTGTAGATGCTAGTGAGTATGGCATAGGTGCGGTTCTTATGCAAGAAGATTCAGAAGGTTTACACACTGTAGCATTTGCCTCAAGGTCACTTAAAGATCCTGAAACTAGATACTCTGTGGTTGAGAAAGAAGCTCTTGCTTGCATCTGGGGAGTTGAAAAGTTCAAAAGGTTCCTGTGGGGAAGGGAATTTGCGATCTGTACCGATCATAAACCATTGGTTGGTATTTTTAACAAAGGTGGGCTGGAAGGAGTATCGAGACGCATTATGAAGTGGGTCACAGCTCTTCAAGGTTTGCAATTTACCATGATTCACATTAGTGGTGAAGTCAATGTGGTGGCGGATGCCTTATCAAGGTCTGTTCACAGAGAAGGCCACATCAGTATAGACCAATCAAATCAGGAAGAAACCTGTGAGATTTTCCAAGTACATGATTCCTTGAAGAAAGATGATTGGGATAAGGCTAGTAGTGAAGATTTAATTTACCAGAAAGTGCTAACATTGGTTAAAGAGAACAGAATAATGAACTACAAAGGTGACATGGGTGGATTTGCCAGAGTGAAAGGGGATTTATGGATCCATGACAAATATCTACATAGAGGGCATCAGATGATAGTTCCTCAAGGTATGAGGAAACAGGTAATTGGACTAGCCCATGATGGGCATTTAGGTTTAGCTAGGACCAAAGGTTTAATAAGATCTGAGTTCTGGTGGCCGGGAATTGATAAAGATATTGAAGAGCAAGTTAAGGAGTGTCCAGAGTGTCTTGAGGGAAACAAGGGATTGAGTGTACAAAAAGTACCCATGGTTATTAGAGAAAGTCCACGTGTACCGTGGGATGAGATTGCGTTGGATCTTTTGGGGCCATTTAACATTGGAGGGACCAGAGATAGCTATTTGCTGGTAGTCATAGATTTATTGTCCAAATGGCCTGAGATATGTCTACTTAGAGATATTTCCAGCAGCAGTGTTACGAAATTTTTAGAGCAACTATTTTGGAGAGAGGGTTTTCCCAGAAAATGCTTGTCGGATAATGGCTCTCAACTAGTGTCCAAGGAATTTAGAGAATTTTTGGATAAAAATGGAATTGAACAAGTAAACACTTCTCTCTATCACCCCCAAAGTAATGGTTGCGTAGAACGCTTCAATAGGACATTGATGGAAGCCATTAGAATTGCTGTAGCAACTGGTGGGGATTGGTTTAGGACAGCGATGGAAAGGACATTCCAGTATAGAATAACGCCCCATAGTGTAACAGGATTAACACCCTTTGAGATTTTGAGAGGTAGGAAACCTAATTCACATTTATGCCCAGGGTGGATGGGAAAATCTAAGATGGTTGGCGTGGATTTGAAAACAGTGAGGAGTAGAATGTTTGAAGCAGGAGTTAAATCCAAGGAACGATATGATCAGAGAAATTGTTGTAGGGAATTGAAGATTAATGAGGGTGATTGGATCAAGATAAAACTGCCTACTAAAGTTCGTAAGGGAGCATCTTTATATTCCGAACCCAAACAAGTGGTGAAAGATTTAGGCTCCTCAGTACTGGTCAGAGGTGGAGGTATCTGGAACAAGGAGAGAGTAGCAATTGCCAAGTTCGTCAATGGAAGGGAGTGATGGACTTGCAGAAGAGGGTTAAGGATACCACCTTTAGTACATTGTAGATCTGTATAAATACATCATAACAAGTCATGATAAGGCACTTATTCAGAGTTCTATTTTATTTCACGTTGTATTCTATACATATATGTTTCATGCAAAAATGTTAGGCATTGTTTTAAATTGTTAGTTCAAGGAAAGGAAGGAGGTGTTAGGATATGTATAAGATATGCTAAATGAGAATCAATTGGTAATGTCACATACTCTAATGGAGACATGCCGCCCAGGTTCACTGTATAATCATAATGTTACTATGTCATCGTTCGTCTGTGTGTCTGGAACGTGGATCCTCAACTGAAGAGGTTCCAGGTTCCAGGGACGGAGAGGAAGGAAGAAGACTGCTGTGGACGGTTGTTGAGTCCCTCCCGGGGGTCGTCCTACAAACTTAAATAAACGACTTCTTTTGGGCACACTACAGATTATCTGGTGGTTATTGAACATAACAGGACTTCACTACTCTTTGTTGTCATTTTGTCACTTTGTCCTTGACTACTATTTACAATCATAATTTGCTCTTTTTCACATGGATCCAATCTGATTCTAAGCCCAGCTTGATCTCTCCAACCTATTAAATGTACACCTTTTTCTGCCACGTAGACTTTCACTTGGGCAAGCCTGTCTTTAAATTGAATGATGCATGAGAACCAACCAATAATCTTAATCTTTGACCCTTCGAATCCGCCTGGATTCCTTATCTCTGATGCTTTCAAATTACTTCTGAGACCACATGCTTATAACTTCTGCCAGGTTTTCTTATTGATAATTGTCCATGGTGAACAACTATCAACCTTCCCCTTGATTTTCCAATTGTCCAATATTACTTCACAACTTGGGCATTTGAATTCTACTCCTGGTGGTTCATGGATCATGAACACCCTCTCATCCTCCGATTCTTCCTCCTCATCTTGAATAGTTGAACCTCTTTTCTTTCTTCTGCACGTGACAGCAAAATGACCCTTCACTCCACAATTTCCGCACTTCTGCCCTATCGCGGGACACTGTTTTGCATAAGCATAATGCCCTAATATACCACAATTATAGCATCTGTCTCCATCTCTTGTCTGGACATTCTGAAATCTGGGTTCATTCTTCACCCAAATCCTTCCTTTAGAAGAATTACCCTTGTTCTCAAATCCTTTTGCTCTATTACTTTTGTTGGTAGTAGCATCAACTCGTTCTTTGGTCCGCAGCGTGCTGACCAAACTTTGCTCTTCTGCTTCTTGTCCGACTTTGGTATTATGTTGCAGCATGCTATGAGTAGCTTCCTGTTTTTTGCTCTTCATTTCTTTGGAACACAATTGACTGTGTTCTATCCGTTTCGCGATGACAATAGTCTCTAGCAGAGGCGGGTTCCCCACCATCCACAATCTGTCCTGAATTAAACTGTCCTTAGAATGGATAATAATCTGGTCTCTGATTAGTTCATCAAGAGTGATTCCGTTCCCAAAATGACACGTACGTGCCAATAGTCTTAATGCTGAAACATATTCTTCTATATTCTCGTGCTCCTTTTGTATCCTTGTATAAAAGTTATATCTGTTTATAGCTACATTTGTCTCTGGAGCATAGTATTTGTCTAATTGTCTTATGGCTTTCTCGTGCTCATCGGCATCACCAGCTTCATCTCCCGGTAATTCTGGTAACTCCCTGAACTTCCTTTGGCCTTCCAAACCTAAAGCATGAAGCAATAGTAATTTCTTCTTATGAGAAGTAAGTCCTTCTTGTTCTACGGTCTGAACATAGTTCAACCAGAACTCTTTCCATTCAGACCAAACAACCACCGGCTGTCCAGGTGTTGGAAGAAAACTTGCAGGCGGCTGAATACTGATGCTTTGCATGGGCAACTTGTAACTTGCTGTCTAATAATATTTGATAATATTATTTATATTCATGGAAAGAATGTCTAATATACAAATAAAACTTCTTTCTTTTGCAACTTCCAGTAACTTCCTTCCATAAAATAACTATTCAATATTTGCTTGATCCTCTTTTTCAATTTTTAAACTTGTGCGGAATTATTATTTTTTTTCTTTCACTGAGACGAGGATGAAGAGGCTCCTTTCCTTCTCTCACCCTCGCCTGACTTCCTGGCTGTGCTGTGGATGGGGTCTATATCATGTGAGCATGAGGCACTTCACAGGGTACTTTACTCTAGTGCGAGTACAACGAGCAGGCGCGTATGTACGCTTCCAAAATTGTGTCAGTTTCCAATGAGTAAAACATCCAAACTCTTACGTAAACACCAAATGTCCAATTCCTCGCACATCCGAAACGGACAGAAGCACAGCACAAGCAAACGTAATGCATTTGTTTGCTCGGAGCAGCCACTCTCACTCTTTGTGGGTCCAAACGACGCCGGGTATACCCTCGTCGCCAATTGAAGTAGGCAGACCACAAGCGATTGAAGGTAAATTACTTCAGGTTTACTTACATTAGTTGTTAACCCGGCGCCCTGTACTGCAGCTCTCTCGCACACCCCCATCCTCAGCGCTCCCCTAACCGCTTCTCCCAGAATCTCCAGTTCTCACCAAACCAAACCATTCTCTCTTACGCTCGTGCAGGCAGGGCAACCAGTTACCTTAGTAACATCAATACAGGCATGAATAAAACATTATGTGATACAACAATGGGCTTTCCTTGCATCTGGGGTCCAGCACTCTCTTGAGGTGGCTCAGGCTCGGTCCGTCCTGCTTCCTGGGAGTCTGGAGGATCTTCCTGGAGCTCTTGTCCAGCTGAAAAGCAACGCACACGATCTGGTGTTCCTCTCCCTGGCTATTTGGTCCCAGCAGTAACTGCAGTGGAATTTCAACCAGCTCTGAGAGGATATCCAGCTGGCTTACTTTGGAGTTGATTGGTCCCACCAACTCAAGGGGAGAAGTCGTCCTTGCAGGGCTTCTCTAGTCGAAATGAAATTGGAGTTTCAGCACAGCAGCAGGGCTTCACCGGGCAAACCAACGGTCCAGGAGTTGCAGCAGGCGTGCTCTTCAAGTTCTTCGGATTCCTTCGTCCAGTGGTCGACTCTGCCTTCCAAGCCAAAAAGCCGTGCCTTTTATTCAGTTCTCTCCCATTCATTCTAGCCTAGCTGTAAGTCACCCAGCATGGTGGCTGTCCTTGCCGGACAGCTTGCTGGCCAATCACCTAGGAGTGCATTCCTGTCTCCTAGGAGACTAAGCACATGGAGTTTCGGGCACCTCCCTCGCTTCCTGCCCCTGCCAGACACCTGGAGCCAGAGGCGGGCTTCACTCGTGAATCCCGCCAAAGACAAAATGAGGAAAAGGAACAAACCTGGTTTGGCGCGCAGAGTAAATCTCAATAAGGACCTTTCCACAAAGAAATGGCAAAAAAGAAGACCAGGCCATTTTCACATAAATGGCACCCTTGGGTGCTTTACTGCAGCTGCGAACGCAGCCCGCGGTAAATGCACACCATGGTAGTTAAAAGTAAACCACTGCCACCAACCATTCATCGAGGAAAAGGTAACATAAAACATTTTACACGAGAAGCTAGACAAAGGTAACCCCTCCAGCACCCTATTGGAAGATAGTGTGTGCTGGGTCTAAAAAATTATAATGAAAGTAAAGTCAATTTCACTTCACTGCTCTTGGAAACAGTAGTTTATCCAAGAGAATGTATTGAAACCTTGGGAAATCTAAAAGACTTCCCTGTGCCACTGCACTGAAGGTGCTGTGTGACACAATGCATAAAGATGATGCCTATGGAGTTTGTCAGACTCCACAACCAAAAGAAACACAAGAGTTCAAAATCACATTAAAATACATGAGAGAGTGGTGAAAAAGGGCCTCACTCTCTCCAAGTAAAACATTAAAGTTCTAGAGTCCAGCAAAAGAGCTAGGGGTCTGTAAGGTAGAGAGGAATTAGCACATTTCTGAGAATTCTCCTTAACAGGAACCACCAAACTCCATACACATTCTAGAGGCAACATATATGAGATACAGAGAATAACACTGTGACAATAGTCTTAAGCTCCCAAATCACTATGCCCATAAGGCACCTTGGAGTGTCTGCCACTCACACATTCCCATGGAATGCTCCTTACTACAATTTCGGGGCGAGGGGCAGAGATAGGCTGCCGGTGCTGCTGGGAGAGCCCTATATACAGTGCTGTGGAAACATTTCCCAAAGTGCCGCTCACCTCCTATGCCATACCCAAGCTGCCACTGCTGCAACCGGGACAACACTACCAAGAGACTGAGAAGCCCAGCAGAACCTGCAAGAAGCCTTGGCGGTGTTAAACCTGAGATTAGGAAACATGGGTGGACTGGCCTCTAGGGAACTCTGCAGATTTCCCTGTGAGCCTTGGCACCATGGAACTCTTTATGTGGTCCTCTTTTATATGGGTACAGTGGTTTCTGGCACCTCTTAGCCTGTATCCTGTGCAACCTGCCATCTTCCTTCTTTCTCTCCTAATTCCCCACATCAGCTTGAAAGAAAGAATCTGTTGTAAAACCTCGAGTGGTATTCCTCACTCTTAGCACATCTTCTATCTCAGTTCATTTTACATGGTCACTGCTTTTTTAATCCCGAGATTGCATAAATATGCTTTAAAATTCACTATTTTGACTCGTTTTTACCCATTTTTCTTGTGGTAGAACCCCTAAAACCCCACGTAAGGGGCTGGACTTGCTTGCAGAGTTTAATTTGGGGCCACTTTGAAAAACACTTCCAGGGCCACTTTTGATTGCCAGTTGGCCCCTGAGTGGGGCACCATTAGACCCCATACACAGACTAGTGGCCACGTACATGAGATCTAGAGAATAACACCATGACCTCAGTCCCAGTCTCTCCTACTCACTGCGTCTTTAAGGCTCCTTGGAGAGGTGTTTGCAATCCACACATCCCCATGCAGCGCTCCTGTCAATTTGGGATGGAGCGGGAGATGGGGTCATCCCAGCAGCACCACCCACCTGTCTACCGTGCTGAGAGAGGGGGATGCAGTGTTAATAACAAAAATAAAATAACGACAAATGACACCTGAATAACGACAAGAAGCCACTTTTCTTTAGTAAAAGTATATAGGGGGCGGGGTAAGGGATTAAAAGGGGTTGGGGAACGGTAAAAAGGCTGTACAAACAGGAAGCTTGGGGGAACACCCAATACAACTAAATCGACCTTGTCATTTAAATTGTATGTCAGTATTTAGGATGTCGTTATAAACACGTTGAACCGAGAGAGAATTCGCCAGAAATATGCTCTCCCGATAAGACATGCTCAAGATGCCTCTGCCGCATCAGGTGACTGCGCCACCAAGAGACTGGGAAGTCCAGCAGAACCTGCAAGAAGCCTTGTCATTTGCAAAACTGAGAGTTGGGAACCACTAGCCCCCATACACCGAATAGTGGCCACGTACAGGAGACATAGACAATAAAACCATGACTGCACTCCAATTCGATTTGTCACTGTGACCTCAAGGATCCTTCAAGGGGCGTCTGCGAACCACACATTGTCGTGCAGCATTCCTTCCTCCAATGACCATGACTGCCCATTGTGTGCCCAGTAGAGTCTCCCAGGGTGCCCCATACTCCTCACACCTGGGATTGTCCTACCCTTGCAAAGCACAAGCCCAGTAGGATCTGAGGGGCGAAACACAAAACAGCATTCATAGACCCACAAAGCCTAGCAGGGGTGTCCAAATCTTCAGGAAAATAAAGGACCAGCCCAGCAGGCCTCACCCAGGTTCAGTGTCTGGAAAGACAGAAAGGAAAAACAGTAGGATTAAGGCATGGGTCAGGTGCCTTATGCCTCAGGCTATGAGGGGAGGGGGCCAAAGACAGAGAAGATTTTTGGGAAAGGGTTCTGTTGGGAAAGCAGATGCCCTTTATGGAGTAAGTACTGTGATGAGGAAGAGAGGGTGTCGAAGTATTGGCGCTGCACGAACATTTGCACGGAATGCCTGCAATGCACGAATGCATGCACACAATTACCACATTGCCTTGCATACATCCATGTTTAATTCTAAATCAAACTTTCGCATGGTAACTGGGGCCATTCATTCCATTTTTGGTCAACTGTTTATTTTCCATACGATGATGTTTCAAATTCCCTACTCTATCTAATGAAAAAACGTCCTATTACGTGCATCATTGTTGTTCTGACCCAACCTGTTTCTGTCCTTCATACTAATAATTCAAGGATGTTTTTTAGGGGAATTTTTTTTAATCAACATTCTATTCTCTTGTAAAACAACTAGATGTGTCCTCATCTCTGTTTTGCTTCCTAAAAAACCACAAACATGTTTGGCACTGTGAATTAGGAACCAGAATGTTCAATATTTCTCTTCACCTACATAGTTTACACTGTTCCAGTTCTCTTTAATCTGGGACATTTACTTGGAAATCATTTATTTTACCTTATATAGGTTTACCTTCTTGTAAGAAGTCAGCAGGTCCCCTATCACTTGGCCTGTTAGATTAGAGCTTCTGTGATGAAGCAATTGAGCGGGACCTGTTTTTTGAGTGCATACAGGTACGTTTGTGCAGTGGGATTTTATGTCAATGCACATATTTAATATCTTGTTCATAGGTTCTGCTGTTTAAAGATCATTCCCTCCATGGCCCTCTTCTTCCTCCCATCTGTGACACATGAAGGCCCTCAGCCTTCCCCACAATCCATTGTTTGCATTGCTTTTAAAAGGCAGGACGAATATCTGAGGAGTTGCCACAGAGTTCTAATAAAGAACTAGAGGGCCAGCATTCCACAGGAATCTGTGTCAGCCCTGGACGCCATGTTCGTGGTTACAGCTCTGTGTCAGCCCTGGACGCCATGCTCGTGGTTACAGCTACGTGCAAGCCATGGACGCCATGCTCGTGGGTACAGCTACGTGCAAGCCATGGACGCCATGCTCGTGGTTTACAGCAGCCTTGGAATCCTTCACTTTCCTAGGTAGCCAGCAGCATTTTGAAACAAACATCTCCATCCTTTGTGCTGTCTTGCATTTTATGAGTAAGAGGGGGGCCTGACACGAACTAGATTTTATTTCACATGTCAGTTTGGCACATTTAACGTATTTTCAGATCTTTATGTGTTTTTCTTACTGAACAATTCATAAAAATATCAGATGTTGCTGTGTTTTACATTGCTTAACTGTCAATAGCATTGTTGTTTTTTCAATAGCTAATGTATTTGCAGTATTAGGCATTATCAATTGTATGTTTTATTTTAGAATCTGTCCATCTGCAGGTAAATGTGATATAAATGATATTGAACAGAAAATTGGGCATGTATGACAGGTGGCTTTCAACATTATTAAAAGAGAAACTCTGTGTGTGTAAAAGCCAAAGCTGTCCGTGTAATCCGTGCTAAACAACGAAGTACAGCAAAGTGCCAAAGCTTTAGGTAAAATACATTTTAAAGTGCTACAAACAGCAAGACAACCAGAACAGTATATTCATATCTCAGCCATAATACCATCCACATTTGGGAACAGATAAGGGAGAGATTTTGTTCCCAGATGAGGGAGAGGTTCTCCCCACCCCCCCATTGAATTGCTTTGGTGGAAAGGACATCTTGCATCACAAAGTTGTATTTTCGGGGCCCATTTTTAATTTACTTGAGAGTGCGAAGGAGTGCTTGGCAGGATATAAGAGCAACAGCAACTGAAATGTAACACATCATTGCAAACATCAAATACTTGTTTTTATGGCGACTATGCATTGCCCCTATTGTTATATACGGAGCAACACAAATAAAAGTGAGGCTTTTTTTGGAATGGCATACGCTGCAAACTGAATCCCTTCTAGGGGGTCCCAGTTTTGCCAGATAAGTTACAGTGTGATTAAGTGAGTTGTCCAAGAGTTGTCCAAGATCACACACTTTGGTTAAGCGGGGAAGCTATGATTTTCTCCTACACTGAAATTCTGGCACTTGACCACATATCTTCCCAGCTAAAGTTGGTACAAATCTTTCAACATTTTTGGGCTTGAATACATAAAATAATGACTTTAAAAGGACTCAACTGACAAATAAACCAATCTAACAATGTATAAATCATGGTAGAAACATGTTGAACACAAAGAGTATGATTGTAGCTTTATGTTCCTGATCCAGAATGAAAGCCTACAGCATACACAGTAATGTGAGCCTACAAAAAAATATCCTACAGACACCAACTGAAATAAAATGTATGTCAAGGCCAGGGGTGTAGGAGAAACATAAAATCTGGGGGGCACAGGGGACACCTTGGGGACTTTGCTTTTTTTATTTATTTATTGTGTTTTAGTCAAAGAACTCGACTTTTCACAACATTAAAATAGCAGTACATATTAAATTACATATATCATCACTGTATAAAACAAGAGAAAAGAAGAAAAGAAAACAGAAGAACATTAAGAAAAAGAAAAGCAGTTCAGAGTATAGAATCCTCCCAGCGATGGACATTTAGAGAGATCTTTTATAATACTCTCACCTGCACTTTAAGTGCAGATGCTTTATGGAGTTTGGCCAACCCATCCTATCCTATTCCACATGTACCTTCAATGATGGAACATGAGTGTGCCCTTTTACAGCACTGTATGGGCTGCAATCATACTTCGGCACCAGGGTATTCACTAGATTTACATGGTGAGCGGAACAAGTGCTGTTGTAAATCTCGAGGCTCTGCTTTAATTTTTTTCTGGGTCACGCAGATGGCTTATGGTGGCCTCTATTAAAACTTGTCTACAACTCATTATTCAGCTGGTGGTGCAGTTGCATCCCTATTTTAAAACAAGCGTTGGCAACGCCAACCATTTGGGCTTTAATGTAGGTATGGAAAAGGCACTTGCCAAGCACCGCCATAGTGGTATTAGGTACCCACTGATGGTGGCAGCTGTAAAATAGTGCAAGTACTTGGACATTTAATAGAAGTGCCTGGCAAATGCCCAATACGTATACACAAGCAAACGCTTACCATTGCTGGTTTTTAGCAGGACTTCAGTGAAGGAAATGCATAGTGCTAATAGAGTGGCTGAACGCATCCCTGGATAAGACATTTGTATTACACCAGTGGTATGTTCCCAGCTCCAATTAAGTTATTAACTACACAAGGCTTTGTAGTAAACATCCCTAAGTCAGTGTCTTTATCTAAACCAGAACTGGCCCTTTATAGATCATTCTAGTGTTTTTTTTAAAGGAATAGGTTATGGCGTAAAATGGGGCCTGTGGGGCATCCATCCACCAAAAATCCATGAAGGTTGCTAAAATAGCCCAAATAACATGATGATGTGTCACAAGGCAAGATGCCATGCACCCTGGTACCAGCTCCCACTACAGGACAGGTCAGAGGTGAATATATACCTCATTTAAGGTTAGTCCTGACTTCAGACCTAGGCTGCAGGTAGGATTGAGTGAAAAGGGAGTTGATGCAGGAACAGCCTGGAGAGGAACCAGACTGGGGTGCAGATGACACTGGGGCAGTGGAAGAGCGCTGAGCCCGAGCTCCCACGTTCCCTCTAATAAATCCTCCCTATGCTGGCCTGCACCTGGAAGAGGGGGGCCACTGTGTGTATTATCAGGCCCAATCAATGCACAGACAGATATGGTGTAGTGTATATATCTGCAATTATTTCAACAAAGGACTTCTAATCGTCCTCGTGCAGGCCTCGTGAGCATGGATCAAGCATTAGACTGCACCCTTTATCTGGGAAAATGAGGCGAGCCACCATTCTTCCTTGTACAAATCTCCCCTCTGTACCCTTCTCTACTCCACATTCTTGTCTGCTGTACACCCTTTTCTCCCAAGTCCCTTCCCTGCACCCCACACCAAGTCATTCCTCTGACACACTGCCCTCTGCACTTTCTCACTTGTCTATACTTCTCTCTCATTTGCAAAACACGAAGCACCTCATATGCCATTTCTGCCCTAAACAACTCTCCCTGTGTAATTTGCAGTCCCACACTCTACTGCACACCAGTCCCTCGCTTCCCATTCCCCCATGGCCAGCACCCCACACAACTCTCATCTGTAGACTTACTCAGCACTTTCTCCTCAGTCTTCAGAGCACCTTCGATATCCTGGCTTACATTTCACAGGTTTTCTCTTGCACGCCTTGCATGACCGACCACTCTATATTGCTTCTCAGAATAAGCTGGAACAGGCATGCCAGATCCATGACCTTAAAAGGGCCCATTGATACCTGCAAGCATTAACTCTTAAGAAATAGTCAGGAGCATGGATATTTGGAAGGAGGGACAGACACAGAAGTCACTAAATCCACATACTGCCGATGTACTACCCCGAAAATCTGATCGCACTGCAACCACTCAAGTACGCTGACAGAAACAGCCAGGCTGAATAAAACAGGGTGAAGCTTAGCCAAGACCTACAGAAGATTAGTGCTTGATTTCTTTTGAGAGATGCGCAGGATGGGCACCAACAAATGGTTTATTTTGGGCAGGGACAGAGTTCAGGTCTGTGCTGGTAATAGTTTGTTTTATGGAATATAACACTTTGGTCATAGCGCTTCATGCTAGATGCTTTCAGCTTCTAGGCAATGTAATAGCAGGTATTATTACCTTCATTTGAAGGGTACTGAATTTATGAAAGGTTAAAATGGACCCGGCTGCTGCTGGGTTTGAACTAACGAAATGCAGGTAGCCCTCATGTCAGAGACCAAGCTTTAGAAGTGGTACCATCCACACCTCAAGCATGTGTGAGTTGGTGGGAAGTGGTGGATGGGTGTGCTTTAAGTCCTACCGATATTAGAGTATACATCAAGTGTTTTCCCTTGCCTACCTTAGACACTACTATGGAAAAGAGCACACATCCCACGCAGCAGCCCTTCTTGAGATTGGCTCATCCTCATTTTACTTAATATGGTTTCATGAGGATTTCGTATACAATGTCAGGCTGATATCTCAGGCAGTGTCTGCACTTTGCAAGCCAGGCCTGGGGTACAGTGACATCTTGGAGAAAATCCAGTCTTTGCCAGATTGTGTGATCCTGGGCGAATCATGTGACCCCCCACTGTGCATTATTTTCTCTATAGGTTTACTTGGGATCACCTGGAAGTGACTCAGTTGGCAGTGTACACTATAACGAAATGCCTCAATCGTAAATGTTCTAACAGAGTTTCTTGTTGCTCCATGTATGCTAAACATGTTGAGTGAGTGCAAAGAGGGACAAAGTGTCACAGCAATAGATGTCACCTCCAGCTGGGGGACCGGGTCTCATTTTGGGAAGCAGTTATAGATACATTCATAGAATTTGTAATGTTTTTTTGCAGAGAAACATGTCAGGTGCAGTCAGCGTGATTCAACTCTAAGGAAATAAACTAGGAACAATCTCAAAGTAACCTGACAGTTTAGGGGCACTAGTGTAAACAGCAAAAATAATCATCATGCCCTTCTTAAAAAAGGCAATACATAATATATTAAACAGTGTTGTGCATGGCATTTGTATAGAAACTGCATGCACATGTCAATACTATTAGGAAAGATTTCCATTTATGTGTAATTTTCCCTCCAGTTGTGTACCTCCCAACTTTTTGCTGCTGTTTAACACCATAGTCTGACTTGTTGCAACTTTTCTGCAACATGTAACAAGTGCACAATGTACCTTCCAGTACAGTGCACTTGGGTCTCTTAGTCATTTCCATAGGCCCTAGATACTCTCAAAGGATTTTTTAGGAGATGTGCAGATGTGTCACGGACAGGGCTGGTGGCGGCTTATCTTTTCATATCATTTTAACCCTTTCCTGCCAGGTAAACCGCACTTAACGCGTTTGGCACGAATAGGTGGCCTGGCTCCAAAATGGCCATGCCACGATGTTCTTTGTCCTGTCCTTTGGCCATCTTGCCCCTTTGCCTTCCCCAGGTTGAGCCGACCCTGGTCAGTCCTTATTTGGGCATGCATTTTCCTGCAAAATGCCAAGCTTTTGCAGGCTTCTGCATGCCTTGTGTGTGTGCCTCCAGGATGTCGGCTGGGGTGTCTGTCCCCAATACACATCCTGGGTGCTGTGAATGCCTGGGACCACCGTGGTCCGTGATTGGTCCACGTATGGTATGCCTGAATGTGAGCAGATCTCCCATTGGGTCCTCTTCGTTTTGCCGCGAAGGAGATTCTGGATAAGAGAAGCCCCCAAACAGCTATACCATGTCGATCTTTGGAGTTCTCACTGAACGAAGGATAGGATCCAAGTATCCTGAAGCTAAGAAGCTGAGTCGAGGAACCGCTGGTGACGCGCTGGAAGGTTTCGCACCCTAAGGCTGCTGTCGTCCCGTGGGTGCCCTTTGCATCTGGTCGTCCTAGAAGGTCTGCGAAGACGCTTCGACTCATTGGAATAGTGGGACCAACTATTCTCGGCACCTTCACCAAAACCTGCAAGTAAGCCTTCTCGGAAGTTTTCCTGGGCCAACCAGTGGGCTCACCAGCTTATGCAGGACCTTTGCTCTGTCTCCGCCGCCGTTTCCAGGAGGCGCTGGAAACTTGGTATTCTGCTAGCTCTGTGTTCACGGCACCCACACACTGAAATTTTGTACACTTGGAGTTCCCAGGTCTGAAGTGAGACGAGTGCGCCAGAAAGGAAGCATACGCGGTTACTGTGTTGCCCAGCCGTAGTGACGATCTTTGCAGGTGTGCTGCATTTGTGCCCCTCTCTCCCCTGAAGCCTGCGCCAGTGAAACTGGCCTGATCCATCCATCAGGAGCGGAGAAATCGGCACTGTCCTGTTAGGGAGCCATCGCTGTATCTTCGTCGCTGAAAGCCGCAGAGCTGCCAAATTGCCGCATTTGAACCTGCAACCGAAGTGGACTCGACTGCCGAAATTTGGTCCGGAGTGCACAGGGGGTCGGTGAGTAATCGCAACCCTAACCGGTAGGCCCTAGCACTTCCATCCATTTTTACGCACAAGTGGCTGCTAGCTGCTAGCCACTTGTGCGTAAAAATGGATGGGCTGTCCACTGCTAGTGAGAACTAGCGAACTATTACCAACTCTTGGAATCGACTTTGCCCTCAAGTGGAGACCTTCCTCGAATAGTGGGAACCTATTCTTCATCGCCTCACCCACCTTCCTGAGCTGCTAGAGACCCCTGAAGAGACCCCGTTTTGCCCATTGTAACTACGCGCTTGCATTACCTGTACCTTTGAGCATTAGGCTCCTCTCTTCTTAGGGATCAGACTGCATCTTAGTTAGGAGTGTGTTGGATGTAGAAGGGGCTAACGACTATTTGCACTGCCTGTTTCCTTCCCCTTTAGGTTGTGGACCCATTCCGTGCTTTAACCCTTTAGACTCCATTGGTCTTGTTTATATGTATTTTGATAGTATTGTGTTGGTCTAAATAGTTTTACTGTGATTTGATTGTGTGTTTGAAACTCAAAGGCCTTGAAATACATGCATATGTATTTGTAATATATCTACACCTGACTGGGAGTGATTTGTGGGTGTCCTTTACTCTGTGTGCTAATTGAGGTCTTTCAGTCACGCTCACCCCTCTTGCGACCTAGTCTTGACCGCCGCCAAGCTACCTTGATTGGTCTGGCTTGTCCATAAGGTTACCCTGTTCAAGAAACTAGGTTGGCCTCCTGAACCTCTGCCCACCAGGCCAGAGTTCAGAAATCCATCTTAACAAATACCAGCTCCCATTGTGCACCCTTGATCCTCCGCTGTATCAGTGAATGGCCTCCGTATTTTGTTTGTGTGGCCTTGCAAGCCTGTGTTGGCCAATGCTTGGAGCTTAAATGTGAGCCCTGGGTGCCCAACAGTAAGGAACGAACAAAGAGCTGTTCCAATGTGATGTTCCTCTTTGGCAGGGACACACTTTCATGAATTGAAACACCTCAGGGCGGCAGAGCCTCAGGTTTTTCAATTCATGAAAGTGTGCCAACGTCAGATATACAGTTTCTAAACACGCGCGGTGCGTTGCAAACTGATCAGGGAATCCTGGCCTCTTAAAGTTTCATCATGAAACATTAAGGGGCCAGGATTCCCATCAGTTTTGCAACGCGCCGCACGTGTTTAGAAACTGTATATCTGCCGTTGGCAGTGGCACATTCCCTTTAATAAATCCTCCCCATGCCGCCCTGCACCTGGGATAGGGGGGCCACACCACTTGACTTACCTTACGGTAGCTGAGGTCTCAGGTGGAGGTCGAGTCGCAGTCAGACTTGGAGTCTGTCTCACTCTGCCTCCCCCGATAACACACGCTGTCCCAGAGTCACTGGAGCACGGGTTGCTGCATGGCTTCTCCTTCATTCCGGAAAAATGAAGGCTGAGGCTGCGCAGCAGTGCACTGCGCAGGCAGGGCACGTACAGTTTGTTCCCCGGCCTGGGCACGTTCATTATGCGCAGGCGCGGGGCACCGCAGCAGAAGTTGCAGGCAGTCTACTTTTAACTTTTGCAAGCTGACATCGTATTTTACACGCTACAGATACTTGCCTGGTGTTACAGGGCCAGCTAAACCACGTGTTGCTTCAAGATGGCCGAATTCAGATATTGGTAGTGGTGATCTTGTTAAAAGAAAATTAGATCACATATATTCTGGCGGTAATGAGTGATTACTAGTCCGCCCACCCCGTTCTAGATTATGAAAAACATTTGGCTTTTCGTGAAGGTGAAGCTGATCCAAGGAGGGTGCTGGTGGCTCCCCTCAAACAAGGTTGATTTGAGAGGTGTGGTGCTTCCATTTTGCGCTTTGCGTAAACACATTTTGGAGAAATCTTTGTTATATTTTGACCAGTTTGTCAGGGGCGCAATGAAGCCATTCTAGTCTGCACCATTTGAGAATGGCCTTAAGTACTACCTTGTAGGAAGCCTGCACATGTTAATCTTCCCCATTTCAATGTCTCTCATTTTACTATTCTAAGCGAGATAAAGGGCTCTGTTGGGCAGATGTGACATGTGATTGACTCCTCCTCTTCTCTACTGGTCTTGTGTTTAATAATGGCCACCTGGGTGCATCGCCTATGTACAGGGGCTGCTTTCCACATAGGTTTATACTTTATAAAACCCATTCATTCATACATTACACAATTCCGTGGCAGACATTTGATGGCTGTCAGAAGAACAGAAGGCTATGTAGGCACACCAAACATGTAACTGCCCCAGCCCTAGGACAGTATCGGAAGTATCAGCATCTATAATACTTCTGGAATATTATAAATCAGTTTTTCTTTTACTGCCCGCAGAAAGGTACATGGACGCACCCGACCCACATGACCTGACAAGCGACTGCCTCTACTCCCCCAGGTCCGCCATTCAACGACAGCATAAGAAATGCACGCATTTCAATATTATGCTACCCCCCTCCACCTGCCAGTGCTGTGCTGCAGTTCCATTATCCCCTCCCCCTTCTCTCTCCTGGCCGTGTATCGCCCCCTGTTTGTACGAGGAAGCGTATGCTGGTTCTCCAAATATTGGACTATCTGAGTATTGTCTAGTGCCAGGAATATACAAAAGCGCTACAATATCACCACGCGGGGAACATTTTGTCTTTTGGGGACTAGGCTCGTCTTTCAAGGTGAATAATTTGTTATCAAAATGCTTCCAAAAATATCTCACAGGAGGTGACACAGAGTGTCGGCATGGCAACTGATGTGGCCACAAAGGGACAGCAATGCTGACAGAGCGGCCTGGCAACAAAGCGCACCCTGGCATTGACCAGCCGAGGGAGTGGGGGCATCCGTGGCAGTGGCACGCGCAGCTCTCCATGCAGTGGCGATGGAGTGCCCAGGGAGGGCCAAGGGTGGCACCGCTGCAATGGAAGGGGGATGGAGGGCACATAGTTGCCGCTGTGGCACTGCATACAGCGTTGAGCGGTGGGTGAAGTACCTTGTGTGGCAGTGCATGCATTGTGGCTAAGGGGTGAAGGGAGGAGGCAGGTCCGGCAATGGGGCATTGCCGCATTAGGGTGAAAGGAGTCAGAGGGGTGTGTGTTCTGGCATTACATGCGCTTGATGGGGGAGAGAAAGGGTGTGTCTTCACACAGTGCGTGTAGTGGGGGGTGAAATAGATGGGCTATGTTTTGTCACTGTATTCACGTGTTAAAGGGAGCTAGAGTGCATGTGTTCTGGGGGTGCTTTCTTTAGGCGTTGCATGCATCATGTTGGAGAGTGCGGGTGATCTAACAATGCATGCATTGGGGGGAAGAACGTTATATGGTGTGTGTGCTGCCACTGCATGATTGTGGAAAGAAAGGTGGGTTTTGTTGGGCCACTGAATGCAGTGGTAAAAATATGGTGTGGTCTGCCACTGCATGCGAGCAAGGAAGATAGAGCTGGATAGAGCTATTGTGAACGGGGCAGTCAGCAATGCAATGCGCCCCCCTTCCTCACCACAGCCCTTAACCGAGGACTACAGCGACAAGGACACTGGATGAAAAGGTGTGCATGCTCTGGCACTGTGTGTACTGGGCAGCAGGGAGAACACCTGGCGTGCTCTGTCACTGCAGGCGAAAGACGGGGGAGTTTTGGTCCTGGACCCAGTTAGGTGTTTTATGGCACCGCAGGACAGGATCGGACTGGGACAAGAAATAGGCCCGGACACCCAAAAAAAAGTGGCCCATCCCTCGCCTCAAAAAAGTGTTCCACCCCTCGCCTCACGACCCTTGACCTCTGATGACATCACCAGAAGTGATGTCATTTGATCCCACCCCAAAGTGACATCCCGGAAAGCAATGAAACACAACCTTTCACCCCTTGACACCCCTTGACAAAACAGGAAGTGGCATCAAATAGCATTGTTCTTAAGTACACTCCGAAAAACATGGTTATGATTTACATGGTTGTGATATACATTTCATACAAGAACGGATCACCATATGTATCATTAATATCTGTGTGTATAGATCCATATTGTCAAATTACTGTGAATGCAAGCAGACGTCCAAGGCCAAATGATAATATGTTATTGTATGCATTTACGCTTAAGATCTCTTTTTTGTAGAACAAATTTGCATACAATATCACGCAACCTGTGTTGGTACTCATTTATCGACCTAAGAAGGATGAAAGGCTGAGATGGCCTTGCTGGGATTCGCACCTGCAGATCACACACACATCTCAGCAACGAGCGCTCAACCCACTGAGCTATCATATCGGCTATAGTAAAATTAGCAATTATTCTGTAGTGGATACCATTAACTGGTAACTGAGATTTAACAGCAGACCAGTTAAGTTCATCTGCCAAATAATTGTCTTTTTGAAACCTTTAAAAAAAAAAAAATTCAAACAGGCCCAGGCGCGGGCAGAAACCGGCCCCCACCCCCCAGGGATGATTTCGGCCCAGCCACGGGCCAAGAGGCTGAGGGGCCAATCCAACCCTGCCGCAGGAATGAAACACACAGACGGGGCATTGAAGTGAAGGCACTAGAGACACACATTCTTGGGGGTATAAAAACTATTATATCCCCCCCACTTAAAATTGTGGGGGGGGGGTTTGTCCCTCCCATCCCCCCCATGTCCTACGCCCATGTCAAGGCCATTGTTTCACACAGCCTGCAGATTGTTATGCACCACCCTGTCATTTCTAACCACCCAATATTTTGATCTGGAAGTACTGGGAATTCCGTTCAAAGGCAAACCCACAGCAACCACCACTGGCAAAGTCAATAGGTCTGGCTTTGCACATGAAGAAAGTATGATTTGTTTTGTCCATTGGTATCTTTCCAAAGACATCTTATGTTCTTCATTTACAAAGATATACCTACCGGCTTTGCTAATGTGGGGTTTCAAAGAAAACCAGGTACCTTTCAGGGCAATTCAAGCAGCTATGTCATGTAACTCACATTGATTGTTAGGGTTCCGTGTATGCAGGCTGCTGGGTCAGATTCCATTGATAAAACTAGTACACACTTTGAATTTCTCCTCACAAATACATACATTCATTCTCACCCCACCCATGTTACCCTCTTACCTAGTGCTGCAAAGTCTGGGAAATTGCTTCAAGGAAGGTGTTTTATATTTTACTTATTACAGGTCTGTAAAGACATGGGGGTTGTGGGGGCCGGGTAATCTGTACTCCTGCCCTCCATATGGCAGAGTAGAAGCACAGAGCACACCAGCCAAGGTTTTCTATAGGGTAGAGAAGGATGAGCAACCAAGGCTTAAATTCTCAGGAGGTGATGCATTCTGGTTTTTAAATACAGTGCAGTCCCAAGCCCCCACAAAGGAATGTCCACACACTATGTTATGTACTAACGCCGTTCTTTATATAAAAATAAGATTCAATAGATATACATCAACTAATAACACACTTTATACTCTGTCAAATCTAATATGGTGAATATATACAATGTCTATGTGGTACCACTCTTAACTATTGACTTCTCTAAAATGCACCAACTGCTGACAGTTTCTAATGGCCTACAAATCAAACAGTAAGGTGTATCAGCATAGGACATAGGAAGAAAGACAAGTTAGGTTAAACAATGGCAGCATGCTGACCCCTCCCCCCCTCTACCTAGAGGCAGTTCTGAGTGAGGATCCCCCACCTGGGAAACCTGTAATTAAAGTGTATTAACAGGCCCAGTCCATTAATGTTAAAATAGTCTTGTTTCCTGGTAGAAAATGTTCCACTACCCCAATGTACCTGAGTTAGCAGAGTTTCGTCGACGGATCCCTCGAGGGTGGACTCCATTTAAAGCAGGAGCCACAGGGCGTCGAGAGTCCTCAAAGAAATGTGAACCTCGGCTTCGAGAGTCCTCGAGGAAGAGAGTTCGGTGCCGCAAAGAAGACTTGATGAAGAACGTAGGCCCGGCAGTGGGGCGTTGAGGGTCGGTGTTGGATATCGGCGATCGGTACTTGACTATGGCTGGACTTTGGAACTTCACTTGTCGGTGTGTTTGTGGACTTCGGGTGGTGGGAAACCCACTGTGGGATTCTCCTCGGTCATCGACAACCTCGACTTTCTCCGGTGGTACAAAGCGGTCGACGGTGATGGCAAGGGAGCCCTTCGGCAGAGGCGTTGCTAGGGGGGGTTTAGGAGGCTATAGCCCCAGGTCTTTTGATTGTAGCCCTGGATAGAAGCTCAGGGGCTACAACCAAAAGGCTAGCTAGCCCCGGGTCCCGACAGCCCTGACATTAGCATAGCCCCTGACCTTTTTTTCAGACCTAGCAACACCCCTGCCCTTCTGTTTAAATGTTCTTAGGCAAAGGTGGAGCGTTGCGGCTCCGGTGGTCGAGCAGCACAGCGTCAAGCAGTCCCCACTTCTGTGCAACACGACTCGACTGGCTTCCAGCGGTTACGGAAATCCTCAGAACCACGGCAATGGACTTCGACGGCCTCGGTGTCCGGGTGCTTTACTTCAAGATTTCTCAGCGGACCCAGTCTCTGGTCGACAGTCTTTCGGGACTGGCTTCCAGGTGGTTCCATGCAATAATGTCGCCACAAAAATCTCGCCATGCAAAAATATCGCCGAAAAATTGCCGTTTTTTGTGGCGACATTATTGCATGGAACATGCGGGGGACACCCCCGCAACCCCCAAACTTTTTTTTATTTCTTTTTTTATTTGTTTTTTAAATTATTTTTTTTGCCCCTGTCCCCATATATATGGTCACCCAAATAATATCGCCACAACATTTTCCCGGCGATATTATTTACGGCAACCATATATATGGGGATATTATTACCTGATACCTTCCAGGTTGCCTCGATGAAGATCAGCTTCTGCACAATGTTCCCTCGTAGTTCGGGGAGAGGTCTCCTAGCCAGGTCCTCTCTCGGATCTGTACTCGACAGCTTTCAGATCGGGTCGAAGGAAAGCAGCAGCAATTCTTCTTCTTCTTCCTGCTGGGCTTAAAGGATAAGCAGCTTCAAGTTCCAACTTCAGCTTCTGAACAATTTTGGTAAGTGAGAGGTCCCCAAATATACACATCTGTCCCTCATTCACACTGCCGAGCCAAGCTCAGTCAGCCAATCAGTTAGAAGGGCATTCATGCAGGCAGGCAGCCAATCAGGCTCACAGTGCATTCAGGCTATTCACTTCCACCCAGACACCCATAACAAGGAATGTGAATTGGGGCAAGCACCCAACCTTTCAGCACACCACATTGCATTCATGTCAGTTTCGGGCAGGGCTGTCTCATTCTTTGTGTCACAGACACAGATACCAGACATCCATAACATGGAATGCATATTGGTCACACACTCCATTCACCCAGGTCCCACCTCAAGGGTGTACCCACAACATACAGTCATTGGGAAGCTCCAGCCAGTCTGGCCTGGACTTCCCCACAATACCACATATGGTTCTTCCACCTAACAGCCAGTCAGGGGAAGGGACAGCGTCAGGGCCTCCCAGGACTTTGGGAAAACAAGGTAACAGGTAATTGAAACCAAGAGGCCACAGGGGCCATCTTGTCTCCTATCAGGAATCCACCGATTCCTATGGCAGGGCCTGGGTATCCCAAAATGGATGCTTCTCAGAGCATCTGTCAATTAAGGATGGACCTGCCACAAGCCCATAACCTGCTCTATGGGCCACACACAGGTGCCCAAAAACAAACACTAGGGGTACATGGTTGTACCTCCACCCATTGTTCCCACATGGACTCCTTTGCAGAAAACAACACAGAACACACATGATAAGGGAGTACAGAACAAAGACATGGAGGCCCTGTCCGTCCAATGCATTTCCAGCATCACAAGGTCCATGTCAGGGGGGGAAAAGGTCTGTGATTTTCAAATATCTTTGAGCGATATGGAGCCACAATACCAGTCACTGTCCCAACAATTCAGTTTGACCCATGTCTGACAACAAAAGGATAACAAGGTCAGGCCCATACCCTTTCAAACCACATGAAAAAAACATATCAACATCTTCCAATTTACAGACCTGGAAAATGTGTTACTCATTAAGCAAAAGAAGAAGAATAAAACAAGAATGAATACTGGGGTATAGGGCGGGAAATGGAGAGGTTGGAGTACAGTGGGAAATCTTTTAGCATATTATTCCATCACAATTTATATTTGAGGCCACCTCTGACTGAAAAAACATACATGCACTGTATTTATTTTAAGAAACTTGGTTTTATTTGTATATTAACAAAGCTGTAGATGAAAAACATTGTTTGCAGCCTCCTCCATAGGAAATGCTGGAGATTTTCCTGCTTCTAGTCCACCAGCATGGCGTCCATGGCTGCCTCAGTTTGTGCTATCAATAGGCACAGAATGTTGGCCCTCTAGTTCTACGGAGTTGCTTAATGACTTCCCAAACGTGGAGCTGCATAGGGATTAAAAGGGAACAGACCTTTCTTTCTTCCTCATAGAAGACAAAGAAAGGTGGGAATACAGTTTTAGCCAACACAACAGAGCATGTTGTCGTTTTGTTCTCGATTTCTAGCAGATACAAATATCGATTGTGTCCATATCGATTGTGTCAATCATTGTAGCCTATTTCTGTTCTCGCTTTTTGGACAGCGCTCCATGTTTTCAGAGCGTGGTTTGCGTTTTATACATCCCAGCACATGCAGTTATAAAAGTAGCATAGGTTTGCTGATATTTACTTAGGCAAAAGATAAAAAGCACAACCTCTCTATTTACCTGGAAGTCATAGAAACAGCCCTTAGACAGTCTAGGGGTGGGACTTAGGGTTCTAGGTGATAGGCAGCCACCCTATCACCATCAGCTTAGCGCTGGCACTTGTAATCAGGGTGGGCACTTTTTCTCGGGCACTGACAGCACTTTTCATCAGTTATGTCTTCATGGGGCAGCACTGCACTACTTTTTAAAAGAAAATATCAGCACTTTTCAGTAGGTCGCAATTTTCTGGTTGGCAATTTAACTCCAAAAATAGCACAACATACTATTGAAGTCTTATTACTAGATTCCACGATGTTTATGAAGGAGGCGATTTGAAAGAATGATTTAGTGTCTGAATTTTATTGTGTCTGTCTCTCTCGTACCGCTCCCAATCCTTGGACCCACTTTGAGCGTCTGTATGCTAGAGACTGAGTCCCTGTTGGGCGTACATGTTTAGTATCAGCCGCCCTGCAGATCAGACCAAAGCGAACACAAAGGCAAACTCATTTCCATTATCTTCACTCCGGGTCAACATTCCACAAAGATTCAAACTGTGGGGGTCGGGTCGCCACCAGGCATCATGGGTGAGAGAAGGGTTGTGCGGGTCCAGAGTTAAGTGAGCTGTCAGATGAAGGAGCGGCATTCCAGGCAGGTTGGGCTCAGGTTATGCTGCCATAGGAAACAAGTGGAGCCATTCCTCTCCAGTTTCATGTCCCCGACCCCAAGAACAGTCCCACCTTGTGCAGATCAGTCCACACACCAAGGTGAAGATTCCAGGCAAAAGCGAGTGTTATCTTGACAATGTCTCTGCAGAATGATGCGCTTGCAGTGAAGTTCCTGCACTCTGAACTTTACTTTGCAGGACCAACGCTGACATTAATTTGGACTACGAACTGACACGCTTGACACTCCCTTTTGAAGAATTCTCAAGATTAATATGCACAGTACTTTGCCATTCCCGAGGGCACGTGATTGCAGGGCCAGAGTGACTAGTGCAGTTTGGTGGCAATGAACTCCATGTGAGTGAGGGCAAGCATGTCCAGTGGAGGGGTGTGCAGAACTCGCTTAGCTTTGTCTGTTTAATCTTTCCCCACCCCTCCAGTAGCTGCATCATTGCCCCTACCCCAGGATATGAAATACCCTACTTTGTATGCATCAGCAGAGGGGTTGTACGCTTCTGTCCTTAGTGTATGCTTATGTCAAGGACACACACACACACCATAACGCCCTCTATCCCTACTCCTACTTGATCACCGATTGTGCTGCTGCCAGGATCTCTGCCTCTTCATACAGCCTTCCTCCGCCCCCTGCAGCTGTATGGGATCATTAAAAGCCTCCATGGGCCGGTGGCCGTCGGTCATTGGCAGGTAGTGGGGCCGGCCTGTAAAGATCTGTCCAGGAGAGCAGTAATGCCCAAGTGCTGCATTTCTACTGCCTCCTTGCCTGCAGCCGCTCCTACTCCCTCAGATGCATCTGGACGCTCTCCATCGTCCCCAAAGTTCAGACTGAAGAACAATACATGGGCACAAAGAAGCGGTCTGCCGGTAATTCCCCCAAAATACCAAACCCACACTGATTTTAAAAATGTGCATTATATTTTCCTAACCAGCCCTCATTAACAAATCTGCATTTTTCACACAAACCTTTGTGTCACAGTTATGGACAGTGCCTTTGACTATGCTTTCTAGCCTTGTTGTTTTCAGTTTGGCCTAGACTGGTCTACCGCGACAGATACTTTTTTTGGAGTTGAAGGCATGTTTATTAGTCCCAAACAAAAGTTGGACTAGAAAAGAAATTGTGCTAAAACATTAATTCTTACCTTAGTGGGTATAACATATTTTTCGATAAACTCAAAGCATCGTACACTCGCAATTAACCAGAAAAGTTTCAGGGCATGTTCTTTAATGGCCATTGCGCGCATATGGGTTCTTTATGAGCTATGCAGCCTCTGTAGTGGTTTGAACTGGTGTAGACCAGCTTATCACCAATGGCCATCCATTTGACATCCTATGGGTGTGGTGTAGGCTGATTGGCAGTTTTAGGGGCCATGCAGATCTACCTATTGGCTTTTTTCTGTTGACTCCTATGGGGAACATTCTACTCTTAGGAAACTCATGCAGAGCCAGTCTAGGGTCGTGGCGGCAAAGTGAGTCCTTTCTTCTGCCCTTCCCAGCCTGTAAAAGTTGTAGAGAGCACTTGCAGGGTTCTAATACCTCCAATGGCAGGGTCCTGGGTACCAGTGCCTCAGTTGCATGGACCTTGCCCAGCTAGCTGGTCATCCCAAGTAAGCCCTGGGGATGTTGAGGGATTTTAGTTTACCTCTTCCTTGGAGCTCCTTGTCATCACCTCTCTGGCAGAGGACTTTGGAATAGACTGTACTCCCAATCAGGTTCCAGTGAATCCTTCTTCAAGTACTGTCCAAAGATGAATCAATCAAGGGGAGGGCACCCTGCCCCCCTTATATAGGCAAAATGTCACAGTGGATTGGTCCATAACAAGCCTTTTGTGAAGGGTTCAATGCAGGATGCGGTAATACATGTCCTAATGGAATGTATATGGTCTGCACAACCCCATTAAACAAAATAAGTTCCTGTCCCGTTTGAAATCAATGGGGGTCATTCCGAGGTTGGAGGTAATGGAAAAACGATGCCGGTAAAGGATTACTGGCATCGCATACCAATCCAGGTTATTCCGACCTAAGACCCCGTTATTAGAGGCACTGTTAATAACGGTGCCTCTAATAGCAGCAAGGGCGCGGGCACGCGGCCCATCATGCCGACAATACCGACATGCCGCTAATGGGAGGACATCACAAGTCAGGCGGACATGCAAATACCGGCATCATGAAGGAGCTAATAGGGGATACCGGCATTCCGGCAATACCAACATCGTGTACCAACCGTAAAATGCTATGTGCAGTGTTCCTAACTGCCACAGGTGCACACAATCAGCACAGGTGGAGGCAATGAAGTCTGGGCCAGCACAAAAGGAGCACACCCACACTCCACACCCCTTCTCACACCAAAATGATTCCAATAGTAGTAGCAATACTGGGGATGGGGGACATGCTTGCATTGCTACACCAGCAACAACAACAACAGCAACAGTAGGCACCAAAGAGGAGACGCAGGAGGAGCAAGAGGGTGAGACAGGCCCAGCATGCCCCACCAGTGCAGCCAGTGCTACCACACAGGCAGCCCCCAATCCCTCGCATCAGAGCCAGTCCATTCAACCTAACTCCTGAGCAGATCCACACCCTGTACCGTCTGGACCGGGACACCATCACCACCATCCTGGACATGATATACGATTACATTGTCAGCCTCATTGAAATACGCACCGCCATCCCCCCTCTACTGAAGGTAGTGTCAGTGCTCCACTTCCTTGCCACAGACACCTACCAGCACACAGTGGGGCACATGCATGGCATATCACAACCCATATTTTCTCGCATTCTGAACCAAGTGCTGGATGCCCTCCTCAAGCACACATGGGACTACATATCCCTACTTGACACAAAAGTTGGCTTCCATGCACTGGCAGGCATGCCAAATTGTATAGGTGCCCTCGACTGCACCCACGTGGAGTTGGTGGTCCCGCATGCCATGGAGGTGGTGTACCGCAACCGCAAGCAGTACCACTCCATCAATGTGCAGATGGTATGTGACGCCAGCAAGAGCATTAACACATTGTTGTTCCCGATATCCCGGATCAACTCATGACTCAATGGTCCTGCAGAACTCCATGCTACCACTCTACATGGAGCGACATGCAGGACGACATGCCTGGCTGCTTGGTAAGTTGCATGACAGGCACATGGCACTGAAATGGGGGGAGAGACGCACACACCACCATGGTGTCAATGTTGTGGTGACAGCACGATGTGAACAGAACCAGAACTGTGTATTGCTACCCCGCAAGCCCAAATGCACTCCAAGGGGACTAAAGTCCCTATACAAAAGTAAATGTTTTTCATAAATATTTTCGCCGAATTGGCGGATATTCGAATTCAAACGTATCTTGACAACATTCACAATAAAATTCAACATACAACGTCAAACATCAGTGTTAAATGTATAGATAAACCAGAACTTAGATTGTAGAGCTAACTCTTGGATTTTTAATCATTCAAGTCCAAAAGTTATTTGAAGTGAGGAAGTCAGATTCGCAAAGTGTCCTCTATTTACACATAGAGCATGTTTTGTTAATGTTACATAGAGGGCACAGAACATTTTAAACACCAGGAATGCCTTACAGCTACAGGCATTGTGCAAATCATTAACAGATCTCAGCACGTTTGTCACTTCATGCATCAATCGATCAAATCAACGTAAATTTCCAGGAAAAAGTCCCTTTTGAATATCAAAAGATAACCAACGCATTTCGGTTCATACAACCATCTTCAGGGTATGGACTTCACTGTTCCTATTCTGAGTAGTGTTCATGTAAAAGACCCTCGCTGAAACAAAACAATGGGGGGGTTCAGTGAGTAACCCAGTCTTCTGGCAGAAGTCCCAAAGGACTGGGCTAAGGTAGAGTGCGGTCAATTGAAGTTCGTCTCCATCCCTGCAGCTCCTCGAAGGCGGCTTGCTTGGCCTCCTGGCCGCTGACTGTCCCCGTGGGATGCTCCTCCAGTCACTCCGAGGCCACACAGCTCCTGGGCCCAGTGACAGGCTTCCTACCAAGCACCCTGCCTCCCCCCACCGCCGGGCTGTGCTCTGCCCCGCCCACATTTGCAGCAGCGCCGCCCAGAAGCCTTACACAGGTGTCCGGCAGGGGGGGTGGCGACTGACGTGCAGGGGACCAGAGAAGCGCCGCGGATGGAAACGCTTCACAATGTGCACATCACTAAACACTGTGCCCCAAAGCATCCCAAACAGAACATGACAACCAAATCCCATAGGAATGAAGTAAGGTCGACACCTATCACAACATGCCAAACAGTAACCCACCCACATCCCACAACACGTGCACCACTCATCAGCGGACCTCACCCTCTGCAACACCATCCAGCAACATGCAGTGAATATGCACTATGTTGTTGTCTCCAGCAAATCACCACACAGGACAATCATCCATGGGAGTGCATTGAACAAAACCACCAAGGGAATCCACTGTCTGTCACAGGTCCGCCACAACCACAGGAGTGCAGCATGTCACCATGGGAAAAATCAGCACTGAATGCCTAACATTGCAGAGCCTACTGCCAACGCTCCCAGTCAGAAAATCCTACAGAACACATCACAAATTTGACGCAAACACAGCTGTATGCGTCCACAATTCATGAGTAAAATGAAGGCAGTGCACACTTTGTATCATCTTGAAGATGCAACCCACACCATTAGTCCATGGCACAGGGCACATTGAGGGCATAAAAATGGCGTGCATACAACCAGGGACATGTGCATGTGACCATCGATAATCTGCTGGAATGTGTGACTAGGAGGAGGGTTGTAGATGCACTCACCTAATCTTAAGTAATTTTCATGTGGTATGTAAACGTATTATATATTGTTTTAAGGTGCGGGAGAGGAAACGTGACCCTGGCACAGGATCACTATTGCATGTAGGTAGAGAAAGGAAAGAGGATCCAAAGGTAGGAGCCCTCCCGTCCCCTGCATACTATCAGTATTCCATCAACTGATGGATAAATACAATTTTCTTTTTCTTGAGTTTACTAGTTGGTACTCTTTTGGTGAAGTAAACATAAAAATAAACAATGTTTTAGTCATAAAAGTGTTATGAAGTGACTTCCAGGCTTTCTTGTGTTACTTCTTAGGTTTATTACAGGAATTTAAGGACACAATTACAGGAAGGATAAATACATGAGAGTATGGACTATATCAGCACTGGCCCCATCACCCAGGCAGGGGAGCTCTAACTGCCTCAGTATGGAACCTTCAGATAAACATTCCACCATCCACACAGTGACATTCCATGTGACATCACAGGCTCACAGCAAGACAGCATTACACAGACAGTCACTACATAACACATCTCCTTTCCTTACCAGGCACACACACAGAAGGTCACTACACAACACATCTCCTTTCCTTACCAGGCACACACACATAAGGTCACTACACAACACATCTCCTTTCCTTACCGGGCACACACACAGAAGCAAAACAATAAAGAGTTCCAAATAGACTCAGCCTATCAGGTGTACCAGATTAGTCAATACGACCAAATACCACAGATCACCATGAGACACTGGCCAGACATCCCAAGTCCATCTGCGTACCAGGCACTTGACCACCGATGACCTAAGATAGAATTACAAGAGTACTATGCCAAACAGGCTGTCCGGAGAAAACGCAGTCTTTGGCACAGCAAAATATAGGAAGAATATCGCAAAAAAAAAAACGAAGGCGCTACATTCTTTAGATATCTGTGGAACAATCCGACGCGACACTAATCTACTAAGTTTCTAGCCCTACTCCATACTGGCAGAGGCGCTACCTCTCGCACAACAGAATGTTCCACACGCTGGAGGCGCTACCTCCCTCGCATACACTAGGGTCCATGCTCACCAGAGGCACTACCTCTCTTCAATACAATTCTTCGCATACGCACCGGAGGCGCTACCTTCTTCAAACACCCTAGTGACACGCACATCAGAGGCGCTACCTCACTTCAGAACTTATTTTGCCACATTAACGGGAGGCGCTACCTCCCTCTAATACCAATTGAGCCACACTCACCAGAGGCGCTACCTCTCTCACTCGTGACCCACATACCAGAGGCGCTACCTCTAACTACTACTACAATGTCACTCAAGCCGGAGGCGCTACCTCATCTTCATACCAATAGTGACACAGACACATCAGAGGCGCTACCTCTCATTATAACCACATCGGAGGCGCTACCTCCGTCGCGTACACTAGGGTCCATGCTCACCAGAGGCGCTACCTCTCTTCAATACAATACTTCGCATACGCACTGGACTAATACATTTGCCTATAAGTCTACATATGCCTAAAAGTCCATATATGGCTATATGTCTATATTCACCTTGCAAATCCTCAAAAGTATTAATAAACTTGTATAACTTTTGTCAAAATTCCATATAACTCTGGATTTAATGCCATACCATTCTAAACTAATATGCATGACTCTGCATTTAACACCATACCATTCAAAACTAATGTGCACACAATTTCCATTCACCACTAAAACAGCCAAGTAAAAAAACAATTTCCTTATGGCAGCAGTATCATAAACACAGTCCTTAAATTACACGATGCTGCAGCTCCACTAGACTGGTTTTCAACAATGCCTCATTAAAACGGCATTCGCATAATCCCCTTTGCATTGCAGTGTTACTTCACTCTTTCCTGTGGAACCAGCACAGCGCCGCAATTGTATTTGTTTAAAAGTACCTGGCAACTGACTCTCGTGCCACGCTCTTCCTGGTATGCTGTCCAAAACACTCCTGAAGAAACTCCTACATTTCAGAGTAGGCTGCACTTCATTTCCCGTATTTCATTTTTTTTTTCTTTCAAAATGCTGCCCTTTTTAATGTTTCTGTAACTTCTTTTGTCAAACTAAATATTTAAAACCTCTCATGCAGCCGATGCCGCACAGAAAACATATTCCAGTCGATGCGACCGCATTCACTTTAGGCACTTGCTTATAAAATGTGCATTGAAAAAAATGAACCGGAAAAAAAAAAAAATGGACTTATACAAAGTCCATCCAGACATCCATGCCAGTTGAAACTTTCACTCATTTACTTCAAATGAGACTTCTTTGATACGGAAAACGAACCCTGAACCTGATGACGTCTTCCTTATTGCCTCCTTTCGCATTCCTCATCACGTTGGGCCACGTACGAAGGGCCTCTCCTCTCATGTTTAGAAGAAACACACGGTAATGGGAACGCTTCTCCTTCCTCATTCGAAACGAACTTGGAACATTTTCCCACAATATTCGATTTCGACCAACAAGGCATGAACGTTCCAAAACGTCATCACTTTAAAACAGCATCCAAAGGATCCATATCAGCTGCACACGACCATAACCAACGGTCTAAACAGCGCTCCAACATTTCCATGCAGGGTCAGTCACTCGTGCTAATGCATGACTGTAAAAAAAAATGTCATTTACATTACACCATAGACGATATCACGCTCCACACAGCCGCTTCACCAGGCCGGCATTATTTCCTTATTTAGCATTATGATACAGGGCTTTATAAACTATTAATCTGTGCCCAAATTGCAGGCTGTTCGCAGGAAACTTGACAAGTTTTATTGGCTGCTACATTTCTTCTGACATCTCAGCTTATCACCAACTGTCGGGCACAACACAATTCACGCCCATGTTGCCTCCTTATTGCACATAGTCTTCAATGAAGAAATCTTCACAATTAAGAGTTTCTCCCCCTTTTTTTTTTTTTACTTTTAATATGCCCATAGTTCAAGCCTTACTACTTCCTCTTGCAGACTGCGCTCCTCAGCAAGCTCATACATCATTACAGTACCTTTTTTTTCTTGGGCATCTTCAGCTTACTGCTTCTCTGGCTGCCTGCAAGGGAGAATATGTATTCCCATCCCCAACAGGACTTATGCCACGCTGAATTAAGGGCATCTTCTCCACTGCTGGCCTCACCAGCTTCATTTCTGTGGTCACTTTTCATCATCTCTGCTTCATCACTGGGCGCCAGCACACCACTGGACTGCCAACTGCCATCACTGGTCCTCTTCTAAAAGTATCACCTCACTTTTGTTGATGCCTGAAGAAGTGGGTCTTCCTTGCTCCTCCCCACCTTGGCCCTGGGTGATGGGTCTTACTTGTATGTGGGGGCAGTGCTGACCACCACTTTGTCCTCCTCTCTCCTGCACCCCCCGCAGCAGGCTCCTTCAGATCCCAACTTCTTATTATGTGCGCAGGTTCTTCTTGAAAGACATCCTCGTCGCCATTGTTATGAAGTGACTTCCAGGCTTTCTTGTGTTACTTCTTAGGTTTATTACAGGAATTTAAGGCGACAATTACAGGAAGGATAAATACATGAGAGTATGGACTATATCAGCACTGGCCCCATCACCCAGGCAGGGGAGCTCTAACTGCCTCAGTATGGAACCTTCAGATAAACATTCCACCATCCACACAGTGACATTCCATGTGACATCACAGGCTCACAGCAAGACAGCATTACACAGACAGTCACTACATAACAAAAAGCATGATAGTTTAATCCGTACAAACAGATTATGTTGTCATAGGGGCAAAATGATGCAGAAAGCAAAATCAAATACAATGTCAGGTATTCGATGTTATCCAAATAAGTAACAATCATGTGTGTAGACAGTTCACAAATGAAAAGGCTGATGCTTTTCGGGATCAGTAACCCTTCTTCTTGAGCCAAAAAGGTATGAACTGTAAAACAGCATAAATAAATAAAGAATATGTCAATCTATTGGAAATAGTATAGACATAAGTTTCATGTTGAAGAACAACAAATTCAAGGCAAAGCATTAATAGCAAACATTGGTGGGTTGACTTGGTTTCAATAAGTAAGGCTGGACCTTATGTGAAATCTTTAGAGAAAGGTTTCTGATCTTTAAAAGAGGCTTATTTATAGCTCGAAGTATCAACAAGAAACCACTGTGACCATCATGCAGTTTACTCCTCTATGTTAAAGTGATCCACTAATTAGTGTCATGAGATTGTGTGTTGCCATATGTGACTAAAGAATTGTATAGTAACTGAAAAAAAGAGAAAAAGAAGAAATGAGCGTACCTTCTAGTCGTAGGGTGAAGACGCTTATGTTGGGCAAAATAATATATTTGTCATTTGATGCCGAATCCACAGAAGATTCTGGAGTATAGGACTCTTCTGTTTAAAGGTACGGAACCTAAATATGAGCAAGTGACATTGGTATTAAGTGAAGTTTATAGTTATAGCTGTAGCATGATTTTTGGAAAAAAAACGGTTATGCCGGTGATAGTTGTTATTGCACACTATCATGCTAATAATTAGCTGATCTGACTCGAGTAGAAATTACCGTGGTTTAAACCATTATTGAAGCCCTGAATGACATATACCTATCCAGTGATAAATCTAGGCTGACTGCTATTCTGTAAAGCATTTCTATTGTAAGATATGGAATCACCGGACAACGTTCCCAAAAAGTAAAGGGCATGAGAGGCCATCTATGTAAACTATGGAAAACATATGCTTACTTAATCTCAGTCACACGATGGAGTCCGCGTAGTAACTTTGCTTGCTCAAAAATGAGTGTGCTGGAAATTAAGGCAAACACTGCTTCCTTTCTTCAATAAAAGTGGGTATCCTGGCCATCTTAGCCTAGAGTCTGGACAATATGTAAAATACAGTATCAATCGCTATTCTAATGTTGAAACAAAAGTAATCTGCCGTATGAGATCGCTGTGTAACCCTCATTCCCTCTTTCGCTCTTCTTACCTTAAAATGCTGTTACAGGATTTAAACGTATCCAGCTTGTTGTGGCTACCAGAGCGCTATCTCATGCGGAAAGCGGGTTTGCAGTGGCCGCGTTTGTAGCAAAGCGGACGATGCGTTCAAAGAGTGAACTGCAGCGGGTTAGTGGCGTCTCCCTGGAAACCTTGCCGCACGCAGGAAAGTTGGAGTGTGCCGGGTTACTATAGTGATTGAGTGTGTTCTCGTGGAAATGGAGAGATGACTATTCTGAATATGTGGAAAGAGCGTAGGGTATGAGGAGGGCAGTCAGCTCAGTGGACGCCATCTTAGAATAGTTCTCTGATAGCATTAGCTTACCAGGATGCGGATGAATGTCAACATGAAGTCATAAGTAATAAAGAACTATGGGGGAAAGTTAACCCAAATTAACTCATAACCATTCTCCATGTAAATAGTCAGAGGGGAAGGCCTGGAACAAACGATCAGCCTAGGGTCGAGGAAAGTGTATATGTAAATTGCATTGTGGTCACAATGGGGTGTGAAAAAATGTTGAGAGTCAATGGCTACTTCGTAAAAAAATATTCCATGCAATCTAACATGAGGAACAGTGGGCTGGTAGACAAGACCCGGACTTACATTAATTTAACAATTGTTCCACTGTGAAATAATGCAGAATTCGGATTAAACTACCTCTGTCAGATGTTGATCTTGTACAATTTCTTAGATACCTTGCGGTGAATAGATAAACTATTTTCATTGGTACATTCATCACAGAAATAATTCCCGAGTTACAGAAACACAGTGATGCTAGGCAGAGATGCTTATTGGAGTAAATTTGTGTTTAACAACAAAAGAAAAGAAAAAGAAAAAAAGTAGGTCAGTCATTGATAGTATTTCAAATGAAACATCTAAGTGAGAACTCTTCATTGAGTCCTTTAGAGTTCAGAGTGTCCAGTAGGTCTAACCAAAATGTTTCCCATCGAGACAAGGTTGACTGGTAGTCACCCCCTCTTTCTGTTTTTTTTACCACTTCCAGGACCAAAAATTTCACTTGAGCTACAGTGTGTTGATGTTGTACAAAGTGCCTTGCGAGTGGAGATTTAATATTTTAGCATCTGATATTGGACTTATGCTCAGTGATTCTGTCTTTCACTGGTCTGGTGGTTTGTCCCACATATAGTTTGCCACATGGGCATTTGATGGCATATACCACACCTGATGTGATGCAGGTGGCAAAATCTCAGAGTTTATATTTTTTCACCGTATGGGCGTGTGTCACAAATTCACCTTTTATCACATTGTTGCAATGTGTACAGGCCAAGCAGGGGTGTGTTCCTTTCCTTCTTATACTCAATAGCATTTGTTTTTCGTTTGGAGGTTTCTCGGCTCTTACCAATTTGTCCCTTAGGTTTTGACCTCTCTTAAAGGCCATCATTGGTGATTTGCGAAAAAGTTTGTGAAGTAGTGGGTCGCTATGGAGAATGTTCCAGTGTTTTTTGTTTGCTCTTCCTACTTGGAAGCTTTGGCGGGAATATTTAGAGATATATAGTAGCAGTGTTTCCCTGTTCTTAACTTTAGGAGTCAGTAGTTGTTCTTTACTTAAACTTAATGATCTCTCTTTCGCCTCATCCAAAACAGTCTGTGGGTAGCCCCTCTTTTCAAATTTCTCCAAGAGTTTTGCACACTCCACATCAAGTGTGACTAGTACAGCTGTCCATCATGAATCGACTGACATACACCTTTTTTTGCCGCCCATGCAGGTGATAGTGGCTATCCCTTGAAGCCGTGGCTCCTCACCCCTGTCCGAAACCCACAGAACAGGCACGAGGAGGACTGCAATCGTTCCCACACCCGTACCCGTGTGGTCATTGAGCAGACCTTTGGCCAGTTGAAGGCACGGTTTCGCTGCCTCAGCTGGTCGGGTGGGGCACTCCTCTACAGGCATGAGAAAGTGGCCAAGATCATCATGGTATGTGTCATGCTGCACAACATGTGTATCCGACGGAACGTGTCCCTGCCCCCTGACATTGAACTGCAACCACCTGGTGATGATGAAGGGGATGAAGAAGATGTGGCTGCACATCATTGCGGTGCCGATGCCCAGGAGGGACGTGCTGTGCGTCAGTCAGTGATTGCAAAATATTTCTGACACACATGGCTGCAGAGTCTAACATGGTAGTTGGCCATTGGGCACTGGGTGTGGGAGTACATGTACACCATGCATTGTATATGAATAAATGACAAATGTGCAATGACTGTCCACTCAAGATATTTTTTTTCACACGGGTGTATTTAAATGTCCAAAAAAGATGAAAGTGCACTAACCCTGCACCACACACATACACCTCTCCCGCCACAACTCCACCACACACACTCACCCACCTCCCACTCCCCCCAGAACTCCCCCACACACGCTCACCCCACTCCCCTTCCCCCCACAACTCCCCCACACATGGTGTCCAAACAATTGTCTGTTGCCGTCATCAGGCTGGCAAGTCTATATCCTGCCACTCCCTGCACCTGGTGGTGGCATGCCCGGGCGGCGCAGGGTGCGCGCCGACCTGCGTAGTGGGCTGGTCTGTGTGGAGCTTGAGGACGATGGGATGGCCGCCTGCTCCATTTGGGGGGCCGGACGCTCAGCCTCCATTGCATCGGCAATACAGCCGAGGACCTGCCGCAGGGCTGATACCTCCTCGCATAGTCTACTGGTGCTATCGGCGATGATCTTCCCCAGAGAGGCGGTGTTCTCGCGCCACTCCTGCCTTGCTTGGGCATTGTCAGTAACAAATTGTCTCACCAGGGCAGTTAGCTCCTCCTGTCGCAGCAAAGCTTGCCCTGCCTGCTGCACCTCCGCCGGTACACCAGTGGAGGTGGACGGTGCTTGCGTGTAATGCTCAATTTCAAATGTGTCCCCTATGGGACTCATGCCCCCTTGGATGTACTCCGCCCCAGACTGCTCCGGGGTGGTGTCGTAGTCGGAGTCGACCGATGTGAGTTGGGGGGATGGTGCCGGACTTGGTCTGGCCGTCAGGTCGGAATTGTCGTCCTCCACGGGCACACACACCTGTCCCGGTATGTCATCATCAGTCAGGGGTGCTGTGGCTGCCGCCTCACCGACAGAACTGTTCTCTGCTGAGAGTGTACCTTCTACTGTCTCCTGTGCCTGTGTCACTGGAGTTGTGGGTGCAGTGGTGACGGGCCTTGGCGGCACCAGTGCCGTGGCATCCTGAGTTGGTTTGCTCTTGGGTGCTTGCCATGCCTTGTGTGGGGCTTTGGAGGTGGAAGGCCTGTTGCCTTCATCCCGGGCTCTCTTCCGGGGTGTGGTCGGCTGTGGGGGTGAGTCCCGGGCCTCGCTGTCTGGATCGGAGCCTGTGGGGGTCGAAGAGAGGGATGGCATGAGTGATGGTTTGAGAAGCATCATGCATACATTTGTATAATTGCTCATCTACACAATAGAGTGGAATAGGCAGTGGAGTTTGGATGTTCATGTTGCTTGCTATATGGGTGGGTAATGCAGGCATCCGCTGGGGTCACTCATGTTGGGGCGGACGTAGGCTATGTGACATGCATATTAGATGTGGCCTGCATGCAGTGTGACTTATGCCATTAACATCTTAGTGTGGTTTGTGTGAGCTATGGCATTGCCTTGCTGCAGGCATCTGCATGTGTCTGTGCTGCGGACGACAACTAGGCTGGGATTGTGTGTGTATTGGGGCATGAGTTGCCTCTTTAGACAGACATATTGGTGGACTATCATCAGACTCTGCATTACAGTGTTTTCTTAGGACACTCACCTCCTTCCGCAGATGAGGTAGCGCCACACTCCATGTCACCCACGCCTTCAATGGCCTCTATGCCGACCAGGCCGGCACATATCTCCTCCCACTGGGACAGCTTAATCGGCGAGCTTGGTCCTCCGCCACTTGCCATGGCCTGGCTCCTGTTTGCGGACAGGATGTTGCGCACTTGCAGGCGCAGGTCGTCCCACTTCTTCCTGACATCCTTAGTTGTGCGGGGGTGTTGCCAACCGCGCTGACCTTTTGTGCAACTAGTGCCCAGATCTCCTTCTTTCTGATGACTGCCTCCCTCTTCAGGCTCTGGGCAAAAACTACATCGGCATTCTCAGCCAGGGTCTCCGTAAGCATGGTGAGCTCATCTTCATTAAAGCGCTCCTTGTGCTGGCGGCAGGCACCTTTTTTCACTGCCTTGGGCATTATATAGTAGTTGTGGGTTGGTATTGGTACACAGCAATATACTCCAGGTCCTGGGTGGTGAGGGTGGCAATGGATTGTGTTTTTAAAGATGGCCGCCGTGCTTTTTCCCGTTCCTTTGCGATGACGCTACTTCCGCTTCTGCTTATTTACGGTCACCGCTAATGCCGTCTTGATTCATGGCGGTAGTGCTGTCTGCGCTTTATATGGTGCCGCTAAGGGCCATTTTTGGGACTTTAAAGGCATGGTGGTAATGTCATTACCGGCATGGCGCAAAGCTTGTGCACGCGTACTCGTTATAGCCCTCTATTAGCGGGCTCTTCACTACACAGACACGTTATTTGATCCATGCCGGTAAGGACGGTTACTTTCCTCCAAACCCGGAATGACCCCCAATGTCCTGTGACATTGTTCTACTCCAAGAAACTCACCTTAGTGAGGTGGAAGCTCAAAACCTAAAATGTAGCTGGGAAGGACAGACTTTTTATTCTACGTTTAATAGCGAGGGGTGTGCCCATCTTGTTACCCATAAAGAAAATATCAGTCAGTATGGATGATGAGGGCAGAATCGTCTCAGTTAAGGAGAAACTTCAACACACAGAAGTGCTGATATTCTGAATTTATGCACCCGCTTCTGATGACCCTGCTTTTTCCACCCATAAATTGGCTCAACATATTCAAACTTATAACACAAATTAAATCATCCTCGTTGTCGATTTCAACACAGTTCTAGACTGAGTACTGCATTGCTCTATCTGTCTGAGAGTTTGTCAGATGTCTAATAGTAGGCAATTATTAGAACGCATGATCAAGGAATTCAGTCTGGTTTAAATTTGGAGGTTGGAACATCCCTCTGGAAGAGATTACAGCTTTGACTTGGCATGCCATGATGGCTACTCCAGATTGGACTTCTTCCTGACAAGACTTTAAGACTCAGAGATAGGCACAATAGCAATAACAGACCATGCACCGGTATTTGTGCATGTCTCTCTCTGACATACACACTAGCCGTGTCCGTCCTTTGGAAGGTGAATGCATCCTTAATACAAAATGAGAGGACCAAAGAAGAAATTGTTAAAGAAATTGACGACTTCATAGAGTGGAATCAGACAGAAGGTATGGCCAGCTGAACAATAGGCGAATCACTGAAATGTTTATGAGAGGGAGTTTGATGAATATGACTGGTTGCCCTAGGATGACAAAGGTAAAGGAGATTGGGAAACTAACTAAAGAAGCCAAGACTATTGAAAACTGCCACGTGGCCACTTAGGGTCCAATTCTCCAAGTAGAACTTAGACAGAAAAAATATGAACTGAACAAGATAGAAGGATAATGTAGGATTTGTCATGGTTAGAACCACAGAGAGCTACTTTAAACAAGGAGAGAGGGATAGCCCCTCATTACGGCTCAAGGTTTAAGAGAGTGAAAGGGTCATCATCGTAACATCATCGATGCTTTAAATATTTCTCCATAACGTATTAGCGATGAATTCAGAGCTTTCTTTGAGAAACTAAACTGTTCAGAGATCAGTTGTGGAATTCCGGAACTTCTTCTGTCTCAGACTGACTTACCACGACTGCAAGCACGTTAAAAGGGATGATCTCTATGGAGGAAATTCGTTCAGCCATTCTCAACCTAAATACCAACAGAATACATGCTACAGATAGCCTACAGACAGAATTCTACTACCTACAAACTGAATCTGCTATAAAAAGTGCTGCACAGCATGTTTTCTGAGTCCCTTTCTACCAAACAACCTTTGGCATGCTTTAATTGCAGTACTGTGGAAAAGAGATAATTAAGCTAAACGCTGTGCTAACTATAGACAGATAAGCCTAATCAACACTGACTGTAATTTCCTGGCCAAAGACTTGGGAAAATTGTTGAAAAAGGTGATACCCCTGCTAATCTATGACAAGTAAGCTAGTTTTGTGCAAGGAAGGCACGTTGCATACAACATGAGGAGATTGCTGTTGATCCTGGATCAAGGACAACGCTCAGCAAACCCTATAGCCAAAGTATCTCGAAAAAGCGCTTGACAGGATAAAATGGGAATATCTGTTTACAATTCTGAGAAAGATGGGGTTTGGGCCAATGTTTCTGAGATTGGTGAGGCTTCTTTATCCAGGCTCTTCTGCAAGTGTCCTAATGAACAGCCTTGTCTCTGGGAAGTTCAGCCTTCATTAAGGAACCAGACAAGGCTGCCCTCTGTCACCTCTGCTATTCAGTGTTGCAATGGAACCCCTAGCAGTTATACTGAGAGACAATGGAGATATCCAAGGACATGGATATGGAGGAAAGTCTGGGAAAATGTGACTATATGACAATGACCTTCTGGTGATAATGCAATACCCTGATGTAAGCATGGCTTCTCTGATGAATACAATTAACGCCTTTGTGACAATCTTTGGTTATAAAGTGAATTGGAACAAATTGGTAGTTGGCCAATCCCAAAATCATGTGTGAAACACTTATGATGAAGTTACATTTTGAGAAGCTGTTGCCAAAGATTAAGTCAGACGTCAAGACGTGGTCACTCTTAAAACTCCATATGGGAGAAGGTCAAAAGTATTCAAATGAATATTGCCTCCCCCCAGATCAACTATGTCCTTTGCATCGTCTCTCTTCAGCTAACGAAATGTCTTTTCAAAGTAATCGATGCTATGATACAGAAGTTTCTATGGAATGGTAAAACACCTAGGCTATCACCTTGGAAACTGCAGTTACCAACCTACTTAGGGGACATGAATGTCCCTAATTTCTCAAACTACCTTTTAGCATTCTCATATATAGATTGTGGAAGGCAGATTGTTATGTTTGGACACAGATTGAATCAAATGAAACGTCACAATTGGAACCCAGTGCCTTATTAACTAAGACCAGGAATAGATCTGATGGGAACCCCCTCACACAGTTTCTATGGGAGAACTGGTTACATATATCCCATGCACTGGGCAGGGTGGAGCCTTTCTTTTCATGATGTGTAGATTTGGCTTAATGCCAAGTTCAAAGCTCACAGAGAAGAGTATATTTGTGCCCATTTGGTAACTGGGAGGTATTCGATATGTTACAGATCTATTTGAGAATGGGAAATGGATCTCTTACGACCAATTGTATCCTCAGCATAACCTGCGAGATTACACCTACCTGGACTATCGACAATTGAGAAGAATCTTAACAGAATGTATTTGGGATGTGTCTCGCTTACCCCCAAGGAATGAAGCCTGATCTCATGTGGAAACATGTATGGCTAATGGATGCAAAGCAGCTGCACTATACAAACGTTTGGCTGCAAGAAACAAGAAGGACTTGGTAAGGCTGCCGCTGTGGATGCAGGAAATTGGAGAGGATGTGAGACTGTAAAGTTGGATAAGATGTTGCAATTTACGATTTAACATTGTTGGACTGGAACCTGAGGGCTTGTAAAATCTAACTTCTCCATCGGACATATTGGATGCCTGAACAGATGTATAAGAGAAAATTCAGAGATGATGGAGAATTCTGGAAGTGTAAGAAAGCCTGGGGAACGTTGAGACATCATAATTGGTTCTGTCAAAACACCAATTAATTTTTTAAGAAGGTGTCTGAGAAAATAAAACTTGTTCTAGGAAACTGAAGTGCCAATGAAGGCATCTCTGTTGATCTTGGGCTACAACAAAATGATATGTAATTTGACCAAAGCAAAGTCTGGTTGTTCAGAGGGTGCATGCTAGACAAAGAAATGCTTGGAAATCAACTCATTGTTCGAACATCAAAGATTGAATCCACAGATTACTGACTTTGTGAACACTTGTCACCTATAAAATGGGTGGGGGGGGGAGACAGGATTTATTTCAAACAATCCGGGGACCTTTTCTTGACTATGTATACTTAAGTCATTGTGCAGGTTAATTCAATAGAGTCACACAATTGTCCATAGACGCCTTATCTATGCCCCATGCTATGGCATAACTTGTGACGTTGAGTCGCCAATTTGTCCTTACTTCTTCTCATTCTACATCCCTATTACCCCTTCTCCGATTCATTCTGATAGGCCTATTGCTGCTTGTTCTGCATTGTGATTGTTATAAATTCTGATTTTTGATTATCTTTATTTGTACTTGTACCCCTTATACACCACTACCTGTAACTGTTTGGATGCACATGATGAGTAATATTGAAAAAATAAAAATAAATATTGATAACTTAAACAATAATATATACATTTTTCAAATGTCCTTTACCTTCTGATGACATGCCCAAAGTGCTTTGTGTGCAGGAAGTGGGGAGTAGGTCAGGATGTTTGGTAGCCCTAGCAAAACCAAGGATGGTCAGACCCTCTGTGGAACCAAGCTCTCCCCAGGGCTACTCTAACTACACCCCATTCCTCTGTCTGCCTACATCAAAAGGACTCCAGTAATCAACACCCTGGTCTCAGGCAGCCATTGTAAAAACAGGGCTGTCTTTGACGCACCAGTTCATAGTGGATCTCCCAAGGAGTGTCCCAGTTCCTTGAAGGAGGGGACAACTTTTCACAGGAGGATCAAAGATGTGGCTTCCTGGGTGGGACCCAATATGGCTGTCGTGGGTGCACCCATCCCACCCGGGTTAAATACACACCAGACCCAATAATTAATGTGTAACTGCCCAACAAGTTGACAATAAAATGACATCAACTGCTTGTGGCTCTATAATTGTGTAATCTTTGGAGCCACCATGTACAAACCAGGCTGGCTTATATTTAGTGTTTAACAACTATCAACTGACTTCTGAGGTACACAATTATGAGAGTTCGAACCAGAGGTGCATACTGTTAACAAGCCACCTCTGTCTGAGGGAACTTTGGGTTTGAGCAGCTGTGCTTAGGAATGCACATGCGACCTTTGAACCAGCCCTGATGTCACTGCAGGGCAGCTGCTGAGGATATCAGGAGACGATCACAGCAAGGTACGTGTGTGCATCATGCTTTTGGCATTGAGCTTAATGTAACCTGGGGTTGATTAGCAGATTCCACTTTAAGAATCGGAATTACCTGCATAATTTTATGTGTAGCTACATGCATATTTTATATGCTAGCTCCATTCTCTTACAGTCCCTAATATCTCCCTGCTTCCCTCAACCCCTATGCCCCCTCAACCTACCCGTTCACTCTGGTTGTCCACCAATCTCTCCTTTTTGTTCTTTTTACCACCATTATGTACCATTCCTTATCTTACCAGCCCCTTCTGTTACTTGTTTGCCCTCCCCAAACCCTCAGCAACACGTTCTTTCAAGCCAGTGTCACTATGTGGTAATCTCCCAGTTTGTGTATAGCAAGTAGTGTGTGTGTGCACACCTTACCTATGGACAAATGTAATCAAAAAGTAATAAATGTAAAGACAGTTTAATTGCAGAGGAGGTGACACAACCTTGACACGAGGTTGGAAAAACAAGTAGCCAAAAGAAAAGTATCCAAGGTTGCGGATACTCCCATTCTCTGCACACCTTATTGCTGGAAAAATCAGCCACATTTTAGATAATGATTTTATAGTTTTATTTAACCACATATCATACAGTAGTTTCTTAATGCAATTCCAATAATTCAATTTAATGTCAATCCAGTTAGTTAAAAAGATGTTCCATTATGTTTGTTGGTATTAGCACAACTAAATGTCTTTATAGCTAGGATGGGAGTAGTCTTGACCATCAAATCATAAACAAAATAGTCCTAGTTGTGTGTCACAACTCAAAGGTGGTCCCTATGGCAACCCTGGCGCCGAGGACCGAGCATATTTCTGAAAACTACTTCACGCAAGAGAGTGCTACTACATTTATTAGGTCAGCGTTCTAGTCGTCTACCAAGATGGCCGCTGCCGGGAGGTGGATGGCATTTAACCCACCAGAACTTCAGCTCGGGTGCGTTGCAACCCTTCAGCTTCTTTTGCTCCCGGGTAAGACACAAAGCCATTGTTTAGCATGTTGGGCCTTGTGTAGATATTTTTCTAGCTCTGCGCATCTTGTTGCACCTGTCCTCCTTTAAGCAGCTGTCATGCCGTTTAACATCGTTTAACCACTAGGTTGTCCCACTAATGGGGTCAGGCAGGGCTAGGTAACTACTCCCACTTGACTCTAGTTGACTTTCCCACCAAGTATAAAAGGTGGAGACAGAAGCCACACTTTGAGCGAACTGGGGATGCTGGACGGCAAGTGGAAGCCAGGAGGAAGAAGTAGCAGCTGGGAGAAGAACAGAGAGTCTGGAAGAGGACAGAGTGCCAGGACACTGACGCTGTATGTAAAGGGGGGGCTGCAGTGTAGTGAGGGAGCTGTATGTCCAAGGAACCAGAACAGGGACAGCTGCAGTTTGCTGGCAGTGCCCAAGCAGGTGTTTGTTTCCTGGGTGAGCTACAGAAGCCCAGATGGCTGAGCGGCAGGAGGTGAGACCCTGACCTCAGTCTGATCCCATTGAAGGACCCACCAGCGCTGTGCTACTTCGGGTGAAAAGGAGAAACCCAGTGGCATGTGGGTGGCTGAAGCGGGATAACCTCTGTTGACAAGAACACCATCACAAAGGGAAACTCCCAAGAACGCTGGAGCGGAAAAGATGCTGCTGCGGGGAGCTAGCGAAGTGGGAGCAAAATGAAACTGATGCATTTTGGGACTTGTAGTTTGAAAATTTAAAACAACAAGAAGGCCAAAGAAAGATTAAAATTGTGTGCAGGTGAGACCGGGGAAAGCAAGTTGAACGGCAAAGCGGAGGAACAGTTGAGCGAGAGCCCTTAACCAGGCCACGCAGAGCGGGACACCGAGATGCTGACAAGCTGAAGCAGTAAAGTGCATGGTGAGGGAGCTGTGTCTCCAAGCAGCCAAAGAGGTTAGATGAAGGGTGCCAACCGGCATGCTCAACCCTTCCCTCTGAAGACCAGGGAAGTGCTTATTACAACCCTGAGGCTGTGAGATTGCCTGTGAGCATCTAAGGGGCAGCTGTGCAAGACCCTGACCTCAACGAAGTTGAAATCGTAGAGCATGCTAAGGTATTCATAGCTGGTGAGTTCTGAGAAGGGGGAACCAGGTATGTTATACGTGCGATTGTGAGGAGTTACTGTTGCACGTGAGGCTACTGGAGTAAAGACGTTGGAAATAAAAAGGCTTGATTGTGTTAACCGGCGAGGGTGTCGTGAAGGAAGGCACGTTGTGGAAAATATGAAAGCGAGATATGTAGTAAGGACATTTCAGTAACAAGCACAAAGAAAAGAAGCCGTGCAGCGATCCTGATATAGTAAACGAACATTGAAAAAGAAGACCCTTTTGTCAGAGTGGTCACACATGGGGGTGAGAATACTGTGTGGTTGCGGAGGTCTCTGACAGGTGAGCATTGTGAAGTATAAAAGTTGGGGAAAGGAAGTCTCTCCAAGCTCTACGAGGAGGAGCTGGTTTTGAACATTGTGAATTTGAAGTACCAAAGGTTGGGGAAGGGTGTTCTCCCCAAGTTCTACGAGGTGGAGCTGTGCAGCTGGAAAAGTGTTTCAGCTATCTGCAACTGTTTGAAGTCAGGCAAGGGTAGTCTGAGCAAGGAATTGAAAAGGAACTTTGAAATTAACTGTGTGTTTGAAATGTGCACAACTGGGCGAGGGAAACCCGGGAGAATCCCTTAAGGTAGAACAGTGAAATATATTGAACTAACATTGACATAGGCAAGGGAAGCCTATGAAACTTAAGATACATCTTTGAACTGTGTATACTACCCACCTTGAAGAACTTTGCAAGAGCCCCAGCAAACTGAACTTGGGGAAGGGAATGTTGACCCACTTCCATTGCCATTCTGACATTCTTTTTGATACACTTTTTATTTTTGCATACATTTTCCTACACTTAGTTATTGTGAAGTGTGAAGACAAGTATAGGTTTCTGACACAGACTTTTCTTTTGTTTGACTAACTGACTGGGACCATTTTGTTTACTTTGATGGTCGAGACTACTGCCATTATAGAGTTAGGGCCAGATAGGTTTCTTTTTTACCAGCACCATTCTCTGCGGTATTTCTTTATTTTCTAGTTTAATCCAGTAAGTGAGACTTATAAAAAATATTAACTCATCATCTATGTGCTCATCCTTAAACAGCTCCTCGTTTGTCAAATCTGACAACCTGTATCCTTCACTGAGGACTACCACTCTTCTCCATCCTGCTCCCTCATCCTCTGTCCCATAAAAAACCATCATTTCTTCTCTGACCACTACTCTTTCTAACTCCAATGTGATAATCTGCCCTTCTTCATCATCCATGGGGATTTTTGGTCTAAAGAAAAACTCATCACATATACTTAATAGTTTACCTATCAGTTTGGGTAACCACGATAATAAAACAGTCACTCCATACAAAAATACTTCTGGGTCTAAAGGAACTTCTCGTAATGCCTTCTGGCCTGTAAAAGCAAATCTAAACTCTCTCACATTTATATAATGTATCCCTGGAGTAGAACACACTATTCTTTCGTCAGTAAAAGATGTCGTCATGTTAAGTTTCATCATCAGGTCACGCCATGATATGTTAACTGGCGTCTGCCTAGAGTATAATAATGGAATTGACATATCATGTTCTCCTATAGAGATTGGTAATTCATCTGTAAAAAGAACTAAACTCATTGCCCCAGAGAATCCTTGTTCATTCATGGCAATTCCTGGTAAGAATGAGTTGCTCGAGTGTCTACAAGAAATGAAAATGTCTTGCCTCCTATCATCACCTTCACCCTTTGTTCCTCTTGGGGGATGAAGACCCTGTTGCTTTTATTCAAGATATTCAAGAGAGGTGTCGTCTTGAGATGCGTGAACCGTGGGATAAAGCGGTAGCATTCTTTTACCACATTTTGTGTCAGGGACTGCCTGAGCCAGTGCAACGGCAAATGAAGAAACAGGTGGGAATGGAAGCAAAGCCATGGGCAGAAATACAATTGACGATTGTGCATCACTGTTTATTTTTGCAGGAGAACAATAAGAAGAAAGCCAAGAGTAGAAAGCAGGAGGAGGCAAAGTTAGTGCAGAAAAAGCTGTCAAGACTAGCCACAGAGGGATCGGTATTGATAAGTAATGAAGGTGTGGTAACACAGGAGATGCAACCAATGCAGCAACACAATGAAGTGTATCCCATGAATCAGGCTGGGTAACATTTTTTGGCCGAGAGGAAAAGGGAACGGGTCTAGAGAAGGAGGACGAGGTGGATTTCAGAACCCTCATGGAAGAGGAGAATTTAATGGCAGACAGCTGAAACAAAGTTGGAATTGCAGGAATATAGGACACATGGCCAGAACATGTAGAAGCAGAGGAGGCATGCAGCAAAACTGGCAAGCTCCAAGAGGGGGGATGGGCTATGTTCTGTATTATAATACAGAACCACCGGAGTATTATGCCCAAGATCACACGCAGACTCCAATATATGCACAGCAAACAAAGCAAGTGCCATTACAAATGCAATTGCCACAAGGACAATCACAACAAGTACCTATGCAAAGACAACAAGCACACACCCAGCAAGTTCAGACACAAGAGGCCATGGTACCACAATGGAATATGGCTACAGTAGCACAGCAAGCACCCGCACCCAAAGTAGGGAGTGTGACTGTGGTAGGGGGGAATCCTTTCACAGGTACAGGGATGAATTTATATCCACAATAGGACAGCTCACAGAGCAACCTGATGGGTTCGGTATTATCTGTGACACCGGACCCCCAAGAGGAACAAAGGGTGAAGGTGATGATAGGAGGCAAGACATTTTCATTTCTTGTAGGCACTCGAGCAACTCGTTCTTACCAGGAATTGCCATGAATGAACAAGGATTCTCTGGGGCAATGAGTTTAGTTCTTTTTACAGATGAATTATCAATCTCTATAGGAGAACATGATATGTCAATTCCATTATTATACTCTAGGCAGACGGCAGTTAACATATCATGGCGTGACCTGATGATGAAACTTAATATGACAATATCTTTTACTGACGAAAGAATAGTGTGTTCTACTCCAGGGATAATTTTACAAAGGTAGCGGGCGCCCCTCTCTCGCAAGAACAGACATGATAACCTGTTCAGTGGTTATTAACCACTTGAGAGTTCGCAGCCACTGCTTTTACTCACTGTGCCTTTCACAGATGGGAAATATCCATTTGCATATCAGTCTTTGTCCTGCCCAGGGGCAGTCCAGCACCGAAATACAGTGGCAATCCCAATCTGAACGAGAGTACCACCAGCAACCCCATACACGTGTTTCACCCTTGTTGGGGATCATCAGTGAGGTGAAGCTGATGCCTCTCTAAGCACAGTGAGAGGGAGACCACGTCTGGTTGCCCCCAGGAGACCTAGGGTTACCAATCCCAGGTTCCTTAAAAAATAATTTTACAAAGGTAGCGGGCGCCCCTCTCTCGCAAGAACAGACATGATAACCTGTTCAGTGGTTATTAACCACTTGAGAGTTCGCAGCCACTGCTTTTACTCACTGTGCCTTTCACAGATGGCAAATATCCATTTGCATATCAGTCTTTGTCCTGCCCAGGGGCAGTCCAGCACCGAAATACAGTGGCAATTCCAATCTGAACGAGAGTACCACCAGCAACCCCATACACGTGTTTCACCCTTGTTGGGGATCATCAGTGAGGTGAAGCTGATGCCTCTCTAAGCACAGTGAGAGGGAGACCACGTCTGGTTGCCCCCAGGAGACCTAGGGTTACCAATCCCAGGTTCCTTAAAAAATAATTTTACAAAGGTAGCGGGCGCCCCTCTCTCGCAAGAACAGACATGATAACCTGTTCAGTGGTTATTAACCACTTGAGAGTTCGCAGCCACTGCTTTTACTCACTGTGCCTTTCACAGATGGGAAATATCCATTTGCACATCAGTCTTTGTCCTGCCCAGGGGCAGTCCAGCACCGAAATACAGTGGCAATTCCAATCTGAACGAGAGTACCACCAGCAACCCCATACACGTGTTTCACCCTTGTTGGGGATCATCAGTGAGGTGAAGCTGATGCCTCTCTAAGCACAGTGAGAGGGAGACCACGTCTGGTTGCCCCCAGGAGACCTAGGGTTACCAATCCCAGGTTCCTTAAAAAATAATTTTACAAAGGTAGCGGGCGCCCCTCTCTACTCCAGGGATACATTATATAAATGTGAGAGAGTTTAGATTTACTTCCGTTCTCTATATGGTAGAGGAGAGGCACAGAGGACCCCAGCAAAGATTCTCAATTATTGGTAACGTAGTCGAGCAATCAAGGCCTAGCTTCTCAGGAGGTGATGCAGGCTGGTTCTTAAGTACAGTGTAGTCCCCAAACCCCCACAAAGGAATGTCCACACACTGTATTACTGAAAACACAGTCTTCATATAATTAATATTCAAAGGTATGTACCCGATCACAATAACGCACTTTGTACTCGGAAATCAACAATGATAAATACATACAATTCTAAAATGGTATCACCAAGGTTATCAAATCTCATTAAAGTGCATCAACTGTACAGTTAAAATGTCACACAGATCAATAACGAGGAAACCAGCAATAGAGATAGAAAGGAACGTAAGATGGTTGAAACAATAGGAAGAATACTGGCCCCTACCGATCGACACAGTTCTGTGTGGAGATCCCCCACCTGGGCAACCTGTAAAATAAAGATATATAGCACAAGCCTAGTCCATATATTGTTCACTAGCCTTATTTCCTCCTATTAAGGTTTTACCCCCCCAATGTACCTAGTGGAGTAGAGTTCTTCGAAGATGCGTCGAAGAATCCTTCTTGAGTGACTCCCTTTAAAGCAGGAGCCACGGATCGTCGAGGGGCGTCGAAGATGGTGAACTTGGCGTCGACAACGGCGATGAGAAGTTCAAGGGTGCCGAGATCCTGATGCCGATCCAGGCGGTGCTCGTCAGCGACGTCCTGCGAGGATGAGGTGTGCGGGGCACCTCGGCGATGGATTGTTCAGGACCGCAAAGAGTTTCAGAAGAACTGTGGCCCAACAAGGGCGTCGAGTTGTCGAAGTCTTTGTGGCCTTTGGGTGGCGGGAAACCCACCGGTGGATTCTCCTCGGCGCGTTGGTCATCCTCGACTTTCTCCGGCAGGACAAAGCGGTCGAAGATGCGGACAAGATAGTCCTTGGATTCAGATGTACTTAGGCAAAGGAGCAGGCGGCTCAGGTCGTCGGCGGCACGGCGTCAAGTAGTCCCCACAGCTGGTCAACACAACTTCGACGGGCCTCCAGCGGTTACACAATCCTGCGAACCCTGGTCGACGGCAATAGGCTTCGACAGCGGCGAAGTCCGGGTGCTTTGCTTCGTTCTCCTTAGCGGTCCCGTCTCGGGTCGGCAGCCTTTCGAGGGTCTGACTTCCAGGGAGCTTCGGCGAAGCTTAGAGGTGCTCGATGGTCCTTCGGAGCACGGGAAGAGGGCGCCTTACCAGGTCCTCTCTCGGATCAGTCCCTGACGAGTTCGACAGCTTTCAGATCAGGTCGAAGCAAATGACACAGCAAGTCTTCGTCTTCCAGCTGGGTGTCGAGGATCAGCAGTTCCAGTTACTCTTTAAGTGCAGACACAGCTTCTGAACAATTTCCAGTGGTGAGAGGTCCCCAGATATACTATCTTGTCTCTCATCCACACTGCTGGGTCACTCTCAGCAGCCAATCATACAGAAGGGCATTCATGCAGTCAGTCAGCCAATCAGGCACACAGTGCATTCAGGCCATCCTCCTCCCTCTCAGACACTCACAACAAGGAATGTGGATTGGGACGAGTACACAGCTATTCAACACTACACACTGCATTCAGGCCAGTTTCGGGCAGGGCTGTCTCAGTCTTTGTCTCTCAAACCAGAAACCAGACAGCCACAACAAGAAGTGCATATTGGTCACACACTCCATTCACCCAGGTCCCACCCACAGGGCATACCCGCAACATGCAGTCACTGGGAAGGCTCCAGTCAGTCTGAACTGGACTTCACAACAACACCATATATGGAACTTCCACCCAACAGCCAGTCAGGGGGAAGGGACAGAGTCAGGGCTTCCCAGGACTTTGGGAAAACAAGGTAATAGGTAATAGAAAGCAAGAGGCCACAGGGGCCATCTTGTTTTCCATCGGGAATCAACTGATTCCAATGGCAGGGCCTGGGGATCCCAAAATGGAGGATACTCAGCGCACCTGTCAAATTCAGCATGGAGCTGCCACCAGCCCATACCCTGCTCTGCGGGCCACCCACAGGTGCCCAAAAACATACACCAGGGGCACAGGCTTGTACCCCCACCAATGGGTGCCATAAGGGTATCCCACGGGTCTGTTCACCAAACCAAAAGAGAGAGAGCTGCACCGCCAGGAGTCCCACATGAACTCCTGTGCGGAAAATACGACAGAACACACAATAAAAAGGCAGTAAAGGACAAGGATATGGAGGCCCTGTCCCTCCGATGCATTTCCAGCATTACAATGTTAACTGGCGTCTGCCTAGAGTATAATAATGGAATTGACATATCATGTTCTCCTATAGAGATTGGTAATTCATCTGTAAAAAGAACTAAACTCATTGCCCCAGAGAATCCTTGTTCATTCATGGCAATTCCTGGTAAGAACGAGTTGCTCGAGTGTCTACAAGAAATGAAAATGTCTTGCCTCTTATCATCACCTTCACCCTTTGTTCCTCTTGGGGGTCTGGTGTCACAGATAGCACTGAACCCATCAGGTTGCTCTGTGAGCTGTCCTATTGTGGATATAAATTCATCCCTGTACCTGTGAAAGGATTCCCCCCTACCACAGTCACACTCCCTACTTTGGGTGCGGGTGCTTGCTGTGCTACTGTAGCCATATTCCATTGTGGTACCATGGCCTCTTGTGTCTGAACTTGCTGGGTTTGTGCTTGTTGTCTTTGCATAGGTACGTGTTGTGATTGTCCTTGTGGCAATTGCATTTGTAATGGCACTTGCTTTGTTTGCTGTGCATATATTGGAGTCTGCGTGTGATCTTGGGCATAATACTCCAGCGGTTCTGTATTATATTACAGAACATAGCCCATCCCCCCTCTTGGAGCTTGCCAGTTTTGCTGCATGCCTCCTCTGCTTCTACATGTTCTGGCCATGTGTCCTATATTCCTGCAATTCCAACTTTGTTTCAGCTGTCTGCCATTAAATTCTCCTCTTCCATGAGGGTTCTGAAATCCACCTCGTCCTCCTTCTCTAGACCCGTTCCCTTTTCCTCTTGGCCAAACATGTTACCCAGCCTGATTCATGGGATACACTTCATTGTGTTGCTGCATTGGTTGCATCTCCTGTGTTACCACACCTTCATTACTTATCAATACCGATCCCTCTGTGGCTAGTTTTGACAGCTTTTTCTGCACTAACTTTGCCTCCTCCTGCTTTCTACTCTTGGCTTTCTTCTTATTGTTCTCCTGCAACAATCAACAGTGATGCACAATCGTCAATTGTATTTCTGCCCATGGCTTTGCTTCCATTCCCACCTGTTTCTTCATTTGCCGTTGCACTGGCTCAGGCAGTCCCTGACATAAAATGTGGTAAAAGAATGCTGCCGCTTTATCCCACGGTTCACGCATCTCAAGACACCACCTCTCTTGAATATCTTGAATAGAAGCAACAGGGTCTTCATCCTCCCCCATTTTCCTAGTCATAATCGCACCCATATCTAATGTATCGTTATATTGTACTCTGAGCGCCCGCCATGCATATGCAATTATTAAATGGTGCTCCATTATGTGTCAAGTTTTGTGTGGTCACACTTGCATATCCTGCTCACCTCCAAATGTCGTCAGCTCTCTCCCCTAAAATAGCTGCTAACAAGCCTTTAAAGTGAACCTACAGCTAACATCATGATTGATATCATCCTCTCTAATTCATAGATCCATTTTCCTGCACTGGAAGTTAAACTCAGTAATTTACATTTTAAATTGTCTTTATCCATTTGTGGCCATGGTATACATTGTTGTCGTCCTCCCCCTTTCTCTAATAATGGAAATTGTAAAAGTCCTGGTCCATAATCATACCTGCCTACACTAGTCCCGCCCATTTGTTTTTGTCCTGGAAGTGCCCTCAATCTGCTTACTTAAGGCAGGGATACATCCCCTGCACTGCATGAGCATGCTTGTGATCGGTCCTTGTCAATTCTGGTGTTCTCTCTTTGGGGTTCTTCTAGATTTGACCATTTCACCCCTTTTTCTACACTCGATTCTCTTGAAAATCCACATGCGCCCACCCTTCGTGCTCTCTCGTTTTCTTCTCTTTATTCATCCAACTCTATTATGCCCCAGCTTGTATGACTGTTATCCTTTTCCACATCATCAAGATCTTATCTGCTTAAAGACAGCGTTCTATGATCGTCTGTTATGACGTCATCTGACCTACCTCCCGATTCTTCTATTTTCTCTTGGGTTTTATGCCCTTCTTTATCCCTCATTTGCCTATATAAATCCCCAATTCTTTTCCCTACGTTTTCTGTGTCTCGCTCATCAGCCCATGTTGATATTCCTGGTATTCCTTGCAGCTCCCTCCAGGGCTGTTGACGACCCTCTCTCTTCCTCTAATCATTCTTGTGCTTCAATCGACACTATGCTTCTATGACAAAGATACTCTATCTTGTCATCTTTTAATCCCCTACTTCTGTTCATTTCTTCCTCTCTTTTCCTCATCTTCAATTCATCTTCCTCTCGCCTTCTTTGAAACCTACATACCTTCATTCTTTGTGCTTCTATCTCCTCTCGATTCTTCTCTTCTAAGTGTCTGCTTCTCTTTCCTTGCCTTATAACGTCTGTTCTTCCCTTTGATTGCTTTCTCTTTCTTTCTCTTCTTTATATGCTCTCTTCTTCTTCCTCTTCCTTTTCCTGCTCTTCTCTTTCTTCTCTTTCTCGAACTCCTCAATGCCTTTACCGTCCAGTTTAAGTAATATTTGTCCTCCTATCCCTTCATTCTGTACTATTGTTACTTCCTTAGCTTTATCCTTTATTTTGTTCTGTATCTTTGCCTCTTCCTCTGTCTCTATCTATCTTGCCTGTCCTTTCTCTCATCACGCCATTTACTTTCATTGCATTTTGATGTATATTTGCGTTCTCTGCTCTCTTCCGCATTATCTTCACTGTTATAAGCGGGGGGCTCATATGTCGGATTAAGGCACCCCGGCGCTTCTTTTAATTCCTTTAAGGGATAAATCCCTTCCCCTCTGTATCTTTACTCTTGTTTTCAGGAGGAGAAAGTGGAGCTGAAACCGTTACAACCTCCCCTTTATGCTGATTAAGAATCCACTTCTTCTCGGCTGGATCTTCTTTCTCACTCTGATAGGTCTTCCATAACTCTAAATCAGCCAATCTTTTTTGTAACTTCTTTCCCTTATATGTGGCATGCAAATATGGCATGTGTTGCAGTACTGTTTTTGACAACAATCCCTCTTGAGGCCACGGCATAATTGTTTTATTAGTCGTGCCTTGGACCCATTCCGAATGATATTTCCTTATCTTGGCTGTATATATTGGCAATGTCCTGCATAAATGTAAAAGAGGAGTGTCTCCCATGATGACAAGTGGATTTCGACTGTCAATACTTACCAGATCTTGTATTCTTCACTTTCAAATATACCACACTGATCAATTTGAGCAGGCACCACCAATCGCTGCTTTTTATTCAAAAATCCAAATAATTTAACTGCTCTTTTTAAATCTATGCACCAACATTCTTTTTGTTTCTTTGTTTACACTTTCTATCAGTGTTTAGTATGTTGTTGTTTATCATTGATATTTTAAGAATCTCTTCTTTATTTGTTTATCAATTATCCTTCTATTTTTATTCTCCTGATTGACGTTAATATCCTAATTAAAAAATATAAAAACACCTTAATTTGTTTCTATTATTTTATTTTCTGCATACGCCTTCCTTTACTATCTTTAGTAAATGTATCTCGTCTCATCTTTTACTCAATCTTATTGGCCTTGCCTCAGGAATCCTTAACACCCCATTTAGAGTATTTTTAGTGCGTACCCTTCCGCACCTCTTAGAACCGGAATCGAGATATCTATTTCTTCTCTTTATAATCCCCCAAAAATCTTGTTACTTGTATACATATTATTTACAACATAGTTCCTCCCCCTATTTTTGCCACCTTCGATGTTCTACTTCTGTCCATGGCTCAGCTGGAGTCCCTCGGCATCGACTCTCCCTCAACCGACCAGTTCGCCTTCCGTCCACGGGGCACCTGCAGGGACCGACAGGAATTTCATCAAAGGGGGACCTGTCAACCGTATCTTCTTACACATGTTTTTGAACGGCGTTCTCCACAGGAAGCTCTGCGGTCTTCTGGCTAATGGTGGGACTAGTCGAGCGTCCAGCAGTCTGGATCTGGGACTAGGTCGATTAGACCTGAACCATTCCCACCACTACCAAATATGCTCTAGCACCTTGGAGCGTCTCGTGTGCTAGATGCAATTACCAATAAACATCCCAGACCAAATACCTGAACAGACTCAAAGACTATGGCAAAATGCTACTTTATTCTCAGTTAGTAAAGTAGGGTAAACTGGCAAACATCGGACTGATGCTAGCACACACACAGACACACACAAACTTGAGTATAAAGAGGTTTTATACCTCAATATATGCCATCTATAACGTCATCCTACGTGGCAAACCATTAATCCTATAGAGGGGAGGGATTGGTTAAGGGAACATTTGTACCTATGGGATATATAGGGATTAGTACATCATTGGCTGTCCCTTATCTGTAGGGCATGTCTCGAACTATCTCTAAATATGTATAATACTGATTATGCCGGACAAACTGGCAATGGATTGGTCTATGAAACATTGTATGGTAGACCACTCCGTAGAACCTCTAATTGGTTGGCATTCTCACCCAACCTTGGACTTTCAGCTCGTTATCAGCACGTAGGCAAAAACGAAACCCAGGTATTTGAGTCATGCCAGACTACTCCCCTCTTTCCCAATTAATCCATCATCTCTCGTCAGTCCGTCCATAAACCAAGGTTTGCCGTCTGTAGTTGACCTTGTAGCTTGCTCTCTTTTCTGGGACATTAGAGGGAGTGCAAGCACATCACTATCTTCATCCGAGGCTTAATGAATAGCCCTTGTTTTCGATTTCCGAATCGCGTGTGAGGAGACCATAAATGTGTCCATTTCAACCTTCCATTTACTGCTATTTGATTTCATTATACTGGGTGCTATTGCTCCTCTTGGCCTCTGGAGACTTGCTCACTCCATCTTGTATTGTCGTCATAGACTTAATTGTCCAATACTTGGCACTTGCAGATGTTTTCTTTTTCTTTAATCTAATATCCTAATCTAATCAGTCTGCCTCCCCTTGTGCCTTACAATTGTTTCTTAAAATAGCATCCTTGAGCCCAGGCCAACATTGACTACTCTTTGTTTTGCACACAAACCTGGCCTCCAGCGTCTCCTGACTCTGCAACCTGGGTCTGTCTCTGAGGTAGCTGAATCTTAACATGAGCCGTCATCCATCTTCCTATTATGCCTGTCCTAGCCACTTTGTTTTCCTCTATAGCAAGCTCCTATATGCCTCATCTACCTTGCATTACTGTGTATTTACACTTATTGATCAGCAAGTTACTTGATCTTCTTTGTATACATGGTTACTTTATCTTTAAGTACATGTTTCTCTTGTTGATTCAGTTGCATCGTCACTCTTAAGTATTTTCATAGCATTTCAGCATAGGTTTGTTTGTCTTCTTCATGACATCACTCTGCCCTTCTCAGGTTTCACTTAATGCTCCATGATGTCCTTTGATGTGTGTTGGCATCCTTCTATGTGGCATCCATCCACCATTTCAGTTTGAGGATACATCCGGTACGGTTGTCTGAGTGCATATCGGTTACGCTCACCTGGTTTCTGCAGGGACATTGGGGCACGGTTGCAGCCCTCCCTGGAAGTCGATCACCCCTATCAGGCTTCTTCCCCTGCAAATATGCTGTGGGCTGTGACAATTGGTGACACTGCTCCTGCGTGGATATGAGAGAACGTGAGAATGTTGCTATGTGACTGTTGTCCCTCTTGAACCCTTCTTCCCAAAGTGCGGTGAGCATGCGCCGACTCATATAGGCTCACCTGTTGATTAATGATGATGAGCTCTCCGTCCTGCTTCTCACTGCAGGGTCGCTTCTTGATGGGACCAAGTTCCTTGGCTGGCCCATTGGACGTGGCAGCCTAGACCAGCTGTGGCTAAGCCACTCCTGATTGTAAGTGTCTTTCAGTTATATTGTCTCTTCTTGTGGTTGAAATGTTTGTATTTTTAATGTCTTTCTTCTGATTTCTTCCTGTAGGTGGAATTGCGACCCAGCTGCAGCCTTGGAGTACAAGGCGAAGCCGGATGGAAGAGGAGAGATTCCGCGATGGTCCGACAACAGGTAAGTGGTGGTTTAAGGTTAAGCGTGAGGTCCGATGGCGGCGCAACCTTAAACTGAATGCCTTTAATGTCTAACCTTGTCTTTCGTATCTCTTGCAGGTGCCGTCTTCGTGAATGAGGAGCGTGTCGTGCTGCGGTGTCAAGGTCAAGATTTCGGCTTTCCCGGGAGGCTGAAGATGGAATGCTGGATGCCAGGTTCGACGAAAGGCGCATGCAGACGAGAACAGATAAGTAAGTATGAAGCTGGAGTTAACAGGCAGGTAAGTATGAAGCTAGAGTCCAAGAGGTGAGTCTGCAGTCAGGTGACGATGAGCGTTACGCTGCATGTAAGTGCAGAATAACGCGAAGCATTCGCACGAAGGCTGGGTGGGTTTATATAGTCGAGTTCCCAGCCATGCCCACTAGCTCTGATTTACCGGCCACACCCTGCCACTCCTAGATGATGCTGCACGTGTAACCCAGCTCCCAGCAGCCGCACCCAAAACAAATGCACGTGAAAGTTCCTGTGTCCACGAATAAAGCACTCTTGCCCAAAATAAACGTCTCTGGTTATATTTGTCCATGAGCCCAGCTGGGCCCCCTGTGCTTGATTGTCCCAAAGGGATGAACAAGAGCTGTGTTACCACTTGTGCCCATCCCCTGATGGTGCAGGGTCTGTGTTCTAGGGCCAGGGGCCATGACAGCACTCCCCCTCAAGGCCCCTCTCACGGGTGGTTTTCCTCTGGGTCCTGGCTTGGTGGGATTATTGCGATGGAATTGTTGGACCAAATGTGGTGCGTGGACAAACTCAGTGGGTTCCCAGGTGCGATCTTGCAGCCCATAACCTTTCTACTCTATGAGGTAATACAATTTGGAACGAACAATTTTTGAGTCTAGAATAGTTTTGACTTCGTATTCAGGTTCTTCTCTCCAGATTTCGGGCTCGGGTGGAATTTCGATTCATGTAGCTGGTTTCACTGGTTTCAGGAGTGAAACATGGAATATCCGCATATGAGATGGTAGTTCCAATTTCATGGCAGCTGGGCTGATCAAGTCTTTGATGAGATAGGGTCCCAGGTACCTGGGACGGAAGGCTTGTGGTCCTTTCAGAGAAATATTTTTTGATACCAACCAAACCTTGTCCCAGACCAGATAATGTGGAGCTTCCTTCCGAGGTCTATCTGCAAACTGTTTTTGCTTTTCTTTGGCTTTGGTCAAATGTTCTGCTGCCTCTCTAAGAACCCGAGTGATGGTTTTATGAAAGGTCGTCACTGCTGGCATTTCCAATGCATCCAGTGAATCAAAAACGGATGTCCGTGGATGTCGACCGTACATCGTATAGAATGGAGTTTGCCCAGTACTAGTGTGGATGGAATTGTTGTAGGCATATTCAGTCAGCCAAAGTATGTCCTTCTAGGTACCTTCAGTTTGTTGCAACATACACCTTAAGTACTGTTCCAAAGTTTGGTTGGTCCGTTCGGTCTGGCCATCGGTTTGGGGATGGTGACTCGTGGACAACCGAAGGTCGATCTTGGCGATTTTGCAACACCTTCTCCAGAGTGCTGAGACAAACTGAGTTCCACGGTCTGATATTAATACTGATGGGAATCTGTGTAATCGGATAATCTGCTCGAAGAACACAGTAGCGAGAGCAGAAGCAGTTGGGAGTCCCTTCAGAGGGATGAAATGGGCCATTTTGGAGGATAAATCTACAACAACCAAGATGGTGTTATATCCATTGCAGGGAGGAAGGTCGGTGATAAAATCCATTGACAGTGTATGCCAAGGTGCTGGTGGTACCATCAAAGGACGCAGTAAACCGGCAGGGTTTTGCTTCTGAGACTTGTGTTATGCACAGAAACCACAGGTTGTGAGAAACTGAGCTATGTCTTTTCTCCAAGTAGGCCACCAGTAGTGTTTCCTTACTTTAGCCTGGGTCTTGGCGATTCCTGGATGACCTTCCACTAATGAGTCATGATAGTTGGCTATAATTTGATTTGCTGTTTTTTATCTGAGATGTACAGTCGCCCTTGAAAGTACGGTAGATTGTTTTCAATGGTGTATTGGTCTCCCTTTGATAGCCTTTCCTGTTGCGTTGATTGATTCATCTGAGATTGCAGATCGCATTTCAAGTCATCCAAGCAGGTGGTTGCGACGATTCGATTTTGGATTCATTCTTCAGGAATGATGGCCACGGGGTCAGATGTGGCAAAAGCTTCTTTTCCTTCACTCACGCGTGATAGGGCATCTGCCTTTCCATTGTGAACTCCGGGTCCATAGGTGATGATAAAATCATATTCAGCAAAGAAGAGAGCCCAACGAAGTTGGCGCGAGGATTGGGCTTTAGCGGTCTTTAAGTATTGTAAATTACGGTGATCCGTGATGACGGCGACTATATGTCTAGCCCCGAGAAGATAATGCCCCCATGCTTTGAATGCTGCTTTAATCGCTAGCAACTCTTTATCCGTGGTTGCGTAGTTCAACTCGGGAGCTGAAAATTTGCGGGACCAGAATGCCACAGGGTGCAACTGTCCTGTTTCGGGATCCCGTTGCAATAATACCGCTCCCATGGCTACGTTGAAGTCATCTGTTTTGACTACGTATGGTAGGTCTGGTCGAGGGTGTCGGAGAACTGGTGCTGAGGTGAATGCTAGTTTCAGTTTCTGGAAGGCATCCTCAGCTTCTGTTGACCAATGGAATTTCTTGTTCTTTCTCAGCAGAGCGGTAATTGGATGTACATTGTGTGAGAGAACCCAGGAATAAATCTACGATAGAAGTTGGCGAATCCAAGCATACTTTGCACCCCTTTTGTGGATGTTGGAGAGGGCCTTTGTAATATAGCGTCTACTTTGTGTGTGTCCATATGAACGCCTTGTGGTGTGAGCATATAGCCGAGAAACTCTACCTCTGTCACATGGAAGAAACATTTCTCCAATTTAGCATACAACTGATATTGTCGAAGCTTCTCTAAAACCGCCCAGACATGACCGACATGATCCTCTTTGGAAGTTGAGTAAATGAGAATGTCATCAATGTAGACAAGAGCACAAACCTCCAATAATTCAGAGAGTACGTCATTCATAAAAAATTGGAACGCTGCAGGGGCATTGAATAGCCCAAAGGGCATAACTTGGTATTCAAACAGGCCATATTTTGTGCGGAAGGTCGGTTTCCACTCATCCCCTTTTTTGACTCTTACAAGATGATAGGCCCCTCCTAGATCCAGTTTTGTGTAAATCTGAGCATTTTTTACCTGATCCAGGAGCTCCGGAATAAGCAGCAATGGATATCTGATTTTTATTGTGATCTGATTAAGTGCCCTATAGTCAATACAGGTTCTTAATCGCCCTCCTTATTGGGCACAAGAAAGAGGGCCGAGAAGGCAGGAGACTTGGACGGACGAATTAAGCCATTAGCTAGATATTGATCCAGATAAGTTTTTAGATGTTGATTCTCTAGCTCGGTTAGGGCGTAAATCTGACTGCAGGGAATCTGGGCTCCGGGCACAAGATCAATTTGACAGTCATAAGGCCTGTGCGGCTGCAGGACATTCGCTTGATCTTTTTGAAAAACATCCTGGTAATCTAAATATTCAGGTGGTAAAGAACCAGTGAGATCCAAAATTATTTCTTTGTTTGGTTTCGGATTTGTGACGTCTTTATTGTAACAGGTATCATCGCAGTCCTCAGGAAAGGTCAGAACTCGTTTTCACCAGTCGATCCTAGGGTTATAGGTCTCCAGCCAAGGTATTCCTATTATCATCTGGAACTGAGGAGCACTGATGAGACCGAAGGTAATACTTTCTTGATGACCGTCCTGAAACAGAAGCATGACTTTTTCGGTAAACTGCATCACTGGGCCGGATGATAACTGCGATCCATCCACTGCTGTGACGTTTTCTGATTTCAACTTCTGGCGGAGAGGAAGGCCCATTCGGATAGCCAAGTTCTGGTCAATGTAATTTCCCACAGCTGCGCTGTCAATGTATGCCTCCAAGGCATGAATTTTTGACTGTTGTTTGGGGTTTACCAAAAATACCGGGATAATTAGATGTGAGGTCTGCACAGATTCCTTCTTTTCGCTCAACAAGTGGACCCCTAAGCTTGCCGGGCGTTGGAGTTTCCCGAGTCCTGTTCCTTTTCTTCTTTGTCTGTTTCTCCGACTAATCTCCTGGGTGGTTTAACCGGACATTCCCGGAGGAAGTGGCCTGCTTTACCACAGTATAAGCAGAGTTGCTACTGTTGTCTTTTTTCCCTTTCAGTCTTGGTGAGGGGACTCCGTAATCCCCCGATTTGCATTGGTTCCGGCTGTTCGTGTGATTTGGCTTGATCTTCACAGGGTCGCACAAAGACTGACTGCCCTTCAGCCTTTGTTCAGTCCATCATTCGATCCTGCTACCTGTGATCGAGCTGCACTGTCAAGTTGATGTATTCTGCACATCCTTCGGGCGGGTTCACTACTCGAGCCAAAATGTCCTTAAGTTCCCCAAGCAACCCTTGATAGCAGAGCGTGGTTCTCTTTTCTTCTGGCCAGTTTGTTTGGGCTATGAGACGATTGAAAGTTGTAACGTCGGTTAACAGGTCATGATTTCCCTGTCTGAGTGACAATAGTTTGTTGTCCAGAGCTTGTCCTTGAGTATGTCGCGCAAACAATTTTTCCATTTAAAGCTGAAAACCCCCAAAGTCCTGAAGCAAAGGATCATCTTGGTTTATCAATGGTATTGACCAGTCCACTGCGCTACCTCCTAGGTATGAAAGTACAAATGCGACCTTGGCTTAATCGTTTGGAAAGGCCCCAGGCCTGCACAAAAAATGAAGGCGCATTGGTTAATAAATTCAGCGTACTTATTTGGGTCACCAGTAAAGCATTCGGGCAGGGCCAGTGGTACTGCCCCGGGGAGAACCACCTGAACTGGTGTTGATTTCTGCGGTGTGGGAGGATAGGCAAACCCAGGCAATGTAACCTGGCCAGCTTGTGCCTGAAACATCTGTTTTGCGAAGTCGTCAGTTCGCTCACGAGTCACAATGAGGTCCCTCCTCAAAGCACTGGTTTCCTGTCTTGAGGTGTGCACTTCAGCCCGATGCTCTCCCAGTAATTGGGCCACCTGGTCTGTCTCCGAAGTTTCCATAACACCCAGGTAGAGATTTGTGGAGGCTTTGCGTTCTGTTACGCTCACCTGGTCTCTGCGGGGACGTCGGGGCATGGTTGCAGCCCTCCCTGGAAGTGGATCACCCCTATGAGGCTTCTTCCCCTGCAAATATGCTGTGGACTGCGCCGACCCATATAGGCTCACCTGTTGATTAATGATCATGAGCTCTCCGTCCTGCTTCTCACTGCAGAGGCGCTTCTTGAAGGGACCGAGTTCTTTCACTGTCCCATTGTACGTGGCAGCCCAGACCAGCTGTGGTTTAGCCACTCCTGATGGTGTCTTTCAGTTCTATTGTCTCCTCTCACGGTTGAAATGTTTGTATTGTTAATGTCTTTCTTCTGATTTCTGATATAGGTGGAATTGCGACCCAGCTGCGGCCTTGGAGTACGAGGCAAAGCCGGATGGAAGAGGAGAGGTTCCGCGATGGTCCGACACCAGGTAAGTGGTGGTTTAAGGTTAAGCGCGAGGTCCGATGGCGGCGCAACCTTAAACTGAATATCTTTAACGTCTAACCTTGTCTTTCGTATCTCTTGCAGGTGCCGTCTTCGTGAATGTCGTGCTGCAGTGTCAAGGTCAAGATTTCAGCTTTCCCAGGAGGCTGAAGATGGAATGCTGGATGCCAGGTTCGATGAAAGGCGCATGCAGACGAGAACAGATAAGTAATTATGAAGCTGGAGTTAACAGGCAGGTAAGTATGAAGCTGAAGTCCAAGAGGTGAGTCTGCAGTCAGGCGACGATGAGCGTTACGCTGCATGCAAGTGCAGAATAACGCGAAGCGTTCACACGAAGGCTGGGTGGGCTTATATAGTCGAGTTCCCAGCCACGCCCACTAGCTCTGGCTTACTGGCCACACCCTGCCACTCCTAGATGATGCTGCACGTGCAACCCAGCTCCCAGCAGCTGCGCCCAAAACTAATGCACATGAAAGTTGCTGTGTCCACGAAGAAAGCACTCTTGCCCAAAATAAACATCTCTGGTTATATTTGTCCATGAGCCTGGCACCAAAGGTGCCAGGACTGAGTCCAGCTGGGCCCCTTGTGCTTGATTGTCCCAAAGGGACGAACAAGAGCCGTGTTACCCCTTGTGCCCATCCCCTGATGGTGCGGGGTCTGTGTTCTAGGGCCAGTGGCCATGACAATATTGTCTCTCATACACTCGATGCAGTACAAGGACAATACAGGGGGTCCCATTCATAGCTCTTCGTCTACTGTTGCGATATGATGGCTGCGAGTGGGCGGGAGTTAGGAAAAATGCATCCACCTGCTCCTCTAGACTGCCTAAACTCACATTTAGCAGTAGTGCGAGCAAGCATCCAGCATTGATACCTGGGGCTTTCTCAACATTATGTGAGGTCTTTATGCCCTCCAACTCCCTGCCCAAGCTAGCGCCATACCTTCTCTTGCTGCTAAGTAACACTGGCGTAGCTGATGCAAAAGTGCTAGTCATGGCCATCTCCTACTTTGGTGACTGGGTGTGTTCCTCTCACTAATGACACTGGTCATCTGGCGGACATGAGATGTAGTCCTTGCATTGAACAGCCATGTTAATGCTCCTCACCTGAGACCTGCCAATGTGAGGGTGTTAATGCCAAAGGAGTGCTTAGCCAGTGGAGTAGTCCCATCTATATTGTCTGGGTTTGCCCAGTTCATTCTGGTAAATTGTGGTGAATCTGTTATTTTTCCATCGTTCATTGATGCTTCCGTTTTTTAACTGCATGCCGTACCATTGCTAGTGCAATGTGTGAAAAGCCAGAGGGTGTTTAACTACCCAGTCCCCGGGGATCCCGTACTCAGGGGGCCAGGGAAGGGCCATTGCTTTTGGATCGCGATCCTGGACATGGACAAGCAAGGGAAAATCACCTGGATAGGCGGTCTTCAGGGAGTGGGGGAGAAGCACCCAATGGTGAGATATGGTATCTCCCTTGTACAACCATTATGGAAACCCCTGTTCCTACCTCCTTCATCTGTAGCTACAACTCCCATAATTCCTCCCCACTGCATTTTTCCCAAACCACTGAGACGAGGAAGAAGAAGAACGAGGCAGTAAAGATTACCTCTAAGGTTTGACAAGAACCATGCACATTAATGAGGTCAGGCAGAGTCAGGCACGTAACCCTAATGCCACACACCTGACATTTGTTAACACTCAGTATCGGGATAAAAGGTGGCAGACACAAGCACACTCTGAGCGAGGCTGGAGGCGAGAGATTGCAAGTCTTCCCAATTTGCCACAGGGGAGGCTGTTATTGAGGAATAGCCAAAAGGCTGTTCAGCCACTTACATAGGTCAGAACATATGCCAGCGTGAAGCCTGCATCACTGTATGGAACTGGTGACCGTGAGCACTCTGAGTCGGGTCTCATAAGAGGAGGAGGAGTAGGGGCATACTTGCCAGGTGCTCCAGGATTCCCGGCTGCATTCCTGGGTGAAGAGCGAGTTCGAGGGAGGACATGCAGGGGAGTCACAGGCGACGGCCTTGGACAGAGCGAGAGATGGTGCCGCGGGCGGAAGGTCGAGTGAACACGACCGGTGAGTAATGAAAGCCTGAGAAGGGGCCGGTCTGTGTCCAAAGGAAGCAAACCAAAGATAGTGCACATCGAAGGTTACGCTGTTAAGCGCGTAACGTGAAAGACTATTACGGAGTGTAAAGACTTAAAGGGCTTTGACACAGAGTTGTCCGGCGAGGGGAAGTCTCCCATTCAAAAGACTGTGTGTGTCGGTGATTGTAATATGGAACTGTGAAACAATTAATGTGAAACGCCATAGCGGCAAAGTGAGGAAACACTAACAGGGTAATTCATGGAATTTCGCACAAAAGTGTCGCACGCGGCTGGCGCACAGCGTGCCCCTGAGAATGTCTGCGCCAGCCGCGTGCGATAAAATCGATTTCTGCGCACAGCGTATTCATGGATTCTCGCATCCAAAACCTTCCGCGGCGCAGCGTGGCGCAGCGAGCCTGCAGCAGCGCCAGTTACGCCCCCAAGAACGCCCTTGCGCAAGGAAAAGCCATCAAAATCCCCAAACCAGCGCAAAGGGCTGTGCCAACCCTGGACCGGTTTACCGGACTGCCAAACAGCAAACGCCAAGCGGGGAACGTGTATTACGGGTTTCGCGGTAACACGCGATTGGGCTGTGTACGTGTATTCCAGGGGTGCGCGTGTGTTTACACACGCGATCAGGCCTGGGGGAGCGGGCACATGTATTTCAGGGGTGCGCGCGAAGTTTTACACACGATCGGGCCTGGGGGAGCGTGTGCGTGCATTTCAGGGGTGCGCGAGAAGTTTTACACGCGATTGGCCTGGGTGCGTGTATTTCAGGGGTGCGCGAGAAGTTTCACATGCGATCGGGCCTGGGGGAGCTTGTGCGTGTATTTCAGGGGTGCGTGAGATGTTTTACACGCGATTGGCCGGGGTGCGTGTATTTCAGGGGTGCGCAAGACGTTTCACATGCGATTGGCCTGGGTGCGTGTATTTCAGGGGTGCGCGAGAAGTTTCACACGTGATTGGGCTGGGTACGTGTATTTCAGGGGTGCGCGAGAAGTTTCACACGTGATCGGGCCTGGGGGAGCGTGTGCGTGTATTTCAGGGGTGCGCGAGAAGTTATACACACGATTGGCCTGGGTGCGTGTATTTCAGGGGTGCGCGAGAAGTTTCACACGCGATCGGGCCTGCGGGAGCGTGTGCTTGTATTTCAGGGGTGCGCGAGAAGTTTTCCACGCGATTGGCCTGGGTCCATGTATTTCAGGGGTGCGCGAGAAGTTTCACACGTGATTGGCCTGGGTGCACGTATTTCAGGGGTGCGCAAGAAGTTTCACACGCAATTGGGATGGGTAAGTGTATTTCAGGGGTGCGCAAGAAGTTTCACACGCGATCGGGCCTTGGGGAGCGTGTGCGTGTATTTCAGGGGTGCGTGAGAAGTTTTACACGCGATTGAGCTGGGTACGTGTATTTCAGGGGTGCGTGAGAAGTTTCACACGCGATCGGGCCTGGGGGAGCGTGTGCGTGTATTTCAGGGGTGCGCAAGAAGGTTTACACGCGATTGGCCTGGGTGCGTGTATTTCAGGGGTGCGCGAGAAGTTTCACACGCGATTGGCCAGTATGCATGTATTTCAGGGGTGCGCGAGAAGTTTCAGACGCGATTGGGCTGGGTACGTGTATTTCAGGGGTGCGCGAGAAGTTTCACATGCGATCGGGCCTGAGGGAGCGTGTGCGTGTATTTCAGGGGTGCGCGAGAAGTTTTACACGCGATTGGGCTGGGTACGTGTATTTCAGGAGTGCGCGGGTGTCTTCACATGCGATTGTCCTGGGTACATGCGATCGGGCCTGAGGGAGCGTATGCGTGTATTTCACGGGTGCGCAGGAAGTTTTACACGCGATTGGGCTGGGTACGTGTATTTCAGGGGTGCGAGGGAAGTAATACACTCTCGCCTCCAACACGTATTCATGGAATCGAACGTGGCCAATCCGGAAACACGTACGCCAGCAGGAAGCAGGCGTACTTTGACCCGCACAGCATAAAAGTGCGCGCAAACAACAAACAAGCTCAGACGCCAGGATGAATATACCGTTCCTAGCAGCAGTGGCCATGGGATGCCGCAGGAGGAGGAGGAGGATAGTCAGGGCCAGAATTTTTACACCCAGAACAAGCCTTTTTGGGATGCCTGATGACCATGTGTATGGGAGGTACAGGTTTCCACCTCACATAATACTCGACCTGGTCAGTGAGTGGGAGGATGACCTCACATCAACCACCCTGTGCTCCCAAGCACTCAGCCCCCTGGAGAAGGTCCTTAATGTACTGCACTTCTTGGCCACTGGATCATTTCAGTGGACAAGTGCCATAGTGGGGGGGTGTCACAGGCCATGCAGTCACGCTGCCTACACCAGGTCTTGGCCATCATCACTGCACGCCCATCAGTCCGCTGGCACATATACCTGCCCAGAACACCTGCAGAAAGGCAGGCTGTCGCCCAGGATTTCTACGGGGTGGTACAATTCCCCAAAGTGCTAGGTGCCATTGATTGCACCCATGTGGCTCTACGTCCCCCCAGGGCAACTGAGCACATCTATAGAAACCGCAAGCACTGGCATTCCATCAACGTCCAGGTAGTATGTGATGCCAAGGGAATCATCACCTCAGTACACGCCAACTATCCAGGCTCCACCCACGACAGTTTCATTTGCAGAATGTCTACACTAAACCGGGACCTGGACATAGAAGCTGGGCGGCATGGCGATACATGGCTGCTCGGTGAGTATAAATGCCACTGCGCATGCATGCATGTCAGATACTGAGTAATGTCACAACCCCACTAATGATACCCATCACCACCTCCCCAGGGGACAGTGCCTACCCTCTCAGCACCCACATGATGACGCCAATTTGGAACCCCACCATGCCACCCCAGGTAAGATACAACACAGCCCACATTGCAACCCGGGGCATCGTGGAGCGCACATTCGGAGTGCTCAAGTCACGCTTTCGCTCCCTTGGCCGTTCTGGCGGGCAGCTGTTATACGCTCCCCAGTAGTGTGCAGGATCATAGTGGCAGCATGTGTCCTGCACAACGTTGCAACACGCCGGGGCCTGGCCGTGGACATGGTGGTGCCCCCACATCCCCAACCACATGCATGCCCGCTGCGCATGGGAGGGGAAAGGGCACGGGGTGAGGCAGCCCGTACGCAGCTGGTGGCTAATTACTTCACATAAAATCACACCCCTGTGGAGTGCACACAGCCCTGGCATATACGAGCTGACAATCAATGATGAATCAATCTGACAATGATGATGCCTCAATGGACAGTCAACTGTCACAACCATACCAGCCTGAGATTGTACATCTGGAAGTGTTCCATTGTGTGCTTCCCTACCTACACAAACACCACCAATGCTGTGTCATCAAAAGACACACTTCTATGCTGCTAAAATCATTACCCCCTTGCAAGATACAACATGACAACAGTGCCATGTCACCCAACCCCTCCCCAGCACCGCCACCCAACACACCATGCCATGACATGCCATGTGAGAGCAAACAAAGTCATCCCCCAAACATGACACAAGTGTCACAAAGTACAGTGTCCCTAATGGAAACTGGCCACACACAATATGCCCACATAAATGTAGAAATAACAACACACATGACCAAATACTTACCACAATACAATGCACATAGCATAAACATGACAGTACTAAGGTAAAGGATACATAGTCTTACAACATGAGAATGCCAGCACATCCACCACCTCCAACTGTACAGTGTTGTTGCCACGCACATCTGGAAGTCCACTGCTCACAACATGAACTCCATCTCCAAAGTGGACGGCCTTGTGAAGACATGAGGAATGAACCTGAAAATTAGGAGGGAGACATGGATGCACAAGCACACATCAATACACCATGCAGTGCACAATACAACAACAATATGCACTAGGAATGTATACACAGCATTACACTACAGACTGCCCACACATGTCGTGGGAGTCCAACGTCACTGTGTAAGTCACTGTCACTTGGGCACACCCTTTGCAAGCCCATGGAAACGGGAAGCAGGAGGGGTGTGTTTCTCACGAACCCAAGCATCTCCCCCAAACTCAGGACAAGCCTGCATGTGCCCAGCCAGAATACAGTGGATGCCCACGGGAGCCACACAAGGCAACACACTGCAACAAAAAATCAAAAATCCAAAATCCAAAATCAAAAATGGCCATGTGTGGGCTAGGGGGTGTGGGGGAGGCCACCCAGGAGGTCCGAGGACAGGGTGCTCACCAACAGCCACCTGTGTGGATGTTGCGAAAAAAAAACACCTCCATGGGCTCATGGCCTGCACGGCTACGACATCGTGGGAGATTCATCGCTGGATTCACTCTCCTCAACCTCTGCTGCTGCTGCCACAGGAGGTGGTGGTGCTATGGGAGGCAGCCCACGCAACGCCCTAGTTTGGTCCTCCATGGCAGCAAGCATGCGGGTGTGGAAGGTCTCGTTCTGGAGTTATATGGTGCGGAGATCCCCATGCACCACCCGACGTGATGCCCGGACCTCCACCCGAGTTGCCTGCATCTCTGCTGAGAGCGTACGGGTGACGCGCTCCAGCAGCTGTTCCGTCCTCGTGACAGTGGAAGCCTCAAGGTCCACAAGAGTCTGCCTGAGGTGCCGGACTTCTCCCCTCAGGGCTTCCCTCTGGCCCTGGGCCTCTAAAGAAATGGATTCCCTCAGATTGTCCAGGGCCGCCCGTCTGTCCCTGTTGGACGCCAACATGTCCTCCCTGAGTGATTGGCAAATGGAGTCTGTTGCCTGCTGTAGTTGCTCCATCTGCCTTTCTGGGGGGACAATGGAAGTGGCCACCCTCTCCATGGCTTGAGCCATCATCTCAGATGATGCTGCCTGTTGGTTTGCCATACCGTATATGGATTTCTCCCATGCGGTATTGCCTGCTGGCTGACGGCCACCGCGTTGGCGGGCACCACACCTGTCTGGGGCAAGGCGAACTGCGCCTTGCTGTGTCGGCACTGCCTGAGGCTGCAGGACTGCATTCCCCCTCTGATCTGCTGGCCCAGGAACAGGATCAGATGTTGCAGAGTGTGGCCCTGCATCCGTAACCACCAAAGGCGCACCTACCAACACTGACATCCCCATAGTGGGCTCTACCCCTGGTACAGGTGGGTCGGACAGAACAGTATCCCTTCCATGAACACATACCTGCGAATCCACATAGGTCTCATCCGAATCAACACCTGAAAAGAGGTCTGGGGAGGTGCAGCCAGAGACACCCCTGGCCACTATGGCCTGCAGCAGGAGAGGGTTCTCCCCCACCACCAAACCACGTCCCCCATTGGTGCCCGGTCGTGCTTGAGATCCCTCCTGGGTCTGCACCATCTCCTCACCCTCAACAGCATCAGTGCGTCATCCTCTGGAAAAACATGAAAGACAAAAAATGGAAACAGGTATTAGCACCATGGCACACAATTAGGCCAGACAAGCTACAGAACCAGTACTTGATTGACACATGTCCCACATGACTATAACCCTCCCATGCAGGAAGGAAAATGTCAGACACTGATGACACCAAGATGGAAGAGCATCACATTGGCTGCATGCTGGCTAGCAGTGCCATCACACATTGGCCTGTGAGTGGCATGTCCAATCCACATACATGACACATGCCATCACACAGATGGCATGTACCATAGGCATGTCATATATGTGACAATAGGGCAGAGAAATGCGTAGTAAAAGTGGGGGAATTCAAGCAATCAGCCTGAATGAACAGAGCAAAATACGGAACAATATTGTTGCAGGATGCCACTTCAAGGGCAACTGGCGTGATGTAGTGCAAAATGTCTACTGTGGGAAGAAGGGATACTGTAATACCCAAATCCAGGGCCGCAGAATGTATTGGATGAAGCACATGGGTGACCCGGACCACTCAGGCACACACACCCTCACCTGGCACTCAACCAGAACCCCTCCCACAAACAACATACACATGCATCACACACACATGCATTTGCACTCACCGGACAATGCCTCGTAATCTGGCAGTTCTCCCACACCTTGGATCTGCTCCTCTGTGACGTAGGTCCCAGCAACATGCTCATGTAGAGTGAGTTCAATGTCCTCTTGTGGAGACCCACCTCCAGTCACCAGAGTTGCGGCATGACTTGAGGCCAGCTTTTTCTTTGCCCTGCGCTTAAGGTCGTTCCACCGCTTGTAGCACTCACCAGCTGTGCGCCTCACAAACCCAAGGGCACTTATGCTGTCTGCGATGGACTGCCAGTGTCGAGCGGTGTGATCTTACACCCTGAAGTGATCAACATTTCGCCGTCATGTGCGGACACATACTGCACAAGTGCATCCAGTTCGGCATCATTGAAGCTAGGCTTCCTTGGCGTGCCGGACTGTGTAGCCGTGTCTGGGGCATCAGCCTGTACTGGACGAGCACTCTTCCTCTTTCTTTTTGAAGGTGGTGGGGATCCTGAGTGGCCTACGCCGCTCTTGCCACTAGGGGCAGGAGCACTGGTGGACTGTGTAGTAGTAGTGTGCGATGGCATACTGACCATATGACTTTCAGCAGGCATTAGCTGAAAGTGGGATGTTGGCAGGGGGAACCTCAGTCTGATGGACCGGCACCAACACTGTCCTGGCTGGGAGAGTCAGAGCCGGGGTGGACGGAGCTGCAGCTGCCCCTGCAGCCTCCCCACCCCGCCTACTCGGGGCAGCAGATGACATGGCTGCCCCTGATCCACGTGACCTGGTGACACTGACTTGCATCGCCAGCCGTGGCCTAGACTTGGCGACCTGGAAGTCAGCCTGGGAGTCACCCTGTGCCAGGTCAGGTGCCACAATGGGCCGGTCCGACAAGGGCTGAGCAGAGATAGTGTCAGCCACGTTTCCCTCAACCATGGGGGGGGGCATGGGTGTCCCTGACTGGTCCTCCACACGTGGGGGGCTAGGGGTAGCCTGCAAATCCCGGCCATGTCCCCTACCGCGCCCACCACGCCCACCTCTTGAGGCTCGGTCACCTTTGCCACCCTTACCGCTTGCTCGCCTCCCAGCCATGGCACTGATGTTGTTGTGCGTATGCGAGTTGCAGTAAACTATTGTCCTGGGAAATTGGGGGTTAAAGGGGTAGGGTACTAGATGGAATTCGTACCCTAGTGCTCTAGCAAGGCTGTATGGAACCCCTGGGGAAAGATGACGGGTCACGCAACACACAGGCACCCCAAAAACAGAAAATGACGTGCACGTGACCCCTCGTAGACCACGTGCGTGGAAAAATGAACCCGCACTACGCTGTAGCACCCAGAAACACAATAATGAACGTACGCGTGTCACATGCAGCCTACAATGACCTCTGAAGGGGTACGTGACACACGGGGCAAGCACAGTTGGTAAATACGTGCGCCACTCACCGTCTGCCTGGGAAAAGAGCGTGAAAAATATGGTTGGCAACACCCCCGCCAAAAGAAGAATTGTACGCTGTCTGAGGAGACAGGACAAAAGAAGAAGTGAACGCTGTTTGAGGAAACAGGTCCAAGAGAAAATCAGAAAAAAACTGACAGAGGTAACAGGGAGTACGAACTAGAATCGCTGTGAAGTCAATCGCGTGTGAACCGACAAGAAGTACAGTATTCACCCACTCGCTCTCCACGAAAAGCACGTACAAGGAAATGACGTACTACACGTACCTTTTAAACCGGACCAAACGTCCAACGTCACTTCCCGTATATGCACTGAGGCCCTATCCTCCAATTACACAAGATGACACTGGGACGTGCAGTTCTCGGATGTGTGACATGCACCCGGGTTCAGGGAAACGGCCGTGCGTGTCACGTCACAGACGCGCCTGCGCTGTAAGGGCCTTTGGTCCAATGAAATCGCGTACCCAGACCAATTGCGCGTGTAAAACTTCTCGCGCACCCCTGAAATACACGTACCCGCTCCCCCAGGCACGATCGCGTGTGAAAACACCAGCGCACCCCTGAAATACACATACCCAGGCCAATCGCGTGTGGAACTTCTCGTGCACCCCTGAAATACACGTACCCGCTCCACCAGGGCCAATCGCGTGTGGAACTTCTCGCGCACCCCTGAAATACACGTACCCAGGCCAATCGCGTGTAAAACTTCTCGCGCACCCCTGAAATACACGTACCCGCTCCCCCAGGCCCGATCGCCTGTGAAAACACCCGCGCACCCCTGAAATACACGTACCCGCTCCCCCAGGCCCGATCGCGTGTGAAAACACCCACGCACCCCTGAAATACATGTACCCAGGCCAATCGCGTGTGAGACTTCTCGCGCACCCCTGAAATACACGTACCCGCTCCCCCAGGCCCGATCGCGTGTGAAAACACCCGTGCACCCCTGAAATACATGTACCCAGGCAATCACGTGTGAGACTTCTCGCGCACCCCTGAAATACACGTACCCGCTCCCCCAGGCCCGATCGCGTGGGAAAACACCCGCACACCCCTGAAATACACGTACCCAGGCCAATCGCGTGTAAAACTTCTCGCGCACCCCTGAAATACACGTACCCGCTCCCCGAGGCCCGATCGCGTGTAATACTTCCCGCGCACGCCAGGAATACACGCACACGCTATTTTTGACACAGCGGGTGTCCGTGTTTGTCACGTACCCCTTTGCACGTCATTTGGGCCACAGTATGGGACATTCATCATAGCTGTATATACGTGCTTTTTGTTAGCGCACATTTTGGCGCACATTTTTTTCCTGCGCAGGGACTCTACCGCCTGCTTTCGTGTGGCAGACGTGTATGGCCCTGTGCGCGTCTTTGCCCGTGCGCTGGTTTGCCCTATTCGATTCCATGAATACGTGTTGTAGGCGAGCATGTGGGCGTTCCGCGCACTTGCCTCCTGTACTTCCCCCGTGACGCCCACATTTTCACAAGTTGTTCCTCATTCTGCGTGTAACGCCCCGTGTTCCGCCTACTTTTGTTATGTGTGCCGCGCTATGTGCGATTTCGCTGGGCCTTAGCGTTAGATGACCTGTGCGCCGCGCACTTTTTCAGCGCACATCCCACATTTTACTCGCACACGGACTTCCATGAATAGATGTGCGCTGGTTTCCCTGAGATATTCGCACCTGCAATGCGATTTTTCAAGTAACACTGCGAATCGCACGTTTTCGCACGCGTGCGCCGATTTTTTGAGAGCACATTAATTCCATGAATCGGCCTGTAAGTGTGTGGAAATTGTCACAGAACCTACAAAAATCTGCCATTACCACAATCAATCACTGCTAAATGCTATCTGGGTGCTGGGGAAGTAAGGAACTTTAACAAGGGGCAAGTCGAAGTGGTCATGCAAAGGTATTTGCAAAATCCTTGCAGTTTTGAATGACTTTGACAGCCGGAGATCTTTTGATAGCATTTTTTTCAAATGAAATAGAAACTTGGGGAAGGGAATCCCAGAAGAAGTGAAATTGTGACAGACTCAAGCCCTACAGACGCAAGCCTGTGTGGAACTGTGAATTGGTTAAAAATTGGGAAGTGAACTGTTCATTGAGGCTCTGACATAGAGAGCCTGAAAGACTTGTTGAACGGTCAAGTTGTCCCAGCAAGCCAGAGTGTGCCAAACCTGATAGAACCGTGCCAGCCACCTCTCCATATGACTCTCAAAACCTGCATGCTGTTGAACATAGGGAAAGGAACCATTATTGAAGCCAATCTGACATTTATTTTGCTAACACAATTCTTTCTTTACTTTCCTATACACATTTGTTATTAGAGAAGGAGGGCTAGATTAGGTTTCTTTAGCATAGGCCTTTTTTATTTTGACTGAAACTGACAGTGACTGGTTTTTCTTTTTTTTCATGGTTGAGAATACTCCCATATTAGAGTTAGGGCCAGTTAGAAATTACTCCAACCCTGCTGAATACTGAATAAATGTTTTGAAAGTTGCATCTATTGTTTTGGATATTTACTGTTGATGCCATGCCTTCCTTACATATGTCTCATCTGCTTTGCCATTTCAGTATGTATTTGCGTTCAAATTATTCTGCTGTGTTCTCTTGAAGTCTGAAACTAGTTTGTCTACAGAAAGCCTTTACGTTTCAAGAGTCGGACTGGGGCACTGTAAGGAATTGGAACATCCACACGGGGGGTGTGCACTTGCCTGGGATTTTTTTTTTTTAAATGAATGATGGGTGATCAACCTTCAAAAATGTGTGGGGTTAATCCGCACACATTTTCTAATGCTTGCCGCACGCAAAACACATAGTCCAGTGTACTCTGGGGGACACAGCCGACAGACGCAGGCCTGCCTGTCACATTTATTTGACAGGTGACGGAGTGGAGTGCACGAAACATCCACAGGAGAAAGGCAACACCTTCTTCCCCCATGGCCAGCCTCATTAAATATCAAAGGCTCCATGGATCCGCCCTGTGCTATTGTCTAAGTTCTGTGTGGTGGCGGCGCATACTGATGAGAGTTAATTGAAGCAGGCCTACGAATAGGCCTGATCACAGAACTTAACAATGGGAAGGAAAACTAACACCTCTTTGATATGCAATGTGTCATCTTGAAGCCAGCTCCCACCCTCTGTATGAAGGACAGTGAATGGCATGTCTGGGTCCACTATTCACCATAGGCAAGCCCTGCAGACCGGAGCCCTTTCAGAGGGACGAAGTATGTAATTTGAGGAGACAGAAGTCTGTTCTCACCACAAACTTCAAGGGAGACCTGCGCTTTTATCAAGAGCCTCAGAGGGCCCAGTTAACCAGAGAGATACTTTGATCTACAACAGACAGGAAGATGGGTGGGATTTAGGAGTACATGTTGTCACCTCTTACCCTCCCTGTTGCAAAGCACTCTGGTCTTGACCTCACGCATAACAGAAGATTGTTGGTGGGGACCTTGGATTGGTTCCTTTAGGTAGATTTAGCCTGCACCAATCAAAGGGGCCCATTTGGCTTTCAAAAGAGGGCTGAGCACCTCACTTAGCAGATCATCTGACGTCTTCGAAAAGAGTAAGAAGAAGGACTCATTTGAACCCTGGCTGAAGGTACAGTTTAGGAATGCCTGGATTTCCAAGAGGGAAACAAGATCCCTCCCCTAAACATCTCCCAGGGAACAGAGGGAGATACCGGACTCAGAGGACCCATCTAGCAGCTCCAGAACCCGTACCAAGCCAGCACACAGCGTGCCCTGCTAGGTTCTGGCAGCAAGCTTTCTAGGACTTGAAGCCTTACCTCAACGAAGAACCATTAAAGTGCCATCCAGCTGATTTAGCCCTGCTAACGTGTGCAATCCGCCCTCTGATCACCATTTGAAAGAAAGCCTGATTTTAAAATGGCCGGCGCAATACTAGCCCTCCGTCAACTCCGAGGCTGCTTACTGGTTGCCTAGCAACAGGTATACCATATCAGCCTATTGTAGCCGTCGGCAGGCGGAAGCCGGCTCAACGAGCAAGGCCCTAGAAAAAGGCCCTGTCTTCCCCTCAAGTCCCCAAATTTCATCTGGAGGGGGCAGGAGCCCACCCTCCCTCTTCACCACACCGCAGGAGCAGCAAGTAGCAGCCTCGCCGCAGACTCCCTTCACTGCGTTCTTCTACAGAGATCAGATGTACCTGCACTGAGACACCCCCACGTGCAACCCGACTTGAAGCCTTTCTTCAGCTAGGAACCATTATAGTGCCATCCAGCTGATTTAGCCCTGCTAACGTGTGCGATCCGCACTCTGATCACCGTTTGAAAGCAAGCCCGATTTTAAAATGGCCAGCTCCACGCTAGTGCTCCGTCCACTCCGAGGCTGTTTACTGGTTGCCTCGCAACAGGTATACCATATCAGCCTATTGTAGCCACCGGCAGGCAGAAGCCAGCCCAACGAGCAAGGCCCTAGAAAAAGGCCCTGTTTGCCCCTGTCCGGCCCTTCAGAACCAAGGAGCCAGTCACCCTACCCGTCTTACGGCAGAGGATCACTGCAGTTCTTTACCTTGCACTTTGCTACCACCCAGAAACCAACATCTACATGGGACAATCGACCTTGGACCCGCTATCATCGATCACCGTATACATTGCTACGGTAAGCCCGCTAGCACCTTGTATTCTGTTAATGGCACGAGTTCACAGCAAACCTGCTCGCTACCGCGAAATAATACCTTGTAACTTATCTATAGTTACTCCACTTCCCGGCGACTGCTTAGACAGCACTGCACGCTTACCATAGATTATTCCCTGTCATGTTACAGATATTCCATTGGCTGATAGTGTGCATGATGTTTGATTTTATCTATACATAGACTCTTCTTATTATGCCATTTGATTGACTCTAACTACACCACATGATTGTCTCTAATTATCACAATAGACTGTTACTAATGCCTGCACTGCTACTTCTGTAGATAGCCACAACTGATTACGCCCATAGAGATTTTTCTAGCCCGGTGATGTATATTTAGCTAACAAGCATACTGTGCCTGCTTGCCAACTTCACTGTTCGTCCTCACTGCTGCATGGTGGCTACGCCCCATCAAATTTTGCCAACTAATTTTATTTCCCGCCTGCTATGCCACTTGGTAGCTCCTACTGCTGCACCGAACTACCAGTTCAATGGCCAATTCATGCCGCCAGCACAGCCCTTCATTCATGGTCAGCCCTTGCAATAGCCTGCTAAGTCATTTCCTTCTTGTCATAGGATAGAACCCAGCGCTGCTCACACTGTGACAGATAGGGCTATTTTACGCAAAATAACTTTAATGATGGCTACCATTCTACCTTAATTAAATACTATAGCACCTACCAGATTCCTCCCCGCTCTCAAGCCCAACCCCCCCACTGCATAGTTTCAACCCTGAAACTTTTGAAAATGCTCAATACCTCATTACTCTACAACAATGGATCAATCTTTACGCATCCAGACCAACACCTAACCAACCCTGCCCACTCAGCATCAGAAATGCTAGACTAGGATCTCGCCTGAAACATACAAGGACAGTCATTCCAACCTGTGCATCCAGTCCTAAGGGTAAACATCTATCCACCACCGATAAATCACCCGTGGATCACAACAACCACCTCATCAACACCTTGAAACCACTAGACACAATGAATGTAGACCTCCCAACACCTACCTTCTCTCATCAAAGGGGCTGTCATTAATGCAATGACACTATCAGCTCATGCCTTAGACATAGCTGATCTTATCATTTCTAATCATCTCGATTTTTTTTGGCAATTACTGAAACGTGGCGGCACTCAGCCACGGGATCGTCCCTATCCCTAGATATCGCAGATAACTACACCATTATCAGAGCTGATAGAGAATCAAATAGAGGCGGTGGGGTTGCATCCATTGCTAAAAATCAATTAGGCCTTAGAGAAATCACTAAAGAACCCTTCCCCTCAGGGGAACTTCTCGCTGCCAAAATCCAATTCAGCTTCTCATACTCTCCTCCTTCATTTCCTATACAGACCCCCCGGCCCCTTATCCTCCTTCAAGGAGGACATCACCTTCCTCCTCATGCGCAACACCAAACGAAGCTCACAAATTGTACCTCAACCTAGGCCTACGTGATATAAACGACACTAATGCAGCAACGTCATTGAGAATACACGCTCACATCTCGGCTTTGAACACCGGGTCTGTGGAACCACACACATCAAGGGTAGAACCCTGAACTGGTTGGCAGACCTTAACTGCACTACTAGAATCCTGGCTATCTCGCCATGTGCTTGGTCTGACCACCACTGCATCTCTTTCACGATACAGGACAGCCTGTGCCCTAACCCAGGCGCCACTCTAGCCCCATAGGTCGTCTCAAGAAATAATCGCAACATCACAGTTGATAACTTACTTCCCTTACTGGATCCTATCACTAAGCCTTCCATTGGTTCAGTCAAGGATCCTTCACTCCTAGTGGACCTATACAACCAAACCCTACTACAGGCTATAAACAAAATTGCCCCCTTAAAAACAAGAAAAGCAAAACCAATAGCTCATCTAAACAAATGGTTCGTAAAAACCCTACGTAACCTCAAAAGAACTACCAAAACTACATGGAAAAAAACACCTACTGACCTTAACAAGCAAAAGTTCACAACTTCTGCGACTACGTACAAAGCAGCCATAATACAAACGAAAAGAGAGACTTACAACGACAGAATACAAAATGCTGAATCTGGATCAAAAGAGCTCTTCACCATACTCAGGGAGCTGGAGACTCCTATTCCTCCCTTAGATTGCTGCACCAAAAATGCATCCTGGTGTGCTAATATCCAAAAAGCCCTCCTGGACAAAATGGCTTTTCTACAATCTAAAATAGAAACAAAAAGCAGAGTTTTACCTCAAGTACCTATCTCAGTAAGCCGCTCGACCCGTCTCCCTTACAGTGTCGACCATTCCACTTCTCCCCAGTCTCTATCAAAGAGGTAGAAGAAATCATAACTAGCCTAAAACCTTCTAGATATCAGGGGGACATCTGTCCACCCACCACCATAAGGACCAAACAACCTCAAAGAAGCTTGGGTCATTCCACTCCTCAAAAAACAGAACCTTGATCCAAATACCCCATCTAATTATAGACCTATAACTACAGTACCATTCCTTTTGAAAATCCTTGATAGAGCAGCATATATGCAAATTCAAAAACACTTAGAAGACCATAATCTCCTTGGCCTCCGTCAATCAGTATTCAGGCCTAGATATGTCACTGAGACAGCCCTCCTCGATTTAAAAATCCACATGGACGAATCAAAAGACAAAGGCAACCTATCCATCCTCCTGCTACTAGATCTATCAGCAGCTTTTGATTTAGTTCACCACAACATGCTCACCAAACATCTAACGACAGCAGCATCCTTCTCCCCGAAAGCTGCAGCATGCATTCAATCCTTTTTAGCTGATAGGTCCATGAGGGTCTTCGCACCATCCGCCTCAGCTGAGCCAGTCCCAATCCTCTGTGGTGTGCCGCAGGTGTCCTGCGTTTCCCCCACTTTGTACAATATCTTTACGAAGCTCCTGTTTGACCATTTAGTCAACTTGGGTGTCACGTATACTAATTATGCAGATGACACCCAAGTCCTCATCACTCTTACAGGATGCTATGACAAAGACTCGAAATCGTTGAACGAAATCTATCTTCACATTCAGGCGTGGATGGCTGCCCATGGCCTCTGCCTGAATGATGAGAAGACGGAGTTGCTCCTTATTGGCTCACAAACTCTCCTAAACAAGCTAGATTCCCAACGCAAATCTTTTAACATTGACAGAAACATCATCAAAGTCTCTAGCGAGGTCAAAACCCTAGGCATCTACTTAGATTCCACCTTATCCCTCACAAGGCAAGTTAATGCAACGGCCTGAGCAACTGTATATACTATCCAGTTTATTAATGCCTGCAGACCCTTTCTCTCAACCACCAGTTGCATCACCTTAGCCAGAGCCCTGATTTTATCTGAATTGGACTACTGTAATACCTTATACGTAGGCTCCAATAAACGCAAGCTGAACAAATTACAAGTGCTCCAAAATAATGCACTTAGTTCCCCTTTCAACATCCCACACACTAAGAACATCTCAGCAATCAGACGTGACACACAATGGCTACCAGCGTCAAACAGAACCACACTCCGAACTTTGGCAATAACGCACTAATGCCTTTCCAATATGGCAACTAAATACCTGATCAACACATTTAGCAGGAACCACTCCACTAGACCTACGAGAGCAAATCACCTACACTGCCTTACCATTCCTACGTACAAACTACAAAAAGCTGGCAGGTCTAGTTTCCCAGTACTAGCTGCCAAGCTTTGGAACTCCCTGCCCACGGTACTCAAAGCTGAACCTTCTTTCTCGACTTTCAAAAGAAAAGTAAAAGACTGGCTTTTCGCCCAGCAAAATTAGAAACTGACCTTTGCTGATACTATTCCCTACTAATGCCTATATCTGTATGCTATTTATGTCCTAACTGCACTTCCTCAACTGTACCTCCAATCTACTTTGTAACCACTGCACTTACTTGGCATGTTCACTTGATGTGTAACACAAGTCAACTGTTCTATGTATTGTAGTGTAACTACTGCTCCCTTGCTCAAGCTAAAGTGCCCAGATACCTCAGGGTTCGGCGCGCTCTATGAATAAATAAACTAAACTAAACTAGGTAGGAAGGGCCAGAGAGTCTCTGAACAAAGTACAAAGCCGTTGCCTGCAAACACTCTCCTCAGCTTTGGGCCTTCCACCTTAAAGGATGACACGAGCCCTGCGACGGAGCTAGGAGGAGCGCCACAACAAGTATCAACCAGCGTCCATCTTTTAAGGACATTTTCGAGGCAGTCGAGCCCCCGAAGCGCGACCGGCTTAGCCACTGACTGCTGTCACGCTGCAGTCACTAAAGCCTTCCGAGACGGCTCGACCAGTGTTCCAGATCCACCAACCAGCACAGAGACAACAATTCCTGACCCTGAGCTGCCGTGTAGGACAGCTTGCAGCCGTCTGTCAAGCCTCGCTTGCAGCCGTCTGTCAAGCCTCGCTTGCCGAAATGCCTGCCGCCTGATACCCGCAGCTGTCTCCCATCTTGAACTCTGTCGCAGGAGCTGCAAATCATCCTGGAACCGACTTGACACTGCCGAGCATCAAGATCATCTCAAGCACCAGGTACATTGTGGTTCTGTCCCCCTGTCCTTCTCCGAAGGCCTAGTGACATTTATGACCCCTTGCTCCCTTGGTGCTGAAAGCAAACAACCTTGAACAGTTAAGACTAATTGCTTTACCGACTACCCTCCTGTCAGTATCCAGAGTGCATCCCTTTCCTTTGTGAAACTGTCTATCATCCTTGTTCCTTTACAGGGTGGGTTGTATTTTGTAGTGTGCAAGAACAGTCTGTTGTAATAATAATGAAGTAGATATTTGTATACGCCCTTGACTGGACAGTCCCTTTTATCATTGGGTGATAATTGTATTTTGGCTGTGTTGCAACTAACCAATGATCCACGACCTTGCAGAGATAAGCCTGCTGTTTCTTCCTCGTTACCAAAAATTGGACAAGGAGGTTTATAATTTACTTGTGTTCCAATCTGTTTGGATCCTTTCTGGTGTACTAGAGGCGTAGGGCTGATTGATGGTTTAGAAACCGATATTCATCCCATGACCACTGGTGCCCCGGAAGTTGATTCGTCACAGGCACCAATGAAAAAGTGGCCACTGTTGCAAATGGCAATTCATTCCTTTTGTGACAGACTTTATGAGTAGTACCCAAGGGTGTTGTTTTTGATAAAATGGGGTGCAAATTGTGCATTTTAAAGAATATTGATACAGTAACTACTAGCCACATGGTGAAGTAACTTATCAAACTGGCCCACATTGGCCAATTAAGTGGCCCACTTTGACCAAATGAACCTGGCCCACACTAGGATTTGTGTTTTTGGTTCGGGCATTGCCCTATTGCCCTAAAGGACTGTTCGAGCTTGTCTCTTTCCCTCTCACGTTTACTCGCCCCTTTGGACGTCTCTTATTGAGTAATTCAGCCAGTGCAAACATGACAGTTTGAACTTTGAAAGCGCCTTTTTTACGCTGAAACAGGAACATTCATTTCAAGTGTTGCTAGATAAGTTTTTTGCAACAGAAATGAGGTCAAAGATGCAAGCAGGCCCCGCTGGTCCCAGGACCTGAACCAGTAAGAGTGGGATTCAAGACGGCTTTGAACCTGCCAACCAGCATATGAAGGATAAGGTGAAACACACGCGCATGTAAGTTTCCTCTCATCTCAAATTCAGTGAACCAAAAGGTTCATGCCTCCCAGAACCCTTAACTCTTTAGGTTCACATAGCATCCGCGTGATAGACTCTCCTCTTTGCCATCTCCCCTCACCACCAACCCCTGAGACACTTGACAGGTTCTCGGCTTCCCCCCACAATACATGCGGTGTGCAATATTCCATGCTACTCTTCCCCAAAGGATAATGTTCTCCACGTATCTTTGAACATGTTAAATGTAAATGTTTTGGAGTTTGATCCAGCCAATGAGTTCAACATTTTTGTCAAGGGTTGATACGCTGGTTTTCAGATGGACGCTCCCATTGAAGTCAATGGAAGGAATCGAGCTGCTTAGGAGGGTGACATCATTGCAAGATGGGGGAAACCCTCCCAACGAAGGTGAATTGACAGGTCAGACCCCTTAATCCCATCAGCCCATATTGAAAAGCACCCAGAGTTCGGATGGCTATTATCATTCTTTGTCCTATATGTGTATAGTTTGGGCTCTTAGGTGGCGCTAAGCCGAAACTATTAAAGATCGGGAGAAATGGCATATTGGGGGGGGGGACACAAAACTCGTAGGTGTTGTTTGGTTATTTGCCCAACCATTGACTGCTCATGGCCATGCTAATCCTAATGGCCATTCCCACAAAGTTCCTGCCACGCTCTGCCCAGAACACCCTTGAGCTTGCTTTAATGACGCCTTACCATCAAACTTTGCACTCAAAGTGCCTAATTGTTTTTTCACAGCAGTCTTCTGAGAGTTCATTACTTAATTGGAGCAGTAAAAATGCTACTTGTGTAATAAAAATGTCTTTACCAGGTCTGCCTTCAGCCACTCCATGTATAAGAATGTTATCAGACAAGACTTGGAATTCGCACCTACCCTTTCAGTTAGGACTGCAAGCACCAACATACACTGGGGTGCTATCAGGGGCGTAGGAGACACATAAAATCTGGGGGGGACAGGGGACACCTTGTGTACTTCTAGACTGTGTTCCCGCCCTGAGTGCCACTCAGCTAATCTTGGGTAAATAAATTGGTCTTATAGTGGTTGGTTGTTAATTGGACAAAGGAGCGACCTCTGCTTGCCCATTTTTACCAAAATTGCACTTGCTAGTAAGTTGCTACGAGTGCAGCATCATCATGACACTTTGTAACGTGAGCAGCGAGCATTTATATCAAAAAGCTCCACCAGGCAGCAGCCGCAGAACCAAATGCGCTACTATACATTACTGCACTTGCATTACCTTTACAATTTCTCTAGCTCATAATCAGGACTGAACAATAAACACAATCTGCATTGATGATGCCGATGGTTTAATTTTTATCGCCCGGGTCACGACATTGGTCGTCGCAGCGAAGAAGCAGCACTCGTTTCGTGTGCAGCGACAGACGGGCGCGGGTGCAGCACCATTCAGCCCATGTGGGCCATCCAAGAGCAGATAAAAAATGATTTTAACCAGGCATGCAGCTTTAATGAGTAGAGTGAAATATGCACCTGTAATTGCAAGCCCATCGCTTGCCAACAGAGTGGCACTGGCAGATCAATCAAATGCAAACCTGCTGACATCTTCAGGCTTAAACTTAACAAAACGCAGTGAGTGTACACTGCAATTAAATACGACCCCAAACGAATTGTTAATAATGTAGCGTAGCTTGCCTTACAAGGATCAGGTACTATGATAACGTTGTTTAAATGCAATTTCAATTGTAATTGTTTTTTTGCTTATCTGTGTGCGAGGAGAGCTTGTTTTAGTACTTTGAGAGTCTGTTGAAGGAAGTTGCTTTTATGAAATAATTGTGCATTTAGTTTAATATACTTTTAGCATTTTAGCCTTTTAAAAATATATTAGTTCTCAGTTAGTCACTTCATTGCTGTGTTCGCTGTGTACTGTTTTAATTTGCTTTCCTGTCCTAACGTGGTCTGTAGCAGCGTGACTCCAGTGCCTTTCTTCACCTGGGACTACATATTTGCTAAACAGGTGTGTGAGCGCCTGCGCGTGAATAGCCAAGCCGGTCTGTGCCAGTCCGTGCAGGACCAGAAGGGCTGGAGGCCCAAAGCCCCGTATAATCACCCAGTCGTCATCATGGGGCTGTTATATGATATGATATGATATGGTATTTGTAACGCGCCTATACACAAGTGTTTCAAGGCGCGACGAGGCAGGGAGGGAGGGAAACAAGGGGAAGACAGACAAACGATCCTACTAGGCCAGGTGTCATTCAGATCGCGCAAGTGCAAAGGTAAGGGGAAAAGGAGAAAGTGCAGGGGGAGGAGGTGGGGGGGAAGTGCAGTACAAGGTAAGTAGCGTAATAAAATAATAAATAATAAATAAAAAGGGCCAGCTGGTGGCAAGTGCGAGGTAAGTGCAGAGCAAGTGCTGAGAAGTGCTGGGAAGGGGGGCTGTAGGGATACAGTGACAGTCCCACAGTGCAGGGGGAGCCAGGGAGGCAGTGCAAGTGGAGAGTGGCTGGGCCCTGGACCGAGGTCGCTGAGAGTTGCCCAGATGCAGGTTTAGTGCAGAATTCAGTGGGGAGTTAAGCAGGTTTAGCAGGGGAGAGGGAGAGAGAAGGCAGAAGAGAAGAGGAAGGTTTTGAGGTACTTCCGGAACCGGAGATGGTTCTCCTCAAGTTTCAGGGAGGCAGGAAGGCTGTTCCAGAGGGAGGCCCCTGCTGCGGAGAGAGATCTACCCCCAGCTCGTTGCTTCGAGAAGCGGCTGACCATGAGGGAGTTGGAGACGGATGAGCGAAGGGCTTGTGAAGGAAGATATTTAGGAAGGGAGAGTTGAAGGTATTTAGGCCCCAGGCCCCAGAAGGCCTTGTGGACAATGCAGAGGGTTTTGAACTTAATCCTCGCAGCCACTGGGAGCCAGTGAAGAGATTTCAGTCCTGGAGAGATACGGTCCCTGGGCTTGAGGCCAAGGACAAGTCTCACAGTTCTGTTCTGGATAAGTTGCAGAGGGCGGAGAGTGGAGGCAGGCAGATTAAGATAGAGGCTGTTACAGTAGTCCAGCCTTGAGAGAACCAGGGCTCGGGAGACAGTGAGCTTCTGGGGGAAGGAGAGGAAGGGAAGAATACCTCTGAGGAGGTGCAGCTGGTAGTGTGACTTCTTAGAGACGTCAGATATATGAGGAGAGAAGGAGAGTGTGGAGTCGAAGATGACCCCAAGGTTTTTAGCCTTGCAGGTAGGGGCGGGAAGGGGGCCAAGGGAGGCCGGCCAGAGAGCTGCAGGGAAGGAGGGAGTGGGTGTGCCGATGAGTAGAATCTCAGTCTTACTGGCGTTAAGGCAGAGGTCATTGGCAGCACACCATTCCTGGATAGCAGACAGACAGTCGGAGATGAGGGAAGGAGAGGAGGAGGCCGAGGGTAGCCTGAAAATGAGCTGGGTATCGTCCGCATAGCACTGGAAGTGGGGGCAGAGAGCGGCGATGCGGTGGGCAAGGAGTGCCAGATACTGGTTGAAAAGCCAGGGAGAGAGGTTGGATCCCTGGGGGACACCACAGGTGGAGAAAAAGATGTCAGAGAGGAAGGAGCCCATTTGGACCTGGGAGGGTCGACCGGAAAGGAAAGAGGTCAGCCATGCCAGAGCCTGACCAGTGATACCCAGGTTATCACGGAGACGGTTGAGCAGGATGGCATGGTTGACAGTGTCAAAGGCAGAGGAGAGATCGAGCAGAATGAGAACACAGGGAGTGTTGGAATCGAGGTTAAGGAGCAGGTCCTCACGGATGTTCAGGAGAGCAGTTTCCGTGCTTCTGGCCGCTCTGAAGCCGGATTGATGGTCATGAAGATTACCAACAGATTCAGCATGGAGGTTAAGCTGGGAGATGGCCAGTTTCTCCAGGAGTTTGCCCAGGAAGGGAGTAATGGAGATTGGGCGATAGTTGGCCGGGCAGGAGGGGTCGGAAGAGGGTTTCTTGAGGAGGGGGTGCACAAGGGAGTGCTTGAGGGGGGATGGGAAGACTCCAGAGGCGAATGAGTGGTTGCAAAAGTCAGCCAGGGCAGGAGCCAGGGAGTCGATGTGGTCCTTGATGGTTTTGGAGGAACAGGGGTGAACCTGTTTAGACGAGGCTTTCATAGATCGGACTTGTCTGGAAACCTCATCAGCAGAAAAAGGTGGAAAAGCAGAGAAGGAGGGCGGAGGGGCGGCTGCAAGAGAGCAAGAGGAAGAGCCGGGAAGAGAGGGAGGGAGGAGAGCGAGGACAGGATGTCCTGAGTTTTTGAGATGAAGTGCGAGGCCAGTGCAGTGCAGAGGGCCTGGGAGGGGACAGGAGAGGTAGAGACTGCAGCAGGGTTGGCCAGCTCCTTGCAGATTTTAAAGAGTTCGGCCGAGTTGTTAGATGCCTCAGAGATGCGGGCTTGGATAAGGGCTCTCTTCTTGGTGAGAACGGAGAGCCGGTATTGCCTTTGGAGCAGGCGGCAGGCCAGTTTGTCAGAGGATGAACATGAAGCACGCCATTTCCTCTCTGCCACCCTGCACTTGCGTTTTAGGGTGACGAGATCCGAGTCATACCAGGAGTTACATTTGGCTTTGGGCTTCAGGCGGATTCTCATGACGGGGGCAAGGATATCGAGAGTATCAGATATAGAGGAATAGAGCATGGAGAGGGCTGTGTCAGGGTGGGAGTCAGCCGGGGGGGGAGGAGGGGGCGAGAAGGTAGCAGCGAAAGCCTCAACTGACACGCGCTTCATGGGCCGGATGACCGAGAAGGTGGGTGGCAGTGAAGAGGGTGGCTTTGCCTGTGGGGTAGGGAGGGAGAGGTGGGAGGATAGGAGAAAGTGATCGCTCCAGGAGAGAGGAGTGGAGAAAGGGAGGGAGAGGGGAAGGTCAGAAGAGATCAGAGCATCAAGAGTGTGCCCTGCAGAGTGAGTAGGCCCAGACGGGAGAATAGAGAGTGAGAGAGAGTTGCAGAGTTCGCGAAAGAGACCAGTGGGGGGACAGGAGGCATCGAGGTGGATGTTGAAGTCACCGAGAAAGAGGAGTTGGGTGGTTGAGGACAGGAGTGAGGAGGAGAGGTCAGCCCACTCAGAGAGGAAGGAGGAAATTTGACCAGGTGGCCGATAGATAGTAGCCACGGTAAGGGAATGGCTAGGAGAGAGAGAGAGTCGGCAGACAAGACATTCAAAAGAGGAGTAGGTCTGCGTAGGAGTGACAGTGGCAGGAATCCACTCAGGGAAGATAAGGGCAACACCACCCCCTGAACGGTTGGGCCTGGGCACGGAGAGGATCTTGTAGCCGTCAGGTAGGAGTGTGTCGAAGCTGGTGGCAGAGCTGGCAGTGAACCAAGTCTCAGTGAGACCGAGGACGTCGAGGTCCAGTTCCTCAAGAGGTCCTTGAGGTCCTTGCTGCCATTGAGGCGGCTCATAATATCTTTTCACCCCTTGTACAATTTTCCACATCGGACACGTTCACGTGCAGTGCATTGAACTCTACCTCCTCTACCTCTGTAAGTAGTTATTCACTGCTTTCCTCTCATTCTATCAGCGTAGTGCCTTTACTGGCAGGTAAGAATTCCTTGATGCTCAACTTTCCCAGCATTGAGGTTGGGGATCTCAGTGGCCCCCCCAGGGGGCGTTCTGATATGTCTGCTCAGCCCTCGCCGCCCACGCTCTTGCTTCCAGGGTTAACACAATCCTTGTCACCCTTGGCTGCAGCGGATACTCTGCCTCCCGATCCTTCTTGTGCTAAGGTGCTAGGAAGCAAATATCCATGGGATGTGAATTCTGAGGTGGTCATTCTCCCAAGTTCTCATGTTTCTAATCCAACAATCACATTATTATGCCAGTTCATAATTTGGCCTGTGTGCTCCTTAACACTCGGGCATTGGTCAAGCATGCATCAGAGGTTGCTGCTTACATCACTGACATGAACATAGATATTTGTGCCATAAATGAATCTTGGGGCACAGAGCAGCCGACCCCTCCCTCAAATTGGCAATTCTTGACGGCTATAACATGATCAGACAAGATCGAGAGGAGGGCAGGTGGGGTTGCCCTGATCTTCAAGTCCTCATTAAACATCTGGGAATCTGAAGGGTCAACCATGAATGCAATAGAGTCTCTCCATGTAAAAATTGGTTTTAATACAGAATCCACTATGAATTTTATTCTTATTTATAGACCACCCTCTCTGGAGGAAGATTTCACGCAAGCACTTTCCAATTATCTGCTGCCTATCCTAAAGCCAAATTCGAGATTCGTCCTTTTAGGGGATTTTAATTATTGGCTGGGCAACAAGGACGATCGGGGTGCTGCAGACCCCGAGTGCTCCTTGACAAACCTGGGCTTCGAACAACTGAATCATTTGCCCACACACAATCTTGGCCATACTCTCGATTGGATCTCGGCCGCTAAAGTCCTGACCAAGGATATTTACGTAGCTCCTTGTCCTTGGTCGGACCATGCTTTTTTACATTTCTCTATTCAAGCACACTTTCCTTTCAAAATTAAGAGTAGAGTGACACAGGGTGTTCTAAGCAGAAACCTTAAACAGCTCACGCAGGAAAACATTGACCCTCTGCTCTCTCCGTCTATACACTTTACCTACCGTGATTCTGCTACGGGTATGTCGAGACTACTCCAATCTCATTTTGAGGTGATCACCAAGCCCTTAGCCCCTCACAAATTTAGAAAAAAGAGGGATGGGGCCCGGAATAAATCCTGGTTTTCGTCTGATCTCAAGAAGCTAAAATCATCCACTATGAAAGCTTTCTATAGTTGGATGACCAACTCTTCACCTCAGGCTCTGGCAGTCTACAAAACAGCAGTCAAAGTCTATAAATCAGCTATCGTGGAAGCGAAGAAAACATTTTTAAACTCCAGGATTTCAAGTGCTCACTCCGAGGTAAAAGAGCTTTTCAATATTATCAAAGAGAAAGAAATTATTGGCTCCCCTATCATCAATCAACCTGTCAAGGATGCCTCCTGGTGTCAGGGTATCCAGGATGCCATGGTTAACAAACTGACTGGCATCAGACTTGAGATAATGCACAGGAAAGAGGCCTCTCCTGGTAAGCCTAAAGATATTGGATCATTTAAACATAGGGCCTCATTACGAGGTGGGTGGTAAGGGGTTAATGGCGCCGGTAAAGGTGCCGGAGCCATTAACCCCTTACCGCCTTATTACGAGGTCTACCTGCGGGACCCGCTCTGGAGGCCTGGTTTTACCAGACGTCCTTAGCGGGTCCCGCGAGCGGCCCAGCATGCTAACAACGGGCCCGTCATTAACAGGCCCGTTGTTATCATGCTCCCCATTCCCATTGAGCCCTATGGGGGCTCAAATGGGAATGGGGATGGTCCGGGTTCCCTGAATGGGGGAATACCGGGGCCCTCCATGGTCAGAATTGCCCGGTATTTCACCATTCAGGGAACCCGGACCCGAGTTTGGAGGCAGCCATGCCCTTATTAAGGGACATGGCTGCCTCCAAACTCATAATGAGGCCCATAGTCTATCTATCCCACAATTTAACTTCTCGCCTATTTCAGAGGAGAAAGTTTCTGTTATTGTTAGTCAACTTAAAACTACGTGCTGCAAAGGTGACCCCTGCTCGGCTATTATAATTAAAACCTGCCACCCAGATTTGCTAACAGCCTGTAAGTTTGTCAACGCTTCACTGACCGAAGGTCATGTGCCTGTAGACCTGAAACGAGCATGGGTCACTCCCATGTTTAAAAAAAACTGTTCTACCCCAGGAGGTTCTTCTTAACTACAGACCTATCACTAATACTACTTTCTCGTTGAAGATTCTTGATAGGGTCGTGTATGGTCAGATTGCCTCTCATTTGAATAACTTTTCGGTGCATAATCCGCGCCAATCCAGCTTTAGAGACAGTTTTGGCCCAGAAAGCACACTATTAGAACTCAAATCAAAGTTAGTGGAACGCATGGACAAGGGCCTTGCCTCCATGCTCATGTTTTTGGATCTCCCGACTGCCTTCGACCTGGTTGACCATTCTTTACTGGTCGCCAGGTTGGAGGTGGTTGCTAACTTCTCCCCAGTGGCAGTACGCTGGACTGCCTCCTTTCTTAACAACAAAGTAGAGTTTTCTCGGGGGAAGGACAGGCAACCCCAGTCGCTGTCAATTTTGGCATACTGCAGGGGCCTGTATATCGCCTTGCCTCTACAATATTTTCATGGTACCATTCTTCACTCTGTTAGATCTGGAGGGCATCTTGTTCACTAACTACGCTGACGACATTCAGTGTGTCGTGCCTGTGACAGGTACGCATTCCAGCGACAAAGCTGAATTGAATAGAGTATACATTGTTATTGAGAATTGGATGGTCGAGAACAACCTGGCACTGAATAAGGGCAAGACGGAACTCCTGATGGTGGGCTCCCCATCGATCTGGTCCAAGTTGGGTCCTTCGAATGCGAGTTTTCATCTTAGTGACGTCAAAATAACTCCTTTAAAGAAAGTAAAAACACTGGGTGTTGTTCTCGATCAACAACTCACCATGAAAGTCATCATGGGGAGTATTGTGTCATCAGCAGTCTACTATATTAAACCTTTAACCCACCTTAGGCCCTTCAGTAACCAGGCTAACGCCAAGACCATAGCCAGAGCAATCATTGGTGCAAAAATCGTTTATTGCTGCAGCCTGCTGGCCGGCATCAGCAAAACAAAGGTAAAAAGACTCCAGGTCGTCCAGAATGGGGCCGTAAGGATTGTGATGGGGCTCTCCTGCCGTGACCACGTGTCCGCCGCAAGCAGAGGGCTTCACTGGCTCCCGGTGTAGGCCCGGGAGCACTATCGTCTTTTAGTTACCACCTTGCAACACTTTATAGCTGAGAAAACCCAAAGTAGATCTCTCAGATCAAGCCACCAGAAACTCCTCTCTATTCCCAGACATAGAACCAGAAAGGCTGAAAGGGGTGCATTTTACATTTCAGCACCTAAGGCCTGGAATGACCTCCCCCTAGATCCCAGGTGTCAGCCCAACCTGACTTCCTTCAAAAAGACATTGAAAACCTGGTTATTTGCCTAGGCCTTGAATCTTCACCCCTCGCTTTTCTAAGCTCAGCGTTGTCTCGGCCCTTCATGTTTGTCAGCGCCCTAATGCCCCCGGGTCCAAGGATTGCGCTATATAAACATTTTAAAGTAAAAGTAAAGTATACTTTCAAAACTACGAGCTCAGTTGTCTGCACTCCATAAAAAAATCATTTATTTCGCCAACAAGGCCTTGACTGCTTTAGGTATAGGTGCCCCCTCCAGCCTGCCCATTAAGCAAAATGCTGGTCAGAAAGCACAGCGAGTAGAGCGCTCGCTTTGACATCCATGCAGAGCAGGGCCAAATTCAGCCTTTCATTCTTCTGAAGTTGATAAATGAGCACCACACACTGTGGGTAATAATACGCTATATAATTGTGAATTATTATTATGATCAGTCTGTATAAAGTCTTTCTTAAAGCATGCAGCATCAAAATGCCTGGAATTTCATCCAATCAAAGAGGTGGAAACTGTTGTGCTCACAAGCAGAAAAACGCCAGGAGCGCGAGCAGATAGAAAACAATTATGTGCGCGGTCTGGTCAGGTGCACCAGGCATCCAGCCACACACAACCAGCCATTGTGACTGACTGTCTCTGAGCAAGAGGCACTGTATGAGCAGAGCCCAGCGAACATCCGCTCATACAGTGTCCAGCTCTGATTTTAAGCTAACACAGGCAGCCTTGCTAAAATTAAACCCCTGCTCCTCACCCTGCTTCTGATTGTGGGGGGGGGGGGGTAAATGGCATGATATCCCACCCACCTAAAATTGTGGGGGGGATTTGTCCTACCTGATCCCCCCATGTCCTACGCCCATGGGTGCTATTGGCAGGTATTGCGATTTCCCATTGTGTTGGCCTGGCGGAGGGAATTCCCTCGCTTTTGGAGTTCACTGCTTCCCCCAGCTCGAGCCCTGCTGGGAGTGACTTGGCCTGCCACTTGCTGCCTTTTGTCGCAACATGTTTTTTTCCTCTAAACTGTGTGCTTTCACTTTCGGGTTGATTCTGGTAATTTCCGAGAAAGGCAGCCAGCTAGCGTGGGAGGAAACAGAGGAGAGCCGATTGACAGACACACACGCACCACACAACCGCAGAGACACCAAGCAGTGCAGTGCTTTGCAAAGCGCAGCAGGTGAGTTTCTACTCTCTCTACTTAGAACAAACAAAATCAGCTGCGTCGTTTTGAAAATTGATTTATATAGCGAGCACCTTTGCAAAAGGGGAGTTGTAACCCATCACTCGTTTTTAGGACACAGTGAGTGCACTGTTATTCAGAGTAATACTTTTCGTCACTAGTATCCAAACGGCTACATAGCGCTTCTCCATGCGAGTGAAAAATGACAGTTTCACCAATCCCCCATGCCCGCAACAATCCTGGCTGCAGTATAGCCACAGGGCGGGAATGCATGATCGTACTAAACGGACGGGGCATGTTATGGGGCGTCCTCGTGGTCACACTACCTGTTGGGGGTCGACGGCCATGGTCATCCGGCAGGCGCCCCTGGGCGCTATCTCTGCTAGCGCCGTGCAGTCCCACTAGGTGTGGGGGTGGGGGCCTGCCCTGGACATCCGGCATGGCCCCGGGTGCCACGGGCCTCGGCACCCTGGCGTGGGGTCACAGCCTGCCAGGCCTCTGACTGAGTGGACCTCGGCTGCCATCCTGGCATGCGGGTCCCTCAGTGTCTAGGCGTGCAGGCCTGGGGCCTACATGGATAATGAGACACGACTCAGTCGTTCCTCTTTGGGAGTCTGCAGCCGCTCTGTCTCACGTGCCTGCAGGGGCTCCTTTTATTAGCTTGGGCCATGACACAGTCATGGCCCATCTTAAAGGGGCCATACACGTGAGGAAAGCACATCCCCCTTAAAGGGGCAACACACACACAGGAGGGTCCCACCTAACACTCCTCCTTTTTCATAACAAACAAAACAAACAATATCGAAACATACAGGCTTCCCACCTGTTACAAAATAATAACATTCTTGTCGGTTTTTGAACTGGTGGGGTGGGCAAATAACAAGATATGCCACTGCCACATACTTTGCTTACTCAGACAATTACAGACCTAACACCTACTAGTTACAAACTCAACACATGTTAGCCCATTTCTAAATACACTCAGCAGGTGACAGTCGTGGCAGGTGGGCTGCCAGAGGAACACCGGCCACTCTACCACAGTTTGCACAACCCTTTATTCACCTGGGGCTCCGGACGGTAACCTGTAAACAAACGCCGTGGTTGGCGGCAGGTATTACATGCACCCCTCGCGACTGTGGGATCACAGCCTCACCGTGTTGTTCTTTACTGAGACCACTTAAAGCATGTGGTTACTATGCAGGTCCACAGCATTAAAACACAGGATTACTGAGTCCTCTTTAAACAATTGCGGGGCAGCAGGAGACCAGTCCCTTTCCCATCAGCGTCCGTCCAGGAGTCCCTTCCCGAGTTCAGGTCCACTGATGGTATAGGTCGCAGCCGGCAAAGCCGAACCTGGCAGGTACCAGAGGCCACATCGGCACAGTCACGTGATGTTCAGAGCAGGGTAGCGAGATGCAGGTCGCCTCCAGACTGCTCCTGATGTTGTCAACAAGGCACGGTGTAGTCGGTGGGGCCCAAGGTGAAAGGATATCCCTCACCCCTTTTCCTCATGATACTCCCCCCAGTTAAGAGTGTTTCTTTCCTCCTTTCCTTCCGGGGCACATGAGGGCGCACAAGCACTCACAATGAGCTGCAACCCATATCCTGCCCGCTGCCCCGTCTCCGGGTGTTGTTCTGGGCAGACCCAAGGTGTCTCAGAGCTCAGGGGGGCAGGTGGTCCCTCCCCCATACCCACGTTGGCTTGATCCTACGACGGCCAGGCATGTTGAACGACACCAGTGTCAGCAGTCCAGGAACCTTCTCCGGTGTCGAGGCCACCTGTGAGCAGGCAGGGTCGTTGCAGTAGTAGGGAGTCAGGGACACCAGTGGGGCCACCTGGATGACGCTGGTATCAGAGTGATGGGCCATCGGCTGCCTGGTTCTCTCCATGGCAATGGGAGGCTGTCCCAAGACTCTGCGGCAGTGTGGGGTGCCTCCTGTCCATTGCATGAGGGTCCTCGCATGCACTAGACGTGCATGATCCTCGGCCTGATGATGCGGGTGATATGGGCCCACGAGGTGTTGGGGCCACCTTCACTGCGGACAGGTTGATTTATGCCGCGGGGTGTCCCGTTTTCCTAATGGTGCTGGGCAGGAAAGCATTTATCTATGTTCTTGTTAGCCATCCTTGTCGACGCTGGCACAATGCACTGGTTCTTGTACAACTGGCCACGGCAGAATGAATTGGCGTCTGAGGTGCACAGTGGGGTCTCGCCTCTCGGGCCATCCGGCAGCGCCGAGCGCCTGTTCCCCGGTGCTGCGGATCCCCACCCCGTCGCGTCCTGTGCACGCAGCTTTCCAAGCTTGATCATGCTGGCAAGATGTACAGTACACAGAGCGCCAGATGCTTAGATGCTCCTGGCCTGGAACCCTTAGGAGCACAGGGTGGCAGATCCACTTTATGGCGCTGTCGGAATAGTCTGTTTTGGTGACATGTGGCTGCCTTCAGTGCTTAGGGTCCGACTTCTCAGCGCTGATGATCTGGCTCATTACCCTCTCTAAGCTACAATGGACGACGTTTCAGTAGGAGTGGCAGTGCTCCTTCCGCTCTGCCACACAGGCTCGGGGAACGCAGGAGGGATGCATGACTCTGTGTCGATGTGGGGCACCAGGTAGTAAAGCTGCCTCTAGTCTCACTCTACTGTCCAGCCCAGAGTCCTGCACAGGAGCCTCACTTTTCTTTGGTCCCGGTCAGAGTCACTCTTTTGATGTCACCCCTGAAACTCCCCACCCACCTTTTCCAGAGACGTTACACTGGCCAAACCCTTGGCTCCATCACCGCATTGCACGCCAGCCACCTCCATTCTTGTCAAGAGCTGGTGCTGCTACCGCTTGGCAGGAGGTTCCATGCAGGTGGTGCAGCCCCTTTTCTCCAGATGATGGCACCGGGCCCGACACCACCCAGGTCAGGGATTTGTGCGTGGTTTTCCCGCCAGCACAGCAGATGGACGAGTCGCCCTCTCCCATGATGGAAGTACTGCCACACTCACTGCAATCATCCCTGTTGCCATTAGAGCTTCGCATGCGGCCTTCAGCAGCGATGTGTAGGTGAGCAGATTTCTGCTTCCGTGGTCTTGCGACTGCCTCGCATTCCGAGCCCAGATTTCACTGTGTGCAGCAGGAAGATGATTGCGCAGTCGTCTGCGGGAGGTGTTTTCTTTTGTTGTGGCACAGCGCTGCCGGACGGGACAAGGGCTGGATCCTCCCCCGGCTGCACGAGCACCCTTCTTACAAAGGGCCGTGGCCGGGGAGGATCCACGGCAACAGCCATCACCTTTTCTCTTTGCCTCTCGCCTGGAGGCGGGGCAACACTGCTCTCCTTCATCTTCGTGGCGAACACGCCACATGGGTGCCTCGGTGCAGTGCTGACTGCCGGGCACTTCATTCTTCCTGGGGGAAGGGCAGCATTCCTCCCTCCCCCGCGGTGATGACCCGCATGGGGAAGGGAAAACGCACGTGGTCTCTCCCTATCGGAGCAGCCTCCACTGCCGCCAGGTCTAAAACACGCAGGGTGCCGGCGTGACACGGCGGCCCTGCACCACAGGTGCCGTGAAGACTCACCGTCCGCCTGTCAGCCCAGAATCCTTATTGGGCTCAACCAATCCCCGCACCCCGAAGAGGGGCGCCAGTTTTCTTTTTCCTTTTGGGCTGGCACCCCCACAGCACAGCGCACAGCGAACGCCGCAGGCTGGATCCTCCCCCGGCCGCACGAGCACCCTCCAAGCCGAGGGCCGCGGTCGGGGAGGACCCGCCATATAGGGGCGGGGCCAGGACGGCCTCCCTCTTCGCGGCAGACGCCGCTCCTTATCCTCTTCATGGGGCGGGCCATCACGGCCTCCATCTTCTCACGGCAGATGCCGCCGGGGATAGTTCACAACATGTCCCACCCCAACGGGCGATATTCATCCCCTCCCCCTGCACAAACGAACGTCGCAGGAGACCGGGGTGCCACCATGCCTCGATCCCGGCCGCAGGAGCACCCCCGCAACTGAGGGCCGCGGCCGGGGCGAAGCATGCCATGGCTCATCTCACCTTCATCTTCTTTGCGGCGGAACGCCGGCGGGTGTGTGTCTCACCACGGGGCAGCCCGGGCCTACACCGCCCAGTGCCACGGCGGTGAGGCGCAGGCCACGCAAGACCGCGGTGGGGCTGGAAACTCTTCTCCCCCTCACCACTTCCTAGCAGCAGGGGGGCAACACGGGCTCATGGTCCTCGTCGCCATTGTTGGGGGTCGCCGGCCATGGTCATCCGGCAGGCGCCCCTGGGCGCTATCTCTGCTAGCGCCATGCAGTCCCACTAGGTGTGGGGGTGGGGGCCTGCCCTGGACATCCGGCATGGCCCCGGGTGCCATGGGCCTCGGCACCCTGGCGTGGGGTCACAGCCTGCCAGGCCTCTGACTGAGTGGACCTCGGCTGCCATCCTGGCATGCGGGTCCCTCAGTGTCTAGGCGTGCAGGCCTGTGCCTCCACGTGTAGGCCTGGGGCCTACATGGATAAGGAGACACGGACTCAGTCGTTCCTCTTTGGGAGTCTGCAGCTGCTCTGTCTCACGTGCCTGCAGGGGCTCCTTTTATTAGCTTGGGCCATGACACAGTCATGGCCCATCTTAAAGGGGCCATACACGTGAGGAAAGCACATCCCCCTTAAAGGGGCAACACACACACAGGAGGGTCCCACCTAACACTACCCGTCGTGGTCTGGGCTGTGGACACGCAGCGCACTGTTGTGTTGGGGTGATCACCGGGCGTGATCACACGGCAGGAACTATTGCCGGCCGGGGGCACCCGGACTTATCATTGTGGCCATGGTCACATGGCTGTAAAGTTTGGGGGCACCCAGGTTCAGCCCACAGATTTGCTGCACACAATAAATGAGCCGGGCACAGTTTGCCATTCATGGAGTCTGCCGCTGTACCCACGTGCCGGCTGCAGTAGGGGTAGGAGCCGAATATGGCATGCAACAGTGAATGCCACTACTACAAGTCCCACTGGCAGGTGTCACATGCCATGACAAAAAAAGTCACAATTTAGAAAAAAAAACTCAGCTGTGTGTTATATCCCGACAGGAGTCGGGTGCAGCAATAAAACACTAAGGCTGAAATAAATGAAGCAAAGACAATGATACGCGAGAGCCGGTCAAGTGGCTTCTTATCTGTTTAATCATCGGTGCAAAACTGGCACCTGAGGCGGTGACCTCGCCTCTTCCTGCATACCTTGGGGCACATCCCACAACAACCAACAACAACAAGAGAAATGGGACTTGACTCACATTCAAAAGGGTTATTAACAAGGATAAAGGACACAACATCTCCCCCTTACTTAAGAGAGAACTTTAGTTCATTTCTTCTATCCACCTGGCTGGTCTGCGTACAGTCCGTTTTGAAGGGCTTCGCCTCGGCGTCACTGTTCTGGCCATCTGGGTGTCGCTGTCGCTGTCATCGGCGTCCCGATGTTCCACTCTGTATTCAGATTCTGGATCAGAGGACTTATACATGACTGTGGTGGTTGTGTTTTCAAGCCCTGAGTTTCCTTCGAAGACTTTGAAGAATGATGAGTTTCTCGTGACAGTTTATGAGGGCTTGCCGCCGTTATCATGGATCCATTGGTGTGGGTCACTGTCAGGGGTTCCGGTCTGAATGCAGGGGTACCCTTGGTGTTTTGGTCCTGTCGTACCAGTACCACGTCACCTACTTGAATTTGTCATGGTTTGGCTTGTCTCCTCATGTCGAAATAGGTTTTCATTTTTTCCTTGCTCACCTTGTCACTGGCTCGTGCATCTTCGATGATGGTGGGGGATGGACGGACATGTGGGTTATGCGGAAGTCTTGTCCGTATGATTCGGCCAAACATTAGGGTGGCGCAGTGTGGAGTGTTACGATATTCTCTTAGTAGTGTGCAAATTGCTTGCATGAATGATCCGTTGGTGATGGAACAGACTTGTAGAGTCCTCTTGAGATTGCTCATAAATTTATCAGCCATTCCATAGGCTTGTGGATATAAAGGTGTTATCTTTCTGTGGTGGAATCCCAGATGTTCTGCGAACATTTCAAAAAAAATCATGGCCACTGAAGGGCGGCCCATTGTCCGATTTTACGGTCGTGGGGATTCCATAGTCCGCAAATGTTTTATCCAGGGCAGGGATGATGGCCTGAGCGCTGGTTGAGTGTAACAGGTGTACTTCTGGGAAACGTGACATTTCGTCCACAATGACTAGCACATATTTTTGCGTTTACTATGGGTCCAAACATGTCGACGGCCACCTGTAGAGGAATGTCAGACGGCCTTAACGGTGCAGGGAATGTTCTCGGAGCCACCGCTTGACATGCGATGCACTTGTTCAAAAGGCTTTCCACCTTCTCATCCATTTTTGGAAACCAAACTTTTGTCCGGAGCTGTCTTTTCGTGGATACCACTCTGCGGTGTCCCGCGTGTTCTATGTCTAGAACTTGGTTTTGCCAACTGGATGGGATCACTAGTCTGTTTTCTTTGAAAATCAGTCCCTCCGGGGACTGGGACAGGGGATGGTGTACGAGTTTGAATGTGCGCAATTGTGATTCCTCCTGGGCGGATAGGCCCACCTTGTCCCGATCTTTTACGTGCCATCGGCCTGATTGTATGCACTCCTTTACAATTTGTAGGAGTTTGTCTTCGCTCGTGGCTTCCACTAGTTGGGCTGTGGAAATGTGTTTGTGCGTTGTCAACGAGATAGTTGACGTATTGATTTGCTTTGACGGATTGACGCTCCTCTTGAGCGGGCAGAGGGTATCTGGACAGGAAGTCCGCTGGGTTGTTGTCTTTGCCCGGTCTATGAACGATTGTGAATGAATATTCCTGCAGTCGTAATCCCTATCGGGCTATGCGAGGTGGCATTTTAGCTGTGGGTTTGCCGTAGATCGTGGTGAGTGCCTGGTGGTCTGTGACAACGGTGAAAGGGCGTCCATACAGAAAAAGATGGTAATGCTCACACGCCCACACGACTGCCAGGCTTTCTTTTTCAGGTTGAGAATAAGCACACTCGGCGGGGGACAGACTTCTGCTTGCGTAGGCCACTATGCGTTTGGGTGAAGTTGATGAGGCTCCGGGTCTGGAATGGGCCAGGATGGCTCCAAGGCCGACTGGACTAGCGTCCACGGTAAATTCAGTGTCATATGCGGGATCATAGTAAGCCATGCACAAATCTGATGCGATGCGACGCTTGATCTCTTGAAATGCTTCTTCACACTCTGGGGTCCACTGGTAGTCTCGATCTTTTCCTGTGAGGAGCCTTAGTGGTGTGATCACTGATGCAAAATCTTGGATGTACCGGGTGCAGTAACTGGCCATCTCTAGGAACGAGTGTATGGCTGATGGAGATGTGGGACTAGGGGCATCCACCAGTGCGTTCACCTTTTTGGGATCTGGGCGCATGCCTTTATTGGAAAATATGTGTCCAAAGAATTTCAATGTTGTTTTGCTGTTTTGCATTTTTCAGGATTAAGAGTGAGGTGGGCGTTTTCTAGTGCCATGCTGACTCTTCCCAAAGTGTCGCCGTGACTTTCTTGCGACGCGCCGAAAATGAGAATATCGTCGCTATAGTTTAGACATTGGGGAATATGCTTGATTATTTGATGAATCTCGTTCTGGAAGATTTGGGCGGCCGAAGATACTCCGAAGCTTAATCTTTTATGCCTGAATAGTCCTATATGTGTTGAGAAGGTTGTGATATATCTTGATGAGGGGTGAGGCTTGAGTTGATGGTAACCTTTGTTCAGATCAAGCTTTGAGAACACGGTTGCCCCATGTAATAGATGCATCATATCAGTCATGCGTGGGGCTAGGTGTCGTTCCCTTCCAATGGCCACATTTGGGGCACGCATTGTCACACAGATGCGTATGTTTGATTTGCTGTCTCTTTTGGGTACTGGTACTATTGGCGAGACCCACGGTGTTGGACCGGATGCTGGTTCTATAATGTCCTGTTGTAACAACGACTGTATTTCATCCTCAACCTGTCGCCGAATGTTGAGCGGGATGTCCCTATAGTGTTGAGCAATCGGAGGTACATGCAGGTTAATGTGTAGCTTGATTTGTTTGTCTTTTAGACGTCCCAGGCCTTTGAAGAGAGACGGGAACATCTTTTGAATCATGTCTTTTGCGCTGGAGGTGTAGGCGGACATGATTTGGTACATGATGCTGATTAGCCCCATTTGTATGGCTGTTCGGAAGCTTAGTATGCTTCCACCTGGGACTTCCCCTTTGATCACGTAGATTTGTACCTTTTGACTTTGATCTTTGTACTGGCACTTTGCGGTGAACATGCCTTTGCAATCTAGCGTTTGTTGGAGCCTTAAGGATATATCAATGTGTCAGCTTTCCCTAGCTCTTTTTTGTTTTCAAGTGCTTTGTATACTATGTCGCTTATGACATTGACAGTGGCCCCATATCGATTAAGAATTCTAAATTTTGTCCATTGAGTTGCAGCAGCAGTGTTGGGCTATATTCAGCAGACGTGTTATTTCCTATGGCATGTACGTATGCACGTTTCCTCTCTCCACTGGAAGATGATGACCTGGCGGTTCTTCTTTCTTGCGGCGATTCATCCAAGTACCTGATTCTTTGCCTTGGCTGGCGGTGCTGAGAGTGGTGTCCGCTTTTGCGATGACTGGATGTGTCTCTTCTTTCTTCTCGCCACCGAGTGGATGGCACGTGCTCCCTTGACGAGCTGGGTGAGCGCCACCTGCTGGGCGCAGACGACTGACTTGCGTGCTTGCGCGGGCATATCCGCCTTGACCTTCGGCCATCTTGTTTCCAGGACTCTCTGTTGGGCTCAGCACGCTGATAGAATTTTATGCTTTTGCATACCGACTGAAAATGGTTCTCACCCCCACATTTGTCGCATTGGTGTCTTATTGCAGGACATGGTCCTGTGTGCGGAAACCAAAAACCGCATCTATAGCATTTCCTTTGTTCTGATGAGTCGGCGGGAGTGCGAATGGGACATACTTAAGCTGCATTGGCCGTTTGCGTGATGGTGATGTTTCCTAGCAACTCAGTTTGCAGTGTTAATGCAGCATCGTCTCTTGCTATTTGCAGAATCTCTTCCAGTGTCCTACTTTTCTGCAGTAGTTTTTTGTGAAATTCAGGGGATCCACACCCGGCAATGGCTTGTGATTTGAGGGCCTCGTCTGTGGAATATCTGTCAAAGTTACAATATTTGGCTCTTTTTCTCAATCTCATGACAAAATTATCCATGCTTTCATTTTTATCTTGTATAGTCGTATGAAATACTTATCTCTCGTAATCAACATTTCTTAACGGTGCAAAGTATGTATTCAATGAGTCAATGATGCCTTGGAATGAGTCAGTGCTAGAATACGGCATTTCAAATACTATGTCATGTACCGTGGGGCCCAATGAATGCAGCAAGATGCCTCTTAGGCGGCGTTCTTCCCTCACTCCGGACACGTCAATGTAGATATGCAGTTCCTTTAGCCATCTGGCCCATCTGGGGGCCAGGCTGTTCGTGTCAGACATGTCGAAGTGTGGCATTGCTTGCAATTGAAGGGACTCAGAGTTTCCTTTGTCTTTGTTGCTGGCAGGCCTGGGGGTGGAGCTGGCCTGGGGGCTTTGGATGCCACTATCCGAGGCACTTTCCGACATGGTTGCAGCCACGTGTGATTAGCTGTGTCTTGGCACTCTCTGGGGCAGGCCTCTCCCCGCAGATCAGCGCGGTTTGTGATGCCTGTGGGAAGTTGAAATGTCCTGGGACCCACGTGGTTTTACAGGCAGCGTTCGCATAGTAATGAGCGTTTTCTCCGTGGCGGTGAAATCCTTGAAGTTCACTGTGCAGCGTGCGCAGGCGTGTGGATGTGCTTTTTCCTTACAACACGTCAATCTAGCCTCCTGAGCGCGAAAATGTCAATGGATTGATGAGGCCACCGTGGAGTAGCAGTGCGGCTGCGGGTGCGGCCCTCTCACCTCGCTGTAGCACGGCCGAGCGGGTTCGGCTGAGCGTGACAGCTCAGTTGAAGATCCCATCCTCGTCACCATTGTTATATCCCAACAGGAGTCGGGTGAGGCAATGAAACACTAAGGCTGAAATAAATGAAGCAAAGACAATGATACGCGGGAGCAGGTCAAGTGGCTTCTTATCTGTTTAATCATCGGTGCGAAACTGGCGCCTGAGGCGGTGACCCCGCCTCTTCCTGCATACTGTAGGGCACATCCCACAACAACCAAGAACAACAAGAGAAATGGGACTTGGCTCCCATTCAAAAGGGTTATTAACATGGATAAAGGACACAACATTGTGCATGTCACTACATGCCAAACAATGTCATAAAAGAAAAAAAACCTTCGATCTTTTCGTTTTAAAATGGATATCAAAAGTCATTGTTGGACTCGAGCTGAAGATTTCCCTCCTTTGTGCGCTGTCATGTGCTGCTTCAACATTAGTCCCTTTTCTGTTTTAAGTCAAATCCAATGTGTAATGCTTACAATGTCTAATTGTATTGTTTACATGTTTTCCAAAACAGTATGCTAACAATAGTGAAGTGTGTGTTTGTGTGTAAATCATTTCATACTTTTCACACTTGACTGTATTAAGTGTGATAAATACAGTACAACTATATTTTACTGATAACATTTATAACATATTGCTGGGCATATGCAGATTCATGAAAACGTTTTCATTTACAAATGTTGCTAAATCTTCAGATTTAGGTTAGACAGTACGTTCTGTCTTGCCCTATGAACGTTTTCAGAAGCTCTTCAAGGTAATGTAATGTCATTTTTCATTTGTATAGCGCCTTTTCCTATTGGTATGGTCTCAAAGTGCTGTAGGTGAAGGTCTTTGGGAGGACTAAAGTCCATGGAATGCGTGTGTGCATTATGGTGAGGTCTGCTTAAAGGTGCAAAGTCTGGGTACGTCATTGCACCGTGTCAATAAATATAGCATTGTGTCAGCACGCAGGGCAGGCGGGGAGGTCATCCACATGAATTTTGGTCGATACGAAGGAGGGCACGGGTGTCCAAGTGTCTACTAGCTACCCATATCGAGCTGGCATGTGGATGTCTGCTGTAGGATCATCTTGATAGTATGCACATGCAGGAGGTTCTTCATTATATGTCCAGCTACACTGAATCTTTGTCATTGGGGAGAGCTTTATTCTTATGGCAGAGGTGTGTGCAATGTGTCCTAAGCGTGGTGTGTGGTGGCAGATGCATGTGAGTGGGTGGACTTGCCATAGTTTATTTTTCATGAGCATGGAGTTTGATATCTACCCGTGTGCTCTGGCTTGCTTCCTGGTTTCGTAGATGTGGCATGCATTCTGTCCTATTTTCTGCTGGAGTTTATTTTCTCTGGTGTGTCTCGGTACACATGAGCATGGAGTTTGATATCTACCCGTGTGCTCTGGCTTGCTTCCTGGTTTCGTAGATGTGGCATGCATTCTGTCCTATTTTCTGCTGGAGTTTATTTTCTCTGGTGTGTCTCGGTACATTTTATTTGCAGGTTCATTGCTGCCCCAGCCTACCTGAGAGGTGTTTGAATAACCCAATGTGAGGCATGGGTTTGGTGCCTGATCGAAGGTTTCGGTTGGGTTGGGAATGGAGTAGTGGCTGTTGGAAGTATTCCTAGCCTGTCTTGTGGAGGTCACAGTGGGTGATGCACATGGCTTTGAAAGTGGCCCGTCGCCCGTCAGGGAACCAGTGGAGGATACGGTGGGTGGGTGTTATGTGCTCTCTAGATCCAAGGTTCAGGAAGAGCCTAGCTGCTGTGTTTTGGACTCGTTGGAGCTTTCTGAGTTGATATGCGGGGCACCCAGGTAACAGGAATTGGCATAGTGAAGGCGGAAGAGGTCGATGGCCATGATTGCAGTGACTCTGTGAGGGTAAGAGGGTTAAGAGAAGATATGTTTGAGAATGCAGAGGTGTAGATAGCAAGACTTGGGCCCAGAGTTAATGTGATGAGAGAGTGTCAGATCAGTGTCCATGATGCATCCCCGGTTCTTTACTGCATTGGATGCAACACAGGGAGGACATAGAGAGGTCAATGAGTTTGTAGCCGGGAGGAATGCCTTGTGTGCGATGGGTCGGAAGTCATCAGAGAACCAGGTTTATGTGATGAAAGGGATGTCTGGACTTTCCGAGGAAATGAGGTTGTATATGTTGTCGCTTTTTGGTGACAGATGTGGTGTTAATGAGGATGCATGAGAGTATGAAGCGGTTCAAAGTTCCAAGTTCCAAAATAATATTGGGAAGGCGTCTCCTTTCCTCAAGCGTTCCTCAGCTTCTCTTTATCAATAGTCTCTTTGTCACAGTTCTGTCTTCTGCCAAAGTGTATGACTCCCTTCCTCTGGTCTTCTCATGATTTGTGCCAAAAGGGTCCCCCCTCTTGGGCTTAACGTGACATTTGCCAAAGAGTCTCTCCCCTTGGACTTGTCGCAACTTGTGCCAAAGGTTCTTTGCTCCTGGTCTTCTCGTAACTTATGCCAAAGGTTTACTTCACCTGGACTTCTTGTGCTTTATGCCAAAGGTTCTCTTCCCCTGGACCTCTCATCTCGTTCTATGAGACCAGACCCGTTTTTCAACTCTGTAAAGTATCTATCATCGGCCTGGTTCACTAACCTGTCGAGCCTTTCTTTCAGTCTCTGTGGGGTGCTCTTTCACCCCACTCCCTTCTCAACTTGGCTGTTGATGTTTGGGTCCTTGACCCCTCTTTCAGCTTTGCAATATCTTTTAACTAGGCCCGGTTCACTATTCTGCCAGGCATCTCTTTCAGTCTCTTTTGGGCCCTCTTTCACCCTCTCCAATCTCAACTTGTGTCTCTTCGGTGTTTGGGTCCTTGACCCCTCTTTCAGCTTTGCAATATCTTTTACTTGGGCCCTCTTCACTATCCTGCAAGGCCTCTCTTTCAGTCTCTGCGAGCGTTCCATTCCTCGACAACACCAGACAGCTTCCCCAGGGCTCTCGCAGTCTTCGTTCAGTGTTCGGTGACTGTATCGTGCTGGTTTCTCTACGTCTTGTCGGGTCTTGCCTGGACCACTCGAGAGACTTTGCTTCTGCCACCGGACCCCCGGATACCACAACCATGTAAATCCTGGTGCTTCCCCCGCCTTGCCGTTCTCTGCCTGTCTGTTCCACGCAGTCGGGTCTGCCAAGGGACCTGTCCGCTACATTCAGCTCCCCGGTGAGAAGCTTCTCTGGGCAGGACTGACTCCATGAGGGACTCTTGTCAGTGTTTATTTTCCTGACTGCTTTCTAACTTCCACTAGCATGCCGTATCGGATCTGCATAGGGCTCTGCATCGCCCTGCTCTTCCTCATGACACTACTTGTGAAGTTATCCATATTTACTCTTCCCTCACTGTTCCTCGCCAGTGTTATTTGCCTGATAAACACAATTACTATGTATAAGGAAATTAGTGGAAGGTAGAGAAGAAAGAGAGGATGGCGGTATCTGAGTCCTACATATAGAGCTGGATACCTCATGTCTAACAACATGATGGTGTGTATACAGCATTCTCCCTCGACAGTCTTCACTCCTCCCATAGAGGGGGTCCCCACCCATGGGATCCTTCCACTGAGTACCACCCCCAGGGGGAATATCGGGTATCAGCCTCACCTCCCTGGCCCCATGGGAAGGGTCCACCACCTGGGGAGAAGTGATGACATTGAGGGATTTGTCACACTATACTCAGCGATGCAGCTACATTCATTGGCTATACTTAGAAATACAGCTGATATTTATGCAGTGGCTGTACTCAGAGATGTGGCCTATCCTTCTGCTTCCTCCACCCTGTTTTCAAGGTTGGCAACCTGCTGTTTGAGCACATGGACCTCCTTCGCATTGTTCGTGCTTACATCAGTGTTGGTCTTTACTGCGCTTTCCAATCCGCTAGTTCTTTCTGCTAGCGCTCTAACATCCTGCCGCAGCAAGGTAACTTCAATTCCCACGGCATCTATTTTATTTTCTAGGGCTGTCCGCAGTTCCACTATCGCCGTGCCCCACTTAGCACTCAAGTCCGTTATGGTCGGTAGGACTTGTTGGTTTTCTCCTCCAGGGGGGTCATCCCCCGATGCCTCCCCCGTCTTTTGTGCTGGGGATGAAGAGGTCTGCTGCGCTTTTTCAAAGGCGTCCAGAGTGGGTTGCTTACTCCTGGACTTCAATCCTTTCACCGACATCCTGCAATCTCGCTATGTCTTATATCAGCTTTCCTGTGTCACTGTGGCTTCACCAATTCCAATCAGTTTTCGGGTGACCCCAGTGGGCTGACTGCAAGGCGGCGCACAAGGTCAATCTTGGAGTGGGCTGTGTCCTCCCACGTCCCTCCTTTAAGCAATGTTTTTAGTAGCGTGCTTCCAGGGCCCCTGTCCACAGTCCACCTGTTTCGCCTTTCTGACAACGTTTCACCATGGAGTCCCTGTCCCTTGTGTAGGTTCCAGCCTCCTCCAACGCTCTCTACGTTGCACTCGTTTGAAGGTGGCTGGTCCTCAATGCCCCTTGTGCGTTCACTGCGCACCGTGTTCCTCGTGGCACTACTTCTCAGCAGTGGTGCCACCCCACAGGCCAGCAGTCTGCATCTGCCGAGAACCCCGTCAGCAGAAGGGGGGCCTGCTCACAGGCCTTTATTATGGCCAGACAGGCAGTACAGTACTCCCCAATCTGTTATTAAATTCGTTCTGAGCGGCACAAATTCACAGCTTCATTCTACACTAAGCAGCGCACCACATCATGCTCCCTCAGTACCTTTAATTATGCGTGGGCTCCTGTTCCATACTTCACCAACATTGCATTGCTGGCCCTGCCGGGTCGTCCAGCCCAGCATCCAGCTTTTGCTTAGATCAGGGAGTGTTTGTGTGTTTTAGTATTTTCGGGTCTTAGTCACCTTCATTGCACCACTTGCGCTTTCCTCAGGCGGTGGTCGGTCAGTGCTACCGCCTTTTACCGGCACACGCAATTCGGGCCAGGTCTCTGGCACCCAAAGTTCCAATGCCTTATATAACAGCTTTGCCAGCTGCCACAGATCCTATATTATCACGTACTGTGACAAGCTTGTGTTAATTCCACCCATGGAATGCATTAGCATTCCAGCGACCATGCCCCTCTGTGAGCCTCCAGTGTGACACCAGCTTCTCTGGTTGCCGTTCACGCAGTGAGCCTTGCGCCGCCTTCCTAATAGCCTCCTCAGTGTCCGCTTCTTCCCTTGGACACTTCACACTTTAACCGCCCACTTTGGGGGTCTCGTAGCCTCTCCGCTCCTCTATTGCGTCATGCCTCCTTTATGTGAGCTATATTGCTCTCCTGTTCGTTTTGTGCGCGTGTGTCTTGGGGAAGTGCCCGTTACCGCTTCGATCCTTTATTCTCTTCAGATGCCTCCGGAGGCCCTACAAGTCCCATCAGCTGGCTTTCTACCCAGTTTGGCCACTTCCTATGCGGGCCTGTCCACTCAGCCCCGCTGTGCTCCCGCTAGTGATCCACTGGTGGACACAGGAGCACACCATCTCACAAGGGCACCGTTCCTAGCCCAGCCGCTCCGGAGCTCTGGTGCCACATGTCTTCCTTCAGCCTTCAGCCGCGCACTGTTCGCTCAGCTGTTGCTCGCCGACACAATGTATCCTCCGTCTCTCATGGAGGGTATGCCTGCCGGCTTGCCGCTTGTCACTGCACTATAGCTGGATTGCTACAGCTTTCCCTTCCATGCAGCTGCTATCCGTTTACTCCGGTGTGGCTTTCATGATGAGTGGTGTCTCTTTAGCGAGTCAGGCACTATGCAGCTTTTTATCTCCTTTGTTCTGGGGCAGGCGCCATTTTGTTGCGCCAGCTCGCCATCTCGCCCAATCTTCTGCGGTCCCGGACTCTGTCTCTGCTGCGAGTTTCCACTCGGGCTTCTCAGCGCTCGGTGCGTAGGCCATTCAGACGTACACAGCTGCCATTCTATCTTGCATATCTCGACTTCTTTATGTATTAAGACCACGGATCGTCTTCGTATCGGCAGGAGCTCCGAGATGCACGTCCTCTACGTGGCCATGTAGCCATTTCCCCCTCATTTTATTGTTGATGACATCACAGCTGCCGAGAATAAGGGCAGTGATGGCAGTCATCTAAGACACAGCAGCAGTAAGCGCACTGGAAGGACAACTGACTAGAAGAGTAAATGAAGCAGATACAACATTTCCTAAAACCAAATGCAATAATACAGGGGCTTCATTTTATACATGGATTTTTTTCATGTAGCCAGGATCTGGTATTTCTTCATTTACAGACATTGGCAATTCCATGTGTGGTAGATGTGTGACTAGGTAGCCCTCACTAAAAGAGAGATTGTTTGCCATGGGAGCATTAAGCATCTGTATATAAAAGTAACCAAGAATAAAATCCGAGAAGACCATGCAAATGCATGGCTTTCGATTCCAATCAGGCTCACCTACATAGAGAGCAGTAGACCGTGTTCCAAGAGACTATTAAGTATCTGGATGTGAAATCGGGATTAGAGTTCCCTGGGTACGTTGAAATTAAATGAAACACAACAATTGAGATGGACAAAACAACTGGGAGTTCAACATTATGGGATTCAATATATGGTCGAGCAGTATTGTGGCATGGAGCGGTCTAGGTTGCATTTCTTAAGGTGAGTTTTGCATAAAGTTTAGTTATTAGTGTTTAAATTAAAATGTAACCATGCAAAGAGCTGCAAATGTGCTTTAGTGAGTACGCTAGGGGACACACATGACAGATCTGGAGACTCAATGTGGGACTTTGTGGCAGATGATCGTGTGGCAAGTGTGTAAAAGCCCTTCCTTTTTAGATTTGTATTACTTAATAAAATGATGCAGGTAATTCAATCTGCTAATTGGGTTCAACACTAAAAGCACTGTGTGTATCTGTGCCTTGCTGCATCAGTATCTTGATCTGCAGTGCTTGCTCTACCAGTTGGAGTGAGAAGGTTCAGACTTCGCAGGTTCCAAATAAACAGCTGCAGAGGCAGCCAAGTATATGCAGCACAGGGGATGAATTTAAGAAATGCACCCCTGTACCAAAACTATGATGATAAAAGTAGCCCAGGCTGGGGGCATGGCAAACTCTAAAGATAAGCTATGCATAGGTTAAGGCATGCTACTACTCATGATCATTGCAGCCATATTCAATTTTATATCAGACGTGTGTCAGCTCCTGTGAGCCAGCTCAGCTGTGGAAGGTGATGTGTATTCTGACCAGACAGGTTGCACCTGCCAACTGACAGGACAGAAACCTGAATGGCCATGACTCTTCTTTGATCCCTTGTTGAGGATAGGAGATAGCTGCACCACAGTCAGCTATGCTGGACCCAGGTATCAAAGGAGCACACCCATTCAAAGGGAGTATCCTCACAACAGGTTGCTTCCTTTCTAAAGGTCTTTTCATCCTAGTGAGAACGAAGAGGGTGGGGTTAGAGTAAACAGGAGGGCTGTGTATAGTGGAGGAAGACTTACACCATCTTGTTTTTCTCTCCCTCTCTCTCCTTCCTGTCCCCTCCACTTCTTCAAGAGCAAAGCACTTTGGGTTTGATGTCAGAAGGGCAAAGTCAACTGATTTCACAAACAGTGATTGGACCACTAAGGCAGGCTAGCTTAAGTCTGATCACCTGCATATGTTTACCTTTAAGAGAAAGGGTTTCCCGCCACTTCTTTGATTCTCTCTTGAACATTAACCTGAGGAGGAATTCATTTGATCTCTGTTGGGAGAGTTCATCTCTCCAATGTACTCTGCCAGTGAGGTGAAGATTGAGCATCCAATGCAGAGGTGAGCAATGTCATCGAACCATAACAAAGAACCATTAAGGATGACATGCTGCTGGGATAAGACCTGCCTCTCTTCCAGGCAGTACCCATGACCTTACCACATTGTAGGACTCCTGGAGTTTTTGATTAGTATCCCCAAGTGCTTGGGAGAACAAAAACAAGGTCCAAATGTTATCCTTGAGACCATAGACTCACAGCAACCAGAGGAACAAGACAGCCAGGAAACCTGCGTTCATGACGTGGAACCAATTAGAGCTGTGATTCGAGACCGTTCTATGCCCTCAAACCCACACGACCCATTAAGCTGCTGTTGGCACTCTACGTCAATGAACCACTGTCCTGCATGTCTGAATCTGTTCCCCACCACACTGCGTTAGCCAAGTGTGTTGCCGCCTCTGCACAAACTACATGCTCATTATTGCATCTGCAGCCTTTGAACAGCCGATCAAACCGTGAGCTTCTTAGCTGCCAGTTGCCAACACCATGGACCCGACCCTGGTGGCTCCTCGAGCCCTGACCATCGTACGCTGCAGAGAGTTGCTCGAACAGCACTATCTATCCAGGCTCCAGCATCTTCGCCATCAAACCAACCATCAAACTGACCCTGATGGCCCTTACCATCCACAGCTCCTTAAGTGGTTTATCAAACTGATCCAGCAGAAATGCAGATCCAGTCCCCAGCATCTTCGCAGTAGAACAAACTGTCAAGCCTACCCTTGTGGCACTTCTGATTCGCCCTTCTCAAGCATCGTGTTTGAAATGCAGAGAGCCCCTGTTCAAACCCAGCTGATCACCCCTCCTTGCTATAGAACAACGTGATTGCTGCTCCCGAACCTCTGAACTGCATCCTCGAACCAGTTCACCATTGCACTGCACCGGTTGAACATGTTGTGGCCCGGCTAGACCATGACGCTACTTGTTGCACCCACTGTTTTAAAACCTCCTCTTTCAACTGTGAGCATCTTCACTGCAAATCTTCATAAGCAGATGACACCTACTGCCGGAGTGGAACAAAACTGGTGACTCAGTTAAACACAGTTTTAACTGCTGGAACAACACACCAAACATTGTTCGATGCTATCAAACCACCAAGAAACCTTAGAAAGTACAATTGACTCCTAATTGCACCGGTGGTTCAGTTTGGTCCCTACAGACTGGTTAGTTCACTAAATCCTTTTACAAGAATATTGTGGTTTTCACTTACCTTACGCCCCTGATTCATTAATAGTAGTAGTTGTCATGTATGCAGTGCCTTTTCCAATTATTATAGTCTCAATGCGCTGGCGGTGGGAACACCCTCAGGGACCGAAGTGCAGAGTGTTGGAGGTCACGGCATAGGATTAGAATGCGTCTGGGCAGTGGCCAAATAAGACTTAGCAGGTCTGGCCAGGCTCCGGTAGATAGCAACCCATGAGATCAGGCATGTGGATGGGTGCTGAGAGGAGACAGGAGAAGGCGTACATGCTAGAGGCTCACTATGCCTTGTAAGGAACTCATGGTGACAACAGTAAAACAACTGACACAAGTGATCACAGTTCAAGCATGTTTATTAAACTGTTAGTGCAGGGTGGAAAAAACGCCTAACCTAAACCTATATCCAAGATGGGAGCAAGAATCGACCATCAAATGAAAAATAAGACAGTCCCTGTGGCGTAAAAAAGTAAAAGGCCTGTACTAAAAAAAAAAAAAACATTGCCAATTTCTTACAACTAAAGAAGAAAGAGTGCGGGATAGGGTTTTCAAATAAAGAAAAAGGTGTTCACAAATAATAAGTCAGTATGTGATTGCTTTGAGGTCTCCCTTCCCCATGTTTTCAGCAAGGGACATGGTGGGACTTTGGAGCACAGTACACGCTCGAGCCTTCTTAGCAGGAGCCAACAGTTCCGTATCAGCTATCCGGTTCTTCGATGGTTAAGTCTCTTTTTAATCAAAGTCTCTTGCCTTCGAGGCCTAATGTTCTCAACAAACAATCATAAAGTTCTGTTCCACAAATACTTTGGGTGAAGGCTTTACCCCTGGGTCCCCCTCTTCTGGGCATAGACCCCTCACAAGTCTTATTCAACAAATTAACCAGTTCCTTTCTCAATCTTAATGTCTTTTCAAATAATGCAGTTTGAATTTCCCTCGATTAGGTTCACTCTTGCCAACCCTTGTAACACACTATTTATGCACTCATTTCACCAAGCAGGATTCATTTCCCTCAGTGTCCCAATCATCTGCCGGTCAAAGACTTTCGACGGTACAGGTACAGAGGATTTTACAAGACCCATGGATGACCACTTTGACCTTTTCTCACCTTTTCCCAAGGCTTTCTGGTTACGCTGGTTTCTACCATCAGGTAATCGCCCAGAGTTTCCTGTGTGAGCACCCAAGTGGTGTCAGGCTCCTCTGTTGCTGGTTTTCCCCCTCTTTTGTTAATAGTGTCTTTTGCTTTTCAAAGTTCAATTTACTTGTTGGCTATTTTTCGTTCAACACAGTTCGGTTTCTTATCGACACTCCCCTTGACTCACCGCTTGACTTTCTTTCTTCTTGCAGTCAAAGTTGATACCACAGAGAAAAGCACCTTGGTAATCAGCGGAGGAGGGTCTCGTGCACCGTTGACATCTGCCACAACAAACGCTGGCTATTGTTCGCAGACTTATGTTTCCGTCTGCAGAGGTTTCACAGGGCTTCGTCGGAAGGGCAAGGGTGATTCTCTCCTTGTCACCCTCTCGGTCTGCGCCGTCTTTCTCCTCTTCTTGAACTGCCGTACTGAGATAGCTCTCACATTGTGCGATCTGCCTTGCTCATCCTGTGCTCTTGCGCTTCACCTTTTATCCCTGTGGGGAAGGGAAAGGGCCGTCAGGTGTGTGTGATTCTGGTCAATTGCCTGACTTTGCCTGACCCTTGTATTGGAACATGTCAGGTAAACGGCTCTGGTGTTAGTCCATTGTCTTACGTGTTGAGCGAAAGTGTTTGTGTGGAAAAAGGGGGGGGGGCAGTGTTTTGGAATATCCTATGTGGTAGGCTGGGGAAAAGGTGTCAAAAGAAGGGGGATACTGTGTCTCGCCCGTCGGTGTCCCCCTCCCCCATCCAGGTGATCTTCCCTCACTGGTTCACCCCAGGAACTTGATTCAATAGCGATGGCCATGTCATTGCCACCTGGATGACAGATCCCCGGGGACTAGCTAGGGAGACACCTTCAGGTTTCTCACAGCGTCCAGCGTGCCTGAATTTGTCATAGGCCTTAGGTGCATACTGATGTCAGGTGTTGAGGCGTGGTCTGGTATAAGTAGGTGTGACAATTATGTGACCAGCAAGACCAAATTTGTTGTAGTCATTGCTGTATTCTGATGTGTGCGGGTGGCCATGCCTGCGGCCAGTGTCTGCGGGAGTGGTGCATTATATGTACCTAGTAGTTCAGGTGGAGAATTGTTGTATGTGCGCCCAGTCAGGTAGTAGCTTCCTCTGTCGATTTCTGCAGCTGCGATAAAACGGTTAGCGACAGTCTATGGCTCAAAAATTGTGCTTGAGGAGCACAGGCTCTTCCAGGATGCGCGCATGGCGAATCTTCCAGATATAGCACGCACATTAAACCTTCACAATTCTTATCTTTGCCATGGGTGGCCAGACTTATAGTTCAATTGAGGCGCAATACCCACCCCTTTCTCAAGTCCTTCCAGTGCTATTCCGGACTAGTTCTCGATTGCCTTCCCGGAGTAGTGCACGAAAAACCCTCACTTGGCCTTCTGGTGCGAGGTCGGGGTGCCAGAGTGCTGCATTGTGCTATATATGCTTATTTTCTGTTCTTTTATCAGGGGTGGGTTTTGTGTAGTGTTTGTCTATTTTGTTATTTTGTAGATGGTGTGTTTTATTAAAGTATATCTATTTTTCATGCAACCTTGATTGGACATTCCCTTTATTTTGGACTGTTATTATTTGCTGTTTGAGTCGCTACTGAAACACATTCATACCCCTCTTGGGAGGGTGTTACCATACTTGGTCGAAAAACATTTGACCTTTTACTTTTGACCACATTATTTTGATAGTTTGTTTGGTTGAAATTCAGTCAAATGTAATTAAATCTATATTTATGGGATGGGGTAAGGGAATATGCGTGGTTGCTGGTGAGTCTCCCCACCGCATTTTTAACCAAAAAAAGACCAAACAAAATTCGGTCAAAAGTGAAAGGTCAAATATGTTCGACCAAGTAGACCCAAACTCTTGAGTATAGCCTTCCCTCTACCAGAAAAGGAGAAAGAGGTATATCTTTCATATAAGAGATAGCTGCTGCTTTTTGTGAAGGCTCAGGCTATAGCTTGGCTGGCCCACCATCAAGAAATTAGGCCTTCTCTCTACTGGCAGAAATCGGGACACAGTAGGGGGTTCCACCCAAGTAGAAGACAAAAACTAATGTTTACTTGTCTATTTGTTAACACTATGTTGTACATATTCACTAAAAAAGTTAATCAGTACAAAATATTTCTGATTTATTCACTACTGTCCGTTTTATTTAAGAAAGGGAAATAGAAAAAATAGGTTTGTGTTGTTAACTGGTGATCAGTAAAACGGAATAAAGCCATGAAAGCTTTTATTCAAATTTTCATTTTTGAATATTTTAATTAGTGATGATATATATTAGCAATATTTGGGATGATCCAGATCCTATATTTACAAAGGTGGGGTTTGAGAGTGCCTAATTGCAGAGCGGGTTGATTCAAGTGACCTAAGATGGTTGAAGTGTGTTTAAAATGCAGTGCTCAGAAGTGGCATGAGGACAGACAGGATTTGAAGAGCTCAAAGGAGTGATTGGGGAGGGTCTGTAGGCAGGCAGCATAGGATTTCATGCTTAACAGCAAAAAGGTGATACGTGAGTTTACAATGGGAATAAACAGACTGTGTTACAATGATACAACACAAGGGACGTTTATTAAGTGGGGATGGGAATTACATCACTGACAGGTGAAAAGAAGGTCTCATGAGCTCAAAGGATGAATAATCATGGGTACAATGAAGATAAGCAATTGGGTAGCTGAAGAACAGATACAAATGGCATTTCAGTGCTAAAAGCAGATGCGTAGATAGTGGGTACAAGGTGGGCAACTGCCATGCACCAATCTCATCAATATGCGCCTAATCCTGCATCACTACCACTGCAGTTTCGCATGATGCAACTGCTACTGTAGAACAAGGAAGGGAGGCTGATATAGCATGTATCACCACATCTATGCATGTTACCTTGCTCATTTAATACAAAAATGACCCCTTGTTAGCTTGAATTGGAGCCACTGCAGATCCGCTTCTTTAACCGAGGGATGTGCATCTAAAGGGTGGAGGCACCTCACAACACTGATAATAAACTGCATAGAGAAATACCGAACAACCATCCTTACTATTACCCTCTTAGAGCACCACGTTATCTTCACTAGACTTGCATAACTGTCCATTTTATACTTTCATACATTTGATAACTGTATTCCTTGCTAGTGGGTTTGGATGATCTACCTGAAGCCACCTAATCTGCCAAGGCTAAATGCAACCATAAAAGCTGCTGACACAATGATCACGAGATATCTAACAGCCAGCCATCTTGTTTTGCCAAATGATTTCTGGATCGTAAAGAAGTGACGCCATCAAGGATCTTCACTCACAGCCTCAGCTATTCCAGAGTGCACATGCTGCGGTGCATACTTCCTTACTGCTCATGAAGGAAGCTTCTGGCAGAAGTTATAAGAGAAATATCTGACGAACCCCTGCTGCGATAAGTGGCATAATGGTAGAGCCTAGTGTTAGATGTACACGGCACAGCCTTAGGACTCAGACGGTGGAGGTGCTGGCTGCAACTGGCAACATCTTACAGAGTGTGTGCCTCTTTATTCTCAGTTCATGTCACGTACACGGTCCGTCACCTCGCGTGAGAGCAGGCACTAAAGTTACAACATCCCTCCATCATAAACATTAAGCAACAAATACAAACACCAACAGCACGGTCTTACTAGCACCACAACAAACCATCAATATAAAATTATATTGAAACACCCCATTGTTTTGATAGCAGCAATCTCCCTCTTCTGTCACATAGTCTTTAATTTTCACAGGCATTCACGTAGCGGGCTTTGATCTCTGCTCCAACCCCAGGCATTCTTTATTTTGGATGGGCAACGCCATCGGGGACTGTGGCTGACTCCTTACCTCCATGCCATGGTTGGTCCAGGGAAGGTAGTTCTCAGCCATTGATCTAGCGTCTGGCCTCTACATCTAACAGCGAGTTGCCATTGTTCCATGGTGAGAATAGCTTGAACCAACTACAGTTCAGTGTCCACCCTTCACAGTGGCTGCCATGAACATGCAAACATTTCGGCTAATAACTGCCCATGGGGAATACTCAAGTGGCATTAACAATTTATGAATGGGCTTCCAGTTTCATAAAAGATCAGCATTCCCTGATTCTGTTTGGGATGATAACATTTTCCTCCAGGATGATTGCATGTGTTTGTTGATCACCTGTTTCCCGTGAACTAACGTCCGATCAATTTCCTAGGACTGTCCGTACTCATGCTCAGGCACCATTGAGCAGACTTTCCTCTTCAAAAACACCTTGGCCGGAGACAAGCTTGTGGCTGTGTGTGTGGAGTTGTCCTGTAAGACATCAAGAACATGGTCGGCGCTGTATATATTGGTGTGCCGTTTGCATACGCAATACATAAAGCCTTGTTTAAAGTTTTCATGAACCACTCCATGTCGACATTAGCTCTTGGCCAGCACGGCATATAGAAAGACAGGAATTTTGCTAAATCTGCACCTTGAAATAGGGGCCATCATATGTTCTCATTGTCTGTGGGAGCCTTTGATCTACAAAAATGTCATCTATTACCAGCAGGATATCAGGCGAACACATCTACCACAACTGCTTTGCTTGTTGTGCTGTATAGTTCTGAAGTCCATGCTCATGGCTTGCCAGGGCACAGATGTCTGCACGGGCGATTCAATTGTGGCGTGGGAGGGGCGCCTCTTAATTTCACCAGTCTCCTGGCATCACTGGCAGCTGGCCAACAGGGCAAACACTCTCCAGTTCAGGGAATGATTATTGTTTGAATTAGTGATGGGGGGGAATACAATTCTGAAAGCCCCAAGTAGGACAACCTCAAAGTCCATACACAATTCGGTTCTGCCCCTCCAAAGGCCCTGCATGAATGCCTGAGTATCTTCTATATCGTGTCTAATATCCACTAATAAGGATTTTCACTAACCCCTAAGCTGTTCCATGGCCTTCTGCATGCCTCTATGCTGGCGGGTGGCTTCTGCAATGTCTTGCAAAGACATCCGTTTCATAGCAGTCATCCATCTGACCATGCGCACCAGAGCTTTCGTCTCAACCTCCACTGCCTCCTGTGTTGACACCTGAAGACCTGGATGACGCAGCAGGTAGTTCACGGGTTGCCAGCCACTGCTTCAAATTGGACAGTGACCCCATAATCTGACAGCTGCAACATCCAGTGATCTAATGAGAGCGGTGAGCGAAGCAATGATCCTTGGAGAATTGGCAGTAGGGGTTTAGGGTCCAACACGATTGTGATTGGATGATCAAAAATGCAAAGATGGACATGACACCATCACAGAACAAAGAATCCCTCACACTCTATTAGTGGATGCCTCACTTCTGTTGGTATCAATGCTTTGGGAGCAAAAGCCATGGGGCGTCTCACCCTGTTATTGTCCATCTGAGCTAGCACAGCCCTTAGGCCCACAAGACTAGCATCAACATATATATCGGACTGATTACGAGGGTTGGAAAATGCAATTGTGGTGTATTCTTGTAGAGCTGCTTTGGTGTCTTTAAAAGGATCTACATGATTTTTCCGTCGCGGAAATATTTGCGACGGAAAAATGTGCATGAGAAATGTATGCACCACAAAAGGTTCGTACATTTCCCATGCGAACATACATTTAAAATCCCTACAAACGCACGCCCCCACCCACACCCACAACACACCCCAACACACCCACATCCCCAACATACCCCCACGCACACCCTACTTACCTTTTAAGACGGGCTATATCCCTGCAGCGCCGGTTCCCTTTCACTTCCGTGATCGTGAACCGGAGCTGCAGGGTCCATTTCTTTTTTTGTTTTTTTTTCGGGCAGCTGCAGGGGTTTCGCCCCGCAACCCCCACTCACCATACTGTCTAGTATAGTGAGCGGGGTGTTGCGGGGGACACCCCCGCAGCTCCCATTTTATAATTTTTTATTTTTCTCGGGTGTGCTGCGGGGATGTCCTCCGCAACCCCCACTCACTATACTGTAATGTATGGTGAGCGGGGTGTTGCAGTTTCTTTTTTACCTACCTAAAATTCATGCCACCAAAGGTTCAAACTTTTGGTGTTCGAACCTTTGGTAGCATGCATTTACAACCTTTTTGTTAGGTCAGAACTTTTCTTGCGGTCATTTCGTCCTATTCCCTTTAAATTCTTTGTTTGTGACAACACTCAATAGTGTAGGGGAGGCATGGTATCACAAGTATGACAATGACACAAAAGGTACAATTTGTAAAACCTTTATTAAAGTTTCTGGGTTTGGGAAAAATCCTACTTCGCCCTATAATAAGGATGGGAGTAGTCTCAACCATCAAACGATAAACAAAAAGAATGCCTGCCCTATCCCTTGTACAAAAAGTATATAAAGGAGAGATGTATGTAAAGGAAAATCATTTTATTTATTTAATTTTTTATTATTTGGTTGAGAAAATGTTAACCTTTAATAAAGAACTAAAAGTATAGTAAAAGAATGTAACATACAGTGCATTTACAGTTAAAATCAGCGATACAATGATTCATTTTTCAATTATCAATCATACAGTGCTAAAACATATATCAAAACTGTGAAACATGCTAAGACTTCACTAGATTGAGCGTTCTAATAAAAGAGGTAATTCCAATTACTATGGACATGGTTCGCCCTGCCAAACATATGTTCCAAGAAACATTTAGATCGGAGTGAGAGGTGGCCAATTGAAACAATTAAAAGACTACTTAGAGCAATTACCCCTGTGCAAGTCATTACTATATGTTTAATTGTTTCCTCAATAGCTGGTATGTTGCAAAACCTACACCCTCCATAGTTTGGCGAGATCGTCTTATATCTTACCAAGATTTCTTTAGTTTTGAGCAATCTCCAGCGTACACATAGAAAGATGACCCGGGTCAGTTTATCTGGGTAAATACTCAAAATCCGGGCCAGTAGACCCGAACGTTTGTAGTCTGCCCTCAGGTGTAGTAGGGAAGATAAGATTGAAATTGGTCCATAGTCGTGGCCCAGTCATAACGGTATAAAAGTGATTTAACTGCGCTACAATACCAAAGAGCAATCTATCTTTTTCAGAACCAAAGTGCAAAGTGCTTTAAGGGCTCTCATTCTGGGGCAACTACCAGTAAAATAAAGTGCTTTTAAAATCAACACATATCTAATTCTCAGCTGGGATTAAAACTTTTCTTAAGAGGGATAGAATTGTCCACTCAGCACGTGATTTAAGAGAAAGTAAGCCCAAGTCATAACTAACCGCTTCTCCGGGAAAGCTTAGTGGTATGCTTAATATTCTCTTCCAGATTTGTGCCTCAACCACATGCAGGTTTTCCAGTATAGGGAATCGGTGCATCTCGATACCATAATGCAGCTTTGGAATCAGTTTAGCTTCTTAGTATGTTATCACCAGAGATAAGGGAAAAGCTTACAAACTTTGTCAATCATTTTTAACTGCAGTATCAGTTTTTCTGAAAGTTCTTTCAGCCAGATGACACTGCTAGTCAGTGAAGGTCTAGAGTAGACCGGGAAAACGAAGTAAACCAGGGAGTCTACACATGGAATTATTGAATTACTAATGGACCACCTGTGAGGACACTTCTTTTTTCTGTTTGAAAATCTAATTATTTTGGATTTGGAAGGATTCACTATCAATGAGTGATCTTCCTTGAATTTCACAAAAGCCGTGATGAAGCGCTGAAGGCCGTTCTTACTTACGTCAAACAGAAAGAAATTGTCTGCATAAGAATGCCATTGGAAACAGAGCTGAGACAATTTCGTGGTAATAAAAGAGGTGTCCTGAAAGGCCTCCATAATGTCTGGCAAGTATAGATTTAATATACAAGCAGCAGCAACAGAGGCTTGTCTTACCCCTCTGAAAGTCGAGATTTTCCTTGACAGCGACCCTGAGTTATTTAAGCAGACCTGAATTTCAGTTCTTGAGTGAAGGGCCATGAGCAGACTTAACAAACATGCAGGAATTCCCCAGCTAGCTAGCTTATTCCACAATAGTTCTCGAACCAATTAAACGAAAGGCAGCTGTTAAGTCCAGTGAGACTCCATAAACCGCTTCAGATTTGCCGCTCCATGACAGATGTTGTACGCTATTAATCACCATGCCATTCAGTGTGGTCCCCATCTGTCTCCTAAAACCTGTCTGCCATTTCAAAAGTCTACCCGTCCCAGCCGCCCAAACCTCTAGATGGTGTAGTACAATACCAGCAAAGATCTTACTGTCTGCACCGAGGAGCGCGATCGGCCGGGAGCAGGCTGGATTTGTTCTATCTCCTCTTTTAAAAATAGGAACAATAAAAGCATTGGACCACGAGGGCAGGAAGACTCCAGATGCCAGAATATTTGCAAACAGAAGAGACCGGGTCCTAGACCAGGCAATCCTGTCTGATTATAGTATGCAGTTGGCCAGACCATTAGGGTAGAGTTGATTACTCTTAGAATTGCATCCTCACCAAAATTCATGTGAGTGGTTACATTAGGGTCCCAAACTAAGAGAATCACATTCCTAATAGAACCGTCACTATCTCCATAGACCCTTCCAAAATACAAAACCAGTCTTACTCCGACAATCTTTTTTTTAGGAGCAGCGATTGGGGAGCAACACTAGTGTTAATTATTTGCCAGAAGGCTTTGGAATTCTTGTCCTTCTGACACCATAGCATCGCCTCTGCGTCCCTTTGGACTCTAACTGCATTAGACTGTTTGACCCAATCACGATGGACCTGCCTTATTTTTCTAATGCTGGCTAGTGTTTCAGCAGTGTAACACATTATAGACAGAATCTATATGTTCATGCAAAATTATTCCTTCTGCTAGAGTCCTTACATATGGCTAAATGTACCTATAAAGATGCTTGCTATCCCTACATGTGGTTTACTGACCCTAGAAGGCAGTGTAGTGCCTCCTATCTAGGTGTGGGGATAGACAAGGTGCTCGCTCTAATCTCTCTCACTACTTTCACTAGTTTCTAAAATTCAGTGCACACTCATTCGAAGTCGATTGTTTACTTTTTAATATTATCGCTTCCCTTTTGGTGTGTCTTATCAATTGTCCAATGGACTGGTGCAACTCAAGTGTTCTTGCACAAGTCCAGTTTAAAATGCCTCCTGGACTACTCTGTGTATGTATTTATTTTACACTTATCTAAAAGTGATGTAATTTCACCAAATTCACAGATGATATAGTGTGTTTCGGGAAACATGTCATCACCCTGGATCTTGATATTGTCAACCGGTTTCAGCGGATTCTGAACCCTTTCCGTTTTCCTCAGGACATATATTATGACCATAACTAATCATATTATATTCCATTAAAAAAGACAATATTCTTATTCCTTGTCTTGGTCTCCATTTTCTGGTCTTGGGAGAGCGTCTCGACTTTTCTCTAACGGACGTCTTTTTTGTTTTCTTAAAGCGCAGTCTTCATTGAGTTATTCACACTTTCTTCTCATGCAATCTGTTCTTTTTGACTGTATGAACTGTAGTCTGCATACATCCCATGTTTGGGCAGTCAGCCTGTATCATTTGATCTTCTTGATTGTCTTCTATACGGTCTCTCTACGGGTCGTGCCGTTTCTCTCATTTGTATTCCAGAGTTAGTGTGGTCTTCTATCTCCTTTAATTCAACAACCTTCGATGGCGTAGCCGAGCGTTGTCTTCTCTCAAAAGGGAAGCGATAATATTAAATAGTGAAGAATCCACTTCGAATGCGTGTGCACTGAATTTTAGAAACTAGTGAAAGTAGTGATAGAGGTTAGGGTGAGCACCTTGTTTATCCCCTCACCTAGATAGGCGGCACTACAGTGCCTTCTAGGGTCAGTACACCACATGTAGGGATAGCAAGCATCTTTATAGGGACTTTTGGTCATATGTAGGGACTCTAGCAGTAGGAAGCATTTTGCATGAACAAATAGGTTCTGTCTATAATTTGTTACATTGAAGTTGGGTTGAGACAGAACGATTTTAGTCCACTTGATGTTATTGATGTGAAGGGGTACCACAACTCCCAGAATTCATGTTGTTGGAACAAACCTCTGTACCAAAGCATTGTGATCCTGGTTGCAAGGAGTGATTTGGCTACCTAATCCCCCAACTCTCTGCCAGGCTTGTTCTAGGGTACCTTCCAGTGGCTGGTTTTGGACCACCCTCTCCCCTTCCTCAGGGATGGTACTACTGCCCTCATCACCCTGCCCCTCAATCCCCCACAGGCTGGTTCTGCGCTCCCCACCAACCCCTGAGACACTTGGCTGGTTCTTGGCCACCCACACCTGAACAAGATCTGGGAATCCTTTCGACCCCTAAAATGGTTCTGTGCTTTACCCTGCCAGCAGAGGGCTGGCTAATTTTGGCCGGGGGCAAGCATAATTTTCTGACCCATGGCAAGTTCAGTGGCGCAGGCTCACAATGCAGCGACCCCAACTTCCAGAGCAAGTAAACCCGATACCAACCTCTGCCCCTCCCACAAACTATCAAGTATATATAGTAGGCAATATTGACATTACATTCCTTTTGTGCAACATATCTGTCAGTTATGCTTGTGGATTCTTAGATATAGTAAAATGATTTAATGATAATCGGTGAAATGCTCAAGCTAGTATATTGTTCCCATGGATAGACCCGAGCCATGGCCTGAACCAAGGGGTCTGGCTTCTCTCTCATAGCCAACATGATTTGGAATGGAAAAAGACCAACACTTGGCTTCCTGCATCCCCTGCCCACAATACAAAACCCATGTCTGGCACAATGTCTACCCTCCACGCTCATGCACATAAGACCCTCACTTGGCAACCTACCTCAGTATGGGTTATATAAATGGTTACAATTCTAATTATTTATGGAGTGACAATATGATTATCAACCCATATGGGTGAGACTCTTCCCACAGATAGTTAAGGAAAATAAGGTACAGTGATGAAACAATTTGCTCAGGATCACATAATGTGTGGTGTGAAAGGTGGGATTTGAGCCCTGTCTTCCTGGTTCCATGGTTTCCAGTTTATAGAGCAAAGGAGACCTCCTCTTCTTCTATTTCATCTTCAATATAAGAACCAACAAAACCCTTTCTGCAAAGTTGTTATTCAAGGGCTAAACTAGTACACTGTTAAATAAATCTGTCTTTCAAAACACCAATGTATCGCAAGAGGGAAGCCTTTAAATGGTCTGTATCTTGATGTGAAAACATCTGAAAGTACGCACAATTGAACAGACTATGTTTATAATTATAATCTTAGTCTGTACAATTGCGTCTACTTTCAAAGCACCGAGTCACACGATAAAGCAACCTGAAAAAAATATAAGCAAAGTCTTAATTGAAACATATGTTCCTAAAGCAAGTATGCATCACTTTGTCCGAAAAAAGAAAGGGTCAAGCCAGACCCACAATCGGCTACAGTGTGGGATGAAAGTCAGGCACAGATCTCAGCAACAGTCTGTAGGCCTGCTGAGCTACCTTTTCAGATTTGTACCTGTAAAGACCAGAGGGGGGGTCTGTACTTCTGCTCTCTATATGGTAGAGGAGAGGCACAGAGGACCCTTGCCAAGATTCTCTATTATTGGTAATGTAGTCGAGCAATCAAGGCCTAGCTTCTCAGGAGGTGATGCAAGCTGGTCATAAGTACAGTGTAGTCCCCAAGCACCCACAAAGGAATGTCCACACACTGTATCGGTTAAAACACAGTCTTTATATAATTAATATTCGAGGTCACGTACACTATCACGATAACTCACTTTGTGCTCAGAAATCAACAATGGTAAATATATACAGTTCTAAAGTGGTACCACTAACGTTATCAGATCTCATTAAAGTGCATACGGTCAGAATGATACACAGATCAAAATAAAGAGGAAACCAGTAGTAGAGAGAGGAAGGAAAGCAAGATGGTTGAACAATTGCCAGAATACTGGTCACTACCATTAAACACAGTACTGTGTGGAGATCCCCCCACCTGGGTAACCTGTAGAAGAAAGATACAAGCCTAGTCCATATATTGTTCACACTAGACTTTCCTCTCCAGCAGGATACAGCGGCGACGATGCGGACGAGAGCGTCCTTGGATCAATTGAAGTGCTTAGGCATACTGGAGCACAGCGGCTCCAGTCGGTGACGGCGGTCGGCGACAGTGGCAGACAACAGTCCGGGTGCTTCTCCTTGGAGTTCCGCAGCGATCCCCGTATCGGGTCGGCAGCCTGTCGAAGGTCTGTCTACCAGGGAGCTTAGGCAAAGATCAGCTGTTCACGATGGTCCCTCGTAGCTTGGGAAGAGGACGCCTTACCAGGTACTCTCTGGGTCAGTCCTTGGAGGCACAGCAGCTTTCAGATTGCGAAGGAGAGCAACAGCAATTCTTCTCATCCAGCAGGGCTTCAAGGTCAAGCTTCAGTTACTCCAGTTACTCGTCGTAGTGGACTTCAGCTTCTGAACACGATTCCTAGCAGTGAGAGGTCCCTAGATATACTGTTGATCTCCCATTCATTCTGTTGGGTCACACTCAAGCATCCAATCGCGACTAAGGGCATTCATGCAGGCAGCCAATCAGGCACACAGTGTATTCAGGCCATTCACTTCTCTCCAGACACTCACAACAAGTTATGCGTATTGGGACAAGTACTGAGCCATTCAACACTCCATACTGCATTTATACCGGGCAGGGCTGTCTCAACCATTGTGTCAACCACCAGATACTAGACACCCACAACACAGAATGCGTATTCGTCACACACTCCATTCACCCAGGTCCCACCCACAGGCATACCCACAACATACGGACGTTGAGAAGGCTCCAGCCAGTCTGGTCGGCACTTTCCCACACTACCATATACGGAACCTCCACCCAACAGCCAGTCAGGGGAAACGGACAGAGGCAGGGCTTCCCGGGACTTCGGGAAGATCAGGGTAACAGGTAATGGAGGGCAAGAGGCCATGGGGGCCATTTTGTCTCCATCAGGAATCTACCGATTCCAATGACAGTGCCTGGGCATCCCAAAATGGAGGACGCTCAGGGCACCCGTCATTTCAGCACGGAGCTGCCACCAGCCCGTACCATGCTCTGTGGGTCACACACAGGTGCCCAAAAACATACACTAGGGGCACAGGGTTGTACCCCTACCCATGGGTGCCATAAGGGTATCCCACAGGTCCGTTCACCAAACCAAGAGAGAGGGCTTCACCGCCAGGAGTCCCACATGAACTCCTGCACGGAAAACGCAACAGAATACACAATAAAAAGCAGTAAAGGACAAGGATACAGAGGCCCTGTCCCTCCGATGCATTTCCAGCATCACAGTCGCTCCCCCCCAGACTGAGGTTAGGGTGCCTAATCTCCCACGAGATAGACACCCTAATCCAGACGGTCAACATACCTTCTGGAAAGGCCATCTGCATTATCGTGACTCTTCCCTGGTCTGTGCTCAATGGTAAAGTCTAGCCCTTGAAGACTAATGAACCACCTGAGCAGTTTCGGGTTTTCACCCTTCATCTGCATAAGCCGCTTAAGGGGCTTATGATCGGTTTGGACCTTGAAGGTAGACCCAGTAAGGTAGGGCCTAAAACGCCTTAGGCTCCAAACTATACTAAAACAGTCCTTTTCAACAGTAGCCCACCTAAGTTCCCTACCCTTGAGTTGTCTACTGATGAATATGATCGGATGTTCTCGTCCTTTGTCATCTTACTGGGACAAGACAGCTCCAATTCCGGTGTCGCAGGCGTCAGTTTGAACGATAAAGGGCTTGCTGTAATCAGGCGCACACAACACGGGTGACCTACACAGACTTCCTTTTAAGCCATGAAAGGCCCTCTGACAGTCTTCCGTCCAATTAACCTTCCTCGGTTGTTTGGGCGAAGTCAGAGCTGTTGTCACGCTCACCTGGTCTCCACGGGGGCGTGCTCGTGTGCGAAGGATGATGTCTGCACAGGGATTGTTCTGCTTAATGAGGGCCTGCTTGCGTCTTCCCTTCTGTCTTGCCTCAGGAGATGTTCGTCTGCAAGTTGAAACAAGATATTAGCCAACTGTGTGGAGCTGGTTTTGGTTTTCACCTCTTTCCGTGTTATCCTTCTCTTTCCCTGGCTCACCTTGTCTATTATATGGGTGAGCTCTCCATCCTGCACACTCTCTGGCAGGGGTGCGGTTACTCTGTAGTTCCAGGATCGAGTTACTTCACTGATCCAATGGAGGTTGCTGAAGTGGATGGACCGGAGTAAGCAGGTAAGTCTCTATTCCAATAACTCCTTGAAATAGCTGCCTTGAGTCCTTGCATGCAAGATATCTAATGTTCGTTTTCTTTGTCTTTCAGGTGCGGCACAAAGCGGTTTTCGGATGATGGATGACTCTCCTGACAATGATGTGCAGGATTCTTACCGGTAAGTAGAGCGCTGTGTGAGATGCGCTAATAGTTCGCTTTATTTTAGCCTTCTTGTTATGTGCGACTAACCTGCTTTGTCTTTTCTGTTCGGCAGGTGTGGCGTTTTTCCAGGAAGAAGATGGAAGGTCCGACTGACGGTGTCGAGATGCGGCGTGATGCAGAATGATGGAGAACTGCTCACTGGAGTTCCTGGAGAAGGCCGAGTCAAGTGCGTCGCTACCCGAGAGGTTACCTTCTGTTCTGATTGTCTACAGATGCGGCGGCCCTTGGATAAGCGTAAAGGCGAGGTCCGGCTGTTCTGCTGGTAAGGCCTTCAATGCGTGAATAACTCTTGTTCTTCTATTTTCACAGGAGCCGGTGGATAGAAGACTCTGGACGGGTGTGGCAGAAAGGAAGCAAGAACTGACACGGTGAGCGTTAAGCTGCAGGAGTGCAGATTAACGCGAAGCGTGTTTAGTTTGCAAGGTGCGGTTTAAATAGCCTTGCAAGCAGTTCCAGGAAAATAGTCCACTTCATCGTATCCTGTCTCTCAAGTAAAGTAGTCCCAAGCCACACCCTGTACTGAATGGCTCAGCATCTCAGAGCCAAATAAATGGACCATGTGTTTAACACATACCATGAGCCTGACGCCAGTGGCACCAGGACTGAGCCCAGGTGAGCCTAGCTGGGGCCTGGGAAGTCTCAAAGGAAGCCAGAATCTGGGCTGGGCTGGCGGGTTTCAGGGTTTTGGGGGCATGCACCATGACAGCACTCCCCCCCCTAAAATCCCCCTAATGGCAGACTCAACCATTGGTCCTGGTTTGTTTGGGTGATTGCGGTGGAACCTTTTTAATAACCGTGGAGCATGCACATTCTCGCTAGGTTCCCATGATCTTTCATGTGGTCCGTATCCTTTTCAGTATATCAATTAAAATAGCTTTGACTTAGTGATTTTTGAGTCAAGAATTTCTTTCACCTCAAACTCAGGTTCCCCGTTTACAGTGACTGGTTTCGGTGGTTTCACAACTCGTGTTCCAGGTTGCACTGGTTTCAATAGTGAGACGTGGAACACAGGATGAATCTTCATGTGCGGAGGTAAGTCCAACTTCATAGCCACAGGATTGATAATGGCTTTAATGGTATATGGACCTAAATATCTGGGGTTGAAGGTACGAGGTCCCTTCAATGGTATGTGCTTAGATGCCAACCAGACTTCATCTGCAACCTGATATTTTGGAGCTCCACTTCTATGCACATCGGCTGATTTCTTGTACCTTTCCTTAGCTTGTTTTAGATGATCCGTCGCTTGTTTGAAGGCTTGGGAGATGGTAGAGTGCAAACTTTTCACAGTTGGCATTTCCAGAAGTTGCGGTGGGTCCAGATTGGAAGTTCGTGGATGTAACCTGTAGATTCTATAGAAGGGACTTTGACCTGTACTGGAGTGCAGGGAGTTGTTATAGGCATACTCTGTGATCCATAAAACATCCTTCCAGCTGCCTTCAGTTTGATGCAACATGCACCTGAGATATTGCTCTAAGGTCTCATTTGTTCTCTCTGTCTGACCATCAGTTTGGGGATGGTGACTAGTGGAAAGCCTTACGTAGATTTGAGCTAACTCGCAACATTTCTTCCAGAAGCATGAGATAAACTGGCTGCCACGGTCTGAGATTAGGATGGAAGGAAATCCATGAATTCCAACAATCTGCTCCAGAAATTCTTTAGCCAGAATTGAAGCTGAGGGCAATCCTTTTAGTGGGATGAAATGGGCCATTTTCAAAAATAAATCCACCACTACCAGAATTGTGTTGAACCCGTCACAAGGAGGAAGGTCCGTTATAAAATCAAGAGATAGGTTGTGCCAAGGTGTAGGTGGGATGTCTAATGGCTGAAGCAGGCCCGGTGATTTCTTTTTCTGGGCCTTGTTTTGAGCGCAAACTCACAGGATAGTACAAACTGCTTGATGTCTTTACGCCATGTCGCCCACTAAAAATGCTGCTTGACCTTGGCCTCAGTTTTTGCAATTCCGGGATGACCTTCTACTAATGAGCCATGGTAATGTGAGACAACCTTTTCCTGAAGTTCTGTACTGGGTAGGTAGAGACGTCCTCGAAAATAAGGTAATTGGTTAGTGACTGAATGGTGAGGACTTTTGGTCAGCCAATTCTTTAGGGCGTGGGAATCCATGAGATGAGGGATTTCTTCTTGAATGTCTTCTAGCGTTAGAGACGTAGTAATTCCAAGAATCTTTTCACCAGGAATGATGGGCACAGGGTCGGGTTTGGCGTATTCCTCGTCTACTCCTACACGGGACAGTGCATCTGCCTTGCCATTTCGACAGTCAGGTCGGTAAGTAATTACAAAGTCAAACTCCGCAAAAAATAATGCCCATCGGAGTTGACGTGATGATTGAGCTTTTGCCACCTTCAGGTACTGTAAATTGCGATGGTCTGTAATTACTGTGATGGTATGCCTAGGTCCTAAGAGGTAATGCCGCCAGGCTTTGAAGGCCGCCTTAATGGCTAACAGTTCCTTATCCGTAATAGCATAATTCATCTCAGGAGCCGTAAACTTCCGTGACCAAAAGGCTACTGGGTGTAGTTGACCAGTTTCAGGGTCCCTTTGGGAAAGGACCGCTCCCATTGCCAGACTGGAAGCATCTGTTTCAACCATGTATGGAAGATCTGGACGAGGGTGTTTCAGGATTGGGGCTGAGATGAATCTTTGTTTTAGCTCCTGGAAGGTTTTCTGAGCCTCTTCAGACCATTGAAATTGCTTGTTTTTGCGCAACAGAGTGGTGATGGGGTGCACTAGTTGCGAAAATCCTGGAATGAAACGATGATAGAAGTTTGCAAACCGATCATGCTCTGAACTGCTTTAATCGAAGTTGGAGATGGCCAGTTGAGAATGGCTTCAACCTTCCGTAAATCCATGCACACACCATGCGGGGTTAATGCAAATCCAAGGAACTCGACCTCAGTGACATGGAAAAAACATTTTTCCAGCTTCGCAAACAGTTTGTATTGTCGAAGTTTGTCCAAAACGGCCCGGACATGTTTCACGTGTTCTTGCTCTGAACGAGAGTATACCTGTAACGCTCACCTGATTCCCGTAGAGGCGCCGGTCTTGACTGGGCGTATACCGTATCTTCAAAGGTGATGTGTAACACACGGCTGGCTCTTTGGGCTGGACCTCTGTGCACTGTATGTCTGACTCGAAGGGTAAGATGTCTGCAGATAGAAAATATGGGATTAAGGAACTGGGTTATTGAATGTCTCTCTCTTCTTCCCTTTCTCTTCTCCTGTAGAACCCCAAAGGTTAACGCTCTCACCTTAGGTAAGTGAAGGCCGTGCTCTCCATCTGCCTCGGGGCAGGGTGCTGTAACCAGTTTCTTCACTGGATAAGGGGAGCAGGCCTCTTGACTTCAGAGGACTGCTGTCCGTCGTTTACTGCACGAACGGTAAGTTTCGAGTAATTCTAATGTCTTTAAAGTCTTTAGTAATGATGTTTCTTGTTTTGCAGGGTTCCGGCGATGGCGGATGACGGGCTGAAGTGAGTTGAAGATGGAGCCCGTGTGATGAATAGAAGCGCCTGGAAGCACGTAAGTAAGCGCTTGTTGCCTGCTTCACGATGCGCTCTAACTGTCTTTTTATTTTGCAGGTACAAGTTCGGAGCGGCTGCAGGGTGCCGGAATACCCACTGGGTTAGATGTGGAAAGGAGTAATGGCACGTGAGTATTAAAGTTCCCCAATGTCTTTAAACGCACCTTGTTTTGTCTTTCAGATGCGGGATGCAGCGCCGAAGGCCTCCGGAGCGTGCGAAGAGTTGGTAAGCTTTTGTCTTTCAGATGCCGGAATGCAGTGTGAAGACCTCCGGAGCGCACGAAGAGTAGGTAAGCCTTTGTCTTTCAGATGCCGGAATGCAGCGCGAGGCGTTGGTGACAGCCGATGGACCAGGTAAGTGAAGAGCTGTCACTGAAGACCGTAATGCTAACCTGTTCTTTCTTGTCTTTATAGGTGTTGCTGAAGACTGGATTCAGGATGGTGAGCCTTTTTCCTTAGGCCCAGGATCAGATGCAGAAGACACGATGAGCGTTCTGCTGCAGAGGATGCAGAATAACGCAAAGCAAGATTCATCCATCGGGTATGTTTTAAATAGCCTCCTGTAGTGCTAAGGTGTCACCTTCCACAGCCACGCCTAGGTAAGAAAAGAGTTCCTGCTTTCCAGAAGAGTTCCAGTGTTCTGAATCTAGGGAGTGGCTCCTGCCCCACCCAACAGGAAAAGTAGTTCCAAACAGAAGAGGATCAGAGGCTCAACTGGCAGGCAAGTAAGCAGCATGGTCTGCTGCAGGTAAGGCCACCCAAGCATTATGAGCCTGGCGCTTCCAGCGCTGGGACTGGCCATATTTATGAGCCTGGTGCCACTGACGCCAGGACTGGGTCCAAAAGGTCCCAATTGGGACTGGTTGGCACTCGGAACCTGGGTTATGGATCTGCTTCCAAGGGAGTTGGGAAAACCCTGACCTTTTGGAAGCAGAGATCATGACAATACCAGAATGTCGTCGATGTATACTACTACACACACATCAATCATCTCTCGCAAAAATATTGTTCATGAAATACTGGAACGCCGCTGGGGCGTTGCAAAGGCCAAAAGGCATCACCTGGTATTCAAATAGCCCGTATTTGGTGTGGAAAGCGGTCTTCCATTCGTCCCCTTTCCTGATCCGTACCAGGTGGTATGCTCTGCGAAGGTCTAACTTGGTGTAAATTCAGGCATCTTTAACTTGATCCAATAGGTCAGGAATCAAAGGCAAAGGGTAACGGTTTTTAACAGTGACCTGTTTCAATGCGCGGTAGTCGATGCAAGTCCTAAGGTCACCTTCCTTTTTAGGCACGAAGAACAAGGGTGATGCCGCCGGGGACTTGAATGGGCGAATGAAACCGTTAGCCAGGTACTGGTCTAAATATTTTCTCAAATGCAGGTTTTTCGGGCTCTGTGAGAGCATAGATTCGACCGCACGGAATCTGTGCTCCTGGTACAAGGTCGATCTGGCAGTCATACGACCTATAAGGGGGCATTGTGTTGGCTTGATCCTTTTGGAATACGAGAGGGAGGGAATTGGTTGTTTTCATGATCGTCGTCGCTCCAGTGACCAAAGGTCCTTTAGTTGGATAACAAGTTTGAGCACAGTCGCCTGAGAAGGTCAACCTCTTGGCACGCCAGTCTATGCAAGGATTATGTGATACTAACCATGGCATTCCCAGAATTATTTGAAATTGTGGAGCCTTGATTATATCAAACACTATGGTTTCCCAATGACCGTCTTGGCATAAAAGAGTCATCTCTGTCGTAGAATGCGTTACTGGACCCGAAGCGATTTCAGTTCCGTCGACTGTGGTGACTAAGTCTGGTGTTGCCTTTTCGCAAAGGGAATAGTTCATCCTAAAGCCAACTCTTGATCCATATAATTTCCAATGGCTCCACTGTCAATGTATGCTCTGACTGCATGCATTCGAGATGGCTGTTGATGGTTTATAAGGACCATAGGCAAATCTAGGTGCGAGGTCTGGGAGTCCTTCTTTATTCGCTCGGCAAGCGGACCTCTACGCCTGCCGGGCGGAGAAGTTTTCTGGCTCAGACTCTGTTTCAACCTTACCAGCGACTCCCACTGCCTTTTTAGGTGGCTTTACTGGGCACTCTCGAAGGAAATGGCTGGCTGACCCGCAATACAAACACAGTTGTTGTTGTCTTCTCCTATCTCTTTCATCCTTGGATAATGGCCCACGCACTCCTCCGATTTGCATGGGTTCTGACACGTCGGTGGTCTTGGAGGTGTTTTCCTTGGGACGTACAAATACCGTTGAATCGATTCTAGTACGATCAGCCTTACGGTTCTGCAGTCTATGATCAAGCTGGACCACCAAGTCTATGTACTCAGCACAGTCTCTGGGCGGGTTAACCACTTGAGCTAAAACGTCCTATAACTCCCCTCTTAGGCCGCTGTAAAACAGTGTTGTTCATGTGTCGTCCGGCCAATCAGTTTCCACAACAAGTCTGTTGAAGGTCGCAATGTAAGTTAGCAGATCCTGGTTGCCTTGACGCAAAGACAAAAGCTCATTGTCCAATGCCTGACCTTGGCAGCGCCGGGCAAACAGCTTCTCCATATCCAATTGGAATCTTTGGAAGTCTCTCAAGATGGGATCATCCCGACTGACCAGCGGTACCGACCAGTCAGTAGCACTGCCACTAAGATATGAAAGTACAAAGGCCACTTTGGACTGGTCGTTTGGAAAGGCTCCTGGCCTGCATAAGAAGTGTGGACAGCACTGATTCATAAAAACCGCATTCCTTTTTGGATATCCAGCGAATCGTTCTGGGGGTGCCAAAGGTAAAGCTCCTGGGAGGACCACCTGAACTGGGTTGCTTGATACAGTGGGTACCGTTGACCCCACTCCAGGTAGCGGTGCTTGCCCCGCCTGTGACTGGAGCAACTGTCTGGCGAGATCATCGGTACAGTCCTTTGCTACAATCAGTTCCCTTCCTATGGCATTGGTTTCCTGCCTGGCCGAATGTACCTCGGCCCTGAGTTCCCCCAAAAGCTGAGCTAGCTGATCCGTTTCCATGGCGCCCAGGTAGAGAATTTGTGTAAGGCTTCGGGTTCTGTCACGCTCACCTGGTCTCCACTGGGGCGTGCTCGTGTGCGAAGGATGATGTCTGCACAGGGGTTGTTCTGCTTAATGAGGGCCTGCTTGCGTCTTCCCTTCTGTCTTGCCTCAGGAGATGTTCGTCTGCAAGTTGAAACAAGATATTAGCCAACTGTGTGGAGATGGTTTTGGTTTTCACTTCCTTCCATGTTATCCTTCTCTTTCCCTGGCTCACCTTGTCTATTATATGGGTGAGCTCTCCGTCCTGTACACTCTCTGGCAGGGGCGCGGTTACTCTGTAGTTCCAGGATTGGGTTACTTCACTGATCCGATGGAGGTTGCTGAAGTGGATGGACCGGAGTAAACAGGTAAGTCTCTATTCCAATAACTCCTTGAAATAGCTTCCTTGAGTCCTTGCATGCAAGATATCTAATGTTCGTTTTATTTGTCTTTCAGGTGCGGCACAAAGCGATTTTCGGATGATGGATGACTCTCCTGACAATGATGTGCAGGATTCTTGCCGGTAAGTAGAGCGCTGTGCGAGATGCGCTAATAGTTTGCTTTATTTTAGCCTTCTTGTTGTGTGCGACTAACCTGCTTTGTCTTTTCTGTTCGGCAGGTGCAGCGCTTTTCCAGGAAGAAGATGGAAGGTCCGACTGACGGTGTCGAGATGCGGCGCGATGCAGAATGATGGAGAACTGCTTGCTGGAGTTCCTGGAGAAGGCCGAGTCAAGTGCGTCGCTACCCGAGAGGGTAGCTTCTGTTCTGATCTTCTACAGATGCGGCGGCCTTTGGATAAGCGTAAAGGCGAGGTCCGGATGTTCTGCTGGTAAGGCCTTCAATGCGTGAATAACTCTTGTTCTTCTATTTTCACAGGTGCCGGTGGATAGAAGACTCTGGACGGGCGTGGCAGAAAGGAAGCAAGAACTGACACGGTGAGCGTTACGCTGCAGGAGGGCAGATTAACACGAGGCGTGTTCAGTTTGCAAGGTGCGGTTTAAATAGCCTTGCAAGTAGTTCCAGGAAAATAGTCCCCTTCATCGTATCCTGTCTCTCAAGTAAAGTAGTCCCAAGCCACACCCTGTACTGAATGGCTCAGCATCTCAGAGCCAAATAAATGGACCATGTGTTTAACACATACCATGAGCCTGGCGCCAGCGGCGCCAGGACTGAGCCCAGGTGAGCCTAGCTGGGGCCTGGGAAGTCCCAAAGGAAGCCAGAATCTGGGCTGTGCTCGCGGGTTTCAGGGTTTTGGAGGCATGCACCATGACAGCTGTCAGGGGTGCAGCTATGTTTCCATAGTCTGCCATGAAATTGCGATAATACCCAGTAAGGCCCAAAAAGGCTCTCACCTGGGTTTGAGTAGTGGGAGTCTCCCAGTCATGTACGTCCTGACTTTACTGGGGAGAGGTTGGATTTGACCCCCTCCTACCTCATGACCAAGATACGTGACCTTCCCCTGAGCTATCTGGCACTTGGTGGCCTTGATAGTGAGGTTGGCCCTTTTTAACGCCTGCAACACTTTATCCAGATGCGTCAAATGCTCTTCCCAAGTGGAATTGTAGACAGGAATGTCGTCTAAGTAAGCCACACAAAAGGCTTCCATCCCACTGAGCGCATGGTTGACTAATCTCTGGAAAGTGGCAGGGGCGTTCTTCAACCTGAAAGGCATGGCTCTAAACTGGTAAAGTCCCTCTGGTGTTGAGAACGCCGTCTTTTCCTTTGCATGGTCCGTCAGAGCTATTTGCCAATAGCCTGAGGTAAGGTAGAAGGTTCTCACAAATTTGGCAGCACCTATCGTGTCCACGAGCTCATCAGCCCGGGGCAATGGGTGCGCATCAGTTTTGGTGACGGCGTTGACTCCTCGGTAGTCCACACAGAACCTCCAATCCTTGGTACCTGCCTGGGAACTTGCCTTGGGGACAAGGACCACGGGACTGGACCAGGGACTGGTTGAGGGTTCAATAACACCCATATCCAACATCTTGGCGACCTCAGCCTGGATGTGGTTCTTGACGGTATCTGACATACGGTAGCACCTGCTTTTGACAGGCACACTGTCACCAGTGTCAACCTCGTGCCTACACCACGGTGTAAGGCCTGGTGTCAGTGAAAACAGAGAGGCGTACTGCCGGAGCAAAGCCCTGCAGGCCCTCTGCTGCTCTGCTGTCAGATCGGGAGAGAGATGTACTCCCTCCATGGAGCCATCCTGAGGGTTGCTATGCAGCAAATCGGGAAGGGGCTCACTCTCATCCTCTTCTTGCCCTGAAGCTAGCAAGAGACATGAGACTTCGGATCGCCTGTGGAAAGGCTTGAGCCTGTTAACATGGAATACCTGAGGGGCTACCTCAGAGGCTCCCATGTCAACCAGATAATTGACATCGCCCATCTTGGAGATTATTCTGAAGGGTCCAGTCCATTTATCTGCCAAAGCCCGAGGCTTGGTAGGCTCCATCACGAGGACCTCCTGTCCCGGAGTCCAATCCACTTGCGATGCTTTAAGGTCGTGCCAGTACTTATTCAATTTAAGATTCGCTGTTGCCTGACCCATCATCTGTGTCATCCTCTGTCTGAGGCCTAACACATAGTCCCCCACTTGCTTGGCGGGACCTGGAGGGGCAGCCTCCCAACCTTCTCGGATCAAGGCAAGGGGCTCCCTCACGGGATGTCGAAAGAGTAACTCAAAGAGGCTGAAACCAACACCCTCTAGAGGTACCTCTCTGTAGGCAAACAGCAGGCATGGCAGGGGAAAGTCCCACTTCTTCCTGAGGGGCTCTTCCAAAGCGCCTAACATGCCCTTGAGAGCTTTGTATCTCAACCAAACCGTTGTTCTGGGGTGGTAAGAGGTGGAGAACATGTACGTTACTCCGCATTCTTTCCACATGGTTTTCATGTAACTCGACATGAAGCTGGATCCTCTATCAGAGACAACCTCCTTGCGAAAATGCCCAGGAGGGCCCTGGCAACCACCTTGGCTGTAACCGTCCGAAGGGGTATAGCCTCAGGGTACCTGGTGCATGATCGACCAAGACCAGGATGAACGATGTCCACCTGACGTGGGAGGGTCAAGGGGACCGACAAAGTCGATGCCCACCCTCTCAAACGGTGTGCCAACCACTGGCAATGGTTGCAGTGGGGTGATGACTCTGCCTCCAGTCTTACCAGACAACTGTCAAGTTGGGCAGGTCCTGCAGTGGGACTCCACTTCTACTCCCATCCGGGGGCCAGTAGAAATGGGCCGAGAGCCTCTGCTTCATCTTCTTGGTGCCAAGAGGACCAGCTAAGGGCACCTCATGCGCCAACTGCAGCAGGAAGGGCCTGTAATCCTGGGGTACCACCAACCTCTTGAGGGCACCAGGTTCAGGCTTAGTGGGCTCACTAACAAGGAGCTCACCCTCCGAATAAATCCGAAATGTCCTATGCACTTCTCCTTGTGCCTGGGACAGGGCCTGTTTCCTCAGACCCTCAAGAGAGTGGCAGTCTCTCTGTCCCTAACAGAAGTCTGCACGGGAGGGTCCCCTTTCAGCTAACAAGCATTGAAGGTCGGGTTGATCCTCCGGGTTAAGAGCCTCTACCACAGGAAAGTCTTATGGCTCTTCTCCCACAGGAGTTGAGACGGTATTTACCACTGGACCCAGCCCGTCCGGAGCATGGATCCCAATGGGTGCTGTCGGAACAGCAGGAAGAGCAGGGGTTCCCTCCACAGAGGTGGCCTTCCTAGTTTTCAGTTTCCTTCGTGCCTTGGGTGCCCCTGTCGCCAAGGATACGGGGCTCGCAGTCAGACCCTGTGTGACCTGCGATCGCGTGACTGCCACAGCAGCCATGGGTAGACCATCCGAGATCATCCCCAACTCGACCAAATCGTTTCCCAACAAAATGTTTGCAGGCACGTTGTCCTGAACCAGGACCGGAAGCTTTGCTGTCTTGTCTCCAATCGTAATGTTGACTAAGGCTACAGGCGATAATTTGGGAGGCCCACCAGCTAACCTGGTGGTTCTCAGAGGAGCACCTACATAGTCCTCTGGCTTGAGCAGGGTCCTGTCCACCACTGTCATGCTTGCCCTAGTGTCTCTCAAACCAGTAGAAGGCTGGCCATTCAAGAGGACACTTCTCAAAGACCTACGAGTGTTTTGTGGGATAGTCGCCAGTACTTCTGCATACTGGTCCCAGACCCCAAGGGACACTAGGGAAATCTCTACGGGAGCACCAAAGGTGATCTCAGTAGTGGAGGGGAGGACGGTGGCCTCCACCTCAGGTACGGAGTAGGGGTAGGTCAGGCTGGCAGCCTGGACTCCAAGTGCCTTACCCTTACACTTGGGGTCACCCCTTCGGTGGTCCAGAGCCCCACAATCCCAACAAGTGCCAGGAGTGCGGGATACGGTACTGGAGCCACTGGGACCCTGCTTAGCAGCAGGCGGACCACTACTCTTACTCCCACCCACAACAGACTTATCCACACTAGGTTTTTGGGTCTTCAGAGAGGAAGATTTTGGTTTACCCGACGGTGACTGCTTTTGGGATCCTCAGCTTTCTGAGATGCGCCCTTTTCTTTGTCCTTGTCCTTCCCACTGAAGTCCTTAGCGGATACCCGGTGGGAGACCCACTTGTCAGCCAACTTAGCCAGTTTAAAGGGGTCCAAAATGTTCTGGTCAGCAACATACTGACGCAGCTCTGGTGAACAGGCTTCCGAAAAATGCTCAAAAAACAGGAGGTGAGACAATTCAACAAACGTTTTCCCTGTGTATCCATCAATCCACCCCATCATGTTCATGTGCGCAGCACTCACCCAGTCCACCCAAGACACATTCTCTCGTTTCTTAAAATCCCTGAACCGTTTAAGATATTGAATAGGCGTTTTGCCAAACTTGGCAATTAAAGCAGACTTCATGCACTCATACTGACCCCTTTCTTCCACACTCAGTTTCAGAATACAGTCATATCCAGTTTGAGGCACTCTGCTTAACACTTAGCCCAATCTCTCTTGTCAACATCGTGAATTGCACAAGCCATTTCAAACGCTTCAATCCATTGGAGGATATCAGAACCCTCTGCATACACACCAACCAAATCTTTCATAAACTTGGTTGCTGGGGACCTGACACTCTCAACTGGTTTCGCTTAAGTCTCCACTCGAGCTTTCTCCAACTGGATTCGCTGACATTCAGTGTCCTTGTCTTTGAGTTCAAGATCCCTATACTTGAGTTCCACTTGCTGTGCCAACTCCTCTTTCTTAAGCTAAGCATCTATTTCCAACTTGCGATATTCAAAGGCCAATTTCATCCTCAATAACTCAAGTTCCAAGGAAGCGCTGGGGTTCGGAACAGAGGCAGCAGGAATGGTGGCATTCCCAGGATCGGACTCGGCGACAACCCCCGGGGTAGAGTCCTCATTGGTTGCATCCCCCCCTTCAAGAGTTTCACAATCGATCTGGTAGTCCACCAGGGCAGCCATCAGCTCAGCCCTAGAATTATCCAAAAAGTCTAATTCCCTGGCTTCAGAAGCACTCTGGAGAGCCTCTAAGCTCATCCGAGTCAATTTACCATTCGCAATAGATTCCATTGCTTGTAATGCAGTTATCTTGTACACAACTAAACCTTAATTTAACAAAGTGCAGATATCCTTCGTAAGTGGCACAGTTATACACTGATTCTTAAAACCATAAGCATCCCACCGCTGCCACCAGCTGTAAAGACCGGAGGGGGGTCTGTACTTCTGCTCTCTATATGGTAGAGAAGAGGCACAGAGGACCCCTGCCAAGATTCTCTATTATTGGTAACGTAGTCGAGCAATCAAGGCCTAGCTTCTCAGGAGGGGATGCAAGCTGGTTCTTAAGTACAGTGTAGTCCCCAAGCACCCACAAAGGAATGTCCACACACTGTATCGGTTAAAACACAGTCTTTATATAATTAATATTCTCGATAACTCACTTTGTACTCAGAAATCAATAATGGTAAATATATACAGTTCTAAAGTGGTACCACTAACGTTATCAGATCTCATTAAAGTGCATACGGTCAGAATGACACACAGATCAAAATAAAGAGGAAACCAGCAGTAGAGAGAGGAAGGAAAGCAAGATGGTTGAACAATTGGCAGAATACTGGTCACTACCATTAAACACAGTACTGTGTGGAGATCCCCCCCATCTGGGCAACCTGTAGAAGAAAGATACAAGCCCAGTCCATATATTGTTCACACTAGACTTTCCAATAGTTCTGCAACCCCAAAGTACCTGGCGTTGTAGCGTTCTGCGTCGAGGAATCGACGGCCCTTCTTGAGTGTCCTCCCTTTCAGGCAGGAGTCACGGGTCGTCGAACGTCTGACAGAGAACAGGATGAGCTACAACGGTGAAGTGGCCATGTCGTTCCTAGCGGTGCTCGTGGACGGGGAAGCGTAAACGTCCTGCAAGGAAGTATTTTGTGGTGTTGGTCGATTACACCTCCAGGTGGGTGGAGGCCACGGCTTTGTCCTCAGTGACCACGGAAAAGGTGATTGATTTCTTGTCATTGCTGTTCGACAAGGAGGGAGTTCCTGCGGGGATTGTCACCGACAATGGTCCCCAGTTTGTATCGGGTGCCATGCAAGAGTTCTTTTCTAAACTAGGGATTCGTCACCATAGAGTAGCTTTGAACAACCCGGAGGCCAACGGGTTAGTGGAGCGGATGAACCGGTTCGTGAAAGGGGCTGTTCAGTTGGCCATCGCCAATGGTTTGCCCTGGTGCAGTGTGGTGTCAGAGGCATTGAAGGCCTACAGGCTTACCCCTTCATCTTTTACTGGTTTGTCTCCGTTTGAGTTAATGAGGGGTAGGAAACCGGGGTCCAAACTCAGGATAGCTGCTCTTGGTGGTGGTGTACAAAGTTGCGTCAACATGCAGGAGGTTCTTGATAGGGTACGTATTAAACAATCCCGGTTTTGGGAATCTCAGCTTTGCAAAAGGAAGCCCCTGCGTGTGCAAGTTGGTGATTTAGTTGTTGTGAAAAATCCTAGGTTCGTGGCTAAGGGCTGTTCCAAGTTTATGCAGCCGTGTACCGTGACCAAGGTTGGTTGTGGTTATGTTAAACTACAGGATGGTACCAGGTGGGGTCTGAGGAGAGTGGTGCCTGTTAAGGGAAAAGTTGCGGGTACTCAGGACCAGGGTTGTGAGGGGAGTGAGAGCACAAATGAAGATAGTCTCAAGTGTATGGCTGAGTGTGTGGTTCCTATACCGAGTTCTCCAGATGCCAGTAGTGATGTGGTAATATCTGGGCAGGCCAATGTGGTAGGCCATGAAAGTGTTGAGGTGTCTTCCCCGGGGAGTGAAGGTATTGCGCCAGCTGAGACTGAACAATGTGAGGCTTTTTCTCCTGTGGAGGGTTCCAATGTCATGAATAACCGCCCTAACAGATTGAAGAAGTTTCCAGCAAAATACAAGGACTTTGTATTAGAGTTTACAGATACTTAACCTTATGTTGTTTTTCTTCCTGATGGTTTTTCTTCATCAATTTTGTTTTATTCTGTTATTCCTTCAAATTGTTTTCCTTGTGGATATTGTGCTCACATGTTTTTGTGGTTTACGGGGGGAGAAGTGTTGTAAATGGCTCGCGCCTACGCGTGCCTTTGATGTTCCGTGTGCGTAGAAGGCTCCGCGTTCTACGCTCGTGGAGACGGTTGGGGTTTGAAGGAGCAGGGAGCTGGGATGAGATTGATGGTCACGGAGAAGGTTGAAGAATAAAGAAGCTTAACACCTACCTGACTCTTGCGTTACTACACGGGGCACCTCGATGTCAATAGTTCTGGACAGCAAAGAGTTGGAAGAACTGTGGCCCAGCAAGGGCGTCGAGTCGTCTGCGTCTCTGTAGTCCTTGGGTGGCGGGAAACCCACCGATGGATGCTCCTCTGTGCGTCGACGGTCAGGCCTTCTCCAGCATGATACAGCGGCGACGATGCGGACGAGAGCGTCCTTGGATCAATTGAAGTTGTTGGGCAAATGGGAGCATGGCCGCTCCAGTCGGCGATGGCGGTCGTCGACAGTGGCGGACAACAGTCCGGGTGCTTCTCCTTGGAGTTCCGCAGTGATCCCCGTATTGGGTTGGCAGCCTGTCGAAGGTCTGTCTACCAGGGAGTTTAGGCAAAGATCAGCTGTGCACGATGGTCCCTCGTAGCTCGGGAAGAGGGCGCCTTACCAGGTCCTCTCTGGGTCAGTCCTTGGAGGCACAGCAGCTTTCAGATTGCGAAGGAGAGCAACAGCAATTCTTCGTGTCCAGCAGGGCTTCAAGGTCCAGCTTCAGTTACGCCAGTTACTCGTCATAGTGGACTTCAGCTTCTGAACACGATTCCTAGCAGTGAGTGGTCCCCAGATATACTGTTGATTGCCCATTCATTCTGCTGGGTCACACTCAAGCATCCAATCATGACTAGGGGCATTCATGCAGGCAGGCAGCCAATCAGGCACACAGTGCATTTAGGCCATTCACTTCTCTCCAGACACTCACAACAAGTTATGCGTATTGGGACAAGTACCGAGCCATTCAACACTCCATACTGCATTCATACCGGTTTCGGGCAGGGCTGTCTCAACCATTGTGTCAACCACTAGATACTAGACACCCACAACACAGAATGCGTATTCGTCACACACTCCATTCACCCAGGTCTCACCCACAGGCGTACCCACAACATACGGTAGTTGAGAAGGCTCCAGCCAGTCTGGTCAGCACTTCCCCACACTACCATATACGGAACTTCCACCCAACAGCCAGTCAGGGGGAAGGGACAGAGGCAGGCCTTCCCGGGACTTCGGGAAGATCAGGGTAACAGGTGATGGAGGGCAAGAGGCCATGGGGGCCATTTTGTCTCCATCAGGAATCTACCGATTCCAATGACAGTGCCTGGGCATCCCAAAATGGAGGACGCTCAAGGCACCCGTCATTTCAGCATGGAGCTGCCACCAGCCCGTACCCTGCTCTGTGGGTCACACACAGGTGCCCAAAAACATACACTAGGGGCACAGGGTTGTGCCCCTACCCATGGGTGTCATAAGGGTATCCCACGGGTCCGTTCACCAAACCAAGAGAGAGAGCTGCACCGCCAGGAATCCCACATGAACTCCTGCGCGGAAAACACGACAGAACACACGATAAAAAGCATTAAAGGACAAGGATATGGAGGCCATGTCCCTCCGATGCATTTCCAGCATCACAGTACCCGATTTTCCTTACCCATCAACCTCCTGTGTCCCTTCCTTGCACCACCTCTTTAATGCCCTTTTACCCCCTTAAAATGTACCTTTCAGACATATATTCCACTTTTGCTCCATCCATTAATCCTTAACTAAATGCCATTCCCTTCATCGCACCTTTTTCCCTTGCCCACATTACTCAGTCACCATTTCCTTGTCACTCACACCCTTTCATTGCATTGGCTCACTGTAGACAGTAGACCACTTTGATTTACCATTCAGCCTCTGCCGTACATGACAAGAAGCTGTGGTCTCTGTCTTGCTGGTAATTGTGGCTATGAGGTTTACACTTGGGCAATGCAGAGCTAAACAAGGGCACTTGGCTTTCATTGTGCTTACAAGTTGCACATTCTTGGAAAGTCGGCTGCTTATTTCGATTCATGAACGAAGACCGAAATCTGAGGGGAGCCCGTCTGGTATCTGGTGAGCGAGAGAGAGAGCAAGAGTGGTCTATTAAATGTATTTGTGTTTTCAAGGAAGGTGGAGTGAGCACGTCATTGCATGCGAGTATGTGTTTCAGTGTCTATTTGAGTTTATTTTTCTGTTTCTGTGCCTGTGGGGATGTGTTTGAGTGTATTTGTGACTTGGTAAAGTATAGGTGGAAGTATGTATCTGTGCTAATGTGACTGTGTATATATCTGAATCTGTTGTTAATTTACATGTGTGTCTTTTGTTGGTTACATAAGAGTGTTCTGGACAAGACAATAAAAAAAAGATCCCACACTTGGATACAGTGTTGAGTGATAAAAATAAAATCGTCAGATTTGGCAAATACTGCCAGCCTAACAACCATCCACCCAAATCGGGGTTTGATCAAATACTATGGACTGCCGGCAGCGGTATTTTAGGCAGACTTTCTGCAGCATTCCACCTATTGTTGCCTCTACATAAGTGGTTGGAGGTAAAACAATCTGAATTGGGCCCAACTTTTTCAAAACTTTTTTTTGCTGTACAGAATGAATGCACAGTTGCTTCCCTTCAATACAGTGAAACACGTTTTCACAAAGGGCCATGTTAAGGGGGTGAAAATGCAGGCATCTCTGATGCCCCCCTCACATCCTTACCCAGATAATGCATGCAAGGGTCAGAATGAAACCTTCACATAGAAGTTGAAAACGTCTAAATGCTTTAAAAAAACACTTTTTATGTCGCCACCGGCTGAGGCGGTATTTCTGAAATACCTATCGAGGTATTTCAGAAATACCACCTCCACCAGTGGTAAACTGAATTGTGTGGATTTTCATAAATACTACCGTTGAAGGTAGTAACTTTCTCTAGCAATATTTCAGCAAAAAATCCACTGTTTCCCTGGTTTGTAGTGTACTAATAAGTAATCCCTGAATGTTACCTCCTTCTGTGCGTGTTTTTCCAGCTCTGCCCAAAAGTGAGTACCACAAGCAATCCAACAGCTATTTCCATAGTAGCATCCATGGGTGCTATTCATGGTGCTAATAAACTCTTTTTGTAATGAACTCACTAGTGATCAAGAAATTTACCAGAACTTGAAACTGGGGATACACTGTAATAAGGTATGAACCTGTACTTCCTTGATAAGTAGGAGTGGTGATAAGCTGCTGGGTATTGTAACCGGCCAATTGTATAGGGGCGCAGTGGTGCCAACATTACCATTCTCCAGCATTGGATCTTTCATGGATTCACATGCTTTGAATACGGGAATATTCAAAGCATGTTAATCCATGAAAGATACCAACGCTGGAGAAATGGAGTTACAGGTAAGAAACTACTCCCTTCAGTGACACATAACCTGTTATTTAAATGTGTAAATTGCAGTGATATGAACATGCACCCGCAGCTTGGGCGCTGCTCACTCTCGCACCCTCACTCACTGTGGAGGCCCATGTGTGTGGCCACCCAGGCCCACCTTCAACATTTGACGAGTGCCTCTCCCCATCTACAAAGAAACTGAACAGGGCTTGCAGCACTTGGCTCTTTTGAGGCAGGCTGGATTCTGAAGGATTTTGTCTTTTTCAATTATTTGTTTTACATTTTTCAACTCTGGTCCTGGGAGAAGCAGCCCAGCCACCTTGGACTGAAATTCCCCCGTTGGCCCCTTCATAGCCCACCACGGATCCTAACAGAATGTATGTCTGTGTGCTGATACTCTATGCTACACTCTCCACTGAATATTTTTCCCACATAACTTTGAACATGTTAAGTGTAAATGTGTTGGCGTTTGATCCAGTGTAAGTCAATGGGGCGAACATTTTTGTCAATGGGTAATACGCATACTGCTGGTGGGCGGGGGTCGATCCCATGGAAGTCTATGGAAAGCATGGAGCTGTTTCAGAAGGTGACATCAGTGTAAGGTTGGTGGCACCCTCACAGAGGGTGAATTGACAGGTCTGTCCCCCTTGCTCCCATCAACCCATATTGAAAACCACCTAGCGTTGAAATTGCACTGTCATATGTGTTTTTTGTTGTTGAAACCCCTGCTGCTATCAGTTAACACAAAAATGAAATGTTTGCAGGAGTAAAATCTTCTGATAATGTGCATTCCAAGACTTGGAATTCTGCATCTACCCTTCCAGTTAGGACTGCAAGCCCCAACATGCAATGCACTATTGCATCGGGCCCAGTGAATGCTGGATTAAGGCAATCACGTGGGGCCGAGTACCTGCTTGCGTATTGCCAGGAATGATGCAAGCTGCAGGATTTCCCGAGGTGGTGGCATGGAGGGAATTTCCTGCCCATGGACAAAGAGGCTGGAAATTCTGGTACCGCCCCTTTGGGGATGCCGTTTTGGCACGGCGCCTTATGTGCAGGTGCATTTTAGGCAGACCCTGTTGACCGCGGCCAGCAGGGCACAGGGAACAATCTGAGCCGGGGTATATCCTAAGCACTAATAAATGCAGTGCTTTGGGTGACCATATATTTGAGGCAAACGCCACACGCTGTGTGCAGAGAGATGCACTTTAACTGCTGACCTCCCATGCACAAATAGGTTGCTGTGTCCTGCATTTCATGTATGCAGGACACAGCAACTTATTTGTGTGGGGAGCCAGGGCCGGCCGTGGGGATGGCGATCTGGGCAGTCGTTCAGGGCGCCAAACTCCTGTCATTTACACGGGGCACCATAGACGCCAGCACCAGGAGCATTTGAAATTCCCCTTGTGCTGATGCGCCGGCTGTCATGGCGCCCTTTGTAAAATAAAACTCCCCTCCCCCATTGCTGGAGCAGTCATGGGCGTAGGACATGGGGGGGATGGGAGGGACAAAGTCCCCCCACAATTTTAAGTGGGGGGGATATAATAGTGTTTATCCCCCCCAGAATGTGTGTCTCTAGTGCCTTCACTTCAATACCCCTCTGTGTGTTTCATTCCTGCGACAGGGTTGGATTGGCCCCTCAGCCTCTTGGCCCGTGGCTGGGCCGAAATCGTCCCTAGGGAGTGGAGGCCAGTTTCTGCCCACGCCTGGGCCTGTTTGAATTTTTTTTTTTTTAAAGGTTTGAAAAAAAACAATTATTTTGCAGATGAATTTAACTGGTCTGCTGTTAAATCTCAGTTACCAGTTAATGGTATCCACTACAGAATAATTGCTCATTTTACTATAGCCGATATGATAGCTCAGTGGGTTGAGCGCTCGCTGCTGAGATGTGTGTGTGATCTGCAGGTGCGAGTCCCAGCAAGGCCATCTCAGCCTTTCATCCTTCTTAGGTCGATAAATGAGTACCAACACAGGTTGGGTGATATTGTATGCAAATTTGTTCCACAAAAAAGAGATCTTAAGCGTAAATGCTATATAATAACATATTATCATTTGGCCTTGGACGTCTGCTTGGATTCACAGTAATTTGACAATATGGATCTATACACACAGATATTAATGATACATATGGTGATCCGTTCTTGTATGAAATGTATATCCCAACCATGTAAATCATAACCATGTTTTTCGTAGTGTACTTAAGAACAATGCTATTTGATGCCACTTCCTGTTTTGTCAAGGAGTGAAAGGTCGTGTTTCAACGCTTTCCGGGATGTCACTTTGGGGTGGGGTCAAATGACATCACTTCTGGTGATGTCATCAGAGGTCAAGGGTCGTGAGGCGAGGGGTGGAACACTTTTTTGAGGCGAGGGATGGGGCACTTTTTTGGGGTGTCCGGGCCTATTTCTTGTCCCAGTCCGATCCTGTCCTGCAGTGCCATAAAACACCTCACTGGGACCAGGACCAAAACTCCCCCGTCTCTCGCCCGCAGTGACAGAGCACGCCAGGTGTTCTCCCTGCTGCCCAGTACACACAGTGCCAGAGCACGCACACCTTTTCATCCAGTGTCTTTGTCGCTGTAGTCCTCGGTTAAGGGCTGTGGTGAGGAAAGGGGGCGCATTGCATTGCTGACTGCCCCGTTCACAATAGCTCTATCCAGCTCTATCTTCCTTGCTCGCATGCAGTGGCAGACAACACCATATTTTTACCACTGCATTCAGCGGGCCAACAAAACCCACCTTTCTTTCCACAATCATGCAGTGGCAGCACACACACCATATAACGTTCTTCCCCCCAATGCATGCATTGTTAGATCACCTGCACTCTCCAACATAATGCATGCAACGCCTAAAGAAAGCACCCCCAGAACACACGCACCCTAGCTCCCTTTAACACTTGAATACAATGACAAAACATAGCCCATCTATTTCACCCCCCACTACACGCACAGTGTGAAGACACACCCTTTCTTTCCCCCATCAAGAGCATGTAATGCCAGAACACACACCCCTCTGACTCCTTTCACCCTAATGCGGCAATGCCCCATTGCCGGACCTGCCTCCTCCCTTCACCCCTTGGCCACAATGCATGCACTGCCACACAAGGTGCCTCACCAACCACTCCCCGCTATATGCAGTGCCACAGCGGCAACTATGTGCCCTCCATCCCTCTTCCATTGCAGTGGTGCCACCCTTGGCCCTCCCTGGGCACTCCATCGCCACTGCATGGAGAGCTGCGCGTGCCACTGCCACGGATGCCCCCACTCCCTCGGCTGGTCAATGCCAGGGTGCGCTTTGTTGCCAAGCCGCTGTGTCAGCATTTCTGTCCCTTCGTGGCCACATCAGTTGCCATGCCGACACTCTGTGTCACCTCCTGTGAGATATTTTTGGAAGCATTTTGATAACAAATTATTCACCTTGAAAGACGAGCCTAGTCCCCAAAAGACAAAATGTTCCCCTCGTGGCAATATTGTAGTGCTTTTGTATATTCCTGGCACTATACAATACTCAGATAGTCCAATATTTGGAGAACCAGCATACGCTTCCTCGTACAAACAGGGGCGATACACGGCCAGGAGAGAGAAGGAGGAGGGGATAATGGAACAGCAGCACAGCACTGGCAGGTGGAGGGGGGTAGCATAATATTGAAATGCGTGCATTTCTTATGCTGTCGTTGAATGGCGGACCTGGGGGAGTAGAGGCAGTCGCTTGTCAGGTCATGTGGGTCGGGTGCGTCCATGTATCTTTCTGCGGGCAGTAAAAGAAAAACTGATTTATAATATTCCAGAAGTATTATAGATGCTCATACTTCCGATACTGTCGTAGGGCTGGGGCAGTTACATGTTTGGTGTGCCTACATAACCTTCTGTTCTTCTGACAGCCATCAAATGTCTGCCACGGAATTGTGTAATGTATGAATGCATGGGTTTTATAAAGCATAAACCTATGTGGAAAGCAGCCCCTGTACATGGGCGATGCACCCAGGTGGCCATTATTAAACAAAGGTCCCTCTTAAAGACCAGTAGAGAAGAGGAGGAGTCAATCACATGTCACATGTGCCCAAGGGAGCCCTTTATCTCGCTTAGAACAGTAAAATGAGAGACATTGAAACGGGTAAGATTAACATGTGCAGGCTTCCTACAAGGTAGTACTTAAGGCCATCCTCAAATGGTGCAGACTGGAATGACTTCATTGTGCCCCTGACAAACTGGTCAAAATATAATAAAGATTTCTCCAAAATGTGTTTATGCAAAGCGCAATATGGAAGCACCACACCTCTCAAATCAACCTTGTTTGAGGGGAGCCACCGGCACCCTCCTTGGGATCAGCTTCACCCTCACGAAAAGCCAAAGGTTTTTCATGATCTAGAAATGGGTGGGCGGACTAGTAATCCTTCATTACCGCCAGAATATATGTGATCTAATTTGCTTTTAACAAGATCACCACTACCAATATCTGAATTCGGCCATCTTGAAGCGACAGGTGGTTTAGCTGGCCCTGGAACACCAGGCAAGTATCTGTAGCGTGTAAAATACGATGTCAGCTTGTAAAAGTTAAAAGTAGACTGTCTGCAACTTGTGCTGCGGTGCCCTGCGCCTGCGCATAATGAACGTGCCCAGGCCGGGGAACAAACTGCACGTGCCCTGCCTGCGCAGTGCTCTGCTGCGCAGCCTCAGTCTTCATTTTCCCGGAATGAAGGAGAAGCCATGCAGCAACCTGTGCTCCAGTGACTCTGGGACAGCGTGTGTTATCGAGGGAGACAGACTCTGAGTCTGACTGCGACTCGACCTCCACCTGAGACCTCAGCTACCGTAAGGTAAGTCAAGTGGTGTGGCCCCCCTATCTCAGGTGCAGGGTGGCATGGGGAGGATTTATTAAAGGGAATGTGCCACTGCCAATGGCAGATATACAGTTTCTAAACACGTGCGGTGCGTTGCAAAACTGATGGGAATCCTGGCCTCTTAATGTTTCATGATGAAACTTTAAGAGGCCAGGATTCCCTGATCAGTTTGCAACGCACCGCGCGTGTTTAGAAACTGTATATCTGACGTTGGCACACTTTCATGAATTGAAAAACCTGAGGCCCTGCCACCCTGAGGTGTTTCAATTCATGAAAGGGTGTCCCTGCCAAAGAGGAACATCACATTGGAACAGCTCTTTGTTCGTTCCTTACTGTTGGGCAGCCAGGGCTCACATTTAAGCTCCAAGCATTGGCCAACACAGGCTTGCAAGGCCACACAAACAAAATACGGAGGACATTCACTGATGCAGCGGAGGATCAAGGGTGCACAATGGGAGCTGGTATTTGATAAGATGGATTTCTGAACTCTGGCCTGGTGGGCAGAGGTTCAGGAGGCCAACCTAGTTTCTTGAACAGGGTAACCTTCTGGACCAGCCAGACCAATCAAGGTAGCTTGGCGGCGGTCAAGACTAGGTCTCAGGAGGGGTGAGCGTGACTGAAAGACCTCAATTAGCACACAGAGTAAAGGACACCTACAAATCACTCCCAGTCAGGTGTAGATATATTAAAAATACATATGCATGTATTTCAAGGCCTTTGAGTTTCAAACACACAATCAAATCACAGTAATACTATTTAGACCAACAGAATACTATCAAAATACATATATACAAGACCAATGGGGTCTAAAGAGTTAAAGCACGGAATGGGTCCACAACCTAAAAGGGAAGGAAACAGGCAGTGCAAATAGTCTTTAGCCCCTTCTACATCCAACACACTCCTAACTAAGATGCAGTCCGATCCCTAAGAAGAGAGGAGCCTAATGCTCAAAGGTACAGGTAATGCAAGCGCGTAGTTCCAATGGGCAAAACGGGGTCTCTAGCAGCTCAGGAAGGTGGGTGAGGCGATGAAGAATAGGTTCCCACTATTCGAGGAGGGTCTCCACTTGAGGGCAAATTTGATTCCAAGAGTTGGTAATAGTTTGCTAGTTCGCACTAGCAGTGGAAAGGAGAGCGACCCCCGGGGGACACTCGTGCGTAAAAATGGATGGAAGTGCTAGGGCTTACCGGTTAGGGTTGCGATTACTCACCGACCCCCGGTGCACTCCGGCCCAAATTTCGGGAGTCGAGTCCACTTCCGTTGCAGGTTCAAGTGTGGCAATTTGGCAGCTCTGCGGCTTTCAGCGACGAAGATACAGCGATGATTCCCAAACAGGACAGTGGCGATTTCACCGCTCCTGATGGATGGATCAGGCCAGTTTCACTGGCGCAGGCTTCAGGGGCGAGAGGGGTACAAATGCAGCACACCTGCAAAGATCGTCACTACGGCTGGGCAACACAGTAACCGCGTATGCTCCGGTTCTGGCGTACTCGTCTCACTTCATTCCTGGGAACTCCAGTGTACGAAATTCGGTGTGTGGGTGCTGTGAACACAGGGCTAGCAGTATACCAAGTTTCCAGGGCCTCCTGGAAACAGCGGCAGAGACAGAGCAAAGATCCTGCGTAAGCTGGTGAGCCCACTGGTTGGCCCAGGAACACTTCAGAGAAGGCTTACTTGCAGGTTTTGGTGAAGGGGCCGAGAATTGTTGGTCCCACTATTCCAATGAGTCGAAGCGTCTTCGCAGACCTTCTAGGACGACCAGATGCAAAGGGGTCCCACGGGACGACAGCAGGCTTAGGGTGCCAAACCTTCCAGCGGGTCACCAGCGGTTCCCTCGACTCAGCTTCTTAGCTTCAGGATACTTGGATTCTATCCTTCATTCAGTGAGAACTCCAAAGAACGACATGGTATGGCTGTTTGGAGGCTTCTCTTATCCAGAATCTCCTTTGCGCCAAAACGAAGAGGACCCAATGGGAGATCTGCTCACATTCAGGCATACCATACGTGGACCAATCACGGACCACGGTGGTCCCAGGCATTCACAGCACCCAGGATGTGTATTGGGGACAGACACCCCAGCCGACATCCTGGAGGCACACACACAAGGCATGCAGAAGCCTGCAAAATCTTGGCATTTTGCAGGAAAATGCATGCCCAAATAAGGTCTAACCATGGTCGGCTCAACCTGGGGAAGGCGAAGTGGCAAGATGGCCAAAGGACAGGACAAGGAACCTCGTGGCATGGCCATTTTGGCGCCAGGCCACCTATTCGTGCCAAACGCGTTAATCGCGGTTTACCTGGCAGGAAAGGGTTAAAATTATATGAAAAGATAAGCCACCACCAGCCCTGTCCGTGACACATCTGCACATCTAAAAAATCCTTTGAGTGTATCTAGGGCCTATGGAAATGACTAAGAGACCCAAGTGCACTGTACTGGAAGGTACATTGTGCACTTGTTACATGTTGCAGAAAAGTTGCAACAAGTCAGACTATGGTGTTAAAGGATAGTTCCGGGACTTTTTTTTTATTGTCCCTACGGGTCGGCCATGTGTTTGTAAGCATAAATCGGTAGATCGTAGGAAACTTTCCTATGGACCTTACCCGACTTTTCGCCCATTATCGCACTCGAAATCAGCCTCCATTTTGTGATAATCCTATCATTTCGCCCCATCGACCTGGCTCACCTGCCTTTGCGGCACTAAATCAAATCCCCCGCCCCTGAAACAGACTTTATCAAAACATTCATATTCCCCGCCTCTATCCGTGACGTGACTGAGCTGCGTAGGCAAACGCGCTCAGGCGTCTTCTACGCGACTCCACACAGACCCCGGAAATCAACACAGATCAGCTCACAATACAGCGCACCACAATTCGGAATATGAAACTGTACTTTGAAATCAAACCGCAAGATTGTAAATGTGGTAAAGTACATTTATTTGACATCAAATGTTTAGAGAATATTCAGCGATTTGCATTTTTATTTGCTCATGTTCCAAAAAGTTCGTATTGAGGGAAGCGATGTTCGTGTGCAGTACACAGGGTGTTGGTTTACGATAAAAATAAGCTCTTCGGTCGCACTGATAATCGCATGGCTGTTCCAACAACGAGGCACTAGGCCACCACAACGGTAGGTATGTTGCATCTAACCGTTAGTACCGCGTAAGGGCATACTTGTACTTGGCGATCGTCCCATAAAATGGTCAGGGTGGTAACGTTGTTCACGCGGAGAAGCAACTGGCGGCTGTAGAAGCCGTCCGCCGGTGTCTGGTACTCGTGACACAGACAGTAGTGAATGATGTACCTAAAAACATAAAAAATGAAATTAGTCTCACCATCAGATCCTTATTAAAATTATTCATTTCATAGCGAGGACAGCGCTACTGGGTGTACACAAGTGTTTAAAGGCGTGGCGAGGCATGGAGGGGGGGGGGAGTGGAGTACAAGGTAAGTAGCATAAAATAATAAATAAATAGGGCCAGCTGGTGGCAAGTGCAAGGTAAGTGCAGAACAAGTGCTGGGAAGGGGGGGCTGTAGGATACTGAGACAGTCCCCCAGTGCAGGGGTTGACAGGGAGGCAGTGCAGGTGGAGAGTGGAAGGGCCCAGGACCGAGGTCGCAGACAGTGGACCAGTTGTAGCAGGGGAGAGGGAGAGAGAAAGCAGAAGCAAAGAGGAAGGTTTTGAGGTACTTCAGTAAAAGCAGATGTTTCTCCTCAAGATAGTGCGCGGTAGAAAACAATATGCCACATAGAACGAACAAGTACAACTGAACCCGTCTTTAAAGCCACTGTATAGTAATGAAATTGCGGTATAAACTCATCAAAAGTTACTTACATTATATTTGCATTTTCCATTGTGTCTCTGTGTAGGGCAGACCCGAAACACCACTCCTTCTTTGCCGACGTTACTTCTTCTAATGAACGTGGCTCATCGTTTCGTTTCTGAAATTTTATTCATTATCTTTTCTTAGTCTTTCGGGATGGTCCCGGCCTGTCAAGGTCAAATCACAATAGAACCTTATACTGGGTCGTGGGCCGTTCCGCCACCCGAGCAAAACATCAAAGCAGCTGACCTTCACTTTGAGCGAGCACACATTTCTAGTTTGGGCCTGCAACATGAGGAGACTCGAGAGAACAGACAATCAAATTACAATCATTTAAACCGTGATGTGTATTTCTCAATGAGCTCTGCTTTAGGTGGACATGGAACAGAGGCAATGTTGGGTGGCAATGCAGTTGTCCCCTGCATAGGTTCGTTCACCACTCCATGTATGTGCCTATCGAGGACATCTACGATAAGTCTCTCAATAAACTCATATTGCATATCCTCAAACACTGGTTTGATCACCCATTGTTTACTTCTTTTAGTGAAGGCCTTATTGTAGCGAAGCGTCCCTAAAGTTCCGGTCGTCCTACTTTGTTGACGGCCAACATTATGGTTATGTGCCAAGACCGCTAGAAGAGTCCGATTTATCATGCCTTCCATGCCAAAATGCAATCTTTTGGGCCTGTACTTTAGGCACATATTGTGGAACACCTCCAAATCTCCTGTGTGGCAGAATTCCGTGAGTCCCCTCAAATCTCTTGTTATAGTTTTATCAAATACAATCTTTTCAATGGCCTTGTGAGTGGGTGATGAAGGAATCAACCACTTCTTCTTCCGTGCCTCCTCTGTGGACAAATGGCCATGTTCACATGTGGAAATATTCATTTGTCGACCATCAATGTACGTTGCTACAGTGCAACATTACTGACCGCCATTTTTCCAGTAGAATTTCCAACGACCCTTCACATGTTTTTGAGCTCCACCAAAGATGGTTGCTGATTGACTTGGACCACTGTGAAATACCTTGCATATCTTTTTTTTTTCCTGCAGCCGACAATTTTTTATTGATTGTTTTTGCAAGATGCCATACGTCAAATTGGTGATTTATATTTTTGTACTCTTCTCTCATTGTCTTGGCAATTGAAACGTGTCTGTCCGTGGCTATCAGGTCGATCACCATTCCCCGCGATTGTAGTTCTTGCAATGATGCTACAAAGCCAACTTTCTCCATGGCCACTGAGGATGTACTTTGTGACACCTGCACGACCACCGAACTCACAATTTTCTTACTTTCCATGTCCTGAAAGTGGTAGGTGCAGTACTTGGCTGAAAATCCTGGGCTGTCGCACTGTCCATCACCGGCTAGCCTGAAGCGTTTGCCCGCGAATGTACTTTCCATTGACATTTTTTCCATTCTCCAAGCTTCGCTGATGGCTGGAAATAGATAATCGGTTTGGTATTTGTAGAACTGAGTTTTCGCAATGAAATGGATTCCCACAAACTGAAAGAAATACTGTAACTTTTTAAAACTTGAACCACTAAAAAGTGCGGCCGCTGCACAAAGTAGATTGCCTGCTGGCAGTTGCCCCAGCATGGGTTGTGCAGACCATGCGAACGGATGATATTGTGTACAGGTGGCATGTATTTTAAGGTTAGTGCCTCGAATTGCACGAGTCACATTAATCAATGGCTCCCCACATACTTCCCCACCAACCCAATGCCCACATTTCATCATCATAATAATATCCATCAAACAGCTATCGAATACAATGAATTTGGCCTCTTTCCTTATACTGTCACTCTGCATCCCAGCTGGTTCGGCCTGTAACGTTGAGGACATGTCACTCGCATGAAAGGTACAATCTCTGATATCGTCTTCCGCTATGCTGAGTGATATTGATGGTGTTTCATTGTCGTCCATGTCATTCTCTTCCACTGCAACAACTGTTCCTTGTCCGGAGATGGGAGAAAAAAACAATGTCTTCAACTTTCGCGCGCTCTTATTTTTTGCGGGTGTGGATTCTGTGAATTGATCTCCGACTGCATCCAAACTACCAGGAGGACATTCACTATCAATGGCTGGTGGTGGTATAGCTCCGTTGTCAATCACTTCATATTCTTCCCATTGGCACGATGCATCTCCAGTCTCAAGTCCCTGCCAAAAGGTTTGACAAGCAACATCTCTCGTTCGCTTCACTGTCTGTGTAGATCTAGTTCTTACACCCACTCGCAACTAGAGGACAGATTAGAAAAGGGATGTTCAGTTTAAACACAACTTACAGTATTGAACTATTGACAGTGAAAGACAACATAATATAGTGAACAGGACACTAACCTTCTTTTGCTTTCTTTTCTTTGAAACTTTCTTGCCTCGAACTTCAACATCTGGACGCTGTTGCTCCGACTCGTGTGTGCATGTCTCAACTTCCTCTCGCGCTGCAACGACTATATTTTCATGATAAGCACATCCATCACTCACTGAGGCTCCATCGACTCCCTGAAACATAGAACTTTCATTAGTATGTATAATAATATTGAAAACACAAAATGTACTTGGGGACCAATACCCATACGTACATCTCAATAGCAAAACACGAATGAACGCATTGTGTAGAACATTCAAACGACAATAGTTCACGCATTGTTGATCTAGTTAGATTGAACTGTCAAGATCCATACCTCGGGCTCCGCATAGACTTCCATTGATGATATTATTGAAGATGACGCTTCACCAACTCCCTGAAACACAGTAATTGCATTAGTATGGTTTTCTATTTTGTTTAAAAGAACATAAACTTTCTGCAGGCGTCAACGGCTCATCTAAATAGACCTGCACAAATGATCAGTTGTCTAAAATAAATAATGGATATCTAAATATTATTCGATTTGCTCCATCGTTGGAAGTGTCACCACCCAGAGATCTGCATCAACTACTAGGGGTGATGTTCTTGTTGAAGAAGCTCCGTCAGCTCCCTGAAACATAGTACTTGCGTTAATAAAGAAGGAAGTATAGCGGATGTAATCACGTCATTTGATCTCGCATGATTGATCTGTCAGTATCCATACCTCGAAATGCATAAGAACATCAAGGGACGCTGTAACTGCGGTGCACACTTCTGCAAGCTGTTGCGCCGACCCGTAACTGCATGCTCCCCCTTCTTCTTGGACTAATGCTCCATCGACTCCCTGAAACATAGGACTTTCATTAGTAATGAACACAATATTGAAAAAAGAAGACACATAGGAGGGCGACGACAGAAGGACATACCAATGGCTAAAAACGAAAGAAACATTGTGTGTAACAATCACGCTACAAGAATGCAAGATCTGATGATCTCCATCGATGGAACTGTCCGGAAACGTACCTCGAGCATCTGAGTGACATCTACGGTTGTCGTCAATGCGTTGGACTCCTCAGCATCTCCCTGAAAGACAGTACTTGCATTATTTTGGATAACAATAATTATAACTGAAAACAAAGACTAGAGGACGAGTACTGTGGTGTACCATTAGGTAAAATAATTACACGATCAATTAAAACTATTGATTTACATGCCTAAAACAAGTCAGTGTCAGAATAGCTAAGTAAGATTACCCGATAGGCGCTTGAAGTGGCTGATGACTGCAATAACGACACGGATGGAGAATCTTCCGCCTTCATATTGAGTGGATACATAAATGGGGAAATTATTGTTAGCTAATGCTACACACTACCGCAATGCCGAGAGATAAATACGTAAACTTGACTCACCAGTGGAGGGATGTGGACGAATAGAGTGGGAATAGCGGTTGAGAGCAATTTTCGCCTCGCTCGCGGTGTTTTCTTCTTTATTAGCAATGATGTGGAGTACATGTCTGGGCTAAAGTGCCTGCTGCAGATGCGGTATCGATCACCCCTCTTGTCCGCAAAGACTTCTAGGACTCTACTTTCTAGCTCAGAGGCTGGATATCCGCAATATCGGACCCATTCTCTTATCTGATCTATTGTCTTAGGGAAAACATGCATTATAGTACCTTCAGATTTGTTATGGGTCTTCGAAGGGCAACCGCCAATGGAACAGGCAGGCATTATGGAAAGTTCTGAAAAGTAAAGATCAACAATTCTCTATGAATACCAATGTGTTAAAACATTAAATGACACATAAAAGGTTCAATGCAAGGTCCGTTTTGGTTCTTGGAACTATACACGTTATTCACATGCGGATAAGTATTTCAATAACTTTCAAAAAATAGAAAAAGTAATTTGACTAAACTCAGAACATGTGACTAGTTCCTTGCATGTACTGTCGTGAACGAAAAGAAAACATGGATGCAATTTGATGACTACTAGCAAATAGATATAAATTAAAAAATTGGACGCAAAATGATTATGGTACATGGACTTACCTTGACGAACAAACAGTTAGATGCAGGGATCAGAGTAGTTTCTTGTCGTAGAACAGGGAGCAGTTCACAGGTTGCAAACTGACGAGTTTGCTCAAAGTGGTCACGGAAGTTCACAGAGACGAAGAGCAGATAACCAGCACCTTCACGGGTTGACTAGCAAAGCGCAAAGAAGTTCTCATTAGAAATATGAAGTGGGTTATAAAGAATTCGAAACAGGGGTGTGTTTGTGAATGAATGACGTGTATATGTCGTGGCATTATGCGGATTGCAGGGGGGCGTCCAGCGTGAGGGGGGATGCTTGGCAGGAGACACGGGGTCTGGAGGTAGACATGGGAACAACAACCCATGCTCTATAGACCACTTTGAAGTGTACATGGTCTTTGGCACCTCTTGGCCTTTATCGCTCCCTGACAGCTCTACTTGCCAGCAGCGCAAGTACCCTGGTGCGAACTGCCTTTGATAGGGCGGGGGGTGGATCGGGGCGGTGGTCGTGCAGACAAGACACAGGAAGACTCGTGAATGGAGACACACTTATGTGGATTGCAGGTGGGCGTCCAGCGTGAGGGGGGATGCTTGGCAGGAGACACGGGGTCTGGAGGTAGACATGGGAACAACAACCCATGCTCTATAGACCACTTTGAAGTGTACATGGTCTTTGGCACCTCTTGGCCTTTATCGCTCCCTGACAGCTCCACTTGCCAGCAGCGCAAGTACCCTGGTGCGAACTGCCTTTGATAGGGCGGGGGGTGGATCGGGGCGGTGGTCGTGCAGACAAGACACAGGAAGACTCGTGAATGGAGACACACTTATGTGGATTGCAGGGGGGCGTCCAGCGTGAGGGGGGATGCTTGGCAGGAGACACGGGGTCTGGAGGTAGACATGGGAACAACAACCCATGCTCTATAGACCACTTTGAAGTGTACATGGTCTTTGGCACCTCTTGGCCTTTATCGCTCCCTGACAGCTCCACTTGCCAGCAGCGCAAGTACCCTGGTGCGAACTGCCTTTGATAGGGCGGGGGGTGGATCGGGGCGGTGGTCGTGCAGACAAGACCCGTTTGCCGCAGGGCCTCACCAAGGAGAGGCCATCTAACTGAATGTAAGAGGATGGCTGCAGGATCTACTACATGGAAGGCAGGGGGGTGAGTTTATAAATACCTCACCCTCCCAGGAGAATATATGGGGGTCATCTCTGTACCCGGTGCCCAAAAAGAGGATTTATTATGATCAACCATATTTATTATTTACCTATAACCATGTTTTGTATCAATAAAATCCAACAGCTTTTTATTGCCAACGCTTGATGCCAACCCACAAAATAATATATGTATGACTGCTGCATATATGGGTTCAACGGTTATGTGGATTGAAGGTGTGCGGCCAGCGTGAGGGAGGATGCTGGCCGGAGACATGTGGTGTGACAAGACAAGGCACTGGAAGGCTATTCAACGGAGACACACTAGATTCATTTAAAAAATCAAAACAACCATTGTTAAAATATATGTTGGGCTTTATTTTAGATTTTAATTAAACATAAATAATAAACATTACACATTGTAAAGTTGAGGTTGCAGCACATCGAGGGAAAATCCGCGGTATTGTCCACTGTCACTGGGAAAATGTTGTCTAATGGCAAGTACCGCACAGGCAGGTATTACTCTCCGAACGCGGTGTCCGAGCCTCCCGTGAAGCCACCAAGTGAAGCAACGATAGGCCACCAGCCTGTACCACCTGTGAAAAAAAAAGATGCAAACTGTATTAAACTGACCAAACTTTCTTATCAATGTCGATTCAGGTAACACATGTCATTTTTCTTAGAAAAAAATTATATCTAGAAAATGCACTATATGGAACCAATTTACATGCGTTCGAATGATATGTAAATGTAATTTTATATGTGGGAGACGACCATGAAATAGTAGTGGCATCACTGACATCACAAACAGAGTATACTTACTCGTTACTCGGATTACGCGGACGAACAGTGCCACGAAGTTCGTGCATAAGCACCATCATCATCCTCAACACGGTCCGTGAGAGGCAGGCTTCCCTGAACTCTGGCAGCTCGGTGATGCATTGCGGACTTTGCTCGCCTTCCTGCAGACTTTGCTCGCTTTCCGAAATGTAGGCCAAGCACCCGGAATTTTCACGGCAGCAGCAGTTCTCCTCCTCAGTTGGCATTAGCTCGCACCGATTGCACGTGCACCAGGTGGAGACGCCGTCCATGCGACATGGTCCAGGCTCTTCATCCGTTGACTGGTCCTCCCAACTGCCGTCCGAATCCCCATCGTTTTCGCGTGCTTGCCTTTCCAGTAGTTCCTCCTCGGTGTACTCGGGCTCGTACATATACGGCATTATTGTGGCCATTGTGCGGTAAAGATAGTAAAATAATTTACAGAGATGGTACAGGTGTTCACACGGGCTACAAGCGGCGAAGGTAGCTGACCAGAGCACTGAAACGAGTCACAGAATACTCAAAGTAACACAGAGAGAGGAATGGAATCGAAAATCTGCTGCTGTATGTTGTGAAACGGTCTGTTTATACTTATTGGGGAAAGAGGCGTCCTGCCATTTCCATGGCAACACGTCAATAGCTGAGGCGCAGCGATTGTTGACACGAGACGTGCTTGAAATGGGCAGTACGCGTCTGCTGATGTCAGGCTCAGGGGCGGGGGATTTGATTTAGTGCCGCAAAGGCAGGTGAGCCAGGTCGATGGGGCGAAATGATAGGATTATCACAAAATGGAGGCTGATTTCGAGTGCGATAATGGGCGAAAAGTCGGGTAAGGTCCATAGGAAAGTTTCCTACGATCTACCGATTTATGCTTACAAACACATGGCCGACCCGTAGGGACAATAAAAAAAAAGTCCCGGAACTATCCTTTAAACAGCACCAAAAAGTTGGGGGGTACACAACTGGAGGGAAAATTACACATAAATGGAAATCTTTCCTAATAGTATTGACATGTACATGCAGTTTCTATACAAATGCTAGGCACAACACCGTGTAATATATTATGTATTGCCTTTTTTAAGAAGGGTGTGATGATTATTTTTGCTGTTTACACTAGTGCCCCTAAACTGTCAGGTTACTTTGAGATTGTTTCTAGTTTATTTCCTTAGAGTTGGATCACGGTGACTGCACCTGACATGTTTCTCTGCAAAAAAACATTACAAATTCTATGAATGTATCTATGACTGCTTCCCAAAATGAGACCCGGTCCCCCAGCTGGAGGTGACATCTATTGCTGTGACACTTTGTACCTCTTTGCACTCACTCAACATGTTTAGCATACATGGAGCAACAAGAAACTCTGCTAGAACATTCACGATTGAGGCATTTCGTTATAGTGTACACTGCCAACTGAGTCACTTCTAGGTGATCCCAAGTAAACCTCTAGAGAAAATAATGCACAGTGGGGGGTCACATGATTCGCCCAGGATCACACAATCTGGCAAAGACTGGATTTTCTCCAAGATGTCATTGTACCCCAGGCCTGGCTTGCAAAGTACAGACACTGCCTGAGATATCAGCCTGACATTGTATACGAAATCCTCATGAAACCATATTAAGTAAAATGAGGATGAGCCAATCTCAAGAAGGGCTGCTACGTGGGATGTGTGCTCTTTTCCATAGTAGTGTCTAAGGTAGGCAAGGGAAAACACTTGATGTATACTCTAATATCAGTAGGACTTAAAGCACAGCCCTCCACCACTTCCCACCAACTCATACATGCTTGAGGTGTGGATGGTACCACACCTAAAACTTGGTCTCTGACATGAGGGCTACCTGCATTTCGCTAGTTCAAACCCAGCAGCAGCCGGTTCAATTTTAACCTTTCATAAATTCAGTACCGTTCAAATGAGGGTAATAATACCTGCTATTACATTGCCTAGAAGCTGAAAGCATCTAGCATGAAGCGCTATGACCAAAGTGGTATATTCCATAAAACAAACTATACCCAGCACAGACCTGAACTCTGTCCCTGCCCAAAATAAACCATTTGTTGGTGCCCATCCTGCGCATCTCTCAAAAGAAATCAAGCACTTATCTTCTTTATGTCTTGGCTAAGCTTCACCCTGTTTTATTCAGCCTGGCTGTTTCTGTCAGCATACTTGAGTGGTTGCAGTGCGATCAGATTTTCGGGGTAGTACCTCGGCAGTACGTGGATTTAGTGAGTTCTGTGTCTGTCCCTCCTTCCAAATATCCATGCTCCTGACTATTTCTTAAGAGTTAATGCTTGCAGGTATCAATGGGCCCTTTTAAGGTCATGGATCTGGCATGGCTGTTCCAGCTTATTCTGAGACGCAATATGGAGTGGTTGGTCATGCAAGGCGTGCAAGAGAAAACCTGTGAAATGTAAGCCAGGATATCGAGGGTGCTCTGAAGAGTGAGGAGAAAGTGCTGAGTAAGTCTACAGATGAGAGTTGTGTGGGGTGCTGGCCATGGGGGAATGGGAAGCGAAGGACTGGTGTGCAGTAGAGTGTGGGACTGCAAATTACACAGGGAGAGTGGTTTAGGGCAGAAATGGCATAGGAGGTGCTTCGTGTTTTGCAAATGAGAGAAGTACAGACAAGTGAGAAAGTGCAGAGGGCAGTGTGTCAGAGGAGTGACTTGGTGTGGGGTGCAGGGAAGGGACTTGGCAGAAAAGGGTGTACAGCAGACAAGAATGTGGAGTAGAGAAGGGTACAGAGGGGAGATTTGTACAAGGAAGAATGGTGGCTCGCCTCATTATCCCAGATAAAGGGTGCAGTCTAATGCTTGATCCCTCACGAGGCCTGCACGAGGACGATTAGAAGTCGTTTGTTGAAATAATTGCAGATATATACACTATACCATATCTGTCTGTGCATTGATTGGGCCTGATAATACACACAGTGGCCCCCCCTCTTCCAGGTGCAGGCCAGCATAGGGAGGATTTATTAGAGGGAACGTGGGAGCTCGGGCTCGGCGCTCTTCCACTGCCCCAGTGTCATCTGCACCCCTGTCTGGTTCCTCACCAGGCTGTTCCTGCATCAACTCCCTTTTCACTCAATCCTACCTGCATCCTAGGTCTGAAGTCAGGACTAACCTTAAATGAGGTATATATTCACCTCTGACCTGTCCTGTAGTGGGAGCTGGTACCAGGGTGCATGGCATCTTGCCTTGTGACACATCATCATGTTATTTGGGCTATTTTAGCAACCTTCATGGATTTTTGGTGGATGGATGCCCCACAGGCCCCATTTTACGCCATAACCTATTCCTTTAAAAAAACACTAGAATGATCTATAAACGGCACGTAAAGTGCCAGTTCTGGTTTAGATAAAGCCACTGATTTAGGGATGTTTACTACAAAGCCTTGTGTAGTTAATAACTTAATTGGAGCTGGGAACATACCACTGGTGTAATACAAATGTCTTATCCAGGGATGCCTTCAGCCACTCTATTAGCACTATGCATTTCCTTCACTGAAGTCCTGCTAAACACCAGCAATGGTAAGCGTTTGCTTGTGTATATCTATTGGGCATTTGCCAGGCACTTCTATTAAATGTCCAAGTACTTGCACCATTTTACAGCTGCCACCATCAGTGGGTACCTAATACCACTATGGCGGTGCTTGGCAAGTGCCTTTTCCATACCTACATTAAAGCCCAAATGGTTGGCGTTGCCAACGCTTGTTTTAAAACAGGGATGCAACTGCATTTTTGGTACCCACCACCAGCTGAATAATGAGTTGTAGACAAGTTTTAATAGAGGCCACCATAAGCCATCTGGGTGACCCAGAAAAAAATAAAGCAGAGCCTCGAGATTTACAACAGCACTTGTTCCGCTAACCATGTAAATCCAGTGAATACCCTGGTGCCGAAGTATGATTGCAGCCCATACAGTGCTGTAAAAGGGCACACTCATCTTCCATCATTGAAGGTACATGTGGAATAGGATAGGATGGGTTGGCCAAACTCCATAAAGCATCTGCACTTAAAGTGCAGGTCAGAGTATTATAAAAGATCTCTCTAAATGTCCATCGCTGGGAGGATTTTATACTCTGAACTGCTTTTCTTTTTCTTAATGTTCTTCTGTTTTCTTTTCTCTTGTTTTATAAAGTGATGATATATGTAATTTAATAAGTACTGCTATTTTAATGTTGTGAAAAGTCAAGTTCTTGGACTAAAACACAATAAATAAATAAAAAAAGCAAAGTTCCCAAGGTGTCCCCTGTCCCCCCCTAGATTTGATGGGTCTCCTACTCCCCTGGTAGCAATGCCCTACGTAACGAAAAGCTCCTAATTCCGTGGGGGAAGCATTTTCACTTACATTCCAGAGCCGCACCAACACAGGGGAGTTTTTGAAAAGCTTCCCCGTGGTGCCACCGTCAGCACCCTATTTGAGTTACAAGCTCCACCCTCTGAGCCCATCACAAGGGGGGGCACAGTTCACTTACACAGGAGCCACTAACACACCGGATCGCAAAGGCTTTCTCGAGGTGGTGGTGCCCTGTGTTTTAGTCTAATCTTGTATAAATCACTCAGGAGCCATATAGGTATACTTCTATCTTTATCCAATGTCCACATCAATCTCCCTTACATTACAGAATTTCCCCACCCATTCCTTTACACATTCCATGACCAGCATTCTATAATTCCCATTAGACTACCAACATCTCTTTATCAATAATAACTAACATTACACAACAACCCCCTTTTTCTTATCATTTTATTTCATCTCTATAAAGTAACAAGTAAATTTGTACTTACAAATTAGCAGGCTCACAATTTACATCTGCTCAATTAAACGGGCTGGTCTTCGACTCACCCTACTCGGACGACTTCCTAAAACAATATCTTGTAATTCAGGACTTATATGACCAGTATATTCACCTAACAACGGATTTTCTAATACAGCATCAAAATCCATAGAGTCATCATCATCAAAAGGAAAACTGTCATCTTCAGGCCCCTTAATCATGTCTTCATCTGTATTTTCATCACTTTCATCACAAAATAATTTTCTAAAAAATGAAGCATTCCTTGTTATCTCACATTCATCCCCTACAGCAGTTACCATAGGGCCTTTTATCTCCACAATCCTCAATGGCAAAGTCCTATATCTAGAGTCCAATTTTCTACGTTGTCTTTGTTTCACTAACACAGAATCTCCCGTTTTTCACCAGCCACAATATCTATTCCCTGCCTCTGCAGACGCCATCAATTGCATGCGCCTTACCGTCTTTTTCTTCGATTTACCTTATTTGTTTCCTTTTTCACGTCGTTTACTTCTTTGCTTCCTCTTTTCACTTCTTCCTTTCAAATCCTCATTTGTCTCAGTCTCTCTTTTTTCTTTTTTTTTTTTTACGATCCGTTTCCCCTTGTCGCCATTGTTTTAGTCTAATCTTGTATAAATCACTCAGGAGCCATATAGGTATACTTCTATCTTTATTCAATGTCCACACCAATCTCCCTTACATTCCAGAATTTCCCCACCCATTCCTTTACACATTCCATGACCAGCATTCTATAATTCCCATTAGACTACCAACATCTCTTTCTCAATAATAACTAACATTACACAACACCCTGTTTGAGTGAGCAGCTCCCCGCTCCAGTACTGGCGTGCCCAGGAGCTGAGAGCTTTTCACTTGAATAGAGCACCACCGCCATGCCAGCATTGGGGTGCCTTTGAAAAGCGCAGTGGCAGAACCTGCCTCAGCATTTTTTAGAGGGAATGGGGGAGCTGGATCATGGGTGCCGACTTTTGACTTTTAATACGGGGGCAAGGTTTTTTTTCACTTTGTACTTAACGAGTCTGTAGTGTCTTGTAAGTGGACCGCCTCACGCTGCCAGTCAGTCAGTCACCCTCATGCACACAAGGATACACCGACACAGGAGCTGGGGTGCAACACCTCTTTACTTAATGCGTATTAGCTTCGAACTGCTTCTCTGGTGGTAGCCCCGCCCCTTCCACACGTGGGTCGCAGCCCACTGATTAATGGCAACAAACAGAGGACTTATCCTCTGAACAAACAAACAATGGCGACACCACACCCTCCCGTTACTAAACATTTAGTCGTGCTCTCAGTTCATTTCTTCAATGAGGCGATGGGGTTTCTTTCTTGTTCTCTGTGGTCGACAATCCACTCTTGCCGGTGGATCTGTCCATGTCTCTGGTGCCGAGTCACCGTGGGAGACTTCTCTGTCTCCTTCATAGGGAACGTCCCATTGAGATAAAGTGTCATTCATGTTTGTGTCACCTGAGGATGGGGTACCAGGCATCCGTCTGAAGTGAGATGAGTTTCTTGTTATGAACCTGCGGTCTCCTTCCACGGTGATGAGTGATCCCTTTTTCTTGACAATGATGAGTGGTTCTTCATTGAATGGAGCTATGTGTTTGCTCTGTTGAGGTTGTCGGACCACTACCAGGTCCCCTGGTGCCAGGTCACTTCCCTTGGCCCTGCGAGTGGCATCGGCAGGTCTCTTCATGTTCTCTTTCATGAGCGCATCTTTCTTTCTCATTTCAGTGTCGTTCTCATATTGATCTTCATCAGCTGCCACATGTGGTAGCCGCGTTCTAATCGTTCGCCCGAACATCACCTCTGATGGTGACTTTCCATTGGTGCTGTGTGGGGTGTTTCTGTAGTCTCGCATGAGTTGGTATAGCAGTTTTTCGACAGGTTCTCCTGTGAGGCGCGCAATTTGTGTCATGCGTTTGATGTTACTCATGAATCGTTCTACTGTTCCATTTGCCTGTGGCCACAGGGGTGTCACCTCTCTGTGGCGAAAACCCATATATTCGGCGAATCTTTGGAAATCTTGTCCAGTGAATGGAGGTCCGTTGTCGGACTTGACTACCTTAGGTATTCCGTAGGTTGCAAACATCTGATCTAGGGCTGGGATGGTGTGATGTGCTGAGGTGGACGGGACTATCTGCAGGTCGGGGTATCTTGAATATTCGTCCACAGCTACCAGTATGTACTCACCCCCTTCCATGGGCCCAAAATGGTCGATGGCTATTTCCTCCCATGTTCCTTCGGGCAGCGCTGTCATGCTCAGGGCTTCAGGTGATGTGTGCAGCTTCACAAGGGCACACGTGGAACAGTTCTGCAGTAGTTCTTTCACTGATGTGTCTAGTTGGGGGAACCATAGTCTTTGTCTTAGCATCCTTTTAGTGGATACAATGCCCCTGTGTCCTTCGTGTGCTAGTTCTAGCACTTTCTGTCGCAAACTTTGCGGGGCTACGAGCTTGGTCCCCTTTAGTAGTAGTCCTTCTTCCGGCTTTGCGAGTTCTTCTCTTACGGCTAGAAGGCATGTGACATCTTGTTTCGTGTCATCATTCATTGTTTCGCGGATCTGCTTTCCGTGCTTCCATCGCCCTGTTTCTAGGCATCTCAGTATGATTTGTATTCCTTGGTCAGTATTAGATTCACGCGTTATCTGCTCCATGTCAAGCCCTTGTGGTGTGCTGCTGTGGATGATGTATCCTATATACTGATCAGCTATGGACGGTTCTGGTCCGCACTTTTCTCTTGGATGACGGGAGAGAAAATCCGCAACGTTTTGTTCTTTCCCTGGCCTGTGTGTGATGGTGAACTGGTAGTCCTGTAGTCGAAGTGCCCACCTGGCTATTCCTGGTGTCATTTTTGCCTGGGGGTTGCCATAAATGAATATGAGTGCCTGGTGGTCTGTTACTACTACGAAAGGCTTTCCATACAGGAAGAGGTGAAAGTGCTCGCAGGCCCAGACGACCGCTAGTCCTTCCTTCTCTGCCTGAAAGTAGGCTTGCTCAGTTTTGGAGAGGCTTCAACTGGCGTAGGATACTATGTGCTTCCCACTCCCTTCTCTGTCGTCCAGTTGCGTGAGAATGGCACCTAGGCCGACAGGACTGGCGTCAACGATGAGTTCCGTGGTTTTCTTTGGGTCAAAGTATGCCATGTTTCGGGCGTCCGAGATGCGGTCCTTAATGATTTGGAATGCCTCTTGGCATTTGGGTGATCAGACAAACTCGGTGTTCAGCTTGGTGAGGGCTCTGAGAGGTTCGCTGATGTACGCGAAGTCTCATATGTATCTTGTGCAGTAGCTTGCAAGTCCTAGGAAGGATCTGAGGTCTGAGGTGGTGGTGGGTGGCTCAGCTTCTCGGAGTGTGCTAACTTTCTCCGGATCTGGCGTCATGCCCTTCTCTGAAAATATGTGTCCAAAGAATCGGAGTGTCCTTTTGCGAAACTCACACTTCTCCTTGTTTAAGGTGAGCCGGGCTTCTTCTAGGGCCATGCAGACTCTCATTAGCGTGTCATCATGTTGTTCTTGAGTTTGGCCGAAGACCAAGATGTCGTCGCTATAGTTCAAGCAGTTGGGCACGTGTTTGATGACATTGTGGATTTCTGCTTGGAAGATTTCCGCCGCGGAAGATACCCCAAAGCGGAGCCGTTTGTAACGGAACTAACCTAGGTGGGTGGCAAAAGTTGTTATGTAGCGGGAGCTCTTACAGAGTTCCACCTGGTGGTAGCGTTTGTTTAGGTCCAACTTGGAGAATACTGTCGCTCCATTTAATAGCTGCACCATGTCTGTTATTCGTGGAGCTTGATGTCGTTCCCTCAGGATGGCTTCGTTTGGTCTCCTCATGTCTACACATATCCGGATGTCGGGGGAGTCTCTTTTGGGCACCAGTACTATAGGGCAGACCCATGGTGTGGGGCCTTCTGCTGGCTCAATGATGTCTGCCTCGAGCAATTTGGTCAGTTCATTCTCGACTTGCTTTTGAATGTTTATGGGGATACCCCTGTAATGTTGTGGTACTGGTGGGACGCTGGCATTGATTTGGAGTTCGATCTGTCTGTCCTTCAGTCTTCCAAGGCCTTTGAATAATGATGGGAAAACTTGGTCAATGCTTGCCGTCGGGTCTAAGTATTTATGTACCATGAGGCGGTATAGTATGTGAATGAGTCCCATCTCTATGGCTGCCTGATAGCTTAGTATGCACCCGCTCTCGGTGGCAGCCTCTAGCACATGCATGGGGATGTTTTTCTCGTGCTCCTTGTATCGGCATGGCATGATGCCATGAAGAATCCCTTGCATGCCAGGGGTGTTTTTGAGCCGTATGGATACATGAGGGCTCTTGCTGGCTGTAGGCGAGGGGCGTTTGGTATGCTTTCGTAGACTTCCTCACTGATAACGTTCACGGTTGCCCCCGTGTCTATCAAGAACTCGGCAGCAGTTTGATTGATTTGTATTCTTAATATTGGGCTGTGTTCTTTTGCCGTGTTATTTCCAAGGGCGTATAGATATCCCTTTTTCCGCTGTGTTTCTTGGTGTTTCTACGGTCTGCAGGCTCTCTCTTCTGATGATGCACTTGACACGCTGTCCGATTGCGACTGTTCTATGAGGCACCGTACATATCTCTGGGGTCTTCTCCTTGTCTTGGATGGGGTGGTTTTGCTCTCCCTCCAGCCCTTTTTCTCTTGTCTTCTTTCCGGTTGTTCGTCGTAGTGTCTGTGATGCCCTTGTTCGTGGGGTTGGTGCGCTACCCGGTGGTGTTGCGTGGGCGGGTTTGCTCCAGTTCGGTTGTGGGCTTCCCACTTCTTCCTGCCCCTCTCATTTTTCTGCGGAATATCAAGCACACAGCCTTGTAGTAGTTGTCACCACCACATGCGGAGCATGTCTGGCCCATGGTGGGGCACGTTCCTTCATGGGGGTACTCGTGTCCACACCGGTAGCAGAAAGGATCACTGTTGGTTCTCGCTGTTCCTTCTAACTTGTTGAGACTTTTGGTCTTATCGTGTGTGATTTTTATTTCATCCAGGCCCTCTACTTGCACCGCGAGGGCAGCATATGATCGTGCCAGACGCAACATTTCCTCTAGGTTTCTCGGCTGTTGTAGTAGTCGTTTGTGAAAGTCAGTGCTTTTGCACCCCACTATGATTTGCGACCTGAGGGCCTCCTTGTTGGAGTAATTGTTGAAATCACAGTGTTTCATTTTTGATCGTAATCTCATGACAAATGCGTCTATAGTTTCTCCTCTGTTCTGCTTGGTGGTGTGGAATACATGCCGTTCATAGTCCACATTTGTGTGGGGCGTGAAGTATTCCGTGAGCATTGTCTTTAATTTGGCGTAAGTGTCTATGGTGTTTTCCGGTATTTCGTCAAGGATGTCTCGCACGTTAGATCCTACGGCATGGTTGAAGAGGTTTAGTTTCTGTTCATCCTCTAGTGGTCCGGGCGCTTTTAGGCATACTTCGAAATCCCTCAGCCACCTTTTCCATCTTGATCCGAGGGTGCCGGTGTCAGAGAGGTCAAAGTTTGCTGGCAATTGGGCTAGGAGGCATCTTTCTGTGCTCTGGTCTGGCTGGAGTCACTGGGATTGTCAGTGACTCCCCTTCCGATCCACTCATGGACTGATCTTATCTGCTCCTCCTGTCGCTTTGTCGTGCTGAGATGGGATTTCCTTGTCCTTGGCGTGGCGAGGCCTTTGTGTCTAGTGAGGGCGCTGTACGAGCTGTGTGTGGCTCGAGAGGTTTACTGTCCTGTGTGCAGTAGTTCTTGGACGCCGGGGGGGGGGCGCTGTGCCACGTGTTGACGGGCCTGTGGGGCCTTGCTTTGGTGGTACTGCCTGAGGCCTTGTGGCGTGGGAGTCCGAATTCCCTTTTCGCGCGTTGGGCTTTGTGAGCTTACCCTTATTTTCCTCGTGGAGAAAAGCGGGAGGGCCGTGTCTCTGCCGCTCCTCTTGGAGTTGTTTTTCAGCCGTTGCCGTCGGCAGGAGGCCAGTGCTCCACAACCGCCCGGAGACGTGAGCAGGGAGTCGCTGCTCCACCTGCCGGTGATTGGATGCGCCTGCCGGCGTCGTTGCCGTTGGTGGGAGAGGTTTTCCCTCCCCCCCGCATGGATGTTACGCGTGGAGCTGCTACAGCTGCTCCACCCGCGTAAGATGTGCGCGTTGGAGCCTTAACGAAGCTTGCACAGGGGCTCGTTTCGACGGTGGGGAGCCTTCTCGCTCCGACCCGCTGTCTCCGGGAGTCCTCGACTGGAAAGAAGTCCCGCAGCTCCAGTGGCGCCTCACTGCACACCACGAGTGCTTTGGACCTGAGGTGGCGGGCACGGTGGAAGACGTGTTCGCTTTGTCGCCAGTGTAGTGTCTCGTAAGTGGACCGCCTCACGCTGCCAGTCAGTCAGTCACCCTCATGCACACAAGAATACACCGACACAGGAGCTGGGGTGCAACACCTCTTTAGTTAATGCATATCAGCTTCGAACTGCTTCTCTGGCGGTAGCCCCGCCCCTTCCACACGTGGGTCACAGCCCACTGATTAATGGCAACAAACAGAGGACTTATCCTCTGAACAAACAAACAATGGCGACACCACAGAGTCATTGTTAGCACTATTTGCACCAACAAGTTGTAAACCCCCTTAAAATCGTTGGTTAAAAGCTGGGATTTGTTTTAAGATGCCTCGGCGAGCATGGCATTATGCTTTGCGTTTCATTCAGGAGACTACACGACCCAAAATCTGCCTAAAAGAGGGGAGTGAGGTAGGCCATAATACATGCCCATTCGAGCCATTCCGGTCAACACCAATGTGCTGTGATTTTAATAAAGCACAAACCTCCCCACTGAGAATGAAACCCTTTTTTTCTTGGGGGATCCCAAATTTAATTTTGCCCAGTTCGCTGCCAGAGCTAAGGCCGCAGCTGTGTGGAGCTTTGCCGTACAGTGCATACAGCCCCATGCACCGATAGTGTGGTGCTTGCCTTAAATATATTGTCATCCAAAAGCACTGCATGTATTAGTGCTTAGAGTGACACCATATGATAGTTAAGCCAATAGTAATATAGACGACAGGTCCATGCGCCATAATGGCCACGGCCAAAAGGGCGCACGCCGCACCACAGAGGGCCTTGCGCCGAAATGGATGCACCCTGACTTTCCTGTAAAGCCAACTCAACCCGAAAGTGAATGCACTCAGTTGGGAAGCAAAAAAATACATCTTGCGGCAAAAGCCTGTACGTGACAGGACAGGTTACCCCCAGCTTCGACCTCTCGAGGGGAAGCAGCTGCGTGCTTTCGCTTTTGGATTGAGTCTCTTCATTTCGGAGACAGGAGAGCCTGGCACCACTCGCGGTCCTGGTAGCTAATGATTGCCCAGCGGCCACTCTGCATAGGGTGCAGATGTAAGGATTCAGACAGAACGCCCATTTTCTGCCAGGAATCACCTCTGGGGTTGACTTCTCAAGAGACCGAATGCAGATACACACAGGAGGCGTTTAAAACTCACTGCGCATTTTAAAGCAGGCTTGTGGAAGGAAGACTTCCTCATTTGAACCGAAAGAGGTAAGCATGTCCCATCCCGTAATCCTGTCTTTTAAGGGGAATTGCTGTTTAAGATGCAGAAATGGTGATTCCTATTTTTAGTTTTGTCCTTTTAAAATAAATTCCAGTTAGGTAATTGTAACGGAGAACAATAGCATGTTAGTAACAAGGGGGTAGTGCTTTGGCCGTAGCGGTGACTGGATGCTGGTCATTATTATAATTGCTAAATGTTTTTGTATTTCACCACATGCAGATCAAACCACTTCAGATGAGGGAGGTAGGGGAGTGGGGATTGGCAATAGGCAGTCGTGCCTGTCATAATGGGCGATGGTGCGCCGACCCGCCCATTGGCCATTATGGAGGAGCCAAAGCCAGCTCAGGGAAAGCACTCCCAAGCACTCCTGGGGTTGACTTTAACTGTCAAATGAAAGCGTGATTTCCCTTTCACAGTTTAAGTTCCCCAGTGTGCATGCCCAATGGCCCGTGCAAGGTTGCAGGTGTTTTGCTTCCCCAGGTTTGCACGGCCCATTATGGATGCAGGCGGGGAAAACTGGCCTCTTTGGCCCTTTCACGCCTTCCAACGCATTTAGGCCTCCCTTGGTGGCATTCGGGAGATACACCTGTCTCCCGAAGCAGCTACCTGATTCCTGTTACTGCTATGTGCACGTTGGACACCATCAGTGAAGACAGTGTCGGGACCAGGGAAGCAGGTAAGAAAGATGTGTGTGTATGAATGTATGTATTTGCGTGAGGATGAGAAGTAAATGGGCGGAACCCTCTTTTTTGAAGGGAGCTTGACTCAAGAGGGTAGGAAGTACAGTAAGAACAAGAGTGAGTCAAAGCTACCCTAACCGAAGGCGTGACATAGGGGGTCACAAGTTTGCATCAGAGCTAGATAGCTGCTAGCTCTAGAGAAAACACCGTTAGATACAGGAATATCAAAAAAACTCTAATTTATACTAACAAAAAATGAGACATATTTACAAACGGCGCGGTAGCGCTGAAGATACACATTATTGAATACATTATGGTCTGCATATTTATGAGTTAGTAGGCAGAGTGACAGAGGTATTTCATGTATTGCTTTAAATGACAGTACATTAACATTGTCGACACACAATTAGGTGTTTCTGGTTCGGTATTTGGATGGCAGGTGGCAGTGGCTGTATAGAGTAAAGCAGCGCTGCTGAGTGGTACCGAACGGTCTTCAAGACAGTTTGTTTGTGGTCTGGTCGATGTTAAAAAGGAAGCGCGTCCACCTATGGATGACAGGGGACTTTGTTAGTGTGGCGAAAAGGGTGTCTAGGAATTTAAAAGGATGCTGCAAAATAATTGACCTACCATGTGCAGGTAAGTGGACGCCTAGGTTCAGGTCTTGATGGTCCAGTAATACATTTAGACTGGGGGGCTGTCTGCGAAAGTCAGAAGCCAGGAACTAAGTAAAAAGGAAATAAATCAGGTAAGGGGGTGGTGGCCAGAGTGCATGAACAGGTCAAAAGACTATTAGGTGGCTGATGCGTTGGAAACGTCATGGTGGTTTGAACTGAGCCAAAGGTGCAGAGGATATGCTACACGTGATGACCATGCTGCTCGGATTATTTGTCGGTGAGGTGCTGGCCAAATTATTTGCGGTGCCACAGTAGTTGTAAATTTCAACAAAAAAAAAGGCTGTAGTAATTTTGACATCAAAAGCATTTACAAAGAGGCTGTGGGTGGTGGGGCCTCGATGCAAAAAAATGTTTTTGTCTCATGGACTTAAGGCCGGATCTGGGTGTGGTCTAGACCAAAGATCGTTGGCTGGTGAAAGAGCAAAAACGAGCCGTTTTTGCAGAACGCTCAACTTGCGTTCACCGTGGTAATTTAAACTGTGTTAGCAATGGACAGTGCAAGTGATTGCTCTCACTCGACAGTAAATACTGCAACAACAGTTGTGTGCGGGGTGCCCTGAATGGGGTGCACCCAACGGCATACAAATGGTCCCGTGAGGGATGTGCTGCGGGAGAATTTACCTGCTTAATAGATTAAGAAGCTGTTCGGCGGCAGGAGCTCTTCCTCGAGGAGTAGAAACGAGCTGTGTCACATTAGACACTGGTGCGCATGTGCGGATTGCGTGCGCTTATTCTAGGAGTCGAGTCACAGAGCGTCGGGTTGGACTGCACATGTCACGGAGAGTGGTGTCATGTCTTTAGTGCTGCGCATGTCGGGGAGGGTAGTGTCGTACCTGAATGGGTGGGGCAGCGCGATTGTTTTGGCTCGCAAAATAATGTCGAGTCACAGAGTGGATGGTGCCATGAAATACGTAAACTGCTGGCAGAAAAACACATCAAGGACGCAACTTGTGTATATGGTTGTGTTTTGGAATGAATCACTGACAGTTGCAAAATCAACATTATGGAAGAAACCACATTTGTTTTTTGTTAATTTAACAGAAAAAGGTTCATTTAAGCCAGATTGCATGCATAAAAACCCAAATTGCTCAGAAATGATTATTGACAGAGGCGGGATGACATAAAGCCCTTAATAATTACAGTGAAAACTCCAGGCTGGCATAGGTGGATAGAAAGCCATTGGTTACACATTAATGTGGACAATGTCTAGGCAGTGTAGATAGATGACACATGCAGGTCTCACATTAATTTAAAGTTCATCTATTATCACTTTACTTATTGAAGAAGAGGTTCCATTCTATTGAAATGTTTAGGCCTTGTCTAACAGAGTCTAAACGGTAAATCCATTTCTGCTTGAGTTTGCGCAGGGCTAGTCCCTGTCCCCTCCGCGGAAGGGGTTGCCTACTGTTTGCAATATTGCCCAAAAGATGTCATTATGGGTATGGTTCTTGGCCTTGAAATGTGCCACCAAGGGTTTGTCCTCAACTTGGTTGCGCACACAGGAGCGGTGTTCGCAAAACCTTTGCCTTATTTCTCTTTTTGATTTTCCGACATAGATGAGGTCGCAGGGACATTTGATTATGTATACAGACCATTTGGTTCTGCAATTCGTGAAAGAGTTGAGGGTCCAGAGGTTTCCTTTTAAGTCAATAGTTTTGAGATTGGTTGTCAGAGAGCAGACAAAGCAAGTGCCGCATTTGAAGTGACCTTTTACTGCTGGGAGGTGCCATAGCGTGGTTTGTTGGTTGCTTGAGGTAACGACTTCAGTGTACGTATGCACGAGACGATCTTTCAGGTTGCGGCTGCGTTTGAACGCAAACCAGGGTTTCTCTGGTTTGAAGGAATCGGTCTGCAGTTTGTCCCAATGTTTGAGGATAACTTTTTTGTTGGAGTTACTTAGTGGAGTGAACATGGTTACGCAAATCATCTTGGTGGTTGATTGTTCTATTTTGCTCTGAGTTAAGCAGGACTCTCGATTAGTGTTTTTCACGCGCTTTCGGGCTTGGCGGACAATGTGTTTGGGGTAACCTCTTTCTTTCAGTCGGATAGCCAGTTCTTTGCTTTTTGAAGCATATTCGCATAGTGTGGAGCACTTTCTTCTTATTCGTAGAAATTGGCTGTATGGAAGATTAATTTTGAGGCTTGAAGGATGAAAACTTGAGTATTCTAGGAGGGTATTTTTAGATTTTGGTTTTCAATAAAGAGTGGTGCCTAGAGAATTGTCTGGATTTTTGTGAATTTCTAGGTCCAAAAACAGTATATGGTTTTTGTTGTGGTCAATGGTGAATTTTATGCAATTGTTCCGCGAGTTGAGCCATTGTAGAAACAAGAGGTGATCTTCTTCTGTCCCTTTCCAAATCATGAACACATTGTCTATATACCGTAACCAACACCCAATCGATCGTTTGAAAGTGTTGAGTTTGTTGTAAATTGAGTCTTTTTCGAAGGCATCCATAAATAGATTAGCTACATCCGGGGCGAAGCTGGCCCCCATACTGGTTCTGTGACACTGCTGGTAAAAGGTATGTTTGTAAATGAAGTAGTTTTCCATGAGGGCTGTTCTTGTGCATTCATACAGAAACGCTGTAGGTGGTTCTGTTTTTGTTCTTTCTTCTATGTATGTTTTAAGAACTTCTAGGCATTCCATTTGGGGAATACTTGTGTATAACGATTTCACGTCAAGGGTTACTAGTAAATCATCTTGTTCCACTTGTATTGTGTCCAATTTCTTTAGCATGGCCGTTGTATCTTGAAAATAGGAGGGCATCTTAGAGATGAATGGCCTTAGGGAGTAGTCAATGTAGATGGATAAAGGTTCCAATACTGATCCAATGTCAAAACCTGGCGGGTTTGCTTGGTTTTTGTGGATCTTGAGGAGCAAATAGAATGCTGGGATGATTGGGTGTTGGTTTACCAAGAATGCTTTCTCATCATCATCTATCCATCCCTCGTCAAATGCGTGGCTCATGAGATTTGTGATTTCGGAAAAAATCCTCAGAGTTGGATTAGTGGGTATCTGTTTGTAGAATCTTGTGTTTGAGAGTTGTCTGATAACTTCTGCGTTGTATAGGGTGTGACCCCAGAGGACTATCCCGCCGCCTTTGTTGACTGGTTTAATGAGGAAGGTCTTGTTGCTTTCTAGTGCCTGCAGTGCGAGTCTTTGGGCGGCTGAAAGGTTGTTTTTGAAACAGATTTTCTTATCAAAAGTCTTCTGTAGTTCGAGGAGGATTCAATTTTCAAAAGAAAGTATTTCTAGACATACCATGGAGGAGAGGGGGGTGAAATTAGATGGAGGTTTTAGACCCGTTGATTCGGGTGGCTCCTTTTCAGTGCTATCCCTGAAGAAATATTGTATACGGATAGTGCGAAAACAAATTCGTAATTCGACCTCTGTGGTAAAAAGGTCAGCATTTGCGCTTGATATAAAGCTGAGACCTTTACTCAGGACATCTATTTCGTTGGAGGACAGGGTATGATCACTGAGGTTGAAGATCGGGATCACCATGTTTGTTGTGGGGGGACCCATTGTCGTGTCCGCATTGGGTGCTGGCCTTGGTAACAGGGCCTGCCTCGTTGTCCCCTCCCTTGAAAACTTGAAGCCTGCTGAGGGTTTGTTGTCCACCGGTTGTTGAATCTGAGTTGGAACTATTGGAAAATGTCACAAATGTCTTCCTCTGTTGTCTTCGTGGGTTGTGTCTATTGGTAGATGCGTTCAGGTTCAATTGGTTGTAAAAGCCAGGGACCAGATATGGATATGTCTTCTCCTCCTTGTAGTTCTTGATGTCGTTTTGAAGCTTCCACAATTTTTTGTCGATTGTGAACTTTTGGAATTTCTTGATTTCTTCTTCACTCTTGTCCAGATGGGTTTTTATGTCCGGAATTACAGAGTCTTTCTTGATTTGGTCTTCTAGTATTGTAAGTTCTTCTTTCTGCGCCTTTGTCCGAAATCACACGTCTCATGAGCCACGCATTTGACGAGGGATGGATAGATGATGATGAGAAAGCATTCTTGGTAAACCAACACCCAATCATCCCAGCATTCAATTTGCTCCCCAAGATCCACAAAAACCAAGCAAACCCACCAGGTAGACCCATCGTGGCCGCCATTGGATCAGTATTGGAACCTTTATCCATCTACATTGACTACTTCCTAAGGCCATTCATCTCTAAGATGCCCTCCTATATTCAAGATACAACGGCCATGATAAAGAAATTGGACACAATACAAGTGGAACAAGATGATTTACTAGTAACCCTTGACGTGGAATCGTTATACACAAGTATTCCCCAAATGGAATGCCTAGAAGTTCTTAAAACATACCTAAAAGAAAGAACAAAAACAGAACCACCTACAGCGTTTCTGCTGGAATGCACAAGATTAGCCCTCATGGAAAACTACTTCATCTACAAACAGACCTTTTACCAGCAGTGTCACGGAACCAGTATGGGGGCCACCTTCGCCCCGGATGTATCTAATCTATTTATGGATGCCTTCGAAAAAGACTAAAATTTACAACAAACTCAACACTTTCAAACAACCGATTGGGTGTTGGTTACGGTATATAGACGATGTGTTCATGATTTGGAAAGGGACAGAAGAAGATCTCCTCTTGTTTCATGGCTCAACTCGCGGAACAATTGCATAAAATTCACCATTGACCACAACAAAAACCATATACCGTTTTTGGACCTAGAAATTTACAAAAATCCAGACAATTCTCTAGGCACCACTCTATCGAAAACCAACATCTAAAAATACCCTGCTAGAATACTCAAATTTTCATCCTTCAAGCCTCAAAATGAATCTTCCGTACGGCCAATTTCTACGAATAAGAAGAAACTGCTCCACACTATGCGAATACGCTTCAAAAAGCAAAGAACTGGCTATCTGACTGAAAGAAAGAGGTTACCCCAAACACATAGTCTGCCAAGCCCGCAAGCGCATGAAAAACACTAATCGAGAGTCCTGCTTAACACTGAGCAAAAGAGAACAATCAACCACCAAGATGACTTGCGTAACCACGTTCACTCCACTAAGTAGCTCCATCAAAAAAGTTATCCTCAAACATTGGGACAAACTCCAGACCGATTCCTTCAAACCAGAGAAACCCTGGTTTGCGTTCAAACGCAGCTGCAACCTGAAAGATCGTCTCGTGCATACGTACACTGAAGTCGTTACCTCAAGCAACCAACAAACCATGCTATGGCACCTCCGAGCAGTAAAAGGTCACTTCAAATGCGGCACTTGCTCTGTCTGCTCTCTGACAACCAATATCAAAACTATTGACTTGAAAGGAAACCTCTGGACCCTCAACTCTTTCACGAATTGCAGAACCAAATGGTCCGTATACATAATCAAATGTCCCTGCAACCTCATCTATGTCAGAAAATCAAAAAGAGAAATAAGGCAAAGGATTTGCGAACACCGCTCCTGTGTGCGCAACCAAGTTGAGGACAAACCCTTGGTGGCACATTTCAAGGCCAAGAACCATACCATAATGACATCTTTTGGGCAATATTGCAAACAGTAGGCAACCCCTTCCGCGCAGGGGACAGAGATCTAGCCCTGTGCAAACTCGAGCAGAAATGGATTTACCGTTTAGACTCTGTTAGACAAGGCCTAAACATTTCAATAGAATGGAACCTCTTTTTCAATAAGTAAAGTGATCATAGATGAACTTTAAATTAATGTGAGACCTGCATGTGTCATCTATCTACACTGCCTAGACATTGTCCACATTAATGTGTAACCAATGGCTTTCTATCCACCTATGCCAGCCTGGAGTTTTCACTGTAATCATTAAGGGCTTTATGTCATCCCGCCTTTTTCAATAATCATTTCTGAGCAATTTGGGTTTTTATGCATGCAATCTGGCTTAAATGAACCTTTTTCTGCTAAATTAACAAAAAACAAATGTGGTTTCTTCCATAATGTTGATTTTGCAACTGTCAGTGATTCATTCCAAAACACAACCATATGCACAAGTTGCGTCCTTGATGTGTTTTTCTGCCAGCGGTCTACGTATTCCATGGCACTATCCACTCTGTGACTCGACATTTTTTTGCGAGCCAAAACAATCGCGCTTCCCCCCACCCATTCAGGTACGACACTACCCTCCCCGACATGCACAGCACTAAAGACATGACACCACTCTTCGTGACATGCGCAGTCCAACCCGATGCTCCGTGACTGGACTCCTAGAATAAGCGCACGCAATCCGCACATGCGCACCAGTGTCTAATGTGACACAGCTCGTTTCTACTCCTCGAGGAAGAGCTCCTGCCGCCGAACAGCTTCTTAATCTATTAAGCAGGTAAATTCTCCCGCAGCACGTCCCTCACGGAACCATTTTCATGCCGTTGGGTGCACCCCATTCAGGGCACCCCGCACACAACTGTTGTTGCAGTATTTACTGCCGAGTGAGAGCAATCACTTGCAATGTCCCTTGCTGACACCGTTTAAATTACCACGGTGAACGCAAGTTGAGCGTTCTGCAAAACGGCTCGTTTTTGCTCTTTCACCAGCCAACGACCTTTGGTCTAGACCACACCCAGATTCGGCCTTAAGTCCATGAGGCAAAAAAATATTTTTGCATCGAGGCCCAACCACCCACAGCCTCTTTGTAAATGCTTTTGATTTTAAAATTACTACGGCTTTTTTTTTTTTTTTTAAATTTACAACTACTATGGCACCGCAAATAATTTGGCCAGCACCTCACCGACAAATAATCCGAACAGCATGGTCATCACGTGTAGCATATCCTCTGCACCTTTGGCTCAGTTCAAACCACCACGATGTTTCCAACGCATTAGCCACCTAATAGTCTTTTGACCTGTTCATGCACTCTGGCCACCACCCCCTTACCTAATTTATTTCCTTTTTACTTAGTTTCTGGCTTCTGACTTTCACTCACAGCCCCCCAGTCTAAATGTATTACTGGACCATCAAGACCCGAACCTAGGCGTCTACTTACCTGCACATGGTAGGTCAATTCTTTTGCAGCATCCTTTTAAATACCTAGACACCCTTTTGGCCACACTAACAAAGTCCCCTGTCATCCATAGGTGGACGCACTTCCTTTTTAACATCAACCCGACCACAAACAAACTGTCCTGAAGACCGTTCGGTACCACTCAGCAGCGCTGCTTTACTCTATACAGCCACTGCCACCTGCCATCCAAATACCAAACCAGAAACACCTCATTGTGTGTCGACAATGTTAATGTATTGTCATTTAAAGCAATACATGAAATACCTCTGTCACTCTGCCTACTAACTCACAAATATGTAGGCCATAATGTATTCAATAATGTACATCTTCAGCGCTACGGCGCAGTTTGTAAATATGTCTCGTTTTTTGTTAGTATAAATTTAAGTTTTTTTGATATTCCTGTATCTAAAGGTGTTTTCTCTCGAGCTAGCAGCTACCTAGCTCTGCTGCAAACTTGTGACCCTATGTCACGCCTTCGGTTAGGGTAGCTTTGACTCACTCTTGTTCTTACTGTATATGCGTGAGTCAATGAGAGTGTCAGTTGAATGCATGCGTGGGTGTGCCTTAGACACCGAGCCTGCCTCTGATTGTGCACGGAGAAGGGAGGGGGTCCACTGCCTGCCTCTGTGCGTGGGAAGGGAGGCGCACAATGATAATAATGTGGGGGTATGAGTGTGCGGTTGTCATGTCATGTGCTGGCATACCCCCCATCACCCTCACTGTGACGGTATGGTATGCCAGGACATGACATTGCATGTTTTAATGGGTGTCAGGAGTAAAGAACATATTAATTATGTTTGCTTTACTCTTGATACTCATTTTGTTATGTGGCAAGTGTGGCCTAAGCTACGTTGGTGGCCAGTTTGCATCATTATATCCAGACTGGCCTACCAACGAAGGCCATTCCTGCTACGTAATAACAAAATGGGCATTGGTAGTAAAGCAAACATGAATGATTGCTTTTTATTGCTTTATTCTTGATGCCCATTAAAAAATGCCATGCCAGTGGCCATCAAGAGTAAAGCAAACATGATTCAGGTTTGCTTTACCCTTGATGCCAATTTTGTTATTACGTGGCAAGACTGGCCTATGTTGGTGGGGTGGGCCAGTCTGTACGTATTTGTATATATTCTTTACTGCATGTTAGTTGAGAATTGGTGCAGTCACACTGTGCGAGACTACTCAACACATCTGCTTGGTATTAGGTAACGTACCTCTTCGTATAGGTCTGTACTACACAAGTTGGTAGTGTGACTGAGCAGCCAGGCCTATCTCAAGGGGGTAAATGTGAGCTGTAGAGCTGTACAAATGAAATTCGTCAATACAAGTAACACTTATACTCCAGGTTTCAGTTATAAATAGTTATTTATTTAATTAACATCCATTTTTAAATAAGCTTCTTTACAAAGGCAATTTGTTGTAACAATGTAAATAGGCTTTAAAATTACTTTTCAGGATCAAAACAAGTTAGTGAATAATCTTTGGATATGCTTCTTACACAATTCCTACACCCTGAGGTGACTTCAGTTACAAGGACAGTAATGGCATTTATATATTACACTAGTAAGCTTTGCAGATTCTGAGGTTGTAGAAAGGAAATGATTAGGGGAGAAAAAAGGTTAGAAACGTTTCTCTGTAAATGTGAGGACAACTAAGTCTTCCAATGAAATCTAGATAGGCCTTTCCCAGCAGTATCAGTACACAACAAGCTACCACCTATGAGGGACAAACAATATCAAAGTCAATGGAGTTAGAAGAGTCTTCAGGGAACCAGGACAGCCAAAGTCATTTGGGACACAGTCTATGGATCTGATGCACTTCGCACAAAGTTAGAGAGGTTCAGTAAAATCACTGTAGGGGTCACAAGCTGTAAACTTGTGAGAAGGGAGTTGGAATCAACTCGAAAAGAAGGTAAGCCAATGCGATTGAGAAAAGTGTGGCTACAGGCAGTGAGGTAAGTACCCCAAGCCTAACCAGTATCTCTGGTTAGAAGAGTGGTCCGGCTGGATTCTGTCTTGCTACAGCAGTGCAGACTCATGTCCCTGAGCCTCAGTCATGTGGACAAGAGGGAGGACGTCTGGAGGGCTCCTGCAGAAGTACTTGGGAGGGTGTCAGCAGCTACAGGCTCTTTTCGGTTCAGCAGCACTTGACGGTTTCAGCGCTTAGCAAACAGCACTGATGCGGTTAACGGATAACGGTTGGACTTCCTTCACTCCTTCGGTCCTGCACTCTGGTGAGGCGATTCTGGATCTGGAGGTCCTGCTTCTGGAGGGTCCTTAGATTCCTGGAGCTTCTAGCTGGATTCGTTACAGCTGTAGGCGTTTCACTCGACTACGGACAATTGACCCCTGACATTGAGCTTCCGAAGCAACGGAGCGGCACAGCAAGTCGGGGATGGTGGTCCAGTGGAGTTGGTCTCAGAGTTAGTTTGTCCCACTAACCGAAGGGGAGAAGTTGCTCCATCCACAGCTTCTCTGTCTAGGTGAAAAAGGAGTTAAGTACAGCAGCAGGGCTTCACCAGGAAATTCAAAGTTCCAGGAGGTTTCAGCAAACTTCGTTCACGGTTTCTTCATCTGGTGTTTCTGACAGTGGTCGACTCTGCCTGTAGTCCCAATTCCCTCGCCTTTTAAGCAGGTTTCATCCATTCATGCACAGCCTAGGCTGCCAATCACGCAACAGGGTGGCTGTCTCGAAAGGATAGCCAGCTAGCCAATCAGGACTAGCTGCACTCAGGCATTCCTAGAGAAAAAGAAAAGGGGAGTTCCGGGACCCTCCCTCACATCCTGTCCTTCCAGACACACTGGAGCCAGGAGCACTCTTCAGGGCTGAAGCCCGCCAAAGGCAAGACAAACAAAGGGCTCAAACCTGTATCAACACACAAAGTAAAACCCAAGAAAGACCCCACAAACAGAAAATGGTGAAAAAAGAAGGCAGGGGCCATTTTGACAAAGTGGTCGCCCGTGGGTGCTTTACTGCATCTGAGGGTTCAACCTTCGGAAGAACAGCACGCTGGTAGGAAAAAGTAAACCGCTGCCACCAGCCATTTAAAGTAGTGATGGTAACATAAACAGTTTACATGAGAATGTAGGATAAGGGGCTACTAGGTAACCCTTCGAGCACTCCACATAAGATGGTGTGTGCTGGACCTACAAAGAGAAAAGGTAAGTAAAGTCAATTTCACTTTACTGTTCTTGGGAACTGTAGTTCACCCAAGTAAAGGTATTTAAACCTTATGAGAAATCTAAGGGATTTCTCAGTGATACTGCAAGGAAGGTGCTGTGTGTCACCATACAAAAAGCAGATGCCTATGGAGTTTATCGGACTCCAAAAACAGTGAAAACACAAAATCCAAATCCGGTAAAAACACATGAGAGAGTGAGAAAAAGGTCCAACTTACTCAGAAGTTAAAAAGAGCTGGGGGTCTCTAAGGTGGGAGGAATTAAGCACCAAAATGAAAATTCTCCCTATCATTGCGCAGTACAAAATATATCCCATTGTAACCAAATTCTTAAGTAAAAGCACCTAGATGCCTCTGGGCTTTTTGCACTATATAAATTACTAAATAAATAAATATCCAGACTGGCCCACCAATGCAGGCCAATCTTGCCACATCACTGCAAAATGGGCATCAAGAGTAAAGCAATAAAAGAGCAGGGTTATTGTCCACCAGGTAAGTGATGTTGCGTTGAGTGACAGATCCATGGCTGATCAAGCTAATATAAGACAGAAAAAAACAAAGAACCGGAACAATGTATCAAAATAATACTCTAAGGATTCATGCAAATGTTTCTTCAACTTACCTGGCACTCCCCTGTAAGTAATGGGCCACTAGAGGAGGAGTCGAGTGGGAGAAAAAACAATTTGCCCCTTAATGCCCCCACCTATAATCACACATTGGTTAAATAAGAAGAACCTCTAGAAGTAATAAATGTTGAGAGGAAGCATAAGATAAAGGGTTTTAAGGTTAAGTCCAATATACTGATATAGGACAAGGGTACTATCACTCAATTTTTAAAACCTGTAAGAAACCTGGATAAGACAATTGGATATGAGTATTTTGACAGTCTGCTCCGATACAGAGATACAGATGGCTCCCGAAGGAGTTGGTTGGTCTTAGGATGCGGGCCCCACCAATTCTTTGGGGGAAAGAGTTTGAAATGCACAGGTTCTATGTACAGGGGTATCTTTAACACCTACGGCTTGTGAATGTATACCTAAAAATATGTACAAAAGCGCAAACGATGATATATGGGTGGCTCTGCTGGAATATACATTTATACCTAAAGGCCCTCTAGTGTTAGAGAGAAAAGTTGTGTGGTCAAATGATGTTATGACTTCTAAAGAGGTTCCCACGAAAGGGGTTGAGAAGATTTTCCCAGTATTTTTCTCATTGCAAGAACGCAGAAAAAGGGGCATGAGAAAATCAGTAATGTTGTACCAAATGTGGAAAAGAAAATCGGGAAAACAACATTCACGCTGCCTAAAAGAGGGGAGATACATTCTGTTCAAGATTCCGGTTATGGTAAGGGTAAAGGTAAAGTACTAGGTGAAAAATTACCTTTCCTAGAAGTTAAAAGGAAGTTTAAAGTTCAATAATTTCCCCCCTTAAATAGGCAATATTTGTTGGCTCTATTCAAAGAAATTCCTAAATTGACCCCAATAAAATCTGGGGACTTGACTCGGGTGCAATTTATTCACCCTGTGAGAATTGATATAGTGATGCCTGGATTTAAGTCTGAACTCATTAGAAATATAATTTTGTCAGAAACCTGGGCATTTAATGTTATGGGATATGATATGTTTACTTTGGAGGATGAACTAACCTCCTATGAAAGTGGAGAGATTGAAGTGGATCCACGTGATTCTCTGGTGGTAAAAATTAAATTTGAAGATAATTTTCGCTGGGCGACCAATTCAGTAGGTCCAAAAAGAACAGCTGCGTATGATTGGCCATGTATTTTAAATAGTCTACACACAAAAAATGGTGGGTCATATTGGGAATGTTGAGAGAATAAATTTAAAATATCCTCTTGGAACACGCAGCGCTTTGCCCATTTATCTAACCCCTATATTCTTTGGGCTAGGTCGGAACTAATAGCTCTACAAGAAACATGGAATTTAGAAATGCCCATACTAGAGGGATACACTCTATGCTATGAACCAGCAAGAAAAGGTATAATGGGAAGGCCGTTTGGAGGTTTGGTTTGTGCAATAAGAAATTACTATAAACGAATAATGGCAAAACTTCCATTGAATGATGAAGGCATTTTGTCCGTCTATCTTAAAATGAACAAGAAGGGGGATTTGGACTTGCATGTTTGCTTAATATTGAATGCGTATTTTATCCTTGGCAATGGAGATTTAATGAATTTTCTAGTAAGGATAAATGAAGTTCTGGAAATATACTTGAAGGAAAACATTAGCTGTATGTTAATAGGCGATTTGAACAGCAAATGTTTGGAAGAGCATTACTATCAAGGACCGCGGGTAAAAGACCTGGAGGCCAGGGATAAAGGGCAGTTATGGAAAGAGGTTTTGAGTATTTGGGATCTCTCCCTGGTAAATGGTAATGTTAAGGGAGATATTCCCCCCCCCCCAACATTATGTGGGTAAATTGTGGTACAAGTTCCACATTAGACTACATTTTTTTGTCATAGGAACTCTTTAATTGGGTTGAAAGATTAGAGGTTGATGATTTGAAAGAAAGTGACCATCTTACCCTATATTTGGGAATTGACTTAGAACCCCTCCTCCACAATATGTGTGTTGAAATAAGATGGGTGAATACTAGAGTATGCTGGAGACTGAAATTTGCTGGCAGATTTAATATAAAAATTGCAGATTGTCTATATGAAGATAACAGGGAAAGGCTGACACCCAAAAGATTTGCCCCTTTTCTACAAGATACCCTTGTGGACTACTGCCGTTCAGTGAGCTCCTTGAAGGTGGGAGAAATAAAAAATTACATATTCACATATTTGACGACAATACCAAGAAGGAAAAACATTTCAGGCGACAACTGAGATCCGTTAGGAAGTTGGGGAGCCTAGGTTTTCCTTTGTTGAAGAAACTGAAATAAGATTACTCAAATTGGATGAAATCAAAGAGGTATCTGAGGTACCAGCATGGCGCAGAAAGAATGCAGGCTTCTCGGAATTTGAAAAATGGGACCTCTTCTTGGTCACTGATTAAAGATAAGAACTCTCAAAGATCACTGCAGGCCAATCCGATTACAGCGGATGTCTGGGTTGACTTTTTCCTTACATTCTATGGTGAGGTCCCCTTTACTGTGCCTTCGGTCACATGAGGTTTACAGATCTGACCAATTGTCTTAGGATTTCCTTGATATCACCCTGGAGGACGTGTATGGTGCTATTACCAGATCCAAAAGTTTGAATGCGCCGGGGCCAGATGGCTTTTCCAATCCCACCTTAATATCTGGTCCTGAGTTATGGTCTCACATATTGTTGGAATTATTTGAAAATGTGATACGATTAAAGATAATTCCTCCTACGTGGAGAGAAGCAACGGTAGTACTTATTTATTAGTCAGGTGATACATTGGAATCGCCCAATTACCGGCCCATCTCTTTATTTGATGGAACTTATAAAATCTTTACATCCCTGGTTCTGAAATAATCACTTAAAGAAACAAAAGTACCTCTGTGTAGTGATATATTCTAAACAGGATTTAAGAAGGGTGTACATATCTCCCTGAACTGCTTCATTATATCACTCTTGACGAGTCAGGTTCAGGATGCTGGCCGACAAATATTAGTGGCCTTCCTCAACATAAAAAAAGTCCTTTGACTGTGCGAACCGGGCCCTCTTGTGGATAAAGTTAAAATATCAGGGATGTCCACCTGCCCGGTTGGATACGTTGAGGGCTCTACACCATGATACAAGATTAAAGGTGAGGTTGCATGGCACTGGGAACTCCTCAGACAGGATACAGACTGAGTGGGGTTTACACCAAGGATCCGTTTTGGCACTTTCCTTTTTAATGCCTGTATAGCAGAGGTAGGGACAGCCCTCCAAGGAGTGAGTCCTTACCCTCCTAAATTAGGAAACCTATTAATTCCTTATATTCTATATGCAGATGATTTAGTGGTATTGGATTACACGCAAGTAGGTCTCCAGAAAGCCCTGGTTGCAATTAATGAGTATTTTAGAGGTGTGGGCTTAGAAATTAGTGGCGCAAAATCCCAAATTAGTGTCCTAAATAAACTGACAAAGAAGGAAACAAAGAAATGTCAATGGGTGATGTAAGGAAGGCATGGTATCAAAGTAAGACAGACACAAGTGATCACAGTTGAAGAGTGTTTATTAAACAGTAAAATGGGTGTGATAAACGCCTAATCTAAACCTAAATCTAAGATGGGAGCAAGCTACGACCATCAAATGATAATAATATATTCCTATTGGAGTCTAGTCAAATAAAAGGGCCTATACTAAGAAAACCTATTGCCAATCCTTGCCGCTATGCTATAAAAGAATGTGGGATAATGTTCACAAGAAAAGAAAGAAGTGTTCACAAAAGGATAAGTCGGGATGTTATGGCGGGGTCTCCCTTCCCCATGTTTTTAGCACAGGGCAACCCCGGACTCTTGAGCACAGCACACTCCTGGGCTTCTCCGGCACAAGGTTACAGTTCCTTTTCTCTCATATCAGGACCTTCTGTGTCTAAGTCTCTTTCATGCAAAGTCTCTTGCTTCAGAGGGCCTGATGTATCATAAACAACAAAACAAAAGTCCTTCTATTTATCTTCACGTCTGGCGATTATTCTTCACCCTTGGATCCCCCTCACCTGGGCTCTGGTCCTTCTCTCAACATTAGCCTCCCTCAGTCAGGCTCAGACCAACCACTCAGGTTCACACTTGTCATCACAATGTTCACTGGTGTACTACTGCTCACCCAAATTTGCAGGCATCCCTCAGTCGGGGTTCACATTTGCCTATTATCACAGTTCACTTAGTTTAGCTTTCCCTTGGCATCCCTCCCTCGGGTTCACATTTGCCTCCAGAATGTGCCAAAGACTTTTAAATGTAGAAGGGGTTTGGCTTGACCCTCGTATGACCACCTTGACACCTTACGACGGCCTCCCCTTAGGCCTCTTGGTACTTGTAGTTTCTAAAACAATCGAAGACTTTCGACAATGCACAGGATTCAACATAACCCGGTGCAGGACCACTTCGATCAGAGACCTGAGTTCGCCTGACTGGGCCAGGGAAGGAGACTTGCTGTGGGTACTGCCAGGCAACCCCAGCTGCCCCTGGTCTTGCCTTCTGGAGGTACAGCTCTCTCTCCACAGCACAGTCTCTCCTGGACTCAAAGGGCCAGTCTGACTTTGCCTGGCCTCATTAGTGGGACAGTATGATCCAGAAAGGGGGGGGGGCAATCTTCCATGTCCATGGTTCTCTGTCGGTAATCCTCATCCTTCCAATCTCTCTTCTCCTTGTCCCAGTGGTTTTAGGGAAAAACTGTGGAGGGAATTTGAGAGTTTTGGTTTTTCTGATGAATACTGCAAAAACCATGTGGGTTTTCGTCACCTGAGAAAGGGAGTCCCAGGGTTCAGACAGTGAAACACCCTCAGGTTTCTCACAGTGATTAATGACCAGAGATTAGAACAAGTATCAAACTTTAAATATTTAGTCAAATCGATTTGCAGTAATAATAACATATATAAAGAATGGGCTGTGAGTAAGACTGAAGTAATTCCTTCAGTGATGCAGTTGAGACAATTGGACAAGAAATTTGGACCCTTCTCCCTTCATCCCTTATTGAAATTGTATTGCCAGATTATCCTGCGAGTAATCCATGGCTCAGAAGTGAATACTAATGTGGGGATTTGGCCGCAGTTTGAGGGTAAGATCTGGCTAAGGTGCTTTCTTTACCACACGATACCCCAGTGTCAGCAATAAGACACATAACTTTGAAAATATATAAAAATGTATTAGAACCTCCAGGCGGTTCCCTGTTTATTTAATTGCAACGTATATTGGGTCCAGGCATTTGTAAACCACTTTCTTTATGGGTTGAAAATTGTACTAAGATCAGTTCACGTAGGAATATCGGAGGAAATGCTTTTGTCTAGACCCAACACAGCAAAGAAACGCCTCTTTGAAGTGGATTGGGTTGAGAATAGGACTGTGTGATCAACGTATAAAGTGTTTGAACACTTTGTTTGTGAGATAAGGCCTGTTGGATCAATGAATGAGACATTGCACAAATATCCTAAAGAGTGTAGGAGAGGCTGGCTCTACTTGTAGTTGAACTTGTGCTCTACACATATAGTGATGGGGGCTAGAGAAAGCATTCCTTGAGCGGAGCAAATGTGTCGGTTCTGCCACAGGGAAATGGAATCATTGTATCATTTGGTAATTACATGCCCTCTACTTTGTAGAATGCGTGATAATATATTGGGGAAACATTTGTGCTCTACAAGACTTGGAGGGACTAATTGAATGTGGTACACTTTGCTGGTGAATGCTGCCATGAGATTTTTAGACTCCATCTTCCCGGATCAATTGTGTTAACATACTAGATTGTGTGAGAAAGAAGGAGATTTAGGTGATAGGAATGTAAGACTTTTAGTTGTGATTAATTGTCTTTTAACTCGGGTTAATAAGGAATTGTAATGTTGTTTTATTGAATTAATGGTGATGAATTATCGTGATGAATTGTTGCTCTTGTGTTGCTGTTCTTTGCTTTTTATGAATTGTTTGGTTCTGTCATATCATCAACAGTAATTTGTACGACTGGTGTTTTTACGAATATATTTTGCCGAAAAAAGTCATCAACATTTTAATTTTATTATTTTGGGTGGTTCCCCGCCACAAGCCCCCTCCCCACCAATTTATTACTGTTCCCAAACCCTTATCTGCCCATTCCCACCCCTGCCCAAAATTCAGATGATTTTTTTCGGCAAAGTATATTCGTTAAAAAAAAGTGTCATAAAAACGACTGTTGATGAAACAACACTATACCAATTGTTTGTTATATGTCCTGTGTGAAAAGTTTATGGCTAAACCTTCCAGCCATCACCTCTTTGTTTTTGCTTTGTACACTATAACACACCATAAATAAATAACAAAATAAAAGGCAAAAATGATTCATGTTTGCTTTACTCTTGATGCCCATTGTGTCCTTATGTGCCAAGACTAGCTTACTTTGGTGGGCCAGTCGGATATGTTTTTTACTATGGCACAGTAAGAAATACTCATGTGTACTGTTCGAAACTTTAATCTATTGGATCTTTTTCATGAGTAACCCAACAAAAGCGATTGCAAACTGTGTGGCTTTTAACTTTTCAAAACGTGTGCTGTAAAATGAACCACATGAACCCATTATTTAAAAAAAAGTTCGAGGGGAGAACCGACCAACTCCAGTGAGAGAAGTGTACCAAAAAGTAGTAGAAGTGTGTCTGCGGCAGAGGGTGGGGGAGAGTAGGAAGGAAGGGAGCAACATGCAACACATGTTTCAAGGGTTGCAGTCATGCGGGTTGACAGCCAATTGAGTTGAAACAGATTTCAGTTTAGCTGTCACTGATATCTGGTGGTAAAGTGCAGAAGTGTGCTTTAACTTCACAAAGAACAGTTCCGGAATGGGGAAAATGGTTGCAAAAAGTAGTGGAGCTGTTAACAGTAAGAAAATGAAAGTAGTGGAACACCGCTCCCGACCGTTCACGCTCACGTTCGACTCCCCTTTTTGCCAGGCTCCCTCGCTATGCTCAGTCGCTCACACATATTTGGGAGAAACATTTATGACCCTCCAATTTAAAAATTCTCCAGCCACAACTGGAGATAGGAGTGTTTGGGATAGGAGGAGGACAACCTTTGGGGCAAATGGTAACAGGCAAAGGGGAGAGGTATTTGGCACCATGACGGATGCATGAAGTCTGCTAATAGGGGCCAGCTACTGGAAGGGTTCTATGGAATCTGGGGATGAGGACTTGGAGAGGTATATTTAGGCACAGAGCATGCACAATGGGCTGGTAACGGAGATGTGGGGATGCATGGAATTGACTGCCCACATTTGGAAAACTAAAGAGAAAGATATTAATAGGTTTGTAGGCAAAAAAAGGAGAATTGATTTTCAGTGGAGTCGGGATTTCTCGTGGTGGAGGTAAAACATGAAGAACAAAGTACTATTTTCGGATAAAAAATTGTTTTCCTCCTAATGAGGGTTTGGCATGCATGGCAATGAAACTAGTAATGGGAATATTGCTTTTTTGAGGAACAGGGCATAAAGACTGGTAGTGAGGAACTGGTCCTGGGGTTTGGAGGCTGGGAATAGAGGTGCAGGGAGGTTGATGTTGGGTGGGAATGGGGGCTGATGTTCAGTGACCGTATCAATCCAAGTTCCTGACTCAATGAAGTCTGGGAGCGGTAGTCTTCGCTTGCCTCAGTTGAAGCAGTTGGCCTCACACAACTGATTAGTGACTTGGAAAAGAAAAGCCAGAGTTTGGAAGCACAGCGTCCTGGAGGGATAGAGCTGCTAAGTTATGGCATTGGGGTGGTGAGGTTGAAAGCAGGCTTGTAATAGCAAGGAAGGGGTACATGGAGACTGGTAATTGGGCTTGGTGCGAGAGCGTGCTCCTGGACCATGATTATGCTGTGGTGGGGAGGGGGGTAATAATGCATCACACTATAGTGCTGGGAGGTCCATTATGAGGACTTTTCTAAAATGATGATGTAATAGGGATCATTGTAATGGGGAGCGAGCAGTTGGGGCATAAACTGTGCAAGAGCCACACTGTCATCCTAGCCCAATAATGGGAGTTCCCTAGCCTCTTTGTCCTCCTCTGAGGCCTTGCAGAGATGCAAATAAAACAATCATGTATTTAGTTAGGGACTGTGGGAATGTCATGCCTAAGACATGTCTACACTGGCTTCCCTAAAGCCAGAACTATTGAGATTCTTTTTTTTCACCTTCTATGTCTGTTTCTTTTCTTCACCTTCTGTGACTGGTACTTCCCATTTGTGTCCCGACACTTCTCTCTGGGTCTGTAGATGAGTTCAGAGCCCTGCCTTGTTGTTTGCCCTCCTAGATGCCCTGCAGGGACCCTGCCCTATGCAGCGCCACACCTCTTCCTGAGTCCTGTGTTAGTGGAGGTGGTCTCTCGTGTTTCTGAACGACATATTATGCTGCTGCTCCTAATGTTACATAAACCTGTGGGCTTGCCTTTTTGTTTTTTAAATCTATACAACCCTGCATTATGCACAGTGTGAAACTGAAAATGCACACATGGAAATGGTCGTAAATGCTGTGGCTTTGCCGCCTCGGACCAACTCTCAAATGCACTGTGGGAGCAGGCATGTGCAAAGAAGCCGGTTACATTGTAAGGAATCCAGAAAGCAGTTGGCAATACTCTACAAGGAACTCCCAAGTATAATTTGCTTAATGTCAGGAGAGTTTATGTTGTCTTTGCTCAGCATGTAGTTATGTAATATCTTGCGCGGGTACGCAGTTATTCCGCTTCTCTGAAATGTGTTGCTGCAAGCAGGTGCAAGATGAGAAGAAGCGTGTTATTAATCTCAAATGTAGTTCTTGTATCAGCACTATCTAAACCTTTAGTAACGCAGTCAGAAATTGCCAGGCGCCTGCACAATTGCTTATTCTAATTCTGTTTGTTTGAAAGAAGTTTCACAAAGTGATTAAATTTGCATGAAGTAGGACTTCATTGCACATGGGGTCAGTGGAGGGAGGGAGGAAGGGGAGTAGCAGGGCCAGCAGGTGCACCTATGAATGGGGTGGTTAGCGTGTTGCTCCAGTCCCGGTGTGCCTGATGCTGGCATGTCAAGGTAAAACAAAACCTAATGAGATGAAGGCTAAACAGGAAGGAAGCAGCCAGCCAAAGTGCTGTATCCTTGCAGGCGCACAGAAACGTTATGCTACAATGTTATTTTGGCCTCCAAGGTGAATTTTCAGCCAGAACTGAAAAGGGCTGCATAGGGTGGAAGTAGCTGCAAACAGCCCAGAAACTGGAACTATTCATTTGGCACGTGCCAGGTGTGAGTGCCTCCTGTTTTTTGTTGTCATTTTTGGAGCTGCAGTCCTTGATTTTTAATGTCAAAAGCAAACCTCCAAGTATTGGAAATATAACATGTCAGCTGGGTAAGGATATTACAGGCACACATCACATGGGGCAGCTGGCTTGTTCTGCCATTTTTGGCAGCTCTAACAGTGAAGCCAAGCTGTAAATGCATCTGGAGTCTGAAGTGGCTTTTTACTGGGTGTTCACTGGCAGTAAGGTTCATCTACTGTGTATTACAAGATATTAGCACACCCTACCAATCTCTTGTCCCATTTAGAGGAAGCTAAAGACAGAAGAGGTGTACTTCAAGAAAAGAACAGGAGGCTGCTCGGTTTAGCAACCTCCCAAACAATCGCTGAGCAAGACAATTACCCATTTTTACTTGTTGGAAATATGCGTTTTTCTTTGTTATCTGTAAAATGTATTTATGTCTGTATCTTGTATATACAAAGTCATGTGGCTATTCATATATTAATAAAAACCTAAACCTACCCAGGTTATCCAGAATGTCTTTTACTCCCTTGCATCTGAATCTCCTTTGAGAACGTACCTATTCTGATAAAATGGTCTGCACGTTTTGGGTAATGGGTTCTAACTCTCTCCTTCTGCTGCAGGTCCCACTGTTGTTCCTGATCCACGCTTTCCACACCACCAGTCGAAGTGACAATGCCTGAGTTTGACATGCCGGCACCCGTGTGCTTCATTGAGAACACCCCAGAGGGAGAACTGAGGGTGAGGCAGGAGGCTCTGGAGATCCTGTCCAACATCACTCAGCCTGTCGTAGTGGTGGCCGTCGTGGGTCTCTACCGCACCGGCAAGTCCTTCCTCATGAACAAGCTGGCGGGCAAGAGGACAGGTGAGTGAGAAAGTGGTTAAACCTAAAGCCACCTGATCTATGCGGATGGCCCAATGTCAGCATTCTGCTGTGATCATGGAACTATTTCGCATTCCTTATTAGGCTATTGCAGACTTCAAATTCACTCGCATTTCAAGCAGTATGTATACAAATACGTTTTGCACTAGCACAAAAACACATTCACTTAAAAATTAACGCACATAATATACAAACATTGATTATCTTGAATCAATGTTTCCACAATTTACAGCAATACATAGACCAATATCTTAAATCTTTAAATAACTCTTTGCATATTGGAATCTTGGTTTAAAAAACGATCTGCCTTCCTGTAGGTTGGAGTTGTAAGCAACTCATCCACAGAGTTGAATCATATGAGAATTGTGAGAGCGTCTCAACTTGACATTACCTACCTTTAACGCAATAAAGGCAAGACATTTTTTTCCCGGTTCATCTAACAGTGGTCAAGAGCAGAGAAAATAAATATCTCCATAAGCCATTAAGTCATAATAACATATCCTTGCAGCTTCTGGTATACCAAGCTATGCGCCCCCAATATTCCAGCGCCTGATTCTGAACAGTGACATTTTAGCACTTGTCACCTTGCTTATGGGGAGTCTATTCTATATAAAAAAAATTCATAGTGGCCGGTGTTCTTAAATGCTTCATAATTATGCTAGAAGCAATTCTACTAGTGGTGATCTAATCTCAGTCCCAATCCTAGCATCAGGGGTCGATGGAAGTAGACGTTCAATGAGGTTCAGTGCCGCACACAAGCTTTTGACGTCACAGGATGCTAATTGTTGTTCGCTTTTAATTTATTTATATTACCCCATATCAGAAATGCATATAGTAATACTGGTAGGATTTATGCTAGATAAGCAGCATGCAGAGGGCAGATGGATAAGCCCCCACCTATAGTTTTTAACCCCACCACCCGTAGTTTTTATTGAAGAGGCAAAAAAAAAAGTCACTTGGGCCCATTCCACCACCCTTCTGGACCGAGGTGTACCTGCATGCCTACAGCCGTGACTTTGCATATGGGCGCCCACTGTCCTGACCCTCCTCTACCGGCATGGTCCTCCCACAGTGGATCCTGGACTAGCCCTTCCCATCTGCATCATTCTACCGGTCACGTGATACACAGCTTTTTTCTTATTTAATACCTGTTCCTTGGGGGGTCCTCCTTCAAAGGCTATATACGCATAAGGGGATTACAATATCCCGTTTACTCCTGTATGCGACTGATGGTGACCATCTTGCGACCACATCTACACTTGCGCTACTGTTCTCCATGATGCAGTCCTTTAGGTAATTCTCAGCTGCACCTTCCTGGCCACAACCCTCCTAACGACTTTAAGGCTTTGTGCATCTTTTCCCTCTCTTGTCGAGGGATAGAAATTAGATTACCTAGATTACCTGAGTGGGGGGAGGTCCTAGCATTACGAGGGGTTCAGTGTGATGGAATAGTGCGGGCATAACTAGGAGAAAAGAGGGTAGAGCTGTAAAAACAGAAAGGCGCATAAGAGAAAGTATGAAAGGCAGCTTTCTTACTTTCTCTAAGTGCATTTCAGTTTTTACAGCTCTACTCTATACTCTTTGCTAGAGAAAAGATCTGAAACACTCATAATGCTAGGACCTTCCCCCACTCACGTAATCTAGATAATCTAATTTCTATCCCTCATCTTTCCTTGCTGCCCCCTGATCCCTCCTCTCCTCCTATACCTATTGGGCTCCTAAATCCCTCATCAGTCTAACAAATGTCTTATGATCTTAGCTATTCGGTTTACATTTCATCTTCATAACTGAAGCTTGTATTCCTCCCTCTGATAGCGCTTCTCTTACAAATTCCCTCTCTAACGTCTGCCACTCTCCACACCACTCCATGCTTTATTACTCTTCCTACGCTGCAGTACTGCATTCCTCTTACTTACTTCTCCTCCCTTTGAATATCACTTTATTTCTTGTTCCAAACCCCATTCCCTTACCTTTATGATGATCTGTAGTACCCTAGGCCCTCTCTCCTCCTGCTGTAACAATCTTGATTGTTTCCTCTTCTTCCTTCTACCCTCCACCTTCCCTTTCTTCCTCGTTGGTGATTTCAGTCTTCATCTTTTTATGGTGCATCTTCTCCTTTCCTTCCCTTGCTTGACTTTTATGCTCTTATCCAGTACTACTCCCCATCCTCTCGAACCAATGGCTCTTCCTTCTGATCCCATTTTTTCCTCTCTCTCCCCCTCTACTTCGTCTGTGTAAGCTACTCCATTCTTTGTCTCTAATGTGATAAATCCGATGTGCTCATCACTGTTTTCCCGGTGGTGACCTCCTCCCTTGTGGCCAGGGGACGGAAGCTGCTACCTGATCCCAGCCCTGGAACGGCTGTGTGAGGGAGGATAACATGAGGGGAGACACGCTCTGGGGAGATATCCTGACTTCATCAGATGAGGTGTGGTATCCCCCATTTCCCATGAGGAAGATCCACTGTTACCCAATACCCTAATGGCCTATTGCCATGCATCTGTTCCCCTATAGGGAAAATAAAGAAACCTTTTCCCAACACCCTTTAGGCCAAACTCACATGCATGACCTGATGAGTAAAAGCTCCAAGAAAACCCTTTTTCAGTTCTAGTTTTCCTTCATATATAACTGATCTTCCATATGTAATCATTTAGAAATGCTCTCCAAGTATTATGCATCAGAAACCATCAATGGACTTAAATTCCCACAGTCATCTAAGTACTGAGACAAGGAGGATGAAGAAATTGATACCTAGCGGCAGGAGCATCAAGCTTAATGAGCGTGCTAGTTGTTGGGTGAGAACACCTCTGCATGGGACCTTAAAAATGGTAAACGGCCTATGAGAGAGAGCTCAGGAGAAGACGTGGCATCTCCATTGAAGGCGGATAGAAGCTGGAGGCACAATCCGGTGTGCGGAAGCTGGTGGCACGGGCCGGTGTGCGGAAGCTGGAGGCGCAAGCCGTTGTGGCAGAACAAAGTAGCTCGCCAGCATGGAAGGAAAGTAACGTGGTGTAAGAAAGACGTGCTGTGGAGATGCCAGGAATCATGAGAAGATTCCTCGGCAGTCGGGAGAAGCAGCGTTGTCCTTACCGGCAACCGAAGGGAAACCAACTTATAGGAGCGGAGCTGCAAGAGAAGCTGGAGAGACGTCAGTGCCTCCCAGAGCGGGAAGCAAGTAGCAAAGGTAATCGCGAGCGAGACAGAAGACGCTACACAGAGTCAGCAAGTCAGCCCGAGCAGAGTGGGGACCCTTGGACATTTCAGTGACTGTGCCAAAGAGAATTTGAACATTGTGAAGTTACGGAAAGTGAAATGATAAGAAGATTGTTTGTAAATCGAACAGGCAGAATTTGAACATTGTGAAGTTAAAGAAAGTAAAATAATAAGAAGATTGTTTGTGAATCGAGAAGGCAGAGTGCCACCCCGAATCCCAATAAAAAGTGCATGCAAATGTGGGGAAAGCTTAAAAGAATTGTGAAACAAGTAGATAATACCAAGCTAAGAAAGGTATATGCTACTTGGATGTAAAGAGGAACTCTGAAATATGAGAAGTCCTGGCAAGCATACACCAGGCAGTTGAAAGTACAAGAAGAGAAGTCCTGACACAGGAGTACACCAGGCAGCTGTGAGTGCAAGAGAAGTCCTGGCAGGAGAGTACACCAATCAGTTGGAAGTGCATTAAGAGTCCTGGCAGGGGAGTATACCAGGCACATTGCAAACCTACAGGGAATGTCAAGCAGAAACAGTGTTTGTTAAACAAAGAAGGAACTTGTGTTAAATGAGGGAACTTTTTAAAGAAGAACTTATAATTCCGAACAGTTTTTGTCTAAAAGGATTGTTGTGGGCCAAGAAAGACACCAAGAACTGTTAGCCCCAGAGACATGTGTGATACCAGAAAAGAATCCAGGGGAGGGAATTGCCCTCTGGAACTAAGGTCTTTTTCCATTTTGGAGAACGTTTAAGTTGGAGCTGTTCTATTTTTATTTAAGAACACTTTTTGCAAATACCAGGTTAAAGACAATCCCCTTTTCACTTTATTATTGTGTGTGTAGTGTGAGGGTCAGCATAGAGTGTTTGGACACAAGGAGGGCTTTTGATTTAGGACATCCTGACAAAGACAGATCCTTAGTTTTTGGTTTTTGGTAGGGAAGCTCCTCTTTAGAATAGGGTCAGAGAGTTATTTTCCCAACCCATTTAAGTTGAATAAAAGTCTTTAACCAAAAACCTGACAACTTTGTGTCCGGCTTTCATTTCTGACCCCTCTCACTAACCATCTTCTATTATCGTTCTCTACCTCTGCCTCCACTCACTCTGATTCAACTATTCCCTCGCTCTGCTCTACCCTTTGTAATCGTAGATCCTTTGATTCTCCTACCTTTATCACTTCCCTTTTCTCCTCCCCCTTCCAGATTTGTCTATCCTCTCTGCTAACTCTGCTCTATCTTGCCTCAATTCTAGTCTTACTGCAAAAATTGACTTTCTCCACCCTACTCATCCCTTTTGTCCTTTCCGAAAACCGCTACTGCCTTAACTTACTCCTGACCTTCTCTCACTCTGATCCTCGAAACGGTATAAAGTCCTTTCATCGTCTGCCTTTTCTACGTCTGCCTTTTAAACAAGGAGAATATTACGAATTCCGTTATCGAAATCTTTTGGGGGGGTGGGAAAGGGCAGATAAGGGGTTGGGGGTCGGGAAGTTACAAATAGGTGGGGGAGTTGGTAGTTCTGGGGGAAGTAACTCCCCCAAAAAATGTTGATTAACTTTTTCTTTATTTTCTCCTCGTTTAAAAGACAGTCATTAAAAAGCCTGACGATGAAAGAACATAGAACCCCTCGATACGTCGCTCTGAGAGGCAGTGGGAAAAGTCTCACTCTTCTGGCAACTTAAATTACAAAACATTTTGCATCAATAACTATTAATCTGAAGGAGTCGGGATATTTCTCTGTTTTTTTCAATACAGTGGAACTAGAATTAAACCCTAGGATTGGGGATCTGCTAACAGTGTAATACCCCCAAAACAGGTTCACATGTACTTGGCCACCAATTTGAATCAGACCTTTAGACACTAGCTTGGACACCATAAGGGCTATCAGCATATTATTATTCTGCCACTTATCCCGGCAAAGACATTAATTATGTTCTCCTTCTCTGGGGAGGACTCTATATTGTGTCTAAGAGTGTGCCTTCTCTCTATCACATCCACCCATCTCTCTGCCCTTTGCGCTAGGATCGGGCTGCCAGGAGGGTGTCTGCCTTGTCATCTTTTTCATAGTATTTTTGTTTCAAATATATAAGGGTCTGAGTTATTTTTCCCACTTCCAATATTTTTTGTTCCTCCCTGAATTCTCTGGCCTCGCTGATGTATTTTGATCTCTCCTGTGGGGTTGATTGTGCTAGTTTTTCTGCCGTGTTCAACTTTTCTCTAATTTATTTTTCTAATAGGGTGCGTTCCCTTTTTTTCCGGGCTCCCTCCCTAATAAGGATGCCTCTCCATGTGGCTTTGGCTGCTTCCCACACAGAAGTCTTCGCAACCTCCCCCGTGTCATTATGTCATGATCTCTGCTTCCAAAAGGTCAGGGTTTTCCCAACTCCCTTGGAAGCAGATCCATAACCCAGGTTCCGAGTGCCAACCAGTCCCAATGGGGACCTTTTGGACCCAGTCCTGGCGCCAGTGGCACCAGGCTCATAAATATGCCCAGTCCCAGCGCTGGAAGCGCAGGGCTCATAATGCTTGGGTGGACTTACCTGCAGCAGACCATGCTTCTTACTTGCCTGCCAGTTGAGCCTCTGATCCTCTTCTGTTTGGAACTACTTTTCCTGTTGGGTGGGGCTGGAGCCACTCCCTAGATTCAGAACACTGGAACTCTTCTGGAAGGCAAGAACTCTTTTCTTACCAGGAACTCTTTTCTTACTTAGGCGTGGCTGTCGAAGGAGACACTTAAGCACTACAGGAGGCTATTTAAACCACACCCGGTGGATGAATCTTGCTTTGCGTTATTCTGCATCCTCTGCAGCAGAACGCTCATCGTGTCTTCTGCATCTGATCCTGGGCCTAAGGAAAAAGGCTTACCATCCTGAATCCAGTCTTCAGCAACACCTATAAAGACAAGAAAGAACAGGTTAGCATTCCGGCATCTGAAAGGCAAAGGCTTACCTACTCTTCGTGCGCTCCGGAGGTCTTCACACTGCATTCCGGCATCTGAAAGACAAAAGCTTACCAACTCTTCGCACGCTCCGGAGGCCGTCGGCGCTGCATCCCGCATCTGAAAGACAAAACAAGGTGCGTTTAAAGACATTGGGGAACTTTAATACTCACGTGCCATTACTCCTTTCCACATCTAACCCAGTGGGTATCCCGGCACCCTGCAGCCGCTCCGAACTTGTACCTGCAAAATAAAATGACAGTTAGAGCGCATCGTGAAGCTGGCAACAAGTGCTTACTTACGTGCTTCCAGGCGCTTCGATTCATCACACGGGCTCCATCTTCAAGGCACTTCAGCCCGTCATCCGCCATCGCCGGAACCCTGCAAAACAAGAGACATCATTATTAAAGACTTTAAAGACATTTGAGTTACTCGAAACTTACAGTTCGTGCAGTAAACGACGGACAGCAGTCCTCTGAAGTCAAGAGGCCTGCGCTACCTATCCGGTGAAGAAACTGGTTACAGCACCCTGCCCCGAGGCAGATGGAGAGCTCGGCATTCACTTACCTAAGGTGAGAGCGTTAACCTGTGGGGGTCTACAGGAGAGGAGAAGAGGAAAGAGATAGGGACACCCCAATAACCCCAGTTCATTAACCCCGTATTTTCTATCTGCAGACATCTTACTCTGCACGTCAGGCATACAGGGCACAGAGGTCCAGCCCAAAGAGCCAACCGGGTGCTGCACATCACCTTTGAAGATACGGTAGTCGCCCAGTCAAGACCGGCGCCTCTCCGAGAATCAGGTGAGCGTTACAGAACGCAAAGCCTACCGCAAAACTCTCGCCCAGACGCTATGGAAACCTCGGATACTGACCACCTAGCCCGGTTACTTGGGGAACTAAGGGCAGAAGTGCATGCAGCTCGTCAGGAAACGAACGCTCTAAGAAGGGAACTAATTATTTCCAAGGAGAGAACAGATGATCTTGCTAGACAATTGCTACAGTCACAAGCCGGACAGACCCCGCTACCCGCATCAGGGGCAAATCTTCCTTCAACATCCTCTATGAATCCAGTGCAGATCAACCTACCTGGGAATGTACCTCTGGCTCCGCCCGAACGATTTTCTGGTGACCCAAAGAGGTTTGCGGTATTTATCAATCAGTGCCGGTTGCACTTCTTATGCCGGCCAGCAGCCTTTCCAACTGATCAAGCTAAAGTAGCTTTTGTACTTTCGTACCTTAGTGGCAATGCGGCAGACTGGTCGATCCCTCTAGTTAATCAAGATGATCCGGTTCTCCATGATTTTCAAGCCTTTCAGCTTAGTATGGAAAAACTGTTCGCAAGACATGCACAGGGGCAGGCCTTGGACAATGAGCTTCTTTCGTTGCGACAGGGTAATCAAGACCTTTTGGCTTATATTGCATCTTTCAATAGACTAATAGTGGAAACTCAATGGCCTGAGGACAAAAGGATTACGCTGTTTTATAGAGGTCTACGTGGAGAGCTCAAACACGTTTTAGCCCAAGTAGTGAATCCCCCACAAGACTGTTCGGATTATATAGACTTGGTCGTTCAAATAGATCACAGACTGCAGAACAGGAAGGCCGATCGTTCCAAGTTTGATGCTCGAGTATTTTCCAAACCGCCAACTCCTTCCAAAGGAGTAGACTCCGGGGAACCCATGCAAATAGGGGGTCTGAAAGGTCCTCTAACACAAAGGGAGCGGGAAAGGAGAAAACAGTTGCAATTATGCCTATATTGCGGAAACTCAGGGCACTTTCTTCGAGACTGTCCGGTGAAACCTGCCAAGAAGGCAGTAGGAGCTGCAGTTACCACAGTTACAAACTCTGAGCAAGGAAACGACCTCGCCCGACAAGAATAGAGGTCCTCTTGCCGAGCGTGAAAACCAGTTCCGTGACCTCGCATTTCGTGATACCTATGGTCCTCATTAGCCCTGATAATCCGGATCGATTACATGCAATTGAAGCTTACGTCGACAGCGGTGCCATCGGCAATTATGTGGATCATGAAATGGTTTTGAGGATGAATCTAACTCTTTGTCCCAAGGCTGTAAAGGACGTCATTACTACGGTGGATGGTACGGAGATAGCCTCCGGGCCAGTAACGCATACCACTCAAGAGGTGACGCTAGTAAGTCAAGATGGACACCATGAGAAGATCGTGTTCGATGTGATCAAGGCCCCTCAGTTCCAGATTATTCTAGGAATACCTTGGTTAGAGAAACACAATCCTCTGATCGATTGGCGAGCAAGAACGGTCCAGTTTCCAGAATGTGTCTCTACTTGTCACCCTCCAACTGGTGTTGCACTGGCAGCAATTTCTTCAGAGACTCCCCAGTTACCTCCCGAATACCTAGAATACCAAGATGTTTTCCGGAAGGAGCAGGCTAACTCTCTACCTCCTCATAGGTTTTATGACTGCCAGATAGACCTGATACCTGGATCTACTCCTCCTTGTAGTAGAATTTATGCCCTCACCGAGCCTGAGAACCTTCACCTTCGACAATACCTGGATCAATACCTGGCAAATGGGTTTATTCGTCCTTCCAAGTCCCCTGCCTCTTCAGCTTTGTTCTTCGTTCCAAAAAAGGAAGGAGACCTTAGAACTTGTATCGATTATCGCTCCCTGAACCAGATCACCGTTAAGAATAGATATCCGTTACCTTTGATCCCTGAACTCCTGGACCAAGTCAGAAAAGCATGCATATATACAAAGCTGGATCTTAGAGGAGCTTACCACTTGGTACAAGTAAAAGAAGGCGATGAATGGAAGACGGCCTTCCGCACCAAGTATGGGCTATTTGAATATCAGGTCATGCCCTTCGGACTTTGCAATGCCCCGGCCGCCTTTCAATATTTTATGAACGATGTCCTCAGAGAGCTCATAGATGTGTGTGTTGTTGTTTACATCGACGACATTCTCGTTTATTCTTCATCGGAATCTGAACATCGGAAACACGTGAAAATGGTCCTCGAAAGATAGCGTCAACACAAACTTTTTGCTAAGTTGGAAAAATGTGTTTTCAACGTGACTGAAGTTGAATTCTTGGGATTCATATTATCACCTGGCGGAGTGCGTATGGATTCAAAGAAGGTCGATGCAGTTCTCAAATGGCCATCACCATCTTCCGTAAAAGGTGTGCAAAGCATGTTAGGCTTCGCTAACTTTTACCGCAGGTTTATCCCCGAGTTCTCTCGAATAGTCCAGCCCATCACTGCCTTGTTAAAGAAAAACAAACGTTTTGAATGGTCTACCGAGGCGGAACAAGCTTTCCAGGATTTGAAGACTAAATTTATCTCTGCACCAATCTTAAAACACCCTCGCACCGAACTCCCCTACATCGTGGAAACTGATGCTTCAAGCCTTGCCATGGGGGCAGTTCTATCACAAAAGGACCCGGTAACCAATCAGTTGCATCCCGTGGCATTTTGGTCCCGCAAATTCTCGCCTCCTGAAGTCAATTACACGATTACTGACAAGGAACTTCTGGCTATCAAGTCTGCCTTTAAGGCTTGGCGGCATTATCTGCTGGGGGCCCGACACACCGTTACTGTGATTACGGATCACCGAAACCTGCAATATTTGAAAACCGCAAAAGCCCAATCCTCTAGACAACTCCGTTGGGCATTATTCTTTGCCGAGTTTGACTTCATAATTACCTATCGACCTGGTACAAAGAACGGTAAAGCCGATGCCCTTTCTCGGATGGGAGTGGAAGAACACTTGATCAACCCTAAACCTGTACCAATCATTCCCGAACAAAGAATTCTGGGTGTAATCGCCACAGAATCCATAGAGGAAGTTAAGGATAAAGCCAGGCAACTTGTAACTCCAGCAGACATACAGAATTGGCATCTGCAGGGAAAAGACTTTGCAGTAAAGGACAACTTATTGTATTTCCAAGAACGATTATACCTACCCAGCACAGATTTACAGAAAAAAGTAATCTCTTGTTATCACGACTCTTTAATGGAAGGTCATCCCGGTATAGCCAAGACCTCAGAAAAGATCAAGCGCTACTTCTGGTGGCCGTCTTGGAAAAAAGATATCAGAGACTTTATAATGTCCTGTGGAGTATGCGCCCAAAACAAGAGTCAAAAGGAAAGACCAGCAGGCCTCTTACGCCCTATTGACATCCCACCTCGCCCTTGGCATACGCTTTCTATGGACTTCATCACCGATCTACCTCCATGCTCCAGATACAATACGATTCTAGTAATCGTGGACTTATTCTCCAAGATGGCGCATTTCATTCCGCTCAAAGGCTTGCCAACAGCAGCAACTCTGGCCCGAGAATTTCTCGAAAACGTTGTCCGACTGCACGGTTTTCCTTCGGTTCTAATTTCGGATCGAGGTAGTCAATTTATTTCTCATTTTTGGCGAAGTTGCTGTCGGTCGGCTCAAATTGATGTGAGACTATCGACCAGTCACCACCCTCAGACCGACGGACAAACCGAGAGGACCAATCAAACTCTGGAACAGTATTTACGCTGCATGCTGCAACAAACTGAAAAAACTTGGAAAGATATCCTTTGGATAGCCGAGTATGCCTACAATAACTCTGTCCATTCGGGAACTGGGAAAACCCCGTTTTTTCTTTAAAACGGCCACGCACATTCAACCCAAGATACCTTGGTCCCTATTCCATCACTACCATAGTAAACCCAGTAGCGGTCAAGTTGGACTTGCCCCCGCACATGAAGATACATCCGGTCTTCCACGTCTCTCTATTAAAACCCGTGCAACCTCAAACCCGACTATCCAAATCTCCAAAACCTATCCTAGTTGATGGAGAACTCGAGTTTGAAGTCAAAAGCATTCTGGACTCCAAGATCTCCAAATCTAAACTATTCTACCTAATCGACTGGAAAGGCTACGGCCCCCAAGAGAGATCCTGGGAACCTGCTGAATATGTCCACGCTCCTCGCCTAATCAAAAGATTTCACCGAACATTTCCTGACAAGCCAAAACCCCCGGAGAAGCCCGGTTTGGGAGGGGCCTTGAGGGGGGGTACTGTCATGATCTCTGCTTCCAAAAGGTCAGGGTTTTCCCAACTCCCTTGGAAGCAGATCCATAACCCAGGTTCCGAGTGCCAACCAGTCCCAATGGGGACCTTTTGGACCCAGTCCTGGCGCCAGTGGCACCAGGCTCATAAATATGCCCAGTCCCAGCGCTGGAAGCGCCGGGCTCATAATGCTTGGGTGGACTTACCTGCAGCAGACCATGCTGCTTACTTGCCTGCCAGTTGAGCCTCTGATCCTCTTCTATTTGGAACTACTTTTCCTGTTGGGTGGGGCTGGAGCCACTCCCTAGATTCAGAACACTGGAACTCTTCTGGAAGGCAGGAACTCTTTTCTTACCAGGAACTCTTTTCTTACTTAGGCGTGGCTGTGGAAGGAGACACCTAAGCACTACAGGAGGCTATTTAAACCACACCCGGTGGATGAATCTTGCTTTGCGTTATTCTGCATCCTCTGCAGCAGAATGCTCATCGTGTCTTCTGCATCTGATCCTGGGCCTAAGGAAAAAGGCTTACCATCCTGAATCCAGTCTTCAGCAACACCTATAAAGACAAGAAAGAACAGGTTAGCATTCCGGCATCTGAAAGGCAAAGGCTTACCTACTCTTCGTGCGCTCCGGAGGTCTTCACACTGCATTCCGGCATCTGAAAGACAAAAGCTTACCAACTCTTCGCACGCTCCGGAGGCCGTCGGCGCTGCATCCCGCATCTGAAAGACAAAACAAGGTGCGTTTAAAGACATTGGGGAACTTTAATACTCACGTGCCATTACTCCTTTCCACATCTAACCCAGTGGGTATCCCGGCACCCTGCAGCCGCTCCGAACTTGTACCTGCAAAATAAAATGACAGTTAGAGCGCATCGTGAAGCTGGCAACAAGCGCTTACTTACGTGCTTCCAGGCGCTTCTATTCATCACACGGGCTCCATCTTCAAGGCACTTCAGCCCGTCATCCGCCATCGCCGGAACCCTGCAAAACAAGAGACATCATTATTAAAGACTTTAAAGACATTTGAGTTACTCGAAACTTACCGTTCGTGCAGTAAACGACGGACAGCAGTCCTCTGAAGTCAAGAGGCCTGCGCTACCTATCCGGTGAAGAAACTGGTTACAGCACCCTGCCCCGAGGCAGATGGAGAGCTCGGCATTCACTTACCTAAGGTGAGAGCGTTAACCTGTGGGGGTCTACAGGAGAGGAGAAGAGGAAAGAGATAGGGACACCCCAATAACCCCAGTTCATTAACCCCGTATTTTCTATCTGCAGACATCTTACTCTGCACGTCAGGCATACAGGGCACAGAGGTCCAGCCCAAAGAGCCAACCGGGTGCTGCACATCACCTTTGAAGATACAGTAGTCGCCCAGTCAAGACCGGTGCCTCTGCGAGAATCAGGTGAGCGTTACACATTAGTTACAAAAAATAGTTTGATCTCATTTTCAAGGTCGTCCCTGAAGACCGTGTCCAACCACAGTTTCTATTTTTGTGCATACATGGGTGTCGCTTGTTGGCCAGGACCCAAGTAACTAAGACTAGCCCAAAAGTATAGTATGTATGTATGCAAGCACTGTTAGGGGAGACTTGGATGTGTCTACTGTTCCTTTTGGGTCTTCCCCATCTTTAGTCTTCTGGCTCCAGCAAGGCACTGAAATACAAAAGGGGTGATTACATCAATTAGCACCCTGCTGACCACTGAAGTGTTGCTGAATGCAAACCTCTGTGATGCTAAAACCATGCTTTCTATCTGTGGTACTGAGTGGTCAGGAGGCATTTGAAAAATGCCTTTTCATTTATTGATAGTATTCTTCTTTGTTTTTCGGGTGGGGTATGTGTGTGGTGTTTTGGGCATGGTAAAAGACGTCAGCTAAATATATAGGGTATGCTGAGTCCTGCATGGTTTTCTGCTGACCCTATAGGGAAGGGGCAGTGCTGATTTTCAGATCTTTAAATGGCATGTGAATGCTTAATTTACTTATTTGCTTCACTTGTACATCCATTTGGTCCACTGTTTCTAAATTGTAAACTTGCATCTCTTCGTCATTATTACATACATATCCCTAACTCTAATGTTGGTAGTAATTTTTCTGCTGGGGCGGACTGAGGCATTTTGGTTACACGTTTATTTTGTAAAGCTTGCAATCCTTTGAATAGCCACATTCTTTAGTAACATCTGTCACTTTTACCCAATTAAAGGGACTCATTTTGGCAACATGAAACAGTTGGAGGGCAGGAATTGAAACCTATGTTTCATTATTACAAGCACATCTATGATGCAAGCACATTTTCCACTGAGCGATCTCATTTGCCTCATAACCTTAGCATGCAGGCTAAATACAGTTTTGTGCTGCAGGCACACTATCCACTGAGCTATTTTCCTCAGTGTTTAGAATTTCAGAGTAGTTATATTAATCCACTTAGTTATATTATTTGGATGATAATTGGTGGATTGGAACCTGTAACTTTCAGGTTACTCACAGAGGTCATCAGCAAATCAATAAGCCCCTAAAGAAAATACCCTTTTCCAATAGCGACTTTGTAAACTATTGTTCCAGCTCAATGGTTTTCAACTGCAAAATACAGGGAGACCAGAGACGTCTCCTTGCACATTAAAAATATTGAAAGTTTTGCTTTAGCTTACCCCTCCCCAGCAGACCGCCAGATTAAAGTCTGTCTGTCCAGCACATGAAGGGTTCAGACTTTGTTTGCACTTTCACACCCCTGCTCTGTCTGCAGTCAATCAAATAAAGTGACAGCAGCATTTGCTTAATGATCCTTTTAAACGAATAACATGACATGCCTTAATGTTTCCAGGCACAGTCAAAGCAGTACTTAATGTATTTGGTAGGGGGAACTATTTGGTTTCCTGGGAAAATTCATTAAGTATTCGGCTGAAGCTGAATATCTCATTTTCAGTTGGAATTTGGCCGAATATATACTCAAAGCCGAATTTTGGTACACCCCTAGTCATTGATAACTGGAACTCCTAATTATTCTGTCTCTTTTGGTAGTTCCCATAAACTCATCCTATTCAGCTGCCTAGACTATTGCAGTTGTCCTAACCATGGCTTCCCGGCCATTCTTGATCTACTCACTTGAACATGTATTGTATGTAAATATGTGCTCTGTAAATCGCTTTGGATAAAGGGGCTATATAAATAACATATCATTATCATTAACGCGCAGAATACAGCTTCACACCTCATGCCCGGCTATTTATCAACTCAATATTGGTAAATCAAGAGATCTTTGATAACACATACTCCCACATATTCCCAGGAAGGTTCAATGGTTTTCACTACTCTGGCTATCTCAGTTTCAGGTTACAAACCACAATAATGAAAGTTAGTTTAGTAATCAGTAGTTACTACGGTGACTGTTTCTTTATCGTGCCCCCACCAAAACCCAGAATTGGAAGAGGGGTTCATACAGATTAGAGGGAAGTGGAAGTTAATGGAGTAGTATTGGGAGGCTCACACCCATTGAAAGAGGGGAAAACATAAGTTTAAACATTTTTTAAGTCGGTATACTCCAATTGGTAAGCAATGTGATTGTTGGAAATGTGCAGTTGAATTTTGTACCCGTCTTTATTGTTCAGATATTTGGGTGTGATTTTTATGATGTGTTTGCCTTCCTGGCCTTTTTTGTTGGAAAGAGAGTCTCCTATCCCCCACCCCATGCTTTTCCACTGTCCCCTCTCCATCCATATGTGATGAATCTGCAATGGTTCCCCCAGAAAACCTTGTCTGGGTCCCTTCTCATTTGGCCAGGGAAAGGCAGATGCTTTCTGATCCCGACCCTGGCGGTGGTGTTCTGCAGAAGGATCACACGAGGGGGGGAAGCAGGTCAGGAGGATTGGGAAAACCCCTTATTTCACAGAAATCAGAAACCCTAATTTTGTCAGTAGGCACTTCAAGTCCCATAATCCTCTAAGTACTGGGACGAGGAAGATGACTGAAGAGGTGCAGTATTATAGGAGTGGTCAGTTAATTAATGCAGATTGACCACACTTTAGGGAGACTGAGAGGCTTAAAAGGCCCCTTCAGGTGCAGGCAAGTAATTGTGGTGAGAGAGAAGGAACAAGCAGCAGCAGGAAGCAGAAGCAGCGTCGTGTATGCAGACTGGCCAAACTACTGGAGGACAGAGAAGACGCCGGGACCATTGGGTGGCAGAGAGAAACTGTCAGTCCTGAGAGGGTCTGTGCCTCTCAAATCCTAGATTGCACAGATCGCACAGCAGGAAGCGTTCGAGAGGGAATCTTGCCCTCTGGCGATCAGGTCTGCAGTGGCTGCACAGCGTGAAGCGAAGACGAAGGAGATTTTCCCTTCCCGGAGGCTGTCTCAGGTGGCTGGCGTGCATCTGAGAACCTCAAGTTATCTGGTGGCTGGTGTGCACCAGAGAATCCCAGGAGCCATGGGGGCTCCATTGGTGTTTGCGGCAGCAAGCTAGAAGAAGTTTGCTGCATCAAAAGAAGTCCAAAGAAGAAGAATCCAGCAAGTGGCGAGATAAAGTGAAGAGCACGTCGTATAGAGTGAGTTGACAGCCTGTGTGTGACGCTGGCAAGTGTACGGCGAGTGAAAGACACTCGCGTGTGACTGAAAGTGACTGGAAAAACACTTTTGAAACTCGCGCTACCCAACCAAAGCAGAAGCAGCACTCGCGAGCGAGCAAAAGAGATTTGCAAGGTACTCTTGAATACCGAAGTCCTAGAAAGCAGCAAAACTACAAAGGTCGATGGAAACACCAACAAAGAGAAAGGGCAACATGGTTAAAAGAGAATCCATACATGCATTGCCCAAGCCAAGAGAGAGTTAAACCAAGACAGTTACAAAATAACAGATATTGGCCACCATGGAAAGGGGCAATTGAAAGATTCCTAGTCTGTGGCCTTTTTGCTAGGCCCTGAAGACCCTCCGCATATGGAAACTAAGGCACAACCACCATATACTAGTGATACGATAGACACAAGGTTCGATTTCCAAGTACTATGTTTTATTGCAAAATATGCTCAGTCGGCCGACTGGGTCTAACGTCTTGCAACGTGTGTCACCCAGACCTCCTGAGATGCAAGAGAGCGAACATCATTCAAGCAGTAACATATATACAACTATGCAATCTTTGAAGGCACATCAAACCGCCCATAATGTATCTTCTTGAGCTAGGGTTCGGTGATTGACAATTATGACAAATATGACACATTATGACAAGTTTCTTACTCAATCTATTATACTTAGCAACAGTTGCAGACATAGTTCTTTGTTATAGAGAATATAAAGCGTTTGTTCAGCAAGGATTTTGTGTTCCCGAGAGAGACACATTCCAGCACGTTATCTAGCAGTTTCTATTTGTGAACTAGGGGTCAGCCTGTTCTAAGGAAGATCCGCGAAGGAGGACTGCTAGAAGAGTGTATTTCATGCTTTAACTGCCTATTGCTCAGCTTTAGTGAGACAGGCCGGCACCTGGGCCACTCATTAAATGTTGTTTCTGCTTGCCTCAAGGACTTTGTGAGGGAGGAAAACAATGTATTTCTGTACTGTTTGGCATTCCTGTCTGGGTTGATCTTTCAACATGCAGGCTGTGGCCTTGCACCGTGTATGAGCTTCCACAATATAATACATTTTGCAAAGCATTTGACAGAAAGGAAAAAAGCAAATGGCGGATGTTACACAAGATGGACGCCCTGTGGGTATACTGACGATTCTGTGTTTGCGATGTTGGTCATATGATGCGATTGGTTTCCGGCCAATATAATATACGTACTATACTTGGTTAGGGTGGTTTCTAGACTAACAAACCCTCCTTTTGGCCGTGAGCCAAGAGTATCATCCATACATCTCATCTTCATCTGACCATGTATCTAATTCTGAACTATGCATGCTACTCAACTGTAATCGTCATCTTCAACATTAATTGACATGAATTACTTGATTGTTTCTATTTTCGTGATTTGCATCCTTATTTAACATGGGAGTGCATTTTTCCTTTATCACATGTACACATTCATTCGTAATTTCAGAACAAAAGATTGGCAGGCAGTGTATGCAACAACAGCAGAACATGAGGATTCCAAGTATTGTAACTAAAACTGCAATTAGTTTCCATCCACATAAATGCAGTAGTTCCCAAAACCATGTGCTTATATTCAGATTCCAACCACCTGTGGGGACATGAATATCAGAACTCAGGACGTGCAATTTCTTGATAGCCTCAAATATCGTAGGGGAGGAGTCACTTACGAATACACAGCACGCTGACCCCACGATTTTGCACACACCCCCACCATCAGCCAAGATTATACCAAGAGCAATTCTATTCTGAAGTGTCATTAATCTTTCTCTTCTAGTGTCATGTTATAGAGTCTATCGGTAGTTCCATTTATCGTTTTTTCTAACACCACGGACAGTTTCCTTATATTCCATGAATTTATTGCTTGCCCCCAAAATGGTATAAATGATTTTGCTATGTCGTCTGCAATCAGTCCTGTATCATCCCGCCGTGGCCTAGATCTGGATAGTTTGGATATGTCTGAAGTTTTGGAAAGGAATACACCAGGGCGAAGGATTCCTAAGTAACAGGTACTTCCCCAATTTCTAGGTAACCAGGGATAAGCCTGTTCCCGACATATAAAATAAACGGGATCACCTACATGTTAATGTTAATGTTAAAGGATATTTGTACCGCGCACTGTTGCCACCGGAGTGGTCCCCTGGTGCTCTGGCGGCTCTGAAAAAGGGGGGGGGGAGTGGGGTGGGTTAGTGGGAACAAGCTGGAAAAGTACAAGAGAGCAGTGATGTGTTGTTGGCAGCCTCAGCCCGTTGGGTCCATTGGCTGGGCTTGGGGTGTTTTACGGTTGGTAGCCATTGTGTGCTGTTGTGCAAGCCTATGTGTGATTTGTTTTGTTGTAGGTTTGTGAAGTATGTGCGGATTGCTGCATTTTAGGCTGTGGTTGTGTTTGGTTAGAGTTTGAGATGTGTAAGCAGAGAGATGAAATTGTTAGTAGATTGGTTAGTTGGCATTGCTGTCCTTGCAATATGGGATTCCATCTGGGTGTGGTGCATGCTAACATTCACATTTCTAACTAGATGCAATGCAAGCTAAAGTTCAGAATTCCATACGAGTGTGGCATATGCTAAGTCACATTTCTATCTAGGTGCGATGAAAGCTAAAGTTCAGAATTCTAAAAGTGGTGCATGATAACAATCACATGTCTATCTAGGTGCGATGTAAGCTAAAGTTCAGAATTCTAAAAGTGGTGCATGATAACAATCATATTTCTATGTAGATGCGACACAAGCTAAAGTTCAGAATTCCATGCGAGTTTGGCATATGCTAAGTCACATTTCTATCTAGCTGCGATGTAAGCTAAAGTTAAGAATTCTAAAGGTGGTGCATGATAACAATCACATTTCTATTTAAATGTGACGCAAGCTAAAGCTCAGAATTCCATACGAGTGCGGCATATGCTAAGTCACATTTCTATCTAGATGCGATGTAAGCTAAAGGTCAGAATTCCATACGAGTTTGGCATATACTAAGTCACATTTATATCTAGATGCGATGCAAGCTAAAGTTCAGAATTCCAAACGAGTGTGACATATGCTAAGTCACATTTCTATCTAGGTGTGATGTAAGCTAAAGTTCAGAATTCTAAAAGTGGTGCATGAAAACAATCACATTTCTATGTAGATGCGACGCAAGCTGAAGTTTAGAATTCCATACGAGTGTGGCATATGCTAAGTCACATTTCTACCTAGATGCGATGTAAGCTAAAGTTCAGAATTCCATACAAGTTTGGCATATGCTAAGTCACATTTATATCTAGATGCGATGCAAGTTAAAGTTCAGAATTCCAAACAAGTGTGGCATATGCTAAGTCACATTTCTATCTAGATGCGACACAAGCTAAAGTTCAGAATTCTAAAGGTGGTGCATGATAACAATCACATTTCTATCTAGGTGCGATGTAAGCTAAAGTTCAGAATTCTATACGAGCGTGGTACATGCTAACAAACAACGTATCTATGTGGATGCAACGCAGGCTAATTTTCAGTTCCCTGCAAGTGTGGCACTAGCTAAATTGGCAAGTAAGTGGATATGCATCACCAGGAAAAATATACAATCCATTTACAGTGGTCACTAGTCTCCCTAGGTGTGTGTTGGCTACGTCTATGGCCCTCTACACTATGGAAGGTAAGGTAGAGTGGCAGGGGCTTTTTGGAATATAGTAATTGCTCTACACCCCACCCAAGCCACACTCACAGTTTTGTAGGTGTCTGCTGACTTCCTTGGCTTCCCCTGCTGACACCTGCAGGCACTTTGTGGAGCCGCCTCTGTTGGAGCCGCCCTTTGCCTAGGGGCCCTTAGCCACGGGGGCTGCCGGGCAGAGGGCTGGCTTGGGGAGATGGCTTTAATATTATAGAGTGAGCCAATCGGGATCAGGGAGTGGTCTGGGAGGAGGGAGGGGAGGAATATAGGAAGTGAAGGGGAACTGGGAGAAAGAACCACGTGGGCACCGGTACCAGGAGGCACACCGGGCCTCTCAATCTTAAAAAAAAAGGAACCCAGGAGAGTCTTGTGCAGGGCCTCACTCACCTGTGCAGGGCCTGATGGAATGGCATCTGCACGGTGAGTGAGGCCTCTAGGCCGTTGTACACGCGGCCTAGAGGCCAATCAAGGGCCGGCGGCGGTCTGGACGCGGGAGGAGGGAGGGGAGGAATATGGCAAGTGAAGGGGAACGGGGAGAAAGAACCACGTAGGTGCCGGTGCCAGGAGGCACACCAGGTCTCTCAATCTTAAATATTCCTCTAATAAGTCTTCAAATTGTGTACCAGTGTTTTTTAGCATCTTTCTAAGGCTCTGTATATTTGAACTATAAGTTGTTTTGACTGACATCTCGGTCCTTTCTCATTGGGGTGGTGTTTGGTTTGTCTACTAGGAGTTCTCTTCTGTTTTTCATGTCAGCCTTCCTGAGGGATTGTTGAATTCCTCATAGCCCCTCAGTCCGAATTTCCCCATTTCCCCATCATTTTGTCTGCATGTTAAGTCCAAGGAATTCGGTATCCCGTAATAAAATCGCGGCAAAAATGTCACCAGTCAGGTTTGACCCGGTAAAGGTGTACACCATTATACCATTTACGGGGATTGGGGTGTCCCCCACTCCCCTTAAATGGTATAATGGGTCCAGGGGTTGCGGGGGTGTCCCCCGCATCCTTTACATGATTGTGGCACACAAAACCACAGCATTCTTGCCACGATTTTAAGACATGGAACCAGGAATTTTCCATATGGAATGTTCTTCTTGATGTGTTGTGGGTGATTGCTGTTTGCTTGGAGAATACAGTTTCCTGCTGTGGCCGAACGCTACCTAAATGATCCAGAATGGGAAAATTGAATCCATACTGCTTAAATCTGATCCAGGTAAGAACAATCTTAAAATGTACGCCCTTCTAAACAATTTAGCAAATAAGTTAGATAGTGAAACCAACGGCATGCATCTGCATCCCCTTACGTGAGGATTTATATTTTGAAATTCAATTTCACTTACTTTTTAACCATAGAAATATCGTACCAACAAATCACGTACTATAAAAAGAACACCTGTGCAAAAGAATCAATTCAATGGGTGAGTGTTCCATTATATCTATTGGTTCAAATATGCTTCTCTATATTTGTCAATAAATGTCCAATTAAAATAGGCCATGTTCAGCCAACAATAGGAACCTAGAGCACTAACATTAGACCCTTTCCCTCTTACTTAGAAATGCACCTCATAACCTCCTGATCCTCTCAAACAGTTATGGGGAAACACGCATTGAGGATGTACACAATTTGAAGACTTACAGGAAAGCGGATGCTTACATTTTGGACACAACCCTGCTACAGTCCAAAAGAGAATGTGCACAACTTATTGAAAAAGGACAGTGCACCAATTGGAATATAGCTAAATAAACTGTATAATGTGTTGAAACCCAAACCTTTCAACCACCTAAACACCAGATACTATCAAATGAGGATGTACACAATTTGAGGAATACTTAAAAAGGATGTTTACTTTTTGGAAACTTACTTTAGACAAAATCCTGTAAGAGTCGAAAAAGAGGATATACACAATTTATTGAAAAAGGACAGTGGACCATTTGGAATACAATTAAACCGTTTACTATGTTGAAATCTAAATCCCATAATCACTGTCGAAACACAATACTACCAAATAAACATTGCTTAGAACACTCCTAGTTTGTGAAAATGTATTCATAACACCAAAGGATGGCGCAACTTGTATGACCAGAATCAGAAATCAAGGTCATGTTGCATTGGACAGCCACAATACAGGGCCGTACATACTGCAGACAACCAGCCACAAATCCAAGATTTGGGATTCGCCAATGGTTAACCTATGACTGCCCTCTGTTGCTAGTCTAACAACTGAACCAGTTGAATGTTTTACTTTAACCATTTTCCATCCTCAACCCAATTTTGTAATGGTGAACAAAAATAAGTGCCAATACTGTCCTTGATTGATGCAATTCCGTGTGCTGGAACATGTGTAGCATAGAAGAGAATTAATCACCATCACTATTGGTTTTTGTTTAAATGAATTACATCTTCCATGTAATGCTACTATTAGTTGCTGCTTTTAAAGATTGATCAATATACCTTGTGTATAAATACATAAGTGTGAAAGTGTTTACTTGGTGCCTTGCGATTACTGATTTCATTGTGCTACTCTACAGCTCACATTAGCCCTACCAAGATAAGCCTGGCTTCTCAGTCACAAACAACCTGAGTAGTACAGGCCTAAGAGTTGGGTATGCCTAATACCAAGAGGAGTCTTGTGAAGTCCCACACCAGTTGCACTTTACAAAATCATACCTAATATGCAACAAAGTTACTGGTAGGTAAAAATGTGTTTCTATTTTGCAGGTAGGAATGCTTTAGACCCAATCAAAATGCAGTGGAATGGAAGAATACTGCAACACTAAGTTGACTGGGGCCTTGTGTCCTGAAAGTTCCCAACATTGCCAGACGTTTTGGGAGCTGGGAAAAAGTTAGGAGGGTCTGGTGGTTGGGAAATCAGTTCCAAAAGTCAGGTATCTATATTCCCTAGCTTTGAGGGGTTTCGGCAACAAGTTGTGCCAAAGCCAAACAAATTTAAAACTTTATTGAAGTTTTACAAACTTCAACAGGTGAAGATAAGGGGGGCAGGTAAGTAATGCTATAACTCATCCCCTGTATTCCAGTTTCTCTTCAGACTTGGCAGGTCTGAAGAGATTGGCTTTCCCCACCTTTTGTTCCAGTCGCCAGAACCCAGGAGTTGCAGGTGAAAGATGTCCCGGTTGGATACAGAAGCCGGTGCAACCTGTTCTGGTCGATGAATGCAACAGTGATGCAGTAATACTCTAGGCAGTGCACCAGACATCGGGAAGCTGGTTTTGATGTCACCCAGGCATTGAGACACAAAGGGACACAGCCATCTAGGTCAAAGTCAACCTATCAGGTCCAAATTGAGCTGGAATACTGAAATTTCTGAGGGTCCCCGAAGTTCTGAGTTGAAATGCAGAACCGCGATGCCTCAAACGCAGTAGCCCAAACTGTGGTTGGTCCGTCCACAGGACTGTTCCAGGAACACTTCTGAAGACTCCAGATGGCTGGGCACAGAGCATGTCAGGAACTGTTAATCCCCACCACTAGACTTGACGTACTGCCGAAGGCCTTCTGAAGATCACCAGCTACAGAGGGCTCCACTGGTACCGCAGCAAATGGTGGTAACCCGGCCTCCTTCGGACGGTCCAAGAGTCATCCACTATCTTCACAGCTTGGCAGGAGACCTGGCTGAGGCATGGTTACAAGACTCCTCTAATCCAAAAACTCGGGTGAGACACTCAGCCCAACAAGGACTACCAATGGTGAAACTCATGCATACTCTCTAGACATACAGCAAACATTTTGTGGATTGGGACTAGACAGTCCTAGTCCACTTTCTGGTAACACGGTGCAAGCCTGCGAAAAACCAAGGTTTTCCAGGCAACGCAAGACCATAAAAGAATTTTCCTGATTGAGCAGGAAGAAAGCCACAGAATAATATGGCCAAAAGAAAAAGCATAAACCTCAGAGCACGGCCATGTTGGGACACTAGCCACAGTTAGTAGCTAAACACCGTAAACGCAGTAGGGCTTACGAAAAGTACTGCAAAATAGTCAAAAAGCAACTGCTGCCACAAGCTTGTCTTTAGGCCCATCTAAAGTGAGCAAATAAATACCTTTGAGTGTACTCTAGGGTCACACAAAAGAAACCCTGTTGCAATACATTGTGCAATGATATGGTTACCAAAAAACTAGATCACACGTATAAAGAAAAGGGAAAGTCTCCCAGCACTAGCAGCCTTAAGGAATGGCTGGTTTTCCCATAACAATGAGCAAAAGTAGAGTTAAGCTGAAGGCTTTACTTCACTGGAAAAAGTTAAGCCAGTACAACACATTTTTACAGTTCCATACAAAATTCATCATGAGGAGCTTTCCCTGTCGGTATATATGTAACTACTATGTCCTAAGGATGCACTTTCTGTAACTAGCGCCTAGATACCTCAGGGTTTTGTGCGCTGTAATAAATGTGAAATAAAGAGGGGCGTGGCTAAGCGTCCATGCGGTGAGACACGTTACTGGAGAGCTCCATTAAGATCCTGACTACGATCCTCGTAAACTGACTAAAATCAGCCCAAATTCGACTGAAAGGCGTCGGAACACCTGCGGACCATCCGGCCCGATTCTGGAAGAAAATCGGACGGAGGATCGAGGAGAAACGGCCCAAAGAAGTAGCCGATCGTGAGAAACATGATGGCGGCCTGCAGAGGGCCCCCCTCCTGCGCGGCGATCTGAAGTGAAGCCGGAGGACGCCGTGGTCCCAGCCACAGAGTGGGAGGGGGAGGACGCCGGCAGCAGGCGAACGGACGCAGAAGAGGAGGCGTGAAAGTGAACCTGGGGCCGAGAGGACCTCCGCAGAAGCCATGGCACAGGAAGAACTCGGTCATCCTGACGAGCGGAGGGACGCCTGAGGCGAAGCGCCGCCGGCCCGCGCAGAAGACGGTGAGCCAGTGACAAGAGCCCACTCCGCTCCCCTCCCGCTTCCAGAAAAAGCAGCAACACTGCGGGTCCGCACACGGGACTGGGCATATGTGCCACAGGTGGAGGTTGGTGAGGAGAAGCTGGAGCGCCCTCGCTCCTTCGAGGACTTAGGATGGCCAATAAAAAAAAAATCGGTGTGCGGTGCAGCCCCATTAAAGCTCGGAAGAGGGGAGGTAGGGGAGGGGGGCCGAGGTGGAGCAGGTCCCGCTCCAGAGAAGCGCCCGCAGCCCGGCTGCGTGAGAGGCGCTCAACACACCCTAGGAGACACAGATATGCAGATAAATAAAAACAAAGGGGGAGAAACACTAGAACAATACGGCAATACCTCCTACAGACACTGCGACAGAGGAGGGTTCCCAACGCACAAACCCTCAGGGACAAGGAAGACATACGAATCACAGCTCCAAGACCCACTGGAGAGCTGTCAATAGTGGCCGGACCAATAAGCATCAAGGACATACGCCCGAGGGAAAGTGAAAGAAGGAAACCAGGAGACCGCAACTAGCCGGACACAGATTCTCACGACGGGCCACACGCAAAGCACGTAGGAGTAGTATAATACGCACAGCGGCCATGCCCAACAAGAAAACAGAGGGAAAAACCAAACACATCAGCATGGACACTTTTACCAAAATATCGGGGGATAAACAGAAGAATCCACCGGACACAGCAACGGCTGAGACGAGCACCTCGCACCAACTGGAACATGGAAAGAATGGCCAGATCCTGGAGGCGATTGCCTCCCTAAAGACATCCCTTGAAAACAAGATGGACACTGCTATAGGAGCCCTGAAAGCATCCCTAGAACAGAAACAGTCATGGTGGACGTTGGCCTCCTTCACCAGGACGCAAGGAACCTGACAGACAGAGTAACGACAACAGAGCAGCAGGTGCAACAAAACACTGCAGATGCCGCAGTTGCGCGGACTCACATGTCAGAAGTGCTGCAGAAAGTTAAGATCCTAGAATGAAGAGTTGAAGATGTGGAAGGTAGGGCAAGGAGGAACAATGTTCGCATAATTGGGGTTCTGGAGGGGGGAGGAAGGAAACAACCCCACAGAATATGTCGAAAACATGCTTCTCCAGGAGGTCGGAGCATATATTGGTTCTTCTTCTTTCTCAAGCACTGCAATATTCATACATCTAGTAAATGTTCCTACCGAATAGAAACCCTTTTTCTGTAAGCAAAATGGGACAGTACGTGGACTGTAATTGATAGTATAGGAGGGAGGCACAACATCCTTATTCCCTACTTGAGTCATGTGGAAAGTGATTACAGGCGATTTGTAAGGCACAAACAGTCTATCTACTTGTTTTGCCATAGGTTTTATTATTCATGCCCTGTTAAATATGGAACAACCCATGGTTCCATTCCCACTCTTTCCAACTCATCTATGTTTGTTCCATCCAATTGACCAGTATCACTATTGTTCTATTTCCCATAAAAGAGTGCACTCAATGATGCATAACATGCCGTATTAAGCTGTAATGGCTGCACGTACCAACCCATTCCTTTTCCCCATGCTGGGGTAAATGGGAGCTGACCCAACAATTTATCCTATTCATAATAGCATGGGTCATATTCATTATCAAAAGCAATGTATTATTATTGTACCCTCTTCTGTGTCTCGCTTCTAATGAGGGGAGAGTATAAGAGAGCACATGTACCGGACTGCTTGTGGCAGGAGCATTGGTAGTAGGCAAAAGCGAGCTTAACGAATGCACAGTTTCCAAATACCAAAATATTGGGACCAGTGTAATCAAGATGCAAAGTGGTGTTACAATTATTAGCATATGTTTCCTACAGCAAATTCTTCTAGGCATTTGTTTAGTCTCTATGTCTATAATATCATCAGCGTTGGTGCAGGAGGGAGCAGAAGTAAGTATAGGCATTGTCTGCACTGTTTAACCCAGCAATGTTCGTCACAAAGAATTTCTTCACAGCAGCGCACTTTAAACAGCAAAAGCGTTCCAATAGCAGCAAAGCGTTCAGGCCAGTTCTGGTTAGCCTGCTTAATAAATTATAGAAAGCTTATGTGATTCTGCACAGTGCTCCAAAAGGTCAGAGCAAGCATCAATTGTGTTGGTACCATATGCGCCCCGCTTGTTCCCACGGGGTGATCACATTGGTCCTTCACTTTTCAAAGGTAGAACCGGGAAACCGCATTTCAGAGCTTCCAATTTGATGCAGATTGATACAAGTCATACGCTCCACTTCCCTAGGCCTCCGATTCCCATTTCATCCGTGTTGGGAACAGAGGCAAAACAAACACGCAAATCAGATCACCTCCGGTTTTGAGAACGTAGGTTGTACCTTATCGCTCCAGGTACTGTATGATCCATGAACAATGCACTCTCATCTCCAGATGCAGGATCAGTGCCAGCCTGCGATGCAATGAGTGATGCTGCGGCAGTAGTCAGACAATGCTGAGGCACCTTTGGCCTTTCGATCTTTGTTGCAATCTCCCCAGCCCTTTCTCGGGCTTAGAAAGCACCTCCGGCAGAGAACTGGCAATGGTGTCCTTGTGATCAAGTGCAGCTATTTTTCTTTTAGCGCTCGGATCAGGCAGCTCTTTCAAGGGGAATGGAATTCTTTTCGTCTGTGTAGCATGTATCCATGCCTTGCGACCATCCACTCGGACTGCAGTCTGTGTGGTCAGGAGGACCTGATAAGGCCCCTTCCAACAGGGTGCAAGTGAAGATTTCCGCTCAAAATTCTTCATCAGGACCCAATATCCTGGCTGCAGACAATGCCCTGGGCCGGTATATCTGACAGGAAGAGCCTCCTGCACCTGCTGATGAATAAAATGCAAGTTCTGAGTTTACAGTTTACAGTAAGTGATGAGCAAGGGGTGTTCAATGTCTCGTAACTTCTTAGGCTGTGGGGCACTCCAAACATTTGCTGGTCTCCCCATTACGATCTCATATGGGGAGAGACCAGTCTTTGTCTGCACTGAAGTTCTCATACATAATAAAGCTAATGGCAACGCATCAGGCCACTTCAACTGACTTTATTCTTCATTATACCGTTTTGGCATTCCACAAGACCGGCACTCATCGGGTGTCTGGCATAGTGGAATCTCTTATCAATCTGGAGGCCTGCACAAATCTGTAATATCACGGCTGCAATAAAATGCGGGCCGTTATCTGGCCATATGACACGTGGCAAGCCAAAACTGGAGAAATATTCTTTTAGTGTTACTTTTGCTGTGCTCATTGCTGTGCAGTCTTTAAGCAGATAGGCCTCCACCCATTTGATAATGGACCACTAGAAGGACGTATTTGAAATTTTGACACCTTTCCATTTCTATGAAATCAAAATGGATCACTTCAAATGGCATAGAGGGGGGGGCAAAACTACCCACTGGAGTCGTGGTTCCCTTTCCAGTGTTATGTTGCAAAGAAGTCATGAAGTTTTGAACTAGTCTGTCAGCAGTTTTCCTAATGCGTGGATTCTGCCATACTGTGTCTAGATGCTGAATCATTTTCTTAGCACATATGTGTGTTGGGCTATGGGCCATAGTGACCATCGCTGTTACATAGGCATTGGGCAACATCCATTTTTTACTTGTTTTGTCAACCCAGCAACCCTCTATGTCTAATTCTGATGTACCCTCAGACCAAGCTTTTATTTCGTCTGCAGTTGCTTCTGTTTGCATCTCTTTAACTGTGGCAATTCTATTTTCTATCATGCAGGGTACCTCTTTCGACCTCTCAATATACATTTTTGCATGTAAATCAGTGGCAGTTTGTTTCGCAATTTTGTCTGCAAATGTGTTTCCCTTTCCAACGTTACATGTTACTTTTTTATACGCTTCGCATTTCATTATTGCTAATCGTTTAGGAAGCGCAAAAGCAGACAACAATCTTACTATCAAAGTGCCATGTTGGATCTTGGTTTCGTGTGATGTCAGAAAACCCCTTTCAGCCCATAGCCGACCAAAATTGTGTACCACCCCAAATGCGTACTGACTATCAGTATATATGTTACATTTAGGGTTTCAGAAATTTCACATGCTCTGGTTAACGCTATTATTTCTGCAGCCTGTGCTGAATTGTATGGGATTCTTTTGCTCTCTACAATACTCTTCAATGTCGTGATGGCATATGCAGCAGTTGATGTACCATCGAGTAATTTCAAACAAGAACCGTCACAAAACAGTTCCCCATCTGGCTCTTTCTGTGGGGTATCTGCTAGATCAATTCTTCCTTTTGTTTCTTGCTCAGTAATCAATACACAATCATGGGTGAATTCCTTTTCACCCGTTCTTTCTTTGGGAGGAGGCATTAACTCAGCCGGATTCAAAGCGCAACACCTCATAATTTGAATATGCGGTGCAAATAGAACTATTTCATACCTCGTCAGCCTGGCTGATGTAAGGTGTTGCGTCTGCGCCCTATTTAAAAGAACGTCTATTGCGTGAGGCACCATGATGGTTAAAGTGGGACCCAAAACCATCCCCTCGGTTTGTTTTACTGACACAGCAGCCGCAGCAACAGCTCGCAAACAGCGCGGCAAAGCGCATGCAACAGGATCCACTGCAGAAGAAAAATAACTGCATGGTCTATTTCTCCCTCCTTGTTCCTGCGCCAAGAGAGTCAAAGCACAACTATTGTTTTCATGCACAAATAACTTAAAACTCTTGTCATAATTTGGTGTACCCAAAACTGGAGCTGAGCACATTGCAGCTTTGAGCAGGTCAAATGCTTCTTGACATTCTATGCTCCATGGCAAAGGCAGAGCAACATCCTTCTTTGTCAATGCCACCATTAGTTTCACGATCATGGCGAAGTTCGCAATCCACTGCCTGCAATATGAAGCCATGCCAATTATAGCTCTGACTTCCTTCTGCGTTTTTGGAATAGGCATACCAGAGATGCTTTCTATCCTTTCTGGTGTCAGTCTTCTTCCCTCCTTCGAAAGGAGGTAGCCCAAGTAAGCCACTTCCTTTCGACAATACTGGAATTTGTTTAATGAAGCTTTGTGTCCATGTGCTACTAAATGTGTCAACAATGTAACTGTACTCTCTTTGCAAATGTCTTCTGTGTCTGCTGCAATCAGTAAGTCATCAATGTACTGTAACAATACACAACCTGTTGGTAGCTCTAGCATGTCTAGTTGTTCTTTTAATGCTCTACTATAAATATTCTGGCTTTCAGTGTAACCTTGTGGAATTCGCGTGAATGTAAATGAACGTCCTCCTAGAGTAAAAGCAAATGAATATCTGCTGTCCTGATGTACTGGAATGCTGATGAATGCATTTTTCAAATCCAAAACACTAAAATACAATGCAGATGCTGGAATCATAGTCAAAATTGTAATCACATCCGGGACTAGTGGAAATTAGGGATCAACAACTTTATTCAATCCGCACAGATCGATTATGAAACGGTACGGTATATCATTACCTCCTTTCTTATAAACCAGAAGAATTGGACTATTACAAGTGCTACCTGAAATCTCTTCAATTACGTTTCTTTTAATCAAATCAGAAAAAATGCATTTCAATGCTTTCTCGCCTTCTCCCGAGATCTTATATTGTGGAATACGTGGTAATGTAATTCCTTCTTTCAAAACAATTTTTATTGGCTCTACCTTTAAACAACCAACATCGTTATCATTTACTGGCCATAAACAAGTTGGTACTCTACTGAATTCAGTCGGTAATGGTTTAGATAAAAATTGTGATACTGGAGCTTTTTGTGCTGATATTGTCAAATACACTCCATCAGGAGAACAATGAATAACCGCATTCAATTTCTTCAACAAATGTAAACCCAATACATTTTCGCTGCAATTTTCTGTCAAAAGAAATGGGCAAGACTCAGTGAATGGACCTAGTGTTATAGGTACTGACTGTGACACTGGACTAATTACTGGTGTACCTGCGAACCCTACTGAGACGTTATTGTGCCCTGACAGTGGTATATCTGGAACCTGATGATGGTCAATTGAACATTTCTGTGCACCTGTGTCCACTAGAAAAGTGTGCTCCCTAATCCCAACCTTCATTTCTTCGTAGGGCACTTTCTGGTCTACGGGAATAGGTACTGGTTTCAACCCCTGTCTTGGGCTGTCCTAGTAAAACAATACACCATCAGATGTAAAGTCGCCAGAGTAATATGCATTGGACTGATTATCGAAAACATTTCCATCCCCCGCACTATTCTGCTGTTGTTGGTTTTGGTTCGGATTCTGGTTACGATTCCCCTGGCTGTTTTGAACCTGTGGCGCTCTTGGTTTTCTATTCTGTCTTTGCGTTCCTGGGCGATCTCTATTCTGCCTTCTCGGGGAAGTTCCATTCCGATTCTGTAACTGCGGGCACTGTGCTCGCCAATGACCTTCTTGTCTACAATAGGCACATTGATTAAGCCCTATTGGACCATCTTGCATGTTGGAGAAGTGCGCTCTGTTTTGTGCATTCCCGCCACCTCTGTTATTGTTTGCCACTTGCTGCATTAATACCCTTGTTTTTAAATTCCCTTTGTCCCTTATTTCTTTCTCCTTTTCTGCATTTACTCTATTCTCATAATATTGGGCCATGTGTAATACTTCACTCTGTGATTTTGCTTGCCATGCACTTTCAGATGTCATTATTAAATTTAGAATTTTCGGTAACAACCCTCGCACATACTTATCAACAAACAACCTCTTCCCGGGTTCAGTACTCAAATCTTGACCACTGAAATCTGCAAATACTTCTTCAAATCGATTAAAATAATCTGTCGCAGCTTCATCTTTGCCCTGTATGCAAGCTGTCAATTTATCCCAAAGAATTCTTTTCTCAGGTATTAAAATTTTCAATTTCTGTACTATTCGCGCTGGTAAGGCCAACATGACCGGCGGCGGTTTCTCGCCAGCTTTTCTATCTGCATCAATTCTAATGAAATTTTGCCATGTATCACCCAAAATATCTCTGTCATCTATATTCCTAATCTGTTTCCATATGTCTACAGGAAGAATCACGGGGAACAATAGATCAATATCACTCATTGTAAAAACAGAGGAATTCAAAACAGACTCAATTTCCTTATAGGATCCTGCCAGATTTTTTCAAAGATCAGGGATCGTCTGCTTAATATTATTTACCTCCGGTCTAGAAAAAGGAACATGCACAAACTGTGCTGTATAATGGGCTTCTATTACACGCGGTGGATTTCCATATGTGGCAGCAATCTCTACTTTCGGGACAAACGTGGGGGGCACTTCTCTTATAGGCAATTGTAAACTAGGTATTTCCTCATCTGTTCGTTTGCTAAGCAATAAAGCTAAATCGAGAGAAAAGGCAGCCATTCCAGTTTCAGGCGAAAATGCTCTTTTGTATATTGTCATCATATCAGGGGAACAACATATTTTTTTTCTCAAACACTCATCTTGCAAATACTCAACCATTATCTGCAATACCTTCCTCTGCATCTCTAGTGTATACTGACTAAACGTATCATGCACTTCTATTGGGGAAATGGTGACATCTGTAATCCATCTAAGCGCCTCTCGCGGACAAATTTTAATCTCTTCACTAATAGGTTTTAACGGCGGCAAAAATCGCTGCTGCACATATGGCACTACCTGCTGTTTCCTTTTTCTCATCTCTTCATTCAATTGATCAAGCTAATTTTTAAACACAAATAGCCAGCCTACATGTTCTTGTACTTCCGATGCATTTTCCCATAACCGAGAGAAAAAATGTAGATCCCGCAACTCCTGCTGTGCCAATTTACCAGTCAACTTTTTCCATTTCTCCACAAGATACTCCCCCATGCATTCTAACAATACCTGTTGTTTGCCAAGCCTCTTATAGTCATACATAGAACTCTGCACGGCTCCCTCATCGTTACCTTCAATATATGTTTCTGCCCAGTCTTTCAGCTGCTCTTTTCTCTCTTTACTAACCGTACTACAAGTTACTCTGGTGCTTCCTTTTAACGCAGGCCCCACCTCTGTAGAACTGCCTGTAATGCTGGAAATGCATCGGAGGGACAGGGCCTCCGTATCCTTGTCCTTTACTGCTTTTTATCGTGTATTCTGTCGTGTTTTCCGCGCAGGAGTTCATGTGGGACTCCTGGCGGTGCAGCTCTCTCTCTTTTGGTTTGGTGAACTGACCCGTGGGATACCCTTATGGAACCCATGGGTGGGGGGTGCAACCCTGTGCCCCTAGAGTATGTTTTTGGGCACCTGTGGGTGGCCCACAGAGCAGGGTATGGGCTGGTGACAGCTCCATGCTGAAGTTGACAGGTGCGCAGAGTATCCTCTATTTTGGGATACCCCGGCCCTGCCATTGGGATCAGTTGATTCCTGATGGAAAACAAGATGGTCCCTGTGGCCTCTTGCTTTCTATTACCCATTACCTTGTTTTCCCAAAGTCCTGGGAAGCCCTGACTCTGTCCCTTCCCCCTGACTGACTGTTGGATGGAAATGCCATATATGGTGTTGTTGTGAAGGCCCAGCCAGACTAGCTTGAGCCTTCCCGGTGATGTATGTTGTGGGTACCTCCTGTGGGTGGGACCTGGGTGAATAGAGTGTGTGACGAATATGCATTCTGTGTTGTGGGTGTCTAGTATCTGGTGGTTGACACAATGACTGAGACAACCCTGTCCGAAACCGGTATGAATGCAGCTTGGAATGTTGAATGGCTCGGTACTTGTCCCAATACACATAACTTGTTGTGAGTGTCTGGAGAGAAGTAAATGGCCTGAATACCTCGTGTGCCTGATTGGCTGCCTGCCTGCATGAATGCCCTTAGTCGTGATTGGATGCTTGAGTGTGACCCAGCGGAATGAATGGGAGATCAACAGTATGTCTGAGGACCACTCACTGCTAGGAATCGTGTTCAGGAGCTGAAGTCCACTACGATGAGTAACTGGAGCAACTGCCGTTTGACCTTGAAGCCCCGCTGGATGAGAAGAAGTGCTGTTGCCCTCCTTCGCAATCTGGAAGCTGCTGTGTTTCCAAGGACTGACCAAGAGAGGACCTGGTAAGGCGCCCTCTTCCCGAGCTACGAGGGACCATCGTGCACGGCTGATCTTTGCCAACGCTTCCTGGTAGACAGACCTTCGACAGGCTGCCGACCCGATACGGGGACTGCTGCGGAACTACAAGGAGAAGCGTCCGGACTGTTGTCCACCACTGTCGACGACCGCCGTCGCCGACCGGAGCCGCCGTGCTCCCGTTTGCCTAAGAACTTCAATTGTTCATCGGACGCTCTCGTCTGCATCGTCACCTGCTTGTCTCCTGCTGGAGAAGGGCAGACCGTCGGCGCGCCGAGGAGCATCCACCGGTGGGTTTCCCGCCACCTAAAGACCACAGTGACGCCGACGACTCGATGCCCTTGCTGGGTCACAGTTCTTCATCATCTCTTTGCGGTCCAGAACTATCGTCACCGAGGTGCCCCGCACGCCTCTTCCTTGCAGGACGCCAACGCTCTGTCGTCGATGAGCACCGCTAGGAACGAAGCTGCCACTTCCCTGCCATAGTTCACCCTTTTCATCGTCGGACTTTCGACGACCCGTGACTCCTGCCTTAAAGGGAGGGCACTCAAGAAGGGCTGTCGATTCCCCGAACGCCGAGTTCCTCGACACCTCTCGACGATCCGTGGCACCTGCCTGAAAGGGAGTCACTCAAGAAGGATCGGTTGACGCATCGTCGGAGAACTCCACTCCACCAGGTACATTGGGGGGGTAAAACCTTAATAGGAGGAAGTAAGACTCTCGGACAATTTTTGGCCTGGGCTTGTGCGATATATCTTTATTTACAGGTTGCCCAGGTGGGGGGATCTCCACACAGAACTGTGCCTAGCGGTAGGGGTCAGTATTCTGCCCATTGTTCCAACCATCTTACGTTCCCGCCTATCTCTATTGCTGGTTTCCTCGTTATTAATCTGTGTGACATTTTAACCGTACAGTTGATGCACTTTAATGAGATTTGATAACATTAGTGGTACCACTTTAGAATTGTATATATTTATCATTATTGACTTTCGAGTACAAAGTGCGTTATTGTGATCGTGTACATACCCTTGAATATTTATTGTTATTTTATTTTATTTTTGCATTTGTAGAGCGTGCTACAGCCCACAGGCAACGAGGCGCTGTAAGGAAATTTAAGAAGGCTTGCTTGAGGGTTACAGTAAGCGGCCCTAAAAGATATATTTAAATACATTCGTTTAGGTGCATTAGCATGGTTACAGAGAATACACATAGGTCATTACAAGTTGGTTACTAATACTCTAGTATAGGTAACAAGTGGCAAGGCAGATCTTCCCCTATACAGGGTGATACAATAGACATGCATACCTAGAAAGACGGGGGCTTTAGGTGAAGAGGTTGGTTTTTAAGGCCTTGCGGAAGGTCGAGTGTGAGTCGATTGACGTGATCTGAGCTGGGAGACTATTCCATAAGGTTGCCGCCATAGTAGGGAAGCTGGTGCCTCCTGCGCGCACTCTGCGTGTGAGCGGGACAGTGATGCGGTTGGCATAGGCTGCCCTTGAAGGTCTGGTGACTGTTTGTCTGGATATCCTTTGAGTCAGATAGGGAGGGGCTAGGTTGTGAAGACACTTATGTGTAAGGGCCAGGGTTTTGAAAACCACCCTTTCCTTGATGGGAAGCCAGTGTACCTGCCTTCTGATCCCTGAGATGTGTTCCTTGCGAGAGGTGCCTGTGGCAACTCTTAAGGCATTATTTTGGGCAATCTGGAGTTTAGTGAGGTTTTTTTGGGAGGTTCCAATGAACAGAGCATTGCAATAGTCCAGTCTGGAGCCGATGATGGCTCTTGCAATTGAGATGCAGTTTTGGCGTGATAGGAAGGGCCTGATGGCATTGATGAGTTTGGAGTGATATGCTGCGGAAGAGGCGATGGCATTTACCTGTCTGTCCATAGTGAGGCTGGACTCGAGATACACACCCAGTGTTTTGATAGTTTGAGAGACTTTTATGGGAATATGGTCTAGGGTGAAGGATTGGTATTTGGTATCAAGTTGGCCCAATGTGGATGGGGAGACAACAAGCAGGAGTTCAGTCTTATCAATATTAATTATATAAAGACTGTGTTTTCAGTAATACAGTGTGTGGACATTCCTTTGAGGGGGTTCAGGGACTACACTGTACTTAAGAACCAGCCTGCATCACCTCCTGAGAAGCTAGACCTTGATTGCTCGACCACGTACCAATAATAGAGAATCTTGGCTGGGGTCCTCTGTACCTCTCCTCTACCATATAGAGAGCGGAAGTACAGACACCCCCTACCAGTCTTTACACTGGTGGCAGCGGAGGGATGCTGTCACGATGCCCGCTCCCGGGGAGCCGGCTCAGGCCCTGCGTCCCCGAAAGCAGACATCAAGTCCCCGGGGAAGGTCCCAGCAACCCCTTATAGGGGCCCTTTGGACAGCGTCCTGGCGCCTATGGCGCCAGGCTCATAGAAAACGTCAATCCTGGCGCCATAGGCGCCAGGCTCATTATGAAAGTGTTTGGGTGCACTTTCCTGATGCAGACCATGCTGCAGAACCCCGGCCTCCTTGAGGCCTGAAAGGAACTACTTTACCTGTGGGACTCATTTACCACCCGGGCGTGGTCGGGGAAGGATACATACCTGATTGGAGGAAGGACACATTCTAGGAACTTCTTCCAAGGCTATTTAAACCACACCCGATCAGCCACACGTGCTTTGCGTTGTTCTGCATCTAGCAGCTGGACGCTCACCGTGTCTGCTCCTGCATCTTGACTTCTGCCACACCTGCCAGCATCCTGAATCACCTGCAAAGGAAGGGAACAAGAGAACAGAACAAGGAAAAGGCCTCACCTGCTAAATCTGCATCCCAGAGACATTTCGCCGACAATCCTGAAAAGGAAGACATTTATTTTTAAAAGCACATCGCATCGATCGCTGCAGCGCCGCATTCTACTCACCTTTACAGGGCGCCTCCATGTTCAGCAGCGACCATCCGGATTCGCAGTCGCGCCCCCGCGCCTAGGGAGCAAAAGACAAGAACAAAGGTGAGAGAAAGAAGGGAAAAGGGAAGCTAAAACTCCATGTCAAGACTTACCTGTTGGGTCATTCCCTTTTCATTTCGGGTCCGCGCCGCATCCAGGCATTTTCGGACCCCGGCCCCTAAGAGGAAAAAGACATCAGCGTTAATGAGTGAATGAAAAGACATTACCAAAACACTCATTAAAGACTTACCTGATTTCCACAAGGATTTCACCGCTCACCTCGGGTCGGTGCCTGTTCCCCGGCATTCCGTACCCCGGCCCCTATGGCGAAAAAGACACTAGCATTAGAACATTAATGCATGGACACAAGGGGAACCACTTATAGAAAAACTTACCTGGAAGCCAAGCAAGTTTGGTTCTCACCCATCCGAAAATCCAGTGACGTAACTGGATACCAACGCGCCCCTGCATCAGAAGCAGGATGGAGAGCTCGTCCTTCCAGACCCTAAGGTGAGACGCTACGGGGAAGCACAGAAGGGTTTTGAGGAGGGTGAGAGGGGTAAGTGGGAGGCCGATTGCATTACCCCGCAGACAGTTAACCCCCTATTCTCACCTACAGAAGGATACTTCTGCGAGTCAGACAAGCCAGATCTGGGGCCCGGTCCAGTCCGTCTTCCGAACCCTGCGCATCACCTTAGACGAGGTCACAGCAGCGTGAACCAGGCCAGCGCCCCCGTGGGAGTCAGGTGAGCGTTACAGAACCCGAAGCCTTCCTACAAATTCCCACCCAGGCGCTATGGAAACTTCTGAGACTGATCAGTTGGCCCAATTACTGGGGGCATTACGGGCCGAAGTACATGCCGCTCGTCAAGAGACTAATGCCCTCAAGAGGGAATTAATAATATCAAAGGAAAGAACTGATGACCTGGCCAGACAGCTTTTGCAAGGTCAAGCTGGACAAACTCCTCTACCCTGTTCCGGAGGGAACCCCGCTCCTGTGGTTCCCAGTAACCCTGTGCAGATTAATCTACCTGGAAACATGCCGCTGGCCCCACCTGAACGCTTTGCTGGGGACCCCAAACGATTCGCCGTATTCATGAATCAGTGTCGTTTGCACTTCCTATGCAGACCTGGGGCCTTCCCTAATGATCAGACCAAAGTAGCCTTTGTATTGTCATATCTCAGCGGCTGCGCTGCCGATTGGTCAGTTCCACTGGTTACTCAAGATGACCCGATTCTCTGTGATTTTCAAGGATTTCAAGTAAACATGGAAAGGTTATTTGCTCGACACTCTCAGGGGCAGGCTCTGGATGACGAACTTCTATCCCTGCGACAGGGCAATCAGGACCTCCTATCCTATATTGCAACCTTTAATAGACTAATTGTGGAAACGGGATGGCCAGAGGATAAAAGAGTCACGTTATTTTATCGAGGTCTACGCGGAGAACTTAAAGATGTCTTGGCCCAAGTTGTAAATCCGCCCAAAGAATGCACAGAATATATAGACTTAGTGGTCCAATTGGATCACAGACTTCAAAACAGAAAAACAGATCGGTCCAGGTTTGAGACCCGGGTGTTGGTCAAGACCCACGCTAACCCCAAGGGAGTTGATGTCTCTGAGCCTATGCAAATTGGAGGGGTTAAAGAACCCTTAACTCAAAAAGAACGTGAAAGGAGGTGGCAGTTAAAATTATGTCTTTATTGTGGGAACTCTGGACACTTTCTATGAGATTGCCCGGCAAAACCGCCCCGAAAAGCGGTAGGAGCCGCTGATAAAAACCATGAAGACTCTGTTTCGGGAAAACACTCAGCCCGACAAGCGTAGGGGTCCGCTTGCCGAGCTTGAAAACTAACTCTCAGACCTCGCATTTCATTGTGCCAATGGTTCTCGTAGATCCAGAAAAGCCTAAGCGGTTGCATGCAATAAAGGCATACATCGATAGCGGGGCTTTTGGAAACTATGTGGATCGCGAATTGGCCTCTAGGATTAACCTCCCTCTCCGTCCTAAAACCAGCAAAGATGTCATCACCACAGTCGATGGAACTGAAATTGCCTCTGGACCGGTAACACATTCCACTACTGGGGTGACTCTTATTGGTCCTGACGGCCATCGGGAGGCAGTTGTGTTTGATGTAATCAAGGCTCCACAGTTTCAGGTTATTCTTGGAATTCCTTGGTTAGAGACACATAATCCTCGAATTGATTGGCGAGCTAAGAGAATAATCTTCCCGGATTGTGCACAAACATGCTACCCAGAAAACCTGAAGATTAATCTAGCATCTGTAACCTCTGCCTCCATGCAATTACCTCCGGAATACCAGGACTTTCAGGACGTCTTCCAAAAGGAACAGGCCAACACGTTACCTCCTCACCGATCGTACGATTGCCAAATCGATCTGGTGCCCGGTGCACAACCCCCTTGTAGCAGGATTTATGCCCTTACCGAACCTGAGAACCTGCATTAGAGACAATATTTGGATCAATACCTCGCCAATGGTTTTATTCGCCCGTCAAAGTCCCCGGCATCCTCGGCTTTGTTCTTCGTGCCTAAAAAAGAAGGCGACCTTAGAACTTGTATCGATTACCGCGCATTGAACCAGATAACGGTTAAAAACCGTTATCCTCTGCCTCTGATTCCTGAACTCCTTGACCAGGTGAAGGACGCTTGCATATACACCAAGTTAGATCTCGGGGGGCATATCATCTGGTGCGAGTAAAAGAAGGCGACGAATGGAAAACAGCCTTCCGTACAAAATATGGATTATTCGAATACCAGGTAATGCCTTTCGGGTTGTGCAATGCGCCTGCTGCCTTCCAATTCTTCATGAATGATGTCCTTCAGGAACTCATCGATGTTTGTGTTGTCGTCTATATCGATGACATTCTAGTGTACTCCTCTTCGGAATCTGATCACAGAAAACACGTTAGGGCAGTTCTGGAAAAACTGCGCCAACACAAACTATTTGCTAAACTGGAGAAATGTGTTTTCCATACCACAGAAGTTGAGTTTCTCGGTTTCATCCTGACACCCAAAGGAGTCTGAATGGACTCAAGAAAAGTGGATGCCATCCTCAAATGGCCATCACCTAGCTCTGTAAAAGGGGTTCAAAGCATGCTCGGCTTTGCCAATTTCTATCGCAGGTTTATCCCGGAATTCTCACGCATAGTACAACCCATTACTGCACTCTTGAGGAAAAATAAACGTTTTGAATGGTCTGAAGAAGCCGAGCAGGCCTTCCAGGATTTAAAAGCTAAGTTTACCTCTGCACCTATATTGAAACACCCACGTCCAGATCTCCCGTATGTCGTCGAAACTGACGCATCCAGCCTAGCCATGGGAGCAGTTCTGTCTCAAAGAGATCCTGAAACCAACCAACTGCATACCGTAGCATTTTGGTCCAGAAAATTCTCGGCACCAGAGATTAATTACGCAATCACTGACAAAGAACTGTTAGCCATAAAGTCTGCTTTTAAAGCCTGGCGGCATTACCTGCTTGGCGCTCGACATACCATCACGGTGATCACTGATCACCGGAATTTACAGTATTTGAAAACCGCCAAGGCTCAGTCATCACGGCAGCTCCGATGGGCTTTGTTTTTCACTGAATTTGATTTCGTGATTACCTATCGACCTGGCTGCAAGAACGGCAAAGCAGACGCCTTATCCCGAATTGGAATGGGAGAATCTGATACAAACTCAGAACCAGTACCAATAATTCCCGAACAGAGAATTCTAGGCATGACTTCGTTACAGACGCTTGAAGACATTCAAGTCAGAGTGAAACAACTCCTGGACCCTACAGTCCTACAGGATTGGATACAAAAGGGATCAGACTTTACCATAAATAAAGGTTTACCTTATTACCAAGGACGCTTATTCCTGCCGCACAAGGATTTACACGAACTAGTTATTTCAGGTTATCATGATACATTAATAGAGGGACACCCCGGTATTGCCAAGACAATGGAAAAGGTGAAACGACAATTCTGGTGGCCCTCTTGGCGAAAAGATGTTAAATCTTTTGTGATGTCCTGTGGTGTTTGCGCCCAAAATAAAGGTCAAAAGAAAAGACCAGCCGGTCTCCTTCAACCTCTAGACATACCGCCAGCACCCTTGCACACCCTATCAATGGATTTTATTACGGACTTGCCTCCTTGTTCGGGATACAATACCATTCTGGTAATTGTGGATTTGTTTTCCAAAATGGCCCACTTCATTCCTTTGAAAGGTTTACCTTCAGCTTCTGTCCTAGCCAAAGAATTCCTCGAAAATATTGTTCGGCTACATGGATTCCCATCTATACTAATCTCTGACCGGGGAAGCCAATTCATTTCCCACTTCTGGCGCAAATGTTGTCAAATGGCACAAATCGACGTAAGATTATCGACCAGTCACCACCCTCAGACTGATGGTCAGACCGAGAGGACAAATCAGACCCTTGAGCAGTACTTACGGTGTATGTTACAGCAATCTGAAAGCAACTGGAAAGACATTCTTTGGATAGCCGAATACGCATATAATAATTCGGTACACTCTGGAACTGGCCATAGTCCTTTTTATACCTTGTTTGGACATCACCCTCGAACCTCAAACCTCGACTCACCTCAGAACCTCGGAGTGCCCGCAGTAGAACATCTACATTCTACCATTACCCAAGCCTTCAAAGAGGCAACCACACATTTACAACAAGCCAGACATTTACCGCTCAAAGGGCCTCGAACTTTTAACCCAAAATATCTGGGACCTTATTCTATTACGGCAATAATTAACCCAGTAGCGGTTAAACTTGATTTGAGAGAAAGAAGGGAAAAGGGAAGCTAAAACTCCATGTCAAGACTTACCTGTTGGGTCATTCCCTTTTCATTTTGGGTCCGCGCCGCATCCAGGCATTTTCGGACCCTGGCCCCTAAGGGGAAAAAGACATCAGCGTTAATGAGTGAATGAAAAGACATTACCAAAACACTCATTAAAGACTTACCTGATTTCCACAAGGATTTCACCGCTCACCTCGGGTCGGTGCCTGTTCCCCGGCATTCCGTACCCCGGCCCCTATGGGGAAAAAGACACTAGCATTAGAACATTAATGCATGGACACAAGGGGAACCACTTATAGAAAAACTTACCTGGAAGCCAAGCAAGTTTGGTTCTCACCCATCCGAAAATCCAGTGACGTAACTGGATACCAACGCGCCCCTGCATCAGAAGCAGGATGGAGAGCTCGTCCTTCCAGACCCTAAGGTGAGACGCTACGGGGAAGCACAGAAGGGTTTTGAGGAGGGTGAGAGGGGTAAGTGGGAGGCCGATTGCATTACCCCGCAGACAGTTAACCCCCTATTCTCACCTACAGAAGGATACTTCTGCGAGTCAGACAAGCCAGATCTGGGGCCCGGTCCAGTCCGTCTTCCGAACCCTGCGCATCACCTTAGACGAGGTCACACCAGCGCGAACCAGGCCAGCGCCCCCGTGGGAGTCAGGTGAGCGTTACAGCTGCTTATGGTTTTAAGACTCAGTGTATAACCGTGCCACTTACAAAATATCCGCACTTTATTAGATTAAGGTTTGGGTGTGTACAAAATAACTGCATTACAAGCAATGGAGTCTATTGCAAATGGTAAATTGACTCGGATGAGCTTAGAGGCTCTCCAGAGTGCTTGTGAAGCCAGGGAGTTAGACTTTGTGGATAAGTCTAGGGCTGAGCTGATAGCTGCCCTGGTGGACTACCAGACCGATGGTGAAACTCTTGATGAAGTGGGGAATGCAATCAATGAGGACTCTGCCCCAGGGGTTTCTACTGAATCTGTTTCTGGGAATGCCACCATTCCTGCTGTCTCTGTTCTGAACCCCAGCAATACCTTGGAGCTTGAGTTATTAAGGATGAAATTGGCCTTTGAATATCGCAAGTTGGAAATAGATGCTGAGCTTAAGAAGGAGGAGTTGGCTAAACAAGTGGAGCTCAAGAATAGGGATCTTGAACTCAAGTATAGGGATCTTGAACTCAAAAACAAGGACACTGAATGTCAGAGAATCCAGCTAGAGAAAGCTCGAGTGGAGACTTCAGCGAAACCCAGTGAGAGTGTCAGGTCCCCAGCAACTAAATTTATGAAGGATTTGGTTGGTGTGTTTTTGGAGGGTTCTGATATCCTCCAATGGATTGACGCGTTTGAAATGGCTTGTGCAATTCATGATGTTGACAAAAGAGATTGGGCTAAGTGTTTGCTAAGCAGAGTGCCTCAAACTGGATATGACTGTATTCTGAAGCTAGGTGTGGAAGAAAGGGCTCAGTATGAGTGTATGAAATCTGCTTTGAATGCCAAATTTGGCAAGACACCTACCCAAGGTTCAGGGATTTTAAGAAAAGAGAGAATGTGTCTTGGGTTGACTGGGTGAGTGCTGCGCACATGAATATGATGCGGTGGATTGATGGTTACAAGGTGAAAACTTTTGTTGAATTGTCCCACCTGTTGTTTTTTGAGCATTTTCCTGAAGCCTGTTCACCGGAGCTGCGTCAGTCTGTTGCTGACCAGAACATTTTGGATCCCTTTAAGCTGGCTAGGTTGGCTGACAAGTGGGTCTCCCACCGGGTGTCCCCTAAGGACTCCAGTGGGAAGGACAAGGACAAAGAAAAGGGGGCCTCTCAGAAAGCTGAGGAGTCCCAAAAGCAGTCACAGTCGAATAAACCTAAACCCTCCTCTCCTAAGACCCAAAAATCTAGTGGGGATAAGTCATCTGTGGGTGGGAATAAGAGTAGTGGTCCACCTGCTGCAAAGCAGGCTCCCGGTGGTTCCAGTACCGTACCCCGCACTCCCGGCACTTGTTGGGACTGTGGGGCTCTGGATCACAAAAGGGGTGACTCCAAGTGTAAAGGTAAGGCACTCGGAGCACAGGCTGTCAGCCTGACCTACCCTTACCCCATGTGTGAGGTGGAGGCCACTGTCCTCCCCTCCTCTACAGGGATCACAATTGGTGCTCCCGTAGAGATTTCCTTAGTGTCCCTTGGGGCCTGGGACCAGTACGCGGAAGTACTGGCGACTATCCCACAGAACACCCGTAGATTTTTGAGAAGTGTCCTCCTGAATGGCCAGCCTTCTACTGGTTTGAGAGACACTGGGGCAAGCATGACAGTGGTGGACAGGACCCTGCTCAAGCCAGAGGACTATATAGATGCTCCTCTGAGAACCACCAGGTTAGCTGGTGGGCCTCCAAATTATCACCTGTAGCCCAAGTCACACTCGTAATTGGAGACAAGACAGCAAAGCTTCCTGTCCTGGTTCAGGACAATGTCCCTGCTAACATTCTGTTAGGTAACGATCTAGTCGAGTTGGGATTGATCGCGGATGGTCTTCCCATGACTTCTGCTGCAGTCACTAGATCCCAGGTGACACCGGGTCTGGCTGTGAGTCAGGTAACCGAGCCGAGGGCGCGGCCTAAGGCAAGGCGAAGGAAGAGCAAGAAGGCCACCTCTGTGGAGGGAGCTCCTTCTCTTCCTGCTGTTCCTACAGCACCCATTGGGATCCATGCTCCAGACAGGCTGGGTCCAATGGTAAACCCTGTCTCAACTCTTGTGGGAGAAGAGCCAGAAGACTCTCCTGTGGGAGAGGTTCTCAACCCGGAGGATCATCCCGATCTTCAATGCTTGTTAGCTGAAGGGGGACCCTCCCGGGCAGACTTCTGTAAAGGACAAAGAGAGTGTCCCTCTCTCGAGGGTCTGAGGAAACAGGCCCTGTCCCAGGCACACGGAGAAGTGCCTAGGACATTCCGGATTTCTTGGGAGGGTGAGCTCCTTGTTAGTGAGCCCACTAAGCCTGAACCTGGTGCCCTCAAGAGGTTGGTGGTACCCCAGGTTTACAAGCCCTTCCTACTGCAGTTGGCGCATGAGGTGCCCTTGGCTGGTCATCTTGGTACCAAGAAGACTAAGCAGAGGCTCTCTACCCATTTCTACTGGCCTCGGATGGGAGTAGAAGTGGAGTCCCACTGCAGGACCTGCCCAACTTGTCAGTTGTCTGGCAAGACTGGAGGCAGTGTCATCGCCCCACTGCAGCCATTGCCAGTGGTTGGCACACCGTTTGAGAGGGTGGGCATCGACATTGTCAGTCCCCTTGACCCTCCCACGTCAGGTGGACATTGGTTCATCCTGGTTTTGGTCGATCATGCCACCAGGTACCCTGAGGCTATACCCCTTCGGACTGTTACTGCCAAGGTGGTTGCCAGGGCTCTCCTGGGCATTTTCACCCGTTTTGGATTCCCCAAGGAGGTTGTCTCTGACCGAGGATCCAACTTCATGTCTAGTTACATGAAAACCATGTGGAAAGAGTGCGTGGTAACCTACAAGTTCTCCACCTCTTACCACCCCCAGACCAATGGTCTGGCTGAGAGATTTAATAAAACTCTCAAGGGCATGCTAGGTGCTTTGGAAGAGCCCCTAAGGGGGAAATGGGATCTCCTCCTGCCATGCCTGCTGTTTGCTTACAGAGAGGTACCTTAAGAGGGTGTTGGTTTCAGCCCCTTTGAGTTACTCTTTGGACATCCCGTGAGGGGGCCCCTTGCCTTGATCAGAGAAAGTTTGGAAGCCACCCCTCCCGGTCCTGCCAAGCAAGTGGGGGACTATGTGTTAGGCCTCAGATGGAGGATGACACATATGATGGGTCAAGCAACAGCGAATCTCAAGGCAAGCCAGGAATTGAACAAATACTGGCATGACCTTAAAGCATCGCAAGTGGATTGGACTCCGGGACAGGAGGTCCTTGTGATGGAGCCTACCAAGCCTCGAGCATTGGCAGATAAATGGACTGGACCCTTCAGGATTATCTCCAAGATGGACGAGGTCAACTATCTGGTTGACATGGGAGTCCCAGGGGTAGCCCCTCAGGTATTCCATGTTAATAGGCTTAAGCCTTTCCACAGGCGAGCCGAAGTCTCATGTCTCTTGCTGGCTTCAGAGCAAGAAGAGGATGAGAGTGAGCCCCTTCATGATTTGCTGCATAGCAACCCTCAGGATGGCTCAGTGGAGGGAGTGCATCTCTCTCCAGATTTGACAACCGAGCAGCAGAGGGCTTGCAGGACTTTGCTCCAGCAGTATGCCTCTCTGTTTTCGCGGACGCCAAGCCTTACACCGTGGTGAAAGCACGAGATTGACACTGGTGACAGCGTGCCTGTCAAGAGCAGGAGCTACCGAATGTCAGATACGGTTAAGAACCACATCCAGGCTGAGGTTGCCAAGATGTTGGATCTGGGTGTTATTGAACCCTCAACCAGTCACTGGTCCAGTCCCGTGTCCTTGTCCCCAAGGCAAGTTCCCAGGCAGGTACCAAGGATTGGAGGTTCTGTGTGGACTACCGAGGAGTCAATGCCGTCACCAAAACTGATGCGCACCCATTGCCCAGGGCTGATGAGCTTGTGGACACTATAGGTGCTGCCAAATTTGTGAGCACCTTTGACCTCACCTTAGGCTATTGGCAAATAGCTCTGACGGACCATGCCAAGGAAAAGACGGTGTTCTCAACACCAGAGGGACTCTACCATTTTAGGGTCATGCCTTTTGGGTTGAAGAATGCCCCTGCCACCTTCCAGAGATTGGTCAATCATGCTCTCAGTGGGCTGGAAGCCTTTTGTGTGGCTTATTTAGACGACATTGCCGTCTACAGTTCCACTTGGGAAGAGCACTTGACACATCTGGGTAGAGTGTTGCAGGCCTTAAAAAGGGCTAACCTCACTATCAAGGCCACCAAGTGCCAGATAGCTCAGGGGAAAGTCACGTATCTTGGTCATAAGGTAGCAGGGGGTCAAATCCAACCTCTCCCCAGTAAGGTGCAGGATGTACAAGACTGGGAGACTCCCACTACTCAAACCCAGGTGAGAGCCTTTTTGGGCCTCACCGGGTATTATCGCAATTTCATGGCAGACTATGGAACCATAGCTGCACCACTAACAGCTCTGACTTCACCCAAACAGCCTAGGAAGATTCATTGGACTGAAGACTGTCAGAGGGCCTTTGATGGCTTGAAAGAAAGTATGTGTCGGGCACCCGTGTTGTGTGCGCCTGACTACAGCCGACCCTTTATCGTCCAGACGGATGCCTGCGACACCGGAATTGGAGCTGTCTTGTCCCAGTTAGATGACAAAGGGAGAGAACATCCTATCATATTCCTCAGTAGACAACTCAAGGGTATTGAACTTAGGTGGGCTACTGTTGAAAAGGAATGTTTTAGTATAGTTTGGAGCCTTAGGCGTTTTAGGCCCTACCTTACGGGGTCTACCTTCAAGGTCCAAACAGATCATAAGCCCCTGAAGTGGCTTATGCAGATGAAGAGTGAGAACCCGAAACTGCTCAGGTGGTCCATTAGCCTGCAAGGGCTAGACTTCACCATAGAGCACAGAACAGGGAAGAGTCACGATAATGCAGATGGCCTTTCCAGAAGGTATGTTGACAGTCTGGATGAGGGTGTCTATCCCGTGGGAGATTAGGCACCCTCCACCTCAGTCTGGGGGGGGCGACTGTGATGCTGGAAATGCATCGGAGGGACAGGGCCTCTGTATCCTTGTCCTTTACTGCTTTTTATCGTGTATTCTGTTGTGTTTTCCGCGCAGGAGTTCATGTGGGACTCCTGGCGGTGCAGCTCTCTCTCTTTTGGTTTGGTGAACTGACCCGTGGGATACCCTTATGGCACCCATGGGTCGGGGTGCAGGTGCAACCCTGTGCCCCTAGTGTATGGTGTTGGGCACCTGTGGGTGGCCCACAGAGCAGGATATGGGCTGGTGGCAGCTCCATGCTGAAGTTGACAGGTGCGTGGAGTATCCTCCATTTTGGGATACCCCGGCCCTGCCATTGGGATCAGTTGATTCCTGATGGAAAACAAGATGGCCCCTGTGGCCTCCTGCTTTCTATTACCCATTACCTTATTTTCCCAAAGTCCTGGGAAGCCCTGACTCTGTCCCTTCCCCCTGACTGGCTGTTGAGTGGAAATTCCATATATGGTGTTGTTGTGAAGGCCCGGCCAGACTAGCTGGAGCCTTCCCGGTGATGTATGTTGTGGGTACCTCCTGTGGGTGGGACCTGGGTGAATAGAGTGTGTGACGAATATGCATTCTGTGTTGTGGGTGTCTAGTATCTGGTGGTTGACACAATGAACTGAGACAACCCTGCCCGAAACCGGTATGAATGCAGCTTGGAGTGTTGAATGGCTTGGTACTTGTCCCAATACACATAACTTGTTGTGACTGTATCGAGAGAAGTAAATGGCCTGAATACCTCGTGTGCCTGATTGGCTGCCTGTCTGCATGAATGCCCTTAGTCGTGATTGGATGCTTGAGTGTGACCCAGCAGAATGAATGGGAGATCAACAGTATATCTGGGGACCTCTCACTGCTAGGAATCGTGTTCAGAAGCTGAAGTCCACTACGACGAGTAACTGGAGTAACTGACGCTTGACCTTGAAGCCCCGCTGGACAGAAGAACGCCGAGTTCCTCGACACCTCTTGACGATCCGTGGCTCCTGCCTGAAAGGGAGTCACTCAAGAAGGATCGGTCGACGCATCGTCGGAGAACTCTACTCCACCAGGTACATTGGGGGGGGGGTAAAACCTTAATAGGAGCAAGTAAGACTCTCGGACAATATATGGACTGGGCTTGTGTGATATATCTTTATTTACAGGTTGCCCAGGTGGGGGGATCTCCACACAGAACTGTGCCTAGCGGTAGGGGTCAGTATTCTGCCTATTGTTCCAACCATCTTACGTTCCTGCCTATCTCTATTGCTGGTTTTCTCGTTATTGATCTGTGTGACATTTTAACCGTACAGTTGATGCACTTTAATGAGATTTGATAACATTAGTGGTACCACTTTAGAATTGTATATATTTATCATTATTGACTTCCGAGTACAAAGTGCGTTATTGTGATCGTGTACATACCCTTCAATATTAAATGTTTTCAGTAATACAGTGTGTGGACATTCCTTTGTGGGGTTCGGGAACTACACTGTACTTAAGAACCAGTGTGCATCACCTCCTGAGAAGCTAGGCCTTGATTGCTCGACCACGTACCAATAATAGAGAATCTTGGCTGGGGTCCTCTGTGCCTCTCCTCTACCATATAGAGAGCGGAAGTACAGACACCCCCTACCAGTCTTTACACTGCCTCCTGCAGCGGCTGCTAATTTACGCTCTGTCGGCAGTGGAGGAAATGGTGTCACATGCTCAGAGGGAGATGGCGCAGATGGAAGAACAGGAGTGGGGTGTGGCCCGTGAAGGAGGACCGCTAGAAGAGTATATTTCATGCTTTAACTGCTTATTGCTACAGCTTTAGTGAGACAGGCCGGCACCTGGGCCACTGATTAAATGCCGTTTCTGCTTGCCTCCAAGGACTTTGTGAGGGAGGAAAACAATGTATTTCTGTACTGTTTGGCATTCCTGTCTGGGTTTATCTTTCAACATGCACGCTGTGGTCTCGCACTGTGTATGAGCTTTCAGAATATAATACATTTTGCAAAGCATTTGACAGAAAGGAAAAAAGCGAATGGCGGATGTTACACAAGATGGTGTTACGCTCACCTGGTATCCACGGGGACGCCACCCAGCTGTGGGGACTCTGGTACCCTTCTAAGCCGCTTCCAGGTATAATCAGCGGAGAAGTTCTGCCTGGAAAACAGGTGGGCAATGTTCAATACTGGGCAACTGGGGTAAGAGCCTCCCAAAACCCTGTATGCCCGCAACCCCCGCCCTGCACCTTTCCTCACCTTGTTATGGATTTTGGCATGCTCTCCGTCCTGCCTTCTTGGCAGGGGCGCGTTGTCCTTTGTGGGCGAGTGCGATCTAGTTACTTCACTGATGCAGGCCCTTTAGAGTCTTTCAGGTAGGTCTTATTACTGCTATACTGTCTGCTTTTCTTGGATTTAAATAATGTCTTTTCTCTCTCCTTAGGTGCGTGGAAGTTAGCTGTGGAACGTTGGCTGAATTGGGACTCGCCGGCAGGTGATGGTGCTTCGAGAGTGCCTTGATGCGGTAAGTAGGCGCTATGCGCAGCGCTATGATGCCTTGCCTTTGCTAACCTGTTGTCTTTTGTTCCCGTAGGTTGCGGTGCTCACCCGGAGCAAGAAGTCCGAAGGCGATGCTGGTCGATGGGCGACTCGTGAGGTAAGCTGCCGGCACAATTGTAAAATGTCTAATGTCCTGTTTCTCTCCTTTTTGCAGATCCGACAGCCCGGGAGGCTCGCTGTTCCTTGGATGCTGTTTGCAGGAGCGAAGCTCAGCTAGCGGTTGAATCACAGCTAAGCTGCTGCTATTAACGATGTCATTTGTTTTTCATATGCTGTTCTTCCGAGGTTCGCAGATGCAGATGAACACGATGAGCGTCATGTTGCAGGATTACAAAGTAACGCGAAGCGTGCTATCCAAGTCGGGTGTGGTTTAAATTGCATCAAGAAAGTAGTCCAGGTAAAATAGTCCCTAGGCTACCACACCCAAAAAATTATACTGCATAGCTTGGTTCCAAGGAGCCAAGCTATGAGGATGCCTCCATGTTGACTGGCCCTGAAATAAAGTATTTCCCAAGCACAAGTCTTCATTAAGTATGAGCCGGGCGCCAAAGGCACCAGGACTGGCCCCAAGAGGGCCTAGGCAAAGGATGCCTAAGCTTGTTGGGGGCCCGAGCCGAGACCCCTCCTGGCCCATGCACCTGCCAGGGGGGTTTCAGGAAGTGGATCGTGACAGCACTCCCCCCCAAGGTTCCTTCTGTCCGGCCCTGGTTTAGTTGGAAGTTGCGATGATCTGTTCTGATCGGACGTGGTGCATGAATGTTTTCACAGGGTTCCCAGGATCTGTCTTGGGGTCCAAATCCTTTCCAATCAACTAGGTAGTATAGCCTTCCCCTTGAATACTTGGAATCCAAGATGCTTCTGACTTCGAATTCTGGTTCTCTGTCAATAAGTATGGGTTTTGGTGGTGTCCTAATCCGTGTACCGGGCTGCATTGGTTTTAATAGGGACACATGAAATACTGGGTGAATCTGTAGGTTAGGTGGTAAGTCTAGTTTGATGGCCGCTGGATTGCTAATTGCCTTGATGGTGTAAGGTCCTAAGTACCTGGGTTGAAAAGTCTGGGTTCCCTTGATGGGTACAAACTTGGCAGCTAGCCAAACCTTGTCTCCTACCTGATAGTCTGGGGCCTTTTTCCGGTGTTGGTCGGCAAATTGCTTTTGTTTTTCTTTGGCAAAAATAAGATGTTCTTTGGCCTTTTTGAAAGCCTGAGTGATGTTGTTGTGAAGAGCTTTTACTGCTGGCATTTCCAAACTTGTTGGCACATCTAGTTCTGAGGTACATGGGTGTCTACCATAAAGGGTATAAAAGGGTGTTTGTCCGGTACTGGAGTGCAAGTAGTTGTTATATGCGTACTCGGCTATCTATAACAAATATTTCCAGTCTCTTAGTTCATGGTGTAAAATGCACCGTAGGTATTGTTCGAGGGTCTGGTTGGTCCTCTCGGTCTGACCGTCCGTTTGGGGGTGATGGCTAGTGGATAGCCGGACATCAATTTGTGCCATTGCACAACATTCTTTCCAGAAGTTGGAGATGAACTGGCTACCTCGATCGGAGATCAGGACTGATGGGAAGCCATGTAGTTTTACAATACCATCCAGGAACACTTTGGCTATAGTGGGTGCGTCAGGGAGGCCTTTGAGCGGAATAAAGTACGCCATCTTTGAGAAAAAGTCCATGACTACCAGGATGGTGTTAAACCCTTGACTAGGAAGTAGGTCAATGATGAAGTCGAGGGAAAGGGTGTGCCAGGGAGTGGGAGGAATGTCCAAAGGTTGCAGAAGACTGGATGGTTTTTGTTTTTGTGACTTGTTTTGCGCACAGACTCCGCAAGACTGAACATATTGGATGATATCCTTACGCCAGGCAGGCCACGAGAAGTTCTGTTTTACCTTGGCTACAGTCTTGGTGATTCCAGGTTGCCCTTCGATCAGGGAATCATGATAACCTGAAATAATTTGTTCTTGTAAGTCTTTGGTGGGTACATACAACCGATCCTTAAAAAAGGGTAAGTGATCTTTAATGGAATATTGTTCTCCTTGCGCTTGCCATGCGAGGAAGGCATCTGGGTTCATGGTTCGTTGAATCTTATCCCTCAGTTCAACTTGGGTTAAGGCCATAGTGAGGCCCAAGAGCTTGTCTTCCGGTATGATGGGGACTGGATCTGGGGGCGTATATACTAAGTCATCAGTGCCTGTATGAGAGAGTGCGTCAGCTTTTGCATTATTGACCCCTGGTCGAAAAGTGATGACATAGTCGTATTCGGCGAAGAAAAGGGCCCACCACAATTGGCGTGAAGACTGGGCTTTAGCTGTCTTAAGGTATTGCAGGTTTCGGTGGTCCGTGATAACTGTAATAGTGTGTCTGGCCCCCAGAAGGTAGTGCTGCCAGGCCTTAAAGGCGGATTTGATCGCCAAGATTTCTTTGTCCGTAATGGCATAATTCATCTCCGGGGGAGAGAATTTCTTTGACCAAAAGGCCACTGGATGTAGCTGGCCTGTTACTGGGTCTCTTTGTGAGAGGACAGCTCCCATCGCTATGCTGGAAGCATCTGTTTCCACAATATAAGGAAGATCTGGGCGAGGATGTCACAGGATTGGCGCGGAGGTGAACCTTTTCTTGAGTTCCTGAAAAGCTTTCTCTGCTTCTTCGGTCCAGGCACATTTTTTGTTATTTTTTCTTAGCAATATGGTGATCGGGTGTACGACCTGTGAGAAGTCTGGTATGAACCGGCGATAGAAGTTTGCAAAGCCCAACATGCTCTGTACCCCTTTTACTGACGTTGGTGATGGCCATTTCAAAACGGCGTCCACTTTATGCAGGTCCATTCTGATGCCTCCTGGAGTAAGAATAAAACCGAGAAACTCAACTTCGGTGATGTGAAAAAAGCACTTCTCCAGCTTTGCATATAAACCATGTTCCCGGAACTTGGAGAGGACTGAACGGACGTGCTTGATATGATCCTGTTTTGAAGTTGAGTACACTAAGATATCATCTATGTACACTAGGGCGCAAACATCAATTAACTTTCTCAAAACGTCATTCATGAAATACTGAAACGCTGCAGGAGCGTTGCATAACCCAAAGGGCATGACTTGATATTCGAACAAACCATATTTGGTGCGGAAAGCAGTTTTCCATTCGTCTCCGCTTCTGACCCATACCAGGTGGTATGCTCCTCGAAGGTTCAGTTTGGTGTAAATTTGGGCATCTTTGACCTGGTCCAGCATTTCTGGGATGAGCGGCAAGGGGTAACGGTTCTTTACAGTGATCTGGTTTAATGCGCGGTAGTCAATACAGGTTCTGAAGTCCCCTTCTTTTTTTGGTAGGAAGAACAAAGGACTAGCTGCAGGGACTTGGGTGGGCGGATGAATCCATTTGCGAGGTCTGGTCTAAATAAGCCTTCAGATTAAGGTTTTCGGGTTCCGTGAGAGCATAGATTCTGCCGCAAGGGACTTGAGCACCGGGAACAAGGTCGATCTGGCAGTCATAGGGCCTGTGCGTCGGCAGTGTGTTTGCTTGGTCCTTCTGGAATACATCCTGGAAATCGTGGTATTCCTCAGGCAAGGTACTAGTCACTCCCAAAGTTGCCACTTCAAGAGTCGTAGAGATACTGAAAGCAGATTTCTGTTCTTGGTAATAACAGGCTGGAGAGTAGTCGCTGGGAAAGGTTCATTTTCTTGCCCACCAGTCAATCAAATGGTTGTGAGAAACTAACCATGGCACCCCTAGTATGAGCCAGAATTGAGGTGTCTTGATGAGATCGAAAGAAATAAGTTCCCGATGTCCGTCCTGGCACAGCAAGGTTATCTCGGCTGTGCACTGGGTTACGGGTCTGGAAGCGATTTCTGTCCCATCCACCGTGGTTACCCTGTCTGTAGTCAGCTTGGAACACAGGGGAAGCCCCATGTCTGCAGCCAGGTCCTGATCTATATAATTCCCAACTGCTCCGCTGTTGATGTATGCTTCAATGGCATGCATTCTTGACGACCGTTGGTTATTAATTAAGATCACCGGAATTGCAAAGTGTGATGTCGGTGGCTCTTTTCCCTCACTCGACAAACTGACCTCTACGTTTGCCGAGCTGGGTAGTTTCCCGACTGACACTTCTTCTCTTCATCTTTTTCCGTGGCTCCAACAACCTTCCTCTGAGGTTTCACTGGGCAGTCCTTCAGGAAATGCCCTGACTTTCCGCAGTACAGACATAGTTGTTGTTGTCTCCTTTTATCTCGCTCTTGTTTTGTTAGCGGGGGTCGTACCTCTCCGATTTGCATGGGCTCCACTGTATTTTCTTGCACTCGAGTTACATTGTCTCTAGGTCGAACGTACACTGGCCGAGGGTCCATTTTAGAACGGTCTACTTTTCGGTCTTGCAACCGGTGGTCCAGTTGCACAACCAAGTCTATGAATTCAGAACAATCTCTGGGAGGATTAACCACTTGAGCTAGAACGTCTTTTAATTCGCCTCGTAAGCCCCGATGAAACAACGTGATTTTTTTGGTTTTTAGGCCACCTAGCTTCAGCAACCAATCGGTTGAAAGTATCGATGAACGTTAACAAATCCTGATTCTCCTGTCGGAGGGAAAGGAGTTCATTGTCCACAGCTTGTTCTCGGGTATGGCGAGCAAAGAGTTTTTCCATTTCCCTCTGAAAGTCCCCCAAGTTATGTAATAAAGGATCATCATGGGACACCAATGGTACCGACCAATCTGCGGCGCTGCCACTTAGGTATGATAAAACAAAGGCTACCCGGGCTTGGTCATTTGGGAATGCTCCCGGCCTGCAAAGAAAATGAAGGCGACACGGATTCATGAAAGCCGCGTATTTTCGTGGATCACCAGCAAACCTCTCCGGTGGTGCCAAAGGAACTGTACCTGGTAACACAACTTGTACCAGAGTAGAGACAGTGGATGACATGCTAGGATTTTGCATCAGTGGGTTGTTCCCAGGTAGAGGCATCTGACCCGCTTGTGATTGCAAGACTTGCCTGCTGATATCTTCGGTACGCTCTTTAGTCACCAATAAGTCACACCGGAGAGCGTTAGTCTCCTGTCTGGCAGAGTGAACCTCAGCACAAAGTTCTTCCAACAATTGGGCCAATTGGTCTAATTCTGATGTTTCCATGGTGCCCAGGTGGATTGGTTTGGCAGGCTTCGTGTTCTGTGACGCTCACCTGGTATCCACGGGGACGCCACCCAGCTGTGGGGACTCTGGTACCTTCTCAGCCGCTCCCAGGTATAATCAGCGGAGAAATTCTGCCTAGAAAAAAGGTGGGCAATGTCCAAGACTGGGCAACTGGGGTAAGAGCCTCCCAACACCCGTATGCCCGCAGCCCATCCCCGGGCCTTTCCTCACCTTGTTATGGGTTTTGGGGTGCTCTCCGTCCTGCCTTCTTGGCAGGGGCGCGTTGTCCTTTGTGGGTGAGTGCGATCTAGTTACTTCACTGATGCAGGCCCTTTATGTGTCTTTCAGGTAGGTCTTATTACTGTTATACTGTATGCCTTTCTTGGATTTAAATAATGTCTTTTCTCTCTCCTTAGGTGCGTGGAAGTTCGCTGTGGAACGCTGGCTGAATTGGGACTCGCCGGCAGGTGATGTTGTTTCGAGAGCGCCTTGATGCGGTAAGTAGGTGCTATGCGCAGCACTATGATGCCTTGCCTTTGCTAACCTGTTGTCTTTTGTTCCCGTAGGTTGCGGTGCTCACCCGGAGCAAGAAGTCCCAAGGCGATGCTGGTCGATGGGCGACTCGTGAGGTAAGCTGCCTGCACAATTGTAAAATGTCTAATGTCCTGTTTCTCTCCTTTTTGCAGATCCGACGGTCCGGGAGTCTCGCTGTTCCTTGGATGCTGTTTGCAGGAGCGAAGGGCAGCTAGCGGTGGAATCACAGCTAAGCTGCTGCTATTAACGATGTCCTTTGTTTTTCAGATGCTGTTCTTCCGAGGTTCGCTGATGCAGCTGAACACGATGAGCGTCACGTTGCAGGATTGCAAAGTAACACGAATCGTGCTATCCAAGTCAGGTGTGGTTTAAATAGCATCAAGAAAGTAGTCCAGGTAAAATAGTCCCTAGGCTACCACAACCAAAAGACTATACCGCATAGCTTGGTTCCAAGGAGCCAAGCTATGTGGATGCCTGCATGTTGACTGGCACTGAAATAAAGTAGTTCCCAAGCACAAGTCTTCATTAAGTATGAGCCGGGTGCCAAAGGCACCAGGACTGGCCCCAAGAGGGCCTAGGCAAAGGATGCCTAAGCTTGTTGGGGGCCCGAGCCGAGACCCCTCCTGGCCCATGGACCTGGCAGGGGGGTTTCAGGAAGTGGATCGTGACAGATGGACGCCCTGTGGTTATACTGACGATTCAGGGTTTGCGATGTTGGTCATATGATGCGATTGGTTTCCGGCCAATATAATATACCTACTATACTTAGTTAGGGTCGTTTCTAGACTAACAATTGTGGCTCATATGTTATTCAACCTGTGTTGAACATTGGTATGAACTCACATTATCCAAGTCAAAGGAAGATAACTAAAAGCCCCTTTACATATCAGTCATTGGTTACTTATTTAGTGGGTAAAAGTGTCACAATACAGAGCACTACTATAAATCTTGTTGTCCTTGAAGAGTTGTCGGAAGTTGTGAAGCTGCAATTAGTTGAACAATTGGAAGTTGTAGTGAAACATACATCAAATAATATTTAACCCCCAAAGCACTTGTGGTTGTGAATTGCTGATTCGGGCAGGGGAGTATACCTGAACTGCAATCTGGTGAAGAAGTGGGCCTGGTGTGTATTATACCAGGTGGAAATTGAAGAAGTGCTTAAAAGGGGTATTGTTACAAAGTTGTCTGCCTCACATTTCTGACCTCTCACACCATACCCCCCACTTCCTAACTGTGTTACCAATGATTTAAGATAAACTGGGTATAAGCACAAAAACATCTAGACCGTTTTACCTGTACAGATTGTAGAAGTCACATCACATTTCTCTGAAGACCATCCAATGACTCCCTGTACATGATCGGGTGAAGATGAAGACCCTTTGCATTTTGTACTGGGCTACTGTGGTCATGAATCACAATTCCTTTGCATCATGTTCAACCACTAAGTCCAATCACATAGTCTTTGCTGGTTCTCTTCCTGCATCATGAAGGTCGCCTGCTTCTACTGGATCAGCAGTAGCTGCTGTGATCTGTGCAGAAGCACTCATGGAAATGTATCCCAAACTGATCCATTAGCTCTATAGCTTCCAAGGATTTCACAAGACCTAGTTGTTAACGCCAACAAATTCACATTTCTCGCCATTTGTCAGACTGTAGCATAGCATCTTGACCTAGAGGTCTCCCTGGGACAGGGTTGACACCAGTCACAAAATGACACAACTAAATATACATATTTCACTGAAAATACTTGCATACATGGAAGTTTCAGTCTCAAAATGTGGAAAGTTCTGAAACACGCCAGGGAGGGAACCTATGCAATGTTTACTCCATCCCCAATAGTGGAGTGGTGTGCAGTTAGTTGCTGTTTGACGTGCTTCAGTGTGGTGGGCATGAGAGTGATTCAGGTTGCTTTGACATCTTCATTGCTGAATTTTGCGACTGCTAGGATTATGTAACTTTAACTTTGTTGCATGTAATCTTCCAGCATGAATCTGGTCTTCCCTCTTGTGGCTGGGTTTGGAATTGTCTCTGAGATTGACCCGGCACACATTGGCGCCTTCTTTAACCACCAACAAATCTATGGCTTCTAAGACATCTGTGATTGCAAGTCCACTCCATCAGTCAGTGCAATTGAAACATGGATTTAGACTAACCCCTGTGTGGATGCAATGGTTCTTGCCTGGACTGCTATTGTTCTTTAGTTTGAGGCAGATACTGGATCCTTCACTACAGTGTGATCAATGAGTGCGATCAATCAGTCCGTCTTCAAGGGGAGATTTGGGATTTCATTTATCCTTCTCCCAAAAGTCTTGCCTCCGGCTGCGGTCGAGTTTGACATTGACCGTTGGATTGTGTTAGGATGTGAAGTGCACCAGTGGGATATGTGATACAATTCTCTGTAGCCAAAACATACCATCGAGCAAATAATGAGTGGGATTGATGACATCTGTATTTCAGCCTGCACTTGCAAAGGAAGTTTAAGTGTTGGGCTACGAATATATGACCAGAGACAGGCAATCTATCCCCGAACCAATACCTACATCTTTAACAGTAACTTTATAAAAACCGATGAATTAAACACAAAGCTTTTTGAGACTCTTGACCATAAATGATGAGATATCTTATCCCTTTGACTTCATCCCTCACCTCATATGTGAAACCTCTCAAATCCTTACGCAAGATGACTCCTGTGCTGTCAGTCTTCAGTTGCTCTGCTTCATTGGAAAAAGGAATGCAGCCATAGATCAAGCATGCACATGTTATCCTGAAAGGAAAGAGTATCAAAAAAGGCACGTTATTCAGAGACATGAGAAAGACTATGACTACAATACGGTTGTACTTGTCTTCTTCCATCCTGACCACAGTATTCATTTGAAGACTAAGGCGCTCATTTTTAGCGTGCCATACCGTAAACAAAATGCGCAAAAGTCTTACGTAAGGCTTTTATGAAGTTCGGTTACGGTACGGCTCATTTACACGTGTTTGTGTGGTGGAAAGGAGGGGTGGTATGTTTCTGATGCTCCCTTCCTCTACGCCATACACATGCTCTGGCGTTTGCACCAGCATGGAATTTCATGCTGGCGCAAATGCTGGGGATTTGTATAGATTCTGCTGGCCTTGTGCACCAGCAAAAATTCGGCGGACTCCATAGGAATCTATTGTAAACGCTGCCTTGCATGTGTACATGGCAGGCAGATTTTACTCAGTTTGAACGGCGGAGTGCAAAAGGGTGGCATACAAGCGTGTTTGCTGCCTTTTTAACTCCACTTTTGCGCTCCGCTGTGCAAATGAGGAAAATCCGATGGCGGGAACCGTGTACATGAAAGTGTAAGCAAAACGGGTCACCACAGCTGATTTATGGGGAACTCAAAAATGAGCCCCTAAGGGTTTTATGATCGTGAAAGAACGATTAGTTGATTGATACATTAGTCCTTAGTAATTGTGTTCAGTTTGACAAAACGCCAAACATGTACCTCCAAAGTAACATAAAAAAGACCACTCCCCTTTATTAGATGAAGTGCAACCATTGCTTCGGAGAGGAGCAATTCGAGAAGTTGCAGGATTGGCGGAGAGACCAAAGGAATCTACACAGCATAATTGGCAACATGATACATTCAATTTTGTAGGTGCTTATCCAGCCCTGTTTTTTTTCTTTGCCTTCTGGGATTTGTAGTTCCACTTTTCCATTATAAAACGGACTACAAGTCCCAGAATGCAAAGAAAAAACTAGGACTGGATAAGCACCTACAGATTGGAATGGATCATGTTGGCAACTATGCTAAAGGTCACTTTACTATTTTTATTTGCTGTTTGAATGCTTTTATGGAGCGAATGGTAACCAAAAAATCTCCTTCTGCTATTACTGAGTGGAAGACAGGCATAGCTGGAACGGATTCTCCTATGCTGTATATTTGTTTTATTCAGGATTCTCCTATGCTGTATATTTGTTTTATTCAAATACGTTTTTTTATGTACCATTCACTGTACACCCTGAAAAGTAGTCCATATCAGAATGTATCACCCTGATAAAGTGTGCAGCCAAGGAAGTGGCTCACAGTTCCTACTAGTTAAAATCCTGCAGTTCAAACCCAAATATCAGCTTGGAGTGCTGACCGCCACCAATCTCATTCAACTTTGTTCTCTGCGTGTCTTCCACTGTCTCTCATTGTCCCGGCTGCCCTCAATATACTTGGCTGCCTCGCCAATGTAAATGCCAGCTTGCCTTTCTCCTCAGCATCTTAGATGTCAGTGGAAATGAAGAAGGGTGTATTTCCCACCACTATTTCCAGGGCGGCCATCTTTTTAATGCATTTCTTTTTATTTAAGACATCATTACGACCCTGGCGCTAATGGTTTAACGGCGCCGTAAAGAGCGTCGGCGCCGTTAAACCATTAGCGCCTGATTACAAGGGCCCTCATTACGACCCTTGCGGAAATCAACTGACATGACCGCCATAGCGTAAATAGCGTTTCCGCCACTGCATGATGGAGGAAAGTGCGGCTAATTCTGACCCATCGGGCACGAGCATTACGCCATGGCGGAAGTGCAAAGTCCGCGATGGCGGAAATGACCCCAAAACGCCCCTTACCGCCGTCGTACGTCGCCCTAGGTGCAATTCCGCCACCCATATTAGCGGTCACCGTAATGAGCGGTCAGCGCAAAATACGGTGACCGTAAATATACGGAAACGGAAGTAAAAACATGGGGCCGGAACGGGAAACAGCACGCCGTACACCTATAAAAGCAGAATCCCAACACAACCATTAAAAATCCGACCCTGAGACACATCCCAACCCGTTATCCACCCCAGTTAAAAAAATAAATATGAGAAAAGTTGCTAAAAAAGCGTGCGACCGCAAGCGGCAGGTCCACTTCTCCCACGAGGAACTCACCGTGCTCACAGAGACCCTCCAGGAGAACGCTGCCGTCGTCTTCTCGACGCAAATGACCAGGACGGCACTTGCGAACAAGAAGGCCATATGGGCGCTGGTGGCACAGCGGGTAAGTGCGGTGGGGACCGCACCCCGCAACCCACAGCAATGCAGAAAGCGATGGGACGACCTACGGATACGCGTCCGGAGCATACTCTCTGCCAACCGGAACATTGCCACAGCTACCGGGGGAGGATCGGAATCACCCATCAAGTTGACCCCCTGGGAAGAAATCTGTGCCTCCACCATTGGAATGGAGAGCATAGAGGGAGTCGGAGGGATGGAGAAAGGAGTGCAGACATCAGAAGAATCAGGTAGGTGGGCCAAATGAAACTATGCCAAATCCACAATTACCAACCATGTGCAGTACCATGTGTCCCCATAGTGCACTAGAAACACATGTCCAGGAGAACGTCCACATACATTGCCATGACAGCGCCCCTTAAAAGTCAGATTAAATAAACAAATATTTAAAAATCCAAAAAACACACTCTACATGTGCAGCATGCACACCCTAACTGCAGACTGCCAAATAACTGCATCCCCAATGCACAAAAAAATGAGACCACCTCCAAGGCCCTGACCCAAATCACCCCCAGGTACCACCCCAATGCATGTGATACAATTGCCATTACAATTACCACAGACCCATGAATAACGCTCGCCCTCCTTTACTCCACCACAGGGTCAGATTCCAACGACGAGCTTCAGGACACCCCTACCAGCACACCTGCAAAGAGGGCCAAGACCAACGGCCAAAGACCCTCCACCTCAGCTGCACGGATCAAGACACGTCAGCAGCACGAATCGAGTGGCAGCACACTGGAGGGGACATCAACAGGCACCCCAGCAGCCAGCATGTCCACAACAGCAGCACCACAGGTCCCCCCAATGGATGCCACAGAAGGCACTGCTTCTGGTGGCAGCAGCACCATAGGTGAAACTGCTTTCATGCCAGCATGCTCCGACACAGAAAACGGTGCTGTAGATGTAGGATCCATCCATGACCTGTCCCAATCCCCCTGTATGTTTCATCCCGTACACCATGAGGACACCACGCAGGGGCACCCACAAGACGACGACTGGCCAACCCCAACAAGGCCTGTTGCAAGGCAACATGAGGCGTCCAGCCCCTCTGTGACACCACCGCAAATGGGCATGGCCCAGCAGAGGCAACAGTCCCTCGAGCAGATGATAGTGCAACAGCAGCAAATGGCCACGCTCCTCAAGGAGCATGCTGATGAATGTGGGGGTTCTAAGGCACCCATTGAAACATCTACTGAGACACTAAGGGCACAAATGGAGAGAAGTACCGAGAGCCTGAGGGGACAAATGGAGAGAAGCACCGAGAGCCTGAGGGGACAAATGGAGAGAAGCACCGAGAGCCTGAGGGGGGAACTGCATGCGACGTCCAAAGACGTATGTGGTGAACTTGCCGCTGTGCGCCGTGTGCTCACTGAGCTCTCACAAACCCTTAGGGACATGCATGGACGTGAGCAGGCAGAGACATCATCCGTTGCAAGTTCCGTCCAGGGCAGCCCCCAACGCAGATCTGGGAGGAACCTGCGCTCCACAGGCAGGGGTGCCCCTGATACCCGGAGAGGGGGCTTGCAATAGCGTCTGACCAATGACAATGAGCATCTCTGGACACTGGTGTTCGTGGGGGGGGTAGGAGGGTGGAGGGGGTGTGTTGTGCTACTTTGGGTGGCGGGTCGATTAGGTGTGTAATGTCATTTCACATCTGCAATACAATTCTTCATATTCATCCAATGAGATGTGTGGACATTGATCTCTGTGTACGAGGCCTATCCTGGTGTACAGGCCACATTGTGCATGTTCCCGACACACACAGTGCCACAAGTCCCGTGTCCATGTAACAGCCACCAGGCGTGAGTGCTAGAAGCATGCATCTATGAGATTCTGACGTAATTCACGGGCCTCCTGTGCCTCGCGGATCCCTTGAGGTGCTGCCACATCCCCACCCTCATCATGACCATCTTCAGGTGCTAGCAGTTCTGCGTCGGGGGGCATGGCCACATTCCTACGTACGCACATGTTGTGTAGCATGACACATGCCATGACCATCTTTGCCACCTTCTCATGGCGGTACAGGAGTGCCCCGCCAGACCTGCTGAGGCAGCGGAAACGAGCCTTCAGTAGGCCGAATGCCTGTTCTATGACCACACGGGTACGTGAGTGGGCATGATTGTAGTCCTCCTCATGCTGGTCCTGTGGGTTCCGGATTGGTGTGAGGAGCCATCTCTTCAGTGGATACCCGCAATCACCTGTATGTGGACAAGAAAGGATGTTTGTGGAATGTCATTGCTACGTACGCACCCCCCCCTTCCTGCCAGGTCATTCACGCATCACCTACCCCACATACTCATGCATTAAATGAGACTCACCGAGTAGCCAGGATCGGCGCCCTGCTTGTCGCTCCATGTAGCGTGGTATTCTAGAGTTCCGCAAGACCATAGAATCATGTGTTGATCCTGGAAATCGGGCAGAACAATGTGTAAAGATCCTGTTGGAGTCACACACCATTTGTACATTGATAGAATGATATTGTTTCCGGTTGCGGTACTGGGCCTCCATGGCATGTGGGACAACCAATTCCACATGGGTGCAGTCGATGGCACCAATGCAACCCGGTATGCCGCCAAGTGCATGGAATCCCACTTTTGTGTTTGTAAGCTCCTGCTCTGAGCGTGGTAAAGAGATGTAGTCGTCTGAGTGCTTCAGGAGGGCATCAAGCACTTGGAATAGTGTCCGTGAGAATAGTGGCTGTGAAATGCCATGCAACTGTCCGACTGTGTGCTGGTAGGTGCCTGTGGCCAGGAAGTGGAGTACAGACACCACCTTCAGTAGGGGTGGGATGGCGGTTGGGCTATCTATCATGCTGACAAGGTCAGCGTGTGTCATGTCGACAATGGCGGTTATGGTGTCCCGCTCCAAACGGTAGAGGGTGTGGATCTGCTCAGCTGTGAGGTTGAACGGATTAGCTCAGAGGCGTGGGATTGCGGGCTGCCTGCGTGGTGGTAGTGGTTGTGCTGGTGGGGCTTGCTGGCCATGCCTTGCCCTCCTCCTCCTCCTCCTGCGTCTCCTCTGTGCGGCCGGTTGTTGCAGTCGTTGGCGTTCGTCTTCTTCTTGAAGTTGGAGTACTTGCAGTGCAATCAGGTCCCCCAGGCCCAACATCGCTAGTCCTGCCGGTAGCATTCTGGAGTGGGTGTGGTTGTGGGAGGGGTTTGGGTATGCAATTTATGTGTTTTCAGGCTGTATAGCCTTCACCTGTGGTGATTCATTCCACCTGTGTCAGCTGCAATGCCTTTCGTGCGAGCACGTCCCGCACACGACGCTGCAATTCGACGTATGGCATCTTGCATTTGCATTCATGTTCTTAATCCCGAAGGCTGTGGAATATTGGTTTATATGTTAATTCTGCTATGGTCCCATTGTTGCACATACGATATTTGCATTCGTGAGCAGACTTGTGAAGGGTCAGTGGAATGTAGTGCTCGATCAACGGTGGACCCTCATGCAGCACTGTACCGAGGTTCACCGACGGCGGGGAGTCCCATCAGTGATTGAGGGCAGTTACCATTTTCACACACAGCCGCACTGCATAGATGTATTTGTGAATACAAGCGTTCACAGATGCCTTTTCAACGTGATGTTGCAAATTAGGAATTCGAAGGGCAGCGCTTTCGGTTTTCGACTAGCGGCGTGGAGACGCCCACAGGTCTGACTGGAAATGTAACGTTCTATTGTTGAATGTCCTTGGGACAGGGCCCATGACGGGAATGCAATGATTGATATGATTTGAATGGGATGCGCTATAGCGTAGTGGACGATAAGGCAGGACGTTCCCAAATACATGTGACTTCACTAAACAAGGAATCCGGGCAGGAGCACAGTGGATTTTGAAGGCTGCATTACGCACAGACTCAATGGACATTTCGAATGTTATGTGAGTGAATATTCAGGCGTTTTCATAACGGGATGAGGGAATGATGAATGGATGCATGGGAAGATGATTTAATTGGGAGTCGGCCATGTACATGGCTATTTGGAATGTATCCCATTCCCCTGCGCTATGTGATGCAAGGCTGCCATAGTGGGACCATCGTCTGTCTGCCCTTGTTGAACCCTCCCTGTCTCGACGCGCCTTCAATCACTTGTGTGTATGCACGTTGATGATCCCATCTGATGGATCCTGTTCTGACAGGCGCATGCACACAGACACTCGTTTGAAATAGTGTATTCACCTCGATTTGTGTCGTAATGATTCGCAAGTGAATTTTGGGTGCAATTGATCCTTATGAGTGGGTTAGCATGCATATGGTTGTAGGTTTGGTGTATTGAATGTAGTGAGTAATACATATGAAGTTTGGATGCCCATACTATATTTTTTTTCATTTGGGTGACAGGTATCTCCTCCCCTTCTGCCGCTGCCATCTGTACGCCACTCCTGCAGATGGCTTCTACAGTCGACACCTGCAGCTTCGAGTTAATCAGTGGAGCACCATTACGATCTTATGGGACGATCGCCAATGGCCCACATGCCCTTACGCAGTACTAGTGGCTAGGTGCAGCATACCTAGCTTCCAGCTGGACAAGTGCCTACTTCATGGGACGGGCCTGCGGTCCTAGGCGCTTCCATGTTGCCTTTTTGGACGTGGATGTAGCCCCTGTGTGCCATGGAGGTACAGGGCGTCACACATGGGGTAGCTGGTCATTTATTGCGGATGCAGCCCACAGTAATGCTGATCATTTGTGAGTTTATGCTCAAATGGCTGTATGGGCTTGGTGATTTTGATGTGCATTAAATTTATATTCAGATATTAACCGTGTAGCCTTATTCTTTGCTAGTAATGTGGCATATTCCGATTTGTGGCGCGATGTATTTTTCGAGGTGTTCTGCATTGGGTTCCGGCTTCTGGGTACAGTTGTGTGGTACGTGCTTATGCTGATGGTTGGTTTGACTACTGCCATGTGTACAGGGCTGGTGCAGTCTCCCTCAGGTTACTGCTTTGACTGTTGGTTTACACTGGTGGCAAGCGATGGGGGACTGTTGTTGTTTTGTGTCATGGAATTTTCAGTTCATTTTGATGTACTTGCACCTTCAGATGCCTGTGCTGCATCAGTACGGCAATGGTGTGTTGCCAATTGTGGATGGCCACTCACAGGGCACTTGGGGCCCCTGCATGCATTTGTTCGTTGGCATGCATGGGTGACTTGTACATTTCACTGGTTGCATGGTGTGACTGCATTGCGCCTACGAGAAGTTGTGCAATGTGGCCAGGGAGTGGAGTACAGGCACTCAGTAGGGCCATTACGGTTGGTTCGCGATGCCGTAGTTCTCGCCATGGCAGAATGGTACTTTCCGCCATGCTTGATGGCGTTAGGTGAATGTCCGCTGGGGTCAGCATTCGCGTACCGTTGCGCCATGGCGGATATTGCGGTTTTGCACGGCGCGCGTGCGCGTACTTGGTGCAGTTAGCGTTGGCGTTCATTACGGTGTCGCTAATCGCATCGTACTTTACGGTGACGGGTCATAATCGCAACGGGCGGTATCCGATGGCGGTATTACATTTCCGCCATCGTTTTTTGTATTCCGCCAGGGTCGTAATGAGGGCCAAGGTCCCTTAGCGGGTTGGAGGCTTTAACGCCTGCTTTTTGCAGGCGTTAAAATCCAACCCGCTAAGGGACCTTGGAGCTAATTACGGTACCGTAATTTACGGTGCCGTAATTAGCACCTTCCCCATCCCCATTATGCCCTATGGGGCAAAATGGGAATGGGGAAGGGCAAATGGTGAATGGGGAATTACCGCCCCCGTCAACCTTGTGATGGGGGCGGTAATTCCACCATCCACCATGCCAGAGACCGGCATGGACCATGGTGCTAATAGCACCATGGTCCAGCGCCTGGGTGGTAATGAGGGTCACCCCACTCTGCACTCGCCTCTATAAAAGACACAACTGTTAATACCTTGGATGTTATGCAAGGATACTAATAACGTTAATAGGGTTGTAGGAAGGCTTTCCCATGCAGTAACAGTTCCAGAAACTGCGTTTGCTCACTTTATGCCTTTATGTTGGTCACCATGCTGTTACCACCCATGAAAGCGCGCCTGTGTGGTGATTACTCCCTATGCATTGGGTCACTCCTCATGTTAGCACGAATCACAGGGCCCTCATAAATAAATGTAAACCAGAGATGGGTTGACAATGTCAGAATTCATTGTAATGAGAATTTGTTGACAAAAGTAACCACATTGATCGGTCTTAATAGAGCTCAAACAAATGTTAACATGCAATTTAGACTGTATACAGTGGAAGGTCTGTTTAAGGTTACCTTGCACACCAGAAAATAAATGTGTGACACAAAATGGCCAAGTGAGGACAAATACTGCAAATGGCTGAATGCAAAGAGATGATACAATCTTTTGCTGTTACATTTGTTTCTGGGTGGAGTCATTGTTTGCTGAGGTTATATGGGGAATTAACATTGTATTATGGCTAAAATTCAAGAACAACGTACCTGTTCTGTTAATTGATTTTTCAAATCAAGATGAATTCTCTTTGTACATAGTTATTTGGTCAAAAAGGCTATTGGAATGTTGTTTAAATAGAAATGGCATGGACTAGAGGAATAACAAGGACTGAGAAAGCTAGTCACGTTGGAGAAACCCCTGTTAAAAGCATGAAAAAGACACGGAGTATATCGGAAAACAACACAGATCAATCGGACCTGTAAATTGGGATCTATGTGATATTAACGAAAACGATAACACCAAATCACATTGAAAGTGATTCCATATTATTTTTAAAGGCACTAAACACCGTCCCCAACATATTTTAGGACTTGTGAAATTATATAATCAAACTCCAGTCCTAGAACATTTGGGGAAAGTGTTGGATAGTGCCCTTAAAAGAAAATATGGAATCACTTTCGATGTGATTCGCTGTTATTGTTTTCGTTAATATCACTGGATACCGTAAATTGAGTTTGTAGTACTGTATGAATCAATACAAAAAGAATGTAAGTAAAAATAATAGATTTTAATGAACGAACCGAGAAAATCTAGTTATGAAAAGTGTTTACCATTACTTTGGTCTTCACACATTTGAAGAACTTAAAATGTATAAATGTTTCTAAACTTTATTACAAAGAAAGATAGTTTTACGGGGTTAAAGCATCCGCTGCGCCTCGCCTGGATTTCAGTGGCGTGTTTTGACTCCACTTGGACCATTTCCAAATTCTTCTATTTGAAATGTCTGCAGCTCCCTGAGGCGTTTACTGAAGCCTTTTGCTTAGGTGTTGAGAGTCAGCAGAACCAAGTCATCATGCCAGGGTCATGTGGTATTTGGTGGCAGGCTGTTAGGGTAGATTTTCATTTGTAAGCACAATCTCCTCCACATGTGAGTCACCCAGCACTTTTTGCTGGACATATGGATTTTCGGTCGGTACCCCTGAGTAAGTGAGAACCTTTTTCCACACTCACTCATCCTTTTACCCTATCTTTTGGGATACTTTGTATTTCTTTTTTTACACTGTTCTTGGAGTTATACTTTCCTCCAACCTTTATGGCATCTGTTTTTAGACTTTTACATCACAGAGCACTCTCTGAGCAGTGTTGCTGGGATACCCTTGGGCTTCCCTTTTTATTTTCTGTTCATAGTGGGATATGTTTATCCTTCCTATCTTTTTTATTGTGCTATCAGCACACCCCACTTTATGTGTAGTGCTGAGGAGCTACATAGTATCCCCTTTCTCACTGCTCCTGGAACTTTTTGGTTACAGTGGCAAGCAAACCAGAATGGCTGGTGGCAGTGGTTTTATCCTACCTACTTTTGTGTAATTTTTACTTCCAGGCTGTGCTCACTGCTGTGGTAGTGCACAGAAAGGTCACCATTGACCCACAATGGTGGCTGAATTCTTTTTTCGTCCATTTCTTGTTTGCTTTTCCCTTCTTCTGCTGTGCTGTGTGTGGGAAGTCCTTGTTTATCTTTTGTCTTCGGCAGGAATCCTTTGTGAAGCATGCCAAGGCTCCAGTGTGTCTGTGAGGACAGGAAACCGGCGAGGACTCAGCTGTTCTTTGTCTTCTGTTGTGCCTGCCTGGAACCAGTTCCAACTGGGGGGGAGCTGGATTTCCTGAAAGGACAGCCACCCCCCATAGTTTGAATGGTGCATGGGTGCTAATTGGCTGGGTTCCTGAATAAAAGGCGTGGATCCTGAGTCTGAAGACAAGCCGACCCCTAGAACAGAAGAATCAATGAGGAAGAAAAGGAGAGATATCCACAGCCACTTTCAGACGACCAGAGATGCCTTTGTAGAGGAGGTCCCAAGCACGACCCGCACTCCAACTGCCCATTTTGAAGTACCAGGAACGTTCACACCGAAATATGTGACGTATGATGAACAAATAAACCAGCAGAGAGCCACAGTGGGGCTATGTCCAGTACCTATCAGAAGAACAGCACCTGTTGAAGAACCGACACCTAAGAAAACTTGGACAGTAAGGTACCCTATCAACAAATGAAACAGAATGAAGATTGTCAGAATGCAATGCCTGAAGAAGCCGAGAAAGACCTAAAGGAAGATGAATGGTGCCGTCACACGAACCCGGACTGACTCACATATAGAAGATATGATGATCTGCGAATGACGAAAAGAGACGAAACACCATGGAAAAGGGACATCATGAACCCAAAGTAAAATAACAATGTCAAATGTAAGAAGTTTATACCATAAACACGATGAAGATAGTTGGCCAGTTTACACATGTACATATGCTTGGAACCGCAAGAAGGCTAAGAAAACCGTGCAGCTTGCTATGCTTAGTAATAAGATAGATTGCGGCAAGTGCCACCTATACAAATCTACCTCAAAAGGATCATTTTATATAAGTATACTTCCACTATGCACAAGAGCAGAATCTATGAAAGGTTACTAAAGGTCTCAGGAAAGGAGCCCCTCAGCACGTAACTTGAAAACTAAAGACAGAGAGAAACTCAGACGCATGCAAATCGTGCCAAAAAGCCATGGTCGTATCGGCTGAAATAGACCAACAGTAGATACAATTAATGAAGCAAAGAACAGAGTATCCTGTTCAGAGAGGTCAAGATAAGCTGCAAAAGGCAGGTGGTGGGCAAAAACTAAAATCAAATACACGAATTGCATGGAGAATGAGACGATTTCACGATGTCTGAATCACGTGACCAGCCAAGCAAGAAGAAATGGAACTTTCACACCTATGTGTGGCTGAGTGCCATACACAGATATCTGAACTTTTCCAGACAGAGATGCAGTCTCGAGGCCAACCACAAAGAAATAATTGACACATGACCACTGAGGTGATGATTGATTGTAGCAATAATTGGAGGAAGGCTGGGGGAGCAGGCGAGCACCCTGCACATGGCCGGCTATTCTGGGCGGACTCCCTTTGCCAAACAATTGAGTTGTCATTATTGATTTGATGCTAGAGTATTAATCTGCATCCCCATCCATCTCATGGGTGCTGCTACTCATCTTAAAGTGCTATTGGGCAACCCCCAGCTTTATGGGCCGGTCGGGGTCCTAGTGCACACTTGGTAGCAGAGAATGGTTTATCGATTATCGATTAGATAAGACACCCATTGACTGTCGACATAAAGTAACTCTAGGTCCTCGGCAATATCACAAGTCCTTTTGCCATCCAGCTAAGTAAACCGAGAAGCTCCCCGTAGATAGTGGTTAGTTAAGTAAAAACCCTGCAAGTCAAGGTCTGAAGGAACCTGTGTTTCACCCACAAACCCCTTCCCACTTCTACGAGCAGCCGATCAAGTGAACAGCAGGAGAGGCGGTGACGAAGGCGGTGATCCCGAGGATCCAGAGAGGAAAACATGTGAACGGTGAGTGAAAAAGACTGAATGGTTTGGCAAAAAATTGCATGCCTTAGAACAAGTAAAGGAAGATAACGGTGGGGGACGGGACAAAAATAAAGTTAGAGATAGAGTAGAATGTATATATATATAAGGGAAGGAAATAGTGACTCGAGGGTGACCAAGCAATATATAGAGGATAACGGGAGGATACCTGAGCATAGAGGAGGATACCAGGAGGATACCTAAGCAGAGAGAGGATACGCCCAAATACCTACGCTTTAATATAGCGGTTAGAAGAAGCCTGCATTCAAATTCCTGAATAAAATAGAAGACCAAAGCTGTTAAAGACGCTTTTGTTTTTAAAGAACTTTATTTTTGGTTTGCATATAACGTCACACTCGCTGCAGTTCCCTTCAACATAAAAGGTATACATATTATCATGATAATCACCCTCTTCCCGCCATCAGTTCATACATTAAGTATATATGTTTGCACAAATACATTATTTAAATTACGATAGTTTGCGAATTGAAAAGTTGTTTTGAGTGATCATTCAGTATCTGAGTTATCCGTATCCGGTGGGGTATCACCTAAGTATGCTCTGAACAATGTCCAAATGTCTTTTGGTTTACATGGTGCGGGCACCATTCCTATATAGGTTTCCTCGCATTCATTAACGTAAGTCAAGGCTGTGAGGAATTGTTCTGTGCTTGGGGCATGACTGCTCTTCCATTTCTGAAGAATGCATTTCTTTGCTACTGCGCAGGGGACATTAAATAGTCTCCCAGTTTTTTCTGCGTTTTTTCCGATGTCGCCGAACAGGTATTTTTGAGGGTTGAGCTGTGCGGGGATTTGTGTCATCTCCTCCAAGATGCTCGCCACTTCACGCCAGAATCCGGCTATCAGGGGGCAGGCCCAATACATATGGAAAGAGTCCGCACGGGGGTTGTGACATTTCGGACAACTATCGGACAGGGTATTATGGAACTTCGCCATTTTCACTGGAGTATAATGTAGCTTGTTCAGGATCTTGAACTGTATTAGTCTTAGGCCTGCGTTCAGCGAGACTTTCTTAAAGAGGAGGCAGTATCTGGACCATTTCCCTGTCTCAATTGTTATGCCTATGTCCTTTTCCCACGAGGTCTTGATGTTGTTCAATGTTTTTGTGTGTGTTTGGACTATATTGTTTAGTTTGGATACCCCTGTGCCGGCCTGTGAGTATAATGATTGGTAGCATGCTTGTTCGTGAGGTTCATCTGGGAATGTTGGCCATCGTTTCTTGAATGCTGCTTTCATGTGGTGGTATTGTAGAGTGACCAGTTGGTTTCTCCCTACAGTGACTGCGACATCTTCTGGGGTTGCGAATTTACCGTTTGGAAACATAGTTTTCATTTTAAGCTCATATTCCGGGATCCAGGCTCTCTGTATGCTGATGTCGTATGTTGGTTTAATACCTGGGAAGTTCGAGAGCGGGGCCTGGGAATCATAGGGTGTGTCTATGTGGAACCGCTTGCCAATTGCGACCCATGCTGCGATTGTGCAGGAAGCCGGATCAAATTTACAGTTGTCTTTGTGGGATTTTGCAAATATTATGGATCTCAGGTCAGTTGGCCGGACCGAGTGTTGCTTAATGGGTATGTGTGGTGTTCTGTCTGTGGGATCTTGCCAGTATTTAGTATAATGTGCCTGCACCACTTGATAGTACAGCTCGAAGTCAGGGGTGGCAAAGCCTCCCATTTCATAGGGTTCCACCAATTTGTCCCATTTCAACCTATTGGCGCCACCGTTCCATACGAAAGTGGTCGCCATGGACCGCAGGTTGTCAAAGAAAGGTTTACCTGGCCCTATGTGTACATTGCAGAAGATATAGAGGAACTTGGGGAGTACAGTCATTTTGAGAACCGCTATTCGGCCAGCGAGGGATATGGGGAGTCTAGCCCAAATTTGAAGTTTGGAGTAAATCGTCTGTAGTATGGATTCGTAGTTGTCTGTATATAGGGATGTTTTGTCTCGAGAACCAGGATGCCCAAGTATCTAATGTAATCTGGAGCCCAGGATAGGTTGTGCGTATGTGTAGGGCATGTGGTAGCCCGTGTTAACGGGAACATTTCCGACTTAGCAGTGTTAATTTTGTAGCCTGAGTGTGTGGTGAAGTCGTTTATCACGGTTAATATAGGGGATAGGTTCTTTTCTGGTTCACGTATGTACAACAGTGCGTCGTCTGCATATAGTGAGATGGTTTGGTAGATGCCAGCCATTCTTATGCCCCTCGGTTCTTGCTCGAATCTAATTGCAGCCGCCAATGGTTCTATCGTAAGGGCAAAGAGGATGGGGGAGAAGGGACATCCCTGTCTGGTGCCTCTGTGTAAAGTGAAGTGGCTGGATAAGGTCCGATTGGTTAAGACCCTGGCTTTGGGTGAAGAATAGAGCAGTTTGACACACATTATTAGGTACGGGCTGAATCCGAATTTGTTAAGAACTTCAAACATGTATAGCCATGAAACCGGATCAAACGCTTTCTCAGCGTCCAATGATATGGCTGCTGCTTGTACTTCCGGCTTAATCTGTGCCTAGATGCTAAACAAACTGCGCAGGTTTAGGGCCGTGGACCTCGTTGGAATGAAGCTGCACTGGTCGGGGTTTATTAGAGTAGTCATTTTGGGCGACAGTCTAGTGGCAAGCACCTTTGCGTAGATTTTGGCGTCTGTATTAATCAAAGAGAGGGGCCGATAGGAGTGTTCATGGGCAGGGCGTCTTGGCTTCAGCAACACCGTTCTAACTGCGTCTGTCATTGTGTCCGGGAGTGACCCGGAGTTCATGGCCTCTTCCCATACGAGGGCTAGTATCGGGGCGAGCATTGAGGAGTATGTCTTATAAAGGTCAGCATTTAGACCGTCTGGGTCCGGAGTTTTGCCCGCTGTTAATGATTTAATCGCCTCAGCAATTTCATCGCTCGTTATTGGCTGATCGAGGGCCCAGTTGTCTTCTAACGAGAGCCTAGGGAGAGCGATTTTACTCAAGTATGTCTTAATGTCGTCCTGTGTACATATGTCGTGGTTGGCATATAGGTTATTGTAGTATTCAGCAAATACAGCGTTTATTTCTTCTTCCCCATGTATGACTATTCCCTCATCTGTCAGGATGCTTGTGATCGGGGTATGGTTATATTCATTCCGTAGTAAGCGTGCCAGGTGGTGTCCCACTCTATTGCCCTCCCTGTATTTGTGTGCCCTGGTTAGAGTGGCCATATACTGTTATTCTTTGGCTGCTAGGTCATGAAATGTTTGGAGGTGTGTATTGATATTGGCCAGCGTGCGCTTGTTGTGCGTTATACTGTAGTCAGTTTTGAGTGTTTTCAAATGTGTTTCGGTCCTATCCAATTCAGTTCTAACAGATTTAAGAAGACCCATGGTTTTAGACATCATGCTGCCTCGTACCCATACCTTGAATGTTTCCCATATGGTTGCCCATTTGTCCACTGATCCTTTGTTAAGTTGAAAGAATTCCTCCATTTCAATATATAATACTTCTACCACGTTCGGGTCTTTTAAGATGTTGGGGGGCATTCTCCACCGCTGTATTGGGTGTTTAATGTTGTGAAGTGATACTTCGAGTATGACCGGGGAATGGTCTGAGAGCGTGCGAGGAAAGTTTTCGCAGCACTCGATTGAGTTGATCAGAGAGGAGGAGATGAGCCAATAGTCTATTCTGGATTCTGTGTCGTGGACTGAGGAATAAAACATGTATTGTCTATCTGTAGGATGGGTCCCTCTCCAGGCATCGGTTAAGGTCAGTTCTTCTTGGGCTTGATGTATGATGTTAGCTGCTTTCGTCAGGTGTCTTGGTTTACCCGAGGACCTATCTAAAGTGGTATCAAGTATAGTGTTGAGGTCTCCTACCCACAAGACCCAAGCGTCCGCTGTCGGGCCAATTACGTCAAGGAGGTGGATGTAAAACTCTGGGTCATCCAAGTTTGGGCCATACGTATTTATCAATATGAGTTTTTCGCCTGCTACGGTGCCCCAAACCACAACATATCTACCCTGTTGGTCAATTTTACTTTTTTCCGTGGAGAACCCTAGTGAGGGGTGTATTAACGTGATGACGCCTCTGTTTTGAGAAGAATATTCGGTGTAGTGTCTATTGTTACCCCACTGTCGCAAAACACTCTCGCTGATTCCCTTCAATGCATGAGTTTCTTGGAGCATGGCGATGTGTGGGCGATGTCTGTTGATGTATGCCCCAACTTTACTGGCTTTCGCCCTATTGTTCAGCCCACGAATGTTCCAGGTAAGCATTTTAAGTTTTAGCCCCACAGATGGCCTTGTTTTCTGCGCCATTTCAGTGAGTTACAGTCAAACTTGTAGGGTAGGGTGTTCTCTTGGAGGGGGGCAGCGCGTGAAACAGTGAATGCATTTTTAACGACAAACAAAACAATCAACCTTTTCTCCCGGTGCCTAACTGGGGCCTTCTGAGGCAGTAACAGTGTTCTTGAACAGCAGAACAGTCCTGTGTTACCAGTGCCCACCCCCACCCACACCATCGACCCCAACTTGATGATGATCCCATGTTACTAACTTGTGGTTACTCCCAAGAAGGGGCCGGGTGCTGCAACGTCGCTTCGCTGTCGAGCGCGTCTCATCCGACTGCATTCAAGGTTTGGAAGCTATAGTGCTCCCTTCTACTACTTTACTTCCATCAATTCAGGTAAAAGATAGGAGGTAGGTAGAGCTGTAGTCGGCTAGTGGGCCTTTTGAGGTTTATACAGGCTGCTGCAGATCGTTTTGATCTAATTCATGTCTTCCAGGAGGGAGAGGTATTGAGGCTTCCACATAGGCCAGTGCCGCTCTAGGAGTTTCGAAGAAGTGAACTTGACCGCCATGTTGTATGCGCAGCTTTACTGGGAACAGAAGAGCGTAGGGAACCTGTCTCAGATGCAGCTGGCGCTTGATGGATTCGTAGGATCGTCTTTGGGTTTGGACTCCTGCTGAGAAGTCAGGGTATATATGAATATTATCATTGCTGAACTTCAGGGGCCCCTTTTCTCTATCCAATTTCAGGACGGTGTCTCTGTCTCTATAATTTAGCAATTTTACGATGATCGTGCGGGGAGGAGCCCCTGGCTTGGGCGGTGGAGCAAGAGTGTGATGTGCTCGTTCGACAAGAAATTGTGGTGAGAATGCATCTTCACCCAGGAGGGATTTCAGAAGGGTTTCAATTTGAGATTCCATTGGGCCGTTGCAAAAGGTTTCTGAAAGGCCAACTACGCGGATGTTGTTCCGTCTCGATCTCGACTCCAAGTCGCCACACTTGTCTCGAAGTTTAGTCATTTCCCCTTTTAGGAGTGTTATATCGTGGGTATTTTGACGAGTTGAGTCTTCATTTGCGCCAATTCTGTTTTCGGTCTCTGTAATTCTGGTGCTTTCTTTGTCCACTCGGGCTTTGAGGGAGCATTTTGTTGATACAATGTCATCCAGCTGGACATTGATCGCCAGGAGCCCATTTTGTACCGTGGTTAAAATATGGTCGAATTTCGTGTCTTCTGTTGCTGAGGATGAGGCAGTTGTCGGAGGGTTCGGGCTTTTGGGGGCGTTTGCGAATTCGTAAAGGAGTCCATCGGTCCAGTCTTTCTGCCATTGACCACATTTTTCCCAGGCATTGTTGGGGTATTTGTGCAGATTGTACCAGTTGACGTAGTGAGGATGAATGGCTAGGTGAGATCAAAGGTGACAGTGGCAAGGTGTAGAGCCAGATGGGTTCCAGATGGTCAATAGTGTGACCTCGGGGCTAACTATCTTGCAATATTGCTTTCCGTCACTTTCACGTTCCTTTACCCTTCAGTGTTTGGCAGTCCAGGCTTCCATGGTCCGGTGGAGTGACAGCGAGTTCAGAGTGGTCAGGGCTGTGGTATGGGGGCACCAGGGAGCACAACAGTGCTTACTTTGGTCTATGTCGGAGACTTGCCTGACTTGTCCCACCAGTGCTGTACTGAGTGGACTGTGTCTTCCCAAGTTTCCAAACGTTCCCAGGGTTGTGATATTCCTGGGAAGGGCGGTGGTCCCTCGTGCGCACCCCCGTGGGTTATTTTACTGAAATTGGGGAGCAGGCCAGCTCCTACTTACAGAGTTTGAAGGGACAGAGTTATCCGGGCGCGCTGGTTATAGTCCGGGGCTATGTGGGCTAGGTCCCCTCGGGGGATAGCGGCGAAGGATGTGCTGTTGCCTTGTATGGGTCACCGAGTTCCTGTCAGTTATTGTCTTGCAAGGGCCCAATGGAGATGGCAAGGACCAGAGTTGGGGGGGGTGGACTCTTCTTCACCCTCCCAAAGCAATAAGAACGGGTTGTTTTGTTCCACAGGGTCCAGTGTGTGATACGCAAGTGTCTCTTCCCCGGCACCGGCCCCTGCAGCCCTTTGGCATGCACCGGGTCAGCACCACCTCCCTCCGCCGTGTATGGGCCCCCCTGCCTCCTCTGCACCTTCACACTCACCGGATGATAAGTGCTGTCAGCTGCGCCCGGCACGGATCACAGGAACAGTGTTAGCAGTGTGATTCCAGCATGCCGCAGGGTCCTGGGCCGCGCGCTGGTGCCTCGCTGTGTTTATATAGCCTGCTTCTGGCTCAATCCAGTAAGAATGGAGCTTGCCGTGTCCCAGCCGCTACTGATTAATGCAGTCGCAATGGTTGTCCCCCTCCACGTGTTGTGGAATGGTGATGTGTCTTTAGACTCCGGCAGCGCAGAGCATGTGGAGGAAATGCTCCGGAGGAACGGGGGTGAGGATCGGCTTGGGCAGACTGGGATATTGGCGCCGTTCCTTTCCGTACTCGTTGCCTGTTAGGATGGCTCCGCCCACGAGAGGGCCTGAGTGTGTTTTAGGAGCCGCGGCACTCACGTTGGTTCCTGTGGAGCCGTGCAGCGGCCCGGGGGTTTTGCTTCCAGGCCCCTTCCTGTATTCAGGTGTAGGGTGTCCGTTTTCATCCCTTTCTTTCACGTACAGCTTCAGGGTGATCTCTGAGGACAGCGCTGCTAGTTTCGCAGTTCAGAGGAATCTGGAAGTAGAGTATTAATTGATAAGGATTTTTGCCGGAGAGGAGCTCCACGCTTAAGCAGCCATCTTGTTGTGAAACAGCGCCCCCTACGTTAAAGACGCTTTTGAAAGGATGGGCTTACACTCCATGTCGGGGTAAATCATAGGGGCAGAGATCTGTGTAGCCGACTGGAGTCTGTCTAGTCTGTCTTATGTTTTCTTTTCTCTCTTTTTTCTTTCTTCTCTCTCTTTGACGTCATAAAAAATAGGACATTTTTGGAGGAATTTGCATGAAAATGACGCGATTGTTTAGCTAAGACACTGTATAATATGAATCGATGATTGTTGTTTGAAAAAAGAAAAGAGAAAAAAAATAGTTTTGAAAAAACAGGATTGGTGCTCGCTCATATTGTTGGAGTTGATTAAGAAACGTAAAAGCATAACAAAGTGTTATATATATAAAGAAAAGGTGAACAGATTTAGACATGGAAGATGTTACACCATTAATACACTTGTGCAAGCAGTTGCAAAAACATGCAGCTAAGCTGAAAAAGTACAGTGCAGAATGGGTTAAGGGAAACGCCAACAAAATGTTTATGCCATGGACCCAGGGTGGATCGCTGTCTAAAACGGTCCTGCAACATATGACGACATATTTGCATGCCACGTACACGGGCAAAAAGTTAGACAAACGTCTAGCTAGTTTACAACTTTGGAAGATGTACCAAGAGGATAACGAGGAGGAGCCACCCTTAGAGTGGATACTTAACATATGCACAGAGGGGGGTGAGACGTCTTCCGCACCACCCGCCCCGTCTGAAATGAAAAGTGAAGTCAGTAAAGTCGAAGGATTATACCCGTTAAGGGAACTTAAAGCCGCCACGGAATATAGCAACCCGGTGTATGAGTCACCTACACAAAGTAGTGACAAAAACTCAGACAAAGACAGAGATGGAGATATCAGCTCCAAGGTCCCCAGGGACAAGGAGAGACGTGAGAAAGATACATTTCTTGATACGAATAGAGAGGGCAAAAGGTGGAAAGGAGATGAGGATAGAACTGGTGAGATAGCATTCACACAGAACAAATGGATGGGAGGTCAGATTGTATTGAAACTCGATGATAAAGGCACTGAGTACGTGAGACAAAAGGGAGAGCTAGACGATTTACAAAGAAAAGAGAAGGAAAAGGAAAAAGGATTGAGAGACGAAAGGATCAGGAAAAAAGATAGGCAGAGACAAGAGCAGTTGTATCGCGAGGAGCAAGAAGGGAAACACGATCATAAGCAGAGAGCAGCTAGCGATCAGAGCAGGCAGGAACAGCGGAGAATAGAAGAAGAAGAACAAAAGAAAAGGGAAAAGAGAATAAAAAGATGAAGGGATGAGAAAATACAAAGGGCAAATTAACTAATTGATGCAAAGAAACAGGAAGAAGATAGGGTCAGGGAAGAAGCGAGGAAGTGCAGAGAGTTCAAGGACGACATAGAACGTATTCGAAGACAGAGGGCACGCGTTCTTGAATAGCTGGAAAGAGAGGTTAAAAAACCTGATCTAGTAGTAGATAGGGAAGACATAGAAGAATTATTTCCTGAGTACGATTCAGTACCAGGCACGTCTAGGGCAAATATCGAGGATGACTTCGACACCAGAAGCATCAGAGAGACGACAGATAGGATATATGATGAAATGGGGCTAGAACAAGTACCCCAAGTGAAAGGAGAGGACAAGTGTTTTGGGAGCACTCAGTTGTACGATACTGAGGATGCCTCTGAAAGTAGTAGAACGAGAGAGCTGTCCCTAGATAGGTTGACACTAAATGGGAACGAGGAAGATGAGGAGCTGCACAAATTGGGCACAGACAATATCAGATGCAGAAAGAGAGGAATATTAGGAAAAGGAAGAAGAGAGAAGACGCGACAAAAGCTTCTCTGGAGGAAAAGGAATAAGATTGCCAGATTCTAGCGAGTCTGTACCTAAGGCATCAGAATCAGCCGCGCAGTCAGACCGACGCAACGGATTATCTTGGGGTCAGAGGGGGGTGTCTCCACCACCCTATATGAGCCGACTAAGGACATTGCCAGGTATACGGCGATGCGGGAATATTACCCCTGCGATACACAGAAAAATTATGAAAGAAGAGACGGAGGGCTATGCGTCGCAATTCCCGTTGCTCGAGAAAGGAGGAACGAGGCCACAGTATATTCGATGGCCACACATGGATCGAGAAAACCTGAAAAATAAGCTTCCAATGTTAACATCGGGAGCCGGAAAATGGATACATGAGCTATAAAAAATGACGGGAGGGAACACGTTGGCTATTGGAGATATTAAGGGTCTTTTAATCGCCATATTTGGTGATCGAGCTGATGATGTGTGGACACGTGCAGGTTACCCTGGCGTGACTACAGTTAATACTGCACACGATGGAGCTCCATTTAACAATTGCAGAACCGTTGTATGGAAAGCATTACGATTGCTATACCCGGATACTTCTGACATGGGAGCCATAATGACACGAAAAATGAAGGAGTCAGAGGATCCTTTGCTTTACATTCAGAATTTCCAAGACGCGTGGGTGCTCAAAAATCGTGAATTTTGGGGGAAATCTATACCTGTGTTTTACCATATATTATGCCAAGGGCTGCCAGTTCAGGTACAGAAGCAGCTCAAGAAATTGGTAGGATTGAGGCCAAACCGTGGTCTGAGATACAGTTGACCATAGCTCGCTATTGCAGGCTACTGCAAGAAAAGAATCGCAAAAAAGAGGCTGCACGAAAAGGTGAAGAGGCAAAATTAGCGCAGAAAAAATTGGCAAAGTATGCCATAGAAGGGGCAATGATAACTAGCACAAACGGATCGAACATACAGCAGGTCAATAATCAACAGCAGGGTAATCAGGGCAGTAACAGGTTCTACACCAGACGGAGAGGCTTTTCGAGGAAGAGGATGGCAGAGTAATGTTATGTTATGTTATGTTATTGTGCTTGTACCGCGCCAAAGCCCATGGGCATCCAGGCGCCGAGAGACAGATACAGTGACGTAAAAACTACTGCAAGAGTTCACCCTAATTAAAGAGATATGTTTTAAGTTGTTTCCGGAAGGCAAAAAGATCTTTTGTCTTACACAGAGGTGCGGGTAATGCGTTCCATGCCTTAGCTCCTTGGGTGTGAAAAGTCCTTCCAAAGCTTCGAGATCGTTTCACCCGGTGCTGTACCAGTAGTTGGCCTTCTGCTGACCTTAGGTTTCTTTTAGGCTGGTAAATGCTAACAACATCCTTTAGGTACGCGGGAGCATTACCAAAGATGCATTTATGGCATATTGTTAGCAGCTTAAATTGAATTCTGGCTTCCACAGGAAGCCAGTGCAGATTTTTTCTAGCTGCGGTTGTGGGTTCTGAGCGCTTCATTTGAAAAATGATGCGGGTGGCTTTGTTCTGTATTTTTTGTAATTCATGGATTTCGGCTTAACCTGCACCACCTAGGAGTGCATTACAGTAGTCTACTCGTGGCAAGATGACGGCTCTCACGAGTTTAATACATTTTTCGACCGAGACCAATGGTGCAACCTGCCTGAGCACTTTAAGATGATAATTAGTGCTAGTAGTGATGGCGGCAATATGGGCCTCACAGTCTAAACTGTTTTCCATGAATGTGCCCAAGGTTTTAACTTTCTGCACGACGTTGATGTGGCTGCCATCTATCCTGAAGCCAGTGTACTCCTGGCCCAGCTTAATTTGTGCCTGACGTGGGCCAAACATCATGAGCTCAGTCTTTGTGGCGTTCAGGCATAGCCAATTTGTGGACATCCACTTTTTTATCAGTTGGTAAACCGCATCTACCGTGTGTTGATCTATATCATAATCGCCAGTGATATTGAGAACCAGCTGAAAATCATCGGCATAGTTACAGAAGAAGGTCTGAGAAAGATCTAATTTGTTGCAGAGGGGAAAAATGTAAATATTAAATAACATTGGGGAAAGACATGCACCCTGGGGCACTCCACACGTTATAGTTTGTGACTTAGAGGCACTGTCCCCCCAATGCACCTGTAACCGGCGACTCTCCAGAAATGCTCTCAACCAGGCTATGGCATTAACGGAGAGGCTCCCAACAGTCTGCATTCTTTCAAGTAGGATTTTGTGATCTAGCAAGTCAAAGGCTGCTGATAAGTCCAACAGCATCAGCAGCCCTGACTTGCTATCTTCCAGTTTAGAGAGCATATGTGTCTGCAGGTCCAGAAGGGCACTCTCCGTGCCATGATGACTTCTGAACCCCGACTGCTTGGCATGTAGAATGCCAGCCATCTGAACATGGGCCTGTAGCTGGATAGTTGCTATCTTATCTATGAGCTTGAGGAAGAACAAAGTGTTGGTGATTGGTCTTAGGTTTTCTGCGTCAGTGGGGTCAAGTCCCACTTTTTTCAGCAGAGGTGAAACTACTACATTTTGTATTGATTGGGGGATAACACCTGTTCGGAAGGAAGCGTTTGCAAATCTACAAAGGAAAGGCGCAAAAGGTTCCTTATGTTCCAAAACAAGTTTGGATGGGAGCAGTTCCCCAGGACAATTTGTGGGGTGCATCGACTTAAGAATATTTATTATGTTAATCAGGGAGGTTTTCAAAGTAATCAGGGAGGTTTTCAAAACATGCAAAATGGCAATCGGGATATGTCAAATGGGCAAATAATCAGACCACCGCCAATATGTTAGACGTGTGGGATGACAGGGCATCTAGCACGCACATGCAGAGGTCAAGGCATGGTGCAAAATGACCAAGGAACAAGGATAGGGATGGTGAATCCACCTGTGTTTTTACAGCAAGGAGGAAATGGAGTTGCACATAATCACACGGTGCAACAGCAAGCGCCAGTAGCACAGCAAACAAAACTTGCAACCTCATAACTTGATACATTTTCCGCAAGGACAGTCTCAACAGTGACGAGACTTAATGATAAAGTTCAACATGAAAATCTCATTCACGGAGAAGGGCATTGTATGTTCAACTCCAGGAATACATTATTTAAACGTATGCAAGATGATTAGAGCATGCGCGGGACAAACAGCTATGAGAGCTATCGCATTGGAGCCAGAAATATTTGCGTATGGAATGCGTGTGTTAATGGCAGGGCTACCAGGCCTTGCGGGCAAAATCATGAGAACCCCCGATGAGTTTCTATTTAGACCAAGAATACCTATACATGAGGAAAAGGGACAAGTATTTCCCTTGGCAATGCACACTGCCATAGTGCGAGGAAAGATGGCATTGATCGATGGTTGCGATGATGAAGGCCGACAATGGTGCCCAGTAATCGCCGTTGAGGAAGGATACAGATTGACTGACATCACTGATGATGATCTGTTTGATGAACAAACAAATGAGGAAGAAACAACAGTTGAGATAAATCTCATCTTTTGGGTGAGGATGATCAAAAGAGAAGTGCCCCAGAGAATGATGCTGGCACAGAACCGTCCTGAATATTTTGATGACGACATGGCCCAGGTGCCTGTCTCAGTGTGGACCACAGGCCCCTATGACGTAGGCTTGCTGCAAGCAGTCGGAGAGGTAAGGATTAAATTGAAGCCAGGAGCAATTTTACTGAAAGCCCGACAGTATCCCATGTCTAGGGAAGCAGATGAAGGAATTTCCAAAACAATTTCTGCCATGATGGAACAGGGCATCTTAGTGATGTCAGAATCGCCATGCAATACCACAGTGTACCCTATCAAAAAATCAAAGGGAGTGTCTTGGAGACTAATTCAAGATTTACGTCCGATAAATTATATTGTGAAGGCCGAGTTCCCTCTAGTCCCTAACTCGGCCACAATCCTATGTAATATAACCGTTGAGGCCAGATATTTCACGGTGATTGACTTGAAAAATGCATTTTTATCAATCCCATTGTACAAAGACTCACAAGATTTGACTTCATTTACATTCAGACAGATGTATCTGAAAAGCATGAGGTTACCTCAGGGGTACTGCGAGTCTCCTTCAATTTTCAACAGAGTCCTGCAGATGGACTTAAGCAATATCCCATTAGAGAATGTTGTCTTACAATATGTTGACGACATCTTAATTTGCAGCACGACAGAGGAAAGATACAGACACGGTTCTATTCATCTATTGACTATATTGGCTGAGAAAGGATATAAAGTTGACAAAGAGAAGTTACAATATTGTCAGCAAGAAGTGCTGTACATAGGCCAGCTGATCTCGTATGAGGGGAAAAGGGTCAGCCCTGAAAGTGCTGAGGCAATACTGAACACAGCCAAGCCACACACGATAAAACAGATGCAGAGTTTTCTAGGTCTTTGCAATTATGTCAGGGCATGGGTCTTTGACTACAGCTCATATACCAATCCCTTGTTACAGGCCCTGAAAAAGGCACAGGTGACGAAAAAATGTAATGGTCTGAGAATATGGAAGAAGGATTTACTGAACTCAAGAGAGCAATTTTCACCGCACCAGTTTTAGGGATTCCCAATTATGCAGAGGAATTCTACTTGTTTTCACACACAAATGGCAGCGTTATGACGGCAGTACTCACACAGACAACCACATTGGGGTACAAGCCCCTGGCATACTACAGTGGGAATTTGGACCCAGTGATGAGAGGTCACTTCCCTTGCAAACAAAGTTTAGCTGCCGCAGCGTTCGCCATAGAGAAAGCTATAACCATTGTGATGGGATGCTCCATGACATTGTACGTCGAGCATGCACTATTTGCCATTCTAGAGAAACCAAAGGGAACATTGACATCTCAGAGAGCTTCTGCTTATGAAGTGATCATATCAAATCCATTGATTAAGATAGTTCGATGTAAGATAGTAAACCCAGCTATGTTCATAGCAGAGCCAGTCGCGGAAGGAGAGCAAATAGATGACTGTGCGAATTATGAAGAATTATATGATGAGATTCCCAAAGTGAAAGAAAATGCATTGGCAGAAGGAGAAATTGTCTTCGTTGACAGTTCGAGAATCGATCAAAATGATGGGCTAAGATACACAGGCACTGCTGTGGTGAAGCACATGGCAAATGGAGAATTTCGATTGTCATTAGTGCACGATTACCATCTCACTATTCAGCACAGGCTGCAGAATTATTGGCGTTGATACTCGCCATCGAGAATCACGCAGATCAGGAGGTGACGGTGTACAGTGATTCTGCCTATGTGACGTCTACAGTGCACGCAGGCCTAGCGTGCTGGAAAAGGAGGGGGCTTCCTCCGAGCGGACGGCACGCCAGTGCAGCACACAGCCTTATTGGATAGGCTCATTAAGGCACTACAGCTCCCAGTGGGCATAACAGTCGTGAAATACGCTGCCCACACGAAGGGGACAGATTTTATCTCATGAGGAAATCAAGCAGCAGACACAGAGGCCAAGCATATGGCATCCAAGGGCGAAACCATAATGGATGTGGATATAACTGATGTAAATGAAAAAATGTTTGTTGCACAAAGTGGACCTCAGGGTTATAATAACATGGGGCAAACCCAGTTAATGGAACTCCAAGGGCAAGCACCACAGGAGGAGAAGAACCTGTGGAAGCGGCAAGGGTGTTCTTTAAACCCCTCCGAAAAGCTTGTGGTGACAAGACAGCACTGGTAAACCAGTAATGCCCATAGCCCTGCTAAAATTAGCATTATCCAGCGCACATGACAAAAGAGAATCTAGCAGCAGCAATTGCTGAAGACTGGTTTATACCGAACTTAGCAGAGCACGTTGCATTTTTTATAGTGAACTGTATAATCTGCCAACAGTTCACAGCTGGGCATAAGAGTAATTAGAGGAGTCATCCCAAGACCCAATGGACCTTTTCAGCACTTGAATGTCGATTATGTCCATATGATTCAAGTATGTAACGGGTACAGGTATCTAATTGTTGTGGTGTGTCCATTCTCTAGATGGGTAGAAGCAGGTCCATGCACACACCCAGACTCTACCTGTGCCGCCAAATTTGTGGTGAGAAAGGTATTTCCCAGGTGGGGAGTATGTGAGGTCATGAGATCAGATAATGGGGCTAACTTTGTTAACAAAGTCTTTGAACAGATTAGCTTGCTGCTTGGTATAAAGCACAAGTTCTCATCGGCGTATCACCCGCAAGGTAATGGAATATGTGAGAAGCTCAGCGGCTTGTTAAAGGAAAGAATAGCCAAGTTGAAGCTTACTCTGAAGAAGGGATGGCTACACTGCCTTCCATTGGCACTGTATGCACTCAGAAACCAGCCTGGTTCTGACCATCATCGTACGCCGCAAGAAATAGCTAGATGTGATGCCCAGCCAACTGGAGAGATCTAAGGGTCTGAAATGCAAAATTACTTGAATTGCATGACATCTTGTTCTACTGTAATTTCAGGACAGCTGCAGCGACGACTAAAAGGGTGCAGGGTAGCACAGAACACAGAAGGAGATACTACTGCAAACTAAGTTTAGAGTTTATGTGTACCATCAATCTTCCCTGGGGACACGGTCCTGGTAAAAAATCACACAAGAAAGAAGTGGGACGAGCCAAGGTTCAACGAACCCTTTACAGTGGAAGACGTCACTCCATCTGCAGTCAAGCTACAATGAAGAAGAGCTTGGATCTTCCTGGGTGACATCAAGCCATACATCGGAGAAGGTCCCCTACCCGCACCCCAACACGTAGAGACTACAGACAACAGGGAAGAACCACAGCACGTGCAGACGAGAACCATGACGAGGAAGAAAGACGCATGACCAGTAAAACAAAGGCAAAGAACGTTTGTGCAAGGTTGTGGCTTAATTTTGGACATTCCCTCTATGCAAAAGAAAAAAGGGGATAAGGACATAAAAACGGACTCTCTGTGCATCCTAGTTGCAGGGTGAAGAAGAGAACTGCATGCATAAGCCACAACATAGGTTATTAATTTTGAACTTTGGACTGAGGCACACTAAAGCCTTCATAAGAAAAGGCTATGCCAAATTTTGATCGGGGACACACGGATTGGAAGAAAATACAGTATCCAGACTCATTCCAAACAAGAGCATTGTTTGGACTTACTTATGGTGTCCCACAGCAGCGACATCGCTCAGGACATTCTGAACTATTTTGACCTAGTCTTGAGGTCATACCCGTCACTAGTGGGAAGGCTCACTAGCATCACTGAATTTCTTCGAGACCCTGAAAACAAAAAGACAATAAGGAGGCTGCTCACCGTGATCGCCGAGTAGTTCCTCCTACTTCCCGACTACAGAGAGGAAAAAACAAATGTCCCAAGCAGAAGAAGAAGCAAATAGGCTTGTCTGCGTGCTATTCTTTCGCTTAATTGAAGACTGTCCAGATCTTGTCGGGAGACACACTGACGTCATGACATTTCTTCAAGGTCCAGCAAACACACAACGCTTGAGTATAATCCTGAACGGAATTATAATCCAAGTTGCTCTGCACACACATCGAGATTGCAAAAGCTGCTCACAGTGAGTGAGGGCCGAACAGTTCCAAACTTCAGCAAGGGCAGGACAAATGTCCCTGTCACCAGAAGATAGCAGACTGGCGAGCAATGTGTTTTTTCACCTAATTGAGGATTCCAGAACTTGTGGGAGGCCCGCCGGTGTTGACGTCCTCACTTTCAACAGAGACCCAGCTAATTCTACACAGATGAGCATGCTCTTGCATGGTATTGTGATGCAGGTTGAACTTTATAACCATCAGCAGAACTATCTGAGAATATTTTAAAACTTTCTGCCGAGGGACAGATCGAGAAGGTATTGCCAGAGACTTCACTCGTGTTTATTCTGACAAGGACACAACATGTCGTCTGTAGTGAAGCAGATAAGAGGCACTGATTGGGAGCTTGTGTATTTTGAACACGCACAGTAAAAAGACTTACTGAACTTATTGCCTTAATTGACAATTTATGAATACGGAAACGAGAACTGTATCCAGAGACAATAGACACTCCATTGTCCAAGCCGAGAAGAACAATTGTTTTAGTACCTGCAACCGACAAGCAGAGACAGCAGAATCCAGTGCTATTGCTGCATAGAACATATATGTTAACGTTAGTCTTTTTTCCTTAAATGATAGAGATGGGAAATCAAAGCAGCATCGTCATCCCTCAGGAGGAGAGACATGCTAATTGCTCCAGAACTAAGTGCTGCCTCCTAACCTACAGGGGCATAATGTATGTGTGTATTGTAGTCATTGTTGTTTTACTGTCACTAACGATTCAAACTGCATTTTTCATTGGTGCACAAAGGGTTCCGATTCCAGTGCACCCACCTAATGATGTAATCATGACACCCACAAAAGCACCCAGACCCTTTATAGTGATCCTAGTTCCTAGAAGGTCTGACAAAGGAGTGAGTGAACTTGAAATGGATGTGATTAGCAATGACACACATGCAGTGACAAGCAAGTTGAAAAGCCGGAAACAGGGTCGGCAAAGTAAGAATGAAATAAGGTTACTGACAACCGCACGCATGCAAAAATTGAGTGCACACACAACAGGTCTAGTGTCAATGACCGCAAAACCACAGGCCAAAGAAGGGGAGAAGGTTGGACAACCAACGGTGAGAAGATATCCTACAAGTGAAATGAAAAGACACATGGAGAAAGGTGAGCTACTAAAGAGACAAAAGGAGTTGAAGAAGAAGCCAACTGAGACAGCATGGATAAGCACCCCTGACCCGACAGTGAGAAGGGCAAGTGCAAGCTCAGCTAAAATCTCACGAGTACAGATGATAGCAGAATCAATATGGCCGTCCATAGCCAGAGCCAGGAAAAGGCAAGAGGAAAAAGAAAGAATTGCCAGACTTTTGTCTACTCAATTGGTACAAATGAAGAGGCCCACGCCATAGATTGAGGTACCTGAGAATCCTCCAGCAAGAACAAGCCATATGGATGTGTTCAAGGACGTAGTTATAGCAAACTACATGAACACCCTGAGAATCAAGAGAAGCATACAAGGAGATGACAGTGAACTAAATGACTACTTGGACAGGACAGCATACTTGGGAAATAACATATGGTACCAGCATATAAAAGAAGTTGGAAGACGGAATTCAGAGGAGGAATGCTTTGTTTGTACACTCCTACCTTACAGCATGGGAAAGTCAAAGATCTTCGTAGCTGTGGAAATTGATGTCCAGACAGCACACTGTCTATCACACGTAGCAATGTGCAAGACCAGAGGCCAGTTCATGGGTAGTGATGCCTCACTGAAATGGGCAACCAAAGCAACTGATCCAAATGAAGACGATTATGTCCAGGACATAAAGACAAGGAACAATGGAAAGACAAAGCACATTGTGATCAGATACGAGAAGCATGGAGTTAAAGGAGCAGAAATTAGAAGAGAAGCGAACCAGAAACTAAACAACCAAGGAAAAACTCCAGAAGAAGCTCGAAGCTGGAAGAACAGAGGCCAAATGCAGATTTGGGGAACAGTGCTTTCACCAGACAGATGGGGGAAAGGAGTGGTGATCTGCAGAGCATGGATGGTCTTCGGTCACTACGAGTCCACCATCAACATAGTGCGAAATGGATGCAATCCATTATGGCCAAAACTTGCTAAATTACTGACATGTGTCCAAGACAGGGGAGGACCCTTGCAGATAGTGCCATTGGAAAGCCCAAAATTCTGCTTCAGGAATAAAGGCGGCACAAGAAAAATGGGGGAGAATCAAATGACGCCCCAGGAATGGTACATGGTACCGCAGTTATCATGGATCATTATTGGGCATGTGGATCCAAAGCGTATATCAGACTGCCGAGAAACTGGGGAGGTATATGCACAATAGTGAATGTCCATGTTCCAGCATTGGTGATTCCAAAGATTGATCTGAATATTTTATAGTTTCCCGAAAGCAGATGCTCACCTGAGGAAAAGGAGATCTGTGGAACTGATGAATAGAATAAAGAGAGAGAATTACTTTTCGGCTAAGTCAGAAGAAGCTTTTCACGCAATCTTGTATGAACACAAATCATTCAGCCTGACCTCATCAGTGTTCACAACAATTTTTATGCCACGGGTTCAAGTTAGAGCAAATACTAAATGGTTGCAGATAACCAGATTGCAGTTACTGCAAACCATCAACACAACCATAAAAGGATTCAACGCAATCAAAGAAGAGTTAAGGGCAATCCGACTAATGACTCTCCAGAATAGATATGACCTTGACATGATCACAGCTATGGATGGAGGTGTTTGTGCAAAGATCAGAGAATCATGTTGCACATTTATACCGTCTCACGACGAAGAAAATGGAACGTTGACAGAGGCCAGAGGTATGCTGACAAAACTACAGAATCAAATGATTGATGAAACTGACGAAGTGGACAATGACAGTTGGTTTGGAGCACTATTCTCATGGGTTCCACAATGGATAGCAGATGCATTCAAATTCCTAGGAGCCCTGCTAGTGATGATACTGCTCGGATTCTGTGTTATCAAGATAATAATCTCTCAGTGTCAGAAAGCTACAAAAAAGGCCATAGGAATGAAGATCATCATTGATGTGGAACCAGGATGGAAGCCCAAAGACCTGACTGATGAAGAAATAAGAGACTTTTCGAAAGCTAGCATTCATGCACCAGAAGGAACAAAGTTTCGGTATCCAAGGAAACACAGAAACTATGTAGGAAGATGGATCTATTGCAGCCCAAATGGACAATGTCAACTAATGACATGGAACAAAGATGAACACGTCAGAACAGCAGGAATCTTGAAGGGAGTCATAAAAATATGGACCCCAAAGAGACATTTCTTCAGACCTTCATGTGTGGACCCTGAAGATGAAGTGAAAGTGAATACAGAGGATGCAGGGAAGCTGGTGTCATGATCTCTGCTTCCAAAAGGTCAGGGTTTTCCCAACTCCCTTGGAAGCAGATCCATAACCCAGGTTCCGAGTGCCAACCAGTCCCAATTGGGACCTTTTGGACCCAGTCCTGGCGCCAGTGGCACCAGGCTCATAAATATGCCCAGTCCCAGCGCTGGAAGCGCCGGGCTCATAATGCTTGGGTGGACTTACCTGCAGCAGACCATGCTGCTTACTTGCCTGCCAGTTGAGCCTCTGATCCTCTTCTGTTTGGAACTACTTTTCCTGTTGGGTGGGGCAGGAGCCACTCCCTAGATTCAGAACACTGGAACTCTTCTGGAAAGCAGGAACTCTTTTCTTACCTAGGCGTGGCTGTGGAAGGAGACACCTAAGCACTACAGGAGGCTATTTAAACCACACCGATGGATGAATCTTGCTTTGCGTTATTCTGCATCCTCTGCAGCAGAACGTTCATCGTGTCTTCTGCATCTGATCCTGGGCCTAAGGAAAAAGGCTTACCATCCTGAATCCAGTCTTCAGCAACACCTATAAAGACAAGAAAGAACAGGTTAGCATTACGGTCTTCAGTGACAGCTCTTCACTTACCTGGTCCATCGGCTGTCACCAACGCCTCGCGCTGCATTCCGGCATCTGAAAGACAAAGGCTTACCTACTCTTCGTGCGCTCCGGAGGTCTTCACACTGCATTCCGGCATCTGAAAGACAAAAGCTTACCAACTCTTCGCAAGCTCTGGAGGCCTTCGGCGCTGCATCCCGCATCTGAAAGACAAAACAAGGTGCGTTAAAAGACATTGGGGAACTTTAATACTCACGTGCCATTACTCCTTTCCACATCTAACCCAGTGGGTATTCCGGCACCCTGCAGCCGCTCCGAACTTATACCTGCAAAATAAAAAGACAGTTAGAGCGCATCGTGAAGCAGGCAACAAGCGCTTACTTACGTGCTTCCAGGCGCTTCTATTCATCACACGGGCTCCATCTTCAACTCACTTCAGCCCGTCATCCGCCATCGCCGGAACCCTGCAAAACAAGAAACATCATTACTAAAGACTTTAAAGACATTAGAATTACTCGAAACTTACCGTTCTTGCAGTAAACGACGGACAGCAGTCCTCTGAAGTCAAGAGGCCTGCTCCCCTTATCCAGTGAAGAAACTGGTTACAGCACCCTGCCCCGAGGCAGATGGAGAGCACGGCGTTCACTTACCTAAGGTGAGAGCGTTAACCTTTGGGGTTCTACAGGAGAAGAGAAAGGGAAGAAGAGAGAGACATTTAATAACCCAGTTCCTTAATCCCATATTTTCTATCTGCAGACATCTTACCCTTCAAGTCAGACATACAGTGCACGAGGTCCAGCCCAAAGAGCCAGCCGTGTGTTACACATTCCCTTTGCAGATACGGTATACGCCCAGTCAAGACCGGCGCCTCTACGGGAATCAGGTGAGCGTTACAGCTGGATACAAAAGAAAAAGTGAAAGTGGTCGATGAATCGCCCAGAGGGGGGACTGTAGAGGAGGTCCCAAGCACGACCTGCACTCCAACCATCCATTTTGAAGTACCAGGAACGTTCACACCGAAATATGTGACGTATGATGAACAAATAAACCACCAGAAAGCCGCAGTGGGGCTCTGTCCAGTACCTATCAGAAGAACAGCACCTGTTGAAGTACCGACACCTAAGAAAACTTGGACAGTAAGGTACCCATTGAGGAAACCCTATCGACAAATGAAACAGAATGAGGATTGTCAGAATGCAATGCCTGAAGAAGCCGAGAAAGTCCTAAAGGAAGATGAATGGTGACGTCACACGAACCCGGACTGACTCACATATAGAAGATATGATGACCTGCGAATGACGAAAAGAGACAAAACACCATGGAAAAGGGACATCATGAACCCAAAGTAAAATAACAATGTCAAATGTAAGAAGCTTATACCATAAACACGATGAAGATAGTTGGCCAGTTTACACATGTACATATGCTTGGAACCGCAAGAAGGCTAACAAAATCGTGCAGCTTGCTATGCTTAGTAATAAGATAGATTGCGGCAAGTGCCACCTATACATATCTACCTCAAAAGGATCATTTTATATAAGTATACTTCCACTATGCACAATAGCAGAATCTATGAAAGGTTACTAAAGGTCTCAGGAAAGGAGCCCCTCAGCACGTAACTTGAAAACTAAAGACAGAGAGAAACTCAGACGCATGCAAATCGTGTCAAAAAGCCATGGTCGTATCGGCTGAAATAGACCAACAGTAGATACAATTAATGAAGCAAAGAACAGAGTATCCTGTTCAGAGAGGTCAAGATAAGCTGCAAAAGGCAGGTGGTGGGCAAAAACTAAAATCAAATACACGAATTGCATGGAGAATGAGACGATTTCACGATGTCTGAATCAAGTGACCAGCCAAGCAAGAAGAAATGGAACTTTCACACCTATGCGTGGCTGAGTGCCATATACAAATATCTGAACTTTTCCAGACAGAGATGCAGTCTCGAGGCCAACCACAAAGAAATAATTGACACATGACCACTGAGGTGATGATTGATTGTAGCAATAATTGGAGGAAGGCTGGGGGAGCAGGCGAGCACCCTGCACATGGCCGGCTATTCTGCATGCTGCTATGCTAGTGGAAAAGTAGGAGTGGGGTTGGTGCCAACCCAATCATAGTGGACAAAGTAATCTAGGGTCCTATAGTTAGTAGAAGCAATGAGACATCGTATTTTTAGTGACGTCTACAGTAGCCATTTTGAAGGAAGGGCTTAGAGGCCCCACCTGACACTATTTATCCAATCCCCTCACTCCGTTACCATATACAGATATAGTACCTATATTAAAGTTACCTTCCTAGAACCCATAGAATTGCATGCAACATTTTAAGCATTACACGTCAGTGATGATGAGTTTTTAGTATAAATGATGTGTTTTTTATGAAGTTCGTTGGAGTTGTTGAAGCGAGAAGGACGATCAAGCAACAGCTGATGTTCATGAACTCCCCGTTTTTTGTACTTGTCATTAAACGGACTCCCTTTGCCAAACTATTGAGTTGTCATTATTGATTTGATGCTAGAGTATTAATATGCATCCCATCCATCTTCGGGTGCTGCTACTCATCTTAAAGTGATATTGGGCAACCCCCAGCTTTATGGGCCGGTTGGGGTCCTAGAGCACACCTTCTGTGCAATCGCTGCTGCTCAACCCCTTATTCCAGGCACCAGGAGAACTCGGAAGATGAGGACTCTCCCCTTTAGGCTGGTGGGAGCAATCAGTCTTGGGATGACGTGCATTTCGAGCCATCCCACGGTGAGCCGTGACCTTTCCGGGCTGCAAACTGCCAATGCCCTTGGACCTGGGGCCACTGTGCAGATCATCGTCTTCCGAAGATTGATTCCTGCCCAAAAGGCATGAAAATCACAAAATCTCGAAGAATACTTTGCTGGAAGCCTCTTCACCCTACTGCTACTGTGAGCTCCACTCCAGTGTCCTTTCTTTCGTCTGCCTGACCTAGAATCCGATGACAGTCTGCTGCTGCATCACGGGGGCATCGTGCTGCAACTTTCTTCTTCACTCCTAAGGTACTGTGAGACTCTTGATAGAACTTGCCTAGAGCTGAATCGCTGCTCCTGTGTTGTTGCTGGAGTTATGTTATGTTATGTTACTTTGCATTTATATTGCGCCTTATGTACTATTGGTATGGTCTCAAGGCGCTGGTAGGTTAAACGCCCTTGGGAACCGAAGTTCAAGTCAGTAGAGAGAACAGAGAGGCTCAAAGGTGCGTGTGAGCATCTGATATGTGTGCAGCTGGTGTGGCATTCGTGTGATAGCTGCTTCTTAGCGGTAGGTGTGGTGGTTGAGAGATCAGGAGTATGTTTTCATTCTGGCAGGTTTTTATCCAGACCGATTCTGGCTGCATTAGGCCTGAGGAGAAAGGCCTATGCTGGAGGGTGTTTACCAGCAGGGTTTAATTAGGGTGATGGGGAATATGAGGCAGATGATGGTATGAGAACAGCTATACCGAATGGTGTCATAGTATCGCTGTGTTCTAGTTGAGTGGTGGTGTAAAGAGGAGAGTAAGCGTGGAGATGTGATATGGTGGCTTAGCTTAGGTGTTTGGGATCGGGCCCACTCCAATAGTTGAATATACTCCATCCGATCCATGTACTCCGACTGTTCCATGATTACGACCGTTTCAAGCACTCAAAACCGATCACTTCCATGCTCTTTCAAACTTTCCATGCATTCCAACCATTCCATCCCGCACATACATCACCCGTTTGCTCCACAACTCGACACCCGCTCCGTGCTCTACACCTGCTCTGGACTCTACGCCCGCTCCGCACTCTACACCCGCTCAGCACTCTACACCCGCTCCGCACCCGCACCATACTCTACATCCGCTCAACACCATACATTGGCTCAACACCACCACAACCTACATCGACTCGACATCCTACATCTGCTCCACACCATAACGTCCTACATCGGCTCGACACCCTAAATCTGCTCAACACTCTACATCCGCTCCATTCTATTATCCCCTCACACAACCTACATACGCAGTACGACCTACATCTGCCCCACACTCTTATCTGTTCCACGCACTCATCTGCTCCATGCCCTCATTAATTTTGCGCTCTCATCCGCTCTATGCACTCATCCGCTCTATGCACTCATCCGCTCCACGCACTCATCCGCTCCACGCACTCATCCGCTCCACGCACTTGCCCGCTCTACGCACTCGCCCGCTCTATGCACTCATCCGCTCCACGCACTCATCCACTCCACGCACTCATCCGCTCCACGCACTCATCTGCTCCACGCACTCGTCTGCTCCACGCACTTATCTGCTCTACATTTTCATCCGCTCTACGCACTCACCCACTCTTACGCACTCATCCGCTCTACATACGCTCTACATAATCATCTGCTCTACGCACTCATCTGCTCTACACACTCATCTGCTCTACACACTCATTTGCTCAGCGCACTTATCCGCTCAACGCACTCATCTGCTATACGCGCTTCATCCACTCCAACGACTTCGTCCACTCCACTCACTTCATTCATTCATCCTGCATCGGTTCAGCCCATGTCACTTGTCATACGCACTTGATCCGTTACGTGCTCTCCATCTGTCCCATGCACTACACTATACGCTCTACGCACTCATCCGCTCTACACACTCATCCGCTCCACGCACCCATCCGCTCCACGCACTCACCCGCTCCGCGCACTCACCCGCTCCACGCACTCAACCACTCTTATGCACTCATCCGCTCTACACACCCATCCGCTCTACACACTCATCCGCCCTACACACTCATCCACCCTACACACTCATCCACCCTACACACTCATTCGCTCAATGCACTCATCTGCTCCACACACTCATTTGCTCGACGCATTCATCCGCTCAATGCAATCATCTGCTATACGCGCTTCATCCACTCCAACGACCCCGTCCGCTCCACTCACTTCACCCACCCATCCTGCACCATCGGCTCAGCCCATGTCACCCGTTGCACGCACCCTATCTGCTACGTGCTCTCCATCTGTCCCTTGCACCACACCCACCGCATGCACTCAAATGTCCACTCCGTACCCTCCGCCTACACCATGCACTCATACATTCCATGTCATCTGTCAGTGTATTCATCCGCCTTCTGCATTCATCCCTCCATCCTCTCCACTCCACTCACCCCATCCATTCCGTTCCCCTCGACCACCGCAATCACCACATCCATCTCATCAATCTCACCCGCTCCACTGCCCTCGTACAACTCATTCTCTTCATCCACCTCACTCCCCTGGTCCACTTTACTCATTCTACTCTGTGCTGATTTGTGTGTTTGGGAGTTTGCCCATACATACCTTTGCACAGGCCTAACACCTGTGAGCCTACACGGAGACTTTTCTGAAGTCCCTAACCATTTTTCAAACAAAGATTGTTACCTACTTGGCACAGAAGTCTTCCTCTGGAACTTTTGAGCTTTCTTCGGCTGTTCCTTACCTGTTTTGCCCTCCAATCTGTTTCCGAGACACTCACATCTAGATAGGGATGGACTTATTGCAAAGTATTTACTTGTCTTTTTTTGGTTTTGTTTCATTTATTTGTACCTGAAACAGATATTCTGAAAAGTTTAACTTACCTTTGAATTGCATAATGCCTTTCTGAAAAGTATTACAAAGTGGTTTACTTACTGTGAATAATGCTTTGGTTTTTCTAAAGTTACTTATTGTGTTATCGTACTTACCTTTTACCTTTGCCTTGGTATATATATAAAATGAACCAATATTTGTACATACCTTTAGTGTGTCAGTGTTTCTTTGCTTCTTTGTACTCCCTACAACCCTTTCATCCTCCTAAGATAATGCGGGCTGCTTAGCCATTGCTACCAACAAAACATGTGTGGTTCAGGCCTATACTAAGAGTTGGAGCCCTGTGTCCCAAGTGTGAGTCTTCACAAGTCCTACCATTGATGGACTTTTGTAAAACTCCCTAACACAGGCAAACCAGAAATGCTCCTAAAACTATAGGTTAACGCATTAACCATGTCACACTGGAAACATTATTAAATAATACACCATTTTTTTTGTGACTGGCTATTTCCTAATTTATTATGGAACACAAACCTGAGCTGTAAAATACAACATACCATGCAGATAACCTAGGGTTTGGGGCATATGATGCAATCTTGCGGTTCTCTCAGGCATTCGTAATCCACATATCATCGCCTTGTGGTTTATTAAGTCACCAGGACCCATTGATGGCAGCATAGGACTTTACTACACAATTAAGTTATGTTTTCTGGCCCCAGTTCAAGTAGATTTGGAGGGCATAATTCATGGGGCAAGGTGGCTTGCTCCAGGCAAAAGAAACTCAGAGCCAAACCCTCCATCCATGGCTTAGTTTTGGGCGCGTTCCATTCATGTAGGTATGCATTGACAGACTGGCCCCATTGGCCCAACCGATGCAAGGTTAATACGTGATGCAGTGATGCTTGAAGGTTATTTATGTGCAAATGCTATTTTTATATTTTTACTTTGGTTTCAGGGGTGAAAAATGTGTGGTTATTGCAAACATGGGTATTTCTTTGTGGTGCATCTTCAATGCTGCCAGCAGTCTGAGCAGATCCCTGACAGCATTCTGCTTTCCCTTGCTCCTCGTTTTCACGACGGGAGACTAGTTACAGGGCAATAGCTTTATATCTGGCACTGATCAAAACACATATCTTTGTGAGTCAGGGATGCCCTTTAATCTGCTCCAGCCCTTCCTGCTGTCATGCACTTTGCTCTCATTCTTCGGTTAAGCTGCTTTGCTGTGGTAAATCTGAAAACACAGCGACATTTGCATGCGCAAATTAACTTCAGTGAATCTGTCCTCTTGCGGAAAATTAGTTTCTTTCCTTCACTTGTGTAAGCGCTGGGAGCGCACAAGTAGAGACACCATTCTGTTTTGAGGAGGCTGCTGGTCACTTGACCAGGCCCTGCCACTTAGGTTACTCTGCCCAGCACCAGTTTCCTCGCCTTCCAGACAGCTACGTAAGGACTCCAGGCTATCCAAGCTAACTCCGGGCAGACAGCATGGAGGAGGCTACTGGTCATATGACCATGCCTTGTTACTTTTTTTTAATTATTATTTATTTTTTATTTTTTCCAATAGCAATACAAAGTTAATATCATTTTCAAAGCAGTTGCGTAATTGCAATAACTCCCCTCTTACCCCCCCCAACTAGTCCAAGACCGTAAAGTTATACTGCAGTCTATATGCGCCGGGGATTAACGTGGGCTGTCCAGGTCCCCACTGGAGGAGCTGTCCTCCTTCGTGCAGAACAGGGTCACCGTGAGGGCCACCCATTGTAATAGATCATCGGAGGTGTCCAGCTTTTGTTGACGTTGTGCCAGCTCCCAAGCCCCTGTTTCGGCTGTAGACCATCTTCGAAGGTCCTCCCACCACGTTGCAACACTAGGGGCCCTGGGGCATTTCCAGGCCATGGCAATTCGTCTTTTTGCCAGGATGTACATTAGGTCCTTTAGTCTATTTAGAGGCTTGTTCTTTTTGCCTTTCGGGTATGAGCCCAGGATGCAAGCTTTAGGTGACTGCATTTCCTATGTTATGTCAGCTTCGGCCACCCTTGCTTTGATTTGTGTCCAGAAGGCTTGTATTGCCGGGCATCCCCAGAACATATGGGTCATTCCAGCGGAGAGTTCCTGGCATTTGGGGCACATCGTGGCGCCAGTACTGCTGAATCTGGAGATGATGTCTGGAGTGAGGTGTACCCTATTAATGATATAGAATTGTATGAGCTGCAATCGGGCATTTCTAGATACTTTTTTGTGGTAGTGTGTTATAACCTCCCACTCTTTGCCTACGAACTGCGTGCCAAGTGCCTTGCTACTTAGTTGCTACGCCCACCACCTATTTCACCAGTCCACCTATTTCACAAGACCTCCTTAGATGTCATCATCGACAAAGACATGGACCTCCCCTGTTTGTTCCTGTTCGGGCCTGGTAGGGTTAAATGCCAGACCCGCTATGCTGTATTTCACTTACAAAGTAGTCGCAAGTCGCAACTACTACTGCTCGCCAAAAAACATTACAATGTGTCTAGCCCCCCCGCTCGCTAGAGTTTGAATTGCCAAGCACCGCGGGCAGCCCCAGCAAGCTATCCTAGCGAATCTCATCAATATTGTCCTTGCTACCATTCAACACCCATGGACCACACGCATCCACCCCTCATGCTGATCAATGCTTACTTAGCTTTCGCTCATGCTGCTAAGATTGTCAACCTCATTTTGTACAACAACCTTGATGTCCTGTTCATCACTGAAACGTGGTTTAACACATCCTCTCCCATGTTTTCGACGTCCTACTTCCCACACGCTACTGCATCCAACATTCCGACCGGCTAAGAAGGGCAGGAGGTGAAGTATCAATAATTCACAAGAGCGATTGGCCATGTTCCATCATCCACTCTCCCAGGGCACGCTTGTTCGATCACTGCCTGCCAGTTCCCTTTTATCTGACATGCAATTCACCACATTCCACCTCATCGTCAGACCACCTCATGGGAGTGACTCTTTCATTGCCGACATCTCCAACTTGCTCTCCTCTGCCAAATTAGCACTAGGAGATTTTAAGTCCCTGAGTCTTATGCTGACAAACATACTCAAAGCACGCTTTTCCCAATGACTGGATCCATGGTCTTTAAACAAATTGTGCTCTCCTTCACGTACAATAAAGGCAACACCCTAGACTTAGTCTTTACATCACACCCCCTTATCACCAGCTTAGACCCTATCCCACTTGGCTGGTCTGACCAATGTTTGGCAGGTCAGAAGAAGGACACAGAGTCTGACTGGTCATCTCACTGCTTTTTTCATTAAACTATAGGGCTGAACGCCTAACTTACCCTATCCTAAGGGTGTTCCCTACTTAACAAAACTAAATAAGGTGCTCGTCAGTTGTCAGTGAGAGTCCAAATCTTAAACAGTCCTCTGTCCCAACAAACCTATTCTGGCCCTACCACTATTATAACAACATAAATCAGGAGAATGATTCCGTTCTCCTGTAGTTTGGGTTGTTTCCAAATTCAGTTTAGTAAGGGATTCCTAAATAGTTCTTGGTAACTATTTTCATTCAGTCCCACAATTCTGACACTGGGTTTTTAGGCTATTAGCCTTGACTGTTATTTGATTATTCTTTCTTTCTGATAGGATGACTTCACACGCCTTTTTGGACTTTCTTCTTGTCTTCCTGAATACTTCGTTTTTATATCACAGTCTCTGGGGTTCCTTTGGGTTCTGTAAAGAAGGCATGGTATCAACAGTACAAAACGCAAGACAATGGATGCAAGTTCGAAAACCTTTATTAAATAATCAGTGGGGTTGGAGCAATTCCCAACTGGCCCTAAACCTAACATGGGAGTAGTCACAACCATGAAACAAAAGAAAACCCAGTCCCTGTCAGTCTTATTCAAAACAAAATGGCCTATACTAAAGAAACCTAACCTAGCCCTCCTTATCAAACAACAAATGTGTATAGGAAAGTAAAGAAAAGGAATGTGTTTGCAAAAGAAATGTCAGAATGGCTTAAATAATGGTTTTCTTCCCCACGTTTCCTACCGGGGGGTTTTAAGTGTACAGCTGGACAAGTGGCTGGCACAGTTTTACCAAGTTCAACACACTCTAGCTTACTGGAACCTTTGAATGGTTCATCAGTTCCTTTAGGCGCTCTTTGCCACGCCATCAAATTTACAATGTTCAAAGTTCAGTTCCTTTCATCAAAGGGTCCATATATATTTTAGGTTCATCACAGTTCAATTCACTCTCACCACAGGGCACCACAGACTTCCCTCTGCCGGGCTCAAGCCTGTCCACTTCACAGTTCAAATCACCCTTACCATAGGGCACCACATGCTTCCCTCTGCCGGGCTCAAGCCTGTCCACTTAAGCAGACCTTGAGGTTCCCTTCCACAAGTCTTTAACACACTTATAGCCTTCTCTGTTCTCTAGGGCACAACAATCAAAGACTTTCGAGACTGCAAGCATTTAGCTCTGACCTTTGCATGACCACTTCGACTTTGCTTAGAACAGATTTCCAACTTAACATAACATTCCATAAATGCTTCGTTCACTTTTCTTCTTTAGGCCGGTTGGCCCTTTCACAACTTCCTTAACACACAATGTTCGTAAACGTCTGCACCCTTTTCACCAGGCTTAACGTGACAAGTATGTGCGGTCTCAATCCGCAGCACCACTCCCATATGCCACCTGCTCAATTGCTTCAAAATGATGGCTTCACTCTGCTTGGCGGTTAGCCTTCAACTCTTGATACTTTGTTATATAAAACACGACCAGCTCTCTCTTCACTCACCGGTCACGTTATCGAGGTCTTCGCTCTCAACACATTCCATCTTGCCTCTGCTGTTTGTCTTCGCGACCTTGCTCAGTGGTCAGGCTGCTCCTCAGACACCTGGACGTGGGTATGTCCCTTCTTCCGACATACCGTCCAGCTCAGTAAGGTTGCAGTAGAGGGACAACCTGGGCTCATTCTCAGGATCCCGGCCACTCTGGATCTCTGCCTGTCAGTCCTCTGGCTTTCTCACATGGTTTCTCCTTGCTGCAACAGCTCTGCAGAAATGACCCTGTTTGACCTCCAGCCTCGCTCAAAGTGTGTTTTCGCCAGCCACCTTTTATTGCGGTAGATTGAGTTGATAAATGTCAGGTGTGTGAAAGTAGAGAGGTGTGCCTGACCCTGCCTCACCTCATTAACGGGACATGGCTTTTGGGAAGCTACATAGGTAATCTGTACCTCTCATCCCTCCTCTTCCTCGTCTCAGTGGATTGATGAAAGTGCAGTGGGGAGGAATTTTGGGAGTTGTAGTCGGCTAATTTATAAGTAAGGATTGGAGTAGGTGAAAGCAGGGAATACTGTGTCTCACCATGGGGTGCTTCTGCGTCACTGCCCAAGCTTAGCCTTGGTTGTCGGATGCTCCACATCCAGTTTTACATCTGTGTTCACCTGTTAATGGATTTGTATGTCACTGGTCCTCTCTCTCAGCTCGGCTTCCCGACGTGGTGTGCGTCTGGTGTCTCTCTCTCACTGTGAACTCTGCCTTTCTCCTTTATGACGTAGCTGTAGGATTTCCCTGGCTTGGGTTCACAGTCCTTCCTCTCTGTTTGCTGGACCCTCTGTATTCTTCCATAATTGTTTTTCATCCTCTCATTATAAGGCAATTTTTCTCTCAAAGTTTTCATCAAGATTTCCTGATGAGAATAACACATTTTTGTATGCTCGGCAGGCTTTTCCTTGGGGAATGTTTTTGAGGTTTTAATGATGGTATATTTAGGAAGTTCCTCATAAGAACGGGAGTCCTTGTCCCCAAAGGGGGAGTCTCTCCCAGTGAGATCCCGCTTGCCTGTACCCCTAGGAAGGCAATTCCGTAGCAGGCTCACCGCCCTTGCCTCACAGGGAAAGGCATCCCCTTGGGGCAAGTCACGGATTCCCATGATTCGTCACAAATGCTACATCCCACTATTGATCACCTACAGCTAACAAAGATCAGGCTAAAAACTGACTCATTCAGTGACACTCATTCAAAACCTTCCTAGTCAATGAGCTAGAAGCAAACTTTGCAGACCTCCCCACTGCAGGAGAGGTCTCGGTTCTCCTAGAATTATTGAACTATGAAACTGGTGGACACTTATGCCCCTCTAAAAAACAGCTCAGCTAAGATGATACCATCAGCCTCTTAGTACACCCCTGAGTTTGCCTCAAACAAACGCTCAATCCGAGTCCTAGAGAAACAGTGGCTCAAAAACCGCAACCGCGGAGATCTCCCCCAACTCAAATCTCCCTTCACCAACTGTAGGATTCTGATTACAGAGGCCAAAGCTGCTTGTTAGTGCACTCTCATTGCAGCAGCCTCTAACAGGAACAAATCCCTCTTTAAAATAGTAAAGCATTGGACCAAACCCTCTCCCCGGGTACTAGCAACTTGGGTAAGAATGTGACTGAATCAACAAATGTTTTATCAAGATAATTGAGAAAATGCAATAGATCATTGAAATAACCCCTCACAGCTTTAGCCTCGTTGTTGCCCCTTGCTGCAGCTGACATGCAAATTGCCTCTCTGGATTTAATTCTCTCTTCTCTCTTCCCCAGACTTCCTAAAAACAATCGCCTTCCTCAAACCTACTTCCTACTTTGACAATATCATCCCAACCTCCATCCTTAAACAATTGATTAGCATGGGGCTCAACTCACTCCTCAGCATCATTAACGCCTCCCTCACAGAAGAGTAATTCCCGGACACCCTCAAGATTGGTTTTATGTGACCTCTTTTGAAAAAACCGACCCTAGACCCAGACGACCTGGCCAACTAGCGGCCAATTACAAACCTCCTTTTGACTGGCTCCTACCTCTCGAGCAGACACCAAGCCATCCAAATGTACATGTTGCTTTCTAAATGACTTCCATTCTTGTGTGGTGTCCCCCAAGGCTCTATCCTCTCATCAGTTTTAACCATTTAAATGGAGTCTCTGGCAACAGTCCTGAAAGATCCCGATATATTGCCATTCACAAATAGACAGATGATACTCAGTTGTACAAGAGAGTAAAAAGATCACAGGGCATCAGTCGTCTACACGATTACCTGGCCATCATCCAGTCCTGGATGTTGACTGCCTACCTTAAACTTAACCCATCCAAGAAGGAATTCATCCTCATTGGTTCCCCCTGCTAAACAACTTGTTCAAAAATGGCTGGAAGCATTTGATCCAAAACTCCCGGAATCAGCAAAATGCTTAGGCTTCACCATTGACAGCAGCCTGTCCTTCCAGAAACACATAACCAAGAAGGCCCACACAACCTGTCTCCCTTCGCATAATCAAAGCCTTCATCCCACTGCAGGACTTTCGGTCTCGCACATCAATGGGGGAATCGCCCTCCTGATGGGGTTCCCAGCTGCTCACTTGGCACCCCTAAAAGCAGTCCACCACGTCTTACTAAGGGTGGGTAGAGATTTCACTGACTCGCCTTATCCTTCGCACATTATATTGGCTTCCTCTCTAAGCCAGGATATGGTTCGAGACTGCATTTATCATCTACAAGGCAGTCATGGGTAGCACACCAGTGTACCAGGCAGCTAAGCTCCACAGATCTGGTGGCACATGCTTCTCAACTTACTGACTGGAATCAAAACTTGCCTGCAAAGAAAGGACCCGCAAACAATCCTTCTCTTGTCTTGCACCCACCTCTGGCTTTTTCAACAACACCTGTCCAAGGACTAATCCCACTGGATGCATAGCCCGATGCACAGACCACAACTCGCAGTACTGCGCTACTGCTAAATGATTCGGACCAAATGCTGGCTACACACACCCTGTACAGCACTCCACTGCTCTAAAGCTAGGTCTGCGCTTTAAAAAATAAAATAACATTTAAAACTTCTGTTGAAATGACCCTTCTGTTCCTGAATCGCTTTATCTCTTGTCACTTTCTTTCCAGGACTATATCTCCCTCTCCTCTGTCTCCCCATCTCTACTTGCCTCGGTTTTTGTCCCCCATGATTCCTCCCCATTGTTTTTTCCCAAAACCACTGAGACGAAGAAGAGGCAAGTCGGAGCCATGAAGATTCCCCATAGGAAACGATGTATCATGGATTCCTATGGGCAGGCTCCATTTTGTCCTGTTAACAAGGTCAGGCAGAGAACAGAGAAAAGTACATGTACCTTGTAATGGTAAGCCTCGGGAAAGGCTGCAGCAAGAGCTTGCAAACCTAGTGAGTAACGAACATTGTGAAAGGGCCAAGGGGCCTAACAGGAAAGGTTGAACAAAGCATTTGCCAGAACTTTATGAGGAACTGGAAATCTGTTCTGGGTCATGTAAAGGTCTGAGTTAAATCCTTGCAGTTTCGAATGTCTTTGATCAGTACGTCCTTAAGAACAGAGAATGATATAAATGTGTTAAAAGATTGAGGATGGGATCCCCAAGTTGTACTTAAGAAGGAAGCATTGCAGGTCTGAGCCCCACTGAGGGTAGCCTGTGTGAACTTGTGGTTAAGATGGAAGCATTGCATGCTCGAGCCCGACTGAGGGAAGCCTGTGTGAACTGATGGCGAGAAAACCCTATTGCAAGCTCGGCCAGAAAGAGGGAAGCCTGTAAGAACTTGTGTTTAAAGACTATTCTAGAGAAGAACTGTTCATTGGTGCTATGGCCTAGGAAGCTTGAAAGACTGATGGAAGTATTCAGCTGTCCCAGTAAGCCAGAGTGTGTTGAACTCGACGAAACGCAAATGAGCAGAATTGAACAAAGGTTACAAAAAGGCCTCAAATGGAGTATGTCGCAGCATGAAAATCGAGAATCGAGACAGAGCGAAACTCAGCTAAGAATGACCATGCCAAGAAGTCGAAGTCTTATCTGGCTTCAATAGGCTGATATTGTATACAATTAAGGAGAAGAGAGCAGAGGATCCTGTTCGGAAAGGTCAAGATAAGCTACGGACGTCAGAGGACTGGTAGAATTAAATCAAATACGAAAAGACACAGAGAAAAGCCGATTTCACAGTGTCCAGTCACGTGATAAAGGCAGGAGGAAGAGTGAGACTTTCACACCTACACATGGATCCCCGCCATGCCCATACTCCTTAAAAGTTCTCAAAGCACAGAATAGACTCAAGACCAAACTACAAAGCAGTAATTGACACATGACCACTGAGGTGATGACTGATTGTAGCATAATTGGTGGGAAGCTGGGGTGCAGACAAGCTCCTCTGCACCTGGATGTTCTTTCTGCGTGCTGCTATACGTAGGTGGAAAAGTATGAGTGGGGTTGATGCCAACCCAATCATAGTGGACCATGTTATCTAGGGTACTATAGTTAGTAGAGCCAATGGGACGTCGTACTTTTAGTGACGTTCATAGTGGCCATTTTGAAGGGAGGGCTTAGTTGCCCCACCTGACATTGATCATTCAATCCCTTCTCCCCGTTAGCATATACTGATATAGTACCTATGTTAAGTTACCTTCCTATAACCAATCGCGTTGCATATTAGGTTTTTAAGGTTGCACATAGAATGACGTCAGTACGTGTGCAGGTTGTATGTCAGCAATGACAAGTTTTTGCTACAAGTATTGTGTTTTTTCTGAAAGTTAAGCGAGCGAGAAGATTGAGCGGTTGCTGATGTTCGTTGTACTCCCCGTTTTATGAACTTGTCATTAAACGGACTCACTTTGCCAAACTATTGAGATGTCTTGATTATTTGATGCATGGGTATAAATCTGCATCCCCATCTATCTCGAGGGTACTGCTACTCATCTTAAAGGGCTGTTTGGAGATCATCCAGTTCACTTGGTAGCAGAGTTAGATGGTTAGATTAAATAAAGATACCCATTGACCGTCGACATAAGCAACTTCGAGTCCTCAGCAATATCACGAGTCCTTTGTCATCCGTCTGATAGAACGAGAAGCTCCCCGTAGATAGTGGATAGATTAATTGAAAAACCTTGCAGGTTAGGTGTGACGGGTCCCTTGCTTTCTCCCAGAATCCCCTCCCACATCTACAAGTAGCGGATCGGACGAGCAGCACGGAGAGGCGGTAACGAAGGCGGTGATCCCGAGCGTCCGTAGATAAAAAACATGCAAACGGCGAGTAAAAAAGATTGAATGTTTTGGCAAAGCATGCATGCTTAAAACAAGTACGGGAAGGTAACTGAGGTAGGCAGGACAAAATATGATGTCAGAGTAAGAGTGTTATGTATATATAAGGGGAAAGATATTGGGCCTCATTACGACCCGGGCGGTAAGGGATTACGAGTTATAATAGCGCCATGGTTACCTCCAGGGTCCTAATGAGGCCCATTGACTCGAGTCGGGCCGAGCAATATAAATAGTTATCGTGAGTGTGGCTGCGATAAGAGTATACACCCAGTTCCTAGGTTTTAAAGAACGCTAGCAGAAGCCCTTATCTAAGGTCCTGTAAATAGGATGACGTAGGAGACCGGATTGATTAAAGGCAATCCGAAAGAGATAGGCTTAAATTCCATGTCAGAATAAACATTAGGGGTTAGATGCGTCTGAGAGAGCAGACGGCATAATATTTATGTAGCCGGCCAGAGTTTGTCTGTTTGTTTTATGTGTTTGAGTAAAATTGTGACGTCATAGTCAAAAACAGTTTTTGTGTGGAAAAAAAGGTATGAAAATTGCACGATTATAGAAGGAAACTATTGCATGGTATGGGTTGATGGTTGTTTTTTAGCAAGATTAAAGTAAAAAAATATTGTTGAAAAATGGGATTTGAGCTTGCGACGATTGGTGCTTGCTCATATTGTTGATTTTTTTAGACAAATTGTAATAATGTGTGAAGTGAAAAATAAGCAAGTGTTATATGAATAAGGGGTAGACGAGTTAAGCATGGAAGATATTACTCTGTTAATACACCTGTGCAAACAGTTGCCGAAACACGCACCTAAGCTTAAACAGTACAGTGCGGAATTGGTTAAAGGGACCACAGACAAAATGTTTATGCCGTGGCCCCAAGGCGGATCGCTATCTAAAATGGTCCTACAGCACATGATGACATATTTACATGCCACATACACTGGCAAAAAGTTAGACAAGCGCCTAGCTAGTTTAGAACTTTGCAAGATGTACGAGGAAGAACGGGAGGAGGAGCCGCCGTTAGATTGGATACTGAATATATGCAAAGAGGGGGGTGAAGAGCCTTCTGCGCCACCCGCCTCGTCTGAAATGAAACACAAAGCTAGTAAAGACGAAGGATTATACCCACTGAGGGAACCTAAAGCAGCAACGGGTTATAGTAACCCGTCATATGAGTCACCTACGCACAGTAGTGAGGAAAGCCCAGAGAAAGACAAGGAAAGAAATACTACCTCCAAAGTCCTGAGGGACAAGGAGAGACGCAAAAAGGAAAAAGGTGATCAAGCACAAGCAAGTACAGGAAGAGAGGTAAAGAGATGGAAAGGAGATGAAGATAGAACTGATGAGATAGCATTCACACAGAACGAATGGATGGGAGGTCAGATTTTATTGAAACTCGATGGTAAAGGCATTGAGGACATGAGACAAAGGGGAGAACGAGACGACCAAGAAAGAAGAAATAAGGAAAAAGAAAGACGATTAAGAGAAGAAGGGGCAAGAAAAAAGTATAGGCAGAAACGAGAGCAGTTATATCATGACGAACAGGTTATAAAACAGGAAAAGGCGGAAGAACAAAGAAAAGGCGACAATAAGCAGAGAACAGCTAATGATCAAGAAAGAATAGAAGAAAGGAGAATAGAAGAAGAAGAGCAAAAGATATGAGAGAAGAGAATGAAAAGGCGGAGAGATGAGGAAATATGAAGGGTGAATGAACAAAGAGATGTGAGGAAACAAGAGGAAGACAGGGTTAGAGTGGAAGCGAGAAAGCATAGAGAATTTGATGATGACATAGAACGCAAGCGAAGACAGAGAGCGCATGATCTTGAGCATCTGGAAAGGGAGGTTCGAAAACCCGATCCAGTAGTAGAATGGGAAGATATAGAAGAATTCTTTCCTGAGTACGATTCAGTACCAGGCACGTCTAGAGTAAATCTAGAAGATGACTTCGACACCAGAAATATCGGAGAGACAATCGATAAAATATATGATGAGATGGGACTAGAAAAGATACCCCAAGGAAAGGGAAAGGATGAGCGCCTTGAAAGCACTCAGTTGTACGACACTGAGGATGCTTAACGCAGCAGCAGACATACAGAGCTGTCCTTAGATAGGCTGACTCTAAATAGAAATGAGGAAGATGAGAGAAGCTGCACGAGTTGGGCACAGGCAATATCAGACGAAGAAAGGGAAGCCTGTCAACGAGAAGAAAGAGAAGAAGAGCGAGATCGCGAGAGACATTTCTCTAGGGGTAAGGGAATAAGATGGTCGGATTAAACCGTGTCCACATCTAAAGTACCAGAGTCAGTGACACAATCAGATCGACATGAAGGATTGCCACACGGTCAGAGGGCGGTGTCTCCCCGCCATATTTAAGCAGGTTAAGGACATTGCCAGGCAGACAGCGATGTGGGAATATTACCCCTGCGGTAGACAGACAAATGATGAGAGAAGAAAAAGAGTTGAGTGCGTCACAGTTTCCCTTACTAGAGAAAGGAGGGACAAGCCCACAGTATATATCATGGCCGCAGATGGATAGAGAGAACCTAAAAAACAAACTCCCGATTTTAACATCTGGAGCTGGGAAATGGATACACGAGTTAGAAAAAATGACGGGAGGTAATACGGTGGCTATAGGGGATATCAAGGGTCTTTTGATCGCCATACTTGGTGATAGAGCTGATGATGTCTGGACACGTGCAGGTTTTCCTGGTGTGACTACAGTCCACACCACGCACGACAGAGCGCCGTTTAATAATTGCAGAACCGCGGTATGGAAAGCGCTTCCAGTGCTATACCCGGACACTTCTGACATGGGAGCTATAATGACGCGTAAGATGAAAGAGGGAGATGATCTGTTGCTTTATATTCAGACATTTCAAGACGCATGGGTACTGGAAACTCATGAGTCATTGGGGAAATCTATACCCGTGTTTTACTATATATTATGTCGCGGGCTGCCAGAACAGGTGCAGAAGCAGCTCAAGAAGTTGGTAGGAATCAAAGCTAAGCCATGGTCAGGAATACAACTGACCATTGCGCATTATTGCAGGCTGCTGCAAGAGAAAAATCGCAAAAAAGATGATACAAGAAAAGGCGAAAAGGCTAAATTAGTGCAGAAACAATTGTCGAAATATGCCATTGAAGGGGCAATGTTAACTAGCGCAGATGGATCCAATGCGCAGCAGGTCAATAACCAAAGGCAGTTCGATCAAAGCAATAATGGGTTTAACCCATGGGGAAGAGGCTTCCGAGGAAGGGGATGGCAAAATAATCAGGGAGGCTTTCAAAATAATCAAGATGGGTTACAGAATATACAAGGCGCAAATTAGGGTATGCAAAATGGGTAAATAATCAGACCGCCGCCAACGTGTTGAACGTGTGGGATGACAGGACATCTAGCACATATGTGCAGGAGTCAAGGGATAGTGCAAAATGACCAATTCACAAGAGGGGGGATGATGAATCCACCTGCCTATTCACAGCAGGGTGGAAATGGATTTGCGCAGAATCAAACTGTGCAGCAGCAAGCACCGAGAGTACAGCAAAGCTTGCAGCCACAGCAGACTGTGACCAATTTTCTGCAAGGGCAGTCTCAACAGTCCCTGATGCAACTTCAGCAGACTACAGGCACAGGGCAGGTATCAAACTCTAGGACAGGAAATGTTACAAGTGATGGAAAAAATCCATTCACTAATTGTGGTACGAAATTATATATGGACTAGGACAGCTCACTGGGAGACCTGATGTGTTCCTTTCTATCAGTGACACCAAACCCTGGTGAAGAACCAAGGGTAGATGTCACTATAGGCGGTAAGGAATATTCGTTTTTAGTTCACACGGGTGCGACGTGTTCGTGTATACGTGAAGGCAAGTTTTCTTTGTACGGCAACGCCATGAATACTCAAGGTTTTACAGGAGCTACAAGCCGTGTTCCTTTTACTAAAGAACTTCCAGTTTCTATAGTAGAATGTGACATGAAGGTGCTACTGTTGTATTCGAGACAGACGCCTGTCAATATATTGGGACGAGATTTGATGACAAAGTTAAATATGACAATCTCGTTCACTGAGGAAGGAATAGTGTGTTCGACTCCAGGAATGCACTATTTAAATGTGTGCGAAATGATCAGAGCATACGCAGGACGGATGGCTATGAGAACTATTCCATTGGAACCTGAAATATTTGCATATGGAGTGCGCATATTAATGTCATGGCTACCAGGCCTTGCAAACAGAACAATGAGAACCCCAGATGAGTTTCTGTTTAGACCAAGAATACCTATGCATGAGGAAAAGGGACGAGTGTTTCCCTTAGCGATACAAGCAGCCATAGTGCGAGGAGAGATGGCTTTGCTTGATGGTTGTGATGATGAAGGCAGACAATAGTGCACAGTAATCGCCATTGAGGAAATTTACAGATTGACTGACGTGTCTGATGACGACCTGTTTGAAGAACAACCAGGTGAGGATGAGATGACACTTGAGGTAAACCTCATTTGTTGGGTTGAAATGATTAAAAGAGAGGTGCCCTAGAGAATGATGCTGGCACAAAAGCGTCCTGAATATTTTGATGACGACATGGCAAATGTGCCTGTCTCAGTATGGACTACAGGCCCTTATGACGTAGGATACTGAAAGGAGTCGGAGAAGTGACGATTAAATAGAAACCAGCACTATTTTACCAAAAGCACGACAATATCCCATGTCTAGGGAGGCAGATGAAGGGATTTTAAAGACAATTTCTGCCATGAAGGATCAGGGCATCTTAGTGACGTCAGAGTCGTCAAGCAATACTTTGGTTTATCAGATTAAAAAATCGAAGGGAGGGTGTGGCGTTTAATACAAGATTTAAGGCTGATAAACAAGATAGTAGATGCCGAGTTCTCTCTAGTCCCTAACCCGTCTACAATTCTATGTAATATACCTGTTGAGGCACGATATTTCATGGTGATTGATTTGAAAAATGCATTTTTTTCAATCCCATTGCACAAAGATTCGCAGGATTTGACATCTTTCACGTTCAGACAAGTTCGTCTGAAAAGTACAAGGCTGCCCCTAGGGTATTGTGAGTCCCCTTCGATTTTCAATATAGTCCTGCAGATGGTCTTCAGCAACATTGCATTAGAGAGTGTTGTTCTGCAGTACGTGGGTGATATTTTAGTTTGCAGCAAACAGAGGAAGAGTGCAGACGCAATTCCATTCAGCTATTGACTATACTTGCTGAGAAAGGATATAAAGTTGACAAGGAGAAGTTACAGTATTGTCAACAAGAGGTGTTGTACATAGGCCAACTGATTTCACATGAAGGAAAGAAGGTTACCCCTGAAAGAGCTGAAGATATTTTGAAAACGGCTAAGCCACACACGATAAAACAGGTGCAGAGTTCTCTAGGATTATGCAATTATGTCAGGGCATGGGTCTTTGACTACAGCTCTTATACTAGGCCCTTATTACAAGCCTTAAACAAAGCACAGGCAATGAAAGAAAAAATTGTGTGGACTAAGGCCATGGAGGAAGGGTTTGATGAACTAAAAAAGGCCATTTGAACGGCACCAGTTTTAGGGAATCCCAATTATGCAGAGGAATTCTACCTGTTTTCACACACGAATGGTACTGTTATGACAGTAGTTCTTACACAGAAAGCCACGTTGGGGTACAAGTCCCTGGCATACTACAGTGGGATTTTAGACCCAGTGATGAGAGGTCATTTCCTGTGCGAACAAAGTTTGGCTGCCGCAGCATTCGCCATAGAGAAAGCTACAACCATTGTAATGGGGTGCCCGATGACATTCGTTGAGCACACATTATTTGCCATTTTAGAGAAACCAAAAGGTACATTGACATCACAAAGAGCTTCTGCCTATGAAGTGGCCATATCAAATCCAACGATTAAAATAGTTTGATGCAGAATAGTGAACCCAGCTATGTTTATAGCAGAGCCAGTCACTGAAGGAGAGCCAATACATGATTGCGCTAACTATGAAGAATGTTATGATGAGATCCCCAGAGTAAAAGAAAATGCATCGGCAGAAGGAGAAATCGTCTTCATTGATGCTTCTTCTAGGATCGATCAAAATGATGGACAAAGATATACAGGTAACGCTGTGGTGAAGTACACAGTAAATGGGGAATTTCGAGTACTTATTAGGGCACGTTTACCCTCTCATTATTCAGCACAGGCTGCAAAATTAGTGGCATTGATACTTGCAATTGAAAGACATGAACACCAGGAAGTAACGGTGTATAGTGACTCTGCCTATGTGACGTCGACAGTGAATGCAGGCTTAGCGTGCTGGAAAAGGAGAGGCTTCCTCCGAGTGGACGGCACGCCAGTACAGCACACCGTCTTATTGGATAGACTCATTAAGGTACTACAACTCCCAGTGGGCATAGCAGTCGTGTAGTGCGCAGCCCATACGAAAGGGACAGATTTTATTTCACGCAGAAATCAAGCAGCAGACGCTGAAGCCAAACGTGTGGCAACCGAAGATGAAATAATGATGGATGTGGAAATGCCTGATGTGAATGAGAAAATGATTGTTGTAATGAGTGAGCGGGAAGGCTACAGTAATATGTCAAATACTCAATTATTGGAGCTCCAAGGGGAAGCACTGCAGGAAGAGAAGAACCTTTGGAAGCAAAGAGGGTGTTCTTTATACCCCTCTGAGGCTCTGTGGCGACAAGACCGCACTGGTAAACCAGTGATGCCTATAGCCCTACTGAAAATAGCACTGGAACAGTTACACTATCCAGCGCATGTAACAAGAGAGAATCTAGCAGCAACCATTGCCGAAGACTGGTTTGTACCAAACCTAGCGGAGCATGTTGCATTTTTTATGATAAATTGCACAGTTTGTCTGAAATTTACGGCTGGGCATACACTACGTGTAATCAGAGGAGTCATCCCAAGGCCTAATGGTCCTTTTCAGCACTTGCATATCGACTATGTCGATATGATTCAAGTATGTAATGGGTCTAGGTAATTAATTGTTGTGGTGTGTCCATTCTGTAGATGGATAGAGGCAGGTCCATGTACACACCCAGACTCTACCTGTGCGGCCAAATTCCTGGTGAGGTAAGTGTTTCCCAGGTGGGGAGTTTGTGAATTGATGAGGTCAGATAACGGTCCTCATTTTGTTAACACAGCATTTGAAAAGATTAGCTTGTTGCTTGGTATAAAGCACAAGTTTTCATCGGCGTATCATCCGCAAGAGAATGGAATATGCGAGAAGCTCAAAGGCTTGTTAAAGGAAAGGATAGCCAAGTTGAAGCTTACTCTGAAGAAAGGATGGTTGCACTGCCTTCCACTGGCATTGTATGCACTCAGAAACCAGCCTGGTTCTGACCATCATCTTACGCTGCATGAATTTGTGACTGGCAGAAGAATGCGGACGACCTTTAATGCCTCAAACTAGAGCTAGATGTGATGCTCAGCTAACAGGAGAAGTGTTAGGATTGGAAATGCAAAACTATTTGAACTGCATGACATCTAGTTTTTCTGTAATTTCAGGACAGCTGCAGCGACAACAAGAAGGGTGTAGGGCAGTACAGAACACAAAGAGATGCTACAACAGACAAGGTTCTGGAAATACGTGTACCTCAACTATACCCTGGGGATACCGTCTTAGTTCAGAATCACACAAGGAAAAGGTGGGACGAGCTAAGGTTCCACAGCCCTTTTATTGTGGAGGACATTACGCCATCTGCAGTCAAGTTACAGCAAAGAAGAACTTGGATCTTCCTTGGTGACATCAAGCCATATATCGGAGAAACCCTTCTGCCTGCACCCCAATGCGAAGAGACTATAGACAACGGGGAAGAACCACAGCATGTGCAGACAAGATCTATGACAAGGAAGAAGGACGCATAACCAGTCAAGTGAAAAAGCAAGGAACTTTTTGTGTTAAGCTGTGGCTCACTTCTGGATATTTCCTTTGAGCAAAATAAGTGGAAAAGGGCCACGAATACGAACCTTCTGTGCAGCCTAGTTGCAGGGTAAAGAAGAGACATTTGCATTTATTGAGCCACAAGTAGCTTGTTGACTTTGGAATGAGGCACACTGAAGCCTTGATAAGAAATGCTATGCCAAATTTTGACCGTGGATATATAAACTGGAAAAGAATACAGTATCCTGACTCCTTTGATACAGAGTGTTTGTTTGCACTTACTTATGGTGTCACACAATAGTGACCTCACCAGGAACATACTGACCTATTTTGAATTAGTATTGAGGTCCTACCTGTCGTTGGTGGGGAGACCTACAAGCATAACAGAGTTTCTTCAAGATCCTGACAATGAAAAAATAGTAAGAAGACTGCTCAGAGTGATCACAGAACAGTTTCTTTTACTTCCAGAGTACAACGGGGACAAGGCAAATGTCCCTATCACAAGAACATCATAAACTAGTCAATGCAGTGTTTTTCGTTTAATTGAAGACTTTCCAGACCTTGTTGCGAGGCGCACTGATATTGATGTGCTCACATCTATCTGTGATCCAGCTAACACAGCAAACTTGAGTATGCTTCTAAATGGAATAATAATACAGGTTGCACTTTCTGCTCATCAAAATCACAGAAAAGTGTAGAGACTTTCGTCCGAGGGACAGATCGTGAAGGTGTTGACAATGAGTTCACTTTTGTTCATGATGACAAGGAAGCAACATGTCATCTGGAGTGAAGCAGATTCGAGGCATTGACTGGGAACTGGTCTGCATGGAACACGTAATGTAAGACTTGCTGAGTTTATTGCCTCATTTGAAACTTTCGTTTTATGGAAAAGGAACTGTTTCCAGAGAAAAAAAGACAGTGCATTATCCAGATCCAGAGGACAACTGGTCTAGAACTATTGATCCATGAAGCACAGATAGCAGAGTCCAGAAGAAGTGATAATGATAAAAATGTATTAAGAAACAGTTTTTGCTTCCTTAGATGATCGAGATGGGCAGTTAGAGCAGCAGCATCACATTCTCCCTCAGGAGGAGAGACATCTATATTGCTCAAGAAACAAATGCTGTAAGATGACATACAGGTGCATCATTTATACATGCATTGTATTCATAATCATATTTCTGTCATTGACAATTAGAACTGCATTCTTTATAAGTGCACAAAGCGTTCAGATTCCCATGCACCCACCTGACGATGTACGCATGAGACCTACAAGAGTGCCCAGACCCTATGTAGTCATTCCTGTTCCGAGAAAGAATTATAGAGTGACTGAGCTTGAAATGGACGTAATAAGCAATGACACACACAACACTTGTTTTAGCAAAATAGTTGAAACGCCGGAGACAGGGTCGGCAAAGTAAACCAGATAAGGGATTGGTGAAAGTTACACCTACACAGATAATGAGTACAAACACACCTGGGCTAGTGTCAATGATTTCAGAATCACATTCCAGAGAATGGGGGATATTTGGACAAATACCGATTAGAAGCTCTATGCCAAAAGGCGTTGAGAGACAAATGAAGAAAGCTGAACCTTTAAGGAGACAAAAGGCTTTAGAGAATGAACAAACAGAGACAACACCTGCAAGCACACCTGATCCTGCGAGATATGATATCAGGGCAGTGCCTGGAAGGACACGAACAGACATTTTGAGAGACATTTTCATGCCCAGTTGGTATGTTGAAAGGATGAAGCTTATTGAACTTTCTCCTACTCAAATAGTACAGATGCCCGGATCATTTATGGAGATGCCTGAGAATCCTCCAGCAAGAAGGAGCTATACAGAAGTACTACGTGACATGCTTGTGGAAGCTCATATCAAAAGAGTAAGAGCCAGAAGAAGCACACAAGAAGACAACAACGAATTGAACGATTACCTGGACAGCACAGCGCATTTGGGAAACAACATATGGTACCAACATATGAAGGAAGTTGGAAGGCGACCTCCGGATGAAGAATGCTTTGTATGTGTACTTCTGCCTTACAGTATGGGAAAGTCAGAAATCTGTGTAGCTGTCAAGATAGAGGTTCAGACAGCACACTGTCTGTTACATAGAGTAATGTGCAAGACCAGAGGTCAGTTCATGGGAAATGATGCTTCCCTCAAATGGGCAACTGAAGTAACAGATCCAAATGAAGATGACTATGTTCAAGATATAAAGTCAAGAAACAATGCCAAAACGAAGAACATTGTGATCAGATATGAGAAACCTGGAGTAAAAGGAGCAGAGATCAGAAGAGAAGCAAACAAAAATCTTGATATCAAAGGAAAAACTTCAGAAGAAGCTCGCAGATGGAAGAACAGATGTCAAATGCAGATCTGGGGAACAGTATTGTCACCAGACGGCTGGGAAAAAGGAGTAGTAATTTGCAGAGCATGGATGATCATCGGATACTATAAAGAAACAATTGAGAATGCACAAATGTTATGCAAGCGATTGTGGCCAAAGCTTGCTAAACTACTGACATGGGTCGAGGACAGAGAAGGACACTTGCAGATAGTGCCATTGGACAGTTCCAAGCTATGCTTTAGGAACAATGGTATAAGAAAAATGGGAGAGAACCAGAACTGTGGACGAATATTCGATGCAACAGGAATGATACATGGTACTGCAGTGATCATGGATCACTATTGGGCGTGTGGATCCAAAGCCTATATCAGATTACGGAAAAATTGGGGAGGTATATGTACATTGGTGAATGTCCATGTTCCTGCGTTAGTGATTCCAAAAAGTGATGTGAACATTGACAATTTCCCGAAAGCAGATGCTCACCTGAGAAAGAAGAGGTTTTTGAATCTTATGACGAGAACAAAGAGGGAAAATTATTTCTCTACAAAATCCATAGAAGCTTTCGATGCTATCCCATATGAGCACAGACTGTTCAGTCGACTTCTTCAGTATTCAACTTGATCCTGATGCCAAGCAAATTCTAAATGGTTGCAGATAACCAGATGGGAGTTACTGCAGACCAACAACATGACCATACAAGGATTCAATGCAATCAGAGAAGGGTTGAGAGCAATCAGACTAATGACACTCCAGAACAGATACATTTTGGACATGATCACAGCTATGGATGAGGGTGTTTGTGCAAAAATCGGAGAATCATGTTGCACATTTACACCTTGACACAACGACTAAAGGGGAACCTTAACAGAGGCCATAGGCATGCTAACAAAACTACAGAATCAGATGATAGATGAAGTTGATGAAGTCGATGATTACAGTTGGTTTGGAGCGCTATTTTCATGGGTTCCACAATGGATGGCAGATGCATTAGTTCCTAGGAGCCCTGTTGGTGATGATATTACTTGGATTCTGTGTGATCAAGCTAATAATCTCTCAATGCCAGAAGACTGCAAAGAAAGCCATAGGGATGAAGATCATGACTGACGTTGAGCCAGGATGGAAGCCCAAGGACCTGACTGATGAAGAAATAAGAGACTTTGTAAAGGCCAACATGTATGCACCAAAAGGAACAAAGTTCCTGTATTCAAAGAATAATAGAAAATATGTGGGAAGATGGATCTATTGCAGTCCAAGTGGAGAATGCCAACTGATGACATGGAACAAGGATGAGCATGTAAGGACAGCAGGATGCTTGAAGGAAGTCATAAAGATATGGACCCCAAAGAAGCATTTCCTCAGACCAAAATGTCTGGATCCAGAGCATGATGTAAAAATGGATGCAAAGAAAGAAGAGAGAGTGGTCGATGAATCGCCCGGAGGGAGGAGTGAAGAGGATGTGTCGAGTATCGCCCCCACTCCAGTTGCCCCCCTCCCATTGACTATTGAGTTCACACCAAAGTATGTGACGTATGAAGAACAATTAAAGCAACAGAGAGCTGCACATGGGCTCGGCCCAGTACCTATCAGAATAACAGCACCCATTAATATACCAACACCTAAGAAAACCTGGACAGTAAGGTATCCATTGAAAAGGCCATATCTACATTCTAGACAATATGACGGTTGTCTGACTGAAATACCCGAAGAAGCAAAGAAGATAATGAAGGAAGATGAATGGTGATGTCATAAGAAATCGGACTGACGCAGATATAGAAGATAAAATGACCTGGGAATATTGACAAAGGATGAAATACCAAGGAGATACTATGGATAAGTGACATCTTGAGCCTAAGATGAAGAAGTTGATGTCAAGATGAAGAAACTTATGCCACATACATGATGAAGATATTTAGTTAGTTTAAACGTGTACAGATGCAAGTAACTGCAAGCAGCAAAGAAATTGTGAAGCTAGCTTATGCTTAATTGTAAATAGATTGCGGCAAGCGCCAACGTTTACTAAGTATATACCTCAATAAGCACTTTAAGTATGAATGCAAGTCCATTACGCATATGAGCAGAATTGAACTAAGGTTACAAAAAAGGCCTCAAATGGAGTGTGTCGCAGCATGAAAATCGAGAATCGAGACAGAGCGAAACTCAGCTAAGAATAACCATGCCAAGAAGCCAAAGTCTTATCTGGTTTCAATAGGCCGACATTGGATACAAATTAAGGAGAAGAGAACAACGGGTCCTGTTCAGAAAGGTCAAGATAAGCTACGGATGTCAGAGGACTGGTAGATTTAAATCAAATATACGAAAAGACACGGAGAAAAGCCGATTTCATGGTGTCCTGTCACGTGACAAAGGCAGGAGGAAGAGTGAGACTTTCACACCTACGCATGGATCCCCGCCATGCCCATACTCCTTAAAAGTTCTCAGAGTAGAGCAGACTCAAGGTCAAGCAGTAATTGACACATGACCACTGAGGTGATGATTGATTTTAGCATAATTGGTGGGAATCTGGGGTGCAGACGAGCTCCTGTGCACCTGGATGTTCTTTCTGCGTGCTGCTAGACGTAGGTGGAAAAGTATGAGTGGGGTTGATGCCAACCCAATCATAGTGGACCATGTAATCTAGGTTCCTATAGTGAGTAGGGCCAATGGGACGTCGTACTTTCAGTGACGTTCATAGTGGCCATTTTGAAGGGAGGTCTTAGTTGCGCACTTTACATTGATTATCCAATCCCTTCTCCCCGTTACCATATACAGATATAGTACCTATGTTAAGTTACCTTCCTATAACCAATCACGTCTCATGTTAGGTTTTTGAGATTGCCACGTAGAATGACGTTAGTACATGTGCAGGTTGTACGTCAGCAATGACAAGTTTTTGCTATAAGTATTGTGTTTTTTCTGAAAGTTAAGAGAGCAAGAAGGTCGAGTGGTTGCTGATGTTCGTTGTACTCCCCGTTTTATGAACTTGTCATTAAATTGACTCAATTTGCCAAACTATTGAGTTCTCTTGATTATTTGATGCATGAGTGTGAATCTGCATCCCCATCTATCTCGAGGGTACTGCTACTCATTTTAAAGGGCTGTTTGGAGATCATCCAGTTCATTGGGGTGGAAAGGAACATTGTGATGAGTGAGGAACGGAGGTCTCCATTATGGTGGAGATCGGAAGGGGAATAAAGGAGGAAGTGGATGAGGGAAGCTGGAGGAGATGATAAAATGGAAGTAAAGGAAAAGATACACATTAAGGCTGAGAGATGTGAGTGGAGTACCGTTAGAGGGAAGAGAGGAAAAGGAGCAAATAGCTCAGGATGTGGAAGATCCCCTTTGGCACAAGACAGTGGTGACTTTTCAAGGAGGCTGAGGATAGGGTGTTGTGGACTAGATTCAAGACCTTAAGAAAGGGCAGTAAAGACACCCTGATCCAACCTACAGATGAGCATCTGTGGGCAGCCTCTTGGTGGAAGCTTTGGGCATGCTTCCGACCTCACCAGCCTGAACCTCTGCCGCTGCCCAGGCTTAAACTACAGGGGCATGCAAGGCCCAAAGTCGTAAGTGAACTCTTCTCCCAGTAGTCGAGGACAAGAACCAGAATCCCTGAATTTATTGGAAGAAGAGCCAAAAAAGAAGTGCAGTCGCCTTTCTTTTCTCTTGAGGTGATGGCTGGGGTATCCCAGTGGGCAAGGGATGGCCACTCGTGCCATGATGGTGACCCTGGGGGGTGGAGTGGGGTGGCACCTTAATGCCCGGCTTGCCGCAATGTGGCAATGCACTTGTTATCACCTTCCAGATGTCCCCACGTTCCAACCCCCCAACAACCATTACATGGTGACCCTTGAACATCACAATAGGCAAGCAACACGAAAATACAGTCTCCATGGAGAGTAGTAAGATGCAATACAGACTGTGGGGAATACTGTCCCGGGAGGATAGCACAGCGGCAGCTGCGCGTCTTGGAAGCAAGACGACACAAAGCAACAACAGGTTCGATCCCCGGGTCCGCGCTTAGAAACCTCTGAGTGTTTAAGCGCGTTATAAATACGTAACTAAGACAAAAAAAAAAACACAACTAAGAAAAACCAACAATTCCTGTAACAGCGCCTCGATGCCTGCGGGCTGTGTGAGCGCTTTATAAATGTAAAAAAAATAAAATAAAAAATAAAAAACTGTCTGCCTGCGCTTTGGGGATCCCTAGCTGGCATCCCAAACAGAGAAGAGCAAATGGATCCGCAGTCACATAAGGTGCGCACAAATCAATACCAAGATGACGGTGCAGGTCTTCATTGACTTGTGCCATGCGATGGTGGCATGGCCCAATGAGTCATGGGGTGGTTGTGCAGACGGCAAATCTCATTGCAAGGGGCTTGCTGAATCACACCTGAAACCTGTTAGATTGGGGATGACGGGGATGCAGGATGTGACCTGTATAGAAGGGGAAGGTTTTTACATGGCAGTGTAGGTGTTTGGAAAAGGAGTGTATTCGAATGAGGCTGGCGGCGGGAGCAGTTTGAGCGAGGCCCAGAGGCTAGGAGGAAAGAAAAGAAATATGAGAGGAGTAGTGGAAGCATATCAGAAGAGGAGCCGAGCAGAAACATCTATTGCAGGAGAGGAGAAGGGTGAAAACAGAGTAGAAGAAGAGAAGAGAAATCCCAGTGGGGGAGATCAGGAGAGTGAAGTCAGAGGAGAGGACAGAGGATATTAAAGGGAGCAAGTGGTTGTGGGAAAGGCACATTTGGCTCCCAGAGGACCAATGTGGTGTCCTAGAATCTGGTGAACCCTAAGCCTACTGAAGTTGAGCCTGGGGCGAGTGGAGGAATGAGCATGTGGTGAATCGGCGAGCAGGTGCAGGTGAAGCACAAACACAAAAAAGAGTATAGAGAGGGCATAGAGAAGGTTTCCTCACCCACCTCAGCTTGGGAGGGTGACAAAGCATTGGCACTTGCTGCTTACGGAAACGCCATCCTGGGATTTTGTCACAGACTTTGTGAATCAGAGACTATTCCATTGGTTCACGTGGCTAGCCTCTTCAGAGGAACCTGGAATGTGTACTATTTTACGCCCAAACTTTTAACTACCCTTAATAAACCAATAATTAATATAAATTTGTGTTTGGGGTTGACACGCTAGTCTTCATGACACATCACGCCACAAATACCCTTCGAGAGGTAAAGAGAGAAAACTAAAAATTAGATATGATATGATGTGGCATTTATTACTCGCCTGCACACAAGTGTTTCTGGGCTCGAAAGGATGGATGCGAACATTTTACAGATATGTTTCCACAGTGTCACTGTGTCACACACTCTTGTGTTATTATGGATAGTTAAATACATTCTGTAAGCGTATTTATTGGGTGATGCGTTTATTCTGTGTCAATAAACTATGGTTATCATTTTTACCGTATCTAAGATAAAGCCCCACCTTGTTTACATTTTGATTGGCAGCGGTCCTGGTGCCGTCCTTTGCCATATAGGGTGCAGCATTTGATGTCTTGCTATCATGCATGCGTGTGTGTTTTGAGCTCTCAGTCTGTCCAAAATCAAAAGGCCCCGTAAAGTGCATGCTCCTAAGTCTGTTCCCTGTGACTGGTGCTTGTCTCTGTGGTTTAAAAACCTTTCTCTTTGTAGGATTCTCCCTGGGATCCACCATTCAGTCTGAAACTAAGGGGATCTGGATGTGGTGCGTACCCCACCCGAAGAAACCCAACCACACCCTTGTGTTGCTGGACACAGAGGGCCTGGGAGACGTGGAAAAGGTGAGTGCTCTGGCTGGGGTAAGGGACTCGGCAGGCGCCGGCTTCTGAGGTTAATCTTCAGGATGTGATTTAAATTGATTGCACCTCTTGCACATGTTCTTCGATCCTGCGGTCTAGCTACGTGTTTAATGATCTCATGGACTGGTTGCTCTAATATGACAAATAGTCAAACAGTGAATATCAAACCCTGTTTCTGTTTCTGTTTAAGAAAGTTGATCAAAGATTCTGTTCTCCTCACTAGGGCGATTCCAGAAACGACTCTTGGATCTTCGCCCTTTCCGTGCTGCTAAGCAGTGCCTTTGTGTATAACAGTATGGGCACCATCGACCAGAGGGCACTGGAGCAGCTGCAGTATCCTTTCTGGGAATGTTCAAAGGGAACCACTTTCTCATTTGCACTGGCTCCATTCCCATTAGCTGGAAATGGAAAGGAATCTCGCCAGTCAGAACTCAGTTCTGAAAGAAATGTACATAATTTGGCAACTGTTTTTCTGCTGTGCTTTTCAAAGTGGAAGATAGTTTTATTGTGTAACGTTCCTGTGTCCACCTCTGTCCCTGAGGGAGGATGGAGCTCCATGCCGTTTCCAGTAACGCCATCATGATGTTAGGCAGACAAGCTGGTATCTATTGCCATTCTTTGTAGAGAGTCCAGGTAATGACTGAGCATGGAGAGTGAGATGGTCGCTTGTTTTTGCGTTTCACTTTTGATAGCATCCCCGCGTCCCCCAAGATAGTAAAATAGCTCAGCTGACCCATGAGAAGGTCACAAGAGCCGCCTCCACCTATGCCATTCTGGCCAGGTTTCCTGTTGGAAATAACAACATTATCAGCATTGGAGGGCAAGGTTCCATTAGAGAAGCAGCTCTCAAGTTAAAATGATATCTCATTCCTGGTTCACATGTCCATGTTTCAGTGCTTGCAGGAAAAAGGCTGGCCGTGGGTAATACATTTTATCTCTATAAAATGAGTAAGAAGTAGGGGTAAACAAGGTGAGCGGTGATCGGTTCCAGGGTGGTACCACCAAACCTTTAAATAAAGATCGTGACTGCCTTGGTTGGTGTTTTGTCACCACAAAATAGGCATATGCACGTAGTAACTGTTACTATAATGCCTCTCCACTGACTGATCTTCCCTTACCATCAACTCATGCATAATGACACTTAATTTCTTCCCCTAAAATCAACCTCCCTTTTTGGTCTGCTGGCACATACCTCCTTAACCAAAACTCTTTATTCTTCTCTATGTGCTGTGGGGAACCATAAGAAGGAATCGGACGAGGATTTAGCATGTTCATAAGGTTTTATTTACATTATTAAAAACGCCTGTCCAACCCTATAGCTATGAGGGTATTTCCCTAGCTAACAACCTAAATGAAGGGTGCTCGTCAAATGTCCAAATTAATATAGTCCTCTGTCTGCCCAAAACCTACTTTTTATATGGCCCTCCCACTTAGAAAAAAACGTTACAAAAAAAAGACCATAGCAATAGCCCTCCCACTCAGGCTTTGCTTGGTCAAACTTCTTGGGTTTCCTCCCAAAGAAAATGTTCAAAATTCACAAATACAGCTCTCCAGCCTCTTCGCAGGTTTTTCATGGAAAGTTGTACGTCTTCACACACATCCAATGCCTTCCGTTCTTTGATGGGGAGGAAGTATTTTTTTAGTGCAATTGCACCACTTTTGATCTTCTATTTTATAGTGTTCTTGTTTACGGTTCGGGCAATGGAGCCCTGTATTGTTTGTATATCTAGGGTTCCCCGAAGCCCACTTGCCCCTTGACGTGCTTACTTCAGCAAGGTCTTGATTGGGCATCTGCCCATACCCAGCGTTCAGGTTTCTCAGGCTCCCGTAACCCTTTTGGCTTCCCCAGCACTGTAAGTCAAAGTCACTTAGTTCTTTAGGGCTCCCCAAAGCCCTCTGCCCCCCTGATATATTTAATGCCGCTGGGACTTCTGTTTGGTGTTAGCACGTGTTCAGCATTCAGCTTTCTTGGGCTCCTGTAACCCTTTTGGCTTCTCCAGTCTCAGAGTTCAATGTCACTTAGTTCTCTAGGGCTCCCCAAAGTCCTTTGGCCTATTTAATGGAGCGGGATCTTGGTTGGGCATCTGCCTGTGTTCAGCGTTCAGGTTTTCCAGGCTCCCATAACTTGTTTGGCTTCTCCAACACCCGGTGTTAAATTCTGAGGAGCATCTGCTTCCCTTGTTATGCCCGGCTAAGCAGTCAGCACGCTTCTCATTCGGATGTCTGTGATCCTATCCCTCTGTGGGGCTCTGGTCTCTGCATCGGTTAACGGGCCGCAGGCCCACCAGAGCTCTGGTGTGGTCGCGCCACCAGGTGAGATGGTCTCTATACCGCCTCCGCCTCGTTCTCAGCTTTGGCTTCATTGCCATTTGGGACACCAGCTTTCCGGCGTCTTGCTAACAATCCACTCGCTCTCCACGCTACCGCGGTATAGCATGACTCCGCCCATCCAGGATGTTTTCCCATCAGAGGCTCGCCTCTCTGTAGGGGTCTCTCTCCTCCATTCCAGGTTCCTCGTCTTTTTATGTTCGTTACCAATAACGAAAGGTGTGTGTTGTTCCTCTTTGACTGTTGGGTTCACAGGGAATCCAGCATTACCTGAAGCCAAAGAGTTTAAAGTCATGTCACAGCTATTTGAATCCAAAACAGAAGTAACATCAGTCCTTTTCATTCCCATATATGCAGAAAATGTATTCTTGATAGGGAGCTCCTCACAGGGATGGGAGTACTGTCCTCTAGAGGGGAGTCACTCCCAGTGAGGTCCCACTTTCCCAGACCCCTAGGGAGGGTCTTGCTTAGTGGCTCACCTTCCTAGCCCCAAGGAGGTGGCTCCCCTGTGGGGAGAAAGGACGAATAGTCTTGATTCATCACAGTGCATACTGTACCCTTTCTTTCCAACCATGAACCATGGGCTCCTACACGTCATCCTGTCAGCACAAGACAAATGCTAGCTTCCATCTCTGCTCTCCTTCTTCCTCCAGCAAGTGCAACGAGCAGACCAACTATTGACAATTCGGACCCCATGCCAACATTTCTGTCATACCAGTCCACTAATGAGTAAGCAATGCATTTCCTTAATGCTTCTCCTCACCACTAGCTCACTTTCTACTCTCATATGAACCGCAGTATAGTAACACACAAATAGAATAGCCTTCCCAACTAATTGTAACTGCCCTATGCACAATAACACACCACCACATACATCTTTCCCATCATACTCAGACACTCATGCACACACCACACATACATTGCAGAACGGCCCAACCCATAACTTCTTTTTTTTTCAACAGGCCCCAAAGAATGCCTACCAAAAAGCAAGTCCGTATAAAGCAACGCAGAAATAGAGCAAATGAAAATGAAAGTGTCCAAAATAAGCATCCATCTCTACCAGAGTTTGTACAAAAAGTTCAAACAAAACAGCTAATACAGTCATTTAGCGAAACAAAACAAGCTTCCAGTAAAGAAACTTTGCCTATTCTATCAAAATGTAAAACGAAACAGAAAATGATTAACAAGAATTCAGCTACCACTACTGCTAAAACTGCTCCTATCATCTTGATATACTAGCAAGTAACCATACCAAAAAAAGTATTTTAGCAAAAATTTTCCGCCACAGAGTCCTTCAGAATCTTATAAAAAACAGGAGACAAATCATGCACAACCCTTAATACCTACTATAGAAAATTTATCTTAGAAGCTTTGATAGACAGTGCAATCCTTCTCAAAAGAAAGTTATTTATTTTAGTGTTAAACAGAATGAAAGCACTAACAAAACTAACTACTACATTACAAAAAAGACTTCGCAATAAAAAGAATGTCGACAAAAATAACTTCTTAAATATCTGTGGAGGTCAATGGAGTCACACCACGAGCACAGAACCATATTTTAATGAAGAAGCATACAAACAAAACCAAACAAACACAATTGCCATACATAGCAGTGGACGAGGTTATGAAAAACTTAATAGTACCATAATGCAACAAGAAATACTGCTTACAAAAATATCCCCAGAAAACTCAGAATGACCTCTCCATTCGACTGAACCAGAACGTCCAGTATACAAATGGCCATGCACGTCAATGTGTAACATTCCCAAAAAATCTTTCAAATCTTTACGCCAGTTCCTCAATCAGTATGTGAAAGGCAAAGACAAAATAAAAATGCAACTGTTGCAAAATATGGATACCTGTCCAGTGCCCAAATACACAGGACTACAAGGACATTCATTAGCCTGCATTTCAGGACCTATTTGCAAAAGCACCTTCCATCATATCAAAATGATATCAACACATCATTCAACTATAGGAAATCTAGTCTATAAACTGTACTATGCTAAAAGTCCTGCTTTAGCACTAGCCAATTTAAATAACAATCTTCTACATGGTACAGCCAAAGACCTACTCGAAGAAATCAACCATATCCAGAAAAAATATTTTAGAAGTGAAAGCCACTTACAAAATGCAATAGCTTTACAACACACTAGCAACAATTCTACACATGGCAACCTTCTACTACACACATACAAAAAAGAAATACTAAAATTTAAAAGTACATCAGCTGAAGTACCAAACCTTGTGTGTGTGTGTTGCCGCAGAACTTTTTATAAAAGTAACACAAAAACTATAGACGTAACATACAAAATAGATGACAATGAACATTCCAAATGGTTTGAATTAGCTCTCTACCTTATAGCAGAAAACAAATACGAAATAACTGACCCCTTAATACTTTGCAGTTACTGCACTACAAAACTTGACAGCAACCAAACTCCTTCACGTGCTATCACAAATAACTTGGAATTATTCCCACTACCAAAACCCCTGCAACAACTCAATTTATATGAGAGCATCGTAATTCAAACAGTGCACTCATTTCAAGCAATAATACGGCTTCAACCAAAAACAGCAAAATTACCTCCATCTGAATTGGTGAAAGGCATTCGTGGCAAAGTATTTTATTTACCATTAGATGTGAAAGAAAATGTGCACACTCTGGGAGTGCAAGGTCCAATACAGCAATCTTTAATTGTCTTAGTAAATGGTGTACCTACAAATGACAAAACAAATTGGCAACAACTCGTAGACTTACATAAAGTTAGACAAGCCTTGCAATATCTAAAAGACAATAATGAATATTACAAAGAAATAAATATTGAAGAAAACTTAAGGGAAACAACTGAAATACTTCAACTCAACAGTATCCAATATTTTAGACAATGATACAATTCATCCATTACACTCTAATGACACCATAGATGATGCACTAGAAACGTACCAAATGCGACAAACCAAAGGATCACCAATCAGCATATGGGAAAAAAGTATAGAAGCACGTACTTTTCCTCTACTCTTTCCTACTGGCAAAGGAGGAAGGTACGATGATGGACCCACTCAGATAACAGCATCAGAATACCGCTCGTTACGAATGTATTCTGAAGATCCCAGATTTAGACAAAATGTGGAATACATATTCCACCTACTCTTTGAAAGTGAACTAGCAACTCTACGTTACGGAGTTGCACACTCATTGAAATCAGGAACCCACTTTCAAAATATGTCAGCTATGCAATTAGTACAAAAAGTGCAGGAAAAAGATGAGGTTTTACAATCAAGCATTACAAATCTGTTAGCAAACATGCGTGGTACGAAAGAGTACTGGTCCCGACGTCACGGAGATGTACGTTGAATGATAAGAAACCTTGGCTCACCCACTTGGTTTGTTTCATTAAGTTGTGCAGAATATGCATGGGAAGATTTACATGATTTCCTACGCATATCAAACAAAACAAACATAGATATACTAACACCTGGAGGACCTTGCTCTCTAGATCCTGTCAATGTTTCAAGATATTTCCATCATCGTTTCATCGCTATGCTACACTTTATTTGTAATAAAACTGTTCCTCCCCTCGGAGAAGTGCAACACTTCTTTTGGAGAAAATAATACCAAGCCAGAGGATCACCACATATCCACATGCCTTTATGGATTAAAGATGCTCCTAAATTTGGTCAGGACAGTGATGCCACTGTTTTACAGTTTATCGAAAAATATGCCACTTGTGAAATTCCATCAGAAGCAACAAATAGTGATCTTCATGCACAAATTTTACAATTTCAAAGACACAAATGTGGCAAATATTGTCGTCGCAAATACAAAAACAAAGGGAAATACTACACCAAATGCCGCTTTGGTTTCCCTAGACCAGTTACAGAAAAAGGTGAAGTGAACAACTTCATGTCTTCAGTTAGACATAGTGTTAAAGGTAAATTACCTAAGAACGCATATTACATAAAATAAACAGAAGAAGCAACATATATCAATGATTACAATGCAATCATTGCCCTCTTATGGAATGCAAACATAGATGTGCAGTACATTGCAGACAATTCCATTGCAGTTGCATGATATGTTACAGCCTACTTAACAAAAGCAGAAAAAACAGAGCTTCAAGACCTCTGGAATGACCTATCATCGGACAAAACAATACCTCAGAAATTGTACAGCTTAGGTATAAAAATGCTCTCTCATAGAGGATGTGGCTCCTATGAAGCTGCAGATCGTTTAACCGGTACTGCTTTGTATGGAAAATCTGAAAATATAGTATGGCTAAGTCTTGGTCCTGCTAAATCTAGAAAAAGAGTTCTCAAATCATATGAGGACATAGAAACAATAGCCAAAAATGATCCCAACAGCCAAGACATTTTGAAAAACAATTTACTAGACACATACTACCCAAACAGGAGTACCACTTTGGAAACCATGTGTCTATACCACATAGCCCAAAACTTCACATACAAAAATAATATAAAACCCGATGAGATAAAAAGGTAGATATAGAGTGACAGATTGTGAAGGCAGCTTAGTGAAACTTACGCTTAATTAATCATATCAAATTGTCATTAAAAACTCCTCAACATAAAGAACTATATTACATGTCCCTGCTACAACTTTTTAAACCATGAAGAAAAGAAGAAGAGATACTAGAAAACTATGGGCCTCATTACGACCCTTGCGCTGACGGAATTAAGGGGGCCGGTATGGGACCGCCCCCTTCATTCCGGCAGGGCTGATTACGAGGTTCCCCTTGCGGGACTCGGATCAGACGTCTGTAAAACCATACGTCTTTTCCGGGTCCCGTGAGGGGAAGAGGGAGGTAACAACGGGACACTTCTAATGTGCCCGTTGTTACATCCCTCCCCATTCCCATTGAGCCCTATGTCGGAATGACCCGGTAAGTCCCCATTGCAGGGACCTGGTAATGGAGCCCGGTTTGGAGGCAGCCATGGAGCTAATAGCTCCATGGCTGCCTCCAAACTCGTAATGATGCCCTATGACTCCTACGAAGACGCTTTCAAAGCAAATGAAAGCACTATCACCGATGTAAACTTTACACAGTACAAAACAATGTTGCACAATGAACAACAACATGAAGAAGAACTCCAGGCCCAACTAGATAAGGACACTCCAGACAGTAGTCAACCTTCTGTAACAGGAAGCCAAGAACCACTCGGACAGCCACTAATAGCAAATGAGGCAGAATTAGCTATGACAGAAGTAGAGAACACCATTTGTCACTATGAAGAAAATACAGAAGACTTAACTGTACTACAATCAAAACTGAACAAAGAGCAGCGTACCATTTTTCAAGAAGTAACAAAAGAAATTGCACATGGTGTACAACATGAAAATAAAGAATATACCTGCCAAAATTACAAACCTATACTACTATACGTCAGTGGTGAAGCTGGTTCAGGCAAAACATTCTTAATCAAAATCATCAGCAAGTTCCTTCAACAATTGACAAACAACAAACTATCAGGTGTTGTAACTGCCCCCACAGGTTTAGCTGCCTACAACATAGACGGTGTCACTTTACACCGATTACTACTCCTTCCAGTAGAACACCAAAACAAATTAGAATATTACAAACTTTCTACAGAAGCTGCAATGTAACTACGCAGAGTGTTAAAACAAATGCAAATGCTACTAATAGATGAAGTGAGCATGGTCTCCAACCTAATGTTGGCTTTGATTCACTTCAGATTGCAAGAAGTACTTAAAACAAACTACGAAGAGCTCTTTGGAGCAAAACACATTATTGTTTTCGGAGATCTTCTTCACTTGACACCAGTGAAATGTGAACCTATTTCTAAAACCTTAGGACACAAACTCTGCCGTAAAACTGTTGGCAGCTTAGGAAATGTCAACCTTTGGCAACATTTCCAATACAGAGATTTAACAGAAAACATGTGCCAATCTGCAGACCTCACTTACGCCAACATTTTAAAAAGTATTAGAGTTGGTGTAGTATCTCAAGAAGCACAAGCAATGTTAAAAACCTGGCACATCCATGCACTTTATGGCCATAACTCATGTGCTACTGATGTCATGCAACAATTAGCACACAAAAATGTCAATTGTATGTCCTTAATGCCAACTCTTGCAAGCTGTTCCAAATTCAATGAAACAATGTTGAAAAAGAAATGCAACCAATAATTGAAATTCGCTCCACAGACAAACTGGACGTACATGCTATGACACTACCCATGTGTCAACAAGCCACAACAAGACTAAATACCTTAGAAAATTCTATCTCCAACACAGCTGGTTTGGAGAAAATATTAAAATTATCCTTAAACTGTAGAGTAATGCTTAAACATAACCTTGACGTGGAGCAAGGACTAGTTAATGGAGCACTGGGTACAGTTGTTGGCTTTCAAACATACCCACGTGACAACAACATTCAGTTTGTCAATATTCTCTTTGACAAACTTTCAGAAGTAAAAAGGATAGGGCGCTCAACAGCTCGATTCTTTCTCTTCAAAGACATGTATGTACGCAGAGAACAATTTTCTCTAACTCTAGCATACCCCTGCGGCCATGCACCCAAGACTCTAGGCCCTGCCCATAACCACCGCAGCATATCACACCCATAGATCCCACCCACAGAATCAAACATTTTAACTGTTTATATGGGCCCACCCATATCACATTTTTTGCAAAGTTTGGTGAGAATTCATCCAGGGAGAGCGAAGTTATAAGCCACCCGTGGTGGCTTATAACTTCGATGCATATAACTTCGGTATTGGGTGCATGGCCTTCGCCATGCACCCAAGACTCTAGGCTCTGGCCACAACCACCGCAGCATATCACACCCATGGTGGCTTATAACTTCGGTGCTTACAAGTCTCTAGGCCCTGGCCACACCCACTGCAGCATATCACACCCATGGTGGCTTATAACTTCGGTGCTTATAACTTCGGTCTTTGGTGCATGGCCTTCGGCCATGCACCCAAGACTCTAGGCCCTGGCTACAACCACTGCAGCATATCACACCCATAGATCACACCCATAGAATCAAACATTTTAACTGTCTATATGGGCCCACCCATATCACACTTTTTGCAAAGTTTGGTGAGAATTCATCCAGGGAGTGCGAATTTATAAGCCACCCATGGTGGCTTATAACTATGATGCATATAACTTCGGTCTTGGGTGCATGGCCTTCGGCCATGCACCCAAGACTCTAGGCCCTGGCCACAACCACCACAGCATATCACACCCATAGAATCAAACATTTGAACTGTGCCATATGGGAATTTTTTATGTCCGCGGACATCGCGCGTGTCCTTAGAACAGTTTCAACTTGCCTTCGGACAGCACGGACGGGAATAGTGTCCTTAGGACACCCCTCATTTTGACTAATTACGGACATCCTAGACAGCACGGGCATGGCGAATACATCAGGGGCACCTGCCACCTAAACAAATACAGTATTTGACCCATCTCTCACTCCCCAAACCTCCCCAAGCACTCTTGCACACCAAAACACTCCCCAAAACTGCATTTCGCCTCTGTTCGCCGCCGCGCTGTCGGCGGATCCAAGATGGCGGGCGCATCAGAACAATCTGACGCACTTCACGCTCTTCACCATCCAATCAGCGAACACGTCACATGTCCGCGGACATGACGCGAGCCAATTAGCGGAGCGGACATAGATATCCCTAATTTCTTGTGACCTACTTTTTGATCGTTTTTTAAAAAACTACTGGACGGATTTTCACCAAATTTACAAAAGCATGCTTTCAGGACCAAGAAGCTGCTCCTGCCGCAAATTTGGTGAAAATCCGTCCAGCGGCTTGGGCTGTAGACGTGTGGAAAGTTTTTCCCCATTCAGTCTATGGGAAAAAAATAAATTTTGGGATCCCCCCTATAACTTTGCCCCCCCTGTACCAAACCTCACCAAACTTTGCAAAGTTTGGTGAGGATTAGTCCAGGGAGAGCGAAGTTATAAGCCACCCAAAAAGTGCTCTTCCTATGGAAACAGCAACTTAACCATAACTACACAGCAACTACCGTGGCTGTGTAATATATATGTAAATGCAGCAACTAACAATAACATTCAATGTGAAATGGAATTACTTTAGATAAGAAACAATAATGCAGGTGAGTCCCTTTTTCTATGCTTCACATATCCAGCACACAGAGTGATGCCAACCGAGGTCAGTATCAGCACTTATACATCACTTTTGCAAAATTGAGATGGGAGGGAAAAGTGAAGTACACTCTCCCAAAGGGATGTAGGCAGTCTGCTTCCTAGCAATAAAAGTATTCCCAATTAAAACCTATGGAGGAACCAGCATTGCCAAAACCAATGGGATCAAAAAGATGGACCTTTGGGAAACCATGACAGCCAAAGTCAAATGGACAGTTCCAGTTCTGATGAAGATCTTTAGAGGAAAATTTAGTTAACCAGTCAGAGGTTCTTGAAGAGACACAGGAGCTCAAGTGGAGCCTACCTGATAGTGCACAAGCTGCAAGGCCTGCACAGGAGATTTGAGGTCAAATCTCAAATGAAGAAAACATCACTTCCCAAGCCAGTAAGCACCGGAAATGACACAAGGTAATTACAACACAAGCCCCACAGTACATTGAAGATGAAGAAGAAATTGTAGCTGGCTTCCTTCTAGGTGCAGTGATGCAGACCCAGATTCCTGCTCCTTGGTTGTGATGACGAAGAGGGGGGGCCTGTGGTGGGCTTCTGAAGCAGCCCTTGTCTGAAGGGGTCGACAGCAATGGATTCAACTCATTTCATCGGCTCTTTCTGGTTTTGGCATCTTTTTCTCAGTGCCAAGAAGAAATTAATATTACTCAGTCCCGAGTTCTGGTGAGGGGACTTTTGGTGAAGAATTCCGGCCTCTGGAGGTCCACACGGATGCTTGCAAAGTTTCAGCCAGATTCGATCTTCAGAAGATGATGCACTCTATAATAGTTCAGGTACCGCGGGTATTGGGGTTCTGCAGTCCAGGATTTCACAGGACGTCAGGGGAGGGCCCAAAAAGAAGGTCTTGTGTCTACTTGGTCCCACCAGCCTAAGGGAGGAAGTCATCCATGGCAGATCTTTCCCTACCGATTTGAAAACGGGGTCAGCACAGCTGCAGGACTTCACCAGTGCATTTGCGGTCATGGAAGGTGCTGCTGGCGTCTCTGCTTATCTTCTGCTTCGGATTCCTTGTTCCAGTGGTCGAATCTGTCTGTAGTCTCAAAATCCTTGCCTTTTATGCCGGACACCCATTCATTCACGCTCATGGAGCTGTCAATCACCTGGGGGTTGGGTGTCCTCCAGGACAGCCAGCTGCACAGTTAGAACTGGTTTCAGCCAGGCATACCTACAGACAAAGGACAGTGAAGTTTTGGGCTCCTCCCTCACTTCCTGCCTTCCCAGAGACACTGGAGCCTGGGCAGACAAAACTCACAAAGGACTCAAACCTGTTCTAAAGGATACAGTAAAAGACCAGAAGAAACTAACAAATGAAAAATGCTAAAAAAAAATAAGACGGAGGCCATTTTGGAAAGATTGTCACCCATGGGTCACAGCCCGCTAGTAACCTGCACAAAAGGTAGTAAAAAGTGACCACTGCCACACACCATTTAAGGTTAGTCAGTGTAACAAAAGGTTACATGAGAAGAGGCAAAGGAGCTACAATGTAACCCACCAGAACCCCACATAAGCTGGTGTGTGCTGGACCCACAAAAGAAAAGGTAAGTAAGATAAAAGTTATCCTACTATTCTTGGGAACTATAGTTCTCACAAGAAAATATAGTTAAACAAAGAGAATTCCAAGGGACTCCTCAGTGACATTCTCATTCTCCCTAACAGTTTTCAATACCAGTAGAGAGGGCACTGGCAGGAAGCGACTATCAGAAATTCACCTACTCCAGGTATTCTAGAAAGCCTACCATTTTTGGCTGACCCGGTATTCCTTCAGTAGGCGGAGGAAAAGGGATTGTGGGGACGGGGTATCGTGATTTAAAATAGGTGTTTGTAAACACTACAGGGTTCCAAATACAGAGGTGGCAGAGAATTTGTAGCCAGTAAAAAATCAACACCATAGGGTAAAGAAGTGACAGAAGGAAGAGTAGTGGACCCTTTGTGCAAGCAGCAAATACAAAAAGCGGCATGGAGTGAAAGAAGGTGGATAGCGAGTTTGGATTAATTCATGGCCTGTTATGGTCGGATTAAGAGTTGGAAAAAGACTACCCTGAACAGGAGGTTTGTGAGGTGGTTCACTTTGCCCTTCACCATTCAATGGACACGTTGAAAGGATGCAGGGAAAGAGCAATGCTGGAAAATTGTGGCAAACAGATTTTTTACCTACTGCCTTTAAATACTCAGGAATTTGGTTTACTACGGTTGCAATTTAAGAGGCACTTCTATGTGGACATGGTTATTCTGATTGTCTTGCCCACTTTTCTAGAGGACAAAGTACCTTTCTCGAGTGGATGTTCAATTGAATACTAACATCTGGGATTCCTCTCCGGACACCCTCCAGACCAAATGCAATTGGCCTTTGTCTCATTCCAAAAGGGGGGGGTCCAGCCCAAATTTCTAGGTCACATCACTTCTGCAGGAGACATCTGGGTGTTCAATTTATGCAAATCTCGCACTGGGTGCTTTATTATTTAGCCAATTTCCAGTGTGGGGCTTAGGCTGGTAAGCAGGGGGTGCCACCAGCAACAGAAAAGTCAGAGGGTATCCGCGTCAAAGATCACATTTCTTGGCACCAAATGGGAATTATGACCATACAGTTGAGGCTGCTGAGGGGCAAGGTAAATGTATTAAATGAGTTACTGGAGAAGGGTGCAGTGCCAGGGCCGCAAATCTCAAAATACATACGAACAGTAGCAGAACCAGGGCACTGATTTTGTATACCCATAGCTACAGATGTGTCTGGGGTAGAGAACCCTCACCCTAACATACGCATATCTGGAGCAGTAAGGTCAGACTTTAGAGCATGTCTGGACTTTAGAAGTCATTAGGTTGTACGTCAATGTGGGTGGCGGGAAACCCAGCACAAATGATGGTGCAGGTTATTTCAGATGCATTACTGTCAGCAGAATTTGGAGCTTTTGGAGAGGCCATCAGTGGCCAGAATTGTTGAAGAAAGACAGGAGGAAGACTGTTATTACAATTCTTCTGCTTAGAAGTGTTGCTGGTATTAAGGGGTCTGGCTATATCACAAAAAAAGCGATCTTTAAGGCTGACAATGAGGCAGTCGGCAAGCGAAGAAGCTCATCCAGATGTTTGTTTTACAATATGGAAGTTATAATATCCTGTTTATAGCAAGGCTAATTGTGCTGGTAAACAATAATACACAAGATGCTAAGGCTCTTTCACATTGAGGGAAGAGTTATGGGTTGGCTCAAGGAGCAGATGCATACCTAACGGAGATGCCAGAGGATCTAAGGTCGATAGAAAACGGAGTACGGGAACTGGTCAAAGGGCAATTGACCACCTGCAAGGTATACAAGAGAGTGTGTTTTCATTTCTTGGGCACTGGGACCAGGTGACCGGTACAGGTTGACGACAGCTTCAACACCTGGAGCAAAAACATTTTCAGATGCATTTGACTGAAAGGTTTGTCAGCAGTGACGATAAACAGAAAGCTGGCTGGAATTGCATTTCATGTGAAGTGCTTTTGGGGTAGAGCCACAGCCTAGATTAAAATGAAATATAATGTTGGGGCGGATTGACCAGGTAGTGGGGCAAGAAGCAGAGAATCAGAAAGACAATATGGGTGTCTTTTTTGTTTGGAATATTGGCAGCTCTGTCCAAGGTGTGTCACTGTAATGGAAGACTGGTGTTTTTTAAGTTGTATTTTTGTGGGTAACTTTGTGGCATTCCAGGTGTCTGAATTTATTTATTTTATTGTTTAAAGTGCAGACCTAGCTAGAGAGCAACAGATTATTGTATAGAGTGTGGGTAACCTGCATTTTGGTTCAATTCAGTTTTATTAAAGTTTTAAAGGTCGCAACATTAAAGGAACAACAATACAACCATTGAAATACATACAGAATCAATCAAAACCTTTCCCGCCCCCCCACCCCTCGCTCCCTCTCCCCCACCCCCCTCCCTCTTCCACACCATGGAGCTCTGGATAACAATAATATCAGCAGGGTCCAACACAGAGGTTTATGACACGTTACATGCAAAAGGTAGTCCACATATAAACGCTTGAAACGCAAGGCCCCACAGCTGAAAAATTGGGTCCTCTGTCTCATCTGGCCCCCTCAGTCAGATGGAAGGGGTGTCCCGAGGGCCGAGTCAAGGCCCAGCAGTCTGTCTCACATTGTTCATGTCCCTCAGGCTGCTCTCCCAGATTTGTCAAAGAAGGGAAGCCATACGCCCTCAATATTAGTTTTAGATTAATCGATCAGGTGGGTCAAGAATTTCATGTCATATATGGCTCGTAGTTTGGAGACCCACTCTCTTTCCCCGAGAGGGCGCGGTGACTTCCACTTTTGAGCCCAACAGGATCTGGCGGCGACTAGCATGACCTGCACCATGTGATCGTGCTTCACCTTCGGACCTCCCTCCACCTCAATGCCAAACAACATTAGCCAGGGGGATAAGATTCTTTCAATCCCATCAACCTCTTTTATCCAAGACAGCACCTCACTCCAATAGGTTTGTACCACATGACACTTCCACCACATATGCACATAGTCCCCCTTTTCAGTGTGACACTTCCAACAGTGAGGGTCATAGCCCCTTCTCATCCTGGCAATTCTCTGTGGGGGTAATGCCATCTATGAATCAATTTCAAGGCCTGGTGGCGGTATTGGGGCGCAGCTGTGGAGTGGTTGCCCTGTCTACAGATCTTGGTCCATCTCCTGTTGGTGATGGGGGTATCCAGGTCCCTCTACCATTGTACCTGATCAGACGGGGGATCCTGCGGGGCAGAGAACAGCAAGTGACCGTAAAGCCTCGATATCACACCTTTCGTCCCCTTATATGTGATTAGGAATTTCTCAAATGGCTTGCATCTTTTAACAGTAGCGCAGTACTATGAGGTCTGTGCGTCGGTATGTGCATCCATTGGAATTAGTCCTTGTTCAGGTGTTGTTGAAAGAGTCATATTTTGAGAGATTCGTGAAATTGGAGAATTGTGGGGGCATTCCGAGCTGACACTGGGATCGAGTTCGAGAGGGTGGGTGCATGACAAGAGAAGGATTGTTTGTGGGTCCTCTCTTTGCTGACGAGTTGTGATTCAAGCCACTTGGTCGATTTGCTGCGCGAGGAGAGTGTGCCACCAGATATGTGGAGCTTAGCCACGAGGTACGCTTGTGTGCTACTCGTGAATGCTTTGTAGATGGTACATGCAGTCTTGAACAGTATCCTGGCTTGGAGTGGAAGCCAATTAGATTCTCCTAGGATGGGGGTAATTCGGTCAGGTTTCCATACTCCCGTAAAAAGAGGTGCTGCAGGGTGGTGAACTGCTTTCAGGGGAGCCAAGTAAGCAGCTGGGAGCCCTGTCGGGAGAGCATAACGCCCTTCGATGTGCGAGACCACAAGGGCCTGCACTACGGTCCGGAAATCCTGCAGCGGGATGAAGGGTTTAATTTTTTGAAGGGTAAAGATTCTGAGCCAGGTTATTTGGGCCTTCTTGCCTCTGTGTTTCTGGAAGGGCAGATTGCAGTCAATGGTCAAGCCTAAGGATTTTGCTGAGTCTGAGAGTTGTGGATCAAATCCTTCTAGGCACATATCATTGAGCCATTGTTGGACACATTGTTTTTTAGCAGGCAGACCGATGAGGACAAATTCATTCTTGGATGGGTTTAGTTTGTTGGCATCCCGGACTGGATGATGGCTAGGTAATCGTGAAGACGAATGATGTCCTGTGCGCTATTTACTCTCATTTACAACTGAGTATCCTCTGAGTATTGGTGGATGGCTATATTGGGATCTTTGAGGAGAGTGCCCAGAGGCTTGATGTAACGGTTAAACTGGATTGGTGAGAAGATGGAGCCTTGGGGGACTCTGCAGGAGACCTTGAGTCGGTTAGAACGCAACAAGTTCAGCTGGACAGCCTGGTATCTGCCCAAGAGTTTGGAGGTAAACCATTCAGGACAGTGCCAGAGAATCCCATCCTGTCAGCAAAGGGGGAGAGAAGGATGCGGTGGTCGATGGTGTTGAATGCAGCCGAGAGGTCAAGGAGAACGAGGAGGGATGAGTCGCCTTTATCCACGATTTGGAGAGCATCATCCACCACCTGGATAGTGACTGTCTCGATGCTACTCATTGGTGGAAGAACCCTGACTGATAGTCATTTAGGAGGGGGCCGTTCATGGCCATTCGTGCCGATTGGACCTTTAGGGCTTACATTACTGGCTTGAAGCCAGAAGGATTTCTACTACAGTCATCAGTGCTGTGCCGGGTCTTTAAGTGCTACACAAAAGACATACTCTACCGTGCATGTAGAGCCAGATATAACAAATGCACTTTATTAAAGTTGTCCATTACGCCTTTAGTTACCAACAAAATTCAGAGGTCCTACTCATGGATTGGGGTGCCTTCCAAGTTGGCTTAGCAGCCAAAGAATAATTATTCAGAAATGTACCTGTGGTGTCGTTAATAGACAAAGCAGATATGTTAAAGCCACACATCTGCAGGGTTTGACAAAGCATACTCTGGGGCACATGACACACCCAATACTACTCAATCTCTGTCTTATAGTACTCAAAACCTGCCTTGGAAACCCAGTGTATATATTACCTGAACACATACCTTTCTGTGTCCCCTACCATCAAAAGATTGTCCGTTACATATGGACTAACACACATCCATACTAAAGCCACTCAGCAAGCCGCAAGATTATTGCTGAGAAGGCTTATGGGCCTAACCAGCGCTATATACCGGACTAATTTGAGTTGGATTTAACCTTGAAAAGACCAATGTGAAAATCTTGCTAAGAGGTGCAATTTAAGAAAATGTAAATAGGTTTAGACTTTACAACAGAGAGAAAGTTTGTTTTGGATCAAGAACCATAGGATGGTGTGGTAATTGATGACTAATAGATATATAGAACAAGCACACTGAGGAAGACCTTTTTTATAAGGTCGAAACACACATTGGCTGGTCAGTAAAGCTAATACAGTATTTTGGAAACAGACTGATTTATCTATTCATAATCAATATGACTGTCTATATTTACTCACACAGCATAAGTGTGGTGTGGTGCAAGTGGTCATTCCATTTTCTTCATTATTATTGTTTGTTATCTTGGACTATGATCAATATATTCTGACCAGTGCTGTCCGCCCCACAGAATTAGAATAAGGCAGGTTGGAGATTGGAATATGGTTATTTATTGTTATGGTAGATAGCTTAACATGTTGTTAGCCCACATTTAGAGTCCACATGCATATTAATACAATATTTCAGCCTTGACCAACTTCCTCCCTGTGTCTTCAAACTCCTTTCCCACTTTTCCCTCCCTCTTACTTCATCCTTGGTCATACTACTCTTCCCAGCAGACTAAGGTCTGGTGACCCTGGGTGGGTGCATAATATGCCTCGGACAAGGATTCGGCGCACTGAAAATAGTGCAGTGATAATTTAGCAAAGTACAAAAGCAGAATAACACAACATAAAAGTTATGCTTATCTTCCCAGAGAATGTGGCATGTATTGTTAACATTTTCATCTCTGTCCACTATAGATGGTGGCGATAGAGTACACACTGTGGAGATCTGGCCCTGAGGAAGGATATGAATCCGAAATGCATAGGCCAATTGTAGCTCATCTGGCACATCTGCCTACACAGTGATTCTTAACTGTTGAGTTCTTATGTGAAAATAAACAAGCATACTTTGAAAAATCAGTTGTGACTGAGACAATGTATTGAGCAAGAATATATATTTTTTTGAGAAACTATACAAAGAGAATTATACCACATCTGTGGTATTTGGGAGTGCAGCCCACACCGCTGGCTTCACGGCCAAGGTCCCTTTTTTTGCTTACACTTTGTGTGCCATTTCACAGAGGCACCCTAAAAGTGGGTTTGCACCCTATTGAATTATACTAAACATTAGATCAAATCAGTTCTAAGAGAAACAACAGTAGGTTGTGCACGTTCACCTCAACCAAATTGTCACTTTTCTACATCCGTCAATTTATTTGAACGGGGCACACCACAAGAAAGATGTCTTATGCAGAGATCGAACACATTACCGACAATCTGGCAGCAACTCTAGGCTTTTCAGCAGAGAAAGCAGATGCTATATTAGGCCTAATAAAGGATACAACACGCACTCATACCAATACCGACCCACAGAGTAACATCAATCAATTGGTGTACACCATCAGGAAGATAATCAACCGCAAGTTACATGCTGTACCACTTAGCAGATATTCTAAAGCCCAGAGGATACCAAGAGGACTGTGCATACCATTACGCCCTACTCTTTGTAAAGAAATAAAGACTTCATAGAAAAACGGGACAGATTCTCAATAAATGTTCACTCGATCTGATATTATTGACCATCAGTGAGCTTTCAGGGAACATTGAGCAACTGGAGAAAGAAATCGAAAGTTTGTCCAAAGACATCACAGACATCACTGGTGCCCAATCCTTCACGGTAATACTCGCAGATATTAACAACAAATTAGAAAGTTACCAACAAGATCTGGAAGCACGGAAAGTTAGGAAATCCCAAAGACACACATTTGATTATCTTAATAATGAGGTATATACTTGGGCAGACAAGTATCAACAACAAGGCCCACGACCTAACAAACCATCTAGCGGCAACAGCAGTTCAGAATCAGACACCCAAGACCAAGGGGACATCTCAACAGCGGATAACCAAGCAACTGGTACTTCAGGAACCGACTCAAGACAAACACAACCTTCGAATAACATGAACACAGGTTTTTTAGGCAGAGGAAGAGGACAAGGTCAGGGAAGAAGAAGAAACCAAGGAATGCTGACCAGACTCCAAATGAATCGGACATAGTAGTGAACTTATCCAAAAGGATCCTATCTAGACGAGAGATACAGACATTGGAAAAAGGTCTAAAATGTGTGCCTACATACAGCACTAATAAATTTCAGACTCAAGTGGAACTGTATAAACTGGTTAGCAAATTAAAACTCAGAACTTTCTTTGACGAATTGCCACCGACAACAACATAACCAGAAACCGCTACGGAATACATAGAGTTCAAACCTAGCAGTACATTTTGCGCACCAATTAATGTACCAGCAATCGACATCTTTCAGAAAATGGTATTGAACGATTTGAAGAAAGTGCAGTTTCATGCACCCAAGAGGCATAACCTCAACAGAGGTGAATTATCACTAGTTAAAACCTTGTTTACCAACGATTCTATCACCATTCGACCGGCAGATAAGGGAGGATATATAATTTGAATGGGAAACATGTTGGTTTTATAACTTCAAAGAATGGCTTAGTCCAGGACACAGTGGGTCACCATGCTAAAAGGAATGAATAAATACATCCGTTTTATAAGGGATTGGCTAGCTGGGAGCAGGGTGGTCTGTACAGAACTCATCCACAGAAGGGTCTAGAGTGGTGAGCTTAAGCCCCTTGCAATCCATACTGGTAGAAAAACAACATACCAGCGAGAAGATCACATTTTGGAGAAAGGTGTGTGTACAGTGGTTGGTTTGGAGGTTGTTAGGTAGGACAGTCTCAGTGTTTCCAACAGGGTGGGGTACATCTAAACACAATGTGGGGAAACCGGAGGCCACATGGAGGCATACATCGCTTTAGAGAAAGAACAGTGCAAGAGAAGTGAACTTCTGGGGGCCACGAATGTTGCCAAGGAGTTGGGGTAAGGGTTGTTAACAGTTTTTCTTTTACTGCTAATGGCAAGGAGGAAGATGCAAGTGTGGTGGGTCCATGTGTTGTAGCTGCAACACTGCAGAACGTCTTTACCGTGGCACCATTCATGTAAATGTGAATGGGGCTAGGCAAACTAAAGGGTGGCGGGTGGCAGCAATAATGGGGGGAAAGAAGTGATGGGAAAACCAAATTGAAAGAAATGGTGTTCCCAAGAGTGGTCAGAGCTTTGAGGTCGAGATAAGGGTCCAGAGTGAGGTGAGCAGGAGAACAATGGCAGGAACCTGGCCTCTGAAAGAGAGGCACACAGTAAGATGACCCAGATCCGGAGAAAGTTATCCTTATGTGCAGCAAGACAGGTAAAGGCAATGTACTGTGAAGTTAGGCTAGTTGCATTAATACAACCAGTTTCACAGAACCCTGGTGTCTGTGGTTCGTTGCGACATGCTGCCCAAAGGGGTGCAGGAATGAAGCAGCTTCCCATCACCGGGTTTGTGGGGTGTTGGCTTAGTCAGACCATAAAACGTCTCCAAGCTATGCCACAACTTGAGGGTTCTAGAGGTGGGGGTGCTGGTTGTGGGTGGTGTAGAAACCACTGGGGAGCAGCCTCTTTCCTGAAAAGAAAATAGCCCGCCTAGATGAAAAATTGCTTTTTCTGTTGTTTTTTGAGGCGGGGGAGATAAGGTGGTATTTGAGAACAGTTACTTTTTTAAACACGCTTAAAGGGGTAGTCCAGCTAAAAATGTTATTTAAAAAATAGATAGGCAACATTAAAAAAAAATACTAGCACTTTTTTTTTTAACTTCCTATGTAAAATTTTGAGCTATTCAAGCTCAAAATTCGCAAAAGCAAGCACATGGGCGCATCCATTTTGAAATGGATGCCCGCCTGTGCTGGCTTTTGCTTTTGCGGCACTAAGGAAGGAAAAGCCAGCAAGCTGTAGTAAACAAAAGCTACCGCTGGGTGGATTTTCCTTCATTGGTGCTGTACGCGGAGGACGGGGACCGGAGACCAGAGCAGGAAAGCTGCAGCTGAATCTCAGTAAGTGCTATTTATTTTTTTATAAAACCGCAGCTTTAAAAACATTGTATTTATGTTTGCGGTCGCAAACATAAATACAACGTTATTGTGTTTGAAAACGCTGCGGTTTTTCTTTCCAAGTTTCTCAGGCTCCTCCGGCTCGCAGGAGCCTGAGAAACTCAGAAAGAAAAACCGCAGCATTTTCAAACACAACCGCGTTGTGTTTCTGCCTGCTGTGGCTATCACTTTGGTTCTCCGGTGGTCCACGGGGAGCCCGAGAGCCCCAAATGGGAAAGCAGATTTAGGCAGAAACACTGCAGCATTTAGCATTTCCCATTTGGGTCTCTCGGGCCCCCCGTGGGGAGCCGAGAGACCCAAATGGGAAATCAGATTTAGGCAGAAACACTGCAGCATTTAGCATTTCCCATTTGGGGCTCTCGGGCCCCCCGTGGGGAGCCCGAGAGCCCCAAATAGGAAATCAGTTGTAGGCAGAAACACTGCGGCATGTAAACACAACCGCGTTGTGTTTCTGCCTGCCTTGGCTTTCACTTTGGGTCTGTGGGAGCACCGGAGACCCAAAGTGATAGCCACAGCAGGCAGAAACACAACGCGGTTGTGTTTGAAAACGCTGCTGTTTTTCTTTCCGAGTTTCTCAGGCTCCCCCGAGCCGGAGGAGCCTGAGAAACTTGGAAAGAAAAACCGCAGCGTTTTCAAACACAATAATGTTGTATTTATGTTTGCGGTCGCTTCAAAAGCGACCGCAAACATAAATACGTTTTTAAAGCTATGGTTTTATTTCTAAGTTTTCCGGGCTCCTCCAGCATGGAAAACTTAGAAAAAAACCGCAGCTAGTGCTTATTTAAAAGAAAAAAAAAATAGCACTTACCGAGATTCAGCTGCAGCTTTCCTGCTCTGGTCTCCGGTCCCCGTCCTCCGCGTACAGCACCAATGAAGGAAAAGCCACCCAGCGGTAGCTTTTGTTTACCACAGCTAGCTGGCATTTCCTTTATTAGTGCCGCAAAAGCAAAAGCCAGCACAGGCGGGCATCCATTTCACAAAATGGATGCGCCCATGTGCTTGCTTTTGCGAATTTTGAGCTTGAATAGCTCAAAATTTTACATAGGAAGTTTAAAAAAAAAAGTGCTAGTATTTTTTTTTAATGTTGCCTATCTATTTTTTAAATACAATTTTTAGCTGGACTACCCCTTTAATAGTAAAGCTAATGGTATATAATTAAAACAGTTTTTTGTTTTGTAATACTAACATTCTAGGGGTTGAGTTATGTTATTTGTGTTCCAAAAAAAACAGGGATTTGTGTGCCATTCTGCCTGCTAATCCCTGTGTAATAAATGGGGATTTGTGGGCAGAATGGTTCAGAAATCTCTGTTTTTTGGTGCGCAAATTACACGAATGAACCACACAGTGTGTTTGAGGAACAGTAAGAATATTAAGGTAGTATTCTACTTACTCTTTTTTTGTGGAATGAGCAGGTTTCTTCGGATATGTTGTTTGTAGTTCAGATGCTGCTGATTTTCAGGAGAGTGGTCTTCACTGCAATTGTAAAAGAAAGAAGTTAGTAATTTTGTGTGTTTATAGCACTGATGTTAATTTATACGTTGATTTTTATGTTTTTGTGGTAGCATTCTTGTTTGATATCTGAACATAGTATATGCATGCATTTCATTTGACTATGTGCAGCCTTTATATTTTATTTACAATATGTTAGTTCAACATGCTTTGCAAATGAGTAGAATTTTAAGTGTATGAAATTCACTTGGTTTTTTAAAGCTGTGTTGTAGATAGCAGACAGGTTTGGAAGTGACAGTTGATTATAGTTGCTGGGAAACATTTCAATAAGTTCATTTTATAGGCAGACATGCCAACATTCGGGAGCCTCTGAGAGGGAGATTTCACCACAGCAATCAGGAACATTTATTTTTCCCATAGGAATGCATTGGGATTAGCATTAATTTAGGCGGCAGATAGTAAAAAATAGTGTGATTTTTCAATAAAAAATCAGATGTCTCCTGCCAAAATCGGGAGGGTTGGCATGTATGTATAGGTTATGCAGGTTTAGTGGCATTACTCTGTTTATATGCATTCATAAGAGTTGTACATGTACTATGAATAAAATATGCATACCTGTAGTTTGAATTCATGCATGCGGATATGCATGCAGCTGTAAGTAGAAATCTTGGAGACTTGTAGAGTAGTTTTTGTAGTAGGTGCTTTCCAATTTTATGAGACTTGTACTCAAGAGTGATCAACAGTACATTTGAAGTGCGGAACTCTGATGATGGAGTTAGATGTAGAGGTCTTGGATGTGATTGATGTATCCAATGAGGGAATGGCACCGAGAGTGATGTGGAAAGGGTAGAAGGGCTGGCTAAGAGTTAAACGCCTCGCGGACACCGCGGCTGTCCGCAGATAGGGCGTGCCACATCCGGGGTTTTCCAGCAAATCCAGCATGGAAAGGGGACTGTAGGGATCAGCCAATTAGATGTTGAAGTTGTGGATTTGTGTTGAAAGAGAGTGTGTGTAGTGAAGATGGTGGAGGTGGAGAAAGTCATTGTGTTGGTGCTTGGAGATATGTTTGTGCATGGTTTACAGCAGTATGCTCAATGCAGGCATGTGGCAAACAATTTCGATGTTAAAGGAGTAGAGGTGGTGTGGAGCGCTGTGCCTGATTGCAATGTACAGCGAATTGTAGAAGTTTGTGAAGATATGGGCAGGATGAACAGTCCCCATCTGGTAGTTTTGCACTATGGTGCTTTCCATTTGGGCTACGTCAGTGGCCCTACTTTGTTGGCAGATTTGGAACAGTTGGTTCAAGCAGTAATGAACATCCTTCCAAATGCCAAAGTATTCTTTTCTGGATTACTACCTAGGGCAATATGGGACAATAGTTCTGTTTTTTGTCCTCAGCAAAACATTGGTAGGTGTGCAATCAACCGAGACATGTGTGCTGTCATGCTTAGAGCTGGTATGTTTTTTGTAAAAATGAGAATATTGATTCCAGTAATGCTGTTTATTTTAAAGAAGATGGCATTTCCTTATCTTTTTTGGCAAATGCCATGCTGTTGTGGAATGTAAGGGTTGCTTAGGAGAAGGTTATGTGAAGATTTTAGTAGTAAAGTAAGAAGAAAAAACCCCAAAAAAATACAAAATAACAGGTGTCTGTCAAGCATCTGCAAAAAAAACCAAAAATAACATCTTTTTTCAGAGCCAACCTCAAAGGGGAAATGGGGCACACTATTTAAATTAACATTCACCACGCTTAGATTTTTGATATGTCCGCGGACATGGCGGTAGTCCGCGGACAGCGTGTAGTACATACGGGAAATCTGGGGTGGAGAGGTATGCAAATGAGAATGAGCGGAGCTAGGGATTGGTCAGTAAATTTTACAGGGAGCGTTGTGTAAGGAGAGATTTTGTGAGAACGTCTTTTTCCTGAGAGAAGAACAGATAGCTATGGCTGTGTGTTTCCGAAAACAGATTATCTGGATTTTGGGAGACTCATGGATACATTGGTTGGAGGTGCATTCAGAACGCTGTGGAGTAGCTGCAGATCTTGGATTCCCTCATGTGGAAGTGCACTGGCATGAAGTGTGTGGAATGAAGTGGCTAGACTTGGTACCTCTCTGTACTACTTTAGAGACAGAGCATTATCCAGACATAATTATAATTCATTGTGGAGGGAACAGTTTAGGACATGTGTCTGGAATTTCTTTGCAATTTGCAATGAAAGAAGGACTTAAGAAGGTCATGGACATGTTTCCAAATTCACAAGTAATTTTTTCTCATATTGCGCAAAGACAAATGTGGCTGCGTTCTTCTTCATTTGGTCCACAAATGGAGAAAGCGAGGTGCAATGTCAATAAGGCTGTTTGTGCCTTTCTAAGAGATGTTGGCATGTCCTCTTTTCACAATGAAAATATTATCTTTCGTAGCACATACATTTTTCGCAGAGATGGAGTCCATCTTACTTATGCTGGCAATCAGATTTTTCAGAGAAATGCAACCTTTTTTGGAATTAGTCATCTATTTTGCAGTAGATGTTGACGATTTCAGGTTTTTCAAACACACAAAAACACCACCAAAAGGCTCTTTTCAGAGCCACCACTTCCTCCCAGAGAAAAGTGCATTGGTTTTGCTAGGGCAGCACCCTAAAACTTTATATGTCCTAGGACTGTCTGCAGACTTCCAAAAAATGCACAGGACCCTGCACTGTTTATTTGCCACTTCTATTTTCAAACTGTGAAAGGCGGCTCTGAAAAGAGCCTTTTTATTTTTTAGATTTTTGTTCCTTTATATTTGTTTTTGGTTTTTTACACACGACACCCTAGGAGAGGAGGGGAAAGGATGGTAATGAAGGGACACCAACCACGGGGATAAGAAAGGGCAGGTGGAGAGAGGAAGATGTAGGGTGTGCCTTACTTAGGCAGGTAGCAGGTCTTCTGGTGCTCCGTGACCTTAGTCTCGAAAGCACTTCGAAGACTCTCCCCCCTGCAGAGTACTGCGTTGCAGTACATACACAATATTGTGACCCTCGAAAGGTAAGGGTCAACAGCATTGTGAATGGCCTGTGAGGCAGCTGGAGGGATGCGCTCTCCCACATGAGTGTCTCTTGTGGTGAGATGAGCGGAAACGAAGGATGTGGTAGAGGAACTCAACCTACTACGTTGATCACAAGGTACAACCTTGCGAATGGCCCCACTGTGGAACGACGTTAGGTGTCGCTTCCTGGATGTCGTACCAAAGCTGTATGAATCACGTCTCCCACGACTCAGCACCATTTTGCACTGTTTGCAGGTGACCTTGTTCGCACATGCTTTTGGTACGTTACCATGAATGGTAAACAACCACCACACCCAAGACTCCCGGCGAGTGCTGGTAGTAGGGAGTTCCTCTACCTCATCCTCTTCACTCTCTTCATCCTTGGTCTCTACATCCTCACGCCTGTTCCCCTCTGCAGGCCCTTGGGGAGGTGGTGGTGGTGGAGGGTTTGGGGGTGGTGCTGAGGCAGATGTAGCTACAGCAGCCATGGATGTCATCAGGGTTGATGAGATAATCTCAGCAAGAGCAGCAAAGGCAGCAAAAGTCAATCTGCAATAGCCAGAAGTACAATGAAGATCAGCTCTGGGGTGTAGCCTTTTATAGGGTGGAGGGGTGCGCTTCGCGGACAGATCAAACAACCAAAAAGGTTCAAAAAGTTCCAAAAAGAAAGAAAGGGTCATTGCCTGGGACATGTGAAATGGTGAACTTTTACAGTAAAATAATTTGGATTGTCTGGAAAAAGTTCTTTTAAAATGTTGGGGAACCGGACAGTGTCCGCAAATTAGGACACACGCTCAGCATGAGTGCGGTCACATGATGACGTCGGGAAAACATCAGTGAAGGGAACGGGTGTCCACAGGACACCAAATGCACGAGAATCGTCCTGCACATGCACGCGGGTGTTCTATGGACAGTGTCGGGGTACTCAAACAAATTAAAAGTACGACACAAGTGAGACGGACAGTTACAGACAGGCGCTATGTTCTCAGGACTTACGGGTGTGGTGCGCATGTGCGTAGATGTTCTGCATACTGTACGGACAGGTATAGTGTCCCTAGGACACCTCCATTTTGTTTGACGACCGACATCCCGGACACACGTATGTTCTTAGAACAGTTTCAACTTGCCTGCGGACGGTACGGACAGGTATAGTGTCCTTAGGATACCTCCATTTTGTTCACTTAAGGAAATTCCAGACAACGGGTGTGTTCTAAGAACAGTTCCATCGTGGTTGCGAATGGTATGGACAGGTATAGTGTCCTTAGGACACCCCCATTTTGTTAATTTACGGACACCCCAGACACCGGGTGTGTTCTAAGAACAGTTCCATCTTGGTTACGAAGGGTAAGGACAGGTATAGTGCCCTTAGGACACCCCAATTTTGTTCATTTACGGACATCCCAGACACCGGGTGTGTTCTAAGGACAGTTCCATCTTTGCTTGCGAATGGTACGGACAGGTATAGTGACCTTAGGACATCCCCATTTTGTTAATTACGGACATCCCGGACAGGCGCGCTATCCGCGGACACTTTAACTGCTTTTTAAAAAAAATAAGACACAAAGGATCTAATTAAAAGGTACATCATTTTTTTTATTATATACAGATACACAATTTATGAAAGAGAGGGGGAAGCAGAAACTGATACAAATACAGGGGAATTAGGAGTTTGGAGAGGATGGATGGGAGGGGATGAAGGGATGGAAGTCTCATCAAAACGTTTTTCTTGGTGTTGAGGGTTTGGGGATAGTTGACTGGGACATGGAGAGGGGGAACAGGTACATGTGGGACAATGGTATTTAATTTTTTCTTTTATGTGGTCCTCCACAAAATGTTTCAAAACATTGAAATTTTCCATGAGCATGTCCATTTTTTGTTCCATGCGCTGGAGAGTATTTTCGATTGTCTTTTGGTGTATTATTGTCAATGTTTCTATGGTCTGTTAAAAATATATATATATATATATGTTAAAGTCACATAAAGTAATGATTATTAATTTGCTTATATAGAGAAGTGTCTACCATTGGTATCACTGTCTTCAGACATTTCCTCACGTGGAAAATTGTCCTCAAGCCAAACCCAAAGTACTGCACATTTCTGTGTCAAAAACAAAAATATATTAATTTTAGTGTACCTAATCCAAAAAGTTTTGAAATATATAAGAACAATGAAGTTTACTTACTAGTTTATGGTAAGTTGTATTCTTACTGTTGTGTAGGTCTACTGTTGCTCCTAGCTGTGCAGTTTCTGTGAGGTAATTCTGTTGGAGGCATATCTTTTTTGTTTTGGTATATTCCATTTTACCAAAATATATAAGAGACAGAGCTCAAAGGACAGGTTGCACAACCAAATGGGTTCCTAAAAAGCCGTATATAAACTTTAATTAAATACACATTAAGAATCAATAACTTGCACAATTAATGACAATCATCGCAAATTCCTAAAATAAATTACAAAAGGATCTTTCTAGATCATCACATAACATTCATCAGGAGGGTTGTCATAATCACGGAAATCCCAATATAAAAATCAACTGCTTCATAAGAGGAAAAGTGTGGTGGACACGTGCAACCTGTAAATTAAAAGAAAAGGAGACAAATAAGGAGCTAAATCTATAGCTAAATAAATTTGTCATATTCCCCAAGGGGTGAATAAGAAGACCAAACGTCGGGTTTGCATTACCTTTCATGGTGCTCGTGGGGGCTCACAACGTAAGTTACTCGGGTTGTGGTGGGCTACTAAGTAGCTCTAGACCTGTAATAAATACACGAAAAAACCTCTATGAGTGTTTTTCAGATGAGCTAAAAAACAGTGCTCGAGAAATTCAGCAGTCACAGAAAGGACTAGTAAGGAGATGAGAATACATAGGTGGTGGCTCGCCTTAGGCTCACCTGTATGGCGTATACTACGTTGTAGACTCAGAAGAAAGGGACAGAACCCTTGGTGTGGCTCCACTTCAGAAAGACAGGCCACTGTCAGTTGTTATAATCATAAGTGTCTACCTCCGTGTGGGCAGGACAATGTAGTTACTATAAAGAAAAAGAGTGGAGCCAGTGAGTAAGGTACACTCAGCACTAGTTACCAGCTATCTCTGAATGCCTGTAATTAAAGCTCAGATAGAGAGGTGTGCACACAGGCACCAGAGAGGGAATTTGAGAATACACTGAGCAGCATAATGCTATCTCAGAATGCATGTAAATGAAGCTCAGATAGACAGGTGTACAGATTGGCACCAGAAAAGGAAACAAAGTGAACACTGGGCAGCAATGGCTCTTTCATGAAGCCATCTCCACTCAAACCCTTAGGCAGTAGTGGAGACTGATGAATAAACAATTGTTAAGTGTTATGTCTCACCTGAGAAAGCCCAGCTATTATTAACCACCGCCATCGTGAATGAATGAATAAACGAAAGGCAAACACCCAAGTGTCCAGTCCTGACTAGTAGGACTGCAGCCCACCGCCTTAAATTAATAGCTGGCTCTGACTGATCAAGGGTCTGCGTGCAAAGACTGCCGGCGTGGAAACATCCAAATGGGGCCACTACTCGAGTCTTTGTTAAAGATTCAGCATGGGCTTGCGTTAGCGCCACCAGTTAAGTACGACAATGCGTTAATAGAACAATCAATTAAGCAACTATAATCACAAAAAGTTCTCATAAGCGTACCTCGGTGAGGGCGTGGCCTGGAGCCGATGGCGTACAGAGGCTGAATAGCCGAGCTCCGGCCAAGACGCCGTTTCTCGATCCTTTTTGCCGGCATAAGAAGTGCCTATGAACACGAAAAGCTGATGCAGAGGTGGGAGTAGCTGACCCCGACACAATCTGCTTAACCAGCCTGGAAATCGGACCCTCTGGTCGGCGAAATTGTCCTCGAATCAAACTCCCTCCCCCGCTTCTATACGCATCCAAGATGGCGCCCCGCGCCACTTAGAGGAAACTCCGAGAAGGAAGCCGCCATCAAACAGGGATTAAGGTGGCCAAATCGAGCAGAGACAACACGACGGAGCACGATCGCTTGCTGGACATCGGAAGGGAGAGCCCTCACCCTGCTTCTCACCGCTGGGCGAGGCCCGCCACAGCGGCACCTGGACACCGCTCCCGTGATACACTACGCAGGCTCAACCGTCGCTGAGGACGGCCCGCTGAGGGCGCGCACAACCACCGGAGGTTCCTCCCCAGTGTCGCCCCGGGGCGCAGGACAGCGAGAACCAGCAGCAAGAGCGCGACTACGGCACCCCCAGATCTTCCTGCCCCGGCGAATCGGACGCTCAGAGGTAAGGGCAGAGACGGCAACATCACAGATATAGCGGCAGCACCTCTACCCCCCTGCAGATTCCGATTCATTGACTTTTGACACCTTGGGAACATCACGCATTGCTCTACACACGGGTAGGCGACTGATACCCCCACCGGTAACTCAACTAAAGTGTCCCAGGGGCAACATCACTGAGACCCCAAGATGGCCACCAGGAACAAAGCGAAAGCAGCCACCATTGACACATTTGTATCCGCCGAATCAAAAACCCCTACACAGGCTCGCTCGTATACCCCAGAGATTACCCACACGAAAGAGGGGGAAACCACAGATAACCACTCCCAAATACTGGAGGCTATTGCTTCATTGAGGACACACATAGACTCTAAGTTCGACGAATTTAAAATGGACATTCAACTCATGCGTCAGGACACCCGAAAAATAACTGAGAGGGTGACAAACACCGAGACTTCAATAGAAGAAACGGCTGGGGCCACAGCAGCCTTGAAGTCCAAGGTTGCAGACCTAGAGAAGAAAGTGGCTATCCTGGAGGAGAGGTCCGAGGAGGCCGAAGGTTGGGCTAGACGGGGCAACATTAGGATCCTAGGAGTACCAGAAGGAAACGAAGGCCCAAACACTACAGCCTACGTAGAATCCTTTCTACAATAGGAGATTGGGGCCGGGAAACTGTTGCAGGGTTTTGCGGTCGAAAGGGCCCACAGGTCCCTCCAGAAGCGGCCCCCACCTGGCTCATTTCCACAACCAATAATTGCTAAAATTCTAAACTTTCAGGATAGGGAAATTATCTTACGGCACTCCAGAGAAGAAGGCCCCATCGAACGTGGCGGCTCTAAAATAACCATTTACCCTGATTACACTCAGAAAGTGCAGAGGGAGAGGAACTCTTTCGTCCCAGTATAAGCAAGACTTCGACAACTAAACCTGAAATACAGGCTGCTCTACCAATCGCGCTTAAAAGTCATCTTCAACGGGCGTGCCATATTCCTAGAAAACCCAACGGCTGCCAACATGTGGCTGGAAGATAACAACCTTGCAGATGGTAAAGATGCTCCCCAGATGGAAGATTGAGGTTCTCAAACCGTCGGCATATGACACACGCTGCCATAAATGGCCACAATAAGCACAAGCAACCGGACCTCAGAAGGTAATCCAACTAACAGTTAGCTACATAGAAACGGCCCTCGTTCGGCCTCTCCCCACACACCAGCCCTATCCCCCGCAGACAATCCGGGTCGTGTCAGCCACCTGCCCGACCCAGCTCGCGCCCGATACCCGGATGGGTCTAGACGGCTCGAGAGCGCCCGAGCACCACAACGAAGATGTAGTCGCTGGGCGCACCAGTTCGAGTTTTGTTAACAGTTTTGTTAGTTATACAGTCTTCATACCACTACCGCTGAAGAAGCACAAGATGGGTGCATGCTACAAGTCGGGGGGCGAAGAACCCGATTACTCCCGTCAACAGTCTCATAACCTCGGATCGGCATTACTACAGGCACCAGAGGAGAAGCTGCCAGCCGGGCTCGAAATATTGAACCGATGGCATCACAACTCAAAGTGATGACGTGGAATGTGAGAGGGATGAGCTCATACCTGAGATGAAACCGAATACAGTCCTATCTCCGCAGGAAAAAGGTTTCGATTGCGATGTTACAAGAGATGCATCTTACGGAAGACACCATGTCCAAATTAACAGATCGATGGGCTGGGACCGGGAGAGGATCCCCCTACTCTAAATACTCAAGGGGGGTGTTCACATGGGTGAACCCGAATTTGCCCTTCCAACTGCAAGGATTTGAGTTCGATAAAGAAGGAAGGTATGTAATAATGTGAGGCACTATCGAGCAGACTCCAATTTGCTTAGTAAATTCGTACTTCCCGCATCATGGAATACCATCACACCTTAGAGCAATGTGGTCACGGATGGCACACCACCGAAATAGGACCTTTATATGGGGAGGGGACTTCAACTGTGTCATTGATGGCTCTATGGACAGGTCAGCACCACCCCCCCATCCGAGTAACCCCGCAACATGCGCTCTGATAGAAACGCTGCAACAACTCGACTTGGTGGATATTTGGAGGGAACAGCATCCTGCTGAAAAGATATATTCTTACTATTCAGCCCCGCACAAGATCCACACGAGAATCGATTATCTGTTCATCGACAGAGAACAAATAGCATTGGCAGAAACCACGACATATTTAGGAAGATCAATCTCAGACCACTCCCCACTGATCATGCAATGGCAATTAACTGGGCCTAGACCACCAATCCCCATGTGGAGGATGCCTACTGCGGCCCTCGCCGACCCTGAGTTCACAGAGGACCTTGCTGAAAAACTAGAAGAATACATTGACATTAATAAAGGCTCAGTATCTACCTGGAGCACATTGTGGGAAGCCATGAAGGTGGTGGCTAGAGGAGAAATAATATCAAAAGCTGGAGGCACTCGCAGGCAATTGAGGACTGAACTCGAAGCACAAGAGGAAGAGATCTCCCGTCTAGAATCCACCTCAGCCATTACTCCAGAGGTCGAAATGAAGTTGAAGGAAGCCCGCGAGAAATGCCAATCTTCCTGGGACAGATTGGAGAAGTTTGACTTCGCAACATACACTACCAGGTCTCACAAGGAGTCCGACAAACCCGGCAGACTGCTAGCCTGGCTGTGTAAGCGTGATCGCCCCAGGCACCTCCCAACGGAGATACTGGACGAAAACGGGATACGTCACAAGACACAACTAGAAATTAATGAAGCGTTTGCCAAATTCTACTCCAGATTGTACTCCCATGACACACAAATAGACAGAGATGAAATTAAAGAAACACTGGAAGAGATAGGCCTCCCCAAAATATCCAGCGAACAGAGAGAGGCACTGGAGATGGAAATCACAGCAGAAGACGTGACAGGAGCAATCAGATAGTTGGCCACCTGTAAGGCTCCCGGAAGTGACGGCCTCCGCCTTAATTTTACAAAACATATGAATCCACCCTCACCCCAATCCTCCACGAGGTCTACCTAGAGGCCTACGAAAACGGAGTCTTACCTAACACTATGAAGGAGACAATAATTATTCCCATGCTCAAACCAAACAAACCACCCACTGACTGTGACTCCTATTGCCCTCTTTCCATGTTAAATTATGACAGCAAGATTCTCACCACTATACTGGCCAGCAGACTCGCTAGGGTGGTAGGGTCCCTAATCCACGAAGACCAGAATGGTTTTGTTCCAGGACGTAATACCACAGCCAACCTGAGAAGGCTTCAACACATTATGGCCCGAGACCTATGAGAATGAAGAAGACCTAGCAGTACTATCACTCGATGCCATCAAGGCCTTTGATTCTATCTTCTGGGAGTGGCTCGTCGAGGTGCTGAGGGGGTTCGGGTTCGGCGAGGGCTTTGTCAGATGGATCACAGTACTCTATAACTCTCCTGTGGCAAGAGTTAAAACCAGCAGAACAGTGTCTGAATCCTGGAAAATACAAAGGGGCACCAGACAAGGGTGCCCACTGTCGCCCATGCTATACATATTGGGCCTGGAGCCGATTGCCATATATTTTAGGAAAGAGTTCTTTGACGCTGGCATCAAAGTGGGCAACGAACATAACATAATATCCCTATACGCGGACGATGTCCTTTTATACTTGAAAGATCCCCAGGTCAACACACCAATCACATTGGATGTACTAGACAATTATGCGAAATACTCTGGGATCAAATTCAGTAGACTGAAATCCTCTGCCTTTCCCTTGGCTAGCCTGAGAGGCCTAGAAGAAACTGATCTCCCGGACATTGGGATAAAGTGGCAACTCGACACGTTTCGGTACCTAGGAATTAATGTGAGCCACACCCCGATGCTCACACATGAGCACAACACGGAAGTAGCAATAACCAGCCTTCGCAGATCCATGAAATTTTGGTCTAGACTCCCACTTGCTATGGTAGGCAGAGCAGCAATCGTTAAGATGATAATCCTCCCCCGATTTCTGTATTTCTTCGTCAACATATGCCACTACGTCAGATCGCCCTTCTTTAAGAAATTGGAGGCACTTATCAAGGACGTCCTATGGGGACCTACCAGGAATAAATTGACTTTGGCTACCCTATCCCTCCCATACAAGGAAGGGGGAATACAACTCCCAGACCTCCAGCTGTATTATCTTGCGGCACGGCTTAGCCACGTGACGAAGTGGCTCTCAGACGATCCATCAGCCGAGCTGGGACTATTGGGAATATTCCCCAAAGAAACTCTTTGGTACCCTCTACATCAATCCCCAGATGCTCCCCTGATCGTCGATCTTGGTAGGCAGATTTGGACCAGAACCTGCTACATCAGGCAGGTGAAACACCCTTACTCTCCAGACAACCCCATTCTGGTTGACGTGTGCAGAACAGAATCGGATCTCTCCACAGCTAGGAGGTGGGAGGGCTCCGGAATGTACATATGGGGGGATATGTTTGAGGAGGGCGAATTCAGGGATTTTGAGTCACTGCAGGCTAACGAAGGGCTATCAAGCGTCCAGTTTCTCTGGTATCACCGGCTCAAACAAACCGCCAAGAAGATCTGGTGCAGCTGGCCGGAGGAACCCACCCCAGACCCACTGTTACAGGAGATGCACGATCTTACGGATGGCTGGAAACCGGTCTCTCGACTCTATAAGAGGCTCATCGACAAACCCAACCCCAAAAGTGTGACACTGAAGGCGAAATGGGAAACGGACCTCGAAACTACGCTTACAGACAAGGAATGGGAAAGAACGTTACTATACCCCAAGAAGGTGTCGAGAAACTCCAGATTCGGTCAGATACAACTAAACGTCCTATATCGGACGTATATGACCCCACACAGGGTGGCCTCCTTCAACAAACAAGCCTCCCCGGCTTGCCCATGGTGTGGGAAGGACAAAGCTGATCTGACCCACATGTTCTGGACTTGCACCAGGACAATGGCGCTGTGGTCCAAAGTTAAACAGACCTCCACTGATGCCGGGATAAGCAGATATGAATGGACACCCGGCGAATGCTTATTAGGGGTCTACCCCAGACCAAGCAAATACAAACATGTTGTTAAATTGATGGACATTGCATGCATTCTTGCAAAAAGAACTATAGCCATGGCATGGAAGACACAAGGGGGCCCTAGACATGAACGCTGGATGAAAGAACTAGAGAGATGGACTGCAGCCGAAACCAGAGCCTGGCAAGATGGAATCATCTCCAGCGGAGACATTGCGAGTGGCACTCTAGACTCTTGGAAGGCCCTCCTGAGAGATATACACTTCAGTACAGACCATAAACCCCCTTGATAAACCCCACCACTTTGCCAAAACTGATCCCTCGCACTCGCCTGGATATGGTGATCTTCTTGACCGAGATCCCTCCCACTTCCCGTGACATCGGAACCCCTATTTGCAGTCATGCCCACCTAAGTAAGTGGAACTGTTTCGCATGAAGACTGTTGTTGTTTATGTTTATTGTTGTAGTTAATTTTCTTGTATTTGTATGCATCTAATACAAATGCCAATAAAATACGTTTAAAAAAAAATAAGCGTACCTCGGTAGCAGAGAAGCAAGCGTCCGATCGGTACACGGGTGGCAGGGTCTTGGCAAGCTGGAACGGCGTCTCTAACTGAGAGACGCGCAGCTGGGAGACTTGTGTATAATCATCTCCATAGAAACGGTGCGGAGGCCGGACGTAGCTCTACGTTATGGTAGTCTCGGTTGGCCATATTAAAACAGGGTCAAAATGAGCGATCCTGTACGTAATTAGCTTCTCCAGGTATACAGTAACGTTACTGATGGCAAATAAAACGAACATTAAAGGTTCACAAAATAATATATATGAACCTGCAAAAAGCGTATACAGGAAGAAAGGGCAAACTTGACAAACATAGCTCCGCAGAGCGGGGGGCCCTAAATGCAATAAGCAGAATTCTACTATGCAACTATGGGTAAGGGCTCAATAGGACCCGGTCTAGGGTGCAGAAATGTTCTTTCGCATTATGACAAGCTGCTCAAAGGAAACTTATACATAGTTCAATTAACATGGGTACTACATCAGTGTCTATTTTTGTGCTTGTCATCCTTTTGTAATTTTACAGGGCTGTAACAAATATATGAACCTGCAACAGGTGTATAAGCTTACCATAACTGGCGAATTTCAGGGGGTTTTCGGTTTTACTGGTAACCATAACGTCCTTTAAACATTTTTTTTACTGAATTTCATACGTTTTTAGTAGCGCAATTTAACCATAACGTCCATTTAACAAAGTTTTTTTTTACTGAATATATAAATAAATATATTTTAATATAACTTTTGGATACTTGTAGGAACTGATTTCTAAGTACTGCTCTAAAGCTCACATAACCCCTCCTAAAATAAGTCTGGCTGCTCAGCCTCTCTACCGACTTGTGAAGTACAGGAATATTAAGAGTTGGGTCCCTAATAAGTCTTATGAAGTCCCACACCAGTTGGCCTTTAGTAAAACGTACCAAACAAAAACCAATTGGCTAAAACACTTTAGGTGAACACTGTGAGTCTATCCTTGCCCAGTATGAATGATCCTAGATAGTCATTGAAAGGAGTAGTAGGAAAGAGGCAAGCTACACACCAGTTGGGGTGATAACGGTTTTGGTGCTATCCATTCGGGCCACAGATTGCGTCCACTCCTTCTATGCCACATTTTGGTTGTACCCCATTCTGGCTTCGATTTGTTCTTCATACTGTAACCAAAACAAACCCTGAAGCTCACCTGAGTATTAAGTGCATGTAATTACATGAAAGCAATACACCCCTTGGTGTCACTTGCAAATACTCACCATGGGCACCATTAGTGTACTATCAAACTCCTACTCTTCCTTGTTCTAATCCCCCTTTTATTGCACATTGTGGTGCAGAAGTATAAACCTTTCAGCATACTCCTTCCATATTTCTTTACTGTATCCTTTCTTTTTTGGTAGTGTCGATTAAGGGCATCTTCTTCTCTTTCAATTCACCAGTGCCACCTAAACCCGAACTACCAACCCACACGCGCTTTTGCCTTTTGTCGTATGTCTTCATGCCACTATCACTGGCCCTACTCCCTTCTCCATAGTCTCTCTGCCGCCTTGTTTATTTCCCCCATTTCCTACCATACCCACCCTTTTGTCCACCTTTTGCACCTCCACTCAATTCATCTCCACTATCCCTATGTTCTAATTTATCTTCAATCGTGAAGGCCATCACCACTTGGCAACCCCCTTACCTGTTTGATTGTCTGCACCTGCCTCCTGTCCTTTTTACCTGTAAAGTAATCTTCTTCCCTGTTACTCCCACTGCACTGGGGCTTCGGGAGGCGTAACATACACCTCTTTCTAGCACCAGTATCCTTTTACAGTCTTCTCTCTCTCTGTTAGGGTGATGTATCAGTGTTATGCTTAATCCCCTCTCCTAGTGAGACCCTGAGCACTTTTTGCTGGACTTCTGGAACTTTTTCTTGTTATCCTGAATGAGGGGACACTTTTCCTGCTCATTCATTCTTTTCTGCTCTAATCATGGGATCCCTGTTCTGTATGTTTTACTTTATTTTCTGAAGTCTTGCTTTCCTCCATACCTTTTGAAGGCATCCGTGTTTCACTTTTGCAGCACAAGCACCCTATGTGCAGTGTTGCTGAGAGCCTTTTGGGCTCTCCTTTTTATATTATTTTATTTTCCTTAAAAACAACGATTCTTAAGGATAGAGGGATACTTTTTATCCTTCCTATTTGAGAGATGACACACCACTTTATTTGGAGTGCTGAGGGGATACCTAGTATCCCCCTTCTCTCTGCTCCTGTAACGTTTTAGTTACAGTAGCAACCCTATAGTTATGGCTGGTGGCAGTGGACGTGTTCTACCGACCTTTGTGCAATTTTCCACCGCAGGCTGCATTCCCAGCTGTGGCTATGCACATGAGGGTCACCTATGTTCCAACATGGTGGCTCCTTTCTTTTTTCACCATTTCTTGTGTGTTTTTTCTTACTTGACCCTTCTTCTGTCATCCTGGGAGGGCGAGCTCTTTGTGTGAGTTTTGTGTTCGGCAGGAACCCTTTGTATAGTCCGCCGAGGCCCCAGTGTGTCTGCGAGGGCAGGAAGCATGGGAGGATCCCAAAACTCTGATATCCTTTGTCTGCTGGTGTGCCTGAAAGTAACCAGTGCCCACTGGGGGGGGCAGGGGGGCTGGTTATCTTGGTTTGACAGCCATCCGCCCCTTCTTGCAAATTGCAGGGAGAGTTTGCAGAGGATGAATGGGAAATCTTGATAAAAGGTGAGGTTCCTGAGGCAGAAGGAAAGTCGACCACTGGATCAGAAAATCTGAAGCGGAAGACCAGATACGCTGGCAGACCCTTCCAGTAACCACAAAGAGACCACTGCCATTCTGACCTGTTTTCAAGTTGACCGAGGAGCTCTGAAGGGGACGACTCCTTCCCTTTGACTGGTGGGATCAACTAGCCATAAGACGACAGGCCGAACAAGCCATCCCTCGATGTGCTGTGACCTTCCACGGCTGCAAACCACCAATACTAGGTGACTTCTGACCCAATTGCAGTGCATCGTCTTCCCATGAACAAATCTTCCCAGAACTTTGCTGAGCTCCGGTTTGACCTCCAGAGGCAAGATCCTGCTCCTCAGAGTCTACCCACAAGAGTGCAGGTCCAGAGAATCGAGGCGGATTGACCGGGCGGTAATTGTTCATTGTTGGAGCTTGTAAAAAGGCACCAAAACTGCAGATCGATGTGGGAGTAGAATTCCTTGCAGAGGGTCCTTTCTCTTGACTGTTGCTGCGACATCGCTTCCAGAGTCCCTCCTTTCGTCACCACGACCAAGGAACATGAGACTGGGTCCACCACTGCTGCATAGGAAAGACTCCAGCTTCATCTTCTTCAACACTCCTCAAATACTGTGGGGCTCAGGGTAGTACTTACCTCAAGCCAAATTGTCACTCATGTGTTACTGGAGTGCTGTATCCGGTGTTTGGGTGTTCACCCATACCAATTGCCCAGGCCTAATGCTTGTGTGCCTATAGGGAGTCCTTTCCAAGGTCCCTGATAACTTTTTTTATTCCACCAAAGCATCCTGCCTGAAAGTAATTGAAGTATCCACTTTACCTTTTCTGCTGCTGCGCATTACTTTGCACCCCTTCTTAACTGACTCTGAAGAACACTTAACTCGTTAGGGATGGACTGCTAGAGTATTGGAATCATTGAAACGTAATACAAAGTAGTATATTACTATTGCTGGTGCTGAATAACCCTTTTATTCCTTAAAGCAGAACATTGTCTGAATGCCTTTAAGGTGAATTGATTTATCACATTCCATTTCTATTGGTTTACTCAACTAAAAGTATGTCTTTTGTTTTCTACTGTGTTGATCAGTTTAAATAGTACTTACATACCTGAATATAACTTTACATTGCGTGTATAAAATACATGTCTATTTTATTATAACTACAAGTGTGTGAGAGTTTCTTTGGGCCTATGTACTTACTGAGTTAATTGCACTTACCGACACCTCACATCCACCTCATAAGATAAGCTTGGCTGCTCTGCCATTTTACCAAATCTTTGGATAGAGCAGACTTATACTTAGAGTTGGGGCTTGTATATCAAGGCATAGCTTTATAGAGTCTCACATGTTGGTCGACTTTAGGAAAACTCCAACTAACACTCTCTCTATGGAGTCCTCCTCCATTTGACCTTATGTGAACAGCCTGTATTGGTAGGGGGTTACTTGTGTTCTTAACTCCTCTTTGACAGATTTTCCATCTCTTCTTGACTTCCAGCTCCTGTTCATCTCCAGCACTACAACATACCCTTCCAAATCCATCACACAGCTTTCCAATGAGGACTTGTTTGACTCCTGCTGTCTAGCCCAGGATGAGCAGCATCATTCTTCAGCTCTCAAGCATCTCTGCCATACAGCCTGACTCCTTCCTTGCATTGGCTTGCCAAAATACTCTTTCCTTGTACAACATTTTACTTTAACTTGCCAGACTGAAAGAGGATGCCCCAGGGCCATCTTCACCTCTTTCCCTGCACTGACAATCTTGTTTCTGGGTGAGAGGATGTTTCCCAACCATTACCAACTGCAAGGATGCAGCCCTTGTTTAACTTGCTCTGCCCGCTGACCAAGTTGGTTAATGTGTCTTCTCCCACTATTGTGATCCACAAATAATTGAATATTCTCCCCTCCAGCCAGAGCAACTTCTGTGCACCTGGGAAAACTGCACCCACCTCTTTCCAGCTTCTCCCCATTCCTCTGCATCCCATGGGTTCTGGGCCCCAAGACCTTTGCTGCTTATACACACCACTTTCATCAGACTCCTCTATCCTTTTTCTGGCATGCAATCTTCTTCTTTTTACAGGTTTGGGGCAAGCAGTCAAGAACAAATGTAGATACCCCTACAGGTCGCTCGCCAGGATGGCCGGTTGCTGTGTCCCTTTCCTGGATCACACATGGGCATTCTCACCAAAGAAGTCAAAGCGGACTATGTCCCTTATGGAGTACAAGGCCACATCAACATTCATTGTGTGTACCGCCATTCAGAAACCCCACATAGCCCCTTTGACATACCTTCTCCTCTTGTGTTCTGGTTGAAAGTGGTTGTACGCGGCTCCTCTGCATTACCCCTGCTGACCATTGTCCCTTCCAATCTTGGCACAGCCTGGGAACCAAATCTAGGACTAACCGTGCCACGCACCCAACGACCTTGGGGAGTGAACTCCTAATGCCAATTTCATTCTGGGCATCTTTGAGGGACTTTGGCTAAATGACATGCTGGCTCTGCTTGTAGGGCCCCGAACATCAGCCGCCAGTCAGAGGTAGGCTATTCTAAAGCAATCACTGATTTGCTGACAAGAATGCCATGTACCCAACAATTCACAAAGTGTAGATGTTGAATTCTCAAAGTAAACCAGGGGCCAAGAAGAAGCTTGCCTCTGCTAAGGACTGATCCCATTTTGGTACTAAGGGCCCACAGTAAAATAATTGAAAGGGCGTTGTATATTTAGCACTGGAGTAGTAAAATTACCCTCTGCAGCATATACCAGGGCACCCCTTTGTAGGTGTCTTTGCAATCTAAGAATCTGTGCCACAGAGCACATCAAGAGTGGGCTAGTAATAAGTAGCAGAGAGTGGCACCCAGGATCCTTGACACATAATCCTGGAGCCAGAGCTACCAGCTGGGCACTGAGGAGTGGATGAAAACTGCAGGATGCATTCAGTCAAGCATTGTCTTGGTTGGATCGAGAGGGGACAACATCACTTGCCTGTGGGAAAGAGACATCAGAGGATCACGACTTTTCTCAGTTACAGTAGCTGAGAGAACTCCCAAAGACTGCATGCTGAACCATGATCCTTGAAAGCATGTGGCCCCTTCAGCTAACATTGAGGCCTCTGCCGACACAACATGACCTTGTGTGTTTTGGAATATTCATATCTGAAATTAAAGCTGTATGTGTGCAGAAAACATGTAAAAGCATCAGTGAACTAAGTAGATGATATTTGATGACAGTCCGAATACGACTAAGAAAAATCAAAGTTTTAAAAACCTAGTTACTAACCGATAGCATGCAACTGATGCTCTTAGGGGTTCAAAAAGATGACACACACAAGTCTGTGTATACACATCTGCTTTAGTGTGACTGATGGTGAGAAAACTACAGCACAATTGGTCAAAGACCTGGATATACAGGAAGGTTCATTTGTCCTTGAGCAGGTCCACAATCTTGGTCGTAGATATAAACAAGCAGTTTCCAAGGGACATCTTGGTGAAGTTTCATGAACTTGAAACTCCTTCGCAATTACAGCTAGAGTTTTTCAATGATATTTCTTCAAGCTCTAAAACCTACAATGAATGAAATGTGAGAAGATCACTTATGAGTTAGGACATCCATGCAGCCTGATATTTTCATACAAGGAACTCAACAGACCTGCAAATATTTACAAAGAAGTGACTCAGATGCCATGAAATGGGACCAGAACATGACAGCTCTCAGCCCTTTTTGGCCATTTAGACAGGCTGAATGTAACAGTGTTCAGAAATGTGTCAGAGTGCCTAATCCAGTTGTAGGATAGACTGATCTGCCTGCTAAATGAGTGCTACAACATTAAGAATAATTAATGGATTTTAGCATACTGTATTGTGGGGCTGGTGGACTCTGGGCTGACCTGGCTTCTGTACAAAGTCACAGGTTTCTTCAATTTGCTTTTTGCAAGAAGCAGCATTGGTTAGCAATGGCGAGTACATTGGTATATCTGTCCATGGATTGCAATGGTGAAGTTTGATTATTTTAATGAGGATCCCATTTGTTTGTTGCTTCTACTTAATATGATTAATATTATGAATGTACCTGATAAAGCAGTGGTGCGCCATGTTATTCTGTGTCTTGCCTTTGTTTGAATTGTTACATATGTTGTTGCTTGAAGGGTGATGCATGTTGCATTGGAGACCTGTAACGCTGTCTCACCTCTAATTAATAGCCTAATAATTATATATATAGCAATCAAGCTAAACATATTAAGCACATTTTTAGCCAGACGCAGGGGTGTTTTGAAATCTGACAGAGATAACCAGTTGAATTACTGAGGCACCTTTTGTTACATGCACGCGTCTTCCCAAATTTGGGGACATTTTAGTTCAGAGTTATTTTGAAGAAGAGGAAGATGAGAATTGGCTGTTGAATCTTGCTGAAGGATTCTTCCAAGATGTGCAGTGTATGCCAATATGGCTTCAATAAGCTTAGACAATATTTGCATCACGATAATGGGTGATCAACAGTTTATTAATTACAAAAGCATGTATGCGATGTGTGTTCTAATATGTCCCTGTAACCAGCTTTATATCAGGAGTATGATTCGGCATCTCAATATAAGAATTCAGGACACACGAGCGATACGCACATGTGAACCCCAGTACCCTGTGGCTCTCTATCTAGAGCAATTGCATTAGTCTGAATCATTGGCTATTACATTGTTTGGCGCACGAGAGGCAAAACCATCACTAAGAGGAGGCAAGCATTGTTACTCACCTCTCCGAAATAGGCCGAAGATGCAGAGAAGTGACCTTGGAGATGATGGTGGTACAAGAATCGATATTCAGCCTTCCATCCCAGCTCCCCTGAGTACAAGACTCAGGCTTCCTCAAAGAGGGGCTCTTTTCCACAATGTACCTCTCTGCTGTTTCAGTTGGGACAGACAGAGGTGTCAATTGAATAAAAGAGCGGGGAGAACACACACCGCCAATACCAATGCTGCAAAGAAATACAACGATATTAGACAGGGTTGAGGTTAATGCAAGTGTTTAGAACAGTTGAATTAAATGGACAACTACCTAGATAGATATTGGAGTGGAGCTTCCCCGGGTGGATCTACAAGGAATAACACAAAATGAGTGGAAATGGCCTAATTCAATATTGGTCCCAACTATAAATATAGAATCGATAACAACTAACCGGAATAAGGATATAATGAGAAAAGGAATCCTGGAACAGAAGACAACGACAGGAGAAAATAACAAACAGGGATGTTAGTATAGGGAAGTAGCCCCGGACGGCACGAGGGTCGCACTAGTGCCGGGTTGGTGCAGTTTTCAGGAGAGCGTTTATATGCACTTGAGGGCAATATCACATGAAAGTCACTCAATGTCCCAGAATCCAACAGAAGACAAATATCCCGAGAAGTTGTGGAGATAAACAGTTGCGGAAATGGGGATAGCCGATTAAGTCTGTACCTGAGCACACATGTATCCCGAGTAGCTGTAGATGAGATCCGGATAGTAGACAGTAGATTGGTTCCGAGTGCAGAGGCGGCAACCAGGAATGAAGTGCCGCAGAAGGGAGCCGGGTCCAGTAACGTTCCGAGTCAAAACAACCAGACGAGCACGACAGGAATAAGTGAGGAGACGAGGCAATCCAGTAGTCAGGCAAAAGGTCAACACCAGGAGTTCAGATGAGGAATCGTGTGTAGGAAAACACGAAGAGGAAACGGACGAAACCGCAAGTAGCTGATAACGCTAATTAGCAGCAACAAGCCCCTTGGAAGACGGTGGTTTTATAGTCGTAAGAGGGGCGTGTCTTGCCGTACGTCTTCCACATACAAGAGTCAGCTGACCCGGAGTCCGTCGAAGTTTGTACAGACGCCATGGTAGCCTGTATCTGGTCCATAGAGGAGCTTGTAAAGAAGTCATACCCTGCAAGGAGGCCCGCGAGGAAGCCTGAAGTGTAACAGCATCCTCCCTCAAAGACTCTGGCAACCCCTTGGCGGAATGGAAACTCCTCAGAAGATCTGGACAATGCAAATTGGAGAGAGGCTCCCAAGTATGGTCCTCAGGCCCATACCCCTTCCAATCCACGAGGTAGAATAACGTACCCCTAGACACCCTGCAGTCCAGGATACGCGAGACCTCATATTCCTCCTCACCATCCACCAAGATCGGCGAAGGACGAGTAGGCAGACGGGTCCCTTGGATGAAAGGCTTAATCAGGGAGACGTGAAAGACCGGATGTATGCACCATGATCGCGGCAGAGAAAGCTTAACTGCCACAGTATTGATAATATCAGTAATGATATAGGGTCCCACATATCTGGGCAGAAGCGAGCGTTTGCCTGCAATTCGCAAATTACGGGACGGCAATCACACCTTCATGCCACTGCGATAGACTGGAGCAGGTGATCGATGCACATCAGCATACTTCTTGGCACGATCTTGAGCTCGGAGTAAATGACAGCGTACATCCCGATGAATCTTATCAAGATCTCTCACACAATCTCTCGCTGCAGGATTACCGGCCGGTAACACCGGATCAAGTGGGAGTGCCCTAGGATGACCACCATACAGGGCAAAAAAAGGAGAAACTCCAGTTGATGTATGCGTAGAGTTGTTATATGCAAATTCTGCATAAGGCAGAGAAGTAAACCAAGACTGTTGGAACTGAAGGCATAAACAGCGTAGATAGTGTTCGATAGTAGCGTTAGTCCTCTCAGTTTGCCCATCCTTTTGAGGATGGTAAGCCGAGGAGTACCTGTCCTCAATACCCAAAGTAGCTGTAAGAGCCTTCCAGAATCGTGACGTAAATTGTGTGCCACAATCGGAAACAATAACCGAGGGTAATCCGAAGAAATGAAACACATTCGTCAAGAACAGTCTCGCCAATTCTGGAGCCGCGGGCAAACCAGAGCAAGGTATGAACAATACGTATTTTGTGAAATATTCAACGATTACGCAAATGGTGTCATGAACTTGAACGTCAGGAAGTTCCACAATGAAATCCATTGACAGCATCTGCCAAGGTTTGTACGGAACAGGAAGAGGTTGTAACAAACCGACTGGTTTGGCTCTAGAAGTTTTACACTGGGTGCATATGGAACAAGTCAAAATGTAGTCTTTTACATCACGAACCATGGAAGGCCACCAAGCCCAACGTCGTAAGGCTTCAAGAGTTTTTTGACTTCCCGGATGTGCAGCAATCAAACAATCGTGAGACCACTGGAGTGCTAAATCTCTAGCTTGACCTGAGGGTATATAGACGCGCCCTTGAATGAATGGCATGCCCTGTACTATTTCCAGGTTGAGGTCAGTGATCTCTTTTGGATGGGTTGAGACCCAATCAAGGATGATTGAATGCAAAGAGGGCTGAAGCGAACAAGCACAAACAACTTTGTTCGGTAGAAGAGGAAGTGCTTCGATCTGTTGAGACTGGCCATCCGCATGTAAGCGAGAGAGAGTATCAGCAGAAACTTGAGCTTTAGCAGGACGGTACGTGATAACAAATTGATATTGTGAAAAGAACAAATGCCACAGCGCCTGTCTAGCTGTAAGACATTTCATAGATTTGAAGGCTAACAGACTGCGGTGATCCGAGTACACTGTTACAAGGTGTTTGGCCCCCAGAAGGTGATGTCTCCATTCCAAGAATGCGTCTCTGATGGCTAGAAGTTTGCGTTCTGTGATGGAATAATTTCTTTCGTAAGCTGTCAATTTACGAGAGAAGTAGGCAACAGGATGAATCTCTCCCGAATGAGGACAGGTTTGAGACAACACCGCCCCAAGAGCATGCCCTGAAGCATCGGCTTCAACAAAAAAAGGAAGCTCGGGGTCAGGATCTTTGAGGACAGGGGCAGAAGTGAAGGCTGATTTTAATTGGTCAAAAGCTTTCTGAGCTTCTGAAGACCATACAAATGGCACCTTGGCACTTGTCAGCGAAGTAAGAGGTGCAGAGATTTCAGAAAATCCATTGATGAAGCGTCTATAAAAGTTTGCAAATCCCAGGAATGATTTTAAATATTTGACTGATTTGGGCACAGGCCATTCCAGGATTGCACTAATTTTAGACTGACTCATGCGCACTCCATTGTTAGTAAGATCATATCCCAAAAATCCCACCTCTGAGGCATGAAATATGAACTTTTCTGCTTTTACAAACAATCTATGTTCTCTCAGGCGTTGGAGTACTGTTTTGACATGTTTTTCATGGTCTTGCTGGTTTTGTGAGTAAATCAAAATGTCATCCAGGTAGACAACAATAAATTGATCAAGAATGTCATAAAACAGATCGTTCATGAATGCCTGAAAGGTGGTCGGGGAATTACATAAGCCAAAGGGCATGACAAGATACTCAAATAGACCGTAACGTGTTTTGAATGCGGTCTTCCATTCGTCCCCCTCTCTCATGCGGACGAGATTGTAAGCACCTCTGAGATAAAGCTTAGTAAATATTTTGGAAGAACCCAATTGATCAAGGAGGACAGAAATCAGAGGAAGAGGGTACTGGTTTTTTATGGTTGCTGCATTCAAAGCACGATAATCAATACAGGGATGTAGATCCCCTTCCTTCTTAGGAACAAAGAAAAGTGGTGATGAAATTGGTGATTTAGAAGGACGAATGAATCCCATGGCCAAGGCCTTGTCTATGTAATCTTTAAGGACTTCATCTTCTTTGAGAATGAGAGAGTACATTCTGCCGGATGGTATCTTTACCCCCGGTATTAGGTCTATTGGGCAATCATTGGCTCTATGTGGGGGCAGAGTCTCCGCCATCCCTTTGTCAAAAACATCTGTATAATATGCATATTGAGAAGGTATCATAGAGACAACATTTTTAGAGACAGCTCCAATATGCATAGTAGGAGAAACCAACGCCCTGACCGGACTATCCTGGGTAATACCGAGTAATGTAGTACATCGAGTATTGCATATGTTGGAAGGGAACTGAATCTGAGATGTCGACCAGTCGATGGCAGGATTTTGAAGCTTCAACCATGGAATGCCCAGAATGACTTTGTAGGCTGGTGCTTTAATGATATTGAATGATATGTCTTCAGTATGGCCTTCGTCAGTACTCATATGCAGTGGAACCATTTGGTGAGTTACCATTCCTGAGACAAGAATTGAACCATCCACTGCATTCACTGTTTCAGGTATAGTTTTGCCAACCAGTGGTATTCTTGACATGGAGGCAAAGCATTGATCAACATAATTACCTGTTGCACCTGAATCGATCACGGCTGTTGTCTGGAATGATACACCGTGATCTAAGGAAAATGTAACAGGTAGGCGGACTAAATGACTCGGATTCTGTAATGTAGAGTCCAAAGGTGAGTTTCCCGACATAGGGACTCTGTCTACTGTCGGGATTTGGCGTTTCCCGCCTTTCTTTTGGCCTTTTTGGAACATTCAGGCAATAAGTGATCAGAGGCCCCACAGTACATGCAGAGATTGTGTGATCTACGATATTCTCGTTGAGCAGGGGTAAGTGGTCCCCTAACCACACCAATCTGCATAGGTTCTGGCGCAGGAAGTGAGGAAGATGAGGCCTCTGCTGAAACCGTGCTGAACAAAGCTGGTTTCTTTTCGCCACGTCTTCCAGATTTACGAGCATCAATCTGTAGGACTAAATCTAGCAGTTCCCCGAATGCCGTGGGGACTACAGGAACAGTGGAGAGGATGTCCTTTAATTCCTCTGAGAGGCCTTGATAGAAGACGGCTGTCTTCTTTTCCTCAGGCCAGTCAGTTTCTGCTGCCAACTAATTGAACCGGGCCAAATAGACCAATAAAGAATTGTTCCCTTGTCGATGCTTTAAGAGTTCCAGGTCAGTAGCTTGAGTAGTATAACGAGTATCAAAAACTTTACTCATCATAGCAAGCAGGGCATCACAGTTGTAAAGAACATGACTATTGGATTCCAACAATGGGTTAGCCCATGCGGCTGCAGTGCCTCCTAAATGAAACAAAACAAAAGCCGCTTTAGTTGTAGAGGTGGGAAATGAAGCGAGCCAAAACAAAAAATGCAGTTTGCATTGATTAATGAATGTTCGATATTGTTTAGGGTCGCCTAGGAAGCGTTCAGGAGGAGCTAGAGGGAACTGGGTTGTAAGCATGATCGGGTTTGATTCCTGCTGTGGAGGTGGAAACCCTGAACCTGATACTGTAGCACCGGACATCTGTGGCGCTGGTGTGGTAACCAAAGCCTGAATGGCATCCATACGTTGGCGCAGTGCCTCTTGGGCATTGGTCAAGTCGGTACGTAAATCTGCGACCATTTGCACGATTTGATTTAAAGCATCACTGGCCTCCGTGGACATTTTTATGGCTGCTAATTCTGTTACTCACCACTCCGAAATAGGCCGAAGATGCAGAGAAGTGACCTTGGAGATGATGGTGGTACAAGAATCGATATTCAGCCTTCCATCCCAGCTCCCCTGAGTACAAGACTCAGGCTTCCTCAAAGAGGGGCTCTTTTCCACAATGTACCTCTCTGCTGTTTCAGTTGGGACAGACAGAGGTGTCAATTGAATAAAAGAGCAGGGAGAACACACACCGCCAATACCAATGCTGCAAAGAAATACAAAGATATTAGACAGGGTTGAGGTTAATGCAAGTGTTTAGAACAGTTGAATTAAATGGACAACTACCTAGATAGATATTGGAGTAGAGCTTCCCCGGGTGGATCTACAAGGAATAACACAAAATGAGTAGAAATGGCCTAATTCAATATCGGTCCCAACTATATATATATAGAATCGATAACAACTAACCTGAATAAGGATATAATGAGGAAAGGAATCCTGGAACAGAAGACAACGACAGGAGAAAAAAACAAACAGGGATGTTAATATAGGGAAGTAGCCCCGGACGGCACGAGGGTCGCACTAGTGCCGGGTTGGTGCAGTTTTCAGAAGAGCGTTTATATGCACTTGAGGGCAATATCACATGAAAATCACTCAATGTCCCAGAATCCAACAGAAGACAAATATCCCGAGAAGTTGTGGAGATAAACAGTTGCGGAAATGGGGATATCCGATTAAGTCTGTACCTGAGCACACATGTATCCCGAGTAGCTGTAGATGAGATCCGGATAGTAGACAGTAGATTGGTTCCGAGTGCAGAGGCGGCAACCAGGAATGAAGTGCCGCAGAAGGGAGCCAGATCCAGTAACGTTCCGAGTCAAAACAACCAGATGAGCACGACAGGAATAAGGGAGGAGACGAGGCAATCCAGTAGTCAGGCAAAAGGTCAACACCAGGAGTTCAGATGAGGAATCGTGTGTAGGAAAACACGAAGAGGAAACGGACGAAACCGCGAGTAGCTGATAACGCTAATTAGCAGCAACGAGCCCCTTAGAAGATGGTGGTTTTATAGTCGTAAGAGGGGCGTGTCTTGCCGTACGTCTTCCACGTACAAGAGTCAGCTGACCCGGAGTCCGTCGAAGTTTGTACAGACGCCATGGTAGCCTGTATCTGGTCCATAGAGGAGCTTGTTAAGAAGTCGTACCCTGCAAGGAGGCCCGTGAGGAAGCCTGAAGTGTAACAAGCATGAACTAGTACTTAGACAGTATATATCAGAATTTATCATGGGAGTGAATACTTTTCAATTGTGGTGTCATAAAGGGGACATGTCTTTTTATAACACCCAAATAGTTCCAGAGCATACTAGTTTGGTAGTGCAGGAAAAAAGTTGATGCTTTTTCGTCACCCCAATTTTTCTTGCACTGCCAAACTACAAGTTTGCAGGTATTACCTCGAGAGGTAATACTGGCAGAAGATCCCCAATGGAGTCGTATGGACTCCATAAAATGGGGGTTTACACCACCAAACCACCACTTGTAATCTGGCAGTATTACTGCCAGAGGGAATACCTCCAGTGGTAATACCACCTGACCAAGTGGCGGTATCAGTAATTCTGTTTTCCGGTATTCCGGGGAGAGAGAGGAAGATTTGTTAGCATGTGTGACACTGGATGTTTGATTCTCAAATCTTCTTTTTTGTATTTTTTTTTGTGATTCAAAATGTTTTATGTTACCACACCAAATCAGCCCTGGAGCGTTGGTAAGTGAGGATGGATGAGGACGTTCTCCAGGTAACCACCTGCCAACCTGGCTTCACCAAGACTCATCTGAAAAGAACTCTTCTTTATGATATACCCCTCTGCTGTTCTAGCTTTAGACAGACAGAGGTGTCGATCACACAAAAGAGCAGGGAACACACACACCGCCAGAACTAAGGCTGTAAAAGAAACACAGGATGATTAATGTGTTAATACACAAACAGTGTACAAGCAATGCCCTAGTGAACTTTCTTAAAACCTGGTGGTTTTGGTCTGGGACGTATATATTCTGAACCTAAACAGAAAACAAAGTATCTCAACTCACTATTCCTGGAGTTTAAGTCCTAACAGTACGAGTGAGGAACAAAGGAAACAGACTTACCCAGATGGAATGTAACTCGGTGTGAAAGGATGTCAATAGTCCAGGACCACAACAAAGGGATAAAATAACACAAAGGTGAGTTAGAACAGGGTAACTTCCCCGGGCGGCACGAGCGTCGCACTAGGTACGGGATGGTACACAACGCAGGGAAGCGTCCAGGAGTGCACGTGTTTTGGTTCTGAACAACTGCTTTTAAATGTCTGGTTTAATGTGGCAGAAAATGAAGGAGGAACTGTTGGTTCAGGTTGTTAAAGTGTGTTTAGTTCATGTGAAGGAAAGGAAGAAAAAGCTATCTGAGACAACCCTGGAGTAAGGTGAATTAGGGTCACAGACAAACGTAATCAGAAGGCACAATAGCTATTCTATAACCGGCAGATGTCCAATAGTAGCTGCTGCAGGTAGCGTGATACTAAACAGGGCTTACTGGAGTTGTAGACAGCTGATATGCGCGGGACCCGGAATGCAGGCTAGTTCATCAACGGGATGGTTCGTGTCAGCAGAACGTTAGGCAGACAGGCAATCCGGAGGCAGGCTGGGTCGGCAATGGGAGCCACAATAAGGAGTAGAACGCGAGGCAGAAGAGTATCCAGCGAACAGTCCAGGTCAGCAACGGGAGGTTTTGGTAACAAGTAGGACGTTGAGCAGAAGGATACCGTAAGACGTTCCAGTTGACAACAAAGTCGGCAGGCAGAATGGTACCAAGGATTAGAAGGTAAGGAAGTCCGAAAACGTAGCCAAGTCAGATTTTATAGAAGTCGAATTTCAGATGAATAATGCTACAAATAGAAGCTCTGTTGAACGCCGGATTTAAACCCCAGAAGGGGGGCAGGCTCTACGATGGAGCGTTGTAAACGCAGGCCACTGGCGAGTCACGTGACCCAGCATATGCTCCTTTGCCATCAATGTTGATGTGCGTCTCCATGGCAACTTCCACCTGTGTCAAACGGAGACCTGCGCACAGCGTTTCCATTGAGAAACAGACCCAGCAGTATGTTTAATAAACGAATGCCGCAGGGTAGCCTTCATATGTGTAACAGCATCCGCCCCCATAGATGCCGGCAACCCCATGGAGGCGTGAAAAGCCCTCAAGAGATCCGGCGAATGAATGTGAGCCAAGAGCTCCCAAGTCCGGTCTTCAGGGCCAAAACCCTTCCAGTCCACTAGGTAGTAGAGCATACCCCACGCTAGTTTGCAGTCCAAGATACGGGAGCCCTCATATTCTTCCTCACCATCTACCAGGACAGGCGCAAGGTGCGAAGGTAGATGAGCGCCAGGGGAACAAGGTTTGAGCAGAGATACATGAAACACAGGGTGGATGTGCCAAGACACTGGCAAAGATAGTTTAACCACCACTGGGTTCACCAGAGAAATGATCTCGTACGTCCCCACAAAACGAGGCAACAAAAGACTTCTTGCCGGGTATTTTCAGATGACGAGTATACAACCACAGTCTCATACCAACCTGTTACTCCGAAGCAGGAGTGCGCTGTGCATCAGCGTACTTCTTCGCGCACGCTTGTGCATGCAGAAGATGAGACTTGACATCACGATGCACTTGATCCAGATCGTGCACACAGGTAAGTGCAGCAGGGTTGTCCATAGGAAGAGTAGGGCCCAAGGGTAGAGTCCTTGGATGTAGGTCGTACAACGCGAAGAAAGGCAAAACACCAGTTGCAGAATGCATGGAATGCAAATTCAGCGTGAAATAAAGCCGACAACCATGAATGCTGAAACTGGAGGCATAGACATCTCAGATATTGATCCAGAGGGGCGTGAGCCCTCTCTGTTTGACGGTCCGTTTGTGGACGATAGGAGGAGGAATATCTTTCATCTATACGGAGAGAAGAATTGAGAGCTTTCCAGAAATAGGAGGTGAATTTGGTTCTATGATCAGAGACAATTATGGACGGCAGGCCGTAATGTCTGAAAACATTGGCTAGGAATATCTTGGCCAGCATGGGTGCTGAAGGCAATCCTGAAAAAGGAACGAACACTGCATACTTTGTGAAATAGTCAATTACTACCCATATGGTATTGAAGCCTTTGATTACAGGAAGATTGACAATTAAATACTTTGACACCATTTGCCAAGGTTTGTAAGGAACTGGTAATGGCTGGAGTAGACCCATTGGTTTGTTCCTGGAGGGTTTACATTGGGCACAGGCGGAGCAGGTAGTGAGGTAGTCAGTGACATCCCAAGTCATTGTTGACCACCAGGACCTTCGTCTCAAAGATTCCAATGTTTTCTGTTGTCCTGGATGAGCCGCAATGACAGTCGTGTGCCCACTGAAGTGCCATCGTATGCACTTAGCCAAGAGGTACAAACACGCGGCCCTGAATGAATGGCAGTCCTTGGACGATGTCCAGATTGAGTTCCGTGACTTCCGTAGGATGGGAAGAAACCCAATCCATGATGACAGCTCTCAAGGGTGGTTGGACTGAGCACCCACAGATCACTCTGTCAGGCAAGAGTGGAAGCAACTCTTTATGGACCGGATGGTCATCTGCATGTAAGCGGGAGAGCGCATCAGCAGCAGCCTGGAATTTAGCAGGACGATAGGTGATGATAAACTGGAATTGTGAAAAAAAAACAGATGCCAACGAGCCTGCCTGGCAGTAAGACACTTCATGGATTAGGGCGCCAATAGGCTCCGGTGGTCTGAGTAAACCGTGACAATATGTCGAGCACCTAACAAATGGTGCCTCCATTTGGCAAAGGCATCCCTGATGGCCAGTAATTCACACTCTGTGATGGTATAGTTCTTTTCATACACTGTCTGTTTCCTTGAATAATATGCAATAGGGTGTATTTCCCCGGATTGGGGACACATTTGTGAAAGGACAGCTCCTACCGCAAAACCAAAAACAGCAATTCTGGATTTGGGTGGTATAGAACAGGAGCCGACGAGAGGCCGCTTTTAGACGACAAAAAGCGTCTTGGGCTTCCACAGACCACACAAAAGGTACCTTTGCGTTGGTCAGTACCGTAAGAGGGGAGTCAATGGAAGAGAATGCTTGAATGAAGCGTCTATAGAAATGTGCAAATCCCAGAAAAGATTGAAGCGCCTTCACTTTTTTTGGGGAAGTCTCTGACAGCCTTCACCTTAGCTGCGCTCATCGGATGCCCTGATTTGTAAGATCATACCTGAGGAATTCAACCTCATTTACATGAAAAATGCACTTCTCAGCTTTCACAAAAAGATGATTCTCATGCAGGCACTGTAATACGGAACGGACATGAATGACGTGCTCTGTTAATGTGGGTGAAAAGATCAAGATATCGTCTAAGTAGACCATGACATACTGGTCTAAAACATTGTGGAACAAGTAATTCATAAACTCCTGAAAAGTGGCAGGGGCGTCACACAAGCCGAAGGGCATCACCAATTATTGGTAGAGACCGAAACGCGTCTTGAAAGCAGTCTTCCATTCGTCTCCCTCTCGTATATACACAAGATTGTACGCTACGCACCCCGGAGATCCAACTTGGTGAAAACCTGTGAAGAACCCAACTGATCGAGAAGCACTGAGCTTAACTGCAGTGGATACTAGTTCTTCACGGTTACTGTGTTTAATGCTCGGTAATCAATGCACGGCCTAAGGTCACCTTCCTTCTTTGGGACAAAGAAGATGGGAGAAGCAGCCGGAGACCTAGAAGGACATATGAAGGCCATATGCAGCGTCTTGTTGATGTATTCCTTTAAGATGCCGCGCTCCTTTAATGGCAAAGTATACACCCTTCCTGAAGGTATTTTCGCCCCAGGAACCAAGTCTATGGGGCAGTCGTATATCCAATGAGGTGGTAGTACTTCAGCCATTCCTTTATCGAACACATCCAAATATTTGGAGTATTCAGAAGTCACAATGGTAGTTGGCTTACTTGACACAGCCCCAATAAATGAGTACATCATGACTAATGCTTGGCATGGACTCCCCAAAGTGATACTATTTGCCGACATACATGTACTGTTGCATATAGCTGAGGGGAATTGGATCACACGTAAAGCGCAGTCAATGACAGGATTGTGAAGCTGGAGCCATGGAATCCCCAGGATCACCTAATAAGCTGGGGCTTTGATGATGTCAAAACTTAGTTCTTCAGAATCACCCTCATTAGTACACATGACAAGGGGCTCTGTTTGATGGGTAACTAAACCCAAAACTAGTGCCGTTCCATCCACCGTATTGACCTTCTCGGGTTGGGCCTTAAGACACCAAAGGAACCCCTGAGGAATGGGTGAAGTGTTGATCAATGTAATTGCCTGTGGCACCTGAATCAATGATGGCCATGACCGAAAAGGAAATACCAGAAGATACTGTAAATGTAACAGGGAGATGGAACAACATGAATTGACCATGGATTGGTGAGTCCATTACAGGATTTCCCGATTTCCCGACATAGGGACTCTACTGTCGGGATTTGGCATTTCCCGCCTTTCTCTTTTGTATTTTGTTGCATTCCGGTAGAAGGAGTTCAGAAGACCCACAATACATACAGAGATTGTGGGACCTGCGGTATTCCCTTTCAGCAGGGGTTAGAGTACCTCGTACAACACCTATCTGCATAGGCTTGGTAGTGGTTGGCGATGAGGCAGCAGACTCGGGGGCTACCAGAACCAATACCGATCTCTTTACACCATGCCTCTCTGCCCTACGAGAATCAATCTGCAACACTAGATCAAGCAATTCTCCGAAACCAGTGGGAACAACCGGTACTGTAGATAACGTATCTTTCAAGTCTTCAGAGAGACCTTGATAAAAAAAACAGCTGCTTTTTTCTCCTCAGGCCAGTCTGTCTCTGCAGCCAACTGGTTGAAACGAGCCAAATACATAAGGAGTGAGGTGTTGCCCTGTCGATGCTTTAGAAGCTCCAAATCCAAAGCTTGAGTAGTATAGCGATTGTCAAACACCCTACTCATCAAGGTGAGTAAAGCATCACAGTTATATAGAACATGACTGTTTGATTCCAACAAGGGATTAGCCCAAGCAGCAGCAGTGCCACCCAGGTGGGATAGCACAAAGGCCGCTTTTGTGGTAGAAGTAGGGAAAGAAGCTGGGCGACAGAGTAAGTGCAACTTGCACTGATTTATGAACGTTCTGTACTGTTTGGGATCACCCATAAAGTATTCTGGGGGGGCCAATGGGAACTGAGTGGAGAGCACTACTGGTGCTGGGTCTTGGCGAGGAGCCAGGAACCCTGAACCAGATGCCGTTGCCCCCGCAGCATAAGCATTATAAGGAGCTGGGTTGGTTACCATAAACAGGAGATTGTCGGGCGTTGACGTGACGCATCATGTGCCGTGGTTAAATGGTCCGAAGATCGGTAACCATCTGCACGATTTGTGCCAAGGCGTCCGAGGACTCCATTGACATGTGTGGCTTCTATTTCTGTTACCACTCCAAATCCGCCCTGGGGCGTTGGTAGGTGAGGATGGATGAGGATGTTCTCCAGGTAACCACCTGTCGACCAGGCTTCACCAAGACTCAGCTGAAAAGAACTCTTCTTTATGATATACCCCTCTGCTGTTCTAGCTTTAGACAGACACAGGTGCCGATCACACAAAAGAGCAGGGAACACACGCACCGCCAGAACCAAGGCTGTAAAAGAAACGCAGGATAATTAATGTCTTAATACACAAACAGTGTACAAGCAATTCCCTAGTGAGCTTTCATAATACCTGGCGGTTTTGGTCCGGGAAGTATATTTTCTGAACCTAAACAGAAAACAAAGTATCTCAACGCACTATTCCTGGAGCTTAAGACATAACAGTACAAATGAGGAACAAAGGACACAGACTTACCTAGGTGGAATGTAACTCGGTTTGAAAGGATGTCAATAGTCCAGGACCACAATAAAGGGATAAAATAACAAAAAGGTGAGTTAGTACAGGGTAACTTCCCCAGGCCTGCACGAGGGTCGCACTAGGTACGGGATAGTGCACAAAGCAGGGAAGCGTCCAGGAGTGCACGTGTTTTGATTCTGAAGAACTGTCTTTAAATGTCTGTGGTTTAATGTGGCAGAAAATGAAGGAGGAACTGATGGTTCAGGTTGATAAAGCGTGTGTAGTTCATGTGAAGGAAAGGAAGAATAAGCTATCTGAGACAACCCTGGAGTAAGGTGAATTAGGGCCACAGACAGATGTAATCAGAAGGCACAATAGCTAGTCTACAACCGGCAGATGTCCAATACCAGCTGCTGCAGGTAACATGATACTAAACAGGGCTTACCGGAATTGTAGACAGCTGATATGCGCGGGAGCTGGAATGCAGGCTAGTTCATCAACGGGATGGTGCGTGTCAGCAGAACGTTAGGCAGAAAGGCAATCCGGAGACAGGCTGGGTCGGCAACGGGAGTCGCTATAAGAAGTAGAACGTGAGGCAGAAGAATATCCAGGGAACAGGCTAGGTCAGCAACGGGAGGTTTCGTTAACAATTAGGACGTTGAGCAGAAGGAAACCGTAAAACGTTCCAGTCAACAACAAAGTCAGCAGGCAGTATGGTAGCAAGGATTGGGAAGTAAGGAAGTCCAAAAAACGTAGCCAAGTCAGATTTCATAGAAGTAGAATTTCAGATGAATAACACTACAAATAGAAGCGCTGTTGCTCTGTTGAATGCCGCATTTAAACCCCAGAAGGGGGGCGGGCTCTACGACGAAGCGTTGGAAACGCAAGCTGCTGTCGAGTCACGTGACCCGGCGTATGCTCCTTTGCCAGCAATATTGATGTGCGTCTCCATGGCAACTTTCACCTGCGCCAAACGGAGACCCACGCACAGCGTTTCCATTGAGAAACAGATCCAGCAGCATGTTTAATAAACGTATGCCGCAGGGCAGCCTTCATATGCGTAACATTTTAATACCAATAATTGGCAATGGTTAGTACAATTAAAAAAACACAACCAGTGCAAACAATGTGAGTCAACTATTAAAGCAGTCAGGTCATAGTAAGTAGCATATTCGTGACATCAAGCTTGGAGAAGAAAAGAAAAGGAGGGGAAAAAAAGAATATATATAACATGCCATTTATCGTGCATATTATTTACACAACAGGACACTATTATAATACCAGCAATGCAACCAAAACATATCCATGAGATATTTCAAGGAACATTTCCCGTAAGCACTTCCGCTATAGGTATCCAGGAATAGCCCCCATAGATGAGTGAATTTATCAGACTCCCCTTTGTGTTTGAAAATGTCCCTCTCGTATGTGGACATGGTCAGGAATTCCTCGACCCAATCATCGATACAGAAGGAATTGGAGGATTTCCACGCACGCAGGATCATCTTTTTGGCAAACATGCAGCTTTGTAGTACCCAAACTGTCTTTAAAAATGACAGATCTGTTAATTGAGTGACATCCCCAAGAACCAAAAGGGAAGCCCTTCTAGGAATTGTACACTCCAACACTACGCCCATCCTTTCAGAGACCCCTTCCCAGGAGTCTTTGGTTCTCTTGCAACAACATACCCCTTGACTGATTACATTTCCAGCATTGGTCGCTCTCTGAAAGGTGTCTATTAAACATTTGTTCTGGTGCCCAATATGTCCTAGAAAATAATGTATTCTTAGAGACCCTCAGACCCCAATCCATGCTTGTCAAGCAGACATTCTTACAGCACCTCTGCCAACATCCAGGGCTAATCACCTCACCCAGTTCACCAGCCCAGACATAAGCAAATTCAGATCCCCCTTGCGATTGGATACAAGGGTATTGTATAAGGTGGCACCCGGATGGGCTGCCCGGGTACAAAGTTCCAGCGTTGACCAAGCAGCACTCTGCACAGTTATCTGTGGAGCGAGCAAAGCTTAGCAGTTACAAGCCCTCTCAGCTGTCTGTATTCGGCATAACCGCAGTTTCTCAAATTTAACTTCCTGCACAAACTCCTAAAGGGAATCCAAGTTCCATTCTCAAAAAGATCTTGGATGCACCGAATTCCATCCAAATACCAGGACGGCCAAAATAAGACCTTCCCCTGTACCTTCAACAATGCATTCAGCCAAATGGATGCTTCAGGGAAAAGGAATAGGTTGCTGCTGAGACGTCTTGATAAGGACCACCAGCACTCTGTTCCAGTTTAAACACATGGCTGGATTCAAATTCAGTGCTCAGATCTGGAGCAGCCTCCACCACACGACAAAAATGCCTCACAGTGAATGCAAGATGGTATTCGAAGAAATTTGGCAAATTCATCCCACCCTGTTTCAATGGGAGTTGCATCTTCCACAGAGCTAGCCTAGGATGTTTGCCATCCGATATACATTTCTGCATAGGTGCATCAAGCTCCTTGAATATCCATTTTGGCGTCTTCAGTGGAAGCATGGAAAAGACATAGTTGACCCTTGCTGCCATCAGCCTCTCAGGATACCACATAAAATCCAGGCGGTCAAACATGTGTCGTATGCATGACCTGGTGATTGGAAGTACCTCAGACTTGCTCCAGTTGACCTTATACCCAGATAAGACCCGAATGTCATCCATCAGGTAAGCAATGCTCGACTCAGTGTCACGTACAACCACCAGATCATCCGCATAAAGCCAGATATTGGCAGAACAGTCTCCTCTTCCAAGTTCACAGATATTTCCATTAGCCCTCAGCATTATAGCCAATCACTCCATTGCTAGAATAAACAATAAAGGGGAAATCGGGTATCCTTGTCTTGCCCGCCCTATTCAGTTGAAACTAGGCCGTTAGTGAGCACACTGGCAGTGGGGCTCGCATACAGTAGCCCTACAAAACACAGAAAAGTAGGTCCAAATCCCATCGCCTTCGAATTCGCTTTTGAATAGGTAAGGCCACTCAATCCTATTGAAAGCCTTCTCTACATCAAGGGAGAATGCAGCCACTGGAGCCTATGTCTTACTTTCTTCTATGGTCAAAAGTAGCTCCTCCATGTTATCAGCCACAGAATTTCCAGTTAAAAAACCAACCTGGTTCTCGTGCACTAGTGATGTCACAAATGTCTCCAACTTTTGTGCCAATATTTTCACCAACAATTTACAATCAGTATTTATCAGGCTGATTGGCCTATAACTCATACAATGCATTGGCGACATCCTTTTTCAACAAGACTGTCATCAGAGCATGTCTCATAGAGACTGTTAATATCCCTCTCTCGAATGATGCAGAGTACACATCACACAGCAGTTGAAGCGCACATTCAGGCAGAATCCGATAAAACTCAGCCGGAAGCCCATCCACACCAGGAGTCTTGTTACCCCTTAAATTTGAGATTTTCAGAACAGATGTCCTCCAGTGAGATTGGGGCTTCTAACGAGGCAGCGAGAACGTCCGATAGCCGAGGAACTTGAGTCTGATTTAGAAAAGAGGCAATTGTGTCGGGCCCACTTCCTGATTCAGATTCTTATAAATGTTCATAAAACTCCTGCAACACTATATTAAAGTCCTTGTGTGCTAGCAGTAGGTTCTCAGAGGTGTCCTTCACCGCGGAAATAGTCCGTGCACTCTCTGCCTGTGTGCAAGCAGCCTCCCAGCTTTTTCTCCATGTTCAAAATAATTAATTTTACACCTGAGCAATGCATAATCTGCCCTGTCAGAGATCATCTTATTCAGTTCATACTTCTTTCTGAGCTCAGATCGCACCTCTTGGTCCCGGCTAGCAACATAACACTACTCTTGCTTCCTTAGAAAGCTTCTTTATCGCCTTCTCTTTCTGCTTCCTAAAACGTCCAGTTCTTGACATCAGAAATCCCTGAATATAGCACTTCAATGAATCCCAAACCGAAAAAATGGAGATTTCATCAGTTCTGTTTATCGCAATGGAACTTTCAAATTAATTCACAACATCATGCTTTATTTGTTAATTCTGCAAGACAGAAACATTCATCCGCCACAAGAAAGTCTTAGTCAGTGTTTATCACAGCAAGAGGCGTATTGTCACTGGTTTATGGTCAGTAATCCCAATAAATGTCCAATGTCCAAGTCATAGCAACTTGGAGTCACACGGCCAGATGTTAAAACATCATAAACTTGTGAGTAGACATCATGGCATGCAGAATGAAAGCTGTAATCCCTTTCCGTTGGGTGCTCCAGGCCCCATATGTCTGACAGGTGAAGCTCATCAATCAAGTTGTCAAGTGACCGTTTATTCCTCGTTGGCATTCTGATCTTAGCACCATTGGAGCGGTCAAGCATTGGATCCATTACAAGATTAAAGTCCTCCTTGACCCCCAAGATGACAGAGTCCACAGTGCTATCTTATTTTGAGCCAGTTCATGAAAAAAGAGTGGATCATCCGAATTAGGGGCATACAAACAGCACAGCAAAGTTACAGTGTCTTGGATCTTAACCTTAACAGAGACAATCCTACCATCTGAATTAGAGCTGTTGGAGAGAACTTTTAATGGCAAGTTCTTATTGAACAATATGAACACTCCGCTCCTACTCGAGGTGAATGCAGAAAAATATGTCTGTCCCACACAGCTTCTCCTAGGTTTGCCAGCTTCAGCGTCATTGAGATGGGTCTCCTGAAGCATGGCAACATCAGGCAGGATAATACTTTGGCACGTTTTACAGGGCTGTTCATACCATTAACGTTGCATGATATTAAATTCAAGTGTCCCACTGTCGTGGTTTTCAAACATGACATGTTTACGAAATGTGTCGAGAGGACAAGAAAAAAACAAAAAGAAAAAGAACAAACCCCAACCCAAATAAGGCACGGGTGAACAGGAAAAACCTGTAAGCAGTCACATGTGGACGAACCACCGAAAGGCAATACGACAATGCAAGAAACAGGAATAAACAGAACAATGTAATAAACATTTGAAATATGTACACACCACCCTTTAGGTACTACGTACTGCAAATACAAATAACTTAGAAGACACTCTAAGAAAGAGCACAATGGAATCCTTGCAAGCATTCCAGAACTAGGCATATCAAACCACTTCTACTGGGCTAATAATACCGAATAATACAGCGACCCCCAGCTTCAACACCAAAAAACTAACCAACATATCACCCGACCTCCGTACCTGCCCCACAGCTCAATATTGGCGCACATGCAAAATCAACCGATTGATCTGAGCAATCAATCCACGCTGTCAAGCATCACATACAAGCCATGCACTGTCAAGTCATTACGGGGAGCCAGCATAATACTCCATATACCAGTATGCACACAACTATAGATCCATAGCACATAGATGACTAATCTCAGGGACGTGTGTTCCATCTGTTGGGAACAAGCTCTTATCCAGTGTGGGCATTAAGATGGGCTCTGAAAAGACATCAATATATACTCAGCACCTCTAACGTCCACCCACCAGAAGCAACAAGAAAAAACAGCATAAGCACTTTATTTGTCCATTGAAACAAGCTTTCCAAATCTGAAATGATGCAGAAAGGTTGGCAGCATGCCTGTCGCTCCATGCACATCAAACAGAATCCTACAAGTTTTAGACCATAGGCAATCAGAACAAAGGGACAGGGTCTCCCAAACAGTGTCTTGTGACAGGGCCTACCCATTAATCAACTACGCAGCAGGAGCGCCAGAACTCAAATATACACACTCGCAGTCTAATGCAGTTAAGGCACAGATCTTTTGAACACCCACCTTTTACATTGCCAGTTGTTACCTTCGTATAATCAGTCTAGTGATGGAAAATATGAGTCTCATGAAGGAATAACCTGTGAAGATTGTGTCTGCTTTTACACACACATCGTGAGTGGTGGTACATTTAAGTACTCTTTTTTGCCTTGGTGTCTGGATATGTGCTCATACTGGTATTTTCATAGACGAGTTCTGAGAATGTATACTTGTACTGCAATTAATTGTTTTGCTTGAGTATGAACAGTTTGCATTTGTTCATGAATTGGTTATATTTATGAACAACTGTGTCCATTTCTATCTGTCTGTGCTACTCACTGCTTGGTTTAACCTGGAAGTTTCATACCAGAGCTTCCTCAGCATGTGAAATAAAGAACAGACTATCCTGGACAAAGCTCCTCTTGGTTGGCGAAATGTGTAAGATATTGTATGGACTAGTCTCAAAAAGCAACAGTGTGGTGGATTCTTACCTGAATGTTGCTTCACCTGCATCACTCCCATTTTAATCAGGAATACAACTGATGTTCTAATGACCCATCTGCCTTAGTGGTTCAGTACAACAATGTCCTGATGCAGGCGATAAACACTGTAGCACCCCTTAAACTTCGGAAACATAAAACAGCCTTGCACTGCAACAATTGGTTCTCTCCCGACCTCAAAGCACTTGGACTGCTGAAACGTGAAGCAGAAACTAAATGGAATAACAACCCGACTGCTTTAAACAAAGCTACTTTCACCCTTGCCTCCCACAAATACAAAAAGGCCATGCTACTAGAATAACGTTCGACCTACAATGCCAGAATCATGAATGCTAACTCCAGCGCTAGGGAGCGCTTTTCCATATTAGAGGAACTCGAGTCCCCTGCACCCCGACCCACAAACTGTACACAGGGTCTCATATGGTGTGTAAACATTCAAAATGCCTTACTTCTCAAATTGAATCACTACAAAAAAAGATCAGCATCAAGAGAGACTCCACTACCAGCACCTCACCACACATACCTCAGCTCCAAGTTGGTCCACACAATCTTGCCGCTCCAAATTTAATCTGATCACCGAAACGGATGTCACTGAAATCATTAAGGGCCTAAAACCCTTGCACTGTCAGGGTGACATCTGCCCTGCGGCAGTCATCAAGGACTGTGCTGCCCCACTGGCACCTTTCATTGCCTTCCTCATTAATGCCTCCTTCTCCACTTGCTCTGTACCCACCCGTTGCAAGGATGCCTGGCTTCTCTATCTACTAAAAAAAGAACACCCTTGACCCAGGTATCCCAACGAACTACTGACCCATCACCACTGTCCCTTTCCCACTTAAAATCCTGGACCACCCAGCATACTTACAGACTCAACGCTACCTGGAAACTAATAATTTCTTGGGCATACAGCAATCTGGCTTCCGGCCTGGATACAGTATGGAATCTGCTTTGCTCCATCTCAAGAACCAATTGGATGAAATCCAAGACTCTGGTAACTCAGCCCTCCTCCTTCTATTGGACTTATTGGCCGCCTTCAACTTGGTCGATCATCATATCCTTTGCCGTCATCTGGGGTTGGTTGTACCCTTTTCACTAGAAGTCCTCTCGTGGATCAATTCCTTCCACTCTGAGAGAAGCATGAGTGTTCTCAACCACATCAACCCCCTCAGCCTTTGTCACATGCGGTGTCCCTCTAGGGTCATGTGTCTCCCTCACCTTGTACAATATATTTACAAAATCTCTTTTTAAGTTACTAGACGCTAAAGGAACAACTTACACCAACTAAGCAGACAACACGCACATTCTACTTCACCTCACTGGAAACTCCGGAATTGACACCAAGAACTTACACTCAGTCTAGCCTCATCTAGACTTGGATGACCTCCCACCTTCTTTGTCTTAATGATGAGAAGACAGATCCTTTTGGTCGGCTCTCAAAACACACTCAACAAGGTGGACTATAAATCCTTCATTAAAGAGGGTAACATCCATCTATGTCTCCAACAATGTCAAAATCTTAGGTGTATACCTTGACTCCACTCTGTCCCTCATACAACAGGTCAACAGCATTACCTCCTCTGCAGCCTATACATCCAAGTTGATCAATGCATGTAGACCATTCCTTAACACCGAAAGCTGCATTACTATTGCTAGGGCCCTCTTCGGCTCGAGATTGTAGTAATGTAAAGTCTTATTTGCAGGCACCTCCTCTCGCAACTTCAACAAACTACAACTTAATCAAAACAAAGCACTCAGGGCGGCCCTCAACATACAGAAGCGTGACCATATCCTCAGCTGCAAGAAAACTGGCTAGCTACCTGTGCGAGAGCATATCATTTTTAAAACTCTCATTACACATAAATGCCTGTCTACCTGACACAAAAATTTGTCAAATCACAATCTTCAAGACCCACCCGCACCTCATCCACCCACCTACTCTCCTTTCCGTGCTTCAGGCGCACAAGATCAGGGGGTTTCCAGCTTCCCAGTTATAGCTGCAAAAAACTGGAACAACTTGCTACCTTACCTAAGAGCTGAACAATCATACTGGGCTTTCCGGAAACAACGCAAGACCTTACTGTTCTCAGACAACAAGTTCCTTGTCTAACCACAATATCACCTGTATAAGTGTTTGTTCCTGTGATGCCACCTTTGTAACGGGCACCTTCATTCCCCAGGGTTTAGTGCGCTTAATAAACATCAAAATAAATAAATGTCTGGCTGAGCGATCCCGAGTGCTTCTTGATGATCAGGATTGTAAGTATCGATGTGGTCAACAGCTGGAGATTATTTGGAGGGAGTGAGGTGGGTGTATTAGTTCATGAGATTTTGTCTATACCGAGAGAGATGTAGTATACAGTTTGGAAATGCCCAGGATTTGCATGACAATGGTTATCGGACAATGTGCACAGTTTAACAGCTAAATCGAAACTAATTTAAAAGAAAGTTAAAAAGTAAAAATACAATGAAAAAGAAATGTTATACACCAGAAAGGAAGGTCAGAAAGAAAAATAGAAAGCAGCTGAATGGATTTAAACCAAAATACAAAACAGCAGTTATAGAATCCAAGGTGCAGAGAAAGACAGTTAAGATATTCATAAAAAATAGTGTTAATATTGATGTTAAAGTGAGTTGACCTTAACTCATTCTAACAGAAGACAAGGGCCCTGAAGCATGTGTTCAAGCAAAGTAGCGGTATGACATGGTGATTGAAATTCCTTGTCCTCTGTGGCATTGCAGATATTACATTTTGAGAATCTTCCACAGCAATTATATTAAAGTGCAAATAAACGAAGATGGGTCACAATCCTCTTCCATAATAATGTACTTGAAGGATCTGCATTTTGACAAGCAGGATCTACTAGAGATGGTTTGGTGATGTTTTGGAGACATTCAGAATATGCTACTATTAATGTGATGTCTCCATTCCAAGAATGCGTCTCTGATGGCTAGAAGTTTGCGTTCTGTGATGGAATAATTTCTTTCGTAAGCTGTCAATTTACGAGAGAAGTAGGCAACAGGATGAATCTCTCCCGAATGAGGACAGGTTTGAGACAACACCGCCCCAAGAGCATGCCCTGAAGCATCGGCTTCAACAAAAAAAGGAAGCTTGGGGTCAGGATGTTTGACGACAGGGACAGAAGTGAAGGCTGATTCTAATTGGTCAAAAGCTTTCTGAGCTTCTGAAGACCATACAAATGGCACCTTGGCACTTGTCAGCGAAGTAAGAGGTGCAGAGATTTCAGAAAATCCATTGATGAAGCATCTATAAAAGTTTGCAAATCCCAGGAATGATTTTAAATATTTGACTGATTTGGGCACAGGCCATTCCAGGATTGCACTAATTTTAGACTGACTCATGCGCACTCCATTCTTAGTAAGATCATATCCCAAAAATCCCACCTCTGAGGCATGAAATATGAACTTTTCTGCTTTTACAAACAATCTATGTTCTCTCAGGCGTTGGAGTACTGTTTTGACATGTTTTTCATGGTCTTGCTGGTTTTGTGAGTAAATCAAAATGTCATCCAGGTAGACAACAATAAATTGATCAAGAATGTCATAAAACAGATCGTTCATGAATGCCTGAAAGGTGGTCGGGGAATTACATAAGCCAAAGGGCATGACAAGATACTCAAATAGACCGTAACGTGTTTTGAATGCGGTCTTCCATTCGTCCCCCTCTCTCATGCGGACGAGATTGTAAGCACCTCTGAGATCAAGCTTAGTAAATATTTTGGAAGAACCCAATTGATCAAGGAGGACAGAAATCAGAGGAAGAGGGTACTGGTTTTTTATGGTTGCTGCATTCAAAGCACGATAATCAATACAGGGACGTAGATCCCCTTCCTTCTTAGGAACAAAGAAAAGTGGTGATGAAATTGGTGATTTAGAAGGACGAATGAATCCCATGGCCAAGGCCTTGTCTATGTAATCTTTAAGGACTTCATCTTCTTTGAGAATGAGAGAGTACATTCTGCCGGATGGTATCTTTACCCCCGGTATTAGGTCTATTGGGCAATCATTGGCTCTATGTGGGGGCAGAGTCTCCGCCATCCCTTTGTCAAAAACATCTGTATAATCTGCATATTGAGAAGGTATCACAGAGACAACATTTTTAGAGACAGCTCCAATATGCATAGTAGGAGAAACCAACGCCCTGACCGGACTATCCTGGGTAATACCGAGTAATGTAGTACATCGAGTATTGCATATGTTGGAAGGGAACTGAATCTGAGATGTCGACCAGTCGATGGCAGGATTTTGAAGCTTCAACCATGGAATGCCCAGAATGACTTTGTAGGCTGGTGCTTTAATGATATTGAATGATATGTCTTCAGTATGGCCTTCGTCAGTACTCATATGCAGTGGAACCATTTGGTGAATTACCATTCCTGAGACAACAATTGAACCATCCACTGCATTCACTGTTTCAGGTATAGTTTTGCGAACCAGTGGTATTCTTGACATGGAGGCAAAGGATTGATCAACATAATTACCTGTTGCACCTGAATCGATCACGGCTGTTGTCTGGAATGATACACCGTGATCTAAGGAAAATGTAACAGGTAGGCGGACTAAATGACTCGGATTCTGTAATCTAGAGTCCAAAGGTGAGTTTCCCGACATAGGGACTCTGTCTACTGTCGGGATTTGGCGTTTCCCGCCTTTCTTTTGGCCTTTTTGGAACATTCAGGCAATAAGTGATCAGAGGCCCCACAGTACATGCAGAGATTGTGTGATCTACGATATTCTCGTTGAGCAGGGGTAAGTGGTCCCCTAACCACACCAATCTGCATAGGTTCTGGCGCAGGAAGTGAGGAAGATGAGGCCTCTGCTGAAACCGTGCTGAACAAAGCTGGTTTCTTTTCGCCACGTCTTCCAGATTTACGAGCATCAATCTGTAGGACTAAATCTAGCAGTTCCCCGAATGCCGTGGGGACTACAGGAACAGTGGAGAGGATGTCCTTTAATTCCTCTGAGAGGCCTTGATAGAAGACGGCTGTCTTCTTTTCCTCAGGCCAGTCAGTTTCTGCTGCCAACTAATTGAACCGGGCCAAATAGACCAATAAAGAATTGTTCCCTTGTCGATGCTTTAAGAGTTCCAGGTCAGTAGCTTGAGTAGTATAACGAGTATCAAAAACTTTACTCATCATAGCAAGCAGGGCATCACAGTTGTAAAGAACATGACTATTGGATTCCAACAATGGGTTAGCCCATGCGGCTGCAGTGCCTCCTAAATGAAACAAAACAAAAGCCGCTTTAGTTGTAGAGGTGGAAAATGAAGCGGGCCAAAACAAAAAATGCAGTTTGCATTGATTAATGAATGTTCGATATTGTTTAGGGTCGCCTAGGAAGCGTTCAGGAGGAGCTAGAGGGAACTGGGTTGTAAGCATGATCGGGTTTGATTCCTGCTGTGGAGGTGGAAACCCTGAACCTGATGCTGTAGCACCGGACATCTGTGGCGCTGGTGTGGTAACCAAAGCCTGAATGGCATCCATACGTTGGCGCAGTGCCTCTTGGGCATTGGTCAAGTCGGTACGTAAATCTGCGACCATTTGCACAATTTGATTTAAAGCATCACTGGCCTCCGTGGACATTTTTATGGCTGCTAATTCTGTTACTCACCACTCCGAAATAGGCTGAAGATGCAGAGAAGTGACCTTGGAGATGATGGTGGTACAAGAATCGATATTCAGCCTTCCATCCCAGCTCCCCTGAGTACAAGACTCAGGCTTCCTCAAAGAGGGGCTCTTTTCCACAATGTACCTCTCTGCTGTTTCAGTTGGGACAGACAGAGGTGTCAATTGAATAAAAGAGCAGGGAGAACACACACCGCCAATACCAATGCTGCAAAGAAATACAAAGATATTAGACAGGGTTGAGGTTAATGCAAGTGTTTAGAACAGTTGAATTAAATGGACAACTACCTAGATAGATATTGGAGTGGAGCTTCCCCGGGTGGATCTACAAGGAATAACACAAAATGAGTGGAAATGGCCTAATTCAATATCGGTCCCAACTATATATATATAGAATCGATAACAACTAACCTGAATAAGGATATAATGAGGAAAGGAATCCTGGAACAGAAGACAATGACAGGAGAAAAAAACAAACAGGGATGTTAATATAGGGAAGTAGCCCCGGACGGCACGAGGGTCGCACTAGTGCCGGGTTGGTGCAGTTTTCAGGAGAGCGTTTATATGCACTTGAGGGCAATATCACATGAAAATCACTCAATGTCCCAGAATCCAACAGAAGACAAATATCCCGAGAAGTTGTGGAGATAAACAGTTGCGGAAATGGGGATATCCGATTAAGTCTGTACCTGAGCACACATGTATCCCGAGTAGCTGTAGATGAGATCCGGATAGTAGACAGTAGATTGGTTCCGAGTGCAGAGGCGGCAACCAGGAATGAAGTGCCGCAGAAGGGAGCCAGATCCAGTAACGTTCCGAGTCAAAACAACCAGATGAGCACGACAGGAATAAGGGAGGAGACGAGGCAATCCAGTAGTCAGGCAAAAGGTCAACACCAGGAGTTCAGATGAGGAATCGTGTGTAGGAAAACACGAAGAGGAAACGGACGAAACCGCGAGTAGCTGATAACGCTAATTAGCAGCAACGAGCCCCTTAGAAGATGGTGGTTTTATAGTCGTAAGAGGGGCGTGTCTTGCCGTACGTCTTCCACGTACAAGAGTCAGCTGACCCGGAGTCCGTCGAAGTTTGTACAGACGCCATGGTAGCCTGTATCTGGTCCATGGAGGAGCTTGTAAAGAAGTCGTACCCTGCAAGGAGGCCCGCGAGGAAGCCTGAAGTGTAACAAGCATGAACTAGTACTTAGACAGTTAATATCAGAATTTATCATGGGAGTGAATACTTTTCAATTGTGGTGTCATAAAGGGGACATGTCTTTTTATAACACCCAAATAGTTCCAGAGCATACTAGTTTGGCAGTGCAGGAAAAAAGTTGATGCAATTTCGTCACCCCAATTTTTCTTGCACTGCCAAACTACAAGTTTGCAGGTATTACCTCGAGAGGTAATACTGGCAGAAGATCCCCAATGGAGTCGTATGGACTCCATAAAATGGGGGTTTACACCACCAAACCACCACTTGTAATCTGGCAGTATTACTGCCAGAGGGAATACCTCCAGTGGTAATACCACCTGACCAAGTGGCGGTATCGGTAATTCTGTTTTCCGGTATTCCGGGGAGAGAGAGGAAGATTTGTTAGCATGTGTGACACTGGATGTTTGATTCTCAGATCTTTTTTGTATTTTTTTTTGTGATTCAAAATTTTTTATGTTACCACACCAAATCAGCCCTGGAGCGTTGGTAAGTGAGGATGGATGAGGACGTTCTCCAGGTAACCACCTGCCAACCTGGCTTCACCAAGACTCAGCTGAAAAGAACTCTTCTTTATGATATACCCCTCTGCTGTTCTAGCTTTAGACAGACAGAGGTGTCGATCACACAAAAGAGCAGGGAACACACACACCGCCAGAACTAAGGCTGTAAAAGAAACACAGGATGATTAATGTGTTAATACACAAACAGTGTACAAGCAATGCCCTAGTGAACTTTCTTAATACCTGGTGGTTTTGGTCTGGGACGTATATATTCTGAACCTAAACAGAAAACAAAGTATCTCAACTCACTATTCCTGGAGCTTAAGTCCTAACAGTACGAGTGAGGAACAAAGGAAACAGACTTACCCAGATGGAATGTAACTCGGTGTGAAAGGATGTCAATAGTCCAGGACCACAACAAAGGGATAAAATAACACAAAGGTGAGTTAGAACAGGGTAACTTCCCCGGGCGGCACGAGCGTCGCACTAGGTACGGGATGGTACACAACGCAGGGAAGCATCCAGGAGTGCACGTGTTTTGGTTCTGAACAACTGCTTTTAAATGTCTGGTTTAATGTGGCAGAAAATGAAGGAGGAACTGTTGGTTCAGGTTGTTAAAGTGTGTTTAGTTCATGTGAAGGAAAGGAAGAAAAAGCTATCTGAGACAACCCTGGAGTAAGGTGAATTAGGGTCACAGACAAACGTAATCAGAAGGCACAATAGCTATTCTATAACCGGCAGATGTCCAATAGTAGCTGCTGCAGGTAACGTGATACTAAACAGGGCTTACTGGAGTTGTAGACAGCTGATATGCGCGGGACCCGGAATGCAGGCTAGTTCATCAACGGGATGGTTCGTGTCAGCAGAACGTTAGGCAGACAGGCAATCCGGAGGCCGGCTGGGTCGGCAATGGGAGCCACAATAAGGAGTAGAACGCGAGGCAGAAGAGTATCCAGCGAACAGTCCAGGTCAGCAACGGGAGGTTTTGGTAACAAGTAGGACGTTGAGCAGAAGGATACCGTAAGACGTTCCAGTTGACAACAAAGTCGGCAGGCAGAATGGTACCAAGGATTAGAAGGTAAGGAAGTCCGAAAACGTAGCCAAGTCAGATTATATAGAAGTCGAATTTCAGATGAATAATGCTACAAATAGAAGCTCTGTTGAACGCCGGATTTAAACCCCAGAAGGGGGGCAGGCTCTACGATGAAGCGTTGTAAACGCAGGCCACTGGCGAGTCACGTGACCCAGCATATGCTCCTTTGCCATCAATGTTGATGTGCGTCTCCATGGCAACTTCCACCTGTGTCAAACGGAGACCTGCGCACAGCGTTTCCATTGAGAAACAGACCCAGCAGTATGTTTAATAAACGAATGCCGCAGGGTAGCCTTCATATGTGTAACAGCATCCGCCCCCATAGATGCCGGCAACCCCATGGAGGCGTGAAAAGCCCTCAAGAGATCCGGCGAATGAATGTGAGCCAAGAGCTCCCAAGTCCGGTCTTCAGGGCCAAAACCCTTCCAGTCCACCAGGTAGTAGAGCATACCCCACGCTAGTTTGCAGTCCAAGATACGGGAGCCCTCATATTCCTCCTCACCATCTACCAGGACAGGCGCAGGGTGCGAAGGTAGATGAGCGCCAGGGGAACAAGGTTTGAGCAGAGATACATGAAACACAGGGTGGATGTGCCAAGACACTGGCAAAGATAGTTTAACCACCACTGGGTTCACCAGAGAAATGATCTCGTACGTCCCCACAAAACGAGGCAACAAAAGACTTCTTGCCGGGTATTTTCAGATGACGAGTAGACAACCACAGTCTCATACCAACCTGTTACTCCGAAGCAGGAGTGCGCTGTGCATCGGCGTACTTCTTTGCGCACGCTTGTTCATTCAGAAGATGAGACTTGACATCACGATGCACTTGATCCAGATCGTGCACACAGGTAAGTGCAGCAGGGTTGTCCATAGGAAGAGTAGGGCCCAAGGGTAGAGTCCTTGGATGTAGGTCGTACAAGGCGAAGAAAGGCAAAACACCAGTTGCAGAATGCATGGAATGCAAATTCAGCGTGAAATAAAGCCGACAACCATGAATGCTGAAACTGGAGGCATAGACATCTCAGATATTGATCCAGAGTGGCGTGAGCCCTCTCTGTTTGACGGTCCGTTTGTGGACGATAGGAGGAGGAATATCTTTCATCTATACGGAGAGAAGAATTGAGAGCTTTCCAGAAATAGGAGGTGAATTTGGTTCTATGATCAGAGACAATTATGGACGGCAGGCCGTAATGTCTGAAAAGATTGGCTAGGAATATCTTGGCCAGCATGGGTGCTGAAGGCAATCCTGAAAAAGGAACGAACACTGCATACTTTGTGAAATAGTCAATTACTACCCATATGGTATTGAAGCCTTTGATTACAGGAAGATCGACAATTAAATACTTTGACACCATTTGCCAAGGTTTGTAAGGAACTGGTAATGGCTGGAGTAGACCCATTGGTTTGTTCCTGGAGGGTTTACATTGGGCACAGGCGGAGCAGGTAGTGAGGTAGTCAGTGACATCCCAAGTCATTGTTGCCCACCAGGACCTTCGTCTCAAAGATTCCAATGTTTTCTGTTGTCCTGGATGAGCCGCAATGACAGTCGTGTGCCCACTGAAGTGCCATCGTATGCACTTAGCCAAGAGGTACAAACACGCGGCCCTGAATGAATGGCAGTCTTTGGACGATGTCCAGATTGAGTTCCGTGACTTCCGTAGGATGGGAAGAAACCCAATCCATGATGACAGCTCTCAAGGGTGGTTGGACTGAGCACCCACAGATCACTCTGTCAGGCAAGAGTGGAAGCAACTCTTTATGGACCGGATGGTCAGCTGCATGTAAGCGGGAGAGCGCATCAGCAGCAGCCTGGAATTTAGCAGGACGATAGGTGATGATAAACTGGAATTGTGAAAAAAAACAGATGCCAACGAGCCTGCCTGGCAGTAAGACACTTCATGGATTAGGGCACCAATAGGCTCCGGTGGTCTGAGTAAACCGTGACAATATGTCGAGCACCTAACAAATGGTGCCTCCATTTGGCAAAGGCATCCCTGATGGCCAGTAATTCACACTCTGTGATGGTATAGTTCTTTTCATACACTGTCTGTTTCCTTGAATAATATGCAATAGGGTGTATTTCCCCGGATTGGGGACACATTTGTGAAAGGACAGCTCCTACCGCAAAACCAAAAACAGCAATTCTGGATTTGGGTGGTATAGAACAGGAGCCGACGAGAGGCCGCTTTTAGACGACAAAAAGCGTCTTGGCCTTCCACAGACCACACAAAAGGTACCTTTGCGTTGGTCAGTACCGTAAGAGGGGAGTCAATGGAAGAGAATGCTTGAATGAAGCGTCTATAGAAATGTGCAAATCCTAGAAAAGATTGAAGCGCCTTCACTTTTTTGGGGAAGTCTCTGACAGCCTTCACCTTAGCTGCGCTCATCGGATGCCCTGATTCGTAAGATCATACCTGAGGAATTCAACCTCATTTACATGAAAAATGCACTTCTCAGCTTTCACAAAAAGATGATTCTCATGCAGGCACTGTAATACGGAACGGACATGAATGACGTGCTCTGTTAATGTGGGTGAATAGATCAAGATATCGTCTAAGTAGACCATGACATACTGGTCTAAAACAATGTGGAACAAGTAATTCATAAACTCCTGAAAAGTGGCAGGGGCGTCACACAAGCCGAAGGGCATCACCAATTATTGGTAGAGACCGAAACGCGTCTTGAAAGCAGTCTTCCATTCGTCTCCCTCTCGTATATACACAAGATTGTACGCTACGCACCCCGGAGATCCAACTTGGTGAAAACCCGTGAAGAACCCAACTGATCGAGAAGCACTGAGCTTAACTGTAGTGGATACTAGTTCTTCATGGTTACTGTGTTTAATGCTCGGTAATCAATGCACGGCCTAAGGTCACCTTCCTTCTTTGGGACAAAGAAGATGGGAGAAGCAGCCGGAGACCTAGAAGGACATATGAAGGCCATATGCAGCGCCTTGTTGATGTATTCCTTTAAGATGCCGCGCTCCTTTAATGGCAAAGTATACACCCTTCCTGAAGGTATTTTCGCCCCAGGAACCAAGTCTATGGGGCAGTCGTATATCCAATGAGGTGGTAGTACTTCAGCCATTCCTTTATCGAACACATCCAAATATTTGGAGTATTCAGAAGTCACAATGGTAGTTGGCTTACTTGACACAGCCCCAATAAATGAGTACATCATGACTAATGCTTGGCATGGACTCCCCAAAGTGATACTATTTGCCGACATACATGTACTGTTGCATATAGCTGAGGGGAATTGGATCACACGTAAAGCGCAGTCAATGACAGGATTGTGAAGCTGGAGCCATGGAATCCCCAGGATCACCTAATAAGCTGGGGCTTTGATGATGTCAAAACTTAGTTCTTCAGAATCACCCTCATTAGTACACATGACAAGGGGCTCTGTTTGATGGGTAACTAAACCCAAAACTAGTGCCGTTCCATCCACCGTATTGACCTTCTCGGGTTGGGCCTTAAGACACCAAAGGAACCCCTGAGGAATGGGTGACGTGTTGATCAATGTAATTGCCTGTGGCACCTGAATCAATGATGGCCATGACCGAAAAGGAAATACCAGAAGATACTGTAAATGTAACAGGGAGATGGAACAACATGAATTGACCATGGATTGGTGAGTCCATTACAGGATTTCCCGATTTCCCGACATAGGGACTCTACTGTCGGGATTTGGCATTTCCCGCCTTTCTCTTTGGTATTTTGTTGCATTCCGGTAGAAGGAGTTCAGAAGACCCACAATACATACAGAGATTGTGGGACCTGCGGTATTCCCTTTCAGCAGGGGTTAGAGTACCTCGTACAACACCTATCTGCATAGGCTTGGTAGTGGTTGGCGATGAGGCAGCAGACTCGGGGGCTACCAGAACCAATACCGATCTCTTTACACCATGCCTCTCTGCCCTACGAGCATCAATCTGCAACACTAGATCAAGCAATTCTCCGAAACCAGTGGGAACAACCGGTACTGTAGATAACGTATCTTTCAAGTCTTCAGAGAGACCTTGATAAAAAAAACAGCTGCTTTTTTCTCCTCAGGCCAGTCTGTCTCTGCAGCCAACTGGTTGAAACGGGCCAAATACATAAGGAGTGAGGTGTTGCCCTGTCGATGCTTTAGAAGCTCCAAATCCAAAGCTTGAGTAGTATAGCGATTGTCAAACACCCTACTCATCAAGGTGAGTAAAGCATCACAGTTATATAGAACATGACTGTTTGATTCCAACAAGGGATTAGCCCAAGCAGCAGCAGTGCCACCCAGGTGGAATAGCACAAAGGCCGCTTTTGTGGTAGAAGTAGGGAAAGAAGCTGGGCGACAGAGTAAGTGCAACTTGCACTGATTTATGAACGTTCTGTACTGTTTGGGATCACCCATAAAGCATTCTGGGGGGGCCAATGGGAACTGAGTGGAGAGCACTACTGGTGCTGGGTCTTGGCGAGGAGCCAGGAACCCTGAACCAGATGCCGTTGCCCCCGCAGCATCAGCATTATGAGGAGCTGGGTTGGTTACCATAAACAGGAGATTGTCGGGCGTTGACGTGACGCATCATGTGCCGTGGTTAAATGGTCCGAAGATCGGTAACCATCTGCACGATTTGTGCCAAGGCGTCCGAGGACTCCATTGACATGTGTGGCTTCTATTTCTGTTACCACTCCAAATCCGCCCTGGGGCGTTGGTAGGTGAGGAAGGATGAGGATGTTCTCCAGGTAACCACCTGTCGACCAGGCTTCACCAAGACTCAGCTGAAAAGAACTCTTCTTTATGATATACCCCTCTGCTGTTCTAGCTTTAGACAGACACAGGTGCCGATCACACAAAAGAGCGGGAACACACGCACCGCCAGAACCAAGGCTGTAAAAGAAACGCAGGATAATTAATGTCTTAATACACAAACAGTGTACAAGCAATTCCCTAGTGAGCTTTCTTAATACCTGGCGGTTTTGGTCTGGGAAGTATATTTTCGGAACCTAAACAGAAAACAAAGTATCTCAACGCACTATTCCTGGAGCTTAAGACATAACAGTACAAATGAGGAACGAAGGACACAGACTTACCTAGGTGGAATGTAACTCGGTTTGAAAGGATGTCAATAGTCCAGGACCACAATAAAGGGATAAAATAACAAAAAGGTGAGTTAGTACAGGGTAACTTCCCCAGGCCTGCACGAGGGTCGCACTAGGTACGGGATAGTGCACAAAGCAGGGAAGCGTCCAGGAGTGCACGTGTTTTGTTTCTGAAGAACTGTCTTTAAATGTCTGTGGTTTAATGTGGCAGAAAATGAAGGAGGAACTGATGGTTCAGGTTGATAAAGCGTGTGTAGTTCATGTGAAGGAAAGGAAGAATAAGCTATCTGAGACAACCCTGGAGTAAGGTGAATTAGGGCCACAGACAGATGTAATCAGAAGGCACAATAGCTAGTCTACAACCGGCAGATGTCCAATACTAGCTGCTGCAGGTAACATGATACTAAACAGGGCTTACCGGAATTGTAGACAGCTGATATGCGCGGGAGCTGGAATGCAGGCTAGTTCATCAACGGGATGGTGCGTGTCAGCAGAACGTTAGGCAGAAAGGCAATCCGGAGACAGGCTGGGTCGGCAACAGGAGTCGCTATAAGAAGTAGAACGTGAGGCAGAAGAATATCCAGGGAACAGGCTAGGTCAGCAACGGGAGGTTTCGTTAACAATTAGGACGTTGAGCAGAAGGAAACCGTAAAACGTTCCAGTCAACAACAAAGTCAGCAAGCAGTATGGTAGCAAGGATTGGGAAGTAAGGAAGTCCAAAAAACGTAGCCAAGTCAGATTTCATAGAAGTAGAATTTCAGATGAATAACACTACAAATAGAAGCGCTGTTGCTCTGTTGAATGCCGCATTTAAACCCCAGAAGGGGGCGGGCTCTACGACGAAGCGTTGGAAACGCAAGCTGCTGTTGAGTCACGTGACCCGGCGTATGCTCCTTTGCCAGCAATATTGATGTGCGTCTCCATGGCAACTTTCACCTGCGCCAAACGGAGACCCACGCACAGCGTTTCCATTGAGAAACAGATCCAGCAGTATGTTTAATAAACGTATGCCGCAGGGCAGCCTTCATATGCGTAACATTTTAATACCAATAATTGGCAATGGTTAGTACAATTAAAAAAACACAACCAGTACAAACAATGTGAGTCAACTATTAAAGCAGTCAGGTCATAGTAAGTAGCATATTCGTGACATCAAGCTTGGAGAAGAAAAGAAAAGGAGGGGAAGAAAAGAATATATATAACATGCCATTTATCGTGCATATTATTTACACAACAGGACACTATTATAATACCAGCAATGCAACCAAAACATATCCATGAGATATTTCAAGGAACATTTCCCGTAAGCACTTCCGCTATAGGTAACCAGGAATAGCCCCCATAGATGAGTGAATTTATCAGACTCCCCTTTGTGTTTGAAAATGTCCCTCTCGTATGTGGACATGGTCAGGAATTCCTCGACCCAATCATCGATACAGAAGGAATTGGAGGATTTCCACGCACGCAGGATCATCTTTTTGGCAAACATGCAGCTTTGTAGTACCCAAACTGTCTTTAAAAATGACAGATCTGTTAATTGAGTGACATCCCCAAGAACCAAAAGGGAAGCCCTTCTAGGAATTGTACACTCCAACACTAGGCCCATCCTTTCACAGACCCCTTCCCAGGAGTCTTTGGTTCTCTTGCAAAACCAAAGTAAGTGGCTCAATATACCCCTTGACTGATTACATTTCCAGCATTGGTCACTCTCTGAAAGGTGTCTATTAAACATTTGTTCTGGTGCCCAATATGTCCTAGAAAATAATGTATTCTTAGAGACCCTCAGACCCCAATCCATGCTTGTCAAGCAGACATTCTTACAGCACCTCTGCCAACATCCAGGGCTAATCACCTCACCCAGTTCACCAGCCCAGACATAAGCAAATTCAGATCCCCCTTGCGATTGGATACAAGGGTATTGTATAAGGTGGCACCCGGATGGGCCGCCCGGGTACAAAGTTCCAGCGTAGACCAAGCAGCACTCTGCACAGTTATCTGTGGAGCGAGCAAAGCTTAGCAGTTACAAGCCCTCTCAGCTGTCTGTATTCGGCATAACCGCAGTTTCTCAAATTGAACTTCCTGCACAAACTCCTAAAGGGAATCCAAGTTCCATTCTCAAAAAGATCTTGGATGCACCGAATTCCATCCAAATACCAGACGGCCAAAATAAGACCTTCCCCTGTACCTTCAACAATGCATTCAGCCAAATGGATGCTTCAGGGAAAAGGAATAGGTTGCTGCTGAGACGTCTTGATAAGGACCACCAGCACTCTGTTCCAGTTTAAACACATGGCTGGATTCAAATTCAGTGCTCAGATCTGGAGCAGCCTCCACCACGTGACAAAAATGCCTCACAGTGAATGCAAGATGGTATTCGAAGAAATTTGGCAAATTCATCCCACCCTGTTTCAATGGGAGTTGCATCTTCCACAGAGCTAGCCTAGGATGTTTGCCATCCGATATACATTTCTGCATAAGTGCATCAAGCTCCTTGAATATCCATTTTGGCGTCTTCAGTGGAAGCATGGAAAAGACATAGTTGACCCTTGCTGCCATCAGCCTCTCAGGATACCACATAAAATCCAGGCGGTCAAACATGTGTCGTATGCATGACCTGGTGATTGGAAGTACCTCAGACTTGCTCCAGTTGACCTTATACCCAGATAAGACCCGAATGTCATCCATCAGGTAAGCAATGCTCGACTCAGTGTCACGTACAACCACCAGATCATCCGCATAAAGCCAGATATTGGCAGAACAGTCTCCTCTTCCAAGTTCACAGATATTTCCATTAGCCCTCAGCATTATAGCCAATCACTCCATTGCTAGAATAAACAATAAAGGGGAAATCGGGTATCCTTGTCTTGCCCGCCCTATTCAGTTGAAACTAGGCCGTTAGTGAGCACACTGGCAGTGGGGTTCGCATACAGTAGCCCTACAAAACACAGAAAAGTAGGTCCAAATCCCATCGCCTTCGAATTCGCTTTTGAATAGGTAAGGCCACTCAATCCTATTGAAAGCCTTCTCTACATCAAGGGAGAATGCAGCCACTGGAGCCTCTGTCTTACTTTCTTCTATGGTCAAAAGTAGCTCCTCCATGTTATCAGCCACAGAATTTCCAGTTAAAAAACCAACCTGGTTCTCGTGCACTAGTGATGTCACAAATGTCTCCAACTTTTGTGCCAATATTTTCACCAACAATTTACAATCAGTATTTATCAGGCTGATTGGCCTATGACTCATACACTGCAATGGCGACATACTTTTTCAACAAGACTGTCATCAGAGCATGTCTCATAGAGACTGTTAATATCCCTCTCTCGAATGATGCAGAGTACACATCACACAGCAGTTGAAGCGCACATTCAGGCAGAATCCGATAAAACTCAGCCGGAAGCCCATACACACCAGGAGTCTTGTTACCCCTTAAATTTGAGATTTTCAGAACGGATGTCCTCCAGTGAGATTGGGGCTTCTAACGAGGCAGCGAGAACGTCCGATAGCCGAGGAACTTGAGTCTGATTTAGAAAAGAGGCAATTGTGTCGGGCCCACTTCCTGATTCAGATTCTTATAAATGTTCATAAAACTCCTGCAACACTATATTAAAGTCCTTGTGTGCTAGCAGTAGGTTCTCAGAGGTGTCCTTCACCGCCGAAATAGTCCGTTCACTCTCTGCCTGTGTGCAAGCAGCCTCCCAGCTTTTTCTCCATGTTCAAAATAATTAATTTTACACCTGAGCAATGCATAATCTGCCCTGTCAGAGATCATCTTATTCAGTTCATACTTCTTTCTGAGCTCAGATCGCACCTCTTGGTCCCGGCTAGCAACATAACACTACTCTTGCTTCCTTAGAAAGCTTCTTTATCGCCTTCTCTTTCTGCTTCCTAAAACGTCCAGTTCTTGACATCAGAAATCCCTGAATATAGCACTTCAATGAATCCCAAACCGAAAAAATGGAGACTTCATCAGTTCTGTTTATCGCAATGGAACTTTCAAATTAATTCACAACATCATGCTTTATTTGTTAATTCTGCAAGACAGAAACATTCATCCGCCACAAGAAAGTCTTAGTCAGTGTTTATCACAGCAAGAGGCGTATTGTCACTGGTTTATGGTCAGTAATCCCAATAAATGTCCAATGTCCAAGTCATAGCAACTTGGAGTCACACGGCCAGATGTAAAAACATCATAAACTTGTGAGTAGACATCATGGCATGCAGAATGAAAGCTGTAATCCCTTTCCGTTGGGTGCTCCAGGCCCCATATGTCTGACAGCTGAAGCTCATCAATCAAGTTGTCAAGTGACCGTTTATTCCTCGTTGGCATTCTGATCTTAGCACCATTGGAGCGGTCAAGCATTGGATCCATTACAAGATTAAAGTCCCCCTTGTCCCCCAAGATGACAGAGTCCACAGTGCTATCTTATTTTGAGCCAGTTCATGAAAAAAGAGTGGATCATCCGAATTAGGGGCATACAAACAGCACAGCAAAGTTACAGGCCCTCATTACGACCCTTGCGGAAATCGACTGACCGGAGCGCCACAGCGTAAATAGCGTTTCCGCCATTGCACGAAGGAGCAAAGTGCGGCCCATTCCGACCCATCGGGCACGAGCACCACGCCACGGCGGAAGTGCAAAGTCCGCGATGGCGGAAATGACCCCAAAACGGCCCACGCCGCCGCCGTACGGCGCCCTAGGTGCAATACCGCCACCCCTCTCAGCGGTCACCGCAGTGTGCGCCTACCGGAAAGTACGGTGACCGGAAATATACGGAAACGGAAGCTAAAACATGGGCCCGGAACGGGAAACATCCCGGCGTACACCTATAAAAACACTAAAACCACACAACCACTAAAATCACCACCCTGAAACACACCCCAACCCGTCAACCACCCTAGCGAAACCAAGAAAAATGGGAAAAGCAGCGAAGAAAGCGTGCGACCGCAAGCGGCAGGTCCACTTCTCCCGTGAGGAACTCACCGTGCTAACAGAGACCCTCCAGGAGAATGCTGCCGTCGTCTTCTCCACGCAAATGACCAGGACGGCACTTGCAAACAAGAAGGCCATATGGGCTCTGGTGGCACAGCGGGTAAGTGCGGTGGGGACCGCACCCCGCACCCCACAGCAATGCCGCAAGCGATGGGACGACCTGCGGATACGCGTCCGCAGCATACTCTCTGCCAACCGCAACATCGCCACAGCCACCGGGGGAGGTCCTGAATCACCCATCAAGTTGACCCCCTGGGAAGAAATCTGTGCCTCCACCATCGGAATGGAGAGCATAGAGGGAGTCGGAGGGATGGAGAAAGGAGTGCAGACATCCGAAGAATCAGGTAGGTGGACCAGATAAAACAATGCCAAATCCACACAGTCCATCCATGTGAAGTACCATGCGTCCACATAGTGCAACAGAAACACATGTCCAGGAGAACGTCCACACACATCGGCCTGATATCGCACGTTAAAACCCACAATAAATACATAAATAATTAAAAACCCCTAAAACACGCACTACACGTGCAGCAGGCACACCCTAACTGCAGGCTGCCAAACAACTGCACCCTCACTCCACACACAAATCAAAGCACCTCCAAGGCCCCGACCCAAATCACCCTCAGGTACCACCACAATGCATGTGATACAATGCCATTCCAATTCCCACAGACCCATCAATAACCCTCGCCCTCCTTTACTCCACCACAGGGTCCGATCCAAACGACGAGCTACAGGACACCCCTACCAGCACACCTGCAAAGAGGGCCAAGACCAACGGCCAGAGACCCTCCACCTCAGCTGCACGCATCAAGACACGGCAGCAGCACAAATCAGGTGGCAGCACAGAGGAGGGAACATCAACAGGCACCCCAGCAGCCAGCATGCCCACAACACCACCACCACAGGTCCCCCCAATGGATGCCACAGAAGGCACTGCCTCAGGTGGCAGCAGCACCATAGGCGACACCTCATTGATGGCAGCATGCTCGGACACAGAAAACGGGGATGCCGAAGTCAGATCCATCCATGACCTGTCCCAATCCCCCTGTCTGTCCCATCCCGTACAACATGAGGATACCACGCAGAGGCACCCACAAGACGACGACTGGCCATCCCCCACAAGCCCTGTGGCAAGGCAACATGAGGACAACAGCCCCTCTGCGACACCCCCGCAAATGGCCATGGCCCAGCAGAGGCAACAGTCCCTCGACCAGTTGATCGAACAACAGCAGCAACTGGCCACACTCCTCAAGGACCATGCCGATGAATGTGGGGGCACTAAGGCAGACATAGAAACATCAACTGAGACACTTAGGGCAGAAATGGAGAGAGGCACAGAGACGCTAAGGGCACAAATTGAGAGAAGCACCGAGAGCCTGAGGGGGGAACTGCATGCGACGTCCAAAGACGTATGTGCCGAACTTGCCGCAGTGCGCCGTGTGCTCACTGAGCTCTCGCAAACCCTTAGGGACATGCATGGACGTGAGCAGGCAGACACATCATCCGTTGCAAGTTCCGTCCAGGGCAGCCCCCAACGTAGATCTGGAAGGAACCTGCGCTCCACAGGCAGGGGTGCCCCTGATACCCGCAGAGGGGGCTTGCAATAGCGACAGCCCACTTACAATGAGCATCTTTGGACACTGGTGTTCGGGGGGGAGGTAGGAGGGTGGAGGGGGTGTGTTGGGCTCACTTGGGTGGCGGGTCGATAGGGTGTTCAACATGATATCACATATGCCATAAACAGTGCACGATCAACCAATGAGATTTGTGGACATTGATCTTTGTGTACTAGGCCATCATAGGCGTACAGTCCATATTGTGCATGTCCCAGACACACACAGTGCCACGAGTCCCGTGTCCATGTATCAGCCACCAGGCGTGAGTGCTAGAAGCATACATCAATGAGATGCTGACGAATGTCACGGGCCTCCGGTGCCTCGCAGACTCCATGAGGTGCTGCCACATCCCCACCCTCATCATGACCATCATCAGGTGCTTGCAGTTCTGCGTCAGGGGGCATGGGCACATTTCTACGTACGCACATGTTGTGGAGCATGACACATGCCATGACCATCTTTGCAACCTTCTCATGGCGGTACAGGAGTGCCCCGCCAGACCTGCTGAGGCAGCGGAAACGGCCCTTCAGTAGGCCGAATGCCTGCTCAATGACTACACGGGTACGTGAGTGGGCATGGTTGTAGTCCTCCTCATGCTGGTCCCGTGGGTTCCGGACTGGTGTGAGGAGCCATCTCTTCAGTGGATATCCAGCATCACCTGTATGTGGACGAGAAACGTATGATGTGGAATGCCATTGATACGTACGCACACCCCCCCCCTTCCTGCCAGTACATTGCCAATTCACATACCCCACATCATCATGCATGTAATGAGACTCACCGAGTAGCCAGGATCTGTTCCCTGCGTGTCGCTCCATGTAGCGTGGTATTGTAGAGTTCCTCAAGACCATAGAATCATGGGTTGATCCAGGGAATCGGGCACAACAATGCGTAATGATCCTGTTGGAGTCACACACCATTTGTACATTCAGGGAATGAAATTGTTTTCGGTTGCGGTACTGGGCCTCCATGGCATGTGGGACGACCAATTCAACATGGGTGCAGTCGATGGCACCAATGCAACCCGGTATGCCGGCAAGTGCATGGAATCCCACTTTTGTGTTGGTAATTTCCTGCTCCGAGCGTGGTAGAGAGATGTAGTCGTCTGCGTGCTGCAGGAGGGCATTGAGCACTTGGAATAGTGTCCGTGAGAACAGTGGCTGTGAAATGCCATGCAACTGTCCGACTGTGTGCTGGTAGGTGCCTGTGGCCAGGAAGTGGAGTACAGACACCACCTTCAGTAGGGGTGGGATGGCGGTTGGGCTATCTATCATGCTGACTAGGTCAGCCTGTGTCATGTCCACAATGGCGGCTATGGTGTCCCGGTCCAGACGGTAGAGGGTGTGGATCTGCTCATCAGTGAGGTTGAACGGATGTGCTCGGAGGCGTGGGATTGCGGGCTGCCTGCGTGGTGGTAGTGGCTGTGCTGCTGGGCCTTGCTGGCCCTGCCTTGGCCTCCTCCTCCTCCTGCGTCTCCTCCGTGCGGCTGGTTGTAGTTGTTGTTCGTCTTCTTCTTGGAGTCGGAGCACTTGCAGTGCTATCAGGTCCCCCAGGGCCAACATCGCGAGTCCTGCCGGTAGCATTTCGCTGTGGTTGTGGGAGGAGACTGGCTGTGCAATTTATGTGTTTCCAGGCTGTATGGCCTCCACCTGTGGTGATTAATTCCACCTGTGCAAACTGCTCTCCCCTTTGGCCGAGCACGTCCCGCGCACAACGCTGCAAATCGGGGAATGGTATCTTGCTATTGCAATCATGTATTTGTACCCGATGGCCGTGTAAGATTGGTTGATTTGTTCATTCTGCTGTGGTCCCATTGTTTCCCATACTATCTGTGCAGTCGCGAACGGACTTGTGAAGGGTCAGTGGAACGTAGTACTCGAGTAACGGTGGGCCCTCATGCATCACTGTACCGAGTTGCAACGACGGGCGTGGCTTCCCATTTGTGGGTGAAGGCAGTTGCCATTTTCACACACAGCCGCACTCGATGGAATAATTACTGATTTCAAACGGCCACAGATGCCTTTTCAACGTGATGTTGCAAATGAGGAATTCGAAGGGCGGCGCTTTCGGTTTCCAGCTAGCGGCGAGGAGATGCCCACAGGTCTGACTGCAAATATAACGTTCTATTGTACTATGTCCTTGAGACAGGGCCCATGGCGAGGGAGCAATGATTGATATGAATAGTTTGGGATGCGCAATAGCTACGTGGGCGATGAGGCCGTCCGTTCCAAAATTCATGTTACTTCACAACACTGGATTTACGGGCTGGGGCACTGTGGATTTAGCAGGCTGCATTACGCACAGACTCAATGGATGTTTCTAATGTTATGTGAGTAATTATTCAGGCGTTTTGATCCCGGGATGAGGGAATGATGAATGGATGCATGGGCAGGTGATTTGATACAGAGTTTGCCATGTACAGGGCTTCTTGGGATCTATCCGCCTCCCCTACGCTATGTGATGCAGGGCTGCCATAGTGGGACCATCGTCTATCTGGCCTTGTTGAGCCCTCCCTGTCTCGACGCGCCCTCAGACACTTGTGTCCATGCACGTTAACATTCCCATCTGATGGATTCTGTTTTGACAGACGCATGCACAGGTACACTCGTTTGTGATGGTGTTTGCACCTCGATATAGATGGTCATGAGTCGCAAGTGGTTTTGGGGTGGTGATGATCCTTTTGAGTGGGCTAGCATGCATATGGCTGTGGATTTCGTGTGATCATTGAAGTGAGTTGTTCGAATGCAGTTCTGATGGCCATTCTGTTCTTGTTCTTTTCTTTTGGTTGACAGGTATCTCCTCCCCTTTTGCCACTGCCATCTGTATGCCACTCCTGCAGATGGATTTTACTCCCGACACCTGCTGCTTCGTGTTAATCGGTGGAGCAGCATTACGATCTTATGGGACGATCGCCAATGGCCCACATGCCCTTACGCAGTACTGGTGGCTCGGAGCAACATTTCGGCCTTTCAGCTGGACTAGTGCCTCCCCATTGGGTCGGCCCTGCGGTTGTGTGCGCTTCCATGTTGCCTTTTCGTACGTGAATGTGGCTCTGTGTACCATGGGGGAACAGGGCGACACACAGGTAGTGGCTGGTCATTTCATGCGGATGCAGCCCACAATGGTGATTAGTGTTTTGTAGTTCATGGCCTGATGGCTGTATGGGCTTGGTGACTTTGATGTGCATTAAATTTCTATTCTGATTTGGCCCGTGTAGCTTTTTTCTTTGCAAGTGATGTGGCATATGCCTATTTGGGGGGCGATGTATTGTGAGGAGATCTGCATTGGGTTCCAGCTTCGGGGTTTAGTTGCGTGGTACTGTGCTGGGCGCGTTTGCCTACGAAGCACAGTGAGGTCAGGGATGGGGGCTGCCAATATGACTGTTTGAATGTTGTCATGCTCAGGGGCGGGGGATTGGGTTTTGTGTAACAGATGCCGGTCAGCCAGGTGGACTGGTGGAATGATGTGTTTTTCGGAATATTGCTGGTCACAGGTGCCTGTGTTTGCGTGCGTTTCTTGGTGGGGGACTGTGGTCATGTCCATTGGGATGGCTTCTGTATTCGTGCCATCTGTGCCCTGCAGCTCCCATTGGCCCCTCTTGTGTTTCTTTTGTTCGTTGCCATGCAGGGGTGACTTGTACATTTCAATGGTTGCATTGTGACTTCATTGCACCTACGGGGAGTTGTACTTTGTGGGCAGGGAGCGGTGTACAGGCACTCAGTGGGGCCGTTTACGGTTGATTCGCGATGCCGTACTTCTCGCCATGGCGGAATGGTACATTACGCCATGCCTGATGGCGTTAGGTACATGTCCGCTAGGGTCGGAATTGGCGTACCCTTGCGCCATGGTGGTGTTTGCGGTTTGGCATGGCGCGCGCGCGTGCTTGGTGCAGTTAGCGTTGGCGTTCACTACGGTGTCGCTAATGGCTTCGTACTTTCCGGTGACGGGTCATAGTCGCAACGAGCGCTATTCGATGGCGGAATTGCATTTCCGCCATCGTTTTCACCTTTCCGCCAGGGTCGTAATGAGGGCCACAGTGTCTTGGATCTTAACCTTAACAGAGACAATCCTACCATCTGAATTAGAGCTGTTGGAGAGAACTTTTAATGGCAAGTTCTTATTGAACAATATGAACACTCCGCTCCTACTCGACGTGAATGCAGAAAAATATGTCTGTCCCACACAGCTTCTCCTAGGTTTGCCAGCTTCAGCGTCATTGAGATGGGTCTCCAGAAGCATGGCAACATCAGGCAGGATAATACTTTGGCACGTTTTACAGGGCTGTTCATACCATTAACGTTGCATGATATTAAATTCAAGTGTCCCACTGTTGTGGTTTTCAAACATGACATGTTTACGAAATGTGTCGAGAGGACAAGAAAAAAACAAAAAGAAAAAGAACAAACCCCAACCCAAATAAGGCACGGGTGAACAGGAAAAACCTGTAAGCAGTCACATGTGGACGAACCACCGAAAGGCAATACGACAATGCAAGAAACAGGAATAAACAGAACAATGTAATAAACATTTGAAATATGTACACACCACCCTTTAGGTACTACGTACTGCAAATACAAATAACTTAGAAGACACCCTAAGAAAGAGCACAATGGAATCCTTGCAAGCATTCCAGAACTAGGCATATCAAACCACTTCTACTGGGCTAATAATACCGAATAATACAGCGACCCCCAGCTTCAACACCAAAAAACTAACCAACATATCACCCGACCTCCGTACCTGCCCCACAGCTCAATATTGGCGCACATGCAAAATCAACCGATTGATCTGAGCAATCAATCCATGCTGTCAAGCATCACATACAAGCCATGCACTGTCAAGTCATTACGGGGAGCCAGCATAATACTCCATATACCAGTATGCACACAACTATAGATCCATAGCACATAGATGACTAATCTCAGGGACGTGTGTTCCATCTGTTGGGAACAAGCTCTTATCCAGTGTGGGCATTAAGATGGGCTCTGAAAAGACATCAATATATACTCAGCACCTCTAACGTCCACCCACCAGAAGCAACAAGAAAAAACAGCATAAGCACTTTATTTGTCCATTGAAACAAGCTTTCCAAATCTGAAATGATGCAGAAAGGTTGGCAGCATGTCTGTCGCTCCATGCACATCAAACAGAATCCTACAAGTTTTAGACCATAGGCAATCAGAACAAAGGGACAGGGTCTCCCAAACAGTGTCTTGTGACAGGGCCTACCCATTAATCAACTACGCAGCAGGAGCGCCAGAACTCAAATATACACACTCGCAGTCTAATGCAGTTAAGGCACAGATCTTTTGAACACCCACCTTTTACATTGCCAGTTGTTACCTTCGTATAATCAGTCTAGTGATGGAAAATATGAGTCTCATGAAGGAATAACCTGTGAAGATTGTGTCTGCTTTTACACACACATCGTGAGTGGTGGTACATTTAAGTACTCTTTTTTGCCTTGGTGTCTGGATATGTGCTCATACTGGTATTTTCATAGACGAGTTCTGAGAATGTATACTTGTACTGCAATTAATTGTTTTGCTTGAGTATGAACAGTTTGCATTTGTTCATGAATTGGTTATATTTATGAACAACTGTGTCCATTTCTATCTGTCTGTGCTACTCACTGCTTGGTTTAACCTGGAAGTTTCATACCAGAGCTTCCTCAGCATGTGAAATAAAGAACAGACTATCCTGGACAAAGCTCCTCTTGGTTGGCGAAATGTGTAAGATATTGTATGGACTAGTCTCAAAAAGCAACAGTGTGGTGGATTCTTACCTGAATGTTGCTTCACCTGCATCACTCCCATTTTAATCAGGAATACAACTGATGTTCTAATGACCCATCTGCCTTAGTGGTTCAGTACAACAATGTCCTGATGCAGGCGATAAACACTGTAGCACCCCTTAAACTTCGGAAACATAAAACAGCCTTGCACTGCAACAATTGGTTCTCTCCCGACCTCAAAGCACTTGGACTGCTGAAACGTGAAGCAGAAACTAAATGGAACAACAACCCGACTGCTTTAAACAAAGCTACTTTCACCCTTGCCTCCCACAAATACAAAAAGGCCATGCTACTAGAATAACGTTCGACCTACAATGCCAGAATCATGAATGCTAACTCCAGCGCTAGGGAGCGCTTTTCCATATTAGAGGAACTCGAGTCCCCTGCACCCCGACCCACAAACTGTACACAGGGTCTCATATGGTGTGTAAACATTCAAAATGCCTTACTTCTCAAATTGAATCACTACAAAAAAAGATCAGCATCAAGAGAGACTCCACTACCAGCACCTCACCACACATACCTCAGCTCCAAGTTGGTCCACACAATCTTGCCCGCTCCAAATTTAATCTGATCACCGAAACGGATGTCACTCAAATCATTAAGGGCCTAAAACCCTTGCACTGTCAGGGTGACATCTGCCCTGCGGCAGTCATCAAGGACTGTGCTGCCCCACTGGCACCTTTCATTGCCTTCCTCATTAATGCCTCCTTCTCCACTTGCTCTGTACCCACCAGTTGCAAGGATGCCTGGCTTCTCTATCTACTAAAAAAAGAACACCCTTGACCCAGGTATCCCAACGAACTACTGACCCATCACCACTGTCCCTTTCCCACTTAAAATCCTGGACCACCCAGCATACTTACAGACTCAACGCTACCTGGAAACTAATAATTTCTTGGGCATACAGCAATCTGGCTTCCGGCCTGGATACAGTATGGAATCTGCTTTGCTCGATCTCAAGAACCAATTGGATGAAATCCAAGACTCTGGTAACTCAGCCCTCGTCCTTCTATTGGACTTATTGGCCGCCTTCAACTTGGTCGATCATCATATCCTTTGCCGTCATCTGGGGTTGGTTGTACCCTTTTCACTAGAAGTCCTCTCGTGGATCAATTCCTTCCACTCTGAGAGAAGCATGAGTGTTCTCAACCACATCAACCCCCTCAGCCTTTGTCACATGCGGTGTCCCTCTAGGGTCATGTGTCTCCCTCACCTTGTAAAATATATTTACAAAATCTCTTTTTAAGTTACTAGACGCTAAAGGAACAACTTACACCAACTAAGCAGACAACACGCACATTCTACTACACCTCACTGGAAACTCCGGAATTGACACCAAGAACTTACACTCAGTCTAGCCTCATCTAGACTTGGATGACCTCCCACCTTCTTTGTCTTAATGATGAGAAGACAGATCCTTTTGGTTGGCTCTCAAAACACACTCAACAAGTTGGACTATAAATCCTTCATTAAAGAGGGTAACATCCATCTAAGTCTCCAACAATGTCAAAATCTTAGGTGTTTACCTTGACTCCACTCTGTCCCTCATACAACAGGTCAACAGCATTACCTCCTCTGCAGCCTATACATCCAAGTTGATCAATGCATGTAGACCATTCCTTAACACCGAAAGCTGCATTACTATTGCTAGGGCCCTCTTCGGCTCGAGATTGTAGTAATGTAAAGTCTTATTTGCAGGCACCTCCTCTCGCAACTTCAACAAACTACAACTTAATCAAAACAAAGCACTCAGGGCGGCCCTCAACATACAGAAGCGTGACCATATCCTCAGCTGCAAGAAAACTGGCTAGCTACCTGTGCGAGAGAGCATTTTTAAAACTCTCATTACACATAAATGCCTGTATACCTGACACAAAAATTTGTCAAATCACAATCTTCAAGACCGACCCGCACCTCATCCACCCACCTACTCTCCTTTCTGTGCTTCAGGCGCACAAGATCAGGGGGTTTCCAGCTTCCCAGTTATAGCTGCAAAAAACTGGAACAACTTGCTACCTTACCTAAGAGCTGAACAATCATACTGGGCTTTCCGGAAACAACGCAAGACCTTACTGTTCTCAGACAACAAGTTCCTTGTCTAACCACAATATCACCTGTATAAGTGTTTGTTCCTGTGATGCCACCTTTGTAACGGGCACCTTCATTCCCCAGGGTTTAGTGCGCTTAATTAACATCAAAATAAATAAATGTCTGGCTGAGCGATCCCGAGTGCTTCTTGATGATCAGGATTGTAAGTATCGACGTGGTCAACAGCTGGAGATTATTTGGAGGGAGTGAGGTGGGTGTATTAGTTCATGAGATTTTGTCTATACCGAGAGAGATGTAGTATACAGTTTGGAAATGCCCAGGATTTGCATGACAATGGTTATCGGACAATGTGCACAGTTTAACAGCTAAATCGAAACTAATTTAAAAGAAAGTTAAAAAGTAAAAATACAATGAAAAAGAAATGTTATACACCAGAAAGGAAAGTCGGAAAGAAAAATAGAAAGCAGCTGAATGGGTTTAAACCAAAATACAAAACAGCAGTTATAGAATCCAAAGTGCAGAGAAAGACAGTTAAGATATTCATAAAAAATAGTGTTAATATTGATGTTAAAGTGAGTTGACCTTAACTCATTCTAACGGAAGACAAGGGCCCTGAAGCATTTGTTCAAGCAAAGTAGCGGTATGACATGGTGATTGAAATTCCTTGTCCTCTGTGGCATTGCAGATATTACATTTTGAGAATCTTCCACAGCAATTATATTAAAGTGCAAATAAACGAAGATGGGTCACAATCCTCTTCCATAATAATGTACTTGAAGGATCTGCATTTTGACAAGCAGGATCTACTCGAGATGGTTTGGTGATGTTTTGGAGACATTCAGAATATGCTAGTATTAATGTATGTCCCATATTCAGGGTAGGGAGACTTCCTCGTACAGTGAGTACTTTGCCTAAAGTGACCCATTTATGGGATATGAATGCTTTATGGTGAACATGGATGTAGGTTAAGACAAATTGAAGAGCAAAGAAATATCATCCAATGCTGTTTGTAGAGAATTTAAGGAGATGCTCTCATAAATGCCATCAGTGAATATCTGGATTGAAATGCTCAAGGGATTTAAAGACCTCACTTTTTATTTGCATGCACATCATCCCTGTTCTAGGATTAATTACTTTGTGCTAGTCACTGTTTGAATTGGTAGATAGATAAGACTAACTTTGGACTAGATCCCAATCAGACCATGCAACTATGTTGATCACAATATCTGTCCCTCCAAAGGAAAAATGCCAAACCACGAGTGTGGAGGTGGGGACTCCACTATCTGAAAGAACTAGTGTTAATTCAAGGAAAGTGAGATGAGGTCAATGACTCGTATTATACCAAGAAACCTGGCAAAGGGTAATTTCTTACATGGGATACACTGAAGGCAGGGGAAGGATTTCACATATAATTAGAGAACCCACACTGGAATAGTTACATAAATCAAAATAAACCTTTCATGCCAACCAGGGCTGTAGGGACAAATACCAGTTGTTAATATCAGTGGGGGGCGAAATATATATCTTTCTAGAGATAAAGCCTGCACTGTCAATTGAAAACACACTATCGTGAGAGATACTTGTAACAAGACGGGTTACTGTCCTTAATATTAAGTACAAAGGGCACATGAAACTATATGCCGGAGATGAGCCCCCTGTGGGAGAAACAGAAGGTAGCAGAGTTGGAGTCTTTCTAAACTGCTGAACAGTGACATAAGAATGTGGTGTCACTTTCTGGAAGGAGTCATGCTGTCCTCCCCAACGGATCAGTATCAACAAAGGGGCCAGCCTGGATACTCCCTGATTCTGTAATCATCAGCAAAATGAAGGTGATATTCCCTGCAAACATGCCCCGTGACATCCCTTGAAAAGCAAGGTCATGGGGATGGTGGGAGGCCCAGCAGGGAACACGCAGTAAAGAATACTGTCCACCTATTCATCACTGTGAGTGGCCCGAAGTTAAGAAGAGTGACAAACACTTCCGGGCTCAGCATTCTCGTCCAGTGAGTGGTCTAAAGTTAAGAAGAGTGATAAATACTCTGGTACTGTCATGATCACAGAAAAAGGTTCCTTAATTGCCCCTAAAAATAATTGGTCTTCTGCTTATCACTGTTGGTTAAGGGGAAAGGCAGTTAGGGCACTGGAAGGGCATAGATAGTCACTTCCTGACTCTTAAACATGGCCGCCTAGTTTATTCCGAGTTGTGAGCAAGGTTGGTCTAGTTGTCACAGCTCTGCTTCTATTTAAGCCCCTTCCATTGACTGTTCCGTGCTTCGCGTTCCTATTGTTTTCAGGCAAAGTTTAGCGCGGTCCACTCATCTGTTCCAGTCACTTTCCCTGTATTCCATTATTCCTTGTTTAATAGCATTCATTGTGCTCTCCGTAGTGTTCCATGTTCCTTGCAGCCTTAGGTGTTATAGGTGTTAGTCCCCGAGAGCTCTCTGGTTATCTGTCTAGTTCGCATTCCTCACACGCAACTCTCACTTCCAGTCAGAAGTTTCAAACCGCAAGTATCGGGTTTTGTTTACATTGTTTAGAAGTGAATTGTGCTTTTGTTTTCACATTGACACCTAATCGTTTGTGCTAGCAGCATTAGTCCTCTATGGGAAGTCGGCTCACGCCCGCACTGTGACAGGAGTCAGCTGTTGTATTGTACACATAGGCAGATACGCGTTATGCTCGCAGTGCCTCTTTCCTCTGTGTGAAGTCTTATTCACGCACGCACTGTGAAAGGAGTTAGTTGTTTTTTCTCCTTCTTTTCCGCTTACATTCTAGAGTTCAGCTTACTTAATATAGCGCTGCAAGAGTGCGCATTAGTTTCCTCATTCACATCCTAGCTACGCACCCACGAACCTTCATTTATTAGCTCTCTTGACCCTTGTCTAGTGGCTAGTGGGGCTCCACTGGGTTACAGGATAGATATTATATCTTGAGGCAATAGCATTCATTAGTAGGCGTTCCTTTAGCCACCTTTTCCGTTGTAGTGAAATTCTTCCTTATTGTCTTTTCTGTGGCATTATTGTTTTTGGGGCGGAGGTTACCTTTTTTTTTCCCTGGTGCGTAGTTGCTTTACATAGGTTTGCGCCTTCCCCAATTTTTCCCTCCATTGAAGACCTTGCCAGGAATTCCACTCTACAGAACGTGAGCCCCTGCACAGATGCAGGATGGAGAGCTCACCAAAAAAGTAAATAAGGTAAAGACAAGAGAAAAATTTAGGAAGTGTTTGTATTTTTTCACGGTGTTGAGTATACTTGCTGCATTATGTGGTTGCGGATTCCTTCACACCTCCCCTAAGGAAATTCTGTATTATTTTTAGGGAGTCCTAAAATTGGAAAGTTGAGGAGAGTGTATACGCATCGCAATCAGAAGAGTCAGTGTGAAGTAGTTCCAATCGTGTGTGTCCCCGCAGAGTCAAGGTAAGCGTTACAGGTACTCAGCCTAAGCGTCTCAGTGAGATAAGAACTGGAGAAGAGAATTGCTATTGGGTCTGCATATAGAATAGCAAGGAGGAAAACAGAGAGTCAGAAGAGAGGGGATATGATGTCAACTGTCTTATGCACAAAAAGTTGAAGAACTGTAGCAACAGAGAGAATAAGAACCATACAAAGAGTCAGTCTCCCTAATGGAAACAGGAAGAGAAAGACTTTTAGAGACACTGAAGAGAGATATTGTTCCAGGATTTTCAAAGCTAACAAAGCTGAGGAGGAACAGCCTGCCAAGGAAGGAAGCAGGGGAAAACAGGACTGGGAAAAGTCCCTGAAAGAACTAAACCAATTGCTTCACGAGCTAGCCAAGCAATATCTCAAGATTGCATACTAAGGCTGAAGAAGCCTATCGAGGAGAAGGGTGTCATTCTCCTAGTCTTTTGTTGTTTTCTATTAGTGGTATGGACAGAGTAGCTTAGAGTTGGGTGGAGGACAGACTGTTTACTTTTGGACTTCACAACAGACAAACACCTCAGTTTGGTTAGGTAGGAAAACTCATAGACTAGGGATAGCAAGGCCTTTGTCCTTTATTATTTGAATAAAGAAACTTCAAATTACAAAAACTGGTCTGCCTCCTCCTTCCTTCTGACCTAACACACTCTCCTCAACCACATTCCTATGTATACAGGGTAATGGTAAATTGGCAGATGTTTTTTTTTAATTTTTTTAAATTGGTAATTCAACATGGTTAACATAATTTGATCTGCAATCACACATTAGCTGGTTGTGCTTCGCACCATGAGAACATTTTTACATTTTCTGAGAAGAAATAATCACCCCAACCTCCCCCCCTGATTCCAAACCCCTGTCCCCCTTCCCCCTGTACAAACAAACTGGCTATTCAGGTGTGACTAGCGTTCAATTCACTGGGACCTGCTTCTATCAGGTCCCTGTTTCGCCTCCTCCCTTCTTTTGTTTGGGGTCCATTCACAACGTTCTCTGGCATTCCTCAACTTCCCGCTCCTAGGTCCGCCGTAGGGTCTATCAATGCTTACCTTACGCCCAATCTCCCCTCTCTTTCCCAATGTGTTGCTTCCCTCCGCTCTTCTCACATACACAGGGGCTGCTTCTCTTGGTGCCCACAACCATTCTCCAAGTGTCACCGGACGGAATACGTGGTTCTTAATATCAACCCATTGCTTCTGTTTATCACCCCTCAGGTGGGGGACTACAGCTCTAAACTGGGCCACCCTGTAGTATGTACGCATTTCTGGGAACCCCCACTCCTCCCTTCTCCTTGGCTTGTATCAGAAGTCTATAGGCTACCCTGTGTGTTTCCCCTCCCAGAGGAATCTTATAATTTTCCTTTTTAGTTCTCCAAAGTGTGCATCTGGTAATTCTATTGGCAGTGCCTGGTAGAGGTACAGCAGCATAGGGAGTAGGACCATTTTGAGCGCATTTAGGCATCCTAGCCATGAGATGGTCAATTTAGCTCAGTTGTCTAAGTCTCTAATGCATTACGGGGGCAAGTTTACCTCATATAGGTTGTCCAATTCTCTAGGGATCCTGGCTCCCAGGTATTTAAAACTGCCTTCCTCTATTTGTATCCCCAACCCTCCCCAACCCCTTCTCTGCTCTTCCGTTACCTCCCCTATTGGGAGGAGGATTGACTTGTTCACGTTTATCTTGAAACCCGATAGGCACCCATATTTTTCCATCATCTGGAGCACCCTCGACACTGTCTCCGTCACCTCCGAAAGGTATACCAATATATCATCAGCATACATGCTTAGTTTGTAGGAGGCGTACCCCATCCCTATTCCCCTCAGCAGTGTGTCCTTCTGAATCTCCTTGCCCAGAGGATACATTGCGAGGGCGAAGAGGAGCGAGGACAGCGGGCAGCCCTGACTGGTCCCCTTGCTTAGCCCGAATTCCCTGGACCTCGCCCCATTCACCACTACCCTAGCATTAGGCCCGGAGTAGATGGCCTGGATAGCTCCCCACATTCTCTCTCCCACCCACAATTTTCTTCAATACTGCCAACAAAAATCCCCATTCCACCCGGTCGAATGTTTCTACGGCGTCTAGGCTTAACAGTGCGTGGTCCCCCTGGCACCCTCCCACATGTTCCATGAGGTCTAGGGTCTTTCTCACCACGTCGGGGCCCTGTCTCCCCACTATAAACCCCATCTGTTCCGGGTGTATAAGCCGTGGCAATTTGTCTTCGAAACACGAGGCTAATATACGTGTGAAAATCTACTCATCGTTATTCAATAGTGAGATAGAGCGGTAGGACGCGCATTGCGTGGGATCTCTCCCCTCTTTAGGGATCACTGATATCAGCGCCTTACTGAAGGTGTCTGGGGCCTCCACTGTTTCCAGGATGTGATTGTAGACCCGTACCATATGTTGAGACAAGGTCCCCGAGAACTTTTTGTAGAATCCTATAGTGTATCCATCTTCCCCCGGGGCTTTACCGTTGGGGAGACAGGATATTGCTTCCTGCACCTCTTCTATAGTTATAGGACTCTCCAGTTGTTTTGTCTATAGGTTGGTGAGTTTAAGTCTATTTTACTGAGATATTCTCTTACTGCTGCCCCCCCCCTGCATTTCAGATGTCTAAAGGGTTTCATAGTACTGTGCGAATCCCTCTGCCATCTCTCTGGGTGAGTCCCTCATGTCCTCCCCAGAGTCCTTAAGGGATGAAACCCACCTTTCCGCTCTCTGTGCTCGGAGCCTCACTGCAAGCAGTGCATCTGCTTTATCACCCTTCTCGTAATATTTCTGTCTTAGGTATCACAACTTCCACACAGTTTCTCCCATTTCCAGTGGTTTCAGTTCTGTTCTTTTGGAGTGTATCAGTTCCCTGGTTTCCTCTGTATTCCCCTCCATAGCATGGATCCTCCCCTCCTCTTCCACTATGTCTCTTCTCAACCTTTCCTCTCTGAGGTTTCTTTCCCTTTTGCGTCTCGCGCCCTCTCTTATGAATATTCCCCTCCAAGTCACATTTCCTGCATCCCAGAGTACCCCACAATTCACTTCCCCATTATCATTCAATTTGAAGTATTCAATAATCGACTCCCCCAGTTGTTTCGCGAAGAGGGGGTCTTTCCAAAGGGTTTTGTTACAGCACCAGTTGCTGTCTGGCCTGTAGTGTCCAGTGACATTGAGGGACATGAGGACCATATCATAGTCGGTCCAGCCCACCCGCCTGATTTCGCTGTGGGTCATTCTCGTCTCCTAGTCCCTTTTAATGAGAAGGTAGTCTATCCTGGTGCATGTGTGCTGTGGGGACGAATAAAATGTGTATCCCTCGTCCCCCGGGTGTTATTTCCTCCATACATCGATTAGGCCGCGGGCCTCTAATGTGTGTCCCAGGTGTCCAGGTTTAGTGACCACTTCCCTCCGTACTGTGGTCCCTGTGGCCTTCCTGTCTCTAGCTTCATCTGCCCAGGAGTTGAAGTCTCACCTATTATGTAAAGGTCTGCCTCCTGTTCCTGTACTGCATTGAGCGCATTTGCAATAAACTGTGCCTGCCCTTGATTGGGGGCATATAATGCTGCCAGGAGTACCCTTGCCGCATCAAGAATCCCCTTGAGTATCACTAATCTCTCCTCCAGAAGGCGAGTGGTCATGCAGTCCCGTAAGTTGCATTGTTTGTGGATAACTATGCCAACCCCACCCCTTTTTGAGTGTCCCTGATGCCCAGTGTACTTGGCCAATACCTGCCCCTCGCATCGCCCGTTTCTCTCCGTGGATTAGCCTTGTCTCCTGCAGGAAGAGTATGTCAAGATGCGCCTTGCGGAATTCACCAGCTACTAAAGATCTCTTGGTCGAGGAATTGAGCCCTTTCACGTTCATTGTTCCCACCAGCAGACCTCTTGCTGCATCACCCGTTTCCATCTCTATTGTCTATCATCAACCTAAGATGTGACTCCATTCTCTCGCATTGATCATTGGCATGGGAGTTGTGTTCCTCTTCAGCGCTGCCTCTATCCCAAATAGTCATAACCCTTGTACAAACCCCCCAACAACTTTTTAACTAAAAACAACTGTTGTTTAAGTTCGTTCCTTGGAGATGCCCTCCTTTGCACAGAGGGCCACCTTGGAGCAGATTGATCTCCCTCCGGCAGACTATTAGCTATCTTGTGAGTGTTCGCTCGGCTTCTATTGATTTGTTTCCTTCTATCATGAGTTCCGTTCCCCTGTTTCTTGCTCAGGTCTGTTGTCTTGTGCGGTGGGCTGCTTGCGGGGTGATGGCCCATTGAGCCTCATGTACTTCCTTCCCCTTTGTCCTCTTTTTCTCCTTTGTGGGCCCGCTGTGGGTCTAGACCCCTCGCCGCTCATGGATGGGCCCTGTGGGCTCCCTGACTCGGCACCCAGGTCCGCCGTTAGATGGCTGAGGGCCTGTTCGGCTTCCGCTGCCAAGGTTAGGTGATATTCCACCCTCTCCACTTCAAGCTCCAGGGAGAATGGGTAGCCCCATCTGTACCTTATCCCCTTGCCCCGCAGACATGTTGTAAGGGGTCTGCAGGCTCTCCGTCTGCCCAGGGTGAGGTTCAATAGGTCCTGGTATATTGCCACTTTGGAGCCTTCGAATTCAATTTCTCTTAACTGTTTGGCTCTGTTCAAGACTTCGGAACCTGTCGGTATATCCAAGGAATTTAGCCATGATTGAGCGGGGTCCGTTCCCATAAGTTCTGCCCCCTCTGTGCGCTCTTTCGATCTGTACGGTCTTGCCCCCTTCTGCTTGAAAGAGTTGGTTCACTAGCGCCTGTACTTTTTCCTCAACCTGTCTTGGGGTTTCTCTTACCAGTTCCTTTAAACCAAGTATCCGTAGGCTATTGCGCCTTTCCCTATTCTCCCAGTCGTCCATCTTGAGCATAACCTCCTCTTCGCGGAGTTCTATTTCCGACATTCTTGCGTCCAATTTCACCTCAACCATATCTGCATTCAATTGGTTGTGTTCCAGGTTCTCAACTTTGTTTTTGATCGTGGTCATTCTTCCCGTTAAGTCTGTAAGTGAGGACTGTATATCCCCTCTGAGGGTCTTGATTTCCGCCAATATATGTCCAATGTCTTCTTTGGTGGAGAACCTGGACATGTCCATCTCGGCCGGTATTTCCTTCACAGTGTTGCCAATTTTCTTTGCCATAGTCTCTATCACCACTTGGGGAGGGCTCCTTGCTTTTCCTCGGGCCCTATTGTGACTAACGGCGTCCGTTGGGCCTCTGATTCACCCTGTCAACCAGGTTGCAGTGCACCTGGGTGAAGGCTCTCACTGTCTTTGTCGTGCTGCAGTGTTATGTCGGGCGGCGGGGTTTAACCTGGTTTGCTCTCTGATGGGAGTGTGTCGCCTCCGTGGTCCCAAGGGGTCATTTTCCCCTACTTCTCTCACCTATGCTCTTTTCTTGGGATGCCCACGTGTCCTGTGCCAGCCGGTGTCCCCAAGGGGGGTCCTCGTCGTTCCTCTCGCACCAGGTGATGTGGGTGGCAGTGTCCCACCAGTTATATCCCCTTCCTACACCTTCCTGCTTTGTTGGAGAAGTGGGGGGGGGTTCGGCAGCCTGTGTAGTCCGGAACCCCGGCTGTCCCCATACAGTGCTTCCCTCTTCTAGCACCTTCTATGAACGGGTGCTCCCAGAGCTGTCTTGGGCCTATTCAGGCTGATACGGTGTCTCTTTGGTTGTTGGGCTCTGTCAGAGTTATGCATGCGTTCTGTAGCACCATAACTTGTCACTGTTTATTCTCTGGGCCTTGCTGGTCTGAAGTATCTCCGTCGGTCGTTACTGCCCTTGTCCTCTGTAGGCACCTCTTGCTGCTATTAATCGAGGTACCTCCCAAATGTCCTGTGGTGGGCAGTCAGGGGGCCTGGGAAAGCCCGGTGGGTATTTCCCAGTTCACACAGTCTCCGTTGCGCCGTGTGTGCACCGCAATCGCCTTCTGGCTGCTCAAGTTATCACCCTGCTCCTTTCGTGGGACACTTCGTTTCCCACCAGTGTGTGAGTGGCAAGCAGTAGCCCTTCAATGTGGCGCGGTCACCAAGTGGGTTCTCTTTGCCCCCCGGGCCCTGTGGATACGTTGTTTCTTCCTTCTATTTACGTTTCTGTTGGCCTCCCGGGGTGTCCCCACGCAGGTCCGACCCCCCCCTCGGACGCACCTCTGCTCCCCGTCCCGTTTGGGACTCAGCTTCACTTTGTTTCCACCACCAGGCCACAGGGGGCTGGAGGGTGGGGGGGGGGGCGGACGCACCTGTTGCCTCAGCTCCCGATGGTGTCCTCCACTTCATCGCCAACAGTGTCAGGAATAAGGGTAGGAGTGGAGGGCCAGGACCCAGGAGGCGGCCGCGATTGAAATAACAAGAGTTGTGCACAAACTACACTTCCCAGCAGCACCTGGGAGGAGTCTATAGTCATCCGCCGTGCGTGCGTGGGGCCAGCTGACAGTGATTAGGAACTGCTTATTAGGGGGCCCACGGCGCACGGCAGGTGTGGCTTATTTTGGGTGTGTATGGATGTGCTGCAGGTGGAACGAAGGAGATTCACGGACCATAGGAGGAGCGGCGGTGGCGGCGGCAGAAAACTCTGGAGAGAGTTGCAGCAGGAGAAGAATGGTGTAAGGCTGCTGCTACGAGCCTCACGATACGGCGTCCGGGAGGGCTTCCAAGCCTCCCGGACATAAGATAAGTAATTGATGTTGGTGTGTGCGTCCGAGCAGGGAGCTGGTGCTCTGGGAGGGGCCAGGTTCAATGAAGGCATGAGTACGGCCCTGTAACGGACACAAGTGCATGGCAGCTGGTCTGATTAGTCGCTAGTATTGTGTACCACGTTTTATGATGGGACACTATATACCTGCCCTTTCTTCTCAGGCTTTGGGCAAATAACGTGGTACCAGTGGCATTTGAGTGCTCTGGTGTAGAAAAGACATTGGGGCTGGAGCAATGAAGGAGCAAAACGCTCATGTGCTATGTTTTTGTCCATGTCATGAGCCATGTTTATAAGTGTTGCTTACGCCTGCCCTTGGGCCATGTGTTATGTTTCTTCACAGTGGGATCAATCCCAATTGTATGTTCCATCATGCTTGCTATATATGTGTTGCTATTGAGAAATGAATGTGGTACATGTATCAAGGTGTATTACTAAAAGGTTTCAAGGTTTCAAGGAGTGCAAAAGCACATTTCATAGGTAGGGTTTTGTATGTTCCATCATGCTTGCTATAGATGTTGTTGCTATTAGGAAATGAATGTGGTATATGTATCAAGGTGTATTACTACAAGGTTTCAGGGAGTGTAGGGCTTGTTCCTGTTACGTTCCCTGTCCTATCCAAACTAGATTTTTCCCTAATCCTCTATCCGGTGTTCCTAACTTCTGCACCCTGTCCACAACCTCTCACTAACCCTCTTCCCCCCCACTGGCTGCCACGTGGTGTCCTGTTTACTGTATCAGGCACCTGTGCCAACCACGGTGGGAGGGTCGACTTCATTCGGCTTCTGTGGTTCGGGGGAGAGTGTCGATCTCTCTTCCCCTTTTGTTAGTTGATCTTGACATAATAAGCCACCCCCATATTGGGATACTTATAACCACCCAAGCCAAATGGAAGCGACTCCTCCGCCTTTGGCCGACGTGCTAAAGGCTCTCCAAGATATTCAGGTAGAATTAGCTCATGCAAGACAAGAATCTGATCATTTAAAAACACAAGTGCAAAGTTTGGTTGCCCAGAGGACTCCCTTAGAAGGAGCTAGTGCAATGGGAGCCGCCTCGTCAAGTCAGAATTCCACGGTAATTGTCCACCCCCCCAGTAGTGTCCCTTTGGCAGCTCCAGAACATTTTTCAGGGGATCCTAAAAAATATATGACGTTCCTTACGCAATGTACACTACATTTTTTGTGTAAACCCACGGCCTTTGAGACGATCCAGGCTAGAACAGCTTTTTGTCATTTCCTATTTGACAGGGGATGCCGCAGCATGGGCGATGCCCTTGGTACAGAAAGATGACCCTTTGTTATATAATTGGGATGGTTTTTTGGCAGAATTTGGCAGACTATTTGATCGAAGAGAGGTGTCCTTAGCTCAGGATAAGGAATTGTTGGGATTAAAACAGGGACCGCGGGACCTAGTAACTTATGTAACCCAGACTAACAGGCTAGTCATAGAGACCGAGTGGCCGGTGGCCAAACAGACAGTATTATTCTACCAGGGACTACGTGAGGAACTTAAAGATGCAATTGCGCAGGTGGTACCCCAACCCAGAACATGTACCTCCATGATAGATCTAGCTTTGAGGTTGGATCACTGCATGAATGAGAGGAAAGGTGATAAAATGAGATCAGAAGCAGTGCCTTTTGTATGATTAGACAGAAGTAGGGGAGGAAGGACAAGTGAAGTGGAACCAATGCAGACTGGAAGTGCCGGAGGACCCTTGTCGGAAGCAGAGAAGGAACAACGTTGGATCAATAAGTTGTGTTTGTATTGTGGGCAAGCAGGGCATTTTATAAGGACATGTCCAAATACCCCTCAGAAGAGTGGTGAAAAGAGTGCGAAGGAGGCGGTAAAAGAATTGGGCCGGCCTTAGGGGGAACAAAGGTGTCAGGCCCATTTGAGGTGAGATTCCCCAGATGGATTGCAAATACGGTGGGGGGTACAACTTCTCATTTATACATGCTGGTGACGTTATGTTTTGCTCTGACTAAACAGGAGGTTATGGCCATGGTGGATTCGGGGGCTACTGGTAATTATGTGGATATTACATTGGCTACCCAGTTAGGGTTACCTCTAAAGGATAAACATCAAGTAGAAGGAGTCCAGTCAGTATATGGTTCACCATTAATATCAGGACCCATACGGAAACAGACTGAGAAATTGGAAATGATTTGTGTAGGAGGACATCAAGAGGAAATTACCTTTGATTTAATAGCAGCCCCGCAGTTCAGGTTGATTCTGGGGATGCCATGGTTGAAATTGCATAACCCTCGAATTGATTGGGAACTGCAGACAGTGAGGTTTGATGAGCAAAGGTGCCAAGAACACATTCTACCAGAAATAGGTCCCGCAGCATTGTTAATTGAGAAGGGAGCAGTGGCCCAAATGGTGGGAGCAGTGGGAGAGAGTATTCCCTCACAATACATGGAATTTGTGAAAGTGTTTGACAAGAGAGTGGCGGAGCAGTTGCCCCCTCAAAGGACCTATGGTTGTGTTATCGAGTTAGAGGAAGGAGCTAAATTACCCTGTAGTAGGATTTATGCTCTTACGGAAAAAGAAAATGAACACTTACAAGAGTATCTTGATGAGATGTTGTCAAAGGGATTCATTCGGCATTCTACTTCCCCAGTTTCATCACCATTATTTTTTGTTCCTAAGAAGGAGGGGACATTACGCACATGCATAGATATCATGCATTAAATAAGGTAACCATCAAAAACCGGTTCCCTTTACCTTTGATTTTGGTTTTATTAGACCAAGTAAAGAATGCAATGATCCATACCAAGTTGGATTTAAGGGGAGCTTACCATTTGATAGGGGTAAAAGAGGGAGATGAGTGGAAAACGGCATTCAGAACCAAGTTTGGATTATTTGAGTATCTGGTGATGCCGTTTGGTTTATGCAATGCTCCCGCAGCTTTTCAGTTTTTTATGCAAGAGGTATTGCATGAGTTTATTGACCTTTTTGTAATTGTGTACATTGACAACATTTTGATTTATTCAGACTCCCTAGAGCAACATGTTAAACATGTGAGAGCAGTATTGAAGAGGTTACAGGAATATCAACTATGTGTGAAATCAGAGAAATGTGCATTTTATGTGAGTCAGGTGGAGTTTCTGGGGTATATTTTGACCAACACGGGGATTGTGATGGATCCAAAAAAGGTTCAGGCGGTGATAGACTGGCCTTCTCCACAATGCATAAAAGACATACAATCTTTCTTAGGGTTTGCCAACTTCTACAGACGCTTTATCAGCAACTTCTCCAAGATTGTTACTCCAATTATGCAACTACTAAAAAAGGGGGTGCGGTTTACATGGAGGCAGAGAAAGCTTTCCAACAATTAAAGATAGCCTTCACTACCGCACCTGTGTTAAGACATCCTAATCCAGAGATAGCATTTTGTAACAATGATGGACCGCCAGTACATCAAGGTAAGTTCTCGGGTTCTTTATTGCCCATGTCCTGAACTCCTCCACAAGACACAGGGATGGTAGGCGACACAAGATGACACGGGAAACACCGGGCTCACCCCCACACCCATCTTCTCAGCTCACAGCTTCACTCTCCTCTCTAACCGTCACCAGCAGAACACCTCCACTCAAACATTCCACACAAACATTCCTCCCCTTAGAAACACAAAGCCAGTTACTACACCACTCCCTCCATGGGAAAACAAAAGAATGACAAGGTAATGTGACCAGCACGAGACCTTAACACCCCAACACAACACACTACCAGAAATTCAGCAACACAGCGGCCGCCTATGTACAGAAGCCCTGGTAACACCAATAATGGAAACCACACAAAAGGAAAACATTTGCAGGACACCCTCGGACCAAGTAGAAAACGTCAACGACATGGAACCTAAAAACAACTCACCACTCACTCCCTCGGTCCACACTTCGAGGCCTCAAAAATAACAAACAGAGCACTTACGCCTGTCCCGAGCTGCCGCTCATGATCCTAGGGCTGCCACCCCTAGCCAAACAATTGTTAGCCAACACTAACACAACTACAACCTAACCAACATACCCACCTTAGCACAAATCACCTTCCACTTCGGTCTGCCACCCCGAAGTCTCAGAGCTGCCCCTCCGAGCACTAACCAACCGCCCCCAAAGGAAGCTACAACAAATGCCCAACAATAACCGAGGAACCACACACACAACCTTGACCGCAGTATAAGAAGAACCACAACCCAATACTGCTCCTCTGCACAAAACCGTTAGCCACTCCCTCTTTCTACAAAACACCATTTTTTAACACACCAGGAGACAACCTGACATACCAGACTCGGAATCAGGAGGCACACTGGCAAAGCTAAATTTAAAACCATAGTAACCCATCTTGGCCAAAAGACCAGACTATGGAGGATCTAAAATTCAACACAACCCAGGCACAGCGACAGACTGAAGTCAAACAGGCTACGAAAACACTGCAGCAAACAACTGCCCTGGGAACCAGGCCCACGCCAAAAGTGACCAACCCTGACAACCTTCAGGCACTAATGACGGCACACCTAACGCCAAAAGCGACCAACCCTGACAAACTCAGGCACTAATGACGGAACACCTACGCCAAAGGTGACCAACCCTGCAATCTTCCGCACCAAGAACCACAACACTCGGGCCAATAGCAACCTACCATGACAACCTTTAGGCACTAAAGACCATAACACACAAAACACCATAGCCACCTAACCTGGGACCATACCAGGCAGAATGAAACACCAAAACATAGCGACCTACCCTGGCCTAAACCAGACACTACATAAAGGCATAAGTGCAAAGAGGACATGCACTCTTAACACTCTAAACACGATACATGAGCGCAACAACTCAACCCACGACTACACACAGCGACCACTACGCCACACATAAAAGGCGCTAATATACTGGTGCTGTAACAACAATGTGACTACAGGTGCGCCAAACTACTTGCATGCACCCGTACACCGCACTCACACCCCAAACACTGCTAACATCAACATGCACAAAATGACATTTAGATAACATTGCATAATAACCATGGAATTTGAATACAAACATCATGAAAAACACATAACACATGTTCAAAGGTGAAAACATTACATTACACATGTGAATAAAATGGATAATGACCCCCAGCACAGCCCACAGATGAAAGCTGGCATGGACTCCTGGGCACCAACAATGTCATAGTTGCATGAAAGTCAGTGTTCCAAGTTCAAAACCCCAATCCGCACTCCTTGGGGTTAACAACTACCCAGACTACGTTCCACCACAGCTAAAACACAGCCATGGCATTGGTCATCCGCATTAGCAGTATCAATTACATTACAACGCCCACCCAGGAGAGAAAGGAAGCAAAACACTAGACCACCCACAGGATTCTACTCTCCCACAAAAGGCCACAACACTTGACACCACACGGAGACAAACAACGGCCAACAACTTTGGAGGTACCCCCCCATGACTTAAATAAGGCGCTAGATCCCTACCAAAAACAAAAACATGGGCCACTACATGTAACCTATACACCTCACTCACACGGCCCAATACACTAACCTGACAGGCATTCCCTCATTAAAGATAATCCACACTGCAAGTTCCGAAATTTCCCAGAAAAAAAAAAACGGGAAAAAGTCATAAATTCATCACTTCCCGGCACATTTCCAGAATCAGTTTGTAAACCAAATGAAATCATTCACTGCCAGTGAAACGCTTCTCCGCTCTCCCTCTCAGGCACGTATTTTCCTTTCCCAACAAGCTGTGAACGAGGCTTGGAATGCAGGAAGGCAACGTTCTCCGCACACGTGACGGATTGGGAAACCTCCCCCAGCTGTGACGTAATTAGAAAACATGAAGTCGCCGTCCCAGCAACAACACCTGGTAACGTACGCTCCCTTACCCAGGCTCATGTCGCGGTGACCAAATACAAACAGCCAGGAAAACCGGAGTAACGGATTTAATCCATACCGCTGGAGTGCGCTCTTTTTCCTTCTTGATGCCAGCGCGCATGGACCGCAATAGGAGCAACGCGCACACCTCGTTAAAGCTGCAGCTGAGCACAAGTCTCCTCCGAAAGACCTGCCCATCTGTGCACATGAAGTTCTCTTCACCCGATGCCATTCGGGAGGGGCCGTTCCACAGCCTCCCATGGAGGGGTCGAGAGAAGGGACCGCCCCTCCATGATCGCAACTCGGGATAGGGGAAGGCCAGCTGTGGGGAAATAGTCCTCTGCGCCACTCTGCCGAATGCAGCCCCCTCCTCCGCAGGTCAGCGCCCAACACTTTGGTGCACCTCAGGAGCCGCTCCTACTTCCTGTACCAAGGAGCGCCTGAAATGCAAGGGCTCCTAGATTCGCACCTCCAGGACGAACAGCCACTTGCACTCAGAATGGCAACACAAGTAATAGCTGCCCTTCTAACAAATGAGGCGTTCTTGGCACAGACCTCACTGAGGGCAGCAAACTTGATACTCTCTCTGGCCAAAAGGATACAGGCCCGCCTGGGTGTGGGGGGACCACACGGGGGCGGTGTTCCAGGAGTGCTGCACCCCCCCCAGCAGCGCCATACGAAAGGCAGTCCACCTACCATCCCATCCTCGTCGCCAGTGTAACAATGAACCGCCAGTACATCAAGGTAAGTTCTCGGGTTCTTTATTGTCCATGTCCTGAACTCCTCCACAAGACACAGGGATGGTAGGGACACAAGATGACACGGGAAACACCGGGCTCACCCCCACACCCATCTTCTCAGCTCACAGCTTCACTCTCCTCTCTAACCGTCACCAGCAGAACACCTCCACTCAAACATTCCACACAAACATTCCACTACAGATGACCTCACACTCACAGCTAATCTGTAGGCCAGATTACTACACATTTCAGGTGGAGACAGATGCTAGTAATGTGGCAGTGGGAGCTATCTTATCACAGAAAGATGAAAAGGGAATATGGCATCCCGTGGCCTTTTATTCTAAGAAATTGTCAGGGTGTGAACAAAATTATTCCATTACTGATAAGGAATTGTTGGCAATTCGGTTAGCTTTTGTGGAGTGGAGACATTATTTGATGGGTGCAAGGCATCAGGTGGTGGTGATAACAGACCACAAGAATTTACAATACTTCAAAACAGCACAATCTCTGAGTCCTAGACAGCTACGTTGGTCCCAGTATTTTAATTAATTTGATTTTGTGGTTACGTTCAGACCAGGCAGTAAGAATGGAAAAGCGGATGCTTTATCCAGACAGCAAAATGTGGACAATGCAGTAGGGGAAATGAAGACCATAATTTCGCCTGACAAGATTATTGGGGCTGTTCCACAGAAAATCATTGATCAGGTCAAGAAGGCGTTACCAGTCAGACAGTTGCAAGAATGGAGGAAAAGTCATCCCGCACGTACCGTGAGAGAAGGTTTGCCCTATCATCAGGGTAGATTGTATTTACCTATGAAGGAATTACAGAATAAAGCGTTATAATGGTGCCATACGTCTCTATTAGCAGGGCATGCAGGTTTGAGGAAAATGCAAGAGATGTTAGGAAAATATTTCTGGTGGCCTACATTAAAACAAGATATGGAGATTTATTTGAAAATGTGTGAGAACTGTGCACGTAACAAGGCAGAGCATGTGAAGAAAACAGGGTTGTTACAACCATTATCAACCCCTGGTCAACCATGGGATTCCATTTCTATGGATTTCATTACGGATTTACCTCCTGATAATGGTTTTGATACAATTTGGGTAGTGGTGGATTTCATGGCTAAGCAAGCCCACTTTGTGCCATGTGTGGGAATCCCGGGAGCAGGGAAGCTAGCAGAGTTGTTTTTGCAACATGTGGTAAGATTGCATGGGTTACCAAGGTGTATAGTCTCGGATAGAGGATCGCAATTCACCTCGAGATTTTGGCATGCCTTTTGCCAGATGCTGGGAATCAATTGTGCGCTCTCCACTAGTTATCACCCTCAAACTGATGGTCAGACAGAGAGAGTGAATCAGACATTAGAGCAATACTTAAGGGAGTATTTGGGAGATGGCAGAGATTCCTGGGTACAGGCCTTATGGTTGGCGGAGTTCACCTACAATAATACAAACCACATGTCCCTGGGAATGGCACCCAATGAATGTTTATATGGTCAAGTGCAGAATATGATACCAGAACATTTGCCAGAAGTGGGACACATGCCCGTGTTACAAGAGCGCAAGCAGTTGCTTCTGGAGGTCAGGCAATAGGCACGGGCAAATTTGGAAAAAGCAAAAAGAAAATATAAAATTCAGGCTGACAAACGTCGACAAGCAGGTCCCAAATTTGAAGTGGGAGAGAAGGTGTGGTTATCCACACAGAATTTAGCCTTGATAGGTTTACGGAAATTCCTACCTCGTTTCATTGGGCTTTACGAGATAATTAAATGTGTGTCTACAACTGCTATGAAATTGCGTTTGCCTAAAACTTTACCTATCCATCCGGTGTTCCATGCGTCTTTACTTAAACCCGCAGCTCCGGGAATGACTACTAAGAGGCCTCCGCGATCATGAAGGATGGGCAGACGGAATATGAAGTGAAAAGCATTTTGGACGCCAAGAAGAGGAATAACCGTTTATGGTACTTGGTTCAATGGAGAGGCTACGACCATGAGGATTGTTCTTGGAAACCAGTGGAAGCAATACATGCCCCAAAGTTGGTTAAACTGTTTCACTGGCGACATCCGGGTAAACCAGGTCCTGGGAAGGGCCCTGTGAGAGGAGGTAATGTCAGGAATAAGGGTAGGAGTGGAGGGCCAGGACCTAGGAGGCGGCCGCGATTGAAATAACAAGGGTTGTGCACAAACTAAACTTCCCAGCAGCACCTGGGAGGAGTCTGTAGTCATCCGCCGTGCGCGCATGGGGCCAGCTGACGGTGATTAGGAACTGCCTATTAGGGGGCGCAGGGCAGGTGTGGCTTATTTTGGCTGTGTACGGATGTGCTGCAGGCGGAACGAAGGAGATTCACGGACCGTAGGAGGAGCGGCGGTGGCGGCGGCAGAAAACTCTGGAGAGAGTTGCAGCAGGAGAAGAATGGTGTAAAGCTGCTGCTGCTATGAGCCTCACGAAACGGCGTCCGGGAGGGCTTCCAAGCCCCCCGGACATAAGATAAGTAATTGATGTTGGTGTGAGCGTCCGAGCGGGGAGTTGGTGCTAGCGGAGGGGCCAGGTTCAATGAAGGCATGAGTACGGCCCTTTAACGAACACAAGTGCATGGCAGCTGGTCTGATTAGTCGCTAGTATTGTGTACCACGTTTTGTGATGGGACACTATATACCTGCCCTTTCTTCTCAGGTTTTGGGCAAATAACGTGGTACTAGTGGCATTTGAGTGCTCTGGTGTAGAAAAGACATTGGGGCTGGAGCAATGAAGGAGCAAAACGCTCATGTGCTATGTTTTTGTCCATGTCATGAGCCATGTTTATAAGTGTTGCTTACACCTGCCCTTGGGGCCATGTGTTATGTTTCTTCACAGTGGGATCAATCCCAATTGTATGTTCCATCATGCTTGCTATATATGTGTTGCTATTGAGAAATTAATGTGGTACATGTATCAAGGTGTATTACTAAAAGGTTTCAAGGTTTCAAGAAGTGCAAAAACACATTTCATAGGTAGGGTTTTGTATGTTCCATCATGCTTGCTATAGATGTGGTTGCTATTAGGAAATGAATGTGGTATATGTATCAAGGTGTATTACTACAAGGTTTCAGGGAGTGTAGGGATTGTTCCTGTTACGTTCCCTGTCCTATCCAAACTAGATTTTTCCCTAATCCTCTGTCCGGTGTTCCTAACTTCCCCACCCTGTCCACAACCTCTCCCTAACCCTCTTCCCCCCACTGGCTGAAACGTGGTGTCCTGTTTACTGTATCAGGCACCTGTGCCAACCACGGTGGGAGGGTCGACTTCATTCGGCTTCTGTGGTTCAGGGGAGAGTGTCGATCTCTCTTCCCCTTTTGTTAGTTGATCTTGACAAACAGCCCTGTCAGGTCCATTCCGGTCTTCCTTCCACGTTCTTTACAACTCTCCTGACCAATAATCGTGCACAGCAGCTTTCCGCTCGCTTTTGGGGGCTGATTATGTTAGCTGTGCCGGCGATTTCACTTGATCTCTTCTCCTTTTTGCTGGAGGGAGCGGGAGCTGCAGAGTTAAGCAGCCATCTTGTCCTGCGCCCCCTGGTGGTATCCCCAGAAGATGTTTTTATATCTGTACTTCTTTGTGGCGCTCTATCCCTTTTAGATCAGAATCCTGGAAAATTGGGTTTTGTTCCACAGAAGTTGAGAACCCATCCTTTCATTTCCAAATGTGCAGTTCTCTAGTTCCGGCCAGGGCAGCCTCCTCCAGACATTATTGTACTTTACAAATGCCTGTAATGTATTAACATAACATTCCCATCTCAGCCCATATATTGTCATTATTAGCACAAGAAGCAAAAACAGATGGCCGATGTAGAGCATGAATGTGCCAACCTGCTACTTCTGGGTCTATAATATGAGTTTTGGTTTGAGATTTGCAGCCACTGCGTTTCTTTTTTTTCCAGTGGGTCATTTTTGGGAAATGAAAATGTACCATATTATCAGTTGCCTCACGATTCCCCTCTAACCACAATGCCATCCTCTGTACTTTGTTTTCCTGACCCTTAACGCCCAGCTATGTGACAGAGCTGACAGAACGTATTAAAGTAAAGTCCAAACCTTCGAGCCACGAGGACACTGATGAGACTGCAGACTTTATGAGTTTCTTCCCCACTTTCATCTGGACAGTGCGGGACTTCACCCTAGAGCTGGAGTTGGACGGGCAACCTATCACAGAGGACGAGTACCTGGAGAATGCCCTACTGCTTAAGAAAGGTACGTGTTTGTCTCTGTGTCTGTCTGTGGATTACTTAGCCTCCCCAAATTGGCTACATAGTTCAGGTGAGATTGTTTGATTTCCTTAAAACCAAAGGATTTCAGTATTATTGGCAAGTACAAAAAGTGGGCAAGCACCATTCAGTGCAAAATGTGATATGATTGAAACACTGCTGTATTGCTGCTCAGCCTCTCTTGGTTTGTGCTATAACCAATTATGCAACCCTGTGTCACTCATTCTTATACCCTTTCTGCCTCTTGTCCTTGGTAGAAACTGAATGCTGAGGACTTGCTCTGTCCTTACACCCCCCTCCCTCCTCCAGTGGGGGACCCACAAGATGCTCTGCTTACTTACAACCTGCCAATCACTTCTGCTCTTGACTCTCTCATCCTCTCTAGTTATGCAATTCATTTCTGTTTCCATGCCAGATATCTCACTCACATGTACGCCCTTTAAACCGTCTCTAAGACGGCTGACCTCGGATGGCATTGGTTATATGATCTGATAGCCAAAGAGCCATACCTTTGTCAGCTTCCCCGGTATAGGAAGGACGCTGTCATTGCTGAATGCATTTTCTAAATCTCATGGCTTCAACATGCCCATAACACTCACAAAGGTCTGCTCACCATTCTCAATAAATCTCTTTTTCCTTCAGACTCTTCCCCTCTAGATAACTCGTGAACTCAATGAGCATTTGCCTTTGTTTTTTTTCTGAGAAAGTTAGCACTACCCATTCAGATACTGAAGTCAAATCACACTTTTCTTGTATTCCTAATAACATTTCTCTAAGAAGTGCCATTCCTTTGGCATTTCAATACCACCTCTCTTTCTCACGGCCTTACTTTTAAACTTAAATCTGACTCCTATTCTGCCCCTTACCCAGTTAAAACTCAAACTTTGTACCACCCCTCTGTGTGAGATGGTTTGAGCAATGCTTAATACATCTTTAATATCAGACATTGGTCCATCTTTTTTGTAATATGCCATTGTCACTCCCCTAGTTAAGCCTTCTTTGGATCCTTTTTTTCTGGCAAATTTCCATCCTACCTTTCTTTCCTGCCCCCACTAAGCTTCTTGTTTTTGCTATCGAGAGCTAGTGTCAAGCCTTTAAGTCCTCTCAGCTTCTTCATCCTTTCTTGGAGAGGCTTCCGCCCTGGCCGCAGAACAGAAACCTCCCCATTTTAGCTTGTCAGCTATGGACGATACCTGCATGATGACCATTCTTGGCAGTGTCTTTGCCCGTGCTATGTTGAACCTGTTTGTGGCTTTTGATACCCTGAACCATGCCACCCTTCTTAGCTTCCTTTGCACTTGCCGATATTGGGCTTCAGCTTTTTCATGGACCTCATCCTTCTTACTCCCCATTTGTAATCTGTTATAATTTACCATCTTTGTGCTTGTGTCCACTCACCTGTGGTGTTTCTCAGCATGCGCGTCTTGCTCTATCCTTTTTAATGTTTACGTTCAGCCTTTCGTGGCCTTAGGCTAATTATTCGGATTCGCCTTATACACCTTTGAAAACGCTAGTCTCTGCTGGACTACGAGCTGGATCACACTGCATCTCGCTTTTAATCCTGTATGTCAGCCACTGGCTAAGTGCTAAGTTAATTAGGCAAGGCAGACATGGTAATGGTAGTTTGTGAATGCCATCCTAGTTTGTGGAGTACTGGGTTCTGGTTATTTCGTACCCAGTTTGTGTTAGGAATGTAAGCTTTATTTTTGACGGGCACCTACCTTGGCTAAACAAGGTCTCCTCTTGCAGTTATGTGCACCTTCTGCACCAAATCATTGATTTTTCCTGTACTCTGGGTGCATTTCAGTGGCTTCAGCTATTGTACGGTCTTGCTTATATCCTTCCAACTTTCTGAGCCTGGGCATTCCCATCTCCAGTCTGACATTTCAGATTCTGCTAAAGTCAGTGGCTCGCCTTCCATTTGGTCTGTGCAGTTCTACCCACATTTCTCTCTTCGTGGGTAAACTTCCTTAGTTACCTGTTAAATAAAGGGTCCAGTTTAAGATCGTCTGTATTGTTTTCATATGTCTTTAAAAATGTGTCCCTAGCTCATTCCATTCTAAAATGTCCTTGCACTGTTTGTTGGGGTGACTTTGCTCTTCCAGTCTTGCCCTTCTTACTGTACGAGTATTCATTCAAGTCTGTGGGGGGAGGGATGCTGCCTTTTCAGTACAGGCCTGTGCTCTCTGAAACCCTCTGACAATGGACATTTGTTCTGTCACTTCTTGACCTGTTTTCCATTGGAAGCTTAAACTTGGCTTTTCTCTGATGCCTTCCAGCTAACTCAGGCTTTCATCCTTTTTGATGTTGATTAATTGGACACCATTACATTGGCTAAATGTAATATTGCATATGTAGCAAAAGTATTTATCATGCTAAGTATTTTATAGAGCACCTGTGCACCCAAAGGATCTGCTGAGGTAGTGTCTAATCTAAAAAGAGAGGAGAAGGAAGATCATGCAAAAGAGATCAGAACATGATGATGACAAAAGATGGAGTGTTGTTCAAGGGAACAAAGATGAAGTGTGAGAGAGGTCCATTCATGGGCATCCAAGAATGAGAAAGACCGGCCTGCAAAAGGGGAGAGATGAAAGCTGGAAAACCAGAAAATGAGGATATGAGAGAACGAGAAAGAATATTTGAAAAACTGACTACTCAAAAATCATGGGGTAAGGTTGTGATAACATTGTTGGGCAAAGCAGAAAGCCTTCACAAGAAGTGTATAATTGAAAGGCAGCCAGTTAAGGACAAGATGAGCGGCATGAGAATATGTGAGAGTTGGTGAACAGTCGGGCAGAGATATTTTTAATAATTGCTAGATGTGAGAAGGAAGCTCGTATTAAAGAGTATTGCCATAGTCTAAACAAGATTGAAAACTGACATTAGAGATATGAACAGCGAGAGTGATAAAATCGACGATCTGATTAAGAAAGCACAGCTGGTAATAGCAGGGGGATACAATTCGATATGAGGAACAAGTGGGAGAGAAGCCTAGTTTTAATCAAGTGTATAGCATGCACTATATAAAAAATATATAATTATTATTATCATTTTTCAAAGTTGAAACATACCATAGTCGGTTTGTAGCGTGTTAATGGGTGAAATGTAAAACAAATCTTATATAATTTAGTACAAACCTATGCTGACAGGGAAAAAGCACATAATATGCCAAAATGCAAGTTTGTGGTGGTTTTGAAATAACACATAGTTTATGAGTTAAAAAACAGCTGGGGAGTCACCTACACAAACACTGTCTCCGCTCTGTGCACTTGGGTGTCCTGGTCAAAAGCTGCTGCACAGTTATTCTATCTGGTGACCCTTCTAGGCTTCAGGGATGCTGGGGAATGGGACTCCCGCATTTCTTTGATAGCCCTATAAATGGAGGACATTGCGTTGTCAACATCCCCAACAAGAATCATCAAATTGATGTGTTCTCACTCCATTAATAGCAGGATCCAATGAGAGTGGCTTGCTAAAGAAGTGTTCACCCTCTTTTACTGTTATTTCCAGCGGTCTCGGTTCCCAGTGAAGTCACCTCGGGCTAAGTAAAGCATGCAGAGAATCAAAGATGGTGCCATTTATTTTTCCTGAGTTAGTTCTTCTAGGCTCCCATAGCTCTACCCATGTCCAGCCTCCTAGGGAACTCATTTCCTTTACCTGTAGTTACTCTCCCCAGGCTTGTTAAATCTTTTTAGAGTAGGCTCCACCAGTCTGTTTATTTTCTCAAGCTAGCATTTAGAAACCACCCTGTTGGGGTGTGCAAGTCTCACTTGAGACACGATAAAGGGCTTCCTAGGTGGGCCTGAAATCGGATGTTAGCTGATAAGAGTGGGTCAATTTTTCGCTGCAGCTACTGGTGTTCTCTGATCGGCCCAGGAGAGAAAGGCAAGGTTTTGTAACTTATAATCAGAACTGGTTATAACTCAATTTTTCTGCACATCACAATAGTCTCCTTTGGCAGAATATTGGTTTATCTTTAGTTCTGCATAGCATCCATTTTGTAGGATGCTAGAACAGTGGCACCAGCCATGACATTAACATGAGACGATAAGAAATTAAGAGCTGGGGTTGCTTGTAAATGTAGGCTTTAACAGACTTTATTATTTAATAATATACTTTTTTCAACTGTATCATTTAGTATTCAAAGGGCTAGAGGTGCCAATAGATATCTGTATAAGAAGTGTAGGGGAGGCATGGTATCAAAAGTATGACACTGGCACAATACCCAGCTGCTCCAGTTTAATCTCTCTCTCTGCCTATTACATAGTTAAACCTCCAGACGAATAAACTTCCAAGCCCTCGGTATGTATACACACCACTAGCGTGGACACAGGCCGCAGGCACGGCCATGCAACCATGCACCGTAGAATACTGCTGTGGCCAAGCCAAGCACATCCAGTCTAGCAACACAAAGAGCCGTCCAGACTGAAACACGTAACCTACCCCAACACCTCTGCCACTAAAATACAGCGACTACCATCCGAAAGGAATTCCGTATAGCTGGCCACACATCGACTCTCTATACAATAGCAATCTATTGCAATTCCACCAACAGCGCCCACCCACGTGCCTGGGGTATCTATGGGCTGCTTAGTCAAGCCTAGCCAGCCACCTAATTCCTAGACCGGCAAAATGCACACACGCATCTCCTAAACTTAACCTCTTAGAATTTTTCACCACATTGACTACGGTCACCAAGGGCATTCCTACCAGTAAAGCACATTGAGGCCACACAAGTGGAGAAAGAGCGCTATATAAATAACCAAATACAATACCTATGTTTTAGATCATAACTCAACCCAAAAACTCTCCTCTCATATCACTATGCTTACTCTCTACTCTATTCCATTACACAATTATAATGCAGCTACACCCCTCGTTCAATTTCGGCCTAGCTGCTCACATAGGAACATTACCCCATGAACACCTCATCATTCTAATTAAAACACAGCTATATCCCATGACAAACCAGTCTAGCTGCACACTTAAGTGTCAACTGATATCAATACCACCACACCTAATGCTAGGATGCAGCTACCATCAGGCAATTACATCACCTGCACAAATAACTAGTGCTCCCAAGCACCCTACGACACCCTACTCTCTGAACTGACCTGGACTACGGTCCCCGAGGGCGTTCAACCTACCAGCGCTTTTAGGTCATACCAATGATATATAGAGAGCTATATAAATGCCAAATAACATAACATAACAATGGGTAAACTTTTTAAAACCTTTATTGAAATTGTTGAGGTTGGAGAAACGCATAGTCTTCCCTATATCTAAGATGGGAGTAGTCTTGACCATCAAATAATAAATAACGCGCTGCTAGTGGAGTCTGTCAAATCAAAATGGCCTATGTTAACAAAACCTAATGTCTGCCCTATCTCTTGTCCAAAAAGTGTAAAAAGGAGAAATGTATGCAAAAGAAAAGATCAGTGTTCAAATAAATAAATGTGCTTGAACCAGCTCTCCTCCTCACATTAGACCTCACAGAGTAAGCCTGTTCCTGTAGGCAGGATGACACACTCTGACTCGGCTTCCACCACAATAGTTCCAACAAGTGGATCGAGGCCTGCCTGGCCTTCCACGTTTGTCTCTTTTTCTTTAGCTTCAAAAATAATGTCTCATGAGAACAGTCCCCTTCTCCTGGGCTCAGACCTTGTACCACACAGTTCATGTAGGCCCCCCTCTGTCAGGCTCAGACCTCTCAAAAAATAAAGTACAACACAAACTTGTAAGGGGGTTCCCTTGCCCAAGCTTATTTCACTTCGGGTCCCCCTCTGTCGTGCCCGGACCCCTTTAGGATGTAATTCAACACAAACATGCAAGGGAGCTTTCTTCCCCAAGCTTATCTCACTTCCGGTCTCCCTCTGTTGGGCTTGGACCCATTTCGTATGTCAATGACTTTCGAAGTGCGTGGTTTACTTTTCGGACCACTGCCGGACCACTTTGGCTCAAAAATGTATAGTTCAACTTTTAGTTCCCCCTTTCTCAGAGTTACACTGTTCCATATCATTTTGCTGTATATTCTCTTTCTCACTTTGAACAATTCACCTTTCACTGAGACTTTCGAATGGGCTTCTTCCTTTCGCCGGACCACTCCGCTACTTAGGATCGTTGAACTCACAGCTGTCTTTTACTTCAAAGTTCATTCACAGGTCTGCCCTTCCTCGCATCTCATTCACATGCGTGCAGCCTTCAACTGTGATAACATGGTGCTATTTCAAACTTTAACTCACACCGGTCTTTCAGGTCGCTTTCCAAATCACTGGTTGTGTGCGATTCTTCTTTTCCATACAACTTCCAATTCACGAGTTAAGCTTAGTAACACAGGCTTGGCCTCGCATCCCCAACTCTGCTGTTCACCCGGGAGGGTCCCTGGCGTCCTTCAAACACATCGCAGTTTTCACTTGTGGGATCTGGCCTCCTCCAAGCTTCTCTCGCGGCCTGTTGGAGGGAACATCCTCCAGTAGGGAACTCTGGGGGTTCCCGACCCGCTGCTCTCACCACTTGGTCCGTCACTCTGCTTCAATAGGTTTGCCTTCGTCCCGGAAGCCCTGCTCGTTCTCGTGTTCCACCTTGCTCAGTGTGTGTCTTTGGTGTCTGCCTTTTATTTGTGTGAGGAGAGCTAACTGGTAACATGTGTATGCAATTAGAATTAAGTGCCTGACTTTGCGTGACCGAATAGCGGGCCATGGCCGGTAAGATGTGTGAAAGTCAATGTTGTTACTCTCAGTCACCCTCTTCCTTGTTCCAGTATTTGTGTAAAAAGGGTGGTAGAAGTTAGGACATTCGGAGCATCCTAAAACAGAGGATGGGTTGGATAAACAAAATAGGCGGAGATACCGCGTCTCACCATCAGCATGGATCCAAAGGCGATGGCCGTACCCTGACCTCCTGAGAGAGAGAGATCCCCGGGAACTAGCGGGTGAGACACCCTCTGGTTTCTCACAGAAGACACAATATTCATCAGGCCATTAGCGCCTTTAAGGAAGCTGTCACAAAAACGTTCTTCAAGTAATTTTATGTACTGTCTCCGGGATTATCCTTGAACTAAGAAGCATACCAGGACCGTGCGCTAAGTTTCAACACTTATTTGGGGTTTGTTACAAGAAGGGCTAGCTGAAATGCAAACTCGATCTTCCCAAACAAAATGGTCAGGATGGGCCATATGTTTGATGTAGCTGGGTCTCTTTTCCCTGAGGCACCCCCCAACAATTTTCTCTCTGAGATTCTCTGGTTCTCAGGTCTCCTTGTAATTTTGATTCTCAGTCCAGGTTCTTACAGTTCCAAAAGGTTTTCATCACCACTTTCAATGGTATTGAAGGCTTTAGGGTGACCCAAACCCTCCTTCGGTCCCTCTTCTATGGTTAATCTATATTAGGGCTTTCCATGTTCCCCTACCTCAAGACTCACTTGGGTGAGAACACCTGCAAGCAGATGGGTCAGTGGGAATAGCCATCTGGGAGACCTGCATGGGGGTCTGGAGTTGAGCCTTGTTTGGGCTTCCTCTTGGGTCTTTTAACCCTCACCTCTCTGATCCCCCAGATAACCTCCCTGGCACAGTCTTGTTCCTCCTCCTACTGGTTCGTCTTTCCTAGGGCGGGCTGAGCCCACCAGGACCTTCCTTATCTAAGGGACTATTCTCTGCATTTTCCTCAGTCCCTCCTTGGCTACATGCGGTTTCCACCTCTTCTTCCTCTGTACCTTCATCAACTGGGGATGGTATCCCATCCTTCCCCTCTTATGGTCACCCCCTTGTCTGTCTCAACTTCACCATATGTTGTTACCACCTCCAAATCTCCTTGTCTTGGAGTTATCTCGTCTGGGCCACTACCTTGTCACCTTCTCTTTGCCACCTTTGCCTGTTGATGTTTCTGCTACCGCCTCCTGCATACTACTTGCGCCACATGATGTTACTTCCTGTGTCATTTTCCAGCCCTGAGGTTATCACCTCCTCCTCTTCTTTGTTCTTACCACCTCCTCTGTGCCGTTGGTTTTACCAGCTGTACTCCATTCTACCACCTCCTCCTGACTACCATCTTCACTTCCTGATGTTACTGCCTCCTTTTTCAGTTGCATAGCTGTTACTACCCCACCTGCTCTCCTCTGCTGCCAGTTCTCCAACCTCCTTTGCCTCGCCACCACCTCCTCTCTTCAAGATTCCCCAATCTCCAGCCACTACCGATCTTGAGTCTCCTCCAACTCACACACCCTAACTGGTGTCTCTGGGTTTTATTCTCTTTCCTCCTCGTCCTGGTTGGGACTTGTAGTAAGCGACTGTACCTGCGGTCTGTAATTAGGACAGATCTGGAATTGGTTGCTATTTATACGTAGCTCGTGGCCCTAGTAGGAACTATGTACTTGTCCCCTAAGGGAACACCTAGACATAAAGACACAGACAACAGGGTTATACAAGTATGTGTATTAAATGTTAGTGAGTTTCTTTTTTATGTGTGTGCTGCATTTGTGTGTGTGTGTGTGTGTGTGTGTGTGTGTTTGGATTAAACCAACCAGCCCAACATGGGGTTGGATGGAATGTTTACAGGAAAGAAAAGAAAAGAACAATACAACAGAACTCCCATGCCCAAGAATGGGATGGTCATTGGAGAAACGAATCTGGAGAGGATTTTGAAAGGAAAAGCCATTAAAGAAGACAGTTAGAAAAAGGTTAAAAAGAAAGAGAAAGGAAAGCGACTGCAGAGAAGAAGAAAAAGACTTACCTGGGGGCCACTGCCTTGAGCGGCCTCCACAGGGCTTAATTACATAAATGGCATCGGGCGGCATGTGTGGGAGCCCTCAGAGAGTGATCCAGATGATGCTAGGGGCCGCCGTGGGTGCAGGCCAGCCTGAGGGCAAACCGGACAAGCCCAGCAGTTTCGAAGGGCCCAGGCAGCATGCAGGGTGCTACCCGGCCCTTAAATAACAGCACAGGACTATGTGGGGGTGGCTCAGACCATGCTGCTCAGCCGTGCCCCTGATGGTCTGCCTCGCAGCCAGCGAGACGGGCCCATTATAAAAGTCTTCCCAGACTGCGTATGCCAAGCACAGCCGGGAGGTGAAGGGCGGCAAAGTCCCCTCCACCGAGTAGGGTGGAGCGATGAATAGAAGTCCTGGGCTGGCCGGTGAGGAGGAGGAGGGGAGGAAGTCATGAGCTGCTCCATTGGGCAGCCCGGTGAAGGAAGGCCCTGGCTGCTCAGCGGAGTAGCTCGGGTGAATATCAGAGGCTTGCGGAGTGAGGTGGTAACTAGTAGTAGTAGTAGTCATTTGTATATGTCCATTATCCCATTAATATGGCCTCAACATGCCTATGGTGGGAACGCCGTCGGGTGACCGAAGTCCAAGGAGTGGGAAGTAGTGTGAAGGCTAGAATGCATGTGTGCCAAGGGGACACAGCTTGATGTTGATATGACTGAGGGTGCGTCAGTGAGAATGGCGGCGGCATCCCCACGGCACAGGGGATGCTGCCTGAAGCAAAGATGGCAGCGCGGGCCGCATGATGACAGGGGCGGCCCCCACACCAACTAGGCAACCCCAAAGATGATAAACAATGCAACAGGTGCAGCCAACAGGTCCCACCCAGAAGAGTGCCGCAGTGAGCTCAGGTTGGCCCATGTGTTGGACGGGGCTACCCAGAAGAATGAACGGTGGGGCAAGGCCCCACTCACACCATGAGACAAATCCCCAGCTAGCCTGCAAATAGAAGCACCTTCCAGCCCTGCAACAGCCAGCTCTTCCCCCCAGCTTTGCAGCCAGCCATCAGTATGCTAACGCCACCAAGGACAGACCCAAGAAGGTACTGGTGAAGGCGGTGACTGACTGCAGCAGTCACCCCATTATGACTCATCACAAGTTGGGCTGATGTTTTATCCACTGGGATACCGCTCAACGCAAGTTACTGTAAATCTCCAATCCCATTGGGTCCATTGGGGCATTCTGGGCGCTGTTACAGTGGTGCTATTAGTGCCGAAAATGTGCTCAAAGCTGGAGGTAAATCTCCCACTTTCTGCCCAAACTCGGGATTGGGCAGAGCAGTAATGCAGCAGTAGTATCCTTACTGCTGCATTTATACCGCTCTGCCCAACCCGTGATGAGGCCCATAGTGTTTTATGTGTTTTGTGTTGTATGTAAATATATTTCTGATACTTGTGAATCTGCTTAGAATCACATGGTGTGCATATAGTCTGACATCAAGTGGTAATCGCAAAGTATTGCATCTTTTTTTCGAAGATTGAAACGGGATGTCAACCTCGGTGTGCTGTAACACTATCCCTATCGTGACGTGTAGTGTACCCGTGATCCCTCACATGTTGAGGTTCCCCAGATTGTTTTTTTCCGCCATTCTGGTTGGTCGCTTTCATGCAGAGCTCATATTAACAAGATGTATTGCTGTTCCACACGTCTTCAACACATCCTTAGACGGATTATTCGACGACTGTTCCCGTTTGCGTCCTTCGATTGACTTTCGACAGCTTCCGACGGTCTTTGCCTTCAGGCTTTGGCCTTTACAGTAGGGAAAGTGGGGACCCTTATTCTTGACATTTATCTTTAGAGAATGCCTTTTCTTTCCTCCCTCTTCCTTCACTTGTCTGGCTGCTCTTTTTCCAATTTATGATGGAGAGAACTCCATTTAAATGTTGCCCTTCTTGTAACAGGAGGATTCTGTGGAAGGACACTCATAGGGAGTGTAATAACTGTTTACCTCGGGACCAGAACCAACGGCGTTGCAAAGCCTGTCAACTCTTTAGGTCCAAGACACTTAAAAAAGGGCGCACAAAGCTTTGGGTGGCCTACGCCATGGAGACCGAGTCACATTCTCCCGCTGGCGTCGTCACCTCGGACCACGATTCCTCTAGCAGCCACAGCTCCGGTTCGAAGGCCAAAGACATTGTTGTGGAGTCAGCTGACTCCCACGTGCTCGTCCACAGCTCCACTAGGCATGTTGAATACACTGCTATGGGGAAACCACCCCCTGGTGACAAGGGCACACATTCTCACACCAAAGCCAAACACACAAACCCTCTGGCTTCTACGACGGTATTGTCCAAAAAGCCTCCGGTGCCCACAGACCTGTTGAAGTTTCGGTGGGACCTGGTGAACCTGAGGGTTCAGGGCCCTCTGTGCCTCTGCCGTCGTGGTTGGCACATGGTACCAAGTCTTCCGCTTCCCAGGGTGTCTCCCCTAAAGTTTCGATGCATGTTTCTGATGTTTCGAAAGACGTGTCAAACGCTCTTCTTTAGGCAAATCTGACACTAAATTGAGATAAGAACATTCTTAGGCCCTTTCACATGGTTCTTGTCTCCAGAAACCCCCTTCTCTGACCTCAGGTTATACACAGGCTTCCTCTCCTTTGACCCAGTTCCTACAGGGGCTCAAAGTCCCTGCTCAGGCTGAATGAGCTTTTCCACTTCCAGATACCCCTGCCACTACTTCCTGGACTAGGGAAAGATTTCAACAGTGCATGGACAAGTTATATGGATTTATTGGATTTTCAGATTAATTTGATGACATTCTCAAGAGGTCACATTCCTTTGAGGAGGGTCCTAGGCCTTGCAAGTCTCGTAGGCTTCAGTCCCCTGTGGCTCACCCTGCTTGCCCTGACCTGAAAATGCCTGATCCCTCTGAAGAAATCTTTCAGGATGATCAGTATGATCAAGGTGACGATGTCTTCTATGTTCCCGATCGTGGTGATGGCTCCCAGGACACTATTTCCCGCGACTCAGATGCTTGGCTTACTACAAAGGACCAGGGGAATTGGGCCACTACCCCTGCTCATGAGGCTGAGCCGGATCATATCTTGTTGGACGCCCCTCAGGCCTCACAACCCAGAGAGGCTTCCTCTATTGATAACCAGCTGCTTTTCAGCAACATTCTTCGGAAAGCAGCAGACCATTTCAAAATTGTCACTCAAGAGGCAGTGCCTGACTCCGACTTTGTGGAAGATATCCTCAAAGAAAAAGTTCCTGTCAGTCAGGATATCCCACTTCTTTACTCCATTAAGAAACGTATTGCCCCTCTTTACTTACGCCCTCCCTTACTCTGGCGATGAATCCGCATGTTGAAAAGATGTTTGGACCTGCACGCTCTGATCCACATTATACTCAGGGATACTCCATCCCGGACTCCCTGGTGGTCACCACGACTAGAAAACGAGCATGTGTTCCCCTGTCTTCATCCGATTCTCCCCCTGATAAAGACTGTAAGAAGTTGTACGCCCTGGGCAAGTCAATTACTTCTTCTGCAGTCTACAGTACCTATATTGCAAACAATACCACTCTGCTTGCTAGTTACAGTGACGTCCAATGGGGCCTGGTACAGGAGAGTCTCCTGATTTTTCCTTAACCAACTAAATCGTGACTACTTGCAATTGTGCAAAAGGGACGTCACACACAAAACATCTTAAAAACACATTTGGCGCTGCACAGATGGCCGGCAGGGTGTTGACAGAGGGAACTCTTCTGAAATGCCATGTGTGGCTTAAGAACTCTGGGTTCAGACCTGAGACGCAAACCTCGCTCATCAAACCCATTGAGGAGTCAGCTCTCTTTGGCAAAGCAGTGGACGACGCACTAGTGGCAAAGCAGTGGACAACGCACTAAAGACAGCAAAGAAAGAGCATGAGACATTGAAATCTCTCAACCAAATCTCTAGCAGGCTGTATGTGCAACTCAGGGTATAAAATACCTGCCGCTCCTTTCGTGGGCAATCCTTCTACCGCACCGCTCAGGGTTCATATGGTACAAGCGAATCACCCTGGTATTCTGGCCAAGGAATGTCCAGCGCTTACCAAACCCCTCAACAGCAGGGATTTAAGAGTGGCAAAGGAAGGGGTAAAAATGCAGTAGCCAGAGCCTCCCCTGCCAGCAAATGACTCTATGATTCGGGTTTCCTCCCATGCCTCTCCAGTAGGAGGTCGGATAACATGATTCACCCATGCATGGGAGGGGATCACTTCATACCAGTGGGTGCTCAAGACTGTAGGCGGCGATTATTGCATTGAGCTTCTTCAAACACCTCGATACAACCCACCAAAGAACAGATGGCTGTCTCCAGACCATCTCCTTATCCTTCAAGAAGAAGTGGAGGCCCAGCTGCAAAAGGGAGCGATCAAACTCGTCCCGATCATCGGGTAAAGAAGGGTGTTTAGTCAATATACTTCCTTGTCCCCAAAAAGGATCTAACCATGCGCCCTGCATTAGACCTGCAACCTGCAAACAAGTATGTCAAGCCTCAAAGGTTCAGGATGACAACTCTGCAGGAAGTAATTCCACTGCTGAAGCACAGAGATTACATGGCCGCCTTGGATATGAAAGATGCATACTTTCATATTTCAATGTTGCCAGGACACAGAAAGTGCCTAAGGGTGAACATAGAGAACACTCACTATCAATTCAAAGTACTCCTCTTCGGCTTTGCTTCAGCCCCTGAAGGATTTTACCAAGTTACTGGCAGTGGCGGCATCTCACCTGCGCAGACAGGCCATTCATTGTACCCTTATCTAGACGACTGGCTCATAACTAGAGATATGCATCAAGCCTGTCTGGAGAACACCCAAAAGATTATAGACCTTGTCTGGAGAACACCCAAAAGATTATAGACCTTCTGATTCAACTGGGGTTCTCCATCAACAAGAAAAAATCTAATCTTGTCCCCAGCCAAGTGAAACAATTTCTGGGGGCACTTATTCGGACAGAAGACGCGCTTGTGTTCCCCTCCGAAGAGTGGGTCCAAAACATGTTGTTCCAGATCCCTCAGTATGTAGCCAGTCGTCTGATAACCGTATGGAAAGTCATGCGCCTATTAGGAATGATGGCATTCTGCATTTTCCTGGTTCCACATGCCCGATTGCACATGCATCCTATGCAGGAGTGGCTCTCGAGCCAATGGTGTCAGGCAAGCGGTCAGTGGGATGATCTAGTGGTTGTCTCGAAAGCCGTCATTTTGTCCCTGCAGTGGTGGTCGAAGGTCAACCTTCTGAAGGGCAAATCCTTCACCACCCCCGCAGTGGAGGCCACCACGGACGCATCCCTGTCACGGTGGGAAGCTTGCCTTCTACACAAGACAGCACACAGCACGTGGTCACAATCAGTAGCAAACAAACATATAAACCTGTTAGAGCTACTTGCTGTATTCAAAGCCCTGAAAACCTTTCAGCCTCAACTGCAAAGGAAAACCGTTCTAGTGCTTACAGACAGTCATGTATTACTTGAACAAACAGGGAGGCACTCCCTCTCCAGGGCTGTCCAAACTGTCTCAGAGCATTTGGAAATGGGCACTCAAACACAATATCTTCCTCTTGTCACAACATGTTCCAGGGGAACACAATTTCTGGCAGACGTGCTCAACAGAGACGTGCAGCTACCCATAAAACATGAGTGGCGCTTGCACTAACACATTTTGCAGAATGGGAACATCCAGACATCAACCTATTTGCAACACCGGAGGACACACAATGGCCAGACTATGCCTCCTGGTATCCCCAAAGGATGTCCAGGGGAAGCGGTCTCTGGATCACCTGGTCAGGGAGATTAGTCTACGCTTTTCCCCCAGTTCCTCTCCTCAACAGGATAATTCACAAGTTGCACCAGGAACAAGTTACACTAATCCTGATAGCACCAATGTGGGCTTTCCTGGTTCTCAGAGCTCATGAGAATGTCCCTTTCCCTTCCGGTGAAGCTGCCTTGCTCCTGCAACATGCTGTCCCAAGACAAGGGGCCAACTCTACACCCATACCCTCAAACTCTCCACTTAGCAGCATGGCTACTGAAGTCATAGGTCTCGGGCATCTCCAGCTACCTCAAAGGTCTATGGACATCCTTAGGGAGGCACAATAACCTAATACCAGGCACTGTTATTCCAGTAAGTGGAAGTGCTTTGTCATTTGGTGCAGTACTTGTAACATCATCCCAATTGACGGTTCCCCCACACACATAGTCCTTTATCTAACTCACCTCTTAGACTCAGGACTATTTTCTAACTCACTGAAGGTCCACCTTGTTGCCATTTCTGTTTACACTTCCTCTCAAAGCAAGGTTTCCTGGTGGAAAGTGATGGTAATCGGGGCTTTCATGAAGGGGTAAAAAGACTTCATAAACAACAGAGGGGTAGAGTTGCTTAGCAGTAATTCTGTGAGGGTTGTGCCCTAGCATTATTTTGTAGCACATAGACTTCACCCTTCTAATTTCTAATCAATGTCCCAAGATGGGACTTGAATGTTGTTCTTACTAAGCTTATGGGCCGTCCTTTTAAGTCAATGCACAAAGCTAGTCTTAAGGCTCTCACCCATAAGACTGCTTTTCTGGTGGCTATTACTTCTATTAGGAGAGTTAGTGGGAATGGCTCTCTCAGTTCAAGACCCATGTCTTACTATTCATAAGGACAAAGTGGTTTTGCGCACACACCCACGCATTATGCATCAATTAATTTCCAAGTTCCATGTAAACCAGTCCATTGAACTTCCAACTTTCTTTCAACATCCCACTAACTCGGCTGAAATAAGCCTCCATACACTGGATGTTAGGAGAGCAGCAGTGTGTTACCTTGAAGACAAAACCACTTTGAACGATGGATCAATTCTTTGTCTCTGTTGCCGCTGGCAGGGAACGGGACCCTGTCTCTAAGTCTGCAATTTCTAGATGGATTATTAAATGCATCCAAATGTGTTACTCTTTGGCTAAGAGAGATTTACCCCAGAGCACATTCTACTCGAGGCACAGGTGCTACTATAGCTTTCATGTCATCAATGATATTTCTGATGTCATCTTTGATGTCCAGGGTGTTAATCTTAGCAGTGCACGGTGGTGGCGCGAGTTATGGTTGCTTAGCTTACCATAACTATCGAATTTCAGGGGTTTTTTGATTTTACCTAGAACCATAACGTCCCTTTAACAATGTTTTTCACTGAATTTCATAGGTTTTTAGTAGCGCAACTTAACCATAACGGTCCTTTAAAGGTCCAAATGTTCCTTACACACTTTTGGAATGCATAACCTTATCAAAACTTCATTCTAACAAAACTCCTCTCACTGCATTTCTTACAAAACATTCCCTTTCTCTCAATGTCAAAAAAAAATTGACCAGTATACTTTTTGTGCCATGCGTGGGCTTCCTTAGCTCGCAACCAAAAAATCAAAGCTGGTGACCTTCACTCAGAATCTAAATATATTCTCACTTTGCAACAACATGGCTCAACGCATTCATGAGAACTTGTAGTCGCATAGACGTCCAGTGGCACTATTTTCATCAAACAATGCAGGTGGCTGCCTCAGATGCCACACACTTGGGGGCGCCAGTGTGACTTCAATATTATTTTAATTACATTGTAACACAGACACATTGGTCCTTCGTCTGTACTGTACGCACATTATAGTAAGCAACATCTCCAAATGTACCGTATGACTATCATGATAAAAAACACCATTTTCTTGCTTCTTGCTGCCACATCCCATCCCATCCTCATTAACCTGCTCCTTTCGAAACAGTATTTGATAAGGTTAACAAGTGCAATGTGGAGTGGCGTTGTATGTTTTTGCAGCGATGTCCGTGGACACCAAAACACAGTCGAAAGATGGCGGTCGCATCGGAACAATCTGACGCACTTCACACTCTTCCCCATCCAATGAGGGAACGTGTCACATGTCTACGGACTTAACGCAAGGCTATTACCCAATCGGTGTCCTGTCCGCGGAGCGAACAGGGAAGTGTGGCCGCGGAGTGGACATAGATATCACTAAATTTTTTATACCTATTTTTTGATTCTTTTAAAGAAAAGTACTGGACGGATTTTCACCAAATATACAAAAGCACCCTTTCGGGACCAAGCCGCTGCTCCTGCCGCATATTTGGTGAAAATCTATCCAGCGGTTTGGGCTGTAGTCATGCGCAAAGTTTTTCCCCATTCAGTCTATGGGGAAAAAAAGACGTTTTGGAACCCCCCCCTATAACTTTTCCCCCCCTGGACCAAACCTCACCAAACTTTGCAAAAAAATTCAGAGTGGGCCATATACTTTTTTTTGCAAAGTTTGGTGAGGATTCGTCCAGGGGAGCGAAGTTATAAGCCGCCCAAAAAGTGCTCTTCCTATGTAAACAGCAACTTAACCATAACTACATTTATGACTTAGCTAATAAAAGCTTTGATTAACTAAATAACATTTTGTTTTTAAAAACTCTACCAGACAAATAGCCATGGCCTTTCGCCATGGCCAGTGGGCACGCCCATTGACTGTGTCAACTCTTTATTTTAAAACACTTGCAACCCATCACTCAAAGACGTTTCATCAGTCACAGATTTATGATTTTAACCTGTTTTGACATTGGTTTGTTATGTATAAAAGATGGAAGGCTTTGAGAGCTCACAATTCTTTTAGGCAATGCGCAGTGAGATTACATTATTTGCCAAGGATCACACACTTTGGCTAAGCAGCGTGCTACAAGCCCCTTGTTTTATGGCCAGTCTCTTGGCAACTGTTCTGATACATTGCACAACCCCAACTAACCGCATTTAAGCAGCATGGAAAAGGGAAAAAAATGACTGCCTGCAAGAATAGCAAATGCCCAGGTACCTTTGCCCACATGGCGAAAATCAAAAGCTGGCACCCATGAATATATGCACAGTAAGTGAACATATATCTTAAAGTGAAATATACAAATGTAGTTCAATTGACCTTCCCCGTAGAATAAAGCATGCAATACAAAATAGCATTGGACTTTTTAAGAAAGTAATGAACACCAGAAAAACAACTTGCGAGAGGAAATGTTCCAATAAATATGCTTGCAATGTATAAAAGGTGCTCACCTATTAAACCGAGCAATCTGTAGTGAAATATTCCCTGGAAAACAAAATCCCAATACGAAACAAGTGCTTGTGGTCTTGTGGGTAAGCGTCTGCACTGGGAACTAGAGAACCTGAGTTAAATGTGTCTTGCATTATCAGAAATGTTTCAATTTGTATCCATGATTTGGACTTTTTTTTGCTTCTGTACCTCTGAAACACTGAGTGTTATGTTTGATACTCTGTTTGAACTTTTGGTAATGTATATTTTGTTTATTGAAAATCTTGAAAATAAATAAATAAATAATAATAAAAAAAAATCTTGTTAGCCAAATACTTGAGCAAGCTTGCCAACCTCAAAAAAACCCCAGGTGTTGCGTCCATCCTCTGAAAAAATGCTACGCTGTCCACCCATGTGTCCTTTACTTGTGCCCTGGAAAGCTGCCACAATTACATAATTAGATGTACTATAAATAGATTAAACACACAAAACATAATACAAAAACTTAAAAACTAAAAACCTTAAAGCCCCTTGACAGTGTCATTCAAATCTTAATAAACCATCCAGGGAAATAAGCTACCTTACATAAGCACACTTAAGTTAACCCAGATAGATTTTAATTTGAAACCATACCCGGTATAAGGCTATCTGAGAAGAAATGGAATCAGTGTTAAGGTAATGATACCAAAACATTTTTGTTCCAATTGCCTCATAGTTATGCACTAGGCCCCCAAATGGCACATGTATAGTGGACCAAATTTCGCACACTGCGTAAAAACATGTCTCGCTGTTTTTATCTTTTGAGGAATTCTGCAAATATGACAGAACCGTGCTTCTGGTACTAGATTTAACTGAGGGCCACATACAGCTAATAAGGGCAGTTGATTGGTACGGAGCAGAAGTATCAAGCGTCTGACTGCGGGGTCAAGACATAGGGACAGGTAGGGCTGGGTTTTTCTATAGTGGAAAAAATTGCGGCCACCGCCTCATAACTCTTTAATTTAGACAAGTGAGAATAGTTGTTATACCAGTCCCATTTGTTAATTTTCTTTTCAAAACCTGCCTGCAATACAGGATAGGACTTCTCATGTGTAAAGTTTGGGTGCCAGTCTATCAATTCAAAAACTTCGTTATTCAAGGCTTAATAATTACTGCCCCTCCGTATAACTTCTTGGTCACAGTTTTCTCCAAGACTTGCCAATAACCGACATCAAGGGCTTGTTCTGGATTTTATATATAGCAGGCCTCTAAGGGCAATTCCCCTGAGGGAAGTCAGACCTAACTCTAGTCGTATAAATTCCACTGGGCAAGACTGGAGACAAACCCAGCAATTTATGCCAGAAGAAGCCCTCAATCCTATTCAACCATGATAAGTCTTGCATGGCTAATGCCTCAAGTCCATATAATATAGCACGGCAAAAGCACTGCTTATATAAAGAGACTATGCCTGCAAATGAGAAGCCTGCATATTCCTTAGCAAATTTCCGGATCTGAAAAGTATGTTGTTTTGCTTTTCTAATCTTCGTCTCAATTATGCAGTTTTAATGAGAAGATATACAGAACTCGAGTCACAGGTAAGAATTAATTGTGGTATAACAAGGTACCCATCTTGACTTTGTTTACCTTCTTGCCTGATATTAACATTGAGTGTGTCCTATCTAAAGTAATCATCAAATCATGCTCAACTGCAAATTTTGATAACTCATTCAACATAGTCCTCATTGCAGTAAATGTCCGATCGAACATAACCAGGTCGTCGGCATATAGCATGGTAACGAAAAGAACAATGCCAAGCTTCGGCGGCCAATTCGATTTCTCCAGCAAACATTGGGGCAAATGAGCTATATAAAATTGAACAACAGGGGAACCAAAACACATCCATGTTTGACTCCCCTGTTGATCTGCACCAAGGATGTCACTGTTCCTTTGTTGTCCAGTCGAAAACACACCCAGTTATTACTGTGTAATTCAATGAGAATTTGAAGTTACCACCCAGGACAGCAAAGTTTACTGAATTTTGGCCACAAGGTTGCCCTATTCACTTGATCAAAAGCAGATTTGATATCTGCAAAAGTGACATATAGCGATGGACCACCACTACTATGTGCACCATGTACCAGAGAATGCAATGCTCTGATATTGTGGACAGTGGCTGATCCTGGTCGGAAACCCATGTGGAATGGGTGTAAAATGTTATCACACATCCACCCATTTTGCAACTTCTTTAATACCAGAGTGGCAAAGAGCTTACCGGCAACGCCCAACTTCGACAGCTATCTGTAATTACCTGCGCTCCTGTGATCACCTTTTTTATATACAGGGACCAATATAGACTGCTGCCATGAGGATGGTGCCTTTTGCTCCCAACATACCTTAGAGAATAACAAATCCATTCCACAGGCCCAATTCCCTGGGTCGTTCTTAAGAACCGTGTTAGCCAAGCCATTAGGGCCAGGCAATCTTGAGTTCTTCAATTTGATTATTGCAGCTTTAATCACTTCTCAACTAAAGACCGTGTTGAACATTTTCTACATACGACGCTGTTGAGTCATCAGAAAATGGTGACCTAATGTAGGCTCTCCAGGTTGCACCGGAAATGGGGTTTACCCGTTTTTAAACTTTATGTCTCTTGGCCATATAGAGAATTTGCCAGATGGCACCATTGTTGCGCTTTTTAAAAACAAATTCAAACCGCTCCCACTCTGTCTTATAACATTTTAGCCAGGCCCCATTAACCTTTTTTAAATTCTTTTTATTTCCCCAGCCACAACTGATGAGAAACCTTGGGTATAATCCAGAACTTGGCTGCTCGAATAGCCCTACATTTTTCAAGCTTAGCATTTCGAATATTAATGACAAAAGCATTAATAGACTACATTTTAATTACCACATTTGGTTTCCTTTCCTGCATCCCGGTTCTGTGTGAAATCTGTCTGAGCCATCATTCAATCTCATTTGCACTTTTTCCATTTAACTTGTCCCAGTCAAACTTGTTCAAAAATAATCGCACAGACTTTCTCAATGTTGGCCTTAGTCCAACTTAATCGATTTCCTGCACTATTTGAGACCAGATAAGCACACTTAGGAGTATCTAACTTTCTTGCCTTCAAGTTGATGTTTAATACAAGAATCGCATGGTCGTTGTACTCACATGATGTCACATTAAGGGCATTTACATGTTCTAATAAACTGTTTTTACCAGCTAAATAATCAAGTGTGGCCTTCTTTGGCCCACTGGACCATGTTGGTGCTGGGCTGATCTCCAAAAGTACAGCCATTGAGTAAAGTTAAGTCCCACTTCTTCAGGAAGAGGAGCCATTGCAACCCCTGGTTATTCAATACATTGTGTATCATAGTACTGTATTCAACTATATTTTTATACGGTGCACACCGCTTTCTATCCACACATCTGGAGTTCAAATCTCCACATAATACGACCGGGTTGCTAATAGCCACCTCTCCCCACTGAGTCAGGATCACATCTAGATAGTCAAAAACATACTCAGACACACTTTTACCTGGAGAGTCATAGATATTTATGACCAACATTCGTGTAAGCACCCCTCCTTCTTCAATTGTACCTCAACTGCCAGTACGTTACCCCCTTTATGCTTTGGTAATACTAGAGAGGGGTTGAGGTCATTCCTGACTCCAATCAGTAAACCACCCTTTGGATGACCAGTGCTACCGTTCACAGATTTAGATTGAAAAACAACATAACCGTCAATCCCAATATAAAACTTAATCCAATTCTCTTGAAGGGCAAATATATATCATAACATAACAGTTTATCCATTGTTTCACCCTTCTTTAACAGATGGGAAAACCCCCTGGTATTGCAGCTTACAATCGTGTTGTTTCATTGAATGCGGCATGAGTTGGGTAAAAATCTCTTAAGCCATTCCCATCCCCTAACATCGTCAAACTTTGTAGCCACACTACCACAGGATTTTGGATTTCCAATTTCATGTATAGTCTGGGTTCCTTTCCTTTACGTTGCAGACACCACAACATCACCTTTATCACCTTTAAAGGTTCCGTTTTTTTGTCTGAAACGTAACCGAAATATTTCGGAGATGCCTGGTGGCGGCGTATTAAAGTAGCTGTTTCCAGCAGGCAGCAAAGTATCTGGGATACCTTCCCAGGCGCTGATACCAAGGGTTCAACAAAGTCAAAGTCACATGAGTTCAACAGTCTCAACGACGGTACTTTGTAGAATAAATCCAATACCGCTGAGCGATTTATATTCCCTTTGCCTTCAGTCACAGAAACCGACCCAATGGTGAATGTTTTTGGATCAAGTTCCTGCGTTGCAAGGATCTCGACAATGTTCTTTTGTTGGAAATCTCGAGGTGTCAGATTTAAGTCCTCAATACTTACATCAACAATCTGCTGTGCCCTGATACCTGTGTACATTCACACATTGTATGATTATGTAGGACATCAGGTTCACCAGCCAACTGCTTAATGTACCCACATTTTGTGCTGATCTCCTCTTCCGATGTGCTTCTCTTTAATATTTTTCAATTTTGCCAGTGAGTCAGACCTTATCGTTGAATTTAAAGGGTGGGCAACCATGATATCAACCAATGCTGGTTGTACTCTTTTGTTTTTAAAAACCCTGCCGCGCAGACGCTTGGCCAACCGCCATTGTTAATGTGTAGAATAAGTTGCTGGGGAAACTAAACCTTCCTAGTTTATGTTGCCTGCTTCTTGTATGCCTGTCTGAATGGCATTGACTTGAGGTGGGGCCGGGGAGCCGGGCTGTAGCTCACCCTATCCAGCTTTGAGTACTTTGTCACCAACGTCATGCAATTGCATTATTGCTTCACCTTGGTGCTTAAGGTCTTCGTGGATAGCACCACATAGTATAAGCAATATTTTAATTGCAAAGTGAAGTACTCCAAGGCTCGTGTTCAATGTGGAATGCGCACTAGAGTGGTTATGAGACGATTGAACATTAGTGGCAACTGGCGATGTAACCTCTCTGATTGAATCGTACATCAGCTTTGGCCTTACAGAAAGTCTTTGTTGGCTGACCGCCTGTGGCTGTACTTCAGGCTCACTTCTAATTGTAGTTACTACGGGAACTTCATTATTCACCATGCAGTTAGTACTCATTTGAATGCTTTTATGTAGACCCATAACAGAACTCCAACAGGCAATTATGTCAATGTCAGTCAATGAGTTATTTATACTCGCATGTGGACCACCTGTTTTCTCTGTCACAGCCATCGGTAGCTGTTGCATTTCCTGATTAGTCCCCTTGGAGCCATAGAACACATTGATTTTCCCCTGCGTATTTTCAATAGGTAATGCGGTAACACTCGAGTTCACCGTGGCCTCAGCTATGTCTGTTGCCGACTGGCTGCCCATGTCAAATACAACATTTCCTGTTTGTTTTTCAGATCTGCGTCTGTACGGCTTAGCCATGCGCGAGAGGGGTGCTTTGTTCCCATTAGCTGCTTCTCCTGGCATTATTGTGGTTTAAATGTAAGCTTTATCACCGGGCGTGGGGTTTACAGGGAGTGAGATAGCCACACGGGCACAGCAGTGAATGTTTAATTTTTAAAATGCTCACCTCGAATAGCGCTCGTATGTTCCTCTGTTTCACAGCAGGCCAGTCAAATATCACTCCCCTTATCCCTCCTGCCCCGAACAGACTACGTAGAGACCAATTTGCCCCACTTCGCTCCACACACCGCACAGCGCTCTGTGCTGCTCCTGCACATTTATAGTGTTCAGGTGGGTCAGGTAACGCCTCCTCAGTGGTTACAAAAGCAAGATCTGTGCACTCCATGTAGAGCCAACTTTGCAACACTTCGCTCCACACACTGTGCAGTGCTCTGCGCTGCTTCTGCACAATTATAGTGTTCAGGTGGGTCGGGTAACGCCTCCTCAGTGGTCACAAAAGAAAGACCTGTGTACTCCACATAGAGACCACTTTGCACCACTTTGCACCACTTCGCTCCACTCGCCACACCTATAACATAGTGTCATTCAAATATATAAATCCTCATAGAACTATGTCAGGCAAAACGTGTACAATTGTGGCATCATTCCCCCGACCCTCCCCATCTTGACTGGAAGACTACAAATATCAGGATGCAATTCAGCAAAAGGCAACACAATGGTCTACCAGAGAGCATTGGGAACAAAGAAGATCTTTAAACCATATTGGGGCATATTTTATATATATTACAGGGCCTGTGGTAGCGGCACTGTAGTCCTGGTTAAGTTGCTCAACCCATAGGAAGTTCATTTTTTGGGCAGAAAACACACAAAACTTTGCAAAAAAGTATATGGCCCCATCAGATTGTTTTGATTCTGCGTAGTTTGGTGACGTTTTGTGCAGGAAAGTTGGGGGTGCAAAGTTAGTAGGGGGTCCCAAAATGTGTGGTTTTTCCATAGACGCATTGGAAAACAAATTTTGCTCACGCCTATAGCACAAACTGTTGGACGAATTTTCACCAAATTGGTCCTGAAAGCGTGCTTATGTAAATTTGGTTTAAATCTGTCCAGTATTTCTTTTTAAAACAACTAAAAGTAGGAAAACTTTTTTTGTGATATCTGGGTTCGTTCCGCGGACAGGCCTCCGATTGGCCCAGAGGACGACGTGATGTCCCTGGACATCGAACTCGCCTGCTGATTGAATGGTAAAAAGCGTGAGGTGAGGCATATTTTTGGAAACGCCGGCCATATTGGACCGCACGGTGGGTAAAAAGTCTGGAAAACACTTTTTGCATTATTTGGTGGTGGAAAGAGGGGCTGGGAAGGGAGGAGGAGTGGAAAAATATGAAATGGGGCTATTTTTGTAGGTGGAAAAAGGATTGGCAGGTGTCGTAGCTGTCCACGGACACCGTGATAGTTCACGGACAGCTCTGTGAACGGACAGCTTGGGAAAGACATTTGGGGTTATTTGATGGCTGAAAGAAGGCATAGAAATGGTAGGGAAGTGTAATGAATGTAATGTGAGGCTGTTTTATAGGTGAAGAAAGTCTGTGGTCCATTTCGGTGTCTGCGGACATCATTTTGATTGCGGGGGGTTAGGGTTAGTTTTATTAATTGATGGCGCATGGTACGTACCTCTTACATAGTTCATTGTATCGTGGTGGTTGAGGCCAGTGGCCAGATTCTGGTGGGCATGGCCAGAGGCCATGGCCCCAAGAATATGTCCACTGGCCACACCACCACAGTAGTAATATGTGTATAGTAATTATAGGTAATGTAGTAGGAGTATGGCCAGAATCGCCATAGTAGTAAAATGTGTTTAGTAATTATAGGTAATGTAGTGGGAGTACAAAGTGTTTGTAATATAGAGGAATGATGTAATTGAAATGTATATGGTACTTATGATTGTAGCACAATTAAGTATAGTGCTCATAGAATATGTATTTGATTGTAATTGCTATGGTTACTTAGTTTTATAGCGTTATCTCAGGTTGAAGCTGGAATCTCTGGTTTATTTTCTGTGGAAAAAAACAGTACAATTTGTTAAGCATGATAGTTTAAAAGCTGTAGTTCTATACAATTGTACATATATATATATTTTTAGATCATCATAAACAGTACGTTCTAAGTACTATGTTTAGTACAACTTTAGTGTATGACACACTGCTGTTGTTTTGACATTAAATAATCATTGGGTCATTGGGAAAGGAATCTGTACTGGATTAAAAAAAACCTGATTACAGTTACATGAATATAAGGGTGATAGTATGTTGTGATTAAGGGAATGCTTGAAGTAGTTAGATACCTGTTGGCACATTATAACTACATTAGAAGTTAGAAGATGTTTTGTCATATAAGAATTGAGGTGGCATATTTGAAGTGTTTTGGAATTAAGGGTATTTTTCAAGTCATTAGATCCCTGTTTACATATTCTAACTACTAGGTTCACTTTCAAAAGTACTATTGTAGTATTATGGACGTAGTTAGATACCTGCTGGCGTATTCTAACTTTTAATTGTCCTATAGTTTAGTGACTAAATTTGGGTTGAAGGAATATAAAATAGGCATTTGTTAAATTTGCTGGTAACCTATGTTTTGGAGTAATGGAGGTATCATTACATTCACACCAACCACTTCTTTTTTTACATATGCAGTGTAGTGCCCTGAAGTGGTTGTGGCACCAGTGTGGTATAATATAGCCACTGTTGTGAAGGTTTTCTTTCCAAGAGATACTTGGCTGTGTGTGTAGCCTGTAGGTTTACAGTTATTTTTTATACCATCTGCATTGTACCTTAGAAGTATTAGTATGACATATTGGCTATGTGAGTTTATTTGTATGGTGGAACGATTGTCTGAATTACAAAAAGGGCATAATATGCCATGATTTGCATTCTATAGAAGATGGTGAAATAGAATGGATTCAGAATTTGGTATGGATATATAGACAAATCGTTCATTAGGGATGTGGTCTTGTGAAACATAGTTACAGAGAGTTCATGTATGTTTCCACATGTATGAAATCTGGAAGATTCATGCATAGAGATGTTTTTGGTTTCCAGTACTTATAGTAAGTACATTAGGAATTCCTGTGTGTTTATGGTAAATGTTACCATTCCTGCAGAGTAGTCAAATCTTTGTCTTATACCTGAGACACTGTAAATGTTCTCAGGGTTATTTGTGGCATTTCTATAAAGGAGCAGCATTTGCAAACACAACTGGTTCGAGCCGTTTAAGTAAATGTTGTCAACAATTGGTGGCAATTGAAAAAGAAGATTCATTGTCACAGTAGCATAACAATTTACTCCAGTTGTATTGCTGAATTTAAATGGACCAGAGAGTTCTTTTTGTGGATTGTTTGATGGGCCTGCAGATGTTTCTGGAGAAGAGACATTTGTCTTTCTTTTCTGATGGATGTGTAGTTGAGTTTGTACTAGACAGTTTTGTGGTTGTATTGTTTGATGCAGAAGGAGTTGGTCGGTTTTTCAGTCATATTGTTGGGAGATCTGCTAAAGCTTATATTTGTATTTCTTGTCTTTTTAAAGGTTTCGTTTTTTGAGTTACAGGGTACATATCTAGATGGGGGGTGTATTGTGCCCGTAGCCTGTTGTATTCAAGTATGCAAGGAATGTCAGCGTTGACTTTGTTTGCATGAAAGTTAACTAGGAATAGACCATTGAGTGTATGCAGACGTGAACGTGATATGTAAGTCATACATTCTTTAAAGACTGTGCTGCCAATGCCAATTAATGCTTAATCTAGTGTTATACTTTGTGACTAGTGACAGCATATGCAAGAGATTGAGAACATTGCTCTCTGCGTACGTACATGTCTTTGAAAAGAAGGAAACATGCTATTGTCCGGCCAATTGTTTTAACTTCTGCATATTTGTCAAAGTGGATGTTGACAAACTGAATGTTGCTGTCATGTGGATATGTTTGGAATCCAACAACTGTACCAATTGCTCCATTGACTAAACCTTGTTCTATGTCAAGGTTACGTTCTAGAATTACTTTGCAGTTTAGACACAGGGCCCGATTTCCAGAAGTATTTTATAATGGTGCAATCCTATAGGAAAACGTTCCATGAATTAGGCCCAAAGTCAATATTTTCTCCAATCCAGCTGTGTTGGAGATACATTTTTCTAACCTATTTAGTCGCGCTGTTGCTTGTTGATACATAGGAAGTGTCATGCTGTGCACTTCTAGTTTGTCTGTGGAGCTGATGGGCAGTATGGGATGCATTTCATTTTTCAACCGTGTCTCCTTGAATTGACTACAGCTTGCAATGGTTGGCATTAAGGACATACATTTTTGATTTTGTTGAGCTAATTGTTCCATGACATCAGGAGCAGATGTGTTTCGTCCATGTAGCTCATCTAATATTTAAGAGGATTTTGCATCTTTAGTAAGCAGACCAGTTCTAATGCTTTTTAAAATGTTTGCATAGGTGAGATCTGTAGACTGACGCATGTTTTGAGTTAGTTCTCTGTTGTGAAAATGTTGCCAGAGATTAACATTTCCAATGCTGCCGAGGGTAGTGCACCATTGTTTGTGTCCTAATGTTTTCTAAATAGGTTGACCTTTCACTGGTGTTAACTGTAGGAGGTCTCTGAAAACAATAACATGTTTTCCTACGAACAGTTCTTCGTAGTTGGTTTTTAGTACTTCTTGCATTCTGAGATGAATTAAAGCCAACATGAGGGTGGAAACCATGCTTACTTCATCTATCAGGAACACTTGTTGCTGATAAGTTGTAGTATTCTAATTTGTTTTGGTTTTCTACGGGGAGGAGCAGTAGTCTGTAAAGTTACATCTCCTATGTTGTAGGCAGCTAAACCTGTGGGGGCTGTTACTACACCCGAAAGGTTGTTGCTTGTGAAGTTTTGTAGAAATGTGCTGATTATTTTAATTAAGAATGTTTTACCAGAACCAGCTCCACCACTTACATACAGGAGCAGAGGTTTTACAGCTACAGTTTTTAGTTTCATGTTTCAAATCATTTTCAATTTCTTGAGTGACCTCTAGATAAATGGTGAGTTGTTCATCATTTAGCTGCGATTCAAGCACTGACAAGTCTTCCTCTGATTGTTTATATTGATGCATGGTATTTTCTACCTCAGTCATGGCTATTTCTGCTTCATTTAGAATTAGTGGTTGTCCAAGTGGTTCTTGGCTTCGTGTAAGGGAAGGTTGACTGCCCTCAGGAGTGTTTTTGTTTAGTTGAGCTTCATTGTCTTCCTCTTGTTGGCGTTCATTGTCCAACATGTGTTTGTATTGTTTGAAATTGTCATTTGTTATGCTGCAGTCACCTAATAATTATTTTTCTTTTCTCCAAGGTTTAAAAGGTTGATGTAGGGCCACGTAATACAGTTCTCTATTTTGTGGAGATTTAAATGATAACTTTATATGATTAATTAGACTGCGTTTGGTGAGTTTCACTATGCTTCCTTCACAAGTTGAGACTGAATATTTGCCAGTTGTGTCATTTGGTGTGACATTGTTTTTGTAGGTTTAGTTTTGGGCAATGTCGTACAGACACATGTTTTCCAAAGCAGTACTTCTGTTTGGGTAGTATGTGTCAAATACATTCAGCCTGATTCATGGAATTATTTGCAAGAAAAACGCAGATTTGCGTGCCTTTCTGCCCGAAAATCCCTGTTTGAAGTATGGGGATTTTGGGCAGAAAGGCGCGCAGATCTGCGTTTTTCACGCAAATAATTCCATGAATCAGGCTAATTGTTTTTTAAAATGTCCTGGCTGTTGGGATCATTTGTGGCTATGTTTTCTGTCTCCTGGTAGGATTTTAGTACTCTTTTTCGGGATTAAGCTGGTCCAAGGTGCAGCCAGACAATGTGTTCAGATTTGCCATATATGGCTGTACCTGTTAAACGGTCTGCAGCTTTGTACCACCCTCATTCTCTATGGGAGAGCATTTTTATACTGAAGCTGTACAATTGTTGTGATAGTGCTTTGCCAGATGATATGTCATTCCAGAGGTCTTTTAGCTCTGTTTTCTCAGCTTTGGTGAGATAGGCTGTGACTTATCTTGCAACTGCAGTGGAATTGTCTGCAATGTATTGTATGTCTATGTTTTCATTCTACAAGAGGGCAATGATTGCATTGTAATCATTGATGTATGTTGATGCTTTGTCCCTTCTAATGTTCTATGTATTTGTATGGGCTTTGCCTTTTACGCTGTGTCTAACAGAAGACATCAAGCTATTCACTTGTCCTTTTTTACAAACTGGTCTAGGGAAGCCAAATTTGGTATAGTACTTACCTTTGTTTTTATATCTACATCGGCAGTATTTGCCACACTTATGTTTTTGGAAGCGTATGACTTGTGTATGTAGGTCACTATCTGTGGTTTCTGAAGGGATGTCGCAGGTAATGTATTTTTCAATAAACTGTAAAACAGTGGCATCACTATCATGGCAAAATTTATATTGCAGATGAAATGCAGCATGGCAATGAAGCGATGGTGAAAGTACCTTGATACATTGACTGGGTCAAGAGAACAGAGTTTACCTGGTGTTTTTATATATAGTCCATCTTTATTTTGGTTTGCAGTGCGTAAGAAGTCGTGCAAGCCATACCATACGTACTGTGTACAACTTAAAGTAACAAATCATGTGGGTGGGCCTAGGTTCCTTAGCATATAACGTACATCAGCGTGAAGTGGAAACCAGTATTGTTTTGTACCACGCATGTTTGCCAAGAGATTTGTGATATTTGACTGCAAAACTTCATTGTTGTCTTTTATTTTTTGAAGCAGTTGGGTAGCGGATATGTTTAAAAAGATAGAGCCTGTTTTTAATGTGTGTGCAACTCGATAACATAGAGTTGCTAGTTCACTTTCAAAGATGAGGTGTAAAATGGATTCGACATTTTGTCTGAATCTGGGGTCTTCAGAATACATTCTTTAAGAGCGATATTCTGATGCACTAATTTGCATGGACCATTCATCAGATCTTCCTCCTTTTCCTGTTGGAAAGAGTAGAGGAAAAGAACATGCTTTGACACTTTGTCCCCATATGCTCATTGGGGATCCTTTGGCTTGATGAATTTGATATGTTTCTAATGCATCGTCAATGCTGTCTTTGGAGTGTAGTGAGTAAATTGTATACTGGTCTAAATTGTTGGCTGCAGTAACAGGATCTATGCATTCAAATTAGCCAGTTGCTGGTGAGTCTTGAATAATTTGGGTTTTTTTTCTTAGATTTTCTTCTATGTTTATATCTTTGTAGTTGTAGGGCTTGTCTAACTTTGTTTAAGTCGACTACTTGTTGCCAATGTATTTTGTCTTTTTCTGGCGCACCTTTAACTAGTATAACCAAAGTATAACAATCTATTGGTTGTTGTACGGCTAGAGTTTGTACATTTTCTTTTAGATCTAATAGCAAATATACTACTTTGCCACAGATGCCTTTTAGTAACTCGGCTGGAGGTCATTTGGCTGATTCCGGTGGAAGGCGTATTATAGCTTGAAATGGGTGCACTGTTTGTATTATAATGCTCTTGTACAAGTTAAGTTGTTGGAGAGCTTTCGGAAGTGGGAATATGTCTAAGTTATTAGTGATAGCACGTGATGGCATTTGGTTATTGTCAAGCTTTGTGTTGCAGTACGTGCAAACTGTTGAGGGGTCAGTTATTTAGATTTTAGTTTCTGATGTTAGACATAAAGCTAATTGGAACCATTTGTCACGATGCCTGCCCCCGGAAAGCCAGACCAGGCCCAGCAACCCCGGAAGCAGGCATTATGCCACTTGAAGCATGCCCAAAAACCCCATTTAGGGGCTCTTTGGCTACAGTCCTGGCGCCTATGGCGCCAGGCTCATAAGAATAAAGTCAGTCCTGGCGCCATGGGCGCCAGGCTCATTACAGAAATCTTACCTGTTGCAGACCATGCTGCATACCTACCTGATGCAGACCATGCTGCTCGAAGCCACAAGCCAAATGAGACTTAAAGGGACTACTTTACCTCAGGGACTCCTTTCCTCTCGGGTGGGGCTGTGGAAGAATACTTACCTGGGACTTCTTCCAAGGCTATTTAAGCCACACCCGGACAGCCACACGTGCTTCGCGTTATTCTGCTTGCTGCAGCGTAACGCTCACCGTGTCTTCAGCAGCTCCAGTCTTCAGCCACGCCCGCTTCAGCCCTGGAACACCTGGAACACCTGGAACAAGAAAAGGAGAAGGAGAAGAGGTCAGAACAAAACCCTTACCTGAATCCTTGATCCAGCACATCGTAAATCTGGAAGAGAGAAGCCTTCTCAGGTGCATTGCCACACACCTCGCAGAGCCGCGCTTAACTCACCAACCGGGGCTGCATTCCTTTACTCCATCGCGAATCCAGCATCTCCAGGCCATTCTCAACACCTGGGGGAGACAAGAACAGATAGGTGAGCAAGGGCTATACAAACCACCCCCAAAGACTTACCTGATTTACCACAGGGGGGTACTCACCTCATCTCGGGTCGGCGTAGTCAATTCTGCATCACTGCCGTAGCCCGGCCCCTAAGGGGAAAACAAGGACAATACAAATCACCCCCAAAGACTTACCTGATTACCACAGGGGAGTACTCACCTCATCTCGGGTCGGCGCAGTCAAAACCCGCATCACCGCCGCACCCAGGCCCCTAATGCGAAAAACAAGGACAATACAACCTAACCCCAAAGACTTACCTGATTTACCACAGGGGGGTACTCACCTCATTTCGGGTCGGCGCAGTTAATTCTGCATCATCGCTGTACCCCGTGTAACGCTCACCTGATTCTCGCAGAGGCGCCGGTCTTGACTGGGCGACTACCGTATCTTCAAAGGTGATGTGTAGCACCCGGTTGGCTCTTTGGGCTGGACCTCTGTGCACTGTATGCCTGACGTGTAGAGTAAGATGTCTGCAGATAGAAAATATGGGGTTAATGAACTGGGGTTATTGGGGTGTCCCTATCTCTTTCCTCTTCTCCTCTCCTGTAGACCCCCAAAGGTTAACGCTCTCACCTTAGGTAAGTGAATGCCGAGCTCTCCATCTGCCTCGGGGCAGGGTGCTGTAACCAGTTTCTTCACTGGATAGGTAGCGCAGGCCACTTGAATTCAGAGGACTGCTGTCCGTCGTTTACTGCACGAACGGTAAGTTTCGAGTCATTCAAATGTCTTTAAAGTCTTTAGTAATGATGTCTCTTGTTTTGCAGGGTTCCGGCGATGGCGGATGACGGGCTGAAGTGAGTTGAAGATGGAGCCCGTGTGATGAATAGAAACGCCTGGAAGCACGTAAATAAGCGCTTGTTGCCTGCTTCACGATGCGCTCTAACTGTCTTTTTATTTTGCAGGTACGAGTTCGGAGCGGCTGCAGGGTGCCGGAATACCCACTGGGTTAGATGTGGAAAGGAGTAATGGCACGTGAGTATTAAAGTTCCCCAATGTCTTTAAACGCACCTTGTTTTGTCTTTCAGATGCAGGATGCAGCGCCGAAGGCCTCCGGAGTGTGCGAAGAGTTGGTAAGCTTTTGTCTTTCAGATGCCGGAATGCAGTGTGAAGACCTCCGGAGCGCACGAAGAGTAGGTAAGCCTTTGCCTTTCAGATGCCGGAATGCTAACCTGTTCTTTCTTGTCTTTATAGGTGTTGCTGAAGACTGGATTCAGGATGGTAAGCCTTTTTCCTTAGGCCCAGGACCGGATGCAGAAGACACGATGAGCGTTCTGCTGCAGAGGGTGCAGAATAACGCAAAGCAAGATTCATCCATCGGGTGTGGTTTAAATAGCCTCCTGTAGTGCTTAGGTGTCTCCTTCCACAGCCACGCCTAGGTAAGAAAAGAGTTCCTGGTAAGAAAAGAGTTCCTGCTTTCCAGAAGAGTTCCAGTGTTCTGAATCTAGGGAGTGGCTCCAGCCCCACCCAACAGGAAAAGTAGTTCCAAACAGAAGGCGATCAGAGGCTCAACTGGCAGGCAAGTAAGCAGCATGGTCTGCTGCAGGTAAGTCCACCCAAGCATTATGAGCCCGGCGCTTCCAGCGCTGGGACTGGGCATATTTATGAGCCTGGTGCCACTGGCGCCAGGACTGGGTCCAAAAGGTCCCAATTGGGACTGGTTGGCACTCGGAACCTGGGTTATGGATCTGCTTCCAAGGGAGTTGGGAAAACCCTGACCTTTTGGAAGCAGAGATCATGACAGTACCCCCCCTCAAGGCCCCTCCCAAACCGGGCTTCTCCGGGGGTTTTGGCTTGTCAGGAAATGTTCGGTGAAATCTTTTGATTAGGCGAGGAGCGTGGACATATTCAGCAGGTTCCCAGGATCTCTCTTGGGGGCCGTAGCCTTTCCAGTCAATTAGGTAGAATAGTTTAGATTTGGAGATCTTGGAGTCCAGAATGCTTTTGACTTCAAACTCGAGTTCTCCATCAACTAGGATAGGTTTTGGAGATTTGGTTAGTCGGGTTTGAGGTTGCACGGGTTTTAATAGAGAGACGTGGAAGACCGGATGTATCTTCATGTGCGGGGGCAAGTCCAACTTGACCGCTACTGGGTTTACTATGGTAGTGATGGAATAGGGACCAAGGTATCTTGGGTTGAACGTGCGTGGCCCTTTTAGAGATAGATATTTGGTGGATAACCAGACTTGATCCCCTACTTGATAGTGAGGGGCTTCCTTCCGATGTTGATCTGCTCCTTTCTTGTATTGTTCTTTAGCCCTTTGAAGGTGAGAAACAGCTTCCTTAAAGGCTTGGGTGATTGTAGAATGCAGGTAGTCTACTGCTGGTGTTTCAAGATCTTGGAGGGGATCCAACTCCGAGGTTCGAGGGTGACTGCCGTACAAAAGAAAAAACGGGGTTTTCCCAGTTCCCGAATGGACAGAGTTATTGTAGGCATATTCGGCTATCCAAAGGATATCTTTCCAAGTTTTTTCAGTTTGTTGCAGCATGCAGCGTAAATACTGTTCCAGAGTTTGATTGGTCCTCTCGGTTTGTCCGTCGGTCTGAGGGTGGTGACTGGTCGATAGTCTCACATCAATTTGAGCCGACCGACAGCAACTTCGCCAAAAATGAGAAATAAATTGACTACCTCGATCCGAAATTAGAACCGAAGGAAAACCATGCAGTCGGACGATGTTTTCGAGAAATTCTCGGGCCAGAGTTGCTGCTGTTGGCAAGCCTTTGAGCGGAATGAAATGCGCCATCTTGGAGAATAAGTCCACGATTACTAGAATCGTATTGTATCCGGAGCATGGAGGTAGATCGGTGATGAAGTCCATAGAAAGCGTATGCCAAGGGCGAGGTGGGATGTCAATAGGGCGTAAGAGGCCTGCTGGTCTTTCCTTTTGACTCTTGTTTTGGGCGCATACTCCACAGGACATTATAAAGTCTCTGATATCTTTTTTCCAAGACGGCCACCAGAAGTAGCGCTTGATCTTTTCTGAGGTCTTGGCCATACCGGGATGACCTTCCATTAAAGAGTCGTGATAACAAGAGATTACTTTTTTCTGTAAATCTGTGCTGGGTAGGTATAATCGTTCTTGGAAATACAATAAGTTGTCCTTTACTGCAAAGTCCTTTCCCTGCAGATGCCAATTCTGTATGTCTGCTGGAGTTACAAGTTGCCTGGCTTTATCCTTAACTTCCTCTATGGATTCTGTGGCGATTACACCCAGAATTCTTTGTTCGGGAATGATTGGTACAGGTTTAGGGTTGATCAAGTGTTCTTCCACTCCCATCCGAGAAAGGGCATCAGCTTTACCGTTCTTTGTACCAGGTCGATAGGTAATTATGAAGTCAAACTCGGCAAAGAATAATGCCCAACGGAGTTGTCTAGAGGATTGGGCTTTTGCGGTTTTCAAATATTGCAGGTTTCGGTGATCCGTAATCACAGTAACGGTGTGTCGGGCCCCCAGCAGATAATGCCGCCAAGCCTTAAAGGCAGACTTGATAGCCAGAAGTTCCTTGTCAGTAATCGTGTAATTGATTTCAGGAGGCGAGAATTTGCGGGACCAAAATGCCACGGGATGCAACTGATTGGTTACCGGGTCCTTTTGTGATAGAACTGCCCCCATGGCAAGGCTTGAAGCATCAGTTTCCGCGATGTAGGGGAGTTCGGGGCGAGGATGTTTTAAGATTGGTGCAGAGATAAATTTTGTCTTCAAATCCTGGAAAGCTTGTTCCGCCTCGGTAGACCATTCAAAACGTTTGTTTTTCTTTAACAAGGCAGTGATGGGCTGGACTATTCGAGAGAATTCGGGGATAAACCTGCGGTAAAAGTTAGCGAAGCCTAACATGCTTTGCACACCTTTTACGGAGGATGTTGATGGCCATTTGAGAACTGCATCGACCTTCTTTGAATCCATACGCACTCCGCCAGGTGATAATATGAATCCCAAGAATTCAACTTCAGTCACGTTGAAAACACATTTTTCCAACTTAGCGAAAAGTTTGTGTTGACGCAATCTTTCGAGGACCATTTTCACGTGTTTCCGATGTTCAGATTCCGATGAAGAATAAACGAGAATGTCGTCAATGTAAACAACAACACACACATCTATGAGCTCTCTGAGGACATCGTTCATAAAATATTGAAAGGCGGCCGGGGCATTGCAAAGTCCGAAGGGCATGACCTGATATTCAAATAGCCCATACTTGGTGCGGAAGGCCGTCTTCCATTCATCGCCCTCTTTTACTCGTACCAAATGGTAAGCTCCTCTAAGATCCAGCTTTGTATATATGCATGCTTTTCTGACTTGGTCCAGGAGTTCAGGGATCAAAGGTAACGGATATCTATTCTTAACGGTGATCTGGTTCAGGGAGCGATAATCGATACAAGTTCTAAGGTCTCCTTCCTTTTTTGGAACGAAGAACAAAGCTGAAGAAGCAGGGGACTTGGAAGGACGAATAAACCCATTTGCCAGGTATTGATCCAGGTATTGTCGAAGGTGAAGGTTCTCAGGCTCGGTGAGGGCATAAATTCTACTACAAGGAGGAGTAGATCCAGGTATCAGGTCTATCTGGCAGTCATAAGACCTATGAGGAGGTAGAGAGTTAGCCTGCTCCTTCCGGAAAACATCTTGGTATTCTAGGTATTCGGGAGGTAACTGGGGAGTCTCTGAAGAAATTGCTGCCAGTGCAACACCAGGTGGAGAGTGACAAGTAGAGACACATTCTGGAAACTGGACCGTTCTTGCTCGCCAATCGATCAGAGGATTGTGTTTCTCTAACCAAGGTATTCCTAGAATAATCTGAAACTGAGGGGCCTTGATCACATCGAACACGATCTTCTCATGGTGTCCATCTTGACTTACTAGCGTCACCTCTTGAGTGGTATGCGTTACTGGCCCGGAGGCTATCTCCGTACCATCCACTGTAGTAATGACGTCCTTTACAGCCTTGGGACAAAGAGTTAGATTCATCCTCAAAACCATTTCATGATCCACATAATTGCAGATGGCACCGCTGTCGACGTAAGCTTCAATTGCATGTAATCGATCCGGATTATCAGGGCTAATGAGGACCATAGGTATCACGAAATGCGAGGTCACGGAACTGGTTTTCACGCTCGGCAAGAGGACCTCTATTCTTGTCGGGCGAGGTCGTTTCCCTGCTCAGAGTTTGTAACTTTGGTAACTGCAGCTCCTACTGCCTTCTTGGCAGGTTTCACCGGACAGTCTCGAAGAAAGTGCCCTGAGTTTCCGCAATATAGGCATAATTGCAACTGTTTTCTCCTTTCCCGCTCCCTTTGTGTTAGAGGACCTTTCAGACCCCCTATTTGCATGGGTTCCCCGGAGTCTACTCCTTTGGAAGGAGTTGGCGGTTTGGAAAATACTCGAGCATCAAACTTGGAACGATCAGCCTTCCTGTTCTGCAGTCTGTGATCTATTTGAACGACCAAGTCTATATAATCCGAACAGTCTTGTGGGGGATTCACTACTTGGGCTAAAACGTCTTTGAGCTCTCCACGTAGACCTCTATAAAACAGCGTAATCCTTTTGTCCTCAGGCCATTGAGTTTCCACTACTAGTCTATTGAAAGATGCAATATAAGCCAAAAGGTCTTGATTACCCTGTCGCAACGAAAGAAGCTCATTGTCCAAGGCCTGCCCCTGTGAATGTCTTGCGAACAGTTTTTCCATACTAAGCTGAAAGGCTTGAAAATCATGGAGAACCGGATCATCTTGATTAACTAGAGGGATCGACCAGTCTGCCCCATTGCCACTAAGGTACGAAAGCACGAAAGCTACTTTAGCTTGATCAGTTGGAAAGGCTGCTGGCCGGCATAAGAAGTGCAACCGGCACTGATTGATAAATACTGCAAACCTCTTTGGGTCACCAGAAAATCGTTCGGGCGGAGCCAGAGGTACATTCCCAGGTAGGTTGATCTGCACTGGATTCATAGAGGATGTTGAAGGAAGATTTGCCCCTGATGCGGGTAACGGGGTCTGTCCGGCTTGTGACTGTAGCAATTGTCTAGCAAGATCATCTGTTCTCTCCTTGGAAATAATTAGTTCCCTTCTTAGAGCATTCGTTTCCTGACGAGCTGCATGCACTTCTGCCCTTAGTTCCCCAAGTAACCGGGCTAGGTGGTCAGTAACCGAGGTTTCCATAGCGCCTGGGCGAGAGTTTTGCGGTAGGCTTTGCGTTCTGTAACGCTCACCTGATTCTCGCAGAGGCGCCGGTCTTGACTGGGCGACTACCGTATCTTCAAAGGTGATGTGTAGCACCCGGTTGGCTCTTTGGGCTGGACCTCTGTGCACTGTATGCCTGACGTGTAGAGTAAGATGTCTGCAGATAGAAAATATGGGGTTAATGAACTGGGGTTATTGGGGTGTCCCTATCTCTTTCCTCTTCTCCTCTCCTGTAGACCCCCAAAGGTTAACGCTCTCACCTTAGGTAAGTGAATGCCGAGCTCTCCATCTGCCTCGGGGCAGGGTGCTGTAACCAGTTTCTTCACTGGATAGGTAGCGCAGGCCACTTGACTTCAGAGGACTGCTGTCCGTCGTTTACTGCACGAACGGTAAGTTTCGACTCATTCAAATGTCTTTAAAGTCTTTAGTAATGATGTCTCTTGTTTTGCAGGGTTCCGGCGATGGCGGATGACGGGCTGAAGTGAGTTGAAGATGGAGCCCGTGTGATGAATAGAAGCGCCTGGAAGCACGTAAGTAAGCGCTTGTTGCCTGCTTCACGATGCGCTCTAACTGTCTTTTTATTTTGCAGGTACGAGTTCGGAGCGGCTGCAGGGTGCCGGAATACCCACTGGGTTAGATGTGGAAAGGAGTAATGGCACGTGAGTATTAAAGTTCCCCAATGTCTTTAAACGCACCTTGTTTTGTCTTTCAGATGCAGGATGCAGCGCCGAAGGCCTCCGGAGTGTGCGAAGAGTTGGTAAGCTTTTGTCTTTCAGATGCCGGAATGCAGTGTGAAGACCTCCGGAGCGCACGAAGAGTAGGTAAGCCTTTGCCTTTCAGATGCCGGAATGCTAACCTGTTTCTTGTCTTTATAGGTGTTGCTGAAGACTGGATTCAGGATGGTAAGCCTTTTTCCTTAGGCCCAGGACCGGATGCAGAAGACACGATGAGCGTTCTGCTGCAGAGGGTGCAGAATAACGCAAAGCAAGATTCATCCATCGGGTGTGGTTTAAATAGCCTCCTGTAGTGCTTAGGTGTCTCCTTCCACAGCCACGCCTAGGTAAGAAAAGAGTTCCTGGTAAGAAAAGAGTTCCTGCTTTCCAGAAGAGTCCCAGTGTTCTGAATCTAGGGAGTGGCTCCAGCCCCACCCAACAGGAAAAGTAGTTCCAAACAGAAGGGGATCAGAGGCTTAACTGGCAGGCAAGTAAGCAGCATGGTCTGCTGCAGGTAAGTCCACCCAAGCATTATGAGCCCGGCGCTTCCAGCGCTGGGACTGGGCATATTTGTGAGCCTGGTGCCACTGGCTCCAGGACTGGGTCCAAAAGGTCCCAATTGGGACTGGTTGGCACTCGGAACCTGGGTTATGGATCTGCTTCCAAGGGAGTTGGGAAAACCCTGACCTTTTGGAAGCAGAGATGATGACACCCCGGCCCCAAAGGGGAGGACCACAATAGACTTACCAGGATCTTACCAATTGCCACTTGGAACTCTTCTGGTGGTTTAAATCCGCAACCTGCAAGGAATCTAGCAGAGTGAAGATCAGACTTTTGAACTCTTTCGAACAATTGGACTTAGAGTCAATACTGGAACTCACCAATTCCTCCACGCCAGTGAAGTAACTGGTCGTCTACGCGCCCCTGCGCTCGATGCAGGATAGAGAGCTCATCTTTCCAAATCTTCAGGTGAGATTAAGAGGGAACTTCAGGAGTGTTCTGTGGGCAGACAAGGGGAGTGGGAAGGCGGGTTAACGCTCAGATTACGGGAGGTTAATTCCCTTTCTCCATTGCAGAAACATATTCGTACGAGTCCAACAAACGAAGCTAAGTGGGTCTGTCCAGTCTGTCATCTCGGCTCTACGTGTTACTCTGGTGGAAGCAACAGCGGGCCAGTCCAGATCGACGCCCCCGTGGGAATCAGGTGAGCGAAACACCATTAGGCGTCTTCATTGTTTTCTATTTTGTAGGCTAGATCTATTATTTTTGTGCTCTTTTCATAAAACATTCTGTGACAACAGACACATATTTGGTCTGGTATTTCAGCAGATGTGTTTTGAAACGTAGCTATTTCTTTTTTGTATGTCTTTATTAGGACGTTGGTGTTTATGATGCATTCAGTAATGTTTTCTGGAGGTACAGAATTTTCTAAGTCAACTTCAGTTCCAAAGTATTTACATTGGATGTGCTGTATTTCTTGAAGCAGTTATTTGGCTGTTCCACGTAGGAGAATTTTATTTACATTTTGTAGTTCTAAAGCAGGACTTTTTGCATAGTATAGTCAATGCACAAGATTCCGTATAGTAGAATGGTGTGTTGCTAACATTATGATGTGGGGGGAAGTGCTTTTGCAAGCAGTTCCTAAAATGCAGGCTAATGAATGTCCCCGCAGACCAGTGTGGCTGCGCACTGGACAGGAGTCTATGGTTTGTAAAGTTTTCATTTGACTTTTGTCTTTTAGTTACACTTAGTGATTGAGGAATTGTCATAAAGATTTAAAGGATGTTTGTTGAAAGGAGCATTTGGTTCAAAGTTTGTTGGGGACTTTTTTTCTATAAGGTTTTCTTTTGCCATAGTGGTGTTTTTGACCATTTCATACCCTCTTAAAATCAATACAAACAATCTTCTCTTTATTAGGAATGCGCTGTCAATTAGAGCTTGCAGGATTACTCTCCAGCGGTAGTTTATAGGGGAAGATAGTGACTTTTCTGCTGTTTTTATAAGATTGTGAAGAACTCTATGGTGGAACATTTTCTGTAACATCATTATTTTGGATTGCTTTACCGTGACTATGTTAACACTGGTAGATGGAGGGTTAGGTTTGTTAGTAGGTCTGCTTTTATTTGTACATATTTTTTTACTTTTAGTTTTTGCAAGAGGGCCCTTACCTTTTTTATTTGTGGCTGGTTTAGTTTTGTTCAGTGAAGTTACTAGCTCTTTGTTTTAATGTTTCAAGAAGGAAAGTGATAGGGAACTTTTTTAATGGCATGATTTTTGACATACTATAACATTTCCTTAAAATCATTACTCAGTTCATCCAGTTTTTTAGATAAGTTCGTGATTTGATTATTTACAGTTGGGGATTGGACTTCTGTTTGTGATTCTTGGGATTGTGTTTCTTCATGAAAACTATGTACTGTAGAAATTATTATTTTAGTAAGGTGTGTACAAAATACATTATTTTACATTAAAATATTGTATACCATTGGAGATGTTATCGTGGCTCATTTCGTCTTTTGGGAAGTTCTCCAGGTGTAGTGAGGAGATTATATGAAGTGTACAGTTATGTTTTGTCATCAATCACATTTGTTGTGTCATCTTTGATGTCCTGGGTGTTAGTCTTAGCTGTGCACAGAGGTGGCGCGAACTATGGTTGCTTAGCATACCATAACTGCCAAATTTTAATGGTTTTTCGGTTTAATTTGTAACCATAACATTCCTTTAATAAAACCTTTTCACTGAATTTCATAGATTTTTGTTACTGCAACTTAACCATAACGTCCCTTTAACAAAGATTTTTCAGTGAATATAAATATTACACGGCCCGCGTTAGCGGCTGCGTAGTTATGGTTAAATTGCTAAACCCATAGGAAGACCACTTTTTGGGCAGCTTATAACTTCGCTCCCCCTGGAGGAATCCTCACCAAAGTTTGTCAAAAAAGTTTGGTGAGGTTTGGTGGGGGAGTTATAGGGGGGTCCCAAATCTTTTTTTTTTCCATAGACTGAATGGGCAAAATCTTTGCACACGCCTACAGGCCAAACGGCTGGATGGATTTTAACAAAATTTGTGGCAGGAGCGGGGGCTTGGTTCCAAAAGCGTGCTTTTGTGTGTTTGGTGGAAATCTGACCAGTACTTTTGTTGTAAAGAACTGAAATGTTGTGTCAAAAAATTAGTGATATCTGGCTCCGCGGAACCATTTCCCTGTTCTCTCTGACAAAAGTCTCATTGGCTTGCAGTACGCCGTGATGTCGGCGAACATTGGACACTGCCGGTGGTTGGCTGGAGGGATGCGTGCTGTACGTCAAACCCTTTGGTAAACACTGCCATGGTGTACCGGAGGACAGTGTGGTGCCGGAAGGGCCTGGAAAACATACTTTACGCCATGTGGTGGTGGGAAGAAGGGATGGAAAGGGTGGGGGAGTGAGAAGTGGTTCATCTGATATATCTCATTAGGTGGAAGGAGACAGTGGTGTGCCTGCAGTATCCGTGCGTATTGCGCCAATTCACAGGTACCTCCACATGTGACTACCTTGTGTGATGAATTAAGCAGCCTGCGTTACGACACGATAACTGGTGCAGCGACCTCTTTCTGTGGTGACTGATGGCAGATCAATGGCAGAAGGGGAGTGTATTGCACATGACATGAACATTTTAACATACAGTATATTATGTGCTGTGTTGCATGTGGTAAGCCTGTAGCCCCTTCGATGCATGGGTGGAGGCCTTCCACCAACAACTATGTACCCTGGTTGCTAGCAGGTTTAACATTGTTGCCTTGTGTGCGTGGTTTGTCAACATTGCATACATTATTGGTCCCATGGGTGTGGGGATTATTAGCACATCTTACAGTGTTTAGTCCATGCCTGGACCTGATGGCGTGACCAGTACTGCAGTGTGTCCCCTGGCTGCAGTGTTGAAGTACTGTGTGCATAGAAGTGGATAGGGTTCAACTGCATATACCTGGCCACATGTTCACTTGCATGGCTCTGTTATGGTATGCTGGGTGTGGGCAATGCCTACACTGTTGGGTGCATGGTGAAAGGCCATAGGACGTAGGCCATGCACCCAAGAGCCTAGGCCTTCACCACAGCCACCACACCATAATGCAGCCATGCAGTTTTAAGTATAGATCTATCCGAGGGTGGTGACCTTTAAAAAATGGTTGTGGAGGACATTTTAGAGGTAGTAGAACAGCAGAAGTGAGCTGATATGCGTACATTACCATATGATGTACGTAATTGCATGTGTTGCACATTAGGGAGCCCCATGTCACCATTTGCGTTTGCTATAGTTTGCCCATTATAACACCCTTCCTATGTTACGTTTGTGGATTGTGGTACATGGCCAAATGTTCGCATTCATCGCTCTGTTATGTTGTGCTGGGTGTGGGCAAGGCCTAGACTCTTGGGTACATAGCAAAAGGCCACAGGCCATAGGCCATGCACCCGAGAGCCTAGGCCTTGATGACAGCCACCACAACATAATGCAGCCATACAGGTTTAACTCTCTCCGATGGTGGTGACCTTTGAAGAATGGTTATGGAGAACATTTTAGACTTGGTAGAACACCCGAAGTGCAGTGATATGCGTTCATTACCATATGGTGTAAGTCATTGCACTTATTGCACATTAGGGAGCCATATGTGACCATTTGTGTTTGCTATGATTTGCCCCTTATAAGACCCTTGCTTTAGGAAGTGCTTTAACATATTTGCCATGAAAGGAAATCCTCAGCGTGACCCATTTAAAATATGGACAATGTTTACAGCCACCCACATACCGTTCACCACACCCAACGCAACATCATGCAGCCATGCATGCAAAGATGTGGCCAGGGTGAAAGTTGGCAGACTCAATTGCAGATGGGGAGTTCATTGCACATGACATGAGCATTTAAACATGGGGTGTACAATGGTGTGTTGTGTGTGGTGAGGCCCTAGCGTCTTGGATGCATGGCTGGAGCCTTTGCACCGACAACTATGTGGCCTGTGTGCAAGTAGGCTTCACATTGTTGCTTTCTGCGTGTGGTTTGTGAGCATTGCATGCATTGCTGGTTCCATGGGTGTGGTGATTGGTAGCACATCCTACAGTTTTTAGTGCATGGCTGGTGCTTATGGAGTCGACACTTCTGCAGTGTGTCCACCTAGTGCTGTGTTGAATAACTGTGTGTATAGAAGTAGATAGGGTTCAACTGGATATTTTATGTGCTTGGGTAGTGTGCATTGCGCTGATTACTGACTACAGTACTGCACTTTCAAGTATTGGTTCTTTGCACTTACTACAGTGCTGGGGGGAAAAGAAATATTGCTACCTGTACTTAGTGGTGATGGGTGCCGCTCTGGGTGAATCTGGATGCTGAAAGCGTGGATACGTTTGGAGAACTTTTAACTGGAGGTGCCGTCAAATGACGCGAAACATGTACTCTGAGTGTGTAACGGTACATATGGAGTGCTGTACAGAAATAACAGTGTTCGATGCAGAGGTCTTGGATGTGTTTGCTGCATGCCTGTGTGACTATTTAATAGTACCTAATGAGGGAGTGCTGCAAATACAATAGTGGAAAGGGAAGAAGGACTGTCCCTGCTTTAATAAGGTGTGGCCCTCGCCGTAGCTGGGAAAGTGCACATGATATGATATGATATGGCATTTGTAACGCGCCTATACACAAGTGTTTCAAGGCGCGACGAGGCAGGGAGGGGGGAAACAAGGGGAGGACAGACAACGATCCTACTAGGCCAGGTGTCATTCAGATCGCGCAAGTGCAGGGGTAGGGGGAAGGGAGAAGTGCAAGGGGAAGGGGAGGGGGGAAGTGCAGTACAAGTAAGTAGAAAAAAAAAAAAACAATTCTTCCCTTCTCAGCATGGTGGTCATGGAAATGGAACTGTGGGGATTATCCAATCAGGTGTTGAGGGTGTGCTTCACAGGAAGGGGCAGTAATATTTTTTCTCAAAACTCTGTAGTGAGGTTGGCAGAGGTGGAGAGACGCAGAGTGCTGATCATGGGTGATACCTTTATGCAAGATCTGCACAGGTATGCTGTGCAAAGAGGCATTGCTGCTAATTTTCAGTTGGAAGGAGTGGGGGCTTTCTGGGGCACTGTCTATGAGTGTAGGTTCGGCACTATGGTGGACCTTTGTAGATGTGTGGCCTCAGTCGGTACTGTTGATGGTGTCGTGGTGCATTATAGAGCACTACATTTGGGGTACATGTCATGCAGACGTTTGCTCCGTCACCTAAAGAAATTGATGACAGCAGTGATGCAGATTTTTCCCACTGCCAAGGTGGTTTTCTCATTCATACCACCAAGAGTAGCATGGGACCATGCCGGTGTAATTTGTCCCCAGCCAGAGGTCGGAAGGTGTTTCATAAACAGAAGCATGTGTCACTTTATGTGCACTGCTGGGATGTTCTCCATCGACTATGACATCATCAATGAGTGAAATATGCAGTGGTTCCAGGCAAATGGAATTTATTTCTTTGACCGCCATTGGCAATGCTGTTTTGTTTCACACTGTGCAAGAAGAGTTGAAGAGAATCCTGTAAAAATGTAAGGAGGAAAAGAAAACAGCAACTGAGATAAAGAGCAAAAACAAAGAAGGTTCTGTGCAAGCATGTAAAAAAAAAGAAAAAAAGGCTCTTTTCAGAGCCACCACTAAAGACGAAATCCCCTACCCCCTACCATGCTTGAAATGTATTCCCCCACTCCTGGCAATGTGGATGAATCTGGATGCAGAAGTCTTGGATAGTTTCACAGAACTTTCTACTGGAGGTGCTTGCGAATCACCAGAGACTTGCACTCTGAATGTTTAACGGTACATATGGAGTACTGTATAGAAATGATAGTTTTGGGTGCAGAGATCTTGGATGTGATTGGTGCATAGGTGTGTGAATATTTCACAGTACCCACTGAGGGAGTGCTGGAAAAAGAACAGTGGAAAGGGAGAAGAACTGTCCCTGCGTTACTGGTGCACGGCCCTCGCTGTTGCTGGAAAAGCGCAAGTGCCACATCCTGCCATTCTGAGCATGGTGGGCATGGAAATGGCACTGTGGGGATTATCCAATCAGGTGTTCAGGATGTGGTTCACAGGAAGGGGCGGTACTATTCTTTCCCAATACTCTTTGTAATGAGGTTGGTAGAGACGCACAGTGCTGATCGTGGGTGATCCCTTTGTGCAAGATCTGCACAGGTATGCCATGCAAAGAGGCGTTGCTGCTAATTTCGGGTTGTAAGGAGTGCACGCTTTGTGGGGCAGTCTCTATGCGTGCAGTTTCAGCGGGATGGTTCGCCTTTGCAGATATGTGGCCTCTGTCGCTATTGTTCAAGTTGTCGTGGTGCATTATGGAGGTCAACATTTGGGTTACATGTCATGTGGACGTTTGCCCCATCACCTGAAGAAGTTGATGAATGCAGTGATGCAGTTTTTTCCCACTGCCAAGGTCGTTTTCTCATGCATTCCACCAAGAGGAGTATGGGACCATGTCGGTGTAATTTGTGCCCAGCCAGAGCTCGGAAGGTGTTTTATAAACAGACGCATGTGTGCATTTATGTGCACTGATGGGATGTTTCCACCCACTATGAGATCATGAAGTCGCAAAATATGCACTGCTTCCAAGCAAATGGCATTTCTTTGAACGCCATTGGCAATGCTATTTTCTTTTACACTCTGCAAGAAGCGTTGACCATAATTCGGTAAAAGGTTGAGGAGAAGCAAACAGAAACTCATACAAAGAGAAAAAACAAAAAAGGTTGTTTGCAAGCACGTAAAAAAACATGAAAAAAAATCTTTTCAGAGGCACCACTAAAGACCCAATCCCCTACCCTGTTTCACATTTCTTTCCCCTCCCGTACCTAGCCCGATAACTCTGCGGATTCTGCGGTAGTTTTGGATTATACATGCCACATCCAGCCCTTTTCAGGATGGCAGCTATGGAAATGGGACTGTGGAGGCTAAGGCATTGCTTAGTAAGTTTTCTGTTTGTGGTGTGTGCGCAAAAACTGTGGCAGAAGGTCTATTTGTACAGAGAAATGCAGAAGGCTATCATTGAAGTGTGCAAGGGAAGGGGCAGGCATCCTGTTTGTATGCATGCACTGTATGTACTTGTTTTAAGTTGCTAACATACATTCAGTGCTGCTTTTGTGCAATACTTTTTCATAATTTTGTAGTAAACGGGTTACTGCAGAAAATAATTCTGTGAAGTGTATAAGGTAAGTGGCAGGCATCCTGTTATGAATGCAATGTGTGTATGATATGATATGATGTGATATGGTATGATGTGGCATTTATAACGCACCTATACACAAGTGTTTCAGGGTGCGCAGAGGAAAGGGAGGGGGAACAGAGGGGAGACAAGGACAACAATCCTACTAGGGCAGCTGGCACTCAGATTGCACAAGTGCATGGGTAGGGGGAGGGGAAAGTGCAGTACATGGGAACAAGAATAAATAACAATAAGTAAAAATACGGCCTGCTGGTGGCAAGTGCAAGGATAAGTGCACACATCAGGTGGTGGTGTGACTGTTAGGGATACAGAAAACAGTCCCCAAGTGCGGGGGTTGCCAGAAAGACACTGCAGGGGTGCGACAGGCAGGGAGAGGTGGCCTGGGCCCGAGATCAGAGGATGGACAGGCAACCAGTGCAGAATCAGTTTCAACCAAGAAGTCAGAAGGGGAGAGGAGGGGAAAAAGCAGAAGCAAAGAGAAAGGTTTTGAGGTGCTTCCGTAATCGGAGATGGTTCTCCTCAAGTTTCAGGGAGGCAGGGAGGCTGTTCCAGAGGGAGACCCCAGCCGAAGAAAGAGAACTACCACAAACTGGTTGCTTGGAGAAGCGACTGACCCTTAGGGTGTTGGAGGCGCATGAGCAGGGAGATATTTAGGAAGTGAGAGTTGAAGGTATTGAGGCCCCAGGGCCCAGAAGGCCTTGTGGATAATGCAGAGGGTCTTGAGCGTAATCCTTGCAGCCACCGGGAGCCAATGCAGATATTTCAGTACTGGATACGATCCCTGGGCTTGAGGCCAAGGACAAGTCGCACAGTCCTGTTATGGGTGAGTTGCACAGGGCGGAGAGTAGAAGCAGGCACATTTAGAAAGAGTCTGTTGCAAATGTCCAGCCTAGAGAGAACCACAGCTGTGGAGACAGTGAGCTTTTGGGAATTTGGTTTAGGTTGGTAAGATACATTCAGTGCTGGTTTTGGTACCATATTTTTACAATTTATGTAGGTGATGGGTTAGTGCGGAAAGAAATTTGTAGCATTGTCGGAAGGAAAGAAGAGAGTTCCTGTTTCGATATTACAATGTGTGATATGGGTAAATGAAAACGTTGAAAGCATATACCATTGAAGTGCCACTTGATGGTAGGGGATGGGAGAAAAAAAGTATGTTTGTTAAGTATGTAATGGACGTTCAGTGGCAGATACCATGCGCAGAGGCACTTATAACAGAGTTGTAAACATACTGCAGAAAAATATTCATACCTCTACTTTGTGGTGATGTGTGCTCATGTGGATGAAGGTGGATGCAGAAATCTTGCATTCTTTTACTGATCTATCTTCTCGACGTGCTTTCAAATGACATGACACTTGACGGCTGAATGTGTAACGGTACATATGAAGTGTTGTACAGAACTGACAGTGTTAGATGCTGATGTCTTGGATGGGATTGGTGGATGAGTGTGTGAATATTTGACAGTACCCAATGAGATAGTGCTGCCCAAAATATTGTGGAAAGGGAAGAAGGACTGCTCCTGCTTTACTGGGGCCAGCCCCTTGCTGTACTTGGGGAAGCGCACGTGCAACAGTCTGCGCTTCTCACCATGCTGGCCAATGGAAATGGGACTGTGGGGATTACCGAATCAGGTACTGAGGGTGTGGTTCACAGGAAGGGGCGGCAATACTGGTTTTCATTACTCTGTGTAGTGAGGCGGGCAGACATGGAGAAACGCATTGTGTTGATTTTGGGTGATGCCTTTGTGACAGATCTGCACAAGTATGCCCTGGAAAGACACTTTTTTGGCGATTTCGGTTTGGTAGGAGTGTACGCATTATGGTGCGCTGTCCATGACTGCAGTTTCGCCGACATGCATGCACTTTGTAGACAAGTGGCCAGCTTCACTACTGTTGATGTTGCCGTCGTGCACTATGGCGGCATGCATTTGGGTTACGTGGCTTGTTTAGGTTTGTTCCATCGACTGAAGAGGTTGCTGAATGCAGTGAAGAGGCTTTTTCCCACTGCCCAGGTGCTTTTCTCATCCATAACACCAAGAAGAGCATGGGAAAATGCTAATGTATGTTGATCCCAGCCAGAGGTTGGAAGGTGTCTCATCAACAGAAGCATGTGTAATTTTTTGTCCGCTGGTGGGATTTTCTTCTGCAACAATGATATCATTAGTTGTCGAAATGCAGAATTTTTCCATGCAAATGGAATTTTGTTGTCACCCATTGGTGATGCTGTTTTGTTTGCCCATCTACAAGATGCGTTGAAGAGTTTATTGCAAGAATGTGAGGAGAAGAAAACACAAAATCCTATAAAAACCGAAAAAAGGTGTTTCTCTAGAAGCACCTAAAAAAAGGAAAAAAGGCTCTTTTCAGATCTACCACTAAAGATGAAATCCCCTACCCTGGTTGCAATTTATTCCCCCACGCCCGCACAGAGCACGAAAGCCACATTCGGGGCTTTTGAGAATGGTGGGCATGGAAATGGTACTGTGGAGGCTAAGGGATTGCGCAATAACGTTTCAGGGTGTGGGGTGTACGCAGAGGACTGTTGTACAGAACTGATAGTGTTACACAGAGAGCTCTTCAATGTGATTGGTGGATGCGTGTGTGACTATTTAACAGTACCCAATGAGGGCGTGCTGGAATGAAGATAGTGGAAAGGGAAGAAGGAATGTTTCTGCTTTATTGGGGTGCAGCCTTTGCTGTACTTGGGGAAGCGCACATGCCACATACTACCGTTTGTAGCATGCTGCCCATGGGAATGTGACAGTGGGGACTCTCGGTAATGAGGGTGTGGTTCACAAGAAGGGCCGTTAATACTTTTCTCCATTACTGTGCGTAGTGAGCCGGGCTGACATGGTTGCCATTAGTTGCAAAGGTAATGTAGCACAGCAGATGTGGTCCGGCATCATTTACAGCTCAAAGCTACGTGGCCCGCTACTCTGTTCTGAAAAGCTACAAACAGATTGCGGAGCAGCTCTGGGTTTTGGTCTTTTGTAGGGCTGCTGTGGAGAACTTGCACCCGGAAAACAGGCCTACATCGTTCAAACAAATACATACCTGTGCAATGGCACATTGTGGGGTGTTTGCAAGCATGTACTTTCCCAAAAACACTCCGTAGATTTCAGAACACTGTACTTTTCCGCTGTCCGAGGGTCCAGATCGTGTCCGCGAAGTAAGGGCCCCCTTTGTGACATACTTTGTGTGAATGTGCATAGGTGTCCTGTTGGCATGTATTGATTAATAGTGCAACACACGTGCGCCGACCATTTTGGGACATGCTGGGTGTTTATAGGGTATAGCAGGTGGGATGTTTATGTGTACAGCTTCCTGTAGGATGTGGGTGGGCGACTCGAACTAATTAAAGTTTGTCACAAGTTTGTTTGCATATGCTGCACAGGGGCGGTGTCACCAGGAGACAGAGGAAGAGATACGGCTGTGTGTACTTATGCAACAGACAAACGTCCGCTCCCACAACTAATTATAGGTGGTTCACAAGATGCAGACATGCGGGTCGTACTGGCGTCGTACAGATGCATGAGTGCGGTCGCATGGTGACGTCACAAATGTTCTTGATTGGGACGGCTGTCCGCAGGATGCATTTTTGGCGGAATATTTTGTGTGCATGTGCATAGGTGTCCTATGCACACCATTGGCATGTCTGGATTGATTAATAGTGCAACACATGCGCTGACCATTTTGGGACACGCTGGGTGTTTATAGGGTATACCAGGTGGGATGTTTATGTGTACAGCGACCTGTAGGACATGGGTGGGCGGCTTGAACTAATTAAGTTTGTCACAAGTTTGTTCGCATATGCTGCACAGGGGTGGTGTCACCAGGAGACAGAGGAAGAGATATGCCTGCGTGTACTTGTGCAACGGACAAACGTCCGCTCCCACAACTAATTAAAGGTGGTTCACAAGATGCGGACATGCGGGTTGTACTGGCGTCGTACGGATGCCTCCATTGTGATTGTGGATAGGCCGGGCAGGTGCTGTGTCCGTAGGACACCTCCCTTTTGCTTAATTGTGGTAATTCCTACCAGTACTGTGCGCTGCCGAGTCATAACAGCATTTAAAAAAAAAGATAAACCACATATACACTCAGCAACAATTTAAATATCAACATTTACTTCCACAAATTCATACATACCATTAGGAAAGGGAAAGGGTAGCAGAAGTGGATACTTATTGTGGGGAATTGGGGATTTGCACGAGTTGGCCGTGAGGGGAGGAAGGGATTGAGGTATCATCATAACGTCTCTGATCACACAGATTTTGAGGGGATGGCGGCTTTGAAATGGGGAAGGGGTACACGTGCAGGTCTGGCAGTGCTATTTTATTTTGTCCATAATATATCCTTGTCCGTAATTTTTTAAGGCAGCAAAATTGTTCACCAATTGTTACATTTTACCCTCCAGGCTGTCCAGTTTGCTATTTACAGAGTTTCTTTCCTTTCCTGTGCCCGCATGCTGTTGTGGAAGGGGTGCCACTTCTGCTGCCTTGCTTTCCTTTCCAATATGTTCTCTTAAAGAAAACAAAATCTATTAGGTGTACATGAAGCAATACATATAAAATATTTTACGTTTCAGACTGCGGTGCGTACCCATGGGGTTACTATCGTAAGTCATTGCGTCATGACGGACATTTTCTTCCAGCCACTCTAAGGTGCTTGCCATTGCTGCGTAAAAAAAGAAACTGTATGTTTCTCTACTAATGTATACTGCACCACCTGTGCAATTATCAGACAAACTTTAGTGTGCTTGCTACGTTTTAGTGACGTTCTGGTCTTAGTACTTTCCAGTCCTTACTCTGGCTGTTTGTTCTTTGTTCCCATGTATAGTGTCGCAGTGCGGTAACATTGTTGAAGGCAGACATCACTTCTCTTATTGGTGCATTCCGTTATGGTGTACTCCCTATGCCTTTGCATACCTGCTCTATTTTCCCTTGCAATTCATGTACATGGTGCTGTTTGTATATGTTCCTTGTGTTTGCTGAATGGTACCACTATGTAAGAGAGCCCCTGCCTTCCTGAGCAGGTTCAATGCCACCCAATGTCTGCAACCAGATGCATAGTCCGCAAGTGCAGTGCACATTAACATGGTGCCAGCAGGTTCAGTATGTTGTACAGTACATCTTTACAAACTAAGGGTATCCTGGTAAAAACCTATGAAATTTTGTGAAAAAACATTTTTAAAGGGACGTTATGGTTAAGTTGCACTAGTAAAAACCTATCACCTTTACTGCAAAAACTATGGTAATGGAACCTTATGGTTAAAGTGCCCTACTAAAAAGCTATGAAATTCACTTACAAAAAACATTGTTAAAGGGACGTTATGGTTAAGATGCACTGCTAAAAACCTATCAAATTCAGTGCAACAAGTACTTGAAAGGAACATTATACTTATTTTGCACTAATATTAACCTATCCATATTATGGTTACAAGTAAAACCCAAAAAACCCAGAAATTCGTCAGTTAAGCAACCATAACTCGTGCCACCACTGTGCACTGCCAAGACTAACATCCATGACATGAAAGATGAAATCACAAATACATTTCATAGCTTTTTAGTAGGGCACTTTAACCATAACATTCCTTTACCATAGTTTTTTCTGTAAAGATGATAGGTTTTTAGCAGTGCAACTTAACCATAACGTCCCTTTAACAATGTTTTTTGTAAGTGATATATGCATATATATATATATATATATATTTGTGTGTGTATATATATATATATATATATATCTATTACGGAACCCAGTGGAGGAGTGCCACCCTTTTCTGACTGCTCGCAGTCTTGTTTTATATATATATATATTCAAACCTTTACTGCAACGACTGAACGGCGTAGCCCTGAGCCGCACTCAGGTTCCAAACTTGCATGACACAGATTGCACTGTAGTCCAAATGAGTTAAAATCTCCTTTAATCAAAAATCATTTTAAAATTCACATGGAAACTTCCAACCCTCGCCCAACCTCACAACAGGTCCACCAGTGATGACGCGTTTCGCTACTGCTCGTAGCTTGGTCACATGATCTTGCTTACATTTTAGACACACCTTTATTCCCTTTCCCTCACACAATCGCCATACGCTCGTAATACTCAGGGAAATAGAAAGGGGACTGAATTCGCTCTATGGCAGTTCTGCCTGATGTTATGTTGCCACCATTACGATGTTTCCTCCTAAATGGTGCAACATATTAATCCATATGCATTTCCCAGAATTATACAATCATATTGATGTCATGTTATGATTTTATGTAATTAGATTTTTTTAATTTCAAAAATATGGGGCAAAGTGTGGACTAATATGAACAAAGCGTCCTTATCTCTATATACACCCTAATGCGCTGTGTAGGTGGCCTGCTTACTGCGAAGCACACATTTTGTTTCTGCCTCATGGACTAGCTACTACTTTGTTTCTCTGGTACCACTGAGATGTCGGATACATTCTGATAAGTACCGTGCCTCAGGAGAGTTCATGGCACATGTTGATGACTATAGAAACCACTTACACCGACTCGGTATATGGTATCTTCTGACCTATATATACAGATTACATGAAGTGCATAATGTAATAACAATCCATATGTCGAACAAGCCATGTCAGTGAGGTTATGACTGATCCAATACCTCAATGATAAAGTGCTAAGTGCACTTCATAAAATTGCCATAACTCATATGCAGACCGCCAGAATAAACAGGCTGCTTGCAACAAAACTTTGCATGTACACTTAGCATAAAGTGCATAGTGCAACCCATATCTAATCTACGGTGCTATGTGTGTAGTACTTCTATGTCGTCTACATCATATGTGGCAGGATGCCTGTGTGGGCACAAACACATTGTTCTTAATTTAAAATTTAAAAAGAGCGAACGGCAGGAGGATAGCGGGATTAATCATGGTATCTAATCATGCTTCTAAAAGGCTCCCTGCCATAAAGTAATCGGTGGGAGTTGTTAAAATGTTACAAAAGGTAATGATAAAAGCAATATAAGGGAATTAGCAATCCATCAGTAACTCTTTTCAAAAAGTGTCCTAGGTATAAGAACCAATTCATCTATCATTCACCCAGGAATGTATAAAGTTCCTCATCGATATTGTGCCCTAACGGGATCGTGCTCTCAAAGTCAATAATGTATTGTGTTTCCCGTTGCCTCAACAATTTCTCTCTATTTCCTCCCCTTAATCCAATGTTGATTTGTTGTAACCCCATGAATGTAAAGTCACATAGCTTGCCTTCGTGTTTTTCCCAAAAGTGTTTAGCTATCGGGTATGTGAAATCACGGTTTCTGATTGCTCTGATATGCTGTTGGATGCGTATTTTCAACTTGCACTTAGTGCTCCCAATGTACCATTTGTTGCATCTGCACTTCAGTGCATAACAATGTACTCTGATTCACAAGTGATTCTGTCCGTGATGGTGATCTGTTTTTTGAGTACTGGATGTTAAGTAAGTTGAACATGCATACGCAAATTCGTATATCTTGCATTTTGTGCATTTGTAGAAACCCTTATTTCTGTGATTTAACCAGGTGGATTGGTGGGAAATTATTTCAGGTGCCATGAAGCTGCTGACTAACTTGTCTTTGATGGATTGGCATTTTCGGAACGAGAAATTGGGGTAGCCACCCAATGATTTTTTCAAATCTGTATCCACCACCAGTGAGGTCCAATGCTTCCGAATGATGGTTTTAATGGCCTTCACTGATTGTCCATACGTTAATATTAGGCGTGTTGTATCTTCTTTATCAGCACTCTGTATCTTATCGGTGCGATCCAATAGCAACAGTGATCTATCGCACAGACGTGCTTTCAAATACGCTCGTTGGATGATTTGTATCGGGTAGCATTGTTTTTTTAAACCCCATGCTGTCATTTTGCTTTCTTCGTCATATGTACCCACTTCAGAGCAATTTCTCCGTAAGCGGATAAACTCGCCGCAAGGGATGCTCCAGATCAGATTTTGGCTGTGTGCACTTTTTGCATGTAATGGAGAATTGACTCCAGTGGGTTTCCGAAAAAGTTTTGTTTTAATTTTGCCATCTTCTATGAAGACTGTCACATCTAGGAACACCACTTCTTTTGGACTGTGTGTCTCAGTGAATTGTAAGTTGTAATCATTGATGTTTAAATGTTTCACAAAGTCCATCCATTCTCTAGGAGTTCCCTTCCAAATAAAAAAAAGTCGTCAATGTAACAATGCCACATGACTACATTGCTAGTAAACTTTTCATTTTCTTCTTTCCAAGCCTCGTGCCTTTCCCAGTCCCCCATTGTAAGGTTAGCATAGGATGGGGCAAAGGTAGTGCCCATCGCAGTTCCTTGTTTTTGTCTGTAGTATTTTTGATTGAATAAAAATACATTATTCGTCAAACACAAATGGATCATAGCCGTGATCATTTCAGAGTGTCGAGTGTAATTCAGTGACCTGGTACTCAGATAGTATGTACAGGCCTTCATTCCTTGTTCTTGTGTGATTGACGTATATAGGGAGACAACATCCATTATTGCTAGAAGGAAATCCGGAATCTCAGCAAAACAAGGGTACTGGTATGCTTGGGGTTAGCCAGTGTGAAATATAAATGAATTAGAAATGTTCACCCGGTCTAGACCCACATAACCTAAATGGTTATCAATTTTGCATGCAAATATGTGTACTGAAACAATCCTTGACAATGAACAGATATTCAGAAAGATTGATGTTAAACCTTTATATCAAAAAATGGTACATATAGTAAAATCCAACTTGGAAGAACATATACAATCAAAAACTTAAATGTAAATCTTCCATTTGTAAGTTGAGTATTGAAACTTTCAAACAAACAAGAAAAGGGTGAAAATTAGTACATCAAAAAGAATACATAAACGAAAAAGACATAAAAACAATTTTCAATATTGACGGAAAAACCAGTTGTTTATCACTGGTATGCTTAGATTAAATCAGAAAGCAAAAACACAGAGTGATGAGTACAACTGTACCTCTATTCAAAATAATAAGAAAATAGAGCAAATAAGCAGTATTCTATAGTGATTAGAATCAATTCCCAAAGCTGAGGATGTTATGTGTCGAGATAGGGTCTGCCAATGCTACAGGGGGAATGGATAAGCAACATGAAATGTGGGTGCTTTACATAGGTGACATGATCCCATCAGTGGAAAAAGCCACATGAGCAAGATGGTCCTGGTGGTCCAAAAATGGTGCTGTGAAGGACCTTGTTTCCCCTCTGATACAAGAAAGCGTTTCGGCGGAACAGAATTGTTAAATAGGTACTTTTCATGCGAAGAGAATGTACTCTGCCTTCATCAGGGCGATAATTAGCAGGACCCTGTATGGGTGAAAAGGGGAGAGAAGAAAAGGAAAATGGAAAAAAAGGAAAAAAAGGGGGATGAGTCACCAGAATAGATAAAAACGTGAAATAAATCAAACATGGAGGTGGATCTATACAGAATTACTTGGCATGCAAAAATAGGGATTAAGTCAAGAAGACAGACTTCGATCCTAGTCGAGTCTGAGGTATATCACATAGCCACATACAAACAAGCCCCTATGTGGAGAGGGAAGTCTCGGGAAAAGTTCCGATGAATCTCCCCCCAAACAGGGGGCCGAGAGAACAGATTGTGGCATTGGGTCCCCTTAGGAAGAGTAATGCAAGGGTCACTAACTGCTACCCGCCGGTCAGAGGGCCAAGGCCCAGGTGCGTGAGGCAGGACAGGCTAGAGGAGTAATGATAAACTTACCTAGAATGGATGAAATGGATGGGAGCCGTAGGAGGCTGGGAGGGCGGTGCTTGTTGCTGAAGCGGGGAAATGGAAAGGTCCATTTGAAATTCTTAATGGTCCATAGGTCAACACTAGACAGGGCAGTTGGAACCTGAAGGAGGGAAATAACCAGCAATAAATGGAACGCGTTAGTTGGGACCAAGGGAACCCAAGGAAAGTGTTGGGCACGGTCTGGTCAGGAAAAGAAATTACCTGGGCAGTGTCTTCTCAGGAGGAAGTGAAGAGAGAAAAGAACGAGGACCGCCAATTAATCCGAGGCTGGAGACGTCTAGGTCCACGTCAGTGTGCTCGTTGATGGAGCCTGTAGTCGGTAGGTATTGGTAACGGGAATTGTCCCCGAGCGCGATGCTGCGTGGGAGGCTGACATGAGGAAAAAGGAGGAGCAAAGTTAATTGCTATGCGCACCTACAGACAACTGGTGTGAGGTGCAAATCAGAAGAACTGATTCTGTTGAGAAGTGTCCTCACCATGTATTGGTGGGAAAAATGGCAAGATGAAAACGGGGGGGGGGTCTTTCAGAAAGACTTGCCTGAATTGATGAATGGCGACGCTCGTGGGACGTGGCCATGAGGTGTGGAGGAAAACCGCGAGGCGTCTTGCTCTTCTGGCGGCTGCCGTATACAATGCGGGCTACGGCAATGGTGTACCGAAAGGGACTGGTTGTCTTGACAACCGTAGGAAGCGTGCCTCTAAAGCGTAGTGGAAGCTCCCGGCAACTCGCGCTGCACCCAATCGGAAACTGCCTTCGAGATGATTGGCAGGTGGGTGCGCGCTGGTATTAACCAGTGGCGGTGCATGGTTGTGTGCCGTGCGAGCGCGGGTCGGTGGAGCGGCGGAGCCAAAGGTTTGGCTCACGTGAGGCCCAATAGAAACCCGCCAAAGAGGGTGATTGGCAGGTGGCTGTGCGTGGAGCCAACCAATGGTGGCAAGACGGGGGTGGGGAGTTACGGACTCGCACTTCGTTCGTGACTGAAAGGGCCGCCAGTGCCCTGAGGACGAGTGATAGCCCGTCGTCCTCACACGCACCTCGTGCGGAAATGGACCTGGGATCTAATTCAAGTCGTATCGGCTGGGACAGCACAAGAAAAAGTGTTGGTGTCACTTGTAATGTGTGCCTAAGGGAGATCAGGTATGCCCCTGGAAAGTGAAGCACTGCTGAAGACCAGCTGCATGATAAAAATGCAGTGGTGACTAACTCCCAGTGAGCAATAGGGGCACCGGGGATACGGGGTCTGTGAGGTCCTGTCATGCCTGGGGTGTAAGGGGTGGTGGGCTCCTGCAGTGGGGGAGAAGTGGTGTGACTGGTGCGTCAGATGGGAAAAGAATTTGGAAGCGGGACCCTGAGATAGTGTCGGGGAGGGTCCAGGGCTAAAAAAGGCCAGATAATGTATGTTTCCTGCAGGAGTGGAAAGAGAGGTCACTATAGGTTCGATGGTCTTCAAAAGGGGGTTTGTTCATTGAGACCATGTTCCAGTGAGTCAAGTCTGTAGATCCATCTTATTTCCAACTCTGCGAGTCTGATTGGTATATTCTGACCGTGTGAATTCTGTCCAGGACCCACCACAAAATGTCATCTGGAGTGTGGTGGTTGGCCAGGTAGTGTGCGACCAATCGGGAAGTAAGATTTTTGCATCGAATTCGGGAGCGGTGTTCCGAAATGCGAGTACCGACTTTGCGCATGGTCTGTCCTACTTAACGAAGGCCACATGGGCATTCGATGCAGTAGATGACTTGATTGCTTTTGCAATTGGATAGGTTGTTCAAAGTCCATTGTTGGGTGCCAAACTTGAATGTAAGGATCTTCTTTGTAAATCTGCAAACTGAGCAAGAACCACAGGGGTAATGACCTGTGGTTTTGCGTAAATCCCAAAGACCGGTGCGTGGTGAAGGTCTGGAGAAAGAGGAATGAAGCAGATGTTCCCTAATATTTTTCACTCTCTTGAAGGCGAACCTAGGTATGGGTTCATCAATTAGTTGCAATCTCACTATTGGCCAGTATTTTTTGATAATATTTTTTAAGTTAAAGGTGTTCGGACCATGTGTGACCACACAGGTGAGTCTTTCCTTGTTGTCTGGGACTGGTTCTGACCTCGGTGTTAACAAAGAGTCTCTGTTAGTGAATCTGGCTCTTTTGGAAGCAGTGTTCACCAATCTTGTAGGGTAACCGCGTGAGCGTAGTCTGGTACCAAGTGCGTCTGCATTGGCATAAAAATCCTCAAGGTGGGTGCAGTTCCGTCGGATCCTCAAAAATTGACCGTAGGGAAGGTTTTGTTTTATGTGTTGGGGTGATCACTCTGATAGTGTAGAAGGGTATTGCGATCAGTGGGTTTTCTGAAGAGATTGCAAGCAAGTTTATTTGACAGGCATGACATCTCAAGATCCAGGAAGTGTATCAAAGTTGTGCTGTGCTCCATTGTGAATTGAATGTTGTTATCACACAAGTTGAGCCATGTTAAGAAACTTTGAAGGGATGTACTATCTCCTTTCCAAATGAAGATGATGTCATCTATATATCGATGCCAATGGGAGATATTGGCCTCCCATTGGTTAAACTGGTTGTAGATATATTGGTCCTCAAATGAGGCCATGAATAAAATAGCTAAACTGGGAGCAAAAGTGGCCCCCATAGCTGTACCTTTGATTTGAAGAAAGAACTGATTATCAAAAGTGAAAAAGTTTTTGTTGAGGGCAAAAGTCAGCAGTTCAATGATGAATTCAGGAGGGACTCGGTAGGATCCTGGTTGGGCATATTCACAAATGAGATGTTCATATGCACAATCTATGGCTCTGTCTTGTGGTATGGAGGTATGTAGTGCCTTGATGTCCATCTTTACCAAGATCTGTTGGGAACTGTTAAATGGCAAATTTTCAAAGACCTGAATAGTATGCATGGTGTCCCTGAGATATGATCTAGTTTTGCTGCTTAAGGGTTTCAGAAAATAATCGATAAATTGTCCTAATGCTTCCAAAATGGAGACGCACCCTGAAACTATGGGTCTCCCTGGAGGATTGTGTATGTTTTTGTGAATTTTGGGGAGGGCGTACAGGCAAGGTGTGCGGTATGGAGATGTGGTCAGGAAATTGGATTCTTTATCTGTAATCCAATCACTGTCCTGAGCGTAGGAGACCATTTCAGAAATTGCTGTTTTCATATCTGTAGAAGGGTCCTTCTTGAGTGTTTGATAACTGGTTTTGTCATTCAGTAAAGTCATGATCATGTCGGTATATTGGTCACTTGTCATGAGGACAGTGCCACCCCCCTTGTCCGCTGGTTTGATTATCATGTCCCTTTTGTTAGAAAGGTCTTTCAGAGCTCGTCTCTCACCTGAGGTAAGGTTATGCTGGGTCGTATGTTTGGTTCTTTTTAGTTTTCTGATGTCTTTCAGCACACATTTCTCAAACGTGCGTAGATCCTCGGGTATTTGGCTATCTGTGGGTGTAAAGGATGATTTGGGATGTAAACCCGTGTCGGGATCAATCTCTTGTTCAGTATGGTCCTGGAAAAAGACCCGGAGTCTTATGTTCCGAAATAATCGATGTATCTCATTTTCAGTTCTGTACCAATCTGTGTCACCAGTGGGGACGAAAGAAAGGCCCTTTGCTAAAAGAGAAATTTGACATGGAGTCAAATGAAATTTGCCCAAATTGTAAATGGGTAGCTAGTTGTTGTCAGAGGTTTGGTCTATTGTATCCGTCTCCTGGGGCGTCTGCGTTGCCCCTGATAGGGTGCGTTCCAGGGCGGGGGCCCCATCCTCCGCCTTGTCCTCCTCTGCCCAAAAAATGGAACGGTGGTGGGTATGGGCCCTGATAGTGAGGTTGACCAAATTAATATCCCTGAAAAGATGGGAAGTTCTGTTGTGAGCCTCCACTGGAGGATCCAGAGCTACTTGATCCTGAGAAGTTAACTCTGTTGCGTCTACCACTGGGCGCGGATTGAGATCCTCCACCCTGTTTCTTGAGGGAATCAATATAACCTTCGGCCGTGTAGGGATATATAATTTCCGTCTTGAAATTTTTGATATCTTTATTCAACTTATTAGTTTTTTTGGTCAAAGTGTTGACCTTGAATTGTTCGAATTGTTTATTGATATTAGAGAGTTGTACCTCTATATCAGTGAGTAAAGGATTGCTCTTAAATCGTGTTTCTTCTGCATCTAGAGTTTTTTGTAGATTGATGCTGATTCGCTGTGCAGTGGTGATGGTCAATACCATCAGGTCTCGACTGCACTTTGTAGCGATGTAGCTAAAGTTGGTAGTATATTCTTTGTCTTCTAGAAATAATCTAGGTTCGTTGCGCACTATAAGGCCATTCGGTATGATACTTATTTTTAAATATTCCTGAAGGAAATGACCGTGAAGTTCGGTGCGAAAGGTCTTTTTCTTAAGTTTTAACAGGTCATTGGGGGTGCTCGATGAGATTGAGGGCTGATTCGGATCAGGTGGATCAAAGAGAGAAGGGCCGCGGGTTAGCTCAATTATTTCCTCCTCTGAATAGCTTAAAGTTGCATTTTCTGCCATGTCCGCCAACACACACATCTGGAAACCAATGGCCTACAGACACATGCAGGTAGAGGGGCCCATGCAGAACGGAGTCCAATAGGGGAAAAGGAGATCTAGTGTGAATGTAGATGAAGCATAGGAGAAAAGAGTGAGTGGATGCTTGTCTATGGACGAGCCTTAGTGTGGCTAGCTTTAGTAGAATCCCCAAACTGGGACAATTTTGGGGAGAGCAGAAAACCCGACCACTAAACAACCAAGGTTGCCAAATAACATATATACAGAACGGGGGCCACTCTGTGGCCACAGTGGACTGCCCCAGGGGGTTAACATACCAGAAGGGGGCGAAATCTATAATCTCAGCAAAACAAGGGTTAGCCAGTGTGAAATATAAATGAATTAGAAATGTTCACCAGGTCTAGACCCACATAACCTAAATGGTTATCAATTTTGCATGCAAATATGCGTACTGAAACACTCCTTGACAATGAACAGATATTCAGAAAGATTGATGTTAAACTTTTATATCAAAAAATGGTACATATTGTAAAATCCAACTTGGAAGAACATATACAATCAAAAACATACATGTAAATCTTCCATTTGTAAGTTGAGTATTGAAACTTTCAAACAAACAAGAAAAGGGTGAAAATTAGTACATCAAAAAGAATACATAAACGAAAAAGACATAAAAACAATTTTCAATATTGACGGTAAAACCAGTTGTTTATCACTAGGATGCTTGGATTAAATCAGAAAGCAAAAACACAGAGTGATGAGTACAACTGTACCTCTATTCAAAATAATAAGAAAATAGAGCAAATAAGCAGTATTCTATAGTGATTAGAATCAATTCCCAAAGCTGAGGATGTTATGTGTCGCGATAGGGTCTGCCAACGCTACAGGGGGAATGGATAAGCAACATGAAATGTGGGTGTTTTACATAGGTGACATGATCCCATCAGTGGAAAAAGCCACATGAGCAAGATGGTCCTGGTGGTCCAAAAATGTTGCTGTGAAGGACCTTGTTTCCCCTCTGATACAAGAAACCGTTTCGGCGGAACAGAATTGTTAAATAGGTACTTTTCATTCGAAGAGAATGTACTCTGCCTTCATCAGGGCGATAATTAGCAGGACCCTGTATGGGTGAAAAGGGGAGAGAAGAAAAAGAAAATGGAAAAAAGGAAAAAAGGGGGATGAGTCACCAGAATAGATAAAAACGTGAAATAAATCAAACATGGAGGTGGATCTATACAGAATTACTTGGCATGCAAAAATAGGGATTAAGTCAAGAAGACAGACTTCGATCCTAGTCGAGTCTGAGGTATATCTCATAGCCGCATACAAACAAATCCGGGTCACACGGCAGTTCATTGATTTTCAACAAAAAGTCCTTTGTGTCCCTCAAGTACAAAGGTAATGTCAAAACAAAAGGGAAAAGAGATTCATCTGTATATTTTGACATATTTTCTAACAATGAACCTGTGAGTGTGACAATGGGTCTACCCGGGGGTTTGGAGGCACATTTGTGTATTTTGGGAAGGAAATATATCATGGGTATGGCAGAATGAGATTTGTAGAGGAACTTTACATCTTGATCTTCCAACATTCCTTTTTCTGACCATTCACCAAAAAAGTTTTGTACTTTCAGTTCCAACTTTCCCATCGGGTTCTCAGTTAACTTCTCATAGCAGGTTTTATCATTTAGTTGCCTGTTGGCCTCATGCACATATTGGTCTCTGTCCATAAGTACAATATTCCGGCCTTTGTCTGATGCCTTGATGATGCAATTAGACAAGGGCCCTCATTACGACCCTGGCGGAAAGTAACTGACCTGACCGCCATAGCGTAAATAGCGTTTCCGCCATTGCACGATGGAGGAAAGTGCGGCTAATTCCGACCCATCGGGCACGAGCATTATGCCATGGCGGAAGTGCAAAGTCCGCGATGGCGGAAATGTCCCCAAAACGCCCCTCACCGCCGTCGTACGGCGCCCTAGGTGCAATTCCGCCACCCATCATAGCGGTCACCGTAATGAGCGGTAATCGCAAAATACGGTGACCGTAAATATACGGAAACGGAAGTAAAAACATGGGGCCGGAACGGGAAACAGCACGCCGTACACCTATAAAATCAGAATCCCAACACAACCATTAAAAATCCGACCCTGAGACACATCCCAACCCGTTAGCCACCCTAGTTAAAACAATCGAAATGGGAAAAGTTGCTAAAAAAGCGTGCAACCGCAAGCGGCAGGTCCACTTCTCCCATGAGGAACTCACCGTGCTCACAGAGACCCTCCAGGAGAATGCTGCCGTCGTCTTCTCGACGCAAATGACCAGGACGGCACTTGCGAACAAGAAGGCCATATGGGCCCTGGTGGCACAACGGGTAAGTGCGGTGGGGACCGCACCCCGCAACCCACAGCAATGCAGAAAGCGATGGGACGACTTGCGGATACGCGTACGGAGCATACTATCAGCCAACCGTAACATTGCCACAGCTACCGGGGGAGGATCGGAATCACCCATCAAGTTGACCCCCTGGGAAGAAATCTGTGCCTCCACCATTGGAATGGAGAGTATAGAGGGAGTCGGAGGGATGGAGAAAGGAGTGCAGACATCCGAAGAATCAGGTAGGTGGGCCAAATAAAACAATGCTAAATCCACAATGTCCAATCATGTGAAGTACCATGTGTCCACATAGTGCAACAGAAACACATGCCCAGGAGAACGTCCACATAAATAATTAAAAATCCTAAAAACACCCTCTACACGTGCAGCATGCACACCCTAACTGCAGGCTGCAAAACAACTGCATCCTCAATCCACACAAAAATGAAACCACCTCCAAGGCCCTGACCCAAATCACCCTCAGGTACCACCCCAATGCATGTGATACATTGCCATTCCAATTTCCACAGACCCATAAATAACGCTCGCCCTCCTTTACTCCACCACAGGGTCCGATTCAAATGACGAGCTCCAGGACACCCCTACCAGCACACCTGCAAAGAGGGCCAAGACCAACGGCCAAAGACCCTCCACCTCAGCTGCACGGATCAAGACACGGCAGCAGCACAAATCAAGTGGCAGCACACAGGAGGGGACTTCAACAGGCACCCCAGCAGCCAGCATGCCCACAACAGCAGCACCACAGGTCCCCCCAATGGATGCCACAGAAGGCACTGCTTCTGGTGGCAGCAGCACCATAGGTGACACTGCATTAATGGCAGCATGCTCCGACACAGAAAACGGTGCTGTCGATGTAGGACCCATCCATGACCTGTCTCAATCCCCCTGTTTGTTTCATCCCGTACACCATGAGGATACCACGCAGGGGCACCCACAAGACGACGACTGGCCATCCCCCACAAGCCCTGTGGCAAGGCAACATGAGGTGATCAGCCCCTCTGTGACACCACCGCAAATGGCCATGGCCCAGCAGAGGCAACAGTCCCTCGACCAGGTGATCGTGCAACAGCAGCAACTGGCCACGCTCCTCAAGGAGCATGCTGATGAATGTGGGGGTTCTAAGGCAGTCATAGAAACATCTACTGAGACACTTAGGGCACAAATGGAGAGAAGTACAGAGACACTAAGGGTACAAATGGAGAGAAGTACAGAGACACTAAGGGTACAAATGGAGAGAAGCACCGAGAGCCTGAGGGGGGAACTGCATGCGACGTCCAAAGACGTATGTGGTGAACTTGCCGCTGTGCGCCGTGTGCTCACTGAGCTCTCACAAACCCTTAGGGACATGCATGGACGTGAGCAGGCAGAGACATCATCCGTTGCAAGTTCCGTCCAGGGCAGCCCCCAACGTAGATCTGGGAGGAACCTGCGCTCCACAGGCAGGGGTGCCCCTGATACCCGGAGAGGGGGCTTGCAATAGCGTCTGCCCACTGACAATGAGCATCTTTGGACACTGGTATTCGGGGGGGAGGTAGGAGGGTGGAGGGGGGGTGTTGGGCTTTCTTGGGTGGCGGGTCGATGGGGTGTGTAATATAATTTCACATATGCTATAAACATTACATAATCACCCAATGAGATGTGTGGACATTGATCTTTGTGTACGAGGCCTTTATTGGCGTACAGTCCACATTGTGCATGTTCCAGACACACACAGTGCCACAAGTCCCGTGTCCATGTATCAGCCACCAGGCGTGAGTGCTAGAAGCATGAATCTATGATATTCTGACGAATTTCACGGGCCTCCTGTGCCTCGCGGACTCCTTGAGGTGCTGCCACATCCCCACCCTCATCATGACCATCTTCAGGTGCTTGCAGTTCTGCGTCAGGGGGCATGGGCACATTTCTACGTACGCACATGTTGTGTAGCATGACACATGCCATGACCATCTTTGCAACCTTCTCATGGCGGTACAGGAGTGCCCCGCCAGACCTGCTGAGGCAGCGGAAACGAGCCTTCAGTAGGCCGAATGCCTGTTCAATGACTACACGGGTACGTGAGTGGGCATGGTTGTAGTCCTCCTCATGCTGGTTCTGTGGGTTCCGGAGTGGTGTAAGGAGCCATCTCTTCAGTGGATACCCGGCATCACCTGTATGTGGACAATAAAGGATGTTTGTGGAATGACATTGCTACGTACGCACCCCCCCCCTTCCTGCCAGGTCATTGCCGCATCACATACCCCACATTATCATGCATGAAATGAGACTCACCGAGTAGCCAGGATCTGTTCCCTGCGTGTCGCTCCATGTAGCGTGGTATTGTAGAGTTCCTCAAGACCATAGAATCATGGGTTGATCCAGGAAATCGGGCACAACAATGTGTAAAGATCCTGTTGGAGTCACACACCATCTGTACATTAAGAGAATGATATTGTTTCTGGTTGCGGTACTGGGCCTCCATGGCATGTGGGACAACCAATTCCACATGGGTGCAGTCGATGGCACCAATGCAACCTGGTATGCCGGCCAGTGCATGGAATCCAACTTTTGTGTTTGTAATCTCCTGCTCCGAGCGTGGTAAAGAGATGTAGTCGTCTGCGTGCTTCAGGAGGGCATCAAGCACTTGCGATAGTGTCCGTGACAACAGTGGCTGTGAAATGCCATGCAACTGTCCGACTGTGTGCTGGTAGGTGCCTGTGGCCAGGAAGTGGAGTACAGACACCACCTTCAGTAGGGGTGGGATGGCGGTTGGGCTATCTATCATGCTGACAAGGTCAGCGTGTGTCATGTTCACAATGGCGGTTATGGTGTCCCCGTCCAAACGGTAGAGGGTGTGGATCTGCTCAGCAGTGAGGTTGAACGGATGAGCTCGGAGGCGTGGGATTGCGGGCTGCCTGCGTGGTGGTAGTGGCTGTGCTGGTGGCCCTTGCTGGCCCTGCCTTGCCCTCCTCCTCCTCCTGCGTCTCCTCTGTGCGGCCGGTTGTTGTAGTAGTTGGTGTTCGTCTTCTTCTTGAAGTTGTAGTACTTGCAGTGCTATCAGGTCCCCCAGGGCCAACATCGCTAGTCCTGCCGGTAGCATTTTGGAGTGGGTGTGGTTGTGGGAGGGGGTTGGATGTGCAATTTATGTGTTTTCAGGCTGTATAGCCTCCACCTGTGGTGATTCATTCCACCTGTGCCAGCTGCAATCCCCTTTGGGCGAGCACGTCCCGCACACAACGCTGCAATGTGACGCATGGCATCTTGCTATTACAATCATGTATTTAATCCCGATGGCAGTGAAATATTGGTTTATATGTTCATTCTGCTATGGTCCCATTGTTTCACATACTATCTTTGCAGTCGCGAACAAATTTGTGAAGGGTCAGTGGAATGTAGTACTCGATTAACGCTGGACCCTCATGCAGCACTGTACCGAGGTTCACCGACGGGCGGGGCGTCCCATTTGTGAGTGAAGCCAGTTGCCATTTTCACACACTGCCGCACTACATGGATGAATTTGTGATTTCAAGCGGTCACAGATGCCTTATCGACGTGATGTTGCAAATGAGGAATTCGAAGGACAGCGCTTTCGGTTTTCAGCTAGCGGCGAGGAGACGCCCACAGGTCTGACTGCAAATATAACGTTCTATTGTTTAATGTCCTTGGGACAGGGGCCATGGCGAGAATGCAATGATTGATATGAATAGTATGGGATGCGCAATAGCGTAGTGGACGATAAGGCAGGACGTTCCCAAATACATGTTACTTCACAACACTAGAATTCCGGGCTGGAGCACAGTGGATTTTGCAGACTGCATTACGCACAGACTCAATGGAAGTTTCAAATGTGATGTGAGTAAATAATCAGGCGTTTTCATACCGGGATGAGGGAATGATGTATGGATGCATGGACAGATGATTTAATTGAGAGTTTGCCATGTACATGGCTTTTCGGGATCTATCCCCTTCCCCTGCGCTATGTGATGCAGAGCTGCCATAGTGGGACCATCGTCTATCTGCCCTTGTTGAACCCTCCCTGTCTCGACGCGCCTTCAAACACTTGTGTCTATGCACGTTACGAATCCCATCTAATGGATTCTGTCTTAACAGACGCATGCACACAAACACTCGTTTGTAATAGTGTTTTCACCTCGATTTATATAGTTATGATTCGCAAGTGATTTTTGGGTGGAAATAATCCTTTTGAGTGGGCTAGCATGCATATGGCTGTGGATTTAGTGTGATCATTGAAGTGAGTAATACAAATGAAGTTCTGATGCCCATGCTATTCTTTTTCATTTCATTTGGGTGACAGGTATCTCCTCCCCTTTTGCCGCTGCCATCTGTATGCCACTCCTGCAGATGGCTTTTACTCCCGACACCTGCTGCTTCGAGTTAATCAGTGGAGCACCATTACGATCTTATGGGACGATCGCCAATGGGCCACATGCCCTTACGCAGTACTAGTGGCTAGGAGCTACATATCAGCCTTTCAGCTGGACTAGTGCCTACCTAATGGGACGGCCCTGCGGTTCTCGGCGCTTCCATGTTGCCTTTTTGAACGTGAATGTAGCCCCTGTGTACCATGAAGGAACAGGGCGTCACACAAGAAGAAGCTGGTCATTTATTGCGGATGCAGCCCACAGTAATGAAAAATATTTTGGAGTTTATGACCTAATAGCTGTATGGGCTTGGTGAATTTGATGTGCATTAAAATTTGATTCTGATTTCAACCATGTAGCGTTATTCTTTGCAAGTAATGTAGCATATTCCTATTTGTGGAGCGGTGTATTGTGAGGAGATCTGCATTGGGTTCCGGCTTCTGAGTATAGTTGCGTGGTACTGTACTGGCCGCGTTTGCCTACGAAGCCCAGTAAGGTCAGGGATGGGGCCTGCCATTATGACTGTTTTAATGATGTCATGCTCAGGGGCGGGGGATTAGCTTTTTTGTAACAGATGCCGGTCAGCCAGGTGGATTGGTGGAATGATGTGATTATCAGAAAATGGCTGGTCACAGGTGCCTGTGTTTGCGTGCGTTTCTTGGAGGGAGACTGAGGTCATGTCCATTGGAATAGCTTCTGTATTCGTGCCATCTGTGCCCTGCAGCTCCCATTGGCCCCTCTTGAGATGGGCCTGGCTGCTCAGTCACTCTGCCAACTTGTGTGGTACATGCTTATGCTGATGGTTGGTTTGTTTACTGGCAAGGGTACAGGGCTGGTGCAGTCTCCCTCAGGATACTGCTTTGAATGTTGCCTTACACTGGTGTCAAGCGATGGGGGCCTGTTGTTGTTTTGTCTCATGTTTCAGTTCATATTGCTGTACTTGAACCTTCACGTGCCTGTGCTGCATCAGTACGGCAATGGTGCCATGCCAAATATGGATGGCCACTCACAAGGCACTTGGAGCCCCTACATTCATTTGTTCGTTGGCATGCATGGGTGACTTGTACATTTCACTGGTTGCATTGTGTAACTTCATTGCACCTACGAGGTGTTGTGCAATGTGGGCAGGGAGTGGTGTACAGGCACTCAGTAGGGCCATTTACGGTTGGTTCACGATGCCGTAATTCTCACCATGGCGGAATGGTACTTTCCGCCATGCTTGATGGCGTTAAGTGAATGTCCGCTAGGGTCAGCATTCGCGTACCGTTGCGCCATGGTGGTAATTACGGTTTTGCATGGCGCGCGTGCGCGTACTTGGTGCAGTTTGCGTTGGCGTTCACTACGGTGTCGCTGATGGCATCGTACTTTACGGTGACGGGTCATAATCGCACCGAGCGGTATTCGATGGCGGTATTGCATTTCCGCCATCGTTTTTCGATTTCCGCCAGGGTCGTAATGAGGGCCAAGAGGTTCAATTCCTTGAGAGCTTTTGTATGTACCTTCCCTATATTGGGTTTGTATTTTCTCACCTCTTTAAGTCTTATTTTCTTAAGATCTTCTATAACCAGACTTTGAAATGTCTCTATGGAACTTCCTGTGATGATTGGTGGATTGAATTTGGATTTGTTTCTGAGTTTACTGGTTTTATACCATTCCATATTAATATCCAGATCATCCGGATCGATCCCAATGTCATCAAAGGTGGCTTCTCCACCATCTTGAAGGAACATGAGAGTGGATAAAGTGTCCAAATCTCGTTTAGTCATTTCAGTTCGTCCTCCTTCAATAATTTTCTGTTTTCCTTTGGTGGGATTCATTGCAAAAAATGTCTTTAATCTGATTTTTCGAATATATTGGTAGGCTGTGTAGTTATGGTTAAGTAGCTGTTTCCATAGGAAGAGCACTTTTTGGGTGGCTTACAACTTCGCTCTCCCTTGACGAAACCTCACCAAACTTTGCAAAAAAAGTATGCAACCCACTCTGAATTTCTTTGCAAAGTTTGGTGAGGTTTGGTCCAGGGGGGTAAAAGGTGTAGGGGGGTCCCAAAATGTATTTTTTTCCCATAGACTGAATGGGGGAAAAGTTTGCGCACGCCTACAGGTCAAACCGCTGGACGGATTTCCACCAAGTTTGCAGCAGGGGCAGAGGATTGGTCCCGAAAGCGTGCTTTTGTAAATTTGGTGAAAATCCGTCCAGTAGTTTCCTTTAAAACCACAAAATATGGTGAAAAAATTTGTGATATCTATGTCCGCTCCGCGGTCACACTTCCCTGTTCGCTCCACGGTCCAGATACCGATTGGCTAGGGGGTGGCATCATGACCGCGGACACGCAACGTCTTAGGTGATTGGTTGCAGTGAGCCGTGATGCGCGTCAGAATATGTGGATGCGCCCAACATCTTGGATCCAACGACAGTGAGGTCGCGCCCAGAGCCAAAATGCTGTTTCCGAAACTGTTGTGGTCTGCTACAGTGCTTGGTGAGGTTCAGAGAGTAAGAGATGGGTGAAATATTGCACTTATGTCGGCGGTAGGTGTTAATGATGTATTCGCCATTGCCGCCTTCTCCGGGATGTTTGTAAGTACTGAGAATGAGGGGTCTCATAAGGATAGTATTTCAGTCCGTGTTGTGGGCAGGCACCTTGAAACCATTCTACGGACACCCGTGGTGTTAGCGGACATTACAATTGAGTACATGCTGTAGGAAACATTTTTTTTTTATGGGTGTGCTTCTAATTTATATGCCGCCATAGGTGTCATATGCTGTTGTGGCCAGGGCCTAGAGTCTTGGGTGCATGGCCATAGGCCGTAGGCATCTCACAGCTATATCTACGCACGTAGTGTCGCATATCGATCAGGTGTTTGTAGGGAGGCCCTACAGTCTGGGATGTATGGGAAAAGGCCATGTACACAAGATCAAATTTGTACATTGAGATTTTATAAAACACTTTGGGCACAATATGCTATGGTAGTTGTGGACAGTACATAGAGTCTTGGCTGCATGGCTGAAGGCCATGCACCCTCAAAAAAAACACATTTATAAGCACTGCAGTTATAAGTCACTATGGTTTTCATATACTGGACACCCATGCATTCGTATATATATGCCCTTACACCCAAGACTCTAGCCTCTGGCCAGAATCACTGCAGCATATCACAGCTATTGATACACCCGTAGTATCGCACATCAATCAGATGGTTGTGGGGAGGACCTACACCCAAGTCCAAATTTATACGTAGTGCACTTACAAGCTACAATGGGTGTAATATGCTGTGATGGTCATTGGCAGGATGTACAGTTTTGGGTGTATGGTCTGCATATAAGCACTGAAGTTATATGGCAGGATGATTTTTATACAGTGCATTGGTTGTGGCCAGGATGTAGAGTTTTGTCTGCATGGGTGCACGTCCTAGGCCGTGCGCCATACTCCCATAACTCTAGGCCCTTCCCACACCCACTGCAGCATATTACATAGCCACGGTAGTAGCTGTGTACTTAGGGTGAAGTTGCTGTTTCCATAGGAAGAGTACTTTTTGGGTGCCTTATAACTCTACTCCACCTGGACGAAACCTTACCATGCTTTGCAAAACAATTGTATGAGGCACTCTGAATTTTTTTGCAAAGTTTGTTGATGTTTGCTCCAGGGGGGGGAAAGTTATAAAGGGGGGAGTTCCCAAAATGTCTCTTTTCCCCTTAGAGTGAATGTGGGAAAAAGTTTGTGTCCGCGGACATGTGGCGCTTTCCCTGATTGGTTGTGGAACAGCGCACAATACGTCAGCTTTCTTCGATGCCCCCGCCATCTTTATTTCATGTTTTAATGTACGCGGACATCGCCAGTTACACATTCAAATCAAGACACCATTGAACTTATCAAATTTATGAAATACTATTTCAGAAGGTGACCTTTAAGGAGACTGGGATGCATGTGCCAGCACAAACTCAAAAAGTGGACTTTTCTTGTCACCAAAATCATATGGCTAAATGGAATTTGATGCTCACTGTACCACTACAATTAGTGCGGCTAGGTTACACTGTTGTTGAAATAATATTGCTGTCAGACTGGTGTCCTAAGTTTTCAAAACTAGTCCCGCCATCTGCACTGCTTGCTGGAAACAGCGAATCTGCAAGTGTAGGGGAGTGGCGGTTCCCATAATTGCATTGCAATATGTTGTTGCAAAGTAAGAATGTATTTGCCTTGTGAGTGAAGGTCACATGAGTTGTTTTTTTGGTTGCACGCTCCATAGGGCCACGCATCAGAGTGACTGCATAAGGGGCAATTGTGTTTTGACCTTGAGCGAAAGGGAAACTTTAGAAGCAATTCAAGGAATGAAAGGAAAAAAAAAATAGCAATTGATAAGGTAATGTTTTAGAAACGTTTGTAAGGCACATGACATATCAGTGCACAAAGATTCTTCGCTGCGAATACATTGGTGTCTGACTTGGCCAGAAAGAATGGATGCAGTAAATATTATGTAAGTTTACTTTTGCCCACTCTACACCGACCCGCATTTTAATTTTAAATTAACCACCCACTAATTCTGACCATATATCTTAAGTCTTACCTTTCTGCGCTGTTATATTTTTCTCCAATAATGGATAGTGCAGAGGTAACGAATTTGCAGGGTATGAGTACACTCTCCCTTTTTTTCCGTGCATATTTCTTGTTTGCAACGTTACGTTTGCCCACATAGCTTTGTATATCACTTTGCACTTTCCATTGGTGTTGTTTGAAATGACGAGATGTACATTTCTTTTTCCTTGTCCATTCATGTTGCCTTCACAATTGCATTATCATCTTCCTGTCTAGTTGCCAATATTTTTACCTTATGGCACATGCAGCATCTCGGCATTTGTAACCTGTTACTATAGTTACACATGGTGAACAGTAACATTTCACTAAAATGTTATGTTTCACCACTTCCATTTTTGTATTACTTTCCTCATTCTTTGTGTCTTTTTATGCACTTTTTTTACTAAAGGTTGGGTATTGACACGTATTTTATGTTACATTTTCCACCCAGGTACATCTTGCCGTACTGTCCGTGCCATGGCTTCCAGATGCTGAGTGATGGCTTTTTTTGCAGCCAAATACAACTGCTCATCACTGGTTGCCTGTGCATCACTTTAATGTGGGATGACAGCCCAGGGCCCCTATGCCCGTACGCTGAACTCGCTATTAGGAGCAACATTACATCATTTATGGTGCTGTAGGCCGAAGGTCATGGTGCCTTCTTGAAAATCACTGTGCAACGAAAGCGGCTGCTTTACCCAAGAACACATATTTTTTGTATGGCAAAAGAACAATGTGTGCCTCATGTTTAACGTTTGCAATGACGCCCTATGAACCGTTGCTACCATTTCATCAAAAATGGGATTACTCCGACGGTCTCTGACAGTTTCTTGTTAAATAAACTTACTTTACAAACTCTAAAATGTTTACGTTTTCTTTGTCAATCCCATCTATCATTTCAAAATGTAAGGTACTAAGTTATACGTCCCTCTATGTTCATTTGCAGGTTCTGCGTCCCGTCACGTACTTGTGCTTTTTTCAGACTACCATCGAAAGGGAAGAGGGCCTATGTATGAAACAACTGCTTTCCTTTTCTATGGTAGCCATCTTGAAAAAGGATTTTGTTTTGTAATACGACCCGCCAAAGGTCGTATCATGTCCTGGGTGTTAGTGTTAGCAGTGCACAGTGGTGCGTGCAGTTATGGTTGCTTAGCTGGTGTTAGTGTTAGCAGTGCACAGTGGTGCAGGCAGTTATGGTTGCTTAGGGTACCATAACTGGCGAATTTCAGGGGGTTTTCGGTTTTACCTTGAACCATAATGGCATGGTTATAAAGTTCTTTTTGGTAAATTTCACAGGTTTTTAGTAGTGCAACGTAACCATAACGTCCCCTTAACAACGTTTTTTTTTGTGATATATATATATATGAAAAAAACAAATGTAGCTAAAAATAGCACTCTGCCTAAACAAGTAGCTGGTGCTTAAGGGTATGAATTTAGCCAAGTTCATTAAAGATATCAAAAACACATGATGTAGTGAAGTTGTAACACTGCAAAAAAAAACACACACTGCATGTATACAAAAGAATCCGAAGCACACACAACCTGCTACTGTCAAAACATATTCTTTAATTTACATAAGTGCAGTGCATCATAACAAAAATGAACATGATAACATGTTCATCTAAATCGCGACCAAATGGTAAAAACACACTCGCCCATAAGTGTGGAAAAGACACGCGTTCTGCCTGAATGCTCAGGCTTCTTCAAGCTAGTAAAATCCAATCGTGCTGAATGCATCAACAAGTGTTAAAAAACATGGCTAGAGCGGCCTATTCCTCCTCCTCATCACGTGCACAGCGGTCATGTGATCGCAACTAAGAGAGCAATAGTATTGAAAAAGAGCCTCCATATTGGAAAGGCTCTAGGTATCAATGCTAGCGAATACAATTCAAAGTAAAATACTTTATTGAGACATTAGTATGTCTGTTGATCGACCTCTACATGATGGGGCCACAAGGTTTAAACCGCTCCGACATGCCACCTTAAAAAAACAATTTTCTTTCAATTAATTAGGTGCACATAAAACTACACAAATGTGTCCCAATTTAAATAATTATGACTATGCATTGTTGATCAATAACAACACGCAGTCATATGCCCCAAAGGGGTGTGTGTTATAAGCCAAAGTGGCAAGCAGCTAATGTTGGATCTCTGGATTAGTGCCAGAGATCGTACTCCCATTCACAAATAATGTTCGACTAATGAAGCTAATGCTAAAATCTCACATGCAATTTGACCAAAATAACTAGTGTTGGCACAACTATTGGCCTAATATTACAACAGATTACTAAAAGTGTACCCATCATTAGACAAGAGACATAAGCAGCAGTTGATACAATCTACCCTATTAAAGATGTAAAGTGCCATACGCCCTTTTGATGAGCATAAGGGCTAAAGTGCTAGTGCTAAAGGAAAATAGAGGGACATACAACTGTATTTATGGCCCATTGCATTAATAACAATTTCATAACTTTCCCAAAGGTGAAGTGCAAGTGCATTTACACTATAATCTAGCTAAGCATTCCAGACCTCTATTCAACTCATGAGAACAACTACCTGAGTTGTCCCAGAAAAGCTCACATTAGTGGAACAAAACCAATGAGTTGTCCCAAATGAGCCCACATTGATAGGACAGGTTGTTGAGAGAGACTATAAACATATCTAATTTCAGTTCACAAAAGAAACACAGTTCTAAGTTTGCAAAAACACATGCATCTCAGCATCAATATTAAGTCCCTTTGGTTTTAGTGTATTAAATTTACATATTAGAGAAGCCCCTAATTGTCGCAACTTTAATTTGCGATTGCGCAATCTTTTGTTTTGAGGTATATGTGCCAACCCCACAAATGACATATTCCTCACATCTCCATTATGTTTCTCTTGGAAGTGACCCGTGAGAGGATATGTGATATCGCCATCTTTGATAGTTCTGTAATGTTGTAATATAAGTAATTTCAAGGGACCTATAGTTGAGCCAATGTAGTGTAAACCCCATGTACATCCCGGGAGGATAGCTCAGCGGCAACGTGCGCGCCTTGGGAGCAAGATCACACGAAGCAACATAGGTTCAATCCCCGGGCCCGCACTTAGAAACCTCTGGGTGTTTAAGCGCGTTATAAATACGCAACTAAGACAAAAAAAAAACACGCATCTCGAAAACTAATTCCTGTAACAGTGCCCTGATGCCCGCGGGCTGTGTGAGCGCTTTAAAAATGCAAAAATAAATAAATAAATACATGTTATGGCATACACTACACATTTCATGAGACATGTGATTCTGTGTTTGAATTTCCATTTTAGATCATTGCTGCTGACAAACGAGTTCTTAGATATGGAAGTTACACATTTTGCAACTAGCACATTTGAAAAAACCAGCATTGGGGTTCTCCTTCCATAGACTCGATGTGTTGGATGTTTTCGTTACTACCATGCTAGGGAATAGCATCATTTTCAGGGTGGGAGCTTTCCGATAAGTTATGTTGGGACTCTCATCCAACACCTGCTTCAGATCAGGGTCCATGAGCAATACCTCCCAATGCTTTTTCATAATGGATTTAATTTCCCTGGCCCGATAATTAAAGCCTGTAATAAATCTAATTTTCTCAGCCATAGATTTGTTTTTGCTAGAGAAAAGATTTTGTCTAGTAATTCTCTCTGCTTTACCATAACATTCAGAGATGGTATTCTTGCTATAGCCTTTTTTAATAAATCTGCGTCCAATGTGTCTTGCTTCAGTTTTATAGTCTGTATTGTTGCTACATGCTCTTTTAGCTCTAAGAAATTCTCCATACGGGATAGAATCTATTAGCGCTCTGGGGTGGTGGCTTTTGGCATGGAGAGTCGAATTTGAACTTGTCACTTTCAGGGGGCGCTAGAGGGCCAAACAAGATGGCCGCTTTCTAGTGAGCTCCCACACGGCCTAAATTAATCCTGCCTAATCCTTGACTCTCCGGATCTCCTCTGCCAAGACAACAGCATCTACAACCTGCCAGAAGGCTCCCCTATTGAGACACCAAAAGCCGGAATGAAATCGCACTATCCTTGTGCAAATTCGCAGTCTCCCAGACCCGAGATTGCGGGAAGCAAGTAGGCCCGCCGGAAACCGGGAGACACAGTCACAACCTTGTCCCGTGAGCTGTACGGAAGTGCGAGGCCTGCGGTCAATACGGGAGCTGACGCAGCGGCGAGCCCCTAGACGGCAGCGGGCCTGAAGCGCCCGCTTCCGCCCCCCCTCCTCTTCCCCTCCACCACCCTACAGCATCGAAGGACCCGGCACACTATCATCAGGGGGGCCGGAGGGAGTGACTCGTGGCCGCGACCCCCGGTGGACAAAACTGGCTCTGCTGCCCCCTCGCCGGCGCCCGTGATAAACGGAGTGACTCGGAAGTCAACAACGCTCCTGGGACCTCCCCCAAGCTCAGCGGAGGTGCAGGGACGGCTGACCTCTGCGGCGGATACACGACCTGACGCTGCGGGGAGCCCCCAGACGGCGGCAGACCTGAAGCGCCCGCTCCCGCCTTACCCCCCAACCCCCTCACCTCCAGCTTCCTACGGCACCGTGGACTCCGGTGCACTTTCATCAGACAGACCGGAGGGGGGGACCCACAGCCGCGGCCCCGGTGGACAGAATCGGTGCCGCCGTTTCCTTGCCAGCGGCTGGACACGCTGAGTGAGTCGGAGGCCGACGCCGCTCCTGGGACTTCCCCCACTCGGCCCCAGACCTGAATCGCAAGGTGGGGAGACCCAGATTGCGGAGCCGTGGTGCCAAGGCTGCGTGTACTGACAGCTCCTCCGGCGCCCAGATGACCCAGGTGAGCGGCCGGTGCATACCGCCAAGCAAATAATCAGGTACGGGGCGCGAGGAGGGGGGCAGACATCTTCAGCTAAGGCTTACCATCCTGAGCCCCCTTTACCCCCCCCACGAACTCACTACCCAGTTGAGGTGAGAGTGCGCAAAGACCCCCACCCCTGATCCATCCGGATCTATTGGAATCGCGTATGGACATCAACCCCCCACAGCCAAAGTGACAGAGACCCCCACAGACCAGCGTCTAGTGGCAGAACCAGCCGCAAACGGGTCTCTCGCAACGGCCCCTCCTCCCGCTGCTCCCACTCCTTGAGACCCCCACACAGTCCTGGCGACACAGTGAATCCACGCGATCAGCCACCAGCTTCCAAACACCATTTCTGAACACACAAGTGATGAGTGCAGAGTACTTCTACATCCATATGCTACTCTCGCAGAATTCCCCCCATCGACTTTGAAAACTGCGACTACCCCTCCAGAAGGGCAACAAATTTGGGACCACTCTCCTGGGCAAATTAGCCACAATACCAGCAAACTTGCCCCCTTCTCTCAGTTATACTGGAAAAGGGGCTCTGACTTCACCCTAGCAAAAGCCTGTGAGAGCAGGATACACATGTTTCTTACTCTAGAGGAGGCACAACCCTCAGGTCACCAAACGCAGCAGCTGAGAGCACATATATACTCCAGTGAAAACTGCCTAAACCCATGGTAAAGCTGCACACGCAAGTCCCAGAAGTGCATCAGGCAGCGTGGTAGCTGCTGCATCCTCTGTAACATAAACCACGCACCCCCCGAAGGGCAGCATCCTTTACGTAACCACTGCTGACCAGAACTGCAATCATCACTACAACACTGCAGGCTCAATGGGGAAGGCAGATAAATCACAAAGGAAACTAAATTTTGAGGCAGGCACCGCCCCCAAAACCCCTAGACTGCAGGAGGAACCAGAAACCCCCACTGTTACCGATCCCCAAATGGAGGAAACATCCGCCTCCACCGATATTAAGGCCCTTCTCCTGAATCTGAAAGCCGGTATAGGAAGCCTAAATAGTAAAATGGACGGTCTCGCCTCAAAGGTAGATCTCCTCCAGCACCGACTGGACACTCACTCCGAGAGGCTCAATGAGGTGGAGCAAAGTGTATCCAGCTTAGACGTTGGCTCAACGAATATGGAGGCAAGACTCACTCAGCTAGAATCGCAAATGAAAATGACTACTGACAGAGGGCCGTTCCCATAGGAACAACATCAGAATCGTCAGAGTAGGAGAGAACCACCTCGGAACGAAGATGGAGGACTTTGTCGAGGCACTGTGCGCCAAGCTCTTTGGCCGGGATGCGGTCTCCCCCCTCTTTGTTGTAGAAAGAGCACACAGGATCCCCTCCACTAAACCCATCCCGGGAGGGCCCCCCAGGCCAATAATTGCCAAATTGCTAAATTACAAGGACTGAGATTCCATCCTCCGCCTGGCCTGAGAGAATGGAGAAATGCACCATGAAGGGAATAGAATCCATTTTTTCCCAGACTTCTCACCAACAGTCCAATCCCAAAGGAGATCCTTTACTTCCACCGACAGAGGCTCAAAGATAACCAGATCATATATTTGATGCTGTTCCCAGCCCGCCTCAGAATACAACACGGAGGAAAAGTCCACATTTTCCAATCTCCTGATGAAGCTAACGAGTTCCTAGATAGAGCCGGTTGCTCCTGACCAAACTCCAATCCGGCGCGCCCGCAAAGAGACAGAAACCGACACCCTCCATAAACCAAATCAAAGTCAATGGCACCATTAATGAGCAGGAAATACTTACTTCATATTCCGGAGAACATCGCTGGAGACAGGCACCCCAAGGCCGTGCACCATGGGAAGCCGCTAGGGCCCCTTGCATAGCAAGGTCAACGGGAAGCCCCGCACGCCCCTTGCACAGCATCTGTTTGTTTCACAGTTTATTGTTATTGGGAGGGATTGCAACCGACAGCCTGGAGACCCCAGGAACAGTCTCCTGCATCAGTTCACTTACGGGCCAGTTGGGGGTTGCCCGTGGAAAAAGTTCAACTAGGGAAGGGAAAAGGAACTGCGTCGCCCACCCGGTGCCTCCCGCCGGCCCTCCATCCCACATCTCACCATCAGCATTACTGCACCACCCAGCAAATAATCTCGCAGACAGCGACCAAATCGTCGGGTCAAAGATGGCTCTAACGACACTAACCAACAATGACCAAACAACAGCCAACATATACCCTAACCCGCTTCATTCATAGTCGCAACTTGGATCATAAGGGGGAGTAACATCCCGTCCAAAACGCGGAAAATCCTACAGTACCTGAGAAGACATGAGGTTGACGTGGCCATGATCCAAGAAACACATCTAACTCCCGCGAAAGACCACATATGGGCCAAATCATGGGATTGCCACAGATACTTCTCATCATACTCGTCCTATTCCAGAGGTGTCGCAATTCTAATGCACAGAAGGACCAACTTCCGACTAACCAACACAGCAAAAGACTCGAAGGTAGAGCCATCTTGGTGTGTGGCATCATAGCAGGCAAGAAGATCACTTTCGTTAACTCCTACGCACAAAATGTCGACGGCTCCAACAATTTTGGCTGGGTCCTATCTCATCTCTCCACTCAAGACCCGGGCACAATAATCTGGGAAGGAGATATGAACACAGTCCTCGACCCGATAAGAGATAGATCACGGTCCATACCACAACCCAAATCTAAAGCCAGCCTTCAAATAGCAGAAATCTACGGAGCATTCGATCTAAAAGACGCATGGAGGGCAGCTAATGGAGATGTGCATGATTATACTTTCCATTTAGCGGTGCACAACACAAGCTCTAGAATTGACTACTTATTCACCTCGGCAAACGGCCCACTGAAGAGCGGCCCGTGTCACATCCTTCCAAGGACTCTCTCCGACCACTCCCCGATAATCCTGAGCCTCAACTCATCCCACCCTAGATCCACGCTACAACGCTGGCGTTTTAAAACCGGCTCCATGCAAGATGAGGTATTCGCCACTGAATTAAGAGAAGAGATTAACACTTTCCTAGAAGCTAACATAGGCTCAGTCCCCTCCGCTAGCATGATATGGGAAACACTAAATTGCTTTACAAGAGGAATCAGGCCAAAGAAAACGGCATCCTCAAACTCATCAGGCGGGAGCTGGCAGCTAGTGAAGATCTTCTTAAAAGCCTCGAGCACCAAAACATGAGCTCGGATGATCCGAGAATAAAAGCTGCCCTGAAAGTGGAACTGCAGAAATTCAGCACCACGGCAGAACGAGAAATAAAATTTCTAAATCGCAACAGCCGGATCAGACAAAACGGCGAGGGACAAAAACCTGGAGCCCTTCTAGCAAACCTAATAAGAGCCAACCGCAAGCTGTCTCCAATCGAAGGTATTCGCAACTCGCAAGGAGTACTAATACACACAGACGAGGGAATGGCGGAGGAATTTAAACTGTTCTACCAAGGTCTCTATAGCACCAAGCACAATAGAAACTCAAACGCTCCGCTAGAATATCTAGAAGACACAGAGTTATATTGGGTCGAAAGTCATTTACGTGAGGCACTCAACGAATTGGTCACGCAGGAAGAGATCATTGAGGCCATTAAGACTCTTCCAAACTCCAAGGCCCCCGGCCCAGACGGCCTAACTGGGGAATTTTATAAGGCATTTGCGAATACTCTAGCCCCACTCCTGGCAGCAGTATAGGAGGAAGCCCTAGAAAAGGGTGTGCTCCCCCAATCCACCTGTGAAGCCAACGTCGTTATCTTGCACAAACAAGACAAGCCTCCAGAGGAATGTGCATCCTATCATCCCATTTCCTTACTCAATCTCGACAATAAAATACTAGCAAAGGTACTTGCGAACAGGTTGATGCCTCTGATGCCTGCCCTAGTACTCGCAGACCAGGCAGGGTTCATACCCGGCCGCAACACGACTTTTGGAATCAGACGGCTGTTCGGCGTCATGGAGGCACTAGATCCATCCCAGCAAGCGATTGCAGTCCTACTCGACGCTGAGAAAGCATTTGATTCAGTGGAATGGCCGTTCCTGTTCGCAGTACTTACCACGATGGGACTGGGAGCACGTTTCATTAAACTGGTATCCCTCTTATACACTAAACCACAAGCCAGCATCATAGTGGGATCAGCAAAGACAGCTGCTATAGAACTGCAACGCGGTACCAGACAATGCTGCCCTCTATCAGCTCTATTATTCGCCTTGGTAATGGAACCACTTGCCTCCAATCTCAGGGGACAGCGACAACTCAGGGGTCTCGTCATAGGTCCACATAAGCTCATTATCTCTCTCTAGGCAGATGACGTTGTGTTGTTCATACACGACCCCACAGACAACCTGAACCCTGTCATGAGAGAAGTAATCAAATTCGGAGCAGCCTCTGGGCTGAAAATCAACCAATCAAAATCCATAGTATTCCCACTGACCCCGGCGACAACATAATTTACAGACAACTTTCAGCTCACGTGGAAAACATCCAAAGTTAGGTACCTGGGAATACAAATATCACAAAATCACCAAGAAGTTTTCCAAGACTACTATGAAGAAGTCGCCAGATCATTGCAGGAGAAAGTAGCTCGCTGGAAGACCCTACCACTAACCCTTTGGGGAAGAGCCTCTCTGGTTAAGATGGTGATCCTACCAAAACTTCTATATTTATTTACCAACATTCCCATATTACTACCGCAAATGTTCCTGAAGAGACTGAAAAGCATGGTCCTCGACCTATTATGGGCAGGCAAACCGGCCAGAGTGGCACACTCAACACTAACCCTCCCAGTAACAAGCGGAGGTCTAGCTCTTCCAGACCTGGAGAAGTACTTTTGGGCAACACAGGCACAATTTCTCAGCCACTGGTACTCCACACAGACAGTCAGACCTCACGTGCAGGTGGAACCAGCCCTGGCAATACCCAACCTACTGAAGGCGGTCCTCTTTAGCCAGATCCCTGTCCCCAACAACACCATGAATGTAGTACTATCAACATACTAAGTCTGGAAGAAACTCGCCCAAAAATATGAGGTGCAAACGAGGTACTCACCCCTCCTCCCCGTCAAGTTCATACCGGGAGTCCCGTTGACATCGAAGAGGGTTTTCCATCGATGGGTGGAAAAGCTTAATATAAATACTTTAGGAGACCTCTTCCACGAGGGCAACTTCCTAACTCCAGAGCAGGCGAAGTCGAGAGGCGGCACCACAGCGCTCGACACTTTCATCTATTTCGGAACACGCTACACATTGCAAGCACTTCTATCTAACTTCCCACGTCAACCTGCGACCTGGCAACTTCTACACAACGTAATACAAGTGCAGGGAGAAGGAAGGCTGGTCTCACAAATATACAGAACCATCATCAACGACACGACCCCCGACAACTCCCGAGCAAAAACCAGATGGGAAAAATCCCTAAATATGACCATACCAGAAGAAGACTGGTCTTTTATCCTGAAACAAACGCAAACAATTGCCCTCAACACACGCCTCAAACTGATCCATTTCACTTTCCTTCATCAAACCTATTATACGCCAGCAAAAGCGAATAAACACCACCCTGAATCACCCTCAAACTGTGAGCGATGTTGGACACCGTCAGCCGACTTTGTCCACCTCGCGTGGGGCTGACCCAAACTGACTCCGTTCTGGAACCAAGTCTTGGAGATAACTAGTGCAATCATCTGAGAAGCTGTTCAACCTGTCCACACGGCAGCCCTATTGAGAATGACTACATTTTTATCAGCACCAATACGGAAACTGCCTGTCTACTGTTAACGCTTGCTCGTAGGAGAGTCGCCATGGCCTGGAGCTGAGGCCCTCTTCCCACAGTCTTCTCCTGGCGTAGTGACGTCCTTTACTGCCAAGAGGTCGAAACAGACTTCGTTAGGCTATTGCCTCTCCATGCCCGCCCACCAGACATTTGGGGACCACTGACACTGTTCCTGATGAATGAGGCCGAAGATATTCCAGCTTCCCCAGATAGTACTCAATGAACAATAACCAGGCTTTCGCTAACAACTTGCCTTGACATCCCACGTCGCCCTATGGCAGAGAACTGGTTTGGTGCAGAGTATACCAATGATGGTACTGAACTCTATGGTGAAAGGGAGGTGTGGGTGGGAGGCAGGAGGGAGTGGGAATGGCGCAAAGTTAATTCCACCCTAATGTGGGTGAGAAGTTATATTGTGTTATGAAAAAACAAAACTAAAGGTTTAAAAAGAAGAACTTGGCACTTTCCTATATAATTTAGATTTGAGTTCATTATTCTCAATCTGAAATTTCACATCAAGAAACACCAGTTCATGTTTACTACAAACAGTTGTTAATTCAAGATTGAGAGTATTGTTGTTGAGAATGTCAACATATTTGTTGAGTTCTACTTGAGTACCGTCCCAAATAAGGAACAGATCGTCAATAAAACAATACCAAACAATAATGTGTTTGGTCAGATGTCCAAGTTCTTCTGTCCATGCCATCTGAGTCTCCCACCATCCCATATACAAATTGACGTAGGTTGGGGCCATACAAGACCCCATGGACGTGCCCTGAGTTTGTTTGTATATTTGGTTTTCATGGAGAAAATAGTTATGCTCTAAACAAAACTGAAGCATTTGCAACAGCATCCCATTGTGCTGTCTGTAACTAATGGGACGACTCTTCAGAAAGAAATCACACGCTTTAATCTCAGTTTCATGTAAGATGGAGGTGTATAAGGAGACTACATCAAGGGACACCAGAAGTAAATTTGGTTCCCAATTGATGTTGTCTAATTTAATTAATAAATCAGAAGTATCTCGAATACACAAGCTCAAACTCGATATAAAAGTTTGAAAGAAGTGATCTAGATATTTAGATGTATTTTCTAATAGGCTACCCATAGACGATACTATTGGGCAACAAGGGGGATAACTTAAACCTTTGTGAATTATAGGATTGAAATAATTTTTGTCACTATCCATTACAATAATAATAATACAATAATATTTGTCACTATCCATTCCAACAATACCCCCACCTTTATCTGATGGGCGTATGACAATGGAGTGGTCGTTTTTGAGACTTTCTAAGGCTTGAAATTGTACATAACTGAGATTTCTTTGTGATGACTGTATCTCACTGGATAGCTTTTTCAAATCATTGCCAAAAAGTTCTTCAAAGATGTCAATAGACCCACATACAATATTTGGGCAAAAAACAGATTTAGGTCTAAATTTAGTAGGGCAGTTTAGGTATGTGGATATTCCAAACTGCTCTTTCAACATAATGCTGTCTATTCCAGTGTTGTCGTCCACAAAGGTTTTCGCCAATCTCCTCTATATTCGCAAGACAAATGAGGCTAGTTAGATCTTTCTCAGTTAGAGGAGAGATTTCTTCATTCTTTTCCTTAGATTTTCTTTGTCCATATTCAATCTTGGTAGCGTGAAATTTAGTTAATTTCAGTTTTCTAGTAAATTTAACTAAATCCACTCTGGTGGAGGTGTAGTCACATTTGTGGGTTGGGCTAAAGGAAAGGCCTAGGGAAAGTACTGATGATTTGTCTTTAGTCAATTTTCTTTTGGAGATGTTAAAGATTTTTAACATGGGGTCTTCTTCCCTCGTGGTCTCCCCCTCTGATTGTTCCCAGATCTCGTGGTCATGTTGGATTTGGTACTTATGCTTGTTCCCTCGCCTCATTTTAACTGGCCTCCTCTTGTTGCCAAGCCTCTTCCTTGTCCTCCATATTGACCTCGCCCTCTTCTTTCTGAACTGCTGTCCAGATGCATGAGTTTGAATTCCTCTAAAATAATTTACTTTTTTTAACTGGGTCCTTCTGTACCTGGTGAGCCAACTTCAGAACTACTTGATTCCTCTACAGCCGATGCTGCGCCTTGTGTGCGCTTGTTGGCTATCTGCTCCAATCTTGTTTTGATGGGAGTATCAAATCTTTCAGCAAATGTGTAGATCCTGCCTTGCTCATAATCCAGACGGTTTCGTTTGAATTTTAGTTCTTTCCTTGTTCTGATTTCCCCTTCATGCCTTTCTAAATTTTCTTCCATGCGTGACATTCTTCTCTTGCATTCATCACCATCTTCTGAAGAAAATAACTCTTCTTCCATTTCCTCAATATCTTTAAGGAGTTTTGCCCTGTCAATTTTAGCATACTTGACTAGGCTTTCTATCATCTTGAAAGAACAAGTGTTGGTATGGTCAGTCCACTCCTCTATTAATTTAGGATCCATGTCCTCAAAAGTGGGGATCGTGAGAATTTTCAATCCTCTGGGGATTCTTCGGACCTCTAGATATGTCTGCAAGGTCACAGCGTCCCACCATTTGGAGATGTCTTTCTTTTTGTTTTTTTCAAGTTTGTCTAATTTTTGTTGCACTGTGAGACTCGCCGGAAGGCTGCTGTCAACCAAAGCTTCTGTAGCTGCTTGATCTTGATTAAATAAAATGGATGCCGCTGCTCGCCTTTTGGCTTCCACTTGGTTCACCATTATGACTTACTTAAAAAAATGAATAAAGTCTGTCAAAACTATGTATATGCGCACTGTACTGAAAGGACTAGTAGCAATATCCTGAGCTGGGACCCACTCAATTATACAAATGAGAGTGTCCTACTCTCACTACACTAAACTGTGGCACGATTGGATTTTACTAGCTTGAAGAAGCCTGAGCATTCAAGCGGAATGCGTGGCTTTTCCACCCTTATGGGTGAGTGTGTTTTTACCATTTGGTCGCCATTTAGATGAACATGTTATCATGTTCATTTTTGTTATGGCGCACTGCACTTATGTAAATGAAAGAATATGTTTTGACAGTAGCAGGTCGTGTGTGCTTGGGATTTGGGATTCTTTTGTATACATGCAGTGTGTGTTTTTTTTGCAGTGTTACAACTTCACTACAGCATGTGTTTTATATATATATATATATATTTCTGAGGCTTGTGGAATCTGCTTAGATCACATGCTGTGCATAGGCCGACATCTAGTGGAAGCTGCGGAGTATTACAGTTTGTTTTTCGAAACTCGAAAATGGGCGTCGACACAGGCGTGCCAGTAATACTATCCCTAGTGTGACGTCCACTGTACCCAAGATCCCTCACGCGTCTGGGATCCTCAGATTGTTTTTTTCCGCCATACTGGTCGGAAGCATCTTGCGGAGTCCCCTGGCCTTAGCCATACTTTTGCTATTATTACAATTTAAAATTATTTATTGACATCCTTCCCCACCCCAACGTCGACCATCGATCTCGACGACGGCTGGAGAAGACATCGACCGTCGGCTGCTGCACGACGGATCTGGGCCTCGGCCCGGGCCTAGTAGGCCGCTGGCCTCGGCCCTGCAAGTAGGGAGAGTGGGGGGTGGTACATACTCTTCACTCTTGGTATATAGGTACACCTTATATATTTCCTACACTTATCAGCCCGCTGCCTCAAGGTGCGTATGGAGGGTACCCCTTTCCAATTCTGCCCCAAGTGCAATCGCAAATACCCTTGGGTCGACAGGCACGCCACGTGCAATCTCTGCTTGCCGAGGGACCACCCCGAAGCGAACTGCAGAGCGTGTAGTAGGTTTAAACCTAAAACACTTAAGGACCGTTCGACAAAGCGTTGGGCCCACCACGCCAGGCAGGCAGCCATGGCAGCGGAGGGCGCCTTCAGCGATGGCAGCGACGCCGTACTTTCGGACGGCGAGGGCATTATGGCGTCGAAAGACTGCCGAGCGCAGGTCCCCGACCTCGGAAGGTTGTCCGGCAGGGCGGCTATGGGGAAGACCCCCGGCGACGCAAGCGCTACACCTACACACACTAAGCACACTAAGTCCAACCGAACCTCGACGACGTCGACTTCTCGGAAAGAGGCACGGATAGAACGGTCCGACTCGGTGTCCTCTGGGCGCTCTCGATCGAGATCGCCTCATGACGCAAGGCAATCATCCACTCTTGCCAAGAGTGCCTCGCTCCCTAGATTAACAGAAGTTCGATCGTCGGAAGACGAAGACGACTTCCACCCCCAGGCCGCGCTCCAAGAGACCGAGAGCGCAGTTAACACCAGCGAGGCCCCACGCTCGAAACAAAATACCTCTCCCGACCCTCGGCGCCAGGCGTCGAAAGTCTCTGGGGCCTCTAAGGGGCAGGGAAAACATTTTTCCACGCACGGGGAGGGAGGGAAACAGCGGAAAGCTCAGCCTTCCACTCCTGTAAGACCATCCTTCCACCCCAAGCAGACAGATAAACATAAATCTACTGGGACAGCAACATCCAGCAAGGGTACCCTTGATAAGTCCTCTAAGTTGCCTACTAAAGTCATACCCTGTTCCAAAGAATGGTCCAGTGAGGACATAGACAGGGTCATGTCAAGAATGTCTTCCTTAGCGGATTTTTATGACAAAAACCCAGAACATTTCCTTTCGTATGACCCTCAAGGGGCCACACCCTCAGGCTCCTCTGATCCTATCCCCCTAAGTAAAAAGGCCCGGGTCGAAAGACCTGACCCCTTCGAGGTGCAGCCTTACTCTACTCCATACTCTACTCCACACCCCAGATACCAAGGACAACCTTTCCCTGAAGGGGACCAGGAGTTTTCAATTATGGAGGAACAAACCGGGTCTGAATACTATGCGGAGGATGAGGACCTGGAGGAGGTAGAAGATGAGGAAATTTACAGAGTAGATTCCCCGGTAGAGAGCGAAGCCCCAGTTACCGACTCGCCAGTTGATAACCAACCCCTCCTTAATGAAGTTCTTGCTCGCGCAGCAGAACATTTTCACATCGACACCCACGGTGTACAGGAGGAAAGGGACTTCGCAGAAGAGTTGGTGGGAGAGAGGAGGCCGGTCGCTCAGACCATCCCTATCCTTAAATCCATCCAACGTAGAATAGATCCATCCCTGGTGAATCCTAACCTCACCAGAGCCGTCAACCCCAGAGTCGAAAAACTTTTTCGGGCAGCCCAGTCTGACCCTCTTTATATAAGAGGTCATCTTAAACCAGACTCCCTAGTGGTTACCAACACTCGGAAGAGGGCTGGGACACCCTTATCGTCGTCAGAAGCTCCTCCCGACAAGGAGAGCAAAAGACTGTACGGGTTTGGCAGGAAGGTAGCCTCAACGTCCGCCTACCAAGCAAGGATTGCAAACTCCACCACCCTGTTGGCAAGTTACAACTGCCATCAATGGGAAGAGGTCGCGGCGCTCATAGCCTCTGCTCCTGAACCGTTAAAGGGCCAGTTGGCTCGGATCTCGGCAGAAGGGAGAGCCGTGTCTGGTTGCATTTTGAAAGCAACTTTCGACGCTGCAGACAATGCAGGAAGATTGATAGCAGAAGGTACTGTTATCAAGAGACATGCGTGGTTACGGCAGTCGGGGTTCAAAACAGAAACACAGGCGTCATTAATAGACAAGCCGGTGGAACCAGATCTATTGTTTGGGAAAGCGGTCGAAGACGCACTTAAAAATGCCAAGGACGAGTACGAGACTCTCAAATCCCTTGGCCAGCTTACCAACAAACCCCCGAACCAGAGGGGGAACAGTAATTTTCGTCGCCCACGCGGCCAAAATTCACAAAGAGGCAACTATGCCCAAGGACAGGGTACACAATGGAACAACAACCAGCAGTCTACCCAAAGTTACAGTAAAGGTAACAAGAGAGGTCGTGGAAGAGGCAGAGGCAGCCCCAACAAGGGAGGTGGCACGCCTCCGCCAAAGCAGTGACGCTCAGTTCAGGGTCCCTTCTCACGCAACCCCAGTAGGGGGACGCATTTCCAACTTCACCCAGGCTTGGGAAGGGATCACCTCAGACAGATGGGTGCTGTCAACAGTGTCCACAGGATATTGTATAGAATTACTGCAGCGTCCCCGGAACCACCCTCCACGACAAAGAATACACTCCTTAGAACATCAGAAGATCCTTCTCGAGGAGATCGCCATTCTGCTAGAAAAGGACGCGATAGAACTCGTCCCAGGACACCAGGTAAACAAGGGTATCTATTCAACTTACTTCCTTGTGCCAAAGAAAGATTTGACAATGCGCCCAGTATTGGACTTACGGCCTGCCAACAAGTATGTCAAGCCCCAAAAATTCCGTATGACCACGCTACAAGAGGTAATCCCCCTCCTAAAAAAGGGGGACTACATGGCAACCTTGGATATGAAAGATGCTTATTTTCATATTTCCATGCTCCCGGCGCACAAAAAATACTTGCGCTTCAAAGTGGACAGTCGCCACTACCAATTCAAGGTACTGCCCATCGGGATAGCTTCAGCACCAAGGGTATTCACCAAGGTACTGGCGGTGGCAGCTGCACACCTACGCAGGGAGGCAATCCCAGTGTACCCTTATCTGGACGACTGGCTCATAACGGGGGAAACCCCAAGAATTTGCAGGTCAAACATTCAGAGGACTATCGACCTCCTCCACGAATTAGGCTTCTCTATCAACGAGAAGAAGTCAAGTCTGGTGCCAAGCACCTCAAAACAGTTCCTAGGAGCAATCCTAGATACTCAGAAAGGGTTGACCTTCCCCTCGGAAGAAAGAATTCGGAATATACTACTGCAAATTCCACATTATCAGTCAGGTCAACAAATAACGGTACGCAAAGCAATGCGGTTACTGGGCATGATGGCGTCATGCATTTACCTGGTCCCCCACGCGCGTCTGCGCATGCGTCCCATGCAGGAATGGTTGGCGAAACAGTGGTCTCAGGCAAGTGGTCAGTGGGACGATCTAGTGGTCGTTTCGCCAACACTCGTACAAAGCTTACACTGGTGGACAAAAGAGAATCTCGCAAGGGGAAAACCCTTTTACGATCCCGAAGTACAAGCAGTGGTAACTACAGATGCTTGCCTGACTGGGTGGGGAGCTCACCATCTCCACCACACAGCTCAGGGTCTCTGGTCTCACTCAGTAGCCAAGAACCACATCAACCTGCTAGAGCTTCTGGCAGTATTCCGAGCGCTTCGGGCGTTCGAGCCCCATCTACTAAACTTGTCGGTGCAGATCTGGACGGACAGCACGACAGCCATGTTCTATCTGAACAAACAAGGAGGGACTCGTTTGCCAAATCTGTCCAAGCTTGCCCAGAAAATCTGGATATGGGCACTCAGACGGAACATCTTCCTATCAGCACAACATGTTCCAGGGGAGCTCAATTCCCTAGCGGATGCCCTAAGCAGAGACTCCCTTCCAGAAGAACACGAATGGGTCTTTCACAGAGAGATCGTAGAAAATCTCTTCTCTCAGTGGGGTTTCCCCACTATAGACCTATTCGCCACAAGCGAAAACAAACAATGCCCAGGATTTGCATCCAGGTTCCCCCAGCCAGACTCCCAAGGGAACGCCCTGTGGATGAACTGGTCAGGGATGTTTGCGTACGCTTTTCCACCAACCCCTCTCATCAGAAAGGTGGTGTACAAGATGAACAAGGAATCGATGACGCTCATCCTAGTTGCTCCCATGTGGGCGAGACAACCATGGTTTCCACACCTACGCAGGATGTCGCTGTGCGAGCCCATCAAACTCCCAGCCTGGTACAACCTACTGTCCCAGAAACAAGGTCTAACAGTGCACCAGGAACCCAACTCAATGAACCTAGCAGCATGGCTCCTGAGGTCATAGAGTTTGGGCATCTCAATTTACCACAGAGGTGTATGGACATCCTAAAAGAATCCAGGAAACCAAACACAAGGCACTGTTACTTTGACAAGTGGAAGAGATTCGTTATTTGGTGCCAGAATAAACAAATCAACCCAGTTGATTGCACTCCTTCCAACGTGGTAACATACATGCTCCACCTGCTGGATGCAGGGTTGGTTTTTAACTCTCTGAAAGTACACCTGGCAGCCCTCTCGGCTTACACCACATCCCATAACAAAGTATCGTGGTGGAAAGTACCAGTAGTTAAAGCCTTCATGGAAGGAGTAAAGAGACTTCACCCTCCTATTTCGAACCCACCGCCAGGATGGGACCTCAATGTGGTGCTAGCTAAGCTCATGGGCCCCCCTTTCGAACCCATGCATAAAAGTAGTCTCAAACACCTGACTTATAAAACGGCCTTCTTAGTAGCCATTACCTCCATAAGAAGGGTCAGTGAAATTCAGGCTCTGTCAGTGCAAGATCCTTTCTTTATTATCCACAAAGACAAACTGGTTTTACGCACACACCCTAGGTTCTCACCTAAAGTCATATCTAAATTCCATGTAAACCAGTCCATCGAGCTTCCGGCTTTCTTCCAGAACCCGCAAAGCTCGGCTGAGGTGAAACTACACACCCTTGATGTGCGTAGGGCGGTCCTCTACTATGTAAATAAGACCAGACCGCTAAGAAAAACAGATCAACTGTTTGTCTCCGTAGCTACAGGCAGAGAGGGGGATCGCGTCTCTAAAGGCGCGATCTCGAAGTGGATTATCAACTGTATACAGCTGTGTTACTCTCTTTCTGAAAAAACTCTGCCTTTTACGCCAAGGGCCCATTCTACTAGAGGCATTGGTGCCACTCTGGCTTTCATTGCAAATGTTCCCCTCGACACCATTTGCAAAGCAGCTACTTGGAGCTCTATTCACACTTTTACTCAGCATTACTGCATTGACACTCATTCCAAGACAGATACACAAGTGGGACAAGCGGTTCTAAGACACCTGTTTGCTCATGACCCTTCTCACATCCCACCTCCTTCTTCGGGTACTGCTCGCTAATCTATGCACAGCATGTGATCTAAGCAGATTCCACAAGCCTCAGAAGGGATACATTACTCACCGTAATCGTATTTCTGATGCTTGTATCTGCTTAGATTCACATGCGACCCACCCTTCCTCCCCTCCGAGAGAAGGCGCATGATTGCTTGTAGTCTTACCTTTCTGTCTATCTGCTTGGATTATCTGTACTCACGCTACTCCTCATGCTTCCTCATGTCAGAAAAAATACAATCTGAGGATCCCAGACGCGTGAGGGATCTTGGGTACAGTGGACGTCACACTAGGGATAGTATTACTGGCACGCCTGTGTCGACGCCCATTTTCGAGTTTCGAAAAACAAACTGTAATACTCCGCAGCTTCCACTAGATGTCGGCCTATGCACAGCATGTGAATCTAAGCAGATACAAGCATCAGAAATACGATTACGGTGAGTAATGTATCCCATATATATATATCAAATAAAAGGTTATTCTAGTTTGCCTCGCACGTGCAAGCTGGATTTGCAATTTTCCATGTATTCGTAGCTCCTTAGCCAGAGATAGAAGCTCTTTTCATGTGGGCCTCATGACAACTTGACCTTTAGTGTGCAATACTTTCAAGGACTGACAGTAGCACGGTTTTAAAAATAAATATGGATGGTGTGTGTTTTCTTAGTGTGTTATGAGATATTTAAAACATCCAGGACTGTGGACTGTCTCCCATCAGTGCAGTAACCGGGACTGACCCTGCTTAGCTTCAAAGTGGTGAAGGGCACCCCCTCTTCGGCCTGAGGGGGCCCGCCCCTTTCTCGCTTTGAAGCTAAGCAGGGTCGATCTCGGTTTCTGCATGGATGGAAGTCCCATATGCCTATCGTGTTACTGGCTATGGCTAGTATTTTTCACCCTGAACGTCACTGAAGCTGTACAAATATATATATTTAAGCAATATGACCTGAGCGGCGACTCAGGTAATGCCCCGGTGCCCATAGTTATAGTACTCTGGCCCGCACCATCTGTGTGACCGGGGCACTAAAAGCATTTTTTTCTGGGACAGAAAAAAAAAGAAAAACGACCAAGAAAATGACCGCCCGGAAAGGGGAAACGGAGTCCGTTTTCCCTTTCCATGGCGACCTTTGGGAGTGGATGCACTGGGAACACTTCTGTTCCCAGCAAGTCTGCTCCTGAAAAAAAAAAGACAAGAAGGTAAGTGGGGTTGGGAGGGCGGAAGGGCGGGGGGGGGAACGTACCTGGGTCCCCGGCGGGGGATGATGGAAGCCTCCAGCCGTGTGGAGGCTCGGAGCGGGGGTGGCCCCGGAGTCTCCACATGGCTGGAGGCTCCCATCGTCCCTCAGCAGTGACAAAGCAGACTAAAGGTAAGTGGGGTGGGGAGGGGGCAAGGAGCAGGAGAAAAAAAAAAAACTTACCCGAGTCCCTGGCGGGGAGCGAAAGCAGCTTCTCAGCCGTGGAGGTTTGGAGCGGGGATGGTCCTGCTTTGAGCTTCCACATTGGCTGAGGGGCTTCCACGCCCCCGCCGGGAACAATGGCCGTGGTATCCCGCCGAGGGATTCTCGCCCGGGTAATGCCTCGGCAAGGGCCATTCAGAATGGTTCTCTCGTTCTGACTGCGCCCTCGCGGGTACTAAATATATATATATATATATTTGTTTACTTTTTCCCCAAAACCGCAGCTATGAACTCCAAATTCCTTCAGTTATTATTATAACCGCAGCTATCTGCAGTCCATACTAAACTAGGCATCCAGGTCTCCCATCCATGCAGTAACTGGGGCAGACCCTACTTAGCTTAAAAGCATGGAAGGGGCCAGCCCACTCCGACCATATTGCTCTAAGTGGTCTTGTAACCTGTGCTAATTTATTAGGCTTGGACATTTTTTGGGTCCCGTTACCTTTGGCTTGAGAACAGTAATTAACTCTTTAACATTCTGTTTGTAATGATTTAAGGTATTTTAGAAACATTGATATTGTGGTCAGCCGACACGTGTTTCAACCTCTCTGGGTCTTTATCAAGGCTGAGTTGATACATCTGCATTTACATTGTGTAATGGTCAGGGTATAAATTGACAGTGGTTGTTAATATCCATATTGCATGATGTTTTGCATGACACCCAGTTATGCAGTGTGCAATTTATATTGGTACATCAGTGATAAATATATTCATTATGAGCATTGGAGAAAAGAAAAGAAAAAAGAGGGGGAGGAAGGGGAAGGAAGCAAAGTATCATAGTTAGATTGGGCTTGGGGGAGTTGTTTGTTGGTCCTAATGTGCCATAGACTTGGGTGGGGGGATGGCTATGGGTAGGCCTTGCCTAGTGGACTGTGTCGTCTGCCTGCTGCCGTGGACTTGAACAGGGCTTATTTTCCTGTTCCTGCCTATTTCTTGGCCCTCAGTGGGGAAGTTTCTGCGAGTACAGGGTAGTATTCCAAGCGATTACAATAATTCCAAGTCCCTATTGGCGGTTCAGCTAGTGGTGGTGCGAGCCCAAGTATAAGGCGTGAAAGTTATATCTTGGTGGGTAGCATGGTCTGACTTGGCAGTAATCATATCACTCAATCCAGTCATGTATTGTTTTGACATGCACAGTAGCAAACGTGTCATTCTGATGAATACTCTTTATCGGTATCATGGGTTAGCGAAAGGGAGCGGGATGAACCGGTTTACCAATTGTCTATGTCCGTGTTTGTTACTGTGCATTGTCGATGCAAAGCACAGTAGCAAACAGTAGCAGGCATGCCATACTGATATGGTGCCTTTTAGCGGGTATTATGGTTTAGCCATTGGTATGGTGTGAAAGGGATTACCACAGAGCCGGTGAGCCCATGCACTCTATCGTTATAGGTGAAAGTTACATTTTGATTAAGTGTTGAAATAGCCGTGTAGGCGGACGGTGTTCGGAATTTGACAAATGGTTGTGTATTACATTTTCTGTCTTATATTGTTCAAGGTGCAATAGGGGCGGTGGTTTATGTATGCATTGAGCATTGTGCAGGTCTTATGAATAGACCCAGTTAGTGAAGCAAGTGTACAACGCAACCATTGATAAAGCTGGCATATACTTGTGTCGGCTGACCACAATAATAATGTTATTAAAATACATTAAATCACGCCAAACAGAATGTTAGGAGTTAATTACTGTTCTCAAGCGCAAGGTAACTGGACACAAAAAATGGCCAAGTTCGCACAAGAGGTGTGGGCAACACCTCAACGACCAGTAACCTTGCAGCTTTAATACAACTCTTGCAATCCGAAGAAATCCTCAGTGCAGCGCAAGTTGAGTCAAAACTAGTGCCCAACACTTCTTTATTCCAGAATTCTCTAGTGACTCAATGCGCTACAAACACTGGCAGATTTCGCAGAATACCTACTCTCTTGTACAGAAGATATCGATACACTGTTCTCACAAAGAGGTTCTACGGACTATGCCTTCAAACCAGTGCCAAACACACATGAAGACTTAAAACAGAAATGTATGAAATTGGAAAGACTCTCAACTAAAGAGATGAACACATTCTGGGGAAAAACAACAGTGCAACGATAGCTAGGCCAAGCAAAAATCCCAAGGGGCCTACACATAATCATTTTGAAGGTACAAAGGATGCTGACTTGGACCATCAATGGGAGGAAAACCTAATACAAAGCAAAAAAATTATGATCCAACTCTTAATAGAACATGCAGACAGAGCACACAACAGATTAATATTACAGATTTACCAAATGCAACCAAGAAGAAAAACACAGAACAATGTACAGAATCTTGAAAAACCACCAGGACGAGGTCAAAATAGGAAATTCACGCTCCTTTTTCAGCGACTATCGGAATGACCGTATATTTACGTTCCAGCCAAAATATGACCCAACTATAGCAAGATCCAGAGAAAGCAGACTGAATAGCTCACCAGAAAGCTCAGATATTAACAGCAAGCCAGAATCCTCAAATTCAGCAAGCTTTAGCGGCGGAACACCCGAACAAACAAGAATGTCTTTTTAGACCAAATCAAGCGGCACAAGAAGACAAATCGTATAAACAAGACCAAACATGTACACTTTTCTGACCCACTAACAAATACTACAATGGGACAGAGGAGAGGAAAAAGAGGAGGCAAGTACCAGCAACGACTCAGAGACACCAGAAGAAGAATGACAAGATCGAACTAACAGAAACAACTGGGACAGGGGAACTCCCAAACTTAGTGATGCATCTGTCTACAAGGGAACTAACCATCATGGAAACTGAGGTACTTAATAAATGACTATCAATTGATCTGAGGAGTTCTAACAACTTTGTGGATCTCCAAATTGACCTTTTTAAATTTACTGGCAGATTGAAATAAAAAAAAAACTTTGTGACAAAACCGAGTATCTACAAAAGACCAATCCCCCAAACAATCCCTAGCAGTTTAACGACAGAGAATCTGTGGGGCACACACTTATTGATGTCATTGGAAGACCCAAAACTAACCAGCAAGGAGGAAGTCATGGCACTCCTGGATATTGCGGGTGTGTCAATGAAAATACCACAACTCAAAAAGAGGTCAAAATTTACACCACAGCTACAGATGGAGAACTACATAGACAACTTCCAATAAGCACCGGACAAATACCAACAAGAACACGGAAACACACAACCTAAAACAACTCAAACTCCAAGTTCTACACAATCTACAGAAGGACCAAGACCTTATAATTAAAGAAGCGGATAAATGAGGGAACAGTGTGCTCATGAACAGAAAGAACTATATCCAAATGGCCACCAACCATCTAAATATACTAGGATGCTATAATAAACTTAACAACAACCCTACAAAGAGTATACTATTAGATTACCATACAACGGTCAAAAGATTTCACCAGAATGGCTTACTTACAGACAATGAAATAGAATACCTAAATGTAACCCATCCCGACCATGCCAACATTGTACTTCTTGCCTAAAGTACTGAAGCGCTTCAACCAAGTTCCAGAGGGGAGACCGATCATGAGTGGGTTCGGGGAAATCACAGAACCCGTATCCAAATACATTAACAATTTCATCCAAAAGGAGGTGCCAAGAATACCATCGTACCTGGGCGATACCATGCATACACTGCAAATACTGGAAACAATCAAATGGGAACACGACTACCTACTGGCAACACTAGATGTGAAAGCACTGTACACCTCCATTGACCACCAACTAGCCTTGGACACTTTGGACCACTTTTTGCGGCCAAATCCGACTCACACTACTCCCATCTGGAGATGACCAAACAACTACTCCAGTTCTCACTGACAGACAATATTTTTATATTCAAAGAGGAGTATTACCGCCAAACAAAGGGAATAGCCATGGGGCAAGCTATGCCACAGTACCAGCCAACAGCTTTATGCACTTTTATGAAATAAGTCACGCCCTAGCCGATGACCAATTCAAAAGAAATATCAAGCACTGGTCCGGATATATAGACAATATCATTCTAATTCGGCAGGGGACAGAGGAGTACCTACAGACCGTTGTCACTTATCTAAACACCAATACATTTGGCATAGAACTGACAAGCCATGCCAGTAGAACGAAAATAGAATTCTTAGACCTCACTATATATGTATAAGATCAGAATATATTCACTGAAACCTATAGAAAACCAACGGAAGTCAACTCCGTTCTCCATGCTACCAGCTGCCATGGCAAGAACTAACTGCAACACCAATGAGGCTTTTAATAAGGATTTCAGTTACTTAAACGCAGATTCACGAATCGTGTATATGAAACAAGGAACGTGGAACAAGCAGCGGAATCAGTGTTCAATCCTGGAAAGACCAGCATTGCTAGTACCCAAAATCAGCACCAAATAGCTTGGGAAGAGACAAACCTAACATTTGTAACTAGGTTCAACTCAGCCAGCTCACACTTTCAAAGGATTCCCAAGAATCACTGGTCAATTTTGCTTATGAATGAAGAGATCAAGAAAAGCATCAGAACACACCCCTCTTTATCCTATATCGGTGCACCCACGCTACGATCAATCCTCACCCCATCCTTCATGCAGAAGAATCCACAGACACCACCAAACTGGCTTACACAAGCAAGACTGACTGCATTTACCAAATGTGGGACATGCTCAATGTGCACATATGCGATGAACACCAAAACCGTGAAATTCAAAGAGCGTAGAGAATTTGAAATCAAAGAACATATGAACTGCCATAACAAATATGTGTCCTATGCCATTATCTGCATTTGCAAAAAAATCTACATAGGTAGCAAAATTTGTGAGCTCAGGATACGCATCAGAGAACACCTGAACACAATAGGATCCCAAGACCCCAAACTGCCTCTAGCTATCCATTGGCAAACTACACACCAACTGGCAGGACAAAAAGAACATCCGATTTGTGGGACTACAAACAGCCAAATGTGGAGCTAGAGGTGGTAATCGAGAACTGAAATTGAAGCAACAAAAATCTCGACTCATCTGCAGATTCAGATGCGTCGCCAATGGACTGAATTCAGACCACAGACTTAATGTTTTCCTGCACATTTTTAATTCCCTGGATGAAGTTACAACTCAAAATGTATAACTAATGGTTAATTATGACAAAAATTGGTTTTGATAAGTTGCGCACATACATGAACCCACCCAGAATGCTGGGACACCCATGATGACCAAATTGGGACAGGCAACAAAATGGCTGAACGGAACAAGGTAGTATCGGCACCCAGCACACAAAACTTGCTGCAGGCTAAGCATGGTTTCTCCCATGCAACCCACTCTTCGGTGCATCCCATCCGTAATGGATTCAGACACCGGCAATCAGGACCATTAATTGACCCCTTTGGGGAATTAATCCCCCCCTTCTTCAGTCATACCAACAGATGTATTTTTTATTTTATTTTATATGGTTTTGTTACATGCCGAAAACCCGACAGGCATCAGGGCGCGAAGACCTAAAGCACTCAGGACAAAACAGGTTACACAAGCCTACAGTGGTATTGCAATATGAGGATATGTTGATATTTATTCAAACAGATGCGTTTTCAATCCCTTTCGAAATTAAGCCAGGTTACAATCCAAACGTAGGTTCATCGGAAGCGTATTCCAAAGGAAGGGTGCCATATACGGGAAAGATTTCCCATTTGCTTTCATCCGTTTGGGTTGTGGGCAGTTTGGTAGCATAGTGTTGCTTGAACGTTATGTTTTAGCTGGTTGGTTTGTAGTGATTCTTTTCTTTAGGTATTCTGGGGCGGTGCCATATATGGCTTTGTGAGTGAGGACCGCTATTTTGAATTGGATTCTGGCTTGAACAGCTCCCGACCTAATATGCATGCACACTGGGCACCGGGACTCGGAACACTGATCCCCCAGAGCCAACCAGACAGGCACACCAGGCATGCACGATTAGGACCAGTGTTAGGGCAAACCCGGTCGCCATGACTTGTAGTCTGACGCCATGTGCTTGCCCAATAGATTAGCGCACAGTCTCCTGAAAAGGAGTCCAGCTCTAAAATAGGCCCAAAGCCTCATCTCCAACCCAGATCACCAGGACACCATTAGCAACTGACCATGCCAACTGGCCAGGTAAGAGAAAATAGGCTCGCTTTATCAATGGTTGCGTTGCGCACTTGTTTCACTAAGTGAGTCTAACCACTAATTTCCTCAAATTCATAAGAACTGCACAACGCTCAATGGGCACATAGACACTGCCCGTATTGCACCTTGCACAATATAAAACAGAAATTGTAATGCACATCCATTTGTCAAATTCCAAACACCGTCCGCCTACACAGCTATTTGAGCTCTAATTAAAACGTAACTTTCACCTATAACGTGCATGGGCTTACCGGCTCCCTGGTAACCCCTTTGACCCCATACCCAATGGCTAAACCACAATACCCGCTAAAAGGGACCATATCAGTATGGTATGCCTGCTACTGTTTGCTACTGTGCTTTGCATCGACAATACACAGTAACAAACAGGGACATAGACAATTGGTAAACTGGTTGACCACACTCCCTAGGGCTAACCCACAATACCTGATGAAGGGTACTCGTCAGAATGACATGTTTGCTACTGTGCTTTGTCAAAACAATACATAGTAACACACACTGACATAGACAATTGACCGGATTGAGTGATATGAGTACTGCCATGTCAGACCATGCTACCCACCAAGATATAACTTTCACGCCTTATACTTGGGCTTGCACCACCATTACCTGAACCGCCAACAGGGAATGGGAATGATTGTAATCCCTTGGAATACTACCTTGTATTTTCAGAAATTGCCCAACTGAGGGCCAACAAATAGACAGGAATAGGAAACTGAGCTCTGCCCAAGTCCACGCCAGCAGGCAGACGACATAGACCTACTATGTAAGGCCTACCCATAGCCATCTCCCGCCAGCCCTACAATAAGGCACATTAGGACCAACAAACTGCTCCCCCAACCCCATCCTAACTATGATACTTTGCTTCCTTCCCCTTCTGCCCCTCTTCTCTTTTCTTTTCTCCAATGCTCACAATGAATATATTTATCACTGATGTACCAATATAAAATGAACACTGCATAACTACATAACTGGTTGTCATGCAAAACATCATGCATAATGGATATTAACAACCACTGTCAATTTATACTTTGACCATTGTACAATGTAAATGCAAATTTATCATCTCAGCCTTGATAAAGACCCAGAGGGTTTGAAACACGTGTCGGCTGACCAAAATAGCAATGTTATTAAAATACACTAAATCACTACAAACAGAATGTTACAGAGTTAATTACTGTTCTCAAGCACAAGGTAACTGGACCCAAAAAAACATCCAAGCTCGCGCACAAGGTGTGGGCAACACCTCAACCACCAGTAACCTTGCAGCTTAAATACAACTCCTGCAATCTGAAAAAATCATCAGTGCAGCGCAAGTTGAGTAAAACCTAGTGTCCAATGCTTCTTTACTCATTTATTAGGCAACATGGACTGAGGGTGCTGGCACCTTCCTTCCTTTGAAGCTAAGCAGGGTCGGTTACTGCATGGATGGGAGTCTCGGATGCCTATTTCCAGTGTATGGACTACAGATAGCTGCGAATATCAGAAGAAAAATATGTTTTTTGCCCCCCAGGCCGTCACCAAGTGCCACCCTCATCTGTGCCAGCTCCCCCCACTCCCCAGAGGGCCTCCTCACACCCCCTGCACCCTCCCATTCCCCCACAACACACAGTGTTTCTGTGATGCAGTTTGCTTTGAGATGTTGGCTATTTGTGGCTATAACCAAGGTTACAGAAAAGCTTTGTGTTGCAAACTCAGTCCCTAGACTCCCTCCAACTCCCAAATTTCACTTGGTGTACTCTTGCCCCCCCCCCCACCTCTAGTCTGATGTCATTTGCATTTTTTTGACCTGCAAATGGCTTTCCTGCATTTAATTTTCCGATATCCTCGGCTATAGCTAGGTTTATCTCTAGCATTGAGAGAAAAAAAAAGATGGCGGCTGTTTCATTTATGTACACCCCGTTTCTTTACCTGAGACATAGCTGGCTATTCTGGAGAAGGGGGGCACCCCTTCTCCATCAAATATTTTAAAAACTACTGAATGGAATAACTGTAAACCACAAAAAGGTCAATGCTTCATGCCCAACTTGTCAAGCACCTGGGCTGTGCGGTGGAGCAAAAATTTACCTTTTTTTGTTTATGGGAAAATAAATGAGGATTAAGCCGCGACTTTGTTTTTTTTTTCTTAATAACTTTTTTGTTTTTTAACTAATCTTTCTCAAACATTGCATTCTGTTGGGGGGGTGGAGGGGTAAGCTTAAATTTGGCCTGCCCTCCATTTTCATTTGGGATGGAATTGTGTGCGTTTAGGAAAATAATTGCAAGACTTTATCCATAGCGTGCAAAGGTTCTCCCGGGAGACAATGCTTTAATACATTTGTTTTCTGTGTGAGACAATCCATGGTCAGTTACAAAGTTGTATCCGCTGGACCTTCTGGTTCCGAACCCATCACTTTAATGCTATGCATTAACTTTCCCTACTGTTGCTGGCTTACTGCTAACAATATTAGAAGTGTTTCTACCAATGTTGGTTAAATACAAGTGATTTCAGTGAACTGGACAGGTGTAACCTCAAGATTTTAGGCTTTGGGTCTGTTTAGACAGCACTTCAGGCTCTCTAAATTGGGATGGGAGTGCCTTACCACCGCTCAGCATGGTCTTATTATCAGGTTTTTGGAGTGGTTCAAGATCTTCAGCACTGGCCTGCCCTAACTGCTCTAACTGGCTGATAGAGTGGGGAGGGTCAAAGCATGCCCATCTGCATTCAATGAGGCAGTATCATTTTCACCTGCCATGTGACTGGGACTAGGGGGAAGTTGACCGAAGGACGCACCTATACCGCCCCTGACTCCAACCTCCAATGGCTCGGGGTGGTGCCTGGCCCCCTGCTTTACCTACTTGGCGGTCCATAGAAACCACGTGGGGGATTTTATCATATAGCTCGCCAGTGGCTCCTTTCTGGTTTGACTTTTTGGTAAGGTTAGGGCTTTCTGCTTTGTCTGTGTCTGATAGAAAATCCCCAGGGCAGTCCTGATACCTGCGTTGGTTCAACCAGCCAACCGACTAGATGTTTCCCCAGGTCAGTTGACACCTTTATTTCGGCCATCTTGTACCACCAAACAAAATGTGGCAAATCAGTGCCAAGAATTGCTTCCTCAGCTAAACTGGGAAGCACTGTCATTCTTGTCCCACATTGAATTTCAGTCAGGTCTTCAAGATCCCCAAGTCGCTACCCCCCTCCCACCCACTGGCCTGACCTTGTCTCCTGCCTCTGTGAAATCGACCACTAGATGACGGCTAACCACCTTTTCCTCAATCCTGGCAAAACAGAAACTCCCCAACTGACCCCTTGGCCACACTCCATAGGAGCCCCACCCGCAGCATTCACCTCTGTAAAGAATCTTGGATGCACGTTGGACTCTGACTTATCACTCTCCCACCACATCAACACCATGTCCAGAACGTGCCACTTCCACCTACGCATCATCAGGTGAATCTTCCCTTATCTCTCTTACCCACACTAAGTCTCTGCAATCCTTGCCATCATCCTCTCCCGCTTAGACTATGCCAACCACCTCTATCTAAGCACCCTAGATCTCTCAGCTCAGGAAACTCTAATGAATCCAAAACTCTGCAGCCAGACTCCTCCTTGCCCTCTCACCCAGAGCACACATCACCCCAGCCCTTCAAGTACTATACCGGCTTCCTATCAGCTGATGGGCGTCCTTTAAGGCCATATGCATCACACACCGCGTCATCCATAATACTGGCCCAGAATTCGTCTAGGACAAGCTCACATACTACCAACCCACCAGAAACCTTAGATCTGGTTCTGCAGTCCTCCTTGTGATCCCCCCTTACAACTCCACCCTAATGGGGGGATCTGCCTTCTCCGTCCAAGCCCCCACCATCTAGAACTCCCTTTGATTACAAATCCACTGCAATGAAGACTACCGCTCCTTCAGAAAGGCCCTCAAAACGTGGTTATTCCCTGCGGCAACCTGAAGTGTCTTCCCTCCCTCATCTCTCACTCTTCACAGCACCATACGCCTCTGTCTGTCACAGTTTGGTTTACATCGAGAATATTTCACCCTACAAGGTATAGTACAACTCTCAGAAAAGTCGGGACGACTTGTATTCGCTCAGCAACACCAAAAGCAAAGCGGTGAGCGAGGCATCGAGGTACGTAGTCAAACACAACTAGGGCGACACCGGCCGGAGGCACGGCAAACAACGCACTTGCAACTATACCCCACTCTAATACACAAAGCACAGCAGCCATCAGACTGCAGATACTACATATGGCAAAAGTCGGTCTAGCTGGACACATAACGAATCACCAGCACTAGAATGCAGCTTTGACCTACGACAAATTTCGGTCAAACTGGTCACATAACGAATTTCTTGCACTCTCTAAATCTCCTGACCTCCCTCAGCACCCATCCATATGACTGACCATCTTGGGTTGCTTAGTGGAGCACGGCCAGCCCACCTAAACCCTATCTCGGCCTAATGCGCACCTGCCTTATACTCAGTCCAACAATCTACATACTTGGTCTCCGGTCCCCGAGGGCGTTCACCCACAAGCACGTTGAGGCCATACTAATGAGATAAAGGCGCTATATAAATGACAAACTACTACGACTACTACTACTTCTAATACATGTCATAGTAACTGACACAAAGCAGAGATGGTTGACCTGCTTGGCTAGTATTACATGTGTATTTGTGTGGGCCCAACTGTACCTTGATCCCAGCCCTCTCCGCTCTATCGAGTGAAGCCGGACTGCTGAGTCATGTGTACCATAAAGAATTTTGGAATAATTTTGTGGATACCCTGTGCACACACTCCAGATTTGGTCTCTCTGAAACCCTCACCAGAGGAGTTTAGAAAAACATCATTTGTTTTACGGAACCAAACTTATTTCAAATGTAAATACTTTGTTATTTAGAAAGGAAATGTCAAAGATTGCATATCTACAATGTTGAAAATGTAAATTTTGAGTATCTGTGAAGAGATCTTTGTACACTATTGCACCATACCAAATAGTAAAATGTTTGGAAAAGTATTACATTAATTGTAATTAGCGCTTTCTGTCTAGAACAAAGAATCAAAGAGAATGTATTTCAGAATCAGGCCAACATTTGTTTCACTCATGTTCTGAGCTTCATCAGGGCCAGATAGGTTTTAGATAATTGCATAATAAACAGTATATACAATGTATTTGAAATAGTGTTTTTATGTTGACAAATCACATGTGGTCTATTCTTAATAGTTATAGACATATAACTTTTTATAACACTGTTTATTTGGGTTTATACAACAAAGACATCATAAGTATAGGCATTCAACTGAATGTTGCGGCAGTAATGACAGTACGAGGCAGCGGGGTCAGGGGGTACATTGGATATATCAGAAAAACAAAAAATGGATGGCAGTTGCAAGTTTATCAGATGTCCGGGGTGGGGGGGAGGGAGGGGATGGGGGTATGAGAGAGACACTTCTCAGTACGCCTCTAGCCATTTCCCTCATATTTTCTCAAATTTCCAGGGGCAGCCTCTCGCATTGTAGATGTGGTGTTCCATGGACGCGCAACTGCTTACTTCGTTGATCCATCGGTTCAGGCATATTGATTCTGCTGAACCCCAAGTTGCGGCGATCAGCCATTTCCCAGCTCCCAATGCCAGAACAGTTTTTCGTATTTGGTGAGGTCTACCTCTCCCCAGATTCCCAGGAGTGTCATTTTGGGTTCCTTCGGAATTGGTGTTCCTATTATGTTGGAGATCTTATTGATGTATTCATCCCAGAAGGATTGTAACACGTCGCAGTCCCAGATCATATGAAAGAAGGTGCCCATTCCTTGTTTACATCGGAGACAAGTCTCATCCCCGGTCCCTCCCCATTTGGCAAGGGCTTTCCGAGGATAATAGGAGCAGTGGAGTATTCTGAGTTGTATCTGCCTCAGTTTAGCCTCAATCCCTATCTCTCGGGGGAACACCAGTACTCCGGTTCCAGCTCACCCAGGTCCCTTTCCCACATCTCTTTCAATTTAGTAAGCTCCTTAGTTCCGAAAGAGTTAAGGGCATGGTAAAGCGTGAAGGTGACTTTGGAGGTGATGTGTAGCGGGAGAATGTTGGTCTCCAGGGGAATCAAGGAGGTATAGCAGTTATGTCCGGGAATTGGGTGTGTATGGCATGCGCAAGTTGTGCATGCCTGAACCGGTCCATAGGCGTCAGGCCAAATTTGTCGTTCAGGGTTTCAAACTCTAATAGGTGCCCCTCTTGGAGCTCGTGTGCCAGTGTGCATATCCCTCGCTTTTCCCAGTTCTCGAGACAGCCCATTCTTTGTATTTCTGGAAGGTGCGCATTGTACCATAAGGGTTGGGCTAGTGTTGGTTTCACTACCCAACCAATATGATTGTGTGCTTCCCTCCAGGTATGTCGGGTATGAAGTGACATTCTTGGTATTTTCGATACTCATGGGTAGTACGGGGTGCATGGCCGCTGTCTCTATGCGGATATGTGGTAGTGTGGCATCCCTGTGTAGCCAATCGTATACCATCCCCGTCTGTGCTGCTAAATAGTGTGTGCGAATACATGGTAGTCCAATGCCTCCCTCCCATACTGAGCATGCAGTGTTGTGAGTGGGATTCTGGGTTGTTTCCCCCCCCAAAGCAGTGTACGTAAGTTCTTGTCTATTGATGCAAAAGTTTCATGGGGATGGGGAGTGGAGCATTTTGTAGGACGTACAAGAGTCTCAGGAGTACCATCATCTTGAACAGCGCTGCCCTGCCCATTAGTGATAGTGGGAGCGAATGCCAATGGGAAACATCCTTACTAAATCTGTCAAGCACAGGTTGTAGGTTAAGCTGAAGGAATCTGTCCAGAGTTGGGCCAATCTGTATGCCCAGATATGTGAAGTCTCGGATGGAGACGTGGTAGGTGCAGGTCTCGGAGAGTGCGGCGTCACCTCCCTGAATCGGGAAGTATATGGTTTTTTGGTTGTTCACCTTCAGGCCGGCGAAATTTTGGTATTCCCTAAGAGTATGGGACATGATTGGGCAAGAGCTCACAGGGTTGCTAAGGTATATGAGGTCGTCTGCATATAGCGAGAGTCGATCCGCCCCCCCCCCCACCCCCCGGCCAGGTGAATCGAGACCAGTTTTTGTCTGTTCGAAGTTTAATTGCTAACGGCTCGATAGCTAGTAAGAATAGGAGGGGGGACAAGGGGCAGCCCTGCCTGGTTTCGCGGCCCAGTGGAAACAATCTGGAAGACCTGCAGTTTACTCTCACAGTTGCTTCTGTGGATTTGTAGAGAAGTTTAACCGAGGAGATGAGGCCCTGCCTGAAGTTCATCCAGCCCATGATCTGCCACAGGGCCTCCCACCCGACCCAGTCAAATGCTTTTTCCAAAGCGACCGTTAGCAGGGCTAGTGGGCACGGTATCTCCGGGGCCCTGTTGAGGGAAAGTTGGACTCTACGCAGGTTCATGCGGGTGGATCTATTGGGAATGAACCCACACTGATCTGGGTGGACGAGGGATTCAATCACCCTGAGAAGTCTATTAGCCAGTACCCGTGCAAGGATTTTTGCCTCTCCGTTGATCAGCGAGATGAGCCGATAAGAGGCACAATCGTCTGGGGGCTTCCCGGGTTTAGGAATAACCACTATGCATGTTCTTCTGAGGTCAAGGGGGAGTACGCCCTGTTCTTTGCTCCGGAGAAACATGCGGTGCATGTGTTCTGTTAATGTGTTGCCGAGGCGTTTCCAGGTCTCCACTAGGAAACCGTTAGGGCCCGGGGTCTTTCTGGTGTGGAGCTGTGCTAGCGCATCCTGCACTTCATTCTCTGTGATCTCAGTGTCTAGGAGCTCTGCATGTTGTGTGGAGAGTCGCGGGACCTCTATCTGGTCGAGAAAGTTGGAGTGAGTGAGTGTGGGACTCACTGCGGGTGGGGAGTAAAGTTTTTCGTAGTAGGTGGCAAAGGCCTCCACTATGTCGGAGTCTGCTGTCAATAGTTCCCCTTCGGTCGATCGGATGGTCCGCACATGCCCCTTTTTTCGCGTCTCTCCAGCCAGGCCAGGGTTTTGCTTGCCTTATCCCCCTCTCGTAGATTTGGCTCCGGACCAGCCAATGAGCGGTCCTGGTGTTATCTAGGGCTATGTTATTGAGGGCCTCTTGAGCCGTTATCAGTTCCCTGCACGAGGAATTGTTCCTCACTCTCGGACACCCAACTTCCAGCGTCCACAATCTTCTGGGTGTGTTGCTTACGGTGGGCCGACACCAAGGAGATGGCTTCCCCGCGGAGGACTATTTTGTACGGCTACCATATCGAAATTGGGCATTCCACTGTGCCTTCGTTTGTTTCGAAGTATTCCGCGGGCGTCTTCTCTAATCCCTCTGCAATCTCTGGCAACCCCAGGTAGTATGTATTCAGATGCCAGGTGGTGTCTGGTCAGTGGCGTGCGCTCTTCAGGGTTATAAGCAGAGGGGAGTGATACCCCTCGCCAAAAATGTTGGTGGAGATGAGCCTATGGGACATGTTGCGAGGGATGAAAGCATAGCCAATTCTCGAGAATGTCTTATGTGCATGGGAATAAAATAAGAATCCGGTGTCAGTGTTGTGTATTGTCCTCCAAGTGTCGGACAATCCTAGTGCTTCGGCAAAAGCGTATAGAGAAGTCGGGGTTTGCCGAATCCCGGGTCCCCTGTGTGATCTATCAGCAGTGACCTCCATGACTTCATTAAAAGCCTCCCCTAGGGCCCACAGGTCTGCTTGTTCCTCTAGAAGTATGCTCTGTAGTTCACTGAGGAGTTCCTTCATGAGTGTGGGGTGAGCGTACGCCGCAATGAGGCCCCATCTTTCTCCCCATACGTCACAGAGTACCACTACGAACCGGCCGCGGGGGCGGTCCGCACTTTTCTGACCTGCAGCGGAACTCGTTTGTGGATGAGTACCATCTTGTCCCTGGCCTCTCTTGAGACCCCAGCCTGGTATGTGTGCGGGTAGTTGGACTTTTTAAAGAAGCCGCTGCCAGTTCCGATCAAATGGGTTTCTGTGAGGAGGGCTATATCTGGTGAGTACTGGTTGAGATATTGGAGCCCTAGTCTGCGTTTGACGCAGGAACCAAGGCCATTGATGTTCCAGATCAATAAGGACAGTTTATCAGCATGCATCCTAAGCGCGTGTGCAGCGTTTTGAAGTATCAAAAGGATCATATGTCTTAGTGGCCCCCAGATTCGTGTGTATGTGCCCTCCCGCCCTCTTTCCCGGTGCCCCCTGCACATTGGTCCCGCTGCTGCCAAGTGAGTATGTGATATAAGCTCTGAATGTCTGGATGTACAATTTTCAAGAGCCTGTTTGGAGGATGCCATGTAACTGTATGGCTTAAACCAGGGCATATTGGGTGCCCCTATCTCAACGGATGAAGTGTCTACACTTTCTGCGCCAACAGCGATAAATATCTTGCCTTTTTGTTCTGTGATTCTTGGTTGCCAACACCCGTGAACTCCCCCCGCTCTGTACTCCCCCCCCCCCAACCAGAAGCACCTGCCGCCCAAACATATAACTATGAACAATAAGAACTTATTCAGGGTAACCCGGACTGAAGCGGTAAATTTGCCACGTGAGAAGCAGCGGCTGCAGTGTCAGACCCATTGGGAAGTTATGTTGCAGCCTAGTCAGCGCGGTGTGGGAGCCTCACCCGTTCTCTGTAGTGCTCTCGTTGGGGTGCAGTGCCTTTTCGGATTCCAGACCAGCGGGGGTTGAGCAGGGTGAGGGCTGATTGGACCTAGGCTTCTGTCCAGGTGGTCCAGGAGGCGATCGGCGGAGGCAAGGCCCGTTAAGGATTTGAGTTTCAAGCCACTCCCATGCCTCCTTGGGGGTGTAAAACAGGTGGGTAGCGCCCTTATAATGGACTTTGAGTAGTGCAGGGGAAAAAAGGGCATATTTGATTGACAAGGATTGGAGCTTTTTCTTCACGGAGTCGAAGGACTGGCGGGCCTTCTGGACCTCTTTAGTGTCGTCTGGATAGAACCCCATGCGGTATCCGTTGTCTGTGACTGGGCCTGAGGCACGGGCCATCTGGAGGATAGCATCCTGGTCCCAGAAGTTTAAAAGGCGTGCAATAATTGTCCTTTGTGGGGCTGCGGGTGTGGGCCGCCCGGAGGGCACTATGTGCGCCCGCTCGATGGAGAAAAATGTAGATCGTTTTTTGGGAGCAAAGATATGAGCCAGCCAGTCCTCTAGGAACAGTTCAATGCTGGGGTCTTCCTCCTTCTCCGGGATCCCAAGAATCCTAAGGTTGTTGCGTCGCGCCCTTCCTTCGCTGTCCTCTGCGCGGTATTCGAGTTGGTCAACTTTCTTGGAGATTACTGCTAGTTGTTGCTCCAATTGGCGAACTGTATCCTCTGTGTCCGATATTCTTTGTTCAGACTCCCCGACTCTGGACTAGAGATTGTGTAGGTCTTGGCGGAGGAAGGACAGCCTTCCGATCTTCACTTCTAGAGACGTCACGAATCCCCAATTGCCCTCATGACGTCGGTGAGTGAAATTGGAGAGTCCTGGGTTTCTACCCTGGGCTCTCCTCCGTCCGGGGTTTACGTTGTGGGTCGGGGAGGGACCCTACTGTGAAAAGGTCCATTTTGCTCTGCACGGCCTGTCTTGACCTTATGTTTACCGATGGAGCCGCTGTGTAATCTCAGTGAGTCTGAATAGGTCGTTACAGCCTCTTGGTGAGACTCGGCATCGAGGTCTATGCATGTGACCAGAGTCTATGATGCCAGCAAATGCTGGGGACGGTGGGACCGATAGGTCCTGTGGTCGCTCAGGCAGCAATAAGGTGTCCCCAGGATGCACAAGGGTAGGTCACTCACCTCCAGCCTGTAAGCCACGCAAAGCTGTGCGTCGTGTGCTGTGTGGTTGGGTGCGGTTCACAGCATCGGAAGATAGCAACGGGTGTGCCTGCGTGCGGATGGTAGCTGCAGCAGTGTGGTTGAAGTCTTCAAGGAGATGTCCGAGATGCAGGTGATGGATGGGCCTTCTCCGAGGTGGTCAATTCCCAGGCATCCCAGGCATCCCAGGTCTAGCATTAAGTGGTCAGCGGAGGGGAGAAGGTTGTTAGCTCCCTAGGTTTGTTCTGTAGGGATTCAGGGGTTTCTTGACAGCACCCAGTTGCCGCTGGACAGGTCGTGGGGCAGTTTGGGCAGCCGGCGGTGTGTTGTAGGTTTCTCGCCCCCTCCAATTTTAGTGTGGTGTGCTGTGCCCAGGCGGGTTCTGTATATGCCAGGGGTTCGGCAGGAGAGGACTCACGAGCTGGGATCGGGCAGGTGTCCAGGAGGTTGGTGCCATGTGTGCAGGGGGGCCGCAAGGTGTCTGAGCAGAAGTGTCTGGGAGGAAAGAGGGAGTTCAGTAGGTCGACGGCCCCCTGGGTTTGTACTGTGGGGACCCCCGAGTTCATCGGTCATCATAGGCGCTCCCCCTGGACAGAAGGTGAGGGAGGCGAGCCCCTCGGGTGAGTCGGTGCTGGTGTCCTTCATGCCTGGGGTCCAAATACCACAATGGCTAGATGTGCCTCAATGAAGGGGAGGGGTGCACTAGTACTGAGGCCAGCCCCGTGAGCCTGTGGTTCTCCTTGCTTTGTCCGCCCCTCTTACGCACGCCACGTTAGGACCTGCAGAGTGGAAGTGTCTGCCAGTTATTGCACTTGGAGCACGGGCATTGGGGGTCCGTCGCATGCTTTGGAGGGCATCCGGGGGAGAGGTCTAGGCGTATGTGGCACCTCACCCAAGAATGTCATTATTGTGAGCCCAGGACCTGGGCTCAGGAAGGCGCTCCTTGGGGTGTGTGCAGCCCCTGCCTCCGGTCCATGAGGATTTCCGCCCCCCTGTCACCTGAGTTACACTCAGCCAACAATACCGCAACTTTACTATTGATAGCTCCATCATCCCAGTATCACCAACAGTCAAGACACTAGGGGTCTTTCTAGACTCTAGTCTGTCCATGACTCGCCAGGTTAGTGCTATCGCCTCTGCATCCGCCCACACCACAAAGCTCATTAACGCAGTCAGACCCTTTCTCTCCAACCAGAATTGCCTATCAATTACTAGAGCCACCATTGGAGCAAAATTAGATTACTGCAACGCCCCCCTAACTGGAACCTGCGCATAAAACCTGAATAGACTCCAAATAGTACAAAATAATGCTCTCAGAGCAGCCCTAGTGATACCCAAAAGAGACCACATCACGCAAGCCAGGCGAGATGCCCACTGGCTTCCAGTAAAAGAGAGAATCACATTCAAGACTCTCACTCTAACACACAAATGTTTAAGCCTCTCTGCCCCCCCCCTTACCTATCAGAAGCAGTTTGCAGAGACACCTCATCTCACCCCAAAAGAACCAGCCACGCCAATAAACTCTACATCCCTCCTATGAAAAGAGTCAAAGCAGGCAGGATTGGCTTCCCACACCTAGCACCCAAACTGTAGAACACCTTACCTAACACACTTAGGGCTGAGACCTCGCTTACAGCCTTCCGTAAGAAGCTCAAAACAACACTCTTCAACTAACACAGCATCCTCTCCCCCCACCCTGCCACCCACCCTCCTTTCTGTTTGCAACCAAGTATGCACAGTGCCTTCCTCTGTATCCTATGTACTAACTATGTCTGTGACAGCGCCACGATGCCCCCGGGCTGATGCAGACTTTATAGATGTTAATAATAAATAAATAAATATGGTACAACCAAAGAATTAGCAGAGTTACGGTAAGGTTCATTCAATCAAATTGAAGTTCATTCAATCTAAAGGCATGCAAACTGCAAACATAAATTAATGGAATTAAATAATGTATAAAGGTGTGCAAATAACAATCATAAATTAATTACGGAAAAAAACATTGAAGTAAAAGATTAGGGAAGAATTAATTTTTAAAAAAAGTTATTGTAATTAGTTCCTAATGAAAATTCAAGGTCAAGATCCTTCATATAAAATGAATTTTAATATGAAATTATGTCCTTACAACAAACCAATGTGTTATTGTTTAATTAAGAAAATGCTGTTACAGCATATAGTAATATAATTCGTAAGTAATTAAATGCACTATTGAGACTAACGAGGAACGTGACAACTCACCAACAGTAAACCACCATCAAATTATGGAAGTTGTGGTATAAGTACCTTATGAATAATTTGATGACTGCAACTTATTAACAGGACATGTATTCATAATGTTCAGGCAAGGTTTCGCATCTAAAGATGCAAAATAACACTTTAAGGTACATGTACCTGTCTCCGGAGGATAGCTCAGGGGAACATGCTCGCCTTGGAAGCAAGACAACATGTAGCACCACAGGTCCGATCCCCGGCTCCGCGCTTAGAAACCTCTGGGTATTAAGCGCGTTATAAATAACCTATCATATCATATCATATGATGGAAATAAGTTTGTGAACTAGACCTAGAAGTACATCAAGTATTATGGGTATGCAAAATGATCTGTCAAAATGCTAATGAAGGGATTGCATAACATATTTCCAAATTATTTTGTGTATTCATTTAAGAAAGTATTGGTCAAATAAGTCCTATCCGTTAAAACACTGTGGGCCTTATCACGAGTTGGGCGGTAGCCCTTAAATGCGGTGGTAACGGTATTACTGCTGCATTTAAGGGCTGGCCCTGTCACAAGTCTTTGGTGTGTTTATCCCCATTTTTGGTGCATTTACCGCCGGCGGGATTACTGTGCGGTAATTGCACCGAAATTTCCCCATTGGGTCCAACTGACCCAATGGGAAATGAGGACTTACAATTAGCACCCAACCCGTGATCCGGCGGTGGGCGCTAACGATAATAAAGTTGGGCGGTATTACAGCCCAGATACTGTCCAACACGTGATGAGGCCCGGTGACTTAAAAGAATCATGGTTTTGGAGAATTAAAGCCTTCTGTCCAGAAGAGAGTATGAAAAAATCCATAGTTATGATATGATATGATATGATATGGCATTTGTAACGCGCCTATACACAAGTGTTTCAAGGCGCGATAACAATTGTGCGGTCGAATAGAATTTGTTCTAAAGTATTTCTTGAGCAATTTCAAGGTGGTATCCGCTCCTAGTTAATAAGGGATACTCATATTAATATTGTGGACAGTTGACATAGAAGTATTAAACCTTTGAAATGAACTCCGATTTGTGTTCAACGTACCTTTTTGGAAGTTATTGATGTTGCCAATGCCCCAGTCGGTGTGTAACCCACAGGAAATGCGAGTTAGAGCATTCATTTAATGCGTGTAAAGGCCAACAAAAGCAAGTAAAACGTGATCTCACCACGCATGGCATTGAACGGACTTGGGCTAGAGATTGTGGTGTAATTAAGTGCAGACCTAGATTCGGGAAGCAACAGAGCACTTTACAGTCATAGGGGTAAGAACAAGAGTATGGAATTAACCCCTGTTGGTTTCCTTTGAAGTTTTATTTCTACCCCGCTTATATCGGTTAAGGAATTCTAAGTCCAGAAAATTGATCTCTGATTGGCTGCTGTGACAGGATAACTTAATCACATGCTCTTTCTTGTTGAGGAAAATGATATGTGTTTGCAGGTCTTCCTCTTCTCCTTGCTATATTACCAGTGTGTCATCTATAGGTCGTATCCATGACACAAAGGGCCTCATTATGAGTTTGGTGGTAATTCTGCCGAAATACCGCCAAACTCGATTACAGTTACCGCCATTTGGTCCCGTGGGGCTACCACCGGATTACAAGTGGTGGTAATTGCCCCATTTTTGGAGTCCATACGACTCAACAGGGATTTTTGGTCGATATACCGCTGGCGGAATTACTGTGCAGTAAATCCACTGATTATTTTTTTTTAACAAGCTAGAGGTGAATCTGCCACTTTTCCTCCAAAAATCAGCAACAATTCCTCCAGCAGTAAATCCAACAAAAATTATAATTTGGCGGTGTGGGATAAACTATGGTATTTCCATTAGAGGCAAAATAAAATTGTAGCTGCTTTTTTCCTGCCCCGCCAAACTCGTGGTGGGTCCCGAAAGTATATTCACCAAATCTAGTACCGGCTTCTCTGATTGTCTAATGGAGTTCATGTGGGGTGCGACATCCTGGCCATCCAATGGAGGTCAATGCCCTGTAGAAAAACGGATCCTTGCGGGACACTAGAGAGGCTGACCTAGATGTCACCATCACTGTGTGGCCTCACCTGAACCTCGAACAAAGGATCCAGGTGGCCTGTTGGGGGTTCTCTGTGGTTTCACTGATACATATTAAAAGTTGACATGTAATTTGTTATGATTTTTGTGTTATTATTCATTTGACCATCAATACTTAATCTACAAACTACAAAAGGACCAATTTTTCGCCACTGTTAGTTTGCTATAGATGCCATTATCAGGGGTTCTGGACACTGAATGAATGCAAGGGAGGTGAAGCATGTAACACACAGACACACACACACGCACACGCTCTCCAGGTGTTAATGGGTAATGAATCAGATTAACTGTCAGATCAAAATAGACAAAGCTAGGTGTATTATCTTCGCTGTTGAAGTCTGCTGGTCCTGTATTTACTCACGAGTGGTTTCCAAAAACAAACACACAATCAAATGTGCTCCTATAAACCCTGCTATTCTATAAGACCCCCTCCTTTAATAGGTCCCCCTTGAAGTCCAAAATTGGAACAAAGCCACTAGTGCCGCTTCCAGCCCCGCCCAAACGGGTCCCAATCCCCACATGCCACCTTACGTTACAAATTGGGGAAAAGTCCCCAAACCTCTGTAGACATCCACACACTCGGCTCACACAACATAAATCTTCCCAATGGCTTTGCTACATTGATTTGTGCAAAGTGCTCGAGATGTTGTGGGCGGAATTTCCGGTTGATCCTGCCAACGATTCTATGCTTGAGTTTATCATGGATGCGCATACCCGGGACATTGTCTCTTCACTATATAGCCTGGTCCAAGGCCGCGCTCTGGGGCGACTCACCAAGACCCATTCCAAATGGGTGCAGAACATGTATTTAGATATCACTGATGAGATCTGGGGCGATATGTACGCGCAAATACGTGAGGTCTCTTAGAAATTCCTGGTTCCACTTCATATAACTTAAAGTACTACACACCAGTACTCCGAGACCCCCAGCCGGCCCATAGAGCTGAGGTTTGCTCAGAAGTACTTTAAGATAAGATAGCTGCACTCTTGAGATGGATGGAGGTGCAGATTTATTACGCCAACACCAATCAATAAGGACAACTCAATGGTTTGGCAGAAGGAGTCTGTTTAATGACAAGTACAAAAAACAGGGAGCTATGGATATCAGCAGTGATGTGATCGTCCTTCTCGCTTCAACTCCAACGAACTTCATACAAGTTGTACCATTTATACTCAAAACTCATCATAATTGACGTGTAACACTCAAAAGTTAACATGCAATTCTATTGGTTAGGAAAAGGTTACTTTACTATAGGTACTATATCTGTATATGGTAACGGAGTGAGGGGATTGGGTAAACACTGTCAGGTGGGCATCTAAGCCCTTCCTTCAAAATGACTACTGCAGACGTCACTAAAAGTACGACGTCCCATTGGTTCTAACTTTAGGACCCTAGATTATTTGGTCCATTGTGATTGGGTTGGCACCAACCCCATGCATGCTTTTCCACTTCGCTTAGCAGCACCCAGAATGGTCGCCAGGTGCGGGCTGCCCCTTAGTTACCCGGCCTTCCTCCGATTATGGTTACAATCAATCATCACTTTAGTAGCCATGTGTCAATTAGTTCACTGTGGTTGGCCTCGAAACTGCATCTTCTGTCTGTAAAGGTTCTGATATCTTCATCTGGCCTGGTGCCATGCGTAGGTGTGATCTCTAGTCTCTTCTCTCACTGCTGGTCACGTGATTCAGACACCATGAATTTACTTCTTTTCGATCAATTAGTGTATTTGATTTTCGTTTCACCCGCCACCTGCCTACGTCTTCTTATCTCGACCTTTCAGAGGCAGGATATTCTGTTCTTAGTTTAAATTAAATGTAGCTACTGTTCGCCTCGTCTATTGGTATGACCTTGGCTTCCCTGGCACGAGTTGCTTCTGTCGAGTTTCGATTCAGCCGTCTCTTCTCGCTTTGCTAAATATGAATCTCTGCTCATTTGGCCTTTAGTAACATGGGTTGATTCTGCTTTTGTTACGCTCACCTGGTTCCCACAGGGGCGTCGATCTCGGACCCGGACAGCTGTGGTCTCCACCAACGTGTTGCGTAGTGCCGAGATGACTGTCTGGACTGGCACGCCTAATCTCGTCTGCTTGATCCGTAGAAGTATTCTCCTGCAAGTGGAGAAAGGGATTTAGCCACCCGTGGATATGAGTGATAGCCCTTCCCATTGTTCTCGTTCTGCCTTCTTGTCACCTCCGATATCCCCTTTTAGGAACCTCACCTTATGTTTTTAAATGATGAGCTCTCCATCCTGCGTGGATTGCAGGGGCGCGTTGATGGCAGTTACTTCAGTGTTTGAAGGCGTGGGAGAGTTCTGGAAAGTATTGACTCTGAGGTTCCTGGCAAGGTTCGGTAAGTATCAAGTTCATAGAGTTCAATATGTCTGATGATTTACTCTTGTTCCCCCCTTCCTTCCTTGTCTTGCAACTAAGATCGTGAGAAGATACCCCTCGTGGCAGTTGGTGGCGCTCAGGTAAGAGTCTGTATTACCCGACGCCGACCGGTAAATGTTGCTGGTGTTTAACGTGTTGTTTTCTCTCCCTTTGCAGGTGCGGCACATGAAGATGTGGAGAGTTATAGAATAATGCCTCCAGTGTTAATCAGGTAAGTCTATGATGATAAGTGTATTATTTGTTGGTTTTCTCGGCTCACCTTGTTGTTTTCTTTTGTCCCTCAGGTGCCGGAGTTCGGCGAAGAAATGATGGAGGCAGCGCCGAATCGAAAGATGCTGCGAGGACTGGTGAGTATGGCGCGGCGCTGCAGCTGGAGATGCGATGCATACAGAAATGATGTTCTTTCCAGGTCCGGAGGCGAGATGGATCCGAAACCAGGTGAGGAATTCGAAATAGTTTGTTTTCTAATCTTGTCCTTTTCTTTCCTCTTGGCTTTAGGAGCTCCAGATTTGAGGCGGGCGTGGCAGAAGACTGGATGCAGACTGCAGGCACGGTGAGCATTACGCTGCTGGATGCAGAATAACGCGAAGCATGTGCTGTTGTTCGGGCGTGGTTTAAATAGCCTCCAAAGTAGTTCCAGGTAAGAAGTTCCCTAGAACCACGCCCGAGTAAAAAATAGTCCCTGAAGAAAAATAGTCCCATCCAGGCCTCACGTTGGCTTGGACTCACTAGCAGCATGGTCTGCATCAGGTAAGTAAAGTCTATGAGCCTGGCGCCTATGGCGCCAGGACTGATTTCCATGATGAGCCTGGCACCTAATGTGCCAGGACTGAACCCAAACAGCCCCTAGCCGGGGCTGTTGGGGTTTTAATAAGTATCTGGATGCCTGCTCCAGGAGCTGATGGGCTTGGTCCTGATGCCCGGGGGTAGGAATCATGACAGCACTCCCCCCCCAAGGCCCCTCCTAAAGTTGTTCTTCTCCTTGACCCTGGTTTGTCTGGGAAGTCCCGATGGAATTTCTTCACTAACCGAGGTGCATGAACGTGTCACTAGGCTCCCATGACCTTTCTTGCGGTCCGTAGCACTTCCAATCGATTAAATAAAAATGTTTTGATTTAACCATCTTGGAGTCCAGGATATTTTTTACCTCGAATTCAGGTTCTCCATCTATCAAGATGGGGTCGGGTGGTTTGGTTAATCTTGTCCCTGGTTGAACTGGTTTTAAAAGTGAAACATGAAAGACAGGATGAATTCGCATATTAGAGGGTAATTCGAATTTGACGGCCACCGGGTTAATAATGACCCTAATGGTGTAAGGTCCCAAATATCTAGGATTAAAAGTCTGAGTTCCCTTCAGAGGTATGTGTTTTGTAGCCAGCCAAACTTGATACGCAATCTGGTATTGTGGAGTTTCACTTCTATGTTGATCAGCATTTTTCTTATATTTCTCTTTTGCTTGTTTCAAATGTTCTGTTGCCTCTTTAAAGGCTTGTGTAATAGTTGAGTGCAAATGACTAACTGCGGGCATGTCTAAATGCTGAGGCGAATCTAGTTCTGAGGTTCGAGGGTGATGTCCATATATGGTATAAAAGGGGCTTTGTCCGGTTCCTGAATGTACAGAGTTATTATAGGCATACTCGGAAATCCATAAAACATCTTTCCAATTACTTTCGGTCTGGTGTAGCATGCAACGTAGGTACTGTTCAAGGGTCTGGTTGGTCCTCTCCATCTGACCATCGGTCTGGGGATGGTGACTGGTTGATGACCTCACGTTGATTTGCGCCAATTGACAATATTTCTTCCAAAAATGTGAAATGAATCGACTACCTCGGTCAGAGACCAATACGGAAGGAAATCTGTGTATTCGAACAATGTTTTCGAGGAACTCCTTGGCCAGAATTGAAGCAGAAGGTAATCCCTTTAAAGGAATAAAGTGGGCCATCTTGGAAAAAAGATCCACAATAACTAGAATGGTGTTAAATCCATTACATGGAGGTAGATCTGTAATAAAGTCTAAAGATAAGGTGTGCTATGGTGTAGGTGGAATATCCAAAGGTTGTAAAAGGCCAGCTGTTTTTTTCTTCTGACTTTTGTTTTGGGCGCAAATGCCACAAGACATCACAAATGACTTGATGTCTTTTCGCCAAGTAGGCCACCAGAATTGTCTCTTAATTTTAGGTTCAGTTTCTGCAATACCTGGGTGCCCCTCCATCGGGGTGTCATGATAATTGGAGATGACTAGTTCTTGTAGTTCCTTGTGTGGTAGAAATAGTCGCCCTTGATAATAAGGTAGGTCATTGATGACTGAGTAGTCCGGGCCTTGCTTTACCCAGTCCTGCAGGGCTGTTGGATCGAAGAGTTGTTGGATCTTTACCTGAATATCCTCTAGTGTCTGTAGAGTAGTTATGCCAAGAATTCTTTGTTCTGAAGTTATAGGCCCCGGTTCCGGGTTTTCATATGCTTCTCCCATCCCTATTCGGGATAAGGCATCTGCCTTGCCATTTTTACAGACTGGTTGATAAGTGATCACGAAATCGAACTCGGCAAAGAACAATGCCCATCGAAGTTGGCGCGACGATTGGGCCTTGGCTGTTTTTAAATACTGCAGGTTTCGGTGATCAGTGATTACAGTAATGGTATGCCGGGCACCGAGAAGATAATGCCGCCAAGCCTTGAAGGCGGATTTGATGGCTAATAACTCTTTATCGGTAACCGCATAGTTTAATTCGGGTGCCGAGAACTTTCTGGACCAAAATGCTACTTGGTGAAGTTGGCCGGTTTCAGGATCCTTCTGGGACAGGACAGCTCCCATGGCTAAACTGGATGCATCAGTTTCAACTATGTATGGAAGTTCAGGGCGTGGATGCTTTAAGACAGGTGCAGACGTGAATTCGCTTTCAGCTCTTGGAAGGCCTTTTCAGCCTCTTCGGTCCACAAGAAGCGTTTGTTTTTTCGTAAAAGTGCTGTAATAGAGTGTACAACATGTGAGAAACCCGTGATGAATCTGCGGTAGAAATTAGCAAATCCGAGCATGCTTTGTACCCCTTTAACTGAACTGGGTGATGGCCACTTGAGAATTGCGTCCACCTTTCGAGAGTCCATTCGGACTCCTTTTGGAGTCAGGATAAATCCGAGGAATTCAACTTCCATAGCATGAAAAATGCATTTTTCCAATTTTGTGTATAACTTGTGGTGGCGTAGTTTCTCAAGGACTGCACAAACGTGCTTCACACCGTCTGATTCTGAGGAGGAGTACAATAGAATATCGTCTATATATACGACAACACAGACGTCAATGAGTTCACGAAGGACATCGTTCATAAAATACTGGAAGGCTGCTGGTGCATTGCACAACCCGAAGGGCATCACCTGGTATTCGAATAATCCGTACTTAGTGCGAAAGGCAGTCTTCCATTTGTCGCCTTTCTTTACACGTACCAGATGATATGCCCCTCAGAGATCTAATTTAGTGTAGATGCAAGCGTCCTTTACTTGGTCTAGTAATTCGGGGATCAGAGGCAATTGGTATCGGTTCTTAACCGTGATCTGATTTAATGCGCGGTAGTCTATACACGTTCTGAGGTCACCTTCCTTTTTAGGCATGAAGAACAAAGCTGAAGATGCAGGGGACTTGGATGGACGAATGAAGCCATTAGCAAGGTATTGGTCCAAGTATTGTCGCAGGTGAAGGTTTTCGGGTTCCGTAAGGGCGTAGATCCTACTACATGGAGGTTGTGCAACGGGTATGAGATTGATTTGACAATCGTATGATCTGTGAGGTGGTAAGGTGTTGGCCTGTTCTTTTTGGAAAACATCCTGGAATTCTTGATATTCCTGAGGTAACTGCATGACTGGAGTAGCAACTCTGGCCAGGCCTTGGTTCAAGGGTTTTTCCGGGTAACAAGTATGTGCACAATCCGGGAAGGTTATTCTCTTCTCTCGCCAATCAATACAAGGATTTTGTGTTTCCAACCAAGGTATCCCCAGTATTATTTGGAACTGCAGGGCTTTGATTAAATCAAACATAATAGTCTCTCGATGCCCATCTTGACCCAATAATGTCATCTCTGCGGTGGAATGAGTTACAGGCCCAGAGGCAATTTCAGTTCCATCGACTGTGGTGATGACATTCGAAGTGGTCTTTTTGCAGAGAGGTAGATTCATCCTAGTAGCCAATTCGTGGTCCACATAGTTTCCTATGGCCCCGCTATCAATGTATGCCCTTACTGCGTGCATGCGTGATGGCTGCCTTGGATCCACAAGGACCATTGGTATGATGAAGTGCGAGGTCTGAGTATCCTTCTTCAAGCTCGGCAAGCGGACCTCTACGCTTGTCGGGCATGGTCATTTCCCGAATCAGGCTCTGTTTTTTTATCAGCAACTCCAACTACTTTTTTGGATGGTTTTATAGGGCAATCCCGTAGAAAATGTCCTGAGGCCCCAATGTACAGAAATAATTGCATCTGCTGTCTCGTTTCTCTTTCCTTTTGAGTTAAGGGTCCCTTGACCCCCCCCGATCTGCATCGGTTCTGGTGCATCTGTTCCTTTGAGGGTAACATTGGGTTTAACAAATACCCGATTCTCGAACTTAGCTCGATCAGCCTTTCTATTCTGAAGTCGGTGGTCTAACTGGACTACTAAGTCTATATATTCTGCGCAATCCTGAGGTGGGTTCACAACTTGGGCCAAACATCTTTGAGTTCACCCTGAAGTCCCTGATGAAATAATGTAATTCGTTTTACCTCTGGCCATCCGGTTATCACCACCAACCTATTGAAGGTTGCGATATAGGTTAGTAGATCCTGGTTACCTTGTCGTAAGGATAAGAGTTCGTAATCCAGGGCCTGTCCCTGTGAATGTCTGGCAAATAGTCTCTCCATGCTCAACTGAAACCCTTGGAAATCCCGAAGAAGAGGGTCATCCTGGTTGACTAGTGGAATCGACCAATCCGCTGCGCTGCCACTAAGGTATGATAGTACAAAGGCTACTTTGGTTTGGTCGTTCGGAAAAGCGCCAGGTCTGCATAAAAAGTGCAATCGGCATTGGTTCATAAACATGGCGAACTTTTTCGGGTCCCCAGCAAAACGTTTGGGTGGAGCTAAAGGAATGCTCCCTGGTAGAACCACTTGCACAGGATTGCTCGATGAAACAGGAGTTGGATTCCCCCCGAGTCCAGGTAATGGTGTTTGCCCAGCTTGGTTTTGCAGCAATTGTCTAGCAAGATCATCAGTGCGCTCCTTTGACACAATCAGTTCTCTCCTGAGGGCATTAGTTTCTTGGCGTGCAGAGTGCACTTCTGCCCTAAGTTCCCCTAACAATAGGGCTAGTTGGTTGGTTTCTGAGGTTTCCATGACGCCCGGGTGGGGATTTGTAGATAGGCTTTGCGTTCTGTTACGCTCACCTGGTTTCCACAGGGGCGTCGATCTCTGACCCGGACAGCTGCGGTCTCCACCAACATGATGCGTAGTGCCGAGATGACTGTCTGCACTGGCCCAGCTGATCTCGTCTGCTTGATCCGTAGAAGTATTCTCCTGCAAGTGGAGAAAGGGATTTAGCCACCCGTGGATATGAGTGATAGCCCCCTCCCACTGTTCTCGTTCTCCCTTCTTGTCACCTCCGATATCCTCTTTTAGGAACCTCACCTTATGTTTTTAAATGATGAGCTCTCCATCCTGCGTGGATAACAGGGACGCGTTGATGACAGTTACTTCACTGGTTTGAAGGCGTGGGAGAGTTCTGGAGAGTATTGACTCTGAGGTTCCTGGCAAGGTTCGGTAAGTATCAAGTTCATAGAGTTCAATATGTCCGATGATTCACTCTTGTTCCCCCCTTCCTTGTCTTGCAACTAAGATCGTGAGAAGATACCCCTCGTGGCAGTTGGTGGCGCTCAGGTAAGAGTCTGTATTACCTGACGCCGTCCGGTAAATGTTGCCAGTGTTTAACGTGTTGTTTTCTCTCCCTTTGCAGGTGCGGCACATGAAGATGTGGAGAGTTATAGAATAATGCCTCCGGTGTTAATCAGGTAAGTCTATGATGATAAGTGTTTTATTTGTTGGTTTTCTCGGCTCACCTTGTTGTTTTCTTTTGTCCCTCAGGTGCCGGAGCTTGGCGAAGAAATGATGGAGGCAGCGCCAAATCGAAAGTTGCTGCGAGGACTGGTGAGTATGGCGCAACGTGTACAGAAATGATGTTCTTTCCAGGTCCGGAGGCGAGATGGATCCGAAATCAGGTGAGGAATTCGAAATAGTTTGTTTTCTAATCTTGGCCTTTTCTTTACTCTTGGTTTTAAGAGCTCCAGATTCAAGGCGGGCGTGGCAGAAGACTGGATGCAGACTGCAGGCACGGTGAGCGTTACGCTGCTGGATGCAAAATAACGCAAAGTGTGTGCTGTTGTTCGGGCGTGGTTTGAATAGCCTCCAAAGTAGTTCCAGATAAGAAGTTCCCTAGAACCACACCCGAGTAAAAAATTGTCCCTGAAGAAAAATAGTCCCATCCAGGCCTCACGTTGGCTTGGACTCACTAGCAGCATGGTCTGCATCAGGTAAGTAAAGTCTATGAGCCTGGCGAGCCTGGCGCCTATGGCGCCAGGACTGAACCCAAACAGCCCCAACCCAAGAACTTGAATGCGTCTGCCATCCACTGTGGGACCCATGAGAATAGTGATCCAAACCAGCTGTCATCATCAACTTTGTCAGTTTCATCAATCATCTGGTTCTGCAGATTTGTTAGCATACTTGTAGCTTCTGTTAAAGTTCCATTTTCCTCATCGTGAGAAGGTATGAATGTGCAACACGATTCTCCGATTTTTGCACAAACTCCTCCTGTGATCATGTCAAGGACATATCTGTTCTGAAGAGTTATCAGTCGGATGGCTCTTAGCTCTTCCTTGATTGCATTGAATCCTTTTATGGTCATGTTGATGGTCTGCAGTAACTCCCATCTGGTTATCGGTGACAATTTAGTATTTGCTCCAACTTGGATTCTCGGCACGAAAATCGTTGTGAACACTGATGAGGTGAGGCTAAACCGCCTGTGTTCATATGGGATTGCATGAAAGGTTTCTTCTGATTTAGCAGAGAAGTAATTCTCTCTCTTCATTCGAGTTAGCAGTTCCACAGATCTCTTCTTCCTCAGGTGAGTATCTGCTTTCAGGAAACTGTCAATATTCAGGTCACTTTTCGGGATCACTAATGCTGGAACATGGACATTCACTATTGTGCATATACCTCCCCAGTCTCTTGGCAGTCTGATGTATGCTTTGGATCCACATGCCCAATAATGATCCATAATTACGGCAGTCCCATGAACCATTCCTGGAGAGTCAAGAATTCGTCCACAGTTCTGATTCTCTCCCATTTTTCTTGTGCCATTATGCCTGAAGCAGAATTTTAGGCTTTCCAGTGGCACTATCTGCAAGGGTCCTCCTCTGTCTACGACCCATGTCAAAGGTTTTGCAAGCTTTGGCCATAATGGCTTGCATCCATTTCGCACTATGTTGATGGTAGGCTCGTATTGGCCTATGACCATCCATGCTCAACATATCACTACTCCTTTCTCCCATCCGTCTGGTGAAAGCACTGTTCACCAAATCTGCATTTGGCCTCTGTTCTTCCAACTTCGAGCCTCTTCTGGAGATTTCCTTGGACATTTAGTTGCTGATTAGCTTCTCTTCTGATTTCTGCTCCTTTAACTCCAGGCTTCTCGTATCTGATCACAATGTGTTTTGTTTTTCCATTGTTTCTTGTCTTTATGTCCTGGACATAATTGTCTTCATTTGGATCGGTTGCTTCAGTTGCCCATTGCAGTGAGGCATCACTACCCATGAACTGGCCTCTGGTCTTGCACATTGCTACATGTGAAAGACAGTGTGCTGTCTGGACATCAATTTCTACAGCTACGAAGATCTTGGACTTCCCCATGCTGTACGATAGGAGTGCACAAACAAAGCATTCCCCTTCTGAACTTCGTCTTCCAACTTCTTTCATGTGCTGGTACCAAATGTTGTTTCCCAGATACGCTGTGCTATCCAGGTAGTCGTTTAGTTTGTTGTCATCTCTATGCAGGCTTCTCTTGATTCTTAGTGTTTTCCTGTAATTGGCTAACTACATCCCTGAATGCATCTGTATGGCTCCTTCTTACTGGAGTTTTCTCAGGTATCCCGGTCCATGGTGCAAGCTTTCTCATTTGCGCCATTTGAGTAGACCAAATTCTGGCAGTTATTTCCTGGTCCTCATACAACCTTTTCTTTCTGGCTAGGAATGTCCATATCCATATTGACATTGGTCTGGTGTATGGTCGTACTGTGGAACTTGTACTTGTCTCTTTCGTTGGAACATATATGTTTGTTACTGCTGTCTCCTTTATTCTTCAGCTCCTCTAGTCTTTTCCTTTCTCTGGCTAATGAATGCCACACAGCGTCTACTATTAGTTGTGCTTGTGAGATCTTCTTTGAGTTTAACTTTGTCTCCATCACTGTTGTCTCAGGGGTGTTTATCATTATCATTTCTGTTGGTTTCTTCTCCAATTCCTCTTGTCTTTCCACAATGTCTGTTGTGGAGTTTCTTATAGTATGCAGTATTTTCTTCTCTAATGCTTTGGATTGTGGTTCTGCAGCCATTGACACTATGACTGTTGCATGTGCATTCAGTGTTTGCATGCGTGTGGTAATCAGTGACCTTTCATAATTCATTCCTTGCCGACCCTGTCTCCGGCTTTTCTTTTTGTTTGTTACCACAAGTGTGTATGTGTCATTGCTAATCACATCCATTTCAAGCACATTCATTCCACTATCAGATCTTCTAGGGACCGGGATGACTATGTAAGCTCTGGGTGCCTTTGTGGGTTTAATGCGTGCACCATTGGGTGGGTGCACTGGAATTGGAACGCTTTGTGCACCAATAAAACATGCAGTTAATGACAGTAAAATAATGATGAATATGATACACAAATACATTATGCCTCTCTAGGTCAGGCAGCAGCCTTTACTTCCAGTGGAACATGGACTTCTTTCCTCTTGCGGGAGGACAAGAGTGCTACTCTGGATCCCCTTCTCGATCATTCGCCAAATGTCTACCTTCTAGTATACTTCTTTAAACAATATTGTCTTTCGGATTCTGTGTTTAAGAGGTTCAGGTGTCCCACAAGTGTCCCCCCTCTTGCGGGCGGTGAATTGTCTCTTATCTCAGGATACAGTTCCTTTGCTAAACTGTGGGAAAAATCAAATCAAATAACACTTCGGCAAGTCTTTTTACTGTGCATGTTCAGAGTAGGTCAGCTCCTAGTCCACGCCTTGGATTTGCTTCAGTCCTGAAGAAATGTTGTATCCTGGTCAGTATGAAGAATAGAGACAAAATAACAACAAATGGAATAATGTAAAACCCTTGACACTGCTTCCTCGATCTGTCCCTTGGCAGAAAGATTTTAGAATCTCCTCAGATAGTTCTGTTGATGGTTAAAGAATTATACTTGCAGTATGATTCCATGTAAGAGCATGCCCATCTGTGCAACATTAGCTGGATCTCTAATGAATGTGAGCACGTCAACATCGATCGGTCTCCCCACTAGCTCTGGAAAGTCAGTGACTAGACGAAAGAGGACATTGTGGGCCAACCTGCTGTCTTCTGGTGACAGGGACATCCGCCCTGTCTTGCTGAGTTTCAGGGTTGTATGCTTTCTTTTTAATGTAAACATTGTGTGCACTATCCGTTCGCGTGGAGTGCAACTAAGATCACAATTTTATTTAGGAGTTGGCTTAGACGTTCTGTATTTGCTGGGTCTCGAAGAAACGTGAGTGTGTCTGCCGTTCTTCTGACAAGATTTGTACAGTCTTCAATTATTCGAAAGAACAATGTATTGACAAGCTCATTTACTTCCTTCTCTGCTTGGGACATTTGGCTTCTCCTCACTGTACTCAGGAAGTAAGAGGAATTGTTCGGCAATTACAGTAAGTAATCTTCTTATTGTCTTTTCGTTTTCAGGATCTTGAAGAAAGTCAGTGACACTGGTGAGCCCTCCCACCAATGACGGGTACGATCTTAGCACTAGATTAAAGTATGCCACCACGTCTTCGGTGATGCTGCTACTGCGGGACACCATAAGTGATTCCGAATAGGGTCTCGTGTGGAATGAGTCTGGATTCTGTATTTTCTTCCAATATATGTGTCCTCGATCAAAATTTGTCATGTTATTTCCTCGTCACAGTTTTAACGTGTCTTGATTCAAAGTTCAAGTTCAACAGACTATGTTGTGGTTTATACGTGCAATTCTCTTCTTTACTCTGCACCTAGGATGCACAGAGTGTCCTTTGTTTATGTCCTTATCCCTTTTTTGCTCAGAGGAAGTGTCCAATTTTAAGCCACAATTTGCAAAAAGTTCTCTGTCTTTGTCTGGCTGGTCATGCGTCCTTTTTCATCGTCATGGATCTCGTCTGCACAGGCTGTGCTTCTTCCCCGTCGCTCGTAGACTCCTCTCATTGGGGTGCAGGCAGGGGGCCTTCTCCGATGTAGGGTTTGATATAGCCTAGAAAAATCCAAGCTCTCCTGTCTTGTAGTTTCACTGCGGACGGAGTGCAGTCCTCCACTGTGAAGGGACCGTTAAATCTTGGCTCATCCCTCTTTTTCCTCATATGGTTCCTTACAAGGACAGTGTCTCCAGGGAAAACGAATGGTACACAAAGTCCTTGAGCTGTGCTGCTAGTAGTATCTTCTTCTGTGTTCTGTGCTGCCCTGCACCCCTTTCGTCATCGCTGCAGCTGGTCTGAAATTACAGTAACACAAGATGTCATTCAATTCAGGTAATTTTGCATTCCAGACCCTAGAATTTCTCCTGTTGACTGAGCATCACATCCAGCTCTATCTCGGGGTGTCAGAGGAGTACGCATTCTTCTTCCTGTGGCTATCTCATGTGGTGTAAGATGATGGTCAGAACAGGGTTGGTTCCGGAGTACGTACAATGCCAAAGGAAGGCAGTGCAACCATCCCTTTCTTAGAGTACGCTTCAACTTGGCTATCCTTTCCTTTAACAAGCCGTTGAGCTTCTCACAGATTTCGTTACCTTGCAGATGATACACCAATGAGAACTTGTGCTTTATACCAAGCAGCAAGCTAATCTGTTTGAATGTCTCTTTACAAAGTGAGCTCCGTTATCTGATCTCATAACCTCGCACACCCCCCACCTGGGGAACAGTTCTCTCACTAAAAATGTGGCCGTACAGGTAGAGCCTGGGTGTGTACAGGGACCTGCCTCAATCCATCTAGAGAATGGACACACCACAAAAATTAAGTATCTGTACCCGTTACATACTTGAATCATGCCGACGTAATCGATATGCAAGTGCTGAAAAAGCCCATTTGGCCTGGGTATGACTCCTCTCATTACTTTTAATGTGTGCCCAGCTGTGAATTGTTGGCGGATTACACAGTTTACTAAAAAAAATGCAACGTGCTCGGTTAAATTTGGTATGAACCAGTCTTCTGCGAGTGTTGCTGCTAAATTCTCTTTTGTCATGTGTGCCGGATAATGTAACTGCTCCAGTGCTCTTTTCAATAGGGCTACAGGCATCACTGGTTTACCAGTGCTGTCTTGGCGCCACAAGCTGTCAGAGGGGTTCAAAGAACACCCTCGTCGCTTCCAAAGATTCTTCTCTTCCTGTGGTGCCTCCCCTTGGAGTTCCATCAACTGTGTTTGCCCAAGATTGTTATAGCCTTCAGGTGTCGTTCGTGCAACCATCATTCTCTCATTGGTATGGATGACTTCCACCTCCATGATCGTCTCACTTTTGGATGCCATACGCTTGGCTTCCATGTCTGCTGCTTGATTTCCGCGTGAGATAAAATGGGCAGCGCATTTCACAACTGCTATGCTCACTGGGAGCTGTAGTGCCTTAATCAGCCTGTCCAATAAGGCTGCGTGATGAACTGGCGTGCCATCTGCTTGGAGGTAGCCCCTCCTTTTCCAGCATGCTAGGCCTGCATGCACTGTCGACTTCACATAGGCAGAGTCACTGTACACTGTTACTTCCTGGTCTGCATGGTTCTCAATAGCGAGTATCCACGCCAATAATTTTGCAGCCTGTGCTGAATAACGAGATGGTATTCGCGCACTAATATGTACTCAGAATTCTCCATTTGCTGTGTGCTTCATCACAGCAATGCCTGTATATCTTTGCCCATCATTTTGATCGATTCTCGAAGAACCGTCAATAAAGACACTTTCTCCTTCTGCCAACGCATTTTCTTTCATCCTGGGAATTTCGTCATAGAATTCTTCATAGTTTGCACAGTCATGTATTGGCTCTCCTTCAGTGACTGGCTCTGCTATAAAGATAGCTGGGTTCACTATCTTACATCGGACTACCTTAATCGATGGATTTGATATGATCACTTCATAAGCAGCAGCTCTCTGAGATGTCAATGTGCCCTTCGGTTTCTCTAGAATAGCAAAAAGCGAGTGCTCGACGTACAACGACATTGAGCAAACCCATTACAATGGTTGTAGCCTTCTCTATGGCGAACGCTGCGGCAGCTAAACTCTGTTTGCACGGGAAATGACCTCTCATTACTGGGTCTAAATTTCCACTATAGTATGCCAGGGGCTTGTACCCCAATGTGGTTCTTTGTGTGAGCACTGCCGTCATAACGCTGCCATTCGTGTGTGAAAACAGGTGAAATTCCTCTGCATAATTGGGAATCCCTAGAACTGGTTCTGTGCAAATAGCTCTTTTCAGTTCAGCAAATCCTTCCTCCATGGTCTCAGACCATTCAATCGTTTCATTCGTCACTTGGGCCTTCTTTAAGGCCTGAAGCAAAGGTTTGTTGTACGAGCTATAGTTGAAGACCCATGCTCTGACATAGTTGCACAGGCCTAAAAAAGCTCTGCATCTGTTTTATCGTGTGTGGCTTTGCCGTGTTCAGTATGGCTTCAGTCCTTTTTGGGGTCACTCTCTTTCCCTCATGTGAGATCAGCTGGCCTATGTACAACACTTCTTGTTGACAATATTGTAGCTTTTCCTTGTCAACCTTATATCCCTTCTCAGCCAGTATAGTCTATAGCTGAACAGAATCGTGCCTGCATTGCTCTTCTGTCGTGCTGCAAATTAAGATGTCATCCACATATTTCAGGACAACACTTTTTAGTGCTATATTGCTTAAGTCCATCTGCAGGACTCTATTAAAAATAGACTCGCAATACCCCTGGGGTAGCCTCGTGCTTTTCAGATGCATCTATCTGAATGTGAATGACGTCAGATCTTGTGAGTCACGGTGCAACGGGATTGAGAAAAATGCATTTTTCAAGTCAATTATCATGAAATATTTTGCCTCAACGGGTATATTACATAGGATTGTAGCCGGGTTAGGAACTAAAGGGAACCCGGCCTCAACAATATCATTTATTGGGCATAAATCCTGAATTAACCTCCAAGACCCTCACTTTGATTTTTTGATCGGATAAACTGCGGTATTTCATGACGACTCTGACTACACTAAGATGCCTTGCTCAATCATAGCCGAAATTGTCTTAAAAATCCCCTCATCTGCCTCTCTGGACATGGGACATTGTCGGGCTTTTGGTAGAATTGTTCCTGGTTTCAGTTTCATTTTCACTTCTCCAACCCTTTTCAAGAGGCCTACGTCATTGGGTCCTGTAGTCCATACTGAGACAGGCACCTGGGCCATGTCGTCATCAAAATATTCAGGATGGTTTTGTGCCAACATCATTCTTTGAGGCACTTCTCTTTTGATCATTTTCACCCAAAAAGTGAGACTCACTTCCACCATTGTCTCTCCCATATCTGCTTGTTCTTCAAACAGGTCATCATCAGTGACGTCAGTCAATCGATATCCTTCTTCAATGGCGATTACTGCGCACCATTGTCGGCCTTCGTCGTCATAACCATCAATCAAGGCCATTCTCCCTCGTACTGCAACAGTGTGTATCATCAAGGGAAATACTTGTCCCTTCTCCTCGTGCATCGGTATTCTTGGTCTATATAGGAACTCATCTGGGGTTCTCATGATTCTGTCTGCAAGGCCTGGCAGCCCTGCCATTAGTATGCGCATACCATGCGCAAATATTTCTGGCTCTAATGGTATAGCCCTCATAGCTGTGTGTCCTGCGTATGCTCTGATCATTTCGCATACATTTGAATAGTGCATTCCTGGAGTTGAACATACTATGCCCTCCTCCGTGAATGAGATTGTCATGTTTAATTTTGTCATTAAATCTCGACCCAAAATGTTTACTGGGGTCTGACGCGAATATAATAAAGGCACATTCATTTCACATTCTCCTATAGAGACTGGAAGTGCATTTGTGAAGGGAACACGACTTGTAGCTCCTGTGAAACTCTGAGTATTTATGGCTTCGCCGGACAAGGAAAACTTGCCTTCACGTATGCACGAGCGTGTTGCACCCATGTCAACTAAGAATTAATATTCTTTATCCCCTATAACGATATCCACCCTAGGTTACCGGTGAGGGTCTGGTGTCACTGATAGGATAGAACACATCAGGGTTCCCAGTGAGCTTTCCTAGTCCATGTACAATTTTGGCCCACTGTGTGCTGGTGGATTTCCCCCATTCCCATTGTTACTTCCCATTCCAGGGTTCATGGTCTGTCCTGTGCTCACTCTCTATGATAGTTGCATCAGTGCCTATTGGGATTGTCCTTGTGGAAAACTCCCCATATTCTGAGGTTGCCCGCCTTGTTGCGCTCCTGGCGCTTGTTGTTGCATCGTGTGATTCTGTGCAACACCTTGTTGTATGAATGCAGGTGGATTCACCGTACCTGCTCCTGTCCCTTGGCCATTCTGCACCATGCCTTGGTTTCTGCATGTGCGCGCTAAATGCACTGTCATTCCACATAACCAACATACTGGTGGTGGTCGAATCATTTGCCCACTTGACATATCTTGATTACCATGTTGCATATTTTTAAAGCCTCCTTGATTATTTTGGAACCTCACTGATTGCTCTGACATCCTCTTCCTCTAGATCCTCTTCCCCTGGGGTAAAACCCAGTATTGCTCTGATTATTATGCTGTGGATTAGTCACCTGTTGCATGCTCGATTCACCTGTGCTAGTTATCATGGCTCTCTCAAGAGCATATTTTGACAATTTTTTCTGCACCAATTTCGCTTCCTCACCCTTTCGTGCAGCTTCCTTTTTGCGATTCTTTTCTTGCAGTAGTCTGCAATAGTGTGCAATGGTCCGCTGTATTTCTGACCAAGGTTTGGCTTCGATTCCTACCAATTTCTTGAGCTGTTTCTGTACCGGTTTTGGCAGCCGTTGGCACAATATATGATAGAATACAGGTATAGATTTCCCCCAAGATTCATGCGTCTCGAGTACCCAAGCGTCTTGGAAATTCTGTATATAAATCAACGGATCCTCAGACTCCTTCATTTTTCATGTCATTATAGCTCCCATATTGGAAGTGTCTCGTAGTGCTTTCCATACTGCGGCTCTGCAGTTGTTAAATGGAGCTCCGTCATGTGCAGTGTTGATTGTGGTCATACCCGGCTAACCTGACCGTGTCCACACATCGTCTGCTCTCTCACCAAGTATGGTGATCAGGAGACCCTTGATATACCCTATAGCTCATGTGTTCCCTTCTGTCATTTTTTCTAACTCGTGTATCCACTTTCCGGCTCCCAATGTCAGCATTGAAAGCTTGTTTTTCAAATGTTCTCGATCCATGTGTGGCCATGGAATATATTGTGGTCTTGTTCCCCCTTTTTCGAGTAACTGAAATTGGGATGTATAGCTCTCTCTCTCTTCCCTCATGGTTCTTCTATCTATGGCAGGGGTACTGTTCCTGTATCGCCGCCTGTCTGGCAGTGACCTAAGTCTGTCTACATAGGGCGGTGGAGACATCCCCCTCTGACCGTGAGATACTTCTTCATGTCAGTCTGATTGCGTGGTTATTTCTGATGCTCTTGGTGCAGACTCGCTAGTGTCTGACCATCTTGATCCTTTCTCTCTTAGGAGTCGTCTTTCGCTCCGTCTCTCTTCCTCATTTTCCTCGCGTTCCTACCTCTCTGTGTCGGACATTGTATATCCCCAGTTCGTACAACTTCTTGTGTCCTCTTGGTTCCTACTTATTTCTAATCTGTCCAGCGATAGTTCCCTATTCCCACTACTTTGGGAAACATCCTCAGTGTCGTAAAGTTGAGTGCTCTCCAGGCGCTCGTCTCCCCCCTCCCCTGGGGGTGTTTGTTCTAGCCCCATTTCATCATATATTCTATCGATCGTTTCTCTGATGCTTCTGGTGTCGAAGTCATCTTCCATATTTGCCCCCGAGTTGCCTGGTACTGAATCGTACGCAGGAAAGAATTCTTTGATGTCTTCCCAATCTACTACTGGAGCGGGTGTTTAACCTCTCTCCCCAGATATTCAAGATCACATGCTCTCTGTCTTTGCTTACATTCTACATCGTCATTGAATTCTTTGCGCTTACTCCCCTCTTCTCTGGCTCTATCTTCTTCCTTTTTCTTTTCATTTCTACGTTCATCTGTGTTAGGGAGAATTCTCATTTCATGGCTAATTTCCCTTACCTAGTGAGTCCCTCAGCAGCTTTGCTGGATCTCTGGAGATATTTTTTTCACTTAGTAAGAGTGTAAGCTTTTCTACCACTCTTGTGTTTTGCTATGTGTTTTTACCTGTTTTTTTGTGATTGTGGACTCTGGAGTACACCACTTAAGTAGCCCACTTCTTCTGTGTGTCACACAGCACCTTCAGTGCAGTGACACAGGGTTGTCGTTCAGACTTCCCACCGACTCCATTTCTCAGGCGACTACTGTCCCCCAGAAAAGGGTAAAGTTATCATTAACTTTAGTTAGTCAAATTAACCACAGATCCAGTACACACCATCTTACATGGAGTGCTGGAAAGGGTTACTCCTTAGCCCTTTGTTATCTGTACCTCCTAGAACATTGTTTCGCTCTTTTAACATTAAGATATGGCTGGTGGCAGTGGTATCTACCCTAATTTTCCTACCGCGGTTATCTTATATAACCGTGGTAATATTGTAGGCTATTGTGTTAGCCTCGAACTTAAACCCGCTTGACCAAATACTTTTTCTTTTGTCTCTGGTGCGGTTTATTCACCATTTCTTTTTGTTAAACTCCTTCTTGTGTTTTACTTTGCGTGGCAAACCAGGTTTGCCTTCTTTGTTCACTGTCTTTTGGCAGGCTTCTGCCAAGAAGCCCTCCGCAAGGCGCCTGGATGTCTAGGTGGGCTGAATGTGAGGGAGGGGTGTAGTCACCCCCTGCACAGGGTATCCTAGGAAACCCAAGTCGCACTTTTACATGCTTGGCTGAGGTGGTTGTCCGGGCTGGACAACCCCACTGCTGCGTGATTGACAGCCAGGCTGTGTGAATGGGGCAGGTCTCTTGGGCTGGAAGTCAGAGAGTTGCCACTGGAACTACAAGGAACCAAAGAGAAGCGGAGGAGAGGTCGGCTGCTGCAAGTATCCCGTCCCGGTGAAGCCCTGAGCTATCTACCCTTCAACGAATAAGAGGAGATCCAGTCCGGAGTCTTCTTCCCTTGAGCCTGGTGGGGATAACAGCTCATCTTCTTCAGCCAGAGGCCCCCTTCGTGGTCGAAATCGCTGCAGACTGCTGTAGTGGTCCGGATAGCCACCTGAAGAGCCTCGCCTGTTTTTAAGGAGCGCACCTTTTATTCATCGTCGCTGCTGCCGGCTTCATCCCTGTGTTGTGTAGACCCCCTTCATCGTCCTTCTTCGTGCCGATGACAGGAATCGTGGGTGTGCAGGAAACTACCAGGAACAACTGCCGTGGCACCAGCTTCTTCAGTGAAAAGGTACTGTGTCCTGCTTGAGGAATCCTGGGTGAAATCCCTATTTCTTGTTTATAAGGCTTGCCCTTATTTTTCCCTCCTTCTTATAACTTTTGCTTCCGAACATTGACAATATCTGAAGTACTTTTGGCAACTTTAAATCGTGAACTACCCGACGTGTGATCCTCGACACAGGATCCCGGTTCCACTTGACACTGGCACTGGCCTCTTGACTCTTGCATTTCTGTCTATGAGTGTTCCTCGATTCTGTTTGCCTAACTAAAACATTGCCTATGATTTTTGCCCCCAACTCTCTCTGGGTATCTCAGGTGCTAAGTGTGTATTTGCCCCGGTAGCATTTTTTGCCGCGGATACGCGTTTATCTAGTAGACCGAACTGTCAAAAAGTGATCGCAATTATTATTCACGGGAACATGTATTGTTTCATAATACCGGTTCTCTCAAACACAGGGTACTTACCTTGATGTATACCGTACAAAGTGCATTGGTCAGTTGTAGTGTATTTAACGTGTGGTTTTAAATTTAATAGAAGTGTTGTGTTTATAACAGATGGTTTAAAAATAAATGTATTTATATTTTTCTACCTGAAACCTTGAGTCAGTGTTTGCTTTAGTCACAGTAATTGTGGCCCCTTTGTGTAATCTCTTCTACTGCTCATATACTCTTGGCCTGGCTGCTCCGCTACTGCTACCACTTTAGCATAGTAGTACAGGCTTGTACCAAAGGTAAAACTTGTATTGCCACCTGTAGTCTTAATTGTGTGTAGTGGTCCCTAAGGGCACTGCACAGGATTCTGCCTAACAATCTGCCCTTTGGATTTTCTCATCCCTTCGTCTCTTTATTCTCTTCTCTCGTATTCTTTGCTCTTCCTCTGACCTTTGCTGCTTCTGTCTGTCTTGATCGTTGGCTGCTCTCTGTTTGCGATCAAGCTGTCTTTCTTGCTCTTTGCGATATAGCTGTTCTCGCCTTTGTCTGTCTTTCTTTCTTATTCGTTTGTCTCTCAATTCCTTCTCTTTCCCCTTTCTCTGTACCTCGTCTAGCCTCTCTTTTTGTTTCGCATCATCAGTGCCTTTGCCATCGAGTTTCAATGGAATTTGCCCTCTCATCCATTTGTTTTTTGCGAATAAAAACAGGAGAGGCTCTTCAGGTGGCTATCCGGACCACTCCAGCAGTATGCAGCGATTTCGACCACGAAGGGGGTCTCTGGCTGAAGAAGATGAGCTGGATATCCCCACCAGGCTCAAGGGAATAAGACTCTGGACTGGATCTCCTCTTAGTCGTTGAAGGGTAGATAGCTCAGGACTGCAGCAGGGCTTCACGGGGACGGGATGGGTGCAGCAGTCGACCTCTCCTCCGCTTCTCTTTGGTTCCTTGTTGTTCCAGTGGCGACTCTCTGACTTCCAGCCCAAGAGCCCTGCCTTTTATGCGAAAATCCCCCATTCACACAGCCTGGCTGTCAATCATACAGCAGGGGGGTTGTCCAGCCAGGACAACCACCTCAGCCAATCATGTAAAAGTGCGACTTGGGTTTCCTAGGATACCCTGTGCAGGGGGTGACTACATCCCTTCCTCACATTCAGCCCACCTAGACACCCAGGTGCCTTGCGGAGGGCTTCTTGGCAGAAGCCCGCCAAAAGACAGTGAACAAAGAAGGCAAACCTGGTTTGCCGCGCAAAGTAAAACACAAGAAGGAGTTTAACTAAAAAAAATGGCAAATAAACCGCACCGGAGCCAAAAGAAAAAGTATTTGGTCAAGCGGGTTTAAGTTCGAGGCTAACACAATAGCCTACAATATTACCACGGTTATATAAGATAACCGCGGTAGGAAAATTAGGGTAGATACCACTGCCACCAGCCATGTCTTAATGTTAAAAGAGCGAAACAATGCTCTAGGAGGTACAGATAACAAAGGGCTAAGGAGTAACACTTTCCAGCACTCCTTGTAAAATGCTGTGTACTGGATCTGTGGTTAATTTGACTAGTAAAATTAATGGTAACTTTACCCTTTTCTGGGGGACAGTAGTCGCCTCAGAAATGGAGTCGTGGGAAGTCTGAACGACAACCCTGTGTCACTGCACTGAAGGTGCTGTGTGACACACAAAAGAAGGGGGCTACTGAAGTGGTGTACTCCAGAGCCCACAATCACAAAAAAACAGGTAAAAACACATAGCAAAACACAAGAGTGGTAGAAAAGATTACACTCTTACTAAGTGAAAAAAATATCTCCAAAGATCCAGCAAAGCTGCTGAGGGACTCACTAGGTAAGGGAAATTCGCCATGAAATGAAAATTCTCCCTAACACTCGCCCTCCCTCCCCCCAGACTAAGGGACAGGAGGATTTAATCCACTCCTGGATGGTTCTCATACCTCTAGTCAGTTACAAACATCCTAAAGAGACCATCAGCATTTTGGTGGTGACTTCCTGCTCTGTGCTCAATGGAAAAATCAAATCCTTGCAGGCAGATTGACCATCTGAGTAACTTTGGGTTTTCCCCTTTCATTTGCATCAGCCATCGCAAGGGTTGGTGGTCAGTCTGAATGATGAAGGTAGATCCATACAAGTATGGTCTAAACCTCTTCAGTGACCACACAATAGCAAAACATTCTCGTTCTATTGTTGCCCACCTTGTCTCAGGATCCTTTAACTTCCTGCTGATGAAACAAATGGGGTGTTCCCTACCTTTCCCATCCAGTTGACTAAGGACTGCACCTATACCTACATTAGAAGCATCAGTTTGTACTATGAAGGGTTGGTGGTAGCCAGGAGATCTTAGGACTGGAGCTTGACAAAGGGCTTTATTCAGACCTTCAAATGCTTGATTGTACTCCTCATTCCACTTGACCTTTTTAGGAAATTTGGGAGAGGAGATGACATTAAAGGGAGAAGCTATGGTCCCATAGTTTTCAATGAAGTTCCTATAATACCCAGAGAGACCTAAGAAGGCTCTCACTTGGGTCTGAGTAGTAGGGGTGGCCCAGTTTTGTACAGCTTGTACTTTGATAGGCAATGGCCTTATTTCACCTCCTCCTACCTCATGTCCAAGGTAGACCACTGAACTTTGACCAATTTGACATTTGCTTGCCTTTATGGTCAGATGGGACTGTTCCAGAGCCTGCAATGCATAGCCTAGGTGTTCAATATGTTCTTTCCATGTAGGGCTGAACACTGCAATGCCATCCATGTATGCCAAGCAGAAGTCCTCCATCCCATTCAGAACTTGATTGACCATCCTCTGAAATGTAGCAGGTGCATTCTTTAATCCAAAAGGCATTACCTTGAATTGGTAGAGGCCAGCTGCGGTAGAAAATGCAGTTTTCTCCTTGGCATGGTCTGTCAGGGCTATTTGCCAATAGCCTGATGTTAGGTCAAATGTGCTGAGGTACTTGGCTGCACCAAGTTTGTCCACCAGCTCATCTGTCCTAGGCAAAGGATGGGCATCAGTTGTGGTGACTGCATTCAGAGCTCTATAGTCCAAGCAGAATCTCAACTCCTTGGATCCTGCCTTTGGTACAAGCACAACTGGGCTAGACCATGGGCTAGTAGAGAGTTCTATAACCCCGAGATCAAGCGTCTTGTTCACCTCATTCCTTATATGGGTTCTTACATTGTCAGACATTCTGTAACCCCTGCTTTTGACAGGCAAACAGTCACCAGTGAGTATATCATGCTGTCCCCAAGGGGTTAAGCCTGGTGAAAGTGAGAACAGGGAGGTAAACTGATTCAACAGTAACTTACACTCATCCTGCTGGTCAGGTGTGAGACTGTAAGAGAGATTAACTCCTTCCACTTGCTCACCTAAAGGTAAGCCTCTGAGGAGGTCAGGCAGAGGTTCACTCTCCTCCTCCTCCTGAGCTGAAGCTAGAAGCAAAGCTCCTATGTCAGGTCGAGAGACATATGCCTTCAAACGGTTGGTGTGAAAGACTATGGGAGCCTCCTTAGGATTGCCTAAATCCACCAGATAGTCCACCTCTCCAAGTTTACCCACAACTTTGAAGGGTCCTATCCATTTGTCCTGCAAGGCCCTCTGCCTTGTGGGGACCATAACAAGAACAAGCTGGTCTTGAGTAAACTCAGCCATGTTAGCCTTTTGATCATGCCAATGTTTGACCAGGGCTTGACCAGACGTCAAGTTATCTGTTGCCTCTGCCATCATGTGTGACATTCTCCTCCGGAGACGTATCACATAGTCAGTCACTGGCTTGGGGGAAGGAGCACTCTCTAACCCCTCCTTAATCAGGGCCAATGGACCGCTGACTGGATGGCCATAGAGAAGTTTGAAGGGACTAAATCCTACTCCCTCCGGAGGGACTTCTCTATATGCAAAGAGAAGGCATGGCAGTAGAAGATCCCACTTTCGCTTAAGGGGTTCTTCTAAAGCACCTATCATGCTCTTCATAGTTCTATTAAACCTCTCCACCAACTCATTGGTTTGGGGATGGTAGGCAGTTGAGAACTTGTAGGTCACTCCATAGGTTTTCCACATGGCTTGCATGTAGTTGGACATAAAATTTGATCCCCTGTCGGATACCATCTCCTTAGGAAAACCTACCCTGGTAAAAATACCAAGTAGGGCCTTAGCCACAGCCAGAGCCGTAACAGTCCTCATAGATATGGCTTCAGGAAATCTAGTGGCATGATCCACTACAACCAGGATACACCTGTTGCCTGAAGATGTGGGAGGGTCAAGGGGACCAACAATGTCAATTCCCACCCTCTCAAAAGGAACTCCCACCACTGGGAGAGGTACTAAGGGTGCCACATTCTTGTATCTACTCTTGCCAGAGGTTTGGCAAGTGTGACAGCTTCTGCAGAATTTGTCTACTTCTGAACCCATCTTAGGCCAATAGAAGTAAAGAGAGAGCCTTTCCTTGGTCTTTTTAAAACTTAAGTGACCAGCCAAAGGTATCTCGTGGGCTAACTGCAGAAACTGGAGTCGGTTCACTACAGGTACTACAAGTCTTTTGCAGACTCCAGGGGTTGACTCAGTTGGTTCACTGTAGAAGAGGCCATCTTCCCAGTGCAACCTATACTTCCCAGGCTCAGTCCCATTAAGCTGAGAAGCTGCCTTTTGGCGAAGACCTTCCAAGGTACGACATTCTCTTTGTCCCTCACTGAAATCTTCCCTGTTGGGTCCACCTTCTGCCAGTAAAGACTGCAGCTCAGGATGGTCAACAGGGTCCAGATCTCCTACCAGGGAAAGATACTCTTCTAGATCTGATTCTTATATAGCACTTGTCAAAGCTTTATGTGACTTAAACAGTTCCAACAATATGAGCGAGCACCAATCACCGCAAGCTCCAATCCCGATTTGTTTTCACAAAATTTTATATCTTCTATTTTACTCAAAAACATCAATTTGCATGCGATATTATCTCGGCTATTCAATCGCGTAAAATTGAAATCACTTTTCTGAAGGAAATATTTTCGACTTGTGACGTCACAACAAACAACATGTAAGACAGACGTTTAACAGACTAGACGAACAGCAGCTGGTCACATGTATCTCTGCCTCTAAATATTACCCCCGCAATGGAGTTTAAACATATCCCTTTCACGGCGTCTTTAATAGCCGTGGTAGTCTATTTGTTCCCCTTTAGTTGGGACTATGGATACACGTTTCTTCTAGCCGATTGAATTAAAAGCGTAGGAATACGATGAATCCTCTCACTTCTCGGGTGACCTCCCCGGTAACCTCTCTCTTCTCGGGTGTCCTCCCTGGTATCTTCTCTCTATTTACTAAATTATTATCGAGTCATTATTCCCTTCCCCTAAGATGTATACATTCTTCTCTACTTCTAACTATATTTTGTTTTTCCCACCTCCCTCCGTTACCTTTTCCCTTTACTTGTTCTAGAGCATGCACTTTTGCCAAAACACTCGGCTTTTCTCCCGCTCAGCTGCCCGTAGAAATTGGAAGGGGTTGCGGGGGGGAAACACAGGTTCCTTCAGACCTTGTCCTGCAGGTTTCGCTTTCTTACACTACCACTGTCTACGGGGAGCTTCAAGGTCTACTCGGCCGAATGGCAAAGGACTCGTGATATTGCCGAAGACCTAGAGTTACTTTATGTCGGCGGTCAATGGGTGTCTTATTCTAATCAATAATCGATAATCGATAACCATCAATCCCTGCTACCAAGTGTACTCCGAGACCACTGGCAGTCCCATAGAGCAGAGGTTTGCTCAGACGTACCTTAAGACGAGATAGCTGCACCCTTCAGATGGATGGGGGGTGCAGATTTATTACTCCAACACCAATCAATAAGGACAACTCAATGGTTTGGCAAAGGGAGTCCGTTTAATGACAAGTACAAAAAATGGGGAGCCATGGATATCAGCAGTGATGCGATCGTCCTTCTCGCTTCAACTCGAATGAACTTCATACAAGTTGTAACATTTATACTCAAAACTCGTCATAATTGACATGTAACACTCAAAAGTTAACATGCAATTCTATTGGTTAGGAAAAGGTAACTTTACTATAGTACTATATCTGTATATGGTAACGGAGTGAGGGAATTGGGTAAACACTGTCAGGTGGGCATCTAAGCCCTTCCTTCAAAATGACTACTGCATATGTCACTAAAAGTACGACGTCCCATTGGTTCTACTAACTATAGGACCCTAGATTATTTGGTCCATTGTAATTGAGTTGGCACCAACCCCATGCATACTTTTCTACTTTGCTAAGAAACACAGAGAATGGTCGGCCAGGTGCGGGGTGCCCCTTAGTTACCCGGCCTTCCTCCATTATGGTTACAATCAATCATCACCTTACTAGCCATGTGTCAATTAGTTCACTGTGGTTGGCCTCGAAACTGCATCTTCTGTCTGGAAAGGTTCTGATATCTTCATCTGGCCTGGTGCTATGCGTAGGCGTGAACTCTAGTCTCTTCTCTCTCGGCTGGTCATGTGATTCAGACACCGTGAATTTGCTTCTTTTCCATCAATTCGTGTATTTGATTTTCATTTCACCCGCCACCTGCCTACGTCTTCTTATCTCAACCTTTCAGAGGCAGGATATTCTGTTCTTAGTTTCAATTAAATGTAGCTACTGTTAGCCTCGTCTATTGGTATGACCTTGGCTTCCCTGGCACGGGTTGCTTCTGCCGAGTTTCGATTCAGCCGTATCTTCTCGTTTTGCTAAATATGAATCTCTGCTCATTTGGCCTTTAGTAACCTGGGTTGATTCTGCTTTTGTGCAAAGAAGAAATAAGCTTATAATAAAGTGCTTTGTTTGAGGTAGATTATGTATAATGGCGCTTGCCGCACTATTCTTCTACTAAGTATGGCAAGCCTCACTGTTTCCTTAGCTTTCTTGCGGTTCCAAGCATATTTACAGGTGCAAATTGGTCGACTGTCTTCGTATTGCTTACAGCCTAATTTTCTTACATTTGGACATCATTCTTTTGTTTTAAGTTCACGATATCCTTACTCATGGCGTTTCGTCTCTTTGTGTCATTCTCGGGTCGTCATTTCTTCTATTTGTGAGTCTGTCCGGGTCCTCGTGACGTCACCATTCGTCTTCCATTAAGACCTTTTTGGTTTCTTCCGGGACAGTACTTATGAAATCTTCATTTCGTTTCATTTGCTGGTAGGGTTTCCTTAATGGATACCTTACTGTCCATGGTTTTCTGGGTATTGGTACTTCAATAGGCGTTGCTCTTCTGAGAGGCACTAGGCAGAGCCCTACTGTGGCTCTCTGCTGGTTTATTTGCCCATCATACGTCACATATCTCAGTGTGAATGTTCCTGGCACTCTAAAATGGGTGACTCGAGTGCAGGTTTTATTTGGGACCTCCTCTACACACGTATCAGTACAACCCTGGCCCAATTGAAACTCTTTTCTCAGACAAGCACGGGCTGCTGCCCTAGGTGCAAGGGAAGAGGATGCTGGTTACTTTCATCTGGTGTAGGGTTGTTTAAAGCCTGATGGGCAATCAAACAGTGTGTGTCCTACTCTTGCTGATATGATTGATAGCCGTTTTCATGTATTTGAAGACCTAGCGGAACATATGCGTAAACTTGCCAGTCTATGCTTTTTACTGGCGATGCGCTGCATACTGCTGCATAGGCTAAAACCCACCATACCGTTGACTGTGCAGTGGCTACGTGCAGTTGCTTCAGCCAGCGATACTGAAGACCATTTGGCTTCTATGCAGCTGGTTGGGAACCGACCGATAGACATATGGCAGCCCTTCAAATCCTACTTATTACGCACACAGGAGCACTCCCTCATAGTGAGCCTATTATTTTTTCCCTTGCCACGTTGATTCTAACCCTCATTTGGCTCTTTTAAACACTGTTTATGGTGCATACTTATGTCTCCTTAAATTCTGTGTATGTTGTCAAACTGCCCCCTTGATTTCATTGATGGCTTCTATGCCAGTTTTATTTGTTTGTATAAAATGTGATACCAGGTGCTTTAATAAAGAAAGTTAAAATAAAAATAAGACACCCACACCCTCTTCCCCCTTATGCTGTCTCCTGCCCACGTTTCCAAATTCGCTTTTGTCTTCCATATTAAGACCCTTTGCCGAACTCTCACACTCCCCAACACACCCGCCTTCCCAACCCCGGCTTCCCATCTACTTCATGCCTACACCGCTATTTACAGAGTCCTCGAGGAATAGCTGTACATTTGTGAATTCATATTGTTGGCAAGGATTCAAAGAATGAAATACATGTTTAAACCCGTTGGAACCAGAAAAAACAAGGACAGTACGAAATACAAGTGCTTCTAAACAAGCTGAGCATGAAATAAAAAACATTCCAAATAACCGAAAAGCAAAAGCAAGAAACTGCTGCATCCTACAGGCCATCTAAAAATGAAAGTCCTTATAGTGTTATAACGATTCCTGCAGGTAGAGAAAAGTAACTGTTTGAAGTCGACAATTAGGCAGGTTAACATTTCATTACCTCCACGTCCACTCTTCCTCGTGCCAGTATTTACCTCATGAGGCCCCTGCCTCTGACACAGGACCTTCTTTTATTTCTTTTAATTCCTATAACTCCTCCCCCACACCCACGTCACTCAGTTTAATTTTTCCTGCCGGCAGGTTGGGCTTGTTTTTCTTCCCGGCACGGGGCACTGGGGAGCTCCGATTGCTGGCTCCCTGTTGGGGCTGTGTGGCGGGGCCTTCGGCACCCTCAGGTGCGGCAAGACACCTGGGTTCCCTGCGGGGCTTGGGACCCGGTCAAGTCAGGTTGCCTTGCCTGGTTTCTGCTGGGCTATGGCTGGCGCAGGGCATCGTGGCGCGGGTCCTTGGGAAAACGGACCTGGGTTAAGGTAAGAAGTTGGGAACATGTGTTCCTGGCGCGTGGCCGTACTTGCACAGGCAGCTGTGTGTGGCTTGTCGGCTCCCTTTTTTGTTTGTTCTCTCTCTCTCCACATTTCTCCGGAGGCAGGTGGGCTCCACCTCTGGTATTGTAAGCGGTGTTGCCATAGGAATTGATTGTGGTTATTCCTATTGGTTATTGGACTTTCTGGCCTCTATTTGAATGTGGGAGAGGCAAGTGATTGTATGTGGAGCCTTGGTTCAGTGCACAGAGGGCTTTGGTGGTGAAGCAGGCTTCCTTTGGTCACTGTTTTTGGAAATACTCGACATGGGTAAACATTCTGCAAAGAGCAGGCATCTGGTCTCTTCTTCTTCTTCTTCTTCTTCTTCTTCTTCTTCTTCTTCTTCTTCTTCTTCTTCTTCTTCTTCTTCTTCTTCTTCTTCTTCTTCTTCTTCTTCTTCTTCTTCTTCTTCTTCTTCTTCTTCTTCTTCTTCTTCTTCTTCTTCTTCTTCTTCTTCTTCTTCTTCTTCTTCTTCTTCTTCTTCTTCTTCTTCTTCTTCTTCTTCTTCTTCTTCTTCTTCTTCTTCTTCTTCTTCTTCTTCTTCTTCTTCTTCTTCTTCTTCTTCTTCTTCTTCTTCTTCTTCTTCTTCTTCTTCTTCTTCTTCTTCTTCTTCTTCTTCTTCTTCTTCTTCTTCTTCTTCTTCTTCTTCTTCTTCTTCTCCTGTGTTATACAGAAAAAGAAAGAAGAAGGCTAAGCGTATTTCCCTGGCCAAAAAGGAGTTGAAGAAGCTACTTAAGCATCATAGAGGGAGTCGCACACATACTCATGGACACAAGCGCAGGCGTCTGTCTTCCTCGTCCTCCTCTTTTTCTTCTGGCACTGAGTCTTCAGCCTCTTCATGTGCATCGTCGGCTGATGCAGAAGGGAAGTATCTGGACAGAGAGGGAGTGGAGGAGGTGCTTGCTCAAGTTGGGGATTGCATGGGTTTTTCGGAGCCCCTGGTACCGGTGGAGGTGGCCGAACCTTCTATTCGCCAGTATAGGCATACCCCAGGGATCGGGTTGCCATTGGTTTCCGATATCCAGGATAAAATCCTTCGGGAATGGCATGACCCGGAGAAGATTGCAATGCCCCGCTTCATGTCCAAACTTTACCCATTAAAGTGCGAGACTTTGCTGTCTGATCCAGTTGAAGTCGACGATATCCTCACCAGACTGTTAGCCCCCCCTCAACCAAAAACTTTACAAAATTCGATGTCATTGGTTAGATATACGTTAGATCCGATATGATCAGGCATTTTTTTTGTTAGATCACACACAGGTGCTGAAGTATTTGGCTGCAAAGGAGGGGGGGTTGGCCCCCCCTCAACTAACTTTGGGGAAAAAAGACATTCATTTCAATGCATATTCGTTAGATCCGGTAAGAACAACAATTTTTAACATTAGATCCGCTGAGGAACTGAAGTTATAAGCAATTATTTAGAGGGGGGCTAACCTGTAGTGAGTTAGTTAGCCCCCCTCAACCAAATAATTAACAAAATTCGATGTCATTAGTTAGACATACGTTAGATCCGATATGATCAGCTATTTCTTTTGTTAGATCACACACAGGTGCTGAAATATTGGTCTGCAAAGGAGGGGCGGTCAAAAGCCTTTTCCGCATACAATGCTACCAGGACCGCGGGAGTGTTCGTTTTACGTACTTTTTCAACTATGTGGGCCACTCGCCTGATATTGTCAGCTGTTTGCCTTCCCCTAATGAACCCGGCCTGCTCAGGGTGTATCAATTGTGGGAGGATGGAGTCAAGTCTATTCTCAAGATCTTGGTGTAGATCTTAGCGTCAATATTAATCAAGGCTATAGGGCGGTACGACGTCCTCTCTTCTGGGTTCTTATTAGGTTTAAGTATTAGGGTAACTTTAGCTTCTTCCATGGAAGGGGCAATTCTACCCGACTGGCGGAAGGAGTTATATAGCGATGTCAATTGTGGGGCCAATTGCGAGACAAACAGCTTGTAAAATGCTGCAGTATAGCCATCCGGACCAGGGCTTTATGTACCGGGAGATCTCTTATCACCCCTCTTACCTCCTCCTCCGAGATCTCCTGATTAAGGAATTCTCTCATTTCCCTACTAATTTCCCCCAGGTGCACTTGTTGCAGGAATTGCTCTTGCATATTACTGCAGGGATGCTGCGAGGTATATAGGGAATCATAATACTCCGCTAGAGCCTCCTGTAAGTCCTCCTGCCTCGTAACTCGGACCCCCGCATCCACCTTCAATGCCGTGATCTCATTTCTCGCCCTTTTGCCCCTCAACAGACGCGCCAGGAGTGCATCTGATTTGTTAGCCTTAGCATAATACTTTTGTCTTACTGCTAACAGAGCTCCCTCAGCCTTTTTCGTGTGTTGGAGCTCCAGTTGCCCCACTGCTTTCCTGTAGGCTCGCATAGCTTTCCGGGAAGGGGTACCTCCCGCTGCCTGCCTAGCCGCTTCCACTTCTGCCTCAAGCTGAACTTCTAATGTCAGCAGTTGCTTCACCCGATGGGCCAATGCCGCAATGAATTCCCCCCGAAGAGTGGCCTTAAATGCGTCCCACCTTATCCCCTCCCCCGTATCCTCCTTCCCGTTAATCTCGAAAAAGGCCTTAATTTTCTCTTCAATACGCCCCCGGATTTCCGGGTCCCTCAGTATTGCCCCTGGTAGTTTCCAGCCCCAAATTCCCTTTACCCTCCGACCTGGTTCCATTACCATAGAAACTGTCTTGTGGTCTGCGATCCCTATTGGACCAGTACAAACTTCCCGGACATTCCCCATTAGGCCTACTGACACCCATATATAGTCAATCCTAGATTGTGATCCATGGACTCCTGACAAAAAAGTATAGCCATCCTCATCCCCCTTCAATTCCCTCCAAACATCTCGTATCCCCATCCTGCCAATCCTCTCCTTCAACTCCTCAGACATTACCGCCCCTCACCCTCCCCCCCTCCGTCTACCGGCCCTGTCTTTCTCCCTGTCCCATGCTGTGTTCAGATCCCCCAATAAAACAATTTGACCGCAACTCTGCTCCTCTAATACCATTAAAATCCATTGCAGGAACTGCTCTTGGCCGGAGTTGGGGGCATAAGCCACGGCTATTGTATAGGGAGACTCTTGATATTTCCCCCTGACCACTATATACCTCCCTTCCTTATCTCTGATCACATCACAAACAGTGTTACGAATGGCCAGGGTTACTCCCTTTGTTTTACTTTGACCTGAGGCATGGAGAATCTGATCATAACCTCGCAGTTTTAGCCTGCCCTGATCTTTCCGCAGCAAGTGTGTTTCCTGAAGCCCCATGAAGTCTGGCCTTTCCTTCAGTGTGAAGTGCTCCAACTTCTTCCTTTTAAGAGGGGTGTTTAGCCCTCTTACGTTATGCGTCGGCCACTTAATAAGTTACCCAGGATACAAGGGTTATTACTATGCTGGAGTGCCCCTTTGCTTGCCCCCCATCCCGCTGCTAGTCACCGTCTCCCTTTTTCCCCCCCCTGGCCCTCTCCTCCCCTCCCCCGAAGGCAAAAACCTTCCCGCCCTCTCCCTACTCCCAACTCGGGCATCACCGCCCTTTCGGTTCCAACATGGTTGCTCCACCTTCAACCCTTTAGCCACATCACCCTTCTAGAGGCCCACCAACCCTGTCGTTACCCTTCCATTTTAGGACTCTGTCACAGTTTCGCCTCGCGCTTTGCTGAGTTTCTTGGCCTCTCTCCTTCTTTTATCCCCAACCGTCGTCCATTCCCATGGTCGAGGTCTCGGTCAACTACTCCAAGCTTTCTGACCCGCTCCTGCCGGTGCAACCTCGAGATCCAGTCGCATAAGATCAGACCCTTCCTGGAGAGAGGTAATCCGCCTCTGGGTCCCCTCCCATTCAAAAAGCAAGCCAAAAGGAAAGGTCCATTTGTATCGGATTGATTTCTCTTTGAGGGCTTTCAGCAGTGGTGCCATTTGCTTCCTTTTCAGGAGTGTGCTATTCGCCAAATCTTGAAAGAGAGCAATCTGGTGGCCCTCATACATAATTGGTTCCTTTTGTCTTGCTGCTCTGAGAACCGCTTCCTTCTGAGCGTACCTCTTAAATGCTGCGAGCACGTCTCTCGGCCTTGCTGTTTGACCTTTAGACAATCACCCAGTTCTGTGCGCCCGATCAAGTTCTACCATCTCCGGGCTGCCCTCTTCCAGGATATCCGCAAAGATGCCCTGGAGCACCGCCTTCAGATTCTTGTCCGGTACTGAATCCGGCAGCATTTTCACTCTTATATTGATTCTGCGAGACCGATTTTCCAAGTCCTCCATCTGGATTTCGAGATTTCTGGTGGCAATGTCTAGCCTCTCTATAGCTTCACTATTGGCTGATGTGTCTGTATCCACCTCTTGGAGCCCTTTCTCCAGGGCATCCGTTCTTTCTCCTAGTTGTTGCAACTCATGTTTCATTTCCCCAATAGCGTCATTTAAGTCATTGCACATTAGCTGGAATTGTTCATGGAAGGTCTTTGCCTGGTTTGCTTGCAAGGCATGTAGTTCCCCCAGGAATTCCTGTCTAGGCATGAGTGCCAAGTCCTCTGATTCCCCTTGCGTGGGTTCCTCTCCTGTTCGCCCCTGGGAGGCCCCAGGACCGTCTCTCAAAGTCTGGGCTGGCCACATCGCCTGAAGGGTGCCCGGGGTATCCCCCGAGGTCTGCAACACTCTCCCCCCTTTCCCTTTGTGTTTTGTGGACATGCAACTCACTTCTCTTCAGCGGGTGTGTCCCGCAGCTGCAGCCCTGCACCAGTCCTCCACAGCTTCTGGTCAATCAGAGAGAATGCTGGGGTGTTGAAGCCGGTTTTCCCTCTCCAATCCCAGCCAGTGCCCCGACCGGCCTCCCTCTTATCGCTTCTCCCACTGTCCGGAATGCAGGCGCCGGCGACTCTCCTCACCCCCCGGAGGGAGCCCCTGTATGGCGTGTAGCTGTTTGCGACACCTCTGTTGCACTCCTTGACCAGGGGTCCAACCTATCCCGCGCCCCTCACCGGGCCCACCGCTTCAGGAAAGGCCCTCAACCTCCAGGGGGGTGGACTGTGTCCCTGTCCACCCCCAAATCATCAGGGGGGTGGTGGCACGGTCTCAGCCCGCTCAAGGCCACTGCGCAACAGACACAATAACAATAATAGCCGCGGTTCCATGTCCGTGGGGCCCCACGTCTTCCCACACCGTAACTGATCTTTTATATGAGTGAGGGCTGTGCAGCACCAGTCCACTCATCTGCTCACTGGGGAAGCCTGCAGGAACTGGGATCCTTTCACCGCCGCTTTCAGGTCTGTCGCTCCTCCGGAGACCGCCACCGGGCTGGGGCCCCTATCCTGTGCGGCTGTCTCACGTTCGGCACTGCTGACCTTCTCTCCCAATGAGGCCGCGACCGCCGGTGCCTCCGACTGCACCTCCAGTCCCTCGGATAGGGTCGGGCCCGCCGGCGGGGCGGGCCGCTCCCGGGGCCGAACTTCCTGGCTTCTCCCCTTTGGTGCCTGCCCGGCGTCCAACAGCTCCCCAAGGATGTCTCCCCGCCGTGCGCTACTCAGGCAGAGGAGTCCACGGGGATCTCCGGCTCTGCAGCCCTCCGCTCCGCCTCTCTGGGGGACGCCGCTACCTTCCCGTCTCCCAATGTGAGCATTCCTGGCCCCGCTGTGCTTCGCTCCTCGATGGCCTCCTCGGCTCCCACCCGAACACTCGAAGCAGCGCACCTTCCGCACTGCCCTTCCAAGTCGGCTGGCTCGACCTTCTGTCCTCCGTCTCCACCGCCCTGAGGGAACGCACAGACTTGATGACCGGTCCGCAGATGGGGTGGTGGCGGCTGGCTCGACCTTCTGTCCTCCGTCTCCACCGCCCTGAGGGAACGCACAGACTTGATGACCGGTCCGCAGATGGGGTGGTGGGCACCTTCCATCTAGCGGGTCCGGAGAGCGCCGTCGGCATGTCTACACAGTGCCTGCGGCCATCTTGGAATGATATTGATTTATCTTTGACACAATTTTCCAAGATGATTAGCTGGCACCTTCAAAAAATCTTAAAGCTAGTATTTAAAAGGGAAATGGGTCTGAATGGTTTCAGGCTACCTCTATTATCTTTTTTATATATTGGTATAATAATCACTCTTCTCCATATATCTGGAATGGAATTCGTAGTTAAAATTGCATTAAACACTATTGCTAATAATGGCCAAGAAATTCAGGGCTGCTGGATTAGAATTCCATCAATTGTTACGCTTGGTGACAGGTGTCAGGCAAATCCTCATAACAGGTGAAAGATTGTCGAGAGTGTTAGTGATAGCGAGTTGGACATTGTTGGGAGCAGAGTCAGTGAGTGAGTCAGGGGGGAGGGGGAATGAAGGTGGAAGCTAATGCAGAAAATTACGCTCATTTCATCGGACGAATGTCTGCAAATGAGGCTGGCAGACATTCGTCCGATGAAAGGACACCTAGAAACACATGTGTACAGGCACGTTTGGTTTGGTCAGGGGGCCACGAGGTCCCAGGTGGCAGGAGAGGAGGGAGTGGTCAGACCAGGAAAGCGGGGTGGAGAGGGGGTTAGAGAGCAGAAGATCAGCCTGGATGAAGGCATTGAGAGTTTGTCCAGCCGAGTGGGAAGGACCAGAGGGGAGAATAGAGAGAATAGAGAGGGAGAGAAAGGAGCAGAGGTCACGGAAAGGGTGTGTCTGAAGAGTCGAGGTGGATGTTGAGGTCACCCAGGAGGAGGAGTTTAGAGGTAGAAGTCAGGAGAGAGGAGGAGAAATCAGCCCATTCTGATAGGAAAGGGGAGATAGAGTCAGGGGGCCTGTAGATGGTGGCAAAGGTCAGAGAAGAAGTAGGAGAGATGCTAAGCTTGTAGACAATGCTTTCAAAGGAAGAGTAGTGCTGGGTAGGTATGAAGGAAGAAGGGACCCACTCAGGGAAGATCAAGGTTACTCCACCGCCAGAACAGTTTCTTAGGGTTTAGAGATGATCTTTTAGCCATCAAGGAGGAGGGAGTCAAAAGCAGTGACTGAGCTGGCATTGAACCGTGTCTCAGTGAGAGCGAGGACGTTGAGATCAAAGTCTTCAAGGAGAAGGCAGATGTCGGAAGAATATTTGATAGCAGAGAGAGCATTAAGCGTGGCCAAGTGAAGCCGGTCACCACCTTTGAAGTTTTTCCCAGCAGGTGTGGTACAGAGGGTAGTACGCCCATCAGAGGAGCAGAAGGTGGGGTAGGGGAGAGAGAGGATGGAGGAATAGCAGGAGTGGGAAGGAAGTTGATGACAGCCGGCAGGCGCCGGCCAAAGAGGAGGAGTTTGGGTGTAGGACCCTGAGTCACAATAGTGCCATTGCGATATGATATATGATATGATAAGTCATTTATAACGTGCCTGTACACATGTGTTTCTAGGTGTAACAAGACAAGGGAGGGTACGGAGTGGGGACAAGACAAACAATTTTACTAGGCCTTGCACCATTCATATTGTGCAAGTGAGGTAACACAAAGTGCAGGGGACGGGGATGGGGGAAGTGCCAGGGGAGGAGAAGGGGAGAGTGCAGTCAGGGCAGCATTGCTCTAAGTAAGTGCAGCGGGGACAGCGCGGCTCTAGGTAAGTGCAAGGAGGCTGGGGGCTACAGAAGTTACAGTTACAGACTCTAGTGTGGAACAACCCTGGAGGCAGTGCGGGGGAGACTGGTCAAGAGGAGCCAGGTACCTAGAGAGACTCTGAGGGTAACCAAGCAACCAGTGGTGCAGCAGACAGGTAGATCAGAAGTGGAGGGAGGGAGAGAAAGCAGAGGAGAAAAGGAAGGTTTTGATCTGCTTCCTGAACTTCATCTGGTCTGTCTCAAGTTTGAGAGGGGCAGGTAGGCCATTCCAGAGGGAGGCACCTGCAGAGAAAAGTGATCTGCCCCTTACTCTCTGCCTGGAGAAGCGTCTGACCCTCAGAGTGTTGGTGGGAGCAAAGCAAAGGGCTCGAGAAGGAAGGCATTTAGGAAAAGAGTATTGAATGTAGTGCAGGCCCCAGCCCTAGAATGCCTTGTGGACGATGCAGAGGGTCTTGAACATGATCCTTGCAGACACCGGAAGTCAGTGGAGAGACTACAGGGCTGGAGAGATACAGTCCCTGGGCTTGAGGACAAGGATAAGTCTTGGAGTCCTGTTCTGGATTAGTTGCAGAGGGCAGAGAGTAGAGGAAGGCAGATGGAGAAAGAGGCTCTTACAGTAGTCCAACCTGGAGAGAAACAGGGGTCTGGAGACAATGAGCTTTTGGGGGAAAGTGAGAAAAAGAAGAGTACCTCTGAGCAGGTGCAGCTGGTAGTTGTCCTTCTTGGAAAGGTCAGTGATGTGAGGAGAGAAGGAGAGAGTCGAGTCGAAGATGACGCCAAGGTTTTTCACCTCATAGGAAGGGCGAAGGAAGAGGGCCCATGGATGCTGGACAGAGTGAGATCGGGAAAGCGGGAGCAGGGGTCCCAATGAGAAGGATCTCTGTCTTACTGGAATTAAGGCAGAGATTGTTGGAGGTGCACCAATCCTGAATCACGGATTGACAGTTTGGAATGTGCGAGAGAGGAGAGGAGGCTGTAGGGAGCCAGAAAGAGAGCTGTGTGTCATCTGCCTAACACTGATTGTTAGAGCAAAAGGTGGAGATAAGGTGGGCCAGAGGGGCCACGTAGAGATTGAAAAGCCAGGCTAAGAGGTTAGAGGCCTGGGTAACACCACACAAGGAGAGAGATGTGGTAGAGAGAAAAGACCCAAGTTGGACCTGGGAGGGTTGGTCCAGGAAGAAAGAGGCCAGCCACTCCAGGGTCTGATCTGTGATGCCCAAGTTCTCATGAAGTCGGTTGATCAGGATGGTGTGATTGACTGTGTCGAAAGCAGAGGAAAGGTCAAGGAGGATGAGTACAGAAGGGGTGCTGGTGTCAAGATTGGAGTGCAGATCTTCACAGGTGTTCAGGAGAGCAGTTTCTGTGCCTCTGGCTGCTCTGAAGCCATACTGATGGTCATGGAGAAGGTCAATAGTTTTAGTGTGGAGAGTGAGCTGGGAGATGGCCAGCTTTTCCAGAAGTTTGCCCAGGAAAGGAGTGATAGAGATCGGGCGATAGCAGCAGGAGACCTCGGCCACCTCCCCAGGCACCGACAGGGCCCCTTCCCCCACTTTCCAGGCTTCTTCTGGAAAAGGGGCTTGACAGTCCAAGGCTGAAGCCCCAAGCTCATCTCCTGTCTCGACTCCTCACAGGGGTGGGGGTGGCGGATGGGTCAGGCAGTGGCCCGCCTACAGCCATTTCTCTAGGACAGGGGACCTCCTGCCTCACAGAGCAGGTTTCTACCACTGCTGATTCCGGGCAGGCTTTTGGAACGGGTCGTGAGAGCACAACCTGCTACACTGCCATCTTACTGTATTCAGTAAGATGGCAGAGGGTTTCTTTGAAGGTTCGGATGTGAAGGCCAAGGTGTTGAGATTTCTTTCCAGTGCATCCATGGGGACATTTTCTAAGGAGTTATTTGGTGTCTTGGTAGGTGTCGGTTGGTCCCAGTTGAGGAGAAGTGCATGGTGGAGCAGGATGCAAAGGCACATGTGATCTGTCATAGATAGGGGAACATTTCTGATGACTGTAGAGTTGGTGAATACCAGTTTGTGTATTGCCTGCGTTATGGGTTGTTTAGGTGACTAGTTGCTTCAAGTCCTGGTATTCAAGAGTTATAGTAGAGTCTCTCTGGCTTACTTGGTGTCTTGACTCCCGGACAGGTTGAGTTCTCATTGGAAGATGGTAGTTGTGTTGTTGACAAAAGCTGTTGTGAAGAGGTCTGCAATTTATTTGAGGCAGGCCTTGTTGGTTTGGGATTGTCAGTATATCAGGTATGTGTCTGAGCATGTGTGAGTGGGAAGTGACAAATTAGGGGTTCCATGAATGCAAATGCATGTCCATGAGGTATTCTGGCTAGTAATGAGCCCTCTGCCAGTCTTCCCTTTGAGGTACTTTAGTTGGATGATTGAGCCTGCGAGGAGGAGGGTATCCAGACTGTGTGTGGAGGTAGGTGTGTGCTCTGTATGTGTGATAGAGTATATCTAGTTTGTGTGTGGTGATGAAGTCACCATGCTTTGCCCTAAATCACTGCTCTACAACTGGAGGAGTTAGATCTGACAATAGGCTTAGATCCTTACAAACCTTCAGTTGATAAATAAATAAAGCACATTTCTCTGACTCTTTATAGGAGGAATTTACTTGAATAACAGTCACCTTGAAGTGCTGAGTGTGGTAAGGCCCATGTTAAACATCCACTTACAGCAAAGACAGCCTTCCTTCTCTTTTTATTCTTATTCTTGGAGAGATCTTAAATATTTTGATATTCCGGATATCATCATCTGTTTGCACTTTACTTTAAAGGCACATGAACCTCCATTAGGTGTGTGTTTTGCTGGAACAGCATTATTAAACCTCCCTCCTTCAGGTCTGAAGATGTATATCAGTTTTAGGGGTGAAGGCTTCAGGCCTGTTGGATACAGGGCATAGGTTTGGATGTCATGGCAACACATTTACATAGAGTCCTTACTACCTATTAAGCAGCATAATTTTCTATTGTTGCCTTTGGAAGATTGTAAGTGCTAAGAACATTATACTGTCTTTTATTTTTTAAGATCATCTGATGCTTCCAAATATCCACAACCTCCCTACCCAATGCAAGCATCATCTGAATATGGATGTGTGCATCAATCTCCCTTTCCTCCTTTCCACCTGAACAATTCTATTACCAGTAGGGCTCCGTCCTGCCTCAAATTGAAGCAGTATGCGTTTACTGGTTATATTCCAGATCTTTCTCAGAATACAATTCAGATAAGTGTCTTCAGACATGGAAGGAGGCTCCATAATTCATCACTTTGATGTCACCTAAGAGACTCTGTGATCTCCTGATTAGTTGAGTACCTAAGTGTGCTGGTGTTCATGGAATATGGGAATCCAGCACACAAAGCAAAATAATCCAAAAGGTCTGACGCAAGCATACACACATGCCAATTCCAACAAAAATGTAAATATGGCACAAGCTATTCAAGCCTCCTCAGGGATGGCGGTGAGTGTAATCGAGCCGATTTAATGAATGTCCGGTTTGACTAATATACAGCTTAAACCAACTTGATCCAGTTCACTCCAATAGGTCAATGTGTTTCAAACTGGGGACAACATTTTTAAGCAACTATAAGGGTGCAGAAGGAGGGCACTGGCACACAGGTGGAATGGTGATTGCTAAAGGCTTATTTGAGATGAATATAAAGTAAGCCTAACCCTCCCTATATTTATGAGGGGTTTCTCTGCCTCAATTGAAATTCTAATGGGTATGTCAGATTGCGCAAATAAATTATAGAGTCCACCGTCATGTGTCAAAACTCTATTTCAGTCCCTTACACTTATACACTTAACTAAGGAAAAGGCAGTGCTTCTTGGTCCAGTAGAAGGGCTCCCTTCTTCTGGACTGCAGGATCACAGTTCGATTCCAGGTTCTGGATGATTCTTTCGGTATTGCTTCTTCTCCTTAGATCAATATTGTGTTTTCAGAACAAAAAGGCAAAAAGTCCCAATAACTCTCTTGGCTTGAGCCTTTAGACAAACAACATCAGGGGGAATGACCCATGTCCCCTGATATTCTTTGCTTGCTTTCACAGCTCACAATGCCAGGGGGAATGTCTGCCTTCCCCTGGCTTTTCTTCTCTTTTCTGCTCTGGCAGATCTGGTTCACTACCCTGTCAGCTACTGCCATGAAGATGATGGTTTAAGACTTTCTTTGTTCTTGTGTATGGGTATCAAACCCAGCTTTCCTCTTCTCTTCGCTTTGGCAGACCTGGTCCAGAACCCTGCCAGGTACTGCGACAAAAGAGATGGCCCAGAAGGCTATTTGTTATTGGGTGTGTGTCCCAGACCTCACTCTTTAGCCCTTCTGGTGTCCCACTAACTGTCCCGGCAACCCAGTGCTTTGTGGTCGGTTGTGGGCTTCTCTATGTTTCCTCTCGTGTTTCGGGCTACTTCTCCAGCAGCTGCAGTGTCTCTGCTGCATCTTCTCTTTCTTGGGATCTGCTTCTCAATCTCACTGCGTGTGGCAGGTCCCTCGTTAGGCTGGATGCTTGTTCTTCCTCCTTTTTTGATGATCTGTCCACGGTGGACCTGCGAGGGTCTTGCTCCGGTTCTGCTTGCTTGTCCTCACTCGCCGGCTTCGAATCTCACGGCTCCTCCAGGGAGGGCTCCTCTTCCATAATATTTCCTCTATTTCGATGCATGCTTCTCCAATCAGAGCTAGAGAACTACTAAAAGGCTCACTGGAGATTCTAGGAATAGTCAGTAGGGCTCCAAACCGCCTCCTTGTCCCAGTACTTGCCCATTGTATTCGTTCTGGGTAGTCTTTGCTCTTCTTTATCCCAGTATGAGCCAGGGATGTTTCTCTTGGGTAGCTCCTACTCTTGCTCGTCCTGGTGGAATTTATGTACTGGGTTTCACAGAGAAACATGGATGTCTGAGGTATGGAAGGGAGGTGTGTGGAACAGAGATTAGGGCTAGGGATATATGAGGATGTTGGGTGAGGGGTGTCATACTGTGTTTCCCTTAGATGGTCGTCCTTGTCCCTACAGGGGGAGTGTTTCCCCATGAGATCCCCCCTCTGATTACTACCCCCAAGGGGACAATCTGGTAGCGGCCTCACCTCTCTACCCTGAGGGAGAAATGGCGACATCTAAGGATTCATCACACAACCTAGACAGATTCGACTTTTGTAACCATCAGAAAGTATTGATTCGAACCTTGTTGATTCTGCTTGACTTAGTGATATAAACTGAAGGGAGAACACATTCAAAGTTACTCACTGTATTGACTAATAAACTCCCAGTCCCCTTTCCTCCATACTGTATGGGTGTCACTCCCTAGGGCTGGGACTGGAACCTTTTTTCTTCCAAAAAAGAGCATTTCCCCTTTAAATGTACAGGTGGGTGTAGGCATGGCAACGGGCATGACCACACCCCCATATCCGTTCCCTTCTACATGCCGGACTGCTAGAAGAGCCTGACCTAATACACTTTTGAAGGGAGTCGTAGAGGGTATCATCTCCTTTGCTATACAGCTAGCTACGCCCTTGCTTAAATACCATTCATAACATTTTAACTCAACTTTCATAGTAGTGATGTGTTCTTAAGACATTAAAAAAACGTAAACATACAATTGTGTTGCAAGTTACTCAGGGTTCAATGCAGCACAATGGTGAAGGAAAGACCTTACCTTCTTGGTTTCACTGTAAAATAATGCTCTGAACAAATACAGTAACTAATTTTTTTGAGCACTTTGTGCTAGTAATTTTTCAAACTTTGTGTCAGTAATATTTCTTGAACTTCACATTGTAAACCTTTCAGAGCCACTTGATATTTTTCTAACCAATGCTGGAGGAGATTTGAGGAAAAGAATGTGTAAGCAAGGAGAGATTAATTACCTAAATCAATTAACTAGACGGATTCAGCAGTGTGCCGTTTCTCTTCCCTCAGCCAGGTTGCAGAGGTAGTACTTGCGCTTCACAGAGAAGTATTTTTCTTCTGTTATTGTAAGTATAGGTATAATGGTCCATAGTATGACATTTGTGAGACTTTTGGTTATTGGGGCAGGGAGTGGGGCTAACTAGCTCACTGCGGGTTAGCCCCCCTTAATAATTACTTATAACTCCTGTTCTGTAATGGATCTAACGTTGAAAATGGTTGATCATACGGATATAACGAAGGTCTAACAAATGACATCTGTTTTTGTAATATTTTTGATTGAGGGGGTGACTAGGTTACTACGGGTTAGCCCGCCTCTAAATAAATGCCTATAACTCCTGTTCTGTAGCAGATCTAACTTTGAAAATGATTGATTTTACCGTATCCAAAGAATATGTATTGAAATTAATGACTTTTTCCCCAAAATGTTGTAGGGGGGCAGCCCCCCTCCTTTGCAGCCAAATATGTAAGCACCTGTGTGTGATCTAACAAAAAAAAATGCCTGATCATACCAGATCTAATGTATATCAAACCAATGATATCGTATTTTGTAAATTATTTGTTTGGGGGGCTAACTAGCTCACTATGGGTTAACCCCCCTCTAAATAATTGCTTATAACTCCTTTTCTGTAGCACATCTAACGTTGAAAATGGTTGATCTTACCGGATCTAACAAATGACATATGTTTTTGTATTATTTTTGATTGGGGGGGTTGACAAGCTTACTACGGGTTAGCCTCCCCCTTAATAATTGCTTATAACTCCTGTTCTGTAATGTATCTAATGTTGAAAATGGTTGATCATACGGATCTAACGAAGATCGAACAAATGTCAACGGTTTTTGAACTATTTTTGATTGAGGGTGGGTGACTAGCTTACTACAGGTTAGCCCCCCCTCTCTAAATAATCGCTTATAACTCCGGTTCTGTAGCGGATCTAATGTTGAAAATGGTTGATCATACCGGATCTAATGAAGATATAACAAATGACATACATTTTGGTCAATTTTTTGATTGAGGGGGGGCTGGCTACGGGTTAGCCTCCCCTGTAAATAATTGCTTATAACTCCTGTTCTGTTGCGGATCTAACGTTATAAATGATTGATCTTACCAGATCTAAAAAATATGTATTGAAATTAATTACTTTTTTCACCAAATTTAGTTGCAGACCAATATTTTAGCACCTGTGTGTGATCTAACAAAAGAAATGCACAGAGGCATGGAGAAGTTGGAGAAAAGGGCATTCTGTTCTAATAAGTAAATGAATGCACCGTTGTCAGACTTGATGCTGCCTCCAACTTGTTTGTCGACTCGCTAAGCAATCCTACTTTCCCACCATTCCACCTTCTGAGGAGCTGTCATGCCTGCGCCATGGGCGCATCCATGTACGCTCAATTTGGACTATATGTTTATCATTTATTTACAACAGACTCTTGGATCCATCTATATTTACTTTGGGAACTTTATTTCCCATTTGCGAGACTTTGGTGCTTTATTATTATTTCCAACAAACTACGCATACCATAATGCACCTGGCTACAAGCATCGATTCCTGGCTGTTCCTATTGGTTATCAAAGGAACTACACCCCCCAGAAGCCCTAGGGACTTGCCCTGCTTCCACCAGCCCAGGAACAGAAAGGGAGGTGGCCGATTGCCTGCAGGTGTGCTTCGCCAGGTGCAACCAATTAGCCTGCCCCTGTGCTGGGCTAGGCAGTATAAAGGCTGCTGCCTGCAGTGGCTCTGCCTCTTGCATCTGAGAGTCCTTCCTCCACCTTTTGCATCTTCCTACTGATCTTGTATGCTGCTTACCTTCTCTCCTGCTTGGACCCTGCCTTGTTGCTTGCTCCACCCTGCTGCCTCCAGCCATAGCCTTCCAGGCTCCCTGCCTCACAGCCCTGCTCCTCTGGGCTCTCCACACTGCAGCTGATCAAGCTCTGCTGCTTTCCAGCCTCAGCCCTTGTCCTCTGGGCTCCCTGCCCTGCAGCCTGCCTCACTCCGGCTGCCTTCAGCCCTTGTCTTCTGGGCTCCCCTGCTCTGCAGCCTGCCTCACTCCGACTGCCTTAGCCCTTGTCCTCTGGGGCTCCCTGCTCTGCAGCCTACCTCACTCTGGCTACCTACAGCCCTTGTCCTCTGGGCCTTCCTACTTTGCAGCTTATCACGCTCCGCTGCCTACTACCTACCTTTTCCGCTGGGTTCTCGGCCTAGCAGCCCTCTACGGTCCTCTGCTACCTTCTACGTTCAGCGGCCCTGTCCCTCAGGGTTCACTCCTTACTGCCCGGCCCTTACGGGATCCTTGCCGTGCAGTCTGCTTTACTCTGCTGCCCTAAGCCCTTTTCCTCTGGGCGTTCTACCTTACAGTCCTACTCCTGTGGGATTACTCATTGCTTTCCTGCTACTCTGAGCTCTCAACCTTGTTCCTTACTGTCCTCTGCTATCCTATCCTATTACACGACTTTCCTTTCATTTCCTTCTGCTAGTTTGCTATCACCTCCTTTCCTGGATTTGTCTGTAGTATCTTCTCTTGTACTGTTTGTAGACCCTTTTGTACAGAGCTTGTCTGTTGGTTCCCATCAGTCAACCTCTGCCCCTTCCCTTGTCCTGTTTCTACATTACAGACACCCAGAGCTGCTGTTCCAAGTCATGAGCAAACAGCGTGGGCCTCTGTTATAGCAAACTGTGCAGAAGGCTAGAGTATTTCCAAGGTTCGTGGAATACTCTTTTCCTATATCTGCATACACCCCAAGAGGGTATTAATTCTGTATCTTTTCCCTTGCTACTCTTGCTTACTCTTCGTTCTCTTTCCTTTCCGCTGTGTGTGTTCTTATCTGTCCACTTTATTTGGCACAACCACCCAAACCCTTTCTGGGTGTCCTGTGCCACTCTTAATAGAGTGCCACTCCTGACAGAATGCAAGAGCAAAAAATGTCTTGTTCCATAGGCCGGAAAGGCACACACAGAACAAAGATGCTTTCCTTTCGGGTTAAGAAACCTTTGCATAAACCTATGGTTTCCCTAAAGACAGCAAACAAGAACCTTAGTCTAAAGGACAGTCTTGCCTTAGTAAACAAAGATTTACAAGCACGGTACTATACTCACTGGCTAGCTGACCCTTCTTCCATGTACAATTATTATGACATTTGCGACTATGACCCGCAGTCCTTATCTGTTGCAGAGCTACAACAAGATAATGAATTCTTACAGATCTTGTTAAACCAAACAGTGAAAAACACTCCTGCGTCTTCTGACAAGGCTTCTAACACCGCAACAGCCAAGGATATAGCACTCATTGTGGGAGACTCTAAACCAGAATGCGCTGTTGCCAGAGTGATATGCGCAAGATCGGCTTGGCAAGCTCCCCAGAATGCTGGAAACCCTTATTTGACAGGACAAGGCAGTCGTTATCCTGAGGTTTGTGCATCTGGTCCTGGGTACAAAAGACCTATACTAACCATCGGTTGTCTTAATGCTTCCACTGTATCTACTAACCACAATAACCCTAAGGTCAGTCTTCCCATTGCTACAACCGAATTCTCTGCCACACCAGCTTCTGAAGCTTTAGATCAAACTAATGATACTTACCTGCTACACGAACAACTCCTACGCCTTAAAAGAAAGACCGAAGACCTCTATGATGACTTTGTTTATTTGTATTATAAGAATCTTATGAAGGGACACAAGTCACCAGACCATCTGACACTATGTCCAACACCTGACATCTTATCTTTAGAGATCGACATGATAAGGCCTGGAATTGCCATACAGACTTATACCAGGCAGATGGAAGACCTAAATATAGCATATGTATCCCTTCTAAAGACTGACACAGCTCTTTCACCTTCCAGCCACAGAAACTCAGGTTGTTGTACTGACAGAAAAGAATTAACTCCTCCGGTGGGTCAAATCACGCACACAGCCATTACACCACAAAACAAGGGTGGTCTTCTGATTGGAAATCCCTCTGAGTCAAAGGATGGTTCCGCCCTCACCCTTGCCTATTGTCCAGTACTCACAACCTCTTCTGAAATGACAATGGCAGCTGAAGAGACTGGCGCAGTTCACACCGAGCATGCTGAAGTGGCAAGCGGGGCTTGCCAAAGTGTGGCTGTGCTATCAGACAACACTCTTGAGCAATCAACATCTTCAGTTTCTTCGATACCCCCTGAATTGCCAGTGGATGTGGTACCCGATCTACCAGTAGTTGCAACACCTGAACTGTCTGTAGCTGCTACAGCACCCGAACTTCCAACTGAAATTCATGATCTTCCTGCTGCTGTGGTTCCTAAACTCCCTGCCACATTTGAGACTCCTCAAGTCTCTGCTGCAAATCTTGAGGTTGCTATAGCTGCTGTGATTCCTGAAGCTACTGCTAATTCTGATGCTCCCGATGCCCAGATTTCTACTTCCTTCGCAGCTGTGCTCGCTGCAGCAGAATCCTCTGCTACACGACCTGATCCCTCAGCACCTTCTCTTCCTGATCCTACATCCGCCATGCTAACTGTTGCAAAGTCAGCGAAGGGTTTTCCTGTTAAGACTACTGCTCCAGTTGTTCCTGCTGGTGTATCTATAGCACTAAGACTGCCAGACTCTACTCTACCAGTCTCAGGTGCGTTCCAGCCCGCTGGCTCTCTCATGACACCCACACACCCAGTTGCTACAGCCTTGATACTCTCTACAGCCATTCAAGATCTCACTGCTGCTGTAACCTCTGATCTGTCTACTAATCATGGGAAAACCGCCGCTGTGACTCCTGAACTCTCTGCGGCTAACCCTAACGTTGTCATTGCTGCTCCGGATGTCTTGGAAAGCCTTCCTAAAGCTACCAACTCTGCTGTACCTATGGCTCCACTTTCCAGCACCATATTGTTGCCCGTCAAAGCAAAATCTATCATGGAGCCTGCAGCAGTTTTTCACAGTTCCTCTTTTCATGCACACACAGTTGGGGTCTGTGTTTCAAAGACTTCGTCTATTCTGATTGCTACATCAAAGGTTCTGAACATTGGTACTATCTCCGTCATTCAAGACTCTCACCTTGGAACCCGTTTCTGGTGCTTCATGATGTGCCTTTTTGGATTAAGACTCTTGTACGGTGTGACAGACATTCTTCCTGTAGGTCGGACTTCAGGGAGCCTGGAGAGGGGCCTGGAGAGGGGCATACTGTCATGGCTGCGCCATGGGCGCATCCATGTACGCTCAATTTGGACTATATGTTTATCATTTATTTACAACAGACTCTTGGATCCATCTATATTTACTTTGGGAACTTTATTTCCCATTTGCGAGACTTTGGTGCTTTATTATTATTTCCAACAAACTACGCATACCATAATGCACCTGGCTACAAGCATCGATTCCTGGCTGTTCCTATTGGTTATCAAAGGAACTACACCCCCTAGAAGCCCTAGGGACTTGCCCTGCTTCCACCAGCCCAGGAACAGAAAGGGAGGTGGCCGATTGCCTGCAGGTGTGCTTCGCCAGGTACAACCAATTAGCCTGCCCCTGTGCTGGGCTAGGCAGTATAAAGGCTGCTGCCTGCAGTGGCTCTGCCTCTTGCATCTGAGAGTCCTTCCTCCACCTTTTGCATCTTCCTACTGATCTTGTATGCTGCTTACCTTCTCTCCTGCTTGGACCCTGCCTTGTTGCTTGCTCCACCCTGCTGCGTCCAGCCATAGCCTTCCAGGCTCCCTGCCTCACAGCCCTGCTCCTCTGGGCTCTCCACACTGCAGCTGATCACGCTCTGCTGCTTTCCAGCCTCAGCCCTTGTCCTCTGGGCTCCCTGCCCTGCAGCCTGCCTCACTCCGGCTGCCTTCAGCCCTTGTCTTCTGGGCTCCCCTGCTCTGCAGCCTGCCTCACTCCGACTGCCTTAGCCCTTGTCCTCTGGGGCTCCCTGCTCTGCAGCCTACCTCACTCTGGCTACCTACAGCCCTTGTCCTCTGGGCCTTCCTACTTTGCAGCTTATCACGCTCCGCTGCCTACTACCTACCTTTTCCGCTGGGTTCTCGGCCTAGCAGCCCTCTACGGTCCTCTGCTACCTTCTACGTTCAGCGGCCCTGTCCCTCAGGGTTCACTCCTTACTGCCCGGCCCTTACGGGATCCTTGCCGTGCAGTCTGCTTTACTCTGCTGCCCTAAGCCCTTTTCCTCTGGGCGTTCTACCTTACAGTCCTACTCCTGTGGGCTTACTCATTGCTTTCCTGCTGCTCCTCTGAGCTCTCAACCTTGTTCCTTACTGTCCTCTGCTATCCTATCCTGTTACACGACTTTCCTTTCATTTCCTTCTGCTAGTTTGCTATCACCTCCTTTCCTGGATTTGTCTGTAGTATCTTCTCTTGTACTGTTTGTAGACCCTTTTGTACAGAGCTTGTCTGTTGGTTCCCATCAGTCAACCTCTGCCCCTTCCCTTGTCCTGTTTCTACATTACAGACACCGAGAGCTGCTGTTCCAAGTCATGAGCAAACAGCGTGGGCCTCTGTTATAGCAAACTGTGCAGAAGGCTAGAGTATTTCCAAGGTTCGTGGAATACTCTTTTCCTATATCTGCATACACCCCAAGAGGGTATTCATTCTGTATCTTTTCCCTTGCTACTCTTGCTTACTCTTCGTTCTCTTTCCTTTCCGCTGTGTGTGTTCTTATCTGTCCACTTTATTTGGCACAACCACCCAAACCCTTTCTGGGTGTCCTGTGCCACTCTTAATAGAGTGCCACTCCTGACAGGAGCTCAGTGAACAACTGAACTATTTTTGTTTTCTTGAAAAAAAATTAACAGAGGTAATCTGGCTGCCCCCACGTGACGAATGCCCCTGCTTGGCTATCTGGGTAGACGGTTGGATGGCAAAGGGGCTCGGGTCTTTTCGCCTGCCGCCACATGAGCCCGGAATGGTTCAACACCGTTCAGTTGTAGTTGAACTCTTAGACCCAACCACTTCGTGCTATATCAGTTTAGCCATGTATCCTAATAATGCACGTCCCCACCACTTTGGGGCTGACATAATGAGCCGTATATAACTCGCTTCACAATATAGAGTTTAACAAAGTTGCTATTGGCACTGAACAAATCGCCAATAAGTATCAATTTTCCTATACATTTTTTTATGACCACAGTTCATCTTCGTTCCCAGATATTTCTGACTCGCTGTTCTTACCATGTGCTCGTCCCCACCACTAAGAGCCGAAAGATATTGAGGAGTGTACCGACTGCTCCTTCTCGTTGTGCTCAGTTCGTAGGATCGAGTGTAATTGGCTGAGCTCTACTGACTGTCTCTTTTCGGTGCTCTTTCTCACCTCTCAGGCAGCAGCCCGAAGAGCACCTTGTATAACCTCCCAAGAGAATGCATCCGACTGTTTTTCCCAACGCGCAAGTGTTTCGTCTTCGACCGTCCAGCCTCCAAGCAAGGCCTGAAAAGAATTGAGGAACTCCGGGACAGCGAACTGGAACCGGACTTTGTGGCCCAGGCGAAAAAGTTCTGTCAATACATCTTTGAGAAATGCAGAGTGAAGAATCTGAAAGGCGGATACATCGTGACTGGAAAGTGTAAGTATGAACCAAATGAGTGAGTGAATACAATACAGCATTGGCTAAAACAGTCTCTAAATCAGGGGTCTGCAACCTTTGCTTCTCAAGATGGTTTGCACTACAACTACCATCAGCCCCCAGTCAATGGTAAGGGTTCATGAAAGTCGTAGTTCAAAATATCTGGAGAGCCGCAGGTTGCAGAGCCATGTTCTAGACGACTATCATTTCTGACTGATATACAGGGACTAATGCACTATGTATATACAGAAAGCTCTTGGGCCAACCATCTGTTTTAAAATGGTCAGTTTAGGTTACTTTTCAATTTAGAATTCGACCTTTTGTCTTTCATTTTATTTAATGTTGTGTATAGTATTCTTTGTAGAAGTAGTAAAATAATCCTATTAGACCCAAAGTCAGTATGGGGAGTGAGCTGCCAGCCCGCACAGCCTGAGTAGAGTACCAGACTGATATGACTGAGAAAGACCTTCGGTTTCCCAATGAAGGCTGATGTTGTGATGTTGGGCTCCTAGAGTGATAGCACAGTCTGGTACTCTACTGCAGGCTGTGACATCACTGTGGAGTCCAAGGTCAGAATGTGACACAACTGCATCATGGAGGCTATCACCGAAATCTGGATTCCCGAATGATGCCACCACCCTGGCAGCTCGCCCTTAATACCGACTTTGCCTCTTTCTCTCACTCCCGTAGTTGCTCCAAAAAAAGGTTTTGGTCTCAAGCGCAGCAAGGAGACACCATTGTCACCCTTTCCTTTCTGGTTTCACACCCTCTGCCTTTGAGCATGTCTCAGTGCATCTTCTCGCTCCCACCCCTCTTACTATCATCATTTACCACCCACCGGGTACACTCCACTACATCTGCTCCAATCTTGAACTCTTACTAGAAATACTACCAGCTGAAATCCATGCCATCATAATGGGTGACCTCACCCTTTTCAATATGACAAAGGCCCAACAGCCCCACACTCTCCCTCACAACTCACTGGTCAACCTTCATAACCTTCCAACCCACACCGAAGGCAACCCTCTTTGTCTCAAAATTCTTATCTTCCTGTTTCCTCTGCTCCCACAATTGTCCCCTTCCCATCTGACCATTCTCTCATTTAATTTGCCATCTCCATTCCTCTGCCTCCCTCTCTTCCCTCCCTCATCTATAACCAAATGGAAATTCAAGCACCACTCAAAGGTCTCTGACCTCAAAGTCAACACCTGGATCCAAGCTCCCTCTCCGCCACTTGCTCTAACTCTGCACTGCCTACCCCTTCATTGATAACTACACCACCCGTGCCTTCACATCCTACTGCCTGCGTCCTCAACCATGACTCTCCCCAGTCATCCAGCTGCTGAGGACAACAATGCATCAATGCTAATGCTACTGTTACGAAGACCGACTCCCCACTCTGGTCACTGCCTACGAGGACTCTCCACTGACCCTCACCACATCTCTCGATACAGCCAAATCCTCCTATTACACTCACATTGCACTTATAGGAGCCCTTGAAACAAGGTTGTCTTGAGGATAATCAATGCCAAGTGCATCAGACAAAATGCCATTCTCCTTTTGTCCATTTGCAAGTCTTTTTTGGGGTCCACAAACTTAGGTTTTTAGTTTGCTGCTGTTCACTCATTGGTATAGGTGAGCACTTTGTTTTAGTGATGAGAGGGAGTGCCCCTTTAAGTCAAGCCAGATGCTACTCAAGGAGTGGCTTGAAGAGAAGGTAGCCATGACAGGTTACCAGGAGGGCCAAGAGCTAGCACTTTCAAAGGCAAGTGGCCTGCACCCCACTCTGTCGGTAAATCGAAAGGACAAGTAACTTAGCTAGTTGACACAGGGGCCCTTAAGTATCCCCCACAGCATGTTTATGCGAGTAATCTCACATCATTCCTTAGTCATGAGGATTTGTCACAGAATAGGAAGATTTAGATAGTGAGCCTCTCCCTAACCCACTGCAAAGGAAGCCCACCCGTGGCCCAAAGGGAGCGTAAACTTACGAATCATATATCGCAGACTCGGCAGGCATTCGGCTGGTTGCCTATGGAAGATATGATTCAGATGTGAGTCCTGATTCAAATTTGGAAAATCGTGAATGGTCTTGCACCAGAATACCTTTCATATATGGTACAGAACTACCTGCCTAAACCTATGCTCAGATCCCGCTCCAAATATTTGTGGGTGACTAGCACTTTTCGTAAAAAACCTCTTGTGGAAGTATAATGGTGCGACCCCTTGGCTGTCGGCTATGGAATAATCTGCCAGTCTTGGCAGAAAAAAATTACCACACAACAAGGCTTTAAGCGTAAACTGAAAGAGTGTTTCTGCTCCTTGCATGTGTCAGAAATTATACGTTGTTGTAATGCATCTGTGTTTATTATATGTTTGGTGTTTTATAACGCATTGAAACTGCACTTGTTCTGGTATTATGGTATGCGGATTTGGGGCTACCTTAGTTTGAAGTGCACTTAGGTATATACAGTTAAGCACACTGTCTTATTATTAATAATTCGATGGCTGCATACTCTTGGTTGCAGAGACTCATCCCCCTGTCCCTTGAAAGGTAAACTGTAAAGGTGCTTGCTACCCAGAGTATTGCGCTTTTCTTGGATTTTAAATATTCAATACAAATCAATTAGACATTTTTAGAATAAAGTTGTCCAAAATGTATTGATGGTGAAATACCACGTGATACGCGGTGAAATACCACGTGATACGCCAGGGATGATTCCTGAAAGGACATCCCATCCTGGACTGTTATATAGATTGGATTTTAACCCTATATATATGATGAACAACTGAGGCGCCATCTACCACGTATTTGGAATAACACTAACTGTTACCAGATGCTGATTGGATTTCCCCGGGACAAGAAGGGGGATAACAACATGCCATACTGTTCCACATTTATTTGAATATAGAGAAGACGCTGGGAATCTTGAATACATGTAACTTATCGCATTTAAAAGCCCTGAACACGACCAGTGGTCGAAACGTGTCGGCTAAGTGCAACCAATAAATATTGCCCAACTTTAATCTCAAAATGTCAAATTGATTTCTATTGAATATTGAAAATCCAAGAAAAGCACAATACTCTGAGTAGCAACCAACTTTACAGTTTGCAATGTTCTGGTATTATGTATACACTCAATAAATATATTACATGTTTTACTTCTGCTACTACTACTACTACTACTCCAGGACTAATACTGTGGTGTAAGCATGACATTTCAGTGTATTTATTAAACAAGGAGGTGAATGCTTTGATCAGAAATGCTGTAGAAGAGAACAGTGAGTGGAGCAATCCCTTTGCATGGAGATTCACAAAACATCATAGTGACAATTGAACAGGTGGTAGAGCGGGAAAATGCGCATGAGAACATGGACCCAGACAAAGAGACATTGACAACATATATTTTGTACATCTTCTACGCATATTACTTACAGTATATACAATTAACATTTGAAGTCGCTGTTGCAGGGGAGGTCTGTACGTCTCGGGTGAATTTTCCTTTGATGGAAGGAATGTTTTTAGAGCACTCTGTAAGGCTGGGAATGCAGGATTTTATTTTTGACTTCCAGGCGTAGTGAACTCTAAAAGGGGTGTTCAATGAGGGTGAAGGAGTGGAAGCGGGAGGCCGCGCAGTGGGGGCCAAGGGAGTGTCTGGTTCAGCATGGTTGGGATGGCATGGTGTGACTTTTGCATGAATGGATTTAAATACAGTGTTAGGAATTTGAAGAGGGGCCGATGGTGCATAAGGAGCAAGCCCATGTGAAGGCATTGTGCAGCTATTAGAGAGGTACATAGGAGGTTGCACAGAGAGCAAGCTGTAAAGTTAAGAATTTTATTTAGAAGGAGTAAAGAGCAGAGAGCAAGACTCTGGAGGGAGGCTAGAGCAGTAATCGCAATGACTTAAGATGCAAGTGGAAGCAACCATTTAGTAGAGTGGCATAGCCTTCAATTGTCACCTCTTCTTTCTTGGTGTGTTTGCCCTGGCTCTGGCAACTCTGGGCACACTGCTCTACCCATGAGAGACCCCAGCTGGCAATACCTGCACCCAATCCTGATGCCTCAACTCACATGTGCAACTGCATCCCCTGCAGCGTTTCTACTGTAGTCAGCTTTCTGAGATGTCCCCAGGACTTCACTGACCCAATCCCTTGTCCTATCTTCTAGGGTCCTTTGGCTTCGGTGCAAAGTGTCTTCTGTACCCTCCTTGATCACGTCTTTATTACAGCTGTGATTCACACACTCTGCACACATCCTTCTCTGAGCCTCTGCTTCTGGAATTGTGGTCTGGACTCATCTGAGGGGGCCACAAGACTCCCTTGCTGAATGGCTGCTGTTTCACCCGCACCTAGTGGTAGTGAGAAACCGATTAATTTGATTAATTTCGACATAAGTCATAATAGAATTGTTACATGAAAAATACATCTCTACTAAACCTGAACAATATAACAATACATGAGTCCATTACAAATTTGTAAAATCATAACATTTTCCAGATGAGAGCATTACCCGTAAAATAGACTCTAAGCTCAGTAACCATCAAAAGGTCTTCTCATGTTCCCTTTCAAAACCATCATCTTCACTACTCAGATTCTTTTGCGTTCCCACCCAGCGGTTTGAGAACTGCAGTACGTCTCGCGACATCCATTCACCAGCTCCCAAACTCCAGGATTTCTGAGACATTCTAGCAAATTCATCCTGCACAAGTCACTGAACAATGAACATAGAAATGTAAAATGATAGACTGTTTCCTTGTCCCCTTTAATAGAATACCATTTATTGGAAAATGCAGCTATTTGCAATATTGCCAGACTAAATTCTGTGAATAAGGATAAATCCTTAATAATAAATCCTTGCATTCAAGGATTGCACTACATTTAGGTATTCCTTGAAGCCGCCACTAGTTTGAACTATAATTTTTTCTTTTAATATTAGACTTTGTGCACTGCCATTCATAAGTGTATCATAAATAATTGCTTAAATGTTCTTTTTACCTCCCCTCCCGAATGTTTTTCATAGTGTACACGTCATCCTAATTTGTCAGCAGACCTATTTTTCTTAACCAGTCTCATATATGCCTTACCAATGATAGGGCCATACATTCAGCACCATTATAAATGTCCTGCATATCATTTCTATTGCCTTAATGCTGGAATCGCTGGTATCACCACAAAACAGGAGTCACAATGGGAGGCCTGTATCCATGAACTATTGACTTCACGTAGCAGTGATACATTTGAAATACAACTGTTTGCATGCTTTCTTCGTTGATTTGTAAGAGAATTGTTCTTCTTACACTTTGTTTTACTTTGACCAACCAATGTGTTTTCTGGTGAGGATTCTGATTTACCAAGAGTTTCTCCCCCGGCTTCTCCTCCAGATTTAACAATCTTTCACCTCCACCTATCATACGCCTCCCCCATGTTATTATTCTCCTCTGGGCGGCGAAGTTGTGCAAATCCATTGCTCAGGTTGGGTGATAGATCAACATGTAGAGTAGAATTTTCAGTTCATAAAAGCTTTATTCAACATTGGTCGTCAGCATGAATACACAATTAATATACAATCAATTAAATCCAATAATAAGAAAGAGGGGGGAAAACGCATATAGAGTAGAATTCTTATTGATGGGGGTTTGCTCAAGTACTGGCCCTAGAAGACCACAGTCCACATCAATTATAATAGTAGGATTACAATCCAGCTCACCGGTAGGCCTTGTACAATGAATTGCAACTGGATTATTATTATTATTAGGCTTTATGTTGGCCAAAACCATAAGAGCAGTTCATAATATCTTATTAAATACAGCAAGAACATACGAAATAGCATAAATTGATATGGTTGAATCAATAAGGAAATCGCTACTTAAAATCATATATGTCTACACATAAGAATCGGATATCAGAAAAATACCTGCCAATCAAAGACACAGATAAAAGACTAAAGTGCATCATGAATAATCAAACATATTAAATACATTATTTACATTATTATTAGATTAAAAGGTGGAATTTTGTAATTCCTACCTCCATCTTGGGAGTTCATATTGAGCAATAGGGTCCTCAGTGCTCTTTGCAGATGCTTGCATTCCTTTCTTTACTCTGTGTTATATATTAAGTCACTATTCAAAAGGACCCCCATCTTCTATCTTTTGGAGTGGCCATTGACCCTTCTTTTTTTGCCTGTCGTTTATCTTTTTATTAGCACGTTCCCATTAGCTATGCCACCTTGTGCATAATAAAGTAAATTGAATAGTGTCTTAAGTATTTGAATACATTTATTTTCATCATTTATTAGTGGCATTAATATTTCTGTCTTCTTAGTCGACTGCACCAGGGACATTATGTCGGTAGCCTTTGCTTTACTGTAGGGTGCATTCAAAGGCCCCAAACTTTCACATGAAAAACAGGATTTTTCAGCACTCCCACAAAAACGGCTTTGCATTTTAAATGTGGAAATATACCACTGATAACAGGAAAAATGTCAGGGAAAAGACATGGTGCTTGTTGACAAAAAGTAATGTATATTATGTTTCGCATGCAAAATACCAGCAGACATTTGAAAGGAAAAGCCACTTTGTTTTTATGAAAAAGTGTCTCTAAGACAAGGGCAAACTCTTTTGCTGGCTGTGGCACACTTCACAAAGAAATCCCCCACTACCAGTCTGGATTTTACATGCCCCATCTAATTACAAACTGCAATAAAGTGACCTGCTAAAGGTGAGGAAAACCCAGTGTTCCCCAGACTTGCTGGCTCTGAAGGCAGTGATAACAAGACAGCTCCCCTTGGCTGGAGCATGACTAAAAGGTGTGAAGAATGTGGGCAACCAACTTCAATGAGCAAGCTGCAAACACAAAGAGAATAAAAAATAATAATATGAATTCTGGTTACAGGCGAGCCCAGTGAGACCATATGGCCTGGAGGCATGAGAATTGCCATTTATGTGTCCCACATGAAGATTTGCTATTAATTTAAAAGAACTATTGTCATTCAGGCCTTTTTCCCAGCAACCATAAGGCAGATTTTCTTCATTTATGTACTATTTTTTAGGTAATTTCCAGGTGATTTTGGTGATATAAAATCCATCCACCTGCAATTCAGGGAACTGTTAGGGTCATCTAAAATGTGTTTCTGGCTGATCTGAAAAAGTTGCAAATGTTAGAGTTGGTGAACAGGTGGGGGATAAAATTGTGGCACCACCCATTTGGAGCACCCTCTAATTCCACTGGCTCTGTACTTCGTGGGAGGGAGATGCATATTAAGCTAGTTTCTTGGACATAGCGGGTTTGTGGAACAAGTTGCAGTTGGTCGAGAACATGGAGTTTATCAAGCTTCATGAGATCGTCCTACTGCAAGAAACCTGGGACCCGGCACTGCCTCATTTTGATGGTTATTTGACGTATGGTATCCCTGCTAAAAAGAACAGAAGAGGGTGTAACTCAGGGGTCTGGCAGTGTTAGTCACAACCTCCCTTGATTGTGGGATTGAGGTGGTAGACACTGGCTTGAATTTATACAATTGCTGAGGGTTAAGTTCCCGGGAGCTGAGGCGTTTGACCTTCTGAACCTGTACAATAGTCCAAATGGGGTAGTTGGGGAAGTTTGGTGCAAAATCAAAGAATTTCCAGATAGGTATTTAGATGATCCCGTGAACTCACAGAAAAGTCTAATTTGGGGAGGGGATTTTAATATCAAAATCGGCAGTGGCCTTTCCACTGACCTATATGAGTCCACGGAGGAACAATTGTTTGGGGTCATGTAATCAATAATGGCCGATAAGAGGGTCTGCTCCAGGGGCCTTCAGATGAACACTTGGCTTATTGAGTGAGGCATGCGCTCTGTCAAAGGGCGATTTAATCCAGATATACCCGGCAAATCTACTTTTAGCAATCATGTGGGGTACTCCATGATAGACAGTTTTGCCTCACGCTAAACCTATGGAAACACATTGAAAGTTTTGATGTGGCCATGGTGGGGAATAGTGAGCATTATCCATTGGTCCTAACCCTGAAAGGAATAACATCTGTGGACCTTAGTGCGTCTAGTGTCTTATCTTATATAGAAGCAGATGAGAATTAAGTGGGGGAAAATTTTGGACCACGGCTTGCATTGGAAAATCCTGGCCAGTCAACGGTCCTCGGTTTTGGGGATCCTAGACAAATCCAACAAACATGGGGTAGTGGTGGGCCTCTTTGTGGGAATTTTGGAAGCCTTATCAGAGTGTTTTTTGATGGTTCCGAGACCGATAGGTCTATCAGGTAAACGGGGTTGGTTTGATGCAAAATGCAAACTGGCAAAATTGCCACTTTTGTCTGCTCTAACGTGCCCTGCAGCCGACAGATGTTGCATTGCACAGGCACGGACGGTCTACCGTAGGACACTTGAGCACAGGAAATGGGAGTTGGAGACAACAGCCTGGGATGAATTTCTGGAGGCCATAAGGGTTAATGATACAAAGGGCATTTGGAAATTTGTGTCAAAGGAGCCTAGAGATAGTCCTTCGGGGACTCATGTGGGTGCTTCCGATTGGGTGACTTATTTCAGTACCCAATATTGCGATGGTAGAGCCAGAGAAGAGACTAATAGTGGGGGAGTGGAGTTACATTTCTCCTTGGAGGAAGTAACCAAGGCTATCAGGGCTCAATCTTGTAATCAAGCTCCTGGGCCGGATGCCATAGCTGCAGATCTTTTTATGATCCAGCTTAATTTTTGGGCTCCGTTGTTGACAAGGGCCTTTAATGCATGTTTAATCTCGGGCTGATATCCCCCGTCATGGAAGACAGCTACAATCTTCCCCATTTAAAAAAAGTAGATATCACCAAACCCTCTTCCTATCGCCAATTTCTCTCCTGGATACAGCATTCAAAAATTTTGGACAGGTTTTGTTGGGGCAGTTGGAGTGCTGGTAAACCGAGAGTAATGTCCTCACGGATATTCAGTTCGGTTTTCGTCCAGGTCTGGGATCTATGGAGCAGGCACTTAACCGGTATCTGTTAATATCAAATGTTTTTTGCCGGGTAAAAACGGTTTATCTCGCTTTCATGGAGTTAGGCACGGCCCTTGACAAGGTGGATTGCAGGTTTCAGATCTTGCTTGAGTCCATGGGCAGTCCGGCGACATTGTGACAGTTTTGCGGGAGATTCACACAAACACCAAGGCCAATGTCTGGTTTGCCCCGGGGCGGAGGTCCACAGAGTGGTTCGATGTTATATTGGGAGTACGCCAAGGGTGTGTACTGGCACCCCTTCTCTTTACCCTGTTCATTAACAGGCTATTGCAGGCACTTTTAAATACTGCTGCAGGTTTTTTACGTGTGGTGGGTAGACCATTTCCTTTTTGGCGTACGCTGATGACACGGTGCTCATGGCCAGAACGCCCAAGGCATTGCTGGCATTGGTCGACGCGTACTCCCCATTCATAACAAGTTTAGATCTAAAAAATAAACTCAGTCAAGTCAGCGGTCATGAGCTGGAGTACCAACAAAAAGCTGATTAAGAAGCGCCCCATCGTTTTCCTGGGAGACAAAATCCTGAGGTTACATGAATATGATTACTTGGGTGTGCGGATCTCTCAGTGTTTCTCAAGTAAGGCACATGTTACAAAACAATCTTTGAAAATGTGCCAATACCTGGGCAGCCTTCTAGGTGTAAGGGCCAACACCTCGAATCTACACTTAAGGTCTACTCCATACAGGTTAAGGCTGCTTCTCTATATGGATCAACCATTTGGGGGTTCCAACAGCCGGTTGATATGCAGGCGAGGGAAAACCGCTATTTCAAAAGGCTTTTGGGTCTCCTTGGTTCATCATCCTGTGCATCTGTACACAGAGAACCGGGAATGCCGTTTCTGGAGGATGAGTGGGTGACAACACCTGGCATATTGTGGTTTAGAATCTGGGGAAATCCGAAGGCTGGGCTGTGTCACTTCATTATTAAATCTACCATGAGCATGGACTTGTGGCTGAAGATACGCTGGCTTAAATTTGTACATAAGCATATGTCTAGTGTTAATTTGGCGGTTATGCCACCTGCAATCAGCTTGCTTCAAACTAGAGAAGTAAACTCCTTCAAGAAGCTGCTAATCGGGGAACAAGTGGACAGTCGTATCAGTGCAACACAACCTTCGCAGGCTGATGCGCATCATCTGCTAATCAGTGACTCGCTCACTACTCAGCCGCACCTCACCTGGGCTAGGGTGGGTCACCATAGCTGGCTTATTACTAGGGCCCGCTTTGATTGCTTACGTTTGAGGGGGAACACGGAAAAGTGGACAGGGTACTCGGATGACTCAAGTTGTCCTGTCTGTGGTGCCCCCTCTGAGGATTTGGGCCATTTTATTTTGTTTTTCCCTGGCTACTCAACTATTAGAGAGAGTACTATTTTGCAAGTACTGAGATGTACTGGCTTCCGTTTATATCAGCCAGCGCTGATGCTACTATTAAAGGCTGAAACGATATATATTGCTTGGGCCCTGCTCTCATACCTGAAGGCTGCAATGTTTATTAGAAGATGTGCCTTAAGAAGATGTGTTCCGCTCTCTTAAACTATTTTGTAATGTGTGATTTTGTAATTGCATTGTTTATTTTTGTATTTTGACTGATGAATTGCCTTATTGTGATATTTGACTTGTTCTTTTGGATCATACTGTAGATTGTTTAATTTTATGGACACATTTTTTACTAGTGGTGACTAATGTATTCGTTATGATTTTATTATGAAATGTGTTGATATGTGTTTAATGGACATTGTTTTGTCCGAATAAACTTTCCAAACAAAAACATAATCATAATTGTTATGCTTTTTATGGAAATGGCAGAAAATTGCCACATGCTCATGCAACATGTTGCCGACCTGGCTGTCGCCTTATTTAATTCCCCCTGTTTAGCTGAATCCGAAAATATGTATATCATGGCAGTTATTAGTAAAATTATGAAGTTTTGCCACATAACTCGTTTTTGCCAAAAATTTGACATGAAAACAAATGGGGTTTGTAAATTAAGCTGCCATATGTCTGCTCCAGACTCTTAAACAAATCCGTAGAGAGGGGCTGGAGTGGGAAGGAGAGAGAAGGGTAACTGTTCAATCCTAGTTGCAAGAACTCTGGCAGACTACTTCCCCAAGATTGTAAAATTGGTGGTATCAACACTGCTATAAAAGGGGGACTGCACTAGGAGGAAGGGACAGGGCTGCTGAAATTTACCGTCAAGAGTGCTGCTCTAACTTACAATCTGACAGCTGCAAGGAAACACCAAAGGAGATTGCTGAGAGTGCATCTGGGTGATGCTCTTTTGCTAGGAAGGCCTAAACGCTGACTGGGTCCTATGGTGGAGAGCGGGAGGTCATCCTTGAGAGTGGAGTGACCAGACCCTTGTCCTATCGTTCCAGGGGGTCCTGACATGCAGCTGCCTGTCCTGAACTTTAAACAGAGGCTTTCTATGTAAGTAGAACTGAGCCCTGGGAAACCAAAAGGTGGGGGAATATGTTGGCCTTAAATCTGTTTCATTGTTAGTGGTTGGGGGAGGGCAAAACTGTGTAGCTCCTTAGCCTATTTAACTAAAAAGATAAATTTAATTCATTCCTCATTTGGTGGACCACTATGGGGTGATTTTTGTTAAAATTCAAAATTAACAAAGCTCACTTATTGGTGTGTGCTGAAAAACTATAGCCTATAATTTAATTGGGTAATTCTTTTTGTCCTGTTGCCACTGACTTCTTTAAGGAAGAGGGGAGTCCTTGTGTCCTTGTTCTTAAATCAGTCCAATCGTTTTGTCCAACTTTCCCCTAACACATGCCTTTAAGTGGAGGGCAGTCTGAAATCTAAAATTCCTGAAATCATTCCAATTTTTCTGGCTGACTTCCCCAACACAGGCCAAAGTAGGGGGTAGGGGGGCCTGAAAAACAAACCGCTAAATCACCCTGTGTTTATTTTAAACCAAAAGTGTGGGTGAAATCATAATTGTCATATGTATTTGTTCTCATCTTGAAACCCTACTGCTAGCCTTTTAAGCTGCAGGACAATAAAAATTGCACAACAGTAATAATAATAATTAGCATTTATATAGCGCTACAAACCCTTGAGCATCTGAGCACTGCTTTTTATTACCCATGGTGTGTGGTGTTCATTTATTGACCTCGCAAGGATGAAAGGCTGAGTTTGGCCCAGCCGGGATTCGAACCTGCATCGCATGCTCTGCACGGATGTCAAAGCGAGCGCTCTACTTGCTGTGCAATCTGGCACTACATTTCTAATTGTTTTGGTTATTGGTCAGTTTAATTATTTCTTGAAGTGAAATTTGTAGAAAGTAAAGAATTGTGATTTGTGTTTTTTTAACCTAATTTGTGTAATTGATTGGAGTAACAAGAAGTTAATGGTGAGCCACAAAGAAGGAGGCGCGTGTAGTTCAGTGTGATTTCTATTACTTTTAATTCAAATAAATAAAAATATATTTCCTGTACACCACCTGGTTCTTGGCTCATTGTTAGCTCAGGGGGAGTTCAAGGGGCATGATATGTGTCTGAAGTAGGGCTGAATAAAAGAATCTGTTAAACAGTTTGTTGCATCACACCTCGAGTGGGGAGGGAAGGAACTCCCTGTGTTGAGGGTGGCTTCTCAATAAACCGTTACAAATTGGGGACTCATGGCCGGGAATTTGCTAGCTATTTCCGACTCATGACAAAGTGCATTGGGACAGACTGTTCATTTTGATGCAATTGCATTAAGGTGGAGGGAAAGTTATCTTTGTTTTGTTAAATGGCTGCAAGTACTTGACCCCTGAGTTCCAGGGAGGTGTACAGGTAAAAAATTAAGATTCTGTAAGAATTGATTTGTGTGAGGAAATCAAGCAGAAACAGGGTGATTTTGCCCCTGCATAAAGAAAGTTTTACCAAGGTGCCATTGTGAAAATGACTACTCTACAAATTGGTGAACCGAGGGAGCATCTCCTAGCTAAATTATTTCTTAAAGGAGAATGGGTTGACAGCAATCCTGGAAATTGGCAAACCAGAATTGTGCGGGAGGTTATCCCAGTAAGCAATGATATTTTCCTTGAAGGCGGAATATTGCACAAAGCACTAGAGGCATTTTACATGACCCAGAATGCTTGTGAAGAACAGAGGAATCAGGCTGGAGACCTGTCACAGGCCCACGATCTTGTTCAACAACTCAAAAATGAGCTGAAGACACAACAGCAAGCCAGTGCAGAGAGAGCGATAGGGTTTGCTCCACTACATAATGCATGTACTGAGGGTGCAGATGCTGAAAGCCGCTTTCAAGGCCAATTGAATAATCAAATTGGTCATAATAGATGGTTGCTAGATGACATTGTGGCCCTCAAGCAACAAATCAAGACCTTGGAAAGGGAAAATAATCAGTCCATCGTTTAAGAGATGGACTCACAAAAGAGTTCGATGAAATGCACCAAGGTATAAGTACTCTGAAACAACAGAGGACACCGCTGATTCAAGAAAAATACCTCTTGAATCAAGACAACAGCGTCCTATTACAGAAGATAAATCAGTTGGAAATGGAGGTAGAAACGGAACAGTTAGGTTCTAAGAAACTGACCAGAATTAGTGAAGAAAGGAATGAGCTAGAAAAGCGTGTGAGACAAATAGGAGCTGAACTATCATATGCAGTGAATTGTAGGGATGAGCAAGAGAAAGAGATTAGTCTTCTGAAGGAAAAGCGGCTTGAATATGCACGGAGCATACAAGGCTCACAGACGGAGAACGAATCACTTCAGCATGAGGTGCAGCAAACAAAGGATCGGTTGGCACCTCAAAGCAGGGTGCATGAGATTAATCAGGCCTTGGTGACAGAATTCAAAAGCAAGCTCTTTGAGTACCAACGGGAAATAAGGACAGAGAGAACAGGTTTGAGAGTCTCACAAACAAAGTTGCGAATTACAAACAGGCTCTGAGGCTCCCTGGCCAATCAGGATATGGGACAAGGCCCACTGATCAAGGTTAGATTCCCATCCTTTCATGGGCCTCAGGCCCGTCATTTACATCCTCCCAGGTACGAATGGGAACTGACCTCATGTATGCCACTGACGAAGAATAGGGGAACATGAAGCAGTTGGACTTACCAAGGTTTAGCCCGACTGATCCAGAAGGCCAGCCCTTGTCTGATAAGGATGAATATTCATCTATAACACACAGAAGGGAAAGGGGCTGGACCAGTGTGTCCTGGGCAGGAAGGAATAATACTGTAAGTACTTCAGACCATGAAAATTCTTATGAGGAGAAAGTCAGGGAGTTAGATTGGCTGAAGATGCGACTACAAAGATACCACCTAGCCCGCTTCCCTGAAGGAGAAAAGCTAGACCCTCAGCCTAGGAAGGGCATTCTAAAAACCTCTGTATATTCAGGGGAAGGGTGGGAATTCCCCAGACTCCTTGGTAGGAGGGATGAGAAAACTGTTTTTCTATCCTGGGTCTGAAAGGAAATCCAGGGAGCGTGACACTGAAAGTTCACTTTGGTCCAGGCGAGAGGATTCCAGTCCTGTGGTTCTGGGAGATACTCCTAGGCTCATAGAGATAGGGAGTGCCTAGAAGACAGAGAAGGGAGGACCAGTAGCAGCTGTGAGTCAGAAGGTGAATGGTGCAGAAGAGGAAAAAGACAGGGTAAAAGAAGGGTTTTGTTAAAGACCCGATTCGACAGATAAAGACCATAAAGAGCTTTTTGACTCCCTACCATAAGAATGCAAAATATCCGGTGTGGGAGCACTTGGAGCTTTATGAGAAAATGATGGCATCATTCCAGATCAGAAATGATGTGAATTGTATAGCATTTGCTAAATTGACTTTCTCACCTGAGTACTCCAGTTTCTTTGCAGGACTGGAGGACCAGGATCATTATAAATGGTCCACCTATAAGGCGGCCATCTTGAAACATTTTCAACACATAGGAGACCACAAGAGGCCTATACGGCTGCATATAATTTGCAATGTGGGGAGGGTCAGGCACCTAGGGAGTTTGTGCAGGAGTTAAAGCAGGCATTTGCTCAGACTTCCCAGCAGGTGAACACCAGTAGTAGGGAGTTTATAACTACATATTTCCATGTGCTCCCCAAATACATAATGACTCAGTTGGTGCATGATTTTTACGAGCATAGGACCCTGGATTGGGCGATTGGGTGCCTGCTCAGAGTAAAAATACCACCAAAACCCACAATCCACCTTACACCTCTGCTGCTGTGAAGGTGGTAGAGGTAAAAACTACCCCTCCATTGAATCTGGAGATGGGGGCCTAAAAGTAACCCTCCTGCCAACAAGCAAAATGGAAGGCAGATTGGACACCCCCAACCCGGCACAATTGAATGGTAGGCAGGGCCCCAGAACAATGATCCCTCTGACTCTGCCACCTATATAAGTCTTAGGTACAAGGGTACTAAACCAAACCTGGGGTAAGTATACTCTCCTCCGGCCCAGGGGGGGGGACCAATCAGGTAAGTACTGACCCGGTAAACTTCCCTCAGGAGAGAAGTATCACCTCCCATCTGAACTTTTTCCCCAGATATCCGCCAAACCAGAACTTCCAGAACAATCCTCCTCTCTCTTCCCGGTTCCAGGATAATAGATCCCTGAACCCAGGAGAAGGAAGATTCAGGACGGAAAATTATGGGGGGAAATTTCCAGTACCCGAGCTACTCCAGGAGAAGGGGCAGTTACTCTTTTCGGGAGCAGCAGAGTATGACTTGAGACCTCCCTACCACCGAGAAATGGTCACGCAACTGGAGCGACGGGTCCAGCAACTGACCGATGATCTGGGGCACATGCTGAGGGCTCAGTCCACCTCTCAACCTAACCCTGCTTCCCCGAATTCCACAGCACCCAGGTCTGATGTCCCAGGGAGGAAATGAGGATGGGGTCCGAGTGGAGGGGAAATGCCAAGCCCTAGAGGAAGCCTCCTTTCTCACCTAAACGGAACCCCTAAAAACCTTGCAGCTTGAAAGTGTCTCTTCTACCCCCGAAATGTTAGAATCCAAAGAACAAAGGGTAAGTAGGAGACGGCAAAGAAGAACCCACTTTGTAGAGGAACTCCGGATTATCCCCTTTGAAAGAGAAGAATCCTGAAAGATTCAGGTAAGCAAACCGTCTCTTTAAAAACGGGGGTGTAACAGGGTAAGTATGGAGACTGACTCAGAACCAGAAACTTTTCAACCCCAAACATGTGAGCCAGACAGAATTGAAATGGAGGGGGTGTCCTTTCTCCAAACAGGTTCTGAGAACTGTTGCCAGGTAACGGGAGACAGTCAAGGCGCCGGGGAAAAGGAGGATTCCCCAACAACTCCCATTGCGAGTTGCAACTTTTCTTTTACAGATTCCCGAACTCCGACACAGAAAATTGCCCAAGATCACACAGTGTCGGAGTTCAATATTAAGAAAATAACCACCAGGCTGTCAAATAACTTTCTTTCTTTGCACCTTGGAGGAGAAAGAAGTCCGATGTGGGAGGGCCACCAAATTCCCCTCGCATCACTTCCCGGACAACTAAAATATGTTGACGGGAATGATATTTCTGTCGAAGGGACTGCAGATTTGCGTATCTGGAAATCAAAATTGAACGGCATCGGCTGAAACATCTGGTGATAGTTGTGACTCCAGAGGGCACACATTGTTTACTGGGGAAGGATATCCTGAGGAGGTTATTACCTCTAATCGACTGTGAAAACAAGATCCTGTGGACTCAGACTAACCACTTTATAAAATTAAAAATGAGTACCAATTATGTAAGCCTGAATGGTACCTGTCACGTTATTTATCAATGCTTCAGAATGTTCAGTTCCATTTCAAGAATAACTAAGTCCCAGACATCACTGTCATCTCTGTAGGAGAACAAACTGGTGATGGGAACCCTTCTCTATTCTTGAAACCTTTCTCCCAGTTTTAAGTGTCAATCCACACTGGAAGGGGACACCCTAAAATGTTACACCAGTCCAAAATCAGAAGAAACATTGAGTTCAGTGAAACCAGACAAAGAAGAACCCACTCAAAGTCTGACGGACATTCAGAAAAAGGGCGAGGAGTTGTTTTTCCCCATTCAGTTAAATGAGGGGGAGGAGCCGGTGCTCGCCAGAGTATGCCTGAATAATTGAAGGACCTTCATCGGCAAAGAATTATTCAGGAAACTTCCAAAAGATCAGACCATTCCCACATTTAAATTGATTGTCAAATGGGAAGCAGGTCTGGAAACCCCAAATTCCAAACATCTCTTGTCTAGCAGATGTATGCTAAAAATGTCCATTAGCAACAAAGGCCTAGAACATAATTGTTGGGCCGTGAGAGATGTCCCTTCTGCCTTTTATCTGGCGAGTGACATCCTCAACCGATTCGCAATCAATTTGGACCTGATTAATAATAAAGCCCGGTGCCGACCGGGGGGTAACCCCATTGGCTTTGACAACACTGAAAAAGCATTCTGGTCGGCTCAATTGCTGCCTTATGCGGTTGTGGTTCAAGTGCGAGAAGAGGTTACCATCCCAGGGCAGGTGTGAAAATGTATGCTCCCCTTCAAAAGTAAGCGAGGACAGAACTGCAAACATCAGGACGCCTATACAAAATAAATCAAGGACAGAACGTCAAACATCAGGACGCCTATACAAAATTAAGTGAGGACAGAACCTCAAACATCAGGACGCCTATACAAATCTAAATTCCCATCTCCAACAACAAGGTTTGTATTTAAATACGACACCTCTAGTAGACCTAGAACACAACACCATTCGAATATTGGTGGATAACAGCGACCCTCGAAGTATCACTTTGGGCGCAGACACCTTTATTGGAATGGCAGTTGATGCCCAACATTATACTATTGATTTAGGTAATGAAAAGCTGGCCATCTTTCAACTTAATCTTCACACTGAATCTGTTGGTTGTCTCCATGACCATCAGTCTGGCTTCATAGAAGCCAGAAGCACGGAAACTGCTCTCATGAACATCTGTGAAGACCTGCTCTCTAACCTTGATGCTAATAGCCCCTCTGTCCTCATCTTACTTGATCTCTCTTCTGCTTTCGACACGGTCAACCATGCCATCCTGTTCAACTGGCTCTGTGATAACCTGGGTATCGCTGATCAGGCCCTGGCCTGGCTGACCTCTTTACTCTCGGACGGACCTTCCCAGGTCCAACTTGGGTCCTTCCTCTCCTCTATCTCATGCTCTACCTGTGGTGTTCCCCAGGGGTCTAACCTTTCTCACTGGCTGTTCAACCAATACCTGGCACCTTTCGCCCACCGCATTGCTGCTTTCTGCTCCAACTTTCAGTGCTATGCGGTCAACACTAGCTCGCTTTCAGGCACCCCTCTGCTGCCTCTTCTCCCTCTCTCATCCCGGATTGTCTCTCCGCTATTCAGGAATGGTGTGCCGTCAATGATCTCTGCTTCAATGCCAGTAAGACTGAGATCCTCCTCATCGGCACACTTGCACCTTCCTTTCCTGTCACTCTCTGGCCGGCCACTCTTGGACCTCCTCCTGCTCCCACCTGTGAGGCTAAGAACGTCGGGGTCATCTTCGACTCCACACTGTCCTTCTATCCTCACATCTCTGACGTCTCTAAGAAGAAAAACTACCAGCTGCACCTCCTCAGAGGTATTCTTCCTTTCCTCACCTTCCCCCAGATGCTCACTGTCTCCAGAGCTCTGTTTCTCTCTAGGCTGAACTACTGCAACAGCCTCTTTTTAAATCTGCCTGCCTCTACTCTCCGTCCTCTACAACTTATCCAGAGCGGGTCTGCAAGACTTTTCCTTGGTCTCAAGCCCAGGGATCGTATCTCTCCAGCCCTGAAATCTCTCCATTGGCTCCCAGTGGCTGCAAGGATCAAGTTCAAGACCCTCTGCATTGTCCACAAGGCATTCTGGGGCCTGGGACCGGAATACCTCCAACTCTCTCTTCGGAAATATCTTCCTACTGGAGCTCTTCACTCCTCCACCTCCAACTCCTTGAGGGTCAGTCGCTTCTCCAAGCAGTGAGTTGGGGGCAGATCTCTTTCTTCGGCTGGCACTTCCTTCTGGAACAACCTCCCTGCCTCTCTGAATCTTGAGCAGAACCATCTCCGGTTCCGGAAGCACCTCAAGACCTTCCTCTTTGCTTCTGCCTTCTCTCCTCCTCTCCCCTGCTGATCTCCTGTCTGATACCGCACTGGTCACCTTGTTACCCTCTGAATTCGGGCCCAGGTCCCTGACCGCACAGTTGCACCCCTGCACTGCCACCTGGCAACCCTTGCACTTTGGTCTGTATCTGCAACCCTACCCTTATTAGACACCTGCTGTCTGCACTCATAACCCTCGCACTTGGCCGTACTACTTGTTGTTTTTATACCATGTTCGGCACTTGCCCATTCTCCCCTCCCTCTTGCACTTTTCCCCTCCCCTCTCCCGTGCACCTGCGCGATCTCAATGTCACTAGGCCTAGTAGGATCGTTGTCTTTGTCCTCCTGCTGTTTCCCCTCCCTTGCCTCGTTGCACCTTTAAACACTTTTGTATAGGTGCGTTATAAATGCTATTTCTGATGTTTGTTAATCTGCTTAGAATCACATGCTGTACATATGGTCCGACATCCAGTGGTAACCGCGGAGTATTGCATCTTGTCTTTCGAGAATCGAAAGGGGACGTCGACATGGGTGTGCCTGTAACACTATCCCTACGTGACGTGTAGTGTACCAAAGATCCCTCACCCGTCGAGGTCCCTCGGATTGTTTTTTTCCACCAAGCATACTGGTCGCCTTATGCAGAGATTGTCAAAGACATTGCTTATTGTCCCCTCGACCTTTGGTCGAATAGTTATTTAAAATAATTCAGATCACCCTATCCGTCCCTTCTTTTGATGGCTGTTCCAGATCTCCGCAGAAGACCTTCAGAACATCGTCTGTCCCTGGCCCCGCTAGGCACGGCTTAGGCACTGCTATGGGGAAGTCACACTCTGGCGACAAAGACGAACATGTACACGGCACTAAACACGCAACCCCAAGTCAATCTTTGGCCAAGCCGAAGAAGACTTCAGCGCCAACGGGTACACCGGAAGTTCCGGCGGCACCTGCCGACCACCAGGATTGGCAGCCCTCCCCGCAGCTGCATATGCGCCTAGCGACCGGGCCATCGAAAACAAAGGGCGCTACCCCTAATATACCAGTTTCCGTCGAGACGCTTCACAAGAAGGTGTCCGGTGACGATAGGATTGTGGTTCCGCCAAAGACGGCACCGCCGAAAAAGACAAGGCCCCGGCTCCGCCGAAAAGGACTCCCTCGCAATCGCAGGCTGAAGTTACGCGCCTCCCAACTGCGGAGGACGTCGCCGACAGCTTAGCTAGGATTGTTTCTGCCGATTCTCATAAACGGCAGTCCGGGGATGCACCGAGGCCTAAGGAAAAGGCCAATGATCAGCCGAAGTCCAAGGATGGTCTAAGGGGATTACCGGAACCCACCCATAAGTCAAAAGAGAGGCACAGAGACGTCACACCTCTCTCGGTCCCTCAGGAGGAGTTCTCTGAGGGCGAAGAAGGGCTGTCTTCAACATTGAGACTAAAATCTCGACGTTTTATGACGGATGAACATATTCAGGACCATTTTCCACCTCTAGACCATTCTAGGTCTTCGGTTTGGACTAGAGAGAAATTTGGGAACTACATGGAAAGGCTGGACAGGTTTGTTTCCTGTTCAGAACAATCCACACAAAGGAGACCACAGGATGAGAGCCCTGTGGACCTCAAAGCAAAATTTCCAAGGCTTTTTGACCCCTCTTTGGAAGAGGATATATACAACTATGACCTAACTGAAGAAGACATTCCTGCAGACACTCAGGTTAAGGAATTCATCAACCCTGAGGACATGCATGATCACATAGAGGGCTGGGAGGAGAACCCAGATGTGGGTGACCCTCAACCATGGCAGCCTCCAGATCCACAAGATCCTGATGCCCTGTCTCTGGATTCTCCCTAGTCCACCCCCACTAGACAACAACCCTCGCCAGTGGATGATCAATTGACTTTCAACGTAATGTTGCGTAAGGCAGCTGATCACTTTAAGATTGCTACAGATGGGGGGGGCGTGGCTAAGCGCCGTAGAAGATGGCCGCCTGACTGCGCTGCTCCGCCTCATAATTATATCAACAAAGCATTAGGTATATATTTATAAAAATAAAACTTACCTTTTCTTCCGCGTTACATCCCGCGACGTGGCAGGGAACAGAACCGGGTGATTTTCGGCACTCCGAACAGCTGTAGGAGCCGCTCTGCCAGCCGCACCGCGCACCAAACGAAGACTCTGTGACAGTGTGGGAGGTGCGCCGCCCCACATGAAGAGAAGCTCGGCGTCGCGCTTCACGTGATGCGCCGGACTGGGCCTAACATCACGGGTGCGTAAGAAGACGCTGCCACCTGGTGGGCACATGTAAAAAAAAAAAAAAAAAAGAGGAAGAAACTTTAAAGCTAACAAAGGATTGCTGAGGACAGATGGACATTAAAAAGGAGGAACAAAGGTAAAAGAAATAAAAAGGTGAGGAGTGGAGGAGGAAGGGAATGCAAAAAGGGGAGAAGGAAATAAGTGGAGGTGCACAGTCAGAAAATTATCACAACAGAAATCTCTATATTCTGCCAAAATCACTTCAAAAACCCTTATCTGTAAGTGCCACGGCCTTCAATATTGTTCCCCAACCCCCAATCTCCTCACCTCCATAACTATACAGGCAGACTCCTCTTCATACTAGTCATTGCACTGAAGGATTGCTTCTGGACTCCTTTATTTTACCATTTATACTGGCAAGACATTTTCAAAAGTTTAAAGTTCTGTAGTATACGCCTTATTGTTCTTCTGTGTTTCCATTTTGGTCTCTTTACATAAGAGTAACATAGTACAAACAATATGGAAGTAATAATTGTATACTATAGGCCATCATAGACCATACTCATAAAGAGGACTTGCTAAACGCCATCAAATCAACAAACCTATCTATCTTTTTATAATAAGGAGGTAATACAACTGAATGCAAACTATCCACTGAGCTGACATATTCAAACTCGTCTACAATTCTACGCAGCAGTCAATGCTCTAATTATAAGGTTCAGCTTACAATTTCCAATTATGGCAGCAAATAAAGCTAACCAAAAAAATGCATCCTCTGCTAAGGACACCACCTCCTCCACAACAAATCTGAAAAGACCCAAAAGTGAATCACCACCCCCACTAGGAATTTCTGATCCTGCCATTGAAGTCATCCTAGCAGAGATTAGGGCACTTAAACCCTTCATTGAAAATACCAACACTAAGTTACAGCAACTAGATGAAAGGTGGATGGGTGTTAATAACAGAGTGGACGAAGTAGAGAAAAGAGTTGGTGTTCTTGAAGATATATCCCCTAAAGTAGCACAGTTAGAAAAATCTATTAAAGACCTCCAAAGGCATAACGAAGACTTGGAAAATCGCAGTAGGCGCAATAATCTACGCATTTCAGGTTTAACAGAAGGAGCTGAGGGATCCGACCCTATTATCTTCCTACAAAAATTCTTACCAGCTATTCTACATTTGCCCTTGGACACAAAATTCAACATACAACAGGCTCACAGAATAGGTCAACCCTCAGTTTCCTCCACATCTCGTCAGCTGCCTAGAACAATGATACTCTACCTATTGGAATATTCGCAACTACAACTCATTGTTTCAACAGCAAGGGAGCGAAAATCACTTATCTGGCATGGTTGTAAGATATATATCTCGCAGGATGTGGCCAGAAGCACAGCTCAGAAAAGAAAGGTTTTTCTATCCTTCCGCCCTGCTCTAAAACAATTAAATATCTGATATGGCTTATACCATCCATGCTCCTTTAAGATAACACATGAAGGTCGCACAGCTATATTTGATGATCCAGCTGATTTGAGATCTTTCATACAATCCCTAAAATGTGATGGCATGGATACCTCCAATCCGCCGAGTACCTCAACATCAACTACTACCTGAAGTCTTGTTTTCAATTCTTGATAAAGGTGTTTTATTATACTGTTTGTTTATACTAGCAATTACCTAATGCAGTTATAATCCAATTACTCTAATTAAATGAGGTGGGTACTGTTCAGGTGTCCCTCTTCCACTGATGGTCGCTCTTTTCCTTTTGGCGACCCAGTCGGCGTTACCTATCCCCGATATCTCTTTTCTCCTGAATCCTTCTCCTATGTCCTGTTTGATCTCTATAACCTTTTGTATTTCATTGCCTGAATTATCCCAAAATGTGATCAAACCCTTTTCTCCCCTTCCTGACCCTCAATGTTCTATCCTTCTGTATCACTGCCTGGGTATATATGTTTTAACAACATTACTAAAGATCTGATTCTATTATCGTATCACAGCCATAGGTTGCATGTTTATCATTATATATCTGACTAAATGACCTTCAAGTGCATAACCTGGAATATCAAAGGATGTAAAAATCCTATCAAAAGATGCAAAGTAATATCTCATTTAAACAAATTTAAGCCAACGGTAGCTTGCCTACAAGAAACACACCTATCTAACAAAGAATCTATGAAACTTAAATCTCTTTGGGTTAAGGAGGTTATTTCCAGTCCTGCTATTTCCAAGAAAAATGGAGTGGCTATACTAATTAGTAAAAAACAACCCTGCAAAATCCTTGATCAAGATGCAGATACAAATGGTAGATGGGTCTGGGTAAAACCTTTAATTGACTCTACACAAGTATCTATTCTTAACATCTATGGTCCCACACTAGCAGATCCCCCCTTCTGGACCGCAATCAAACAAATGATACTCAAAAATAACTTCATCAATCTGATAATGTGCGGAGATGTCAATCAGGTCGTTGATCCTTTTCTAGACCGAAAATCCAGCTGCATGTTCATATCAAATAAATCTCATAAATCTTTTACTAATTGCCTAGCGGAGACAGGATTAATTGACACCTGGAGACTATCCCACCCCACACAACTAGACTATACCTTCCATTCACCCCCAGATAATACACTATCACGATTGGATTATATTTTTGCAACCAAAACCCTATCTGGATTCATTATTGACTCTAAAATCGCTAATATTATCATATCAGATCATGTACCGGTTATTACTTCCTTCTGCCTCGCTGAGACGAATAAAACTGCTACTAGATGGAAACTCAATAACTTCCTTCTAAATGATCCACAGTTTAATCAATCGGTTCAAGCCTTCATTCAACAATACTTTGCTAACAATCTTGATAGTGATACCTCGGTTGTCAATAATTGGGATGCATTCAAAGCCGCCTTGAGAGGTCACATAATGGCCCTCTCCGGTAGGAACAAAAAACTTAGGAAAAAACATCTAGATGACCTTTACTCGAAACTCACCCTTGCTGAACAAAGCTATTATGCGGACACTAACTCAACAAACTTACGACAAGTAATAAAACTACGTTTTGAAATTAACAAAGAAATAACAGAACTTGCAGCAGGAACCATACTCAAATATAAAACAAAGATATACCAAACTTCAAACAAAGCGGGCAAAATGCTGGCTTCATATTTAAAAACCAAAAAAGAAAGAGTTCAAATTTCACATATCAAAGACACCCAAGGTATATCTCATCACCGTCCTGACAATATACTTGAATGCTTCAGAAAATGTTATGCTGATTTATACATTCCAGAAAGTTCTATTCCAAAAGATGAAATTGATTCCTTTTTTAAAAATATCAGTCGTACTTCATACCCCAGATCAGACCTTTCTCACCTTGATAGCGATATTACCTCCTCAGAGATCACTAAAGCCATCCACAGCCTGGGCAAAGGCAAAGCACCCGGCCCAGATGGACTATCAATCGAATTCCACATCAATTTATCCCAAATATTGACACCTAAACTCAAAACACTTTTTTCATACTTTATATCGCAAAAATCCACCTCTGGATCATTTTCAGAAGTTCTACTTATCATTTTCCCTAAACCTGACAAAGACCCTTCCCTCCCCAGTAACCATCGACCCATTTCTCTTATCAACATAGAAAGCAACATTTTTGCTAAAATACTTGCTAATAGAATTGAATCTTCCCTCCCAAATTTGATTAAAGCAGATCAAACAGGTTATGTAAAATGTTGGACGCAGAAAAAGCTTTCGACCGTCTAGATTGGAATTTCATGTTCCAATCCCTACGCTGGCACGGATTTGGTGAGAAATTTATCTCACTGGTAAAACTTCTATATTCAGCCCCCAAATCCGCTATATATTTAAATGGACAAACCTCTTCATTCTTCACCTTACTCAGAGGAACACGGCAAGGTTGCCCCTTCTCACCGTTATTATATATTCTCTCACTTGAACCATTGCTGGAATCAATAAGATTAAACAAAAATATCCCAGGGATTCAATTAGGCACCTCAATAACCAAAATTGCTGCTTATGCTGACGATATTCTTATCCTAATCAAAAACCCTAAATTCCATATACCTAACCTCTTAGATACTCTATCTCAGTTTGGTCATGTATCAGGATGTACACTTAACAGACAAAAATCAGAAATTATGCCATTAAATCCCTATTGCCGCAAGCATGACATTGAATCTTTTGGCCTCAAATGGTGTAGTGGATCCATCAAATATTTAGGACTTCGTTTTGCCCCTACAATTCAAGAAACCATCAAGCTCAATACTAAAACACTATTGGACACCCTGAAAGACCTTACATCCAAATGGTCCCCTCTTTACCTCTCCTGGTGGGGGCGGTTGGATACTATTAAAATGATGCTGTCCCCTATTGTACTTTACTATCTTCAGCTTCTTTCCGTTTCACTATCCCTTTCCTTTTTCAAATCTATATATTCCATACTACTAAATTTTCTTTGGGGAATAGGAAAAAGCAGAAGAATTGCGCTAACTAAACTCAAAGCACCTTATGAAATGGGTGGTGTTAAATTCCCTGACTTTAAGCTATACCACTCTGCATTTCTCATAAAACAATCTTGCCAATGGTTCACAGACTCCAAATCTGCCGATATCCCTATATGGTGTACAATAGAGAAACATATAGTTCATCCACACAATATTACTGACCATATATACATATTCTTCTAAGAACATTTCGGAACCTATTAAAGCATCCGTTTCAGCTCTACAATCCTTTCTCTTCCCCCATACCAAAAACCCCAATAAATACCTATCCCCTTTACTATGGCATAATAAGAATATTGTTATTAATAAAAAGATCCTCAATCGTAAAGCATGGATTGGAAAGGGAATTAGATTCATCCAACACATTATAGATGGTCCTTCTATTCTCTCCTTCCAACAATTCTCTACCATATTCACCATACCCAAGACTGACTTTCAGTTTTACAATAAGTTAATCAACTCCTGTCTTGATGCACTAAATCATTTCTCCTATGAGATTCTTTCTCCAGACGCCTTTAGACTACTACAGCTAACCATGACAGGTGAGGTCAGAGCCTCAAAAATATATAATATGCTAACCTCAACATTTAATATTTGTCCTATTCGTCTGAAATGGGAACTTGACTTAGGATATAAGTTTGAGGACCACATATGGCTCCGCCTGTTTTCTAAAATCAAACAAGTATCGGCCTCAGCTAACATTACTCAACACTACTATTTCTTCATACATAGAGCATTCATTACTCCGGCTAAATTAGTGAAGACTAACCCGAACTACGACGCTAAATATTGGTCGTGTAGCCTATCTCCTGCCACTTTTATGCATATGTTCTTTGAATGTTCATATATTGTCAAATTTTGGTACAATATTTGGAAATGCATTCAGCGCATCTTCTCTGTAGATGTTCCGTTTTTTCCTTTAAGTATATTTTTGGGAAGCGTAGCCATTACAACATATATTCCACCGGACTCTGCTAGATTATACGACCTACTCATATGCATAGCATTAAAATGTATTACAGCAAACTGGAAAGACTTTCAATCGCTCTCTACCAGAGCATGGTGGAATGCTTTATGTCAAACTCACAAATTGTAAATGTGCATGGCTAAAAATCTTAATACAATCCCTAAATACAACGCTAAATGGTACTATTTCACATGTTATCTCAACTGTTTCATTGCAACTGCTCATGGCTCCTGAACATACATTCCTATGCTTACTTTACTAATCGAATGATTATATTTATATAAAAATGCTTGTTTTTAATTATTACTGTAATAGAAGAATCAGTTTTATGTAATATTCTGTTATACCCATCTTCCCCCCTCCACCTTGCTCCCTTCTGTATCTGGTATGTTAGCTGTCTGTTTCCCTGTTTTGTCTCCCCATCTCTCTACTCATATCTCCATATCAGTTACTCATTACAGAAATGTATTATGTTAATCCAGGTTTAATCAGCACTATCTACAATTTCTATTCCATTCTTGTTCAATGTAATGCATCAAATTTTATATATCTTCAATACGGTTATATCCTTCCTTGTTAAAAATTGTTATCTCTGTTCATTCTTTATGTTTACCAGATCTACTCAAAGTGTGTAATGTGCTAACACATGTAACAATATCTGTATCTTGAACAATACAAATTATTAAAATAAAAAAAAAAGATTGCTACAGATAAAGCTGTCCCTGAAGTGGACTTTGTGGAGGACATCCTCAAGGAGAAACCGCCGGCCAGCCAGGCTATCCCTCTCCTCAATTCAATTAAGAAACGCCTGGTGTCCTCCTTATCAACACCTGCTCCCACAAGAGGTGTTAACCCAAGAATAACAAAACTCTTTCGTTCTTCTCCCTCAGACCCTCTGTATATCAGAGGTCACTCCACCCCAGACTCTCTGGTAGTGACTACTACAAGAAAGAGGGCAGGGGTCCCTTTGTCAACCGGCGAGGCACCCCCCGATAAGGAAGGTAAACAACTCTAAGCCCTTGGGAAGAGGATCACGGTCGCAGCAGCATTTTCAACACATATTGCCAAAAACATGACCTTATTGGCCAGCTACGCCGATGCCCATTGGGCATTACTACAGGAAGTCATACAGGAGGTTCCCAAACCTCTACGTACTCGTCTTCTCACCACTGTCACTGAGGGCAGACAAGTGAACCAAAGCATACTTAAGAACACTTTGGATTCTGCCAAAACAGCTTGTCGATCCCTGGCTCAGGGAACACTCCTGAAGAGACATGCATGGCTACGGAACTCTGGATTCAAGCCAGAGACGCAAGCGTCACTTATAAATAAACCTGTCGAAGAATCCAACCTGTTTGGGAAGGCAGTCGATGAGGCCCTCGAGACCGCAAAAAAGGAGCATGGCAACCTGAAAACACTGGACCAAATTACACAAAGACCCTCTACAAGACCAGGATCTGCGTCCAAACGGCTTTTTCGTGGCCAACACTTCCCTCAACAACAATACTCCTCGGGAAACAATTGGAACTCTCCACGGGGAAACAGTGGATACACCACCCCATATCACCAAAGGGGTCAGCGTCGTGGCAAAGGAAGGGGCCGGGTCTCTACCCCTAGAGGCTCCCCGGCCTCAGGTTCAAAATGACCCGAAGATTCAGGTCTCCTCCCATGCCCACCCGGTCGGGGGCCGGCTAACATCGTTCCTTCAGGCATGGGAGGGGATAACTACAGACCAGTGGGTGCTAAAGACCGTGGCCGACGGGTACTGTATAGAGTTCAACCGGTCCCCAACATTCAGACCACCACGAGCAAGACGACTGACACCAAACCATCTTCGCATACTTCTTCAGGAAGTCAAGACACTGCAAGAGAAAGGAGCCATAGAAATCGTACCTCTGTCACAGGTATAAGAAGGTATTTATTCAGTGTACTTCCTTGTAGCCAAAAAGGATCTAACCATGCGCCCTGTTTTAGATCTGCGCCCACCGAACAAATTTGTAAAGCCACAAAAGTTCTGCATGGTCACTCTGCAGGAAGTAATTCCACTGCTATCACAGGGGGATTACATGGCAACACTGGACATGAAAGATGCGTACTTTCATATTTCAATGCTGCCAGCGCACAGAAAATACCTCATATTTATGATGCAAGACAAGCATTATCAGTTCAAGGTACTACTCTTCGGCATAGCATATGCACCAAGGGTATTTACAAAGGTACTAGCGGTGGCAGCAGCACATCTGCGCAGGCAATCCATCCTGGTCTATCCTTACCTCGACGACTGGCTCATAACAGGGTACTCTTACGAAACATGTCTGTCAAATACCCAAAAGACGACAGATCTTTTATTCAGTCTGGGATTCTCTATCAACGAGAAAAAATCCAGCCTAGTCCCCAGTCAGGTCAAACAGTTCCTAGGGGCTCTAATTCGAACAAAGGACGGTCTAGTCTTCCCCTCCAATGAGAGGGTTCAAAACATGTTGTTTCAAATCCTTCAGTATGTAGCCAGTCGAGAGGTGATGGTAAGCAAGGCTATGCGACTGCTAGGAATGATGATGTCATGTATCTACTTGGTTCCTCACCACCCGCCTGCGCATGCGCCCAATGTAAGAGTGGCTCAACAGCCAGTGGTGTCAGGCCAGCGAACAGTGGGACGATCTAGTGGTTGTCTCGCCGGCCCTCGTTCTCTCGCTGCAGTGGTGGTTGAGGGACAACCTCTTGAAGGGGAAATCCTTCACCACCCCCGCAGTGGAAGCCACTCTCACCACAGACGCATCTCTTACAGGGTGGGGAGCTCATCTGCTTCAACAAACAGCACACAGAGTTTGGTCGTCAGACATAGCATCCAACCACATAAACTGGAACTGTTGGCAGTGTTCAAAGCACTAAAAGCTTTCCAGGCACAACTGCAGAGGAGGACGATCCTGATCCTCACAGACAGCACCACGGCCATGTACTATCTCAACAAACAAGGGGGCACTCACTCTCCAGGGCTGTCCAAACTGTCCCAGAACATTTGGAAGTGGTCTCACAAACGCAACATGTTCCTGTTATCACAACATGTTCCAGGGGAACTCAATATTCTGGCAGACGTACTCAGCAGAGACTTTCCATTGCCCATGGAGTACGAATGGCGATTACACAGAGATATCGTCTCCAACGTTTTCGCAGAATGGGGCTTCCCAGAGATTGATTTGTTCGCAACTCTGGAGAATGCTCAATGCCAAGATTACGCCGCCAGGTACCCCCAGAACCGTTCCAAGGGGAACAGACTCTGGATAACATGGTCAGGGAAATTTGTCTATGCTTTTCCCCCGACTCCCCTTCTCAACAAGATCGTGCAGAAGATGCACCAGGAACCATTCACGATGATACTGGTGGCCCCCATGTGGACCCGCCAACCCTGGTTTGCTTATCTGATGGAGATGTCCCAATCTCCTCCAGTCAAACTGCCTTGCCCGTACAATATGTTGTCGCAAGACAGAGGGGAGACGCTTCACCCATGCCCGCAGACATTGAACTTAGCGGCCTGGCTCCTGAGGTCATAGAGTTTAGGCACCTGCAGCTCTCTCAGAGATGTATGGACATTCTCAGGGAGGCAAGAAAACCGAACACCAGGTATTGCTATTCCAGTAAATGGAAACGGTTTGTCATCTGGTGCAATTCAAAGAGCATTAACCCGATTAACTGCTCTCCCACACACATTGTTTTGTACCTAACTCCTTTACTTGACTCAGGCCTGGTCTTTAACTCCATAAAAGTACACTTAGCTGCGCTTTCAGCCAACACTACATCACAACAGAAAGTGTCATGGTGGAAGATACCAGTTATTAAAGCTTTCATGGAGGGAGTGAAAAGAATTCACCCTCCCATTTCTAACCCGGCTCCTGGATGGGACCTAAACGTGGTGTTGACTAGGCTTAAGGGGGCTCCTTTCAAGCCCATGCATAAAGCAAGTCTTAAAGACCTCACCTATCAGACTGCTTTTTTAAATAGCAATTTCCTCCATTAGGAGAGTAAGTGAACTACAAGCGCTCTCAATCCTAGATCCCTTTGTAACAGTTCACAAAGATAAGGTGGTTCTGCACACTCACCGTAGGTTTGCGCCTAAATTCATTTCCAAGTTCCATGTGAACCAGTCGATAGAACTACCAACGTTCTTTCAAAATCCTTCAAGCCTTGGAGAAAGAACCCTGCACTCACTGGATGTACGCAGAGCTGTCATGTTCTACATGGAAAGAACTCTGCCACTAAGAAAGACTAATCATTTTTTCGTTTCAGTGGTGGCAGGAAGAGAAGGAGACGCAGTCTTAAAAAACCACTATCTCTAGGTAGATTGTCAAATACATCACACTCTGCTACCGTCTTGCTAATAGAGAGCTGCCCTTCAAGCCTAGAGCACATTCTACTTGAGGCATGGGGCGTCCATAGCATTCATTGCAAATGTTCCCCTTGAGTCCATTTGCAAAGCGGCAACCTGGAGTTCTGTACACACCTTTACAAAACACTATTGCCTAGACACTTATTCTAGGTCTGATTCTCAGGTGGGACAGGCAGTACTAAGACATCTTTTCACTACTGTTCCTTCTCACAACCCACCTCCAACACTGGGTACTGCTCGCTAGTCTATGCACAGCATGTGATAGTACGCAGATTAACAAACATCAGAAGACGTGCATTACTTACCGTAAAAGCATTTCTGATGGTTGTATCTGCTTGGATTCACATGCGCCCACCCTTCCTCCCCGATCGGATGGAAGGAACATAGACATCTTACCACTTTCTCTCTTTTCTGTACTCCCTCACGATAGTCATAAGGCTCCCTTTCGGCAGAAAAAATACAATAAGAGGGACCTCGATGCGTGGGGGATCTTGGGTATACTACACGTCATGTAGGGATAGTGTTACAGGCACGCTCATGTCGACGTCCCCTTTCGATTCTCGAAACACAAGATGCAATACTCTGGGGTTACCACTGGATGTCGGACCATATGAACAACATGTGAATCTAAGCAGATACAACCACCAGAAATGCTTTTACGGTAAGTAATGCATGTCATCATATCATATCCACCAAAAGGCAACTGAGTACAAATATGTGGTTTCCCAAGATGGATGCCAAGATACAAAAGATGCTAGATACCTGTAGAGTGTGCATGTCCGTAGCATCCCGCACATTCCCTGAACCTCTGAAAATGACAGCAATGCCTTCAAACGTGTGGGAGGAAGTTGTCGTTGATTTGTTTGGCCCCCTGGCAAATGGCAAGTGTGTGCTAGTCGCCATTGATGAAATGCCACGGTACCCTGATGTTCCTCTGGTGTTCTTCCCAGGTGATCATGCTGTGATTACCGTGCTGACAACATGTTCACGGCATATGGGGTTCCGGCCACAGTGAAGTCTGACAATGGGCCTCCATTCAGTAGAAAGGACTTTGCCCGATTTGCTGAACATCTGGGTTTTCAACACAGCAAAATCATGCCTCTATGGCCTCGGGCAAATGGCACAGCGGAACGTTTTATGGCCAACATCAAGCGCACCCTACAGGTATGTACCCTCACCAATGGGTCAGTCATGCAGGCTATCTGCACCCTTTGAGAAATTACGGGAACATGCCACACAGCACCACTGGTGCATGCCCGTCTGAATTAATGTCCAATCGTACTATTCATAACCTGCATACCCCACATTCCGGGGGAAAGGGGAGATGACCGAATAGTGCAGTGTGCCCGAGAGATGGACGAAGTGAACAAAAGGAAAATGAAGAGATGCATAGATGGGAGGCGGGGAGCCAAAGACTCTGACATTCAGAAGTTGGTGTACCGTGTTGGTGCGATAGACCCAAATGTGCAAAGAACTGCCTGCTTTCCACACCATGCCTTTGTAAGTAATGAAGGTCAAAGGAACTATTTTCTCAGCGAGGACAGTGAGCATTCCATCACTCGAAATTCTTCGTTCTTCAAGAAAATTGAACCTGACATGGCTGGCCCTCCTGAAGACAACTCTGAGTCTGACTCTTCTGCATTTTCAGAAAGCTGCTCCGATTGTATTGACGGAGATGTGGACACATCCAGTACTAGCGGGCGTGAGTCAATGTCCATGTCAGTTATTCTGAGCCCCTCCAAGAGAATCGTGAAAAGGCCAATGAGATGGATTTAAGAAATGGAATGATGTGTGGTTAAGTGTTGGTTTAAGTGTGGGAGGGGGGGTGTAGCGTTCTAGTTGTGTTGCAATAGTGCTGTCCTGTTTCTCGGTCTGACAGCAAGACAGGAAACACATGGCACGGGATTATATTGTATAAAATAAAGATGTGTCTCACACAGCTCCTCCGTGTGCCTAGTTCTTTGTGGCGAATACCGTGGATGACACGGCAGGGTTGCCCAGTGTATATATAATGGGGGGGGAGGCTGTGGAGCACCCGCATACTCGGCGTCCCTGCCTTCCTCCACCTGACCATTGGTATGCACACACTGCTTGAAGTCGAAATTACATCATCAGGGATCCAACTGCACAATATTTTTTGACCAACCTTAACGTCCACCTAACTCCTGTTCTCTTTTGGGCTGTTCTCCTTTGGTGCTAGGTGGTTCAGCACTTCCGGGCATATTGTTTTTTATTCCTTCGGCTTTCCTTTCTGAGGCTAGTTAATATGCTTAGATGCACATAGTTTGCAGAGGTACCATCTTGGAGTATTACATTTTGTTTTTTCAAAATGGAAAACAGGGCATTGTCAGGGGCATTCCTCTCACACTATCCCTATCCTACATGCCGTGCTTTATTTGTAAAGAAATAAGTGCCAGGGCCCAATGATTTTCTAGCACTCCTGTTATGCATCCAGGTGGGCAGTTCTCAGCCCACTGTTGCAACCACCCACGACTGCTCTCCATAGTGTCAGCATATTTGGAGTTAAAACTGCAACTATGCGATCTGATGGATGCTGTACGAACGTGATATGTGCGATTTACAGACACTAATCAACATAACATAAAATAGCATAACGTACTAGTTGTGTCTTGAAATAGGAAATATATTTAAGTGCTTTTTTAACACATCACCGTTAACATGTGATTCTATAGTTGGGAAGTAGAACATTTTGACCATGTATCAACAGACAAAAGAGCAAAATGCTTACCCCCTGTAGTAAACAGATTGAATAATTCAGGAAAAATCATTGCTGAATTGGTTAACTTGCCTGTCAAAAAGTGCAGCAGGATCTTCTTGTTCATGTTGGCACTAATAACAGCCACTGCTTTTCAGTGGCAGTATTTTGCCTGATGTTGCCTCTGTGTTGGTGCTGTTGGATTGCTGCCCAGTTGATGTCAACCCAGACTGCTGTGGTGGTGCTGCTGGCTATTACAGTGGTCGAGCTCCACCAATATCATGCAGGCTGAGGGGAGCACTTTGTGAGCATGGCCAGCACAATCACCCATCCCTTATTGCTGTCTTCCAACTCATGGTTAGCAATGAAAATTGATATCTAGCACTGCCCTGCCCACCTGGGTCAACCGTTTCATGAATAACAATGAGCTGGTTCAAGATGCAGAGACCCTGGCCAGTGCACACTGCTGTTGCTTGTTGTGCGACTCTGACTGACTCACATTTATAATAATGAAGTTGCAAAAACACTACATCATAATGCAATTGAGTCTGAGACAATAAGTACCGGGCTCAGAAATAAGTGACAGGGCCGAGCCCTAGCAACACCTCTACACATTAAGCACTGCCTGCATGTGTGGGTATCTATGATCTCTTGCATATCGACGTCCTCACTGTTTTTTTCCCCGACATCGGTTGGTCGCATGTGAGTGGAGTTCAGAAAAATCCACACACTCAATGGCGTTATTCGGTGCCTCTTCATTACTGAAACCGGTGCAACGTCCACTTCGAGGAGATTGAGGCTGAATCCAATCATCTATGACACTCGATGAACCCAACCGCTGATGAGGCGCACTGTAGGGAGCCTGGGGTAATGGTAGTTATTAGTTTGCACTAGATTGGCTCTAAAACCCATTCACCTAATACTTACAGCTGCAATTAGTTCTCCAACTACCCATAGGGAACACTCCATTTAAGTTTTGCATCAACTATAACATGATATTTCCTTGAAGGGATGCAATGAACACAGAGTGTGTAACAGCTGCCGTCCAAGGCAACCCGCCGAAGCACAGTGTCTGGCGTGCCAGCACTTCAAGCCGAAGGTGCAGGCACTGGGCAGCCATCAACCTTCAGGTCGATTCGGGCCAGAGGAAACCTTTGCCTTCAGCGAGGTTATCGAGGTCGAGCAGTCAAATGCTGAAGTTGATAATGAAGGCACGCCCCTGCACGCTCACACAAGAAAAAAATACAGCCCGCTAGGGAAAAAGCCCAAGACACTCTTGCAAGGATAACAAGTATTTATTTCTACAAAAAAGGGGTTCATCAGCAAAGAACTCTGCTGCCGCCGAACGTTCTGAGCTCCGTCGGGACGTACAGCACATTACAAGTACAATAAACGTCACTAATGACGCAATCATATATAGTACAATTCTACAATTATAACTGGATGAGCTCCATACATGTACGGCCTGCTCCATATGGGATGACAGGCCATTGGTCCATCTTTATCTCTTTATCTGTCCATCTCTGTCCACGTGGGTGTGGCTGGACTCATTATCCGGGGCAAAGCTTACCTGAGTGAGATTGAATTGAGTGAGAGTGGGGTTTGTAGCTTTCAACTTATTAAGCCCGGCAACCAGTTTCCATATGGTTCCTGATTGGAGGGTGTCGCATATGCAAGGATAACGGAGGTCAAAAGAGCCCAAATTCCGAGTAATACAAAATGGTTGGATCCTTACCAAGAAAATGCGCCACTAATTGCATAGGGTAGAAAACAATTTATTTTGGACAAAACAATAGATGCTCCCTTCCGAGAGGCCCTTTGATGACACGTGTTTCGGCAAGCATTGCCTTTCTTACATCTGTCCATTCGTTATGATACTTTAGCTTTGATACATCATATTATTTCAGGATTTGTACATGTTGTTTAACATATAAGACAGAGAAAAAGGAGGGGTGTAGGGGAGGAGTGTTTAGGGTTGATAAGAGAACAAAAAGGAAAAATAAATATCTTATATCGCATTTTCTTGGTAAGGATCCAACCATTTTACCTAACAATTAATTGGTTAATAACACAAATATTGTTATTTTATCACTATAACAAGCGCCTGGCAGATACAGGGATCGGCACGTGGGAAGAGCCGAAGTCACTCTAACTCACATGCCTCACTCGCTGTCAGACAGATCAGCAACTCCAAAGGTCCTCCACCTTAGTTTTTTGGCTATTTCTTCTCTCTGCCCTGCACCTCACTGCACAAATCACGCGACCTTCTTCTGAAGGCGTGATAGCCTTACCTTCTGATCTTAGTGATTGATCAAGGGGTGTAAAAGTTTTCTGGTCGGTGGTCCGGGCTCGGATGATACTGTGGTAAGCGGGGGTCTCAGGATGAAAGCATGGTAAAGCTGCATTTCTTGTGCTGGAATCATTGGGGGCAGGGAGGCCCTGCTATCTGTTCCGTGGGATGGTACTGCCAAGAGGCGCGCTGCTCCCTTCTCATGACCTTGCAGAGTGCATTCTTCCCTGGGCACGAGGGCCTGTAATTTTCTGAACAATGAAGGAGGTTTGTGGGTCTCTGACATCCAGCCAGGTTGGGGGTAATATTTATGAACATGTAAGAGGCTTAATAGTATCACACATAAATGCTGTTCGCTGCGCTTGGGCCTACATTCTAAGATGGCTGCTGCTTGCCAAGATGGCGTCTACACTCGGACCTACTATAATGCTCCTACGTCAGCCACTCTTGTGACCATATACCCTTTTCTGTGGGTTCCCCCTCCCCTTCTGCATCCTGGGCATGCTTTCAATCTAGTATTTACATCTCATTCAATATCGCTTATGGGGGTGGGAAGACCCTCTCTCCTTCCCAACATTCTCCCCTTTTTCGTTTATTCTACCTTAACAAATTCCTCAATATAGTCCCCATACAATCCATGGATTCTTCTGTACGCTTCAGCATTCCTTCTACTTTTGTCTTCCTCCTGCTGCTTACGCTCTAAGTATGGTGGAGATCCCTCTCTAGGGACCCATGCTCTACAACCATTTCGTAAGCGTTGGCAAGTCATGTTTATGCAGCCCCCATCCCCTGCTAAATCTACCCAGTGTATTGTATAGTTTTTGATGTCTGGTGGGGGTGTACTAACTGTTCCTTGGGTGTGTAAGGGGTGGTAAAGCACTACCATGCAAGGTTTGTTTGGGTTATCTGTCTGGGTACCGCTTTCTGTGGTACCATGAGGTGCTTTGGGTGCTACCCAAATTGAGACCATCATCATTGCGCTATTGGGCACTGCTTTGGCACAACATCATAGTTCCATTTGACACATGCACAAGACAACCAACATGAAAACGATGACGGGCACCAGCATTTTCACGATCGCCCTCAGCCAGGACGGGGCCCATGAGAAGGTCAGATCAAACCAGTCCTCGCTTTGTATCCCAGCGTCTTTCTTCATGCGCACACCTCGGTTGTGTACTGCTTCAATGATGTGTGACAGAGAGCCATTTTCAGCATCCTCAGGAGGCACAAATGTGCAACGCGAATCCCTGACCTTTTTGCACATGCCTCCCTCCATTGCAGTAAGCGTATCCAGGACATAGCGATTCTGCATCGTCATTAGCCTCGGGCGCAGAGTTCCACCTTTATGATGTTGAACTCTTGCTCAATGTCGTTTGCTAGCTGTACCAGTTCCCAGTAGACAATTTGCAGCCATTTGGCATTGGCTGCTGCTTGCACACCGGGTAGTAATAGGGAGGCGAAGAAAGTCTCTGCTTTGCTGAACAATCGGTACTTGTCCGGTATCTCATCAAGCAATTTTGATGAGTCCTTTGATAGATAATTTGATCTCTTCTTCCTCCGCAGTGTTACGCCTTTGTCTCTTTCGGGGAGGGTGTGGTACTCTGGTGGTGGCAATGGGTTTCTAGCTTCTTCTTCAGATGCTGGAAAGTTTGTAGAGGCAACAGTGTTTGGTGTCCCCCCTTGCAGGTGTAACTCTGGAATTACAAGCCGAGATGAGTGCAATGTGGCCAGGGAACAGTAGCCCCTCCATGATGGTGGGAGGTGCAAGTATGCTTGTTGGCCACACACCCAATAGTAGTCCATCACTGCTGCAGTGCCTTTTTTGAGATCAGAATGAGTAATTGCAATGTTCGTTGGCCCCTACAAATGTTGTTCCGGCACTATGAAAGCAAAGTTCATATGATTCTTCTCTGTGCACTTTCACTGGTTTCTCCATTGCGTCAAACCAAGTTTGTTTTGTGATGTGTTCAGTACAAAGCAGGACACATGCTGCTTCCACTCGGGCCAGAACCCCTTCCTCGTACCCTATTAGCCCCTCACCCATGCAGCTTACTATTGTTTCTTGCCACCTATTGTTTGTATATTTCAGTCCTTGTATCGCCAGGTATGGTCTTTTTGGACATTGGATGCTTTTTGGGTTGTTGTTACATTGCATGGGATCTGGATCAACAAGTTTGAGTCTTACATTGTGTGCCTAGAACGTGCCTCTGAACCTACATAGCGCAAGATGTACTAGGCTCTGAGCCTCTATAACTGGTACCTCTTGTGGCATTAGGACCTTGGGTGCCCCTGACTCTTGCGGTATAAATGAACACACATAAGAACTTCCATTCACTCTTTTCCTCCCCACCAAGCTCATGTCCGTATACCAACTATTAGACAGTTCGGGTGACACACATCTTCTATTGTATTGAGGCCAAGCCTGTGATAAGCATCATATTTGGCCTTTCGTGTTTGCCTTTTTGTGTGTTTTGGGCATGCCTACATATCAATTAATGATACTACTAATATTATTCATATTACCAGTGCTTGTGTTATATAAAACATTGTGAAGTTTGGAAAACAATAAGGACCTTATAATGTATTCTAAAATCCTGGTGTGAGGCAGTGGATTTCGGTTATATGCAGAACTCATGTTGATGCGTAACATTGGGCCTTGGGAAACAACCATATACATTTTTTTCTGGGGTGCTGTTCACTTTTAGAAACAGATATATTTGACAATATGTTTTGACCAACCTTAACGTCCACCTAACTCCTGTTCTCTTTTGGACTGTTCTCCTTTGGGCTATCTCCTGTGCTAGGTGGTTCCGCAATTCCGGGCATAGTGTTTTTCATTCCTTCGGCTTTCCTTTCTGAGGCTTGTGAATATGCTTAGATACACATAGTTTGCAGAGGCACCATCTTGGAGTATTACATTTAGTTTTTTCAAAATTGAAAACAGGGCATTGTCAGGGGCATTCCTCTCACACTATCCCTATCCTACATGCCGTGCTTAATTTGTAAAGAAATAAGTGCCAGTGCCCAATGATTTCCTAGCACTCCTGTTATGCATCCAGATGGGCAGTTCCAAGCCCACTGTTGCCACCACCCACGACTGCTCTCCATAAGTCAGCATATTTGGAGTTAAAGCTGCAACTATGCTAGATGATGGATGCTGTACCAAAGTGATATGTGCGATTTACAGACACCAATCAACATAACATAAAATAGCATAACGTACTAGTTGTGTCTTGAAATAGGAAACATATATAAGTGCTTCTTTAACACATTATTGTTAACATGTGATTCTATAGTTGGGAAGTAGAACATTTTGACCATGTATCAAAAGACAAAAGAGCAACATGCTTACCTCCTGTAATGCACGCTACTCTTTTTAAAGTGGTGCAATGTCCGAAGGTGCTTTCTGGACGTCAGATACATGAATCCAATAACGCAGTCCCTTCACCTTCACTACAAGGGGAGTGGAAAAAATTACCTCAAACAGCCCATTAAATCTGGGGCTGTTCCACCTGCGGACAAAGGACCGCACGTAGACAAACTCTTCTGGCAGCAGCGGTTGAGTGGGTGGTGAACCAGTCGTGCATTCAACTGTGGCCCCTGATTCATCTTCTGACCCTGCTGGTGAAATCTGTTAGGAAATATATTTGAGTGCTCTTGTTAGTGTTGTCAAATAATCCTTGAACTAGTCGCCTAAAACAGCTGCTGCCCTATGCGTGTCTGATGCTCTTCTAATGGGAGATATTGGTGTGTGGATGCAGCGACCAGTTACCACCTCATGGGGTGATAAATGGTGGTCTTTGCTGGGTTGTGTGTGTGAGCTAAACAGGGCCAGGGGTAAGCAATGCACTCAATTATTTTTCATCATGGTGCAAACCTTAGACAGCCTGCTCTTGAAAAGTATGTTGATTCTTTCCACAACGCTGTTGGCCTGGGGGTGATAAATTGTACACATTTGGTGTTTAATGCCAAAATGTGGAGTAGTTTCCTTCCAAAAAACTGTGAGACTTTGAACCTTTGGAGCCCCTCTTTTCCAACTCCTCCTCACCTGAATCTCCGGTGGAGTCCTTCCGTCTAGGCTTTCTGGGTTCCTTGCTCTACTTTTGATGCAGATACGGACGTGACTCCCCAGAGGCCACCGTGACCGGATGGGGAACCAAGCCCCGGGAGCCCCCCGGGAGTCAGTCCCCAATGTCAGGGAAAAAGCCGTTGGGCTAGAAAAAACCCTGTTGAGACGGAGTCCTTCCGTAGGTTTCAGGCAGTGAATCCGTAGTACAAATAGTCCAATGAAACTGAACACACTGTTCCCAGTATCCGGGAAAGGAGTCCTTTAGAAGTCCAGCTTCTATTACCGGTGGTGAAGGTAAGGAACAGAGATGAGAGGAAACGGCAATCCAGAAGGAAATGCAACTTGACTGTGGAACTCGCAGGCGTCCGGAGGCCGGACAGAAGCACTCGCAGGCGTCCGATAGCCAGACAGAAGAGCACTCGCAGGCGTCCGATGGCCGGACAGAAGATCACTCGCAGGCGTCGGATGGCCGGACAGAAGAGCACGAAAGTAAGACAAAGGAAAGAGCGAGAGATTGAGAGAGAGAGGGAGAGATAGGAAGGAAAGGAGAGCTGAAGACAGGAAGACCCAAGACACAGAGAGAAACGGAGGGGAGAAAGACAGAGGTGTAAGGATTACCTCTCGGTGCACTTTAACAGAGACAAACCACAAGAAAATAAACCCACTAAGACGGGAACCGCAGTGAGAAAAGAACAACTGTATGGAAATACAGGAAAACTGAAAGAATTACAGAATAGCACAAAGGCTCGGAAAACTAGTGTTGAGTACTAACAAGGTAAACAGATACAATGCACCGAAGCCTCAGTGCGTCCCACGTAAATACGTGCCGGCAGCCATATTGGGAGAAGCATAGACCGCTAAAGACGTTCCCAGCCGCCAGACTAGGCACGTCTCCAGCGACTCCAGATCTTCCACGGGCGATGCATTACAAAAACATTTAAAAAGTGTGTGCCGTTATCCAATCTTAGTACATCACACATGCCCCATCAGGGAAATACTTAACAGACCAAGAATTTTGCAGCGCATTTGGCATCCGGATGTGCACAAGGCACCACCTCCACCCAAGGAGAGAAGGGACATACAGCAATGATCAAATATCGAGCCCCATTGCATCGCTCGCCCATGTCCGCATAGTCACTCTGCAAATTGTGGAAAGGCCCATGGGGCGGGGAAGTGTGCCTCTCAGCATCCTCAGTTTCATGCCTGTGCTAAAACTTTGACACTTGGTGCACCTAATAATCATTCTTGCTAAATGCTCTTGGATATTTAGAAAAAACCAATCCTCGTGAATGTCTGCTGCGATGTGGTGTTTAGAAGTGTGGGATGATGCCGCTGATCGAAAGCTATTATCAAGAGCCTGTGTGGCATCACTACCTTTCTTGTACAGTCTTGCCTCCACAATAAATCGGGAGGGGATTACCTGCACACTCTTTTGACCCATAATGTTTTTCTTCATACGATGCTGCTCCTTGTATTTCAAGTAACTGTGCTACGGGTAGGGCATCTTATGACGCAAGTGGCTGGTCAGTGAAAGTTGTTGTGATAGCATACTCAACTACAACAGGCATCGGTAGATATCCTGTCTTTTACGCTGCAGTGTCTGCGGCGACAATTCCAAGTGACACTTCCTCTGTATTGTTAGTGTGGGCGGCGCATTTAACAAATGCCACTAGAGAAGGCTGTGTGGGGGCGAAAATCAGCTTCTCTAATAGTGCGGCATGCTGCACTGGGGACCCAACCGCCCTTTGTAAGTCCCTCCTTTTCCAGCGTGAAAGACTGGTGTGCACTGTTATGGTGGCTTATGCTGAATCTGAGTAAAGGGTGACGTGACACCCGTGGGAGCATTGGAGCTCTTCAATAAGTGCTATGAGTTCTGCTGCTTGTGTGGAATAATGCATTGGTAGTCTTTTTAGAATTAAAGTCTCGTATTCACGCTCCACTAGGCGCACCACCGCGGCGCCAGTATGTCTGAGACCTGTGTCCTGGTCAATTGTCACTGAACCATCTACAAAGAAGACCTGCCACCCTCTAACAGTCTGTCTTTGCCTTGGGGATGTCATCCTCCTCCCCCTCGTATGTTACACAGTCGTGTCTGGCCATGTCCTCATTAGTACACATTTCTGTTATGAACGTCGCAGGGTTAACTGTCTTACATCTTACAATGTGGATAGTTGGGCTTGAGAGAATGATCTCATAGGCGGATACTTTTTGGGTAGTCAATGTGAATTTTGACCTCTTTAAGATGGCAAATACGGCATGTTCCACGTACAGCGTGATCGAACAGCCTATCACAATTGTGGAACTTTTCTCAATGGCAAATGCCGCTGTCACAAGTGCTTGTTTGCACGCAAACTGTCCTTGCATTACTGAGTGAAGTATGCCGCTTTTATAGGCTAGTGGCTTGTGGTCCATTGTGCTCTTTTGTGTCAGTACAGCAGTCATGAGCTGGTCATTTGAATGGGAGAACAGGTAGAATTCCTGTGTATAATCTGGGGTAGCTAATACTGGAGTTGTTGAAATCACATACTTGAAATCATTGAAACTTTGTACCATCTCTTCAGTTCACATTATTGTATTGCCTGTCCTCTGTGCCTCCTTGAGCCCCTTTAAAAGAGGTCTTGTGTAAGCTGCGTAATCAAGTATCCATGCTCTGCAGTAATTGCACAACCCTAAGAATGTTTGCATCTCCTTTACTGTTGTGGGCTGTGGGGAGGTGCACACGGAGGCAGCTCTGTCAGGAATTATTCTCTTGCCATTTGGCGATACCAACTGTCCTAGGTATAAAACCTCCTGGAGACAGTATTGCAGTTTTGCCTTGTCAACCTTGTATCTCTTGTGTGCTAGGAGCTGCAATAGTGTAAGGGAATTTTGTCCACAGTTTTGCTCTGTGTCGCTACACACCGGCAGGTCATCAATGTACTGAATGATCACGCTGGGTACCTGGATGTTCCCTAAATCTGCGTGAAGTATTCTGTTGAAAATACTTGGGCTCTCACAGTACCCCTGAGGTAATCTTGTGTGTTTGAATCTTCTCCTGCCATGGGTAAATGCTGTGAGATATTGTGTATCTGCGTGTAAGAGTATGGAGAAAAATGCATTTTTGAGGTCGATGACTGTGAAATGTTTTGCCTCTTTGGGGATGCTACACAAAATCATGGCAGGGCTGGGAACCAAATGCAGTTCCTGCTGTATCACATCATTTAGTGGGCGCAAGTCCTGGATCATTCTCCAACTGCCCCCTGTTGCCTTTTTGATAGGATATATAGCTGTGTTGCATGGGGAGGTAGATAGTACAATTATCCCTTGGTGTAGTAGGGCATTGATGGTGTCAATCATTCCCTCCTCTGCCTCCCTGGATGGTGGGTATTGCTTTATCCGTGGTAGTACTGCTCCTGGCTTCATTGTGATGTGTATTGGGGTCACTCCCTGCAGGAACCCTATATCATGGGGGTTGGTTGTCAACAATCTCTCGGGCACTTGCTCGGAAACTGCCTCAAGAAACGGTGGGGGTGCAGTAAGGGCCCTCATGGGACACTGTTCTTTCCGGTACTGCACTTAATGGGCCTCATTACGAGGTGGGCGGTAAGGGATTATCGGTACCGGTAAGAGCACCAGTACCGGTAATCCGTTACCGCCCTATTACGAGTTCCCTTTGCGGGTCCTCCCTTAACGCCTGGTTTTACCAGGCGTTAAAGACGGGACCCGCAAAGGGACTTTGGAGCTAATAACGGTACCGCAATTTGCGGTACCGTTATTAGCACCTTCCCCATTCCCATTGAGCCCTATAGGGGCTCAATGGGAATGGGGAAGGGCCCTGGTGAATGGGGAATTGCCGCCCCCGCCAACCTTGGAATGGGGCGGTAATAGCTCCATTCACCAGGGCGGAGTCAGTAAGGATTTGGAGGCAGCCATGGCGCTAATAGCGCCATGGTTACCTCCAAACCCCTAATGAGGCCCAATGTCACAAAGAATCCAGATCACTAGCACTATCTTACCATCATCTGGCTTGTCTTCGAACAAATCTGCGTCAGTCACCTCTTTCAGGGGTATAGTGGGGTCAATGCAAAGTACTGTGTGCCACTCGCACCTGTCCTGGTCCGACCCTATGGCAACAATCCTCTTTGCTGAAACTACCAATCCTTGCAAATCTAGAGACAATATTGTACCTAGCGCCAACAAAGTCTGTGGGCACTCGCCAGCACCTTTTGCCGATTCGTGGCACCACCTCCACTAGCACAGCTATCCCATATATGAACATGTCAGGATCTATGGGAATCCCACGAACCACCACTTCTCCCATTGCATGCTTTATCAACATTGCCCTCATGGCACACATCCCTGGCGTGGCACAGACTATGCCACTGTCTGTATATGATATTGTCATATTGAGCTTGCTAAGCAGGTCCCTAACCAACAAGTTCACTGGGGCACATTCGGAATACAGTAGTGGGGCCTGCACCACCTTCCCCCCTATTTTAATGTCAACCTCTTCAGTGTATGTTACCGTGGAGACAACCCCAGAGAGAAGCCATGCATGTCAAGAGTGTGGCCTGATAGTGGGAAGTCTCCCTCGTTGATGCATGATTTTGTGGCACCCGTGTCGACCATAAAAATAAAGTGTTTGTTTCCTGTCTCTGCACCCACCAGCGGTTCCTCATCGGGGCGGACAGTCATAGACAGGGCACGCAAGAGCTCTCTGTGGGCTGTCCTAATCCGGGTATGTATTCATTTCCTTGTTGGGGCATTGTCTGCTGCGGGTATTGCTGTTGCGTGTGCTGTTGGTGTTGTGTTTGCTGCTGTTGTGCTTGCTGTTGCTGTATCTGCGCCCCTGCATGCCGGGATGGGTACTTCATAAGGTATGGAGGTTATCCTTAGTGGCTGCATTTGTTGTGTGTTCTGCTGTTGCGGGGGATATTTGTTGTAGGTCACAACCCTAAACTATTAATTCTGGAAAAACTGACCTCTTTGATTACAAACCTGACCAACCTTCAATCTTCAGATACTGTGCAGAAGCTGTCTAAATTTCTCACTGACTCGTTTATGGACATTACGAACCGACTAGCTCCAGAGAAACTGAGGAAGCATAAATTGGTCCCTACAAACAAACCGTGGTTGACGCCTGCATTACGTACACTTAAGGTTTTGGCTCTAAAACATTATTATAGCTGGGAAACAAAATATTCTCCTGATTTGCTACTAGTTTACCAATTGGCGGCTAGAAAATATAAAGCCGCACTACTGGAAGCAAAACAAGAATTCATTTAATGATAGGATCAGTGCTGCCAAGTCAGAAACCAAAGAGCTCTTTAAAATTCTTAAAGAGCAAGAGTCTACAGCAGTCCCTGATGTAGATGAGGTGGTGAAAGATAGGGCTTGGTGTCAGTTGATCCAGGAAGACATGGGTGCCAAACTCCAGGGCACCAAGTCTAATATTCTCACAAAAAATGCAAATGCCATCATTGAAGATAGTGTCATTAGTTGCAGGGATTCAACTAGATGCCCCACATTCCCTGAATTTTCATTTGTTGCCATTACACTGGCAGAATTGAGGAACGTCGTGAAGCACCTTAAAACAACAAGCTGCAAGGGAGACCCCTTTTCTGCCATCATCATCAAGACCTGTCCCCCATCCTGTTGTGGTATGCCATTCTCCAGTTCGTCAATGCGTCTTTTGGTGAGAGCTCTTTTCCAGACATCTTGAAACATTTGTAGGTTATTCCACTGTTGAAAAAAGTAGGCCTCCCTAAAGAGGACCCTTTGAATTACAGGCCCATCACTAATTCAGCATTTCTGATGAAAATACTGGATAGGGTCGCGTATAAACAGATAGCCAAGCATCTTGAAAGCTATCCCATTCTACATTGCCGTCAATCGGGCTTTAGAGCCGGGCATAGTACCGAAACGGCTCTTCTTGAACTTAAATCTACGCTCTTATCCAATATCGATAAGGGAGAGACCACCATGCTTATGCTGCTGGATCTCTCCACCGCTTTCGACCTGGTTGACCGCACATTGTTGGTCACCAGACTCGAACAAGTGGCAGCATTCTCCCCTGAGGCCTCCCGTTGGGTTCTCCAGAACCGGGTTAGCTGTGTCTGCTCAGAAACTGCTGAAGCAGTTTCGACACCGATTGAATATGGAGTCCTGCAGGGAAGTAGTCTCTCTCCTTGCTTCTATAACATCTTTACAGCTCCTTTCTTTGCGATGCTGGAGAAAGAAGATATCTGGTTTACAAACTTTGCGGATGATACTCAATGTATCATCCCTCTGACTGGTGACCATGCACAAGATGAAGACCGTATAAACAAAGCATATACTTGCATTGAAAATTGGATGGTCCCAAACGGAGTGGCCTTGAACAGGTCCATAATGGAACTTATGATTGTGGGGTCTTCTAGCTTGATCTGCAAGCTAGACCCCTGGTACAAACATTTCCGACTTGGAAAAGTAAAGATCGACACCCTTAAGAAGGTTAAATCCCTTAGGGTCATTTTGGACCAGCACCTCTCCATGAAGGCTCACGTGGGGAGTGTGGTCCCTGGAGCTGCCTACTATTTAAGACTCTTTGCACACTTGTGTCCCATGATTTCCAAGACAAACGCGGAAACGCTTGCAAGAGCCATAGTAGGCTACAAAAACTGACTATTGCTGCAGTTTGCTGACTGGCATCAGCAAGACTGAGATAAATCGGCACCAGGTTATCCAAAACGGGGCTGTGAGGGTTGTTACAGGTTTAGCCAGACGTGACCATGTCACGCCAGGTAGAAGATCCCTGCACAGGCTGCATGTGGAGGCGAGAATTTGTTATCGCCTCCTCCTGATCACCTTCAAGAGCCTTCTGGGCATTATGCCTTGTTAACTGAACAAACTCATTACAGTCAGGAGCATCCCTCGGTCACTTAGATCCAGCGATACCAAAATGCTAATGATTCCCAGAAGTAAAACTAAAAGGGCTGAAAAAGGAGCCTTCGCCTAGCACCACCGGAGACCTGCAATAGCTCACTGTTGGATCTTAGGCTGGAAACAAAACTAGAATCTTTTAAGAAAAAGTTAAAAACATGGTTGTTTGACTAAACCTCCGGTCTCTGCTCCTTATTTCTCCATGGCCGTTCCTGGATTATGTTTTTTGTTTCTGTCTTGTCTGCGCCATCATGCCTATGGGTCCATTGCTGCGCATTATAAGTTCACTAAAGTAAATGGCCTGCTTCTGCACTCTCTTGAAAAATGTCCCCACTTCCCACAATTCCAACACTGTGAGGGCCCAATACCCATCCCTCTTGTTCCCATTCCCCCAAAACCCACTCTTCCCCCCTAAATCCGCCCCTCCCGCGCTGCTGTCCTCCTTGCTGCCGCTTCTGGGCAGGGAACCTCTGACTACCTCCCCACTGCCCTTGTCCTTCTTCTGGCCAAAATGCTGCTTTTCGAACATCGGCGGACCCCTGTGTGCTCCCCTTCTCCATGTGTACAGGTGTGACCACCGCCCCCTCTACAGCTATCTTTGCCAGCTTCCTCTGTTTTGACTCATTTGCTTGCAGCTGTTGTTTCCTTTTCACGCTCCTTTATTCATTTGCAGTTGTGTATTATTATACTCTGAATTTCCACCCACCCCTTCGCTTCAATGCCCACAATTTTGTCTAGTGCCTTCTGCACCTCTTTTGGTAAGCCCCTTTTTATGACGAAGTAAAAAAGAGGAACTGATCGATCCCACTTGGCCCCGTCTCTGCATCTCCTGAACCATAATAATGTATTGCGCTGGGTCTTCGTCATCACCCATAGTGTTTTGCATTATTGACTGTAAGTCTGGGGGGTCTGGGTATGTGCACCAAAGCATGCCCCACACTTGTGCTCTGATGTTGTTGAACGGTGTGCCGTCATGTGCATCGCCATCCAGCCTTACTCTGGGGTATCCTGCTTTAAACCACACGTCCCCAGCCTGATCTCCCACCATCGTCACTAACAACATTTTCATATGACTTATGGCAAGTGGTACACCCAGAGTCTGTTTCTTAAAAGCATATATCTATTTCCCTGCCACCGCTTTTAACGACGAAAGCGCCTTGATCAAACTGTTTTTGTCCATCTGCGCCCATGCCATATACTGTGCTCTACCCACACCCTTGTGTATTAAAGGCATCTGTAAACCTACTTTTTTCCCTTCCTTTCTCCCAACACCTCCCTTTTTCCTTGCTACGGCCATCCGGCCAAATCTTCTTACCACCCCATCCCACAAACATTCCACTGAGGCGTTATTTCCTGTGCTTGTGCCTCTTCCTCACTGCCTGTCCTCAAACTCATCCACAGTACTCCACCCTTCCTCTCCTTGTTCTCCACCCAATCCTCTGTTGGACCTTACAATCCTGTACCCTTTGCTGTGTGCTTGTTTGTTCACTTCGTTCACTATGTGCACGTCCTTTATTGTCATACTATCCAATCTGAACAAAATGTCAACTGCCCTCCACTCTAGTCCACTCCTCCTTGCCTCACTCTGCTCCGTTCACAGTCGTGCTAGCTCTGACCACGCCGATTCTAGTACTACCTCCAATTCCCTCTGACCTGCACACTTCTGGGGTGGAGCGTTTGCCGGAGTGCATCTGTATGGGGGTGGAGCGACAGTGGAGCGTGTAGATACATAGGTTGGGGTATGTATATGATAATGATAAAGCGCACAAAGACGTGAGGTATCGAGGCGCTGAGGGTGAGAGGAAGACTGATGAAAGTCAGACTAAAACAAGTATGTTTTAGAGTCTTGCGAAATGGAAAAAACTCCTGAAGATTGCAAAGGTCAAGGGGTAAGGCATTCCAGAGCGTGGAGGTGAGAACTGAAAAGGATCTCGCCTGGCGCGGCGAAATCTCAGAACGCATAACAAAGATTGATTTGTTGAACACAATGACCGACCTGGAATGTAGGGCACAAATTTGGAATGCAGAAAGTCTGCCCCGACATTGTGAATAGCACGGTGAACCAGACAGAGAACCTTAAACTTAATTCTGCTTCTAATGGGAAGCCAGTGCAGTTGACGTAACCGTTCTTGAGAATGGGCAAGTCTAGGAGCTCCAAGAGCGAGACGTGCTGCTGCATTCTGGGGGGTTTGAAGACGCTGGAGTAACCTCTGTGGTTGACCAAGATAGATTGCATTGCAATAGTCTAAAGAACTCATGATTGATGCTGCAAAAAACTTTCACCTGAGAGCAGCTCGGAGGAAAGGTAGAACTTTTTTCAGGACCTTAATATTTATAAAGCCCAGCTGACAAACTGCAGCGATCTGGGCTTCCCGAGAGCCAGTAGCCATAAGTTTAATACCAAGGCTCTTAACTACTGGAGAGGGCTCTGGAAAAGGACCCAGGGAAGAAAGCCAGTAATCACAGGTCCACAGCTGACCCTCAACATTAGAGCCAACAAGGAGAACTTCAGTTTTTTCTCTCTTTAATTTCAACCAGTTGTTGCCCATCCAATCTCCGACTGCAACAAGCCAGTTTTTCAGTTTAGTGGGGGGTCAGAAGAAGGCATATTTAAGCGAAACAGGATCTGATTATCATCAGCGGAGGAGAAAAACTGAACTCCATGGCTGGCGATAAGTTTAGCCAATGCCTGCATATAAAGATTAAAGAGCAACGGGGACAGGGCAGAGCCCTGGGGGACTCCACAGTTCAGGATAATAGGCGAAGAAGTAAACAGGGGGAGAGAAACTGTTTGAACCAGTTCAGACAAAAATGAAGAGAACCATTTGAGCGAGATGCCCGAGATTCCCGCCTCATGTATCCTGTGCCCTTATTTTCTGTGCGCTGCTCACTTGTTTCCGTTTGTTTGTCCCCCTCACTGGAGCTTCGTGCCCCTCCCTCATAGGTGCCTTCTATATTCTCAATCATCTTCCATAAATCTAATATTTCCTTTCTCTTCTGCAGCGTATAGTTTGCCGCTAGAAATGTGGTCAATATTCCCTTATTATGGGAACCCTGCTCTGGTCAGGAGCAGGGCATCCCCCCTCTAGTTTCTGTCACCCGTTGTTTGATACTTCTCACTCTTTTCCTGGTAAAAGGGCAAGGCCTTGTACATATACTCTAAATGTTTGTACATATACTCTAAAGGTGTTTCTCCTCCCATTGATTTACTTTGTGCACTGTAGTGTGTCCCTACATCCCTGATCGTACGCTCCGCACACTGCAAAGATCACAACCAAAAACAGTCTGCCATCCCCCTTTTTCCCATCCACCTAAGTCACTTTGCCTCCTCTTCCCTTCGCACGCACTCACTCTCGCCCTCCACGCACTCAAAACACACCACTACCTTAACGCCCCTGCTGAGGCATTAACCCTACACAAAAATCAAAAAACACAAAATCAATAAGCTAAAATAACAAACACTACAATTCCCGAGCCCTCCAATTATGTGGGGATCCTAATTATTTTCTTTTCTCCGTTACACAATATGTGGTACCACCTTCTCCCCGCACTCGGGGAGGCTCCCGACACTCCTGTTTCCTTTTCCGTAATGTTCTCCTTGACAAATGAAGAATAATAATAAAAAATAAAAACACACCCACACCACACCAACAACTTCACTCTTCACAAACTCGCACCCCAAACACGTTCCCAGATACCCTTGCCCTACTTGTTATCACTTGCAAGGGTATACTCACATGCAATTTGTTAAGGATTTCCATCAGGCGACACACACCTGGTCTCGGCCTAGTATGCAGCGCACGACCGAAATGCTTATCTCTTTATAGTATATGGATTCAATATTGAGATGGTACACCACTCATATCACACCCACTTTTCAAATACCCTGTGTCACAATGGACCATGAACCAGGCTGGTTGGTAAAATACAATATTTATTTATTTTAAAATTCAAAAGAAATAATACACTTTTATTATGGTGCAGCAATCACCAATGGGGTGGTAATTACAATGAGAATGTGAGCAATACATTGGGTTTAACCTTCTAGTGGAACATATACACAGCACAGCGGAATAGGAGCACTTTTTGATTTAGGAATGATAGCACCAAGTTAGAATTTCCCCCTGCAATGTTCCCTCAATCCACAGATAATCAATTCTGAGTGGATAAACAGAAGCAGCAGGTAATCAGGAATAAGAAACAGGAAAAAGAATTCAAATCTGACCTTCCGTCCCCAAATAAGAGAGAAAAACGGATTTTAAACCCCTTGCAATGTTATGAAATGACACCCGGAAATGGACAAATAAATTATGAATGTGTATTAAAAACCTTGAAGCAAATATAATTCCTCACTAAAGCAACAATACAAAGACACTAACAATGACAAAGAATGGATTACCAAAAGCATACAGTTTGTCAATGAGTGGTAAGTTTAAAACAGATTGTAGCAAAATGACACGTTGGAAACGTTGCAATTTTTCAATTCCCACCTGAAATTACCCAAACGGTTTTTAATAAAAATGGGTGAAATACATTGATTTTGGTTGGGGGATAGAGGTATATCACAGGAACAATATGGAAGTGAAATTAAGTCTTTAGCTGGTAAATTGGATGAGTTATACAAGATATAAAAAGGTGCGCTTTGAGTAAAATGGAGCTGTGAAATAGTAAAGGAAATCAGTTGTGACAAGAACAGTTTTCCTTTACACTAGAGTATTCAGGCTAGGCCACCAAATAGGGACACAGTAAGCTCCAGGGTTGATTTGCGACTTCAACGCTCTCACCCCAGCGCCCAACCCTGGCGGAAACCAATCCGATCACTCGAAATATGACTAATGGCATAGGATTACATAAGACAAAATTACTAAAGAGATGGTGCTAGCACTAGAAATCAAGGGCAGGGTTGCACAGATAATTCTGACAGTTTTACAAGTTACCAGGATAAGGATAGGATGGCTTAGAGAGTGTGATAAGGACAAAGACGAGATATGCTATGGGTTTCTATGGGGTGGCGATTATACTCACAGTCCACTTTTTAGTTTTGGGATTTTTGGACCGTCAACGGTTCTGGTCACTACACGGCAGTGCGCCTGGCAAACAGCTGGGCAGTTCTGGTCACCGGATGGCACTTCTGAACTGGCAATTCTGGTTACTGGATACTAAAGGTCAGCTGGATGGCAGGATGGCATGCAGTAAGGGGGCAGCAAGCCAGGCTGGTTTAGGATGCTTCCCAAAAGAATACCACAGCTTTTTCTGGGTTTTCAGAATTGATGCCTTGCTGGGAATAGGATCAGCACTGCTTGGGTTTTGCAGTGGGCCCTGGAGTAGGGTCAGCAATGCTTTGGCCTTGTAGTTGGGATCTGGATGGATGGAACAGGACGCTGGCGCCGGAAAATCACGAAGAGAGTGTGTCTAGATTCTTGCCAGGGACTCTTATTTATAATGCATAGTGACATCATCGACTATATTGCTGGGCCGGATTAGCTAAACCCTCCTCTAAACAACTGGATTGGACAATCAATGTTGGTTGCCTCCCCTGGGATGTGACTCAGTTCAGGAGGTTGCATTTTATGGTATAAAAAGACTTCCCACAGACCTTTTTGCCAAAAATCTGTCATACCGGAATTTACACATTTGTACAGTTGTGGCACCTTAATAAATTACATAATCAGGTTACATATTTTATGTAGAGCACAGCCGTCCAATCCTGCAATCGGTGAGACATTGTTTTGTCCTTTTATACTTTTTTGGTCATTTTCAGGGGTAAATATTCGGCCTAAAATTCCATAACTTTATACATGGGTGTGGATGATCATAACGGATGTATGTACAAAACTTCGCATTTGCAACATGGATGCTTTTCTCGTAATCCGCACTACTTTGCCATTTCTGTCCCCAAAGTGTTAGTGAAGTCTATGACGTCTTGAACGAAAGCCCATAAAATCACTTTTAAACTGCAAACTTTTTACATTTTTCCAAATCCTTGCTGCAGAGATAAAAAGTCTTTAAAGTTTATTTATAACAATAGTCTTTGGAATCAAATGGCAGTCCTTTGTCTGTCACTGGCCCATTTTTTCCTTTCTTTAGCTGCCACCAACTGTTACTTCAGCCCTGTGTGGGGTGGGGGTTCCCAGTTTGATTGAAGGTTTTATGGCCCCCTCCACTTCACAGGTTAGTGTCCCAGGACTTCTTTTGTCCCAGCCTGGAGCACAGACGAATGTCTGACAAGCGTGTGAACTTCCTTTGTCTTGATCCATACAAAGTTTTTCAACCTAGAAATTATCACTTTCGTGTCCTGGAAGTTTATGGTGTGGCTCCCTTCCTAGGGGGAAACTTTAACTCTGCCAACCAGAATAACCTGTTTTTGCCAGCTTGCAAATCCAGTCAAGGCGGTTTAAAACCTTTATTTTCTGATATTTGGTCCTGAATTAAAACAAACCTGTGGAATAAAATAGCCCACGTATGTATTTTCACCAGCCACAAACCCCTACACATTGCTAGGTAATGGCAGGCTTTCCTTCAACAGTTTACTTTTTAAGCAGGCATTTTTCTTCTTTAGTTTTGCAAAGTCCATTTTTCACAGATGTGGTGAAAACTGCTAGCATTTCCTTTCAAATTCGATTTTGCCATCTGGCTTCCCAATATTGCCTCACAGCCATAGTTATTTTCTTCTAGGCAGTAGTTTATTTGAAGCACAGATGCATTGAAACTGGCATGACTCAGATAGCTGGAGTCTCTTTTGAACTACTGAGCTTTTATACATTTGTAAAGAAATTAACACGTTTTCCTGTGCGAGTAAAAGTGAGGTTCCTTGTTGATTTCTCTCAGAGTTGGTTTGACAGGGCCTGTCATTCAGAAATCATGCCTGGTTTTGCTGAGGCACAATGAGATACTGGGCATGGCAGGGCCTTATTAATCACAGTGATTTAAGGAAGAACAGATGGAAATAGCGTCAGCAGCATTATTTTAAAGGTGAAATGTTTCCTTTATAATGGAGGTCTTGGGCTTTCAGCAGAGCAGTTGCTGCCTTTTGACTCCATTTGTTTTGTACAGGTAGGAACACACTGGCCCGCTCCCTTAGTTTGTCCCCTTGTTCCATCCTGCCCCTGTGTGCTTGGCAAGAAAGTGCAGCCATCTTTTTGTTGCTGCAAAAATGGAGTTTTGAGGCCATAGCGTTCACAGGAGCCAGCACAGCCATTTTGCTGTTTCTGCGCACATGCAGCTTGGTGATGTTTGGAAATACTGTTGAGTGGGTCAATATATCCCACATATCCCCCAACCCCAACTTCTTCTGTGATTCCAAGTCGAGGGAGAATCGGGCAAGTGGGATTCCTCAATGGAGCCAAGCTGGATCAGTCAGGTATGAGTTCTTCATCCATCAGACAGCGGTGCGTCACGCTCCTCTCGCTGTCTCTGTTTGGAACATGAACGACACCTCCAGCTTTCTCTTGGATCTTCCTTAACGGTGTTGAGCGACAACCCCTGACTTCCTTGGGTTTGTACTTTCCAGGTTCCTGAGGAGGTCCTCCTTGGTAGTGAAGGTGCAACCAGTACAAATTTATGAAAGAGAACACAAACCGGTTACTACCATTTCCCACTAACTGCCCTCCAATTGGGTTGACAGCATTGGGTTAGAAAAGCATTCAATGATGACAATTGATAATGAAGAAAAATACTCCCTGTTACATAATTACATATATAAATCCTATTGGTTCCCTTCTGGTTCTTCTTTTTCTTATTCTCATGTTTCAGACGTCTCCTCTATTTGATTCTCTCTGGGCTCCTCAATTTATTGCAAAGTGTGCCTAAGGTGACAACTCCTTAGCTGATTAATTAGGACCCATTTCTCTTCGGTCAATTCACCTTTCGGAATTCGCATTCTATAGGCGACAGGTGAAATTTTATCCATAACCTGAAAAGGTCCTCACCAGCTGGGCAAAAACTTGCGCTCTTTGGTCTGCTTCCTTTGGAAATTGTACAAGTAGACCCTGTCTCCTACTTGGTATTCCTTTTTGGTTGTTTTTAGATCATATTGAGTCTTCATGCCCTCTGCAGATCTTTCTATATTCCGCTGAGCGTACGCAAAAGCTTGTTGAAGGTGTTTTCTTAGATTCTCAACATACTCATGAGTTGTGGAGGCGTTGATCAGTGTCTGGTCTTGTGTTCTATAGAGCAGATGCTGAGGTAGCACCATCCTTCGTCCAGTCATAAGCTCAAATGGAGACATCTTTGTTGCAGAAGAAGGTGTAGATCTGATGGCCATCAGGACAAGCGGTAATCGGATGTCCCAACTTGGCCCAGAGTCTGCCTCAAACTTTTTTAGAATGCTCACAATGGTTTTATTATTCCTCTCAACTCCACCACTAGAGGACAGCAGTATGCAATATGAAGTTTCCTTTTTACCCCAAGTATCTCAGACATCTTTGTCATTACTTCGCTGGTAAAGTGAATACCCCGGTCTGACTCAATCCTTTGGGGTAGGCCAAAATGCGTGAAGATGTGATTGATCATCAGGGCAGCTGCTGTTTCTGCCTTGCAATTTGGGGCCGGGAGACATTACACCCATTTGGTAAACAAGCATGTTACGGTTAACATGTACTTGTTCCCCCTGGAGGAGCGAATCACAGGCCCGATTAAATCTACTTGTAAATCTGACCAAAGCAGTGTCATCCCCCTCTTCTGGAGGGGAGCTTGGTGTGTGAGTGATGTTGGCTGAAATTGTGCACACCCAAGACACCCCTTCAAGTATTGATCAAGGTCCTGCCCCATGTGGGCCAGTATGCAACCTCTCGCAAGATTTCTAAAGTAGTGTGAAACCCCTGATGACCGGCTGTGGCCGCATAATGCGCGTGACTTAGCATCAGGCTTTGGAATGAGGTAGGGACCACCCACTGGTCACAGCCAGATATGGATCTTCTTACCAATAAACCGTCTTAGATTTGGGAACGTTTTTGGACATTTCATCAACACCCTGAGGTCCTTTCCCAATTTAATCACTATCAATCAGAGGAAAGTTCTCAGGGTCCTCAATGTGTTGATAAAATTTACCAATAATTGGATCCCCTTTTTGTGCCGTGATTAAATCAGCATCTGGGATCTCCTTACTCCATTGGGCAGTTGAGAGTTCATTGTGAGCATTTGTCTGGGACCTAGTGAGAGCAGCGACCTGGATTTCCCCCAACAGGGACTCGATCTCAAGGAGATCCCCCTGGATGGCTCCCGTTTTGGTCAGCTGATCAGCTAGGTCATTTCCAGTTTTGTCTGGTCCCTCTATTCTGGAATGACCCTTGATCTTCTTCCAATAGATGGTCATCCCACTAGAGGTGACCAGATCATCAATATTTTGGATGAGCTTGCCATGTTTAAGCGGTTTGTTGTAAACACATAGCATTCCTCTGGTTTTCCAATTAACCAGGTGCTCCACGAACCCGTTCCGGACATAATCTGAATCAGTGATTATGACCAGCTCGTGGAGTTGGTGTTGGACGGCAGTGAGGATGGCTTGATGAACTGCCATCAACTCTGCCACCTGACTACTGCGGGAACCGATTTTGTATCCAGCGGAGGGTTCCCGGGCATCATTTACCCAGCCCAATGCCAGCCACCAGTTCCTTTTCCCCATTGTTATCAACATGGTAGGAGCAACCGTCCAACATAAACAGTGGGCATTCCCTTGCATTTGTCTTCTTCATAGACTTTGTGTGGGGAATTCAGGTACGCCTCCATGTTGTCCTGGGTTTTAAGACTTTCGTCCTCGAGACAGTTTTCTGTGGCACAATCATGCAAGTCAGCCAGACCTTGCGCGAGGGGACTCTTCTAGTTTTGGCCATATCTGACCTCCACAGGAAAGCCTTGCATTGACAAAGTCCAGGAAGTAATTCTGGAATTACTCACATTTCCTGCCCGGATTCTGTCACTTTGGAGGTATTGCAAAGGCTGGTGTGGAGTCTCCACTATGATGTGTTCCCCCTGGATGAACGGGCAGTCATTTTTCAAAGCCCACACCGTTACCAGGAGTGCCTTCCCACAATCGTTGAATTTTTCCTCGACAGAGGATAAGGTCTTGCTTGCATAGGAGATGACTTTATTGACCTTGTCATGCTTTTGACATAATACTGCTTGTCAAGCTTGTATTCGAGAACCCTGTCTCCAAGAAGAACTCCTTGTTTTTGACAGGGTAAGCTTACCTTACATCAAAAGAAGCCTCTCACAAGCGCCTTGTCTAGTTAGAGAAGGCGCTTGTGAGAGGCTTCTTTTAAGTTGCTTTACTGCCTCGGCTTGTGCTGGACCCCACTTCCACTTGACCCCCCCCCTTCAAAAGATGGATCAGGGGTCTTGTGATCTCTGCATAATCCTCAATGAACTTCCTACTGGAATTAGTCAGTCCAAGGAGGCTTCTTAGCTCCCGCAGATTTGTGGGGTCTTTCAGTTTTAGGAGTGCTTCCACTTTCTTCTCCTGGGGACAGAGACCATCAGGAGTTATCTCATGTCCCAAAAAGTTGACACAGGTTCTGCACCACTGTGCCTTTTGGAAGGATAGTTTTGCTCTGGCAACTCTCAACTGTGTCAGAACATAACAGATTTCCTCTATGTGTTCCTCCACAGTTGAGCTTTTATCAGGACATCATCCATATAGGCCAGGTTACCCCTTTCACCCAAGTCGGGCATGGCCTTATCTAGGAAGATGTTGAATTTGTTGCCGGAGTTGATGTATCTGAAGGGAGTCCGGGTCCAGGTGTACTCCTGCCCCCCGAAGGTAAAGGCCAGCTTGTATTGGTCCTCCCTACTGGCAGGCACGGTCCAGTAACCATTGGTCAGGTCAATGGCAGTGTATACCTTTGACCCCTGAATGTGGGCCAGCCCCTGGTCAATGTAGGGGAGAGGCCATCAGGATATGTGGACCCTTTATTCAGCTCCCTAAGGTCGGCACAGAGTCTCCACTGACCGTTCGGTTTTAAAATCCCTAGCACAAGATTATTAAAGGTGCTGTGGACTGGACAAATTATCCCACGGGACTCAAGGTTTTTGATCATTTCTGTGAGGGACTCCATGGATGCGAGAGGCAAGCGATATTCCTTCACAAACACTGGATTAATTCCAGGGTCCGTGGGAATTGTTGTTGTATGGATTTCAGTGCGACCACAGTCATACTAGTCCACCGCAAAGAGATCTTGAAAATCTAAGAAAACCTGTTTCAACTTTTGCTTTTGCTCTGGAGTCTCACAGGCATCAGTTAGGTTGACCCGCTCTTCAACCATCTGTCTGAAGCCTGGAAAGACTTTTGCTATCTCAGCGGCCTCCTCCAGCTGGGTGGAGTATTGACCTGGACAGTGGGTTTCAGGTAGGAGAGACAGTCCTTGTGGACCTGGAAGATCACCTCATCCTGCCTGATGTCGCAGGTCACCTCTTCCTCACCGTAAGGGGAGGAAGAGTACACCAGTTAATTCCCCCCCTTGCCGGGTGAAGATCCTTTCTGGTGGTAAGTCATTGTCACTATCACTGTCAAAACCGTCCTTGCGGATTGGTCCTATCAGTTCATTACTTAGATCCATGGAAAGATGTCGGTAATCAACCGCCATTCCAATAATGGTGCCTGCGCCCAGAGTGATACTCCTAGGGTCGCTGTCATCCATCAATATTGGAATGATGTTGTGTTCTACATTGCATCAGGATTTTGCAGTTTATGTCCCCTTTTAATTTTTAATTCAAGTGGGAATAGTCATGTCCATCCTGGGATGGTGACCTCCTCTCCAATTTGAACTTCAACTGCATACAGCAGCAGTTGGGCTGACCAAAATGCTTTTTCTGAATCATCAAAGTCCATGGGATTACGCCCTAGTCGGGAACAGGCTTTGTAATTTATCAGGTCCACACTAATGGCAAAACGATTGAGAATGTCACTGCCTATATAAAATGCTGCAGTGACATCTTGCACGACCCAACAATTATGTACTATGCTTTTGTTTCATATAGACATTTTGAGCATACACCTGCTAGGCAGGAGATGTTTGGAATTGGCAGTTTCCAGGCCCATTTTCCACTTATTGATCAATTTAAATGTGGGAATGGCTGGATCTTTTTGGAGCTGTCGGAACATGGCTTCACTGATGAAGCTCTTACCGTTGTTCACGCACACTCGGGCGAGAACAGATTCCTTCCCCTCATTTAACTGAATAGGAATGAATAACTGTTCTCTAATTTTCTGAATATCAGCTAAACTTTGAGCTGTTCGTGTTGTCTTTCAGATGAAAAGTGTCCATCATCTGCTCATAGAGTTCCAAGTATTCCCAAACAGAATATTTTGCGTTTTTATGGTAGGGGGTTATGACACTCCTAAGGGCCTTAATCTGCCTAATGGGGTCTTTTGTCCTAACTCTCTTGAGTTTATTTGCCTTCTTTGGCTTAGTCACCGGAGTCCACTCACCCTCAGACTCAGAGGCGCTACTACTTGAGGTCCCCTCATGATCATCTAGTAATTCCCTGATTCTGTGAGCTTGAGAGGGACTCGCAGAATGGAGGGGCCTTTTCTCTATTCCTGTGGTGCTGAGGAGAGTATGACTCTTCCCTGCTCCCAGGGTTGGCAGAGTATCCACCCCCCCCCACTGCCCTAATTGGGTAGAGGTCTTCAGGATGCTCTTTTTGGGCCTCATTTCATTTGGTTTTTCATCCAATTGAACCAACTGGTCCCTTGGAAGGTAATATTTCTGTGGATCCAATTCCCTGACTCTCCCCTCATAGGAGACTTCCATGTCAGAGACATCAGCCTTAATGTTTGGGTATCTATACAGGGACGCCCGTCCATCAATTTCTGTGGGGCGCTGATCTGTCAGTTCCATCATTCTAAACCTATTAAATTCTGTCGGCCTCATGGTTTCTGGCTCATGTGAACCGGTAGACATGAAGTCGGCAGTGTTCACAGTATTAAATGGGTTTGAGACCCTTAGTACAGAGGTCCTTATGCTATGATCAGTGGTTACCCTGTCCCTCTCTACCTGTTCGGGGTCCCTCCAGTTAGGATTAACTCTAGCACCCTCTTTCTCTAACCTCGCTAGTTTCTCCTTCTCAGCCCCTATTTCTTGATAGTAAGCAAGGATCTTGGCCTTTTGCTCAGCTATCAAGGCTTTACTGGCCTCTATGACCCGCTCTTGCGCTGCCACTTGTTTGTGGAGCCCATCATTCTTTTCACAGAGGGCCTCATTCTCTTTCTGCGCTTCCTGCTGTTGCAGGAGACTCAACTCCTGAGTTTTTGCATCTTTGGTCTGGGTGTTCTCTTCCAGAGCACTTTCTACCCGCCTGGCGTGTTCCAGTAGATTCCCATACTCTGAGACAGATCAGCAACTCCAAGTTCCTCCACCTTTGTTTTCTGGTTATTATTTGCTGCTGCACTGCACCTCGCTGAAAAAATCATGTGACTCACTTCCAGTGGCGGCTGGTGAGTTTGAAAGCTGGTGGGGCGTAAATTTTCCAGGGCGAATTTAGTAGCGAGCGTGGGTGCGGGGGGGTTTCCCCATGTGAAATTTTGGGAAAAATGGCCTACAAAATATGCAATTTACTGTCCAAAAAACCCACCGAAATATGAAAAAAGCATTCGGTTTTACATATTAATGGTGGTACACTATTCTTACGTGTGCAAGTGTGATGGTGTATTTTACAGCAGCTTGTATTGAGAATAGCTGGTACTATGGTGTCTGCATAAAGACATCCATTATATAGTCAGTAATGATGGAAACATATGTTTGTTTAAGCACATAAAAATGCAGTAAAGGTTAGATGCTACAAACATAGCAGTGAAGGACTAGGAGCTGCGCCTTAATAGGTGCAAATGGTGGGCAGAATCCATAAAGACGCATGCTGTGCAATATCATGAGTAAAACCAGTTGCTTTTCTAAATTCAGAGGCATTTTTTAGAATTACGATAATCAGTATGCCAGTATTTGTAAATTTCATTCAGGATGTGGAATAAAGCAAGGACTCGTACTCTATTTGCTTAACTATCTTGTCAGGTTGCTTTATTGTGCAATTTTTGCATATTTCAAATAATCACTTGTTTTAGTTTTTCGTTTTTGCACTTTGTAAATGCCTGGCACTTCTCTGCCACGACTACACCCTAGTCCCGGAACAAAACACAACTAGCACTGCCCATGCACATTCATCTTCAGTCATAATATACGGTCATTCATCTTCAAAAGTAAGGAACTTTACCACACAGCTGCCTTTTGGCTAAATGAAAGTAACACGTACATTACGAATCGAAATGTGTGTTACAGTTCCATGTGCTGGCCGGGAGCTAGTGTAATGTCAATGTTTTTGGCAAGCTACCACATCCTTTATGTATTTAGACTAATTATTTTATTTTCTGGCTTCAACTTTATTGAGATCTCAAAACTCTCTGTAGCTACTTAAAAACAAGCAAATACATCCTATCCTTCAGTCTCTTAGTGGCAGAGCTTTTAAATCAAACATGGTCCCCAAACCCCTCCCGCCCACACACAACCCCCCACACACTAGCGCATGTACTCCTTCCCACGATGCAGCATGAGCGCTGCTTTCAGTTCTCTTCGTGGGCTGAAGAAAAGGGAACGGCAGGCGGAAAGGAAAACCAAGATCACAAATAACACTCTGTCACGCAAATATGTGTGATTCAGACGCCTTAACCAAGAGTGAAGCTTAGAAAGTATTAAAATAAAAAAGAAACACGAGGAGACCGCGTTAGATTCTGACCCCTTAGAAGAAGGTTACAGGACTGTGATTAGGCGCTTGATGAGCAGGGGAGGAACGCCCACTGGAAGGGGAGGACATGGAACACACTTCAGGATACCGAATAGACTCTAGAGAAGGAACAGAGCCCCCATCCCAGCCTCCCCCACAGAGGATCATTACAGATACACTGTGCTACTGACAAGGGCTGCGGGTAGTGTTGGAATCAAGGCCCAAGTGTCGGACAGAGGATATTCTGGAGCAAAAGAAATCGTTTCACATTGTACAACGCCCGTGAAACCCGTTAAACGCCTGGCACCCTGCCTGCTAGATAGGACCAGCAGCAACGAAGGCCGTTAATCCCCAAATTGAAAAAATACAAGCTTTTTCCATCAGACCCCATGTATATTCAGGGACTTCCAACCCCTGGTCACTACTACCCTTAAGAGAGGTAATGCCCCACCGTGAACCGCAGATCACTCACCAGAAAAGGAAAAAGATTACCTATCTGGGTGGCAGAAAAGCCACTTCTCCCGTTCACATTGCTGATGCAACCGCTTTAATGGCATTCTATAATAGGGCTCAATAGCATGAACTGAATTCATTCATTTCAGAAGCGCCAGACTCCTTACATTTAATTAATGTATTTATTTTTAACGAGCCATACCATTCCTAAGTTCGGTTTCTACCCCGGATCCGGGAATCGAACTTCTGTTGCTCTGCGTGGTCTTGCTTGCAAGACCAGCGCTTTGCCACCGTGCTATCCCCCGTTCACAATATAACGTCCTAAAAAATCACGCCGGAAGGGGAAAGACTACTCGTGCAGGCATTAAAAATGCTAGATGCCGCAGAGACTTCAGGCCGCCGAGTTGCCAGAGCTACAGTCCTAAAACACCACGCATGGGTGGTGAGCACACGTTTTAAACCAGAAATGAAGGCATGCCTGCATGATAAACGACCACATAACTCACTTGCCTTCGGAAAGGCCACTGGTTAGGCCTTACAAAACCGAGGATAAGACTCTGAAAACAAACACTATGTCAAATCTGGGCAAAAGAACAAACCAACATAGGGGTTTACCCCCAATGAACACTTTTAATGGGAAAACGTATGCACAGTCAACTGCACAAAACATGACCGGACATGGGTGCAAGTTTGCAATACTTCCCTTACTCTTGTAAGTGTGCATGGCTGTGTGGCAAGTGTGGTTAGAATGTTAACAATAGAAAGTAACTGAAAAGGAGGTTTTTGGGGTAATTAGAGGGAGGAGTGGTAGTAATGTGGAAGAGGTGGTAGTAGTTGTGAGGATGGAGTGATATTTTGGTGGCGTGAGTAACAGAGTAGTAGAAAGGGGGGCAACATCAAAGGGTGGAAGTAAAACCTAGAAGAGACATTGGAGGGGTAGAAGATTGGAGGGAGGAGGGAGGCGACGTAGCTAAGAAGAAAGAGTAGAAAAGGGAGAGGTGAGAGTGAACATGCAAGACAGAGGACTGCATCCAACAGGGTATTAGTAAGTACCCTTTCCAACGCCCCGTAGAAAGCTAAAAACTGGATAGAGTAGGGAGAGTTAGGAAGTCCCTCAGGGAGTTTAGAGAGATGAGGCATTCAGCTGTTACGTCCTCCCAACTAGCCAAAGACAGAACTAGACACTAGGGGTCAGTCGTCTGTATCTGTCTAGGATGCCTGGCTTAGGGAGAAGGTCTGATACAAGACGAGAGAGAGGGACGGCACTATGGCCCACCGAATGTTCAATCAAAACCCTTAAACAACCTCTGAGATTTGAATTCATTCTTGTGCCATCTGTTACAAGGATAAATTAGTTACAGGCTGTTTCAGTGGTTGAACATTTTGTCACTATCCACGAACATAAAGTAATCTTTTGAACTCCACTTTTCTCACCCAAATACATCACAACATTTCATGTCAATCAGTCAATAGAACTGCCTGCCTTTGTCCCAAATACACAGAGCACAGTGAAAAAAGCAATGCACACACTTTATGTTCATAGAGCAGTTATGTTTTACTTGGGTAAAACCAAAGAACTGCATAAAACAAGCAGTTTTTTGTAGTTGGGTCTCCACTGGACATAATGCTCTGCCATGTAACCCAGCTTCTGTGAAACTGTTCTGTGGCCACCAATTGCTAGCTAGGTGTGACGGAACAACCAGCAGCTGAAGCTAAAATAAAGAAAATGGTGGGACCTTCAGAATTAAAATCCTGCAGCCCTTAAGCCTAACTTGAACCAAGCATGTAATAGATCAGGTTAACAAAAACCCTGCACCGTAGAGGGACCCGAGTGGTGGACAGTTCTTCAGGTAGGGCACTAGTAATTTTATCACAAGGTCCCATTCCCTCCACACCAACCATGCAGCATCAGAACCATCTCTTGCTCAGTCAAAGGACCTCCTCGCTTTCCCACTACTTCCTAAGGGAGCCTAGGCCACGGTTCAGAAGAATGTAGTCCATTGTCTTCCTAGGGTAATGTGGCAAGCCAGAAGAAGGACTCTGACCAGAGGATATGTTTGACGATGGTTTATTGAAAAGAAAACACCTCACTGACTCTACTTCTAAAAGAGAGGTCCCTTCCTACCAAAACTAAACTAAGGTGCTCATCTATAGTTTAAAAAGAATATAGTTCTCTGTCCAAGCCTATCCACTAAACTGGCCCTACCACTTATTAAAACATAAAACAAATACGTTGAGTGCCCTTCACTGTTGGTTCTTCACAAAGGTATCTCCAGCTGTCTCAGGAATCCCTCCTGGGTCTCGATCCAGATGTTAGATGTAAACAAAGGTTCCACTCAAAGAAAATGTTCTTGCCAGTCTATCAAAAGTCCCTCAAAATCCCCAAAGCTGGAAAAAAGTCTTACGTTCCTGAAAAAACTAAAGGTTAACATTTCTTTAGGTGGAGGGATATTTCCCTGATCCCTTTCCACCAACTTAATCGATCTTCCCACTCTTCAACCAATTCTCAGGTGTCTCTGTGCTCTTCTGATACAGGCTTTCCCCTCTGCTTATTATGGCTCCTTTAGGGTCCCAGGACCCAATATGTCATTTAGCTCTTCAGGGTTCCTATGACCCCTCTCTGCTTCTGGTCCTTGTAGTTTTCTTGTGTCCCTGTGACCCTTTGCGAGGTATATGCTGCGCTGGTGTCTTGGGTTCCCGTAACCCTTTTGCTTGTCTCGCTCTCTCTCTCCTGTCAGGTTCCTGTTACCCTTGGATGGGGTTAGGGTAGTCCTTCCCTCTTCCCCCGCTCATTCTCTCTTCTGTTCTTCTCCCTCTGAAATGGGCAACCCTCGTACCTACTGTGTACTTGCTCCAGTGAGTCTTCTAAGCGACAGCAGCGGTCTCCACGGCTTACAGCTCTTCCGCTTTAGAGGCTAGCACTCTTCGCGTTCTGCTCATCTGAATTCTCTCTCTCTCTCTCTCTCTCTTTCGTTGGCTCTCAGTCAGAGAGTGGAGGACCCACTCCTCCCTTCGTCCCTGGACTCGTTGTCTGTTTTCGGACTCTGAGCCCACTACCTCCATTACAAGGTCACGCCTCCAGGTCCAGTTTACTCTGCACTGCCTCTGCCTCTCCGGCCTTGCACGCTTTCTCGTTTGGTGTGCAGCGTCTCTCTCTCTCTCTCGCGTCTGACTCCTTCCGTGCTGCAGCCGGCTCCGCTGGCCTGCGTGGCTCCTTCCCATGCCGACGTTCTCACGTCTGAGACTGGCCTGAGCATTGGGTATCTCCTCCTCCATTCAAGGGTTGTCTGCCCTTTATTCCATTAGTCAGAAGGAGCATATTGTTCAGCACAGGCTGTCAAGCATGTGGAAAGTTCAGCATTACCTTGAGCCAAACACATAGTTGTATTGTCAGTCTTTCTTACTCCCATGTAGCCAGATAGTACCTTGGGTATAAAGAGTTCCCCATGGGAATGGGAGCCCTTGTCCTCCAAACGAGAGTTCCTCCCTGTGAGGTCCCACTTTCCCAAACCCCTAGGGAGGGTTTTGCTGGGCATGCTCACCTCTCCAGCCTCAAAGGGGGTGGCTCTCCCTAGGGAATAAGGGACAAAGCCTCCAAATCCGACACAGTACCCTTTCATCACCGAAGAACTAGATCAAGACCCATTCCCTTGCATTCTAGAGGGTATAACGTCCTTTCATCGCCAGGCATTTCTACGTGTGGATTTTAAAAGTGTACAAAATTACAAATAGGTTTTTCAAACTTTTTTTGGGGGGTGGGAAAGGGCAGATAAGGGGTTGGGGAGTCGGTAATAGTTAAAAATAGGTCAGTGAGATGAGGTTTGGGTCCCCCACTCTCAAAAAAAAGAAAAATTCGATAAACTTTTTTGTAATTTTGTAATTGTTTAAAAGGCAATTGTGTAAAAGCCTCATGATGAAAGAACATAGAACCTTGTAGAGAATATGAAGAGTTCTAGCTAAATAATTGGGACTATCTACCAAGGCCTTGCCTTTTACTGTACATCAGTTTACCTCTCTTTTAAAGAGATAAAGTAATTAAGATATAATAGTGTGTGGATAATCTTGCATTTTAAGTGATTACTTTGTTAACCCGAATCTTGTCAGCCTTTTTCTCCTCCTGAGAGCTTGGACTTCATCGCTCGACCACTGCAAGCAATCGGTAAACCTTAGAAGCCCTGTGCTGCATATATGGGGTGCATAGTCGGAAAAATAACAATTGCGGTATGGGGAAAACCTCATATTACAAGTAGAGACAAAGAGGGGGCAGACCCAGCAGGGGCCAAGATAGCCAGTGAACGGTTGGACCCAATAATTGTTTTCAGAGTTGCTGGAACAAATGGAACACAGTTAGTTCTGCTGCCTGATGTCAGTGTAGCTGCCTTTGGGCTGAATCCGGAGTTTGGCGCCACACTGCTTGAAAGAAACTCTGCAGGCAAGGTGCCCTGCAAAGGCACTGCCAAGAAGGCATATACTCCTAGTGATTGAGCGCTATGGTGAGGTGCGAACCGGCACCTGTGATATTGGAGCCTGGATGCTGGAGTTTGGGGGGGTGTGGCGAGTCAGAAGAAAGACGCAGACTCTGATAAGCCATTTCACTCTTATTTTTTATTAAAGAAAATGAAAATGCCTATCTCTCCCTATGCCATAAGGCGTTAGTACCTAGCAAAACTAGCTACACTGCTCGTCAGTCATCAGTAAATGTCTTAACAGAATCTTTCCACCTTCCAAACTAACTCTAACTGACCCTACCACTAAGATGACAACTAAAGACAGGGGAATTACTCCCTTCCCCTCGGGTTTTCACTTCTTCACAACTTCTGTTCAATACCTGATTTTCAGAAATGTGACTGTTTTAATCAGTTTGTACAGTTCATTCAATACTTTATTGGGCTTGTTTCTTTTCTCTTGTATTAATGTTATCTTTTGGTTTGTTGACTCTTCTTGGTTCTCTCTACAGAGAATAATTTTTCTCTCTTCCAATGATAAAGTTATCCAATATTTATCACTCTCTCCTTTTTTGTTTCTTTTAAATTCACAATTTTTGATCCTTTTCTGATCATGGTCTTTGGACATATTTTCGAATCCAGCCTTATACTCCGGCTTTTCTCTTATTACTTTAGTCTCTTCTTGGATTATTCTTTCTTTGCCTTGACTGTGACGTGTATGAGCACTCCAATAATGATTCTCATTTACTCCTCTGGGTTTCAACGTTATACTCTCTTTATCTTAACTGAGACGAGTATCATTGGTCCCGTAACAATTCTCTGCCCCCTCCCGGGTCTCCCGTTTTCCCAGTTACCTATTGCTCTTAGGGATAATTTCACCTGGGCTTATACTCGCTCGTGGTTGGTTCTCTCTTCCTCCAGCCTGGCCTCTCTTGTTCCTTCAATGCTTCTTCCTTTTTGCCATTGTCTAGGATGGTCACACAGTATGTCCGGTACTGTTAGGTTCTGCATCTTCAATCGCGGAATGGTTTTGGCATTGTTTCTGGGACCCCTGGTCCACCACAAGATTTTGGTAGTCACGCCACGACATTCTCTCTCTCTCTCTCTCTCTCTCTCTCTCTCTCTCTCTCTCTCTCTCTCTCTCTCTCTCTCTCTCTCTCTCTCTCTCTCTCTCTCTCTCTCTCTCTCTCTCTCTCTCTCTCTTTCTCTCTCTCTCTCTCTCTGAGTTTCAGGACGCTGTGTGTCTGACTTTGCTTCGCTCCATCTCTCGATTTCATGACGCAGCATGTCTCCTTCTGCTTAGCCTTCCTCCTTGGTTACAGGATGCTGCGTGTCCAGCCTCGCCTCTGCACCAGCAGGCAAGCAGTTTTGTAAATCATGGGGATTCCCTCTCCTCCAATCTCCTCCCCTCTCATAAATGACGTAGCTGTGGGACTTCCCCAGAGTACATTTGCATCCCTCTGTCTCCAGCGGCTTCTCTTCTCCTCCCCATGTCATCCTCCTCATCCAACATCCAAGTTAGATGGGCTTTTTCATTTAAAGAAATATTTTCAGTTTCCTGTTGACATTAGCAAATACTTGTTGTTTCTTCATACAAGTTTGCAGCAGATATATTCAGAGAGGTATTATTGGGAGGTTTTCTATGGAGTTCCTCAAAGGAACGGGAGCCCTTGTCCCCAAAGGGGGAGTCTCTACCGGTGATGTCCCACTTGCCTCGACCCCTCGGGAGGATGCTGTGGAGCAGGCTCACCTCCCTAGCCTGGCAGGGGGGACTCTCCTGCGATTCGTCACAGGGAATATAACAACAACAGATGTTTGGGGTACACAGTTACTGTGGAGTGGCACTTGGGAAGGGCGTTAACTATGGCACCAAAAGGTTCCACAGGGAGTGAAGAAACCAGTGCATTGCAGGCACTCGGGAGGAGCAACTTGCACCAATACATGGAAGCACCCAAAAAACTACTCTCTGAGGTCAAGTCGGAAGCAAGCTGTACCTGGTGGGGCTGTGTCAGGAAGATGATTCCCACAACCGCCATGGATAAGAGAGAGGCTCCACGCTAGGAGGTGGTGTGTGCCAGTAGAGAGGAGGATGGACTTTGGCGATAATCATATCTGAGGGTTAAAGCAGCATCATGAACTCGGCCAACAGTTGTCATCAGAAGTCTGATGCTCTAGAGGCAACAATGGCTTGCATGGATGCCTGCCTGGCCTCCAGAATCTCAACAGGAAAGAGGCCTTTGCGAGGAAGATATCCACCCTGGATGGGTCCTCCAAAGTCACATGAACCTTCTGGCTACCACCTACAGCATTGAGCAGAGTCCTAGCAATTCTCAAGCACCCTGAAATGTGGCATGTGCTGTTATGGACAGCAGCAACAAAGAAGCAGATTTCTTATGACAAATGAGGAGTGCTGCTTTTTTTTATCACCTATAGTATGAAAGCAGATGAAGAACATGCTGATGGTTAGGGAAGTGTGGAGATAGAATTGAGTATTTTATTGGACTAGCCAATAAAATAAAGACTTGGTCCTTTAACAAAGCAGTTAGTGCAGTGCAGTGCAGTTTCCTGGACAATGGAATCTCCCATGCTGAATCCAACTCCAAAGAACTATTTACCATCCTAAGAGAGCTAGAAAACCCAACCCCCTCAACAGCCACAACCCTGGCTGATAAAGCATGGTGCTCCACCATTCAAGCCGCTCTCTGTAACAAAATCGACTTACTATGGGTGAAAATATCGATTAAAAATGCACTTCTCGCTGCCAAACCTCCACCTTTGCGAAACCGGAGTGCATACTCGCGGTCAAACCCCCTTAGCCCCCGTTATTCTCTTCTGCGGAAATCACACAAGAGAAGGTTCTAGAAACTCTACATGCCTTAAAACCCTCCAACTGCAAGGGCGACACCTGTCCAGCACATATAGTCAAACTCTGTGCACCCACTTTGACACCAATCATCACAGATTTCGTGGATGCCTCCTTCACCTCCAGTGAGGCCCCCAACAGCATAAAATCAGCTTTGGTGACCCCACTTCTAAAGAAACCATCACTCGACCCCTCTATCCCCACCAACTTTCGTCCCATCACCACGGTCCCCTTCCTACTCAAAATTCTAGACCGGGTAGCCTACTCCCAAGTACAACTTTACCTAGAACACCACCACCTGTTGGGTGCTAGCCAATCTGGCTTGCGACCGAAACATTGCACCGAAACTGCATGCACTGCTTGACTTAAAAATCCAAATGGATACGATCTGTGATCCAGGGAATCTAGCTATTCTCCTCCTCTTTTATTTCTCTGCAGCATTTGACTTCGAGGATCATGAAACACTCTGCCAGCACCTCAGCGCTCACTAACACTTCTCATATGAGGCCACAACCTGGATTAAATCCTTCCTTAGTGACCGCACCTCAAGGGTTTTCATTGGTGAGGCAGTCGCAGATCCCATCCTGGTACCTTTTGGCATCCCCCAAGGCTCCTCCCACCCTCTACAATACATACACTAAGCCACTCTTCAATCTGCTTGATTCCCTCTGAATCATCTACACTAACTTTGTAGATGACACACAATTCCTCATTCCCATCTTAGGCAATCACACCTGTGACTATTACTATAAACAGTACATACAGTATAATCCAAAACTGGATGGCCTCCCATAATCTCTGTCTTAACGATGACAAAACAGAGCTGCTCATCGTAGGTTCACCTTTCTGTCTAAAAAACCTTGAGATAGCCTCCTCAACTTTCTGCCTTGATGGCTCTGACATAACGGTCCTAAAGCATGTTAAAACCCTGGGTATACTCCTTGAAGCAGAGCTGTCCATGACCAGACATATTAATGCACTAGCGTCAATCACAGCCCATACCTCCAAACTCATATCCCTGAGCAGATAATTTCTCTCTCCCAGCAATTGTCTTACACTCGCCAGAACTCCCATCCTGAGCAAACTAGACTACTGCAACGTTCGACTGATGGGTACTACTGCATCTAACTTGGCTAAGCTCCAACTGCTGCAGAACAAAGCTCTGTGCGCTGCTTTGGGCTTAAACAGATCAGACCACATCTCTGCTACCTGACGAGAAGTACACTAGCTACCCATTAAAGCCTCTATCCACTTTAAAAATTGCTCACCGCTGCATTTACAAAGATGCCCCTGAATACCTCAACATCACCATCACCACGAAAAAACATGTGCACTCACTGAGATCAGCATCCAGTACCGCACTATGCATCCCTCATTACAGAAAGAAGAGCAGGTGGCGTCAGTTTATGTGTCACAGCGCCCACCCTTTGGAACTCTTGGTATACAGTCTTTTCATTGAAAACATTTTCAGTGAAAGATGTTTCATCGAAAATTTTTAATTGAAAACTTTTTTCATCGAAAAAATATTTAATTGAAACATGTTCCTATTTAAAATATATGTATGTATGTTTGGGTGCGATAAAGGGTTACATTTGGGGCATAATAAATATTTTGGAATGTTTGGGGTGTTTTAGGGCAGAAAACAGGGGTTTGGGGACTCCCCATAAATAAAATGTCATTAATCTACTTTAGATGAAAAGTGTTTCGATGAAACAATGAAACATCTTTCAATGAAACATTGTTCAATGAAAAGACATGGAACCGAACTCTTTACCACCGCTTATTAAAAATGAACAGTCCTACACAACCTTAAAAAAACGGTTAAAAACCAGGTTGTTAAACAAATATGACTAAGCCTGTGTGACCTTTCCTACTTGCCTATTCTCTGTCCCAAAGCCATGATACCTCCGGGTCTGGGCGTTACATTAAATGTAATTAATAAATAAATGTGAAATTGAACCAAACCGGAGAGCACTTGTATGATCAATATGTGGAAGTAGACATGTGGCTACAAGAAGTGGTATAAACTACTGTTCTCATTTGTTCATTATACGTGACCTGATGTTTATGTAGATAATAATCATAATAATTTAGCATTTATATAGCGCTAAAAACCCTCAGGTATATGAGCGCTGCTTATTATTATCCACGGTGTGTGGTGCTCATTTATCGACCTCAGAAGGATGAAAGGCTGAGTTTGAGAACCTGCGTCAGCAGGCTCTGCACAGAAGCTATCGGACTGGCTAGGCTTGCTGGATGGTTTCTTGTTCCTGGTGTTTAGGAACTGTGGAATAGGTGAAGACTACTGTTATTTGGGGTTTTCTAGGGCGAGGTTCACGAATGTGTACGTTTCTCCACCTTTCCTCCTCTAGCTCCACCTCCTTGGTTCCCCTACATGCTCCCTGGCGTACACTTCATTTGTTAGGAGTGAAAACTTTACAGGTGTTTTCAGTGAAATGATATGATAGGTTATTTATGACGCGCTTAATACCCAGAGGTTTCTAAGCGCGGACCTGGGGATCGAACCAGTGTTCCTCCGGGTCGTCTTGCTTCCAAGGTGAGCACGTTGCCCCTGAGCTATCCTCCCGAGATGGCGTGGAGTATGGCAAATTAAAAACAAATGATGTGTTATGGAGGTTGGAGTGATCAGCTATTTCTTTATGATGAAACGCATGGACGTGCAATTGTTGTTGTGTTTGGTCTACTGGTTGTTCAATAAAAAGATTTGAAGAATAAATAGCAACATAGAACCCTGCAACAATCAATAACAGACCATCTCATCCAAAGGTAGGTCAGGTGGATGTTCACCGTGTGCTCTCTCCGAAAACGTAGGTACTATAGTCTAGACCCACCTCCCATGGGCCAATGCCTCCAGCCAAGTGATCTGCTTGTTGGGCCAAGACAGACTCAGCCCCTCCAGCACTGCATCCAGGGGATCGGGCCAGGGGCAAGCAGGCTGGCAGCGGCTACTGGTTGCAGGGTTCTTTTCACTAGAACAAATGGAGAAGGTACCTTGTACAACTGTTGGGATCTCCTCACCTCAAAGAGGATTGCAACATGCTGTGGCAAAACCTCACTAAGTAAGGTGATCAACTATGCTTGTTTCTTTTCATGATCTAAAGCATTATTAACCTCTGTCACCCAGAGTTCAATTTTGCATTGGGATTAAGTGGTAAATGAAGTGGTGGACACCCATCAGTGATTTGATTCTCCCTATTAGAAGCATGAACCCACTTCAAACAGGGCAATTCGGGGGACTGTTAGGCAAGAATTGATGCAGTAACCCTGTGTGAGACTACACCAGTCCTGGCCTCTTGGTATTAGGTAAACCAGCTATTGGTATAGGTCTGTACTACACAAGTTGGTAGAGCGACTGAGCAGCCAGACCTATCTCAAGAGGGGTAAATGTGAGCTGTAGAGCTGTAGTATCGAAATTCACAAACACAAGTATCCAAATAACACTTACACTCAAGGTTTTCTAGTAAAATAATAATTTATTTATTTACTGGTGCGTTTTAAATAAGCATTCTTTAAAAAGGACAATGTACAACAATAACAATACACTTCAAAATACGTTCTCAGAATCAAGTCAAAGCAAGTAGATACTCTTTAGAGATGCTTCATGCACACTTCCTACACCCTGAGGTGACTTCACTAATTAGGACAGTATTGGCATTTATATATCACTTTTGTACTTGGTAAAATTCTGAGGTTGGCAAAAAGGCAAGGTTAAGGGAAGGAAAAAGGGTTAACAGGTTCTCAGAGCATGTGAGCACTTTTTAAATCTCCCAATGAAGTCTAGATAAAAACCTTTCCCAGCAATATCAGTTTAAAGAAACCAATGTATCACCTATGAGTGACAGTAAGAATCAAAGTCAATGGGCCTCATTACGACCCAGGCGGTAAATTACCGCCTGGGTCGTACCTTTACCACCATGGCGTAAACTACGTTTACGCCATGGTGGTTGGCGGACTTACCGCCCCATTCCGAGGTTGGCGGGGCGGTAAGTCCCCAATCCCCATTTAACCTTCCCCATTCCCATTTTTGCCCCATAGGGCATAATGGGAGTGGGGAAGGCGTTAATTACGCCACCGTAAATTACGGTGGCATAATTAACATCAAGGTCCCTTAGCGCCATGGATTTTAACACCTGCAGGTGTTAAAACCTCCATGGCGCTAAGGGACCTCGGAATCAGGCGGTAAGGGTCGGCGCTGTTTACGCCGCCGTAAACCCCTTACCGCCTGAGTCGTAATGAGGCCCAATGGATTGGAAGAGTCTGCAGGGAGCCAGGACAGCCAAAGTCCATTTGGAACAAAGTCCATGGAGCGGAGTCTTGCACAATGTTAGAGGGTTTGTTGTTGAAAATCACTGTTGGGCCACAAGCTGTTACACTTGTAAAAGTTAGAGTTAGAACCAACTCTAGAAAGCAGCTACTGCAAGTCTCAACTGAGAAAAGCAAGCTACAAAGAGGTAAGTACCCCTTAGTCAGAAAAGTACCTTAGGTTAGAAGAAGAGGATCCAGCTGGCTTCTGTCTTGGTTGCAGTGTTGCAGATCCTGTTTTCTGGGCCTGAGTCGTGGGGACAAGAGGGAGGACGTCTGCACAGCAGTTAGTAGGTAGGCGGCAGCTACGTGCTCTTTTCAGATCAGCAGCACTTTGCGGTTTCAGCGCTCGGTCAACAGCACCACTGCGGTTCTTGGATACCGGTTGGGCTTCCTTCACTCCTTGAGTCCAGCACTCTGGTGAGGTGACTCGAGCTTGGGTCGTCCTGCTTCGTGAGGGCCCTCAGGAGACTCCTGGAGCTTTCGGCCGGCTTACAGACTTTGCACTCGACTGTGGATTTCTCGACCCTGGCCCTCGGTTCCAGCAGCAGCAAAGAAGTACAGCCAGTTAGGGAAGGTCGTCCAGCAAAGTTTGTCTTTGGGTTAGTTGGTCCATAGAACCCAAGGGAAAAAGTTGCCCCTTCCGGAGCTTCTTTTATCGATTAGGAAAAGGAGTTTCAGCAAAGCAGCAGGGCTTCACCGTGCAGTTCAGCGGTCCAGGAGAATGCAGCAAGCTTCTCTTCACGATTCCTTCATCGGATGTTTCTTCCAGTGGTCGACTCGGTCTTCAATCCAAGAAGCCTCACCTTTTATGCAGGTTTCTCCCATTCATGCACAGCCTAGCTGTCACTCACACAGCAGGTTGGCCGTCCTGCAAGGACAGCCAGCCAGCCAATCAGGACTGGGTGCATTCAGGTAGCCAAGGAGACCAAGGACAGGGGAGTTTCGGCCACCTCCCGGTCTTCCTGCCCTTCCAGACACACTGGAGCCAGAGGCGGGTTTCAGCACTGAAGCCTGCCAAAGGCAAAACAAACAAAGGGCTTAAACCTGGTTTGGTGCACAGATTAAAACCCAAGAAAGACCTCACAAACAAGAAATGGCGAAAAAAGAAGACTGGGGCCATTTTGACAAAATAGTCACCATGGGTGCTGCACTGCAGCTGAGGATTCAATCCGCGGTAGAAAAGCACAATGATAGGAAACTTAAACCACTGCCACCAGCCATTTAAAGATGGGAGGGTAACATAAAAAAAGTTACATGAGTAAGTAGGAAAAGGGGCTACTAAGTAATACCCCAGCACTCCACATAAGATGGGGTGTGCTGGACCTACAAAGAGAAAAATGTAACCACCGTCAATTTCCCTTTACTATACTTGGGAGCTGTAGCTCACCCAAGAAAAGGTATTTAAACCTTAAGAGAAATCTTAAGGATTTCTCTGTGACACTGCATTGAATGTGCTGTGTGTCGCCATATAAAAAGTAGATGCCTATGGAGGTTGTCAGACTGCGAAAACAAAGGAATTATAAATCCAAATCAGATCAAAACACATGAGTGAGAAAAAGGCTCACTCACTACAGGGTTAAAATGGGGGTCTCTAAGGTTGAAGGGAATTAGCACAGAAATGAGAATTCTCCCTAACAGGGACACCTTGGAGTAGCACCCCTACACTGCTAGCATATCCCTGAAGTACTTTGCTTCCAAGAGCTAAACTGATAGGTTACTCCACATCTATTTTATTGCAGTTATTACACGCCCAGACCCTTGGGTATCACAGCGAGGTTACAGACAGCTTGGTTAAAACAGTTATTAAGGAGTGCCAATCGGACGCAATGCAGATATATAAAGACAAAACATACATGATAAATCTATTTACAGTGAGTCAGTGAAAGGTAGGTGCAGACATTTTCCCTGAGGCATGGTATGGAGTGTTAGACTTAGTTAAATAGCCACGTTTTCAGGGATTTCTTAAATCCTGTGAATGTTTCCTCATTTTTGATGAGGAGGGGAAGAGTGTTCCAATGTGTGGGGGCTAGGTATTGGAAGCTGCTGCCTCCTGCCTTGGTAGTCTTGTAGCGAGGGATTGTTGGGAGTAAATGGCTGTTTGATATAAGGGGTCTCATTGATGCTTTTCTGGTGATGGCGTGGTTGAGGTAAATAGGGGCACTTGAGTGGAGGCATTTGAACGTGAAGCACAGGGTTTTGAAAGTGACTCTGGCTTTGATGGGGAGCCAGTGGTGGTCTCTTCTGATATTAGAAATGTGGTCTGACTTTCTTATTCCAAGGGCTGCGCAAAGGGCTTTATTTTGAATGAGCTGGAGTTTATTTAGGTTGGCTTCTGAGGTGCCCAGAAAGAGTACATTGCAGTAGTCAAGTCTGGATAGAATTAATGCTCTTGCCAGTGTGATGCAGTTGGTGGAAGTCAAGAATTGGTGACTGAGGGCAATAAGTTTGCCGGTGTAGGATGTGGAAGAAGAGAGGGCGTTAATGTGCTTAGTCATGGTGAGATTGGCGTCTAGGTAGACACCTATTGTTTTTACTTGCTTGAGCACAGGTATCATGGTGCCATCAATATTGATGGATGAGTAGTCAGCATGTAAGGCTGCTATTTTAGACTGGGCGCCCACAATGAGAACCTCAGTCTTCTCATCATTGAGACAGAGGCTATTTAGTGCCATCCAGTTTTGGATTATGGCATATATTTTGTTGATGGTGTAGGTATCTTGAGTATAATCTCCCGATAGTGGGATGAGGATCGGGGTGTCATCTGCAGAATTAGTGTAGATAACACCCATATCTAAGGCTGACAAAAGGAGTTTAGTATACGCGTTGTAAAGTGTTGGTGAGAGGCAGGAGCCTTGAGGGACCCCTATGGGCACTGTGATAGGGTTGGCAGCTTCTTTACCAATGGAGACCCTCGAGGTTAGGTCAGCAAGAAAGGATTTGATCCAGGTAGTAGCTTCGGTGGAGACATTGAAGTCTTTGGCTAGTGTGGAGCACAGTTTGTTATGGTCTACTAGGTCGAACGCTGTGGAGAGATCGAGTAGGAGGAGGGTGCAGAGGTTCCCTGAGTCTCTGATGGCATCCATCTGGATTTTTAAGTCCAGGAATGCCGTTTCTGTGCTATGGTTGGGGCGGAAGCCAGATTACCTAGTGCCAAGGAGATGGTTTTGTTCGAGGTGAGCTTGAACTTGGTTATATGCTAGTTTATCCAGTATTTTAAGGGGAAATGGGACGGTTGTTATTGGCCTGTAGTTGGTGGGCACAGTGGGGTCTAAAGTAGATTTTTTCAAGAGGGGCGTGACCCAGGCTTCTTTAATACTTGTTGGTACTAGGTTAGTATTAAAGGATGCGTTCACAAAGTTGGTAATAATTGGCGTGTGTTGTGTCTTGACTGTCGTGTAGCCGAAGAGTCCTCTGTCCACAAGTGCCGCACAGAGAGAATCAAGATCACTCTCTGTGCCGCCTTTGAAGCCACAGGTGGGAGATGTTCTTTCCGGAACTGCGGTACTTGTGGAACCCCGAACCACTGTAAAGGAAACACCGGTTAAGTGTCAAGCCAAAACAGAAACAACAACCAATCAACAAGTAAGTGGAACATTCTTACCAAAAGGAGTCTGTGGATTGGCGGGTGTACCTATGAGGAAGGTTCTGGGACCCAGCAATGCTGTTCTTTCAGTATGTAAGTATCCCAGCAAGGTTGCAAGTGCCAGGCCCACCTGATGCCAAAATCCGCACAAGAAGGGCGGAACGTAGTAGGAGTCCGTGAAGCAGTCCGTGGTTGTAACAATGATCCAAAAACAAGTACCAAAGCCAAGGGTTATCCGTTGCCAGTCCGTAAAACAAGTCCGAGATCAAGATCCAAAAGGGGTGAAACAAGAGGTAAGTAGTGCCGTACAGGAATCCGAAGAAACACCTAAGCACCGCAACAGAGCCGTTTAAATACTGGCGCTGCTATTTCCACCCGGTCACATGACCCGCGAGCGCATCACGTGAGTGTAGTCCAGAAACACGTGAGCGGAAGGCGGCGGTCATGTGACGCGGAAGAAGTCAGTCTAGCAACCGCCACGGAAGACGCCAAGGGGGTAGACGTCTCCGCGGGGAAAGAGCATGCCGACCCAAGCTTTGTGGCAGTCGGCGCCGTGGCAACTGGGGCGAAGAGAGAACCTGTGAGTGTTCGGGGCACCGGAATGAGGAATGGGATCCCCAGAGGGAGTGGAATGCGTGACAGCGTGAGAGTGTGGGCACAGGATCTGACTACTGATACTGGGACGGAGTCACCTTTCCAATTGGAAGCTTTGAGTTTGGGGATGGTGTCGAATACTACATTTTGGGAAACTGGTGTGAAATGGAATGGAGAGCAGGTGATCTCCTGAGGTGGCCGGGTAGGATTGAGAGTGGCAGGTTTGTCAGCTAGTGATTGTTTTTTGGTTGTGATTTATTTTGGAGTAGTTCTATTTTGGCTGCTAGTGCGTCTTGAATAGTGATACAACACTCTTTACTAGGGATGGTTGGATTTATGGCTAGGGTCGGGTTTTCCAATTCTTTTAGAATAGCAAATAGTTCTTTGGTATCAGAGATGGCATTGCTGATCCTAGTATTATACACATTAGATTTGTGAGTAATAATGGCTGTTTTATAGGTTTTATTTATCTCTTGGTAGGCTTTTTCTGCCTCTGAAGTGGGGTGCTTTCTGTAGCATGTTCAAGCGCGCGTTTGGTTCTTCTGAGGGCAATTAGGTCATCATTGAACCAGAAACAGGAACGTTTGTCTGAGCATTTAGTCTTGGTAGTGAGCGGGGCTATAGCATTAATAGTTGCAGTGAGACAGTTATGGTATGTATCTGCTAAGAGGCAGGGGTTGTCGCTAGTGATTGAAGTGGAGTCTAGGATTTTTGAGAGAAGAGGTGTTAGGTTTTCTGGCGTCAGTAGTAAGAGGGAAGATGGCGTTGATAGTTATGAGTGTGATAAGAGAGAGGATCCAGTCAAGGGTCCTACCTTTGATGTGTGTGGGTGCATTCACTAGTTGGCTGAAACTCATATCCTTCAGGGAGGAGTGAAGTGCTACTGCTTTGGAGTCTTGGCTGTCGTTAAAACCTAGATTGAGGTCTCCCAAAATAATACATTTTGTGTTAGGTTTTATAAGAGGAGCTAATAGCAGAGGAATGTCGGTTTCTGGGTGATTATTGGGGTTGGGTGCTCTATAAATTATTATTAAGTTGATCGTAGTTTTTTCATTTATGGGGAATTTTACGAGCAATGTTTCATATCCTTCAATGCTTTCTGTGGGACAAGATCTGGGCTGTAGTTTAGTCTTAGCTCACCTCCTTGTGAGTGGGTCATGTCTGTTCTAAGAATGGTGTAATCTGTTGGAATGGTGAATGTTAGTAGTGGGCCTGACGCTTGATGGAGCTAGGACTCTGTGACTACTAGTAGGTCGAGCTGAGATTCCATAATGAGGTCGTGAATTTCTACGGCATGAGCCCCTACGGAGGGGGCATTTATGGGGGGCCTTTGAAAGTAGTTGGTAGTTGATTGGGGGTGTCAGGTACTGGTTTGGATATTATGTTAGGTTTCTGGCTGGGTGTGTGGTTTTGATGAGGGGAATGCACTCTGGGCATAGTTAGTTTGGGAGGTGTGTGTTCATATTTGGCCAAGTTGGGGTGGAAAAGGGTTTGAGACCTTAAGCGAAGGCGTCTTGCTACACCCGTCAAAGGGTGAGAGAATTTTTAGGTAGGGATGTAATGTCTCTCTGCAATAGGCAAAGTGTGAGAGGTTGGGTCGGGGCTGTTTGCATGTACGTTAGTATTCGGGATAGTCTTGGAGGCATAACTAGTAATTTTTGGGAATGGTGGTGCAGTGGGTAGGAACAGGGTAGGACATGGAATGGGGTGGTGCCGGGAGCATGCTGGTTTACTAAGACCGTTATTATGAGACCAATAATGGTTACCCAAGTAGGGTATGTGGTTTGTAAGAACGCAGAATGGGAACATGATGAGGGGGAGCCAAGTTGGCATATTGGACTGGTGTCAGGGAGTACTAGACCAGTCGATGCTAGATGAATGGGAGTAGAAAGGTGAGGGCTGGGGAGGTGGCTCCTACTACACTTTGGTTGGCAGGGTATAGGAGATAGGCACAAGTGCTTTGTTACAAGCAATGTATTAGAGAAGCGTGGGACAACCGTGTTTAATTGCTCTAGACTTTCTAAACTAGCAACATTTATGCATGCGGCTCAGGATAGAACAGCTAGCAGTCAATGTATAGTCAGACAGAGGTTACGAATGCCTAGTCGGTCTATTCTATCTGGGGTTGTAGCATAAAAGCATGAAGCATACATAAAGCACAGGTGCAGTTAAGTTGGCAAGGGATTGGAATATGCACAAAAAACTGGTGCCTAATAGATCCATCCTCTTGGCCTTCTGGGCTGGCGTGTATAGGTAGGGCACCGTAATATGCTTGCAATGAGGGGGCTATATAACAAAAAAGATCGGCACAAATCTAATCGTTATAACAGCATGCAAATTCACATTATACAGTGCATCAAGGGGTGCCTAAGGTTGAGGTGCGTAGCTAGCCTCGCAAGGTGTGGCTGGCGTGTGATCCGGGAGGTGTGCAACAACAAGGAAGCATGGACAAGTTAGAGGGGAAATTACCATTCGAGCTGGTGAAGCGGCTATAATGGGTGGAATGATCAAAGTTGAGGGAGGTACATGCATAAGTGGGATAATGGCAACAATAATCCGTTTTATGCATTACATTTGGAGTGGTCAGGTAGAGGTTTGGCTCGTGGGCCGTGTAGGGTACTTGGGGAGTCTCACCTTGCTGTGCCTATGGGAGGGTCATAGTGCAGACCGGCATACAGTGTGCTGGATTTCAGTTCCTGGTAGTTGTTTGTAAGAGCACAGTCCGGTAAATCGTATAAAGCGGGTGGGTCGCTCATCGCTCTTGCAGCTCAGTCAGATGCCTTTGTGTATGCCTTCGTGGAGGCCGGCTTGCGCCTGACGGTGGCGCTTGGTTGGTTAAATAGGCAACCAATCCGGGTCCAAAGGTGCCTCTCTGTACTAGAGAGAGGATGGGCTCAGGAGGTAGCAGCCATTTTAGCAAGTGCAAACCTCGTGGTCTGCAATAGGAAAATCGGCATGAAATGAATGCCGTGTTGAAGGTGAAAACTAAATATAATGCCTTTGTCGTGCTAATTTGTGTATCCCAAATAATATATAGGGAATGCAGGGTGGAAACGGGTGAATTTCGTCGTCGATGTCGGGCAGCTGCATTAACAGCTCATCCTCAACAAGCCACGTCTCGATGGTGCTGTGAGGGCGAGGGAGTCTTGTGAGCTGCTCCATCAGCTCACGGACGATCAGGCTCCTACTGCTGGGCTACCTGGGTGAATGGTGCTTTATACTTCAGGGACTTGGATTGCCAAAGAGATGAAGTGGAGTGGTGTAGGTGAAGTTGGGAGCTGTAGATGGAGGTGGACATGGAGGGTCACCCCTCATGAAGTACAAGGGTGCTTCTTCTCTACTAGATTCAGACTTCTGTTTATTATCAACCTTCTCCCCTCTCAGGTAGCAAACAACAGATCTAGGCTGGTGGAGATTGGAGCCAAGGGATCCAAGCTTTAATGGTCATAAGAAGCCTTAGATGGACTGGCCCTTAATTTCGTATGCACCCTCTAGCTCTGTTAGCTGGCATGCAAACCCCATGGGCACACGCATGAGCAAATGCATTGAAAACACAGGAGTAAGCTGGAGAGCAGATAGGTGAACACAATCCCACAGGGGGAAGGATGTCCCAGCATGAAATAATACACATTGTATATATTATTTTCATTGTCACAACTCAGGGGCTTAACATGCTTGCAGACTATCATATCGGGTCCCTAGAGCTAATAACAGTTGTACAACTTCCAAAACATATAACAAGAGCAAAATGTTCCACCACTAGCTATCTGTTTCCCAACACACAGGTTGCGGAAAAGCAACACCCCACAGAATTACACGGGCCTATTAATACACCATATGTATTAGCCGAGAGCCAGAAACCATGAAAAAACATATTTTAATTCATATTAATTATGAACGCAGGGGAGGGATCCCAGACCGCCCATACCAGTCTTGGAAATGGCTCCAATGCCTGCCGAACACCTTCAGAGTGGAGGGTCTAAGAGCATCCATTATGTACTCAACTACAGGATCTGAGAAACCCTCAGCTATCAACCTAGACTGAGCAATAGCCACACTGCCCATAGCATCCATTGGAATTCCAACCGCAGATCCCCTTGAAGGGGACACGGCCACCTCGGAACCAGCCAAGGTTCCTAGGACTGCAGCTCCAACAGAGAGGGGAGCCAACTCCGGCGGGACCAGAACTGAGCTAACAACAACACAATCACCCTGGATACTGTGATGCGCCAAACCACCCGGGGCAGAAGGGGAATAGGCGGAAAGGCATAAAGGAAAACCCCAAGGCCACTGTACAGAGAGGGCGTCCATCCCCCAATCCCCCCGGCCTAAAACCGAGAGCAGAAGAGGGGAACTTCTCCTGAGGCCAGGGATGCAAACAGGTCTAGAACCGGGAACCCCAAACTGACACAGGTTACCGCAAAGACCTGGGCCAACAGGACCAGTTCTGCGGAGGAGTGAAAACCGGCGTCTGAGAAGATCTGCTTGAACATTGTCCACCCTTCCGATACGCGAGGCCACCAGAGACACCAGATGAGATTCCTCCCAGGTGCCTATCAGCGCTGCCAGAGCATTCAAGGAGCGGCCGGAACCCCTTTTGCAGTTGACATATGCCAAGGCCGTCATATTGTCCAATCGGATCAAAACCGCTGACCGTCCAGAAACTCCTCATAGTACACCAGAGCTTGGACAATGGCACAACTCTTGCCAATTGGATGATCGCCGGCTCTCCCCAGATCTCACAACCCTTGAGCTGAGAGGACCCCCAATGTAGACCCCTTCTGCTGGCGTCAGTAATAAGAGAGGCCACAGGAGGAAGGACCATGCACACCTCAGCCTGTAGACCTGAAATCCCCCTCACCATAGCAGGGAGACTCGCAGCGCTGGGGACACTGAAAACAAAACTACGAAAGCCGAGACGTCGGGAGCCAGTGGGAGAGAGTATAAGACACCAGGGGACGTAACCGAAGACGGGCTCAAGGAAAAGGAAAACACGCAAGACGCCATGTGCCCCGTAACTTCAGCAACAGGCGAGCCAAGACATACTGCCTTCTGAGAACCCAGCCCAGACCAGCATGCAAGCGCCCCCCCTGCACAACATCCAGAGTACGCTCTCCCCAGACGTCCGGACAAGCAGTGCAGGGTCTTGAGACCCATAAGCAGGTGACACATCCTAGAAGGCATAGGGACCAGGAACACCCGTAAGTAGAAAACTTGACCCTGAACAGGGAGAGGAATGGGCAAGACGGTAACCAACAACAACCGTTCGGAGAGAACGGATCCCATGGCCAACTACTTGGACCGTGAGCTGGGTACCAAAGTCCTAACCATGCAAACCTGTAAGGAGGAGACAGGAACGGCAACTGATACCCCCCTCCGGAAGGAGCCCATTACCCAGGAAGCCGAACCCCACCGGTCCCATACACCTCCGAGAAGATAGAGACGAGGAGCCAGGGAAAACCACCAGTCACTGTACTTGCACCAGATGAAAATCACAGGACGTTGAAGCATGCCTGTGCCACAATATAACAGCATGCTTGTCAGCCCACAAAAAGATCCGACTTATCAAAAGGAAGATACAGGACAGCCCAGAAGTCCAGCAGACCATGGCCCCCGCAGCCGACAGAGGAGCCACTGGGCTGGCGTCAAAAAGGGCAGAGTACTGTCACAAAGCGGGGCAAAGCAATCCATCCCGGATAGCAGACATCAAAGACAACCCCCCACCTGGGGTATACCTACACTGGAAAAACCCACTGAAGTGACATCCCCCTCCACCGGCACCAGGGGCTCTGAGAACCCCTCTAAGCACAGACATGTGCCACCATGTGCCATACAAGTCTGAGAGGAGGCGTGAAAGCAACACGTCGGCACCGGAGGACCTAGGCCCTAAAAGAAGAGACACTGGGAACCCTCTGAATAGCCATTACTTCCATGATGCATTTTCTATAATTCCATGCTGGACAAGGGAAAAGAAAACAATCTCCTTTGACCTTCCCTCGTGCAGTTCAGAGGAAGAGGACAGGACAAGGAGTCTGCGTCCATAGCTAGCACAGACCCAAACACACCACTAACTCGCCACATGACTGAGAGGTGGCTTGAGCCCTGTATCCAGTAGCTGGTAGCCCCAAGCTCTAAATCGTTCCAATGCGTCGGTCTAGAAAGGATGAAGGGCCGAGTCAGCACCGTAGAGACTCGAACCCGAAGTGTAGACTATTCCAGGCCGGTACCCTTCCGGACGCTTGCAGACGTGTCCAAATCTGTGCCGTTTTCACAGGCTGCACGCAAAGAATGCAGCCAAGATCCGGTGCATCCTGGGCTGCGTGTGTCTGAGGAGCGGGTGGTATGTGACATGCCTGTGACAGAACAGAGCCCCCCGCACTTTCAAAGACTCTCTGCCACTGTCACCCCACGACAAGAAGCAGAGAGGCCTCACAACAAAAAGGGAAGGCTAGCCCATACTGTCAAGTGCTTTCCATTATTTCCAATAAAGATGTGTACACAGAGCACGAGGAAACGGAATGTTGAAGGAGCCAAGATGGCCATACCAGCAGGAGAGGGGAAAAATATCAAGCACAGTCCTCCCCTCTCCTTACCTTCTCCCAGAGGATGCAGCTAACATCCGGTGCATCCTCGGCTGTGTATGTCTGAGGAGCAGGTGGTATGTGACATGCCTGCGACAGAACAGAGCCACCGCACTTTCAAATACACTCTGCCACAGTCACCCCACGACAAGAAGCAGAGAGGCCTCACAACAAAAGGGAAGACTTAGCCCATACTGCCAAGTGCTTGCCATCATTTCTAATAAAGATGTGTACACAAAGCACCAGGAAACTGCATGTTGAAGGAGTCAAGATGGCCATACCAGCAGGAGAGGGGAAAAATATCAAGCACAGTCCTCCCCTCTCCTTACCTTCTCCCAGAGGATGCAGCTAACATCCGGTGCATCCTGAGCTGTGTGTGTCTGAGGAGCGGGTGGTATGTGACATGCCTGCGACAGAACAGAGCCCCCGCAATTTCAAAGACTCTCTGCCACTGTCACCGCACGACAAGAAACAGAGAGGCCACACAACAAAAGAGAAGGCTAGCCCATACTGCCAAGAGCTTGCCATCATTTCCAATAAAGATGTGTACACAGAGCACGAGGAAAAGGCCTGTTGAATCAAGATGGCCAAAAACAGGAGGAGAGGGGAAAAACATCAAGCCCAGTCCTCCCCTCTCCTTACCTTCCCCCGGGCCGTGCAGGACCCAGGACACAATGCTCACGCTGCGGTCCGGAGCCCAGCAAAGAACCGAGCGAGGCAATCCCGCTCAACTGTGACCCCAATCCCCGCAGCTGGCCCAGGAGCAGCGCCGCACCTGAGGGAGCCGAGGGCCCCGCCACACAGCCCCCCCCCCCAGGGGGCCAGCAATCAGTGCTCCCCAGTGCCCTGCACCAGGAAGAAAAAGTCCAACCTGCCAGAGGCAGGAAAAATTAAACTGAGTGACGTGGATGTGGGGGAGGAGTTATAGGAATTTAAAGAAATGGAAGAAGGTCCTGTGTCGGAGGCAGGGGCCTCATGAAGTAAGTACTGGGACGAGGAAGAGTAGACGTGGAGGTAATGCAGGTTCTTGCTGGAAAGAAGCGGCATTGTGCTCATTTAAAAAGATTACCTGTATGAAGACACAGGCGCTTGTAACCCCACACTGTATAGTATCCAGTTCTTTATTATTGGGTGTTCCACAGCAAGTGTACCATCCTGGCAAAATCAATATGGAACAAGGATGGATCATTATAAGTTCTAGCACAGCCAGTGGCACTGCGCAGTTTTGGGATTTGTTGTGCATACTCTAGGGCAACGCTCACCTGTTATGTCGAATGTGTTAACTGAAAGTGAAGGGACCGTCTGTCAGAAACACATAGCGTGCTCACGCAAGTGCTTAGCGTATTGTCAGGGGGCGGCACTGGGCTGTCCGGATTTGTTCACCGTAGGGAGTCTATCCGTTCTAGTTTGTGATGACTTGAGCGGGACGAAGCAATTCAACCTGGGCGAGACAGATGTGTTTCCTGACCAATACCGAGACACCAGGTTAACACGTGATCTAAGGATGGTCATGTGTGGTGCCAAACCTAAACAATGGATAGATGTGTGCTGCGTGGAGAACGTTTGAGGATGCTCCCAGCAGCATATGAATGTGCCGACCACAACGCCATCTTTGGTGGTCAAAGAAGTGCACCATACTGGTGCGGGACAACACGGAGCAGTGTATAATGTGCTGTATAAATGTGAGAAAAGCACAGGATAGTGGAACAGCATGCTAATGATCCAATCTAATTAGTAAAGGCTGTGTACGATAAACACGAAGTTGAGAAAATGGTAACTCAATGTTGGCCAATGGATGTGAAAGGCTACAAAAGGAACGTGGTAGCTGATAAAGGACCAGGGTGTAGTGGGTTTATGTATGAATACATTCCATTCCACAGAAACATTAAGACCCGTTTTGGCCATGTCTAAGTCATAGATCCACTTCTGTTCTAGTTTTTTAAGGGCCAGATCTGTGTCGCCCCCCGTGGATGTTATGTTATTGTCTGAAGCACAAACCAATACATGTCATTATGTGTGTGTTTTACTTGTTTAAAGTGAGCCACCAGGGGTTCATCTATGATTTCATTTTTAACAGCTGACCCGTGTTCACGTATACGTAGTTTGACAGATCTTGTGGTCTTACCAATGTATAATAGTCCGCAAGGACATTTTATACCATACACAACCCATTTGGTCTGACAGTTCGTAAAGGTTTTAAAGATACCAGGTGCATCCCTTAATGTCGATCTGTTTTATATTGCTTGTTAGTTGACATACTGAGCAATGGCCACATTTAAATTGTCCCACTAAGGGTGAGAGATTCCATAGGGTCTCTTGGTTAGATGGTAATTCTTTTCTGAACCGATAAGTGTGTACCAGTTTGTCCCTCAGATTTGACATCCTTTTGAACGCAAATCTGGGGGTAATAGGTTTAAAGTCATCAGACTGTGTGATCTTCCTGTGTTTCAGGATCACTCTCCTGAGGTCGTTACTTATAGGGAAAAAGGATGTGATGCAAGTTATTTTGTCTTCTTTGGTTTTGGCTACTTTTGTAAGACCTGTTTCTCGACTGGTGTTGCAGACGCTCTTCATGGAATTCCTAATAATCTTGGAGGGATACTTGCGTTTTTTTGAGTTGTTGGCTAAGTTCTTTGCCATTGTTTTTGTAGACCTCTATGCGGCTGGTATGGTCTGGTCTGTGCATAAGAGACATAAGAACTCAAAATGTTTTTGAACTGTTTTCTTCACCAACCTGTGACACTGTAAAGAAATGGCTCAGGTAGGATACAGCCCAGCACAATTTCCAGGCACCACGGTCCCTGTAGAGACATACCCATTTTTTAATTTGTACCTCCTTACCTTTAGATGTCCCAACTTTGTGATACATTGATGACACCACCAATTCCCCTACACTTGTCCTGAAGACGGCACCAGGAGACTAGTTACCCACAGGGTGCCAGAAACACCAATGAGTGTCGACTAGACAGATGTTAAGACAACTATACCACATTTTAAAGTCACCAGATGTACTAACTCACACTGCATAAACTGCAAAGATTCATTGTATGAGTTTGATTTGAGACGCCTTAAACAGTGTATTACTACCCGGCAATTACGGGCAAACAAAAGGTTTTGGATGATAGCTTTGTAATGCTTTTTTTAAGTCACATGAATAAAACTGTTATTGTGTGAAATATAATCTGGGTGTTCTCTTATGCACAGACCACCTACAGGGATCTGTACAAAGTGTGCTGGATCCATTCCGGGCCAGTGTCAGACAGGTGGGGTAGCCTAAGTCCCTGTGGCTTCTATATTATATTCCCTCTTGATTTAGGCCCCCCTTATCAAAAAAGAGGGCCACACGACCCCCTTATATTGTAAAACCCATGTAAATGATTCTCTAACCTTGATCCTAATCTCCCCTATGTCCTAATCTTTCTCGATCTCTCTTTTGCTGTCACTCTCTGGCCGGCCTCCCTTGGCCCTTTTCCTGCTCCCACCTGTGAGGCTAAGAACTTTGGGGTCATCTTCGACTCCACACTCTCCTTTTCTCCTCACATCTCTGGCGTCTCTAAGAAGTCAAACTACCAACTGCACCTCCTCAGAGGCATTCTTCCTTTACTCTCCTTCAGCCAGAAGCTCACTGTCTCTAGAGCTCTGGTTCTCTCTAGGCTGGACTTCTGCAACAGCCTCTTTCTACATCTGCCTGCTTCTACTCTCCGCCCTCTGCAACTCATCACAAACAGGACTGCGAGACTTGTCCTTGGCCTCAAGCTCAGAGATTGTATCTCTCCAGCACTGAAATCTCTGCATTGGCTCCCAGTGGCTGCAAGGATTAAGTTCAAGACCCTCTGCATTGTCCACAAGGCCTTCTGGGGCCTGGGTCCTCAATACCTCCAACTCTTTCTTTGTAAATACCTTCCTACTCAAGCTCTTTGCTCCTCCACCTGCAACTCCCTCAGGGTCAGTTGCTTCTCCAAGCAACGAGTTGGTGGTATATCTCTTTCTTCGGCTGGGGCCTCCCTCTGGAACAGCCTCCCTCCCTCTCTGAAACTTGAGGAGAACCATCTGAGGTTCCGGAAGCACCTCAAGACCTTCCTCTTTGCTTCTGCATTCTCTCTTCCTCTCCCCTGCTGATTTCCTGTCTGATACTGCACTGGTCACCTGGCCACCCTCTGATTTCGGGCCCAGGTCCCTGCCCACCCAGTTGTACACTCGCACTGCCTGCCGGCAACCCTTGCACTTGGGTCTGTATCTGTAACCCTACAGTCTCCCTACCTGCACATTTAGACACCTGATGTCTGCACTTACCCTTGCACCTGTCACCTGCTGGCCGCACTTGTTATTGTTTTGATCCCATGTACAGCACTGCCCCTCCCCTTTCACCCGGCACTTTTCCCCTCCCCCATCCCATGCACTTGCACGATCTCAATGTCACTAGGCATAGTAAGATCGTTGTCTCTGTCCTCTATCTGTTCCACCTTCCTTGCCCTGTCGTGCCTTGAAACAGTTGTGTATAGGCGCGTTACAAATGCCATATCATATCATATCAAAGCATTGCAAACTCTGTGGTAGATAATTTTATTCCTAAAATGTTTATTTCAGTTAGCCAGATTTAATTAGGTTTCTTTCAAGGGCAGGGAATATTCCAAACATAAATGCATCTTTCTATTTTAGTTCTAGGAAACCTGGCAGTGACATACTTGGATGCCATCCAAAGTGGTGCTGTGCCGTGTATGGATAATGCAGTGCTGGCCTTGGCGCAGATTGAGAACTCGGCAGCCGTCGTGGAGGCTGGAGCACACTATCAGCAGGAAATGACCAAACAAGTGAAGTTCCCCACTCCGACACTGAAGGAATTCCTAGATGTGCACGCCATTTGTGAGAAAGGCGCCATCCGGGTCTTCATGGACCGGTCCTTTAAAGATGATAAACGGGAATTCCAGGGCCAGCTCATGGTACTGTTATTGCAGAAGAAAAGACTGATTTTTGTTATTGTATGTATGTTGTTTGTATGTGATTATGCAGTACACATCTAGCTGTACAAAGAGGATGTACACAGGGGGTTAGAGTTGTGGTTATGGTGTATCAGGGGTACCTGGATGGGTAGGCTTTGCATGGACTGGGGTAAGCTGCAGGGTGGCAGATGTATGGTTGAGTGGAGTTATCAGTGATTTACGAGTTGTTCTTGGAAGGGAGGGGTCTTAAGATTCTTCCTTAGGCGAAGGATGGAGGGGGACATTTTGTATAGTGCTGTGGCGAGAGTCGAGCGATGATGCACATGAAAACAATTAGTTTGTGATTTAGGCATGATATTTTATTGACATGATTTTTATGGTAGGCATTGGACCAAACAACTATAGGTGCTTGAGAAGTTTGTACAAGTGAATTGGGACTTCTCCAGCATGGGTTCTGGCATGGATTCATATGTTCATGACTATTCCCCCGTCGCCAGGCTGGGAATCCTGAGTAAAAAAGAAAAGCAGTTTCACTTTAGCCTGAAACTGCTTGTCCTTCCTTTAACCAATCACTATCCTTTGGGTCATACTGCCTCCATCCAATGACAGCCGTTTCCCTAAGCTCCACCCCTGGTGGCCATCTTCAGACTTTTACTGCATGTTTCAGTGTTGTGAGTCCTCTCTTCTTGCTCTTCGAGTTTTGTCGAAGTTTTTTCGAGATACATTCTTTTCTCAATTTTTGTTCCACCATCGATCAGAGATCGACTATCAGCAGCAGGGATCAGTTATCTGCTCAGATCTGCTCCATAGCTAGTTCTTCAAGTTTCAGAGGCCCAGGCTTCGCACCTTCTACGAGATCCGAGGAGAAGAGGATTCTCTTCAACATATGCATGACTACAGAATATTTACGTCAAGGATCTGCACCTCAAGAGCTTGTATTGCCTGCATCCGGACCACGATGAGGAAGGATGCAATGTTTGCTGTGGGATTTTGAGGAAGACAAAGAAGGACCGTTACTGCAGATTGGCGGCATGGGTCAAGTTGTGGAAGGCCTCTCATGCAGCCTCTGGGCACGGCCATGCCTCATTCAGGACCGGCCGGTCCCAGGAGGGTGCTCACTCTGAGAAGAGGTCAAGGTCCTTTGAGGATGCCCCTTCCCCGGGGGTCCAAAAGAAGGCTAAGCCCCACGCTACGGAACCCGCTGGGGTCGCCACGGCTGCAGGACCCGGTTTGGGAAGGACGCGTTCCCCATCTACGTCTACATCCATGGCGAGTCTGCCAGTTAGGGGTGCACCTTCCAAGAGGAAGTCTTTGACCCTGTTGAAGCATAGATCGTTGTGCTCAGACAAGGCTATGAAGGAGAATTCTCCGGGTGACCCTTCTCGTTCACCATCGATGAGACCATCGTCAACCAAGACCACGACTTTGTCAATGACTACTTTGTCTTCCAGAACTTCCGTCCCGTCAACGACCTCGTCGACGACCATCGTCCCGTCGACGACATCACATTCATCCACCTCCTCGACGATCCCGTTGATGACCATCACTACTTCATCGAAAGGGGGCCTTGGAACTACCGTGGTCTCTACAGTCAAGACGCCAGCGACCCCATGAGCGGCCTTGCTTCACGACCTATGACTGCCACTGCCGATCCGCCGATGACCGCTGCCGACGCACCTGTTAAGGCGGTGGTCCCCATTGTGGCCTCGTTCCCGAAGGATTTGGGTAAGACTAAGGAGCTGCTACCTCCTAAGGAGTTCCTCCCCAGGCAGGGAAGGATGACCCGATGAGGCCAAGGGATTCTCAGAAGGGTTCTGCGCACATCTACACAAGCTCCGACAATGACCATCTGCCCGATGATTACCACTCGAATCGAAAAAAGGGGGCCGCAAATGCAGGTCCTGGGATGGTTCTCTAAATGGCGAGCCTGTTTTGCTGTCTAGCCCATTGCAGCACATCAGCCCGGAACCGTTGCCTGCTGTTCCTTTTACGCATCAGCCAGTGCCAAGGGATGTGTCGTGGGGCATCCTTACGACCCTCCCCACTTTGGTATCGGAGATAAAGCAAAGACTGCCTGCTACTCCTGTGCCTGGCCCAAGCTAGAGTCCTCCTAGGCCGCCGGCCAAAAGCCCTACCAAGCCCTAAGCATAAGCCAATCCCACCTGGGCTGTGGGGCCCTTCAGGCCTTTGACGTCAGCCAATGCCACCACCGCACAGGCCTTTAACCCCTGTGGCAGAAGATCCACTGTGCACCGACACCGGCACAGATCCGGACACTAATGCGACTCATAACGACAAGTATGATGACTATGTCCCAGCAGATAGGGAGCCGCTGGGTCCCGACGAGCCCGCCAGTCCCTCGCCACCGGATGAGGTTGGTTCTTTTCATGCCATGATCTCGAGGACCTCTACTCTGTTCAATTTGGTGCCAGAGGAGAAGAGGAAGAAGGGGTTTCTCTTCCAACACTGGGAGTCCAAACGGAAGACAGTTATGTCGATCCCTCTGCTGGATGATGTCTGGGGGGAAGCTTTTGCCTGGATGAAGACATCAAGCACCGCTCCCTCCAAGAGAGACAGACTGGATAAAAAAGTACAGGGTCCTAGACTCGGCCCCCAGATGCTTGAGATTGCAGCCCTCTCCAGACTCTGTGGTGTCTGCCGCTTCAAGGAAGCGCTCTTCGAACCCATCATCCTCGTCCATGGTGCCTCCGGACCCGTACGGGAAGAAGCTTCATGCTGTGGGAAAGCGCATCATTTACACCGCTACCTCCACCGTCAAGGCCCCTAACGCCCTGGCCATCTTATCCTGCTATGATAGGGAGCTCTGGTATACGCCTGGGCCCATTTCAGACTTCCTGCCAGAGGACACGAAGGTTGAGGCTCTGGCCCTGTTCCAGGAGGGGGAAGTGGCCTTGGATCACGCCATCACTGTGACCCTGGATATCGCATATTCTGGTTTCCGCCAGATGGGCAATTGGCTTGCCCCTCAGACACCAATACTGGCTGAAGGCCACTAACCTCAGGGCTGATATCCAGTCCAAGATAGTGGACATGACCCTTAATGGGGACAATCTGTTCTGTAAGAATGTGGACAAGTCTCTCAAACGATTAAGACAGATACAGAGATGGCACGCTCGCTGGGGACACTGCAGCAGGGGAGGTTGCTGTCCTTTCAGTCCTCAAGAGGGAAGTCCGGCAGATCCTCCAAGGGGTATGGCACCACTTATCGTCAACCCTCCTGCTCCACAACCCAGGATGCTTACAGAGGTCGTTCTCAAGCCTATGGTAGCGGAGGTCAGCGTCGTCCTCAGGCCAGGATGCAGATGCCCAAGCAGGCCTTAACTGGCTGTGGATCATGGTCCCCACTTTCGCACCCCAGTGGGTGGCTGGCTAACGAATGATGTCGACAAGTGGAAGATCACCACGTACAAATGGGTGCTGGACATTTGTCATCAGGGGCACGCCTTGGAATTCTCTCATTCCTCCTGTAGTGTGCCAAGAACTACACATGGCTCAACTGCTGCAGGAGGTGTTAGGGAGAATTCTGCAGAATGGCTAATTTCCCTTACCTACTGAGTCCCTCAGCAGCTTTGCTGGATTTCTAGGATTTATTTGTTTCACCTGGTAAGAGTGTGAGCCTTTTTTCCCACTCTTACATGTGTTTTGCTATGTGTGTGTAAAAATGTTTTTGTTCATAGACTGTGAAGCCTCACCTACTCCACAGGCATCATCTTTTTACTGTGTGTTACACAGCACCTTCAGTGCAGTAACACAGGGTTGTCTTTTAGACTTCACAACTCCGACTCCATTTTCTGGGACTGACTACTGTCTCCCAGAACATGTAAAGTTGCCATTGACTTTATTAGTCTCTTTAAATCCACAGACCCGGTACAAACTATCTTACATAGAGTACTGGAAAGGGTTAATACTTATGCCTTTTTGTCTGTTTCTCTTGGAGCACTGTTTCGCTCCCTTTTCATCAAGACTTGGCTGGTGGCAGTGGTAACTACCCTATTTTTCCTACCACAGTTATCTTAAATAACCTTGGTATGGTTTTAGGCTATCTTGGTAGCCTCAAACTTAAACCCGCTAGACCATATACGTTTGTATACGGTTCCGGCTGGGTTTATTCACCATTTCTATTTGAAAATGTCTTTCCCGTGTTTTACTCTGCGTGCCAAACCAGGTTTGGTTCCTTTGTTCACTGTCCTTTCCCAGGCTTCTACACAGAAGCCCTCCTTAAGGTGCCTGAAAGTCTGGGTAGGCAGGATGTGAGGGAGGGGTTTTAGGACCCCTGCCATGGGTTCCATTGGTAACCCAAGTCGCACTCCTGTTTGATTGGCTAGGTGACTGTCCCGTCAGGACAGCCACCCTGCTGTGTGATTGACAGCCAGGCTGTCTGAATGGGGGAAAACTACATAAAAAGCAGGTCTCTGGGATTGGAAAGGGAGAGTCGCCACTGGAACGAAAGAACCGACGAGGAGCTGACAGAAGAGGACCCCTACAATGACTGAACTGCCCGGTGAAGACCTGCTGCAGGTCAGAATCTTCAGATTCCAACGACAGGGAAGATCCTCCAGGAATTTTCTTCCCCATAGCTGGTGGGACCAACCAGTTCACCCAAACTGCAAGCCGGGATTCCCTCCTCTGGTCGAATTTGCTGTACAGAGCTACAGTGAACCGGATAGCCAGGAAGGTCGGACCCTGCTTGGGTTTTAAGGAGCGTACCTTTTATTTGTTGCTTTGCTCTGCTGCTGGTTTCTTCCCTGGGCAGTGCAGGACCCACCAGTCTTCCTACTTCATGTCAGTCCGACAGTCGCTTCAGGAACCGTGAGCCTGCAGGACCTGCCAGGAACGTCCGCCTCAGCTACAGCTTCTCCATTTAAAGGTACTGTGCAAATCCGGTTGTTTGTTTCATCCAGCCGCGGTGAAGGTGTGTGAAAACTTTCGCCAAACCGAGGGCTCATCCTTCTCTACTCTTTAAACTAACTTTTCTATCGACCACCTTCATCCGGAACTCTTGGCAAAGACTTAACCGCAAACTACCCTGAACTGTGTGATCTTGAGCAAAAGAGTTTTGTCCTATTGACTTTGGCCCTAAGCCTTTTTGATTTGATTCCATCACTGTAGTTCCTCTTTCTAGATTGCCCCTCTTACTTACCTGTTGGTGCTGCTCAATTTTAGTCTAACTTTGTTTTTCCCTCCCTTTTTAAATTGCTGGAGTGCCATTTTGCTCGCACTTCATTTTGAGTTTAATTTGTCCAGAATCTATTGGGAGTGGTGTGGTGTATTAAGAGTGTGACCTTTCAACTGCTTTACTTTAGTGAAATATTTTACAACTGATGTGTAAATAAATGTATATTCTTTTACTCAGAAACCTTGAGTCAGTGTTTGTTTGAATCATAGTAATTGCTGTCCTTTGTGTAACTATTGATACTGCTCACTTGCTCTTGAGATAAGTCTGGCTGCTCAGCCATCGCTACCACTTTACTGTGTAGTACAGGCTTGTACCAAAGGTGAATTTGTACTGTCACTTGTAGTCTTGATTGTGTGTGGTGTTGCCAAAGGGTACTGCATATAATTCTGCCTAACAGGAGGTTCAAGCCATGTTAAAGAAGGGGCGATAGAACCCATCCCCCAGCTCCTCTGTACTTTCTGGAACGGAAAAAGTCAGGGGGGTGGCAGCCAATCCTAGACTCAAGACGCCTCAAAAAGTACTTGAAGTTCAGGATGGTCACGCTGCAGCACATGCTCTAACCAGCTGGAGTAGGGGGGCTTCCTGGCGACCTTAGATCTAGAAGACGCTTACTTTCACGTCACCATCCACCCAAAACATCAGAGATTTCTATGTTTTGTGGTCCGAAGGTGGAACTATCAGTTCAAGGCATTGCCCTTCGGCCTGAAATCGGCCCCAAGGGTGTTCACGAAGTGCTTGGCCCTGGTGGCGGTGTATCTACGTCTCGAGGGAGTCCACATGTACCCATATCTGGACGACTGGCTCATCCACTCCCGCTCCCAGGCGCTGGTGAACCAGCACATGGCAGAGACCATACGCCTTCTGACGGATCTCAGATTCTCCATCAATTATGCAAAGTCCTGCATGGAGCGATCGGAAAACGCTCTGTTCCTGGGTGCCCATCTCAATATGGTTGCTTGCCTGGCTACCCCCTGGGAGGAGAGGGTGGCAGCCATCCTGCGGAAGGTGCAGCGCCTGTCGTCGGCACACTCTGCAACAGTACGAGCCATGAAGTCGCTGTTCGGCATGATGTCCTCATGCATCCACCTTGTCCCATTTTGCAGACTCCAGATGAAGCCTCTTCAGGAGTTTCTGGATGAACAGTGGCTGCAGGTCATGGGCGTGTGGACGGACAAGATTGCCCTCACCCATGAATTCAGGCAGGCTCTACAATGGTCGGGAGTACGCCCCCACCTTACGGAAGGAGCCCCCTTCCAGACCCCACCATACCTGGCCACGGTCACCGCAGATGCCTCCCTGGAAGGATGAGGGGCCCACACCGGACAGTCGCATACTAGTCCTTCTGGACCTACACATGAACATCCTGGAGCTCCTGGGTGGTCCTCTGGGTGCTTAAATCATTCCAGCCACAGCTCCGGGGGAAGGTGATGCAGATCTTCAAAGACAACACCACCACCATTTTCTACATTCGGAAGCAGGGCGGGATGCACTCTCCCGGGCTTTCTCTGGAAGCCCAGTCCCTGTGGCACTGGGCCATTCTTCAGGACATGTTCTTTGTGCCCTTTCACCTGGTGAGCACTAAGAACACCATCGCGGACTCACTCAGCAGAGAGCTGCGGTCCTGTCTCAAGTGGGAGCTTCATCAGGATCAAGTATCCCGTCTCTTCCGCAAGGGGGGGTCAACTCCAGATTGACATATTTGCAATGGCGGCCAACTCCAAATGCCAGAGGTTCACCAGCAGGTTTCCTCAGCCGAAGAGCCTATGGGATGCCGTCTTGTTCCGTGGGAGGTCTCTCCCTATACGCTTTTTCTCCGATTCCACTCCTGCTACATTGCTACATGTGATCAGCACACTCAGACGTTGCCATTGCAGAGTGATACTCATCGCGCCACCGTGGCCACGGCAGATAAGGTACCCGGACCTGATCTGTCTGTCAGTGGTCCCGTCCATCTGGCCGCCTCAACTTCCCAATCTTCTCTCCAGAGAAAGCAGAACAATACTGCATCACGACCCTGCATCGCTGAGCCTCACGGCCTGGCTCCTGCAGCGCTAGAGTTTGGGAATTATTCCCTGCTGTTGGAAAGGTCCTGGCCAAGGCCAGAGCTTCCTCTACGTTGTCGTGCTAAAGCCACAAATGGAAACGTTTCATGGTGTGGTGCAGGACCCAAGAGGCTTACGCTGCTGTGAATCACAGAGCTGTAGCTCCTTCCGTATCTGCTTTCCCTGGCCAAGGCTGGCCTTGCTCACGCCTCTATCAAGGTGCATCTGGCTGCCATTTCCTGCTAAACCAGAGCACATGGTATGCCCTCCCTGTGATTGCACACGCTCGTCAAGGAGTTCCTTAAAGGCCTTTTCAGGACTTTTCCACCAGTGAAGGCTCATGCTCCAGCTTGGGAGCTCAATATGGTTTTGAGTAAGCTCACGGGGGCTCCTTTTGAACCGATTCATCACGCCCCTTGGAAGTCTCTCTCACGGAAGATAGCTATCCTGGTGCCGTCACCTTGGCCAGGCTGGTCAGGGAGATCCAGGCCCTCCTGCAAGCAGCCGTACTTGTCTTTCAACGCTACCAAGGTGGTGCTGCGGACCCACCCCACCTTTATGCCGAAGGTTCCTTCAGAATTCCACCTAAACAAGCCTTTGTTTCTGCCAGTCTTTTTTCCGAACCCTTCTACGCCGGCGGAAAGGACATTGTATTCACTGGAGGTACGAAGGAGTTTCGGAAGACATGTAAACTCTTTGTGAATTTTGGACCCGTGGGACATGAGAAAGCCTTGTCTAAGGCTTCCATCTCCAGGTGGCTCTCTGGCTGCATCATGCACTGTCATCATCTGGCCAACAGACCGCTTCCAGGCCTGCCAAGAACCCATTCCACTAGAGCCATCACTGCGACAACAGCATTTCTCTCTGGTGTTCCCCTGCTCGACATCTGCAGGGCTGCTACGTGAAGGTCCACTCACACCTTCATGAGGTTCTACTGCATCGACAGGGATTCCAGGGAGGAGTCCCGGGTCGGCCAGATGGTGCTACGCAACCTGTTTGTTTGTTTGTTTGTTTGAGGTGAGTCTGTTCCAGGGGTAAGTTTGTTACTTCTGTTGAGCCTTGCCACCTCCTGCGGTTGTGTGCATGTATTGCTGTGTAATTGTATTCATGAGCATGTGAATCCATGCCACACCCCATGCTGGAGAAGGAACACTTACCTGTAACTCCTGTTCTCCAGCATGGGTCTGGCATGGATTCACATGAGAACCTTCCCTCCTTCCCCTCTGTGGCTCTTCTTGGTTCATACTGCAACTTTACGTGCTCTACCAAATCTGAAGATGGCCACCAGGGAGACGGCTGTCATTGGATTGGGGCAGTATGACCAAAAGGAAAGTGATTGGTTATAGGAGAGACAAGCAGTTTTCAGGCATAAAAATTCTTTCTGTGAGTGTGTGTCTTCTTGCAGTGTTCCCCCACTGCAGGACAGTGACATTGCCGCCTCCCTGCATCTCCTTCCAACCACAGGGTTTGCGGCTGCTCCATTCCCATGTTCGGTGAGTTTGGGATTTTTTGCCCTCTGGTTCCTCAGTCTTCACGCTTGTATTGACAAACACTTTGTCAGGGCCTTGTGAGCGTGTGACCCGGCAAGGTCTTTCTCTCGGGGGCTTATAGTACAGTATTATCTGAATACACACCGGCTATTGAGGATTTACTATCCTTGTTTGAGGCTACAAAGGAGGCTTATAAAGTGTTTTTTTGTTATGGGAATGTTAAAAGGTTTACCTCTCACTGATGGTCTGTTTATGGTTATCTTTGTTTGAGGGTTCTTTGTCACCTGTTGTTAGGCGGAAACCTGTGCAGTTCCCTCTGGGACCACTGCAAAAGATTTAGGACTACAGGTGTTTGGCGGTGAACCCACTTGGTAGCAGTCTGTACCACACAGATTCACTTGGTAGCTGTGGCTGAGCAGTCAGACTTCCCTCAAGAAGAGTTGAGCAGTATGTGGAGTATACAAAATAGGGCAATTCTTCACAGTAAGACAAGCAAACACGCAACAAGGCTCAGTGTAAAGATATTAAGGTATTTATTTATAACAAAACATCTATCAAAAACACTATGGCACTATCACCGCAAACAAATCAATCACAATTACTCTACGAAGAAGAAACGATCAATCCCCCTAGCAATATTTCGACAAGTCTAGGTTCTACCGGCACCACTTATTTACAGACATAGGTATATACCTCAACCTAGATGGGACTCTAATATTAGTTAGGACGGGAGAGAAAAAAATAGGCAGGTTACGAAATCAACACAGTTCAATACTTCACGGGTAAAATGCAAGGCAAGAAGGCAAGAACCACAATAGATCATAAAGTTCAGAGGCCAGGCCCACTCGGAGAGAGGCAAGGCGATATGTCCCAAAAAGTCTCTAGTGGAAATGCATTCGAGTCTTTGTAGCAAATTGTTATCGGCAGACTGAACCAGTTCAGAACAATAAGTGAGAAAGCTTGGAGGCGACCCAACGGAAAGGAGAGGATTAAGACACCTCACTCGAACCAATCGAAAGGGAAGCCAGGCGGACACGGTACCTTGTTCTGGAGGGCAGCTTCGGCGGGGGCAGTTGTTCCTGGTGGTGGATGCACGTCGGGTCTTTGTCAAGAGTAGAGATGTTCTCGTCGTCGAAGAAAAGTGAAGTCTGGTGCACCACCAGGGAAGAGACCAGCCGCGGAGTGCTCCGTCACAAGGCACCACCTTTTGGTCGCGGTACAGGGGTAGTGGCTATCCGGTTGCCGGGGTGCTCTGCACTGGCAATTCGACCACCGCGTCCTGAGGCGAAGAAAAAGCAAAAGGGGACTGGTTGTTCCCACCAGTCAGGGGAAGAGACTCTCCGGCAGGGAGATCTCCTCTGTCGTCGGGAAGTGGTGAGTCGGCTCAGCAGGGCTCCACCGGAGGTGTCGTCGTTGCAGGTCGGCTCAGCGTTACCCTCGTCGGATTCTTAGGTCCTGTGGCGACTTCTGAAGATCCAGTCCCAGAAGCCCTGATTTTATGCAGAAAACCCCCATTCATTCAGCCTAGCTGTCAATCAACACATGCTAAGTGGTGAGCGGGGAGGCTCACCACTTGGGCCAATCACTCCAGAGTGCGACCGGAGTTGGCAAGGCAACTCGGTCCAGGGTGCCTAAACCCCCTCCCACACCCCTGTGGTAACCCAGACAGAATGGCACCACTTTGGAGGATCTCTGTACAGAGGCCCGCCAAAAGTGGAACAAAGGGCTCAACCTTTGGTTTAGGAGTCACAGAGACGTACACAGACGCCATTTTACAAACCGAGTTCTGGCAGAAAATACCATCCGATAAACTTATTTAAGATAAGTAGACCGGTGGTACGTTAGAGATTAACGAGAAAAAGTATCAATCTCCAACAACGGGACGAATCCCATAGGGTTATGTTCGGGGTCGAACATAACAAGTAGTTTCCACTGCCACCAGCCAAAACTCGACAAGGGGGGACGGGACAGTGCCCCCTCGAGTAACAGACCCAGGAGTAATCGAATTACCCCTACTAGCACGTCCACAATAAGATGGTTTGTACTAATTCTGTTAGTAAATTTAGGTCTAGTAAAGCCAATGGTGACTTTACATGCCCGGGGAGACAGCAGTCAGTCCCCGGGTATGGAGTCTATGGTGGAGGTCCGCTATGACGCCCCAGTGTTACGGCACATAGGGTGCGGTGTAACACACATAGAAAAACATATGAGACCCTATGGAGTAAAAGACCCCATAGCCCATAGAACACATTGACATTCAAAGGAATTACACACATTCATGTCCAATAGTGGGAGGAAAAGAGTCTCACTCTTGGCAGGATGGAAAAAACAAACTCCCGAAATCCAGCAAAGCTGCTGGGGGACTCACTAGGTTAGGAAATTCAGCCTAAACAGAGAATTCTCCCTAACACCTGTGAAGATCAAATATCATGCCCTGGCAGGAGTGGAAAACCTTTGGGATCCAACTCCTTGCACCCTTTGGGAGGCACAGTCGGTAGCGATCAGCCTCTAGTGGCTCACCCCGCTCACACGACAAGATGGGGAGACCATTCAACTTATCACAGTGCCTAACATGTTGCAAGGGCTAACAGGAAAATGGAAACCTTAGGTGACCAGTAAGATAAGTAACTTTGTTGTCTTCTCCAACAAGCGATCAGCCTCAGATTCACATTAATACACATGGACCAATATAGACAGCCCTACTACTACAACACTACTGTAGGGTAAAGTGTCATTGAAAATAGGAAAATTAAACAAGTTGAAAACTGTGGAACCTTTGGTATAAGCTTGTAGTACACAGTTTTGGTAGCGTGTTGAGCAGCCAGGCTTATCTCAAAAGGGGAAATGTGAGCAGTAGTGGAGTTACACAAAGATTCACAGTTACAGGTATTCAAATAAACTCATACACTCAAGGATTCTTGCATAAACAATTATTAATTTATTTATCAGTCAGTTATCAGTCAGGTATACAGCTTTCTTCAGAAGGGAGCAATATACTAGTAACACACAAATACACTTCAACACTGTACACTCTGAGTTTCTGAATCAGACAAGACCCTTTTGGGATGGGCCACAGACACAACCTACACCCACATGTGACTTCAATAACAAGGGTGCTGTGGACATTAATATCTTACTGTTGGCATTCAGAACACACTTAAAAGTTGGTAAAAGGCAAAGGTTATTAGAATACAAGAGATCACTAATATTCTTAAGCAGGGCAAATACTTTCAGATCCTCTTAGAAGAGTCATTCAATTCAATAGGCTAAGCCAAAGTCAATAGGCAAAAGTCTTGTATAGGATGAAGCACTTCTGGTAAGTAAATGGAAAGGTCTTTGCATAAGTTCTTAGGAGTCTTTGATAAAAAGAAGAATCAAATGTAGGGCGGCAAGCTAATTAGACTTGTGAGGTGCAGAAGTTACAAGCACTTCCACAGTAAGAGGTAAGTTCTCTTAGACTTGGTTTACAGTACCTTAGCAATGAAGAAAAGATGCATCTGATGACTTCTTTTCCTGTGTAGCTCTGCAGATCTCGCTGTTCCTGGGCCTCAGTCGTGGGGACAAGAGGGAGGATGTCGGGGGACTCCTGCACTGCACTGGGGCGGTCAAAACTTGCAACCGGCAAACTTCACTTTCAGTGGCTGTTTTGCGTTTCAGCTTCTCGCAGCTACCGCAAATAGCAACAAGGTGGTTCCTGGCTGTTGAGGTGGGCTTTCCTTGCTTCTGGGGTCCCGCACTCTGTAGGGGGTGCTCTGGCTCAGTCAATCCTGCTTCTTGGGAGTCCAGAGGATCTTCCAAAAGCTCTAGGCCAGCTTAAAAGCAATGCACACAATATGGTGTTCCTCTCCCTTGCTCTATGGTTTCCAGCAGCAACTCTGTGAAAACTCAACCAGCTCCGAGATGGATGTCCAGGTGGCTTACTTTGGAGTTGATTGGTCCCACCAACTCAAAGGGAGAAGTCGTCCTTGCAGGGACTTCTCTGTCGATGTGAACTTGGTGTTTCGGCACTGCAGCATGGTTTCACCGGCCAAACCAAAGGTCCAGGAGTTGCAGCAGGCATTCTCTTCAAGCTCTTCTTCGGTTCCTTCGGCCAGTGGTCGACTCTGCCTTCCAAGCCAAAAGACTTGCCTTTTATTCAGTTCTCTCCCATTCATTCCAGCCTAGCTGTCACTCACCCAGTAGGGTGGCTGTCCTTGGCAGACAGTCAGCCAGCCAATCACCACAAAGTGCATTTGGGTCTCCTAGGAGACTAAGCACAGGGAGTTTCGGGCACCTCCCTCACTTCCTGCATACCCCAGACACTCTGCCTACCACAGACACTCTGGAACCAAAGGCGAAATGAACAAAGAGACCAAACCTGGTTTGGCGCGCAGAGAAAATCTTTAGAAGGACCTTTCCACAAAGACATGGCCAAAAAAGAAGAAGACCAGGGACCATTTTGTCAAAGATGGCTCTTCGCTATTTTGAAAAAGATGGCTTCCGCGGTTGCTTTACCGGAGCGGTAAATGCAAACCATGGTAGTTCAAAACGAAACCACTGCCACTAGCCATTCAGTGGGGAAAGGGCAACATAAAATATGTTACATAAGAACCTAGACAAAGGGGATACTAAGTAACCCCTCCAGCACTCTATTGTAAGATAGTGTGTGCTGAGACTAGAAAGTTATAATGCTAAGTAAAATCAATTTCACTTTACTGCTCTGGGAAACAGTAGTTTATCCCAGAGAAAGGTATTTAAACCTTGGGAAATCTGGAAGACTTCCCTGTGTCACTGCACTGAAGGTGCTTTGTGACACAATTGTAAAAGATGATGCCTATGGAGTTTGTCAGGCTCCATAACCAAAAGAAACACAGAGGTAAAATTCTCATTAAAATACATGAGAGAGTGGGAAAAAGGATCTCACTCTCTCCAGATTAAAAAAACCAAGTCCTCAAAATCCAGCTAAATTGCTGGGGGTCTCTAAGGTGGAGGGAATTTGCACATTTCTGAGAATTCTCCCTAACAAAGTGCATCTAAAAGGGACACATGCCAAAACATGAAGCAGCACCAAATACCTTTTACAGGTAAGTAAAATGCATTTGGGATTTTAGGAGAATTTAAAAGTGTTAGAAAGTTTATAAAAGTAAGCAAGTCCTTGGACAGTGAAAGGTAAACATTTAAAAATCTTGGCTGTGTCCCTAAAAATCCCTATCTAAACTGGTATGCAGTACCATTTCACAGATAAGTAAAATTATACGGTATTCAGACCTAGTTAAAAGATTGTTTGTAGACTTGTACAGGACAAAGCAAGTAGACAAATTGCTGTTAAACTGAATATAAATGTAAGTATTACCAGAGTTCTTGGAGGAGCTGCAAAGGAGGCCAGCTTGATGCTGGTGAACATTAATGAAACCACCTGACCATGTCTAGACCCACATTTGATGACAAGCGGTCTGTAGAAAAAGGATTGCAGAGATGGAGCCAAGCCCTGCCATAGTGAATGTTGTGGTCAGTGGGGCCTTGGAGAACAAATAGAAACAAAGTGCAAATAACCTGGATAAAAGGAGCAATGATGGATTGGAGGTCAGAAGGTGGCCCAGGCTTGTGGATGCTGCCACGGAATCTCAGGAGGTGCAGATACAGAGGTCAATTTTGCCCAGAGATGGAGTTTTAATCATACTTCTGGTCCCTGTTGCAGGGTCTGCAAGCAGAGCCCAAAGAGATGGCTAGTTGAAGAAAACAATGCCAATGATTTCGAAGGACACTATTCAGGTGTCCAATGGTTTGGAGGGCATGACAGCAGCAGTAAGAAAGTACAATAGTGACCCTTTGAATTTGGGATTGCAGGCGGCCTTGGTGAGGACAAAGGGTGTCAGGACAGGATGTAGTACAGTCCCACGAGGCAGAGAAGCTGCAGAGGTACAAGCCAGGGAATCCACTAAGGAACAGGAAGGTTTGAGAAGCATCAACAATGTGTGTGATTGGCCTGGTGACGAGAGGTAGACACAGAAACAAGGAATCAGTTTTGAAATCCTTTATTCAAGTTAAGGGGTTGGGATGAATGCCTAACTTACCCTATTCTAATGGGAGTAGTCTCGACCATAAAAGAAAAATAATAATATTCCAAAGTCTGTCAGTCAAAATCAAAAGAATGTCTGTGTCTAACCTATGTTTGCCCTCACCTTCTAGGAAGATACTGTGTAGGGGTTTGTACAACATCAAAAAGGGAGTAGCAAATAATATCAGGATACTACTGCAGGTGTTCTACAGCTTTCTTCTCAATGTTCATCAAACAATATTGGAGCTGTACCACAGCTCCCTTCCCCAAGCTTCAATGACTTTGGATCAACAAAGTTCCATAGATTCAGAACAGTTCTCATCAAAAGCGTCCTTTCAGGCTTCTCCGGGCTCATACAGTCTGCAGTTGGTCGTGTTTGTCTGCATTCTCATTGCTAAGATCTCCCAGGTATTAGACGGGCTCTTAAAAACGTTTTTAGTAGTTGTTTATCTGGAAATTTCGAACAGTAGGGCAGTGGAGTTTTTAGTTTATTGAAGGTCGGTGGGAGATGCTTTAGCAGCTTGTTAGCTACTGCTTTGTCCCTGGTTTTGATCCAGTCTAGACATTCCATTTTGAATATGACTCTTTGTGGATTTCCCTTGAGGTCGTCTAGAGTACACGCTAGATCGATCAATTTGGTCTTCTGGTCCTCTGCCCACTTGTTTAGTGTTTTGCATTTGTTCTTTTTGATTGAACCTGTATATAGGAAGGCAGTCTTGGAGTAGAGTTTTAATGTACAGTTGGATGGAACAAAGCTCTACGGTTGCCTCTGGAGACAGTAGACCGAGTTCTCATCTGAGAGCAGCCATAGAGACCGAGTTCGGGAGGCCGAGCACTGACCTCCATATGTATCCTTCCAGTTTAGGCCATATCGAGGCCGGCATGGTGATGGTGGCGTCCATTCCATACGTCAGAGTCGGGACAACTTTGTCCTTGTAGAAGTTGATAGCAGGTAATAGGGAGAACTTTCCGTATTTCTTGTCGATGGTTCTCATTTGGGGTGTAAGGTTCTTTTTTTTCTCCCACAGGATCTGCTGCATTTTTTGCTCCTTTAATGATCCATCGATTGTGACTCCAAGGTATTTGAAGTTCGGCACCACTTCTATTTTCACGTTATTCAAGAGCCAATTTGCATTGTTTTTGTTCTTGTGGTTGTGTTTACCCAGAATCATGATTTTTGTCTTGGTGTTCTTGATTACAAGGTTGTTTGTTTTCATGTACGTTGCCAGATTGTCTAGCTGCCGCTGGAGGCCTATAGGAGTCTGATATAATAAGATCATGTCGTCGGCATAGAGAATGCACGAGACCGGAGCGTCGCCTATTTTAGGAGGAAACGCTCAGGTCGTTTTCTCTGAATCCTTATAGTCCCCCAAGAAAGCCACGAACAGTGCAGGTGCAAGCAGACATCCCTGCTTGACCCTTCGTTCTGATGATATTTTGTTGGACAGGAGACCTTGTCGGTTTAGGCGAACATGTAGTGATGTTTGCGTGTGCAGAGCCATTATAGGGTCCAGTATTTCCTCTGGGCATTTGCGGGCTTTTCGTTTGTTCCACAGGATGCCTCTGTCTACTTTATCAAAAGCCTGCGACAGGTCGATGAAAGCCAAGAATACAGTTGGAGCCCCCTGTTTGACCTTTGACATTATTATGTTTAGCAGGAGGATGTTCACTGCAGTACTTCAGTTTTTTTGAAATCCCATCTGAAAGGGGTCTGCACATGGCGATGTTCTGGCCCATTTTTGGAAATGGTGTAGAAGCAGGGTTGCAAAGATTTTCCCAATGATATCCAGGAGGGCTATAGGTTGGTAGTTTGCAGGATCCTCTCTGTTAGCCCTCTTGAAAATTGGTACCACGACAGCTTGTGTCCATGAAGTAGGAATTTGTCTGGTTTTTCTACACCGAGTGAAGATGAGACTCATGAAATTTGTACATTCCTCAATATGTGCTTTTAAGTCAGTATTCGTTAGCCCGTCAGGGCCCAGAGCTCTGCATGTTTTATATCGTCTTATTACTTCTCTTATGTCATCTTTGGAAGACAGGTTGATCGAGGGGAAGTCGGTGTTTCTCGGCACGATCGCCCAGCTATTCTGTGGAGCGGCAAAGAGTTCCAAAAATAACTTTGCCCACGCTGCTTCTGGGACTGAGTTGGCAAGTTGGGTGTCGAGAGTGGAATTCGTTTTGTTGATTAAAGACCAGAAGTCTGCAGATCCTTTGGTACTCAGAGTTCTTAACATTGTTTCTGCATCGTTTTGATAGAGGATGGATTTATAACTTTTTATCCATGCTTTATAGATCTTAGTTTCATTTTGCCAAGTCGCCCATGCCGACTCTGTGTTCTTGGCAATGGCGCCTCTCTTCAATTTCCTCAGTGATCTTTTTTTCTCCACCACTGCTTTGTTATAGGCGTGATTTGTTTTTGTGGTTGGTTTATTGCCTCTTTTGGTCACCACCCTGTATTTGACTAGAAGCGGAAGGTAGTTTGGGCTTTCTGATGTTGTGGAGGATTGAAGGTTTGGCACTTCTCTGGTGTATTTATCCGTAAGTTCTTTGATATTTGCAGCGGTCAGGCGTAGTCGTGTTTGTTGGTTATTGGCCTCTACCAGTGGTTTGTAGAGTTTGTTTTGCTGGGCGGTCGACGCCCATGACATAGATAAAAGATTGTGGTCACTCGCGTCTGTTCTTTTGACGTTAAACGGTTCGATGCAGGGGAGCAGGCCACAGGAGACGAAGATGCAGTCCAGGGTCGCTTTGGAGTTGTTCTGCTCCCATGTTGGTATTAGGATCTTCCAGTCTTTCAGCCATGCAACATTATGATAGTGTCATGATCTCTGCTTCCAAAAGGTCAGGGTTTTCCCAACTCCCTTGGAAGCAGATCCATAACCCAGGTTCCGAGGGCCAACCAGTCCCAATTGGGACCTTTTGGACCCAGTCCTGGCGCCAGTGGCACCAGGCTCATAAATGTGCCCAGTCCCAGCGCTGGAAGTGCCGGGCTCATAATGCTTGGGTGGACTTACCTGCAGCAGACCATGCTGCTTACTTGCCTGCCAGCTGAGCCTCTGATCCTCTTCTGTTTGGAACTACTTTTCCTGTTGGGTGGGGCAGGAGCCACTCCCTAGATTCAGAACACTGGAACTCTTCTGGAAAGCAGGAACTCTTTTCTTACCTAGGCGTGGCCGTGGAAGGAGACACCTAAGCACTACAGGAGGCTATTTAAACCACACCCGGTGGATGAATCTTGCTTTGCGTTATTCTGCATCCTCTGCAGCAGAACGCTCATCGTGTCTTCTGCATCGGATCCTGGGCCTAAGGAAAAAGGCTTACCATCCTGAATCCAGTCTTCAGCAACACCTATAAAGACAAGAAAGAACAGGTTAGCATTCCGGCATCTGAAAGACAAAGGCTTACCTACTCTTCGTGCGCTCCGGAGGTCTTCACACTGCATTCCGGCATCTGGAAGACAAAAGCTTACCGACTCTTTGCACGCTCCGGAGGCCTTCGGCGCTGCATCCTGCATCTGAAAGACAAAACAAGGTGCGTTTAAAGACATTGGGGAACTTTGATACTCACGTGCCATTACTCCTTTCCACACCAACCCCAGTGGGTATTCCGGCACCCTGCAGCCGCTCCGAACTCGTACCTGCAAAATAAAAGACAGTTAGAGCGCATCGTGAAGCAGGCAACAAGCGCTTACTTACGTGCTTCCAGGCGCTTCTATTCATCATACGGACTCACTTCAGCCCGTCATCCGCCATCGCCGGAACCTGCAAAACAAGAGACATCATTGCTAAAGACTTTAAAGACAATAGAATTACTCGAAACTTACCGTTCGTGCAGTAAACGACGGACAGCAGTCCTCTGAAGTCAAGAGGCCTGCGCTACCGATCCAGTGAAGAAACTGGTTACAGCACCCTGCCCCGAGGCAGATGGAGAGCTCGGCATTCACTTACCTAAGGTGAGAGCGTTAACCTTTGGGGGTCTACAGGAGAGCAAAAAAGGGAAGAGATAGGGACACCCCAATAAACCCAGTTCATTAATCCCATATTTTCTGTCTGCAGACATCTTACTCTTGAAGTCAGGCATACAGTGCACAGAGGTCCAGCCCAAAGAGCCAACCGGGTGCTACACATCACCTTTGAAGATACGGTAGTCGCCCAGTCAAGACCGGCGCCTCTGCGAGAATCAGGTGAGCGTTACAGATAGTTCCTGCAGGGCATTAGGTTGAGCCATGCCACTCCGCGTTCTTCAGGAGAAGAAAGTGTAGAGGGGTTGTTGTTGTGGGCTGTAGGGTTCAAGCATTTGGCGTTCATATCTCCACATATGATTGTGCATGTGGTGCTCAAGTCGGTGGTAATGCGGTCAATAACATCCGCCACAGAACTGCAGAAGTGTGTTGTGGTGGTTTTCTGGGGGTTCCGATAGAGGTTCACGATGGCTAAGTTTGTCATTGTCCATAGCTTCGAAGTGTGTGAGAGATGTTTCCAATGAGTGAGGACTGCGAGGATACCATACGATTCTACGATCTTCTCGACAATCTCAATCCCCTATCCCAGACGAACCGCCAGTAGTAGACCCGAGGACGGACGGCCCAAAAGCCCTTTTGCTGCTGATGATGTCTCAATAGAGAAGCCGTCGAGAGATGGTTTCTCCAAAAGCCACGTCTCTTGTAGACATAAAATGTCAAATTCTCCCAAGTCTTGACTTTCTGGATTGTTTAAATGTCTGTGTCCACTTGTGTTCCATGAGGCCATTGTTAGCGATTTTTTGTGGTGGTCTTCGCCTGCCGGTTTTGGTAGTTGCTATCTGCCGGTACTTGGACTTAAGGCTGCTTTCAGCCATTTCCATGGCCTGCTTGGGAGTCGTTTTTCGCTCTGGAGCGCCATTGTTTGTCTCTGTGATCTGTTTTTTTTTGTATCGTCTGCTTTCTCTTGGTTTGTCAGTTCCATCGTTTTGCAGGTCTCTTTCCTTGTCGTTCCTTTTGCGTTGTCGGCCATACAGCTTGTCAAATCTGGGACCGTTAGTTCTTTCTTCTACCTGTCCATTTCCTGCTCGGCCATTTTGGGGTATCCGTCTTTCTTGAAAATGTCTGGAGGGTCTTTGTTGATAGTTGTCCCAGGAGGACCGCTTTGTCATGTATCTCTGAGAGTTGTACAGTTCTTTCGGTTTTGGTGACATAGTGCTGCCTGTTTGTCTTTGTAATAGCTGACTTTGTTGTCCGTTGTGGATCGTGGAGCTCCTTGATTTCCGAGAGTATGAATCCTGCTAGCTTTAGGTCTTTGAATACTTCCTGCCTGACATCTTGTATGGCCGCTGTTTTTATATACAGGTAAGCTTTTGCTTTGTTGTCTCTGTGGTATGGCTCGATTAACGTGAAATCTTCTGTTTTTAGTCCTTGCCTTGTGTCTATTTTGTTCAGTATTCTCAGCACCGACCTTCGGTTTAGCATCATGTATCTGTCGTTAGAGGATGCTTGCTCTAGTTTAAATATACAGGTCTTATTTATATGGCACTCTACACGGTTTGTCCTTGTCGAGCGTGTTAGAGACATTTGAGTTCCTTTTGGTGACTGGAGGTTCCGATCTTGGATCATTGCTGGCGAGTTGTTGGTATCTGTAGATTTGCCTTCGGGTTTTTGAGGGTCGAGCAGACGGTAGTTGTTCGCATCTGCTGTCCCTAATGCATTGCTTGAGTTTGGCCTTTAACAGAATTTCTGACGGTGATTGGTTAGGCATCATCACTGTGAATCATGAGCTGTTGTGACTGGCTGCAGAGGTAGTGTTCGAGCGAGTCGGTTCTGAAGCTTTATTTACTTTGGTCTCTGGGTCTGGATGCTGGGTTAAGTCAATTAGGGAGCTTGAGGTCAGGAAATCTACCGCAGTTCTTGGTGATTTGGTAAGGTCCAAAATCATGGGGGGCTTTGAGGCAGCTGTTTGATGCACCACCGCTGGGGTCCGTAATCGGTCAGTCGTGCTTTTGGCTGGTAGTTGAGCTGTGTGAGGGGTGAGTTTGGGATTTTCTTGTTGGTCTGTTGCTGATAGTCCTAGGGCAACTTTCTGTTTTGAGGAAGAATCTAGGTTTCCGGTTGGCTGGATTATAACTGAGCTGCCGTCGGGTGAAGGGCATGTTTCTCTTGTAGGTTTCGTTGGTTGTTTGCTAAAGATCGGTGCAACTCCTACACTGTGCCTATCTTGCATGGTCTGTGTGTTTTTTTCAAGGCCCACTCGAGCAACCTGGACCGGTTGATGATTTTTCCTTCAGTTTAACTTCTAGAGAGGCTAGCTTGGATTCCCATATTGCTTGTAGATTGTCGTTTTTCAAATCTATAGCCGGTATGTAGCCTTCTATGAATGTCTATTTTGATTGAATTGTTGCTAACATTGTTGTATTGTCTTTGCTGGATTTGTTAATAGTTTTGTAAAGTTTACAGAAGGGCGCCATGGCAATTGTTATTGCTGACATTATTGTTTTCATATCAAGTCTCTTGTTTGGTGAGTCTTTTTGTGGTTCTCCAGGTAATTCGCTCAGTCTTCTGCTTTTGAGCGGAGTTACCAGGAGCTCTGTGTATTGCTGGAGTAGAGTATTGCGCCACATTTTATCGCTCAAACTGATGTCATCTCCCACTGGCATTTGTCTCTGGGATGATGTCAAGTGTCCTGCCTTGTCCTGTCTTTGTGGTATCAGTTCGTTGGTGATTTCGGCTGATATATTTGGCAGTTCGAGCCGAGGGAGGTGTACTTTCGCCCATGATTGCTGGCTCATCTCTCTCCCCGCAGGTTGTTCATTATGGGATATTTGTCTGGTTGAAATTGTGGGTTCTTTTTTTGGATTATTTGCTGCCATGGGGGGGTCCGATGTTGTTGCCTCTTTTGTGTTGCACCCAACTGGTGGGCCTTGGTCCACCTGTGGTATCTCAGCTTGCCCCTCACTGGTTGGTGATCTTATTGCCCTGTCGGCCGAATCAGATGACATTGACAGGGCCTGGCACTTACCAGGAGGGTTGCTTGTTTTCCTGAGCTTTGGCACTGGTTGCGCCTCGTCTAGTGCCTCCAGAATTTCTGCATCGGATAATTCCGTTTCTGTATCCAACTTCCGCTTGCACTGTTTTTTAAAGAAGTTGATCAGTGCGCTTGATATTATTGGGGTCAGTAGCAGGATTTTCCCGGGTTCTGTTTTTTCATTCAATATATGTTGATGTGTCTGGAGCGCTTGGAGCGCAGCATTTCTTTCTTTATTTCCATGCTTTTTTTGTGCCTTTGATATCTGTGCTTTCCAAGTTTGAGCCCCCTTGAGCTTGGTTTGCCTGTTTGTTTGTGCTTTTATATGGCGCTACGAACCCTCAGGTATCTGAGCGCTGCTTATTTCCCACAGTGTGTGGTGCTCATTTATCGACCTCGGAAGGATGAAAGGCTGAGTTTGGCCCTGCTGGGATTCTAAACTGCGTCAGCAGGCTCTGCGCGGATGTCAAAGCGAGCGCTCTACTCGCTGTGCTACTTGACCGTCGTAAGGTCAGGTAGCACTTTGCCCCTTCCTCTTTTTTTATAGGGATTTCTTTTTGTATTGGGGGTTGAGATTTCTTGGTTGTGGGTGCTTTCAGGAGGGGCTTCAAAGGGTCTGTAAGTGCACTGTCTCTGATTGGACTCGTAGGTCTACCAGTCGCTTTCTGTATGGCACGGTCAAAGTCCTGAGCAGGGTCCTGGTGGGTCCGAGTGCGGCTCCTTGCTAACTGAGATTGAATAATTTGCTGTCTTCTTGTGAATGCATGAAGTCAGGTCAAGGGTGCAGGGAGACGTGTGGATTACGTCGCTTTGATCCTGGTCCTGGTCAGCACTCACATGTATCAGGGCCGTGGCTCTGATATTAGAAACTCCCATTGTGCTCGGTGCGGGTGCCGCATCGGGATCATTTGTATTCAGACTCAGCCTGTTGATCCGTTGAAAGGCGGGGTTTGGTGATGTCAGAGGAAGACTTGCCCTCTGTCTTGCTCCACTGTGAGGCAGCAGTGTGGCTAGCTTGCTATTTTCATTTGCCGCTGGTTTCATTTTACTATGACAGGTTTGCGAGGTGGAAGTTTCTTCAGCCTCGAAACTCCTCTGCTCCGCCAGCACAAGGTCCCGGTCGGCCAGTCTTCTGACTGACTCGATCGGTGTACCACTCGCCGAAGCAGTGGGTTGACGGGCAAGAGGAGCTGAGGGGCCGGCCTCTAGCCACTCGCTCGGGAGCTGACCAGGAGACTGGGGTGGAAGCTGGTTGGCGGAGGGAGACGGGGAAACCAGGGGCCCAGTTTTCTCACCGTCGGCGCCTCCGGCAGCGACCGCGGCAATAGGAGCGGCAGTGTGGGTCGGCTCAGGTAAGTCCACTTCTTCGGTTATTATGTTCGCAGTGTCTTCAGGCCTTCGACCAGGTGCGATTACTGAAGGCTCTGTGCCCGGACATGGAAAGACTTGTGTCATATCCGATGTAAGAGGTTGAGTTTGAGTTTGAGGTGCGAACGCCACCGCTGAAACGCCACAGGCTGGAAGGGTCTTCCCTCGCTTCTGCTTCGGCAGGGTTTTCTTTCCTGTTGCGTGGCTCCGCAAGCATCGTGGTCTACTTCAGAGGGTGGCGGCTGATTTGGATTAATATGCTGAGAGTAGTCCGAAGTGCGGGTCCTCTGGTCTGACATCTCTGACTACCGAGGACTGCAGGACTGCTCACAACTCTGCGGTCAACTCCGCGTTCCACTCCACGGAAGTCAGCAGGCAATATGTGGTACCTCCCACAACAGCAGTCAATGAGAACAGACTGCAGGACTGCTCACAACTCTGCGGTCAACTCCGCGTTCCGCTCCGCGGAAGTCAGCAGGCAATATGTGATACCTCCCACAACAGCAGTCAACGAGAACAGACTGCAGGACTGCTCACAACTCTGCGGTCAACTCTGCGTTCCGCTCCCCCGGGAGGGAAAAACACATGTCACTCGCATTCCAACAGGCAGCAGGGGGCTCTCACTTGAGGTCCGGTGAGTATCATTGGTACAGGAATCCTGAGGAAAGCACACAGTGCTACAGGCCTATTGAAGAACAGAAAGCGCCTGAATAAGGGTTCCTCTGCATTGAGATTTAAAATGTCATCAGGGGGATCAGGAATCAGCAGCACAGCCAGCCTCAAGGATTTTCAAGGGTGTCTCCTCTCTAAAGCATCTTTCTGTTCTTTGCATGACGTTCAGGGAGGGTTTCTCTCAAATGTCATGGGGCTCGATAGTTATACACACAAAGGGATGGTGGTTAAGCTAGTGCTCCAATCAATATCCATGCACCTTTCAAGGTTTTAGCACCATCCAATCAGGACTGGTCAGCCAAACTCCACATTTTATGGGCATGTAAACAGGGGTGTGGGTTGAGGTGTCTGAGGGACCATGATTCAGCCTAAACAAGATTCCAGATTTTGCAAAGCACAAACTGGCTGTTCCTCATGTTCAAAAACCCCACAAAGAACGACCACAAAGAAAACGGCAGGGGCATAGTTGTTTAAACACTGTGGTAGTCCTGGCTAACAATATGACAAAAAGACTTGGGGGTTGATTCATCGAATTAATGTGCGCCGAAAATTCCGGCGCAGAGGTGCCAAAACGTGCGATTTGCAGTAAAAGTGCGAAAATCGCAGTGCAAGTGCGAAAATCGCAGGGAAACCAGCGCACATCGATTCATGGAAGTCCGTGCGCGAGAAAATAAAAATTGGATGTACGCCGGCGCACAGGTCATCCAACAGCGTGCGCCACTGCCACTGCGAAATTGCACATAGCGCGGCGCACATCACAAAAGTAGGCGGAACACGGGGCGTAACACTCGGAATGGGGAACAACGTGTGAAAATATGGGCGTCACGGGGGAAGTACAGGAGGCAAGTGCGCGGAACGCCCACACGCTCACCTACAACCCGTATTCATGGAATCGAATAGGGCAAACCAGCGCACGGTCAAAGACGCGCACAGGGCCAAACAAGTACGCCACAAGAAAGCAGGCGGCAGCGCCCCTGCGCCTGAAAAAAATGTGCGCCAAAATGTGCGCTAACAAAAACCACCCATATATGGCCATGATGAATGGTCCATACAGTGGCCCTCTAGGACAAATGAGGTGCAAAGGGGTACCGACAAACACGGACACCCGCTGTGTGAAAAATAGCATGTGCGTGTGTTCCTGGGTGCGCGGGAAGTTCCACACGCGATTGGCCTCGGTACGTCTACTTCGGGGTGCGCGGGAAGTTCCACACGCGATTAGCCTGGGTACGTGTACTTCGGGGTGCGCGGGAAGTTCCACACGCGATTGGCCTGGGTACGTGTACTTCGGGATGCGCGGGAAGTTCCACACGCGATTGTCCTGGGTACGTGTACTTCGGGTGCGCGGGAAGTTCCACACGCGATTGGCCTGGGTACGTGTATTCCGAGGTGCGCAGGAAGATTAACACGCGATTTCAGCAGGGTACATGTAGTTCGGTGGTGCCTGGGAATGCTACATGTGATTTGGCCGTGTGGGTCCTCCCAGGTATTCCCTCTACACCCTCCACGGCCCCTGCAGGCAGCCCACACCACAGGGGACTACCCTGCACCCCTGTTCATGTCCCACAGGCAACCCATCCACCATGGCCATGCCCACCAGCCAACCCACATGTCACCTTGCACTACTTATCACCAACACATGTCTCCCAGCACCCCCACCCCCCAGCATCCAGGGGCACCCTCCACCAGGCCCCCACACATGTCTCCCACCTCCCCCACCCCCCAGCAGTGCAGGTCACCCTCCAACAGGCCCCCACTCATGTCTCCCACCACCCCCACCCCCCAGCCACCAGGGGCACCCTCCACCAGGCCCACACTCATGTCTCCCGCCACCCCCACCCCCCAGCAGTGCAGGTGCAGCCTCCACCAGGCCCCCACTCATGTCTCCCATCACCCCCACCCCCCAGCAGTGCAGGGGCAGCCTCCACCAGGCCCCCACTCATGTCTACCACCACCCCACCCCCCAGCAGTGCAGGGGCAGCCTCCACCAGGCCCCCACTCATGTCCCCTATCACCCCAACCCCCCAGCATCCAGGGGCACCCTCCACCAGGCCCCCACTCATGTCCCCTATCACCCCCACCCCCCAGCATCCAGGGGCAGCCTCCACCAGGCCCCCACTCATGTCTCCCTGCACCCCCACCCCCCAGCAGTGCAGGGGCAGCCTCCACCAGGCCCCCACTCATGTCTCCCTGCACCCCCACCCCCAGCATCCAGGGGCACCCTCCACCAGGCCCCCACTCATGTCTCCCACCACCCCACCCCCCAGCAGTGCAGGGGCAGCCCCCACCAGGCCCCCACACATGTCTACCACCACCACCACCCCCCAGCATCCAGGGGCACCCTCCACCAGGCCCCCACTCATGTCTACCATCACCCCCACCCCCCAGCAGTGCAGGGGCAGCCTCCACCAGGCCCCCACTCATGTCTACCACCACCCCCACCCCCACCCCCCAGCATCCAGGGGCAGCCTCCACCAGGCCCCCACTCATGTCTCCCTGCACCCCCACACCCCAGCATCCAGGGGCAGCCTCCACCAGGCCCCCACTCATGTCTCCCTGCACCCCCACCCCCCAGCATCCAGGGGCAGCCTCCACCAGGCCCCCACACATGTCCCCCTGCAGCCCCACCCCCCAGCAGTGCAGGGGCAGCCTCCACCAGGCCCCCACTCATGTCTACCACCGCCCCCACCCCCCAGCCACCAGGGGCACCCTCCACCAGGCCCCCACTCATGTCTCCCACCACCCCCACCCCCCAGCAGTGCAGGGGCAGCCTCCACCAGGCCCCCACTCATGTCTCCCACCACCCCCACCCCCCAGCATCCAGGGGCAGCCTCCACCAGGCCCCCACTCATGTCTCCCTGCACCCCCACACCCCAGCATCCAGGGGCACCCTCCACCAGGCCCCCACTCATGTCCCCTAACACCCCCACCATCCAGGGGCAGCCTCCACCAGGCCCCCACTCATGTCTCCCTGCACCCCCACCCCCCAGCAGTGCAGGGGCAGCCTCCACCAGGTCCCCACTAATGTCTCCCTGCACCCCCACCCCCCAGCATCCAGGGGCACCCTCCACCAGGCCCCCACTCATGTCTCCCACCACCCCCACCCCCGAGCAGTGCAGGGGCAGCCTCCACCAGGCCCCCACACATGTCCCCCTGCACCCCCACCCCCCAGCACTGCAGGGGCAGTCCCCACCAGGCCCCCACACATGTCTACCACCACCCCCACCCCCCAGCATCCAGGGGCACCCTCCACCAGGCCCCCACTCATGTCTACCATTACCCCCACCCCCCAGCAGTGCAGGGGCAGCCTCCACCAGGCCCCCACTCATGTCTACCACCACCCCCACCCCCCAGCATCCAGGGGCACCCTCCACCAGGCCCCCACTCATGTCTACCATCACCCCCACCCCCCGGCAGTGCAGGGGCAGCCTCCACCAGGCCCCCACTCATGTCTACCACCACCCCCACCCCCCAGCATCCAGGGGCAGCCTCCACCAGGCCCCCACTCATGTCTCCCACCACCCCCACCCCCCAGCAGTGCAGGGGCAGCCTCCACCAGGCCCCCACACATGTCCCCCTGCACCCCCACCCCCCAGCAGTGCAGGGGCAGCCTCCACCAGGCCCCCACACATGTCTACCACCACCCCCACCCCCCAGCATCCAGGGGCACCCTTCACCAGGCCCCCACTCATGTCTACCATCACCCCACCCCCCCCCAGCAGTGCAGGGGCACCCTCCACCAGGCCCCCACTCATGTCTCCCACCACCCCCACCCCCCAGCATCCAGGGGCAGCCTCCACCAGGCCCCCACTCATGTCTCCCTGCACCCCACCCCCCAGCAGTGCAGGGGCAGCCTCCACCAGGCCCCCACTCATGTCTCCCTGCACCCCCACCCCCCAGCATCCAGGGGCAGCCTCCACCAGGCCCCCACACATGTCCCCCTGCACCCCCACACCCCAGCAGTGCAGGGGCAGCCTCCACCAGGCCCCCACTCATGTCTACCACCGCCCCCACCCCCCAGCCACCAGGGGCACCCTCCACCAGGCCCCCACTCATGTCTCCCACCACCCCCACCCCCCAGCAGTGCAGGGGCAGCCTCCACCAGGCCCCCACACATGTCCCCCTGCACCCCCACCACCCAGCAGTGCAGGGGCAGCCTCCACCAGGCCCCCACACATATCCCCCTGCACCCCCACCCCCCAGCAGTGCAGGGGCAGCCTCCACCAGGCCCCCACACATGTCTACCACCACCCCCACCCCGCAGCATCCAGGGGCACCCTCCACCAGGCCCCAACCCATGTCTACCATCACCCCCACCCCCCAGCAGTGCAGGGGCAGCCTCCACCAGGCCCCCACTCATGTCTACCACCACCCCCACCCCCAGCATCCAGGGGCAGCCTCCACCAGGCCCCCACTCATGTCTCCCACCCCCCAGCAGTGCAGGGGCAGCCTCCACCAGGCCCTCACTCATGTCTGCCACCACCCCCACCCCCCAGCAGTGCAGGGGCAGCCGCCACCAGGCCCCCACACATGTCCCCCTGCACCCCCAGCCCCCAGCAGTGCAGGGGCAGCCTCCACCAGGCCCCCACACATGTCTACCACCACCCCCACCCCCCAGCATCCAGGGGCACCCTTCACCAGGCCCCCACTCATGTCTACCATCACCCCACCCCCCAGCAGTGCAGGGGCACCCGCCACCAGGCCCACACTCATGTCTCCCATCACCCCCACCCCCCAGCAGTGCATGGGCAGCCTCCACCAGGCCCCACTCATGTCTACCACCACCCCCACCCCCCAGCAGTGCAGGGGCACCCTCCACCAGGCCCCCACTCATGTCCACTATCACCCCCACCCCCTAGCATCCAGGGGCAGCCTCCACCAGGCCCCCACTCATGTCTCCCTGCACCCCCACCCCCCAGCAGTGCAGGGGCAGCCTCCACCAGGCCCCCACTCATGTCTCCCTGCACCCCCACCCCCCAGCATCCAGGGGCACCCTCCACCAGGCCCCCACTCATGTCTCCCATCACCCCCACCCCCCAGCAGTGCAGGGGCAGCCTCCACCAGGCCCCCACTCATGTCTACCACTACCCCCACCCCCCAGCATCCAGGGGCAGCCTCCACCAGGCCCCCACTCATGTCTCCCACCACCCCCACCCCCAGCAGTGCAGGGGCAGCCTCCACCAGGCCCCCACTCATGTCTCCCATCACCCCCACCCCCAGCAGTGCAGGGGCAGCCTCCACCATGCCCCCACACATGTCCCCCTGCAGCCCCACCCCCCAACAGTGCAGGGGCAGCCTCCACCAGGCCCCCACACATATCTACCACCACCCCCACTCCCCAGCATCCAGGGGCACCCTTCACCAGGCCCCCACTCATGTCTACCATCACCCCCACCCCCCAGCAGTGCAGGGGCACCCTCCACCAGGCCCCCCCTCATGTCTCCCACCACCCCCACCCCCCAGCATCCAGGGGCAGCCTCCACCAGGCCCCCACTCATGTCTCCCTGCACCCCCACCCCCCAGCAGTGCAGGGGCAGCCTCCACCAGGCCCCCATTCATGTCTCCCTGCACCCCCACCCCCCAGCATCCAGGGGCACCCTCCACCAGGCCCCCACTCATGTCTCCCACCACCCCCACCCCCCCAGCAGTGCAGGGGCAGCCTCCACCAGGCCCCCACACATGTCCCCCTGCACCCCCACTCCCCAGCAGTGCAGGGGCAGCCTCCACCAGGCCGCCACACATGTCCCCCTGCACCCCCACCCCCCAGCAGTGCAGGGGCAGCCTCCACCAGGCCCCCACACATGTCTACCACCACCCCCACTCCCCAGCATCCAGGGGCACCCTTCACCAGGCCCCCACTCATGTCTACCATCACCCCCACCCCCCAGCAGTGCAGGGGCACCCTCCACCAGGCCCCCACTCATGTCTCCCACCACCCCCACCCCCCAGCATCCAGGGGCAGCCTCCACCAGGCCCCCACTCATGTCTCCCTGCACCCCCACCCCCCAGCAGTGCAGGGGCAGCCTCCACCAGGCCCCCATTCATGTCTCCCTGCACCCCCACCCCCCAGCATCCAGGGGCACCCTCCACCAGGCCCCCACTCATGTCTCCCACCCCCCACCCCCCAGCCGTGCAGGGGCAGCCTCCACCAGGCCCCCACACATGTCCCCCTGCACCCCCACTCCCCAGCAGTGCAGGGGCAGCCTCCACCAGGCCGCCACACATGTCCCCCTGAACCCCCACCCCCCAGCAGTGCAGGGGCAGCCTCCACCAGGCCCCCACTCATGTCTACCACCACCCCCACCCCCCAGCATCCAGGGGCACCCTTCACCAGGCCCCCACTCATGTCTACCATCACCCCCACCCCCCAGCAGTGCAGGGGCACCCTCCACCAGGCCCCCACTCATGTCTCCCACCACCCCCACCCCCAGCATCCAGGGGCAGCCTCCACCAGGCCCCCACTCATGTCTCCCTGCACCCCCACGCCCCAGCAGTGCAGGGGCAGCCTCCACCAGGCCCCCACTCATGTCTCCCTGCACCCCCACCCCCCAGCATCCAGGGGCAGCCTCCACCAGGCCCCCACACATGTCCCCCTGCACCCTCACCCCCCAGCAGTGCAGGGGCAGCCTCCACCAGGCCCCCACTCATGTCCACCACCAACCCCACCCCCCAGCCACCAGGGGCACCCTCCACCAGGCCCCACTCATGTCTCCCACCACCCCCACCCCCCAGCAGTGCAGGGGCAGCCTCCACCAGGCCCCCACACATGTCCCCCTGCACCCCCACCCCCCAGCAGTGCAGGGGCAGCCTCCACCAGGCCCCCACACATGTCCCCCTGCACCCCCACCCCCCAGCAGTGCAGGGGCAGCCTCCACCAGGCCCCCACTTATGTCTACCACCACCCCCACCCCCAGCCACCAGGGGCACCCTCCACCAGGCCCCCACTTATGTCTCCCACCACCCCACCCCCCAGCAGTGCAGGGGCAGCCTCCACCAGGCCCCCACTCATGTCTCCCATCACCCCCACCCCCCAGCAGTGCAGGGGCAGCCTCCACCAGGCCCCCACTCATGTCTACCACCACCCCCACCCCCCAGCCACCAGGGGCACCCTCCACCAGGTCCCCACTCATGTTTCCCACCACCCCCACCCCCCAGCAGTGCAGGGGCACCCTCCACCAGGCCCCCACACATGTCCCCCTGCACCCCCACCCCCAGCCGTGCGATTTGCCTGGGTACGTGTATTCCTGGGGTGCGCGGGTAGTCTCCCATGCGATACCATCAGGGTATGTGTATTATGGGTCCGCGTGAACTTTCACACGCGATACCAGCAGGCTACGTGTTTTACGGGGTTCGCGGGAGGTTCCACACGCGATTGCCCTGGGTACGTGTACTTCGGGTGCACGGGAAGTTCCACACGCGATTGGCCTGGGTACGTATATTTCGGGGTGCGCGTGAACTTCCACACGCGACTGGGCCTGTGAGAGTGGGGTACGTGTATTGCAGGGGTGGGCGGGAATATTTACTCGTGACTGGGCCTGGGAGAGCGTGTTACGTGTATTCCTGGGGTGGGCGGAAAGATTCACACGTTCGCCTACAACGCGCCGAAAAATAAATGGTCCAATCCTGAAACACGTACGCCTGCTTCATGCTGCATAAAAGTGCGCGCAAACAACAAACAAGCTCAGACGCCAGGATGAATATACTGTTCCTAGCAGCAGTGGCCGTGGGTTACTAAAGGAGGAGGAGGAGGATAGTGAGGGCCCGAATTTTCACTCCCAGAACCAGCCTTTTTGGGATGCCTGATGACCAGGTGTATGGGAGGTACAGGTTTCCACCACGCATAATACTGGACCTGGTCAGTGAGTGGGAGGAGGACCTCACATCACCCACCCTGTGCTCCCAAGCACTCAGCCCCCTGGAGAAGGTCCTCAATGTACTGCACATCTTGGCCACAGGATCATTTCAGCGGACAAGTGCCATAGTGGGTGGGGTGTCACAGGCCACGCAGTCACGCTGCCTACACCAGGTCTTGAACATCATCATTGCACGCCCATCAGTCCGTAGGCACATATACCTGCCCAGGACACCTGCAGAAAGGCAGGCTGCCGCCCTCGATTTCTACGGTGTGGCACAATTCCCCAAAGTGCTAGGTGCCATTGACTGCACCCATGTGGCACTACGTCCCCCCAGGGCATCTGAGCACATCTATAGGAACCGCAAGCACTGGCATTCCATCAACGTGCAGGTAGTATGTAATGCCAAGGGAATCATCACCTCAGTATATGCCAACTATCCAGGGTCCACCCACGACAGCTTCATTTACCGAATGTCTACCCTAAGCCGGGACCTAGAAGCTGGGCGGCATGGCGATACATGGCTGCTTGGTGAGTATGAATGCCACTGCACATGCATGCATGTCAGATGCAGAGTTATGTCACTACCCCACTAATGATACCCATCACCTCCTCACCAGGGGACAGTGCCTACCCTCTGAGCACCTACATGATGACGCCAATTCGGAACCCCATCACGCCTCCCGAGGTAAGATACAACACAGCCCATATTGCAACCCGGGGCATAGTGGAGCGCACATTCGGAGTGCTCAAGTCACGCTTTCGCTTCCTTGACCGTTCTGGCGGGCAGCTGTTATATGCGCCCTCAGTAGTGTGCAGGATCATAGTGGCAGCATGTGTCCTGCACAATGTTGCAACACGCCGGGGCCTGGCTGTGGACATGGTGGTGCCCCCACATACCCAACCACATGCACGCCCGCTGCGCATGGGAGGGGAGAGGGCACAGGGTGAGGCAGCCCGTACACAGCTGGTGGCTAATTACTTCACATAGAAATCACACCCCTGTGGAGTGCACACAGCCCTGGCACATACCATCTGATAAGCAATGATGACTCGACCTGACAATTATGACGAACAAAGGGACAGTCAACTGTCAGAACCATAGCAGCCTGAGATTGTTCATGTGGAAGTGTCACAATGTGTGCATCCCTACCTACACAATACCCACTTGCAAAATACTACATGAGAACAAACAAATTAATCCCCACAACATGCCCCAAGTGTCACCAGCTACAGTGTCCCTAATGGAAACATGGCCACACATGAAATGCTCACAGTAATGCAGGACCTACAACACACATTACCAAATACTTACCAAGAATACCAATCACCTACACAACCTCCAACCTACCTTAAACATGACATTACAGACTTAAAAATGTGCTAGCCTAACTACCTGATGATGCCAGCACTTCGAACACTTCCAAGTATACAGTGTTAGCGCCACGCAAGAGTGTAGGTGCATTGCTTACAACATGGACTCCATTTCCAAGGTGGACCTTGAAGACATGAGAAATGGACCTGCAAATTAGGAGGATGAGATGGATGCAGAGGCACATATCAATACACCATGCAGTGTACAATACAACAACAAAATGCACTATGAATGTATACACAGTATTGACTACAGACTGCCCACACATCAAATGGGAGTCCAATGTCACCATGTACGTCAATGTCACTTGGGCACACCCTTTGCAAGCCCATTGAAACGGGAAGCAGGAGGGGTGTGTGTCACAAAAACCCAAGCATCTGAACCAAATTCATGACAAGCCTGTATGTGCCCAGCCACAATGCGGCGTATGCCCACGGGAGCCACACAAGGCAACACACTGTCCCAAAAAAAAAAAAAATATCAAAAATGGCCATTAATGGGCCCGGGGGGGGGGGGGCACCCAGGAGATCCGAGGACAGGGTGCACACCAAAACCCACCTGTGTGGATCTTGCGAGAAAAAAAACACCTCCATGGGCTCATGGCCTACACGGCTACCCTATTGTGGGAGAATCACTGCTGTCGCTCTCCTCACTCTCTGCAGCTGCATCAGGAGGTGGTGGCACTATGGGAGGCAGCCCACGCAAAGCCCTAGTCTGTTCCTCCATGGCAGCAAGCATGCGGGTGTGGTAGGTCTCCTTCTGGAGGATAATTGTGTGGAGGTCCCCATGCAACAACTCACGGGATGCCTGGACCTCCGCCCTAGTTGCCTGCATCTTAGCTGAGAGCGTACGTGTGAGACGTTCCAGCTGCTGTTCTGTCCTTCTGTTTGTTGAAGCCTCAAGCTCAACAAGAGTCGTCCTGAGGTGAAGGAGTTCCACCCTCAGGGCTTCCCTGTGGCCCTGGGACTCTTTGGAAATGGCTTCCCGCAGAGTCGCCAGTGCCGCCCGCCTGTCCCTGTCGGATGCCAACATGTCCTCCCTGTGTGACTGGCAGATGGAGTCTGTTGCCTGCTGTAGCCGCTCCATCAGCCTTTCAGGGGGGACAATGGAAGTGGCCACCCTATCCATGGCCTGAGCCATCATCTCTGATGATGCTGCCTGTTGGGTTGCCATACCGTATATGGATTGCTCCCATGCGGTATTGCCAGGTGGCGGACGGCCACCACGTCTGCGGGCACCACACCTGTCTGGGGCAAGGCGAACTGCGCCTTGCTGTGCCGGCACTGCCTGAGGCTGCAGGACTGCATTCCCCCTCTGATCTGCTAGCCCAGGAACAGGATCAGATGTCGCGGAGTGTGACCCTGCATCCGTAACCACCAAAGGCGTACCTGCCAACACTGACATCCCCATTGAGGGTTCTAAACCTGGTGCAGGTGGGTCAGACAGAACAGAATCCCTCCCAGGAACACTCACCTGCGACGGCACATAGGTCTCATCATCCGAATCAACACCTGAATACAGCTCGGGGGAGGTGCAGCCAGAGACACCCCTTGAGAGCACGACCTGCAACAGTTGTGGGTTCTCACCCACCACCACACCACGTCCCTCACTGGTGGTCGGTCGGGCCTCAGACCCCTCCTGGGTCTGCATCATCTCCACAACCCCAGCAGTATCAAGTGCGTCATCCCCTGCAAAGACATAAAAGAAAACAAATGGAAACAGGCATTAGCACTATGGCACACAATTAGGGCTGAGAGGCTACAGAAACAGTACTTGATTGACACATGTCCCACATGACTAAAACCCTCCCATGCATGCACCGTCACTGCGTGTGAAGGGTAGGCAGATGGCACACATTGATGGCACCAAGATGGAAGATGAACACATTTGCTGCATGCTGCCTAGCAGTGGCATCACCCATTGGACAGTGATTGGCAGGTCAAATACACATGCCATCACACAGATGGCATGTACCCTAGCCATAAAGTGAAGAGGGAGAGGAGGGCACCAATTGTTCATTCAGTCCAGTTTGCTCATGAAATTGATTTTTTCATTGAAATGGTTCAAATGTTTAACCTGGAGCTGCCAGTCCAAAATGGTCCTATAGCACAGGGACATGTCTAAACAAATCATGTCCAGGAAACAAAGCCAGTCCACTGTACCATAGCCATGTCAGACATGTGACAATAGGACTGAGAAATCCCGAGTAAAAGTGGTGGTATGCAAACAATCTGCCTGAATAAACAGAGGAAAATAAGCAACAATGTTGTGGCAAGATGACACTTCAAGGGCAACTGGCGTGGTGTTGGGCTGGATGTCTAATGTTGGCAGAAGGGATGCTGCTATACCCAAATGCTGGTGCGCAGAATGTATTGGATGAGGCACATGGGTGACCCAAACCACTCAGGCACACACACCCTCACCTGGCACCCAAACAGAATCCCTCCCACACACACCATGCACATGGATGACACACACATGCATGTGCACTCACCGGACAATGCCTCGTAATCTGCCAGTTCTCCCACGCCTTGGATCTGTTCCTCCGTGACGTAGGTCCCAGCAACCTGCTCATGTGGAGTGAGTTCTATGTCCTCTGCTGGAGACCCACCTCCAGTCACTAGAGTTGCGGCATGACTTGAGGCCAGCTTATTCTTTGCCCTGCGCTTCAGGTCATTCCAGCGCTTGTAGCATTCTGTAGCTTTGCGCCTCACGATTCCAAGGGCACTTATGGTGTCTGCAATGGTCTGCCAGTGTGCCTGACGTTGTGCAGGTGTGGTCTTGGATCCTGCAACAATCACCATTTCGCGGTCATGTGCGGACACATACTCTACAAGTGCATTCAGTTCGGCCTCATTGAAGCTGGGCTTCCTTGACGGGCTGGACTGTGTAGCCGTGTCTGGGGCATCAGCCTCTACTGGACGAGCACTCTTCCTCTTCCGCTTGGAAGGTGGTGGGGATCCTGAGTGTCCTACGCCGCTCTGGACACTAGGGGCAGGAGCCCCGGTGGACTCTGTACTAGGAGTGTGGGATTGCACACTCAGCATGGGAGTTGGTGCAGGCATTAGCTGAAGTGTGATGGTGTCAGGGGGAATGTCAGCATGATGGACTTGGACCGACACTGTCCTGGCTGGATGTGTGAGAGGTGGGGTGGATGGAGCCGCAGCTGCCCCTGCAGCCTCCCCAGCCTGTCTACGCGGGGCAGCAGATGACCTAGCTGCCCCTGATCCACGTGGCCTGATGGCACCAACGTTCACCGGCGCACGTGGCCTAGACCTGCTGACCTGGAAGTCAGCCATGGAGTCACCCTGTGCCAGGTCTGGTTCCACAGTGGGCTGGTCCAACAAGGGCTGAGCATGGATGGTGTCAGCCACGTTAACCTCAACCGGGGGGGGGCATGGGTGTCCCTGACTGTTCCTCCACACATGGGGGGATAGGGGCACCCTGCAAGTCACGGCCACGTCCCCTACCGGATCCACCACGGCCACCACTTGGGACTCGGTCACCTTTGCCACCCTTACAGCTTGTTCACCTCCCAGCCATGGCACTGATGTTATTGTGCGTATGGGAGTCGATGTGAACTATTGTCCTGGGCAATTGGGGGTCAAAGGGGTTGGGTACCAGATGGTAATCGTACCCTAGTGCTCTAGCAAGGCTGTATGTCACCCCTGGGGAAAGATGACGGGTCATGCAACGCACAGGCACCCCAAAAAGGGAAGTAAGGTGCATGCAACCCCTCCTAGACCACGTGCGTGGAAAAATAAACCTGCACTACGCTGTGGCACCCAGAAACACAAGAATGAACGTATGCGTGTCACACGCAGCCTAGAATGACCTCTGAAGGGGTACGCGACACACGGGGCAAGCACAGATGTTAAATACGTGCACGACCCACCGTCTGCCAGGAACAAAAGCGTGAAAAATATGCACGTGTGCGCGTTGGCAACACCCCCGCCAAAAGAAGAATTGTACGCTGTCTGAGGAGACAGGACAACAGTAGAAGGGAACGCTGTTTGAGGAAACAGGCCCAGGAAAAAGCGGAAAAGAGAAAAAGCTGTCAGAGGTAACAGGGAGTACGAACTTGAAACGCTGTGAAGTAAATCGCGTGTGAACCGACAAGAAGTACAGATTTCACCCACTCGCTCTCCACGAAAAGCACGTACAAGGAAATGGCGTTCTACATGTACCTTTTATACACACGTCACAGACGCGCATACGCGATGAGGCCATTTCCACCAATTACACGCTTTGACACTCGGACGTGTATCTTTTTTTTTACACACGCCATTCTCTACGGCCATGCGTGTGACGTCATAGCTGTGCATGGGGGCCTTTGGGCCAATGAAATCACGTATGCGTGCAGACGCACTTACTCGCTATGGGCCTTTCCTCGAATTACACGCAGACCTGCAGGACTTTTCACGTGCCAAATCACTCCGTATCAAGCTGGCCACGCGTAAGCACACGGAAGACCACGCTCCTGCCCAGAAAGCCGATTTACTGCCCCCCAGAGCCCCGAGCACGCTCCCACCTGCCATCTGCTGCTGCCTGACTGCCTGCTGCCCACGTGCCCTGCCATTTGCTGCCTGCACATCAGCCAGGGGTGCTGTTGCTGTGACCACCCCTGCTGGAACCGAAGACTCCCGACTGGGATTCCATCGCTCCACAGTCCAGCCCCAGGACCCAGTTGCCCACCCACTCCTGCCTCTGGGGTTGTCATGTCGGGCACTACAACATCTGGCACCACTGACAACCCCCGGCCAGAGAGGCAGAGGGGCACCAGCTTAAGTGCCAGGGAAGTTGGTGTCCTGGTGGAGCAAGTCCTGGTGCAGTATGATGCCCTCTACGGAAGTGTCCGCGCCGACAAGGAAGGACGGACTCAGATCTGGACGGACATCGTGACTGCCATCAACGCGGAGGGGGTGGCAGTCCGCGACTTCCAACATGTCAAGAAGCGCTGGGAGGACTTCAGGTCCAGGACCCTGAACAAGGCCCGGCACCTTTTGAAGGCAGCGGATGCTAAGGGGCGCCGGGGCCACTTGTCGGAAGATCAGATGAGGGTCCTGGAACGCATATCCCCGGCGCTCCACGTCCAGGTCCTTGAGAGGCAGACCCGTCTGGAGTCGAGCGGTAAGTGTACATGCATCATGATTGTAAGCTGTGCGTGTGGTGATGTGCCAGTAGTGTGCCGGTTGCACATCTGTTTGTATGGGGCCGAGTATGGGTGGGGGTGTACAGGACCATGAGGCTAACACATGCGAGGGCTGTCATGTGTGAGATATGGATGGTGCATGTGTGTGTAGGCTTGCATGCCAAATGCAGTTGTGTGGGCACACATGTTTGGATGAATGTGTATGTAAGTAGGCATGTTCGTGATGTCACGCATGTATGTTGTTTTCAGCTGCATGTATCAGCACTGTGTACATGTGCATGTGTGTGTATTTGACAAGGGTGCAACAGTGATGCAACATGGATACATGTGACAGCGGGATGTGTAAGCCTGATTGGCAGATGTGACATGGATGCCCATCGGAACACTGCGACAGTTGTCTGAGGTGTACACATGCATGCAAGTGTGGTGGTGTGCGTGCATGTGTAGTGCACTCCCTGTGTTGCATGTGATGTCTGGCTCACCTTTGCCTGCTCATGCTGTTGTATGTGTATGGATGGTGCTGGCAGTTGCGATGTGGCTGTGGTATGGCTCATGTGTGCAAGTTGAAATGACATGTGTGTTGCCAATTGTGATGCCATGTCTGAGGTTTGCCAATGCCACTCATGTGCAACTGTCATATGTGTATGTGTCCATTGTACAGTGCCCTGATGCCTGTGTTTTATTTCTCCCTGTCTGCAGCGTCAACTGATGAAGAGGGCGGAGAAGGTGCTGTGGAGCACAGCGGCGGGGATTGCACCGCCAGCCGAAGACGCAAGGCCCGGCTCCCCTCCCAGGTTGTGATCTCGTCGGGGAGTGAGGAGTCCGGTGCCACGTCCCAGGCCGCAGCTGCCGGGGGGAGGTCCAAGAGGTGGAGGTCAGAGTTGGACTCCTCGGCAGCAGAAGGGGTAGCTGGGACCCCACAGGGCCCAACGGGGGAAGATGGCACGGAGTCATCCAGGTTGGTGGGTGGTTTGGTGGAGGAGGAGGCCGTGCAAGCAACAGAGACGGGGTCTGGAGGTGGGGATTCCACTGGTGCTAGTGGTGCAGTGCAGGACCAGGGACAGGAGGCAGCACAGGTCGCCACGGAGGTGCCTGTGTGTAATCCTGTCCCTGATCCTGTCACTGCATCATCTTGCACCAGCAGGGATGCCTACGTCCAGACCCGTTTTCAGGCAGGGGATGAGCTCACGACAACTGGCCTTCCTCTGCCTGCGTACGTGGCTATCCGTGTCCGGGTTGCGCCTGTCCTGACTGGTGTGGCGTTGCGTCAACGGGCCATGCGAGGTGACCTGCAGTCTTTTCATGAGAAGACTGTATGTCATCTCGAATGGCTCGTTGACCCCGTCGGCCTACTGGGACAGGTCACCCAGGCCGGATTCCTCGGTTTGATGGGGCTTGCTCAGACCCCCTCCTCAACTGAACCCCCTATGCGCCAGTTGTCCTCCGTGCCATCTTCCCACCCATTAGTCACCATGGTGCCCTGTGGAGCTGCCTCTGACGGTGCGGCCAGGCTGGTGGAGGAGGCATCCCTGCCACAGTCGGGAGTCGGACGTCCAGCAGGGGTGGCCACATCAACAACTGCACCCCAGCCAGCGGAGGATGTGCAGGCAGCAGGAGGCAGTGCACGGGCAGAGGCGCAGCAGCAACGTGGTGGGAGCACATTCGACATCGGAGGGGCAGGCATCGGCCGGAGGGCAGGAGGACCCAGGACGGGAAGTGTCTTTCGTGTGGGCCACGCCATAGATGCGGAGCGGCAGCGGGCGGAAGAGGCACGGCTCACGATGGTCAGGGCGGAGAACTCCATGCGGAGGGCCCTGAGGCGGGCCGAGTGCCTCGAGGCAATCCGCAGGGAGTTTGGGGTGAACATGTGGACGGCCCTGCGGACCCTCGGGGCCATGGAGGAGGACCGCCTCCGGGACATTGAGCAGGAGTTCGATGATGCCCTGGCCCGGAACATCCCGAAGTGAGCCGTCGGACTAGCCCGCTGCCCTTGTAAATAGTTCTGTAGTTAGTGTAAGGTTTCCTTTGGTTTTGCATTTTTTTTGGACCTTTTGGACAATGGGCCACATTTTTGTATATATTTTCTTTTTTTTAGGTAGTGTTATTAGATAGGTTTCATTTCTTCAGTTGGGATCATGGACCATGGATTGTTTATCTGTATATAGTTGACTTTTGGATTTTCATTTTTTTTTTATGATTTCCCCATGGAGCAATGGTTTTCGATTTTAATTTTCCATTGGATTTACTTTTGTGGACTATGACTTTGGACACCTTTCCTTTGCATTATGATTTGTGGTTTTGCATTATTTCACGTACCTGCTGGGTTTTTTAAAAAAGAATTCCATTATTGTTTGTTTATTTTTGATTCAATTTATGTTGCTTTTAATACATATTGTTTCTTCAAACTTCAATGTGTAGTATCATCTCATTGGTTTCATGCATATCATGATATGGGTTTTGACTTTCACTGACACCCATTGGGTGTATGTGAGGGACATGTGTTCATTTCCAAACCTGCAATTGGGGTTCTATCATGTTTTTGCCATTTCTAAGTGGGTGGATGCAATACTCAGGTGGGTGTTTGGCATTTGGAGGCTGACCATAAGGGCCGGGGATCTAGATTATGGTGACATGTTGGCTGGGGGACATGACTGGGGGCCTGGTGGAGGGTGCCCCTGGAAGCTGGGGGGTGGGGGTGATAGGGGACATGAGTGGGGGCCTGGTGGAGGGTGCCCCTGGATGCTGGGGGGTGGGGGTGGTGGGAGACATGAGTGGGGGCCTGGTGGAGGCTGCCCCTGCACTGCTGGGGGGTGGGGGTGCAGGGAGACATGAGTTGGACATGAGTGGGGGCCTGGTGGAGGCTGCCCCTGGATGCTGGGGGGTGGGGGGGGGTGGTAGACATGAGTGGGGGCCTGGTGGAGGGTGGCCCTGGATGCTGGGGGGTGGGGGTGGTGGGAGACATGAGTGGGGGCCTGGTGGAGGTGCCCCTGGTTGCTGGGGGGTGGGGTGCAGGGGGGCATGAGTGGGGGCCTGGTGGAGGCTGCCCCTGCACTGCTGGGGGGTGGGGGTGATGGTAGACATGAGTGGGGGCCTGGTGGAGGGTGCCCCTGGATGCTGGGGGGTGGGGGTGGTGGGAGACATGAGTGGGGGCCTGGTGGAGGCTGCCCCTGCACTGCTGGGGGGTGGGGGTGCAGGGGGACATGTGTGGGGGCCTGGTGGAGGCTGCCCCTGCACTGCTGGGGGGTGGGGGTGATGGTAGACATGAGTGGGGGCCTGGTGGAGGGTGCCCCTGGATGCTGGGGGGTGGGGGTGATAGGGGACATGAGTGGGGGCCTGGTGGAGGGTGCCCCTGGATGCTGGGGGGTGGGGGTGCAGGGAGACATGTGTGGGGGCCTGGTGGAGGCTGCCCCTGCACTGCTGGGGGGTGGGGGTGCAGGGAGACATAAGTGGGGGCCTGCTGGAGGGTGCCCCTGGATGCTGGGGGTGGGGGTGATAGGGCACATGAGTGGGGGCCTGGTGGAGGGTTCCCCTGGATGCTGGGGGGTGGGGGGGGGTGGGAGACATGAGTGGGGGCCTGGTGGAGGCTGCCCCTGCACTGCTGGGGGGTGGGGGTGATGGTAGACATAAGTGGGGGCCTGATGGAGGGTGCCCCTGGATGCTGGGGGTGGGGGTGGTGGGAGACATGAGTGGGGGCCTGGTGGAGGCTGCCCCTGCACTGCTGGGGGGTGGGGGAGCAGGGGAGCATGTGTGGGGGTCTGGTGGAGGCTGCCCCTGCACTGCTGGGGGGTGGGGTGATGGTATACATGAGTGGGGGCCTGGTGGAGGGTGCCCCTGGATGCCGGGGGGTGGGGGTGGTGGGAGACATGAGTGGGGCCCTGGTGGAGGCTGCCCCTGCACTGCTGGGGGGTGGGGGTGCAGGGAGACATGTGTGGGGGCCTGGTGGAGGCTGCCCCTGCACTGCTGGGGGGTGGGGGACGATGGTAGACATGAGTGGGGGCATGGTGGAGGGTGCCCCTGGATGCTGGGGGGTGGGGGTGCAGGGGGACATGAGTGGGGGCCTGGTGGAGGCTGCCCCTGCACTGCTGGGGGGTGGGGGTGATGATAGACATGAGTGGGGGCCTGGTGGAGGGTGCCCCTGGATGCTGGGGGTGGGGGTGGTGGGAGACATGAGTGGGGGCCTGGTGGAGGCTGCCCCTGCACTGCTGGGGGGTGGGGGTGCAGGGGGACATGTGTGGGGGCCTGGTGGAGGCTGCCCCTGCACTGCTGGGAGGTGGGGTGATGGTAGACATGAGTGGGGGCCTGGTGGAGGGTGCCCCTGGATGCTGGGCGTGGGGGTGGTGGGAGACATGAGTGGGGGCCTGGTGGAGGCTGCCCCTGCACTGCTGGGGGGTGGGGGTGCAGGGGGACATGTGTGGGAGCCTGGCGGAGGCTGCCCCTGCACTGCTGGGGGGTGGGGGTGATGGTAGACATGAGTGGGGGCCTGGTGGAGGGTGCCCCTGGATGCTGGGGGGTGGGGGTTATAGGGGACATGAGTGGGGGCCTGGTGGAGGCTGCCCCTGGGTGCTGGGGGGTGGGGGTGGTGGGAGACATGAGTGGGGGCCTGGTGGAGGCTGCCCCTGGATGCTGGGGGGGTGGGGGTGGTGGGAGACATGAGTGGGGGCCTGGTGGAGGCTGCCCCTGCACTGCTGGGGGGTGGGGGTGCAGGGAGACATGAGTTGGACATGAGTGGGGGCCTGGTGGAGGCTGCCCCTGGATGCTGGGGGGTGGGGGTGGTGGTAGACATGAGTGGGTTCCTGGTGGAGGGTGCCCCTGGATGCTGGGGGGTGGGGGTGATAGGGGACATGAGTGGGGGCCTGGTGGAGGGTGCCCCTGGATGCTGGGGGGTGGGGGTGGTGGGAGACATGAGTGGGGGCCTGGTGAAGGCTGCCCCTGCACTGCTGGGGGGTGGGGGTGATGGTAGACATGAGTGGGGGCCTGGTGGACGGTGCCCCTGGATGCTGGGGGTGGGGGTGGTGGGAGACATGAGTGGGGGCCTGGTGGAGGCTGACCCTGCACTGCTGGGGGGTGGGGGGGCAGGGGAACATGTGTGGGTGTCTGGTGGAGGCTGCCCCTGCACTGCTGGGGGGTGGGGGTGATGGTAGACATGAGTGGGGGCATGGTGGAGGGTGCCCCTGGATGCTGGGGGGTGGGGGTGGTGGGAGACATGAGTGGGGGCCTGGTGGAGGCTGCCCCTGCAGTGCTGGGGGTGGGGGTGCAGGGGGACATGTGTGGGGGCCTGGTGGAGGCTGCCCCTGCACTGCTGGGGGGTGGGGGTGATGGTAGACATGAGTGGGGGCCTGGTTGAGGGTGCCCCTGGATGCTGGGGGGTGGGGGTGCAGGGGGACATGAGTGGGGGCCTGGTGGAGGCTGCCCCTGCACTGCTGGGGGTGATGATAGACATGAGTGGGGGCCTGGTGGAGGGTGCCCCTGGATGCTGGGGGATGGGGGTGGTGGGAGACATGAGTGGGGGCCTGGTGGAGACTGCCCCTACACTGCTGGGTGGCAGGGGGTGCAGGGGGACATGTGTGGGGGCCTGGTGGAGGCTGCCCCTGCACTGCTGGGAGGTGGGGGTGATGGTAGACATGAGTGGGGGCCTGGTGGAGGGTGCCCCTGGATGCTGGGGGTGGGGGTGGTGGGAGACATGAGTGGCGGCCTGGTGGAGGCTGCCCCTGCACTGCTGGGGGGTGGGGGTGCAGGGGGACATGTGTGGGGGCCTGGTGGAGGCTGCCCCTGCACTGCTGGGGGGTGGGGGTGATGGTAGACATGAGTGGGGGCCTGCTGGAGGGTGCCCCTGGATGCTGGGGGGTGGGGGTGATAGGGGGCATGAGTGGGGGCCTGGTGGAGGCTGCCCCTGGATGCTGGGGGGTGGGGTGGTGGGAGACATGAGTGAGGGCCTGGTGGAGGCTGCCCCTGGATGCTGGGGGTGGGGGTGGTGGGAGACATGAGTGGGGGGCTGGTGGAGGCTGCCCCTGCACTGCTGGGGGTGGGGGTGCAGGGAGACATGAGTTGGACATGAGTGGGGGCCTGGTGGAGGCTGCCCCTGGATGCTGGGGGGTGGGGGTGGTGGTAGACATGAGTGAGGGCCTGGTGGAGGGTGCCCCTGGATGCTGGGGGTTGGGGGTGGTGGGAGACATGAGTGGGGGCCTGGTGGAGGGTGCCCCTGGATGCTGGGGGGTGGGGGTGCAGGGGGGCATGAGTGGGGGCCTGGTGGAGGCTGCCCCTGCACTGCTGGGGGGTGGGGGTGATGGTAGACATGAGTGGGGGCCTGGTGGACGGTGCCCCTGGATGCTGGGGGGTGGGGGTGGTGGGAGACATGAGTGGGGGCCTGGTGGAGGATGCCCCTGCACTGCTGGGGGGTGAGGGTGCAGGGGGACATGTGTGGGGGCCTGGTGGAGGCTGCCCCTGCACTGCTGGGGGGTGGGGTGCAGGGGGACATGTGTGGGGGCCTGGTGGAGGCTGCCCCTGCACTGCTGGGTGGGGGGGTGCAGGGGGACTTGTGTGGGGGCCTGGTGGAGGGTGCCCCTGGATGCTGGGGGGTGGGGGTGGTGGTAGACATGAGTGGGGGCCTGGTGGAGGCTGCCCCTGGATGGTGGGGGGTGGGGGTGCAGGGGGACATGAGTGGTGGCCTGGTGGAGGCTGCCCCTGCACTGCTGGGGGTGGGGGTGCAGGGAGACGTGAGTTGGACATGAGTGGGGGCCTGGTGGAGGCTGCCCCTGGATGCTGGGGGGTGGGGGTGGTGGTAGACATGAGTGAGGGCCTGGTGGAGGGTGCCCCTGGATGCTGGGGGTTGGGGGTGGTGGGAGACATGAGTGGGGGCCTGGTGGAGGGTGCCCCTGGATGCTGGGGGGTGGGGGTGCAGGGGGACATGAGTGGGGGCCTGGTGGAGGCTGCCCCTGCACTGCTGGGGGGTGGGGGTGATGGTAGACATGAGTGGGGGCCTGGTGGACGGTGCCCCTGGATGCTGGGGGGTGGGGGTGGTGGGAGACATGAGTGGGGGCCTGGTGGAGGATGCCCCTGCACTGCTGGGGGGTGGGGGTGCAGGGGGACATGTGTGGGGGCCTGGTGGAGGCTGCCCCTGCACTGCTGGGGGGTGGGGTGCAGGGGGACATGTGTGGGGGCCTGGTGGAGGCTGCCCCTGCACTGCTGGGTGGGGGGGTGCAGGGGGACTTGTGTGGGGGCCTGGTGGAGGGTGCCCCTGGATGCTGGGGGGTGGGGGTGGTGGTAGACATGAGTGGGGGCCTGGTGGAGGCTGCCCCTGGATGCTGGGGGGTGGGGGTGCAGGGGGACATGAGTGGTGGCCTGGTGGAGGCTGCCCCTGCACTGCTGGGGGGTGGGGGTGATGGTAGACATGAGTGGGGGCCTGGTGGAGGGTGCCCCTGGATGCTGGGGGTGGGGGTGGTGGGAGACATGAGTGGGGGCCTGGTGGAGGGTGCCCCTGGTGGCTGGGGGCTGGAGGTGCAGGGGGACATGCGTTGGTGGGCAGTAGTGCAAGGTGACATGTGGGTTGGCTGGGGGTCATGGCCATGGTGGATGGGGTGCCTGCGGGACATGTGCAGGGTAGGCCCCTGTGGTGTGGGCCACCTGCAGGGGCCGTGGAGGGTGCAATTCACGTGTGGTGCTCCCCGCGCACCCCTGGAATACACGAGCCCTGATGGAATCGCCTGTGATACTTCCTGCGCACCCCTGAAATACATGTACCCTGCTGCTTTTGCGTGTGATACTTCCCGCGCACCCCTGGAATACACGTACCCTGATGGAATCGCGTGTGATACTTCCCGCACACCCCTGAAATACACGTACCCTGCTGCTTTTGCGTGTGATACTTGCGCACCCCTGAAATACACGTACCCTGCTGCTTTTGCGTGTGATACTTCCCGCACACCCCTGGAATACACGTACCCTGCTGTTTTTGCGTGTGATACTTCCCGCGCACCCCTGGAATACACGTGCCCTGATGGAATCGCGTGTGTTACTTCCCACGCACCCCTGATGTACACGTACCCAGGACAATCGCGTGTGGAACTTCCCGCGAACCACTGAAATACACGTTCCCCGCTTGGCGTTTGCTGTTTGGCAGCCCTGTGAACTGGTCCAGGGTTAGCGCAGCCCGTTGCGATGATTTGGGGATTTTGAAGGCTTTTCCTTGCGCTAGGGTGTTCTTGGGGGCGTAACTGGTGCTGCTGCAGGGTCGCTGCGCCACTCTGCGCCACGGCTGGTTTCGGAGGCTAAAATCCATGAATACGCTGTGCGATGAAAAGGATTTTTTCGCACGCGGCTGGCGCAGTGTATCGCACGGGGACACTGTGCGCCAGCCGCGTGCGCCATTTTTGTGCGAATTTCTATGAATTACCCTGTTGATTGGTTGTAGCCAAAAGTAAAATACACAGATGCCAGCAGCCAAAAACCCAACACAATTCCAGGGTGAAAATATTCACATAGGCACAAAAGGGGTACTTTAGGAGTACCCTTGCCCAGGTTGCCATTTGGGCTTCTGAGGGAAACGCACCAAAATAAAGTTACAGTTTTTGGGGAGACTTCAGATAAAGTCTGTCAGTAAAAACAAGGCAGGAATCCAGAAAGCCAGCAACGCTCTAGGGGATTTCCAAAGGTTGAAAAAGGTCTTTTAAAGAAAATGTTTTGTAGCCCTTGCAGCCAATATGACATGTTTTGTCATGTGGGATTTATAAGGCGCACCTCTGCAATTTGCATGTCCTACTGCCAGAAAACTATAAGAAAGCTCCACCGGCTAAATACAAATCCACAATATTTGTGTTGTGCCCAATACCGTGTGAAGGGTCCTCTATCCTCTTCCAATTCAGCTCTGTACCTCCTTGGTATACAAAACAATTCAAGTTTTTCAGATCCACCTATTACTTAATTACTAGAGGTGCCAGTTGCCCATTCATCACAAATGTAAAGTTATATATATTTTGCACACAAGGGGTGTGAGGGGCGCAATCTGGTTCCCAGCACATTCAGCCACTTACAGTCCAGATAGTGTTCTCCTCCAAGTGCTTTTGTGCTTCCTGCACTCATCAGGGAGGCAGCCAAATCAGATGTTGCTGTTTAATCCAAGTTTGTAGCTTCAAGGATTTCTGGTAGCTGTAGTGCATAAAGGCAGCTAGGAGCCAACTCTCCCTCATGTTGAATAATGTAAGACCCATAGTCAGGGGAGAGGGGAAAACCAATAGTGTGGCTCTCCGCAGTAACAGATATGTCGTCACGACTGTCCCTCTGGCGTCTGGAGCGGTCAAATATTTTTTGCACACGTGGAGGTTTAGGGCCATGCTTCATTGCATGAAGAAATTACCAAGCTGAGTTTACTGGATAAATGGTTTATAGAGTGGTCACTTCTTGTCATTGTAACAATTAGCGGGGTGATTCATGGAATCAATGTGCGCCGAATGGGTGGCACAAGTATGAAAAACGCAGCGCATGCGTGCAAAACGCACGCAAGCGCCGGTTTCCCGATTCATGGAAGGCACTGCGCGTGGCTTACCTGGGACCTGCGCTGAATCCGCGCGTGGCGCACACATCACTGCGACATCCCGAACGCAGTGCACGAGTCATCAAGTGAAGGCACAAAACGTCCACCGCACACACCTAAAAAGGGGGGGAACACGCGGAATGGGGAACAACATGCGAAAATGTGGGCGTAACAGGGGAAGTTCAGCAGCAAAATCCCCACACGTGCGCTAACAACACATATTCATGGAATTGAACAGGGCAAACCAGCACACGCCAAAAGACGCGCAAAGCCGGAAACACGTCTGCCATGCGAAAGCAGGCGGAAGCGCCCCCGCGCAACATAAAAGTGCATGCAAACAACAAACAAGCAGATATAGCTACGATGAACTAGCCATTTCTCACAGCAGTGATCATGGGACACCGCAGGAAGAGGAGGATAGCCAGGCCCTGCATTTTTTTACCCAGGACCAGCCTTTTTGGGATGCTTGATGACCAGGTCTATGGCAGGTATAGGTTTCCACGTCATATCACCCTAGACCTGGTCACTGAGTGGGAGGATGATCTCACATCACCCACCTTGTGCTCCCAAGCACTGAGCCCCTTGGAAAAGGTGCTCAATGTCCTGCATTTCTTGCCCACTGGGCCATTTCAGCGGACAAATGCCATAGTTGGGGGCGTCTCGCAGGCCACGCAGTCACGCTGCTTACACCAGGTGTTGGCAATCATGACTGCACGCCCCACAGTCCGCAGGCACATATACATGCCCAGAACACCTGCAGAAAGGCAGGCATTGGTCCAGGACTTTTACAGGGTGGCACACTTCCCCAAAGTGCTTGGTGCCATTGATTGTACCCATGTGGCCCTACGTCCACCTAGGGCCACTGAGCACATCTACAGCAACCGCAAGCACTGGCATTCCATGAACGTGCAGGTTGTATGTGATGCCAAGGGAATCATCACCTCTGTCTATGCAAACTATCCCGGGTCCGCCCATGACAGTTTCATAATCAGAATGTCATCCCTAAACCTGGCCCTGGAAGCTGGGAGGGATGGCAACACATAGCTCATTGGTGAGTACAAATGCCTGTGCACATGCATGCTTGTCATACACAGACAAATAAACAAACCCAACTAATTACAACCATTATCACCTCCCCAGGGGACAGTGCCTACCCTCTGAGCACCTACATGATGACGCCAATACGGAACCCCACCACACCACCCCAGGTAAGATACAATGCAGCCCATATTGCAACCAGGGGCATAGTGGAGCGTCCATTCGGAGTGCTGAAGTCACGTTTCCGCTCCCTTGACCGCTCTGGTGGGCAGCTACTATATGCGCCCCCAGTAGTGTGCAGGATCATTGTGGCAGCATGTGTCCTGCACAATGTTGCAACACAGCGGGTGTACCGGTGGACATGGTGGTGCCCCCACATCCCCAACCCCATGCATGCCCGCTGCGCATGGGAGGGGAAAAGGCACGTGGCGAAGCAGCGCGTACCCAGCTTGTGGCTCAATTTTTCACCTAAACTCCCCACCGCCCGCGAAGTGCACACAGGCCTGGCACATTCCAGGTGACAATCGATGATGACAAAGGGACAGTCAACTGTCACAACCTTAACACCCTGAGAATGTGTCCTTGGAATAGCAGCATCGTGTGCATCCCTAGCCACTTAAACAAACACAATCCTGTGTGACCAAAAGGCACACATGCAAGCTACAGATTCCACCACCCCACCCCATGCAAAGCAGCACATCCAAATGCTGGTATGTCGCCCAAACCCCCTCAACCCCATGTCACCCACCCGACATGCCATGGCATGCAATGTGAAAACTTCTATAAAAAATCAACACACATGACACAACTGTCACAAAGTGCACCGTCACAAATGGAAACAGGCCACAGACAATCCCCTCACACACGGACTCTAAAGAAAAGAGTGAGCAAAAATATCCAACCTATACTAAAAGGATGTAAATGCATGCTACCAAAGGTGTGAACACCAAAAGCTCGAACCTTTGGTGGCATGCATTTCAGGGAATGCCAAAAAAGAAAAGAAAATGCGGGTGCTGCGGGGGTGTCCCCAGCAACCCCCCGCTCACTACACAACACAGTACAGCGAGTGGTGTTTGCGGCCTGGAAACCCCTGCAGCTGGATAAAAAAACAAAGCAAAAAAATTATCCAGCAGCGCCAGTACAAGATCACGAAAGTCAAAGTGAACTTGTGCAGCAGGGACACAGCATGTCTCAGAAAGCAAGTAATGTGTGCGTGGGGGGATGTTGGGGTGGTGTTGGTGGTGGGGCTGGGGGTGCCTAGTGTGTGTTGTGGGGGTATGTTTGCAGGGATAATCAATGCATGTTAGCATGGGAAATCCATGAACCTTCTGTGTTGCATACATTTTCCATGTGAACTACTCCGTTGTGGACACATCTGCAACGGAAACATATTGCCGATCCCGTGACACATCATAAGCAAAACCAACACAGGACTATCAATTTACCAGCATAACATATCTTGAAAACACAGGACCCAACAGTGAAAATGTCAGACAGTGACGAATCACCATAGCACAAGTGCCTCAATGTGACATTGCCACCATACGTCCCCCTTCCATCATGAGAGTGGCTTTGACAGCTAAAGGTGGCATGGGACCGCATACAGCATGAAGTGCATCAACAATGTATACAGTCAAGGCAATACATGAATAAGCAACATGAAATCATGCACAGTCAACAATATACTCACCAAAATGCAGTCCAACCATGCACTGGAGAAACCATCATGAATCCCCACAAGGGGTGTATACACAAGTTGGACTTCAGACTGGCCACAGATATGACGGACGCCCAATGCCTCTGTGTAAGTTACTGTCACACAGTGTCATCCCTGCGAGCCCATGGAAAGGGGAAGCAGGAGTGGCATATGTGTCCGGACCCCAAGCCACAAACACAAACACGAGACAAGCCTGTTTGGGCGCAGCCGGAACACACAGTGAATGCCATCAGATGCCACAAAGCACCACACTGTAACATGAATGCACAATGGCCATAGTCGACCCGGGGGTCACCAAGGAGGGGGGAGGTGCAGGGTGCACCTCAACACCCACATGTGTTGATGTTGAGATTAAAAAAAAATCCTCCATGGGCTCATGGTCTGCATGGCCCGACCTGAGTGAGAGATTCGTCGTCATTGTCACCCTCTGGTTGTACATCAGGAGGTGCGCGTGGTACAGGTGCCTGACCATGCATAGCCCCAGCAAGCTCCTCCATGGCAGCAAGCATGTGGGCCTTGTAAACCTGGTTCTGCAGGAATATGGCACGGAGGTCCCCATGCAGCACCTCACGTGAAACACGGAGTTCCCCCTGCAAGGTCTCACATGTAGCACAGAGTTCTGCCTGTGAGGCCTCACATGACAGACGGACCTCCTCCCGGGTTGCATGGAGTTCAGCCGAGATGGTGCGTTCCAGCTGCTCCATCCTCTGTTCTGCGCGTGTCCCCTGGCTCATCATGAATGCAGCCAGAGTATTTCGGAGGGAGGTGTTATCTTCCCTCAGGACTTACCTGGGGGCCTGTGTCTGATGCTGGAAATGCATCGGAGGGACAGGGCCTCCTGCATGAATGCCCGTAGTCGTGATTGGATGCTTGAGTATGACCCAGCGGAATGAATGGGAGATCCGCAGTATATCTGGGGACCTCTCACTGCTAGGAATCGTGTTCAGAAGCTGAAGTCCACTACGATGAGTAACTGGAGTGAAGCTTGACCTTGAGCCCTGCTGGATGAGAAGAATTGCTGTTGCTCTCCTTCGCAATCTGAAAGCTGCTGTGCCTTCAAGGACTGACCCAGAGAGGACCTGGTAAGGCACCCTCTTCCCGAGCTATGAGGGACCATCGTGCACCGCTGATCTTTGCCTAAGCTCCCTGGTGGACAGACCTTTGACAGGCTGCCGACTCGATACGGGGACTGCTGCGGAATTCCAAGGAGAAGTGCCCGGACTGTTGTCCGCCATTGTCGCCGACCGCCGTCACCGACTGGGCCGCGTATGGCAGCGCCACTAGGACGTAGAGGTATAAGTAGCCCCGCCCCCTCGGCTCCCTCAGATTTCAACCGTCTTCCAAAGTAGTGGGATTACCTCGAGTATCTAGTATTTTATTAGGTTGTGCGTTCTTCTTCGACTGTTTCTTTTTGAAAAATGTCTGGAAAGGTGTTATTTCGTCCGTGTGCTACATGCGGTCTTAAGAAAGTATATGAAGGAGACGGGCATATGGACTGTATTTACTGCCTTCACCCTCATCATACGGCGGACACGTGTGAGATCTGTCAGGGCTTCTCACAAAAGACCCTAAAAGACCGCAACAGACGCCTTTTTACTTGGCTCAATGAAGGAGAGGGTGCGTACCCGGCATCGGAGGTAGGCTCTACAGCCTCAAGATCTAAGTCTCCTGTCCCCCCTCGTCGATCAGTGTCGGCGGAGCCTCCGGCGAATAAATCGCGCTCATCTGAAAAACGCCCCTCGGAGAAACATCCTGCGAAGTCCATCGAAATCCTCCTCAGAAGACCGTCATAAGTCTACCTCGAGTCGAGAGTCCTCGTCCCACAAGTCGAGGTCAAAAACGGCAGGAACGCCTCAAGGCCCTGCTCCACAGACTTCATCAACGACGATCCGGTCGTCGACGCCTGCTTTGTCTTCGGCGACGGCTCTTCCAACGGCTATTTCGTCAGGTCATACAGCGCCTATGGAAAAGATGTCATCGTCGACGGTGGCCCCGTCGGTGGGATGGCAACCAGAGGTTTTTGATCCGATCCCGCCTGAGGCCTTGCTGCAACCAGAAGCGGCTTTCTCCATCTCGTCGACGGAGGATGACCGTGATCCGGTCGCACATCCAACCGATCTGGGATTACAACCAACTGGTTCGGGGTCGCTCTTTAGTGGAAGTGCCATTCCAGTTACCTCTTCCTTACTGAATCCCAAGGCTGTTCTGTCCCTGGAGGTGTTGAACACATTACAGAAGCTGTTGGAGCGGTTGGACACTCGGTTACCTCAGTTTGTCCCGACAGTGTTACAGGCCTCGCCAGTCGTCGACGAGCCAGGCCAGGCTCCTCGCCCTCCATCCAGAATTCCTACCGCTTACCCGTTGAGGAAGATCGTTCTCGTCCACAGGAAGAAGGAGAACTGTCAAAGTCAGAACGTGAAGGGTCGGGTTCAGACATCTCGTTATCCCCCTCAAGGGACCCTACATGGGACTCTGAAGCGGAGATGGAACTCCAAAGAGTCCTGCGCAGCCATCACCACCTGATGATGTGGGTGCTTTCCATGCCATGATGGGTAAGGCATGTGCAGAGTTTGGCCTAGTCCCAGAAGAAGAGAAAAAAGATTGTTTTCTGTTCGATCATATGGGCAAGAGAAGAAAGGCGGTATTTGCTATCCCCATTTTAGACCATGTCTGGCAGGAGGGACTAAAAACCATGCGTCACCCTTTTTCAGAACCGGCAGTAAAAGGTTGATTGGAAAAGAAATTCAAGGCTCCGGAATCGACTCCCAAGTGCTTGACGTCTCAACCTTTGCCGGAATCAGTGGTATCCGCCGCGGCGGCCAGAAAGGCAAGGTCGCAACACAAATGCACGACCCCGCCAGACAACGAAGCCAGGAGACAAGATGCTTTTGGGAAGGAAGTGATATCTGTTGGAGCGACTACAGTTAAAGCAGCCAACTCCCTGGCTATTATGGCCAGGTATGATAGGGAGATGTGGCATCGGCTAGCTCCTATCTTGGACCATCTGCCGGAAGAACACAGGAAGTCTGCCATGCTGCTCGTACGTGAGGGAGAAGAGGCTGCCAATCATTCCATTAACATTGCTTTCGACCTGGCGGAATCAGGCTTTAAGCAAATCAACAATGGCGTAGTGTTACGAAGGCAAGCCTGGCTTAAGTGCACGACGTTCAGACCAGAGGTACAATATAAGGTAATGGATATGCCGTGCGAAGGAGAACACCTCTTTGGGGAGAAAGTGGATGAAGCCTTGAAGGGCATGAAAGAAGATTCTGACACGGCTCGTTCCCTTGGAGCCCTCCAGAGTGGTAGGAATGTTCGTTCCTTTCGTCCCTTCAGAGGAGCATCAGGTAACTCCCGGTTTGGATCATCTAGAGACCGAGGTTTCAGCATACCCTCCTACTCTTCCCAAGGCTACAGACGTGCAACCCATGCTACTCGTAAAGGCAGAGATTACCAAACCTCCAGACGACGAGGCGCCTACTCCTCGTCGACGAAGGATAAACAGGCCAAAAGCCAGCAATGACAACTTACAGAACGTCCTGGGGGGCAGAGTGTCTCGTCACGTCGACGAGTGGGCGCCCATAACAACAGACCAATGGGTTTTGGACACAATACATCTGGGCCATTCTCTACAGTTCAAGGGCAAGCCACCACGCATTCCACCAGTGTTCTCGACGCAGCCCCACCTTCAAATACTAATGCAAGAGGTGGCGCTTATGCTGCAGAAAGGGGCTATGGAACTGGTCCCGGTGGCAGAAAGAGGACAGGGAGTGTACTCCCGTTACTTTGTCGTCAAGAACCCAATGGAAAATGGCGTCCCATTCTAGATCTAAGAGCTCTCAACAAACTGCTCAAGAATCTAAAATTAAAGATGCTTATACTCCAAGAAGTGATCCGTTCGATACAACCGGGAGATTATTTGTCGTAGCTAGACCTTCAGGACGCATACTTCCATATCCCGATGCGTAGACGACACAAAATATTTCTACGGTTCGTTGTCGGACGAACCCACTATCAGTTCAAGGTCCTCCCATTCGGACTGAAATCGTCTCCCAGGACATTCACGAAATGTCTGGCTCCAGTAGCAGCCTGGTTAAGGAAAGAAGGTCATCATGTGTACCCTTATCTGGAGGATTGGCTAGTGAGGGGATTGTCTCCGGAAAGTGCACAGGAAAGTCTAAATGCCACCATGTGCCCCCTACAACGTTTGGGCTTCGCAATAAACTTCGAAAAGTCCTCCTTATCGCCATCAAGGACCTTGGTCTTTCTGGGGGCGGAGTTCCAGACGCAGTCAGGACCGGTAAAGCCATCCGTCGAAAGGGTTCTGAAACTGCAGCAAAAAGCATCGGATTGGAAAGTCGACACCAGAGTGTCAGTGCAAAGGTACATGTCCCTACTGGGGACCATGTCGTCCTGCATACAATTAATCAACAATTGTCGTCTCTTCATGAGACCGATTCAGGAATTCTTGGCGGATCGATGGGCACAGAGTCAAGGGCGTTGGTCGGACAAATTCACCATCAACAGCAAACCCGTGCAGGCGCTTCAATGGTGGAGAGTTTCCATAAATCTGTAGATCTGTACATCTACATAAATTTGCTCCCCTCACTGACAGCATCGACGACTTGTGGTTACGAATCTTAGGTGGGAACTCAGTGCATCTGACATGTGCTGTCATAAATTTTCTAGATAAAGCACTAAACGAAAGCCTATCAAAACCTTGAGAAATGGCACATCATAAGATGTGGAATTAAAACAAAAAAAAAGGGAAGAGATCAATCAGTTGATGTAAGAAAATTGTAATAAAAGTTTGTAAGAAACTAGAAATTACAAAAAAAAAAAAAAAAAAAAAAAAAATCTGACAAAGGGAATGCCCTTGCTGGAACCGGTGTTCCAGATGACAGTGGTGACGGATGCTTCTCTAACTGGATGGGGAGCTCATCTGGATTCCCTACAGGTTCAGGGTCGTTGGTCATCGGAGTCCGGCCTTCATATCAACGTGCTGGAATTAAGGGCGGTGCGTTGGGCCCTGAAATCCTTTCTTCCACGGATAAAGGGATCAGTTGTATGGATTATGACAGACAACACAACAACAATGTTTTATCTAAGGAAACAGTGAGGAACTCGCTCCAGAACTCTGTCGACCGAAGCCCAGGAGATCTGGCATTGGGCCCTTCAGCAGAAGATATATCTATTGGCATTCCACTTGCCAGGAGTCAAAAACGTGCAAGCAGACTCTCTCAGCAGGGAGATGAATCGACTACACGAATGGGAACTGAACGACCAACAACTACACCGTGTCTTCAAGAAATGGGGCCGTCCGGCCCTCGATCTCTTTGCGATGAGAGACAACAAGAAATGCCCACAATACGCGAGCAGGTGGCCACAGCAAGACTCACTAGGGGAAGCGTTCTCTTTCCCGTGGACAGACAAGTTTCTGTATGCCTTTCCCCTGTTTCCGCTTATACGTCGGACGCTGCATTGGATCCACAGATATCCATGTCGGGTGATCCTGGTGGCCCCGTACTGGGCCAGACAAGTGTGGTTCTCCGATCTACTCCATCTTTCAGCGGCAGAACCAATGAGGTTCCAGAAAATCCCGAACCTTCTGTCTCAGGAGAAAGGGGTTGTTTGGCATCAGGACCCCAACAGCCTCAGTCTGACAGCCTGGCTCCTGATTTCTCCGAGTTTGGTACGTTAGAGATTCCAGCGGACTGTCGTCGCATTTTGCAAGCGGCGAGGGCGCCGTCCATGAACGCTTCGTATTCATACAAATGGAAGAGATTCTGCATATGGTGTGCAGGTCAACCAGGTTTGGTCCCGCTTAATATCACACCGGAACAGCTTCTACCATACTTGCTACTCCTAGCTCAAAAAGGCTTGTCTGTTTCATCCATAAAAGTGCATCTGGCTGCCATTTCGAGATTTACTTGGAAGAGACATTCAACTCCGTTATTTAATAACCGGCTGATTAAACATTTCCTTAAAGGATTGTTCCGAACCTTTCCTCCCACGAAAAAGTTTCCTCCAAGCTGGAGTCTTAACCTGGTTCTGGCAGCGCTGATGAAGGCCCCTTTTGAGCCGATGTCATCGTCATCATTGAAATTTTTGTCGTGGAAATTGGCTTTTCTGGTGGCTATTACTTCGGCTCGACGACTGTCAGAAATACAAGCTTTAGTGATCGATCCACCGTACTTGAGGTTTTTCAATAATAAAGTCGTGTTGGCTACTAATCCTCATTTCATTCCTAAAGTACCTACCATGTTCCATAAGCACTCTTCTATAGTGCTGCCGACATTTTTTCCAACACCTTCGTCAGTTGCGGAGAAGACTCTCCATACATTGGACGTGAAAAGAGCTTTAAAATTTTACCTCCATCGCACTCAAAGCTTCAGAGACACGAGACAGCTATTTGTGGCTTATGGCCCTTCGGCTAAAGGTAAACCGATCTCAAAACAAGGACTAGCCCGATGGGTGTCGTCTACTATTTCCTTTGGTCACTCAAAAGCCGGATAACCGCTGGAGAAGCGTCCAAGAGCCCATTCGACGAGATCCACTTCTTCGTCAACGGCATTGTGGTCCGGAATTCCGCTGGGAGATATCTGTCAGGCGACTTCCAGGTCGGTACCACACACGTTTACCCGGCATTATTGCCTCGAACAGCAACATGCTGAGTATGCACAGATGGGTTGTGCAGTCCTACGGCACCTGTTTCAATAAGGTAAGCCTCAATTAAGGGGTCACATCCTTCGGCTAATGTACTTTGAAGTGTGATGTTTTCACTGTTAACATACTATAATGTGATGTTTTGCCATGATAAATATGCATTATGGTTATTGTGATATTGGTTTGCATACACACCTCCAATGTTGGGGGATACTGCTATACAATCTATTCTAAGCATGTGAATCCATGAAAGATCCAATGCTGGAGAAGGGAATAGTTTCTTACCTGTAACTACATTTCTCCAGCATTGGTATCTTTCATGGATTCACATGCGCCCGCCAGCCTCCCCTACGCATGCAAACCAGAGATCCCCCCAATCTACTTTGGGGGGTTGAAATCTGAGGGAGCCGCGGGGGCGGGGCTACTTATACCTCTACGTCCTAGTGGCGCTGCCGTACGCGGCCCAAAACGACGTAGATAGGACACAAAAGTGTCGGAGGTTTTCCTATGGAAAAGGTCTATATAACTTACCGAGGATTCCCAGCCTGACGACGGGGAATATTCTAAGCATGTGAATCCATGAAAGATACCAATGCTGGAGAAATGGAGTTAGAGGTAAGAAACTATTCTCTTACAAGCAATGGAATCTATTGTGAATGGTACATTGACTCAGATGAGCTTAGAGGCTCTCCAGAGTGCTTGTGAAGCCAGGGAATTAGACTTTGTGGATAAGTCTAGGGTGGAGCTGATAGCTGCCCTGGTCGACTACCAGATCGATTGTGAAACTCTTGAAGGGGGGGATGCAACCAATGAGGACTCTACCCCGGGGGTTGTCGCTGATTCCGATTCTGGGAATGCCACCTTTCCTGCTGCCTCTGTTCCAAACCCCAGTAGTTCTTTTGAGCTTGAGTTATTAAGGATGAAATTGGCCTTCGAATATCGCAAGTTGGAAATAGATGCTGAGTTTAAGAAAGAGGAGTTGGCTCAGCAAGTGGAACTCGAGAATAGGGATCTTGAACTCAAAGACAAGGACACTGAATGTCAGCGAATCCAGTTAGAGAAAGCTCGAGTGGAGACCTCAGCGAAACCAGTTGAGAGTGTCAGGTCCCCAGCAACCAAGTTTATGAAAGATTTGGTTGGTTTGTATGCGTAGGGTTCTGAAATCCTCCAATGGATTGAAGCGATTGAGATGGCTTGTGCAATTCATGATGTTGATGAGAGAGATTGGGCTAATTGTTTGTTAAGCAGAGTGCCTCAAACTGGATATGACTGTATTCTGAAACTGAGTGTGGAAGAAAGGGGTCAGTATGAGTGCATGAAGTCTGCTTTAATTGCCAAGTTTGGCAAGACGCCTACCCAATATCTTAAACGGTTCAGGGATTTTAAGAAACGAGAATGTGTCTTGGATTGACTGGGTGAGTGCTGCGCACATGAACATGATGGGGTGGATTGATGTTTACAAAGTGAAAACGTTTGTTGAATTGTCGCACCTCTTGGTTTTTGAACATTTTTCAGAAGCCTGTTCACCAGAGCTGCGTCAGTATGTTGCTGACCAGAATATTTTGGATCCCTTTAAGCTCGCTAGGTTGGCTGACAAGTGGGTCTCTCACCGGGTGTCCCCTAAGGACTCCAGTGGGAAGGACAAGGACAAAGAAAAGGAGGCCTCCCAGAAAGCTGCAGAGTCCCAAAAGCAGTCACGGTCGGGTAAGCCAATACCTTCCTCTTCGAAAGACCCAAAAACCTAGTGGGGATAAGTCTGTTGTGGGTGGGAGTAAGAGTAGTGGTCCTCCTGCTGCAATGCAGGGTCCCAGTGGCTCCAGTACCATACCCCGCACTCCTGGCCCTTGTTGGGATTGTGGGGCTCTGGACCACCAAAGGGGTGACCCCAAGTGTAAGGGTAAGGCACTTGGAGTGCAGGCTGTCAGCCTGACCTATCCCTACTCCGTACCTGAGGTGGAGGCCACCATCCCCCCTCCTCTACTGGGATCACCTTCGGTGCTCCCGTAGAGATTTCCTTAGTGTCCCTTGGGGCCTGGGACCAGTACGCAGAAGTACTGGCGACTATCCCGCAAAACACTCGTAGGTTTTTGAGAAGTGTCCTCTTGAATGGCCAGCCTTCTACTGGTTTGAGAGACACTGAGGCAAGCATGACAGTGGTGGACAGGACCCTGCCAAGCCAGAGGACTATGTAGGTGCTCCTGTAAGAACCACCATGTTAGCTGGTGGGCCTCCCAAATTATCGCCTGTAGCCTTAGTCAACATTACGATTGGAGACAAGACCTGCGAACATCTTGTTAGGAAACGATTTGGTCGAGTTGGGGATGATCACGGATGGTCTACCCATGGCTGCTGTGGCGGTCACCCGATCGCAAGTCGCACAGGGTCCGGCTGCGAGCCCGGTATCCTTGCCGACGGGGAAACCCAAGGCACGAAAGAAATGGAAGTTTTAAGAAGGCCACCTCTGTGGAGGGAGCCCCTGCTCTTCCCGCTGTTCCGACAGCAGCCATTGGGCTCCATGCTCCGGACGGGCTGGGTCCAGTGGTAAATCCCATCTCAACTCCTGTGGGAGAAGAGCCAGAAGACTTTCCTGTGGGAGAGGCTCTCAACCCGGAAGATCATCCCGACCTTCAATGCTTGTTAGCTGAAGGGGGGCCCTCCCGGGCGGACTTCTGTAAGGGACAGAGAGAGTGCCACTCTCTCAAGGGTCTGAGGAAACAGGCCCTGTCCCTGGCACAAGGAGAAGTGCCTAGGACATTTTGGATTTATTGGGAGGGTGAGCTCCTTTTTAGTGAGCCCACTAAGCCTGAACCTGGTGCCCTCAAGAGGTTGGTGGTACCCCAGGTTTTCAGACCCTTCCTGCTGCAGTTGGCGCATGAGGTGCCCTTAGTTGGTCCTCTTGGCACCAAGAAGATGAAGCAGAGGCTCTCGGCCCATTTCTACTGGCCCCGGATGGGAGTAGAAGTGGAGTCCCACTGCAGGACCTGCCCAACTTGTCAGTTGTCTGGCAAGACTGGAGGCAGAGTCATCACCCCACTGCAACCATTGCCAGTGGTTGGCACACCATTGAGAGGGTGGGCATCAACATCGTCGGTCCCCTTGACCCTCCCACGTCGGGTGGACATTGGTTCATCCTGGTCTTGGTAGATCATGCCACCAGGTATCCTGAGGCTATACCCCTTTGGACGGTTACGGCCAAGGTGGTTGCCAGGGCTCTCCTGGGCATTTTCACCCGTGTTGGATTCCCTATGGAGGTTGTCTCTGATAGAGGATCCAACTTCATGTCGAGTTACATGAAAACCATATGGAAAGAATGCAGAGTAATTTACAAGTTCTCCACTTCTTACCACCATCAGACCAACGGTTTGGTTGAGAGATTTAACAAAACTCTCAAGGGCATGTTAGGCGCTTTGGAAGAGCCCCTAAGGAAGAAGTGGGATCTTCTCCTGCCATACAACAACCACAAAGAGACATAGAGCCATTTACCGACGTGTTGACCTGACTCTTAAGAACAGATACTGGACAATCCTTTAACAAAAGATCAACTACGTCCACTTGTTACCCCTCCTTGTCATCTCCAGGTCATATTACCTTAGTACATTTAACAAATAGGTACTAAGTCTACACAATAACCATCACTAAACCAAAAAAAACAATTCACAATTTTATTTCATCTGCATAACACATCATTATATAACCATCTAAAACAATGTAAAATTGCAAACATTCCTAAAAACTTTTTACAAACATTATCATAAAATACAATTGCAAAACCATACAAAAACCCAATGTTGTGCTCAACCTTGTAACATCCTGCCTATACCAAACTAAATATTGTACAGTGCCTTCAAGGACATCACTATGTCTAAAGAAACCACAATGGTCAGTAGCTCACGGGTTCCCTTTACATAATAGATACCACGTGCCTTCTACTAAGTACTTTCATACCCCTTTCGGTGCTACCCTGGGGTTAATCTCAACTGAATTTACAATGTTCTTTGTTTCTTCTCCTGCCATGCCTGCTGTTTGCCTACAGGGAGGTACCTCAAGAGGGTGTTGGTTTCAGCCCCTTTGAATTACTCTTTGGACATCCCATGAGGGGGCCCCTGGCCTTGATCCAAGAAGGTTGGGAGGCCACCCATCCAGGTCCCGCCAAGCAAGTGGGTGACTAAGTGTTAGGCCTCAGACGGAGGTTGACCCAGATGATGGGTCAGGCAACAGCAAATCTTAAGGCCAGCCAGGAATTGAATAAGTACTGGCATGACCTTAAAGCATCGCAAGTGGATTGGACTCCGGGACAGGAGGTCCTCGTGATGGAGCCTACCAAGCCTCGGGCTTTTGCAGATAAATGGACTGGACCTTTCAGGATAATCTCCAACATGGGCGAGGTCAATTATCTGGTTGACATGGGAGCCTCTGGGGTAGCCCCACAGGTATTCCATGTTAACAGACTCAAGCCTTTCCACAGGCGAGCCGAAGTCTCATGTCTCTTGCTAGCTTCAGGGCAAGAAGAGGATGAGAGTGAGCCTCTTCCTGATTTGCTACATAGCAACCCTCAGGATGGCTCCGTGGAGGGAGTACATCTCTCTCCCGATCTGACAGCAGAGCAACAGAGGGCCTGCAGGGCTTTGCTCCGGCAGTATGCCTCTCTGTTTTCACTGACACCAGGCCTTACACCGTGGTGTAGGCACGAGATTGACACTGGTGACAGTGTGCCTGTCAAAAGCAGGTGCTACCGTATGTCAGATACCGTCAAGAACCACATCCAAGCTGAGGTCACCAAGATGTTGGATCTGGGTGTTATTGAACCATCAACTAGTCCCTGGTCCAGTCCCGTGGTCCTTGTCCCGAAGGCAAGTTCCCAGGCAGGTACCAAGGATTGGTGGTTCTGTGTGGACTACCGAGGAGTCAATGCCGTCACCAAAACTGACGCGCACCCATTGCCCCGGGCTGATGAGCTCGTGGACATGATAGGTGCTGCCAAATTTGTGAGCACTTTCGACCTTACCTCATGCTATTGGCAGATAACTCTGACGGACCATGCCAAGGAAAAGACGGCGTTCTCAACACCAGAGGGAATCTACCAGTTTAGAGTCATGCCTTTCAGGTTGAAGAACGCCCCTGCTACTTTCCAGAGATTAGTCAACCATGCGCTCAGTGGGCTGGAAGTCTTTTGTGTGGCTTACCTAGACGACATTGCCGTCTACAGTTCCACTTGGGGAGAGCATTTGACGCATCTGGATAAAGTGTTGCACACGTTAAAAAGGGCTAACCTCACTATCAAGGCCACCAAGTGCCAGATAGCTCAGGGGAAGGTCACGTATCTTGGTCATGAGGTAGGAGGGGGTCAAATCCAACCTCTCCCCAGTAAAGTACAGGACGTACATGACTGGGAGACTCCCACTACTCAAACCGAGGTGAGAGCCTTTTTGGGCCTCACTGGGTATTATCGCAATTTCATGGCAGACTATGGAACCATAGCTGCACCCCTGACAGCTCTGACTTCACCCAAACAACCTAGGAAGGTTAATGGACTGAAGACTGTGAGAGGGCCTTTGATGGCTTGAAAGAAAGTCTGTGTAGGGCACCTGTGTTGTGTGCGCCTGATTACAGCAAGCCCTTTATCGTTCAAACTGACGCCTGCGACACCGGAGTTGGATCTGTCTTTTCCCAGTTAGATGACAAAGGAAGAGAACATCCGATCATCTTCATCAGTAGACAACTTAAGGGTAGGCAACTTAGGTGGGCTACTGTTGAAAAGGAGTGTTTTAGTATAGTTTGGAGCCCTAGGCGTTTTAGGCCCTACCTTACCGGGTCTACCTTCAAGGTCCAAACCGATCATAAGCCCCTTAAGTGGCTTATGCAGATGAAGGGTGAAAACCCACAACTGCTCAGGTGGTCCATTAGTCTGCAAGGGCTAGAATTTACCATTGAGCACAGACCAGGGAAGAGTCACGACAATGCAGATGGCCTTTCCTAGAAGGTATGTTGACCGTCTGGATGAGGGTATCTATCCCGTGGGAGATTAGGCACCCTAACCTTAGTCTAGGGGGGGGGCGACTGATGCTGGAAATGCATCGGAGGGACAGGGCCTGCGTATCCTTTTCCTTTACTGCTTTTTATCGTGTGTTCTGTCGTGTTTTCCGCGCAGGAGTTCGTGTGGGATGCCTGGCGGTGCAGCTCTCTCTCTTGGTTTGGTGAACAGACCCGTGGGATACCCTTATGGCACCCATAGGTAGGGGTGCAACCCTGTGCCTCTAGTGTATGTTTTTGGGCACCTGTGTGTGACCCACAGAGCAGGGTACGGGCTGGTGGCAGCTCCGTGCTGAAATGACTGGTGCCCTGAGCGTCCTCCATTGTGGGATGCCCAGGCCCTGTTATTGGAATCGGTAGATTCCTGATGGAGACAAGATGGCCCCAGTGGCCTCTTGCCCTCCATCGCCTGTTACCTTGATCTTCCCGAAGTCCCGGGAAGCCCTGCCTCTGTCCCTTCCCCCTGACTGGCTGTTGGGTGGAAGTTCCGTATATGGTAGTGTGGGGAAGTGCCGACCAGACTGGCTGGAGCCTTCTCAACGACCGTATGCTGTGGGTACGCCTGTGGGTCGGACCTGGGTGGATGGAGTGTGTGACGAATATGCATTCTATGATGTGGCTGTCTAGTATCTGGTGTTTGACACAATGGTTGAGAGAGCCCTACTCGAAACCGGTATGAATGCAGCTTGGAGTGTTGAATGGCTCAGTAGTTGTCCCAATACACATAACTTGTTGTGAGTGTCTGGAGAGAAGTGAATGGCCTGAGTGCCTCGTTTGCCTGATTGGCTGCCTGCCTGCATGAATGCCCGTAGTCGTGATTGGATGCTTGAGTATGACCCAGCGGAATGAATGGGAGATCCACAGTATATCTGGGGACCTCTCACTGCTAGGAATCGTGTTCAGAAGCTGAAGTCCACTACGACGAGTAACTGGAGTGAAGCTTGACCTTGAGCCCTGCTGGACGAGAAGAATTGCTGTTGCTCTCCTTCGCTGTCTGAAAGCTGCTGTGCCTTCAAGGACTGACCCAGAGAGGACCTGGTAAGGCGCCCTCTTCCCGAGCTACGAGGGACCATCGTGCACCGCTGATCTTTGCCTAAGCTCCCTGGTAGACAGACCTTCGACAGGCTGCCGACCCGATAAGGGGACTGCTGCGGAACTCCAAGGAGAAGCGCCCGGACTGTTGTCTGCCACTGTCGCCGACCGCCGTCGTCGACTGGAGCTGCTGTGCTCCCGTTGCCTAAGAACTTCATTGATCCAAGGACGCTCTCGTCCGCATCGTCGCCGCTGTATCCTGTTGGTGAAGGCCTGACGGTCGACACGCCGAGGAGCATCCACCGGTGGGTTTCCCGCCACCCAAAGACCACAGAGACGCCGACGACTCGACGCCCTTGCTGGGCCACAGTTCTCGCACTCTTTGCGGTCCAGAACTATTGACATCGAGGTGCCCCGCACGCCTCTTCCTTGCAGGACGTTTACGCTTCCCCGTCAACGAGCACCGCTAGGAACGATGCGGCCACTTCACTGTCGTAGCTCGACCGGTTTTTCGTCGGACATTCGACGACCCGTGACTCCTGCCTGAAAGAGAGGACACTCAAGAAGGGCCGTTGTTTCACCGACACGGAACTCTACAACGCCAAGGTACTTTGGGGTTGCAGAACTATTGGAAAGTCTAGTGGGAACAATATATGGACTGGGCTTATATCTTTCTTCTACAGGTTGCCCAGGTGGGGGGATCTCCACACAGAGCTGTGTTTAATAGTAGTTACCAGTATTCTGCCTATTGCTCAACCACCTTGCTTTCCTTCCTCTCTCTACTGCTGGTTTCCTCTTTATTTAGATCTGTGTGTCATTCTGACCGTATGCACCTTACTGAGGTCTAATAACGTTAGTGGTACCACTTTAGAATTGTATATGTTTATCATTGTTGATTTCTGCTTACAAAGTGAGTTATCGTGATCGTGTACACCACTTTGAATATTAACTATATAAAGACTGTGTTTTGATCGATACAGTGTGTGGACATTCTTTTGTGGGTGCTTGGGGACTACACTGTACATAAGAACCAGCTCGCGTTACCTCTTGAGAAGCTAGGCCTTGATTGCTCGACTACGTCTACCAATATTAGAGAATCTTGGCAGGGGTCTCTGTGTCTCCCCTCTACCATATAGAGAGTGGAAGTACAGACCCCCCTCCGGTCTTTACAGTCTGCCTCAGCAGCAATAGCAGTCATCATGTGCACTGGATTGTTGGGATACAGAGCCCCCCCCCTCCGGGGAATGGCACGGAGGAAGTGCATGGCTCGGAATGGCTGACCAGAGTACTGTGTAGTTGCAGACAGTGTTGCCAGGTGTCAATTGCATCATCTCAGTCAACTGAGACTACAGCAGATGAGAGGGGGACAGAAAGCAGGACACACGAGGAACCATCAGAAGTACACCCATACACGCGGAAGCCACACCAGCAGTTGCCTAGAGGCAGGGTGGCTGTAACAGAGGGAGACCTGTGTACGGCACAGACAAGGACACCCAAACATGTGCATGATGAGGAAGTGACCCTGAGTGAGCATGAAATGGATGACCAAATACCATGAGACGGATAAAAAACTGGATATGTAGTACATGAGTAGCCTGCCACGGACCCATAGGGGCTTGCAGAGAATGCACATGGTCCATGAATGAACACTCATGTCCACTCTGAGCCTGTGCCATCTGCATGTTCGAAGTGAGACACCCTGCATCAAGGACAAAGGATGAACCCCACAGTATAGGTTTGGCAGGGTTGCAAAGGGAAATGTGCATGTACACAGGAATGGGGAACAGGCCATTGCAGTAGTCCAACACGGAAATCACCAGTACCATGGAGACAGTGAGCTGCAGGGTGGTGGAGAGGCAAGGAAGCATGCCCCTGAGGAGGAGCAGCTTGCCGGGTGACCTCACATAGCCGTCAGTCATGTGACGACATAGGCCGAGTGTTGAGTGGAACAACACCACAGGCTATATCAAACATGTCAGTGAGCTTGAACATGGACAGGAGAGGCTGCCAAGTGACTTGCATGTGAGTAGGGTGCATGTGTGGTGATGAGGACTGCCCCCATGTGCAGCACATGGCCTGCATGCAGACTGCATCACAACAAGCACATATCAGTCATGCATTGCATGTGTCACACATGGCACTCATGAATACATAGCCTGAACTGGCAGTCAATCACAACACATCACACAAGCAAAACACACATGGGCTGGACACACACGCATCAACACTCACCGGACGTTGCATCATAATCCGGCATCTCTGCCACTCCCTGGATTAGTCCCTCATCGATGAACTCTGCAGCAATTTCCTTAGTGAGTTCATCCTCCTCAGGTGGCCCACTGCCAGTCACCAGAGTCAAGGCGTAATTAGAGGCCTGCTTTTGTTTTGCACAGCATCAGAGGTCAGTCCAACGCTTGTAGCAATCATGAGCTGTGCGCCTCTCAAATCCCATGGCACTGACACTTTCCGCAATGCACTGCCATTGGACCTGACGCTGGGCAGGCGTAGTATGGCACCCTGGGCCCACCAGCATATTGCGGTTGTGTGCCGACACGTAGCCCACAAGGAAGTCTAGTTCCTCTTTATTTAAATACTTCTTCCTCAACGTGCTGGAGGCAGGAGCCGTGTCTGGGATCCCAGCCTCTTGTGCAGAAACACACTTCCTCCTCTTGGCCGGTTGTGCGGACCCTGAGTGGCTAATGCCGCTCTGGTCAGTAGAGGCAGTGGCGCTGGTGGACTGGCCAATGGGAGTAGTCAATGGAATGAGGACGGAAGCCTGAAATTAGTAATTGGCTGCTGGGTGCTGTTGGCAGGACCCAGCAGCACAACTGCCTCAGTGCCAAGGGCTGTGACCGACACAGTCCTGGCTGGCAGACTGTAACGCTCACCTGGTATCCACGGGGACGTCACTCAGCCTGTTCCGACTTCTTACGACCTCGAACCCTTCCCTGGAGGCCATTCGACTGGAGACTGGGCCTGAAACACAGGATTGGTAGAATTTAACTCCCTATTGTCTCTGTGTGCTTGAACCCCTTCCCTTTTGATTGATGCAGGCTTGTTGCTGCCTAGTTACTTCACTGGCAAGAGTCCGACAGGTAAGTATAATGAGTCTTTTGAACAGTTCTCTTACTTGGTTCCTTTCCTTCCTTAGATGATGGCCGGCATCCGGGGATGGCGGCGTGCTGTTGAGATGAGTAGCGCTGAAGGTGAGTGAGAGTGCGATGCGCGATGCACCCCTTTCGTATTTGCATTGAACTGAGTTCTTTTTCTGTGTCTTTTAGGTGCCGCAACGTTTTCAGCGTGGATGCCGGTTATGAAGAACAAATGTGGTGGGTAAGCGCGGTATGCGGCACCTCTAGATGTTTCCACACTAACCTGGAGTGTCTTTTCCCTCTTGCAGATGGATGAGAAGTTCCGGAGACAGAGTTCCCCCAGAGCGGCTGGGATTCATGTAAGCGTTTGAAGCTCGTACAGTATTTAAAAATAAGCAAAGATTTGCAGAATGCTTACTAATGCCTTTTTTCTGTTCTTTTCCGTTTTCCTTAGGAAGCGGCGTGCCGGCGTGGAAATGACACCGCCAAAGATGCCCGCAGAACAGAAGGAGCGATGAATGATGGGCAGAAGTGCTGCAAGGTAAGGCTATTCCTAACGGTGTTCTTGTTCTTGCAGGAGCTGTGCGCAGAAGAAAGATGCAGGCCTACTGGAGACCGATCCGAACATGGTGAGTGTCACGCTGCAGGTGCAGAAAACTCAAGGCATGTTTCTCAGCCTGGGTGTGGCTTAAATAGTCTCTGGGTATCCCAGGTGTCTCTGGGCTGAACCACACCCAAAAGACTAGACCGCATCTGCAGTTCTGGGAACCGAAATATGTGGAGGCATCCATCTTGTCCCCATCAATGCACTACAAGTCCAATCCCCAATGTTATCCTATGGGAGTGAGTGAGTCTGGTGCCACACGCGCCAAGTCTGACTCCAAGTGGGTCTTTGGAGGGATGGAGAGGCCCTTGAGGGCCATGTAGGTGGTCGTGGCCTGGCTCCAGCCTGACATCTTGGAGGGCTGGGGACATGAGGGGCAGGAATCATGACAGCACTCCCCCCAAGGCCCCTCTCAAGGTGGCTCTTCTGTCTGGTCCCTGGTTTGGTTGGATGGTTTTGATGAAATCGTCTAAGCAAGCGAGGTGCATGGATGTACTCACAAGGCTCCCATGTTCTGTCTTGTGGACCATACCCCTTCCAGTCTACTAAGTAGTATAATTTGGATCTGACGTACTTTGAATCTAGGATGTCCTTGACTTCGAATTCTGACTCCCCGGTGACTACTACTGGCTGCGGTGGCGTTGCTACCCAGGTCCCAGGTTGAACAGGTTTAAGGCGAGACACGTGGAACACAGGATGAATCTGCATGTTTGACGGCAAAGCTAGTCTGACCGCCACAGGATTTATCACGGAGGTGACGGTGAATGGACCCAGGTATCTTGGACGGAAAGTTCGGGCTCCTTTAATGGACATGTGTTTAGACGCCAGCCAGACTTTGTCTCCCACTTGGTAGTTGGGGGCCTTTGCTCGGTGTTGATCAGCAAACTTCTTTTGGCGATTCTTAGCTTGAAGTAGGTGTTCAGCTGCCCTTTTAAAGGTTTTAGAAATGGTTGTGTGCAAGGTTTTGACTGCTGGCATTTCCAGGGTTGTAAGAACGTCCAACTCAGAAGTACGTGGGTGCCTGCCATACAAGGTATAAAAAGGTGTCTGCCCAGTGCTGGTGTGTAGGGAATTATTATAAGCATATTCAGCTATCCATAATAGGTCGAACCAGCTTCCTTCAGCTTGGTGTAACATGCAATGCAGATACTGCTCGAGCATCTGATTTGTCCTCTCAGTTTGACCATCCGTTTGGGGATGGTGACTGGTGGATAGCCGGATGTCGATCTGGGCCATAGAGCAGCATTTTCTCCAGAAGTTAGATAAGAATTGAGTAACTCGGTCTGAGACCAAAACTGAAGGAAACCCATGGAGCCGTACGATGCCTTCAAGAAACACCTTTGCCAGAGTGGTAGCATTTGGGAGCCCTTAAGAGGAATGAAATGTGCCATTTTTGAAAATAGGTCCACGACCACAAGAATAGTGTTAAACCCTTGACTGGGTGGTAAGTCAGTAATAAAATCGAGGGACAACGTGTGCCAGGGTGCTGGTGGGATTTCCAATGGTTGTAATAGCCCAGCCTGTTTCTGCTCGGATGACTTGTTTTGAGCACACACTCCACAAGATACGCCACGTGGGCCACCAATAATTTCGTTTTACCTTGGCTAGGGTTTTAGCGATTCCAGGGTGGCCCTCGATCAAGGAATCATGATAACCAGACATGACTTGTTCTTGTAGTTCTTGGTTTGGTAAGAATAAACAATTCCTGAAGTAGGGTAACTGATCTTTTATCATGTAATGTTCTCCTTGTGCACTCCACGCTTGTAATTGCTCTGGACTCATCAGGTTTTGGATTTCTTCATGTAATTCTTTCTGAGTTATGGTTGCTGTGATTCCTAGGAGCTTGTCACTCGGGATGATTGCTATTGGGTCAGGGGTCTGATACCCTTGCTCTTCCACCCCTATACGGGAAAGGGCATAGGCCTTCCCGTTTTTCACCCCTGGTCGAAATGTAATCGCATAGTCATATTCAGCAAAAAAAAGAGCCCAACGTAGTTGTCGTGAGGATTGGGCCTTTGCCATTTTTAGGTACTGGAGGTTCCGGTGGTCAGTTATTACGGTGATTGTGTGTCTGGTGCCCAAGAGGTAGTGCCGCAATGCCTTAAAGGCTGACTTAATGGCCAGGAGTTCTTTGTCTGTGATAGCGTAATTGAGTTCAGGGGGTGTGAATTTACATGACCAGAAGGCAACAGGGTGTAACTGGCCCGTTTCGGGGTCCTTTTGTGAGAGGACGGCTCCCATAGCCATGCTTGAGGCGTCCGTTTCCACCAGGTATGGGAGATCAGGGCGAGGGTGGCGTAAGATTGGGGCAGATGTGAATCTTGCTTTGATTTCCTGGAAAGCCTCCTCGGCTTCTGTTTTCCACTGGAACTTTTTGTTGCTTTTCCTTAGTAATGACGTGATGGGATGAAGGATTTGCGAAAATCCTAGGATGAACCGGCGGTAGAAGTTTGCAAAACCCAGCATACTTTGAACCTCCTTGAATGAATTTGGGGATGGCCAGTTCAGGATAGCATCTACCTATGTGTACATCCATTCGGATTCCATTCGGGCTGAGAATAAAGCCCAGGAATTCCACCTCGGAGACGTGGAATGAGCACGTTTCGAGCTTGGCGTAGAGCTGGTGTTGACGGAGTTTCTCCAATACCGATCAGACGTGTTTAATGTGGTCCTGCTTTGATGCGGAATATACTAGGATATTGTCGATGTACACTAGAGCACAGATATCAATCAATTCCCATAGGACATCGTTCATGAAGTATTGAAATATAGCAGGCACGTTGCAAAGGCCAAAGGGCATTACTTGATATTCGTACCAGCCGTATTTGGTGCAAAAAGCGGTTTTCCATTCGTCCCCCTGTTTTACGCGAACAAGGTGATATGCCCCCCTCAGGTGTAGTTTTGTGTAGATTTGGGCATCTTTGACTTGATCAAGCAATTCAGGGATCAGTGGCAGGGGGTAGCGATTTTTTACGGTAATCTGGTTCAGTGCGCAATAGTCGATGCACGTTCTCAAGTCCCCCTCCTTTTCTGGTACGAATAATAGAGGACTGGCTGCTGGAGACTTCGAGGGACGGATGAACCTGTTGGCCAGGTATTGGTCAAGATAGGCCTTCAGGTGCTGGTTTTCTGGTTCCGTGAGTGCGTAAATTCACCCACAAGGGATTTGTGCACCGGGTATCAGGTCGATTTGGCAATCGTATGGTCTATGCGGTGGCAGGGTATCAGCCTGTTCTTTCTGAAATACATCTTGAAAGTCCTGGTATTCACTTGGTAGGGTGCCGATTGCCACAGTCGCAAGCGTGGAGGTTCTGGTGTCTATTGGTTGTTTCTCTTGGCGATAACATGTGTGGGCGCAAGTCTTGGGAAAGGCCAATTCTTTTGCTCGCCAATCGATTTGAGGATTGTGAGCTACCAACCATGGCATTCCCAAAATCAACTGGAACTGTGGTGCCTTAATGAGGTCAAAAACGATAGATTCTTGGTGTCCATCCTGGCACAGAAGGGTTAAAACTGCAGTGCATTGGGATACTGGACCAGAAGCTATTTCCGTGCCGTCGACAGTGGTAACAGTGTCGGTGGTTGATTTAGGGTGTAACGAAAGCCCCATCTTTGCTGCAAGATCCTGGTTGATGTAATTCCCAACGGCTCCACTGTCTATGTACGCTCTTACTGCGTGCATCCGAGATGGTTGTTGGTGATTGATAAAGACCACAGATAGTGCAAAATGGGAGGTCTGTATTTCACTTTCTTCGCTCGATAAGTGGACCCCTACACTTGCCGGGCTGGGGAGTTTTCCAATTCCTTGATGGTATCTTCCTTGTCCGTGGCCCCTACCGTCCTCCTCGGTGGCTTTACAGGGCACTCTTTAGGGAAATGACCTGACCTTCCACAGTACAGACATAACTGCTGCTGTCTCCTTTTATCCCTTTCCGTTTTAGTCAAGGGGGATCTGACCCCCCCGATTAGCATTGGTTCTCCTGAACCTTCCGTTGTTTGGGCAGTATTGTCCTTTGAACGCACATACATAGGGCGAGGATCTGGTCTGGTTCGATCTGCTCTTCGGTCCTGCAACCTATGATCCAGTTGAACAACAAGGTCAATGAATTCTGAGCAGTCTTCCGGGGGGTTCACTACTTGTGCGAAAACATCCTTGAGCTCCTCCCGCAACCCCCGATGAAATAACGTGGTTCTCTTCTCCACTGACCATTCTGCTTCAACTACGAGTCTATTGAACGTGGCTATGTATGTTAATAGGTCTTGATTCCCTTGGCCTAGGGACAGAAGTTTGTTGTCTAATGCCTGCCGATGAGTACGACGGGTGAACAGCTTTTCCATCTCCTGCTGAAAGCCCCTGAAGTCATGCAGCAAAGGATCGTCTTGGGCCACAAAGGGTACAGACCAGTCCGCGGCGCTACCGCTCAGGTAGGATAGCACAAAAGCGACCCGTGATTGGTCATTCGGAAAGGCCCCTGGCCTACAAAGGAAGTGCATACGGCACTGGTTCATGAACGTTGCAAACCTCTTGGGATCCCCCGTAAATCGTTCGGGCGGAGCCAAGGGAACTGCCCCAGGAAGGGTTATCTGAACGGGATTGGCTGATGGCGCTGGTATCGAGGGCACGCTTCCCGGCAATGGTGCATGCCCTGCTTGTGACTGGAGAAGTTGCCGGCTTAAATCATCAGTGCGTTCTTTGGCTACTATCAGCTCTCTCCACAGGGTGTTGGTCTCCTGCCTGGCTGCATGTACTTCGGAACGTAGCTGCCCCAACATGTGGGCTAACTGGTCGGTTTCTGACGTTTCCATGACGCCCAGGTGGATTTTGATGTGAGGCTTTGCGTTCTGTAATGCTCACCTGGTATCCACGGGGACGTCACTCAGCCTGTTCTGACCTCTTACAACCTCGAACCCTTCCCTGGAGGCTATTCGACTGGTGACTGGGCCTGAAACACAGGATTGGTAGAGTTTAACTCCCTCTTGTCTCTGTGTGCTTGAACCCCTTCTTCCCCGGGGTCCAACCCTTCCCTTTGATCCACAGCTCACCTTGTTTTCTTGGATAGTGTGCTCTCCGTCCTGCTTTCAGCGCAGGGGCGCGTTGATTGATGCGGGCTTGTTGCTGCCTAGTTACTTCACTGGCAAGAGTCCGACAGGTAAGTATAATGAGTCTTTTGAATAGTCCTCTAACTTCGTTCCTTTCCTTCCTTAGATGATGGCCGGCGTCCAGGGATGGCGGCGTGCTGCTGAGATGAGTAGCGCTGAAGGTGAGTGAGAGCGAGATGCGCGATGCACCCCTTTCGTATTTGCATTGAACTGAGTTCTTTTCCTGTGTCTTTTAGGTGCCGCAACGTTTTCAGCGTGGATGCCAGTTATGAAGAACAAATGCGGTGGGTAAGCGCGGTATGCGGCGCCTATAGATGTTTCCACGCTAACCTGGAGTGTCTTTTCTCCCTTGCAGATGGATGAGAAGTTCCGGAGACAGAGTTCCCCCAGAGCGGCTGGGATTCACGTAAGCGTTTGAAGCTCGTACAGTATTTAAAAATAAGCGAAGAGCCGGGATGGGAATGACACCGCCGAAGATGCCCTCAGAACAGAAGGAGCGATGAATGATGGGCAGAAGCGCCGCAAGGTAAGGCTGTTCCTAACGGTGTTCTTGCTCTTGCAGGAGCTGAGCGCAGAAGAAAGATGCAGGCCTACTGGAGACCGATCCGAACACGGTGAGTGTCACGCTGCAGGTGCAGAAAACGCAAAGCATGTTTCTCAGCCTGGGTGTGGCTTAAATAGTCTCTGGGTATCCCAGGTGTCTCTGGGCTGAACCACACCCAAAAGACTAGACCGCACATGCAGTTCTGGGAACCGAAATATGTGGGGGCATCCATCTTGTCCCAATCAATGCACTACAAGTCCAATCGCCAATGTTATCCTATGGGAGTGAGTGCGTCTGGTGCCACAAGCGCCAAGTCTGACTCCAAGTGGGTCTTTGGAGGGATGGAGAGGCCCTTGAGGGCCATGTAGGTGGTCGTGGCCTGGCTCCAGCCTGACATCTTGGAGGGCTGGGGACATGAGGGGCAGGAATCATGACACAGACTCACAGACGGGGTGGTGTTGGCTGCATCTGTCGCTGCAGATCCCACCACCTGGCTGCTCGGGGCAGCAGATGTCACCACTGCCCCAGATACATGTGCCTTGGTCACAGCAACCTTAGACACACGTGGCTTGGCCTTCCTGACCTGGAAATCTGCCTGGGAGTCCTCCTGTGCCAAGGCAGCCTGCGCTGGCTGACCCCGAGCCTGGGTGGTGGTTGCCGAAGCTGCACCTGCTGCTTCCACCACCTGGTGGCCCGTGCCAGCAAATGACACTGGCTGTGGCATCAGATGTGCGCCGGAGATGTCTGCAGCAGCAGCATCTCCCAGAGCCGCTGAGGGTGGTGGCGTGGCTGTCCCAGCATGTGGCTGGACATCCTGCACCTGTGGAACACCCTGGCCACGTCCCCCTCTGTGTCCACCTTCACCTCCCTGGACTTCCTGGCCACCCGGGCCACGTGCCCCACCACGCCCAGTCCTGGGAGGTCACCCAGCTTTGCCTCCCTTACCTTTTGGTGGCCTCCCAACCATGGCACAGATGGACTATTGCGAATGGGAGGTGCACACAACAATTGTCTTGGGCAATTTGGGTGAAGGGGGCAGGGTACGTGATGGTAGACACACCCCTGTGCTCCTGTGAGGCTGTGTGTGACCCCTGGTGAAAAATGACGGGTCACGCAACGCTCAAGCACCCCAAAGAAACAAAACAAACATGCACACAACCCCCGGTAGCCCACGTGCGTGGAATAAACCTCCCGCAGTATGCCACGGCACCCAGGGACACAAAAAATGCATACGCGTGAAACACGCAGGCTACCCTGACCTCTAAAATGCGGTACGCGACACACAGGGGGAACCACAGTGGGAAAAATAAGCATGCACGACTCACTGTCTGCCTCTCGTGGAAAAGAAAAACACATGCACGTGTGTGCGTAGGCAACTCCCCCACCAAAACAAGAAGTACCAACTCTAACCGTAGTGGAGATATTGCGTGTTAACACACAAGAAGAAACACACGCGTCTGTCTCCACGAAAAGCAAGTACAGCGAACTGCTGTCCCGCGTGGACTTTTAACCCGTGCCGAAGGCAATGTCCGTGCGTGTCACTTACGGGCTTACGTGCTAAGGGCCTTTCCTCGAATTTCAGGCTAACGCGCTGTTTTTTCACGTGCGGAGTCACTCTGCATCAAGCTGGCCACGCGACTACACACGGAAGACCACGCTCCTCCCCAGAAGGCCATTTACCTGCCCCCCAAAGCCCCGAGCAGCCTCCTACGAGCCATCTGCTGCTGCCAGCCAGCCTGCTGCCAACGTGCCCTGCAATTTGGTGCCTGCACAGAAGACATTGCCAGAGGTCCTGTTGCTGCGACCACCTCTGCTGGAACAGAAGACTCCTGACTGCTGTACCATCGCTCCACAGCCCAGCCCCAGGACCCAGTTGCCCACCCACACCTGCCTCGGGGGTTCCAATGCCAGACCAAGCAACATCTGGGGCTAGTGGCAACCCCCAGTCAGAGAGGCAGAGGGCTGCCAGCTTCACTGCCAATGAAGTTGGCATCCTGGTGGAGCAAGTCCTGGGGCATTATAATGACCTCTTCTCAACATCACGCCTCGACAAGGAAGGACGGAGGGGGATCTGGTCGGAAATCGTGGATGCCATCAACGCGGTGAGGGTGGCATCCTGCAACTACCAATGCGTCCGGAAGCGCTCAGAGGACTTCAGGTCCAGGAACCACAGCAAGGCCTGGCACCTCATTGCGGCTGGTGGAGAAGTGGGCCACCGGGACCAGTTGAGCAACATCCAGATGATCCTGGAGTGCATACACCCATCGATTCATCACCAGGTCCTCGAGTTGGAGACCCGTCTGGAGTCGAGTGGTAAGTGTCCATGTGTTCTTGTCCAGCGTAGTGCATGTTGCGGTGTGGGAAGAGTGGGCACCTTGGCCGTATGTCTGGCATGCCCCATGTATGGATGTCTGTGTGCAGGGACATGACGGTGCTGCATGTGAGTCCAGTCAAGAGTGTTCCACATCAATGGTGTCTGTGTTGCAATGCATGATGTGCAACTGCATGTGACGACACACACATGTTTGCATGCCTGTGTCTGTACTCAGCCATGTTTGGGGTGTGAGACATGGATACTTATGTCAACTTCATGGACGTGTACATGTGCGTGTATCTGAGTAGTGAGTGTGTGACTGGGAATCGCCATGGATGCATGACACATGGCCATCTAGATGCCTGATTGACTGATGGGGCACAGTTGCCAATGTGTGCTCTGTGACAGGAGGTAGACATGGCCAGATGCATGACTGTCTGGTGGTGTGTGTGCATGTGATCGACATGTCCCATGATGCATGTGACGTTCAGCCCCCCATCTGATGTTCCAACAGTGCCTTGGACATGGATGTAAATGTCTGTTGCACGTGCCATGCATGTTTGTGCGTGTGTGTTGCTTGCACTGACCAATGTGTTGTGGACGGTGATGATGGTTGTGACGTTTGACAGTGCCACTCATGTGCATTTGCTTTGTGTCTAGCAGACTATTGTTCAGTACCCTGATGCTTGTGTTCAATGTCTCCCTATCTACAGCGGTGATTGAGGAAGAGGGTGGAGACGGCGCTGTGGATCAAAGCAGCGGGGATGCCTCCACCAGGCGGAGACGCAAGGCCCAGTCACTCTCCCAGGTTAGGTCATCTTCTGGGAGCGAGGGGACTGGTGCCGCGTCCGCGACTACAGCCGCAGCTGTGCCCCCAATGGGGCTGGACAGTGCGGAAGACGGTGGAGAGGCATCCTGGTCGGTGGTGGTTGAGGAGGAGGAGGAAGCCGCATCAGACCCGCACATGGGGCGTGGAGGGGGTGATCCCACCGGTGCAAGTGGTGCAGTCTAGGGGCAGGAGGCAGCGCAGGTTGCCGTGGAAATGCCTGTACCTAATCCTGTCCCTGATACTGTGACTACATCACTGTGCACCAGCACGGATGACTCAGTCCAGGCCCGTCCCAGGTAGAGGAGGAGTCCATGTCAACTGACCTTCCTCTACCTGCGGACGAGGCAATCCGTGACAGGGTTGAACCCTTCCTAGTCGGTGTTGCAATGCGCACATGCGTCATTCGTGATGATGTGCGTGCTTCCTGGCAGGACCACGTACGTCATCATGAACAGGTGTGTGCCATCCTGAACTGGCTAGGACGGCTCGTTGTCGGGGTTTCCTCCATGTGCTGGGCGCTCTTGCGACCCCCCTCCTCCTCTTCACCCACTATGTGCCAGTCGTCTTCCATGCCATCTTCCGGCCCAGATGCCACCAGCGCCCCCTGTGGACCTGTCTCCTCCACCGCGGCCAGTCTGGTGGAGATCCCATCCCTGCCACAGTCGGGAGTAGGAGGTTCAGCAGAGGTGGCCACCCCAGCAACAGAACCCCTGGCAATGGAGGGTGTGCAGGCACCTTCGAGCAGGGCACATGCACCATCCCGGAGGCTGTCATGGTGGCATAGGCAGATGGCATCAAGGCAGCAGCAGGCTCGACGTAGGAGGCGTCAGGACTCGGGGTCAACTACATCACGGGGGCAGGCATCGGCCAAATGGCAGGAGGACCCTGGACAAAGTGTGTCTTCCGTGTGGCAGCCAGCAAATAGGTGCAGGGCGACGAGCAGAGAGGGCACGGCTCACTGTGGTCATAGCGGAGAACTCCATGTGGCGGGCAGAGTTCCTCAAGGAGACTCGCAGGGAGTTGGTAGAGAGCATGGCGGCGTCCCTGCGAGCCCTCGAGGATAGAGCACAGTCCCACCTCCGGGCTATAGACACGGAGTTCGATGATGCCCTGGCCAAAACTCTTGGTAACAACGGCGAGCCGTAGGACTAGCCCGCCGCCATTCTAAATAGTTCTTTACTGTTCGGTTTCCTTTGTTTTTCTTTTTTCTTTGGAGTCCATGGACATTGCTCCACTTTGTGTATATAGTTTGTTTTTTGTGGTGTTTTTTTGTGGATTATTTAGAGTTTTGGGATCATGGACCCTTCATCCTTTCATTGTATATAGTTAGGCTTTGTTTGATCGTCATTGCAATCGTCATTGGCTCCGTCATGTGTCACTGCTGTGGGGCATGCCTTTGGGTGCATGCATGTGTGCTTTTGTGAATAACATGCCATGGGTGCCTGTACTGGGAAGTGGGGCCAATGGATGGGTGTGGAGTTGCACTGTGGAGGGGCAGCGTGGTGTGGCATTTGAGTGGACATTTGCTGCATGATTGTATGTTGTGACAATGTGTTTGTTGGGGGGACATGAGTCGGGGCCTGCCTTCAGGGTCCCGTCACTGGTGGGGGACATGAGTCGGGGCCCCCCTGCAGGTTGCCGTCACTGGTGTGGTGGGGGGACTTGAGTCGGGCCTGCTTGCAGGTTCCCGTCACTGGTGGGGGTACATGAGTCGGGGCCTGTTTGCAGGTTCCCGTCACTGGTGGGGGGACATGAGTCGGGGCCTGCCTGCAGGGTCCCGTCACTGGTGGGGGGGGACATGAGTTGGGGCCTGCTTGCAGGTTCCCATCACTGGTGGGGGGACATGAGTCGGGCCTGCCTGCAGGTTGCCGTCACTGGTGGGGGGACATGAGTCGAGGACTGCCTGCAGGTTGCCGTCACTGGTGGGCGGACATGAGTCGGGGCCTGCTTGCAGGTTCCTGTCACTGGTGGGGAGACATGAGTCGGGCCTGCCTGCAGGTTGCCGTCACTGGTGGGGTGGGGGGAAATGAGTCAGGACCTGCATGCAGTGTATGGTGCTATGTGGGCTGTCTGCAGGCATGGTCACGGGTGATGGGGGGTCCCTTGGGGTGTGGGCTGCCTGCGGGCATGGTCACGGGTGATGGGGGATCCCTTGTGGTGTGGGCTGCCTGCGGGCATGGTCACGGGTGATGGGGGGGTCCCTTGTGGTATGGGCTGCCTGCAGGGTGTGTTCGCGGGTGCTGCCAGCACACAAGGCATTTTTCATGCGATTGACCACGAGCGGGGTACGTGCTTTCACGGGGGTACGCGAGGCGCTTTTCACACGATTTTGTTTGCGCGAGCGGGGTACGCGTATTCAAGGGGGTGCGCAAGTAGATTTTTACATGTTTTGGCTGGTGCGAGCGGGGTACACAAATTTGTGGGGTTACGGTAGACCCTTTTCACGTGATTTGGCTTGCGCGAGCTGGGTACGCGTATTCAAGGGGGTGCATGGGTAGATTTTCACGCGTTTTGGCTGCGCGAGCGGGGTACGTGTATTCAAGGGGGTGCACGAGGAGTTTTCACACGTTTTTGCTGGCGCGAGCTGGGTACACGTATTGAAGGGGTTACGGTAGACCTTTTTCACGCAATTTGGATGTCGCGAGTGGGGTACGCATATTCAAGGGGGTGCGCAGGTAGATTTTCACGCTTTTGGCTGGCACGAGTGGGGTATGTGTATTCAAGGGGGTGCGCAAGCACATTTTCACGGGATTTTGCTGCTGCGAGCCTTGAACAGGGTTTCACAAGGCCCTTTTCACGCGGTTTGGCTGCCGCGAGTGGGGTATGCACTGTTTTTCACACAAATATGGTGTAGGGGGGCTGTATGCTGGTCCTGAGTTAGCACGGCCCTTTGCGACGTATTGGGGATTTCTATGGCTTTTCCTGGCACAAGGGGCGTTCTTGGGGGCGTTACTGGCGCTGCTGGATTTTCGCTGCGCCACAGCTGCGAATGGCTTGGGAAATCCATGAATACACAGTGTGCCAAAATGCTGTTTTGCGCTGCTCCTGGCGCACACGTGGCGCACGCTCCCTCGCTGCGCCAGGCGCGTGCGCTACTTCTGCGCTGAATTCTATGAATTGGCCACTAGATCTCTGAATACAAAGATTTTCTGTTATGACAATCTTATTTAATTACATAATTATATATTATGTATTATATATTATGTAATTTAATATTAAATTACTAAATTAATTTTAAAACCTAATGTTATGTCCTTTGTCTTCGCTTTGAGGGTTAGGTTTAGAGTTCTGGCCTTGTAGAGCAAAAATATATGTGAAAGTTTAAATTTGAAAAAGTCACATTCACCCCGGGGAAGGGCGCTCAGCCAATGAGGTGGCTGGAAGAGCGGTGAGACTACATTGTGTATCCCGCTCTTTCCAGCCATCTGAGGCCCCGGTGGCGCCATCTTGATTTTGGGGAGGCAGCAGGGAAGCCTCTCCCTGTTGCCTCTCCCACATACCCACACACCCCCAATGACATTCGAACCCTTTCCCCACAACCCTCCCTCCCCACTTACTTGCTGGACCATAGCTTTGTGCTGCGGTCCCGGCGCTCCTCCCGTCTGCGGCTTACGCAATGGAAATGGAATAGGGACTAAGCCCCTTTTCCTATGGCAGCAGCCATCTGTTTTTTTTTAAAGGAGATTGGGTGTTGTATAATAGTTGTAAGGATGACAGGAGGCGTCTTAGTTGTTGTGATGTCCTTTATTCAGCATACGACATCAGTTGTCACATATAGATGTATATGTGGGGAAATCCAACTGGGCAACGTGCCTCTTAACTAATGTGTTGCAGCTGGGAGGCTGTCTTGTCTCTTGTTAGGCTGAGGGCCTACTTCTCGGAGGAGCTGGGAGGACACGTCCTCACGCGTCCTCTGCTGCTCCCGTAATGCGCGCCGATCGCGCGGGGGCCGCCATATCTCTACATTGGGTTCGCACAATATACGAGCGCAGCCCATCTCCTGTTAAAAAAAGGAAAATAAACCAATTTGCACCCTGGATGAGCCCGGGGGTGGGAATGGCTATCACCCCCTTGTCGGGGAGCAGATATGTCCGTTAACGGGCCAGAGCCCTTGATGAGGCTCTCACTTCGCTCGGCCTGCCTAGGCTCAGGCTGGCAGGATGTTAGCGGCCAGGTCCGACGCAGGAGTGATTGACATATTCAATGCAACATCAGCTTTGTTCTCGGACTCTCATTGCCCAATGTGAAAGAGGTGAAGTGAGGAAAGAGATATTAGGCCTGCATTCTATTTTGAAGATTAAAACGTGCCTAGCTTTGAAGGCAAAGCCCCACTTTGCATAAAATAAGTGAATGAATAAAATCCGTTTATGTGAATATTATTTGTAAGTTTGATCAGGAATGTGGGCCTGGAATAGGAAAAGTACAATTGGCTGTCGGGAATCTCCCGACATGCTGGTCCCTCTGAAAGAAAACAGTTATCGGCTAGTCCCATCCATAGCTTTTTAGGGGGACAGTCTTACATGTGACTCCCTGATCTCACTTCCTGAACAAGACACTGGTGCTTAAGGAAATGAGTGAGTTTCTTTCTCTGGATCTAGGCGCTCACCATTAACCATCAGATGTATGGTATTGTGGTATTTAAATTCCTCCCCATCCATCTCCAATGGCAAATCCCACTGCAGGGTTGCCACTGCATTGCCTTAACTTGTGTGATTTGGGTGAATGTAGGCATTAATGTTAAATACGTCTATTAATTATTTGCTGTTCTCTTCTAGGGTGACTTGGAAATGAAAAAGGAGGCGTTCCTACGGATAAATGAGCAGGAGTCGTCCGTCCGGTGCCAAGCATTGATTCAAGATTTCTTCCAGCCAATACAAGCAGGGATTTCAGCAGGGACGTACTACAGGCCTGGGGGATACCAGCAGTTCATGGTGGACCAGCAGGACGCAGTGAGAAAATATAACCAGGCCCCAAGAAAAGGCATCCAGGTGAGATAGAAAGAGGAGCACGAGAGAGCCCCTCTCTTGAAAGAGTAAGGCTGTTCCCCACAGTTCCTTCTAGTAACTAGTTATATTATTATAGGAAATCAAGACGGTTAAGAGGAACGTTTTTACAACAAATGCCTCCCAATAATTGTTTTAGTCCGTAACACACAATTCAATAGCATTGTTGTCCATGAGAGAATATAGCGCAGCATTGAAAACGTATTTCCCCGAGATGCTTCCATGGCTCAGTGTTCAGTGTAGTACAGGATCAAAGAGTGGGTCTGACCCTGAATCGTATTGAAATCTGCAGATGTGTAGCATGTGATAGCTGGCAGAGCAAGAGGGTTCAGTTTGGACAGAAGAGCTCTTTTTTTTGCCTGCTTGGTATCTCAGGACATTTCTAGTAATGTATTTGTGTTGGAGGCTGAGAATTGTAGGGATCATGATAATTTTAACTTGGAGCCAGTGAAGGGGTTCTTGATTTGTGAGGATTTCCCTCCCCCATTCTTTGCCCTTGCTGCTAATATTTTGGAGCTGGTTCTAGCCAAGGCATATATTTATATGAAAGGTCTGCTTAGGCCATTGCGAGTTTATAGTGGAACGGAGAACCTAAACTGAAATTATGGTTTGTGCACCAAAACCTCCAACCTCACCCCAGTCCTTCGTCTTGAAGAATTGAGAACCTACCCACAGCCGGTTGGAACAACTAAAAACGTTGGACTCCTCATGGACCGTGTTCCCACTTAAAAGCCATTGTAAGAAGTTTCTTCTTTCAGCTCAGAACTATGCAGCGCATCATGCCATACCTGACCGTTGCACACAAAACCATAGCCGTGATTGCACTAGTAGTAGCCACACTTAACTACATAAACGGCCTCGACTTTGGGCCCCCTGAATACCTGCTGAACAGACCACAAAGAGTCTAAAATGCAGTAGCCAGACCTCTTCCGAGACTGAAAAGGTGGGAAATGTGGATTAGGTTTGCAAACTAACGAGTAAAAGACATTAAACTGAAGGAGGAGCCATACTTTGTTCTTTTAGAGTTTTATGTTGAATTTGGCCCAAACCCTTTACATAGCACTGATTAATCCTTGTTTAACCATATTAATTTGTGTCTGCCTCATGTTGATCCCGCTTAGTTTCTTGACATGTCAGAACTTGGATTGCTGGAGCTTGATTAGGTGGTCCTAATATGCCCACCTACTGCATGGCTAAAGGTTGAGAGAACCTCCAAGAAGGTGATGCTATGCTTCAAAGCAACCCCAGGTTTGTCAGTCTGCAATCTGTATAGTGTTCAGAATGGGGATATTACGGCAGAAAGCTGGGGGCCTTCTAACCACCGGCCTGAAAGTATAGTTAGCCAGTGGGATTTATGGGCAGATTGCAGCAACGTTCAGATTGGCAGCAAAGCGGCTATGGATGTTGTGGCTGGAGTTGTAGATGAAGAGTACTGTGGCATAGTTAAGGTTTAGCCATTCAACCATGGCATGGACATGTTTATAGCGCAGGAAGGGAACCCTATTGCCCAATTAGTATGTGAACTACTTTTCAAGCCATGAATTGGCCATCTCAGAGGAGAGGGATGATGTGGGCCCTCCCATTCCAAGGTTAGAATCATGCTGAAACATAGAACCAGCAGATCCTCCCCATGCCCACAAGTGTTGAATTCACCATAGTGCAAAGAAATGACCCAATCCTTGTGTTGATCTACTTTTATCAAACCACCTCACTGGAAGAGAGCCGGGCATGGAAGGGGCCATACATCATTGTATAAAAAATAGGCATGCTCTCCCATGGTGAGAACATTGTTAAAGGAGATGGTCAGACCTGTTGACAGCTCTTGGCGCCTCCCCTTTTCAGAAAAACTGTACCTGACGGCAGCCCATCAAGGCATAGCTAAGACCCAAGCCAAGTCCTTATTAAATTATCCTGGCTCTGGATGTACCAATACATCATCAGATCTATTGATGAATGTGCTATCTGCCAGAATACAGGTCCCCTTGAAATTCACGCCTACCATTGATGTTCCGTTGACTAAGCTAGACATGGACCTTATGGAAACCCTGTGCCCATCCAAAGCAGGGGTCAAGTTCATGCTAGAGTCTGGAGATTGCTAGACAGAATCCAGAGGCGTTTCCCCTTCAGAAGCAACTCAAACCAAGGGATCATCAACCATTTAGTTCCCTACCTTTCTTGGTTGGGCTTCCCAAAAAAGATACTCACTGATTAGGGGTTCACATTCATGTCTAAACTCTGCACCTCCATCTATAGACCTTAAATGGATGACTTAGATCAGAGATTTAATCAGACCTTAAAGGACCTCTTGTGGAAGGATGCCAAGAACTGGCTGTTAGGGGAGTTTTCCTAAAGTCCTACTGGCAGTAAGACTATCCCAGTGGTTTGTAAATCCCCAACTCTTAGTATCAGTCTGTACTAGCTCAGGACCATGGTAGTGTGGCAAAGCAGTCAGGCTTATCTTAAGAGGAAGATGTGAGCTGTAGGTAAGTACTCTGAATCTTAGCTAGACAAGCACAACAAAGAAGCACTTACAGATCATTTTTATATAAAAGATATATATTTATAGTTACACCAGAATCACTTTAAATACTTCAGACGTTTACGTAGAACACTTAGAAATACTAGGTAATACACTTCAAAGGGCACTTTCACTTGTGTGTTTGTTCGCAGTTACATTTGTAGCAACCTTAGAAAGTGAAAAGACAAGGTTATCGTATTATCAGTAATAGCGCACTCATTCGGTTCTCAACAGGTCATACGGTAATGCATTTACTATGCAAACACATATAGGAAAGTCACTTAAAGGGAGGAAAATAAGTGGTTAGTGCAACATGAGCTTAATTCAAGGTTCTAGAGACAGTTTCTCGCCAGGCAATGCCGAAAATGCAACCCTAGCTAAAGGCAGTTTGGAGAGGACTTTTAGTCTTCACAAACAGCAAATAATGAAGAGTTCCTGCGGATTTCTTCCAGTGTCTAAAGTTATTGAGGCAGCAAGTTAGCAACTAACAAAGGAGACCTAAAAATGCACTTGAGAAGGGGACTCAAGCAGCAGCTTGGGTCAGAGGTAAGAGGGGGTTGGCTTGGACACCTCTACGTGAACTCCAGCGCTCTGGAGCAACTTCTTGGAATCAGGTAAGCAATACCTTTTTCCCCACAGTACCTTTGGTTAAAGGAAAGTGTTCATGGTGGCTTCTCCATGATGTGGCGGCTCTGGACCCGACCTCCGGATTTCTTGGTCTGGTGATGAAAGACAGGACAATGCACAGTGTCTCTCAGCAGCAGTCTCGAGGGAGGACCTGTAGCACGACGTTCCTCAACCTCTTGGTTCACTCTTCATTTTTGGCGCCTTTTCAGCAGCAAACAGAACACAAGAAGGAGAGGTGAGAGAACAAACTGGCCCACTCCTAGCACATCCTCAAAAATAGGCAAATCCTTGAACAAAAAACACAAAAGCACTAGAGGGCTAGTCAATGCTCAGGTGAACCTCAAATGCTGTATAGAGGTTCAGAAACCCAGACTTGAAAACAATTCATAGACCAATTATGAAAAAATATAGCAAGTAATTTTATTAATTTCAAAACAATGGTTAAAAAAATGCTTGTACAAGACCAAACATTCCACTAAAACAAGCAGTTCAGTCTAGGCCAAAATGCAAATGCAAAGTATCATCACAATAATAAGCAATATGGTGAACAGGCAGACAAACAATTGGTGAATCTGGGACTGTTGATCAGCCTGATATTATAGGGGTACCAGATTCAAGTGCGTTGTGTTGTGTGGAAACATAATCACTTCAAACACTTCATTCGATCAGTTCTTCACTCAAACATTCTCATTCTCTCTCATAACTTCCCTTTCAGCAGCACCAACAAAGGACACGGATCGCCCAGTCAATCTTCTTCGCTTCGTGCAGTCCCACACTCTGGTGAGGGGGTATGGGCAAGTTAGATTGGATATCTGGAGTGTCTTACAGGCTCAACAAAGATTTGGATGGATTCCGCCTTTTCACGACAATGCACTCGAAATGGGCAGCAGGTCTCCTGGTATTGTGGTTCGGCAGCTCTGGAAGCTCCTACGACCTCGAGAGATGGCTTGTTTCAAAGTTTGTCTCGGCTCTGGTTGTTCTCACCAGCCAAAGGGAAGGAGTTATACTCTTTTCGGTGCTCCTCTGTCACGTAGAAAACGGGGTCAGGGCAGCAGTGGTCGCTTCACGGTCATGTAAAGGGTCTGCAGACTTCTCTGGTCGTCTTCTTCTTCAGTTACTTCTGTTTCCTGTGGTCGACTTGCTTTACACTCCAGAAGACTCACCTTTTATACAGCACGCACTCCTCTGAAATCTCTCTCAGCATTTTACAAAAGGGGGCGTTTGGCTGTCCAGTCAGGACAGCCAGACCACCTGTGGGAGCTGGACCTATTAAGGCACTCTGTCAGACAAAGGAAACGGGGTGGAAGACTCCTCCCCCACTTCCTGCCTGCCCAGACTCTCTGGAGCGTAGGCGGGGATACCTACTCGTTACCGCCAAAGGCAAAACACACACACAGAACTCCCCCTCCCAGAATGGAAGAAGAAGGGCAAACAAAGAACAACCACGCTAGTAATGGCGAAAAAAAAGGGGAGGCCTCAAGTTGATACTTGGGTGCCCTTATTGTACACTACCGAGGCTATGGGCATAGCTGCGGTTTAAAAAATACACAATAGTTGGTAGAACACGTCCACTGCCACCAGCCATAATTAGGTGATTGTCTATGTGGCTGAAAAGTCACAGAAGCAGAGAGAAGGGGGTACTAAGTATCCCTTTGGCACCCCACTGAAGGTGGTGTGTGCCAATCTCTCAGACTATAGAGTTTTGGGAGGGATATTAAGTTTCTGATGCTTGTGAATCTGCTTAGAATCGCATGCTGTGCATATAGTCTGGTGTGCTGCATTAGTAAAACACAGATGCCTTTAGGAGCTATGGAGCAGACCGACTGCATAGTGCAGGTACAATACAAAGAATAGAGATCCAAAAGACAGAGCCCACAAGAATGAATGAGTGGCAAAAGGCTCCACCCATTCAGGATTGAAAGAAATAGGTCCAGAAGAACGGCAAAAAGTGCTGGGGGTCTCACTAGGAGAGCGGATGAAGCACCAAAATGATAATCTCCCTAACACTGGCACAGCCTCCAATATTGGGCTCTGTTTGTGGTGAGGAAAACACTACACATCTCAATCTATTTCTGTCTCTTGAACTGCTTTATTTATTAGGGCCCAAAGATGCACTTCACATGCTCAATGAAGGATGCAAAATCCGGAGAAGACCACACAGAACACAGCACATTTCGTCAAAGCCACCCGACAACGCACACGTTTGATGAGAAACCTAGCTTTGTAACATTTATAGGTGATTCAAGAAAAATAGGGTGGCTATATGTCCACCAAGCCCACTTAATAAAATTACAATTCTTAGTGCTCCTGTCTTATCTGAGAAGAAGCTCGTGGGGAAGTGGAATGGGCCTTATCAAATTATGGAGGTCTTGAGTGACTTGATCTGTTGTGTACAGAAAGGAAGACCCCACAGGTATATAATATCAACTGGCTGAAGGCATGGAGAGACCTGGAAGACCCAGGAGTGATGCTCAGCGCAGACATCTATTCACAATCCTATCTAACTGTCTGCCTGGGGAAGATAATTCCTGGGAACTTAAAGATCCATCGGACGAATGACCTTTAAAATTCTCTTTATCATTTCTGAGATGTGTTTGTTGACAAGACTGGAAGGGTGACACATGTGTGCATCATATCGAAACCCCTCTAGGGAAATCCATTCTGATCCAACCCTGAGCTTTCCAGAAACTCAAAGGCAGGTGGTCCCCTTCGAAAGTGTGAATGATGTTGGAGCTTTGAGTCCTGAAACCTTCCTTTCTCCAGCATGGGGTCTGGCATGGATTCACATGCTCATGAATATTCCCCGTCGTCAGGCTGGGAATCCTCGGTAAAGAAAAATCAGTATCAGTTTCGTTTCTGATCTGTCTTTCGTAGTAGTAACCAATCACTGGTCTCTGCGTCATACTGACCACAGCCAATGACTGCCATCTCCCTAAGCCCCGCCTCTGGCAGCCATCTTCAGATTTTTACTGCACGTTCAAGTGTTGGGAGTCCTCGTGCTTAGCTCTCGAACTTTTGCTGCGTGTTTCGCGCTTTTTCAGGTGAATTTTCACATTTTTTTGGTAATCGAGCCTCAAGCTCCACCGTTTCTACTTCTGTTAATGGTTACCCGTTGCAGGATTTTCCTACGCCCCTCAAGGGTGAAGATTTCGTCGAATCAACCTCTTGGAGGATTGCAGAAGATGTGCGGCCTACTTCGAGATGGCCCAGGACGCGAGTTCGTCACCCGGACCCAAGCTGTTTCGCAGCTGCCCTGGATGCGGGCTGCAGAATGTGTTTAAGGAGGACGAACATTCGCGATGCCTCTACTGTCTTCATGGGGACAAGACTCATGTAGAGAAGGACTGCCAGTTCTGCAAGAACTTGTCGGAGCGGACCATGAGGGACCGTCATCCCGTCTCGCCAGCTGGTTGGAGAAGGGCTCAACGGGTGAGAAGAAGAAGAAGGGGTCCGAGCGGGCTTCTAAGTCCTGTGCGAGCACCCCGGCGACGGGGGCCCAACACCAGGCCAAGCGCCGCGAGTCCGCTGGCTCCGGGAGCGCCGAAAGGTCGGGCTCTTCGGTCGCCAGGCAGGGCGCACCTTCCCCTGCACCGTCAAACACGAGTCAGCGCTCCGGTTCGGGGAAGAGGAAGTCCGAGACCCCGGGTAAGCTTCGGGAGAAGCCCCGTCCGATCTCGGGAGAGGGGGAGCGAGGCGTCACCCCTCCCCCTAGGGAAAAGGCCCAGGACGCACCTAAGGTGGTGAGGGCCCCTACCCAGCAGGCAAAGGCCTCTATCGAGGCGATCGCGGCGACTCTGGCCAAGCCGGCAGAGACCCCGCCAGCGGAGACTGCCTCCGGGACTAGAGTTTCCCTGCCGCCAAGGAGGGAATCCTCTTTTCAGCCCATCGTCATGGCCCCCATGATGGAACAAGGGGGGGGGGGGCACGGTAGCCTCCTCGAGCTCTGAGTCAGCCTCGGAGGGGGAACTGACCGAGGTTGTGAGGAATCTCAAAGTCCAATTCGAGAAGGTTCGATCCCGCAAGGAAGATCCTCGGGGATAACCGAGGAAGACGACGATGGCGAGGAAGAGCAGCCTTCCCTTCAGGCGCAGCCGGAACCTAGGCCTCAGGATGGCTCGGCGGCCATTTTGTTTGCGATCCAGTCCTTATGCTCTGAGATAAGAACGAGATTACCACGGCCTAGGCCGGAGGACCCGCAACCTGGCCCGTCGGGAAGTCCTCAGAACAAACGACGGAGGACCCAACCCTCTCCTCCACTCGCCCCCGTAAGGCCTGCAGTTCCCTCCTCATCATCCCACGAGTCGGGAGAGGACGTTGCAGTGGGCTCGACGACGGGTTCTGAGGGCGACGGCGACGATGACGGAACGGGTCTCCCGTCCCCCGTTGCACGGGCCTCTCCACCTGACGAAATTGGCTCATTCCACGCCATGATCGCCAGGGCGTCCGAATTGTTCCAGCTCTGCCCGGAGGAGCAGAAAAAGGAAGGTTTCCTCTATCAGCGCCGGGAGGCCAAGAGGAAGACTGTCATCACTGTGCCTCTAATCGATGACATCTGGGAGGAGGGCCTGTCGGTACTCAAGAACCCCTCCACGGCACCAGCCAAACGGGACCGGTACGAGAAGAAGTACCGGGTCCCCGAGACCGCTCCCCTGTGCCTCAGGGCCCAGCCAATGCCAGACTCGTTCGTCTCGGCGGCGGCGAAGAAGAAAGCGGCGGGGTCAGGAGCCTCAACGTCAAATACCCCTCCGGACGGCGAGGGAAGGAAGTTGGACGCCATGGGGCGACGGGTCATTTCGTCAGCGGCGACGACGGTCAAAGCGGCCAACGCCCTGGCGATCGTGGCCCGCTACGACAGGGAGCTCTGGTTTAAACTGGCCCCCATATTGGACTTCCTACCGGACGACAAGAGGTCCGAGGCCCTGGAAATACTTCAAGAAGGCGAGGTGGCGTCGGACCACGCCATAACGGTGGCAACCGATATTGCCGATACCGGGTTCCGCCAGCTGGGCAACGGAGTTTGCCTACGACGACGGGGTTGGCTCCGGGCGACCGACTTCCGTCAAGACGTCCAGACCAGGGTGTTGGACATGCCGTTCGACGGCAGCAACTTGTTCGGGAAGGCGGTGGACGAATCCCTCCAAGGTTGGGTGCTGGATACCCTGGCAAGAGGACACTCTATCGAATTTCTGAAGAAGTGCCCTCACGTTCCACCTGTGGCCAGGAAGGAAAATCACGTCCCGCAACTGCTGTTGGAAGTACGGGCGATGCTCAGGAAAGGCGCCATCAAGCTCGTCCCGAAGAGGCTCTGGGGCTCCGGGGTGTACTCAAGTTACTTCCTCGTCAGGAAGAAGACGGGTGGCTGGCGCCCCATCCTGGACCTTCGTCGCTTGAACAAATACATCAGGACACAAAAGTTCAGGATGGTCACCCTCCAGCACGTGCTGGGACAGCTGGAGGAAGGCGACTTTCTATCGTCGTTGGACCTGGAGGATGCATACTTCCACGTTCCCATCCTCAAAAGTCACCGAAAGTTACTCAGGTTCGTCGTCCAGGGACGCCACTACCAATTCAGAGCACTACCGTTCGGATTGAAGTCGGCCCCCAGGGTCTTTACCAAGTGCCTAGCACCTGTGGCGGCGTGGCTGCGCCTGCAGGGGATTCACATCTACCCCTACCTGGACGACTGGCTCATCCGCTCAAGGACGAGGGAACTCGCCGTCAAACACACTGCAAGGACCGTCCAGCTACTCACAGACCTGGGATTCGCAATAAATTACCCAAAGTCCCACCTGGTGCCGTCTCAGGTGGCCCTGTTTCTGGGAGAGAAGCTCGATACAGTGAGGCGCCTGGCGGCACCGTCGGAAGAACGGACGAAGACCATTCTGGGCAAAGTGCAGCGCCTGCTAGCCACGGACGTGGCCAGGGTGAGGTCCATCAAGTTCCTCCTGGGGATAATGTCCTCTTGCATCTACCTGGTGCGCCTCTGCAGACTACGGATGCGCCCTCTTCAAGAATTTCTCGACGCCCGTTGGATGCAGGCGACGGGCACCTTCGAAGACAGGGTCCCCCTCAACGAGGTGTTCCGGCGGGCGATTCAGTGGTGGGGCGTTCGAGCGCACCTCACGGCGGGCAAGGACTTTCAGACACCGGCGTACCAGGAGACGGTGACGACGGACGCTTCCCTGGAGGGTTGGGGCGCCCACACCGGAGATCTCCACTCAAGAGGCCTCTGGGTCCCGGAGGAGAAGCTCCTGCACATCAACATCCTGGAACTCCGAGCCGTGTTCTGGGCTCTCAAATCGTTCCTCCCGTCGCTCAAGGGAAAGGTGGTGCGGATCTTCACGGACAACACCACGACAATGTTTTACATACGGAAGCAGGGAGGCACCAGATCCCCAGCCCTATCCAATGAGGAACAGGATCTGTGGCACTGGGCGGTCGCCCAGGGGATGTTCCTGGTTCCTTTCCACCTGGCAGGCGAAAGAAACGGTGTCCAGTCATTTGGTCGAATTAAAACTGGTCGAATGACATTTGGTCGATGCAATTTGGTCGAAAACCAAATGGTCGAATTTTTTTTTTAATTATATATTTATTTTTCGGGTTTTCGTTTTAAAAAAAAAAGGGTTTTTTAGAAAAAAAAAGGAGTGAAAATAAAAAAAAATAAAAAATTCAACCATTTGGTTTTCGACCAAATTGGTTCGACCATTTGTCTGGTCGACCATTTTTTTTTGACCAAATGTCTGTTAACTGAAAGAAACACCATCGCCGACTCGCTCAGCAGGGAGCTGCGCGCGTGTCACGAGTGGGAGCTGCGCCAGGATCAGGTGGATCAACTCTTCCGACGATGGGGCAAACCCCAAATCAACCTGTTCGCAACAGCGACGAACTCGAAGTGCCAGAGGTTCGCCAGCAGGTTTCCCCAGCCGAGAAGCATGGGCGATGCGTTCTCGTTCCCCTGGGATGGCCTATACCTGTATGCATTCCCTCCGTTGCCGTTGCTGCTTCGACTCATCAACCAGCTCAAGAGGTCCCGGTGCAGGATGATCCTCGTGGCACCGGCGTGGCCGAGGCAGATCTGGTTCCCGGACCTTCTGGACTTGTCAACGTCCTCACCCATCAAGCTGTTGGCGGACGCGGATCTGCTCTCCAGAGAAGGAGGCGCCATCTTCCACCACGACCCGGCGTCTCTGAACCTGCAGGCTTGGCTCCTGCAGCGCTAGAGTTTGGAGGGTACGATATACCGGCCGACTGCAGAGAGGTTCTTGCAAAGGCCAGGGAGTCCTCGACTCGCAAATGCTACGGTCACAAGTGGAAGAGGTTCTCTATCTGGTGCCGAGCACAGAAGATCAACCACCTACGGATCACGGCCCCTCAAGTGCTGCCGTACCTGCTATCGCTGGCAAAGGCTGGGCTAGCCCATGCCTCCATTAAGATTCATCTGGCGGCGATCTCCAGATATACCAGAACCACAGGACAGACGTCCCTGTGGTCCCATCGACTGGTAAAAGAATTTATGAAAGGACTGTTCCGGTCGTTCCCACCGGTGAAGGCCCCGGCCCCGGCGTGGGAACTTAACGTGGTGCTGACCAGGCTCATGGGGCCCCCATTCGAGCCGATGCACTCCGCACTGATGAAGTTTGTGTTGTGGAAGACTGCATTCCTGGTGGCCATTACCTCCGCACGACGAGTGGGAGAGATCCAAGCCCTATCCTGCAAAGTACCGTACTTGACTTTCCATGCTTCGAGGGTGATGCTTAGGACGCACCCCTCCTTTATGCCCAAGGTGCCGTCGGGTTTCCATCTTAACGAGCCCCTGGTGTTACCTGTTTTCTTCCCGTCTCCTTCGTCGCCGGCCGAGAGGACTTTGCACTCGCTGGATGTGGCTAGAGCGCTGAAGTTCTACGTGGACCGCACAAAGAGTTTTCGAGGACATCACAGCTGTTTGTGAACTTTAGACCTGTGAATCAAGGGAAGGCTCTCTCGAAGTCTTCTATTTCCAGATGGCTCTCCGGCTGCATCATGCACTGCCACCGGTTGGCTAACCGACCGCTGCCAGGCCGTCCGAGAGCCCATTCGACCAGAGCGATCGCTGCTACTACAGCATTCCTATCTGGTGTGCCCCTGCTGGACATCTGCAGGGCTGCTACCTGGAGGTCGACGCACACCTTCACGAGATTCTACTGCGTCGATCGGGATTCCAGGGAGGAGTCCAGGGTCGGCCAAGCAGTGCTGCGCAACCTGTTCGCTTAAGGTGAGCCTGGTGAGGAGGTAAGAGATGCTTAATGTTGAGTTGTTGTATTGCTTAATGTTGAGCCTTTTGCCACCTCCCGTGGTTGTGCATGTGTTTACTGCTATGTATTCTTATATTCATGAGCATGTGAATCCATGCCAGACCCCATGCTGGAGAAGGAACAAGTTACTTACCTGTAACTGTTGTTCTCCAGCATGGGTCTGGCATGGATTCACATGCGAACCCTCCCGCCTACCCCTCTGCGGCTCTTCACTTGGTCATACTGTCACTTCACGTGCTACCAAATCTGAAGATGGCTGCCAGAGGCCGGGCTTAGGGAGATGGCAGTCATTGGCTGTGGTCAGTATGACGCAGAGACCAGTGATTGGTTACTACTACGAAAGACAGATCAGAAACTAAACTGATACTGATTTTTCTTTACCGAGGATTCCCAGCCTGACGACGGGGAATATTCATGAGCATGTGAATCCATGCCAGACCCATGCTGGAGAACAACAGTTACAGGTAAGTAACTTGTTCCTTAACCTTCCTTGTCCCGACCCATTGTAATGTTCACCAAGTGAGATGGGTTGTAAAGGTTTTGCATAGACTTCCGTAAATTGAACAGCATCTCCACGTTTGAATGCTGACCCATCTCCTTTGTAGAGTAGATGATTATAAATATCTGCCTCACCACATACACCTCTACTCTAGATTTTACAAAGGGATACTAGCAGGTTCCTCTTGCTCCAGAAGACTGTTTTATCAACATTTACTGTCCTCTCCAAGTCTACTCCACAGCGGCTTGTGCTTCATGGTGCCCCAATAGGACCATGAGAGTCTTCTCTACCACAGACGCTGCCAACCCTATCCCTATTACATCCGGTGTGCCACAAGGCTCTTGTGTCTCACCAACAATGTATAATATTTTCACAAAGCCACTGTTTGACAATCTGGACCATCTGGGTGTCACCTACACTAATTATGGAGATGACACGCAGATCCTCATACCGTTGACGTGCGACTACGCCAAGGACATGGCACTAGTGAACAAAATGTACCTAATCATTCAGACATGGATGGCTGCCCATGGCCTATACCTGAATGACGATAAAACAGAGCTCCTAATACTTTGATCGCCAGCCAATCTGAGTAAACTAAACACAAAATACTCGTTCAATATTGACAGGAATATTATCAAAGTGGCAAAAGAGGTAAAAACTTTACGTTTTTACCTGGACTCAAACCTCACTCTAAATAAACAAGTGAACGCCATGGCCTACTCTACCGCATACACGTGCAAACGGATCAGGGCGTGCAAACCCTTTCTATCCAAAGAAAGTTGCACAATCCTTGCCAGGGCCCTCATATTATCCAAGCTGGGTTATTATAATGTGTGTACCTGGGGACAAGCAAATATATTGTTAAAAAAATCCAAATTCTCCAAAAAAACGCGCTTAGATCAGCATGCAGCATTCCTAGTAGGGGGCACATCTCTGACGCAGGGAGAAAGAACAAATGGCTCTCCACTACTGACAAAATTACGCTAAACACTGTCTCACTTACCCATAATTGCCTCAATGGTGCCGCCCCACGCTACCTGTCAGGAAACATTCTCAAGACATCCTCCTCACGCCTGACCAGGACAGCTAACTCATTCTGTTTGGTTGTCCCCAGATTCAAACTAAAAAAGGCTGGTGGAAGCAGTTTCCCGGTTATGGCAACACAGCTCTGGAACTCTCTACCCCTCTCACTGAGAGAAGATCAACCTTTCCTTCAATTCAGGCGTAACACCATAAAATGGTTTGCATCCCAGGATATTTGATGTACACAACCTATCTATGTCTAGCAAACCTTACCAGCCTTTACGGTGGCCCCTGACCTAAACAACCTCACTCTGTTGTTACTTTGCTTCTGATGCTTGTTAATCTGCTTAGAATCACATGCTGTGCATATAGTCCGACATCCAGTGGTCACCGCAGAGCATTGCATCTTGTATTTCGAGAATCGAAAGGGGACGTCGACATGGGCGTGTCTGTAACACTATCCTTAACGTGACATGTAGTGTACCCAAAATCCCTCACGCGTCGAGGTCCCTCAGATTGTTTTTTTCCGCCCAGCATACTGGTCGCCTTATGCAGAGCTCATCCGGAGACATTGCTAATTGTTCCATCGACCTTTGGTCGAATATATTATATTATTATTTAAGATCACCCTGACCGTCTTCCTATCGATGGCTGTTCCGGATCTCCGCCAAAACCTCCACATACCTTCGACGGACGGTGATCCAGTCAGCGTTGCCGACCACGTGGCCGGGCCTTCCAGCTGGGGAGAGTGGGGTCGGGTGGACATTTCTGTAAAATCTGAGAATGCCTTTCCCTTTTCCCCCTCTTTCCTCTCTGGTCTTTGTCACTTTCCTTATCCTCAACTATGGAGAGGACTCCCTTTAGGTTTTGCCCCATTTGCAAGGGCAAATTTCCCTGGAGAGATAAGCATCTACGGTGTAATGGTTGCTTGCCCCTCGAAAATGACGAAAAAGGTTGTGCGGCTTGCAAGATCCTCCATCCGAAGACATTGAAGGAGCGCCGTCTGAAGTGGTGGGCGGCCTACGGGATGTCGAAGGTCGAGTTCTCCTGCTGCCGCAACCACCGATTGCGATGAGGGCATCAGTGACAACCAGGCCTCTGACTCGGAGGTCGTTGACCTTTCAGCGGAGCGCTTCCGCTCTGCGTCATCTGTCCCCGGTCCCGCCAGGCACAGCTCAGGCACTGCTGTGGGGACTCTACACCCCGGCGACAAAGACTAACACTCTCAACTCACTAAATACACAACCGCCGGCCAGTCTTCGACAAAGTCGAAGAAGACCACAGCGCCAGTGGGCATACCGGAAGTTTCGGCCATGCCTGCCGACCGTCAGGATCGGCAGCCCTCCCCGCAGCCGCAGATGTGCTTAGTGACCGGGCACTCTAAATTGAAGGGCGCTACCCCCAATATTTCAAGAACCGTCGAGACGCATCGTAAGAAGGCGTCGGCCGATGACAAGGCCCCAGTTCCGCCGAAGACTGTACAACTGCGGGCCCAGGCTACGCGTCTCCCTACTGCAGAGGACGTTACCGAAAGCATTGCGAGAATTGTTTCGGCAGACGCTCATAAGCTTCAGTCAATGGATTCGCCGATGCCCACGGGAAAGCCCAAGGAATCGTCGAAATCCAAAGATAGGCTGAAGGAAATACCGGAACACTTCGCCAAACCTAAGGAGAAGCACAGGGACACGCAACCTCTGTCAGTCCCCTGGGAAGAGTTTTCAGAAGGCGAAGAAGGTATTTCTTCGGTGTTGAGACAAAAACCTCGATGTTAGGCGTCAGAGGATCGCATACAAGAGCCCTTTCCACCTCTAGACCCTTCTAGGTCTTCTGTTTGGACTAGGGAAACATTTGAGAGTTGTATGGAGAGGCTTGACAGGTTTGTAACCCTCTCAGAGCAATCCGCGCCCAAAAGAACGCAGGAAGAAGGCCTTTTGACCCCTGTGGCTAAATTTCAAAGACTCTTTGATCCCTCTCAGCAGGAGGATGTGTACACTTACGACCTCACTGGGGAGGAGGTTCCTGCAGACACTCAGGATGATGATCCTTTCATTGGCCCTGAGGCTGTGCATGGCCCCATAGAGGGGTGGGGAGAAAACCCAGATATGGGTAACCCGCAGCCTTGGCAGTCTCCAAATCCTTCACCAGATCCTGACGCCCTTTGTTTAGATTCCCCCCAGACCACTCCCACTAGACAGCCCTCTGCAGTGGACAATCAAATGACGTTTAAGGCCATGTTGCGCAAAGCAGCGGAACATTTCAAAATCGCCAACGATGAAGCTGTTCCTGAGGCTGACCTTGTGGAGGACATTCTTGTATTTGTAGTTTATTGAATTTATATAGCCCTTTAATCCAAAGTGGTGTACATAAGAACTAGAAGAAATACAACAAGCATAAAATGGTAATTGAATCACAACTCGAAAACAGTATAAGGAACAATTTACATTATTGCTGATGTGAGGAGGGAGGGGAGAGGGACAAGGGATAGGGAGGGACAATAAACAGCTAGTAATATTGTTACATTCAATACACCGGTTGTGTGAAAAAGAAGACCTGAGTGGACATTCATCATTGCGCATGTGTCATTTAATCATTTACAGTGCATAGTGTACATGTACCTCCACACCCAGTGCCCTATGTCCAAACATTATGTCACCCTCTGCTGACATGTGTTTCAGAAATATTGTGCGATCACTGACTGGTGCACATCACGTCCCTCCTGTGCATCAGCACCGTGATGATGTCCTGCCACATCTTCCTCCTCCCCTTCATCATCATCAGGTGGTAGCAGTTCCATGTCAGGGGGCAGTGGCACGTTCCGGCGGATGCACAAATTGTGCAGCATTACACATGCCATGATGATCTTGGCCACCTTCTCATGCCTGTAGAGGAGTGCCCCACCCGACCGGCTGAGGCAGCGAAATCGTGCCTTCAACAGGCCAAAGGTCTGCTCGATGACCACAAGGGCACGGGTATGGGAACGATTGTAATCCTCCTCGTGCCTTTTCTGTGGGTTTCGGCCAGGGGTGAGGAGCCACGGCTTCAAGGGATAGCCACTAACACCTGCATGAGAGGGAAATGAAGGTAAATGTTAGGTGAATCATGATGGACAGCTGTACTAGTCACACATGCTTGCAGGTTATTGTTGCCCACATGCACATGTCCCTGGATGCATTGACCCCATTGTAAGTCCCTCAATGTGTCCTGTGCCATGGACTAATGGTGTGGGTTGCATCTTCAAGATGATACATGGTGTGCACTGACATCTTGTTGCACATGCATCGTGTATGCATACAGCAGTGTTGGAGTCAAATTAGTGAGGTGTTGTGTCCTGTGAGATTTACTTAGAGGGAGCGTTGGCAGTAGTCTGTGCAATATTGGGCAATCAGCATCGATCATTCCCATGTTGACATGCATCACTCCTGTGAGTATGTCGGCCCTGTGCCATACAGTGGATTCCCTAGTAGGTTCAGTTTGATGCACTCCCAGGGATGCTTGTCCTATGTGGTGATATGCTGGAGACAGCAACATGGTGCATATGCACTGCGTGGTGCAGGATGGCGTTACAGAGGTTGAAGGTCGCTGATGATTGGTGCACATGTTGTGGGATGTGGGGTGGTTTCCTGTTAGTCATGTAGTGATGGGTGTCGACCTTACTTCATTCATATGGCATTTGGGTGTCATGTACGGTTTGGGAGGTTTGGGGCACAGTGTTTAGTGATGTGCACATCGTGCAGTCACATCAACATTGGCAGCATGATGGTGTGTATGTCTCTCCCCCCATTTCAATGCCATGTGCCAGTCATACTACTTACCGAGCAGCCAGGCACGTCGTCCAGCATGTCACTCCATGAAGCGTGGTAGCGTGGAGTTCCGCAGGACCAAAGAGTCATGAGTTGATCCAGGATATCGGGCACAACAATGTGTGATGATCTTGCTGGCGTCGCATACCATCTGCACATTGATGGGGTGGTATTGCTTGCGGTTGCGGTACACCACCTCCATGGCATGCAGGACCACCAACTCCACCTGGGTGCAGTCGAGGGCACCTACACAATTTGGCATGCCTGCCAGTACATGTAAGGCAAATTTTGTATCAAATATCTCCTGGGGAGTCCGTGGGAGGGATATGTAGTCCCTTGTGTGCATGAGGAGGGCATCCAGCACTTGGTTCAGAATCCGGGAAAATAAGGGTTGTGATATGCCATGCATGTGCCCCACTGTGTGCTGGTAGGTGCCTGTGGCAAGGAAGTGGAGCACAGACACTACATTCAGTAGAGGGGGGATGGCGGTGCGTATTTCAATGAGGCTCACTATGTCGTCATGTATAAGGTACACTATGGTAGTGATGGTGTCCCGGTCCAGACAGTACAGGGTGTGGATCTGCTCAGGGGGTAGGTTGAAAGGACTGGCTCTGATGCGAGAGATTGGGGGCTGCCGGCATGGTAACGGTGGCTGCACTGGTGGGGCATGCTGGGCCTGTCTCACCCTCCTTCTCATCCTGCGTCTCCTCTGTGGTGGCAGCTGTTGTTGATGTTGTGGCAATGCAAGCAAGTCCTCCAGCTCCAGTAATGCTACTACTATTAGAATCATCTTGGTGTGGGAGGGGGTGTGCTGTGTGGGTGTGCTCCTTTTGTACTGGGCCCGACTCCATTGCCTCCACCTGTGCTGATTGTGTGCACCTGTGGCAGTTGGGAGCACTGGTCAGGGCTTTTTACGGCATGTTAGCGATGCTGGTATTTACGGCGTGCCGGTAAGCACTTCTTCTGCCTTCATGAGGCCGTTATTTGCATGTCCGCCTCACTTGTGATCTACTCCGGTTTATGGCATGCCGCTAATGCCGGCATGGTGGGTCGCGTGCACGCGACCAGACTGCTATTAACGACATCATACTTTTCGATGCCGTTAATTGCGGTCTGGTTGGTCAGAATATCCCGTAGTGGTAATCGATGCCGGTATTCCTTTACCGGCATCGTTTTTCCCTTAGCACCAACCTCGGAATGACCCCAAATTTGTCTAGGATGGGCTTGTGACAGCGTATTTATTTCTGCAGTGTTTTTAACTTTTTACTCATGCACCTTTGCAATTACTGCAAATTGTTACTAAGAGTGGCTAGCACTCTAAGAGGGTCATGCCACAATATTTCTGCCTGTCCATTGGCCATATTGTTCTTTGGCCTTCTTCCTGCACTCTAAGGTCCAGAATTGCCATATATGGGTAGCTGTTTGCCGGTGGAAGCTGCTTCTTTCCCAGGCAAAGTGCTGGTCTCTGTGCAAGCCTGGATGTGGGACTGGGATTGTCTGGTCCCAGTCAACATCCAGGTGCCTGAATGTATGTTGCTGGGCAGATGTTGTGGCCAGTGCCATCAAGTTCAAATCTTGTAGAAAAGGAGGACTCCTGTAGCCATTCAGCAGATCTTGATAGGGGTCTTGGCTCCAATGATGAAGTGCAGCCACTGACGACCCGAGGATAACCATTGCAGCTCAACAGCACCAACTACAGTGCAGTCCCATTGAAGCCCTGCTCCTCTGCCTAATGTCAAGGAGACCCGCATTGGTGCTTCAACCTAGGATCAGTGGAAACAACCAGTTTCCACCCCTGTTGGTAGATCTGCACCTTCTGAGCCTTCGAAAGTGTCCCTGGACCATCCGGTAGACTGACCAGCTCTATCCTGGGCTGCCTCACTGCAGCATCTGAGTGTATTCTTGTAACTTGGATGATCTGCAGCTTACACTACAAGAGACCTGCTCCTGCATTTTTAGTCTTCTAGTCTCAACGGAAAATGTGCTGGGCCTGCTCCTTTGTTTGTCCAGTGAAGACAGTCTGTCGCTTTCTGAGCATGGCGACTCCAGTTGCTATCTTTCTTCTTCGCTACTTGGAGGTGTTCTGGAGTCTCCTGCTCCACTGAAGTCTTCCTCCTTTCTTTGTAAGGGTGTTCAGTTGGACAGTGCCTGGAACCGAGGATTGAGTACTGCGAACAACCAAAACTAAATCCTGTATAAGAAAGTGACCTCTGTACCTAGGACCATTGCCAAGAACACAAGGAGTGTCCCCAACGGAATCCAGAGCCTAACACATCTGTTTCTTTACACCCATGAAACTCTGGAGGATAGGGATGAAAGTCCTGTCCCTTTCTCTCTCTTTCCTAACGTAGATAGGTGGTGATGTTGTCAAGGACACCCTACTGGGCCTACCTTAGTAAATTGAGATTGAGAGAGCTACTTACCTGAACTTTCCTTAACTTTTTGGAACCCATAGAATCGTCCAATCACATAATAAGCCTACCTGAAAGTATATCTTTTTAGAACTGATGGCCTTAGGGCACTAGGCCTCAAACCATCTCAGGGCTGGACATATTCAGTAATAGGGAACTGCTTTAGTATTGCTCTAAACTGTTTCTACTGTGATTTCTGCATCTGACTATTTACCTGTACTGCACTGGTTTTGAATCACATGATTTCCTATCTTCTCACAAGAGTGAATGTATATATATTTTACAGTAAGTGTTTGACAATACTTGCCTAGAGGTTTAATTCCTTAGTATGTACTTTAATGGCCTCCTAAATCATTTTATGGCTTTTTGCCTACCTGTCTAACTGGAATTATTGTGTTGCTATGTGTGGACTCATTGTAGCTCTAGACCACTCTCATACCTCTCCTACTCTAGGCCTTGCTGCTCTGCTACTTACCTTGACAGGGTTTGGCTAGACTTTGGTGTCTTTCTTGTTCCCCAAACAAGGTTGGACTTCCAAAACCCACACCAGGGTTAATTGTGGAAATCTATCATAACACCCTCATTTGTCTGGAGAAGCCATCTCCACTTGGTCCCACAGGCTCAGGCATACATATAAATTAAAACCTTCTAGAGCGCCAGCCTCTGATGGGCTGGCCAACATAGTGTTCATAAAGGACCCTAAGAATTGGGCTCAGATTATTCATAGAATCTTTAGATCCATGTTTCTATCTGGGGAGATTCCCATTAGTTGGTCCAGGTCGATCCTGATTCTTATTTTTAAAAAGGGTAATCGTGAGGAACCTGGAAATGATCAGCTTTTGGCAATGAATGATACCGTGGCTAGGATATTTTGTGTTTTTCTATTAGAGAAAGTTAATCCCTAGATTACGGAGGTGGAAATACTTGGTATACAACAGATGGGTTTTAGGAAGGGCTTAGGCACTTTGTTTAACCTCTGGACTACCATTTATGTGATTCATAACTCCCTTCTCTCTAAGGATACACTGCTGTATATCTGTTTTGTTGATTACAGCGGTGCTTTTGACACTGTCAAAAGGTATATCTTATGGACTAAACTGACGAGATGGGGATTGCATTCCATGATCATTTATTTTATTAAATATCTATATATTAATACCACAGTACAGATAAGGATAAATCAGGACCGTGCACTGAGCCCTGGATTGAGTACAAATCACAGATTTAAACAGAGGTGCACCATGACCGCAGTCCTGTTTAATTTATATTTGGCTGATATGGGGAAAGCTCTGGCCAAATGCAATTATTGTCTTCCTCGCATAGGAACCCATCCTTTGACGGGGCTCGCCTACACTGATGACATTGCAAGGTTGATCTTCAGCGCAGTCTTATAGCTTTCAGCCAACATGCAGAGGGAAATGGGCTAGTGATTAATCATGCCAAAACTAAAATTATGACTATTAACACAAGCAGAAATAAAAGCCTTGATTTCAAATCGAAACTGAATGATACTGTTGTGAGTTATACATGTTTGGAGTCCCCATTACAAATTCTTTAAGCACTGATTTATTAGCAGCAACAGCAATGGGAAAGATTCCGAAAAGATTTTCTGAATTAAAAAGGTTTATTTCCCATTGGGGTGGACATTCTATAGAAGTACTCATAACGGTGTATAAATCTAGTGTTGTACCGAGTGCGCTTTACGGAGTCGAAATCTTTACTAATAAACAGACCATATGGTTTTTGAAGCTAGAAAGTAAACTCTGACGACTGATCCTACGTTTTTCCCAGGCCACACCTATTGAGGCGATTCAGTGTGAACTGGGATTGTCCTCTATGATGGTACAAAGAAAAATTGCGGCTGGTATTCTTATGCTGAAAATTATATCTACACAGGACATATACTCCCCCATACTTGATTTTTAGTGAACCAATGATGAAAGATATTCCTCCAAAAGCTATACATTTATGGATAAAAGAAGTGAAAAAGTCCTTTGAATATATCGACTTTGAGATGAGTGAACCTAGAAATGTAGGGGTTGATATCAAGGAATTAAAAGATACGGCCCTGGTATGGGACAGGGATAATAATAACATGTCGCTATTGGGCCTAAAGATTACCATGAGCAGTTATGTTAGACGAGGCTTCATAATTAATGCACCTTGTATTAATTGAATTAAAATTAATAATGTTACCACCAGAAGATTCATATTACAACTCTGCCTCGAACAACTCCCTACTATGGCTCGTTTCGGTGCCTGGGGACAAATTCCTCTATGTCAAAGATTATGCAGGATCTGTAAGAGGGAGGTTGAGACCTCTCGTCATTTGTTAACAGCATGTCTGATCCTGAAGGAAGTATACAGAAAATGTTAAGCAGATTATCTGAATATTGACAGTCTGGAGTTTGACCAGACATGGTTTTATATATACTCCGGATAAAATGTGTTTTTGTGTTTTAGAGTTTGTGTATCAATATTTGATGCAGGTTATACAAAGACTTGGTACATGAGATGTTATTTGAAGAAGGAAGAATGATGAAATGATGTTTGAAAATAATTAAATGAAATTTTATGGCATTCACATTTTAGATAAGGAATGAGTTTAATCTATTTTAGGATGTTAATGTTATATTTATGGATTTGTGTAATCTATTGTAATGAATTTTATTGAATTCTTTGTGGTGTTAAAAGGCTTATTAAACTATGATAACACTTACATAAAAAATAAAATTACAAATAAATATGTATGCTAAGCCTCCAGCACTGGTTTAGCGAATAAGGTTCCTGACTCTGTTCTTCAGTGTCAGGGTTGTCCCACTCATACACCTGAGGGCTTACTTAGGGCAGGTGTAGATGGCATCAGCCTTTCACTAGGAGAACAGACTTTTTCACCAGCCTCGCCTTCATTCTCCTAGGGTGCCCCTTTCCTGCTTGTATTATTACTATTACAGTATTTATTGAGCACAGACCTAGCTTGGGGAAGCAATGGAGCGCTTAATATTCATAGGGGAAAGAGCATGGGTGAGAAGCAGAGAAACCAGAGAGTGAGGTATAACAACAGGAGAGGGTGGATAATTTGTCAGCAAGACATCTACAAGCAACCAGGGGAGGGAACAGTGGGATCAGATCACCCAGCCTCGGGTAGGGTGGGAGTAGAGGGTGTGTGGACCTAGGTGTTAGGGAGGTGCCATTACTTGAAGAGGAGGGTCTTGATCACCTTCCTGGACTGTAGAAGCTAGGCAAGGAGTCTGATGTTGACTGGAAAGAGGTTCCAGAGTCTTGGGGTGTAGACATAGAAGCCCTGTCTTCTGGTTCTTTACTTCCTGCACCAACAGAGTTCAGGTCTGCAGATGTCCTTACTTCTGGTGGATCATAGGCTTCTGGAGATGTTGCGGTTCTTGCTAAGGTAGCTTGGGGACTGCAGGGTGACAGCTTTGTAGACAATGCAGCAGGTTTTGAATATGGTACAAGCTTACACTGGAGCCTGTGCATATCGATGAGGGTCCGGGCAATGTGGTTGAATTTGCAGAGTCATTTGAGTGGTGCTGCAGCAGGCAGTACACATCTCATGGGTACCACGGTAATCACCATAAGGCCTTCCAAAAGGACATTGCCACCATCCAACGACCAAGGGTTGGAGACCTGAAGTTGTTTTCTGGGATGAATGGCTTGATTTTCTGCAGATGTGAAAATTGTTAGCAAGCCTTTTGTGTCTTTCTTGCAACATGCTGTTTGAAGGAGAGGTTTCTGTCCATGTCAAGCCCAAGGGTGCATAGCAGAGAGCCAGGTCTGGATGTCCGGTTGTTCAGTATTGTTGGTCATCAGTAGGAATTCAGTTTTGGAGGGGTTGAGCTTCAAGTAAGCACTGGAAATTCACGACTGAATCAACGAAAGGCAGGAATTTAGTATGTGGATGTCATCAATAGAGGATAGTTTGAGGTAGATCTGCGTGTTGTCTGCGTAATGGTGGATGCAGATGTTGTGTGGAGCGAGGAGGGTTCTAAACTGTTCTGTGTAAGGACTGAAGATCACAGAGAAGGCGATGATTTCTTATGGGACTCCACAAGTGATAGGTAGAGTTAGTGATCTAGAGAAATCAATTTGTACAAACTGGTGATGATTAGCAAGGTACGATTTAAACCAGATGAGAACAATCTCACTGATCCCCCATGCAGCGATGCAAATTGTTTTGGGGACCTACTGCTGTTTCCCCAAACATCTATCCTAATCTACCTCTGCAACAGTCTTGTACCAAATGGGCTCTGATTTTTACCTCCGCTCCCTCCCTGACTTAACTCTGTCTTTTTTGGCCTTGTGGGCGCGTTGCCACATGCTGGTATTTCCATCCCTTCCAAGCTCTCCCTTGTGAGACTTCAGCTTTTCCTTCTCCTGACTTCTTTCAATCTCTTTCTGGGTTTTCTTCTCCACACCTTTGTTACTTTCACATCTGTCCTCCTTACAGCTTTCTTTGCCTTCCTCCTTAATGTGACCTCCAACTTCCTCTTTGATGTTCCTCCCAACCTCTCTTTACACTTTCTCCTCCTTCCTTCTTAGCCCCTTCCCTGACCTTATCCCTGGTGTTCCTTTCAACTTTCTCCTTAACACTTTCTCCTCCATATACCTTTGCAACTTCTATAACATCCATGAACAACTTTTATTCAGGTGATCCCCATAACCTAATGCTGTGAAAACAGTGACTCCCTGCCCAAAAGTTGTCTTAGTCTTCTCCATCTCCATTTTGAAACTGAAACTGGATAAATGGATCGCTCTGCTTCTATGACCTATTTGGGTAAGAGAGACTCCTAGTGCAAATGGCACAGGGTATCCCCTCTCTCATACGACTAGTCATTGTGTGCCATCTAACCCTGGGAGTTTCCCTTCCACCCAAAGAAAAGTGTTAGAACAGATTCTTCAATTCTTTAAAGAAGGCCATAGACCGTGTGAGTTGGATGGTCTGAAAAAATAAACATTTTTCAGCTTGGCTAGGGCATCATAAGCCTTCCTAGCTAGTGACAATTTAACCCCCGACTCCAATTGGTGATCCCCCCTCAATTGGGGGCCTGCCCCGCCTGGAAAATAACACTTTTCAGGAGTCTTAAAAGTGCTCCTTTGACCAACAGTCAATCGCATGTTCACAGTCTCTTTGTTTGCTAAGCCTGTTCTTCTGCCTAGAACCAGACACCACGGGAGTAGATGGGCAATGAACATTGTTGGGGTGGAGGCCATCCAAGTTAAAAGCAAGCTTTTCTAAACGTGCAGCTTCGAAATTCATACAAACAACAAAAGAAATTTCTAAAGCTTAAAACCACTTTTCTTTAAATTGTGGTTTTGTTTTATTGTCTACCCCGACCCTGCATTTTGTGTGCCCCTTCCTTTGTGTTTTATCATAGGATATACGTCTAAAGATGTTATTTGCTTGTCAAACTCTTCATTCAGAAGAAAAGATTTCTATCCCATCACCAGGCCGGACACATTTGACAGCATTTTTTTTTTACATCTGTTTATTAGGTTTCACCAACAGAACAGAAACTGTTCCCCAAGGTTATTGCAGCAGAGATCCCGAGTATTTCAGAAATTATATAACAGAGGGGTGCACACCAACAGCTTTGTTTCGACTTAATAGCGTGGTGCCTCCCTTCACCTGCGAAGGCCATGACAAACAAAAAACGCATACACATGGAATACAGTGTTATAACCGACTGCTTCCAGGTCATCATGGATGTAGGTCATCTGGGGAGGTTTGCAAGTCTGCCAGGAGAATGCCCCACTGTAATTCCAGATCATTGGAGTACTCGTCTGTCCTTTGCTCGTGTAGTGTAGTTTTTTCTGCAGCCGCCCATCGAACAATGTCTTGGGACCATTGGCCCGTTAGGGGACCTTTGGGGCTCTTCCAAGCGATAGCCATGTGCCGCCTCACCAGAATGACCAGGAAGGACGCTATCTTATTGGAATACTTCCACTTTTTACCTGCCTGTAATGTTCCCAACTGACACATCCAGGGTGTACATTCTAGCTGTCTACCCAGTAGGACATTGACTCTACTGATTATGCAGAAACATGGTATTATGGGGCATTATACCCACACCATGTGCCAGAAAACTGCTGAACCCCCCTTGCATCTGGGGCACCCGTGTGTGATCTCTGAGTTTATCATGTGTATTTTCTAGGGAGTGATGTATATCTGATGATGATCTGATGCACAATGTTACTGTAAAAGCGTGCATTGCGTGACACCTTGCTGATTCCCGAACAAACCTTGGACCATGCTATCTCATCCATGACCTGACCCAAGTCCCGTTCCCCCGTTCCCATTTCTCCTTTACTTTGAAGTGAGGTGACGTCCCGCTATCCTGCAGTGCCTCATACAGCCTCGAAATTGTGCGGCGTTGTGTGCCTATGGTCAGCAGCGCTTGAAGGACTGGGATGGTGGGGGGCTGCTCTGGTATCGAGGCCCATTTGTTTGCTAATGTTTTGGTTAGTCGTGTGAAATGTAAAAACTGTCCCCATGGCATCTAGAACTTTGCGCCCATTCCTCAAAGGGTATTAAGGTTCCCCCCTCAACCAGATCCCTCATCGTGTGTAAGCCTACTCACGTGCATCTATCCGTTCCCATGTCCATAAGAATTCTCGCTGTCCTGCAGTCCGCACTTAGGGGCATCTCCGGACAATACTCCTCCCCTATCTTCAACCTACTGCATGTCCACTTCCACATGTTTTGGACCACCCTTGTGATGCTTATCGGGGACCCCTCCTTAATACCCCAAAGGAACTCTGTGCCAGCATAATGCTTTGGGGGCTTACCTACTAGTGGCCTATCCGCTTCCTCATCTCCTGCGTCTTGTAGCTGAGAAGCCCAATAATACAGTTCAAAGTCTGGGAGAGTGAGTCTGCCCTCCTCATGTCTCCTCTTCAGCATTGCGAGTGGCACTCCCGCTGCCCTCCTGCCCATAAAAGTTCCAACAAATAGACGTTCAATGTCCTGAAAAAGGGGGCCCTGATCAGATATGGGATGTTAGCAAATAAATATAGAAATCTGGATAAGATAACCATTTTACAGATCGCTATCGTCCCCATAAGGGAAAGGGGGAACCTCTTCCAAAACTGTATCCTATCCCTCAGGTTTGAGCGAGACCTGCCTACATTCTGTTGAAACGTGTCCGCCACATCATGATGCAAATGGATCCCTAGGTATCGGAAGGAGTCTGTTTCCCACTGTATGCCTATATCAGGAAAGTCCCTGCTCTGCCTCCCCTTGAGTGCTTGCAATGGGAATGCCACTGACTTCCCTGTGTTGACGCGATAACCTGATTGTGCGCCTATATGGGCGATCATAGCTTCCTACCTCAAAATCTAAAAAGAAAGAAGTAGAATTACAGTAATAAAGGACCTGAATGGTAATAGAAAATGTGTAGATAAAGAGATTATTAATGTATTCAGTAAATTCTATCATCAATTATATTCCTCTGACTCTACACCCAATAATTCAAACATTGCTGCCTTCCTACAAAATATTACACGTTCAAGTTATCCGACTATTGATGTTGACTCAATTCATCCATAATGCAAAATTAAATTATTAAGGCTATACATGGGCCTAAAAAAGGCAAGGCGCCGGGACCCGATGGATTTTCCACTGACTTCTATGCCCATTTTAAATCATTACTTACCCCTAAACTATATGAACTTTATTCTCACTTTATCTCAAACTCAAAATCTGAAGGTACCTTTGCTGAAGCTATACTTCTGGCATTCCCTAAACCTAATAAAGATCCTGAACTACCACAGAGCTATATACCAATTTCTCTAATCAATACAGATTGCAAAGTTTTCACCACAATCTTAGCAAATAGACGTCTCCCTTTTTTGCCTGAATTAATTAAACAAGACCAGGTTGGGAAGGCTCTCGGCATCCAGTATCAGAATTATTTTGGATGCTTTGAATGTCACAGCCCTCTCAAGTGATCCCTATGCAGCTGTCGCCTTTGATGCTAAAAAAGCGTTTGATAGAGTTGAATGGGATTACTTGGTTGATGCGTTGCGATGGCAATGTCTTCATGAAACTTTCATATCTATGATTAGAGTTCTTTATTCTAACACCAAAACCACTATATTTATGAATGGTCAGGTGTCACCCTTTTCCCCTCTAAGTAGAGGTACACGACAAGGGTGCCCTCTTTCTCCTCTGTTATTTATTTTAGCCCTTGAAACATTTTTAGAAACTATTAGATTACATCCTCGTATCCAGGGAATAACCTTTGGTGATGTGCATGTTAAATTAGTAGTTTATGCTGATGATATTCATCCATTCCTTAAGAATCCTGAAAAAAGTTTAGATAATATGCTTGATACTGTTTCATGTTTTTCATTAGCTTCAGGATATAAATTAAACCTGGACAAATCGGAAATTCTTCCTTTGAATATTCATTGTACTAAACATCTGGTCCAACCCTATGGCATGAGGAGGTGTCCTAAGAAAATTAAATATCTAGGCCTGCCAATGTTTTCTTCAGCCAAAGATATAATTAAAGAAAACACTAATATTGTTTTAACCAAAATGAAGTCTTATAGATTCCTGATCCCCGCTATATATAGCCTGATGGGGTCACCTCCAATCGATTAAAATGATGATTTACCCTATTATTTTGGACATTTTATTTATGCTTCCAGTACCGATTCCCAGTACATTTTTGAAAGATATTGATTCATGTCTCGCCAAATTTTTGTGGGACAGGAAAAAACATAGGATCTCCCTTAATAGACTAAAAAGGAAAGTCATCTGTGGGGGTGTGGGATTCCCTGACTTTATTAAATATCATTCTGCCTTTATACTTAAGCAAGCACAGTGCTGGTTTTGTCAAGTTGAACACTTTTTCACCCCTGCATGGGTTAGTGTGGAAAGTATTATGGTTTGCCCCTTTTCTCTAACTGATGTATTCAATGTACTAATGTTCAGTTTACAGCTAAACAGATAATAATGTATTTAATCTCTACACGCCCCTCTTAATTTATATCACATTTCATTTGGTTTAATGATCTTATTCGGATTAATGGTAGAGTCTTTTTTTGGAAAAGTTGGATACTATAAGGAATTAAATATGTACATCAACTTAAACCCCTCTAAGTTTATATCACATTACATTTGGTTTAATGATATTATTCAGATTAATGGTAGAGTCTTTTTTTTGGAAAAGTTGGATACTATAAGGAATTAAATATGTACAATTACTTTTTAGTCAAGGTATACTGCTAACTTTCAATGAATTCAGGGCGAAATATGCCGTCTTTTTATCATCAATACTCTCTACTAAATGATGCTATTATAGACAATTTGCAGCTTCTGATGGAATCCTCTGTGCAAACTAGTGTTGTTAGACAAAATCATATGTACAATCGCCAGTTTTCAGCTTCCCTTTTCTATAAAGAGATTAGTAATGATTTGGTTGAGAATACCCAATGGAAATCACAGCAAGAATGGCAACCAGATTGTTCAGCTACTTTAGAAGATAATGGTTGCCCATCTTTTTGGAAAAAAACTCAACCATAACTGTTTCGGCTAATCTAACCCAAACACTTTTCTTTTTATCGTCATAACATTTTTATCACCCCTGCTATGCTTTTTAGGTGTAAGATATCTTTAGATAACAAAAAACATTGTTAAAGGGACATTATGGTTAAGTTGCACTACTAAAAAACCTGTGAAATTCAATGGAAAACGTTGCTACAGGGACGTTATGGTGACAGGTAAAACCTAAAAACCGCAGAAATTTGCAAGTTATGGTACGCTACACAACCATAACTCACGCTACCACTGTGCACTGCAAGGACTAATACCCATGATATTAAAGATGACATCACAAATGTGAAATGTCGCTGCCACATCGGTAGCTTCATACTGCAAAGAACAAGTTACTCTCTTACCTGGTAACGTTCTTTCGATGGGATGGTCCGACGACGTATTCCATATCTTTGACAGTAATCACCTCAGCTGTGATGCTTCGGAAAATTTTCAGTGTCTGCGTCCTACGTCGATGACGTCGATGCGCCGTCCCCGAGGACCTCCTCCGACGGCCGACATCACCCAATGTGATAAGTAGGACGCACGACGCCCGTAGGCTCAGTTGTAGTTTTTTCCCCCAGAACGTGTGACACCAGTCTTCTGCCAGTCAGACACACAAGACATTGCGGAAACGTAAGCTGCAATCGCTTAAGAAATTCTGAAACGGGGAAGGTAGTTAGGGAGCGATATGGAGTACGTCGTCGGACCATCCCATCGAAAGAACGATACCAGGTAAGAGAGTAACTTGTTCTTCGAGGGGATTGGGTCCTCCGACGTATTCCATATCTTTGACAGACTTCCAAAGCAGTACCAAAGCAAGGAGGTGGGAAAAGAATTTAGAACACAAATTTAGCATGCCCAATCAAATTGCGGAATAAAGGACTGCCTTGCCAAAAGCCAGATCCTGTCCTCAGATGGAATTGAGGGAGTAGTGACGTACAAAAGTATGTACAGAAGCCCAGGTGGCTGCATCACAGATGTTACGAATAGGAACACCCCTCTGTAGGGCAGTAGATGCAGCCATACCCCTGGTAGAATGGGCCCGCAAGCCAGCCGGTGGGTCCTTACCCGCCAAGCGGTAACACTCAGAGATAGCCAAAATAATCCAACGAGACAAAGTCTGTTTCGTCACAGCTTGACCCAAACACTTTCCATCGTAAGCAATGAAGAGTTGATCCGGGACATGCGTGAAATATAAAAGCTCAACGCTCTCCTAGGATCAAGCCTATGGAGCCTCTCCTCTTCCTTACCAGGATGCGGAGGAGGATAGAATGCCGCCGGAAGAACAACCTTCTGGCCCAAATGAAATTCCGAAACCACCTTCGGAAGAAAGGAAGGACGAACTCGAAGGACAACCCTGTCCTTATGAAACACAGTGAAGGGTGGCTTAACTGAAAGTGTCTGTAACTCACTCACTCTGCGACACAGTTTTAAGAGTTAACAGTCTCAAACGGCAAGTATGCAAAGGCTGAAACGGAGCACCCAAAAGAAACTTAAGAACAAGGTTCAAATCCCAACCGGGCACCAGAAAAGGTGACAGAGGGAACACATTAGTGAGCCCTTTCAAAAACTGAGAAATTAAAGGAATCTTAAAATTGGAACATTCTTCAGACGAGCGCTTAAATATGGACAGCGCTGCCAGGTAACCTTTAATGGTACCCACTTGCAAGCCCCTGTGGGCCAAAGAAAGCAAAAAAGACAGAACCATGGGAATGTCACATTCAAAAGGATCCACATTCTTAACTCTGCACCAGTCGCAGAATTTACGCCAACGGCAACGGTACAGAGACTTTGTTGCCGGCTGTCTGGCTGAGAGCAACACCTCCAACACGTCTTCAGGGAGGTCCCAATCCTTGTACCTCAACCTTTCAGAAGCCAAGCATGAAGGTTGAGGGATCTGACCTCTGGATGGAGAACCTGACCCTCCTCCCGTGAGAGCAGATCGTCTCGGTAGGGAAGACGACGTGGAGGGCAGATGGGCAAGTCGAGAAGGTCCGGGTACCATGTCCTCCGGGCCCACGCCGGAGCAATGAGGCTCATCCGGGAACCGAAACCTCCATAACCTCTGCAGTACTTGCGGGATGACAGGGACTGGAGGAAACGCGTACAGCAGTGGGAATGACCACTCCACCACGAACGCGTCTCCTAAGGCTCCTTTTGGAGGAAATTCCTGCGACCAGAACCTTTCGCACTTCCGGTTGACACTGGAGGCGAAGAGATCCACTTGAGGGGTCCCCCAAAGGGCGAAGATCTCCAGGAAAATCTCCTGAGCCAGCTCCCACTCGTAAGAGATCGTGCTCTGCCTGCTCAGAGCGTCCGCCGTCTCATTGTCGTCTCCGGCCAGATGAACAGCCGAGATCGAAACTTCCTGCTGGATGGCCCAGAACTCGAGCTGTCAGGATCAGGACACTCTTTACTCGCACAGTCGGCAGAAAAGCCTTCAGGGCTAGCCTGACGGCCCTCAGCTCCAACAGATTCATATGGAGTCTGGACTCCGACGGAGACCAACGACCGCTGACTGTCAACTCGTTGGCATGAGCTCTGCATCCCGTGAGGGATGCGTCCGTCACGATCGTCACCTCCGGCCAGGGAAGCCAAAACAGAGCCCCCTTCATCAGATTGCCTTCGACGGCCCACCACAGAAGGTCCTGGCGACCGAGGGCGGCACCTGAACAGGGTCCGACATCCTGCCGGAAAATTGCGACCACTGCATCTTGAGTGCCCACTGCAAAGATCTCATCCACAGACGAGCCTCTGGCACCAGAAGAATGCAGGATGCCATGAGGCCTTGCAACCTCAAGAACTCGAACGCCGGGAGCGTCTGGGCAAGTTGAAACTTGTGCACCATCTGCTGAATGTGAAGAGCCCTCACCTGGGGAGGAAAACACAGCCCCAGGGATGTGTCGAGCACTGCTCCGATGTACTGCAGCTGCTGTGTTGGCGTCAAATGGGACTTCTGTCAATTGAGGGAGAAGCCCAGCTTGTGAAGGGAGTGGCAGGTGACGGACAGATGATCCAGGACTTGCTCGGGAGAGCTCCCCCTGATCAACCAATCGTCCAGCTACGGGTAGACGTGAATCCCCCTTTCCTGAGATGCGCTGCTACCACCACCATGAGCTTGGTGAAAACCCTTGGGGCGGAGGTCAATCCGAACGGCGGGACCCGAAACTGAAAGTGCGAGTCGCCAACCGCGAACCTCAGGTACTTCTTGTGCTTGGGATGGATTGGCACATGTAAGTAAGCGTCCTTAAGGTCGAGAGACACCAACCAGTCCTGAAGTTGAAGGGCCTGGAGGACTTGCGAGAGAGTAACCATCTTGAACTTGTCCTTCCGAAGGAGTTTGTTCAAACCACGCAAGTCCATGATGGGTCTCAATCCCCTGTCTTTCTTTGAAATCAAAAAATAAGGGGAATACCATCCCTTGTCCCTCTCCGCTACAGGCACCAGTTCTATGGCGCCTTTCTCCAGCAGGGCTTGAATTTCCTGCGCAAGGAGTGGATCCAGACTCTTCAAAGAGAAGTTCCCAGGCGGATTGTCGTGAGGCCTCTGCCGAAAAGGAAGACAGTAGCCGTGGGTTATGATCTCCAGAACCCACACATCTGAAGTAATGGTGCGAGTCCGTTACCGACATTTTGGACCCACAGTCCCCGCATTTTTTGAAGCCCGGACGCGGGGTTGAAGACGAGGTAGACATCGTCATGAACAGGCTTTTTCACAAAACCAAACAGGCTCAAAGAACCGAGAAGACTACAACAGAAACTTCAAAGAGTCGAGGCGTACCGAGATTCACGAAGCGAACACGTTTGCGGAAAAAAAGGAACTGAGGCTACAGGCATCGTGCGTCCTACTTATCACATCGGGTGACGTCGGCCATCGGAGGAGGTCCTCGGGGACGGCGCATCGACGTCATCGACGTAGGACGCAGACGCTGAAAATTTTCCAAAGCAGCACAGCTGTGGTGATTACTGCCAAAGATATGGAATACGTCGGAGGACCCAATCCCCTCGAAAGAAAGTTATTCAAGAGATCGAAAAGAAACACATTAACTTCATCGCAAACGGCACTGAAACTCGTGTAACATGCTGTGCAATGTTCCCCGCACAATGAACAACAATAATGTCGTCATGATTGCGTATCACACGCACAAACCAAAATCAGGCACTTCATTGTACCTACTCCATAGCACTACACATGTACATCATAGATTGGTAAATGAGTAGCCAGTGCACAGTGGTTTCCATTCACTTTCACTGAATGTATGTCGGCATACCCTAAAATCTGCACGCTGTGCCTCGTAAAACAGACACCCATAACAGCACCCTCTGCATTTCTGTGAACAAACACACAGTGTAGCTCCATCGGTCCGTACACACCACACCCACAAACTTCATTGCCCAATCCCGCAGCCTCTACAGGCCCATTTCTATGGGCGTCATCTGCAAAAGGGGCCTATGTACCACGTGCCACCCTGTTACTATCGCAATATTTGCTGACTTTTCGTGCTACACATGCGCGAGAGTGGGGGAATAACTTTGTACCACGCCGTTGGATGTGGTGGCTCTTAAAAGAACCTTTGTTTTTAAAAAGAACATTTTGAAGGTGCTTCCTTAGAAACACTGTCTTTGCAGTTTTCATATGTGAATGTGTGTTTTTAACTGCAGCTCACATTCTTACAGTAGGGTCTTTAGTGCAGTCTGCAGATTGTGCACAAACATTTCATTGCCACTGGCCAACAAAGACATGCCATTTCGCTTGAAAAGCTGTATGTATCAGGAACCAATGTTCCCATTCTCACAGGAGAACATCCTAGCAGCACTCAAGAAGTCACACATGCTTCCGTTGATGAGACCCCTTCCGACCTCTGGCTGGCGACAGGAAGCATGGGAATAAAAAAAGCCTCCAAAATGCACGATCACAACATGTACAGTTGCTGAAGAGGCCACACATCAACATTCTAGAAGCAATCCGCCCAAACAGCACGATTCCATACCACTCCACAAAACGTCTACTCCTAAATTGCTACACAAATCTTCTTAAAGGGCATACACGCACAGATCTTCCACAAAGTAATCACCCACAACGATAACTGTGTGCCTTGCCATGTTTGCCAGCCGCAGTACACAAAGTTCTGGAAAAGTGAATGCCTCCCTTTCCTGTGACACACCCAGAGCACCTGATTGGCCAAAGGCCATAGTCCCATTTACATTGGAGCAGCAAAATGTGGCACATGCTTTTCCCCAATCACCGCGAGGGAGGCGCCCCGGTGAAGCAGGAGGTCTCCTTCTCCCTATTGGTGCTGTTTTCTGTAACGTACACCCTGACCACCTCATTAGAAAAAGTGCATAGTCACATTTCTATTGGCCAGCATGCTCAGAAACGCAGAATGTGGCATGTGCCTTTCTGCAAGTACTGTCAGGGCCATGCCCCAGTAAAGCCAGAGGACTTATTTTTCCTATTGGCTCGTTTTGCTCTGACGCACACCCTGAGCAGCAGATGATAGGGCAATCACTAAAGCCCCATTTCCAGAGGCCAGCATGGTGAGGAGCGTCGAATGTGGCACCTGCGGGTCCCTAAGTACGTTGAGGGCCAGTCCCCAGTGCAGCAGGAGTCTCTCTTCCTATGGCTGCCCATCCGAAACAAGTCATTGGACATTCCCCACAGTTCCATTTTCGTGGGCACCACCCGCAAAATCCCTGCATCTGACTTTCGCTCTGCGTGCGGCCGTGGGTGAATAACTTGCAACCAGGGCAGGGGGGAGTTCGTAGTAAGGGGCGACCCTTAAAAGAGTGTGTTTTTTTTGTGTACATCCTTCTAAAAAACCACCTTTTTTGTCTGTTTTCTGTAGCTTTTGTGTTTTCTTCTACGCACACTAGTTCAGTAAACTCTTCACCGCGTCCTGCAGACGAGCAAACAAAACTGCTTTGCCAATGGATGTCACCAAAATGCCATTTTCTTGGAAACACTCCACATGTACACAAGTAATAAGGTCATTGTTGCAGAAGAACATTCCAGGAGTGGACAAAAAAGTGTACATGTGTCTGTTGATGAGGCACCGTCCTTCGTCTGGCTCGGAACAACATCCATGAGCAGTAGGTCACACTCTTCGCGGTATTGTAGATGACAGAAGCAACTGGGCAGTGGGAAAAGTGTCCTCACGACACCCAGGTCGGTCTACAGGACAAATGTAAGCAAGGCAAGTAACCCATATGCATGCCTCCTTAATAAATTACGAAAACATCTACTTCTGGAAACGTGGAGCGGTCTTTGCAAAGTGCGTGCATATCGACGAAATGGCACTCATGCACAGCGTCCTACAATGCATCCACTCCTTCCAAAGCAAAATTGCAGTCAAAGTTTCTTTGCAGAGCACAGCTGTGCCACATCTATTATAAATGGAGCACCTTTAGGCAACACAATACGTTTTGCCATGTCAGCCACCCTCAGTACGCAGAGTATAATGTGCAACCGTTTCACCTCCCCTTCCTGTTAACCACACCCGCACAACAGTGCCATGGCAATTGGGCAAGGTGGTGTAAAGGGCAGATTTTGCCACATGTGCCTCCCACAGCAGGGCGTGGGCCTCACCCCTGTAAAACTGGAACAGTCTTTCTTCCCTTTGCACTATCTTCTCTGCAGCTGTACTTCATTACGTTACGGGTAAATAGGCACACACGCATCCACCAATCGCATTAAAGCTGCCATCATCCAACACTGTCACTGCTGTGCAACACTTGAAATGTATCGTTACACATTCACAGTACAAATGTTGTGCCATTCTAAAGCACGTCCACTACAAAGTATGTACGATTTCTCCATCCTCATACATCCACATAGCCACCCAGGATGTGGCACATGCCATCCTGAAAGTACCGCGTAATCCACTACCTTTTCGTTATAGTGAAGGTGGGGGGCAGGGGGTGTTGTGGGTGGTAAACATCATGAAAGTAGACAGAGGAGTCAGTCTTCCAGCGTATATGTATAAAACTTTATTTATTATGAATTTTTTTTACGTGCATGCAAGCAAATTTAGTTTGCATTTTCTCTTTGTATGCATTTCTTTTTGCCTTTCCTCACATTTTTACAGCATTCTGGTCAAAGCTTCTTGCACAGTGTGAAATAAAACAGCATTGCCAATGGTGCTCAAATAAATGCCATTTCTACGGAACCACTGCATATTTTGCGACGTCATGATCACATAGTGGGTGGAGAACATGCCAGCGGTCTGCATGAACCGAAGCATAAATCTGTTTATAACACACCTTCCGACCGCTGGCTGGGGACAAATTACACTGTCATGGACCCACACTGTTCTTGGTGTTATGCATGAGAAAACCACCTTGGCAGTTGGGATAATATGCATCACTGTGGTCAGCAACCTCATCAGTAGACAGATTAATCGTCCACATGACGTATAACCCAAATGTGCACTTCCATAGTGCACCACGACACAGTCCACGTTGATGACGAACGAGACATATCTGCAAAGGCGAACCATCGCGCCGAAAGTGCAGTCACCCTGACAGGCCCACAAAGCGTCCACTCCTTCCAACCCGAAATTACCAGCAACGCCTCTTTGAATGCAACAACTGTGCAGATGGCACACAAACATATCACCGACGATAAGCACTGTGCATCTCTCCATCTCGACTACCCTCACGACACAGTATTGTGATGAAATGGTAACACTGCTTCCTATGTACCATGCCCTAAAATCCTAATTGTCCATTTCCCACAATTCCATTTCCACCCTGCTCATAATGGGAGAATGTGCACATGTGCTTTCCCATAGACAGTGACGGCCACGGGCCAATAAAGCTGTGACAATACTTCTTCCCTTTGCACGGTCACCTCTAGCAGCACTCCCTGAAATTGGGTGCTGGCACATTTGAAAGCATGCATGTACCTATCGCATACAAAGTGCATTGCACATTGTCATTTCTATACGCCACTCCTTTTCTACCCTTAAACACTCTCAGTACACGTTCCGTTTGTTTGCAAAGCCCCTCCACCAGACATTTCTGCTAAAGAAGGCACTATTGTAGCATCCACACACATCCTAACACGCCCCAGCACACCCTTAGGTATACACACAACATTGCAACCCTTTCCACACCCACCACAACACTACGCATCCACGTAAGCGACCATGTGGGCACCTACCATTGTACACAAACGGTACATATGTAGCGCCAGTTCTACCCATCTCCCCCAAACCATAAAACACCCATTCAGGAAAACGTGTCACACTTAGCAGAAGGCACAAACATGGCGCAGCCTGCACTTCCCCTACGCACTACCATTCACACGCCTATGCACACCAACCTATGCACACCACCTTCACAACATTGGGCCTACTTTAATAAATGTGCCCACAGCACAGTAACCAACCACATATAAGCTGCCCTTCGACCATACCCACTTCCATACATTACGTACGCACTGCACCCTGTGGCCACACTACAGAACTTCTCAATGCACCATCTCCTGCTGCACACCAAATACTGTGGCATGTTCCAACTATCACTGGGAGCCAATACAGGCATGCATGCTAAGGTTCCTGGCTGCCTCCAGGTACAAATACGTACAGTAAAGGAGCGAAACAAAACCGCATTCACAAACCTACTTCCAACCAGTGGCCACACTGTTAGGGCCAGAGACCATTGCCATGCACACAAGGCAGTAGGGCCTTTCGAGGCACAACACAACATAGTACACCGACTGCTAATGTCCTCATATTATCTCCAAGGCACTCCCCATCCCCTATACACTCTGCCTATAGTGACCAACATATCATACTTCCCTGTGCACCTAACCACCAATCCAGTGTATGTCAATAGCTGCGGGAATGGTGCATATCTCAACAGTGTGCCGGCAAACAATCCTTCTTTTTCCCTGTGTTGTTATGCACTCCCTTGCAGCAATGGTGTAAGCAAACTCACCCGCCTACCTAATCGCTAGGTTGCTCTCCCATACGTTCAGCCCTTACATTAAATGATAGTCGCCTCCACAACTACCCACCAACTAACTATGTGTGAGTACCTCCAAACAAATTCCTTCCATCTGCTAATTTCAATCAGCCCTCCCTAAACGAAGGCTACGGCCAAGCCCTAGCCTCTTGGGTACATAGGCGGAGGCCTAAGGCCTCCGCCCATTGACCCAATTGCCTAGTCCTACTACACACCCACTGGAAGGCAATAGAGGCATGCAAGCTAACATTTCCAACGGTGCTTGGCCGCCTACACGTATGTATACGTACAGTAAAGGAGCAAACCAAAACAGCATTCACACACCTACTTCCAACCAGTGGCCACACTGTTACGGCCAGAGGCCATTGCCATGCACACAAGGCAGTAGGGCCTTTGGAGGCACAACACAACATAGTACACCGACTGGTAATATCCTCATATTATCTCCAAGGCACTCCCCATCCCCTATACAGTCTGCCTACAGTGACCAACATATCATACTTCCCTGTGCACCTAACCACCAATCCAGCATATGACATTAACTGCGGGATTGGTGCATATCTCGACAGTGTGCTGCCAAACAATCCTTCTTTTTGTCCGTGTTGTTATGCACTCCCTTGCAGCAATGATGTAAGCAAACTCACCCGTCTACCTAATCGCTAAGTGCCTCTCCCAAACGTTCAGCCCTTACATCAGGGGGTGTTGTACCCAAGCCGTACACGCTTTCTACATGGCATGGCCATGCAGTGAAAAGCCTACGCCTTACCCAGACCCACAGCAAGCCAAGTAAAAGAAGCAGGTTAATATTTCCTCACAAACCCGCCACAAGAAAACAACTCAAACGCACGCCCTGAACATAACCACCGCAGCCGTAGCCTACAACACAAAACATTGGCAATATGTTTGTTTCCCCCTCTTTCACCCAGCCAATCATGCAAAGCAGTCTTTTCAACGCCTTCGATGCACCACCATCCTCCGATACACCATGGGGGCGTCTCCCAAAAACTTTGACACACAGCACGCTTCCCTCCAGCCAACTTACGTCCGCGACCCAATCACACATCGGTCAGCGGAGCGAACTGGGAAATGGGTCCGCAGAGCAGATCCAGATATCACTAATTTTTTGGGACGTACATTTCAGTGTTTTTCAAAAAAATCACTGGTCCGATTTCCACCCAACACACAAAAGCACGCTTTCTGTGTCAAGCCCTCGCTCCTAGCACACATTTGGTTAAAATCCGTCCAGCCGTTCAACCTGTATAACTGTATTCAGTCTATTGAAAAAAAAAAAAAACTGGGACCACCCTATAATCCTCCCCCCACACGAAACCTCGCCCAACCTGGAAACAATTCAGAGCCGCCCATATACTTTTTTTTGCAAAGTTTGGTGATGATTCCTCTAGGGGGGTCGAAGTTATAAGCTGCCGCAAAAGTGTTCGTCCTATGAGTTTAGCAATTTAACCATAACTCCAATCCCGCTCCCGCGGGCCGTGTAATAACACATGGTGGAATTGTCATGATGGTGAAGGATTATTCAAACATGTTTTTGGAATGTAAATATATATATAATATATGTCCAGATTATCACAACTAATTGGAAGAAATGTGTCCTGATTAATCACAAAATATGGTGGAACTCCATACGTAACATACATAGATTGGTGGGTTGTATTGCTTCAACCCTGATACTGTATCAGAAGTATGACTTGAAATGGAGAATCTTTTTTGATTTCCGTACCTCAGTTGAATATTCTATTTAAAATATCATTATTTTCGTTTAATGATTGCCCTTATTCTGTCATTTCCCTTTTCCCTTTTTCCCTTATCTCCCCACTTTCTCACTGTATGTTTCCCCTCCCCATTATTTTGAAAGATTTTCTCTTTCTAACTCATACATAGTCTTTCTCCAATGTGTCAAGTTTTGTGTAACATTTGAATTTCCATAAGATTGCCCATTATACAACATGTTCCACCTTGTTATATCTTTTCTATACTATGTTGTACACGCATTGTTGTACGCCTTCAATAAAATATGTTAACAATTAAAAAGAGGAGGGCGTCATCCACATACAGCGAGATGACATGAGTTTGGTTGTCCACCATTATTCCAGCATCTCGGAAGTGATCTCTAAAGATGTTCGCCAATGGTTTTAATGCTAGTGCGAATAGGAGTGGGGACAGAGGACAGCCCTGCCACATGCCTCTGCCCAACTGCCACCTTGGGGAGACCTCCCTTCCCATTCGTACCCTCGCAAAGGGCTCTTCGTACATTAGGCAAATCCATTTCCTCATGTTCGGACCTAAGGAGACAACTGCTAGTTCCTCCTCCGCATCCTCCACCCGTTCTATGATGTCTTGGAGGATCAGCAAATTCATTGTCATATTCCTGCCTTCCACGAAACTGCATTGGTCCAGATGTAGCAGATCCAGATGTAGCAGACTCAGAACAAGATTTGCTAGTCTATTTGGTAGAACCTTGCCCAGGATTTTCACGTCCACATTTAACAGGGATATGGGGCGGTAAGACTTTCATAAATGTGACCCGCCCTTCGTGTGGGTCTTTTCCGGGTTTCAGCAGCACCACTATCATCTCCTCTCTCATGGATTCTGGCAGTATTCCTTTCTGAAAGGATGCGTCATAGAGGAATTTCAGTTTGGAAGCCAACAGGTCAATATATGAGGAGTAAAATTCTGTAGGGAGACCGTCCTCCCGCCCCGGGGATTTCCCTTTTCCCAAAGAGGAGATTAACGCTCTTATTTCCTGCTCCGTTACTGGACCTTCCATTTCCTCTGCTGCTGCAGTTGGCAGTTTTGGCAGACCCGCCTGCGCCAATATATCCGTTATGTCTTCTATATCTGATGAGCCCTTGCTAGTGTATAGCACTTTATAATAATCATGGAAGGGCCTGTTGATCCCCCCGACCCCTGGGTCGTGATCACCTCCCCTCAGTCTGTGACCACTTGGGTGATGATCTCCTGCGGCTACTCCTTTCTGAGGAGCCAGGCCAGTAATCGGCCTTCCTTGTCTCCCTCCCCTTGGGTTTTTTCTAAGTGTATTGGGTTTAATCATGCTTCCTCAGTCGCTCCTGAGCTTGAGCCCTGACTAACTGTTCCCGTAATAACTCTGCCCCACAGGCAACTCCTTCAACTAGTTCCCTTTCTAATTTCTTTATGCAGCCTTCTGAATTCTGCAAGCGAGTTTGTAGCTCAGACCGTATACCACAAGAAGTAGAAAATGTCCCTAATCGTGACTTTGAATGCATCCCATACTATCCTGTGGTGTGGTGGTGGACTTGAAGAACTGCACCATGCCCATGTGCCATGAAGATAACCCCAGGGTACTGCATTTGTGCAGTAAAAGGAAACAAAACCTGGGCTGATGAAAAACTTCTGCACACTTGCATGCGCAAATGCAGTGATGCCTCATGCCTGAAGAAAGATGAAAAGGCAAAAACACGAGTGTATTGGTGGTTTACAGCCCTTGTTTAAGCACATTTGAAGGGGGAAAATCATGTCTGCAAAGGCAAACCACTCTAGTCATGACTGTAAAGGGAAAACCAAATTGCCTAGAACCTGTAAATGAAAAATCTATGCTAATCCATTGTGTGAAGAGAACCCCAACGGCCAAAGATCATGCAAGCGGAAACTCCACTCAAGCCAAGTGAAAGGGCATCTAGTGCTTAGCCACATCCGCGTAAATAAACCCCTTACCAAGTAATTATCTGTTAGAAAGTTTTCTTGGACCTAGTCTCTACAGGGAAGACTAGTTCTACCAAAGTCTATAAGGGAATCCCAGTCATAGGTTATGCTACACAAGAAAGCAGATCCATCTAGCATTCCATGAAGGGTGATGTCCCCATTGCAGTATATGGGTAAACAAAACTGGCACCACTCCCGAACACCAAAGGGGAGAATAAGGTGTTGGACAATACTATTGTAAAGGTTGGTGCCTGTGAACAGGTTAATGAGCCCTTTAGAGGTCTGTTTTGCCCATGGTGTCTCTCTTCCCATCATCTGCTTCTCTTTTGACCTTGCTTAGTTTTCACCTCTTTCAATTTTTTTGCAGGCTGAGGAGGAACTCAGGGGTTTCTTAAAGAAACAGGAGACAATAACCTCTGCAATACTGCAAACAGACCAGACCCTAACAGCGGGCGAGAAGGATATTGAAGGTGAGATATCATTTAGGTGGGCAAACGTGCATGTACAGCACCACGACAAAGCATGTAACCCTGCTGTCTGCACAAGCCCTTTGTGTATCTTCTCTGCTTGTTACAAACCTTAACACATTTTCTGAATGATGTAGGCCCTCAGCTGACTTGCTGTGCCCATCTCCACTTAAAGAGCCAGCTCTTCATTGTGTTGAGTACACACTTGCATCAGTTCTAAACTCAAAAAGGACCCGGGGATTGATTTTAACAAGAGGACAGGACTATGCCCCTTCAACAACAAACAATTTACCAAAGAAAGTCCTGTATCCTCTTTTACTACAACCTGAAAGGTCAAAGTCCTCTTGTATGAGGACCAACCCTATCGTAAAGGGAAAGTCAGCGCTGCGTACCCAATTTGACCCCACTACAGTTCCTTACATTTTAATATTTCTTTTATAAATCAAGAGTCAGTTTTATAAATATAAACTCTCTAAAAGTTTTATTTGATAGAAATCAATGATTCACACTTTATTACACAAAATTCATACACTCGAAAATACTCTACAACACATATATGAAAAAGAGGGTGAAACCAACAATTACGCCAAGAAAATACTCCAAAAATAAACTAAGTAACACCACTACAGACTTTACAAACAAATGCTCATCAGTTACAAATAAGAACACTCCAAAGAAATACCTAAACAATGACTAAAAAAGTTAATAAAAAAGTGAATAAAAAAATTACACATTTATTTTATACTAGCACTGGGTCTTAATCTGAGAGTACCGGTGTCTAGTTACACGCCGTATTTAATCAAAGTCAAAATACATCATCGGCATGTATGACACTAGCTATCAGTATCTGAATACATCTGTCATGGTTAATATAACAGTGAAAACATTCCCAACATGTTTCATTTCCAATTTTGTATCACAAAATGATTAAGGGAAATTCTTCAGGGGAAACAAGTTAATTACAATGTGTCATAACATGGGCTTGGTAATCGTCCGTCTTCGAATGGGTACGCACTTCTGACTGCTCCTCAGGAGGGTAAACTGCCTAATCAGACAACAGCCTAAGGAGATAGCACAACACTTAGTATAGATTGGATCACATTATCTTAAATCATGCAACTTCTCTGCCACAATGAATTAATAATTCTGGCAAGGCTTACTGCATTACTATGAGTATATCTAGTCTAATGTGAAGAGTGGAATTCCTTGTAATTAGGAACCGGATCTAAAGAGATGTAAAGAGACAGTATCCAATTAGTACACAGTTGTTTGGTCTTCCGAAGAAAACTGAACCAACAGGATTCTGACCTTAACTACCTAAGGTCTAGATGTTAAATTCACTTTAAAAACAACAACCTATTATTTTTTATTAAAAAAAGGAACCATTCGAAAGACTATGTTAACCATGATTAGTCGCCAAACTGCATTCCACCATGAACGAAACGCCACGTAGGTTACCGTGTGTCTTGTGACCTCACACTTCACCTGATTGCCACGATTTTTCTATCGAAAACATATAAAAAAAAACACTCAACTGTCCTCTTTCAATCTCAGGTTACATGATGTTATTTGTAACCAAAAACCTGTCGACATTATGCTCATCAAATGCACTAACTCAGAAACAATATTCTTTTGAGTAGTGCATTTAAATTGTGCATGACCCGGCAACAACACTAGGGAGAGTAGTCTACTCGCAAAATGTCGGAATCTTTCAATTGGAGGTGTGGTCCGTCCGGAGCGAATACGGCACCTACGGCCAGACTCCCATCCACTTCAAACGGTGTTTGATCCCTCTTCGAAAAACATCCCAATCCCGCAAATATGGCGGTTACTAGATCAGTAAACAAGCAACACAAATGGCTGTGTGGCTGCAAAACAACGTGTCTATTTACTACCTGTATATGCTGTGCTAATTTCTGCACAGAGAAATCAATTGGGGTCTCCCGCTCCAGAATTTTGTATCCCGTGATAACTGGGCATACTACATATCGCTCTCTGGAAAATGAGGCTCCAAAGCACACCTTTGTTTTGGTTGATGAACTGGTTCTCCAATCTCAAAAGAGGTTGTGAACTCGCATCGCCGACTTCAAGCCTACAGGATACTGTGGCTAGATCTTTCTTTATCTTGTCGACTAAGCCAGAAGAGGGAGGATCTAACTTACTAACGTGCTCGAAAACACTAGTACGTGAAATGTTGTTTGTCTCTCTACCCAGAATATGCTATCCATGTTGCAAAGAGTATATATGCTTTACGACGCAACGTTATATCCTTCTTCCTGCCAAAAACTGACAGGCAGGAATCTTTTAAAAAGACTTACTCATGAAGATGAATGGAACCGCATTACCTCGCCAGTAATTGCCACTGGCCATCCACCTTTTCGTACTTATCTTTTTAGCTCTTTAACTTTTAATCTTTACTTACTTTTTACTTTTTCTTGTAGCTTAATCATATCTAACCGCACCAATGTAAGGTAAACATACCTTCTGTTCTTTTTTCTTTTACCACTCAATGTTGCAAAACTCATCCAGAGTTTGGCTAATCATAAACATCTGCCTCCATAGCATCTGAGAGGAATCACCATTGTACAGCTGTGCAAAGTGTATCAACCACTTTACAGCATGCAATATCTCCATGGGGATTTCAGGCACTTAACTTCAAATTTCGTTCAGACCACCTTCAACGCTGTTGCACAGATAAATTAGTCTCTGTTCTTTGTTGTATCATTTTTTCTTGCTGATGGCACTGTCCCCTGATAACGGAACTTATGCCAAAACAGTCCAAACCCATGACTCCAGGGTATGTCCCATTGTTAGAAAATGGCCAACCATGGGAGCAGCAAGTACTGAATTTCTTATACAGCTCTTATGTTCTGAAATTCTGATCTTAACCTTCCTCTCGGTCATGCCAATATACAATTTATGGCACTGGCACCATATTGCATAAATCACCATTTTTGAGTTGCAGTTGGTAAATTGCAACTGTTTCCACGGGTTCTTAAGACCCAAATCAATCTCTTTCGACCTTTTTGTGGATGCTCTACAGGTACACATGCCACAAGGGGAGTGTTCTTTTGGTTTTGATGAACCCCATGATTCTGTTAGGGTTAACTGCTCTCTTCTAATGAACTCATAATTTTGCGTGACATGGTCTTTTATGTTTGCTCCTCGTTTAAAGGCACACAATGGACGGGCTAAAGGGCACTCTCCACCCTCTAAAATGTGCCAGTTTCTCTTCACAATAGCATTCACTTTGTTTGATAGAGAATTGAAAGTACTAACAAACGCAATCTTAACCTTCTTTTTGGGTTTAGATCTGTATTCTAGAAGTGCTTCTCTAGTGTAATTTTTGGCCCTTTTATGGGCTTTCTTTATTGACGATCGAGGGTAACCCCTTGCAATACGTTTCTGGCCCAATAGTTGGGCTTCTTCTTCAAAAGTATGTTTGTCTGAACTGCTGGGTTTCAAACGGAGGAACTGCCCCACCGGAAGATTCTCCCTTGTGTGTTTTGGATGACAACTACCAAATTGCAAAAACAAATTCCTATCTGTACTCTTGTGGAATGGTCGCACTTTTAGTACCCGTTCTCCAGGAACATTCCAAATTGTAAGATCCAGGAAATTAATCTCGGAAGTACTGTTAACAGCAGTGAACTTCAAAAATGCATTTTGTTTATTGATCCTCTGCACAAAATCCTTAAAGCTGACTTCATCTCCATTCCATATCAACAAGATATCATCGATGAACCGCCTCCACAGATGGAGATTAGGGAGGAATGGATTTGATTCTTTATAAATCACCCCAACTTCAAAAGACTCAACATACAAGTTTGCTGCTGATGGGGCCACAGATGACCCCATTGCAGTTCTGTGTATTTGATGAAACAGTTTGTTATTGAAGCTGAAATAATTTTCTGTCTGTGCTAACTCAGCACACCATAAAATGAAACTATTCGGAGTAGTTCCACTTATTCTCTTAGTTAAAAGTACTACCTCAATTACTGCAAGTGTGATGTCTTGTGGGATACACGTGTACAATGACACTATATCTAAACTTGCTAAAAGTAGTTTTTTGTCATCAAATGGATAATGTTCGATCAGATTGATTACCTCTGTAGTGTCCTGTAGATATGAGTACATTTCTAAGTCGAAAAGGTTTTAGAAAATGGTCAGCATATTTTGAAAGAGATTCTAACACTGACCTCATCCCTGAAACTATCGGGCGCCCTGGTGGGTTAGTCAAAGATTTGTGAATCTTCGGTAATATATAAAACCTTGGAATTCTAGGTTTTTCTGGTGAAAGAAACTCGTATTCTTGCTTACAAATCCAACCGCGCTCGAACGCTTTTTGTACTTTTATGTTTATCAAAAGCTGAAGGCATGGAGTAGGGTCTTCATCAATTTTCTCATAGTAATTAATGTCTTCAGTTGTCGATCACATTCTGTGATATATGCGTCCCGGTTGAGCATCACTATGGCCCCACCTTTGTCTGCCTTGCGTATCACCATTGTTTCGTTGGACTTCATATTTTTTAGTGCCATTTTTTCCAATCTGCTCAGATTCTGATATGAACAAGATGTATTGGACACACCCGCATCAGACCATGAACTTCAGTAAACCTTTGCCAAACTGAAAACATCACATGTACCCAAGAGCATACATGTCAGTTAGGATACAGAGTGTCACTTTATGACTGGGAGATCTGTGGCGTCTTCAGTAGCTTCCTGATACATTAGTGAACTGATCTCACCACAAACAGTATGGTGTATTATGATGTGAAGCTGCCGCCTATTTCATCTTGATTTTTCAACTTGGCAGAAGATAACCCACCGTGTCCACCCACTCTGCCGGGACATCAACTAACGCTCTAGTCTTCAAGCTGGAATACGGAATCCGCTTCTGCCAAGGATTTTGCCATTAAACTTCCAACCCCCGAAAGAGTTAAAAATGTTGCCACCAATACCCCTTTCCACTTTCCCAGGTCCACCACCCCCACCCCATATTGATGCAAGGCAGTTGTACTTGCAGTAAATGCAAATCTGCTCCCTGGGCTATGTGCGGAATCCCCAGATGTTGTCACTTCTCCCCTACGGTGACTCCCTTCCCTTGAGGTCAGGGAGGTCAGGCCGCTACCTGATAGTCCCCCTTGGGGTGGTACTCGGCAGGGGGATCTCATAGGGAGGGAAACCCCCTACAGGATTAGTGATGACCTGGGGAGAACATGGTATTACCATAACCCACCTAACCCTAACACACCCTCCTACCCCCCCTCCCACCAACACTTTCCCTAGTGTTCCTATATGTTTTTGCCAACCTGTCAGTATAGGTAGTACTGGGACGTGGTCGAGTTTGGACTCCTCAAGGGGCAAGTATCCTTTGAGCACTCGGATGAAGGAGAATTGCAGAGCCATGCTAAAGGCCCTGCAGAACCAGATAGAGCGGTCTAGGTACCTCCACCAGGATATACAGCTATGAGTGGTAAATAGGAAAGAAGGACAATTCAATCTGTCAGACCCTCCCTTGAGGAACCAGGAGTTGCGAAGCGGCACAGGCAGAGAAACCAGGAGAGCGGACAGCAGAGAGTGAGATGCTTACCCGCAGGTCTGGCGTGGACGGACCGGCAAAGGGGAGGAGGCAACAGGCAACCAGCGGATGTAAGAAGCTGGTATGCACGGTCAGCCCGAGATGTTCAGTCCAGGAACAGGGGAAAACTGCAGAGCCGCCGCAGCCCCTGCTGAGGTCGGAAAAGACCTGAACAGGAAGGTGAAGAAGCCCACAAGCAACTGGAGGATGCCGGTAAACACCCCTCAGAACTCTGAGCACCCGGGACGGTTGGTGGGACTCCCGAAGGGGGGGAAGATTGAAAAAAACAGGTCTGGGACCCACACCCAATAACGAGCAGCCTCCTGAGCCATCTTCTTTGTGGCGGTACCTGGCAGGGTAGTGAACCGGGTCTGCCAAAGCCCTGAGAAGAGGAAATACTGGGCTGGAAACCGCACCCAAGAGGGATCTTTCCAAGTCATGGTTTGTTATGTTATGTTAAAGACATTTGTATGAGCGCACGTACTCCCGAGGGCATCTTGGCACCGAGGAGGCAAGGCGTGATACTGCAGCACAGAAATTAGAAAAGCAGGGTTTTTAAACTTCGACGGAAGGCAAGATGATTGGAGATGTCGCGCAAGGGAATGGGAAGGTCGTTCCACGCCCTTGCAGCGGTGACTGAGAAAGCACGGCCACCCTTACAGGCCAGCTTGAAACGAGGCACCGCCACCCGCCGGGTGGTTTGAGAGCGAAGAGTGCAAATGGGTTGGTAGGGAGTGAACTTTATTTGCAGATGTTCTGCTCCCAGTCCATAGAAGGCCCAGTGTACTATACACATGGATTTGAACAGAATCCGCTGGGCAACAGGGAGCCAGTGCAGGTTTCTCAACAAGGGGGTCATAGGGGCTCCAAAAGGCGGACGGATGATAGAACGGCAGCAGCGTTTTGTAGTAGCTGCAGACGCCGAATAAGGTAGCTGGGTTGGGCTAGATATAATGAGTTACAGTAGTCCAGCACTCTGAGGACCAGGGCTCCCACCACTGGTGCCTGGCTTGCAGTGGGAATAAAAGGGAGGACTTTCCAGGAGAACTCTAACTTTAAAATGGCCTGATTTACAGACCGCTCTGACCTGCTCATCCATGGTCAGAGTGGCAGAGAACCGTACTCCCAGGTTCCTAACAGATAGAACAGGAATAGGGAGAGGGCCCAGTGAAGAAGGCCAGAAGTCGGCTGTCCAGAACACTTGAGGTGCAGATGTGCCCACAACCAGGACCTCGGTCTTAGTACCGTTCAGCTTAAGCCAGTTCAGCGACATCCATGTACCCAGTTCTTCCAGACATTTTTTAAGGCTATTAGCTGCTTCAGGTTAAGTCAGGTCCAGACGGACCTGTATCTAGGTATCATCAGCGTATGAGTAGAGGCGGAACCCATGAGATTCAATAAGAAACAAAAGATAACTTATGTAAATATTGAACAAAATAGGGGAGAGTGCAGAGCCCTGGGGGACTCCACAGGAGAGAGAGGCAGGGACAGAGCAAAACGGAGGGAGGGAGACTGACTGGGAACGACCAGAGAGAAAAGCTGTAAACCATTTGAGGACTTGACCAGAGATACCAGCTTCCGAGAGCCGGGAGATAAGAAGAGAATGGTCGACGGTGTCGAACGCAGCCGACAGATCCAACAGTAGGACTGCTCCGACACCGCCCTGATCGACAAGACGCATTAAGTCATCCAACACTGAATTAAGGACAGATTCAGTGCCTCTACCAGGCCAGAAGCCAGATTGAAATAAATCAAGGAACTGTGAGGATTCCAGAAACGTGGATAGCAGTGGGGATACCAGTGCCTCCAATACCTTCATCAAAAATGCAGAAGTGAAATGGGGCGATAGGTGGCTATCACTTCAGGGTCCAAAGACAGCTTTTTGAGCAGAGGGATCACTAAAGCATGTTTGTGTGAGTCTGGGATCACTCCTGTGGCAAAAGAGTTATTAACTGCCAACATGATATAATCGAGCAGGTTGACAGACGTTTCCTGCAGGAGAGCGAGTGGTATGGCATCAGTAGGAGATGCAGATTTAAGCTTTTGAATCGTAGATAGGACTTCTGCATTAGAAAAGAGAGGAAAAGATGACCAGCACCCTCCGGTAGGAGGGGGTTTCACAAAAACTGGGGTAGCAACAATTGCTGCAGCCTCAGTCTGAATATTCTCTCGAATGGTGGTTATTTTAGACAGAAGGAAGGTAGAGATGGAGTCACAAAACTCTTGGGAGGGTGGAACTGCATCTTGTGCTAATTTCGGCGTAGAAAGAGACTGCACCAAGTCAAATAGAGCCTTAGGTTTGTTAATAGTCTCTTCTACAGTTAGAGCGAAGTAGACTCTATTAGCATTTACCACTTCTCTGTGGTAGGCCGCAAGTGCTTTTCGATAGGGAGTTTTTAGATTAGGAGAGTAATTATGATGCCACTTTCTTTCAAGCTGCCTACACTGGAGTTTACTACCCTTGAGTTTAGGCGAAATCCAGGGCTCCGGTGGGCGACTGCGTTGTTTGCATATTTTGTACAGTGGCAGCACATCTGCCGTAGCAATGAAGGCCTCTTGTAATGTGGAGAGGGAGCAGCTATCCGCGGAATTGCAGTGGGATTGCAGCAGGTTTATACATTTTGCTTTGGGGACAGCTTTCCAACTGCGTATCGCAGGTTTTGTCGTAACAGCGGAAGGAGCTCTGAGAGGGATGGAGAAAGGTACCAAGAGGTGGTCTGACCACAAGAGAGGGATAGCACTATCAATGTCAACATAAGCAAAGGGAGTGAAAATTAAGTCTAAAATACTACCACCACTATGGGTAGGGGTATGAACCCCTTGTAGGAGGCCTAAATCAGCCATCAGCATGGTAAAGTTGGCCACCAGTTTGGCAGTAGTGGGCTTGATGGGCAGGTTGAAGTCTCCTGTAGTAAACAAATCAGGGTTTTTCATTTGTAATTCCGTCACAAATGCCGAGAATTCAGTATAGAATGTGGTATCAGCCACAGGAGGTCTATAGACCAGCAATACTGAGAGACATGGGAGTTGCTAGGTCTGGAAAAGACCCGGGGCTACGCTGATGTCGGAACTGTTGGGACTGGGGGCTAGCTAGCCTTTTGGCTGTAGCTCCTGAGATTCTATCCGGGGCTACAACCAAAAGATCAGGGGCTATAGCCCCCTTAGCCCCCCCCTAGCAACGCCCCTGCTGAGAGAGTACAAGTAGGTGAGATTGAGATCCGGGTCAGAATGCATTCCATTTTAAGGGAGTGCTTAGGGACCGTACTGATGACTTTATATTTGTTTTTAAAAATCAGTGCAACTCCCCTCCCTCCCCCCAGGGTGGAGGGAAGCACGGTCCTCATGTGCTAGAGAGTAATTGTCAGGGAGAGATTGGACAATCACCAGGCCAGATGTCTCTCTAAACCAGGTTTCAGTAAGGAATAGAAGATCAAGGCCTTTACTGGACAAAAGGTCATAGCAGTCCATGTGGTGAGCAACTAACGAGCGTGCATTGATTAAGGCACACTGTAAGGCAGCTATAGGTGCTTCTTTCCTGATAGTGGCAGCTCTTACAAAGCCTATGGGCCATTTTGTGTTGGCTGGAGCGTGGGCTAGCAGAGCATTGCGTTGAGTCCAGGCCGCTATGTCAGGTGTTCCCAAGGGGTGCACTGCCTCCTGCTCCCTCCACGCACGGACGGGCTCGCCTTAAGCGCACCTTCGGCCAGCTGATGGTGTGCCCGCTGCGCTGACTGCCTGTATGGCACATAAATGCTGGAACGTGGAGGGAAGTGAGGCTAAACCCGCCCCCTCAAAGGTAAACAAAGAGGACTGCGCAAGGAGCCACGTCCTAGAAGGGACTCCAATGGAGTCAAATAGAAATTACAATACACAGTGACAGAATGCACAGTTAAAGTATTTCACACGCAGCAATGGGTCTACAATTAAAACAATTTAGTAACGATAGTTTAAAAAGTGCAAGGAGTGGTTTTATATCAGCATGCTCAACAGAGCAGCCTCACATCTCCCGCGAAGCAGCACGGCCCGGCACTAAATGCCAGAACGTGGAGGGAAGAGAGGCTAAACCCGCCCCCTCAAAGGTAAAGAAAGAGGACTGCGCAAGGAGCCCCGTCCTAGAAGGGACTCCAATGGAGTCAAATAGCAATTACAATACACAGTGACAGAATGCACAGTTAAAGTATTTCACACGTGGCAATGGGTCTACAATTAAAACAATTTAGCAACAATAGTATAAAAAGTGCAAGGAGTGGCTTTATATCAGCATGCTCAACAGAGCAGCCTCATCTCAGAAGTCAACCTCTTTGTCACAGTAACTGGCAGGGTAGTGAACCAGATCTGCCCAAACCAGAGAGAGAGGGAAGCACGGGTCTGGGACCCGCACCCACAGAGCTGAGAAACAAGTTGGGGGTATGCAACCCGAAGGAGAAGCTACAGTAAGGGAGTTATTCACCCAGGTTACTGTGAACAGTAAAAGTGGAACTACCTGGAGAAGGGAGTCATTCCCCAGGTAGTCTAAGAAAGACCAAGGTAAGGAAGGCATTCCCCCTGGTGTTTTGTGAACTGCCAAACAAGCCTGGGATAGGCCTGGGGAAGGGAGACATTCCCCTTGGTGTTGTGTGAACTGTAAAATAAGTCTAAGAAAGGCCAGGGGAAGGGAGCCATCCACCCTGGTGCTGTGTGAACTGGTAAACAAGCTGTAGAAAGGCCAGGGGAAGGGAGACATTCTCCCTGGTGCTGTGTGAACTGTTAAACAAGCCTGAGAAAAGCCAGGGTTAGGGAGACACCCCCCATGGCGTTGCATGAACTGTGTGAAGCCAAGAGAAAGAGAAAGGGGAAGGAAACCACTTTCCTTGGTTACATGGTTCAGAGGAAGTCAGGGTTCTATGAGAAGGGAGCTACTCTCCTAGGATAACCTAAAGCAGGGGAAGGGAGACATTTCCCCCTGGTTGTGTCCCGCATAGAGAACTTTGTGGAATTATTTTGTTGATTTTGAGAACATATTTTTTCATCAAGGGGAAAGAAGGGTTCTATGTGAAAAGACTTTTTTTTAAAGGTGTCATGAGAAAAAGACTGATTTACATTGACCAATTTTCTTTTGATCGGAAAACCGCCATTGTAAAGGTCTTTTTCTCTTGAGACGTTTAAAATGCGGTTTTCCTTTTTTTTATATTTGAGGGGAGTTTCACCCCCCGAGCTCCTCATTGTTCCTCCCCGCCCACCATCCCCCACTCCCCCAAACCAAAACACATACATACCACAACACACACACCAACACACACGCACCCACGAATACCCATCTCTCAGACCCAGTCCCCCAACCCCCCATTCCCCCAAACCAAAACACATACATACACACAATACACACACGCCAACACACACGCACCCACAAACACCCATCTCTCAGCCCCAGCCCCCCAGTCCCCAACCCCCAAACCAAAACACATACATATACACACACACCAACACACATGCGTGCACACACTTACCCGTTCTCCTGTCCCTGCGCTTCCGGGTCCGGCAGAGCCTGACAGCCCTGTGCGCACTCGTGTGCGGTCGGGGCGTGACAGTTTGATTTAGAAATACCACTCTGTGCTAGCACAGAGCGGTCTTTCTAAATCGGTCTTTTAGTGAAAAGCACTTTATAAAAAAGATTTTTTCACTTAGGACCAAAGGAAGGATTGCAGCCTGGGGAAGGGAGTCATTGGTTTTGTTTGGTTTGGTTTGGTTTGTTTATTTATAAAGCGCATCCGAACCCTCAGGTAACTGGGCGCATAATCATGTGTACAGCAGAGTTACATATCGTTACACGAGCATCATAGTGCAAAAGACAGAACGTACATTAGTCCAGGCTCTGGATGTTACATACAAGAGTAGAATATACCAAGAAAAGTATGTACAGAGAATATGCAAAAAAGAGAAAAAGTTACAGTGGCTAAAGTGGACCGGGTTACAGGTTGGTCCTGAGTAGGCTGTAGGTGGAGTGAACATTACTACAGGTAGAGAGCGGCGGCTAGCTAGTCATGTCTGTGAGAGTCTGGCTGTTTAGGCTAGTAGCCATGATTTTACCATGGCTCTGAATGGCCAGAGTGCGGCTTCAGATCTAATTTTAGTGGGGAGGGTGTTCCAACATTGTGCTGCAAGCACTGGAAAACTGTAGCCCCCTGCTGTTTTTATGTTATAATTAGGGATCTTTAGTTGGTGTAGGTAAGGTGTTCTGGTGGGTCTAGTGGGGCAGTGTCTAGCGAATTTGTCAGAAATGTATCGTGGGGCAGTATGTGATAGGCACTTGTGGGTGATGACCAGTGTTCTTAGCTTAATTCTGTCACGGATCGGGAGCCAGTGGACTTCTTTTCTAACCGTGGATATGTGCGCCTTGCGCGGGAGTTTGAGGGCACATCTTAGTGCATTATTTTGCAGGATCTGGAGTTTGTTCAAATTTTTGGTGGTAGTGCCTAAGTAGAGTGTGTTGCAATAGTCTAATTTAGACAATATCAGCGCTCTAGATAGGGTGAGGCAGCTAGAGGTGGAGAGGAAAGGCCTACAGGCATTGATCAATTTATTGGTGTATGAGGTAGCTGAGATGGTAGAGTTTATTTGTTTCTTTAATGATAGGGTAGAATCGAGGTATACACCTAATGTTTTAACCTCTTTGGAGACTTTTATGATGTTGCCATCAATGGTAAAGGATTGGTACCTTTGGTCCAGTTTGTTGAGGCGAGCCTGGGAGCCTACAATAAGCAATTCTGTCTTATCGTCGTTAAGGCAAAGACTGTGTGTGGCCATCCAGGCTTGGATTTCTAAATAGATATCATTAAGCTTTGCAGCATCTTCTTCATAGCTGCCAGTGAGCGTGATGAGGACCTGGGTGTCATCTGCATAATTAGTGTAGCTGACACCCAGATCGTCAAGACGGTCAAATAGGAGCTTCGTGAAGATGTTGTAAAGTGTGGGAGAAATGCAGGAGCCTTGCGGCACTCCACATGTGATTGGGATAGGGTCCGCAGCCGCTGTGGGGGCGAAGACTCTGGTCGTCCTGTCAGACAGGAATGACTGGATCCACTTGGTGGCATTCTGAGAGAATGCAGCAGCCGATGAGAGGTGTTGAATGAGGATCTGGTGGTCAACCGGATCAAAGGCAGCAGAGAGATCCAAGAAGAGCAAGATGGCCAGTTTGCCCTTGTCATTCTCTCAGGCTACCGTCCCAAGGAAGAACTAGGTCTTAAGCCCGTTGTCTAGAAGAAGGGAGTCATTCTTCTGGACCGGCATAATCTTTTTGTTAGTTATATTTACCTATAAGTGTAAGGGATAGAGGTTTGTTAGTTAGATTTACCTATAAGTGTAAGGGATAGAAGTAGGTTTCCGACTATTTCTTTACGGACATTCTGACACAGCCCTTAGTATTTTAGTTGAGGCAGGGAAACCCCTCTTAGAGATATGGATAGATAGGTTTTCATTTTCTTTCAATATAAATAAAAGTGTTTATCAACAACCATGCTACCTGTGTGTCAGACCCCGCCTTCTGCAGTTTTACAGCTCCTTTAGCTTTTGCTTTCAATCGCCCCGTGTCCCTGGATGCCTAAAACTATCATAAACCCAGCATTGCATCATTGCCCCTGAATCCGCTGTGCCACTGCATCTGCTGTGCCTCTGCAAGATTCAGGGTTTCTCCCCAGGAAACTCAGCGCCCTGACTCTGTCTTAAGAGCTGCCACCACCCTGAGCGTCCTCAAAACAGCCTCAAGTGCCAGCTCCTTGAACCCGAAATGTCTCCTCCCCTCGCAGGCACCTTGTCTCCTGCAGTGTCTCACTGCCTGGGCTCTAAAGTACAATAGTTGGTGTAGCTGCTGCTATTGTCCTGTCACGGCCCCTAGCAATGACAGCATATGGCATGCTCAAACATTCCAAAACTTCCTCTGTGGGTCTCTGAGGGTGCTGCATGGTTATAGCCTTCCCTTCCCTTAAAAAACACAAACATACAAAAAAAGGGTTTCTCATTGCTCAGTTTTCCAATAGAAAAAGACAAAATAAAAACCTTTTTAAAAGTGCTGCGTTTCCTTTCCCCGTTTGTAAACACTTTTTTCTTCCGTGTTTGGCCACTGATTGCCCATTTCCCTTTGTTGCTGTTTGGATTTTGTGTGTTTGTAATCCGTTTTACTTTATTGTGAACTGCGTACCTTGGCGGGAAGACAATGTCAGACCTGTTGGAATCTCTGGAAGGTTCAGAGAAGTTTGGCTGAGGTGGTGTGTGTGGGGTGGCAGCTGTTGTGCTGTTGGTATTCTTGTCAGTGACATAGAGGCAGACAGCTTATCAATAGAGGGTGAGCTGGACGTAGATGGCGGACAGATCTTGAGATTCTTGATAACCATGTTCTGGTCTGGGAAGGAGCTAATAACGGGCCCGCAAATAGCGGGCCCGTTATTAGCTCCCTGGTCCCTTAGCGGCTCCCGCTAAGGGCGGCAGATAAAACCAGCCGGCCTTAGTGGGACCCGCTAAGGGACCTCGGAATGCGGCGGTAAGGGGTTAACGGCACCGGCATCCTTACCGGTGCTGTTAACCCCTTACCGCCGGCCTCGTAATGAGGCCCATAGTCAGGGTCATGAGGCGCATGTCTTTTCTGGCCAACTTTTTTGACAGCAACACTCAAGTTCTAGAAAATCTCCAGAACCATCCACCAGCTAGTGGGGTGACAGAGTCACAACCCCCAGCAAAAAGAGCACGGTCAGACACCCTACAAGCAGCCACCCCACAACAGGACCCAGGCCAGCTTGAACACTATTACCCTAACCAAAGCTTCCAGGAGACTGGAGCATATTCAGATTCAGAGGATTAGGGGTCATAGGGGAGGTGGACCACTATTATGACGACGACGAGGAAGACGTTTACGTCATACAATCCCCTGACCATACAGACCCGCCAGTGGCAGACTCACTGGTAGAAAACCAGATCCAATTCAGTGACATGCTCCTAAAGGAAGCTGAACACTTCCAGATAGAGACACAAGAACAACAAGTAGACAAAGATGTTTTCGAAAACATATTGGAAGACAAGAAAGCAGCAACCACATTCATCCCTGTTAGGGAAAATTCTCAGAAATGTGCTAATTCCCTCCACCTTAGAAACCCCAGCAACTTTGCTGGATTTTTAGGACTTGATTTTCTTTAACCTGGAGAGAGTGAGACCCTTTTTCCCATTTTTAACTCTGTGTTTCTTTTGGTTGTGGAGTATGACAAATTCCATAGGCATCATCTTTTAAATTGTGTCACACAGCACCTTCAGTGCAGTGACACAGGGAAGTCTTCCAGATTTCCCCAAGGTTTAAATACCTTCTCTTGTATAAATTACTGTTTCCAAGAGCAGTAAAGTGAAATTGACTTTACTTACCATTATAACTTTCTAGACCCGGCACACACTATCTTACAATAGGATGCTGGAAGGGTTACCTAGTATCCCCTTTGTCTAGCTTCTCATGTAACATTTTTATGTTACCCTTTTCTCATTGAATGGATGGTGGCAGTAGTTTTGTTTTAACTACCGTAGTGTGCATTTACCGCGGGCTGCATTCTCCACGGGTGTTCACGAAAGTACTGGTGGTAATAGCTGCTCACCTGCACAGGCAGTCCATCCCAGTCTATCCTTACCTCGACGACTGGCTCGTAACAGGGGATTCGTACGGAACATGCCTAACAAATACCCAGAAGATGGTAGATTTCCTCTTCAGCCTAGGGTTCTCGATCAATGAGAAAAAGTCCAGTCTAGAACCCAGCCAAGTCAAACAGTTTTTGGGGGCTCTAATTTGGACCAAAGACGGCCTCGTCTTTCCCTCCAATGAGAGGGTTCAAAACATGCTGTTCCAGATCCCTCATTATGTAGCCAGTCACGAGGTGACGGTTCGCAAAGCCATACGACTGTTAGGGATGATGGCCTCCTGCATCTACCTAGTTCCACACGCTCGCCTTCGCATGTGCCCCATGCAAGAGTGGCTCTCAAGCCAATGGTGTTAGGCAGCGGACAATGGGATGATCTAGTGGTTATCTCAGCAGCCCTCGTTCAGTCTCTGCAGTGGTGGTGAAGGGAAAACCTTCTGCATGGGAAAACCTTCACCACCCCCGCAGTAGAAGCTACTCTTGCCACAGACACATCTCTGATGGGGTTGGGGGCTCACCTCCTTCAACAGACGGTGCACGGCACGTGTGGTACCCAGCAGTAGCATCCAATCACATAAATGTGTTGGAACTGTTAGCAGTGTTTAAGGCCCTGAAGGCTTTCCAAACCCACCTCCAGGGGAAGACAGTTCTAGTCCTCACGGACAGTACTATGGCCATGTATGACTTACACAAACAAGGGGGCACTCACTCTCTAGGGATGTCCAAACTGTCCCAGAACAAATGGAAATGGGCTCTCAAACAAAAGATGTTCCTCCTGTCACAACATGTTCCAGGGGAATTCAATCTTCTGGCAGACTTACTCAGCAGAGACTTCCCCCTACCCGTAAAGCACGAGTAGCGAGTACACAAGGACATTGTACTCAACGTGTTAGCAGACTGGGGCTTCCAAGAGATCGACTTGTTCGCAACTCTGGAAAATGCACAATGCCCAGATTACGCCTCCAGGTACCATCAGAACCGCTCCAAGGGGAACTGTCTCTGGATAACATGGTCAGGGAAAATTGTCTATGCTTTTCCCCCGATTCCACTGCCCAACAGAATAGTGCACCAGATGCACCAAGAGCCAGTCAGGATGATTCTGGTGGCCCTGATGTGGGCCCGCCAGCCTTGGTTCTCCCATCTCATTGCAATGTCAGTCTCCCCTCCCAGGAAGCTGCCATGCCATACAACATGCTGTCTCAAGACCAGGGGGAAACACTACATCCATACCCTCAAACTCTCAACTTAGCAGCCTCCTGAGGTCATAGAGTTTGGACACCTCCAACTCCCTCAAAGATGTATGGACATACTCAGGGAAGCACGGAAACCTAACACCAGGCATTGATACTCCAGCAAATGGAAACATTTTGTCATCTGGTGTAATGGCAAAGACATCAATCCTATTGAAAGCACACCAAGACATATTGTCCTGTACCTAACCCACCTGTTAGATTCAGGACTGGTTTTCAATTCCCTAAAGGTCCACTTAGCTGCGCTTTCAGCGTACACCACGTCCCAGAATGGTGGAGAATTCCTGTAGTTAAAGCATTTATGGATGGGGTAAAAAGGCTCCATCCTCCTATTTCCAACCCAGCTCCCGGGTGTGACCTGAACGTTGTACCTACCAGACTAATGGGGCCTCCCTTTGAACAAATGCACAAGGCTAGCCTTAAAGCACTCACCTACAAGACCGCCTTCCTGGTGACGATCACCTCGATAAGGAGAGTTAGTGAACTGCAGGCCCTTTCAGTTCAGGACCCATTTGTCACGATTCACAAAGATCAGGTGGTCCTGCGCACTCACCCACGATTTGCGCCTACATTTATTTGTAAATTCCATGTAAACCAGTCCATAGAACTACCCACCTTTTTCCAGAACCCCACTAATGTGGCAGAAAGAAGCCTCCACATACTAGATGTGAGGAAAGACAAAGCCACTAAGAAAAACAAACCAGTTTTTCGTTTCAGTGGCAGCTGGTAGAGAAGGGGACCCTGTCTCTAAATCAGCTATTTCAAAGTGAATCGTAAACTGCATCACACTGTGCTACACTCTTGCCAAGAGAGATCTGCCCTTCACACACTCTACTCAGGGCACAGGGGCTACCATAGCATTCATTGCAAATGTTCCTCTTGAGTCCATTTGTAAAGCAGCAACCTGGAGTTCTGTACACACCTTTACACAACACTACTGCCTAGATACACACTCTAGGTCTGATTCTCAGGTGGGACAAGCAGTGCTAAGACATCTCTTTGCTACTGTTCCTTCACACATACCACCACCATCTCTGGGTACTGCTGAATGGTCTATGCACAGCATTGGATTCTAGGCAAATCCACAAGCATGAGAAGGAATGCATTACTCATCGTAATAGCATTTTTGATCATTGTATCTGCTTAGATTCACATGTGCTCACCCTTCCTCCCCTCGTGGAGTAGAAGGAACATGGACATCTTACACCTACTCTCTTCTGTACTTGCTCACGCTGACTATAAGGCTACCTCACGGCAGAAAAAACACAACCAGGGTGTCCTCGATGCGTGAGGGATTTTGGGTACACTACACGTCTCGTCAGGGATAGTGTTACAGTCACGCCCATGTCGACGTCCCCTTTCGATCTTTGAAAGAAAGATGCAATACTCTGCGATTACCACTAGATGTCGGACTATATGCACAGCATGTAAATCTAAGCAGATACAATCCTCAGAAATGCTATTACAGTGAGTAATGCATGTCATATATATTGTCCGTCAGTACTCTGTAAAATGGGCTACAGGGGAAATATCTTTTTGCCTTCAAAGAGCCTCAGTGAAATAATATGAAACAGTACTCTAGTGGAGATGGCTACTAATGGTCACCAACAACCTTGCATCCAGCGTCTTCAATGTAGATTGATGACCGGAGTGGGAGGATCTCCTACGCAGTTTGATGCCATCAGCCCTCCACTCCATCTGCCGTTGAAGGCACATCTCTTGCTCCTGCCCGCAACCTCAGCCATCCTCTCCGCTATGCCACACACTCGTTAAAACTGCTCCAGTGGCACACCATTAGAACCCCACAGGCTGGCCTTGTCTGCCAGCACTGAGGAGCAACATGCCGGCTCTATGATCCCCAAAGCTGAGAGGCTCTGCACTGCCTCAACCACGTTGATCACTTTAGGTAGAAATCAACTCCTGCATGCTGCATCCACCAGTCCCAGCCTTTAGCTAGCCACTCAATACGCCTCTGCAAACTTTCCAATCCTTAGTAGTTCTCCTTGCCACTCAGTCCTTGTACTGTTTCAGCTGCCTAACAAAAATGCAACAGTCCATTGTCCACTACAATCTTATATGCGTTGCTGGGCGCTACATATCCTGGCCGAGCGCCCTGGCTATCTCGCAGCCAAATCTCAACTGTTGCAGCACCACTTCCATCAGCCAGCCTTCTCCACTGTAGGCTACCCAGGGTGGTGGGTCCTACTTTGGGGGGTAGTGGGTCCTGTGAGGACTGCTGCTGCTTCTACAGCATTTGTTGTTCACCAACTGCATGGTTGAGTCCAGATCTTGGCCTTTCCAAGGAGCAGCTTTTCTACAGTGTTGTGAAGCAGTGATTTGAGACTCTTAGGTGAGTTTCCATATAAGGTACTGTATTTAGGTATTTCTTTAGTTGCTCTGGAAGGTAGTGAACTGAGAGCATAACCCACCCTTGCCCACAACCCAGGCTACATCTTACGGCTGCCAGTGGTAGAACACTTCGGTCATAACACTCTGTCCATCCATCCTACATTCTCTTGCCTTCCACTAATGACATCCCACCAACACTGATAAATACAACACAGACCCCCTCTCCTTACTAACTCAACACTGGTAAAGCTAATGCAACAGTTTCACATTTGCAAACTGTTTGTCTATCTCAGACAGCAAAACAGAAAAAAGACCAGTTTCCAGAGTGCTTTCTCATCCAGCTTCAGCACTAGCATAATCGAGAAGATTTAAGTGAAAAGTCAAGTGAGCAGCACTCTCTGCGCTAGGGACATACTCATTTAAAAAGCTTGAGAAGAGTGTTTCTCCACAATTGAAAAAGGGATTACCTGACTAGAGCCCTCATAATCTTCAGTGTAAAAGCCATGCACCAACTCCTTCTGCTTTCATCAAATTCTTCAATTCTAGTTTTCTCTTGTGCTGCTTCAGCTATGCACACACAGCCGGGCAATTCTTCCAGAATAGCGGATGCACCGAGTCATGGTCGATTGCAGCAGTCCCTGGGCCCTTGACCCCAAACCAAGAGAGCTGCAACAACCCAGGGGCCAGGACTCCAATCTAAGTCAGGTATGAATCCATGGAGCCAGCCAAATGCTGTTTCAACTCTGGGGAACAAGAGTCAAAAATGTGTTCTGGCATGACTAAATTGATCATGCCTTAAAAATATGATTACTTATTGGCCGTCAACCCACCCAGACAAGTTTTTCGGCGAGTCATTCACAAAGGTAACACATATTACATAGTTCTTTTTGTGGACTCAGAACTCCTTCAAGTATTGGGACGGATTTTTCCAAAACTTGAGGAGAGCCTATTAAGCTTGTCGTAGACTTTTTTCTATCTGCAGCATTCAACTCAAGCAAAGAGCTACTTCCACTAGGGGGAGCCTGCTGATTAACCAGGCACTCTGATCAGAAGCACTCGCACCTTACACCACATAGGGAAACTGAAAACCAGTTAACCATTTGTTGACATCATCTTGTACATCATACACTCCCAACATATCCTTACTGATCTTTGGATGAGGAGAGGAACCAGTACAATTACTGGAGCCCCCAGTCAAGCTCCTATTGATAGTTATTTTAGCCAAATCTGTTTCAATCATAAGCTTCCCTAGGTTGTTCCTCCTATCTCCCTCCTTGTCATCTCTCTTTGTCAACCCCATGCCCCTCAATTTGTGTAGACTTAAGCTTAAGTTCCTGTGGGGGTAAGTGTGGCAGTCGACAGCAGTGGCAGCTTTCTGAATCTTTGATTCTCCAGCATGGGGTCTGGCATGGATTCACATGCTCATGAATATTCCCTGTCATCAGGCCGGGAATCCTCGGTAAGAAAGGAAAAGCAGTATTGCTTTAAAAGCTTGAATACTGCCTTTCGCCTGATATCCAATTACTGAAGACTGGGTCCTCTGCACGGCACTGGCCTCTCACTTCATCTCACTTCATCTCAAAAACTCAGAACATCCTGTCCTCACTCTCCTCCTATCACCTCCCCCCTCTATTCCCTGCTCTACCTCTGGCCCTTCTGCAGCCACCCCTCCTCTCTCCTTCTCTGCCTTTCCCATGTTTTCTGCTGACGAGGTTTCGAGACAAGTCCGATCTATGAAAGTCTTGTCAAAACAGGTCCACCCATGTTCCTCCAAAACTATCAAGGACCACATCGACTCCTTGGCTCCTGCCCTTGCTGACTTCTGCAATCACTCCTTCGCCTCTGGAGTCTTCCCATCCCCTCTCAAGCACTCCCTTGTGCACCCCCTTCTCAAGAAACCCTCTTCCGACCCCTCCTGCCCTGCTAACTATCGGCCAATCTCTATCACTCCCTTCCTGGGCACACTCCTGGAGAAACTGGCCATCTCCCAGCTTAATCTCCATGCTGAATCTGTTGGTAGTCTTCATGACCATCCGTCTGGCTTCAGAGCTGCCAGAAGCACGGAAACTGCTCTCCTGAACATCCGTGAGGACCTTCTCTCGAATCTTGACTCTAACACTCAATGTGTTCTCATTTTGCTTGATCTCTCTTCTGCCTTTGACACCGTCAACCATACCATCCTGCTCAACCGTCTCCGTGATAACCTGGGTATCACTGGTCAGGCTCTGGCGTGGCTGTCCTCTTTCCTCTCCAATCAACCCTCCCAGGTCCAACTGGGGTCTTTCGTCTCTGACATCTTTTTCTCTACCTGTGGTGTCCCCCAGGGATCTAACCTCTCTCCTTGGCTGTTTAACCAGTATCTGGCACTCCTCGCCCACCGCATCGCCGCTCTCTGCCCCAACTTTCAGTGCTATGCGGATGATACCCAGCTCATTTTCAGGCTACCCTCGGCCTCCTCTTCTCCTTCCCTCATCTCTGACTGTCTTTCTGCTATCCAGGAATGGTGTGCCGCCAACGACCTCTGCCTTAATGCCAGTAAGACTGAGATTCTACTCATCGGCACACCCACTCCCTCCTTCCCTGCATCTCTCTGGCCGGCCTCTCTTGGCCCTCTTCCTGCTCCTACCTGCAAGGCAAAAAACCTCGGGGTCATCTTCCGACTTCACACTCTCCTTCTCTCCTCACATATCCGACGTCTCTAAGAAGTCACACTATCAGCTCCACCTCCTCCGAGGTATCCTTCCTTTCCTCTCCTTCCCCCAGAAGCTCACTGTCTCTAGAGCCCTGGTTCTCTCGAAGCTGGACTACTGTAACCACCTCTATCTAAATCTGCCTGCCTCTACTCTCCGCCCTTTGCAACTCATCCAGAACAGGACTGCAAGACTTGTCCTTGGCCTCAAGCCAAGGGACTGTATCTCTCCAGGACTGAAATCACTACACTGGCTCCCAGTGACTGCGAGGATCAAGTTCAAAACCCTCTGCATTGTCCACAAGGCCTTCTGGGGCCTTGTGCCAAAATACCTTCAACTCTCTCTTCCTAAATATCTTCCTTCTCGAGCTCTTCGCTCATCCGCCTCCAACTCCCTCAGGGTCAGCCGCTTCTCCAAACAATGAGTTGGGGGCAGATCTCTCTCCGCTGCAGGGGCCTCCCTCTGGAACAGCCTTCCTGCCTCCCTGAAACTTGAGGAGAACCATCTCCGGTTCCGGAAGCACCTCAAAACCTTCCTCTTTGCCTCTGCTTTCTCTACCCCTCTCACCTGCTAAACTTCTGAAACTGCACTGAATCTGCAACTGGGCCACTCACCGTTCCCGGTCCTTGGCCCAGCCACTCTCCCCTGCACTGCCTCCCTGGCTACCCCCTGCACTGCGGGACTGTGTCTGTATCCCTACAGCCCCCCTTCCCAGCACTTGTCTGCACTTATCTCGCACTTGCCACTAGCTGGCCCTTGTTATTTATCCTGTATGCTATTAACCATGTACTGCACTCTCCCCTCTCCACTTCCCCCTTGCACTTTCCCTTCCCCTCTACCCTTGCACTTGCGCGATCTGAATGACACCTGGCCTAGTAGGATGGTTGTCTGTCTCCCCTTGTCCCCCCCGCCTCGTCGCTCCTTGAAACACTTGTGTATAGGCGCGTTACAAATGCCATATCATATCATATCATACTGCATCCATCCAATGATGGTTGTCTGCCTGAGTCCCAACCCCCGGCGGCCATCTTCAGATTCTTACTGCATGTTTCGGTGCAAGGAGTACTTGAGTTTTGCTCTCTGAGTTTTTTAGATAAATTACAGTTTTTTGACTGAAAATATCTGATTTTGTGAAAATATTAGACTGCTGACAAGTAGTCAGCTCCGGTAACGGGGCTCTGTTGCCGGTTAAGTTTTTGACGTCTTCACTATGTGTCAACGTGGAAAGGCCTACCGAGGCCTACTTCGCACCTCGCCATGTCGGAGGAAGGCAGGAGAAGTCTCTTCAGGCTCTACTCCCGGTGTGGCTTGAAGAACATCTATGTGGAGGACAAGTGTTGTGATGATATTTCTCTTTGGGAGCAGAGAGAGCTAGTGTTGATGACATAGGCAGAGCAGGGTGCCTCTATGATGTCATTGGAACGTTCACTTGCATGTGTTATTCACGTTCTAAAGTTGTCAGTTGATGGAGGTTTTGATGGGGAAGGATCCCGTATGTTCGGGGGTCTTTCTTGCTTTCATTTATCTTAAATAAATGTGAAATCAACTTACCAGCGTTTGTGTGCTGCTTCACAACAATGGCGACGAGGTAAAGTGAAGGCAGGTGAAGTGAAAGCAGACCGAGACCCCCGTGAAGTTGAAGTATCCACCGCCTACACCAGCACGAAGCAACGACCGCAGCTGTGGATCCTTCCAGATCAAGAGACTCTCCAGGCCACGCAGCTGCTGTCTACGTTCCTCACGGCACATATCTTTCCCACCCAGGACTTGTGCGGGTTGTCCGGGCCACTCCGCTGAAGCGTTGAGCAGCCCGCGAGGAACTCGCCCCTGTGTCTCCCTGTTCTGCCGTGGAGGGAAACTCGTTCTCTCGGATTGTTCCGCCCAGCTGGGGCGTCGAGCGGAAAAAAAAAAAAAAGGGAAAGCGAAGCTCCGCAGACGCGTTGAGCAGCCGCGGGGGGGGGGTGCCCGCCCCTGTTCCTCCCTGTGTGTGCTGCCCTGGAGAGAGGTCGCACTCTTCCTGGATCCCCTGGAAAGGAGGGGGATTGCTCCGCCCAGTTGCGGCGTCGAGCGGAAAGGAAAAAGAAAGAGAAGCTCCGTGGAAGGGGGGGCTGGGGGGTGCCCGCCTCCGTTCCCCTGTGTTCGTGTCTTCGGATTGCTCCACGAGTGACTACCGTAGTGTGCATAACAGATGCTTAGGCAAATCAAATGAGACTGTGTTTCCCAAATACCGTATATCTTATGGTAATTGGGCAATCAATAGTGAGGTTTAAAATACATGCGGTTTTGATTTAAAAGCGATTTAAAGGCAATGCCACACAGCGTCTTAGCGTTACAGAAAAATATCTATTGTCTATGAAGGAGTTGTGTCTATATAAATATATATAAAAGTATATATTATATACATTCAAAAAAAAAAAAAAAAAAGAGGGATGGAAGAGGAGTTGTGCTGAGAGCTACTATAAGTAAAAGGCAGATACTTGAGGACACAGCCACCATAAACCACACCAGCTGTACATTTCGTCATTCAGGCAGCCATGGCAGGTCTACCAGGCATATCAGGTCCTCCCATTTTTATGCCGACTCCAGGAATGGCAAAGATTGCTTGGCAGCAATGGCGCAAAGGTTTCATGCACTATATGAGGGCGGCTGGTGGTATGTCATATTCTGGTGAGAGGAAGCTGGCCTTGTTGTTGCATTTTTTGGGTTTTGAAGGCCAGAGAATTTTTGACACTTTATCACAACCAGAAGGAGACGGTAGTGGAGATAATTTGAATGAATTTGAAAGTGCATTGTTGAAACTTGACAAGCATTTTAATCCAAAAAGGAGCACAATCTTGGAGCGTTACAATTTTCGCATGCGAGTTCAAGCACAGGGGGAGTCTGTTGAAGATTACGTCACTGCTTTGCGGCATCTGGCCTTAACATGTACATTTCAAGATAGCTTTGATGAACATATTCGAGATCAATTCATGACACATTGTCGATCTAACAAAATACGGGAAGAGTTATGGCTAAAAGATGAACCAAGTTTAGATGAAGTATTGGATTTGGCTAAGAGAGTAGAGCATTCCTTAGCATGTGTAGCTAAGTTATCTAAAAATGAAGGAGAAGATACTAAGGAAGCGAAACCAGAGGTAATGAACATAGCGGAAGGAAAGAACAAAAGAAGAGGAAGAAATAGACAGTCAAGCAGGAACATTCCGGAGGAAAGAAGGAGTCAGAATATTTGTCAGAAAGATGAGAAAAGAGAGGAGAGGAAAGATGATAGACTATGTTATCGTTGCGCTAGTGCAACCCATTTTGCATCCTCCGTAGTCTGCCCAGGTCGAAGAACCGTTTGCACTAAGTGCAGGAGGAGAGGACATTTTATGTCCTGTTGCAAGAATTTTCAATTTGGGCAAGATAACCAAAGAAAAGTATTTTATGTGAATGAAGAGGAGGATAGGAAATCGTCAGATGACGATGTTGTTGTTATGCCTTCTCAGAATGTTATTGTCAACACAGTTAATGTTGTTGGTAAGGGGGATGAAGAGGATGACTGTGAGCGTCCATATGCTATTGTGAATGTTAATGGTTTCAAGTTGTCATTAATGGCCGACTCCGGGTCAAAAATAACGCTTATTTCTAGAAGTGTATTTGAAGCAGAGATGAGAGGGAATGTATCAGCATTGTAGAAACCGGACATAAATCCAGGAAGTTACAATCAAGATCGAATTGAGTTGTTAGGGTACGTGTGGAGTAAGTTTGAATTTAAAGGTCGATGTTGTGATGTAAAGGTGTATATCACTAAGAAAGGACAATCTCTACTAGGATGGAGAGAACAAAAGAATTTGGGAATAAGACCTAATCCCAAACATCCAGACCAAGTCCTACAAGTTTTCGAAGAACCCGTGAGTCATGGGAAATATATGTCAGAGTATAAGAAAGTGTTTGATGAGTCTTTGGGAAGAATAAAAGGGTTTCAACACCAGATAATTTTGAAGAAGGATAGCGTACCTGTAGTGGCTAAGCTCAGACCTGTGCCGTTTGCTTTACGAGGCAGTGTAAAAAGGGAATTACAAAAATTGTTGGCGTCAGGTGTAATTGAGAGAGCTGGGGGAGTAGAGTGGGTTTCCCCAGTTGTAATAGTGAAGAAGAGTTCAGGGGATTTGAGGCTGTGCGTTGATATGCGTGAGCTAAACAAATGTGTGTTGGTGGACAGGCATCCCCTGCCCAACATGGGAGAGTTATTGACCAGGGTGGGCAGGGGAAAGTATTTTTCTAAACTGGATATGGCATCAGCATATCATCAAGTGGAGTTGGAGGAGGCCTGTAGGAAAGTCACTGCATTTATTACACATGAAGGTGTGTTCCAATTTAGAAGAATGCCATTTGGATTGGCATCCGCCTCTTCAGTTTTCCAGAAGATCATGGATCGTTTGTTGAGAGGGATGAAGGGTGTTTTTTGTTTTCAGGATGATGTATTGGTGAGTGGAGAGACTTTAGAAGAACATGACAAAAATCTGTGCAAGGTGTTGAAGATGTTTGAGGAGCGGGGTATCACGGTGAAAGGGGAGAAATGTAACATTGCTGTGACGAGAGTGGAATATCTGGGTCATGAAGTGTCGGGAGATGGGATAAGACCCAAAGAAGATATGGTGAATTCTATAAGAAACATAGAGACGCCTAGAAATAAAAGTGAGCTTCGTTCATTTCTAGGGATGACAGAATTGTACCAGAAATTTGTTACGAACTATGCTGATAAGGTTCAGGAACTAAGGAAAATTTTGAGAAAGGGTGCTGACTTCGTGTGGAATAATCGATGTGAGAAAGAGTTCAATAGCATCAAAGAAGATATAGCTATGGCTCGTCCGTTAGGATGTTTTGACACTAGGAAGTCTACCATTATTACTGTTGACGCCAGTGAGGGTGGTTTGGGAGCTGTATTGTCTCAGAAACAAGTTGATGGTTCTGAAAACATTATAGCTCATGCGTCAAGAGGTCTCAGAGGAGCAGAGATGAGATATTCGGTCATTGAGAAAGAGGCTTTAGCTTGTTTATGGGCTATTGAACGTTTCAAGAGTTTTGTTTGGGGAGTGGAATTTACAATTCGCACTGATCATAAGCCTCTAAAAGCAATATTTGAGAATAAGGGCCTTGACAAAGTTTCGCGCCGGGTGGCAGGTTGGGTCACCAGGATGCAGACGCACTGTTTTAAAATAGAAGTCATCCCGGGAAAGGGAAATATTCTAGCGGACAGCCTGTCCAGGATAAGAGTTGCAAACTCTGATAATGTAAAGAATGAGGATTTAGAATTAGTATTTGTTAATACTGATGGCATAGTCTCCAAACCAGAGTGGTTGGAGGGCATGAAAGAAGACCATGGGATCAACAGAGTAATTCCATATGTTGTGTCTGGATCATGGCCAAATAAGCAGTCATTGGAGGAAGATACAAAACCATATTGGGAAGTGAAGGACGAGTTATCTGTAAATGAGGATATTTTGTTCAGGTGGGGTAGGGCTGTTGTCCCCATTGGATTGAGGAAGAAGGTTATAGAATTAGCACACAGCGGTCACATTGGAGTTACTAAGACAAAGGGTGTTTTGAGAGAAGACTATTGGTGGCCAGGATTTGACAAAGAAATAGAGGCAGTGCTGGCAAATTGTCAGGTTTGTATCAGGAGTGGTAAGGGCATTGTAGCCAGGAAACAGCCATTGGTGGATGTTGGTCTACCCTCCAGGATATGGAGCGATATTGCTATGGACATTCTGGGTCCTGTAGAATTAGGCTATGGTCGCGGAAAATATGTTGTGTTGGTTGTGGATTTGTTTTCCAGGTGGACAGACTTTAAAATTGTCAGAGACATCACGGGAGAGAGCATGATAAGGGTTTTACAAGAAATTTTTGCCAATGAAGGTTTACCAGAAACTGTTTTGACAGACAATGGTCCCCAATTTATAGGAGAAGGTTTCACCAACTATTTGAGGAGATGTGGAGTTGGACACAAGAGAACTTCGGTATATCATCCTGAATCAAATGGTGTTGTTGAGAGGATGAATAGATGTGTAATGGAGAGTGTGAGGATGAGAGAAGAATGTGGTTTGGACAAATTAGCCATGATACAAAACAGGATGTGGGCTCTTAGAATGGCGCCACATGCTGTTACCGGATTATGCCCGTTTGAGCTTATGAGGGGCAGGAAGCCATTTTCTATAACGTGCCCACCTTGGCTTGGTAGGAGTAGGGAGTCTGACCTGGTGGTAGATCAGGTGAGGAAGTTTCTGGTAAAAAAAAAATCAGAATGGGTCATGCGTGAAAATATAAGAAGAGGAAAGAAAGAATTGCGTGTGGGGTGTGGAGATTGGGTCAGGATAAGGAAAGGGTTTCTCAAAAAGAAAGGGGATTCCCTTTATTCGGACCCGGTCAGAGTGGTGGCAGTCATGAAGGGTGCAGTACGTGTGTCCGGTGGGCAGGTGTGGAACAAGAGTAGGAAAGCTACCGTGAAGAGGGGTCATGTGTGAAAGGAGAACGCTTTTGTATAACAGACACTTGGGAAAAGAAATGTTTAATGTAGTTGTTTGAGTGAGTTAAAGAATTCTAAAAAAAAAAAAAATGAAATGAAGGGAGATGTGTTGTGATGATGTTTCTCTTTGGGAGCAGAGAGAGCTAGTGTTGATGACATAGGCAGAGCAGGGTGCCTCTATAATGTCATTGGAACGTTCACTTGCATGTGTTATTCACGTTCTAAAGTTGTCAGTTGATGGAGGTTTTGATGGGGAAGGATCCCGTATGTTCGGGGGTCTTTCTTGCTTTCATTTATCTTAAATAAATGTGAAATCAACTTACCAGCGTTTGTGTGCTGCTTCACAACAACAAGCACACAAGATGTCTTTACTGTCTGCATCCCGATCATGAAGAGGAGCGATGTGACATCTGCTGAAGTTTTCGAGCCATAAAAGAGGGACCGCTAACGATGGTTGTCGGCGTGGTTGAAGGTGGACAGGGCCCCTGGTCTGGCCTCCGGGCATGCTCAGGTGAAGCCAAAATTGGGCCCCACTCCAGAGCGCTCTCCACCTGGCAAGAGGTCCATATCGGCCGAGGAGGTACAGCCGGAGGGCACCAGTAAAACCATGTGCCAGGTAGTTGGTCTGGCTAGAGACGCCGCTGATGCGGGTCCTAGTACAGGGCAGACGCGCTCTCCATTGCCTTGCCCTTCTATGGTGAGCTTGGCGGTGGCCGGCGTGAAGTCCTCAAAGCATAGTGTTTCGTCAGGGGAGAAACCAAAGAAGCACTCCCAAAAGGAACCCTCTTGAAAGCCCTCAGTGACACCCACTCCTTCGTCAACGACTAAAAGGCTGTCATCTACGGCGAAGACTACGACGACCAGACCACCGTCAGCGGTTGCTTTGTCATCGGCTGCAGTGGGCTCATCTTCGCCAACGGGCGCTCAGTCCACGGTTGCCTCGTCCACGGCCACCTCGTTGACTGCCTCGTCCACGTCCACCTCATCGACGAACAAAGAAAAGCCGCTGTCAAAACCTGCGGCAAGGGTTTTGCTGCCTCTAACACCCTTGACTACTGCTTCATCGACCGCCACTACCCAGTCGGTAAAGGCGCCGGTCGTGTCTGTAGCCCTGAGGGAAGTGGCTAGATAGGTTTCTCCTGGTGGATGCCTTTTCCGGGGTGGTAGAACACACAGGGAGCTTAGTTGGTCCTTTGGTCATTTATACTAGCTCCAATGACGACACAGGGCATGATTGCTTGGATGCAGATGTCGACAGCCCAATAGGCATGGGTTCGCCAAGGCACACAAGCCCGTTGAGGCACACCAGCAGTCCTGCGGCGGGCCCAGGGGCCCGTCTGCACGCTCCAAGGGGTATGTGTCAGGACATCTTTACAGTGCTCAGTTCTCTGGTCTCAGAGATGCAGCAGCGGCTACCACCCATAGCGGGCCCGTCAGGGAGCGGCCCTATGTACAGCCCTCCAACGCCTCCACACAGGCATCGCTCGGCTACCCCGAGGCGACCACCATCGCCACCACCTGTCCCAACACCGCCAGGCGATGCTCCACTCACTGATACAGCGACAAACACAAACACTGGTACAACGGATACGGGTGACTTCTATGACTTTGTCCCAGACGATGAGGAGCAAGTAGGTGCGGATGATACCCCCAGAGCTTCACCTCTAGATGAAGTCGGGTCATTCCATTCCATGATGGCGAGGGCATCTGCCCTATTTAATTTGCTGCCAGAGGAGATGAGCAAGGAAGATTTCTTCTACCAGAGACAGGTTTCAACCAGGAAGAAAATGTTATCTGTCCCTTTGCTAGAGGATGTATGGGAAGAGGGCCTGGCCTTAATGAAGCCCCCAAGCTCTGCACCAGCGAAGCGAGACTGGCTAGAGAAAAATACACAGTGCCAGACTCAGCCCCTAAATGTCGCTGCTCGCAGCCATCCCTGGATTCAGTAGTTTTGGCCACAGCGAGGAAACGGTCGGAGTTGTGGTTTAAACTGGGCCCACTCCTGGAATTCTTGCCAGACGACAAGCGGACGGAAGCTCCTGCACTGTTTCAGGAGCGGGAGGTGGCTTCCGATCATGCCATCACAGTGGCTATGGATGTCATGGATTCCGGCTTCCGCCAAATGGGGAATGGCGTAGCGATCAAGCTTCAAGGTTGGCTGAAGGCTACCAATTTTAGACCTGCCGTTCAGGCCAAGGTAGTGGTATGCCTTTCGACAGACGTAATCTCTTTGGAAAGGCGGTGGCTGAAACACTGCAGGCCACCAAGACGGCCGCAGAGACAGCAAGGTCCCTAGTAACCTTGCAGCAGCGCTGCTCTTCTTCCTTTTGGTCCTCCAGGAGTATGTTTGGAAGATCTTCAAAGGGATATGCCTCCACTTCCTACCGTCAGCCTTCCTGCTCCATGGTGCAGGAATCATACAGAGGTTGGTCCCAGGCCTTCGGTGGAGGCTCGCCGGGGCCCTTGGTGCCCGCAGGGAAAGGCGCAAGCAAACAAGCAGGCTTCACTTGGCCTAGGGCCCAGGCCCCCACTTTTGCACCCCAGTGGGAGCCCGTCTGTCAAAAATGTTCGATGCTTGGAAAAACATCACCACAGACTAATGAGTGCCCTCGTATTCCACCTGCATCGAGGAAGGAACAACACACTGCCCATCTGCTGGAGGAAGAGCGATCCATGCTAGAAAAGGGCTTAATAGAACCCTTCCCGCTGTGACTCCGGCGCTCCGGAGTGTACTCCTGGTACTTTCTAGTCCAAAAGAAGTCGGGGGGTGGTGCCAAATCCTGGACCTATGACACCTCATCAAATACCTAAGGTCCCAAAAGTTCAGAATGGTCACGTTGCAGCAAGTACTTTGGCAACTGGAGGAAGGAGACTTCATGACCACCCTCGATCTGGAAGATGTCCACTTTCACGTCCCCATTCATCCAAAACATTGGTAATTCCTTTGTTTCGTAGTTCTGGGGAATCACTACCAGTTCAAGGCACTGCCCTTTGGCCTGAAGTCAGCAGCAAGTGTGTTCTTGATGTGTTTGGCCCCGGTGGCAGCGCATCTACGTCTCAAGGGCATACACGTCCACCTGTACCTAGACGACTGTCTCATCCAGTCACGTTCTCGGAGCCTGGCAGTGCAACACACAAAGGAGACCATACACCTGCTAACGGAGCTCGGATTCTCTATCAATTATCTGAAATTCTGCACCACGCTATCGGAGGATGTTCTGTTTCCGGAGGCACGTCTCAACACAGTGGCATCTCTAATTTTCTCCTCGAAGAGCAGGTGCTGACCATCCTTGGGAAGGTGCATCGTCTTTCCACCATCAAATCAGCAACCATCCTAGTAATCAAGTCGCTGCTCGGCATGATGTCCTCCTGCATAAATCTTCTCCCCTTCTGCAGGCAGCAGGTGAGGCCACTCCAAGATTTTTTGGACTGCAGGTGGCACCAGGCCACAGGCAATTGGTCAGACAAGTTGAAGCTTAACCTGGAATTCCAGCAAGCCATCCAATTGTGGGGGGTGCGCTTGCACCTTACGCAGGGTTCCACATTCCAGACCCCTCCCTTTCAAGCAACAGTCACCACGGATGCCTCGCTGGACGGATGAGGGATCCATACAGGGCAGTCCCACGCCAGAGGCCTTTGGCTGGCGGAGGAAAAGGATCAACACATCAATGTGCTGGAACTTCAGTCCGTGTTCTGGGCCCTCAAGTTGTTGTTGCCGCTGCTAATGGGTTGAATGGTGAGGATTTTCTCAAACAACAACACCACAATGTTCTACATCAGGAAGCAGAGTGGGACCCGATCCCCTGCTCTGTCGTTGGAGGCAGAAACCTATGGCACTGGGTGATCCTTCAGAACATGTTCCTCGTACCCTTTCACCTAGCAGGTATAACGAACACCTTAGGGATGCCCTCAGCAGGGAGCTTCAGTCTGATTATGAATGGGAGTTGCAGCAGGACCAAGTAACCCTTCTGTTCCGCCAATGGGGTTGTTCGGAGATCAATCTATTTGCCACGGCAGCAAACTCCAAATGCAACCAGTTCGCCAGCAGGTTCCCTCAACCAGAGAGCTCGGGGGACACCTTCTCACTCAGATGGGAGGTTCAATTCCTGTATGCTTTTCCTCTGATCCCCCTCCTGCTGTGAGTCATCAACACATTGAAGAGATGTCTCTGCAAGATGATACTCATCACTTCAGTGTGGCCCCATCAGATATGGTACCCAGACCTGCTCCGCCTATCAGTGGCACCGGCCATCAGACTGCCTCCTCTTACCCAACCTGCTCTCCAGGGAAAGCGGAACCATCCTACATCATGATCCAGCGTCAATGAACCTCACGGCCTGGCTTCTGCAGCCTTAGAGTTTGGCCACTATGACCTTCTGGTGCAATGTATAGCTATTCTAGCCAAAGCCAGATCTCTCTGTACTCTGTCATGTTACAGTCATAAATGGAAACTCTTTTCAGTGTGGTGCAGGACGCAGGGCATCACGCTGCTGTGTGTCTCTGCTCCTCAGCTCTTGATGTACCTGCTCTCGTTGGCAAAGTCTGGTTTGGCCTACTCCTCCATCAAGGTACATCTGGTGGTCATTTCACGATACACCCGTTCACCTACAAAGCCATCGTTATGGTCTCACATACTGGTCAAGGAATTCATGAACGGTCTCTTTAGGCCTGCCCTCCAGTGAAAGCTTCTGCCCCGGTGTGGGAGCTCAATGTTGTCCTCATGAAGCTCATGGGACCTCCATTTGATCCTTCACATCGTGCTCCTCTCAAATTTCTTTCATGGAAGGCGCATTCCTATGTAGCAATCACTTTGGCCAAGCGGATCGGGGAAATTCAGGCTCTTTCCTGTAAAGCCCCCTACTTATCGTTGCAACCTACTAGGGTGGTGCTCCGCACTCACCCCGCCTTCATGCCGAAAGTTCTGCCTGAGTTCCACCTTAACAAACCTTTGTTACTTTCAGTCTTCTTCCCGAATCCTGTTTCAGCTGCTGAATGGTCACTGCATACGCTGGACGTTGCTTGTGCCTTAAGTTCTATGTAGCCGGCTCAAAAGATTTCCGCAAGACTTCTCAGCTCTTTGTGACCTTTGCTCCTGTGAATCAGGGGAAGGCCCTGTCCAAGGCCTCCCTTTCCTTGTGGCTCTCCGGCTGCATCATGCACTGTCATCGTCTGGCTGACAGACCCCTTCCAGGCCGGCCGAGAGCCCACTCCACCAAAGCCAACGCTGCTACGATGGCGTTTCTCTCTGGGGTTCCCCTGCTGGACATTTTCAGGGCTGCTACGTGGAGGTTGATTCACACCTTCACGAGATTCTACTGTGTCAACAGGGATTCCAGGGAGGAGTCCAGAGTCTGCCAAGCAGTGCTACGCAACCTGTTTGCTTGAGGTGAGTCGGTTCCAGGGGTAAGTGTTGTACTTCTGTTGAGCCCTGCCACCTCTCATGGTTGTGTATATGTTACTGCTGTATAATCGTATTCATGAGCATGTGAATCCATGCCAGACCCATACTGGAGAACAACAGTAAGTAACTTGTTCCATGCTGGAGAAGGAACACGTTACTTACCTGTAACTGTTGCTCTCCAGCATGGGTTTGGCATGGATTCACATGCAAACCCTCCCTCCGTCCCTGCTGTGGCTCTTCTGGGTTCATTCTGGCCCCTCATGTGCTTCCAATCTGAGGATGGCCGCCTGGACTCAGGGAGACACCGTCATTGGATGGGTGCAGTATGACCCGGTCTTCAGTGATTGGATATCAAGCGAAAGGCAGTATTCAAGCTTTTAAAGCAATACTGCTTTTCTTTTCTTACCGAGGGTTCCCGGCCTGACAACGAGGAATATTCATGAGCATGCCAGACCCATTCTGGAGAACAACAGTAAGTAACCTGTTCCAACTTTCCAGTTGGGAAAACAGTGCTGTTCTTTACCCTACCCCGGAAATTATTGGAATCTAAAAACCCAAAGCGGCATGCAAAGTGTACGAAGTGCAGGTTTAAGTGTGGCAGTCAGCAGCAGTGGCAGCTCTCTGAAGCTTTTGAGTTGGGAAAAGAGTGGCATTCGTGGTATATGGTAAATAAATATGACATAGCGGGCCAATGTGTGAAGTGGCTCTTCCGGTGAGATGATACTAGTGGTTTATAACCTTTACATTTTATTATGGCACAAAATCAAAGAAATGGATGCATATATGATGCTGCAGTTGCTGAGCGTAAGTGAGCTCTTCGACACACAGTACGATATTGTACCAAAAGGTGCCTTGATGCATGAAGCATGCATGCGTAAAGCCAGAACAAGCTTCATAACTTGGCTCCGCTGTCACAATTAGTCCATTAGGACTGGCCATTGTCAGAAAATGCTTGAAGGTTTAAATTCCAAATACTCCAACAAATTCAGGCAAATTGCCAAGAAATTTAGAGAAGGAGATCTAAAAGTGAAAATAACTCTTATATTGGAGAACACTTGGATACCAGCCAGGATCTGCCACAGTTCACAGTATTATAGTTTTTCAATTTCTTGTCTAGCGAGTTAAGCATAGATAAACACCACCATTGTATGTGGCGTTTATTGACTTTACAGCAGCATTCGACAGAGAATGTAATCTGCGTTGGTACAAGCTAAATACATTTGGAGTATACAGTGTATACAGACATGACTATCAAAATAATATTGGGTAATGCTGGTGCATACTGAAATCTTTACAATACAAATACTGGTTTAAGGCAGTGGTGCATGCACCCACTCTACTTTCAATTTATACATTGCAGCTGCCCATCATTTTCCACCAAAGATAGGCCCTGTTCAAGTGCCATGAATGGGTTATGCAGATGACATTGTTGTGATGGACCAGACGCCCATTGGATTCAAGCGCTCCCCCAGGGCACTGATAATATACTCAGCCGCCAATTATCTGAATTGTTAGTTGTGAAAAGACCGAGAATATGGTTTTTGGCGAGAATGGAAGCACATCAAATAAAACTTGGCCTATGCAAGAAACCAGTATACAGCAAGTTAAGAAGTTTAAATGCTTGGTGTAATGATCAGTAATACTAAAAAGCCCAGTCAAATCTAGAGGAAAATGTACTCTCAAAAGCTTCCACTACATGTTATCTTGTTAAAAGATTTAGAAGCCACACAAGTGGGTTTTCTTTTCGAAGTCTATAAATCTAGCATTATATCAGGTATAATGTATAGTTTAGAGAGACGCATACAATTTAAGACAGAATGGATTAATAGATTGGAGGGTATATTGTGGCGCTTCATGTTGGAATTACCACTATGTACCCCTATGCAAGCCATTCGCTTGCATATGCGATTAGTCTCACAGACCACTACACTGCAACTGAGGCATAGCTTGCTCTATGCAAAGAAGATCCTAACGCAAGCTGATATCATGATGGGGTTATTTGGCACATTGCTAAGTAACGATATCCTACAACCATTCATTCATTCCTGCACTGCATTTCACAATAGATTTGAATGGGCTGCACACTGGTCTTTAGGTTACCCGATCTTAAAAGAGCAACTAAAAAAAAGGCACAAAGATGGAACTGGTGTAATAAATTAAACTGCATTGCTGGAAGAAAACTTGCACCCAATAGGGCAAAAGCCTTTTGGGTCACAAATTAATTTGCAGATGCTGTGGATGGCCTTGGCTACAGAAAACACACACATCTCCTAACCCAGTGTCCCGCCCTCTACTAGCAGTACCAACAAATTACTAGGGAGATTCACCTACAGATCTTCAGTAATTGTTTTGCCTCAGGTAAGTCAATGTATCTGTCCATGTCTAATGTATTGTATGTTCTATGGAGTTATATGATATTGTTGCTTGTTATCCAACTGAGGCATGCGCTAATTACAAGAAGTCTTTCCTTGTTTATTATTCGATTGATTTACATTTTTGATGTATTTTAAAATCATATACATTGTATCTTGACACGCAATGCAAATACTCTTGAAATATCTAATCAAGGTAACTCAAGATTGTTTTTAATGTGTATCATATTTATTAATTTGATTTCAGCAACTATGTTGACATGGTTTTAACTCAATCACACTTGATGATTTTTTTAAATTAAGTTCCGCTTCCTTGATCTTGCACTTTTTCATCTTCAAACCTAAGAGGGCATGTGCCTCAGAGTTGGAGATGGAAAGGCTGGGGGAAGAGAGAGCCACCGAGGGCAGAAATACAGAAACATAATCACTGGGTCCTCAGCCAGCATTTTCCTCACCCTCAGTCAGTAGACAAACATTTCCAGATTCTTGGTGATCCACTAGTCTCTAAATTAACTCACTTTACCCTTTCAGAACACTGAGTTTTCAACCGATCCACTTTGTTCTTGGCCAGGGATTCAGCAGTCTATACTTTCATTTCTGTAGATTTATGCAATATATAATATCTCAAGCTTTACTGCAATAAATCTATGTGTAGCCTAGAAGTTGGGTACCCTGTAAGCCTTCAAAGAGCCCTAGGCACCTCTATCCCAACGCCTGTCACCAATTGTGAGGAAGGATTTTCAGAAGCAGTCATGTGAAGGGTTCTCAGAGACCAACCCAGGTGATGAGCAAGGGCTTTTTCGCGCGTGGTCTTCACAAACTCCCTTAAGGTAGTGTAGGATATGCAGTAAGGGAGACTTAGGTGATCAAGGACTGGTCTGTGAGTCCAGTTAACAACACCTGGAGATATTCAAGTAATAAAGTTCCCCAGAGAAATGTAATAATATACTATGTATTAGGCCTTAAACGCACTTGCAGGTCAAAATGACTCTCATATCTACACATATATACAGTTTGTAACCTCAAAATGAGATCACACACTACTTTACACTTCAAAACATTAAAAAGCAATATAATCAAGCAACGCAAAAAATGTACCAAGTAAAGTGGAAGGAAAAAATGGTTAAAGGCAGGCACCTAACTTAAGCAGTCCTTCCCTATAACAATAGTTCCACAGTCTGCAGAGTTCAAGATACAGGTAAATTCCAGAAAAGGGGGGATTAGGAAGATTCAAAGTTCCCCTGCAGAAGTTTTGCCTTCAGCCAACAGGTAGATAAAATTCAGTTTAAAAGTACACTTTTTGGGTAAAAGGTCAATGGACAAAATTAGGCGTACACTTCCAATTCCACCACACTAGTGGCTAACCAAAGGGCTTTAGCTCAAGCGATCACAGCCAGGTAAGTGGAGTATTATGCAGTGGAATTTATGCCCAGGCAATCCCTATGGGACGAGAAGGGCACAAAGAGTAGTGGGCACAATTGCACCCCGAACTCCAATTTTTCCAAGCAACCACCAGCGGGGTACTCAATCCCCCCTTATGTCTTTGGCCCCATTGGTGGAGGTCCAGTGGCTAGAGCAGATGTCACGTTTGGGACAAGCTAGGCAGCGGTTCCTATCTCCAGTTGTAGGACAGCTCCAGCAGGATTGCAGCTGGATTGGCCAGGCACCACAGAACAGCTTGCACTATGAGGATGGACCCCCAGGACACAGTAGGTGAAGAGTGGCGGGAAGAATCCTCAGTCGGGGATCAGCAGGCTTTGTTTGTTGCTGCAGCAAAGAACAGGCACAAGACATGCCCCTCTTTATGTAGGGAAGCAGCGTATGCAGGTGACACTTCCTGGGCACACGTCAGTGACCTGCAGAGTCCCAAGTTCCAGCTTCTGAAGGCGACTGTTGCAGCAGAGAGGCCTGATCATTGGTCAGCCCGCAGGAACATCCCAGGGCACTTCAAAAATTCACTGACAGCAGGATACTGTTGCAGAATGCAGGGTTGACTGATCACACCAGTCCAGGGTCTCCAGTCCAGTCTTCATGTCCTCGGATTCTGGTTCCAGTGGGCGACCTTCAGAATGGCCCCAGAGCTCAGCTTATCTGAAATCCAGGCCGGGGGCTGCTCACGCCCACCATTGGAAAGGAACTGGACCACTCAAATGGGTAAGGGCTGGCCAGTCATGGATAGCCACTGATCCCACATCTGTAGAGCAAACAGCATCCCCTGGAATAAGTGTGGATTGGGACCCAAACCCAGTTTAATCTACTTCTGTTTCACAAAGCACTTGCCCCGAAGGCCTGCGCATGCCATTATATGGGAGATTCTGACCTGAGAAGGCAGGAAGAAGGCCAAAATGCAAGACCACTAAAAGGCAGGATTTGAAGCACATGGGATGTAATTTTGTGTATATGGTACTTAAATAGACAATATGCGGTAAACAATGGTGCAGGTTACAAAATTCTAAATATAGCACTAAGCATTAGAGGACCCAATATACTCACTAGAAGGTTCAAGTAACCTCCTCCTAGTGGAGGACCCCACTCTAATCACTTATGGATTATGAATGATTCACACTGAGCCGATGGACCTTCAACCAGCCTTTCTTGTTTCCTAAGGCCCTGAGAGTAGCTTGGAAAAGTGGAATTAGCCTATTGCTTGAGGCTCTGTCAGGATGGAGCAGACATTCTGCCACGCCTGGAGTTGCGATCAACCATTGCTGCAGTAGGTGAAAAGTAATGTACATTCTCTAGCTGTATTCATTTCATTGGCTCTAAGGATTTACGCTTTGAGAGTGTTGGTAGGGTATAGATCTTGGAAGAGCCTAATATTATCGTCTCAGAAGAGAATTTCAGTCGAATTCTGGGCAGCTAACAAGATGTCCTCTTTAATCTGAAATAAGTGAATCCTTGTCAAAAATGCCTTGAAGGAGATATTTCTGGTGTTGTATGGAAGAATGGATACAGTGGGCTCTGTCAAATTTAATTTCCTCTTTGTCCTGTAGCCAGAGAATAGGATTAAATAAATCCTGCCTGCAGCCTTCCAAATCTGAATACAGGATATGTAACCAAACTCCTTGAACTCAAATTTTGTTGCATCTAGACCTGTTCTTCATATCCCCTAGTGTCAGTTTGAGCATCAGACATTGCATTTCCAAACCTTCAACCTTGTTTGATAATTTCAAGAGTTTACATTATTGCCCGCATGCAAGGTTTCAAATTCATCAATCCATTTTAAATTCATCAATCAATTTTTCCGTTTCCGAGACCAGTTGATCCAATGAATTAATCGTTTGTACCATTTCTGCCACACTGCCACCCAAAGGTAGCACCAGGTCACTTTTAGTTGCTGGGTCTTCCATCTCCATAAGAGAGGCTAATTCTGTGTGCATTCGGTCTGGTATTGTGGTTTCCTTTTTAACTTTCTTACAGGCACTGCAGAGGAAAGGAATGTCCCCACCTCACATTGGGAGGCCTTTGAAACTCGGCCTGCATTTACACATTTCGCTGGGCGCCTAGGTGTAGTGGTCATGTTGGCCTTAAGAATATAGTCCTTTGAAACGTAAAAATTATAATTTCTAGTTGTTCATTTCATACGTGTTGCCCAACATCCCATGAAGATCCAATCCCCACTCGCAGGTCTCTGGTCCCACAAAATTGATTGCATGAATGTTGGCGATGAGGACTGCCAGAGGAATTCGCGGTTGAGATCAGCACCACTATCAGAAGCTTCTGGGTCCACTCCTGGAATTCTTGCCAGACCGTAAGATTCAGGAGTCAGCCCTGCAATTTGTGCCACGTAAGGAGAGGTACTCTTAGGTCCTGTCCCCTTTCCTCCATACTGCATGGGCGTCCCTCGCGAGAGACGGAAGACAGAACCTTTTTCACCAGAAAAATCTTCTTCCCCTCTAAAATTTAGAGGCGCGCAGAGGCGCAGCCCTGGGAGCATGCGCTGCCCTGACTCTGCCCTCCAGCGCCACACCTCAGTCCCCTTTTCCTCGTCGATGGGAACGGCCCGAATTCACCAGCGCTCCTGGGTTTGGGTTCGGCCATGTAATTACATGCACGGATTCTTCCTCTATTTCTTCTTTTGTCTTTTTTCAATAGGTACTCGGTCCTCAGACACTACAGCTCCTCCCCGGCGCATGTCGACTTCGACAGGGTTCAGCAGGTGCCCATCCTGCAACGGGCCCTTCCCAACTTCAGACCCCCATGCCCTCTGCCTACGTTGCCTTGGCCCAGACCACGGTTGGCAAGCTTGTTTGGCGTGCGGCTCGCTGTCCTCTAAAGCGCTGAAGAACAGACTGACAGGTGGAGGGAGCTCTTTCAGTGTCTCCTTCTGAGGATCTCAAGAGTTTCGTGAAACATCGATCCAGGCCTGAGGTAAGGCCTATATTTTCATCCACACCTCGCAAGGGAGACTCCTTCCGAGGGACTCTCCTACATGGGAGGGACCGGTCTGGTCCTCATACCAACACACGCACCAAGGCTGTCACAGCTACCGGCCTTCGGGCTGAGGGGTCCTCGGATCCTCCCAGTGCCAAGGTTGAGGAGCCGCCAGGCTCTATTAACGGGCTTGCACCCGAGGGGCTCTGCCCTTGTACCGGCATCATGGCCGAGGGGCTATGTCCTGTTACCGGCAGCACAACCGAGGGGGTGCCTGAACGCAGCTCTAACGACCCCCGGGTCGAGGTGGATACACCTACCGGGCACCAGCCCGAGGAGCGAGGCAAGTCGCACGCCGCTCACATAAGAGACTTATGTTCTGACACAGCAGGGGGGCTAGGTCGTCCACACCGCCCCCCAGAAGCTGGCCCTCACAGCGTGGTTCCTGAGCAAGTGACGCTCAAGCAACTCAAACTATGCCAAGCCAATCTGGAAATCATACAGGGGGCTAGAGCAAGGCTACCAGAGCCCAGTATAAAAGTAAATGGACCAGGTTCTGCCACTGAGAACACTCCAAGGATATCGACCCGCTGGCTTGTTCATTGGATGACATGCTGTCATTCTCAGTGCACCTCGCCAACTCTGGCGTGCAGATGGACACCTGCCGCACATACCTCTCAGCCATTGGGGCCTACAGGAATATGGAGGAAGGGATTGTCTCCTCTTCCAACCCGATCGTCAGGAGACATTTGGCCGGACTCGCTAGACTCTACCCGCCCATCAGGAAGCCACATCCCTTGTGGGATTTGGACCTAGTCTTGGGCGCCCTCGCGCACAAGCCATTTGAGCCTATGGTGTCCGTGGACATCAGGCTGGTCACCATCAAGACGGTCCTGCTAGTTGGCCTCACCTCGGCGCGCAGGGTCAGCAAGATCCAGGCCCTAGTCGCCTCAGAGCCGTACACTACCTTTCACAACGATAAGGTGGTCCTGCGGACCCATCCGGCATTTCTACCTAAAGTGCCATCAGCCTTTCACTTAATCGAGGAGATCGTCCTTCCTACATTCTTTGCGGACCCGAAGGACGAGCCTCAGAGAGTTCTGCACTGCCTAGATGTCAGGCGTGCCCGGAAATTCTACCTGGACAGGACCAAGGGCTTCCGCAAGTCAGATGCCCTATTCATCACTTTTGGAGGCGCCAGGCCAGATTATCAGGCCTCCAAAGCCTACATTTCACGCTGGATGGTCTCGGCCATCAACGAAGCATACGAGGGCCAGCATAGACCCCTTCCGGGGAACATGCATACCCACGCAGTTAGGACCAAGGCAACGACCATCGCCTTTCAGCGCCATGTCCCCTGGCAGGTCATAAGCAGGGCGGCCACATGGGCCTCTCCATTGGCTTTCTGCAAGCATTACTGTTTGGATGCCGGCTCCAGATCAGATGCAGCTTTCGGACAGGCGGTTCTCCGGAACCTGTTTGCTTAAGGAGGGTCTCCTCTCCACCCTGGGGCTACATACAGTTGTAATTGCCCATGCAGTATGGAGGAAAGGGGACGGGACGTAAGAGTAATTATAAGTTACTCACCATAGTGACTAATGTACTTAGTCCATAGTCCCCTTTCCTCCATACGTCCCACCATCCTCCCCCCTAATAATCTGGTGCCATTAGGTAATGGTAGATTTATTTTCGATGCGTCTTTGGGGACTGAGGTGTGGCGCTGGAGGGCGGAGTCAGGGCAGCGCATGCTCCCAGGGCCGCGCCTCTGCACGCCTCTAAATTTAGAGAGGAAGAAGATTTTTCTGGTGAAAAAGGTTCCGTCTCCCGTCCCTCGCGAGGGACGCCCATGCAGTATGGAGGAAAGGGGACTATGGACTAAGAGTACGTTAGTCACTACGGTGAGTAATTTATAATATCTCACTCATCCAGTGCACCGCAAGACCCAGCTTCCAGTCCATCTCCAATGCACCTTCCAACAGTCCTGGCGCAGCTCTATATTTATCCCATCACCACAAGGACTGTCTCAGTGTGTGCTATGGGACTGAACCAGGAAAAGATATGACTGGACAGGTTCCAAAGTAGCTAACAAGGCCCAAGGCGCCTCCCCTCCTCCCGAAGAGACCTCTTTTGGTGCGCTCAGTTGGGCGCCTCCATGCACTTTGCAATCATGCCATTGTGATGAAGCCGTTTGGCTCCCTGGTTCCTCAGTGCAATGTAAAATACAATCAAGTGATTTAAGCCCTGTGGAGTGAAGGGCTGAGGACCTTTTTGGCTGTTAGGCTGTGGCGAGCTGGAGAAGACTACTGCTTACTGTTGGAGACTTCCATCTTCTCCACCCGAGGTGCGTGTGCCTTTAACAGCTGAGAGTCAGCTGACTACTTAAGGCCGCCTCCAGCGCCCTTGCGGCGTTAAGCCCTGTGGAGTGAAGGGCTGAAGACCTTTTTGGCTGTTAGGCTGTGGCGAGCTGGAGAAGACTACTGCTTACTGTTGGAGACTTCCATCTTCTCCACCCGAGGTGCGTGTGCCTTTAACAGCTGACAGTCAGCTGACTACTTAAGGCCGCCTCCAGCGCCCTTGCGGAGTTAAGCCCTGTGGAGTGAAGGGCTGAGGACCTTTTTGGCTGTTAGGCTGTGGCGAGCTGGAGAAGACTACTGCTTACTGTTGGAGACTTCCATCTTCTCCACCCGAGGTGCGTGTGCCTTTAACAGCTGAGAGTCAGCTGACTACTTAAGGCCGCCTCCAGCGCCCTTGCGGCGTTAAGCCCTGTGGAGTGAAGGGCTGAGGACCTTTTTGGCTGTTAGGCTGTGGCGAGCTGGAGAAGACTACTGCTTACTGTTGGAGACTTCCATCTTCTCCACCCGAGGTGCGTGTGCCTTTAACAGCTGAGAGTCAGCTGACTACTTAAGGCCGCCTCCAGCGCCCTTGCGGCGTTAAGCCCTGTGGAGTGAAGGGCTGAGGACCTTTTTGGCTGTTAGGCTGTGGCGAGCTGGAGAAGACTACTGCTTACTGTTGGAGACTTCCATCTTCTCCACCCGAGGTGCGTGTGCCTTTAACAGCTGAGAGTCAGCTGACTACTTAAGGCCGCCTCCAGCGCCCTTGCGGCGTTAAGCCCTGTGGAGTGAAGGGCTGAGGACCTTTTTGGCTGTTAGGCTGTTTGGCGAGCATTGGCAGGGATGGCGGACAACTGCACGAAAGCACTTAGAACGCGTGCCCAAAGAAGACGCGTGAGACCAGGTGGGTGTGATGTAACCTCAAACAAAACTTCCACTGCTACAAAAAAAAAAACTAGTCGCTTCTTCACATGTGTTTCTACCTGCGACGATGTCAACATTGCCACTAGTGAAGAAAACATCACGTACACAAACATTTCGGATGATGATCACGTGTTCGAGAGTGAGTGTGATCTACAAAATGTACATCAATGTGTGGGGACTGACAGCTGTAGTCACCCCGAAAACCCCAAATCCAATAGTTCTACACGGCCTACATGTGATTTTACATGCTCATCACAAAAACGCAAAGAGGGCTCTGATGTGAGCCTCACGAAAAATGAACCTCTCAGCCTTCACTCACCCGTGGTGAACGAGCAGTCTTCGGTCTGCGTCGTTCCCGGGGGTGCCGTGGAGGGAGCTCTGTGCACGGCGAGCGGGTCTGTCCCTGCTGGTCTCGCCGGTTGCGCGGCGGAGGTGATGCATGGCTTTGGTGCCGGCGCGGCAGCGTCGGCGGCAGAGGAGAGGCCACGTCGCCGTCGCGGACTAGTGACGGTGCTGGGTGTGGGGGTGGAGCTGTGCAGCAGGCGGGAGCCGAGGCCTGCGATGGTGCTCATGCAGTGGCACTGAGTTCTGTGCCCCCCCCCGGCTACTCTGGTCATGGCATTTGAGGTCGGGGGAGGGACTGTGGGTCAGTGCCCTGCCGCTGTGGGAAGGCTAGGGAACTCCCTGGAGACAGGTGAGAGTATGCCCGCAGCGGATGAGGGGATGAGCAATATACGCACGGGTCACGATGGTGAAACCGTGGCGGTAAAGCAAGTGAAAATAAAAGTTTTGGCTACTTCAACCTTGGAGGTGGGAGGAGGCCCAGTGAGTGGCCAAGCCCCACACGAACATGAGAGACGTTGTGACTCTATGGACATAGCAAATAACATTCTAGCTAATCTCATTGTGATGAACAAAGCCCATAGTACTGTGGGGAAAGGAGCGTTTGTCCAGGATGGCCACTTGCAAAAGTCTACTCTTAAACGGCATAATGAACAACTTATTGACTCAAATAAAGACATATGGTCTAATGTATCATATAAACGGAGGAAGTCACCTGTAAGTGCCCCATTGGAGAGCAGAAACTCATCTTCTTTGAATGACATGTCGTTCAACCACATACACTCTCAAAAAAGAGCAACCAATACTAAACAGGTGCAGTTGGACTCAACACATTTGAGCACTCGATCTATACTGCACTCCAATTCCACTATCTCAGGATCATGTGATCTGTCTGACTCCTCACTTATGGAGCGACCCTTTCCTAAAATAAGGATACGAAGAATCCGTAGATTGGCTATTCCATCGAAGCGTGCCTCCGATGCTAATTTGCTGGAATCCAAGAATATGGGTCTATCCGCTGAGTTGCACTCTGTCTTAATTTCATTAGTAGCAATTTCTCTGTAGGAACATGAAACTCTACGAAAATCTGAATGACTCTTTAAAGGATCTAACAACATTGACCGCTTTACTGAATTCAAAAGTGACTCATGTGGAACAAATAAGTGGCCAGTCCTTAGGAAATGTCCTCGAGATATTGAAATCTCTGGACATTTCATTGCAATCAACACGCGAGCAAAAGAGAAATGATGCAATCGATAAAAAATTGCTTGCTGATGTTGCGCACGAAGCGCTGGCCATATTTCAAAACACTACCATATTAGGTCGTCCTACAAAACAACCTATAATCGGATCCTTGGAACCTATGCCAAAAAAGGCGAAAGGTCCACTAGGCGGTGATCCTGGTGGTACAGTAAAAGCGGCTGATATCCCTGAAGAGGCGCAACGGTCTTCACAGGATATTATTATTGATCTTTCAAGCGCCAAAAGCACAGACACAGTGACCCCGACTGAGCCAGTCAGGTTGGGAACAACAGACAACTCAATGATAGAAATTGACAGCTCTGATAAGGAGTGCGATAAATTACCCGAGATCTCCTTCAATACAGCCTTTGAACAAGCAAGAGCTTGCAAACAACGACTAGCGATTGAGGATCAAACTCCTACTATTTCAACGCTGGAAACTCCCGTATATAAGGAGGATAAGGGGCAAATGAGCGTGCATGAAGAAGATAAACGTCAGATATTTTCCATCTTTGGTGGAACGCCTAACAGCGCAAAACTGGCGGAACAAAAGGTCAAAGCGGCAAATCTCACAAAAAAATCAAAAAACATGCCAGCAAAGAGAGGTCGCACAAATACAGGAGCAAGAAAATGTTTAAGGAACATTAAAATCGTTCAAATCGTGACGGAAAATTGTAAGAAAACAGAAGTAAAGACGTCCAAAGTGGCCTTACCTATAAAAGCCTCAAATCAGCATTCACAGGATGAGAACGACGAGGTGTTAAAGAGCATTCCTGAAGAGCTTTTAAATATGTCAATTTACAATGATACAGATATACTAGAAGTGGATCCTGTTGACACAGAGATACGGTTAAATGAAGGAGCAAATATTTTAGATCTTCAATGCTCTGTTCCCGTGACCCCTCCCAGCGTAAACTCACAAAGACCGCAAAGTATCAAAATGGGACCTAAAGATCCTTTGGGAGCTGCGCAACCGAGCCGGCTAACAGCAGCTCAGGAGCTTAAAGTGACAGAGGCTTCATCACGGCCGAATAAGAGTCCTAGAAAGGATGATCGACAAACATCTCCACTAATTACTCGAGAGAAGATTGTTAGAATCTGTCGGACTGTCGACGAACCAGAAAAACTGATAATGGACCAAACTGTCCCGCCAAGTCCACCCTTTGTGACGATGCACGAAAAAAGATTGCAATTGTGCGCCAAACAGGAAGGCACAAATCCTATAATTTCGAATGAAACCTGCCCAGATATACCGAGAAAAGTCGATTTGAAAGTAGGCTTTGCTCTTGGATCCAAAGAGCGTGCTGCAGAGACTATAAAATTCGACGACAGCAACAAATTAGACCATACAAAAGCCTATTCCAGTGAAATTGCTCGAGAAAGGAACAAAGAGCAAATGACAAAAACTAAAGGAGCAACGCCGGTCTTTAAATTAATGATTGAAAGGCTGGACTCCGTGGACAATCTGATCTTAAATCGTGCTAACATCATTCATCTATTCGACTTGATCCCTAGTCTACGTGCTATTAAGTCTAGTGATGTTAAGGTCGTTGAATTTCCTAATGAAAATCGGAACGACAAGGTAATTTTACATGTGACCTCGTCGTTAATAGTTAAATCTATCATGGAAGCGAACGCTGCTCTATTTTCACTGGGGTTTGAAGTGTACGAGTTGACAGTACAGAGGACGAATCACCCTGAATGTCTGGACAGAAATATTGGTGATATTTCAAAATGCTTGCAACAAACAAGTATTTTACGACGACACAACAACGCTCCAGAGATTTGCTCAGTGAGCAACATTGTTGGAAGGAAAGTCTTTAACCTCGACAATAGAACAAGGGGCCCTGAGTCAAAACAAGTTGAAAAAGACGCAGTTATCTTCAGAAATGTGAGCTCTCAAGATGCACCTAAAGAAAGCATAAGAATCACAATTAACGGAGGTCAAAATTGCAGACTAATATCAGCCACGGACACCATGGGCCTGAGTTCCAAGATTACCAACTGTGAGTGGGGTTGGGTAGCAACAACGATTAACACAAAAAATCAACAATAATGCCAAGTATTTCCCGGTTCTGGCGAGTGCTTAATGGCCTCGTGGAACACCAGAGGCTTTATGCACCTTTTCAACACGAATTGGCTGGAAGGTCTATCGATTGTGTGCTTGCAAGAGACTTGGTTAAGAGAGAGCCCGCTTGCCAGTGAATATGAAGTGGCACTTAATCCTGCTATGAAATTAGAAAAAGGACGCCCGACGGCAGGGTTATTAACTCTAGTGAAGAAAACTTCGGGCTACAGGATTAGCGAGTCGATTAACCACTCCCCCTTCATACAGGAAATTACGATCATAAACGACAGGGGTAGCGCCGAAGAACCAGATGAGATGTCTCTTCTAAATGTGTATTGGAACCACTCGAGGCAGGGACACAAGAATTTGTAGATCAAATCATTGAGATTCTTGATACCCTGTTTGTGCGTAAGGAGCACGCAAATATTTTGATTTGCGGGGACCTGAACATCGATCTCTTTAACACTACCACTAAAAACACAAAGGTGTTGAGTAATAGCTGGTTGGAGGAAATGAACATCCGAGAAATGCAAATGCTAAATGGAAACACGATCGGAGACTTGAAACCAACCGCAACTTGGCATCGAGCTGAGGATAAATCAATAATTGATTATATATTTGTCTCCAGAAATCTACATGCTCGTATAAAGTTCTTCAAAGTTAGAAGCCAAATGAATAGCGATCATAACATGCTACTAACAAGTCTCAGTATGAAATCAAAGGAGGACTTTGAGCGGTGGAATCACAACATACGAGTCTCATCTAATAGGGTTAGACTACGGCTGGAGTCGCATGAGGTGGCGAAGTTGGCAACAGCTTATTGTCAGAACAGTACCGAAACCGACTATGCATACCTATTGCTCAACTTCAAAAACAAACATGTTGGGCTTAAACATTCAAATATGGCGCGCAAGCACTGGTTTGACCAGGAGATACAGGTCCATAAAAGGCAGATGAGACAAGTGATCCGTCACGCCAGATTGGGAGACCAGGGTGTTCGAAAAGAGAACATTAGAATGGCAAAACAGAAGTATAAAAACTGGCTAAAGGCCCATAAACATATGACAGTCCAAAATGATGCAGAATCAATGCTGATGGCATTACAGAACAAACATTCAGGAGAGTTTTGGAGGATTATTAACACCATGCAAGCACCTCAACAGGCCTTGCAAACGTGTTCAGTGTTGGAGAAGGACTGGATCGCCCACTTTGAAGAGCTATATAAGGGGCAGGATAGTGGTGCGCCTAATTTTCCACCTCGTTCAATCGATTATTGTAAGGAGGACATCATATCGATAATTGCAAAAGCAAATAGCTCGAGAGCACCTGGCCCCGATGGGTTAACCAATTATACTATCAAACAACATCCTGAGATTTGGGCAGAGCTATGCGTAACCTTATTCAAAAGAATAAACAACACAGGATTATCCCCTGAATCATGGAAATCAGCGGTCATAGTACCTATATTTAAAAAAGGAGACCGGTCGAATCCAGGTAACTATCGACCAGTGGCTCTTTTGGATGTCTTGGGCAAGATCTATGCCACTGTTTTACAACAAAAATTGGTAGCATGGGCGGTTGAAACAGGTCACATTGATGCCCGCCAGGCGGGATTCGTAAAACAAGTGGGCTGTTCTTTAAACTTACTGTTGCTTATCCTGTTAAAAATGGAGGCCTTGAGATCAAACACTAACATCTACTTGGCCTTTATCGACTTTTCTAGCGCATTTGACACTGTTAACCGTGACTTACTATGGTTAGAATTGCACAGGTGGGGCTGTCCAGAAGATCTAGTAGCGGCAATACAAGAGCTCCACACGGACACCTCGATTAAAATTCGACTTGATCAAAGAGGGTCCTTGTCAACCACAATCAAGACTTACAAGGGAGTCAAGCAAGGGTGCCCGCTTGCTGCTGCAATATTTAGTCTGTATATATCAGACTTGGGATACTCGTTAGATACAGTGTCCTCTAATCCACCTAAAGTAAATAATGTGCACGTAAGCTGGCTTCTATATGCCGACGATCTGGTGATCATGGACCTGACACCGGTCGGCTTGCAACGCAAATTAGACACAATACAAGCCTATGTTGGCGAAAATCGCCTGCTGATTAACGCAAAGAAATGTGAAGTATTAATATTCAAAAATCTACAAGGGGCTACTTCAAGGAAAGCAAAAAATCTAAAATGGTACATGAGTGGGTCCCCGATGACGACATCACACAAAGTCAAATATTTGGGAATGGTGATAAGTTCATGCATCAATGATGCCCCGTGGGTAGCAGACACGAAAAGGAAGTGTACTCAGTTAGCAAACCAAGCTCTGCTAATGACAAAGAAATATGGGAAATTCTCCTTGGAACCGGTGCGGATGTTCTACCAGCAAAAAGTCGTGCCGGTCCTGATCTATGGAGCAGAAAATGCTCTGGGATGCTCTCATGAATTGTGGCCCTCCCTGGAGAACCAATTTTGGTCAAAGGTGTTGGGTCTCCCCAGAGGGAACTCGACCGCGTGTATCAGATACGAGTTATCCCTGATTTCATTGCATGCAAGGATCATGTGGAGTTTACTGGCCTTATATCGAAAAACCCGAGTGCAAGAAAATATCTTGCAATTTGAACTTTTCCATAGCGCAACGTCGAATGGTCAGAATATGGTGGCTTTATGGATGCACAGATGCGAAAGCTTATTATTAGAATACGACATCAAGCCCAGCTTATTTCACGAAAATCCAGTTGCCGCTGAAATGAAAATCTGGCGTTTGGACTGGGAGAAAACGTGTACTGAAAGAGCAACGGCAACGCTGATGTCAAATGCGCCGATGGAAGTCCGCCCCTTTACTACGCCTCAAGGGTACATCAATTTGTTTGCGGAACCAATGGCACGAAGACGCTTTATGTTATTTCGTTTAAATTTGTTTAAAACGAAAGAGCGGCTACAAAAATGGAAAGGTAACAAAAACATAAACCTTAGATGTAGATTTTGTACCAAAGCACCGGAGACGCTGAAACATCTAGTGTTGTTTTGTAATAGCTTTCGGGACAACAGAACACTACTTTTGGGACCTTGGGGTGCCATCCACCCTTCGTTGTGTGCAGAGGAATGGTGGGATCACATGTTTAACGGCACGGATCGAAAACTGTTATTTCCCCTGACTCAACTTTTAGCAATAATTGAACAGCAGCTGAACATGGTTGTTGATGACTTGGAAATGTATAAAGGGCCATTGTCCATCCTGAAAGCTGATGATTTAGGGGAAAGGTAGATGGGGACGGTGATCCTGAACGAAGTATTCTGTGGTGGGTGGATGCTTGTAAGAGGTTATGTTCCTTTTTAAAGGTTTGTAAAAACCGTATAAATAAAAAAAATAAAAAAATACAATCAAGTGAAGGCATCTAAATGGCAGCCGGCCTTCCCTTCTGGTGCATCATGGACACTAATATTTGACAAGCTTTGGGTCTGTTGAAGTTCCCCTCATTAGCACTGCAGGTCCACTGAAGTCCCACGCCCAGCAAAGCTAGGGAAGCACATGTTTTAGATGGTGTCGCACTAGGCCACACAATGCACGTTAAAGTGTAAAGGAAAGGAGTGGCCAGAAAGCACCTTTTGTATAGACAGACAAAAGTGACAGCTTCTCCCCCTGTAATAGTCCCCAGGCAACCATTATTTATTAGCACATGGAGATCGTTATTGACCTCCTCTCAGCCCATTGGAATGTTCAGCGTACAGTCAATAACTACTGGTATTCATTTCATTATGAACATTATGACTTCAAAAGCAGACAGCGAAATAATCCAATGTACAGTCAAGATTGTTTTCATTAAGACACTTCCTCTCTGGGAGGACCATTTTTTTGCTACAACATCCAAATCCTCTCACTGTAGAGAAAGCTAAAGCATAAGAAAATGCTTTCGTTTCCTTATAGAGAAACTGTTTTGTTTATGTGACACCTAATGCTTGCTCATGATGGACCTGCTCCAGTTTAACCAACTTTACAATTAAAATACTTAACTTGTGAAGACAACCTTGTTATTTAAACACTACAACATGAAATCACATTTAATATACTAATACTGGGTCAGATTGCATATTTACTCACTATTAAAGTAGCGTTTTTTACTTCACCGTCAAAACATCTACTGCTACTATCACTAGGTGCTAATAGACCTTGGGAGGGGTTATCACTTGGGATAAAGACCTTTCCAAGTAATTATCGCACAATGATGACCACTTCCTCATTGTTCAAGGCTATATTATGTTTTTATTTTATTTGAGTATATAAGGTGCATACCGCGTGTACAGCCATTTCGTACTGTTCCAAAAGAAGGGAAGGGGGAAAAGGATGTCTGATCTTTCACAGGCTTTGGGGACATAATCGTTTCTGCAGGATTTAGGGTAACGGAGAAGAGCATCTCGGATGTAAGTGCATAGGATAAATAAGTGCTGAAGTATAACATCAAGTTGGGTATTAAGTGCAGCATGATTATGGTAGTGTGATTTTACAGAGATTGCAGACAGTGAGACTCCAATCTCGTGGTGTTGTTTTTACACAGAACGCAGACCATAAGAAACCATTGCAGATAGTAGTATGGACACCAGAAGATTGTGGCTGATGGACCTTCAAGTGGTGTCTGATGAAAGTACTGGAAGGCTTTTGAAAAAATGGGCTTTACTCCACTCTCTTTTACACACAATGACTTTGAAACTTTATTTCTGGCTCTCTTTCTCCCCTTTTCTTGATCAGAGGGGCGGCTCCGGGCTGAGGCAGCTGAACGGGAGCGATTGGTGGTGGAGGAGAAGCACGCCGAGATGCAGCAGAAACTGGAGGGCCAGAAGCGCAGCTATGAGGAGCATGTGCAACAGCTTATGGTAAAGATGGAGGAGGACAGGAAGAAGTTGGTGGAGGAGAATGAAAGGGTTCTCACCAGCAAGCTCAAGGTAAGGCCAAGTCTTTTTCTTTGGCCGCGGGGTAAAGGTGGTTTATTAAACAGCCTCCCATTTACCAGCCACCCCTCTAATGCTAGAACTCCACCAACCTCAGTAGCGATACTAGTGTAGGGACTGGGCCGGGTGGCTGCCACCCCCCTCCCACTCCCCACAGAGTGATGTTATTAACCCCTGTGCCTCCTATGGCACTAGACCTCCCTCCAGCACTGACCAACCTATTCCTTTAACAGCCAGCATTTAAGTACATAGAGCTCACCTGTCATTCATTTAACACCCAGAGATCTCACTCAATCCTTCTAATGCCCGGTGCTCACCAGCCATCGTTTTAAGGCCCAGAATACACAAGCTGTTACTCTAATGCCTAGACATCCTCTCAAACCACCATCATCATAATGGGTCACTAGACCCGTTTCTCACGCCAGAGCTGCCCATCCAGCTGTCCAGTGTCCTTGTCATTTGTAAAGATATAACTCTAGGTTGACTGAAAAGTCACTTCTCATTATTCAGACATTTCATTCTGTGAAATGAGCCTTTTTTGTGGCTTTTCAAATGTGTTCCTAGTTATGTAATTGTCTCTACTTTCCATAGAGTGATATTTTACATGTGGTTGAACTGCTGTTGTGTTTTAGCGATGGGTATTTACAGGCAGCTTTTCTCCTCCCTTTAGGAACAAGAGAAGATGCTGGGAGAAGGCTTCCAGGAGCATGCCAACTCTCTGCAATCCCAGATCCAAAACCTGCACGGCCAGCTGGATAAGGCCAACAACAAATCCTCCTGGTTTTCTGATCTTCTTGATGGGATTTGGGCAGTTGCCTCTTTCGTCTTGCCCGGCATTGGCGGCAAGTTGTTGGGCGTAGGAAACAGCATTTTAAGTCGATTCTTTTGAGTTTAACCTCCTGTGTGCAGCGATTGTGTGGCAGGGATATGCCTCTTTGTCGTGGAACAGTTTAGTCTCTTGTTTCTGCTGTGAGTGTTCTGGTCACCTTGGCAAGAAGTAGCACCAGGGGAGTTGCTAGGTCTGGAAAAGACCTGGGGCTAAGCTGATGTCGGAACTGTTGGGACTGGGGGCTAGCTAGTCTTTTGGCTGTAGCTCCTGAGATTCTATCCAGGGCTACAACCAAAGGTTCAGGGGCTATAGCCTCCTTACCCCCCCTAGCAACGCCCCTGAGTAGCACATTATACACACAGGGGATAAAGGTCCCTTAATTCACATCACAGGAGATTTGAAACACCAGGAAGCTGTACAGGTCTTGGTGTCCAGACACAAGCTGAATTGAAGATTTCAGGTAAATGTGGATTTGAGAGGGAGCCCCAAGTCCAAACAGAATTTTTAAGTGTACCTTCATATGAGACTTTTGAAACTGCCCTTGAAATGAGATTAAATAACAATAGTGTTGGAACTTCCTGATGAATTGTACAGGTGTATTTTGTGCATTCCCAGGATGTCCAAGCAAGGCACGGAATGCTGCTGTGTCAGATCACTGCTTTTGAATGTGTTTGTGTGCCAGTTGTTGCTAATGAGTTGCAAGTTGTGGAACTTGTTCTAGAGCAAGAATCCCCAACGTCCCAGATTGTTTCATGATGGTGCTATACCATTATAGGTTCAAATAGTGGATAGAGCCTGAAAGGAAGTGCTTAATTTGTGCCAGGTCGTCTGCCCAAGGAATTATTTTGAAACGGGGAACGAGCGCCAGCATTTCTGGCAGCGCTGCTTGTTCTGCTGCTAGCAGTGCTGACTCCATCCCAGCTCACCTCTTGCAAACCAGCTACCTTGTACACTGAGGACATTTTATAGAAATATGCGAGTTGGACCCCCCTCTCTAGATCCTTATCTCCCAATTTAGTAGGTCCCAATTCATCGAGAAGGATCAGTTAATGGCAGTATTTTGATGAGAAGGTAGCTTCTTCTAGTTGGACAAACATGTTCAATGTGAGATAGTGCATGTAAAGCATAAATGTGGATGAAGTCTGCTGTCCTTTTTGTTTTTCTGCTCAGATTTTGGCTTTCGTGGGGCAGCATCTTTTTTGATGAAAAGGCTCCAGAGGGCACCACAGTTCACAGCTGGATACTGAGAGCTGAGAGAGCTGAAGGGCAGGGCACATGCAACCACACACACATGGTTTGAGCTGAGTAGCAGGACACCCACACCTACACACATTCCTATACACACACACACCTACACACACACATCCCTACACAGGCACACCTATGCATAGTTAAAACAGCCCTGCAATATGTCTCTTCATTTTGTAGCTTACTCATACAATCTCCCGATTTAGTAATACATTGGAGAAACTGTTGAGCCAGGCAGAGATGGGATTGCAGAGCGAGTTTGAAAAGAAAGGTCAAGCCATGTGCACCTTTACCTGTGTACATAACCTTGCATCTTCCAAGCACTTGTACATCCCTATGCTGTTTCTAGTTATATTTATGTTCTGTAAATATCAGCAAAATACATGTACTCATTGCGACATACAGAAATGTGGTCCTATGTGATCATTTCGAATATTAAAGGCTGCATGCAAAAATGACAGATTTCTTTTGGCTAATTTGGTGCAGCCTTTAATATTCAAATGATATCACTATTTAGCCCTCCGCCCCCCTGAAAACCAATCTCCTGCTTAAAATCGGCGGGTTTTGCCCCCCAAACTCCTCTTTAATTCTGTGCCCTCTCTGCCATAACCATGCCTGCCCGCCCCCTCACAGACAGATACATGCACTCTCTCAACACACACAAACACACACGCCGAAACAGAACATACACACAGGCACGCAGACAAATACCTCACAGCCGACTTTTGTCTTCTTCCGGCTGTCCCCGCCGCACCTGTCAGCCCCTATGCGCACTCGCTTTTGGGCAGGGGCGCGACAGTTAGATTTAGAGAGACTGCTCTGAGCGGTCTCAGAGTGGTCTTTATAAATCTCTAAGTAATTTTCAAGAAAATTAAATAGACCATTTCACATACAACCAAAAATGGAGCTGCTAAAAACTGCTTGTACGTAAGAGTTTCCAATATTGGAGATACCAGCACATCTCTATAGTCCACTGAGCTAAAAAAAATAAGTATCACTGATGCAGGTGCTTGAAGGCTATTTTAATGTATCACTGTGTAAAGTATCTAAAATTGTTCTCAGGATTATTATGAATAAACTTGACCAATGTCCTGCATTATTTATTGTCATTTAATAGGAGTCAATTTGTGTTATGCCTTGCTATGGAGTAGAGTAGCATCAACACAAGGCAGGGACTAAGAATTGTAGTTGAACAAGGGTTTTTTGGGGATGGTTACAGAGATGGACCAAAATAACTAAAATGCAAAAGGTTCAGCGCCAACCACAGGATGGCTTCTGCTTCAGTTCCACAGTTCTTAGTTTTGGAAGTCTCAAACCAGGTTCCTTTCCTGGAGAAAGTGATCAGTTCACAATGATTTGCCGTCCTGGAGTTTTTAAGTGTCCCTACGCTTCTTTCTTCTCTTCTGGTTCTGCATGGACCTGTCCTCTGTTTCTTGTCCTCGATACAGCAGACACTTCCTTTCAGGGATTCCCAGGCCTAGGTGTGCCTGCATGTTAGCCCTCTCAATAGTTAAAATGGGGCTCAGTAAACGCTGACAACACCCTCAAATTTCCCCCAGGAGACTGGTAACCTGGCCTCCTCTAATTTATATTCCTCGCCACCTCCCTGTCTCAGGGACTCCATCCTAGTCTTCCTCCTTGATGATTACCAATGGTCTTCTTCCTAAGGGGGCCTCTTCAACTCCTCTCCACTCTATTGTTTCTGCTCCACTACCGCCTGGATGCCACTTCACACGCTTTCACCTCCAACCCACCTAGGTTTGTAGTTTTCAGGCTTCAGGATTGCCTCCTCCTAATTCTGCACCACTTCAACCTCGCTTTCAATGTGTCTCCCAAGGTTCTCCTTGATCTACTGTGCACCTCCTGTCTGATGTTTCCCCCAACCTCCTCTATAATCCTGTCTTTGCCCTTCAAACCTTTTACTGAAACTCCCTTTAGCCTCCCTTCCAATACTCTCATCCTTCCTCTCCCTGTTTCCATTTGTACTTCTCTAGACTTGACCCTTACACTTCCTTTCTTCACCCAACCGAAACCACCTCTCTCCAGCTCAGCAGCGCTGCTCTCTGTCACACGACTACTAACGTCCACATTATGACTAAGGTGCTGCCAGCAATGAGGTGCCATGGAGCTCTGTGTTGACGCAGACCAATGTTACTTGATGCTTATCTGCCAACTTGGAATACACAAGTGCAGTCCCAATGCTGCTTTGTAGACCACCCTGGCGCTATGTCTCAACGTTAGGCTGAGGCAGCATCTGAGCTACGTTGCACACCCCACAGCGAAACAGAGCCCTTTTCTCCACTAAAGTAAGTCATCCGTCTGCTCACATCATTTCATATTTACAAGCCCAATCCCCACCCCAGAACAATAATAAAATATAAGTATACAACTTTGATCTTCCTTGAAGCACAAAATGGGCATTCTTCAATTGACATTCCTCTGCCACAGAGGTGCGGTATCGTCTGGTGTTTCAGGGGATCCCCCTGTGTACCGTCTTCCGGTCCAGAATCATGCCATGGGAGGTGACATCTGCCTCCCATAACCACCCCACCCTCAGATAAAGGCACGGGCCGGCATCACAGCCTTCTACTGATCAGAGAAGGATGGATGCGACTGCCAACCCTTCTTATCTACTTCCTTTCCCACAACCAATCATTTGGTCCTAACAGGCTTAAACGGTAGCTTGTTAACTGCACGTGGTGCACTACAGATCTATAATATTTTAATACATGAGTCTATTTGCTAGTGAGCATTCCCTTTCACGTGTATGACATACATGCATATGTACTGTAACGAGGTCCCAGATCTTAGGCTAAAAGATGAGACTGGGAAGGCCATAGGGCCCAGGGACTGCCACACACTGCACGAAGTAGACCCTGGAGGAGGTAAATGGTGGATCCCCCAAGGCTCCAGAGTCCATCCCTACGGTTCTGTTTCAGTATCCGCAAGTGTACCGGCAGTGTTTAATTTGTAATAAAATAATTGCCAGGGCTAAAATATTTTAATCAGGCCAGTGACACATCAGGACGGGCACCTCCATGCCCACTGTTGCCACCACCAATGGCTTCTCCTGAAAGTGACAACATATATGGGGTTAACACCAACTCCAACCGGCTCATTAGGGTTGAGGGATGTACTGAGTATGGCAGATGTGTGATTTACAAATGCAAATGAACATAGCATGAAATAAAATACCCATTGTGTCTTGATATGAGACAAATGTTTAAGTGTGTCTTTGAACACAGTCATTGTTAATGAACGTACATTTTGCTCTGTTTCTACAGGTGTGTATTATTGACTAACAGTAAAATGAGAAAACTTACGAAAACGCCACATCATTATTAAACTGAGTGAGTCTAAGGCAGTAAGTGCCAGGGCTCAGAAATAAGTGGCAGGGCTGAGTCCTGGCAAACAAAGCCACAAATAAATCACTGTGCCCGGGATTCCCTGTGTAGGCCTGGTTAAAGGCCATTATCCTAGGGCAGGAAATCCCTTTTAGGTTTGGTGAAGTCCTTGTAGTAAAGGTACAGACCCACTTATGCGCCTATAAATCGCTACCTGGAACACAAATGAAAACACACACGCTTCTTGGATGCCGGAGTGGGAGCCTCTGTCAAGGACTACAGAAAAACAAATCGAAGATGGTGGCTGCCCTTATTAAAGGCCATAGACCCAGGCTTACACATTCAGCTTAAACAAATACAGCTGTGGGCCAATCAGAGAGCTTGTGCACAATGAATCCCCAGCTGAAGGTAATCGTCTAATTACCAAGTCAGAAGGCTCGACTATTAAAAAAAAGGGGTACACACGAGAAATGTAGGAGTTGAGAGTTGGGGGCAGTTTAAGTGAGATAGTGTATGTCAACGTGGTGAGTAGGAGAGAATGAAGGAGGGGGACCCACAGCACGAGAGAGGAGAGGACAAATGAGAGTTGTTCAGAACATTGGAGAGAGGAGGATGTGACAAAGTAGCAAAAGAGTGAAGGAGAGGTGATGAGGGGTGCATTAAAGAATGGAGGAGACAATAGAGATACAGAAGAACATCAAAGAAGTGATTAGGAATAGTACAGGGGAGGGGGGAGGTGGAAGAAAGAGTAGGAGCAGGCAAGAGTGGAGTGAAAAAAGCCAGACCTGGGTATGCTGAAATGCTAGAATGTCAAGGATTTAAGTGGGAGAGAGTCAAAAGGAGAGAGACAATAGATATCGAGGACAAAGGCACAGAGGTAAGAGAGAAGTAGAAAGAAGAGTGGATTGGCCTTGTGCTGGATTTCTGGGGAGACTCCTGACATGATGGATGAGATGGAGTCCAGACCAACTCGGGCAGTCCTCGCAAGGGATATGCACAATAACCCCTTGGCGCCCAGGATCATTAAGTGTCGGACGACTGGCCTGCCCTGACTATGCATAGCCCAGTGGTGGTTTGCCAAAGGTATCTAGGACGAGAAGTAAACTAGCAGCACTCTCACAAGAGAGAGATGCATCTTAGCCAAAAAGAGGTGTGGGGCACCTAACACCCAGTAGACTGAGAGTCGCTCATAGTTTACGGTCACATTGGTGGAATTACTGCAAGCAACGGTCCTAGAAGAAAGTTTACTTTGCTTTTTCTTCCTCCCATTGAGTTTTGTCAAGTCCCTTCCCTTAGATTTCTAGTGTTATAAGAAACACCTGTGGTAATTGCCCTCTTTGTGTCATCGGTTGATCCTGCTGACTGTGAAAGTAGTAATGAAAGTACATGTCTTGATCCACTGTCGCTTCTGTACCTTTGTGTAGCTCCTGTTTCCCGTTCCCAATCGAAGCCATGGAGCTTCTTATATCACTAATGGACACAGACACCAGAGTGAATTTTATAGGGTAAACCTATATACTTTTAACTCTTTATTCTTTAGGATTCCCCGGGCGTGAGCACCCACTAGATGTGGACCTGCTACGTCAGCTGACCCGTCCTTGGAGGTCCATAGGATGTCCTCTCTGGGTGGTCCCATCTAGCTAGGCGGCCTCAGGCAGGCCGCCACTCTATCCTCCCACCCACGATAGGGTACCTCCCCTCTACCCCCTTCATCTACTTAGCATCCATATACATTTTTAATATCTTAACCTTCTTAACTCTAAACCCTACTTGGCATTCCTCCTAACACTTATCCCAAATGCTACGCCTCCCCCTTCTTAACAATTACTCTACATAATAGTAATTAAATATATATATATATAACTATACATAGACCCACATATATATTTATATTTAAATACAACAAATAACACACATAAAAGACTGGTGACGGCTACAGTCAGTCACCCCCTTTATAGTACCTTCATGGGTCTGTTCTTGGTGGCTGTCTGCATAGTCGTTGGCATGGCTGGATGGGGGCCTGTCCCCATGCTGACAACTGGGGCCTAACCCCTCTTCTTTCTTCAGGGTGGCCCGGTCCACCACATGGGGCCACTTGCACTCACTGTGCAGCCCGCGCTCTTTAAAATGTTCCTGGGCAGACCCTGTGTGCTTAGGGGTCCGGCCAATGTCACTGCTGCTACCTCTGCTTTTTTGGCTCTTCTGGGGGGCCACCTGCCTTCACTGCCGAACCTGCGGCATACTTTAAAATCTTCATGGTGGCCCTGTTAGCGTGGGGGCTGCCCCGTCACTGTGCAGCCCAAGTCAACATCTTTGCTCCAGGTGGCATCCCTGTTGTCATGGGGACGCCGCCATGCTCACCGCCAGACTGCGGCGGCCATTTTGATTTCAGGCGGTGTCCCCATTGGGCTGCTGGCCTTCACCTGGACTGCTCCATGGGGCGCTAGGGCTTTCCTTCCCCCGGGCTGTTCAACTGAGCAGTCTGGGACTTCCTCAATCCCTTCTTTTCCCCTGTGCTGGCCAACGAGGTTAGCCCAGGACTTCTATTCATCGCTCCATCCTCCTGGGTGGAGTGGACTTAGCCGCTCTTTTCCTCCTGGGCCGCACCTGGCAGATGCAGCTCAGGAGGACTTTAATGAAGGGCCATCGAGGCGGGCCGTCAGGGGCATTGTCGGGCAGCCTGGTCCGGGCCACCCCCACATGCGGCCCAGGATGGGCTGTTCTTTTTCGGCTCAGGCCGCACCTTGCTCGCTGCCTGGGCCCTTGATACTGCTTGGTTTGTCTGGACTGGCCCTAGGTGGGCTAAACCTGCCATGACCCCTGGGCGGTAGAGCTGCCCCTGGCATCAGCATCTCAGCCCCCTGTTGGCTTCCCCATGCAGAACCCGGTGCCACTTTTGCATTATTGCCCTGGGAGGTCGCTCTAGACAGAGACACTCTCCTCTCTCCCCCAGGTAAGTCTTTTTACTTCCTTTCTGTGCTTCTCTCCCCTTCAACTTTCTTTCTTAACTGTCTTTTTCTTTACAATACTCCTCAGGATTTCTTTCTCCCCTGCCCAGCCCATTCTTGGGCAGGGTAGTTCTTTTCTTCTCCTTTAAACATTCCACCTGGAACCATCCAGCCACACGGTGTGCTGGATGGTTTAATCCAAGCACCCACACATAAATAAAACACACTACACATTAAATAAAATGCTTTCATTTCTTTGATGTCTGCCTCTTTATTTCCACAGGCTACATTAGTCTCCCACATGCTTTAGTGTTCCTAAAAATAAACTATTTTAAAAAAAATGTGTTCTGTCATAATAGTTTTTGTAGGAGCATTTGGGAGGAAAGAACGGTACAGAGACTTCATATTGGGAAGTCTCCACCTTTTCAAATTGCCATTGTTCTTCTGTTTTTTTTATGTCGATCCTCTGTTGCCAGCCTGCCCTGCATTTATTGTACTTACTCCAACAGTGTGCCTGTCAGCTCTCTCAGAGAAAAGGAAGAGAGAGTTGACCCAACCCTACCGGCTAACTTTCGCCCTGTCTCTCTCCTTCCGCATCTACTCTAAGGTGCTTGAAAGCATTGTGTTCAACCGTCTTACCAATTTCTTAGACATCCACAACCTTCGAGACCCCCTACAAGCAGGATTTCGCTCCTGTCTCTCCATGGAAACTGCTGTCATGAATGTGTCCAACTTCATTGCCTCTGCTAAGCACTCAAACTTATCCTCTATCCTAATTCTCCTTGACCTGTCTGCTGCCTTTGATACTGTCGATCACTCTGTTCTCCTTAATACTCTTTCTTCTTGGGATTCATGATCGAGCCCTTGCCTGGATTGAATCCTACTTTGCCAATTCTCTGTCTCCTGGAGCAACAACACCTCTCAACTCACTCATCTAACTGTTAGTGTTCCACAAGGCTGTGTCTTGGGTCAGCTCCTCTTTTCACTGTACACTTCTGTTCTTGGGGCATAAATTTTATCCTTTGGGTTCTAGTTCCAACTCTTTGCGGATGACAGCCAAATCTTCTTTTCCTGAACTCTCCACTGATATCTCAACCAAAATGCCCAACTGTCTCTCTGCCATTAAATACCTGATGGCTTTACACTCTCTCATGTTCAACTCTACCAAAACAGTGGCACTCTTCTTCCCTGCCAAAAGTTCCATCTCATCTCTTTCTGTGCTTTTCCAGTTCCCACCTGACCTCTCTCCTGCTCTTCTTCAGCTAGAAACATCAGCGTCATCTATGACCCTTCTCACGCCTTCTCTACTTTCATCTCCAAAACTGGAACAGCAGCTCGCCTCAACCTCCTAAATATTAGGAAAATCAGGCACCTCCTTCCTTTCAACAATGCCAAGCATCTCTGAACCACTCTTGCCTTCTCTAAAATGGACTGTTGTGCCAGCATCCTCTTTGGTCTCCCCAACTATGCTTTCTGTCTCTCGACAAGATCATTAACTCCGCTACCAGGACTCCCTTTGAACTCCCTCGCTTCACACCTACTTCCTCGTACCGTCACCAGGCTGAATGGCTAATGATGCAAAAGAGGCCAGATTTACATTTCTTCTCCTGGTTCACAAATCTCTTCACAATACGGCACCACCTCTCATCTGCCTGCTAGCTAACAGTTTTTCCCTGCCTCTAACCTGCCTCTGTGACTCACTTCCTCTGCCTCCATTCCTGAGCACAGCTGGCTGTACCGCCTACCTGCACTTAAAAATGTCCAATGTTGGTTGCCCTTAATCTATGCATGTCCACTTATGCATGGTCCTCAGTGACTTCCCTTTACTCCCCCCACAACCTGGTCAGAATGTCCCTCAAACTCACACCATTGTAAGTAGCTCTCTGCTGCCCCTCAAATCTGATTTCTTATCTGTTGTACATTCTTTTGTGATCAAAAGAGCATTTTTCCTCCTGTATATATATATATATATATATATATATATATATATATATATATATATATATATATATATAATAAATAAAAATGCAGACTGGGAGGGGAGAAGCTGGCTTGTGAGTTAAGACTACAGCTCGAAGGTGTGTTATGTATCTAAAATGATCCTGCTTGTTAAACCTCACCATGCTAATCCTGCTGCACTACACGTGATGATATTTAGAATGGCAACTCAACATAGAATGCAAATATCTGATTGTTCTTAATTACGTCAATGAAAATGTAACCCCTCGCCCAGTTTAATTGGGGGTTACATAGAAGTCAAAAGCTATGTTGAAAAGCACAAATAAACACACAGATTCTGTAGGTTTGATTATTAAAGTTTGTTTAATTAATGTAAATGTGATTTTTACTATGGGACTTGGCTATCCAGGTGACTGAACCAGAACGTCCCCACTGCTGGGACACATGGAACCTCAGGAGGCCCAGGAAAATGAGCAGGCTTCCTCTGCCCCGGGCAATGGATGGAATGGGCACTGAAGACAGAAAAAAACTTGAAAAAACGCTTGACAGATAATAGGTTATGGGAGGACTGACAACATTCTGCATGGGGGGCTGCACCCTTGAGCAGTCTTCCTGGGCCTGTGAGACATCACTAAGCTGGGACAAACCGGGAACATGAGCCATATAGGCCACATGGCCTGAGGCCAGTCCGCGAAGCCCCAGAATATCAACCCATCTGGGCCATATGTGTGGTGTGGCCCGGGGAGAAGGCAGCACCTGGGCTGCCTGTGCTGTGCCACCTGAGGAGCAAAAAGGTGGTCTGGCAGTGTCTGCCTGTCCCAGAGCCAGATGGGCCCGGCCCGGAAGATAGCTTTTTTTTTATTTTTTATTGTTGTATTATTAGTTTGCATGAAACCTTATACAACATATACCACAAATGAAAAAACTTTAAACAACATATAACACATTTATACCTTTCATACAACCAATACATAAGCATATAAGAATGCACTGATATATAAGATGGTTATCATACCATACAAGAAAAGAAACAGAAAGAAATTTCATCTAAAACATCTAAAACATCTAGGACATCAGCATTATACCAAATTCTTAAAAGATTCCTTCCCAGCCCTAAAATCAAATTACATAGTAGTTATATGCCTTGTTAATATCATTACCCGTTAGTATCCTATAAGTACCTACACAATTAATTCTTTGTTTTTGGCTTCCAATTCCTCCGTTATATTTTGGAGCAATAAATTCAAAGCGAGAGTTAGGGAGATAGTAGCACCCCACATGCAGCGACTCGAGAACAGATTTTTCGACATTTCTAAATCCTCATCAAATCTATCGGTGAGGTATAGAGCTCGTTTCGACCCAAAATGGACACATGTTAAGACGAGGTGCTTGAGAGTTTCTAACATGTCAGTTTCTCCACAAAAACGACATGTAAGACTAGGTAAAATATAATTAAGCACCTTTTCTTTATGTATCCAATAGTGAATTCTTTCTAGGGTCGGCATCTGGTTAAGTCTAAAACGCATAAATGTGGTTCTCGCCCTATAGCAGGGGAATCTAAGTAAATAAACGGGGATACATTCCCTTGCATGTACAAATTTAGCATATTCTTTATAGGTTGCATAGGACTCTATTTCATTGACTGTATCCACCCAATCCGCCTTGAATAACAGTTTCTTAACTAGGCCGGGTCGTTGAACCAAGTCGTCTAAACTAGAGCCTAAAATATCTAGCAGAGAATTCATTCTGTCGCTGAATCCCTTAATTGATTGAACTGACCCAGATTTAATCACCCTATTCAACAACTCATACAGGGTATTCATACGAGGATCATTCATTTTTCTAAAAAAGGAAAGCTGTCTCCACAAATATCTGGTTTTAAGTGAGACAAGACATAGTTTGTGCCGGATAACGGCATTAGGGATTGCCATGGAAAGGCCCATTGCTTCCTTCCATAATTTTCCCTGAACCACATTTAAATAGGAACTCATATCCTTGGTGCAAATATCCAGACCATATAAGAGAACCGGCTCACATTTAGCCAGGTAGAAACGTCTAATGGGTAGGAGCGAAAATGTACATACTCGAACCCTCAGAAATTTCATTTGAGTCTTTAATTTAGACGCTTTTTCTGCAAGACTCAATTTCCACCTCTTTAGGCTAGAATTGTTGGAAAAACTATAGCCTAAGTATGTTATGGCCTGCACCTGTTCCACCGGATTGTCCCCCATCTTCCAGGCATAAGATTTAACAACTCTCTTCTTAGAGATTACAATCGTTCGAGATTTCGATGCATTGGGGGTAAGATTATTCATCATGGCATATTGATAGAAAATATCCATCCTTCTACGAAGACCCTGTGGGGTACGATCGAAAAGAATGAAATCATCTGCAAAGGCCATCCACTCAATAACCAAACTTCCCATCCTAACGGGAGCGATGGAAGGACCCCGCCACATATCCTCCACATCGCTGACGTACAGGTTGAAGAGCGTGGGTGCAAGTGAACAGCCCTGCTTAACCCCCACCTCAGTCTCTATGGGATCAGAAAGGGAGCCTTCGTAAGATAAGCGCACCCTGACCGAGGTATTTCTATGTAATAGAGCCAAGAGTTGAACAATCTTACGTGGAAAATTCATTGCTAACATTTTGGTCCACAGTCTATCTCTAATGACCCCGTCGAAAGCGTTAGAGAGATCCAAGGAAGCCATATAGACTTCGCCCATTTTAGTTTGATGGACTGTATCTCTTAAATGAGCCAAAATATTTCCGTTCAGGTCTGTTCCCAAACCTTCTCTAAAGCCAACCTGAAATTTACTGAAGCAGGCATTCCTTCTAGTAAATTTATTGATGTCCCTTAAAAGTAGAGTGCCAAAGACCTTACTAGCTGCATCTAAAAGGGCTATAGGCCTATAATTCTGGGGATTAAGAACGTCCCCTTTTTTAAATATAGGGACAATAATACTCTGGGCCCAGGTTTTAGGAATGGTATGGTATTTGAAGATATCATCAAATATAGGTTTGAGCAGATCAGCCCATGTTCCAGGGGATGTCTTTAACACAAAGGGGGGAATGCCATCCGGGCCTGGTGCTCTAGAAGGTTTAAGTTTGTTAATGGCCCATTTAATGTCCTCTAAATCCCACCCACAGTCTTCCACCACGGGGGGACCTAAATCCAAATCCTGATCCCTTGTAAGGTCAACAGGTAAAGCAAACTTTTGCTTATAGAAGGCACTCCACACTTCTGCTTGGATCGGGCAATCAAGTTTGTCTTTTGCAGGCATGATCATAGAGTTAATAGTAGCCCAAAATTTAACATCTCTGCCCTTACAAAGATTATGCCTCATCGATTGATGTGCTTCATGATATTGATCCATTCTCAGTGATTTGATCAGATTTTTGTGTTTCAATATAATTTTTTTCTTTCTAAGCTGAAATTCGAAAAAGGGAATGGGCATTTTCTTGAAGGCTTTAATTTCACTGTATTTATTACGCTTGGAGGTTTGAATTCTGGAGTCGCCCACCCTCATCCTAGGTTTTATGACCTCCCTATCACTGGTGCTACTAATTTTATAAACACATGACAATATAGTATTGTAGTAGAATCCCCACAAATCGATATCTTCACCTCTAGTAATATGAGGCAACCTTCTGGATAGGTTACCCAAAACCAGGTTATTGAATTTCGTAATTATTTTCTTATTCCATACAACCCTTCTCCCATTATTTCCAGCCTTTAAACCACACAGCGTGGGATTAATATAATTACCCACATTGGGAATGGAAAGAGAAAAACATAAGGGAATATGATCACCCAATTCCACCTCCATAAGTATCAGTTTTCCACAGGCTTGCTTCCAGCTATTTGAAACATAGAAAAAGTCGATTCTAGAATTATTGCTTCCTCTTATCCAAGTAAATTTCGGTAAATTCCAATCCCAGGCATGATCTAAAAGACCCAAGTCCCAATGATCGAGATAATTATCCCACCATATGCCTCTTTTAATATGTGGTGGGAGCAATTTAGGAATCACCCCCCTTTCATTTAATGTGGAACCCTCAGCACAGGCCGAATTAAAGTCCCCTCCCAAGATAATACGATTACCAAACCCTTTCTCGAACCATCCTCCCAGAATCATATTGAGAGTATCTTCCACTTCATCAATCGCCACTTTTACCAGGTTCCAATAGAGATTCAGCATGAGGATCGGCTCTACCCCATTCTTCGAAGTGAGAATAATACCCAAAAGCCAATCACTCCTAAAGATCACCTCCCCGTGAAACCCCAAATTACGATCAATGGCAATAATCAGACCACCACTAGGTCTGCCCAAAGGTCCACGCGATGCTAAAGAAGAAAAAGTATAGAAACCTTCTATATATATATCAGACAGCATCATGGTTTCCTGAAAAAAATAAATACTGGGGTGCACGTAATTATCCCTTATATTCAAATACGTGTTGAGGTGTGCTCCCCCGCATGAATTCCAGGAAATCACATCTATATTAGAGCTGTTAGGAACGCCCACTATTTTGTCTGAATGTCTCCAAGGTTTTAAGTGCTGGCTGTAACCATGACCAATCCTGGCCACTATTTAGAAGGCTAGAAATTAATGCCAACCCTGGACCAAAGTTTTCTAGTTTATTATTACCTAATTGTGGGGTTTGTTGGGTTTGGTTGTTATCTGTTTCCTTATATTGAAGAAATGTATCAACCTCTTTGTCATCTACTAAAGTAGTTAGATCATAACCCAAAGAGTTAAGATTCTTTTCTTGAGCACGTACCATATCTGCTACCATCGCTGAATGAAAACAACTTACCATACGATGGTTATTATGATTAGGTAGAGAGATGGCGTCTATATCATCTGTTGTTATTGCTCGTAATAAGGGAATCTTTTTAAACAGGCTTAGAAGATAAGTTCTATTTAAATAAACCTGCGAGTCTGTTTTATTATTATTGATCCAACCCAGTATCTTCCCTGTACAGATCTTTATAGGGGGCTGGGCCGGAATAGATTGTTTCTTTATGTGATCCGCACTAGATTTGAACACAGCCTTTTCTTGAGGTTCTTGGGTTTTGGAAAAATATATATCTTGGGGGGTATCTCCCGTATTATTACTAGTAAATTCAGTCCCCTTCTCGGCTAACGCCATCAGCCCTTGTAAGGGGGTGATACTGGGACATGCTACTACTGGAATTTCTTGGGACATAATAGGGTGCAATTTGTTGTGTGCCTACAGATGTTCTAGCGTGTTTAGTACTAATTATTTTACCAAAAGCTGTCATCTTTGTTTGTTTAGTTTGTATGCGCTCGAGGCCAACTTTTAGTATATTATTCTCCTCCGTATTTAGGTCAGTATTAATTTCCCCCCTGGGCAGGGAGTCTTTATTACTAGGCTCCCCCCGAACCTGACCCTCTTCCTTATTAGAAGCCTTATGGCTCCCCCTATCTTCTGGCTCTTCCTGAAGCGGGATATTTCTAATTCCTTTGAGATTCGCATTTCTGCCTTTAATTTTTATGTTAGGCATGTTTTTGCTTTTTTTGGGCATCCTAACCTGCTTTTTTGTCTTTTTTCGTCTACCGACAGGGGATTGGGGCATCTCATTTATATCGTAGTCCGAGCTATTTACTGGAGCTATTACATCATTATTCATGTTAGAACCTATTTCTAATACCTGGACTGCTAATTTTTCCTCTCTGTATTTTGTCTTTTGTTTACATTTTTGCCCTTTTTTAGAGGAATTATGTTGGGAGATTATTGAGCCCTCACTACTAATGTTTAGATATTCCCCCTCTTTTATCATTTCTCTCACCTGCATCTGAGCGCTGGACTTTTCCGTGTCCTGTTCCTGAGTAGGCCCTTCTGTTACCATAATTATGGCATCCAGAAGGACCGAAGGACTATCTGGACAGCACAGTTCCTTTCCATAGTTTTCTTTATTGGTTTTGTTATCTCCTGTTCCCAGGGAGACTCGATCCTCTACCACTATATTTGACGAGGTGGGGCGATCTCCTGTAAGCATAACTTCCAGCAGAGTAGTAATCTTAGCATCCATGGTCATTAACCTGGTATCTTGTTCCTCTCTATATTTTTCAAATAGACTCTTTTCTTTAGTAATCTGTTAATTAATGTTCTTAACCTCCACTATACCCTCTAAGAAAGCCAGACGGGTCACCAATTGGTTAAAGGCCGCTTTTTGCCCTACCATAGAGTAACCAATAGTCTCTTGGGATTCACCTAGGGTTTTCAAAGCCAAATTCAAACTAATGTGTAAATTGGATAGAAGTGGTATCAGGTAATCTCCTCTCTCCTCCCTTCTCAAACCAGGAGACTCCTGTTTATCTTCGGCTACCCCACGATTTGCCAATATGGTTCGCTGAGGGTCGGTAGCTTTATCTACAGTTATGGGTAAGTAATCCCTTTCCTTATCAGTTTGGGTATAGCTGGTCTTACTATATATAGGTGGTATAAGTGTCTTTATAATCGGTCTAATAGGGGATAAGTGTCTACCCTCTTGTTGTTTCCACATTATAGGAGTGTTTCTATTTTGTGAGAGTGTATCAATTGGCGCACCCTCAGATAAGCTCCTCACCCCCTTGTCTTTGGACAAAAATCTACCTACTGGTATCTCTAGATCAACAATTTCTTTCAGCAGATGACCTGTAGCATCTGCCGTAATAAAGAAGGAATCATCCAAATCACTCTCTCCAATGGGCTGGTTAAGATTATCCTTAGAACGAATGGGGGTCTCTTTAGATTGGACCCTCCCGCCAGCCTGCTTAGAGCTCCCCGACTGTGGAGAATCGAGGGCACATTGCACCTTATCCTTATTATCCTTCCCAAAGATAAATGTTGCCGGCGAAATGTGCGTGAATTGCAAAGTTCCACATGGTTGTTTCCCCTTCCATATCAGAGACTCCAAGCCTTGATTATCTCCTGCCTGTAATTTCCCAGTAATAATCCTCTTCTGAAGAGGAGTGGACGCATGATACCGGACTACCCTTTTAGTATCAATTCGACTTTGTTGAAGACATTCCTCATCTGTAAGTTCCTGTCTGGAGTCTGGTATGTCCCTATTAGCCCCCGTAACCTCTATGTCTGGTATGTCCACATTTACCTCAGTAAACGCTACAACATTCAAAATTGCAGGATCTGTGGTAGGATATCCCTTCGGGCTCCCTTCAGCTCTAGTATTAGAGTTTTCATTGATATTCTCAACCAATAAAATCGAGGCAGCCATATTTTCAATGTGGTCAATATTAGTGAGCGCCTCACAATGAGACAGAGAGCCTGATTGGTCATCTACTATCTTAGTAGCTTGACTCACAGCAGTTTCAAACCCGCTTCTAAGTGCGGGCATATTATAAAAAGGAAAGAAACCAGAAAAGAAATATATTAGAAAATATTAGATTAGAAAAAAGAACACCCTGAGGGGAGATCAGCTCGCAACCTCTAAGGTGCAAAGACACAAAAAATTGTTTTTTTTTTTTTTCTTTTTTTTTTTTTTAAAAAGGCTGGGAACAAGACTAATATAAAAACCAAATCATTCTGTACTGTAGGTGTGCCAAAAGGAATGTGTTTGAATTAAACCCAGAAGGGAGGACAACTCGCAACCTCTGATATAATTATGATTACATCAGCTTAAAAGCATAATTATTTAAAATATCCACATTTAAGAAATGGGTTTAAAGAAAACACTCGGTTGCAGGGTTGGGAACGCCCGGCGGCTAGTGGAGCTGCCAGAGTCCGACTCTCCACCCCGTACCCTGGTAGCTTCAGAAGGACGTAGACCAAAATGTTAGTAGCAGTAGACCAGATTACTCACAGCCGAACAGCCAAACAGCGGCTCCAGCCCTTACTGCCTCCAGGGCTTAACGCTGCAAGGGTGGTTGTGCCGGCAATATGAGGAGGGAGATAATCACGTGATCCGTCACGTGATGTGAATAGGCCCCGCCCCCTCCAGGAAGCGGCCAGGCAGCAAGAGCAGCGCTCGCAGTGCTGCGTTCAGGAGGAAATGGCAGTCAAAGGATCAAACGTGCGAAGTACCAAGCACTCCTTCCCAGTAGTAAAGATAGCTTTCCATGCCCTGGATGGCGACCTTTGGGGGAAGACAGCCAGATTAGGCGGGCTATGAAGTTTGGAAGAATCCTGTCAGCATGGACTGAGCGTGCCGGCTACCAATGCCGACGAGGTGGCCTGGGAGGCTTCCACCCATCCTAGGGTTAGTCTGAGCAGGTGGTGTTGCCGTAGCTGGGGCCCAATGGTGGTCATGAGGTGGGACATGGCGACCCCAGCTGCCCTAGTCCTGGGAGTGCAGGAGGAGTGTGTTGCATCTGCCAGTGCCCCCTCCACCCCCATGGGGGGTGGAGGGTGGGCAGGGACCAAGAAGATACTCACTAACAGGGGTCTGCCCTTGGTGGGCAGGCATTGCCCCAGTAAGAGCACATGCTTCTTACAGTTACACTGCCATGGAGAAAGTTGTTAAATCACAATGCAAGGGAGGAAAGGGTGGCTAGATTGTACATAGACAAAGTCAACTACAGAAAGGTGCCTGTCAAGATGGATTTTTACAATCAGCACGGTGACCAGATTCTGAGAGGCCTCCCTATTCTGGTGAACATGTATAGACCCTAATGTGTAGTTAAGAAATCTGAAGGTGTCTCACTGACTAGTCCCCGGGGGTCTGTCATCCAAGTGGACAGGACACAGCCATCGCTATTGGATCCAGTTCCTGGGGGTAGACCAGTGAGGGAGGATCATCTGGATGGGGGGGTCCTCAGGGAGTGGAAGTGGGACACTGATGTGTGTGACGCGGTATCCCCCTTCTGATAACCTTTTCCCCAACATACCTTGTAGGATACTCAAACACTCTACCCCCCCTTTTTCCGATGCGAAGACTTTCGCATATCACGACAGACTAACACCTGAACCATTTACCTGACACGTCCCAACACAAGGGTCAGGCAAAGTCAGGCAATTGACTGCCACCACACACACCCGACGTCCCTTTCCCTTCCCCACAGGGATAAAGGGTGGAGCACGAGAGCACAATACCAGCAAGGCAGACCGCACGACGAGAGAGCTAACTCAGCACAGCAGTTCAAGAGGAGGAGAAAGTTGGTGCAAACCGAGAGGGTGACAAGGAGAGAAGCTACCTTGCCCTTTCAGACCAAGGCCTGTGAAAACTCCGCAGAAGGAATTGTAAAACAGCGGACAATAGCCAGTGTGTGTTGCATCGGAAGTCAACGCTACACAGGGCCCTCCTCCGGTGATAACCAAGCCGGGAGAGATGCTTGTCTCCATGGAACCAACCTTGTCTCCAGAGAGAAGAAAAGCCAAGCGGTTCATCACAGCCAGTGAGTTGAGGGAAGAGCCAATAAGAAACCAAACTGTGTTGAACGAAAGTAGCAAACGGTTAATTGAACTGTGAAAGTGTACAAAGAACTGTTGATAACAGAAGAGGCAAAGCCAAGGGGGAAAACCAGCAACAGATGAGTCAGGCACCACGTGGCTGCTCACTCAGGAAACTCTGGGTGATTACCCGATTGTTGAAACTACCATTACCAGAAGGCCTTGGGAAAGGCGAGAAAGGGGTCAAAGTGGTAATACACAGGTCCAGTAAAATCCTCTGTACAGTCGAAACTCTTTGACCGACAGATGATTGTGAAGCTAAGGGAAGGGAACCATGCATCATAAGAACTGATTCAGCAAATGCGCCATTGACAAAGATGGCAAGATTGAACCCAAAGGAGGGATGTCGATAAACAGGGGGCGAAGTCTAAAGTCCCGGTATTCACTGTGTTGAAAGCAGTAGTGAAGCCAACGGAGGGAAGCTAACATTCAAGAATGTCTGAGCCCGGATGAGGGGGACCCAGGAGTGAAAAGGCATAACCCATCGTACAAGCAGAAATGAACTTTTGTTTATTCTTTTTTAAACACATCAGGCCCTCGGAGGCAAGAGACTTTTTGGAGAAAAGAGACTTAACCACTGAAGCCCTGATTGCTGACAGCGGAACTGTTTGCTCGTGCTGGGAAAGCTTGAGCGTGTGCTGTGCTCAAGAATCCTACCTTGTCCTGTGTTTAAAACGTGGGAAGGGAGACCCCTGTAGAGGAGGAGCCAAAAGCCTCCACCGGAAGTCCCGCAATGAACTTGCCTATTTGTTGCGAACCAGAAATAGTAACCATGGCGACACCTGTAATGATGCTATAACACGAGCAGCCTTTGATGCAAAGTATCCATAAAGGAAGCCATTCTTTATGTATCAACGAAAAGCTGACCGTCTCTTGGGAAGGATCCCTGAAGAGCATGTGAAGACGGATGAAAGAAGAGACTGGTGACATCACATGAAGAAAGTGACACATCTCAGAAGAGATGACAAGCAAGAAGGTGGATAAATCATATAGATTCTAATGACGAAATTAAGAATTGAGTAACCGTTCATATGCGGAATAAAGATTGCACGTGTAAAGCACAGAAGAAAATGACAACCATTTTATAATTGTACAGATGCAGTAACGCAAGTAGACGAAGTAATCATAAGGCTGGCTATATGTAGTGAATAGTGCAGGTGGTGCCGCCAAGGTATATATATGTATAAGAATCTGGAAGTTCCACATCATACTTTAGCAAACTGAAAACCCTGTGAATAGAAGGACTTGCAGGGTGGCGCAGCAGAATAAGCCTGGCTGGAGATGGAAGGAGAATCAAGAAGGTTTGCCTGCTCCAGTGTCAAGGATTGGGGCAGCCAAGAAACTGGTTATTTACCATGGAAAGATCCAATGAACGAGAAGGCGAGAGCTGAGCTCCTATTAAGGTGCGGCGGAAGCACCATGAATGCCAGGTTTTATTCATTAAATGGTATTTAATAATACGAAGGAGCTCAAAACATGGTCTTCATTCACATGGTCAGATGAAAATAGACTTTGGGCATGCTACGCAGAGACCAGAAGATAAAGCCATGATCACACTCCCTTTTTATTCCCAGGAGCAGTGATACTTGCAAGGCCAAGTTCAGAAGACTATTCTCATGGCAGACAGCTTGAGTGGTGATAGATAATGGGCTAATTGGGTGGGGAAGCATGGTCAAGTCCGACTCACTGGCTTCTGGGGTACCAGCTTGCATGATGCTAATGAGTGGAATATTGCAGAACGGTACAAGCGTGCCAAACAATTATACGGGTCACGTACCAAAGAGCCCTATAGTTTAGCGATCCAATGAGATGTCGTGTATTTTATGACGCTCACAGTGACTTGTACTAGGGGTGGGTAGAGTTGTCCACCTGACAGTAGAGACCCAATCACAAAACCAAACCCCATAGAAAGTACACCTAGTTGTTCCCCGTTACCCAATCAGTCCCACATAAGCTTTCTTAGTTTGCCATGTAGTGTGACGTCAATGATGATGAGTTTTTAGTATATAAGTGTGTTTTTTCTGACATATTCTGAGATCTTACTGCACGACATCTGATGATGTCCGTTGCACTCCCTGTTTTAGATAATTGCTATTAAAACAGACGTTGCCTACTTCCTGAGTCGGTTTTATTATTGATGTTTGAGTAATTTGTCCATCCCCATCCACCCTTTAGAGTGTTACCTTGTCTTAAAGGGCCTAGGGGTTCACTTGGTAGCAGAGGATGGTTTAAAAGGCCCATCAATAAGTACGTTTTTGGAGTAGTCGGAACATCAGACACTCTCTGCCATCCAGCCGGAGGAACGCAAAGTTTCCTGTGGAGAACGGCTGATATAGACAACTTGCAAGTAAAGAAGATACAGGTGGGACAGGCCCCTCTTTCATGAAATCGCTCCTGGTTTCCACAGGCACTGAGCGGACCGAAGGTGACGGTGGGCGATTGGAGGAGGGGGCGATTCCGAGAGTCCGGAGCCAAAAGGCGAATGGTGAGTAGATTGAGGAAACTGGCAAATTGTGAAAACGGGTTATGGTACCACATAAATAAGTAACGTTGGGTTGGTTGATATAAGACGAAGAGCATCTAGGGGAAAAAGAAGTGTTTCGGATGAAGAGTGTTCCATAAAAAGCCCAGTGTCCTAATTCAAGGAATTTTAGAAGGCGTCAACTCAAAACCCAAGTGGGTAAACTAGGCTGCGCACAGATAGATCTGTGAGAGGGGACGATTCACACTCATATCGGAGTAGCTAGGGGCTACAAGAAAAGGAGTATATATCATGGTATGCATGTAAAGAGTTGATTAGTTGTGTTTATTTTTTAATTCTATGTATTAGAAAGTGTTGAAGAAAAACAAAGATAGGTTGCGTTACGTAAAGGAAAAGGTTATTATTTATCCTAGGTTATTGTTGGTGCCGACCATAGGATATATTGAGATAATTGAGAAGTAGAAGCTTTGAGCAGCAATTGTTGGTGCACGCTCATATTTGTTATGTTTCTGAAACGTATTTTGTGTAAAATCACTGGTAAGTATAGACAGTCAATTGAGACTTGCCATAATGGGAGAAGTTACACCACTGATGCACATGTGCAAAACAATAACAAAATATATGCCCAAGATCAAAAAGTACAGTGCAGAATGGGTAAAAGGCACAGCAGATAAGATGTTCATGCCATGGCCACAAGGGGGATCACTAGCAAAAGCAGTGTTACAACACATGACCAAATACTTGCACGCAGCATAGAGAGGAAAGAAATTGGAGAAAAGATTAGCTATTTTAGAGCTCTGGAAAATGTATGAGGAGGAGCAGGAAGATCCGCCCCCTGAGAAATGGATGCTTAACCAGAGCAGGGAGGAGGTGTTGAGCCTTCTGCTCCCCTTACTCCGCCGGAAGTAAATGGCGATCCTATGGAATATGCAGGACTGTATCCGTTAAAGGAACTGAAGGCGATGACAGGGTATAGTAACCCAATATATGAACCACCTGCTTATGGTAGTGACGATAGTCAAGAAGAGACTAAAACAAAGAAAGAGATCTTTAAGGTATTGCAGGGCAAGGAAGAGAAAAGTGAAAGATTAAAGATAACCACAGATATAGAACGAGAGATTAAAAGATGGAAAGGAGAAAGGACAAAGCTGACGAGATCACTCTCGTGCAGAACGTGAATGGATGGTTGGACAGATATTGCTTAAGCTTGATGGGAAGAGTAACGCAAGGGGAAGACCAAGACGAGCAAGATAAGAAGGACAGGGAACGAGAAAAGAGACTAAAAGAGGATGAGATCAAGAGAAAGAATAGACAAAGACGAGAGCAGATGTATCAGGAGAACAACAAAGAAAGGAAGAAAGGGCAGAAGAACAAAGAAAGTATGACAACAGACAGCAGTGGAAGAACAAGACAGGCTAAAAAAGAAGAGAGAAGAGGAAGAAGCTCAGATTATGGGATAAAAGAATACAAAGATGAAAAGAAGAGGCAGTGCGTAGAGCGTACATACGAAGGGAAGAAAAAAGACAAGATGAGGAAAGGGTTAGACTGGAAGCGAAGACATTAAGGGAATTAGACGAAGAAATGGAACAAAAAAGGAGACAAAGGGAATGTGACATTGAGCATATTCGAAGGGGGTTATTGGAACCATGTCCAGCAACATCAGGGGGAAACATATAGGAGTTTCTCCTATCGCAAGGGGCAATCTAGGGTAACCCTAAATGAGAATTTTGAGATAGGAAGCATTAGAGATAGGATCAATGAAGCTTATCAAGAAATGAGGGCAAAAAGTGAATCGGGAAGCAGGGGAAAGGAAGATCGATCTGTGACTGGTCACGGGGCAAAGAAGGAAGCCCAGTTAGTCTTGATCATAGAGCCTTGTCTTTGGACAGGCTGACTTTGTACAGAGATGAAAAGGATGATAGCCACACTAGTTGGGGACTAAATATGTTGGATGAAGACAGAGAAACCTTATGTGGGAAGGAGGGAGAAAGCACACCTGGTCCTGAAGGATGCACAGTGTCAGACAAGGAAATTAGATGGTCTGATCTTGAATAACCTAAGGATAGGACACCAGATCCCATAGCATATCCCGAGTTCCCTAGAGGACGATCACATAGTGAGAAAGGAGAATCACCACCATATGTGAGCAAGTTAAGGTCATTGCCAGGTAGAAGGCAATGCAAAACCATTGTCCCTGCTATGGATAGTCAGACAATGGGAGCTGATTGCGAATTTGGGTTCACGCAGTTCACGTTATTGGAGAAGAGAGGAGCTAGGCCACAGTATATCCTATGTCCACAGATGGATAAGGATAATTTAAGATGTAAACTCCCTAGTTTAACGGCGGGTGCAGGAAAATGGATTTATGAACTAGAAAAACTGACAGGAGGAAACACTTTAGCCATAGGGACATTAAGGGTCTCCTAGCAGCCATTCTTGGGGAAAGGGCTGATGACATTTGGACACGAGTAGGCTACTCAAGTGTCACGGCGCAGAATACAGCTCATGATGGAGCGTCATTTAATAATTATAGAGCAGACGTGTGGAAAGCTCTTGGGGTACAGTATCCTGACATGTCAGATATGGGAGCAATGAGGGCACGTAATATGCAAGAAGGCAAAGATCTGCTTGCTTACCTTCAAAATACTCAGAAACAGTGGACTTTGGAAACTTGCGAGCCTTGGGGGAAATTAGTGGCAGTATTTTGCCACATTTTATGTCAGGAACTACCGGAGCAAGTACAGAGACAGCTCAAGAAATTAGTGGAATGGAGGCAAGGCCTTGGGCAGAGAAACAGTTAACCATAGTGCACCACTGTCGACTATTGAAGGAGAAAAATAAGAAGGAAGAGGCTAGGAAGCTAGAGGAAGCCAAGTTAGTTCAGAAGAAGCTGTCTGTCAAAATACGCCATAGAGGGTGCGGTATTGACAAGTGGAGAAGGGCTGGGAATGCAGAAACCACGTAGCAGGTGCATCACAGGCAAATAATCAACCTCAAATGGACCAAGGAGGAAATGGGTTCATGCCGAGAGGCCAAGGGATGGGCTTCAGAGGGAGAGGTAATTTTCAAAATATTCAAGGTGGCTTTCAGAATATGCAGAATGATAATCAAAATATGCAAGGAGGGTTTAATCAAGGAGGGCAAGTTAGAAGAACACCTCCCCTATGTTGGACGTGTGCTATGGCAGGACACATTGCGCGCATGTGTAGAAGCCAAGGGTTTGTACAGAATGGGCAATTTCTGAAGAGGGGGGGCAGCTTATCCTCCTGAATATAGCCCACAGGCTAGGACTGGGTTTGCACAAGATCAGATGGTGTATTAAGCACAAGTGCAGCAAAAGCAGCAAGCACAACAGCGACACCAAACACCATTGAATCCAGCGCAAGGAGAGTCACAGCATGCACCCATGCAGATACAGCAGAACGCAAAGACAGGGCTGTTATTGACTCCTCGAATAGGGGGAGCTTCTGTGGTGGGAGGAACTTCTTTCACAGGTACAGGAATGAGCATATATCCACAATAGGACAGCTCACAGGGCGACTTGATGTGTTCAGTTCTATCAGTAACACCAGACCCCCAAGAGGAACCAAGTGCTGAAGTGACAATAGGAGGCAAATCTTTTTCTTTTTTAGTAGACACTGGAGCAACTCACTCGTGTATACAAGAGGGAACATTTCCATTATCGGGAAATGCCATGAATGCTCAGGGCTTCTTTGGAGCTACAAATAGAGTTCCTTTTATTAATACGTTACCAGTCTCAATAGGAGGATGTGACATGTCTGTTCCATTTTTGTATTCACGGCAGACACCAGTTAATATTCTGGGACGGGATTTAATGCCAAAGCTTAATATGACAATTTCTTTCACTGATGATGGCATAGTGTGTTCTACTCCAGGGTACACTATTTAAACGTGGGTGAATTTATTTTGGCATTTAGAGGGCACATGGCCCTGCAAGGAGTGCCAATTGAGCCCGAAGTGTTCCTTTATGGGATATGCATTTTGTTAACATGGTTACCCGGCTTAGTGGGAAAAACTGTGAGAATACCTCATGAGTTTTTATTTAGGCCACAGATACCTATGGATGAAGAGGGGGGACAGATTATTCCCTTACAACTAGTTGCAGCCATAGTTCAAGCGGAATTGGCCATGCTCGAAGGATTTGACAAAGGCAGGCCATGGAGAACAGTGATTGCCATTGGGGAAGGGTATAAACTGACTGACGTCACAGATGAGGATATGTTTAAAGATGATCCAGCAGACGATGAAGTAGTCTTTGAAATGAATGTCCCATATTGGATCAGAATAGAGAAAAGAGAGGTCCCAAAGCAAATGATGACAGTACGTCAGCATCCAGCATATTTTGATGAGGATTTTAGAAAATGACAGCCTCGTTATGGACTACAGGTCCCTATGATTTAGGCCTATTGAATGGGGTAGGAGAAGTTAAGATTAAACTCAAGCCAGGAGCAATTTGACCTCAAGCAGGACAATATTGCATGTCTCAAGAGGCGGATGAGGGTCTTTTTAAAACTTTCCGCACTGATGGAACAGGGTATCTTAGTGAGGTCAGAGTCACTGTGCAATACCGCTGTGTACCCAGTGAAAAAATCAAAGGGAGGGTTGTAGCGTTTAATCCAGGACATGAGGTTGATTAACCAGATTGTAGAGGTAGAATTTCCTCTAGTTCCAAATCCTGCGACAATACTATGTAGTATCCCCATTGAGGCAGGACATTTCAGTGATTGACTTGAAAAATGTGTTTTTCTCAATCCTGTTGCAAAAAGACTCTCAAGATTTGACATCATTTACTTTCCACCAGACTAAGCTGAAAAGCACTTGTTTACCTCCAGGGTACTGTGAGTCTCCATCAATCTTTAATAGGGTTCTTCAAATGGACCCAGGTAATATTGATTTGAAAAGTGTTGTGCTGCAGTACGTAGATCATATTTTGGTTTGTAGCACGACAGAAGATGAGTGCAGACAAGACCCGAATAAGTTATGATTATCCAAGCAGACAAGGGATATAAAGTGGACAGAGAGAGGTTACAGTACTGTCAAGAAGAGGTGTTGTACATAGGCCAGTTCATTTCACATGAGGGAAAAAATGTCACACCTGAAAGGGCTGTGGTAATTATGAAAACAGCAAAACCGCACACAAAGCAAATGCAGCAGTTTCTGGGACTATGCAACTATGTTAGAGCATGGGTATTTGATTATAGTTCATACACAGGATCACTTTTTCAGGCTCTAAAAAAGGCACAGGTAAACAAGGATAAAATAGAATGGATTGAGGAAATGGAGGAGGGGTGTGAAGAATAAAATAAAGCAATTTGTACAACTCCAGTTTTAGGAATTCCTAATTATTCTGAGGAGTTCTGTTTTCGCACACAAATGGGACAGTTATGACTGCAGTGCTTATGCATAGGACCACATTGGGGTATAAACCTTTGGCATATTACAGTGGGATTTTAGATCCAGTTATCAGAGGGCACTTTCCTTGTGAACCATCGCTGCCTGCAGCCGCTTTCGCCTTTGAGAAATCTGCAAGCATTGTAATGGGGTGTTCCATGACATTATTTGTTGAGCATGCTTTGTTTGCCATTTTGGAAAAACCTAAGGCTACGTTGACATCCCAGAGGTCATCTGCATATGAAGTTGTTATATCTAATCCTGTGATTAAGATAATCAGGTGCAGAATAGTGAACCCTGCCACATTCGTAGCTGAGCCAGTGGCTTAGGGTGAGCATGTGCATGATTGTGCAAGTTATGAAGAGTCGTATGAAGACATACTGCGTGTAAAAGAAAACGCGCTATCAGAAGGGGAGATTCTTTGAATTGGTGGGTCTTCGAAAATCGATCAAATTAATGGAGAAAGACTGATTGGGTCAGCTGCAGTAAGGCATAGAGAAAACAGGGAATTTTAAATTGTGGCAAGCATAAGACTGCCATCTCACTTTTCGGCACAGGCAGTAGAATTTGTGGTGCTTATTATCACGCTTGAGAAATACGAAGGGGAGGAAGTGACGGTGTACAGTGACTTTACCTATGTGACGTCAACCGCGCATGCAGGGATAGCACTTTGGGAAAGGAGGTGTTACCTCTTAGCAGACAGCACTCCTGTGCAACACGCAGCATTATTGGACAGACTTATTAAGGCACTACAGCTCCCAGCAGCCATTGCAATAGTTAAATCAGAGAGCTGATTTTATTTCACGCAGAAGCAAAGCCACGGACGAAAAAGCCAAAAGGGTTGCAACTTCTTCAGACATCTCGAGTTTTGATACTCCTTATATAAAAAAGGGGGATATTATGGCTGTGATAATGAAAGAAGGTTTTAATCATTTGCCGAAAACACAGTTAATGGAAATTCAAAGCAGTGCACTGCAGAAAGAGTAAGAATTGTGGAAACAAGGGGAGGCTCCTTTTCCCCTTCTGAAGCATTATGGCTGCAAGATAGCACTGGGAAGCCAGTAAGGCCAGTAGAATTATTAAGGGTGGTGCTTGAACAGCTGCACTACCCTGCACATGTAACTATGGAAAGCCTTGCAGCAGCTATTGCAGAGGATTGGTTTGTACCAAATCTGTTAGAACACGTTGATTTTTATGTAGTCAATTGAATCGTATGTCAAAAGTTTACCGCTGGGCACATATTGCAAACAATCAGGGGAGTAATCCCTCGACCGAACGGTCCTTTTCAGCATTTACATATCGATTATGTTGACATGCTGTAGTAGATACAGGTATATGATAGTGGTGGTGTGTCCCTTTTCGAGATGGATCAAAGCAGATCCATGTAGACACTCTGATGCCACTTGCGCAGCAAAGTTTTTAGTATGAGAAATATTTCCAAGATGGGGAGTATGTGAGGTGCTAAGATCTGACAATGGCCCACATTTTGTTAATTAATTATTTGAAAAGATTAGCTTGTTATTGAACATAAAACACAAGTTTTCTTCTGCTTATCACCTGCAACCGAACAGGATATGTGAGAGACTCAACGGCTTTCACAAAGAGAGAATTGCTAAATTAAAATTGTAACTAAAGAAGGGATTGCTTTATTGCCTACCCCTAGCATTATATGCATTAAGCAATCAGCCCGGGCCGGACCACCACCTCACACCCCATGAACTAGTAACAGGGAGGCGAATGATAACGCCTCTGACTCCTCCATCGAGGATTAGAAGTGATACCCAGAGGACAGCAGAAATGTTAGGAAATTAATTAATTGCATATTTGACATGTGCGACCGCTAGTATTTCTGTCATTTCAGATCAATTCAAGCGCAAGGGGTGTCTGTCTCAGGACACAGAAGACCATTCAGCAACCAAACCTGAAAACCTTTTACCAGTACCTAAGCTTTGTGAGGGAGATGCAGTGCTAGTAAAAAACTTAACTAGGAAGTGGCACAAGCCATGTTTCAGTGGACCCTATATTGTGGAAAACATCACTCCCTCAGCAGTAAAAGTCCAAGAATGATGTGCATGGATTCCTCTCGGTGATGTCAATTCATATGCTGTTGAGACCGGAACACACCCACGCGATTCGGAAGCAAGCCAACAACGTAGTAGTTAACCACGTGCAGACTTGATCGATGATGAGGTCGAAGGAAGTTGAAACGACTGGTTGAAATAAATGCAAGTATGCATTCAGACTGTGGCTTCCATGGAACACTCTTTATAGATATTATAGCAGGAGTGCGAAAGCAATCGTTCTTGAGCCACATTAATCTTTTGAAAATGAATGGTAGAAAGCTGTGGATGTAACACGATTATGCCTGAACAACAACATTTGATTAAAAATTGGAAGAGGGAACAGTTTTCGGACTCATTTCTTATTGAATTCCTTTTGGACACCCAAATGGTCCTATCTAATGTCGACATTCACCGGCTCTTGCTTACTGTCTTTATTTTTGTTCTTTGGGCATATCCTGGACTTGTGGGGAGAAGTACTGACATTCGTGTTTTCTTGCACGATTTTAAAAATGGTCCAGTTATAAGGAAATTGCTCTCAGCTATCATTGAGCAAATTTTGCAATTACCTGAGTACTTAACAAATCTGCATGATTAAAAAGGTTTTTTCCTTCCTTAAAAAATAAGTACACAGGCATAATGAGAAATCCGGAAAGTGACCCAGTGGCGGAAAATGAGCAAGTTCAGCGACGTATGGGAAATCGTGCTGGTGGGAACTAATGTATTGGTACCTAATATATGTTTGCGCAGCATCTATTATTGTTTTCCTGTTCTTACTAATGCATGCTGCCTACCTTACTGGTCCAAAGAAAACAACAGATCCCTTGATTCATCCCACACCAGTGACCTATGCAGAGTTAGATGTTACACGAAGGCGTAGATCATATGCGATTATCCCTACACCAATGACGCATGCAAGTGTCCCTATGAGTCCTCCTGTAGGAAGGTCAGTTTTTAATATGATCCATGATCATTATGTACACACCCATTATACAAGAAAGAGACTCAAGAGAAGTGCAAGAGAAGATGATTATGAGTTAAATAATTACATAGACAGTACACCACACTTGGGGAACAACATGTGGTATCAACACATGAACAAAGTGGGAAAATGAACCTCTGAGGAGAGTTGCTATGTTTGTGCTCTCCTACCCTATGCATTGGGGAATTCTAAGATATTCATAGCTATAGATATAGATGTCTAGACAGCTCATTGTCTGACACACCTTGCACTCTGCCATACGAGAGGTCAATTCCAGGGTCGTTCAGCATCCTCAGTATGGGTGACTGAATGGTCAGACCCAGAAGAAGATGATTATGTTAAAGATTGGAAAACAAGAGCAAGAGCACACACCAGAGATCATGTGATAAGATACAAACAGCCTGGAATGAAAGGAACAGGAATCAGATGGGAGATGAACAGAAAGCTTAATTGCCAAGGAAAGACTGATGAAGAAATGCGAAGATGCAAGGAGAGAGGCCAGATGCAAATCTGGGGAACAGTACTTTCACCAGATGGCTGGGAAGAAGGTATAGTCATATGCAGAGCAGTGGCATTTACAGGACATCACAAAGCAGTTATTGATTGTGTGGAGAAGGGGTGCAAACCTCTCTGGCCGAAGCTTTCCAAACTGCTGACATGGGTTGAAGACATAGCAGGCCCAGTACAGATAGTGCCTCTGGCAAGCGCAGAGTTATGCTTCAGAAACAATGGCTCAAGAAAAGTTGGAGAAAACCAACAATGTGGACGAATATTTAATGTACCAGGAATGAAGGATGGAACAGTAGTGATAATGGACCACTACTGGGCTTGTGGATCCAGAGCTTACATGAAGCTACCCACGGACTGTGGAGGACTCTGTTCCATAGTGAATATACATTTTTAGCATGGGAGAAGGCGGCACTCTTAAGCACGGCACACTCCTGGGCTTCTCCGGCATGAGGTTACAGTTCTTTTCTCAATATCAGCACCTTCTGTGTCCAAGTCTCTTTCTTGCTTCAGGGGGCCTGATATGCCATTATCAACAAAACAAAAGCTCCTTCTGCTAATCTCCATGTTGGGTGATTACTCTTCACCCTTGGGTCGCCCTCAGCTGGGCTCTGATCCCTTTTCTCAGTCGTTAGCCTCCCTCAGTCGGGTTCAGACCAATCACTCACTGTGGACATCCCTCCGTCGGGTTCACACTTATCGCCACAATGTTCACAGGTGTATTACTGCGCACCTTAGTTCGCAGGCATCCCTCAGCCACGTTCACATTTGCCAAAATACACAGTTTAAAATAAAGTCATTCTAGACCCTGTAGGTTCTTCCCTGACCCAGGTCCGGGTCTCAGCCCCCAGTCAGGCTAAACACAGTTCTATCATCACAAGTATTTCCAGGCATCCCTCAGTTGGGTTCACATTTGCCAATTTAACACAGTTCACTTTGCTTCCACAACGTCCCATAATGCACTGTCAGGATTTTGCTTCCACTTCTGAACCCCCCAAAATGGCATCTTTGACATTGGGAGCTGCAGGAGCTAAAGGGGGATAATGTTCTGGGGCTAGGGTCTCTTCTGCTGACCCTCACAGGCCTGGGTTTGCCTGACTGGCCCAGGGGAGGAGTCTTGCTGTGGGTACTGCCATGCAACCCCAGCTGCCCCTGGTCTTGCTTTCTGGAGGTACCGCTCCCTCTCCACAGGGCAGTCTCCTCTGAACTCACAGAGCCAGTGTCAGGGCGGTTTTCTCCTCTTCCAGGCTTCCCAGGGTCTCTGTAGCTCTTCTGGTCCTCCTCCGGCTTCCTGCACCTTCAAGCATCCCCAACTTGTTCAAAGAGTGCTTTCCCGCCCCGCCTTTCATACTTCCTGAGAGTGATGATTTGGTTCAGGTGTGCATGGTCGTTAGCAGGACAAAATACAAAATGGTGGTCATACATAGGAGGCAATGGTCCAGTGATTTGTATGGGTAATCCTCATTCCTCCTTGTTGCTTCCTCTTCTTCACAGTATTTGAAGGACAGGGTGAATGGAGGGAATTCTGGGAAATGTAGTGAATTTCCAGATTTTGGGAGAGAGTCGGCTGAATAATTATTAAAAGGCTTGTCAATGAAAAAACAGGGATTATGGGGTTTGTAGTGTTCCATTGAAGAGGAGGCAAGGTTATTGTCAGAAAGGGGGGAACAGATGGGTCATTGTGGATACATGTGTTTTCTCCTGCCTTTTCTTAAAGGGAAGTACTGGGGTCGGATGGGACTGTGGTGGCAATATCCCATAAAGACGCAGGAGTTGTCGGGTAGGGGTGTATCACAGAAAAGGGGATACTGCGCCTCACCCAAGGCCGTTCCTTCTGCGGTCCCCGAGGGCCCCTTGCCCATGTGATCCTCCCTCGCTTGTCCGCCCCCAGACTTGGGATCCAAGCGCGATGGCCCCCTTCCTGGCCACCTGAACAAAGGCTCCCCGGGGTCTACTAGTGAGAACACCCTCAGGGGTCTAACAATACACTATTGGATTTTTCATGTCAACACTGTGTCATTGATTTTATTTCAGTAAGCAGCTGCAAGAGCTATTGGGCCAGAAACGTTGCACTGGTTGCATGGTATTAGCACTTGGGCAAAGTTTGGCCTATTTTTAAAATCACTGGGAAATATCTGAAAACTATTTTGCCATGACATGTGCAGTTTGGCCTGGTGTAAGCATACATTAAAAAATTGCCCATGGCTCTGCAATGAGCTTTGCAGCTTCCTTCGCAATTCCCGGCAGTACCCAACATCTCCTGATATCCTGCAGGCCATCAGCGGGAGAGTCCCTTTCACTCTCAGAGGATGAAACGATCCAGCTGGGTCCGTAAGTAGGCCTTCTCCTGACTGGAGAATCCATGGATAATCGGTTGCCAGCTCCATTAGAGTCAGGATCCACACTTACGATTTCCACAATGGGGTCACTAAGATCAGCGTCACCCTCTCCCATCGCGTCTTAGCCAGCACCCTGTTCAGCATTATGAAAGAGGGAAAGGCATGATGTAGTTCCCTCTACAGACCTGGGGAAAAGCATCTGCTCCGTGGCTGTTGGATCCGGCTGAAGTAGCTGCTCTTTTGTGCGTTTCACCTGGATGCGAACAGGTCTGGGTGCTCCGGCCCCCATAGTCATTCCAGCTGCTGAAACACTTCTTCGTTCAGTTTCCAGTCGGATATCAGCACCATGCAAGAAGGCAAACCTCACAGAAGACAGCACAGTAATGTAAGATATATTAGACGATTTGACCAGGATCCCTGTATCGTCTGCTGGCAAATCCAGGATACAAACATGAACGCTGTTGTTGCATAGTTTTGAATTTGGAGACTTATTCACCTCTGGGACTGACAGTCCATGCCATCGTTGGAGGTGATTGCCTAGGTTTTACAACACCCCATCTGAACAAACCAATTTTTAGACCTTCACCATACGGATGATATGTTAGTTTTTATAGCAACCCTTATCTGGTACAGGTACATTGCTGATAATAGCAGATGTTGTTCTGCAAAACCAAGTACATATGCAGGCAGATAAAAAAAACTTCAGACACAGGAAAGGCTCAGCCAGCCTTACCGAAATGTGATATTCTAATTTTGCATATGAACACATATCTCTGCAATGGGTGCTTCACACACTGAGCTAACCTCTGAACCATTGTGGCACTCAATGTATCAATATGCATTTCGCCATTGCCTATTGCACATGATCAACATAATTCACACAGGAAGGAAAGAATGCTACAGAGTTGTACCATAAGGAATACACAAACCATGTATACCACAGTGAACACAGAAAGCAATACATGTTGAATTGATCCAAGGCAGAATGCACTTGCCAAAACAGAAAGGCAATGGGTTTTGAGCCTCAGCGGCACCCCATAAAATATCCTGCTGTGTGCTATTTAAGACTGGTGAACAATGGAATCTTACTTCTTCAGATCAGCTAGCCTTGTGGGGCCCCCTCCAAGGTGGGGGCCCTGGGCAAATGCCCCTTTTGCCCTCCCATAAAAACGTCTCTGTCCTGATGCAGTGTTGATCACTTTTGTTTGAGACTCAGCCTCGGCATGGAACCAGTAAGCCACAGAAGGTTTACCCACCTACTGACAGTACTATACAGCAAAGTTCAACTTCAGGTTATTTTAGTCAGTATTTTTATTTGTTTCTGCAGGTTCAAGTTTAAGCTCGGAATTTCTACTTTTATTCATCAGTTAGACCACCAGTTCAGGTAACCAAGCACCTTTGCACTCTCCTAGCACACTGCTGGAGGAGTACTTTAGGGGTGTTTAAAAAACCCACACATTCCAACAGCCCTCGTTTTCTTTGTTCACAGCAAAACACATACTCTACAAGTCACCTGCTTTTTACTTCATTTCCGCATGAAAACGTGCACACGCAGCCTCTGTGCCCATTAAATGGTGAGTTATATCACTACTAGTTTTTAATATATTTGTCAGTCTTCACCTATCTTACCGAAGCCCCTTCAGGCTTAAAGTTTTTATTTCCCATAAATGTGTGTGTCTTTGCGAACAGGGTCGTACAGCAAATTAGTCTCCTCTCATGTGATACTACTTCATATAGCTGCCCTAAGGGTCAGAATCAGGTAGTGGTTACCGTCCCCTGACCACATGTGAGGAGGTTACTGCCGGGAGAGCAGTGATGACTCCACCAGATTTATCACACCTGGTAGAGACAGGCTCATTCTCATGCCTTCTGCGGATAAAACAAAACTAAGGAATTACACTTTGGTAACTTTAGGGAGGCACCTTTCCACTTTATCATATAGGGAATGGTCACAAAGTCTCTAGAGTACTGAGTTAGAGGTAGCGTGGAGCAGAGAGAGGAGAGAAGGATGCCGGAAGGGCGGCTCTGAGAGTGACAATACAGCCAAGACAGAGATGGGGACGGAAGGACCAATTCACCTGGTGGCGTGACCACGCTGCAGCTGTGATGGGCCTGGGGCCCGCGAACAGACCCAGAGAAAAGGGGTGAATGGAGGAAGGAATCCTCCATTCTGAGGAGAGCAAACTAAAATCGTCCCACTGAGACACCATCCTCTAGGAGCATACCTGGCGGCAGAGAAGATACCAGGGTTGCCCAGGGTAGCAGGAGGCATGCGGAAGAAAGAGAGAAAGAAGATTAGATAGGTAACAGGAACCCTAGAAACCTGAATATTGAACATTGGCCAGGGTCAAAGATAACACCCAAGCAGAGTCATCTGGATAATCCCAGAGAAAACATAAATTGTGTAAATCATAAGAAGAAGCAAACCTGGAGGGTTCAATCAGTTAACCCAGAGGCGACCAAGTTGGTGTAGAAAGGATAAGGGAAGCATCCCTCCTCATTATAATTTTCAAGAACGAAGGAAGACAAGGCAGGTTATGGGAGCCCTTGCAACCCGATTAATAAACAGTGGCCAAGGCCAGAGATAGCACAGAAGCGATAGCCCTATAGAAACAAGAGACCTTTTACGACCAAGTTGGTGGAGAAGGGATAAGGGACACATTCCTCCTCCTAAAGAAACTAAGCCTTTGGATTTATGCAACCAATTTCAAGCTTTTTGTGAGTAACTTAAAAAAGGGGAGTTGAAGACTTTTTTTTCCCTATGAATTTTCAGGATCATTATGTTTTTCATTGGAACTGAGAACACTATTCCGAGGGATAATTACAGTGACCTTGGCTGGGCAAAGCCTGAGCTGGAAGCATAATGCTCTGGTGTATTTTTCTGTTGGTTTTGTTATAGTGGTAGGGGCAGATAGGTTTTGAACTGAGGACTACTTTAGATTTTGATGACAGACAAGCCCCCGTAGTTTAGTTTTGTAGGTAGGGAAATCCCTTGTAGCGACAGACAGGCATCTTTCTTTTTAGTTTAATAAACACCCCTGCATTGACATCTTTGAGTCCCACTGCTTTCTTCTGGTTCGCCACAGTATATTTGTCAGAACGGCACGATTGCACCTGAGGCAGGTCTGTGACTGATATGACTCATCTCATTCTACCTCTTCAGGGACGAGTCTGTGAGTTTCCCAACTTGCGAGAGGGACATTTCAGACAAGAACAGATATGGGCCTCATCAGGTTATGGGCGGAGCAGCAAAAAGCAGTGGTAGCGCTATTACTGCTGCATTACCGCTCCACCCAATCCCGAGTTTGGGTGGAAAGCTGGAGATTCACCTCCAGGTTTCCACTGTTTTCAGTCTTATTACTGCTGGTGCTATAACCGCCGCCGGCAATAGTGCCAAAAATACCCATAGAGTCCTATGGACTCTCAAAAAATGGGGAATTACTTCCTTACCACTACTCAGGATCCAGCACAAATTGTGCCAGAACGAGTAGTGGCAACACTATTTGTGTTGGCGCAATCCCGGCGCAATTACCGCCAGGATGCCGCGAAGGCCCTGATGAGGCCCATAATGTCCTGACTGACCACAATATAAACAGAGGTCAGTGTTCCGACTATGCTCACGGTGGTGAGTGCACCCCAAATCCATCCTATTTGCATGAGTTTGGAGGCTTCCGGATGGACTGATTCAGTGGAGGGTTCACTGTTTGCCAAATAACAGGTCTCGGGATAACGTGCTAATCCCCCTCGTTCAGACATTTGGGCTTCACAGTGCAGTACCAGATCCACAAGCCCTTGGATGGTAGTCAGAAAGGAGGGTACCCCAGCCAGGATGTCATTCACAGTATCATTTTGCCCACGATAAAACAGTGATACTTGTTTCTGTTCTTGCAAGGAAGTCTCTGCAGCCAGTTGATTGAAGTGTGCTAGATAGAAAAGCACACTGGTGCAGCCCTAGGTCAGGTCCAACAACTCTAGGTAATGTGCCTGTGAGTTATGGCGGTTATAAAAGGCTCTATCCACTTCTTTTACCAGTGAATCAAAACCATAAAGAACCGGATTGTTGGCCTCTAACAATGGATTAGCCCAAGAAGCAGCAAGTCAAGCCAAATGGGACAAGACAAACACCACTTTTGTATGGGACTCAGGGAAGGCTGCTGGCTGGGACAAGAAATGTAGTTTGCAGTAGTTCATGAAGGTCCGATTCATTCAAGGTTCTCTGTGAAACCTCTCTGGGGGATCTAAAGCAAAAGGCACAGGTACCACCATGGAATCCACCATGGAAACAGCGGTCCCAGGCTACCCAGAAATAAATCCTTCCTGGGGTAGTTACAAAGGTGGAGCTACTGGACCTGCTGCTCCTTCTGGCATATCAGAGACAGCAAGCTATGGCTGCTCTGTATAGTGTCAAATCATTTGGGTCAAAGCAGTATTGACGGTGGTCATGTCTGCCCGCAGAGCGGCGATAGCCTGGATAAAGACAGAGATGGGCTCTGCACCCAACTCCATGTTACCCTTGCAAGGGAATGAGACTTCTCAATCTATCCTACAATGGTCTTGTCTCAAGGTACAGTACCCACAGAAGAACCCTTGAGGGTGTAAGATCTTCCTATCCACCTTGCAGTGCATGGTGAAAGACACTGCACCACAGACTTCGGTGAAAGCTCAGAAGGTACACCACAAGGCTCTCTCAGCAGCTGTAAGAAATAACAGGAAAGCAGAGTTATATTCAAGGGTGAACACAGCAGCTCCTTACCATAGCATGGATCTGTCTACAGAGCACGGTGCCTGTATAGTCTAGATTGTGATGAATCCTGCAGATTCTTCATTGACACTCTGCCTAAAGTCTCCTCCCAGGTGGCCAGGGGAAGGCAGACACTTCCTGATCCTAACCCTGGGGTTGGTGTACTGCGGGAGGATCAACCGGGTGGAGACTGGGCCCAGGGCATTGAGGAGATTCCGTGGGACGAGACACAATATTATTAACACTGTGACAAAATAAGTTATGGCTTATTGTCATTTTAATGTCTCTCAAACTCCCATTAAACCTAAGGCGGTGAACACTAAGGTTGTAACAACAAAGTGTACTATACCAAAAGAAATGCTCTTTTGGTATCCAAAATTAAATGCCCTACTCCATTCCAAGGGCACATTACAAAGGATTGTGGAAATGTTGTCTTCTCTAAATCATCTGCCTCTGAACAAGTCAAACCCCACAGCCCCTCTGTTAAAAATGCTAAGGGAATTACATCTACCCTTAAAAGTAATCTAGAAGTAGAAAAACCTAACTTTGATTAAGCGAACTACATGTCCCAGAACCCTAGTGGGACTGAGATGAGGAAGAGGGCTGAAGAGGCATGCCATTTCAGAAGTCAGACAATGGAGGCTGATGGCTCACACCTGAAGCCAATTGTCAAACCTGTGGGGCAAAGGTTGCAGCAGGAAAGGCGAGAGAGAATGAGCAGGAGTTGGAAGGCTGGCAGTAGTAGTAGTAGACAGGTGGCATTAGGCTGGCAATTCATGAGGAAGCGGGAGCACAGAAGGGACGCCGCAAAGTGGAGACAGCAGATTTCACCTGCAAGTTCTCAGAGGGTCCTGTTTTCTCAAAACCTGTATTGCAGAGGAAGGCGTGCTGCAAGTGAAGTTTTCCCTGGTTGAGCTGAGTTTCTGTGATTTCAGAGCTGTGATTGTGCGAGAACCCTAGGCCAGAGGCATAAGGCAAGCTGAGGGTTTCGGAAAAAGAAGGAAACTTCAAACTAAGGAGGCCGGACCAGAGACACCCATGCTGGAGCAGGGTGTGGGTTCCAAGTGAGCACAAAGAAGTAGCAATGGTCGAGGAAGTCGGGAGAGCAAAGCAACCCGCAATTCTCATTGTCTCTGAGGCCGGTGAGTGAAGCTCGGTGCTCAGAAACACTTAAGAAGCCTTGCCGGTGACTGTAAGGCTTATTAAGAAATTGTGTAAATCATAAGAAGAAGCAAACCTGAAGGGTTCAATCAGTTAACCCAGAGGCCAAAAAGAGAGTGACCAAGTTGGTGTAGAAGGGATAAGGGAAGTATCCCTCCTCATAATCATTTCCAAGAAAGAAGGAAGACAAGGCAGGTTTGGGAGCCCTGGCAACCCGATTACTAAACAGTGGCCAAGGCAAGAAATAGCACAGAAGCGATAGCCCTATAGAAACAAGAGACCTTTTACGACCAAGTTGGTGGAGAAGGGATAAGGGAAGTATTCCTCCTCATAATAATTTCCAAGAAAGAAGGAAGACAAGGCAGGTTATGGGAGCCCTGGCAACCCGATTAATAAACAGTGGCCAAGGCAAGAAATAGCACAGAAGCGATAGCCCTATAGAAACAAGAGACCTTTTACGACCAAGTTGGTGGAGAAGGGATAAGGGACACATTCCTCCTCCTAAAGAAACTAAGCCTTTGGATTTATGCAACCAATTTCAAGCTTTTTGTGAGTAACTTAAAAAAGGGGAGTTGAAGACTTTTTTTTCCCTATGAATTTTCAGGATCATTATGTTTTTCATTGGAACTGAGAACACTATCCCGAGGGATAATTACAGTGACCTTGGCTGGGCAAAGCCTGAGCCGGAAGCATAATGCTCTAGTGTATTTTTCTGTTGGTTTTGTTATAGTGGTAGGGGCAGATAGGTTTTGAACTGAGGACTACTTTAGATTTTGATGACAGACAAGCCCCCGTAGTTTAGTTTTGTAGGTAGGGAAATCCCTTGTAGCGACAGACAGGCATCTTTCTTTTTAGTTTAATAAACACCCCTGCATTGACATCCTTCAGTCCCACTGCTTTCTTCTGGTTCGCCACAGTATATTTGTCAGAACGGCACGATTGCACCTGAGGCAGGTCTGTGACTGATATGACTCATCTCATTCTACCTCTTCAGGGACGAGTCTGTGAGTTTCCCAACTTGCGAGAGGGACATTTCAGACAAGAACAGATATGGGCCTCATCAGGTTATGGGCGGAGCAGCAAAAAGCAGTGGTAGTGCTATAACTGCTGCATTACCACGCTACCCAATCCCGAGTTTGGGTAGAAAGCTGGAGATTTACCTCCAGCTGTGAACTGGAGTTAAATCTCCAGGTTTCCACTGTTTTCAGTCTTATTACTGCTGGTGCTATTACCGCCGCCGGCAATAGCGACAAAAATACCCATAGAGTCCTATGGACTCTCAAAAAATGGGGAATTACTTCCTTACCACTACTCAGGATCCAGCACAAATTGCACCAGAACGAGTAGTGGCAACACTGTTTGTGTTAGCGCTATCCCGGCGCAATTACCACCAAGATACCGCCAAGACCCTGATGAGGCCCATAATGTCCTGACTGACCACAATATAAACGGAGGTCAGTGCTCCGTCTACGCGCCCTTTCTTTAGAAGTGAGTGCACCACAAATCCCTCCTATTTGCATGAGTTTGGAGGCTTCCATATGGACTGATTATTGGAGGGTTCATTTTTTGCCAAATAACAGGTCTCGGGATAACGTGCTAATCCCCCACGTTCAGACATTTGGGCTTCACAGTGCAGTACCGGATCCACAAGCCCTTGGATGGTAGCCAGAAAGTAGGGTACCCCAGCCAGGATGTCATTCATAGTATCATTTTGCCCACGATAAAACAGTGATACTTTTTTCTGTTCTTGCCAGGAAATCTCTGCAGCCAGTTGATTGAAGTGTGCTAGATAGAAAAGCATACTGGTGCGTTCCTAGGTCAGGTCCAATAGGTAATGTGCCTGTGCGTTATGGCGGTTATAAAAGGCTCTATCCACTTCTTTTACCAGTCAATCAAAACCATAAAGAACCAGATGGTTGGACTCTAACAATGGATTAGCCCAAGAAGCAGCAAGTCAACCCAAATGGGACAAGACAAACATTGCTTTTGTATGGGACTCAGGGAAGGCTGCTGGCTGGGACAAGAAATGTAGTTTGCATTAATTCATAAAGGTACGATTCTTTCAAGGTTCTCTGTGAAACCTCTCTGGGGGCTCTAATGCAAAAGGCACAGGTACCACCATGGAATCCACCATGGAAACAGCGGTCCCAGGCTGCCCAGAAACAAATCCTTCCTGGGGTAGTGACAAAGGTGGAGCTACTGGACTTGCTGCTGCTTCTGGCATATCAGAGTCCAGAGACAGCAAACTATGGCTGCTCTGTATAGTGTCAAATCATTTGGGTCAAAGCAGTATTGACGGTGGTCATGTCTGCCCGCAGAGCAGCGATAGCCTGGATAAAGACAGAGATGGGTTCTGCACCCAACTCCATGTTACCCTTGCGTGGGAATGAGACTTTTCAATCTATCCTACAATGGTCTTGTCTCAAGGTACAGTACCCACAGAAAAACCCTCGAGGGTGTAAGATCTTCCTACCCACCTTGCGGTGCATGGTGAAAGACACTGCACCAGACTTCAGTGAAAGCTCAGAAGGTACACCACAAGGCTCTCTCAGCAGCTGTAAGAAATAACAGGAAAGCAGAGTTCTGGCATCGGGTCTGGCATGGATTCACATGCTCATGAATATTCCCCGTCGTCAGGCTGGGAATCCTCCGTACAGAAAAAAATCAGTATCAGTTTCGTTTCTGATCTGTCTTTCCTAGTAGTAACCAATCACTGATCTCTGGGTCATACTGCCCACAGCCAATGACTGCCCTCTGATGTATCCTGCCTCCTGCAGGATCTACCCTGAGCCAGTAATAACAAGGAGCAGGAACCAGGCTGACTCAGGTATGTAGAAAGTAGAAACACGCTTTATTGTCTTAGTTACAGGTTCAGTATAGAAGTTAGGAGAGAGAGATCATTAGTAGCTTCTTCCCTGGTTCCCTGCCCAGCTCCAAGTCCTTAACCGTCTCCTTTTGAATCCCCAGGTGCCCCAACACTCCAAGCTCCACTAGCATTCCATCACAGCTCTTACACAGACTCAGACATCATTCATACATATGCAGGATACAACACATCCCCCTCCTTTTTCAATCAAGAGAAAACACACAAACTCACAACCATGCTAGGACTAACAACCACAACATTTCTACTACTCCTTCCACCCTGGCCTGCCACACCAGGGTCTCAGTGCCGCCACCACCAAGCACTACCTTGCCACATGGACAAACAAAACAAAACTACAGACATCGACCCTCCTAAACTAAACACCTTCCGCCAAGACTGCCACTCTTGACCTCAAGTCTGCCACACTTGAGCACAACCCAAAACGCCCCAAAAATAGGCTAACTACCTTGCCAAAACTGTGTAGCCACGAATCTTGTAAACTTACACAAAGGCCAAAACAGAATGGTCCTAAACATGCCAACAAAGATCCCATGCACTCTAACAATATCCCAACAACCATGCCTCATCCTCCTCCCCTAAAGAAAACATGAAAAAGGAATGAAAAACCTAGGAAAGAGACATACAACACAAAGATCACAGAAAACACAACCACAAAAGGAAGGAATTGTGGCTTAAAAATTGCATAGCAAGAGCTATGAAAAAATGTTAACATGCAATTACTACCAAATGACAAAATTAGTAGTGCATTGCACATTCACCTTTGCAAAAAAAACAAAAATTGCGATGTAAAATTGTTAACACTACCAGATGAAAAGAAACCAGTAGTGTAGTGCAATTTCAAAATTTTGCAAAACCCAAAAGCTCCGACACACCACTGGGATGAAAAATCAAATGGTGTGACCTGCAAACATTGAAAATATTGAAAAATGTAATTCAAACTGAATTTAAATCCAGTAACCCATGCCAGTGTATTGTCCACAACTGCAATACTGAATAAACACTGGCTAAACACTGTGTGCCCTCCACTACTATTAAATACCACTTGCAAACTGGCGTGCAAAAACAACAAATATCCTCCTCTCACATGCACCGCCTGGCATCACAGAACTAACTAGGGAAAACCCTAAACTTAACAAAAGGAAGCATCTTGCCGTGCGGTTACCTACAACGCAGACAAACTAGTGTAGCCCCGATTATGTAAACATACACTACTAGAGAGAAAAAAAAAATTCTCCTTTCCCTTCCTTTTCCAAACGCACCACTGCGTTGTAAATCCACAAAACAACTCCGAAGAGGGCCCATGCCCTTAGGTCAACTTCACTGGAACACCCTTCTGTGTCCAGCCTCCTCAAAACAAAACTTGGGGTTCCTCCTGAAGGTTTTATACTACTGCCAATACACCTGGCCAGGGTGTATAAGCCTAAACCCCATTGCATGCATGCAACTCCCATTTATATATTCCTATTTTGCGCAACATACACCGCATATAAACGTGTACTCTCCCACACGTCAACATCCACAAACGTACAACACCCCACACACACACCACTACAAAACACACGTGCTACCTCTCACACATGTACTAGCACAAAAATTGCACTACAACTGCAGAACCTGCTGCCTCCTGTGCGCACCCTTGTGTCACACACCCCATAAGCTTGCGCTCACATACGCAGACTTAATCCACAATCATACAGAACTTCAACACATGCAAACGCAGATCACACAATTAGAATTTCCAAATCTGCAATTCCCAAAAAATTGTGTTTCTCCCAAAATTTACATTTCCCCATAATGTATTTGGCAAAAATATTCATTCCCTACAATGCACTGCGAATTATACATGAAATACATCTATGATTCCCCAGACAATTTATGTGCATTTACTACAAAATTTCGAGCGTTTCTGTATTTTAAAACCTCAAAACTGTGGACTTTACTTCACTTCATCAATTGTCCAAATGCAAAATCTCCTAATAGAGTTTCTTGAAAAACATTTCAATTCTTCCTGGAAAAAAAAAACTACCTGCAATCTCATAAGAAACGCTGTGTAGAGACAAATCCATTTCTCTACATTATTCACTTTACTCCTCAAAATCTCATGACATCATCCATTTCACATGCACCACAAATCAAACTCACAGCAAAAATCTCCATTAATCCCCATGAACTCCTGCCAATAAAAAACATTTGGGCAATAACTTGAAATGAGCATCTTTTCACATATAAATTCATGTCTAGTTTACCAGTGCCCAATTAAACACAGCACCTTTAACCCAAACCATAAACCTTCACACATGTTTTTATAACAACATCAATTCTCAAGGTTGCCGGTGTAATCGAGTCACTCAGTGCTCAGGTTACCATGCCCAAAATTCGTTGCCATGTCATGCTTCCACTTCTTTTTGTCTCGTGCCAAAACGGTTGTAAAGCTCCGTGCTTTGCATTTACTTGGCAAAACACGCAGAGCGCCCCGCTCTGTAAGCAAACCCAGCTGTCTGTGAGTTTCCAGGAGCGGCGGTCATTAATTGAAACAACGTGCCATGTGTCCCATTCATGCCGGAGTGATGTGATTTAATAAAAGTACCTCCTAGCTTCATGATATTTTACGAAAATGCATTTCCAGCAGACGCAGCATTTCCTCGAGTCTTTGTGAGCATAAAACATCCACGATCGCGCGTTTCCCAAAGCGCATATATTTGTTGTGAAGTGTCTTTCCTGGCACGTCATCACGCTCAAGCACGTCGCTGGGGGCTTTCTTCAAATCGGCCACTTCCTTCACTAGCAGCTCCGGAGCTCCGAACATGGCGCAGGGGCATAATTCATGCGTTCCAGCCTAACGGTGATGCTGGAACGCAGGGGCACAACTGGGCGCGCGCCACCCACGGCCCCCAAGGACCCCGAAAATTGCCCCAAAACACGGCAAATTTGAACGTTTTTTTTTTTTCTCAGTACCTTGACTTGTGGTACTACAGGTCCCATGATCACTGCACAACAGGAGCGCAACGGCGCTGGTTCATAGGCTGCAACATCAAATACAAATCTGCTCCTGCCAAACTCCTTTTTCTTGCCGTTCCAGCATCATTTCTCCATCGGAGCCCGACATTTTTCTGGCCTCACAGATGGGCTACAGGCTTCCTCCACAGCCTGTTTGATGGTACAGTGCCTTCTCAGTATGGCATCAACTTCACGTCGCTTTGTAAATCTCCAGCTCACCAAACCAGCGTTTCTCTCAGCTGGTGTTGGCGTCAGTAGGGCATCAGGTCTTCTCCTCTCCAAATCTCCAGTTCCCTGTTTCATTTCTCTCCACCTTCACTGGATTCTTTAGATCCTCGTCGCCAAATGATGTATCCTGCCTCCTGCAGGATCTACCCTGAGCCAGTAATAACAAGGAGCAGGAACCAGGCTGACTCAGGTATGTAGAAAGTAGAAACACGCTTTATTGTCTTAGTTACAGGTTCAGTATAGAAGTTAGGAGAGAGAGATCATTAGTAGCTTCTTCCCTGGTTCCCTGCCCAGCTCCAAGTCCTTAACCGTCTCCTTTTGAATCCCCAGGTGCCCCAACACTCCAAGCTCCACTAGCATTCCATCACAGCTCTTACACAGACTCAGACATCATTCATACATATGCAGGATACAACACCCTCTCCCTAAGCCCCGCCTCTGGCAGCCATCCTCAGATTTTTACCGCACGTTCAAGTGTTGGGAGTCCTCGTGCTGTAGCTCTCGAGCTTTACTGCGTTTTCGCGCTTTTTCAAAGAGAATTTCTGTTACGCTTACCTGGCTCCCACAGGGGCGTCGATCGGACCCGGACAGCTGCGGTCTCCTCCAACGTGAAGCGTAGTGCAGAGATGACAGACTGGACTGGCCCGCCTAATCTCGTCTGCTTGACCCATAGAAGTATTCTCCTGCAAGTGGAGAAAGGGATTTAGCCACCCGTGGATTCTAGTAATGGCACCCCACTGTTCTCCCCACTAATCACCTCCGATATTCCCTTTCAGTAATCTCACTTTATGTTTTTGAAGGATGAGCTCTCCATCCTGCGTGGAATGCAGGGGCGCGTAGATACCAGTTACTTCACTGGTTCGAAGGCGTTGGAAGAGTTCTGGATGAATATTGACTCAGAGGTTCCTGGCGTGAACCCGTAAGTATAAAGTCCAAAGAGTTCAATATGTCCGATTTTCACTCTTGTCCCATTCCCTTCTTGTGTTGCAGCTGGGTCCCAGAGAAGATTTTCTTGTGGCAGCTGATGGCGTTCAGGTAAGAGTCTGTATTACCCAACACTGTCCGGTAAAAGATGTGTGTATTTAACTTGTTGTTTTCTCTCTCCTTACAGGTGCGGCGTAAGAAGTTGCGGGATGTTAAAGAATAATGCCTCTGGTGCTAAATCAGGTAAGTCTATGGTGGTAAAAAGAGATTGGGCCTCATTACGACTCAGGCGTAAACAGCGCCGACCCTTACCGCCTGATTCCGAGGTCCCTTAGCGCCATGGAGGTTTTAACACCTGCTTTTAGCAGGTGTTAAAATCCATGGCGCTAAGGGACCTTGATGTTAATTACGCCACCGTAATTTACGGTGGCGTAATTAACGCCTTCCCCACTCCCATTATGCCCTATGGGGCAAAAATGGGAATGGGGAAGGGTAAATGGGGATTGGGGACTTACCGCCCCGCCAACCTCGGAATGGGGCGGTAAGTCCGCCAACCACCATGGCGTAAACATAGTTTACGCCATGGTGGTAAAGGTACGACCCAGGCGGTAACTTACCGCCTGGGTCGTAATGAGGCCCATTGTATTTGTTGGCTCTCTCGGCTCACCTTATATTTCTTTTGTCCCCTAGATGCTGGAGTTCGGCGAGGAAAATGATGGAGGCAGCGCCGAATCGAAAAATGCTGTGAGGACTGATGAGTATGGCGCGGCGCTGCAGCTGGCGATGCGACGCGTGCAGAAATACTGTCCTTTCCAAGTTTGAAGACGTGATGGATCCGGAATCAGGTAAGGAATTAAAATAAAGTCTGTGTTCTAACCTTTCATTCTTCTTTCCTCTTTTTCTAGGAGCTCTGGATTCGAGGCAGGCGTGGCAGAAGACTGGATGCTGACTGCAGGAACGGTGAGCGTTACGCTGCTGGATGCAGAATAACGCGAAGCATGTGCTGCTGTTCGGGTGTGGTTTAAATAGCCTTCAAAGTAGTCCCAGGTAAGAAGTTCCCCCAGAACCACACCTGAGTAAAAAATAGTCCCTGAAGTAAAGTAGTCCCATTCAGGCCTCACGTTGGCTTGACTTCATTGCAGCATGGTCTGCATGAGGTAAGTAATGTACATGAGCCTGGCGCCTATGGCGCCAGGGCTGATTTCCTCTATGAGCTTGGTGCCAATGGCGCCAGGACTGTACCCAGGCAGTCCCTAGCCGGGGCTGCTGGGTTTTTAGTAAGCATCTGGATGCCTGCTCCCGGGGCTGATGGGCTTGGTCCGGATGCCCGGGGGAAGGCATCATGACAGCACTCCCCCCCCAAGGCCCCTCCTAAAGGTGTTCTTCCCCTTGGTCCTGGTTTATCTGGGAAGTTCTGATGGAATTATTTTACCAACCGAGGTGCATGAACGTGGTCACTAGGCTCCCATGACCTTTCTTGTGGTCCATAACCCTTCCAGTCGATTAAATAAAAAAGTCTTGATTTAACCATTTTAGAGTCTAGGATATTTTTAACTTCGAATTCGGGTTCCCCATCTATTAGGATGGGGTCGGGTGGTTTGACTAGTCTTGTCCCGGGTTGAACTGGTTTCAGGAGTGAAACATGAAAGACAGGATGAATCCGCATATTAGAGGGTAATTCCAATTTGACAGCCACCAGGTTGATAATGGCCTTAATAGTGTAATGTCCCAAATATCTAGGATTAAAAGGCCAAGTCCCTTTTAGAGGTATGTGTTTTGTAGCCAGCCAAACTTGATCCCCAATCTGGTATTGTGGAGCATCACTTCTATGTTGATCAGCATTTTTCTTGTATTTCTCTTTTGCTTGTATCAAATGTTCTGTTGCTTCCTTAAAGGCTTGTGTAATAGTAGAGTGCAGATGATTCACTGCGGGCATTTCTAAGTGTTGAGGCGAATCGAGTTCTGAGGTTCGAGGATGATGTCCATATATGGTATAAAAGGGGCTTTGTCCGGTTCCTGAATGTACAGAGTTATTGTATGCGTATTCAGAAATCCATAAAATATCCTTCCAATTGCTTTCGGTTTGGTGTAGCATGCAACGTAGGTACTGTTCAAGAGTCTGGTTGGTCCTCTCCGTCTGACCATCGGTCTGGGGATGGTGACTGGTTGATAACCTCACGTCGATTTGTGCTAATTGACAACATCTCTTCCAAAATTGCGAAATGAATTGACTACCTCGGTCAGAGACCAATACTGAAAGAAATCCATGTATTCGAACAATGTTTTCGAGAAATTCCTTGGCCAAAATTGAAGCGGAAGGTAATCCCTTTAAAGGAATAAAGTGGGCCATCTTGGAAAAAAGATCCACAATAACTAGAATGGTGTTAAATCCATTACATGGAGGTAGATTAGTAATAAAGTCTAAAGACAAAGTATTCCATGGTGTAGGTGGAATATCCAAAGGTTGTAAAAGACCAGCTGTTTTTTTCTTCCGACTTTTGTTTTGGGCGCAGATACCACAAGATAGCACAAATGACTTTACGTCTTTTCGCCAGGTGGGCCACTAGAATTGTCTTTTAATTTTAGCTTCAGTTTTTGCGATACCTGGGTGTCCTTCCATCAGAGCATCATGATAATTGGAGATAACTAGTTCTTGTAGTTGCTTGTGTGGTAGAAATAGATGCCCTCGATAGTAAGGTAGGTCATTGCTGACTGAATAATCTTTGCCTTTCTTTACCCAGTCCTGCAGGGCTGCAGGATCGAAAAGTTGTTGGATTTTTAAATGAATATCTTCTAAAGTCTGTAGAGTAGTTATGCCAAGAATTCTTTGTTCTGAAATTATAGGATTATAGGCACCAGTTCCGGGTTCGAATATGCTTCTCCCATCCCTATTCGGGATAAGGCATCTGCCTTGCCGTTTTTACAACCTGGTCGATAAGTGATCACGAAATCGAATTCGGCAAAGAATAATGCCCATCGAAGTTGACGCGATGATTGGGCCTTGGCTGTTTTCAAATACTGCAAATTCCTGTGATCGGTGATTACAGTGATGGTATGCCTGGCACCGAGAAGATAATGCCGCCAAGCCTTAAAGGCAGATTTGATGGCTAATAACTCTTTATCAGTAACCGCATAGTTTAACTCGGGTGCCGAGAACTTTCTTGACCAGAATGCTACTGGATGAAGTTGACTGGTTTCAGGATCCTTCTGGGACAGGACAGCTCCCATGGCTAAACTGGATGCATCGGTTCCAACTATGTATGGAAGCTCAGGGCGTGGATGCTTTAAGACAGGTGCAGATGTGAATTTCAATTTTAGCTCTTGGAAGGCTCTTTCAGCCTCTTCGGTCTACAAGAAGCGTTTGTTTTTTCGCAAAAGTGCTGTGATGGGGTGTACAATATGTGAGAATTCAGGAATAAATCTGCGATAGAAGTTAGCAAATCCAAGCATGCTTTGTACCCCTTTAACTGAACTGGGTGATGGCCACTTGAGGATTGCGTCCACCTTTCAAGAGTCAATTCGAACTCCTTTTGGAGTCAGGATAAATCCAAGGAATTCAACTTCTGTAGAATGAAAAACACATTTCTCCAATTTTGCATATAACTTGTGCTGGCGTAGTTTCTCAAGGACTGCACAAACGTGCTTAACATGGTCTGATTCTGAGGAGTACACTAGAATATCGTCTATGTATACGACAACACAGACGTCAATGAGTTCACGAAAACATCGTTCATAAAATACTGGAAGGCTGCTGGTGCATTGCACAACCCGAATGGCATCATCTGGTATTCAAATAACCCGTACTTGGTGCGAAAGGCAGTCTTCCATTCATCGCCTTTCTTTACATGTACCAGATGTGATGCCCGTCGGAGATCTAACTTAGTGTAGATACAAGCATCCTTTACTTGGTCTAGTAATTCGGGGATCAGAGGCAATGGGTATCAGTTTTTTACCATACTCTGATTTAATGCGCGGTAGTCTATGCACGTTCTAAGGTCACCTTCCTTTTTAGGCACGAAGAATAAAGCTGAGGATGCAGGAGACTTGGATGGACGAATGAAGCCATTAGCAAGGTATTGGTCCAAGTATTGTCGTGGGTGAAGATTTTCGGGTTCCGTAAGGGCGTAGATCCTACTGCATGGAGGTTGTGCACCGGGTACGAGGTCGATTTGACAATCGTATGATCTGTGAGGTGGTAAGGTGTTTGCCTGTTCTTTTTGAAAAACATCCTGAAATTCTTGATATTCCTGAGGTAACTGCACGACTGGATTAGTGACTGTGGCCAGGCCTTTGTTCAAGGTTTTTTCCGGGTAACAGGTGTGTGCACAATCCGGGAAGGTCACTCTCTTCTCTCACCATTCAATACAAGGATTATGTGTTTCCAACCATGGCATTCCCAGAATTATTTGGAATTGCGGGGCCTTGATTAAATCAAACACAATAGTTTCTCGATGCCCATCTTGACCCAACAGTGTCATCTCAGTAGTGGAATGAGTTACGGGCCCAGAGGCAATTTCAGTTCCATCGACTGTGGTGATGACATCCGAAGCGGTCTTTTTGCAAAGGTGTAGATTCATCCTTGAGGCCAATTCGTGGTCCATGTAGTTTCCTACGGCCCCACTATCAATGTATGCCCTTACTGCGTGCATACGTGATGGCTGCCTTGGATCAATAAGGACCATTGGTATGGTTAGGTGCGAGGTCTGAGTGTCCTTCTTTAAGCTCGGCAAGCGGACCTCTATGCTTGTCGGGCGTGGTCGTTTCCCAAATCAGGCTCTATTCGGCTTTTGTCAGCAACTCCTACTACTTTCTTGGGTGGTTTTATAGGGCAATCCTGTAGAAAATGTCCTGCGGTTCCACAGTACAGACATAATTGCCTCTGTTGTCTCTTTTCTCTTTCCTTTTGAGTTAAAGGTCCTTTAACCCCCCCCGATCTGCATAGGTTGTGATGCATCTGTTCCTTTGGGGGTAACGTTGGGTTTAACCCAGACCCGATTCTCGAACTTAGCTCGATCAGCCTTTCTATTCTGAAGTCGGTGGTCTAACTGGACCACTAAGTCTATATATTCTGCGCAATCCTGAGGTGGGTTCACAACTTAAGCCAACACATCTTTGAGTTCTCCCCGAAGTCCACGATGAAATAATGTTATTCGTTTCTCCTCAGGCCATCCGGTTTCCACCACCAACCTATTGAAGGTTACGATATAGGTTAGCAGATCCTGGTTACCCTGTCGTAGGGATAAAAGTTTGTTATCCAGGGCCTGTCCCTGTGAATGTCTGGCAGATAGTCTTTCCATGCTCCTTTGAAAACCCTGAAAATCCCGAAGAAGAGGGTCATCCTGGTTGACTAGTGGAATTGACCAATCAGCTGCGCTGCCACTAAGATGTGATAGTACAAAGGCTACTTTGGCTTGGTCATTTTGGAAAAGCTCCAGGTCTGCATAAAAAGTGCAAGCGGCATTGGTTCATAAACACTGCAAACCTTTTTGGGTCCCCAGCAAACTGTTCGGGTGGAGCTAAAGGAATAGTCCCTGGTAGAATTACTTGCACAGGATTGCTCGATGAAACAGGAGTTGGGATCCCCCCGAGTCCAGGTAGGGGTGTTTGCCCAGCTTGGTTTTGAAGCAGTTGTCTAGCGAGATCATCAGTGCGTTCCTTTGACACATCCAGTTCTCTCCTGAGGGCATTAGTTTCTTGGCGCGCAGAGTGCACTTCCGCCCTAAGTTCCCCTAATAATTGGGCTAGTTGGTCGGTTTCTGAGGTTCCCATAACGCCCGGGTGTGGATTTGTAGATAGGCTTTGCGTTCTGTTACGCTCACCTGGCTCCCACAGGGGCGTCGATCGGACCCGGAAAGCTGCGGTCTCCTCCAACGTGAAGCGTAGTGCAGAGATGACAGACTGGACTGGCTCGTCTAATCTCGTCTGCTTGACCCGTGGAAGTATTCTCCTGCAAGTGGAGAAAGGGATTTAGCCACCAATGGATTCTAGTAATGGCACCCCACTGTTCTCCCCACTAATCACCTCCGATATTCCCTTTCAGTAATCTCACCTTATGTTTTTGAAGGATGAGCGCTCCATCCTGCGTGGAATGCAGGGGCGCGTAGATACCAGTTACTTCACTGGTTCGAAGGCGTTGGAAGAGTTCCGGATGAATATTGACTCTGAGGTTCCTGGCGAGAACCCGTAAGTATAAAGTCCAAAGAGTTCAATATGTCCGATTTTCACTCTTGTCCCATTCCCTTCGTGTGTTGCAGCTGGCTCCAAGAGAAGATTGTCTTGTGGCAGCTGATGGCGTTCAAGTAAGAGTCTGTATTACCCAACACTGTCCGGTAAAAGATGCGTGTATTTAACTTGTTGTTTTATCTCTCCTTACAGGTGCGGCATAAGAAGTTGCGGGATGTTAAAGAATAATGCCTCCGGTGCTAAATCAGGTAAGTCTATGGTGGTAAAAAGAGATTGTATTTGTTGGCTCTCTCGGCTCACCTTATATTTCTTTTATCCCCTAGATGCTGGAGTTCGGCGAGGAAAATGATGGAGGCAGCGCCGAATCGAAAAATGCTGTGAGGACTGGTGAGTATGGCGCGGCGCTGCAGCTGGCGATGCGACGCGTGCAGAAATAATGTCCTTTCCAAGTTCGAAGACGTGATGGATCCGGAATCAGGTAAGGAATTAAAATAAAGTCTGTGTTCTAACCTTTCCTTCTTCTTTCCTCTTTTTCTAGGAGCTCTGGATTCGAGGCGGGTGTGGCAGAAGACTGGATGCTGACTGCAGGCACGGTGAGCGTTACGCTGCTGGATGCAGAATAACGCGAAGCATGTACTGCTGTTCGGGCGGGGTTTAAATAGCCTTCAAAGTAGTCCCAGGTAAGAAGTTCCCCCAGAACCACACCCGAGTAAAAAATAGTCCCTGAAGTAAAGTAGTCCCATTCAGGCCTCACGTTGGCTTGACTTCATTGCAGCATGGTCTGCATGAGGTAAGTAATGTACATGAGCCTGGCGCCTATGGCGCCAGGACTGATTTCCTCTATGAGCCTGGTGCCAATGGTGCCAGGACTGTACCCAGACAGCCCCTAGCCGTGGCTGCTGGGTTTTTAGTAAGCATCTGGATGCCTGCTCCCGGGGCTGATGGGCTTGGTCCGGATGCCCGGGGGTAGGCATCATGACAATTTCTCATATTTCGGTTAAATTGAGCCTCAAGCTCCACCGTCTTTACATTCGATCAACGGGGACCCGTTTCGGAGGTTTCTACGCCCCTCAAGGGTGAAGATTTCGTCGAACGACGCTTTTGGAGGATGCCAGAAGTTTCTGAGGCCTACCCCGGACATGGCCCAGGAGAAAGGGAGCTCGACGCCCGGGAAGCTGTTCAGGGCCTGCCCTGTATGCCAGCTGCAGAACGTGTTCAAGGAAGATGAGAATTCCTTATGCCTCTACTGTCTTCACGAGGATAAAACGCACGAGGAGGAGGACTGTGCGTTTTGCGGGAACATGTCGGAGCGGACCATGAGGGACCGCCATCTTCGTCTCGCCAACTGGCTGGAGGGAAAGAGCCCATCAGGTGAGAAGAAAAAGAAGAAATCCGAGCGGTCTTCTAAGTCCTGTGAGGGCGCCCCGGCGACGGGGGCCCAACAGAAGGCTAAGCACCGCGAGTCCGCGTGTACCGGGAGCGCCGAACGGACCCGTCCACAAGAACCCGTCCACGACGCCGGCAAAAAGGAAATGATACGAAAAGAAGTACCGGGTCCCCGACGCGGCCCCTCTATGCCTTAGAGCACAGCCGACCCCGGATTCAGTCGTCTCGGCCAGGAAGAAGGCAGGGGGGGCATCGGCATCGACATCGACTTCACCGCTGGACGGCGAGGGAAAGAAGCTCGACGCGATGGGACGACGAGTCATCACGTCAGCGGCGACGACGATTAAGGCGGCCAACACCCTGGCTATGGTTGCCCGTTGCGACAGGGAACTTTGGTATAAAATCGCTCCCTTGTTGGACTTCCTGCCGGACGACAAGAGGGCAGAAGCCCTGGAAATCCTGCAAGAAGGTGAGGTGGCATCAGACCACGCCATAACGGTGGCGACAGACATCGCTGAGACCGGTTTCCGCCAGTTGGGCAACGGTGTTTGCCTCAGAAGGCGCGGATGGCTGAAGGCGACGGATTTCCGCCAGGACGTACAAGCCAAGGTGTTGGACATGCCCTTCGACGGGAACAACCTGTTTGAGAAGACAGTTTATGAGTCCCTGCAAGCCATCAACACGGACACAGAGACAGCCCGGGCCCTGGGAGTTCTCCAGCAACGACGGCCGTCCTTTCGGAACACCAGAGGCAAGCAAGGGGCCTCCAAAGGTTCCGGCAGAGGCTCCTCTACCTACCGTCAAGCGGCCTGTTCCTCGATGCAGGAGGCCTATAGAGGACGGGGCAAGTCTGGAGGTTCCCGCCGTCGTTGCCAGGGGGGTCAAGGCGGCAAGGCGGCCTCGAAACAGGACTGAACCAGCCGTGGCGTCGGGCCCCCACCGAAGCACCCCGGTGGGAGGCCGGCTGGCGAAGTTCGTCAGTGTGTGGGAGTCCATCTCCACCGACCGTTGGGTGCTGGATACCCTGGCCCAGGGGCACGCCCTTGAGTTTCTAAAGAAGTGCCCTTGCGTGCCACCCGTGGCCAGGAAGGAAAACCACGTACCCCAGCTGCTGCTGGAGGTAAGGGCGATGCTCAAGAAAGGTGCCATTGAGCTCATCCCAAAGAGACTTCGGGGCTCCGGGGTCTACTCAAGATACTTTCTCGTAAAGAAGAAGACAGGAGGTTGGCGTCCCATCCTGGACCTGCCGCGACTTAACAACAACATCAAGGCTCAGAAGTTCCGGATGGTCACCCTCCAGCACGTGCTGGGACAGCTGGAGGAGGACGATTTCCTGTCGTCGTTGGACTTGGAGGATGCCTACTTCCACATCCCCATTCTAAAAGGACACTGGAAGTTCCTCAGGTTCGTAGTCCAAGGACGGCACTACCAGTTCAAGGCCCTCCTGTTCAGATTAAAGTCGGCACCCAGGGTATTCACCAAGTGCCTAGCACCAGTGGCGGCGTGGCTACGCCTGCAAGGGATCCACGTCTATCCCTACCTGGACGACTGGCTCATCCAAGCAAGGACAAGGGAGCTCGCCGTAGAACACACGGCGAGGACAGTCCAGCTACTCACGGAACTGGGGTTCTCCATCAACTTCCCCAAATCCCACCTGGTCCCTTCGCAAGTCGCCCTGTTTCTGGGAGCCAAGCTCGACACGGTGGCACGGCTGGCCTCGCCATCCGACGAAAGGACGAAAGCCATCCTGGGCAAGGTGCAACGCCTGCTAGTCACGGACGTAGCTAGGGTAAGATCCATCAAATCCTTTCTCGGGATGATGTCCTCCTGCATCTATCTGGTACGCCTGTGCAGACTTCGGATGCGTCCATTGCAGTAGTTCCTCGACGCACGCTGGATCCAGGCGACGGGCAGCTTCGAGGACAGGATACCGCTCAATGAGACCTTCCGACGAGCGATCCGGTGGTGGGGCACCCGTGCTCATCTGACGGCGGGCGCAGACTTTCAGACCCCAGCTCACCAGGTAACGGTGACGACAGATGCCTCCCTGGAAGGGTGGGGAGCGCATACCGGAAATCTCCACGCGAGAGGCCTTTTGCTCCCGGAGGAAAAACAACTTCATATCAACATTTTGGAGCTCCGCGCAGTGTTTTGGGCCCTCAGGTCCTTTCTTCCGTCCCTTAAGGGCAAGGTGGTGAGGATCTTCACCGACAACACCACCACGATGTTCTACATCAGGAAGCAGGGTGGAACCAGATCCCCAGCCCTGTCCAAGGAATCCCAGGATCTGTAGCACTGGGCCGTCGACCAGGGGATGTTTCTGGTACCTTTTCATCTGGCAGGGATAAAGAACACCATCGCCGACTCACTCAGCAGGGAGCTGCGCTCGTGCCACGAGTGGGAGCTATGCCAGGATCAAGTGGATCGACTCTTCAGGCTGTGGGGCAGACCCCAGGTTGATCTCTTCGCGACGGCAACGAACTCCAAGTGCCAGAGGTTCGCCAGCAGGTTCCCCCAACCGAGGAGCATGGGCGATGCTTTCTCCTTCCCCTGGGACAACCTGTTCCTCTATGCCTTCCCGCCGTTGCCACTGCTACTCCGGCTCGTCAACCAGCTCAAGAGGTCCCAGTGCAGGATTATCCTCGTCGCACCGCCGTGGCCGAGACAGATCTGGTTCCCGGACCTTCTGGACTTATCGGCGTCCCCACCAGTCAAACTGCCCGTGGACGCGGATCTTCTCTCCAGAGAAGGAGGCGCCATTCTTCATCACGACCCGAAGTCGCTGAACTTGCAGGCCTGGCTCCTGCAGCACTAGAGTTTGGGGGATACGATATACTGGCCGACTGCAGAGGGGTTCTTGCAAAGGCCAGGGCGTCCTCAACTCGCAAGTGTTACGGACACAAATGGAAGAGGTTCTCTGTCTGGTGCCGGGCACAGAAGATTAACCCTCTATGGATTACGGCCCCTCAAGTACTGCCGTACCTACTGTCGTTGGCCAAGGCTGGACTAGCTCACGCCTCCATCAAGGTACATTTGGCTGCCATCTCCAGATACACCAGGACAACAGGACGGGTGTCCTTGTGGTCTCATCGCCTGGTGAAGGAATTTATGAAGGGACTATTCCGCTCATTCCCGCCGGTGAAGGCCCCAGCCCCGGCATGGGAGCTCAACGTGGTGCTGACTAGGCTGATGGGGACCCCGTTCGAGCGTATGCATACGGCACCGTTGAAGTTCCTATCGTGGAAAACAGCTTTTCTTGTGGCCATCACCTCCGCACGGCACGTGGGAGAGATTTAGGCCCTATCTTGCAAGCCTCCATACTTGACTTTTCACGACACGAGGGTGGTGCTCAGGACGCACCCGTCCTTCATGCCCAAGGTGCCGTCGGACTTCCACCTCAACGAGCCCTTGGTATTACCAGTGTTCTTCCCGTCACCTTCGTCGCTGGCCGAGAGGACTTTGCACTCGCTGGATGTAGCTAGAGCGCTGAAGTTCTACTTGGACCGCACGAAGAGTTTTCGGAAGACGTCACAGCTTTTTGTGAACTTTGGACCTGTGAATCAAGGGAAGGCTCTCTCGAAGGCTTTCATTTCCAGATGGCTCTCCGGCTGTATCATGCACTGTCACCGGTTGGCAAACCGACCGCTGCCTGGCCGTCCGAGAGCCCATTCGACCAGAGCGATCGCTGCTACCACGGCATTCTTGTCTGGTGTGCCCCTGCTGGACATCTGCAGGGCTGCTACGTGGAGGTCGACGCACACCTTCACGAAATTCTACTGCATCGATCGGGATTCCAGGGAGGAGTCCAGGGTCGGCCAAGCAGTGCTGCACAACCTGTTCGCCTGAAGGGCCTGGTGAGGAGGTAAGAGTTGCTTAATGTTGAGTTTATGTATTGCTTAATGTTGAGCCTTTTGCCACCTCCCGTGGTTGTGCATGTGTGTACTGCTATGTAATCTTATATTCATGAGCATGTGAATCCATGCCAGACCCTATGCTGGAGAAGGAACAAGTTACTTACCTGTAACTGTTGTTCTCCAGCATGGGTCTGGCATGGATTCACATGCGAACCCTCCCGCCTACCCCTCTGCGGCTCTTCACTTGGTCATACTGCCACTTTACGTGCTACCAAATCTGAGGATAGGTGCCGGAGGCGGGGCTTAGGGAGAGGGCAGTCATTGGCTGTGGGCAGTATGACCCAGAGATCAGTGATTGGTTACTACTAGGAAAGACAGATCAGAAACGAAACTGATACTGATTTTTTTCTGTACCGAGGATTCCCAGCCTGACGACGGGGAATATTCATGAGCATGTGAATCCATGTCAGACCGATGCTGGAGAACAACAGTTACAGGTAAGTAACTTGTTACTTATATTCAAGGGAGATCACAGCAGCTCCTTACCATAGCATGGATCTGTCTACAGAGCATGGTACCTGTATAGTGTAGATTGTAATGAATCCTGTGGATTCCTCATTGACACCCTGCCTAAAGTCTCCTCGCAGGTGGCCAGGGGAAGGCAGACGCTTCCTGATCCTAACCCTGGGGTTGGTGTACTGCGGGAGGATCAACCGGGTGGAGACTGGGACCAGGGCATTGAGGAGATTCCGTGTGACGAGACACAATATTATTAACACTGTGCCAAAAGAAGTTATGGCTTATTGTCATTTTAATGTCTCTCAAACTCCCATTAAACGTAAGTTGGTGAACACTAAGGTTGTAACAACAAAGTGTACTATACCAAAAGAAATACTCTTTTTGGTATCCAAAATTAAATGCCCTACTCTATTCCAAGGGCACATTACAAAGGATTGTGGAAATGTTGTCTTCTCTAAATCATCTTCCTCTGAACAAGTCAAAACCCACAGCAACTCTGTTAAAAATGCTAAGGGAATTAAATCTACCCTTAAAAGTAATCTAGAAGTAGAACAACCTAACTTTGCAGCAGGAACGGTGAGAGAGAATGAGCAGGAGTTGGAAGGCTGGCAGTATTAGTAGTAGAGGAGTGTTACGCTCACCTGGCTCCCACAGGGACGTCGATCTGAACTGGACAGCTGCGGTCTCCACCAATGAGACGCGTAGTGCCAAGATTAGGGACTGGACTGGTCCACCTAGCTTTGTTTGCTTGGCCCGTAGGAATATTCTTCTGCAAATGGAGAAAGGGAATTAACCACCCGTGGAGTTGAGCGTTAACCCCCCCCCCCACTCCCGCTGTTCTCCCCACTGATCACCTTTGATGTCCCCTCTTACAGTCTCACCTGATGGTTTGGAAAGATGAGCTCTCCATCCTGCATTGAGCGCAGGGGCGCGTAGATAACCAGTTGCTTCACTGGCTCGAAGGAATTGGTGAGTTCCAGAACAATATTGACTGAGATTTCCGGCAAGACGCCGTAAGTATGTAGTTCGTAAGAGTTCAAATGTCTAACTTTCACTCTTGTCCGATTCCTTGCAGGTTGCAGCTTGACCCTAGCGAAGAGTTCCACGTGGCAACCGGTAATATTCAGGTAAGGATTTGTATTATCCAACACAGTTCGATAAAATAATGTCAGTATGTAACCTGTTGCTTTCTCCCTTTTTCAGGCGCTGAGAGAAAGTATGAAGTCTCGGGGAATAATGCCTCCGGCGGTAAAATCAGGTAAGTCTATTGTGGTGAGGAGACTTCCCCTTGTTTGTCCCTTTGTTTCACCTTGCTGTCCTTTTGTTTCCCCTTAGGGGCCGGGGTTCAGTGAGGATGCAGTGGAAGCTGCGCCGACCCGTGAAGAGGAATAGTACCCCCGGTGGTAAAATCAGGTAAGTCTATGGGGGGTAACTAATATTGCCTCTGTTTATTCCCTTGGCTCACCTTGCTGTTCTTGTCTTCCCCTTAGGTGCCGGAGTGCGGCGGGATCATGCAGAAGGATGCGGTGGAATGTGAAGATGCTGCGAAGGACGGTGAGTTCAGCGTGGCGCTGCAGCAGGCGAGGCGACGCGCATAAGATAACTTCTTTCTTCCAGCTCGAAGGCGCAGTAGATCGGGAATTCAGGTAAGGATGAAAGGTATTGCTCTTGTTCTAACCTTTTCTCCTTCTTTCTCCCTTTTCTAGGAGCTCCAGACTCGAGGCGGGCGTGGCAGAAGACTGGATGCAGACTAGCAGGCACGGTGAGCGTTACGCTGCTGGATGCAGAATAACGCAAAGCGTGTGCTGCTCTTCGGGCGTGGTTTAAATAGCCTCCAAAGTAATCCCAGGTAAGTATTCCTCCCCAGCCCCACCCGAGTAAAAAATAGTCCCTAGGTAAAGTAGTCTCTTCCAAGCCTCTTTTGGCTTGGAGCTCTTGCAGCATGGTCTGCATCAGGTAAGTTTGCAGCATGGTCTGCATCAGGTAAGTTTTAATCTATGAGCCTGACTGACTCGCCATATGAACCTGGCGCCATAGACGCCAGGACTGCACCCAAATAGCCCCTAGCAGGGGTTGTTGGGCTTGCTTGGAATAACTTGATCCCTGCTTCCGGGGTTGCTGGACTTGGTCTGGGTCCCCGGGGGTAGGCATTATGACAGCACTCCCCCCCAAGGCCCCTCCTAAAGTCGTTCTTCCCTGTGGTTTCGGTTTGTCTGGGAAATTTCGGTGGAATTTTTTCACCAATCGGGGTGCATGAACGTGGTCACTAGGTTCCCATGACCTTTCCTGTGGTCCGTAACCTTTCCAGTCGATTAAATAAAAAAGTTTTGACTTTATCAGCTTGGAGTCCAGGATGTTCTTAACTTCAAATTCTGGTTCCCCGTCTACAAGGATGGGGTTTGGTGGCTTGGTTAGTCTTGTCCCTGGTTGCACTGGCTTCAAAAGTGACACATGAAAGACGGGGTGAATTTGCATATTAGCAGGTAAGTCCAACTTGACAGCCACCGGGTTGTTAATGACCTTAATAGAGTAAGGTCCCAAATATCTGGGGTTAAAGGTCTGTGTTCCCTTTAGAGGTATGTGTTTTGTGGCTAACCATACTTGGTCCCCTATCTGGTATTGTGGAGTATCACTTCTATGCCGATCAGCATCTTTCTTGTATTTTTCTTTCGCCTGTTTTAAATGTGCAGTTGTTTCTTTAAAGGCCTGTGTAATCGTAGCGTGCAGATGGTCCACTGCGGGCATTTCTAAGTGTTGGGGTGAGTCAAGGTCTGAGGTTCGAGGATGGTGCCCATATAAGGTATAAAAGGGGCTTTGTCCAGTTCCGGAATGTACTGAATTATTGTATACATATTCGGCGATCCAAAGAATGTCTTTCCAATTACTCTCAGTCTGATGTAACAGACAACGCAGGTATTGTTCGAGAGTCTGGTTGGTCCTCTCCGTTTGACCATCGGTTTGGGGGTGGTGACTGGTCGATAACCTCACATCGATTTGCGCCAATTGACAAAAACATTTCCAAAAATGTGAAATGAATTGACTACCCCGGTCAGAGACCAATACGGACGGAAATCTGTGTATGCGAACATGTTTTCGAGGAACTCCTTGGCCAGGATTGACGCTGAAGGTAATCCCTTTAAATGAATAAAGTGGGCCATCTTGGAAAAAAGATCCACAATAACTAGAATGGTGTTAAATCCATTGCATGGGGGTAGATCAGTAATAAAGTCTAACGATAAGGTGTGCCATGGTGTAGGTGGAATGTCTAAAGGTTGTAAGAGTCCAGCTGGTTTTTTCTTCAGACTTTTGTTTTGGGCGCAAATGCCACAAGACATCACAAATGATTTAATATCCTTTCGCCAGGTGGGCCACCAGAATTGTCTCTTAATTTTAGCTTCAGTTTTTGCAATACCTGGGTGCCCCTCCATTAGGGTATCATGATAACGGGAAATGACTAGCTCTTGTAGTTCCTTGTGTGGCAGAAATAGCCGCCATTGGTAATAAGGCAGGTCATTGGTGACAGAGTAGTCCGGGCCTTTCTTTACCCAGTCCTGCAGGGCTGTAGGATCAAATAGTTGCTGGATCTTTACCTGAATGTCCTCTAGTGTCTGTAGAGTAGTCATGCCAAGAATCCTTTGTTCGGAAATTATAGCTACTGGTTCTGGGTTCACTTCTGCCTCTCCCATCCCTATTCGGGATAAGGCGTCTGCTTTACCATTCTTACAACCTGGTCGATAGGTTATCACGAAATCGAACTCGGAAAAGAACAATGCCCATCGGAGTTGGCGTGACGATTGGGCCTTGGCTGTCTTTAAATACTGTAAGTTCCGGTGATCGTGATCACAGTAATAGTATGCCTGGCACCGAGAAGATAGTGCCGGCAAGCCTTGAAGGTGGATTTAATGGCTAATAACTCCTTGTCGGTAACTGCATAGTTTAACTCGGGTGCCGAGAACTTTCTAGACCAAAATGCTACTGGGTGAAGCTGGCCAGTTTCAGGGTCCTTTCGAGACAGGACAGCTCCCATGGCTAGACTGGTTGCATCAGTTTCCACTATGTTTGGAAGTTCAGGGCGCGGTGCTTTAATACAGGTGCAGGCGTGAATTTCGCTTTCAGCTCTTGGAAGGCATTTTCAGCTTCTTCAGTCCACATAAAGCGTTTATTTTTTCGCAAGAGTGCTGTGATGGGATGTACAACATGTGAAAAATCCGGGATGAATCTGCGGTAGAAATTGGCAAAGCCGAGCATGCTTTGTACTCCTTTAACTGAACTTGGCGATGGCCACTTAAGGATTGCGTCCACCTTTCGTGAGTCCATTAGGACTCCTCTTGGGGTCAGGATAAACCCAAGGAATTCAACTTCTGTGGCATGAAAAACGCATTTTTCCAGTTTTGCATATAGTTTGTGCTGGAGCAATTTCTCAAGGACTGCTCGGACGTGCTTCACTTGGTCAGATTCTGAAGAGGAGTATACTAGAATATCATCGATATATACGACAACACAAACGTCAATGAGTTCACGAAGGACTTTGTTCATAAAGTATTGGAAGGCTGCTGGTGCATTGCACAACCCGAAAGGCATCACCTGGTATTCGAATAACCCATACTTAGTGCGAAAAGCAGTCTTCCATTCGTCGCCCTCTTTTACACGTACCAGATGGTATGCCCCCCGGAGATCTAACTTAGTGTATATGCAAGCGTCCTTCACTTGGTCTAGTAGTTCAGGGATCAGAGGCAATGGGAATCGGTTCTTAACAGTTATCTGGTTCAATGCGTGGTAGTCTATGCACATTCTGAGGTCACCTTCCTTTTTGGGCACGAAGAACAAAGCTGAAGATGCAGGGGACTTGGATGGGCGAATCAAGCCATTAGCAAGGTACTGGTCTAAGTATTGTCGTAGGTGAAGGTTCTCAGGTTTCGTAAGGGCGTAGATCTTGCTACAAGGGGGTTGTGCACCGGGTATGAGATCGATTGGACAATCGTACGATCTGTGAGGTGGTAAGGTGTTTGCCTGTTCTTTTTGGAAAACATCCTGGAATTCTTGGTATTCTGGAGGTAGTTGCATGACTGCTGTGGTTACTGTGGCCAGGCATGCGTTCAGATTTTTCTTTGGGTAACAGGTTTGTGCACAATCCGGGAAGGTTATTCTCTTCTCTCGCCAATCAATACAAGGATTATGTGTTTCCAACCAAGGTATCCCCAGTATTATTTGGAACTGTGGGGCTTTGATTAGATCAAACACAATAGTCTCTCGATGCCCATCCTGACCCAATAGTGTCATCTCTGCGGTGGAATGAGTTACAGGCCCAGAGGCAATTACTTCCATCGACTGTGGTGATGACATCTGAGGTGGTTTTTCGGCAGAGAGGTAGATTCATCCTGGAAGCCAATTCGTAGTCCACATAGTTTCCTATGGCCCCGCTTTCAATGTATGCCCTTACTGCGTGCATACGCGATGGCTGCCTTGGATCTACGAGCCCATTGGTATGATGAAATGCGAGGTCTGAGTATCCTTCTTCAAGCTCGGCAAGCGGACCTCTACGCTTGTCGGGCGTGGTCGTTTCCCGAGTCTGACTCCATATGGCTTTTATCAGCAGCTCCTACCACCTTCTTGGGTGGTTTTACAGGGCAATCCCGTAAATTGCATTTGCCGTCTCCTTTCTCTTTCCTTCTGGGTTAAGGGTCCTTTAACCCCTCCAATTTGCATGGGTTCTGAAGCATCTGCTCCTTTGGGGTTAGCGTGGGTTTTGACCAACACCCGATTCTCAAACTTGACTCGATCAGCCTTTCTGTTCTGAAGTCTGTGATCTAACTGGACCACTAAGTCTATATATTCAGCGCAGTCTTGAGGTGGGTTCACGACTTGAGCCAAGACATCCTTGAGTTCTCCTCGAAGCCCTCGATGAAATAACGTGATTCGTTTTACCTCAGGCCATCCAGTTTCCACTATCAACCTATTAAAGTTTGCGATGTAGGATAGAAGGTCCTGGTTACCCTGTCGTAGGGACAAAAGTTCGTTATCCAGGGCCTGTCCTTGGGAGTGCCGGGCAAATAGTCTTTCCATGCTCATTTGAAAGCCCTGACAATCCGAAGAATTGGGTCATCCTGAGTAACTAGTGGAATTGACCAATCAGCTGCACTGCCGCTGAGATATGACAATACAAAGGCTACCTTGGCTTGATCGTTTGGGAAGGCTCCAGGTCTGCATAAAAAGTGCAAGCGGCATTGGTTCATAAACACGGCAAACCTTTTGGGATCTCTGGCAAAGCGTTCGGGCGGAGCTAATAGAATATTTCCTGGTAGGTTTATTCGCACAGGGTTACTCGATGACACAGGAGCTGGATTTCCCCTGAGACCTGGTAGGGGTGCTTGTCCAGCCTGGCTTTGCAGTAGTTGCCTAGCAAGGTCATCAGTTCGCTCCTTTGACAAAATCAGTTCTCTCCTAAGAGCATTGGTTTCTTGACTGGCGGAATGCACTTCAGCCCTCAGTTCCCCTAGTAATTGGGCCAATTGGTCAGTTTCTGAGGTATCCATAACGCCCGGGTGGGAATTTGTGGGTAGGCTTCGCGTTCTGTTACGCTCACCTGGCTCCCACAGGGGCATCGATCTGAACTGGACAGCTGTGGTCTCCACCAATGTGACGCGTAGTGCCGAGATGACGGACTGGACTGGCCCACCTAGCTTCGTTTGCTTGGCCCGTAGGAATATTCTTCTGCAAATGAACAAAGAGAATTAACCACCCGTGGAGTTGAGCGTTAACCCCCCACACTACCGCTGTTCTCCCCAAAGATCACCTTTGATGTCCCCTCTTATAGTCTCACCTGATGGTTTGGAAAGATGAGCTCTACATCCTGCATTGAGCGCAGGGGCGCGTAGATAACCAGTTGCTTCACTGGCTCGAAAGAATTGGTGAGTTCCAGAACAATATTGACTCTGAGATTTCCGGCAAGACGCCGTAAGTATGTAGTTCGTAAGAGTTCAAATGTCTAACTTTCACTCTTGTCCGATTCCTTGCAGGTTGCAGCTTGACCCTAGCGAAGAGTTCCTCGTGGCAACCGGTAATATTCAGGTAAGGATTTGTATTATCCAACACAGTTCGATAAAATAATGTCAGTATGTAACCTGTTGCTTTCTCCCTTTTTCAGGCGCTGAGAGAAAGTATGAAGTCTCGGGGAATAATGCCTCCGGCGGTAAAATCAGGTAAGTCTATTGTGGTGAGGAGACTTCCCCTTGTTTGTCCCTTTGTTTCACCTTGCTGTCCTTTTGTTTCCCCTTAGGGGCCGGGGTTCAGTGAGGATGCAGTGGAAGCTGCGCCGACCCGTGAAGAGGAATAGTACCCCCGGTGGTAAAATCAGGTAAGTCTATGGGGGGTAACTAATATTGCCTCTGTTTATTCCCTTGGCTCACCTTGCTGTTCTTGTCTACCCCTTAGGTGCCGGAGTGCGGCGGGATCATGCAGAAGGATGCGGTGGAATGTGAAGATGCTGCGAAGGCCGGTGAGTTCAGCGTGGCGCTGCAGCAGGCGAGGCGACGCGCATAAGATAACTTCTTTCTTCCAGCTCGAAGGCGCAGTGGATCGGGAATTCAGGTAAGGATGAAAGGTATTGCTCTTGTTCTAACCTTTTCTCCTTCTTTCTCCCTTTTCTAGGAGCTCCAGACTCGAGGCGGGCGTGGCAGAAGACTGGATGCAGACTAGCAGGCACGGTGAGCGTTACGCTGCTGGATGCAGAATAACGCAAAGCGTGTGCTGCTCTTCGGGCGTGGTTTAAATAGCCTCCAAAGTAATCCCAGGTAAGTATTCCTCCCCAGCCCCACCCGAGTAAAAAATAGTCCCTAGGTAAAGTAGTCTCTTCGAAGCCTCTTTTGGCTTGGAGCTCTTGCAGCATGGTCTGCATCAGGTAAGTTTGCAGCATGGTCTGCATCAGGTAAGTTTTAATCCATGAGCCTGACTGACTCGCCATATGAGCCTGGCGCCATAGACGCCAGGACTGCACCCAAATAGCCCCTAGCAGGGGTTGTTGGGCTTGCTTGGAATAACTTGATCCCTGCTTCCGGGGTTGCTGGACTTGGTCTGGGTCCCCGGGGGTAAGCATTATGACAGCACTCCCCCCCAAGGCCCCTCCTAAAGTCGTTCTTCCCTGTGGTTTCGGTTTGTCTGGGAAATTTCGGTGGAATTTTTTCACCAATCGGGGTGCATGAACGTGGTCACTAGGTTCCCATGACCTTTCCTGTGGTCCGTAACCTTTCCAGTCGATTAAATAAAAAAGTTTTGACTTTATCAGCTTGGAGTCCAGGATGTTCTTAACTTCAAATTCGGGTTCCCCGTCTACAAGGATGGGGTCTGGTGGCTTGGTTAGTCTTGTCCCTGGTTGCACTGGCTTCAAAAGTGACACATGAAAGACGGGGTGAATTTGCATATTAGCAGGTAAGTCCAACTTGACAGCCACCGGGTTGTTAATGGCCTTAATAGAGTAAGGTCCCAAATATCTGGGGTTAAAAGTCCGTGTTCCCTTTAGAGGTATGTGTTTTGTGGCTAACCATACTTGGTCCCCTATCTGGTATTGTGGAGTATCACTTCTATGCCGATCAGCATCTTTCTTGTATTTTTCTTTCGCCTGTTTTAAATGTGCAGTTGTTTCTTTAAAGGCCTGTGTAATCGTAGCGTGCAGATGGTCCACTGCGGGCATTTCTAAGTGTTGGGGTGAGTCAAGGTCTGAGGTTCGAGGATGGTGCCCATATAAGGTATAAAAGGGGCTTTGTCCAGTTCCGGAATGTACTGAATTATTGTATACATATTCGGCGATCCAAAGAATGTCTTTCCAATTACTCTCAGTCTGATGTAACAGACAACGCAGGTATTGTTCGAGAGTCTGGTTGGTCCTCTCCGTTTGACCATCGGTTTGGGGGTGGTGACTGGTCGATAACCTCACATCGATTTGCGCCAATTGACAAAAACATTTCCAAAAATGTGAAATGAATTGACTACCCCGGTCAGAGACCAATACGGACGGAAATCTGTGTATGCGAACATGTTTTCGAGGAACTCCTTGGCCAGGATTGGCGCTGAAGGTAATCCCTTTAAATGAATAAAGTGGGCCATCTTGGAAAAAAGATCCACAATAACTAGAATAGTGTTAAATCCATTGCATGGGGGTAGATCAGTAATAAAGTCTAACGATAAGGTGTGCCATGGTGTAGGTGGAATGTCTAAAGGTTGTAAGAGTCCAGCTGGTTTTTTCTTCAGACTTTTGTTTTGGGCGCAAATGCCACAAGACATCACAAATGATTTAATATCCTTTTGCCAGGTGGGCCACCAGAATTGTCTCTTAATTTTAGCTTCAGTTTTTGCAATACCTGGGTGCCCCTCCATTAGGGTATCATGATAACGGGAAATGACTAGCTCTTGTAGTTCCTTGTGTGGCAGAAATAGCCGCCATTGGTAATAAGGCAGGTCATTGGTGACAGAGTAGTCCGGGCCTTTCTTTACCCAGTCCTGCAGGGCTGTAGGATCAAATAGTTGCTGGATCTTTACCTGAATGTCCTCTAGTGTCTGTAGAGTAGTCATGCCAAGAATCCTTTGTTCGGAAATTATAGCTACTGGTTCTGGGTTCACTTCTGCCTCTCCCATCCCTATTCGGGATAAGGCGTCTGCTTTACCATTCTTACAACCTGGTCGATAGGTTATCACGAAATCGAACTCGGAAAAGAACAATGCCCATCAGAGTTGGCGTGACGATTGGGCCTTGGCTGTCTTTAAATACTGTAAGTTCCGGTGATCGTGATCACAGTAATAGTATGCCTGGCACCGAGAAGATAGTGCCGGCAAGCCTTGAAGGTGGATTTAATGGCTAATAACTCCTTGTCGGTAACTGCATAGTTTAACTCGGGTGCTGAGAACTTTCTGGACCAAAATGCTACTGGGTGAAGCTGGCCAGTTTCAGGGTCCTTTCGAGACAGGACAGCTCCCATGGCTAGACTGGTTGCATCAGTTTCCACTATGTTTGGAAGTTCAGGGCGCGGTGCTTTAATACAGGTGCAGGCGTGAATTTCGCTTTCAGCTCTTGGAAGGCATTTTCAGCTTCTTCAGTCCACATAAAGCGTTTATTTTTTCGCAAGAGTGCTGTGATGGGATGTACAACATGTGAAAAATCCGGGATGAATCTGCGGTAGAAATTGGCAAAGCCGAGCATGCTTTGTACTCCTTTAACTGAACTTGGCGATGGCCACTTAAGGATTGCGTCCACCTTTCGTGAGTCCATTAGGACTCCTCTTGGGGTCAGGATAAACCCAAGGAATTCAACTTCTGTGGCATGAAAAACGCATTTTTCCAGTTTTGCATATAGTTTGTGCTGGAGCAATTTCTCAAGGACTGCTCGGACGTGCTTCACTTGGTCAGATTCTGAAGAGGAGTATACTAGAATATCATCGATATATACGACAACACAAACGTCAATGAGTTCACGAAGGACTTTGTTCATAAAGTATTGGAAGGCTGCTGGTGCATTGCACAACCCGAAAGGCATCACCTGGTATTCGAATAACCCATACTTAGTGCGAAAAGCAGTCTTCCATTCGTCGCCCTCTTTTACACGTACCAGATGGTATGCCCCCCGGAGATCTAACTTAGTGTATATGCAAGCGTCCTTCACTTGGTCTAGTAGTTCAGGGATCAGAGGCAATGGGAATCGGTTCTTAACAGTTATCTGGTTCAATGCGTGGTAGTCTATGCACATTCTGAGGTCACCTTCCTTTTTGGGCACGAAGAACAAAGCTGAAGATGCAGGGGACTTGGATGGGCGAATCAAGCCATTAGCAAGGTACTGGTCTAAGTATTGTCGTAGGTGAAGGTTCTCAGGTTTCGTAAGGGCGTAGATCTTGCTACAAGGGGGTTGTGCACCGGGTATGAGATCGATTGGACAATCGTACGATCTGTGAGGTGGTAAGGTGTTTGCCTGTTCTTTTTGGAAAACATCCTGGAATTCTTGGTATTCTGGAGGTAGTTGCATGACTGCTGTGGTTACTGTGGCCAGGCATGCGTTCAGATTTTTCTTTGGGTAACAGGTTTGTGCACAATCCGGGAAGGTTATTCTCTTCTCTCGCCAATCAATACAAGGATTATGTGTTTCCAACCAAGGTATCCCCAGTATTATTTGGAACTGTGGGGCTTTGATTAGATCAAACACAATAGTCTCTCGATGCCCATCCTGACCCAATAGTGTCATCTCTGCGGTGGAATGAGTTACAGGCCCAGAGGCAATTACTTCCATCGACTGTGGTGATGACATCTGAGGTGGTTTTTCGGCAGAGAGGTAGATTCATCCTGGAAGCCAATTCGTAGTCCACATAGTTTCCTATGGCCCCGCTTTCAATGTATGCCCTTACTGCGTGCATACGCGATGGCTGCCTTGGATCTACGAGCCCATTGGTATGATGAAATGCGAGGTCTGAGTATCCTTCTTCAAGCTCGGCAAGCGGACCTCTACGCTTGTCGGGCGTGGTCGTTTCCCGAGTCTGACTCCATATGGCTTTTATCAGCAGCTCCTACCACCTTCTTGGGTGGTTTTACAGGGCAATCCCGTAAATTGCATTTGCCGTCTCCTTTCTCTTTCCTTCTGGGTTAAGGGTCCTTTAACCCCTCCAATTTGCATGGGTTCTGAAGCATCTGCTCCTTTGGGGTTAGCGTGGGTTTTGACCAACACCCGATTCTCAAACTTGACTCGATCAGCCTTTCTGTTCTGAAGTCTGTGATCTAACTGGACCACTAAGTCTATATATTCAGCGCAGTCTTGAGGTGGGTTCACGACTTGAGCCAAGACATCCTTGAGTTCTCCTCGAAGCCCTCGATGAAATAACGTGATTCGTTTTACCTCAGGCCATCCAGTTTCCACTATCAACCTATTAAAGTTTGCGATGTAGGATAGAAGGTCCTGGTTACCCTGTCGTAGGGACAAAAGTTCGTTATCCAGGGCCTGTCCTTGGGAGTGCCGGGCAAATAGTCTTTCCATGCTCATTTGAAAGCCCTGACAATCCGAAGAATTGGGTCATCCTGAGTAACTAGTGGAATTGACCAATCAGCTGCACTGCCGCTGAGATATGACAATACAAAGGCTACCTTGGCTTGATCGTTTGGGAAGGCTCCAGGTCTGCATAAAAAGTGCAAGCGGCATTGGTTCATAAACACGGCAAACCTTTTGGGATCTCTGGCAAAGCGTTCGGGCGGAGCTAATAGAATATTTCCTGGTAGGTTTATTCGCACAGGGTTACTCGATGACACAGGAGCTGGATTTCCCCTGAGACCTGGTAGGGGTGCTTGTCCAGCCTGGCTTTGCAGTAGTTGCCTAGCAAGGTCATCAGTTCGCTCCTTTGACAAAATCAGTTCTCTCCTAAGAGCATTGGTTTCTTGACTGGCGGAATGCACTTCAGCCCTCAGTTCCCCTAGTAATTGGGCCAATTGGTCAGTTTCTGAGGTATCCATAACGCCCGGGTGGGAATTTGTGGGTAGGCTTCGCGTTCTGTTACGCTCACCTGGCTCCCACAGGGGCATCGATCTGAACTGGACAGCTGTGGTCTCCACCAATGTGACGCGTAGTGCCGAGATGACGGACTGGACTGGCCCACCTAGCTTCGTTTGCTTGGCCCGTAGGAATATTCTTCTGCAAATGAACAAAGAGAATTAACCACCCGTGGAGTTGAGCGTTAACCCCCCACACTACCGCTGTTCTCCCCAAAGATCACCTTTGATGTCCCCTCTTATAGTCTCACCTGATGGTTTGGAAAGATGAGCTCTACATCCTGCATTGAGCGCAGGGGCGCGTAGATAACCAGTTGCTTCACTGGCTCGAAAGAATTGGTGAGTTCCAGAACAATATTGACTCTGAGATTTCCGGCAAGACGCCGTAAGTATGTAGTTCGTAAGAGTTCAAATGTCTAACTTTCACTCTTGTCCGATTCCTTGCAGGTTGCAGCTTGACCCTAGCGAAGAGTTCCTCGTGGCAACCGGTAATATTCAGGTAAGGATTTGTATTATCCAACACAGTTCGATAAAATAATGTCAGTATGTAACCTGTTGCTTTCTCCCTTTTTCAGGCGCTGAGAGAAAGTATGAAGTCTCGGGGAATAATGCCTCCGGCGGTAAAATCAGGTAAGTCTATTGTGGTGAGGAGACTTCCCCTTGTTTGTCCCTTTGTTTCACCTTGCTGTCCTTTTGTTTCCCCTTAGGGGCCGGGGTTCAGTGAGGATGCAGTGGAAGCTGCGCCGACCCGTGAAGAGGAATAGTACCCCCGGTGGTAAAATCAGGTAAGTCTATGGGGGGTAACTAATATTGCCTCTGTTTATTCCCTTGGCTCACCTTGCTGTTCTTGTCTACCCCTTAGGTGCCGGAGTGCGGCAGGATCATGCAGAAGGATGCGGTGGAATGTGAAGATGCTGCGAAGGCCGGTGAGTTCAGCGTGGCGCTGCAGCAGGCGAGGCGACGCGCATAAGATAACTTCTTTCTTCCAGCTCGAAGGCGCAGTGGATCGGGAATTCAGGTAAGGATGAAAGGTATTGCTCTTGTTCTAACCTTTTCTCCTTCTTTCTCCCTTTTCTAGGAGCTCCAGACTCGAGGCGGGCGTGGCAGAAGACTGGATGCAGACTAGCAGGCACGGTGAGCGTTACGCTGCTGGATGCAGAATAACGCAAAGCGTGTGCTGCTCTTCGGGCGTGGTTTAAATAGCCTCCAAAGTAATCCCAGGTAAGTATTCCTCCCCAGCCCCACCCGAGTAAAAAATAGTCCCTAGGTAAAGTAGTCTCTTCGAAGCCTCTTTTGGCTTGGAGCTCTTGCAGCATGGTCTGCATCAGGTAAGTTTGCAGCATGGTCTGCATCAGGTAAGTTTTAATCCATGAGCCTGACTGACTCGCCATATGAGCCTGGCGCCATAGACGCCAGGACTGCACCCAAATAGCCCCTAGCAGGGGTTGTTGGGCTTGCTTGGAATAACTTGATCCCTGCTTCCGGGGTTGCTGGACTTGGTCTGGGTCCCCGGGGGTAAGCATTATGACAGCACTCCCCCCCAAGGCCCCTCCTAAAGTCGTTCTTCCCTGTGGTTTCGGTTTGTCTGGGAAATTTCGGTGGAATTTTTTCACCAATCGGGGTGCATGAACGTGGTCACTAGGTTCCCATGACCTTTCCCGTGGTCCGTAACCTTTCCAGTCGATTAAATAAAAAAGTTTTGACTTTATCAGCTTGGAGTCCAGGATGTTCTTAACTTCAAATTCGGGTTCCCCGTCTACAAGGATGGGGTCTGGTGGCTTGGTTAGTCTTGTCCCTGGTTGCACTGGCTTCAAAAGTGACACATGAAAGACGGGGTGAATTTGCATATTAGCAGGTAAGTCCAACTTGACAGCCACCGGGTTGTTAATGGCCTTAATAGAGTAAGGTCCCAAATATCTGGGGTTAAAAGTCCGTGTTCCCTTTAGAGGTATGTGTTTTGTGGCTAACCATACTTGGTCCCCTATCTGGTATTGTGGAGTATCACTTCTATGCCGATCAGCATCTTTCTTGTATTTTTCTTTCGCCTGTTTTAAATGTGCAGTTGTTTCTTTAAAGGCCTGTGTAATCGTAGCGTGCAGATGGTCCACTGCGGGCATTTCTAAGTGTTGGGGTGAGTCAAGGTCTGAGGTTCGAGGATGGTGCCCATATAAGGTATAAAAGGGGCTTTGTCCAGTTCCGGAATGTACTGAATTATTGTATACATATTCGGCGATCCAAAGAATGTCTTTCCAATTACTCTCAGTCTGATGTAACAGACAACGCAGGTATTGTTCGAGAGTCTGGTTGGTCCTCTCCGTTTGACCATCGGTTTGGGGGTGGTGACTGGTCGATAACCTCACATCGATTTGCGCCAATTGACAAAAACATTTCCAAAAATGTGAAATGAATTGACTACCCCGGTCAGAGACCAATACGGACGGAAATCTGTGTATGCGAACATGTTTTCGAGGAACTCCTTGGCAAGGATTGACGCTGAAGGTAATCCCTTTAAATGAATAAAGTGGGCCATCTTGGAAAAAAGATCCACAATAACTAGAATGGTGTTAAATCCATTGCATGGGGGTAGATCAGTAATAAAGTCTAATGATAAGGTGTGCCATGGTGTAGGTAGAATGTCTAAAGGTTGTAAGAGTACAGCTGGTTTTTTCTTCAGACTTTTGTTTTGGGCGCAAATGCCACAAGACATCACAAATGATTTAATATCCTTTCGCCAGGTGGGCCACCAGAATTGTCTCTTAATTTTAGCTTCAGTTTTTGCAATACCTGGGTGCCCCTCCATTAGGGTATCATGATAACGGGAAATGACTAGCTCTTGTAGTTCCTTGTGTGGCAGAAATAGCCGCCATTGGTAATAAGGCAGGTCATTGGTGACAGAGTAGTCCGGCCTTTCTTTACCCAGTCCTGCAGGGCTGTAGGATCAAATAGTTGCTGGATCTTTACCTGAATGTCCTCTAGTGTCTGTAGAGTAGTCATGCCAAGAATCCTTTGTTCGGAAATTATAGATACTGGTTCTGGGTTCACTTCTGCCTCTCCCATCCCTATTCGGGATAAGGCGTCTGCTTTACCATTCTTACAACCTGGTCGATAGGTTATCACGAAATCGAACTCGGAAAAGAACAATGCCCATCGGAGTTGGCGTGACGATTGGGCCTTGGCTGTCTTTAAATACTGTAAGTTCCGGTGATCGTGATCACAGTAATAGTATGCCTGGCACCGAGAAGATAGTGCCGGCAAGCCTTGAAGGTGGATTTAATGGCTAATAACTCCTTGTCGGTAACTGCATAGTTTAACTCGGGTGCCGAGAACTTTCTGGACCAAAATGCTACTGGGTGAAGCTGGCCAGTTTCAGGGTCCTTTCGAGACAGGACAGCTCCCATGGCTAGACTGGTTGCATCAGTTTCCACTATGTTTGGAAGTTCAGGGCGCGGTGCTTTAATACAGGTGCAGGCGTGAATTTCGCTTTCAGCTCTTGGAAGGCATTTTCAGCTTCTTCAGTCCACATAAAGCGTTTATTTTTTCGCAAGAGTGCTGTGATGGGATGTACAACATGTGAAAAATCCGGGATGAATCTGCGGTAGAAATTGGCAAAGCCGAGCATGCTTTGTACTCCTTTAACTGAACTTGGCGATGGCCACTTAAGGATTACATCCACCTTTCGTGAGTCCATTCGGACTCCTCTTGGGGTCAGGATAAACCCAAGGAATTCAACTTCTGTGGCATGAAAAACGCATTTTTCCAGTTTTGCATATAGTTTGTGCTGGAGCAATTTCTCAAGGACTGCTCGGACGTGCTTCACTTGGTCAGATTCTGAAGAGGAGTATACTAGAATATCATCGATATATACGACAACACAAACGTCAATGAGTTCACGAAGGACTTCGTTCATAAAGTATTGGAAGGCTGCTGGTGCATTGCACAACCCGAAAGGCATCACCTGGTATTCGAATAACCCATACTTAGTGCGAAAAGCAGTCTTCCATTCGTCGCCCTCTTTTACACGTACCAGATGGTATGCCCCCTGTAGATCTAACTTAGTGTATATGCAAGCGTCCTTCACTTGGTCTAGTAGTTCAGGGATCAGAGGCAATGGGAATCGGTTCTTAACAGTTATCTGGTTCAATGCGTGGTAGTCTATGCACATTCTGAGGTCACCTTCCTTTTTGGGCACGAAGAACAAAGCTGAAGATGCAGGGGACTTGGATGGGCGAATGAAGCCATTAGCAAGGTACTGGTCTAAGTATTGTCGTAGGTGAAGGTTCTCAGGTTTCGTAAGGGCGTAGATCTTGCTACAAGGGGGTTGTGCACCGGGTATGAGATCGATTGGACAATCGTACGATCTGTGAGGTGGTAAGGTGTTTGCCTGTTCTTTTTGGAAGACATCCTGGAATTCTTGGTATTCTGGAGGTAGTTGCACGACTGCTGTGGTTACTGTGGCCAGGCTTGCGTTCAGATTTTTCTTTGGGTAACAGGTTTGTGCACAATCCGGGAAGGTTATTCTCTTCTCTCGCCAATCAATACAAGGATTATGTGTTTCCAACCAAGGTATCCCCAGTATTATTTGGAACTGTGGGGCTTTGATTAGATCAAACACAATAGTCTCTCGATGCCCATCCTGACCCAATAGTGTCATCTCTGCGGTGGAATGAGTTACAGGCCCAGAGGCAATTACTTCCATCGACTGTGGTGATGACATCTGAGGTGGTTTTTCGGCAGAGAGGTAGATTCATCCTGGAAGCCAATTCGTAGTCCACATAGTTTCCTATGGCCCCGCTTTCAATGTATGCCCTTAAAGCGTGCATACGCGATGGCTGCCTTGGATCTACGAGGACCATTGGTATGATGAAATGCGAGGTCTGAGTATCCTTCTTCAAGCTCGGCAAGCGGACCTCTACGCTTGTCGGGCGTGGTCGTTTCCCGAGTCTGACTCCATATGGCTTTTATCAGCAGCTCCTACCACCTTCTTGGGTGGTTTTACAGGGCAATCCCGTAAATTGCATTTGCCGTCTCCTTTCTCTTTCCTTCTGGGTTAAGGGTCCTTTAACCCCTCCAATTTGCATGGGTTCTGAAGCATCTGCTCCTTTGGGGTTAGCGTGGGTTTTGACCAACACCCGATTCTCAAACTTGACTCGATCAGCCTTTCTGTTCTGAAGTCTGTGATCTAACTGGACCACTAAGTCTATATATTCAGCGCAGTCTTGAGGTGGGTTCACGACTTGAGCCAAGACATCCTTGAGTTCTCCTCGAAGCCCTCGATGAAATAACGTGATTCGTTTTACCTCAGGCCATCCAGTTTCCACTATCAACCTATTAAAGGTTGCGATGTAGGATAGAAGGTCCTGGTTACCCTGTCGTAGGGACAAAAGTTCGTTATCCAGGGCCTGTCCTTGGGAGTGCCGGGCAAATAGTCTTTCCATGCTCATTTGAAAGCCCTGACAATCCCGAAGAATTGGGTCATCCTGAGTAACTAGTGGAATTGACCAATCAGCTGCACTGCTGCTGAGATATGACAATACAAAGGCTACCTTGGCTTGATCGTTTGGGAAGGCTCCAGGTCTGCATAAAAAGTGCAAGCGGCATTGGTTCATAAACACGGCAAACCTTTTGGGATCTCTGGCAAAGCGTTCGGGCGGAGCTAATAGAATATTTCCTGGTAGGTTTATTCGCACAGGGTTACTCGATGACACAGGAGCTGGATTTCCCCTGGGACCTGGTAGGGGTGCTTGTCCAGCCTGGCTTTGCAGTAGTTGCCTAGCAAGGTCATCAGTTCGCTCCTTTGACAAAATCAGTTCTCTCCTAAGAGCATTGGTTTCTTGACTGGCGGAATGCACTTCAGCCCTCAGTTCCCCTAGTAATTGGGCCAATTGGTCAGTTTCTGAGGTATCCATAACGCCCGGGTGGGAATTTGTGGGTAGGCTTCGCGTTCTGTTACGCTCACCTGGCTCCCACAGGGGCATCGATCTGAACTGGACAGCTGTGGTCTCCACCAATGTGACGCGTAGTGCCGAGATGACGGACTGGACTGGCCCACCTAGCTTCGTTTGCTTGGCCCGTAGGAATATTCTTCTGCAAATGGACAAAGAGAATTAACCACCCGTGGAGTTGAGCGTTAACCCCCCCACTACCGCTGTTCTCCCCAAAGATCACCTTTGATGTCCCCTCTTATAGTCTCACCTGATGGTTTGGAAAGATGAGCTCTACATCCTGCATTGAGCGCAGGGGCGCGTAGATAACCAGTTGCTTCACTGGCTCGAAGGAATTGGTGCGTTCCAGAACAATATTGACTCTGAGATTTCCGGCAAGACGCCGTAAGTATGTAGTTCGTAAGAGTTCAAATGTCTAACTTTCACTCTTGTCCGATTCCTTGCAGGTTGCAGCTTGACCCTAGCGAAGAGTTCCTCGTGGCAACCGGTAATATTCAGGTAAGGATTTGTATTATCCAACACAGTTCGATAAAATAATGTCAGTATGTAACCTGTTGCTTTCTCCCTTTTTCAGGCGCTGAGAGAAAGTATGAAGTCTCGGGGAATAATGCTTCCGGCGGTAAAATCAGGTAAGTCTATTGTGGTGAGGAGACTTCCCCTTGTTTGTCCCTTTGTTTCACCTTGCTGTCCTTTTGTTTCCCCTTAGGGGCCGGGGTTCAGTGAGGATGCAGTGGAAGCTGCGCCGACCCGTGAAGAGGAATAGTACCCCCGGTGGTAAAATCAGGTAAGTCTATGGGGGGTAACTAATATTGCCTCTGTTTATTCCCTTGGCTCACCTTGCTGTTCTTGTCTTCCCCTTAGGTGCCGGAGTGCGGCGGGATCATGCAGAAGGATGCGGTGGAATGTGAAGATGCTGCGAAGGCCGGTGAGTTCAGCGTGGCGCTGCAGCAGGCGAGGCGACGCGCATAAGATAACTTCTTTCTTCCAGCTCGAAGGCGCAGTGGATCGGGAATTCAGGTAAGGATGAAAGGTATTGCTCTTGTTCTAACCTTTTCTCCTTCTTTCTCCCTTTTCTAGGAGCTCCAGACTCGAGGCGGGCGTGGCAGAAGACTGGATGCAGACTAGCAGGCACGGTGAGCGTTACGCTGCTGGATGCAGAATAACGCAAAGCGTGTGCTGCTCTTCGGGCGTGGTTTAAATAGCCTCCAAAGTAATCCCAGGTAAGTATTCCTCCCCAGCCCCACCCGAGTAAAAAATAGTCCCTAGGTAAAGTAGTCTCTTCCAAGCCTCTTTTGGCTTGGAGCTCTTGCAGCATGGTCTGCATCAGGTAAGTTTGCAGCATGGTCTGCATCAGGTAAGTTTTAATCTATGAGCCTGACTGACTCGCCATATGAGCCTGGCGCCATAGACGCCAGGACTGCACCCAAATAGCCCCTAGCAGGGGTTGTTGGGCTTGCTTGGAATAACTTGATCCCTGCTTCCGGGGTTGCTGGACTTGGTCTGGGTCCCCGGGGGTAGGCATTATGACAGCACTCCCCCCCAAGGTCCCTCCTAAAGTCGTTCTTCCCTGTGGTTTCGGTTTGTCTGGGAAATTTCGGTGGAATTTTTTCACCAATCGGGGTGCATGAACGTGGTCACTAGGTTCCCATGACCTTTCCTGTGGTCCGTAACCTTTCCAGTCGATTAAATAAAAAAGTTTTGACTTTATCAGCTTGGAGTCCAGGATGTTCTTAACTTCAAATTCGGGTTCCCCGTCTACAAGGATGGGGTCTGGTGGCTTGGTTAGTCTTGTCCCTGGTTGCACTGGCTTCAAAAGTGACACATGAAAGACGGGGTGAATTTGCATATTAGCAGGTAAGTCCAACTTGACAGCCACCGGGTTGTTAATGGCCTTAATAGAGTAAGGTCCCAAATATCTGGGGTTAAAGGTCTGTGTTCCCTTTAGAGGTATGTGTTTTGTGGCTAACCATACTTGGTCCCCTATCTGGTATTGTGGAGTATCACTTCTATGCCGATCAGCATCTTTCTTGTATTTTTCTTTCGCCTGTTTTAAATGTGCAGTTGTTTCTTTAAAGGCCTGTGTAATCGTAGCGTGCAGATGGTCCACTGCGGGCATTTCTAAGTGTTGGGGTGAGTCAAGGTCTGAGGTTCGAGGATGGTGCCCATATAAGGTATAAAAGGGGCTTTGTCCAGTTCCGGAATGTACTGAATTATTGTATACATATTCGGCGATCCAAAGAATGTCTTTCCAATTACTCTCAGTCTGATGTAACAGACAACGCAGGTATTGTTCGAGAGTCTGGTTGGTCCTCTCCGTTTGACCATCGGTTTGGGGGTGGTGACTGGTCGATAACCTCACATCGATTTGCGCCAATTGACAAAAACATTTCCAAAAATGTGAAATGAATTGACTACCCCGGTCAGAGACCAATACGGACGGAAATCTGTGTATGCGAACATGTTTTCGAGGAACTCCTTGGCCAGGATTGACGCTGAAGGTAATCCGTTTAAATGAATGAAGTGGGCCATCTTGGAAAAAAGATCCACAATAACTAGAATGGTGTTAAATCCATTGCATGGGGGTAGATCAGTAATAAAGTCTAACGATAAGGTGTGCCATGGTGTAGGTGGAATGTCTAAAGGTTGTAAGAGTCCAGCTGGTTTTTTCTTCAGACTTTTGTTTTGGGCGCAAATGCCACAAGACATCACAAATGATTTAATATCCTTTCGCCAGGTGGGCCACCAGAATTGTCTCTTAATTTTAGCTTCAGTTTTTGCAATACCTGGGTGCCCCTCCATTAGGGTATCATGATAACGGGAAATGACTAGCTCTTGTAGTTCCTTGTGTGGCAGAAATAGCCGCCATTGGTAATAAGGCAGGTCATTGGTGACAGAGTAGTCCGGGCCTTTCTTTACCCAGTCCTGCAGGGCTGTAGGATCAAATAGTTGCTGGATCTGTACCTGAATGTCCTCTAGTGTCTGTAGAGTAGTCATGCCAAGAATCCTTTGTTCGGAAATTATAGGTACTGGTTCTGGGTTCACTTCTGCCTCTCCCATCCCTATTCGGGATAAGGCGTCTGCTTTACCATTCTTACAACCTGGTCGATAGGTTATCACGAAATCGAACTCGGAAAAGAACAATGCCCATCGGAGTTGGCGTGACGATTGGGCCTTGGCTGTCTTTAAATACTGTAAGTTCCGGTGATCGTGATCACAGTAATAGTATGCCTGGCACCGAGAAGATAGTGCCGGCAAGCCTTGAAGGTGGATTTAATGGCTAATAACTCCTTGTCGGTAACTGCATAGTTTAACTCGGGTGCCGAGAACTTTCTGGACCAAAATGCTACTGGGTGAAGCTGGCCAGTTTCAGGGTCCTTTCGAGACAGGACAGCTCCCATGGCTAGACTGGTTGCATCAGTTTCCACTATGTTTGGAAGTTCAGGGCGCGGTGCTTTAATACAGGTGCAGGCGTGAATTTCGCTTTCAGCTCTTGGAAGGCATTTTCAGCTTCTTCAGTCCACATAAAGCGTTTATTTTTTCGCAAGAGTGCTGTGATGGGATGTACAACATGTGAAAAATCCGGGATGAATCTGCGGTAGAAAGTGGCAAAGCCGAGCATGCTTTGTACTCCTTTAACTGAACTTGGCGATGGCCACTTAAGGATTGCGTCCACCTTTCGTGAGTCCATTCGGACTCCTCTTGGGGTCAGGATAAACCCAAGGAATTCAACTTCTGTGGCATGAAAAACGCATTTTTCCAGTTTTGCATATAGTTTCTGCTGGAGCAATTTCTCAAGGACTGCTCGGACGTGCTTCACTTGGTCAGATTCTGAAGAGGAGTATACTAGAATATCATCGATATATACGACAACACAAACGTCAATGAGTTCACGAAGGACTTCGTTCATAAAGTATTGGAAGGCTGCTGGTGCATTGCACAACCCGAAAGGCATCACCTGGTATTCGAATAACCCATACTTAGTGCGAAAAGCAGTCTTCCATTCGTCGCCCTCTTTTACACGTACCAGATGGTATGCCCCCCGGAGATCTAACTTAGTGTATATGCAAGCGTCCTTCACTTGGTCTAGTAGTTCAGGGATCAGAGGCAATGGGAATCGGTTCTTAACAGTTATCTGGTTCAATGCGTGGTAGTCTATGCACATTCTGAGGTCACCTTCCTTTTTGGGCACGAAGAACAAAGCTGAAGATGCAGGGGACTTGGATGGGCGAATGAAGCCATTAGCAAGGTACTGGTCTAAGTATTGTCGTAGGTGAAGGTTCTCAGGTTTCGTAAGGGCGTAGATCTTGCTACAAGGGGGTTGTGCACCGGGTATGAGATCGATTGGACAATCGTACGATCTGTGAGGTGGTAAGGTGTTTGCCTGTTCTTTTTGGAAGACATCCTGGAATTCTTGGTATTCTGGAGGTAGTTGCACGACTGCTGTGGTTACTGTGGCCAGGCTTGCGTTCAGATTTTTCTTTGGGTAACAGGTTTGTGCACAATCCGGGAAGGTTATTCTCTTCTCTCGCCAAGCAATACAAGGATTATGTGTTTCCAACCAAGGTATCCCCAGTATTATTTGGAACTGTGGGGCTTTGATTAGATCAAACACAATAGTCTCTCGATGCCCATCCTGACCCAATAGTGTCATCTCTGCGGTGGAATGAGTTACAGGCCCAGAGGCAATTACTTCCATCGACTGTGGTGATGACATCTGAGGTGGTTTTTCGGCAGAGAGGTAGATTCATCCTGGAAGCCAATTCGTAGTCCACATAGTTTCCTATGGCCCCGCTTTCAATGTATGCCCTTACTGCGTGCATACGCGATGGCTGCCTTGGATCTACGAGGACCATTGGTATGATGAAATGCGAGGTCTGAGTATCCTTCTTCAAGCTCGGCAAGCGGACCTCTACGCTTGTCGGGCGTGGTCGTTTCCCGAGTCTGACTCCATATGGCTTTTATCAGCAGCTCCTACCACCTTCTTGGGTGGTTTTACAGAGCAATCCCGTAAATTGCATTTGCCGTCTCCTTTCTCTTTCCTTCTGGGTTAAGGGTCCTTTAACCCCTCCAATTTGCATGGGTTCTGAAGCATCTGCTCCTTTGGGGTTAGCGTGGGTTTTGACCAACACCCGATTCTCAAACTTGACTCGATCAGCCTTTCTGTTCTGAAGTCTGTGATCTAACTGGACCACTAAGTCTATATATTCAACGCAGTCTTGAGGTGGGTTCACGACTTGAGCCAAGACATCCTTGAGTTCTCCTCGAAGCCCTCGATGAAATAACGTGATTCGTTTTACCTCAGGCCATCCAGTTTCCACTATCAACCTATTAAAGGTTGCGATGTAGGATAGAAGGTCCTGGTTACCCTGTCGTAGGGACAAAAGTTCGTTATCCAGGGCCTGTCCTTGGGAGTGCCGGGCAAATAGTCTTTCCATGCTCATTTGAAAGCCCTGAAAATCCCGAAGAATTGGGTCATCCTGAGTAACTAGTGGAATTGACCAATCAGCTGCACTGCCGCTGAGATATGACAATACAAAGGCTACCTTGGCTTGATCGTTTGGGAAGGCTCCAGGTCTGCATAAAAAGTGCAAGCGGCATTGGTTCATAAACACGGCAAACCTTTTGGGATCTCTGGCAAAGCGTTCGGGCGGAGCTAATAGAATATTTCCTGGTAGGTTTATTCGCACAGGGTTACTCGATGACACAGGAACTGGATTTCCCCTGGGACCTGGTAGGGGTGCTTGTCCAGCCTGGCTTTGCAGTAGTTGCCTAGCAAGGTCATCAGTTCGCTCCTTTGACAAAATCAGTTCTCTCCTAAGAGCATTGGTTTCTTGACTGGCGGAATGCACTTCAGCCCTCAGTTCCCCTAGTAATTGGGCCAATTGGTCAGTTTCTGAGGTATCCATAACGCCCGGGCGGGAATTTGTGGGTAGGCTTCGCGTTCTGTTACGCTCACCTGGCTCCCACAGGGGCATCGATCTGAACTGGACAGCTGTGGTCTCCACCAATGTGACGCGTAGTGCCGAGATGACGGACTGGACTGGCCCACCTAGCTTCGTTTGCTTGGCCCGTAGGAATATTCTTCTGCAAATGGACAAAGAGAATTAACCACCCGTGGAGTTGAGCGTTAACACCCCCCACTACCGCTGTTCTCCCCAAAGATCACCTTTGATGTCCCCTCTTATAGTCTCACCTGATGGTTTGGAAAGATGAGCTCTACATCCTGCATTGAGCGCAGGGGCGCGTAGATAACCAGTTGCTTCACTGGCTCGAAGGAATTGGTGAGTTCCAGAACAATATTGACTCTGAGATTTCCGGCAAGACGCCGTAAGTATGTAGTTCGTAAGAGTTCAAATGTCTGACTTTCACACTTGTCCGATTCCTTGCAGGTTGCAGCTTGACCCTAGCGAAGAGTTCCTCGTGGCAACCGGTAATATTCAGGTAAGGATTTGTATTATCCAACACAGTTCGATAAAATAATGTCAGTATGTAACCTGTTGCTTTCTCCCTTATTCAGGCGCTGAGAGAAAATATGAAGTCTCGGGGAATAATGCCTCCGGCGGTAAACTCAGGTAAGTCTATTGTGGTGAGGAGGTTTCTCCTTGTTTGTCCCTTTGTTTCACCTTGCTGTCCTTTTGTTTTGCCTTAGGGGCCGGGGTCGGCGAGGATGCAGTGGAAGCTGCGCCGACCAGTGAAGAGGAATACTACCCACAGTGGTAAAATCAGGTAAGTCTATGGGGGTAACTAATATTGCCTCTGTTTAATCCCTTGGCTCACCTTGCTGTTCTTGTCTTCCCCTTAGATGCCAGTGTGCGGCGGGAACATGCAGAAGGATGCGGTGGAATGTGAAGATGCTGCGAAGGCTGGTGAGTTCAGCGCGGCGCTGCAGCAGGCGAGGCGACGTGCATAAGATAACTTCTTTCTTCCAGCTCGAAGGCGCGGTGGATCGGGAATTCAGGTAAGGATGAAAGGTATTGCTCTTGTTCTAACCTTTTCTCCTTCTTTCTCCCTTTTTCTAGGAGCTCCAGACTCGAGGCGGGCGTGGCAGAAGACTGGGTGCAGACTTGCAGGCACGGTGAGCGTTACCCTGCTGGATGCAGAATAACGCGAAGCGTGTGCTGCTCTTTGGCGTGGTTTAAATAGCCTCCAAAGTAGTCCCAGGTAAGTATTCCTCCCCAGACCCACCAGAGTAAAAAAAATAGTCCCTAGGTAAAGTAGTCCCTTCCAAGCCTCTTTTGGCTTGGAGCTCTTGCAGCATGGTCTGCATCAGGTACGTTTGCAGCATGGTCTGCATCAGGTAAGTTTTAATCTATGAGCCTGGTGCCTATGGCGCCAGGACTGACTCTCCATATGAGCCTGGCGCCATAGACGCCAGGACTGCACCCAAATAGCCCCTAGCAGGGGTTGTTGGGCTTGCTTGGAATAACTTGATGCCTGCTTCTGGGGTTGCTAGACTTGGTCTGGGTCCCCGGGGGTAGGCATCATGACAAGGAGTGGCACTAGGCTGCCAATACATGAGGAAGTGGGAGCACAGAAGGGATGCCACAAAGTGGAGACAGCAGATTTCACCTGCAAGTTCTCAGAGGGTCCTGTGTTCTCAAAACCTGTATTGCAGAGGAAGATGTGCTGAAAGTGAAGTCTTCCCTGGGTGAGCTGAGTTGCTGTGATTTCAGAGCTGTGATTGTGTGAGAACCCAAGGCCAGAGGCAGAAGGCAAGCCAAGGGTTTCAGAAAAAGAAGGAAACTCCCACCTAAGGAAGCCGGACCAGAGACACCCATGCTGGAGCAGGGTGTGGGTTCCAAGTGAGCCCAAAGAAGTGGCAATGGTCGAGGAATTCGGGAGAGCAAAGCAACCCGCAACCGCAGTGTCTCTGAGGCCGGTTAGTGAAGCTCGGCGCTCAGAAACACTTAATAAGCCTTGCTGGTAACTGTAACTAGCTCCAAAGCAATTTGTGTAGAGTTGAAAGCAAGTAGAAAAGTTGTTTGTCATTTCCAAGTATAACGTTAACAATGACAATTTAACACCTGCGCATGTTCTGAAAGCCGGAGTGTTAGTGTGGAGAGTAAAGACCATTCTATTCATTGTTAAACACTTTTCATATTACCGGAGTGGTTGCATGCCTTTAATTGTGGAGAAGGAACGCTGTCTTAATCCATTCCAAAAACCCAGAGATACTGTATTTCAAGAGTTACTTGTGAAACAAGCGCAAAGGAAGGTTGTGTGTGACCAATTGTGTTTCCCGAATGAAGTCAGAAGTTGCCTCTTTAACCTTACGCGGGAATACAATTCCATTCAAGTCTTTAAGTTTGAAAATGTATCTTAAAGAGTGGTCGCATGTGCCTAATTATGGCTTCACTTTGAAGAATAAACCTTCTAACACCCTGAATTGACATTCTTTATTTTATGATTTTGCTACACAGAAGCAAATAACAAGCAATTCCCAAGCCAAGAGGCAACCGTGTTTTCCAGTGAAGCAAGTACTGTTTAAACCCCTTCACATAAAATGTGAGGTTGTCAACAGTCCAGTGGCCTTAAGTCTAAGTTTGGCATTGTTACCTAAAGTTGAAAGAGTTGCACTATGGTTTCTGGGTAATTACTCGGACATAAAGGGTGTGAACAAATTTGGGGAAGGGGAACTGGGTGTTTGGAAAGAACATTGGGGAAATAACCTGTAATGCTGAAGACTGTTGAAGCTGAGAGTAAGTCTGTCTTATGAGCAGACGCAGGTTACCCTTGGTGGCAGTCGGACAAACAGAAGAAGCAGAGAGAGTGCCCCCTTTTGAAGTCACTGAAGGGAAGAGTGCCTTGCCTACATGTAGAGGTTGAAGTGTTTGGTCATTACATGCCTAATAATTCTAGAATATAAAACTGGAGCAGAAGTACCTGAACTTGGTGGTGTAAGAAACTGTCAGTGGATGTCACATTGAAGTGGTTTGGAGTAGTGGCATACTGTGAGACAAGGTGACTGTTGTCATAGTAATACTTGTAGACGGGTGGCTGTTATGAGGGAAGCAGCAACCCAAAGAGAAGCATCCTGACCAGTATACCGAATGTACTGCAGAGGTATTAACTAATTGTTGTAGATGAAGACATTCTATTCTTTGAACTGTGGCAACTAATATTGAAGAGAAAATATCCAGGATTACCATTGGTGCTATTTTCTTGGCTGGAATTGGAAGGGAATCTTTTCAACCAAAACCGGAGAATTGTTAATAGTGGATTTTTGTTGATGAACTTTTGTTTTGATTTGGAAATGATAAAGAACCGGTTAAAGACTTTTCTTTTCCTTTGAACATTTTGAAGTTGACTTTGAAACCCTGGGTAAGGGATCTTCCCAGGACAGGTGAAGGTCATTCAGATACTGTTCAATTTTTGTTTATTATCTTATGTTGCTTTAATACTATGCTTTGAATGTTTTGTTGTTTAAAGTGAGGGCCAGTTTACCTATGTTAGGAGTTGTTCCCTTTGCCTTTAGAGCAGGTTGGGAATTCCCTGATAGAGTAGGGCAAGCACGGGTTTATTTGCAAACTTTTTCTTTAATACAATAATCCTGAGAAAACTACAAGCAGTTGTCCGCCTCACATTACTGACCCCTCACAAGATATAGCGTGGGTTCACCTAGATGCCAATGTTGATCTTCTAGGGAGATTCAGGGCAATGCATAATCCAAATTCAACCCAGTACACAGGCCAAGTCCGAAGCATCCATAGGAAGCAGTCCCATGTCCAAAAACACAAGCCAAGATGAAGTCCAAAAAACAAATCCATTGGGAATCCAACAGATGCCAGTTCTGCAAGGTCAGTTCCACAGAGTTCAAAGTAGGGGTGTCACGGTTTTAGTTTTAAGGCAGAACAATAACCTTCTTGCCAAATGACGGTATATCATGGTTATCGCGGTATTGCAGGTGGAGTTAACTAATCTTCAAATATTTTCTTAAAAGGTCATAAATTGTCAGATTTATCATCACAAACAAAACCAGGCACCCAGGGCCAGAAATTGGCTTTTCAACATACTTTCCACTGAAATGCCAACCCTTGCTTCCACCAAACAACACAAAAATACGTGGGGTGAGGACGAGGGGGTGGGAGGAGGGGGCCTGCTGCGACTGGCAAAGCAAACGTAATAGCTTTTCTTAAGTGGTCATTTAGGCTTTTAGCTCCCCCACTGGCTACTGGTGAAGATTAACATGTTGCCATCTTGATAATCTGCATGCCACAGATCAATGGAGATGGATGGTAGTATGCGCACTCTCTCTCTCTTTACGTAATAGCCTTCAGTTTACTTGCGGGCCAAAAGGTGTTCAGTAATCACAGACATGTTACCCTTTGGTATGGCAGCAGGGAATACCCGCAGATGAGTGAATTCCGCTGTGTGACTTATTATATGTAAATTCAATGATAGAATCAGCGAAATCCCTCATTGTCATATGTTTAGAAAAACATTATCCATTATATATATATATATAAACCCCAAAGCAGCCAACCCAAAGTAAATCCTTTTCCTTCTTGGCACTGTATTTATTCTTCCTATTGCGAACATATTGATTTTGTGTCAGGCATTTTACGTTGCCTTTTTGCATTTGAAGTTCTTTAACTTACCATTAAGTCAATGCTTTTTAGTTAACTTACGAATACACAGGCAGAATTTTCCAGCTGTAGCAAGGTAGCATTTTGAAACTTGTTTCTGCACATATTTAGCTGATCCTCCAGGAATCTAAGGCGGCTGCAGAATCGGTCTTTCATGGCGCTCACTCGTTGATCGCTTTGAATGAAAGAGTGACTGAGCTTGCTGCTCAGTCACAGGTCATCGCTTTGAAAATTGGCTTCAACTTGCATTTTCTTTGGAACCACATGGCATGGGCATCATGACCCCTCGCTGCGACACAAAGTTTGTTTTGACAACTCTTTATCCCATTAAAGGGAGAAAAGTCACTCATGTGCGGTCTGAAAGCCCATGTCATTGTGTTTCTTTTGTCAAAATGTCAGAGCCAACACAGACACACCGAAAGGTTGCATAGTGATCTAATTACTATAGCTTGTTTGCCATCTGCCTGGTGTATTAGGAAGGTCTGATGTCGGAGTCACCACTGACCATGTAATCCTAAAGAGACAGCGTTCAGTAGGCGCTGCTGATTTCTTTCTTGATTCTTGCAATACATGTTCATTTACCTTCTTAAAGATAGTGGCAAAAACAAAAACTTTGAAAATTACAAAGTTCAAATACATATCGGCACAAATATGGCCTAGGCCACCACCTCACCACAGCCCCATCATTAGTTTCCCCAAGGTCTCAATGCATTAAGACCCCTGTGATGCGAGTTCAGAAGGAGGAATGCTTTCATGGGTGGTGTCACAAATTGAGAATAGACCTAAGAAATATTTCACCCGATTGCTCTGGATACTTCAAATTGAAAGTAGAATCTGTCCTGCCTGCATGAGTCCAGTGCCATATTCAGAAGGCAGGTAGGTGAAGGATCAAGCGAAGCAACAACTCTAGTGCCAATGTGCAAATCTACACAGAGGACAGTGGGGGCCGGGGGGCAGTATATTTACTAGCAGAAAGCCCAGTGTTCAGACAGTCTACAGCAGGGTCGGACTGGGGCATAAAATTGTCTCGGGCACCAACATAAAAGTGGCACACAGTTGCAAATGGGAATTCATTCCTTTTGGAACACTGAATAGTACCCAAGGGGGAGATTATTGGATAAAATGTTATGCAAATTGTACATTTAAAAGCATAGTGGTCAAAACTATTAGCCGCATAGTGAAGTCACTCATCAAACTGGCCCACTTTGGCCAAAAAGTGCCCCACTTTGACTCAAAAAACTGGCCCACACAAGCATTTCGCGTTTTTGGTTCGACCATGGGCCTATTGCCCTAAAGGCCAGTCCATACCTGGTCTACAGAGCTAAAGTTGTTTGTGGACATGCATCAGCAGGGGATCCAGTTCATTCCCACCTTTGAATTCTGGGATGTGTAGTTCCCCATATTTCGAATTGGTGAAAAAGGTCTGATTCAGCAAAGCCCTAAACAAAACCTCTGTTCTTTGCAATACGCCCTTCCCTTGGGTAAAGTAAATGTCTCTTTCATAAACACTTGTTTAAAAAAGGCAAAGTACTTGTTGTCTAGATGAATGCTTGTGTCCCCTATTAGAAAGGTTTCAACCATACGTTCTGGTGAGTAGTTAAGCATGTGCAAACTGTTACCCAGTGCTTTTTTCCTATGACTCCCTACTACTAAAGGAATGAGATGGAAAAGACAATGAATGTTTGTGCCTAGTGTGACGATTCATGGATTCTCGTCACTTCTCCCCAGGGGAGAACCCTTCCCTGTGTGGATAGGGAGGTAAGGCCGCTAGCCAATAGTCCCTATAGGGATGGTGGAAAGTGGAACCTTACAGGGAGAGACACCCCTCATGGGGATAAGGACTCCCGTTCCGCGAAGGATTCCCTAACCCTCTTGCCCTTGCATCCATAAAAACCCTAAAATCTGCAGGGAGTGCAACTGAAAGTACTAATGTGTGTTACGGTAACATTGCCTCCATTCCTTCTTTGAGACTTGATACCACTGAGACAAGGAAGAACAAGAATGATGGCACACATTTTTCTAAGAGTACTGGGAATAGATGGCTATGAGGAGGCATGAAGAGTACACCATGGAACTGTCCGGATCTATCCGGTTCTCAGTTGCTTGAAGGGTCCTTGGAACCATGAAAAACAGGCAACCTCTGTCACAATGTAAACCTCCTGATTCCTGAAGGAACACACATAAACAAAGGTGGGTTGACACTGTGCAGGGGTGTTTTATTGGCTGCACCCCCATCCTTACATGTACTCCAGATCCCTGACTCAGGAGCTGCAGTGGCGACAAAGGTATGGGATTCAGGAACTGTTTGAGGGCTTTCACAGTTGCAGCATATCAAAACTCAGAACTGAAGGGTAGTGTACCTGATTTCCTAATTTGTCAGGCATGTACCATCCAGAGTGCCAGTTTTGTTACTCTCACAGAACGAAAAATGGATTAGGAGAATCTCTCCTCACTATGTCTCACTGCTGGCACAACTGAGCACAAAACAGAATCCCATGTCAAGGGAGAGACACGGACTGAAGAACTCCAAGCCGCAACAAAGAAACATGAATGCCAAGTCTTAGTAACACACATAATCCCATATCAAAAATACATCAGAATTGAACATGCTCTCTGGAACTCCAAGTCGTAACAAGGGACAGGAACGCTAGTGCGTCGTTACCTGGCTAATTACCTAAGTTTTTCTTTGGAACAATTTTTATTATTTTCAACAAGAATACAAAAAAACCCAGTGAACAACAATTATACATTCCATGTCTCATGTACAACATTGTGATGTGTCCACCACCCCCCTGCTATCTCCCTCACCTATCTTGAGCCTACCCCACATCTCTACCTTCCACCACACTTTCCAAGGACACCTCCCTTCCCTCTCCCCATAAAGAACCTTCATCCTCGAGGCATGTCTGGTCAGACCCAGACAGTGTGGCTATTAGTTGCCTCCAGGCCATCACCGTCTCCCCCTCTATTTACTGCTTCGCTCCACACCACCGTTTCCGCATCCGCCCATTACCAAAGATCCTGCCACCAGGCTTCTACTTTCGGTCTATTGCTTGCTTTCCAGCTCATAGCAATTCTGCGCTTAGTGAGTATGTAAGCCAAGTCTTTGAGTTTGCTTATGTGTTTCATTCTACACGGCCTAGGGAACCCCCCTACCATGCACAACCACATAGATTCCACCTCCAGACGTATCTCTTTCCCGGCCAAGAGGTGGGCTAACTCCCTCCAGAATCTCCTTATTTCCGGGCATACCCAAAACATATGTACCAGTCCCGCATTCTCCTCTCCACATTTGAGACATGTTTGTATTCTCGCATTCTTAAACTTGGCTATCTTCTGAGGAGTCATATACACTCTATGGATAACATATAACTGGATTTGTTGTAACCTCACGTCCCTGGACACTTTTTTGTGATATCCCGGTACCCTCACCCACAGCCCGTCATCCATAGGTTCTCCAGGTTCCTCTTCCCAATCCCGTCTCAACTGGATCACCTCCTTCCCCACCCTTGATATCAGCAGTTCATAGATACGGGAGACCTCATGGCCTCCGTCTGACACATCATAAAAAGTTTCTATAGCCGTGTCGGGCTGACTCTCCAGCTCTATTTCTGACCAAGTGCCTTTTATCTTCCGCATCAACCTAGTATAAGTGATGTACTATCCCTGGTGTAAACCGGTGTCTTCCAAAGTGTGTCAAACTCCACCGCCTTCCCATCCTGCCAGTGTTGCTATACCGATCGGTTCCCAATGCTTCCGGACTATCTTCCTCAATTGCTCATCCACTCCATTCAGTGCCACTAGCGGCATCTGTGGGGAACACAGGAACAGGTTTTCCATGACCCGGCAAGCCCTTCGCCATATCTTCCATCCCAAATCTAACATTCTTGTCCCCCCATCTCGTTGTGATACTGGTAACCATATCCATTCTTTCAGAAAAAACGGGACACATTCAGCCTTCAACAATCTGGACAATGTGGAGTCTTCCGATAGCCACCTCGCCACATATTGTAGTTGGGTGGCTAGGTAGTAAATCTCGAAGTTGGGCAATTTAATGCCTCCTTGATCGTACGTGTTTTGCAGTTTCCATAGTGCTATTCTGTTTCTAGAGTTGTGCCATATGAACCCCCTACATATACCCTAGATTTTAACAAAGAATCATTTGGGTATCATATATGGTATATTCACAAAGAAGTGCAACAGCCTAGGCAGCACCACCATCTTTAACAGAGCCTCTCTCCCCATCATGGTCAAAGGGAGCTTGGCCCAGAACCTAATGCTGTTTTCAATGTTAGCCACCGCCTCCCTGTGTTTTGTTTATGTTCGACCTCAACACTGTGATGTACATCAATCCCCAGGTATCTAAAGGTCCTGGTCTCCCATTGTATTTGTAATACCGGCAATTTCTCTTGTGGTATTGCTTTATACCTACCCAGGGGAAATATAAATGATTTCTTGGGGTTCACTGTTATGCCAGACAGCACCGCGTATCGCCCCATTTCTTCCAGAATATATTGTAGGATCTCTTCAGGATATCTCAGGAGGTACAACAGCATATCATCTGCATACATTGATATCAGATGTTGCTCTCCCTTCGTGCTGATCCCCACCTCACCATATTGTTGCCTCAAATATATCGCCTGGGGTTCCAGTGCTAAGATAAACAGCATCGGGGACCACAGGCATCCCTGTCTAGTACCCCTACTGAGTTGTCATCGATCTGAGATGGTCGCTCCTGTCCTGACTCGAGCCAGTGGTTTACTGTACAACATCTGGACCCACCTCAAGTACGTGGGCCCAACCCCATATTCCTTCAAGGCCGCCATCAGCCAAGGCCAGTTAACAGAGTCGAGGGCCTTCAATGCATCTAATGAGATTATTGCAACCTCCTGGGGGTCTTTTTCCATATAAGGTGATGGAGCCTTCTGAGATTGTCGGATATGCTTCTGCGCGGAACATACCCCGTGTGGTCAGGATGTATAAGCTTGTTGATAACCGGCCTTAGCCTATTCGCCAGCACTGTCTTAAGTATCTTGCTATCTTGATTAAGCATGGATAGCGGTCTATATGACCCGCAGTCCATGCATGGTTTATTGGGCTTAAAGAGCGGGATGATAATTGCCTTCTTCAGAGACTCCGGCAGCGTCCCCCTATCTAGCACCTCATTTAACATTGCTAGTAGTGGGGGAGCAACTCCGCCTTGTAAATTTTGTAGAACTCGCTAATGAGTCCATCTGCCCCTGGAGCACTACTAGTAGGTAAGAGCTTGATCGCTGCTTCTAGTTCTTCTAACGTAATTGTGACCCCTAAGTTCTCCCTCTCTCTGCCTCCAGTTTGGGAAAGCCGAGGTCCTTCAATGTTTCCATCACATCAATCTCCTCTCCCTCGTCAGCATCCATATGCAGTCGCTGGTAGGACTCTAAAAAGCCTTTGTTCACTCATGCCTGGGTATCTAGTATTTGTCCATACATCCCCCGTACTGCTCTAATGGTTTGTCTGGGTGTCTCACTCTTATACAACCAGGTTGGCTTATCTCCCTCTGCATGCTGCCTTTCAACATATTTTTTATAGTTCAGGTTGCATAATCTCTCCCAGTACTCCCTGCAACCCTTTTGTAATTGTCGTATAGTACCAGCCTCCTCTGGGGAATTCCCTCCCTTGCGCATTATTGTCTCTAATTTCTTTTCTGCTTAGTGTAACTCATGCGTTATTCCACCTTGTAGGCCTTTGTATTTAGATATTGCTGCCCGCCTCACCACCACCTTAAATGCCTCCCATAGTGTGCCAGCCGATTCTACGCTCCCAGTGTTGTGTTCAAAGTATTCCTTTATTTCCTTCTTCAGGTCCTCCCTGAACACTGTCTCTTTCAAAGCTTCGGCCCTAAGTCTCCATGTCGGGATCCGTGCTCTGGGCGGCGAGTACTGCCATGTTATAATCAATAGCGAGTGGTCTGAGAGGAATCTCGCTTTGTATTCTGACTGCACTAGTTCTCCTGTCAGCTCTGGTGCAGCAAATATGTAGTCTAACCACGTGTGCAGGTTTTGTGGGGCCGAGTAGTGAGAATATTGCCTATCCTGTGGATGGTGCATCCTCCATATGTCTACTAGTCTAAAATCACTCAATAGGGTCTTCAGAGCTTTCGCTACCGGGGTGGGCTTCTCCATCTTCTCATCTGATCTGTCAACCCTAGGATCTAGCGTTCAATTAAAGTTCCCTCCTCATATAACTGCATAACTGGCCCCCCAATATATGGGCTAATCTTGCTGTATAAAGTTCTAAAATAACCGGTAGCATCTTGGTTCGGGGCATACTTGTTGATAATGCTCAGCTCCCTATTTTCTACTAGTCCTCTTATTAGCACCATCCTCCCATCTGTCTCTATAGTAGACTGTAACAGCTTAAAAGGGACATGCAGTGCTATCCACGTAATTACCCCTCTGGCATACGCCGAATATGTTGCTCCTATGGTGGTCCCCCTCCATTTCCTCCCCGCCACCTCCTGTTTTTCTTTTGTCAGGTGAGTTTCCTGTAATAAAGCAATATCAATTCTCTGTCTCTTCAGATACATCATGATCTTGTTCCTCTTCAAATTATTGTTGGGCCCCCTGATATTCCAGGTCGCTATCTTGAGGTCCCCCATCTCATCCATACCCAGTTCCGCCCCTGTCCTCCCTTGTCTTCTGCTCCATGCGCAGTTATTTAATCCTCCACTCAGTTCGCAGTGATTTGTTGTGTTCGTAGGCTCGCCCCCTATTAACTCCCCAAACTCCCACCCCTTATCCCCCTTGAAACACCCCAACTACTCCCCTGCCCATCCCTCCACCATTCCCCAACTGTTGCCCAGCTCCATCCCTGGATCTCAGGCTACCCCGCATCTAGTCCTTTTCCGGCTACTGCCGGTACTTGGAACGCAGCAGGGGTACACCGCACTACTGGTGTCCCAACTAAACTAACTACTGGGGGTAAGAGAGTGTTCCTTCGTGTCTCCCGCGCTAATGCGACAATCTACTACGCACGCGTAAATCTTAAGCCTCCTATGTACATGTCTCTTGCGCTATTTATACTTGAGTACAGAGGTGCGTATCGTATGTATATATGAGTTCGATATCAACTTCCACACTTAACTTTAATGTCCACAATCACTGCCCAGGCTCATTGTCTATATTATAATGTCCACAAAGGTTACATACCTGCACAGTGTCTATGCCAGTGTTATCTCCGCTTTCCAGCATCAGCTATTCTAGTCAATCGCCCATTAAACGAGGAATGCAGATTCACTTATCCTGTCTGCTCTGCAACTGGCTATTTGCCCCCTCTGGACAGCCCATCGTGTCCAGCCAACCCGCCACTTCTTCGGGGGTCTCAAAGAAAAGCGCCTTGTTCCTATGCAGCACCTTCAGCTTCGCTGGGTACAGCAGCATGTACTTGAAGCCAGCTTTGCGCAGTCATGTCTTGACTGCCACATAGTGCATCTGCTGCTTTTGTACCAGAAAGGTGTAGTCTGGTATGCTGTGCCTGTCTCTGACGCTCTGTTCATTGTCCCTCCCTTGCGGAAGTGTTCCAAAATCCTCTCCCTGTCTTTGTAGTTTAAAATCCTGGCAATGATCAGTCGGAGGGGAGCACCCAGTGGCGGCCTCCTGGCTGGGGCTCTATGCGCTCTCTCCACTGTGAACCCCTGGGTGAGCGCTATTGCCCCAATCTCTTGCAGCAGCATATTTTCTATGTAGTTTGTCGGTTCTGGACCCTCTTCTCCTTCCGGCAGGCCCACCACGCGTATGTTGTTTCGCTGTGTCCGTCGTTCTGCCTCCTCTGCACGGTTTTCTAGGTTGCGCACTTGTTGTTGCAGTATGGCAACCTCTTTGGTGTTAGCCGTGCTGGTATATATGTTGACTTTCACCATGCTCTCGCGCCCACTAGTGGGCTCTGCTAGCGCTCGTACGTCATGCCTCAGGAGGTTAACGTCCACACTGACCGCATCGATCTTGATTTCCAGTGAGGATTTCAGTTCTGCCATGGCAGCATCAAGCTTGCTCCCCTATGAGGATTTCAATTCCGCTATGGCATCTAGGATCTGCTGGTCGCCCGTTTGCGGCACCTCCTGGTGATTGGGCTGGTTTTATAAAAATGTCCACCGTGGGCTGCTAAACTTTGGCCTTGCCCACTTTGGACGCCATTTCCCTCTGTGTGTGTTGTCTAGTTGTCGTTCTCCCCCTTAGATATCCATCTTCTGGCGGTCCCGTCACCTCTATGTGGTCGCGGCCCACCGAACGTGGGGCCAACCGGTGTATCTTGAGGTGCTGCACAAATACCTTTGTTGCTGGTCTCCCCCTCCATTATTCACCAGCCACAGTTCGCCTTGTTATATTTATGCGGTTTGTTGCCTTTATGGCAGTGGCTCTCCAGTCACCCGGCACACTCCCACAGTCTTACGCCCCGAGGGAAGCCCCACACGTCCTTAGTTCCACCTTGATAGCAGTCCTTGAGATTATGGCCCTGTATTGTATCTCCTGGCGTTGTTTCCCCTCTCTGTGTGTCTTTAAACTAATCTCTTACTTCCTTGGTTTGTATAACACTTATGCTGTGTGCCCAGTCTGCTTACTTGTCATTATGAGCGTCTCCTTCTCGTTCACCGCTTCCAATGCGCTCTGTGTCCCAGCTTCCTTGTTTGTGAGCGATTTTCGGTTTGTTTATGGCTTCATACCTTTCATCCAGTTCCACATGTGATGTCCCAACGTGGCTCTGCTCCGGCCGGTTAAATTCTTCCTGTAGGGCCTACATCCCTGGGTGTAGTGCGACAGTCCGGTCAGCCCTTTGTCTCACCACGTACTGAATATTTCCTCGGCGCTTCCGCTGCCTCTCGATCATAGCAGTGCCCGTATGTAACCTGGAATCCTGGGCTAATGACCCTCTTCAGCTATGCGACTTTCCGTCACCGCGCTTGGGTTCCAACTGTGCTTCTTTCAAGCATGGAGCGCTCCGTGATGCGAAACACCCTGTCTCGCAGGTGTATTCCGTTTGGCCCCCACTGCGGTTTGTTACTCATGCAGTTATAGCACAGCCGCTATGTTCGCCGAGGGCTCTCCATATATCTTCCATCCTTCGCACCACCTGGCTCCACTGCTCCCGATCTGCTTCTGTAGCTGCCTCTTAGGGTGCTGCTACTTTGAACCTCTCGGGCGCATTCGTTCTCTTGGTGCTCACTGTAGCTGTGGACCAGAATTCGTAGGTCCACCTCTCGGAAAGTTTCTTTGTCTTGGGCCGTCCGCCATTTTGGGGATCACCGTACTCGATCCGCCCTCAGACTTCTTCTGCTGATTCCTCAAGAACTGCATCGGCAATCTGTACCAAATTGTTCCCTGCTGTACCACAGCAATTTACTGCCTTATTTCCGTTATTTCCACCATCAAGGATCTCTCTGCGCTAGTCTTCTTCCAGGATTACTAACGGATCATCAGGAGCTTCGGATGCACGTCCTGTTACATGGCTCCTTAGCCACGCCCCCCCTAATTACCTAAGTTACCTGAGAAATGGGAATCGCAGAATCGAATTAGCCATCTTTGCCTTTTCTTTGGATTTATAATCACTGAAGGAGATGCGGATCTGCCCGCGCACGCGTCCTGTCGTGCCCATCTTGGAGGAAAACTGGAATGTCCTGTGTACACTAGAACTGAATGTTTGGTGGCCATTTTAGGAATGTTCACCTCACCACATAGATAATGCTACAGCAGTGGCCATCTTGTAAGGGGGAACAGAACTACAAAGGCATACAGACATAGGAATGTGGGGATTATATATCCCAAAACGAAGGCTAAACCTGCCCTTCCTCATGTTTACGGGAATACATACTTCAAGGCACCTTGGTACCGACGTGTCCACGTCGGTTGCCACTGGCGACCTGGAAGTAGGGGCTCAGTTTGAGGGTGGACCCTAACAGAAACAACCAAAAGACTATGACACTGCGCTGGGTCGGCCCAGCTATGAGAGATACAAACTGAGAAGGGATTAAAGGAAGAGGATAGAAGCTGGCAAGGAGCCAGCAAAGTCTGGGAAGTTCAAACCTGGGAACCTGTCAACTGTGCAGAGAAGCTGGTCCTCGGAAGAGAGGATGCAGAAGAGTGGAAGCAGCAGAAGAATCCTGTGAGCCGGGAGAGAGCTGACTCACTCCAGTATTAGGGAAGCTCAGATGGTGGCGTGACTTCTGGGAGGTGAATCGCCCGGTCCAACAATGACACTGAGACCGACAGCCCCAGGCCTTTGCGGAGCCGTGCAGATGAACCAAAAGGAACGACGAGCAAACAGTAAATCACCCATGACCCTGGGAAGAGCCGGATACGCATTCCCAACACCTACAAAGTAACAGGAACTGCGTAAAACCCGGGTGGGGTCCGGGAAGAACAGAGAGTGGAAGTCGCATCAGGAGTAATCTCCCTCATCACAGTTGTGATACCCAGAGAACCAAGAGTGAAGAAAGCCTTGGGAGCAATCTCCCTCATCACAGTAATTATCAAAGAGGTGCAGAGAGTGGAGGTTGCACCTGTAGTGATCTCCCTTGGCACAGTGATTATAGGGAAAATACAGAGAGTAAGAAATATGTCAAGAGTAATCTCCCTCATGACTGTACCAGTGTTGAAGAATGAACCAAGGAGATATTGGGAATGATCTCCCTTGTCAAAGTGAGCACCAGAAAGGACTCAGAGATAAAGAGTGTCTCGGGCGGAATCTCCCTCATCACAAGGATATACAGAGCAAAAGAACTTTCAAGAACAGATCTTCTAACAATAAAGACTGAACCAGTTTACCAGGAGAAGGGAGTCATTCTCCTGGCCTCATCTATTATTTGTTACCAAGACTGAACTAAATTGTCAGAAGAAAGGAGTTACTTTCCTGCCCTTATCTTTCCGCTTTTTTCTTTCTTTTGTTGTCAAGATGGAAACCGGTTTGCCAGGAGAAGGGGGTCCTTCTCCTGGCCCTTTTCTTTTGTCGTCAAGATGAACCCGTTTACCAGGAGAAGAGAGCCAATCTCCTGGAATTTTCTTGTTCTCGAATCAGAAGTTGTTGCAAGAGGATTGCTGAACATTCCCTTAAGACTAATCCAGTTCCACCAGGAGAAGGGAGTCATTCTCCTGGTACCTTTCCCTTTTATAATGAAGCCTTTTGTCATTTGTGGTAGGGTCAAAGCAGGATAGAATTGGACAGAGGGCAGACTATTTGATTGGACAAGCACCCTGACGACGACTACCCGAGTTATCTATGACGACGACTACCCGAGTTATCTTTCTTTTAGGTAGGGCCAACCCTTTAGGGACAGGGAAAGGTAGACCTTTTTCTTATGTGTTGGATAAAGATTTCTTATTGGAACTACCACTCCTTTGTCCGACTCCTGCTTTTGAATCACCACACTAGCTAGAGCCAAATGTCGGGCTCACCTCTACGCCACGTGCAAATGGAGAGTCAAACCAGAGCTGCCTGAAGCATCCAAGGCTATGCCCCCTCTCCCCTTTCTTCTCCTGGAAAATTTCCTGCAGTCTACGGGTTCACCTAACAATAAAACTCTTTTTTCTGAACTGTCTTGTTAGGGAGGCTGAGGTTTTTATGCAACTTCCACAAAGCTGAAGATGTTGGGAGTTTCTTCTGAGCATAGTCTTCGAGTGATGTTCAGTTGGTGGGTTCATTTAGTTAAAAAGATAACCATTTTCTTGCTGTGAGCCTGTGACTTAACAAAATAATTCACCAGTCTACTGACCCGACCCCGAAACCTTTGGGGTTGCTTCAGCTGGGAATGTGTCAGTAAGGAGCCACTTTTTGGAAATCGAGGGAGGCAGTTTAGGAGGAGCAATTGGAGGCAGTATAGCAAGCATCATAAAATAGGAATTTGATTGAAATGTATATTACATACTCCAGTTCACTGACACCATTAAACACTCTCTAGTAGGCACAGTACCTTTCCTCAACATCTGCATTATCTGCCGACACTTGATGTACCCTTTGCTGAAAATAGGACCCGCAGTCCTGGTGACTTAATACTAGTTGGTTTATCTATTTTTCCCATCCGAGATATGCTTAAGGAGAAATACTCTCTCCATGGTGTGTTGCTAGATGGAAACTATGCTGCCCAGTCATACCTTTTGGGCGAGCCAAGCATATAGCGGGGCATTGTGTGCGTCTTAATGCTCATCTAGGCATCTCTGGGCTTCACCAGTACCAAGTTGAATTGTGACGTCGTTAGCACACAGGTCTCCGAATGAGGAGCAGCTTGTGAGAGCCAGCACCTATGCCAACACCCATTTGATTTAGCCTTGTGTTTTGTAATGTTATTGCTTTTGTCTTCCCATTGGCAAATTAAACAAGAATACTGTTGGTAATATTGGTTTGAAGCTAAACATGCAAAACGAGCAGAGTCTCACCTGGCATGTGGTATTGGAGAACGTTTATCTGTGCTGGAGCAGCAGTTGCCCCCGGGGTGAGGCAGGCGCTAGGCTAGTGTCCCTGTGTAACTATGCTCGATAGTGGATAGGCACAGGTTTAAAGCCCCTTGACATACAAAGCTGCTTTTTACTTACCAGTCCACAGTATCTCTTGCTAACTATGCTGGGATATGTGTACCTGTTTCATGTGGCTTCTGAACAGAATGCTGTTTGTACTTTTCATCTCAACTCCTCCAACGACTTTTTTGAATTGGCTTTTTTTTTGGCCTGCTTTACAATTTTGTTTTGCTCCTTTTTTTCTTATCAACAATAAAGAACCAACAAATATTGTTTTTGCCTCTGTTTTGAACGTCTTTCTAATTTATTTTAGTCCATCCAGCTCATTTGATTGCTTTCTAGCAAAAGGCAATATGGGTAAAAACATAACCCGTCAACCGTATGAAAAGAAACAGGCATTCTTGGATTGGCAATAAGTCGCTCCTATGCTAATTCTGTTCGTCTTCTAACATTGGGGCAAAGTCCTGTGCAGACAGACAGCGGATTGGGAGCGGATTAGGAGTTAGACCGAAGTGAGGAATGTCTGTGCAGTAATTTTATACTGTTAATCGGTTTCCAGAGTTGGTCTATGGGCCTCATTACAGGTCCGGCGGCTGACCTGCCGGTAACACCTGGGTATTACAACCCCCGCGGCCGGAAAGTCCGGAGCCGGTAAAATGTTGTTCCCCATTTCCAGAGTTCCATAGGACTCTATGGGAATGGGGACCACGGAAACACTGGCACTGGCAATAACGGTGCCGGTACTTCCTTGAAGCTCTGTGGGAGGGAGGGCACCTGCCCGCCGGAGTTGTACTTTACCGGTCCGCAAACAACGGTGCTGGTAAGCTTACTGGCACCGTTGATTCCGGACTGGCAACGTTGTAATGAGGTTCCTCATACAGTAGCTTCAAACCCATGTCATGTGTTTGTGGTAGCACATGTATACATTACCTCTTACAGGGCTCCAAACCTTTGTCCTATAACCACGCCAAGGACAAGTGTCCTTCTTGTGGCTTCTAAACTCATAACTCAAACCATGTTCTTTGGTATATGTAACTTCCCCATGATGTTTAATATAGGTTCTGTTGTGGATCTATGCTAGGGTATATAGTTTTTTTTCGGGGGCACATTCGGTGTATTCTTCATATTTTATTATATATATGCAGTACAAGGTAAGTGTTTTAAAGGCCCCCAAGAGCAGTGGTCATCCCACCACCTCCAGATCCAACTGACAAAGGTAGAAGCCCTTTTGCCTTCCAGAAGCTGATGCTCCTGGTTACTCCAATGGGTAGAACGATCCCACATTAATGGCCTGTGCAGGATGGAGAAAGATGTTCTCTATAAGCACTGCAGTATTATGTTACAAAACAACACACCTCCCCCCTCACTCACTCCAGTGAAGCAACTTGTCTCCTCTTGAAGGATAGACCTTGATAGTCACGTTTCCCTTGCTCCATACCTTCCTATCATCAGTGACTACAGCATCATCAAGAATTCGCTCCACTCTCTGTGGCCCCCAAAACCTCTTCTCCCCTTTTGGGACCATTCATCCTTTTCTCATATACACCTGCACCACTTCTAGGAAGTCTCCTCATTCCTTGTACGCTTGAGCTGGTCATATCTTTTCTTCTTTCCATCTCCTTTTTCCAGAACGACATCTCTAAGGATGTTTTTGTTCCACTCCACAAACTGTGCACGCCCCAGGCACGGCAGAGACACTACTGTGTGAGGCCCCTTAAATCTTCAAAAGGCACCAATCCAGTGGTGGCATGCAGAGTTCACCAGCATACATTCTCTTTTTGTATTACTTCTTCCCAATTTTTGCTTGCATTAACTGCCTTTCTGATCACCTGTAGGAATGATCGGCTGAACCTCTCTTCAGACCCATTCGTCTCGAGATGGTACAATGATGTCTTACAGTGCATAACCGCCACTCCCTACAAAAACGACTCTACCATATGTGAAGTCAGCTGGACTCCACTGTTGGTAGGTATCCTCCATGGAAACCTCTATTTTGATGAGGATCACACCAGGTTCGAACCCTGGTGCCCTACCTATCATGGGTGCACCAAGCTGGTGGTCAACCCCGCAGCCACCGCTTCTACAGAGAATGGTGGTCGCCTGAATGCCTATGTTCTTGAAATGTCACCCACATCACATTCTCCTCGTCTGTGCAGCAAGCCTGCGGCCAGGGTCAGGTCATGAAGATGCGAGTGCTTTCACCCCCATTTAATGACAAGGATGCACATACTGGTGAAATGATATTGGTGTCTCAAAAGGTTGTGCATTGAAAATAAATTGGGGCCTGAACTGTGTTGAGATATGCGGCCGATTCGCCTGATCAAATAAAGCAATATGTCTAAACATTGCTTTCAGTTACAGTGTACAGTGCTGGAAAGATGAATCCTAGACACACAATCCAACACATATCTGTGACACTGAGAACATTGTCTCTATTCCTGTGACTCTGAGAATCATAAGAATATGGCAGCTTTCGAGAAATGAATTGGTGCAGTATAGGTGGCCAGAGATGAGTGTTGTCAGAGCTCACAAGTGAACCCATGTCATGTGTGAGTAGCTCGTCCACTCCCGCTGTTCTTGGCATTTTGCGAATTACTGTCCTGCATTAATAAGGTGAACATGAAAAGTAGAGTCACTTGCGCAAGTAATGCAATGGTGAAATTATCTTGTGATTGCCCCTGCAACCACAGATCTCTGAAACTCATTCCATTTAGCATCAAGAACTCACAGAAACAACTCAATTCCCCCCCAAAAAAGCCTCTGAACCCTGCTTATCCCTCCACAATTATACTGAAAGATATCATCAGGCATGTAATGCTTCCTGCACTGCCAAAACAGTCAGCAGCACTCCAACTCTGCCACTACCGACAATTTGCAAGTTGCAAAATAACAGGTAAGCATCTAACTAGAGCCTAACACCTTTTGCAGCTACACTGGAATTCTTTAGATAGATAAAACCCACTCCAACAATATACTCTGCAACTCACGCACCAATCCTAAGGCATGCAACGTTCCCGGATTTGACTAAGACTCCCATGATCCTTCATGATTAAGGATGAAGGATAAGACTTATGGGAGGTGTCGTCACAAATATCTGGATGGCCAAAGGTTTCACACCCCTGCCCCAATGGCACGAGTACACAGCAGTGTCTAATGCAAGTTAAGTAAACGTATAAATGAAAAACTCTGCATAAGTACATTATTGTGCTGTCTGCATTGACATTGGGCCTCATTACGAGTTTGGAGGTAGCCATGCCGACTTTAGCGGGTCCGGTAATTCCCATTCACGGGACCCGGACCCGGTACATCCCCATTCCCATTTGAGCCCCCATAGGGCTCAAATGGGAATGGGGAGGATGCTAACAACGGGCCCGTTAATGACAGGCCCGTTGTTAGCATCCTGGTCTGCTAGCGGTCTGCTAGCGGGACCCGCTAAGGACGTCTGGTCTGGTCAGGCGACCAGAGCTGGACCCACTGCAGACCTTGTAATGTGGCGGCCTGGAATGAACGGTGCCGGTCCCTTAACGGCACCATTCATTTTGTGGCTGCCACACTTGTGATGAGGCCCATTATAGGGAAAGAAAGAGAAATGTCCAAAAATCCCGTAAATAAAAGCCCGAATGGGAGACATGGCCAAATATCGGCCGTTCAAAAATTCTGAATGGTCGAAAAGTTCAACCAAATACCCCATTCGGTGCTAAGGGCTGCCGGAGCTACGGGGGTGTCCCCCACAGCCTTGTTCACTATATTGTGAGCGGAGGCTGCGGGGTGTCCCCCGAAGCTGATCCCAAAAAGGTAGAAAAACAAAAGGAAAGACCCTGCGGCGCCAGTTCCCGATAACGGAAGTGAAAGGGAACAGGCGTTGCAAGGACACAGCGAGTCGACGGCACACAGCGAAGTGTGCCGCCGCAAGGTAAGTAGTGGCTTGTGGGTGGGGACGGGGGCTGAGTCGAAATAATCTTCGGTCTTTTCTCCCTCGAACATTTCCGTCACGGGATTCCAACCCAGATCCAAAGAGAGGACTTAACAAAAACATTACATTTCTTATGATGCAGTATGCCTTGAAAACGAGTATGTGGTACCTTTTGGGATGCATCTGTTAAATCGAATAATAATACCTACAACATCTTGCCCTATCCCAATTGTATTAACTAAAAAATATTGTGCTGCGTTATTTACATAACAATTCATTTGATATCTGTTGTGTTGTTTATAGTTGTTCTATTTAGAATATTAATATGTCATTGATGGAATGAAGGAAGGGTATTGGGGAATCTAGAATGTATGAAGTTCAGTTATATGAAGAGGGTTAAAGGGTACGTGCTGCACATTATGTTCTCTAGTTTATTAGTAAAATGAATATAAAACAATGGCAACGAGGATACGAACATAGAAGAAGAAACTGACATCTATCACAAAGTTAAAGCTGGACCGGCAAAGAAATACTGACGGAAACCCGAAATATTTGAAAGATGCTAAATCCAAAAGGAAGAGGAAACAGAAAGAAGAAGAAGAAGAAAACCGCACAAGTAGTAAGATGTCCTCAACAAATAGCGCTTGAACAAAGAGGCATTTCTTAACACAAATAATACCAAAGCGCGTAGTTTAAGGAAAGCGCCGCATTTTAAATATAATTTGTAGATGTACTGGCATCACGAAGCGAAGCACGAGCCTCCAGATTGGAAATTGACATAAGCGCGTCGTAAGTGCATTAGAAAAAGTCACCCCAAAATGTAAGAAACGTGCCGCTGCCACCTTGAATACTATTTATAGAAACCTCATAGCAACGCGGAGCGGACATCAACGAATGTAATACAGTAATGAAACGTCGTTACAGCACCGCGACATTAAAGCAATATAAATAAGTTTCCTGATCAAAATCACGTCGGACAACTTGGTACTGGTAGTAACTGTTGTGGCATGAACAAACAAAAGAAACTACATGTTAAATGAAACAGACAGCAGAAAGTGCAAATTAAACAAAGTGAAATACAGCAATGAGACGACTCAAGAGGTTAATGAAAGGACATTATATAAACATAAAATAACAACATACAAGACATTTAAAACAGTACATCAAAAAAAATGAAAATGTCTTCTGAAAATTCAGGTGGAGACGTGAACACAGCATCACAAGCTGCAATGGGTACGGCTGTCATATCAACGGACCCAACAAATTATTTGAGAAAGCCCACTCCTCTTAACCTGGAACCACAGGATGATCAAGGACAAAGATGGAGGAGTGGCTTGAGGAATTTGAAGAATTTTTGAGAGCAGTTGGGAACCAAAATGCTATTAACAAATTAGACATTTTTATGAACTTGGTGGGAAGGGAAATGAAAAGTGTAATCAAAACAATACCAGCAGAAGAAAAAACAACCTACCAACTTTTGGTGACAACAATAAACACAGGGATCATAGTACCACCAAATCGAGACTATGGCCCTCATTACGAATAGGCCGGTAACAGCGTGTTCATTACCGGCATGCCGGAACGTACGAGTCCGTGCCCGCATGAACCCGCTAACAGCGGGTGATTACGAGTGCGCGAGCACGCGCGTTCCCCCATGCCGGTAGTGGCAAAACCGCCATGCCGGTAAAGGGCCACCAACCCCCCTATACCGGCATTGCGGGTGCCGCCCATTGCGTAACCGCTTCATAACAACCCCTAAATACTGGCACGGTAATACCGGCATGGTATTTCCGTGTTCGCAAAAACAGGATCCGGAAATTACGTCATCGCACAGGAACGGGAAATGGGCCGCCGGCCATCTTTAAAAACACAATCCATTGCCATCCTCCATAACCATCACTTCTTTCATGTTGTTGTGTGCCGCAACAGAAGCAGGATGTCTAAGGTTACCAAGAAGTCAACCCAAAGGAAGAGAAAGCAGCGTTTTTCAGACGCAGAACTCACCATGCTTGCCAACACAATTGCACAGCATGCAGATGCAATCAGGAGCACTGACCTGAAGCATGCGGCCCAAACAAGAAAAAAAGAAGTCTGGCAGGAGGTCGCACAGAGGATGTCGGCAGTGGGGAGCACCCAAAGGAGTGTGCGTGACTGCCGGAAACGGTGGGACGACCTCCGCCTCTGGGTGAGGAAGATCCTGGCGGAGAACAGGAGGGCCGCAATGGCAACAGGCGGGGGCCCACACTCCCCTGTGAAGTTGACAGCATGGGAGGAGACCGCAAGTTCCTTCATCGACCCTAAATCAATCGAGGGAATTGGAGACCAGGAGGTTGGTGCCGCATCATCCACAGAGGAAGGTGAGTGAACCATCACATCCATGTAGAATAAACCATGATGTGGCACAAGTGAAGTGGAAGTGAGACTAGGCAAGGTTTGCATGTCCCAAGGCTACATTAACATATCCATTCAAGAATGTGTGCCACACCCTGAACCACACGCATGCGGAGTGCCAATCCCAATCCCAACAGAGGTGCTACATGACCCAACCATGCCCATGGAACTCACCACACAGACACCAAACCAATGACAGGGGTGCAAGTCCATCCACTCCACGCCAAGGGACCAGGGCCACCGCCACCTCTCAGCCCAAGAAACTGCCTACAGCAACAGCCAGTGTACCACGCAAGGCAGTAACCCTGCAGGGGACACCTGCAGCCACAGAACAGCAGCAGCCACCCACAACAGTGGGAGGTGTTTCCATTGATGCCCCGCCAGCCACCACGTTTGTTTGTTTGTTTGTTTGTTTTTATTACTTGTATTGCGCACCAGAGCCGGGGGTAACCGGGTGCATTTTATAAGACAACTTGAAGCTTAGTTACAGGAGCAAATGGCAAAAATAGAGAAGCAAAACAAGGAAATATATAGTAATACACAACAGACATGTACAAAAATATATAATTGGCAAAGGAGGATGCATGTATTTACAGTCCTGATCAGAAACTACTATGGATAAATAAGTCCAGGCAATGGGTGAACTATTGTATGTCGGCATTTTTGATCCACGTTATGAGGTTATGTCGGAAAGTGAGGTAGGGTTGGTCAGTCTTCAAGGTGGTTGGTAGGGAGTTCCAGAGTTGAGCTGCTTTCACCTGAAAGCTTCATCCACCGACTCTAGTCAGTTTAACTCTGGGTATGGATATATTGTTGGAGTTAGCGGATCTGGTGATTCTTGTGGGTTTTGTTCTCGTGAATCTTGCGGAGAGGTAAAGTGGTGCGGCATCATTAAGACATTTGTGGACCAGCGAGGCAACTTTTAGTTGGATTTTCTCCTGAGTGAAGAGCCAGTTATTGGCTCGTCTAAGTTCAGTGATGTGGGCTCTGCTGGGAATACCTAGCGCTGCTCTAAGCGCATTGTTCTGCAGAGTTTGAATTCTTTTGACAACTTCCTTATTAGCTCCACTGTAGAGTGAATTGCAGTAGTCCAACTTTGATAACACGAGCGCTCTCGCAAGTGTGATGCAGCTGTTGTTTGATAGGAAGGGTTTGCCTGCTCTTATCAATTTACAGGTGTAGGCAGTTGCAGAGGCCATTGTGTTGACTTGTTTATTGAAAGAGAGGGTGGAGTCCAGGTAGAAGCCCAGAGTTTTAACCTCGTGGGCAGTTGTAATTTGGTTGTTGTCAATATTAAAGGAAGAGTAGTTAGGGCCGAGTTTTTTGAGAGTCGGGGGTGTGCCCAGGATGATGATTTCAGTTTTGTCATCATTCAGGCATAGTCCGTGAGTGGCCATCCATGCCTGGATGATGAGATACACTGTGTTCACCAAGGCCAAATCCTTGTCGTAATCACCGGTAAGAGGTAGGAGAATCTGAGTATCATCTGCGTAATTAGTGTAGGTGATACCAAGATGGTCCAGATCATCGAAAAGGGGCTTAGTGAAGATGTTGTAAAGTGTGGGAGAAACACAAGATCCCTGGGGCACATCACATGTGATGGGGATGGAGTCTGCTGCCGCAGTGGTGGAGAAGATTCTCATAGTCCTATTGTTGAGGAAGGATTGGATCCAATGTATGGCTTCTTTTGAGAAGTGCGCAGCCATATCCAAGTGTCTGCAAAGGACCTTATGGTCAACAAGGTCAAATGCAGCTGATAAGTCCAGGAGGAGGACTAAGGCTGGTTTGCCTTGATCCCTAAACTCATCAATTTGCGCCTTGAGGTCTAAGAGGGCAGTTTCGGTCCCATGCTGGGGGCGGAAGCCAGACTGCCGTACTCCTAGTAAATTGTTGGTTTCAAGGTGTTTCTGTATTTGAGAGTACGCCACTTTATCTATAATTTTTAAGAGGAATGGCACAGTGGTGATTGGGCGGTAGTTCGTAGGTATGGCTGAGTCTAGCGTCTGTTTTTTAAGCAATGGGAGTACCCAAGATTCTTTTAGGTTACTGGGTATGGACCCTGTTGCGAATGAGGCGTTAATGAGTTTTGAGATAAAGGGGGCCAGGTCTCTAGCTGCGTCCTTTATCAGTTGTGCTGGACGTTGAGCCCCCTGACAATTTGATGGTTTGAGTGACAGTATGATTTTTTCAGTCTCCATAATAGATACTTTAGAGAACTAGAAACGAGGAATGTCGATGTTATTTATGGGAGGGGTGGTAGTTATTTTGGGTTTAGTATCCAGACTGAGCGATGATTTTTTCATGGCAATTTTAGATTGGAGAGTTGTCACTTTGTTAGCTAGGGCTTGCTGAATGTTGGTGCACCATGTTTTATCTTTGACACAGTTGTCCAGCACTGGGTTGGGAGATTCTATTTCCTTTAGGATAATGAAGAGTCCCTTCATGCTAGAGTTGGCTTGGGCTATTCTAGTGTTGTAGGTTCCCCGTTTTGCCGACAGTATTTCCTTTATGTAAATGTGGGGATGTCTCTCAGGGTGCTCTTATTTTCTTCTGATGGTTGCAATTTCCATGCAACCTCGCAGAGGTGGATAATGAGGCTGACATCATGTCTGGAAAAAACCCACCCCAAGCCACATTACCACCCCCCCTATAGACTCTGAGAGCATGGATGATCCGTGCCTCCATGACTCGGACCTAGGAGACTCGGACATTGGCATCTTTGCGGAGGACAGTGCCCTGGACGTGGGCCCCACGCAGGTGACAGCCACCACCATGCCAGCCACCACCCTGCCAGCCACCAGTACTCCTGCAACCGATGACTCTTTCGAGGCTCGCCTGGCAAGGGTTGAGGCCCGACAAGAGTCCAAGCTGGAACTCATGCGGCAACAAGTAAACAATGGGAATGAGGCCATGAGGGCCATTGCCACGGCCATTGCAGCCAATACTGCTGCTGTGGAAGCATCGACATGTGCCTTTAGGGAGTGTATGGGGTCACTTACAAAGGCCCTTCATGCAAATCTGCCGCAAATGCAGCGCCCACACCTTGGCCCAGCCATGGGACTGACCATTGACATCTCCTCCTCTGCAACAACCCCTTCCACCTCGGGCCAATCGAGCGCTGTGCGGTTGACGCAGAGAAGTGCATGGCGCTTGACCATGGCACCCCGGATCCAAAAATCACCAAAGAATAACAGGACAGGCAATGACATTTTGAAAAAGTACATTGGTGAAGGGACCACTGTTTGTTGGACACATGGGGACGTTTAGGTTCTGTGGGGTGGGAGAGGGAGTTTACTGGGTTATTTCTGTGGTTTGTGGGGTGGGAGAGGCAGTTTACTGGGGGTTGTGAGGGGATTATGTTCACCATATCACGTCTCCTGAAAATACACTGTTGTGTGCAAGCAAATCATTGGCTGGACATCGTTCTTTTCGTACATGTACATTTATTGTGTGATGGTGTAGAGTGGGGCAATTCGAACTAAAAAAGTGTGCATGTCCAGATACAGTGAGTCGCAGACACATTACTTACATTGTTCAACGCATTTCAAAAGTATTCTTCAATTAGTGCTTGGTGTACAGCATGGCCATCCCATGCATCACGTACTGGCAGGGGGGCTCCTTCGCCTCCGTCTCCATCCCCTTCATCCTCACCCAGCCCATGCATGTCAATGTCAGGTGGCAGTGGTACATTCCTTCGGACGCACATGTTGTGCAGCATGACACAGGCCATAGTGATCTTTGCCCCCTTCTCAGGCCTATAAAGGAGTGCTCCACCAGACCTGCTGAGGCAGCGGAACCGCGCCTTCAGCAGGCCAAAGGCCTGCTCAATCACAACACGGGTACAAGTGTGCACACGATTGTACTCCTCTTCATGGCTATTCTGCGGGTTCCGCATAGGGGTAAGTAGCCACGGCCTCAAGGGATAACCTCCATCACCTGCAGGCAGATACAAATAGGTGTGTGTCACACAGAACTGCCACCTTCAGGGAGCACAGTCATGGCAGCAGCTACTTGGTGTGGGCATGCACATGTCCCTGTATGTGTACAAAAAGTCACCTAGATGCAATGTATACTGTAATGAGGTGTGGTACACTGGATGGGTTCAATAGATGATGCTGGGTGCAATTATGCATGCACTGGCAGATGTGCTTTGGTAGTGCGCAAATGTTTGGGCTTCAAATCATGCTGTATATTCCTTAATATGCATCGTCACACTCGCCGCTTTGCCACAGTTGCCATCCTATTCATTCATGCATTGATTGCCATCACGATGGTGCCCTGGTTGTTCTTCTTACTTGTTGTCATCCATCTGCAATATTTGTGATAAGTGGCCCAGTGATGTGTTGTGTTCTGTTTTGCTGGTTAAGGGGAGGAGTGTACAGCTCTGCATGCATTCTCCACTCACTGGCTAGTGCAACCCAGGTGCACTATTCCCACCCCCCCTTTCCCACCCAGGTGCAGTAGGTCCCCCCACCTTCTGCATCTGCACACATCAGTACCCCACAGCATGGCCATGGGCCTGGTGTGCAACTCACCGAGCAGCCAGGCACGTGGTCCAGCATGTCGCTCCATGTGACGGGGTAGCGTTGAGTTGCGCAGTACCATGGCATCATGTGTGGATCCAGGAAATCGGGCCCAGCAATGGGTGATGATCTTGCTGGAGTCACATACCATTTGCACAATGATGGAGTGGTATTGCTTGCGATTGCGGTACACCGCCTCTATGGCATGGGGGACTACCAATTCCAAATGGGTGCAGTTGATGGCGCCAACACAATTGGGTATGCCTGCCAGTGCATGGAAGCCTACTTTGGTTTCGGCTATCTCCTGGGCAGTCAGTGGTAGGGATATATGGGTGCTTGCGTGCTTCAGGAGGGCATCCAGCACTTGGTTCAGCATGCATGAGAATAGTGGTTGTGAAATGCTATGCAGCTGGCCCACTGTGTGTTGGTAGGTGCCTGTGGCCAGGAAGTGTAGCACAGACACCACCTTTAGTAGTGGGGGGATGGCAGTGCGTATTTGTATGTGGCTGGCAATGTCGTTCTGTATCATGTCCACTATGGTGGTGATGGTGTCACGGCCCAACCGGTACAGGGTGTGGATCTGCTCAGGGGTTAGGTTGAATGGGCTGGGTCTGGTGCGAGGGATTGGTGGCTGCCTACGAGGCACTGGTGGCTGCGCTGGTGGTAATTCCTGGGCCTGTCTCACCCTCCTTCTCCTCCTGCGTCTCCTATGTGCTGCCTGTTCTTGATGTTGTAGTTGTTGTTGTTGTTGCTGTTGTTGCTGTAGTTGTAGCAGTATAGGCATGTCCTCCAGTGCCATGATTGCAACTGCTAGTGGTAGAATTTTGGTGTAGGAAGGGGTGTGGTGTGTAGATGTGCTCCTTTTGTACTGGGCCACTCTAAATTGCATACACCTGTGGAGGGGGGGTTGTGGAGTGTGGGTGTGTTCAGTTTATACTGGCACAGCCTCCATTGGTTCCACCTGTGGGGATTGTGTGCACCTGCGGCAGCTGCCTTGTATCCTGCTTGCTGTTTGCGGGTGGTCTGCGATGCCTGTATGGCCGGCATCGTGTAGCCCGTGATTACCGGCTTCGCGATGCCGGTATTTGCATGTATGCGTGGGTTGGAATTACCCCCTATTACCGGCATGCCAGTATTTGCTCCCTGAAGGGGCGCGTGTACGCGCCTATGCCGCTATTAGCGGCACCATTGTTTAGTGTGCCGCTAGTACCGGGTTTGCGGGTCGGAATGCAACGGGACGATAAACGATGCCGGTATTACCATTCCGGCATCGTTTTTGCCTTAACGGCATACCTCGTAATGAGGCCCTGTGAGTGATACATTTATAACCAGTGCACTCAAAGCCCAAATGAAACCATTGCACAATTTGACCTACGTCTTCAGCGAAAGCGATATACTGTGATTTCTCACATTTCAGTGATGATGAAGCAATCGGACTAAGAATCATTGAAGGCTGTTTATCGTCCCAGTTTAGGAAACATTTACTTAAAAAATCTCTTCCGTTAAAAGAAGTACTGGAGCTAGCACGGATTTATAAAAGGGTAGGTACTGAAGCAGCTAACATGGAAAATCCTAAAGGGCTGAACAGCATTGCTGTCATGAATTCAAAGAAAAGTGCACAATGGCAAAAGAGAAACCCAAATGTACGTTATTGGAGTGGCAATTATAGGAATGCTGGAGAAAGGCAATACTACAGGTGTGGTTTTGAGTTTCCACATAGAGGACAGTGTCCAGCCTTAGGTCACATGTGTCTGCGATGTGGCCTGGAAAATCATTTCCAAACTATGTGTAGAGAGAAAATACCACGGACACCGATACAGAAGTCTAATGTACAGATGATTCCGATTTGGAGATATGACAACCAAAGTCATTTTAATGCATGAGCAAGTATGGAAAGATTGGATGAAAATGCGAAACAAAACTCAAATCAACCAGGTATCCGGCCAGGGTTTGTAAGGACAATGTGCTCTGCAAATTGAAGAGGGCAGAAGAACAGAACCTAAACAAACCCTGATAACTCAAACACATAATGATCAGGATCAAGTAAAAGAAAAATATAATGATGATCTATATGAGAATCCTCCGGTAGAAAATAGAAACATGAATGTGGACATGAGTAATGAGTACCTGGATTATGATATGTACAACAAGGAGTATGTGAGGTTAATATATGACATATCAGATGGAAGTACAGCTATAAAAGTAACCGTGAGTCTAGGAAATCAAACCATACCATTCTTGGTGGACACTGGCACCACGGTAAATGTAATAAGCAACAAGACATATAGAGAAATTGCATAGTTATACCCATTACAGCCGTCATGAACCAACATATTCCATTGGGAGCTATACAACCGTTGGTTGTAAAAGGAAAATTCACATGTGATTTGGTACACAAGGATCACATACCTGTGGAGATTTTTGTCATAGACAGTCCTGTGGAAGGAAGATGTCTTATTAGTTGCAAAACTGCAACCAGCTTAAAGCTCATCAATGTGAACTACAGTAAATTGGATATGATAAAGGGTATACCTCCACAAAGACAAGACTTACAAACTATAACAGAAAATACAATGAGTATAGAGATCCTCAAAGAAAAGTTTCCTAATTTGTTCAAAGGGGTAGGGAAATTGAAAGGTGATGCAATACATCTTCATATTGATCCTCATGTTCGACCGGTTCCCCAGCATCCATAGAGGATAGGATTCCATCTTCAAGAGAAAGTCTCTAAGGAATTAAAACAACTGATTGATCACGACATAATTGAAAAAGTGGAGAATGGCCCACACCATGGGTGTCACCAGTGGTGGTGGTCCCAAAAGCTGATTGACGCATTCGTTTATGTGTCAATATGAGGGTTCCCAATGTGGCTATACAAAGAGAAAGACACCCGGGACCTAATATTGAAGATATAATCATTAGATTAAATCTAGCCACTAGATTTACAAAGCTTGACTTAAATCAAGGGATCATCAGTTGGGAATTGATCCTGAGTCCAGATACATAACCACATTCACAAAGCATGAGGGCCTATATAGATATAAGAGATTGAGTTTTGGAATATCTTCTGCAGCAGAAATATTCCAGGAGGTAAGAAGGAAAGTGATTGCGCCTGTAAGAAATGCATTTAACTATAATATTGACATACTGGTGTATGGAATCCCTCAAAAACAGCACGATGAAGCAGTAGAGCAAGTGTGCTTGGCATTACAGAATAGTGCACTAACTCTAAATGGATCCAAATGTGACGTAAAAAAACAGAGTTTGCATTTTTTTGGACATATATTTCCAGAAAAAGGAATAAGAGCAGATTCAAGCAAAGTGAAGACCATTCTTAATTTGGAGCCACCAAAAGATGTAACTGAATTGAGATAATTCCTAGGAATGATGGGGTATTGTGCTCGCTATGTGCCTGACTTTGCAATGTTGACAGATGACAACTATTGAAGAAAGAGACAGCATTCACATTTGATGAAAGATGCAAAAATAGTTTTAAGTTGATTAAGAAGGAACTGATTAGTGGCCGGCAATTAGCCTATTTTAACCCAGAGTGGGAGACTGATATCACAGTGGATGCCAGTCCTGTTGGGCTAGGGGCAATTTTGGCACAATTTGAACCAGGAAAGGAAGAGGTCAGGCATATTGTCATGTACGCCAGTCGCAACCTGAACAAAATTGAGCAAGTGTATTCGCAGGCAGAAAGAGAAAGTTTAGCTGCTGTGTGGGCCTGTGAAAAATGCCACCATTTTGTGATTGGAAGACCATTCACACTTGTCACAGATCATCAGGCTTTGATCTCGCTGTTTGGAAATCCAGGAAGTAGAATGCCTCCACACATTGCGAGGTGGGGGATATGCCTACAAGAGTATGTTTATATCATTGTGCAAAAACCAGGGAAAGAAGCTAATCCTGCAGATTATCTGTCTCGTCATCCGTGGAAAGAATCTGATGATAAAATGCTAATGGAGGCAGAAAATTACGTATCATATTTGTCTGCTAATGCTTTACCACCAACAATATCAAGAGAAATGTTTGCAGAGGAGAGTAGGAGTGACCCGACAATCAAGCAGCCATACGTCTAACTACAACAAGGCCAGTAGAAATGGATGCTGAAAGAACAGAAAGCTGAAAGAGGAGTTGATATGAAAGATCTGGATAGACTGGCAAGAATAAGTAGAGAATTGACATCAACGGATGATAGCATGCTCTTAAGAGGAAATAGGCTAGTGGCACCAAAAAGCTTAAGGAAGATGTTGGTAATGCTCACACATGAAGGGTATAGAGGAATAACAAATACAAAAATAATATTGAGGAATCAAATATGGTTCCCGTGGATGGACATGATAATTGAGGACATTGTAAAGAAGTGTTTCACATGTCAGGTAACTGCTTCTGATAGCAGTCCTGGTCCGCTTCAGATTGTTCCATTACCGCAGACATCGTGGAGTAGAATATCCATGGATTTCAATGGGCCTCTGGAAGAAGGAGGATATTTGTTAGTGATATTGGATGAATATTCTCGATTTCCTCTGGTAAAACATGTAGTGTCAACTGCTTTCCATCATGTAATTGGTGTTCTGGATGAGTTGTTCAGTGAATGGGGAATTCCTAAAGTAATTAAAACAGATAATGGTCCACCATTTCATGGACACCAATTTGAAAATTTGCAGCATACTTAGGATTTAAACATCAAAAGATTACTCCATTGTGGACACAAGCAAATGGCATGGTTGAGAAGTTTATGCTTAATTTGAAACGAACAAGACAAAAGGCAGCGGTGGACAAAATGTCGATGACCCAAGAAGTGTCACAAATGCTTAGGAGTTATCAGAATACCCCACATGAAATGACTGGTGGTTTTGAAAGGGAAAAGAGTGAAGGGACCCATGTTCACAGCAGCTGATGAAGACAATCATGAAATCACTCGGAATGCATAATTTTTTAGGAGGAAGTTTCAAGTGGACCCTGATGATGATGCTGAGAAAGAAGCAGGACTTGATCCTGGTGGAGAAGTGGTTGACAGTTCAATGTGGGACAACATTTCTGTGGACTCAGGAGATATTCCAGTTAGTGAGGAATGACTGGACCTTTGGGTGGAGGTTTGAATCCTGTAGTTGATGTGTTACATCCTGGTGAGTTAGAATGTAGTGAAGAATCTGACGTTAGGATCACACCTGTGAGGAGCCGTTCTTTGCGGGTGTTGCGTAAACCAGAACGATTGATTGAACAAATGTAAATGTCAATCAAACTGTAAGTATGGAGTTAAGTAATATATATTTCTTGTAATTGGTGAAGTAAGTTGCCTAGTAATACGAGTTAGATGATAAGTAAGGGGGGATTGTTGTGTTGTTTATAGTTGTTCTATTTAGAATATTAATATGTCATTGATGGAATGAAGTAAGGGTATAGGGAAATCTAGAATGTATGAAGTTCACTTATATGAGAGGATTAAAGGGTACGTGCTGCACATTACGGTCTCTAGTTTATTAGTAAAATGAATATAAAACAATATCTTGGCTCATACATTAGCTCCCAGAGCTATGCCAGCCACCTAACTTGGCTCCTCATATGCATTTTGTGGTTTGATCGCCTCTGTTAAGAGAACATTGATGGAGAAAATGCTCAATACGAATGACCATATTGTTCACTCAAAGGAGGCAAGTCGTTTACCCCCCACCCTACTATTGATGATATTGCTGATGGAGACTTAATTGCTCAGTAGCACCCAGGCCATTTGCAGCAGCCAATCAGTTTGCTCAGAACTCAGGCTGCATCTCACAATCCAAACCCGTATTCTGAGCAGCCTCACCTCTCCTCGCACCTGCATGCCATTTTCCTTCCCTCTCACTAGTTGCCTCTTTCCCATCCCTCCTCCTGCTTACCTTTCACCGTTGTGGCCTCACATGCCCCTGGGCCGCCATGTTGGGATATTTGTTTGAAACAAAAGTTATGTGCCTGCAGGGATGGACCCATTGTTTTAAACAAAAACATTGCTATCAGCACTACGGAAAGTAAACGCAGGGTGCCAGTAGCGATAATCACTGGCTCCCCAGCAGTACTAGGGAGTAACAGCTGGGAGATCCCAGCTATTAACTTGGGCCCCAAGCCATTACCACCCAGTACAGCCTGGTGATTATTGCTTATACAATTATTGCATTGTATCAGTACCTAAAATTGATCCTGTTTTAAAATTTGCATTGTATCAGTATTTAAAATTGAATTGCAAAACCTAGGCCTTTCTCCCTCTATAAAGGATTATCAAACTTAGGTGGGTTTTTCCTCCTGTTTTAAAATATGCATTGTATCAGTATTTAAAATTGCATTGTGAAACCTAGGCCTTTCTCCCTCTATTCAGGATTCTCAAACTTAGGTGGGTTTTCCTCCTGTTTTAACATTTGCATTGTATCAGTATTTAAAATTGCTCCTGTTCTTAAAATGTGCATTGTGATTGTTCCTTAATTCTGAGTGTCGTCTGGTTGTCCATTTGCTCAACTGTCTTGCTTCTCGCTGCCTTGTCTCGTCTGCTTGCACCCTACCCTGTGTCCTTCCCTACTGTTCTCCCCTTCCCTCTCCCTTCCCTCTTTCTCCTCTCCCCTTCTACCCTTTGGTGCTCTCTGTTTCTCCTATTTTTTCCAACTGCTTCTCTATCGACTATCCTGCTCTCCTCACTAAATCTGGTAGGAAGAAGTTTAAAAAGGACATCCTGGTCTCCAACCCAGTGCCTCCTCTAGGCAAACCCTCACCGACATCCTCATATGGTTTCTGTGCTTTCTCCTTTCTCTTCTTCTCCCATTAATAATGGCACCCAGTGGGATGCCCTCCTGGCCTCCTTCCACTCCTCTAAGGTCATCATTAATGTTTATGTGAATGACACCATCCTGGTCCAAGGCCTTCAGGCCAACCTTCTCCTCTTCGATAGACGCTTCCCGCACCTTATCAATTTATTTTCTTCTCCTGCTGTCTCCTCTCCCCCCTCAACGGCTTCCTCGCCTCCCTCTGCTGCCTCCTCCTCGGCTACCTTGCCCTCTCCTTCACTTTCTGTCCCCCCTCAGGCTCCTTCTTCACCTCCGCAGGGCGTACCTCAGACTTGTACCTCTCCCCGGAAGTCCTTCAAGGACGGCAAACTTCTCCATATTGCCAATGTTAACTCTCGTTCAGCTGTCAAACACTCCTCCGACATGGGCCACCTTCTGGAGGAACTTGATCTCGATGTCCTCGGTCTCACCAAGACATGGTTCACAGCCAGCTCTGTCACAAGCTTTAATACGCTCCTCCCCAATGGCTACAAGATCCTCTCCGCCCCCAGATCCAACCGTTCTGGAGGGGGTGTAGCCTTGATCTTCCCTGAGTGGATTCCTGCCTCTGTCATTCCTACGCAGGCCTACTCTTCTTTCGAATGCCTCGTCTACAGGCTCTCTCTCTCCCCTAGCCATTCCCTTACTGTGGCTACCATCTATCGGCCACCTATTCAGATCTCCTCCTTCTTCTCTGACTGGGCAGACCTCTCCTCTTCCATCCTGGTCTCGACCACTCAACTCCTCCTTCTTGGAGACTTTAACATCCACCTGGATGCCTCCTGTCCTCCCTCTGGACTCTTTTGCAACCTTTGCGACTCTCTCTCACTCTCTATTCTCCCCTCTGGCCCGACTCACTCTGCAGGGCACACCCTGGATGTTTAGGTCTCCTCAGACCTTTCCCTTTCTGTCCCTCTCACCACTCCTCTCTCCTGGAGTGATCACTTTCTCCTTTCCTCCCATCTCACCCTCTCTACCCCCCAGGCCAAGCCACTTCCATCATTGCCACCCACCTTCTCAGTTATCTGACCCATGAAGCATGTGTCAGTTAAGGCTTTCGCTGCCACTTTCTCACCCCCCTCTCCCTTTGGCTGACACTCACCCTGACACAGCCCTTTCCATGCTCCTCTCTGCTATATCTGATACTCTTGATATTCTTGCCCCTGTCATGAGAATCCACCTGAAGCCCAAAGCCAAGTGCATCTCCTGGTACGACTCAGACCTCGTCACCCTTAGACGTAAGGGCAGGGTGGCCGAGAGGAAATTACGTGCTTCATGTACATCCTCTAACAAACTGGCCTGCCACCTGATCCAGAGGCAATACCGGCTCTCTGTCCTCACCAAGAAGAGAGCTCATTTCCAAGTTTGCGTCTCTGCGGCATCTAACAACTCGGCGGAACTCTTTAAAATCTGCAAGGAACTAGCCAACCCTGTTGCAGTCTCTACTTCTCCTGTCCTTTCCCAGGCCCTCTGCACCACACTGGCTTCTCACTTCATCTCTAAAACTCAGGACATCCTGTCCTCACTCTTCTCCTCTCCCCTCCCTCCATCTACTCCCTGCTCTTCCTCATGCCCTTCTGCAGCCACCTCTCCTCTTTCTCTGCCTTTCCCCTGTTCTCCACAGACAAGGTTTCTAGACAAGTCTGATCTATGAAAGTCTTGTCAAAACAGGTTCACCCCTGTTCCTCCAAATCCAACAAGGACCACATAGGCTCCCTGGCTCCTGCCTGACTTCTGCAATCCCTCCTTCGCCACTGGAGTCTTCCCATCCCCATTGAAGTACTCCATTGTGCACCCTCATCTTAAGAAACCTTCGGCCGACCCCTCCTGCCCAGCTAACTATCGGACAATCTCCATCACTCCCTTCCTGGGCAAACTCCTGGAAAAGCTGGCCATCTCCCAGCTTAATCTCCACACTGAATCTGTTGGTTGTCTTCATGACCATCAGTCTGGCTTCAGAGCTGCCAGAAGCACTAAAACTGCTCTCCTGAACATCCGTACAGACCTGCTCTCCAACCTCGATTCTAACACCCTCTGTGTCCTCATCTTGCTTGATCTTTCTACTGCCTTTGACACGGTCAACCATGCCATCCTCCTCAAATGTCTCTGTGATAACCTGGGCATCAATGGTCAGGCTCTGGCGTGGCTGACTTCTTTCCTCTCTGACCGACCCTCCCAGGTCCAACTTGGGTCCTTTCTCTCTGCTATCTTTTTCTCTACATGTCGTGTCCACCTGGGGTCTAACCTCTCTCCCTGGCTTGCCCACCGCATTGCCACCCTCTGCCCCAACTTTCAGTGCTCTGCGGACGACACTCAGCTCATTTTCAGGCTACCTTCAACCACCTCTTCTCTGTCTCTCATCCCTGACCGTCTGTCTGCTATCCAGGAGTAGTGTGCCGCCAATGACCTTTGCCTTAATGCCAGTAAGACTGAGATTCTCCTCAACGGCACCCCCACTCCCTCCTTTCCTGTCACTCTCTGGCCAGCCTCTCTTGGCCCTCTTCCTGCTCCCACCTGCGAGGCTAAAAACCTCGGGTCATCTTCGACTCCACACTTTCCTTCCCTCCTCACATCTCTGACGTCTCTAAGAAGTCACACTACCAGCTGCACCTCCTCAGAGATGTTCTTCCTTTCCTCTTCTTCCCCCAGAAGCTCACTGTCTCCAGAGCTCTGGTTCTCTCTAGGCTGCACTATTGCAACAGCCTCTTTCTAAATCTGCCTGCCTCTACTCTCCGCCCTCTGCAACTCATCCAGAACAGGACTGCGAGACTTGTCCTTGGCCTCAAGCCCAGGGATCGTATCTCTCCAGGACTGAAATCTCTGCACTGGCTCCCAGTGGCTGCGAGGATTAAGTTCAAAACCCTCTGCATTGTCCACAAGGCCTTCTGGGGCCTCAATACCTTCAACTCTCTCTTCCTAAACATCTTCCTTCTCAAGCTCTTCGCTCATCCGCCTCCAACTCCCTCAGGGTCAGTCGCTTCTCTAAGCAACGAATTGGTGGTAGATCTCTTTCTTCGGCTGGTGCCTCTGTCTGGAACAGCCTCCCTGCCTCCCTGAAACTTAAGGAGAACCATCTCTGGTTCCAGAAGCACCTCAAAACCCTTCTCTTTGCTTCTGCTTTTTCTCCTTCTCTCCCCTGCTGACCTCCTGGCTGAAACTTCACTGGTTATCTGGTCACCCTCTGATCTCGGGCCGAGATCCCTCCCCCGCCAGTCTCACACACCTGCACTGCCCGCATGGCAATCCCCGCACTTGGGCACTGTTTCTGTATCCCAACAGTCCCACTACCAGCACTTACACCTGATTTCTGCACATACATTTGCACTGCCACTTGATGGCCGTTACTTACTTATTGTTGTTATTCTATTCCCATGTACTGCACTCTCCCTTCCCCCTCCCCCCTGCACTTTCCCCTTCCCCATCCCATGCACTTGTGCGATCTGAATGATACTTGGCCTAGTAGGATAGTTGTCTGTCCTCCCTTCGTTCCCCCTCCCTTGCCTCGTTGCGCCTTGTAACACTTGTGTATAGGCGTATTACAAATGCCATATATATCACATCATATATCATTGCTTAAGTAAAAACCTCTTTTTTACTTGAGGTGACACCCCTGCCCTATACTGTGAAAACCGTTACAGCAACACTGGTGGGCCCCCTTTCTACCATTGTAACATCAGTGATTCCTTCCGGACATAGCTGTCTATCCTGGTTTGGACTGAAAGTTGCTCAGCCAAAATCAGATTCATGTTTGGAGGGCAGGGCAGATGAGGACCTTCCTGTGAAAGGACGTGTACATTTCAACATACGCTTGCCATATAGGGTAGGGCTCTCTGCTATTGAACTTTGCTAATGTGCCAGATTAGTACATATGCAGCTGAGATAGGTCGTGCGCTTTAGTAAGCCCACGGGCTAATCGCAGCAGATATGGAATAAGTCAGATATGGTTTCGGATATGGCTGTAATGACTTTTCCATTCCTCGACTTTTCCATCCGTGGGGTTTAATGTGTGATAAGCGGTGGCATGAAGCTAATCCCAGCCCTGCTCGTGACAGGCAGAGCAGCTGTTCTGGAACACAGGCCAATATCTACCTCGCGCCACTTATTGATCTGCACTCTTTCTGCCTCAGTGGGTCTCAAACACACGCTCTTGTGTGCAGGCAAAACCTATAAAGAAACAACTACCTGTACAGACTAATGATGTATATTTGTAACGTTCTATACTCCCATGGCGCAGGCACCAAATTTTGCTTGGCATGTAAAATGTTTCTTTGCAAAGGTGATTTAATGTTCTAGTTTTCAAGTGGAATAGCCCCTGTCTATCAGCTGTGTCCAAACAGGAGCCGGGATGAGGTTTTTTTCTATGCTATGCAAAATAACTTCATTTTACAGACCATTCAACTTGTAGCAATTTAGCGCTTGCATCAAAAAAGCATACAATTTATTATTTTTAAATGTGCCATACAATTTTTTAAATGCTGCAAAATATATTTTTTACCCATCTGACAACATGTCAATGTCTGATATCCTGTTCCAACAGCAGTAGTGGCCCAAAACTCCTCACATCATTCATAGGAAAAAACTCCCTTTCTATTAGATTGGCTTTAATCCTTGGGTACAATATGGGCATTAGAAATTACATTCTGTACATTTTGTAACTACTTATAACTATTTTAACTAAGCATACATTCCACAAAGTTTAGATTTTTGTGCAGCAATACTTCCTTTTTACTTGCCTCAATATGTGCACATTTATACTGCAATATCCTGCTGAGGTCTCATTTTAAGATTGCGAGTGGCGTTAAGGGGGTGTTCATCCCCATTTTTGGAGTCCATAGTATTCAATGGGGATTTTTGCCGATTTCCTGTGAGTGGTATTTCTGTTTTAGTAAATCTGATTTTTGGAGGTGGTGTGGAGGATTCACCTCCTGCTTTATGTTGGATGCGGATGCAATCTTGGAATCTGGAGGTGCATACATTTACCAGTCATTCAGTGACAGCCAAAACTAAAAAATGGCGGTCTGAGAGCCTCCCACTCAAAAAGACCCCTCTGAAGCCACAAAGCCGCTGACGCTGCAGCGAGAAGGCTGGAAGATGCTCTGGGACGCAGTTCCGGCTCGCGCAGCTCCAAGGGGTGCCACGAACACAGCAACACCAGTCTGACGTCGGCAGGAGCAACGTAGGGAGCGGCCAAACCACAGGATGCCAAGAGCTCCACAACACCGGCGCAGCAACCTGTATTGAAACGCAGCTGTCTGCTGAAGCACACAAAAGAGGATAGTCTGCTAAACCACCATGGAAAATGTTGTATAAAGAAAGACCTCAAGGAAGGCTTGGGACATCTGTCAGCCCCTATGAACCACTGCAGGCTCCACGTTAGAAATGCAGTTAGACTTCACGTTGAGTTGGGCGGGGCTTACTTGCCCCTATGAAGCTTCCCAAAGCCCTTACATAGTCACACGACCTTAAGTAAGGCAAGTAGTTGGCTAAGGTAAGCGGACCAATACTGGGAGGGGTGTAAGAATGGTTGCGTGTGGCTTAGTTGGGTGAGGACAGGAGTTGATAGAGAACCTCCGAGACACCAGAGGAGACGAGAGCAAACAGAGAGCAGAAGCTATCGCAGAAAGGGGGATCTGTGGAGTATTTGTGAGTGAGTGAAGAGTGTGAGGACTAGAGGTAGAGTAGGAGTAGCAGGGCATTAGTGGTAGCAGAGGTGGGCGTAGTAAAGTGGTGGTGGGAGTTGGTAGTAGTGGACGTATTAATTCTTAGTGAGTGGTCGTCGCAGTAGAGTGGGAGTGGTGGAGGCGAGTGATAGTGGTAGCAGAGCAGTGATAGTAGTGACAGGGAGTGGGAGAACATGGGTAGTGGTAGGAAAGGAGAGACAGTAGTAGTAGCGGCAGAACCCAGGAGAAAAGGATGACGGCGGCAGCGGGGGGAGCAGTGGAGTGACAGTTAGAGATCAGATTGATAGTAAGAGGAGGAGTAAGAAGAGAAGGAAGATCAAAGGATGGAGGTGGAAAGGCAGAGTGGGAGAAGGATGGAGGTGGAAAGGTGGAGTGAGAGATCGGAGTGACAGCAGTACAGCGAGAGGAGAACATCTGTTGAGCCCAGTGTAGGAAAGGGTCATGAGAGAAGGGAAGTGAGAGACAGAAGAGTGAAACTGAGTGAAAGAAGGCCCCTTCCCTAACTCTCTAAGACTACTAAGCGGGATAGGTTAGGGAAAGATTAGAAGACCCCTAGGGAGTCAGGTGGCCACCATATTAAGGAGAACACCATTAGTCTCAAGAAGAACAACCGAAAGTAAGGGTCACCTGGCAGTAGTACTAACATCCCTTAGGGACTCTTGAGTTAGGGAAGGGGTAAACTGGTGGGACTCCATTGTGGTTATTTGTGCCAGACACAGCATCACACTAATGACTGAATCAAGCCTCTTCAGTAACTAGGTAAATAGAAGTATTGGATAATGTCACTGTTAAAAAGCTGTTGTCCGTGCTATCACATTGTACTCCTTGAAACAGACTTGTCATGGCCATCATGGGTTGATTGGTGGACACTGGGAGCAACAGCCCCAGTGAGGGGGGTTCAGCATGCACTGGGCCCAGAATAACTACTGGGCTCACCTGGTTGGCCCTATGGAGGCAGAAAGGGTCAGCAACAGGACAGGCAAACATGACCCATTCCCTAGGACGAATATGACTTCAGGGCACATCTTGCATGACTTTGGTTGGGCCTATAAGAGGCCGTCATGCCATCACTTCGTGGAATAGATCCGACAGCACCGTGGAGAGAAGTGGGAGGCTGCAACAGCCAAGCTGAAGGAGGCGGACAACTCAGTGTGCAGAATGACTCGTCGCCTGACTGGGAAGAAGGAGCCAAGCCCACCAATCCAGGGACAAACCCACCTTGCATGCAGCAACAAGGACAAGGCAGAGGTCCTTGCCGAGACACTGGAGGCTTTTTTCACCCCGAATAAGATAAGTAGGCTCTCAGACAGAGTGGAGGAAGCAGTTGAGAAGTATCTCGCAGAAGACCGAACTGGGTTGGGAGCAGAATACATCAAGGAGTGCACAAGCTCTGAGGTAGCAGGACTTGCAGAAAAGCTGGTGAACGGCAAGGCACCAGGGAGCGACGGAATAACCAACCTGGCAATCAAGAACCTCCCACCAGCATCAATGGAACACCTCACAGAGATCTTCAATGCATGCATGAGGCTCCAGCACTTCCTGAGTTCCTGGAAAGAAGCAAGGGTCATCGTTTTCCCAAAGGCCAGCAAACCACTGAGGGGTCCAGCGAACTACCGCCCATCAGCCTGCTCTCTGGATTATCGAAGCTCCTGGAGAAGGTCTCCCTCGCTCGACACAGCGACTTTGCCTCTGAAAGAAATCTACTAACAAAGGAACAGTTTGGATTTCAAAAGGAGCATGCAATGACTCATCAGCTACTGAGAGTGGTGGACACCATCAGCCACGGATTCAACATCAAGAAGTCCACAGAAATCGTCTTCCTGGATGTCGGCAAAGCATTCAACCAAGTCTGGCACAAGGGACTGCTGCACAAGATGAATGGCCTGGGATTTCCAAACTATCTGATGAAGACGATTGCCAGCGACCTGGGAGGCCGCACCTTCGATGTCGTCATGCGGTCTGAGATGTCCTCATCACATCCCATCCAAGCAGGCGTGCCACAGGGATCGAACCTCGGACCCTTCCTGTTCAACCTCTTCACCAATGACAAACCGACAGATCTCCACAAGACCGACCTGGCGCTGTATGCAGACGATGTTGCAGCCATCTCCCAGTCATTCAGCAAAAAGGAAGTGGCAAAGAACCTGCAAGCTTCATTAGATACCATCCCGAAGTGGTACAGCGACTGGCGGATAGAACTCAACACCAGCAAGACAACCGCAATGCTGTTCACCAGAAAGATCATGGAGCACTTACACATCAGCCACAACGGGGAGACCATCAAATGGGAGAGCAGCAGCCGCTACCTCGGTGTGGCCCTGGGCAGCAAACTCAACTGGGAAAGCCACATCGAGAATACTCAGCAGAAGGCAACAGGAAAGATGGCAGCACTGTACCCACTCCTGAAGACCAAGTCCATGCCCCTCTGGACAACAACGTCTACAAGGCGATCATCAGACCAACCCTGATGTATGCCTCCCCAGCATGGATGACCTGCCATGAGCGACACTGGAAGAGTCTTCAGATAGTCCAGAACAAGGCCCTGTGGATATCATCTGGAGCTCCAATCTTCACAAGGACAGCAGACCTTTACAGAGACCTGGACATCGAGATGTTGGATGAACCTCTAGCGAAGCTGAGTAAGAACTTCTGCCAAGGACTGGATCAGAACCTGAACCCTCTGATCAGAAGACTAACTGCCACCAATGCAAACCCCTTCGACTGCTACCCACGGCCCATCACTGCGAAGACCCTGTGGAACCAGCCCTACTGTGACAAGACCACACAGACCAAGAAGAATACAAGCCCACGACTACATACTCAACCTGAGAAGATGGAGTAATGAGGCTCAATCCTCGGTATCCAAAAATCACTGCTGATGGATAAAAATCTATCAGTAAGAAGAAGAAGACGACTTTGTGGCAGACTTTCCAGGAAGCCTGCCAGAAAGGTCCCTGTCACCCAGGTCTATCTGGCAACCTCACCCAGAACAACCCAAGAAGATAGAAGATGGAAAAAAGAAAGAAAGAAGACGGAAGAAAGAAGAAGGAAGAAGACAACAATCAGGGTCGTGAGACAGAGAAGTAAGCAGAAGAATGGGGAATAGGACCAGACTTACCTGTCCGCGCTGCACCTCTCTTCCGCCACATGCCAGCTTCTCCATGGCATTGCTTTCCTGACCCGCCACGTCTGGTGGTACCTGTAAGGCATGCAAGGGAAATGCGAGGTTAGTGTGGCTAAAAGTCTCTCCCTTCCTCTCCACCTGCTCTGAAGTTATATACCTGAATGTCCTTTTCCGCGCCCCGCACCTCGTTCCGTTGTCGCCCTCCACGGTTCCGCTCCTAACCTAGAAAAGAAAGGGGAAGAAAGAATGAACATTAGATACTAGGAACATTAAACCAGGGCACAGGAAACAAAGAACATTTAAGCAAGGACACAGGAAACAAGGAAGATTTAAAACAAGACTACATTACAGCAGCATTGCACCAACGGCCAGGTTCAGTTGACCCACGTCAAGCACAAACCCCCCAAAAGAGTGAAGTAACTCTATTATGTCCCTACACCTAGGGGTCAAGCCATAAAAAAAGAAGTGGGGGGACTCATTAGCTTAGCCAGTCGGAAGTGACATCACTGGAAGTGACATTAGTTGCACTGTGTGCTTGTTACCGGGTACTACACAGATCTGGCAGTGAGTGGGACTGCGTGAGTGGGAATGGCCTTAGGGATGATTAGCATTGCCATGCACAGTCAATGGGTGGGCAAATACCCAAACAACACTTACAAGTGGTGTGTCCCTTCTCATATGGCATTTTTCCCTCTCTGTACTCGGTGGCGCAGCTCAAACTAAAAAGAGTGTTTTTTTTAGGAGAATTGCTGGTGGAAGGCAAACTTCCTACATGATTTTAGGACTCTGATGAGGAAGAGAGGGACTAGGTGTAATGAAGATTACCAGTAAGTAATGAGGGCATTACTCTGCCCGATCAGTACACCTTCCAGCAAAATATCTTGTTACCATCCTACACCCAGAGAATCTAAAAAAACTACAACATTACAAGAGCGAGAGTGGAAGGGGGCGTTGTTCAGGCGCGCAGAGCTGTGATGTTTCATGTTAACAGTTAATAAGAGCAGACAATCTCTCACAGGCATCCTCAAATCATCTCTTCTTTGTGTTAGGAGTGTTCAAGTCCCTTTCCAAGCACTGTACACCACAGCAGGCTAACTCTATCTGCTCGGTTATATATTTAGCAGTGTAGATTTCTTTATAACACTGATTGAATTATTTTTCACTTATATTTGCTGTTTTATGTACTTGTTTCACAGAGATAGGCTTTTCCTTGACGAATGCTGGTTTCATGGCCTCCTTCTATTAGGGTGTGCCATGTAACCATAAATGCCTTGCTGATCATGCAGGAGCTCTTGCAGCACTTTGGACAATCGTCCAACTATGCACTGACTTATGTATTTGTAATAAACGTGACTTTCCAAGTGTTGCCACCTCTCCTCTACAGGCAACTGCTAGTACATTGGGCTTCATTACAAATTTGGCGGTCTGAAAATAAGGGTGCCGGTAGCAATGGACCGGCAATGTACAGGCACCCTTTCCGGACCGCCAAACTACGAGTCTGCCGCTACGGGCCAAAGGCCCGCCAGGAGTTCAGGCCCCTACCGGCAGAGTTTTCACTGAAGCACCGGCACCGTTCACGACGGTCTTCAGAAGTGGGAAGGAGGACGTCGAAGAAGAGAGCACACATTCAAGTCAGCGTGTCTGCGGCCTCTAACAACACGGCCAAACTCTTTAAAATCGTCAAGGAACTGGCCAATCCTGTTGCGGTCTCTACCTCTATCTGTACTTAGAGAGATACCAGGGACTTTTATAGCACTCAGGTTCCCCTGGTCTATAAACCTTCACAAAACCTTGAAACATGACCGGACTGAAAAACAGAGGAAAAATTTTGGTGTAGTATTTCATATTAAAGCATTTATTCAATTATTGTAACATTTAATACAAGTAGAAAAATATATATGTATATAGACATAAACAAAGTGAAAAAGTACTGGTGTGTCTACAGGACAGCATTGTTAGCTACTCATACAGTGATAACAAACAGTTCAATCATTTAAAAACAATAATTCATACCAAAAGAAAACAATGCTAAAAATGCACAGTGCAATAATCCACTTCAGATGTGTGTATCTGTTATTTAGCTTTTCTGATAAAATGAGTTTTCAAGTAAAAGATGTTATGCATATGTCAACATTGGGATATAATCTGGCAATGGACGCCAACAATAATGCCCGACATGTTTCGTTCTTGTTCTATGGGTTTAAATCCAAAAGAAACTCACCAGGGGCTGCTGAACTGGCAACAACCTTGTGTACTTCTCCACTTATTCACATGTAACCATATATGTTAATTGCTATGCTGCAAGGAGTCTTACACTCTTAAAGGTTTCCTTTTCTAACAACAAACAACCACTTTAATCCTTATTAGCTTCTCTGTAACAGAGTCAATTAATGATCCTAATTCATAAAGAGACAGTCCTCAATGACATTAATACTCTTCCTCTTGCAGGCTTCTTTAGTATGCACAATAACTTAAACAGACGTCCCACATTGCGTGGCTCATCTGACTTCTGCACTATGAAAACAAAATACTATGCACTATAATAGCGGAATGGAAATCAGTAGGACCTTAGTATTTAAAGTCATTCCATTTTCTAAATACTTTGTACCTATTGACTCATATCTGATGTTGCGAGCGGGCGAGACATTCACTGTGTGATCTGGTCTGTTGCACTCTCTCTCTTCTCTCTCCGGTTCACCAGACCACCTCCTCAGCAAAGTGGAAACACGACATTAGGAGGTGTTTATGTGCTTACTTTATGGCGTATGTGAGCCCTTGGGTAATTAACTTACTAGAATCGAGGTAACTCGTTCGTGACGCCTCTCTCAAAATGCAGCTGATGATGGACGCATTGGTTTGAAAATGGGTTTTTCTCGTTGTATGTGCCCCCCTCTCTCTCTGCTCCTCGTTATACCAGAACACCTCCTAAACAACGTACAAACACGACATTATGGGGTGTTTGTGTGCTTACTGTTTAGCATATGTAAACCCTTGGGTAATTTACTTACTAGAATAGAGGTAACTAGTTCGTGGCTCCTCTCTCAAGATGTGGCCAGTGTTGCCAACTCCTAAGTGAAGAAAGTAGCTATTGGTTCCCCTAGAAGGCGCCAGAAGTAGCTAGATGACGTCACTGCCTAATTTACATAATCACCTCCTCTTTCCCCCTACGATTTATGGCTTTTGCTGTGGCCCCCTCCCCTTTTAAACATTTTGTTTAAGTCCATCCACTTAACATACAGTTCCCCTACAGCATTTTTGGGGGCGGGCTGGCTACTTTAAGAATAGTAAAGACCTCCCATTTAAGTTCAAAGTGTGTTTTTACATTACTCCCGTTAGAAAACGGGCGAATGACCACACTTTTTTCAATTGGTTTGGAAACTTGCATAAATGAGCAAGTATCCAAACCAATTGAAAAAAGTAGCTAGATTTCTCGCTAGCCGCTTTTTAATGAGAAAGTCGCTAGGGGGCGTACTTTCTCGCTAAATATAGCAAGAAAGTCGCTAAATTGGCAACACTGGATGTGGCTGATAATGCTTACATTCATTTGAAAACTGGCTTATCTCGTTGTCTGTGGAACAAACTCATTGCTAAGCAACGAGATCCACACAGATGCATGCTCTAGACATCATCGCTTGCTACTATTCTCAATGTGAGATACAGCGGCCATTTTGGAAAAAGAGATAAACCCAATGTGAACCACCTGGGGATACTACAGTGTAACTTTGGACCTCAAGAACAAATAACCAATATCTACGGCCGGATTTTATGCCATTCCACATTTTCATTAAGCCGATTCTTATCACCTTTAGTCCAAAAAAAGAATTCTTGCTCTTTTTTCAGCAGTCTCATCTTGTCTAAATTACTGTCCTTACTTTTTTTTTAATTTTATACAGGACCGTCCATGATTTTATTTCTTCACAATTGTGTCCATGATTTTTGTAGTGTTCAACCATGGGTGCATCCATGACTGTTGTGGCCTTAAAGGACGACAGGATGCTGCAGTGGGCTTCAACTGTCTTTATTACAAGAAAAACAGGTGGGCATAAACTTGGCTGAGTGCAACAGGGGAACTACTCACAGTTCAGTTCAGGGCCCTACCAGTTGCATCACTGGGGGAAAGGTGTGCACAAGGATGGCACGCTGCAAGCTTCCAGGGCTCCCATGTGGCCTCCTATGACTTTGGAGTTATGCCCTGGACCTCAGTTCCGATGGCTCCTCATCAGGAACAGCGCTGTCGGTAGACCTCACTGGTCTGGCGCTTCGCCAACACTGGCGGGAACGTTGTCTCGCATGCGCGGGCTCACGAGATCTCGTTAAGTCTAGATCTCGCAAGACCACGCTCCCGCGATCACGTGATGTTCCCACAATGACCTTATTGCAAATGCAACTCCTGTGTCCACTAATCCTGGTTTTTATTTTTCTTATGGTTTTATCAATTTACATAAGCTGGCACGGACACCAAATAGCATAGACAACCATCTCTGAATTACAGTTAGTAAATGCATGCTGGACCCATTTCGTTTTTAATCCTATGTCAACTTCCGTTGATCTATTGGTGGTAGTACAACATTTTCATTTGCCACACGCAGTGTGACCTTTGGCACATTCCATACCCCATATTGCCGGGAGGCTGAGTTGTTTTTGGGGTTTTAGACTTATATCATTTCTCATGGCTTGGTCCCTCAAATGTTTACTTCTTTTGAAAGCCATCATTGGTGTGTCTAAAGGTTTTTTCCCTTTCTTCATAATATTCCAATTTTTCTTTATAATTTTTGTAATTTTGTTAGACTGGTCTGAAAAAGTACTAACACCAGCCTGTCTTTTGTTTTTCTTGTCGTTATATTCCAATATAGCCTCTCTGTTATTGTTCTTCGTTCTTTTGCAGGCTTTTTTTTAGTAAGCTTTTAGGGTATCCTCCTTTCTTATGTTTGTTGTGGTGCATCCTGGCTTCTCTTTCATAATCAGATTTCTTAGAACTGTTCATTCTAAGCCTAAGGTATTGGCCCAAGGGTATGTTATCCCTTAGATGTTTATGGTGGAAACTGTTATTGAGCATTCTCTGTTTAGGCTGAATTTCCTAACCTAGTGAGTCCCCCAGCAGCTTTGCTGGATTTCTGGAGTTTGTTTTTTTCTCCTGCCAAGAGTGAGTCTCTTTTTTTCACACTCTTGGACATGATTTGACATGATTTGAGGGGTTCCTTTGACTGTTAATGTGTTTTATGGGCTATGGGGTCTTTTACTCCATAGGGTCTCATGTGTTTTTACTATGTGTGTTACACAGCACCCTCAGTGCAGTGACACAGGGGTGTCATAGTGACACCCCACCATAGACTCCATACCCTGGCACTGACTACTGTCTCCCAGGGCATGTAAAGTCACCATTGGCTTTACTATTCCCAAATTATGAACAGAAACCAGTACAAACCATCATATTGTGAACGTACTGGTCGGGGCAATTCGATTGCCCCGGGGTCTGTTAGTCGAGGGGGCACGTCTCCGTCCCCCCTGATTGAGTTTTGGCTGGTGGCAGTGGATACTACTTTTTATATTCGACCGCGAATATATCTCTATGGGATTTTCCCATTGTTCGAGGCTACCAAATTTAATTATTTAATTCTCATAGCCTCGAACATACCGCCGGTTTATTTATTTAATATTAATTCGCCGGTTGGTATTTTTTGCCAGGACTCGATTCTAAAATGGTGTTCTCTTCTGTGACTCCAACCCAAGTCGAGCCCTTTGTTCCACTTTTTGGCGGACTTCTCCACAGAAGCCTCCAAAAGTGGTGCCACTCTGTCTGGGTACCACAGGGTGTTGGAGGGGGTTTAGGCACCCTGGACTGAGTTACCTTGGTAACTCAAGTCGCACTCTTGTGTGATTGGCCCAAGTGGTGAGCCGGCCGGCTCACCACTTAGTATGTTTGATTGACCGCTAGGCTGAGTGAATGGGGGTGAGCTGCATAAAAGCAGGGCTTTTGGGACTGGAACTTTAGAAGTCGCCACAGGACCTGAGAATCCGACGAGGGAGAAGCTGAGCCGACCTGCTACGACAACACCACCGGTGGAGCCCTGTGGAACCGACTCACCACTTCCCGACGACAGAGAAGATCTCCCGGCTGTAGAGTCTTCTTCCCCTGACTGGTGGGCACAACCAGTTTACCTTCTTTTTCTCGCATCCCAGGACATCTTGTGGTCGAATTGCCCGTGCCAAGCACCCCGGCAACCGGATAGCCACTTACCACTGGACCGCGAACAAAAGGACCGCTCCTTTTAACTGAGAACTCTGCGGCTGGTTTCTTCCCTGGCAGTGCAACAGACTCCTGCTTTCCTTCCCGATGAGCTCCTCTCTTCCTCCGGACGAAGCACCGACTTGCACCCACTGCCAGGAACAACTGCCCCCGCTGGAGTATTCTCACCACTTTAAGGTACCGTGTCCGCCAGGCCTCCCTTTCTAAAGATTGCTACAAGGTAATAATAATCCCTTAACCTTCTGGACTGGGCTGGCCGCCTTGACCATCTAACTGGTTCCTTTCTTTTGGTCCAACTCTTTCTGAACCTTTTTTCGAGATTTTGTGCACTTTTCAACCGTGTGACCTTGGACACATTTCATTCTGATCCTCTTAAAGTGGATCCGGCTTTCTGAACTCTAACTTCACGGTTTGATTCTGCCTTCCTCTCTTGCTGTGTTCTTGTGAAAGTGTTGGGATCTGTTTCAATTTATACTCTGCCTTTCTCTCCCTTTTAAACCGAATTATTAGAGTGCCATCTGCGTTAAGCGCTCACCGCTGTCTGAAAATAAGTGGGGCTTTACTTAAGGCTTGTCTAATATTCTTTTAAGGGAGTGTATATCTTTTAGTGACCGTGTTTTTGAACTGCTTAATATTAGTGCCTGTGTGTTTTATTAGATCTGGTTTTAAATAAATAATTATATCTCTTTTACACCAAGCTCTAGTCAGTGTTTGCTTGTGAATACTCTGTATACTGCCTAACTCTTCTTGAGGGAAGTCTGACTGCTCAGCCACAGCTACCAAGTGAATCTGTGTGGTACAGACTGCTACCAAGTGGATTTACTGCCAAACACCTGTAGTCTTAAATCTTTTGCAGTGGTCCCAGAGGGAACTGCACAGGTTTCTGCCTAACAGAAACTTTTGAAATCAAGTATTGCATTCTTCCCTGTACTTTTGTGGTATGGTTTAACAGCCAATTCTTTGTTGTTAACATCCTCATAGATTGTAAGATCCAAAAAATGTATTGAGAAATCGTTCGTTTCCACTGTAAATTGCAGAATTCTATCCTGGTTATTGAGCCAGTCTATGAAATCGGTAATTTCGTGCATGTCCTTGCCTTTCTCTATGATCAAGACGTCAATGTATCTCTACCAAATTGTTATGTTCTTTCTGTATGGATTGTGGGCATTATATATTTTTGTCTCTTCCAACATTTCTACATAGAGATTGGCTATGTTAGAGGCTACCGTAGCCCCCATGGCTGTGCCATGAGTCTGTCTGTAAAACATATCCAAAACTCTGAAGTAGTTTTCCCTCAGTGTCATCTCTACACACCACTGACTGAATTGGGAGTATTGTTCGGGGTGCGTTTCTCATATAGGATTTCTTCCACCATGGCGCGAGATTCGTCTTGTGGTATCATGGTGTATAGTGATACACTTTCTAAACTGATCAGGGTGTCTTTATTGGAATCATACTTCAACCCTTCTATTAAATGTATCACAGCCATAGAGTCTCATATATATGACTTAATGGCTTTCACTAATGGTCTCAACTAGACATCAGCAAATTTAGATAAGGGTTCCATGACTTAGTCTAACCCCGATAAATAGGTCTGCCTGGTGGTTCCACAAGGTCTTTGTGGATCTTGGGTAACGTATAAAACAGAGGTACTCTAGGGTTCTCAGTGGTCAGGAAACGTGCCTCTTGTTTGCATATCCAACCTCTTTCTAAAGCCTTCTCTACTTTTAGTTTAATTAAGTTTTTTAAACATGTGGGGTCCATATCTAATTTCACATAGCAGGTTTCATCCTCCAATTGTCTAAGACATTCTGTTATGTACTTCTCTCTGTCGGGGACGACTATTCCTCCACCTTTGTCCGCCTTGCAAATTATAATTTTTTTCATTCTTGGCTATGTTTTGGATTGCCTCTCTTTCCAGTCTTGTTATATTCTGAAAATGGTTCATGTTTTTGTTTTCCATGACCTCCAACTCTGACAGTACATTTTGTTCACAAACTGTTGCTTCTGGACTATGGCTATGATTAGGTGGAATAAAGTGCGGAGGGGGTTTAAAACCTGATTCATTCATGCTGTTGTTCAACTGCATGTCTTGGAAAAATTGTCGAAAATTTATTTTGAGTATACATTGTTTGAATTCAATCTGGAATTTAAAGCTGCCATGTCAGTTGGTGGTGACAAAATCTAAACCTGTGTTTAGTACCTTCTTCTCGACAATTGACAGATTGTATTTGGATAGGTTAACTATAATGATGGCTCCTCGTAACCCTCGGTTCCAGTTCCCATGTGCGCTGGTCCTGTTCTAAAAAAGACCTCCCATCTTGGCCTCTTCTTCCTCTTCCTTTTTGTCCTCTCGTTCTTTGATTGTATGGTCCTCTTTGGTTTTTTCATCTGAAACGGTTGGGTTGAACATGGAATCTTGTCTCATCACCAGAACTATCATCTGACAAGCTATAAGACGCATTTCCAAATCTCTCTCTTTTTTATTGTTTTGTATCTGCTGGAACTTATCTCCTTCTTGATATTTAAAATCCTCTTTTGAGTAGGGAAAAACGACCTCATAGTTGAAATGTAGCAACTCCTTTTTTAGCCTTCTGATCCTTTCCTTTGTTGTGTAGTCTTTAAACTCCAACATTTCAGCTTTAATTTCCTCTAGGCGTTTCTTAAATATTTCAATGGGGACCCGTTTTTATCTCTTTGTCCAATTTGTTCAGTTCTATAACTATTTTGTCCACCATTGTTTTTGCTGTGTCTATAATCACTATCATCCCATCATGTCCATATTTATTTGCTACATAGCTCCACTGTAAGCTAAATTACTTGCTATCAAAGAACAGTCTTGGCTCATTTTGGACTATTAAATCTTGTGGTAACGCCTGTTTCTTAAATATTCCATCATTATTGCTCAGTGTAGTGCCGTTCTTATTAGTCTTTTTTTAAATTTGCAATTGTTCATCCCAATTAGTAAGATTAAGCGTATTATTAGGATCTCTGTTGTCTCAGAATAATTTGCTAATAATTCGGTTACATATTGGTCATCATAGCTAAGTCTCTACCTCTTCTGTTCCCTGCCAGGCCCTCTGTACGGCTCTGGCCTCTCACTTCTCTGGTAAAACTCAGGACATCCTGTCCTCTCCTCTTCCTCACCCTCTTCCTCTCTCTTCCCCCCTTTGGCCATCTCTCCCTCTCCTCCTCCTTTCTCATCTTTCTCTCTGACAACACCTAACGAGGTTTCTAGACAAGTCTGAACTATGAAAGTGTCCTTTAAACAGGTGCTACCCTACTCCTCCAGAACCATCAAGGATCATATTGCACCCTCGCTCCAGCCTTGGCCGAATTCTGTAAATCACTCTTTCACCACTGGAACTTCCCTTCTCCCTTTAAGCACTCCCTTGTGCACCCACTTCTCAAGAAGCCGTCTGCCGATCCTACCTACCCGGCAAACTATCGTCCAATCTCCATCACCCCTTTCCTGCAGAGGCACGGAAACTGCTCTCCTGAACACCCGTGAAGATCTGCTCTTTAGCCTTGATTCCAGCATTCCTTCTGTCCTCATCCTCCTTGATCTTTCCTCTGTTTTCAACATGGTCAACCATGGCATCCTGACCAATCGACTCTGTGAGAACCTGGGCATCATGGATCAGGCCCTTGAGTGGCTGACTTAATTCCTCTTGGACCGCCTCTCCCAGTCCAACTTGGTCCCTTTCCCTCCGCCACCTCTCTCTCTACCTGTGTCATTCCCCAGGGCTCTATCCTCTCACCCTGGTTTTTCAACCTCTACTTGGCCCCTGTGGCCCACCTGATCTCTACCTTCTCCTCTAACTTTCAGTGTTATGCGGATGACACTCAGCTTTCCTTCAGTCTCCCCTCAGCCTCCTCTCCTCTCTTGCTCATTCCTGACTGTCTATCCATGCTTCAGGATTGGTGCTCCTCCAATGATCTCTGCCTTAATGCCAGTAAGACAGAGATCCTTCTCATTGGGACCCCTGCCCATGCTTTCCCTCTCTCACTCTGGCTGCCCGTCTAAGGCCATCGCCTTCCTGTGAGGCAAAGAACCTTGGTGTCATCTTCGACTCCACTCTCTCTTTCTCTCCTCACATCTTGGATGTCACCAAGAAGTCCCACTACCAGCTACACCTCCTCAAAGGGACTCTTCCCTTTCTCACTTTCCCCCAGAAGCTCACCGTCGCCAAAGCCCTGGTTCTCTATAGGCTGGACTACTGCAACAGCCTCTTTCTCAACCTGCCTTCCTCTACTCTCTGCCCTCTGCAACTAATCCTGAACAGGACTGCGAGACTTATCATTGGCCTCAAGCCGAGGGATTGTATCTCTCCAGCCCTGAAATCTGTCCACTGGCTCCCAGTGGCTGCAAGGATCAAGTTCAAGGCCCTTGTTCTCTTTGCACTACCCAGAGCCACGGTGCCCTGGCTGCACTTACTCAGAGCATTGCTGCCCTGTTTTCCTCTTCCCTCTCCCTTGCACTTCCCCTCTCTTTCCCCTTGCACTTCTTGTTCTCGCACTTGCACGATCTGAATGACACAAGGCCTAGTAAGATTGTTTGTCTTGTCCTCCCTCTGTCTTCCCTCCCTTGTCTTGTCGTGCCTAGAAACACTTGTCTACAGGCATATTATAAATGAATTATCATATAATATCATATCATATTTTATCACAGATGCCCAGAAAAATATACAATGCCGCAGTAAGAAACGGCTAGACTAGCAGCACCCAAATTCCCGTCTAGCCAGGTAATTACACTTACAGGACTGGTTTATTAGAAATGCCCATTAAGAAAAAAGTCATACCAAACCAAGGAACGACTAGACTGGCTGCACCAAAAAGCCTCTCTAGCCACTAATACCACATATTATGCCTGCTTAGTCTGGACATGGACGACCATTAGGATTTATCGCACAAACCTGCCCCCCACACCCAAGCTCCAAAATCAGCTCCTTGGCCCAGAATTACCTCCACATCCCTCTTCCTTGTCCCAGTGCTTATGTATGAGGCTCCTTGCCTCATAGGTAAGTACTGGGATGAGGAAGAGTGGGACTATGAGAAATGAAGATTGCATGTAGCTAAATTAGGCATTAGCTCCATGTACCTCTGGCTCATCCCAGTACTTGTATATAAGGCATAGTGTCTCAAACACAAGTACTGCTTCATACACAAGTACTGAGACGAGGAAGACTAGAGATAGGAGTAATGAGGATTACCAATGAGTAATCAAGACATTAAACACAAGTAGTGCTGCAACACCATTGAGCTGACTGGGCTTTAGCACTCCCCACCCAATGAAATTTTGGGCTATGTCGACTCGACCTAGCCGACCTACAGAGCAGTTGCCGGACAGAACTAGGCCCCGTAACGCTGTTAGTACCTGCATTCAAATGCCACATTTTTTAGGCAATTGAAATTGTGATGTGGGGTTAGCACTTGCATGCTAGGGGAGTGATTGGAAGGGTACACAGGGGACAGGATAACGCCTATTCTCACAACAGTCCATAAGTGGGTGCGTTCAGACTTAAAGGAGAGAGTTAACTGCTTATAAAATTTAAACTGCACTAGAATAGTCTCATTAAAATGCATAAAGAAGGTAGATGCCCCCACACAAATAGGTTTTCCCCTCCCCCACCACCCATGAAGTTAGCGCTTCTCCAAACATTTGAAGGGTTAGCCCCCCAAAAATTTAGGTTTTCTTGCGCCCCTGAACACAAGCACACACACCATTCACCATATACACACACGCACACCCAGCCATCTATACATTTAAGTGTGCACTCTTTCACCATACACGCACACCCAGGCAGCCACCCATATATTTAAGTGTGCACCCTTTCACCATACACGCACACACAGGCAGCCACCCGTACATTTAAGTGTGCACCCTTTCACCTTACAGGCACACACACCCAGGTACCCACTCATAAATGTAAGTGTGCAACCTTTCACTATACACTCACACAGGCAGCCACCTATACATTTAAGTATGCACCCTTTCACCATTCAGGCACACCCAGGCAGCCACCCATACATTTAAGTGAGCACCCTTTCACTGTACATTAACACACGCACACCCAGCCACCCATACATTTGTGTGCACCCTTTCACCATACACTCACATAGGCAGCCACCTATATATTTAAGTGTTCACCCTTTCACCATACACTCACACACACACACATGTCATGGGGTTGAGGTGAGCCCTATAACTTCAAAAATAAACTATTTCTTTTTGAAGTAATAGGGCTCCCCCACCACATGACATTGAGGCCCCCAGCCTAGGGTCTTCCATGCCATAGGGTGGGGGGAGCCCTTGGGCTTCAAAAGAATGTTTCTTTTTGTAGTCACTTTGCATTCGTAAAGAAATTATTTCTGTTAGAGAAATAATTTCTTAATGAATGCAGAGTGAATGCAGAGTGAATTCAAAAAGAACGAAATGTTTTTGATTTTTAAAAACTTAATGGGCCCCTTCCCAGGACATGTGGTGCCGGGGCCCCCCCACACCAAGGGGGCTGCTGGGACCGTCGTTACGCCAGTGCCAAATGTTTACCTCATGCACAGAAAATGACACAGCAGTAGAAGCTTTTAAATTCATGCGTTCCATGGCACACGTAAGGGATAGCACAAGCTTCCTGTTCACAAACATAACAAGTACAGAAATGGCAGCAAAGGCAGAGCAATCGTCCCTCTCACACGACAGGACAGCATTGGTCACAGCAGAGCAAACTATCATCATGCGAAAAAGAATAGCAGGCCATTCAGCATTCCAAGCTACCTGTCCTCAGAACAAGACAGTCTACGTGGCAGTAACACACACTTAGCTCACCCAGAGGTGAACGGCCTGGATCACACAGCTTGAGCTTCTTTAACCCAAAACAGGTCAGCTTGCACCAAAGAAGTACAAGATTCCCTCAGAAAGAGCAGGAGCCAGATTACAGAAACGTTGCACTGGTGCAAGTGCAAAGTTGCAAGTTATTCGCACTAGGGAAAATTTTGACCCATTTCTAAAAACACTGAGACATATTACAGGGGTCGAAATTAATATTAGATAAGCAGTAGATAAAAGCGGCTCCTGGGTATCCGGCATTAACTATTGAGCACGAGGTACCACTGGGAAACCAGGAGCTAGTGCATAGCGATCCGCAACTCTAACTTCAACATAAAATAGAAACCTAAAATTGTTCCTATTTTTATGGCACCTTATGCTTTATATGTCATATAGATTCTTATTTATAGATTGTCCAAAATGCATAGAGTTGTGTTTGTCTGTATCAGGAATCCGCCTAAGAGTAAGCCCAGGGTATCACACAGACTCACTGCGACTTCTCCACATACTGGGAGAAGGTCTTTGTCCATGGCTTCTCAGCCCCGTTCCTCTGCAAGGCACTCCACGTGTATACTAGGAGAGCGGCCTCTCGTGCCGTGGAGGTTGCAAAGGTGATGTTGGAGGCCTCTGCATACACGACGATGTGACGTCCCAGTTGAGTTGGTGCGCATGCGCGGGCCTCGTTATGGTCCCGCGCATGCGTAGTTTAATAAAGTGCGCCCGGGCGGCAGTTCCCGCCGGGACGCAGAGCAAGCAGCATCGCGTCCCGTGTATTCTTGTGTGGTCCGTGTCTGCATGTGTGCGTGGGCCCTCACGGCCAGATACAACAACTGGCGATGAGGCGGGATCGGCGCCACAGCGCTCGCCCCACGAACGGGGGCGTGTGACACACGTCACCTGCACGAGAGTACAAGACGCGGATTGAGCGAAAACATTCGTCGCTTCGAGGCAGTAGCGGCCTGCACAGGTGCTCGTGCGCTGCCACGAGGAAAATTTTGGAACTCTTGTTTGTTCCCAGCAACCTGGGGACAATCCAAAAAAAAAAAAAAAAAAAAACCGGACACGAGGCCAGTGACGGGACACAGCGGAAGGTGTGCGGAACAGCGCATCAACCAGGTTAGCGGCCTCTATCACACCGAGAGGTGTCTGTGCGACCTGTGAAAATGACTAGCAGTGAGGATGAAGCAGAAGTGGCAACAAGAGTGATGAGGACACAACAGGGTTCGCTGCTGCCCATGCAGGAGTTCGACATGTCGGGCCCCCGTCCAAGTTGGGTCCCAGGTGGCTCATATGGGTCAAGAAGTTGGAAATGTACTTTACTGCGACGGGGACTTCGAATGACGACGCAAAAAGGGCGACCCTTCTGTATTCAGCTGGCCTGGACATTATGCGAATCTATGAATCATTTGCCCTACCGGTGGTCACGTATGACACGGTCAAGACCGCGCTGGAGAACCATTTCATCCCACAGTCAAATGTCGACTACGAAAGGTTCCTGTTCTGCAGAGAGAGGCAAAGGGAGGAAGAATCTCTCGATCAGTTCTGCGCCAGACTGCGCCAGACTGAGATTGATAGCCAGCACGTGCCGCTGGGATAACGACGAGCTGATGATAAGGAACCAGGTGCTCCAGGGCAAATTGCAACGTCAAGTACTGAGGGAGCCAGGATGGTCACTGCAGCAGATACTTGACAGTGGGAGGACGTACGAGCTAGCAGAGTCCAGAGGTGCGAGCATGGACGCAGCGATCAGGCCAAATGCGAGGGAGGAGGCCTTTGCCGTGTCCAAGAGAACGAAGCAGAAAGAGAAGTGGACCCCGAAGGCATCGGAGACCAGGCATCCGTCCGTGCCTGGGTCGATTTGTCCGGACTGCCGATATGACTTACCTCACGTGGAGGAGTGCTCCGCCAAGACGAGGTCGTGCGGGCGGTGCAATGGTCTGGGGCACTATGCTCGAATGTGCCGCGCACCGGCCCCTGTCCCCACACAGAGAGGTCCCGCGAGAGCGAGAGGCGGCGGATTCAGAAAGCAGCGCAGCATTGCTGCCCTCGAACAGGAGATACGGAAACTGCAGCTCGCGGAGGAAGAGGAAGAAGAGGAAGAGGACGAAGAAGAGGTTTTCTTCATCTCTAACATTGCCTCGGGGAACAAAAGGAGGAGGCAGCCCAGGTGCGTGGTGGACATATTGGGTGTGCCGACCCAGATACTGATAGATACAGGCACTTCTGTGTGTGTGCTGGCAGAGGAGGACTATCAGAAACTTCCAGGCCCGCCGCCACTGGACATGTCCACGGCGAAGATATTTACTTTTGGAGGGGACACCCCGCTACCGCTCAAGGGTGTGTTCGTGTCACCTGTGTCGAAAGGGGGCAGTAGCATCAAGGCCAAATTCTTTGTTACAGACGTGAGCCCCCACTCACTTCTCAGCTCCGCGGCGTCGGAGGCCCTTAACCTGGTTCATTTTGCATATGGTGTGTACCAGATAGACATTGAGACACTGCTGGACAGGTTCTCGAGCATCTTCGAAGGCATTGGGAAACTCAAAGCACCCCCCGTGCGCCTCCACATCGACGAGTCCATCAGACCGACGGCCCTCAAGCACCGCAGGATCCCGTTTCACCTGCGGGAAAAAGTGGAGGAGGAACTCCGATCACTAGTGGAGATGGACATCATTGAGAGAGTGGAGGGGCCGACGCCCTGGGTGTCCCCGATAGTGGTGGCCCCCAAGCCAAAGCAACCAGGGACCGTGAGAATCTGCATGGACATGCGCCTCCCAAACGCCGCTATTAAGAGGGAGAGGCACCTTACACCCACTCTGGATGACATCATCGGAGAGCTTCAGGGGGCGAGAGTGTTCTCGAAGTTAGACCTACGAGCGGGCTACCACCAGCTAGAACTACACCCGGACTCTAGGTTCATAACTACATTTACGACGCATGACGGCCTCTTCCAGTTCAAACGGTTGAGCTTCGGCATCTCATCAGCCGCGGAAGTTTTCCAGAACACCATTAGAGGAGCGTCGGCTGGCCTCAAAGGGGTGCTGAACATGAGCGACGACATTTTAGTCTTCGCGGACTCTGAACGGGAACACATGAAGAGGTTGGAGGACCCGCTCCTGAGGTTGAAGAACTTGGGGCTCACCCTCCATCGGCAAAAATGTGAGTTCTTCAAGGACCGTATTGGTTTCTTCGGGTTCATTTTCCACGCAGCTGGTGTGTCGCCCGACCCAGCCAAAGTGAAGGACATTAAGGAAGCCCCCGCCCCCCAGTCACCTACGGAAGTGAGGAGCTTCCTGGGGATGGTAACTTATTGCGGGCGCTTCATCAAGGGGCTGGCGTCGCTGGCAGAACCACTCAGAGTGCTAACGAGGAACGACGCTGAGTGGAAATGGGGGGCCAATGAGCAGGAGGCGTTCCAGACTCTGAAGAATGCCCTTTCGGATGGAGACACCATGGCCTACTTCAACCCCAAAGTAGAGTCAGAGGTGGTGGTTGACGGTAGTCCGGTGGGAGTGGGGGCGGTGCTAATGCAACCTGACGCACGTGGAGACATGCGCCCCATCGCATATGCGAGTAAGGCCTTTTCGGACACGGAAATGAGATACTCACAGATTGAACGGGAAGCGCTAGCCATCCTGTGGGGCTGTCGCCACTTCCGGTTGTACATACTGGGCAAACCTGTAGTGGTGGTGACGGACCACAAGCCACTCCTGCCCATTCTGGCAGGGGGATCCTCCAAACCCCCCCCCAGGATCGAGAGGTGGATGCTAGCCCTGATGGAGTACGGGTTGAAACTCATATACCGACCAGGCACGAACAACCCGGCCGACTACCTGTCGCGCCATCCCAACAAGGAGAGCGCTGTCACCGACATCGGAGCGAATGAGTGCCACGGGCTGTTGTGTCAGGTGGTGGAAGGGTCCCTTCTGATGGCAATATCAAGGCTAGAGATGGCAACGGAATGTTCCAAGGACGAAGTGTTCACCATTGTCAAGAATGCCGTGAGAAGCGGCGAGTGGAGGGAAGTGCTGCAGGACAACTCCCGCCGGCAAGCGGAGGCTCAGAGCGACCTTCGAGTGCTCTGGAAGGTCAAGGATGAACTCTCAGTCGCGGACGATGGACTCATACTTCGAGGGCGGCAAATTGTAATCCCGCGGGCACTGCGGTCAAGGATCCTCGAACTTGCCCACATCGGACATCAAGGGATTGTCAAAATGAAGGCTCGGCTGAGAAACAAAGTATGGTTTCCGGACCTGGAGGGGCGAGTGGAGAGTTTCGTAAGGAGGTGCATCGCATGTCAAGCGGCGGCCCCGGGTGACAGAGCTCCGCCGATAAGGTCGAGGGAGCGTAGTTGCCGTCCGTGGGAAACTGTCCATGTGGATTTTGGCTCGACTGGTCGGGGAATGTACTTTCTGGTGGCAGTGGACCAATGGTCCAGGTATCCCGAGGTGGAGGTGGTACACTCGACGGCGACAGAGTTTGCAACGAAGGCACTAGACAAAATGTTTGCCACCCATGGATTCCCAGACCTCCTGTGCTCGGACAATGGACCACCTTTCACAGGCAGCCAATTTGCGACTTACCTCCGTGAAAGGGGGATCCGGCATCGCAGGGTGTCCCCGCTCTGGCCGCGGGCCAACGGGGAGGCCGAAAGAATGATGAGGACTCTCAACAAGGTCCTGAGGATCTCCGCCTGCGGCGGTGAAGACCTGGAGAGGAAGCTCGTGGAGTTTCTGAGGGAATACCGCACGACGCCCCACCAGTCCACGAGAGTGGCCCCAGCTGAGGCACTATTTGGGCGATGCCCAAGGGGAATGTTGCCGGAGGAGGATGGCCGGCTGCCCGGAGTAATAGACGATGATGGTGTCCGGGACGAACGGGCCAGGTGCAATGATAAAGAAAGTGAAAGGAGGGGCCTGCAAGAAAAGGAGGTGCGAGTGGGTGACGCAGTGTTGGTCCGGAACAGGCACCCCGAAGGGAAGTTGTCCTTGCCCTTCGAGCCGCGCCCGTGGAAGGTAACGCACGTCAAAGGCACCATGGTGACGGCAGCCTGCGACCGAGGGACAGTCACGCGCAACCGGTCGTTCTTCAAACGCATTGAAAGACCGGCCGAGAATGGACCAGTAGAGGAAGGCGCAGGGCCGGCTGGTCCGCCAGAAGATCTGGAGAGCGGGCAGGCGGGCCCGCCAGGAGGTCCGAAGAGGGGGCAGGGCAAGGAAACATCGAGGCTGGAACATGACGATCCTCCTCCGCCTCCCGCCTCACCAAGGTACCCTACCCGCCGTGAAAGGCGATTGCCCGGGCATTTCAAGGACTATGTCCTGGACTCACGTGACTGAACTGAATGAGGCAAGGTGAGACTCAAGTGGTCATATGGCCGCCCGGAATACCTGGCGTGCAAGGTGATGCACGTTTAACTGTTTACGTTGTTTTGGTTGAAGTTAAAAAGGGATGTGACGTCCCAGTTGAGTTGTTGCGCATGCCATAACGAGGCCCGCGCATGCGCACCAACTCAACTGGGACGTCCCGTTTATTCTTGTGTGGTCCGTGTCTGCATGTGTGCGTGGGCCCTCACGGCCAGATACAACAGACATCATGCAGCCGGGCATACGGCATCCAATGGGAGGACAGGCCCTCGCGGTCACATGACACGCGGTACGTTGCATGCGTCAAGGAATAAGTATTGCTTTCGCCGGCAGCCTGGCGTTTCTGATTAGAGTTGTTCCCTGACTTTACGCTTTCCTTGCTACCTTGTTGATTCTACGTTGCTGACCTGATACTGTTACCCGGAACCCGACCCCTGCTTCATCCCTGGAATTGATTGACCTTGGCATTGTTGACACGGACTGCTTACGGATTGTTTTTGTCTTACGTTTCTGTTCCTCGCTGCCTGAACCACGCCGACTACTGCTACATCCGTGGATTGTTTCGCTTACCGCTTCTGCCTCATTGCAGCATGCCTGTTAACAACCGCTTGTGTCTCGGAATTCTGGGCTGCTGTTTGCTCAAGGTATTTCCATAAGAGACACTTTGCTGAATATCACTCCCCTGCCATCTTGTCCTTTGGATTGCTTCTCCGCTTGATGCCACTTTTGTGCACGGACTACAGACATTTGCTGTACTTGCACCATCCTGTGTGTCCAGGTGTCCTTGTGCCTTCGGATACGTCCCACTAACCAACCCCTCTCCTTTTTCATACGTTCTATGCTTGGATTATTGGGATGTCCACCCTTCAGTGCTTCACCGCTGAACTGCTCCTGGTAAGATTCCTACCTCTGTCCAATTACTGTCCCGATCCCAACATTATTCGGTCTTACCTGTTTTACCTGTTTTCCTCAGATGCCCTCTGCCGACTTGGAAGTACAAGGGACCCCCGCTGCACCACAACACACTCATTGCTGGCTCACTCTGAGGAAACAACCCCCACTGTAGAGGTTAGCTCATTTTTAATCTGCTCTGCTCTTTTGAGGGAATATCGGTCTGTGTTGCTAATTGCTGTTTTTTCCATATTACAGCTGGTGGTTTCGTGTTACGTGTTTTCCATTTTTGTCAATTGATTGATTCCTCTGCTTGTTCACATAAGCACATCAGAGGAGTACATTGATAGGAAGAACTTGTCCTCGACTAGCTATGTACGAAGAGTCCAACTTCTGACATCCGGCATTCCTGGAGTGTCTCAGAGTCCTTGGAAGCCCTGAGGTAGTGAGCCATAATAGAATCAGAAGCCTAAAATTGACACTTCTGTTACCTCGGCCACAAGTGTTCAATTGGTCTCTGAACTACGGGCAGACCTGATGGCGGCACATGAAGCCACACATCGTTGTATTGATGCATTGCAGGACCTGATGCATCCGCTCCAAGCAGGGGCCCCCTCCTCTGTGGTGCCTTCTGGTTCTGGTTATCCGTTGCCCAGACAGGATCCGGTTCCTGTGCTTATGTCCACTCAATTCCCCTTGGCTCCCCCGGAGAGGTTCACTGGAGACCCTAAACACTATAGGACCTTCATTAACCAGTGGAAACTCCATTTCCTGGGCCGCCCTGCCTCCTTTCCTGAATCTACCTCAAAGGCTGCCTTTGTATTATCCTACTTAAGAGGAATGGCTGCTAGCTGGGCAAACTCACTCCTGGAAAACAACAGCTATATGCTGTTTGACTGAGACGCTTTGATCACTGCCATGAGTCTTGTCTTTGACACACAATATAAATCACAGGCCACTGACCTAGAGCTATTGAGTCTCCAACAGGGCAAAACACCCCTACTAGCTTTTTTAGCTAAGTTCAATCAGCTGTTAGCAGAAACAGGATGGCCTGAGGATAAAAAGGCTGCTATATTTTTAAAGGCCTTTCTGATTCATTAAAGGACACTCTGGCCACCGTTCCGGTTGTTCTTACAGCCTTCCCTGAGCTTCTAGACCTTGTGCTTCAGATTGATGCCAGAAAAGCTGAGAGGAAAGGAGAAAGGAGACCAATTACACAGGTTCCCCCACGTGCTGAAACCTTGTTGTGTGGGGACAGAGAACTCATGCAAAACGGTGTTGTGCGTGGTCCACTATCACCAGCTGAAAGGGAAAACAGAAGGAAGAACAACCTCTGTTTATATTGTGGTTCTTCTGAGAATTTTCTGAGGTCTTGTCCTAAAAGACTAGCTAAGAGACTGGGAAACTCCAAAGCTCGACAATAGAGGGAGTCCGATTGTCGAGTGCCTTGCCTACGAATTCCACGTCCTCTAGTGTTATGACCCCTTTCACAGTCCCTGTCCTCTTGTCGTTTCCTTCAGGCAATCCCTGGAAGACTTTGACGGTTATAGACTCAGGCGCTATGGGCAATTGCGTCGACTTGCAACATGCCCGAGAGATGGGGATTCTGGTCATCACTAAACCCTCACCCGAAGTAGTGAATGCAGTGGATGGAACAGCCCTGCTCTCTGGCATAGTGACGGAACATACCACTGAGTTGGATATGTCAACGGAATGTGGACAAACAGAGTCTGTGTCTTTTGATTTGATTACTGAAAGGACTCATCCCCAAATATAAATCCCAAGCTTGGAATACATGAACAGATGGACACACCTGAGTAGGGAATGAGACCAGGAGATAGATTGCCATTTGAACAAAGTTTTGTATCATATAGAAATGCACGCAGAAAACTCTGCTGCCCTGAGAGCGCCCTGCCAAACAATACATGGGTAGCACATTATAAGGTTAGAAAACATCAATGCTGACGCTTGGATATAGGTACATAATACTTGAATGTAATAGGCTAAATGGGCAAGTACATTATCGATACATAAGAGACAATTGTGTTGGATTGGCTGGAGGCTTCGGTGTTCACCGAGCAGCACGTGGGTCAGCTGGGCTCATCTCCACAGGGTGAAGGTCGGGTGCTCATGATGTAGCAAAGCTAACTAATCCATCTCAGTAAAACAGTAACTGAAGGCATGCAACAAATAACAATTAGAAAAAGTGGACAGCCATGGGGATGTTGTAGAGTTCATATTGCTAGGTATCTGATTAATTTTGCCCTTTGTACGCTAGGGCCTATAAACGCTGGTACTTGAGCCCAGGTGCCCACCTTGGAGGTTGTGATATACCTGATGCCTCATGATATAAGCCGACATGTCTTATGTTTACTCAAGATATATAATGGTCAGGGTTCAGAGCTGTGGTAGGTGGCTTAGTCTACTCATAAAAAGGGGGTCAGATGTGCATCTGCATCAAGAGAGGTTAGGGGACTGTGGCTTTTCAGGGTGGGGGTCGAGAGGCCATAGACAGGTTTGTGGAGACGGATGGGCACGCAGGCGGTGGTTCTGCTCCGGTCACACACATGGCAGTGAGCTCAGAGGAAGAGAAAGAATACTGTTGTTTGCAACAAATTGGGGCTGGGCTTCCGTGAGAAAGGAGCTTGGGCGGAGCAGGCAGAGAAGGAGGTGGTGGGGGCTTCTGGGCTGTCTGAGAGCGGCACTGGATAGTGGGAGAGATGGCTTTTTAGAGATCACTGTGCGGCCTAGTAAAAAAGATGGAGTCTGGGGTAGTACAATATGGAGTCTGCATGTGTCAACCAATGGCTTCTGTCCTCTGTCGTCAGAAGGCAGACAGGGGGGACGTCTCCCCGTGATGGGATGAGCAACAGATCCATTCCATGCAGAATGTATGGGGGGGTCAAAGACCCTTCCTCCCTTACATTACCGCGCCTCAATTGAAGGTTATCCTGGGCCTTCCTTGGCTCTCCTAGCACAAGCCTGCCATAGACTGGCGAAGCCATAAGTCTGTTTTCCTTCGCACTATTGCGACTCTCATTGATTTGGTTCCATCATCGCCCAACACACCGGTCCTTGTCATCCCTTTTTTGATACAGCCTTGGTCGTTGGGGCGGTTTCGACCACACCAGCCACAACCCTTCCGAAGTAATACAAGATTTTCAAGGACATGTTTGACAAAGGGATGGCAGAGCAGTTACCACCTCATAGGCCTTATGACTGCCCCATAGACCTGATCCCCGGAGCTAAAATACCCACCGTTCATGTGTGCTCCCTTACCCAGAAGGAAAACACTATTCTAAGGTAGTACATAGACAAGGCATTGCACATGGGTTTCATTCGTCCGTCACCTTCTCCCGCTACTTCACCTTTATTTTTCGTCCTGAAGAAGGAGTGAGACTTAAGGGCTTGTATCGACTATCCGGGTCTCAATGCCGTCACGGTACGCAACCAGTACCCATTGCCTCTGATATCTGTTTTATTGGACCAGTTGGGTTCATCCGTCCAGTTCACAAATTTGGACCTACGTGGGGCCTACAACCTTCTTAGAGTCCGAGAAGGGGTTGAATGGAAGACCGCATTCAAGACCCGTTACAGTCTATTTGAATACTGTGTTATGCCCTTTGGGCTTTGCAATGCCACAGCAACGTTCCAGTATTTTATGAGCGACGTGTTCGAGACATGCTAGATCAGTTTGTAATAATATACTTCGACGACATACTGATTTACTCTCCCTCCTACGAACAACACGTCATGCACGTTTCAGCAGTTCTACAATGCCTCAGGGAGAATAGCCTGTACGCCAAGGCTGATAAGTGCATCTTCCATGCCACGGAAGTGGAATTCCTTGGGTACGATCTGACCAGCACAGGTGTCTGGATGAACCAGTCCAAGGTTAATGCCATACTCGAATGGCCTACTCCGACCACCTTGAAGGCACAACAATCATTTCCCAGCTTTGCCAATTTTTACAGGAGGTTTATCTGGTCTTTCTCTTCCATGGTAGTGCCCCTCACACTGTTCTCTTGCTACGCCGAAACCCAAATCGTGTTCGACGCGCTTAAAGCTGTGTTTACCACTGCAACTATATTGCAGCATCCTAATCCTGACTTGCCCTTTATAGTGGAGGCGGATGCTTCCGATGTAGCAGTGGCCGCTATCTTGTCCCATGAGTGTCCGGACACCTGCGTCTTATACCCAGTTGCCTTTTACTCCAGAAAACGTACACCCTATGAAAAAACTACACTATCACAGAACGAGAACTGTTGGCAGTACGCGATGCCTTCCTGGAATGGAGGCATCACCTGTTGGGTGCAACCCATTCTGTAAAGGTCTTCACAGACCATTGCAATCTCTTGGCGCTCAAATCCATCAAGTGTTTAACAGCCTGGCACGCCAGGTGGCACAAATTCTTTTCTATGTTCGACTTCACCATCACTTACCGTCCAGGGCATCTACACTCTAAAGCCGATGCTCTTTCCCGCATGCATGGGACCCCGGTATCAAATACATCATATGCTTTACTCCTGGTCCCCAATCAGGTTGTCTGTGGGTGTACACCTCAGTCCTCTCTCCGTTCCTCCATCCAAGAATGGGCTTCTGTGCAACCACCTGAACTATCCGAGTACAACATGGATGTTGTGCATACGCTGCCCTACATACAAGGCCGGAACTTTATTCCTGATGAAATCTCCCAGCAAACCGCTTCGTAGTGGTGTCATGACTCTAAACTCGCTGCCCATCAAGGCAGGAGAAAAACCCTAGACCTGTTGTACAGATGGTGCTGGTGGCCTTCCATGCACCGGGTCATGGCATAATACATCTTGTGCTGTGCTATTTCTGCACAGTGCAAAACCACTCTGAGTAAACCTATGGGCCTGCTACAACCTCTTCCAATACCCCAACGAGCCTGGTATGTGTTGTCCATGGACTTCATCCTGGAGCTCCCATACATACAGGAATACAACACCATATGGGTCATAGTCAATTACTTTACGAAGATGGCTCTCTTTATACCATGTTGAGGCCTTCTCTCTGCCCCATTTCTCGCTGATATGTTCCTGAAACATGTGTTTTACTTCTTTGGGCTACCGGCTATAATTATCACTGATAGGGGTTCGTAATTTGCATCGCACTTCTGGAGAGCCATCGTGTCCTCTTTTGGCATTGATGAGAGGTATTCTAGCACCTACCACCCTCAGACAGATGGCCAAACTGAGCGGCTCAACGCCACTCTCGAACAATACTTCTGATGCCTCATCCTCCAACATCAGGAAACCTGGTTGTCCGTTTTAGGTTCAGCGGAATTCGCTTATAACAATTCTGTGCACACCTCCACCGGTTCTTTGCCTTCTTTTGCCTTTTATGGACAGCACCCCACTCTTCCTCTTGACAGCCCCGCTGCCCGTGCATGTGTCTGAGAGTTGACTGAGCTGCATCAGGAGATCAGACAACATCTGGTTGATGCCCAAGAACGCTCCAAGGCCTTTGTGGACCATCATCGTGCACCTGCTCCGGAACACTAAGCCGGGATGAAGGTCTGGCTCTCTACCAGGAACCTCCAGATATCGGGTCGCAAGGCCTTGCTTCCACGCTTTGTGGGTCCTTACGTGATCTCTGAGGTCATTAATCCTTTGGCTGTACGCCTGGCTCTACCTTCTCATTGGAAAATACACCCTGTTTTTCACGTCTCTTTGATCAAGCCTTGCCTTCCTGGCACTCGCCTCTATTCTCGTCCCTTCCCTGTGTCTGTGCATGGCTTGGACTTCTATGAGGTTAATGCTATCCTCAACTTCAAGACCCTTAGGGGGGTGCCTCTCTATCTCATTGACTGGAAAGGGTATGGTCTGGAAGACAGAACCTGGGAATTCCTGGTTAACATCAACTCCCCTTTACTCCTATGTCAGTTCCATGATTCCCAGGGTGTGGGGTGACCTTTGGGGGAGGATGTTGTCAGGAATCTGCCTAAGAGTCAGCCCAGGGTATCACACAGACTCACTGCGACTTCTCTACATACTGGGAAAAGGTCTTTGTACCTGGCTTCTCAGCCTGTTCCTCTGCCAGGCACTCCACATGCATACTAGGAGCGTGGCCCCTTCTGCCATGGAGGATGCTGTGTCGATGTTGGAAGCCTCTGCATACACTGCATCATGCAGCCGTGCATACAGCACCCAATGGGAGGACCGATCCTTGCGGTCACATGGCATGCTGCACATTGCGTGCGTCAAGGAATAAGTATTGCTTTTGCTGGCAGCCCGGCGCTTCTGATTAGAGTTGTCCTTGATTCTATGTCTTCCTTGCTACCTCATTGATTCTACCCAAACCATGCTGACTACTGCCACATCCCTGGATTGTTTTGCTTACCGCTTCTGCCTCATTGCTGCCTGCCCGTTAAGAACCGCTTCTGTCCCTCAGATTTCTGTGCTGCTGTTTTCCTCAAGGTATTTCCATAAGAGACGCTCTGCTGAATATCGCTCACCTGCCCTCTTGTCCTTTATTTATTTATTTATTTATTTATTTATTTATTTATTTATTTATATTTATTTATTTATTGCATTTGTTATATGCTCAAACCCGGGGGTATCACGGTGTAGGTTACAGAAGGCTTGAATCTCTGGTTAAAGTGAGAAATTTAGTTACATTTCATACAGATTTTTATTAACAGTGCATTTAAGACCACAGCGTTGGTTACAGCAGGCTTGAATCTCTGGTTACAGTGACAATTATAGTTGCAGTTCATACAGATTTGTTAACGTGCATGTAAAGCCACGAATACAGTTACAGGACAGTTAGGTGAAGGTAGTAAATGAGGGTGCAGCAAACGTACCCGCAGGTTGTGTCGATGAGCAGACAAGAGGACCTACTAATGGTTTAGAAATTATTGAAAAGCCATGTTTTTAGCGTCTTCTTGAAACGCTGGACACTTGAAACACTGGTGGGATGGCTCGTTTCTAGTATGAGAGGGCAGGGATTTCCAAATTTTACGTCCCAGTATAGGAAAGCTGCTCCCCCCTGCCCTTGTTCTTTTGAAACGTGGTACAAAGAGTTGGGTACTATTGTTGGATCTCAGTATTCTCGTGGCCTTGTTTAAGGTGATGGCATTGTTAAGGTAAGTGGGAGTCTTCTTGGCGATACATTTGTGTGGGACGCATAAGGTTTTAAAGATAATTCTGGCTTTAACAGGAAGCCAGTGAGCTTCCCTCCTATTATTGTAGATGTGGTCAGATTTATTTAAGCCAAGGGCTGCTCGCAGAGCTTTATTTTGCAACAGTTGGAGTTTGGCCAGATTTGTATTCGAAGAGCCTAGCAATAGAATGCTGCAGTAATCTAATTTAGACAAAATGAGTGCATGGGCAAGAGTGAAACAATTTTGGGGGGTCCGAAATTGACGGCTTAAGGCGATAAGTTTGGAAGTATAAAATGTGGCTGATGAGAGAGCATTGACATGTTTAGTCATTGTTAGGTTAGTATTTAAGTGGACACCCATTGTTTTGACCTGCTTGAGGACTGGGATGGGTGTTCCATCAATGGTAATAGATGAATAATCAGAGTAGAGAGATTTAATTTTAGCAGGGGAGCCGACAATGAGGATCTCTGTCTTTTCATCATTGAGGCACAAGCTATTGGTGGCCATCCAATTTTGGATTATGACGTAAATCCTGTTCATGGTGATTGTATCATGCTCATGGTTGCCAGTGATGGGAATGAGGATCTGGCTGTCATGTGCACAATGTGTCTAGATGAGACCCATAGCATCAAGGGCTGCAAATAACAGCTTAGTGTACACGATATAAAGGGTGGGCAAGAGGCATGAGCCTTGCGGTACCCCTAAAGGGACTTGTATGGGGTCCGCGGCTTCCTTTCCAATGGTTACTCTTGAGGTATGTTCTACAAGGGAGGATTTGACCCAAAGGGTAGCTTCATGCGAGAATTGGAAATGTTCTGACAAAGTGATACATAATTTGTCATGGTCCACCAGATTGAATGTGGCTGACAGGACTAATAGGAGTAGGATACAAAGATTGCCGGAATCTCTTATGGTGTTCATCTGGATTTTCAGGTCCAGTAATGCCCTTTCAGTACTGTGATTAGGCCGGAAGCCAGATTGTCTGACTCCTAGGAGGTGGTTCTGTTCAAGATGGTTTTGTATTTGAGAGTAGGCTATTTTGCCGATTATTTTCAGCAGGAAGGGAACTGTGGTTATGGGGCGGTAGTTCGTAGGTACAGTAGGGTCCAGTGTAGATTTTCTGAGGAGTGGGGTAACCCACGCTTCTTTAATACTAGCAGGGACAATGTTGGTGCAGAAGGAGCCATTGACAAATTTGGTAATGATAGGTGTTACCGTAGATGCGCAAAGTTTAACTAGATGGGCAGGGAAGCAGTCTCCTTTGCAGTTAGAAGGTTTTAACGTAGAGATAGTGTCCAGAATCTGGGCTTGGCTGACCAGTAAAAATTTGAATTGCGTGACTGTGTTTTCACAGTCTCTATCCACGATTGGGGGAGGTGAGCTTTTGCTGACCAGTAACTTTCTTTTGGCTAAAATTTTGTCTTGGAGCATGCCTATTTTTGAAGCAAGTGCATTCTGTATGGTATACACCAGGCTTTACTAGAGTTGACAGGGGTAGTAGAGGGGATGGCATTTTCTCTGAGTATGGAAAAAAGTTCTTTGGAATTCGAGGAAGCATTGTTTATACAGGTGTTCAGGGTGTTTGCTTTGTGCGCTTTAATGGCAGATTTGTAGATTTTGTTTGCTTTCTGAAAGTACTTGGCCAAGTCGGAGTATAGGGACTTTTTATGGATGTGTTACAGAGATCTTTTGTTTTGCCGAAGTACCACCAGTTCCTCGTTGAACCAGAAGTTGGAGCGTTTGGCTGACTGTGGTGTTTTAGTTATAATGAAATGTATTTAAAAAATCCAGGACTGGATAGTGGTAAATGGCTTAGCTATCAAAAGCTCGAAAAACCGAGCTTTTACTAATTGAGTCAGAGAATAAACTTGGGAAGCTAGGACCCAGCTATAAGGCATTTTCTATAGATAGCTGTAAAATAGATGTCATAAAACGCTAGGTATTTACCTAGATAAGACCTTGAATATGAAGGCACAGGTGAACAACCTTGTTTCCTCGGCTTCTTATTTTATCAAGCTGTTTCGTTGCCTTAGACCGTTTGTGTCAGAAAAAAACTCTGAAACACTGGCAAGTGCCATTATCGGATCAAAGATCGATTATTGCTGTAGTCATCTGGTCGGCCTGCCGTTATCGAATTTTCATTGACTTCAGGTCCTACAGAATGGAGCGGTCAGAGTTGTGAAACGTTTGACAAGAAGAGATCATGTGTCGGATGCATGCAGAAGTTTGCATTGGTTGCCTGTTCAGGGTAGGGTCACTTTTAGGCTTCTCCTTATTACACATAAATGTGTACATGGAACTATGCCTACTTACCTCAAAGAAATGATAATTCCTAAGAAAAATACCAGAACTCTAAGATCGGATGAAACAAACACTCTTATTGTCCCGTGTTTCAAAACTAGAAATCGAGGGATGCTGCTTTTATATCTGCAGCTCCCCAGAAGTGGAATTCTCTCTCATCTATACTGAGGGTTACTGCATCTACCGAGGTCTTTAAGAAAGGGCTGAAAACTGCTCTTTTCGCATAGAGCCCCATCTTCCATTGCATCTGACTCTGTTCTCTTTTTTGGCCGGGCCTTCGGTCAGTTTTTGTTCTGTGTTAGAACTTTTTTGTCTGAGTTTTGTGTTTAAGCGCCCTTAACCCTTTTTGAGACAATTGTGATAAGTTGCAGCAAGGCAACTGGGGTTGGTGTTGAAGGGGGTGTGGGTTGAGAGGGCCTCCATCAGGACAGGGGTGAGGCTGTCTACGGTAAGATTACGGGTATTTCTTATTTCAATAGGATCAAGTGTGGTAGAAATGGGGATGCGTTTTTCTTGTGTCGTTAGTTTGAAGCAGATTAGGTAGTGGCCAGACCAATTAATTGCCGTGATGGAATCAATTGATAGGCAGACGTTTAATGTTAGTATCCAATCTAGTATTATAACCCTTGGCATGTGTGGGTGAATTCACTAGTTGGGTGAAGTTCATGTCAGTGAGGGATGAGTGGAGGGCACTGGCTTTATGGTCTTGTTTGTCATTAAAACCTAGGTTGATGTTGCCTAGAATAATACATTTGGTGTAGGGCTTGAGGTAGGGTGTAATGAGAAGTGGAATGATAAGAATATTGGTTGCAGTTTTAGAGTCCGTTGTAAGTTTGAGAAGAAGTAATTCATAGCCTTCTGTTGTGTCTAGCGGTTGAAGACTTGATTTGGCAATGATGGCAGCACCTCCTCCCAATGAATTTAGACGGTCCACCCTGAGTATACTAAAGGCAGGGAGAATGGCCAGTGCTAGGAGGGGGCCCGAAGCTTGGTGCAGCCAGGTTTCAGTAACAACTAGAAAGTCTAGTTGTTGATCTATGATAAGGTCATGTGTCTCAATGGTGTGGGCTCCTAGAGAACGTACATTGAGGAGGGCGCCTTTGAGGATAGGAGAGGGCTCTGGCAGAGGAGATGGGGGAGCTGAGGCCTGGGACCAGAGGGGTCTGGGCAGTTTAGGTTGTTTTATAGTCGTGCCATATTGTGGTTTGGTCATGGCAGGGGTTTGACTCTTATGTTCTGTGGGGCCTCTGCACATATGTGTGGTTTGTTTGCCTGGAGGTAAAGCTATGGAGGTGGCAGTAGCTGGTTCAAGAGGCTAGTCTTGTTAGCCTGGAGGTTCCTGTGATGGGACGGTTGGTGGGTGTGAGTGATAGAGGCAATAAAGAGCTGAGGCGTGCCCAGCAAGGTGTTCCAAAGCTGGAGGTGGTGCTGCAATGTAGGAATTTGGGGCGCCTAGAGAAGCCAATCTCATTAGGTTTAGTTGTGACTTTGGATGTGGAAGTGCCTCTGGGTTTGCTATGGATGACCTTGTGGGGCTTTGTGTTTGGACATGGAAAAGGGGATATTGTGTACCACTGGGGTGGTAGGTATGCTATCTTGTGGATTGGGTATCATGTACCGGTTTAGGGTAAGGCGCAATGGATCTAAGGCTGGCTAGGGGCGCCCAGTGCATGCAGAGGTGCAAGATAAAGGCCACTGGTGATCAAGCTTCAGGGGCAACTAGTTGCGGTCATGGGAGGTGGCAGTTCCGTTCCCTGAGGATCACCCAGTTCATCCTCAGTATAAATGATAAGCAAACACTATTCATAACATTAGGTAGCGTTAAACATTTTCATGCAGTAGCATGCAGGTGTGGCCAGACAGAGGCACTAGGGAACACACAGTTCACAGCAAGCACAAGATTGTAACAGGCGTTATTTCAATTTACGTTTAAAACCGTGCACAGTCTAAGGAGAGAGCAGGGCGTTGGAAATTGTGGTTCCTAAAAAAAAGTTAGCGTGTATCACAATCAACATAAATTAGAGGCAGACATTATTCAGTATACAGAGTGAGACGGTGCAATGTCATGCAGAGGCTTGTGGACGAATCAGTTGGTGTTACTGGAGTCCGCACGATTCACACTAAACATTAGGAGGAGCACACAATAATAAAATTAACAGTTAGATACGGATCTAGGATACCGGCTAGGGCAGCACAGGAATGATATTAGCATTGGCAAAAAACTTTGCTAATATGGATAGTCCAGCATTGCGGCATGGATCTGTGTACAGTAAATAGTTTGCTGTGTTAACGTGCCGCCGAATGGTGGATTGGGTAGAGCAAGCGTACTGTGAACATCAGTGGATGCGAGTGCACACGGGGCGGGTGCATATGTGCGTTCTAGTGATGGAGGCAATACATTATTTACCCAAGTGTTTCAGCGTTTCCCTGTTCCTCTCGGCTATGACAGGCTCGAGACAGGAGCCTTATTTGTTGGCCTTAGTTGGGGGCCGGCTTTCACCTGCCGGTGTGCCCTGATGGGTTAAATCCTATTGGGCCACCATTCCCCTTCAAGAAGGAAGTGTGCTGGCACTGTAGGTGTGAATTTCTTATGGCGTCCATATTGAAAGATGTTAACCTTGCGGTTAATTTGTAGCAGATGGTCTGGAAATGCACAAAAAACATGTGATGCAGCAGTCGTGTGCTGGGCAGAAACAATATGAAGTTGTAGCATAAAAATCTGTCAGCTGCATATATATTTTGTTTTATCACGAGTAATGCAGCAGGGTGAGATGAAAAGCCCATGGGCTTACTTCGAAGCTTCAGATGGTCCTCAGTGTGGTATGTGCACTGCTCCAGCAGCGCACAGTAGAGGGAGAACTCCTGCTCCTAGGTGATCCGCTTCTGAATGGATTGCTTCTCCACTCGACACCACATTTGTACAGGACTAGAGACATTTGCTGTACTTGCACCATCCCGTGCATCCAAGCATCCTCGTGCCTTCAGGATAGGTCCTACTAACCAACCCTCTCCTTTTTCTTATGTTTAAAGCTAGGATTATTGGGATTTCCGTCCTTCAGTGCTTCATCGCTGAACTGCTCACTGCTCCTGGTAAGATTCCTACCTCTGTCCAATTACTGTCCCGATTCCAACATTATACGGTCTTACCTGTCTTACCTGTTTTCCTCAGATACCCCTGCCGACTTGGGAGTATGAGGGACCCCCACTGCACCACAACACATGCATTGCTGGCTCACTCTGAGGAAACAACCCCCACTGTAGAGGTTAGCTCATTTTTCCTCTGCTCTGCTCTTTTGAGGGAAAATCGGTCTGTGTTGCTAATTGCATATTACAGCTGGTGGTTTCGTGTTGCGTGTTTTCCATATCTTTCAATTGATTGATTCCTCTGCTTGTTCACATAAGCACATCAGAGGGGTACATTGATAGGAAGAACTCATCCTCGACTAGCGAAGTACTAACAGTCCAACTCCCGACATCCAGATATTCCTGGAGTGTCTCAGAGTTCTTGGAACCACTGAGGCGGTGAGTCTTAACTGTCTGGCATCAGTTGGCTTGTGGAGCCAAAAGTAGCTCCGGGAAGCTTTTGGTGCCAATCTAACCAGGCTCTTCTAGGCTACAAGCAGGAGCTAAATAGTCCTGCTCTCCTCAATTGCAAACCCTGATATTGAAAACCATTGCTGGTGGTAATGGGTTTAACATTTGAGTAAGTAGATTCCTGAAACCTGGTCATTAGGGTTGATGAATGTGTTTCCTGTCCCTTATTTTTCAATAACAGAGACAGGCCATCATGCTCTATGGCCCGGCCATAACCAATACAATCTATGAACAGGGAGTCAGTAGTGTTTGCTAGGAACCCATTTGGTTCGGATCTGCATTCCATTGGAATTTCATCAGTGCTGATACTAGTGCCTGATCTGGAAGAATTTGAGAGCTGTGGGCTCTATCCTAGGAATGCTGCTGGTAGTTGGGGAAGAGAGCGATCTGATCAAAGAAAGCTAGCTGCAATATTGAGGAATGCCCAGGAGTAAAGGGCCTCACTTGGCGAAGGTGAGTGGATCAAGTCCTGGTCACAAAGGCACACAAGACAACTCTGACAGCTGTGGTGCATATACTCTGTGGTACCTCTAAGCAGAGCCCAAGTGACACGTTACAAGTAATACAGATAGCAAAGACAATGGGTATGGTACATGGGGCAGGAAGTTGGAGAAGAGAGGGGGTTAGAAAGGGATACTTGGTTAAAGGCCAACACCCGGAAACAGGAAAACAAGTCCCAGGCGGAGTGCGTATATGGCCTCCATAGGGAAACGTACATTTTAGAATAATAAATATCTATTCATTTTGGGGACAGTGGCACAGCTAGGACGCCAGCTCAGCATAGAGCCCTAAGAATGTGACATTGATACAGAGCACCTGTAGTTTAACTCCTGCCCATAACGGAGCTGCAGCCTTTTACTGCCCACTAAAGTTGTTTGTGTTCATTGTGGGAATTAGCGAAGGCAAAGGACCAAAAGGGAAGGGGAGGGTAATATGGACTGGGGGAAGGGGCGTGGCGAGTAAATCATGCCATTGGAAGTTTAACTCCTGGCCAATTCATTCATGCTAAGAGCTTTTCCTCAGAACAAGCAGCAGACATACAGTGGCATAGAGAAATAGCCTCCCCAGGCAATATAAATATACCCCCTACCACGGGACCCTTCTGATCTTGTGCTATCAATCAGTGTGGCCATGGAAACACAGCTGACTGTTGCAGCTCGGCCCTGGTAGGGTCATCACACACAAGGGGGCAAGTGAGGGTCTCAAGCACCCTGATCAACTTCAAATTTATGAAAAGGTGTCAGGTGCTTCAGGCACAGTAGGGGCTGCGATGCTGCCTTGCTGTGTCTTTGTTTTTGCCACAGGCAGCTGTGATTGTGTAATGTTTGGGTAAATATATATATATATATATATATATAGGCTGGATAACTACTTAAACCGGTTGAGCCCATGACTATGATGTCTGTTTCAGTATTTTCTGGGACTGTACTCTTTAATTACATCATCGAGCTACATGCAGTTGTCAATGACCCGAAAAATGAATGTAGTTTTATCAGAAGGATTCGTTAGACTGTGCCTTTGAGTGTATACATACCCTATACCGCCCTATCCATCTGTGCTCCCCACCTTTCGTTTTATCAGAGAAAAGGTGGCATCACAGAAAATGGCATCACTGGGAGTAAACTCAGGCTCATGAGATGTCACATTGCAAAAAGGTACAATGAGGGCGCCAAGGAGCAAATCATTGTTATGCGATATACACATGGTCACTATTATCATTTTCTAAAGAGCAACATTAGCATAGACCATCAAACCATGATAAGACTGTACTTGAATAGCGGACAGTGAAGTAAAATGCTTTTCTTCTAGGAGCTCCCAATTTTGCAAAGTAATGATTTGCCCAGAAGCTTACATTTTAGTTAAGTGGTGAAGCCAGGATTTGAGGCCAGTCTGCAGTTCAGGCACTTGACCACATATCTTCTCAGCAATAGTTGCTATCGGTATGTCTTCATGTTTGGCTTCCATGGGCTAAAATAATACTTTGCTTTAAGGTGAAGACTTGAAAAGTGCACAAATCACTAAATAAACTAACTTGAGAAGAGAAGAATACAAATGTCATAACGGAGATTAATCAGAGGCTAAAAACTCTCTTCTTGGTTTGGAAGCTATACTTGCAAGCAACCAAAAAAATGAACATACCTCTCAACCTATTTTGACTCCTAAGCAGGTATAATCTTTATTTTTAGCAGGAGAGAGCACACTGAAGTATAACGAGAGCTATGGGCCTTGCCATGGGTGGGAACTAAGTGCAGGCTGTGTGACAAATGCAGGTGAGGTGGGAGGTAAGACATTAAACTGTGTAATAAGGTCACCGGCTTGTAGTCAGTTTTTGACACAAGCATGAAGATTGCTGCCATGCATGATGTCAAGAAAATGTGGAGTTCCACAAACAGCGTTTTGGGTTCAAACTTGCAAAGGGCATTAAAATGAAGATAACAGTTTGAAAATGGGGGCTTGGTTAGACAATCCCATTAGTCTTGAGCGAAGGCTACCTGGAGATGTGTGAGGCTTTCCTAATGAAATGCCCACATAAGGTGTCCAGGACACAGGCGTCTATCAGGTGCAGGTTGCTGCCTGTACCCTTGTATGTATCCATACATGAGATTTACAAAGTGTAAATCTAGCTGGAAAGCAGCAAAGCACTGTACAAAGGGGATGCAGAGGTATTAGAGGTAGCTGGAATGAGCAGGGGAATCATGTGAAGAAAGGTTCCAGAGGGGGGAAGGTAGGGTTGAGTGAACCGAACAGCTCTTCTCACAAACACTGTGGTGTAGGGCTGCAAGGTCAACTCAAAATGTGAGCCTGTCATGGCAGACTGGGTTGACGGTAGAAGAAGAGTACTGACAATGATTGTGGGGGTGGGCCAAGGGTTAGAAAAGTTACCTTTTTGTGTCTTTCTTTTCTTTTTAATGAGCAGACCAAGATGGAGTAGCCCTACTGCCTGCCATTGATGTGAAAAGGGAGGGCTTAATAGGGATTGTGCCAGCTGCATTTTTTTTTAACTCTTTATTTCTTATTTTCAACAATATTCAACAAACAACAGTGTCATCATCACAAATCATTGAATTGAAAAATATACAAAAGTGGGAAGCAATACAGCAGAATTTCACACCATAACCCCGTATCCCACCATATCAAACTGTAAGATTAACTTAAAACCAAACCAGATGTATCAAACAAATAACAACAGACAAACAAGACTACACAAAACAACCACATAAACAGCATAAATCCCCCCTATATGTATAGTACCCGAAAGTAAACTATCCCACTCCACTCCATAACTCAACCTAGTATTATCCATTAAGGTCATTAAAACTCTCCCACATTTCATCATAAAGTTCTGCCTTGTTTGGTTTACTAAACATCGTTTTTTCAAATCTCGATAAAGCTCTAACATCCAAAATCCACTCCTCCACTGTCGGCTTTTTCTGCGTCTTCCAGACCTTCACCACTTGTTTAACCGCCACCAACAAAACTTTACGCACCCCAACCAATACCACCCAGCTTACATTACGCCCACCACCATATGACGGGAATATAACTGCTAAGGGATTGCGTGGGTAAACAATGTCCCAGATCTGATCAATTCTGCAAATAACCTGTCTCCAAAAGCTTACCACTCGTTCACAATGCTACAACATATGTAATAGAGTACCCTGTTCTTTCCCACAACCCCAACACAAATCATCAGCAACTAAACTCAATGTGCACATACGTGCGGGAGTCCAATATATTCTGCCCAATATCCTTTGATGTATGTAACGTAATTGCAAATCCACTTTGGCTGTCGCCGGCACTCTCCAAATCTCATCCCATTCTCTCAATGTGAGTTCCCTGCCCAACTCCTCTGCCCACGATAACCTCAACTTTTCCCACGAGTCCAACCATTGCCCATCCGGTTGCATAAACTGCATAAATGTAGACACTTTTTGAAATCCCATTTCCAATATATCAAAATTCTCCGGCTTCTTCAAGAATGGAGCATCCAACATTTCCCTCCGTTCCAAAAGTAAAGCTACCAAAATATCATACCTTCTGAATTCCCTGTTCCTCAAACCAAATTTCTCAACTAAACTCCCAAAAGGTACTACCCCAGCATCATTCCACACATCGCCAATTACCAAAACGCCTCTCTGAATCCAACTCTTCCAAGCCAATACCTTATTATTATACTGCAGACCAGGATTATGCCAAAGTGAAGCCTCTTCATGAAGATATAGTCCCTGACCAGTACCCAAAATCCACGACGACAACGCCTCTTTGGTAGCTAATACCGATTTCAAACACCGTACCTTCTTAGGCAACTTTCCAAAAGAAAACAAACATTTAATATCATAAGGCAAAAATCGCTGCTTCTCAATTTGTAGCCACCACGGCACCCGGGTCAGATCTTCACCAGTGTAATTAGACACTTTCTGTAGTAAAAAACCACTACAGTAGTTTTTCAGTACCGGGTACCCAAATCCCCCATCTTTAAGTTTCCTGACCATAACGTACCGGGGAATATTGGCTCTCTTCCGAAAACCCCACAGAAAATCCTGAAAGAATCTATCCACACGTGCAAATGCTCCCTTTGTAAAATGTAAAGGCAGAGATTGAACAACATACAGAATCTTTGGCAGCAAAATAATTTTAATAGCATTAATTTTGCCCCAAAGAGTCAGATTAACACGTCCCCATCTCATTATATCCCACCTAAGAACCTCAATGATTTTATCCACATTATAACTTACTAACTTTCCAAAATCATGAGTGATATAAATACCCATATATTTCACACTAGAATATTGACATTTACAGTTCCACCCCAGCAGCTGTTCACATCCAGGCGAAGCCCTCACCGGGAATACCACCATCTTATCCAAGTTGATCCGATACCCAGATAGCTTACATACCTCTTCAAAGAATTCCCTTAATAGTTGACCCCCTACAACAGGGTCATTCAAGATGACCACCACATCATCCGCATAAACTAGAGCCTTTACTTCCCCTTCTCCTACTGCAAATCCTCTAATACATCTCATCTGACGTATATATTCCAACAAGGGCTCTAACACCAAATTAAATAACAGTGGCGACAAGGGGCAACCTTGGCGAGTGCCTCTAAACAACGGAAATGACGTAGAAAACCCCCCATTCACCCACACCTTCGCCGAAATGCCATTCTGAAGAGCGTGATTAGCCCTAATAAAGAAAGGACCAAAACCCAACTTCGACGGCGTATAATTCAGAAAGTCCCAATTCACCCTATCAAAGGCCTTCTCGGCATCTAAAAAAATCAACAAAACATCCTTTATTTCCGAGTCCGGCAAACTCAAAATATCTTACAGTGTTTGAATATTATCATACCCATACCTTCGCTCCATGAATCATGTCTGAGAACGCTCCACCAAATCACCCATATATTTTTTAAGCCTTACTGTCAGTATTTTCGTAAACATTTTCAGGTCTACATTAAGTAAGGAGATAGGCCGATAGTTATTGCACTTAGTAATATCCTTTCCAGGTTTCAGGATCACTGTGATGATTGCCTCCTTCATTGAATCACATAACCTCCCCTCCCTCAAAAAAACGTTATATAATTCACACAAACTCGGTGCCAACACTTCACCAAATTTTTGATAAAATTCTACCGTCAAACCATCCATCCCTGGAGATTTACCCTTATTCATCTCCTCAATTACTGACAAAACCCCTAGGATAGTAATCGGTGCCTCTATAAAACATTTACCTTCTTCACAAAGCACTGGGAGTTCAATTTTTCCAAGGATTCTATCAAAATCACCTATTTGTGGTGCAATATCTTCTGTATACAATTTAGCATAAAAGGAGCAAAAACCTTCACCAATTTTACTTTTCTTAATCTCAAAATTTCTGGACGCATCAACAATTTTCTGGACATACACCTTCTCCGGATAACGCTTCAATCTACTTGCCAACAACTTTCCTGCCTTATCCCCTTGCTCCCAGTACTTTTGCTTCATGTAATACAGTCCCTTCTCAACTTGTGAGTCCACCTCATTTTTTAGTAATTCCTTAGCATCCAAGATCTTAAGTCTAATATTCTCCTCTCTTGATAAAGCATAATTCCGTTGTAAGTCTCCAAGTTCCCTTTCAAGCTCCACCAGTCTGGCTTCACCTACCCTACGCAATCTTGCAGTCCAGTTCATCAGTTCCCCCCTAACAGAAGCCTTAAAAGCATTCCACCCCACCCTGTTGTCCGCCGTGCCCTCATTCATCTCAAAGAAATTTGGTATAATGTTCATTAATGCGTCATTGGCATATTGATTTTGTAACACAAAAGGTTTCAACCTCCATCTACTAGGCCCCTGCCTTTCAGCGAGCAGCATCAACTTAGCCATTACCATTGAGTGATCTGAAATATGTCGTTCTCCCATAGACACCTCTTTTACACTCTCAATTAAACTATCCGACACTAATATGTAGTCAAGCCTAGAATAAGAATGATGCACTGGTTAATAAAACGAGAACTCCCTATCCCTCCAATGAAAATGTCTCCATGTATCAACTAAATCATATACTTCCAGGAAGTCCCGAAACTCCTTACTCGATCTCTGTCTGGTAAATTTGCACATCGAGGACCTATCCATTTTGGGGTCAATCACACAATTAAAATCCCCTCCCAAAACGATCATTTCACCTCCCTTATCACCAAGCATCTTCTTCAGTGAATCAAAAAAGACCCCCCCCCGCCCATGGCCCATATACCGATCCAACTGTCAACAACATGCCCTCAAATTTAAGATCAATAAGTATGATACGTCCTTCATCATCCATACTCACTTTTTCAACACAGGCATCCAATCCTTTTTTCAACAAAATTCCAACACCCCGAGAGTTGGAGGAGTAGCAATTTAAGAAAACTTTCGTATATCTTGAATTAATCAGAGAATCACCAGTGCCATCAATTAAATGCGTTTCTTGCAAAACTGCCACATCAATTTTCTCCCGCCAAAGTTTAGTCAGCACCTTCTTTCTCTTTCGTATACAATTCAACCCTTTCACATTCCAAGTACAAAACAAAACAGGCCCTTTCATAGCTCTCCAATACTCTCCATATTGTCACACACACTCATAGACTATTTATCACTATTAATCTTTCCATTAAACATTATGATAAATATCAAACCCATCAAATAGAGTCGAGCAACACACATATCACCCCCCCATCCCACACCACACTTACAACAAAGGACAACATACACACACACACACAATAGCATCGATTATAAGAAACCTAATATATCCTGGATTTCAACAAAATACCATTATGTAAAAAATCATAACCTATTCCAACTATCCCCCCAGAATCCTATTCCCCACATTTCACTAATAAAATATCTTCCTCTAAATCCCTTAGTAACAAATCCCAGAATCCCAGAATCCTTACCAAACCCAACAATCCCCCGCACCAAACCCCCCCACTATGATCTATAAGGCATCCAACATAAAACCCTCCCTGCAAATCAAAAAACAGTCCAAACCACATAGAACAACATATCCAACCCAACCATAATGGTCATTCAATTAAAGACTCCTGCCAAATAATGCACAAACCATTCCTAAACCACATGCACCCTACAATCATTTATTTATTTTTATTATTTTATTTTTCCCCCTTTTCTTTTCTTTTTTATAAAGCATAAACACTGAACATTTCCATCAAACACCAATATATCAGTAGAAAGTAAGCAACAACCAACCTAAAGCTACATGGGCAACGAGGGCCATCAAGAACAAAATATGAAGCAGACTCTAGTAAACGAGTCCACATTATAGAGCAGTTCCTCCAACCACATCTTCTCCATTAATTGCCATTGCTTGGCAGTTCACTCTGCAAAATCTGGAATCTCAGTAATCCATAGGAAGGGACTCTCATCCAAAATTATGTCAAGGAGAACGCAAATCCCTTAATGCGTCAGTGTCATTTCGACTTTGTAACACAAAAGGTTTCAACCACCATCATGCAGGATTAGAATGCGAAGCAATGGACGCTGCACATCAGAAAGGTGCAACAACCCCATGTTCAGGCAAATTCAGCACTGCCTGTGTACACCTTGTCCACCATTCACTGCTTTGCCACTGAGCACATATCCATTTCCACCAAGGGAACCATGTCAAGCAAGATCCTCAGAATGCATGACTCTGCACTGTAGAATAGTCGGTATTATAGCATGGGAACACCAGCGTTCACAGCAGCCTGCAAACAATAGTGGATGATGAACATAGAAACACCTTCACCCTGGAAAGAATGCATGCCATGCATCAGTTCACTCACTTGTATGTATCAGGGCCCACAGCAGGCATCCACTGCATAGCGGGGTGAAAAAGTGCCAAATAACTTGAAGGTGAGCACAATAACATACTGGAGCATCGTTGGCTGGACTCAAAATGTGTGATTTAATGCAAAAGAGCCGCTATACCCGAAACACCTTCCTTAACTTGCCAATTCAATGCTATGCAATGTGCCATGTTATATCGTGGTATTTTATTGAGATTCACAGTACACACCGCTGCCTTTCATTTGGTCTCCAGGCACTCCAGCGACTCGGTGTGAGTGACTGTGAAGTTAATGCAGCAGACACCATTCACCTAGAAATGCAGCTGTTTGGCGTAACGGTAAGGAAAGAGCAAATAGAGTAAAGTAGATTGCTCCCCTGGAGTGCAAGCCAACATCTTCTTCCTATGCTTATTGTCCCGGAGAAAAGAAATGCAAGTCGATGCTCTGTTTATTTTTAAAGCTTACAGAGCTGACACAGTTTGTAAGCGGACACTGAGTTGCGACCCGCTCCTGCCCGATGCCCCCCAGGGTGAGTGGTGGCTCCAGGCAAAGGTCATCAAGCTTAGGGCACCTGCGAAGTTCAGCCTCCTCCGGTGAGCACAGTCAACAATATGACCCTTTCATTGAAACCACCCTCTGTCCCATAACTGGTTGCAATACACGTGCATCCACGACCCTCATCCACCATACCTGGGCAGACCAGCAGTGACGTAGCCCGTGCTGCCTTCTGCACCATGTCCACGCCACCATCACAGTCAAGGCAAACGGCATTCCAGCTGCAAGCCCGACAAAAAAACCCAAAAAAAACATCTCCATGGCCGTTCCAACCCGGAAATAACGTGCATTTTTGCGGGGTTCGCGTCCATTGTACCAGCGGTCTTAGTGCCAGGCAAGGCATGGCTTTTGTTTTGCCCAGGAAGTGGCTTGAAAGTCGAGCTAAAGTGAGCCACTTGGCTCTGGTTGGTCCAAGCCCCACTGGGCTGTCTCACCTTTACCCTAAAATGGTGACAGAGACTACAGCTGGTTCACAACATGTTGGAATCAAGACACTACTGTCAAATGTATACTTTCAAACTCTATCCTACAGATGGATGGTGCAGTTCATCACAACTCAATGCACCATTTTGCTTATCAAATCTATGCCCCATTAATCTTATCCACCGGTTTCTCTCACCAACCCTGGTCCCAGAGCTCTAATCTTAAAATGTCACAGGACTCTTTCAAAAACCAGGATCCGTTACTGAGTGTGAGAGAAACAAGAGATTGAATGATTGGAGGTGGGAGATAGGGAAGGGAAAGAGGGAGAGAGGGAGAGAAAGAGGTAAAGAGAAAGACTGATAAAGACTGAAAGAAAGGCTATCAGGTAATAATATCGCCATATATATGGTCGCCGTAAATAATATCGCCGGGAAAATGTTGTGGCGATATTATTTGGGTGACCATATATATGGGGACAGGGGCAAAAAAAAAAAATTTAAAAGGGAAACAAAAAAGTTTGGGGGTTACGGGGGTGTCCCCCGCATGTTCCATGCAATAATGTTGCCACAAAAAACGGCCATTTTTCGGCGATATTTTTGCATGGCGAGATTTTTGTGGCAACATTATTACATGGAACCATAGAAAGGGAGTGAGAGATGGGCACACTCAAAGAGACACATAGCCATTCAGTTTGCCCATATGGCATATAACTTGGTCATCCAGTCTACACTTTATTCCTTGCCTACTGTGTCTTTTAGTCTTGCTGGAAGGGAATCAGCAGGGCTGGATCAACTAGTCATGGATAGCATGGGCAACTTCAGTGCTCTGGAGAAGGGAAGCAAGAAAGACACAAAACAGGAGGTAAACATAGAGCAGACTAAAAGGGGACACAGATTGGGAGAGAGAAGAGGGAGAATAAAATGGAGTGAAAGGGAAAGAACATGAGGGTTAGAAAGGGAATGAGAGGAAGCACGATCCAGACAACTCAACAAAGAAAGCGTGAGTGAAGAGACTAAATGGACAGGAGGCAGAACCAAGACACTGCATAAGAAGGAGAGGAGATAGAACGATAGGGATAATGGGAAGAAACTATACAAAATGTAAAGTCAAGATAGAAGGAAAAGGAGTTAGAGAAGGAATAGGGAGGTGTGACAAAGACAGGATATTAAATAGTAAGGGAATGATGGCGAAAAAGTGATCAAGAATGCAATAGGGAATATGAGAACACAAACAAGAGTGTGAAAGAGTGAATAAGTGTACAGACAGGGCATCCGAAAGAGGGAGAGAGGAAAGGGTGACAGAACAGAGCAGGCATAGAACGAACAGAGGAGGCAGTGTGAAGAATTTAGAGATAGTGGAGAGCAAGGGAAAGCGAGCGATAAGGGAGAAAAGAAGGCAGTGCAAATTACGAATCCAAAACAAAAAAGACAGATGTTAGTGGGCCTGTTCCATACTGTGTAAAATGCATTCTGAGTGATCAGTGTTTAGATCTTTTCAATATGAAACATATGCTCCGTTCCATCCACCTGCAATGAAACAATCTGAGACAACTGGTTCGATGAACTGGCTTCAAGCCCTCTTCAATCCTCCTGCAACAGACACTTACTTTTTGACGCTCGTGGTGTTGTCTTCCTATGTATGCATTTTCACACTTCCAAGCAAACCAAATGTCAACTTGACCACAACATTATACTCATTAAAACATCTAAGCGTGTTCTCCGCTTCAAGGTTTAGTGGTAGGCATTAGAGTGGATGAAGGTGGCATCTTGGCATGCCATCCCCCACAGCCAACAACTAGGTAAGGAACGTGCTCGACATATCGCATGCCTCCCTTTCCACATGCTAGCTAACCCCATGACCGGGGATAGGGAAGGGGTGGCATCTGTAACCCCTTTACTTCAAGGGGATCTTGGCATTAAAACGTTTGAAGACCACTGCCGTGTGATGAAGATAAAGGCTTGGCTGCTGGGTTTAAGAGCTTTTAAATGCCCAGGGCTCCCATGATTAGCATAATTTTGAAAATAAATAGCCTCTGGATTTGGGGGAAAGATGCATCTAATGGGCCAAAGGAAGTTGAAATAGCTATTTAGCCTTCTGTGCTCAGAGGAAGGGGGTGGGGTCGACAGTGCAATAGCTTTGACTCACTACCTGCTCTCAAAACGTCCAACCAGCACACCCAAAATGTTGAGTCTGGCTCCGCCCCTGGCTACGAGCAAGGGCCTGGGCGAGGATTGCCCTGGTTAGCTGACCTGCTGTCGAATGGGTGCTGCTTGTCTTTCCTTTTACTATCTTGTGCATTGCAAGCCACCAGCAAGAATCCATCACAAGCGGAGATCATGTAACACAATAGGAGCCTAAATCATATGCAAAGCACTGAGACAGGAAGGGGTCGTCTTGGGAGATGGCACTGCAGGCTGACTCTTGTTTTCAATCCCGTCACAACCTGTGTTAGCAGGCCTGAGAAAACTTGTACCCTGAAGTTCTGTTAATCACTGCTTGAAACCTGAATGCAATAGTAGAAACATGGGTGTGTGTCCCCGCTTCATCCGGAGAACAGGGTGGCGAGAGTCACATTGATTGTTGAAATGAAAAAGCCGACATGCAGTGTGCAATTTGAGCAGGTCGTCTTTCACCCCCACCACCCTCGACTTGATGAAGCGCCCTAGGCAAGTGTTTTACCTTGCTCAGTGCACAGTGCTAGCGCTTGCCCTTATGAAGGCTTAAAGGGGGCGTTTGCTCAGAAATGTTATTGTCCTGATCGATCAGGCATGTATTTTTAAGCATACTGTAATCGATCTTAAACAAATTTCCTATGCATTTTACCTCAGTTTTCCTCACATTTACACATGGGAAAACAATGGGTTGGGCACCGCCATCTTGTGCTAATCTTATCCGTTGATACATCGCACTACTTTCAAACACCTTTGCAGCAAGAATATAGATCACCCACCCCTCAAACTGACATCACTAGATGCTTACTCCCCTTTTCATAATGCCAATGCACATCTCGTGTCAGCGTCCTCTGCGCGCAAGCTATTGAAGTGTCTCCATGGGAATGCCAAGATGCCTCTTTCCTAGAAAAAGTATAAACAAACCCTTTTTGATCACACAACAATCAAGTTTCTTTTTCCTTTGTGTCAGTGTATTTTGTTTTGAGCCTCTGTGATTTGTGTCTTCTCTGTTCAGATATCTTCCTAGTTCAACCCCCTGCGAACAGGTACTTACACTATCTAAACTGATGAAACACAGTAGTTGCTTTTAAAAAAACATATTTCTTATATTATGTACAAATGTCTTTGCCAAACCACATTTAAATTCAACTTTTACAATGGTTATTTTTTACATGTGTGCATGCAAGATTTCTCAGTTTGTGCCTATCGTTCATGTCTTTGCACTATGGACTTTTGTAACATGGCAGTGTGTTCTCCTCTCCTTCTTTAATAGTAGTTACTGTTTACAAACAACCACATTCTTATTTTTCTAACTGTTGATTTTGTATTTCTTCAATATTCAGGAACTATGGCAACAATACTGCCCTACCAGTACAGTCCCGAATATTCAGAGGAGCAATTAATTGAAAGAGAAAGAAGCAGAAACAATGGGGAATCAGATGAGAGACGTGAAGATCAATCACCGGAGCCTGAACCCGGTCGAATATAAGACGTTTCCACCTGGTGTACCTGCGATTGGTGCAAGGTTATGCCAACTGAGGTGGAAAGCTGCTGCTGCCGAGAAAACTCTGGATGCTTGGCCTACATAGCCAAAGAAGACACACCACCCCTATGCATTGCCAAACTGCATGACTTCAGGGCAGCCTGCCTCACATGATCCCTGTTGCAGATGATGATGGTCCTTAAGCATGAACTTTGAGCAACAGTTTGCCCTTGTTATCCAAGTAACAAGTACGTTTACTGTAGATCTGATGTATATTTGACAACTGAGACGACTAACATTAGCTGTTCTTCTCCTACATTACTGTAACTTCCATTGATCACTGCCGAATATTTTTTTTCTATAAATTGAATACATTTCTCGTACTAATGTAAAATTTGTGGTTCTCATCAATAGATTTAACGCCCGAACAAATATGTTTTATTCACTTTGACCTTAAAAACAATATTGCCCTAAGTCCCAAACTGTTCTGGATTGAATGGGCGTTCACATTTGTACTTTATTGATACTTCAAATCACAAGTACTTTATTCTGTAAGCTACTTTTATAAGTGTAACAATGCCATCAAATTTAGGGGGTGTTTCAAACTAAATACAAACAGTTATCAGGTTCATTCAAGTAAAATATTTCTGTTTCTCTTTCACAGGTGGTACAGGCTTGTGGCCTATTGTGTCTTTACATGGTGGATTCATGGAAGGCATGGATTCCACATTCAACGAGTAATACGTGCCTGTGTCGTTCGAGCCATTCATGCGGAATTCCCGAGTGACAACGGACAGTACAAGGGATTTTTATACACAGTACCGCAACCGCATCAATACAATTTGCAGTTTGTTGGTGTGATCAACATTACCAAAGTAAATTTAAAAAAAAGTGAATATGGAAATTAATAAGAAGATGGCTTTAAAATTGTGGATTTCCATTGTCTGAGTTGGAAAGTAGAGCCAAGGATGTCTTGGAAGACATGAGGGGCACTCGATTCTGCATCTGCAGCATGCACTTCGCAGACAATATGTACGAAGCATCACAGTACACTAAAAAGCGTCGCCACAGGCGCCTTCGCAAATTACTTCTAAATGGAGTTCCAACTAAATTTCAGCACACGCTGGCTCAGGTGAGTAGTGGATGATGAATTTGTTATCTATGTTGGTATATTAAAAGAGTGGGCTGTGTACATATGTCTTCTAAATGATCTATCAATCTATTGAAATATTGTGTTAAAGGTAACATGATGAGTGTTTTTGAGTTTTTGGGGAATATTTCCATCGATGCTATATTACACACGTTACGCTCGCGACACAATACACTGCAGTTTAAAAATGTTTCACTTTAGACTACTTTGTCTATCCCCACTTTCGTTTAATTGTTTTTAGATTTCTTGGTTAACATATCTTACTTTACGTAGAGCTCACTGATGGAAGTCCAGACCTTCACCAATGAGGAAACCACAAACATGTTGAGTATCCCAATGGTGAGGCCAAGCGAACTGCACATAGTAATGTTTTAGAGCGTTCAATATGGTCATATTTATAATACCAATGTACCCTTTCAATTGGACTCTTCTGAATATATACATAAAGTGAAGGAGCAAGATTCATCATCCATCACGATTCCAAAGTCAACAACAACCTCACTCACCTATCAAGTAATTATTTTATACCAATAATTTATATGCAACTGAACAATACATGCGTTTGGTCTACTTCAAATTAAACAGAATGAAGATTATTATGTACAACATTAGTTATTGATGCAAAGTGGCGTGTAGGAATGTCTCTCAATATGGACTATCGTCTGCATCAGAAGTTTTCTTTTTAATTTTATGTTTACATCCTTATTCAAACAATTGCTATGTTATTGGGGGATGCTGGAAGTTCCACAACAATCACTTCCTTGTTTGTAACGGTCCGGAATATGAGGTATGCATAGTCAAAATGTGCGTTATATTAGTAGGTGTGGATCTACATTTTTTGGTTTTAAATTGACATAAGTGTTTTATTTTTCAAACAATTTACAATACTGTTAGCAAAGTGCAAAAAATCCATTCAACAACCTTGTTGTATTTATTGCCCCTAGACATGCAACAATTAAACTTAACACTCCCCATAAACAAAACTGAAATGCATTTAACCTTTTACTGTATGAAACTTTTCTTTTTTGTTAATAACATTTAACTTCGTAACCAAAGCAGAATACATTAAAAAGAAAACATTACAGCTCAAACTAATTTGGCAGGCAAAATTGTATTCACTATGGGCATCATTACGACTGTGCCAGTCCGGATACACTGGTGCTGGTAAGCCTGCCGGCACCAGTGTTTCCACAACGGCACAGTATGACTCTGTGGGCAGGTGCCGTCCCGCTCGCCAGGTCTCTTGGCGGACTGAACGACACCCGCCCGCAGAGTTTCACGGAAGCACCAGCACAAGTGTTAACGTGCTGGTGCTTCCGTGGTGCCACATTCCCATGGAGTCCTATTCTGACCCCGGCACCCGGTAAGTCAGGCGCCGGCAATGTTGTAAGTCCCCATTCCCATGGAGTCCTGGGAATGGGGACTTACAACATTACCGGCGCCTGACTTCCCGGCCGCCGGGGTCAGAATACCCCGGTGTTACTTGGAAGTCAAGCGCCGGTAATTCATTACGGGTCTGGCGGCAACCTGCCGGTTTTACTGGCACGGTTACCGCCAGACCCGTAATGATGCCCAATGTTTTCTAGGATGATATCACATCAACTCCATGTGACATCTCGGAAGGTTATCAGGTGAAATGTAAAATATATATTTTAAAAAACGTCACACGCACCACGTGTTAGACTTTATCTTGCTGAGAATTGTCAAACTGTATTACAGCAACTAACCTTATTGTTTAAGGTCGACAATCATTTCAAACAACTTTGTTGAGAAGTGCTTTGTGAGATAAAATATTGTACAATTAAATTTGCTTGACAATTAACTGTTTTTAATGAATGTTATGTCCAAGGAATGTACCACTGAAGTGGTCGAAATTTAAGAGACACATCGACCAGAGGTATACATAACATTATCTGAAATATAATTTATCATCACATCTGATTGGCATGTAATTTGTTATATGATGTAATGATCTACGTACATAAAGTAAGTTTTAGTTGTAGCTATGTATATATTCTTCTTTGAGTGGAAAAGAAATTTGCTTGGTTTATACATTGTAAACATTATTTTTTTCAGCTTGGTCTTGTGGTCTGAAAAATCGAAGTCCACTTTTTCTAAGAAAATTAAGAACGGCAGGGTAAAGAACAACCCAGTTTGTTTTGAGATGTTTTTAAGTGGATATTTGCCTGTTTAGTTGGTAAATCATATCTTCTGTATGTGTGCTATAAATTGAGCATGTTTTCCTTTAAATCTGTTAGAGGCCCAGGAGGAAGAAGAGCATAAAGACATAGACAACAACAGAAACTAATGATGTTGCTTGCCAAATGGATGTCACTAGGGATCAAATACTTTTTAAGGCACAGCATGGTCCAGTCAAGATTCAGATGTCTAGTGACCGGAATATCAATTGAATGTTATGAGCGAGACATGGAAAGTAACCATGGATCATTGCTACACTGCAAATCATATCCCAGATGAAACTGAAGACACAGACGATATATCGGAATTGCTTGCAGATGCTTTGGCACAATCTACACCCTCTAAAAAATGATGAATCTGCACAGGATCTTGACTTCCGTATTCCTAGTTTGAGGGACTTGTCCACCCCCATCAAATTGTAAACCACAGTACTGCAGAACGATTGGTTATTGAAGGATCACAAATACATTGTATTTGACTGCTGCCTGCTATAGATTATACAAATGATTAAATGCTATCATAAATTACATAGAAGGATATGTGGGGAACCATTGGTGAATTTTGCTTGTGCAGTCAAAGACACCAACCAAAAACTCCAGGCCACCTGTGTCCACCACCATAACCCATTTTCATGGTCAGCACAACCTATGCTCGGAAAAGTGCCTGCCGGAAATGTACTTTGTTAATCTGCTTTGCTGTTCAGTGGATCAACAGTCAGTAAAATGTCAAGTTTCTGTCAATTTGTGGTACTTGAGTTCCTTGCTAAAACCCAGTACTACAAATTTTAGAAGGGTTTCTTGTTCCCCACTATTAGCCAGGCCTGGAAATTCGAAGATATGAATGGACAGTACCCTCGCTGACAAAAGGGTCAGGCTTGCTGTTGACGGACAGTGTGACAGTCCAGGATTTTCCGCTAAATACTACACTTATCACTTTCAAGACAGGGAAAGTAAAAAAATAGTGATTTTGGTAATTGTGCAGATGTCTCAATGTACACCGTCTGTTGCCATGGAGAAACATGATTTCATTAAACAATCGAACTTCTGGAATCCAGGGGAATGCAAATATACCTGATCGCCACTGACAGGAATGTTGGCATAGCAAAAGCCATGCGAGAGCAATTCCGACACATACAGCATCAATTTGATGTATGACATGTTGCAAAATCAATTTTAAAAACAATTGCTGCTGCATTCAGAAAACATTTTAAAGTGGTCTCATTCTATCAGCAACAATCTTTGGTGGAGCTCAAAAACTTGTGATGGCTCTTTAGAAATTCTACTTAAAAAATTGCGTTAATTGATACACAATTGTTCCAACGTACACTCTTGGAGAAAAAAAAAAGAAAATCCACAAATATGGAAATGGACCTTTGACTAAGGAGCAGGAGCGTAAGAAGAAGTGGTTGGTCTCAGGTTCCCCTCCTCACGCAGCACTCACGAAAATTGTGTTCGACAAAACGCTTTCAAGAGACATGAAGGGACTCACTGAATTCTGCATACTGGAGATTTAGAGGTGTTCTATGATATGTGCCTAAAGTACAGGCCAAAAACGATGCATTTTGGCATAGTCGGTATGAAGGCCAGAACAAGACTGGCTATACTTGCACAAGACAAGAATGTTGGGAGGGAACAAGCAAAAAACTGCAGGAACTTTCAGGATGCTTTGTTACAACATGGCATTTATGAAACCAAGCAAACAGTGGGTGGCCAAGCCAATATTCCAGGAAATGGATTTTGAATTGTGAAAGATCTGGCATTGACTGTGCTGGCCATGCATACGCATGGAATGGCTACAGATTTTATTTCCAGGGCTCAGACTGTGCCACAGAACATTGCATAAGAGGCTTGTCCTCCAAAACTTGAACTGGTTGAAAGGTTGACTTCCAGATTGAAATTATTTGCAGCTGTCTTCAAAGAAATGTCACAAGCAAGTTTCAATATGTTACCCAATGTTTGGAAACTGTATTGATTAAAACAATAATGTAATGGTATAAAACTTGCAATGTTAATGCTCAATAATGTATTTTTTTAAATTTATTTTTGGTGGTTTAATCGTGTTAAATATTCATTGATGGTTTCACTTTACCTTTCCTTTCTTTATATTGCATTTCCTCTGTCATTGATATATATATATATATATATATATATATATATATATATATATATATATATATATATATTACACGGCCCGCGATAGCAGGCGTGTAGTTATGGTTAAGTTGCTAAACTCATAGGAAGAGCACTTTTTTGGCGGCTTATAACTTCGCTCCCCTTGGAGGAATCCTCACCAAACTTTGCAAAAAAAGTATATGGACGGCTCCGAATGTTTACGCCAAGTTTGGTGGGGTTTCGTGTGGGGTGGGGGGGTAAAGTAATAGAAGGGGGTCCCAATTTATTTTTTCCCATAGACTGAATGAAGAAAATCGAACGGCTGCACAGATTTTCATCAAATTTGCGGCAGGAGCGGGGGCTTGGGTCAGAAAGCGTGCTTTTGTGTGTTCGGTGGAAATTCAACCAGTACTTTTGTTGCAAATAACTGAAAAGTACGTCCCAAAAAATTAGGGATATCTGGGTCTGCTCCGCGGACCCATTTCCCTGTTCGCTCCGCGGACCGAAGTGTCATTGGCCTGTGGTATGCCGTGATGTCGACGAACGTTGGACGCGGCCGGTGGTTGGCTGGAGGGAAGCGTGCTGTGCGTCAATGTTTTTGGGAAACGTTGCCATGGTGTATCGGAGGACAGTGCGGCAGCCGAAGGGTCTGGAAAATGTACTGTATGCCATGTGTTGGTGGCTAGAAGGGAGGGAAGGGGTGGGGGAGTGAGAAGTGGTTCATGTGACATATGTAGGTAGGTGGAAGAAGACGGAGGAGTGCCTGCAGTTTTCACGCGTACTGCATCAAGTCGTGGGTAGCTAGACAGGCGAGTACTCTGTGTGGTGATTGGAGACAGGTGTTGTAATGGCACGATAGCTTCTGCCGCGACCTGTTTCCAGTGACCTCTTTCCGTGGTGAGTGGTGGTAGACCAATTTTAGAAGGGGAATGAAGTGCACATGACATAGGCACATGACATAGGTTGGATGGGAGCACGGGTGGTTGTGCTATGCGGATGGAATACGGTAGTTAGGCACATGGTGGCATGCATGGGTGCAGGAAGTTGTGTTGGGTCTGTGGAAGGATTAGACTATTGGGTGCATGGGCAAAGGCCGTAGACCATAGGGCATGCACTGAAGAGCATAGTGCTTTAGCATACCTACCGCAGTAAAGCAAGTGTGGTGTGCATCCGGTACAGGGTGGTGCTTGCATAGTGCAGTGTGTGCACATTGGTTGCAGTAGGGCAAGGTTGCGAACCGATTGTGGGTAGTTTGGCAGGGACACACTTATTTGGGAATGGAAGTGGGGACGGACATAGTATGGGAATGAAAGTGCAGAGGGGTGCAGGAGAGAGTGTTTTCTTTGTACATTATGGTAACTGGTGCAATTTGATGCTGCATAGTTATATGGCGGTGTGCAGGTTTGGTAGGAGTGCTGGTGGTAGTGCTGTGTATGTGCATAGTTGAAGTTGGTGACATGGTGAAATGGATGATGCCATTATGTAGCAGTGAGAGTGTTTAAGGCCTAGACTGTTGGGTGCATGGCCGAAGGCCATAGGCCGCAGGCCACGCACTCAAGAGGCTAGGAGTTTCGGACACACCCGGCAATTATGCATATTGGATTCTGCAGAACTTAGCGGGTGGTGACCTGTAAATAGTGGGTGTGGAGCACATTTTAGACGCAATAGAGCAGGAGAAGTGAGCTGCCATTCGTGCATGTTTGATTTTGCAGGTGAGGACACAGTTACAACATGGTAACGTTTTTGATGTGTACTTGGCGATGGTGCTGTGAAAAGTAATGCAGTGTGGGCACTGGGTGCTGGGTTTGCATACTGTTAGTATGGAAGATGTGTTTAAGGCCTAGCCTATTGGGTGCATGGCCGAAGGCCGTAGGCCATGCATTGAAGAGCCTAGCACTTGAAGAAACCCACGCTACGAATGCAATTTTGACTCTGTATCTGGTAGAGGGTGGTGACCTGTAAAGAATGGTTGTGGAGTACATTTCAGACGTCATAGAGCAGCAGAAGTGAGCTGGCAGGTGTGTATGTTTGGTTCTGCATGTGAGGTCGCTTGTAGAACATGGTAAAGTTTTGGATGTTTGATTGGAGATGGTGCAATGAAAAGTCACACGGTGTGGGCAGCATGGCAGACGGTATGGTTGAAGTGTAGCTTGTATGGGTTCTTTACTGTGCTGTGTGCAGATTTGTTGAAGTAGGGCCAATGTTGTGAAAATGTTGTGGTTAGATTGGTAGTGACACAATAGTTTGTGAATGGCAGTGGGTAGGGGGTGATGGAGGCTGTGGTATGTTTGTGGATGCTACTAATTGCGACCTGTTTCCGTGAATGGGTGTGTTATGGTGTGAGGGAGTTGGGTTGAAGAGCCGATAGGTATGTTACATTTGTGCACAATGTTAGCTGACCACATGGTCGCATGCATGGATTCATAGTGTTGTGCTGGGTGTGGGCAAGGGTGGACCGTTGTGTGCATGGCGAAAGGTGTGCTGGGTGCGCCGCAGGATCACTGTGAATGCTGAAATAGGGAATCCTGTAGGAAAGGTTTCTGGTGGAGGGGCTTTGGAAGCAAAGGGAACGTGCTCTCAGAGTGTTTAACGGGAAATATGTTGTGTATAGAAATTATAGTGTGCAATGCCGAGGTCCAGTATGTGATTGGTGCAGGCGTTTTTGAAATTTTATAGTCGTCAATAGGCGCCACTAAGGGAGTGTTGGAAAATTCAAGTGGAAAGGGAAGAGGTATTGTGTCTGCTTTACTGGGGCGTGGCCCTAGCTGTAGCTGGAAAAGTGCACGTGCCACATCATGCCCTTCGGAACATCGAGGCTTTGCAAATGGAACTGTGGTGATTCTCCAATGCGGATTCGAGGGTGTGGTTCACCGGAAGGGGCAGTGACATATTTATCCAAAGTTCGATGCAGTGAGGCTGGCAGAGATGGACAGGCGGTGAGTGCTTATAGTCAGTTATACCTTTGTGCACGATCTGAACAGGTATGCCGTGGAAAGAGGCTTCAATACTGACTTTCAGTTGGAAGGAGTGCAGGCTTTTTGGGGCAAGTTTATGAGTGGGGTTTCGGGTGCATAGATCTCCTTTGCAAATGTGTGCAGTGCTGGGATGTTCTGCACCGACTATGAAAGCATTAATAACCAGGCAGATTTCCAGTGGTTTCAAGGAAATAGCATTTTCTTTACCTCCATCTGCAATGCTTTTGTGTTTGCCACTCTGCACGAAGCGTTGCAGAGAATTCTGTAGAAATGTAAGATAAGCGTTCATCTTCAGTCGAGAATAATGTGAGGAGCAGAAGCAAACAGACAGTGAGCAAAAGAGAGAAAAACAAGAAATACAAACTGTATGAATGCACGTACATAACAAAAACATGACAAAAAGAAAAAAGAAATATAAGTGTTTTTAGAGACAATCCTAAAGACACTATGGGCCTCATTACGACCCAGGCGCTGGACCATGGTGCTAATAGCACCATGCAAATACAAAGAAGAGGGGGGGGATTTGTCCCATGAGCAGAAAGGGAGGGGACAGAAGACCAAAATAACACCTGAGGAAGGCAACTTTCAACTATGCAAAGAAACTATGGCCAGACAGGCGGCATGTTAGCCGAAACGTTGTTGTGATGATGTCAACCTTGATTTTTTCTGAAATATTTTTTTGACACCTACACGTATTCCACTGTGAATTACAATTCTGAGTGTTTTTATAATTTTTGTTATACTTCTCCGTTATTACAACTTTTGTGTTATTAGGATTTTCTTTGTTTAAAAAATAAATATTTCAAATAACTTTCTAGAAATTTGCCCTTTTTGTTTTCAGAGAATTTCACAAAAGTGCATGATACCATAGTTTGGTACTTTTCTGAACAATTTAATCACGTTGACTTTGATACATAGCAGTTAGGGATCAATGGTGCTAATAGCACCATGGTCCATGCCGGTCTCCGGCATGGTGGATGGCGGAATTACCGCCCCCATCCACAAGGTTGGCGGGGGCGGTAATTCCCTATTCACCATTTGCCCTTCCCCATTCCCATTTTGCACCATAGGGCATAATGGGGATGGAGAAGGCGCTAATTACGGCACCGTAAATTACAGTTGCCGTAATTAGCTCCAAGGTCCCTTAGCGGGTTGGATTTTAATGCCTGCAAAAAGCAGGCGTTAGAGCCTCCAACCCGCGAAGGGACTTGTAATCAGGCGCTAATGGTTTAACGGCGCCGACGCTCTTTATGGCGCCGTTAAACCATTAGCGCCAGGGTCGTAATGAGGCCCTATGTCCACCCCTGTTTCACATTCCCCCCCAAATACCCCCTCAAACTCCTCCCCCTCCAGTTTCTAGCACGGTAATGCAGCAGATTCTGTGGGACTGTGAGGATTAGATGTGGCACATCTGGCTCTTTTTAGGATGGCAGCTATGGCATTGGCCATGTTTAGGCTAAGCCATTGGGAAATGTGGTTGCTGGTTGTGGTGTGTACATAAACACTGTGACAGAAGGTCTGTTTGTACCGATAAATGTAGGAGGCTATGGTGAAAATGTGCAAGGTAAGGGGCATGCATCCTGTTTGTATGCATGCACTGCACGCTCTTGCTTAACGTTGCTAATATACATTCCCTGCTGCTTTTGTGGGATCACTTTTACTACATTTGTAGTACATGCATTACAGTGGGAAGACCATATTGTGAACTGTACAAGATACGTGGCAGGCGTCATGTTGTTATGAATGCAGTGTGTGCATCATATGATATGATGTGCTATGGTATTTTGTGCCATTTGTATTGTGCTACATACAAGTGTGTGAAGGCGCACCGAGGAAAGGGAGGTGGAACAGGGGCCACACAGAGACATTGATTCCTCTAGGCCAGCTGACATTGAGAGTGCGCAAGTGAATGCGAAGGGGGAGGGCAAAGTGCAGTACATGGGAACAATAAAAAATATAAATACATGCAACTACGGCCGGTGCTGGCAAGTGCAAGGATAAGTGTAGACATGAAGTGGTGGCTGGACTGTTAGGGTTATAGAAAACTGTCCCCAAGTGCGGGGTTGGTAGGAAGCCAGTGCAGGGGTAGAACTGTAGGGAGGGAGGTGGCCTGGGGCACAGATTATAGGGTGGGTAGGAAAGCAGTGCACAATACTTTTTAGCCAGGAAGTGAGTAGGGGAGAGGAGAGGGAAAAAGAAGAAACACATGGAAAGGTTTTCTGGTGCTTTCAGACGCTGCAATGCTTATCCTCAAGGTCTAGGGAGACAGAGAGCGTGTTCCACAGGGAGGCCCCAGCAGAAGAAACATATCTACCACCATGTGGTTGCGTGTAGAAGCAACTGACCCTGAGGGAGTATGAGGCGGATGTGGGAAGAGCTGGAGCAAGCAGATATTTAGGAAGTGAGAGTGCAAGGTATTGAGGTCCCAGGGACCGGAAGGCCTTCTGCATAATGCACAGGGCTTTTATATTATTGTTTGCAGCCACTGTGAGCTATTGCAGACATTTTAGACCAGCAGAGATACGATCCCTACCGTTCAGGCCAAGGACAAGTTGCGCACTCCTCTTATGGATGAGTTGCGGAGGGCGTAGAGTGAAAGCTGACAGATTTAAAAAGAGCCTGTGGCAACAGTGCAGCGTACAAAGCCCCACAGCCGTGCAGACACTGACCTTTTGGAAAGTGACTGTAGGTTGCTAAGATACATTTAGTGGTGGCTTTAGTGTCTTCTTTTTACGAGTTATGTAGTAGGTGGGCTAGTGGGGAACAATTTTTGTAAGCATTGTCGGAAGGAAAGAACAGAGTTCCTGTTTCGCTAATATAGTGTATGATATGGGTACATGAAAACGTTGCAAGCACATACAAACAAATTGCCACTTTATGGAAGGAGATGGGAGGAGCATCAGTATGCTTTTTAAACACGTAGTGGACGCTTAGAGGCAGATATCGTGCGCAGAGGCACTTATAACAGAGTTGTGAACATACTGCAAAGAAACTGTTCATGCCTTTCTTTTGTGGTGATGGGTGCTTATGTGGATGAATGTGCATGTATATCTCATGCAATGTTTCACTGAACTTTCCATTGGACGTGCTTTCCAATAACAGCACACGTGCAGGCTGATTTTGTAATGGTACATATGAAGTCTTGTGGAGAACTGACATTGTAAAATGCTGAAGTCTTGGAGGGCATTGGTGGATGCGTGTGTGAGTACTTAGCAATACCTAATAAGGGCGTGGGGGGAAGAGGATGGTGGAAAGGGAAGAAGGAGTGTTCATGATTTACTGGGGCGCTGCCCTTACAATACTATGCGCAACGCACGTGCTATATTCTGTGCTTTTGAACATGCTGGCCAATGGAAATGCGATTGCTGCAATTGTCCAATCAGGTGGTTAGAGTGTGCGTCACAGGAAAAGGAGACCATATTTTGTTTCATTACTCTGTGTAGTGAGGCTGGCAGAGATGGCCAGATGCACAATTTTCATAGTGGGTGATCGCTTTGTTCTAGATCTGCTCCAGTATGCTGTGGAAAAAGGCCTTAATGGCAATTTGAATTTGGAAGTGGAGACTTTGTGGTGCGGTGTCGCTGTCCGTACTTTCGACCATTTGCTTGCAGAATGTCGTTGAGTGGTGTTTAGGTACTGTACACGTGCGGTAGCGCACTATGGAGCATTACTTTTGGGTTCCATAGCTTGTGCAAGTATGTACCGTCAACTCAAAAAGATGATGAAAGAAGTGCAGCACATTTTTGCCACTACGAAGGTGCTTTTCTCATCTATACCACGAAGTCCAGAATATAACTATCCCAATGAATGTTGCCGGCAGCCAGAGGTGGGAAGGCGTCTTATAAACAGAAACATGTATAACTTTTTGCGTGCTGCTGGGATGTACTCCTGTGACAATGACAACATTGGTGATCTATATGTGCACCTTTTCAATGGAAATGGCATTTCATTGTCACCCAGTGGCAATGACATTTGGTTTTCCAATCTACAGGCTGCACTGAAGATGGTATTGTAAGAATGTGAGGCGCTGTGCAACAAATAAAAACAATTATAAAAGCCCAAAAAAAGAGTTACTACTGTGGTAGCTGTTTTAAAAAATAAAATAAAATGGCTTTTTTAAGAGCCACCACTACAAAGGACATCCCCTACCTTGGTTGACATTTATTCCCCTGCTCCCGCGTGCGCACACCTGGAGAAGTCAGCACAAATCGTGACAGTTGCAGGGCTGTACGTGTAACATACGCTCCTTTTGCACGTGGCCACCTTGTATTTGGGAATGTGGAGGACACAAGGTTGCGCTATACGCTTTCTGGGTGTGGAGTGCACGCACAGACTGTGGTATGCAGTATATTTGTTGACCTAAATGCAAAGGGTGACCTTATGGCTGTGTGTCGTACGAGCCACAGCGTATGCTTTGTGGGTGAACTGCACATACATTACTTGACAGTGAATGGAAAACAGAGTCCGGTCGGAGTTATGTGTGGAGTGTATCATGTGGATTTGTACGCGTATGGAGCACCTACAATGAAGTGATTGCTTTTGGTTTGTATGTGTGAGACTTTGGTGACGCTCAATCCCGACAATATTATTGTTGTTGATTGTGGAGGGACAAATGAACACTATGTAATACGATTGTCAGTGCCGTTTGTGGTGAGGGAGGCAGTAGGCCAGGTAATGCTTCTGTTTCCGATCTTCTGCATAATTGTGTATCCCATTATGCAGACACCCATGTAGGCGCGTTATTTTTTATTTGGTCCGGAAATGGAGAAAGCATGCTACATTGTGAAGAAGTGTATTTGTGTCTTTTTACAACTTGTGCCATTGTCGTACTGTACAAATGGGAATCTATTGATTCACAGCACGAACAGTTTTCCCCACAAATAGCATTACTGTTGATATTACTGCATTTCCAAATTCTGCATGCTGTACACACATTGCCTTGCTATCCTTTTTGGAAGTATAGGAATAATGCTTGTGCTTGCTGTTGCGCAGTTGCGCTCTTGAAAACGTACTGCTACACGTACAACCATTTGTTTCAACAGCCACCTATTTCTACCTGTTTCCGCTGCAGTGTTTTCCACAGTACCACAGTTCCTTCCATTTAGCATACAATTGTGTGGAGGGTATACGATGCACGTCGCACTGCCTCCCTTCATTGCCACTTACATTGTGACACTCTGAAAGGAGGTTTATATCATAATCAGCCACAAAATATATTGCTAAAGGGACGTTATGGTGAAGGTGCGGTACTACAAACATAGCATCATTTTTAAATACACCATGCTAAAGCAACGTTATGTTTATAGTGCCCTAATAAAAATCTATGAAATTCACTAACAAAAAACATTGTTAAAGGGACGTTATGGTTAAGTTGCAATAGCAAAACCTATGAAATTCAATGGAAAAACATTCTTACAGGGACGTTATGGTTACAGGTCAAACCGAAACACCCCACAAATTCGCCAGTTATGGTAAGCTAAGCAACCATAACTCACGCCAGCACTGTACTCTGCTAAGACTAACACCCATGACATCAAAGATGACGTCACACATGTCATTGATGACATCACTGATTTTTGCTTTTGACACACTCCTCACTGTGGGCTACAACATTCACTCTGAGCCCACATCTAACTTGTCTGGAGGTGGAGTGGCCTTTTTGTTCCCTGAATGGGTGCCTGATACTATCATTCATGTTCAGACCCACTCTTCCTTTGAATGCCTCATCTGCAGTCTTGGTGTCTGTCCAACCCTCTGGTTGTCCCTCACCCCCTGTAAACCATGCAATCACTGGCGCTTGCGCTCATGGCCTCCCCTTAGCAGTCCCTTGCCCCTATTGCAGTCTCCCAGCCCAGCTCCACCCTCCCACCCCTTTCACCTGCACTCTCTCCTCTTTAACCTGCACTTCCCTTCCCACACTAGCATGCTGCATTTCGCCACCTGCCACTCCCACCCACCCATCTTCATTGCACTTCTTGTTAATGCACTTGCACAATCCAAATATCACATGGCCCAGTAGTACCGCTATTGTTATCTTTCTCCCTGGTCCCAACCCCCACAACCCCCAGCCCCCTGTCATTCTTGTGGCACCTTGGAACACCATTAGTTGTATATGTGCATTACAAACATCCCCCCCAAAATATAATAATAATTAAAATACAAACAAGGATCGATGGAACAATAACTATTAGTTGTGTGGTTGATATTAATCAAGCAATTTTATCAGGCAGAAGTCATAGGGGCGCTTATGTTCGTACATAGTAGCCCAACTACATTTGCCAACATAGTACATTGATCAATTTGCTTGCAACTCACCACCCGCCATTGCCGTGGTTCGCATGTACATGGTAGATCACATTTATTTACCATTCATGTTACGCGAGACACAGGATGAAGTTCTGGTTGTGCACTTGATGGTAATTGTATCTATGGGGACCACTCACGAACAACTGAGCTATAGACAGTTGGTGCACTTGACAATTATTTTACAGACATATGGCACATTGTTCTAAACTGTGATGAATAGTTTAAATCATGGAAGCATAGGTAAATGCATGAGATGTCGTCCACAGATATGGTGACGCAGAGGGAATAAGTTTGATCAGTAATTGTTTTTTTTTCATCTGTACTAAGTGGAGGTGCTTTCCTCCAAGACTAAACGTTTTCAGAAAGGGCCACGGAAAGTGAAGAAAAGGATGGCATCTCAGATGTCCACATTCAGAATGTCTGACAGTCAAACGCTTCTCCAAGCAGATGGTGGGGGGCAGGTCTCTCTCCTCTGCTGGTGCCTCCCTCTGGAACAGCCTCTCTTCTCCTCTCACACTTGAGCCACACCTCCTTAAGTTCCAGAAACTGCTAAATACTCTGCTCTTCCTTACCTCTTTCCCTTCACTGCTTATTACCCCACCGCCACTGTGACCGGTGGCCTGATCATCATGTATCTCACAGGATCCCAGATCCATCCTCCAAGTCCATACCTGCACCCCCCCACCCACTGCAGTGCCCTGTGGGCCCCTGCTTGATGCCTCCACATACCCTCCATTGAGAGCCGCCTGCACTAGCACTGAGCCTGAGGTTCTCCTCCTTGGCTCCCCTTAGCACTTCCCTCCCATGCCCTCCTACAGCACTTGCCAACCCCTTTGCTCCTCCTCCATCTCCTTCACCAGCACTTCTCCCCAATGCACTTGCACGGGCGAATGCTGCAAGGCCTAGTAGGGACTTGACTTTATATTACTGTTTTGCCATTGTTATTATTTCCCATGTTCGGTTCCCATTTAACGTTGTGGCGCTTTGAAACATAATTCTGTTGTATAAAGCGCCTTACAAATGCTCAATAAAATAAAATCTAAAATAGAAAGATACACCCCATTGAAATCCCGGATGGCAGAAGGGGTCACTTCAAGTTTGCCAAAAGGCTAGAGACACAATAGGTATGAGTACACAGTGTTCTAAAGCCTCACCTCGTGCTGCATGTGGCTGCTTGACATGAGAATAAACACACGGGAGACATATGTAGTTTGAGTACGCAATTTCGCCAGTCTCACCTGATGGTACACAAGGCTGCTTCAGGGGCGCAAATGAGCATGACCAGACATGCAGGAATAATAATATGAGGCATACAAAATATGTCATGCCAGAAATGTAGGTAGCGAACAAATGAATCAAGGGCAGAACAGGGACTTAGTAATGAAGGTCGGTAGGTCTGTAGGAGACTAGGAGTAGGGGTATGCTTTGGGCCAGGAAACAGCACGGGACGAGCGAGAAGGCGGTATGGATTTCCTTTTCTTACAGCGCAGAGATAGCATAGGAGGTAACAGCAATGCATCATTTTCTGGTGTATCATCGCTTTCCTATTGCAGTACATATTGTAAATCTCTGTTTTTAACTGTCCTTAGTTTTCCAAAACACATGTCTAAAGCTAGGTCTTCTGCTGTCTGTCCTTTTTTGTGGCATTCTTTCTTCAAAACGTAACCTACACCTCTTTGGCTTAGTTCGCTGAATACAGGCTGACATTGTTATTTGTCCTTGAACGAAACACACTAACAGTCTGAAGGACACAATGTGTCGAATACCCACAAAGAATTGATAACATTCACTATATTGAAAGTGGACATACCAAACTTTAGTTTCTGTTTCTGAGAACTGTTGTTGAGAGCAGTTGTGACATCGATAGAATGGAACACCCTGAAATTATGTTAGTGTAACTTTACATAATATTTAGGCGATTGAAAATGTCATGTGTGCTGTGTACTTGATGACTATGTGACAGACAAATGTACTTTTTGAGCAAAATAATGCACATTGTACGTTATGTTATGTTGAAGGATATTTATGCCACGTGCTATAACCACCCATATGTTGCACTTGCGGTTTGTTGTGCCTTGCTCAATCATATATTCTGTGCAGAGTTGTGGGTTGTTAGCTGGGCTATATTGTGGTGATGACTCCTTGAACACCTGCACCCACAACCTGCGTTCAGGCTAATGACGTCTACACGGCTTTGTCCCGTGGCACATCCTGGTGTGCAGCCACAATCGCATCCCTGGGCACCGTTAATGGGGTGGGGGCTGAACCTTTTCCCTGTGCCCTTGTGCTCCCTGGGCCCCAGGGGTTTTCTGTTTGCACGATATTCATTCCACTTCAATTATAATGCTCTCTGTCTGTGGTTCAACCTAAGATGTTCCTATTTGAGTCCTTAGTTTCAGGTAGAGCCCGCTATGGGAAATGGTTGCACCTATGTCTTCCTGCCACTCGGAGGTGTGACTACTTTTGTGCACTTTCCTGCACGTCACGGTGTGACCTACTGCCCCGTTTGACATCTCTGTGTTCATTCTGTGTGGTGTGGGTGTTGCTAATCCATTTTTGGTTTTAACGTCTCTTGTCAGCTAACATATTCACAGGCCGATTCATGGAATAAATGTGCGCCGAAAATCCCGGCGCAGAGGGGCCAATACGTGCGCTGCGCCGAAAATTAGCGAAAAGCGCAGGGAAACCAGCGCACGTCGATTCATGGAAGTCCGTGCGCAAGAAAAGCAGAGGACGTGCGCCGAAAAAGCGCGCGGCGCAGGCCGGCGCACAGGTCAACCAACGTCGTGCGCCACGGCCACTGCGCTATCACTCCGAGCGCAGCGCACAGCTCTAAAGTAGGCGGAACACAGGGCGGGACACTCGGAATGGGGAATAAAATGGGGCACAACACTCGGAATGGGGAAGAATGTGGGCGGCACGGGAAAGTATAGGAGGCAAGTGCGCGGAACGCCCACACGCTCGCATACAACACGTATTCATGGAATAGAATAGGGCAAAAAAGCGCACGCTCAAAGCAGCGCACAGGCACAAACAGGCACAAACACGACCGCCACAAGAAAGCAGGCGGTAGCGTCTCTGCGCCTGCAAGAAATGTGCGCTAAAAGGTGCGCCAACAAATAGCACCTATATACAGACATGATCAATGTCCAATACTGTGGCCCTCCAGGACAAATGACGTACAAAAAGGGGTACCCACAAACACAGACACGCGCTGAGAGAAAAAATAAACGTGTGCGTGCTTACCGGGGTGCGCGGGAAGTTCCACACGCGATATGGCCGGGTACGTGGATTGCAGGGGTGCGCGGGAAGTTCCACACGCGATATGGCCGGGTACGTGGATTTCAGGGGTGCGCGGGAAGTTCCACACGCGATATGGCCGTGTACGTGGATTTCAGGGGTGCGCGGGAAGTTCCACACGCGATATGGCCGGGTACGTGGATTGCAGGGGTGCGCGGGAAGTTCCACACGCGATTAGTCAGGGTACGTGGATTTCAGGGGTGCGCGGGAAGTACCACACGCGATATGGCCGGGTACGTGGATTGCAGGGGTGCGCGGGAAGTTCCACACGCGATATGGCAGGGTACGTGGATTTCAGGGGTGCGCGGGAAGTACCACACGCGATATGGCAGGGTACGTGGATTTCAGGGGTGCGCGGGAAGTACCACACGCGATATGACAGGGTACGTGGATTTCAGGGGTGCGCGGGAAGTCCCACACGCGATATGGCTGGGTACGTGGATTTCAGGGGTGCGCGGGAAGTTCCACACGCGATATGGCCGTGTACGTGGATTTCAGGGGTGCGCGGGAAGTTCCACACGCGATATGGCCGGGTACGTGGATTGCAGGGGTGCGCGGGAAGTTCCACACGCGATATGGCCGGGTACGTGGATTTCAGGGGTGCACGGGAAGTTCCACACGCGATATGGTCGTGTACATGGATTTCAGGGGTGCGCGGGAAGTTCCACACGCGATATGGCCGGGTACGTGGATTGCAGGGGTGCGCGGGAAGTTCCACACGCGATTAGTCAGGGTACGTGGATTTCAGGGGTGCGCGGGAAGTACCACACGCGATATGGCCGGGTACGTGGATTGCAGGGGTGCGCGGGAAGTTCCACACGCGATATGGCAGGGTACGTGGATTTCAGGGGTGCGCGGGAAGTTCCACACGCGATATGGCCGTGTACGTGGATTTCAGGGGTGCGCGGGAAGTTCCACACGCGATATGGCCGGGTACGTGGATTGCAGGGGTGCGCGGGAAGTCCCACACGCGATATGGCCGGGTACGTTGATTTCAGGGGTGCGCGGGAAGTTCCACACGCGATATGGCCGGGTACGTGGATTTCAGGGGTGCGCGGGAAGTTCCACACGCGATATGGCCGTGTACGTGGATTTCAGGGGTGCGCGGGAAGTCCCACACGCGATATGGCCGGGTACGTGGATTTCAGGGGTGCGCGGGAAGTTCCACACGCGATATGGCCGTGTACGTGGATTTCAGGGGTGCGCGGGAAGTTCCACACGCGATATGGCCATGTACGTGGATTTCAGGGGTGCGCGGGAAGTTCCACACGCGATATGGCCGGGTATGTGGATTGCAGGGGTGCGCGGGAAGTTCCACACGCGATATGGCCGGGTACGTGGATTGCAGGGGTGCGCGGGAAGTTCCACACGCGATATGGCCGGGTACGTGGATTTCAGGGGTGCGCGGGAAGTTCCACACGCGATATGGCAGGGTACGTGGATTTCAGGGGTGCGCGGGAAGTCCCACACGCGATATGGCCGGGTACGTGGATTTCAGGGGTGCGCGGGAAGTCCCACACGCGATATGGCTGTGTGCTCCCAGGCATTACCTGTACACCCTCCACGGCCCCTGCAGGCAGCACACACCACAGGGAACTACCCTGCACACCTGCTCATGTCTCCCACCACCCCCACCCCCCATCCACCAGGGACTCCCTCCACCAGGCCCCCACCCATGTCTCCCACCACCCCCAGCACTGTGGGGAACCTGCCAGCAGGCCCCCACCCATGTCCAACCCATGTCTCCCACCACCCCCACCCCCCATCCACCAGGGACACCCTCCACCAGGCCCCCACCCATGTCTCCCACCACCCCCAGCACTGTGGGGAACCTGCCAGCAGGCCCCCACCCATGTCCAACCCATGTCTCCCACCACCCCCACCCCCCATCCACCAGGGACACCCTCCACCAGGCCCCCACCCATGTCTCCCACCACCCCCAGCACTGTGGGGAACCTGCCAGCAGGCCCCCACCCATGTCCCCCTGGCCCCAGGTCCTGACGATACACAATCATGGCAGTAATGGCCAGCATACCCAGCACAAACACCCAGGCAAGGATTGCATGCACCCACATAGTGAATGCAATCACATGACACAACCCCAAAGGCAAGTATGCAAAAGAACACATGTCTGTCACACACACATACACAATGGGTGCAAGTGAATGTCAAAACCCATATCATGACATGTAAGAAACCAAAGAGAAAATAACACAAGTGTAAGATAATATAAAAATGTATTAAAAACACAAATCAAGTAAACCAATAAAACATACAACTATGTGGCAAAGTAAATAAAAGGTCCATGTCCGAGAACAAAAATGATAAACCAAAAAACAAAGGATTAAAAAATCAATATAATTTGTCCAAAGCAAAACCATGTAGTAGGAAATCAAAGAAAAACCATTACGTCATGGTGTAAACAATAAAAAAATTAAAAAATGTATCTCCCAAAATATATCAATATATACAGGAATGTTCCAGGGTCCATGAGCCCAACAGCACAAATGAAACCTAATACTAACTAATAAAATAAATATGTACAAAAAAGTGGCCATTGTCCGAGCGGTCCAAAATAATAAAAATAAATAAAGGAAACCTAGCACTAACTAACTAAAAAACTATATACAAAGGCAGCGGGCTAGTCCTGCGGCTCACTTGGTGATGCTGGCCAGGGCATCCTCGAACTCCATGTCAATGTCCTGGAGGCGGGACTCTGTCCTGGCCCCGAGGTCTCGCAGGGACAACCCCATGTGCTCACCAAAATCCCTGCACGCCTCCTCGAGGCACTCAGCCCGCCTCAATGCCCGATGCATGGAGATCTCCGCCCTGGCCATGGCGAGCCGCTCCTCTTCCGCCCGCTGCCGCTCCGCACCTATCCGCTGGCCAAACTCCTCCCACACGGAACACACCGCCATGCCAGGGTTGCCCTGCCCTCCGGCCGATGCCTGCCCCTCTGATCTTGATGGCCCTGAGCCATGATGCCTCCCACGTCGAGCCCGCTGCTGCCTCCGACGCCACTGCCTCTGCCAGCACGACGGCATCCAGGCTGATGGTAACCACCGACGCCGTCGTGCACGTGCCCTGCCCGATGATGCCGGCACATCTTCCATCTGCTGGGGTCCACTTGCTGTGTCGTCCACCCCTGCTGGACCTCCGACTCCCAACTGTGGCAGGGATGGGATCCCCACCGAGCTGGCTGCATTGGTCGGGGCAGGTCCACAAGGGGGCCATGGTGGCATCTGGGCCGGAAGACGGCAAGGAGAACGACCGTTGGATAGCCTGCACAGAGGAGGAGAGGGCCGTCAGATTGGCCAACACATGCAGGAACCCCCCGAACATGGCCGATCCCAATTGGGCCACGTCGGCACGGTGCACTTCGTGATGACGTGCGTGCTCCTCCCGGGAAGCACGCACGTCATCACGAATCACAGCCGTGCGCATCGCGACCCCAATCAGGACCTGCTCCACGCGGCCAGGGGTTCCCACGGCCGCAGGTGGAGGGGAGTCAGTTGACATGGACATCCCCACTACCTGCGGACGGGCCTGGGACGGGGCATCCCTGCTGGTGCATGGTGGTGCACTCACAGGGTCAGGGACAGCGACATGCACAGGCACCTCCACGGTGACCTGTGCTGCCTCCTGCCCCTGGCCCTGGACTGCACCACTTGCACCAGCAGGGATGCTCCCACCAGGCCCCATGTGTGCACCAGTGTCGGCCTCCTCCTCCTCTGTGCAAACCACCAACCTGGATGGCTCCTCACCGTCTCCCGCCGTAGCAGGCCCCTGTGGGGGCTCACCCACCCCTTCCGCTGCAGCCGTGGGGGCATCCCCGCCGCCTTGCTCCACAGCGCCGTCTCCGCCCTCTTCTTCACTAGCCGCTGCGTAGAGGGAGACAAAGGACACAAGCATCAGGCTACTGTAAAATGGTCCCCTAGACAGGAAGCAATAGCAGATGAGCACCCCTGTCAAAGTACACTTCCATCATGTCCCTCCACAACACATGGGTCAGTCCAGGCAAAACACACACAGTAACAGGCATGGTGCATGCCATGCACATTTCCATGCATGTCCAATTGACTCTTGAAACATTCAATGATATGTGACTCACATGCATCATGGCTCATGCATATCACATGCACACACTTCACCTCAGTCACATCCATCTGGCCCCAAACACAACGAACACAGGCGAAACAAGGGTTAGTTGGGTGCGTCACAGAATCTGTGCATTGTCACACACATGTGTCATGCATCCATGGCATGCACAAGTCACAGACACGCAGGTCAGGCACACAGACATGGCTACCATATATGTACCTGGCATCAGCACCCATCCTTCACCCCCATCCATGTCCAGGTACAGAGACTGGCATGCTCTCATGTCCTAAATCTGCATAGGGCTCCCCATGCCACATTTCAACACATGCAACAACCATGTGGGTCACACATCACTGGTCGCACATGCATTACCATGATGTCCCTGCACACATACATGCATACATGGCCCATGGCACACATACAGGCAAGTATCATAGAACCAGCACACCGCAACATGCCCTGTCTCACACAGTAATGCTTGCACACTTACCGCTCAACTCCAGACGGGCCTCCCTCTCAAGGACCTGGGCGTGGAGCGCTGGGCGTACGCGTTCCAGGACCCTCTTCTGGATGGAACTCATGCGGCCCCGGCCCCCCTCCACGAGGCGCCGGGCCTTCACAAGGGTCCTGGACCTCAAGTCCTCCCAGCGCTTCTTGATCTTCTGGACGTTGCGGGTTGCCACCCCCTCCGCGTTGATGGCAACCACACAGTCGGCCCAGATCCTCTCCCGTCCTTCCTTGCTGGCGCGGGACGATCCAAAGAGGGCATCATACTGCCCCAGGACATGCTCCACCAGGACACCAACTTCGGTGGCAGTGAAGCTGGTGCCCCTCTGCCCCTCTGGCCTGGGGTTGCCACTGGTGCCAGATGTCGAAGTGCCCGACATGGCAACCCCAGAGGCAGGTGTGGGTGGGCAACTGGGTCCTGGGGCTGGGCTGTGGAGCGATGTAATCCCAGTTGGGAGTCTTCAGTTCCAGCAGGGGTGGACACAGCAACTGGACCCCTGCAGATGGCTGATGTGCAGGCACCAAATGGCAGGGCACGGTGGCAGCAGGCAGGCAGGCAGGCAGGCAGCAGCAGATAGCACGTGGGAGGCTGCTCAGGGCACTGGGGGGGCAGTAACTCGGCCTTCTGGGCAGGAGCGTGGTGTTCCGTGTGTTTTCGGGTGGCCAGCTTGATACGGAGTGATTTGGCACGTGAAATTCCTGCACGTCAGCGTGAAATCCGAGGAAAGGGCCTTAGCGCGTAAGTGCATCAGCACGCATACGCGATTCTATTGGACCAGAGTCCCTCACCGCGTAAGCGCGTCTGACGTGATCCGCACGGGCGTTCCCCACTCAGCACGTGATGACGGAGCACACGTGGAAATACTGCACGTCAGAGTGTCATCGCGTGTAATTGGCCAAAAGTGCGCGTACACGCGATTGGCCAATGTACGTGTATTACATCGCGTGTAATTGGCCAAAAGTGCGCGTACACGCCATTGGCCTATGTACGTGTATTACATCGCGTGTAATTGGCCAAAAGTGCGCGTACACGCCATTGGCCTATGTACGTGTATTACAGGGGTGCGCGGGCACTTACACACGCAAGTACGTCAGCGCACCTGTATGCCTGCTGCGTGGGAATTTCCACACGCTATTGGAGTGGGAACTAGATTCCAGGGGTGCGAGGGTCACACGCTCGCCTAGAACACGCGCAAGGCATTAATTTGCGCACTTATCAATAAACAAGCCAGATGCCAGGATGAACATACCGTTCCTAGCAGCAGTGGCAGTGGGCTACCAAAGGAGGAGGAGGAGGAGAGTCAGGGCCAGAATATTCACACCTAGAACCAGCCTATTCGGGATGCCTGATGACCAGGTGTATGGGAGGTACAGGTTTCCAGCACACATCATACTGGACCTGGTCAGTGAGTGGGAGGATGACCTCACATCACCCACCCTGTGCTCCCAAGCACTCAGCCCCCTGCAGAAGGTCCTGAATGTACTGCACTTCTTGGCCACTGGATCCTTTCAGCGGACAAGTGCCATAGTGGGTGGTGTGTCACAGGCCACGCAGTCACGCTGCCTACACCAGGTCTTGAACATCATCACTGCACGGCCATCAGTCCGCAGGCACATATATCTCCCCAGGACTCATGCAGAAAGGCGGACGTGCATCCAGGAATTCTATGGTGTGGCTCAATTCCCCAAAGTGCTTGGTGCAATTGACTGCACACATGTGGCTCTACGTCCACCCAGGGCAACAGAGCACATCTATAGAAACCGCAAGCACTGGCATTCCATCAACGTGCAAGTTGTATGCAATGCCAAGGGAATAATCACATCAGTATATGCCAACTATCCCGGGTCCACCCACGACAGCTTCATCTACAGAATGTCTACACTATGCCGGGACCTGGAGGCTGGCCAGCATGGAGATACATGGCTGCTTGGTGAGCATGAATGCCACTGCACATGCATGCATGTCAGATACTGGGTCATGACACAACACCACTAATGATACCCATCACCACCTCCGCAGGGGACAGTGCCTACCCTATCAGCCCCCACATGATGACCCCAATCCGGAACCCCACCACGCCACCCGAGGTAAGGTACAACACAGCCCACATTGCAACACGGGGCATAGTGGAGCGCACATTCGGAGTGCTGAAGTCACGCTTTCGCTCCCTTGACCGTTCTGGCGGGCAGCTGTTATATGCTCCCCGAATAGTGTGCAGGATCATAGTGGCAGCATGTGTCCTGCACAACGTTGCAACACGCCGGGGCCTGCCCGTGGACATGGTGGTGCCCCCACATCCACAACCACATGCACGCCCGCTGCGCATGGGAGGGGAAAGGGCACGGGGGTGGCAGCCCGTACGCAACTGGTGGCCAACTTCTTCACCTAGGAATCACAGTGCTGGCTAGTGCACACTGCTCTGGCACATACCATCTGACAATCAATGATGACACTACCTGACAATGTCACAAAATTACTCAACAATAAACTGTCAGATACACATCAGCCTGAGATTGTTAACATGGAAGTGTCACTATGTGTGCACCCCTACCTACACATACACCAGCAATGCATCACAACGAGAAGACACAACTCCATCAATCAAATATGCATTGCCACAGGCGATTCACTACATGACAACATTGCCATGTCACCCATTCCCTTCACAGTCCCGCCACTGAGGACACCATGTCATGGTATGTGAGAGCAAACAAACTGGCCATCACAACATGACACCGGTGTCACAAATAGCAGTGCCCCAAATGGAACATAGCCGCACTTGAACAGCTAACCGCGCTGGAGCCACTACTACACACCTGTGTAAGAGTAATTTCAATCAAATTACACACCAACCCACCCTGAAGCCCACCCAAACAAGACACAATGCATGTAATCAATGGTAGTCTCATTACCTGATTCTGCTGGTATGTCCTCACCGTCCAGATGTACAGTGATGGCGCCACGCAAAAGTGTCAGTGCACATCTACCGACATGTAGTCTGACTCCAGAGAGTATGCCCGTGTGAAGAACTGTGTGAAATACCTGCAAAACATGAGCAACATATGTAAGTAGAGGCACATATCAAACCATCATGCATAGTTAGGTGCAACAACAATGTACACTATGAATGTCTACACAGTATTGACTATGGACTGGCCAACAGCTCATGGGAGTCCAATGTCACCGTGTAATTTGCTGTCACTTGGGCACACCCTTTGCAAGCCCATGGAAACGGAAGCAGGAGGGGTGTGGATGTCTGCTACCCAAGCATCTAAACCAAACTCAGGACAAGCCTGCATGTGCCCAGCCACAATACAGTGTATGCCCAGGTACCCACACAAGGCAACACTCTTGGAAAAGAAAAAAGAAAATTGAGAAAAAATGGCCATGAAAGGGCCGGCGGGGGGGGGGGGGGGCACCTATGAGGTCCGAGGACAGGATGCACGCCACAATCCACCTGTGTGGATCATGGGAAACTAAAACACCCCATAGGCTCGTGGCCCACACGGCTACTCTGTTGTGGGAGATGAGTCGCTATCGCTCTGGCCAGACCCTGCAGCTGACTCAGGAGGTGGGGGAGCTGCCTCAGAAGATGGTGTGACAATGGGAGGCAGCCCACGCAAAGCACGAGTTTGCTCCTCCATGGCTGCAAGCAGGCGGGTCTGGTAGTTCTGGTTCTGGGTTATAATCATGCGGAGGTCCCCATGCAGTAACTCCCGGGATGACCTGACCTCCGCACGAGTTGCCTGCATCTCGGCCGAGAGCGTCCGTGTCAGACGCTCCAGCTGCTCCTCTGTCCTTCTATGGGATGAAGCCTCAAGCTCTAACAGGGTCGACCTGAGGTGACGGAATTCTTCCCTCAGGCCTTCCCTGTGGCGCTGGGACTCCATGGAAAGTGATTCCCGCAGAGTCGCCAGTGCCGCCCGCCTGTCCTTGTTGGACGCCAACATATCCTCCCTGTGTGCCTGGCTGATGGACTCTGTAGCCTGCTCCAGTCGCTCCATCAGCCTTTCTGGGGGGACAATGGAAGTGGCCACCCTATCCATGGCCTGTGCAATCATCTCGGATGATGCTGCCTGTTGGTTGGCCATACCGTAGATGGATTGCTCCCAAGCGGTATTGCCAGGTGGCATACGGCCACCACGTTGACGGGCACCACACCTGCCTGGGGCAAGGCGGACTGCGCCTTGCTGTGCCGGCAAGGCCTCAGGCTGCAGGACTGCATTCCCTCTCTGATCTGCAGCCCCAGGAACAGGATCAGAGATTGTGTGGTGTGGCCCTGCATCCGTAACCACTGGAGGCTGAGCTGCCGACACTGACATCCCCATTGAGGGCAATGGCCCGGCTGCAGGTGGGTCGGACAGAGGAGATTCTCTCCCAAGAACACTCACCTGCGACTGCACATAGGTGTCATCCTCCGAGTCTACACCTGAATACTGCTCGGGGGAGGAACCCCCAGAGACACCCCTCGACAGCACGACCTGCAGCACTTGTGGGTTTTCACCCACAAACACACCCCGTCCCACACTTGTGGAAGGTCGGCCCGGGTTGCCCTCCTGGGATGGCTCAACCACCACATCCCCAGCATCAACAAGTGCTTCGTCCCCTGCAAAGACATGAAAGAGAAAAATGGAAACAGGCATTAGCACCATGGCATGCAACAAGGGCTGATGAACAACAGAGGCAGTAGTTCTACGACACATGTCCCACATGACTGGGAGACCTCCTATGCATTCACCATCACTGGGTCTGTAGGGGAGGCTCAGGGCATACAATGTACAGATTGGAGAGCAACGCCTGCTCACCATGCTGCCTAGCACTGCCATCACACATTGGCCGGTGATTGCCATGTCAAAGGCACATGCCATCACACACATGGCATGTGACATAGCCACCAAGTGAAGAGGGAGAGGAGGGCAACTTTTTTGTATTTCTACCACTCTGGTCCTGACATTGCATCATCACATCAATAAGTTGACATGTTGTACATGGATCTGCTAGTCCAAATTGGCCACGATGCACAGTGCCTTGTCTACATCAACAAAATGCAGTAAACAATGAGATTCCACCTCCCCATCACCTGTAAAGGAATCATATAGCATTCGTGAAGCACCGGTCCAGAAATGTATGAAGGTACAGCGGAGCACTGAGGGGTGGTGGGGCAGTAGGGGATGCCAGTCAACAATCCTACTGGTGCTGGTGTCATTCATGTCACGCAAGTGCAGGGGTGGGTGGCACAATGATGTGCAAGGGGAAGTGGCGGCTGGAAGTGCTGTACAAGGTAAGTAGGACTTAACGTCAAGGGCAGATGGTGTTAGGCGCAGACAAGTGCTGGGGGGGGTGGCCTATAGGGGTACAGAGACAATCATGCAGTGCTGTGGGCTCGGAGGGGACAGGGGAGGTACACACTGCATCTGGCTCGGCAAGGTCCTTGCAGATTTCTATCTGTCCTGCAGAGTTGTCACATGCCGCAGATATGTGCCCTTGGATTGGGGATCTCATCTTGGTGAAAAGGGTGAGGCGCTATTGCCTTTGGAGCATGTGGCAGGCCAGTTTGCCAGAGGATGAGCATGATGCAGGACATTCCCTCTCTGCCACCCGGCACCTGTGGTCTGGGTTCACATGATCCGAGTCAAGCCAGGACTCTGCATTGGCATGGGGCTTCAGACAGGTGGTCATGACCGTGGCAAAGACATCCAGTGTACCTGACATAGAGTGGAGCATGGAGTGGGCCCTGTCAGGATGGGAGTGAGCCTAAGGGGGAGCTGGATGGGGGGGAGATTTTGGCAGCATGAGCCTCGACTGACACACACTTCATGGGTTGGAATACCAAGAAGGTGTGTGACAGTGGTGAGGGTGGCTTTGCCTGTGGTGTGGTGAGGGTGAGCTGGGAGGAGAGGAGAATGTGATCACTCCAGGAGAGAGGAGTGCAGAGATGGACGGAGAGGGGAAAGTCAGATGAGATCAGAGCATCAAGAGTGTGCCCTGCAGAATGAGTAGGGACAGACGGGAGTCTAGAGGGTGAGAGGGAGTTGCTGAGGTCACAGAAAGGTCACGTGGGGGGGTCAACAAGCATGCAGGTGGATGCGTACAGCAACAAGGAAGAGGATTTCTGTGTCTGGGGACATGAGTGAGGAGGAGAGGTGAGGACACTCAGAAAGGAAGTAGTACATTTGACCAGTTTTCCCAGACACAGTACGCACAGTTTGTGAATGTCAAGGTGTGGTAGAGAGAGACGTCACACAAGCCATTCCAGAGTGGAGTAGGTCTAAGTAGGAGTGACAGTGGCAGGAATACCCTCAGGGAAGCCAAGGGCACACCCCCCCTGCACAGTAGTGGCGGGCAAAGGAGAGGGTCTCCTGAACATCAGGTAGGAGTGTGTGAAGGATGCAGACAGAGCTGGCCGTCAGACATGTTTCCATGAGACCAAGGATGTCAAGGTGCATAACCTCATGTAAGTGACAGATATCGGAGGAATGCCTGATGCAGCCGCAGTGAAAGGAGTGTAATTGTGGAGGAGGTTGACAGCCTTGGAGGACTTACGGGGAGTGCTAGAGATCAGAGGTGCAGCATGTGTAGGAGTTGGAGTGGGAGGCGGAGAAGGATCATGGGAGGGTGCAGGGAGGCAGTGCAGGATTGATGAGGAGAGAGGAGGGGGGACAGCAGGAGAGGTAAGGAAGTTGATGAGATGTGGCTAGCATTTCTCAAGGAGAATGAGGTTGGCCTAAGGGCCTTGGACTGAGATGCTCCCATTACCATGCACATCAATTGTGGCCTCTGAGGATTGGAAGGAGGCCAGGAGTACACCCCAACGGGTCCCACCATTGATGGTGGAAGAGGAGCAAGGAGAGAGGACAGGGACCATGTGAAGGGTCTATGGGACAGGCAAAGGCATGTATGAGCAGATGTCAGTGAGAGTTGGCTTTGAGTAGGCTCAGATGCACTTGTCAGCAATAGGGTGGGTCGCATTGGAGGGCAAGGTGCCCTCATTTGACTGTTAGCAAGCAGGTGTCGTGAGTAGGGCACGATGGTCTGAACTGTAGAAGTCAGGGAAGATAGACCATGAAGAGCAGCATGGAGTGTGAGAAAAAGGGGCTCGAAACCAGACGGTACCAAAGCACACAGGTAGGAGGTGGATGTCAAGGCAACATCCACAGTATGACAGCATGTTGGTTGGCATTTATATACAGAGGACGCATTAGCATGTGGTATCATTGCATGTCAGGCATGTGAAGATGAAACTTGATTGGCTGGGGGAAAGTATAGGAATGGTATGTAAGACATCAGATGAATAGACAGGGGAGTATGAGCAACAATGTAGTGACAAAATGACAATTCAAGGGCAACTTCCATGGTGTAGGGCCATATGTGCACTGTTGCCAGTTGGGATAGTGCTGTGGGCAGATGGTGTTGCACTGAACATACTGGATGAGGCACATGGGTGCCACTATCTACTCTGCCACACACCCCCTTGACAGGCACCCAACATGAATGCTTCACACACACACCATGCACATGGATAATACACACATGCATGTGCACTCACCGGATGATGCCTCGTAATCAGGGAGATCTCCCACACCTTGGAGTTGTCCCTCGGTGACGTAGGATCCAGCTACGGACTCGTGTGGTGTGAGTTCTATTTCCTGTGCTGGGGACCCACCTCCAGTCACCAAGGTTGCGGCATGACTTGAGGCCAGCTTATCCTTTGCCCTGCGCTTAAGGTCATTCCAGCGCTTCTGGCAATCACTAGCTGTGCGCCTCACTACTCCAAGGGCACTTATTCTGTCAGCAATGGTCTGCCAGTGTGCCTGGCGTCTGGCATGTGTGGTCTTGGACCCTGCAACGATGACCATTTCCCTATCATGATCTGACACATACTGAACAAGTGCATTCAGTTCGGCGTCTGTGAAGCTTGGCTTCCTTGATGGGCCGGACTGTGCAGCCGTGCCTGGGGAATCAGCCTGTGCCGGACGTGCACTCTTCCTCTTGCGCTTGGAAGGGGGTGGGGATCCAGAGTGTCCTACGCCGCTGTGGACACTAGGGGCAGGAGCCGTGGTGGACTCAGTACTGGGTGTGTGGGATTGCACACTCAGCATGGGAGTAGGTGCAGGCATTGGGGGTAGTGGGATGGGGTCAGGCCTGATCTGAGGTGCATGAACTAGGACCGACACAGTCTTGGCAGGGTGTATGAGAGGTGGGGTGGATGGAGCCACACCCTGGATACGGGGGCCAGCAGATGACCTATCTGGCATAGATGCGCGTGCCCTGATGACACCAATGTGCACCGGTGCACGTGCAGTGGACCTGCTGACCTGGATGTCAGCGATGGGATCACCCTCGGACAGGTCTGCTGCCACAATGGGCTGGTCCAACAAGGGCTGATCAGGGTTGGTATCAGCCACATGACCCTCAACTGGGGGGGGGGGGGCATGGGTGTCCCTGACTGGTCCTCCAGACTGGGGGGGACAGGGGCACCCTGCAAGTCACAACCACGTCCCCTAGTGGATCCTCCACGGCCACCACGTGTGGCTCGGCCACCTTTGCCACCCTTACGGCTTGCACGCCTCCCAACCATGGCACTGATGTTATTGTGCGTATGGGAGTCGGTGTGCACAATTGTCCTGGGCAATTGGGTGTCAAAGGGGTTGGGTACCAGATGGTATTCGTACCCTAGTGCAGTGGCAAGGCTATATGACACCCCTGGGGAAAGATGACGGGTCACGCAACGCACAGGCACCCCAGAAAAGTTAAGGAACGTGCACAATACCCCTCCTAGACCACGTGTGCTGATGGAAAACCCTGCACTACGCTGTGGCATCCAGTAACACAATGAACGTATGCGTGTCACACGCAGCCTAGAATGACCTCTGAAGGGGTAGGCTACACACGGGGCAAGCACAGAAGTTAGATACGTGCGTGACTCACCGTCTGCCAGGTAAAAGAGCGTGAAAAATGAGCGCGTTTGGTTGGCAACCCCCCCGCCAAAAGAAGATGTGTACGCTGTCTGAGGAGACAGGACAACAGTAGAAGGGGACACTGTTTGAGGGAACAGGCCCAGGTAAACCAGTACAAGAGGAAAAAGAGAAAAAGCTGTCAGAGGTAACAGGGAGTACGAACTGGAAACGTCGTGAAGTAAATCGCGTGTGAAACGACAAGAAGTACAGAATTCACCCACTCGCTCTCCACGAAAAGCACGTACAAGGAAATGGTGTTCAACACTACCTTATATACAGGCCCACACGTACAGCGTCACTTACGGCGTGTACGTGCTTGGCCCATGTTCACCAATCACACGCTTTGTCACTTCTGCGTGTGGATCCTTTTTCACCAATCACACGCTTTGACACTCCTGCGTGTAGCTCACTTTTCACCAATCACACGCTTTGTCACTCCTGCGTGTAGATCAATTTTCACCAATCACACGCTTTGACACTGCACGTGCAGGTAACTATAGACGCACATATGCTGGTGACGGGTTTTCGCGCGATTCGCTGAGTGTGGGGTTTTCACGTGCAAAATCACTCCCTATCAGGCTGTCCACGCGTCCAAACACGAAAGACCACGCTCCTGGCCAGGAGGCCGAATTACAGTCCCCCAGAGCCCTGAGCACGCTCCCACCTGCCATCTGCTGCTGCCTGACTGCCTGCTGGCCACGTGCCCCACAGTGCTGGTGGGTGGGGGTGGTGGGAGACATGGGTGGGGGCCTGGTGGAGGGTGCCCCTGGTGGATGGGGGGTGGGGGTGGTGGGAGACATGGGTGGGGGCCTGATGGCAGGTGCCCCTGCACTGCTGGGGGGTGGGGGTGGTGGGAGACATGGGTGGGGGCCTGGTGGAGGGTGCCCCTGGTGGATGGGGGTGCAGGGGGACATGATCAGGTGTGCAGGGTAGTCCCCTGTTTTGTGGGCTGCCTGCAGGGGCCGTGGAGGGTGTACAGGGTACACCTGTGAGGGCCCACCCAGCCTATTCGCGTGTGATAATTCCCACGCACCCCTGTGATACACGTACCCTGGCCAATCGCGTGTTCTACTTCACGCGTACCCCTGTAATACGCGTTCCCTGGCTGTTCGCGTGTGATAATTCCCGCGTACCCCTGTAATTCACGTTCCCTGCCTAGTCGCGTGTAGTACTTCCCGCGTACTCCTGATTTGAAGATTGCCCGCTTTGCTTTCCTTGTTTGCCTGCCCTGTGAAGTGGTCCAGGGTTAGCGCAGCCCTTAGCGATGATTTAGCGATTTTGATGGCTTTTCCTTGCGCGAGGGCGTTCTTGGGGGCGTTACTGGCGCTGCTGCAGGCTCGCTGCGATTCTCTGCGCCACGGCTGGTTTGGGAGCATGAAATCCATGAATACGCTGTGCGCGGAAATCAGTTTTAGCGCACGTGCCTGGCGCAGACTATCGCAGGCGCACGCTGTGCGCCAGCCGCGTGCGCTACTTGTGCGCTGGATTCTATGAATTACCCTGTTAATGTGTATATTCGATTAAAAAACGGCTATGGAAATATATTCTTTTATTCTGTCATTTTCATTGCTACATTCTACCGTTCTGAGCATGCCATAGTTTCCAGCTCCCGTCTTTTGGATTCTTCAATTAACATTGGACGATAACCATCAATGGCGCTTCTTTGATAACCATTATGTGGAACGATCGCCAGGGACCAATCTGTCCTTTAGCGGTAGCAGCAATCTGACAGCGTTTATGAAGTAAAAATGAGCTGATGTGAAAGCATTGCATTCGAAAGTTAAACGACTCATTATCTTCTGGCTAATGGAATACCATGTGCGTTCAACAAAGATCGGCGATGGAACATAAGGACACAAGGAACATAGAAGACATGACACACAGGGATTAATCGATCGCTGAGCGCAATCAGCATTTCATGAGGAACTTATATAAAACATTTGAAGCATGCGATGTTCGCTAGCTATAACTTCTATTGGAAAACAATATCAATATTTTCATGGACAGAATCTTCTCTTTTGAGCGTTATGTGAAAAATAAAAGTGCTTGTTCCATTGCAGACTATTGCTGATTTCTTCAAAATAAACGTTTTGTTCTCCAATTTGTGGAAAGCAAGAAAAGTTTCACGCTCTGAGAGGATGTGTGTGTTTATATTCCTGGTTCTGCGTTCGGTAACGTTATGGCGTGGGTGATGACCGTGTATGTTTGGAAACGCAGGCCACGAACGTTATTAAAATAGGTGGAGCATATCGTTTGGACAACTCGTTTCAGTTTGAGGGGTGGGCGATGTATCACCGGATAAGATTAGCACAAGATCGCTGCGCCCAACACGCTGTTTTCACATGTGTAAATGTGAGGAAAACTAAGGTAAGATGCATAGGATTTTGTTTTTAAGATCGATTACAGTATGCTTAAGAAAACATGCCCGATCGATTGGGACAGTAACATTTCTGAGCAAACTTCCCCTTTAAGGAGTACCAGCAGAGTATAACCTAGCCAGTCGATTTAGCGGCGCTGTATATACTAACAGTGCATACGCGGTCAGTGTATGTTGCATGTAACTATCCCAGTGCAGCGGATTGCAGCTATGTGTTTTCCATAATAAATAGAATAACTCCGTTTGACCCAAGAACATTTCAAAAACCTTTATCCTTCAGGGACTTTTTAAAATAACCAATTCACCTTTGCCTCATGGTGTGATGGTTTGATTAATGGTGATAGTATTTCTATGTGCGAAACGTTTCCGAAATAAATCACACTCTGACTTGTGCTCATCTGACACAGGACATTCCCTAGCTGTTTGTTACTGCCTGCGCGAGGACCGCTTGACACGAATACACATCGTACATGAACGCACAGGGTACTCGGTATCTCCTATGCACTCCCGGCACAGAAGCTCTCCTGGCCTAGCTGCCCTCGCCCTGCTATTGTCAGAGTGCATTCTATTGACTATACAGATCAATAGACTCTGTTTGCTCAGAGAAAGCCCCGAGGCAGCTGTTATCTCCCAGAGAGAAAACCACAGGTGTTTCTGACCTGTGCTGATTCTTGGCTGTACTGCTTGCTTGAAGCAAGAAGACAGAGCGAGGAGGTGTAGAAAGGTCCAGAGAGTAGGAAGCGGGAATCCAGTGGAGGGTAGAGAACACTGAGGCTCTGTAGGGAGTGAGATGGCGAGAGAAAGAGAACAGGAGGTGGCCAGGACTTGGGCGGAGGAACGCGAAAAAGGAAGGGCCTGAGAACAGAGGGTCTACAAAAGAAGAAACCCTAGAGAGAAGCGCAAAAGTTGAGGAGAGAAAGACAGGAGGAAACGGGGGAAAGAGGAGTTAGATTAGCAAGGAGAGAGGATGTTCTGGGTTCTGAATAATTAGCTGTTTGTGCTCTCCGTTCCCTGCCTCCCTCTTCGCCTCCCTTGGTGGCAAGTGGGCCGGAATGAACTTGCACATCACCTTTGTGGTACTGGAGTGCCTCTTGGCCCTGGGCATCGTCAGCATGAGCCTGCTAGTATGTGCCACCCTCTGCCTGCACAAGGAGCTGCGCACCGTCACCAACTACCTGATCGCCAGCCTGGCGGTGGCGGATCTGGGGGTCGGGGCGCTGGCGGTCCCTTTCTCCATTCTGCTGAGTATGGACTACACCCTCTGCTTCTACACCTGCCTCTTCCTCACCTGCTTCCCTCTGGTCACCACCCAGTTCTCCATTCTTTTGCTGCTGCTGGTGGCGATCAATGCCCACCTGAAGATGCGGCTGCCCACCAGGTGCGTACCTCGTCGGTAAGGATAAGGGGCTTCACGCACCTGGGTTGTCATTTGGGAATACTCTATGGTGTTCTGATCATGTATTTGCTAGGCAGGTTGGATAGGCTATTCTACCCAAGGTGCCAGGCCTAGGTCATTGCAAAAAGCAGACGCTGCTCCCTTGCAGGGCACCTTCACAGAGACGCATTCATTGAATTGGTGAGGGAGGGATGGGTGGTGTAGGGGGTCAAGAGATGGTATGTATAAAAGGGGACATTCGGTGGCATGGGAACATACACACCTCTGGTGAACATTTAATTTTAAAGGGCCATATTTGCAAGAATACCATTTTCATTTATACATATATACATTATACATGATGCCTGCGGGCTCCGGCGCGGTAGAAATAAGTAAATAAATAAATATATATTTGATGCTCAGGAGGGTAGGGTAGGCACAGTGCTTCAGGGGGTGGAGGGTGTCAAGAGTACTCCTTGCAATGTCTAGTGATGCTGCCTCTTCAGATGTGGGAGGTATGGGTTAGAAGACTGGCTGTACCCGGGATAGTGCCAGCAGCTTAGGAGTTGGGTGGCCATAAAGACCACAAGCCTGTAGGCCGAGGGCCTTTATGTGATGCCAGCCACCCGGCATACTTTGCAAAATCCTCCTCCAAACAGACGGGCTGCTTTAGCCATCTTAAGGATGTGAGGACGTCCATGAAATGCTTCAGCAGAGAACAAAATTGTTGGGGATCCAGGGCAAGAACTGCATGAGTGCACCAATGCCCACTGCCGCCGCATAGATCCTTTCAATGGACGGGTATGTGCGCCCTCCACAAACCCACGTTTTTCTTTTTGTATTGCTGTGGCTTTGCCCAAGTGCATTTAACTCATTTCCCACAACGGTGCAGGCTCGAAAACGGTGTCTTTTGGTACAAACATGGCCGTTTGTTGGCGTAATCCCTGCATTGGTATCTATGCGCAAGTTGTAGATATATTATGAAAAGTGAAGAATTTTTCAAATTATTCTAAATAAAATTCATTCATAATAATTGGGGCTTCTTTGACAGACATACATCTCTAAAGGTGAAATGTGAAAATAGTTTCCTGAATTTCCCCAAGTATGCCAGTGCAAAATGGGGCAAGTCCTGCATAAGGGCTGTGATCTGCACAAGGGCTAATGTAGTATTACAGTGTATACATACACAATGTAGGGAAGGGTGGTTATGGCGCACTGTTCATTTGGTGATGGAGGTCAGTCTCTGAGTGGCGGAAAAATCACAGCTTTTGACTGGCTGGCAGGGAGAACTTTGCAAATAGGCATTGCCGCGCTTTCACCTGTACTCTCCCAAGAAGATACTCACACATGAACACATCATTGGCAGTGGCGTGTCAAGACTCTTTTGACTGGGTGGCTGAAGTGGGGGCATCGACTTATGCAGGGGTGGCATGAAGTACGAGCGGACACACACATAATGATCATAGTTTAGGATAATGGCGGTGGCACCTGGGGGGGGGCAATCAGATTCCAGGACACGCCGCTGCTCATTGGGGAAGTTGAACTGTGTGTTTCCCTCAGGCGCTGGAGGGTTGTCAGACCAGGTTTGCAAACATATCAAATAGGCTTGTGGCCCTCAGAGTTAGCGAAAACCGGTGCAGAGCCAGCAAGCGCTTTCAGAATGATGGTGATTTTGGATCCCTGCATTTGGCTACAGGGATCAATGGGAGAACTCTATTGCAACATAGTAAAACCATGTATGTACGTCTCTGCAGCACTGGAAGGAATTTATCAGGGCCTCTCAGACGTCTGTTCCCTGCGTTGGCTTGCAAAGAGGACTCTCCAAAAATTGCCTTTTTGAGATTTCTCATGAAATTGGCCGAGATATTGCAGTTCTTTTTGGCCTAAATCATACATGTACATGTAGGTGGGAAAGGGATACCTACATACGTATTCTGCTGGATCTTCTGAATCTGAACAATCTCTTGCGGAATATATGTGTGGCGCAGCTTTTCTTAGGAGACAGATCAAAGGGCAGATGGAAAGCATAGCAAAAACAAAAGCATTTACGTTTTGCACCCCCAAAGCGGATGGCAGACTCCTTTCTTTCTGATTTACTATCCAGAACACCTCACATCAAGTGGTCATTTTGCGTGTCCTTCATATAACATTTTTCAAATTCACATTTCCTGTATGTCTCCATGTAACAGAAACAGGTTATTATGGAATGTGGTTTTCAATAGGTTTCTGGTCCCTACATATGCTTTTCTGTAAAGTTTAAACTTTTAAACTGTTAATATTCATGACACCAACGTAAAACACAGTCGGCCTCATTACAACCCTGGCGTTGGACCATGGTGCTATTAGCACCATGGTCCATGCCGGATTCTGCCATGGTGGATGGCGGATTTACCGCCCCATTCCAAGGTTGGCGGGGCGGTAAATCCCCATTCACCATGGCCCATTCCCATTTTTGGCCCATAGGGCTCAATGGGAATGGGGAAGGCGCTAATTACGGCACCGTAAATTACGGTGCCGTAATTAGCACCAAGGTCCCTTAGTGGGTTGGGCCCTCATTACGACCCTGGCGGAAAGTAACAGACCCGACCGCCATAGCGTAAATAGCGTTTCCGCCATTGCACGATGGAGTAAAGTGCGGCCAATTATGACCCATCGGGCACGAGCATTACGCCATGGCGGAAGTGCAAAGTCCGCGATGGCGGAAATGTCCCCAAAACGCCCCTCTCCGCCGTCGTACGGCGCCCTAGGTGCAATTCCGCCACCCATCATAGCGGTCACCGTAATGAGCGCCAATCGCAAAATACGGTGACCGTAAATATACGGAAACGGAAGTAAAAACATGGGGCCGGAACGGGAAACAGCACGCCGCACACCTATAAAATCAGAATCCCAACACAACCATTAAAAATCCGACCCTGAGACACATCCCAACCCGACAGCCACCCTAGTTAAAACAAACAAAATGGGAAAAGTAGCAAAAAAAGCGTGCGACCGCAAGCGGCAGGTCCACTTCTCCCATGAGGAACTCACCGTGCTCACAGAGACCCTCCAGGAGAATGCTGCCGTCGTCTTCTCGACGCAAATGACCAGGACGGCACTTGCGAACAAGAAGGCCACATGGGCCCTGGTGGCACAGCGGGTAAGTGCGGTGGGGACCGCACCCCGCAACCCACAGCAATGCAGAAAGCGATGGGACGACTTGCGGATACGCGTACGGAGCATACTATCAGCCAACCGTAACATTGCCACAGCTACCGGGGGAGGATCGGAATCACCCATCAAGTTGACCCCCTGGGAAGAAATCTGTGCCTCCACCATTGGAATGGAGAGCATAGAGGGAGTCGGAGGGATGGAGAAAGGAGTGCAGACATCCGAAGAATCAGGTAGGTGGGCCAAATAAAACAATGCTAAATCCACAATGTCCAATCATGTGAAGTACCATGTGGCCACATAGTGCAACAGAAACACATGTCCAGGAGAACGGCCACATACATTGGCCTGATAGCGCACTTTAAAAGTCACATTAAATACATAAATAATTAAAAATCCTAAAAACACCCTCTACACGTGCAGCATGCACACCCTAACTGCAGGCTGCAAAACAACTGCATCCTCAATCCACACAGAAATGAAACCACCTCCAAGGCCCTGACCCAAATCACCCTCAGGTACCACCCCAATGCATGTGATACATTGCCATTCCAATTTCCACAGACCCATAAATAACGCTCGCCCTCCTTTACTCCACCACAGGGTCCGAGTCAAACGACGAGCTGCAGGACACCCCTACCAGCACACCTGCAAAGAGGGCCAAGACCAACGGCCAAAGACCCTCCACCTCAGCTGCACGGATCAAGACACGGCAGCAGCCCAAATCAAGTGGCAGCACACAGGAGGGGACTTCAACAGGCACCCCAGCAGCCAGCATGCCCACACCAGCAGCACCACAGGTCCCCCCAATGGATGCCACAGAAGGCACTGCTTCTGATGGCAGCAGCACCATAGGTGACACTGCATTGATGCCAGCATGCTCCGACACAGACAACGGTGCTGTCGATGTAGGACCCATCCATGACCTGTCTCAATCCCCCTGTTTGTTTCATCCCCTACACCATGAGGATACCACGCAGGGGCACCCACAAGACGACGACTGGCCATCCCCCACAAGCCCTGTGGCAAGGCAACATGAGGTGATCAGCCCCTCTGTGACACCACCGCAAATGGCCATGGCACAGCAGAGGCAACAGTCCCTCGACCAGGTGATCGTGCAACAGCAGCAACTGGCCACGCTCCTCAAGGACCATGCTGATGAATGTGGGGGTACTAAGGCAGCCATAGAAACATCTACTGAGACACTTAGGGCACAAATGGAGAGAAGCACCGAGAGCCTGAGGGTACAAATGGAGAGAAGCACCGAGAGCCTGAGGGGGGAACTGCATGCGACGTCCAAAGACATATGTGCTGAACTTGCCGCTGTGCGCCGTGTGCTCACTGAGCTCTCACAAACCCTTAGGGACATGCATGGACGTGAGCAGGCAGAGACATCATCCGTTGCAAGTTCCGTCCAGGGCAGCCCCCAACGTAGATCTGGGAGGAACCTGCGCTCCACAGGCAGGGGTGCCCCTGATACCCGGAGAGGGGGCTTGCAATAGCGTCTGCCCACTGACAATGAGCATCTTTGGACACTGGTGTTCGGGGGGGAGGTAGGAGGGTGGAGGGGGGGTGTTGGGCTTACTTGGGTGGCGGGTCGATGGGGTGTGTAACATAACTTCACATATGCTATAAACATTTCATAATCATCCAATGAGACGTGTGGACATTGATCTTTGTGTGCGAGGCCTTTATAGGCGTACAGTCCACATTGTGCATGTTCCAGACACACACAGTGCCACAAGTCCCGTGTCCATGTATCAGCCACCAGGCGTGAGTGCTAGAAGCATGAATCTATGATACTCTGACGAATTTCACGGGCCTCCTGTGCCTCGCGGACTCCCTGAGGTGCTGCCACATCCCCAGCCTCATCATGACCATCTTCAGGTGCGTGCAGTTCTGCGTCAGGGGGCATGGGCACATTTCTACGTACGCACATGTTGTGTAGCATGACACATGCCATGACTATCTTTGCAACCTTCTCATGGCGGTACAGGAGTGCCCCGCCAGACCTGCTGAGGCAGCGGAAACGAGCCTTCAGTAGGCCGAATGCCTGTTCTATGACTACACGGGTACGTGAGTGGGCATGGTTGTAGTCCTCCTCATGCTGGTCCTGTGGGTTCCGGAGTGGTGTAAGGAGCCATCTCTTCAGTGGATACCCGGCATCACCTGTATGTGGACAAGAAAGGATGTTTGTGGAATGACATTGCTACGTACGCATCCCCCCCCCTTCCTGCCAGGTCATTGCCGCATCACATACCCCACATTATCATGCATGGAATGAGACTCACCGAGTAGCCAGGATCTGTTCCCTGCGTGTCGCTCCATGTAGCGTGGTATTGTAGAGTTCCTCAAGACCATAGAATCATGGGTTGATCCAGGAAATCGGGCACAACAATGTGTAAAGATCCTGTTGGAGTCACACACCATCTGTACATTAAGAGAATGATATTGCTTCCGGTTGCGGTACTGGGCCTCCATGGCATGTGGGACAACCAATTCCACATGGGTGCAGTCGATGGCACCAATGCAACCCGGTATGCCGGCCAGTGCATGGAATCCAACTTTTGTGTTTGTAATCTCCTGCTCCGAGCGTGGTAAAGAGATGTAGTCGTCTGCGTGCTTCAGGAGGGCATCGAGCACTTGCAATAGTGTCCGTGAGAACAGTGGCTGTGAAATGCCATGCAACTGTCCGACTGTGTGCTGGTAGGTGCCTGTGGCCAGGAAGTGGAGTACAGACACCACCTTCAGTAGGGGTGGGATGGCGGTTGGGCTATCTATCATGCTGACAAGGTCAGCGTGTGTCATGTCCACAATGGAGATTATGGTGTCCCGGTCCAAACAGTAGAGGGTGTGGATCTGCTCATCAGTGAGGTTGAACGGATGAGCTCGGAGGCGTGGGATTGCGGGCTGCCTGCGTGGTGGTAGTGGCTGTGCTGGTGGGCCTTGCTGGCCCTGCCTTGCCCTCCTCCTCCTCCTGCGTCTCCTCTGTGCGGCCGGTTGTTGTAGTAGTTGGTGTTCGTCTTCTTCTTGAAGTTGGAGTACTTGCAGTGCTATCAGGTCCCCCAGGCCCAACATCGCTAGTCCTGCCGGTAGCATTTTGGAGTGGGTGTGGTTGTGGGAGGGGGTTGGGTGTGCAATTTATGTGTTTTCAGGCTGTATAGCCTCCACCTGTGGTGATTCATTCCACCTGTGCCAGCTGCAATCCCCTTTGGGCGAGCACTGTACCGAGGTTCACCGACGGGCGGGGCGTCCCATTTGTGAGTGAAGCCAGTTGCCATTTTCACACACTGCCGCACTACATGGATGATTTTGTGATTTCGAGCGCCCACGGATGCCTTTTCGACGTGATGTTGCAAATGAGGAATTCGAAGGACAGCGCTTTCGGTTTTCAGCTAGCGGCGAGGAGACGCCCACAGGTCTGACTGCAAATATAACGTTCTATTGTTTAATGTCCTTGGGACAGGGGCCATGGCGAGAATGCAATGATTGATATGAATAGTATGGGATGCGCAATAGCGTAGTGGACGATAAGGCAGGACGTTCCCAAATACATGTTACTTCACATCACTAGAATTCCGGGCTGGAGCACAGTGGATTTTGCAGGCTGCATTACGCACAGACTCAATGGAGATTTCAAATGTAATGTGAGTTAATAATCATGCGTTTTTATACCGGGATGAGGGAATGATGTATGGATGCATGGACAGATGATTTAATAGAGAGTTTGCCATGTACATGGCTTTTTGGTATCTATCCCCTTCCCCTGCGCTATGTGATGCAGAGCTGCCATAGTGGGACCATCGTCTATCTGCCCTTGTTGAACCCTCCTTGTCTCGACGCGCCTTCCAACGCTTGTGTCTATGCACGTTACTAATCCCATCTCATGGATTCTGTTTTGACAGACGCATGCACACAAACACTCGTTTGTAATAGTGTTTTCACCTCGATTTATATTGTTATGATTGGCAAGTGATTCATGGGTGGAAATAATCCTTTTGAGTGGGCTAGCATGCATATGGCTGTAGATTTGGTGTGATCATTGAAGTGAGTGATTCAAATGAAGTTCTGATGGCCATACTATTGTTTTTCATTTCATTTGGGTGACAGGTATCTCCTCCCCTTTTGCCGCTGCCATCTGTATGCCACTCCTGCAGATGGCTTTTACTCCCGACACCTGCTGCTTCGAGTTCATCAGTGGAGCACCATTACGATCTTATGGGACGATCGCCAATGGGCCACATGCCCTTACGCAGTACTAGTGGCTAGGAGCAACATATCTACCTTTCAGCTGGACTAGTGCCTACCTAATGGGACGGGCCTGCGGTTCTAGGCGCTTCCATGTTGCCTTTTTGGACGTGAATGTAGCCCCTGTGTACCATGAAGGAACAGGGCGTCACACAAGGAGTAGCTGGTCATTTATTGCAGATGCAGCCCACAGTAATGTAGATATTTTGGGGTTCATGACCTAATAGCTGTATGGGCTTGGTGAATTTGATGTGCATTAAAATTTTAGTCTGATGTTAACCGTGTAGCGTTATTCTTTGGAAGTAATGTAGCATATTCCTATTTGTGGAGCGATGTATTGTGAGTAGATCTGCATTGGGTTCCGGCTTCTGAGTATAGTTGCGTGGTACTGTACTGGCCGCGTTTGCCTACGAAGCCCAGTGAGGTCAGGGATAGGGGCTGCCATCATGACTGTTTTAATGATGTCATGCTTAGGTGTGGGGGTTTAGCTTTTGTGTAACAGATGCCGGTCAGCCAGGTGGATTGGTGGAATGATGTGATTATCAGATAATGGCTGGTCACAGGTGCCTGTGTTTGCGTGCGTTTCTTGGAGGGAGACTGAGGTCATGTCCATTGGAATAGCTTCTGTATTCGTGCCATCTGTGCCCTGCAGCTCCCATTGGCCCCTCTTGAGATGAGCCTGGCTGCTCAGTCACTCTGCCAACTTGTGTGGTACATGCTTATGCTGATGGTTGGTTTGTTTACTGGCATGTGTACAGGGCTGGTGCAGTCTCCCTAAGGATGCTGCTTTGAATGTTGCCTTACACTGGTGTCAGGCGATGGGGGCCTGTTGTTGTTTTGTCTCATCTTTCAGTTCATTTTGCTGTACTTGAACCTTCGCATGCCTGTGCTGCATCAGTACGGCAATGGTGACATGCCAAATATGGATGGCCACTCACAAGGCACTTGGAGCCCCTACATTCATTTGTTCGTTGGCATGCGTGGGTGACTTGTGCATTTCACTGGTTGCATTTTACTTCATTGCACCTACGAGGTGTTGTGCAATGTGGCCAGGGAGTGGTGTACAGGCACTCAGTTGGGCCATTTACGGTTGGTTCACGATGCCGTATTTCTCGCCATGGCGGATTGGTACTTTCCGCCATGCTTGATGGCGTAATGTATATGTCCGCTAGGGTCAGCATTCGCGTACCGTTGCGCCATGGTGGTAATTACGGTTTTGCATGGCGCGCGTGCGCGTACTTGGTGCAGTTAGCGTTGGCGTTCACTACGGTGTCGCTAATGGCATCGTACTTTACGGTGACGGGTCATAGTCGCAACGAGCGGTATTCGATGGCGGTATTGCATTTCCGCCATCGTTTTTCGATTTCCGCCAGGGTCGTAATGAGGGCCTTGGTCTTTAACGCCTGCAAAAAGCAGGCGTTAAAGTGTGATTCTGGCGTTAAGGGTTTAACGGCGCCCCAGCCTTTTACGGCGCCATTAACCCCTTAACGCCAGGGTTGTAATGAGGCCCAGTCACTACAAAATAGTTGGCCAAATGGAATTAGCAAACCTATGCCACATGTTAATGAAGTGTAGAGATAAAATTAAATAGGATGCAAAACATACGTCAATGAAGTCAAAAACCGATTTTCTAATTTAAATCGAATTAGTAGCAAAACTAACCTACCCACAAACTAACACATATCAGTAGAAGAGGAAGGGGAAAGAAAACACAATAAGCTCAATTCTGTAGAAGACCCTGACTATACCGTGAAAGCCAGTAATAGGAAAATAGATCAGAAAATATAACACTTCAGACTATAATCATAAACATATAACAATACAACTTTTCAATAGGAGACTGCAATGAGTATTGAACTTTCCTTACAAATGTGTGATGACACAAAACCCAAACCATGCACGTACAAATTAGAGATTTCAAATGATTTATTGATGGAGTAATGGGCATGCATGCCTCATATATGTGAATTTTCCACCTACTAGTTGTGCAAAGGAACAGAAGATGGCAATTATTTATCATGACACAAACATGTCGGTTATTTTACCCATATGCAACATTTCTAAAACATATGATTGGTGGATACAAACACAAAACCTGCAAGTAGAATGCAAAACAATTGGAACTGCCTGATATGCACTCGCCATGCTTCTGCTAAGAGTCCTATTATATCCTACTGGAGTGCACAAGGAAGAGGCCCAGTTGGTTAAAGTGGCTGCTGCACAGAGTTAGTACCTGCTCCAGCCAGAGCTCCTGCGCTAAGTGGTTTAGTGACTGCAAGTGTTGCCAGGGTTGGCTGATCCAGTGAATTTGAGTTCATCGATGGAGTGTTTTAATATTGAATACAAAAGCAGTAGCATTGGTCTTCCCTGGGCTTGCCAGGTAGGCCTAGTTTTTGGCCCCCATGTTCCTCTCAATCTCTCGCCTCCTCATCGGGTCAGTAGGCATGCATGCTTACATTGCTCAGGTGTGTGGTTTCATTTATTTATTGGTTATCCTTCAGGATCCTACAATAACCAATTCACCTTCGCCCGCAGGCATCAGGGCGCAACAGGGGATACAAGACGAACAAGACAAAAACTCTTAGGGAAATCTATCCGAATCTTCAATTTTTTCAAGTTTGGACTGGATTGTGAGTTCATTTAAATAAGTGGGTCTTCAGCTTTTTTCTGAAGCTGTGGTAGTTCCTTTCTCGTCTTAGCTTGACAGTGTGTTTGTTCCATAGCAGGGCTACTCTGACTGGGAAAGCTCTGTACATGGCCTGTGAGCATTCGAACGCGGTGCTTTTTATCTGGTTCTTTCCTTCTGATCTTACGGATCTTCTAGATGTGTATAGGGTGATCCTTTCTTTAAGATAACCCCGAGCCTGTCCAAGGTCATGCTCTTAAAAATGATTCTTTCTTCAACTGGCAGCCAGTGAAGATCATTTCTGTCTTTGGTAAGATGTTCTCTCCATGGCCTTTTTTTTGTTATTCTGACCAAATTGTTTAGAATTGTTTGGCACTTGGCCATGCAGCTTTTACTTGCGCCAAGCATCAAAGCATTTCCGTAGTCCAGCCGTGATAAAATAATTGCCTCTTGCAATTGTTGCTGTGTTCTCTTTGCTTAGAAACGGTCTAATGGACCAAAGTAGGCGATTGTAGTATTGACAGTTCTTTTGTAGGTGCATTACCTGAGCGTCAACACCTAGTGAAGCTTCCAGGGTCATGCCTAGAGTTTTCACTTCATCTCTAACTGGGATAGCCGAATCCTTAATGTTAAAAGATTTGTACTGGGGACCCTTGCATGGGTAGAGCCAAAGATCATAAGCTCAGTCTTCTTTGTATTTAGGCACATCCAGTTCGAAATCATCCATGCCGCAATGATGTTATATATGTCTCCTAACTTTGCGCAGCCATGGCTGTAACTCCCACTAAGTTCAACCACCACCTGAGTGTCAACAGCATAGTTGGTGAAAAATGCTCCGATACTCTCTAGCACAGTGGTCTTCAAACTTTTTTGTCCTGGGCCCCCCCTGAGTAAAATTTGGGCAGGCTGGGCCCCCCCAAAAATGGCAAATGGACAGTAAGTACAATTGGCTATGAACTACTGCGCGACGTTACCGCACCATACTCCCAGTATAGTCCCTGGGCTACCCCACCTGCTCCCATCAGTCGCTGGGCTCCATCATCCCACTCCTACCGAGTCCCTGGGCTCTCTCCACCCCATCACAGACCCTGGGCTCTCCCCACCCTGCTCCCACCACTATCTCAGTGCTCCTGCCCATCCTGCTCCCACCACAGTCCCTGGGCTCCCCCCACCCCGTTCCCATCACAGTCCGAGGGCCAGTGGGAGCTGGTGAATTTTTTAAGTGGAGGGGCATAAATATTTCCTCCAAAAATGCCATAGCGACCGAGCCGGAACCCATCAAGGCGGGTTCGGGGTTCCTACCCCCCCTTGAATATTTGTTAAATAATGGGTTCAAATGTTGTTGGGCCAAAGGGGAAAGCATGGTATTTTTGACTGGACATATAAGATAAACATCCAGTCAAAAAAATACCATCCCTATCCCGTTGGCTCCACAGCGCCTCAGAAGGAGAGCTGTTTTTGGCTGGTGGGTAGGGGATTGTGCAACAAAGGCAATTTTTAAATGCCTTTGTTGTACAACCCTCCATCCCTCCTCTTTCCCCCACTCACCAAAATCAGCTCAACGGACCAAAATCAACACACACACACACACATTCACACAGCAATCACTCTATCATTCATACAAGCACCCATCACCATACACGAGCATACACGCATCCATACACATATTTAAATAAAAAATAAATTAACATAAACGTACCCGCTCCAGGTTGCTCTGTCCGTATGTGCGAGGAGGCGCATGAGCTCCCCTCGCACATACAGACATGCAGTGCCCCAGCCAGCATTTTCAATGAGCTCTGCAAGGCTGGCGAAGCAAAACGCCCACAGCCTTGCATGGCTCAGTGAGCATGTGCCGTTGGGGATCTGAACTGTCAAAAGGGAAACAGTGTTTCTCTTTGACATTTCAGCCAGCCCAGGAGCACTCTCTCAGCTGTAAAAAGCAGCTGAGGGAGTGCTCAGTGTTTCACTTGGCTGGCTCCTCGGCTCCTCCATAATGGGTGAGGGGGCCTCTGGTTGGACGCCCCCTCGCCCATTATGGATGGGCCGCCAGGCTCAGACTGGGCCAGTTTGATGAGTTACTTCACTATGCAGCTAGTAGTTTTGACCATTGTTGCTCAATAAATATAGTTTAAATATCACAATTTGCTTCCATTTTAACAGAAAACAGCCCCTTGGGTACTATTCAAACAGTCTATGATTAAATGTATTTATATAAAGGAATTAATATCCATTTGCAACTGTGGGCCACTTTTTCATTGGTGCCTGAGACAGTTTTATGGTCCAGTCCGACCATGTGTGCCGTCCCTGCCCATTTCTTCCAATTTTTACATTTCATAGTGGGCTCTCGTGCCCCGCATGGGACCGTGCCCCCCTGGGGTGGCACCTCACAGTTTGAAGACCTCTGCTCTAGCAGAATACAGAGAGACCTCAGGTATAGGTTGAACAATAGCGGGGAGAGACAAGCGCCTTGAGGGACGCCACATTCAACAGGCAATTCCTCAGAGAATTTATCTCCCCAATGGATTTTGAATTTTCTCCCAGAGATGAAGGAAATCAGCCATTTAATGGCAACTGGGGAGCAGTTAGCCACTTTATCAAGGACCCACTGGAGTTGCTTGTGGTCCAGCAAATCAAATGCGGCATTTAAGTCAAGCAGTACAAGTAGGCCTGTTTTATCTTCATCCTTGATGTTTAACATGTGAGTTTGTATGTCTATCATGGCTGTTTCGGTACTTTGAGTCGATCTGAAACCAGATTGTTGTTTGTGTAAGAGATCATTCTTTTCTTGTAACTGTGCTGTTGCAACCTTGTCCATGATTTTAAGGAGAAAATTGCAGTTTGTTATTGGATGCAAGTTGCTATGTTTCTTGGGGGGATCTAGTCCTAGTTTTTTTTAGCAATGGGGTCACAGTGACAGTCTTGATGTTCTCTGGGGTTATACTTTCTTTTAAAGATGCATTCACCATCTTTGTTAGTATAGGTGAGAACATTTCTTTATTATCTAAGATGATCTTTGGGGGAAGAATGTTCTCCGCAAAGGCTGATGGTTTCATGGAATTAAATATTTCTACATCTCTTCCGAGTTTATTGGTTGAAATTCAAATGTATCCCTAATCTCTGGAATCTTCGTCAGAGTAACTGGTTTGGGCTGCAATGGTTGTGCCGTTTGTGCACATCGGATGCTGTCTCTTGCCTTGATTATTTTGTTGGCAAAGACATCTTGCACTCTATTGCAGTCTTCCTGAGTCGGGGTAATAGGTGTGGATAATGCTTTAGGTTTCTCAATTGATTTAAATATTTGAAATAGTTTTCTAGATGAGTTGGAGGCCTGGCGAATTTCGTTGTTAAAGAAGTTATTTTTTGCCTTGGTGATGCTGTCTTTATATTGTTTCTCTAGTACTTTCCAATTGTTCTTATTGTGTTCTGTTTGGGATTTCTGCCAGATGGCCTCCCTCCTCCTTTTTTCCTATTTCAGTTTCTCAAGTTCGGGGTTAAACAATTTTTTATGGTTTCTGTTTGCTCTAACCAGCTTGTTCTTCAGGGGAGCTTCTTGCTCTAGTAGTTTTTGTTTATGTGTGTTGTATTTGATGATAATCTCCTCACAAGTGTCGTCTATTGAGCTTTCTTCTCAAATTCTTTTAAGGCAAATTTCTAGTTTGTCAGAGGTAATGTTCTTGTAATTTCTATTCAAGATTCTTACATGTGCATTGTCTTTTCTTAGCTGCTCACTTTTTACAGTCAGGGTGAAAAATACTTTGCAGTGGTTGGACCATACACATGGAACTGTTTTCCCAGTTTGGGCATCAATATTATGGGTAATCACCCAATCGAGTTGATTCCCTTTGTCTGTGGTAGGTTCCGAGTTTAGTACGTGGTATGTGAGATTGTTTAGTGCCTTTTCCAATTCAATTGCTTTCTTGTCCTCTTTATTGCCACTCCACCTGTTTAAGTCACCAAAAATTAACACTGATGTATTGGGGCCTTTAATGACAGAATTCTGCTGGATGATTTCATCATTGAATTCCGATGTTAGAGAAGGGGGTCTACAGATCACTAGTATGTTGATACAGTTATTGTTTGTTGCTGTGTATTTGATGTGTAGGACCTCGCATCCTTGACAGTTTGTGGATGAGGGAAATAAATGAATAGAGTCCTTTATAATTACTGCCACTCCAGCACTTGTTCCTGTTTCCCTATTTTTATGGTGGAAGGTGTAACCCTCAGGTACTGCCTTCTCTATCGTTGGGCCACAGGGGTCTTGGAACCAGGTCTCCGTAAGACACAGCATGTCTAGATCCTCCTCAGTAATTAGGTCATGTATACTTGATGCATGCTTATTCATTGATCGAGTGTTCAGTAAACAGATTTTAAGTTTCTTATTTACATTTGGGAGTTTGGGTAGATTTTCCTTCACGGTTGGGTGATGTTTCTTTCTCCTGTTTCTGCTGGTTGCAGCAGGAGGTGGCTAGTCATGCTGATCTGATTTTAACAGTTAGGTTTTCTTGGTTTCCTTGAGACCTGCCTAGTCTGCAGCCTCAAGGTTCAATGAGACCTGCCTAGTCTGCAGCCTCAAGGTTCAATGAGACCTGCCTAGTCTGCAGCCTCAAGGTTCAATGAGACCTGCCTAGTCTGCAGCCTCAAGGTTCAATGAGACCTGTCTAGTCTGCAGCCTCAAGGTTCACACCAGTAACCTCTTACATTTTTTTATTTATTTGTATTTATTACATTTGTATATTTACATTGCTCCCTGTGCAGGTTAGACCCATAAGGACATTGGGCCTCATTACACGGATGGCGGAGAACCATGGCACTACCAGCGCCATGGTTCATGCCGGTAAAATACCGGCACCGCCTTGGCGGAAAGGGGAATTACCGCCCCATTCCAAGGTTGGCGGGGCGGTAATTCCCCCTTCCACCATTGCCCTTCCCCATTCCCATTTTTGCCCCATAGGGCATAATGGGAATGGGGAAGGCGCTAATTGCGGTACCTCAAATTGCGGTACCGTAATTAGCTCCCTGGGTCCCTTTGCGGGTTGGTTTTTAACGCCTGCAAAAAGCAGGCATTAAATCCCCCAACCCGCAAAGGGACCTCGTAGTAAGGCGGTAAGGATTTACCGGTAAATCCTTACTGCCATCCGTGTAATGAGGCCCATTGTCTCTTATAGACAGCAGACCCTCCCAATCCCTGGCATTTCCCCTGTTGTGTCGATGCTTCCATAACAAGTAATATGCCATGTCTATCTGCCAGAGCAAGTCAATGGCATATTTTCCCACACACATAGCTCAGCCTTTATTTCCATTGTTGTTGCATCCCTGCAGCACCTCCTCCTTCTTGGCCTGCATGCAGTGGCCTAGAGCAACTGGTGAGTGACATTTTGGGGTGTATAGAGCAATGTGTTACTCCTGAGCTACACATTGGGAATCATTGTCCTAAGCAATACAGTCATATAATGCCAGTATGTGTAGAAATAGAGGGAAAATGAATTTGAATAGCCCCAATATATACAATATAATATAGTCGTTATAGCACAATGGTGGCAGTGAGATAAGGAAGAAAGAAAGATATTCCATTTGGTGTTATAAAGGCATTTTTCTAATATATGCATATTACAAATATCATTCCACCATTCCTTAATAGTAGTAATGACTTGTATAGCAACTAATATAAACAGATCATAGAATGCAAAACAACATTTGTTAGCAGATGTTCTAATAGCCAAGCAACCTAACAAGATATTTGCAAATGAAAGCGGTTTGTTAAACATAAAGATTTGATGTAACACTTCCCAAACCTGGGCCCAAAATAGTCTTAACATATTTGCATTCATAAAATATATGTTGAAAGTAACAAACCTGTTCAGAACAGGACCAGCAATTATCACTATTAATGAGCTTAGAATTCCACAATTTGGAAGGGGTCAAATAAGCTCCATGAAGAACAAGAGATTATGAAGACCAACACTAGGATTTCTTAAAAAATCAAAACATACGCAGCTAATTTAATTTCAATGTTTTTGTAGATTAGATGTTCCCATGTTGTCTGATTAATTCAAGAAATGCCTTTAAGGCAAGAATAAATACAATTGGGGATAACTAACATCCCTGGGTAGTACCTCTAAACAACAAAAAGGAAAATGGGGATGTGATCATTAATTATGATTAGGGTTTTAGGATCTGAATATAATAATTTAATCAGCAAAATAAATTGATCCGTACTTCCAGGCCATTTGAAAGCTTCAAACAGATATCCTCACTGCATGTGATTGAATGCTTTTTCCGCATCTAAATCAACAGCTGCAAAGCTGTAAAATGCTTTAATTAGGCAATATGACCCGAGGAGGGGGACATTATCAGTTGGGTAATGCCCAAGGAGCATAGTTAGAAGCCACGGGGGCATTACCTAACCAATAATGGCCCTCCTCCGAGGGTCATATTGCCATTAGTACTCAGGCACGTTGTACCGGGTTACTAATTGCAATTTTTCTCAAGTCGAGAAACGGCGCTGAAAGCGCTTTTCAACTCGACAAAAAAAAAGCAAAATAAAATGTAAAAAAATAAACAAACAAAATCATTGCTAATCCGGCCAGGTAATGCTCCGGGGCCATAGTTACAGGTCCGAGTGAAGCAAGGGCCTTAACGAAGCAATCCGTGCCAAGAGACTTACCTTTCTTTAGATCATGTATAGCTCGATGAATGTCTTCAATAAGAATAGGTCCATTGAAGCAGGTAAGATTACATAAGTGATGAGATTTGCAATTAACTTTATTAAAGAAGGGAGTGAAATTAGGGCTTCTAGAAATGTGATCAGTTGTATAGTCTTCATAGAATTTAGTGAAGATTGCTAGAATTTCTTTAGCAGAATCATCTCTAATATCAGCTTCATTGTCGATATATGAGATACTGGAATGCTCCTTTTTAAACTGAAGATATGAATATGATGCAAAAGCTTTACAAGTTTTATTTGAGTTTTGATTTATTTTGGCATTATATTTTAAAATAGCTCCACATGGTTGGTCCATCAAGACTTTATCAAGTTCAATCTAGAAAGATGCAATAGGTTTTAGGCGATAATCATAAATCTTACTATTATATAATGATTCCAACTCCTTGATTTGTTTCAAGGCTGCATCCGCCCCTTTATTCATATGTTTCTTTTTGTATACCACATATAAGATTATGTGACCCCTTAATGCTACTTTATATCACTCCCAATTTCTAACAACATATGAATCGCCCACCATATTAATTTCAAAGAAACAATGAGGAAAATGGATAACGGAAAATCAAATATTTTCATCACAAAGGAGGACATTATTAAATCTCTGCCAGTTTGAAAATTAGGTACATGAGAGATATCAAGAATTGTGACCACATGTGCATCATATGACAATATAATGCTATCCATCTGGGAGTCAACAACAGTTCCAGAAAGGGATTTGGGTACAAATATGTAATCCATACATCCTAATATATTATGTGGAAGCAAACAAAATGCAAATTCTAAATCAGATGAATGAGCTAAACGCCATGAGTCAACACGTCCTAATTCCTGGATAAATTAAAAACATTCTTTGAGATTTAATATTTCTAAATATACATTTGGATTTTCTTTCTAAAAAAAGGGTGCATCATATCACTAAATTTCCCACATAATTATATATTAGAAAGATTCGACTGAAGCAGCATGTTTTTTATGTTCAACCAAAAATATGGGTCAGGATTCATGGGCCCATACATATTCAAAATAGAAATTGTTATATTGTTATTGCATTCACCAAACGTTTGATGAGAACCCAAGATGTAATACGTTATGCTTAAGATTCTTATGAATTAAAATAGAAACACCATTACTTTTCTCTTCATCCACATTAGAAATGATTCTGAGAACCCACAGTTTTTCAATTTGACAGCTTCTTGCATCGACAAATGTGTTTCCTGTCAACATGCAATAGCTGACTTGTACTTATTACGGTATGATAAGATATTTTGCCTTTTAGTTGGTGTGAAGGATCGCTATGTGTGTGGCAAGGGTGTATTAGCTCTGCCTTTTTATTTTTACTAATAATAAAAGGATGTGGATAATTCTATTTCAGAAAGGGTGCCCTGCTAAGAAGACCTCCCTTTCTGCAAGCTTCATGCCAAAACCATAGTGTACACCTGTGCCCTGCTGAATCAGTATCCCAATCTGCAGTGCCTCCTCTCAAGTGGTAGAGAGCAGGCTTATAGGTCACAGGTGCCCTCTTGACAGCTGCAGTGACAGCCAAGTCACATCAGTGCAGGGAGTGCATTTAAAAACATGCACCTCTGTTCCCAAACTACATAACTATTAGGGTTACTATCCTGGTGGCAGTTGTAAACTTTAAATACAGGCTATACCTGAGTTTAAGCTACAGTGGCTGGTATGCCCTAGACCAAAGGACTAGCCTCACACCGGTGCATTGCATACAAAAGGGCCTTTGATGATGTGGGCAAGGAAAGGGGCTGGGTTAGTGTAGATAGAGGGAGCTCAGCGTAGTTGATCTTGTTTCTCTCTGCAACTCTCTTTCCTTCCTGCCCTCTCCACTTCCTTTAGCACAAAGCTGGGTATGATGCAAGCAGGCACAGCTCACTTCTCAGAAGAACAGGGAGTGGAACCCCTAAAGCAGGCATGCTTTTGTCCAAGCACCTACCTGTGGACTGCCGCCTATTAAAAAGGGGATTTCCCACACCTTCTTTAATTAACTTTTGGACTTCAAACTTAAGGAAGAATTCATTTGGGCCTTTTTTGGGAGACCTGATGTTTCCAAAGCCCTCAGCTGTTGAGGTCAAGAAGGAGAATTCCAAGGTAGATGTAAGCTCTGCTTCCTACCCACTTCTGAGCACGTTGGGGGTAACCTTTGCTTAGAACCAGGACCTGCTACTCTCCACCAAACCTCCCTGGATTTGGCTGGGAGAGTGGAAACTGAAACCCTGCAGTGGTTCTCACAGCATCTGGAGGACCAGATCAGCCAAAGCTCCCTGTTTTGCCACATTGAACTGGTTGAAACGCATTTGGACCGTCTTCAGCACACTTGAAAGAGAGGCTGCCATAATATGCCAAGTGTACCCTTCTATGTGCAGATACTATTATGTTATGCCCATTATAGACTCACATGCCAGGTATAGCCTGTATATGTATAGTAGAGCCTGAAAAGATAAGGTGCTGTGATTTTCAATGTGCAGTCCCTCAGAAATGCCATCTAAAGGCAGTCATTGTCATGCTTATGCTTGGTATAGTCACCATTTTTAAGTTACAGCCTCACATGTGCAGGGGGTGCCCTCATAGTCCAAAGCTCAATAGTAATAACAGCATGATTTAACATGGTGTTTCATGTCAGTTCTTCCTGCTTCAAAGCGCTGTGATAACTGTTATTATTTCCCACTTTAATAGCACTCAGTGCATCAACTTTGAAAGGATGATTGGCTGAGTGACCCATGCCATACATTGTACGTGTGACGTGCAGGCTGCAACCATGACATGGGCTAGTGTATACCTCATTGCGCTATCCTCCCTGAAGATGTGCATTGTACAGACACCAGAAGAAAGATTAAGCCTCACATATCCAGCTGCTGCCATTACATGCTAAGGACTGCCTCACCTCAAATGCCCCATACTAATATATTAGTGAAACAGCCCATCCTGTCTGTTTTGCTAATGCACTATCAATATAATAAAAGGCCAGATGTATGTGCCTGATGCAGTCATGCGCAGTAGAGACTGCCTGCTTTGCCTGTTGTCACCGCTAGAGCTGTTGCTTTAGGAAAAGAACTGTTGCCTTAGGAAATCTATTAGGCCAGCTGTACGTGTGTCCGCTCCTCACCCACTGTGGCCTGTGTACACAGGCTTTCACACTACTTATCTATTCAAGGCCAGCCAATGCACACTATGGTTTCAGTTCATGTGATGGTCTGATGTTTGTTGCAGTCTGTATTACAAATGGGATGTCAGTGACTCAACATTGATGATTTTTAGCTGGCCCCATCACAAGGAAAACAAGAAAAATCTCTAAATGTGTGTCACCTATATGAAAGTAGCAGTAGTGGGACAAAGAAGGACTACACAAACTCAGCAGTCTGTGTGGAATCGTATACGTCGAAGGCTCTACCGACCATGAGAGGCCCTGGTGGAGTGAAGAGGCGTGAAGTGGGTGATGTGTTGCTCACACTTCAGAGGTGTGTGCACGCTGCTGATGCAGTGGCTGCTCCTTAGACGTCTCCATGCCCCAGAGAAGATGTACTCAATACACGTGCGCCCCATTTGCCTTCTGTTCCCTTTGCACCTTGGAGTTACAGGGGCAATGCATGAGTACCAAAGGAGAAGTCTGGGGGAGTTACTACTGCTATCCGTCCCTAGTCCCAAGTTTCAGTGATTGGCGCCTAATGAAAGGCTCTTTAAAGAGAAGCGTCTTCAATTCCTTCCTGAACTGTAGAAGGGCGGGAACACGTCTGATGTGCAATTCAAGGTTGCCCCAGAGTTTTGCTACACAGCAGGAAGAGGCACGTTTTCTTGTGTCCACCTTCTTACGGTTCTTGGTTTGCAGCCTGCTCATGTTTTGCTGAGTGTTTTGGCCAGGTAAGGAGGAGTGTGTGTTGCCTCTGTCTTGTAAGCGATGCAGGCTACCTTGATGGCAGAGTGGGCCTGGGTGACTGTCACCTCTGTGATGATAAACTCTCGCTCTCTTGCTCTCTCTCTCTCTCTCTCTCTCTCTCTCTCTCTCTCTCCCCTACTCTTTCTCTCTCTCCCCCCCCCTCTCTCTCTCTCTTTCTCTCTCTCCCTCTGTTCATTTGGTCTCTCTCAATTAATCTGTACTCATGACCTCCTACTCATAACTCTGTGCCTTTGATCTCTCCCTTTGATCTCTCTCGCTCGCCTCTGTTGCTCTGGCCTCCCTGGAAGTCACCTCGTGTGTTTCTAGTCTTTATCTTTCTCAAGTGAGTGCACTTGATCCATGCCCTGCTCACATCTTGTCTTTTGGCTTTTCTTTTACACACACTTCTGTCTTTGACCCCTTGCCCCCCACTCAGCACTGAAGTGTGGATATATTGCTCCCCTTTGTGCTTTGATTTCCATGCCACTGTTTTTAAACTCACTCCCAGGCTCCTTGGGCAGCTGTGAACTCTCTCTCCCAGTACTTCACTGCTGTGCACTTGATCTTTCTTTTAATACCATAAGGAGGTTTAATTTATCCCTAGGTATCTTGTTATGATTGGATCTGTGGGTTCGGTGGGTGATGTCATTTGGAGTGCGGAGTGATGTCACTGAAGGTGGAGTGTTGATGTATGTGCTGGGCGCGAGGTTCCACGGATGACAGGTGGGCCTGATGAGCTGTGCTGGGTGGATGTCCCAGTGCTTTCTTCTCTACATCGTAGCTGGAGAATAAACCTACATGTAAACTTACCTTCTGGTTCTTGGCTTTATGTAAGAAGGTGACTCCTGTTCCATCACTGGCGACGAGGATGCGAGCCTGCTGGGAAGGAGCAGCGTAGAGTAGCACTGCCTTCCTTAGGTGACGTTCGCCCAGCTGTCCAGTTACCAGGTGGCCAGTGTGGTCCGGGTAATCCTGCAGGCCGGGTGGCTCAGGAGCAGCAGAGGTCTGCGTCGGGGTCCAGAACGGCGACCCTGAGTATTCCGGTGGGTCACAGAACTAGGGTCCGGGGAAGAAAGAACAGAGGAACAGTAAGAACGTAAGTATTGAGACTGATCTCCTTGTCACCACTCATCAGTCTTCACAAAACTATTTGAACCATCAAGATACAGGAAGATTTCACAACCTTGACAGGCACTGGAAGCTGAACAGAAACAAGGTCCCCTTGGAAAACACACAGACACTCAAACGCACCACTATACTAGCACTTGACTCTGCACCAACAAACAATTAGAACCCAGCTACACCTCTCACGCAGCTATACCCCTCGAATTTGGCCTAGCTGCACACATAACGGCACCTTCAAGCACTAGCGCTGCAGATACCATAGTCCATTGGTCTCACTACACACATTCTACGGCCCTTACACAGCCAGCGCACGACGGCTAGCTTGTATGCAGCTACACATCACCTATTGCACACTGGCTGCACACATACCGAGTGCACCCATGCACGTTGTACTACACTAATCTCGCCACTGATCTGGACGGCGCTTGCAAGGGTGTTCAACCCACAGCACTTTGGAATCATAACAATGGTAAAAGGCGCTATAGAAATGCCAAACAACATAACACAACTCTCCTGCCGCTCTACGGACTTAGGGCTAGGGTGTTCGCTGACACTTCCTCTGCCCAATTCATTGCTCATGACTCCAAACAACATCACAGATGACATTACCAGAAGTGCTAAACATATATGTTATTTGTTTTAAAACAGCGGAAGCTACAATCTGCATTGACAAAAGCACATGTGTCCGCATTAGGACACACATTCTAAATATATTTTCTATAAAATGTCATCCTGTGCCAATGCTAAGAAGACAATACAACCATAATTAACCCTCAGTGCATTGGGAGTGACTTTATAGTTGGCCAGATATGATATGATTACTAAATGCTAATATGACGAGTTGATGTCATAATGGTGATGACTGTGAAGAGGGTGTTTCAGAACTCTGCTGGAGAAGGGGTATGAGAAGCCAACTTAAAGGTGCAACCAGTTTACACTTAAGTCTTTGGCCAAACTCTCATGGTAACACAGCTGGGAGGTTTGGCTCACACCCAGGAGGAGGTAGGCGTGGTATGAAGTACAATTTACAAGAGCAAAGTCTGTTAAGGAACAGAGGTCCACACAGGTAAGTACACAAATATACTATATGTTGGACAGATGCAGTTAGTAAACTCAAATAGGCTTTAGTTTTCGATTACAGTACATTTTAGTAGCAATATCCACTGAGAATGGCTCAAATGAGGGAAAGCGGGGCTAAGAACAGTTGCACGGGCCTCTAGTGGGCTAAACAAACTTTAGCAACAAGAACAACACTTTAGTGGTCCATCCCTTGCTTTGCTGAAGTTCAGGCTGTTACAAGTAGGTGTTCTTATTGATTACGGTCTTGAAAAAAGTAACTGTAGAAAACTTCCAAAGGGTCCTCCAGCTATGGAGGGGGTATACTACCAGGCCCCAGCCCCTGTATGACCGAAGAGAGGGCTCCTAACCTAGGCACCACTGACTTTGTCCGGGTAAGAAAGCTATTACTTAAGGGGTTCATGCCCACTGTAAGTCAAGAAAGACAGCCACGCCTAAACCGATTTAAAATATTTCAAACCCCAGACTCCAACTTACAATACCAAAGACACCACAGGACAAGAAATCAGTGGGGGCAAAGAGGCTCACTAGTGGCTTTGCTGTAGTGGGCTTCCAATGACAGGTTAGCTTCGGACAGAGGCTGAAACCTAATTGCAACAATACAGGAGGACCACTAAGGGACAGCAGGTGGGTGCAGTCGTTGGTGTGACACAGGAAGGGTTCTCAAGGCCCTCAGGAGCAGCACAGTCGGACCCTGGATCCCAAAATTCCCTTCTTCACTCTCAGAGAATGCAGCATGAGAGCTGGTTGACAAGGTCCAATCAAAACTCTCAGGTGCCAGAAAAGTTGATTGAAAATGAGGCAGGAAGGGGCTCTTGCAAACCTGCAATACCGTTTCAGTCAGGTGCAAACCAAATGCAGACCCAGTGACTACTCGGACCTTGAAGGAGTGATGGTTGCAGAGCAGGGCTTCAAACTGATTGGTCTCACCAGTCCAGAGGAGGGAGGAACCCGGTTCAAGTCCTCCCTGTCGAGTTGAAGACAGAGATCGAAAAAGCGGTGTTGGCTTGGCCAATGCTTGTTGTAGCAGCAATCCCCCAGTGGATCTCTAGTGTTCATTCAGATTCAGATTCTTGGATTTTGTGGCCAACAATCTCAAATGGCTCCAGGTCCTTTCCTTTAATCCAGACTACCCACCTACGGAATAGGACTGCACCAAACAAACAGGGAGGCTGCCCCATTAGAGACAGCTTGTCACTTCACATTCTGCTCAGCAACGGGACATGCCCTGGTTGAAGGGTGGATTGGGACTAGAGAGTCCCAAATCCCAGTTTAGTCAGTTCACTCAACCAAAGCACTGACCGGCAGTGCAGAGCAGGTTGCTGCAAAAGTGCAAGCCCGTGTTTGGTAATATTCAACCTGAGAAGGAAGGAAGGCGGTCAACAAAAAAGATGGCTCAAAGAACAAGTCTTGTACACTAGGAAAAGCCATTTTGCATACATGGTAATAGAAAAGGTTATCAGAGTAAAATAAATATGTGCATGACTGTGCACAGGAAAAAGATGAAAAACTATTCACTGCCACTGCCTGTTCAGTACACATCACATTCGTGTAATGTTACTGAAAGAAGGGGTTAAAGGGACACAAAGGGGCTCAGGATGGGATTTGACAGCAGGGACCTGGTACGTTTGCACTTAGCGCAGTCAAGTCCCTGATGCCAATATTTTGTAATTTGCATGGTGGAGTGTAAATGTCCAGGGCAAAAGGCAGCATACTCTTGTGAACACCGCCTTTTGCCCTGCACCTTTGCACTCTGCGTGCAAAGTGAGTAAACACTGCCGAGCATGCCAGGCAGCATTGACCTTTCATGGTACACTCTGCCTGCCATGCTTGCATGTCGGCAGCGTGTACAATTACAATTAAACACTAGCTGAAATGCTCGCGTGTTGGGCTGCATTTCATTTAATTTGTGAATGCTACTTGCCATGCGCGCATGGTAAGCAGCGTTCACAGTAACAATTAAACGCTGTCCTACATGCAAGCTTGTCAGACAGCATTTAATTGCAACTGAACGCACTGCCTGCCATGCAAACATGGCAGGCAGCATGTACAATGGATTCATTTGGGGTCCACCAGCTTTATGCGAGTGCATATAGCCGGCAAACCAAAGAGGGATCGCCAGCAAATTGCGCCGGCATGAAAACCCATGGTGGTCAAATGCTGGAGCATTTATATGGTGGAGAGGAAGGAATGCGGAGGCCCCTCCGCCAGACAAATGAAAATGTGGCGGGACGTCAATGGCTTTTATGCCTTTCCTTTACATTGTGCCACGTCTGAAAAATGATTTCCAAAGGGTCGCTGTAGCACTTCACTGATGGTGGCTTGTAGTACAATGTAAAAATAAAAACGAGGACAGGGGTTATGGCCGGTCATCTGAGCATGAGGTTGCTTCCTGTGTGAGCTCTGAGAATCCTGTTCTGACCTGTGCTCCTACATTCCTTAAATGAAGTGAGGGTAGAATTTACCTCTCACAGTCCAAATGTGCTCCCCGACAGGCGTCCATCAGCAGAGGTGTCCGCTTGACGGGGATCGGTGGACTCATCTGCTCCTGAGCTGGTGGCAGTACGGACAGCAGCATATTTTATGGGGAGAAAAGAGCCGTGCCTTGCATAATGCTGGTGACATAGAGAGGTGCAGCTGAGGAATTTTGGCACAGCGGGGAACGGGAGCGAGGCTTCCCACCCACTGGTATGCTTCGCTGAGGTGAGTCCCCCTGGCCTGTAGAGAGGGAGCAATGATGGTGTGAGAGTTCGGTGGCAGAGTCACAGTGCCTGATTTCACTTGGGGATGAGATTTAAACAGAGTTTGACTTCCTCTTACCCAGCAAGAGGAGAATCCGGCCGGCAGTCCGGTGGAATACATTGAGAAGGAGATCTTGGTGGGGTCGATTCCCTGCTGTACGAAGAAGAAGGGAGTGAGCAGCAGGAGGGGATAGTCCAGCATATAAAGGACTAAGGACCGCATTCAAAAGGTCCCCGGACATCGGCATGGCGAAGGCCAGGGGTGTTGCTAGGTCTGGAAAAGACCCGGCGCTATGCTAATGTCGCAATTGTCGTGACTCGGGGCTAGATAGTCTTTTGGTTGTAGCTCCTGAGATTCTATCTGGGGCTACAACCAAAAGACCATGGGCTATAGTCCTCTTAGACCCCCCCCCCCCCCCCCCAGAAACGCCTCTGGCAAAGGCACCGGCAAAATAGAAGGGTTCTTTCTCAGTAGATATTAAAAATGTGTTACAAGTGCAGGTGGGTGTAAAGAAGACCCAAGAGCAGATCTCTGTACAGATTAATTTCCCCTGAAGTGAGGTTGTTTCTTTGGAAGATGCCCGACCAAGAGGTCAGATTTGCAGGAAATGTTCACCGAAATTAAGAAAGAGATTACGGAATTAGACAAACATGTGGTGGCGGCTGAAAGGAGGCTGGAAGAGATGAGCAGGCAGAACTGGCAGAGAAAATGCATGGGCTGGAGCAGCAACTGGAATATGTTTTAACGAAACAGGAAGACACAAAATATAGACTGAGGAGAACAACATCAGGTTGATGGGGATCCTTAAACAAGTAGCTGATAGAGATCTGGTTGAATACATCACAGCATTTTTTCGCCATCTATTGGGTGCACCTGATGACTTAGAGATTGTGTTGGATAGAAAACATTGGGCCTCATTACATGGATGGCGCTAAGGGATTACCGGCGCCGGAAAGGGCACCGGTGCCGGTAATCCCTTAGCGCCATACTACGAGGTCCCTCAGTGGGTCCTGTCCTTAACGTGTGGCCAGACCACACGTTAAGGAAGGGACCCGCTGAGGGACTTCAGGGCAAATAACAGTTCTGCTAATAGCGGTACCGTTATTTGCTCCTTCCCCATTCCCATTGAGCCCTATGGGTGCTCAAATGGGAATGGGGAAGGGCCTTGGTGAATGGGGAATTATCGCCCCGCCAACCTTGGAATGGGGCGGTAATTCCCCCATTCACCAAGGCGGACTCGGTAAAATAACGGCGGCAACCATGGCGCTAATAGCGCCATGGTTACCGCCGTCCGTGTAATGAGGCCCATTGTGTGTACTCGACCTATCAACAGAGTAGAAACCTACCCCCGGATGTCTTGACGCTGGTTTAGCTGTTCCAATAACGCAAGGACAAGAGCATGATGACAGCAAGGAAGCACAATGAGATACACTTCAGGGAAGCTTCAATCCTGATATTTCAGAATTTGGCACAGGCTACGTTACAGAAGAGGAAAGGCTTGCGGATGGTCACGAGCTAGCTTAGGTAGAAGGTTATTAGATATAGATGGGCTTTCCCCTTTAAACTGTTATTTGAATATGGAGGGAAATCGTACAGCGTCATTAAGGAAGAGGAAGTACAGACTTACTGCAGTGAGCTGAGGAGGCAGCAGGAGTGGACGGACCTTGTGAATAAGGAGAAAAGTGAGGTAAGAGAGAGCCAGAGAAAGATGAGTGGAAGAGGGGTCGACCTTACCCTAAAGGGAAGGGAAAGGGCTTATGCCCCACTAATGTTACCTGAAGTTTGAGAAGGGAGGGTTCCTGAGAAGGATTTCAAATTGGGGAGGTGGGAGGCCTTGTGGTGGGAGGCCTTGTGTGTTATCTGTGCAGGGGTAGTAGGTTAGGCTCTCATAAGGAGGCTTTGGGATGTATGGGCACTTGAGATGGGTTGGAGGGTTGGAAAAAGGGGAAGAGCAATGGGGGAGGGAAGATTGATGTGTGGAGAAGGAAGGGGGATGGGAGTGGGTTGGGCTGGGGCTCGGAAACGGATGCAAAGTTACCTAGGATGAGATATTGGAATCCTTAGAGTCTATAGGTTGAGGAAAGTCATTCGATTTAATGTTGTTGTGTTGGGTAATGTAGTTCTAATGTTATCATTATTAGGTTCTCAGTTGTATCGAAATGATGGGAACAGTGACACATGGAAGGTTCTTTTAAAAGAGGCGAGGTCTTAGTGTTATTGGGTAAGAACGAAGTGGAGGGATGATGGCTGAACTGGGGTTTGTGACCCTAAATGTAAGTGGTCTCAACTCCCCTCCAAATGACTTTCTATACTGTGTAGATTAGTGGAATTGAAGGCGTCTGTCATCTTTTTGCAAAATAAACACTTTTTGGCACAAGATGGGTGTAGGATTCACAAAAAGCTGCATCTATAAAGATCTGTTTTTTTAATCCTTACAAGTCTCATTGGAGGTCAGTTTTACACATTGGTGTCATTGTATGCTCCTAATGATCACCAGGACCAATACCTCAGTGCCCTTGAGGGAGATAGGGAAGGCTATGTGAGGGATATGTATTGATAGGGGGTGACTTCAATTGTGTAATGGACCCGGAAATTGACAAAATGCCCACTGTGACAAATCAACTTCCGGAGCACCAGTGATCCAGGGATGAATATCGGTTTCTAAATCATCCATCAACCCCACACCTCTAGTAGACCAGGAGGAATCCGAACAGATTGGAATACAAGTGAATTATAAGACCTCCTTGTCCAATTTTGGTAATGTGGACGGGACAGCAGGCTTATCTCCACAAGGTCGTGGATCGTTGGTTAGATGCAACACAGCAAAAATACAATTATTACTCAATGATAAAAGGGACAGTTCAGTCAAGGATGTATACACATATCGACTTTATTATTACTACAACAGACAGTTCTAGCACACTACAAAATACAACACACCTTGTAAAGGAACACAGACTACAGGCAGTTTCACAAAGGAAAAGGATGCACTCTGAATACTCACAGGAGTGTAGTTGGTAAAGTAATCATACTGGGTGAGGTGACAAGCCTTGTTGTTAGTTGGGGCTGGCAGTTCTTGGCTATCCACTTTCTGTACGGTTTGTCTTAGTATCAGTTATGCGTGAGTAAGTAGAGAATGTAGACACATCAGTCAGTGGTTGTTTCTGTTTCTGTACTGTGGTAAGTGATGTGTTGGGGTGAATAATAGACGTGGACGTCTATTATTCACCCCAACACATCACTTACCACAGCCTTGATAAAGACTACAGTCGAAACGCGCGTCGGCTCCCTGTTTCTCCCACATGGCAATTTTTGCCAGAACTTGTCACGTGTTTTGGAGTACATTAAAAAACATGTACAGAAACAACCATTGACTGATGTGTCTACATTCTCTACTTACTCACACATAACTGATGCTAAGACAAACCGTGCAGAAAGTGGATAGACATGAACTGCCAGCGCCAACTAACAACAAGGTTTGTCACCTCACCCAGTACGTAAACTCATGGGAACCCTGCAATTTGGTTCTCTGACTAACCATGTGCCAGGCTGCAGGCAATAATTTAATTTAAAACTAACAACAGTGCGTAGGGGACTGGTTTTTCCCAATCAAAAACTCCAACCCTGGTAAAGTAATCAGTCTTACTGTTCAAGGTTATTGGTTTCAGCACCAAGGGGGCAAAGGGTAGTAACTGTCTCTAGGGGCTTTCGGAGAAGGTCCAGTGGGGCAGAAACATAATGTACCTGGTGCTGAAGAAGTTTTTGGTGCTCGACAGCGTCGAGGCGGTTCAAGGGCACCCTGCAGCCATTGAAACAGAGTTAGTGGCGGGAAACAACTGCGGGTACCAGGCGGAAGGCAGTTCGGCAAGCAAGGCTGGACGGATGTTTGCAGGCTGTCTGACGTGGAGGCTTGGGCCAAGAATTGTTGTCTCTTTGCTGGTTAGCGGATCGGTAATGCTGGTTGAGGCGGCTCAGACGGATCTTGTGACTGCGGCGTGACAACAGTCAGCGGTGCAACCGGTTGCAGTTTCAGGGCTCGACTGTCTCGAAAATGTCCTTAAAAGATGGACACTGGATGATGCTTCTGTGGCACTCCTCCTAGCTTCTTCACATGGCTTGTGTCCTTTCAAGGCGGACGGCCCAAAGGTCAGGAGAGTGATTGCAGGCAACAGCCTTGTCCTTTGTCCAGAGACTCTCTGGCACTTCCCACCTAGGAAGCTTACTGGCAAAACCTAGCAGGGCATGCTGTGTGCTGACTGGGAACAGGTTCTGGAGTTGCTGGACGGATCCTCTGAGTCCAGTATCTCCCTCTGTTCCCTGGGCGATGTTTAGGGGAGGGAACTTGCTTCCCTCTTGGAACCCCTGGTCTTCCTTCACTGGCGGAAGATGTAAGGTTACTCCTTTCGAAGTCGCTGGATGATCTGCTGAGTGAGGGGTTCAGCCCTCTTTTAAAGCCAAATGGGCCCCAGTGATTGGTTCAGGCAAAGCCTACCTTAATGAACCAATCCTGGGCCCCAACAACAATCTTCTGTTAAACACAAGGTCAGGACCAGAGTGCTCTGCAATGGGACAGGCAAGGGGTGATGGCACATACCTAAGTTCCACCCACTTCCCTGTCGTTTGTAGATCAAAGTGTCTCTCGGGTTAACTGAGCCCTCTGTGACTCCTAATTAAAGCACAGGGTTCCCTTGAAGTTTGTGCTGGGAGCAGACTTCCCGTCTCCCCCAAACCACATACTGAAAGGGGTCAGCTCTGCAGCTCCTACAGTAAATAGTGGACCCAGACACGCATTTCACTGGCTTTCATACAGAGGGGTGGGAACTAGCTTCAAGATGACATATTGCATGCCAAAGGGGTGTTAGTCCTGCCTTTACTGTTGTCTATTTCGGCAGCCAAGCTCCTTCAGGCTTGCCTCAATTATCTATCATTAGTATTCACTGCCGCCAGCCGGAGAACAAAAGGAAAGCAGATCCATGGAGCCTTTGATATTTAATTAGGCTGCCCATGCTGGAGGAAGGTGTGCCTTCCCCCTCCTTGAGATGCTTTGATGTACCCAGGGCTATCACATTCCAGCTAAATATGGCAGGGAAGACGGCGCCTTTAGGCTGTGTCTTCCTGGAGTACATGTGACTATGTGTTTTGTGCAGGAAGCAAATGAAATGTGCGCGGAATGGCCTCGCACATTTCTCAGAGGCTGATCTTTTCATTATTAAAAAATCAAAAAGCCCAGGCGAGCGCACTCTCCCCGTGCGGATGGTCAAATTCCTCACACCCACTGCAAATGATTCTCAAAATAGACATGAGTTGGCTAGAGTTCTCTGGGAATTGGGTCTCATTGAAACATGGTGGTTTTTCAGACACAGTGAAAGAGACTAAACACACTTCTCAGCAGTCCATAGAGGATATTCCAGGATAGATATGATCTTGGCTTCCTCAACGTGAATCCCGATGGTACTATCCATAGAAATAGTTGTTCGTTGCCTCACAGATCCTGCTCTGGTTATACTGCAAGTACAAGTTGATAGGATGGTTGAGAATAAAAGGAAAGAGTGGCGATTAAATTATATGGTCTTGAGGGATGTCTCGATTAGTTTGCATATGGAAGATGTGATTACGATTTTTTTTAAGGAACATTATGTGGAGGACATGGATTGGAGGACTATCTGGGATGCAAGAAATGCAGTTATCCAAGGGGAATTCATATGTAGAACGCTGGCCTTTCTGAGATAAATAGAGTTGGAACATGTTTTGGATGAAGCTGAACAGGTCCATAAGCAGAAGCATTCCCTGATGGCTTAATTCGAAGTACATTTAGCTGACAGGTCAGCTCAGTTGATGCTGCAGGCAAAGCAATCCTATTACATAAAGGGAAATAAAGCAAATCATGTTTTGGCAGCTAAGCTGCACAAGCAACGTTTAAGGAACTATATACCAGTTTGTTGTGAAGTGTCTCGGAATATGGAGCACTCTGTGGAATGTGTATGGGGGACTATGTTCTAAGTTCCCTGGAAAGCAGTTAGTGGAGGGGAGCTTGAGCAAGGAGGTTGTGCTGGGAGTCGCTACACGGATTCTTAAGCAAATAAACTATGAATCTTACCTTTAAGTGTCTGCAGTCTGCTTCATATTAATAGCAACAAGTTTACGACCCCCAGCAAGGTCGTGTGTATGCCTGGGAATCTGTCTGTGCATCAGCACCGTCATCAGCTCCTGCTGCTCCTGGGAGGCTGGGAACAGATCTGCTCTGCTGGATGGGGAGATTCCTGGCAGTGAGAAGGTGCGCCATGCTCCAGTGAAGTTAGCGTAGGGAGCCCCTTTGGCTGTCGGCTGTTTGGCTGTGCCATGGGCACGGAGTGAGGAAGAGGCGGTGTGCAGCCAGCTTGAGAGGAAGCATCTCTGTGACGAGAAGGTACGTCGCGGACAAAGAGTGAGCCTCTCCCTGGCTGGCAGGTATGCTGTGTTTGTCGGGGCAGGGGGGCAGAAAAAAGCTAGCCGCTCCTGTCAGGAGGCTAACGTTCACTGGCAACATTAGAGAAAGGGACCCAAGAGCATCAAATGTGGGTGGCCATCTCTGATAACAGAAAAGCAATGACTTGTTTCCTTTGTGAGGACCACTGGGTAATCATCCTTCCTACATACTGTGCGCACTCGTCTCAGTGATTAAAGGGACTTTAAGTACAGAAGGACGACACCACAGCAGTGGAATAAGATGCAATGGCCATGCCTGGTGTACCCGGGCCCTCTGTTTTTATGGCATCTCCTGGTCCGGTCAAGGTCAAGTGGAGTCAATTGAAGAAAGGATTCCTGCATTATATTAGGGCAGCATGTGGGAATTCCTTTTCTTTATTTCTTTCTTTAATTTATTTCTTGAGCACTAGAGACGGGAGGCCCTGAGGCATAAGAGCGCTGCAATATGACAAACAACAAAAAAAACAAGAAGTAGCAGGCAAGGACCAAGAGGACCAGGGCAAATCAAACATCCCAGGAGATTATTCGAAAAAGGGCAGTTTTCAACTTTCATTTGCAGATGGGAAGGCTAGGGCAAAGCCGGATGTCAGGTGGAAGGGCATTCCAAAGATAAGGAGTAGCAAATGGGAAACAGCCACTCTGTACCAATACCAATTTGGTCTTTGGCACCCAAAGTAGCCCTGAGTTGTTTGACCTTTCTACTCACAGGAAAGGCTCACTATTGATGTACTTTTTAGGTTATGAAAGCCAACATATTTTTTAGATGCTGCCTGAACTGGTTGTTGGGGGTAGTGGAGAAGCAGCCAATGAAGGTGGGCCTCCTTAAATTGGATATTCACTTTAACCCTAAGACAAGAACCATTCTGGAACAGTACAACTTTGGGGTGCGTGTGCAAGAAAATGGAGAGAGCATTGAAGAATGTTACTGCTTTATGGCACCTTGCTCTGTCCTGTGGGTTTCATAATTCATTGGATGAACATATTCAAGATCAGTTCATGATCCATTGCAACAACAATAGGATTAGAGAAGAACTTTAGTTAAAAGACAAACCTAGCCTTGACGGAGGGGGGTGGGGGGGGTAGACATTGAGAAATGGGTAGAACACTGCATGACATGTGTGGCTAACCTGGCCAAAGTGGAGAGTAAGGGCGCTAAAATTGAAGTTTTGAAGATTTCAGAGGTGAAACAGTAGAAAAAGTAGGAGTGTTGAATAAAGGAAGTGGAGAGAGCAAAAGGACACATGTGAAGGCCCAGAAGGGTGAGGAATGACTGTGCTTTTGTTGTGCCAGTAGATCACACTTTGCTGCATCTCCGGTGTGTCCCGGGCAGAAGGTGGTGTGCTCCAAAACTAAAAGAAAGAGGGCACTTTGATAGCTGTTGCACACATTTTCAGTTTGAGCAAAGAAATGTATTGCATGTGACTGAGGAGCATCAGGGTAATTTTGAAGAGGATGAGGACTGGCACGTTGATACAATGATTGTACAAGGTGTGGATGAGGAAGAGTGTGAGAGTCTGTATGCTTTGATTTGTGTAAATTGGAAGGAAGTGTCTATGATGGCTGACTCTGGAGCAAAAATGTCTCTTATGCCTGAGTAGGTTTACGAACTTCACGTTGGGGGTGATGTGAGAAATTTGTTGAAGGGGGATGTAAACCCAGTGGGTTATAATCTAGATAAGATCAATTAAATGGGTTATTTCAATGCTCGGTTTGATTTTAAGTGAAGGACTGCCCAGGGGAAGGTGTATGTAATGAAGAAAGGTGCAACACTACTGGGGTGGCGTGACCAGAAGAGGTTGGGGATAAGACTAGATCCAAATACTATTGAACATTTTTTGCAGGTGAACCGATGTTATGTGAGAAGTATAAGAAATTATTCAGCAAATGTGTGCGAAAGGTCAAGGGCATGAAACACCAGATCATTTTTTTTTAAAAGGGAGTGTGCTGTGGCTGAGAAATTGCATCCACTTCCTTTGGTGTTAAGAGAAGGAATGAAGAGGGAGCTTGGGAAGTTGCGTAACATGGGTGTGATTGAAAGGGCTGGTGGTGTACAATGGATTTCACTAATGGTAGTGGTAAAGAAGCCATCAGGGGAACTGTGCTTGTGTATTGACCTATGAGAGTTAAACAGGTGTGTTGTTGTAGAAAGGCACCCATTACCAAACATGAATGAGATGCTCACTATGGTGAGCAGAGGGAATGTATTCTCAAAGTTGGATATGGCCTATCAGATTGAGTTGAGTTGAATTGGAAGAGGAATGTAGAAAATTAACTACGTTCATAAGGCATGAACGGATTTTCCAGTTTCGAAGGATGCCATTTAGTCTTGTATCATAATCAGTCTTCCAAAAGTTATGGACAAATTGCTCAAAGGGATGAAAGAAGTATTCTGTTTTCAGGATGATGTGTTAACATGTGGTGAATCCGACAGTGGGCATGATATAATTTTAGAGTGAGTCTTAGAAATCCGGGAACAGAGGGGTGTGACGTTGAGAGAGGAGAAGTGTGTTTTTAGAAAAGAAAAGGTGGAGTACCTGGGCTATTGGGTTTTGGGGTCTGGTGTAAAATCTAAAAGCGAAATGGTACATGCTATAAAAAAGGTAGGGATACCGAAGTGCAAGGGAGAACTGCAATCTTTCTTAGGGGTGATTGAATTTGATCAAAAATGTGTTCAGAACTTTGCAGATAAAGTGACAGAGATGAGAAAATTGCTTAAAAGAGGGGAGGAATGTGTGTGGAATGACTTGTGTGAAAAGGAGTTTTGTAGGATAAAGAAGTAAATTGACTTAGCAAAAGCTTTAAAGAGTTTTGACACATGGGGCCTCATTACGACCCAGGCGGTAAGGGGTCAACGGCGCCGTAAAAGGTGGCGGCGCCGTTAACCCCTTACCGCCTAATTACGAGGTCCCTATGCGGGTCCCCACCTTAACGGCTGGTTTTACCCGCGAAGGGACTTTCGAGGTAATTACGGTACCGCAATTTGTGGTACCGTAATTACCGCCTTCCCCCTTCCTATTGAGCCCTACGGGGGCAAAAATGGGAATGGGGAAGGGCCAATGGTGAATGGGGAATTACCGCCCCGCCAACCTTGGAATGGGGCGGTAATTCCACCATCCACCATGGCGCAATCGGTAAAATACCGTCGTAATGACCCCCATGGAGTAGAAGTGTGATTACTGTTGATGAGAGCGACAGTGATGTGGAAGCAATTTTGTCTGAGATAAATGGAGATGGTGGTGAAGAGATTATAGCTCATGCATTCAGGGTGTTGAGAGGTCCAGATAAAAATTATTTGGTGCTGGAGAAAGAATCCCTGGCTTGCCATTGGGCTGTGGAAACATGTTGCAACTTTGTATGGGGTGTGAAATTTGTTATACAGATATACCATAAACTGCTAAGGTGTATCTTTCAATCAAAGTAAGGTGTTGAGACGTTTGGCTAACTGGGTGACAAGGATACAGAGTCACAGGTATTGTGTGGAGATCATTTCTGGTAGCAAAAATGTGTTAGCTGACTATTTGTCAAGAGTGGGTGGTCAAGAAGAATAGGAGAGTGTAGAGCTCATTCTGACATTGTTTTCGTAAACCATGATGGTATTCTGGGGATGGAGGAGTGGTTGGAACTGTGAACAATGAAGAGGCTTTAGTGCATGTTATGAGTTATGTGGAATCAAAATGACTAGATAAGTGGTGATTAAAACCGGATGAAAAGGCCTTTTGGGAGGTTCCTGATGAGTTGTATTTGGTAGGAGGTCTGTAATATCGTTGAGAGTGTGTTGTTGTTCTCCTATTTATCCAGAATTGGATTGTTGCCTTGGAACATGGGGGACACTTGGGCATGACCCGCACTAAAGAAGTTTTAAGAAATGAGTATTGGTGGCCAGCATTGATTGGGATGTTGAAAGGAGGCTGGTGGATTGTGTGGTGTGTGGAAAGGTGGGAAAGGGGGAATTTGCCAGAGTGCACCCCTGGTGATGGTTGAGGTGTCTGAGAGGGTGTGGAAGGATTTGGCTATGGATGTTCTATGACCAATAAAAATGGGGGGAGGACAAGGAAAATTCATTATTGTTCTGGTATGGGAGACCTGTGGAGAAACTGTGGTGGAGTTTACACAGGAGGTGTTTGCAAGGGAAGGAGTGCCAGGCAGTATCCTCACAGATAATGAGACACCGTTCACTGCTGGTTATTTCCAGGAATATCTGAAGAGATGTGGTATAAGACACAAGAGAAGAGCATTATACCACCCGGAGACTGGTATGGTAGAAAGGATGAATAGGTGTATTATGGAGGCTATCCGGATTGGCTGGTGTGTGTGGTAAGGATATGAAGGTTGTGGTGCAGGAGAGAATGTATGTATTGCCTATGTCACTGTATACTGTCATGGGCGTTAGTCCATTTGAAATGATGGGGGGGGGCGGAAGGCCAAAACAAAGTGGTACCATCCTGGTTGCGAAGGGCTAGAGAATCAGATTGTGTGGTGGAGGAATTACAGAGTAAATTGAATTAAAAAAGGAGAACAGGTTGTTGAGTGAGAATGAGAAGAGAGGGGGAAAGAAAGTGTTGGTTCAGTGTGGAGATCGGCTGAGGATTAAGAAGGGCGTAGTGAGAAGGGAGGGAGACTTGTATGCGGAACCTGTACAGGTGGTGGGTGTGTTGAATGGTGCTGTGTGACTGAGAGGGGGTCAGGTATGTAATATGAATAGGATTGCGGTGGTGAGAAGGAGGGTGGGCTGAGGAAAGGAAAGGAGATGCGTTGTGAAGTGTCTTGGAATATGGAACACTATGTGGAATGTGTATGGGGGAACTATGTTCCAAGTACCCTGGAAAGCAGTTGGTAGAGTGGAGCTTGTGCAAGGAGGTTGTGCTGGGGGGCGTCGATACATGGATTCTTAAGCAAATAAACGATGAAGCTTACCCTGCAGTCTGCCTCATATCACAGTTTTAAAAGATATGAGAGGTGTACAGCACCACAGGTAGGAGGATAAACTGGAAATCATTTAGGTATATTTCAAACAGGAACTGCAGAGAGAGAGGCTGAACCGGGTAGCCAAAAAACTTTTTTGGGTAGGGCAAGATTATCTCGAATATCTGAATCAGATCGGAAATTCTTAGATGGCCCCATTACCTCGTCAGAAGTGAGTTAGGCAATAGATGCATTAACACGTAACAAAGTCCCAGGACCGGATGTCTTTGGCAATGGGTATCATAAAGCTTTCAAGCCATAGTTGGTGGGACCTGTGACTAAACTGTTTAATATGATTCAGGAACAGGGAACCGTTTCTCGGAATATGGGTCTCTCGACAACATCTTTGCTACTTAATCCAGGCAAAGATCCTGATGATTGTACAAGTTATCACCCTATCTCCCTCTTAAATGGAGATGCAAAGATATAGGCCAAGATATTATTCACGCGATTAATGTTGGTCGTCCTCAAGATAATCCACTCAGACCAAAAAGTGTTTATAATGGCCCAGATTGTTCACAACAATATTCAGAGGGCAATGAATGTGATCGATGGGGGGAGGCATTTGGAGCAGAAAATGTCGGTCTTAGCTTTGGATGCCCAGTGGTCGTTCGATCGTATGGACTGGTCGTATTTGAGATATATGCTGGAGGCTGAGGTTTATCTGAATGGTGTTAACACATTATTAAACTCTGGCCACAATAATCATGTTTACCAAGAGCCTGTTGGCTCCTGTTGACATTAGGAGAGGTACGCCCCAGAGTCGCCCTCTTACTCCTCTGATTTTCGCCATGGTAATGGAACCCCTGGCTTGTGTAATTCGACAGGATGAAAGGATGCGCATTGTGCTTTGTGGTGAGAGGCAGCATTAGATTGTGTTGTATGCTGACGATGTTTTGGAAAAGATGATGGAGGAGCTTAAAAGGTGGTATTTGCAAGAACTGTCCTGATCGGCTAGAATTGCTTCAGGTAAAATTACTCTGCTCCCAAGAGTTTTATATGTTTTTGGAGCACTGGTCATAGGTATTCAATCCGTAATGATTAAAAGATTGCAAATGTTTAAAAGATTGCAGAGGGAGATAATCTCCTTTATTTTGGATAGGACAAGACCAAGGATTCCCAGCCAGATCCTTATTAGAGGACTGTTTATGGGAGGGTTGGGCATTCCTGATGTGAGGAGATAGTTGATTGCTTTGCAGATTGCCCCCATGTTGGACTGGTTGTTACAACCAGTGGTTAAGGGGTGGTGGGATGTGGAACAAGGAGCAACATCCATCCTGCCTGAGAAACTCTCTTTCTTGGGAGGGGCTGTGAGACAAGTTGGCGGTGGTCTATTGAAGTCTATGAAGTGTTCTTTGATGTATTGAAACAGTGCACTGAGACAGAGGGGGTTAGCTCTTGTACTGTGCTCTTTGTCTTCTATAATATATAATTTAGACTTTGACCCAGGGATGAGTAACAATTATTTTGCTGGGTGGGAAGAGTAAGGTGCTATTTGTCTAGAGGATTTATACAAAGACGGGAAGCCCCTACAGTTTGAGGAGTGCAAATTGAAAAGTGAACGTTTTAAATATGTGCAGTTACGACACTGGATTACACATTGTGATGAATCCCTCAATGCCGTCACTTCTCCCCGGGACGGGGACCCTTCCCATGGGGCCAGAGAGTTGAGGCTGCTACGTGATAGTCCCACTGGGGTGGTACTCAGTGGGAGAATCCCATGGGTGTGGACCCCACTTCTGAGAGAAGTGAGGACTGTCGAGGGAAAACGCGATATACACGCCATCATGCTGTTAGACATGAGGTATCCAGCCCTATTTGTAGAACTCAGATACCCCATCCTCTCTTTCACCTCTTGCTTCCACTAATTTCCTTATACAGAGTAATTGTGTTTATCAGGCAAATAACACTCTGACGAGGAAGAGTGAATATGGATAACTTCAAAAGTACTGTCACAAGGAAGAACATGGCGATGCAGAGCCCTACGCGGAACCAATACGAACATGCTAGCTATTGGAAGCTAGAAAGCAGTCAGGACATATAAACTGACAAGGGACTCCCCTCGGAGTCTGTCCAGCCCGTGAACAGTTTCCCGCTGGGGAGCGGAACGCTGAGGAGAGGTCCTGTGGTAAACCCGACCGCCTACAACCGAGAGGCGTAGAACGGTAAGGCGGGGAAACACCACGACTTACCTGGTTGTGGAATCCGGTGTCTGGTGGCAGAAGTAAAGCCACCCGAGTGGGCCAGGCGAAACCCGGCACCTGGAGAGAAACCAGCGTGGTACAGTCACCGAACACTGAACGAAAACCACAAGAGCCCCAGGGAAGCTGCAGAAGCTGTCCGGTGTTGCTGAGGACCGGACCCCTCATAGACCAAGTTCAAAGGTAAGCAGAGGGAGAGCGGGAAGGCACAGGGATACCCCAGAGGCTGTGGCTGGGAGGAAGTGCAGAGCCATCTTCCTCGTCCAAGTGGGACTAGAGAGAGACATCATAAAGGGGCGTAAAAGAGTGCCCCAAAGAGACCGAAAGAGAGGCCTGGCAGGATAATGAACAGGACCAAGTTAAAAGAGATTGCAAAGCTGAAAAAGGGGTCAAGGACCCAAGCATCAAGAGAGACCAGTTGATAATGGATGGGTTGAAAGAGCACCCCAGAGAGACTGAAAGAGAGTGTTGGCAGGTTAGTGAACCAGGCCTAGTTAAGAGACATTACAGAGTTAAACAAGGGGTCTTGCACCCACAGAAAGAGACCAGAAGTGCAGGGGATGAGAACCTTTGGCATAAAGCACGTGAAGTCCAGAGGAGAGGAGAACCTTTGGCATAGAGCACAAGAAGTCCAAGGGAAGAGAAACTTTGGCACATAGGACGAGAGGTCCAGAGGAAGAGAACCTTTGCCAAAAAGCACGAGAAGTCCAGGAGAAGAAAGCCATTGGCATAAGTTACGAGAAGACCAAGGGCAAAGATCCTTTGGCACAAGTCACGGAAAGCCCAAGAGAGAAAGAAGGCCCCTTTTGACACAAATCACGAGAAGACCAGAGAAAAGGAGTCATATCCTTTGGCAGAAGACAGAACTGCGATAAAGAGACTATTGATAAAGACAACCCGAGGAATGCTTGGGAAGGGAAACGCCTTCCCAAAATTGTTTTGGAACTTGGAACTTTGAACTGCCTAAAGCACCCCAAATATGGGAGTCGGGAGTCATCCTGTTCTAAGCCGGGTGTAGTTTAGTTATAGGTTTTCTGTTAAAGTGTAAGGGACGTAATAGTTTTAGGACACAGTACAGTGGACTTAATAATTTTGATGGACATTCTGACATTATCCTTAGTTTTGGTTGAGGCAGGGAAACCCCTCTTAGTCATAGGGACAGGTAGGGTTGTTCCTTATTTTCAGTTTAATAAAAGTCTATACCAACAAGCATGCCACCTTTGTGCCCTGAGTCTACTTCTGCACCCTCACAACATAGAGAGGTAAGAGCAGCAGGTACTAAAATATTCGGGGGTATTGAGACCGCTATGAAAGAAGGGGTGGAGGATAAGGGTGTCTCCAAGTTTTACAAACTACTGGACAAAGCAACTTTTGAGGATAGCCTACCCTATCTGCAGCGCTGGAAAAGAGATTTGGGTTTAGGAATATCGGATGAATGCTGGGGCCGTATATGGGATAGGGCACATAGGGCATCCTAGTGCACATACATTCGAGAGACTGCATATCAAATCTGATTTAGATGGTACCTAACTCCACTAAGGATTAGCAGAATAACCCAATCTTCTTTGCCTCTTCGTTGGAGGAAATGTGGGGATATAAGCAATTTGGGTCACATGTGGTGGGCTTGTCACAAATCTCTATAAAAGACATTACGGGGGTTCAGCTACCATTAGACCCGACAGTTGTAGTATTGGGGGCAGTTTCGGAGCGGTTGTATGCAGCGAGAGGGTCGCAAGGGGAGCTGCTTACACACTTCTTGAATGCGGCAAAATTAACATTGGTGCAGTAATGGAAATTGGAAGAAGGCCCGGTTATAGCACAATGGTGGGCCAAAATATGGGGGGTAATCATATGATATGATATGGCACATATATCACGCCCATACACAAGTGTTTCAAAGCGCGACAAGGGAAGGGGGGGAAACAGAGGGAAGACAGAGACAACGATCGTACTAGGCCAGGTGTCATTCAGATCGCGCAAGTGCATGGGAAGGGGGAAAGGGAAAAGTGCAGGGGGGATGGAGGGCGGTGATGGAGAAGTTATATGCACTAACGCAAGCTACCAAAAATTCCTTAAAGTCTGGTTACCTTTTCATGAACATGTAAGGCAGACAGAACAATACTTCTACAGACCAATGACATTGAGAAACATTTCTATTCGGTGATGGTGTTCTAGGAATTGGTTGTGAGTTAATCGGATGATGCGTGAGGGGAAGAGGTGGGTAAGGGGTGTTTGCTTTTGCAAGGAGGAAAATAGAGACTTCTGGTGTCCCCCGCATTTTGATCAGTTTGGTTACTTGTTAAGTTTGATGAACGTTATGTTATGTTATGTTACTTGGCATTTATATAGCGCCTTTTGTATCATTGTATGATCTCAAAGCGCTGGTAGGTTGAACGCCCTCGGGAACCGCAGTTCAGTCAGTAGAGAGAGAGAGTGTGGTATGGTGCGTGGGCGCACCGGATATGTGTGCAGCTGGTGTGGTTGTTGCATGAAAGCTGCTTCTTAGCGGTAGGTGTGGTGCTGAGGAAATCAGTTGGATGTGTTCAGTCTGGAGGGTGGACACCCAGACTGAGTTCTGGCTGCGTAATAAAACACAGCTAGCTGAAATGTGCTCAGCTAGCTGTGTTTTATTAGGATGATGTGGAGTTCATTGGGTTATGTTAATTATGAGAACAGCTAGACCGAATGTGTCATAGTACAGCTGTGTTCTAGTTGAATTATGGTGTATAGGGGAGAGTAAGCGTAGTAGTTTGATATGGTGATTATCAGTAAAGCGCCTGTGATCAAGCACGAGAGCAGGACAGGGGGCGTACATTTAGGCACAATTTCTAAGTTCATCAATACCACAGTTACGCTATTAGGCACATGTTCTAGATTCAACTTTAGCACATTGACGCTATTAGGCACACTTTCTAGATTCAACTTTACCACAGTGACTATACGACATAGATGCTATTAGGCACATTTTCTAAATTCAACTATACCACAGTTACGCTATTAGGCACATTTTCTAGATCCAACTTTAGCACATTGACGCTATTAGGCACACTTTCTAGATTCAACTTTACCACAGTGACTATACTACAGAGACACTATTAGCACATTTTCTAAATTCCACAATACCAGTTACGCTATTAGGCACACTTTCTAGATTCAACTTTACCACAGTGACTATACTACAGAGACGCTATTAGGCACATTTTCTAAATTCAACTATACCACAGTTATGCTATTAGGCACATTTTTAGATTCAACTTTAGCACAGTGACGCTATTAGGCACACTTTCTAAATTCAGCTATACTACAGTGACGCTATTAGGCACACTTTCTAAATTCAACTATACTACAGTGACGCTATTAGGCACATTTTCTAAATTCAACTATACAAGTTACGCTATTAGGCACACTTTCTAGATTCAACTTTACCACAGTGACTATACTACAGAGACACTATTAGGCACATTTTCTAAATTAAACTATACCACAGTTATGCTATTAGGCACATTTTTAGATTCAACCTTAGCACAGTGACGCTATTAGGCACACTTTCTAAATTCAACTATACCTGTTACGCTATTAGGCACACTTTCTAGATTCAACTTTACCACAGTGACTATACTACAGAGACGCTATTAGGCACATTTTCTAAATTCAACTATACCACAGTTACGCTATTAGACACATTTTTAAATTCAACTTTAGCACAGTGACGCTATTAGGCACACTTTTTAAATTCAACTATACCACAGTGACGCTATAAGGCACATGTTCTAAAATCAACTATACCACAGTTACGCTATTAGGCATACTTTCTAAGTTCAAACTTAGGCACAGTGACGCTATTAGGCACACTTTCTAAATTCAACTATACCACAGTTACGCTATTAGGCATACTTTCTAGATTCAACTATACGACAGTTACGCTATTTGGCACATTTTTAGATTTAACTTTAGCACAGTGACGCTATTAGACTTTCTAGATTCAACTATACCACAGTTACGCTATTAGGCACACTTTCTAGATTCAACTATACCACAGTTACGCTATTAGGCACACTTTCTAGATTGAACTATACCACAGTTACGCTAATAGGCATACTTTCTAAGTTTAAACTTTGGCACTGTGACGCTATTTGGCACACTTTCTAGAATTAACTATACCACAGTTACGCTATTAGGCATACTTTCTAGATTCAACTTTAGCACAATGACGCTATTAGGCACACTTTCTAAATTCAACTATACCTCAGTTACGGTATTAGGCACACTTTCTAAATTCAACTATACCACAGATGCGCTATTAGGCACATTTTTAGATTCAACTTTAGCACAGTGACGCTATTAGACTTTCTAGATTCAGCTATACCACAGTTACGCTACTAGGCACACTTTCTAGATTCAACTATACCACAGTTACACTATTAGGCATACTTTTGAAGTTCAAACTTTGGCACAGTGATGCAATTAGGCACACTTTATAGATTCAACTATACCACAGTTACGCTATTAGGCATACTTTGTAAGTTCAAACGTTGGCACAGTGACGCTATTAGGCACACTTTCTAGATTCAACTTTAGCACAGTGACGCCATTAGGCACACTTTCTAGATGCAACTTTAGCACACTGATATTTAGCACACTTTCTAGGTTGAACTTTAACACAGAGACGCTATTAGGGGACATTCAGTGATGTTTAAATTGAACTTTATGGGACATGCTACCATTTACAATTCTAAGTGTGGGACATGCTATCATTCACAGTTCTGGGGTATGGTTATGTTAATGTTAAAGGACATTTGCACCACCCACTATCCCCACCGGAGTGGTCGCCTGGCGCTCTGGCGGCTCTGAATAAGGGAAGGGGGGTGAGTTAGTGGGAATAAACTGGAAAAGTGCAAGAGAGCAGTGATGTGCTGTTGGCAGCCTCAGCCCGGTGGGTCCATTGACTAGCTTGGGGTGTTTTACGGTCGGTAGTCGTCATGCGCTGTTGTGCGAGTCTATGTGTGGTTTGTTTTGCTGTTGCAGTGTAGTGAAGTTTGTGCGGAGTGTTGTGTTGTAGGCTTGTGGTTGTGTTTGGTTAGAGTTTGAGAGGTGTATGCAGAGGGGTGAAATTGTTAGTGGATCGGTTAATTGCCATTGCTGTCCTTGCAATTATGTCTAGGTGTGATGCTTGTTATCATTCACTGTTCCATCTCAGTGTGGCACTTGCTAATCTTCAATATCCTATCTAGATGTGAGGCAGGCTAGTGATAACGATTCCATCTAAGTGTGGCTCTTGGTAACATTCACAGTTTCCATTAAGTGTGGCGCATGCTAACATTCATATTTCTATCTAGATGCGACGCGGGCCAATCTTCACAGTCCTCTCTGGGTGTGGCACTAGCTAACATTGGCAAGTAAGTTAGTGTGTAATGCAATGCATCATTCACAGTCCAGCCATGAATAGATTTAAGCTGGTGGTCACAAATCTCTCTAAGTATGCATGGTATAAGTCAATGGCAGTCTACGTTATGGAAAGGTAAAGTAGATTGGCGGGGGCTTTCTTGGAATTGCTCTATACCCCACCAATGCCACACTTACAGTTTTTGTTGGGTCTGTTGACTGCTGGCTTTATTGGCTTCCCCTGGGGACACCTGCTGACACGTCTTGGAGCTGCCAATGTAGAAGTCGCCCTTTGCCTTGGGGTCCTTAGCCGCAGGTGCTACCGGGCAGAGGGCTGCCCTGGGAAGGTCAGTTATGACCAGGTGAATGCACCAATCAGGGGAGGTGGGTGGGTTGGAGGGGGGGGGGTGGTTTCTGGGAAAATGCCAAACACAAACAAAGGACTACACCCGACAGACTGCACCCTGTGGGTGCAGCCCAGCACAGAAAAACGGGCTCAGAAGCCAAATGTTTGTGAGGGTCAAAAGTGTCATTATATAATTTGAAAATGCAAATAAAGCTTTACAAAAATAAAGACGATAAACAAAGGAAATCATAGGGTTTAAGCGGTGCACCCCAAAAGAAAAATAAGGGAAGCAGAAGAGAAGAGCCTCACTCCCCCCAAAAATTAGTAAGCATTACAGCAAAAATCAATTACGCTAGGGAACTCCATTGAAGTCAATGAAAGAAAGTTGCAAAAAGAAAAACGTTTCTATAGACATTTGAAAATGCCATGTTTTTGTATTAATATATAACAAACATTATTACCCGGCGAGAGACAATCAGAATGCAACAAGCATTCTGATTGGCTCTCGTCGGGTCATTACCCGGCCGAGAATCCTTTGATTCTCGGCCGGGATTCCAGCCGCCTTGTCCTCGGTGGGGGGCGTGGCAGCCCCTCAGCCAATGAGGAGGCTCGAAGCGGGGCCATCCCCGCTCCGAGCCTCGCCATGGCTGGAGGCTTCCTTCGTCCCCCGCCAGGGACTCAAGTAAGATTTCTTTTTTTCCCAGCCTTTCCTCCCTCCTCCCTCCTCCTTCCTCCCTCCCCACCCCACTTACCTTCTATCCCGTGGTCTCCGGTGGGGGACGATGGAAACCTCCGCCGGAGACAGCGGTACGTTGTTTTTTTTCTTCCTCCCCATCCCCTCCCAACCCCACTTACCTTCTTTTTTCTTCTGGTCTTGGAAGCGAACGCGCTGGGAACACTTCTGTTCCCAGCGCGTCCGCTCCCGATGGCCGCCATGGACAGGGAAAACGGACTACGTTTTCCCTTTCCACGGCGGCGGCCATTTTCTTGCCGTTTTTTTTTTTTTTTTTTTCTGTGTTTCGCAACGGAAAAAAAAACAATTAGTACACCGGTCTAACGGGCCGGGGTACTAATGGCAATAAGCCACTCGGTAGCGGGCCAATACCGCCACAGGTAATGCCCCGGGGGCACCGTTAAGGCCCTCGCTTCGCTCAGGCCTATAACTCGCCCCTGGGCATTACCTGGGGCGGTATTGGTCTGCCACTTTGTGGCTTATTGCCACAATATGTCATGAAGATGTGCTTGTAGACATGTATGATGTGTGAGACGAAGGAGGCAGGGCCAGAGGGAAAGGGAGATTTTAAAAAGGGAGAAAACAGGGCAGAGAGAGAAATTGATAAAAATAGAAAGGAAAATACAGTTGCAAGAGTTGATATCCAGATAAAAGTGACTGCAGTTCAGTTTGAATTTTCAGGGATTTTCTCGGACACAAGTTAATCTTGCAGTCATGGCTACAGATCGACCGGAAGTGCGCGGTGGCCGCTGCCCTCGTGGCAGGTGGTGCGCTCTGCTGTGCTCAGCTGTTGTATCTCTGCAGTGTCTCGTTATTTAATTGCGGGGACAGGCGAGGACAGCAACACCTGCGTATTTGTTGTGAACATGTTTATTGCCCAGCTCTTCTGCTCTGAAGAGCGTGGTGGGAGCAACCCCAAAGCCGGGCAGGCATGCTGTTAATGAGCCTTTAATAATGGCAAACACCATTGGGAGGCACAGCTCGTTGTGTTAGTCAAAGCGGGCCAGGTGGCGGTTGAAGATGAAGTGGCAGTTTTAAAAACTGAAAATGCTTGAATTCCCGGGGTGACGGTGCCATTGGCCATGTAGGTTTGCACACAATGCCCCCATTGCGTTGTTTTCAGTTCTACGGCTCAATGGGTAGGTTGTGAGGCGGAAAGCGTTCTCATTTGAGCTTTACGGACTTTTGTTTTATAAAGTGCTGACATGCCACCTTTCACCAATTCATTGCACTTTAAGATCCTGGAGCAAGTGGAAGAAGAGAGATGGCTGGAAATGAAAGCTTAAAGACAGGGAGAAGAGGACAATGAAGGCCGTAGCAGCAATAAAAAATGCCGAGCGATTCGCCAAGCTCTGTATGTGCGTAGGAAACAGATGTGTTAACGCATCCGCTCCACTTACCTAACAAAATGCACCCTATTCACAAAGGGCATTAAGATGTGCACATAATACATGCACAAATTCGGATGCTCCTTGTACACAAATGTGAGAAGTTTCGGAACTCCAGGGGCGGAAGGGGCATTTTCAGGAATTTAATTTGGCATATCCCCTATTCATCAATGAGATGTGATTTCAAATGCATGAAATAAGCAAAGCATTCCCCTGCGCCAGTTGGAACCAGTTCGGGGAAGGATGCAATGCCCAGAAAAGTGCCTGGATTGACGCTTCAGGGCATTGTTTGCCTTCTGAGGAAAGCAGCTTGTAAAGTTTTTGGTTCCCCACAGATTACTCTGACCTCAGGTGAAGTTCCAGTAACTTCTTTAATTACGTTCCAGTACATAGTGACAATCAATTAAGGTCAAGTACATCTGGGTTCAGGGCAACATACACCTGCATCCTCCCAGGTAGGCTTACATCTCCCAACTGACTCACATAGAACCCCAGTCACACATAAACATTCTAACCCTTAACACTCCATTGTCAATCAAGACACTGACTAAAGGTTCCATTAGGATGCAGGATAATACCAAATCCCTACACAGCTCTTAGAACTGATGCCTTGAATGCCTGTATATCCTCTGCACAAGCAGGGTAATGTTTGTTCACCCCCAATTTAGGAGGCTGAATCATGCCACAGAGACTCTTTGGTGGAGGTAAACAGTGGTTTGCCATATTCCACATATAACTCAGTGTTTTCGTGCACCTGCTGCACCAAACGTATAAAAGTACCTTCACCATGCCTTTAAGACGTGCGGATGCTAAAAGCTCAGAGCTGCTGTTACATGGAGGAAGGCAGAGGCACGAGGTGAGAGAGTGTGAAGGGAATGAACAGGAAGACGTTCTCCCATGCCTGTTGTGGTTCTTCCCGCACCTCAGCGGGTGTCTGTGAGCCCCCTCCCGCCACAGACCTCACACGGATACGTCTGTGTGGTTCGGGCTCCCCGGCCGCTCTAAACGCCCGGGTACGCCCCCTTTATTTATACTGCACGCGGCGAAGTGCAATGTCACGAATGATGTTATGAAATACTTTGGGTGCCGATGACACCCCGAAGCTCACCCTTTTATATCTGTAGAGGCCCCTATGGGTGGCGAAAATTGTTATATACCCAGATTCGGGGTGCAGCACCACCTGATGATACCCAGCACGGAGGTCCAACTTCGAGAATAAACGGGCACCCTGGAGTTACGTAATGATCTCAGCAATCGTGGGCGTCAGGTGTTGCTCCCTCTTAATGGCCTTGTTGGGCAGCCGCAAGTCAACACAGATGCGAACAGAGTCAGGTTGTTTCAGCTTCTGGGCTACCACAATCGGAGACACCCATGGTGTGGGGCCCTCCACCATCTCGATTATGTACAGCCTGGCCAAATTGTCCAGCTCCTTGTCCACCAGTTCTCTGAGGTGAAATGGGTCCCATCTGTGCTTGAGGGAAATGGGCTGAACCAACTCATCTATATGCAACTTCACCGGCTCACCAGCCATTCGCCCAATCCCTTTGAAGATAGCTGCATATTTCTGCAGGAGCACCTGAGTGTCATCAACGTATACAGAATAAGAGAAGGTGGCAATGCCCAATGCCTCTGCCACTGAACAACTTAGCAAGGTGTTGCTGCTGACTGGAGTCACGTAGAATCGGGCCCGTATTGCTGACCCAACATGTTTTTTTTCGACTATGAATGCTCCGTCTGGCGGGATAGGATCTGCACCTCCAAAAGTGAATATGCATGCCTTGGCCGTGGTCAGGCTGGGTGGACACACCATGGCGTCGTAGTGCTCTCGGGCCATGACATTCACCGATGCAACAGTGTCCACCAGAACGGCGACGGAGGACTCGTTCACAAGCACCTGACATCGAGGTTGTCTCCTTGTTTTCACCCTCGACACTCCCACGCTGGAGACAAAGAAGACATTTTCTTCCTCCTCCTGGGCTGGGTTGTCTTCGGCTTGATCATCTTGAGCAACATTGGATGGGCTCTGCTGCCGGAAGAACCCTGCCCTCACCGGGCCCCGAGGGACTACCACTGAAGTAGTGGCTCTGTGCATTCTTGCATAGTGGTCAGCACCCCCACACCTGCCACATGTCTTTCCTACCACCGGGCACTCCACAGGATGAGGTAAATCATACCCACACTTGGAGCATGAGTTGACTGGGGCCAACCCCTTCTCTCGTTGAATCATCCCCTAGCATCTGGCTCCTCTGCCACGGCCCACCGCACAGACATCTTCCGTTTTGCTGGGGCGCACCCCAGATTCCATGCGGGACGCACGCAGGTCAGTAACCTCCTGGCACTGCGCCAGCTCCAGGATACGTGGAAGGGTGATGCCCGGCTCTCTCATAATCTGCGTTTGCAAGGGGGAGAAAATAGTCATGGAGAGCGTCTTTGGCTGTAGCATAGGTAGCGTCATGTGGTTGAAGAGACAAAAATACCTTGTGCACCGCCGGCCCGGCACAGTACAGCAAGGTGGCCAACTTGCTGTCATCATTAGTCTCCATCGTGGCCCTGAAATACATTTCTAGCCTGTCCATCCACATCTTCCAGCGTGGCCCCAGGCTCGAAGGTGCACCTGAGATATTAAGCTCAGGCATTGGTGTTAGCGCACCTGGGGGTCTTGCCCTGGGTTGTTGTTGTGCAGTCATTGCAGGGGGCTGCGCTGGAGGTTGGACTGGTGGCACAGGAGGCTGAGCTTGAGGTAAAGCAGGCAATGCAGGGGGTTGCGCTGGAGGTTGAACAGCCACTGCAGGGAGTTGTGCTGGGGGTTGAGATGGCAATGCAGGGGGCTGCGCTGGAGGTTGGACTGGTAATGGGGGAGCTTGCGCCTGAGGCTGACCTTGAGCAGGAGGTTATTGTTGGTCTACTTGCTGCTGAGGCGCCGCCTGTCCATCACCATCCATGGCACTGAGCGCACAAGCACCCTTGCCTTGGCACACAAAGGCCGCAACTCATGCCACTTTCCTTGCAGGCTGGATGGAAGTCACCAACCCGTTCACCAGCTGAATCCAAGAGAAATGTCCAAGATTTGTCACCAAGTGGAAATCACCACCAAATACACAGTGTTAGTTCCACAGCCATGTGGGTGAGAGTCCCGAAAATTGAGCCAGGTGGGCCCAGAGTTTATCCCACAAGCCTAGCAGGCATCCTCTGGATCCACCATTCACTCGGTGAAAACACGATGAAAATATGCAGAATCTTCATCAAAACCACATCATATGGTATAAGCAGCCTTCTGCTGCTAAGCATTTCATAAATTGTCCCTGAATGGCCTACAGATACCTCAAAATTGAAGCCGCGACCTTCCTAGGCCCAGTCACAAAATGGCCACCAACCACTTGGTCTGCACCCTTCCGTTCGGCATGTGCAGACGGTGAAGATGTTATGAAAATAAAAATGAAATCACTGCTGATGTCACTGCCCAGCCCGGGATGCAGTCGCGCTTCATCGCCACTGTTGTGGTTCTTCCCGCACCTCAGTGGGTGTCCGTGAGCCCCCTCCCGCCACAGACCTCAAGCGATAATGTCTGCGTGGTTCAGGCTCCCTGGTCGCTCTACGCGGCAACGACACTCCGCCGCGTGCGTGCAGCTCTTAAAGGGGCAGCATTACAAAGCCGGGCAGGATAATGGGGGGCCACACGTGACTAGCAGGGCGCCTGCCGCGGAGGCACTTTGATTTATGTGAAAAGCATGAAAAGAAAAGGCTACAAAGAAATAAAGAAATAATTACAAAACTCTTCCTGGTGTGCGAAACCTTTAATTGATGAAGGTTTCCTTTGAAAGAGAGTCCTAATCCCAAGCCCAGTAAAACAAGCAGCAGTGCCCTCGGGATGCAAGAAGACCCAGAGGTCCCCCAGAAAGTGAAGAAGAAGGTCCTGCTGGTTGGAGACATCATGGCTCAAGGAATTGCATCACCTAACACAAGTGTGTATAAAGGCAGAAAGAAAGGAAGAAAGAGAACTATTCAAATAACAGTGATAAAATCAGCATTCATCCAACAATGTCGAAATAAGAGTCAAAGCAATCTCTGAAACAACATATTTTGAAAAAACAACAATACATCAAATAATAATCGATAAAGTGGATACATTGACCACAATGGGTCTCTCAACAAAGTGAAAAGTGCATAGCATACACAGTTGAGACAAACGTAATATATGAAAAAGTGCAGTGTGCGCAATCCTTAAAATATAGTCTAGGACTAATCATTTTAATGTAATAGTGAGAGTCAACAAGCTCAAAGTGACAATTTGTCTGCTTGTAAAGAATTATTGTCGTTTATATTGAGCTCATATAGGGGCGTAAAGTAATCATCCCTATCCTAGTTTCAACAAAACCATGTCCCACTTTGAACTTGTTTTCCTCAGGACTGGCTCCTTTTCCTCAGGACTTGCTTCATTTTCCTTATTTTCCAAGGTTATCTCCCTCAACTGTACCAAGGCTGTCCGGTAAATATTGGGCCTTTTATTCAAATGGAGAAACAGCAATGTGTAGTGCGTGCATGGACCATCTGGTTCTGCCACTTTTCGGAGAAGTAAACTTGCATAGTGTGGTCCGCTTCTGGAAGCTAATATGGGAATCTACACCATGATGCTTGCAGTAACGGAATGGAGGCTTGAATCAGCCCAAAATCTGCTTAAAGCACTTTCATAGCTACTGTCAGCGCACCCGTCGACCTCTGACTAACTGTCAGGGAATCGCCTCACCACCACGTTTCATGCCGAGGCTAGGGACACAAGGACTAGTATGTGCGCCATGGAAACAATACTTCTTTGAGATCTACACAGAAGCGTTAGGTGCAGGCCTGTCACTCACTGGCAGAAAGCCAACCCTCACGATAAACGCCTTGCAAACAGAAGGTCAAAGTGTATTCAACACACCACCTCCCAAAAAAAACCCAGATGGTTCCCAAATTGGCAACACGTATGAAGAAGCCTTAAAGATAGCAGCAAAGACATATGATGTAAAAGACAACATCATGAAGCTCAAGCTGAAGCTCTACAACTTGAGACAAGGTTCCAATGAAACCATGGACGAGTACTCGAAGAACCCAAGAGATCTATTAATCACCTCTCATTTTGGCTTCAAAGCCGATTAGAGAATCCAGCAGTAATACGGCTGTAATTACCGTCACAGCTGTGGCATGCAGCAGAATTATTATTATTTTTTTTTAAACATGTTTTCATTGTTTTCTGGTACAAAAATAAACATCAACACAAATATTTCTCCCAACTTCCCCACCCCCTCCCCGGAAGAGTTCGGGTCCTCATCGGTTTTTCACTTCTGGAACGTTTACGTGCTGTATATGTCTGATATTTTAATGTTGTGTGGGCACCATTGTTCCATGTAGTCTGATTTCAAATATTTCCAGCACTAGTCCCCATTCCTTCATGAAGGAGTTGTTTTGGTCCTGGAGATGGTGCGTGATCTTTTCCATGGTCATTTGGGACCACACCTTTTGCAGCCAGGTGTATACCAGAGGCGGGTCTCGTTTCTTCCAGCTTTGAGCTATCGTTGCCCATGCCGCGATAGCTAGGCCCATGAAGCTTCTCCATTGTGCTTTGTGGAGTCTCTTGGCCTGTGGGTCTTTAAATCCGCACAACCACACTCTGTCCCCCATTTGGTCTGCCTCTGGGAATATTTTCATGATTTCCAATTGCACTTCCTTCCAGAAGCCCTTTACTCCCTGGCAGTCCCACCAGATATGCCTCCAGGTTCCTGCGTCCGCGCACCCCCTCCAGCAGCGATCCGACGTTGCCGGGTACATTGATTTGAGCCTCTCTGGGGTGTAGTGCCATTGGATGATTATTTTCAACCACATTTCTCTGGTTTGGACTGCCCGGGTGAGTTTTGGGATGCCTGCCCAAAGTTCTTCCCATTGTTGCCTGGTTATTTCTTCCCCCAGCGTGGCTTCCCATCTCCTCATGTATGTCCATTTGATTTCTTCTCCTTGTGTGTTAATGAAAGTATAAAGGGTTGACACTAGTTTTTTTGTCTCCTGGGTTAGATATTATGTACTTTTCAAATGGTGTAAGATCCCTTGTGGCCGCCTGGAAGACCTCTGGTGTACTTAGCCAGTGTTTTATTTGCTCGTATCTATAACGATCGGCTTCTGTTAGTTTCCACATATTTTTACATACTGCGAACGTTCGTATTTCATTGTCCTGGATCATTTCCCCAATTTTCCTGCATCCTGCTATTTCCCATTTTTCAAAGCCGCCGAATTCCTGTCCCGGTGGGAACTGAGGGTTTCGGCAGATTGGCGTGAAGGGGGCCAGTGGGGTGGTCATGATACCCTTCCTGGTTTGGTCGTCCCATGCGCTGAGGGTGGTTCTCATGACCTCACTAACTCGAAGGTTCAGGTGTCTGTGCTGTTTGTGTTTCCACAGTAGGTCCTCCAGGGGGGTCCTGGCGACCGCCCTGTCTTGTGTTACCCAAATCGTCTGTTGGTCCTCCCCCATCCATTCCTTGAGTATCCAGAGTTGGGCTGCCTGATAATATTTTTTAAAGTGTGGGAGGGACATTCCGCCTGCCTTGATTGGTGCCGTGAGAATGGCTCTGGAGACCCTCGGGGGTTTCCTGTTCCACACAAATTGCGATATGGCTTTGGAGAGTGCTTTGAAGAAGGAGTTAGGGACTGTTACTGGGAGGGCATGGAAATGGTAGAGCACCCTGGGGATTATGTTCATTTTTACTGATTGAATTCTACCCCACCATGAGATCCTAAGCGGGCACCATCTTTCTAGATCCTGCCTGACTCTAGCCAGGAGGTGTGTGTAGTTGTTCTTGTAGATCTTGTCCACTCTGTGTGTGAGCGTCACCCCCAGGTATTTGATACCCTCCTCCACTGTTTTTAGACTTAGCCGGCCTGCCACTGTTTCTAATGTCTCCTTGTCTCCCGCTAGGAGCATGATCTCTGATTTCTTCTTGTTAATCTTCAGGCCTGAGATCGCCCCAAATTCCTCCAGTATTTCTATGGTTCTTGTCAGAGAGTTCCCAGGGTCTTCCAGGGCCGTAAGCATGTCGTCTGCATATGCGATAACTTTATGTTGCCTGCCCGCCATCTCGATCCCCCTTACCCTCTCTGAGTCCCTTATCTTGATTAGGAGAGGCTCCAAAAATAAAGCATATAGCAGAGGTGATAGGGGGCATCCCTGTTTCGTACCCCTTGAAATCTCCACCCTATCCGTGACTTCTCCGTTTACTGCTCTTCTTACCGATGGGGAGTTGTAGTTGGCTTTAACCATATTTATAAATTGATCCCCGAACCCCATGTGCTTCAGCGTTTTGAAGAGGATGGACCATTCTACTCGATCAAAGGCTTTGTCGGTGTCTAGTGAGAGTAAGATTGCTGGTGTGTGGGTAATGCCTATTTTTTCTATAAGGTGAATGACTCTTCTTAAGTTGTTGTGTGTTTGCCTACCTGTTTAGTAGGGTCGGGAAGAGGTGTGATATTCTGGCGGCCAGTACCCTAGTATATATTTTGGAATCTAGGTTTATTAGGGCTATCGGGCGATATGAGCCCGGGAGAGTGGGGTCTTTACCTGTTTTGTGGAACACCAGAACTTTTGCTTCATTCATGGATGAAGTTACGTTTCCACTGTTCTTGAATGTGTTTAGCAACCTTGTCAGGAATGGAACTAATGTGTCCGCATATTTTTTGTAAAACTGGGCTGTGAAGCCATCCGGGCCTGGTGCTTTTGAGATTGGGAGCCCCGCTATTGCCCTGTGGACCTCTTCTTCTGTGATCCTCGATTCGAGAGCCTGTTTGTCCTCTTCTGCTATTGTCGGTATGGGAATAGATTGTAGGAACTTGTCTTGTTTCTCTTCATCCGGGTGCTCTGTTGCATGTAGATCTTGGTAGAAAGCCTTAAAGGCCGCCCCTATGTCCTTTGCGTTTGTATGAGGCTTTCCATGTGCATCTTTGACGTTCAGTATCGTCATTGCTTTCTGTTTTTCTCTAAATTGTCTTGCTAGGTATTTGTCTGCTTTGTTGGCCTTGATATAGTATTGCTGTTTTAGATATAGTAGGGATCTCTCTGCTTTTTTGTTGCGGAGCATCTCTAGTTGTCCATGCACGTGTTCCATTGCTTTCTTGAGGGTTCTTGTGGGATGGACTGTTGGCTCCTCCTGTATGTCTGTTAGTTTCTTCTCGAGCGTTCTTTCGCATTCTTGATGCTGTTTGTCTTTGGCTGCCTTTAGTGCTATGACATGTCCCTGAGTTACAGCCTTAAAGGCTTCCCAAACTGATCCCAGTGGAACTTCTCCATTGTCACTTAGTTCAAAGTATTCCTTGATTTTGTCCCTTAGTTCCTCACCCTGCACCCGGTCCATTAGAATGTCGGACGGCAATCTCCATTTCCAGAGGCCTCTTCCCCTTCCGGGGGTCTGTACATTGAGCCATAGCGGGGCATGATCTGACAACGCTATTGCTCCCTTTTCGATATCCTGGATCCTCCCCACCAGTCCCACCGACACCCAGAAGTAGTCAATCCTCGACATCGTGTTATGCACGTGCAAGTAGTAGGTGAATCCAGCATCTTGGCCCTTTATTTCCCTCCAGGCATCTCGTAATGCCAACTGTTCCATCCTTACCTTTAATTGTTTGGATGGAGTCCCATGTGCCTGTGTTCCCCCCCGCACTCCTGTCTAGATGAGGTTGCCAGGCCAAGTTCAAGTCTCCTCCCAGTATTGCCTCTCCCTTCGCAAATTCCTCTAGTTTCCCCAGGGTGTCCCGGAGAAATCCATCCTGCCCAGAGTTCGGCGAGTATATTGCCGCCAGGGTGAGCCTGTAGCCCTCTATAGAAATATTAACAAATGCGAACCTCCCTTCCCTGTCTACCCGAGTGTCTATGAGGTTTGCCACCAGACCCCCTTTCGCTGCAATCATCATTCCTGCTCTTTTTTCCCCTGCATTCGCCTGCGCCCAGATCGTATATCTCCTGAGGTGTACTTTCTTTCTATCCTGGGCCTTAATGTGTGTCTCCTGGAGGAGCAGAATGTCCGCCTTTTCCCTTCTTACCAGGGCCTCCATTTTTTTCCTTTTCACTGGTGAATTCAGCCCCCTTACATTTTGTGAAAATATTCTGAGCATCCCCATCCTTTCTACTCTGCTGGTTCAGTTATCATTCCCGTATACTGTGATGCCTTCCCTCTTCCGGATTGTCCCTCACCCTGCTTCCCCCCCCAACTTCCCAACTCCCCCCCAACTATTAACATGAATTCAACTTCGATCCCGAGGAGGGCCCAGGCACCTATGGTTGCTAGGGCGTTGCGCCTATCGCTACCTGCCCTCTCATAGCTCGGGATTAACTGTGCGGGGGGTCCTAAAGCCTGCGTCATCCTCAGACCTAGGCTGTGTCCCTCCCGGTCCCCCGCCGGGCCTCATTCTACTTGGTAATCCAAGGTTCTTATGGTTAATCATCTTCCGCCCTCTCCCTTCAGGGAGGATGAGCTGTCTGTCCTGATTGATTATCTCTAATGGTCCCCTGTTGGCTTCCCTGCGTTCCCCCATCCATTTGGTTTCTTCTTTTGTCTCACCACTTCCCATCCTCTCAGCCTTTTGTGAGTCTCCCCTTTCGTCCTGACATCTCTCGCGTCCGTCTCCTCCATCTGCGTGTCCATTATATGGAGGCCCTCCTCGCAGGTGGTCACTCTTCTCTGCTTGCCCTCCCACTCGAATAGTAGACCGAATGGGAACGTCCATTTGTATCTGATTTCTTTCGCCACCAATTCCCTCACCAGTGGAGCCATCTCCCTTCTTTTTAAGAGTGTTGCTGAGGCCAGGTCTTGGTACAATTGTATTTCCACTCCATTCATCCTAATGTGGTCTAGCTGCCCCGCTTTCCTTAGGATCATTTCCTTTGTGGGTAGGACGTGAGCGCTGCTAATACGTCCCTCAGTCTCTCCCCTGGGGCGCTGGTTCTTCTCGGACCCACCCTATGGACTCTGTCTATACCAATGTTCTCTGATTCTTGTGCTTCGATTATGTCTCTGAACACCTCTTGTATCGCAGTCTTGAGGTCTTTGTCCGTCACCGATTCGGGCACTTACTTAATGCGGATGTTGGATCTTTGCATTGAATTTCCAGGTTGTGAGTGAGCCGAATCAGGTGTTCTTGTGTGTCACTGTTCTGTTTCGCTTCCTCTTCTATGTTTTGTACGATCCTCTCTACGGTGTCCGTCCTTTCCTCCAGCTTGGCCACATCTATTTTCAACTCTTGTACCGCCTGCTTCATCTCGTTCCTCATTGAGGCGAATTGGTCCTGGACTGTGGACATAAACTTGTCCTGGAGCTCCGTGAACCAGGCCCTCATATCGTCCTTTGTCGGGGGGAGAGCACTCTGGTTTGGGAGGTTTGTGTCAATAGAGGGTTGTTCTCCTGGCCTGTCTTTTGGGACTGCCGGAGCGTCCGAGGACCACAATTGTAGCAAACTCGTGTCCTGTTTGTGGGATTGCGGTGTGGGATGAGAGGGCCCCCCTTTCCCCTTTGCTCGTGACATCTTCCTTGTTTGTGAGGGTGGCTGGTGGCAGTGGTGGAAGGGCTATGTTTGGTCCCCCACGTGTCTGCTGGACCTGTCCCTTTTTATCGTGCTCCTGCCGCCGAGGGCTCCGTGGCCTTATACTGTGCGTGGGTCTTTTTGTATCAAAGGGGAGTGTTGTTGCCACTGCTATGTCCTCCTTTGGTGTGGGGGTGCCCTGAGTTATACTGGGGTCTTATTCCCCCTCCTGTAAGTCCCCCAACTGCTTTATGTGGTATATATTATTAGGCGGAGATGGGGGGCACTCCTCCGTTCTTGGGCCAGCGCCTTGTTTGATTACCCCCACCTGTTCGTGGCCTTATGTGTCAGGGAGAATAAAACAGAAGGGGTGGGAGGGCGCTTTTGCGGGTGCGCTCACCTCTGTTTTCCGATCTCCTCTTCTGCGCCAGCGATGCCTGCCGTGCCATGTCCGCGAGTGCACGTATGGTGCCTCGTCCTCCTCTCGTCCTTCACCCCCAAAGTGCCGGGCCCTGTTTGCCTTGCAGCTGCCGGCCCTCCTGCTCGTGGTGGTATCCCCTTGTCGTGGGTCCGCTGCCCGTCTCCCCTGTCTGAGTTGTGCCTCCCGCCAGCCCTGTCACAGGGGGGGCTGCTCGCGCCCTGCGCGGGTGGTGTTCAGGTGCTCCTGCGGCCGCTCTGCTCCCAGCGCTGTGCCTCCGTGTTGGTGCACAATTTCTTCTTGGTGCCGGACCGGCTCCAGTTTCTCTTCTCCACTGAGTCGGCAGTAGGCGGTTCTCCCCCCGGGACTCTGCTCGGTCGAGGCTCCGCCACTGCGTGGTCTCCTCCGCTCGGCTGCCACGGTGGGGGAGGGGCAGTCGCTTCTCTCGGCGGCTAACTTCACCGTGGGGGGGTGTTGCGGGGGCAATCTCCGATCGCCACCTTGTCCCCTGTCTCTCGGGTGTTGCGGCGATGGGTCCTGTGCATGAACTGTCGGAATTTAGCGTTTGATGTGCTTTTTTGTTTAGGCCCGGCGGGAGTGCCATCTAGACGCGACCTCCACTGCCGGCGGCCATCTTGGAATGGCATGCAGCAGAATTAGTGCACTATCACAACGTGTCGGGAACACACACACACCTTCGATGGTAACGGTAATTCCGCCTGGCAGAATTACAGCTGAAACAGGGCACCCCGACTGTAAATCTGCCGATTCCCGGTGGAATTACTGTCACCGCCGGCCAATCAGTGCCAATAGGGCCCGCAGAATTAGCACCGATGGAAATAGCATCATTGCCAGAATGGAAGAATTGCGGCGGCCATTTCAAAAAACATAATCCAAGCGACCCTGAATCCCCCCTTCCTGTAGCCATCAAGACCCACAAGTCACAGAAAATATGTCCCAAGAGAGGTCCAGAGGGAAGGTGCCCGAACATTGGCTGTGCATGTGAGGGGGAGCTCCATGTCCTCACAGATGAGGTGGTTGCTCATTGTGAGGAACTGTACGGCACCCGCCAGAGCAAACCTTCTGGGCAGCGGATGACTGAAATCTGGCCATCGATCAGCCAGAAAGTGACGGCTGTAGGCATGGTCCCCGGGATGCGGAGGACTGCCGTAAAAGGTGGAATGACCTTCGGGTCAGTGTGCGCAGCCTTCTCCTCCAACACAGACATGAGGCAATGGCCACAGGAGGTGGCACCACAGAGCCCTTTCGCCTCACCCCGTGGGAGGAGAAGGTGAGCACCATCCTAGGCATGGAGGTGATAGAGGGAGTTGGTGTGGCGGAGGGTGGTGCCAACAGCCAAGAGGCAGGAGGTGAGTAAGCCTCCCCCCAATGCACAGTGCAAATGACCAACCAAAGAATGTGTTAATTAGCTCAGATTTGTCCAATGGACAAGGATAGATTCTAGCAGAGCCAGCATCAGGCCTGGATGGTCAGGGCGGCCGGCAGGGGTGCCACATTATCCCCCCCATCAGCTGGTGTGGAGTGTGAAGGTGCACCATGCGCCCTATCGAAATGAAATGCACCTCGCTCTCCTGCTGGCGCTGGCCATGCCAGCAGGGGTGCGGGGTGCAAGTAATAATAATACAGCATGGCTGTCAAACCAGCATGGGGTGGCATTTGAAAGACTGCCCCATGCTGGTATGACAGCCGAGCCATATGGAAGTGACCAACTCCCTGCTCCTAGATGAGAGCACAGAGTTAATCACTGAACCAAACAGAGCCACGCTGCTGGCTTTCCAGCAGCTCTCCATATAGCTCTGGCAGCACCATGGACCATTAAACAAAATCTGCACCCTCCAGGTGTGTGGTGCAGGGGAGGGATCAGGGATGGCAGATCATATTGACCCACCACAGGTGCTGCCAAAGTTAAGGCCAGCCCTGGATGCCAGCACATGTCCATAGGAATACGCCACCCAATGTATGTCCATGCCGAGCCAGTTGTAGGCATTGGTGACCCTGCCTGTTGTAACTGTATAGACAGGCCGCCTAGACAGTACAAGGGGCAAAGAGCACCTGTCCATGGGGTAAACACACTTAGCAGCGACCATACCCAACCTGCTGTGGTCGCATGTAATGGCCCATGTACAACCATACCCTTCTGCCCACATGTGTGCGGTGTCCCACAAACTAACAGAAGGCGTGATTTGCAAGCCAAAGCACAGGAACGCACAATGTTTGACAGCATTTCATCTGTCCCCCTATAGGTTTGCAGCTGGCTCAGGATGAGGCAAAGGAGGAGGAGGAGGAGGAGGGTGACGGCCCATCAGCGACCAGGGCTTCCAGGGTGTCAACCTCAACCACAACTCCTAAAGGGCCATTCAACAGGAATGGCAGGTGTAGGGGACACCATGGTACACCAGAGTCCAGCAAAACCAGACCTGCCGGCGCCAGCCCCGGCCCTGCGCCCATTCCATATGCTGCAGAAATGGCAACCCCATCTGCACCCCAACAGCCGGCCAAAGTGCCTGTGATGGGTGATACAGCTGCTGGCAGGCATGCTGAAGCCACTTTGGAACAACCCACCCGACAGGCCCATGACACACACACATCACCTGGGCGGGACAGCATTCAACCTGGGCAGCAGGGCCAGTGATCTGAGGGATTCTCGGACAACCCCTCCTATGGGTCACCATGTTTCAGCTGAGCCCTCAACCCATTCCTTGGAGCAATGCAAAGGCGCCATGTGCAAATGGAGGCAATTGCCAATACACAGTCCCTCCACCTCCAGGCCATCCAGGACCAGGATCGGACTAGGACAAAAAATAGGCCCGGACACCCAAAAAAAAGTGGCCCTCAAATCATCATCCGTGAATCGCATCAATTCACAACTTTACAGAAAAAGCTACTTATGGAGGGTTCGTGTGTCTGTTGCATGTTATGATTTGTGTAAACATTTGAGAAAGTGATAACATTCCTTTTGTTCTTTTGAAAAAAAAAAACAACCTCATCACATAGCTAAATACTTATTTTGCAGAACCAGACTCAAGGCATGTCTACTCGTTGCCACCACAGAGTTGCATTTAATAAGCAGTGCAGACAAATGATGACACCGGAAAATACCTTGCCAGTTGTATTTATGCTCAAATATTACATTACAACACAACTCATAAAATAACAGTCCCTGATTCCCCTGATGCCGCTATCATTCAACATCCTCTATAACTTCCATCTATTAAAATGACCAAATGCAACAACGTTCCCCAAGAGATTACGGCTAGAATCAGTAGACTCACAATTTTAAAGGTGCACAGAAGTGCGAGGCACATGAGCTGCCGTGCATTTTAGCATCCCCTCGTGCACTTGTAATCTCATTTCAGCCAAACATGTACTAAATAGGATGCCGCCAGGTTTATTTTGCTGAATGTGATGAGATGTGCTTTAATTCAATTTCTTGCAGTCATGTGCTTGTAACCCCTGCCTCCCCCAGCCGCACTTGCCTCGTGACAAGCAAGCCCCACGCACTTACTCTCGCTGTATGCAGAGAATTGCTTAAAAGGAAGTCTGCACATTTCTCCTTCGGTGTCTCTGGCAGAGCCATGTTAAATGTCCTCTGGCAATAAGAGATTACACCAACAAGCATGCTGTACCTCCAAAAGGAAAGCTTTTAGCAACAAGCACCATTTCTGCACAAGACATGTTTATTTTTTCTTTACTTTCAGCGTTTTTTTATCTTTAAGTGCTAGCAGGTGCACGTAAGTAATTGCCATAACACTTGTGTGCTTTTGATGGAGCCCATATATTTTTACTGTTCAATTTCCTATCCAGTCTAGGATCATGTTGTCTTCCCTTCAAGTTGCCATTACAATACCAGTCAATCAGGAATCCTGAGGCAAACATGTCAACAATGATGAATGGGAAACAGCCAAGGCAAGGGAGAAGCTTTGGCCCTATTTCTTGAAATATTACAACTGGTGCGTGCGAAATTAAAGCTCCATGTCTTGGTAACACAAGTACAGAGTACCTATGGCTGCATAGAATTCCCAATAGTGGCAAATATATCTGAATGATACAAATACAAGAAGCACTATGCACAATTCCCAGAATTTCAAGCAGCTAAAGTAATATCATCAGAGTTAAAGTGTACCACTGGACGCAAACTAAATACTTGCAGGTACTAAATATTTGAGTTTTAAGCGGCAGGGTTTTAGTTACTCCAGTTCAAAGATCAGATCTTGGCTGCTGTGACACAGGGGTTTGGGTGGAACTGAAGAGATCAGGGCCCCACCTGCAAATTGGGAATCCAAGCCTGTTTCAGTGGGATGGGTGAAACGCTGTAACCAAGCACTTGCAACTTACTTGCCGTGGGGAGGTGAGGTGCCTGTTGAAGTACATACATCAGTTGTACAGAGCCTGGCTGGGACTTCAGGGAGGAATGGGACATGGGGGTCGCGCCATGGAGGCGGGAGAGCTGCTGCTTGGGGGAGAGGAGGGTGTTACTGTCTAGGGAGCGCAGTGCAGGCTGGCATAAGAGTACTTTGAAACAATGTTATCACCCACGGCCGTATCTGATAAACAGAGGGGATCGCTGCGGGAGGAAGGGCGTCCTGGGGCTGGGCGGGGGCAGGGAGGGGGAGCCTTATCTGCAAATGGCTTTTAGAAGAGTTACTTCCATATGAACGGAGGGGGTTTGACCGGAGAGATGACGCACAATGTCCCGGAAGCATGCCTCCCGTCCATGAAGAGGAGCCCCATAGAAGAGGTTGTAGCACCTCAAGGCGATTTCACCGACAGTGGGCGTTCAACAAGATGACAGCACTTAAACAGCGGGTGTGATTTTTGCTTGGGATCTGCAGCATTCTCAGATAGTGGCTTCCAGGCCGCCTCCCCCGACCAGTTCATTCCAGATAAATCATGGCGCAAAGATAAAGTTACCAGGGATATGCTGATAAAAAGCAGCAAATACGCCCCCCTACTCACAGGGGACAAACTCGATATACACTTTAGGAAAGCTTGGCTTACCGTTCACTTTCACAGTCGCCCCTTAATGGCAGTGTGTGTCCAGCTCCACAGGCAGGAGTGGGCGTCTGATCAGAGGGAATCAAGGTCCAGAAAGGCAGTTAATTACATAAAAGGGGGCTCTGGCTGGCTCTGATAGAGGTTATCTTCCCTCGACGGCGGCACCGCCTGTGACATGCAGCAGGGGGGATAAAATCCATGTGAACTCTGCTGTGAGGGCACAAGTTTAACCCAAGAGAGATCCACCCAGCCGCCCCCGAAGCTCCTCCCCATGAACCAGCCTCCCAGAGGAGGAGGGGGAGTAAAGGGGTGTGACAGGGGAGGAAACATGAGCAGAATGGAGAGAGGAGACGTGAAGGGAAGCGCAAACACAAGAGAATAAGAGGAGGAACGAGCGAGACGAGAGAGGTGTTCAGGAGGGGAGCAGCAGCACCCAGATAATGACAATACGAAGCAATTTGATACTTGCAAATGTGCATGGCCCATCGGCCTGGGACTCTGTCATGTTGCTTACCAATACAAATCACTGGGAGCAGGCTGAGCTGAGGTGGCCCGGCCCAGCCCAGCCCGGCCGCTCCCAGTGTTTTGTAAAATAGTAACACTGCTGGCGCCATGGTGTTGCGGCAGTTGGCTCAGGGGCTGCCTGCAGCATGCACTCTGAGCACGGTTGTGTTACCTTTCTCAGCATCCACGGCCAGCCGCAAAGGAATTCAATGTAAGTAACCAAACCAGCCCAGGCGTGGGCTTCAGGAACCGGCCCCCAGAGCCTCGCCCGCCTCATCATGATTTCAGCCCGGCCACGGACCGAATGGCCGGCAGGCCAATTCGACCCTATCCAGGACCCCATCCAGAGTGCAACAGGCCGGATTGTGCGGACCAAGGAGCACGACCGGGCTCAGGCAGCTGCTACATCTGCTGCATTACCAGTGTACAGGCAGCGTGCATGTGAGCTCACTGAAGGCATCCCAGCCTTTGCCGAGGCCATGCAGCAAAACATGGAGCTCACCATGCAGCATATCCGGGGGCCAGAGTCAGTGCAATCAAGTTTGATAACTCCAAAGTAGGGTTCCTTGTCGAGCACCCTAAGGCGCCGTTCTGAGCATATTCTGGCACCAAAGTTGCTGGGGGAGGACATGAAGGGGAAGAGGCCATGCATGTGACTCTGAACTTGTAGTTAGGCACAAGGGTGTGTTGGGATGGTGTTGTGGGGTGGGGGTGTAGGGATAGTGTGTTGGGGTGGTGTTGCGTGGTGAGGGAGGGGGATAGTGTGTTGGGGAGGTGTTTTGGGGTGGGGAGGCCGGATAGTGTGTTGGGGTGGTGTAGTGGGGGTGGGGTAGGGTGAGGGGATGTGCGAGCATTTCCACATTAAACCTTTGTTCATCTAAAGCAATGCCAGGACATTCCTCATTGTGTCCATCATTTGTTTAATCATAACTGTGACAATATATACAGTGGCTCATGGCATGTGTATTGAAATTTCCTCAAAGAAATTTTCAGTTAGTTCCTATGCGAGCCACTCGTCCTGCTCATCCCAGCCAATGCCTCCAGATGCCTCTGCCACAGACAGTGTATCCTCATCCTTAGGGGGTGGGATGTCCAAATCAGAGGGTAGAGGGACATTCCTCTGGAGGCATATATTGTGCAGCATGGCACAGATCAACACAATGTGTCCTACCTTTTCAGGACAATACATTAGTGCCCCTCCAGTATGGGCCAGGCAGCGGAAACAGGCCTTCAGGAGGTCAAAGGTCCACTCTATACAGACCCTGGTCCTGCTGTGTGCGTAATTTTAGGCCAACTCCTGTGGTGTCTGTGGATTCTGCACAGGTGTCATGAGCCACGGCAGCTGCGGTTATCCAGAGTCTCCTGCATGCAGAAAGGTCAAAGGTGTTAGTCACAGTGCATTGTGAAGGGGTTGCCATTCACTACATCATGTTGATGGGCATTATGTGCATGCATTTGGGGCTTCATTGCAACACATGTCTTGCTATCATTGTATGTGCATGCTGTATCTAGTACTATTTGCATTGTTGTGTTACCGCATGCGCCCAGCTCTCTTGCAGCAGTTGTCATTTACAGGGTCTATAGTTGTCATGGCAAAATGACATGGTGCCTGATTTTGGCCTGTATGTTGCTCTCCTGCATGTGTCCTGATGGTTGGTTACTTGTCCCTCAGTAGGTTTCTGGTGTCAGTGGCTCTTTCTTGATGGCGTATGTACCTGAGTACTTGGCTGTGGAACTGCCAGGGTCACTGGTCTAGCTTGGTATGTCGCACATTGTGATAAAATGATTTTTTATCTATCATGTTGCGTTGTGGTACCTGTATCAATGTGCTTGTATTGCTAGTCCATTGTGTCAATGTGCATATGCATATTCATACAGGTTTGTCCAGCATGTACTAGCTATGTGGGGTGTACAGTGTCATTTGTGCGGTAAGAGGGCAGGTCCTACATGTACATGGCCTTGTCAGGGCATGCATTTTGCTGCCGTTATGCCCATGCAATCCCCTCCCCCAATATGCTTGGCTGCATTGCAGCAACTTGACATATTGTGTGATGGCTCTTGGTTCATTTCATTTTGTATTAATTGTACATGGTTTAAATGAAACCTTTACAATAAAATCCATGTGTATCAAAACAGAGAGAAAGAAAGAAAAGAGGAAAAGAAAAAAGAAAATAGAGATGGTACTCGCACTCACCCACTATCCACGTCCCTTGTCCCCTGTACCTCTCCATGTATCCAGGCAGTGTACTATTGCGTAGGACCCTGGCATTGTAGGTGGAACCAGGGAAGTGGGCACAGCAGTGTGTGATGTACAGGTCAGGATCGCAGGGCACCTGGACATTCAGTGAGTGGTAGTACTTCCTGTTGCTGTACACCGCTTTGTATGGCTTGTGGGCCACCAACGCCACATGGATGCAGTCCAGGGCTGAAATGACATTTGGCATGTGTGCTACGACATGGAACCGTGTTGGGGTGAGGGGGGGGGTCAGAGAAATATACTGTGGAAAATGGCGCAGGAGGACTTCCAGCACCTGGCCAAGCACAAGACAAAATGTAGGCTGTGATGTGCCATGCAGAATGGCCACAGAGTGCAGAGAGGTGCCAGTTCCTGGGAATTGCAGGACACACACTAGCTTTAGAAGTGGGGGAACAGCTGTCCTGATGTTTATCCTGCTCTCAAAGTCCCCCTGGATTGTGGTGAGCATCTCACTTATGGTCTCCCTGTTGAGCAGGTACAGGGTTACCAGCTGACTGACCCTGAGGGTCCAGGGTGAGGGACTAACCTGGGTTGGGGCAGTCATCTTACATGGCGTCTCCTCCTCCTTCTCTCTGCACCGTGCCCGGGGCTGGTTTTCCTGACTCTGGACTTTCAGGTGCAGCATGAGCAGCTGCATGTCCCATCGCAATGGCTAGTGGCAGCATTGTATTGGAAAAGGTGTTCGGGGAAGGCCTGTGCCTTGTGTAGCCATCTTGAGTGGATTGGGTTCACGTGTGGCTTCATTTGTGGCGCCTGTATGCATTTACCTCTACCTGTAGGCAACTCTGCAGTGTTTTCAGCAGTATTAGCACTGTATTTTGGCAGTAATTCCGCCGTTTCAATACATGTGATAGGATGGTAATAGTCCTTTTGTGTTTCGGTGGAAAATCTGCTGGCTGTAATTCCGCCAGCTGTAACACAGTTGGCAGAATTACTGCCGACTCATAATTCAGCTGAACTGTAATTGTGGCAGTTAATCCATTACAGCCACTTTTAAGGTTTACCGCCAGACTCGTAATGAGCCCCCATGGCGCAGGCAGAGTGCAAGAACACTTTAATCCAATCAAAACTAGTACAAAGTAAAGATCCCCATCAAGGGGGAGGGCATGATGATAGCAAATAGTGTGCAGGAGACAGTGAGGCAAGAATTAGAATGGTGTGAAATCATTGTAATCATAAATATCTTCCTTCCCGAGCCCTTCGCTCATCCGTCTCCAACTCCCTCAGGGTCAGCCGCTTCTCAAAGCAACGAGCTGGGGGTAGATCTCTCTCCGCGGCAGAGGCCTCCCTCTGGAACAGCCTTCCTCCCTCCCTGAAACTTGAGGAGAACCATCTCCGGTTCCGGAAGCACCTCAAAACCTTCCTCTTTGCTTCTGCCTTCTCTGTCCCTCTCCCCTGCTAAATTCTACACTGAAATTGCACTGAATCTGCAACTGGGCCACTCTCACCGACCTCTGTCCTGGGCCCGGCCACTCTCCACTTGCACTGCCTCCCTGGCATCGCATCCCCTGCACTGCGGGACTGTCTCTGTATCCCTACAGCCCCCCCTTCCCAGCACTTGCCTGCACCTACCTTGCACTTGCCACCAGCTGGCCCTATTTATTTATTTATTTATTTTTATTCTACTTACTTGTACTGCACTTCCCCCTCCCCTTCCCCTTGCACTTTTTCCCTTCCCCTACCCCTGCACTTGCGCATCCTGAATGATACCTGGCCTAGTAGGATCGTTGTCTGTCTTCCCCTTGTTTCCCCCCCCCCGCCTCATCGCGCCTTGAAACACTTGTGTATAGGCGCGTTACAAATGCCATATCATATCATATCATATCATTGCCGTGCACTGGAAATCAGATAACCAAAAAATGAGTTTGCAAAGGCCTGGAAGGAAGACCAAGGTACAAGAAAGAGGATGTTTCCATTTCAGGAACAAGTAACTCATAGACAGTGACCCAAACTGTCCCGCAAAAGAAACAAGGTGCACCAAATGCTCCATTATACATCATTTCACCAATGTCTGCAAAACCCAAATTGCCCATGGAGAAGACAGCACCAGCAGAACCACGTCATCTCAGCTACAATGCAGAGGCCTGGTGCTGTGCATGAAAGAGAAACAAACATTGCCAATGCCAATAGTATTGGCGTTTACTGCTGTTCTTTGCATTTTGCATTAATAGGCACCAGGGTGCAAGGAGGAGAGTGCAACATTTTAAAGGAGGATGCGATAAGGGTGCAGGTGTGCAATAGAATGAGAAGCAGAATAGAGCAGAGCAACGAAGGAAGCTGTTGATAGAGGGTGCCATCGAGGAATATGAGCGAGAAAGGGTAAGAGTGAGTGGGTAAGAAATAAAGCGAGAGTTTGAGAGGGGGATAGAGAGAGGGGGAAGGTGGGTGGGGTGAGATAGTGTGGGTCATTGGGGGGAATACAGGGTTTAGGGTGGGTGGGGCTAGAGGAAGAGGGGAGGTAGCATGTGTGGTGCGAGTAAAGAGAGTGTGCTTAAGTTTGAGTAGAGAAAGAGGGGGTAGGATCAGTGAAGGTAGAGGGGGTAACAATAGACTGGGAGGGTGTAGGGCAGATGGATGGGTAGGGAGAGTAAGTGGGAGTGGGTTGGGTGGATGGGGATAGAGAGAATGGGAGTAGAGAGAGTATGGGTAGGTGAGTGGGGGTATGGTAGGTGGCTTAGTGGGGAAAGGGCAGGTCGGTGAGTGGGTGTGGGGTGGGTGGCTGAGGGTAGGGAGAGTGGAGTAGGGTGGGCGGGTGGTGGCGTAGAGAGTGTGGTGATAGAGTGGGTGGGGTTAGAGAGAGTGGGGGTGGGGGGAGTGTGGAAGTGGAGAGAGTGGGGTTAGGGTGGGTGACATAGAGAGGCTAGTGGCGTATAGAGAGTGGGGATAGCAGGAGTGGGGTAGAGCGAGTGGTGACAGGGTGGGTGAGTGGAGTAGAGAGACCAAAGACCGGGTGGGTGGAAGGAGTAGAGAGAGTGTGGACATGGTGGGTGGGATAGACAAAGTGGGGATAGGGTGGTGGGTGGAGTAGAGAGAGTGGAGATAGAGTAGGTGGGGTAGAGAGACTGCAGTAGAGCAGGTAGGTGGGCATAGAGAGAGTGTGGTAGAGTGGGTGGGGGTAGAGAGAGTGCAGACACATCTACCAGGAGAGTGTAAAATGCAGGTGGGGAAACAGTCCTTAATTAGTGTGCCTTTACAAAATATCAATCCTTATTCTGGTGGAGGTGAGCCAGGTAGTGATGGGTGTTCCTGTTGCAAAGCCCAAGAACACATATATATTATAAAAGAAGGGATTCACCATGCTATCATAGGGGATATGACATTATGGGGGAGATCAACGGGAAAACTCTGAATCAAGCCAGTTCGAGTTTCCCAATGCGTTGAATTTCAAGGGTTTTGCTGCATTATGTTTAGTCACCTCAAATGCACTTTAAAGTGTTTTCCATATACACACACACAGATATACATATATAGCTAGCTAGGACCATAAAGACTCCAACCTACAGCTCTGATTCTGGGCTTGCTTTCCTTTGATTTTCTTGAAGAGTTGTAGGCATATGTGACCTAAGGCGATTCCCAATACGAATATCTCACTACAAATCAGAAAAACACAAAAGTGCGGAAACAGAACACCTTATGTTCAGCAAGCACTGGAAAACACACATACATGGCCAACAACCCATGTAGTGGGGGTGATACAGGCACACAACAGATCTAGAAATAATTAATTGTATAGCAACGTTAGCACTGCCTCGTTATATATTTTAGGAGACGATCAAGATGAAATGCAAGGTGCAGAGCAAAGTTAATAGGGCTTTCTCAATTAAAGGGCGATATTACACAATGTATCCTATCACTCTCCTGCTAGAGTCCAAGTATGCACAAATATGGACTGATGTCATAACACTTATGTGACCCATGCATCTGGTAAACCAGGCTGTAAAACTTGCACTAGCCACTAGCTAGAGATGTTTGGCTCTTGGCAAGTGAGAAATGGTGGACTGTTTGCATACCAAGAACTTAAGTGGGGATTGGCTATTATATTGCAACTTGAAATTTGTACCCATATGCTAAACTGATATTCCACCTGCATGGTGTGGATGCCCCGGTTTACTAAGTACCGACAAAAAGAGTTTTGCTTTTACAGTCGCAACTACAAGGATTAAGAGACATATAACCCACTAACCTAAACCTCAGATTTCTGCATACTTAACTCACACAAAAACCCACACAACCACCTCTCTCACAGCAAACCGCATGCACTTCACCACACTGCAACAAGGGACAATCAACACATGAATTGCAACAACAGCACACGAGGACTCGCATCGATCCTATATTCACACCCAAGCTCAGCGCATGGTGAAAACCGAACTGAAGCTGCCAACAGGACATCACCTTCTCACTTTCCTACGCCCTCATCACCCACTAACCCAACCCCACCTCTTTGTTTGCAGATCAGCCTGAGCGCCTGGAGACCAATTCTGTTGGTGAGGGCAAATAAGCAAAAGTGAACAGCCTTAGATCACGACATAGATCACAGGTCCATAGAGTAGCGGCATCCCCACCTTTCTATCTGCCCTGAAGGTGCAGATCTGGAAGGTCCATATTGGAATTTCAAGGTGGATACACCAAGTTTGATTCGGGTACGTCATATGCAAATATTGTTGAAACCTGGCAAAAAGGCTTAACGGATAAATACTTAACATTTTTGAGTTGAAGGAAAGGAGACTATCTAGGGCAAACCCATTCATTCAATTCCAATATCGCCTATTCTTTATGAGAACATAATCTGTCTTTACTAGGCGAGTGCCCCATTCCCCCGAGCCAGCATTAATGGAGATAACACTTTGGGCCTCATTACACGGAATGCAGTAAGGGTTTACCGGTACCGGTAAGGGCAAAGGTACCGGTAAACCCTTACCGCCTTACTATGAGGTCCCTTTGCGGGACCCGACCTCAGGAACGGGCCCGCAAAGGGACCTTGGTGCAAATTACGGTACCGCAATTTGCGGTACCGTAATTAGCTCCTTCCCCATTCCCATTGAGCCCGATGGGGGCAAAAATGGGAATGGGGAAGTGCCTTGGTGAATGGGAAATTACCACCCCCGCTCACCTTGGAGTAGGGCGGTAATTTCGCCATCCACCAAGGCGGACATGGTAAAATACCGGCGGCAACCATGGCGCTAATAGCGCCATGGTTACCGCATACCGTGTAATGAGGCCCTTTATTGTGCTTCCTATGGCCACTGGCAAGTGCTTACCCTCAAAGTGCAAAGGTATACTGACTACCGCCTGCTCCACAACACACCTACCACTCTATATCATTGTTAATAACACATAGGAAAGGTTATTATGCTCCATGTGCATGTAGAACTGAGACAACTCTCTGGGGGGGTTCTTTCTAATACTCCAGATGACATTTACAGTTACCTTCAAACCAATACAACCCCGACCATCGATATGAAGACAACGCCATTTCCTCCATGCACATTTACAGTCACTATCAAATGAAACGCCCCCTTGCTCATCATTATTAACGCGAAGTGAGCTCCCTTATGCTTCCAGTGCACAACTAGTGACTCCTTCATTATTAATGCAAAGGGACCACGACTCAAAGAGACAAAACACGTTTGCAGTCAGTCAAGCACCAGACAATAAAAACATAATGATTGCACTTATGCAAAAACCTGGGAAAAATTCTTGAATCTGTACTAGTTCCATTGTAATTTTTTTTTTGTAAATATTTAATACACTGTTTTTTTTTTAATTGTTCTTGATGGATTTTACTGTATTACAAACCTAATTACCCAATGCCATGTTTGTTAATTAATGCTGTTCACTGTTCACTTAAAATGAATAAATAAAAAATTAAAAACAAAAAGGTTCGATAATATATGGGCCAATCGCTTCTCCTGAACGAAAGAGCCGTTCTAGTATGCAGAACGCGAGGTGAAGTGGGGCAGATTTGGAGACGTCGCTTGTCAGTCCCCTGTTGCCTCAGAGAAGCCTGACGCAGAAGCAGACACCAGCGCTACCCACCCACCCCCTCTCGTCTTGAGCAAGTACATTTAATTTCCCAGCAAGGGAATTCTTACCAAAACTCCAGAAGCGTGCCCTTTCCTTCGTAAAATCAGAAGAGCCTCTTCTCAGACTCCCTTTCAATGAGTGAGGCACAGCACTGACACCACGAAGCACGCACTTGTTTCGTTCACTTGAAGCAATCACCCGGAAAACTGATAAGTTCGTGAATTGCTTCTTTGAAATGAACGTAAAAGAAACGGTCCATTATTTAAATCGACTTGCATTGCGAATGCGAGGTTACCTCTAAAGCAAACATCCTACGATAATGGGCCGAAGACCTGGCCCATAAAGTTTGCTTGCACACTTGGATTACAAATGCCCACATGTACCCCAAATATCCATTCTATTAGTTGCATCCCAAATGTCAATCCGGTTGGGAAACAAAGCTCCTCAAATACACTTCTATTAGCCACAAAAAAATGCAACCCGCCTCGCTTCCACTGCATGTGCACCCACATGCCTCTCCCAACTGTAACCCAAATGCCTACCTGTAATCCCAATTCTCCTCTGCCTGCATCCCATAGACTCTTAAAGGCATGGTCTAGTAAAAATGTTTATTGTCCCTACGGGTCGGCCATGTTTTTTTAAGCCTAAGTGGCTCGATTTTAGAAAACTTTCCTATGGACCTTACCCGAGTTTCCGTCCATTAAACGCACGCGAAAACAAGCATCAGGGAGCCGCCATTTTCTGATAATCCTATCTTTTCCCCGATCGCCCTGGCTGCCTGCTTTTGCGGCACTAAATCAATTCCCCCGCCCCTGAGCCTGACATTATCAAAACATTCATATTCCCCGCCTCTCTCCGTGACGTTACTGTGCTGCGTAGGCAAACGCGCCCAGTTGTCTTCTGCGCGACTCCACACAGAACCTGGAAACCAACACAGATCAACTCACAACACAGCGCGCCACAATTCGGAATATGAAACTGTACTTTAAAATGAAACAGCAACACAGTACATTTGGTAAAGTACATTTATTTGACATTAAATGTTTACAGAATATTCAGCAATTGCCATATGAACTTCGAAAGCCATTTATTTTCTTTTATCTGTATCCGCAATAACTGTTCCGTTTCATCTTGAGTCACGCGCTGTTCCTTTATGGTACACAGGGTGTTCATTTTCGTAAAAAGAATCACTTTGGAAGCACGGTGAACCGCAAGGCTGTTCCATCAACTAGGCACTAGTCCAGCCTAAAGGTTGATATGTTGCTTCTAGCCACTAGTACAGCGTAAGGGCATGTGGGCCCTTGGCGATCGTCCCATAATATGGTGATCGTGCTCCAGTTGTTGACACGAAGCTGCAGGTGTCTGCTGAAGAATCCATCCGCCGGTGTCTCAAACAGATGGCAGTGGCAGAATGGGATCAAATACCTGTTATGAAAACAAAAAAATTATAATTAGTCTCGCTAGCCGAACTTCATTAATATTACTCATTTTATTTGTTACGGCCGATCAGAAACTATTTTCTTGCAAGGATAGTTCAATGGAGTATGTTCGTCTCTAAAATCAATGCGAAAAATAACGAGATAAGTCGAGGCCAACACACAATGATAAACGACAGTTAGTCTACATGCGTGAGGAATGATATGATATATGATATGGCATTTATAACGCGCCTATACTCAAGTGTTTCTAGGCGTGACGAGGCAGCTGGGGAACAAGGGCAGACAGACAACGATCCTACTAGGCCAGGTGTCTTTCTGATCGCGCATGGGGAAGGGCTGTACATGGTTAGTTGAATACAAATTAAATAATAGGGCCAGCTGGTGGCAAGTGCAAGGTAAATGCTGGGAGAAGGGGCTGAAGGATACAGAGACAGTCCCATAGTGCAGGTAGGCAGTGCAGGGAAAAGTGGCTGGGCCAAGGACCGAGATCGGTGAGACCAGTGGACCTGCATGCCCATGTGCCCACTACGAACACGTTTTACTTGCTCTTCCTAGCTCTTCATTCATTCATTTATTCATGCATCCATTCATTAAATCTTCATTCCGGTATAAAAGCGTGTAAAGATTTACTTACATTATATTTGAAATTTCCATTGTGTCTCTTCGTAATGCAGTCTGTAAAACGGACCGTGCTCTTGACAACGATTTTTCGTATACTGAACTAAAATGAAACTCGGTCTAGTTTCTGAATTTTCTGCCTTATCGTCTCTTATGTTATTGCGCACTCCCTTCAAATGTAGTTCTTTCGGCATGGTCCCTGTCTCAAGGTCAAAAAACAATAGACACTTATACTTCCAGTGCGACTCAACTGGGCGCTGTCCTTCGCATTCTTTATTTGCAACATCACGTAGTATAGGCATCTGTGAGAACTTGAAGTTTAGAATCCCTCTATGTAGTGCGCCTCAATGTGCAAATGCGAACTGGCTTCTCTCCCAAATGCCACGGCCCGCTTGGCTGGCGCGTTCTAAGTGCCCCAATTTTGTCCCTGTTGTCTGCGAGCTTTGCAGCCCAAATTGAGAAATTTAATTTTTGGCAGAAGGTCAGGGAAAGTATAAAGTACCACAGGAGTTGAGTTAAAAGTGAGATTTATTGTTTGTTTGTTTGTTTTATTATTTGCAATACGCAAGCCTCCCCTCCGTTAACAGTGCGCAGCATTTACATTTACATGAGATGAGACATGAGAAAAATATATACATACACATATGTGAGGTGAATAGAGAGAATTCAAAGATGACACCCAGCTTGTTTGCCACCCATGATGGTGAAGGTAGGGGTTAGGTTTACAGGTACACTGTACAATAACATTTATTTCATGCCCCGAAAGCTAAAATGCAAGCGCTTTGGCCTGTACTTCAGGCACATATTGTGGAACACCTCCAAATCTCCTGTGTGACAGAATTCTGTCAGTCCTCTCAAATCTCTTGATAGAGTTTTGTCGAAAACAATCTTCTCAATGGCTTTGTGTGTCGGTGAAGATGGAATCAACCACTTCTTCTATCGTGCCTCCTCTGGGGACAAAGGGCCATGTTCACATTGGTGGAAATGTTCATTTGCTGTCCAGCGGTGAACGTGGGTACAGTGGTGCATCAGTGACCGCCATTTTTCAAGTAGTATTTCCACTGACCCCTCACAAGTTTTTGAGCTCCACCAAAGATGTTTGGTGATAGAATGTGACCACTGCAAAATACTTTCAAAACCTTTTTTTTCCCCTCCAGCCGAGATTTTCTTATTGATTGATTTAGCAAGATGCCATACGTCAAATTGATGTTTAATATGTGGGAACTGCTCTCTCATTTTCTTGGCAATTGAAACGTGTCTATCCGTGGCTATTAGGGCGATGTGCATTCCCCTTGATTGTAGATATTCCACTGATTTTATAAATCCTAGTTTCTCCATGGCCACTGACGATGTACGTTGTGTTACCTGCATGACCACCAAACTCACCATTTTCTTACTATCCATGTCCTGAAAGTGGTAGGTGCAGTACTTGGCAGAAAATCCAGGGCTGTCGCACTGTCCATCGCCGGCTAGCCTGAATCGTTTGCCTTCGAAAGTACTTGCTAGAGACAATTGTTCAATTTTCCAAGCATCACTAATGGCCGGAAACAGATAATCACGTTGGTATATGTAACACAGCGCTTTAGAAATGAAATGGAGTCCCACAAACTGAAAGAAAGCCTCTAACTTTCTAAAACTGGAGCCACTAAAAAGTGATGCAGCTGCACACAGTAGATTGCCTGCTGGCAGTTTCCCCAGCATCGGTTGTGCAGACCATGAGAACCTATGATTTAATCTACAGGCGGCATTTATTTTGACGTTACTGCCTTTTATTTGACGAGTCACATTAATCAATGGCTTCCCACATACTTTCCCTCTAATGGAATGCACACATTTCAGCATACTTATAATTTCCATCAAACAACTGTCGAATACAATGTATTTGCTCTCTTTCATTAGACTGTCATCCTGCGTCAACGTTGTTTCGGCCTGTGACGTTGTGGAGATTTCAACACATTGGAAAGTAATATCGCTGATTTCAAGTTCTGATGCGTCTATGGATGCTGCGGCTGGTTCATTCTCTGTCATTTCGACATCTATTACTTCAACATTGATGGGAGAACACAACAATGTCGACAGGTTTTTTGGTGGCAAATTTTTGGCGGGTGTAGATTGTGTAAATTGATCTGCAACTACTTCAGAGCTATCTTCAATACATTCAATAACATCTTCTTGTGGTGGTGCGGTCGCACTGTAGCTATGGTCCAATGCAACTTTGCTGTAGTCTCAAAACACCGTTAATTCATGTTCTGGCCATTGGACATGAGCATCTCGAGCCTGAACACGCCTCGCCTCAATTAATAGTTCCTCCATAGTGTACACGGTCTGGCAAGCCACATCTCTCATTCGCTTCACTGTCTGTGTGTGTATAGTTCTGACACCCACGGGTAACTGGAGGAGAGATTGGAAAAGGGATGTTCAGTTTAAACACAAGATGGAGTGTAGTAGAATTGACTGGAAAAAAACATAAAATAGTCCACAGCACAAACATTTTTTTAAAGTTATGAACTGTTTGTAACTAACCTTTTTTGTTTTTTTTTCTTTGCAACTTTTTTGACTCGACCTTCAACATCTGCACGCTGTAGCTCCGATTTGTTTCCGCATGTCCTCCCTTCCTCTTGCGCTGCAACGACTATATTTTCTGTATCCGCATAGACAGCACGGAATGAGGCTCCATCGTCTCCCTGAAACATAGTACTTTCATTACTATGGGCCTCATTACGACCCAGGCGGTAAGTTACCGCCTGGGTCGTACCTTTACCACCATGGCGTAAACTATGTTTACGCCATGGTGGTTGGCGGATTTACCGCCCCATTCCTTGGTTGGCGGGGCGGTAAGTCCCCAATCCCCATTTACCCTTCCCCATTCCCATTTTTGCCCCATAGGGCATAATGGGAGTGGGGAAGGCGTCAATTACGCCACCGTAAATTACGGTGGCGTAGTTAACATCAAGGTCCCTTAGCGCCATGGATTTTAACACCTGCTAAAAGCAGGTGTTAAAACCTCCATGGCGCTAAGGGACCTCGGAATCAGGCGGTAAGGGTCGGCGCTGTTTACGCCGCCGTAAACCCCTTACCGCCTGAGTCGTAATGAGGCCCAATGTATCAAAATATTGTTAGCATAAACATAACACACGTGAGGACGAACACACAGGTACATCTCAATAGCCAAACATGATTTAAACATTGTGTGCAGCAATCAAACGACAAGTATTCGACCAGTGATGATCTATTTCGATGGAACTGTCAGTATCCATACCTCTGGCTCTGCATGGACTGCCATGAATGGTTGTATTGGAGAGGAGGCATCCACATCTCCCTGAAACACAGTACTTGCATTAGTATGCTTTTCAATATAGGAAACACAACATACACTTGGGGTCGACGGCACAGGTACATATAAAGAGATAACCACAAATGATGCATTGCCCAAAAGAATCAAGGAACATCCAAATATGATCACATTTCATCGACTTATTTCAACGATTCCTTTACATCTGCATCATCTAAATGAGATGTTGTGATTGTGGTGGAAGCTCCGTCATCTCCCTGAAACACAGTACTTGGATTAGTATGGTTTTCAATATTGGAAACATAACACACACTTGGGGTCGAACGCACAGGTACATATAAAGAGATAACCGCAAATGATGCATTGTCCAAAAGAATCAAGGAAAATCTAAATATGATCACATTTCATCGACTTATTTCTCCGATTTATTTACATCTGCATCATCTAAATTGGATGTTGTGATTGTAGTGGAAGCTTCGTCCTCTCCCTGAAACACAGCACTTGCGTTAATAGGGAAGAAAGTATAGCAAATGGAATCACGTTATATGATCAAGCATGATGGAGCTGTCATTATCCATACCTCGTGCTGCTGAAGAATATCTATGGATGTTGCAAATGTAGTGCGCACTTCCGAAAGCTGTTGCGCTGATTCGTAAACGCATGGTCCCGCTTCCACTTCCCCTGGAATTACTTGAATGTCAGGCTCTGCATCAAGTGCAGGGGTTGACGCTCCATCAACTGCCTGAAACATAGTACTTGCATTAGTGAGGATTACAATAGTGAAAACATAACACACACCTGGGGTCGACAGCACAGCATATTAACGGCTAACCACGAATTAAACATTGTGTAGAACAATTAAACGACAAGAATTCCAGCTCTGATGATGATGCTCTATGGAGCTGTCAGTATCCATACCTCCAGCTGTTGAACATCTAGAAATGTTGTAGATGTGGCGGACGCTTCAGCATCTCCCTGAAAGACAGTACTTGCATTAGTATGGATAACACTAATTATAACTGAAAACAAACACCAGTGGACGATAACTAAGGTGTATATCAATTGGAAAGCACTAACCAAACATTCGGTAAAGTGATTACACGATAAAATAAAAATATTACTTGACATGCATAAAACAGGTCTGTAGTGGATTAGCCTAGTAAGATTACCTGATACGCGCTAGAAGTGGTTGATAACTGCGACCACGTCAAGGATGTAGAATGTTCTTGCTTCAGATTCAAGGGATAGTCAAGAAGTTGTAAAGGTAAATTAATGATTGATAATGAAATGCCAATATTAAAAATAGCCATGTAAGGCGACAGAATACTTGTAAAATGCTCAATACAGCACAGTTCCCTGTTCCCATAAATATATACATTGCGTTTGTGGGTTATGAAATCGAAAAGGAATATATTGGTAAATGTCATTATTCAAAAAACTATACACTCATATCAATATCGAAATTATTACAAGGGATAGAACACCTACAATATCAATTAATCCGTTTGGATACCTACACACTACCGCAAGGCCTAAAGCTAAATCCGGACACTTGACTCACCGGTGGCGGAATGTGGACGAATAGAGTGGGAATAGCGTTTTCGAGCAATCTCTGTGTCGTTCGTCGTTTATTCTTCTTTGTTACCCAAGATGTTGTGTACATGTCCAAGGAAAAGTGCCGGCTGCAGATGCGTTATTGATCACCCCTCTTGTCCTGTAAGACTTGTTGGACTCTACTTTCCAGCTCATCCAGTGGATATCCGCAATATCTGACCCATTCTCTTATTCGATCAACAGTTTTTGGGAATACATGCATTGTAGTGCCTTCAGATTTAGCATGGGTCTTCGAAGGGCAACCACTAATCGAACAGCAGGCATTGTTGATAAATCTGAAAAGTAAATATCGACATTATTATACAATCTTCAAGAATAAAGATTTGATACAAAAGTAAATGAATCATACAATGATCAATGCAAGGTGTGTTTTGGTCGCAGGAACTATACCAGTTCATTATGTGCGGCTTAGTATTTGCATAAATTGCAGAAATGTATAAATGATGTGACTAAAAACTGAACATGTGACTCATCCCTTGGATGTTCTGTATTGCACGAGAAGGAAACATGCTTACATTATAGACTGGACCCCCGAAGGGTGCAATTCGATGACAATAGACACAGATGAAAATAAATAGATCTATTGATAGCATAGCAATGGAAACTCAAGTCAATAGCAATGAGACCAATGAACCTACCACTATTGTGTACTCAACTCGCAAATAGATAGAAATTTAAAAATCTGCGAAATATGACTAGGATACATGGCCTTACCTTGACCAACAAACAGTTGGATTCAGCAAGCAAGCAGTATGTTGCAGGAGAATAGGTGGGTGGCCACAGGTAGCACACTGATGGGTTTGCTCTAAGCGGTCACAGAAGTTCACGGACAGCACGACGACAAGCAGATTAGCGTAGATCTCAGTGGTTGCCAGGTAACACGTTCAGGAGTTGACTTGTAAAGCACAAAGATGTTCTCATGAGACATATCAAGTGGTTTATAAAGTATTAGAAACAGGGGTGTGTTTGTGAATGAATGACGTATGTATGTCGTGGTCTTAGGGGGGCGGCCTGCTTCAAGGGGAGGCCTGGCTGGAGACACGGGGTCTGAGGAGGCCATGTGACCGATGGCCCCTTGGCGTGGGACACCTTTTGAAGTGTACATGTAGTTTGGCACCTTGGCCTTTCGCGCCCCTGACAGCCCCCAATGCCAGCGCGCATCCACCGGCGCGAACCGCCTTTGATAGAGGGGGGTGGGATGGATGGGCCTGGGGCGTGCAGATAAGGCACAGGAAGACTGCTGAATGGAGACACACTTATGTGGATTGCAGGGGGGCGGCCTGCTTCAAGGGGAGGCCTGGCTGGAGACACGGGGTCTGAGGAGGCCATGTGACCGATGGCCCCTTGGCGTGGGACACCTTTTGAAGTGTACATGTAGTTTGGCACCTTGGCCTTTCGCGCCCCCGACAGCCCCCCATGCTGGCGCGCATCCACCGGCGCGAACCGCCTTTGATACAGGGGGGTGGGATGGATGGGCCTGGGGTGTGCAGATAAGGCACAGGAAGACTGCTGAATGGAGACACACTTATGTGGATTGCAGGGGGGCAGCCTGCTTCAAGGGGAGGCCTCGCTGGAGACACGGGGTCTGAGGAGGCCATGTGACCGATGGCCCCTTGGCGTGGGACACCTTTTGAAGTGTACATGTAGTTTGGCACCTTGGCCTTTCGCGCCCCCGACAGCCCCCCATGCTGGTGCGCATCCACCGGCGCGAACCGCCTTTGATACAGGGGGGTGGGATGGATGGGCCTGGGGCGTGCAGATAAGGCACAGGAAGACTGCTGAATGGAGACACACTTATGTGGATTTCAGGGCGGCGGCCTGCTTCAAGGGGAGGCCTGGCTGGAGACACGGGGTCTGAGGAGGCCATGTGACCGATGGCCCCTTGGCGTGGGACACCTTTTGAAGTGTACATGTAGTTTGGCACCTTGGCCTTTCGTGCCCCTGACAGCCCCCCATGCCAGCGCGCATCCACCGGCGCAAACCGCCTTTGATACAGGGGGGTGGGATGGATGGGCCTGGGGCGTGCAGATAAGGCACAGGAAGACTGCTGAATGGAGACACACTTATGTGGATTGCAGGGGGGCGGCCTGCTTCAAGGGGAGGCCTGGCTGGAGACACGGGGTCTGAGGAGGCCATGTGACCGATGGCCCCTTGGCGTGGGACACTTTTTGAAGTGCACATGTAGTTTGGCACCTTGGCCTTTCGCGCCCCTGACAGCCCCCCATGCCAGCGCGCATCCACCGGCGCAAACCGCCTTTGATACAGGGGGGTGGGATGGATGGGCCTGGGGCGTGCAGGTAAGGCACAGGAAGACTGCTGAATGGAGACACACTTATGTGGATTGCAGGGGGGCGGCCTACTTCAAGGGGAGGCCTGGCTGGAGACACGGGGTCTAAGGAGGCCATGTGACCGATGGCCCCTTGGCGTGGGATACTTTTTGAAGTGTACATGTAGTTTGGCACCTTGGCCTTTCGCGCCGCTGACAGCCCCCCATGCCAGCGCGCATCCACTGGCGCGAACCGCCTTTATATCAGTATAACGTTGCTTATCAATAACAAATGCCACATACCGGAGATTCTTGTGAGCACAGACCCACACTTCAACCGGTGTATTATAGTGGTCAAGACCCTAAGGCCTGTATAATTCAATGGTAATTGTTAGTATAGACATATGTGTGACTTTTATAGAGACATAACCCAGTGAAAGACTTTGAACAAGTGTTATTTAGTACATGCATTATCGAGAATATGTTATGTTAGCTTAGATAGATAGTGACCACCCTGCTTCACAGCGACCAGATCTTCACCCATTCGGAGCACAGATGTCTGACGTCCATCCTTGAATGGAGACACACTTGATTCATTTAAAAAATCGAAACAACCGTTGTTAAAATATATGTGGTGTTTTATTTTGTATCTTATTTTCATGACACAAAAATACAAGACTTTAAAGATTATACAGGTCAGGTTGCAGCACAGTGAGAGAAAATCCCCTGTACTGACCGCTGTCACTCGGGAACGTTTCTCTAATGGCACAAACGGCACAGGCGGGTATCACTCTTCGAAAGTGGTGTCCAAGCCTCCCGTGGAGCCACCATGTAAAGGAACGATAGGCCACCAGCCTGTACCACCTGTGAAAAGGAATGAAACAAACTGTTTTTAAATGACCAAGATAAGTTTAATTAACGTTTGTTGTCAATGACAATTCTTGTAACTAATGGCATTCTGCACAGACAAATGCTATCTAGACAATGCACACTATTGAACGACTTACATGCGTTACAATGATATGTAGATGTAATTTTGGATATAGTAGAAGAACATGAAATAGGAGTGGCATGACAAGCAGAGTATACTTACTCGTTACTCGGATTACGAGGACGAACAGTTGCGCGAAGTTCGTGCATAAGCACCATCATTATTCTCAACACGGCCCATGTGAGGCAGGTTCGGTGATGCATTGCGGTCGTGGCTCGCCTTCCGAAATGTAGGCCAGGCATCCCGAGTTTTCTCGGCAGCAGCAGTTCTCGTCCTCAGTTGGCATTAGCTCGCACCGATTGCATGTGCACCAGGTGGAGATGCCGTCCATTCGACTAGGCCCAGGCTCTTCATCTGTTGATTCGTCCTGCCAACTGCCGTCCGAATCCCCATTGTTTTCGCGTGCTTCCCTTTCCAGTAGTTCCTCCTCGGTATACTCGGGCTCGTACATGTAGGGCATTATTGTAGCCATTGTGTGTTAAACAAACTAAAATAATTTATAGCGGTGGTACTGGTATCTGTTCACACGGGCTACGAGCGGCGAAGGTAGCTGACCAGAGCACTGAAACGAGTCACAGAATACTCAAAGTAACATAGAGAGAGGAATGGAATCGAAAATCTGCTGCTGTGTGTTGTGAAACGGTCTGTTTATACTTATTGAGGAAAGAGGCGTCCTGCCATTTCCATGGCGACACGTCATTAGCTGAAGCGCAGCGAATGTTGACACAAGACGTGCTTTGGCGTTGGGAAATGGGCGGTACGAGTCTGCTGATGACAGGCTCAGGGGCGAGGGAATTGATTTAGTGCCGCAAAAGCAGGTCAGCCAGGGCGATCGGGGAAAAGATAGGATTATCAGAAAATGGCGGCTCCCTGGTGCTTTTTTTCGCATGCGTTTAATGGACGAAAACTCGGGTAAGGTCCATAGGAAAGTTTTCTAAAATCAAGCCACTTAGGCTTAAAAAAACATGGCCGACCCATAGGGACAATAAGAAATTTTACTAGACCATGCCTTTAATTCCCATCAGGACTTTCTATAGCGTTTCATGTCGGACTTCACGCTATGTTAAACTGCACAGTAAGTAAAACCTGTTATTACTAAAATTAATGGTACACATAATGTAACTAGGTCGTAACTTCTGAAGTACCGACTTGCCCGTGTCGCAGGGGAGTGCTTAGACCTTGAGCATCCCCCCTTGGACCACTTGCCTCTTGGATCCCAATGGACTTGTACTAATAATAGCCTCTCCTCACAGCCACATGCCATCCACACTATATGCCGTTTCCATTTCCTCCCCACGGTTTCTACACTTAAACCCCAAGAATGGCTTCAAGTCACATCCGGATCGATCCGCAATTACCTCAAGTCTCTCAATTTGCAACCAGAAATCACCTCTACTTATTGCACCTAGCCCTTCCACTAATACCCTAAACCAGATTCACACCCAGGGTTCCCCGGAGCAGCGCTACACGTGTGTACCCAACACTGCATTGGCAGTACCGTTGTCTCTCCATTGTCACCTCCAATACCCTTAACAGGCTCTCTCATGCTTCAGTCAAGGTGTTTGGGGATCATCGGCATTGTACCTGAGTGCGGTCCTGCTGCGCCAGCCCTTCCGTGGCAACCTACTGGCAGAGAAGACTGGAATCCTGGCCAGCACTAGCCCTTCCGGCACATGCACCATGCACAACCTGCACGCACACAGTAGCCAGTCATTCATCATTCTGCCGCAGCCTCTGCATTGCTTCTAACTCAGAGTCACGACCACTGAGGGCGTCACTGCCGCGTGCCCCTGCGCATTTGCTTACGCACCACACAGTTTTCCTCAGAGGCGGGACTTTCTCAGGAACAACCAATGAATTGAATGAGTTTTGTGCAGCCTGTCAATAGAAACTCGGCACTGATATCCCAGCAGCAGCACCAGGCTGCAAATGGCTTCAGCTTCAGCTTGGCTTCAAAAATAGTCAGACATAAATTCAACTAACACAAAGCATTGCTGCATACATAGCGGTGTCTGCCCTCATTGGCACCCCCCACCCCTGTCGTGTGGGGATGACATACCCTGGGGAACCAAAACCTGAGCAGTCAGTGAATACTAGTCAGACAACAGTTTACCTTTTTGGAAACACAGATCACAGTTTATTGGAGCATACAATACAACTGGGGCAGTCCCAGCCCTAAAGCACCATGGTTCCGGACCATCTACACCACAAAAAGCCTAGCCCCCAAAAAGTGGGGCAAACTTCTGACTGTTCCGTTGTGTCCTCTTGCCGCCTCCATGCGTGTCGCAAGGCACCGGACATTTGCGCCAGATTGTTGCAAGTGCTTCTCCCTCGGGCCACTGCACATGAAGGTGAGGAGTCTCCAGTGCCCATAGGGATCCAATGCCTGTCGTCTGACTTTGGCTCCAGTACGGCCATCAGGAAACCGCCCACGGTTCAAGCCGCGGCGTCCTCCCAGGCTAGGACTCCCCCTAACTCCGCCATGCTTTGGGGGTAGCCCCCCCGCTGCCCCCAATGCCCCCATGCTTCAATAAAACGTATCCTTGCTCTAGCCAGTAAACGACCTTCAACCTTCACCCAAACCACAATTCCCACATATTACAGGGTTTTTCACATCCAGTTTCACCTTGTCAATACACATTGTGTAAGGCCCCACCTCTTACCATTGTTCTAAATGCACCCGGCCTTCAAGCAGGGCATGCTTTTGCCCAGTTTACTTAGTAAATAAGTACTGGCAATTTAAACCTTCTCCTGGTTCTAGCTGCAAACGACCCTCAACTATCACCTAAACCACCATTCCAGCATATCACAGGGATTCAACCTCCAGTTTTACCTATGTACCTCCACCTTGTTTAAGGCCCCCCAACTTACCAAACCTTTCCAGTACACAGTTTTACCTTGTAGTTCCACATTTATCCAGTTATGCTGTGTCATTTATATTGAGGTGGTGCCCCACAGCTTGCCCAACTTCACAGGTTCACTAGGCCATGTTACTGGACCGACTTTTCAGTTGTATGTAACCACCCTTACAACTTACAGTGGCTGTACGCCCTCACCCGGTCCTAACACCTGCATGCCCCGTGTGTGTCTGCCATCTTACCATTTCCCAATGTATCCCCCAGTCTTGCAATTGGTATGTCATTGTGGGGTGTCTTACCGCTTACCTGACATTTCGGGATTTTTAGGCACGTTCCTGGTAGCACTCCCAGGACCAAACTGAGGCGTCCACACCCTGCAACCCCCAATGTCCCCATGCTTCAATAAAACGTATCCTTGCATCTTCAACCCTCACCTAAACCACATTTCCCCCCCATATCACGAGAGTTTGCGACATCAGATCTACCTTGTAAATCCACCTTGGCTGAAATCCCGTTTAAAATCGGCATTGACCCAGCCAGCTGCCTTGGCCTATGTGCCTTACCCCTTCCCGGCTTTTCTTGTTTTGTCTTAAAAGAGTGCAATTCCACAAACCAGACCACTTTGCCGATGAGTATGCTCTGTTCACTGTACCTTGGGGCTTGTCATCTCAACTTATGTATAAATGATGCAAATAAGTAACTTCACCCTGTCCAGGGTTACCATGTGCATGCACATTGCGGGAGGCCACCTAGCTCCTCAAAACTTTTCGCGGTCATTGGGCCGCGGTACTGGCAGACTATACTGCACAAAAAAGGCCAATTTGGAACATATCGCACATTTATGCCATCCTCCAGTCTTACCACTGGTATTTAATTGTGGGAGTGTCCCACAGTTTACCAGACCTTTCAGGATCGTTATGCTGCTTTGCCCGTAACACTCCTGGGCCCCGACTGAGGCATCCACATTGTTTTCATATCCTATAATAACACATAAGCACAAATCCGTTATTCACACCGTCAATCTGCATACTAGTGTCCCCCAGCTGGCCCATCAACCCCCAATGGATCCCCACTTCCATCATCCGTCGGTACCCCTAGCCAACCAGCTACCCCTAGACAAACCCGCTGATGGTGAAAATATCGCTTGAGCAGGAAACAAGATGCTGCTGAGAAGCCATCTCACCAAAGGTCCGTCCATGCAAATTGTTCATTTACGGCGACCCTTATCAAACCTTTATTGTCCCGTAAAGCCTCTTTTACATGTTTATGCGCGGCACACCTTACCCTTATTTGAGCAATACCTGAATGGTGCCCGGCTTGCCTAATGATCCTTTTCCCACTTATGAGTCCTTCAACTTGTATTTGCACATAAATCAATTTGTAATAACCCCAAAGCAGGTCATGGGCATTCTGCCGTCAACCTTTTTGGACTAATCAGCTCGCCTGAAAACTAACCTGTGGATAGAAAGCCACCCAAAACATAAAATGTCACCCATTTGATTAATTTCCCCTCCTCCTATGATAGTAGGTGAAGAATGCAACACGCCGGCCTGGCCCCATCTATTTAAAAAGCAATTGCTCACAAACAAACAATTCTGTAACCAAGTAACTGCCCTGTGCTTCTACTATGGACCAAGAAGAACACGAAAACCCTTTTGGACACATCGTGTACAGACGCTATCTTAATAAAATATCCATTTAATTCAAAACGATCCTCTGCTTTAGCCCTGTGACAAACCCGGCGGAGGGGACGCAAAAACCCAGCACATTCCTTTTGAACAACAAATTTCAACACAAAAGTCTCATGCGCTTGTAGCCCTCCCCCCACCACCATGCTGTCCCTACCTGCTCCTAACATGGTCTCCCAGGTCTACCCTCTTCTCCCAGGTCACTGAAACACTGGTGCAACGGCGCGTTATAAATCACTGCCGTGCCCTCTTGCTTATCACAGCATCCTTGGCACACTTCGGTATAGGTGCTTTTTAAATCAATGACATGCCCTCATGCATATCCCATGCTCCTTGACACTTGCACATAGGCGCGTTATAAATATAATAATTTACCATTTATATAGCGCTACAAACCCTCAGGTATCTGAGCGCTGCTTATTATTACCCACGGTGTGTGGTGCTCATTTTAAGACATAAGCATATAAACCAACTGCCCAATCCGGAGGAATGCAGGTCACTTGTGCAGTGCTGAAAGCAAAGACCACATTATGCATAAACAGGAGCCATTTGCAACAATGCCCCCAGGGTGTGCTCTGTGGCATGCTCCCAGCGGGCATTTGTCCGGCCCATAAAGCTGTATTGCTGCCGCCCCCTTCCCCTCCCCCCCCGATATGAAGATGTCGATATGTTTTCAAGCACACACTTTGAACACGCAGGGATGCCATGGTTTCGGAATGTGCTCTCTGTCGGTTCAAATGTTGTACCACTGCTACATATTGATCTATAATACTGTTATATTTCCCCTGCAGCACGCTGCACTGTGCTACGTTGACCGCGATGTACACCAGCACAACCCTCAGACTAAAGGAGCCCCATGTAGGCACGGCAATACAACCAACAATTTACATCATGACTGATCTACGTGTGCTAAACACATCCTTCCCATAAAAATTGTGCCTTGAAACACTTGTGTATAGGCGCGTTATAAATTCCCTAAAACGTGCGACATGAAATAACCAGCATTGCCCAATGATACAGCAACTTGGCAGCTGCAGCCGATCCTGCTGCCTCTTCTTTGCTGCGTGCGCACCCCGGCCTAATCCAATCAGACCCAGCGGCCAGCATTGAACGCACTCAGCGTACTCAAATACCTATTTTGCAACACTCATATCAAACCTAAGGAAACGTGCCGAGCCAGAGGCCACGCGCCCCCGTACTCTGCTGTTAAGGAGACTGTAGGCAATATTTTCCTATACATAGCATTGTGTCGTTTGCCATAACCTTTCTAATGCAGTACATTTCTATTCATACAAATGTTGTTTTGTTCGTAACTCGGGTATTGGAGGTTGCCTGCTCCTCCTCACCAACCCACCACGCGGTGTGTAAGTTTAGCTTACAGAAACTCGATAATGGCAACAACGCCATCTTGTCGTTAACCCCACAAGCAGGGGCGTTGCTAGGGGGGGGGGAGGGTAAGGGTGCTATAGCCCCTGATCTTTTGGTTGTAGCCCCGCGGATAGAATCTCAGGAGCTACAGCCAAAAGACTAGGTAGCCCCCAGTCCCAACAGTTCTGACATCAGCTTAGCCCCGGGTCTTTTCCAGACCTAGCAACTCCCCTGCCCCCAAGTGAATGCTCAACAAGCGTGCAAATCCCGGAATAATGCTCAGTGCACTGGCGTACCAGGGGCCCCCACAACCCTCACCGGGCGGGGGCCCCACGACCACATGTTCTGGAAGGGGCCCCACTTGGAGTAAAAAAAAAAATGTTTTTTTTTTTTTACATTTTCTTTTTGGATTTACTCTGGATTTCTGTATGAAGGCAGAGTGAATATGAAAATTCTGGTGGCTACCCCCACCCCATGCCATGAAGACCCTAGGCTGGAGGCCTCCATGTCATGGGGTGAGGGAAGCCCTATGACTTCAAAAATAAATAGTTTATTTTTGAAGTCACTCTGCCTTCATAAAGAAATTATTTCCATTATGGTTCAGTCCTAAACGGAAATAATTTCTTTATGAAGTCAGAGTGATTTCAAAAAGAAACAATGGGCCTCATTACGAGCATGGCGGTAGCCGTGCCTGTATGGAAGGCACGGCTACTGCCATGCTCGCTACCGGCACCGCCTCCCGCGATTGGGCAATAACTGGCCCATTACAAGATGAATGGGCCAGTAATTGCCCATTCGCGGGTGGCGGTATTGCCGGGCTCCCGATCCCCATTCAGCCCAATAGGGCAGAATGGGGGTGGGGAGCATGGTTGCGCCGGCACCGTTGATAACGGTGTCGGTGCAATGACAAGTTATGCTCGCGGGACGGTATGAACGGTGCCAGTGCCTTACCGGCACCGTTCATACCGTCACCGCCAGGGTCCTAATGAGGCCCAATGTATTTTTGACGTATTATGGCTCCCCTCAACCTATGACGTGTGCGTGTGTGAGTGTATGGTGAAAGAGTGCACACAAATGTATGGGTGGCTGGGTATGCGTGTGTGCGTGTACGGTGAAAGGATGCACACTGAAATGTATGGGTGGCTGCCTGGGTGTGCCTGTATGGTGAAAGTGTACACACTTAAATGTATAGGTGACTTTCTGTGTGAGGGTATGGTGAAAGGGTGCACCAAATGAATGGGTGGCTGGATGTGCATGTACGGTGAAAGGATGCACACTGTGTGGGTGGCTGCCTGGGTTTCCCTGTATGGTGAAAGGGTGCACATTTAAATGTATGGATAGGTGCCTGCGTGTGTGTGCCTGCGTGGTGAAAGGTTGCACACTTAAATATATGGATGGCTGGGTGTGCGTGTTGTATATATGGTTAATGGTGTGTGTGCTTGTGTTCAGGAGCGCAACAAAACCTACATTTCAGGGGGGCTAACTTTTCAAATGTTGTGAGAGTGCTAACTTCACTTGTGGTGGGGAGGTGCAAACTTATTTGTGTGGGGGCATCTAACTTCTTTACGCATTTTAATGAGACTATTCTAGTTCTGCCTCAATGTTGCAAACAGTTAACTCTCTCCTTTAGGTCTGAAAGCACCCACTTATGGGCTGCTGTGAGAATGACTGGTCCCCTGTTTCCGCTCTACCCTTCCATCACTCCCCTGGCATGCAAGTACTAAACCCACATCACAATTTCAATTTCTTTAAAAAATTGGCATTTGAATGCAGGTAAAACAGTGAAATTATGTACATTAGTAATTGCTGGGCTGGGCACTTCTTAATGGCAAAACCCAGGTGCCGTTTAACATCTGTCTTCTATTCTGTCGGCAACTGCTCTGAAGGTCAGCCACGTCAAGTCAACATAGCCCACAATTTCAGTGGGACGGGGGTGCTGAAGCCCAGTCAGCTCCATGGTGTTGCACCACTACTTGTGTTTAATGCCTTGATTAATTATTGGTAATCTTCTTTACACCTATCCCTATTCTTCCTCATCCCAGTACTTTTGTATGAGGCAGTACTTGTGTATGAGGCACTATGCCTCATACACGAGTACTGGGATAAGGTAGAGGTACATGAAGGTAATGCCTGACTTAGCTACCTGTAATCTTCATTACTCCTGGTCCCACTCTTCCTCCAGTACTTACCAGTGAGGCAAGGAGCTTCATAAGTAAGCACTGGGACAAGACAGAGGGACGTGGAGGTAATTCTGAACCATTGAGCTGATTTTGGAGGTTAGGGTAGGGGATGGGAGGGAGAAGGGATGTGTAAGGGTTGGGGTTGTGCAATATATCATAATGGTCATCCATGTCCATGCTAAGCAGGCATGATATGTGGTATTAGTGGCTAGAGAGGCATTTTGGTGCAGCCAGTCTAGTCATTCCTCAGTTTGGTATGCCTTTTTTTAACTGGGCATTTCTGATAAAGCAGTCCTGCTAAGTGTAATTACCTGGCTAGACTGACATTTGGGTTCTGCCAGTCTATCCGTTTCTTACTGCGGCACTGTATATTTTTCTGGGCATCTGTGATAAAATGATATGTTATGATATGATAAGTCATATATAACGCACCTGTACACAAATGTTTTTAGGCACGACAAGACAAGAGAAGGAAAACTGAGGGAGGACAAGACAAATTATCTTACTAAGTCTTGCGTCATTCAGATCATGCAAGTGCGAGAACGAGAAGTGCAAGTGGAAAGGGATGGGGGAAGTGCAAGGGAGAGGGGAGGGGTAAACAGGGCAGCAATGCTCTGAGTAAGTGCCGCCAGGGCAGCGCGGCTCTGGGTAGTGCAAGGAGAACAAGGGACTTTAGGGTTACAGTTACAGCCCCTAACTGCATGGTAGGCCTGGAGGCAGTACAAGGGTGACTGATCAAGAAAGAGCCTGGACTCAGTGAGACAGAGGGTAGCCAAGCAACCAGTTGGTACAGCAGACAGGTAGGTCAGCAGGGGAGGGAGCGAGAGAAAGCAGAGGGGAAGAGGAAAGTTTTGAGCTGCTTCCAGAACTTCAGGTGGTCCGGCTCAACTTTTGGAGGGTCAGGGAGGCCATTTCAGAAGGAAGCGCCTGCAGGGGAGAAGGATCTACCTCCCTCCACTCTCTGTCTGGAGAAGTATCTAACCCGAGAAGGAAGGTATTTTGGAAGAGAGCGTTGGATGTAGTGCAGATACCAGCCCCAGAAAGCCTTGTGGACAATGAAAAGGGTCTTGAACTTGATCCTTGCAGCCACCGAGAGCTAGTGGAGAGATTTCATGGCTGGAGAGATACAGTCCCTGGGCTGGAGGTCAAGGATAATTCTTGCAGTCCTGTTCTGGATTAGTTGCAGAGGATGGAGAGTAGAGGAAGGAAGATTGAGAAAGTGGTTGTTGCAGTAGTCCAGCCTAGAGGGAACCAGAGCTCTGGAGACAGTGAGCTTCTGGGGGAAAGTGAGAAATTGAAGAGTCCCTTTGAGGCAGTGCAGTTGGTAGTGGGATTTCTTGGCGACGTCCGAGATGTGAGGAGAGAAAGAGAGAGTGGAGTTGAAGATCACACCAGGAGTGAGTGAGAGAGGAGAGTAGGTTGAGGGGAGCCTGAAGGAAAGCTGAGTGTCATCCGCATAACAATGTAAGTTAGAGGAGAAGGTAGAGATCAGGTGGGTTGAAGGTGTCAAGTAGAGGTTGAAAAACCAAGGTGAGAGGATAGAGCCCTGGAGAACGCCACATGTAGAGAGAGGTGGCGGAGTGAAAGGGACAAAGTTGGACCTGGGAGGGGTGGTCCAAGAAGAAGGAGGTCAGCCACTCAAGGGCCTGATCCATGATGCCCAGGTTCTCACAGAGTCAATTGATCAGGATGGCGTGGTTGACCGTGTCGAAAGCAGAGGAAAGTTCCAGGATGATGAGGACAGAAGGAATGCTGGAATCAAGGTTAGAGATCAGATCTTCATAGGTGTTCAGGAGAGCAACTTCCGTGCCTCTGGCAGCTCTTAAACCAGACTGATGGTTATGGAGACAACCCACAGATTCAGTGTGGAGTGTAAGCTGGCAGTTGGCCAGCTTTTCCAAGAATTTGGGAGAGGGGAAAGTGTTATGATGCTCAGTCCAGGCAGCTTTAGGTTACTTGATAAGTTTACTTCAGATCAAGCTATGGTCGTTATATATGCCTAAAAGTCCATGTTGTTGAGTAACAACTTACTCCTAAAAATCCTCAAAACGTTAAGTAGGTCAATCCACATAGGCTTCACCTCGCACAATCATCTTGCATTGCCTTCAGCTATGCACATACATCATATATGATGCAGACATTTTCTTATAGTCCTTTTTCCTGCAAATCCTCAAGGTAATTACATCTATGCAAAACATCTCCTTATCAATGGGGCTCATTTCTCAGGATTGACGTCACTCACACCTGACCGATCTACAGATTACACTTACAATACATTTGCTACATTAACCTCATAGCGTTTTACTAAAGCATTACCAACTACAAACTTGTATTATTTGAAATACTTGTTCAGTTCCCGACATCTTGAGGTGGCATAATAATAACATGCCAAATCTTTGACCAGTGCATAAAAACTCATTGTCGGGACAGAGCACTTAATTGCACCTAGCCTCGAACAAAAAAAAACCCCATATATGCACCTTTCATCTTCCGATGTTTTTCTACCACTTTGACATCAAATAACTCTTCAGAAGTCTTGAGTGCATTGCATTCCTAAATCATACACTGATCATGACAGTGCATAACTGCCAATAGTCCACAGGTGAAGAACATACCATTCCATAAGCATTAACCTCTTAAAAGCATTTTGCCCACTTTCCCAAAACTATGCAAAAAAAAATGCCCAAGCATGTTTAACACGAGTGCTTCAAAAATGACATAATGTTCTATCAAATATGCAAGTGATTAATGCACTTTTACTCTTGCATACACGTCTTATTAAAAGAAATGCCTATCCTCGACAGGCCTGCACTCTCATTGTTGGCCATTACAACTTAAGGGACAAAATAGCTTTGCTAAACGTGCATTTTTCAGACCTGACATGTCACTTTACTGGTTGGCCGCATCTATTGTCCCATTAATTGAGACGAAGCGGCGTATAGGCATCTGAAGATTAGAGGCTGGATGCTTCTCCTCAGAACTCGTCACTAATGATGCGAAGCAGGCAGCTTATTACGTTCACAATCCCACAATACTGTTCGGTTTCCTTCTAGGCGCCCACGTGACATGACGCACCGGACAACAACAACAAGGTCCGTTAGTCGAATACTGCAGCTCAGACAGACGCTACTGACTTACTCACTAGAAAGAAGTTCCAAATGAGACCGGTTGCTTTGACAGAAGACTGAAACCAAAGCGTTCGATTGCTTCACCGAATCCCTCTGCTCCTGAACTGACGTCATCAGTGTCTAAAATGACACAGAGCACAGAAGAACTCCTGCTCTGACCAACGGCCACTTCACAGTGCAGTAATGTACATGTTCGCAGTGCCTTTCTCCATTCTTCATACTTAAGTGCCAGCTTAAACATCAGTCTAGTGTACTTCTCGACTTCTCTCTTTCACAAGGAGACTCTCCCTCTTTAAATTGTCTTCCCTTCTTGCTTTAATTTCAAAATTCGCTTTCTAGAAAAAGTCTTACAACCCCATAATATCACTCGGGGTGCTTCTATTTCCTGTAGCTGATGGGGCACTTCCCATTCTGGTAGCCCAGACACTTTTAGGGAGCCTCTCTTCCACTTTTAAGGCCTTCATTAGCACTTAAACCCCCGGACCCAGCACTGGCATCAGCTTAAGGGTTGCTATCTGCTATCTCAGTCCAAACGGGGCTTTCTGCTGTGGGCCTACGACCCCCTCCCTTGTCCTGCCCTGGGTGATGGGTTTGCTTACTTGGTTATTGGGGGCGGTGTCGTCTATTTTCTTCTGGTCCTGATTCTTCCTGCACCCCCCGCAGCAGGCCACTTCAATCCTCAGCTTCTTCCTTAGTTTCCTTGGTTTCATCAGCTTCCTTTGCATATGGGTTCTTGTTTTTAGGAAATCCTCGTCGCCAATGTTATGATGCTCAGTCCAGGCAGCTTTAGGTTACTTGATAAGTTTACTTCAGTTCTTATGTTACAGTTACAGAATTAAGACATAAGCAATAAGGAGATAGAAAGACCAAGACACCGGCACCCATCACCCAGGGAGCGAGGGCTCAACTGACACAACATAGAACTCTCATCACAGCATTCTCCCACTCATGCATCAACATTCCACAGGCACTCTGGTGACATCATAAATCACATGACAAACCATATCAGACTAACCAAGCACATCACAACAGAAAGTTCCAGTGGCAAAAGAATGATTACAAAAATCGGCCAAGGCTGGAACGTGTCAATGTGGTCCTCGATGGTTCTGGAGGAGCAGGCAAGCACCTGTTTCGATGACACTTCTATAGATGGGACTTTGTCAGGTGTTAGAGAGAAAGAGGTGAAAGGAGGAGGAGAAGGAGAGGTGGCCAAAGGGGGCTGAGAGTGGAAGAGGGAGAGGAATAGGAGATAGTGGACAGGATGTCCTGAGTTGTAGCAGAGAAGCGAGAGGCCAAAGCCGTACAGAGGGCCTGTTGAGGGAACAGGAGAGGTAGAAACCGCAACAGGATTGGCCAGTTCCTTGCAGATTTTAAAGAGTTTGGCTGTGTTGTTAGAAGCCGTAGAGACGTAGGCTTGAATGTGTGCTCTCTTATTGATGAGTCTTATTGCTTCAACTGGCATTTTGGTGCAACCAGTCTAGGTATGTCTTAATGTTACTGTAATGTTATTATGTGTCTACACTGGTCTACATTGTGCAGCCAGTTGGACATGTTTTTATTGTGGCATGGCATTTTTAATAGCAAAGCATTAATGTTCATGTGCACTGTTGGTGACTTGCATGTTTTGGATTGCTGTTACCCTACACAACAATAGCAAACACTGTGGCTTTTTAGTAATTTTTTTTCAGAAACTGTGCTGTATATTGCATTAAAACACATATTTCTATCTTTCTCCTAGTGCAGTGTGTGGCATACCCCGTCAGCAACACGTTTGTGCGTATTGCGCATGCGTGGTAATCTAGGGCGGCCCAGAGTGTGGCGCGACTTGTGATTTGTTGCCGAGTTGGGGGGGCCCCCTCAGCATGGCTTGCTGGGGGGCCCCCAGAGCTTGTGTTACGCCACTGGCTCAGTGCAATACCGCAAATGTAGACACAGGTTTCTAACAATCCAGAATGTCGGAACAAAAGGAAACCATGCCGGGAAATGTATTTTACCCACCCTAACTTTCTCCCTAGACATCTTCCCTTTATTTAAATACTGAGGTGAGACATACATTGTAATCAGACCATCCAGCGTATGTCGAGTGCCTGCTTGCTTTCAATTCACCCACCGACCACACACACTAAACTAAAAACAGCTATCCAGCCCTCTGGGCTACTCAAAGACTGACTGACCAAGGGGCGAAAGAAAGAGACAACAGCGCGAACCTCCAGGAAATGTGGGGCGCTTTGCAGCTGAATCGGCCTTAATGAGGCCGCTATCCCCCATTGGGGCACACTGACCGCCCGCGCGGATCCTCCCGCTGGGCGCTGGCCAAAGGCCAACATATAAACACCACGAGAGCAGGAAAAAGGGGCACAGAACCGGCCTCAACCGATGGACGGGAAGGTGTGTCCATTTTACAAAAACCAAAGCATCAGGAACTTCATTCGGACTAGTAGGTCACATACAGAACATTCCCCCCAGACTGCACTGGTTTAGTCCATGAATATCTGGTAAACTAGTGCGTATGTCACACTTTGTTCATACCCTCAAACTTACTCACCACTTCAAACTTACTCACCACTTGTTCTCATGTGCCCTATTGTACAGGCTCCCTTCCGTAACGCCTCCACAAATCGTTATTCATCCGAATTGACAAAGTGCTTTCAAATAAATCCTTACAAACTCTGCTGCAAGCTCCCCCAGTTACCTTCATGGTAACCTTCACCGGTAATCTTCACCTAACACGTGCAGAGCTCTGAGTGAACTGCTCGCCCCTACCTGGCATCCACGCTGCCGTCCCTTAAAAATAAGTCATCCATTTTATTTTTCTACATGTAACATACATCCTTTTCGAGCATTGAAACGACATCCGTAACTCAAAGCAGTCTATTTATCCTAACCGTGTCGTAACACACTCTTCCCAGAACCTGAGGTGAAACGAAAATGCCTGTAAAGCCATGATGCGTTTCCCAACCCGACCTCAAGGCTAGTACCCATCACAACCACAGGACTCCAGGGAGCGCTTGCATGGCGTCCGTATGGCGCAACATTCAATGGGCAATTCCCACAAGCGCCCGCACTCTAGGTGCAAACATTTATAGATGCAGATTTTCCCAACTAGCCCTACACGGTAAAGGGGGAACGTATGTGTCGAATCGTTAAGCAGGGCTATGCAGCCCGCCCACATCGTTGTGTGGGCAGACCGCCGTTGCGGTCTCAGTTCCCGGATAGGGAAGTGACGTTGGGCTAGGGAGGGGGCGGGACAGGAAAGGGCAGTTCTGGTGTTGGGAATGAATAAAGAGGTCGCACGAATCCCCGGCTCCCGCGTGCCTTATTACGCAGTTTGGGGACCCGCGTAAAACCCCACAACTGGCGACGAGGATCCCAAGAACCCGCGGGAGAGTGGGTGAGGCGCATCGGCGCAACGCCATAGCAGCTCCGCGGAGGTCCGCAGTGGAGCGGCGTGGCGCGTCGGCGCACCTCCCATAGCCAGCTGCGAGGCCGCAGGCACGGGCGGCCGCAGCATTTGGAGCCGCGAGGGAGCGGGTGCGGAGGCGCCTGCAAAAGCACGCGCAGGCCCGGAGGCAAGTCGCCAGGGTCCCGCCCCCCTCCCCCACTTCCACACGCGATCGGCGGGAAGCCCAGAGGGGGGCCTCTAGAGAAAAAAAAAAAAAAAAATGTTTTTCTTCTCCTGAACTCGACACCAACGAGGCAGGCACCCGCACCAGCCACGCCAGAGCCGGCAAAGAGGCTACCTATCGCCACAAGGCACCGCCGGCACGCACCAGCCCGTGAGGACCACAAGGGCAAGCTACAGCCAAAAAAGAGGCGGCACATTGCCACACGGCGCGACCGTCACAGCGACCATGTCAGGCCCAGCAAGCCCCGTAGCCTCCTCGTCAGATGGTTCGGGAGCAGCGAACGATGGAAATCAACAGGCACCGACTTCAGGTACGGCTGCCCATAACCTACCACTACCGGGCCCATTTGATGTGCGAGACACTTCTAACCTAGGACCCAGATGGGTCATATGGCTCAGGGATTTTAAATTCTACACGGGGGCAATAGGGCTGACAGACAACGCAATGCTGAAAAACACCCTCTTCATGACGGTAGGCCCCGCTGTCAGGGACATCGCAGGCGAACTGATGAACGTAGACACCGTCACCTATGCGGAACTACATGGAAAACTATCGGAATACTTCACGCCCCATACAAACATTGACTACGAGCGCCACGTCTTTCACACCACGCGACAGGAGAAAGGGGAATCCCTCGACAATTTCGTGATGCGCCTACGCATCAAGCTAAAGTACTGTGAGTTCCACAGGTACTCCAATGATGAGGCGTTAAGATCTCAAGTTATAGCAGGCTGCATCTCACAGCCATTCAGGAAACAGCTTCTCCAGAAACAAAGGTCCCTGGAGGAAATCCTTGCACTTGCCAGGATGGAAGCAGCAGTGGAGTCGCAACTCGACAGTCTAGGCAAGGTCACTATTCAACACCCGCCACCGACCGCTGAGTCCATCAATAAACTATACACGGCCCCCCCACAGAGTGGGAAAGGAACGGACGCCATGTGCTACAGATGCGGATTCGAGTATCCGCACGCGGGAGACTGCCCTGCACTTGGACAAAAGTGCGCCGCATGTGGCGGAATGGACCACTACAGAGCCGTATACAAAAATCCACCGGGGCAGGGACCCAGCAAAACGAGACACCTAGAGAGAAGGAGAAGCTCGCGACACAGCCCACCAGCAGGCAGAGGTGAGGAAGACCAGCCAGGTCCCAGGAGAGAAGAAAAACCACAAAGGAGCGCACACACCAGAGACGACAGAAGGCCCCCGTACGGATCAAGGCGATCGCAAAGAAGACGGTTCGTCCGGTACATCGAGATGAGATCCCCATCAGGCAGTGAATCCCAATCATCAGAGGATGATCAACGGAAAAAAGGATATGTGTGGGCTCTCAACAACGCCACAGCCACCCAGCACAGCCCAACGCTCCAGCTTCAAGTAAACAACACACCATTAGAATTCCTCATAGACACGGGGGCAACTGTTAATATCATAAGTGAACAGGCGTACAACTCGCTCCCCAGCCCCCCAAAAATCCGAAAGGCGACAGTGGACATATACCCCTACGGTGCCACGACCCCGCTGCCATGCAAAGGAACCATATCAGCATGGTGCGTGCACAAATCGCACGCCGCAAAAATCACGCTACACATCTTGAAGACGGAAGCCAACAGCGGGTGCATTCTCAGTTTCAAGACTGCCGTTGAGATGGGCTTAGTGCATATCCTATATCAGTTAATGGCCCATAAATACTTTGCCAGACCGGATGCCATCGAGCAAACATTCCCCAACCTATTCAAAGGCCTAGGAAAACTAAAGCATCGCAAGGTACAGTTGCACATAAACCCGAAGATACCGCCCGTAGCCCAACACTACAGGGGCATTCCGATAAACATACAACACCAGGTCGAGGAGGAGCTGGACAAACTGATTAAACTCAACGTTATTGAACCTGTCTCAGGACCCACTCCATGGGTATCCCCCATCGTCCCCGTCCCCAAGAAATCACCGGACGGATCCATACGCCTGTGTGTCGACATGAGGAGGGCCAACGTGGCCATCGAAAGGGAAAGACACCAGGCGCCCAGAATTACGGACATGATACACCTGCTCCACGGGGCCCAGGTCTTCTCGAAACTAGACCTCACCAAAGGCTATCATCAGATAGAGATCGAGCCCGAATCCAGGTACATCACGACATTTGTTACACACCTGGGTTTATTTCAATATAAGAGACTTAGCTTCGGGATATCCTCCGCCGCAGAAATATTCCAGGAGGAAATACACAGAGTCATCAGGCACGTGCCCAACTGCCTGAACTACTCCGACGACGTCCTCGTTTTTGGAAAGACACAGGAAGAGCACGACACTGCTCTCCACAGAGTGTGCGCCGCACTGCAAGAGGCAGGACTAACGCTCAACAAAACCAAATGCGAGTTCGGGAAAGGCTCTCTACGATTCTTCGGCCACATATTTTCCGACAAGGGATGCGACCAGACCCGGAGAAAGTGGCGGCACTCAACTCAGCTACTCCCCCAACGAACACGACGGAACTTCGATCTTTCTTAGGACTGGCCAGCTACTGCTCCAGATACCTAAAGGACTACGCAACCATCAGTAACCCGCTGCGCCTCCTAACGCGCAAGGATCAACCATACACCTGGTCCACGGACTGTCAAAAGGCATTCGAGGCGATCCGTGATGCCATCTCCAAAGCCGAGGACATGGCGTACTACGACGCCAAAAGACACACCGAAGTGATAGTGGACGCCAGCCCCGTCGGTCTGGGCGCCATACTAACGCAACTTGACCCGCTGGAACCGACAAACATATTCGTGGTCGCATACGCCAGTAGGAGCTTAACCCCGACAGAACAAGCCTACTCCCAAGCGGAAAAGGAGAGCCTAGCGGTGGTATGGGCATGCGAGTATTTTCATCTGTTCGTATATGGCAAGGAGTTCACCATCGTCACCGACCACCAGGCACTGATCACAATATATGGAGACCCCAAATCACGGATGCCGCCCAGAATAGCCAGATGGGGCCTAAGACTGCAGGATTACAAATTCGTTATCAAGCACAGGCCGGGAAAAGAAGACAATCCCGCGGACTATCTATCACGTCACCCGATCGGCCCGGCCACACCACTCCCATCCATCGCTGACGAATATCTCAATTACGTGGTGCATCATCTACAACCACTACCAGTCAGTTGGGCAGACATCATTGCACACTCGGAACAAGATCCGGCTCTACGCATCGTGCGACACTGCATACAAGCAGACAGAAGGGCGCACATGCGTGAACAGGCGCAGCACGAGTCGGAAGAGGCCCGAGCAGATGTCAAACTAATAGATCATGTCAGGGACGAACTTTCCATCGTCGATGATCAAGTAATACTCAAAGGGTGCAAAGTACTCCTTCCGAAATCGCTTCGCACCAGAACGATCCAAGTAGCACACGAAAGCCACCGGGGAGTGGTGGCCACCAAGAGACTGCTAAGGGAAAAAGTGTGGTTCCCCAAACTGGACTCGATGGTTGAGGAAATCATAGGTCAATGCACAACGTGCGCACAGGTAGCACCGCCCCCGCACCCAAACCCACTACACATGTCGCCACTACCGAAAAAGGTATGGGAAGAACTGGCGGTGGACTTCTTTGGACCCCTAAGTAATGGCACATATGTGTTAGTGCTAATAGATGAACACTCACGATTCCCGGACGCACAGATCGTTGATAGCACAGCAGCAACTAGCGTCATCCCGGCACTAGATCGCATGCTGTCCATATATGGAATACCCAGGGTCATCAAATCTGACAACGGAGCGCCATTCATGAGCACAGACTTCGAAAACTTCGCGAAGTATATGGGCTTCCACCACAGGAAGATAACCCCGCGATGGCCTCAGGCCAATGGAATGGTTGAGAGGTTCATGGCCAACATCAAGAGAACTCTGCAAATAGCGACCATCCTCCACAAACCTTTTGAACAAGCACTGTATCAGTTTCTCAGGGATTATCGCCACACCCCCCACAGTACAACCGGCATCTGCCCCGCTGACCTGATGTTCCGCAGGCCAGTACAGACACGACTGCCAGAGGATGCCCGCGCAGCCGAAGCCACGCCCCTGGAAACAGAGGCCAGAAACAAGGATGACACCGGCAAAGCCAAAATGAAGGACATGGCGGATCACAAAAGAAAAGCACAGGAGTCGAATGTGGAATTGGGAGACCAAGTGTGGCTCCGGCAACCAAAACAGCGCAAGGAGGACGCCACGTTTGCACCGGAACCGCTGACGGTCACGCAAAAGAAAGGTACAATGATCACGGCCCAGAGGACCGACCAGTCCTCCGTTACAAGAAACATATCGTATTTCAAACCCAAGAGGCGCTACACGGATAATACCTTACATCAAGAAGCTGACAGCGAAGATGACATCGCCCTTGACAGATATTACGTGGAGGAGAGTGAGTCCTCAGAAGGTGAGGACAGGGCAACACCCCCGGGTCAAGACGAGCACACACCGGGCAGCAGAGGTCGCCCTCAGAGAAGTCGCTTCAAGCCCCAGAGACTCATAGAAGAAATGGAGTAAGTTACAAAGAGACATGTGGTTCTTTAAAAAGGGGGGAGATGTCGAATCGTTAAGCAGGGCTATGCAGCCCGCCCACATCGTTGTGTGGGCAGACCGCCGTTGCGGTCTCAGTTCCCGGATAGGGAAGTGACGCTGGGCTAGGGAGGGGGCGGGACAGGAAAGGGCAGTTCTGGTGTTGGGAATGAATAAAGAGGTCGCACGAATCCCCGGCTCCCGCGTGCCTTATTACGCGGTTTGGGGACCCGCGTAAAACCCCACAGTATGGTACTTTCATTATCCATTGAAACACACATTTGAAGTACATATGAGAACGACCATTGCATAAAACACAAATTTAAAGGACCTTGCACCCCACTCGCCAGAGACTTCATAAAACCGTGCACAAAACAGCATTTTCAGTACAAAAGGGAGGTGGCGGGATAAAAACACAAGCCAAAAACTGTCAATCGTGCGCCCAACCCGCCCCAAAGCACTCGGTAGCACACCTCATTTTCCTTCGCTCATCCCCCTTGGACCTTTCTAACAATGTGCCCCGGAGCGCCAAAAACGACCGTAGTGCTTCTGGCGGAATTCACAGTGAGGTCGGTGTATTTTCTAAATGAGTGCGCTCCAATTAAATGCGACCTCCAGAACCTTACCTCGCCCGAGAGTCATGGGACCTGGGGAAGACGTACACAAACGCAGTACACGGTGCAGCCTGTGCGGTAATCATACCTTCACGACCCATGCAGCGACACCCTTCAAAAATTGCACAATGCTCACAAAGGTGAAACCCCTGAATACAATATGCATGCAAAGTTCAGCAAATGCCCATGAACTTCCCATCCGCAGCCCTCCTTGAAGCTTGTGCTAGCAAACAAAATACCCCCGTTCCGTCGTACGTACCCCAACCAAGCGCCCCCATAACGCACACTGATGTCGGACCGCGTGGGCCGAGCCACCGATCCAGGTACTGCATAACTAGCAATAGCACGCGCCTTAAAAGCATCCTACCATAACATACAACGACATGGTCTGAAAGCATCTTACATACTAGCTGTACTAAAATATCGACCACGTTTTCAGAACACACAGAAACCTTTCACTCTTACCCTGCCATGTTACCATTCCCCTTCATGCCCGTTTAGTGTCCCCTCCAGTCGCCTAATGCAATATAGGTAGCCATCCCATAGGGAACCTACAGTATTTGCTGTAAGCTTCCCAAACAATGAACGCTGCTCTGTGTTATCTGGCACATTTCTGATTCTGCACTTTCTTTCGGTTGAGGTACATCACATCTGAAGCAGGAAGACTGGCCTAATGATTTGGCATAAGGACCGGCCTAAAACATCTAAACAATGAAAGCAGATGTTGCAGAGAACCACCAGAGCACAACCAGCCGAGCTAGCTGTGGAATGTCTGCCAGCCAGGCCTCGAAAGATGGGCATCAACAGCCCTCCCTTCTGAGAAGTACGTGGCTCTGAAGCTCAAGCTACTGGCTCAAGTCCCAGGTTTGCCTCGCAGAAGCAGAATCAGCCAGCCAGTTACGAAATGTACTTGATTGTCTCTCTTCGGCGAAATGAACTGTTATGAATATGTACGGCTAATGGAAGGAGAGTAATATGTAGCTTTGCATTGTATATAAGTATGAGCCAGGCATGGGAGGGGGCAGAGTCGATGCAGCCCTCCAGAGCCTGGTGTGTGTGTTAACATTACAGCTTTTACACCCAAACCTCTGGCTTTGCGTATTATTTGTGTCCAAATGCCGAGTGCCTGGAATGCCTGAGATGGTGTGAGGGAGCTAGATGAGCACTAGTATCGGGGGGAGGGGGGGAAGGTGGGGGGGTTCGAGCAGGACGGACGAATGTAACACTCGGAGGCGCACAAATAGCAAGATAACTCATACTTGTAATACGCACGGTCTTATAAGCGCGTTCCCAATGCAATGTTAGAAAATGCTATGCTGTACTCCGAACCCGAGATAATACCTCTCAGCACTGCGGGTCAATCTATTCAAAGCAAAACCCGATGGGTTCCCAAATTGAAAAAGACCCACTCACCGCACCGTATGGCAGTTTAATCCATTCCAAATAAAAACGCGATGCAATAGTACAATTCTGACATACCTTCCCGAACCGCGGTTTCATCCTTTTTTAAACAACACGATGTATTGAAAGTACACGTTGAAAACCTCTCTCCGCACCGTACCGCGGTTCCATCCATTCGAAGTACCAACACGATGCATTTAGATTTCTATATTGAGACCCATTAAAGCCCACGAAGGTGTAAACAACAGCATGAAACCGCCGAAAACAAAAATGTATTGAAAATTCTGAATACCCCACACTGGTGTCGGACCACGTGGACAGAGCACCCGCATAAATCCCTGCACCGTGGTTTAATCCATTTTAGATAACCAACACAATGCCCTTAATTCACAATTTGACACAAAGGTACGCCCCTGCGGCAGAACAAACCGCGACCATCCCGCACCAGGAGTTGTGTCGCAACAAGAACCCATGATTGCCAAAGCTGTAAAAAGGCCCCCGACAGGCCCCAGGGACACAGGCCCTCCCCCATCGCAGCCAAACCATCGCCCTGCTGATGAACCCGGATTGGTCCCAAATCTCACACGCACTTGTGGCAAGCAGATTCAAAGTGAAAAACCGACGGGCTCCCGCGCACTACGAAGGAGGGCCCCTCGGCGGGGGGCCCCCCTTAATGACGACTGCCTCACAAGGCACGGTGGCGCAAGGAGTCGGGGGGGGTGAGGGGAGGGTGTGCGCCAGGCATCACTCCACCCTGGTGAGGGAGTGGAGGGGTGGGTGACGTCATCACCCACGTGCCCTTTTGGGGCTTAAATACACCTGGTCTGAAGACGCAGGGTCTCTCTCTGCCGGCTTCCCTCCTACGTTGCCCTCCCGCCCTCCCTCTTTACAATGTTGTACTGATGTGTGATGTTTTTTCTTGCAGACAAGCCCAGCGGATGTTACCTGGTGTTCCCATTAGAAACTACTGGCGTAGAACACAAGGGGAACTGCACAGCCATCAGTTTATTAAGAACGGCGCCCAGGAGTATTAGACTCAGGGGAGGCCCACGTTAATGGGGAGGGTTAGGGGGCTTGGAAGACCTTTCGAACTCCAAAAGTGGGTGGGGGAAATGGGAAGTGCATCGTTGGAAACTGAAAATTGCAAAGCATCAATGAAGTCAGCAAGGGGGGGGGGGTGAATTGAAAGTTTGCACTGTAAACGGGGCTCCGGCAAGTACGTTGGTAACTGAGGGGAAGGGGGGCCCCTGGGAGATAGGGGGGGCTCAAGAGAAGGGGGCCCTTTGGGATTGGCAGCTTAAGGAGATCAAAAAGAAACCTGGGGGGAGGGCCTTGGAGTGCGGGGGCTAGGGGCCAGGAGGAGCAGGGGGGTTAGTTGGGGTGGACCCCCCTAGCGAAAGGCGGGGGAAGAGGAGGGGGATAAGAAGGATGCTGGGGCTCTGGGGGATAGGTATGCGCTTGATGGATGGGGCTCTCTAGAACAGGAGGGCGCGATGGGGGCCGGAGGGGATGGGACAACTAAGGCGGCGGGGAGAGCTCGGGCTGATCGGGGTCTTGGCTGAAAGGGGGAGAGGGGCTCCCTGGCAGGATGGGCTGGAGGAAGACCTGTTTGGGGAGAGAAAGTTAACTATGATCAATAAGCCAACCCGGGGAAACGGGAAGAGAGAATCCAGGGGAAAGGGAGCAAGAAGGGGAAAAGAAGACCGGAACGCATCCTTTAGAAGGAGCCTAAGCGGAAATGAAGAATGGAAAGAAAGTAAAGCACAAAATAAAAATTGCACTTAAATAGCGTTTTCCCACTCATCCTACTGGTCTCGGCCTATCCTTTGGGTGGATGGGGGTTGGGTTGCTTTGGGAGGAGGGTAGTTGGGAAGGAGTGAGAGTGGGAATGTGGAATGAGAGCTGGGGGGTGGGGGGGTTATTGGGAGCAGCATGGGCGGCCACCGTGCCACCCCACTGAGGGTGTCGGCGCTAAGGCCATGATGCACCGGGCCTCACACCGCACACCTCCTAACATTAACTACCCAAGCAATGGCACTCTGGTGCAGAGGCCCCGCAGTGTAAATCACGGAGCATACAAAGCGAAGGACAATACCAAACCTGCGCTCCAAAATGCATGGTCCAATTCGATGGAGGAGGACTGGAAAAGAGGATGTTTTTCCATCCTACCCCATATTTGTAGGCTTTCCCCAGGGCTGGGCGGAAATGCCCGCCCTGGGGACGCCTGCCCCCCCTCGTGACATGGCTGAAGGGGAAGTGGCCTGCCTGGCAACGAGGGGTGGGGGGCTGCCAGAGGGGTGCCCACGCTATGTGGGACGTCCCTTGAGCGGCCCCTGCGGGGGCTGGAACATCCCCCAAACAAAATATAACAGCCACCTAGTTTTGTCCATTTATTTTGCTCCAACTTCGGAGTGCCACAGAGCTCCCCAACAACAGCAGAGAGCTGGCAGACGTGAGTGAGACGGTGAAGGCCCAGCTGGTGCTTTGGCCATTTCATTGCCGAGCATCAACGTTGCCATGACAACGCCGCACACAGTTCCCGAACTCCCCTTTCTCTTTTCTTTACAGTAACAAAGTTTTGGCATATTTGTGACTTACGCCACAAAGCGCCAAAAACGAAGATAGATAGGTGGAAACCCATGTGCAAAGCGTACATAGGAGGTCAACACCACCATATTACTAGACACATGCAAATATCTGTGGTCTTTTGGCATCTGCATAGTACATAAGAGAATGAATTGTCCTTACAACAATGACGAACAAATGACCATGTTGATGGGGACACATGAAATGCAAATCACATTTAGGAACAGGTCAACACAGGGCAGGGTTTACTTAGCCGAATGAGGAGGCAGTCCTACCTCGGAATGCCTCAGGAGTCAAGCCTGGACATTAAGCTAAGACCAAAAGCAGTTGTACAAGTCATGACAATCCACACAGCAGAAACATATGACACACTGCAAGAACACAAAGCAGCAAAGGAGCTAAAAAACACACAAGATATGTGTCTGAAGAATACAGTTCTAGGGCAGCATAAAGTTAGAACCTCTGTAGAGCACTCTGTTATGTATCTTTATTCGGTGTATAACCTGTAAAGTTCTCCGTTGCTTCACGAAGCTTGGTCCACGCTTAACAGATAGAATAATGATAATAATAATAATAATAATAATAATAATAATAATAGTAAAAATAATAATAATTAGAATAGTACTAGCTCAAAGAAGGCGTGATAGAATCAGTGGAGGCCTCCAAATAGGCCAGCCCTTTAGTGGCCTTGAAGTAAGCTGGCACGTCTAAAGTTAGGTTGTATGCTTACCTTCGTAGATGTAATCTGGAGGTCTTCTGCACCAACTTTCCACAGCCCAACATTTGCGTACTGGTACTATCCTTAAATGGCACACCAGTCTCAAAACCAGACATGAAGAGTGCTTATCACCAGACCAAGCGACTTGCTAGTTCCAAACATCTCGCATCATTCATCTTATTTCCAGTACACATACCCGTCATCTGGATTGTGTTCCGCCACATCTGTAATTCAGGGGCTCATAACCATCAGGTTAAAAGTGACCAGGTGTTAAATACATCCACCAGAATGATGCACTTGTACATGACTGAACCAAGGAGATGCGCAATGCCGCCCAGTACTGGCATGATTAAAAACCTGTGGACTGTGACTCCTAAGAGACAAATTCATATTTCGCCAAAAGCTGATCGCCACCTTCGATATTCCATCTTGACTGAAAATGTACATCATACCACTAGTCCACCGAGGAAACATAGGTAGGTAAGGCCCCCACACAGGAATGGGCAGGGAGGGACCAGAATCCTCTAACCTAACCATCGCCAACCCCAGGGCGGGGGAACATATCTGCACCAGCCAGGTACCCAAACCACTAAAGTAATACAGAGGAAAACTGCCACCCTCATTATACCTGCCGACTAGGCGGACAAACTACAATACCAAACACTCAGCATAATCATAGATGTGGAGCAAAGAAACGCAAAGACAAAGAGGTAAGAAAAACCCACTAACCCAACCCTAAAACCTCAACTTTCCCCATGCACTTCTCATGCAGAAACCCACACAACCACTTCTCTGCACAGAAATCTGCATGTACTTCACCACACTGCAATAGACACACAACACATAACCCGGATCAACAGCACATGGGAACTCGCACTGGCCGATAACTGCACTGAATCTCAGTGGACGGTGCAAACCGAACAGAAGCTGCCAACAGGACAGCACAACTCTCACTCTCCTATTCCCACTGCACCCTAACCCCCACCCCTCCTTTTCAGATCCACCAGAGTGCCTGGGGTCCACTACAGTGGTGACGGTGCATGTTACAAATTCTTTTAACATTAACATTAACATCCCACGGTCAATCTGTTGAGGAACATCTCAGAATTTAAGCCCCTCAGCCCGAATATTAGGCAACATTTGTAAGAAAATACTCCATGAACACAGAGTGCATGGGACCCTTTCCTCGCAAAGGAGCATCCTACAAAGGGTCCAGTGACAGAAATGACTACAGTACAATTAAAACGCCATAGAGAATGCACCGAGTCTATTACTGTTCAATTCAAGACGGCAAACAATAGTGTCATTAGATGCCCGGGTCTTACGCAAATAACAAGACACACTATGAGAATCATCCCATTTGCACCGACGGCCCTCACCGAGTCGGAGAGACACTACCCCATGATAGAGACGAAAATACTGGCATACGGAAATTCACTTCTACACGTGCACATTGAGCAGACATTTCTGAATCCAAATTTACCACAAACTGTTGGGCAACATTCCGTGCCCATCAAAGTAAAATGACCTAACACCCAGACTGCCGGACTGGCTTGAAAAAAATAAGTTCAGTTATATAAAAACACACAAGTGTACTGCCTTTTAAGACTTCCCTTTACAAACTGTGATAGTAAACCACATATAAAGGGTGATAGAATTGCTGGAAGCATACGAGATGTGAGTGTGCAAACCCAAGAAGCCATCACCACCCAAGAAGCAAAGGATATACAGAGGCAGATAATGCCCTGGCAACAGTGAGAGGGTTTGTAAACATAGGGCGGCCAGCAGAGAAGAACACGGTGCAAAGCCTGTAACCATTCTGTAAAGTGACCAGTGAACTGCACGCAAACATACACCTGCTGATGAGAGCAAACAAGACAGTGCCACAAAGCCACCCAGTAGCCATCACTGGAAGTTCCCCTCCAGTTCAAAGCCACTTGAGTAAACCATTGTGGTTATGTATATATATATATATATATATATATATATATATATATATATATATATATATATATATATATATATATATATATATATATATATATATATATATTCACTGAAAAAACTTTAAAGTGCATTTAAGGTGCCCAAAGTTATTGCAACAAAACCCCTGAGATTCAGTGTACTTGGGAAGTCATGACTAGCTTAACTCAATGCGCTCCCGTTGATGTTCCCCAAAATGCTATGCCCCCCGTAATGCCATTTGGTATGTCATTTTGTATCCCGTCACTTATAAAATGTATGTGCTCATGGGCTTTGCAACGGGAACGTGACAAGTTAAACTGGTCATGACTTCCCAAATGCGCTGAATTTCAGGGGTTTTGTTGCCATACATTTGGGCATCTGAACTAAAGTTTTTTCCAGTGAATTTCAAGGGTTTTGTTATACTATCGTTTTTTTCCGTGCTAGTGGCCTTTGGCCGTGTCTTCTGTATATTCTTTACAACATTACTAAGCCACTAGCAATGTATTTCGGCCATAGCCAATGCCCACTGTACATTTTACAACATTACCAGTCCAATAGTCATATCCTTTGGTCATGGCCAGTGCCATGTCCTTTGGCCGTGCCCACTGTATATTTTACAACACTACCGTGACCACTGTAGGTGTAAACAACGATACGTATTTTGTGACCTTTTTCACATACCAAGGGTATAATCATATTGTACTACAGATAGCCATGGTTATATACCTGCGGTTAACGGGAAAAATAATGAACAAAATGCTTCCCTGCCCTCCCAGGCACTCACCAAGTGACCCTCCATCTCTGCTTGCTCCCCCCACTCCTCTCAAGGCCTCTCCACCTCCCCAGCCCTCTCCCATTCCCCCAACACTCGTTTCCGTGAGACACACTTTCATTCCTGCTTGCGTTTTCTTATGTAGCCGGGTTATCCATCCGAATAACTGCAGCTGTGGGAAATCGTTTGTGCTCTCACCTTGGTCCCTAGCCCACCCCGAACACCCAACTTTGACATGGTGTCCTCTCCGCCCCCCCCCCTTCCCTGGACAGACTAACCACAAACCACAAAAGGATCTTGAGTCAACGCTTCGTGCCCAAGTTGTTTTGGACCTGGCCCAAATCCGCCCAGCGGTTTTCGTGAAATGTTTTGTCTATGGGAAAATGAATGGGGTCTATTCCCAAAGTGCCTTTTTTGTTTTCTCAATAACTTTTGTATTTTTTAATAGATGTTTCCCAACATTTTCGGTGTGGGGGGAATTGAAAAACTTTTTTTGCAAAATATCAGCCAAATCCATTGTCTGAGTCAAAGTTATTAGAAATACATTTTTCTGAATTGCTATAGTACCCAGTACTCACCTTGACTATAGGGCGGCGTCCGCTGCACTATAATATATGTATGCATATTTACATTAAATGGAAAAACTTCAGTTAAAGTGAAGTTAAAGTGACTAAACATAACACAACAAAACCCTTGAAATTCAGCGCATTGGGAAACTTAGGACTGGCTCACCTCTGCATGCTCTTGTTGATCTCCCCCATAATGCCATATACCCCATAATGCCATTTTGCATTGCATTGTGAATCCCTTCTCTGATATTATATATGTGCTCTTGGGCTTTGCAGCGGAAGCGCGTCGAGTTAAGCCAGTCCTGAGTTTCCCAATGTGCTGAATTTCAAGATTTTATTTGCGTTATGTTTAGTCAGCTTAACTGCACTTTAAAGTTTTTAATTGAATTTCAAGGGTTTTGTTATACTATAGTTCACAGTATATTTTAAATTAGTAACAAGCCACTAGCTATGGCCTTCTGCTGCTGTCTTCAGCAGTGCCCACTGTATATTTTACAACACTAGCAGGCCTTCAGCCGTTTAAAATGCTACCATGCCACTATGGCCAGTGACTTTTCAGCCCATACCTCACTGTACCTGTCAAAATATATATTTTTTAAAATAACATTTCCCCCCATAATTGCAGCTATAATAAACAGTGTAGTACATATGGCCACGAATATTTGTAGCCAACGGATAACTGTGATTATTGTGAAAAACAGCAACAAAAGAAAATGTTCCCCTGTACCCACACTCGCTCACCAACTACCCCTCTGCTCATGGCAAGGTCCCCCCACTATCCCGAACTCCCATTTGCCTCCCCAGCCCTCTCTCATACCCCCCTCAAACACTTGTTGTTCCATGTGACGCACTTTCCCGATCTCGTTTTTTCCGGTAGCCGTGATTATCGGACCAAAAAACTGCAGCTACGGAAAACATTTGTGCTGCAAACTCGGCCCGAGCCCACCTCCACTCCCATATTTCACCTGGTGCCCCCTCCCCACCTCTAACCTGATACATTTTTTCTGCCTTTTGTTTTCAAATATTCACGGGTATAGCCGTGGCTACCTCCCGCATTGGAAAAAAAGATAGCTTCTTTTTCACTTTTGAAAAAATTCTCTCTACAGCAATGCATAATGGGGATATAGCTATAATTTTGGGAGAAGGGGCACCCCCTTCTCTGTCAAATACAAAACAAACTACTGGACAAAATAACCCTAAACCACAAAAGGATCGTGAGTCAACGCTTCGTGCTCAAGATGTTTCTGACCTGGTCTAAATGCATACAGCTGTTTGGGCTGTGCGGTGGAGCACAAATTAACCTTTTTTGTCTATGGAAAAATGAATGGGGACTGGGCCGAAATGTCCCTTTTTTTTTACATATAATGACATACAGGAAACATGATGAACTCTGGCTAAATTTGTATCTAGGTAGGGGATTATAATGTGCAAACCTAGTTGGGACGAAACAGCCCTGCACATAGGGGTTGGACCCAGAGGGTTAGGTAAATTTGCTGGGGTAGCAGAGAAGCTGGTATGTATGGGTGAGCACGGGAGGGAGGACTTCCAGAGTTGGAGGATTAGGGTTTAGTGGAGCAATCAGCAATTGGTGAGATGTTTTTTAAAGGGTAGCGTTCTCCGGTCCTTCCTGAATTTCATATTAATAGTGTTTATTGCTTTCATTTTTTTCATGATGTTCAGTATGAGACATCCGATGATGTTTCAGATGCAATACCTGATACAATGCTTTTCAAGATGTCACAAAAGCTTTCTCATGGCTGAAAGTGCTGCACGAGGACACATCTTGGTTACGTCATCTTGGCATTTTTCAAATCATGATTATCAGTTTCCAATCATATTGTAAACCTTTACAGTAAGGCCAGATCTCAAAGCTATTTTACTGGGCTTAGTTCATAATCAGTTGTTTTGATATAATGTCTCCTTCTCTTTGCTATGCTGGTGGCACACATTCAGCTGAAGCAGATATTAATGGATGAAATGCTGCCGGTGAAATAATAAAATGCCTGTTTTTTCATGCCAGCAGATTGATATAGCTCAACTTTTCTCCCTTATTGATGGTTTCATATTAATGGTGTTACGATAATAATTGTGGGTTGGTTCACACGTTCTACAGAAACATTATTTGGTGCATGACGATTTTAAAGAGAAAGTTGGGATCGCTCTTGCAGTATATATCAAGGATGAAAACATGGATTCCATTGTTGTAGCGAAACCAGCAGCTATGTATTTTCTAATAAATAGTGTGTGGGTACTAGTCTTAAAGCTCTCCTCCCCATTTGTTTATCCCTTTGTGAGATGTTGGGGCACAGTGGCCTTGAAGACCTCTTCGTTGGCAATGATAATGACTCTTTTTCTTCTTGCAGTTATACCATCTATATGAAGAAGAGGCGGATGACGCTTGCAGTCATCTTTTGCTGGCTCCTTTCCTGTCTCATCGGCTTTTCCCCAATGATGGGCTGGAACCGCTTCCAGCAGTACGTTGACAAGAACAGGACCACATCGGCCGCCATGTACAATCCCTCTGAGAGGTCCATCATTGGGCACGACCTCCCCTATGGTGGCTTCTTGTCCAAGGTCTATTTCAGCAACCGGAGAGCCTTCAACTACAGCGAAGTGCATGGGCCACACCTGGGCTCTTGCTCCTTCGCCGCCGTCTTCAGCCCAGAGTACCAGGTCTACTTTGTCTTCTTTGCTTGCACCCTCGTGCCCCTGGGGATCATGCTGGGCCTCTACGCTGACATCTTTAGAGTCATTCACGGGCACTTCATGTCACAGTCCATGAGGGCCGCCAAGAGGGGGGAGGCACACATGGCTTACACGCTCTTCATGCTGATGGGCATCTTTTGTGCCTGCTGGATCCCACTCAATGTCGTGAACAGTGTAAGGCTCCTGTGCCATAGCTGTGCCATCCCAGAGGACTTGACCCGCTTAGCCGTGCTCCTGTCCCACATGAACTCTCTGGCTAACCCTCTGGTGTATGCCATGAGGAAGAAGAACTTTGGCCGGGCACTCCAGTCAGTCTTCCTCCGCTACGTCCTATGGTGGCCCAAGCTGAAGACCTGCTGTGCCAAGGCAAAAGTGTACCCTCAAATGTGATGCTGCCAGAGAATAGCTGGTGGAACATCAGAAAAGAGAGAAGGCAACTTTGATGGAATGGGGAAATAAAAATGGTCTACTCATCAAAATGAAAGCACTTTTCTATGTTGTCTTTTTCACAAGCTGATGGCCTTTTAAGGACTGTGGCCTGTAGCCATTTGACTGAAGTAACTATTATCTCTCAATGAATTGACCTCTCACGCCCTGGCACATGTTTGGCGTGCATTACTGCAAATCCTGCAGTGAGCCCACTTTCACTCCCCGTGCCTTTTTGACTTTGTAACTGTCGGGTCTGACTTGACCCCTCTCTCATCGCCATTGGCTTACTGTCAGCTCAACAGGATATCTTTATAATACTCCCTCCCATGTCTGCAACACTTATGTTGGTGAAAGATATGCTGAGGGTCCTATCACTCCAGAGTGTGCATAAACTGTGATACTGTAGAAACTGCAGAAATCATCCTCTCTCTCTTAGGTTTGTAGTATGTGTTTTATTTCCTGTAAGCCCTGCAGAGAGGTCGCCACGGCCAGGAAGCCATTTCTATCACACAACATTTTCACATAGTTTCCCATCTCTTACAAAGTGTATATCATTGTAAATATCTAATTTATCCTATTGTTTGACGACTTTCCAAACACTGAAAAGCTTTAAAACTCTGCAATTCGTAAAAATAAAACCTACATATCTGTTTAAACATAATGCATGAATACAGAATTAAGGAGACTCTAACCTAAAGCTGTGACTGGAGCCAGATAAGAAAGATGGCGGCTCAGCGGAGCCTTTCAGTCTAGACCTGCTAATAAACCTGCTAATAAATGCAACATGGCATCCATTAGCATTGATAGTTCTGGCACAAGCAGTTCATTCCACAGTGTTTGATCGTTCAGTTTTTCTTTGGTGCTTTTTTTTTCACAAGAATGCACACTTAGAAAAAACACAATTTGCCAACCATTCTCTGCTGTGGATGGTTGCCAATACACCACTGCCTCGGGTGACTCTGGTTGCCATAGCCACTGCCTCAGGTATCGCTGATAATTGTTGCATAGAACACCTATGGAAAACGATGGACATAGTACAGCTGTGTTTTTTGTTATGTACCTGTGTTTGTAAATGTGCAGATTTAGTATTTCCAAGTAAAATTGAAATTGTTACTTATACTTAGCAAAAGCAACCAAATATGTAGATGTATCATTTAGTTTTGTTGTTTAAATATTTGTATTTAAAAGCATGGAGTTTGCTAGAGAAATTGACTATGTACATATTATTTTATAATTGCCTAGTACATATTCAATTGTTGGTATTTTATTGTGGCAAATGGGTTTGATTGGACTGTATAGAGCAGACCAGCCTTTCATATGTATTCCCATGAAAATAAATATGTCCTAGCTATACCCAGCATATCATGCACCAAATAAGAGCATTAAACCTAGAATAATTATGTTTACATTTGACAAATATGTCTGTAGTAGAAGGCTTGCATTCTTGAATTACAAAGTACATAATGCACATTGGGCCTGGTGCTCATTTCATTTTTCACAAAACCCCCTACACCACATTCACATTTATGTAACATTGCACCATATATATTGATCCTAACATTGTCACTCCACAGCCCATCCTGCTCCTCCTTTAAGAAGAGGGTGGCGGAGAAGGGAAGCCCAGCCTCAGGGTAAGGGTGTCCGTACACATGTTTACCCCATAGCCCATCCTGCGTCTCCTTTTAGAAGAGGAGGGTATGAGAGGGGAAGCCAGTCACAGGGTAAAGATGTTCCTACACATGCTCGGCCCCCGATGCAAAGAAATATATTGTAGGGCGACACTATTCGCGCTATAGTTAAGGTGAAACCTATCAGACATAGGAAATGCGACAGTTCTGTACCTAATAAAATTTGGGCCGTAGGACGGATCAGCATGATATGTTACAAGCGTATTTTGGGGCATGGTCCGCCCAAAATGTAAATATTTCATGCAAATCCGTGCTACAGTTCAAAAGATATAAAGGGTCAAAAAAGGGTGTGTTTTTCACTTTTGCATTCATCTTCCGACAGGGAAAATGTCAAATTTTTGCTCAAGCACATAGCCCAAACTACTGGATGGATTTGCACCAAATAAAAAACAAGTTGGGAATAAAGCGCTCAAAGGAAATCATGTGTTGGTTTGGTGTAAATCTATCTTGTGTTTATTTGTTGCAGAGTGGGATGCCCCTGTACCCAAAATGTTAGTTATATCTCCCATGATGCATTGCTGGTACCAATGCTTTGCATTTCTGAAAACCCGCCATTATGCAATCCGAGATTCAAGATCTCAAATCGGTTTTGGAGACTCCACAAAAATGATATGAGGGGTTTAGGGAGGGCAGTTCTAAGGCCAGGAAATACATGAGCAGGGTAAGAAAGGATAATTTGTGAACATTTGGGGGTTGGGTAGTTTGGGTAGTTTGTTTTTTTCCAGAGTGTTTTACCCGAGATCTCGATTTGAGATTTTGATTAGTTTCAAATGGGAAAAAAAGAGTAAATACTTCAAATCTATAGTATATTGTGATGTGGCAAGCACTGTCATTGCTAGTTAGCGGAAGAGGAGTATGTTAAATTCATTTGAGAAGTAGTCTGTGTTTTTAATATCAAAGGAATTGCAGAGATTGCTGCCGAAATTAACTTAAAATGTGTGGGACGGAGATACTAGGGGAATGTTAGTGTTTGCCATTATTACATTGGCTTAAACAATGTATAATTGTTTAATTACATGAAAATAAATTTGTAACATAAGACTAAGGTCAGCCGATGCTTGTTTACTATATTCTTTGTTTTGATTGGACAAGCTTTTCGCGTGACTTAACAGTGACGATGCAGATTATCTTCTGAAGTCAGCAGGGAAGATCTCTATATTATCGCACCTCCCTCTTCTTTGTAACAGCACCTTATTAGTAATCCTACCTGAACTTCTACACCCCTCTTCCTCGCCCCAGTACTGAATAGTAATTTTACCTATACCTCCACATCCATCTTCCTCTTTACAGTACCTAATTAGTAATCCTACCTGAACGCCTACATCCCTCTAACTCATCCCAGTACTGAATGGATAACCTTAACTATACCATCACATCCCTCTTCCATGTCACAGTCACCGACTACCCCTACCTCGCTCTTCCTTGTTATAGTCTCCAACTACCCCACCTCAGTCTTCCTCATCACAGTCCTCCACTCCCCTGGCCTCTCTCTTCCTTGGGACAGTATCCCACTAGCCCCACCCCATTCTTCCTTGTCACAGTGCCCCATTGCACCCAACTCAATCTTCCTCATCACAGTGCCCCACTACCTCAACCCACTCTTCCTCGTCACAGTCCCACACTACCCCATCTCACGCTTCCTCATCATAGTCCCCCAGTACCCCAACCTCACTCTTCCTCATCATATTCCCCCACTGCCCCCACCTCACTCCTCCACATCACAGTCTTCCACTACACATATCTCACTCTTCCTCATCACAATAGCCCAATAGTAATCACTAGCATTACCTTCACATCCCTCTTCCTTGTCCCAGTACACCATTAGTAATCCATTCTTATATAGTGGACACAGGAATATATGAAATATTGATACACCTGTTGCTGAAGAACAGGCATTGATAACAAATTATGACATCAGTTATGTTATCAGAATAAAAGGTAGAATTACAGGTTGTGGGAGGTATAGCATAACAACAACAATTGAAAAAAACCTTAGTTGAAATGACGTAAATGTGCCATTTCAATGCAACAAAACCCCTGAAATTCAGCAGGTGTTGGAAGCTACACCACCTTAACTTTGAGACCCCCATTGTGCATTCCCTAAGCACACTGATAAAATGACAAATGACATCACTTATGACAGCACATGACATCACTGTTGACATCATATATGACATCACATTGAACAGGTCAGATGCCATCAGTGATCACATCATTCAAACAAAATTACTTAGGACACCACCTATAGCCACTACAATTACTTTACTGGTAAGTAGGAGCCCTAGGGAAACATTGTTGGCTGGATTTGAAGATATTGAGTGCATTCTAGCACAGATTCAATATGCCAGGTCTTTTATGAATGTCCAAAAACATTTGTCAAGCATTGTAAATAATGATAGGATAACTACAGAAAGTTGGTCTTGCACATAGCAATCCACAATTGTCATAGTCCAAAACATGTAGCGAAATGCAGGCTTCAAACCCTGGCACGAAACCGATTACTACTTTCTTGCATTCAGTACATTAGTTACTCTAGTCTTGATAACCCTGTCCCCCCGCAACATGAAAGGGTTTTTCGATGTGGTTTACCTTTTTGGCCAGCAGTCCTAACCTTTACCATTTGGCATGGTCAAGGCCTTCCTTTTGATTTGTTATTCTTACAGTAAGTAGTCTGATATATGAAGATTCAATGATTTCGGAAACTGTTCTTTCGTGCGTTGTATTCTTTGTTGGTCTTGTGCAACGTCATAATTGTACTACCCAAATGTCTTCTTTGCATAGGGGACTGTCTTTAGAACAGAGTGATAAAGGTACTAGAGTATCTCCTTATTCTAAATGCTCATTCATTACATAGTAACTCTGGTGTGTAAGAATACCATCGTTGTAAATGGACAGTATTTTTATATGCAAACTCCAACCAATTTTTGCATTTGAACCCTTATATGCAGAAACACGCTTTTTAATTGTTGCATCTCTCTACTTGCAAGCGTGAGCAGCTGTACCAGTGAAGTCATTGATGAAGCCATAAGTGATGTTGTATGCGATGTCATTTGTGCAAAACAAAGAATACTGTTTCAAAAAAATATATATTTTCTTTTAAATTGGGAATGTCTAACTGTGAGTATTCAGCAATTACGTAGTCTGAAGAGATACTAGAATTGTGCACACTGGGAGTATTTTCCCATATATCTTATATTATATGACCATATATATATATATGACCATATATTATATGTATTCTCTAGAATCGCATTGAAAAGACTGAGTCTGTCTTTTATACACCCCTGCATCTATGGTGAGGTCTAATTACCATGTTATGTTAAAGGTTCTTATACCGCGCACTGTTGCCACCTGCGTGATTTCTTGGCACTCTGGTGGATCTGTAAAGCAAGTGGGTAGAGGGTAAGTTGGCAGGATTGAGCAGTAGAAAGAGCAAGAGAGCTGTGATTTGCTGTTGGCAGCTTCGGTTCGGTTGACACTGCTCACTGGGCAGAGGTGTGTTTTTCAGATGGTTGCTGCCATGTGCTTTTGGGTGACACTATGGGCCTCATTCCAAGTTGTGCGGAATGCGTTTAACGGCGCCGGTAATGGTGCAGGCGCCGTTAAACGCATTCTGCACTATTATGAGGTTCCCTCGCGGTCCCCGATGTGGATGTCTGGTTTATCCAGACGTCCATAGCGGGTCCCGCGAGGGAACCAGGGAGCTAACAACGGGCCCTCTTGTAATGGGACCCGGGCCCTCTTGTAATGGGCCCGTTGTTAGCTCCCTCCTCATTCCCATGGGGGCTCGAATATGTCGTAATGAAGACCAATGTGTGGTTTGTTTCAGTGTTGTGGTCTAGTGAAGTGCGTGCGGTTTGTTGTGCTGTAGAGGTATGGTTGTGTTTAGTTCAGGGTTTGAGAGGTGTATGCAGACGGGTGAGTTTTTAGTAGGATTGGTTAGTGGCAGTGCCCTTTCTACCCTCAGTGTTCTGACTAAGTGCCGCCCATATCCCTTCCCCTTTAGTACATTTTGGTGTGCAGCAATTTATTTATTTATTTATTTATTCACATTTGTTGAGCGCACATCAGACCGAAGGCATCGTGGCACTACTTACAGTGTTGCTTATACTTAGTTACATACAGTTCATGTCCGTACGGTTACATTGGACGAGATGTACTTTTTTTTACAGATATGCAAGAGCAGCAGGAGCACATGAAAACGGGGTTAGTTTAATAGGGCCGTTTTGAGCTTTTTTCGGAAGGAAAAGAGAGATGCATCAGCTCTGAGGTCAGTAGGTATGGAATTCCAGAGTTTAGGTGCGAGGAAGGGGAAGCCTATGCCTCCTGCTTTGGTTCTGTTGATGCGAGGTATTGCTAGTTGATTCGTGTATTGTGCTCTTCTTGGTCTCGTGGATTGATATCTACCATATTGTCAGATAAATAAGAAGGAGCTGTGAGGTGGATGCATTTATGGGTGATTGTGAGAATTTTGAAAGAGATACAGTCTTTGACTGGGAGCCAGTGAGCTGCCTTTCTGGCTTGTGTGATGTGGTCTCTTTTTGGTATGCTGAGGGCTGCTCTGAGAGCATTGTTTTGGGTTGTTTGGAGCCTAGATAAGTTTTTTTGGGAGGTGCCGCTAGGAGCGCATTACAATAGTCTAGTTTGGCTCCTATAGTTGCTCGGGCGATGGAGAGGCAGCTATCCTTGGTTAGGAATGGTTTTATTTTGTTAATGAGTTTAGTACTCAGTGCTGAGGCCGAGACTATGGCGCTGACTTGTTTGTCCATGGATAGCGTTGCGTCTATGTGAACCCCCAGTGTTTTGACTGAGGATAGGACTGGGATGATACAATTGTCTATGTTGAAATTGATGTACAGTGGGTTGAGGTTGGAGAGGGTGGATTTCTGTCCTAGAATGAGGATTTCGGTCTTGTCCCCGTTCAAGCAGAGGCCGTTAGTAGCCATCCATGCTTGTATGGTAGAGTAGATTTGCTGTAGGGTAGAGGCGTCTTGGTGATAATTCCCTGTCAGGGGGAGGAGAACCTGCGTGTCGTCGGCATAGTTTGTGTAACTGATCCCCAGCGCATCTAGTTTATCAAATAGTGGCTTGGTAAAAAGATTATAGAGCGTGGGGGCAGTACAGGAACCTTGTGGCATACCACAGTGGGTGATGGAGGGTGCTGCATGTGCTGTGTTAGAGAACACTTTCAGCGCTCTACCCTCTAAGAATGATGTTACCCAGGATGCTGCGTCATTTGAGAAGTGTGCCGCGTGTGTCAGGTGACTGGTAAGGGTAGTGTGGTCTACCAGATCAAACGCAGCTGAAAGGTCAGGGAGAAGGAGGAAGGCGGGCTTGCCTTTGTCTAGGAGGTTGGTAATTTCGTTTTTTAAGTCTAGAAGGGCGGTTTCAGTTCTGTGTCCCTTGCGGAACCCAGATTGTCTTTTACCTAGGATTGCGTTCGATTCAAGGTATAGTTGGATCTGTTTGTGGGCGGCCTTGTCAAGTAGTTTCAGGAGGAATGGGACTGTGGTTATGGGTCGGTAGTTGTTAGGGTTAGCAGGGTCTAGCGTCGGTTTTTTTAAGAGAGGGCTTACCCAGGCTTCTTTAAGGCTGTCTGGGACTATGCCCGTTTTGAAGGAAGCATTGATGAAGGCTGTGAGAAGAGGGGCGAGTGGTTCTGCGCAATCTTTGATGATTTTAGGGGGACATACATCACCCTTGCATTGTGAGGGTTTGAGGTGTCTGAAAATGTCAGTGACCTCGGTTTCGGAGATTTCGGTTAATGCAAATTTGGGCACGTTTCTTACTTTTACATTAGGTTTTATCTGTGCATGTGCACTTTGCTTTGGTAAGGTATTGAAGTGGTGGGATATTTTGTTTTGGAGGAGGTTTATTTTTGTGAGCATGGCTGATTGAATGCCTGTACACCATGCCTCGTCTTTGACGATCTCATCAGGGCATGTAGGTGGTACGGTTAGTTCTTTGAATATATTGAAAAGTTCTTTAGAGTGTGAGTTGGCATTGGAGATGCAGTGGTTGTAGGCTTCAGATTTAGCAAGGAAGATTGCGTCTTTGTATTTTTTTGCTATGGATTTGAAGTTAGCTTTTGTGGTATCGCATGGGTTAAGCTGCCAATTTTTGAGCGCTAAGCGTTTGTCTTTGCGCAAAGTCTGGTTTTCCTCTGTGAACCAGGAATTGGAATGGAAGGATTTTTTTTCTTTTTTGTTTTCCAATGGGACAACAGTGTTGACAGCCATTGTGATGGTGTCTTTGAATATTTCTGCGAGGATGTTGGGGTCAACGGAGAACGGGGGCGCTAGGCATGGTAGATTGAGGAGTGCACTGATATTGTCTGCAGTGAGTTCTTTGGCGCTTCTGGCTAAGGTAGCTGGTGCTTTAGTAGGCAATTACTACCTCCATGTGTTCCTCCAGTCGGTGTGTTCCCTGTGCCCTGTGGTCCATCTGTTCTGAGATCGGGACACCTTTCTCTCCTGTGTTTCAATCTTAGGCCATCTATCAGTGGTTCAATTAAGTTGGGACCATCTCCCTCCACTGTTTCCCCTTTTCACCCTGTATAGAGAGGGGTACACCCTAGGTCTCAAAAAAAGCCACCCCACCCATTCAGACGGCTCTCTCCTTCCCAGCATTACACTACGGTCTGGCCTACTGCCCACTCCTTCTCAGTTGTGTGTTCATTCCATGGTGCGTGAGAGTTGATAAATCATTTTCATCCCGTTCGGAGCTGAAGAGTCAAGACTTTAGAAGTTTTCTGAATTTTAGATGGTCCTTCATAGTTCACATTTTTTTGGGGAGGGAATCCCAATGTTTTCCGGCTAAGCAAGAGAATGCTGATCCACCATGTTTTTTGCTTGTGCATGGTTTAGGTTCTAAGTGGATGTCATTGCAGGATCCAAGTGTTCTAGTCAGCTGGTAGATGGTGATTTTCTTTTGTATGAATTCTGCTCCTTGGCCGTGTATTGCTCTGTGTTATGCACATTATTTTGAAGGTGATTTGTTTTTTGACCTGGAGCCAATGTAGCATCCTTAGCACTGGAGTGATTTGGTCCCTTCGTGAGAGTTTGAGGAGAAGTTTGGTAGCTGTGCTCTGTATTCATTGCAGTTTCCTCAGTAAATAGTCTGGCATTCCGAGGTATAAGCTGTTGGTATAGTCTATCCTGGACATGATGAGGGAGATGATGGCCAATGTTTTGTATGTGAAGGAGAGGAATGATAGAATCTTTTTGATGGTGTGTAGATGGAAGAAGCATTTCTTAATTATCGTGTTTACTTGTGGTTCTAGGGTTAGCCTGTTGTCCATTAGGATTCCAAGGTTTTTGACAACTTTGGATGGTGTGGGAGTTGTTCCCAGTTCTGTGGGCCATGGCACATCTATGCTTTGCATGCTCTGTCATCTTGTGGTTGGTGCAGAGTGTTGCAACATGTTTGTCTCTTCAAATTAGACAATATTGCATCAACAGTGGCGTTCCAGTCACTATCACCTACTATTTGTGTAGAGGTACCCATGACCACTCACGTGTCTACATTCTGTTTTTCTGGCCAAGGTTAATGCATGAGGGTCTTCTTTAATAGAATTACAGCAGTGTGCTGGTGCTCCTACAAGATTGGCCAGGCACATGGGATTCCAAGCAGATACAAGCCACAGAAAGAAGATTGCTGTGTAAGTAAAGTTTGTTTTCTGTGGAGTGTGAATCTGCTTAGATTCACATACTTTGCACTAGCTAGCAAGCAGTACCAGATGAAAGTGGAGGGAGAGCTGAAGGGACAGTGGCAAAGGTTTTTAAATTATGTGTCCTACTGCGTCCTACTGTGAACTAAGCAAGTTTGTTCTTGCTTAAGTGCCTACACAACAGAGCTGAGTGAACGGGTGCATTTGAGAGGAAGTAGCACAGTGAATGAAATGAAGAAGGTTACTGAATGACAGAACAGACGGCACGTACACGGAAGAGCAAAGGGAACCTAGCTAGGAGAAAATGAGAAACTTTGACGTTTTTGGGGAGTGAGGGGAGAGGTAGGAAAAGCAGCGTGAATGCCACTTGGTTGGAGAGATTCCCATGAAGCCTGTTAAGCCATTGGGCATCAGCTGGAGATGCTGTTGGAAATGCATACGTCTACCACCCTGATAAGCAATTACAGGGAAGGCAGAGTGAGGCAGCAGAGTAAGCTGCAGTCTGTGGAGCCTGTGATAGAGTCTAGCTACTGTGCCAGTGACATTTTGAGGGAGGAGCGTTTCCAGCGCTGCATTTCTTCAAAATTGCATTGCGGCCTCTGAGCGGGCCACGGAGTGAGGCAGCAGAGTGAGTTGCAGTCTGTGGAGCCTGTGGTAGAGTTTATCTACTGTGTCAGTGATATTTTGATGGAGGAGCTTTTCCAGCACAGCGTTTCTTTAAAAGAGCATTGCGGCCGCAGAGTGGGGCAGCAGAGTGAACTGCAGTGTGTGCAGTCCGTGCAGCACAGCGGCACAACATGGCCAGAAGAACACTGCGGGAAACCTCACCCAAACAAAGGTAAATGCTGTACTAAGGTCCCTAATATTGAGCATTGACCATTGAGTACATGACATATTTTGGAGAGTCATTTAAAAGGGAGGAAAAAGGAGGCAAGAAACAGGAACTATTTATCCCTCAATAAGTTAATTATTGTCGGAAAAATATAAAGACTCTATTTGGTCCTTCAGAGAGAGAGAGTTATTAATATCTGCACTCCTGCTCTCTCACCACTCTCTCACCGCAATGGCTATAGCCGTAACTAGGCAGGGACTGTAGGCGGTTAGCCTTTGACCCACCGGATTGGCCAACTCTGAATCACGCAAAGACCTAAAATGGCAAGACTATATAATCTTCGCGGTACAACTGCAGGAGAGGACCTGTGAGCTCCCGAACCAGATGACCCAATTGGCTGGGATAAAACACCATTCAAGTCTAAAGAACAATTTCTAGACCCTACCAATCAGGGGGTGGAATATTCTACCCCCCACAAAGTATCTTTCCAAAAGACAGCCAGCTACCTATGGGATCAGGTGTTGAACCAGCTCCAACCAGGAAGTTAAAGGTAACAGCGGAATCAATACCAACACAGCATACCATAAAAGATCTTCTAATTACAAACCTGGAATATACTTTAACTGCCACTACAGTGGAAAAATACATTTTTGACTATGTTCTAGTAGAAGCGAAGTCCCAGGAGAATGAAATCTGTAAAGATCAGCAAAGGAATGAGCAAAGTATAGCCAATAAACAGGACATGCAGAAACAAAATGATGGAAATAACTTTGATCTGTCAGAGGAAGATTGGGTGAAGGTCGATAGCCTACCAACCCTAGACTCTTCATTTCAACTCAATGCAATCTCGGCGCTACTAGAAGTTTCTAGAGTGGCTAGAGATCATCGAGAAAATTCACTACAAAGAGATAATAGAACACCAGTTACAGAGGGCATCCCAGAATTGAAACAGCCTCAATTATTGCTCTCAACTTTGTCCTAAGTTCTCTGGTGAAAGTCTTCGAAAACTTAAAAACAGAGGTACATCAAACCTCTGGAATGTTGTTGGAGATTACAAAGGATATAGAAATTAATGAATCAACGATGGCGGCACTTAAGTCAGCAGTGAATGATTCAGTAGGTGAAACACTGGCGGAATTTCGCTCACAATCTAAGACCCAAGCACAAAAGATGGATGCTCTGAGGAAACAGTGGGAGGGTGCAACAGAGGGGTTAATCATCTTGAACACCAATCTTGGAGAAGGTACGAATGGCATAATGCAAGGGAGATGTCCACGATGTTCACAAGTCCTTCCAGTTAATCCTTTGAGGAGGAACGTGGACGACACACTGTTATCAGCTTCAGTTCTGGAAGAATTTATTTGGTTGGTACAATTAGCAGAGCAAGAGGATAGTGCCAAGTCCGTCCGCAGATGAAGTGGGAGAGAACCCAACTCCAATAGCAACAGAAATAGGGGATAATCAACGGAAGAAAATAAATGGGAAGATGAAGACGCAAAGAAAAAAAATGACCAGAGAACAAAAGGACAGTGTGATAAACTATCAAATTGACCCTAAAACACTTGATGGCCAAAAACAAAAGAGGAAAAACTAAAGTGTGGATACTAATCGCTTCATCCAAAATCTGAAAGGGGTGAATATGGATGACCAACAAAGAAACAAAAAAAGGGTCCAAACCCCGAGATGGGGACAAAACATAAACAAAATCCCACAAAAAAGGATTTAAATTTGGGGGGGGCTTGACTTCTGAATCAGAAGTGACAAGATCACAATAGTGAGCCAAACGGAGCCTCATAAACCACCTTTAAAGATAGCCCCAATCTTCTTAAAGGCTAAGCAAAGAGAAGAAAGGAAGAAGCCGATGGAAGTGCACATAATAGAATGCCAAAAAGGTCAGAATCCACAATGCGATCCGAATCTACTTGAAGTCGAACAGAGACCTAGTATGGCTACAGTTAGACCATTTTTAGAGAAAGACATTTTATGGAGAAGAGCAAAGACATCGAAAAAATATATGGGTATTACTACATTGTCTAGAACTAAGGAACATATACCGATACAAATAAGAAATAAATACAAGGAGGAAACCCAAAGTCTAAAACATTTTTATCAAGAGTGATTGGGGTCAATAATTCAAAAACCCAGTTGAATCGTACAAGATTACTTTCAGAAATTAAGTGTATTTCTAACCTAAAATTATTTGCCTCATCTGATATAGACCATGTGAGTTTTCCACATATTCCTAAAACAGGCATTGTTGAGGTGGTTTTGAAATCAAGACTGGGACTGGAAACAATCCTAGGGGCTAATGTGGATTAGACAAAGAGGGGTATCTCAGTTTCAAGGGAACTGCCAGATATAGAGAAATTAACTCCTCCGAGAACTGCAAATCAAGAGACAAGACACAATCCATAAAGTACAGCGAAGATCTTGACTACGCCCTCTAACGTTTGGGAGATGGTACCGGAAATCATCTCACAAATATTTCTCAAGCTAGGTATTCCTTGTTTTGCATGCACAAATTAGGTATTTTCTGGTTCTATACAGCTTTCGAGGGATACTACAGGTATCTTGATGATTAGAGCGGGAAAGGGGGGAAAACACTCCATGCAGAATTGGATTATAATAAACATATATTGGAATCCTGCATTAACTCCCCTCTTCGAATTTCTCCAGAATCTGTCAGATCTACTTACCTATTACACTTCCCAATTCCCATCAGATTAAGTCATGATAATGGGAGATTTGAACTCTGAGTTTATTAAAGGAGGTCTTGTCAACTCAAAGATATGTAAACCCAAGATCAAACAGGGCCTTATCTGGTGTAATTTCATGTCAGAATGGGATTTGTTGATGCTGAATGGGAATATGGAGGGAGATATCCCTCCCGCCCGTATTGGAGGAGAGGATCATCTTGCTCACTGATTGACTATATCTTTGTTTCAAAAGGGATCTTCAATAGATGTACCCACTTTAAAGTTATAAGTGGAAACGATAGTGACCACGCTATGTTGGAAAGCACATTTAAATTTAATCAGGAACGGTTAAAACCTTGTTACACTGAGGAATTATCTGTAAATAATTCAGGGAATACAGTGGTAAGATTCAATAGAGGGGGTGTACTCTTAATGATAAACTGGATAGAGTTACAAGAGAAATGAAGGATTTGGAATTATGAAGATGTTGTGAGCCCAGTCATTTTGTTGATTTCCTATGGGAGGGCAACCCTCCGGGTCATTCAGTTTCTATACATTGTGTAGTTCACAAACACCTTTTTGACGGCCAAATATTGGAGCGAAAAAGACAAAGAAGACAACAAATGGGCATATTAAAAAAGACAACTAAAGATACTAAGAAATATAAAGAAGAAGTAAGGCAGTTAAATAACATCCACAGAAATTGGATTCGGTCCCATAGATTTCTAGGGTTGTAAAGAGATGGTGAGGAAATGTTAAAAGCAATTTGTTTAAAAAATTCCCGTAATTTTTGATCAATGATGACCATGATGGAAAAATCAACCAACTCCATGCAGGATATGATTATTCAAGAGGAGGTTTGGATAGATCACTTACTAAAGGTTTATGTACCTTCCGACTCTTTGGAACCTAAGATTATGATAGACTCAAACTGGGCTCTTATGTGTACAAGAGAGGAGATACTAACCCTAATAAAAAGAATCATCAGCATCCCGTGCAGCAGGTCGCAATGGGCTTATCAACGCGATTCTGAAAATGAGCCCGGATTTGTGGGAGAGGGTTCTTAAATCCCTTTTTGATAACATAACAGCTACAAGAAAAATTCCAGAGTCATGGAGAAATTCAACAATCATTCCGATTTATAAAAGAGGTGACCGACTGGCAGCATCAAATTACCACCCAATTTCACTATTAGATGCAGATGGCAAAATGTGTGCAGGTCCTATTTTGAGGGACCTAGAAATTTGGGCAAAAGACAAGGAGATAATCCCAAAACCGCAGATAGGATTTAGGAGAGGACTATCAACCTCCCTGAATGGCCTGGTCCTTAGTTGTGTCAGTTCAGGGTCCTTTGGGATGGGTGGTATACCTCTGTTCGGAGCCTGGGTAGATGTATTCCAGGCTTTCGATGCTATCAGTCGTGATCACCTGTGGGGTAAATTAAGGAGTTGGGGTGTGCGAGATGATCTTCTTGCTATTCTGATAGAATTACATCAAAACCCATCATTACGGGTTAGGATGACCAGATTGGGAAATTTATCTCGAGCAATCAGTATAGAAAGATGAGTGCGACAGGGGTGTTTGGTGGCACCATTTCTTTTCAACCTTTGTCTGTCAGACCTGTTCCAATGGCTGCAAGCGATCGACCTGGTGATTCCAAAAACTGGTGCAATGGGGATAAATTGGCTGACATATTCTGATGATATTGTGGTCCTTGAACACACGCAAAATGGCTTACAACGCCTATTGAATGCCCTATCTGAATATGCAAAACAAAATGAGCTGAAAATAAATCCTGATAAATCTAAAATAGTGATTGTCAAACATTCTCAGAAGGTCACAAAAGCATTCACTTGGCATATGGGCGGCCAATCTATTCCCATTGTAAACAAGGTAACTTATTTGGGTTCCCAAATTAGAGCCTCCATACTAAAACCCATTTGTTGTCAATATTAGATCTAAAGATTCTAAATATGTGATCTCAAATGAAGAAAATCAGTATAATATATTGTAAATTCTCCATCCTCCCACTTATAAAAGTTTACATTGGAAAAATAGTTCCAACCTTGCTTTTTGGCTTAGAGTGTAATCTGCATAGTTTTGATGTCGATTGGGACAAAGTGGAAGCCAAATTATGGAAAAGAACGCTTAGTCGTCCACACTGTGTCCCAATAGCGTGTATACGCTATGAACTTGGTTTTACCACACTTCTGGCTTGGCTAGAATGGAAATGGATTTCCCTATATAGATTGATCCTTGATCCTCCTATGAGGACATTGCAATTTTATTGCAATGGGCTGATAACAGATTTCTGAATAATTTAAGGGAACAATGTAACGGGATATTAACACAATAGGACAGTAATAGGGAAATCCTTATACAAAATCCCCTCAAAGCGAAAGAATCTATGAAAAGAAGGGTCTGGATAAGGACTATAGAGAGGATGAGACTAGCAAAAATATTGTTTTCCTTTACTCTAACTGATAATCCCAGAACTTTTTTGCCTTCCTATTTAAGGAAATCACCTGACCCAAGAACCAGAGCAAATTTCCTTAGATTTAGACTTAACATTTTGCCAACATTAGAAATTCAATGCATTAGAGATAAGGTAGCATTTCCGTCAGATGTCTGTCACAAATGTGTAACAGGGGAAAAACAGTCCACTCAACATTTATTAATGGCATGCTTAGGGACATGGCACTTGAGATTGCAAATATTTCAAAGATGTGTTCATAATGTTGGATCGCTAGAGTCTGATACTTTTTGGGAGTGACTGGTTTCGGGAAATGAACTATACCTAACAGCGGAAGTAGTGAATGTTTTAAAAGAACTGAACCTCATTGGGAAGTAATAAATGGAAGAAAGGTTGTAATGATAAAACAATTCTCATCTACAGGTATCCTATGCACAATCATAGAGTGTTTGTATTGAGGACTGCTTCTATACTATTTGTGTTTGAATTTATGGCCTCTATTCCCTGAATTAAATAATTCAGGGAATAGAGTGGTAAGATTCTATAGAGGGGGTGAACTCTTAATGATAAACTGGATAGAGTTAGAAGAGAAATGAAGGATTTGGAATTATGAAGATGTTGTGAGCCCAGTCATTTTGTTGATTTCCTATGGGAGGTCAACCCTCCGGGCCATTCAGGTTCTATACATTGTTTAGTTCACAAACACCTTTTTGACGCCCAAATATTGGAGCAAAAAAGACAAAGAAGACAACAAATGGGCATATTAAAAAAGACAATTAAGGATACTAAGAAATATAAAGAAGAAGTAAGGCAGTTAAATAACATCCACAGAACTTGGATTCGGTCCCATAGATTTCTAGGGTTGTAAAGAGATGGTGAGGAAATGTTAAAAGCAATTTGTTAAAAAAATTCCCGTAATTTTTGGTCAATGATGACCATGATGGAAAAATCAACAAACTCCATGCAGGGTATGATTATTCAAGAGGAGGTTTGGATAGATCACTTCCTAAAGGTTTATGCACCTTCCGACTCTTTTGAACCTAAGATTATGATAGACTCAAACTGGGCTCTTATGTGTACAAGAGAGGAGATACTAACCCTAATAAAAAGAATCATCAGCATCCCGTGCAGCAGGTCGCAATGGGCTTATCAACGCGATTCTGAAAATGAGCCCGGATTTGTGGGAGAGGGTTCTTAAATCCCTTTTTGATAACGTAACAGCTATAAGAAAAATTCCAGAGTCATGGAGAAATTCAACAATCATTCTGATTTATAAAAGAGGTGACTGACTAGCAGCATCAAATTACCTCCCAATTTCGCTATTAGATGCAGATGGCAAAATGTGTGCAGGTCTTATTTTGAGGGACCTAGAAATTTGGGCAAAAGACAAGGAGATAATCCCAAAACCGCAGATAGGTTTCAGGAGAGGACTATCAACCTCCCTGAATGGCCTGGTCCTTAGTTGTGTCAGTTCAGGGTCCTTTGGGATGGGTGGTATACCTCTGTTCGGAGCCTGGGTAGATGTATTCCAGGCTTTCGATGCTATCAGTCGTGATCACCTGTGGGGTATATTAAGGAGTTGGGGTGTGCGAGATGATCTTCTTGCTATTCTGATAGAATTACATCAAAACCCATCATTACGGGTTAGGATGACCAGATTGGGAAATTTATCTCGAGCAATCAGTATAGAAAGATGAGTGCGACAGGGGTGTTTGGTGGCACGATTTCTTTTCAACCTTTGTCTGTCAGACCTGTTCCAATGGCTGCAAGCGATCGACCTGGTGATTCCAAAAACTGGTGCAATGGGGATAAATTGGCTGACATATTCTGATGATATTGTGGTCCTTGAACACACGCAAAATGGCTTACAACGCCTATTGAATGCCCTATCTGAATATGCAAAACAAAATGAGCTGAAAATAAATCCTGATAAATCTAAAATAGTGATTGTCAAACATTCTCAGAAGGTCACAAAAGCATTCACTTGGCATATGGGCGGCCAATCTATTCCCATTGTAAACAAGGTAACTTATTTGGGTTCCCAAATTAGAGCCTCCATACTAAAACCCATTTGTTGTCAATATTAGATCTAAAGATTCTAAATATGTGATCTCAAATGAAGAAAATCGGTATAATATATTGTAAATTCTCCATCCTCCCACTTATAAAATTTTACATTGCGAAAATAGTCCCAACCTTGCTTTTTGGCTTAGAGTGTAATCTGCATAATTTTGATGTCGATTGGGACAAAGTGGAAGCCAAATTATGGAAAAGAACGCTTGGTCTTCCACACTGTGCCCCAATAGCGTGTATACGCTATGAACTTGGTCTTACCACACTTCTGGCTTGGCTAGTGTTAAGAAAGGAAGAAGGCAATGTGCACGGAATCTCCCAGTGTACAACTTTGAATCTAAATATGTGCATACAAAACCCAAGACTTGTGTATACTAAAACCCAGGAGAAAAAATAATACCTATATATGAAAAGGAATGTGGGGTAAGCACTTAGAACCTCCTTATGACTGAAAGGAAAGTCGGCAAACTCCTTACCCACTATGCTATTACAGATACTGACAGCGCTAAACCCACGTAGAGGGCAAGCAAGGACAGGATCTGTGAGCTGACACTCTGGATGATACAGAATAAGGAACTTAGAAACTGTACTCACGAGGACCGGAAAGACCACTTGAATGTCATTAACTCACGAACCCAGTTGATCAAACAGGAACCCTGAAGGCTATAACAGCAATGGGTGGAGGAAACTAAATACATAAGACCCTAGTCAAGGGGCGAGTAGAAATAGTGATATAAAATAGTGAGGAAACAAAAAGGGCATTTACACTGGGACTAGTTACAATAACACCAACACCTAATAATCCATGGGAAATGAATGCAGAAGTGAGATGGAAAACATGGAATGGATCCCAATAGAAAGTAAGGATCAGGAGCAGGGAAAATGATATCACAAAAGGAAACCTTGAGGCGGGAAGCTGAATCTATAAAGGGAAAGACTAAAGCATCAGGTTTTTCAGTAGCAAAGGACAGCAACAAAGAAACAGAAAACACAGGCGAATTGGGCAGCATTAAAGGGTAAAGCACAGAGACAGGCTGCCTGCAGACAGAGGAAGAATGTCTTGTGTTGAGAGTCGTGAAGATATAGGAGACCTCTGTCCCCAAGTGCCGCACAGGGAGAATCACTAAATCACTCCCTGTGCAACCTTTGCGGCCACAGGTGGAGATAATCTGAAGCCGGAACCGAAGTACTAGGAACCCCAAGGCAGCTGTGGAAAAAGGCAATGATTAGATACCAAGCAGTCAGGACACTACATACAATAATCCGAATACAGTCAGAGTCTTACCGGGGATCTGATGAACGGGATGGAAAACCTGAATGGGAGGATGGTTCCGGGACTCACGTAGGCAAAAGACCCACCCTGCGGGATAGGTCTAGATGTACCTCGCCAGTCTCCACCTGGAGAGTGTTATTGAAGAGGGCCCCAGGTAATCAGGTGGCAGCCACCAATTGAAGAGTGAGATTCCCCGTGTAGAGGTGCAATCAGGGAGGCCCAACAGAGATCCGTTGCAGACGAAGGTCTGAAGCCAGGAAGAGCAGTTTACACCAAAGGGATAAACAAGAACGAGATCCAGAGGAAGTCCGTAGTTCAGTCCGGGGTCAGGAGCCGTGATGAGCAGAAAAGCCGATGTAGCCAAATCCAAACGTGATCCACAAGAAGTCCAGTAAACATAAGCCAAGTCCAAGGAAGCCAGGTAAGCAATACAGGAACGAAAGTCAAACAGAGTACTCCTGGTAAACCAGCTGTGAAGCGTAGGATACCGGCACTGCACTGCTTAAATATCGTCCACTACCTGGTCACATGATGTCAACCGGAGTCACGTGACCGCGAAACCGGGGCACGTGACCGTTTCCTCGGGTCACGTGATCGGGCCACAACAGCACGAGCGAGTGTGTTACGGCTCGAGCGGTGGCCTAATCTCCAAGGCAACTGCCAATGGAGAAACGGCCGCAATCGTGACTGCAGGGTGTATGGCGTTTGTTTGGCCAGCGCGCGAGCCAATCGGGTTGCCTACGTGAGCCCCGGGAGACAGGTGAATGGGAGGGGTAGGACACTGGACTGGGTATCGAGACAAGGTCGTAGGAACTACCCGAGGACATGACAGAGCCCCCCCCTCAAAGGCCCACGACCCCGTGGGCAGGAAGGATGTTCCCTATGAAACCGGGAGATCAATCGAGGGGCATGGACATCCGAGGCGGGGACCCAGGTGCGTTCCTCCGGACCATAACCCAACCAGTCAACAAGGTACTGCAGGCGACCCCGAAGGAAACGGGACCCCAATATGCCCGAGACCTCGAAAACATCAGGTGCATCCAGGGACACGGGGGCAGGAGAAGGGCGAAGACGCGTCGAGGATGGGCAGGGCTTGAGGAGGGAGGTGTGAAACACAGGATGTACCCGCCAAGAGGAGGGGAGAACCAGGCGATAGGCCACCGGGTTGATGACATGGGAAACAACATAAGGACCCACAAAACGGGGCATGAGTTTGCGGCAGCCCTTCAAGTGGAGATGACGGGAGGACAGCCAAACCCGGGAACCAACGGGATACAACGGGGCCATGGTACGCCTAGCGTCTGCGGAGGCCTTCATGGATGCCTGTGCCTCCTGCAGATGAACGAGGACCTGGGTATGGAGGGTTGACATGTCTCGAACGCAGGCTACTGCTGCAGGGTTCTCGGTGGGAGAAAAGTCGGGGATAGGGAGGACCCTGGGATGCTGGCCATACATGGCGTAAAATGGAGAAAGACCCGTGGAGGAGTGAGTAGCGTTGTTGTAGGCGAACTCAGCCTAATGTATGTTCTGGAACCAGGTTGATTGTTGTTGTAGCATCAAACAACGCAGATATTGCTCCATGGACTGATTTGTTCTCTCGGTCTGGCCATCGGTTTCCGGGTGATAAGCGGAGGAGAACCGGGCATCGATACCTAGAAGAGCGGTCAATGCACGCCAAAAACCGGACGTGAACTGAGAGCCTCGATCGGACACCAGGACAGAGGGAAGGCCGTAGCGGCAGAAAACGTTGTCAAAGAATAACTTGGCCAAGGCAGGGGCAGACGGGATACCATGACAAGGGATGAATTGAGCCATCTTGGTGAAGACATCGACCACTACCCATATGGTGTCGTAACCCTGGATCTTGGGTAAATCGGTTACGAAATCCATGCTCAGGGTGTGCCAGGGTTTTGGTGGCACGGGTAAGGGTCGCAGTAGCCCCAATGGACGACCCCTACGATGTTTGCCCTGAGCACAGACTGAGCATGTGTTGACGTAACAGCCCACGTCGTGCCTCATGGACGGCCACCAACACCATCGTTTCAGGAGATCCAAGGTGCGGGCCTGGCCCGGGTGACCATTGATCGGGGCGTCATGGGACCACTCTAGGGCTAGGTTTCTGGTGTCAGTGGTAGGGAGTACTAGACGGTCCTGTACATATGGCAAACCGTTGTGATAGGTGGGATCCCATTCTGACAGCTGATCGGGGTGCCTTTGAACCCAAGAACGAATGTCTTCTAGTAGTGCCAGAGGGGGTGTGCATGTACAGACAACATGACCCCGGGGTATGAGTGTGTCGGGAAACACCGGTAACGAAACCCCCCCAGGGGAGCGAGACAAAGCGTCCGCCTTGCTATGTTCTGTACCAGAGCGGTGCTTAATCTGAAAGTCGAAAGCGGCGAAGAACAGATGCCACCTGACCTGTCTACTGTTTACACATTTCAAGGCTGCCAGGTCTTGCAGGTTCCTGTGATCTGCGTATACCGTAACCTTATGTTTGGCCCCCAACAGGTGGTGACGCCAAGTTCGGAAGGCGTCCATTACCGCCAGTAGCTCTTTTTCGGTTACAGTATAGTGGGACTCTGCGGGGCTGAACTTACGCGAATGGAAGGCCACAGGATGCAACCGCCCTGTAGTGGAACAAACCTGTGACAGAATCGCCCCCAACGCAAAGGAAGAGGCATCGGCCTCAACGACGTACGGTTGTTCGGGATCGGGGTGTTGGAGCACCGGGGCAGTGGTAAAAGCGTTCTTCAACGCCTCGAAGGCCTGCTGGTGTATCTCCTGCCATTCGAAAGGAACAAGAGGACTGGTAAGGGACGTAAGAGGCGACACGAGAGAAGAGAACCCAGAGATAAAGCGCCGATAGAAATTGGCGAAACCCAAGAAAGATTGCAAAGCCTTTAGGGTCTTTGGTGTTGGCCAATCGAGGATAGCTCGAACCTTGGCATGATTCATGGCCAGACCACCAGGCGTGATGTTAAACCCCAGAAACTCCACGTTAGACACATGGAACAGACATTTTTCGGGTTTGATAAACAATGAGTGTTCTTGCAGTCGGGACAATACTTCTCGTACGTGTTGTATGTGTTCTTCCAGGGTGTGAGAGAAGACGAGAATGTCATCAAGATACACCACCACAAACGTGTCTAATATGTCCGAGAAGATGTCGTTCATGAAATGTTGGAAGGTGGCAGGGGCGTTACACAGGCCGAAGGGCATGACCGTATATTCATAAAGGCCATACCGCGTACAGAAGGCGGTCTTCCATTCGTCACCCTTTCGGATGCGGACGAGGTTATATGCCCCCCGCAAATCCAGCTTGGTATAAGTGGAGGCGTGGGTTAACCGGTCCAGGAGGGGAGAGATGAGTGGAATCGGATAACGGTTCTTCACCGTGACGGCGTTAAGCCGACGGTAATCCACACAGGGACGAAGGTCGCCTTCTTTTTTGGGCACGAAGAATATGGGACTGGCTGCAGCCGACTTGGAAGGACGAATGTGACCCAAACGCAGCGCCTTATCAATGTACTCCTTAAGAGTCAGGTCTTCCGATAGGGACAAAGAATAGATGCGGCCTGAAGGTACCAAGGCCCCAGGCACAAGGTCGATCGGACAGTCATAGGAGCGGTGAGGAGGGAGTACTTCAGAGGAGCCCTGATCGAATAACAAAGTGTAATCCTGATAAGCCACAGGGATGGGAGCGGTGACTAAACCCACTATGTGTGAGGCAGGAGGAATGTCGTCGCCCAGTATCGTGAGATGGGCGACAGCACCGAGTGCTAATGCTGGTGTGTCTGTTTCACTGTCCACGGGGAGGCAGTAGTTCTGACAGAGTTCAGATTCGAAATGGACGTGTCCCGTACCCCAATCTATATGCGGGTTATGTTCTCGTAACCAGGGGATGCCTACTATGACGCCGAACTGAGGCGTGGATATTAGATCAAAATGGAGGGTTTCTCTATGGACTGACAGGATAGTGAGGACGAGGGGGGTGGTCTGTTGCTTAATGGGACCAGAAGCGAGTTCCGTCCCATCAACTGCTTGAACCGGTTCGGGTCGGGGTTTATTGATCAGGGGTAGGTTCAATGTCCGAGCCAGAGCGATATCAATATAGTTCCCAGAGGCCCTGGAATCGATAATGATCCGCACGGGGTGGATAATCCCAGGGGCAGGTTGTATGGTGGCATCTACCTGAATGGGCCTAATCTGACCAAATGATGGAACGATTTTCGGGGAAGGGCATGGGGAGCTCGATCCTACCCCCGTATCTAGGATCGAGCTGGATGAAAAACCTGCTTCTTGGGTCTGGGTCTCCGGGGACACTCCTTCACAAAATGCCCCCCTAAGCCGCAATAAAAGCAGGCATTCTCAGCCCTTCTGCGCTCCCTCTCTCTCTCTCTCGAGGTGATGGGACTCCTAACACCTCCTATTTGCATCGGCTCACCGGTGGCTTCAGAGGACGACGACGGAATAGCAGAGCTGGCCGTTTGGGAAAACCCGGCCTCAGCCCTGCGTTCGGAGCGTCGTGCGTCTACTTGGAGAGCCAGGTCCACCAGGGCCGGGAACTGGACTGGCAGAGACGGTACCATAGCCAAGGCGTCTTTCATAGGACTGCTTAGTCCTCTATAGAATACCACCGATCTCTTACTTTCAGGCCAGGAGGTCTCTGCTGCCAGTTGGTTAAATCTTGTGATGTATTCAATAAGAGAGCCCTTCCCCTGGGACAGGTCCAGTAGTTCTAGATCATGGGATTGTGCTTTATACCTGGTGTCGAACACTCGGGACATTTCCAATACTAGCTGATCGAAATCATAGAGGGCAGGATGGTTGGTTTCTAACAGCGGGTTTGCCCAAGCAGCAGCCGTGCCGGCTAGGTGAGAGAGAGTGAATGCCGCCTTGGTGGTAGGATCCGGAAAAACAAGGGGTCGACACAAGAAGTGCAACTTACACTGGTTAAGGAAAGTCCTAAACCTTCTTGGGTCCCCATGGAACTTTTCTGGGGCAGCCAAAGGAAAGGGTGAAGGCAAAACCACCGGAACAGGAGCCGAGGGAGTCGGGATTGGGTGTACAAGGGGTATCGATGCTGGAGGGGCGTCTCCGAGCTCCGGGTCCAAGGGTAAGGGGTGTTGGGTGCTTTGTAACAGGTCAAGACGCTGATGGACCGCGGTATTAGCCGCCACCATATCGGCTCGTAGTAACGTGATTGCTTGGATGACAGCAGCCAGGGGGTCTTCGGCGGCACCCTCCATATCTTGCACGACAGGGCTTCACAGTCTGTCTTGTGTTGAGAGTCGTGAAGATATAGGAGACCTCTGTCCCCAAGTGCCGCACAGGGAGAATCACTAAATCACTCCCTGTGCAACCTTTGCGGCCACAGGTGGAGATAATCCGAAGCCGGAACCGAAGTACTAGGAACCCCAAGGCAGCTGTGGAAAAAGGCAATGATTAGATACCAAGCAGTCAGGACACTACATACAATAATCCGAATACAGTCAGAGTCTTACCGGGGATCTGATGAACGGGATGGAAAACCTGAATGGGAGGATGGTTCCGGGACTCACGTAGGCAAAAGACCCACCCTGCGGGATAGGTCTAGATGTACCTCGCCAGTCTCCACCTGGAGAGTGTTATTGAAGAGGGCCCCAGGTAATCAGGTGGCAGCCACCAATTGAAGAGTGAGATTCCCCGTGTAGAGGTGCAATCAGGGAGGCCCAACAGAGATCCGTTGCAGACGAAGGTCTGAAGCCAGGAAGAGCAGTTTACACCAAAGGGATAAACAAGAACGAGATCCAGAGGAAGTCCGTAGTTCAGTCCGGGGTCAGGAGCCGTGATGAGCAGAAAAGCCGATGTAGCCAAATCCAAACGTGATCCACAAGAAGTCCAGTAAACATAAGCCAAGTCCAAGGAAGCCAGGTAAGCAATACAGGAACGAAAGTCAAACAGAGTACTCCTGGTAAACCAGCTGTGAAGCGTAGGATACCGGCACTGCACTGCTTAAATATCGTCCACTACCTGGTCACATGATGTCAACCGGAGTCACGTGACCGCGAAACCGGGGCACGTGACCGTTTCCTCGGGTCACGTGATCGGGCCACAACAGCACGAGCGAGTGTGTTACGGCTCGAGCGGTGGCCTAATCTCCAAGGCAACTGCCAATGGAGAAACGGCCGCAATCGTGACTGCAGGGTGTATGGCGTTTGTTTGGCCAGCGCGCGAGCCAATCGGGGTTGCCTATGTGAGCCCCGGGAGACAGGTGAATGGGAGGGGTAGGACACTGGACTGGGTATCGAGACAAGGTCGTAGGAACTACCCGAGGACATGACAAAGACAGAAAGGGAAATCCAGTGAGCAGAAATCAATTAAGCACAAGAATCCGAAATCCAGGGCAGAGGAACAAGAAACAGGAACTGGGCACTAGGCACAAAAGCTAGGAACAAGGAACAAGGGACCAGTCACAACAGGAACACAGCAACAATGACCAGCGCTGGACTGAAGCAAAATGAGGCTTTTAAGGCTGCTTAACGAGCACACCCCTCAGGCGTGCCGCCTGCTGCACCTGCAGCCACAGGTGTTGCCTATCCTCCACCCAGCCTTGTCCTGCAAGGGAGGAGGTGAAGCAGTGAGCCAGGCATTCTGGGAAGCATAGTCATTTGATTAAAGTAGCAGTAGCATGCTGGCTGCCAAAAACCTGGAATGGATCCGGAAGGGAAGTAATTTGGGAAATAAGGTTTTAGCGCTCCCAATTCATCAGGACACTGTAGCATAAGGTTCGGAGGAAATGTCCAGTAGGTAATAAACCCCAAAACATGCCCCCAAGTGGTGGGAACGGGAGCGAAGGGAGCGAGCCGTGACAGCTAGAATGGAAATGGATTTCCCTATATAGATTGATCCTTGATCCTCCTATGATGACATTGCAATTTTATTGCAATGGGCTGATAACAGATTTCTGAATAACTTAAGGGAACAATGTAAGGAGTAATTACACAATAGGACAGTAATATGGAAATCCTCATACAAAATCCCCTCAAAGCGAAAGAATCTATGAAAAGAAGGGACTGGATAAGGACTATAGAGAGAATGAGACTAGCAGAAATATTGTTTTCCTTTACTCTAACTGATAATCCCAGAACTTTTCTGCCTTCCTATTTAAGGAAATCACCTGACCCAAGAACCAGAACAAATTTCCTTAGATTTAGACTTAACATTTTGCCAACATTAGAAATTCAATGCATTAGAGATAAGGTAGCATTTCCGTCAGATGTCTGTCACAAATGTGTAATAGGGGAAAAACAATCCACTCAACATTTATTAATGGCATGCTAAGGGACGCGGGACTTCAGATTGCAAATATTTCAAAGATGTGTTCATAATGTTGGATCGCTAGAGTCTGATACTTTTTGGGAGTGACTGGTTTCGGGAAATGAACTATTCCTAACACCGGAAGTAGTGAATGTTTTAAAAGAACTGAACCTCATTGGGAAGTAATAAATGGAAGAAAGGTTGGAATGATAAAACAATTCTCATCTACAGGTATCCTATGCACAATCGTAGAGCGTTTGTATTGAGGACTGTTTCTATACTATTTGTGTTTGAATTTATGGCCTTGTCGTCTATTTTTGTCCTTTTTCCCCTTTTTTTCTCTCCTTTTATCTTATTTTTTATTTCTTTTTTTCTGAGTGGAAACTTAATATTTTAAGATTATATGTGAATTGTTTCTTGTATGATTTTATTAAACTTTATTAGTTGATTGTTGACATTTGTGATAATAGTAAAAATTAATGTGGAAAAATGTCAAGATTTTGTTTTGGCTAAGACACAATTAAAAAAAGGGGAAAAAAAGCAAAATTACAGGGAAGCTCTGTGTCTGTCAGTCAAAAAACATAATGCAATGGTGTGGGAGAAATTGATGAAGGAAATTCAAGGAGGACGGATGGCAGGGCAATTTGATGACCTATCACTTGCAGATCTGATTATTTTAGCTATAGGGAATGAGCCGAAAAAAGGGAAAAGGGAAATGCATGCTGATCCACCCCATTTCGTGGACAGAAGGGAAACCCATCAATAACTGCATTGACCAGCTGGCTGCTCGATGTTGTACTCGAACGCCGATGAGATAATAAGGCTTCCGCAGAAATGTGGGTTGGGGGCGCAGATGGCAAAATGCAAAATAAAATCTATGTTTAGGCTACTAACAGTATGCCCATATGACTTTCAATTGTAAGGAATTCAGTTTGTGGGCAAGCTAAATAGACAGGGGATTTCCAGAGTGATTCTCCGCAGCATCCGCCTGTTTGAATGTGTCAACATGGTTATGTAATGAGCGTTTACATGGTGGTCATATTCATTCCGGGGATTTCCGGGGATTTCTTGATATTCGGGAGACAGGAGGGAAGTGGGTGTATGCATGCCTGCTGCCAAACTTCCAAACACTTACAGGGGACCCGGGCATCCCCAGAGAAGACCTGCCACAATGTTGATGTTCCTGGGCATCAAGCAGGACTTGATTAATATTGAGTGGAGCTTATCAGGAGACAATCTGAAGATATAGGCCCTCATTACGACCCTTGCGGAAATCAACCGACCGGACCGCCATAGCGTAAATAGCGTTTCCGCCATTGCACGATGGAGCAAAGTGCGGCTCATTCCGACCCATCGGGCACGAGCACCACGCCATGGCGGAAGTGCAAAGTCCGCGATGGCGGAAATGACCCCAAAACGGCCCACACCGCCGCCGTACGGCGCCCTAGGTGCAATACCGCCACCCATCTCAGCGGACACCGCAGTGAGCGCCAACCGGAAAGTACGGTGACCGTAAATATACGGAAACGGAAGTAAAAGCATGGTCCCAGAACGGGAAACATCACGCCGTACACCTATAAAACCACAAAATCCACACAACCATAAAAAATACTACCCTGAGACACATCCCAACCCGTCATCCACCCTAGTGAAACCAAGAAAAATGGGAAAAGTAGCGAAGAAAGCGTGCGACCGCAAGCGGCAGGTCCACTTCTCCCGTGAGGAACTCACGGTGCTCACGGAGACCCTCCAGGAGAATGCTGCCGTCGTCTTCTCCACGCAAATGACCAGGACGGCACTTGCGAACAAGAAGGCCATATGGGCCCTGGTGGCACAGCGTGTAAGTGCGGTGGGGACCGCACCCCGCAACCCACAGCAATGCAGAAAGCGATGGGACGACCTGCGGATACGCGTCCGTAGCATACTTTCTGCCAACCGCAACATTGCCACAGCTACCGGGGGAGGATCGGAATCACCCATCAAGTTGACCCCCTGGGAAGAAATCTGTGCCTCCACCATTGGAATGGAGAGCATAGAGGGAGTCGGAGGGATGGAGAAAGGAGTGCAGACATCCGAACATTCAGGTAGGTGTCCCAAATAAAACAATGCCAAAACCACAATGCCCAATCATGTGAAGTACCACGTGCCCACATAGTGCAACAGGAACACATGTCCAGGAGAACGTCCACATACATAGGCCTGATAGCACACTTTAAAACTCACATCAAATACATAAATAATTAAAAATCCTAAAAACACCCTCTACATGTGCAGCAGGCACACCCTAACTGCAGGCTGCCAAACAACTGCACCCTCACTCCACACACAAATGAAACCACCTCCAAGGCCCCGACCCAAATCACCCTCAGGTACCACCCCAATGCATGTGATACATTGCCATTCCAATTCCCACAGACCCATTAATAACGCTCGCCCTCCTTTACTCCACCACAGGGTCCGATCCAAACGACGAGCTCCAGGACACCCCTACCAGCACACCTGCAAAGAGGGCCAAGACCAACGGCCAAAGACCCTCCACCTCAGCTGCACGCATCAAGACACGGCAGCAGCACAAATCAAGTGACAGCACACAGGAGGGAACTCCAACAGGCACCCCAGCAGCCAGCATGCCCACAACACCACCACCACAGGTCCCCCCAATGGATGCCACAGTAGGCACTGCTTCTGGTGGCTGCAGCACCATAGGTGATACTGCATTAATGGCAGCATGCTCCGACACAGAAAACGGGGATGTCGAAGTTAGATCCATCCATGACCTGTCTCAATCCCCCTGTCTGTTCCATCCCGTACACCATGAGGATACCACGCAGGGGCACCCACAAGACGACGACTGGCCATCCCCCACAAGCCCTGTGGCAAGGGAAAGACTAAAGCATCAGGTTTTTCAGTAGCAAAGGACAGCAACAAAGAAACAGAAAACACAGGCGAATTGGGCAGCATTAAAGGGTAAAGCACAGAGACAGGCTGCCTGCAGACAGAGGAAGAATGTCTTGTGTTGAGAGTCGTGAAGATATAGGAGACCTCTGTCCCCAAGTGCCGCACAGGGAGAATCACTAAATCACTCCCTGTGCAACCTTTGCGGCCACAGGTGGAGATAATCTGAAGCCGGAACCGAAGTACTAGGAACCCCAAGGCAGCTGTGGAAAAAGGCAATGATTAGATACCAAGCAGTCAGGACACTACATACAATAATCCGAATACAGTCAGAGTCTTACCGGGGATCTGATGAACGGGATGGAAAACCTGAATGGGAGGATGGTTCCGGGACTCACGTAGGCAAAAGACCCACCCTGCGGGATAGGTCTAGATGTACCTCGCCAGTCTCCACCTGGAGAGTGTTATTGAAGAGGGCCCCAGGTAATCAGGTGGCAGCCACCAATTGAAGAGTGAGATTCCCCGTGTAGAGGTGCAATCAGGGAGGCCCAACAGAGATCCGTTGCAGACGAAGGTCTGAAGCCAGGAAGAGCAGTTTACACCAAAGGGATAAACAAGAACGAGATCCAGAGGAAGTCCGTAGTTCAGTCCGGGGTCAGGAGCCGTGATGAGCAGAAAAGCCGATGTAGCCAAATCCAAACGTGATCCACAAGAAGTCCAGTAAACATAAGCCAAGTCCAAGGAAGCCAGGTAAGCAATACAGGAACGAAAGTCAAACAGAGTACTCCTGGTAAACCAGCTGTGAAGCGTAGGATACCGGCACTGCACTGCTTAAATATCGTCCACTACCTGGTCACATGATGTCAACCGGAGTCACGTGACCGCGAAACCGGGGCACGTGACCGTTTCCTCGGGTCACGTGATCGGGCCACAACAGCACGAGCGAGTGTGTTACGGCTCGAGCGGTGGCCTAATCTCCAAGGCAACTGCCAATGGAGAAACGGCCGCAATCGTGACTGCAGGGTGTATGGCGTTTGTTTGGCCAGCGCGCGAGCCAATCGGGTTGCCTACGTGAGCCCCGGGAGACAGGTGAATGGGAGGGGTAGGACACTGGACTGGGTATCGAGACAAGGTCGTAGGAACTACCCGAGGACATGACAGAGCCCCCCCTCAAAGGCCCACGACCCCGTGGGCAGGAAGGATGTTCCCTATGAAACCGGGAGATCAATCGAGGGGCATGGACATCCGAGGCGGGGACCCAGGTGCGTTCCTCCGGACCATAACCCAACCAGTCAACAAGGTACTGCAGGCGACCCCGAAGGAAACGGGACCCCAATATGCCCGAGACCTCGAAAACATCAGGTGCATCCAGGGACACGGGGGCAGGAGAAGGGCGAAGACGCGTCGAGGATGGGCAGGGCTTGAGGAGGGAGGTGTGAAACACAGGATGTACCCGCCAAGAGGAGGGGAGAACCAGGCGATAGGCCACCGGGTTGATGACATGGGAAACAACATAAGGACCCACAAAACGGGGCATGAGTTTGCGGCAGCCCTTCAAGTGGAGATGACGGGAGGACAGCCAAACCCGGGAACCAACGGGATACAACGGGGCCATGGTACGCCTAGCGTCTGCGGAGGCCTTCATGGATGCCTGTGCCTCCTGCAGATGAACGAGGACCTGGTTATGGAGGGTTGACATGTCTCGAACGCAGGCTACTGCTGCAGGGTTCTCGGTGGGAGAAAAGTCGGGGATAGGGAGGACCCTGGGATGCTGGCCATACATGGCGTAAAATGGAGAAAGACCCGTGGAGGAGTGAGTAGCGTTGTTGTAGGCGAACTCAGCCTAATGTATGTTCTGGAACCAGGTTGATTGTTGTTGTAGCATCAAACAACGCAGATATTGCTCCATGGACTGATTTGTTCTCTCGGTCTGGCCATCGGTTTCCGGGTGATAAGCGGAGGAAACCGGGCATCGATACCTAGAAGAGCGGTCAATGCACGCCAAAAACCGGACGTGAACTGAGAGCCTCGATCGGACACCAGGACAGAGGGAAGGCCGTAGCGGCAGAAAACGTTGTCAAAGAATAACTTGGCCAAGGCAGGGGCAGACGGGATACCATGACAAGGGATGAATTGAGCCATCTTGGTGAAGACATCGACCACTACCCATATGGTGTCGTAACCCTGGATCTTGGGTAAATCGGTTACGAAATCCATGCTCAGGGTGTGCCAGGGTTTTGGTGGCACGGGTAAGGGTCGCAGTAGCCCCAATGGACGACCCCTACGATGTTTGCCCTGAGCACAGACTGAGCATGTGTTGACGTAACAGCCCACGTCGTGCCTCATGGACGGCCACCAACACCATCGTTTCAGGAGATCCAAGGTGCGGGCCTGGCCCGGGTGACCATTGATCGGGGCGTCATGGGACCACTCTAGGGCTAGGTTTCTGGTGTCAGTGGTAGGGAGTACTAGACGGTCCTGTACATATGGCAAACCGTTGTGATAGGTGGGATCCCATTCTGACAGCTGATCGGGGTGCCTTTGAACCCAAGAACGAATGTCTTCTAGTAGTGCCAGAGGGGGTGTGCATGTACAGACAACATGTCCCCGGGGTATGAGTGTGTCGGGAAACACCGGTAACGAAACCCCCCCAGGGGAGCGAGACAAAGCGTCCGCCTTGCTATGTTCTGTACCAGAGCGGTGCTTAATCTGAAAGTCGAAAGCGGCGAAGAACAGATGCCACCTGACCTGTCTACTGTTTACACATTTCAAGGCTGCCAGGTCTTGCAGGTTCCTGTGATCTGCGTATACCGTAACCTTATGTTTGGCCCCCAACAGGTGGTGACGCCAAGTTCGGAAGGCGTCCATTACCGCCAGTAGCTCTTTTTCGGTTACAGTATAGTGGGACTCTGCGGGGCTGAACTTACGCGAATGGAAGGCCACAGGATGCAACCGCCCTGTAGTGGAACAAACCTGTGACAGAATCGCCCCCAACGCAAAGGAAGAGGCATCGGCCTCAACGACGTACGGTTGTTCGGGATCGGGGTGTTGGAGCACCGGGGCAGTGGTAAAAGCGTTCTTCAACGCCTCGAAGGCCTGCTGGTGTATCTCCTGCCATTCGAAAGGAACAAGAGGACTGGTAAGGGACGTAAGAGGCGACACGAGAGAAGAGAACCCAGAGATAAAGCGCCGATAGAAATTGGCGAAACCCAAGAAAGATTGCAAAGCCTTTAGGGTCTTTGGTGTTGGCCAATCGAGGATAGCTCGAACCTTGGCATGATTCATGGCCAGACCACCAGGCGTGATGTTAAACCCCAGAAACTCCACGTTAGACACATGGAACAGACATTTTTCGGGTTTGATAAACAATGAGTGTTCTTGCAGTCGGGACAATACTTCTCGTACGTGTTGTATGTGTTCTTCCAGGGTGTGAGAGAAGACGAGAATGTCATCAAGATACACCACCACAAACGTGTCTAATATGTCCGAGAAGATGTCGTTCATGAAATGTTGGAAGGTGGCAGGGGCGTTACACAGGCCGAAGGGCATGACCGTATATTCATAAAGGCCATACCGCGTACAGAAGGCGGTCTTCCATTCGTCACCCTTTCGGATGCGGACGAGGTTATATGCCCCCCGCAAATCCAGCTTGGTATAAGTGGAGGCGTGGGTTAACCGGTCCAGGAGGGGAGAGATGAGTGGAATCGGATAACGGTTCTTCACCGTGACGGCGTTAAGCCGACGGTAATCCACACAGGGACGAAGGTCGCCTTCTTTTTTGGGCACGAAGAATATGGGACTGGCTGCAGCCGACTTGGAAGGACGAATGTGACCCAAACGCAGCGCCTTATCAATGTACTCCTTAAGAGTCAGGTCTTCCGATAGGGACAAAGAATAGATGCGGCCTGAAGGTACCAAGGCCCCAGGCACAAGGTCGATCGGACAGTCATAGGAGCGGTGAGGAGGGAGTACTTCAGAGGAGCCCTGATCGAATAACAAAGTGTAATCCTGATAAGCCACAGGGATGGGAGCGGTGACTAAACCCACTATGTGTGAGGCAGGAGGAATGTCGTCGCCCAGTATCGTGAGATGGGCGACAGCACCGAGTGCTAATGCTGGTGTGTCTGTTTCACTGTCCACGGGGAGGCAGTAGTTCTGACAGAGTTCAGATTCGAAATGGACGTGTCCCGTACCCCAATCTATATGCGGGTTATGTTCTCGTAACCAGGGGATGCCTACTATGACGCCGAACTGAGGCGTGGATATTAGATCAAAATGGAGGGTTTCTCTATGGACTGACAGGATAGTGAGGACGAGGGGGGTGGTCTGTTGCTTAATGGGACCAGAAGCGAGTTCCGTCCCATCAACTGCTTGAACCGGTTCGGGTCGGGGTTTATTGATCAGGGGTAGGTTCAATGTCCGAGCCAGAGCGATATCAATATAGTTCCCAGAGGCCCTGGAATCGATAATGATCCGCACGGGGTGGATAATCCCAGGGGCAGGTTGTATGGTGGCATCTACCTGAATGGACCTAATCTGACCAAATGATGGAACGATTTTCGGGGAAGGGCATGGGGAGCTCGATCCTACCCCCGTATCTAGGATCGAGCTGGATGAAAAACCTGCTTCTTGGGTCTGGGTCTCCGGGGACACTCCTTCACAAAATGCCCCCCTAAACCGCAATAAAAGCAGGCATTCTCAGCCCTTCTGCGCTCCCTCTCTCTCTCTCTCGAGGTGATGGGACTCCTAACACCTCCTATTTGCATCGGCTCACCGGTGGCTTCAGAGGACGACGACGGAATAGCAGAGCTGGCCGTTTGGGAAAACCCGGCCTCAGCCCTGCGTTCGGAGCGTCGTGCGTCTACTTGGAGAGCCAGGTCCACCAGGGCCGGGAACTGGACTGGCAGAGACGGTACCATAGCCAAGGCGTCTTTCATAGGACTGCTTAGTCCTCTATAGAATACCACCGATCTCTTACTTTCAGGCCAGGAGGTCTCTGCTGCCAGTTGGTTAAATCTTGTGATGTATTCAATAAGAGAGCCCTTCCCCTGGGACAGGTCCAGTAGTTCTAGATCATGGGATTGTGCTTTATACCTGGTGTCGAACACTCGGGACATTTCCAATACTAGCTGATCGAAATCATAGAGGGCAGGATGGTTGGTTTCTAACAGCGGGTTTGCCCAAGCAGCAGCCGTGCCGGCTAGGTGAGAGAGAGTGAATGCCGCCTTGGTGGTAGAATCCGGAAAAACAAGGGGTCGACACAAGAAGTGCAACTTACACTGGTTAAGGAAAGTCCTAAACCTTCTTGGGTCCCCATGGAACTTTTCTGGGGCAGCCAAAGGAAAGGGTGAAGGCAAAACCACCGGAACAGGAGCCGAGGGAGTCGGGATTGGGTGTACAAGGGGTATCGATGCTGGAGGGGCGTCTCCGAGCTCCGGGTCCAAGGGTAAGGGGTGTTGGGTGCTTTGTAACAGGTCAAGACGCTGATGGACCGCGGTATTAGCCGCCACCATATCGGCTCGTAGTAACGTGATTGCTTGGATGACAGCAGCCAGGGGGTCTTCGGCGGCACCCTCCATATCTTGCACGACAGGGCTTCACAGTCTGTCTTGTGTTGAGAGTCGTGAAGATATAGGTGACCTCTGTCCCCAAGTGCCGCACAGGGAGAATCACTAAATCACTCCCTGTGCAACCTTTGCGGCCACAGGTGGAGATAATCCGAAGCCGGAACCGAAGTACTAGGAACCCCAAGGCAGCTGTGGAAAAAGGCAATGATTAGATACCAAGCAGTCAGGACACTACATACAATAATCCGAATACAGTCAGAGTCTTACCGGGGATCTGATGAACGGGATGGAAAACCTGAATGGGAGGATGGTTCCGGGACTCACGTAGGCAAAAGACCCACCCTGCGGGATAGGTCTAGATGTACCTCGCCAGTCTCCACCTGGAGAGTGTTATTGAAGAGGGCCCCAGGTAATCAGGTGGCAGCCACCAATTGAAGAGTGAGATTCCCCGTGTAGAGGTGCAATCAGGGAGGCCCAACAGAGATCCGTTGCAGACGAAGGTCTGAAGCCAGGAAGAGCAGTTTACACCAAAGGGATAAACAAGAACGAGATCCAGAGGAAGTCCGTAGTTCAGTCCGGGGTCAGGAGCCGTGATGAGCAGAAAAGCCGATGTAGCCAAATCCAAACGTGATCCACAAGAAGTCCAGTAAACATAAGCCAAGTCCAAGGAAGCCAGGTAAGCAATACAGGAACGAAAGTCAAACAGAGTACTCCTGGTAAACCAGCTGTGAAGCGTAGGATACCGGCACTGCACTGCTTAAATATCGTCCACTACCTGGTCACATGATGTCAACCGGAGTCACGTGACCGCGAAACCGGGGCACGTGACCGTTTCCTCGGGTCACGTGATCGGGCCACAACAGCACGAGCGAGTGTGTTACGGCTCGAGCGGTGGCCTAATCTCCAAGGCAACTGCCAATGGAGAAACGGCCGCAATCGTGACTGCAGGGTGTATGGCGTTTGTTTGGCCAGCACGCGAGCCAATCGGGGTTGCCTACATGATCCCCGGGAGACAGGTGAATGGGAGGGGTAGGACACTGGACTGGGTATCGAGACAAGGTCGTAGGAACTACCCGAGGACATGACAAAGACAGAAAGGGAAATCCAGTGAGCAGAAATCAATTAAGCACAAGAATCCGAAATCCAGGGCAGAGGAACAAGAAACAGGAACTGGGCACTAGGCACAAAAGCTAGGAACAAGGAACAAGGGACCAGTCACAACAGGAACACAGCAACAATGACCAGCGCTGGACTGAAGCAAAATGAGGCTTTTAAGGCTGCTTAACGAGCACACCCCTCAGGCGTGCCGCCTGCTGCACCTGCAGCCACAGGTGTTGCCTATCCTCCACCCAGCCTTGTCCTGCAAGGGAGGAGGTGAAGCAGTGAGCCAGGCATTCTGGGAAGCATAGTCATTTGATTAAAGTAGCAGTAGCATGCTGGCTGCCAAAAACCTGGAATGGATCCGGAAGGGAAGTAATTTGGGAAATAAGGTTTTAGCGCTCCCAATTCATCAGGACACTGTAGCATAAGGTTCGGAGGAAATGTCCAGTAGGTAATAAACCCCAAAACATGCCCCCAAGTGGTGGGAACGGGAGCGAAGGGAGCGAGCCGTGACAGCTAGAATGGAAATGGATTTCCCTATATAGATTGATCCTTGATCCTCCTATGATGACATTGCAATTTTATTGCAATGGGCTGATAACAGATTTCTGAATAACTTAAGGGAACAATGTAAGGAGTAATTACACAATAGGACAGTAATATGGAAATCCTCATACAAAATCCCCTCAAAGCGAAAGAATCTATGAAAAGAAGGGACTGGATAAGAACTATAGAGAGAATGAGACTAGCAGAAATATTGTTTTCCTTTACTCTAACTGATAATCCCAGAACTTTTCTGCCTTCCTATTTAAGGAAATCACCTGACCCAAGAACCAGAACAAATTTCCTTAGATTTAGACTTAACATTTTGCCAACATTAGAAATTCAATGCATTAGAGATAAGGTAGCATTTCCGTCAGATGTCTGTCACAAATGTGTAATAGGGGAAAAACAATCCACTCAACATTTATTAATGGCATGCTAAGGGACGCGGGACTTCAGATTGCAAATATTTCAAAGATGTGTTCATAATGTTGGATCGCTAGAGTCTGATACTTTTTGGGAGTGACTGGTTTCGGGAAATGAACTATTCCTAACACCGGAAGTAGTGAATGTTTTAAAGGAACTGAACCTCATTGGGAAGTAATAAATGGAAGAAAGGTTGGAATGATAAAACAATTCTCATCTACAGGTATCCTATGCACAATCGTAGAGCGTTTGTATTGAGGACTGTTTCTATACTATTTGTGTTTGAATTTATGGCCTTGTCGTCTATTTTTGTCCTTTTTCCCCTTTTTTTCTCTCCTTTTATCTTATTTTTTATTTCTTTTTTTCTGAGTGGAAACTTAATATTTTAAGATTATATGTGAATTGTTTCTTGTATGATTTTATTAAACTTTATTAGTTGATTGTTGACATTTGTGATAATAGTAAAAATTAATGTGGAAAAATGTCAAGATTTTGTTTTGGCTAAGACACAATTAAAAAAAGGGGAAAAAAAGCAAAATTACAGGGAAGCTCTGTGTCTGTCAGTCAAAAAACATAATGCAATGGTGTGGGAGAAATTGATGAAGGAAATTCAAGGAGGACGGATGGCAGGGCAATTTGATGAACTATCACTTGCAGATCTGATTATTTTAGCTATAGGGAATGAGCCGAAAAAAGGGAAAAGGGAAATGCATGCTGATCAACCCCATTTCGTGGACAGAAGGGAAACCCATCAATAACTGCATTGACCAGCTGGCTGCTCGATGTTGTACTCGAACGCCGATGAGATAATAAGGCTTCCGCAGAAATGTGGGTTGGGGGCGCAGATGGCAAAATGCAAAATAAAATCTATGTTTAGGCTACTAACAGTATGCCCATATGACTTTCAATTGTAAGGAATTCAGTTTGTGGGCAAGCTAAATAGACAGGGGATTTCCAGAGTGATTCTCCGCAGCATCCGCCCTGTTTGAATGTGTCAACATGGTTATGTAATGAGCGTTTACATGGTGGTCATATTCATTCCGGGGATTTCCGGGGATTTCTTGATATTCGGGAGACAGGAGGGAAGTGGGTGTATGCATGCCTGCTGCCAAACTTCCAAACACTTACAGGGGACCCGGGCATCCCCAGAGAAGACCTGCCACAATGTTGATGTTCCTGGGCATCAAGCAGGACTTGATTAATATTGAGTGGAGCTTATCAGGAGACAATCTGAAGATATAGGCCCTCATTACGACCCTTGCGGAAATCAACCGACCGGACCGCCATAGCGTAAATAGCGTTTCCGCCATTGCACGATGGAGCAAAGTGCGGCTCATTCCGACCCATCGGGCACGAGCACCACGCCATGGCGGAAGTGCAAAGTCCGCGATGGCGGAAATGACCCCAAAACGGCCCACACCGCCGCCGTACGGCGCCCTAGGTGCAATACCGCCACCCATCTCAGCGGACACCGCAGTGAGCGCCAACCGGAAAGTACGGTGACCGTAAATATACGGAAACGGAAGTAAAAGCATGGTCCCGGAACGGGAAACATCACGCCGTACACCTATAAAACCACAAAATCCACACAACCATAAAAAATACTACCCTGAGACACATCCCAACCCGTCATCCACCCTAGTGAAACCAAGAAAAATGGGAAAAGTAGCGAAGAAAGCGTGCGACCGCAAGCGGCAGGTCCACTTCTCCCGTGAGGAACTCACGGTGCTCACGGAGACCCTCCAGGAGAATGCTGCCGTCGTCTTCTCCACGCAAATGACCAGGACGGCACTTGCGAACAAGAAGGCCATATGGGCCCTGGTGGCACAGCGTGTAAGTGCGGTGGGGACCGCACCCCGCAACCCACAGCAATGCAGAAAGCGATGGGACGACCTGCGGATACGCGTCCGTAGCATACTTTCTGCCAACCGCAACATTGCCACAGCTACCGGGGGAGGATCGGAATCACCCATCAAGTTGACCCCCTGGGAAGAAATCTGTGCCTCCACCATTGGAATGGAGAGCATAGAGGGAGTCGGAGGGATGGAGAAAGGAGTGCAGACATCCGAACATTCAGGTAGGTGTCCCAAATAAAACAATGCCAAAACCACAATGCCCAATCATGTGAAGTACCACGTGCCCACATAGTGCAACAGGAACACATGTCCAGGAGAACGTCCACATACATAGGCCTGATAGCACACTTTAAAACTCACATCATATACATAAATAATTAAAAATCCTAAAAACACCCTCTACATGTGCAGCAGGCACACCCTAACTGCATGGCTGCCAAACAACTGCACCCTCACTCCACACACAAATGAAACCACCTCCAAGGCCCCGACCCAAATCACCCTCAGGTACCACCCCAATGCATGTGATACATTGCCATTCCAATTCCCACAGACCCATTAATAACGCTCGCCCTCCTTTACTCCACCACAGGGTCCGATCCAAACGACGAGCTCCAGGACACCCCTACCAGCACACCTGCAAAGAGGGCCAAGACCAACGGCCAAAGACCCTCCACCTCAGCTGCACGCATCAAGACACGGCAGCAGCACAAATCAAGTGACAGCACACAGGAGGGAACTCCAACAGGCACCCCAGCAGCCAGCATGCCCACAACACCACCACCACAGGTCCCCCCAATGGATGCCACAGTAGGCACTGCTTCTGGTGGCTGCAGCACCATAGGTGATGCTGCATTAATGGCAGCATGCTCCGACACAGAAAACGGGGATGTCGAAGTTAGATCCATCCATGACCTGTCTCAATCCCCCTGTCTGTTCCATCCCGTACACCATGAGGATACCACGCAGGGGCACCCACAAGACGACGACTGGCCATCCCCCACAAGCCCTGTGGCAAGGGAAAGACTAAAGCATCAGGTTTTTCAGTAGCAAAGGACAGCAACAAAGAAACAGAAAACACAGGCGAATTGGGCAGCATTAAAGGGTAAAGCACAGAGACAGGCTGCCTGCAGACAGAGGAAGAATGTCTTGTGTTGAGAGTCGTGAAGATATAGGAGACCTCTGTCCCCAAGTGCCGCACAGGGAGAATCACTAAATCACTCCCTGTGCAACCTTTGCGGCCACAGGTGGAGATAATCTGAAGCCGGAACCGAAGTACTAGGAACCCCAAGGCAGCTGTGGAAAAAGGCAATGATTAGATACCAAGCAGTCAGGACACTACATACAATAATCCGAATACAGTCAGAGTCTTACCGGGGATCTGATGAACGGGATGGAAAACCTGAATGGGAGGATGGTTCCGGGACTCACGTAGGCAAAAGACCCACCCTGCGGGATAGGTCTAGATGTACCTCGCCAGTCTCCACCTGGAGAGTGTTATTGAAGAGGGCCCCAGGTAATCAGGTGGCAGCCATCAATTGAAGAGTGAGATTCCCCGTGTAGAGGTGCAATCAGGGAGGCCCAACAGAGATCCGTTGCAGACGAAGGTCTGAAGCCAGGAAGAGCAGTTTACACCAAAGGGATAAACAAGAACGAGATCCAGAGGAAGTCCGTAGTTCAGTCCGGGGTCAGGAGCCGTGATGAGCAGAAAAGCCGATGTAGCCAAATCCAAACGTGATCCACAAGAAGTCCAGTAAACATAAGCCAAGTCCAAGGAAGCCAGGTAAGCAATACAGGAACGAAAGTCAAACAGAGTACTCCTGGTAAACCAGCTGTGAAGCGTAGGATACCGGCACTGCACTGCTTAAATATCGTCCACTACCTGGTCACATGATGTCAACCTGAGTCACGTGACCGCGAAACCGGGGCACGTGACCGTTTCCTCGGGTCACGTGATCGGGCCACAACAGCACGAGCGAGTGTGTTACGGCTCGAGCGGTGGCCTAATCTCCAAGGCAACTGCCAATGGAGAAACGGCCGCAATCGTGACTGCAGGGTGTATGGCGTTTGTTTGGCCAGCGCGCGAGCCAATCGGGTTGCCTACGTGAGCCCCGGGAGACAGGTGAATGGGAGGGGTAGGACACTGGACTGGGTATCGAGACAAGGTCGTAGGAACTACCCGAGGACATGACAGAGCCCCCCCTCAAAGGCCCACGACCCCGTGGGCAGGAAGGATGTTCCCTATGAAACCGGGAGATCAATCGAGGGGCATGGACATCCGAGGCGGGGACCCAGGTGCGTTCCTCCGGACCATAACCCAACCAGTCAACAAGGTACTGCAGGCGACCCCGAAGGAAACGGGACCCCAATATGCCCGAGACCTCGAAAACATCAGGTGCATCCAGGGACACGGGGGCAGGAGAAGGGCGAAGACGCGTCGAGGATGGGCAGGGCTTGAGGAGGGAGGTGTGAAACACAGGATGTACCCGCCAAGAGGAGGGGAGAACCAGGCGATAGGCCACCGGGTTGATGACATGGGAAACAACATAAGGACCCACAAAACGGGGCATGAGTTTGCGGCAGCCCTTCAAGTGGAGATGACGGGAGGACAGCCAAACCCGGGAACCAACGGGATACAACGGGGCCATGGTACGCCTAGCGTCTGCGGAGGCCTTCATGGATGCCTGTGCCTCCTGCAGATGAACGAGGACCTGGGTATGGAGGGTTGACATGTCTCGAACGCAGGCTACTGCTGCAGGGTTCTCGGTGGGAGAAAAGTCGGGGATAGGGAGGACCCTGGGATGCTGGCCATACATGGCGTAAAATGGAGAAAGACCCGTGGAGGAGTGAGTAGCGTTGTTGTAGGCGAACTCAGCCTAATGTATGTTCTGGAACCAGGTTGATTGTTGTTGTAGCATCAAACAACGCAGATATTGCTCCATGGACTGATTTGTTCTCTCGGTCTGGCCATCGGTTTCCGGGTGATAAGCGGAGGAGAACCGGGCATCGATACCTAGAAGAGCGGTCAATGCACGCCAAAAACGGGACGTGAACTGAGAGCCTCGATCGGACACCAGGACAGAGGGAAGGCCGTAGCGGCAGAAAACGTTGTCAAAGAATAACTTGGCCAAGGCAGGGGCAGACGGGATACCATGACAAGGGATGAATTGAGCCATCTTGGTGAAGACATCGACCACTACCCATATGGTGTCGTAACCCTGGATCTTGGGTAAATCGGTTACGAAATCCATGCTCAGGGTGTGCCAGGGTTTTGGTGGCACGGGTAAGGGTCGCAGTAGCCCCAATGGACGACCCCTACGATGTTTGCCCTGAGCACAGACTGAGCATGTGTTGACGTAACAGCCCACGTCGTGCCTCATGGACGGCCACCAACACCATCGTTTCAGGAGATCCAAGGTGCGGGCCTGGCCCGGGTGACCATTGATCGGGGCGTCATGGGACCACTCTAGGGCTAGGTTTCTGGTGTCAGTGGTAGGGAGTACTAGACGGTCCTGTACATATGGCAAACCGTTGTGATAGGTGGGATCCCATTCTGACAGCTGATCGGGGTGCCTTTGAACCCAAGAACGAATGTCTTCTAGTAGTGCCAGAGGGGGTGTGCATGTACAGACAACATGTCCCCGGGGTATGAGTGTGTCGGGAAACACCGGTAACGAAACCCCCCCAGGGGAGCGAGACAAAGCGTCCGCCTTGCTATGTTCTGTACCAGAGCGGTGCTTAATCTGAAAGTCGAAAGCGGCGAAGAACAGATGCCACCTGACCTGTCTACTGTTTACACATTTCAAGGCTGCCAGGTCTTGCAGGTTCCTGTGATCTGCGTATACCGTAACCTTATGTTTGGCCCCCAACAGGTGGTGACGCCAAGTTCGGAAGGCGTCCATTACCGCCAGTAGCTCTTTTTCGGTTACAGTATAGTGGGACTCTGCGGGGCTGAACTTACGCGAATGGAAGGCCACAGGATGCAACTGCCCTGTAGTGGAACAAACCTGTGACAGAATCGCCCCCAACGCAAAGGAAGAGGCATCGGCCTCAACGACGTACGGTTGTTCGGGATCGGGGTGTTGGAGCACCGGGGCAGTGGTAAAAGCGTTCTTCAACGCCTCGAAGGCCTGCTGGTGTATCTCCTGCCATTCGAAAGGAACAAGAGGACTGGTAAGGGACGTAAGAGGCGACACGAGAGAAGAGAACCCAGAGATAAAGCGCCGATAGAAATTGGCGAAACCCAAGAAAGATTGCAAAGCCTTTAGGGTCTTTGGTGTTGGCCAATCGAGGATAGCTCGAACCTTGGCATGATTCATGGCCAGACCACCAGGCGTGATGTTAAACCCCAGAAACTCCACGTTAGACACATGGAACAGACATTTTTCGGGTTTGATAAACAATGAGTGTTCTTGCAGTCGGGACAATACTTCTCGTACGTGTTGTATGTGTTCTTCCAGGGTGTGAGAGAAGACGAGAATGTCATCAAGATACACCACCACAAACGTGTCTAATATGTCCGAGAAGATGTCGTTCATGAAATGTTGGAAGGTGGCAGGGGCGTTACACAGGCCGAAGGGCATGACCGTATATTCATAAAGGCCATACCGCGTACAGAAGGCGGTCTTCCATTCGTCACCCTTTCGGATGCGGACGAGGTTATATGCCCCCCGCAAATCCAGCTTGGTATAAGTGGAGGCGTGGGTTAACCGGTCCAGGAGGGGAGAGATGAGTGGAATCGGATAACGGTTCTTCACCGTGACGGCGTTAAGCCGACGGTAATCCACACAGGGACGAAGGTCGCCTTCTTTTTTGGGCACGAAGAATATGGGACTGGCTGCAGCCGACTTGGAAGGACGAATGTGACCCAAACGCAGCGCCTTATCAATGTACTCCTTAAGAGTCAGGTCTTCCGATAGGGACAAAGAATAGATGCGGCCTGAAGGTACCAAGGCCCCAGGCACAAGGTCGATCGGACAGTCATAGGAGCGGTGAGGAGGGAGTACTTCAGAGGAGCCCTGATCGAATAACAAAGTGTAATCCTGATAAGCCACAGGGATGGGAGCGGTGACTAAACCCACTATGTGTGAGGCAGGAGGAATGTCGTCGCCCAGTATCGTGAGATGGGCGACAGCACCGAGTGCTAATGCTGGTGTGTCTGTTTCACTGTCCACGGGGAGGCAGTAGTTCTGACAGAGTTCAGATTCGAAATGGACGTGTCCCGTACCCCAATCTATATGCGGGTTATGTTCTCGTAACCAGGGGATGCCTACTATGACGCCGAACTGAGGCGTGGATATTAGATCAAAATGGAGGGTTTCTCTATGGACTGACAGGATAGTGAGGACGAGGGGGGTGGTCTGTTGCTTAATGGGACCAGAAGCGAGTTCCGTCCCATCAACTGCTTGAACCGGTTCGGGTCGGGGTTTATTGATCAGGGGTAGGTTCAATGTCCGAGCCAGAGCGATATCAATATAGTTCCCAGAGGCCCTGGAATCGATAATGATCCGCACGGGGTGGATAATCCCAGGGGCAGGTTGTATGGTGGCATCTACCTGAATGGGCCTAATCTGACCAAATGATGGAACGATTTTCGGGGAAGGGCATGGGGAGCTCGATCCTACCCCCGTATCTAGGATCGAGCTGGATGAAAAACCTGCTTCTTGGGTCTGGGTCTCCGGGGACACTCCTTCACAAAATGCCCCCCTAAGCCGCAATAAAAGCAGGCATTCTCAGCCCTTCTGCGCTCCCTCTCTCTCTCTCGAGGTGATGGGACTCCTAACACCTCCTATTTGCATCGGCTCACCGGTGGCTTCAGAGGACGACGACGGAATAGCAGAGCTGGCCGTTTGGGAAAACCCGGCCTCAGCCCTGCGTTCGGAGCGTCGTGCGTCTACTTGGAGAGCCAGGTCCACCAGGGCCGGGAACTGGACTGGCAGAGACGGTACCATAGCCAAGGCGTCTTTCATAGGACTGCTTAGTCCTCTATAGAATACCACCGATCTCTTACTTTCAGGCCAGGAGGTCTCTGCTGCCAGTTGGTTAAATCTTGTGATGTATTCAATAAGAGAGCCCTTCCCCTGGGACAGGTCCAGTAGTTCTAGATCATGGGATTGTGCTTTATACCTGGTGTCGAACACTCGGGACATTTCCAATACTAGCTGATCGAAATCATAGAGGGCAGGATGGTTGGTTTCTAACAGCGGGTTTGCCCAAGCAGCAGCCGTGCCGGCTAGGTGAGAGAGAGTGAATGCCGCCTTGGTGGTAGGATCCGGAAAAACAAGGGGTCGACACAAGAAGTGCAACTTACACTGGTTAAGGAAAGTCCTAAACCTTCTTGGGTCCCCATGGAACTTTTCTGGGGCAGCCAAAGGAAAGGGTGAAGGCAAAACCACCGGAACAGGAGCCGAGGGAGTCGGGATTGGGTGTACAAGGGGTATCGATGCTGGAGGGGCGTCTCCGAGCTCCGGGTCCAAGGGTAAGGGGTGTTGGGTGCTTTGTAACAGGTCAAGACGCTGATGGACCGCGGTATTAGCCGCCACCATATCGGCTCGTAGTAACGTGATTGCTTGGATGACAGCAGCCAGGGGGTCTTCGGCGGCACCCTCCATATCTTGCACGACAGGGCTTCACAGTCTGTCTTGTGTTGAGAGTCGTGAAGATATAGGAGACCTCTGTCCCCAAGTGCCGCACAGGGAGAATCACTAAATCACTCCCTGTGCAACCTTTGCGGCCACAGGTGGAGATAATCCGAAGCCGGAACCGAAGTACTAGGAACCCCAAGGCAGCTGTGGAAAAAGGCAATGATTAGATACCAAGCAGTCAGGACACTACATACAATAATCCGAATACAGTCAGAGTCTTACCGGGGATCTGATGAACGGGATGGAAAACCTGAATGGGAGGATGGTTCCGGGACTCACGTAGGCAAAAGACCCACCCTGCGGGATAGGTCTAGATGTACCTCGCCAGTCTCCACCTGGAGAGTGTTATTGAAGAGGGCCCCAGGTAATCAGGTGGCAGCCACCAATTGAAGAGTGAGATTCCCCGTGTAGAGGTGCAATCAGGGAGGCCCAACAGAGATCCGTTGCAGACGAAGGTCTGAAGCCAGGAAGAGCAGTTTACACCAAAGGGATAAACAAGAACGAGATCCAGAGGAAGTCCGTAGTTCAGTCCGGGGTCAGGAGCCGTGATGAGCAGAAAAGCCGATGTAGCCAAATCCAAACGTGATCCACAAGAAGTCCAGTAAACATAAGCCAAGTCCAAGGAAGCCAGGTAAGCAATACAGGAACGAAAGTCAAACAGAGTACTCCTGGTAAACCAGCTGTGAAGCGTAGGATACCGGCACTGCACTGCTTAAATATCGTCCACTACCTGGTCACATGATGTCAACCGGAGTCACGTGACCGTGAAACCGGGGCACGTGACCGTTTCCTCGGGTCACGTGATCGGGCCACAACAGCACGAGCGAGTGTGTTACGGCTCGAGCGGTGGCCTAATCTCCAAGGCAACTGCCAATGGAGAAACGGCCGCAATCGTGACTGCAGGGTGTATGGCGTTTGTTTGGCCAGCGCGCGAGCCAATCGGGGTTGCCTACGTGAGCCCCGGGAGACAGGTGAATGGGAGGGGTAGGACACTGGACTGGGTATCGAGACAAGGTCGTAGGAACTACCCGAGGACATGACAAAGACAGAAAGGGAAATCCAGTGAGCAGAAATCAATTAAGCACAAGAATCCGAAATCCAGGGCAGAGGAACAAGAAACAGGAACTGGGCACTAGGCACAAAAGCTAGGAACAAGGAACAAGGGACCAGTCACAACAGGAACACAGCAACAATGACCAGCGCTGGACTGAAGCAAAATGAGGCTTTTAAGGCTGCTTAACGAGCACACCCCTCAGGCGTGCCGCCTGCTGCACCTGCAGCCACAGGTGTTGCCTATCCTCCACCCAGCCTTGTCCTGCAAGGGAGGAGGTGAAGCAGTGAGCCAGGCATTCTGGGAAGCATAGTCATTTGATTAAAGTAGCAGTAGCATGCTGGCTGCCAAAAACCTGGAATGGATCCGGAAGGGAAGTAATTTGGGAAATAAGGTTTTAGCGCTCCCAATTCATCAGGACACTGTAGCATAAGGTTCGGAGGAAATGTCCAGTAGGTAATAAACCCCAAAACATGCCCCCAAGTGGTGGGAACGGGAGCGAAGGGAGCGAGCCGTGACAGCTAGAATGGAAATGGATTTCCCTATATAGATTGATCCTTGATCCTCCTATGATGACATTGCAATTTTATTGCAATGGGCTGATAACAGATTTCTGAATAACTTAAGGGAACAATGTAAGGAGTAATTACACAATAGGACAGTAATATGGAAATCCTCATACAAAATCCCCTCAAAGCGAAAGAATCTATGAAAAGAAGGGACTGGATAAGGACTATAGAGAGAATGAGACTAGCAGAAATATTGTTTTCCTTTACTCTAACTGATAATCCCAGAACTTTTCTGCCTTCCTATTTAAGGAAATCACCTGACCCAAGAACCAGAACAAATTTCCTTAGATTTAGACTTAACATTTTGCCAACATTAGAAATTCAATGCATTAGAGATAAGGTAGCATTTCCGTCAGATGTCTGTCACAAATGTGTAATAGGGGAAAAACAATCCACTCAACATTTATTAATGGCATGCTAAGGGACGCGGGACTTCAGATTGCAAATATTTCAAAGATGTGTTCATAATGTTGGATCGCTAGAGTCTGATACTTTTTGGGAGTGACTGGTTTCGGGAAATGAACTATTCCTAACACCGGAAGTAGTGAATGTTTTAAAAGAACTGAACCTCATTGGGAAGTAATAAATGGAAGAAAGGTTGGAATGATAAAACAATTCTCATCTACAGGTATCCTATGCACAATCGTAGAGCGTTTGTATTGAGGACTGTTTCTATACTATTTGTGTTTGAATTTATGGCCTTGTCGTCTATTTTTGTCCTTTTTCCCCTTTTTTTCTCTCCTTTTATCTTATTTTTTATTTCTTTTTTTCTGAGTGGAAACTTAATATTTTAAGATTATATGTGAATTGTTTCTTGTATGATTTTATTAAACTTTATTAGTTGATTGTTGACATTTGTGATAATAGTAAAAATTAATGTGGAAAAATGTCAAGATTTTGTTTTGGCTAAGACACAATTAAAAAAAGGGGAAAAAAAGCAAAATTACAGGGAAGCTCTGTGTCTGTCAGTCAAAAAACATAATGCAATGGTGTGGGAGAAATTGATGAAGGAAATTCAAGGAGGACGGATGGCAGGGCAATTTGATGACCTATCACTTGCAGATCTGATTATTTTAGCTATAGGGAATGAGCCGAAAAAAGGGAAAAGGGAAATGCATGCTGATCAACCCCATTTCGTGGACAGAAGGGAAACCCATCAATAACTGCATTGACCAGCTGGCTGCTCGATGTTGTACTCGAACGCCGATGAGATAATAAGGCTTCCGCAGAAATGTGGGTTGGGGGCGCAGATGGCAAAATGCAAAATAAAATCTATGTTTAGGCTACTAACAGTATGCCCATATGACTTTCAATTGTAAGGAATTCAGTTTGTGGGCAAGCTAAATAGACAGGGGATTTCCAGAGTGATTCTCCGCAGCATCCGCCCTGTTTGAATGTGTCAACATGGTTATGTAATGAGCGTTTACATGGTGGTCATATTCATTCCGGGGATTTCCGGGGATTTCTTGATATTCGGGAGACAGGAGGGAAGTGGGTGTATGCATGCCTGCTGCCAAACTTCCAAACACTTACAGGGGACCCGGGCATCCCCAGAGAAGACCTGCCACAATGTTGATGTTCCTGGGCATCAAGCAGGACTTGATTAATATTGAGTGGAGCTTATCAGGAGACAATCTGAAGATATAGGCCCTCATTACGACCCTTGCGGAAATCAACCGACCGGACCGCCATAGCGTAAATAGCGTTTCCGCCATTGCACGATGGAGCAAAGTGCGGCTCATTCCGACCCATCGGGCACGAGCACCACGCCATGGCGGAAGTGCAAAGTCCGCAATGGCGGAAATGACCCCAAAACGGCCCACACCGCCGCCGTACGGCGCCCTAGGTGCAATACCGCCACCCATCTCAGCGGACACCGCAGTGAGCGCCAACCGGAAAGTACGGTGACCGTAAATATACGGAAACGGAAGTAAAAGCATGGTCCCGGAACGGGAAACATCACGCCGTACACCTATAAAACCACAAAATCCACACAACCATAAAAAATACTACCCTGAGACACATCCCAACCCGTCATCCACCCTAGTGAAACCAAGAAAAATGGGAAAAGTAGCGAAGAAAGCGTGCGACCGCAAGCGGCAGGTCCACTTCTCCCGTGAGGAACTCACGGTGCTCACGGAGACCCTCCAGGAGAATGCTGCCGTCGTCTTCTCCACGCAAATGACCAGGACGGCACTTGCGAACAAGAAGGCCATATGGGCCCTGGTGGCACAGCGTGTAAGTGCGGTGGGGACCGCACCCCGCAACCCACAGCAATGCAGAAAGCGATGGGACGACCTGCGGATACGCGTCCGTAGCATACTTTCTGCCAACCGCAACATTGCCACAGCTACCGGGGGAGGATCGGAATCACCCATCAAGTTGACCCCCTGGGAAGAAATCTGTGCCTCCACCATTGGAATGGAGAGCATAGAGGGAGTCGGAGGGATGGAGAAAGGAGTGCAGACATCCGAACATTCAGGTAGGTGTCCCAAATAAAACAATGCCAAAACCACAATGCCCAATCATGTGAAGTACCACGTGCCCACATAGTGCAACAGGAACACATGTCCAGGAGAACGTCCACATACATAGGCCTGATAGCACACTTTAAAACTCACATCAAATACATAAATAATTAAAAATCCTAAAAACACCCTCTACATGTGCAGCAGGCACACCCTAACTGCAGGCTGCCAAACAACTGCACCCTCACTCCACACACAAATGAAACCACCTCCAAGGCCCCGACCCAAATCACCCTCAGGTACCACCCCAATGCATGTGATACATTGCCATTCCAATTCCCACAGACCCATTAATAACGCTCGCCCTCCTTTACTCCACCACAGGGTCCGATCCAAACGACGAGCTCCAGGACACCCCTACCAGCACACCTGCAAAGAGGGCCAAGACCAACGGCCAAAGACCCTCCACCTCAGCTGCACGCATCAAGACACGGCAGCAGCACAAATCAAGTGACAGCACACAGGAGGGAACTCCAACAGGCACCCCAGCAGCCAGCATGCCCACAACACCACCACCACAGGTCCCCCCAATGGATGCCACAGTAGGCACTGCTTCTGGTGGCTGCAGCACCATAGGTGATATTGCATTAATGGCAGCATGCTCCGACACAGAAAACGGGGATGTCGAAGTTAGATCCATCCATGACCTGTCTCAATCCCCCTGTCTGTTCCATCCCGTACACCATGAGGATACCACGCAGGGGCACCCACAAGACGACGACTGGCCATCCCCCACAAGCCCTGTGGCAAGGCAACATGAGGTGATCAGCCCCTCTGTGACACCACCGCAAATGGCCATGGCCCAGCAGAGGCAACAGTCCCTCGACCAGTTAATCGTGTAACAGCAGCAACTGGCCACGCTCCTCAAGGACCATGCCGATGAATGTGGGGGCACTAAGGCAGACATAGAAACATCAACTGAGACACTTAGGGCAGAAATGGAGAGAAGTACAGAGACACTAAGGGCACAAATGGAGAGTAGCACCGAGAGCCTGAGAGTACAAATGGAGAGAAGCACCGAGAGCCTGAGGGGGGAACTGCATGCGACGTCCAAAGACGTATGTGCCGAACTTGCCGCAGTGCGCCGTGTGCTCACTGAGCTCTCACAAACCCTTAGGGACATGCATGGACGTGAGCAGGCAGAGACATCATCCGTTGCAAGTTGCGTCCAGGGCAGCCCCCAACGTAGATCTGGGAGGAACCTGCGCTCCACAGGCAGGGGTGCCCCTGATACCCGCAGAGGGGGCTTGCAATAGCGACAGCCCACTGACAATGAGCATCTTTGGACACTGGTGTTCGGGGGGGAGGTAGGAGGGTGGAGGGGGTGTGTTGGGCTCACTTGGGTGGCGGGTCGATAGGGTGTTTAACATGATATCACATATGCCATAAACAATGCACGATCATGCAATGAGATGTGTGGACATTGATCTTTGTGTACGAGGCCATTATAGGCGTACAGTCCATATTGTGCATGTTCCAGACACACACAGTGCCACGAGTCCCGTGTCCATGTATCAGCCACCAGGCGTGAGTGCTAGAAGCATGCATCTATGAGATGCTGACGAATGTCACGGCCCTCCTGTGCCTCGCAGACTCCTTGAGGTGCTGCCACATCCCCACCCTCATCATGACCATCATCAGGTGCTTGCAGTTCTGCGTCAGGGGGCATGGGCACATTTCTACGTATGCACATGTTGTGGAGCATGACACATGCCATGACCATCTTTGCAACCTTCACATGGCGGTACAGGAGTGCCCCGCCAGACCTGCTGAGGCAGCGGAAACGAGTCTTCAGTAGGCCGAATGCCTGTTCTATGACTACACGGGTACGTGAGTGGGCATGGTTGTAGTCCTCCTCATGCTGGTCCCGTGGGTTCCGGACTGGTGTGAGGAGCCATCTCTTCAGTGGATACCCGGCATCACCTGTATGTGGACAAGAAAGGAATATTGAGGAATGACATTGCTACGTACGCACCCCCCCCCTTCCTGCCAGGTCATTGCCGCATCACATACCCCACATCATCATGCATGAAATGAGACTCACCGAGTAGCCAGGATCTGTTCCCTGCGTGTCGCTCCATGTAGCGTGGTATAGTAGAGTTCCTCAAGACCATAGAATCATGGGTTGATCCAGGGAATCTGGCACAACAATGTGTAATGATCCTGTTGGAGTCACACACCATTTGTACATTCAGGGAATGAAATTGTTTTCGGTTGCGTACTGGGCCTCCATGGCATGTGGGACGACCAATTCCACATGGGTGCAGTCGATGGCACCAATGCAACCCGGTATGCCGGCAAGTGCATGGAATCCCACTTTTGTGTTGGTAATTTCCTGCTCCGAGCGTGGTAGAGAGATGTAGTCGTCTGCGTGCTTCAGGAGGGCATCGAGCACTTGCAATAGTGTCCGTGAGAACAGTGGCTGTGATATGCCATGCAACTGTCCGACTGTGTGCTGGTAGGTGCCTGTGGCCAGGAAGTGTAGTACAGACACCACCTTCAGTAGGGGTGGGATGGCGGTTGGGCTATCTATCATGCTGACAAGGTCAGCCTGTGTCATGTCCACAATGGCGGTTATGGTGTCCCGGTCCAAACGGTAGAGGGTGTGGATCTGCTCATCAGTGAGGTTGAACGGATGTGCTCGGAGGCGTGGGATTGCGGGCTGCCTGCGTGGTGGTAGTGGCTGTGCTGGCGGCCCTTGCTGGCCCTGCCTTGGCCTCCTCCTCCTCCTGCGTCTCCGCCGTGCCGCCGGTTGTAGTTGGTGTTCGTCTTCTTCTTGAAGTTGGAGTACTTGCAGTGCTATCAGGTCCCCCAGGGCCAACATGGCTAGTCCTGCCGGTAGCATTTCGGAGTGGGTGTGGTTGTGGGAGGAGACTGGGTGTGCAATTTATGTGTTTTCAGACTGTATGGCCTCCACCTGTGGTTATTCATTCCACCTGTGCAAGCTGCACTCCCCTTTTGGCGAGCACGTCCCGCACACAACGCTGCAATTCGACGAATGGCATCTTGCTATTGCAATCATGTATTTGTACCCGATGGCAGTGTAACATTGGTTGATATGTTCATTCGGCTATGGTCCCATTGTTTCACATACAATCTTTGCAGTCGCGAACAGACTTGTGAAGGGTCAGTGGAACGTAGTACTCGAGTAACGGTGGACCCTCATGCAACATTGTACCGAGCTTCACCGACGGGCGGGGCGTTCCATTTGTGAGTGAAGGCAGTTGCTATTTTCACACACAGCCGCACTAGATGGATTAATTTGTGGTTTCAAGCGTCCACAGATGCCTTTTCGACGTGATGTTGCAAATGAGGAATTCGAAGGGCGGCGCTTTCGGTTTTCAGCTAGCGGCGAGGAGATGCCCACAGGTCTGACTGCAAATATAACGTTCTATTGTTCAATGTCCTTGGGACAGGGGCCATGGCGAGGATGCAATGATTGATATGAATAGTTTGGGATGCGCAATAGCGACGTGGGCGATGAGGCCGGACGTTCCCAAATACATGTTACTTCACAACACTGGAATAACGGGCTGGGGCACAGTGGATTTTGCAGGCTGCATAACGCACAGACTCAATGGAAATTTCACATGTTATGTGAGTATGGAAACAGGCGTTTTCATTACGGGATGAGGGAATGATGTATGGATGCATGGACAGATGATTTGATACAGAGTTTGCCATGTACAGGGCTTCTTGGAATCTATCCGCCTCCCCTGCGCTATGTGATGCAGGGCTGCCATAGTGGGACCATCGTCTATCTGGCCTTGTTGAGCCCTCCCTGTCTCGACGCGCCTTCAGACACTTGTGTCTATGCACGTTACCAATCCCATCTGATGGATTCTGTTTTAACAGACGCATGCACAGGTACACTCGTTTGTGATAGTGTTTTCACCTCGATATAGATAGTTATGATTCGCAAGTGGTTTTTGGGTGGTGATGATCCTTTGGAGTGGGCTAGCATGCATATGGCTGTGGATTTGGTGTGATCATTGAAGTGAGTAATTCAAATGTAGTTCTGATGGCCATACTATTCTTTTTCATTTCATTTGGTTGACAGGTATCTCCTCCCCTTTTGCCACTGCCATCTGTATGCCACTCCTGCAGATGGATTTTACTCCCGACACCTGCTGCTTCGTGTTAATCAGTGGAGCAGCATTACGATCTTATGGGACGATCGCCAATGGGCCACATGCCCTTACGCAGTACTAGTGGCTAGGAGCAACATTTCGGCCTTTCAGCTGGACTAGTGCCTCCCTATTGGGACGGCCCTGCGGTTCTAGGCGCTTCCATGTTGCCTTTTCGTACGGGAATGTAGCCCCTGTGTACCATGAAGGAACAGGGCGTCACACAAGAAGTAGCTGGTCATTTATTGCGGATGCAGCCCACAATAATGAAATATATTTTGGAGTTCATGGCCTAATGGCTGTATGGGCTTGGTGAATTTGTTGTGCATTAAATTTCTATTCTGATATGAACCGTGTAGCGTTCTTCTTTGCGAGTGATGTGGCATATTCCTATTTGGGGAGCGATGTATTGTGAGGAGATCTGCATTGGGTTCCAGCTTCGGAGTATAGTTGCGTGGTACTGTGCTGGGCGCGTTTGCCTACGAAGCCCAGTGAGGTCAGGGATAAGGGCTGCCATTATGACTGTTTTGATGATGTCATGCTCAGGGGCGGGGGATTAGCTTTTGTGTAACAGATGCCGGTCAGCCAGTTGGATTGGTGGAATGATGTGATTATCGGAATATTGCTGGTCACAGGTGCCTGTGTTTGCGTGCGTTTCTTGGTGGGAGACTGAGGTCATGTCCATTTGTATAGCTTCTGTATTCGTGCCATCTGTGCCCTGCAGCTCCCATTGGGCCCTCTTGAGATTCATTTGTTCGTTGGCAGGCATGGATGACTAGTACATTTCACTGGTTGCATTGTGTGACTTCATTGCACCTACGGGGGGTTGTACAATGTGGCCAGGGAGCGGTGTACAAGCACTCAGTAGGGCCGTTTACGGTTGGTTCGCGATGCCGTACTTCTCACCATGGCGGAATGGTACTTTCCGCCGTGCTTGATGGCGTTAGGTGCATGTCCGCTAGGGTCGGAATTCGCGTACCGTTGCGCCATGGTGGTAATTACGGTTTGGCATGGCGCGCGCGCGCGTACTTGGTGCAGTTAGCGTTGGCGTTCACTACGGTGTCGCTAATGGCATCGTACTTTGCGGTGACGGGTCATGATCGCACCGAGCGCTATTCGATGGCGGTATTGCATTTCCGCCATCGTTTTTCGATTTCCGCCAGGGTCGTAATGAGGCCCATAGAGAGGACTCATTACAGAGGTGTTGTCCCTTACGAAGTGCGAGCTGAGAAAAATGTAACAACTGCCAGGTCACTTGAACTCTGCAAGCTGTGTGGTAGTGCCATGCAGGGCATTCTGTAGATGATTGGTGTGAGAGCCACCAGGCTCAAAACGAGCGCACCATAGGATATGGGTGACAGCGTGTATTAAGGAGGCATTAAAATGGTACATCATGTGGTTGTCAGACTATGCTGTACAATGGAAAGTTGATATGCTCTCGGATGTGGTAAGAGCATCTGGATTCATTCATATTGGAGTAGAAAGGGGTGTTGGGAAGATTGGCTGCTGGTGTGCGTGGCAACAAGACAGAGCACAGCCTTTTCACAATTGGAATTTTAATTTTCCCGGTGTTGGTGGCAATGCAGCCATGACGAGGGGGTTGGACTTGGCAGAACGCAAGGGTACTATTTCGGATTGACAATGGAAGAGTTAATTAGTATTGATGCTGCTCTGGAGAATGGTGTTCCTGCACCTGAATTGGAATATAATATTTCAAGCTAAACATATTCCAAGTTGGTGAGTGGCTCGTAGGAACAATGTGGTGGGAGGCAAGGAAGAGGTGGGCACAGAGCGATCAGCACAGACCAATTGCAGTGCCGATATTGTGAGGGCTGACTGCAGTGGCTGACAATACGTACCGTCTGCGTTTGGAAAGTAGTTTAAGGCCATGTTTTCCATCTTGTTCTTTGGTGATGAGAAGTAGCAACTGTCCCTACCTCATACCCCCTAGCCCAGACCATACCAGGTAATCTTCACTGTAAGATTCACCCCAGTTCTTTTTCATGTGTCATCTTTTCCCACTGGATGCTGGCCCATTTCACAATAGAATGTTCAAAAATCCAAATTTCTTTCTGCCTCCCAAACCCTAAAAAGGATGAAAACATATATTAGGAACACCCAATCACTTAACTGTTCCCATCCCCCTAACATAATTCCTAAATTTGCTCAATCTACACTTGCCCAAAAACATAATTTCCTTGGAAATTAGAGCCAGATTGCGCCCTTCGGGTGCTGCCCCAATGTAGGCGTGTGTGCCAAACCGCAGGGTGCAAAGCTAATCTCTCCACCTTCCTCAGCATTACCAACACCCGTCTTCCCTTCAACTCTTTCCCAAACTCGTGTATGGACCGTATCTCCCCACTACTCTGATTCCTCATGTTCCCATTATCCCATATACTCCCAGCGCACCAACCTGGCATATCACACATTCGCCTTTTGGATAATGTCACGCTAACCCGTTTACTCCTTTGGTCCGTCTTGCACTTTTGAATTCTCAGACAGACTCCATTCTCATTCCACTCAACATCCTGCACTTGCAAACCGCAGTCCTAAAAACAACTCGAAAACTCTAATTTCACCAAAGAACAAGACGGAAAACATGGCCTTCAACTACTTTCCAAACACAGACAGTACGTATTGTCAGCCACTGCAGTCAGCCCTCTCAATAGCGGCACTGCTATGGGTCTGTGGTGAGCGCTCTGTGCCCATCTCTTCCTTGCCTTAATAATAGACACGGGTGCAAATGACGTGGTACAATGGACTGGGCACAAGATCATAACAGTAATCAAGAAAGATCATGAAAAAAATGTGGCCTGGAACAAAGATCATGTGGATCAAGCTGCTACAGTAGAGGTTTTAGAGGAGGGACAAAGAAGCCTGCAGCCATTGACCAGACTATGAAGAAGAAGATCGATAGGGAACCTACCTCCTGATTAATTTGACTCTGCTCCTAATGCTTCTTTTGACTTACTGCACAAAAACCCAGACTCGTTTAGAGTGGAAAAGGTTGCTTAATGTGACAGGTCAAAGCTTACAAAATAACGCTTACCTGGCTCCCTGGCCTTACAAACTAACAAACTGTTTTAAACAACCAATAAATAATTAACACTTTCATTTCCCCAACAATTGAATAATTAAATAAATAACTAAATCCACTTTCTCCCTAACCATCCCTTGGTCCCTACCGTCTCCTTACCAATTCTCAAGGCGTCCCATTTTCTTCCCGGGGCCATGCCCCTTCAGGTTCAATACCTGTTCCCCCGGGGTAGCCCGTTTGTACAAACAGCACCACCCCCATCCTTTCCCGCGCCATTCCCCCATTGTGCTTCAATCCCCCCACATCTAAAGGGGCCATGCCCCGGCAACCAAACAACTTCCCAGACCAAATAAAATTCCCCTCTACACCAATCTCCTCTTCCGATGACCTGCAGCTAGTCGGACCTGCCACATCAGCAACATGATATTATACATCACAACTTTCAAAACTAATGCCCCAACCTGTCACACAAAACTACCGAAACAATACAAAAATTGAACAGATGCTCAAACTCCTGGGAATATTAAAATAATAATAAACCTGCAGAAAACACCTTAAAAGAGGCCACCCTCACCCCTCTCCCCCCGGATATAAAACCAGGAACCTACACTAACCCAAAAACCAAAAAGGGGGTGAGCGGGCATTTCAATCTTCAGCCCCCAACCGTCCCCAGCTTCCTGAACCTTCCCTGGCCCTTAAATACCCCTAGTGAGATGCTCTTTGCGGAGGCCACCTCGCTGGCCTGTGCAGCGTCAAAATAACCCTGGGGGGGAAACCCTTTGCGTTCCCCCCAGGGCCTCCCCCTTCGCCCCTTTGACACTGTACCCCTGCTCTTTTTTATTGCTTGTTTGTTTCATTTGTTTCGTGTGCACGATCTGGGCATGCGGCACGGTTTATAAAAACTCTAATAAATAAATGTCAGGATTTTGGAAGGCAACGGATTTCGGGGTGGTCATACATGAAGTGATTAGGTTTGGGAAACTGGCATACGTCTGGAAGGACCGTACACACTTGTCATTTCTAGGTACCAAAATATATTTGTTTAATCTGATGGGTGAGTTCCTGGGGAGGAAGAATATGCTCAGGGGCAACAGGGAAGCAAGGCAACTCATTGCAACAGTGGTTCGAACCCTGATCCGACCACTCGCTTGTAAAAGTGCGTTATAAAAGATCAATTAAAAAAAGGGCTCATGGAGACTGAGGTTGGCGGGCAGTGGGACACCATCAGGGTAAGGTCCCACTGAGCGCTGCAAAAGAAGCTTAAGAGCATTGTAAATAAAGAAATTGTTAGGAAAGTTTGATTTTAAAATGAGACATTCGGTTTTGGTAAGCATAAGTAAAAAGGAGAAAAGAAAATAACAGTACTTTGTCCTAGAGGCAGCAGGTATCCTGGACAACATAACAAAGCGAATGGAGGCTATACGAAAAGACCAAATGAAATAAGCAGAGAAGAGAAAAGGTAAATGGATTGTACAGTGTAACAGAGGGAGGAGGGCAGAAGAAAGTTGAATCAAAACTAAAAATTGGATGTAAAAAGGATGGCTAGCCAAACGAGTTTTAATGCATTCGTAAACTGACCTTTATGGAATAAAGTGGCCTTTCATCAACTAAAGAGTCAGAGGCCCTCATTACGACCCTGGCGGAAATCGAAAAACGATGGCGGAAATGTAATACCCCATCGAATACCGCTCGGTGCGATTATGACCCGTCACCGTAAAGTACGATGCCATTAGCGACACCGTAGTGAACGCCAACGCTAACTGCACCAAGTACGCGCACGCGCGCCATGCAAAACCGTAATTACCACCATGGCGCAACGGTACGTGAATTCTGACCCTAGCGGACATTTACTTAACGCCATCAAGCATGGCGGAAAGTACCATTCCGCCATGGTGAGAATTACGGCATCGTGAACCAGCCGTAAATGGCCCTACTGAGTGCCTGTACACCACTCCCTGCCCACATTGCACAACTCCTCGTAGGTGCAATGAAGTTACACAATGCAACCAGTGAAATGTACAAGTCACCCATGCATGCCAACGAACAAATGAATGTAGGGGCTCCAAGTGCCTTGTGAGTGGCCATCCATATTTGGCATGGCACCATTGCCGTACTGATGCAGCACAGGCATGTGAAGGTTCAAGTACAGCAATATGAACTGAAACATGAGACAAAACAACAACAGGCCCCCATCGCTTGACACCAGTGTAAGGCAACATTCAAAGCAGTATCCTGAGGGAGACTGCACCAGCCCTGTACCCTTGCCAGTAAACAAACCAACCATCAGCATAAGCATGTACCACACAAGTTGGCAGAGTGACTGAGCAGCCAGGCTCATCTCAAGAGGGGCCAATGGGAGCTGCAGGGCACAGATGGCACGAATACAGAAGCTATTCCAATGGACATGACCTCAGTCTCCCTCCAAGAAACGCACGCAAACACAGGCACCTGTGACCAGCCATTTTCTGATAATCACATCATTCCACCAATCCACCTGGCTGACCGGCATCTGTTACACAAAAGCTAATCCCCCGCCCCTGAGCATGACATCATTAAAACAGTCATAATGGCAGCCCCCACTCCTGACCTTACTGGGCTTCGTAGGCAAACGCGGCCAGTACAGTACCACGCAACTATACTCAGAAGCCGGAACCCAATGCAGATCTTCTCACAATACATCGCTCCACAAATAGGAATATGCTACATTACTTGCAAAGAATAACGCTACACGGTTGATATCAGAATCAAATTTTAATGCACATCAAATTCACCAAGCCCATACAGCTATTAGGTCATAAACTCCAAAATATTTTTCATTACTGTGGGCTGCATCCGCAATAAATGACCAGCTTCTTCTTGTGTGACGCCCTGTTCCTTCATGGAACACAGGGGCTACATTCACGTTCAAAAAGGCAACATGGAAGCGCCTAGAACCGCAGGGCCGTCCCATTAGGTAGGCACTAGTCCAGCTGAAAGGTTGATATGTAGCTCCTAGCCACTAGTACTGCGTAAGGGCATGTGGCCCATTGGCGATCATCCCATAAGATCGTAATGGTGCTCCACTGATTAACTCGAAGCAGCAGGTGTCGGGAGTAAAAGCCATCTGCAGGAGTGGCATACAGATGGCAGCGGCAAAAGGGGAGGAGATACCTGTCACCCAAATGAAATGAAAAAGAATAGTATGGGCATCAGAACTTCATTTGTATTACTCACTTCAATGATCACACTAAATCTACAGCCATATGCATGCTAGCCCACTCAAAAGGATTATTTCCACCCAAAAATCACTTGCGAATCATAACTATATAAATCGAGGTGAAAACACTATTACAAATGAGTGTTCGTGTGCATGCGTCTGTTAAGACAGAATCCATTAGATGGGATTAGTAACATGCATAGACACAAGTGTTTGAAGGCGCGTCGAGACAGGGAGGGTTCAACAAGGGCAGATAGACGATGGTCCCACTATGGCAGCTCTGCATCACATAGCGCAGGGGAAGGGGATAGATTCCAAAAAGCCATGTACATGGCAAACTCTCAATTAAATCATCTGTCCATGCATCCATACATCATTCCCTCATCCCGGTATAAAAACGCCGGATTATTTACTCACATCACATTTGAAATTTCCATTGAGTCTGTGCGTAATGCAGTCTGCAAAATCCACTGTGCTCCAGCCCGGAATTCTAGTGTTGTGAAGTAACATGTATTTGGGAACGTCCTGCCTTATCGTCCACTACGCTATTGCGCATCCCATACTATTCATATCAATCATTGCATTCTCGCCATGGCCCCTGTCCCAAGGACATTAAACAATAGAACGTTATATTTGCAGTCAGACCTGTGGGCGTCTCCTCGCCGCTAGCTGAAAACCGAAAGCGCTGTCCTTCGAATTCCTCATTTGCAACATCACGTCGAAAAGGCATCTGTGACCGCTTGAAATCACAAATTCATCCATGTAGTGCGGCAGTGTGTGAAAATGGCAACTGGCTTCACTCACAAATGGGACGCCCCGCCCGTCGGTGAACCTCGGTACAGTGCTGCATGAGGGTCCACCGTTAATCGAGTACTACATTCCACTGACCCTTCACAAGTTTGTTCGCGACTGCAAAGATAGTATGTGAAACAATGGGACCATAGCAGAATGAACATATAAACCAATATTTCACTGCCATCGGGATTAAATACATGAATGTAATAGCAAGATGCCATGCGTCACATTGCAGCGTTGTGTGCGGGACGTGCTCGCCCAAAGGGGATTGCAGCTGGCACAGGTGGAATGAATCACCACAGGTGGAGGCTATACAGCCTGAAAACACATAAATTGCACACCCAACCCCCTCCCACAACCACACCCACTCCAAAATGCTACCGGCAGGACTAGCGATGTTGGCCCTGGGGGACCTGATAGCACTGCAAGTACTACAACTTCAAGAAGAAGACGAACACCAACTACTACAACAACCGGCCGCACAGAGGAGACGCAGGAGGAGGAGGAGGGCAAGGCAGGGCCAGCAAGGGCCACCAGCACAGCCACTACCACCACGCAGGCAGCCCGCAATCCCACGCCTCCGAGCTCATCCGTTCAACCTCACTGCTGAGCAGATCCACACCCTCTACCGTTTGGACGGGGACACCATAACCGCCATTGTGAACATGACACACGCTGACCTTGTCAGCATGATAGATAGCCCAACCGCCATCCCACCCCTACTGAAGGTGGTGTCTGTACTCCACTTCCTGGCCACAGGCACCTACCAGCACACAGTCGGACAGTTGCATGGCATTTCACAGCCACTGTTGTCACGGACACTATCGCAAGTGCTCGATGCCCTCCTGAAGCACGCAGACGACTACATCTCTTTACCACGCTCGGAGCAGGAGATTACAAACACAAAAGTGGGATTCCATGCACTGGCCGGCATACCGGGTTGCATTGGTGCCATCGACTGCACCCATGTGGAATTGGTTGTCCCACATGCCATGGAGGCCCAGTACCGCAACCGGAAACAATATCATTCTCTTAATGTACAGATGGTGTGTGACTCCAACAGGATCTTTACACATTGTTGTGCCCGATTTCCTGGATCAACCCATGATTCTATGGTCTTGAGGAACTCTACAATACCACGCTACATGGAGCGACACGCAGGGAACAGATCCTGGCTACTCGGTGAGTCTCATTTCATGCATGATAATGTGGGGTATGTGATGCAGCAATGACCTGGCAGGAAGTGGGGGGGATGCGTACGTAGCAATGTCATTCCACAAACATCCTTTATTGTCCACATACAGGTGATGCCGGGTATCCACTGAAGAGATGGCTCCTTACACCACTCCGGAACCCACAGAACCAGCATGAGGAGGACTACAACCATGCCCACTCACGTACCCGTGTAGTCATAGAACAGGCATTCGGCCTACTGAAGGCTCGTTTCCGCTGCCTCAGCAGGTCTGGCGGGGCACTCCTGTACCGCCATGAGAAGGTTGCTAAGATGGTCATGGCATGTGTCATGCTACACAACATGTGCGTACGTAGAAATGTGCCCATGCCCCCTGACGCAGAACTGCAAGCACCTGAAGATGGTCATGATGAGGGTGGGGATGTGGCAGCACCTCAAGGAGTCCGCGAGGCACAGGAGGCCCGTGAAATTCGTCAGAATATCATAGATTCATGCTTCTAGCACTCACGCCTGGTGGCTGATACATGGACACGGGACTTGTGGCACTGTGTGTGTCTGGAACATGCACAATGTGGACTGTACGCCAATAAAGGCCTCGTACACAAAGATCAATGTCCACACATCTCATTGGATGATTATGTAATGTTTATAGCATATGTGAAATTATATTCCACACCCCATCGACCCGCCACCCAAGAAAGCCCAACACCCCCCCTCCACCCTCCTACCTCCCCCCCGAACACCAGTGTCCAAAGATGCTCATTGTCAGTGGGCAGACGCTATTGCAAGCCCCCTCTCCGGGTATCAGGGGCACCCCTGCCTGTGGAGCGCAGGTTCCTCCCAGATCTACGTTGGGGGCTGCCCTGGACGGAACTTGCAACGGATGATGTCTCTGCCTGCTCATGTCCATGCATGTCCCTAAGGGTTTGTGGGTTTGTGAGAGCTCAGTGAGCACACAGCGCACAGCGGCAAGTTCACCACATACGTCTTTGGACGTCGCAGTTGTACCCTTAGTGTCTCTGTACTTCTCTCCATTTGTACACTTAGTGTCTCTGTACTTCTCTCCATTTGTGCCCTAAGTGTCTCAGTAGATGTTTCTATGACTGCCTTAGAACCCCCACATTCATCAGCATGCTCCTTGAGGAGCGTGGCCAGTTGCTGCTGTTGCACGATCACCTGGTCGAGGGACTGTTGCCTCTGCTGGGCCATGCCCATTTGCGGTGGTGTCACAGAGGGGCTGATCACCTCATGTTGCCTTGCCACAGGGCTTGTGGGGGATGGCCAGTCGTCGTCTTGTGGGTGCCCCTGCGTGGTATCCTCATGGTGTACGGGATGAAACAAACAGGGGGATTGAGACAGGTCATGGATGGGTCCTACATCGACAGCACCGTTTTCTGTGTCGGAGCATGCTGCCATTATTGCAGTGTCACCTATGGTGCTGCTGCCACCAGAAGCAGTGCCTTCTGTGGCATCCATTGGGGGGACCTGTGGTGCTGCTGTTGTGGGCATGCTGGCTGCTGGGGTGCCTGTTGAAGTCCCCTCCTGTGTGCTGCCACTTGATTTGTGCTGCTGCCGTGTCTTGATCCGTGCAGCTGAGGTGGAGGGTCTTTGGCCGTTGGTCTTGGCCCTCTTTGCAGGTGTGCTGGTAGGGGTGTCCTGGAGCTCGTCGTTTGAATCGGACCCTGTGGTGGAGTAAAGGAGGGTGAGCGTTATTTATGGGTCTGTGGAAATTGGAATGGCAATGTATCACATGCATTGGGGTGGTACCTGAGGGTGATTTGGGTCAGGGCCTTGGAGGTGGTTTCATTTTTGTGTGGATTGAGGATGCAGTTGTTTTGCAGCCTGCAGTTAGGGTGTGCATGCTGCACGTGTAGAGGGTGTTTTTAGGATTTTTGATTATTTATGTATTTAATGTGACTTTTAAAGTGCGCTATCAGGCCAATGTATGTGGACGTTCTCCTGGACATGTGTTTCTGTTGCACTATGTGGACACATGGTACTTCACATGATTGGACATTGTGGATTTAGCATTGTTTTATTTGGCCCACCTACCTGATTCTTCGGATGTCTGCACTCCTTTCTCCATCCCTCCGACTCCCTCTATACTCTCCATTCCAATGGTGGAGGCACAGATTTCTTCCCAGGGGGTCAACTTGATGGGTGATTCCGATCCTCCCCCGGTAGCTGTGGCAATGTTACGGTTGGCTGATAGTATGCTCCGTACGCGTATCCGCAAGTCGTCCCATCGCTTTCTGCATTGCTGTGGGTTGCGGGGTGCGGTCCCCACCGCACTTACCCGCTGTGCCACCAGGGCCCATATGGCCTTCTTGTTCGCAAGTGCCGTCCTGGTCATTTGCGTCGAGAAGACGACGGCAGCATTCTCCTGGAGGGTCTCTGTGAGCACGGTGAGTTCCTCATGGGAGAAGTGGACCTGCCGCTTGCGGTCGCACGCTTTTTTAGCAACTTTTCCCATTTTGATTGTTTTAACTAGGGTGGCTAACGGGTTGGGATGTGTCTCAGGGTCGGATTTGTAATGGTTGTGTTGGGATTCTGATTTTGTAGGTGTACGGCGTGCTGTTTCCCGTTCCGGCCCCATGTTTTTACTTCCGTTTCCGTATATTTACGGTCACCGTATTTTGCGATTACCGCTCATTACGGTGACCGCTATGATGGGTGGCGGAATTGCACCTAGGGCGCCGTACGACGGCGGTGAGGGGCGTTTTGGGGACATTTCCGCCATCGCGGACTTTGCACTTCCGCCATGGCGTAATGCTCGTGCCCGATGGGTCAGAATTAGCCGCACTTTACTCCATCGTGCAATGGCGGAAACGCTATTTACGCTATGGCGGTCAGGTCAGTTACTTTCCGCCAGGGTCGTAATGAGGGCCAGAGAGTTTTACCGGAGCCATTACCCCACAAGACAACCCCTTAGGGGGGAAGACACAGATCCAGCCCATGGGGACACTAGGGCATAGGAGCGACAAAAAGGGAGCACAATGATGTGCAATGCTGGCACTCACTGACTGATTAGCATTCTCATTTCCCTCCTTCATCCCTGACAACTCTAAGTGCATCGCCAACTGTCTCTCTGCCACGTGACACTTCGTTGTCTATTGATAAACTCACCAAAAACTGAAGACATCTTTCTTTCAACCCCCAATGCCAAGTCTTCATCATCTCTTATCTCCTTTCCTCTTGATGTTATCAGGACAATCCCATCAGCTCAGAAGCCCAGGGTTCTCTTTGATAGCGAAGTCAACCTGCTTCATATAATCACTGATGTACAGACAGAATCACCCTTCTAAATATCCAGAAGATCCATGATCCATCTCGGAATCTTGGAATACTGCTCTAGCCTGCTCAGGTCACCCTCTTAACAATGTTCTCTCTCTCTCTCTCTCTCTCTCTCTCTTTCTCTCTCTACCTCTCTACCTCTCTCTATCCCCTCAATTAAACACTGAACTTTCCCACACTCACCATCTACAACCTACCTGATTCTTCTCCAAACGTAGCTTACTGTTACAACACTGTGTGGCTCTATATGAAAAATCACCACTCCCTCTTCCAGGTTTCCACTCATTCTTTTAAAATCTATATAAACGCTTCGGGTGTCAAGTTCAATGCAAGAAAAGAAAACACTACATTCTTTTTTGAAGGCATTCTGCTGCATTTTTGTTTTATATTTATTTGAAGAATAGTTATGTCAATTTCTATCAGAGAGGACTTACAATAGTACATTTACAGGTGGCGGAGGCCTTCCCTGGAAGAGTGCCTTTACAATACTAAAAATATGAAACCAAGTGGTGAGTCAGTTTATGAGGGGGCGAACAAATTGGGACACAGACCAGGGACAAAAACAGAACAACAAAAAGACACAGGTGACTTACAAAGATAACATTAACCTAGGGAGAAAAGTACTGCAAGCTAAAGAGGCATACTGTACAAATATAAAAAAATACATTACTACTCAGCACTGGAGGGAGTGGTGGGGTCAGGTGGGGAGGCTATGTGAGGGGGCATGCAAAGTTCCTTTTTGACAAGTAAGTGAAATGTAATCCGGGCTTTGAGGAAATCCACAACAGGAGTTTTTGGTTGTGATGGACAGCGGATTCCAATGGAGTGGTACAGGTAGGGAAAAAGAGTAGAAACAAGAGAAGGCATGAGGGGTCACGGGACAAGGAGGTTAAGTGCAGAGGAGGTGAAGAGGAAACAGTGAGTAGTAGCCAAAGATAAAGTCAGCCATGAGTTATGGAGCAAGATTATTGAGAGCTTTATAGAGTATGAGAAGAAACTTAAAATGGGAGCAGTTTTGCATGGTAGCCAAACAGCATTGTGTCAATACGTAGATATGTGGAAGGATCTGGGTAAGTTGTAGAGAGTACGAGTAGCAAAGTTGAGGACTTTGTCTAGACTCTAGAGGGAGGAAGGAGTATTGAGTAAGGCCGAGAGTAGACATGAGCCGTAGTCGAGGTGCCAAGGGTGGCGATTAGAGGGCTTTCTCGTAGAGTAGTGAGTAAGAAATTGATGAATTTACGAATGTTGAGAAAGTTAATACGAACAGCAGAAGCGGGGTTAGTGATGAATTGTTGCAGTCAGAGTTAGAGATGAAAGAGAACCCCATGGTTGCAAGCCTTGGACGAGCGAGCAAGAAGGTCAGTCAGAAGAAGATAGGAGAGGGGGAGAAGGTATGGCTTTGGAAGCCAGGAGAAAGATGACTTCTGTTGCATCACAGATCGCAGCAGAGGAAGAAGAGCAGACAAGAAAGGGACTGGCTCAACTTGATGTGGAGGCAAGTGCTTATTTATTATTAGTCACTTCCTACATGGGAGCTGCACCATCCTTGTCCCACTAGCGGCTCCAACTCTCCCCACGCTCTCCCCATGCCATGCCTCACAGCAAGCATTCAAAAGATGCTTTGCGTGAACTAGCACATGGAGAAGGAAACGGATAGCACTTGTGGCATAGTCCATGCTAATTTTGGCCAGCGCGGTCTGCACCGCACTGGACACCACTACACACCTTCCATCTTAACCAAAAAACTCAATACAAAGGGCCTCATTACGACCCTGGCGGAAATCGTGGTGCAAAATGCACCATGGAGCACGGCGGAAAGCTGCCGATAGCGCCATGGGGGTTGGCGGATTTTCCGCCCCATTCCGACCTTGGCGGGGCGGTAAATCCCCATCCCCCATTTTACCCTTCCCCATTCCCATTTTTGCCCCATAGGGTATAATGGGAGTGGGGAAGGCGTTAATTACGCCACCGTAAAATACAGTGGCGTAATTAACAACAAGGTCCCGTAGCGCCATGGATTTCTCCGCCCGGAAAAACCAGGCGGAAAACGCTCCATGGCGCTACGGGAACTCGTAGTAGGGCGGACGGGTCCGCCGCGAATACCGCTGGCGTAAACCCACTCCGCCAGGGTCGTAATGAGGCCCAAAGTCTTTAAGTTTAAGTTTAGATGGTATGCGCCATACTCGTGCCTCTCATTCCACTCTTCCTTTATTCGCATTCTGTTCTTAACCTGACTTCTGATCTGTGTTTGATTCTTCAAAGATTCATACACTTCAATGCTCAAAACGCCCAGACTCCACACCGGTCCGTACATACCAGCCAAACCAAGTACACAACGTTTAGATGTTTCTGCCTCCAAACCCACACTCGGAGCACCATAACCACCTTGGGTCATGTCTGACTGCACACCCCTCAGCCACTCTTCTAACACCATCCCTCCGCCAACACAATTTTTTCCTTCTGCTTTATGGCACTTAACTAGCTGCCTCTGGCTTCATTTCGTGCTGTGGGAGCTGTGGAGGATAAAGGTATTGCATAAGGGACAAGAAAATAATAGGACACAGTTGGCCAGGCTGATAGATGAACAAGTGTATTCTTATTAGACAAATGACAGCTGAGATTTGGAGAAAGCGTCTGTGACAAGTCACATGGAGTTGCCAGAACTATCTCTAAAGATTAGTATAGGAAGACCACCTTATGTAGACAGATTACTAATATCAAACCACCCTTGGTCCAAATCCAGGTGGGCGCTTCCAGACAGGTTTGCATAACAGTAACGGATCCTTGCACCGGCTGAAGTCAGGGCGTCAGTAAGCCATGCGGTTTCTTTATACCCTTTCATAACATAGGGTCAGCTAGCATACATATCACTTCTATGGAAAACAACATAACATAACTGCATACCAAATAAGGTAATGTTAGAGAAAAACAGAAGCAGGGCACTGAAGTGTGACGTTGGGTTGCGGGGCAGTAGCAGACATCTGCCAGGCCTGGGTTGCAACGTGTGGTGTGTGCAATGTGTAAAAGTGATTATACATGGTATGATGGGCCTAATGCAGGCCTATGATAAAATATAAGTATTCTGTCACAGTAGTGCCCTCCTGCAACATCACAACTGTACCAATGACTTTTACTATTCTCTTCGGAGGAGCGAGATATGGAACATTCCACCCTGTCACTCTTGGGTTCCTTACACAAACGTTATCTCCCACCTTAAATAGGTCCATACAAACACGCTTCTTACCATCAAACCACCACTTGTGCTTATCTTGGCATCTCTCCACCCTACTGATCAGCACCTTTCTCCCCACTTTATCAGACCCTGAAGTCCCCCAGCGTTAATTCACATAGCAGTTTCCTATCCTTCAATGCCACAAATGGCAAAATACCCATTGTGGAATGGGGCAACGTCCTATCCGCCCACGCCATGTGCCTAACCAAGCCTTCAACACCCAAAGTCGCTAATGGAAGAGTCCCCTTCATGACTATGTGAATCGCACCACCATTCCATTCTGCCTTAGGCAGTACAACGCCATCCTCTCATGGTGCACCACTGACCCCTTTAAATATTCCAACACTAGACTAGATTAAAATTGGACCCTGTGATCAGTTAACAGAACATATGGGAAACCTTCAACTATGAACATACTATCTAAAAATTCCACCACTGACTTCGCTGTAGCATCATTTGACCATCCCACACACAACCACTTAGAAAGGTAGTCCATCAACACATACATAAACCTCTTACCTTGGTAACACGGCGGCAGCAGCCCTACTGTGTCCAGAGCTAATTTCTCCCGCGGTTTACCAGGAATTTTTACTGGACACAAAGGATGCTCCACTATCACATGTGACTAGACGCATACGGCGAACAATGCCGCACCAACCATTTTAGTTCAGCGTCCATATATGGCCACCAATAATTTTCGTGACTCTCATTTTAGTCATATTCCTCCCAAAATGGCCCTGTGGGCAATTTATAAAACAAGACTTCTCATGTCCTTAGAGGAAACCATCGCCCCCTCACCTACATAGGATATCTCCTTCCATCCACAAGACATCCTTGAATTGCTGAAACTGAGCACTGACTCCAGCTCAGCCTCTGGGACCTCCTCCTTCCAATAGCTGATGAATTCTCGTCATTCAACATCAGCCAAACTTTCTTCACGCCATCTTGCCAAATCCAAAACCCAGTCCTGAGCCACTTGCACAGTCATTCACCATTCTTCCTCAACTGGTTCACTGCCACCTTCCAGGGGAAGCTGTGATAAGCAATCTGTGAAAACATTACACAGGCCGGGAACATAAACCACAAAAAAACTTATACTCCTGTAGAGCCAATGCCCAGAGATTTATCCTGGGAGAGCCACCTATGCGTTTTCCTCTCAATGCATGAACCGAGGGCTTATGATCTGTTTTTATGACAAATGGAACACCCCACAGGAAAGACTTTAAGTGGCCTACAGCCCAATGGCACGCCAGCGCTTCCCTTTCCACAGTCAAATAGTTATTTTCAGTGCCCTGTAAAGCTCTAGAAGCAAAAGCCACCACAGTTTCTCGACCATCTCTCACCTGAGTGAGAGCAGCTCCAAGCCCCACTCAATTTGCATATGTCGTCAAAACGGTTTTACTGCCGGGATGAAACAGGCTCAGAGTAGGGGACCCAACAATTCTCTCTTTCACTTGTGTAAATGCTTTATAACGTTCCTCACTCCACACAAAACACATTCTTCCTTAACAAATCCCTCAATGGAGCAGAGAGGGATGTAAATAATTCTACAAACTTTGAATAATACTCAGCCAGATCTAGGAATGCCCTCAGAGAATCTTTGTTGTGAGGGGCCAGTGCCTTCAACACTGCATCCACCAAACTAGTCTTCTGTCTGATACACTTACTATCTATCACATGTCTCAAATATGAGACTTCACTCACTTTAAATGTACATTTCTCTCATTTGCAGGGTAATTCATAGAAATTCGCAAAAAAATGGCGCACGCGGCTGGCGCACAGTGTCCCCGTGCGATACACTGCGCCAGCCGCATGTGAAAAAATCCTTTTCATCGCACAGCGTATGCATGGATTTTAGCCTCCGAAACCAGCCGTGGCGCAGAGTGGCGCAGCGAACCTGCAGCAGCGCCAGTTACGCCCCCAAGAACGCCCTCGTGCAAGGAAAAGCCTTCAAAATCCCCAAATCATCGCAAAGGGCTGCGCTAACCCTGGACCAGTTCACAGGGCTGCCAAACAGCAAACGCCAAGCGGGGAACGTGTATTTCAGTGGTTCGCGAGAAGTTCCACACGCGATTCGATCAGGGCACGTGTATTCCAGGGATGCGCGGGAAGTATCACTCGCAAAAACAGCAGGGTACGTGTATTCCAGGGGTGCGTGGGAAGTATCACACTCAAAAGCAGCAGGGTACGTGTATTTCAGGGGTACGCGGGAAGTATCACGCGCGATTCCATCAGGGTATGTGTATTCCAGGGGTGCGCAGGAAGTATCACACGCAAAAGCAACAGGGTACGTGTATTCCAGGGGTGCGCGGGAAGTATCACACGCAAAAGCAGCAGGGTACGTGTATTTCAGGGGTGCCCAGGAAGTATCACACGCGATTCCATCAGGGTACGTGTATTCCAGGGGTGCGCGGGGAGCACCACACGTGAATTGCACATGTGGGTCCTCCCAGGTGTACCCTCTACATCCTCCACGGCCCCTGCATGTGGCCCACGCCACAGGGGCCTACCCTGCACATGTCCCGCAGGCACCCCATCCACCATGGCCATGCCCCCCAGCCAACCCACATGTCACCTTGCACTACTGCTCACCAACGCATGTCCCCCTGCACCCCCAGCCACCAGGGGCACCCTCCACCAGGCCCTCACTCATGTCTACCACCACCCCCACCCCCCAGCATCCAGGGGCACCCTCCACCAGGCCCCCACTCATGTCTACTATCACCCCCACCCCCCAGCAGTGCAGGGGCAGCCTCCACCAGGCCCCCACTCATGTCTACCACCACCCCCACCCCCCAGCCACCAGGGGGACCCTCCACCAGGCCCCCACTCATGTCTCCCACCACCCCCACCCCCCAGCATCCGGGGGCACCCTCCACCAGGCCCCCAATCATGTCTACCACTGCCCCCACCCCCCAGCATCCAGGGGCACCCTCCACCAGGCCCCCACTCATGTCTACCACCACCCCCACCCCCCAGCATCCAGGGACACCCTCCACCAGGCCCCCACTCATGTCTACCATCACCCCCATCCCCCAGCAGTGCAGGGGCACCCTCCACCAGGCCCCCACTCATGTCCAACTCATGTCGCCCTGCACCCCCACCCCCCAGCATCCAGGGCAGCCTCCACCAGGCCCCCACTCATGTCTCCCACCACCCCCATCCCCCAGCATCCAGGGGCACCCTCCACAAGGCCCCCACTCATGTCTACCATCACCCCCACCCCCAGCAGTGCAGGGGCAGCCTCCACCAGGCCCCCACTCATGTCCAACTCCTGTCCCCCTGCACCCCAGCATCCAGGGGCACCCTCCACCAGGCCCCCACTCATGTCTACCACGACCCCCACCCCCCAGCAGTCAGGGACACCCTCCACCAGGCCCCCACTCATGTCTACCACCACCCCCAACCCCCAGCCACCAGGGGCACCCTCCACCAGGCCCCCAAACATGTCTCCCACCACCTCCACCCCCCAGCCACCAGGGGTACCCTCCACCAGGCCCCCACTCATGTCTCCCACCACCCCCACCCCCCAGCAGTGCAGGGGCAGCCTCCACCATGCCCCCACTCATGTCCCCCTGAACCCCCACCCCCCAGCATCCAGGGGCACCCTCCACCAGGCCCCCACTCATGTCTACCATCACCCCCACCCCCCAGCAGTGCAGGGGCAGCCTCCACCAGGCCCCCACTCATGTCTCCCACCACCCCCACCCCCCAGCATCCAGGGGCAGCCTCCACCAGGCCCCCACTCATTTCTACCACCGCCCCCACCCCCCAGCATCCAGGGGCACACTCCACCAGGCCCCCACTCATGTCTACCACCACCCCCACCCCCCAGCATCCAGGGGCACCCTCCACCAGGCCCCCACTCATGTCTACCATCACCCCCACCCCCTAGCAGTCCAGGGGCAGCCTCCACCAGCCCCCCACTCATTTCTACCACCACCCCCACCGCCCAGCACCAGGGGCACCCTCCACCAGGCCCCCACTCATGTCTCCAACCACCCCCACCCCCCAGCATCCAGGGGCACCCTCCACCAGGCCCCCACTCATGTCTACCATCACCCCTACCCCCCAGCAGTGCAGGGGCAGCCTCCACCAGGCCCCCACTCATGTCCAACTCATGTCCCCCTGCACCCCCACCCCCCAGCATCCAGGGGCACCCTCCACCAGGCCCCCACTCATGTCTCCCACCAACCCCACCCCCCAGCCACCAGGGGCACCCTCCACCAGGCCCCCACTCATGTCTACCACCACCCCCAACCCCCAACCCCCAGCAGTGCAGGGGCAGCCTCCACCAGGCCCCCACTCATGTCTACTACCACCCCCATCCCCCAGCAGTGTAGGGGCAGCCTCCACCAGGCCCCCACTCATGTCCAACTCATGTCCCCCTGCACCCCCACCCCCCAGCATCCAGGGGCACCCTCCACCAGGCCCCCACTCATGTCTACTACCACCCCCACCCCCCAGCAGTCAGGGGCACCCTCCACCAGGCCCCCACTCATGTCTCCCAAAACCCCCACCCCCCAGCAGTGCAGGGGCAGCCTCCACCAGGCCCCCACCCATGTCCCCATGCACCCCCACCCCCCAGCATCCAGGGGCACCCTCCACCAGGCCCCCACTCATGTCTACCATCACCCCCACCCCCCAGCAGTGCAGGGGCAGTCTCCACCAGGCCCCCACTCATGTCTACTACCAACCCCATCCCCCAGCAGTGTAGGGGCAGCCTCCACCAGGCCCCCACTCATGTCCAACTCATGTCCCCCTGCACCCCCACCCCCCAGCATCCAGGGGCACCCTCCACCAGGCCCTCACTCATGTCTACCACCACCCCCATCCCCCAGCATCCAGGGGCACCCTCCACCAGGCCCCCACTCATGTCTACCGCCAACCCCACCCCCCAGCAGTGCAGGGGCAGCCTCCACCAGGCCCCCACTCATGTCTCCCACCACCCCCACCCCCCAGCAGTGCAGGGGCAGCCTCCACCAGGCCCCCACTCATGTCTACCACCACCCCCACGCCCGAGCATCCAGGGGCACCCTCCACCAGACCCCCACTCATGTCTACCACCACCCCCACCCCGCAGCATCCAGGTGCACCCTCCACCAGGCCCCAACTCATGTCTACCACCACCCCCACCCCCCATCCACCAGGGGCACCCTCCACCAGGCCCCCACTCATGTCTACCATCACCTCCACCCCCAGCAGTGCAGGGGCAGCCCCCACCAGGCCCCCACTCATGTCTCCCACCACCCCCACCCCCCAGCAGTGCAGGGCACCCTCCACCAGGCCCCCACTCATGTCTCCCACCACCCCCACCCTCCAGCAGTGCAGGGCACCCTCCACCAGGCCCCCACTCATGTCTACCATCACCACCACCCCCCAGCAGTGCAGGGGCAGCCTCCACCAGGCCCCCACTCATGTCCAACTCCTGTCCCCCTGCACCCCACCCCCAGCATCCAGGGGCACCCTCCAGCAGGCCCCCACTCATGTCTACCACGACCCCCACCCCCCAGCAGTCAGGGGCACCCTCCACCAGGCCCCCACTCATGTCTACCACCACCCCACCCCCCAGCCACCAGGGGCACCCTCCACCAGGCCCCCAAACATGTCTCCCACCACCTCCACCCCCCAGCCACCAGGGGCACCCTCCACCAGGCCCCCACTCATGTCTCCCACCACCCCCACCCCCCAGCAGTGCAGGGGCAGCCTCCACCATGCCCCCACTCATGTCCCCCTGAACCCCCACCCCCCAGCATCCAGGGGCACCCTCCACCAGGCCCCCACTCATGTCTACCATCACCCCCACCCCCCAGCAGTGCAGGGGCAGCCTCCACCAGGCCCCCACTCATGTCTCCCACCACCCCCACCGCTCAGCATCCAGGGGCAGCCTCCACCAGGCCCCCACTCATTTCTACCACCGTCCCCACCCCCCAGCATCCAGGGGCACCCTCCACCAGGCCCCCACTCATGTCTACCACCACCCCCACCCCCCAGCATCCAGGGGCACCCTCCACCAGGCCCCCACTCATGTCTACCATCACCCCCACCCCCCAGCAGTCCAGGGGCAGCCTCCACCAGGCCCCCACTCATTTCTACCACCACCCCCACCCCCCAGCATCCAGGGGCACCCTCCACCAGGCCCCCACTCATGTCTCCAACCACCCCACCCCCCAGCATCCAGGGGCACCCTCCACCAGGCCCCCACTCATGTCTACCATCACCCCTACCCCCCAGCAGTGCAGGGGCAGCCTCCACCAGGCCCCCACTCATGTCCAACTCATGTCCCCCTGCACCCCCACCCCCCAGCATCCAGGGGCACCCTCCACCAGGCCCCCACTCATGTCTCCCACCACCCCCAGCCACCAGGGGCACCCTCCACCAGGCCCCCACTCATGTCTACCACCACCCCCAACCCCCAACCCCCAGCAGTGCAGGGGCAGCCTCCACCAGGCCCCCACTCATGTCTACTACCACCCCCATCCCCCAGCAGTGTAGGGGCAGCCTCCACCAGGCCCCCACTCATGTCCAACTCATGTCCCCCTGCACCCCCACCCCCCAGCATCCAGGGGCACCCTCCACCAGGCCCCCACTCATGTCTACTACCACCCCACCCCCCAGCAGTCAGGGGCACCCTCCACCAGGCCCCCACTCATGTCTCCCACCACCCCCACCCCCCAGCAGTGCAGGGGCAGCCTCCACCAGGCCCCCACCCATGTCCCCATGCACCCCCACCCTCCAGCATCCAGGGGCACCCTCCACCAGGCCCCCACTCATGTCTACCATCACCCCCACCCCCCAGCAGTGCAGGGGCAGTCTCCACCAGGCCCCCACTCATGTCTACTACCACCCCCATCCCCCAGCAGTGTAGGGGCAGCCTCCACCAGGCCCCCACTCATGTCCAACTCATGTCCCCCTGCGCCCCCACCCCCCCAGCATCCAGGGCACCCTCCACCAGGCCCTCACTCATGTCTACCACCACCCCCATCCCCGAGCATCCAGGGGCACCCTCCACCAGGCCCCCACTCATGTCTACCACCACCCCCACCCCCCAGCAGTGCAGGGGCAGCCTCCACCAGGCCCCCACTCATGTCTCCCACCACCCCCACCCCCCAGCAGTGCAGCGGCAGCCTCCACCAGGCCCCCACTCATGTCTACCACCACCCCCACGCCCCAGCATCCAGGGGCACCCTCCACTAGACCCCCACTCATGTCTACCACCACCCCAACCCCCCAGCATCCAGGTGCACCCTCCACCAGGCCCCAACTCATGTCTACCACCACCCCCACCCCCCATCCACCAGGGGCACCCTCCACCAGGCCCCCACTCATGTCTACCATCACCTCCACCCCCCAGCAGTGCAGGGGCAGCCCCCACCAGGCCCCCACTCATGTCTCCCAAAACCCCCACCCCCCAGCAGTGCAGGGCACCCTCCACCAGGCCCCCACTCATGTCTCCCACCACCCCCACCCCCCAGCAGTGCAGGGCACCCTCCACCAGGCCCCCACTCATGTCTACCATCACCCCCACCCCCCAGCAGTGCAGGGGCAGCCTCCACCAGGCCCCCACTCATGTCCAACTCCTGTCCCCCTGTACCCCACCCCCAGCATCCAGGGGCACCCTCCACCAGGCCCCCACTCATGTCTACCACGACCCCCACCCCCCAGCAGTCAGAGGCACCCTCCACCAGGCCCCCACTCATGTCTACCACCACCCCCACCCCCCAGCCACCAGGGGCACACTCCACCAGGCCCCCACACATGTCTCCCACCACCTCCACCCCCCACCCACCAGGGGCACCCTCCACCAGGCCCCCACTCATGTCTCCCACCACCCCCACCCCCCAGCAGTGCAGGGGCAGCCTCCACCATGCCCCCACTCATGTCCCCCTGAACCCCCACCCCCCAGCATCCAGGGGCACCCTCCACCAGGCCCCCACTCATGTCTACCATCACCCCCACCCCCCAGCAGTGCAGGGGCAGCCTCCACCAGGCCCCCACTCATGTCTCCCACCACCCCCACCCCCAGCATCCAGGGGCAGCCTCCACCAGGCCCCCACTCATTTCTACCACCACCCCCACCCCCCAGCATCCAGGGGCACCCTCCACCAGGCCCCCACTCATGTCTACCATCACCCCCACCCCCCAGCAGTCCAGGGGCAGCCTCCACCAGGCCCCCACTCATTTCTACCACCACCCCCACCCCCCAGCATCCAGGGGCACCCTCCACCAGGCCCCCACTCATGTCTCCAACCACCCCCACCCCCCAGCATCCAGGGGCAGCCTCCACCAGGCCCCCACTCATGTCCAACTCATGTCCCCCTGCACCCCCACCCCCCAGCATCCAGGGGCACCCTCCACCAGGCCCCCACTCATGTCTCCCACCACCCCCACCCCCCAGCCACCAGGGGCACCCTCCACCAGGCCCCCACTCATGTCTACCACCACCCCAACCCCCAACCCCTAGCAGTGCAGGGGCAGCCTCCACCAGGCCCCCACTCATGTCTACTACCACCCCCATCCCCCAGCAGTGTAGGGGCAGCCTCCACCAGGCCCCCACTCATGTCCAACTCATGCCCCCCTGCACCCCCACCCCCCAGCATCCAGGGGCACCCTCCACCAGGCCCCCACTCATGTCTACCATCACCCCCACCCCCCAGCAGTCCAGGGGCAGCCTCCACCAGGCCCCCACTCATTTCTACCACCACCCCCACCCCCCAGCATCCAGGGGCACCCTCCACCAGGCCCCCACTCATGTCTCCAACCACCCCCACCCCCCAGCATCCAGGGGCACCCTCCACCAGGCCCCCACTCATGTCTACCATCACCCCTACCCCCCAGCAGTGCAGGGGCAGCCTCCACCAGGCCCCCACTCATGTCCAACTCATGTCCCCCTGCACCTCCACCCCCCAGCATCCAGGGGCACCCTCCACCAGGCCCCCACTCATGTCTACCACCACCCCCACCCCCCAGCCACCAGGGGCACCCTCCACCAGGCCCCCACTCATGTCTACCACCACCCCAACCCCCAACCCCCAACCCCCAGCATTGCAGGGGCAGCCTCCACCAGGCCCCCACTCATGTCTACTACCACCCCCATCCCCCAGCAGTGTAGGGGCAGCCTCCACCAGGCCCCCACTCATGTCCAACTCATGTCCCCCTGCACCCCCACCCCCCAGCATCCAGGGGCACCCTCCACCAGGCCCCCACTCATGTCTACTACCACCCCCACCCCCCAGCAGTGCAGGGGCAGCCTCCACCAGGCCCCCACCCATGTCCCCATGCACCCCCACCCCCCAGCATCCAGGGGCACCCTCCACCAGGCCCCCACTCATGTCTACCATCACCCCCACCCCCCAGCAGTGCAGGGGCCGTCTCCACCAGGCCTCCACTCATGTCTACTACCACCCCCATCCCCCGCAGTGTAGGGGCAGCCTCCACCAGGCCCCCACTCATGTCCAACTCATGTCCCCCTGCACCCCCACCCCCCAGCATCCAGGGGCACCCTCCACCAGGCCCTCACTCATGTCTACCACCACCCCCATCCCCCAGCATCCAGGGGCACCCTCCACCAGGCCCCCACTCATGTCTACCACCACCCCCACCACCCAGCAGTGCAGGGGCAGCCTCCACCAGGCCCCCACTCATGTCTCCCACCACCCCCACCCCCCAGCAGTGCAGGGGCAGCCTCCACCAGGCCCCCACTCATCTCTACCACCACCCCCACGCCCCAGCATCCAGGGGCACCCTCCACCAGACCCCCACTCATGTCTACCACCACCCCCACCCCCAGCATCCAGTTGCACCCTCCACCAGGCCCCAACTCATGTCTACCACCACCCCCACCCCCCATCCACCAGGGGCACCCTCCACCAGGCCCCCACTCATGTCTACCATCACCCCCACCCCCCAGCAGTGCAGGGGCTGCCCCCACCAGGCCCCCACTCATGTCTCCCACCACCCCCACCCCCCAGCAGTGCAGGGCACCCTCCACCAGGCCCCCACTCATGTCTACCACCACCCCCACTCCCCAGCAGTGCAGGGGCACCCTCCACCAGGCCCCCACACATGTCTACTACCCCCCACCCTCCAGCAGTGCAGGGGCACCCTCCACCAGGCCCCCACTCATGTCCAACTCATGTCTCCCTGCACCCCCACCCCCCAGCATCCAGGGGCAGCCTCCACCAGGCCCCACTCATGTTTCCCACCACCCCCACCCCCCAGCATCCAGGGGCACCCTCCACCAGACCCCCACTCATGTCTACCACCACCCCCACTCCCCAGCAGTGCAGGGGCAGCCTCCACCAGGCCCCCACTCATGTCTCCCACCACCCCCACCCCCCAGCATCCAGGGGCACGCTCCACCAGGCCCCCACTCATGTCTCCCACCACCCCCACCCCCCAGCAGTGCAGGGGCAGCCTCCACCAGGCCACTCATGTCTCCCACCACCCCCACCCCCCAGCATCCAGAGGCAGCCTCCACCAGGCCCCCACTCATGTCTACCACCACACCCACCCCCCAGCATCCAGGGGCACCCTCCACCAGGCCCGCACTCATGTCTACCATCACCCCCACCCCCCAGCAAAGCAGGGGCAGCCTCCACCAGGCCCCCACTCATGTCCAACTCATGTCCCCCTGCACCCCCAGCCCCCAGCATCCAGGGGCACCCTCCACCAGGCCCCCACTCATGTCTACCACCACCCCCACCCCCCAGCAGTGAAGGGGCAGCCTCCACCAGGCTCCCACTCATGTCTACCAGCACCCGCACCCCCCAGCCACCAGGGGCACCCTCCACTAGGCCCCCACTCATGTCTCCCACCACCCCCACCCCAAGCCACCAGGGGCACCCTCCACCAGGCCCCCAACCATGTCTACCACCACCCCCACCCCCCAGCAGTGCAGGGGCAGCCTCCACCAGGCCCCCACTCATGTCCCCCTGCACCCCCACCCCCCAGTATCCAGGGGCACCCTCCACCAGGCCCCCACTCATGTCTACCACCACCCCCACGCTCCAGCATCCAGGGGCACCCGCCACCAGACCCCCACTCATGTCTACCACCACCCCCACCCCCCAGCATCCAGGGGCACCCTCCACCAGGCCCCCACTCATGTCTACCACCACCCCCAACCCCCATCCACCAGGGGCACCCTCCACCAGGCCCCCACTCATGTCTCCCACCACCCCCACCCCCCAGCATCCAGGGGTAGCCTCCACCAGGCCCCCACTCATGTCTACCATTACCCCCATCCCCAGCAGTGCAGGGGCAGCCTCCACCAGGCCTCCACTCATGTCTCCCACCGCCCCCACCCCCCAGCAGTGCAGGGCACCCTCCACCAGGCCCCCACTCATGTCTACCACCACCCCCACCCCCCAGCAGTGCAGGGGCACCCTCCACCAGGCCCCCACACATGTCTACCGCCCCCCACCCTCCAGCAGTGCAGGGGCAGCCTCCACCAGACCCCCACCCATGTCCAACTCATGTCCCCCTGCACCCCCACCCCCCAGCATCCAGGGGCAGCCTTCACCAGGCCCCCACTCATGTCTCCCACCACCCCCACCACCCAGCATCCAGGGGCACCCTCCACCAGGCCCCCACTCATGTCTCCCACCACCCCCACCCCCCAGCAGTGCAGGGGCAGCCTCCACCAGGCCACTCATGTCTCCCACCACCCCCACCCCCCAGCCACCAGGGGGACCCTCCACCAGGCCCCCACTCATGTCTCCCCCCACCCCCACCCCCCAGCATCCGGGGCACCCTCCACCAGGCCCCCAATCATGTCTACCACTGCCCCCACCCCCCAGCATCCAGGGGCACCCTCCACCAGGCCCCCACTCATGTCTACCACCACCCCCACCACCCAGCATCCAGGGGCACCCTCCACCAGGCCCCCACTCATGTCTACCACCACCCCCACCCCCCAGCAGTGCAGGGGCAGCCTCCACCAGGCCCCCACTCATGTCTCCCACCACCCCCACCCCCCAGCATCCAGGGGCACCCTCCACCAGGCCCCCACTCATGTCTCCCACCACCCCCACGCCCCAGCAGTGCAGGGGCAGCCTCCACCAGGCCACTCATGTCTCCCACCACCCCCACCCCCCAGCATCCGGGGGCACCCTCCACCAGGCCCCCAATCATGTCTACCACTGCCCCCACCCCCCAGCATCCAGGGGCACCCTCCACCAGGCCCCCACTCATGTCTACCATTACCCCCACCCCCAGCAGTGCAGGGGCAGCCTCCACCAGGCCTCCACTCATGTCTCCCACCACCCCCACCCCCCAGCAGTGCAGGGGCACCCTCCACCAGGCCCCCACACATGTCTACCACCCCCCCCCACCCTCCAGCAGTGCAGGGGCACCCTCCACCAGGCCCCCACTCATGTCCAACTCATGTCCCCCTGCACCCCCACCCCCCAGCATCCAGGGGCAGCCTCCACCAGGCCCCCACTCATGTCTCCCACCACCCCCACTCCCCAGCAGTGCAGGGGCAGCCTCCACCAGGCCACTCATGTCTCCCTCCCCCCACCCCCCAGCATCCAGGGGCACCCTCCACCAGGCCCCCAATCATGTCTACCAATCCCCACCCCCCAGCATCCAGGGGCACCCTCCACCAGGCCCCCACTCATGTCTACCACCACCCCCACCCCCCAGCATCCAGGGGCACCCTCCACCAGGCCCCCAATCATGTCTACCACCACCCCCACCCCCCAGCAGTGCAGGGGCAGCCTCCACCAGGCCCCCACTCATGTCTCCCACCACCCCCACCCCCCAGCATCCAGGGGCACCCTCCACCAGGCCCCCACTCATGTCTACCATCACCCCCACCCCCCAGCAGTGCAGGGGCAGCCTCCACCAGGCCCCTACTCATGTCTACCATCACCCCCACCCCCCAGCGGTGCAGGGGCACCCTCCACCAGGCCCCCACTCATGTCCAACTCATGTCTCCCTGCACCCCCACCCCCCAGGATCCAGGGGCAGCCTCCACCAGGCCCCCACTCATGTCTCCCACCACCCCCACCCCCCAGCATCCAGGGGGACCCTCCACCAGGCCCCCACTCATGTCTACCATCACCCCCACCCCGCAGCAGTGCAGGGGCAGCCTCCACCAGGCCCCCACTCATGTCCAACTCATGTCCCCCTGCACCCCCACCCCCAGCATCCAGGGGCACCCTCCACCAGGCCCCCACTCATGTCTACCACCACCCCGACCCCCCAGCCACCAGGGGCACCCTCCACCAGGCCCCCACTCATGTCTACCACCACCCCCAACCCCCACCCCCCAGCAGTGTAGGGGCAGCCTCCACCAGGCCCCCACTCATGTCCAACTCATGTCCCCCTGCACCCCCACCCCCCAGCATCCAGGGGCACCCTCCACCAGGCCCCCACTCATGTCTCCCACCACCCCCACCCCCCAGCCACCAGGGGCACCCTCCACCAGGCCCCACTCATGTCTACCACCACCCCCAACCCCCAGCAGTGCAGGGGCAGCCTCCACCAGGCCCCCACTCATGTCTACTACCACCCCCACCCCCCAGCAGTGTAGGGGCAGCCTCCACCAGGCCCCCACTCATGTCCAACTCATGTCCCCCTGCACCCCCACCCCCCAGCATCCAGGGACACCCTCCACCAGGCCCCCACTCATGTCTACTACCACCCCCACCCCCCAGCAGTCAGGGGCACCCTCCACCAGGCCCCCACTCATGTCTCCCACCGCCCCCACCCCCCAGCAGTGCAGGGGCAGCCTCCACCAAGCCCCCACTCATGTCCCCCTGCACCCCCACCCCCCAGCATCCAGGGGCACCCTCCACCAGGCCCCCACTCATGTCTACCATCACCCCCACCCCCCAGCAGTGCAGGGGCAGTCTCCACCAGGCCCCCACTCATGTCTACTACCACCCACACCCCCCAGCAGTGTAGGGGCAGCCTCCACCAGGCCCCCACTCATGTCCATCTCATGTCCCCCTGCACCCCCACCCCCCAGCATCCAGGGGCACCCTCCACCAGGCCCCCACTCATGTCTACCACCACCCCCACCCCCCAGCATCCAGGGGCACCCTCCACCAGGCCCCCACTCATGTCTACCACCACCCCCACCCCCCAGCAGTGCAGGGGCAGCCTCCACCAGGCCCCCACTCATGTCTCCCAACACCCCCACCCCCCAGAAGTGCAGGGGAAGCCTCCACCAGGCCCCCATTCATATCTACCACCACCCCCACGCCCCAGTATCCAGGGGCACCCTCCACCAGACCCCCACTCATGTTTACCACCACCCCCACCCCCACCCCCAGCATCCAGGTGCACCCTCCACCAGGCCCCAACTCATGTCTACCACCACCCCCACCCCCCATCCACCAGGCCCCCACTCATGTCTCCCACCACCCCCACCCCACAGCATTAAGGGGCAGCCTCCACCAGGCCCCCACTCATGTCTACCATCACCCCCACCCCCCAGCAGTGCAGGGGCAGCCTCCACCAGGCCCCCACTCATGTCTCCCACCACCCCCACCCCCCAGCAGTGCAGGGCACCCTCCACCAGGCCCCCACTCATGTCTACCACCACCCCCACCCCCCAGCAGTGCAGGGGCACCCTCCACCAGGCCCCCACACATGTCTACCACCCCCCACCCTCCAGCAGTGCAGGGGCACCCTCCACCAGGCCCCCACTCATGTCTAACTCATGTCTCCCTGCACCCCCACCCCCCAGCATCCAGGGGCAGCCTCCACCAGGCCCCCACTCATGTCTCCCACCACCCCCAACCCCCAGCATCCAGGGGCACCCTCCACCAGGCCCCCACTCATGTCTACCATCACCCCCACCCCCCAGCAGTGCAGGGGCAGCCTCCACCAGGCCCCCACTCATGTCTCCCACCACCCCACCCCCCAGCAGCCAGGGGCACCCTCCACCAGGCCCCCACTCATGTCTCCCACCACCCCCACCCCCCAGCAGTGCAGGGGCAGCCTCCACCAGGCCACTCATGTCTCCCACCACCCCCACCCCCCCGCATCCAGGGGCAGCCTCCACCAGGCCCCCACTCATGTCTACCATCACCCCCACCCCAGCAGTGCAGGGGCAGCCTCCACCAGGCCTCCACTCATGTCTCCCACCACCCCCACCCCCCAGCAGTGCAGGGCACCCTCCACCAGGCCCCCACTCATGTCTACCACCACCCCCACCCCCCAGCAGTGCAGGGGCACCCTCCACCAGGCCCCCACACATGTCTACCACCCCCCACCCTCCAGCAGTGCAGGGGCACCCTCCACCAGGCCCCCACTCATGTCCAACTCATGTCTCCCTGCACCCCCACCCCCAGCATCCAGGGGCAGCCTCCACCAGGCCCCCACTCATGTCTCCCACCACCCCCACCCCCCAGCAGTGCAGGGGCAGCCTCCACCAGGCCACTAATGTCTCCCACCCCCCACCCCCCAGCATCCAGGGGCACCCTCCACCAGGCCCCCACACATGTCTACCACCCCCCCACCCTCCAGCAGTGCAGGGGCACCCTCCACCAGGCCCCCACTCATGTCCAACTCATGTCTCCCTGCACCCCCACCCCCCAGCATCCAGGGGCAGCCTCCACCAGGCCCCCACTCATGTCTCCCACCACCCCCACCCCCCAGCATCCAGGGGCACCCTCCGGCAGGCCCCCACTCATGTCTACCACCACCCTCACCCCCCAGCAGTGCAGGGGCAGCCTCCACCAGGCCCCCACTCATGTCTCCCACCACCCCCACCCCCCAGCATCCAGGGGCACCCTCCACCAGGCCCCCACTCATGTCTCCCACCACCCCCACCCCCCAGCAGTGCAGGGGCAGCCTCCACCAGGCCACTCATGTCTCCCACCACCCCCACCCCCCCGCATCCAGGGGCAGCCTCCACCAGGCCCCCACTCATGTCTACCATCACCCCCACCCCCAGCAGTGCAGGGGCAGCCTCCACCAGGCCTCCACTCATGTCTCCCACCCCCCCCACCCCCCAGCAGTGCAGGGCACCCTCCACCAGGCCCCCACTCATGTCTACCACCACCCCCACCCCCCAGCAGTGAAGGGGCACCCTCCACCAGGCCCCCACACATGTCTACCACCCCCCCACCCTCCAGCAGTGCAGGGGCACCCTCCACCAGGCCCCCACTCATGTCCAACTCATGTCTCCCTGCACCCCCACCCCCAGCATCCAGGGGCAGACTCCACCAGGCCCCCACTCATGTCTCCCACCACCCCCACCCCCCAGCAGTGCAGGGGCAGCCTCCACCAGGCCCCCACTCATATCCAACTCATGTCGCCCTGCACCCCCACCCCCCAGCATCCAGGGGCAGCCTCCACCAGGCCCCCACTCATGTCTCCCACCACCCCACCCCCAGCATCCAGGGGCACCCTCCACCAGGCCCCCACTTATGTCTACCATCACCCCCACCCCCCCAGCAGTGCAGGGGCAGCCTCCACCAGGCCCCCACTCATGTCCAACTCATGTCCCCCTGCACCCCACCCCCAGCATCCAGGGGCACCCTCCACCAGGCCCCTACTCATGTCTACCACGAACCCCACCCCCAGCAGTCAGGGGCACCCTCCACCAGGCCCCACTCATGTCTACCACCACCCCCACCCCCAGCCACCAGGGGCACCCTCCACCAGGCCCCCACACATGTCTCCCACCACCTCCACCCCCCAGCCACCAGGGGCACCCTCCACCAGGCCCCCACTCATGTCTCCCACCACCCCCACCCCCCAGCAGTGCAGGGGCAGCCTCCACCATGCCACCACTCATGTCCCCTGCACCCCCACCCCCAGCATCCAGGGGCACCCTCCACCAGGCCCCCACTCATGTCTACCATCACCCCCACCCCCCAGCAGTGCAGGGGCAGTCTCCACCAGGCCCCCACTCATGTCTAATACCACCCCCATCCCCCAGCAGTGTAGGGGCAGCCTCCACCAGGCCCCCACTCATGTCCAACTCATGTCCCCCTGCACCCCCACCCCCCCAGCATCCAGGGGCACCCTCCACCAGGCCCTCACTCATGTCTACCACCACCCCCATCCCCCAGCATCCAGGGGCACCCTCCACCAGGCCCCCACTCATGTCTACCACCACCCCCACCCCCCAGCAGTGCAGGGGCAGCCTCCACCAGGCCCCCACTCATGTCTCCCACCACCCCCACCCCCCAGCAGTGCAGGGGCAGCCTCCACCAGGCCCCCACTCATGTCTACCACCACCCCCACGCCCCAGCATCCAGGGGCAACCTCCACTAGACCCCCACTAATGTCTACCACCACCCCCACCCCCCAGCATCCAGGTGCACCCTCCACCAGGCCCCAACTCATGTCTACCACCACCCCCACCCCCCATCCACCAGGGGCACCCTCCACCAGGCCCCCACTCATGTCTACCATCACCTCCACCCCCCAGCAGTGCAGGGGCAGCCCCCACCAGGCCCCCACTCATGTCTCCCAAAACCCCCACCCCCCAGAGGTGCAGGGCACCCTCCACCAGGCCCCCACTCATGTCTCCCACCACCCCCACCCCCCAGCAGTGCAGGGCACCCTCCACCAGGCCCCCACTCATGTCTACCATCACCCCCACCCCCCAGCAGTGCAGGGGCAGCCTCCACCAGGCCCCCACTCATGTCTACCACCACCCCAACCCCCCAGCATCCAGGGGCACCCTCCACCAGGCCCCCACTCATGTCTACCACCACCCCAACCCCCCAGCATCCAGGGGCACCCTCCACCAGGCCCCCACTCATTTCTACCACCACCCCCACCCCCCAGCATCCAGGGGCACCCTCCACCAGGCCCCCACTCATGTCTACCACCACCCCAACCCCCCAGCATCCAGGGGCACCCTCCACCAGGCCCCCACTCATGTCTACCATCACCCCCACCCCCCAGCAGTCCAGGGGCAGCCTCCACCAGGCCCCCACTCATTTCTACCACCACCCCGACCCCCCAGCATCCAGGGGCACCCTCCACCAGGCCCCCACTCATGTCTCCAACCACCCCCACCCCCCAGCATCCAGGGGCACCCTCCACCAGGCCCCCACTCATGTCTACCATCACCTCTACCCCCCAGCAGTGCAGGGGCAGCCTCCACCAGGCCCCCACTCATGTCCAACTCATGTCCCCCTGCACCCCCACCCCCCAGCATCCAGGGGCACCCTCCACTAGGCCCCCACTCATGTCTCCCACCACCCCCACCCCCCAGCCACCAGGGGCACCCTCCACCAGGCCCCCACTCATGTCTACCACCACCCCAACCCCCAACCCCCAACCCCCAGCAGTGCAGGGGCAGCCTCCACCAGGCCCCCACTCATGTCTACTACCACCCCCATCCCCCAGCAGTGTAGGGGCAGCCTCCACCAGGCCCCCACTCATGTCCAACTCATGTCCCCCTGCACCCCCACCCCCCAGCATCCAGGGGCACCCTCCACCAGGCCCCCACTCATGTCTACCATCACCCCCACCCCCCAGCAGTCCAGGGGCAGCCTCCACCAGGCCCCCACTCATTTCTACCACCACCCCCACCCCCCAGCATCCAGGGGCACCCTCCACCAGGCCCCCACTCATGTCTCCAACCACCCCCACCCCCCAGCATCCAGGGGCACCCTCCACCAGGCCCCCACTCATGTCTACCATCACCCCTACCCCCCAGCAGTGCAGGGGCAGCCTCCACCAGGCCCCCACTCATGTCCAACTCATGTCCCCCTGCATCCCCACCCCCCAGCATCCAGGGGCACCCTCCACCAGGCCCCCACTCATGTCTACCACCACCCCCACCCCCCAGCCACCAGGGGCACCCTCCACCAGGCCCCCACTCATGTCTACCACCACCCCAAAACCCAACCCCCAACCCCCAGCATTGCAGGGGCAGCCTCCACCAGGCCCCCACTCATGTCTACTACCACCCCCATCCCCCAGCAGTGTAGGGGCAGCCTCCACCAGGCCCCCACTCATGTCCAACTCATGTCCCCCTGCACCCCCACCCCCCAGCATCCAGGGGCACCCTCCACCAGGCCCCCACTCATGTCTACTATCACCCCACCCCCCAGCAGTCACTGGCACCCTCCACCAGGCCCCCACTCATGTCTCCCACCACCCCCACCCCCCAGCAGTGCAGGGGCAGCCTCCACCAGGCCCCCACCCATGTCCCCATGCACCCCCACCCCCCAGCATCCAGGGGCACCCTCCACCAGGCCCCCACTCATGTCTACCATCACCCCCACCCCCCAGCAGTGCAGGGGCCGTCTCCACCAGGCCTCCACTCATGTCTACTACCACCCCCATCCCCCGCAGTGTAGGGGCAGCCTCCACCAGGCCCCCACTCATGTCCAACTCATGTCCCCCTGCACCCCCACCCCCCAGCATCCAGGGGCACCCTCCACCAGGCCCTCACTCATGTCTACCACCACCCCCATCCCCCAGCATCCAGGGGCACCCTCCACCAGGCCCCCACTCATGTCTACCACCACCCCATCCCCCCAGCAGTGCAGGGGCAGCCTCCACCAGGCCCCCACTCATGTCTCCCACCACCCCCACCCCCCAGCAGTGCAGGGGCAGCCTCCACCAGGCCCCCACTCATCTCTACCACCACCCCCACGCCCCAGCATCCAGGGGCACCCTCCACCAGACCCCACTCATGTCTACCACCACCCCCACCCCCCAGCATCCAGGTGCACCCTCCACCAGGCCCCAACTCATGTCTACCACCACCCCCACCCCCCATCCACCAGGGGCACCCTCCACCAGGCCCCCACTCATGTCTACCATCACCCCCACCCCCCAGCAGTGCAGGGGCAGCCCCCACCAGGCCCCCACTCATGTCTCCCACCACCCCCACCCCCCAGCAGTGCAGGGCACCCTCCACCAGGCCCCCACTCATGTCTACCACCACCCCCACCCCCCAGCAGTGCAGGGGCACCCTCCACCAGGCCCCCACACATGTCTACTACCCCCCACCCTCCAGCAGTGCAGGGGCACCCTCCACCAGGCCCCCACTCATGTCCAACTCATGTCTCCCTGCACCCCCACCCCCCAGCATCCAGGGGCAGCCTCCACCAGGCCCCACTCATGTCTCCCACCACCCCCACCCCCCAGCATCCAGGGGCACCCTCCACCAGACCCCCACTCATGTCTACCACCACCCCCACTCCCCAGCAGTGCAGGGGCAGCCTCCACCAGGCCCCCACTCATGTCTCCCACCACCCCCACCCCCCAGCATCCAGGGGCACGCTCCACCAGGCCCCCACTCATGTCTCCCACCACCCCCACCCCCCAGCAGTGCAGGGGCAGCCTCCACCAGGCCACTCATGTCTCCCACCACCCCCACCCCCCAGCATCCAGAGGCAGCCTCCACCAGGCCCCCACTCATGTCTACCACCACACCCACCCCCCAGCATCCAGGGGCACCCTCCACCAGGCCCGCACTCATGTCTACCATCACCCCCACCCCCAGCAAAGCAGGGGCAGCCTCCACCAGGCCCCCACTCTTGTCCAACTCATGTCCCCCTGCACCCCCAGCCCCCAGCATCCAGGGGCACCCTCCACCAGGCCCCCACTCATGTCTACCACCACCCCCACCCCCCAGCAGTGAAGGGGCAGCCTCCACCAGGCTCCCACTCATGTCTACCAGCACCCGCACCCCCCAGCCACCAGGGGCACCCTCCACCAGGCCCCCACTCATGTCTCCCACCACCCCCACCCCAAGCCACCAGGGACACCCTCCACCAGGCCCCCAACCATGTCTACCACCACCCCCACTCCCCAGCAGTGCAGGGGCAGCCTCCACCAGGCCCCCACTCATGTCCCCCTGCACCCCCACCCCCCAGTATCCAGGGGCACCCTCCACCAGGCCCCCACTCATGTCTACCACCACGCCCCAGCATCCAGGGGCACCCGCCACCAGACCCCCACTCATGTCTACCACCACCCCCACCCCCCAGCATCCAGGGGCACCCTCCACCAGGCCCCCACTCATGTCTACCACCACCCCCAACCCCCATCCACCAGGGGCACCCTCCACCAGGCCCCCACTCATGTCTCCCACCACCCCCACCCCCCAGCATCCAGGGGCAGCCTCCACCAGGCCCCCACTCATGTCTACCATTACCCCCACCCCCAGCAGTGCAGGGGCAGCCTCCACCAGGCCTCCACTCATGTCTCCCACCGCCCCCACCCCCCAGCAGTGCAGGGCACCCTCCACCAGGCCCCCACTCATGTCTACCACCACCCCCACCCCCCAGCAGTGCAGGGGCACCCTCCACCAGGCCCCCACACATGTCTACCGCCCCCCCCACCCTCCAGCAGTGCAGGGGCAGCCTCCACCAGACCCCCACCCATGTCCAACTCATGTCCCCCTGCACCCCCACCCCCCAGCATCCACTAGGCCCCCCCTCCACCAGGCCCCCACACATGTCTCCCACCACCTCCACCCCCCAGCCACCAGGGGCACCCTCCACCAGGCCCCCACTCATGTCTCCCACCACCCCCACCCCCCAGCAGTGCAGGGGCAGCCTCCACCATGCCACCACTCATGTCCCCTGCACCCCCACCCCCAGCATCCAGGGGCACCCTCCACCAGGCCCCCACTCATGTCTACCATCACCCCCACCCCCCAGCAGTGCAGGGGCAGTCTCCACCAGGCCCCCACTCATGTCTCCCACCACCCCCACCCCCCAGCATCCAGGGGCAGCCTCCACCAGGCCCCCACTCATGTCCACCATCACCCCCACCCCCCAGCATCCAGGGGCACCCGCCACCAGACCCCCACTCATGTCTACCACCACCCCACCCCCCAGCATCCAGGGGCACCCTCCACCAGGCCCCCACTCATGTCTACCATCACCCCCACCCCCCAGCAGTGCATGGGCACCCACCACCAGGCCCCCACTCATGTCTCCCACCACCCCCACCCCCCAGCATCCAGGGGCACCCTCCACCAGGCCCCCACTCATGTCTACCACCACCCCCACCCCCCAGCATCCAGGGGCACCCTCCACCAGGCCACCACTCATGTCTACCACCACCCTCACCCCCCAGCAGTGCAGGGGCAGCCTCCACCAGGCCCCCACTCATGTCTCCCAACACCCCCACCCCCCAGAAGTGCAGGGGCAGCCTCCACCAGGCCCCCATTCATGTCTACCACCACCCCCACGCCCCAGTATCCAGGGGCACCCTCCACCAGACCCCCACTCATGTCTACCACCACCCCCACCCCCAGCATCCAGGTGCACCCTCCACCAGGCCCCAACTCATGTCTACCACCACCCCCACCCCCCATCCACCAGGCCCCCACTCATGTCTCCCACCACCCCCACCCCACAGCATCCAGGGGCAGCCTCCACCAGACCCTCACTCATGTCTACCATCACCCCCACCCCCCAGCAGTGCAGGGCACCCTCCACCAGGCCCCCACTCATGTCTACCACCACCCCACCCCCCAGCAGTGCAGGGGCATCCTCCACCAGGCCCCCACACATGTCTACCACCCCCCCACCCTCCAGCAGTGCAGGGGCACCCTCCACCAGGTCCCCACTCATGTCCAACTCATGTCTCCCTGCACCCCCACCCCCCAGCATCCAGGGGCACCCTCCGCCAGGCCCCCACTCATGTCTACCACCACCCCCACCCCCCAGCAGTGCAGGGGCAGCCTCGACCAGGCCCCCACTCATGTCTCCCACCACCCCCACCCCCCAGCATCCAGGGGCACCCTCCACCAGGCCCCCACTCATGTCTCCCACCACCCCCACCCCCCAGCAGTGCAGGGGCAGCCTCCACCAGGCCACTCATGTCTCCCACCACCCCCACCCCCCCGCATCCAGGGGCAGCCTCCACCAGGCCCCCACTCATGTCTACCATCACCCCCACCCCCAGCAGTGCAGGGGCAGCCTCCACCAGGCCTCCACTCATGTCTCCCACCACCCCCACCCCCCAGCAGTGCAGGGCACCCTCCACCAGGCCCCCACTCATGTCTACCACCACCCCCACCCCCCAGCAGTGCAGGGGCACCCTCCACCAGGCCCCCACACATGTCTACCACCCCCCCACCCTCCAGCAGTGCAGGGGCACCCTCCACCAGGCCCCCACTCATGTCCAACTCATGTCTCCCTGCACCCCCACCCCCAGCATCCAGGGGCAGCCTCCACCAGGCCCCCACTCATGTCTCCCACCACCCCCACCCCCCAGCAGTGCAGGGGCAGCCTCCACCAGGCCCCCACTCATGTCCAACTCATGTCGCCCTGCACCCCCACCCCCAGCATCCAGGGGCAGCCTCCACCAGGCCCCCACTCATGTCTCCCACCACCCCACCCCCCAGCATCCAGGGCACCCTCCACCAGGCCCCCACTTATGTCTACCATCACCCCCACCCCCCAGCAGTGCAGGGGCAGCCTCCACCAGGCCCCCACTCATGTCCAACTCATGTCCCCCTGCACCCCACCCCCAGCATCCAGGGGCACCCTCCACCAGGCCCCTACTCATGTCTACCACGACCCCCACCCCCAGCAGTCAGGGGCACCCTCCACCAGGCCCCCACTCATGTCTACCACCACCCCCACCCCCAGCCACCAGGGGCACCCTCCACCAGGCCCCCACACATGTCTCCCACCACCTCCACCCCCCAGCCACCAGGGGCACCCTCCACCAGGCCCCCACTCATGTCTCCCACCACCCCCCACCCCCCAGCAGTGCAGGGGCAGCCTCCACCATGCCACCACTCATGTCCCCTGCACCCCCACCCCCAGCATCCAGGGGCACCCTCCACCAGGCCCCCACTCATGTCTACCATCACCCCCACCCCCCAGCAGTGCAGGGGCAGTCTCCACCAGGCCCCCACTCATGTCTCCCACCACCCCCACCCCCAGCATCCAGGGGCAGCCTCCACCAGGCCCCCACTCATGTCCACCATCACCCCCACCCCCCAGCATCCAGGGGCACCCTCCACCAGGCCCCCACTCATGTCTACCACCACCCCCACCCCCCAGCCACCAGGGGCACCCTCCACCAGGCCCCCACTCATGTCTCCCACCACCCCACCCCCCAGCAGTGCAGGGGCAGCCTCCACCATGCCACCACTCATGTCCCCTGCACCCCCACCCCCAGCATCCAGGGGCACCCTCCACCAGGCCCCCACTCATGTCTACCATCACCCCCACCCCCCAGCAGTGCAGGGGCAGTCTCCACCAGGCCCCCACTCATGTCTCCCACCACCCCCACCCCCCAGCATCCAGGGGCAGCCTCCACCAGGCCCCCACTCATGTCCACCATCACCCCCACCCCCCAGCATCCAGGGGCACCCGCCACCAGACCCCCACTCATGTCTACCACCACCCCCACCCCCCAGCATCCAGGGGCACCCTCCACCAGGCCCCCACTCATGTCTACCATCACCCCCACCCCCCAGCAGTGCATGGGCACCCACCACCAGGCCCCCACTCATGTCCAACCCATGTCTCCCTGCACCCCCACCCCCCAGCATCCAGGGGCACCCTCCACCAGGCCCCCACTCATGTCTACCACCACCCCCACCCCCCAGCATCCAGGGGCACCCTCCACCAGGCCACCACTCATGTCTACCACCACCCTCACCCCCCAGCAGTGCAGGGGCAGCCTCCACCAGGCCCCCACTCATGTCTCCCAACACCCCCACCCCCCAGAAGTGCAGGGGCAGCCTCCACCAGGCCCCCATTCATGTCTACCACCACCCCCACGCCCCAGTATCCAGGGGCACCCTCCACCAGACCCCCACTCATGTCTACCACCACCCCCACCCCCAGCATCCAGGTGCACCCTCCACCAGGCCCCAACTCATGTCTACCACCACCCCCACCCCCCATCCACCAGGCCCCCACTCATGTCTCCCACCACCCCCACCCCACAGCATCCAGGGGCAGCCTCCACCAGACCCTCACTCATGTCTACCATCACCCCCACCCCCCAGCAGTGCAGGGGCATCCTCCACCAGGCCCCCACACATATCTACCACCCCCCCCCACCCTCCAGCAGTGCAGGGGCACCCTCCACCAGGTCCCCACTCATGTCCAACTCATGTCTCCCTGCACCCCCACCCCCCAGCATCCAGGGGCAGCCTCCACCAGGCCCCCACTCATGTCTCCCACCACCCCCACCCCCCAGCATCCAGGGGCACCCTCCGCCAGGCCCCCACTCATGTCTACCACCACCCCCACCCCCCAGCAGTGCAGGGGCAGCCTCCACCAGGCCCCCACTCATGTCTCCCACCACCCCCACCCCCCAGCATCCAGGGGCACCCTCCACCAGGCCCCCACTCATGTCTCCCACCACCCCCCACCCCCCAGCAGTGCAGGGGCAGCCTCCACCAGGCCACTCATGTCTCCCACCACCCCCACCCCCCCGCATCCAGGGGCAGCCTCCACCAGGCCCCCACTCATGTCTACCATCACCCCACCCCCAGCAGTGCAGGGGCAGCCTCCACCAGGCCTCCACTCATGTCTCCCACCACCCCACCCCCCAGCAGTGCAGGGCACCCTCCACCAGGCCCCCACTCATGTCTACCACCACCCCCACCCCCCAGCAGTGCAGGGGCACCCTCCACCAGGCCCCCACACATGTCTACCACCCCCCCACCCTCCAGCAGTGCAGGGGCACCCTCCACCAGGCCCCCACTCATGTCCAACTCATGTCTCCCTGCACCCCCACCCCCAGCATCCAGGGGCAGCCTCCACCAGGCCCCCACTCATGTCTCCCACCACCCCCACCCCCCAGCAGTGCAGGGGCAGCCTCCACCAGGCCCCCACTCATGTCCAACTCATGTCGCCCTGCACCCCCACCCCCCAGCATCCAGGGGCAGCCTCCACCAGGCCCCCACTCATGTCTCCCACCACCCCACCCCCCAGCATCCAGGGGCACCCTCCACCAGGCCCCCACTTATGTCTACCATCACCCCCACCCCCCAGCAGTGCAGGGGCAGCCTCCACCAGGCCCCCACTCATGTCCAACTCATGTCCCCCTGCACCCCACCCCCAGCATCCAGGGGCACCCTCCACCAGGCCCCTACTCATGTCTACCACGACCCCCACCCCCAGCAGTCAGGGGCACCCTCCACCAGGCCCCCACTCATGTCTACCACCACCCCCACCCCCAGCCACCAGGGGCACCCTCCACCAGGCCCCCACACATGTCTCCCACCACCTCCACCCCCCAGCCACCAGGGGCACCCTCCACCAGGCCCCCACTCATGTCTCCCACCACCCCCACCCCCCAGCAGTGCAGGGGCAGCCTCCACCATGCCACCACTCATGTCCCCTGCACCCCCACCCCCAGCATCCAGGGGCACCCTCCACCAGGCCCCCACTCATGTCTACCATCACCCCCACCCCCCAGCAGTGCAGGGGCAGTCTCCACCAGGCCCCCACTCATGTCTCCCACCACCCCCACCCCCCAGCATCCAGGGGCAGCCTCCACCAGGCCCCCACTCATGTCCACCATCACCCCCACCCCCCAGCATCCAGGGGCACCCTCCACCAGGCCCCCACTCATGTCTACCACCACCCCCACCCCCCAGCATCCAGGGGCACCCTCCACCAGGCCCCCACTCATGTCTACCATCACCCCCACCCCCCAGCAGTGCAGGGGCACCCTCCACCAGGCCCCCACTCATGTCCAACCCATGTCTCCCTGCACCCCCACCCCCCAGCATCCAGGGGCAGCCTCCACCAGGCCCCCACTCATGTCTCCCACCACCCCCACCCCCCAGCATCCAGGGGCACCCTCCACCAGGCCCCCACTCATGTCTACCATCACCCCCACCCCCCAGCAGTGCAGGTGCAGCCTCCACCAGGCCCCCACTCATGTCCAACTCATGTCCCCCTGCACCCCCACCCCCCAGCATCCAGGGGCACCCTCCACCAGGCCCCCACTCATGTCTACCACCACCCCCCACCCCCCAGCCACCAGGGGCACCCTCCACCAGGCCCCCACTCATGTCTCTCGCCACCCCCACCTCCCAGCCACCAGGGGCACCCTCCACCAGGCCCCCACTCATGTCTACCACCACTCCCAACCCCCAACCCCCAGCAGTGCAGGGGCAGCCTCCACCGGGCCCCCACTCATGTCTCCCATCACCCCCACCCCCCAGCAGTGCAGGGGCAGCCTCCACCAGGCCCCCACTCATGTCCCCCTGCACCCCCACCCGCCAGCATACAGGGGCACCCTCTACCAGGCCCCCCTCATGTCTACCATCACCCCCACCCCCCAGCAGTGCAGGGGCAGTCTCCACCAGGCCCCCACTCATGTCTACTACCACCCCCACCCCCCAGCAGTGTAGGGGCAGCCCCCACCAGGCCCCCACTCATGTCCATCTCATGTCCCCTGCACCCCCACCCCCCAGCATCCAGGGGCAGCCTCCACCAGTCCCCCACTCATGTCTACCACCACCCCCACACCCCAGCATCCAGGTGCTCCCTCCACCAGGCCCCCACTCATGTCGACCACCACCCCCACCCCCATCCACCAGGGGCACCCTCCACCAGGCCCCCACTCATGTCTCCCACCACCCCCACCCCCCAGGATCCAGGGGCAGCCTCCACCAGGCCGCCACTCATGTCTACCATCACCCCCACCCCCCAGCAGTGCAGGGGCAGCCTCCACCAGGCCCCCACTCATGTCTCCCACCACCCCCACCCCCCAGCAGTGCAGGGCACCCTCCACCAGGCCCCCACTCATGTCTACCACCACCCCCACCCCGCAGCATTGCAGGGGCACCATCCACCAGGCCCCCACACATGTCTACCACCCCCCCACCGTCCAGCAGTGCAGGGGGACCCTCCACCAGGCCCCCACTCATGTCTACCACCACACCCACCCCCCAGCAGTGCAGGGGCAGCTTCCACCAGGCCCCCACTCATGTCCAACTCATGTCCCCCTGCACCCCCACCCCCCAGCATCCAGGGGCACCCTCCACCAGGCCCCCACTCATGTCTACCACCACCCCCCAGCCACCAGGGGCACCCTCCACCAGGCCCCCACTCATGTCTACCACCACCCCCACCCCCCACCCCCCAGCAGTGTAGGGGCAGCCTCCACCAGGCCCCCACTCATGTCCAACTCATGTCCCCCTGCACCCCCACCCCCCAGCATCCGGGGGCACCCTCCACCAGGCCCCCACTCATGTCTCCCACCACCCCCACCCCCCAGACACCAGGGGCACCCTCCACCAGGCCCCCACTCATGTCTACCACCACCCCCAACCCCCAACCCCCAGCAGTGCAGGGGCAGCCTCCACCAGGCCCCCACTCATGTCTACTACCACCCCCACCCCCCAGCAGTGTAGGGGCAGCCTCCACCAGGCCCCCACTCGTGTCCAACTCATGTCCCCCTGCACCGCCACCCCCCAGCATCCAAGGGCACCCTCCACCAGGCCCCCACTCATGTCTACTACCACCCCCACCCCCCAGCAGTCAGGGGCACCCTCCACCAGGCCCCCACTCATGTCTCCCACCACCCCCACCCCCCAGCAGTGCAGGGGCAGCCTCCACCAAGCCCCCACTCATGTCCCCCTGCACCCCCATCCCCCAGCATCCAGGGGCACCCTCCACCAGGCCCCCACTCATGTCTACCATCACCCCCACCCCCCAGCAGTGCAGGGGCAGTCTCCACCAGGCCCCCACTCATGTCTACTACCACCCACACCCACCAGCAGTGTAGGGGCAGCCTCCACCAGGCCCCCACTCATGTCCAACTCATGTCCCCCTGCACCCCCACCCCGCAGCATCCAGGGGCACCCTCCACCAGGCCCCCACTCATGTCTACCACCACCCCCACCCCCCAGCATCCAGGGGCACCCTCAACCAGGCCCCCACTCATGTCTACCACCACCCCCCAGCAGTGCAGGGGCAGCCTCCACCAGGCCCCCACTCATGTCTCCCACCACCCCCACCCCCAGAAGTGCAGGGGCAGCCTCCACCAGGCCCCCATTCATGTCTACCACCACCCCCACACCCCAGTATCCAGGGGCACCCTCCACCAGACCCCCACTCATGTCTACCACCACCCCCACCCCCAGCATCCAGGTGCACCCTCCACCAGGCCCCAACTCATGTCTACCACCACCCCCACCCCCATCCACCAGGCCCCCACTCATGTCTCCCACCACCCCCACCCCCCAGCATCCAGGGGCAGCCTCCACCAGGCCCCCACTCATGTCTCCCACCACCCCCACCCCCCAGCAGTGCAGGGCACCCTCCACCAGGCCCCCACTCATGTCTACCACCACCCCCACCCCCAGCAGTGCAGGGGCACCCTCCACCAGGCCCCCACACATGTCTACCACCCCCCCACCCTCCAGCAGTGCAGGGGCACCCTCCACCAGGCCCCCACTCATGTCCAACTCATGTCTCCCTGCACCACCACCCCCCAGCATCCAGGGGCAGCCTCCACCAGGCCCCCACTCAAGTCTCCCACCACCCCCACCCCCCAGCATCCAGGGGCACCCTCCACCAAGCCCCCACTCATGTCTACCACCACCCCATCCCCCAGCAGTGCAGGGGCAGCCTCCACCAGGCCCCCACTCATGTCTCCCACCACCCCCACCCCCCAGCATCCAGGGACACCCTCCACCAGGCCCCCACTCATGTCTCCCACCACCCCCACCCCTCAGCAGTGCAGGGGCAGCCTCCACCAGGCCACTCATGTCTCCCACCACCCCCACCCCCCAGCATCCAGGGGCAGCCTCCACCAGGCCCCCACTCATGTCTACCATCACCCCCACCCCCAGCAGTGCAGGGGCAGCCTCCACCAGGCCTCCACTCATGTCTCCCACCACCCCCACCCCCAGCAGTGCAGGGCACCCTCCACCAGGCCCCCACTCATGTCTACCACCACCCCCACCCCCCAGCAGTGCAGGGGCACCCTCCACCAGGCCCCCACACATGTCTACCACCCCCCCACCCCCCAGCAGTGCAGGAGCACCCTCCACCAGGCCCCCACTCATGTCCAACTCATGTCTCCCTGCACCCCCACCCCCAGCATCCAGGGGCAGCCTCCACCAGGCCCCCACTCATGTCTCCCACCACCCCCACCCCCCAGCAGTGCAGGGGCAGCCTCCACCAGGCCACCCATGTCTCCCACCCCCCCACCCCCCAGCATCCAGGGGCACCCTCCACCAGGCCCCCACTCATGTCTACCACCACCCCCACCGCCCAGCAGTGCAGGGGCAGCCTCCACCAGGCCCCCACTCATGTCTCCCACCACCCCCACCCCCCAGCATCCAGGGGCACCCTCCACCAGGCCCCCACTCATGTCTCCCACCACCCCCACCCCCCAGCAGTGCAGGGGCAGCCTCCACCAGGCCACTCATGTCTCCCTCCACCCCCACCCCCTAGCCACCAGGGGGACCCTCCACCAGGCCCCCACTCATGTCTCCCACCACCCCCACCCCCCAGCATCCGGGGGCACCCTCCACCAGGCCCCCAATCATGTCTACCACCACCCCCACCCCCCAGCATCCAGGGGCACCCTCCACCAGGCCACCACTCATGTCTACCACCACCCCCACCCCCCAGCATCCAGGGGCACCCTCCACCAGGCCCCCACTCATGTCTACCATCACCCCCACCCCCAGCAGTGCAGGGGCACCCTCCACCAGGCCCCCACTCATGTCCAACTCATGTCGCCCTGCACCCCCACCCCCCAGCATCCAGGGGCAGCCTCCACCAGGCCCCCACTCATGTCTCCCACCACCCCCACCCCCCAGAATCCAGGGGCACCCTCCACCAGGCCCCCACTCATGTCTACCATCACCCCCACCCCCCAGCAGTGCAGGGGCAGCCTCCACCAGGCCCCCACTCATGTCCAACTCATGTCCCCCTGCACCCCACCCCCAGCATCCAGGGGCACCCTCCACAAGGCCCCCACTCATGTCTACCACGACCCCCACCCCCCTTCAGTCAAGGGCACCCTCCACTAGGCCCCCACTCATGTCTACCACCACCCCCACCCCCCAGCCACCAGGGGCACCCTCCACCAGGCCCCCACACATGTCTCCCATCACCTCCACCCCCCAGCCACCAGGGGCACCCTCCACTAGGCCCCCACTCATGTCTCCCACCACCCCCACCCCCCAGCAGTGCAGGGGCAGCCTCCACCATGCCACCACTCATGTCCCCTGCACCCCCACCCCCAGCATCCAGGGGCACCCTCCACCAGGCCCCCACTCATGTCTACCATCACCCCCACCCCCCAGCAGTGCAGGGGCAGCCTCCACCAGGCCCCCACTCATGTCTCCCACCACCCCCACCCCCCAGCATCCAGGGGCAGCCTCCACCAGGCTAACACTCATGTCTACCACCACCCCCACCACCCAGCATCCAGGGGCACCCTCCACCAGGCCCCCACTCATGTCTACCACCACCCCCACCCCCCAGCATCCAGGGGCACCCTCCACCAGGCCCCCACTCATGTCTACCATCACCCCCAGGCCCCAGCAGTGCAGGGGCACCCTCCACCAGGCCCCCACTCATGTCCAACTCATGTCTCCCTGCACCCCCACCCCCCAGCATCCAGGGGCAGCCTCCACCAGGCCCCCACTCATGTCTCCCACCACCCCCACCCCCCAACATCCAGGGGCACCCTCCACCAGGCCCCCACTCATGTCTACCATCACCCCCACCCCCCAGCAGTGCAGGGGCAGCCTCCACCAGGCCTCCACTCATGTCCAACTCATGTCCCCCTGCACCCCCACCCCCCAGCATCCAGGGGCATCCTCCACCAGGCCCCCACTCATGTCTACCACCACCCCCCACCCCCCAGCGACCAGGGGCACCCTCCACCAGGCCCCCACTCATGTCTCTCACCACCCCCACCTCCCAGCCACCAGGGGCACCCTCCACCAGACCCCCACTTATGTCTACCACCACTCCCAACCCCCAACCCCCAGCAGTGCAGGGGCAGCCTCCACCGGGCCCCCACTCATGTCTCCCATCACCCCCACCCCCCAGCAGTGCAGGGGCAGCCTCCACCAGGCCCCCACTCATGTCCCCCTGCAGCCCCACCCCCCAGCATCCAGGGGCACCCTCCACCAGGCCCCCACTCATGTCTACCATCACCCCCACCCCCCAGCAGTGCAGGGGCAGTCTCCACCAGGCCCCCACTCATGTCTACTACCACCCCCACCCCCCAGCAGTGTAGGGGCAGCCTCCACCAGGCCCCCACTCATGTCCAACTCATGTCCCCCTGCACCCCCACCCCCAGCATCCAGGGGCACCCTCCACCAGGCCCCCACTCATGTCTACCACCACCCCCACCCCGCAGCATCCAGGGGCACCCTCCACCAGGCCCCCACTCATGTCTACCACCACCCCCACCCCCCAGCATCCAGGGGCAGCCTCCACCAGGCCCCCACTCATGTCTACCATCACCCCCACCACCCAGCAGTGCAAGGGCAGCCTCCACCAGGCCCCCACTCATGTCTCCCACAACCCCCACCCCCCAGCAGTGCAGGGCACCCTCCACCAGGCCCCCACTCATGTCTACCACCACCCCCACCCCCCAGGAGTGCAGGGGCACCCTCCACCAGGCCCCCACACATGTCTACCACCCCCCCCCACCCTCCAGCAGTGCAGGGGCACCCTCCACCAGGCCCCCACTCATGTCCAACTCATGTCTCCCTGCACCCCCACCCCCCAGCATCCAGGGGCAGCCTCCACCAGGCCCCCACTCATGTCTCCCACCACCCCCACCCCCCAGCATCCAGGGGCACCCTCCACCAGGCCCCCACTCATGTCTACCACCACCCCCATCCCCCAGCAGTGCAGGGGCAGCCTCCACCAGGCCCCCACTCATGTCTCCCACCACCCCCACCCCCCAGCATCCAGGGGCACCCTCCACCAGGCCCCCACTCATGTCTCCCACCACCCCCACCCCCCAGCAGTGCAGGGGCAGCCTCCACCAGGCCACTCATGTCTCCCACCACCCCCACCCCCCAGCATCCAGGGGCAGCCTCCACCAGGCCCCCACTCATGTCTACCATCACCCCCACCCCCAGCAGTGCAGGGGCAGCCTCCACCAGGCCTCCACTTATGTCTCCCACCACCCCCACCCCCCAGCAGTGCAGGGCACCCTCCACCAGGCCCCCACTCCTGTCTACCACCACCCCCAACCCCCAGCAGTGCAGGGGCACCCTCCACCAGGCCCCCACACATGTCTACCACCCCCAACCCTCCAGCAGTGCAGGGGCACCCTCCACCAGGCCCCCACTCATGTCCAACTCATGTCTCCCTGCACCCCCACCCCCAGCATCCAGGGGCAGCCTCCACCAGGCCCCCACTCATGTCTCCCACCACCCCCACCCCCCAGCAGTGCAGAGGCAGCCTCCACCAGGCCACCCATGTCTCCCACCCCCCCCCACCCCCCAGCATCCAGGGGCACCCTCCACCAGGCCCCCACTCATGTCTACCACCACCCCCACCGCCCAGCAGTGCAGGGGCAGCCTCCACCAGGCCACCACTCATGTCTACCACCACCCCCACCCCCCAGCATCCAGGGGCACCCTCCACCAGGCCCCCACTCATGTCTACCATCACCCCCACCCCCAGCAGTGTAGGGGCACCCTCCACCAGGCCCCCACTCATGTCCAACTCATGTCGCCCTGCACCCCCACCCCCCAGCATCCAGGGGCAGCCTCCACCAGGCCCCCACTCATGTCTCCCACCACCCCCACCCCCCAGAATCCAGGGGCACCCTCCACCAGGCCCCCACTCATGTCTACCATCACCCCCACCCCCCAGCAGTGCAGGGGCAGCCTCCACCAGGCCCCCACTCATGTCCAACTCATGTCCCCCTGCACCCCACCCCCAGCATCCAGGGGCACCCTCCACAAGGCCCCCACTCATGTCTACCACGACCCCCACCCCCCTGCAGTCAAGGGCACCCTCCACCAGGCCCCCACTCATGTCTACCACCACCCCCACCCCCCAGCCACCAGGGGCACCCTCCACCAGGCCCCCACACATGTCTCCCACCACCTCCACCCCCCAGCCACCAGGGGCACCATCCACTAGGCCCCCACTCATGTCTCCCACCACCCCCACCCCCCAGCAGTGCAGGGGCAGCCTCCACCATGCCACCACTCATGTCCCCTGCACCCCCACCCCCAGCATCCAGGGGCACCCTCCACCAGGCCCCCACTCATGTCTACCATCACCCCCACCCCCCAGCAGTGCAGGGGCAGCCTCCACCAGGCCCCCACTCATGTCTCCCACCACCCCCACCCCCCAGCATCCAGGGGCAGCCTCCACCAGGCTCCCACTCATGTCTACCACCACCCCCACCACCCAGCATCCATAGGGAACCCTCCACCAGGCCCCCACTCATGTCTACCACCACCCCCACCCCCCAGCATCCAGGGGCACCCTCCACCAGGCCCCCACTCATGTCTACCATCACCCCCAGGCCCCAGCAGTGCAGGGGCACCCTCCACCAGGCCCCCACTCATGTCCAACTCATGTCTCCCTGCACCCCCACCCCCCAGCATCCAGGGGCAGCCTCCACCAGGCCCCCACTCATGTCTCCCACCACCCCACCCCCCAGCATCCAGGGGCACCCTCCACCAGGCCCCCACTCATGTCTACCATCACCCCCACCCCCCAGCAGTGCAGGGGCAGCCTCCACCAGGCCTCCACTCATGTCCAACTCATGTCCCCCTGCACCCCCATCCCCAGCATCCAGGGGCATCCTCCACCAGGCCCCCACTCATGTCTACCACCACCCCCCACCCCCCAGCCACCAGGGGCACCCTCCACCAGGCCCCCACTCATGTCTCTCACCACCCCCACCTCCCAGCCACCAGGGGCACCCTCCACCAGACCCCCACTTATGTCTACCACCACTCCCAACCCCCAACCCCCAGCAGTGCAGGGGCACCCTCCACCGGGCCCACACTCATGTCTCCCATCACCCCCACCCCCAAGCAGTGCAGGGGCAGCCTCCACCAGGCCCCCACTCATGTCCCCCTGCACCCCCACCCCCCAGCATCCAGGGGCACCCTCCACCAGGCCCCCACTCATGTCTACCATCACCCCCACCCCCCAGCAGTGCAGGGGCAGTCTCCACCAGGCCCCCACTCATGTCTACTACCACCCCCACCCCCCAGCAGTGTAGGGGCAGCCTCCACCAGGCCCCCACTCATGTCCAACTCATGTCCCCTTGCACCCCCACCCCCAGCATCCAGGGGCACCCTCCACCAGGCCCCCACTCATGTCTACCACCACCCCCACCCCGCAGCATCCAGGGGCACCCTCCACCAGGCCCCCACTCATGTCTACCACCACCCCCACCCCCCAGCATCCAGGGGCAGCCTCCACCAGGCCCCCACTCATGTCTCCCACAACCCCCACCCCCCAGCAGTGCAGGGCACCCTCCACCAGGCCCCCACTCATGTCTACCACCACCCCCACCCCCCAGGAGTGCAGGGGTACCCTCCACCAGGCCCCACACATGTCTACCACCCCCCCACCCTCCAGCAGTGCAGGGGCACCCTCCACCAGGCCCGCACTCATGTCCAACTCATGTCTCCCTGCACCCCCACCCCCCAGCATCCAGGGGCAGCCTCCACCAGGCCCCCACTCATGTCTCCCACCACCCCCACCCCCCAGCATCCAGGGGCACCCTCCACCAGGCCCCCACTCATGTCTACCACCACCCCCATCCCCCAGCAGTGCAGGGGCAGCCTCCACCAGGCCCCCACTCATGTCTCCCACCACCCCCACCCCCCAGCATCCAGGGGCACCCTCCACCAGGCCCCCACTCATGTCTCCCACCCCCCCCACCCCCCAGCAGTGCAGGGGCAGCCTCCACCAGGCCACTCATGTCTCCCACCACCCCCACCCCCCAGCATCCAGGGGCAGCCTCCACCAGGCCCCCACTCATGTCTACCATCACCCCCACCCCCAGCAGTGCAGGGGCAGCCTCCACCAGGCCTCCACTCATGTCTCCCACCACCCCCACCCCCCCAGCAGTGCAGGGCACCCTCCACCAGGCCCCCACTCAGGTCTACCACCACCCCCAACCCCCAGCAGTGCAGGGGCACCCTCCACCAGGCCCCCACACATGTCTACCACCCCCAACCCTCCAGCAGTGCAGGGGCACCCTCCACCAGGCCCCCACTCATGTCCAACTCATGTCTCCCTGCACCCCCACCCCCAGCATCCAGGGGCAGCCTCCACCAGGCCCCCACTCATGTCTCCCACCACCCCCACCCCCCAGCAGTGCAGAGGCAGCCTCCACCAGGCCACCCATGTCTCCCACCCCCCACCACCCCCCAGCATCCAGGGGCACCCTCCACCAGGCCCCCACTCATGTCTACCACCACCCCCACCCCCCAGCAGTGCAGGGGCAGCCTCCACCAGGCCCCCACTCATGTCTCCCACCACCCCCACCCCCCAGCATCCAGGGGCACCCTCCACCAGGCCCCCACTCATGTCTCCCACCACCCCCACCCCCCAGCAGTGCAGGGGCAGCCTCCACCAGGCCCCCACTCATGTCCAACTCATGTCTCCCTGCACCCCCACCCCCAGCATCCAGGGGCAGCCTCCACCAGGCCTCCACTCATGTCTCCCACCACCCCCACCCCCCAGCAGTGCAGGGCACCCTCCACCAGGCCCCCACTCATGTCTACCACCACCCCCACCCCCCAGCAGTGCAGGGGCACCCTCCACCAGGCCCCCACACATGTCTACCACCCCCCACCCTCCATCAGTGCAGGGGCACCCTCCACCAGGCCCCCACTCATGTCCAACTCATGTCTCCCTGCACCCCCACCCCAGCATCTAGGGGCAGCCTCCACCAGGCCCCCACTCATGTCTCCCACCTCCCCCACCCCCCAGCAGTGCAGGGGCAGCCTCCACCAGGCCCCCACTCATGTCCAACTCATGTCGCCCTGCAGCCCCACCCCCCAGCATCCAGGGGCAGCCTCCACCAGGCCCCCACTCATGTCTCCCACCACCCCACCCCCCAGCATCCAGGGGCACCCTCCACCAGGCCCCCACTCATGTCTACCATCACCCCCACTCCCCAGCAGTTCAGGGGCAGCCTCCACCAGGCCCCCACTCATGTCAAACTCATGTCCCCCTGCACCCCACCCCCAGCATCCAGGGGCACCCTCCACCAGGCCCCTACTCATGTCTACCACGACCCCTACCCCAAGCAGTCAGGGGCACCCTCCACCAGGCCCCCACTCATGTCTACCACCACCCCCACCCCCAGCCACCAGGGGCACCCTCCACCAGGCCCCCACACATGTCTCCCACCACCTCCACCCCCCAGCCACCAGGGGCACCCTCCACCAGGCCCCCACTCATGTGTCCCACCACCCCCACCCCCCAGCAGTGCAGGGGCAGCCTCCACCATGCCACCACTCATGTCCCCTGCACCCCCACCCCCAGCATCCAGGGGCACCCTCCACCAGGCCCCCACTCATGTCTACCATCACCCCCACCCCCCAGCAGTGCAGGGGAAGTCTCCACCAGGCCCCCACTCATGTCTCCCACCACCCCCACCCCCCAGCATCCAGGGGCAGCCTCCACCAGGCCCCCACTCATGTCCACCACCACCCCCACCCCCCAGGATCCAGGGGCACCCTCCACCAGGCCCCCACTCATGTCTACCACCACCCCCACCCACCAGCATCTAGGGGCACCCTCCACCAGGCCCCCACTCATGTCTACCATCACCCCCACCCCCCAGCAGTGCAGGGGCACCCTCCACCAGGCCCCCACTCATGTCCAACCCATGTCTCCCTGCACCCCCACCCCCCAGCATCCAGGGGGAGCCTCCACCAGGCCCCCACTCATGTCTCCCACCCCCCCCGCCCCCCAGCATCAAGGGGCACCCTCCACCAGGCCCCCACTCATGTCTACCATCACCCCCACCCCCCAGCAGTGCAGGGGCAGCCTCCACCAGGCCCCCACTCATGTCCAACTCATGTCCCCCTGCACCCCCACCCCCCAGCATCCAGGGGCACCCTCCACCAGACCCCCACTCATGTCTCTCGCCACCCCCACCTCCCAGCCACCAGGGGCACCCTCCACCAGGCCCCCACTCATGTCTACCACCACTCCCAACCCCCAACCCCCAGCAGTGCAGGGGCAGCCTCCACCGGGCCCCCACTCATGTCCCCCTGCACCCCCACCCGCCAGCATCCAGGGGCACCCTCTACCAGGCCCCCCTCATGTCTACCATCACCCCCACCCCCCAGCAGTGCAGGGGCAGTCTCCACCAGGCCCCCACTCATGTCTACTAACACCCCCACCCCCCAGCAGTGTAGGGGCAGCCTCCACCAGGCCCCCACTCATGTCCAACTCATGTCCCCCTGCACCCCCACCCCCCAGCATCCAGGGGCAGCCTCCACCAGGCCCCCACTCATGTCTACCACCACCCCCACACCCCAGCATCCAGGGGCACCCTCCACCAGACGCCCACTCATGTCTACCACCACCCCCACCCCCCAGCATCCAGGTGCTCCCTCCACCAGGCCCCCACTCATGTCGACCACCACCCCCACCCCCATCCACCAGGGGCACCCTCCACCAGGCCCCCACTCATTTCTCCCACCACCCCCACCCCCCAGGATCCAGGGGCAGCCTCCACCAGGCCGCCACTCATGTCTACCATCACCCCCACCCCCCAGCAGTGCAGGGGCAGCCTCCACCAGGCCCCCACTCATGTCTCCCACCCCCCCCACCCCCCCGGCAGTGCAGGGCACCCTCCACCAGGCCCCCACTCATGTCTACCACCACCCCCAACCCGCAGCAGTGCAGGGGCACTATCCACCAGGCCCCCACACATGTCTACCACCCCCCCCACCGTCCAGCAGTGCAGGGGCACCCTCCACCAGGCCCCCACTCATGTCTACCACCACACCCACCCCCCAGCAGTGCAGGGGCAGCTTCCACCAGGCCCCCACTCATGTCCAACTCATGTCCCCCTGCACCCCCACCCCCCAGCATCCAGGCGCACCCTCCACCAGGCCCCCACTCATGTCTACCACCACCCCCCAGCCACCAGGGGCACCCTCCACCAGGCCCCCACTCATGTCTACCACCACCCCCAACCCCCACCCCCCAGCAGTGTAGGGGCAGCCTCCACCAGGCCCCCACTCATGTCCAACTCATGTCCCCCTGCACTCCCACCCCCCAGCATCCAGGGGCACCCTCCACCAGGCCCCCACTCATGTCTCCCACCACCCCCACCCCCCAGACACCAGGGGCACCCTCCACCAGGCCCCCACTCATGTCTACCACCACCCCCAACCCCCAGCAGTGCAGGGGCAGCCTCCACCAGGCCCCCACTCATGTCTACTACCACCCCCACCCCCCAGCAGTGTAGGGGCAGCCTCCACCAGGCCCCCACTCATGTCCAACTCATGTCCCCCTGCACCCCCACCCCCCAGCATCCAAGGGCACCCTCCACCAGGCCCCTACTCATGTCTACTACCACCCCCACCCCCCAGCAGTCAGGGGCACCCTCCACCAGGCCCCCACTCATGTCTCCCACCACCCCCAGCAGTGCAGGGGCAGCCTCCACCAAGCCCCCACTCATGTCCCCCTGCACCCCCATCCCCCAGCATCCAGGGGCACCCTCCACCAGGCCCCCACTCATGTCTGCCATCACCCCCACCCCCCAGCAGTGCAGGGGCAGTCTCCACCAGGCCCCCACTCATGTCTACTACCACCCACACCCCCAGCAGTGTAGGGGCAGCCTTCACCAGGCCCCCACTCATGTCCAACTCATGTCCCCCTGCACCCCCACCCCCCAGCATCCAGGGGCACCCTCCACCAGGCCCCCACTCATGTCTACCACCACCCCCACCCCCCAGCATCCAGGGGCACCCTCCACCAGGCCCCCACTCATGTCTACCACCACCCCCCAGCAGTGCAGGGGCAGCCTCCACCAGGCCCCCACTCATGTCTCCCACCACCCCCACCCCCCAGAAGTGCAGGGGCAGCCTCCACCAGGCCCCCATTCATGTCTACCACCACCCCCACGCCCCAGTATCCAGGGGCACCCTCCACCAGACCCCCACTCATGTCTACCACCACCCCCACCCCCAGCATCCAGGTGCACCCTCCACCAGGCCCCAACTCATGTCTACCACCACCCCCACCCCCATCCACCAGGCCCCCACTCATGTCTCCCACCACCCCCACCCCCCAGCATCCAGGGGCAGCCTCCACCAGGCCCCCACTCATGTCTACCATCACCCCCACCCCCCAGCAGTGCAGGGGCAGCCTCCACCAGGCCCCCACTCACGTCTCCCACCACCCCCACCCCCCAGCAGTGCAGGGCACCCTCCACCAGGCCCCCACTCATGTCTACCACCACCCCCACCCCCAGCAGTGCAGGGGCACCCTCCACCAGGCCCCCACACATGTCTACCTCCCCCCCACCCTCCAGCAGTGCAGGGGCACCCTCCACCAGGCCCCCACTCATGTCCAACTCATGTCTCCCTGCACCCCCACACCCCAGCATCCAGGGGCAGCCTCCACCAGGCCCCCACTCAAGTCTACCACCACCCCATCCCCCAGCAGTGCAGGGGCAGCCTCCACCAGGCCCCCACTCATGTCTCCCACCACCCCCACCCCCCAGCAGTGCAGGGGCAGCCTCCACCAGGCCACCCATGTCTCCCACCCCCCCACCCCCCAGCATCCAGGGGCACCCTCCACCAGGCCCCCACTCATGTCTACCACCACCCCCACCGCCCAGCAGTGCAGGGGCAGCCTCCACCAGGCCCCCACTCATGTCACCCACCACCCCCACCCCCCAGCATCCAGGGGCACCCTCCACCAGGCCCCCACTCATGTCTCCCACCACCCCCACCCCCCAGCAGTGCAGGGGCAGCCTCCACCAGGCCACTCATGTCTCCCACCACCCGCACCCCCCAGCCACCAGGGGGACCCTCCACCAGGCCCCCACTCATGTCTCCCACCACCCCCACCCCCCAGCATCCGGGGGCACCCTCCACCAGGCCCCCAATCATGTCTACCACCACCCCCACCCCCCAGCATCCAGGGGCACCCTCCACCAGGCCCCCACTCATGTCTACCACCACCCCCACCCCCCAGCATCCAGGGGCACCCTCCACCAGGCCCCCACTCATGTCTACCATCACCCCCACCCCCAGCAGTGCAGGGGCACCCTCCACCAGGCCCCCACTCATGTCCAACTCATGTCGCCCTGCACCCCCACCCCCCAGCATCCAGGGGCAGCCTCCACCAGGCCCCCACTCATGTCTCCCACCACCCCCACCCCCCAGCATCCAGGGGCACCCTCCACCAGGCCCCCACTCATGTCTACCATCACCCCCACCCCCCAGCAGTGCAGGGGCAGCCTCCACCAGGCCCCCACTCATGTCCAACTCATGTCCCCCTGCACCCCACCCCCAGCATCCAGGGGCACCCTCCACCAGGCCCCCACTCATGTCTACCACGACCCCCACCCCCCAGCAGTAAAGGGCACCCTCCACCAGGCCCCCACTCATGTCTACCACCACCCCCACCCCCCAGCCACCAGGGGCACTCTCCACCAGGCCCCCACACATGTCTCCCACCACCTCCACCCCCCAGCCACCAGGGGCACCCTCCACCAGGCCCCCACTCATGTCTCCCACCACCCCACCCCCCAGCAGTGCAGGGGCAGCCTCCACCATGCCACCACTCATGTCCCCTGCACCCCCACCCCCAGCATCCAGGGGCACCCTCCATCAGGCCCCCACTCATGTCTACCATCACCCCCACCCCCCAGCAGTGCAGGGGCAGCCTCCACCAGGCCCCCACTCATGTCTCCCACCACCCCCACCCCCCAGCATCCAGGGGCAGCCTCCACCAGGCTCCCACTCATGTCTACCACCACCCCCACCACCCAGCATCCAGGGGCACCCTCCACCAGGCCCCCACTCATGTCTACCACCACCCCCACCCCCCAGCATCCAGGGGCACCCTCCACCAGGCCCCCACTCATGTCTACCATCACCCCCAGGCCCCAGCAGTGCAGGGGCACCCTCCACCAGGCCCCCACTCATGTCCAACTCATGTCTCCCTGCACCCCCACCCCCCAGCATCCAGGGGCAGCCTCCACCAGGCCCCCACTCATGTCTCCCACCACCCCCACCCCCCAGCATCCAGGGGCACCCTCCACCAGGCCCCCACTCATGTCTACCATCACCCCCACCCCCCAGCAGTGCAGGGGCAGCCTCCACCAGGCCTCCACTCATGTCCAACTCATGTCCCCCTGCACCCCCACCCCCCAGCATCCAGGGGCATCCTCCACCAGGCCCCCACTCATGTCTACCCCCACCCCCCACCCCCCAGCCACCAGGGGCACCCTCCACCAGGCCCCCACTCATGTCTCTCACCACCCCCACCTCCCAGCCACCAGGGGCACCCTCCACCAGACCCCCACTCATGTCTACCACCACTCCCAACCCCCAACCCCCAGCAGTGCAGGGGCAGCCTCCACCGGGCCCCCACTCATGTCTCCCATCACCCCCACCCCCCAGCAGTGCAGGGGCAGCCTCCACCAGGCCCCCACTCATGTCCCCCTGCACCCCCACCCCCCAGCATCCAGGGGCACCCTCCACCAGGCCCCCACTCATGTCTACCATCACCCCCACCCCCCAGCAGTGCAGGGGCAGTCTCCACCAGGCCCCCACTCATGTCTACTACCACCCCCACCCCCCAGCAGTGTAGGGTCAGCCTCCACCACGCCCCCACTCATGTCCAACTCATGTCCCCCTGCACCCCCACCCCCCAGCATCCAGGGGCACCCTCCACCAGGCCCCCACTCATGTCTACCACCACCCCCACCCCGCAGCATCCAGGGGCACCCTCCACCAGGCCCCCACTCATGTCTACCACCACCCCCACCCCCCAGCATCCAGGGGGACCCTCCACCAGGCCCCCACTCATGTCTTACATCACCCCCACCCCCCAGCAGTGCAGGGGCAGCCTCCACCAGGCCCCCACTCATGTCTCCCACCACCCCCACCCCCCAGCAGTGCAGGGCACCCTCCACCAGGCCCCCACTCATGTCTACCACCACCCCCACCCCCCAGCAGTGCAGGGGCACCCTCCACCAGGCCCCCACACATGTCTACCACCCCCCCACCCTCCAGCAGTGCAGGGGCACCCTCCACCAGGCCCCCACTCATGTCCAACTCATGTCTCCCTGCACCCCCACCCCCCAGCATCCAGGGGCAGCCTCCACCAGGCCCCCACTCATGTCTCCCACCACCCCCACCCCCCAGCATCCAGGGGCACCCTCCACCAGGCCCCCACTCATGTCTACCACCACCCCCATCCCCCAGCAGTGCAGGGGCAGCCTCCACCAGGCCCCCACTCATGTCTCCCACCACCCCCACCCCCCAGCATCCAGGGGCACCCTCCACCAGGCCCCCACTCATGTCTCCCACCCCCCAGCAGTGCAGGGGCAGCCTCCACCAGGCCACTCATGTCTCCCACCACCCCCACCCCCCAGCATCCAGGGGCAGCCTCCACCAGGCCCCCACTCATGTCTACCATCACCCCCACCCCCAGCAGTGCAGGGGCAGCCTCCACCAGGCCTCAACTCATGTCTCCCACCACCCCCACCCCCCAGCAGTGCAGGGCACCCTCCACCAGGCCCCCACTCATGTCTACCACCACCCCCAACCCCCAGCAGTGCAGGGGCACCCTCCACCAGGCCCCCACACATGTCTACCCCCCCCCACCCTCCAGCAGTGCAGGGGCACCCTCCACCAGGCCCCCACTCATGTCCAACTCATGTCTCCCTGCACCCCCACCCCCAGCATCCAGGGGCAGCCTCCACCAGGCCCCCACTCATGTCTCCCACCACCCCCCAGCAGTGCAGAGGCAGCCTCCACCAGGCCACCCATGTCTCCCACCCCCCCCACCCCACAGCATCCAGGGGCACCCTCCACCAGGACCCCACTCATGTCTACCACCACCCCCACCGCCCAGCAGTGCAGGGGCAGCCTCCACCAGGCCCCCACTCATGTCTCCCACCACCCCCACCCCCCAGCATCCAGGGGCACCCTCCACCAGGCCCCCACTCATGTCTCCCACCACCTCCACCCCCCAGCAGTGCAGGGGCAGCCTCCACCAGGCCCCCACTCATGTCCAACTCATGTCTCCCTGCACCCCCACCCCCAGCATCCAGGGGCAGCCTCCACCAGGCCCCCACTCATGTCTCCCACCACCCCCACCCCCCAGCAGTGCAGGGGCAGCCTCCACCAGGCCACCCATGTCTCCCACCCCGCCCACCCCCCAGCATCCAGGGGCACCCTCCACCAGGCCCCCACTCATGTCTACCACCACCCCCACCACCCAGCAGTGCAGGGGCAGCCTCCACCAGGCCCCCACTCATGTCTCCCACCACCCCCACCCCCCAGCATTCAGGGGCACCCTCCACCAGGCCCCCACTCATGTCTCCCACCACCCCCACCCCCCAGCCACCAGGGGGACCCTCCACCAGGCCCCCACTCATGTATCCCACCACCCCCACCCCCCAGCATCCGGGGGCACCCTCCACCAGGCCCCCAATCATGTTTACCACCGCCCCCACCCCCCAGCATCCAGGGGCGCCCTCCACCAGGCCCCCACTCATGTCTACCACCACCCCCACGCCCCAGCATCCAGGGGCACCGTCCACCAGGCCCCCACTCATGTCTACCATCACCCCCACCCCCAGCAGTGCAGGGGCACCCTCCACCAGGCCCCCACTCATGTCCAACTCATGTCGCCCTGCACCCCCACCCCCCAGCATCCAGGGGCAGCCTCCACCAGGCCCCCACTCATGTCTCCCACCACCCCCACCCCCCAGCATCCAGGGGCACCCTCCACCAGGCCCCCACTCATGTCTACCATCACCCCCACCCCCCAGCAGTGCAGGGGCAGCCTCCACCAGGCCCCCACTCATGTCCAACTCATGTCCCACTGCACCCCACCCCCAGCATCCAGGGGCACCCTCCACCAGGCCCCCACTCATGTCTACCACGACCGCCACCCCCCAGCAGTCAGGGGCACTCTCCACCAGGCCCCCACTCATGTCTACCACCACCCCCACCCCCCAGCCACCAGGGGCACCCTCCACCAGGCCCCCACACATGTCTCCCACCACCTCCACCCCCCAGCCACCAGGGGCAGCCTCCACCAGGCCCCCACTCATGTCTCCCACCACCCCCACCCCCCCAGCAGTGCAGGGGCAGCCTCCACCATGCCACCACTCATGTCCCCTGCACCCCCACCCCCAGCATCCAGGGGCACCCTCCACCAGGCCCCCACTCATGTCTACCATCACCTCCACCCCCCAGCAGTGCAGGGGCAGCCTCCACCAGGCCCCCACTCATGTCTCCCACCACCACCACCCCCCAGCATCCAGGGGCAGCCTCCACCAGGCTCCCACTCATGTCTACCACCACCCCCACCCCCCAGCATCCAGGGGCACCCTCCACCAGGCCCCCACTCATGTCTACCATCACTCCCAGGCCCCAGCAGTGCAGGGGCACCCTCCACCAGGCCCCCACTCATGTCCAACTCATGTCTCCCTGCACCCCCACCCCCCAGCATCCAGGGGCAGCCTCCACCAGGCCCCCACTCATGTCTCCCACCACCCCCACCCCCCAGCATCCAGGGGCACCCTCAACCAGGCCCCCACTCATGTCTACCCTCACCCCCACCCCCCTGCAGTGCAGGGGCAGCCTCCACCAGGCCTCCACTCATGTCCAACTCATGGCCCCCTGCACCCCCACCCCTCAGCATCCAGGGGCATCCTCCACCAGGCCCCCACTCATGTCTACCACCACCCCCCACCCCCCAGCCACCAGGAGCACCCTCCACCAGGCCCCCACTCATGTCCCCCTGCACCCCCACCCCCCAGCATCCAGGGGCACCCTCCACCAGGCCCCCACTCATGTCTACCATCACCCCCACCCCCCAGCAGTGCAGGGGCAGTCTCCACCAGGCCCCCACTCATGTCTACTACCACCCCCACCCCCCGGCAGTGTAGGGGCAGCCTCCACCAGGCCCCCACTCATGTCCAACTCATGTCCCCCTGCACCCCCAGCATCCAGGGGCACCCTCCACCAGGCCCCCACTCATGTCTACCACCACCCCCACCCCGCAGCATCCAGGGGCACCCTCCACCAGGCCCCCACTCATGTCTACCACCACCCCCACCCCCCAGCAGTGCAGGGGCAGCCTCCACCAGGCCCCCACTCATGTCTACCACCACCCCAACGCCCCAGCATCCAGGGGCACCCTCCACCAGACCCCCACTCATGTCTACCACCACCCCCACCCCACAGCATCCAGGTGCTCCCTCCACCAGGCCCCCACTCATGTCGACCACCACCCCCACCCCCATCCACCAGGGGCACCCTCCACCAGGCCCCCACTCATGTCTCCCACCACCCCCACCCCCCAGCATCCAGGGGCAGCCTCCACCAGGCCGCCACTCATGTCTACCATCACCCCCACCCCCCAGCAGTGCAGGGGCAGCCTCCACCAGGCCCCGACTCATGTCTCCCACCACCCCCACCCCCCAGCAGTGCAGGGCACCCTCCACCAGGCCCCCACTCATGTCTACCACCACCCCCACCCCGCAGCAGTGCAGGGGCACCATCCACCAGGCCCCCACACATGTCTACCACCCCCCCCACCGTCCAGCAGTGCAGGGGCAGCCTCCACCAGGCCCCCACTCATGTCCAACTCATGTCTCCCTGAACCCCCACCCCCCAGAATCCAGGGGCAGCCTCCACCAGGCACCCACTCATGTCTACCACCACCCCCACCCCCCAGCAGTGCAGGGGCAGTCTCCACCAGGCCCCCACTCATGTCTCCCACCACCCCCACCCCCGAGCATCCAGGGGCACCCTCCACCAGGCCCCCACCCATGCACCCCACCACCCTAACCCCCCAGCAGTGCAGGGGCAGCCTCCACCAGGCCACTCATGTCTCCCACCACCCCCACCCCCCAGCATCCAGGGGCAGCCTCCACCAGGCCCCCACTCATGTCTACCACCACACCCACCCCCCAGCATCCAGGGGCACCCTCCACCAGGCCCCCACTCATGTCTACCATCACCCCCACCCCCCAGCAGTGCAGGGGCAGCCTCCACCAGGCCCCCACTCATGTCCAACTCATGTCCCCCTACACCCCCACCCCCCAGCATCCAGGGGCACCCTCCACCAGGCCCCCACTCATGTCTACCACCACCCCCAACCCCCAGCAGTGAAGGGGCAGCCTCCTCCAGGCTCCCACACATGTCTACCAGCACTCCCACCCCCAGCCACCAGGGGCACCCTCCACCAGGCCCCCACTCATGTCTCCCACCACCCCCACCCCCCAGCCACCAGGGGCACCCTCCACCAGGCTCCCACTCATGTCTACCACCACCCCCACCCCTCAGCAGTGCAGGGGCAGCCTCCACCAGGCCCCCACTCATGTCCCCCTGCACCCCCACCCCCAGTATCCAGGGGCACCCTCCACCAGGCCCCCACTCATGTCTACCACCACCCCCACCCACAAGCATCCAGGGGCACCCTCCACCAGACCCCCACTCATGTCTACCACCACCCCCACCCCCCAGCATCCAGCGGCACCCTCCACCAGGCCCCACTCATGTCTACCACCACCCCCACCCCCCATCCAACAGGGGCACACTCCACCAGGCCCCCACTCATGTCTCCCACCACCCCCACCCCCCAGCATCCAGGGGCAGCCTCCACCAGGCCCCCACTCATGTCTACCACCACACCCACCCCCCAGCATCCAGGGGCACCCTCTATCACCCCCACCCCCCAGCAGTGCAGGGGCAGCCTCCACCAGGCCGCCACTCATGTCCAACTCATGTCCCCCTGCACCCCCACCCCCCAGCTTCCAGGGGCATCCTCCACCAGGCCCCCACTCATGTCTACCACCACCCCCACCCCCCAGCAGTGAAGGGGCAGCCTCCTCCAGGCTCCCACACATGTCTACCAGCACCCCCACCCCCCAGCCACCAGGGGCACCCTCCACCAGGCCCCCACTCATGTCTCCCACCACCCCCACCCCCCAGCCACAAGGGGCACCCTCCACCAGGCCCCCACTCATGTCTACCACCACCCCCACCCCCCAGCAGTGCAGGGGCAGCCTCCACCAGGCCCCCACTCATGTCCCCCTGCACCCCCACCCCCCAGTATCCAGGGGCAACCTCCACCAGGCCCCCTCCACCAGGCCCCCACTCATGTCTACCACCACCCCCACGCCCCAGCATCCAGGGGCACCCTCCACCAGACCCCCACTCATGTCTACCACCACCCCCACCCCCCAGCATCCAGGGGCACCCTCCACCAGGCCCCCACTCATGTCTACCACCACCCCCACCCCCCATCCACCAGGGTCACCCTCCACCAGGCCCCCACTCATGTCTACCACCACCCCCACCCCCCAGCAGTGAAGGGGCAGCCTCCTCCAGGCTCCCACACATGTCTACCAGCACCCCCACCCCCCAGCCACAAGGGGCACCCTCCACCAGGCCCCCACTCATGTCTCCCACCACCCCCACCCCCCAGCCACAAGGGGCACCCTCCACCAGGCCCCCACTCATGTCTACCACCGCCCCCACCACCCAGCAGTGCAGGGGCAGCACCACCAGGCCCCCACTCATGTCCCCCTGCACCCTCACCCCCCAGTATCCAGGGGCACCCTCCACCAGGCCCCCACTCATGTCTACCACCACCCCCACGCTCCAGCATCCAGGGGCACCCTCCACCAGACCCCCACTCATGTCTACCACCACCCCCACCCCCCAGCATCCAACGGCACCCTCCACCAGGCCCCCACTCATGTCTACCACCACCCCCACCCCCCATCTACCAGGGTCACCCTCCAAAAGGCCCCCACTCATGTCTCCCACCACCCCCACCCCCCAGCATCCAGGGGCAGCCTCCACCAGGCCCCCACTCATGTCTCGCACCACCCCCACCCCCCAGCAGTGCAGGGCACCCTCCACCAGGCCCCCACCCATGGCTACCACCACCCCACCCCCCAGCAGTGCAGGGGCACCCTCCACCAGGCCCCCACACATGTCTACCACCCCCCCACCCTCCAGCAGTGCAGGGGCACCCTCCACCAGGCCCCCACTCATGTCCAACTCATGTCTCCCTGCACCCCACCCCCCAGCATCCAGGGGCAGCCTCCACCAGGCCCCCACTCATGTCTCCCACCACCCCCACCCCCCAGCCACAAGGGGCACCCTCCACCAGGCCCCCACTCATGTCTACCACCACCCCCACCCCCCAGCAGTGCAGGGGCAGCCTCCACCAGGCCCCCACTCATGTCCCCCTGCACCCCCACCCCCCAGTATCCAGGGGCACCCTCCACCAGGCCCCCACTCATGTCCACCACCACCCCCACGCCCCAGCATCCATGGGCACCCTCCACCAGACCCCCACTCATGTCTACCACCACCCCCACCCCCCAGCATCCAGGGGCACCCTCCACCAGGCCCCCACTCATGTCTACCACCACCCCCAACCCCCTTCCACCAGGGTTACCATCGACCAGGCCCCCACTCATGTCTACCACCACCCCCACCCCCTAGCAGTGAAGGGGCAGCCTCCTCCAGGCTCCCACACATGTCTACCAGCACCCCTACCCCCCAGCCACCAGGGGCACCCTCCACCAGGCCCCCACTCATGTCTCCCACCACCCCCACCCCCCAGCCACAAGGGGCACCCTCCACCAGGCCCCCACTCATATCTACCACCACCCCCACCCCCCAGCATTGCAGGGGCAGCCTCCACCAGGCCCCCACTCATGTCCCCCTTCACCCCCACCCCCCAGTATCCAGGGGCACCCTCCACCAGGCCCCCACTCATGTCTACCACCACCCCCACGCCCCAGCATCCAGGGGCACCCTCCACCAGACCCCCACTCATGTCTACCACCACCCCCACCCCCCTTGCATCCAGGGGCACCCTCCACCAGGCCCCCACTCATGTCTACCACCACCCCCACCCCCCATCCACCAGGGTCACCCTCCACCAGGCCCCCACTCATGTCTCCCACCACCCCCACCCCCCAGCATCCAGGGGCAGCCTCCACCAGGCCCCCACTCATGTCTCCCACCACCCCCACCCCCCAGCAGTGCAGGGCACCCTCCACTAGGCCCCCTCCCATGTCTACCACCACCCCACCCCCCAGCAGTGCAGGGGCACCCTCCACCAGGCCCCCACACATGTCTACCACCCCCCCACCCTCCAGCAGTGCAGGGGCACCCTCCACCAGGCCACTCATGTCTCCCACCACCCCCACCCCCCAGCATCCAGGGGCACCCTCCACCAGGCCCCCACTCATGTCTACCACCACCCCCACCCCCCAGCAGTGCAGGGGCAGCCTCCACCAGGCCACTCATGTCTCCCACCACCCCCACCCCCCAGCATCCAGGGGCACCCTCCACCAGGCCCCCACTCATGTCTACCACCACCCCCACCCCCCAGCAGTGCAGGGGCAGCCTCCACCAGGCCCCCACTCATGTCTCCCACCACCCCCACCCCCCAGCATCCAGGGGCACCCTCCACCAGGCCCCCACTCATGTCTCCCACCACCCCACCCCCCAGCAGTGCAGGGGCAGCCTCCACCAGGCCACTCATGTATCCCACCACCCCCACCCCCCAGCATCCAGGGGCATCCTCCACCAGGCCCCCACTCATGTCTACCACCACACCCACCCCCCAGCATCCAGGGGCACCCTCCACCAGGCCCCCACTCATGTCTACCATCACCCCACCCCCAGCAGTGCAGGGGCAGCCTCCACCAGGCCCCCACTCATGTCCAACTCATGTCCCCCTGCACCCCCACCCCCAGCATCCAGGGGCACCCTCCACCAGGCCCCCACCCATGTCTACCACCACCCCCACCCCCCCAGCAGTGCAGGGGCAGCCTCCACCAGGCCCCCACTCATGTTTACCACCACCCCCACCCCCCAGCCACCAGGGGCACCCTCCACCAGGCCCCCACCCATGTCTACCACCACTCCAACCCCCAGCAGTGCAGGGGCAGCCTCCACCAGGCCCCCACTCATGTCCCCCTGCACCCCCACCCCCCCGCATCCAGGGGCACCCTCCACCAGGCCCCCACTCATGTCTACCATCACCCGCACCCCCCAGCAGTGCAGGGGCAGCCTCCACCAGGCCCCCACTCATGTATCCCACCACCCCACCCCCCAGCATCCAGGGGCAGCCTCCACCAGGCCCCCACTCATGTCTACCACCACCCCCACCCCCAGCATCCAGGGGCACCCTCCACCAGGCCCCCACTCATGTCTACCACCACCCCCACACCCCAGCATCCAGGGGCACCCTCCACCAGGCCCCCACTCATGTCTACCACCACCCCCACCCCCCAGCATCCAGGGGCACCCTCCACCAGGCCCCCACTCGTGTCTACCATCACCCCCACCCCCCAGCAGTGCAGGGGCAGCCTCCACCAGGCCCCCACTCATGTCCAACTCATGTCCCCCTGCACCCCCACCCCCCAGCATCCAGGGGCACTTCCACCAGGCCCCCACTCATGTCTACCACCACCCCCACCCCCCAGCAGTCAGGGGCCCCCTCCACCAGGCCCCCACTCATGTATCCCAACACCCCCACCCCCCAGCAGTGCAGGGGCAGCCTCCACCAGGCCACTCATGTCTCCCACCACCCCCAACCCCCAGCATCCAGGGGCACCCTCCACCAGGCCCCCACTCATGTCTCCCACCACCCCCACCCCCCAGCAGTGCAGGGGCAACCTCCACCAGGCCACTCATGTCTCCCACCACCCCCACCCCCCAGCATCCAGGGGCAGCCTCCACCCTGCCCCCACTCATGTCTACCACCACACCCACCCCCCAGCATCCAGGGGCACCCTCCACCAGGCCCCCACTCATGTCTACCATCACCCCCACCCCCCAGCAGTGCAGGGGCAGCCTCCACCAGGCCCCCACTCATGTCCAACTCATGTCCCCCTGCACCCCCACCCCCAGCATCCAGTGGCACCCTCCACCAGGCCCCCACTCATGTCTACCACCACCCCCACCCCCCAGCAGTGAAGGGGCAGCCTCCTCCAGGCTCCCACTCATGTCTACCAGCACTCCCACCCCCCAGCCACCAGGGGCAGCCTCCACCAGGCCCCCACTCATGTCTCCCACCACCCCCACCCCCCAGCATCCAGGGGCAGCCTCCACCAGGCCCCCACTCATGTCTACCACCACCCCCACCCCCAGCATCCAGGGGCACCCTCCACCAGGCCTCCACTCATGTCTACCACCACCCCACCCCCCAGCATCCAGGGGCACCGTCCACCAGGCCCCCACTCATGTCTACCATCACCCCCACCCCCCAGCAGTGCAGGGGCACCCTCCACCAGGCCCCACTCATGTCCAACTCATGTCTCCCTCCACCCCCACCCCCCAGCATCCAGGTGCAGCCTCCACCAGGCCCCCACTCATGTCTCCCACCACCCCCACCACCCAGCATCCATGGGCACCCTCCACCAGGCCCCCACTCATGTCTACCATCACCCCCACCCCCCAGCATCCAGGGGCACCCTCCACCAGGCCCCCACTCATGTCTACCATCACCCCCACCCCCCAGCAGTGCAGGGGCACCCTCCACCAGGCCCCACTCATGTCCAACTCATGTCTCCCTCCACCCCCACCCCCCAGCATCCAGGTGCAGCCTCCACCAGGCCCCCACTCATGTCTCCCACCACCCCCACCACCCAGCATCCATGGGCACCCTCCACCAGGCCCCCACTCATGTCTACCATCACCCCCACCCCCCAGCAGTGCAGGGGCAGCCTCCACCAGGCCCCCACTCATGTCCAACTCATGTCCCCCTGCACCCCCACCCCCCAGCATCCAGGGGCACCCTCCACCAGGCCCCCACTCATGTCTACCACCACCCCCCAACCCCCAGCCACCAGGGGCACCCTCCACCAGGCCCCCACTCATGTCTCCCACCACCCCCACCCCCCAGCCACCAGGGGCACCCTCCACCAGGCCCCCACTCATGTCTACCACCACCCCGAACCCCCAACCCCCAGCAGTGCAGGGGCAGCCTCCACCAGGCCCCCACTCATGTCTAGTACCACCCCCACCCCCCAGCAGTGTAGGGGCAGCCTCCACCAGGCCCCCTCTCATGTCCAACTCATGTCCCCCTGCACCCCCACCCCCCAGCATCCAGGGGCACCCTCCACCAGGCCCCCACTCATGTCTACTACCGCCCCCACCCCCCAGCAGTCAGGGGCACCCTCCACCAGCCCCCCACTCATGTCTACCACCACCCCCACCCCACAGCAGTGCAGAGGCAGCCTCCACCAGGCCCCCACTCATGTCCCCCTGCACCCCCACCCCCAGCATCCAGGGGCACCCTCCACCAGGCCCCCACTAATGTCTACCATCACCCCACCCCCCAGCAGTGCAGGGGCAGTCTCCACCAGGCCCCCACTCATGTCTACTACCACCCCCACCCCCTAGCAGTGTAGGGGCAGCCTCCACCAGGCCCCCACTCATGTCCAACTCATGTCCCCCTGAACCCCCACCCCCAGCATCCAGGGGCACCCTCCACCAGGCCCCCACTCATGTCTACCACCACCCCCACCCCCCAGCATCCAGGGGCACCCTCCACCAGGCCCCCACTCATGTCTACCACCACCCGCACCCCCCAGCAGTGCAGGGGCAGCCTCCACCAGGCCCCCACTCATGTCTCCCACCACCCCACCCCCCAGCAGTGCAGGGGCAGCCTCCACCAGGCCCCCACTCATGTCTACCACCACCCCCAAGCCCCAGCATCCAGGTGCACCCTCCACCAGGCCCCCACTCATGTCTACCACCACCCCCACCCTCCATCCACCAGGGGCACCCTCCACCAGGCCCCCACTCATGTCTCCCACCACCCCCACCCCCCAGTATCCAGGGGCAGCCTCCACCAGGCCCCCACTCATGTCTACCATCGCCCCCACCACCCAGCAGTGCAGGGACAGCCTCCACCAGGCCCCCACTCATGTCTCCCACCACCCCCACCCCCCAGCAGTGCAGGGCACCCTCCACCAGGCCCCCACACATGTCTACCCCCCTCTACCCTCCATCAGTGCAGGGGCACCCTCCACCAGGCCCCCACTCATGTCCAACTCATGTCTCCCTGCACCCCCACCCCCCAGCATCCAGGGGCAGCCTCCTCCAGGCCCCCACTCATGTCTCCCACCACCCCCACCCCCAGCATCCAGGGGCACCCTCCACCAGGCCCCCACTCATGTCTACCACCACCCCCACCCCCCAGCAGTGAAGGGGCAGCCTCCACCAGGCCCCCACTCATGTCTCCCACCACCCCCACCCCCCAGCATCCAGGGGCACCCTCCACCAGGCCCCCACTCCTGTCTACCACCACACCCACCCCCCAGCATCCAGGGGCACCCTCCACCAGACCCCCACTCATGTCTACCATCACCCCCACCCCCAGCAGTGCAGGGGCAGCCTCCACCAGGCCCCCACTCATGTCCAACTCATGTCCACCTGCACCCCCACCCCCCAGCATCGCGGGGCACCCTCCACCAGGCCCCCACTCATGTCTCCCACCACCCCCACCCCCCAGTATCCAGGGGCAGCCTCCACCAGGCCCCCACTCATGTCTACCATCACCCCCACCCCCCAGCAGTGCAGGGGCAGCCTCCACCAGGCCCCCACTCATGTCTCCCACCACCCCCACCCCCCAGCCGTGCAGGGCACCCTCCACCAGGCCCCCACACATGTCTCCCCCCCCCTACCCTCCAGCAGTGCAGGGGCACCCTCCACCAGGCCCCCACTCATGTCCAACTCATGTCTCCCTGCACCCCCACCCCCCAGCATCCAGGGGCAGCCTCCTCCAGGCCCCCACTCATGTCTCCCACCACCCCCACCCCCCAGCATCCAGGGGCACCCTCCACCAGGCCCCCACTCATGTCTACCACCACCCCACCCCCCAGCAGTGAAGGGGCAGCCTCCACCAGGCCCCCACTCATGTCTCCCACCACCCCCACCCCCCAGCATCCAGGGGCACCCTCCACCAGGCCCCCACTCATGTCTACCACCACACCCACCCCCCAGCATCCAGGGGCACCCTCCACCAGACCCCCACTCATGTCTCCCATCACCCCCACCCCCAGCAGTGCAGGGGCAGCCTCCACCAGGCCCCCACTCATGTCCAACTCATGTCCACCTGCACCCCCACCCCCCAGCATCCAGGGGCACCCTCCACCAGGCCCCCACTCATGTCTACCACCACCCCCACCCCCCCAGCAGTGAAGGGGCAGCCTCCTCCAGGCTCCCACTCATGTCTACCAGCACCCCCACCCCCCAGCCACCAGGGGCACCCTCCACCAGGCCCCCACTCATGTCTCCCACCACCCCCACCCCCCAGCAGTGCAGGGGCAGCCTCCACCAGGCCACTCATGTCTCCCACCACCCCCACCCCCAGCATCCAGGGGCAGCCTCCACCAGGCCCCCACTCATGTCTACCACCACACCCACCCCCCAGCATCCAGGGGCACCCTCCACCAGGCCCCCACTCATGTCTACCATCACCCCCACCCCCCAGCAGTGCAGGGGCAGCCTCCACCAGGCCCCCACTCATGTCCAACTCATGTCCCCCTGCACCCCCACCCCCCAGCATCCAGGGGCAGCCTCCACCAGGCCCCCACTCATGTTTACCACCACCCCCACCCCCCCCAGCAGTGAAGGGGCAGCCTCCTCCAGGCTCCCACTCATGTCTACCAGCACCCCCACCCCCCAGCCACCAGGGGCACCCTCCACCAGGCCCCCACTCATGTCTCCCACCACCCCCACCCCCCAGCCACCAGGGGCACCCTCCACCAGGCCCCCACTCATGTCTACCACCACCCCCACCCCCCAGCATCCAGGGGCAGCCTCCACCAGGCCCCCACTCATGTCTACCACCACACCCACCCCCCAGCATCCAGGGGCACCCTCTATCACCCCCACCCCCCAGCAGTGCAGGGGCAGCCTCCACCAGGCCGCCACTCATGTCCAACTCATGTCCCCCTGCACCCCCACCAGCTTCCAGGGGCATCCTCCACCAGGCCCCCACTCATGTCTACCACCACCCCCACCCCCCAGCAGTGAAGGGGCAGCCTCCTCCAGGCTCCCACACATGTCTACCAGCACCCCCACCCCCCAGCCACCAGGGGCACCCTCCACCAGGCCCCCACTCATGTCTCCCACCACCCCCACCCCCCAGCCACAAGGGGCACCCTCCACCAGGCCCCCACTCATGTCTACCACCACCCCCACCCCCCAGCAGTGCAGGGGCAGCCTCCACCAGGCCCCCACTCATGTCCCCCTGCACCCCCACCCCCCAGTATCCAGGGGCACCCTCCACCAGGCCCCCACTCATGTCTACCACCACCCCCACGCCCCAGCATCCAGGGGCACCCTCCACCAGACCCCCACTCATGTCTACCACCACCCCCACCCCCCAGCATCCAGGGGCACCCTCCACCAGGCCCCCACTCATGTCTACCACCACCCCCACCCCCCATCCACCAGGGTCACCCTCCACCAGGCCCCCACTCATGTCTACCACCACCCCCACCCCCCAGCAGTGAAGGGGCAGCCTCCTCCAGGCTCCCACACATGTCTACCAGCACCCCCACCCCCCAGCCACAAGGGGCACCCTCCACCAGGCCCCCACTCATGTCTCCCACCACCCCCACCCCCCAGCCACAAGGGGCACCCTCCACCAGGCCCCCACTCATGTCTACCACCGCCCCCACCACCCAGCAGTGCAGGGGCAGCACCACCAGGCCCCCACTCATGTCCCCCTGCACCCTCACCCCCCAGTATCCAGGGGCACCCTCCACCAGGCCCCCACTCATGTCTTCCACCACCCCCACGCTCCAGCATCCAGGGGCACCCTCCACCAGACCCCCACTCATGTCTACCACCACCCCCACCCCCCAGCATCCAACGGCACCCTCCACCAGGCCCCCACTCATGTCTACCACCACCCCCACCCCCCATCTACCAGGGTCACCCTCCAAAAGGCCCCCACTCATGTCTCCCACCACCCCCACCCCCCAGCATCCAGGGGCAGCCTCCACCAGGCCCCCACTCATGTCTCGCACCACCCCCACCCCCCAGCAGTGCAGGGCACCCTCCACCAGGCCCCCACCCATGGCTACCACCACCCCACCCCCCAGCAGTGCAGGGGCACCCTCCACCAGGCCCCCACACATGTCTACCACCCCCCCACCCTCCAGCAGTGCAGGGGCACCCTCCACCAGGCCCCCACTCATGTCCAACTCATGTCTCCCTGCACCCCACCCCCCAGCATCCAGGGGCAGCCTCCACCAGGCCCCCACTCATGTCTCCCACCACCCCCACCCCCCAGCCACAAGGGGCACCCTCCACCAGGCCCCCACTCATGTCTACCACCACCCCCACCCCCCAGCAGTGCAGGGGCAGCCTCCACCAGGCCCCCACTCATGTCCCCCTGCACCCCCACCCCCCAGTATCCAGGGGCACCCTCCACCAGGCCCCCACTCATGTCCACCACCACCCCCACGCCCCAGCATCCATGGGCACCCTCCACCAGACCCCCACTCATGTCTACCACCACCCCCACCCCCCAGCATCCAGGGGCACCCTCCACCAGGCCCCCACTCATGTCTACCACCACCCCCAACCCCCTTCCACCAGGGTCACCCTCGACCAGGCCCCCACTCATGTCTACCACCACCCCCACCCCCCAGCAGTGAAGGGGCAGCCTCCTCCAGGCTCCCACACATGTCTACCAGCACCCCTACCCCCCAGCCACCAGGGGCACCCTCCACCAGGCCCCCACTCATGTCTCCCACCACCCCCACCCCCCAGCCACAAGGGGCACCCTCCACCAGGCCCCCACTCATATCTACCACCACCCCCACCCCCCAGCATTGCAGGGGCAGCCTCCACCAGGCCCCCACTCATGTCCCCCTGCACCCCCACCCCCCAGTATCCAGGGGCACCCTCCACCAGGCCCCCACTCATGTCTACCACCACCCCCACGCCCCAGCATCCAGGGGCACCCTCCACCAGACCCCCACTCATGTCTACCACCACCCCCACCCCCCTTCCATCCAGGGGCACCCTCCACCAGGCCCCCACTCATGTCTACCACCACCCCCACCCCCCATCCACCAGGGTCACCCTCCACCAGGCCCCCACTCATGTCTCCCACCACCCCCACCCCCCAGCATCCAGGGGCAGCCTCCACCAGGCCCCCACTCATGTCTCCCACCACCCCCACCCCCAAGCAGTGCAGGGCACCCTCCACTAGGCCCCCTCCCATGTCTACCACCACCCCACCCCCCAGCAGTGCAGGGGCACCCTCCACCAGGCCCCCACACATGTCTACCACCCCCCCACCCTCCAGCAGTGCAGGGGCACCCTCCACCAGGCCACTCATGTCTCCCACCACCCCCACCCCCCAGCATCCAGGGGCACCCTCCACCAGGCCCCCACTCATGTCTACCACCACCCCCACCCCCCAGCAGTGCAGGGGCAGCCTCCACCAGGCCACTCATGTCTCCCACCACCCCCACCCCCCAGCATCCAGGGGCACCCTCCACCAGGCCCCCACTCATGTCTACCACCACCCCCACCCCCAGCAGTGCAGGGGCAGCCTCCACCAGGCCCCCACTCATGTCTCCCACCACCCCCACCCCCCAGCATCCAGGGGCACCCTCCACCAGGCCCCCACTCATGTCTCCCACCACCCCACCCCCCAGCAGTGCAGGGGCAGCCTCCACCAGGCCACTCATGTATCCCACCACCCCCACCCCCCAGCATCCAGGGGCATCCTCCACCAGGCCCCCACTCATGTCTACCACCACACCCACCCCCCAGCATCCAGGGGCACCCTCCACCAGGCCCCCACTCATGTCTACCATCACCCCACCCCCAGCAGTGCAGGGGCAGCCTCCACCAGGCCCCCACTCATGTCCAACTCATGTCCCCCTGCACCCCCACCCCCAGCATCCAGGGGCACCCTCCACCAGGCCCCCACCCATGTCTACCACCACCCCCACCCCCCCAGCAGTGCAGGGGCAGCCTCCACCAGGCCCCCACTCATGTTTACCACCACCCCCACCCCCCAGCCACCAGGGGCACCCTCCACCAGGCCCCCACCCATGTCTACCACCACTCCAACCCCCAGCAGTGCAGGGGCAGCCTCCACCAGGCCCCCACTCATGTCCCCCTGCACCCCCACCCCCCGCATCCAGGGGCACCCTCCACCAGGCCCCCACTCATGTCTACCATCACCCGCACCCCCCAGCAGTGCAGGGGCAGCCTCCACCAGGCCCCCACTCATGTATCCCACCACCCCACCCCCCAGCATCCAGGGGCAGCCTCCACCAGGCCCCCACTCATGTCTACCACCACCCCCACCCCCAGCATCCAGGGGCACCCTCCACCAGGCCCCCACTCATGTCTACCACCACCCCCACACCCCAGCATCCAGGGGCACCCTCCACCAGGCCCCCACTCATGTCTACCACCACCCCCACCCCCCAGCATCCAGGGGCACCCTCCACCAGGCCCCCACTCGTGTCTACCATCACCCCCACCCCCCAGCAGTGCAGGGGCAGCCTCCACCAGGCCCCCACTCATGTCCAACTCATGTCCCCCTGCACCCCCACCCCCCAGCATCCAGGGGCACTTCCACCAGGCCCCCACTCATGTCTACCACCACCCCCACCCCCCAGCAGTCAGGGGCCCCCTCCACCAGGCCCCCACTCATGTCTCCCACCACCCCCACCCCCCAGCAGTGCAGGGGCAGCCTCCACCAGGCCACTCATGTCTCCCACCACCCCCAACCCCCAGCATCCAGGGGCACCCTCCACCAGGCCCCCACTCATGTCTCCCACCACCCCCACCCCCCAGCAGTGCAGGGGCAACCTCCACCAGGCCACTCATGTCTCCCACCACCCCCACCCCCCAGCATCCAGGGGCAGCCTCCACCCTGCCCCCACTCATGTCTACCACCACACCCACCCCCCAGCATCCAGGGGCACCCTCCACCAGGCCCCCACTCATGTCTACCATCACCCCCACCACCCAGCAGTGCAGGGGCAGCCTCCACCAGGCCCCCACTCATGTCCAACTCATGTCCCCCTGCACCCCCACCCCCAGCATCCAGTGGCACCCTCCACCAGGCCCCCACTCATGTCTACCACCACCCCCACCCCCCAGCAGTGAAGGGGCAGCCTCCTCCAGGCTCCCACTCATGTCTACCAGCACTCCCACCCCCCAGCCACCAGGGGCAGCCTCCACCAGGCCCCCACTCATGTCTCCCACCACCCCCACCCCCCAGCATCCAGGGGCAGCCTCCACCAGGCCCCCACTCATGTCTACCACCACCCCCACCCCCAGCATCCAGGGGCACCCTCCACCAGGCCTCCACTCATGTCTACCACCACCCCCACCCCCCAGCATCCAGGGGCACCCTCCACCAGGCCCCCACTCATGTCTACCATCACCCCCACCCCCCAGCAGTGCAGGGGCACCCTCCACCAGGCCCCACTCATGTCCAACTCATGTCTCCCTCCACCCCCACCCCCCAGCATCCAGGTGCAGCCTCCACCAGGCCCCCACTCATGTCTCCCACCACCCCCACCACCCAGCATCCATGGGCACCCTCCACCAGGCCCCCACTCATGTCTACCATCACCCCCACCCCCCAGCAGTGCAGGGGCAGCCTCCACCAGGCCCCCACTCATGTCCAACTCATGTCCCCCTGCACCCCCACCCCCCAGCATCCAGGGGCACCCTCCACCAGGCCCCCACTCATGTCTACCACCACCCCCCAACCCCCAGCCACCAGGGGCACCCTCCACCAGGCCCCCACTCATGTCTCCCACCACCCCCAACCCCCAGCCACCAGGGGCACCCTCCACCAGGCCCCCACTCATGTCTACCACCACCCCGAACCCCCAACCCCCAGCAGTGCAGGGGCAGCCTCCACCAGGCCCCCACTCATGTCTAGTACCACCCCCACCCCCCAGCAGTGTAGGGGCAGCCTCCACCAGGCCCCCTCTCATGTCCAACTCATGTCCCCCTGCACCCCCACCCCCCAGCATCCAGGGGCACCCTCCACCAGGCCCCCACTCATGTCTACTACCGCCCCCACCCCCCAGCAGTCAGGGGCACCCTCCACCAGCCCCCCACTCATGTCTACCACCACCCCCACCCCACAGCAGTGCAGAGGCAGCCTCCACCAGGCCCCCACTCATGTCCCCCTGCACCCCCACCCCCAGCATCCAGGGGCACCCTCCACCAGGCCCCCACTAATGTCTACCATCACCCCACCCCCCAGCAGTGCAGGGGCAGTCTCCACCAGGCCCCCACTCATGTCTACTACCACCCCCACCCCCTAGCAGTGTAGGGGCAGCCTCCACCAGGCCCCCACTCATGTCCAACTCATGTCCCCCTGAACCCCCACCCCCAGCATCCAGGGGCACCCTCCACCAGGCCCCCACTCATGTCTTCCACCACCCCCACCCCCCAGCATCCAGGGGCACCCTCCACCAGGCCCCCACTCATGTCTACCACCACCCGCACCCCCCAGCAGTGCAGGGGCAGCCTCCACCAGGCCCCCACTCATGTCTCCCACCACCCCACCCCCCAGCAGTGCAGGGGCAGCCTCCACCAGGCCCCCACTCATGTCTACCACCACCCCCAAGCCCCAGCATCCAGGTGCACCCTCCACCAGGCCCCCACTCATGTCTACCACCACCCCCACCCTCCATCCACCAGGGGCACCCTCCACCAGGCCCCCACTCATGTCTCCCACCACCCCCACCCCCCAGTATCCAGGGGCAGCCTCCACCAGGCCCCCACTCATGTCTACCATCACCCCCACCACCCAGCAGTGCAGGGGCAGCCTCCACCAGGCCCCCACTCATGTCTCCCACCACCCCCACCCCCCAGCAGTGCAGGGCACCCTCCACCAGGCCCCCACACATGTCTACCCCCCTCTACCCTCCAGCAGTGCAGGGGCACCCTCCACCAGGCCCCCACTCATGTCCAACTCATGTCTCCCTGCACCCCCACCCCCCAGCATCCAGGGGCAGCCTCCTCCAGGCCCCCACTCATGTCTCCCACCACCCCCACCCCCAGCATCCAGGGGCACCCTCCACCAGGCCCCCACTCATGTCTACCACCACCCCCACCCCCCAGCAGTGAAGGGGCAGCCTCCACCAGGCCCCCACTCATGTCTCCCACCACCCCCACCCCCCAGCATCCAGGGGCACCCTCCACCAGGCCCCCACTCATGTCTACCACCACACCCACCCCCCAGCATCCAGGGGCACCCTCCACCAGACCCCCACTCATGTCTACCATCACCCCCACCCCCAGCAGTGCAGGGGCAGCCTCCACCAGGCCCCCACTCATGTCCAACTCATGTCCACCTGCACCCCCACCCCCCAGCATCGCGGGGCACCCTCCACCAGGCCCCCACTCATGTCTCCCACCACCCCCACCCCCCAGTATCCAGGGGCAGCCTCCACCAGGCCCCCACTCATGTCTACCATCACCCCCACCCCCCAGCAGTGCAGGGGCAGCCTCCACCAGGCCCCCACTCATGTCTCCCACCACCCCCACCCCCCAGCCGTGCAGGGCACCCTCCACCAGGCCCCCACACATGTCTACCCCCCCTACCCTCCAGCAGTGCAGGGGCACCCTCCACCAGGCCCCCACTCATGTCCAACTCATGTCTCCCTGCACCCCCACCCCCCAGCATCCAGGGGCAGCCTCCTCCAGGCCCCCACTCATGTCTCCCACCACCCCCACCCCCCAGCATCCAGGGGCACCCTCCACCAGGCCCCCACTCATGTCTACCACCACCCCCACCCCCCAGCAGTGAAGGGGCAGCCTCCACCAGGCCCCCACTCATGTCTCCCACCACCCCCACCCCCCAGCATCCAGGGGCACCCTCCACCAGGCCCCCACTCATGTCTACCACCACACCCACCCCCCAGCATCCAGGGGCACCCTCCACCAGACCCCCACTCATGTCTACCATCACCCCCACCCCCAGCAGTGCAGGGGCAGCCTCCACCAGGCCCCCACTCATGTCCAACTCATGTCCACCTGCACCCCCACCCCCCAGCATCCAGGGGCACCCTCCACCAGGCCCCCACTCATGTCTACCACCACCCCCACCCCCCCAGCAGTGAAGGGGCAGCCTCCTCCAGGCTCCCACTCATGTCTACCAGCACCCCCACCCCCCAGCCACCAGGGGCACCCTCCACCAGGCCCCCACTCATGTCTCCCACCACCCCCACCCCCCAGCAGTGCAGGGGCAGCCTCCACCAGGCCACTCATGTCTCCCACCACCCCCACCCCCAGCATCCAGGGGCAGCCTCCACCAGGCCCCCACTCATGTCTACCACCACACCCACCCCCCAGCATCCAGGGGCACCCTCCACCAGGCCCCCACTCATGTCTACCATCACCCCCACCCCCCAGCAGTGCAGGGGCAGCCTCCACCAGGCCCCCACTCATGTCCAACTCATGTCCCCCTGCACCCCCACCCCCCAGCATCCAGGGGCAGCCTCCACCAGGCCCCCACTCATGTTTACCACCACCCCCACCCCCCCAGCAGTGAAGGGGCAGCCTCCTCCAGGCTCCCACTCATGTCTACCAGCACCCCCACCCCCCAGCCACCAGGGGCACCCTCCACCAGGCCCCCACTCATGTCTCCCACCACCCCCACCCCCCAGCCACCAGGGGCACCCTCCACCAGGCCCCCACTCATGTCTACCACTACCCCCACCCCCCAGCAGTGCAGGGGCAGCCTCCACCGGGCCCCCACTCATGTCCCCCTGCACCCCCACCCCCCAGTATCCAGGGGCACCCTCCACCAGGCCCCCACTCATGTCTACCACCACCCCCACGCCCCATCCACCAGGGGCACCCTCCACCAGTCCTCCACTCATGTCTCCCACCACCCCCACGCCCCAGCATCCAGGGGCAGCCTCCACCAGGCCCCCACTCATGTCTACCATCACCCCCACCCCCCAGCAGTGCAGGGGCAGCCTCCACCAGGCCTCCACGCATGTCTCCCACCACCCCCACCCCCCAGCAGTGCAGGGCACTCTCCACCAGGCCCCCACTCATGTCTACCACCACCCCCACCCCCCAGCAGTGCAGGAGCACCCTCTACCAGGCCCCCACACATGTCTACCACCCCCCCACCCCCCAGCAGTGCAGGGGCAGCCTCCACCAGGCCACTCATGTCTCCCACCACCCCCACCCCCCAGCATCCAGGGGCACCCTCCACCAGGCCCCCACTCATGTCTACCACCACCCCCACCCCCCAGCAGTGCAGGGGCAGCCTCCACCAGGCCCCCACTCATGTCCCCCTGCACCCCCACCCCCCAGTATCCAGGGGCACCCTCCACCAGGCCCCCACTCATGTCTACCACCATCCCCACACCCCATCCACCAGGGGCACCCTCCACCAGTCCCCCACTCATGTCTCCCACCACCCCCACCCCCCAGCATGCAGGGCCAGCCTCCACCAGGCCCCCACTCATGTCTACCATCACCCCAACCCCCAGCAGTGCAGGGGCAGCCTCCACCAGGCCTCCACTCATGTCTCCCACCACCCCCACCCCCCAGCAGTGCAGGGCACCCTCCACCAGGCCCCCACTCATGTCTACCACCACCCCAACCCCCCAGCAGTGCAGGGGCACCCTCCACCAGGCCCCCACACATGTCTACCACCCCCCCCACCCTCCAGCAGTGCAGGGGCACCCGCCACCAGGCCCCCACTCATGTCCAACTCATGTCTCCCTGCACCCCCACCCCCCAGCATCCAGGGGCAGCCTCCACCAGGCCCCCACTCATGTCTCCCACCCCCCCCACCCCCCAGCAGTGCAGGGGCAGCCTCCACCAGGCCACTCATGTCTCCCACCACCCCCACCCCCCAGCATCCAGGGGCACCCTCCACCAGGCCCCCACTCATGTCTACCACCACCCCCACCCCCCAGAAGTGCAGGGGCAGCCTCCACCAGGCCCCCACTCATGTCTCCCACAACCCCACCCCCCAGCATCCAGGGGCACCCTCCACCAGGCCCCCACTCATGTCTCCCACCACCCCCACCCCCCAGCAGCATAGCTCTCAACCATTTGGGTTGCAAAAGCGGGTGAAAACACCTGATTTTATTTTTGTGGGTGAGAGGCCCATTGAAACGAATGGGCGTGCAGGAGGCTTGGCGGGTGAGTCAGCTGTTTACAAGGCGGGTGACACCCGCCAAAAGCGTGTGAGTTGAGAGCTATGCAGCAGTGCAGGGGCAGCCTCCACCAGGCCACTCATGTCTCCCACCACCCCACCCCCCAGCATCCAGGGGCAGCCTCCACCGGGCCCCCACTCATGTCTACCACCACACCCACCCCCCAGCATCCAGGGGCACCTTCCACCAGGCCCCCACTCATGTCTACCATCACCCCACCCCCCAGCAGTGCAGGGGCAGCCTCCACCAGGCCCCCACTCATGTCCAACTCATGCCCCCCTGCACCCCCACCCCCCAGCATCCAGGGGCTCCCTCCACCAGGCCCCCACTCATGTCTACCACCACCCCCACCCCCCAGCAGTGCAGGGGCAGCCTCCACCAGGCCCCCACTCATGTCTACCACCACCACCACCCCCCAGCCACCAGGGGCACCCTCCACCAGGCCCCCACTCATGTCTCCCACCACCCCCACCCCCCAGCCACCAGGGGCATCCTCCACCAGGCCCCCACTCATGTCTACCACCACCCCCACCCCCCAGCAGTGCAGGGGCAGCCTCCACCAGGCCCCCACTCATGTCTACCATCACCCCCACCCCCCAGCAGTGCAGGGGAAGCCTCCACCAGGCCCCCACTCATGTATCCCACCACCCCACCCCCCAGCATCCAGGGGCAGCCTCCACCAGGCCCCCACTCATGTCTACCACCACCCCCACCCCCCAGCATCCAGGGGCACCCTCCACCAGGCCCCCACTCATGTCTACCACCACCCCCACACCCCAGCATCCGGGGGCACCCTCCACCAGGCCCCCACTCATGTCTACCACCACCCCCACCCCCCAGCATCCAGGGGCACCCTCCACCAGGCCCCCACTCATGTCTACCATCACCCCCACCCCCCAGCAGTGCAGGGGCAGCCTCCACCAGGCCCGCACTCATGTCCAACTCATGTCCCCCTGCACCCCCACCCCCCAGCATCCAGGGGCACCCTCCACCAGGCCCCCACTCATGTCTACCACCACCCCCACCCCCCAGCAGTCAGGGGCCCCCTCCACCAGGCCCCCACTCATGTCTCCCACCACCCCCACCCCCCAGCAGTGCAGGGGCAGCCTCCACCAGGCCCCCACTCATGTCTCCCGCCGCCCCCACCCCCCAGCATCCAGGGGCAGCCTCCACCAGGCCCCCACTCATGTCTACCATCACCCCCACCCCCCAGCATCCAGGGGCACCCTTCACCAGGCCCCCACTCATGCCTACCATCACCCCCACCCCCCAGCAGTGCAGGGGCAGCCTCCACCAGGCCCCCACTCATGTCTACCACCACCCCCACCCCCCAGCCCCCAGCCACCAGGGGCACCCTCCACCAGGCCCCCACTCATGTCTCCCACCACCCCCACCCCCCAGCCACCAGGGGCACCCTCCACCAGGCCCCCACTCATGTCTACCACCACCCCCACCCCCCAGCAGTGCAGGGGCAGCCTCCACCAGGCCCCCACTCATGTCCCCCTGCACCCCCACCCCCAGCATCCAGGGGCACCCTCCACCAGGCCCCCACTCATGTCTACCATCACCCCCACCCCCCAGCAGTGCAGGTGCAGCCTCCACCTGGCCCCCACTCATGTATCCCACCACCCCCACCCCCCAGCATCCAGGGGCACCCTCCACCAGGCCCCCACTCATGTCTACCACCACCCCCACCCCCCAGCATCCAAGGGCACCCTCCACCAGGCCCCCACTCATGTCTACCACCACCCCCACACCCCAGCATCCAGGGGCACCCTCCACCAGGCCCCCACTCATGTCTACCACCACCCCCACCCCCCAGCATCCAGGGGCACCCTCCACCAGGCCCCCACTCATGTCTACCATCACCCCCACCCCCAGCAGTGCTGGGGCAGCCTCCACCAGGCCCCCACTCATGTCCACCTCATGTCCCCCTACACCCCCACCCCCCAGCATCCAGGAGCACCCTCCACCAGGCCCCCACTCATGTCTCCCACCGCCCCCACCTCCCAGCAGTGCAGGGGCAGTCTCCACCAGGCCCCCACTCATGTCCCCCTGCACCCCCACCCCCCAGCATCCAGGGGCACCCTCCACCAGGCCCCCACTCATGTCTACCATCACCCCCACCCCCCAGCAGTGCAGGGGCAGCCTCCACCAGGCCCCCACTCATGTCTACTACCACCCCCACCCCCCCAGCAGTGTAGGGGCAGCCTCCACCAGGCCCCCACTCATGTCCAACTCATGTCCCCCTGCACCCCCACCCCCCAGCATCCAGGGGCACCCTCCACCAGGCCCCCACTCATGTCTACCACCAGCCCCACCCCCCAGCATCCAGGGGCACCCACCACCAGGCCCCCACTCATGTCTCCCACCACCCCCATCCCCCAGCAGTGCAGGGGCAGCCACCACCAGGCGCCCACTCATGTCCCCCAGCCAACATGTCACCACAATCTAGATCCCTGGACCTTATGGTCAGCCTCCAAATGCCAAACACCCACCTGAGCATTGCATCCACCCACTTAGAAATGGCAAAAACATGATAGAACCCCAATTGCAAGTTTGGAAATGAACACATGTCCCTCACATACACCCAATGGGAGTCAGTGAATGTCAAAACCCATATCATGATATGCATGAAACCAATGAGATGATACTACACATTGAAGTTTGAAGAAAAAATATATATTAAAAGCAACATAAATTGAATCAAAAATAAACAAACAATAATGGAAATAAAAAAATAAAAAAACAGCAGGTACGTGAAATAATGCAAAACCACAAATCATAATGCAAAGGAAAGGTGTCCAAAGTCACAGTCCACAAAAGTAAATCCAATGGAAAATTAAAATCGAAAACCATTGCTCCATGGGGAAATCATAAAAAAAAAATGAAAATCCAAAAGTCAACTATATACAGATACACAATCCAGGGTCCATGATCCCAACCGAAGAAATGAAACCTATCTAATAACACTACCTAAAAAAAAAACTATACACAAAAATGTGGCCCATTGTCCAAAAGGTCCAAAAAAATGCTAAACCAAAGGAAGCCTAACAGTAACTACAGAACAATTTACAAGGGCAGCGGGCTAGTCCGACGGCTCACTTCGGGATGTTCCGGGCCAGGGCATCATCGAACTCCTGCTCAATGTCCCAGAGGCGGTCCTCCTCCATGGCCCGAGGGTCCGCAGGGCCGCCCACATGTTCACCCCAAACTCCCTGCGGATTGCCTCGAGGCACTCGGCCCGCCTCAGGGCCCTCCGCATGGAGCTCTCCGCCCTGACCGACGTGAGCCGTGCCCCTTCCGCCCGATGCCGGTCCGCATCTATGGCGTGGCCCAACCGCTGCCACACGGAAGACACTTCCCGTCCTGGGTCCTCCTGCCCTCCGGCCGATGCCTGCCCCTCCGATGTTGAAGGCCCCGTGCCATCATGACTCCCACCACGTTGCTGCTGCTGCTGTGCCTCTGCCCGTGCACTGCCTCCTGCTGCCTGCACATGTCCGCTGGCTGGGGTGCAGTCGTTGATGTGGCCACCCCTGCTGGACGTCCGACTCCCGACTGTGGCAGGGATGCCTCCTCCACCAGCCTGGCCGCACCGTCAGAGGCAGCTCCACAGGGCACCCAGGTGACTGATGGGTGGGAAGATGGCACGGAGGATGACTGGTGCATAGGGGGTTCAGTTGAGGAGGGGGTCTGAGCAAGCCCCATCAAACGGAGGAATCCGGCCTGGGTGACCTGTCCCAGTAGGCCGACGCGGTCAACGAGCCATTCGAGATGACGTGCAGTCTCCTCATGAAAAGACTGCAGGTCACCTCGCATGGCCCATTGACACAACGCCACACCAGTCAGGACAGGCTCAACCCGAACCCGGATAGCCACGTCCACAGGCAGAGGAAGGCCAGTTGTCGTGAGCTCATCCCCTGCCTGAAAACGGGTCTGGACGTAGGCATCCCTGCTGGTGCAAGATGATGCAGTGACAGGATCAGGGACAGGATTGCACACAGGCACCTCTGCGGCGACCTATGCTGCCTCCTGTCCCTGGTCCTGCACTGCACCACTAGCACCAGTGGAATTCCCACCTCCAGACCCCGTCTCTGTTGCTTGCACGGCCTCCTCCTCCACCAAACCCCCCACCAACCTGGATGACTCCGTGCCATCTTCCCCCGTTGGGTCCTGTGGGGTCCAAGCTGCCCCTTCTGCTGCTGAGGAGTCCAACTCCGACCTCTGCATCTTGGACCTCCCCCCAGCAGCTGCGGCCTGGGACGCGGCACCGGACTCCTCACTCCCCGACGAGATCACAACCTGGGAGGAGAGCCAGGCCTTGCGTCTCCGGCTGGCGGTGCGATCCCCGCCGCTGTGCTCCACAGCACCTTCTCCGCCCTCTTCATCAGTTGACGCTGCAGACAGGGAGAAATAAAACACAGGCATCAGGGCACTGTACAATGGACACATACACACATGACAGTTGCACATGAGTGGCATTGGCAAACCTCAGACATGCCATCACAATTGGCAACACACATGTCATTTCAACTTGCACACATGAGCCATACCACAGCCACATCGCAACTGCCAGCACCATCCATACACATACAACAGCATGAGCAGGCAAAGGTGAGCCAGACATCACATGCAACACAGGGAGTGCACTACACATGCACGCACACCACCACACTTGCAAGCATGTGTACACCTCAGCCAACTGTCGCAGTGTTCCGATGGGCATCCATGTCACATCTGCCAATCAGGCTTCCACATCCCGCTGTCACATGCATCCATGTTGCATCACTGTTGCACCCTTGTCAAATACACACACATGCACATGTACACAGTGCTGATACATGCAGCTGAAAACAACATACATGCGTGACATCACGAACATGCCTACTTACATACACATTCATCCAAACATGTGTGCCCACACAACTGCATTTGGCATGCAAGCCTACACACACAAGCACCATCCATGTCTCACACATGACAGCCCTCGCATTTGTTAGCCTCATGGTCCTGTACACACCCACCCATACTCGGCCCCATACAAACAGATGTGCAACCGGCACACTACTGGCACATCACCACACGCACAGCTTACAATCATGATGCATGTACACTTACCGCTCGACTCCAGACGGGTCTGCCTCTCAAGGACCTGGACGTGGAGCACTGGGGATATGCGTTCCAGGACCCTCATCTGATCTTCCGACAAGTGGCCCCGGCGCCCCTTAGCATCCGCTGCCTTCAAGAGGCGCCGGGCCTTGTTCAGGGTCCTGGACCTGAAGTCCTACCAGCGCTTCTTGACATGTTGGAAGTTGCGGACTGCCACCCCCTCCGCGTTGATGGCAGTCACGATGTCCGTCCAGATCCGAGTCCGTCCTTCCTTGTCGGCGCGCACACTTCCGTAGAGGGCATCATACTGCCCCAGGACTTGCTCCACCAGGACACCAACTTCCCTGGCACTGAAGCTGGTGCCCCTCTCCCTCTCTGGCCGGAGGTTGTCAGTGGTGCCAGATGTTGCAGTGCCCGACATGACAACCCCAGAGGCAGGAGTGGGTGGGCAACTGGGTCCTGGGGCTGGGCTGTGGAGCGATGGAATCCCAGTCGGGAGTCTTCGGTTCCAGCAGGGGTGGTCACAGCAACAGCACCCCTGGCTGATGTGCAGGCAGCAAATGGCAGGGCACGTGGGCAGCAGGCAGTCAGGCAGCAGCAGATGGCAGGTGGGAGCGTGCTCGGGGCTCTGGGGGGCAGTAAATTGGCTTTCTGGGCAGGAGCGTGGTCTTCCGTGTGCTTACGCGTGGCCAGCTTGATATGGAGTGATTTGGCACGTGAAAAGTCCTGCACGTCTGCGTGTAATTCGAGGAAAGGCCCTTAGCGCGTAAGCGCGTCTGCACGCATACGCGATTTCATTGGCCCAAAGGCCCCCATGCGCAGCTATGACATCACGCGCATGGCCGTAGAGAATGGCGCGTGTAAAAAAAAATATACACGTCCGAGTGTCAAAGCGTGTAATTGGTGGAAATGGCCTCATCGCGTATGCGCGTCTGTGACGTGTGTATAAAAGGTACGTGTAGAACGCCATTTCCTTGTACGTGCTTTTCGTAGAGAGCGAGTGGGTGAAATCTGTCATTCTTGTCGGTTCACACGCGATTTACTTCACGGCGTTTCAAGTTCGTACTCCCTGTTACCTCTGACAGCTTTTTCTCTTTTCCTCTTTTTCCTGGGCCTGTTTCCTCAAACAGCGTTCCCTTCTACTGTTGTCCTGTCTCCTCCGACAGCGTACAATTCTTCTTTTGGCGGGGGTGTTGCCAACGCGCACACGCGCATATTTTTCACGCTTTTGTTCCTGGCAGACGGTGAGTCGCGCACGTATTTAACATCTGTGCTTACCCGTGTGTCGCGTACCCCTTCAGAGGTCATTCTAGGCTGCGTGTGACACGCATACGTTCATTCTTGTGTTTCTGGGTGCCACAGCGTAGTGCAGGTTTATTTTTCCACACACGTGGTCTAGGAGGGGTTGCGTGCACCTTACTTCCCTTTTTTGGGGTGCCTGTGCGGTGCGTGACCCGTCATCTTTCCCCAGGGGTGACATACAGCCTTGCTAGAGCACTAGGGTACGATTCCCATCTGGTACCCAACCCCTTTGACCCCCAATTGCCCAGGACAATAGTTCACATCGACTCCCATACGCACAATAACATCAGTGCCATGGCTGGGAGGCGAACAAGCTGTAAGGGTGGCAAAGGTGGCTGAGCCCCAAGTGGTGGCCGTGGTGGATCCGGTAGGAGACGTGGCCGTGACTTGCAGGGTGCCCCTAGCCCCCCATGTGTGGAGGAGCAGTCAGGGACACCCATGCCCCCCCCTGGTTGAGGTTAACGTGACTGACACCATCCATGCTCAGCCCTTGTTGGACCAGCCCACTGTGGAACCAGACCTGGCACAGGGTGACTCCATGGCTGACTTCCAGGTCAGCAGGTCTAGGCCATGTGCGCTGGTGCACGTTGGTGTCATCAGGCCATGTGGATCAGGGGCAGCTAGGTCATCTGCTGCCCCGCGTAGGCAGGCTGGGGAGGCTGCAGGGGCAGCTGCGGCTCCATCCACCCCACCTCTCACACACCCAGCCAGGACAGTGTCGGTCCAAGTCCATCATGTTGACATTCCCCCTGACACCATCACACTTGAGCTAATGCCTGCACCAACTCCCATGCTGAGTGTGCAATCCCACACTCCTAGTACAGAGTCCACCGGGGCTCCTGCCCCTAGTGTCCAGAGCGGCGTAGGACACTCAGGATCCCCACCACCTTCCAAGAGGAAGAGTGCTCGTCCAGTAGAGGCTGATGCCCCAGACACGACTACACAGTCCGGGCCGTCAAGGAAGCCCAGCTTCAATGAGGCCGAACTGAATGCACTTGTAGAATATGTGTCCGCACATGACCGTGAAATGGTGATTGTTGCAGGATCCAAGACCACACCTGCACAACGTCAGGCACACTGGCAGACCATTGCGGACATCATAAGTGCCCTTGGAATCGTGAGGCGCACAGCTACTGAATGCTACAAGCGCTGGAATGACCTGAAGTGCAGGGCAAAGAATGAGCTGGCCTCAAGTCATGCCGCAACTCTAGTGACTGGAGGTGGGTCTCCAGCAGAGGACATAGAACTCACTCCACATGAGCAGGTTGCTGGGACCTACGTCACGGAGGAACAGATCCAAGGCGTGGGAGAACTGGCAGATTACGAGGCATTGTCCGGTGAGTGCACATGCATGTGTGTGTCATCCATGTGCATGGTGTGTGTGGGAGGGCTTCTGTTTGGGTGCCAGGTGAGGGTGTGTGTGCCTGAGTGGTTTGGGTCACCCATGTGTCTCATCCAATACATTCTGCGCACCAGCATTTGGGTATAGCAGCATCCCTTCTGCCAACATTAGACATCCAGCCCAACACCACGCCAGTTGCCCTTGAAGTGTCATCTTGCCACAACATTGTTGCTTATTTTCCTCTGTTTATTCAGGCAGATTGTTTGCATACCACCATTTTTACTCTGGATTTCTCAGTCCTATTGTCACATGTCTGACATGGCTATGGTACAGTGGACTGGCTTTGTTTCCTGGACATGATTTGTTTAGACATGTCCCTGTGCTATAGGACCATTTTGGACTGGCAGCTCCAGGTTAAACATTTGAACCATTTCAATGAAAAAATCAATTTCATGAGCAAACTGGACTGAATGAACAATTGGTGCCCTCCTCTCCCTCTTCACTTTATGGCTAGGGTACATGTCATCTGTGTGATGGCATGTGTATTTGACCTGCCAATCACTGGCCAATGTGTGATGCCACTGCTAGGCAGCATGCAGCAAATGTGTTCATCTTCCATCTTGGTGTCATCAATGTGTGCCATCTGCCTACCCTTCACACACAGTGACGGTGCATGCATGGGAGGGTTTTAGTCATGTGGGACATGTGTCAATCAAGTACTGTTTCTGTAGCCTCTCAGCCCTAATTGTGTGCCATAGTGCTAATGCCTGTTTCCATTTGCTTTCTTTTATGTCTTTGCAGGGGATGACGCACTTGATACTGCTGGGGTTGTGGAGATGGTCCAGACCCAGGAGGGGTCTGAGGGCCGACCGACCACCAGTGAGGGACGTGGTGTGGTGGTGGGTGAGAACCCACAACTGCTGCAGGTCGTGCTCTCAAGGGGTGTCTCTGGCTGCTCCTCCCCCGAGCTGTATTAAGGTGTCGATTCGGATGATGAGACCTATGTGCCGTTGCAGGTGAGTGTTCCTGGGAGGGATTCTGTTCTGTCCGACCCACCTGCACCAGGGTTAGAACCCTCAATGGGGATGTCAGTGTTGGCAGGCACGCCTTTGGTGGTTACGGATGCAGGGTCACACTCCGCGACATTTGATCCTCTTCCTGGGCCAGCAGATCAGAGGGGGAATGCAGTCTTGCAGCCTCAAGCAGTGCCGGCACAGCAAGGCGCAGTTCGCCTTGCCCCAGACAGGTGTGGTGCCCGCCGACGTGGTGGCCGTCAGCCACCTGGCAATACCGCATGGGAGCAATCCATATACGGTATGGCAACCCAACAGGCAGCATCATCAGAGATGATGGCTTAGGCCATGGATAGGGTGGCCACTTCCATTGTCCCCCGAAAGGCTGATGGAGCGACTACAGCAGGCAACAGACTCCATCTGCCAGCCACATAGGGAGGACATGTTGGCGTCCGACAGGGACAGACAGGCGGCACTGGTGACTCTGCAGGAAGCCATTTCCAGAGAGTCCCAGGGCCACAGGGAAGCCCTGAGGGTGGAACTCCTTCACCTTAGGACGACTCTTGTTGAGCTTGGCTTGAGGCTTCAACAAACAGAAGGACAGAACAGCAGCTGGAGCGTCTCACACGTACGCTCTCAGCTGAGATGCAGGCAACTAGGGCGGAGGTCCGGGCATCCTGTGAGTTGTTGCATGGGGACCTCCGCACAATTATCCTCCAGAACGAGACCTACCACACCCGCATGCTTGCAGCCATGGAGGAACAGACTAGGGCTTTGCATGGGCTGCCTCCCATAGTGCCACCACCTCCTGATGCAGCTGCAGAGGGTGAGGAGAGCGACAGCAGTGATTCTCCCGCAATAGGGTAGCCGTGCAGGCCATGAGCCCATGGAGGTGTTTTTTTCCGCAAGATCCACACAGGTGGGTTTTGGTGTGCACCCTGTCCTGTGACCTCCTGGGTGGCCTCCCCCACCCCCCGGGCCCATTAATGGCCATTTAAAAAAAAAAAAAAAAAATTTGGGACAGTGTGTTGCCTTGTGTGGCTCCCGTGGGCAAACGCTGCATTGTGGCTGGGCACATGCAGGCTTGTCATGAATTTGGTTCAGATGCTTGGGTTTTTGTGCCACACACCCCTCCTGCTTCCCATTTCCATGGGCTTGCAAAGGGTGTGCCCAAGTGACATTGACGTACATGGTGACATTGGACTCCCATCCGATGTGTGGGCAGTCTGTAGTCAATACTGTGTATACATTCATAGTGCATATTGTTGTTGTATTGTACACTGCATGGTGTATTGATATGTGCCTCTGCATCCATCTCAACCTCCTAATTTGCAGGTCCACTTCTCATGTCTTCACAAGGCGGTCCACCTTGGTACTGGAGTCCATGTTGTAAGCAGTGCACCTACACTCTTGCGTGGCGCTAACACTGTATACTTGGAAGTGTTCGAAGTGCTGGCATCATCAGGTAGTGAGGCTAGCAAATTTTTAAGTCTGTAATGTCATGTTCAAGGTAGGTTGGAGGTTGTGTAGGTGATTGGTATTCTTGGTAAGTATTTGGTAATGTGTGTTGTAGGTCCTGCATTACTGTGAGCATTTCATGTGTGGCCATGTTTCCATTAGGGACACTGTAGCTGGTGACACTTGGGGCATGTTGTGGGGATTTATTTGTTTGCTCTCACATTGCATGACATGCCATGGTGTGTTGTGTGGCCGTTCCGGGGAGGGGTTGGGTGACATGGCACTGTTCTCATGTAGTATTTTGCAAGTGGGTATTCATTTCTGCAGCATGGAAGTGTGTCTTTTGATGACACTGCATTGGTGGTGTTTGTGTAGGTAGGGATGCACACATTGTGACACTTCCACATGAACAATCTCAGGCTGCTATGGTTCTGACAGTTGACTGTCCCTTTGTTCGTCATAATTGTCAGGTTGAGTCATCATTGCTTATCAGATGGTATGTGCCAGGGCTGTGTGCACTCCACAGGGGTGTGATTTCTATGTGAAGTAATTAGCCACCAGCTGCGTACGGGCTGCCTCACCCCGTGCCCTTTCCCCTCCCATGTGCAGCGGGTGTGCATGTGGTTGGGGATGTGGGGGCCCCACCATGTCCACAGCCAGGCCCTGGCGTGTTGCAACATTGTGCAGGACACATGCTGCCACTATGATCCTGCACACTACTGGGGGCGCATATAACAGCTGCCCGCTAGAACGGTCAAGGGAGCGAAAGCGTGACTTGAGCACTCCGAATGTGCGCTCCACTATGCCCCGGGTTGCAATATGGGCTGTGTTGTATCTTACCTCGGGAGGCGTGATGGGGTTCCGAATTGGCATCATCATGTGGGTGCTCAGAGGGTAGGCACTGTCCCCTGGTGAGGAGGTGATGGGTATCATTAGTGGGGTAGTGACATAAGTCTGCATTTGACGTGCATGCATGTGCAGTGGCATTCATACTCACCAAGCAGCCATGTATCGCCATGCCGCCCAGCTTCTAGGTCCCAGTTTAGGGTAGACATTCGGTAAATGAAGCTGTCGTGGGTGGACCCTGGATAGTTGGCATATACTGAGGTGATGATTCCCTTGGCATTACATACTACCTGCACGTTGATGGAATGCCAGTGCTTGCGGTTCCTATAGATGTGCTCAGATGCCCTGGCGGGACGTAGTGCCACATGGGTGCAGTCAATGGCACCTAGCACTTTGGGGAATTGTGCCACACCGTAGAAATCAAGGGTGGCAGCCTGCCTTTCTGCAGGTGTCCTGGGCAGGTATATGTGCCTACGGACTGATGGGCGTGCAGTGATGATGTTCAAGACCTGGTGTAGGCAGCATGATTGCGTGGCCTGTGACACCCCACCCACTATGGCACTTGTCCGCTGAAATGATCCTGTGGCCAAGAAGTGCAGTACATTGAGGACCTTCTCCAGGGGGCTGAGTGCTTGGGAGCACAGGGTGGGTGATGTGAGGTCATTCTCCCACTCACTGACCAGGTCCAGTATTATGTGTGGTGGAAACCTGTACCTCCCATACATCTGGTCATCAGGCATCCCAAAAAGGCTGGTTCTGGGAGTGAAAATTCGGGCCCTCACTATCCTCCTCCTCCTCCTTTGGTAACCAACGGCCACTGCTGCTAGGAACGGTATATTCATCCTGGCGTCTGAGCTTGTTTGTTGTTTGCGCGCACCTTTATGCTGCGCGGGTCGATGTACGCCTGCTTCATGCTGGCGTACGTGTTTCAGGATTGGACCATTTATTTTTCGGCGCGTTGTAGGTGAACGTGGGAATCTTCCCGCCCACCCCAGGAATACAAGTAACACTCTCTCCCAGGCCCAGTCGCGAGTAAATATTCCCGCCCACCCCTGGAATACACGTACCCCACTCTCACAGGCCCAGTCGCGTGTGGAAGTTCACGCGCACCCCGAAATACACGTACCCAGGGCAATCGCGTGTGGAACTTCCCGCAAACCCCGTAATACACGTAGCCTGCTGGTATCGCGTGTGGAAGTTCACGGGGACCCATAATACATGTACCCTGATGGTATCGCATGGGAGACTACCCGCGCACCCCAGGAATACACGTACCAAGGCAAATCGCATGGCTGGGGGGTGGAGGTGCAGGGGGACATGTGTGGGGGCCTGGTGGAGGCTGCCCCTGCACTGCTGGGGGGTGGGGGTGGTGGGAGACATGAGTGGGGGCCTGGTGGAGGCTGCCCCTGGATGCTGGGGGGTGGGGGTGGTGGGAGACATGAGTGGGGGCCTGGTGGAGGGTGCCCCTGCACTGCTGGGGGGTGGGGGTAGTGGGAGACATGAGTGGGGGCCTGGTGGAGGGTGCCCCTGGATGCTGGTGGGTGGGGGTGGTGGGAGACATGAGTGGGGGCCTGGTGGAGGGTGCCCCTGGTGGCTGGGGGGTGGGGGTGGTGGTAGACATGAGTGGGGGCCTGGTGGACGCTAGCCCTGCACTGCTGGGGGTTGGGGGTGGTGGGAGACATGTGTGGGGGCCTGGTGGAGGGTGCCCCTGCACTGCTGGGGGGTGGGGTGGTGGTAGACATGAGTGGGGGCCTGGTGGAGGCTGCCCCTGGATGCTGGGGGGTGGGGGTGCAGGGAGACATGAGTTGGACATGAGTGGGGGCCTGGTGGAGGCTAACCCTGCACTGCTGGGGGGTGGGGGTGGTGGTAGACATGAGTGGGGGCCTGGTGGAGGGTGCCCCTGCACTGCTGGGGGGTGGGTGTGGTGGGAGACATGTGTTGGACATGAGTGGGGGCCTGGTGGAAGCTAACCCTGCACTGCTGGGGGTGGGGTGGTGGTAGACATGAGTGGGGGCCTGGTGGAGGGTGCCCCTGGATGCTGGGGGGTGGAGGTGGTGGTAGACATGAGTGGGGGCCTGGTGGAGGCTGCCCCTGCACTGCTGGGGGGTGGGGGTGGTGGGAGACATGTGTGGGGGCCTGGTGGAGGGTGCTCTGCACTGACTGCTGAGGGGTGGGGGTGGTGGGAGACATGAGTGGGGGCCTGGTGGAGGCTGCCCCTGGATGCTGGGGGTGGGGGTGCAGGGAGACATGAGTTGGACATGAGTGGGGGCCTGGTGGAGGCTAACCCTGCACTGCTGGGGGGTCGGGGTGGTGGTAGACATGAGTGGGGGCCTGGTGGAGGGTGCCCCTGCACTGCTGGGGGGTGGGTGTGGTGGGAGACATGAGTTGGACATGAGTGGGGGCCTGGTGGAAGCTAACCCTGCACTGCTGGGGGGTGGGGTGGCGGTAGACATGAGTGGGGGCCTGGTGGAGGGTGCCCCTGGATGCTGGGGGGTGGAGGTGGTGGTAGACATGAGTGGGGGCCTGGTGGAGGCTGCCCCTGCACTGCTGGGGGGTGGGGGTGGTGGGAGACATGTGTGGGGGCCTGGTGGAGGGTGCCCTGCACTGCTGGGGGGTGGGGGTGGTGGGAGACATGTGTGGGGGCCTGGTGGAGGGTGCCCCTGCACTGCTGGGGGGTGGGGTGGTGGTAGACATGTGTGGGGGCCTTGTGGAGGGTGCCCCTGCACTGCTGGGGGGTGGGTGGTGGTAGACATGAGTGGGGGCCTGGTGGAGGGTGCCCCGCACTGCTGGGGGGTGGGGTTGGTGGGAGACATGTGTGGGGGCCTGGTGGAGGGTGCCCCTGGATGCTGGGGGTGGGGTGGTGGGAGACATGTGTGGGGGCCTGGTGGGGGGTACCCCTGCACTGCTGGGGGGTGTGGGTGGTGGTAGACATGAGTGGGGGCCTGGTGGAGGGTGCCCTGCACTGCTAGGGGGTGGGGGTGGTGGGAGACATGTGTGGGGGCCTGGTGGAGGGTGCCCTGCACTGCTGGGGGTGGGGGTGGTGGGAGACATGTGTGGGGGCCTGGTGGAGGGTGCCCTGCACTGCTGGGGGGTGGGGGTGGTGGGAGACATGTGTGGGGGCCTGGTGGAGGGTGCCCCTGGTGGCTGGGTGGTGGGGGTGGTGGTAGACATGAGTGGGGGCCTGGTGGAGACTAACGCTGCACTGCTGGGGGGTGGGGGTGGTGGGAGACATGTGTGGGGGCCTGGTGGAGGGTGCCCCTGCACTGCTGGGGGGTGGGGTGGTGGTAGACATGAGTGGGGGCCTGGTGGAGGGTGCCCTGCACTGCTGGGGGGTGGGGGTGGTGGGAGACATGAGTGGGAGCCTGGTGGAGGCTGCCCCTGGATGCTGGGGGGTCCAGGAAAACATGAGTGGGGGCCTGGTGGAGGGTGCCCTGCACTGCTGGGGAGTGGGGGTGGTGGGAGACATGAGTGGGGGCCTGGTGGAGGCTGCCCCTGGATGCTGGGGGGTGGGGGTGCAGGAAAACATGAGTGGGGTCCTGGTGGAGGGTGCCCTGCACTGCTGGGGGGTGGGGGTGGTGGGAGACATGAGTGGGGGCCTGGTGGAGGCTGCCCCTGGATGCTGGGGGGTGGGGGTGAAGGGAAACATGAGTGGGGGCCTGGTGGAGGGTGCCCCTGCACTGCTGGGGGTGGGGGTGCAGGGAGACATGAGTAGGACATGAGTGGGGGCCTGGTGGAGGCTAACCCTGCACTCCTGGGGGGTGGGGGTGGTGGTAGACATGAGTGGGGGCCTGGTGGAGTGTGCCCCTGGATGCTGGGGGGTTGGGGGTGGTGGTAGACATGAGTGGGGGCCTGGTGGAGGCTGCCCCTGCACTGCTGGGGGGTGGGGGTGGTGGGAGACATGTGTGGGGGCCTGGTGGAGGGTGCCCTGCACTGCTGGGGGTTGGGGGTGGTGGGAGACATGTGTGGGGGCCTGGTGGAGGGTGCCCCTGCACTGCTGGGGGGTGGAGGTGGTGGTAGACATGAGTGGGGGCCTGGTGGAGGGTGCCCTGCACTGCTGGGGGTTGGGGGTGGTGGGAGACATGTGTGGGGGCCTGGTGGAGGGTGCCCCTGGATGTTGGGGGGTGGTGGGAGACATGTGTGGGGGCCTGATGGAGGGTGCCCCTGGTGGCTGGGGGGTGGGGTGGTGGTAGACATGAGTGGGGGCCTGGTGGAGGCTACCCCTGCACTGCTGGAGGGTGGGGGGGGTGGGAGACATGAGTGGGGGCCTGGTGGAGGCTGCCCCTGGATGCTGGGGGGTCCAGGAAAACATGAGTGGGGGACTGGTGGAGGGTGCCCTGCACTACTGGGGAGTGGGGGTGGTCGGAGACATGAGTGGGGGCCTGGTGGAGGCTGCCTCTGGATGCTGGGGGGTGGCGGTGCAGGAAAACATGAGTGGGGTTCTGGTGGAGGGTGCCCTGCACTGCTGGGGGTTGGGGGTGGTGGGAGACATGAGTGGGGGCCTGGTGGAGGCTGCCCCTGGATGCTGGGGGGTGGGGGTGCAGGAAAACATGAGTGGGGGCCTGGTGGAGGGTGCCCCTGCACTGCTGGGGGGTGGGGGTGCAGGGAGACATGAGTTGGACATGAGTGGGGGCCTGGTGGAGGCTAACCCTGCACTGCTGGGGGGTGGGGGTGGTGTTAGACATGAGTGGGGGCCTGGTGGAGGGTGCCCCTGGATGCCGGGGGGTGGTGGTGGTGGTAGACATGAGTGGGGGCCTGGTGGAGGCTGCCCCTGCACTGCTGGGGGGTGGGGGTGGTGGGAGACATGTGTGGGGGCCTGGTGGAGGGTGCCCTGCACTGCTGGGGGGTGGGGGTGGTGGGAGACATGTGTGGGGGCCTGGTGAAGGGTGCCCCTGCACTGCTGGGGGGTGGAGGTGGTGGAAGACATGAGTGGGGGCCTGGTGGAGGGTGCCCTGCACTGCTGGGGGTTGGGGGTGGTGGGAGACATGTGTGGGGCCTGGTGGAGGGTGTCCCGGGATGTTGGGGGGTTGTGGCAGACATGTGTGGGGGCCTGGTGGAGGCTAACCCTGCACTGCTGGGGGGTGGGGGTGGTGGGAGACATGTGTGGGGGCCCGGTGGAGGGTGCCCTTGCACTGCTGGGGGGTGGGGGTGGTGGTAGACATGAGTGGGGGGCTGGTGGAGGGTGCCCCTGGTGGCTGGGGGGTGGGGGTGGTGGTAGACATGAGTGGGGGCCTGGTGGAGGCTAACCCTGCACTGCTGAGGGGTGGGGGTGGTGGGAGACATGTGTGGGGGCCTGGTGGAGGGTGCCCTTGCACTGCTGGGGGGTGGGGGTGGTGGTAGACATGAGTGGGGGCCTGGTGGAGGGTGCCCTGCACTGCTGGGGGGTGGGGGTGGTGGGAGACATGAGTGGGGGCCTGGTGGAGGCTGCCCCTGGATGCTGGGGGGTGGGGGTGCAGGAAAACATGAGTGGGGGCCTGGTGGAGGGTGCCCCTGCACTGCTGGGGGGTGGGGGTGCAGGGAGACATGAGTTGGACATGAGTGGGGGCCTGGTGGAGGCTAACCCTGCACTGCTGGGGGGTGGGGGTGGCGGTAGACATGAGTGGGGGCCTGGTGGAGGGTGCCCCTGGATGCTGGGGGGTGGGGGTGGTGGTAGATATGAGTGGGGGCCTGTTGGAGGCTGCCCCTGCACTGCTGGGGGGTGGGGGGGGGGTGGGAGACATGTGTGGGGGCCTGGTGGAGGGTGCCCTGCACTGCTGGGGGGTGGGGGTGGTGGGAGACATGTGTGGGGGCCTGGTGGAGGGTGCCCCTGCACTGCTGGGGGGTGGGGGTGGTGGTAGACATGAGTGGGGGCCTGGTGGAGTGTGCCCTGCACTGCTGGGGGGTGGGGGTGGTGGGAGACATGTGTGGGGGCCTGGTGGAGGGTGCCCCTGGATGCTGGGGGTGGGGGTGGTGGGAGACATGTGTGGGGGCCTGGTGGAGGGTGCCCCTGCACTGCTGGGGGGTGGGGGTGGTGGTAGACATGAGTGGGGTCCTGGTGGAGGGTGCCCTGCACTGCTGGGGGGTGGGGGTGGTGGGAGACGTGTGGGGGCCATGTGGAGGGTGCCATGCAATGCTGGGGGGTGGGGGTGGTGGGAGACATGTGTGGGGGCCTGGTGGAGGGTGCCCTGCACTGCTGGGGGGTGGGGGCGGTGGGAGACATGTGTGGGGGCCTGGTGGCGGGTGCCCCTGGTGGCTGGGTTGTGGGGGTGGTAGTAGACATGAGTGGGGGCCTGGTGGAGGCTACCCCTGCACTGCTGGGGGGTGGGGGTGATGGTAGACATGTGTGGGGGCCTGGTGGAGGGTGCCCCTGGATGCTGGGGGTTGGGGGTGGTGGGAGACATGAGTGGGGGCCTGGTGGAGGGTGCCCCTGGTGGCTGGGGGGTGGGGGTGGGGGTAGACATGAGTGGGGGCCTGGTGGAGGCTGCCCCTGCACTGCTGGGGGGTGGGGGTGGTGGGAGACATGAGTGGGGCCTGGTGGAGACTGCCCCTGCACTGCTGGGGGGTGGGGGTGATGGTAGACATGAGTGGGGGCCTGGTGGAGGGTGCCCCTGGATGCTGGGGGGTGGGGGTGGTGGGAGACATGAGTGGGGGCCTGGTGGAGGGTGCCCATGCACCGCTGGGGGGTGGGGGTGCAGGGGGACATGTGTGGGGGCCTGGTGGAGGCTGCCCCTGGATGCTGGGGGGTGGGGGTGCAGGAAAACATGAGTGGGGGCCTGGTGGAGGCTGCCCCTGCACTGCTGGGGGGTGGGGGTGCAGGGAGACATGAGTTGGACATGAGTGGAGGCCTGGTGGAGGCTAACCCTGCACTGCTGGGGGGTGGGGGTGGTGGTAGACATGAGTGGGGGCCTGGTGGAGGGTGCCCTGGATGCTGGGGGGTGGGGGTGCAGGGGGACATGAGTTGGACATGAGTGGGGGCCTGGTGGAGGGTGCCCCTGGATGCTGGGGGGTGGGGGTGGTGGGAGACATGAGTGGGGGCCTGGTGGAGGCTGCCCCTGCACTGCTGGGGGGTGGGGGCGCAGGGGGACATGAGTGGGGGGCTGGTGGAGGCTGCCCCTGGATGCTGGGGGTGGGGGCACAGGGGGACATGAGTGGGGGCCTGGTTCAGGCTGCCCCTGCACTGCTGGGGGGTGGGAGCGCAGGGGGACATGAGTGGGGGCCTGGTGGAGGGTGCCCCTGGATGCTGGGGGGTGGGGGTGCAGGAGAACATGAGTGGGAGCCTGGTGGAGGCTGCCCCTGCACTTCTGGGGGGTGGGGGTGCAGGGAGACACGAGTTGGACATGAGTGGGGGCCTGGTGGAGGCTAACCCTGCACTGCTGGGGGGTGGGGGTGGTGGTAGACATGAGTGGGGGCCTGGTGGAGGGTGCCCCTGGATGCTGGGGGGTGGGGGTGGTGGTAGACATGAGTGGGGGCCTGGTGGAGGCTGCCCCTGCACTGCTGGGGGGTGGGGGTGGTGGGAGACATGTGTGGGGGCCTGGTGGAGGGTGCCCTGCACTGCTGGGGGGAGGGGATGGTGGTAGACATGAGTGGGGGCCTGGTGGAGGGTGCCCTGCACTGCTGGGGGGTGGGGGTGGTGGGAGACATGTGTGGGGGCCTGGTGGAGGGTGCCCTGCACTGCTGGGGGTTGGGGGTGGTGGGAGACATGTGTGGGGGCTTGGTGGAGGGTGCCCTGCACTGCTGGGAGGTGGGGGTGGTGGTAGACATGAGTGGGGGCCTGGTGGAGGGTGCCCTGCACTGCTGGGGGGTGGGGGTGGTGTTAGACATGAGTGGGGGCCTGGTGGAGGGTGCCCCTGGATGCCGGGGGTGGTGGTGGTGGTAGACATGAGTGGGGGCCTGGTGGAGGCTGCCCCTGCACTGCTGGGGGGTGGGGGTGGTGGGAGACATGTGTGGGGGCCTGGTGGAGGGTGCCCTGCACTGCTGGGGGGTGGGGGTGGTGGGAGACATGTGTGGGGGCCTGGTGAAGGGTGCCCCTGCACTGCTGGGGGGTGGAGGTGGTGGAAGACATGAGTGGGGGCCTGGTGGAGGGTGCCCTGCACTGCTGGGGGTTGGGGGTGGTGGGAGACATGTGTGGGGCCTGGTGGAGGGTGTCCCGGGATGTTGGGGAGTTGTGGCAGACATGTGTGGGGGCCTGGTGGAGGCTAACCCTGCACTGCTGGGGGGTGGGGGTGGTGGGAGACATGAGTGGAGGCCTGGTGGAGGCTGCCCCTGCACTGCTGGGGGTGGGGGTGATGGTAGACATGAGTGGGGGCCTGGTGGAGGCTGCCCCTGCACTGCTGGGGGGTGGGGGTGCAGGGAGACATGAGTTGGACATGAGTGGGGGCCTGGTGGAGGCTAACCCTGCACTGCTGGGGGTGGGGGTGGCGGTAGACATGAGTGGGGGCCTGGTGGAGGGTGCCCTGGATGCTGGGGGGTGGGGGTGGTGGTAGATATGAGTGGGGGCCTGTTGGAGGCTGCCCCTGCACTGCTGGGGGGTGGGGGTGGTGGGAGACATGTGTGGGGGCCTGGTGGAGGGTGCCCTGCACTGCTGGGGGGTGGGGGTGGTGGGAGACATGTGTGGGGGCCTGGTGGAGGGTGCCCCTGCACTGCTGGGGGGTGGGGGTGGTGGTAGACATGAGTGGGGGCCTGGTGGAGTGTGCCCTGCACTGCTGGGGGGTGGGGGTGGTGGGAGACATGTGTGGGGGCCTGGTGGAGGGTGCCCCTGGATGCTGGGGGTGGGGGTGGTGGGAGACATGTGTGGGGGCCTGGTGGAGGGTGCCCCTGCATTGCTGGGGGGTGGGGGTGGTGGTAGACATGAGTGGGGTTCTGGTGGAGGGTGCCCTGCACTGCTGGGGGGTGGGGGTGGTGGGAGACATGTGTGGGGGCCATGTGGAGGGTGCCATGCAATGCTGGGGGGTGGGGGTGGTGGGAGACATGTGTGGGGGCCTGGTGGAGGGTGCCCTGCACTGCTGGGGGGTGGGGGTGGTGGGAGACATGTGTGGGGGCCTGGTGGCGGGTGCCCCTGGTGGCTGGGTTGTGGGGGTGGTAGTAGACATGAGTGGGGGCCTGGTGGAGGCTACCCCTGCACTGCTGGGGGGTGGGGGTGATGGTAGACATGTGTGGGGGCCTGGTGGAGGGTGCCCCTGGATGCTGGGGGTTGGGGGTGGTGGGAGACATGAGTGGGGGCCTGGTGGAGGGTGCCCCTGGTGGCTGGGGGGTGGGGGTGGGGGTAGACATGAGTGGGGGCCTGGTGGAGGCTGCCCCTGCACTGCTGGGGGGTGGGGGTGGTGGGAGACATGAGTGGGGCCTGGTGGAGACTGCCCCTGCACTGCTGGGGGGTGGGGGTGATGGTAGACATGAGTGGGGGCCTGGTGGAGGGTGCCCCTGGATGCTGGGGGGTGGGGGTGGTGGGAGACATGAGTGGGGGCCTGGTGGAGGGTGCCCCTGCACCGCTGGGGGGTGGGGGTGCAGGGGGACATGTGTGGGGGCCTGGTGGAGGCTGCCCCTGGATGCTGGGGGGTGGGGGTGCAGGAAAACATGAGTGGGGGCCTGGTGGAGGCTGCCCCTGCACTGCTGGGGGGTGGGGGTGCAGGGAGACATGAGTTGGACATGAGTGGAGGCCTGGTGGAGGCTAACCCTGCACTGCTGGGTGGTGGGGGTGGTGGTAGACATGAGTGGGGGCCTGGTGGAGGGTGCCCTAGATGCTGGGGGGTGGGGGTGCAGGGGGACATGAGTTGGACATGAGTGGGGGCCTGGTGGAGGGTGCCCCTGGATGCTGGGGGGTGGGGGTGGTGGGAGACATGAGTGGGGGCCTGGTGGAGGCTGCCCCTGCACTGCTGGGGGGTGGGGGCGCAGGGGGACATGAGTGGGGGGCTGGTGGAGGCTGCCCCTGGATGCTGGGGGGTGGGGGCACAGGGGGACATGAGTGGGGGCCTGGTGGAGGCTGCCCCTGCACTGCTGGGGGGTGGGAGCGCAGGGGGACATGAGTGGGGGCCTGGTGGAGGGTGCCCCTGGATGCTGGGGGGTGGGGGTGCAGGGAAACATGAGTGGGAGCCTGGTGGAGGCTGCCCCTGCACTTCTGGGGGGTGGGGGTGCAGGGAGACACGAGTTGGACATGAGTGGGGGCCTGGTGGAGGCTAACCCTGCACTGCTGGGGGGTGGGGGTGGTGGTAGACATGAGTGGGGGCCTGGTGGAGGGTGCCCCTGGATGCTGGGGGGTGGGGGTGGTGGTAGACATGAGTGGGGGCCTGGTGGAGGCTGCCCCTGCACTGCTGGGGGGTGGGGGTGGTGGGAGACATGTGTGGGGGCCTGGTGGAGGGTGCCCTGCACTGCTGGGGGGAGGGGATGGTGGTAGACATGAGTGGGGGCCTGGTGGAGGGTGCCCTGCACTGCTGGGGGGTGGGGGCGGTGGGAGACATGTGTGGGGGCCTGGTGGAGGGTGCCCTGCACTGCTGGGGGTTGGGGGTGGTGGGAGACATGTGTGGGGGCTTGGTGGAGGGTGCCCTGCACTGCTGGGAGGTGGGGGTGGTGGTAGACATGAGTGGGGGCCTGGTGGAGGGTGCCCTGCACTGCTGGGGGGTGGGGGTGGTGGGAGACATGTGTGGGGGCCTGGTGGAGAGTGCCCTGCACTGCTGGGGGGTGGGGGTGGTGAGAGACATGTGTGGGGGCCTGGTGGAGGGTGGCCCTGCACTGCTGGAGGATGGGGTGGTGGTAGACATGAGTGGGGGCCTGGTGGAGGGTGCCCTGCACTGCTGGGGGGTGGGGGTGGTGGGAGACATGTGTGGGGGCCTGGTGGAGGGTGCCCTGCACTGCTGGGGGGTGGGGATGGTGGGAGACATGTGTGGGGGCCTGGTGGAGGGTGCCCCTGCACTGCTGGGGGGTCGGGGTGGTGGTAGACATGAGTGGGGTCCTGGTGGAGGGTGCCCTGCACTGCTGGGGGGTGGGGGTGGTGGGAGACATGTGTGGGGGCCTGGTGGAGGGTGCCTCTGGATGCTGGGGGGTAGGGGTGCTGGGAGACATGTGTTGGTGATCAGTAGTGCAAGTTGACATGTGGGTTGGCTGGTGGGCATGGCCATGGTGGATGGGTTGCCTTTGGGACATGAGCAGGGGTGCAGGGTAGTCCCCTGTGGTATGGGCTGCCTGCAGGGGCCGTGGAGGGTGTAGAGGGAACACCTGGGAGGACCCACATGGCCAAATCACGTGTAGCATTCCCCAGCACCACCGAAATACACGTACCCTGCTGAAATTGCGTGTGAATCTTCCCCCGCACCTCGGAATACACGTACCCAGGCCAATTGTGTGTGGAACTTCCCGCGCACCCGAAGTACACGCACCCAGGACAATCGCGTGTGGAACTTCCCGCGCATCCCGAAGTACACGTACCCAGGCCAATCGCATGTGGAACTTCCCACGCACCCCGAAACACACGTACCCAGGCTAATCACGTGTGGAACTTCCCCCGCACCCTGAAATACACGTACCCAGGCCAATCGCGTGTGGAACTTCCCGCGCACCCCGAAATACACGTACCCAGGCCAATCGCATGTGGAACTTCCCGCGCACCCCAAATTACACGTACCCAGGCCAATCGCGTGTGGAACTTCCCGCGCACCCCGAAACACACGTACCCAGGCTAATCGCGTGTGGAACTTCCCGCGCACCCCGTAGTACACGTACCCAGGCTAATCGCGTGTGGAACTTCCCGCGCACCCCGAAGTACACATACCCAGGCCAATTGCGTGTGGAACTTCCTGCGCACCCAGGAACACACGCACACGCTATTTTTCACACAGCGGGTGTCCGCGTTTGTCGGTACCCCTTTGCACCTCATTTGTCCTAGAGGGCCACTGTATTGACCATTCATCATGGCTGTATATGGGTGCTTTTTGTTGGCGCACATTTTTTTCAGGCGCAGGGGCGCTTCCGCCTGCTTTCTTGTGGCGTACTTGTTTGGCCCTGTGCGCGTCTTTGACCGTGCGCTGGTTTGCCCTATTTGATTCCATGAATACGGGTTGTAGGCGAGCATGTGGGCGTTCCGCGCACTTGCCTCCTGTACTTCCCCCGTGACGCCCATATTTTCACGTGTTGTTCCCCATTCCGAGTGTTACGCCCCGTGTTACGCCTACTTTTGTTGTGTGCGCCACGCTATGTGCGATTTCGCAGTGGCCGTGGCGCACGCTGTTGGATGACCTGTGCACCGGCGTGCGCGGCGCTCATTTTCAGCGCACATCCAATGTTTTTCTCGCGCACGGACTTCCATGAATCGGTGTGCGCTGGTTTCCCTGCAATTTTCGCTCTTGCACTGCGATTTTCGCACTTTTACTGCAAATCGCACGTTTTGGCACCTCTGCGCGGGAATTTTCGGCGCATATTAATTCCATGAATCGACCCCTTGATTGTGAGGCCAGTCTGGTCCAAAATCCCTAAAACATCACTTAAACACTCATCATGTCGCTGAAGATCTGTATTAAAAATTAAAATGTCATCCTGGAAACATTTCACATTGGGCATCCATCCCTTTGAACAATACTTGCATCACCCTCTGGAAAACTGCAGCCGCGGAAGGCAGACCAAATGGCATACTTCTAAACCTATAGGCTCCAAATGACATCACAAACAATGCTAAAAACCTTGAGTCCGGATGCAACTCTATTTGATGGTATGCACTCGACAGGTCAATTGTCAAAAAATATCTGGCACCAGCAACAGCGAAATCATCTCTTGTACTTTAGGGAGGGAATGGCGATCAACCCAAATATTTGTATTAAAAAACTTGAGGTCTACACACATTCTTATCTTCCCATCAGCCTTCTTCACAATTACAACCAGAGACAACAACTAAGCTGCCTCAATAGGCTCAATAGCTTTACTCTTGCCAAGCGTGTCCAGTTAATCTTTGAGCTTGCCCCTCAACATCATAAGTACGGGTCTGACTTGTACTACATGTTTATCACTTCTTTTTAAGATTATTTATTTTATGACTGAAATTTTGCAAACAACCTATCTGATCATTAAACACATTTTTGAACTGCACACACAAGTCATTCTCTAGTAACATAACTGGCTCTAAGGTATTTTGGTCTAAAACAATCTGTAGACCCTTCTCATGCTTCCAGCTCAACAGTGATAATCGTTTTTCTGTGACATACATGGCATCTTTTATCACTATATCTTTAAAGGCAATTTCTACCAACTTGGACCCTAATATTTTGATCGGGGTACGGGTATATGTCAGGTGCTACTAATCTCTGCATTGTCCACAAGACTTTCTGGGGCCTAGGTCCAAAATAACTTCAGCTATCCCTCTGCAAATATCTCCCCTCTCGAGCTCTTCGCTCCTTTACCTCTAACTCCCTCAAGGTCAGTCGTTTTTCAAAGAAACGAGCTGGGGGTAGAGCTCTGTCTTTGGCTGGGGCCTCCCTCTGTAACAGCCTCCCTGCCACTCTAAAACTTGAGGAGAACCATCTCCGCTTCCAGAAGCACCTCAAGACCTTCCTCTTTTCTTCTGCCTTCGCTCCCCCTCTCCCCTGCTGATCTGTTCTCTCTTGGCAATGTGCACCTGGCCACCCTCTGTCCTCCGGGCCCAGCTACCTACTCACCCTGCCACCCTCCCGCACTGCCTCCAATCCACACCTTGCACTTGGGTCTGTATCTGTACCCATACAGCTCCCCTTTTTTCTTCCTGCATTTATCAGACCTACCCTGTCTGCTGCCTTAAACCTAGCACTTGCAAATTGCTGGCCGCATTACCACTGTTTGTTGCCTTTAATATTTATTTATTTATTATTATTTATCTGTTTCTCATCTGATTCACACTTTCCACTTCTCCCCCTTCCATACACTTTTCCCCTGCCCCTCTCCCATGCACTTGCACGTTCTCAATGTCACTGGGCCTAGTAAGATCGCTGTTTTGTTCTCCCCTGTTCCCCTCCCTTGCCTTGTCGTGCTCTGAAACACTTGTGTACGAGCGCGATAGAAATAAAATATCGATATCAATATCAATATCAATTCTGCCAAAGTAAATCCTAACTTCTGGAAAATGTCTGCTCCCATTGCAGTATATTTGGAGCCAGAATCCACCATCATCTTCAACTCATGGCCATCAATCCTCACAACACACCAGGGAGCATCACCATTCTCCTCATCAATAGTAGCAATCAGTAAATCACTCTGACTCTCTTGAAACAAATCATCTTCTTCTAAGTACCTCACCTCCCCACCAGTCCTGGTCCTGCACACTTTTGACATGTGCCTACGACTATTACATTTCCCACATGTCACATTTCTCAATGGGCAATGTATGTTTGTTGAAATATGTTTATTCTCCCCACATGTATAACATGCAATTTTTGCTTTTGTTTACTGGGTCTTGTTTCCTTGATGCCGAAATGCTCTTCCTTGACTTCTTGCAACACTCTGGACGCTCGCTTGTTTGAGTGCTCTCATATTCTTATTACTGACACTGTTTACTTCTCCTTTGGAAGAACTCAAAGTCAAATAATAGGCTGAGGATTGTTCTGCCAATTTGGCCATTTTAATGGCCTGTTCCAATGTAAGGTCCTTCACCAACAGCAGTCTCTCCTGCAATCTCCTACCTGTTGTGCACCATGCTACTTGATCCTGCTCTAAACTATCGGTGAGCTATCCAAATCCGCAATATTTTGCTATTCCACTCAAACCTCCTACATAAACACTCACTTTATCTCCAGATTCCTGGGAGCGAGAAGAAAATAAGTGGTGCTCCATGATGACATTTATGAGGAGCCCAAATTGATCCAGCAGACTGCGTTCTGTGGGCTGGTAGGTGGCTTGCGCATCAGCTTCTCCTTCTCCAAAGGGAAGCAATAGTAGGGACTAAAAGATCCTCTGCCCCGTCACACCCAGACTATTGAGCAGGATGGCCCCCCAGTGGCAATCAGGGAGTATCCTGGGTTCTCAAGACCAGCTCTTCGTCAAAATGTTGCATCGCAGACTTCAGTAGAGGAAGAAGAGCAGACAAGAAAGGGATCGATTGAACTTGGTGCGCAGGTAGGTGCTAATTTATTATTAGTCACTCCCTACATGGGAGCCACACTATCCGTGTCCCACTAGCCTCTCCAACTCTCCCCTCGTTCTTACTTGTGCCACGCAGCACAGGAGGCATTCAAAAGATGCTCTGTGCGACCTAGCACGGGGAGAAGCAGCTGTGCAGCGCTGGCGGGCTAGCCCCTGCTACTCTCGTCCAGCACTGTCTGCACTGCACTGGGCACCACTACAACTTCCATTTAAAATGACTTCCATTTTCAAAGAGTTCAGCATAAGGCAGCTACACCTTCCAGTGAAGGGTTGAAATGAGACAGTTGGTAATTGGTTCCGCAAAGGCTCAGGTGAATTGGGGAAAGGAGGAAAAGATTTGAGTATAATCAGCAAAGAGTTGATAGTGAAAGCCAAAGTTCAAGATAAGTCTTCAACCCCCGCCTCGAGCTTAACTCCCTCCTATCTGACCACTCAGAAGGCTAAAGTCTCCCAGCACAATAATGTGGATGTCGGTGAGAAGTGCCTCATGCAGAAGGTTTAATTCAGGAAAGAAGGGGTTGAGGAGGCTAGTGGGTCAATAGAGAGCCAGAACAGAGAGAGGAATAGAAGGGAGTGATGAATACTTTGAATAGTGACATATTTAAAAGAGGAGGAGGTGAAGTTGTGGTATAGGGGGCCTTGTGAGGGCCTTATTGATAAGGAAGCCCACTCACTGGCCTTCCCAACAGGTTGGGAACAATGGGAGAATGTAGCAGTCAGTGCAGGCAGACGTTAGTTTTGGGTTTCTGTAATAGCAAGATGTGAAAGTTGCAGAAGATAAGAGTCAAAGTGGTCAGTAATGTAGGCGGACTTGTTGCAGAGGGATTGTGCATTGCAGGGGATAAGTGAAAGCGTGGCAGGGGCTGGGGGAAAGCAGCAGGTGATGTACTATTGGAGAGGAGCATAGTTGAGGTTGGAAGGGGACTATCGTGCTTGAGGGGTGAGGGTGCAGGTGGAGGGGAGGATATGGGGATAGGGGAGAGTGAGGCAGACTTTAGAATGAGTTGTGGTTGAAGGCTATGAGAGAAGTGGATGAAAAGAGTGAGTATAAGGAGAAAAGGAGAATGTTTAGAATGCATGAAGGAGGGTAAAACAGATACGCAATTGAAGACAGTAGAGGAAGGGTTCAGCCCAAGACGGAGAGGATAGATGAGTGAGTGGCAAGGGAAGGGGTAGGAAAGGCTGGCTGGGAAGGGGGGGGGGGTGTAAGTCAGGAGTTGGGCTGGATCTGAGTTATAAGTGACCAAAAGACAGTCAGCAGGCCCAAAATAGAGATGTCACTTAGTTCTTGAAAGGACTAACAGCTCTGCACTGAATGGGGTGTCACTGGGCGAAGGATCCCCATGTCTGGAAGCAGGAGTCAGGCAAAGGGTAAACTCACCCAAGTGCTTGCTCAAGCCTCTGGCCCTAGGCCATTTCCAGCCCTATCAGGCCAAAACTGGGAGTTGAGAGTTGCTGCATTTGCCCAGTTGCTGCAGCTGCCAAGCCTGGACGCTCAGGGGAGACTGAATAACAAGGTAGGAAGTGTGTCACATGACCCTCTGGGAGCCAATCAGAGTGCTTCAGATCTATTCCGGTCTTCCTGGAAACATGGAGGCAGATTCCTTGGTGTTACATCCCCAGGGTGCTTAGTGTTTGAGGCAGGACCCTCAGATGTTGAACAAGATCCTTGGGGATTACAATAAATGCAACAATAAAGAATGGCAGCTTTTAACAAATTGCTAACAAAAGTTTCTAACCAAAACAGCACTACACCTCGAATAACAAATATTTTGCAAGACCTGGAGCCTTGGAGCAAACGTTCGTAATGGGCATGGGATGGTGCATGCTTTCATGCACCCTTCGACATAATGGGAATGGCCCTTGGGGAGATAAGGTCAACCCTTGTGAAAAGATAATCCCTCTGACCCATTCCCCTCGCCTACCTACCAGATCAGTACCTGGCGGGAGTGCCCCGATGGCAACTTCACCAGCTTGCACTGAGCTTTGCCCCACAACTTGGAGGACAAAGATCCTGCCTAAAGATGGCCACATATTTTAGAGTGCAGCCTACAAAATGTTTCAGACACACAGTGACAGTGCACAAGACTCTACTGGCGGGTGGAGCTCCCTCACTTGGACACACATGACACACACCATGACATTCCATTCCTGGGAAAAGTGGGCTTTGCAAAAGATATCATCTCATTAATGAACATTCCTAGACAAATGTACCCCATCCTTGTGGTACATATACGGGTCCTTCATCAGTTCTTGATTTAAACTCTGCAAAAGCCTGAAATGTGGCATCATCTGGGACATGTCAGAGTTCAACTTCCATGCCAACACATTACATGGCCTTAATGGCCATCCTTTTCTCAAATATTTCTTGTGATCATGTCCAACCTTGGCACAATGGCCCACAGAAATAACCTCTCTGCACATGCCAGTTCCCCATCCAGATTTTCTTGCATGATCTGCTGCCCCGATCAAGATTAATTTAATCCACAATAACCAAGTGTGGGATTGGGGGCTTTGCCCTTCTCACAAGCTTCAATCACTGTACCCCACCGTTGGTGCAATCACATTCCCACTGCAACAAACCCCCCAAAAAATCCAACTCCTCAGCGCCTCTCCATCCAAGTGAACCCTGTTCCTGTATTGGGTACAGTGCCCCCTTCACAAAGGAACGCCCATGATCCACACTACGTGACAACACACCATGGACGAAAATCAATTACAATGAAATGCTAGATTCATCACAGGCCAGGCGGTCCCATGGGGGAAGAGGACAAGGATGTCACTGGACATTTACACTAGCCCATGCCTGGTATACTACTGGAAAGCAGTAGATTGCCAACATCCAATCCCCTGGAACTGTTCAAACACCATCCCAATGCCTACTGCTGATGTTGCAGCACCAATAAACCTCCTGTCTCAGACCTGCGGCCTCCAGAGTCACGGTAAACAACTTGTTAAATTGAAACCGTGGCAAAAGCGAGCCATCCAGATGCACCAAAAGAGGTTGCCCTGCTGCTCTCCCCACTAAGAATTGAGATACAGCCTCAAATGGTCAGGTCCGCTGTCCTGGGGCCTGGTGCAGTGTACTTAGGATGCCTTTCAGTTCTTGGTCAGTTTTTGACCTGTAAAACCATATTTCTACTCCTACACCCTGGCCCTTTACCCCACCCTTTAAGAATCCCCGCCTCCCCCACCTCCCTCCACCATGGCCTTTTTCGGAATTGGGGACGAGTTCTCCAACATGATAAGCCCAATGAGAAAGCAGCAGTTAAGAAAAGAAATTCTGCTTCATCTCTGAAAAGCTTTCTTAGTGCATCGAGTATCCTTCCCAATTTAGGGACATCGAAAGACCTCCTACTGTCATGTTGTGGCTTTCTTACTTTCCCTAACACACTAATGTTTTCTTCACCAGGAAGATGTTAGTTGAAATATGTGCCTCCCTCGGATTTGCCAACAATGCTACTGCCGCCAAGTCTCTCCTGGAGAAGGTCAGAGACTTATTAGCCTCATACAAATGTCCAAATGTAGTCCAACATTGCCTCGAGCCAGGAGAGATACTCCTTCCCTTCCTCACAACACACTTCAAATGCCCCGAGCACCGCCTTGTAGATAGTGTCGCTATTAACTGTGCACCAAGTCCCCACAGAACTGTTGGGAAACTCATTCTCCTCTCGTCTGCAGCGGGGTGTAGCCTCTGAGCTCTTCCATTTTAGGATGAGACAAAGCCTCTACCACATTATCGGGGTGTAGCCTCTGAGCTCCTCCATTTTAGGATGAGACAAAGCCTCTGCCACATTATTCTTCACACTTGCTGCGGGGTGTAGCCTCTGAGCTCCTCAATTTTAGGATGAGACAAAGCCTCTGCCACATTATTCTTCACACTTGCTGCCGGGTGTAGCCTCTGAGCTCCTCCATCTTAGGATGAGACAAAGCCTCTGCCACATTATTCTTCACCCTTGCTGCCGGGTGTAGCCTCTGAGCTCCTCCATTTTAGGATGAGACAAAGCCTCTGCCACATTATTCTTCATCCTTGGGACATGCTGCTCCTCCAAAATCGAATTTCTGTTGAAACTTGTCAGTACTGATGCATTCAACAACCTTACCACCACCTCTCTGATTGTTAATCGCCTGCACTCGTGACATTTTGTCTGGGTGACATGTGTTTACAGCGATGCATTTGCACCTTTAAGCATTTGCATTGATGCACTTGCATTGGTGGATTAACATCAGTTTTGCTTGTTTTCCAAGGTATAAGAAAAGCAGATGTAACAAAATGTTAAGCAGTATTGTCCAATAAAGGGGGTAATGGGGTTTGCCCCCATTTTAGAGAAAAAATGTCAAGGCACAGTTACATCAGGTTTGCTCATTTTCAAGGAACAAGCAATAGATGTAAAAAAGTACAAGAGATATAGTTTAAAAAAAGTGCAATTACAGGGGCTTGCCCCCTTTTAGAAAAAACCTAGTGCAAGTGCACTATTGCTTTTGCACTGATTCCAATGCATAACGATACCAGAGAATTGATATAAAGCCATGGAACGAACCCCTGTATTCCATGACGAAATAAAAGTGACACTGGTTAAACTTGTAAAAGAAAAACAAGAAAAGAAGCATTTGTCCGACCAGGGTTTTTCGGATAAGCTGATATCATGCATTGCCTTCATATGCACTGTTCTTTGCACAATGTGCCAGCTGTTGCACATGCAACGTCTGCACATGCCATATTAAAATGCTGAGAGTGCCGGGGCGTTTGATTGTAATAGCTGCCAGTGAAGTTAGATATGTGAAAATGTGAACATGATGCCAGTGCCTGGTTTATTTCTGTAACAATAGGCGCTTTTAGCACCCTGTTCAGTGGTACTCATTGTATGGATCGCAAAATCTGAGTCCTGCAGGGTGCACAAAGATGGCCGAGGCCAAAGCTATTGTCAGTGCTCCCCACCCGTTCTCTCTCTTTGCACTTACACGTTCTGAATGCTCACAAGGCTTAATATGTCTGCCTCTATCGTACAGTGTTATATCTAATTTTACTCCCATGATCCCTTCGTGTTGCCCTATGGGCGCTTTGAAACACCATTTACTTGTTGTATATACAAATGCACAATTAATAAATAGTGTACAGTTGATTTTATAGTGCTTGGTGGAGCAGTCTTGGGGCATTGTAGCACTCTAAAAAAACAGGTGCTGTAATGATTGAATTCAATGATAGCCTTTTCAATCAATCTGTGGTGGAGGACCCACTGAATCAGGTTCCAAGCTTTTGATCTGTGGTTTACGCAGATCTGTACAGCAGTGGCACTAACACAGTGAGCTATTGCAGGGATGTCGTAAGTCGCAGGTACATGTTCCATAGAGGCGGCTACCATATATACAACTTGCTGACACTGCAAGGTGGCTCAGCGGGCATAGCTGCAGAGATCTGAGACAAACCAAGTTCAGCCTATAGGTGGGAGCGGTCTCGCACCCACACTAATCGTATTTTTGAACGGGAAGGGGTTATAACTCACAAGTACATGTCCAATAAAGATTATATGCAGAAGTAGGGTGCAGATGCTTCGGCAGCGGGTCGAGTAGAGCACGGTCTGTCTCTTCCCCATAACAATTTGATAAACAGTGGGCCTCATTACGCAGTAGGCGGTAAGTAACGGTTCTTACCAGCATGGCGCAAATAACGTGTCCGTGTAGTAACCAGCCCGCTCATTGCATGCCATTACGAGTATGCGGGCACAAGCTTTGCGCCATGCTGGTAAGGACACTACCGCCATGCCGTTAAAGGCCCCAAAAAGTCCCTTAGCGGCATCAAGGAAAGCGCTGATAGCATTTGCGCCATCCATGAATCCGGAATTAGCGGTCATCGCTAAAAGCGGTGACCGTAAATAAGCGGAACCGGAAGTAGCGTCATCACACAGGAACGGGAAAGAGCACGGTGGCCATCTTTGAAAATACAATCCATTGCCATCCTCTGCCCCCAGGACCTGCAGCAACACTACAGCTGGCCAAACTTAATCCTACAACACCTGAGAATGCCCAAGGCCCTAAAGAAGGTGCAGTGCGCCAGCACAAGGAATGCTTCTCCAATGAGGAACTGACAATGTTGGCAGACACACTGGCTGCTAACACTGAGGTTGTTTTTGCGCACGACATGCGGCGTCCCGCACTGATAAAAAAAAGGAGATCTGGGCAGAGGTGTGTAAGCGACTTCAATTCAACACTACAGCTAAGTCAATGTCTAGTCTGGGATGCTGATGGAAGCCCTTATTGATGTATTTTTATGTCCAGTTCATTTACTCTGGATGACAACCCTTATATAACACCCCTCTCTCAGAATCCCCCGACCCCGCTTAGCCAAGAAGTAGGTTTGTTTTGCAAATTTAAAATGTTTATTTGAAAATTAAACAATATATATCTATCACACTTTTATAGTAAATTAATATTTGATAGCAGACTTGTGAGGATGATAGTGATCAACAATGGATAATGTTACAGTGGTACACTCTTTTTGATGGCTTAGAAGTGATATAGAGAGGATGAAGTAGCTGAGAATGCTTTTATGGCTTCAAGGACAATGCAATGATTAATGAAAATGCAGTACATAAAATAAACTTGATATGACTTCAACAAAAGACAAAGTAATCACTTTTCTTTGACAATTCACCCCCCCCCCCTTTATGCAAGATAAGGAGATGAAAAGGAGAGCATACAGTTCTCAGGAATGCAATCAAATATAATTCAGTTCCCCCCTAGCAAGCTTAGAGGAAAACAGGTAGGAGTTTTAAACACAGGCAAGATACTTTGATGTGGTTTGCAAAGAAGTGAAAAATATGCAAAAATGCTTTTAATTCCCTATAGGAGTTTCAGGGTGAGTGAGAGATACTTAAATTAATTCAGGATCACTTTAGCAATGCTCTATGAATGATTGTCAGGTTGCAGACGAATTTCAGCAAGGAAAGCAAGGACAAATATTTTTACACGTGGCTGAAATTAAGCAAAATGTAAAATCGCAGCAAATTTAGTCGTGTGGGTCGAGCGCAATTACGGAGGCACTATAAGAAGTAGGAAGTCGGTTCTAGGCTCATTTGAAAGCTTAGAATCTTAGCTGTACGATGACAGCTCCTAGCACAAACGGTTCTGGAGATACGGCCGATTTAGTAAAGGTAGTTTTTCGGATTTGAAATTTTAAAGCTCAGAATGACAGATGACAGTTTTCAGTTTTAAAGATGACAGAATGGCACGATTCTAGGAGGCATTTCTAATAGGCTAAAATAGTTTGAATTAGATTATTTTAAACTAAGAGATTGGTTTTGGCACAGTGCTAGCTGGGTACTCACACTAGATTTTGGACAGGAATGCGACTTCGTCACTGATCGGGTCAGGATTGGCTGGACTTCTGCTAGCAGTTCTTCACAGCGATCTGGTCTCTTGTTCTCTCTGGTTCCGGATACAGCACTGCTTTCTGGATAATGCTACAAGTTCTTGCAAAAGTTCTTGGCGAAGAATTCAAACAGCTCGCCCGGGTGTTGAATAGTTTGGTTGTTTTTGAGGCCTGCTGAAGAGGATTCAGCTTGTGGATTCAGGCCTCTGTGCTACAAATTCTGGAGTTAATTTCTGGTCTCTGGAGATTGATGGATTTGAAGTCTGGATCTCTGGATGTGAAGTCTGAAGTCTCCAGGCAAAGCGTCCCGCAAGAAAGTGGAAAGTGAATGTCTCTACCTGGGTTTCAATGTTCCTTTTATGTGTTTTGAAAATGGGTGTGTGCCTGGGCCTAGCTAAGCCTGCCCCTCTCACTTATCATTGGCCAAGCTTTCCTCTCTCCCTTGATTGGGGGAAAGAAATGGAGTGCCAGAGTGATGCTGTAGGTTTTATGGTCAGATGAACCTCCCCTTGTCAAATTGCACACAATCTGTTTCTGACCCAAATACATATTTATCTGTGTACCATTTTTCTAATATTATAGGTCCATTTAACATATTTTCTGTAGCACCAAACCATCCAATCCCTGTATTTGTACGATGTCGTGTCCACTAATGACAGAATTCTCCCCTTTCCATCCAGATAACGACCTCTAAACCTTTCCAGATTTTACACAAATGTGCACCAGGGATATGGGTTTCAGATGATAAAGTGTCAGATTTTTAACATGCATACATTTGGAGTAAAAACCTTTTTTTCTGCTACTATCCCCAAGAACACACCACAGGGTCATAACACCTCTTAAAATGTGCACAGAAAAATCGCAAGAATGATGATGTTATTTATATAATTTTGACAAGTCCGCACTGTGAATTAAAAATCAGGCTCTGGCCCCAAAGGGGTGTGGTTTTCCAAAGCACATGGTGGAATTTCTGGTTTATCCACTTCCCCCAAGCTCAGCTTGCTTCTCACAGGCACTGTCCCTCCCAGTTTCTCCCAAGAGGAAGCCATTTTACGACCCCCCCAATATAACATTTGCCTTAGCCAGGGCAGGGCTTTGTTCAATTTCCTGCAGTCTGCAGGCATCACTCCCCTAATTCAATCAGAGAGCTGTCACCTCCTTTTGGTGGGGGCAGCAGGATGCAGCCAGGCCTGGGAAGAGTTGTTGAGCCAGTTCAACTCCTGTCGGGGGTAGTTGTCAGGCAGAATTCAGCTAAATGTCACTTTAGTTCCCAGTTTTCTACATTCAAATCCAACTTACAATTTTTGCACATGCAGCTAGAATGCTGATTCTAAGTTCAAAACTATGACATTTAAACAATTGCAACCTATGTGACACTCACAGGTAGGTCACTCATTTATTCTAAACATTTCGATTTTAGTGGCTTTAAACCCAAATTCACTTAAGCTGCTGACATCCCCAGCTATTTTCTATATATACATTAAATAATTACTTCCTTACAGTCATTTCAGAATATAGTTTTACATTGTATCCACCTCTTAGCAAGTCTTTCCTTGGCCTGGTTTGGGTTCATTTGTTCATTTTTACACAAAAGTCTAGTGGTTTTAAAACGCCGGCTTTCTGATAGTGGTGAGCACCAGTATTGCATCCATTTTTGACATTAAGAAAATTAATTCCCCACAGTTCTGAATTGCTTTTGACAATCAGAATTGCCATTCCCAATGGTTTCAGGCTACTGTGTGTGTAGCCCAATGGTGGTTTTAGGCAGTGCCCTCCTGTGCTCACAACATAGGCAAAAATGGGTGGCAGCCTATTCTTCATGTTTTCCCTGTGCACTCTCTGGGGAGTTCTGGCCATCATGATGTTTTCAATGCCAGTAATGCACAGTTTTATGGTAGGGCTTGGATGCATGGGTAAAAACATCCCACAAGTCCCCCCTCTTGCGATGGCCATTCTGATCTTTCACTGATGGAACTCGCACGATCTTGGATACTCGCCTCATCTTCTTCCAATTCCATAGATGGCACAGTTCAGCATCTTTTCCTCCCTCCAGTCGATCAATCAGTTCTCCTTGCTGGTCCTGATGGGAGGATTGGGCGGTACCCCGGGCCCCTTGGATCTTCGCTCCCGGTCCCCAGGTCGCCTTCCGTGGTCAGTCTCCGGGTTTTCTTTCTCCTAGGACGACAAAGCAAAGCGGCAATACACATTCCTAGACCTTTTTCCACCACTATTAATGGTGTGGCGAACACATACATTTTATACATTCGGTTACATTTTTCAGTCATATTTTTTTTAAAAAAACAAGATATAACAGGAAGCATTTTTACAAGAATCATAATATTTTAGAGACTATATACATGGGATAATTTAGGTTGGAACTGGATTAATCTGGAGCGGCCCCCTCTGGGATTCCAGAGGATTCCTCCAGTTGTTGCAGAGTGTGCCTGGGATGGCAACACTTTAGCTGATTTATATGTACCCACTTGTCTTCCCCCTCTGCCAAACTGCCTTTGGGGATGTGGATCTTGTAAGCTACAGGGGAGATTTTGTCTATAATTTCAAATGGTCCCTTCCACGTAGGCAAACGTTTTCGCTGTTTGGCCTGGTTTCTGTGGAAATTGTATAGATAGACCCGGTCTCCGACAGTATATTCCTTCCTGGTGGTCTTCAGGTCGTAGTGGGCTTTCATGCTATCAGCTGATCTTTCTAGATTCCGCTGAGCATAGGCAAAAGCATGTTGAAGGTGTTTCCTTAAATTCTCCACATACTCATGAGTTGTGGAGGTATTTATCAACGTCTGCTCTTGGGTCCTGTAGAGCAAATGCTGGGGAAGCACCATCTTGCGTCCGGTCATTATCTCAAATGGTGACATTTTAGTTGCAGATGACGGGGTAGATCTGATGGCCATTAGGACCAGAGGTAATCGGATATCCCAACTTGGCCCAGAATCTGCCACAAACTTTTTTAAGATGCTCACAATGGTTCGGTTGTATCTCTCCACTGCCCCAGAAGAAGCTGGCCTGTAAGCAATATGTAGCTTCATTTTGACCCCCAGTATCTCCCACATCTTTGTCATTACTTCACTGGTGAAGTGGCTACCCCTGTCTGACTCAATTCTTTGAGGTAGACCAAAACGGGAAAAGATGTGGTTAATCATCAGGGCAGCTGCTGTTTCTGCCTTGCAGTTTGGGGCCGGGAGACATTCCACCCACTTGGTAAACAAGCATGTAACGGTCAAAATGTACTTGTTTCCTCTAGACGAGCGAATTACAGGGCCTACGAAGGTGATTTGCAAATCTGACCATGGCAGTGTCATCCCCCTCTTTTGGAGAGGTGCACGGTGTGTGAGGGATGTTGGCTGAAATTGTGCACACACCAGACACCCCTTCAAGTATTGGTCGAGGTCCTGCCCCATATGTGGCCAGTATGCAACATCTCTTAAGATTTCAAGTGTTGTATGAAAACCCCTATGACCGGCGGTGGCCGCATCATGGGCGTAACTTAACATCAGGCTTCGAAATGAGGTAGGAACCACCCACTGATCATGGCCAGCTTGGGATTTCCTTACCAACAAACCGTCTTGGATTCGGAACCTTTTTGGACATTTCATCAACACTCTTTGGTCCTCTTTCCCAATGTAATCAGTATCGTATCTGTCAGGGGAAAGTTCTCGGGGTCCTCAATGTGTTGGTAAAACTTACCAATTATTGGATCCCCCTTTTGAACCGTAATTAAATCAGCATCAGGGGTCTCCTTACTCCATTGTGCAGTTGAAAGACCATTGTGAACATTTGTCTGGGACCTAGTGATAGCAGTGACCTGGATTTCCCCCAACAGGGACTCTATTTCTATTAGATCCCCTTGGATGGCCCCAGTTTTGGCCAGCTGATCAGCTAAGTCATTTCTAGTTTTGTCTGGTCCCTCTACTTTGGAATGACCCTTGATCTTTTTCCAGTAGATGGTCATCCCATTCGATGTGACCAGATCATCAATGCTTTGGATTAACTTCCCTTGTTTCAAGGGTTTGTTATTAGCACATAACATGCCTCTGGTTTTCCAGTTAACCAGGTGCTCCATGAACCCGTTCCGTACATAATTCGAATCTGTGATTATGACCAGTTTGTGGAGTTGATGTTGGAAAGCAGTGAGGATGGCCTGATGCACAGCCATAAATTCTGCCACCTGACTGCTTCGGGGACCAATTTTGTATCCAGCGGAGGGTTCTGGAAACTCCTTCACCCATGCATTCCCTATGCCGGCCACCAGTTCTTTCTCCCTGTTGTTGTCAACATGGTAAGAGCATCCATCCACATAGACAGTGGGCATTCCCTCACACTTGTCTTCTTCAAAGACTTTGTGTGGGGAATTAAGGTATGCCTCCATGTTGTCCTTGATTTCTTAGACTTTCGTCCTCGAGACAGTTTTCTCTGGCACAATCATGCAAGTCAGCCAGACCTTGCGCGAGGCGACTCTTCTTGTTTTGGCCATATCTGACCTCCACAGGAAAGCCTTGCATTGACAGAATCCAGGAAGTAATTCGGGAATTACTCACATCCCCGGCCCGGATTCTGTCACTTTGGAGCTATTGCAGAGGCTGGTGTGGAGTCTCACCTATGATATGTTCCCCCTGGATAAACGGGCGGTAATTCTTCAATGCCCACACCGTTGCCAGGAGTGCCTTCTCACAATCGTTGAATTTTTCCTCCACAGAGGATAACGTTTTGCTTGCATAGGAGATTACTTTATTGACCTTGTCATGCTTTTGGTATAATACTGCCGTCAAGCACGTATTAGAGAACCCTGTCTCCAGGAAGAACTCCTTGTTTCTGACAGGGTAAGCTAGGCAAGGCGCTTGTGGGAGGCTTCTCTTGAGTTGTCTTACTGCCTCGGATTGTTCTGGACCCCATTCCCACTTGACCCCCCCCTTCAAGAGATGAATCAGGGGTCTAGTGATCTCTGCGTAGCCTTCAATGAACTTTCTGCTGTAATTAGTCAGTTCAAGGAGGCTCCTTAGTTCCTGCAGAGTTTTGGGATCCTTCAGTTTCTGGAGTGCTTCCACTTTCTTTTCTTGGGGACAGAGACCCTGAGGAGTAATCTCATGCCCTAAGAAATTAACACGGGTTCTACACCACTGTGCCTTCTGAAAGGAAAGTTTTGCTCTGGCGGCCCTCAACTGTGTCCGAACATAACGGATCTCCGCTATGTGTTCCTCCGCAGATGAACTTTTGATGAGGACATCAGCTACATAAACCAGGTTACCCCTCGCACCCAGGTCGGGCAGGGCCTTATGTAGGAAAATGTTGAATTCATTGCCGGAGTTGAGGTATCCAAAGGGAGTCCGGGGCAATGTGTGCTGCTGGCCCCCAAAGGTAAAAGCCAGTTTGTATTGGTCCTCCCTACTGACAGGCACGGTCCAGTATCCATTGGTCAGGTCTATTGCTGTGAATACCTGTGACCCCTGAATCTGGCCAGCCCTTGGTCAATGTAGGGCAGAGGCCATCGGGAAGTATGGACCCGTTTGTTGAGCTCCCTAAGGTCGGCACAGAGTCTCCACTGGCCGTTTGGCTTCAATATTCCCAGCACTGGATTATTGAAAGTGCTGTGTACCGGACGGATTATTCCCCGGGACTCAAGGTTCTTGATTATTTCATTAAGGGACTCCATGGATGCGAGAGGCAAGCGATATTGCTTCACAAACACTGGAGTCATGCCAGGGTCCGTGGGAATTGTTGTTGTGTGGATGTCGGTGCGACCACAGTCATATGAGTCTACCGCAAAGAGATCTTGGAAATCCAAGAAAACTTGTTTCAACTTTTGCTTCTGTTCCAGAGTCACACAGGCATCAGCTAGGTTGACTCTCTCTTCCACCATCTGCCTGAAGCCTGGAAAGACTTCTGGTTTAGCTATCTCAGCGGCCTCCTCTAGCTGGGTGGAGAAGTCCCTGGTCAGAGTGCTGATTTGGACTGGAGGCTTCAGGTAGGAAAGGCAGCCCTCATGGACCTGGAAAATCACCTCATCCCTCCTGAAGTCACAAGTCACATCTTCCTTACCATAAGGGCAAGAAGTGTACACCAGGAAGTTCCCCCCATGCCGGGTAAAGATCCTGTATGGTGTTGTATTGTCATCACTGTCACTGTCAAAACAGTCCTTGGGGATTGGTCCTAACAGTTCATTTCCTAAATCAATGGAGAAATGTCGGTCATCAACCGCCATTCCAATAATGGTGCCTGTGGCTAGAGTAATACTCTGTAAGTCGCTGTTATCCACCTCTATTGGAATGGTGTCATGTTCTATGTTGACTAATGGTGTTGGGTTTACCCCTAACCCTTGCTGTTGGAGAGAAGCATTTAGATGAATATAAGCATCAGGGTTTTTCAATTTATGTCCTCTTTTAACTTTCACTTCCAGGGAGAATTGTCGGGTCCTTTCTGGGATGGTGACTTCCTCTTTAATCTGAATTTCAACTGCATAAGGTAGCAATTGAGCTGACCTAAATGCTTTTTCTGAATCATCAAAGCCCATGGGATTATCTGCTAATCGGGATCAAGCTTTGAAGTTTATTAGATCCAAAATAATGGCAAAGCGATTGAGAATTTCACTGCCTCAGTGAAAGGCAGCAGTGACGTCTCGCACGACCCAAAAATTATGGACTATGCTCTTGTTGCCAATGGAGATTTTGAGCATACACCTGCTTGGCAGGAGATGTTTGGAATTGGGTGCTTCCAGGTCCATTTCCCATTTGTCTATCAGTTTGAATGTGGGAATGGCTGGATCTTTTGGGAGTTGGCAGAACATGGCTTCGCTGATGAAGCTCTTACTGTTGTTCACACACACTCGGACGAGAACAGAGTCCTTCCCATCATTTAACTGAACAGGGATGAACAACTGCTCTCCAATTTTCTGAATATCAGCCAGACTCTGAGCTGATTTCACATCTTTCTGGACTATAGGAGTGGGAGTGTCTGATTGTGGATCGGTAAAGAATTTCAGAGTGTTTCCTTCCAGTGTGGAATACCACCTTAAACTGGAAGGAAGGTTGATTTTCAGAAATAGAGAGGACACCCCACCACCAATCTGTTGTCCTACTGCTATTACTGTCACGTCTGGAATTTGGTTGTTCCGGAAGTGTAATTCTACTTGGTCAGATTTTTGTTCAACCATGTGGCAGGTGCCATTTAAACTATCATGGTTGACACTCTGTTTTAATTTTATTGGTTGGCTAGTCTGGGTCCAGAGGACCTTGTTTACACAATCTATTAGGGGTGACAACCTTCTCAGGAGGTCATTCCCTAGTGAACAAGGGGTGCCCTCTGGAGTCACGACTATGACTGGGTGTTTCACCTTGTGTCGCCCAATTTTGATGTCCAAATCTGCAGTCCCCTCGACAGGAATTTCCTTCCCGTCAAAGTTCTGCAGTTGTCCAGGAAGAGAGGTGAGAGGAATACTGTAATTCTCCCCCTTCCTGCATTTAGTTCATCAAAGGCCCTTTTGGACAGAAGGGTAGCTTGGGATCCAGTGTCCACCAGCGTCAAGATTGTACCCTGCCCCTGTACTTGTACCGGGGCATAGTATCTTCCCTCCTTTTCCTCAAGGGCGCACAGATAATGCACATTTTTGGACAACTGGTGGGCTAACTTTCTGGTTTTTGACATGGCGAGGGAAGAGATTTGGGCAGAATTCTGTGGAGAGCCTGGGGAATCTGAAAGAAAAAGTTGGCACTGGAAATGGTTTCGGGTTCTGGGCTGCCCCCCCCTTTTTGGAGGCAGTCATCAGGATGGGTTTGACCCATGGGATTTTGGTATTGTTGGTTCTGGGATAGAATGATGGGCGGCGACAGCTAAATCCCCACATCTACCCAGTCTGTTGATTCGGTTTTAGGTTCCCCTGGTTCCGGTTCTGGGCCGCCCCCCGCTCTTTGGAGGCAGTCACCCGGATGGGTTTGAACCAGGGAAGTTTGGTTTTGTTGGTTCTGGGATAGGATGATGGGCGGCGACAGCTCAATCCCCACATCCACCCAGTCTGGATTGGAATCTCTTGGGACCCATTTTTCCTTGGGAGGAGTTCCCCCATCTCTGAAGGAGAAGATCCTTTTCCCAGGATCCTCTGAGGATCCCTCTCCCTCAAATTGGAAGACCTGTACCTCCTCCACAAAGTGGGTCTGTTTGGGTCCTTTGTTTCTCCTACCCCCCCTCTGCTCCTTGGGAGGCAGGCTTTCAGGGGCAGGAGATTTTGTTTCCGGTTCCTGGTTTTCCAGGGGCTGTTTACAAGTTGGGAAGGAAGCTTCCTCCAAGGCTTTACACTCCTCTTCCCCTTGTGCCTCCTCCCTGGGAACCGGTGGGTTATCAAGGTGCTGCCCCCGTCATTGTTCTGGAGCACCAGGTTTGGGGCATTCTGCGGTGGCATGCTCATCTGAGGGTTCTGTTGAGCCCTCAGTATGTGACCCAATTCCCGTGCCATATTTTGGACCTGGCGCTCAAGTTGGGAAACCCGCTCAGGTTGATACGGGGTTCTGTTTTCTCCCATGGGCTGATCCCGGGAAGGGTAGCTACCCCTTCTCTGGTAATACCCTGGGTTGGGAAGATTTGGGTACCCCTCCACCCTTGGCCTCCCCTCTGCCGGATTAGGTTGTCTGGGCTCAGGGAATTGGGGAAAGAAGGATGGTTGGTTTTGGGGCTGGAAACCTTGTGGATACCTGGGAAAAAGTTCTGCCCAGTGTTTGGGGAATTTCTGCCCTCCTGTGGGAAGTTAGGAGGGAAGTTCCCTGGGTCAGGTCCTTGGCTGGATCCCCCCCCTTGGGCTGGAGGAGTCCACACATAACCCAGGGTTGGTCGGTTTCTCTTGTAGCAGGGACTTACATAGTCAGGGGAGCGGGGAACCCCATTTGTGGGACGACCTCCTGGACTTTCTGTCTGTGACTGGCCCGAGGGCCTTCTGGGCTGTGAATTATTTGGTGCAGGCAGATTTTTAGGCCCCCCCATCTCCAAATCTAAAACGGGGGCAACCTTTACCTCTGCCACCTCGAAAGCAGCAGGGGTGCTGTTGGTTTTGGGGTTTTTCTGCGCATTACTTTTATTTTCTATGGGCTTCTGCACCTCATAGATCCAGGTGGCTTGCTCAATGACCAAGTCTAAAGATCTTTTCTCATGAAAATCTCTCACGAGCTGGGTCATTATGTACTTGGGAAGAGCATGGAAAAATGTGTTGATGAATTCTCTGCTGTCCGTGCACACCTTTCTGGTGGTCTGCGCAAAGGCATGCTTCAATTCTTGTGGGGCCTGATCCTCCCCACATTGCAAATTGTAGGCTGCCTTGCGAGCCTCTTGGGGATTTCTATGTACAGAAAAATGTTTCAAGATGGCCGCCCTATATGTGGAACATCTTGAATGGTTTTGGTCCTCCAGCCCCGCAAAGAAACTGGAGTATTCAGGGGAGAATGTCCATTTGACGTACTGGATGCAGCTACTGCTGTCCTTCAAATCGAAAGTCTCCATCATTTGCTCATAGAGCTCCAAGTGTTCCCAAACAGAATACTTGGCGTTCTTATGATAAGCCGTGATAACACTCCTGATTGCCTTAATCTGTTTTAAGGGGTCCTTAAGCAAGGCCCTTTTCACCTTATTGGCCTTTTTGGTTCGGGTAACCCTGGTCCATTCATCCTCTGATTCAGAAGCACTGCTCCCAGAGGTGCCCGTCTGATCTTCCAGGTTTTCCTGGATTCTGCGAGCCTGGGAATAGCTGGCAGAATGTGGGGACCTGGTCTCCTGTGTCCTGTGACGCTCAGAGGAGTCTTCAGATCCCTCCTTGCTACCAGGATTTAATGGGTACCCCCCCCACTGACCTAACTGGGCAGAGGTTTTCAGGATGCCCTTAGTGGGCCTACTCTCCTGGGGTTCCCCACTAAATTGCACTGTACTTAGGTGCCCATACCCGGATGCCCGCCCATCCATTCCTGGGTGGTACTGGCGTATGAGCCCCATCCTTTTGGCTGGATAGTAATCTGCCATCCCTATGGCCCTGTGCTCATGTGCGCCAGGGGACATGGGGTTGGCAGAGTCCAGGGACTGGGAGAGATGAAGGCCTCGGGTACTAGGGGTCCTGAGGTTATGGTCAGGCTTTTCCCATTCCCAGCGAACTTCATCTCTGTCAGCCCCTGCTCCCTGTTGCAATGCAAGAGCCTGCGCTTTCAGTTCCTCAGTTAAGGCCTTACTAGACTCTATCAGTCTCTCCTGCATGGCTACCTGTTGCTGGAGCCTATCATTGTGCTGACAGAGAGCCTCATTTCTCTCTGTGCCTCCTGGTTGGTCCTGGAGTACTGGGCCAGTCTCTGCTGCAGGGGGGTTACCTCCTGAGTCCCATCCCTACTGGCCTGCTCCTTTCTTGCCAGAGCCTCCTCCACCCTCCTGGTGTGACCTAGCAAGCCCTGATGCTCTTTTTGGAGGTCACCCAGCCCCTGGAGGGCCAAGTGATTTTCTTCAATGTTTCTTTTTAAATGGCAGACTTCCTGGCCTAAGGTATCCCTTTCCTGACCAAGAGCCTGCATTTGTGACGCCAGGTCGTCCCTCTGCCTTTGAAAGGCACCAGCTTTCTGGCGCTCCTGATCAAACTCTGCCTGGGTATCCAGGTCTTTCAGGATAAGTTTATTGCTCTCTGCCTTTTCCCTATCTAGGTGGCTTTGCAGGGTGACTACCTGCTCAGCACATGCCCTATTGAAATCTAATTATTGCTACAGCTTTTTCTGGCTCTGCAGTAGGGATTTCAAACCTTCTTGGTACTCCTTCTGCAAGGCCAAAAATCTGGTATCCTGGTCAGACTTTTCCTGTTGCAGGATACACATGTCCTCTTTGATTTTAATGAGATACTGTCTGCTCTCATTTTCTGACTCCTGGCTTCTGTGCATCCTCTGCTCAGAAGAGACCAGGTCAGATTGGACCTTCTCTAACGCGATCTGTTGCCTATTTGCCAGATCTTGGCCTTCAGCACATTTGTCCTGCATGGCTCCCATATACAGATACAAATATGCCGCTATCCTAACCATCTTGTCGTGTTCATCTTTAGCTTTAGGAGCCATGTATAGTTCACTCAGAGCCACATGTAAGGGACCCTGATCTCTTCAGATATCTAACCCAGTTGCAGTGACCTGTTGTGTGATTGCCTGCAACCACGCATCCTGGCCCTGCTCAGTCCATTCACCTCTCACAAATAGCTTATGTAAGAAGTGCTCTCTGGCTATTTTGATGTCTACCAGTGTTGTCATTCTGGGATTTGAGTTCCTTCCTGACTTACAGAAGTTTGTATTTTATTTTGCAAAACAGACCGCTTTCTTAGAGCGTTCCTTTGAGGGGTGCTTTCACAGTGTAAAACAGCGTGGTGATCTAACCGGATATGTGTATCCGGTCAGTTGACACACTGTATTAAGCTGCACAAGTGGGAAATCTAATCCAGAATATCCCGGCTACGAGCCCCCACTTTGTAAGCGACTTCAATTCAACACGACAGCTAAGTCAATGCCTAGTCTGGGATGCTGATGGAAGCCCTTATTGATGTATTTTTATGTCCAGTTCATTTACTCTGGATGACAACCCTTATATAACACCCCTCTCTCAGAATCCCCCCGACCCCGCTGAGCCAAGAAGTAGGTTTGTTTTGCAAATTTAAAAGGTTTATTTGAAAATTAAACAATATATATCTATCACACTTTTATAGTAAATTAATATTTGATAGCACACTTGTGAGGATGATAGTGCTCAACAATGGATAATGTTACAGTGGTACACTCTTTTTGATGGATTAGAAGTGATATAGAGAGGATGAAGTAGCTGAGAATGCGTTTATGGCTTCAAGGACAATGCAATGATGAATCAAAATGCAGTACAGAAAATAAACTTGATATGACTTCAACAAAAGACAATGTAATCACTTTTCTTTGACAATTCACCCCCCCCCCTTTATGCAAGGTAAAGAGATGAAAAGGAGAGCATATAGTTCTCAGGAATGCAATCAAATATAATTCAGTTCCCCCCTAGCAAGCTTAGAGGAAAACAGGTAGGAGTTTTAAACACAGGCAAGATACTTTGATGTGGTTTGCAAAGAAGTGAAAAATATGTGAAAAATGCTTTTAATTCCCTATAGGAGGTTCAGGGTGAGTGAGAGATACTTAAATTAATTCAGGATCACTTTAGCAATGCTCTATGAATGATTGTCAGGTTGCACACGAATTTCAGCAAGGAAAGCAAGGACAAATATTTTTACACGTGGCTGAAATTAAGCAAAATGTCAAATCGCGGCAAATTTAGTCACGTGCGTCAATCACAATTACGGAGGCACTATAAGGAGTAGGAAGTCGGTTCTAGGCTCGTTTGAAAGCTTAGAATCTTAGCTTTACGATGACAGCTCCTAGCACAAACGGTTCCGGAGATACGGCCGATTTAGTAAAGGTAGTTTTTTCGGATTTTAAATTTTAAAGCTCAGAATGACAGATGACAGTTTTCAGTTTTAAAGATGACAGAATGACACGATTCTAGGAGGCAGTTCTAATAGGCTAAAATAGATTGGATTAGATTATTTTAAACTAAGAGATTGGTTTTGGCACAGTGCTAGCTGGGTACTCACACTAGATTTTGGACAGGAATGCGACTTTGTCACCGATCGGGTCAGGCTTGGCTAGACTTCTGCTAGCAGTTCTTCACAGCGATCTGGTCTCTGGTTCTCTCTGGTTCCGGATACAGCACTGCTTTCTGGATACTGCTACAGGTTCTTGCAAAAGTTCTTGGCAAAGAATTTAAACAGCTCGCCCGGCTGTTGTCATGACCGCTGCCTCCAAGGAGTCAGACCCAGCCCAACATCCTTGGAAGCAGGGTCACAACTTCCATTCCAGGCACCAGCCGGTCCCCACAGGGGCCTTTTGGACCTTGTCCTGGCGCCAGTGGCGCCAGGCTCATAAGGGAACCCAGTCCCGGCACAGGAAGCGCCGGGCTCATATCGAGAGGAATGGTGCTTGGGTGGACCTACCTGCTGCAGACCATGCTGCTCACTTACCTGTAGGATGATATCCTCATCCATTCCTGGCTGGAACTACTTTACCTTCTGGGTGTGGCCAGCAACACTCCCTGGGACTGGATACTGAAACTGTGCTGGAAGCTGGAACTTCTTTCTTGTCTGGGCGAGGCTGTGGAAGGAGACACCTAAGCACTCCAGTGGCCTATTTAAACCACACCCGATCAGTGCAACGTGCTTCGCGTTATTCTGCACTAGCAGCAGGACGCTCACCGTGTCAGCTCCAGAGAATCTTCAGCTTCTGCATCTGTGAACAAGAAATCTTCAGTCTTACCTCCCGGCAGATCAGTCTTCAGTCTTCAGCAGCGTCTGAAAGAGAACAAGGACACCAGGTTAGGACAATACAAAACCAGCGCAGCACTTACCTCGTCCATCGGAGCATCCCGAGGCCGCGTGCCGCACTCTTCATACTCCGGCAATCCTGCGGAAACAAAGGACATTGGTTAGTGAACCTCCGTGATTATTCTGCTTACCTGTGCCACGTACGCCTCGATCTTCGTCAGGTGCTGTTTGTCCGCACCTGTTAAAACAAGAAGGACATCATTAGGGGCACTGAACGCCATCACTACTCACGTGCCTTCTAGCTGTCATCGGCTTGCCCATTCTCCGGCATGTACCTCGGTGTCCATCTCCACGCCGACAGCTACGGCTACCTGAAAAAAGGGAAAAGAGACATTAAGAAGTGCATTTAACTTCGCATAACATTCTTTTACTTACGTGCCTTCACGAACTCCGGCATTCTTCTCGCTTACCTTAATTACATACCGGACCTGCAATGGCGAGAGACATTTAAGGGGTCATATAAATAAAACTTCATATTCTAGCAATCACCGTTCGTGCAGCTAACGACGGCCTTGCTCCCTGACTTCATCCTCTGCAATCAAGAGGCTGGGCGATTAACCAGTGAAGCAACTGGCATCAGCACCCCTGCACAGAGGCAGGATGGAGAGCTCCGCTTTCACCTATATAAGGTGAGCACATTCAGCCTACGAGTAACGTGGGGAGTCCAGAAAAGGGGAAGGTCAGATTGGCCAACCAGACATTCATTAACCCCTTGTTCTCCTACTTGCAGACACCTCACCCTCCAGGTCAAAATTACGGTGAGGAGAGGGTCTATCCAGGGTGTTACCAGAGGCCTGCGCGTGACCCTAGAAGACACTGAAATCTCCAACCCCGGACCTGCGCCTCCGAGGGATTCAGGTGAGCGTTACAGAACGCGAAGCCTACCGCAAAATTCCCACCCAGGCGCAATGGAAACCTCGGACACAGATCAGTTGGCCCAATTGCTTGGGGCACTGAGAGCTGAATTACAGGCATCCCGCCAAGAGACAAATGCTTTACGAAGGGAGATGATCGTTTCAAAAGAACGAACGGATGAATTGGCCAGACAGTTGCTACACACACAAGCGGGACAGACGCCTCTGCCTGCCTCGGGAGGGAGCTACACTCCTACAACCTCAAATAATCCGGTGCAAATTAATCTGCCAGGGAATGTGCCTTTGGCCCCGCCCGAACGTTTTTCAGGTGATCCAAAACGGTTTGCAGTATTCATCAATCAATGCCGCTTGCACTTTCTGTGTAGACCCGCCGCATTCCCAACGGACCAAACCAAAGTAGCGTTCGTACTTTCCTATCTTAGCGGTAGTGCTGCAGATTGGTCCGTTCCTCTTGTGACACAAGATGATCCGATCCTCCATAACTTTCAAGATTTCCAGACCAGTATGGAAAAGTTGTTCGCAAGACACTCACAGGGGCAGGGCCTTGGACAATGAACTCCTATCACTAAGACAAGGGAATCAGGATCTCCTAGCATACATAGCATCTTTTAACAGACTGGTGGTTGAGACTAGGTGGCCTGAGGATAAGAGAACCACGCTTTTCTACAGAGAGCTGCGTGGAGAACTTAAAGATGTCTTGGCACAGGTGGTGAATCCCCCGCAAGATTGTTCCGATTATATCGACCTAGTAGTCCAATTAGATCACCGGCTACAGAACAGGAAGACCGATCGTTCCAGATTTGAAACCCAAAAATTTTCAAGACCTCAGAGCTCCGCTAAAGGGACTGATTCCGTGGAGCCCATGCAGATAGGGGTTGTTAAAGGACCATTAACCCAAAAGGAACGGGAAAGGAGAAGACAATTACAGCTGTGCCTCTACTGTGGGAATTCAGGACATTTCCTTCGTGATTGTTCAGTGAAACCGGTCAAGAAGGCTGTAGGAGCTTCCGATAAGAATGCTGAAAAACCAGAATCGGGAAACGACCTCGCCCGACAAGTGTAGAGGTCCGCTTGCCGAGCGTTAAAACCAGTTCCTTGACCTCGCATTTGGTAATGCCTATGGTCCTCATAAGTCCAGATCGACCAGATCGCATGCATGCAATTAAAGCATACATTGATAGCGGAGCGATCGGTAACTATGTAGATCAAGATATGGCAACCAGGATGAATCTTCCTCTATGTTCGAAAATGGTTAAAGACATAATCACTACAGTGGATGGTACAGAAATAGCTTCCGGACCAGTTTCTCACACCACCATGGAAGTGATGTTGCTATGCCAAGATGGACATCGGGAGAAGATTGTGTTTGATGTAATCAAGGCCCCGCAGTTTCAAGTAATCCTGGGAATTCCTTGGTTGGAAAAGCACAATCCTCAGATAGACTGGCGAGCCAAGGTAATCCGGTTTCCAGAATGCGCCCCAACTTGCTACCCTCGACCCGATATCAGGCTAGCAGCCATCGCTTCCGAGAGCCCCCAATTGCCTCCAGAATACCAAGAGTTCCGCGACGTCTTCCAGAAAGATCAGGCCAATACCTTGCCCCCGCATCGGTCATACGACTGCCAGATAGACCTAATACCCGGATCTACCCCTCCGTGCAGTAGAATATATGCTCTCACTGAGCCAGAAAATCTCCATCTCAGGCAATACCTGGACCAGTACCTGGCTAATGGATTCATTCGCCCCTCGAAATCTCCAGTTTCTTCAGCTTTGTTCTTCGTTCCGAAAAAAGAAGGTGACCTGAGAACATGTATCGATTATCGCGCCCTGAACCAGATTACAGTCAAAAATAGATATCCGTTGCCTCTGATTCCCGAATTATTGGACCAAGTTAAAGGAGCCTGCATATACACAAAGCTAGATCTCAGAGGAGCTTACCACTTGGTACGCATTAAGGAGGGTGACGAATGGAAGACGGCCTTTCGCACTAAATACGGATTGTTTGAGTATCAAGTAATGCCCTTTGGACTATGTAACGCACCGGCCGCCTTTCAGTTCTTTATGAATGACGTTTTCCGAGAACTTATTGATGTATGCGTAATTGTTTATATCGATGATATCCTGGTATACTCATCCTCAGAAGCTGAGCACCGAAGACATGTCACAGCGGTTCTACAGAGACTTCGCCAACACCGTTTGTTTGCTAAATTGGAGAAGTGTACTTTCCATGTAAAGCAAGTCGAATTCTTGGGGTTCATCTTGTCACCCAATGGAGTTCACATGGATTCAAGAAAGGTGGACGCTATCACCAAATGGCCGTCCCCAACTTCCGTGAAAGGAGTACAGAGCATGTTGGGCTTCGCTAATTTTTACCGGAGATTCATTCCAGAATTTTCTCGAGTTGTTCAACCCATCACGGCCCTTCTGAAAAAGAATAAAAAATTCGAGTGGACTCCAGAGGCCGAACAAGCCTTCCAAGAATTGAAAGCTAAATTTGTCTCCGCTCCAGTCTTAAAGCATCCTCGTCCAGAACTTCCGTATATCGTCGAGACAGACGCATCCAGCCTCGCAATGGGGGCTGTGCTATCACAACGAGATCCCGAAACACACTAATTACACCCTGTGGCATTTTGGTCCCGCAAATTTTCGGCCCCCGAAATCAACTATACAATCACGGACAAAGAACTTCTGGCAATTAAGTCCGCCTTTAAGGCCTGGCGGCATTATCTCCTGGGAGCCCGGCACACTGTCACTGTAATCACTGATCATCGCAACCTCCAGTATCTGAAGTCAGCCAAGGCCCAATCTTCGAGACAACTCCGCTGGGCATTATTCTTCGCGGAATTTGATTTTGTGATCACGTATCGGCCAGGCAATAAGAACGGAAAAGCAGATGCCCTTTCCCGAATAGGGGTAGACGAACGCACAGCTAATTCAGAGCCGGTACCAATAATCCCCGAACAAAAGATACTGGGAGTGATCAACACGCTATCCCTTGAAGATATCGAAGCAAAAGTCAGTCAACTAATAACTCCTGAAGATTCATTGAATTGGCAACTGAAAGGGAAAGATTTTACGATAGATCAGAATCTATTGTATTTCCAAGGACGACTATATTTGCCATGTGTTGACTTACAGAAGCAGGTCATCACCTGCTACCATGATTCTCTAATAGAAGGACATCCTGGGGTGGGCAAAACCCTAGAGAAAATCAAAAGACATTTTTGGTGGCCGACTTGGAGAAAAGACATTAAAGATTTTGTGGCTTCTTGTGGCATCTGCGCACAAAACAAGAGTCAAAAGGAAAGACCAGCAGGTCTGCTACATCCAATAGACATTCCACCATGCCCTTGGCATACTCTCTCAATGGATTTTATCACGGATTTACCCTCCTGCTCCGGATACAACATAATTCTAGTAATCGTGGACCTTTTTTCAAAAATGGCTCATTTTATTCCACTGAAAGGTTTACCCACAGCTCCCATTTTGGCCCGAGAATTCCTTGAAAACATCGTCCGGTTGCACGGTTTCCCTTCAGTGTTAATCTCCGATCGAGGGAGCCAATTTATTTCCCATTTTTGGCGAAGTTGTTGTCGTTTAGCGCAAATTGATGTACGACTTTCCACCAGCCATCACCCCCAAACTGACGGGCAGACTGAGAGGACTAACCAAACTCTGGAACAATATCTACGCTGTATGTTGCAACAATCGGAGGGCACTTGGAAGGATGTCCTTTGGATTGCTGAATACGCCTACAACAATTCAATCCATTCAGGAACTGGAAAAACCCCTTTCTTTCTGCTGTATGGAAGTCATCCTCGAACCTCTAATTTGGATCCACCTCATGCTCTCGGAACGCCCGCTGTAGACCATCTGCATGGGACAATAACTCGAGCATTCAAGGAAGCCACAGCTCACCTTCAACGAGCCAAGGAAAGGTATAAGAAAGGAGCGGATCAACATCGAAAAGAGGCACCTCAATACCAAGTAGGAGATCAAGTCTGGCTGTCCACGAAGCATTTATCCCTAAAAGGACCACACACCTTCAACCCAAGGTATTTAGGACCCTACACGATCACGGCTGTGATAAATCCGGTGGCTGTGAGATTGGAGCTACCTACTCGGATGAAGATACATCCCGTTTTCCATGTTTCTCTCCTTAAACCTATGCAACCCGGAACCCGTTTGACTAATCCTCCAGAGCCAGTCCAGGTGGATGGAGAACTCGAATTTGAAATTCGAAACATCTTGGATTCCAAAATTTCCAAATCGAAACTGTACTACCTGATTGATTGGAAGGGATTTGGCCCCCAGGAGAGATCTTGGGAGCCTTCAGAATATGTCCATGCACCTCGTCTAGTCAGGAAGTTTCATCGAACTTTTCCCAACAAGCCAAAGCCTCCGGAGAAGACAAGCTTGGGAGGGGCCTTGAAGGGGGGTGCTGTCATGACCGCTGCCTCCAAGGAGTCAGACCCAGCCCAACATCCTTGGAAGCAGGGTCACAACTTCCATTCCAGGCACCAGCCGGTCCCCACAGGGGCCTTTTGGACCTTGTCCTGGCGCCAGTGGCGCCAGGCTCATAAGGGAACCCAGTCCCGGCACAGGAAGCGCCGGGCTCATATCGAGAGGAATGGTGCTTGGGTGGACCTACCTGCTGCAGACCATGCTGCTCACTTACCTGTAGGATGATATCCTCATCCATTCCTGGCTGGAACTACTTTACCTTCTGGGTGTGGCCAGCAACACTCCCTGGGACTGGATACTGAAACTGTGCTGGAAGCTGGAACTTCTTTCTTGTCTGGGCGAGGCTGTGGAAGGAGACACCTAAGCACTCCAGTGGCCTATTTAAACCACACCCGATCAGTGCAACGTGCTTCGCGTTATTCTGCACTAGCAGCAGGACGCTCACCGTGTCAGCTCCAGAGAATCTTCAGCTTCTGCATCTGTGAACAAGAAATCTTCAGTCTTACCTCCCGGCAGATCAGTCTTCAGTCTTCAGCAGCGTCTGAAAGAGAACAAGGACACCAGGTTAGGACAATACAAGACCAGCGCAGCACTTACCTCGTCCATCGGAGCATCCCGAGGCCGCGTGCCGCACTCTTCATACTCCGGCAATCCTGCGGAAACAAAGGACATTGGTTAGTGAACCTCGGTGATTATTCTGCTTACCTGTGCCACGTACGCCTCGATCTTCGTCAGGCGCTGTTTGTCCGCACCTGTTAAAACAAGAAGGACATCATTAGGGGCACTGAACGCCATCACTACTCACGTGCCTTCTAGCTGTCATCGGCTTGCCCATTCTCCGGCATGTACCTCGGCGTCCATCTCCACGCCGACAGCTACGGCTACCTGAAAAAAGGGAAAAGAGACATTAAGAAGTGCATTTAACTTCGCATAACATTCTTTTACTTACCTGCCTTCACGAACTCCGGCATTCTTCTCGCTTACCTTAATTACATACCGGACCTGCAATGGCGAGAGACATTTAAGGGGTCATATAAATAAAACTTCATATTCTAGCAATCACCGTTCGTGCAGCTAACGACGGCCTTGCTCCCTGACTTCATCCTCTGCAATCAAGAGGCTGGGCGATTAACCAGTGAAGCAACTGGCATCAGCACCCCTGCACAGAGGCAGGATGGAGAGCTCCGCTTTCACCTATATAAGGTGAGCACATTCAGCCTACGAGTAACGTGGGGAGTCCAGAAAAGGGGAAGGTCAGATTGGCCAACCAGACATTCATTAACCCCTTGTTCTCCTACTTGCAGACACCTCACCCTCCAGGTCAAAATTACGGTGAGGAGAGGGTCTATCCAGGGTGTTACCAGAGGCCTGCGCGTGACCCTAGAAGACACTGAAATCTCCAACCCCGGACCTGCGCCTCCGAGGGATTCAGGTGAGCGTTACAGCTGTTGAATAGTTTGGTTGGTTTTGAGGCCTGCTGAAGAGGATTCAGCTTGTGGATTCAGGCCTCTCTGCTACAAATTCTGGAGTTAATTCTTGTCTCTGGATATTGATGGATTTGAAGTCTGGATCTCTGAATGTGAAGTCTGAAGTCTCCCGGCAAAGCGTCCCACAAGAAAGTGGAAAGTGAATGTCTCTACCTGGGTTTCAATGTCCCTTTTATGTGTTTTGAAAATGGGTGTGTGCCTGGGCCTAGCTAAGCCTGCCCCTCTCACTTATCATTGGCCAAGCTTTCCTCTCCCCCTTGATTGGGGGACAGAAATGGAGTGTCAGAGTGATGCTTTAGGTTTTATGGTCAGAGGAACCTCCCCTTGTATAATTGCACACAATCTATTTCTGACCCAAATACATATTTATCTATGTACCATTTTTCTAATATTATAGGTCCACTTAACATATTTTCTGTAGCACCAAACCATCCGATCCCTGTCTTTGTACGATGTTGTGTCCACTTATGACAGAATTCTCCCCTTTTCATCCAGATAACGACCTCTAAACCTTTCCAGATTTTACACAAATGTGCACCAGGGATATGGGTTTCAGATGATAAAGTGTCAGATTTTTAACATGCATACATTTGGAGTAACAACCTTTTTTTCCGAACTATCACCAAGAATATACCACAGGGTCCTAACACCTCTTAAAATGTGCACAGAAAAATCGCAAGAATGATGATGTTATTTATATAATTTTGACAAGTCCGCACTGTGAATTATCCATCTTTTTAAAATCATGCTCTGGCTCCAAAGGGGTGTGGTTTTCCAAAGCACATGGTGGAATTTCTGCTTTATCCACTTCCCCCAAGCTCAGCTTGCTTCTCACAGGCACTGCCCCTCCCAGTTTCTCCCAAGAGGAATCCATTTTACGACCCCCCCCCCCAATATAACATTTGCCTGAGCCAGGGCAGGGCTTTGTTCAATTTCCTGCAGTCTGGGTACCACTCCCCTAATTCAATCAGAGAGGTGTCACCTCCTTTTGGTGGGGGCAGCAGGATGCAGCCAGGCCTGGGAAGAGTTGTTGAGCCAGTTCAACTCCTGTCGGGGGTAGTTGTCAGGCAGAATTCAGCTAAATGTCACTTTAGTTCCCAGTTTTCTACATTCAAATCCAACTTACAATTTTTGCACATGCAGCTAGAATGCTGATTCTAAGTTCAAAACTATGACATTTAAACAATTGCAACCTATGTGACACTCACAAGTAGGTCACTCATTTATTCTAAACATTTCGATTTTAGTGGCTTTAAACCCAAATTCACTTAAGCTGCTGACATCCCCAGCTACTTTTTATATATACATTAAATAATTACTTCCTTCCAGTCATTTCAGAATATAGTTTTACATTGTATCCACCTCTTAGCAAGTCTTTCCTTGGCCTGGTTTGGGTTCATTTGTTCAGTTTTACACAAAAGTCTGGTGGTTTTAAAACACCGGCTTTTTGATAGTGGTGAGCACCAGTATTGCATCCATTTTTGACATTAAGAAAATTAATTCCCCACAGTTCTGGGTTGCTTTTGGCAATCAGCATTGCCATTCCCAATGGTTTCAGGCTACTGTGTGTGTAGCCCAATGGTGGTTTTAGGCAGTGTCCTCCTGTGCTCACAACATAGGCAAAAATGGGTGGCAGCCTATTCTTCATGTTTTCCCTGTGCACTCTCTGGGGAGTTCTGGCCATCATGATGTTTTCAATGCCATTAATGCACAGTTTTATGGTAGGGCTTGGATGCATGGGTAAAAACATCCCACAGGCGGCACGGAAAGTCAGTGCGGTGGGCTCCACCCCTGCACTGTAAAGGACGTACGCAAGTGGTGGGGCGATCTGCGACTCCGTGCACGGAGTATACTAGCAGCCAACAGGAGCCTGGCCATGGGTACAGGAGGCAGAGGAGGATCCCCAATCAAGATGCAAAAGTGGGAGGAGACATGTGCCAGCATCATTGGCATCGAATCCATTGAGGGAGTGGGTGAAATGGAGCACAGTGTTCCGTCATTGTCAGATGGAGGTGAGTGTCCACACAAAACACTGCAATGCAAAGCATGAGATACTCCCCCAAATGTGACCTGGAAATTAGCTAATTGATGGGGCATCACACACACATGTACACAACCCTGCTCATATGCTGTGCACATCCCCGCACAACCACATGCATGCAGCACCTCAGACACGTGTCACCCAGATTCATGCCTGTATGACCCACCCATCTGGCTAACAACCTGTATAGCCAAACTTGAAGTCCAAATGCACAGAACTGCAGCAACAACAACATATGCATGATGCGCGTTGCCCCATCACCAATGCTATCCCTCTCTTGGTCCCCCACAGGCTCACAATCTGACAGTGAGGAGCAGGACTCTGCGACGCAGGCCCCAACACCAAAGAAGCAGGCCAAGGGAATGGAAGTGTTTGGGGGAGTTGCAGGGGAAGGGGGGAAAGGGTGTTTGGGGGAGTTGTGGGGGGAGGGGGGAAAGGGTGTTTGGGGTAGAGGGTCCATGCACTTCATAATCTTATAATACTTAATACACCCATTGTGTCATGAAAAATCACATGAGTGGACATTCTTCATTGTGTATGTGTGCTTTATAGCCGGACAGTGCACAGTGTTTTTTTCCCCACAACACCCAGTCCCACATCCATTGCACCCTCTTCATCCATGTGTATTAGAAATAGTGGTCTATCAGATGCTGGCGCACAGCACGTCCCTCCTGTGCATCGCCACCTGCATGACGTGCAGCCACATCTTCTCCCTCATCCTCATCCTCACCAGGTGGTTGCAGTTCAATGTCAGGGGCAGAGGCACATTCCGTCTGATGCACATATTGTGCAGCAGGACACATGCCATGGTGATCTTGGCCACCTTCTCATGCCCGTACAGGGGTGCCCCACCCGACCTGCTGAGGCAGCGAAACCGTGTCTTCAAAAGGCCAAATGTCTGCTCATTCACCACACGGTTACGGGTATGTGCACAATTGTAGTCCCCTTTGCGCCTGTTCTGTGGGTTCCAGACAGGGGTAAGGAGCCACCTCTTCAAGGGATAGCCAGCATCACCTGCATGGGTGTAACAATGGATATGTGTAAGTGATTACATCAAATGGAACCAGTACCTATCACACAAAAAGTCAACTTTGATTTGTGGATGGCATCTACATATCCGTACATGCATGGAGGTAATCCAAGTAACTGCAATGTGGGACGGTGATCTAGTCCTTGCAAGTGTTCATGCACCGTGCATGCCTACGGCAGTTGTTGCCATGAACCATGTGATGTGTAGTCATTCGTATCCTTTGGTCCTGTCACCGTTGGAACTAGACTCCTAGTGAGCTCCCATTCTAAACTTGATGTTCCCATGCTGGCAAGCAGCACTTCTGTTGTGGTGTACGGGTGAGATTCCGTATATTAGCTTCAGGTGATCCCTTTGTATGCACTCAAGGTTGCATTTCCGTTGTGATGCTGTTCAGCGGACATTTGCATTGGTCATATTGGAAGCATGTTGCTGCATTGTGTTGTAGAGGGTACGGTCTGATGATGTGCAGTGTACATGTGGATGGATATAGCATGGTTGCAGTAATGGCTTATTGTCATTGTTGTGCAGCTTACGTCTTGCATATTGTTTTCATGTGTCAGGTTCAGTGTGGCCTGCCTTGGGGGACAGTGGTGTATTTCAGTATGGGCATTGTTTAGTCCATCAACTGATCTCAACCAGTTGGAGTATGCATCTCCCACTCCGCCCCCCCATCACACCCAGTTGGAGTATGCATCTCTCCCCCCCAATCACACCCAGTTGGAGTATGCATCTCTCCCCCCAATCACACCCAGTTGGAGTATGCATCTCTATCCACCCAATCACACCCAGTTGGAGTATGCATCTCTCCCCCCCAATCACACCCAGTTGGAGTATGCATCCCCCCCCCAATCACACCCAGTTGGAGTATGCATCTCTCCCCCCAAATCTACTCCCCACATCACACTGCCATGTGCTTGCCATGCTACTCACCGAGTAGCCAGGAACGTTGTCCGGCATGTCGCTTCATGTAGAGTGGTATCGTTGAGTTCCGCAGGACCATTGAATCATGGGTTGATCCGGGATATCAGGCACAACAATGTGTGATGATCTTGTTAAAATCACGTACCATTTGCACGTTGATGGAGTGGTATTGCTTTCGGTTTCAGTACACTGCCTCCATGGCATGTGGGACCACCAATTCCACATGGGTGCAGTCGAGGGCCCTGATGCAACTTGGGATGCCTGCCAGTGAATGGAAGCCAACTTTGGTGTTAGAGATCTCCTGGGCAGTCCATGGCAGGGATATGTGTTCACTTGTGTGCTTCAGGAGGGCATCGAGCACCTGGTTCAGCGTGCGTGAGAATACTGGTTGTGATATGTCAGGCATCTGCCCTACCGTGTGCTGGTAGGTGCCTGTGGTCAAGAAGTGGAGCACAGAGACCACCTTCAGTAGAGGGGTATTGGCGGTACGGATGCCTATGAGGCTGACGACGATGTTGTTGTGTATCATGTCCACAATGGTGGTGATGGTATCCCAGTCCAGACGGTACAGGGATCTGCTCAGGGGATAGGTTGAATGGACTGGCTCTGATTCTAGGGATTGGTGGCTGCCTCTGTGGTACAACTGCCTGCACTGGTGGGGCATGCTGTGCCTGTCTTGCCCTCCTTCTCTTCCTGCATCTCCTCTGTGCTGCCTGTTGTTGTTGTTGCTGTTGCAATGCAATCATGTCCTTCAGCCCCAGGATTGCTACTAGTCTTGGAATCATTTTGGTGAATGGGTGTGGGTGTGGGAAGGGGTGTGGTGTGCTCATTTTGTGCTGGCCCAGTCTACATTGCCTCCACCTGTGCTGATTGTGTGCACCTGTGGCAGTTGGGAACACTGCACATGGCCCTTTACGGGTGGTTCGCGATGGCGGTATTTCCGCCATGCCGGTATCCGCTTTTTGGGCCTGATTCATGCCGCTATTTGCATGTCCGCCTGACTTGTGATGTACTCCTATTTCCGCCATGCAGCTATTGCCGGCATGAGGGATCACGTGCCCGCGCCCATGTCGCTATTAGAGGCACCGTTCGAAAAAAATAATGTTGAAAAAAAAAAATTCAAATGTTTTATTTTTTTCATTTTTTTTTTTAATGGGGGGGTTCCCCCCTAAACCCTGTTTATTTTTAATAGCTAAACCCAAAAAAACATACAAATAAAAAAAAACACATTCGATTTTTTTTTCTACATTTTTGTTTTCGACTTTTTGCAGTTGACATTATAACTGCACAGCAGTTATATCTTCAATTAAGCCATGTTTCATTAGTTATTTGCGTGTAAAACGTGGATTTGCATGCCATTCTGTCCGCAAATCCCTGTTTTACACGCAATTAATTCCATGAATCTTGTATTTGCTACTGCCACATAATTCATACGGATGCGCTTCGCCGCTTTGTAATCACTGATCGTTTTGCTCCAGAGTGCTCAATAATTGTGAGAAGGTGTGTTACAATGCAAAGTTAGGAGGAGGGACTTCTGCCCACGAGTTAGGGATAAAGGTCCAAGAATATGTTTTCTATGTTTACTGTTAGAAGGCAGCGAGGCTGGTGATACAGGCCCTGGTAACTTTCGCAGCTGGTTTCAGCTGCCCTGAGCCAAAGCCTGATTAGGCCCCAGGTTGCATTCCTGAAGCATGAGGTGCACGCATGAAGGAGGGGAAATGTCTGGCTCCCAGGCCCAGGTTGTTACATTCGTTCATCCTGCCCCCCGCCCCCCCCTGAGACTAGTGCTCATCTAGCTCCCTCACACCATCTCAGGCATTTCAGGCACTTGGCACAAATAATAAACAAAGCCAGAAGTGGGGTGTAAAAGCTCTGTAATGTTAACACACACACCAGGCTCTGGAGGGCTGTATTCGACTCTGCCCCCTGCATGGCCTGGCTCATACTTAAGTACAATGCAAAGCTACATATTAATCTTCTCCCATTAGCCGTATGTATTCATAACAACAGGTCATTTCGCCGAAGAGAGGGAATCAAGTACATTTCGTAACTTCAGATTGTCTTTGCAAGGCAGGCTCTTATCGGCCTTGGGACTTCAGCCACCAGCTTCAGAACTGTGCTGTGTGCGTTCTTGAAGAGGGAGGGCTATGGATACCCATCTCTGAGGCCTGGAAGGCATTCCACAGCTTGGCTGGTTGTGCTCTGGTTGCGCTCTGCGGCATGTGCTTTCATGGCTGGTAGATGGTTAGGCCAGTCCTTATGCCAAATCATTAGGCCAGAATTCCTGCTTCAGATGTGATGTATATCAAACAAAAAAGGAAGCGCAGGTAACACAGATGGGCAACGCTGCGGGCAATAGTGGGGGTCAACAATTGCCAGCCACGGAAGCAGAGATCAGGCTGGGGACTGCTGGATTTCCCATCAACAAAGAACATGCAAGTGCTTAAAGTATTACAAGGCCATTACTACGACACCTTCTTCAGCCCCCTGGACCGGAAAAGTGATATATTGATGGCTCGCCTGGGGGCTGGCATGGCTTGCCCAGGCATCTGGTGTCATTAGTTGTTCATTGTGCCTTTTCTGAATCAGAATCTCTTCTTCGTCCAGAGAAATAAATGACTTATTGCTTCTTGCTCGTGGAGTTGGTCATGTTTGCTGCTAATCAGCCCAGTGGAAGGTGCAGAGCTTCTAAGAAGAACCATCCCCAGGTCCAGGGGTTGGAGGAATTCCCAAGGGGTCACAGATCAGGTGCAGGAAGCCGTCTTTCCCAACCCACCCACACCTCCTGCGGGTGCTTTGCAAGGAAGCATCAGTCTCCTCTAGCGACATCGTGGCACATTGCTGCTATACAAGGCGCTATAGTCGATGTAAACTACCCAGTACATTGTACACAGTAGATTCTGGTGTGGGTTCTAGCACCCATTTGACAGCATCAGGTCATCCAGGGCATACGACTTCAGCACCACAAGTCTTGTCACTTCAACCGGAAAAGCAGCACAACGTACAGAAAGGTAGCAGAGGCAGTCACGTTTCTGACCGATGATTTTCAGTTTTTGGGCCCCACCCAGAGTCACAAGAGTGTGGCCAAATATTGCAGTATTTTGTGCAATTGGTGGGTGAGTTTAGGGTTCCGATGGATCATGAGAAGGCGGAAGTACGTGGCACAATGCTCACATTTTGGGAGATTGACTAGACTGTTTGGGAGGGGCGAGCAGGCTGCCAGGGGAAAAGGCGCAGGCGTTCAAAGCAGCAGAATGGCCCAGTGCAACGCTAGGAAGGTTACAGTTCGTTAGATGCAGGCTGTAATGGGGAAGTTGAACTTCGCATCAAGGATAATCCTGATGGTCCCGCCCATTATCGAAGTCAATTGCACGCTCCATGCAAGGCTTGAAGGACAAGCACCACAGGTCACGCCTGTCAGCGGAAGTGAAGTGGGTTCCATGTGTTTGGGTGCTCGTGCCGACAGAATGTAAGGGCTAATTAGTATGGCCGGCACCAAACATATCGAGTGGGGAGTTAGGAGTGTTAGGATTGTGCATAGATGTAATGGGCAGTGTAGGCGTTGGTGCAACACTGTTACCAAGTGGTGCATGCAGCTACGGCCAACTAAGTGAAAGCATTTGGTCGGTAAGTAATGCCACTTTTTTGGAGTTATCGCACCCATCAATGTGGAGCTGACTAGAAAGAGTAATTTAGGAATAGGCGCGTCATTTTTTGGTCAGACATTGGTTCCATGTTTTTATGTCAATGCTCCTGCATCAGTTCCAGCATACATTGTGTCTTGGTATTTTTTTTTTTACTGCAAACAATTACTTTTGCACTTTAAAAAAAAAACACTGCCAGGATTCTCATGCCAGAAGAATAGATGCGGGCAATGTTGTTAATACTTGAACTCGGCACGTGGGCGTTCGCGAGCTTAGAGATGCTAAGACGTATATTGTGATGATGAAATACAGCTGTACCAGTAGCCCACCACATGGGCTTCGGAGTCATCGTGCGCCTCCCTCAGATCTCAACAACTTTGACTTGTGGACAGTTGGATTAAAAGTATGTTCATACCCACAGTAAAACTTTGATATGACGCCTCAGACCTATGCCTTCAAACAATTCTATTAAAGGGCACAGGGTAGGGCCAGCATTGCTGGCCATGAAACCTTTATATTGTTTGTTGATAAAACACAGAAGATTGCGAATATCACGTCTGCTACTGTACGCAGCCTGCAGCACTCGCCTCCAGTGAACTAGATGGCTGCCTAGCAACCCAGCATCCGTGGCTCTCCTTTACACAATGAGGTCTTCAGCTTCATGGGGGCTCCTCTGACCCACCACCCGCAGGAGCCAATGTCACTGGCATTCATTAGGCTGGAGTGTTTACTGCTAGTCGTTGAAGCTTGCTGAAAATATTCCAGTGCACGTTTCTTGCCTCTTAATTCTTGTTCAGGGAACACCCAGGTGGCCCCGAAGCAGGGCGCTAACTTTAAGCATTGGGCTTCTACCTATTGGGAGACTAGGTAGTAGCCGACATTTTTTCAGCAGTTGCTTGCTTTCACCTGGCGCTTTTCAGCAACCCCAAGTTAGTGGAAACGGGATCTACCTGAAAACATCACATGTTCTACTGCGAGTCCCATAACATTGTTTTTTCTTACCCTATTTCTGTGCCAAAATATGTGGGTGGAGCCCTCCACAACCCCCCACCCCCTAATTTAGACCCCACCCCATCTACAATTTCGGCTAAATTCGATGTTAATCATTCCATGTGGTGGGATTCGCGGTAAAATGGTTCAGTGTTTTGGTACGATACTGCGGAAATGTTTCTTGAGGAGGTAACTAGGTAACATTTCCTCCAGAGCCCGTGTGTCGTTCTTGTGCCTCACCTTCACTGTCATTTTGTTTTACAATTGTTTATCCTGTGGAGGAAAAAAGCCAAAGAGTAAACCATGCCTTACGAATAATAGAGTCACGCCGTAGAAGAGTCACCTATTTTTCCAAAGTCGTATTGCAGGTGAAAGGCTAGAACGGGCCTAAGGTTAAGGGTCGAATCTGGTGCCACCAATGGCACGTCCCAGGAATCACACCATCCTCAGTTATGTCAAAAAGACCAGCAAGCAGGCGTCCATAAACGAGCCTCCTCCCGGCATCACTATGGTATCATCCCTGTGCCCGTCTGCCCAGAGGGGCTCAGCATGCTCAGCGTTGAGGGGCTCGAGACAGTCAAACCTGCAATTTTCTTGCTGTCAAGGAATGCCCCATTGCCAGGAGACCTCATGATGTTCAGTAGGCTCGATATGGCTTATGCGCGACTGCAACGTCTACATCTAGAATAGTTCAGTTTTGCCCCAAGGAATGCCCCATTGCCAAGAGACGTCTTGATGTTCAGTAGGCTCTGTGTGGATTCCGCGCGACTGCAACGTATACATCTAGAATAGTTCAGTTTTGCCCCAAGGAATGCCCCATTGCCAAGTGCCCTCTTGGTGTTCAGTAGGCTCGATGTGGATTCTGCGCGACTGCAACGTCTACATCTGGAATGGTTCAGTTTTCATTGTCAAGCTACTAGAAGGGTTAGGAAGACCTGTCACGCCTCAGCGTGCACCAGCTAAGCCTTGACCGTCTTCTACTTGAACCCAGGAGGAACCTGAAATATGCCTTTTGGAACCATCCTTGCATGGCTAGCGGCTGGAAACACCACCAACACCGATCGCTCCGGGGCAGACTCTTCACTGACAGGTGGACTGCAGCTTCATCTGGTAGACAACTATCCGCAATCTCCATTTGCCATTCCTGCATGAGTTTCACTGACTGGCTTTGCTACTTCCTCAGATGTGTCAAAGTGGGACGCATGGAACTTCAACATTGTGACTGTTGCCCAAGGACTCTCTGCAACCTCTCATTGCACTAGTCTTCACCAGCCACTCATGAAACCTGTTAATTGTGTGTGCATTTAATCCACTTCAGAGGGCTCTTTAAGCGATGGCATTAAAGGATTGGGGTTGTGCTCAAGATTGTTTTCTATAACGTGAACACGTAGACGGTAAAAGCCATTAATATACTAGCAGGCCATGAGTCTAGTGGTGTTAGATTGTCATACACACTTAAGTTAAATACTTCACTCTCCTCTCCAACCCCTTTCCGGATCTCTTCGCCTGTGGGATTCTGCTGCAAGCCATGTCCCTCTGCAGCCGAGCTCTGCTGTGAGGATGGAGGAGGCTATGAAGCAGTGAGGTTCAGCACCGCATGTGAATTTGCGGTTCACTCCATGCTGCAGACCTGTTCCATGGAAAGGGTGAGTAGGGGAGGGGGGCAGAGGGACAGCGAAGCGCACACAGAAAGTGTGAAGCAGGTTTTAAAAGAGATAAACGTTTCCCTGGGCACAGGGCAGTTTCTCATGGGATACAGCACGGCAGGAAAGCGTTGACCATGTTGCACACAGACCTCCGGTTTTTGCTGACCTTACCACGTATGCATTGTACATCTGAAGAACATGGGGAAAGGATAAACATGTTAAAAAAGAAAAAAGATTTTTCGGAGAAACCTCATCTTGCATATTTGTATCCCTGGTTTGTAGCCCATCGCTGGATGGATTTGTTCTTAGACGGTGCAGGACTCGCTCTTCAGTTGTGTCAGTTGTGTCACAGAGTATTTTGATTGTGCCTCAGGCAAAGCTGTTCCTAGATTGTACCTCAAACTACACGTGCAGCGGGGGTGGGAAGCAGTGCTTAATTTGTGGGGGTGGTTGCCGGTGCCCAACACCGGCACTCTTTTTTGGGCACCGGACCTCATGCAGGGCCAGTGCACGTGCCATTGCTTAGTTTGTTCTTCCACTTCGCTTTGCTTCGATTATAAATCATTGGGATTTGTCATTCTGATCTCCATCTCTCTCGTGCTTGCAGGTTGCGGCCATGGCTGGCTGGGCCTGGGAGGGGCCAGCAATAGCAATGAACAACAAACTGTTACAAACAGCCACTGAAAACTACCATTCTGTTGTTATTATGCAGTATTTGATACATTCTGTATAGTAACACAGAATGTGCAGTTTTCATTGGCTGTTCTTCTGAGCCAGTGAAATTACATGGTGATTTGTTGTTGTTGCCAAAGGAGCCAGCGCAGTGCCACCTTCATTTCACGAGTTACTGTGAAGTGAAGGTGTCGAGGCGTGGCGTTGTCGGTCCCGACTTGTGAGAGAGAGAGCCTGCCCTGCTGCACTGCGTGGTGCGGGCTAGTTGCTTCCTGGGGCCCCCTCTGCCTGCTTTTTCTTTTGTGCGTGTGCCAGCCGGCAAAGCAGGTAAGTCAAGTCACTTGTTGTTGCGTGCAGTGCATCCTGAGCCTGTCACAGTCAAGTGATCAGGCAAGGAAGGCCCAGGTCGTGGCCCAGGGGACGGCACGGTCCCCTGGTGGTGTCCTGACTGCCCAGGAGTCAGAACCCCACCAGGGGCCGTCCGCGCCCTGGCTTCTGTCTGTGTGACCTGTGTACAGTGTGCTGCTGACTGCAGTCAGTGCCAGGCCCAGGCCAATTTCTGTGACCAGGGGCTGCCGGCTGCCACAGACTGAGTAGGTTGACTCTGCCGCGGGCGGCCTGGCCCGTGAATTGTGCCCAAAAGTATGTTTTTTTACTTTTTTCTTTGAAAACCTGACCTTCCGTGGTACCGGTGGCCGGGGCCCCGCCTCTTGGAAGGTAGGTTTTAAAAGAAATAACTTATTTTGAGTGGCGGCTGTGGCCCATCACTTCGAAAGTGATGGGCCCCAACTGCCCAAAGATACGTTTTTTCTTTTAAAATCTTACCTTCCGTGGGGCCGCTGCGCTGCGCACCTATTTTTGTCATCATCAGGCTCAGCATGGCCGTGGCGGTGGTGGCCCCATGGAAGGTAGCCTAAGTGATTGATTCAAGCCAGGGCAAAGCCCAGGACCGGGCGGGGCACCGGCGGCAGCGTGGTCCCACTAGTGTCTGTCACAAAAGGAATGAATTGTCATTTGCAACTTTGGCCCCTTTTCCATTGGTGCCGAGCCCGACTCGGGACAATTGTATGTCCCAGTCCGACCCTGGATAGCATTCATCTAGGTGAAACATGAACTGTGAATTTTTGCCTGGGTGTTTCCGTTCTTCCTTTTAATGTTATCGGCCTCATTAGTTCACAAGCGAGCTTCAGCGAGGGGACCCGGAACGGTGCACGTATTGGGCCAGCTCCATTTCGTGAGAAAAGCCCATGCAAAGACGAACTTCTGAAATGCCATTTCAGGCTTATAGATACACACATGGAAACTAGAGGGGGATAAACATGGTGCACGTGCCCACTAATCTGTTGTCATAAATAAAAGCACCAGTTGAGTATTCGTGTATAATTCTCAACCGTCTTTTGCAGTCATTTTTTTACATACTTCCAGCGCATGTTTTCTATTCTGATGTGTGGTCTATACACCAGATGTGGCCCCGTAACCTGGGTACAATACGCTCCGAACATGTGCTCCAAATGAGAGCACATGCAATCCTCAGATAGGAATCCTGAGATAGGGAGGTGGGTGTCTGTTACACCCTGCAGTTTAGTGAAGTATGTCAAGAACATGTCAGTGGGAAGGAGATATCCGAATATGCATTCTCCTCTGGCTCCTGAATATTGGGTGACAAAACATATTTCGTTTTTTTAATATGGGTTAAGGTGGAAAGAGGCCCTAACGCAGAAGTAGCACAGGTCGTTGATTTCACAACAATGTCTTGCAGAAATTACTTTTTCCAAGTTATACAACACCATGCTCGTGCTTGAAGGAAGGGTGAAGGGGGATGCATTTATGACATGTGATGACTGATAAGGGCTTGAGTGTAAATTGATTACACAAAACACCTGGATGAGGTGACTGAAGAACGGGCTGAGGGGAGGGTGCTCTTCCTGGAGGTAAACGATTAACAATACTTGGTGTACTTTAACAGACTGTCAGATGGGACAGAAGGGGCAGAGATAAATACAGTGCAACAGTGACTGAAACAGAATGCTTTTTTATTTATTTGCATTTTTAAAGCACTCACATAGCCCGGGGGCATCGAGGCGCAGTTACAGGAGGAGCACGTCTTAGTTGCGTATTTACTACTAGCCTGTGCCAGCAGTTGCTGCAGCGCCGAACATGTGACCTGGAGCAGCAGCAGTGTGATGGGCTGGTGCAGGGCCAATCTAGGTAGGTCTAGCACTGAACTGGTGCGGCCGGTGTGCCCGCGCTTAGTGCGGCGGCGCCGCGCCCGGCATTATGGGGCCAATACTTTTTGGGCACTGGCACTTTTTTTACAAATTAAGCACTGGTAGGGGGTGATGGTTTTAACGCACTAAATGGGAGACAGGTGTGGGCGGGCACAGCAATGTACTTTTCTGACAATCATACTTCTAAATACTTAGCCCGCCTCTTACCTGTTCTCCCCTTACCCAAGTTCGAGACCACCTTGGTGCACTTCTATGGGAAATGGATGTGCAATGAAAAGGGAAAGGTTAGGATTGCATTTCCCAAAACCCCCAGGGAAGAAACATCATATTGTAAATACCTTTTTAAACACGCACAAGGAAAGGAAAGGCAGACAATAAAATGCTGGTGTATGGTTATGCCGCATCCATCTATATCTATAAAATGCTTAGGTATGTTTCCGTACTCAGCTGATGCAATTTATCAGTGTTTGGACCTCTGCTGTCCAAATAGCAATGTGCCCCTCTGTGTGCCCTTCCACTTCAACAACAGCTATCATTTTAACAAACAGCCGATGCAATTGATCAGTGTTAGGTTGCCCTCTGCACTCTAAATTGCAAAGTGCACCACTATGTGCCCTTCCACTTCGACAACAGCTATCATTTTAACAAACAATCCTATGCCATCACAGGAACTCTACAATGGAACATGGTTGACAATTATGCGTCTACAAAGACACATCATAGAGGCCTATGTAACCGATGGATTGAGCTTAGATACTGTTCTCATACCGCGCATACCTCTCATTCCGCCAGATACAAATATGCCTCTCAAATTCATAAGCAGACAGTTTCCTATGTGTTTAGCCTTTTCAATGACCATTAATACGTCACAGGGACAGACTTTTGAAGCCTGTAGTCAGTCACAGGCAACTATATGTTGCTCTCTCAAGAGTTTTATTATTTGGCTCATTGAGTGTTGTATCTGAGAAGAACGAGATTGTTAATTGTGTTTACAATGAAATATATGAGTGAGTGAATAAATAAAAGTGCAATCATATTTAATTAAAAACCTTTAAGATATGCTATGATGGTGTATGTTATGCCGGGTACAGCTAGTGAGTTTTTTAAAGAGGTAATGTGGAAATGGGAAGATAAATAAAAATTCTGCGACTTTAAGACTGACCGAGAAAGGTCCATGGAAGAAGTTGGCTTCAAGGATTAAATTTAGGACTCCCAGTTGTATTTATTTGTAAAAAATAGAAAAATGCAGAAATTCATTTGATTAGCTCTTCAGGTTGTCTGTTATGCCTTACAGGTCAATGGCTGTGCAAAGTAACACAATTGAGACACTACAACAAGTGATTTATATCCCTTTGATGTTGTTTAAAAGGCTACAGGGATGTTTATTACATCAGCATAAGGAGCAGCTGTTTGTTTTTTTGTGTAAAAAGGGATATTGACTTGATGTGCAAGAAGCTGGCATTTGAGCTTCCCATTACAGTCATAGAATTGTTCATTTTTTTACTTGAACTAATGCAGAAAGGGGAATCGTACCAAAATGTCGACCTGACAATTGTGACCCCCCCTTACACCACATATACATGTGGGGGGTATAGAATACAATATTAATATGGGAGGAATGCAGGGGGTCTCCCCTCGCATATATATGTGGTGTAAAGAGTTAAAAAAAAGTCAGCATTTTCGGCCATCGCAATAATGACATAGACCCCAGAAAAACACTAGTTACACATTATTTTGTTTACAAAGCACATATAAATGTGGATATATACATATGAATTGATATTGATCATTTTTGATATTGATAGTTTATTTGTATAGCGCCTATACACACATGTGTTTTTCGAAGCACTTCAAGGCAAGGGAGGGAGCAAGGGAAAATACAATTAAATTTTAACAAGGCTTTGAGACATTAAGAATGTGAAATTAAATATCGTACAAGTCCTGACAATATTTCAGATAGTGGAAGAGCTTTGACAATGATGGGGAGGGAGGTGGAGGTAGGAGATGAGACAGACAACGACTATCATAGTAGGTCTGGCGACATTTCTGGTAGTGCAGGGGAATGACAAAAGGGAAGAAGGGGGGTGAGAGGAACAAAACAAGCAACTATCATTTTAGGCATGACGACATTTCTGGCAGTGCTGGAGATTGACAAAAGTTGAAGGAGAGGGGGGAAGTGGAGGAACAAAACAAGTGACTATCGTACTAGGCATGATGATATTTCTGGTAGTGCTGGAGGTTGACAAAAGGTGAGGGGGTGGAGAGGAACAAACAAGCGACTATCGTACTAGGCCTGATGACATTTCTGATAGGGTAAGTGTATAGAATATAGTGAGGGGAGGGGGAAGAGGAGAGAGGGAAAAGACAAGGAGCGGAAGAGAAGACTGAGAAGCAGTGAGTGTGGTGAAAGAGAGGAAGCAGCAAAGCCGGTGAAATACAGTGTTATAGAGCACATAAGCAAGTTGAGAGAGCACATCAAGTTGCAGATGTCTGTACTGAACACATAATGTTGCAAGAGATCAGCAAGTGCAAGCCAGGATTCAAGTTGTAGGTGGGCACAACATAACTCATGGTCACCATGATTACGTGATGCTTAAGGAAATCCAGCATGAGAACAACGAGATTAGAGGTGGGTGAACCAACATGAGTCACATGAGTCCAAAAGTGACATCAAAGCATCAGCAATAAGGCGGTGATGGTTTCACCATAATGTGTCAATACAAACTCCCACAATGGCCAGGGAGGGATTGTTGATGCAGGGCGGGGGGGAGGCGGGCTGCAGGAGACAAATTGACAAAAACAGAAGTATGGATAATGTAGGGAAGGCATGGACAAGTATTGACACTGACACAATGGATACAATTTGTAAAACCTTTATTAAAAATGTTGGGGTTGGAGAAACTCCTATTCTGCCCTATAATTAGGATGGGAGTAGTCTTGACCATCAAATAATGCAGTTCTAGTGGAGTCTGTCAAATAAAAATGGCCTATGCTAACAAAACCTATTCCCTGACCTATCTTGTAGATAAAAAGTGTAAAAAGGAGAAAATGCATGCAAAAGGAAAAGTCAGTGTTCAAATGATAATGTGGCTGAACCAGCTCTCCTCCATGTGTTAGGCCTCACGAGGTAAGGCGATCCTTGTAGGCATGATGACACACTCTGGCTCAGCTTCCAACACAGTACACAGTTCAAAACCGTGGATCGAGGCCTGCCTGGCCGTCCACGTTTAAAGTTCCTTTGTCTGACTTTCAAAATATTCTTTCAACCAAAATGTTCACAAAGGTCCCCCTTTGCCGGGCTCAGGCCTTCCACCACATAGTTCTCATAGGTCCCCCTTTGCCGGGTCAGACTTCTCAAGGTACAGTTCACACAAAGTTGCAAGGGGGATCCCTTCTCCAAGCTTAATATCCTTCGGGTCTCCCTCAATTGGGTTCGGACCACTTATGTATGTCAAAGTCTTTTGAATGTGCGTGGCTTTCTTTACAGACCAAGGCAGAACCACTTTGACTCAATGTTCACTATTTACTTTCACTCTTGCTGTTTGTTTGCCCTTCAGCTTCAAACAATGCACCTTTCACTGAAACTTTTGAATGGGCTACTTCCTTTCACCGGACCACTCAGTTGCTTAGTATCGCTGATCTTGCAGCTGTATTTTACTTTAAAGTTCATTCACAGTCTGTCTTTTTATTTGCGTCTCATCCACATGTGTGCACCCTTCCATGTGTGATATGATGTTGGTACTTCATTCACTTTTACACACACCGGTCTCTCCGGTTGCTTACCAACGCACCGGCTATATGTGCTTCTTTCTTGTTTTGCGTTTTCCAATTTTCAAGTCAAGGTTAGTACCACAGGCTTGACCTTGCCTCCCTAAGTCTGCTGTTCACCCGGGAGTCCTTGAAACACAATGCAATCTTCACTTGTGGGATCTGGCCTTCTCCACGCATCTTTCGTGGTCTGTCAGAGGTAACAACCTCCAGTAGGGAAGCCTTGGGGTTTTCAGCTTGCTGGGTCTGTTGCTCTGCTCTAGTAAGTGTGCCTTTGTCCTGGAAGTTCTGCTCGGTCTCGTGTTCCGCCTTGCTCAGAGTGTGGCTTTAGGTGTTGCCTTTTATTTGTGTGAGGATAGGTAACTGGTATCAGGTGTATACACTTAGGGTAAACTGCTTGACTTTGCCTGACCCAATTAACAGGACATGTCCAGTACGATGTGAGAGAGTTAGTCTGGTTACTCTCAGTCACCCTCTTCCTCGGCCTAGTGTTTGTGTAAAAAGGGCGGGGGAGTTGGGGCTTCAGCAAATTCTAAGAAATAGGATAGAGTAGATAAACAAAAAAGGGGGGAATACCGTGCCTCACCATCGGCTGTCTCACCCTTACTCGTTTAAGACCCCTCACCCAGGTGATCCTCCCGCACTGGTCCATTCCTAGGAACAGGATCCAAAAGCGATGGCCATGTCCTGGCCACCTGGATGAGAAGTACCCGAGGACTAGCGGGTGAGATACCCTTTGTTTTCCTACAATAAACACAGATGGAAAAGTTGGAAAAATGAATACTATAAAACCCGAAACCTTGATTATAATGAATATTGTGAGACCGAAGGCTTCCTTATTGATCTTCAAAGGAAGGTTTCACTTTGGGACTCGAAGAATAATGTACACTATTTGGAAGATACAGTATCCTGTCGACAGTATTTGAAATGTTATCCAGAGTATCGCACATGTCAGAAAAATGTTTACCTGGAAAAGAAGTAGCAAGATTGTATACACTGCTTTGGTCTAATCAGTTACTTGTGATTTATGTTGAAGGCACAAGACAGGACCTGAAGAGGGACGTAAGAATATTTTGGTTCCGTGGTAAGAATTATAAGAGTGAAACGTTGAAACATCTTTTCTGGGAATGCTAAACCTTACCTGAAATTAGAAGATTATTTTTCCTTGATTTCGTACACAGGGAAGAAGTTTAAAATATGAATTGTTTTGTGTTAGACACGTGCTAGAAAAGCAAATGTCCTTAATTTGATCTAGGTTCGTTTTTTAAGAACATGATGGATAACTCTTGAGTTGGTTTTATGCAATATTTTATATGTGATTTTTATTGAGCGTTTAACTTTTAATTAAAATCATATTGCACTAAAGACAAATAAATACATAAATAAAATAACTAAAAATAAGTAATGGGGGATGGGTGGTGTCTGTGTGTGCCAGAGTATGCAAACAGAAGAACAATGGATAATGGGCATGCAGGCACTTAGGGAGTCATTGGGTACTGGGTGATCACTCATGGCCCCGTTCGCTGCTGGCTTTTTAAAACTATCCCGTACCTCCGCCACACCAATTCTGAGTCTGGCTTTGCCCCTGACAGCAAAGGGCGGGCATTCCTGCAAAATAGTTGCCCATTAACCCTCATATTTAGAAGCTGTCTAGCACACAGAAATCGGGATATTCCGATCTGCATGCTTGAAAACATCAGCAAGCCAAAATCACCCATTCCTCTTTCCCGACTGCTCTTTTTGCAGTAAAGTATTTTGTTGATGTATGAAGTCAGAAGACCCTCTGATGGACAGTGACCTTTCTACTTTTGTGGTCTGTGTCTGGGTACCATAGAGCACTACCACCCCTAATGTGCAATCAGTGGTCGAAGAGGGCGGGAGCGGTTAAGAGCAGTGCTCCTCTACTTTTTTTAATTACGTATCAGTGTTCCTATAAAATTATAAATTGAAACAAGTGCACTGCACTAAACGTTCCCTTAAACAGAAGGCACATTTCGTTAGGGGGTTTTATGGTGCGTGGGAGTGGGCGCGGCAATGGGCTTTGTGTGGTGGGGCTATAGGCCAGTAGGGAACATAATTCCACTACTTCTTTTCGTACACGTCGACCACTGTGTATACTATTTCAGGGAATTCCTATTGTACTTCTTCCTAGGGCAGAACATGCCAAATGTATCTTGTTATTGGCTGGGGTGCTTATGCCCAGGTTTTCCTGTTGCATGCTGCAATTGCATTGGCGGTAGTGCAAATGCTGTGCAAAGTCCTTTGCACAGGTGCGAATGCAATTGCAGTTGAGCAAAGATATGTTAATCTGGACCATGAAGCGCTTAGTGAACCAGGCCTTGTTTTCAGATGTTCCAAATTGCTTTATTATTATTTTTTTTAAACTGAAACCTTTGTTTGACATCAAATAACAATACATGCAAGCATTGATCGGATCAAACGTTAGTGAAAGATGCAATGCTCGGCTGAAGTTTAAGAAACGCAGCAATGTAGCAATGCCCTTTCTGTCTAAAAATGCACCAATGCACCAAAAGAATGGCATACTCCTGAAGATACACTCAGCATGCCTCTTTAAATCATCTATTTTGTCGTAGGTTCACAAATTCTGAAGGCAACATTAAATCTACCGAATACCCATTCCTGATTCCCCCAAATCCCCTTCCCCTACAAATTCCCCTAACAAAAAAAGTAGTGAAGATACAATTGACTCTATTGTTATCAATATGCTTACCCGTGCCCTGCTGATCTCCATGCTCTAAGGCAGCGAATACAAAATTCCTTAAATTTGACATAATTTCTGCGAAAACAAATTACAAAACATCCACCTATCATTCCCTGCGGGTGGGCCATATGGCCACGCTCGACTTCATTTATAAACCAGTTTCAACAATTAACCCTCACCTTCATGCGCCCCCAGAAGCCGTGCAGGTCTATCTTTTACCAACCCTTCTCCTCAATGCCCTAATGTTATTGCTGGTGGTGCTGGTATATATTGGGCAGTGCCCTTTGTCTCAGGCTGATCTGAGCACTGACAAATGCATTTTATTTTAAAATGAACTAGAACCGTGCACAGTAACACAGAGCCTTTGTCTCACTGTAATGCTGAATAAACACCTGCATTTTCTTTGGAAAGAATAACGCTGGTGATGGTGGACTCGGGGAGAGCTCCGACAGATGAGTGCAAGGGCAATCCACACAAGCTAAGTGCTGGTGGTGTGCCTCCCCACTAAATAGCACAAACATATCTGGGGAGCCACAACCAAAACCACCTACACCAGCGACGTAATTTCATGAAAATGCCAAGGGTAGCAGAAGTGACATCACACAACCCATGACCCTGATGACATCACAGGAAGTGATGTAATTTGACCCCGCCACAAGTGACATCACAGGATTTTTTAGATGCTTCTAGCACCTGTGTTTGGAGGTGCTCTCATTTGAGCCAGATATAAGAACCGAGGCACAGACGGAGGCATGATTTGTCCGCGATTACCCATTTGGGGAACGCCATTTTCCAGGTTCGACATGGGGTCTGTATGTAAAACATACATAATGCAGTATTTCTAACAGGGTAACTGAAATCTGTAATGCAGGCTGCAGCTAGTGTATGAAAGATCTATACATCAATGGAAACAGAAGTATGTGTTATCTGTGCTGTGAAAAACAAGCCAAAAAAGCACGGACCTGGGGCGGCGTGCGCTGCTGTTTAACCAGGAGAAAAATACTGCCCAAGCAAGGCCTGAAAATTAAATCACTGACCAGTATTTAGTATCAACAGAATTCCCTGGTTATAAATATATCTACGAGTCAGCTACCACCACGATAGAAGAAAACTATTAGGCTGCTCTGCATGCACACAAGGGAGCGAACCTGATAATGTTATTTTTGCTGGAGTATAATGCCTGCGAAAGTTTCTTTGAATATACGCAAGACCCCTCAATAGTTTTTATTATCTAAGCGTAATACTGGGTGCCCGATGACTTTAAAAAAAAACACCATTTAATGTAATATTATTGCTGCACACATCAATTCATAGCACCACACAGTTATTTAAACACCCACGAGTTGCTTCTCACCCGGGGACTCACTGCCAGACTTCAAGGCGCGCACTGCACACTACCCCTTAGTCAGATGGAGTGGTGCCCATTGGCTTAGCACAACGTTTGGCAGCTCACCTGTGAGCCATGCTGTGGGGGCCCCCAAGCTCCTTAACAAAGCACAGGGCACCCCACACCCCCGGACGTTCGCTACCACCAAGTGTGCGGAATGTCCATGATGATTAAGCCACTGCAAGGGCATGCACTACTGCAAGTGAAAGAAGTGAATATGTTTTTCAATCAAAGCTTAAATCTTTAATGTAACATAGAGAGAAGGCACGGTGTCTGGTCTACAAATATACCAGCCACTAGTGGTAGCTGGTGAGTTGTTTTATTTGGAGGGTGTGAATATTTGCCACAAGTATGTGTTTGCGACTGAGTATAGCGAGGGAGCCCGAACTAACGAAAATGGGTTGGGGGAGACCAGGATCTATTCTTCACCCTCCCCAGAGTAAACATTTTGAATAATGGGTTAACATGGTGCATTAGAAAGCACACTTTCTGGGAAAATTTGGGTGGAAGGACAATAATGTGGGTAAAAGGCCAACACTTGTTTTTGTAGCGTGTAGGGTAAATCCTGAATAAAGTATATTAGATGCAAGTCACCAAAAGTGCACAGGACATTTCGCAATGCATTATCATGCCAGTCCCTGCAATATATGCCAGTATAAAAAACATGTGTATGTTGGTTGTGCCCATACATTTCCATGCTGGCTCCACCAACATGTTAGTATTCCCATATAAGACCATACTTATGTTTGCTTCAAGACGTTTTTCTATAGTATCATTACTCGCACTGAACACAATACTGGCTCTGCCAATATATGCCAGTACTCCTATCTAAGTACATACTCCCGTGGGTTTGGCCATTAAAAGTGACATGTCACAATAGGAAACCATGTGTGCTGTTCAAACTGGTTACAATGTAAGCCAGTCTAGACCCATAAGAAAAATTATCTTGGTTGATTCATCATATATACTCAGTTAATAAAAAGTCATGCTACAGTGAAGAATATACAGGCCGCTACGCCAAAACATCAGTCTAGCGAGGTAACACTACTTATCATGCTTGCTTTTTTAAAGATCCAGAGTAATAAATGTCATGCCACAGTAAGTAATGGCTAGACTGACTGCACCAAAATGCCATTCTAGGCAGGGAATTGCAGATATGAACTTGCGCTTTCCCAAAAATACCAGTAAAACATGCAAAGTCAATAAAGGATGTGGAAAAAATGCTCCAGTGTTCCCCAGTCTCCCAGGCCTTACACAAACATGCATCCCCTTTCACTCACCCATACATATCCTCTCGCACTCGCTCAGACTGGATTCACCACACAGACACACCAAACCCCACCCAGAACATTCTAACACACACTACCACATGTATGCTCATTCACCCACCGGTCACTCACTCACACCTTCTGTTACATGCACTCATTGCATTCTGTACACATGCACACACCCACCCACCCAGAACATTCAAAAATACACCATCACATTCATACTCATTCACCCACCAGTCACTCAATCATACACCTTTTCTTACCTCCACCGATTGCATTTTTTACATAGGCACTGAACACACACAAATTAACCCACCCACCCAAAACATTCAGAAACACACCATTACATGCATACTCATTCACCCACCAGTCACTCACACACACATTCTCTTACAGCCACTCATTGCATTCTCTACACATGCACACACCCATCCACTCATTGCATTGTCTGCAAGGGCACACACCCATTCACCCACCCACCCAGAACATTCAAAAACACACATCACATCACTTCTCATTCACCCACCAGTCACTCACAACATCTCTTACATCCACTCATTGCATTCGCTACACATGCACACACCCATCCACTCATTGCATTGTCTGCAAGGGCACACACCCATTCACCCACCCACCCAGAACATTCAAAAACACACATCACATCACTTCTCATTCGCCCACCAGTCACTCACAACGTCTCTTACATCCGCTCATTACATTCTCTACAAAGGCACACACCCGCCCACCCAGAACATTCAAAAACACACATCACATTACATCACGTATCATCCACCCACCAGTCACTCACACCTTCTCTTATATCCACTCATTGTATTCTCTACAGAGGCACATCCACTCATTGCATTCTCTGCAAGGGCACACATCCAACCAACCGCCCACTCCGAACATTCAAAAACACACATCACATCACGTATCATTCACCCACCAGTCACTTACACCTTCAATTACATCAACGCATTGCATTATCCACAGGCACACATCCACCCACCCAGAACATTCAAAAACAAACATCACATCACATCACTTCTCATTCACCCACCAGTCACTCACAACTTCTCTTACATTCACTCATTGCATTCTCGACACATGCACACACCCACCCACCCAGAACATTCAAAAACACACATCAAACCACTTCCCATTAACCCACGAGTCACTCACACTTTCTCTTGCATCCACTCATTACATTCTCTACACAGGCACACACCCACCCAGAACATTCAAAAACACACATCACATCACTTCTCATTCACCCACCAGTCACTCACACCTTATTTTATATCCACTCATTGTATTCTCTGCACAGGCACACACCTACCCAGCCACCCAGAACATACAAAAACACAAATCACATCACTTCTCATTCACCCACCAGTCACTCACACTTTCTCTTACATCCACTCATTACATTCTCTGTGCACAGGCACACACCACCCACCCAGAACATTCAAAAACTCACAGCAAATCACTTCTCTTTCATCCACCAGTTACTCACACCTTCTCTTACATCCATCCACTCATTGCATTCTCTGTGCACAGGCATTGAACATTCAAAAACTCACATCACACCACTTCTCATTCCCCCACCATTCACATACATACAGCTGACACGCACTTCACACATGCAAAACACACATCATATTACAAAAAAAAGCCTTCTTACCTTTTTCTTGCAGCTTCGTTCCGTCCTTCCAGGCCCCCTCGGCTCCTCCGTGCTGCTCACAAATTGGAACCAGGAAGCTTCAAGAGCTTTCTGTTTCCTGTATATGAGCTGCAAGGAAGCCGAGGGAGAAGGCGTTGGAGCTGAACGTGGCATGTGAGATGTGCCACATGTCACTGTCAGCTCCAACCCCTACTGAGTGCCTGCCTGGTCCAGCATTCACCCTGATGAGTGAGGACTGGGCTGGGAACCCACCAGACCTAGTGTGGTGGGTCCGCCCATGCCGCAGGAGGGCCCGCTAGACCAGGAGCACCTGTTTATTTTCCCACATTCTTTTTTCTTTTTAAATTTGGGGTCACAAGGGAGCACCAGGGGTTGGCACTGTGGCCTCAGGCGTCACAGTTGCGCCTCCAGGCAATCCTGCAAATGACGTCCCTGACCTACATGTCTCCTGGCTGCTGCACATGCCTGCCCCTTCTTCCCTCCTAACCCCGCTGCCCAGAAATGAGATTTCTGAGCACTGGACCGCCATGACAGAGGTGTTACTAGGGAACAGGAAGCCACAAGGTAACACATTCTAATTGAAAAGGAAATTGTTTCAAGGTAGGAAGGCCAGTGAGTTGATAAACACTCTAAAATACGGTCACACAGTGCAGGGAGAGTTATTCATCCAAGCAGGGGTGTTGCTAGGTTTGTAAAAGATCTGGCACAACGCTAATGTGGGGACTGTCAGGACTCGGGGTAGCTAGCCTTTTGGCTGTAGCCTCTGAACATCTATCTCAGGCTACAACCAAAAGACCTGGACTATAGCCCCCTTAACGACCCCCCACCATCCCACCCCTACCATCCAAGACCGTTTTTTGGACTGGAGTGAATGTTTATGCTGTCTTCTGAGCCACGTCACATGACTGCCACAACCTGGCACAATGCATTTTGCACCCCCAGTTCTTTAGTGGCTACTAAGCAATGGGGCCAACTGAAATCTGAATATATGACACAGGCCAAAGCCTCACATATAGGGCCTCATCACGACTTGGGTGGTAACGCCGGCTCTATTAGCGGCGACGCTATCTGCCCTACCGCCGAACTCCCCGGCGCTAATAGCGCCGGATCACGAGTTTGGCGGTAATGTTAATCCCCATTCCCCATTGAGCCCATTCGGGAATGCCCCATTCCCCATTAGGCTCAATGGGGAAATTTCACGCTAATACCGCTGGCGGATTTCCCGCCGGCGGTATGAGCGCGAATTTTCGGTGGATTTCCCCCCAGCTCAGAGCTGGGGTGAAATCTGCCAAAGTCCTGATTTGGCGGACCCTTAAATCCAGCGGTAATAGCGCTACCGCCGGATTTAAGGGTTACCGCCAAAGTCGTGATGAGGACCATAGTCAGGGAACAGCTCCAGCAATGCTGCGTATACCAATAATTCCAACACACACACACACAAAACGCTCACAGCATTTACCCAAAGCCTGCCATGCCCCCTGTGACACATAACCAAAGGTGTAGACACTCTGCTCTTAAAAGTGAAAGATTCTTGCTGTAGCAAACCTTTCCCACTCTTTGCCCTGGGGGTGAGAGCAGAGGTGTAGACAGGGTAGGGCCTGAACAGCAAGGCCCACCCAAAATCTGTAAATGCTCACTCAGCAGTGCTGTGTGGGCATTTACAGATATTCTTGTCAGTGCAATGGGCCCAAATACATTAGCTGCACAATGCAAATGGGTATGCTCACAGGGGCATGCAGCAGAAAAATATATATGCCCAAAAGCTATTCTCATAAACACAGCCACCAACCAGTGACTCAAGTGGTAAGGGTTTGGACTTGCAATGTTGGAGACCTGAGTTCTAGTCCGATGTCCTGAAGTTCATGGGGATGTTTTAACATGTGTTCTTTTTTTCATTTGAAAATGGGTATGCATTGCCCTGTGCGATCAGCCAACAGCTAATCACCCTTAAATACCTGCATTCCTACTAGCAGTTGTGCCTTTGTTTTCTGCACTCTGGCCTTGGTAACAGTCATGCCAAAGCTTGTTTTTCTGGCCCCAATTGACTGGAAAAAACAAGGGGAAAAAGTGTAATCTACGGGTCATTGTTCGTGAGATAATTGCACTGGAACTCAAACGGGATCCCTTCTTGAGGTGCTGTGAAGTGACCACCGGCCCCTGCATAGCAAGCAAACCTGTATCAGCATCTCACCAGCAACTGAATGTGTTGCCTGCAGGCTACACATAGGAGGCTGCAGTAGGTGCATTATCCCATTGGGCTGTCGACCCTCCTTCCTCTGAGAGCAGGAAACTGAATTTCCATGTTGCCTTCCTTTGGCACATTAGATCTATCTTTCACCCCAATTCAGAGGATGTTTTGTTTCACGGAGAGATGATAATCATTGTGAGGTGTGAGCCACTAAAAGCTAAGCAGGTCAGTTAAATCTTTGAATTTGTCATTGGGGTGTATTGATATGCACAGGGCAGTCTTCTGTCCTCTGCTACTGTATGCTTTCATATTGCTGCTTGTTCATGATTTTTAAAAGTAAACACTCTGCTCTCAAATTTTAAAGATTTGAAAGAAACTTGCTGTAGCGAGCCTTTCCCACTCTTTGCCCTGGGGGTGAGAGCAGAGGTTTAGGGTACGGCCTGAGGGGCAAGGCCCACCCAAAATCTCTAAATTGTGACTCATCTCACAGCACCTCCCATAAGTGAGGAATTAAACCTTTGTTGGTAGATGTCCTTCATGAGACTTAGCTAGGCCTGCATTCCTGTTCAAAGGGCCATAGAAGAGAGCAAATAAGGAGAAGGCGTGATAGAGGGGGAAGTAGGTGGAAGACGAGGGGTCACGGGGGTTGGCAGTAAAAGAAACAGGGCCTGGCAGAGAGTTAAAAGTTAGGGAACACAGCAATGAATGAGGGACAAGGAAAGATGTCTCAGGCATGCAGCTCTCTGAGTCTTCCCCACTGTGCCTGCAGAAAGAGATGTCCTATTCCTAGCTCTCTCCCACATCGATACATTTGCCTGGAGAGCCCAGAACTAATGTCACTTAGGCAGAGGGTAAACAGAGGGCAGCTGAGCAGGCACATCCCTTCATTTTACTATGCTTGCAGGTGGCTTCTGGGAGGAAGAGGGCATAAGTATTCCAGCAAGATCATCTTCACCTAGGCCACTGTCACTAAGGTTTACAAAGGAGACTGTGACATTTTCTGGGGCCTATGTGGCCAGGCCTACGTGGAAGAGTACAGATCCTAACCCTAAGCTGTGCAGGTGGTTGCACCAGACAGGCTGTATAGGACATAGGGCTGTGCCCGTAATGGCTGTGGCCACGTTTGGGAGCATTAGGGACGCATGGAGGAAGCAGGACGCAGACCTCTGCCCGTTTCCCTCCAGGATTAGGCCCTGATTGTCAGTGGTGGAGCCAGCCACTCCAAAATTGAGGAAGTTGAAGGCAGAAAACAGACCTCTCACCCATAGGCGTAGCCAGGATTGTCTAGCAAATGGTGCCAGAAGGTAATGTAGTTGGGCTCACTGCACTGACAAAAATATCTGTAAATGCCCACACAGCGCTGCTGAGTGCGCATTTACAGATTTTGGGTGGGCCTTGCCCCTGAGGCCCTACCCTGTGTACGTCTCTGGGAAGCACTCGCTAAACATGGATTAAACAAAAATGTAAGCCCATTGTGGGCTCCATTCCACCCTCTACTGGGCACCCGTTTTCCCTCCTCGATGCCCCTTTCCCCACATTAGGATCCTCATTTACACACCCCACCCTCCACAATTCAGGGCCCTCTTCCCCTACGACACCATCCCCAGGGACAACTTATTCCCTGTCTCCCGAGGGCCCACTTTATCCTACATCTCCATGCCCCTCTAGACCTACCCCACTCACTTACCCAGTCCCACCTCCTCTCCACAGCAACCCATTCATCGGCTCTATCTCCTCACCTCCTCCTTTATTTACCCTGCACTTCCTCGCCTCCACAGTCTCACCTCTCTGCTTTCTTGCACCCTCCCTTTACCAGGGAAGCTACACCATGTCCCACTAGAGCTACCCCCACTCACCCAGCGCCTCCTCTGCAAAGGGACCCATTCATCCGGCCCTACCTCCCCATTTAGCTGGCCCCACCTCCTCCTTCACCTGACACTTCCTCACTTCCACAGTCCTGCCTCTACTTTCTTCCAGCCTCCCTTTACCAGGGAACTCTTTCTATAGCCACTGAATCTTTTGGAAGGAGTGTGGGTACCCGCAACTGTACAAGGAGATTACCCAACTATTCCATTTATGTGCCAAAAGCAGGACTCAAACCCATGCCCCCAGTGCTGTAAGGCAAGCACTTAACCTCTAGGGCACCGCAGTTAGCTGGTATTTGGTAGAGCGGTGGTGGGAGGGGGGCATATGTTCTATCCTCAGTGAACACGTTTCACAATGCAAATGGGTATGCTCACAGGGGCATGCAGGAGAAAGATATATAACCCCAAAAGCTACACTCAGAAGCACAGCTGCCAGTGGCTCAAGTGGTAAGTTCTTGGTCTTGGAATGCTGAAGACCTGAGTTCTAGTCCAATGTCCAGAATTTCATGGGGATATCATAAAATGTTTTTTTTTTCTTTTGAAAATTGGTATACATTGCCCTGCCCGATCAGCCAACAGCTAATCCCCCTTCTATACGTGCATTCCTATTAACAGTTGTGCCTTTGTTTTCTACACTCTGGCCTTGGTAACAAGCATACAAAAGCTTGTCTCTCTGGCCCCAACTGACTGGAAAAAACGAGAGGAAAAAGTGTCATCTACGGGTCATTTTTGGTAAGATAATTCCACTGGGACTCAAACAGGGCACTTTCTCGAGGTGCTGTGAGGTGACCACCGGCCCCTGCATAGCAGGCAAACCGGTATCAGCATCTCACCAGCAACTGAATGTGTCATCTGCAGGCTACACATAGGGGGCTGCAGTAGGTGCATTAACCCATTAGGCTGTCAACCCTCCTTCGTCTGAGAGCAGGAAACTGAATTTCCATGTTGTCTTCCTTTGGCACATTAGATCTATCTTTCACCCCAATTCAGAGGATGTTTTGTTTCACGGAGAGATGATAATCATTGTGAGGTCTAAGCCACTAATAGCTAAGCAGGTCAGTTAAATCTTTGAATTTGTCATTGGGGTGTATTTGATATGCACAGGCAGTCTTCTGTCCTCGGCTACTGTGTGCTTTCTTATTGCTGCTTGTTCATGATTTTTAAATGTAAACACTCTGCTCTCAAAAGTGAAAGATTTGAAAGTATCTTGCTGTAGCGAGCCTTTCCCACTCTTTGTCCTGGGGCTGAGAACAGAGGTGTAGACAGGGTAGGTCCTAAGTGGCTAGGCCCACCCAAAATCTGTAACTGCCCACTCAGCAGTGCTGTGTTCCTGCATGCGACTTAACAAAACATCCTCTGAATAGGGGTGAAAGATAGATCTAATGTGCCAAAGAAAGGCAACATGGAAATTCAGGTTCCTGCTTAATCCATGTTTTGCGAGCAGGGGCATACACAGGGTAGGGCCTCAGGGGCAAGGCCCACCCAAAATCTGTAAATGCCCGCTCAGCAGCGCTGTGTGGGCATTTACAGATATTTTTGTCAGTGCAGTGGACCCAACTACATTAGCTTCTGGCACCATTTTCTAGACAATCCTGGCTCAGGATCCATTGCTCAGCTAATGGGCTGCGCTCTCCAAAGTCCGCCCACTGCCGCTCTGTGTATTCTATCAAGTAGGGCCCTTTTGAGTGGCAGTTTGCTGTGTTTAGGTCTTATGCAGTGGCTCCTCATCAGCAGCAACATTGTCCTACAGACAGGCCGCCTGCCCAGCTCTAGCCTGAGCGGATTGTGTGTCACTCTGTCCGGCAGTCCTCTGTGGCCTCAATTCCGACCCTAACTGCTTCCTGTGGTGTACGCCTCTCTGCTCTCAGTGGCGTGGCTCCTCATGTGGGTTGTGCTCTCCCATGTTTCCTAGGACCTGTCAGTCTTGTTTGTCTTTGCGGCCCGGGCTGTGCCAAGTGGTTCTGGCCAGGGCTGGTGTTATATTACAGTCTACCTTCTACAGAGGGTGTTAGCACTTCTGCTTGATCATGAGCAGCTCCGCTTCTAGGCTGCTTTATACAATCGCGGTTGTTGCAGCCTTCCTTATGCTATGGTAGCCAGATCTCAATTGTTTGTCTTGCCCGTTTGCAATGGGCTGGAGCAGTGCGCTGCTCCGATCACCCCATGCACGTCCATCTTCCTGGCTATGTTCCACCCTCCGCCCCACGCCTCAAACACGCGGTAATGGCACCTGGAGTCAGGCGTTAAACTGTGATTCAAGTCCGCCTGTGCTGTTTATTTTGACCAGCGAGTGGACTGTGCTCTCCCACGTCCCACGGCCTCTGCTTATCTTCATGCACCCACTGCGGGGAATCTTCCAGTGTCTAGGTGTTTTTATGAAGTCAGATCACGGTGGGGGCGCACAGTACCCTCTGTGCTTGTTCGTGGTCCCTGTGCTAGGACCTCCAGCACCCGTTGTCCTCTCATGCCTGGGCGTGCCGACTTGTAAGCTGAATGCTGATTTTGAAGTGATATAGCTACAGCTATTTCCCTTCACATGGAGGAGACCCCCTGCCTCGCAGACAAGAGGCCCTCTATGCAGTTCCAGGTTCCTGTAAATAACCCATCCGCTCCGCTGGCAATCCGCAGAGCGACCAGGCAAACCTACTTACACCCGGTACAAACCGCTCTGCCTGTGTTCTCTTTGCGCCCGGACCTCCGTATAAGCCGGGCCAGCTCTGGCTGAATGTTCCCAGGTGCAGCTGTGCCACGGCTCCTGGCCTCTGCTTTCAGTGTAAGCCACGTCTTCGCCGAAAGGCTTCCCGTTCTTGTGTGACTCGGAGCGGGACGCTCTTTCTCTATGTCCTCCTCAGTGCCTCTTTCTCCTTAGTTGGTACACTTTAAAGTTCAGCCGCGGTTTCACTTATGTGTCCGGCTCGCCGCTGTGCTTCGCACCAGTCCTGCATGGGACCATAGATGGATCCTGCGTCTTCCCAGTTTTCCCCAGTGCTGGTCCTCAGTTTGCAACTATATTGTGGAAATAAGTAGCCAGCCTGGGGGCAGACCGCACTGGAAGCTGGATTGCAGCTTGTGCGTGCCCACCTACATAGCCTGGTACTCTTTGTCCGTATCCTCCACTTTGTTGGGGCGGACTCTGGAGGGGACCCTCCCGCACCAATTCTGCTTCTTCCATGCCCGTAATAACCCCCTCATTTGCGGGCCGCCCCAAGTGGTCCCACTCGGTTCTTTTATGATGCTGGCTGCTCCAGCTCCTCACTTGCACTGCTGCGACTTCCCGATGCTGCACACCTTTCCCCCCCTCTTAGGGTTAAGCTGTATGCTGCAGTCCACGTCGATACAATTGGTCTTCCTCTCCGGGCACTTCGTCACTGTAGTCGGGCTTTGTGAACTGCTGCGACCGCCAATTGGGTTTCTCTTCCGTGGCATGCTCCCAAGGCTTCGCTGACTCGTTCTCTGCTCCAGCCCCAGTAATTTGCACTAGATGTGCGCAGGTTTTGTGCCAGTTTACCTCCGACAGCCAATTCTTAGTGTTTCATGGACCCTTGTCAGCTGAGTCCATGATTACCAGCCAGGATATTGCAGGATTCTCGGGAGCTCTCTGTAGAGACGTCCTCACAGCATGGCTACCAAGCCACGCCCCCCCACTTGTTTGCCTAGTTATATCTTTTTCTGTCAGCATGAACTCCTGTGACACTGCAATTCATTATGTAAGAACACTTCTGCGTCTAGATGCATTCATGCCTGGTCCCCTCGTGGGTATGTGCTCTACAAATGCACAAATCAATCAATCAATTAAAAAGCATTTGTGTGCGTTGACATTTGTTAGGGAGCCAGTGGCACCAGCATTACTCACCGACCCCGGCTCTGGTCATTGATGGTTGGAATCCTGTGAAGCAGTGCATTTGTAAATACCCAACTACAGAATTTTATAAAAGCATGATGTACCTGGTAAACATACATCAATACAGACTTTCCATACATTCGTTACAGAAAGTCATGATTCTATTAAAGACTCGGAGGCGAAAGATTATGCTCTAACTTTTCATTACTCACTCGAGCAGCATCAATTTCATCAACAAACATGAAAAACAAATAACCAAAACTACAAATCCCAACAAAACATCATCACATTTGTAGTCTGTTTTTCATAGGTTGTTCTGGTCACGTGACTTCATCCTCCAATCACGCCTCTCTTATCCTCTAGATTACGATCTGACCCCATAGTCCTTCCTCTTTCTTTTGCTGAACGAATTAAAACTAGCGCCCCTACCGGTAGACGACTTAACTTTCTCTGTTTCCTTCTCAAGGCATCGTTTTCTGCTCCGTCACTGAAATGAATATAAACCATTACCAATCTCCTTATGAACGGGTGGGCAATCGCATAACAATAACATTACCATATCCAATCCAACATCACATTATTTTCCAGATATCATATTTAAACATTTTTATTGTAGCGATTGAAATTCGGTGGATGTCACGCTCACCTGATTCCCACGGAGGAACAGGTCTGGCTTCAAGTGCTGATGCTTCTTCAATGGTGAAGCGCAGGACTGTGAAGATGGACTCACTGGCTCGCAGGAATATTCCCCTGTGCGTGAAAAGGGAGTATTACCTACTGACGGAATAATGCTCAAGCCTCCCACTCCCTTCCAACCCTCCACGATACCCTTCCTCGATTCCCCGTAAAGTCTCACCTTAGGGTCAGGGAGGGTGAGCTCTCCATCCTGCTTCTGATGCAGGGGCGCGTTGAAACCCAGTTACTTCACTGGATTGAGGTTTGATGGGAGTTCAAATAAGCTTGACTATTCAGGTAAGGCGCTGTAAGAGTTCTGTAGCAAGTTCAAAAGTTCAAGCTTAATAATAATGTTCATTGTCTTATTGCAGCAAGCGCTAACGCTTATGTCTTTTTCCCCTTAGGGGCCGGGGTTCGGAATGCCGGAGATATGGCGCCGACCCGAAGTGAAACGTGCAGTTCCAGTAAATGACAGGTAAGTTCTGGATGAGCGTTCGGGTAATGTCTTTGCATTGGCTCATTCAATGTCTTTGTCTTTTTTCCCCTTAGGGGCCGGGGTCCGGAATGCCAGGAAGCGGCAGGACCCGAAATGAAATGGGAATTACCCAACAGGTAAGTCTTAGAAGGAAACTGAGCTTTTCCTATTCCCTTCCTTCTCTCACCTTGTGTTCTTGTCTTTTTCTCTCTAGGCTCTGGGAAGTGGCTGCGGATCTGGATGATCGCTGCTGAAGATGGAGGTGCCCAGGAAAGGTGAGTGAAATGCAGCGCTGCAGCGATCGAAGCGAAATGCTTTTAAAATGATGTCTTCCCTTTCAGGATTGTCGGTGTGATGTCTTCGTAATGCTGCTTTAGCAGGTAAGGTCTTCTTTCTCTCCAATTCTCTCTTAGCAGGTGACCCAGGATGCTGACAGGCGTGGCTGAAGTCCAGAAGCAGGAGCTGACACGGTGAGCGTCCAGCTGCGAGGAGCAGAACAACGCGAAGCGTGAGTTGCTGATCGGGTGTGGTTTAAATAGCTTTGGAAGAAGTTCCAGGTATGTATCCTTCCACCAATCAGGTATGTATCCTTCCCCGACCACACCCAGGGAAAGTAGTCCCACAGGTAAAGTAGTTCCATTCAGGCCTCAAGAGGGCCTGGATGTAGCAGCATGGTCTGCATCAGGTAAGTGCACATTAAAACACTTGAACACATGTCTAGCTTTATGAGCCTGGCGCCTAAGGCGCCAGGACAGGGGTCCAACATGAGCCTGGCGCCTAAGGCGCCAGGACTGTGTCCAAAGGGCCCCAGCTTGGGCCCGCTGGCACTTCCCTGGGGGAAATGATGCCTGCCTCTGGGGTTGCTGGGTCGGACCTGGCTCCTTGGAGGTAGGCATCATGACAGTGGAATAATCTTTCCCTCTGAGTCTTTAATAGAATCATGACATTCTGTAACAAATGTATGGAAAATCTGTATTCTATGTCAAGACTTGGAGGCTCAGATTATGCTTGTTTAAAGCTTACTTACCACCAACAACGCTACTTGTTCTACCGGTCTAAAATAAAAATTCTTAAACGTCTCCTCATTAGACCAGTCTGCCGCCTTAAAAATATCTTCCAGGTGGGCTCCTGCCATAAAAGCAGATGATGCCATAGCACCCCTTGTGGAATGTGCCCCAAACTAACTCACATCTATACCTGCCTCTGCCATGCACCACCTTACCCATCTAGAGAAGGTGGCTGCTGCTACCGCTTTAAAAGGTTTCCTAATGGCTATCAGCAACTGATATTCCCCATTAGGTCTCGCCTTATTCGCAGTTTCTTCATTCAATTTCAGGCATCTAACTGGACACAATTTAGGTTTCCCCGGAAAGGCCAAGTACACAACCGATTTAATGTTTGTCTTTGTTCTCTTCTCTACATAAAATACTACTCCAGCCGGAGAAAATGATTTCCTATTTACCTCTAAAGCTTTCACATCAGACACTCTCTTACATGTAATCAAACTCAACAGAGTAGTCAATTTAGCCCACAACGCTTTGCTGGACAAATACTCATTATCTGGCCAAGCCTCAAACATCTTCAATACCACACTCACATCCCACAAATGAGAATATTTAGGTGTGGGTGGTCTCATACATCTGATTCCTTTCAGGAGCCTACATACTAAAGGGTGTTCGCCTACCGGCTTACTCTCAATGTGCACATGACCTGCCGATATCGCTGATCTATGATTATTAATGGTCCTGTAAGCCTTCGCCGCCGCTGCTTGTGCTGCTAATAAATTCACTATGTGAACTACATCTGTTCGGACGGGATCAACCTTTCTCTCCATACACCAATCACTCCATTTACTCCATGCCACTCTATAGGCCTTCCCCGTAGCCGGGCACATGATTCTCTAATACATTCTTGAGCTGTCGCTGAAAGTCCTGGCTTAGACCAATTTTCCCTGAAATCGCCCAAGCTATGAGGCTTAAGTTCCCTGACCTCACCAGCGGGTTAGTCTCTCCTGCTGGGTTTAACAATATATCCTCTCTGTCTGGTAACCGAATTGGAGCCTCGTAAGACAACTCCACAAGATCCGGAAACCAAGCCTGACGTCTCCAGTCTGTTGTTATTAAAATCACTGTGGCTTCTTGTCGCCTGACTTGCGCCACTGTGCGTGCTATTATGGCGAACAGAGGGTAAGCGTATTCTCTTGCTGGTCCCCAAACCTGGAGAAATGCATCTGTCGCTATCGCTTCCGGATCCGGTCTCCAGCTGTAAAGTATGGAGATCTTCCTGTTCAGCCTGGACGCGAATAGATCTATCTGACACTGACCCCTGTGACACATTATCTCCTGAAATACTGAGTCGTTCAGCTGCCAATCGCTGGCGTCCCTCAAGCATCTCGAATTCCAATCTGCTACCAGATTGAGATCCACGGTCAGATGCTCCGCTCTCACGCTTATTCCCTTTTGGAGACATATCTGCCAAAACTATTTGGCCATCTCCATCAGCCTCATCGATCTCATTCCGCCTAGTCGATGTATACATCTGACTGCCGAAACATTGTCCATTTTCAACAGAATGGTGGCTTTCACTCTTTCCCGGGTCCAACACTGCACCGCGAAGGATCCCGCTAGAAGCTCCAGGCAATTGATGTGGAGACACAGCTCCTCGCTCGACCATCTCCCTCCTTTCGATTGGTCTCCACATCTGGCTCCCCATCCCCATCGACTGGCGTCCAACTCTATCACCAGGTCCAGGGATGAGCCAAATATCGCCCTGCCATTCCATGCCTCCATGTGGTAGTACCACCATTCCAGTTCCAACCTCGCTTCCTGCGATATCACCACTTTCTGTTCGTAAGATAGACCTCTCCTGAGATGCTCTATCTTCAGCCTCTGCAATGCTCTGTAATGCAGAGGCCCTGGGAATATCGCCTGAATTGAAGATGACAGACGGCCTACCGGTTTTGCTATTTCCCTCAATGAAATCTCTCGCTTCGTCATCATACTCTTGATCTTCTTCTTTACTGAATTCCCCTTGTCTAATGGAAGCTTGAAAATACCCTGTGTTGTCTCTAAGCTGAATCCCAGGAATTCCATCTCCTGCACTGGCTCTAGTTCCGACTTCTCCCAGTTTATCAAAAAGCCCAGCTGTTGCAGCAAAACAGTGGTTATCCGACCCTGTTCTACTAGAATCTCCTTGTCCTGACACATCAGACAGATATCGTCCAGATAAATGATCATCCTGATCCCCTGCTCTCTCAGATATCTTACCACAGGTCTCAATAGCTTGGTGAAACACCATGGCCTGACGCCAGCCCAAAAGGAAGACATTTGAACTCCCACTTCTGTCCCTTCCATACAAAATGTAATAACCTTCTCTGATCTGCCTGAATCGGAATCGTTAAGTATGCATCTCTGAGATCTATCCTTGTCAACCAATCTCCCTTCTGGAGGACATCTCTTAAAAGATGAATCCCTTCCATCTTGAAGTGCCTGTACACTAGAAAGTAATTCAAACCTTTCAGGTTTATCACCGGCCTTACCTTGTTTTTGCTTTTCACTAAAAACAGATTGCTTACGAAACCTCCCAGAACTTCTGAGGCTGGGCCTATTGCGTTCTTTACCCTTAGTAATTCTATCTCCTTGTCTAGAAGCTCCTCGTCTTCTCTGCTGAACCTTATTTGCCTCGGCAACACCACCTGATATGGTTCTTGCCAGAATTCCAACTGAAAACCTCGCACAATCTGCCTTACCCATGCATCTGAGGACAACTCCTCCCATTTTTATACATGCAGCTTCACTCTCCCTCCTACCGGAGGAATACTCACATCCAACCTTTCTGCCGATCTTACTTCTGTCACCTGAATTATTCTGGTGCTGTTGCCTGTTATTGCTCCTCCAACCTCTTCCCCTGCCTCTTCCCCTGGAAGGGAAGAAGGGGCTGTATCTTCGATCTTCTTGTTTCCAATTAGCTCTGTCTCTATAGGAGCCTCTATACTGGCCACGGCTGGACGGGCGGCCCTTTCCTCCTCCAGTCCTGTCAAAAACCTTTCGGCCAAATATTTTCTTCAAAGAAGATTGGGCTCTATCCATTGAGACATATGAACTGGCGAACTTCACCATGTCCTTAATAAACAGGTCTCCAAACAGCTTGCCCTTTGCTGCCATCGCCTGTTCTGATGTCGCCATCTCACCCAGCCTGGTGTCCAGTTTCATTAGGATGGACCTCCTCCTCTCCATGGCTAACGCTGTATTAGCGTTACCCAACAGACAGAGGGCCCTCTTAGCCCAACCAGCTACAATGTCCGGGTCCATGGGCTCCTTCTTAGCTTTTGCCTCTTCCGCCAGCTGCCAGATTCTTGTAATCGGCCCCAAGATGTCCAGCAATTTATCCTGGCAGGACCTCCAGGACCTGTCAATGCCCCTCTTCACGTCCCTGCCATATCTGCTCAGGAACGTGAGGATCCTGTCATCGATCTCAGGGGTCTCAGCTACCCCGTCCGGGAAACCTCAGTCTCGGGCACTCCGCTTTCAGTTTGGATCTTGCCTGCTTGCTCAGCGGCGCCCTCAACCGTCTCCTGATGTACTCTGCAATTTTTCTCCAGAGGGTCCCACTCATTGGACCGTCGTCAGGATCAAACTTGTCTCTGAGAGGGTCCTCCTCTTCCCTCCTGCCTCTTTTACTTTTAGGCTGATCTTCATCCTCTTCTGGGGAGGTCTGAGGTTCTGATGAAGTGAACTCCTCAGATCTTGAACTTCTCTTGCAGTACTCGTCATCCGACTCGCTTGAGCTTGTGACTCGCCTCTTACAAGACCTCGCCTTCCTTTTCCTGGAGCTGGATCTGCGGGGTGAACCCGGGGGGGTCTGGGCGCTACGGTCCCTGTGGATTTTATGTTTACTTCCCCCTTTTCTCCTGTGTGCCTTGCCTTGCGACAAGGCAGCCGGGCCTTGCAAAATGCCACTCTCTCCACGGGGCCTCTCGGCAGTCTCCATTCTTTGGACTGCCTCACTCATACGCAGGCCGCTGACGTGAGGACCTTCAGATTCTTCTGAGTAATCTCTCATGTTAGTAGTGCATTAATAAATGTATTTGCTGTTTGCTTGGGCTGCCCCCGTCAAAAAATATATATTATAATGTAGCTTAGCGATTCTCTGTATCAGTTAGCAGTTTTGCCTGGGACTGAGCCCGTCAATGAGATATTGCACAATGTCTTAATGCCTCCTCCCCAGCAGGCAGAACAATGAGGGGTCTATTCCACTTTACCTGGGCTGGACCCAGCTGTATGGCACCAGAGCTCTTTTCAGCCTGCGGTACCACTTCCGCCACTAGATGGCGCCCGTGACTTCTTCAGCAGAGCTGCTCGCTCTTCACACCCAAAATACAGCAGTAGAATGCTGTTGCTCAATAGAATGCCCGGACCAGGCAATCCAATCCTCTGTGTATGCGCACCAAAGCTGCCACTCTTAAAACTCTAAGTTCGCAATGGCGCCGGAACCCAAAGAGTCCTGTCGCGCCATTGCGAACTTCCGTTGTTGTACTGCCTCCTAATGAGGCGAAATGACGCCAGAACAGAAGTCCCGTTGCGTACCCTTACCACGGATATGCTCCGCCGGCTAATGCTAGCGCGCCGCGTGTCCTAAGTACTGTAGGTGCTCACGTGCACACATATAAACATAAACATTAATCAAAATACACATGAAATTCACAATAGATAAAATCAAGTACTTATCTCAGCTGCTCGAGCAGCAAAGAAAGAGGAAGGACTATGGGGTCAGAATGTATTATAGAGGATAAGAGAGGCGTGATTAGAGGATGAAGTCACATGACCAGAACAACCTATGAAAAACGGACTACAAATGTGATGATGTTTTGTTGGGATTTGTAGTTTTGGTTATTTGTTTTTCATGTTTGTTGATGAAATTGATGCTGCTCGAGTGAGTAAAGAGAAGTTAGAGCATAATCTGAGCCTCCGAGTCTTGACAAAGAATCAAGCTCTCTCATCCTTTTTACCCTCTCTCTCTTTCTTCTGTCTTTCGTTTCGCTCCATCTCCCTATCTCTCTGTGCTTTCCTACACTCCGGCTCTCGCTTTCTCTCTATCTCTTTGCTCACTGTTGTCAGATGCTCTTTTGTAAGAGTCATGCCAGCCATTGTTGAAAGCAGGTCAAACAGAAGAAAACAGCCATCTCGAAGGTGGGGGCATGTTTTTCTGGTTAAAAGCAGACTGTGCGCAGCAGAGAAAGAGGCATCCTGAGACGTGGGCACCAGCCTGGTATTTAGACACATGTTTTGTCAACGCATGTGCATTGATTGGATACTGCCATCACTCTGTAGGTGTATTACATGTATGTGGGCTGTGAGGGCTATGTTGATAGGTTATGGAGGGTTGCTAGAGTTCTGACAGACTTTAAAAAGGGACCATAGGACCCAGGCAGCAAGGTCAATTACTCAGTATCTCATTTTCTATTTTATGTTAATTGTTAGTGTTTGTGAATACTTTAAAAGATGTGTGGGCACTAGAGGTGTTCCCAGTGGCCAGCACTAAATGAAACATTGCATTGGTGCTAACAGAACTAAACAGATAATTGGTTTTAATCTGAGTGCAACCGTTTTCAAGCACTAAGAACATTTTGAGAAACCCTGTACGCTGTTTCTTTTTAAAGATTTTACAATGTTCATATTGATTGATCACTCCAAATACATATTGTAGTCAAAGTAAGCGCTTTACAATTGTCATGTTGAGCAAAGCCCATTATCAAAACCAAAAACAACCATATACATTATTTTCTGATAGGTTCTCTTTCCAAGATGGTAGAGGCAAGCACACTGCTATTGTACCCCTTCAAAATACACCTATGAGAAAGGTGAAGAAAAATAGCACCAATGAAGATTCCTGGCTTCTTTGCATATAATCAAAGGGAAATTTCGGAACCCAAGAATGGCCACAGTTATTGACAAATATATCTATGATAAGTGTTGATGACTTAAATCACCAAGTTTGTAATACGCACTGGGCATGGTGCTCACTTAATTTTTCAAAACACTCAGCCTAACATTAAAGTGTATTTAACCATCTAACAGCATCGGTGTTTGGGTATGAAGATAACATGCTTGCAACATCTTTAGATGCTCAAATTGAGTCAGAAATTTAGAAAAGCAGTTATGAGGGGATGCCAGGGTAAGAATGTCTGTGTGCATGCCCTATGCACATATGTCCTTAGAATTATACATATTACACATGCAGTTATGGTTAAGTTGCTCAATATATAAATACTCCTATATAAATACTCTGCCACCACTTGCTTAACAAATTACACTTTTGCATATTCTATGTGTCTCTTTCTTACAATGTGCACCAGAGTCTGGGCCTCATTTTTAGTTTTAGCTACTAGGTAGTGCTAAATGCCACCTATAAGCTGAAAAGCTAGGGAGAGATGACATATGAGGAGGGACAAAACGCTTGTATATGTTTGGTTATTTGCCCACCCGTTGACTGCATATGGTTACCCCACCCAGTTCCTGCCCCTACCCAAAACACCTCCTCATAGGAACTCTTTGGGCTCACTATACACAAGCCTTACCATCAAATGTTGCACTCAAAATGCCTGCCAGTGTTTTTTCAAAGCAGTCTCTGAGAGTTAAGGACTAATTTGGAGTTGCAAATGTGCTACTGGTGTAATGAAAATGTATGCACCAAGCGTAGGAATGCCCCCCAGATGTTCATACCAAAATAAAATCACCCGCTAGGGAAAAGGGCCCAAAACACCTCTTGCGAGGATAACAAGGTTTATTTCCACAAAAAGAGATGCGCCATGCGCCAACAAAGAATTCTGCTGCCGTGGAACGTTCTTCCAAAATCTGCATGAGCAGAACCTTATGAGGATACACATTGTTACAGGTGACGTCATTACATACAGTGAAAACCTGTGTGGCTGGTTGGTGTGACCCTATACATGGCCAACCCGCTCCAAAGCGGATGACAGGTCATTGGCCTCAGTCCATCCGTCATCCTTCACGTGGGTGATGTTCATCCGTCATATGGGCGGAGCTAAATAGGTTCTGTGTCCTTTCATCACGGGATGTTTTTTCACAGGGTTTTTTACTGCGATGTTCCCCCCAAAATCCCCTATTCACTTTAATTTTGTATGTATTCCTAAACACCCACACCCCATATATATAATTTTCTAACCCCCCCCAAAAAAATGTGATGGTATTTTTTGTTAAAAAATGTGCGGTAAAAAAAAAAAAAAATAAACATCGAAAAAACATCCCGGGATGAAAGGACGTTGTACCGCTAAATAATGAGCTGGCATTGGCAAAACTAAACAATACATCTCTAGAACAGTGCACCTGGGCCAAGCAGATTGGAACCCGGGGGGAGATCTGAGGTCACACTAACTCACACACATCACTACCTCCCAGGCAGGCAGGCACATCTCCAAGGTCTTCTGTCCTCACTTTTGGCAATCATTTCATCAATCCCTGCACCTCGCAGCACAAATCACATGATCCAGGAATGAAGGAAAGAGAACCTTACTTTCTGATCTTTCCTGATCGATTGGGGACTGTTATGGTCAGTGGTCTGGGACTGGCTGGTACTTTAGAATTCAGGGGTCCTAACGCTGAGGTATTTGGTGCTATAACTTAGCATTGGGACGGGTGGGTGCCGGAGGCCCTTACCCTCCTCCTCATGGGCTTGTAGCATGCAGAGACGCGCAGCCCTCCTCCCGTGGCCTTGCAGGGCACATTTTTATCGGGCATAGCGGCAACATTTTAGCACAATGAAGGGTTTGTGGATCTGTGTGGCTCTGGCCTTTCTCATCATTGCCCTGGATACAGCCTGGCTTCTCCCTCATGTTCGTGACCTGTGTCTGAGAGGCTGACTGTTGCGCTGCGTGTTAGGCCTTGTGTTTCAATATGGCGGCTAATATCTACAATGGCGATTGTTCCTGTGTGTGCGCTATAGTTAAAGAGCATGCAATAATATGATCATTCCAGACAATTCAGGGCACCCCCTGGCCTCTTACACGGCTTCTATGGTCTTTTCCTTATCCTAAGGCGCTTAGGGAATAGCTCTCAACTCACCAGCTTTTGGCAGGTGTCACCCGCCTTGCAAGCAGCTGAATCACCCGCCAAGTCCCTCATATGCCCATTCACTTCTATGGGCTCTCACCCACCAAAAAGAAAATCAGGTGTTTTCACCCTCCTTGATGACACAAAAGGTTGGGAGCTATTTGGCTTGGGGTGTGGGAAGACTGTGTTACCCTTCCCAGCCCAAGTCTGCCTTCCAACCACACTTTATAAGCATTGTGGTCCTTCAATTAAGTCCTGTTAAAAACAAGCATTGGCAAAGCCAACGTTGTTGGCTTGTATATGTATTAGGCTTTGTATTAGGCATTCGCTAGGCACTGCTGTTATATCCCCGGTGTCCTAGCACCATTCTGCACCGGCTACCATCGATGGACAGTTAATATCCCTACAGCAGTGTCTGTATGACTTTCTCATGCCTATACAAAAGCTAAAACTGTTGGCATTGCCAAGGCTTTTTTTTTTTCAAGGTGTTTCCTCCTCCCTGCCCCCATGGCCAGAGCATTGTTTTCCCATTCTAGCAGTGGATGCTAATTTGGCTTTGATGTGTCATTCGTGGTATATTGTTTTTCCTTTGTACTGGATGTATAGTGCAGAAAAACAAAATCATGTCCCCAAATGGACAGAAAAGTAGAGTTTAGCGAGCATCTCACGAATCATACTTTGTGTGGGTATATGTGCGGCGTATCTATTGTTTGTCCCATATGTTTAATAAAGTTTGTTGGAAGAAAAACAACTAGCTCTCTGAGGGATGATTGGTCAACGAGAGCTGGAATTCGAGAGCCCTCATTGGGCTAGGCGGCCCATGTCTTTTGTAAGCGCGTAGTGGCCGATTCGTTGTTCGTGCCCTACTTAGTTCGTACACATGATAACCATCAGTTGCGGAAAAAGTGACTAGATTGGGTTACTGACATATCGATGATGATGCAGTTGATTGGCGACAAATAAATTACTGATGAGTAGTGTAATAAAACGTGTGTTTTTAAAGGACCTAGCTATATAATCAAGTCGGTGGGTTCCATCGTCGCGATGAATTCATACTAGGTACAATCTGGTGCCTTCTCTGTATAATGCCATAATTCTGTGTCATAATCTATTGCTGTGCCCAATGAAGCTTTATATATGGTGTATTTGTAGAGGGCTCGTTTTTGTCTGTTCTCTATTTCTATGCCATCTCTCGCGCAGGGAAGTGACGCATTTGCTCTCTTCCCATGCTCGCCCTTTCTTGAGTGGCCTGTAAACCCCGTGCTCTCCCTTTTCCCTTTCCGGTAGCAGGAGAGACGCAAGGTGATGGCTGTTCTGTGGAACGGGGCGCTTTATAGCGAGCATTTAGAAGCTGGGAATGGGGCCCGCAGAGTCTTGGGGCAGTGGCAGCGAAGGGGTGTCGAGTGAGCATAGTTTGGACTGCAGAGGGAGCACATGCATTGAGCTGTTCAACTTCACCATCCTTTCTTTGGCTTGCCATGTGTTTTCCGAACGGCGCTTCGCTGTATACAAGAGTGAACGTCTGAGTTTACCTATTTACGCAAGATAGCGTAGGGTGCAGGGAGAAGTATCTGGCAGGCAGAACTAGAAAGGGTACGTTGCAGCAATCTTGCCTCCATTTCAGAAACTGATTGCGGCGGGTTCAGTGCAGGGTGACAAGAAAGATGAATGGTGAAATTCCGTAATGGAAGCGTGTTTTTTCAGGCTGCTCTTTCGAATGTTAAGCAGCTTGACGACACATATTTCTTTTTGTTACTGCAGGGCTGTTATTGATTAGATGTAGGAAGTGACATAAACGGATTTGTTTTGCACAAGTCAACACACTATCTTGAAGTTTAGCCTTTCATTGTTTAAAGGGAATAAATACATCAAAAGCTCTTTTAAGCACCTTTCTGCGATGTTGCGCACCAGTGACGATTATAACCATTGCCCTCCAATATTATTTTACTGATTTTGTTTAAAAGACGTACTTTATATGAGCCGATATCAACATATGAAGTGTGTACTGACAGTGACTAGGGCGTTAAGACTTGCGTTGGACACATTTGATTGCTATAAAGATGGCACAAAGATGCTTGTTGTATAGCTTTGGCAGTGCGCACAGGGTTGCGTGTTTTGAACATGTTCACTGTTTCTATCTTTTAACCAAGAGCTGTGAAGAAGGGAGGGTTAGAATTTTAATGTACTTAATGATCATTTTACTGATAAAAATAAGGTCTCAGGTAATATTACCCCTGTAGATAATGTTGTCATACATTATAGTTGCTGGGAAATGGCATAGGCGACATTATTTATGGGGACAATATATGGGGTAAATGGGAGTGGGGGTATCCCCTGCAGGTTTCATATGGTAATATTATTGCAAAAAAAGTGCCATAAACATTTTTGCAGGGGTATTATCACATGGAACCTAAAAATAAGTGTCATCTTAATGGCAGGTTCCCTTTTGCTTTTGGGTTTGAAATGTTGGATGCACATACTGGTTTTATTAAAACTTGAATATTCATGAAGGATCCACTAGTAGAACAAATAAAAACCTTGGTGTAACTTGTGGCAATTTATGCCTAAATTTGGGCCAATGAATGTGTTCATGAACATTTACTTGGGTTCAATCATTTCGAGTAAGAGTGCAAAAATAGGTTAAGACAAGTGTTATTATTGGTATGCATCAGATTCAAGCTGGTTTGCGTTTCACTAACCAAGGTGGGTGACTCCCTGCTGTGCATTGATGCTCAATGTGGAGCACTGATTTGCTCCGCTCCTCCTACGCCAGTGCGCCATTTGGGATAACCTAGCAGGGATCGAAATTAAGATTAGACAAGTGGGCAGCTAGAAGCAGCTCCTGGGAATCCAGCACTTACCAGGAGCCTACCGCTGGGTAATGAGGGGCTAGTACATAGTAGCGCACATCTCACTTCCACATAAGATGAAAACCTATCGTGTCCGTTATTTATGATCTCTTATGCATAAAATGTTGTAAAGCTGCCTCCTAATGTTTATAAATTGCCCCAAACGGATGTATTTGTTTGACATCAGTTGGCCTTGGGGGCCAAAAGTAGCTGTTGGGTGTCGACCTAACCAGGCTTTTTTTGGCTACAAGCGGGAGCTAGATGGCTCCCAGCTCCTTCGAACCCCGAACTGGTCAGTATTTACTTGTACACTCTCGACTCACTTCAGTGCTGTTATCTTCTCAGATGCCTGGCGTTACAGTGAAGGACGTGAACCAGCAGGACTTCGTCCGAGCCCTGTCTGCATTCCTAAAAAAGTGAGTAATATCGGTATACTAATTTTATTGCGGTTTTCTGAAATACTATTTATTTTGTAACATTTAGTGCGGCCACCTTCATTAAAACAAACGACACACATTTATTTTAACCACATGCTGTTGTGTCCCAATCCATGTCTGTTCATCTAACTGGCTTGTCTAAACAAATGACCTTAATTTCGTTGTAATGCGTCTGCTTATTGCTACCCTAGATCTGGAAAACTGAAAGTCCCCGAATGGGTGGACACCGTCAAGTTGGCAAAACACAAAGAGCTGGCACCATACGATGAGAACTGGTTTTACACCAGAGCTGGTAAGGGTGAAAGTGTGTGTGTGTGTGTAAAAATTGGATAGACGGCTCTATATTTTCATGTTTACATCAAGGCCGGTTTGCTGCCACTTAAACCAGTTTGGACTTTGTAATCCTCATTGACATTTATTTTTCGTCTGTGAAGCCATAAAAATTTGACAAGCACGCAAACAGTGTACAAAAACGTCACACAATTTTCCCATTGGAGTACATCACCTGGCAATGACATAAAAGCTGTGTTCAAACCAAGTTACGGCAGAAATGCTGGTTAGTGTCTCAGAACCGTGAACCCTGGTGGACTTCTCTCTTGAGGGCCTATTCCCCAGCGGGGGCAACATTTACTTCTGTGCGAACAGACCAATGGGGGGTATGGTCACAGGAAGAGTGAGTACAATTGCCGATTTTGAAGGGAGGCCCGCATGGTTCATTAGTGTAATATACCCCCAGCTAGATGGAAGTCTGAAATCGATTCTGATGGAGTCGTGCATAGTAGGCCTCTGGGAGCGAGACCTAATACAACATTTGATCCCGGTTGACAAATGTGCATCCCCTGAATCCATTGCAGACCTTGGGTTCATGGTAGTTTGGAGCAAGCTTAGAGGGACCTTGGAGCTGAGGTGACTTGCTTCCCTGTGGAAACTGCCTACTATTGTCAGACTCTCAAAAGCATGACCCAGCTGGGGCATTCTTCTGGTATATTTGCCCTGGGTACTCTGATTGCATTCAGCCCAGGGGTGCAGCAATGAAGACTAGAAGGGGCAGTGACTGGTCCAGCTGTGGGCATGGGTGAATGCCTCAACTCCCACTGTTAAATGGGTATTTTAAGCCTATTGCAGTCCTCCATCTCTGGTGGCAGTGTCATCAAGGCCGATGTTTGGCACAGGCAGACCCTCCTTCACTTTAGTCTTTTTGGCCCCCCTGACCAGTCGAAGGCCCCTCCTTGCTTTTACCACTGCCCACAAGGTCAATCAGATGGGAGAACCAGTTTCTTGAGTTGGTAAAATTCAGCCAAAACAATACTACACTGGCAAATGCTATTCACTGGGCCCTTCTCGTCCAAAGGAGTTGGTATACAGTTTTCTACTCGCAGTGAATGGGTGGTGCTGGAATGTCATCAATACCCCCCCCCCCCCCCAAAGATCCGCCTGTGGGCCCAAACCTGCGGTTCTTTTGTGCACAAGCCCAAATAATTGGCCTCTGCTGGCCATTTACAACATCCATACAGCCGTGTAGTTATGTTAGAAAGTTTTAGCAGAGTGAGGGGCTTCATTGGGGGCAGGTTTCTTGGGTATTATTTCCCCCATCACAGTTGTGGGTCAAAACATGGCTATAAGGTTGGAGAGGTGCAAGGTCTGGAACCGTAGGGATTCCAGGCTCGGCGACGAGATCAGAAGTAATCGCACACCCTACATCCATTCTTGAAGTGACACCCACAGATGTCAACAATGACACGGCCAAAGTATATGCACGGGCGTCCATTTTCAGCTTTAGAGTTTAGTATGATCTGTGATGTCATTAGTCTTTTGCAACTGATCACCTCCTCCATGGGTCCACACTAGTTGAAAGGGTAGTTTGGAGGTCGGGTGGGCGCGGGGAACAAACAAACCCAGGAAATTATTAATTTCGGTAATTAATGGGCTAAAGTTCTCTTATTAGCTATGCTTGGCTCTTTAATACGTACTGTTGGCAGTTGATCTGGTATCTGGAGTTTCATGTTGACCGTTATGAACGTTTTCCTATGGGATTGCACCATTATAAAACACTTCAGGATTTGGGCCCCAAATATAGATGCGAAAACTGGTGCAGTATTAGCAGGGTTTGGTTGCACATCAGGGGTGTCGGGAGTTCCATTTTGAGTTCACTGGACCTTCTATTTAGAATGAGGGAGTAGGGTGGAGAGATGTACAAAATACAGGGTTCCTCCCCTTATGTTGCTTTAGTATTTACCCTGGGTCACTAGAGTTCCTGCATAAATCGTGCATCACTTGGTTGTCAGTTGGTATCGGGCCCAGTGTCATAAGGGATAGCTTAATGGGCAGATCTCACCTGCTGACTTGAAGGCCCCGGTTATAATGTAAAATGATCTTGTATTGCAAGTTATGACGTCTTTGCAGCCTCATTGTCATTGTAGAGGTGCTATTGGAGGAGAGACGGGGTAAAAACCTAACTCGGGAAGGTAGAACCAGTGTTCTGTGCTGGTATGATTTTTCAAGCAAAGTGTTTTATCAGAGGGGAGCACCATGTCTACGTATTTGGCTTGCTAACAGTCTAGTCATTAGTTTTGAGACTGTTGCTGAAGGGCTTTAGACAACCCGCCGCAAGTGTTGTACAGTTGTGTGCTGTTGGTGTGTTCAGTGATGGCAGGTAGTAGCTGGCAGTCCCCTGAAGTGTGAATGAATAATCAGCGCAGAGTTATTGTCACATGCATGTTTATAAGGCCACAGTTGGCCTGTGGTCGAAAGTAGCTCCTGGTAATTTGGTTTTAAGCTAACAGGATCTCCTACATTTCAAACACTGCAGTATCAGTAGGTGGAAAGTAGAATGTGCAGGTTTGTGTGGGATGCATGGCGTCTAGTAGCCCTATTAGACACACGCTTTTAAGGAGCTAGCCTCACCAGACACCAGCAACCAAGACCTCATAAAAGACAAATCTTGGTCGAGCATCTAGTCTGCTATGCTCAAAATTTACTCTTAAAGGGTAAAATCAAATCTCACTCCGACTCCCTACCCAAATCGGCCTTGCGCACCCCACCACCTGGCAATCCTCACCCCACAGGAATAAAAATAAGCTTTCCCCATTCCGAGATGTGTCTGAATTAGAAGTATGCCATCCTGAAAAACAACCTTTGAATTGTAAGGGTGATACCTGCCCGGCCAATCTCATCAGGCTGCAACCAACGCCCTTCCTGACAGCATGCATAAATGCCTTTCGCTTCCAGCACTGTTCCTGCTTGCCTGAAGGAGGCATGGGTTCACCCTCTGAAGAAATCCTCCCTAGAACCGGGATCGCCAAACCACTACAGACCCATTACCACTGTAACCTTTATGTGGTAAAAAACTTGGACAAAGCGGCATATAATATCCAACAATATCCTATGGAAGAGGCAGTCCGCCCTGGTCATGGTACTGAAACTGCCCTCTTGGATCTTAAAAACCACCTAGCTGAAATATTGAAGGAAAGCTTGCCTGTCTCCTCCTCCTTAACCTGTCCGCAGCGTTTTTGTTTAGTTTGATTTATTATTTGTAATGCGCACCTAACCCACGGGTAGCAGGGCACAGGAGCAGCAAGAGGAATGTATAGCTTGGGTTACATATTGCGAGGTGGAGTCCAGATATGGTTACAGAACTGGGCTCATCCACAGCATTAAGAACAGATATAATGCAACATATTTACAAAGTTGCAATGCTGAGAACATCCGCAGCATTGACTTGGTGGACCACTTTACACTCTGCAGACAGCTCATTAATACTGCCCATTTCTCCACTGCCTGGGTTACCTCCTTCCTCAAAGGAAGAGCCATGAAGGTATTCTCAGACCAGGCTCGTGCTAATTCTACCACCATACACTGGAGTCCCACAGGGCTCTTGCACATCTCCTACACTGTACAATCGCTTCACCCTGCCGCTCTTCAACTATTTGGACAATCTTGGCATAGCATACACAAACTTTGCTGATACCCAAGTGCTCATTCCCCTCACTGGCTCTTATGAAACAGATGCAGAAGCACTATGTAAAATCTACTCCACCATTCACGCATGGATGGCAGCCAATGGGTTATGCCTCAACCTGGATAACACTGAGCTCCTCGTGGTAGGCCCTAGGGAAATGCTCAAGCTGGACAAACAGTAAAACATATGCATTGACCACTCCCAAATTCCACTCTCGGCAGCAGTCAAAACCCTAGGGGTTTACATTGCCTCCACGCTCTCAATGACTCGCCAAGTCAGCGCCATTGCATCCTCGGCGTCCTTCGATACGAAACTAATACTTATTTGCCAGCATGTCCACAAAAAATCTCAACCGACTTCCAATTGATTCAAAATAATGTGATCAGGGTTGCCCTCAGCACATTACCAGTGCCAGAGAAAAAGCACATTGGCTGCCAGTCAAAGAAGGAATACTCTTCTATACACTAACACATAAATGTCTTCCACACACTGCCCCCCCCCCCCGTGTCTGACAGACGATCACTAGAGCAACATCAGCCAGACCCAAAAGGTCCCACCTTCAAAAGGGCAGAGCAGGAGGGGCCTGCTTCACAATCCTTTCTCCTAAACACTGGAATGCCCTACCTGGAATACCTGCGAAACAAGATCTTTATCGCTCAAAACTGAACTTTTCAATTAGCCCACCCATCACTCCAGTGAGCCCCCATACGTTGTCCTCACAGAAGGATAGGGGGGCTTCATATGCTGTTCTGCATTGTTAGTTTAGTCACTCACATTTGCGTACCTAGGCCTCACAAGCTCTACATCTGCTACTTCACTCATGTACCATGGCACCTTTCACCATCACTTGTCATCTTAATGGTTTTGTCATTACATTGTGCATATCTGTCTGGCAAAGGGTTTATTATAACCAAGAACCAGACATGGTGTAAGCATCATTGTAACAGCGCCATGATGCCCCCGGCCGCTTTGAGCTTTATAAAAAAGAAAAAAATTGTGCTGTAGTATTCTCTGCTGTCATAATGCATCCTACTGCCTAAACAATGTTAGTTTCAGAGGGTCATATTGGGGCTCTGCTCATTGCTGTTCTAGTAAGTAGATCGCCCGCATATAGTGGAAGTGATTTCCGAATTTTGCACCAAGAAAATTGTGGCATGAACATATACTTTTTACAGAATTTATGCATAATTGAAATTATAGTTAGTCTACATAATTCCATTTCTGTTGTGCATAAGGTTTGAACACAATCACAAAGGAATTTGCTTCATATAAATGGTGTACTGCTTGGAGTCACTGGCGGAGTCACTGGCTATGTGGGCAGTGGGTATCAAATGTACATGGGTTTGTTCAGTCTTAACTAGCAGATGGATAAAAACGAGCATTTGAAAAATATTAAGGTACGCATTGGCAAAACAAATCGTTGTGCCGTTGACTGAATTTTCCATTTATAAGCATGGGTCTACTTGCCCCGTTAAATGTCTGCAAGTTAGTTTGCAGGCATATTTCTCTTCACTGCTGTGTATGAGTCAGTTAAATTCTATTACTAATGTTAGTTTCAGCAAACTAACTTGCAGGCGTGTAGAGTTTTTAAAGTAGTTATTTCAGGGGTGACCTAATGTGTGAGGGAGCGGGGGACATTGGTTGGGGAGGCGGGTTGGCATGGTAAGCATGTGTAAACTTGGGTTGGTGGGTGGTTAGGCCGGGTTGAAGTAGGCTGTGGGTAGATATGGGTGAGGTACTTTGGGCAGGGAAGTTTGGGGGATGAGCTAGGGTGTGGCAGTGGGTGGGTAGATTGGTGCCGGGCGGCTCATTGAGTTGGAGAAGCACAAGTGTCTTGCTCTTGTGGGAGCACATTAGGGTCTGTGCTGGGAGAGAAAGCGTTAGGGGTAAGCACAAAAGATGATAGGGTCATGGGGCAAAAGGAGGAGGGTTGAGGATAAGCGTAATCGAGTAGGGGGAATAAGAAAGGGTGAGATGGTGAACACACGAGGATTGGGGCTGGGGAGCATAAATGAGGGTTGAATGGTTCAAGGTGGGAGGGTCATGGGACTGGGGGTTTGGTGTTGGGGGGCACAAACGAGGGCTATGTCTGGAAGAACACTGAGTGGGGCAGCATAAAAACGCGTTTAGAGCACAGCAAAAGACTGGCTCAGGCGGGAATGACTGCGAGAGGTGGGCTCGGGAGAAGGCAAGCAAGAATGTTGGCGGGATCAGGGCGACAGTGGCTTGGAGGAGGGACATGCCAACACTTGCAGGTCGCCTTCATATTGCTGCCCAGTCATGGATTCATGAAACCAAACGTGCCTTTTTTTTATTTAAAAAAAATGTTGACAGTCATCCTTCCCGTTGGACTCGTCATTCAGAGGTTGAAGGTCCTTTCCTTGAGTTTTGCGGCCTGACAGGAGTGAAATCGGACATGGTAAAGATTGACAAATGACAATCTGCCTTTCCTGGCGCGAATGTGCATTCGCTGGTGGGAAAAATTTTAATTACATGCCAGTCGCCATTACAACAGCACTGGGTCCCCTTTCGGATGACGGCGGCCACGTTTTCCATGGACTGCTGCCGTCATCCAAAAGTCCCTTTTCCATTTCATTTTAATGGTGGCAGGCATTTTTTTTCTGTACTTTTTTTCCCACCCTTCGGTAGCACATCTATTGGATAGAAAACTGTCCACCCTGGCAAATCCTGGGCTGCGAATAGCTTTCGTGCGGCCCACAGCCCAAGTTGAGGCACTCTTTGCTCGGGCGGGCTGTTAAACACCATGTGCCCCCGCACCCCCTTTCCCAGGTCGTGAAAGCGGCACCCTGTTGGGCTGAGTAGAAAAGCACGTCCTTTCTAACGAGACTCCACAATCGCGAATGCATCCGCTAATTGGCTGAAGACCTAACATTGCCAGTTACAATATGACAATCTGGTATTCTGGTTCTCATGGGTCTTCTCCTTTGTGTTAGCAATGCTTTTCACCATAAGGGTGCCAAATGTTAATGTTACAGGATATTTATACTGCACACTATCACCGCCGTAGGGGTCCCCTGACGGATCTGAAAGAGAGGGGTTAAGTTAAGGCGCTTAGGATACATTTGGAGAGAGACCAAGGCAGCTGTGATGTGGTGTTGGCAGCTTCAGTTCGGTTAATGACAAAATTGATGTACAGATTTGGTCTCACTTTATCTGTTGTCGGCCCTAGAGCATTCTCAAACACTGACTTCATGTGATGTGTTATGCACATTGGTAGAGGGCTGATGTTCAAGCAATTGTGGAGGGGGTTGGGACCTCGAATCCTTGGATTGATAATGTACTTGTGTCACGCTCACAGCCAGATACCTCCTGCCCCCCTTCTTGGTTAAGCAGCTCATACCTTTGGTTTCAGAATGTTGCAGAAACTCCACTGACGGTTCTGCCACTGGAATCTGTTAAGGTGAGGAGTGGTCAAGATGGGGTGTGCTGGTCTTTGTCTCAAAGTGAATATTTTCGAGGAACGTTTTGGTGATATCCTTAAGTTGTACCTTGGCGAGTAATAGTTTTTACAGTTCAGAGTATTTTTTTTTTAATAGTTTCAGATTTGGTTATCCTTCTGTGTGTTGTATATGTGTGTGCAACCACGGAGACCATGAGCTCCTCCACTAATGGGAAGATTTTTTTGTGTGTGCTTACACCCTTTTCTGTGCGATTCCAATCCAAACTGTAATTTTGATTTATTGGTTTGTCGTTTTTCCCATTTGGATGACGCGTGTTTGGTGGTATCCTTTTTCAAATCCGGGCATTTCCCTGTTATCGATTATCTGCTTCGTTGCAGTGCTATTTAGTTATTGGGGGAGGGGGATTTCCAGGGACCCTGATATCCGACGCGTGAGGCAAGAGATTTTTTTCAGGTGGGATTCAACCCCAATAACTAAATAGCACTGCAACAAAGAAGATAATTTGGACTGCGATAGCAGGGAAATGCCCGTATTTGAGAGGCAAGGGATAATGCCGAAACACGTGTCATCCAAATGGGCAAAATGACAAACCAATCAAAAATATTACATACAGCTTGGATTGGCATCTTTATTCATTAAAAGTAGGAACAGCGTACATGAGAAAACTAGTCTCAGTGCCCAAAGAAAAGGGGTGCAGAGAATGCAGGAAGGTTTGACTGATTCATGCTCATAGTGAAAAAGTGCTTGCAGGGAGTAGATCATTTTTGCCGTATCTTTATCCCTTTATGGGTATTCATTTCTGCCAGAGCTCACTGAAAAGGTCTGCATAAATAATAATGAACCCAATCGCAAGAGCTAGGACAGCTGATTGTCTTGCAAATGATACAAAGGATCTGTTGTACATGGATTCCGTTAAACGCGGGTAGCCCTGTTACCCCAGGCCTCAGAATACAGCTCCAGCCTGAGGTTCCCAGTTGAGAAGTGCAGTCCTGCCTTGTGCCCCATAGCTCTAAATATTAGCTATTGTACAAATCGTGGTACCTAATTTGGGCTGTTGGGTAGTGTTTAACTGCCACTTACACGCAGAAACGATTGCATTATGCAGATAAGGAAATGGCATACAAGGAGAGACTATTTGCCCGTCCATAGTCTGTCCATGCCCTATGCCAGTGATCCCCAACGTGTAGCTCGCGAGCAACATGTTGCTCTCCTGGCCCTAAAATGTTGCTCGCCCGTTGCTCTGGGTCATTGTGTGAAGGCTAAGAAGAAGGACATTCAGAAATGAGACAACAATGGCAGTGTACCCTGAGCCAGAACTGTGCAGGAAGGCTAGCCAATCAGCCTAACCTATTTGACAGGCATGACATACTGTTAGGTATTGACGCTTTAGCTGTGGAAGCAACAGTAGAGTGGTCTGAGTGGTGGGTCAGGCCAGGTGGGTGCAGGGAGCAAGGGGGTGGTTACAGTAATCTCTTGGGGCTTCAGATGAGACAGTCCCCCGTGATTGAAGAGAACCTGAAGCACAGAAACTAAGCTGGCCTGGCCACCCATGTGAATATCCATGGTACTGCTCTGTAATCAGAAGTAAAAAGGACTCCCCACTGAATCCACCCTTATTCAGACAATTTCTGTCTTAGCACTCTAAAATTTCTATGCCACTTGAAACTCTGGTACACTATGAGGTGCATCGCTGGCTGGATCAAGAATACAATCTTTTGTACATGTATGATTTGCGTTTGTTGCCAAAATGTAATTTTTGGGTCCAAAATGTTCCACAATAATTGCATAATCTTTGAAGACATTTTCATCTTCTGATTCTTCTTTCTAGTACGGAAGTGCATTAATTGGAAAAATAATTGAACCAAATGCCTGTGTGTTCTGGTGAGAATTGCCAGCTTATGTGCCTTTATACAGCTGGTGCCCACATATTGGGCAAATAAGTGGCATGCATGCTCAAACTTTCCTTCTTAAACAATTTGCTTATGCCAGTTTGTATACATGTGAAGTTCGTGTTTGCGGGCCCTATGTGTCATAATTGGCACAAATGTTACATACTACTTGTATTGCAGTGCCTGGTGGGAACATTCACATTGTATGATGCTTTGCTTATCTGGCATTTGACTAATGGATTTCTAAGGGGAATGAGCTCCAAATTGTGCACACTTAATTAGTGTAGCTACCAATTGCAATTCACTTATGTTACTGAAAATAATTTCTTAGTGACATAGAAATTATTTTTACTTTAGTATAGTGTTTCTTGCTAGATTTTTCCTGCTTCTAAATTCTTTAATAACGGATATTACTAATGTAATGAATTAATCAACCTCGAGCAATGAATGGCTAAGTCGACCCTGCCACTGTTATGAACATTCGAAGTGCAGGCTGACCCCATGTCATGGGAGTGCACTTAACAAGTGAGGTATACAACCATAAACATAAGTGGTCTTCAAAAGTTCCAGTTTGTGTACAATGTTACTGGCCCACTAGCATGTCCACCTACAACTATATTTCCCAGGGGATTGCTTGGGGAAAGAGTACCCAAATCCATCAGAAATAGTTTTTTAAAAATTCCTAATCACTTGTCTTCAATGTAACAGACCTTGAGTGCTTTAAAAAGCACTGTTTTCTGCTAGATTTCTTAGGTGGATAACCCTCCCCTCACACAAAGCCTGTTTGAAATTATCTTTAAATTCTACCAAATTCTGTCTAGTTTTACTCATCCTGTTCTCCTAAAAATGCCCAATTTGCCCCTAAAGATCCTGATAATCCCTTTGGAGGGATAGATGGGGCAGCACCAAAATAAGCCTTTATATTTAGGAGTAAATGCTACTGTTAAAAAGTGCTTAAACATTTACCATTAAATCTCTTGAACATTTCCTGGGAGAGAACTCCAAGCACTCAAATATTTTCATACATCCTTCAATGTTTTTGAATAATTTTGCTGGCCCAGTGCCTAGAAATGCACTGTTTGCCACTTAATTTACTAAAGATTGTATTTCTATACCAATTTAATGTCAAATGATATGATTTGTTCCAATCATTTTACCACTGAATGCCGATAAATTGCATCAAAGTGCTGAAGTTGCTCACCATTTCATCTGACGCTCAAATGTTGCTCATTGCTAACAAAAGGTTGGGGACCCCTGCCCTATGCCCTCCTCACCCCAAGTTCCTGCCCCTCCCAAAAAGCCTACTCGGCTCCTTTAGAGCCCTTTCATGAAGCCTTACCATCAAACTTGGCACTGAAGGGCCTGGCATTGTTTAAGTAGTCTTCAGAGTTAATGACTTAATTGGAGCTATAAACATGCTACTGGTGTAATAAATATCTTATCCAGGTCTGCCTTCAGCAACTATTCATAAGCACCATGTGAGTCCTAAGCCCTGTTAAAACAAGCATTTGCAAATCCTACATTGGCTTGTGTAAGGATGCCTACGCAAAAACCCACTGTTGATATTGGCGATGCTTGTTTAAAAGCGTTTACTTTTTAAATCTACTGAACATGTTTTTTTTTTTAATTTCAAACTGGCTAATGTTAAAGCGACGTTTTGCTGACAGTTGGTCACTTAGTTTACTTTTTTATTCTGCGTTGCTTTGTCCTGTGGTTTATATCCTCATTAGATTTATTCTCCCTTTACACCGTTAGCATGCCCCTGACAATGGTAGGCAAGTACAATGTTCAGTTGACTGCTGTGGAGGGGCTGCATTTGAATCTAACGCTTTTTCTTCCCTCCGAGTGGAGCTGGTATTCGGAGTTGGGAAGTACATGCTGACCCCGTTTCTGATGTGAGTACATAGCTCGAGTTGGCCATCCAGATATCCAACCGCCGACTTGCCTTTTCTTTTCACTTGACCAATGTGGAAAATGGACTGTAGGATCCAAAGACCCTACTCAATTCTTTCTCAACTGACCTTTGCAAAGTAGTTATTTCACATTGGGCGTTTTTAGCAATATCTCCATCGTTCGAAATGAAACGATTGTCCGGGTCCAACTTTCGAAGCATTTTGACAAGGAGTGTCTTGTTCCATTACTGCGCTTGACCTCTATTTAGGCCCTGCCAGGTGAACAGCCGGGGCAGGTTCTTTATGAATCCATTCGTTTTACATCTGCATAGACATTTCATGCCAAGTTTAAACGCAACGCACTGACGAGACATTTAACTTAATCCGTGTATCTTCTGAGTAAGCTCGATCTGCGTATAGTTGAGGTGCTGTAACTGATCAGTTGCTGCGAGATGTCATCCAGCCGTTGCCCACAGGTAGTCATTTGGGCATGCCATTTGACTGGAAACCTCCATCCAGCCACAGGACAATGTAGTAGCTGAATCTGGCCAATGAGCTTTTCCTCTGCTTACCTGGTTAATGTATGACTCAACTGATTGACTTGCGGCTGGTTTATTGCAATGTTGGAAACCAAAGCATCTTCCCTGAAATAGTAAAGATTGCAGGTAAGCGTCAAGAGTGGGGGAGAGGTCATCCCAAACTTGGGTTTAGTAATGCTACAAGGGAAAACAATTTGAGGTATTAAACCTAGTCAGTACTTTACAGCCACTCTGGATTACTTTGTCTTGGATGCCATCTAGGCCCTTTTCGAGCAGCGTGCCTGGTGAGCTCTAGCATCTGCTTGTTTTATTTTTGTTTGCTTTACTTCTCCCTCCCTACTCCAACTAGTTGCCCCCTCACTTCCCTCGCCCTCCGGTTGGCCCGCAACCTTGCGACGTGACCCCTACACTGCACTGGGCCTGAAGCATTTTCATGAGCTGGCGACGCCATCTCAGCCTCCAGGTGAACTTATCACCTGTTGCAGGCCAGTCCTTGGGAATCGGCTTCTGCCCCCCCCTGGCTTTTTTTTTTTCTTTTTCTTCCTTTGCCTTCTGTGTCCCTACGGTCCCCACTCCGATCAGCTCCTCCCTCCCGACACAATGGGGCTGCCTCCCTCACCCTCCGGTTGGACCATTACCTTGTCATGTGATCCCCTTCACTGCATCTTCAGCACCCCTCCCAGGGCAGCCTTATCTGGGTAGGCCGCCATCTGTTAGGGCAGCTCCCTCCTGAGCAGCTCCACTCGCTGTCCCCCGTTCACCTCAGGACGCCTGACACAGACCACCTACAATGACAGGAAAGGTAAGTGTGGTTTGGGCGGGGAGCACAGCCAACACTGCTCCAGTAAATCTCAACCACTCTTATTCATTCAGCCCAACTTTGCATACTGGCCGTACTCTGCACCTTGCCCTGTTAGCATGGGTGGCCCTTATTGGTGTTTGTTCAGGCCAGCCATGTGCTCCCTAGAATGGCCATTGTATAACATCTGTAGTGTTGGGGCGATAACCTCACTAACAAAGTGTACAGGTCAACCTTTATCTTCACCCGTGACCCATACAGGACTTAAAGAGAGGGGTAGTCGATCTGTTTTTTTGTAAATTTTTCCGTGTTGGGTTCTGCTCCTTGATGGATTGTTGGGGGTGGGACATGTGTTGCTCCTAACCATACCAACTTTCCATACTGCATACTCGCCCTCACTCTAAGCACAACCATGCCTCCTTCTGCCCGTACTTAACACCCAACACGAAACCATACCATGCACAATCCTACCTCAACACCACATGACAGCTACCAAACCAAAAAGCACCTGGGTTCAGTGACTGGCTTCTCCGAACTCAAATTGCCGACAGCACATCAAAGCTCCCTTGCTCTTCTCCCTTTCAATCCCACTAATGTACCCCAACCCTCCCATTGCAGATCGAACGCATGGTAAGAGTGCACAGTACAAGACAATTAACATTTTGGTTATTCAGATAGAGAAGAATGTGATATCACCATGCTAGTAAAATGGGGCAATATGATATGTCATTTATAACGCGCCTATACACGAGTTTCACGGCGTGGCAAGCGAGGGGGAACAAAGGGAAGACCGAATGATCTTACTAGGCCAGGCAACATTGAGTTTGCAAGTGCAGGGGATGGGGGGGATGAGGGGATGGTGAGGGCGGAGTGCCTAGGATGAACAGTGAAATAAAGTGAGGCCAGCTAGTAGCAACTGCGAGGGTAAGTGCAGACATCGGGTGTCACATGCTGGTAGGGATACAGAAACACTCCCCAAGTGAAGTGTGCCCCAGGGGGCAGTGAAGGTGTGCAACTGGTGGGGAGGCGACCTGGGCCAGAGATCAGAGGGTAGCCAGGTAAACAGTGCAATATCTGTTTCAGCCAGAAGATAGGCTGGGGAGAGGAGAGAAGGCAAAGGGGAAGGTCCTGAGGGCTTACGGAACCAGAGGTGGGTCTCCTCCAGTTTCAGAGGCAGGGAGGCTGTTCCAGAGAGAGGCCCTAGCCGAAGAAAGATCTACCACCAACTTGTTTCGAGAAGTGACTGGCCCTGGGGGAGTTGGAGGCGGATGAGCGAGGAACCCTAATGAAGATATTTAGGACCCAGAAGGCCTTGTGAACAATGCAGAGGGTTTTGAAAATAATCCTTGCCGCCACTGGGAGCCAGTGCAGGGATTTCAGTCCTGGAGGGATACGATCCCCGGGCTTGAGGCCAAGGACAGGTCTTGCAGTCCTGTTTTGCAGTTGCAGAGGGCGGAGAGTAGAGGCAGGCATATTTAGGAAGAGGCTGTTGGCAGTAGTCCAGCCTCGAGGGAACGTGAGCTCTGGAGACAGTGACCTTCTGGGGAAGGAGCGGAAAGCAAGAATACCCCTGAGGAGGTGCAGCTGGTAGTCTGACTACTTAGACGTCGGATGTGAGGAGTGTGTGGAGTTGGAGATGACCCTGCAATTTTTAGCCTCACAGGTGGAGGTCGTAGTGGGAAGAGGGCCAAGAGAGGCTGGCCAGAGTGACGAAAGGAGGAAGCAGGTGTGCTGATGACGGCAATCTGTCTTACTGACATTAAGGCCAATCATTGATGGCACACCACTCCTGGATAGCAGAGATGAGAGAAGGTGAAGAGGTGGCGGAATGGAGTCTGAAAATAAATTGAGGGTCATCCGCATAGCACTGAAGTTTTGGGCAGAGCGGCAATGCGGTGGGCAAGGAGTGCCAGGTATTGGTTGAACAGCCATGGAGGGAGGTTAGACCCCTGGGGAACACCACAGATGGAGATGGAGGAGAGAAGACCCAAGTTGGACCTGAAAGGGTCGATTGAAAAGGGCCAGTGCCTGATCAGTGATACCCATGCTATCATGGCATGGATGACTGTCAAAGGCAGAAGAGAGATCAAGTAAGATGAGGACACAGGGGTGTTGGAATCAAGGTTGGAGAGCGGGTCTTCACGGATGTTCAGGAGAGCAGTTTCCATGCTTCTGGCAGCTCCAAAGCCAAACTGATGGTCATGGAGACAACGGATTCAGTTTGAAAATTAAGCTGGGAGATGGCCAGCTTTTCCAGGAGTTTGCCCAGGAAAGGAGTGATGGAGATTGGGTGAGAGTTAGCCGGGCAGGAAGGGTCTGCAGAGGGTTCCTTAAGTACACAAGGGAGTGCAGTGGCGAAGTACTAAACCAAAGTTAAGAATCTGATAATCTGAACTGCACAGTTTAGAAAATGCCCTTAGTGATCTTACTATCAGCAAGTGTCTGCTAAAGGCATTAAATGGTGTAGAGGTTTTGTCGCTTTATAAAGATCAACTCTCAACCAGGTGAATCACATTGTGATGATGAAACTTGGGCACAAGCCTTTTCTTTGGGAAGAAATTGCAACCAGGTGGCAGATTTTAATATGAATCAATTAAAAAATATATATCTGCCCCCTGGTGCAGATGAGTTACCCGCCACTGTGATCAAGTGAACCAGAATTTTGAATGGAATTCCAGCTGCATTGTTTGACACAATCCTAATCCCAGTTTACAGGAGAGTTACAGAATTTGCAAAAATGACTGGTTAATCACGATGAACACAATCAACAAGGTCTTTGCAATGCCTTTGTTGATCAAATTATTTGGGTAACAATGTAAGATTATGCCGCCATACCAAACTGGATTTAGTATCGTAGACCAATTAACACATTGATTAAAGCAGGGGTGTGTACGGTCACCACTGCTTATCTAAATGTATAGGCCATGTGAGTCATCTCAGACCTGAACTTGCCACTGGCTTCTGATGATTTTAGAGGCATGCGTTTAGAGAAATCTCTCCCAAGAAGTTATAATGCCCCCAGGTGTCGGACCACTTTTATTATGCTTCGGAAAAGTGAATAAACCGGTTGCCGGCTTTGGTTGTCTGGGAATGTTTGAGTGGGGACCTAGTTTAGTATCGATGAGATCTTGACGTGCTTCCATATTCCGATGACTGGTTTGGGTGCTGCTCAATCTTTAGAGGGACACTGTAAACCTCTTTCAAAATGGAGAATTGATTGGTTCACACTCTGGAAAGGTTGCCTCTATTGGAGTAGAACATGGTCTAAAGTTTTGCACCAATAGACAAGTAAAAGCTATATACTTTTTCGAACTCGAGAACGTTTCTGATTTATTTTTTTGACGTACGTTTATACGCGCACAACATATTTATTTTTATTTATTTAACATTTATAAAGCGCTCACACAGCCCGCAGGCATCGAGGCGCTGTTACAGGAATTGTTTGTTTTTCTTAGTTGCGTAATTGTGTTTTTTTGTGTTAGTTACGTATTTATAACGCGCTTAAACACCCAGAGGTTTCTAAGCGCGGACCCGGGGATCGAACCTGTTGTTCCTTCGTGTCGTCTTGCTTCCAAGACGCGCACGCTGCCGCTGAGCTATCCAACATAGACCCAAAATCAGTAAAAAATGTACTTGTTTAAATCATTCCACCTCCTAGTTTTAAGTTTTTGTATTTAAACCAATTTTGCTAACCTGTGCCCAAAAGTTAGTGTCCACCCTCTTGGTGTGTTAGATTTGCTTGGTTATATACACGTTACTTGGAATGTTTAGATGGTGGATTGTGGCACCCAATATTGGTGTTTCCAATACAGCCAATTAGAGAGGAGCTGGATAGAACTTCAAACAGTTGGCAATACATCTCCTAGCTGTTAAATGTGCTTACTATAATGAAGCCCGAATTAACTTTGAATATGCAATGTTAGTGTTGCTATTAGAGCGGCAATCCATGGTAGATTCTCCCTAATTGTTCATTCTAGGTTTGAAGTCGGCAGCGATACATGATTGGTACTAATGTCCCACAAATAACAATGTGTCTACAGAATATCCTACATTAACATGTCTAGACGGAAATGAATGTTTCGCTAATAGAAGCATTAGTTCATGATTTGAATTATGGGAGTTGACTTGTTGCAAGAAGCAGATACACTCGAGGGGTGGTTTTCTGTATGTTTGTCGATGAACCCTGATAATACCGGAAAGTTTTGGTGCTGTATAGTAGACTGCACACTTTCAACAGCTGGCTACTGTTGAACCAAGTGCATGTTTTTCACTTAAAAATTGTTTTGGTAGGTGAATTTGGCAGTATCCACTGTAATCCTTCACAATCTGGTCCCCCAGCATATCTGCTTTTCTGGAGCCTTGCCAAGTTGAGGCAGCAGGATTGCGCTTTGAGAGGTCATACACATGCCCTTTGTTTGTACTGCAATAATGCCTTGGAATACCATATGGGTGTAAGCCCTGTTACCATCTTCCTTCTCTGGTCGTAATGGGTATGCACTTTCACAGTAGTCTGGACTCCCATTCAGTGCATAAGTACATCAGACAACCTGGGGCCCTCTAACCTAACAATGTAAATCTCCATAGTAGTCTGGAGCATCTGTCGAACACCACTCGGGTGGGCTCAAGTCCAAATACCTGGAATACACTCTCCTCCAGGACCTGAGGTTTGAATGGCGTGTATTGATTTTCTTTTACCCTGCTCAGTCCTGGCATTGGTATCCAGCATAAAGGCCTCTTACCACAATTCAGCATAATTGGTCCCTCTTGATAGACTGGAAAAATCTGTGCATGAATCTTCCTCCAGAAGACTAGGTCTGGCGTTTTGGCTTTGACTGGTTCTGTAGGTCTACTATTCATTTTGTGTTTATGGAAGTATGCAACATCTGATTACGGCCATACTTTCGAAAGTTGCTTATCGAAAACCGCTTTTAGTTTGGATTTCCTGACTGGAACTTGGTCCTGTTCCTAGCAAGCAGGCATGAGGCGTGCCTCAAGAACAAACTTCTGTGCCATGGGCTTGTTCAAGCCGGAGACATCTGCTGACAAGCACAGTGCTTTTTTAGCTATATGCCCTATCTGTAGTTGTGTTCTGATGCATGTCCGATCAAGTGTCTCAACCTGGCATGGATCTTGATCTCACTGCTTCAAGAAGAACTATGCTACTTAGTTTCTGGTAACAGCTAAATTCCCTTCTTGTAAGGTGAGCTGTTAAGATAGATTTACTTCACAAACATGTTATGCCGCTTGGCGAGGACAAGAGGGTAGGTAGGGATGGCTGGTCTTGTGAAGGGATTACAGCTTTGTCAGTTGGTTTACACCTCCTTCTCTGCCTATACTGACTTTGCCCACCAGGTGTATTGCACGCAGGCAATACACTTAAGCGTTAACAGTGTGATGCTGTGGTCCGAGATTAAACTCTGCCAGCACCATCCATTCTATGCCAAATTAATGCTACTGATCTCTTGTTCTACTTCGAGCTGCAACAAAAGAGCCACTCTGTCGGTACACGTGACGGGAAGATCTAACTGGTGTTTCATGAGGCGCGAGTGTCAGTAAATAGTACATGGAACAAAAGGGAATAAACGGTGGTATATTCTCTTTAGATTGTAGCTTGCATCAATATTTACCATGGGTAAATTGAGCATTATGGTTACCTATCCACTCTTTACACAAGAGTGAAGACGGTAATTGTGCATTTCAGAGTAGTGCTCCATTGGCTGAAATGCAATGGTAGTCTTGATTTAGATTTTTTTTCTTTGTCATCGCTTTATTGTGCTAGAATGGTCTCCCAGTTAGGCTATGCACTTCACTGGCTAGGGTTTCTCACGTTTCTGGCATTTTATGGTTTCTGTATGAAGTCGATAATGAGGTTGGCTAGCCTACATTGCCATGGAAACAAGTTTCTTATCCAACAGTAGCTCAGCAGGTAGGTCCTTTCAGCAATCTTTCACCATGGGCATCTGTAAGAAATCCATGCAAACCATGAATCTAGTTTCAGCGATGTATTTTAATGCATAAATTAACATTGTTTTTGACTATTGCAGATTTTGGAAATCTCAGACTTCGAATGCTATTGGAGTGTAACAATCCTGTTGTATTAAAAACGAGATGCAGACTTTATTTGAAGTCTCGTGCAAGTTGTCCACCACTCGACAGTGCATACTCCGCTTGTTTTACTCCATTTGTTTGTGTTGGGTTTAATTCCTCAGAAAGCTGCATATAAAACTGCTACTCGTTAATCTATATTTTACGGATGTTTTTTGTGGGCAAGGTACTTCATGTTTGTTCTTTGTTCACTCACCCCCTCCCCCCGCCCCCCTTGTTTCCTTTTCAGCTTCCACTGTCCGTCACTTGTACCTGCGCGGTGGTGCTGGCGTTGGCTCCATGACCAAAATTTATGGTGGGCGGCAACGCAATGGAGTAATGCCCAGCCACTTCAGCAGCGGCTCAAAAAGTGTGGCCCGTCGAGTGATGCAATCCCTAGAAGGAGTCAAGATGGTAGAAAAAGACCCCAATGGGTGAGGCTCTCATTGGAACGATGACCTAATTTGCATGTCATAAGACATATACCATAATCCCTGCTTAATAGTCTGTATTTGTGTTGGCAGGGTGATCAGCTTTTCATTGAACTTGTTCGGGTACAAGATTAAATGTTTAACTTGTTTTTTATTATGGTATACTACATATATTGCAGTTCTGTTACTAGACTAATTTCACAATTGCTCTTTACAGTAATTATCCTATGGCCTTTTTGTTGCTCTGGTGTTCAAATGCTACTTGAGTGCTGTAGTGTGCAAAATACACAGCTCCTATTAAATAACCCGTTGCATTGTATACGAGGGAGAGAACTATTGACCTTTTGCCTTCCTTCATTACAGAGGTCGAAAGTTAACGTCACAAGGCCAGAGAGACTTGGACCGAATTGCTGGACAGGTAACTGCTATGCTCATGCTATCATTTGTGACGCAGAGATTTTACTTGATCTCCTGCTTGCGTTTGTAGTCTTGAATGCAGTAATCCAAAATGTATGGTTTTGTAGTGTACTGCCAATAGGCTGTCTCGATAGTTTGTCAAGAGAAGGAACTCGGTAGGGAGAGTAAGATTATGCAATGGGTGGTTTAAGAACCTTGCTATATATCGACTTTTGCCACGATCGTTTGGCCTACTGATCAACAAATAAGTTAACATGCTGGGCTCTGTCACTCTAGTCGGTGAAAGGTTGTGCCTTTCAGCTTGCCCTTCCGCACCGGTGGTTAGGGCACTGATCAATTCTAGGCTCTTTATGTGAGCGCCTTTTATGTTTGCCTCCCTGAACACCTAGTCCACCAGCTATGCATAGCTCAAAATGCAGCCGTGTTGGTCTCTCCCATCTCCCCTGCTAGGCATAATCTTCATTGGATCCCCACAATCGCACATTTTTCAAATTAAGTGTCCACACATTATCTCCCATGCATCCAATTGTATGAACATCCCTGTTCCTTACATCCATACTTTCCCCACAAGTTGCTGTTCTACCAGGCGCAATGGATGCTTTTCAGTGCTTGGTACAAAGTTGTGGCACAACCTTCCTCCTTTTCGCCACACCCTGGACGTTTCCTAACATTGTCCGAAAATATTTAAAAAAAATCTTCCTTTTCACTTAAATCTGGACTCGCCCACCTGCCCCAACCTCACAAGACAATCCGTGAAGGATTCAGTTCAGCACTCCCATGAGAAATTATTCAATCTTCTCCCAGATGCAATGATTATGCCAGGCACATTCCATGTTATGCGCATTTATAAATGAAATGACTTATCATATTCCTGGCCGCCATTCCTTTTTTTTTCCTCTTGGTATCCAGGGTTCCTGGGACCAGATCACTAAATGAGTAACCTGCAGCTGTTTTTCATGGCAGTAACTAGGCACATGTGGATATTCGCATTTCAGACAAACCAAGATTACTGTAGTCAATAGGCACAAGCATGCGCACTACATTACTGTTGCTTCCCAGGTCATACTTGTACACCTCCCTGTCTTTGAGAGCAATGCTTCTGTGTTCTTCTTGCAGATTGCAGTTTGTAATTTCTTGCACTCCAATGATCATGCATATTCCTTCTGGTCTTCCATATCATATGGAGGCCTTGCTCAAGCTGCATGCGTGTTTGTTACTTGGGTTTACTTGGTAGTGGATTCAGTCTCTAGGATTGCCTGAACCCAAATTAAAAAGTAAAAAGTATTACCCAACTGCTAATAGTGTCGGGCCATTGCCCATTTGTGGGTGAAGGCCTGTGTCTATTAGCTGTTTTTTTATGCTGAGTTCATCGTAGTTGGCTCAAGAAGTTAGTCTTGTGTCTATTTTGATTGAGGGCATGCAGGATTGCTGTTGCCCAGTAAATTCTTTTCATATGCCCATGGCCTACTCCTAATATTTACCTTTTTTATTTTAGGTTGCAGCTGCAAGCAAGAAACAACATTGAGAGAAATTAAAAACCAAATTCAAAATGTGTTAATTGGTCCTGTCGCCTTTTTTTGTAAATGTTTAATGCACCATTGGTTCTTGACAGCATGTTAATACGTGGCCACATTAAACTGTGGGTTATCTGAACGTCTGGTGAATTGGCTTCCAAATTCCCGACAGACAGGCAGTCAGCTCAGGTTCTTGGGGCAAATGTGCATTTAGAGCTTTCCTTGTACCGAAGTGGGAAGCTTCCTGCACTTTATAGTGGATATGCACATGTCTCTACTTTTCACAAGACCTTTCGTTCATTGTTCTTTCTATCACTACACGTTCCCTCAAGGTGAAGTGTGATCTGTTTTGCCTCTCCTTGGTAAACCTTCTGCCAGGGGTGGCTCCTCATCCTGTTGTCAGTCCACACCCTTGTCATCACAGACCACGGCTGCTGACTGGACCGTGATTATGTGGATCTGGATAAATGTCCTGGGGACCACATCTGTTTGATACAGTGCAATGGGCCAGACTTGGTTTGAGCCCCTGGTGTCATACAGTAACCACCCTGCACTAATTCCCTGGCTTACATCGCCTTTCTCTGTCCCTCGGCAGTAATCCACATTTAAAATCTCTATTCTTTCCAGGTGGATCATTGGAGCCAAGAGCGTTGCAAAAACCCTGGATTTTGGCTCCAAATCAAAGGGCAGTAACTTGAACTGAACCTCTTCACATCCCACCGAGGAACCTCTGGTGATACCACTCCAACCAGCCCACCCGCAGTGAAGTGTTTATGCAAAGCCTTCTTTATGAACTTTGTCATAAAATGCTTTTTGGTACAGAACCAACCAGAACTGGTCTCATTGGTACCATAATCATTTGAGTAAAAACAATAACTTTTTTTAATCCAGCTATTTCTGTAATCCCCCTCATATCAACCCTCTTGGGATGGGTATTGATTCCCTGAGAAGACACCTCTGGTACGCCTAATGCCCATAAGTGTCAGACCACTTTTCGCATGCTTTGGAAATGTGAATTGACCTACTGGGCAACTGATACTTTGGGATTGTGTGAGTGGGGACCTTCGGTTTAGTGTGCCAAGCTGCTCTAAATTTGCCTGCATCTGCAGGGATTTTAATTTATTTTCATTCATTGCCACGAGCAAGACCCTACCAGCCTGTGCCCAACTGCTGATTGGGCCTGCCCCCCTGTTTTGTTATCCATAGGGTGTAATCCCTCGCTGACGCTCCACACAGCCTTCTGCACCCGCAACACTGGTAAATGCTCTGCTGATATTTGCAGGATTACTATTTATTCCCAACCCCCTTATCCCACCTCACCCTAACAGAAAACTTAAACCCATTCACCCTGCAACTCTTACTAGGGGAACTCTGATGCACAAAGATACACCCCAACCCTGCCCCTTTCGCAACTACCCTAGGCCACACCACTCTCTCCTCTAACCCCCGACCCCCTGTTTCCCGCCTACCCCACCGAAAGATCTATGCCACACACTTCCAACTCAGACCAGAGGAGCCCTTATGTGCTCCCGAAAATGACTGCCCTGCCACAATCCTCTCACCAACTGCCAAAAACTCTTCCACACCTCCCTGTCTACACCCCTCCGGCAGGACGCCAGTGACGGCCCGCCAAACTCCTGGTCCTCTGCATTCCAAAGAACTCCACCTTCTGACCTCGAACACACTATCCAGCTCACTTTCTGACCCATCCCATACCCTCGCGAAACCCCTTCCAACAAATCCCAGCAGCACTGCGACAGCAAAGGCCCACTCCTCACCACCCCTGGCCCATCCAGCATGACCAGCCAAACTTATTTCCCTTCCACGTCCACACCTCCCCATACTATATGCCCCAACCCTTCCACAAGACCGTCTGCCGCTCGTTTCCATTCTCCGGCATGGCATGTCTTGCCCTCTCCTGAACCATTGCCTCAACCCTGTTCCCTGCCCACAACCCTCACACGCACCTTGCACCCAAACATTAAAGACACAGAGGCAGAGACTGCACCTCAGCTCTACATGTATCAGTCTACCTAGCGCACCTTTCCTACCTGCTAGCCCCTCTGCTATCCATGCCTTCCATTTCTCTCTTGAAACACTCCCAGCACCCCCTCACCCTTCCTCTGGGTACCAAACCATAAGAGTACCAATTCCCCCACACCATTTGCCACCCCCTCCTCTGATCCAATCTGAACATAACCTCCCACGGCAGTCCTCCCCAATGCCTGCCACAACAGACTCCCTCTGATCCACCACCCACTCGGCAACAGAATCCCACCACATGTTCATTTGCCCCCTAGCCACACCAACCTACCCAGTCCCACCAATCCTTCCCAGTGACCAATAAAATTCTACCAGCTACTGACTACCCGAGGCCTCCCAGCACTTGACACCCTGAGATGCAGCCCCCACACCACCTCCCACAAATTTGCCTGATTCCTTACGAATGCCTGCTCTGTGGCCAAAAACAAACACGGCATCTATGACCAACTAACCTCAGACAGTCCTGATCTCTCATCACTGAACATGGTTCTCAGATGATTTTAAACCAATGGCACACATCAGTCCCACCCGAGTCCAAAGCTTGGCCTATAGACTACTCCTTCCCTTCAGACGAAGGGATCAAATCTCACCTGTTCTCTGCACCCTAGACCGGCTCCTGATAGGCCATTATTCACTGAGCGGTGCACAAAGCTGGCCCACAAATACCTACAAGAAAAGAGGACTACTCCTTACTGCCCAACCTCCACTGTAAGGTTAAGCAGTGCCCGCTCCACTCCAATTCATCCAGGGTCGGAGGATCCTACTCAACCCTGGTGCCCACGTTGTGGAACTCAGTGCCTACTTTCATTCGTCACACCCAAGACTACATGGCTTTTCATAAGTACCCAAAACCTGTCTCCTGATTTGCTTCTAAGACTGATTTGACCCTCTATCATCCACAAAATCTGCCCTCATGACGACCACCCTCGGCCAAAGATTGGCTAGAATCCACTTATTACTGGATAGGTAAGAATAACTAGAAAGAGAACCTGATTGCCGGTAACAAATTAAATATGAACCTGTTGACCCCTTGAGAGTGTCAGGCAATGATGCCTAGTTGCCGACATGTAAACTATGCCTACCCTACACCTGCTGGGAAATGAATGCAGAGGAATCCAAACCTGGGGGCTCAGTGGTACTTATGTTCTTAAGCTATGACTGGGCCTGAGCTTGTCCTCCACCAGTTACGCACTACGCTCTCAGACCAGGTGACTCTTTATTTGTATAAAAATCAATTCACAGAACAGTTGCCAGGCCTAATAGCACTTTCTTACGCTGACTTCTTATGCTATGACTGAGCTTGACCTTTTATTTCCACCAGATATGCACTATGTTATCAGTCCAGGTGATATCTATCTATACTTGTCCAAAATGCACAGGACAGGGCCTGATCTTGCCTACACCAGGTATGCACTGTGCTCTGATCAGGTAATACTTGCCTTTATTTGCTTGGAATTAATGGCCATGACGCCTCCACCCAGGGTCTAGTAGCACCTGAAGCTATGACTGGGCCTGCCCTATGTCTCTATTGGGTACACACTACGGTCTCTAGCACATTCAGCTCTTGCAAAGGTCTGAAACTCGCAACTCAAGCCAGTATTGGAACACCCAACCATTTGCTGTAAACTAATACTATGGACACCGAAAAATGGGCAGGCAGGCACTTATGCTCTGCCGTAAGAATTGGACCAGCTATTGTTCGCCATCAAGTTACTACACTTTAGTCAGGAGGGAAGTCTGGCAAGAAAAGCAGTGGCAAGGGATGACGTGAGATCGCTTGTTATTAATACTTCATCATAAACTAGACCTAGAACATGCACAGTACCAACAACACGGCCAGGTTTTTGGTTTGTCGCTGGACTTGCACTAGACTGCAAACCCTAAGCGCTGAATCTCTTAAATAAGGAAATCTGCAGGCACTGGAAGGTAAGCAGGAACAGCGGACTGCATGCGATTGCACAGTCTCACACACCAGTATGCTGACATGGCACCAACAAACAAGAGAATGCAGCTATATCCAACTAATTTGGCCTAGCTGTACACAAATATACACCACCATGAACATCCAACAATTCTTTAGAATGCAGCGATCTTCACCAAAAGTCAAAGGAAGTCTATTCCACTTTCCCAAGATCTATGCAAATCATATGCCCGCCCCCTTGCCAATGCATAATGCATAGTTTTATATCAACGATGTCACGTTAGTCAAGGTTTTCATGGTTAAAAGTTGTACAATAATCTTGTCCTACACCTACATTTAGTTATGCAATATTAGTTTATATAGCGCCTTTTGCCGTTGTATGGCTTCAATGTGCTTGTGATGGGAATCCTCTTGGGGACTGAAGTCCAGGTATGAGAACATATCCTGCAAAGGCTTGGTGCATATGTGCATTTGGCCAAGATTAGAAATCTGGTGCGCTTAGTAGGCTCTTGTAAGCAACCCAAGAGGTCAGACACATGGGTGGCTGTTAAGGGGTGGGGGGTCATAACGGTGTGCTAGTGCAGGATGTGACCAGCTAGACCAAATATTATTGTAGGTTGTCACTATTATAATGGCAGAGGTGTTTGTAAGTAGGCGAAACCTATGCCTCCAGCTAGACCGACTTAGTCGTAGCTGCATTCTAAAGTGTTTATACAAGCTCAGATGGAGCTTACCTTTGACCTCACTGTGTGATTTGATAGTCTGTGTGGTCAAGCTACCCTCGTAGGCTCTTCTAGGCACCGTAGACTGGCTACCCTCAATGTCTTCTAAGCGCAAATAGACTGTTTATCTTGGACTTATAATAGACATGCTTACCTTAAGATCTAGGTTATATGTTTCAATGTAATAGACAGGCGACCCTTGGTCTTACTCTTTGTAGTCCCATAGTAGGCTACAATCCGGCATCTTCGAAGTGCAATATTAAGGATACCTGCATATATCTGTTACAATGGCTAACTTGTAGATCTAATAGCAATGACAGATTACCATCATCTTCGTGCGCAAGGACATGTTAACCTTATGAGGTGCTGCCCAAAGAGTCCACTCCCAGATCCATCATGGTGCACTGCACACCCTCCGTCTAACCTTCACAGATCTTTCAAGTGAAATGCATGTGTTAACCATCACTATTTCTTCTAGAGCAGTACATGCGCTAGGCTTGACATTCTTAATGTGCAATTTTCTTTGAAGTAGTTGGTGCTTATGTACTCTGTAAAGGCAGAGTTCTCTCTTGATTTGAACAGAACATGCTGGTCTAATAGCTTCTAATAGGAATAACCAGTTGTCCATGAACTTTCAAGACCCTTCTGAGTGCTTCATCAGCAAACCACATGACTCTTTGACAGGCGATAGGCTCCAAGTATGGGTCCTCTAGGTGTATGACCAGGGCAGTGTGTAATTGACAAACAAGTACTTATTTCGTGCCCTGGGCAGCTATCCTAGCATATTTCTTTAAAGTCCTGGCTACCATCGAACTGTCTGGTTGGCTGTTTCTGTACACCAAGTAGTGTGCAGATTTTGTTTGTATGGTGTGCTGCCACAACTGGCATCCTCCTGTATGTGTGTAAGGTGGGCCCACGCAAACGGCTGGCTTCTGCCTATAGGTGTATGCACACCCGACTTGTAGGTCTTAAGATGTGAGTGAGATTGCATGTGAATGATAAAAATGGAGGTGGGGGTAGAGGATTTCTGGTTGCTGAGGTAATAGCCAACTTTTGAGGAGCTTTCTGAAAGAGAAGTTGTCAATGTGGCAGATTTGGAGTGGAAGTGAATATAGCTGGTGCTTGCATGGAAAGCGATGATCCTCCGACTCTGGAGTTGTGATTGGGGGGGAGAATTACGAGAAGGGGTGATTGGGGGGGAGAATTACGAGAAGGGGTTTCTGGTCAGTTGATTGCATGTAATCTTATCCTGGAGGTATTTGGGTCCAGTTTTATGGAGGGCTTGGTTAGTGTTAAGGATTTCAATCAGGCGATGCACACCTTAGTCTCGGCCCAGTATGCAACACACAACTGAAATGCTTATATTTGAATATTAGATTAAATATTGAGATGGTACACCACTCGTATCACGCCCCCTTTTCAAATACCCCCGGTCACAATGGACCATGAACCAGGCTGGTTGATAAAATGTAATATTTATTTTTAAATTTCAAAATAAATCATACAATTTTTAATATGGGGCAGCAATCGCCATTGGGGTGATGAGAACAATGGGAATGTAAGCAATGCACTTAATTTAACCTTCTATTGACACATCTACAAAACACCAGGGAATAGGAGCACTTTTTGATTTTAGGAAAGATAGCACTTGAGTTAGAATTTCCCCCTGCAATGTTCCCCCAATCCACAAATCAATTCTGAGCGGATAAACAGAAGCAGCAGGTAATCAGGAATGACCAATGGAAAACAGAATTGAAATCTGACATCCCCACCCCCACAAAAAACGAGAGAAACTGATTTTAAACCCTGCCAATGCTAAAAATGACTCGGAAATGGATGAATTAATGAAGGTATGTAAAAACCTTGAAACAAAACTGCAGCAACAATTTACAAGTACTGACACAGGCAATGGATAACCAAGAGCATACAATCAAAATTGATTGGTAGGTTTAAAATGGATTGTAGCAAATGACAAGTTGGAAATTTGGCAAACTTTCCAATTCCTGCCTGAAATTACCCAACGGTTTTTAATAAAAATTGGGTTTTTATGTTGGGGGTACAGCTATAGATCATAATTTCACTATGGAAGTGAAATTGGGTCTCTAAGTGGTAAATTGAGTGGGTTATGAACTAGAAAGGTGTGTTTTTTGAAAAATTGCGTGGTGAAAGGGGAAAGGAAATCTGCTTTGACGAGAACAATTTTACTCTACACTAGAGCAGTCGGGCTAGGCTAGCAAAGAGAGACACAGTAAGCTACAGGGTTGATTCGCAAATTCAACCCTAGCACCTCAGTGCCTGCCCTGGTGCAACCAGTCCGATCACTTGAAATAGGATTAAAAGCTTAGGATTTACAAGAAAAATTACTGAAGAGTTGGCGCTAGCATTAGAAATGAATGGCAGGGTTGCAAGAATGATTCTGATGGTATTACAAGTTATCAGGGTATGGATCGGATGACTGAGGGGAACTAAAGGCAAGGTATACTATGGTTTTCTATGGTTCCTATTGATACTCGCACTCCACTTTAGTTTAGGATTGTGGGACAGTCAGAGTTCGGGTCACCACACGGATCTGGTCTAACGAAGGACAGCTGACAAAATCAGTGGGACAGGATTAGCTGGGCAGGGCTGGATACCAAAGGATAGTTCTTATGGACTTGCAATTCTGGTCACTGGAAACTATAGGTCATCAGGGTAGCAGGATGGCAGCAGCATGCAGTGAGTGGCGGCAAGCCAAGCTGGATCAGGATGCCAGAGTACCAGTTTTTTCCTTTTTAATGTGAGATTTAGTGGGTTATTATATTGGAGGGCTTGCTGGGAATGGGATCAGCAGTGCTTGGGTTTTGCAATGGGCCTTGGAGCAGGATCAGCAATACTTAGGATCTGGGGTCTGGAAGATGAAACTGGAACGCAGCGTCATCCAAGTATGACTGCGGCAGACTTAACTAAACACACCCCTAACAGTTATTGGACAAGGGTGCTAGTTTCCGCCTCGCTCTCAGTTGGTTGGATTTCCAAGGGAATGTCAGGTTTATGAGGGAGTTTTACAATGTCCAAAAACTCCCACATTTACTTACTTAAAATCCGATTTTGCCAAAAACATAGATTTATACACTTGCAATCTCTTGGCATATTATACACAGGTTACATATGTGCAGCACAGATCAGTCCAATCCTCAGGTCTGTGGGACCTTGTTTCGCCCTTCTGATACATTTTGGTAATTTTACACATGAAAGATTTGGCTTAAAATTCCATAACTGTTATTATCCCCATGGATGTATGTACAAAATGTTGTTTGCAGCATTAATACTTTTCTTTGATTCTGTCATATTTTGTTCCCCATGAGTTCTACCAAGATTTAAAAGAAGGCCCATAAAATTAGATTTGAAACTGCTAACTTTACATTTTTCTAATCTTTGCTTCAGAGAAAAGTCTTGGTTTATTTCTGAAATAGTCTGTCGCCAAAAGTCAGTTCCTTTGGGTCATTTTTTTTTCTTTAGTTTAACTGCAACCAACTGTCATTTCTTTCAAAGCAAAGTGGGGGTTTGCAGTTTAATGGAAGGTTTTATTGCTCGTTTACACTTGACAAGTGTGTGTCCCAGGACTTATATTGTCCCAGCCTGGAGCACAGACGAATGTCTGAGGAGCATGTGAACTTTCATTGTCCTGTCCCATTCAAAGTGTTTCAAGCTGGCAATTTTCACTTGCTTTTTCTGGATTTATGGTCTCCCTTCCTTGGGGAAGTTTCATGGCTGGCAACTGGAATAACCGATTTTTCTGAGAGCTTGCAAATCCAGCTCATGTGTTTTAAACTCTTTAATTTCTTATTTTGGGTCCTGAATCAAACATGTGAAAGAAGATAGCCTATGTGTATATTATCACCACTAACATAATCACTTTACATTGCTAAGTAAGCAGGCTTTCATTATTAATTTATTTTTAAACAGGCCAATTCGTTTCTTTAGTCAATACAGCTCATTTTTCCACATGTGTTTTAAAACTGCTAGCATTTCTTTCCCAATGTAATCGGTATCCATCAGGGGAAAGTTCTCGGGGCCCTCAATGTGTTGATAAAACATACCAATAATCAGATCCCCTTTTTATGCCGTCAGCATCTGGGGTCTCCTGCTCCATTGGGCAGTTGAGTTCATTGTGAGCATGTGTCTGGGACCTAGTGATATCAATGACCTGGATTTCCCCCAACGGACTCGATTTCGAGGAGCTCCCCTTGGATGGCTCTGGTTTTGGCCAGCTGATCAGCTAGGTCGTTTCCAGTTTTTTCTGGCCCCTCTATTCTGTAATGACCCTTGATCTTCTTTCTGGAATGACCCTTGATCATCTTCCAATAGCTGGTCATCCCACTAGAGGGGACCAGATCCTCAATATTTTGGATGAGTCTCCCATGTTTGTTTTATTGTTGGCACCTAGCATACCTCTGGTTTTCCAATTAACCAGGTGCTCCACGAACGCAATCCAGACATAGTCTAAATCTGTTATGACCAGTTTGTAGAGTTGGTGTTGAACGGCAGTGAGGATGGCTTGATGAACTGACATAAACGCTGCCATCTGACTACTGCGGGTACCAATTTGTACCCAGTGGAGGGTTGCGGGGCATCATTCATCCAGGCATTCCCAATGCTGGCCACCCCGTTGTCAACATGGTAGGAGCACCCGTCCACAAACTGGGCATTTCCTCGCACTTGTCTTCTTCATCGACTTTGTGCGGGGAATTCAGGTAAGCCTCTGTGTTGTCCTGGATTTTAAGACTTTCGTCCTCGAGACAGTTTTCTCTGGCACAATCATGCAAGTCAGCCAGGGCTTGCGCGAGTGGACTCTTCTTGTTTTGGCTATATCTGACCTCCACAGGAAAGCCTTGCATTGACAGAATCCAGGAAGTAATTCTGGAATTACTCATTTCTGGCCTGGATTCTGTCACTTTGGAGATATTGCAAAGGCTGTGTTCCCCCTGGATGAACGGGCAATAATTTTTCAATGAATGCCCACACCGTTGCCAGGAGTGCCTTCTCACAGAGGATAGTCTTGCTTGCATAGGAGATGACTTTATTGACCTTGTCATGCTTTTGATATAATACTGCTGTCAAGCATGTATTCGAGAACCCTGTCTCCAAGAACAACTTGTTTTTGCCAGGGTAAGCTAGACATGGCGCTTGTGAGAGGCTTCTTTTGAGTTGCTTTACTGCCTCAGCTTGTTTTTGACCCCCTCCTTCAACAGATGGATCAGGGGTCTTGTGATCTCTGCGTAATCCTCTGTGAACTTCCTACTGTAATTAGTAAGTCCAAGGAGGCTTCTTGGCTCATGCAGTATGTTTTAGGAGTGCTTCCACTTTCTTCTCCTGGGGACAGACACACTCGGGAGTAAATTCATGCCCCAAGAAGTTGACATGGGTTCTGCACCACTGTGCCTTTTGAAAGGAGAGTTTTGCTCCGGCAACCCTCAACTGTGTCCGAACAGAATGGATTTCTGCTATGTGTTCCTCCACAGTTGAGCTTGTTATCAAGACATCATCCACATGAAGGGGCCCCTGAGGGACCCTCGTTTGTGTAAACAAGGCACAATCACCACACACGAACTGATATGCCAGACATGAGGTTGTATTCCCAAAATCTAGGGTTTATTGCAAAGCAAATGGTCTAACTGGTCCCACGCCCCGTGACGTGTCTACCAGACCTTGGGGGACGCAAGAGAGCGAAATTCGTACAACAGTTACATATATATACAAAACAAGCATCTAGTAATCAGTAGTGTCTCAATTTATACCGCCCCTATTGCATTTCCTTTGAACTAGGCACGATGATTGACAATGGTGACGAGTTTAGCCCACAGTTTAAAGAACACAATGCTTCTGTTTTCTGCAAGCAAGCTGTGCGTAGGGAGAGGCACATTCCAGGGCTTGCTATCTCCTAGTTTCTATTCCTGCGCCGGGGGGGGGGGTCAACTTGCTCTCCAGGGCTGTACCGGGCACAGGGAAGGGGGGCCGCAAAGAAGAGCATAATTCAAGTCATTTAATGTTTGCTTCAGCGTTTCTACTGTGCGTACCGAGACTAGCTGGCACCTGCTGTGCTGATTAAAATGCCTTGTTGCTTGCTCTCCAAGGATATGCGAGGGAGGGGACCGGACATTTCTGTCTGAGTTACTGCGTTATATTTCAACATGCCACTCGCGGCCTTGCATTGTGCACCAGTGAAGCAGAATAACATTTCAGCAAAGCAGTTTCACATGAGGCAAAAAGCAAATGTTAGAGAAAAAACAAAATGGCGATTTCAGTCGCTTCAAAATAGCCGCAGCTTAGTCAAGCTTATGGCTATCTATTTCTAATACTAGATGCATGAGACGGTTGGTCTTCGGCCAACATAATACATAGCCTTCTGATCGAGGGGTGTCTATTTTTTCAAGATCGACAAACCCTCCTTTTGGCCGTATGCCAAACGTCTCATCCATACATTGCATCCTCTTCTGACCAAGTATCTGATTCAGATTCTGTTGCATTTTTAGTTTCCACCTCATTGTCATCTACATTGATGGACAGGAATTCTTTGACTCTTTGTTTCCTTATTACCATGGGTACTCGATTTAATAGTGCTCTATCATCTGCACACACCCTTTACTAATTTCGGTGCATATTCCAGGTAAGCAGTGTATGCAACATGTCATGAATATTCCTAGTACTGTTACTAGGATCGCAAATAGTTTCCATCCCCATGAATATAATAACCCCCAGAACCAGGAGCCTATATCCCAACCTCTTTCTTGGGTATGGAGTTCAGAGCTTAAGACCTGTAGCTTTCTTATTGCTTCAAAAATCGTGGGAGAGGAGTCGTTTATAAATACACAGCACGCTGATCCCACGATTTTGCAAACACCGCCACGATCAATCAGGATTACATCAAGAGCCATTCTGTTCTGTCATTAATCTAATTCCTTTCTCCTCTAATGTCATGTTGTATAATATATCTGTTCCATTTATTGTTTGTTCTAAGATTCTGGATAGTGGTTGTATATTATAGGAGTTTATTGCTTGTGCCAAAAATGGTACTAATGATTTTGCTATGTCTTCTACTATTAATCCATCCTCATTACTCCTTCGTGGCCTAGATCTAGATAGTTTGGGTATATCCGTTGTTTTTAAAAGAAACACTCCTGGGAACAAAAGTCTTAAATAACAAAGTACCTCCCAGTTACTAGGCAACCAAGGATATGCTTTTTCTCCACATATAAAATATACAGGGTCACCTACATATACTGATTCTACTTCCCTGGTAAGGATCGCTGTATTTATACATCTAGAGAAGGTCCCTACTGAATAAGAGCCCTTCTTTCAACAAAAAGAAACAGAACGTGGGCTGTAGTTTACTGTATAGGAGGGAGGCACTGCATCTTTATTTCCCTCTGATCTCATACAAAATATGATTACTACTGATTTTCCGGCACAAACAATCTGTCTTGTGGCATTGGTTTGGGCGTAGCTTCTGGCATTATCATTCCTGCTCTATGAAATATGGAGCAACCTATGGGTCACATAATTATCTCCTCAAATTCATTCATGTTTGTGCTATCTAATTGACCCGTTTCACTTTTATTCCATTTTACATAATATAATGTACTCGGAGATGCACTGCATGCAGAACTTAATGTTAGTGGCTGCACGTACCAAACTATTCCTTTGCCACCGTGCTGTGGCAAATGAGCACACACCCAACAGTTATTCTTTTTCAAAATTGAATGTGTCATATTCATTATTTGCAGTAATGTTGTTCCCATAACCTTCTCTGTCTTTCTTCCATTGGTGACAGAGTGTAAGTAATTACATGAACAGGGCTTTCAGTGGCGGAGTTGTTTCTTATGGGCAAGAGCATTTCTAAGGGGTGCATTTCTTCCAGGTACCATAATACCAGTGCTGTCGTTACTGTGGCTATTATGCTCATTACGCACATTATTGTTAGAATTGGCATACAATATTTTCGATAACTTTTTGTGTAATCTTTCAGTTTCTATGTTTAATTCATTATCAGCAGTGGTTCCGGCATTTTCTCTCGCGGTCCTTCTTCTGCAGTGTTCGTCGTGAATTTCTCTTGTTGTTGCACTTGTTGGAATGTCAATAAGTTCGATAATGTCAACCGTCTTTCCTGCCAGTTCTTAGCAGCCTGGATTGCTACACGTTGGGCAAGATCTCTGTGCGTCTGCACATTTGCTCAAAAGAACTCCAGAGCAGTTATCAATTGCCTTCGTACCATGTGCGCCCCGTTTGTCTGTACGGGTTCAGGACACATGGATTTTGTGTTAGCACAGAGGAGTCTCGATTATTGGGCTGTCCGATTTGCACAACGCTCTCCTCTAGGCCTCCGGTTCCTACTTCCATCTGAGAATAGGAAACAGAGGCAACAAAAAGAAAATTACCAGGAATGCAGGTTTGATCACTCCTTCTTCCTGGGCCGCAAATTGTATCGCCTTGCTCCTGGTATCATGTGATCAATGAACAGTGCGGATGCACTTCCAGACTCGGAGTCTGCCTGTGGCACTCTGACAGATGATGGCGGGCGCCCATGTGATAATGCAAATTTCGTTTCAGGCTGTGGTGCAGCAATAGATGGTGGACGCCAAAGCAGTACACGGTTGATGTCGGCCAGCAGTGATGCAGGATCTGCTGGACAATGTTGGGGTGCTCTTTGTCCTTCCTCTTTCACAGCAATCTCTTTAGGCTTTGTTTCAGGATCAGGCAGTTTTGTGGCAAAGAACTGGCAATCGTTTCTTTCGTTTCTGGGACCGCTGTCTCTTTCTGGTCGTCCCGATCAGTCAGCTTTTCAAGCAGTGGTGGGACCTTCTTGTCGTGTGTATCCACGCCTTCCTCCCATCCACCCAAATTGCCGTCTGCGTCGTTAGGAGGATCAGATAGGGCCCACACCATCTGGGTGCTAATGATGTCCTTAGCTCATTTTTTATTAGCACCCAGTTTCCTGGCTCCAGTGCGGGTCCCGGGCCAGTGTATCTTATTGGCAACGCCTCCTGCATCTGCTGATGAATCAAACGCAATTTTTGTATTAAATGATTACAGTACATGCTGCTGAGCACAGGGTATTCTATTTCCCTCAGCCTTTTTGGCTGAGGTGCACACCAAACATTCGCCGGCCTCCCCATAACGATTTCGTAAGGGGAGAGCCCAGTTCTTGCCTGCACAGACTTGCGCATGCACAGTAGCGCTAGCGGTAATGCTTCTAACCAGCTTAACTTGTTGCCTGCACATATCTTTCTTATGCCGTGGTTGTGGCGTTCAATAAGACCGGCAGACATGGGGTGCCTAGAACAATGGAATCGCTTTTCAATCTGCAGACCTGCACAAATCTGTAGTATTACTGCGCCCATAAAATGTGGACCGTTATCTGACCATATGACACGGGGCAAGCCAAAATGGGAGAAGTATTCTTTCAACATTACTTTCGCCGTGCTCATAGCAGTGCAGTCTTTCAATGGATAGGCTTCCACCCATTTGCTAATTGCGCATATGACCACTAGGACATACTTCAAGTTTTGGCATCCCTCCATTTCTATGAAATCAAAATGGATTACCTCAAACAGCATAGAGGGAGGACCAAGACTGCCTGTTGGATTCACCGTTCCCTTCCCCACATTGCGTTGTAGACGCGCGATAGAATTTTGCACCAACCTCTCAGCATTTTTCTTGATGTGCGCATTCTCCCATACTGTGGCTAAGTGCTGAACTATCTTTTTGGCACAAATATGAGTAGGGCTGTGAGCCATTGTGACCATTGCAGTTACATAGGAGTTGGGAAGCATCCAATTTCTATTCTTGTCTACAAAGCAACCCTCTAGATCTAATTCAGCAGAGCCCTCAGCCCACCCTTGTATTTCATCTGCAGTGGCTTCCACCTGCATTTCCTTGACCGTGGCAATTCCATTCTCTATCATGCAGGGCACTTCCTCTGACAGTACTGTTTTGGTATTCAAGTCAGTGGCAGTTTGTTTCGCAATTCTGTCTGCAAATGCATTTCCCTCTCCCACTTTGCATGTTACTTTTTTATGTGCCTCGCATTTCATTATCGCCAGGTGCTTTGGTACACGTAAGTGCAGACAATCGTACAATCAAAGGACCATGTTGTATTCTAGCCCCGTGTGATAAGAACCCCTTTCTCAGCCCAAAGTCTGCCAGTTATGAACCACGCCAAAGGCGTATTGGCTGTCGGTATATATGTTTACACTCAAATTCTCTGAAATCTCAAAAGCTCTGGTCAAGGCTATTATCTCCGGCTTGTGCGGAGTTGTAGGGGATTCTTTTACTTTCCACAATACTTTTTAACGTGGTGATAGCGTAAGCGGCAGTTGATGTGCCATCCGGCAATTTAAAACTGGAGCCGTCACAAAACAACTCCATCTGGCTCTTTTTGTGGGGTGTCTGTCAAATCAATTCTCCCCTTCGTTTCTTCCTCAGTAACCATTAAACAATCATGGGGAGGTGATTCATTTCCATCAAGTTTTTCCATGGGCAGTGGCATTAATTCAGCAGGATTCAAAGCGCTACACCTCCATAATTTGGATCTGTGGCGCGAACAGGACAATTTCATATCTAGTCAATCTAGCAGAGGTGAGGTGTGGCGTCTGCGTTCTATTGAGTAGAACGTCTATGGCATGTGGCACCATCAAAATCAAAGTGTGCCCCAGTACCATCCCTTCCGTTTGTTTCACTGACGCAGCAGCCGCTGCAACAGCTCGCAAGCATCGTGGTAATGCGCGCGCTAAAGGGTCCAGTGCAGAAGAAAAATAGCTTCACGGCCTATTTCTTCCACCTTGTTCCTGTGTCAGAACAGCCAGCGCTCAGCCGTCATTCTCATGCACAATCAATCTAAAAAAAAATCATAATTTGGTGTGCCCAAAACTGGAGCAGAACACAACACAGTTTTGAGCAACCCAAATGCTCTGACATTCTTCACTCTGCTGCAAAGGAATCACAGCATCCTTCTTTGTCAACTCCACCATTGGCTTCACAATTAGAGCGAAATTCACTATCAACTGCCGACAATAAGAAGCCATGCCTATTATAGCTGACTCCTTTTTGTGTTTTTGGAATAGGCATACCAGAAATACTCTCTATTCTCTCGAAAGTAGGTAACCCAAATAAGCCACCTCCTTTCGACAATACTGAAACTTTTAAGCTTGTTTTGTGGCCATGCGCTGCCAAATGTGTTAACAACAAAACAGTACTCTTTACAAATCTCAGCGATCAACAAGTCGTCTATATATTGTAACAATACACAACCTGTTGGTAACTCTTAACATGTCTAGTTCTTTCAATGCTCTGCTGTAAATACTCGGACTCTCTGTGTCTCTTGTGGAATGCGCGTAAATGTGAATGATCGTCGTCCTAATGTGAAGGCGAACAAATCTGCTTTCTTGGTGCACTGGAATACTGAAGAAGGCATTCTTCAAATCAATAACGCTAAAGTATTCCATTGAAGCAGGAATCATTGTCAAAATTGTGGTAACATCTGGGACCAATGGAAATTGAGGATCTACTACCTTGTTTAATGCACGCAGATCAATTATAAAACGGTATGGTACCTCATTGCTGCCTTTCTTATACACCGGGAGAATGGGACTGTTACACGTGCTGCCTGTAATTTCTTCAATCACTCCCAATTTTACCAAATCAGACAATACTTTTCAATCCTTTCTCCTTCTGCTGAGATTTTGTACTGTGGAATACGTGGTAACGTTACTCCTTTTAGTGTAATTTTCACTGGCTCTATCCCACATCATTGCCATTTTCCGCCCATAGACAAGTTGGCACTTCACTTAATTCCCCTGGCAAAGGTTTAGACAAAACTTCAGATACTGGCACATCCTGTGGAGAAATGGTCAAAAATACTCCTTTTTGTCGGACTGCGAACTCGGCACATTCAACGTAGCCTCACGCCTCCATTGAGAGGTAATCTCTAGACGATTTCTTTTATAAACAAAGCACTATACATGTTTATTCATTCCGGTTAGTGCTTATTGTCTTGTTCTTGACTCGTAGGAGACTTTTATTAAGTTTGTCCCCTCCTATTTCACTTTAGAAACGTTGTCGGGATTTCTTCTTGAGACGATTATCTATTCAAGTGCCTGGTGGAATTTCCTCCACACAGGTAAGCTGTTTTCCCGCCAGGATATTCGTTAAATGAGACAGCTATACAATTGAGTTTTTTTTTTTTATCACTTTCACTCCAGCCATCTCCTAAACAGTTCTCTCTTCCTGTTTCACAGCACTCCACGATTCCCTAACATAGAGACCTCGTCCTGATGAATGCCGTGATAGATATGAGGCTCATCTAGCCCACCAAGACGGCAGAAGCACCCCTGTGTAGACGTACCTTGTAAATTCACAGTGCAACATCACTGTTCTGGAAATACACTTTTCGTTGGTTTTGTTTTGTATACTGTTTGTAATATACTTGTTCACTTTTTACCAGAATGCTGTTCATTAGATAATGGCAATAAGAGATCAATCTTTTGATTCCATGTACTAGCTTTTGATCTCAATATTGAATTCACTTGTATTATGTTCTGTATGTTTGGCTTCCTGTAAAGAAAATTGGGTTAAAGTATGCCTTTGTACCTAATATAAAGATTTCAAGAAACTGAGTGTTTAATATCGATTTTTTTCCTTGTATTCAGGGCACATAGGAGACTGTAAGGGGGTTCCCCCTTTGTTGTTGTAGCCCTCCTGTGCAGAATAGGTCCCTCACCAGGAGCCCTATTTATAAATCTGTCTTGATGATAAATATCACTGCTGTATATATGGCTCTACCACTTCAGTTTTATCTCTTCGAATATCCCTACTCCTCTACCCAGGTGTGGCAAACATTTCAGCATATTCATTATCGAGTTCATTCTTTAGTTCAAAAAGCCAATCTACATGTTCCTTCATCTCCATCTACAACATGCGAATGCATTCAAATCTAACAATCGTTGTGGCAGTAACCACCCAATTAACTGTTTCCATCTAGCCACTAAATATTCACCCATGCATTCCAACACTACCTGTCTTTCGTTGCTCCTCCTGAAGTCAAATATTGAAGCCATCATCAGTCCCATCTATATACATTTCGGCCTGTTCTTGCAACTGTCGGTTCCTCTCCTTGCTAATCACACTACGAGTCACTCTTGCACATCCACTCTGTCCGGCCCCTTCTTTTTCAACAAATTCAAGTTCAATTACAGGAGGGACAGATGGGTCAGAAACGATCTCTAGAGAGGGAGGTGCGGATGGGACCATAGGAACGGGCTGTATCTGTTGCGATGCTGATTGGCTAACAAGAGGCGCTGTATGTGCAGTCTGTGGCTGTGCTAGGATCTGAACAGATGGGAGGGGCTGAGCAACAGGAGGGGTTGAGCAATAGCCACTGATGCAGTCTTTTGAGTCTCTCACCTTGGGCCTTGTTTCGTATCAGTCAATATTTTTTCTATCAATTCATCTGATGAATGCAATCCTTGTTGTGGATATATTTTTTCTATACTCAACTGGTCGCGTCTATTTGATCTCAACTATCACTCCACTCCTCCTCCTCCTTTTTCTTCCGCTCTTTCTGACTTTGATTTATGCCTGCGCGCATGTTTCTCTCTACTTCTGAAATGAAGCATAGCTTCCCTCCTCCAGTCCCTAAGGATATCAAATGCCTCAGGGCGTGTTTTCTTTTTTATTAAAACCTTCTCCAAATGATCTATCCTCGTCCTCTCAAAACTCCCATGATTCAGCCACTGAAGATCTTCCTGCTTTCTGGTTTGCTTATGCCAAATCTCACAACATTATCGCTCCCACACCATATTTCACATACGGTTACCAGACATTTGGTCGAAAAAAATTGGTCGACCAGACAAATGGTCGAACCAATTTGGTCGAAAACCAAATGGTCGAATTTTTTATTTTATTTTCACCCCCTTTTATTTTGGGGGGGGGGTCCCCCAACCCCCTTTTTTTTTTCTAAAAACCCATTTTTGTAAAAAATGAAAACCCGAAAAATAAATATATAATTAAAAAAATTCTATCATTTGGTTTTTGACCAAATGTCATTCGACCAGTTTTAGGTCGACCAAATGTCTGGACACCTTCACATACATCTCATATGCCGGCGTTCCACCGGTGCCGCAACCTGGCCAGTTTCCAAAGATTGTCCGCCGCAGGGGAAAAACCCTGCTAGGGTGGACAATACCCCAGCCATGTTTTAACCTTACCCTTGGCTAATCAAACGTACACTGGGTGTTTGATTTTGCAAAATCAACTCTCAACCAATATCCGGATTACTTACGAATCGGGGCATGACTCACCTGATCAATTTGTCTTTTCAAGACACAATTCGTCTGTATACTGACGCAACCAATAATGTTGTGTCTGCGTATCTTGGCTCACTCTGCCTTGTTTCGGGACCTGTGCCTCCTTGTTCTCTGGCCGGGCACGTCGATCAGGGATCAGATATGTGCAGATCTGCATAGGAGTCTCATCGCTTACGCAGGGGTGCCCCGAACACCTCTTGATCCCGGCTCAATCGTCCTGTCCTCGCCGTTCTTTCCGCCTTCCTTAATTTACAATGTACACGATGGAACAAGTGGGGGAGGGTCCCTATTTGGGTGCCATCTTGAAGGGGCCCCCGAGGGACCCTTGTTTGTGGAAACAAGGCACAATCCCCACACACAAACTGATACGCCAGATACAAGGTTGTAGTCCCAAAATCTAGGGTTTATTGCAAAGCAAATAGTCTGTTGGCCAACTGGTCCCATTCCCTGCGACGTGTGTCTACCAGACCTCGGGGGACGCAAGAGAGCGAAATTCGTACAACATTTACATATATACAAAACAAGCATCTAGTAATCAGTAGTGTCTCAATTTATACCGCCTGTATTGCATTTTCTTTGAACTAGGCACGATGATTGACAATGGTGACGCGTTTCACACCTTCAAACATTAATTGTGTAACAGTTTGCAATTTTGTAAGCCCACACACATGAAGTCTGTGTTTTAAAGAACACAATGCTTATGTTTTCTGCAAGCAAGCTATGGTGTAGGGAGAGACGCATTCCAGGCCTTGCTATCTCCTAGTTTCTATTCCTGCACTGGGGCGGTCAACTTGCTCTCTAGTGCTGTACCGGGCTAGGGAAGGGGGCTGCAAAGAAGAGCATAATTCAAGTAATTTAATGTTTGCTCTGGCGTTTCTACTATGCGTACTGAGACTAGCTGGCACCTACTGTACTGATTAAAATGCCTTGTTGCTTGCTCTCCAAGGCTATGTGAGGGAGGGGACCGGACATTTTTGTCTGAGTTACTGCGTTATATTTCAACATGCCAGTCGTGGCCTTGCATTGTGCACCAGTGAAGCAGAATAACATTTCAGCAAAGCAGTTTTACATGAGGCAAAAGGCAAATGTTAGAAAAAACAAAATGGTGATTTCAGTCACTTCAAAATGGCTGCACCTTAGTCAAGCTTATGGCTATCTATTTCTAATACTAGATGCATGAGACGGTTGGTCTTCAGCCAACATAATACATAGCCTTCCGATCAAGGGGTGTTTATTTTTTCAAGATCGACACATATGCCAGGTTATCCCTTTCACCCAGGTCGGGCATGGCCTTATGTAGGGAGATGTTGAATTTTTTGCCGTTGATGTATCTGAAGGGAGTCCGGGTCCAGGTGTATTGCTGCCCCCCGAAGGTAAAGGCTAGCTTGTATTGGTCCTCCCTACTGACGGGCACGGTCCAGTGCCCATTGGTCAGGTCAATGACAGTGTATACCTTTGACCCCTGGATCTGGGCCAGCCTCTGGTCAATGTAGGGGAGAGGCCATCGGGACATGTGGACCCGTTTATTCAGCTCCCTTAGGTCAGCACGGTGTCTCCCCTGGCCGTTCGGTTTTAAAATTCCCAGCACTGGCTTACTGAAGGTGCTGTGGACTCGACAAATTATCCCGCAGGTCTCAAGGTTTTTGATTATTTCTGTGAGGGACTCTATTGATGCGAGAGGCAAGCGATATTGCTTTACAAACACGGGAGTCATTCCAGGGTCCGTGGGAATTGTTTTATGGATTTCGGTGTGCCCACAGTCATAAGATTCCACTGCAAAGATCTTAAATCTAAGAAAACTTGTTTCAACTTTTGCTCTGAGTCTCTCAGGCATCAGCTAGGTTGACTCGCTCTTCAACCATTTGGCTGAAGCTTGGAAAGGCCTCCCGTTTTGCGATCTCAGATGCCTCCTCCAGCTGGGTGGAGAGGTCCCTAATTAGAGTATTGACCTGGACAGAGGGTTTCAGGTAGACGGGGGTGTCATTGGGGACCTGGAAGATCACCTCATCCCGCCTTGCTGTAAGGAAGAGGTGACCAGGAAATTCCTGTCTGGTGGGAAGTCATTGTCGCTATCACTATCAAAACAGTCATTGGGGATTGGTCCTTGGTCCTATCAGTTAATTACCTAGATACATGGGAAAATGTTGGTCATCAACTGCCATTCCAATAATGGTGCCTGTGCCCAGAGTGATACTACTAAGGTCGCTGTTCTCCATCAATATTGGAATGGTGGTGTTCTACATTGACTAATGGTGTTGGGTTTAGCCTCGACCCCTGCTATTGGAGATGGGCATTGAGGTGTACATATGCATCAGGATTTCAGTTTCTGTCCTTTTTTTTAGAGTGGGAATAGTCGTGTCTGTCCTGGTATGGTGACCTCTCCAATATGAACTTCAGCTGCATATGGCAGCAGTTGGGTTGACCGAAATGCATTTTCTCTATCATCAAAGTCCATGGGATTACCCCTAGTCGGGATCAGGCTTTGTACTTTATCAGGTCCAAATTAATGGCAAAACGATTGAGAATGTCACTCCGTAAATAGAATGCAGCAGGGACATCTTGCATGACCAAACAATTATACACTATGCTTTTGTCTCCGATAGAGATTTTGAGCATACACCTGCTAGGCAGGAGATGTTTGGAATTGGAAGTTTACAGGCCCATTTCCCACTTATTGATCAATTTAAATGTGGGAATGGCTTTATCTTTTGGGAGCTGTTGGAACATGGCTTCACTGATGAAGCTCTTACCGTTGTTCACGCACACTCCGGTGAGAACCGATTCCTTCCCCTCATTTAACTGAATAGGGATGAATAACTGTTCTCTGATTTTCTGAATATCAGATAAACTTTGAGCTAGTTTCTCATCACTTTTGACTATACGGAATTGGGATTTTCAGATTGTGAATTGGTATAAAATTTCAAAGTGTTTCCTTCCAGTGTGGAATGCCACTTGAGACTGGAAGGCAGGTTGATTTTCAGGAATGGAGAGTTCCCATCACCAGTTTGTTGTCCTACAGCAATTACTGTCACGTCTTTGGTTATTCTGGAAATGAAACTACATATGATCAGGTTTTTGTTCAACCATGTGGCATGTGCCATTAACATGATGGACCAACAGGCCAATAAAATTGATAGTGTCAGAGTCCAGAGGGCCTTGTTCACACAGTCTATTAAGGGGAGGGGGGGGCAACCTTTGCAGGATGTCATTCCCTAGTAGACAGGGTGTGCCCTCTGGAGTTACGACTTTGACAGGGTGTTTCACTTTGTTGCCCAATAATCCGCAGTCCCCTCGACAGGGATTTCCTTCCCATCGAAGTTCTGAAGTTGTCCAGGAAGGGGGGTGAGAGGGATCTGGTATCTTCCCAACCTCCCCACCCCCCAAACCCCCTTCCTGAATTTATCTGATCACAGGTCCTTTTTGACAGAAGAGCGGCTTGGGATCCAGTGTCCACCAGCGCTGAAATTTACATTGCCCTTGCACCTGGACTGGGGCATAAAATCTTACCCTCCTCCTCATCCAGGGGGCAAAGATAATGTGCATTTTGGGCAAGTTGGGTGGTCAGTTTCCTTATTTTTGACTTGACAAAGGGGTAGTGTGGGCATAATTCTGTGTGGGAGTTTGGGAAACTAAGACAAATTTTGCACTCGAATATTCAAGGAGTTTCGGGCTCCTCCTTTTCGGATTCTGGGCTGCCCCACCCCCATTTTGGAGACCACAATTTTGGTGGCTTTGGGGAGTTTGGAAATCCCCTTTTTATTTTTTGAAAACTTCTTTTTATTGGTTTTACAAACAGAGAAAAGGAACGGTTCCCAACTCCGCCCCCCCCCCACCTCAAAGGCAGCTACGTCATATCCATTGTCCATTAGCGCCATGAGCCAAACTCTCCCGAGTGTCAGATAGAAACCAAAACAGCAACAGCCCCCCAACCCCTTCTTTCCCTCCCCTGCGGCAGTTTTTTCTTGTCCATGTATCATTACCTTCATGAATCCTTAGAGTGCTCACTGCAAGTCCAGTAGTCATAGGCGCTGAGGGTGCCATCCAATTCAAGTAGTGTTTTAGAAAAAGCAAGATCTTTTAGAAAAAGCAAGGTTTCCTTCCAGTCCTCTGCAAAGGACTGCAAATTATCTTTTGCGTACGTTGCCCATTCAAGAACCACAATTTCCCAGAGTTTCCGTAGCAAGTCTTGTAAAAGAGGAACCTTCCTACTCTTCCACCTCTGTGCTATGACTGTCATAGCAGCCAGTACAAGGATTGCTCTCTCCTTGCCCTGGGGTTTAGGCTCTCCCGCACCAGAAGCCCGCCCTACTCCCAGTAAAATCTCCTCTGGGGGCCTGCTGCCTCCCGGGCCATATGCTTGTTCCTGAGCCCTCTGGACCTCCACCCAAAAGGGCCTAATTTTCGGGCATGTCCACCAGATATGCTGCGCCGTGCCCTCCATCCTGCATCCTCTCCAGCAGTTCCCAGAGGTATTGGGATATATCTCCCTAAGGCGGGCTGGTGTGTAATGCCACCCGAGCAAAATCTTGTACCACATCTCCAGGAGCTGAGACACTTAAGCTAATTTGGGGATTGTCCTCCATAATCTTTCCTGCTCCACCGCCCTTCGCAAGATCTGGTCCCATCTCTACATATACGCCCATGGGTCTCTGTCGGGCGTTTCGTCCAGTATCTTATATAAGTTGGATATCGGACCTTTGGCCCCATCATTCGAAAGGAGAAACCTCTCGAACCGCGTCTTTTCTCTTGTGGCGGCTTGCTTATTCACAGGATCCATAACCCAGTGGCCCAGTTGTGCATATCGGAGCCTCTCCGCCTCCTTCAATGCATACTCCCTCTTACAATCCTCAAAAGAACATGTCGCCCAACCACCTTTTAATGTGTCTTCTTGGGGTTCCAGGATGCGTGATTCAGAGTCAGTCCCCAGTCCCACCCAGTCTTCATCTTGATCTCTTGGGACCCATTTTTCTTTGGGAGGAGTCCCCTGTCCCTGAAGGAGATCTTTTTCCCAGGATCCTCTGAGGATTCCTCTCATTCAAATTGGATGACACTAACCTCCTCCACAAAATGGGTATTTTTGAGGTCTTTATTTTATCCTACCCGCCCTCTGTTCTTGGGTGGCAGGTTTTCGGGGGCAGGAGATTTTTGTTCTGGTTACTGGGTGTCCAGGGGCTTTTCACGAGTGAGGAACGAAGCTTCCTCTGAGGCTTTACACCCCCATGCCTCCTCCCCTGGAACGGGTGAGAGATAAGTGTTCTTGCCCCATCATTGTTCTGGGGTGCCAGATCCTTGGTTTGTGGGGTTCTGAGCCGCCATGTTTGTCTGAGGGTTCTGTTGAGACCTCACCATGCGACCCAGATTCTGTGTTAAGTTCTGGACCTGGTGCTCCAGTTGGGACACCTGTTCTGGCTGGTACGGCGGTCTCTGGTCAACCCTAGGTGGATCACGTACCCTGGATACAGTGAATTTTGGTAACCCTCCACCCTTGGCCTCCCCTCTACTGGATTGGGTTGTAAGGGTTCCAGAAAGCAGGGAATGAAAGGAGGGTTGTCCTGCAGGCTGGGGTTTTGTGGGTATCGGGGGGGGGGGGGGGGGGAGGGGGTAGGGTGGGGGGGCAGGGAAGGAAACTTAACCCACCATTTGGGGAATTCCTACCCTCTTGAGGGAAGTTTCCTGGGGCAGTACTTACCTGGAGGGTTCCCCCCCCCCCCCCCCCCCCTGGGCCGGGGAAGTCCAGGCATACCCCAGGATTGGTCTGTTGCCCTTGTATCGGCAGCTGATATAATCAGGGGAGTTGGGTGTCCTATTAGTGGGATTACCTCCCTGACTGCCACCTGTTTGGGACTGGCCAGAATGCCTTCTGGGTCTTGGATTCTGCTGACTTTGTGCAGGTGTATTTTTAGGCTCCACCATATCTAAGTCTAACATGGGGGCAACCTTCACCTCTGCCAACTTAGCAGCAGCAGGGGTGTTGGCTGGTTTGGGGTTTTATTCAGATTTATATTTTCTGCAGGTTTTTGGACCTCATAAATATGGGTTGCCTGCTCTGACCCGTGGAAGTCCCTCACCAGCTGGGTCATAATATACTTGGGGAGGGCATGAAAGAAGGTGTTTACAAACTCCGTTATCTGTGCACACCCTCCTAGTGGTCTGGGCAAAGGTGTGTTGGAGGTCCTGCACACTCTCTCGTGGGGCCTGTTCTTCCCCACGCTGCAGATTGTAGGCCGCTTTGCGAACCTCCTGGGGGTTCCTGTGGGCAGAAAAGTGTTTCAGGATGGCCGGCCTGTAGGTGGACCATCTTGAATTGTTCTGGTACTCCAGTCCAGCAAAGAAAATTGAGTATTCCGGGGAGTGTCCATTTTACATATCTATACAGTTTTGGTTGTCTTTCATATGTAAAGTGTCCATCTGCTCATGGAGCTCCAAGTGTTCCCAAACAGAATATTTCGCATTTCTATGGTAGGGGGTTATGACACTCTTAAGGGCCTTAATCTGCGTAATGGGGTCTTTGGTCATAACTCACTTGAGTTTGTTTGCCTTCTTTGGCTCAGTCACCCGAGTCCACTCGCTCTCAGACTCAGCGTCGCTACTAGTTGAGGTTGCCTCATGATCATCTAGGCTCTCCCGGATTCTGAGAGCTTCAGAGGAGCTCACAGAATGGTGGGGCCTAGTTTCTCCACTCCTGTGGGGTGCAGGAGAGTAGTCTTCTGACTCCTCCCTACTCCCAGGGTTGGCAGAGTATCTCCCCCTGCCCTAATTGGGTAGAGGTCTTCAGGATACTCTTTTTGGGCCTCCTCTCATTGGGTTTTTCATTAAATTGGACCAACTGGTCCCTCCAGAAAATATTTCGGTGGATCTAATTCCCTGTCAAACATCGGCCTGAATGTTTGGGTATCTATACAGGGACGCTCTTACATCACTTTCTGTGGGGCGCTGACCTGTCCCTTCCCTCATGGTTGGTCTATTGAATTCTGCTGTCCTCATGGTTTCTGGCTCATGTGAACCGGTAGACATGAAGCTGGCAGTGTTCACAGAATTAAATGGGTTGGAGTCCCTTAGCATAGAGGTCCTTATACTATGATCAGGGGTTACCCTGTCCCTCTCGATCTGTTTGGGGTCCCTCCAGTTAAGATTAAATCTAGCACCCTCTTTCTCCAACCTTGCTAGTTTCTCCTTTTCCGCCCCTGCTTCTGGATGAGAAGCAAAGATCTAAGCTTTTTGTTCAGCTATCACTCTGACCCGCTCTTGCGCTGCCACTTGTATGTTGAGCCCATCATTCTTTTCACAGAGAGCCTCATTGTCTCTCTTCGCTTCCTGTATGGCCTGGGAATACTGAGACACTTTTTGCTGCAGGAGACTCCTCCTGAGTTAGCATCTTTGGTCTGGGTGTTCCCTTCCAGAGCACCTTCAGACCGCCTGGCATGCTCCAGTAGCTTCCCATACTGTTTTCAGTTCATTTAGCTCCTGGAGGGCTAATTCACTCTCCTGTAACTCTGTTTTTAACTTGCCCATTTCCTGGCCTAGGGCCTCTTTCTCTTGATTTAGGGTGCCCCTCTGTTCAGCTAGGTCATCCCTTTGTTTTTTGATGGCATTGGATTTCTGGCGCTCCTGATCAAATTCTGCTTGAGTGGGGGTCTCTGGTGATTAATTTATTATTTTCCTCTTTCAGTTTGTCTATCTGGTCTTGTAGGGTAACAATGTGCTCTGCGCATGCTCTATTAAAATGTATTTGTTGATTTAACTTCTGTTGACTCTTGCAGAGAGTCAACCTTTTTCTTACACTCCTCTCTCAATGCCTCTAATTGGGTGTCTTCATCTACATTATTGTGCTGTTGGAGAGCCAAATCCTCTTTTAATTTTATGATGTAATTTTGTAGATTCTACCTCTTAACTCTTGGCTCTTTTGTAATGTTCCGCTAAACCTAAATCAATCTGGATTTTATTTAACAGTTGATTCTGCGCTAAAATTTCATTTTCCTCCTGCCTCTCCCGCGTGGAGATGCAGGTAGGCTGTGATTCTGGCAATTTTGCTTTGCTCCTCTTTAATTTCTGGGGTCATATATAGCTTGCTCAGAGCTTGGTGTAATAGGCCAGCGTCCTGCCATGTATCCAGGTCCTTGGCGGTGAGCTGTTGGTTATTTCTTGTAGCCAGACATTTTCATCCTGTTCTGGCCACTCACCTCTGGCAAATAGCTTGTGTAGAAGTTATTGCCTAACCAAATTGATCTCTACTGTAACAGCCATTTTGGAAATGTTCTTTTTTTAAAATCAGAACTGAAATAATTAATAATTTTACTTTTATAGACAGGCCTGGTGCTTAGGAGGCGCTTGAGCAGTGTAACCTAGTATTCACAACATGCAAAGTATTACTACCCTGCAGCTTAGTCTGCTGTGTTAGACTGTCACGGGTGGCAACCAAACTTAATCCCCAGACTCGAGCCCCCAAATTTGTTATGGATTTCAATCAAGCGACGCACACCTTAGTCTCGGCCCAGTATCCAGCGCACGACTGAAATGCTTGTTTTTATATTCGGTTCAATATTGAGATGGTATACCACTCATATCACACACCCTTTTCAAATACCCTGGGTCATAATGGACCATGAACCAGGCTGGTTGATAAAATGTAATAATTTTAAATTTCAAAAGAAATCATAACATTTTTAATATGGGGCAGCAATCACCAATGGGGTGATTAAGAACAATAGGAATGTAAGCAATGCACTTAGTTTAACCTTCTATTGACACATCTACAAAACACCAGAGAAAAGGAGCACTTTTTTGATTTTAGGAAAGATAGCACTTCAGTTAGAATTTCCCCCGGCAATGGTCCCTCAACCCACAAATAATCAATTCTGAGCAGATAAACAGAAGCAGCAGGTAATCCGGAATGACTAATGGAAAACAGAATTGAAATCTGACCTTCCCTCCCCAAACAAGAGAAAAACAGATTTTAAACCCTGGCAATGCTAAAAATGACACTCAGGGATGGATGGATAAATGAATGAATGTATGTGTAAAAACCTTGAAACATATGATTCCTCACTACAGCAACGATGTACAAGTACTAACGATCAGAGGCAATGGATAACCAAGAGCATACAGTTGAAATTGATTGGCAGGTTTAAAACAGATTGTAGCAAATGACACGTTGGAAATTTAGCAAACTTTAGCGTGAAATACGCTGATTTGAAGTGCGGTTTTTATGTTGGGGTGTAGCTATAGATCATAGGTACGATATGGATGTGAAATTCGGTCTCTAGCTGGTAAATCGAGTGAGTCAAGCAAGATCTAGAAAGGCGCGTCTTGAGAAAAATGGAGTGGTGAAAAAGGAAAAGGAATCTGTTTTGACAAAAATAACAATTTTACTTGACACTAGAGCATTTAGGCTATCAAAGAGGGACACAGTAAGCTCCAGGGTTGATTTTCAAATTCAACCCTAGCACCTCAGTGCCCGCCTTGGCGGAACCAGTCCGATCACGCGAAAGCTTAGGATTTACAAGACAAATTACTAAAGAGATGGTGCTAGCATTAGAAATCAATGGCAGGGTTGGAAGAATGATTCTGACAGTATTACAAGGTATCAGGGTAAGGATAGGATGACTTGGAGAGAGGAACTAAGGACAAGGCAAGGTATACTATGGTTTCTATTGCTACTCAGTCCACTTTAGTGTAGGATTTTGGGACAGTCCGCGTTTGGGTCACCACATGGATCTGGTCTAACAGGACAGCTGGACATTGACTGGATACAAAAGGATAGTTCTTCTGGACTGGAAATTCTGGTCACTGGATACTATAGGTCATCAGGGTAGCAGGATGGTAGCAGCATGCAGTGAGTGGCGGCAAGCCAAGCTGGATCAGGATGACAAAGTACCACAGTTTTCTATGTGTTAATGGGAGATTTAGTGGGTTATTATATTGGAGGCCTTGCTGGGAATGGGATTGGCACTTGCAATGGGCCCTGGAGTAGGATCAGCAATGCATGGCCTTGTAGTTGGGATCTGGAGTCTGGAAGATGAAACGGGAACACAGCGCAGGAAATCAGGAAGAGTGTGTCCTAGAGTCTTGTCAGGGACCCTTATTTATAATGCCTAGTGACATCATCCAAGTATGACTGGGGCAGGCTTAACTAAACACACCCCTAACAAAGGGAGTGGACAAGGGTGCTAGTCTCCGTCTCGCTCTCAGTTGGTTGGATTTCCAAGAGAATGATGTCCGGTTTATGAGGTGAGTTTTACAATGTCCCAAAACTCCCACATTTACTCTACTTAAAATCCGATTTTGCCAAAACATACATTTGTACACTTGCAATCTCTTGGCAAATTATACACACAGGTTACATATTATGTGCAGCACAGATCAGTCCAATCCTCAGGTCTGTGGGACCTTGTTTTGCCCTTCTGATAAAATTTGTAAATTTTACACATGAAAGATTTGGCTTAAAATTCCATAACTTTTTCTACACCGATGCAAATTATCCCCATGGATGTATGTACAAAATGTTATGTTTGCAACATTAATACTTCCCTTTGAATCTGTCATATTTTGTAACTTCTGTCCCCGTGTGGCAATGAGTTCTACCAAGTTTTAAAAGCAAGTCCATAAAATTACATTTGAAACATTTTCTTTTACATTTTTACTAATTCTTGCTTCAGATACATTTTTTAAAGTTTATTTCTGAAATAGTCTGGCACCAAAAGGCAGTCCTTTGTTGGGTCTTTTTTTTTTCTTTAACTTCAACTGCAACCAACTGTCATTTCCTTCAAAGCAAAGTGGGGGTTTGCAGTTTAATTGAAGGTTTTATTGCTCCTTCACACTTGACAGTTAGTGTCCCAGGGTTCAGACGAAGGTCTGATGAGCAGGTCAACTTTCATTGTCCTGTCCCATTCAGTTTTCAAGCTGGCAATTTTCACTTGTGTGTCTTGGATTTATGGTGTATCTGCCTTCCTTGGGGAAGTTTCATGGCTGGAAACTGGAATGACAGGTTTTTCTGAGAGCTTGCAAATCCAGCCCATGTGTTTTAAACTCTTTAATTTCTTATTTTGGGTCCTGAATGAAACAAACCTGTGAAAGAAGATAGCATATGTGCGTTATATCACCACTAACATAATCCCTTTACATTGCTAAGTAGGCAGGATGTCATTAACCATTTATTTTTTAACAGGACAATTTTTTTCTTCAGTCAGCACAGCCCATATTTCCACATGTGTTTAAAACTGCTAGCATTTCTTTCTTTAAATTTGGTTTGGCAGCTCCACTAGATTGCCACTGTCTTTGCAGCTTTAGTCATTTCCTTGAATGCAGGAGTTTTATCTACAGCCTAGATACATTTGACACTGACCTGGCTCAGAGAGCTGGTTTCTTTGAACTGCTGAGCCTGGATACTTTTTGGAAAGAAATAAAAGCGTGTTCTCGTGCTAGTGAAGTGAAGTTGCTTATTGATTTCTCTGAGTTGGTTTGACTGGGCCTGTCGCACTGGAATTATACCTGGTTTTGGTGAAGCACCGTGAACTATCCTCGGCATGACGGGGCCTTTTTAATCGCAGTGGTTTCAGAATGAAAAGATAGATTTGGCATCAAAGCAGCATTTTTAAATGGGGGAAAATGTTTAATTTTGAAGGTGATGTTTGGCTTTTGCAGCAATGGCAGACTTTCCTTTTCACTTGATTCCATTTATAGGTTTTAGAATGCAATGGCATACTTTTTCAGTGTCCCCTTTTTCCATCTTGCCTGCAGTGTGCTAGGCAGGATGGTGCAGCCTTCTTTTGTTGCTGCCAAAATGCAGTTTTGAGGTCCTGGTGCACACAGGAGCCAACACAGCCAGGTTGCTGTTTCTTGCACAGAGGCAGCTTAGTAATGTGGGGAAATGCTGTTGAGTGGGTCAATATATACCACAGTTGTCTGTCGGCCGATAGGGAGCCAGTGTAGCACTTGAGTGCGGGGCTAATATGGTGCTTGGTGACCTCTCAAGGAGGAGACTGGCATTGTAGTTTTGGTTTCTTTGGAGTTTCCTGAGCTGTTGTGCTGGAGTGCCTGAGTAAAAGGAGTTTGCATTGTCTAAGCGGGAGAGGATATTAAAGCACACATGCAGCCATATAGGAAAGAACTGTCAGCTCCAATGGTTGCTCCTGTGACTGCTGCAGATATGTGCTGTGAGCAATTTGAAGAACTTTTTTTATACAACCTATACACTCTCACCAATCTGCAATGCAATTGGCCTGTGATGTATGAGTGGCATCATAGAGTATCAGACAGACGTTTAAAATTTTTATTTTATAGAAATAGACAGAAGCAGATTGATTTCAGTCTGTATTTATGTGTGAAAATCAGTAAAAACTCAAAGCCTTAATTATAAATAGTCTTTTCGAGAAACTGACTTTTTTTCCTGGCAATTTTATGTCATCCAAATCTTTATTCAATTGTTGCAAGAAGAGGTTTGTGGACACTTTACCCCGCGGCCAAACTGGTCCGTGTGTACTGTTGGTCCTGAACTATGCAGTATATCTCCTTCCCTGGTTTCTTGTAAAATAGGAGTATTGCATATGCCGCTGGTCTGGATTATTAGTCCCTGGCCTGGGAAATATTTGATAACTGGCGTGATCCCTGCCTCGGTTTAAGAGTGCATTGTAGCGTGTGGGGCAATAGTTTTTTTAAAAAACTTTATTTTTGGTATTTAACACATCATACAAAAAAAACACACCCACATTAGGGTGGACTTTAACTTTGCGCCGCCGCTTTGAGCCCTCCCAACCAAACTCCCACCCGCCTCCTTCACCCGTTACACCCAAACAATGTCATTGAGGGGAATCTTCCTCTCACTCCTGGTCCATGACTAGAGGAAAATTTGGTCAGGACTGAGATTGCCTCAAAGGTCTCTCACCGGTCTCCGATGTACCAACTGAAAGGGCCTCTGCTTCGTTCATCAAGAATATTGTCAGTGGGCCCCATATGTCGGGTGGGCGTGCGTGTTGTGGAAGGAGCTTTATAAAGTCTGATTCTACATCTTGGTGGTAGAGTAAGTCCTTACGCCAGGCTGCGTAGGATGGAGGGGGACCCCGGCCCCATGCCATAGCGACTCTCCTACGGGCAAGTGTCAGCAGAATACCAGTCAACTTCTTTGATGGGGCGAATAGCAGTCTCGTCATACCTAGCAACGCTGCTGTTTGTCTCGGATGTATTGCTTCTCCTACAATCGCCGTTGTCGTGTCCAACACTCGGTTCCAAAAGAGAGCTACTTCAGGGCACTCCCAGGACAGATGGACAAAGTTTGCGGATAATAGGTTTGGTGGAGGAAATTAAAGTGGATGAGTTTGAGACGTGAATTGAGTGCGATCTTCTGAGTCTGATTCAGGATGTAGCCCCAATCCTCCTCTGAAATGACTGTGTTTAGTGCCTTTTCCCATTTGGTTTTTGCCCCTGTATTGGCGGGGGTCGCACTCGGGATTAGTGCTTTGTAAATTTGCGACACCAGTCTGCCTTCACCTTGTGCTTGAATAACGTCATGCAGCAATTGCCAGGTTGGCGGTTGACACGGGAAGTCCGGCAGAAGGGTCTGCAGAGTGTATCGAGTCCGAAATAGAGGAATACGTCCAGTGCAGTGTTGCCCCCTTTCATTTTCGCTTGGTCTGGGGTTAGGAAGCCCTCCTCAGTAAAAAGGTCCCCTAGGGATTGTATGTGCAGCTTGTCGGCCCACTGGTGAAAGACCGTTTCTGAAGTTAGGGGGATTCCAGGAATGAACTTGGCTGGCAAGAGGGGAGAGTACCTTGTTTGCACCCCTAGCTTATGGGCTAGGGTCTTCCAGGCCTTGTACGTCACGAGTACCACATTCATCGTGGGGAAGGCACGGGAATCCGGCCAAAGACCACTGCAGTCAGGAAGTTGGGAGTCGCCAGGGCGCGTTCCACTTGTACATGAGGGCGGACTGCTTGCGTCGCATACCAGTGGCTGAGGTATTGTGCCTGAGCTGCCCAGAAGTATTTCTCCAAGTCCGGAAGGGCTAGCCCCCCGTTGGACACGGGAAGTGTCAATATTGAGTGTGCCACCCTGGCTGGTTTGCCTGCCCAGAGCAACTCAAGGACCAAACTTTTCAGGAAGGTCTGTGGTAGTAACAGAGGAATGTTGTTGAAAAGATACAGAAGTTTAGGCAGGACCACCATCTTAACCAGGGAGGGGCCCTCCCCCAGAGCGTTAGTGAAAGTGACTTCCAGAGTGAGACCTTGTCTTGAAGGGACTTGACCACTTCCTCGTAATTATCACGAAACACCTTGTGCCGATCCAGAGACAGCTGCACCCCCAGGTGCCGAACCCTGGCGGACCTCCATGTGAGATTGAATTCGTCTGCAAACTGCTTTGTGGCACGAGTCAGTGGAAAGACGACTGATTTAGCATGATTGATTTTTAAGCCAGAGGCTGCCCCAAACTTGATGACTTCTCTCATGACTGGGTTCAGGTTAACTTCGGGGTCTCGTATGAAAAGCGCCACGTCGTCGGCGTATAGGGAAACGATGAGCCTGTGAGGGCCGATGATGAGACCCCTCTGTTGTCGGAGCTCACGAAGGTTGGAGACTAGTGGTTCCATTACCAGGGCGAATATTAAAGCTGAAAGCGGGCAGCCTTGTCTTGTTCCCCTCTGCAGGTCTATTGAAGCTGATTTTGCTGTGCCTACAATGATATTAGCTTGTGGTATGGTGTACAGGAGCAAGATGAGCTTGATGAAATGGGCACCCAGTCCCATCCTGGTGAGAACCAAGAACATAAACGGCCACTCCACTGAATTGAACGCTTTTTCAGCGTCTAGTTGGACCGCAACTGCCTGATCTGTGGGGTCTAGTGCCTCGATGATTCCAAACTTTCTCCGGATGCCGAAGGTCGTATTGCGGCCTGGTATAAATCCGGCTTGGTCTGCTAGTGCAAGGGCAGGCATCAGGGGCATCAACCTATTGGCTAGAACCTTGCCGAGTATTTTATTGTCGAGGTTGAGCAGGGAGATAGGGCGGTACGAGGCACAATCTTCAGGTGGTTTTCCTGGTTTATGCAAAAGGATGACATTGGCTTCACAAGAGGAGTGAGGGAGAGTCCCCACTTCCAGCGCCTCTTCGTACACAGCCGCCAGGAGAGGAAGCAGGGTATCTGCAAAGGCTTTATAGAATTCTCCCGTTAGGCCGTCGGGGCCCGGCGCCTTAGAAGAGGGTAGGGTCTTTATGGCTGCTCTAATCTCGTCTTGTGAGATCAGCTCATTCTGTGGTTCGCGTAGGTATTGTTCGACCCAGTAGAGCTCTGTGTCTTCTAGATATTCCAGTGGGGCATTTGAGTCTTTTGGAAGTTTAGCACTGTAGAGATCCTGGTAGAATCGACTGAATTCCTCTGCAATCTTTTCGTCAGTGTGGAGCACCTCGCCTTGCTTGGTTCGGATACTTTCGATTTGGTAATGTTTTTTGTCGGCTCTGATTAGATTCGCCAGAAGGGCACCTGGTTTTTGGCCCTCGCCGTATTGGCGGACTTGGTTGGGGCAGCTTAAAAATAGGACCTATCGATCTGCTGCGGCATTGAATTTTTGCAGTTCTATTTTCAGGGCTGCAGCGGACTCTGGGTCGGCCATGTTCGTGTTCTGGGTTTCAAGATGCTTTAATTTGTCTTCGTTGGTTTTGAGTTTGCTCCTTATGAGTTTGAGGATACCATTTTCTTTGGCGTGGCATACTCCTCTAATGAAACATTTTAAGGACTCCCAGATGGTGCCTGCAGAGGGGACCGAGCCCAGGTTGGCCTCGAAACGCGTCCATCTCTTCCTTCAATTCAGAGGCGAAGACTTCATCACGTAGCGAGCCCCCTTTAAAGCGCCAGCGTTGTAATGGCGGTGTGGGGTTGGATGGCATAAGTTTAAGGAAGAGTGGTGAGTGGTCTGAGAGCGTTCTCGGGTGGATACAACACCGGCCACATGTCAGGGGGCCATTTTTGGAGGTGAAGAAATAGTCGATCCGGGAGCTTGTGTTGTGGACTGCAGAATGGAAGGTGAAATCTTGCAGATCCCCATTAGAGACTCTCCATATGTCTTGGAGATCAAATGCTTTGCAAATTTCCTTTATTTGGAGACAGGCCTTAGAGGGCGGTTGTTGTGAGGCCTTTGATCTATCTCTTGTAGGGTCCAAAGCCGTGTTCATGTCCACACCCCAGATAATTGTTGCAGGGTCGTGAGTGGAGAGCTGAGTTAGCACCCAACCGAAATTGTCGGGGCCGTCCATATTCGGCGCGTATGAATTAATGAGTCATTTTTTGACCTGCGACGATGCCACACACTAGAATCGCTCTTCCCTCGTTGTCTTTTGCCGTATGAAGTAGCCTGAAACTGAGCCTCCTGTGTATGAGAATCGCGACTCCTCTCGAGGAGAAGGATGAGAAGTATCTGTGACAACCCCAGCTCTTGGCCCACTGATGATCCTTCCCTGGGGTGAGATGAGTCTCTTGGATCAAAGCCACGTCCACTTCGTGGCATCTGAGGTAATGCAGAATTTTTCTGGTTTTAGCGGGGATATTGCCGCCTCTTATATTCCACGTTAAGACATTGAATGGGGTGATTTAGTTTTTATATGGGGCCATTTTGCCATTTCAGTGGACTGTGAAGGACTAGTTATGCTCGGACTGGTGCCAGGGTTAATGCTCAAGGGTGGGGAGTCCGGCTGAGGCGACGGTGCAGATGATGGGCTAAGAGCGGGTGAGAAGCAGGATGGTCGGGATCTGGAGGCGCTGAACTTTCCCAATGAACTCTGAGGGCTCGAACCGCAGGCTAACCCCAACAGGCCTGAGACGTTACTCTCTGGAGGGTGGGCAACCCCCAACTGGCCCACCGAGAGGTCCCTCATGAACCAACAAACAACCAAAATAACCCCTGGAGCCACCATGCCGGGGGGGGGGTGAAACTTCACCTCGGCGGAGCAAGCTCCACTTGGAACGAAACAACTTAACAGTGGCTGTGCTAGGGGCGCTCAGGGCTCCCCAAGTGACCTCAACAGTCGAGGTGCTAGGGGTACCCTGGGGCTTCCCTGGTGATTCAGCCCCGACTTACGTATAGTGTATGTGATCCGGTGTATTCAGCAACGTGACTATGCCTGCCATGAACCATGTGGTTCCACTGTTTTATGGAGGATTCCTGAGGTTTCTGTCTCTTTGAGGTCTTGGCCGAGCCTGGTTCTGTACTGGACAACCCAGTTGATCCAAATAAGTATTGGCTTCTTCGGGGGAGTGAAAGAAGTGCACTTTCCCCTCGTGAAGTATTCTAAGCCTTGCGGGGAATAGCATTGAATAAGGTATTTGACTGTTTCTAAGTCTCTGTTTAACATTGGCGAAAGTTTTCCGCTGAGCCTGTACCGCCAGGGAGAAGTCGGGATAAAAGTGGATTGTGTCCCCCTCATGCAGTAGTTCGCCTTTTTCTCTGGCCAGCCGAAGGATGGAATTGCGATCCCTGTAGTTAAGAAGTCTCGCTACGATTGGCCTGGGTGGCAAGCCTGGGGCCGGTCTGGATGAGGGTACCCTCTGTGCTCTCTCAATTATGAAGGTTTGGGATAGAGCGTCACGACCAAATAGGGATATGCAAAGGGACTCCACGAAGTCCTCCATTTTCCCTTGCACTTGGTGTTCTCTCACTCCCACTATCCGTAGGTTGTTCCTTCTCGATCGGCCCTCCAAATCCTCGCACTTATCAATAATAGATTTAATTTGCCTTTCAAGTTGCAAGACTTTGCTTGTCAGGATTGAGGAGTTATCATCGAGATTAGACACCCTTTGTTCCATTTCATTCATGCGTTCAGTGTGCGAGTCCATACGATGTTGCATCAAGTCTACTTTGGAAGCTAGACCATCCATTTTGCTATTCAGGCTACCGGTGCCGCTCTTCAAGTCCAGAAGAATTTCTTTGATTTCAGACGGATTAACTGATTCCTCTTCTTGGATTGGACATGCTGAAGAGGGCGCCTGGTCTTCCTGAATGAGGAGTGCTTTTGGGGTTGAGCTGCCGTCAAAGTTTAGTTTCCTCTGGGATTTATCGTATTTTCCCATCTTGACTGAGGGTTTGGAGGGGGCTGGTGGGGCGCGGTCCGCCCTGCCCGGGGTGCTCCGGGGGCTCTTCACTGAATAGGATTTCTCGTAGTGTCCTGAGTACTGGTCCCGAGAACCAGATGGGGCGAGGAGTCACCTCAAAAAACAAAGCTCTTGCTCTTGCCAAGTTCTGTTCCTTCCTAATGGGGAAGAAAGGTGGGGGAGGGTCTCCTGGGACGGGGCCCCCATGTCAGAGGTGATGTAGTGTGCGGTCCCGGGGGGGGTCCGTGCTTGTATCAGCGGGTATTTTGAAATATTTATTAAGGTTGATTTACTTGGAAGTGGATGGGGGACCCCCGATATTGCCGGGGAGTCGCTCCGGGATTCTGTTCCGATTTGGTGTTCAACTCGCCATGCTGCTGTTGTCAACTGGAGCATTGGGGCCAGGAGAATGTGGGCCGCCTATGGGCTGGCGAAATGCGTTCCCCGCGGCAGTCAGGCGGGCCTGCCCTCCGAGGCGCACAGGCAGAGGGGGGGGGGGGGGGATGCCCGAGTCCGTGTCTACACGGAACAGGGATGGCTATGACCTCCCTCCCTCCCGCTCCTTACCTCCACACGTGGCCGTCCGCTCGTGCTCCGGGCTGTCCGGATCGTGTCTGCGCTTCGGCCCTCCCGGGTTTCACCGGACCGCCCTGATTGTCACAGTTTCCGACGAATCGCTGGATTCTGGTGCGTATTGTCTGATCTTCGGATGGGGGGAGGTGGGGATGGGACGACGGTGGCCGGTAGCCTCGCGCCCAGCCTCCCGGGCTCCGGCGACAGTGTCCTCACGGCGACCGGGGCCTGGCGGGAGCACCGGTTCCTTTGCAGCTCTGTCGGGGGGGGCGTCTCTGTTACGCCTCACTTGTTGAGCACGCCAGGTCTCCGTGCAGGAAGTCTCCGGGCTTCTGTAGGGGGGCGTCGGCGGCCGCACTCTAGCCCGTGCCCGGTAGGCCTGCAGGATGCAGCTTGGCCTCCAGACCCTGCCGGCCGTGTGATGTCTTGGAGCGGCCGATTTTCTACCAAATTTCGCGTGCAGGCAGCTGGGGTTCGTCGTTTTACCGGGGACGTGGAAGGAATACGTGGAAACACCGTAAACAGCAAGGATTATGCAGGATTGATGCGGGGCTGATCGGGAGCCTACACCAAGGTGGCCATCTTGGTTGGCCCTCTAGCGCCCTCGTGGGGCAATATTTTAAACATCTCTACTTTTATCTAGCCACGGTGTTATGAGGGTACACTGAACGCCATGTCTGAAGTGCAATAGATGGTGCACCTTATTTTGCACACGAAGGGCCCGCTTCAGAGCATTTTTCTATTTGATTGCATCATTATAAAATGCTTCTGTGGATAAGGCCCAAACTTTATTCCCAATAAATGTACTGCCATGGTTTGGCTTAAAAGGAAAGCCTGCTGTTTGGTAATGGGCCCTAACATCATGGTAAGAGTCTGTCACCTGATGTATGGCTAGTATTCGATATGCCTGCTGCTTATATCATGTCCCCTGATGTGGGGACATTACTCATTTGCAAAGCTTTATCGGTTTTCCCTGGTATTTACCAGACATTGCTGCACCCCTCTTAACACACCCTCCCTGGGCAGTTCTCTGCTTGTGCAGCCCCTGTGGATAAGGGCCCCATGGCAAAGAGTGTCCCCTACAGCAGCAGCAGCTCCAGACAGTGTCTGCAGTGGAGGCCAGCGGCCAGCTACCAACCAGCAGCGACCAAGCAAGGTAGGTGTGGCCTGGGTAGGGAGTAGAGCATTTGCTGTACTCTGGAAGCCCTGCCACTCTACCCTCAGAACATGGCACACCAGGCTGTTAATACTAACAAGCTTCACAACTAGTGAGGATTGTGAATACTACCCGAGTTGCAACTAGAGAGGACTGTGACCATTGGCTTACACCACATTGAGATTGAACTGTGAATATTTGCTATGGAGCTTTGGATTTGCTGGAGTTCTGATCTGATCGGGAGGAGTGCCCAGATAGAGGAAGTTAGTGTAGTCTTAAGTGGGAGAAGATGATAGTGAGGATTGCTGAGCCTCTGTCAGGGTAGGAGAGATGGGGGTCGGGGGGGATTCATAATGGGGGAGGCTGGTGACTTGGGAATCCTGAGTTATCTGGACGTCATTCACGTAGCTGTAGCATGATGGGTTATGAGAGCGGAGGAGTGTGGGGAAGGGGCTAAGGTAGCGATTGAAGAGGGGGGGCAGAGATGCTTCCTGATGTCACCCCTTTGGGAACAGGGTGACTGAGGGAGGAGACGGAAGGGTGGGGGCATGATTTGAGAGCGATTGGAGAGGAATGAGATCCATCTATAGTGGCATCCCTGATGCCTAGCCAAGTGCAGTCTGTCCATGAGGTTGGTGTGGTCGATAGTGTCGAAGGCAGCAGAGGAATCCAGGAGGATAAATACTGCAGTCAGAGTTTTCTGTTTTTAGGTCACCCCCAAATGGAGTTAAGGTTCTGAATCCAGATTGGGTGGGGGGGGGTGAGAAGGCAGTTGGATTCATTGTAGAGGCAGAGCTGTGTGTATGCTGTACGTTCTAAGAGTTTGGCAAGGAAGCGTGTGTTGGGTGTAGGGCGGTAAATGGAAGTAAGGAGGGGGTCGAGCGTGGGCTTTACGTGGGATGTTTTGATGGCCTCAGGAAAGATGCGTGAAGTATGAGATTGGTTAATAATGGATAATGAAATGCTGCCTGCACAGGTTGCGGATAGGATGTTCCATATGGAGTGAGGGTAAGAGGGATTTCCAGGGGAACTGGAAGGGCGGCTTTGGGATAGTAGTTTCAGGAATTCAGGCTGAGACAGAGTGAAGGAGGAGAGGACCAGCAGATGGGGTGCTAAATAGGAGGAGAAGAAAAGGGGGATGGATGGTGATGGTTTGGTAGTGAGGGGGCAGTGTCCATTTGATAGCTATGTTTTACAACTGGTCTACCAGGGCATTGCAGAGTGTCTGGAGTAGGGAGAGGGAGGGTGGAGCAACTTGAGTCTTGAATTCTGCAATGATCCTGTAGAGTTCCCTGCTAGGGTTATGGGAGTTGGAAATTCGGTTTCCCATGAAGGATTTTTGTCTTTCCTAATTCCAATCTTATAGAACCTGGTCTGTCTGGCAGAAGTGTCTCTGTTTTGAGGCATGGGGTTGCCCTCCTTGTGTGCTCCAGGTGATGCTGTGAGCATTCGGGGGAGGGTGTGTACCATTTGGGATTGGGGCCAGATCTCTGGGGGATGGGGGGGGGGGTCACATCTCGTCTGTGTGAGTGGGATGAGGGCATTGGAGAACCATTGGTAGAGAGAGAGAGAGAGAGATCGAGAGATCGAGATCGATCTCTATATCAAGTCTGTGGATCTGAATAAAGGGTCATGGGTGTGTCCTGCAGTGTGAGAGGGGTGTGATATCAGTTGGGTCATGCTTAGAGCTGCCATGTTATTGATGAGTGGGTGGATCATAGGGTTGGAGGGAACATCAAACCAGATGTGGAAGTCTCCTAATATGGTAAGGGAATGGTGCGAAATCGGGATGGATGATAGGCAGCCTGCAAAGATTCTGTTGTAGCCAGGAGGTCTGTAAAGGAGTAAGAGGTTGTCGGTGAAGGAGGGAGAAAGTTGGATTTTTACTAGTAATGATTTGCAGTTGGTGTTGCAGGGTTGTTTCTCAGTGTGTAAGACTGAGAGGCATTATTTGTGAAGGATGGCTAATCCACCATTTCTGATGGGCCTATTGTGAACGATCAGGGAGGGGAAGGCCTTGTGTGCGATGGGTTTGAAGTCGTCCAAGAAATTTCAGTGAAGAGGATGTCTGGGTTTTCATTAGAGATAAAGTTTAAAAAAAATAATAATAATGTTGGGAGCCAGATCTGGTGTTGATGAGGATGGAAGAGAGTAGTTGGGGTTTGTGAGGGGCGCGGTTAGGTCTTGGAGTGGGAGGAGGAATTGGCCTACGGGGATGGATGATTGTAGGGGTTATGTGGTCTGAGATGTGGCAGAGGGGTGTGCATGTATAGGATAGGAGGAGGAAGAGGGTGATCTGGGGGTAGGTCAGAGGCTGTAGGGGGGATGAAAAAAAGGGGAAGCAGATTTCTGAGAAGTGGGGTGGGTTGAAGGCGCAGGCGGGTATGGGAGATTTTGGAGGGGAGGGAAAGAGATTGGACAGGGTTGGGAGGTGGAGGGGAGGACAAGATGGTGCATGGGATGGGTGTTTAGGGGGTGCCTGAGGGGTCTTGGTCGAAACTGAGGAGAGGATTGAGGGTGCCATGGCCTGTGCCTTTGTGTTTTTGTGGGTGCTGCTTGGGAGCCAATGGCAGAGTGTAGGAGGGGCTATTGAATGCGGTGTGTTTGCCTAGGCAGCCCGAACTACGCTTAGTGAAGATGAAATGTGAGTTGGGGAAGATGGGAGGAGGTTGTGAGGTGGAGGGAGTAGGAGAGATTGGGGGAAAAGGGTGGATACGAGCTACAGGGTGTGGGGAGAGGAGATGGAATAAAGTGTCTAGAGTGGCAGATAGGGTTGATCTGGTTTCTGGAACGTCAGTGGATAGCTCTATTCTGGGAAGTGTGATGTATATTTGTGGAAGGGACATATGAGATGGGGTGATGTGTGCAGGGAGGCGGAGCATTGGGTAGAGTGGGGTGGATAGCGGCAAGAAGGTAATTGGTCTGGTTTCTGAATGCCAGTGTGCAGCTCTATTCTGTGATGTCAGGCAAAATGGAAATCTTGAATTAAGAGTTGGGTCTTTAATGCGGCTAGGATCAAACAAAAACAGTGCCTGAAAATGCAGCTAGTTTGAGTCTATGTGAAAGCCTAATGGGACACAATATATGTAGCCACTCTTCACCGCCCCTGAAGCATGCCTGCTCAAACATTCATCTGATGTGTTTTTGAACTACTGCACAAAGTTTATATCTTCCATAGTATCTTCATATGCAAGTCAGGGAGGCGTTACCGAAGAAGCCAGAAGTGGGCCATTCTTGAACAGTTTGTCTACATATAACAGTTGTGTTAGAGAAGATTGGCCTTCCCTAAACTTGCCAACCCAGGAAAATTGTCAATCACTACCAATATAGTGTGTCATCTGGAAATTCCATATGCACCATATCTCTAATTTTAGAATGGACCTCCAGCCACTAATGCCGAATCTTAGAGCCGTCATAAAACATTTCTTAATTTACACCTTGCACTGCAACTTCTCCAGAAACAGTCCGGTTTTATTTTTAGGGTCTATCCTATGTAGTTTGTCTGGGATACAGTAACATCTGTACAGTATTTACATAAGAGTTTCAACATGGGTAGAGCAGAACGACGTTTCCTATAGTTGCTGTTCTGAGAATACCGTCCATAGTTCCTGTGCCATCTTTTCCTCTAAAGTGGGTCCCTCTTCCATTCCTTCTCTCGAAGTGCCGTATACATTTTTGAAATAAGTGCTTTCATCATATTGGCCCCAGACAGCATTTTCTCCAATGGTGTCAACGATCTAGTGACACATTTACGCATTTCGGGTTGCAACAACTAGTGTCTTAACTGCCAATATTGAAAGTGATGCTTGTCCCCAAGATTAAATTCTGATTTACACTGCCCTAAACATCTTAATTAATCCCTAATTGAAGAGATTTCCTGGTTTTGAGATATGAGCCTCCTCCTTTAAGCTCAATCCATGAGAGTGGAATGTTTGGAGCACCTGGAATTTCCATATTGTATCCCAAGCATCGAGGGTTGCCCTTGTTATCAGATTTGAATACAGACTCGGCAGCAGAGTGTACCTCGGATGCAATGCTTTTGCCCAAATGTGTTGCATGCAATTGACCGCTGCACCAAAAGCCAACGTCTTTCTGACCTCTGCTGCATTCACTTATGCTCTGACCCGATGTAATATTCGTAAGTTGCAGGACACCTCAGTCCTCCTCTTGCTCTTGTAGTCCTGTAGCCCCTGGTCTCCCCGACCCCCCCCCCCCCCCCCCCCCAACCCAAGGGTGCCCAATAATAGAATTATTACCCTGGGCCAGAGATGGACCAGTTCGATGCCACCCACCATCCCAGACCAGCTGCTCTGGGGAGGCGCTGGGCAACCTGCAAATAAAATGGTTGTTAATACAGGTGATACTGAGTTCCTGAGCTTAATGAGGCAGGGAACACCAGGGGGGACGTTTGATACCCTCACAGGCTTTTATATAAAACTTGGCAACATATACAATCCCTTCTGATCAATAGTTGCCCCAATCTATACTCATACTGTAGTTGATGATGCATTTATAGGAGTAGAGGACACCCCTCGCACAACCTCACTTTATATTAACCTGGAGTAGGTCTGCAACCTCTCCACCCTGTGCATTACATCCCCACATCACAACCTCCCACTACATCAACATACATTTCTACTTACTTAAACTAACCTTGGCAGCTGCAGTCTGCCCTTAGTCGCTTGATAAAAGCCTGTACCTGTCAGTCCTATAAGAGTAACTGTCTCATGCTTTGGGTTTACAATTTCCTCTGTGGTGGTGCACTCTTAGATAATACAGTCCTAAGGCTTTGAGAGTCCTCAATTCCATAGGGCTTAGGGAGCCCCTTCCACCATCGACCATGTGCTCCACAAGCCCTTATTTCCTCTGTGGTGCTGCAGGAAAGTGAGGTTTGTTGGGCCCTGCCCAGGTCCTGTCCACCTGGCCAGGCCCTTTCCCCATCACTGGCATCCTGTGCTGGGCTCAGGCCCCACCAGATGCGATTCGGCCGAGCCCCATGTAAGTCCTTTCCCCGCTCTCGCCATCAGGCCAGGGGAGAGCGGGTAGGGCACAGGCCTGCCGACGACCTGTGCAAGCCACCAGAATAGTTCGGGTTTCCATCTTCTTCACCACCCGCCCTGTGTGCACCCGGGGAGGGTGGACTTACAACATGGGGGACGCCGACCAACCCCTTCACCCGGGATGCCAGGTGCACCGCGGCCTGGACCTTCCCTCTTCTCTGGGCCACCCGGACTGGCCCCAGGGCAGCCTGTAGCCCTCAGGCAGCACCCCGGTTCGGGCTGCCCCACCATGTGGCCCCTGACTGAGGTGTTTACTTCACCTGGGCTGCACCGTGCACATGGCCCGGGACTTTTCCTATCTTCTTACCTGCCCAAACTGGCCACCGGGTTGGCCATTGCATCCTGGCCATGCTCTTGCTTGGGGTCTGCCCCGCACAGGCGGCCTTAATGCAGGTGTTTACCTTCACCCAGGCCACACCCAACATGCAGCCTGGGTCTTATCTTCACGCTGGGCTGCGCTGGCAGACACAGCCCAGCCCAGCACGTTCAGGAGGCCTTGGGGTTGGCGCTCGAGGCTGTGATCCCCCCCCCCCGGCAGCATATGATCTTTTCTGCTTTTCTCCTTTCTGCTCTCCTTCCGTCCAACTGTCACTTTGTAATGGTCCTTCTCTTCAGGTAAGTCCAGTCCATGTCTATTGACAGGGGAGGTCTGCCCATTGTCCCTCAGTCCCAGGATTCCATTTGTCCCCCATGGTGTGGAATGTGGTGCAGTCGGGTAAGTCCATTAGTAAGCACACAATTTAAAACACACATTAAATAAACACTTCTAAACTCATTCTTGTCTTGTGGATTCTATACATTTTTATTATTAACTCCCCTACCTAACCGGGCCCCATTGTGTCTGGGGTTACACTCTACTTCCTTGTAACAGTTTCCTATTCACCCGTGATTTTTACCCACACCATGTAAAATACATTCAGTTTTTGCCATCTGTTTATTTCTATATTTGGGTTCAGGATTGAAGCCTCTTGGAATGAAAAGAGCAGTCTAGGCAGTATGTTCATTTTCAATACTGAGGTCCTACCCATCAAGGATAGACATAGGTAATTTTCAAGTCCCTCTTAGTCGAATCGATCAGTGGGGGTAAAGGGAAGGTGGCAAGCCAGGCGAAGGACTCGGACTCTGGGGCATCCTGTAAATGGATCTTTATTATCTTCTCTTACAATTAATCTAACCTCTTGGCCAAAGAAGAAAATAAATTAAAATAATAGAAATGAGCCCTAAATTGCCTATTCTAAACCTCCAATGTTCAAGGAAAGGGTTGTCTTGTCAGGATGAATCAAAACATAAAGTGCCTACCCCAAATCCTATACTAGCCTACAACATGTGTAGAACATCTAACACAAATAATTCAAAAGGGTACAATAACTAAAAAGATGCTTGACTGCTCTGGTTCCAGGTTTTCTCCCCTGGTTAGAATGTTCTCCAGGTGACACTATAATGGTTAAATGTTCCCAAAGTAGTTCCAAATAAAGTCTTACTTGAGATATTCCAGTCTCTCGGTCTCCTGACGCCTCTGGGTGCTGTTTGCACATATTTATCCCACTCTGGGGTTTTCTTTTCCACTCTGAGTTTCCCACTCTATTTCTCTTGATTCTGGGTATCTTCTCTCTTGTTTCTCTCTTTTATCCCTGTTCCTGGGTGACTTTACTCTCTCCCCCTCTTCTGGGTCTCTTGTTCCCCCTCTTGGTATCTTCACTTTCACTCCTTCTCCTGAGGTCTCTTGACTCTCGTTCCCCTCTCATAGGGTATCTTCACTTGGAGCTGGAGCAAGGGGGTGAGTCTTTTATGTGACTCCTTTCGAACTGGTCCCCCCTTCTCGCTGCTTCCCTTCGAGGAGTAGTCAGGCTACCCAAAGTCCTTCACTGGGGAACTTTACATTGCATAGCCCCTTCCAGAGGCTAGTACAGGCTGCCTTTCTTCCAGCTCCTCTGGGCTCCTGGATCAGATGGGAGTCGGCCTCTGCTCCCCCTGTGGGTTCAGCAGGGCACTCAGCAACGCAGCGTAGCTACCAGGCACAATGCAGCCACCCTTTCCCTGCTTCAGGCTTCTTCTCCACTATTTTCCCCAAACCAGGGAACCAGTCCCCATCTGAGACAGCTTGAACTGTTTCTCCTTTTATACCGTTTTTATCTCTACTAGGCAACTACTAATTGGCTGAACCATCCAGCTACACGATTAGTGAAGTAGTGCTTACATCATAGGCCTCCCAAGTTAGTTCCTCCCCCTGTTGGTCAGATCAGTCAAATGAATTCCATTAACTATCCTATATTTCTTTTCTCCAGTTTTTATGGTTTGCTCCTCCTGGGTAGATGGTATGGCGCTCTGTGATGTTCTTACTCTGTGAAATAAGGTTTTATTTCATTTCACCATGTCTTTGTGGTTTTGTGGTTGTTATATCATTCATTTAAATTCAGTTTACCCACAGTACTTAATGGGGGATTGAACCCAGGTCTTTTACATAGGAGGTACCAATTCTACCACTGTTCTATGTCAGGTGTGTTGCTATTCAGTTGAGGTAGGTTGAGGCCTTTTCCTTGCAGCTGATAAGTGTTTTTCCTCTCTCCATGCTGACAGTGCATCTCGGTGCATGTTGCCAGCTTGACTAGCTGCTCCTCTTTTCCACAGTGCGCAGTCAGACCACCGCAATTCTCCCCTTTTGCCGCCACAGGGGTAATTGGCTGTATATAGTTTGGACAGATTAGGGGTAATACGAACTTCCAAATATCTTTCTTTTATTTGCCTATTGATATGGCACTATGGTTTTTGTGCGTTCAGTTTGTTTTCTGGTTCAGATTGTTTGGAACCTCTGATTTACTTTCATTAATCTTATACCTGGATACTTCCCCCAAATAGGCCAATCTATCCCTCTATTTCTTTCAGTGAAACCTGCGGTTTGGAGATTGATAAACCAACATCAGCTGTGAATAAGTTCCTTTTATGTAGTCTTTATGAAGGTAATCCCTCCGGTTGTTGGATTCTTCTGATTCTTTTGGCAACTGCTCCATACTGATCGCAAAGAGCAGCGGGGAGAGAGGGCATACCTGTCTTGTCCCCTTTCACAAAGGCCAGTTTCTCTGTGACAAACCCATTCTGCATAATCCGTGCAGTGGGACATTTATAACTGTCTAGTATCCTATGTCTGTTTTTTGGCCCAAAATGAAGTATTTTCAAAACTGTTCCTAAAAATCCCTAGTCCACCCCGTCAAAGCCTTTCTCCACATCTTAAGCCAATAACAACGATGGCTCTGGGGATCTGCCTGCCTTATCTACCAATTGTAGAACTCTTTGTATATTATAAAAAGTTGATCTTTGGGATAAAACCTGATTGATCTGATCTATTATGTAAGGCACGATCATCTCTAATTTATTTGTTATTAGAGAAACAATTGTGATATTAATATTCAATAATGAAATCAGCAGTAAGTGGAACATAGTCTTAAATACTTTTATAGGAATAATGGTCATCTTAGCTTCTCTCATTGTGTCTGAGATCTTCATCCCTGCCCTAATATTGCTGAAGAACTCTCTGAAGGGTTTAACCCATAAATGCCTGAATTCTTTATAGAAAATCAGTGTTGGAGTCAGGTTGAGGGCTGTTACCACTTTACAGATGTATAATCAACTTATGGTGCAATTGGGACTTCTAAAAGCTCTTTTTTTCTCCCAGTATCTGAGGGAGAAGATTGTGTTTTTAAAAATTCTTCTTTTGTTTTGGCTCTACTTTTCGTGCCCTATAGAATCGCTTAATAAACTCTGTGAATGATGGCCTTTTAGGTGCCACTTCCCCTTTTTTCACCCATCTTTCATCTAATTGTATATGATGGTTCTGTTCTTCTTAGTTTCATCTTATTCCTGATGGTCTCCCTGCTTTATTCCCTTACTCAAGGAATCTTTGCTTGGCCTGAAGCAACATACTTTCCGTTTTGCCTGTCTTTAGTGAACTTAATTTCTTTTGTACTTTCTTCAATGTCTTTTTAGTAGGGGGTGATCTTGGGCACTTTATCAGCCTCCTCCAATTCCGGTTGTAAAAATGTCTCTGTAGGATCTCAAGATTGCCTCAAAGCAACTATCATTTCGCCCCTGATAGATGCCTTTAAATACATCAGTGTCTTGCAGGTGAAGGAGGTGGATCCTATATAATCTATATTTAGATACTCTTTAACAGTATTTTCCATTTCTGTTTTACAGGCTATGTCTTGAAGTAGCTAAGTGTCCATAACCCATCTGGTCCTTTTCGCTTGTATTTTTTCAATTATAAATGTAGTCTCCAAAATACAATAATCTGAACTGGCATTCGCTAATATCTCTAGCTTCGCTACCCTCCTCATCTTCACTGTAGACATACATATGCAATCTGTTCAGGAATTTGATCTGTGCACATAGTAGGGGGGGAAAGTCTCTTTCTTGGGGGTGGACGCATCGCTACGTGTCAAATTCAGGTTCTGTAGCATCTCATTTCATTTTTTTTCCTTTCCCTGATGTTCAGGGTAACACCACGAAGGACCTATCCAGATTGTTAACCATCACTAGATGCATGTGTACCTCCAGTATCAAGTCTCCCTCTGCATATTCTTTCAATGTTTCAATAGAACTATAAATAAAAACCTCCTGACCTGAATTTTGCACCTACAATGATGCCCACATAATTTTCTTCCCATACATCAGACCCATACATTATCACAAGTCCCTTTCGCCTCATCTTTTGGAAATGCTAACTGTTATCAGGAAATGTCAATTTAGTATGAGGACGAATCTTACATTTTTAGTGGGCGCGATGAATGAAATTGTTGGTCATATAATCTAGATTGTAATCTCGTATAGTTTTAGGCAACTTCATGTGTTTCTTGTAATGCCAGCATACCCGCTCCAGCTCTGTAGAGATCGCTAAATAGATTAACTCTTTTTATCGGTGTATTTAGTTCTCTAATGTTTCGGTGGCCAGAATTTGTGCCCTAGCACTTCCTTAGATGTCCTAATCTTGTATGTGTATTCCTTCCTAAAGCCTCGAGGCGTGGCCTTCTATATTTCTCACCTTCGTGCCTGTGTATGCGGTTTGATAAAACAAGTATCCTCTTTGACCTACTGCAAATTCTGTCAATACATGTGTGAATATTTATTTTCCCATCCTCACCCCCTGATCCCCTCCTACACCCCCCCCCCCATCACATCAGCCCACCTCTTTCACTGCGACTTTTGGTTTGAACCATAACGTTCTTGTCAAAATGACCTGTACCCATTTTTCAGATTTCCCCATCTCTGATCAGTGCCCTGACATATTACTCTACCTTTCCATCAATGTCCTCTGTGCATCCCCCTGTTCATCTATTCTTTATAGCTCTCAGTATCTTCTCCCTTCTTCTTCACATTTCATCAGATTCTGGCATAGGCTACCCCAGCTATACCCTGTTACTGTCTGCCAGGAAAATAATAATAATATGCATGTTCTTCTGAGGCAGCCTTAAAGGTCCAGCTTTGAGTCTACCTCGAGCTAAAATGGTCCTCTTCCTTTCATGGTTGTATTCAACTTTTCTGCTTTTTCAGTTGCCATGTAGGTACTCACCATTCAAAGTGCCCCTGGAGTTGGTCATCCATTTTATTCAGATCTTTAGGAATCGCTATTTCTAATAGCTTTGCACATCTTCCATTGAGAATGCCAACACTCTTTTATATTACATTGGAGTCCAAAAGGGGAAGTCCATTCAGATCTAATCTGCCTCTTGGTAAATTTGAATATAATATGTTTCATCTCTTTTTTTCTATTGAGTGTCTCTTTGGAAACATATTGAAATATCTAAATTAAACTGTCATTAAAGTCAGTTTTCCTTTTCTCCTAATGTTAATATTTCTTCTTTTTATGCACAATTGTGCAGTTTCACTACAATATCTATTGGCCGTGTCCCTGGTCCTTGATTTAGGATGCCTACTCTTTTTGTGCAATCAATTTGGCGTCAAGATGCTCCACTTGAAACACTGATCAGCCTTATATCAGTAACAATACATTGTGGCTGGACATGCACTTTGCACTAGCAATTGCCACATCTAGCCTTGCAGTACATTCCAACCACAACATCAGCAACCGGTTGGATAGATTGAGTGTTAAGCACTTACCTTTGACTTGGGGGCAAGCTGGCACTTGCTACTCCTCCTCGTCTTCATTTTTAACACCACTGTCATCTCCCACTCCAACATCACCTCCCACACTCTGCCACCTCCATTTCTAGGGCCATGTCCCACCAATTATCCTACCCATTCCATCGCCAACACCTCAGAACTCATTGTCACCTGCACAACCATCATTAGAGCTCGAGCAACTTCATCCCACCCACCACTAATCTCCTTTCCCGTCTCTCTCACATTCACTCATCCCCCTGACACATCCCTCTTCACCTCTGCTCCTTGCCCCCCCTACACCTCCTCTTTTGCTTCTCACACGCACCCTCAACTCGACTCCCTGCCTCCTACAATTTGCCTGACCACTAAGGAAACCTTACAAACAAACTCATGACCGTGGTCCTGCAACAAATGCTCTCAACCTTCTAACTAGACAATTTCACACCGGCACCCAGGAGTCACAGAAGACCTGAACACTGAAGAGCTTAGCCCGATGTAATAACTCATAAGCAACCCATAAACTCACACTGAAACCCAGGAGTCTTGGAATGCCCCAAAGCCTTATCACTCAGGCAAAACTCACTATTCACAGTGGTGTTTGGAAAAAGGGGAAAGATGCACCAAACCCCTACCTAAGAACCAGAGTGAGGTCAAGCAAACTAAAAGAATTGTTTGCCTACAGAGACAGCTGACTGCAACAAGAGCCCATGCCCATGGCAGAATACATATATAAACCCTTGTTATGAAGCTTCAACCCTTACATTGTGATGCCTCATTAGGTTATATTATGCAATATTGGGCTGTCACCCTGTGGCAGGTCATGTTATGCCAAGGTGCGAACTCGGGGCCTGACAATTGTAGTCAATTGGCCAAACTGCCCAAGTACACCACAAGAGGCTCCGCTTGAAACGCTGCTCAGTCTTATATGGGTAATGTGAGAAACCTGAAGGTGTCCAGGATGCGGCCATCGCTATTGGATCCAGTTCCTGGGGGTGGACTAGTGAGGATCGATCACCTGGATGGGGGGGGTACTCAGAGAGTGGAAGTGGGACACTGACGGGTGAGACACAGTATCCCACTTCCTTCAAAACCCTTTCCCCATCCTCTTCTGTAGGACATTCAAAACCACTTCCCTCCTCCCCCCCCCCCCCTTTTGACACGAACAATTCCACATGACACACCAGAGAACGGACTAACACCAGAGCCATTTACCTGACCTGTCCCAATGCAAGGGTCAGGCAAAGTCGGGCAATTGAACGGAATCACACACACACCCCCGACGGCCCTTTCCCTTCCACACACAGATAAAAGGGGAAGCTAGAGAGCACTGTATGAGCAAGGCAGACCATACGATGTGTCACCAGGATCTGTGATGTCTTCGTCAGAAAACGTTGACTCAGAATTTCCACCCTCCCCAGACTCCTCACCTTCGTCTTCTTTCCAAGAACCCTTCTTTTCTTCTTGATCGCTCCTTTTTTTGTGGAGATAAGGACGACCACTGAAGGAAGCCACCGTGCCACTCAAGAGGGTGACCAAGGGCCCCCCACCAGGACCGTCAAGGAGGGGAAAAAGCCCTTAGGCACAAAAAACCCCTGAGCAATCACAGAGCTCCTCGGGAGGAGGGAATCCCAGGGTACCCTTGGGGAGTAGTTGGCTGGACGTGAGGATCCGGAGGAGAATGCCGTGGAATCCCCTGAAGGGGGAAGCTGTCCAGACAGAAGGTGACACAACACCAGGCTGGAGCGCAGAATAGTAGAGGCGAAGACAGTCCGGAAGCAGGTTGAGGTAGGTGCACGGGAGTCTAATACAGCAGAAGTATCCAAGCGGTAAGGAACAGGCAGTCCAGTAAACAAGCCGGAATCTGGCACACGGGAAGGCAGGTAAGGAGGGGCGAAGGGTAAAGAAGGAAAACAGGAAGAAGGGAATCAAAACTAGAAAATAACAGAGGAAGAGAAAACCGGACTCAAGGAAGATGGGACGGAGGGAGGGTAAGCACAGACTGGAAGGAGGACGAAGGTGGCGGGGAACAGGGCTGAAAACGCAGGATGCAAGGAAAGAGCAAGAAAGAAGCAACGGCGAAGAGGGGGGAAAATAGGAGATACCGAACTGGGCACAAGGACCCCGAACGAAGGAAGGAATGGGCAAAGAAGAGGGAGCAAGAAGGTAACACAGCAATGCGGAGGTAGTGGAAAGAAAACCGGAAGCGTTGCGATGCGTCCGCGACCCGGAAGAAGCAGGTTAAAACTCTGGGTCGTGGAACGTACAACCAATAGGACGGATCAGAAGAAAAGGGGACTGTCTAGGAATGCAGCCGGGCGAGACGGAAATTAGAGTCCGCGTCGCCAGCGGCTCCACAAAGGCCTCCACAAACGCCATGAGCTCGGCGGTGTGACACAATGAGACAGCTATTCAGACCCGGCAGTTCAGGAGAAAAGCGGCAAATATCGAGAGGCGGACGAAGAAACACACAACCTTGCCCTCTTCGACAAAACCCTGCAAACCCTCCTCTGAAAGAATAGTAAGGCTGAGGACAATAACCCAAGTGTGATGCTTCAGATGTCAGTGATACACGGAACGTGTTGACGCTAATAAGCGGGAGCGAGGGAAACTCCTGGTACCAGCCGTGACTCCAGTTACAAGGAAAGCCAAGTGGTTCATCACAGCCGGTGAGTCTAGGGGAGAGAGAAGAGCCGGGCTGTGGTAAATAAAAAAAACACAAAGTGGCAAGTTGAATCAAGTTCAAAGAACTGTAAAAGTGTTGAGGGGAGACCAGCTGCAGAAGGAACCGGCACCACGTGGGTGCTAACTCTAGAGACTCTGGTTGATCCCTGTTTGAACGAAACTTCAGATACCAGATGGCCGTAGGAGAGCCGCCAAGATAGGTCAAATTGGTCATACAGGAGGTCAAGCTAAATCCCTGTAAAGGCCAAAGCCTTTGACCTAAGAACAGTGAGAAAGCAAATGAAGTGAATGCTGCAGATATTGAAAATGAATATGAATGTGAAGTTGGCAAGAGTGAACCTGGAAGACGGATGCTGACGAGGAGGGGGCAAGGTATAAAGTCCCAAGAAACAGTGTGTGGACAAAAGTGAACCCGGCCAAGGGGTGTCCACTGCAACTGTTTAAAAAGACATTAAGAATTGTGAAAGAAGGAAAGCCATAAGTGAACCCGGTAGAGGGAGGCTGAGTATTGAGAATTGAAGTCTGCGCCCAGAAGAGGGGGATCCAGGGGAGAGCCAGTATCACCCTGATCAAGTGAACCCGAGAAAAGAGAGGTTCACAGTGAACTGTTGAAAAGACTTTGTTTTCAGCAAAGTCTTTGGTTTTACGAGAACCAAAGAGGAAGATTTGTTTAAGCCATAGTGAACCCGTTAGAGGGAGGCCAACAATCGAGAGGGACCCGAACGAGAGAGATCCAGGGGTGAAGCCATCACCCAAACCCCATTAAGAAAAGGAACTGTATTGGATTTATAACATATGATTTGCAAAGGGTCAGCGCCCAGAAAAGAGGGACAGGGGGGTGAAGAATCCTCACCCTAAGTGAAACCAGGAAACACACTTTCATTTTGTTGAAGGAACTTTTTGTTTTTTTATTTGAATACGTCAAGCCTGCGAAGGCAAGAGACTTTCAAGAGAAACTAGACTTGACCATCGACGGTCCTGAGAGCTGCAAGTAGAACTGTCGTCTCATGCTGGAGAAGCTTGAGAGTGTGCTGTGCTCTAAGATACCACGTTACCCCATTATCAAAACGTGGGATAGGGAGTCCCATGCTACCGCATCCTGACATATTATTTGTGAACACTTTTTTCTATTCTTGAGAACTATCCCACACCCCTCTTTGTATTAATTGTAATGTTTGGCAATAGGTTTCTTAGTATAGGTCCTTTTTATTTGACAACGCCACTAGGACTGCCTTAGTTTCATTTGGTGGTCGACGCTTGCTCCATCTTAAATTAAGGTTTAGATTAGCCGTTTTTCCAACCTGCATACAGTATAATAAACACCCTTGAACTGTGATCACTTGTGTCTGTCTTTACTGTTTTCACCATGAGTTCCTTACAGTAATAATAAAATGCATCGGGACACGCACTTTGCTCTAGCACCTAGCACATCGAGAGTGTCGGGACTAACCTCTGGACTTGCAGATTTCTTCTAATGGTGACGGTCAGGACCAACCTCTGAACCTGCAGATGTCTTCTGGCGGCATCAGGACGAGAAGGTATAGGGTCTAGCTCTGTAGAGGGCCACCCTGCCCCCTGAGATGTAACAGGTAGCTGGAAGATCCCCCTGCAGAAGATGTGTCCAATGGGGGAAACATTCTGGGAAGAAAGCCCCATCTGCAGTACGTAACAGGATTACAGGTGAAATGCGACAATAAGGAGTCAGGCTGCAACCGCTGGCGTTCCTGAAGAAAGATCCGAAGTGGACATTAGGAGGGAGCAATATGTTGAGCAAGGCGAAGAGGAGCCAGAGAAGAATGAAGAGTGATCTGAGGAGCAGGAAGGAAAGGAAAGGAACAAGGACTAAGGAGGCCCAAGGAAACCAGGCAAGATTTACATAAGGGAAGCGTCTGTTTGTTTATTTATTGTTTGCTTGTTAGGTGCTTATACAGGAAGTAAATACTGTTTCAAAGCACCCACAGGGCAGCAGGGAGGGGACAAGGGGATGTCAAAACGATTGAAATATATACAAATATTAAATACAGTGGGGAGGAGACACACCTACTATGCCTTGTGAATGTTCAGAACATGCAAGTGCTACCAACGAAGGCAGAAACCTTGCGACATGTCCTCTTCAGAGCGAGAAACGGGCTGGAACAAGCAGAGTGACACGCTGGCAAAACCTGATTTTTCTGGAGCTCTGCCCTGTCCCCAGACCCAGGGGCTAGCACGGGACACTCCCATATCTATTCTGAAGTCGAGTTATCGCATGGACGAGCAACCCGTGCTTCAACAAGCAGACCACCTTAGGAAGACTCAGCAGCACCCTGAGTCTTCTGAAAGTCTGCTTATTGAAGTGCGGGTTGCTCATGCATGCGATAACCTGGCTTCAGAACAGAACTGCCCCCAGGCCCAGGCGCTAGCACAGGACACTGAGGAAGATCTGTACTGAAGCTTATTGCATGCACGAGCAAAGCAACCCACGTTTTAACAGGCGGACGGCTTTTAGAAAATGCGGCACATGAAACTGAATACAGAAACATCCAAAACCTCATATAATTGTTGCAGCTGTCCAAACTGGTATATATGTCGTGTAATTATTCTTAGGGTGAGTATTGTGACCAAGCAAAACTGCATAGTCCAACTTCCATTAGTCACTCAAAAGGGTTTATTAATGAATCACTATAATACATGTTTCACGTTTTATATTCTGGGCATTCTTATGTTCCCATAATGCTCTTTGCTTTTATTCAAATCACCAGGATTGGGTTCTATGAAGAGATAATGTGTTGCGTGACCTGGCCTGGGGCCATGTCCCTCAGCCCCACTTCTTCCTGCCCATGACCCTGCCCGTCCAAGGAGGAGAGGGTTCCCACAGTACATTTTTTTCATTTCCAGCACTGGTCCTCCTTAGAACTTAAGGCGTCTATTGTGTGCCTTAGCAGACTGGTGGCGGCCATCTTAAAATAGAGTATTCCGTGACCGTGTTTCCGTAGAAAGGCATTATGGGCTCCTAACGTCCCTCTATAGCGGGAAGTCATAACAACAGGCTTACATTACATTACAACTACAACATCACGAACTATAACATCAGCGATTACTTCATTTAAATGTCACCTTCATTGTTGCCTCACATATTGCCTCTCAACTGAACACAGATTCATATTAATTCCACCTTGATAGACTGTCATTTAGTATATGTGATTTCTTGATTGTTTGTGCTCCTCATTTACCTGTTCACCATTCTATTGTGCACCATACACTACCCACAATGACTAGCCACGAACACACTGCAGGTTAAGGCTTGCTAATATCCCTTCCCCTGAACACACTTACACCGTAGAAACTCTGCATCGCTCTCCAACAATGATTGGCCGAGTAGGATGCCTATATCAGGGGATGGCTTTTGGATTCACGAATCATCTATGACAAAATACTAACACATAGAGGCTGGGTTCTTCTGATCTGTACTCATCAGCACGTCCGATTCCATGTCTTGCTTCTCCCTCTCCTCCCACTATCTCAGCCTCCTCATCTCTCGCAGGTGCCACAATGCCAGAACTTACGCCATGTTAAACTGCCTTGCATTACATTGTCATGCCTTGGCATGCCTGTCCATGCTTTTTCAGGCCTTGTTTACTCGTGTTATGCTATATTATGCAATGTTCGCCTTTGCCGCACTGTCAGGCCGGGTTCTGCCAGGGCGCAGACTGGGCCTGCAGTGTATAATAACGTGGATAAGGCCCTTTTCTGATTACCGATGGACACGTCACAGACTTACCAGTACCAGTAAGAGGGAGTGTACTGTATTCTGTTAATATGTTATGCTTTTTCACATGCCATGCTAAGTGAATGCCCACATGCTAAATATAAACGTGTGAAATGTTTCCTATCCTGGAATTGTCTTAGTCAAGGCTATGAGTACTGGTGACCAGATAGGTGGGAAGCACCTGCGGCAGCTCCTCGTTGCATCACCTCGCTTCACCCAAAACCTAACTCTCGACGTTACAGCCACACAATGCCCATTGGGCTATTGGGGCTTTTGCCCCTCCCCCCTACATCCCCTGCCCCTCTCAACCTCTCGAATTCTTCGCTGATGTACTGGTCTTCGCTCACGCATACAGACGCTATGTTGGTTGTCTGGGGCTGAGCCGTTAACAAACTCCTAGTAATTACTTGGGTAAAACATTTAATTGTCATTGTTGTCTTATTCATAAATATTTAAGGCAATTGGAACCGTGATGGTACGTTTCCAACTTAAATCTCACACAGTACTGCCATCACCCACAACATGTGGGACTGCTCTCAAGACAATCAAAGTGAGTCACAAGTAGTGCATTTTTAAACAAAGGGAACACACTTTAGGAGTGAAACAGAAAAAACCTCACAATAAATTATTAATGACAAGAATTCAGGTCTTAGTTCAGTAAACCCAATGTCTGCACTTGCATGCTGGGAGAGAGCTTGGAAGGGTTGGAGGGTAAGAGGAGACGCATTATCTGCACATCAGTCCTGAAGTGTCTTGTTTCAGTTGTGAAGAGTTATGGCAGATTTTAACACAGGAGCGTGAGCTGAAGAGTCTCACAAGAATGTGTGTAAAGAGGTTAGATACATGTTGTAATGTGCCTGGATGGATGCATGGAACTTATGATGTCAGTGAGAATGCTGTGAGAATGTTGTATGAGTGAGTGTTATGGGTAATGGATCTATGCTCAGGGAGTTGAAGAGCTCTTGCCAGGGTGATTGGCGCCAGTGGGCTCCTATGAGATAACTTAATGTGATCTGAAGTTACAACAATCAAGCAACTTACCTGTAACTGACCTGAAGTGCCTGCAGACCTGCTTTATTTCACTGACCTAACACTGGAGGCAGAAGATACAGTGACTTTTTAAAGCTGAGTTAAGATCCCAAGGGTCTTCTAGTTGAAAATGTAAAGATACCTGGGTCTGCACTCTGGGACATGTAGTCTTACAGCTGCAATTATACTGTTTTGACTTAACAAGTTTATACGGAAGCAGACTGGGTTAAAATCCTGGCTTTGCTGCTTAATCAAAGTGTTAGATCCTGGGCAAAGAATTTAATTTTACTGTGCCATCAATGCAAAATTGGACCCTTAGAAGTGTTTCAGACTATTGAAAAAGCGGGCAGATTTAAATATTTATGGATAAAATGGTGTCCCCTCGTGATCCTCACTCTGTGGCCCCCAATGTCATCACCTTGAATTGTTATTTTAGCACTGGCCTTCCCTCAGTGCCACATTACCTGATTTGGCAGACAGATATATACCCTCACAAGCCCATCAGTGCCCCAGCGATTCTAGTGTAGCAGACGGACTGCAGCAGAACCAATATTAATGCCCTTCTCTGCTGCCAACCGCCAGAAATGCTTTGGCCTGTCAGAGCCCTACCTCACAGGAGATTGAGTGAAGCCCTTTTACGCTCACTTTGTTATTGAGTCTTGTACACAACAATGGACTGGGACCTAAAAGAGGCCCTGGAAATAATTACTGGGGACCAAAAGAGGCCCTGGAAATAAAGTTCAAAGAGGCCCCATATGACACATTTTCAGCAAACCCAATGCTTTTCCTATGAGAAAATGTGCAAATACCACACAAAAGAGGCCCAGGGTGCAGAGGCCCACCGGGAAATCTCCAGAGTTCCCTATAGGCCAGTCCACCCCTGCTTGTACAACACCACTTCTACCATTTTCAGGATTTCTTGGTGTCAAGGGGAGGGGAATGGGACTGCCACGGCAAGGTTTTTTGTTTCAGTGTTATGTGCAGATCTGAAAACATTGCCCTCTTGTGTTGTGTACATTTTAGATCGTTTGTGAGGGGCTGTTGTGTGCTTCCGGTTGATAATGTGCAATACAATATAACTTGTACTGCGCTTATGGCCAAAAACAGCCATTGCAGACCCTGCTTTGTGATGATGTATATTCTGGTGTGGTTTTCTGCTGTTTCTGGCAGAGTAGTGGTTAAGGAGAGTGTGGAGAGATGTGCCAACTTATCTGTGGTGGCTAGTATGGTCTTTAGGGAAATGTAGTGTAGACGCATGGGTCTTCGTGTGGTGTGCTTTCGATGGTGGTAAACTGTGCCGTTGTGGAGCTGGAGTTCTGTGGATATGCTGCCGGTTTTGGTGAGAGGTAGAATGATTTTGCGTTTGTTGTTACTATCCCTTGCTCAGCAGACCTCCCAACAACTGGAAACATTTTTTTTTCACTTTGGAAATATTAGTTTACCGCATTTATTTGTTTATATCCATGCACAACATTGTTTCGCCACATTGTGCTATATTATGTGATTTTAGGCTATGGCATGCTATGGAATGTTGTACTACGCCATGGCACAACTGCTGGGTCCGCAATTTGTAGCCAGGTGCTCGGGACAGCTTCTGACACCTCAGGTACACCCCAGCCATTACAGCAGTCTGTCTGAAATGGGATTACTGTACCGTGCAGCCAGACCTGCACAATGAACTAGCAGCTAACAAAGCCAAACTCGCACCAACTCACAATGACAACATTACCACGTTTATGTTTATTGTATTTCTATAGCGCCTTAGGCCCTCGGGCAAACGGGCGCACAGATAAGACAAATGACACAGAAAAGTAAATCTAAAACAACATCAAACAAGTATCAAGAAAAGTTTCAAAAAACACTACAATAAAAACATGATAAAAAGTAAGCCAGATAAAACCCCTAATCAGAGCGCAGACTAAAACAAGATGAAAGCGTAAGTCAGATCTAATCATCAACAGGGTCCAGACAAACCAATAAGATCAAGTAAGAATGAATGCCATGAAGGCAAGTACCTACACAAAGGCACAGGACACACTTAACCAGACAATGGGCTTCAAGAACACTTGCGGGCAGATTCATGGAATTTTTTGCGCAGTGCAAAGTGAATTTGCACTGCCAACAAACACCCTGATTCACAGAGCACTGCAAAGTGTATTTATGCGGTGCAAAGTGATTTTGCACCACTTTTGCACCAGTGCAAAGACACGTTGCACTGTCAGCAAACATTCTGATTCACAGGGTGGTGCAAAGTGTATTTTTGCAGTGCAAAGTCACTTTGCACCGTGCTAAAAGGTCCATGAATCGGGCCCTTTGATGCTCACCCAAACATAGCCAGGTTCCTTACAATCTAATTTCCGACCACAACCAACTGTAACCCGCCCTATCTTTTGCAGGTCGCTAAGCACCAAGGGACTATGACACAATAACATCATGGCATAAAACATATTCAGTCACATTCTGGTATCATGGACTGTAGCAAGCCTTTATGCACTCAGAAGGCCCTCAAAAAGCCACCTTTTTTGGGTAAGCCAGCCCCTTACAAAAAAGAGGTTCTTTTGGGTTATAGGCTAAAATGTTGAGCAGGTGTGACCATGCATCCGCACACCCCAACCATGTGATGAGGTGCAAATCACTTTCCCTCTTTTTCATTATTTATTTAAGGATCAGTTTGATAATTTAGTTAGAAAAACTATTATGGTAAAAAAAATTCTACAATACAATCTTTAAAACTGTGAGTAAATAACGTAATCCAAGAACTAATACATTGTAAGAAAAAATATACAAACGGAAAAGGAATCCAAAAATATTGTGAACATCACGACAATATCCCTGTACTACATAAATATAACGTACCTCAAGAATAACTGGTCGCACCCCCAGCATTCAAAATAAGCATGTGTACTCCCTTTAAGTCCCCTTACCCTCTTCATTATTGCTCTAGTCGGAATGATAAACAAGTAGCATTTGAAGGCCAACATTAGCAATCTATGAAGAGGTTACTTCTGTTCGAGTATAGATACAGGATACTTTTTTCAATAGCATCCAGGAAGGTATCCAGCCTGTAGTATTAATGCAGGACCATATGTAAAAAGTGCATGTAAGCCAGAATAGACAGAGAACTCACATTAGCTGCCTCACAGAATGAAAAAGTGCTCAAGCATGGACGAACGAGACAAATTGGAAGGAATGGGAAAGCTACACATACCTTATCTTGGATAGCGGATGCAGATTAAAAGCTTCCAAGAAGGTGTCTGTATCCAGACAGACTGAGATTAGAAGTGAAACACGGTTTTCAAATAGTGTTGCCATTAGAGATCAAAGGAACAAGTGTCTGTAGTGTGCACTATATCAATGCTCACTATTATGATGGAAGCAACACTATAGCCAGTGACACCATGAGTGAGGCTTTTTTGAAGATCATACCCTGAGAAGGAAATCTCTCTGAAGGGCTGATAATGTTGAAAGATTTAGGGACTGGCAATTTTGAAAGGTTAAGCAATACAAGATTAAATGAGATGCCCGGGACCGCACATTTGTTAAGGAGCGAAGCTGGGATTTGTGCAAACTCTACAATTTCTGCATTTTAACACATTCTTTTCCAGTTCATACCATGAATTAAAGGAATCTCATTTTAGAAAACTGACTTGGAAAGTGCACAAATCACATTACCAAACATGACAATTTTTAAAAACAATATATTATAGAAGGGTGTTATACAAAATGGGAATTATTCTAGCTTCGATTCTCTCTATCATCAAGGAAAGTATGTAACTACCAGTATACCAATCAATGTTATTTAACAGATTTAATATGGGGTTTATCTTTTGTATTGTAAAGCTTTAAATACTTGCAAAACAATGGCTTGTGAAATTCATTTATAAACGTGCCTACAAATATTTGACTTTTTCAAAAAAAGGAAACAGCTTTTTGTGTCCAGAATATGCTTGTCCGAGGCCTGCAACATCTAATTTGTTCTATTCATTCCACCACCCCTTCCACTCAAATGTCCTACTTAAGAAGAAAGATCAAGTAATGGGCTTAACATGCGAGAAGGCAAACCTCACGGAAGGCAGCACAGTCAAGTAAGAGATATCAGATAATTTGACCAGGATCACTGTATCGTCTGCTGGCAAAGCAAGGATTCAAGCATGATCGCTTTGGCCCCACAGTCTTGAATTTGGATACTTATGCACATCTTGGTCTAACAATTTATGCTAATCATTGGAGGTGATTGCCTAGGTTTTAGAACACCCCATCTGAACAATTTCTAGACCTTGACCATAAGGATGACATGTTCGTTTTTATAGCAACCCCTATCTGGTGCAGGTACACTGCTGATAATGGCACCTGTTGTGCTGCAAAACCAAGTACATATGCAGGCAGGTTTATAAACTTCAGACATAGTAAAGGCTCAACCAGTCTTGCTGGAATGCAGTCTCCACCTCACCTCTTCCCTCTCGGCCCGCTGCACTGGCCACCCATTTCACCTCTAGAACTCAGGACATTCTGACATCTCTCTTCTTTCCCTTCCCCCATTCCTCCCCCTGCCTCCATTGGCCTCTCTTCCACCCCCACCCATCCACTCTCTCCTCCTTCTCACCTATCACAGCGGATGAGATTTCTAGAGTAGTCCCCTCTATGAAGGTCTCAGCCAAACAAGTTTCTCCCTGTTCTTTCAGAACCATTAAGGACAACATCTCCTTCCTCGCTCCAGCTCTTGCTGACTCCTGCAGCCACTCCTTAGCATCTGGCTCTTTCCCTTACCTCTCAAGCCCTCCCTTGTGCACCCCTCCTAAAAAAGCCTTCAGCGGACCCCTGGTGTCTGGCCAACTACCGCCCTATCTTTACTACACCCTTCCTTGGGAAACTCCTGGAGAAGTTGGTCTTCCTCCTAACTGACCCAACACAATGAGCTTGTGGGTTGTTTACATGTTCATCAATCTGGATTCCGAGCATCCAGAGGCACGGAAACTGCTCTTCTGAACACCCGTGAGAACTGCTCACAAATCTTGACTCTAACTCTCCTGCTGTTCCCATTCTCATTGACCTCTCGTCCGACTTAGACGCGGTCAACCATTCTATCCTCATAAAGTGGCTCCAATACACTCTTGGTATCTCAGACTAGGCTCTGGACTGGTTGATCTTCCTCACTGACCGCCCTTCCCAAGTGCTGCAGGGCTCCTTCTCCTCCACCACTCTCTCTACCTGTGGTGCTCCCCAGGACTCCATCCTCTCGCCTGGCTTTTCAACATCTACCTTGCGTCTCTTGCTCACCTGATATCTGCCTTCTCTCCTCATTTCCATGTTAAAACGATGACGCACACCTCTTCTTCAAGGTCCCCTCTTCCTCCTCTATCATCCCTGACTGCCTGTCTGCTATTCAGTTGCTGCTCCTCCAATGTTCTCTGTCTTAATGCCAGTAAGACAGAGATCCTTCCTATCGGGACACCTGCTCCCCGTTCGCCTCCTGCACTCTGGCCACCCTCTATGGGTTCACCTCCCTGTCCTTCCACTGAGGCCAAAAACCTTGGTGTCATCTTTGGCTCCTCTCGCTCCTTTACACCTCACATCCAGAATAGGGCTGCAAGACTAATCCTTGGCCTTAAGCCCTGGGACCATATCTCTCCAGATCTAGAATCTCTCCACTGGCTCCTCGTTGTTGCAAGGATAGAATTCAGAGCGGAGCGTGTGCAGATGCAAAGTGCTGTGGAAAGACAGGAGCTGGGAAGAATTGGTGTGGGAGGTCAAGGCCCCGAAGATGCATAAGGGCCATGGACACTGATTCAGCAACTGTGGGATTAGCAGAGGAGAGAAGGAGGGAAGGAGGAGGAAAAGAATAAACTCTTAAAGAGCTTCCAGAATTTGAGAAGACCCTGCTCAATGTGCAGGGCCAGGGGGAGGTTGTTCCAAAGGACGGAGCCCACAGAGGAAGGTGAGCACCCCCTGGCCCTTTGTTTAGCAAAACGCTTTACACACAAAGAGTTGGTGCCATGATCAACCTAACTCCCACAGGAAGAAGAGAATGGTACAGGAGTTGTGCCACAAAGAACACACAAACTATGTACCCCACAGTGATTACAGAACGCATTACATCATGAATTGATCAAGGCAGGATGTACGGGCAGTAGGTTTAGAGCCTCAGCACCACTCCATAAGATGTTAAATCTGGTGAACAATGGATTCGTACTTCTTTAGATCAGGCAGCCTTGTGGTGCCCCCTCCAAGGTGGGGGCCCAGGGCAAGTGCCCCTTTTGCCCTCCCATAAAAACGTCTCTGGCCTCAGTCAATGCACACTATTGATTACAGGAGCGGTGCAGGTCACCACTAGAGCACTCATTTGCAACCCCTAGCTCCCCATACCCTATTTTTTTTTTTATTTGTGTCCTATAGCCTAATTAAATAGACCTTAGCGCAAAACAATACACAGACAATACAATAATACATCACTTCCAAACATCATCATCACACCAATTATAAATACATTCATTACATTTTACCAAAAACACAACAACTTCAAATAGCGATCCAAGGCCATTAATAATGACCTAGAACAATGATCCAGAAACGATCGCTCCCATAAAACTTCCCATGGGTTTAGTCTATTCCCGCATTCATACTATACCCATAAACTCCAAAACAGGAACACCACAGTAACAAACACAATCTAAAACGGTTAGGCCCGTTTTAATAAAATCACTACTTCATTTTTGGAATCCTCGTTTTGTTATGACTTTCTTTTTACTGCCACAGCTTGGCCTGATATTGTTGCCACGCTTAAGAGTGCTGAGTGCAGGCTAACTATGGTTGTTACGCCCGAGAGAATACAAGTGGGCGGTGTATATTACACTGTTCAGCTTGTAGTGCACGACTGTAAGCACTTAACATAGGGCCTTGCTGGGGTGATTTAAAGTGGACAATCCTGTCGCCTTTAAGGAATGTCTGGAGAGCTTTGAGTTACTGAGCCCTCAGAAAAAAGAAAAAGAAAATAATTAATAAACATGGGGTGGCAGCGTACATACTCAGGGCAGTAAACGGAGAGGGTGCATGCAGTGTGCCAGCATGCGCTGCGGTTACAGAAGTGGGCTGCCTTCAACAAAAGGCAGCATGGCTCATCTAGTGTGTCCCCACCTGTTGTATCACCTGGAGGCCCTTCTTGACGAACTCGCACCAGGCACCACTCAAGGGAGCTGAAGTAGCGCTTCTGCTTTCCACTCTGCGCACTCCTTCCGTGCCTTTCCCCCGAATGTGTGCTCTGCGACTAGTAGTTTTGAATTGAGATGCAGACTGCATTCCCTAGCAGCGTGAAATCCACTTATGCAAAATATTCCTGCTTAAGTGTCCATAAAATGAAAGATTAAATTGAATTGCATTCGCTCACAATATGACTGTGCCACACCATTGCTCTAAGCCAAAGTGGGTCCTGAGGGCCTCGTCGGGCGCAGCAAAACGGCAAAATCAACTGCCTGTTTCTGACGGACTCGAAAGTGGGATGGCATCGCTTTTTCACAAGGTAACCTTGGCACGCATGTTTCTGAGCAGGACCGCTGCTTTGCGCTATATGAGTTTATACCTTTGGAGTGTGTCCATAGGTCAAGAGCATGGCTAGATTCGCCTATAGAAAAACCGGGCCACATTTCCTGAAAGCATGTGTCATGTTGTGAGGCCCATTGGCCTCGTTATGTGGGAGGGGCTTGTTGGGGTGCGGAGAGGGAAAAGGAAGTGACGGGCCTCTCGGGGAAGGGGCAGAGTTCAGTTAATTTAATAAAGAGAAAGTGGAAAGCCCACTGTGTCCGGCTCCTTCTTTTGAGCGGCCTGACCCGACACATGGGTGGCGGGCCAGCCACATTTACATTGACGACGACAGGGCACGTTCTCCCCCGCCAAGGGGGTGTGTGCCGGTCATAGTTTTCGACACCACTGCACTCCCTCATAACGCCGGAGCAGCGGAGGCGCTCCACGCAACTTGCCAAGCTGGCAGAAGATACGCCACACAATGCTGGCAAGCCCGGGGGTGGCAGTGTTATTGCACAGAGGACCAGACCTGCAGGGAGACGGTAGGAAGGGAGAGAACCTTTTGGATGCGCCATCTGCCAGCTGATCGGGCCTCAGGAGAGGCCAAAAACAAATATAAATACATTTGGCCTCATTTTAAGTTTGCTAGTCCGGGAACAACGGGAATGGGGATTTACAATTTAGCGGCTCCTGACTTTCTGGTCCGCCGGGGTTGTAATACCCCAGTGTTAACGGGAAGTCAAGCGCCAAGTTCACGGCTAAGTTCCGCTTTACCGCTCGTGAGGACTCGTGAGGACTTCGCTCTGCATTTGGATGTGTTTTTGGACCTTTTGCCTGGCCAGTGTTTCATTTTGCACTCAAGCGGACTGCTTTCCTGGTTACACCAGCCTCAGTGACTGACACAGCCCTGCCCAGGAAAGGGCGTGTTCTTTACTATTCTGTTCCCTACTAAAGACGTTCCTACGCGCACAGCGCGCGCGCACGAGCAAGTTCACGGCTAAGTTCCGCTTTACCGCTCGTGAGGACTCGTGAGGACTTCGCTCTGCATTTGGATGTGTTTTTGGACCTTTTGCCTGGCCAGGTGATTGCTTTGGCTGGAGGACTTGGACTCGTAAGCCCACTAGTGGGAGTTGCCAGCATTCAGCAACTTTTTGATATATGTTTGTTTGTTTGTTTTGTTTTTACAGTGTTTCATTTTGCACTCAAGCGGACTGCTTTCCTGGTTACACCAGCCTCAGTGACTGACACAGCCCTGCCCAGGAAAGGGCGTGTTCTTTACTATTCTGTTCCCTACTAAAGACGTGCCTACGCGCACAGCGCGCGCGCACGAGCAAGTTCACGGCTAAGTTCCGCTTTACCGCTTCACCGCGTTTCTGCGGTTGCGGTCTGGCTTCTTAGTGCAGGTGTTTTTCCCAAATTGTGTATACTGCGCTTTCCCTGGTTTTTTGGGCTAGATTGAGAGTTGCCCTATCCCCAATGACCTTTGTGCCGTACTCATTGAAATCAAACATGCCAGACTTGGCTTCCTATCCCAAGCCTGGCTGTCCCAGCACTGGGCTCTTTCAAACGAACTTTCCAGCGTTTATTCTATCTCCCAGAAATCCAGTTGACCCCACTTCTACCAACCCCACCGTGGGCCCGTTGGCGGACCCACTCCTGACTGTCCCTTCCTTGATACAAGGTTTTGCGGGATCTCATCTTTCAGCTGTGGATCAGCAAACGGTACCGTGTATGGTGCTTCCCAGTCCTTCCAAAGTGCTATCAACTCCCTCTTGCACACGTGGTATTTCGGATAAAACGATTCTTGCATCGTTAAAAGCACGGAATGTGAGGAGGAAATTCAGCTCGCATTCAAACCACACTCTGTCGCCCATAACTCCAAATTCACCCTTACACCTTGATAGTACGAGTATCTCCTTGTATGCCAGCCATCATGATACTTTGCAGTCTAAGAAATCCTCTTGCGATGTGGCTCCATCTTGTCTCTCTCCTCAAGGTACTTACTCCACCCCAATAGATTCAGCAATCGCCTCCTTTGCTCTTCCCACACCTCGTCCAGTTGTGCCTGCTCGCAATACATTTGCTTCAGCCATCAGTATTGGTGTTGAACCAGCCTTGCAGGCAATCAATACCTCTATTTTGGGCATGCACAAAATGTTTGATATCCTGCACACAAAAATAGCTACCCAAGGTGCACAACTGGAGGAGTTATTACACTGGAGTCGTCGCCATGATCAGCAGTGCCTCTCACCTACCTCACCATTAGAAAGGCCAGTGGTGAACCATGAAGCCTCAATTATCACCTGTGGTAGCTATACTAATCTAGACAGGCACATAAGTACAGCTTTGCCCCCTGCAATTTGTGTTCCACATGTGAAAAGTGCGAATGTCCCCTCTGTTTTGCCTCATTTTCATCATGTCATTTGTGCAGCTGACGCTCCTCCTAATACTATAACTTCTGTTTTTGTGCCTCAAATTCAGATAGCCCCAAACAACATTGATCTGGTGCCTGCTCTTGAGGTGCCTCTCCCGGTTGTAACTACTACTTCTAGTGCCATACTCCCCCTTCCTGAGGATGTCATTCCGGCAAACCCCGCCGTTCCAGTTCCTCTGGTCTCATCCAGTGGCAAGTCTAGGACCACAATGATTCCAAATAAATCGCTTATCGCAATGAAAAAAACGAAAAAACAGCTCCCTCGTCGAGGCAACAAAAATACTCTGAATGCCTTTTTCAAAGCTATTGGTGGGTCTTTGGCAGCAGGGCAGAAAGATCCCTCCCAGAGTCAGTCCCCCAAAATACCCTCGGCAACTCTTAACCCGGCGCTGCTGCCAGCGAGTCTTCAGCCGCCTGATCAAACAAAGGAAGCACCACTTCCCGCGCCTATTGATACTCCGGCACAGATACCTCCCCACCCTCCTCTGGACGCTCTGGTTGAGTCCCTTGAGACGCTGGAGCAGCGCAACGAACGAGTTGTGATCGACATACCACCCATTAAAACTGTCTCTTTTGCCTCAGGTACCAGACGGCCCTCCTTCTCAACATCTGTACCGAATCAGGGCCCGTTGAATGACCTGAGACAAGCTGTTGACAAGTTTCTAGAGGAAAGGCTATCTGCAGCGCCCATACCCCAACTCATGTCTACTATGACAGCCCCCGTCCAACTCATTTCCAAACCTTCTGACACGTCCAACTTTACTAGTCTTGAGCAGTACAATCACGAGTCTCAAGTGACTGAGTTTAAAGATCTGCCCCCCCAACAAGCGTACCAATCTAGATTGCCTAATCCTCATAATTCTGAAATAAGGTGTCCTCCATCTCAACCTGCTCAAATCCCTTCCACCCTCTCGGCTTGCACATTTATCTTAAAATGTCGAGATGGTCCTTATCCTGTTTACAATTTGAATAGGAGGAGTGTCTTAAACATCTTTAGTGACATTGATGAATTAAGGGATATTTCTACTCTCGATATAGCACAAATTGAATTCATCTCTGTCTCTTCCAGACTATGGATACCATCGACCATTGTTGCCAACACGATCTGGCGAGCGAGAATGGCCCTGTTTGACATGGGTTTCTTATTGGCTCATGAACCACATGATAACACAATTCAATCTAGGGTCACCATCCCACAGCCACGCATCTATGAAAGACAACAAATTGATAGATGTGATACTAATAAGGTGTATGATTCTCGGACCCGCATCCAGAATTAACCATCATTGTGTCAAAATGGCAATCCTTTGTATCTTGCATGTTGGAATACCAGGGGGCATAATCATCTACAGGTGTCTATTAAATCTATGCCTGTGGCTTTTCACATCCTTGCCTTACAGGAGACCTGGCTTTTAGTCCCCCCGGTGTGGGACGGGTATGAAATCACTCTGCTGCCGGCCACTCGAACTAAAGGTAGACCCACGTCGGGCTTGTTGGTTGCCGTACTACAAAGGGCTGGTCTCCATGTAAATGCATGGGCTTCCTTTGGGGTTCATTTGCAACTAGTTAAAATTGATCTGGGTACTGCCTCGCTTGCATTGTTGAATGTGTATAGAAATCCTGTGGCCTGCTCTGATGCACACTTTTATGGTGGCCTTATTTCCTTGTTGGATACTATAAATATGGCAAATAATACCAACTTCACCATCATATTAGGGGACCTTAATATGAATTGCATTGTTAACAATCCATATTCAACAGTTAGTTCTCGGTGGATGCAACTTATGAATGAACGGAACTTTATCATGATCAATGGGGCCCTCAAAGGTGATTCTCCATCCCAATCGACTTGGTATCGCAACAACAGTGCAAGTACACTTGATTACATTTTTGTGGATTCGCCACTGTTTAAACTCTGTCAGGATCTTTCAATCACTGCATATCCTGGCAGTGATCACAAGTTACTTCTTTTGACCCTTTCATGGCAAACTTTTGCGTTAAAATCTTCTTCAGTCAACTGTGGCTTTGTTATCAACTCGGCCAGATCTAGACTGAAATGGACAGACTACCGACTTTATGAATTCGAAAAATCAATTCAAAAGAACTTGTACACAGTGGGTGTACAATATACTGATACACTTGCACCGTTTGCGCATACCATTTCGACCCCCAGGCAACTTCAATCCAATCACACCCACTCCTTTGATTGGCTGGTTAAAGACCGTAAGACCGAGTTTAGGCGCTTAAAGCGCCAGATTCTATCCTCCACTTCGTGTAATCGTTGGCAAGTGCTTAACAAGTTGAAAACACAACACAAAAACTGGTTAAAGGGCCATAAATCATTAATGTTCCAACATGACAGTGAAATAATGTTAAAATCACTTGCCAAAAAAAACTCGGCCCAAATGTGGCATCTGTTACACAATCATGCATACATTAGAGATGCCGATGAACAATTAAATGCAGTCAATGAAACACAATGGATATCGTATTTCACAAACTTATATGCTGATGCGAACTTTGTTCCGGACACCTTTCGCCCTACTAGAACTTCAACTTGGAAGCTGGCTTTTACAATTGACGACATTGTATCAGTCATCAAAAAAGCTAGCCCCTCCCGAGCCGTCGGCCCAGATGGCATTTCCAACGCCATGCTGAAACTAAACCCTGACACATGGGCTCGTATATTGTATGGCATTTTTCAGGACATATTGCACACATGCACCATCCCTTTATCTTGGAAATCCTCCATCATTATTCCGATTTTCAAAAAAGGTGAAAGGTGTCTACCCCAGAACTATCGGCCAATTGCACTATTAGACTCCCCGAGTAAAATTTTTACCAAACTTGTTCTGAGTGAATTTAATAAGTGGATGCTACAGAACTCATTTAGAGATCCGTTTCAGACTGGTTTCATTGCGGGTATGGGCACCCAGGTCAATCTCTTTGCATTGAACTCAATTAAAGCTCAGTGCCAAGAATCGAAACAACCTTTATTTCTTGCGTTTATTGATCTACACTCCGCTTTTGATTCTATTTCTCGCCCCCTGCTCTTTGCCAAATTAAAACGTGATCATTGTCCACAAACACTGTTTGACATCATCTTGGATCTCCACTCTGAGACGTGTATTTATGTACGATTAACCCTTGATGGAGCTTTGTCCACCTCCATACCCACGGCTCGTGGTCTTAAACAGGGCTGTCTTTTGGCATCATCTGTTTTTAATTATTTTATCCATGACATAGCTTTCATATTTCAAAATCTTGATTCAGATTCTCCTAAAATTAATAATCGTCAGGTACAAACCCTAATGTATGCTGACGACATGGTACTGTTATCCAAAACTCAAATTGGCTTGCAGAAACTGCAAACTGCTTTTGAATCTTATATGATTCGTAATGAATTAAAAATTAACTCCAATAAATCTCAGATAATGCTGTATCAACCAACCAAAAGAAATAAATCATTCAACTGGTACATTAATCAGGCACAATTGTTGATTGTGCCGCAATACACCTACTTAGGTGTGTTATTTGAATTGCGTGGGTCCTTCAATGCTCAAGTGGACGGGATTCTGAAAAAGGTGACAACGGCCACGTCACAAGCTAGTCTGATTATGTCTAGATATGGCAAATTTTCCATCATTCCGGCCCTTGCTTACTGGAATCAGAAAGCAGTGCCGTCAATATTGTATGGGCTTGAAACTTTTACATGTCAGTCTAAAATTGTCTTCCACAAATGGGAAAGCCAGTTTTGGAAAAAGATACTACAATTACCAGCTTGTATCCCCATTTCGTGGATTAGATATGAACTAGGCCTAATCTCACTTGAAACCCAATACATTTGGCGTTTGTGTGCGCTTTTCAGAAAATGCCTTCTTGCATCCAGGGATCACACTTTACTTTCAGAACTTGCTCTTCATATGTTTCATACTACACAAACATTTTTTGCCTCTTGGGTGACTACTGCCTACTCTGCATTGAGTAGTGCTGATATCTCCCTTGATACATTAATTAACAATCCTGATAAAGCTAAACGTCAGCTATATGAATTTGACTGGATTAAGACAAATGAATTGTGTTTATCCTATCGTGATGGTAATGTTTCCCGTTTTCCTCCAAAAAAGATGAGAACACCCCATCCTTATCTAGTCAAAGCCCCAGCAGTCAATATCCGCTCTGCAATTATGCGTCTACGTTTTAACATTTGGCCAACCAAAGCCATTCTTCACAGACGCAAGCAAATAACAGATCGTGATAACTTTTGTCGCTTTTGTAAGAACAATTGTCAACCTGAGACTTTGGAGCATCTTATCATTGAGTGTCCTGCTCTCACTCTTCATAGACTCAAGTTCCTGGGTCGGCATTGTCGGCACTTAGGTTTCCTAGACTATGAAGCATCATGGCTTATAATTCTGAACTCTACGTACCTGCCTATTCAAACTGCAGTTGTTAAATTTATTGAAAGCTTGTCCTTGACAAATTCAAATGGTTAAACTCATTGATGATCTCCCCTCTAGCCTTTTGCCATCGTGTCTTGCTATTTATGCTATGAACCAATGAGTGCATTTACTTTTTACTATGTCTTAACTTGGTCTATGTGCGTGGTAAATTGTTAACTTATTTTTTCTAAATACGACTAGATGTCGTATCTTGTTGTTTTTATACCATGTCTTTGTCATAACAATTTTTATCTCTATTGCAAATTTCTGTTTACCATTCTACTTTGTATAATATTTATTGTTGTGTTTCTCCTCTTTCTCTTGTAACATCTTGAAAGGTTGATTTGTTTCAACCAAATCAATAAAAAAAAAAAAAAACAAGCGCCAGTAAATCATTATGGGTCCGGCGGCAACTTGATGGTAGCACTGGCACAGTTACCACCGGACCCGTAATGAGGCCCATTGTATTCTTTATTGCTCCCCAAAATCCCCAACTACCCAATTGCTGCTGTTTAACCCTTCCCACGTACACCCTGAAGCCAAAAAATTCCCTTCACTACCTCCAAATATAATTTCACGTGCGCAGTGTTTACTGTTCTCACATGAATTCGCCCAAGAAAGTCTTGCATCAGCAGAGGAAAAAACAGTTGTTTATTTCTGAGAATCCTCTCTTGCTGCACTGCGCTATGGGAGATATATGAAAGAGTTTGGTCCTTGGGGCTCCCTGGCCTCCTCCACATTTTAAAGGATCTAGTGGATGTATTTGCAGCAAGCCAATAGAAGGCACACTTGCACTTCCTGAAGGGATACTTGCACTGCCTTAAGGCACACTTGCACTGCTTGAAGGCACACCTGCACTGCTTTGTGCTGCTCTTGTTTCAAATTTGAATCCAATCAATCAAGCTTTATTTCGATCAACATTTCATAAAAGCAGTACGCGTACAAATTAACAAAGATTCTAAAACAATAATTGATTATGATGGCGTCATGGTAAAGCATAAAACATGCATCCCATGTTAGAATGATGACTTAATAAGATCACATTTAAATAGCATACGTAGTGATTAATAACATATACACATACACGTATTCCCATAAATGTGTTGTGTTACCAATAAGTCCCTAATTAGAAGTTCACATATATGCACAAACTCATTTGCGCTACTCACATTCCAAGTCTTAATGAATCTCCATTGGGTAGTGGGCAGTTCATACATTCATTTTCATACAGTGAAGATTCCAGCAGCTGTTAGGAACATCAGTAAAATACTTATTACCTTGGGCGCAGACATTGGCTGAATTAAAACCTGTTGGAGGCTAGTGGTTCAAATTTGGTCCAGTGTTAATATTCAAGGTTCGGTGGCAAAATCGGTGCCCTTTCCGTGCCCTACCTGTTGCAATAGCTTGGTTCTCTTATGCCAGGCTCTTCCTATAAAGTTAGCTACTGCAAACACTATGGCCCTCATTACGACCCTGGCGGAAAGTGACTGACCGGACCGCCACAGCGTAAATAGCGTTTCCGCCATTGCACGAAGGAGCAAAGTGCGGCCCATTCCGACCCATCGGGCACGAGCACCACGGCATGGCGGAAGTGCAAAGTCCGCGATGGCGGAAATGACCCCAAAACGGCCCACACCGCCGCCGTACGGCGCCCTAGGTGCAATACCGCCACCCATCACAGCGGACACCGCAGTGTGCGCCTACCGTAAAGTACGGTGACCGGAAATATACGGAAACGGAAGTTAAAACATGGGCCCGGAACGGGAAACATCCCGCCGTACACCTGTAAAACCACTAAAACCACACAACCACTAAAAACACTACCCTGAGACACACCCCAACCCGACATCCACCCTAGCGAAACCAAGAAAAATGGGAAAAGTAGCGAAGAAAGCGTGCGACCGCAAGCGGCAGGTCCACTTCTCCCGTGAGGAACTCACCGTGCTTACAGAGACCCTCCAGGAGAATGCTGCCGTCGTCTTCTGCACGCAAATGACCAGGACGGCACTTGCAAACAAGAAGGCCATATGGGCTCTGGTGGCACAGCGGGTAAGTGCGGTGGGGACCGCACCCCGCACCCCACAGCAATGCCGAAAGCGATGGGACGACCTGTGGATACGCGTCCGCAGCATCCTCTCTGCCAACCGCAACATTGCCACAGCCATCGGGGGAGGTCCTGAATCACCCATCAAGTTGACCCCCTGGGAAGAAATCTGTGCCTCCACCATCGGAATGGAGAGCATAGAGGGAGTCGGAGGGATGGAGAAAGGAGTGCAGACATCCGAAGATTCAGGTAGGTGGGCCAAATAAAACAATGCCAAATCCACAAAGTCCATCCATGTGAAGTACCATGTGTCCACATAGTGCAACAGAAACACATGTCCAGGAGAACGTCCACACACATCGGCCTGATAGCGCACGTTAAAACCCACAATAAATACATAAATAATTAAAAACCCCTAAAACACGCACTACACGTGCAGCAGGCACACCCTAACTGCAGGCTGCCAAACAACTGCACCCTCACCCCACACACAAATGAAAGCACCTCCAAGGCCCCGACCCAAATCACCCTCAGGTACCACCCCAATGCATGTGATACAATGCCATTCCAATACCCACAGACCCATTAATAACCCTCGCCCTCCTTTACTCCACCACAGGGTCCGATCCAAACGACGAGCATCAGGACACCCCTACCAGCACACCTGCAAAGAGGGCCAAGACCAACGGCCAAAGACCCTCCACCTCAGCTGCACGCATCAAGACACGGCAGCAGCACAAATCAGGTGGCAGCACAGAGGAGGGAACATCAACAGGCACCCCAGCAGCCAGCATGCCCACAACACCACCACCACAGGTCCCCCCAACGGATGCCACAGAAGGCACTGCCTCTGGTGGCAGCAGCACCATAGGTGACACCCCATTGATGGCAGCATGCTCCGACACAGAAGACGGGGATGTCGAAGTCAGATCCATCCATGACCTGTCCCAATCCACCTGTCTGTCCCATCCCGTGCAACATGAGGATACCACGCAGGGGCACCCACAAGACGACGACTGGCCATCCCCCACAAGCCCTGTGGCAAGGCAACATGAGGACAACAGCCCCTCTGTGACACCCCCGCAAATGGCCATGGCCCAGCAGAGGCAACAGTCCCTCGACCAGTTAATCGTGCAACAGCAGCAACTGGCCACGCTCCTCAAGGACCATGCCGATGAATGTGGGGGCACTAAGGCAGACATAGAAACATCAACTGAGACACTTAGGGCACAAATGGAGAGTAGCACCGAGAGCCTGGGAGTCCAAATGGAGAGAAGCACCGAGAGCCTGAGGGGGGAACTGCATGCGACGTCCAAGGACGTATGTGCCGAACTTGCCGCAGTGCGCCGTGTGCTCACTGAGCTCTCGCAAACCCTTAGGGACATGCATGGACGTGAGCAGGCAGAGACATCATCCGTTGCAAGTTCCGTCCAGGGCAGCCCCCAACGTAGATCTGGGAGGAACCTGCGCTCCACAGGCAGGGGTGCCCCTGATACCCGCAGAGGGGGCTTGCAATAGCGACAGCCCACTGACAATGAGCATCTTTGGACACTGGTGTTCGGGGGGGAGGTAGGAGGGTGGAGGGGGTGTGTTGGGCTCACTTGGGTGGCGGGTCGATAGGGTGTACTACATGATATCACATATGCCATAAACAGTGCACGATCAACCAATGAGATGTGTGGACATTGATCTTTGTGTACTAGGCCATCATAGGCGTACAGTCCATATTGTGCATGTCCCAGACACACACAGTGCCACGAGTCCCGTGTCCATGTATCAGCCACCAGGCGTGAGTGCTAGAAGCATACATCAATGAGATGCTGACGAATGTCACGGCCCTCCGGTGCCTCGCAGACTCCTTGAGGTGCTGCCACATCCCCACCCTCATCATGACCATCATCAGGTGCTTGCAGTTCTGCGTCAGGGGGCATGGGCACATTTCTACGTACGCACATGTTGTGGAGCATGACACATGCCATCACCATCTTTGCAACCTTCTCATGGCGGTACAGGAGTGCCCCGCCAGACCTGCTGAGGCAGCGGAAACGACCCTTCAGTAGGCCGAATGCCTGTTCAATGACTACACGGGTACGTGAGTGGGCATGGTTGTAGTCCTCCTCATGCTGGTCCCGTGGGTTCGAATCACATACCCCACATTATCATGCATGTAATGAGACTCACCGAGTAGCCAGGATCTGTTCCCTGCGTGTCGCTCCATGTAGCGTGGTATTGTAGAGTTCCTCAAGACCATAGAATCATGGGTTGATCCAGGGAATCGGGCACAACAATGTGTAATGATCCTGTTGGAGTCACACACCATTTGTACATTCAGAGAATGAAATTGTTTTCTGTTGCGGTACTGGGCCTCCATGGCATGTGGGACGACCAATTCCACATGGGTGCAGTCGATGGCACCAATGCAACCCGGTATGCCGGCAAGTGCATGGAATCCCACTTTTGTGTTGGTAATTTCCTGCTCCGAGCGTGGTAGGGAGATGTAGTCATCTGCGTGCTGCAGGAGGGCATCGAGCACTTGCAATAGTGCCCGTGAGAACAGTGGCTGAGAAATGCCATGCAACTGTCCGACTGTGTGCTGGTAGGTGCCTGTGGCCAGGAAGTGTAGTACAGACACCACCTTCAGTAGGGGTGGGATGGCGGTTGGGCTATCTATCATGCTGACAAGGTCAGCCTGTGTCATGTCCACAATGGCGGCTATGGTGTCCCGGTCCAGACGGTAGAGGGTGTGGATCTGCTCATCAGTGAGGTTGAACGGATGTGCTCGGAGGCGTGGGATTGCGGGCTGCCTGCGTGGTGGTAGTGGCTGTGCTGGCGGCCCTTGCTGGCCCTGCCTTGCCCTCCTCCTCCTCCTGCGTCTCCTCCGTGCGGCCGGTTGTAGTTGGTGTTCGTCTTCTTCTTGGAGTTGGAGTACTTGCAGTGCTATCATGTCCCCCAGGGCCAACATCGCGAGTCCTGCCGGTAGCATTTCGGTGTGGTTGTGGGAGGAGACTGGCTGTGCAATTTATGTGTTTTCAGGCTGTATGGCCTCCACCTGTGGTTATTCATTCCACCTGTGCAAACTGCTCTCCCCTTTGGCCGAGTACGTCCCGCGCACAACGCTGCAATTCGGGGAATGGCATCTTGCTATTGCAATCATGTATTTGTACCCGATGGCCGTGTAACATTGGTTGATATGTTCATTCTGCTGTGGTCCCATTGTTTCACATTCTATCTGTGCAGTCGCGAACAGACTTGTGAAGGGTCAGTGGAACGTAGTACTCGAGTAACGGTGGGCCCTCATGCATCACTGTACCGAGTTGCAACGACGGGCGGGGCGTCCCATTTGTGGGTGAAGGCAGTTGCCATTTTCACACACAGCCGCACTCGATGGATTAATTAGTGATTTCAAACGGCCACAGATGCCTCTTCGACGTGATGTTGCAAATGAGGAATTCGAAGGGCGGCGCTTTCGGTTTTCAGCTAGCGGCGAGGAAATGCCCACAGGTCTGACTGCAAATATAACGTACTATTGTTCAATGTCCTTGGGACAGGGGCCATGGCGAGGATGCAATGATTGATATGAATGGTTTGGGATGCGCAATGGCGACGTGGGCGATGAGGCCGGACGTTCCCAAATACATGTTACTTCACTACACTGGAATTACGGGCTGGGGCACTGTGGATTTCGCAGGCTGCATAACGCACAGACTCAATGGATATTTCTAATGTTATGTGAGTAAATATTCAGGCGTTTTAATCCCGGGATGAGGGAATGATGAATGGATGCATGGGCAGGTGATTTGATACAGAGTTTGCCATGTACAGGGCTTCTAGGGATCTATCCGCCTCCCCTACGCTATGTGATGCAGGGCTGCCATAGTGGGACCATCGTCTGTCTGGCCTTGTTGAGCCCTCCCTGTCTCGACGCGCCCTCAGACACTTGTGTCCATGCACGTTACCAATCCCATCTGATGGATTCTGTTTTCACAGACGCATGCACAGGTACACTCGTTTGTGATGGTGTTTACACCTCGATATAGATAGTTATGAGTCGCAAGTGGTTTTTGGGTGGTGATGGACCTTTGGAGTGGGCTAGCATGCATATGGCTGTGGATTTAGTGTGATCATTGAAGTGAGTTGTTGGAATGTAGTTCTGATGGCCATTCTGTTCTTTTTCTTTTCTTTTGGTTGACAGGTATCTCCTCCCCTTTTGCCACTGCCATCTGTATGCCACTCCTGCAGATGGCTTTTACTCCCGACACCTGCTGCTTCGTGTTAATCAGTGGAGCAGCATTACGATCTTATGGGACGATCGCCAATGGGCCACATGCCCTTACGCAGTACTGGTGGCTCGGAGCAACATTTCGGCCTTTCAGCTGGACTAGTGCCTCCCCATTGGGACGGCCCTGCGGTTCTGTGCGCTTCCATGTTGCCTTTTCGTACGTGAATGTGGCTCTGTGTACCATGATGGAACAGGGCGTCACACAAGTAGTGGCTGGTCATTTCTTGCGGATGCAGCCCACAATGGTGAAATGTGTTTTGGAGTTCATGGCCTGATGGCTGTATGGGCTTGGTGATTTTGTTGTGCATTAAATTTCTATTCTGATTTGGCCCGTGTAGCGTTCTTCTTTGCAAGTGATGTGGCATATGCCTATTTGGGGAGCGATGTATTGTGAGGAGATCTGCATTGGGTTCCAGCTTCGGAGTTTAGTTGCGTGGTACTGTACTGGGCGCGTTTGCCTACGAAGCCCGTGAGGTCAGGGATGGGGGCTGCCAATATGACTGTTTGAATGTTGTCATGCTCAGGGGCGGGGGATTGGGTTTTGTGTAACAGATGCCGGTCAGCCAGGTGGACTGGTGGAATGATGTGATTTTCGGAATATTGCTGGTCACAGGTGCCTGTGTTTGCGTGCGTTTCTTGGTGGGGGACTGTGGTCATGTCCATTGGGATGGCTTCTGTATTCGTGCCATCTGTGCCCTGCAGCTCCCATTGGCCCCTGTTGTGTTTCTTTTGTTCGTTGGCATGCATGGGTGACTTGTACATTTCACTGGTTGCATTGTGGCTTCATTGCACCTACGGGGAGTTGTACTTTGTGGGCAGGGAGCGGTGTACAGGCACTCAGTGGGGCCGTTTACGGTTGATTAGCGATGCCGTACTTCTCACCATGGCGGAATGGTACATTCCGCCATGCTTGATGGCGTTAGGTACATGTCCGCTAGGGTCGGAATTGGCGTACCCTTGCGCCATGGTGGTGTTTACGGTTTGGCATGGCGCGCGTGCTTGGTGCAGTTGGCGTTGGCGTTCACTACGGTGTCGCTAGTGGCTTCGTACTTTGCGGTGACGGGTCATAGTCGCACCGAGCGCTATTCGATGGCGGTATTGCATTTCCGCCATCGTTTTCCGAATTCCGCCAGGGTCGTAATGAGGGCCTATGTCCTCCCGCTCCATTCTAGGCACCTTATCTCTGCAGTAGGCATATCCCTTCTTCCATAATCGATTAATCGTGGTTTCAGGGTTTTCTGTCTGATGTGTGTGTGTATGTAGAGCCCATGAACAAAAAAGGAGCAGGTGTTTCTTTCAATAGAGGCAGAATGCGCACATCTGGCTTCCGCCTGGTTTCCAGTTGCCGTCAATGTTGCAATGGGTAGGCTGCCAGCTCTGGACTTAAATAAAAGGGAGCACAGGTAAGCTTCCTCGATGTGGCCCAAATACTTTTCAGTTTGGGTGGGGTATATCTTTTACTTGATGCTAGTAAGCTACTCTTACTAAAATTACTGAGGAGTAAAGAAAAAGACCACTCCTCCGAACCCCTTTTCAAAAGACTTTTTGTAGATTGGTCGATCGAGGTAGGATTGGTCCAGCAATAGTCCAGTTCCTGGGCGTCACAAAGTGATTTGATGTGACTGTACCTGGACCATGGGAGAGAACTGCCATTAAGGTGGGTAAAACTATGCAACACACCATCTCTATATTTTGCCAGTGTAGGTGCAGACGGAAGAGGTACCTAGTCAAAAATCAGCCTTAACTTAATAATAGGCACACTCCCATGCCAATTTTAAAACAGGTGAACAATTGAATTGGGTGTAGATTTTGGGAGACAAACCAGTCTTTTTAAGAACCCTTTTTCTTGGGTCTCAAATGTTGGATCTCTTATGGCCCAGATAGTGCCCCTGCCTGGCGTGACTCCTAAGAATGTGAAGTGTTGGGCTCACTGCCCTCTGCCAATGAATGCGTGAGGAACACCTTAATAAGCACTTTGACTTAGTCACTTGGTCAGTCCAGCTGCTGGGTTTAATAAAATGCATACCTAAGTAATCGAATGTGTTCATATCTTCAATTGGTCCACATACATTTTTTCATTTATGATTTTTTTTGTCAATTTCTCTTTTTTGAACATGTCATAGTCTTTGTTTTTTTGTTTTTAATATTGAGGTCCAGGCCCTTAGTTTACATAGTTCTACGAGCCCCTCTGTCCGTTTTTTTAAGCTGCTAATTCTTTTGGATAATAGAACTGCATCAAGGGCAAACAGTAATATTGGTATATTTTCTGTGCCCTGGGTTGGTGCATCAGCTTGTATGTCTGCTAATTCCACTGCAATTTCGTTTATGTATAGAGGGTAGGGGCATGGGATACAGCCTAGACGTACTCCTTTATGCACATTAAAACACTTAGCGCCCCCTCTGCCCCCCTCTCGGATCCCATCTGAGTGTAGCACTATTGTCAGAGTACAGCCAGAAGATCGCCTTAATGATATTTATGCAATAAGCCCCGAGCCGCGGTGGCATTACCGAGTCAGGTAATGCCCTTGGGCCCATAGTTACAGCTTGGCAATACCCCAGCGGCGAGGGGCTTATTGCTATTAATACCCCGGCCCACAAGACCAGGGTACTAATAGCATTGTTTTTCTGTTTCAAAATGCTGCAGCGATTCGGAACAGGAAAAAAAAAAGTTTAAAAAAAGGCCGCCGGGAACGCAAACGCACCGGGGACAGAAGTGTTCCCAGCACGTTCACTCCTGAAAAAGTACCAAAAAGAAGGTAAGTGGGGTTGGGAGGGCAGGGATGGGATTTGTTGGAGGGTGGCATGGGGAGGCCGACTAAAACACATACCTGAATCCCCGGCAGGGGAGGATTGCAGCCTCCAGACGTGTGGAGACTCGGTGCTGGGATTGCCCCATTTCGAGCCCGGCAAGGGTGTGAAGGACCGGAGGGGGGTGTCTGTACTTCCGCTCTCTATATGGTAGAGGAGAGGCACAGAGGACCCAAGCCAAGATTCTCTATTATTGGTATGTGGTCGAGCAATCAAGGCCTAGATTCTCAGGAGGTGATGCGGGCTGGTTCTTAAGTACAGTGTAGTCCCCAAGCACCCACAAAGGAATGTCCGCACACAGTATTAGTTAAAACACAGTTTTTATATAATTAATATTCAAGGTTATGTACAATATCACGATAACTCACTTTGTACTCAGTTATCTATAATGGCAAATATACAGTTCTACGTGGTACCACAATTACTATTAGATCTCTTTAAAGTGCATCAACTGTACGGTTAAATGTCAGACAAATCAGTTCGTAAAGGAAACCAACAATAGATATAAGGGGAAAGCTGTTGGTTAGAACAATTGGTAGAATACTGGCCCCGATACCTAGACACAGTTCTGTGTGGAGATCCCCCACCTGGGCAACCTGTAGAATAAAGATATATCACAAGCCCAGTCCATATATTGTTCACAAGAGTCTTTCTAATAGTTCTGCAACCCCAAAGTACCTGGCGTTGTAGCGTTCCTCGTCGGGGTATCAACGGCCCTTCTTGAGTGCCCTCCCTTTAAGCCAGGAATCACGGGTCGCCGAACGTCCGACGGAGAACAGGGTGAACTACGACGATGAAGTGGCAGCCCCTTTCCTAGCGGTGCTCATCGACGGGTAAGGGTAAACGTCCTGCAAGGAAGAGGCATGCGGGGCACCTTGATGTCGATAGTTCTGGACCGCAAAGAGTTTGAAGAACTGTGGCCCAGCAAGGGCGTTGAGTCGTCCGTGTCTCTGTGGTTTTTGGTTGGCGGGAAAAGCACCGGCGGATACTCCTCGGCACTTCGACGGCCTGGCCTTCTCCAGCGCGATCAGACGGGCGATGATGCAGATGAGAGCGTCCTTGGATCAAGAGTTCTTAGACAACGGAGGCACGACGGCTCCGGTCAGCGATGACGGTTGTCGACAGTGGCGGTCAACAGTCCGGGCACTTCTCTTTGGGATTCCGCGGCAGTCCCTGTCTCCTGTCGGCAGCCTGTCGGCAGCCTGTCGTAGGTCTGTCTACCAGGGAGATTTGGCAAAGATCAGCTTGTGCAGGATGGTCCCTCGTAGCTCGGGAAGAGGGCGTTTTACCAGTTCCTCTCTGGGTCAGTCCTTGGAGACACAGCAGCTTTCAGATTGATGAAGGAGAGCAACAGCAATTCTTCTCTTCCTGCAGGGCTTCAAGGTCAAGCGTCAGTTTCACTACAGTCACTCTTCGTAGTTTGGACTTCAGCTCTGAACACTTCTGAACATGATTCCTAGCAGTGAGAGGTCCCCAGATATACTGTGGATCTCCCATTCATTCCGCTGGGTCACACTCGAGCATCCAATCACTACGAAGGGCATTCAGCAGCCAGTCAGCCAATCAGACGCACGGTGCATTCAGGCCATTCACTTCTCTCCAGACACTCACAACAAGTCATGTGTATTGGGACAAGTACCACGCCAGTCAACACTACACACTGCATTCATACCTGTTTCGGGCAGGGCTGTCTCAGTCATTGTGTCAAACACCAGAAACTAGACATCCACAACAAGAAGTGCATATTCGTCACACACTCCATTCACCCAGGTCCCATCCACAGGTGTACCCACGACATACGGTCGTTGGGAAGGCTACAGCCAGTCTGGTCGGCACTTCCCCACACTACCAAATATGGAACTTCCACCCAACAGCCAGTCAGGGGGAAGGGACAGAGTCAGGGCTTCCCAGGACTTCGGGAAGATCAAGGTAACAGGCGATGGAGGGCAAGAGGCTACGGGGGCCATCTTGTCTCCATCAGGAATCTACCGGTTCCAATGACAGGGCCTGGGCATCCCAAAATGGAGGACGCTCAGGGCACCAGTCAATTCAGCACGGTGCTGCCACCAGCCGTACCTTGCTCTGTTGGCCACACACAGGTGCCCAAAAACAAACACTAGGGGCACAGGGTTGTACCCCCACCCATGGGTGCCATAGGGGGTATCCCATGGGTCGGTTCACCAAAACCAAAAGAGAGAAAGCTGCACCGCCAGGAGTCCCACATGAACTTCTGTGCGGAAAACACAACAGAACACACGATAAAAAGCAGTAAAGTACAAAGATACGGAGGCCCTGTCCCTCCAATACATTTCCAGCATCACAGTCGCCCCCCCCCAGACTGATGTTAGGGTGCCTAATCTCCCACGAGATAGACACCCTGATCCAGATGGTAAACATCCCTTCTGGAAAGGCCATCTGCATTATCGTGACTCTTACCTGGTCTAAGCTCTATGGTGAAGTCTAGCCCTTGCAGGCTAATGGACGACCTGAGCAGTTTCGGGTTCTCACCCTTCATCTGCATAAGCCACTTCAGGGGCTTATGATCTGTTTGGAACATGAAGGTAGACCCGGTAAGGTAGGGTCTAAAATGCCTAAGGCTCCAAACTATGCATAAAACATTACTTTTCAAAAGTAGCCTACCTAAGTTCTCTACCCTTGACTTGTCTACTGATGAATATGATCGGATGTTTTCTTCCTTTGTCATCTAACTTGGACAAGACAGCTCCAATTCCGGTGTCGCAGGCGTCAGTTTGAACGATGAAGGGCTTGCTGTAATCAGGTGCACACAACACAGGTGCCCTACACAGACTTTCTTTCAAGCCATCAAAGGCCCTCGGACAGTCTTCAGTCCAATTAACTTTCCTAGGTTGTTTGGGTGAAGTCAGAGCTGTCAGTGGTGCAGCTATGGTTCCATAGTCCGCCATGAAATTGCGATAATACCCAGTGAGGCCCAACAAGGCTCTCAACTGGGTTTGAGTAGTGGGAGTCTCCCAGTCATGTACATCCTGCACTTTACTGGGGAGAGGTTGGATTTGACCTCCTCCTACCTCATGACCAAGATACGTGACTTTCCCCTGAGCTATCTGGCACTTGGTTGCCTTGATAGTGAGGTTAGCCTTTTTCAAGTCCTAATGTCGTCTAAGTAGGCCACACAAAAGGCCTCCAGCCCACTGAGTGCATGATTGACCAATCTCTGGAAGGTGGCAGGGGCATTCTTCAACCCAAAAGGCATGACCCTAAACTGGTAGAGTCCCTCTGATCTTGAGAACGCTGTTTTTTCCTTGGAATGGTCCGTCAGAGCTATTTGCCAATAGCCTGAGGTAAGGTCAAAGTTGCTCACAAATTTGGCAGCACATATAGTGTCCACAAGCTCATCAGCCCTGGGAAATGGGTGCGCATCAGTTTTTGTGACAGCATTGACTCCTCGGTAGTCCACACAGAACCTCCAATCCTTGGTACGTGCCTGGGAACTTGCCTTGGGGACAAGGATCACTGGACTGGGCCAGGGACTGGTTGAGGGTTCAATAACACCCAGATCCAACATCTTGGCGACCTCAGCCTGGATGTGGTTCTTAACTGTATCTGACATACGGTAGCACCTGCTTTTGACAGACACACTGTCACTAGTGTCAATTTCGTGCCTACACCACGGTGTAAGGCCTGGTGTGAGTGAACACGGAGAGGCATACTGCCGGAGCAAAGCCCTGCAGGCCCACTGCTGCTCTGTCGTCAGATCAGGAGAGGGATGCACTCCCTCCACTGAGCCATCCTGAGGGTTGCTATACAGAAAATCAGGAAGGGGCTCACTCTCATCCTCTTCTTGCTCTGAAGCTAGCAAGAGACATGAGACTTCTGCTCGCTTGTGGAAAGGCTTGAGCCTGTTAACGTGGAATACCTGAAGGGCTATCCCAGGGGCTCCCATGTCAACCAGATAATTGACCTCGCCCATCTTGGAGATTATCCTGAAGGGTCCAGTCCATTAATCTGCCAAAGCTCGAGGCTTGGCAGGCTCCATCAAGAGGACCTCCTGTCCCGGAGTCCAATCCACTTGCGTGGCTTTAAGGTCATGCCATTACTTATTCAATTCCTGGCTGGCCTTGAGATTTACTGTCGCCTGACCCATCATCTGTGTCATCCTCCGTCTGAGGCCTAACACATAGTCCCCCACTTGCTTGGCGGGACATGGAGCGGTGGCTTCCAAACCTTCTCTGATCAAGGCAAGGGGCCCCCTCACGGCATGACCAAAGAGTAACTCAAAGGGGCTGAAACCAATATCCTCTTGAGGTACCTCTCTGTAAGCAAACAGAAGGCATGGCAGGAGGAGATCCTATTTCCTCCTTAGGGGCTCTTCCAAAGCACCTAGCATGCCTTTGAGAGTTTTATTAAACCTCTCAACCACACCATTGGTCTGGGATGGTAAGAGGTGGAGAACTTGTAGTTTACCCTGCACTCTTTCCACATGGTTTTCATGTAACTGAACATGAAGTTGGATCCTCTGTCAGAGGCAACCTCCTCAGGGAATCCAAAACGGGTGAAAATGCCCAGGAGAGCCCTGGCAACCACCTTGGTAGTAACAGTGCAAAGGGGCATAGCCTCAGGGTACCTGGTGGCATGATCAACCAAGACCAGGATGAGCCGATGTCCACCTGAAGTGGGAGGGTCAAGGGGAACGACAGTGTCAGTGCACACCCTCTCAAATGGTGTGTCAACCACTGGCAATGGCTGCAGTGGGGCGATGACACTGCCTCCAGTCTTGCCAGACAACTGACAAGTTGGGCAGGTCTTGCAGTGGGACAGTGGGACTCCACTTCTACTCCCATCCGAGGCCAGTAGAAATGGGCAGAGAGCCTCTGCTTAGTCTTCTTGGTACCAAGATGACCAGCTAAGCGCACCTCATGTGCCAACTGCAGCAAGAACCTCTTGAGGGCACCAGGTTCAGGTTTAGTGGGCTCACTAACAAGGAGCTCACCCTCCCAATAAATCCGGAATGTCCTAGGCACTTCTCCTTGTGCCTGGGACAGGGCCTGTTTCCTCAGGCCCTCGAGAGAGTGGCACTCTCTCTGCCCCTTACAGAAGTCCGCCTAGGAGGGTCCCCCTTCAACTAACTCTACTCGGTGTACATAGACACTTAGATGCCTCAAGCCCCTCTGATCGTCAGATCAGACCCCATAGGATACTTCTCCCACATGATTATCCTGTCCTGATGAAGGCCTACACACCAGAAGCTCATTCAGCTTACTCTGTGGCCGAAACACTGTTGTGTTGACTTGTTTTGTTGTTGTTGTTCAACCCTACATTGTGTCTCCTGCAATCATGCTAATAACTATGCTACTACTTCACTAAGTTCTCTGGTTTCCTTCCCAAGGAACACATAGAGGATGTAGAAGCAATAGAACCTTGTCTTGCAAATACTCAATATTTGATCTATGCAATTTAGGTACTACACCCTGTGAATCTGTAAATGTTGAAATATCCTATGTTTTAGAAATTGAAATGTATCTGAAACATCTACTGCAAACAAATTAAATCCGAACTGCAGTCTACTGAATTGCCCTTCCAATACTTTTTGCGCAATTCTGTGTCCACCACATTAAGTGGTGACAAATTCAGGAGTTTGTTGTTCTTTAATCAGCATCGAGATTCACATGACCTTACTCAATTTGTTTCTCTTAGTTAAAACACAGTCTTTATATAATTAATATTCAAGGCACTTCGTACTCAGTTATCTATAATGGCAAATGTACAGTTCTATGTGGTACCACAATTACTATTAGATCTCTTTAAAGTGCATCAACTGTATGGTTAAATGTCACACAAATCACTTTGTAAAGGAAACCAACAATAGATATGAGGGGAAAGGGGTTGTTTAGAACAATTGGTAGAATACTGGCCCGATACCTAGACACAGTTCTGTGTGGAGATCCCCTCATATGGGCAACCTGTACAATAAAGATATATCCAAAGCCCAGTCCATATATTGTTCACAAGAGTCTTTCCAATAGTTCTGCAACCCCAAAGTACCTGGCGTTGTAGCGTTCCTCGTCGGGGAATCAACAGCCCTTCTTGAGTGCCCTGCCTTTAAGGCAGGAGTCATGGGTCGTCGAACGTCTGACGGAGAACAGGGTGAACTACAGCGCTGAAGTGGCAGCCCCTTTCCTAGCAGTGCTCGTCGACGGGTAAGGGTAAACGTCCTGCAAGGAAGAGGCATGCGGGGCACCTTGATGTCGATAGTTCTGGACCGCAAAGAGTTTGAAGAACTGTGGCCCAGCAAGGGCATTGAGTCGTCCGCGTCTCTGTGGTTTTTGGGTGGCGGGAAAAGCACCGGCAGATACTCCTCGGCACTTCGACAGCCTGGCCTTCTCCAGTGGGATCAGATGGGCGATGATGCAGATGAGAGCGTCCTTGGATCAAGAGTTCTTAGGCAACGGGAGCACGACCGCTCCGGTCAGCAATGACGGTTGTCGACAGTGGCGGACAACAGTCCGGGCACTTCTCTTTGGGATTCTGCGGTAGTCCCTGTCTCCGGTCGGCAGCCTGTCGTAGGTCTGTCTACCAGGGAGATTTGGCAAAGATCAGCTTGTGCAGGATGGTCCCTCGTAGCTCGGGAAGAGGGCGTTTTACCAGGTCCTCTCTGGGTCAGTCCTTGGAGACACAGCAGCTTTCAGATTGATGAAGGAGAGCAACAGCAATTCTTCTCTTCCTGCAGGGCTTCAAGGTCAAGCGTCAGTTTCACTATGGTTACTCTTCGTAGTTTGGACTTCAGCTCTGAACACTTCTGAACACGATTCCTAGCAGTGAGAGGTCCCCAGATATACTGTGGATCTCCCATTCATTCCGCTGGGTCACACTTGAGCATCCAATCACTACGAAGGGCATTTAGCAGTCAGTCAGCCAATCAGGCGCACGGTGCATTCAGGCCATTCACTTCTCTCCAGACACTCACAACAAGTCATGTGTATTGGGACAAGTACCACGCCATTCAACACTACACACTACATTCATACCAGTTTCGGGCAGGGCTGTCTCAGTCATTGTGTCAAACACCAGAAACTAGCCATCCACAAGAAGTGCACATTCGTCACATACTCCATTCACCCAGGTCCCACCCACAGGCGTACCCACGACATACGGTCGTTGGGAAGGCTATAGCCAGTCTGGTCAGCACTTACCCAAACTACCATATATGGAACTTCCACCCAACAGCTAGTTGGGGGGAAGGGACAGAGTCAGGGCTTCCCGGGACTTCGGGAAGATCAAGATAACAGGCGATGGAGGGCAAGAGGCCACGGGGGCCATCTTGTCTCCATCAGGAATCATCCCAAAATGGAGGACGCTCAGGGTACCAGTCAATTCAGCACGGAGCTGCCACCAGCCTGTACCCTGCTCTGTGGACAGGTGCCCAAAAACATACACTAGGGGGAAAGGGTTGTGCCCCCGCCCATGGGTGCCATAGGGGTATCCCAGGGGTCGGTTCACCAAAACCAAAAGAGAGAGCTGCACCGCCAGGAGTCCCACATGAACTCCTGCGCGGAAAACACGACAGAACACATGATAAAAAGCAGTAAAGGACAAGGATACGGCGGCTGTGTCGCTCCGATGCATTTCCAGCATTACAGAGGGCCAATCAGATTTTTATGTAACAATCTGATTGTCCCTCGCCGGGGTACTGATACCCGGTATTCCATGGTGTTCCGGGCAATTTTTCACTTCTATTCCCGGGACACTATTGAATGCCTTCTTAGATCGACAAACGTCAGGTACAATAATTTTTTATTCAGAGTTACATATTTTTCTGCTAACTTGATGCTATTATTTGTAGTGAACTATTGTACCAGCCTAACCAGAATTATTTTCACAAAGAGTTTACCTACACTACAGAGTCAAGAAATCGGTCATTAGCAGGCTCGGACTGGCCTATACAGCAATAGGGTAATGCCAGAATTGCAGCGCCAAACATGCTTGTGTTGGCCATTTTATTTTGGTGAAAGTAGGTCAGTTTGGTGTGTTACTTCACTGTGCAGCAAATAGTTTGAAGAAATAGCCTTTAAAATGCGTAAATTGCAACACTTTTTACTTAAAAAAAAACTCCCCCAGTGAGTAGTATTGCATTTGCGACGGTGGGCCCTGACTAATTTTATGGGCCAGTCCGATCCTGGTCAGTAGTTGCCTGGTATTTCTCTCCCTCCCTTCTTATATACTTGGATAAAAGTTGCTTTTGTCCATGATTATGGGGTCTTTTCGTGGGCACATATGGCATTAAAATCAGCCATTAGGCGAGGCACACAAATGTCCATGTTACTTTCAATCAGGTTAGTTGGGATGCCATCAGGCCATGGCACTTTCTGAGCCCTCTTTCATTAAATTGCCTGATCAATTTCTATTTGCCTAAATTGAAGAGGTGATTTGACTTCTGGAGTGGGCGTAAGCTGAGTAAGTGAATCTTTTTGCTGGGAACAAAGCAATCTGTCCTCCTTAAAAATAATAGCAAAACAGGTGTACCATTCATTACCCAGAATGCAAAGCTCTAGTGAAGAAACATATCTATTTGTCACATTCTGGATTATTCTCCAAAAGGCTTTCATGCTACCTGCTGCCTCAAGTAGAGATTCCCATTTGTTGGTTAAAAACTGTTCTTTTTTACTTTGGACAAATTACTGTGGCATTTAAGGGCCTGCCCAATCCCGAGTCTGACAGCATTTGCCCCCAGCATTAAGCGGTGGGTAAATGCGCCAATTTAACACACATTTCCGGTCACAATTAGCACAGCTCTATTAGCGCGCGCTAATTGCTCTGAAAATGCCCCATTGGGTCCAATGGGGAATACCCATTACTGCCCACAGAGGTGCAGACAGGGTAGGGTCTGAGGGGCAAGGCCCACCCAAAATATGTAAATGCCCACTCAGCAGCGCTATGTGGGCATTTACAGATATTTTTGTAAGTGCCGTGGGCCCACCTACATTAGCTTCAGGCCCCATTTGCTAGACCACCCTGGCTACGCCTCTGGTGCTTCCCAACTCAACAACCCAATCACCCTTTCAACCCTTCTTACTCTTCTCACAGCACCTCCCATGAGTGAGGAATGCATCTTTTGTCATGAGACTTAGCTAGGCCTGCATTCCTTTTCAAAGGGCCATAGAAGAGAGTAAAAAAGGAGATGGCATGAATAGAGTGGGAAGAAGTTGGAAGACAAGGAGTCAGGGGGGTTGGCAGTAAAAGAAACAGGGCTTGGTCTCGCAGAGAGTTAGAAGTTAGGGAACACAACAGTGAGTGAGGGACAAGGAAAGATGTCTCAGGCATACAGCTCTCTGAGTCTTCCCCACTGTGCCTGCAGAAAGAGACGTCCTATTCCTAGCTCTCTCCCGAATGGATACATTTGCCTGGAGAGCTGAGAACTAATGTCACTCAGGCAGAGGGTAAACAGAGGGAAGCTGAGTAGGCACACCCCTTCATTTAACTATGCTCCCAGGCGGCTTCTGGGAGGAAAAAGGCATCAGTATTCCAGCAAGAGCATCTTCACCTAGGCCACCGTCACTAAGGTTTACAAAGCAGGCTGTGACACGTTTTGGGGCCTATGTGGCCCGGCCTACGTGGAAGAGCACAGATGCTAACCCTAAGCTTTGTGGGTGGCAGCACCAGAGGGGCTGCATAGGACATAGGGCTGTGCTCGTAAGAGCTGTCGTCGCGTTTGGGAGCGTTAGGGATGCATGGAGGACGCAGGGCATAGACCTCTGCCCGTTTCCCTCAGGATTAGGCCCTAATTGTCAGTGGTGGAGCCAGCCACTCCAAAATTGAGGAAGTTGAAGGCAGAAAGCAAACCTCTCACCCAGAGGCATAGCCAGGATTGTCTAGCAAATGGTGTCAGAAGCTAATGTACTTGGGCCCACTGCACTGGCAAAAATATCTGTAAATGACCACACCGTGCTGCTGAGTGGGCATTCACCGATTTCGGGTGGGCCTAGCCCCTGAGGGCCTACCCTGTGTATGCCTCTGGGAAGCACTCACTAAACCTGGATTAAAAAAAAATGTAAGCCCATTGTGGGGTCCATTCTACCCTCCACTGGGCACCCTTTTCCCTCCACAATGCCCCCTTGCCCCACATTAGGACCCTCCATTACACAGCCCACCCTCCACAATTCAGGGCCCTCTTCCCCCATGACACCATCCCCTGGGGCCACTTTATACTACTTCCCCATGTCCCTCTAGACCTAACCCCACTCACTCACCCAGTCCCACCTCCTCTCCACAGCAACCCATTCATCCGCCTCTACCCCCCCACCTCCTCCTTTATTTACCCTGCACTTTGCCGCCTCCACAGTCCCGCCTCTCTGCATTCTTCCACCCTCCCTTTACCAGGGAACCTACGCCATGTCCCTCTAGAACTACCCCCACTCACCCAGCCACTCCTCTCCACATGGACCCATTCATCCAGCCCTACCTCCCCCTTTAGCCTGCCCCACCTCCTCCTTTACCCGGCACTTCCTTGCTTGCACAGTCCTGCCTCTCTGCTTTCTTCCACCCTCCCTTTACCATGGCACTCTTTTCATAACCACTGAACCTTTTAGAAGGAGTGTGGGTTCCTGCAACTGTACAAGGAGATTACCCAACTATTCTGTTTATGTGCCAAAAGCAGGACACAACCCCATGCCCCCATCGCTGTAACGCAAGCACTTAACCTGTAGGCCACTGCAGTTAGTTGGTATTTGGTAGAGCGGGGGCCAGATGTTCTATCCTCATCGGCTTCAGTGAACATGTTTCACAATGCAAATGGGTATACTCACCGGGGCATGCAGGAGAAAGATATATACACCCAAAAGCTACTCTCAGAAGCACAGCCACCAGTGGCTCAAGTGGTAAGTGCTTGGTCTTGGAATGCTGGAGACCTGAGTTCTAGCACTGGGACTCAAACAGGACACCTTCTCGAGGTGCTGTAAGGTGACCACCGGCCCCTGCATAGCAAGCAAACCTGTATCAGCATCTCATCAGCAACTGAATGTGTCACCTGCAGGCTACACATAGGAGGCTGCAGTAGGTGCATTATCCCATTGGTCTGTCGACCCTCCTTCCTCTGAGAGGAGGAAACTGCATTTCCATGTTGCCTTCCTTTGGCACATTAGATCTATCTTTCACCACAATTCAAAGGATGTTTTGTTTCACGGAGAGATGATAATCATTGTGAGGTGTGAGCCACTGATAGCTGTGCAGGTCAGTTAAATCTTTGACTTTGTCATTGGGGTGTATTGATATGCACAGGGAAGTCTTATGTCCTCTGCTACTGTATGCTTTCATATTGCTGCTTGTTCATGATTTTTAAATGTAAACACTCTGCTCTCAAAAGTGAAAGATTTGAAAGACTCTTGCTGTAGTGAGCCTTTCCCACTCTTTGCCCTGGGGGTGAGAGCAGAGGTATAGACAGGGGTCTTGCCTCTGGGGCAAGACCCATCCAGAATCTGTAAATGCCCACTCAGCAGCGTTATGTGGGCATTTACATATATTTTTGTCAGTGCAGTGGGCCCACCTACATTAGCTTCAGGCCCCATTTGCTAGACAATCCTGGCTACGCCTCTGGGTGAGATGTCTGCTTTCTGCCTTCAACTTCCTCAATTTGGGAGTGGCTGGCTCCACCACTGACAATCAGGGCCTAATCTTGGAGGAAAACGGGCAGAGGTCTCCACATCAATCTCCTTCCTTTTCTGTATTTTTGGTCCCTGGTTCAGTCTCTGCTGATCTCCAGGTTTTATAATCAGTTTTTACAATCAGCCTCTCATCTCAAGGAATTAAAATGTATCACTCCACTTGTTTTACCATCTGCCCAACAATCTCCCCCCCCCCTCTTTGGTTCTTGAAATCCTGTTATCTACTCCAGATTTTCCAGCAAGCCCAGCTGTCTTCCTCGCCTCTCCGGGCCTTCTAATCTGGTTCTCCACTCCAGGTCTTGCAGCTAGCAGAGCAGCCATCTCTTCTCTGGGTCTTACAATCTGGTTGTCCTCCCCAGGTCTTACAGCCAGCCCGGCGGTCTCTATCTCCTCTCTAGGTCTTACAATCTGGTCTTCCACTCCAGGTCATAAAGTCAGCCCGGCAACTTTCCTCTATAAACTAGCAATCCTCTTCCTCTTTAACACCACAACTCACCTTCACTGAACCACAACACTCCCTTCCACTGTTGTCATGGGAGCTGTCCCTTACATGGTGCTTGGACTGAAAAGCTTCCTGCTGATTGGCCAGAGGGGTCCCATGCTTGCTCTGGGCATGCTCCATAGCGGGTATGCTCTGTAGTCCTGAGTTCATGGGAGAAGTCTTTAAATTGGGACACTGACATTTTGGCTCCCACTTTAGTTTGTGTTTGTTGATGGCTGGGAAGGAGCTGGTGGTTTGTTTCCTTGACTCAATTTCGCTGTATCATACAACTCAGGGTATTTATTAAGAATTACTCCTGTTGGGTGGGAGTTTGGAAAATATATTTCCTCTTTCTTTGGTGCAGTGCTGGTATCCTTCCGTTTGCTTTGAATGGAGGCTGCAGGTGATTCTCTCTCCCTTTTGTGGGTAATTGTGAAGGTGACATAAGTTCTCTCCTCCCGCTGCTGTCAAACACTCCTCTGCTATCTGCTGCCTTCTTGAAGAACTTGACCTCAATGTCCTCGGTCTCACAGAGACTTGGTTCACAGCCAGCTCTGTCACTAGCTTTGACACGCTCCTACCGGACGGCTACAAGATCCTTTCCGCGCCCAGGTCCAACCACTCTGGTGGCGGTGTAGCCCTGATCTTCCCTGAGTGGATTGCCTCTGTCACTCCTACGCAGGCCTACTCCTCTTTTGAATGCCTCGTCTGCAGGCTCTCTCTCTCTCCCCTAGCCATTCCCTTACTGTGGCTACTATCTATCGGCCACCTGGTCAGATCTCCTCCTACCTCTCTGAGTGGGTGGACCTCTCCTCCTCACTCCTGGCCTCTACCACTCAACTGATCCTTCTTGGAGACTTCAACATCCACATGGATACCTCATGTCTTCCCTCCGGACTCTTTTACGACCTCTGCAACTCTCTGACTATTCTTCCCTCTGGCCCGAATCACTCTGCAGGGCACACTCTGGATGTTGTGATCTCCTCAGACCTTCCCCTCTCCGTCCCTCTCTCCATTCCTCTCTCCTGGAGTGATCACATTCTCCTATCCTCCCACCTCACCCTCCCTAGCCCTCAGGCCAAGCCACCTCCATCACTGCCACCACCTTTTTGGTCATCCGACCCATGAAGCGTGTGTCAGCTGAGGCTTTCACTGCCACCTTCTCACCCCGTCTTCCCCCTTTGGCTGACCCTCACCCTGACACAGCCCTCTCCACGCTCCACTCTGCTATATCTGATACTCTTGATATCTTTTCCCCTGTCATGAGAATCCTCCTGAAGCCCAAAGCCATGTGCAACTCCTGGTACGACTCTGACCTCGTCACCCTAAAACGCAAGTGCAGGGTGGCCAAGTGGAAATTACATGCTTCATGTACATCCTCTGACAAACTGGCCTGCCACCTGCTGTAAAGGCAATACCGGCTCTCTGTCCTCACCAAGAAGAGAACTTTATCCAAGCCTACGTCTCTGCGGCATCTAACAACTCGGCTGAACTCTTTAAAATCTGCAAGAAACTGGCCAATCCTGCCGCGGTCTCTACCTCTCCTGTCCCCTGCCAGGCCCTCAGCACAGCACTGGCTTCTCACTTCATCTATAAAACTCGGGACATCCTGTCCTCACTCTCCTCCTATCGCCTCCCTCCCCCTACCTCCTGCTGTTCCTCTGGCCTTTCTGTAGTCACATCCCCTCCCTCCTTCTCTGCCTTTCCCCTTTTCTCTGCAGATGAGGTTTCTAGACAAGTCCGATCTATGAAAGACTTGTCGAAACAGGTTCACCCCTGTTCCTCCAAAACTATCAAGGACCACATCGACTCCCTGGCTCCTGCCCTGGCTGATTTCTGCAATCACTCCTTCACCACTGGAGTCTTCCCATCCCCCCTGAAGCACTCCCTTGTGCACCCTTTTCTTAAGAAACCCTCTGCTGACCCCTCCTGCCCGGCTAACTATCGCCCAATTTCCATCACTCCCTTCCTGGGCAAACTCCAGGAAAAACTGGCCATCTCACAGCTTAATCTCAACACTGAATCTGTTGGTTGTCTTCATGAACATCAGTCCGGCTTCAGAGCTGCCAGAAGCACGGAAACTGCTCTCCTGAACATCCGTGAAGACGTGCTCTCCAACCTTGACTCTAACACCCCCTGCGTACTCCTCTTGCTTGATCTCTCTTCTGCCTTTGACACTGTCAACCATGCCATTCTGCTCAACCGTCTCCATGATAACCTGGGTATCACTGGTCAGGTTCTGGCTTGGCAGACTTCTTTCCTCTCTGACCGATCCTCCCAGGTCCAACTTGGGTCTTTCCTCTCTGCTATCTTTTCCTCTACCTGTGGTGTACCCCAGCGGTCTAACCTCTCTCCCATTGCTGTTCAACCAATACCTGGCACTCCTTGCCCACCGCATTGCCGCTCTCTGCCCCAACTTTCAGTGCTATGCGGATGACACCCAGCTCATTTTCAGGCTACCCTCGGCCTCCTCTTCTCCCTCCCTCATCTCTGACTGTCTGCTATCCAGGAGTGGTGTGCCGCCAATAACCTCTGCTTTAATGCCAGTAAGAATGAGATTCTCCTCATTGGCACACCCGCTCCCTCCTTCCCTGTAGCTCTCTGGCCAGCCTCTCTTGGCACGCTTCCTGCTCCCACCTGCAAGGCTAAAAACCTTGGGGTCATCTTCGACTCCACACTCTCCTTCTCTCCTCACATCTTTGATGTCTCTAAGAAGTCACACTACCGGCTGCACCTCTTGAGAGGTATTCTAACTTTCCTCACCTTCCCCCAGAAGCTCACTGTCTCCAGAGCTCTGGTTCTCTCTAGGCTGGACTATTGCAACAGCCTCTTTCTAAATCCACCTGCTTCTACTCTCCGCCCTCTGCAACTTATCCAGAACAGGACTGCAAGACTTGTCCTTGGCATCAAGCCCAGGGATCGTATCTCTCCAGGACAGAAATCTCTAGTGTCCGCGAGGATTAAGTTCAAAACCCTCTGCATTGTCCAAAAGGCCTTCTGGAGCCCGGGGCCTCTATACCTTCAACTCTCTCTTCCTAAATATCTCCCTTCTCGAGCTCTTCGCTCATCCGCCTCCAACTCCCTCAGGGTCATTCGCTTCTCCAAGCAATGAGTTGGTGGTAGATCTCTTTCCTCGGCTGGGGCCTCCCTCTGGAACAGCCTCCCTGCCTCCCTCAAACTTGAGGAGAATCGTCTCCGGTTCCGGAAGCACCTCAAAACCTTTCTCTTTGCTTCTGCCTTTTCTCCTCCTCTCCTCTGCTGACCTCCTAGCTGTAACTGGATCTGCACTGGCTACCTGGACACCTGCTGATCTCGGGACCAGGTCCCTCCCACGCCAGTGTCTCACACCTGCACTGCCCTCCTGGCAACCCCCACACTTGGGTACTGTTTCTGTATCCCTACAGTCCCCCTCCCAGGCTGTGACACCTGTTGTCTGCACTTATCCATGCCGTTGCCACATGCTGGCAGCCACTTACTTATTGTTATCATCTTTTGCCATGTACTGCACTGTCCCTGCCCCTTTCCCATGCAGTTGCGTGATCTGAATGACGTAGTATCATTGGCTGTCCTCCCTTTGTTCCCCTCCCTTGCCTCGTCGCGCCTTGAAACACTTGTGTATAGGTGCGTTATAAATGCCATGCATCATATCATATCATATCTATATTCCTGGTAATATGGGAAGAAAGTGGGGCTTTGCTTGTGTGTCCTTTAACTGTAAAAGTGAGGACTGGGTATCCTGCTTACGCCTTTGGATTTCCTAACATATCAAAAGGGGAAACGGGTGCATGTTTGCATGTTTCCAAGGACTGCCTCCTTTGGGAGGGGTGTGAAACACTTCAGTGGGTCCAAATATGTAAGCAAGTTTTTATATTGCAGTCAGGGTTTTTCTCTGTTGGAAAAGAGGGATTCTGGGAGATGTAATCCCTTTGTTGTTGGTTTGTTAACCTGGTTTGGGCCATCAGACCCAGGGACATGTTTAATAGCCTTTTCCCTGGTCTAAGTGACCTGTCTGTGGCTTCTGTATTGTCTATCCCGCACTGGCCCCAAAATTCTACTCTGTGGTTCCAATCCGGGTTTTGGGTTTGATCAAGAGGGGAATTACCCATAATTGTAGTAACAACATGTAGTGCTTTCTGGTTTGTTCATGCCAAAGGGATTGGGCCATGGTGCGGGATACGTGAATCAAATGAAAATGGGCAGTCTGATCACATAATTGTTCTATCTTATTTCATATGATTTATTCTTGGACAACATTTATTTATTTATTGGTCATTTATAAAGCACCTATACACTTAAACATGTGTTTCAAAGCACTCCAAGGCATGGGCGGGGGGTGGGAGCAGAGGTGTGGGGGAATGGTGGTGAGTAGTCAAGCAAGACCGAGTTACATTCTTAAAAAGCACTGGAACATTCAGAATGTGCAAGTGCTATGCGTTTAGAGGTACAACATGGAACAAGAGGAAAACAAAACTATGTACAACATATGACATAATTATTTATGTGCCTGGCGGTCGTTTCAACAATGCAAGAGCTTTACATGGAAAAAGGAGAGAGGGGAGGGGGGATGGTAGGGTAAAGACAAACAAAGAATTAAACTATTGTACGTGCCTGACAGCGTTTCTGATAGCGATAGGTGAAAGGATCTATAGTAGGCGAGGAGTAGGGGGGAAGGAGAGAGAGGAAGAAGGGAGGGTTAATGACAGAGAAAGAAAAGGGTTAGGGGTAGGGAAGGCGGAGGAAGTGGAGGTTGCAGAGAAATTAAAAACACCTCAGTTCTAGACAGTGCCTTAAGTGGCACTACAAAATGAGCCGGGGCTCATCAAGGGGGGCGTGGCCTAATGGCGGGGATCCTGCTGGCCTGTCAGGCCACGCCCCTTGACAAGCCCCGGCTCAATGGGCTACTTGTACCCCTGCCAGGCAGCATTTTGTAGAGATCAGCACCCTCTCCCTCTCTGCCTTTATTTTTTATAGACTTGCCTGGCAGGGGGCAGCCCTCGCCTATTCAGCCTTAATGGTGGTTCCGGCCCTCGCCAGCTGGGGAGGGGCAGCGTCACCATTAAGACTGAAAGGGTGAGGCCACTGGAAGCTGAGGCCGTTTTCCTGAGGATTGAAACTCCCGCGAATGCGCAGGAGTTTCAGAATCAGGGAAACAAGACCTATGCTTCCAGCGGCCTCACGATTTCTCCATAATGCTGGCGCCGGCCCACGGGCATCTCTTGCTTAAAGAGATGCCTCGCAGGTGCGGCACCACCATTATGGCTAAAAGGCATTATTTTCTTAAGCCTGAAGCTCTCGCACACGAGCGAGAGCTTCAGGCTTTAGAAATAAATGCCTTTTCGTGTAGTGGCCGTGGGTTCCAGGGGAGATTAGTGGCCCCGGCAGGGCCCCGCCTCAAAACGAAATTTCAGAGCCTGTCAAGATCTGAGATGCTATAAGAAGCAGGGAGACCAGGGTAGGATACCACCAGAGCATCAACAGGAGGGAAGGAAGAGTGATGCAGTGTAATAAGGTGGAACAGGGTTCAGGTAGGGGGGACACAGGGCAGAAAGAGTGAGGGGGGAAGGCCGCCAGCCCATGAAGTCATCAATGTGGGGTAAGGAACGCAGGAGCATCAACGAAAAGCTGATGATGCCGGGACGAACAAGGTGAAAGGGCCCTCTGGCCCTTCCAGCCCCAGACAGGGCCAGACAGGGAGAGTCATGGTCCTTAGATGAGGCCCTTTGAGGGGGCCGGCGGTCACCTGCCGGCTCCGGATCGGTTAATGTAAATGATGTAGAGGCTGGCCAATCACTGCAAACCTCCTCTGTGGTCCGGAAGAAAGAAAAAAAGCTGATCAAGTCGCCGCACATCACAACCTCTCTTCAATTTTCATTCTAATTCAGCGGGATAGAGAAGATGTCCGATGAAACAGAGTGAGTGCTGTTCCTAAACAATAATCCGCTAAGTGCCCAGAAAATCTTGGTCCATAACCATACACAATAATTAAAAATCCATTTAATATGTAACATGGGTAGGTTATTCAACAACAACCACACATCTATATAGTGTGAGCGGGGGTATGTGAAGTAAGCAGGAGCCTCATGTACTATTTCAGGAAGCTTTATTCAAGCAACTCCATGCCACCATAGTCCTTTCTCAACTGACATCCCAGCTCCTCAGGATTCCAGTTTCAAAAGCCATGGGTAGTATGGAATGTAGGTAAGGTGAGCATAAACATTAGCACATTCTCAAAATTGCACCATACATAATATCCTCATAAAATTATTTTGAAACCCAACCACTTCTCCCCGATAGAAGAACAACAGATTTTCCAACAAAATACAAAACTGTAAACAACATTGCATCATTCAGTAATAAACCTATAACATAACTTCTAAACCAAAATGCAAACACTATAACCAACGAGCACCTCTCTTTCTCACCACCACACTCCTTCACCTGCACAATGAACATAATCCTATAACTTTGTAAACTCTGCCTTAATCCTACTAAACCATCTGGGACACATGCCATTCACAATGTCATGTCTAACGGCCACATCCACGCTTCTCACTCAATGGCACCACCTTAACCTCGGTCCCTTTGTACCCCTCCATTCAAAGCCTGCTGGCTTTACGCCACCTTGCGCCAACAATCTCTGTCCTCCCCCTTTTCATTTTCCCCAACAAATGTAGTGTCCCACCTCCACTGAATCGATATGACTCTTACTCTACACCTTGCCATCTTCCAATTTGACATACTCCTTGCCTAGTTGCACCACCTTACAAGGTTGTAAATACGCTGGAAGACCCTCTGATACAAACCTAAGGTTTCAAACTTAAAACCCGATCACCCACCTGCACTTGCATGGTGGCCCTGACACCTCGCCTGGCATATGCTGCATCAGCCTCTGGCATTTGCATCTATCTGGCACGCTCAAACACAGCTTTCATATGATGCCAGTATGAGTACCTCCACCAAGCCAGGCGAGTAGCAACTTACACCCACCCTTCCTGTCTCACATCATCTCAAATGGATGTGAGGAATTCGACCATCAGCACGCAGAGAGTGTGCTCTCCTGGAATTTTTTAGATTTTTTAAATAATGAAAATGAATGATGGGAGACCAACCTCTGAGAAATGTCAGAGGCCATGCCGCGCACATTTCATCTGCTTCCCGCACAAAACGCATAGTCGCATGTATTCTGGAAAGACAGCCTTCAGACGCTGTCTTCTCCTGTCATATTCAGCTGGAATGCATCAAAGCATTCCAAGAAGGGGGAAGGCACACCTTCCTCCAGCCATGAGCAGCCTAATTTAAATATCAAAGGCTCCATGGGGTCTGCATTCCTTTTGTCTAAATTCAGCTGGTGGCAGTGCATACTAACGAGATAATGGAGGCAAGCCTGAAGAGGCTTGGTTGCCGAATAAGACAACAGGAAGGTGGGACTAACAACCCCTTGTTATGCAATGTGCTAACTTGAAGTTAGTTCCCATCTTTGTATGAAAGGGAGTGAATGGCATGTCTGGGTTCAGCAGTTACCACAGGTGTCCCTGCAGAGCATACCCCTTTCGCAGGGGAGAAGTATATGATTTGGGGGAGACAGGAAGTCTGCACCCACTGCATACTTCAAGGGAAACCTGCACTTCTTTTAAGATTCACAGAGGGCTCAGTTAACCAGATAGACACTTTGATCTACAACAGATAGGAAGATGGGTGTTACTTAGGTGTATGTTGTCACCCATTGTCCGTCCTGTTGCAGAGCTCTATGGTCCTGACCTCATGCGTAACAGAAGATTGTTGGTGGGGACCCAGGATTGGTTCATTAAGGTGGGCGTAGCCTGCAGCAATCACTCGGGCTCATTTGGCTTTAAAAGAGGGCTGAACCCCTCAATTTGCAGATCATCAGACGTCTTCGAAAGGAGTAAGAAGAAGGACTCATTTGGACCCGAGCTGAAGGTACAGTCTACCTTACATCTTCTACCAGTGAAGGAAGGCCAGGAGTTCCAAGGGGGAAGCAAGATCCCTCCCCTAAACATCTCCCAGGGAACAGAGGGGGATACCAGACTCAGAGAACCCGTCCAGAAGCCCCAAAATCGGTAACCAGCCAGCACATAGTGTGCCCATGCTAGGTTCTGCCAGCAAGCTTCTTAGGTGGAAAGTTTTGGAGAGTCTGTGGACAAAGGACAAGGCCATTGTCTGCAATCACTCTCCTGAGCTTTGGGCTGTCCGTCTTGAAAGGACATGAGCCCTGCAAAGAAGCTAGGAAGAGTGCCACACAAGGCATCATCCGTCCTCCATCTTTTAAGTACATTTTTTTGAGACAGTCGAGTCCTCGAAATGCATCCAGCTGCACAGCTGACTGTTGTCATGCCGCAGTCGCAAGAGCCATCCGAGCTGCCTCGACCAACATTCCAGATCCGCCAACCAGCACAGAGACAATGATTCTTGGCCCTGAGCCGCCACACCAGACAGCCTGCGAACATCTGTCCAGTCTCGCTTGGCGAACTGCCAGCTGACTGGTACCTGCAGCTGTCTCTCGCCACTAACTCTGTCTCAAGGGCTGTAAAGTGCCCTGGAACCTCCTCGACACTGTCGAGCCCCAAGAACATTTACAGCACCAGGAACATTGTGGTTCTGCCCCCCGGGTTCTTGTCCGAAGTCCCTTATAGACAGTTATGAGCCTTTGCCAACTACCCTCCTGTCAGTATCCAGAGTGCATCCATTTCCTTTGTGAAACTGTCTGTCGTCTGTATTTCTTTGCAGGGTAGGTCGTATTTGTAGTGTGCTTGAACTGTCTGTTGTAGTAATAAAAAAGTAGATATTTTTATACAACCTTGACTGAACTGTCTCTTTTATCATTGGTAATAATTGTATTTTCGCTGTGTTGCAACTAACCAATGATCCATGACCATGCGGAGATAAGCCTGCTGTTCTGTTCACGTTACCAAAAATTGGACTAGTAGTCTTATAATTCACTTGTATTCCAATCTGTTTGGATCCCTTCTGATGTACTAGAGGTGTGGGGTTGATTGATGGTTTAGAAACAGATATTCATCCCTGGACCACTGCTGCCCTGGAAGTTGATTCATCACAATGGCGTATGTTCTATCACCACAAACAGAGTATGACCATGCACCATAATCGCTGCAGATAACACATCTCTCCAACTGAGCCTGATCCTCAAAGTAAACTGAATGGCATCTTTTACCAATCTATTGTCCGTCTCCACCAGCCCAATCGACCTAGGATTATACAGTGCTGTCCTGTGGTGCCTTATTCCCCACTCTGTCAAACATTCTCTCATAGGTTGTGACACAAAGTGCACTCTATTGTTGGTTACCAACTCCTCTGCAACCCCTTCCCTATCAAACACCATGTTTAAGAACTTGATCACACTACACCTTGTCAACGAATAAACCGGTGACACCTATATCCACGTAGACGTATAATCCACAAACACCAATAAAAACCTTGCTTCCACACCCAATATTTCTATTGAACCCATTATGCCCAAACTTACCTTATGCCATGCTCCGTACAGAATTATGACAGGAACACTGATCTGTTCCCTCACCACCTGACCCATAACAGTCACTGCACATGGGACACAGACCCCCACAACCTGTTCCACCCCACAATCAACCCCCTCGACAGTCAGCCACTGTACTTCACCACCATGGTACATAATCTGCCACAAAAATATATTCCTGCAGGTCAACAATCCTTCTTGCAATTCTAAGTGAAACTGAGCCCAACCCTTTGGTGGTCATCACATGTACAAGATGCTTATGATCTGAAGTGGAAGTGTTTTGAAGCCCACCACGCAGCTAATGCTTCCCTTTCTATGACTGCATACCTCGTTTTATGTTCCCTCAATGCTCTGGATGCACAAGGACTGGCTCCCAGTAGAGTGAAGAATTACTCACATATTGCTGTCACTGACATATAAACGTCAGATGGCTTCAGCGCCTCAACATCTAATGAACCGTCTAGCAGGTGCTCAGCCTAAGTGAAGCCTGCAACAATCGCAAACTGTTGCAACTGCACTTCAAGCTGGTGAGATTCGGTGGGTTAACCTTTGATGTACAAGCACCCAAGAAATGGAAAGCTCTTCCCCTCTCCCTACGGATTTCTCCCTCGTTGCTCTCCTTTAAAATCGCCATTAAAATGTATCTATTTAATCTGAACCCGGGTTGAGTAGAACTGATGCTGCCTTCTACCCCCCTTCAGATATCCCGATTCTCTAATTGTTTTGTTTTATGTGGCCCCTGAAAAAGAAAGGGATTGTGGCACGGAATAAGAATTGAATAATAATAATAATAGGTCTGTATTCACCATCTTGCCTTTGTGCCAGTAACGCTCCCACCCCAACATTACTGGCATGCACTATTATGCATTGTTTTGCTTTTGACATTGACTGTGGATAAAGATGATGCATTGTTCACATCACGTTTAATTACCTCCCATTTTCACTGACGCTGTTCTGATCATCTAAAGGTGCACTTTTCTTTAGCAGTCCTCTCATGTGAACTGTTTTCTCCTCACACGACAGTATACATTTAACATAATATTCAGACATGTCCAAGAAAGATCTCAATTGGTGCTTTGTCGAAGGTGCCGGCGGTTGCATCATCACTTCAACCAAACCCTGCCTTGGCCTAATACCCTTTGTACCAATGGTATGTCCTAGGTATGTGACATATGCACTTTTATTTGACATTTGGCCAACTTAACCGGCAAGCCCTTCTCCTGCAAGATTTTGATAACTGCATGCACCATTTGATCTTGTTCCTGTCATGGCCCCTTGGGACACAATACACAACACTATGCACACACCCTTAGGTGATCACAAGCATAAGAGGGAGGGAGGCTGGACTTATTTAGTTGCTGGCTGGCGCAGGAGGCTCTTGATCAATGAAAAGTCATGGAGGGTGCCACAACCAAGATGGCCGTCGGGTTTGGATACTACCTGAAAAACTAGATGGCCTCCAGAAGACTCCAGTGCTGCTACTGTAGGCTGCACAGTCTAGGAGCACAGGGTGCAGCCCAAGCCTCTAATACCACGCCCTAGACCACACCCTGAGATTTGCGTTATTACAGCAAATTCGACCAGCAGCTGACGCTTACCGCTCCTGCTTCTCTCCACCCGCTTGCCTCCTGCTATACTTACCTGATCCTCATTCCGTTTACTCACCTGCCCCCAGCTTCAGCTAAGCTCCTCCCCTGGACTCTGCCGGCGCACTCCTGAGAGAAAAGGCAATCCAGTGAGAACCGCTCAGTGAAGCAACATCGTGCCCGTCCACCCTTACTGTATGGCTTACCTGACAATCTCGGCCCTCAGGGACTTTGGTGGCAGCAAACCAGTAAATCCACCTGCAAAGGACAACAAGAGAAAACAGTCAAGCAGCATATTTCCACTGCGCAGGGCATGCCAGACATTTAAGAGACATACAGTAGCAGGCAGCATCTGCAAGCGCCTGCAAGACATTAAAGGATATAAAAGCAGCGTCACACTGCGCACCAGCCCAAGGACACCAGAAGAAGTTACAGAGGGGCTTGCTCTTTGCACCAGCACCACGCGGGCCACAGCAGGACTGGACCACACATCCCCCAGGGAAGGAACTGATCTGGAGCCTTCACCTTTCACGTTTGGGTGCATATCAGCAAAATAAGAGGTGAGCCAGTCTACCAGCCATCATTCCAGTAGGTATAGGGGAGATTTAGAGGAATATAAGTGAGAGTGCAGTCAGTGATTATCCTTTATCTTACCCCTAGGTTCCTCACCTCAGCTACAAACCCACTACATTAGGGCACTTCATCACCAGCATGGGGACCTAGGCAACCTTTGCTGATGGGATCTCATCCAACCACTCCTTACTACACTGAACGCAGGGTTGTTTTCGCCATCTGTGTAGCAGTGGGGAAGGAGTGGTTTGGAACATGCACGCACCTGGCATCAGAAGGCATGATGATTCCAGAGGGCATCAGGTAAGCGTTACAGTTCCTCTTCTATCTCCCCCACACCAATATATCATCCTTGAAGTAGCTGACCACATACAGATCACCAAATAGTTCCTTCACGGGACACTGGAATAAAACTGACACCAATGTCAACCTAAAGGGCATTCTACAAAATCTGAATGCCCCAAAGATTGTGACAAATGACATCAATGGATGTGAAGACTCATGTATCTCTATCTGGTGATATGCCGATGACAGATCGAGTGCGGTGAACCAGGATGCTTGCCCCATAGTGGCTAACAATTCATTGATGTTAGGTAATGGATGTCTATCCAGATATTTGCATTTAACTCCCAGAGATCTACACACATGCATAATCATCCATCATGCTTGCGAGCTAAAACCAGTGGAGATACCCAATCAGAAGATTCTATCTCAATTACCCCAGCACCCTTATGCTTCTCCACTTTCAGCTTCAAAGCTGCCCTTGCCAACAGTGACTTCGTCCCTCAATTTGAGGTGTGCATCTACTCATCCTGTAGCCCTCAGTATGTCGGGCCTAACAGCGTTCAGCAGCTCACTGTCCTTCTGCTCCAGCTATGGTGTGGTCGCTCACTGTCCAGCTATCCGTACCTGCCATCCCTCGGTCCACTGTCGGTACATGTGTGCTTTTTGGTGCACCCTTCATAGGTTCCCCTCGTCACCAGTGAGTCCAATGGATTATTTCTGGAAGGTTTATTCAATATACCCCATGCCACCACTGTGCTTCCTTAACTGACATCCTAGCCCCCTAGGATTCCAGTTCCAGAAGCCACTGCTAGCATGCAATACAGGCAAGTTGAACATAAACATTAACACGTTCTTGACATTGCCCTATACATAATATCCCCTTAACATAACTCCTAAATCCAGGTGCAACAATCTGCTTTTACTGCAGTTACTGCAGACATCTGCTATTGTGACCTGTGGATATGCAGAGAAGGGCTACTGGCTCTATTTTCAACACAGTTACAGCCGGACGCATTGTGACAAATGGGATTAAGCACCATAGGAGTACAAGGATGAGTAGGGGTAAAATGGCCCATTCAGCCCTCACACTTCTACAAACCAAAGCCCAACGCAATCATGAAGGTAAAACAGGGACAGTTGAGAGATAATATCTCCTTTCCCTTTTGTGGTAATGTGGGACGAGGGAAGGCTATGCTCTTAAGAGGGGTGTGAATGTGATTCAGCAGTGAACCAAACAACCCAATGACACAATCCAAAATAAAGGGAATGCCGAATCAAGGTTCAATAAAAATATATATACTTTTAATTAAACACACCATCTGCAATAGAACTAATAGCAAACACTGCACAACTCTTCCCCTTCCGCGCCCCCCGCTGAATAACAGAGATGATGCCACTGACTGAAGAAAATAGCAAGCCCTCTGAGCATGAATAGAGAGGATATGGGCTGCAGATAATCCAAAATAACGCCCTCTAAGCTGTGCTAAACATTCCCAAACGAGACCATACCTCTGCTGCCAGAAGACAGGTGCATTGGCTCCCCAAACGGGAAAGGATTATCTTCAAGATCCTGTCCATCCCACACAAATGCCTGAGCATCACCGCCCCACAATACATCTCCCTGGAAATTAAGAGGGCGAACTCCATCAGACCTATCAGGTCTCGCTATGATAATCGACTCACCCTACCAAAAGTGAAAAGAGCCAAAGGAGGGGGGTGAGCTTCCCCACTGTTGCAGCCAACCAATGAAATGCCCTCACTCCAGAACTAAGAGCACAGAACTCCTACTGGATCTTCCGTGAGGCCCTGCAAACTTGGCTGTTTGTCTAAACAGACTTCCTCCTACACATGCCATAAAAGCTATGATATATAATATTAACCTGCAGAGTTGTTTTATCTGCATGTACATGTCACTTTGCTTTAAGTTAATATGCCTCATTTTACTAGTCTCGTAATAGCGCCCTGGTGCCTCAGGGTTTCGGTGCTTTCCGAAAGTAAAAATAAATAAATAGGAAAATACCAAACACAAAAGGATATATTTTGGGTGAAAGAAGGTGCTCAGGTGATCTACCCAGTTTCTAGGGTCCCAATGGACCTAAGGGCATTTTGGGGTCAAACAGTACCTGGTTGCATGTTTTTTGGTGGGTTGAAGGTGTCGAACCCGGTGTCGAACGTCGATGTGAGTGGATCAAGCTCAGTTCGGGTACGGTAGATCATGTGGGACCAGGCAGCAAGCGGGCGATGATCAGGGGCGAATGCGGTCGCTCTGCGATGCAGGTCAGGACGTTCACCAGGGTCTCATCAAGGTAGGGCCAGGCAGAGATGGTGGGGGATTTTTCTCGAATTGGTGACCGTGGGTACTCTGATGTGCCCAAGGGGTTGAAGCAGCCGTTTGAGGGCTACTCGGGTCGAGCCATGTTTTCTGTTGTTGAATATTTTATTTTATTTTACAATATTTACAATGAAAGCACTAACCTGCAATCACAAGTCAAACATAACTTAACAGAAACCATACATATATACATTAAATAGAAATACCCCCAACCCACCCACCCCAGGATTCACATCACATGTATCTAATCAGTACAATTCAAGGAAATTCCCCCAGATTTTTTCAAATAGAGAAATCTCTCCGAAATATAACTCTTTCCATTTCTGCCAAACTATGCATTTCCTCAATCCATACATCTATGGTAACAGGATTCACCATCTTCCAACCTCTAAGTATCATCTTTTTTCCAACCATTGCTCCCCTAAAAATCCATGTTTTCATACATGTAGATAAATCATCCAATAACATGTCACTTGCCAATATTAAGGTTTTAAAATCAAAAGGAACTAGTTCCTAAGAAATTTTTTTCGCAAACTGTACTGTATTCAAACCAAAAACCTCTCACTCTGGCGCAGTTCCATAGTATATGCTCCAATGTACCAGTATCATGAACGCAAGCCCAGCAATCTGAATTGTCTGTCATACCTCTTTTTTCTAACTTTTCTGGTGTTCAGTAGACCCTGTTCATGATCTTAATTTGACGTGACCTCTTATTCAAGCTCAACGAACATAGTTTAATGTTTTCACACATACGTGACCAACAAACCTCATCAATGTCACACCCAATCCTCCTCCTCCAATCCGCTCTTAATAGATTGTTACTTTTATATTCCCCTACAATCAAATCATATACCTGACTTACCAGTCCACACTCACCCACTTTTGATTTACGCCATAGCAATTCCACATCAAGTTTATAAGTCGATCTCACCAACTGCTTTCTTGATTTTATGGTAATCAGCCAAGCTGAAATTTGGAATATCAAATTTTGATTGAAAACCTCTGACACCCATCCATTTCCCATTTTCAAAAAGGTGCCCTAACCAATAAAGTACACCTGCTAGGAACCACTCAGGCCAAAACAAAGTCTTTCACTGCAACTTAATACTTGGATTCAACCATATAGAGGCATTAGGATCTCTTAACGCGTCAATTCTCAATAGTCATTCAAACCTTTCCAAGAATATTATAGACTTCTTGTCAAGAGATCAGTCTTCCCATATTTCCTTGGTAAAGTTGTCAACAAAGCTCTGGGCAGTAAGGGCCCAGCATGACTAGATTCAGCACAAACCTATTCGTTTGGATTTGGTTTTGTAAACTCATTCAGGGTTTGTGTCATAAGGGCCAAATGATACGCTTTGTAATTGGGTACCCCCAAACCACCCGTCTCCAAGGCAACTGTAGTTTACACAATTTTCAGCGTGGTGGCTTCTGATCCCACACAAAACTTATACTATCCCGTTCGGACCAGTATTTTCTTTTAATGTCTAGTGGGATCATACCTAGCACATAATTTATCCTCAGTGTAGACACCATTTTCAGCGCATTAACCTTCCCCCATAGGGACAAATTTAGCAACTTCCACCTCTCTATGTCCATTTTGTATGTGTTGCAGACCATATTCATATTCACTGTGATAAAGTCAGTGATATTTGGTAAAATCCAAACTCCTAGGTATAACAATTTTTCTGCTCACCACTTGAAGCCCCATTGCGTTACATAATCGGTACTAAGGGTAAGACCTCGGATTTAGCGCAATTTATCTTGTAACCAGAGTATGAAATAAAGGATGTCAGAATATTCATCAGAAGGGGTAATTACTGCCTCAGATTCTTGAGAGCTAACAAATTATCTGCATACAACCATATTTTCTGTTTTAAACCCAAAAGCTGACGCCCTGTAAACCTTCCTCAGCTCTCAATGCAATAGCTAATGGCTCTATTCGAATTACAAACAATGAGGTAGACAAAGGGCATCCCTGGCTTGTTGCCCTTTCAAGTTCAAATGATTCTGATCTCAGCCCATTGGGGTTTACATCAGCCGTTGGTTTGGAATAGAGCAATTTAACCCAAGAGGGTATTGAGTACCAAACCCCATTTTCTCAAGAACCTTCAACAGAAATTGCCAATTTACTCTGTCAAAAGCCTTTTCTGCGTCTAATGATAGAATCGTAGAATCTTCAGTTGAATCAGTCGCCATGGTTATGGTACATAGAAACTTTCTGATATTAATGGAAGTTCTCCTTTCTTTGACAAAACCAGACTGATCCTAATGTATCAATTTCAGCAACAGATCTTCCATTCTCATCGCTAGTATTTTAGCCAAAATTTTATTGTCCACATTTATTAGGCTAATTGGCCTGTAGCTTGAAGCCATAGTCTCATCCTTGCCTTTTTTTTTAAAAACACTGAGATCATAGCATGCCTAGTGGACGGTGGGAGCAAACCCCTGGAATTGGAAGTTATAAACATATTCAACAAAAGAGTCAATGCTGAATTTGGTAACCATTTGTAGAATTCTACCGGCAGCCCATCTGGTCCAGGTGATTTCCCAGTATTAAGTTTACCAATTGCTTCCTTCACCTCATCCAATGTTTTATCCCTCTCCAGATTATTTGATTCTTCCTGAGAAATCTTTGAAAGCTGTAATCCATCCAAAAAAACGCAATCAGACGGATTTATGTGAGATTCATTTTTATATAGATGTGTGCAAAGGGACTTGAAAAATGTATTAATTTCCATAGGGTTGAATGTAATTTGACCATCCAACCCCTAAATAGAAGTGATTGTGCGTTCAGACTCTCTTATCCATAACCTAAAAGCCAGCCACCGATCACATTTTTCCCCTTTTTCAAAATACGTGCATTTCTAATGAAAATATTTCTTATTTACTCAATCTGAAATCAGATTTCTCGATTCCATTTTCAAATTCTTTAGTTCTCGGATTAAATCCGTATTAGCTGGATTAATCACTAAATTCCTAGAGATATCTTTAATTTCCAATTCCAACTCCAAATGTCTCTTATCAGATTTTTTCTTCAAACCGCTTGCTAAACTGATAAGCATACCCCTTACAGTACATTTGAAAGCCTCCCAAACCACATCTGGTCTAACTTCTCCCGTGCAGTTTTCTTTCATAAAGTAGTCAATTTCTGTGGAAAGTTTATCCATCTCCTTATTATCCAACACCCAGGTGTTTAATCTCCAAGTATATTGTTTTTTTTAAAGTAAAATCCAATTTCATATCTATTGCAACATGGGCATGATCAGTCAACACAATGTTTCCGATTTTGGTTGCCAAGTAGTTCTCGGATACTCACCCAGATGTCAGAAGCATATCTAGCCTAGAATGGGTCGCATGGGCACCAGAATAGAATGTAAATTCCCTGGATGTAGGGTTTTCCATCCTCCAACCATCTTTTAGATTAAGTTCTTCTAGTAGGTCCTTCAGTGTTCTATAGTGCATGTCACTATTCCTGATACGTATCATACTAGTCCTATCCTTACTCAAGTCCAAAACTGTATTGAAATCAGCACCTAGAACTATATTTTGTGATCCCAACTTTTGCAAATTTTGGGCAACACTCCTGAAAAATGTACCATCATCAACTGTAGGCGCATATATATTACAAAAAAACATTTCCATGCCCTGAATATTAGTTAGAACTGCCACAACCCTAACTTCACCATCTTTAACCTCTTTCAAAACTTTGATCGGGGCATTCTTTCTAATAAAAATCGCCACTCCTCTAGATCTCGAGTTAAACGTAGATCGAAACACTCTTCCAACCCAACCTTTCTTCAGATCATCCATTTCTTTCTCTACAAGATGTGTTTCTTGAATAAGACCCACGTCACATTTTAGACCTTCCAAGTAGGACATGACCTTCTTCCTCTTTTGCACATTGTTCAAACCATTAACATTCCAAGTCACCACTCTCAAATGATTACCCATTTTTAATCTCACCAGGCAGTTAGATCAAGAATCCTGTTCCTTTAGAAAGTAAATGAATGTGAACCCCACCCCACCCACCCCAAAAGAGATGCAAAACAACACAAAGAACAGCATTTGGAATAAACTTGAATACCACATTTCTAAAGCCCAACACCCTGGGCACCTCTCCCCAATTAACTGAACTGTAAACAATGTAAACCCATTAAAGCTAAATTAAATTAAAGTCATCCAACCTTTATTTGAGAGCGAATGCCATTCCGACCTAACTCTACCAATACAAACAAGATTCATGAAAAAACCCACACTATAAGTGAATCAATAATAATTGAGATATTAACTCAAGTCTTGGCCTACTTAACACTCTATCCACTCCATAATGCTAACACTCATACCAAAGTTAATTCATTAGCAGTCATTTTTCTTTTATAACCAACCCCTTGGTTCTGACTTCGTCTCCTAACTCCATACTAAAACTCTCGATACCCATATTACATTGTTAGTTCTATGGATATGAAACATTGAACATTGAGTATGCCATCTCACAAACCCCAGTTCCATATATGGTTAACAACCATCACTAACTATATGCTTTGAATTATCAAATTTGTGAGTCGATGAAGATTAATACCAAATGACCTTGGGAACACAGTGGAACACAATAGAGAATATGTGATCAACAACTTGTTATTTGTATTATGATCAGAACACAAATACTCATATCATAATTTTGGAAGGTCATATATTTCAAGATATTTTGAAAACCAGGAAAAGCAACAGTCGGCTAACACAACCCCATTGAGTCAAAGGAGAAATTTACAAAAGCAAGCATTCAATTATAGTCACTACTAAGCTTAGATAGTAACCCTTGGATAAGATGAATCCCCACTAAAATGAGATTTCAATGAACACATACTGTCTAGAATTATAACATAAGCAATCTACTTGCCAGAATAAATGAGTAAAAATATGAAATTGCTTTAAATAGGTTAATTCCAAACCCCCAACTGAAGCAGTCCCTCCCGCCCCAAATACACATGCCATGCAGTGTCCACCTTCCTCCAATTCAGGAACAGACAGTAGAATCCATATGCAAGTTGTCCGCATTATTTGCAAGATGGCACACTCTCATGAGCCAAACCTAAACACTTCCATCCCCAAAAATTCCTTGTTAAGAGATACAGCGTGAGAGAGTGGTGAAATAAGACGCACTCATTCAAGGCGGAGAGGATGACGTTGGTTCATATCATGAATACTATGTTGTGATGCTGGGTCTTAAATAAAGCCTTATCTGTATTGTGCATGGCCTCTTTGCTCCCTAGTGGATTTAAGTGAGAAGAGGACGTCCGTGGTTTTAGAAATAGGCCTGAGAATCTTTGAAACTGAGAAGTCAAGATACATTCAACACATTGCACAAAACTTATTGACCGACAAGGTCTGCGTGCATGAGCTTATTCAACTGGGGGAAGTAGGCAAAGTGTCTGGGGAAGCCCATGGAGGTAAACCTCAATGATATTATTGCATGTAATCATGGTATCTGGGGATGAAATAGACAAGGCAATCCCTGGCCCTCCAGATGTCCAAACCACCCCCACCAGAATCTCCAGACAGCAAAGACAATGATGCAGGACCATTGAAATCATAGCCTGTAGAGCCCACTTGTGGACCCCCAAGGATATGTATGTAGGTATTTGCCATGGCCCCCACAGCTGGATCAACAGATGGATTCCAAAGATTGCCTGTCAGTACTGCAACAAAGTTATCTTTCAAACATTACATTTGAGCATGTGGCGTCCTATTAATCACGCTTGGTATGATGAAATCCAGCCGCCGTAAGCACGAAGGACAATGCAGATTGCGACTAGTGCAGGACTCGCAATACTGGTAGATTGCCCAGGATCTAGGAAACCATGCGTGGCCCAAGGAGTAGCTTATAGCACATATTCAGCTGCATGTCTCTGCATCGTAACATTACATGTTGAAAATAGTCTAATGTAAGGCATTGGAAGAAATGTGCAGAAATCTGTTGAGATGACATCATTACCTCTCAGTCTCTCCGCAGAATTGCACATCATGGTTGCGTAAATGTGGGTTGGCATGCAAGAAACCCAGCCTAATAGATGTGCAAGTCTTTAAATTTGCTGCGGACCTTTAATGATGCAATCAGACCAGCTTCAACCACTCAAAGACACATGGGCGCGAGACAGAAGAGACAGCAGGTCACAGGGAGAGCGAGAGGGAGACACAGAGAGGGCGAGAAGACAGAAGAGACAGCAGAAGTCACTCACAGGGGAAGCTACCAGGAGAGACGGAGCAATACAGCAGAAGAGATATCAGGTCACAGGGAGCGAGCTGGACGGGCAGCGGGGCAATATACAGAAACAGAGCAGATAGAGACAGGTGAGAGGGAGCGCAGGATACACGTACGGGCAAGGCTAGCAGGAGGGAGGCTCAAGGCGCTGCAGAAGCAGGGCAGAGTGACAAGCTCAGAGGAAGGCTGAGGACAGGATACACTGCAAGAGAGAGGGATTATGAAACTGGTGAAAAGGTGCGCGCAATAGCCAATGGGGCACAGAGTGAGTAAGGAAGGGGGACACCAATAGGAGAGTGAGAGACTGCTGTGTAGGAACGGCAAGATAGCGAAACAAAGAGAGGTTAATGGAAGCAAATAAGAGACACACAAAGGACAGAGGACAAGTGTTGTTAGAAACCCAGGATTCGAATTTCCAAAGGCACATGTGAACACAATGCATACTGTGGCTGTACATTTGTTAGACACCTTCCAGACTCCGAAATGAAAGAAAACGTGATGATATTAATTAAGCGAGGGACTCTGCGAGAGACAACAAGGGCTCAAGAGGCGGAAATAAAACCCAGCTGCCCACAGCTTAAAAAAATACAGATCTTTATTAGGCTGTCTGTATGCCATGCTGGTAAACATGTGTTTAGGGTTTCTGCATAATGCTTCGTAGGCATGATAAGCATTTGAGAATGAGCAACTGGGCTAAGGCACGTTTCTGGGCTTTGGCTATATATATAGTGGATGTTTTGAATGTGTTGCTGGCAGCTGACGAGATTACCTACTGCCGCATTCCAGGACGCTTTGCTTGCTGTGATTTCCAGTTTTGCTTTTTACATCTGGAGATGGGTGTAGCATGTAAAAAGCAAAACAGAAATCCACAAGCAACTCTCTAGCTCCACGCTCCGTTGCCTACCCGCCCCATGAGCAGGAAAGCCCAGCCATTCCACGGCGCCTGCCGGTGTAACGTCGAAATCTGCTTCGTGTCGAAAAATGCCTAGGGTGCTACTGCGCATGCGTGAATTTCAATGGCAAAGCAAAATCCGACGGTACATGTAACGTATACTTTTATTTTAAAAAGAAACCGTTTCGGCAATGAGAGCACAACAAAAGGGTAGCTTGATTTATGAGGCACACGAGCTGCGCAGCTCGTGTGCCTCAAAAATCAAGCTAACCTGGTGTGCTGAGAGACATGTGCACTATGAAATAAACGAGCCTAGAAAGGTGCTCACCACCCCGATCCTTACCTTAAGGCTTGGGATTTTCAGCCGCCGGCCCACGCTCGATTCCTCATCATTCGCCATTGCTACAATTGTTGCCAGGCCGGAAGTCAGAATGGAAAAACAAGCCGCATGTCCTTCCGACAATAGCCCAAAACAAACTAAGTCCCATCCAAAAAAGCAGAAAAAGAAAGCACCAGAAACACTTGGATAGGTTTCAAAAGTAAGCAGCATAGCACAATATCATAAACATACAGAAAACGTACACATACTATACACATACTATATTACAATAAAAATGCATTTTATTTTTCTGACACTTGGTATGTTCACATCATTTCACCATTCCCCAAAATAGCTTGCACTTTTGCAGCCCATTGGCGTCTTGCCTTGTGTTGTGCCACATTGCCTAACAACGTGCAACTATTTCATCCAATATAGTGTAAGTAACCGGAAATACGATAGTAATGTGAGACAATTATCTATATAATGCCTATAAACAAGCTAAAAACTCTTGTCTTTGTCAATACGCGTTTTAACAGGACTTCTGTGCAAGAACATGCGAGCTTCTTATAAATCAAGTGGCTGAAGGCACACTTGGCTAAGACATTTTTGTTACACCAGATTAGCTTTTACAACTCTGATTGAGGCATTACATCTCAGAAGACTGTTTTGAAATTGCACTGGCAGGCATTTACAGTGTGAAGTTTGATGCTATTGCTTGATAGAGCCATCACAAAGAAATCCCTGGAGGATGTGATGCAGGGTATATATATATGCAGGCTTTAGATTCAAGTACAAATGGACAGAGAGGGGCAATTGGAGAGGTCAGGAGGACGAAGATGAAGTGGGAGATTGGAAGAGTAATAAGGGTTTTGATGGTCAAAAGAGGCAGGGTCTGGGAGTAAGTTAGCAGTTAGAGCGTTAATAGGTGCTCACAGATGCGCCCTGGGTGCTCAAAGAGGCAATGCCATTACATGCAGAGCAGGACATGTGCCCACAGATAATAATGATAATGATGTGTTATTTATATAGTGCCTTAATCCAAAGCGCTTATACGCAGCTACGTCCTCGCTGCTCAGAGGATGTGCTGGTGATTGCAGAGTAACTCCAGGTGCCCATTAATGTGTCCTAGCTGCCAAAGGCAGTGCATGGGCATCCCAAGTGGCACATGTGCCAGCAGATGTGCCATAGGTGCTCACAGAGCTAATGTAGGTGTATGCAAAGTGAGAAAAGGGGTCACAGAAGTTGCTGAGAGTTACACAGAGCAGTGTCAGTGCACACATAGTGGGTACAGGTACCCACTGATGGGGGCTAGGTGTGTACAGAGGCAAAACCTTTGCACAACTAGTGAGTGCAGGTGCCCATAGAAGTGCCCACAGATGTGTTCTCTCGGTTCACAGTGCAAGTAGCGGAGAATGTACAACTTTGGTCTCAGACTGCTCTGCGTCAAACATAACATAAGCAGCACATCTAGTCTTGTTGTTGTTTTCTTCAAATTCTGATGTTTTAGTCCCTATTTTAAATACAGGACTACAAGTACCATAATGCAATGAAAACCTGAACTGTATGTAGCACTTACAACTGACCTGGGACAACTTAAAATCTCTCGCTCAGTGATTACCGGTAGTCACAAAAGTGCCTTTGTTGCCCAAAGCTCAGTGAAGGAGCTCTGAGTGAATACAGGGCATTGCAGCTAGCACCATGGACAAGAGCAATAGGTGGAGGGGATAAGGTTTCTGCCCCTATTATATTCAATTTGCTGCCCCCTCACTCCCGCCAACCGTTTGAATTTTAGCCTATGGCAAGGAGAAGCCTGGACACTGTGTTCAGTAACAAAGTGCTGCTGCTTAGAAAGCTTTCTATTGTAAACTGCTTAATCACAAATAAATGCTTCTGCTGTGCTGAGAGCAGTTATTACGAAATTAAACTGTGGGTTCATGGGTGCCAACTTTTGATTTCCACTACAGGGGCAGAAGTACTTCCACCTCCACACTGAATATAAGCAAGCGACCAGCAGCTCAACCCAAACACATTTTTATAAATATAGCACTTGTTTTTTTATAAGGAATTGCAGAAGGTCATACAATTAACAACCCGTTTTTAATATATAATGCCCCAGCAACACTCTGCACAGCAAGGACAGGCAGGCTAATAAGGTGGGTCCCTTGTTATTGTTATTTTGACTTTGTAATCAGCCGGGAAATGCTGTCAACTTGACAGTTTCCCAGCTGAATACAAACTCAAAACGAACAATAGAACATGTATTTGGTGCCAATAATGAGGCAAGGCCTGTGTTCTGCGCTAAAATACTTCCAGCATTTTAGTGCAGAAGACATGCCCTCGTTATTGGTACCAAATGGGAAGATTATGGCTCTGCCTGCCTCTGCAGAGCAATGAGGCAGGCTAAAGGTGACAGTCCCGTCTCACCTGAAATAAGAATATGGTTGGGAGAGAGGGGCAGTTCACAAGGTACAGTGGACTTCACTGACAGTGTTAAATGAAGTCCACTGAACCGTCCCTCTCTCCCGACCCAGTAGTACACTGGCCTTCGCCTCCTCCACTATTCCCTACCAGCAATGCAACTCCGACCTCGTTTGTCGGGGCTCAGCTGGCGGTTCCGCGGCTGCATCCAGTGAGTTATTGCCAGCAACAGTGTTTAGGCTTGGCCGCTACCTTGGCCCACGCTTGCGCATAGTGTGGGCACGTGAGGAAATTACACGTCACTGCTCAATGCGCAGGCGTGGGCCAAGGCTATGCGAGTGTGATCCAGTCTGCTGCAGCCTGTATCTCTCAGTCAGAGAGTGCAGTGCTGCTGATTGACTTCTCGTCCTAAAACCCTATACTTTTATTTTTAAAAAGAACCGGTCTAGAGTGGTTTCTTTTTAAAAATAAAAATATAGGAATGGTAACAGTGGAAAAAAAAGTAGAGGAGCACAGTTAACACCCGCTCCCCCTCACTTTGATCACTGGTATACAGAGGGGCACAGAGGAGGGGTACAGCTGTACCAGGTGGCAGGCAGGAGACAGGCAGCCACCGTCCAGCGAGTCAGGTGGCGCGATGGGAGATGGGATGGCCGAGCTGTTAGCCCATTTCTTCTACCCATTGCTGCAAATTCGTATACCCAGAATGTTAGTGACTAGGCATTATTTACTGGAGAATTAACCAAGTGCAGCTGGACTTGTAATTTGCACCAATAAAATGCAAAATAATCAAACCTAAACTCTGTGAAATGTTTAACCATTTTAAAATGCTAAATAAATGCAACCAACATTGAAACTAGTCTGACATTATTTTCACAACATTTAAATGCAGTAAAAATGTGTGCCTATGTTTCTGGATTGGTTTTGAGAAACAAGTTGGCAACAATCCAAAATAAATCCTCCACTTTAAGACCAAACAATCCTTGCTTGTCAAAAAATCCAAAATAAATCCTGTAAAAATGCATGCCTGCCAATTAGTGTTAATGGATTGTTTTTACTGAGAAACAAGTCAGTAAAAATCCAAAATAAATCCTCTAACCCAAGACTAACAAATCCTTGCTTGGAAAAATCCCCAAACAATCCAAGATGAATGCTAAAAAAAATCTGCAGCTTGAAAACAAGCCACAAGCAATCCCCAAACAAGCCAAAAAGTGGATTTCTTTTTTACTATACTTTTTTTTAAATACAATGCAGCCAAAATAAAGGAGCCGCAATACATTAATCAAATGTACCTAGGTGCAAAACCAATGAAAAACAGCACTTATTTACATGTATTTATCCAATAACACGCGGACATTCACAGGACATTTACACAATGAGGCGCTGCATTAAAAAGCGAATACAGTATATGACATTTTTCCTTCGCGCTTTCAAACTTGGTTTAAAACAGATTTGGTACTTGGTACTACGTTTAAAAGTGCTGTTTGTGACATTGTGACACGCGCAACATTAATATTATACGAGTGCCACTTTCTCACTGTGCCATGGCTTGGTAACTAAGCCCTTCCGAGGCTCAGGCGTAGCGCCATACCCATAAAAGGAGAAGCCACAGCTAAGCCGATCTACGATCAAGCGCGGTAAAGAATGAAGGTATGGAGACTTACTAACGACTCCAGAAAATAATGCATTGGGCGCCACCTCGTGGAAAATGAACAGCACCACACATTTTTATTTCCAAACCTTGTTCTCCTTTATGAGGATTATTAGTGTGAGAAAGCAGCGATTCACCAGTGCCAGATCTCAAGTTTCCCAGAGGGTGTAACAAGTGCTACCCTTTTTTTTTAAATGTGTTTTTATTTCTGAACATGGCAATGGTGTTGTCCGAGTAGTCCGATCAATTTGTCCTTTGAGGGGTCGCTGTAGGGCTTGTAGTGCTGGGAAGATCACACTGATCTCCAGAACATGGATATCCAGCGATCTCTCGGCTCAGTTGTGGGTTTGAAGGGGGCGCACGCCATCCGTCGCCACCCAACTAGCCGAGGAAGAGTGGTGACGTGCTTTTGGATGGCATAGGATAAGAGGAGACCCCCAGCATGATAAGGTGTGGCTCCTATAACCACCAATCAAGGTCCTTCATTCAAAGGACTATAGACCAGAATACGGTGCGACAGAGATTGGGTTCTTGAGGCACCAGTCGTGAATGCCCCCAAAACGCGTGCCTGGGTGGAGGGTAGCCTGGCCTTTTCTGGGGTGCCAAATGAGATCAATACATTTCATCAATTGAGAAGAAATTGATCAGTTGAAGCTCACAGACAGGCCCAGTGTGAAAACCATACCAGCCTTATATGCAAGTATTCCAGGGTCAGAGTGCCTCCATCTCGCGCCACAAAGGAAATCATTTCCCTTGGGCTTCAGACATCGCACTCCAGCTCCACCATCTTGGGCCGCACAGTAAATATCTATTTCCTGTGCGGCGCAAGATGGAGGTGCACTACCTTCACTGACCATGTCAGGAACCTGGAAGCTCTCACTGCTTGAGAAGAGTGCCTTGGGGGCCAGGAGACTGGAAACAAGTAAGAAACAAATTACGTGTGTGTGCGCAAGGGTGTTTCCTGTTTGTATGTATTCTTAAGTGCATGAAAGCGTATGTATTATGTATGTAATGTGTGTGTGAGTGATTGCATGATGTATGGGTGATTGGGAGAATGGATGTGTGAGAATTCCGCCCGCCCATCCCCTTTAGTTCAGGCTCCCTCGGTACGCTGGGCTGCTATCACATTCTTGTGGCAAATATTTACACCCTCCAATAAAAACATTCTCCAACTGCCGCTGGTGACTAGCACATTTGGGTGCCAGGGGCCAGGCACCGTCCTCTTGTTTCTACACTAGGTGAAAGGATTATAATATTATATTTAAAAACATTCTTACACCTTTCACCTCGCACAGCGCGTGTGTGCTGCGGCAGCGTCATGATTATCATGGTCATTGCGCACACCTGGTGGCTCCTGGCCAGCCCAGAGTGTCCCGTGCTTTGCTGAGGAGCTTGGGAGTGAGGGGGGAATCCAAATTGTGTTATGCCGCAGAAGCAGTATTAGCTGTCAATGGCTTCCCTGAGGTATGTTGCCACCAAAGCATTAGAGAAAGAGGGATGGGGATTAAGGGGTCAGCACATGGGTGCCTGCTGAAGGACAACTGCCCCCTAAGAGGTGCAAATGGTGGATGATAAATGGGGGGGAGCACACCACTGCAATGACTGAAGTATGTTCCCTCAAACTGCCCTGCATTTTTTCCCCACCAAGAGCCGTTTGAAAACCCGGTCGTGCCTTGAAACACTTGTGTATAGGCGCGTTATAAATGCCATATCATATCATAAACTCAAATGAGATGCGTTTAGGCTTGCACACCGTTGGAGGCTGCTACAGTAATGTTGCATTCAGGATGGGGAAAATAAAACTGTTTATATAACAATACATCAAGACAGCTTAGTTTCTCATGGCTTTTTACTTTTCAAGGCATTGCTATAAAATAAATGATTTCATCTATTGAATCCCACACCTGAACAAATAGGTATAAGAACTATAGCTGTGAGGATTTGTGGTCAAGTACTTAAATCGCAGACTTTGCCCTATTCCTCCTTGCACCACTTACGCAGTGTGTGTTATTCTGGGGAAATCCTTTGAGCCCACTGTGCCTGAGCTGCAAACATTGGGAGTCCTTGCTGGTCATTTAGTGTGCAGCTTTAGACATTAGAACATCCACTCTTGTGGTTTATAGAGCAGGGTTGGTGTTATTGTGGTGTAATGACCCGCCCTCAAGTTTCACCTCAGGTCATAGGCTGGGAAAAGGATCATTATCCCAAGCGACAATGACCCCTCCCGAGCTACTAGCAAACCATTCCCTGGAGTTTTGGCAGTGAAGTAAAACATGTCAGTTTAAAAATGAGAAAGTAAAATGACAAATTCAGGACATTAAATGTGGTTTTATTTTGTAGCATTTAAATAACAAGGTTGTCTTCATAAGGGTACCATTTACATTGCAAACGTGGTTACACTTGACAGGGTTTAACACAAGCATGCATTAGGGGCCATGTCATTAAGAAAGTGAAAGCATTTTCACATATGTTCGCTTTCTAGTTGGTATGTTAAATAGGATGTTGTAGTAAAAAAAAAGGTCCTCCTAGAGAATTGACATTGATATTTTATTTGTATCGCTCTCATACACAAGTGTTTCAGAGCACGACGAGGCAAGGGAGGGGAACAAGGGAGAACAAAACAGCGATCTTACTAGGCCCGGTAATATTGAGAACGCGCAAGTGCATGGGAGAGGGAAAGGGGAAAAGTGCGTGGATGGGGGAGAAGTGGAAAGTGCGGAGCAAAGGAGAAACAGATACATAGTAATTAAATAATAAAAAGCAAGCAACAAACAGTGGTAGTGCAGCCAGCAAGTGGTTAGTGCTGGGATTAAGGCAACAGACAGGGTGTGTTTTGTAAGTGCAGGGGGGGGAGAGCGGTATGTTATGTTATTTGGCATTTATATAGCGCTCTATGCATCATTGGTATGATCTCAAAACGCTGGTAGGTTGAACGCCCTCGGGCACCATGGTCCTGGTCAGTTGAGAGAGTGTCACAACCCTCACCCAAAACCCCCTGTGGCAAACCCATTGGCCAGGTGGAGTCAGGACTTGGGCCTCTAGAGCCTGGCATCCTCTTCAAAAGCCTTCATCGGGCCAGTCCTGGCTCCTATGGCGCCAGGCTCATACACCATGAAAACCAATGTGCTTGGGAACTACTTTATTGTATTGTCAGCCAACATGGAGTCATCCACATAGCTTGGTTCCTAAGAACCATGCTATGCGGTCTAGTGTTTTGGGTGTGGTAGCCTAGGGACTACTTTACCTGGAGTATTTTGTTGGGGCTTTTTAAACCACACCTGAGCAAGACAACATGCTTCGCGTTACTTTGCAGCTTGCAACGTGACGCTCACCATGTCCAGCTATTCCCTCGAACCTCGGAGAAGCAGAACCTGCAAGGAGACAAAAGGAACATCATTAGCAGCAGCATCTTACCTGCAGTCTTCATCTTTAAACACTCGCAGCTACTGAGAACAGCTTCCTCGAATCTGCACGCCTCCCGGACAGAACGACCTGAAAGAGGAAGATAGAGGCAACAGAAAGCAGTAGAGACATTTACAAATTACGAACTGCTCAAAAGGCTTACTTGGCTGGTCGCCTCTCGGCTGGCACCACTCTGGACATTCCACTCGCGCTGAAGAACACAGCGACCTACAAGGAAGGAAAACACAGGTTAGCAAAGGCAAGACTTCACAGCGCTGCTTACTTACTTACCGCGTCATAGCGCTGTTAATGCGCCATCATTTACCAGCGGGGCTCAACCAAGCCAGTTCGCCGCGCTGAAGCTCCGCATACCTAAGGGAGAAAAAAGAGACATTTTAAACAAAGAAAGGCATGCAGGATAGCAACAAAACTAAGAACAGTAATAAGACCTACCTGAACAATATCAAACGGGCCGGCGTCAGTGAAGTAACTGGACCGCACTTTCCCATGAAAGGCAACGCGCCCCTGCAAAAAGAAGGCAGGACGGAGAGCACGCCTAATTCTACCACAAGGTGAGGAAAGGGCGCCAGAGGGACTGAAATCATACGGGGTTGGAGGGAGGATACTTACCTGAGTCGGTCAGTCTTGAACACAGTCCTCCTGTATTTTCAGGCAGAACCTTCCCCGCAGACCACATCAGGGCAAAGCTGAGAAGCTTACCAGCGAGTAACCCGGCTGGGTTGCGTCCCTGTGGATACCAGGTGAGCGTAACAGAGAGTAGGGTGTCGTAGGGTGCTTGTGTGCACAGTTATGTGACCAGCTGATGTATTTGCCTGATGGTATCTGCATCCTAGCATTAGCTGTGGTGGTTTTGATGTTGGTTGAATGTGTGCAGTCTGGTGGGTGGACACCAAGACTAGGTTCTGGCTGCGTTAGGCCTGTTGGACGCTTATGTGTGCAGCTGCACTGTTTTGTCATGGAGTATAGCTTTATTTTATTAGAATGATGAGGTGTTCATGGAGTAATGTTCATATGTGAACAGCTAGGCCGAATTGATCGAGGGGTATAGCTGCATTCTAATTGTCTGATGGTGTACAGTAGAGAGTGAGCATAGTGATATGGGATGTTATGTTAATGTTAAAGGATATTTGTACCGCGCATTATTACCACCAAAGTTTTCCCCTGGCGCTCTGGTGGATCTGAAAAGGAAATGGGTTGGGGGGCGAGCTAGTGGGAATCAGCAGGATAAGTGCAAGAGAGCAGTGATGTGCTGTTGGCAGTTTCAATTCGGATAACACCATACGCAGCTTGGGATGCTTTCCGGTCAGTAGTCGTCGTGTGCTGTTGTGCAAAGCTTTGTGCGGTTTGTTATGTTGTTTCGGTGTAGTGAAGTTTGTGCGGTTTGTTGTGCTTTAGGGTTGTGGTTGTGTTTGGTTATAGTTTGAGAGGCGTATGCAGAGGGGTAAAATTGTTAGTGGGCTGGTTATTGGCCTCTCTCTAGAAGTGATATGTGCTACATTTCCATGTTCTTTCCAGATGAGGCGCATGAATATCTCTGCATTTTTATCTAGATCCGGCATTGAGTAATATTCACAATCCTATCTATATATGACGCACACCAATATTTACAATTATATCCAAATGGCCCACCTTTAAAATCCTGTCTAGATGCGAAGCAAGCTAGCATTCACAATTCTATCTAAATGTGGCATTGGTAATATTCCCAATGCAGTCTTGATGTGGCAATGGCTAGTATTCGCTATTCTATCTAGATGTGGCACTGGCAAAGGCAGAAGCAAAGAGGAAGGTCTTGAGGTGCTTCCGGAACCAGAGATGGTTCTTCTTGAGTTTCAGATTGGCAGGCAGGCTGTTCCAGAGTGAGTCCCCAGCCGAAGACAGAGATCTACCCTCAGCTCGTTTCTTTGAAAAATGACTGACCCTGAGGGAGTTAAGGGTAGAGGAGCGAAGAGCTCGGGAGAGGGAGGTATTTACAGAGGGAAAGCTGAAGATATTTTGGCCCTAGCGGCCAATCAGAGACTCAGTGGGTGGGGTGGAGGGAGGAGGGAGCGGGGAAACACGGAAGGACCAGGTGGGAGGCGAGGCGCTCAAGAGTGCATTTGCTTTCTTTTCTTTTCTTTTTTTCTTTGGTTAAGGGTGCCGGGGGAGCGCGAGGGAAAGATGGCCTCACCTGTGGCTGGCTATGACTCAGTGGAAGGGGGGCTCAGTTGCAGGGGTACTAGTTCCCCACTGCTCAATGCAAGGCCCTAGTGGCCAATCAGACTCGGTGGGCGGGATGGATGGAGGAGGGAGGCGGGAGCAGGGAAACACAGAAGGACCAGGTGGGAAGTGAGGTGCTGAAGAGCGCGTTCGCTTTCTTTTCTTTTTTTTTAAGTTAAGGGTCCCAGGGGACCACAAGGGCAAGATGGCCTCACCTGTGGCTGGCTGTGCCTTCATGGAATGGTTACAGATAAAGACCCCAGCGCAAGGTATTGCCATGAGGCAGTGCGGGAGGGTGGCAGAGTGAGCAGGTACGTGGGCCCAGAAGTCAGAGGGAAGGCCAGGTGCACAGTCCCAGGAGAGAGCAGATCAGCAGGGAAGAGGAGGGGCGAAGGCAGGAGCAAAGAGGAAGGTCTTGAGGTGCTTCCGGAACCAGAGAAGGTTCTCCTCCAGTTTCAGATTGGCAGGGAAGCTGTTCCAGAAGGAGTTCCCAGTCGAAGACAGAGATCTACCCCCAGCTCGTTTCTTTGAAAAACGACTGACCCTGAGGGAGTAAAGGGTAGAGGAGCAAAGAGCTCGGGAAGGGGAGGTATTTACGGAGGGACAGCTGAAGGTATTCTGGACCCAGGCCCCATAAAGTCTTGTGGACAATGCAAAGGGTCTTGAATTTAATCCTTGCATCCACTGGGAGCCAATGGAGAGATACGATCCCAGGGATTGAGGCCAAGGACAAGTCTCGCAGTCCTGTTCTTGATGAGTTGCAAAGGACAGAGAGTAGAGGCAGGTAGATTTAGAAAGAGGCTGTTACAATAGTCCAACCTAGAGATAACCAAGGCTTGGGAGACAGTGAGCTTCTGGGGGAAGGAGAGGAAAGGCAGAGTACCTCTGAGGAGGTGCAGTAGGAAGTTTGACTTTTTAAAGACATCAGAGATGTGGGCAGAGAAGGAAAGTGTGGAATCAAAGATGACCCCGAGGTTCTTAGCCTCGCAGGTGGGGGTAGGAGGTAGAGAAGAGTCTTGTTGAAAGATATCTTGCCTGGACATTGCATTGTTTCCCTGTCTGCTTTTGAAGTCAGAATGTTTAGAATGCAGTGAATGCTAGTAGTTATCTAGTGCATTATGAACATTTTGATTGGATGAGAGGAGGTCATTATGATCTCCATGTGCTAAGAAACTTTATGTTGTTACATATTAACGATAGTGTGCATTCACATATTCGATACCACAGCTTTTTGTCTCTTGGCGTATACATGGAAACGTGGCGTATACATGGAAACGTGCCCTCACACTCCTTGTAAGGTTATTTTCCATTATGTCATGTCTGATGTCAATACAGATGCAAATTAGTGGTTCTGCATATATTTAGTTGCATAGGGCCTCAAAAATCCCAAGACAGGCCTTGAAGAGAAATCTAACTGGTGAGTCCCTTTGAGCATGACAGTCCTGTAGTCTTTTTATTGTTTCTGCTCTGCTTGTATTATAAGGCCTTTTGCAAATACAGTTACCATAAAAGTGGATGCGGTGGAGGAAAAAGTGTGGGCAAATGGGGCACTGCCTTGAACCGCGAGCGCCACAAACTGCTTCTGAGGCACCACTGCATCTAAAGTGTCCTGTGAAACCATTTTGTAAAGCTGCCCACCCTAGGATGATAGTTATAGGAGAGAAGATATTACAGGCATTGATTTTTCAATCCAGAAGCAAAGGGTAGGTGACACTTTGTTCTCCTCTTAATGTACAAATAAATGATTCATTATAGAGTCTGATTAGTATTTTTATTATCCCCACAGAGGACACTCTAATGATTGTGTTAACAAAATTAAGAACACTACAAAAGCCACCGGAGTAATTAGGGCATGAGAAATAAGTACGTGTTGGCACATCACTGATATCAATCCATTAAAGGATATGGACAACTAATAATCTGCATACGCAGTGTCCCCTGAAGAATGCCCAGCAACATAAGTCGAAGGACGGAAACATGCACGTGTAGGGTCATAGATGTGAAGCGTTATCATCTAGCGAGTACACTGGAAATATTAGGATCTTTCTTGATTTGATGGCCAATATGAGGTCCATCCAATCGCTGTTACTGTTTTGAAGGTACCGTCATTCTGGCATACTCCAGGATATGCAGTTAAAGTAAGTAGGATTTGTTTGATTGTGATTAGGAAGTATACGTATTGCAAGGATGTTGATGAACCACTACGTTCCATGTGATTGTCGCTTAAAAAATCACTAACATAAATTGTTTTTAATTTTTCTCAAGGTGTTATTGTCCTGCTATACTCTGCTTTGTAATTTTTGTATGTAGGGTTTTTACATGGTGATTAGCAAGTTTATGTATTTTGTTGAATTGTTCGGTTTTAAGAGTGTCTCTAATGGAAATACTGGAACTGCATTTTTTCTGAAAGTGGATAGAGAAATATGCAAGCAGAATAGTGTGGACCTGGGGATAGCATGCCCAGGGCAATGTAGTCACTTTGCCATATTAATCATTATAGAAAGACTTCGGAGTGTGGTTGTTTTTCCTTTCAAATTGACTGCAAGCCAAATGACTTACTACTAGGAGAAGGTGTGGGAGCTTGCATGGGGCAGCGTGTAAGGAGCTGTCAGCCCAATGTATTATACTTTCCCCGCCCTGGCCTATGGCATGTGGCCATGGGGTTTGAACCAATTTGTAAGCTGGCCCATCGGTGAGGGGCACATAAGTCGTATGCTTTGGGGATGCTTGCCTAGACCTCTCTCCTCTCCACCATTTAGCACTGCACCCCTGCTGCTCACAACCTTGCCTGCTACTGCGAAAAGCTGACATAGGTCTTTAGCATGCTAGCAGCTCGCCCCTAGACAAGGGGATAAAATGTACTCATTTTATCAGCCTCAGAACAGGGACGTCATTTCACCAAAATGCCAGGGGTAGATGAAGTGACATCACACGAGCCTTGACCTCTCATGACATCACAGGAAATGATGTAATTTTACCCCACCCTGAAGTGATATTGCGGGTAGCGATGGAACACAACCTTTCACCCCTTGACAAAATAGGAAGAGGCATTACATAGCATTGTTCCTAAATACACTATGAAAAATAGGGTTACAATATCACTATAATGTGATAGACATTTCATACAAGAATGGATCGCCGATAAAGGCCCATATTACTAAATTACTGTGAATGCAAGCAGATGTCCATGGCAAAATGATAATTATGTGTTATTATATAGCACTTCTGCTTAAGCCCTTTATATAGAACAAATATACATACCGTAGCACCCAACCTGTGTTGGTACTCATTTACCGACCTCAGAAGGATGAAAGGCTGAGGTGAGGTGTTTAAGAACAGACTAAATCAGTGACTGACCCCCTGAGGTGTGCCTGAAATAACCCTTTGATGAGTCTAGCAATAATTGTCTAGAATTCCAGAAAGACACAATTGTGGGTATACCTGTTCTTTCTTATTTAGGGTCAATGCTGAAAGTGTTAGACTTTTGGAACCCCTATTCTTTTTTTTTTTTTTTAAATTGGCCAGAACAATATAGTCTGCCACTCCAGAAGCAATGAGCCACCTGGAACTTGCATTTAAAAAAAATATTTTTTTTAGGTGTAGCAAGGGAGACCTCACGGGTCGCAGTTGTGACCCCTAAATGACGTCCCTGCTGTATTTCTTCCTGTTTGCGAGAGTGGTGCTCTAATCAGTCTTTGTGTTCAGATTTGTGATGGCTAGTATTTTGTTAAATTCCAAGTGGCCCATCCCCTGGGAGCTGCAGGACCATGCTGGCTCATCTGCATAGTTCTGGTGACTCTTAGAGCCCCATCGTGGATTGACTAGAGGTGCAAAGTTTGGCCTGGTCCGGCCATTTAAGGGTGTTGTGCTAGTTTGTCTGTTGCGATCTAGATTACAGCCAAGTTTTGAGAGTTTTTTTTGGAGACTATGCAATTGTCCTCAGTGCAGAGTTGCTTGGGCATTGAGTTCCATAGTTTGGCTTCGAGGCAGGAGGAGGATCTTCAAGGAAATCGATGTATCGACTTCTGGAGGAAGAAGGGCCAAATCGACTCTGACAGAATCCAAAGGTGTGACTTCAGGCTGCACACAGATATCACAGGTGAACGCTTAATTAGTCTGAAATCATTCAGCCAGACATACTTGGTTGGAAAATATCTGGCCACATGCTCCCTGCCCTGAAATCCCTATACCAGCTCCCAAGAAAAGGGTCATCTTTCAAACTTTGAGTTTGACTATCTCACATGGAATACTGAGATCCTCCTTGGAAGGGAGTAATACTCTGGAGTCATTCAATCATAAAAGTTTAAGAGGCTACGTCCAGGGTGTACATGGGTTAGCAGCATGGAAAACAAACATGAGCAAATATTGAAATTACAATAGAGTTGGGTGAGGTGAGCGAGTTCAGCGAAGGTAGAGGGAGAGCGGGCGAGAGGGGGAAGGCCTACATTTTGGAGTAGCTTGCAATTTCTGTACCTATTCTGTAGGAGAGAGGCTTTCACTTTTATGGGCCATGCCCTCATGCTGTTTCTGCTGCACTGATGCTAATTATTTCTGCTAGGGGCAGGGTGATGAGGATGAGAGGGAGTGGGTGGGTTGTACTTGCAATAATTCTGCCTGTGCAGGAATTAATATTTTTTCTTAGCTGGGTCCTTTTACAGGGACGTCATTTCACCAAAATGCCAGGGGTAGCGGAAGTGACATCACAAGACCCTTGACCTCTGATGGGAAGCGATGGAACACAACCTATCACCCCTCGACAAAACAGGAATTGGCATCACCTAACATTGTTTCGGAATCCACTACAAAATGTATGGTTACGATATCACTGTAAAGTGATATACATTTCATACAAGAATGGATCACCATATGTACCGTTAATATCAATGCGTATAGGCCCATATTACCAAATCACTGTGAATGCAAGCAGACATCGAAGGCCAAATGAGAATGATGTGTTATTATATAGCACTTACTCTTAAGTGCTTTATATAGAACAAATCTACATACAATATCACCAAACCTTTGTTGGTGCTCATTTATCAACCTCAGCTTGATGAAAGGCTGAATTGACCTTGCTGGGAGTCAAACCTGCAACCTGCAGATCACACACTCATTGCAGCAGGCAGCGCTCAGCCCACTGAGCTATATTACCGACTATAGCTATCAGAAAACCAGCCACTCCAGAAACAAAGAGCCACATGTTGCTGACCACAGCCCATGAGCCTCAACGTAAAACATTTTTAAGGGTAGCAAGGGAGACCGCAGTTGCGACCCCTAAATGACATCCATGTCCTCCCACATCCAAACTACCCTTCTAGGTTTTAGCTCACTTTTCAGTTGCAGATTGTTATAAAATATATGCAGTTGTGTACCAGCGAGGGAGAGGGCATCAATTTGAATTACCACATATCGACATGTCACAGAGACACCTGTTTCCAGCCACATTTCGGTCCTGGAAAAATCCAAACCATCTGGAGGAATGGCTATCTGGCACAGGACGAGGCCACTGCTGCTTATTTGCACGATGTTAAATAGCGTGCATAAAGAAAGCTCTTGATTTGTGCCCTTAAGGGTTCAGGTGTTCTAGTGCTTGTTTGCAGCACACTTCATTTAGTATTCTTGTACAGTCATTGCAGTTTTAGTTTGATTATAAAGCAAGATTTAAAAGTATCAGAATGCAATGTGGTCATGAGAATTGATTTAGCATCTCACACCTGCCATGTGTTAATTTTAGATGTCTTTAATCTTCCGCTTGGGTTATACATGTGATAGTCACCTGCTCTTAGTCTTTTTGATGAAGGCACGCAGCCTGTTATGCATGATGTGTATGCAAGCAGGAGACAGCAGACCTTTCATGAGAAGACATCAGTTATAGTTCCACCAACTAATAGTATGTGCTCAGTAAGAGACTGAATGCTTTTTGCAGACATCACCTCTGGCAATAATTAGTCGAACAGTTAGTTTAACAAATACAGCCCGTTTATCAGATGAGACCACCTCTAGACGCAGACTGCAGGGGAAAAGGGAGCAATTTCTCCCTTAGTTCTTTAGCAATGGAGGCTGTAAATTCACTATGCCACCATTGAGATGTTTACAGTTTTCAATTGGCTGTACATAAATGAGACTGTGACTGTGCACTTTTTCAGTGTGGCTTTAGAGGAAACACTGTTGGCTTTAAAGTCACTACCACCAGCACCAGAGAGTGAACTGTTAGAGCCGCCCATGTATCCTTGGAGAAAGAAGCTGTGTCCCTTGATGAAAGGTAGACAGCATAAATATGAGAAACTGGCTGTTGTGACGGATCTAGCAGTGTCGTCACTGCTTCCCTGGAGGGAAGCTTCTCTTACATGATCAGGGAAAGGCAGAAGTGACCCGACTCTGACCTTGGGGGTGGCTATCTGCGGGAGGACCACATGGGGGAGGACAAACTCTAGGGAGGTGGAGTAAGAACATTAGACCAGATCATTCTTTGCCTGGATTCCTTGATGACAAGTATTTGTCTTATCCCGATTCCTGTATGGCATATTGTGGCGTAGGTAAAGAATCCTCATTACTTACTGGGCACCAACCTTATGTGAATGTCTCCCCCTTTAGCACTAAGACGAGAAAGAGAGATGGAGGAGCCAATATCCCTCGAAGCATGAAAGTAACTCCACGTTCAAGTTGAGGGAGGATGTCATTACGTACTGGGACTTCTGTCCATCCTCTCCCTGTTATAATACTGAGAGTTCAAGTGCAGGGACTTCTGGATGTTACCCTTCCTTTGGTAGCATTAAGACAGTAAGTGCTGGAACCCATATACATTACATCTCCCTTTAACAACATTATAACCACCAGTACTGAGGCTTATGTACTCCCTCCCCCTCTCTTTTTACACCATTGAGACGAGGAAGAGGAATGGAGTAATGAAGATCACCAAGTGTGGCAAACCAACGCCATGGTCTAGTCATTGGAAACTACTGACAGGTGCCGGTACATTCAAAATCAGAACACCTGAGCAGAATAGGAGTCTCGAGCCTCCCACTGCTGGTTGGAGGAAGTGAAGCAGTCCGAAACAAGGAGATGGGAGAAGACAGCATCCAGAGAGATCGGGCCAAGAAGTGTTTGCCGCGCTGACAGAGGAGCAGCAAGAACTACAGAGCAAAGGAGAAGGCAAGGGGGAACCGAAAGGCTGACAAGACCCCCTCCCAGTCAGCAGAGATCCTGGGGCACCTGAGGCTGAATTCCCGCATACCGTTAGCAGTGACCAGAAACCCTTACAAGGGAATTGGGACATTAAGCTTAACTGGAGAGGAGTCTGTAGCCCGAAGTATAAGCAATAAAATTGCCAGATTACAAAAACAAGCGAGTGAAAATTACCGGATTACAAAAACGAGCAGATGAAAATAAAGAAAGTAAACCTGGCATTAGCAGACTTAAAAAGCCCTTGTAAGAGAGTAAACCAGGCACACAGCAGGTCTGGGACTTGTACCCAAGTCAAGTAGCATAAAGCGTTGGCAGGAGAGTAAACCAGGCACACAGCAGGTTTGGGACTCGCACCCAAGTCAAGTAGCAGAAAACCCTGACAGGATAGTAAACCAGGCACACAGCGAGTCTGGGACTCACACCCAAGTAGTAAGTGAAACCCTGGCAGGAGAGTAAACCAAGGATTGAAGAATCGTGGTATAGACCCCCCAGAAATAGTGGAAATCTGAGAGAATAGGGGAAAAGATCCCTCCACTTTGTTTTATGGATCATAAGTGAAGAGCCATACCCCTTTTCTGTAAAGGATATTGGAGGTCCAAAGAAAGAACTGTGATATATTTGTGTAAACAGAGAAAACGCAAGGGAAGAACCATCCTCCTTGGGCATTGTGATATATATATATATATATATATATATATATATATATCACCATTTTGTGTACCGTGAAATGGCACAGTCTTGAGCCGCACTCCAGGAGTGTTGTGCAGTAAAGTCTCAGAGTTAATTCCAACGTTCTCAGAGAGCCAGCTGTACCAAAGTTCGATTAAAAATGTTTTCTTTATTGAATACAAAATTAAAATAATTTCATGTGGAAACCTCCTGCCCTCGCCCAGCAACACAAAGGTAAACCCTGACGATGACGCGTTTCGCTACGACTTGTAGCTTGTTCACATGAATTCGATTTTGCAAGACACAGAATTTGAATCCTTCCCCTTTGGATAACAGTCACAATAGAGGTAGGACTATACCTTTTCTTTCAATACCAAATGCCTGTTCACACCGTCTGCCATTTTGGAGTAGATCACTCACTGCACATAACATTCAGATAAAGCAGTTACACAAATCATTAGTCAGTGATTTAAAAATGTACACACATTATTATTGTATAAATACAAGTTTCGATATATATCCTCGGAGTACTAGATTCTTGCACCTATTGGATCGAATTCCGACCATAATCATGTAACCACAGTTGAGGCTCTTGTGTGTGTTCACATTATGTTATGCGAACCTTAATGCATAACATCGGGTCTGTCATATGGGAAGCATAGTGCCTCATTCCAAAGTATATTCTTGCAAAAGTGCTATTAGACAATGCAAGGTATGTTCAATATCAGTTTTGACCACGGCATTGTATTACCATAGGTGAACACAAACCTAAACCATCAACACATTTTTCCAAAGTGACTAGTGCTGGAAGGATAAATGGCGGCCCTTAATCCACCCTGGACTAAATGTAAGCATTAGAAAAACAACTTGTTATGGACAGGCATGAAAAATGACATATAACTGTATATAGGGGTTAGATGATCTGTGTCTATACATGATTAAAAACCCATCTAACCAGTGATTTCAATCCGGTTAGAAATAAAATTCTCTGGAATAAGGGAATACTGAGGGAAAGGTTGACAAATCTTCAGCGAATAATCGTTATCCTGATTTAACAATGACAATTAGTATGCGATAAAACAACCATGTGTATTATTCACCCAAAAAAGTATAAAGTTCCTCATCGATGTTGTGTCCCAATGGAAACGTGCTCTCGAAGTCGATAATGACTCTAGTCTCTCGTTGTCTCAGTAATTTCTCTCTATCTCCTCCCCTGGGTCCGATCTTTACCTGCTGTAACCCAATGAACAAGAAGTCACATAGTTTCCCATCATGTTTCTCCCAAAAATGTTTTGCAATGGGGTATGTGTAATCTTGATTTTTGATGGCTCTGATATGTTGCTGTATCCGTATCTTTAATTTGCACTTGGTACTGCCTATGTACCATTTGCTACAGGTGCATTTAAGTGCATACACTAGATACTCTGAGTCGCACGTTATCCTGTCCGTGATGGCAATTGTTCTCTTGAGTATAGGATGTAGGTATGTGCTGCACTCTTCTGCAAATTCACAGATCTTGCATTTTCTGCATTTGTAGAAGCCATCCTTCCTACAACTTAACCAAGTAGACTGATGGGAAACAATGTTCGGTTGCATGAAGCTGCTCTCTAATTTGTCTTTAAATGATGGACATTTCCGAAAGGCAAAGTTAGGATATTCACCCAATGATTGTCTCAGGTCCGGGTCCACTACCAATGTGTTCCAGTGTTTGCGTATGATGCCTTTGATGTGTTTGGCAGATTGTCCATACGTCAAAATCAGATGAGTAGTGGTTTATATATATGTGACATTGCAAATATTGACATAAAATAAATGGAGAAAATCCAAGGTGAGAACCATCCCCCTCGGATCGGTGAAATATAAAAAAGGGACATTGTGAACATTCAGAAAGACACAGAGAGAGTATTGTGCGGATAAAGATAAACCTAAGGAAAAAGTCACCCTTGCTGGGATTGTGAAATATTAGAAACTGACATTTTGGATAACAAGAGAAATCTATGGGAAGGGAAGACCCCTTTTCTAACGGAACTTTATCCTGTTTACTTTTCTTCACTGTAAGAGACTTTGTTTGAAACCATGGAAGAAAGCTGGTCCAGATAAGATTTAGAAGTGGGGGTATTTTACCTCCTATTTTTTTTAAAGTTGGGAGTAGCATTATTTTTTAGGGAATAAAAATGTAAGGCCAATTCCCAGTGGGAGTATTTTATAAGTGAGTCAAAATATGTTTTAACTGGAAACCGGAAAACATTTATTTTTGTACCTACTTATTCATGCACATTAAAAAAAAAAACAGGTTTACTTCTTCTGATCAGGCAGTAATAATAGTAGATCCTTCCTGTGGTACTATGTGCACTACTGATACAAACATGTCAATGGAGGTGTGTTGGGGTGCCAGTCAAAGGATCGAATCTAAAGGTTCGACAGGTCAAAGGATCGACACCAAAGGGTCGACAGGTCAAAGGATCGAATTTTTTTGTTTGTTTTTTTCACATATTTTTTATTTTTGGGGGAGGGTACCCCCAACCCCTTTTTTTGCTAAAAAACACTTTTTTTCCCTAAACGAAAACCTAAAAAAATATATATAATCATATATTATATGTATTGAGCTGACGGGCACAAGATTTTACATGTCAGTTTCCCATTTTTTGTTGGGAGTATTTTTACTCCTTATTTTTATTTTTTGGGAGTATTTGCCTATTTTTAGGGAGTAATAGTGTCCGATACACCCCTTATCTCTAGGGCTGGAAGCTACACAGGCTCAGCTAACAGACATTCCCATTTCACATTATTATGAGTTCAATGTGTGAGGGCCATTTTAGATTTTTGGACACAGGATGCAGAACTCTTTTGATTTTGACATCCTGACACAGACGTTTATTAGTTTTGTTGAGGCAAGGAAACCCCTCATAGAGTTAGGGATAGATAGGATTCCCCAACCCCTCTTTTTATTGCGATAATAAAAGCCTTCTTTCAACCTGAAACTTGTTACTGTGTCCCAGTATTACTCTTGATCCTTCACGTATGGTGTCAGATGTAGGATCTGGCTCAGCTGACACAAACTGGGGACCCTTGAATTTGTAAATTTCAGTGAGAGACAACCAGCCTCTCTATAGCTACTAAAGAATCACTTGCCCCTAACCTAACTAGTTGCTTAGAAAAAATAGTACAACCATGAGATCAATTGTCATTCCCCACTGATCGAAACCCATTTCCCTCCCCTTTCCATGATTTTGAGACTAAAGGAAATACAGGGGAATGAGTATCGGGCAGAAGTTTCCCAGGATGAGCCAATGCAAATCATCAAGCAGTTCATCTTGAAACAGCGAGGCATACCAATATATAAACAAACTTCTCTTTAAGGGACCGCTTTTAGTTGATGGGTCATGTCTAGCAGACTACTCCATTCTACTTAACAGTAAATTGAACATAGTCATAAAACATATCCCTCACTTAGGACTCCTATGTATAAAATCTAGTTTAAAAAGGTCCACCAGTAAACTCTCTCTATTTGGATTCCCCCAGAGGAAAGAGTACAAGACGCCCCACGAAGACACTTCCCCCGTAGAGTTGGACGCAACCCTAGAGACCAAGGAAGATCTTCAAATATTTGAGCAGGACATTGTTTTTCCATCTCTTCCCGAGCCCTCAGATAAATCCAAAGATATCGCTGTAAAAAACCCTGAAGCACAAAGAACCAATATGGCAACCCTAGACACTCTTTTGGAACAGTTAATTACACAACAAATATAAGCAGAGTATAGGTTGCAGACTGGACTTGAGTGACTGATTGTGGTCCAACAGCAACCGGTCCTCCCTCATGGGGTTTTACAACAGTATATTGAAGGAGAAGATCTGGCAAATTGATTTCTTAACTTTGAGAGGCTAGTTCAGCAGTGTCGGTGGGACAATGATTTAAAAACTTGTTACCTGGGACCCCTGTTAAAAGGGAAACTGAAAAACTCCTATCAAATCTTAAATCCCCTTGGGACAGCCTCCTTTGAGGAGATAAAAAAGGGTTCTTGCAGAAGGTGGGCCAGACTGAACATTTTTACAAACAGAAGTTTAGCAACATCCGCCTAAACCAGGGAGAAACACCAGTTGATTTGGGAATGAGAATTCAAAATACGTTATCCCTCCAGTTGTGGAAGAATCCCTGCCCTGAAATCCTCAAAACTCTGGCTATAAAACAATGTATTAATAGCTTGCCCCCTTTCTGACAAAAAGCCGCACTTCAGTTAAATAGGCCTGATATGGCCACTGCCATAGAAACCACCCAAAACTTTGCGGAGGCTAATAAACATCTAAAAGCACTACAGAGAGCTGAAGAACATAAAACAAATACAAATGTTTTTCCACATATACTCTATCACTTGTCTGTTGTCCTCTGTGCTGCTCCATGTTTCCAGGCAGTGTACTATTACGTAGGACCATGGCACATGGGCGGAATCAGGGAAGTGGGCACATCAGTGTGTGATGTACAGGTCTGGATCGCAGGTCATCTGGATGTTCAATGAGTGGAAGTGCTTCCTTTTGTGGTACACCGCTTTATGTGCCTGGGGGGACACCAACGCCACATGGGTGAAGTCCAGGGCTGCAATGACATTTGGCATGTGTGCCACAGCATGAAACTGTGCCTTCATGGCATGCTCTTGTGCCGGTGGGGTGGGCAGAGAGATATACCATGAAACATGGTGCGGGAGGGCTTCCAGCACTTGCCAAGCACGAGAGAAAATGTTGGCTGTGACATGCCGTGCAACATGGCCACGTACTGCTGAAAGGTGCCAGCTCCCAGGAATTGCAGGACAGACACTAGATTTAGCAGCAGGGGCACAGCTGTCCTGATGTTAATCCTGCTCTCAATGTCCCCCTGGATTGTGGTGAGCAGCTCACCTATGGTCTCCCTGTTGAGCTGGTAAAGAGTTACCAGCTGGCTGTCTGTGAGGGTCTATGGTGAGGGCCTGACCCTGAGTATGGGCACTCGCCTTACATGGCGTCTCCTTCTCCTCCTCCTCCTCCTCTCTGCACCCTGTGCTGGTTTTCCTGCTCCTGTAATTCCAGCGAATATCAGATTTGGAGGTATGTAGTTTTTTGAGAATATGTTGACCTGTGGACCTAATCCAGTATATTGCATTTGTGGTTATATGGACGGGATTGTACAGCTATTTATTCAGCTTTGCTGACTATATGAGATAGCTTATGGTGGTGTATGTTTACTGTCCCCCTCTTTTTAGGCTAATTCTTTGTTGAATCTGCAAACTTTTATGTGGCCCTGAATTGCGTGGTGGTAACCAAGATAATCGTGTTTCCCCTGAAGAAAGTTTGTGCAGTTGTAGCCAAGAAGAACTGAAACATGTCGGGATATATATGTTTTGAATTATGACACCTGGAGAGTGTACTAGGTGTCAAAGGCATATGTGTGTTTTCAATTGTTAAATGTGGTTAAGTGTATGTTACGTCAGTGAATAGGTTCATTTTATATCTACCATGTGTGTTTATTTTGGGTCATGTTCATTTAGACCATTTTTATGAGTTTTTTTTTATCTTTTGTAAACCAAATTAAAACATTTCTAGAATTCTGTATATGATTTACGTACTTGGTCTATTTTTTCAGGACTATAAGGTACAGCAGGGTTTGCATCATGTTATTGGTATAGATCAGTGAATCTGTGAAAATACAATTTGTGTCACCTTCTCCTTTGTATATGAATATTTGTGGTCTGCCTCTGACTTTGTGAGTGAGGTAATATCCAAAGGGGTATTTAGCCTTTAGTAAGACTAATAATAGCATGATCAACTTCATGTCCGCTGTGTTTTCTTTGGCAGAATTAGCACTGATTTTCAATGCTATTACTGCCATGTCCAGACGTGTGATGGGCTGATAATGTTTTCACAGTAATTCCACTGACTATAATTCCACCGGCTGTAACACAGACACGGAAGTTCCGCAAACTCATAATTCGGCTGAACGGTAATGTGGCTGTAAATCCATTACCGCCACTTTTAATGTTTACCACCGGACTTGTAATGTGCCCCTTTACATTTGAAACCATGGAAGGAAGCAGCAGAGGTTCAGCTAACAGACATTCCCATTTCACATTATTATGAGTCTAATGTGTGAGGGTCATTTTAGATTTTTGGGCACAGGACAGAGAACTCTTTTGATTTTGACATCCTGACACAGACGTTCATTAGTTTTGTTGAGGCAGGGAATCCCCTCATAAAGTTAGGGATAGATAGGATTCCCCAACCCCTCTTTTTATTGCGATAATAAAAGCCTTCTTTCAACCTGAAACTTGTTACTGTTTCCGAGTCATACTCTTGATCCCTCACACTAGATAGACGCAAGCATGGCTGGGTTTCTGGGAGTGAGGCAGTGTGAGCTCACAGCCCTACTCAAAGGCCAAGAATTGACACATTTCCCAAATGGGATTAACAGATATATGCATTTTTTTCACCATCTACCCTGACACAATAAACCATTCCCTGAAGAAGGCTTGGCAAATAAATTAAACAGGCTCCATTAGCCGAAACTCAAGTTGGCAGAAATAAGAACTTATGAGGAGTGGTGAACATTAGTGTGAGAATTAAGTGCATTGTTTGCACATTCATGATGTTCGGAACTAGGAGACAGATGTGTATAGCATGTAATCACTTTTTGTACTGCATGCAATTTATTTGTCCAAATGTTAGGTATGCCTAATAGCGTGTGTCACATTCTGTTTTTTTTGGTAGTATAGGCAATTATGTTGTATTGATTCTATGTGTTAGGGTGGTGTATCAAAATGTTGAGTTGATATGTTTTGAGGTGATATGTTTGGTGGACGGGACACTCATGTTCACTATAAGTTTGTACATATTTCTGATGTTAGAACAATTGTATTGAAGTGTGTGTATATCCATATGAACATTTCTAATTAAGTAAATGCTTTTTGAATATTGAAGAAGTAACATTGAACTTTAACGAACATATTTGCCCCAGACTTTCATTCACATGGGGCCTCATTATGAGCCTGGTGGTCCGGAAATAAGGGTTCCAGTAGCAACGTACCAGCAACCTTTCCAGAATGCCAGAGTACGAGTATGCCTGCAGGGCCCGTTGCTCCCGTCAGTTCTGACCTGTCGGGATAACCGGGCCCTGCTGGCATGTTTTTGACGGAAGCACTGGCACTGTTCGCAATGATTCCGGTGCTTCCATGTCCCCATTCCCGTGGAGTCCTATTGGATTCCACGGGAATGGGCACTTACACTTTCCGCCGCCTGATATCCCAGGCTGGCGGGACTTGTAATGTCCCAGTGGTACTGTGATATCAGGAGGCGGAAACGGTGACGATTTCAGCAGCAACCCGCCAGGAGCTCCGGGGGGTTTCCGCCAACCCCGTAATGAGGCCCATGGTTGGGTTTAAAGTCTTGTGCATGAACTGCATTGTTGTGAATGCCGTGATTTTGGCCCCAATAGGGGATCCATATCCAATGTTGAATCATTTGAGAGTAGTGTGACATGTCCTGAAGTAGAAAGCTACAGAGGTAGCTCAGCAGGGTGAGTGACTGTTGATCAGATGTCCTGTTGAAGGCTGGCTGTCAATCAGATGACTTTTTGAAATTCCATTTTTAAAGAAATAGGTGCTGTAAAATGTGTACAGCCTGGGGATGAGTTTGGCTGTTTGCTTGCTCATATTCAGGCAGGGGTGGGGGAATTTCTGCCCCCTGGTGAAAATCAAAGGTTGGCACCCCGGAAGCAATAGCTCAGTGACCATAGACTATTGCAAAGTGCAGTTTCTACTAAAAGGCTCATCTCATTAATAGACAAGGACATATTTGATGGTAACAGAAAAATGTACAGATGAGGTATTGTTTTCTGTTTGGGCTAAATTAAGAATGTATATTGGTTTCATATGCATCCAGAAAAGCACGTCAAACAACGTGAGAAAAATGCACCTTTTAAAAAAAAAATGCATTTATTTAATTGTGTTACAGTTTAACAAGTGAACCTGTCACAAATGCATTGCATAAAAAGGAAAGAAAAAGATTAGAATAAAACAGTAAATGCTCCATAATCCATACACAGTCCAACAACAGTAGGCAACTTAAATCCACAGGGAATAAGTAAATAGACGGATCGTAGAATGAGCATACATTCACATGGTGTAAATGAGTAAAAGGTTCGTGACTTGTACTAACATGGTGTTTCCAATATTCAATAAAAAATAAAATAGCATTCAAAGCTGACAGGAAAGATCGCCTTTAAAAATCTTCCATGAAATGTGGGGTCGCCCCCGGACTTTAAGCCATAATTCATGGAATTAGATCGTTATACATTCATTGAGAAGGCGTCCTAAGTGCTGTTGCCCAAGACCCTCAAATTCGCAACACTTCATTGCAAAATGGCGTGACATTTGAATGGCACGTGGCAGAAACGGCAAGTCCTTAAATGTCTTGCGATTTTGCTCCGAGCCCCTGGGATCTCATTCATGGGGAATACATTGATACGAATTCTAAGAAAGTATAATCTCCATCGAGCATCCACATTTTTTTTTTCTGGTATTCGGGCACCTTGTTCAATGGTTTTCATCTATAATAACATTGGAGAATACTGTGTGTTAGAATCCAATTACTTCTCCACAATCTGGTTTATATGCAAACACAGCAATCTTTTCCCAGCCAACCTGCACAATTGCAGTCACTGAGAGGAAGCCCCCCCCTCCCATCCTAAGCCCCCACCTTTAACCTTCACACAGGTAGTTGGATGGAAATGCCAGGGCAGCTGATGGTTAGCATCTTTTATAAACCATAGAAAGACACGAACTTCACCTGAGACTCTGGCAAGTACTTACAAATGAAGCCCCCCACCAGTTCCCCATGCTGGCAATCTGCTTGCAAGGCACTGCTCACCTAAATGGGGAAGGAATTTGGGGGTGGGGGCTCCAGGCCTGCCTTTTTAGACAACCCAACCCATTCCCACTACAACCATATCATGACCAGGGGCAGAGGTGGGAAGAATGGATGGAGGAATTCAAAGACTTTAAGAGAGCCATAGGGGACCAAGACTCCCCCAACAAAGAAGACATTTTCGCTAACCTAGCCGTGAAGGAGATCAAAGGGACCCTGAAGACAATCCCAACACCGGAATAAACCACCCAACAACACCTAATCTCTGTCGTTAACAGGAAACTAATAATCCTCCCCAACAGAAACTATGAGAGGTGTACATTCAATCAGTGCGCACAACTACCACATGAAATAGTAGGGGAGTTTGTCCTCTGACTCCAGAAAAAAATCACCTACTGTGACTTTGCTAACTTCAACGATGAGGAAGTGATTAGATTTAGGATAATCGAAGGGTACACCTCCTTGCAATTTATGAAGCATCTGCTGAAGAAACCCCTCTCCCTACAAGAAATCATTGACCTAGCGAGAATATACGAAAGAGTTGACATGCAAGCGGCAGCCATGGAGAACCCAAAGAAAGGTGATACCATTGCAGCATTGGCCACGGCCCTCAAGGATACACCCGCAACCCAGTACTGCCAGGCAGACAAGAATCCCTGGAGCCCACACCGATGAACCCAAGGGGAGAAGCAATGCTACAGGTGTGGATTCGAATTTCTCAACAAGTGTCAATGCCCAGCCATAGGGCAAATGTGTATGAGGTGCAGCCAAGAAAACCACTTCTAGGCAATGTGCAGGGAAAAATCTCCAAAGATTGCTGCATACAGACCGACCCCACTGTCAGGCCCGATTAGGAGACTTGAGCAGCCAAGAGGGCCGGGTCTCAGACCAGACCATACCATGACCGAAAACATTCCAAAACAGGAACATGCCGTCAGCCCCGGCCCAACTAGGAGTCATACGGGCAATAGAAGATCCGCAAGCGATACTCCAGTGCATATGACTACACACCCAACCCACCGGCAGGCTACACTCCTGAGCAAGGACTCAACCATGATCATGACATAAACACACACCCAGCACCATACTACATCCAGGACCTGTACAAGAACCCACGACTAAATGAAGTGGTACACCAAAAAGATGACCAATGCTATGCCCAGGACCGGTACAACAAGGAATACATCAGATTCATCAGTGACAGCATCGCACTGAAGGTTGCAATCCAAATAGGTGGCCTAAGCAACCAATTTGTTGTCGACACTGGTGCGATGGTTAACATCATGAATGAGGGCATCTATCACGCCATAGCAAACACCTACTCACTGTATCCATCTCGGGCTCGCATATTCCAGTGGGGAGCAGCCCACCCACTCCTATCCAAGGGGCAATATCAATGCGACTTGCTCCACAGAGGACGAAGAGTGCCCACCACGCTTCATGTCACCCACAGCCCAATGACAGGGTGATGTCTCCTCAGCTACTGGTCTGCCAGGGCCCTAGCCTTGATTGACATCCAGTACGACCCATAGGAAGTTGTACAGGACCTACCGCCAGGGCACAGATCCTGGCCTCAATATCATGTTGTGAACTGGACATCGCAGAACTTAAATCCTTGTTTCCAAAACTATTCGAAGGGGTGGGCATGTTAAAAGACACAGTCATATCCCTCCACATTGAACCAAGAGTCCGCCCGGTGCCTCAGCACACCCGCAGAGTCGAATTCTACTTACAGGCCCAAGTCACACATGAACTGCAACTACTCCTTGACAACGACATCACCAAGAGAGTGGACGGCCCCACCCCATGGGTGTCCCCTCTAGTCATCGTACCCATGGACAATGGCCACCTGCACCTCCGCATGGACATGCGCATTCCAAATACTGCAATCCAGAGAGAGAGAGACACCCAGGACCCAACATTGAGGACATGCTGTTGAGACTCAACCAGGCCACTCACTTCTCCAAACTAGACCTGAACAAAGGGTACCACCAGCTGGTGATTGACTCAGCTTCCAGACCAATCACCACCTTTGCAGTGCATGAAGGGCTTTTCTGCTAAAAGTGGCTCAACTTCTGGATATGCTCCGTCACTGATATATTCTATGAGACAATTTGCAGACTGATATCACCGGTGCTCAATGTCCTCAACTACAGTGACGACATCCTGATCTTTGGTACCACCCAAGAACAACATGACATTGCATTAAAAGCAGTGTGCAACATTCTCCACAAGGCCAGGCTGACCGCTAATGGACCTAAGTGTGCTATCAACAAACTGAGCCTACACTTCTTTGGCCACATCTTTTCAGACCAAGGCATTACGGCCAACACCGACAAAATCAGTTCCATTGGCGGCCTAACCTCCCCCACCGGAGTTGCTGAGCTATGATCATTCCTGGGGATGGCAGGCTACTGTGCTCGCTACCTGCCGAACTATGCCTCCCTCACGGACCTGCTCTGAAGACTTCTAAGAAATACTCCCTGTTCGAGTGGGACACGTGCTGCCAAGAAGCATTTCACACCATCAAACAGGAACTCGCCAACAACCGCCAACTCGCTTACCTCAATCAAGAGTGGGACACTGAACTCACCGTTGATGCCAGTCCCATTGGCCTGGGAGCCATACTTGCCCAGACGAGCCCCAGCGAACCCCACAAGCGTGACATAGTCCTGCAGAGCCCTGTCACCCACCGAACAGGCATATCCCCAAGCCGAATGAGAAAGCCTAGCAGCGGTATGGGCTTGTGAGAAGTTTCATCACTTCATCTTCGGCAGAAAATTCACCCTCATCACGGATCACCAGGCACTACTCTCCCTGTTTGGAAACCCCAAAACCAAAATGCCCACATGCATCGAAAGGTGGGGCATCCGACTACAGGACTATGACTATCTGATCATCCACAAACCTGGAGGTGATGCCAACCCGGCAGATTATCTATCCAGACATCTGGAAGGGAAGATGGAGGACTCCATGAGACAAGAGGAAGAAGACTACATTCATACCTGTCGCTCAACGCCCTCCTCCCCGCCATCATGACTGAGGCATTCTCCACCAAAAGCAGGGCTGACACCACGATACAGTCAGCGATATGCCTCACCAACACAAACAAATGCGAGCACCTCAACATGGAACGGTTCGGGAGCAGTGAAGTGGACAAGAAAGATATGAACACAATGGTGAACATACAGAATGAGCATGCCACACCGGACAGAGGAATACTGCTATGATGAAACCGCCTAGTGGTTCCCAAAGGCATAAGAACAGCACACGTGACCATAGCCCATTAGGGTCACCGGGGAGGTCACAAACACAAAGAACATACTGAGGAATCAAGTGTGGTTCCCGTACATGGACGCAATTGTTGAAGACACCTTGACCCACTGCATACCCTGCCAAAAGACAGTGGCAAACAGTCCCCCATGTCAACTACAGATATTACCACTACCAGATGGACTATGGCAAAGAATAGCCATGGTTTTCTACAGCCCACTGGAGGAAGGAGGGCACCTCCTCGTAATAATAGAGGAGCACTCACTGTTCCCTCTAATAAGACACATACAATTCACAGCGTTTCACCACATAGTGGGAGTGATCAATGAACTGTTCCGTGAATGGGGGATCCCCAACACTGTAAAGACAGATAACGGCCCACCGTTCCAAGGACAAGAATTTCAGAGATTTGGCACCCACTGGGGTTTCCGCCACCAGAGATTCACACCACTATGGCCACAGGCCAATGGCATGGTGGAACAATTCATGGCCACAATCAAGCGATCCCAACAGAAGGCCACTACTGATCAAACGTTGCTAACCCAAGCAATATCCCAAATGCTAAGGAGTTACAGAAATACACCACACAAAGCAACAGGACGGACGCTCTTAGAGCCAATGATAAAATACAAACCTCAAACCCACCTCCCACAAGTAGAAGACTAAACACCAGAAAAAGATGAAGAAATCAGAGAAAGGGACGCAGAAAACAAAAAAAAGGAGAAGGAATGGCCGGTCCAAAAGAGGAGAGGAAAGTAACACCAACTCCCAGTCGGCGAGGTCATTCTAGTAGGACAAAAATGGCAAAGGAAGACCAATCCGAGATACAACCCAGAACCACTCATAGTTACCGAGGTGAAAGGGACGATGGTAACCATGACAGGAGAAGGGGGTGAGATAACCCAGAATGCCTCCTTTTTCCACAAACTATACTTGGAGGAGCCGGAACTGATAGAGAAGACATCGGCCGAAGAAGAGGAACCAAGAGACGGAGAAGCAAGTGACCCACCTGGCATGGAAGAGTCAAGGGAGACATTTGTCCAGGTGGAGAAGATGGGTCATCAGCAGGGGAGAGGAACAGAGAAAGCAGAAGGGAAGAGGAAGGTCTTGAGTTGCTTCCGGAACCAGAGGTGGTTCTGCTCAAGTTTGAGAGAGGCAGGGAGGCTGTTCCAGAGCGAGGCCCCAGCCGAAGAAAGAGATCTGCCCCCAACTCCCTGCTTGGAAAAGCGACCGACCCTTAGAGAGTTGGAGGTGGATGAGCGGAGAGCTTGAGATGGGAGATTTTTAGGAAGAGAAAGTTGGAGGTAGTGCGGTCCCAGGCCCCAGAAAGCCTTGTGGACAATGCAGAGGGTCTTGAACTTGATCCTTGCCACCACTGGGAGCCAGTGAAGAGATTTCCGTGCTGGAGAGATACGATCCCTGGGCTTGCGGCCAAGGACAAGTTTCGTAGTCCTGTTCTGAATAAATTGTAGAGGACAGAGAGTAGAGGCAGGAAGATTTACAAAGAGGCTGTTGTAGTAGTCCAGCCTAGAGAGGACCAGAGCTCTGGAGACAGTGAGCTCCTGGAAGAAAGTGAGGAAAGAAAGAATACCTCTGAGGAGGTGCAGCTGATGGTTTGACTTCTTAGAGACGTCAGAGATGTGAGGAGAGAAGGAGAGGGTAGTCGAAGATGACCCCAAGGGTCTTAAACTCACAGGTATGAGCAGGAAGGGGGACCAGAGTGGGCTGCCAGAGATACAGAGGAAAGGAGGGATCTGGTGTTCCGATGAGGAAGATCTCTGTCTTACTGGCATTAAGGCAGAGATCATTGGTGGCACACCACTCCTGAATTGTGGACAGGCAGTCTGGAACGAGAGAAGGAATAGAGGTGGCTGAGGGGAGCCTGAAAGAGAGCTGGGGGCCATCCGCATAACACCGAAAGTTGGAGCAGAGAGCAGCGATGCGATGGGCAAGAGGTGCAAGGTATTGGTTGAACAGCCGGGGAGAAATGTTGGACCACTGGGGGACACCACAGGTAGAGAGAGATATAGAAGATAGGAAGGACTCCAGCTGGATCTGAGAGGGTCAATCAGTGAGAAAGGAGGTCAGCCAGGCCAGGGCCTGATCAGTGATACCGTGGTTATCATGGAGGCGATTGGGCAGGATGGCATGGTTGACCATATCAAAAGCAGAATAAAAATCGAGGAGAATGAGGACAGTAGGAAGACAGAAACCTTTCTGCAGCATATGACCTGATCGATCACGACTTGTTACGTGAAAGACTACTGAACACCGTCAATTGCTCAGAGAAGGCAGCCAACTGGATCATCTCCTTTCTAGGTCCTAGAAACACTTATGTACAGGCATGTTATAAATGCCACATCATATCATATCACATCACATCATAGAACATCTAGGGTGACAGCTCTGAAAGCTGAAGCCCCTCCCTTTCTTTCTTCATGCGGTGTGCCGCAGGGCTCCTGCCTGTCTCCTATTCTATTTAATATTTATTTCAGACCACTTATATCAGACCACTTCTTGATCTTCTTGATGGCTTGGGCGTCCAATATGCTAATTATGCTGATGACATCCAGGTCCTTTTTGAACTGACTGGCATTTACGACACTGGACCTCATTCCGAGTGTGATGGTAAGGGGTTAATGGCGCCGGTAAGGATGCCGGTGCCGTTAACCCCTTACCACTGCATTCCGAGGTCCTTTAGCAGATCCCGCTAAGAGTGGCTGGTAAAACCAGCCACCCTTAGCGTGAGCCGCTAAAGGACCAGGGAGCTAATAACGGGCCCGTTATTAACGGCCCCGTTATTAGCTCCCTCCCCATTCCCATTGAGCCCTATGGGGGGCTACGATGGGGATGGGTAAATTGAATGAAGAATTACCCGGTCCTCCAAGGTTGGAATGGCCCGATAGTTCCTCATTCATGGAACTCGGACCCGTACCCGATTTTGGAGGCAGCCATGCCGCAAATAGCGGCATGGCTGCCTTCAAACTTGTAATGAGGCCCACTGACTCTAAAGCTGTGAATGATCTTTATAACAAGATTCAGAACTGGATGACCCATAACTCACTGGCCCTGAATAACAGGAAAACTGAGCTTATAGTATTTGATTCAGGCCCTTGTCTCAGGAGAATCGATGCCAAATGTTCTCATTTTATCATCATGGATAATTAAATCCCTGTTAGTAAAACTGTAAAGACTCTGGGTGTCACACTGGATTCTGAGTTAATCATGAACAACATGTTTCTAATGTTCGCTCATCTTGTGGACTTGTCACCAAACTTCTCCACAAGATGAGACCTTACCTTAATATTATAAATCGCTCTCTTCTTGCCTGGACTCCTGTAACAGCCTATTTATAGGCACCTCAAAAGCTAATCTCAAGAGTCTGCAGACTACACAGAATGGCGCCATTAGGGCTGTCTTTGGACTGGTGACCATGTCTCTGATTTTAGAAAAGAACTTCACTGGTTGCTTGTCAGGGAGAGAGTTTGATATAATTTCTGTATTTTGCCTTTAAATGTCTACACTCAGCCACACCACAATACCCGGAATAAATAATTTCTTATGCACAGCCTTCAATAATCTTGCGTTCTAATAATTCCAACCTTTTAATTCAACCCCACTATTGCCTAGAGAAGTTTGGAGGCACCCTAGGAATGGAATTCCTTGCCCCATCTCATTTAATCCTCTCCATCACTGACCACTTTTAAGAAAGCAATCGAGACCTTCTTTTGTAACTCTCTGGATTAGATGCCTTCCTATTACTTGCTCTCTCCTGCTTGACTCTACTTTTGTCTGTCCCTTTGTGTGTGCTCTGAGGCCCATGGCGTGAAGCGCTCAATAAAATTAAAAATAAATAAATTGGCCAAGGCTAAAAGTACAAAGACTTCCCGAATCCCATCGCCACTCTTCATATTCGTAAATATTTCCCAATTGTCTTCAGTTATCCTCTTCCCCTGCTTTTGTGTGAAACCATGCCTTTCCCTTCTGCAAATACACTTTTCTTATTCATCTTCCTCCAATATTACCATTGGAATTGGTCGCATTGAGACAAAAAAAGGCAGATTTCATTTCTGAAAAGAATCAGTGCTGCCATGTAACATGAGAGATGTATAAAGGTTAATTGGACATGGGGCCCCTTTTTTCGAGTTTTCTTTAAATAGGTACTTAATGGGTTTACACCAAACCCAAAAATTGAACCTCTGACACTTTGACCAATTTATTTGTTTGGCGCAAATCAGTACAGTTATTTTCACACATTAAAATATATAGCAGCCGTTTACATGGAGATATTTCTTCTATTAGGCTTGTCCAGATCTCTGCACTAGATTTAACAAAACTTTCCTTCGAATAAGTGATAGTGAAGAAGATTATGGAGTTGGAATTGTGGAAATATTTGTTTGTTTGAATTATTTATCGGTCCACTGGGGAGAGACTATTGATTTCATGCCCCCTGATACAGTTCCATCTCACAATTCTGGACAAATAGTATTTCTCAAAATTCAAAATGTATTAAAAAGGATGGAGTTCATTTCAACTAAACCAGTCTCCAGCCTTGGCAAGGAAATCACTATAATGTTAGGTATATCACTATAATGTCAACACAATAGTAAACACATTTTCCCTGCCTACATACATCACACTAATGGATTACATACAAGCATTCACTTGCAATCTCCATTCTACATATATTATATTCTGAAAGATACTGGGTATTTGAATACACTGCTTTCATGTTTGCTTCGAGGTCGACAACTCTGTTCACTTTAATGATAACGTTGCTGCTTTTTGGACACTGCATGTATTTACTGATATGAAATACATTCAAAAGTGCTTGTTTTTCTCCAGTATCAGAGAATTTACTTTGAATAACTGACATTTAAAAACATCTATTCTGTTGGCTTCCCTGTATAAGTGTGGGATTGTGATTGTGTTGGCTATAGGTTGGTCATTTAAATGTAGACAATGTCCAGGTTAAATATGATTTGCACAGGTTTCAATTCAGAAAATAATGCTCTCAAGGATGTTTCAGTCTGCTCTGAATGCACCTGTGTGCAGTCTTCTTAGAACATGTATGTGCAACGTTCAATGAGCATGTGCGTGACTTTCACTAAACATGTGTTACTTTCAGTCGATACATGCAGCTTTCAAATGCCTGTGCGTGTAGTTTTCAGTCTCCATGCACTTTCGGGCTGAATCTGCAATCTTCTCCAGTAAAAATACCCTTTCCTGGCACATTATGCGCAGGACAAAGCAAATTTCGAAATAAGGGATTGCAAAGGTTTAACACTGTGCACTATTTTCTAAGAATACAAGGACTTATTTCTGCTAATTTTAGGTTTTGACAATATACTCACATTGGCTGCTTATCGCATGATATCACATGAGGCATATTGCCTGTATGATTCTATGTAATGGGGCTTCTGTTTACAGAAGCAATATGCATTTAAGTTGCATAAGTTTGAATTCAGTATTAAATCTCGGCTCGTACACAAAATGCATTCAGCTTTAAGGAGACATGTCACTTTTTATACTCAAATATACATGGGAGAGACAGGGCCTTATATCCAGCACAGCACCTCAGTATTTGTCACATGCTTATTGTCGTTGATTGCCTGCCCCTTAGATTCCCAAGATTTTACCATGTATAGTTTAGGGACAATTTGGGGCTTCTCAGGAATATACAAAAAAGGTAGCAGGCGCTCCTCTCTCGAAAGAACAATGGGGGCAACCAGACGTGGACTCCCTGCTCACTGTGCTTAGAGAGGCTCAGCTTCACCTCACTGATGATGCCCAACAAGGCCGAAACACGTGTATGCGGTTGCTGATGGTACTCTTGTTCAGAGAGGAATTGCCTAGCATTTCAGTGCTGGACTGTCCTTGTGGGCGGGACAAAGACTGATATGCAAATGGACATTTCCCATCTGTGCAGGTACAGCGAGCAAAAAGCAATGGCTGCAAACTCTCAATGTGGTTAATAACCACTGAACAGGTTATCATGCCTTGCTCCTTCGAGAGAGGAGCGCCTGCTACCTTTTTTGTATTCTCAGGATTATACTTACTTTTGAAATGTGGCCTGATAATTTTTTGGAGCATCAGCAGGGAACTATTAGTCTGGAATCATTCAATCATGAAACTCATTCGTGCTAGCTGTATGGAAACCAATTTCCAAGTTGGGCTGGTCATCCCTCTCTCAATGGCTTCTGTCTCCAGTCTGCAGGGGATCAGTCATCCAGGTGGATTCAGCTCTCTGGCCACCTCTCTCCGGCTGTATCCACACAATATTCAATGTTCATCTCCCATCTCCCCATCTTATTTAATCCCTCAATTCTATGTGCATGATATTATATATCTTTAACTCATCTCTCAAACTTGTGATCGATGTGTGTCTTCCCCAGTCACATTATCTGTAAAGGAGGGGTGAACGTCACTCCTCATTTAAAAATGGCAATTGTTTTTGGGGTGCAACTTTGTAAATGTGCAAGATTATTAAAATATAGATCACCATATTCTGCAGAACAATGTACACGATCGCATGCGACCTCTGTGTGATATATATTTTTAAAGACCTAATATTAACACAACACCTCACAAGGATTTAATGTGTGGTGAAAAGGCATATTTTCTACCTGCAATTTCCAATTAATCTCGTGTTGCCAATGGCTTCCCTCACTGAGATGATTGTTTTAGTAAAGGTTTATTGGTAAATCAGATTTTGTTGACAGTTTTGCATATTAACAAAACAAAGTGCCCACATTTGCAATCAGCATTTACCTTCTGTCTCCTTTCTGCCCTTACCCTTCTCCTTCCCTGCCACCCCTCTGCCCCTGCCGAACACAAAAAGAAAAGAAAAAACGTGTACTGTTATATCAAAACAGTCCAACTTATTGAAGTCCTATATTGTCCCAGGAAGAGCAGCAGTAGTTCCTCCATGTTCTGTTTGGTTTCATTCAGCATGTGGGTGAGACTCTCAATTGTGTAGATCACCCACTCCTATCTTGTGGCTGTTGCAGCTCTGTTCCACTGTCTAGCCACAAAGCTTCTTGCCACCACCAGTAAATTGCATGCCATGTGTCCCAGTGCATCCCCCTCCATACTCATCAACCAAATAATAGTAGCAAGGGCAAGAGAGGGCGGCAGAGTTCATCTAGCACTATGATCCATGACAGGACCTCCTTCCTGAAATTCATAGCCACATCATACTCCCACCACAAATGCCAGAAGTCAGTGGCCCCTTGCCCGCACCACCAAACGTTGGCCCTTAAATCAGGTATATTTTTGCCAGTACTTGTGGGGATAATGGCAGCGATGTAGGATCTTTGTAGCGTGGCATCTATATTGTAGAGACATTGAGGTCTGGTAAGCTTCACAACGAATTAGGGCCCAGGCTTCCTCTGAGATTTCCTCCCCCATGACCCTGCTCCATTGGGCCTGTAACAGCAAAGGTTCCCTCGGCTCTGCCGTTAATAACTTGCAATATAGACCCCCGATCAAGCCCCGGGGGTCGTGTTTAGATAGTACAAGTTTCTCAAAAGTGGGTAGTTTCCTATGTAAATTCTCCCCCTCACCTTATATTGGTTAGTAGCCCCTTCAGATGGATATGGGAAACACCGCAGCATCCCAATCTGCAGGCTCTTGCCCAATTGCTCCAGTATGCTAAATTTCCCACCTGACCATATCTGCCCAGCCATCACCAACCGCGCCTCATATCACCTCTGGTAGGGTAGGATTCATGGGTTAAGTCCCTCAGAGGTGGAACCCATATGCAGGTTAATGGCGAGGACCAGGAATTCCGCTAGAATGTACGAGTCCCCTCCTACCAAATGTCCCACAATACCGCCAGGACCGGGTGTTGGGAGTATTCTGCTGGATATTCTATTTTGTGAGACTCATAGCCACTCCATAGGGGTATCTGGTCCAACGCTGCATTGTCTAAGTGAACTCATGGTTTGGTGGACTGTGGGCCCAATGTGTAGCTTTGCTACTCTATCATAAGTTGCTAAATCGGGGAAAATCACTTCCTCCTTTTCCCTGGGGAGTGTAAGCATCTCATGTGCTATTCTCTGATTTTTCAAGAAAAGTCCTTGCGTATCGTCTGTATGAAAGATGGTGGGAGCATGACTGGCAGCATCTGAAAGAGGTATAGAAGTCTAGGGAGTAGATTCATATTGATGGTGTTCAGTCTTGCCATCCAGGAAATGGTTCCACTTTCTCATATAGCTATATCCTGTTAGACACTATACCACAAAGGAAGAAATGTACTCAATGTACTCTTGTATTGGTCTGCTAGGTCTCTGGGCATGCAAGCTCCAAGTATCTGATCCCCCCGTTCTTGTATGCTAAATGGAAGGGTTTAAAATTCTATTTATTTTGTCCTGACGAGTTTCCAATTGGGAACACATTGGATTTCTCCAGGTACACCACAGCTGTGCACTTGGATCACCGCTCTTATTCGTGGGATAGTCTTGCTCACCTCTGTCATGTAAAGTAGGACGTTGTCTGCAAATAAACTGTTGCAATTCCTTTCCAGATACTGCGATGCTTGTAATACTTTGATCTTCCCTTATACTCGCTGCCCAGGCTCCATGGCCAGGACATACAGTAGTGTGGACAATGGCCTGCCTGGTACCCTTATTCCACTTGAACAGGCATGAGCAGGTTCCATTAATTACCACTCTCTCCACCCGGGCGTGAATATAGAGCACTTATCCCTCCCTCCCATCTCTGCCCTATTCCTACCCTAGCTAGTACTTTCACCATGAACCTCCAGCTCACCTGATCAAATGCCTTTTTGGCATATAAGGATTGAATGGTTGCTCCCATGCTAAGCACATCCGGGTGGACATCTGGTGCAGGGTCTTTTTCACATTGTCCACCCCTTGCTTATTTTTCACAAAGCCTGCTTGGTGGACCTGGTCCGGTAATTTCCCCTCCATCCTCATTGCCAAGATTCTTGCAAAGATCTTGGTATCCGTGTTCAACAAGGAGATAGGACTATCCAAAGAATACTTCGTTAAGTCCCTGTCCTCCTTCGGTAGGACCACTATCAGAGCCTTTAGGCAGGATGATGTATTGTTTTCTTCTTCTGTAATGCTGTTGAGCTCTTTCACCAGGAACAGTCGCAGGGTGCCTGCATATTGCTCATAGAAACCAGACGTGAAGCCATCCTCTCCCGGTGCTGTTCCTGCTTTTCCTGGCTTCATGTGGCCTGTGGAGGATGCAACCTCTTTTGCCGTGATGTCTCCATCCAGGAACAAGATTGCTTCCCATGATAATGAGGTCATCGGTAGTCCCTCTAAATATTTGCTTACTTCTACGTCTGTCACGTTTTCTTCTGTGCTAAAAAAGTTCACTATACTATTTGTTCACAAACTGTTGTGTGATTTCAAGCAAAACCCACAGACTATTATTGTTAATAATAGGGCACAACATATACAGTCTAAACCACACCATAGAAAAGGGTTTGAGAATTGGCAAACAAGTAAGTTACAGCGCTTGAATATTACACTTGCATTATAGCTGGTGACAAGGGATTAGGGAATTAATACTATTAACACGAAATACCAATAAACTGTCTGAAAAATATAAGGGGTGATAGGTTAGCAGCAGTACATGTGGGTGTGTAATAGATTGGACTGGTTGAAATATGTGGAATGCATGGTAATGAACAATACGTTACAGGTGGGATTATAACCCAGGAAGTTTACGGACCTATGACTACTTACTAAAAAAGGAAAAGAATGAGACTTATGGTAAAATACAATTAACAAACCTTACTCTTGCACGCCTAAATGGGAAGTGGTTAAAAATTAAAGTCAAAATCACATGGTGCTGTGAATAATAATATAATTAGGGAAAACAATGGATTAACCATACGAACCAAGTTTACTCAGGTCATATACATGTCAAGACACAATTAAATGGGTTGCGAGTTATACAGGTGGGGTAATCACATGGTTCTATGAGAAACAAGGGGACAACTTTATCACCGATGCGAACTAAGACCATAGTTTGGCACATTTTGGCATGAACGGGAAATACCTATCAAAAATGATTTGTTTGAAATACACCTAATTCCATGGACAACAACATGTACTGAATTATACTTTTTTGTGTTTCTTTTTCTTGTGATTCGTTTCTTGTGGACCCTCTGTACCCTCCCCTCCACCCCTCCTCAATGTCTGTCATTACACAACATAATATGTGTATATGTGTTTGATTGTATATGTGAAGTGAATGTGATATATGCCCTGATTTGAAAAAGGCACACGACCTGCCGAAACACGTGTCATCCAAAAGGGCCCTCCTTCGGGGGACTTGATAAAATTCTATAAATACAAAACAAAAGTTGAACTCAAACTAACTGTCACGCAGTTCTTGTGTGGAAGCAACATCTTTATTCATTGACTACGGAGGTGGGCAAGTGGTTCCTCCGAATTTTCCCACACACACACGCGACACGGTTATACCAGAAAGTGAAACGGGTCACAAGGTTGAAGAAGTTGATACCCGAAAAAACCCTGATTAAACAAATGTCTCATAATGAAATGGGGGCTAATTGTAAGTGGCTTACTGTTGGCTTAAAAGAAAATGTGTGGCATAAGACTGGAACCTGAAGCGCTTGTCAGTAATGTGACCTTTACTACGGTAGAAGGTAATGGTTTAATTATGGAGTGACAATTGATTGCTAGGACTGGTGTAAATGTAGCGGGTGGTTGTGACAAATTGGACCTTATGCTCAGGGTAACCAACAAAACAACAATTACAGCAGTTTCACAACTGCACTGTGCATGAACTGTTGGTATAAGGTAAATCAAATATTTGCTAGAGATGAAACAGCCGACACATGTTTCGACCACAAGGTCTTCTTCCAGGCTGGTATCCACATACCAAGTGACACAATAATATAATGTACATCACACATACATAAAATCAAAGGAACAATGTGCTTAAATGCAACAGAAACACCAATCGGGGCATGAGATTGAAGGAAGAAAAGCATGGTGGACCAATCAATGTGTTGCAATGAAAACGAGTTAACCAGTCATGAATTAAAGTAGGCATGATCGCAAAGGATACCAGTATAGCATGTAGCAATCCATGGGGCGAGACGGGAAAAAAGAAAGAACCACATGGACACATAATGAGAAAACCCTTCAACACATAGGCCCTCATTCCAACCCAGGCGTTAAGGGTTTAACGGCGCTGTCGGCGCCGTTAACCCTTAATGCCTGATTTCCACCTTAACGCCTGCTTTTAGCAGGCGTTAAGTACCAAGGCGCTAAGCGTCCTTGGCGCTAATTACGGCACCGTAATTTACGGTGCCGTAATTAGCACCTTCCCCACTCCCATTATGCCCTATGGGGCAAAAATGGGAATGGGGAAGGGTAAATGGGGATTGGGGATTTACCGCCCCACTCACCTTGGAATGGGGCGGTAAATCCACCATCCACCATGGTGTAAACAAAGTTTACACCATGGTGGTAAAGTAGGGAACTTACCACCTGGGTTGGAATGAGGGCCATAATCAGACAAATAGTCAACTTCACTTGTAAAAATAAAAACTTTGTATACTGATTCCTTATCGCATACAAAAGTCACCTCTAGGTTCGATTAGATTAATTTTGGGATTTATATATGCAATGGGCACAGAAATAATACATTTCCTGTTTCTCCCAAAGATTTCTGGGGAAAGTTTGTGCCGAGGCAGCTGTCTGACCTATTACACTGACTTAGGTCAACCCATTCCAAGATGCTGGACGGTATCCAGTTAAATTATCGAAAAAATATGTTTTTTTATTTTATGTTTTTTTTGTTTCGCGAGTAAAAAAAAGTGTCTATAAAAAAGGGGGTTTGGAGGGAACCCCTCTATTTAAAAAATGTTTTTTAAAAAAAACCTTCAAACATTTTTTTTAGGCATTTTGGTGTCGAAAAAATGGCATTTAGAAAATGTCACTAGGAACCATGCTGGAAATGTGGGATCAAACACATTATTTCCGGCTTTTCTAGAGGATGCTTTAAGAAATATCATTCGAGGGAAGATGCCATAGAGAGTTGTTGTTCAGCGAGCTGCCAGTGACCAGAGGTGAGTTTTGTATGCGATAAGGAATTGGGATACCAAGTTTTTATTTTTACAAGTGAAGGGTAATCATAACACGTTTCTGCCTTCTATTCTTGTCTCCTTCCTTATATGTAACGGACAGAGGTTGGGCGCCCACACTTGCGGCATAATTGTTGCATTAAAAACAGGTATGTTTAGTTCTGTTGGGTGTCTGTGGTGCCATCCACCAGCAAAAACTAAAAGATGGTGTTGGTGGCACTAAATTAAGCAAATGCTTTTGTGTTTCGAATTACAGTTTACTTTAAGCTCCCAAAAGTGGGGGTCCGAAACCCAGTGAAGGTAGGCGCACTATGGTTAATTGGTCATCTTGTCTTCCTAAGCCACAAATATCAGGTCCCTGTGGCCTCCATTTGTCTTATTTAAGCATATCTTTTCCAATAGAATTAGGTGCACTAGCACCGATAAGGGTTATTCACTGCATGAATAAGCATGCTGTATGGTGCACTTGGATCTGGTGTCACCCATTTGGGTAGAACAATATGTGTTTATCACCTACATGTGGTTTTCAATGGTGAAGTCTAATGTTTAATGATAGTTATATAATGTACGGTTGATTATATGTCTATCTCAGGCCTATACGTGCAAAGTATGGCATTGTTCATGCTGTTCCAACATTAGTAAAAATACGATGTCGGTCTCTCTGGTTGTCATGTAACCTACTAAAGTGGCAATAATTGCCCACTAGTAGCAAGGTCAATATACTACAATTGTCTACCTTTGCCAATGTGTGTATTATTTATGTATTTCACAACATAACCACTAATGTCCTCTAACGGGCAATCTTTATTGGAGCAATGCTAATGTTTGCCAAACAATTGCTTCATGTATGCCAAATTGGTCTGTTTTAAGCCCAAATATCCACTTCTGTTCCCTCTTGAGTAACAGGGCCTGTAAGTCTCCATCCACCTTCCCATGGACAAATCACTTTCTCTATAACAGTCCATTGATAATGACGTATACTTAACTGTTTAATTTGTTTAATGCGCCGTGAACCAGTTTATTTCCCTTTTCAACCAACCTCTGGATGTTTACTACTTCCGCCTTCTCCTTTCTCCACCTCTTCCTACTGTTCACAAACGTCCTGCAGAAAGATGTTCACCCATCTCCTCTCTATCTCCAACTGCCACCTCATCCTGCTGTTCACCCACCTCCTTATTTTTACCTACCACCTCCTCCCGAGAGCACCCGATGCAAATGTGGGTTCCAGGGCGGGATGTGCTTTCTTCCACCAAAGACTTGATTTTGCTTCTGGACTGCGCAGAGTTTCCCTTTCATAAGGAGAAAGTGAATCCAGATTGAGGCTTTATAGAAAGAGGAGTTTGCCTGGACCAAGGATCACAGGACCTCTGAAAAGCGGTGGGTTGTTGACCCTTCCTGAGCCACAGTGTATCTTGGAGGTGAGTTAAAGGGCCAGAATCATTGCAGAGTTCTCTGTCACTGTCCCCAATCCTATGGAGAAAATTAGTGAGGGTGATCAGGGGATCATCCCCTTACAGTACCCAGGCCCCTTATCATCTAGGTTGGTGGGGTACCTGGCCCCCTTGGTAACCACACTAGAGGGACCCAGAGCCATGCAGAGAATTCATCACAGTAGACAAACATTAAGGAATTTGTGTATAGCTGGACATCAAGGAGTCTATACATAAATGGACTTTGAGGCATATATTAATAAGCAGATGGAGAGGGTTCTGTGTAGCTGGACATAGCGTATGTCAAAGAGTATGGTGGTAGCTAGATGTAAAAGCATATATTGGTGGATATTGAGGAATCTACGCAGAGCTGGATATGCAGGAATATGTGGAGCTGGACAATCAGGAACCTGCAAATTGTTGAACATTGACAAACCTATGCGTAGCTAGACATGGACATATTTGGATACACAGGAATCTGTGCATAGTTGGTTATTGAGTAACATCTGTCCTTGACATGGGAAATCTGGGTATATTTGTTTATGCAGGGATCTGCACATAGCTGTTTACTGTAATATAAGTATAATATAAGTGCAGCTGGACATGGGGGACCCTACGCAGAGCAAGACATTAAGGCATCTATATGCATATGGTGTAATCTGTAGTCATCGAAGAACTTGTCCGTTGCTCAACATGGTGGAATATATGCACAGCTGAATACAAGAATTTGTGAGTAGCTCTACAAGGATAAATCTGACACAATACAGTGGGGAATATTTGCCGACATAGAAATGGAGAAATATGTACATAATTGGCAAATGAGGACTATGATCAACTGGCCATGGGAGCGTCTGAGCACAGTTGGACAAAGAGAAAACTGCGTAATTGGACATTTTAGAATCCCTGCTTAGCTAGATAATGAAGCATCTACAAAGCTTGGCATTTAGGGGCGGTCTGTTTGTTTGTTTAATATTTATTAAGCGTGCCAGATGCGAAGGTATCAGGGCGCAGGCAGTAAGAAGTCATACAGCTTGGTACAAGGTTACAATGGTTACAGAGGTATCAGAAAGACATTTAATCTAACAATTATGCATTATATGTACAGACATTAAACAGTGGTAGATAAATACGTGTAGTCTTATATATAGCAAATTTACAGTTAATCACAAGTATGGTCGGGGGTCATGCAGGTTTATTTAGCCACGTTCTCTAGGAGCCTTATAATCAGATTTTGCCTAAATTTAGTGAAGGTTTGGTCCATTCTGAGTGTGTTAGGTAGTGAGTTCCACAATTGAGCAGCTTTAACTGGGAAGCTGGTATCCCCAATAGTGGATAGTTTGAAGCGAGGCACCTGAAGGCAGTTGGAGTTCACTAATCTCATAGGTCTAGTAGATGATTTTCTAGAAAATCTTTCCATTAGATATTGTGGTGCTTTATTCTTAAGGCATTTCTGGGTAACGGATGCAGTTTTTAGTCTTATTTTCTCCTGTGTGAATAGCCCCACATGTACTTTCCTCTAGTGTCAGAGATATGGTCTTTCCTAGAGATACTGAATGCAGCCCTCAGGGCGTTATTTTGGAGTATCTGTATTTTATTAATAATATATTTATTGGCTCCAATGTATAGTCCGTTGCAATAATCTAGTTTAGAAATAATGAGAGCTCTAGCTAAGATCATGCAACTGTTGGATGAGAGGAATTGTTTACCAGCTGTAATTAATTTGCATGTGTATGCTGTGGAGGAGGCTAGAGGGTTTACCTGTTTAGTGAAGATTAGGGTGGAATCTAAAATGTTTACTTCCTTGGCAACCTTGATAATGTTCCCGTCTATGATGAAAGATGAGTATTCCGTGCTAAGTCTAGTGAGAAGTGATGTGGAACCCAGGATAAGAAGTTCAGTTTTGTCATCGTTCAGACAAAGGCCATGCGTGGCCATCCATGCCTGAACGATACTGAAGATTCTGTTCACCAATGCTAAATCAATTCTATAGTCCCCCGTAAGTGGTAGGAGGATCTGGGTATCATCTGCATAATTAGCGTAGGTGATACCCAGATGGTCCAGATCATCAAACAGGGACGTGGTGAAGATATTATACAGGGTTGGAGAGACACAAGAACCCTGGGGCACCCGCAAGTGATGGGGATGGGGTCCGCAGCTGCAGATGGCGAGAAAACCCTCATAGTTCGGTCGCTGAGGAATGATTGTATCCACGCTATTGCCTCGCTGGAGAAGTGGGCAGCTGAATGCAAATGGCTATATAAAACATTATGATCCACTAGATCAAAAGCCGCCGACAGGTCCAGGAGGAGGAGTAATGCAAGTTTGCCATTATCTCTTAGTTTGTCTATTTGGGCTTTAAGATCAATGAGAGCTGTTTCTGTCCCATGTAATGGCCGGAAACCAGATTGACGGGAGCCTAGTAGATGGTTGAGTTCTAGGAAGTTCTGGATTTGGATATAAGCAACCTTGTCTAGGATTTTCAACAGGAATGGTACAGTGGTGATGGGCCTGTAGTTTGTCGGGATAGAGGGGTCAAATGTTTGCTTCTTAAGGAATGGGAGTACCCAGGATTCCTTAAGGTTACTAGGTATCGTGGCGGTTGTAAAAGAGGCATTAATTTTAAATTTAGTAATGAAGGCTGCTACATCCCTAGAGGCATCCTTGATAAGTTGTGCTGGGCATTGATCACCCTTACAGTTAGATGGTTTCAGACCTAAAATAACTTTCTCGACCTCTATAATAGAGACTTTAGTAAAGTGAAATTGGGTGACATGTTTGATTTTTGGCAATGCCGTTTCATTGGAAGGTATGGAGGAGGTTAGTGATGCTTTCTTTATTGCTATTTTGTTTTGGAGGTTAGAAACTTTGCTGGCAAACGCATGCTGGATATCAGGGCACCTTGTTTTATCTTTGACAGAGTTGTCTTGGGATATGATAGGAGTTTCTAACTCTTTAAAATAGTGAAAATCTCTTTCATACTAGAATTTGCTTGCTTGATTCTGTTATTGTAGGTTTCTTGTTTGGCCAGGAGGATGTCCTTCTTGTATTGGGATGAGATATTGTTTAACTTTAGTTTGTTTTCCGTGGTGTGGTGAAGTTTCCAAGCAGTTTCGCATTTCCTTTTGTCTAATGTTAGGTTTTTTAGATGAGGAGTAAACCAGTTGTTCAGGTGACCTTTAGGTTTACTATTTCTGAGTTTTTGAGGGGCGATAGTATCCAAAGTTGTGTTCATAACTTTGTTATATTCTTCAACTAGAAGGCTGGGATCCATGTTATCAGGTAAGGAATTGAGGATGGGCAAGATACAAGGTAGTAGTTTGTCTACTGTAATATTTTTCTTATTTCTAGTAAGTGTGGTAGGGGCTAAAGGTGTCTGAAAGGTGGATCTTTTAGTTGCTAATTTAAAGGATATCAGGTGGTGGTCCATCCAGATTTGGGGTGGGATGGAGGTGATGGAGACATTGCAATTGTGATCTGCAACCCAATCAAGAGTTCTCCCTTTGTTGTGGGTTGGTTGGTTCTCTCTCTGGGTGAAGCCGAGTTCTGTTAGTATGTTGGATACTGCAGTGGCGTGTTGGTCATTAGTATCGTTAAAGCCTATGTTAAGGTCTCCTAGCAATAAAGTTTGGGATGCATCTTTTAAGTTTTCCGATAGAATCATTGAAAGGTCATCAATGAAGGTGTTGATAGGACCCGGGGGTCTATATATAAGGTGGATATTCAGTGTTTGCGAGTTGGCTTTTGGAATTTTAATTGATATAGCTTCACATGATTTGATAATAGGCGCGGGTGATATTCTCATATAAAGATTCGCTTTGGCGATGATGGGTAGTCCTCCGCCCTGAGCTTCACATCGATCAGCTCTGAGGATAGTGTAATCATTTGGTATGGCTAGGGTTAGTGCTGGGCCTGCTGCCTCGTGAAGCCAAGATTCTGTAACAGCGATGAAATCATAGTCTTCTGTTAAGATGACTTCGGCTATTTCAGTGGCATGAGCGACTAAATACCTTGCATTTATTAGGGCTCCTTTAAGGTTTGGTGAGGGCTTATCTCGAAGAGGTATGGTGGTACGGTCTGGTGCAGCTGAGTGGGTACAAGTCCTATTTCTTATTTTGTGGGACTTGTTGTAACTGCTTTTAGTAATGGGGCTGAACTTTGGTAGGTGTTTCTGATATACTTTCCTTTGGGGGTTGGAGGAAGTCTCGAATCTAATAAGTGGGTCAAATATTCTAGGTAATCGTGCCCGAAGTCTATGGTTTCTAAGCAAAGTGTTGCAAGGGGTCGTTTGTAAAGGTAAATTGGGATTCTGCATAGATAATTTAGGAGGCAGGGTGGGGTTGACCACTGTGTCTGTTCTGTTGGTTGGAGTAGCCATTGTGTATAGTACCATAGCGTAAATAGGATGCCCTGGTAGCCTAATTTAGGCAGTGTGGGGTACATAATGCTATATTGTAGTATTAGGCAGTTCACAGTATGCAAAAGTACTAACAAGCTTATTTCAATATTTGGGCAAGTTACAGTGAGCGGTTGTAGATTTTGCAAATGGGCATCACGATTTGTGGCAATTAACACATTTTTCATTTGGACATCATGCAAGTTGTAGAGACAGATATACCGCACTCTGGGTTAATTTAGCATTATAGCATTCAAGTGATGAAAAAAGAGTAGTTTGTATGGCCTTGGACAAGGCTAGACAGGCTGCCTGACCGTAGGCTAGTACAGTTAGGCAGTTCGCAGTATGCCAGAGTGCTAGTGGTAGGCAGGAGGAGGACACCATGAGCGAATTCAAATAGCAGATGCGCGCAGCGATCAAGTTCAGCTAGCAATGGAAATTATAAGCGCATTCGGTGGCATTCAGGTGGCAGGTGAGTGTAGTGGGCAAAATCGAGTGGCGAGTGAGCACAATGAGTAAATGCGCCTAGCAGTGGGCATGCACTGAGAACACATTCGAATAGCACATCAAAAGGAGTAAGCTGAACTAACACAGGGCATTGTCAGCACGTTTAAATTACAGACTTTCATTTGTGATTTAGCATATTTTTGACTTATGGTGTACACGTTTAACTTGTGTAGGAAAGCGTAATATTATAACATACTGTTCATGAGTCAATAAAAAGTCTGGCGGCCCGATACTCAACTGGGTGGTAATTGCCGAAAATGTCGTAGAAAGGGCAAACGACATTTTCGGTAATTACACCCTATTATGAAGGTGGCTCAATATTCTGAACTCAGAATCATTGCGCCACTTTAGGAATATGGGTGCCGGTTGCTATGAAGAGCTGGAAACCAACCTAGCAACCGGCACTCTCGTTAATCATGCCTTTGCATGGTTATTCTTGTGGCACTCCTCCAATATTGCAAGCGCTCGAAATTGGTGCTGAACTACGGCACCCAATTGGTGCCGTACAGAGGAGTGCCACAAGAAGCAGTTCTTTTTGTGTGTGAGGTGGGTGAGAAATTCATACTTGCCAACATTATATGTGACCAAAAAGATGTAGGATTTTACAACTTTCAAAAATAATGCTGACATTACAGGAAAATACAGAACATACATTGTTAGCACCACTGGAGGAATGTTTAAAATGTATACTTCAAGTTAACACCCAATTCAATTACCTAACTTCACAGAATATAATCACATAGAGCTGGTAGGCAACGCTTGCCAGTGCTATGTGGCAGCAGCCTGGGAGTACATACTTATTTCAGATGCTGTGTTATGGTGGTACGCTCTGCCACTTGTCTTCACTCGTGGTTCACCGAGAATGCAGGGCAGAGTCAAGTAGCTGTCAGGTCAATGGATTGATCTGAGCAAGCTTATCTGTTTGCACTCCTGTGCACTGCTGTATGGGCCAATGAAGGATGAAAATGCATTCAAATGCAATAAAACCGGCAGGTTGCCACAGCCGTCACTCCTCTGGCAGGGCTCCAGGCAGCACGTGCTTTTGTTTTGATTGTCGGCAGCAGTTTCGTTGATTTTCGGCAGCAGTTTCGTTAAACGACGATTTCCTCGTTATTTAGCGAACTGCTGCCGAGATCTTCATCACCTATTTCCAAAGGAAACAGGCAGATATTAACGAAAGCATGCTTTCTGATGACGCCCAGGCCCACTTCAGAATAGCAGTGGTGCCTGGGCGTCACGAAATGGCGCAGTGAATCGTGCTATTTAGCACGTTCACTGGCCCATGTTGAGAATCGGCCCCTGGGTGTCTTCGCTATAGCTAACGATTGAATCTCACTGGGGAAATAACTACTAGCACTCAGATGCGGACCGCCAGAGTCAGGACAATGGAAGCAGGGTGCTTGTTAGGATAACGAGGCCGAGCGATGAGGACTTATTCAGCAGGTAATCAAACCAGGGCTCGAATGTAGGGCTAGAGGTGGTGCAGAAGATATACGGTAGGCCATGATGGGCCAAGAGGGGCAGTGTGTCACCGTGTGGATCTCGTAGGTGCCTCGGGAAGACCTGCGGGCGGCGGTCGCAGTCAGCAGTGTCACGAGTAAAGTGGCGCAAGAAGGACAGGTTTAGGGACCTGGTGCAGTGCGGCACGCTTGGTCAGCTCTGTCAGTGTGCCTTATTTCTGTGCCTTGCTTCTGGGCCGGTGTTCGCCAGCCGGCGACAGGTGATAGGCTGATGTAGGCTTTTGCAGCCAATCGGGAAGCGGCATTAGTAGATGAGGTGTGCTGGTATGGGTCCTCATAATGTAGCGGCCATCTTGGGACGGATGAAGACCACGTTGCTTGCAATGGCCGATTCAAGGTAGTCTTCGCCCAAACGAGTTAAATAGCATTTAGCAGAATGCTACAAACACGGCCAGTGCTAGGCATTCGAAGGTATGAAGGATTGGGCAATTTAGGCGTTGCGGAGCGCCGTGGTGGCGGGATGCTTGGGGATAAGTCTAATTAGGCCCCAACCTTACCTAAGAATACCACCATGATTCTTAAGTGGCGGTGGCTGCTCCTGCAGCCCGGGGGACACACACCTGGAGCTCATGGTCTGTAGAAGTATGTGTGTTGGAGTAGATGGAGGAATGTCTGCACCTCAATATGGAGGGATATGTATGTGGCTGGACATGGCGTCTTCTCCACCAACTATGTGAATAGCTGGATATTGGGGAATTTGCTTAGCTAGGCAGTGGGGAATCGACATTAAGGAACAAAGAGAACAGTGCACTTACATGCACATAGAAACACGTTGTTTGTAGCATAATGTGTGCCTAATTTAGGATCTAGGAATTTATGGGAGAATCTCTGTGAAGCTGGGTGTCTGTGCATAAATGCACACTGAGGTACTATCTGGGCATTAAAGGACCTGTGTGCAGGTGAACATGATGAAGGACCCTGAGTCCATTTGACAATAACTATACATTCAGTAATCTGTGCATAACTGCACACTGAGGGATCAGATATCTGAGGAACAACCTCATTTTGTTTCCCTCTTTTTGCTCATTTGATTTTTGTACCTAACCTTATTGCCCTCAATGAAGGGGGTGTCCTATACCTTCCATGGCCCCAATTGGTTCTCCCTCTGAAGGCCGTATCCCAAATACAGAGGTATGTTTTTTGATGGTAGGAGGGAATTTAAAATTCAGTGTTTTTTGCTCTTTTTCGGAATTATGGAATTTAGTTCTTTTTGGATACAAATGCAGGGCTATTCGTTGGCATATGCATAGCTGGACATTGAGGAGTCTGTGAATAGCCGGACAAGGAGGAATCTGCGCTTCTGGAAATGGAAGAATCAGCGTATAACTGGACATCTCATAATCTGTGTATTGGTGGATATCTCGACATGGATGATTTTCAATGCTGGAATAGGAGAAAATAACATAGCTGAAAATAAGAACTCTGTGCGTAGCTGGAAATGTCGAGATGTGTGCATAGCTGAACATAGGGGAATCCGTGCATGGGTGAACATTCCCTATTCCACAAGCTTGAACGTGGTACAATCTTGGCTTTGTTGAACATGGATGATCACATGTAACCATGAATACGCTGTTGGCGAGACATGCACAATCCCTGGATTTGCTCAATGGTGGAAAGAGTGGGTTTGGGAGACTTGTCCACCTTGGCACCCTCCTCGATAACCTCCCACACCTTCCGAAGGGTTGACACTCCAAATACAGAGGCAGAGCACTTTTCTTTAGCAGAAAGAAAAGTATGCAGGAGGGAGTGCGGTGCAGCACTTGCAGGTCCTGCATGCTGTTTTCCTGGGTTGCTAGGCAACCAAGACGTGACCCTGAGGGTGTGTGCTCCATGTTTTCCAATCTTTCCGGGGCACTGCCTGTTGCTAAAGCCACTCCTGCTGCCCCGCTCAGAGAAAAGACTCAATCCACAAATAACAGTAATTTAAACAAAAGTGTTTGTATGCATGCCTGTTTGAATGTAATGCAGTATGTGTGTAAACAGATATCAGTGAGCCTGTGCATGTGTATGTAAGTGTGTGCGAGACTCTCTTCATGCGCAATGCTTGCATGTGTTTGTTGACGGAGGGCGGCATCAAGAAAGTTATTGACAGCTGCAAAGCTGGCATGTATTCTGTTTGTGACATCACCAAAGTGATATATAGTGGATATTTTGACATATGTTCTGGGCACAGAAACATGGCCCTCATATACAATGGTAATGTTGGAAAACATTGTGTGCACAGCTTATTCAAAGAGATTTTACCATGTCAAAATTGGGATGCATTGGTGCAGCTTGATTAAAGTAATTTACAGTGGCAATGCTGGCATATAGTGTGGGTGCAACTTCATGAAAGTGATGCACAGTGGCAATTCTGGAATGAATGTTGCAAAAGTGATTTAGAGTTTGGCTGCTGACATGTAAAATGGGTGCAACATCATGGAAGCGATCTATAGTGGCAAAGCTGGTGTACATTGGTGCAGCTACATGGACATGATTTACAGTGGCAATGCCAGCATATAGTGTGGTGTGACGAATCTCAGGTGTTCAACCCTTTTCCCCTGGGGGAGCCACAAACTTTGAGGCTAGGGAGGCAAGCCTGCTTAGCAAGACCCTCCCTAGTGTTCTTGGCAAGGGGGACCTCACTGGGAGTGACTCCCTTTTAGGGAACAAGGGCTCCGTTTCCCACGTGGATCTCCCAATACCACCCGACTATCTGCTCACATGGGACTGCCCCCAAAAATCATTAATGTGGATTCATATCTATTGGCTTCAGGTAATGTTGGACAGAAGACACACCAGGAATGGAAGTGACACACCCCTTTTCCCACGTGACAATCCGTAAAATGAACAAACCGGATATGGAAGAGGAGAGAGAGCATTACGATGGAGAAAACCTATGACATAACCACAGCCTGGAAGGGCAGAGTAGAGTGCAGCCGCAGCACCGATGAGAGTCTGCGCAAAAGGAAAAACTGATCGAAGGTGCTGGGAGCCTGCCAGAGGGACCAATGAGGAAGCCACTGTACAACTGAAGATGGGCAGACCCTCACACGTGGTGGTGTTGCCACGGGACAGCCATGGTGTATCTGGAACCCAGCGAAGAACCCTGAAACCTTAGCAGAAGTGAGTAATGAAGCCTACGCTTGTAGCAGCCCCGTAACATGAAGTGAGGCTTTGCTGTGTGTTTTATCACACCTATTTTGTCTCATTTGCTTGAATGTACGCTTGTAGCAGCCTCCTGTAACATGAGGTGAGGCTTTGCCAGAGTATGTTCCTCACACCTATTTTGTCTCATTTGCTTAAATGTACACTTGTAGCAGCCCCCCGTAACATGAGGCGAGGCTTTGCCAGTTTGTGTTCTCACACTGATTTTGTCTCATTTGCTTGAATGTATGCTTGTAGCAGCCCCCCACAACATGAGGTGAGGCTTTGCCAGTATGGGCTCTCACATCAATTTTGTATCATTTGCTTGAATGTACACTTGTAGCAGCCCCCCGTAACATGAGGTGAGGCCTGTCATAGCGTGCTTTTACCACTCACGATTGCATTGTAACCCACATGCTTCCTCACACTTTTGAACTGAGCCATGCACTTCTGTAACTAGTGCCTGGATACCTCAGGGATTTGTGCGCTGAAATAAATGCTAAATAAATAAATAAATGCTATGTTTGGCAAACGGGATGGAAAAAGTCGAGGGAAATGTTGGGAGCCTGGCGGAGAGACCAATGTTTAAGCCACTGTATTGCTGAAGGCGAGCTGACCCTTAGTGAAGCGCGTAACGGTGCATACATTCAGCAAACCTGTGTTGAGCATCCAGAATTCTTGCGATGAGGAGAGCGAGTCTGTAACGAAAGTGAGGCAATTGATGTGACGAGAAGCCATAGCGATACATCCCAATGCCAAGTCTGGTGAATCAGCCCATGCTGAATGAAGGTACCAGGATGATTCTGAGAAGGGGGAGGCTCTGGGGATCAGATGAACGTTATCAAGTTGACTGTTTAATATGAAAAACTGAGAAAGCAAGAACCTGTATGTGGGGAGGACCCGGCAGGGTTAGAAAGGATATCTATTGCTAAATATTGGCAGTCTAGGAGAAAAGACTATGAGAAACCAAGTGAGGTAATTCAGATAGGATCTTGTCAAGTTCAGAGACATTTAAGAGGAGAATGTAACGAAATTTCCCAGAAAGAGTGGCCTCAGATATCTAAAGAGGAAACCAATATCGAGAGAGAGAAATATTTAGTATTACTAGTGTTTAAAACATAAAAGGAGAAAGGGAAGAAGAGGAAATATATCTGAGGTTTACAACAACGAAGGCCTCCACCCTATATCAAGAGCTGCAGAGGCTCATTTGTGAGAACAGTAATAAGAATAGAAATATTCTATACTGACTTTATGTTAATGTTAAAGGAAATTTGTACCGCGCACTATCACCACCGGAGTGGTCCCCTGGCGCTCTGGCGGCTCTGAAAGAGGAGGGGAGGTTGAGATAGTGGGAGGAAGCAGGAAAAGTGCAAGAGAGCAGTGATGTGCTGTTGGCGGCCTCAGCCCGGTGGGTCCGTTGGCTGCGCCTGGGGTGTTTGCGGCTGGTAGTCGTTGTGCACTGTTGTGCGAGTCTATGTGTGTTTTTGTTTTGTTGTTGGAATGTAGTGAAGTTTGTGCGGTTTGTTGTGCTGTAGGTTTTGGTTGTGTTTGGTTTGGAGTTTGAGAGGTGTATGCAGAGGGGAAATTGTTAGTGGGGTTGGTTAGTTTGCATCTCTGTCCTGAATTGAGGCGCTCGGCTTGCGTAGTCTCCCCTGATGCGCTTCTGTCTTGATCTGGGTCCGTCTGGCATACAAGGTTCCTTACTCCTCTTGCCCCCACCTCTATCATGCTCTCTCATAGCCCCCACTGTCCTCCCTTCATAAAAATCCACATAGCTTCCCACAACTGGTCTACTGTAACAGGGTTGACACTCAGAGGTGGTGTTAATAATTATGTAAACTAGCAGCCATCATACCCAAATCTTGTTATGGTTTGTATACATAGATTGTCCTGCCACCAGGAGATAGTTTAGCATTACTATTATGGGTTTGGAACAGAGGGGCAGACATAAAGGCCACTTCTGTGGTGGTGTCTTTGCTGTCACAGCAGCTGTCAAGCAGGACACCTGTGAACTTTGAACCTGCTCTGTGCCATTGGAGAGCAGGGGCCGCAGATCAGGATACTGATACAGCAGTGCACAGGTGTACAATGGTGCTTTTGGCATGGATTTTAAAGAAAGGCGGTCCTTCACACCTTCCTGCTTCCTGGCATTTTGATGTTTGTTCCCCACTACGGTGCTGTGAATGTCTTCCCCTGCTTGTCGCCCCCTGCATTGGAACTTGCATCCAGAGGGCAAAAGCAACAAGGTATCCTGTATTCATCGCTCAAACCACTTCGATCCACATTCAAACCGTGTGCGCTGCTTTCAAACCTTCAAGACCCATTGACCTCCATTGTTGTTGCATCTGTGTAGCGGCTCGAACCAACATTGCCCCAGCAGAACCTTGTCACCTGTGTGGCTCAGCACCAGCGCACCATGCAGACTATTTGAAACTGCTACATCAGACCAAGCATTGAACTGCCAGGACTTTGCATTGCATCTTAACTCATCCCACTGGACAATTGCATCATGCATCAGCTCAATTGCTTCGAACCTTGTTTGATTGTCAAACCACCCCTTGTGATCCATCGACATGCATTGCTCACTGCCACCTTTGAGCCGCACTTAAATCTAACTCAACACTAATTCACTGCCTGGGATCAAAACGACTCCCTGCTCTCTAACCCAGTTCGAACTGCTAGCAACACATCTAATAGCCTGGTTCGACTCTATCAAACACCTAAGAACTGGAATCGGGTACTATTAAGAGTCCCTGTCCCCTTGGTCTATTTTTGGGGCCCTCGTTACTGGTTAGGGCTCTGGTGCACCTTTTTCTTCAATAAATCTATCCTTTTGAGTGACATTGCTGCAATACTTGCCTAAGTATCCAGAATGCTTACACGCATTTGTTCTGCATTTTGCATTTTCTTTAACAGGGATGGGTTTTTATAGTGGTTTTGAAAGTTAGTTGTATAATTAATTTGTTTACTTAAATTATATATATTTTTAGAGTGCCTTGCTTGAACATTCTTTTATTTTGGAACTGTTGCTGTTTGGGTTGCTTCTGTCCCACATTCACACCTCTTCTAATAGTACAGCCTACCCTCGACCCATGTTAACAAAAAAGCTGAAAGAGGTATATCTGTTCGCTAGCTGTGCCTATTTAACTTTATGATTGGGATGACTGTTGGGTTCTAGAAGTGCAAGGGCCGAGTAGGCGGTTTAGCCACTACTCATGCTTGTACTCCTGCAGAGCAGAAGTCCTTTAGTCTCAGAATGGGAAAAAAGGAAGACCAGGAGAAAGACTTGAGGTGGCATGCTACCCCCGAAGCAAGAATTGAGAGAGTGGCAGAAGAGCACCATGTTCAATGCAACACCTGATTGGCAGACCTCATGGGATGATTTGTATACAAAACCCCAAAATGAGCATTTAGTGCATTTCAGACCAGGGTCGGACTGGGGCATAACATGATCGTGGGCACCAAGGAACATATTGGACCACACTTGCAAAAAGCCAATTAATTCCTTTTGTGACAGACTGGTTGAATAGTGGGAGTTTTTTTTCAAAATAAAATGTGATGCAAATTGTGAGTTTTAAAGAATATTTTTTCAGCATCACTGGTCAAAATCCGCATAGCGAAGTAACTCATCAAACTGGCCCACATTGGCCAAAAAGGTGTCCCACTTTGACCAAAGAATCTGGCCCACACTAGCATTTTGTGTTTTTGGTTCGGGCATTGCCCTATTGTTCTATTGATCAGTCTGACCCTGTTTCAGACCACAAGCATTTTCAATTGCAATGACAAGCAGATATTCTACTTCCCAATATCCCTTCTCTGTCTCTCTTCTCTGTAGCAATGTTTTCAGCCATAGGATGTCACTTCCTGTCTCTTTATGTGCTAATACCAAACAGCATGGATGGCCAGTCCAGCTGTTTAGTAAAGAAATCGTACTGCTTCTGTGTGAGTAACATATTAAGCCATGGGCGGGTGGTCACACAGACACTGTATCACAGAACCTGTCCTATGAGAAAACATGTGAACAGTTTCTCCAAAGTATCATCATTCTCAGGACCTTCTCACTCTGCACACATTGCAGCAATAGTAACTAAATGCCAAGGACTAAGTTTTGCAAAGCAGAGATATGACTCCTCACATATGGGCCTAGGAAATTCAATTGTTATCAGGCATTTGAAAGCAAGGAGATGCTCCGACACAATTACGGGAGGGGTGTGGAATACCATTACACAAAGTAACTTTGCAAACATGCACTGGAATACTGAAAGAAAGTGTCTCCATCTCAGCACTATTCGGACAGATTGCCATTTGGCACATGTGTAGAAGCCCTGGATTTTTTTATTTCTATTCATTGAATACAACAATGTGGGTAAGTCCATCTCTGAAAGGTTAATCTGATGATCAGATTCCTATTTTATAAGCTCCATGCCAAAGGCATAGTGTGCACCTGTGGACTGTTGCATCGGTAGCCTGATTGCAGCGCCCACCCTACAGGTGCACAGAGCAGGTTCAGGTCACAGGTGCCATCTTGACAGCTGCATGTGTAGCACAGGGGTAGCATTTAAGATATGCACCCCTGTTCAAACATATCATGATTATGAGTGCCCCATGCTGGTGGCAAGGTAAACTCTAAATATAAGCAATGCCTGAGATAGGGAATGGTGCATGGCACTGCTCTTATTAATTGCTACCACATCAAATTGATATCACACATGTGTCAGCCCTTTAGGCACTGGACAGCTGTGAAAGTGTTGTGTCTTCTCCCCCGACAGCGGGACCTTGCCCTACTGGCAGGAAATGTAACCTGGCTGGATGGCCTCTTTGTTAATTTGTATTGGCAGGTAACACCCTTTCCCAGGGACAGCGACTCCATAGGAAGCTGGCCCGGCAACAGGAATCAAAGGGCACACCCATTCACAAAAGGCTTGGCCTAACACCAGGGTGCTGCATATCCAATGCCCTTTGATACTATTGAGAAGGGAAGGGGTGGGGTTATTGTTAGTAGGGAGAGCTCTGTACAGTTGAGGGAGGTTGCCACCATCTTGTTTCTCTCTGCCTCTCATTCCTGTACCCTCTACTTAATCTAGCACAAAGCACTTTGGGTGTCATGTCAGAAGGGCAAATTCCACTTCTTTAAAGAACCGGGATTTGACCCCTAAAGCAGGTTAGATTTAGTCCAATCAACTGTGAACTTTTAAAAGATGAGGTTTTAAACCACTTCTTTGATTGACTCTTGAACATATACCTGAGGAAGAAGTAATTTGACATCTGTTGGGAGTTTTAGTCTCACTAAAGATCTCTGCCAGTGAGGTGAAGACGGAGTGTCCAAGGCAGAGGCGAGCTATCTCCCCTAACTTTCCCCAGGAATCTTTAGGGATGACCTGCTGCTGGGACAAGACCTACCTCTCTGCCAGCTAAAACAATACCCAGGACCTCTCAGCATTGTAGGACTCCTGTAGTTCTGGCCAGCTTCTTTGGTGCTTGGGAGAATGAGAACAAGGACCAAGACTTATCCTTGATCCCCTGGATTGGGACTCACATCAACGAGAGGATCAAGGGAGGCAGGAAATCTGTGTTCTTACTGTCAAACCAATTTGAGCACTGATTTGAGCCAGTTCAATTCCTTCGAACCCGCAGGACCCTGTGGAGCTGCTGTTGGCAATCCACCTCCTTGAACTGCTGTCCTGCAATTTTGAACCTATTTGCCACTGCACCGTGCTAATTGAGCGCACCATTGCCTTGGCTTGTACTACACATTCATCATTGGATCTGTCGCCTTCGAACTGCCAGCATCTTCGCTGCTGATTACCCTTGCCAGTTGAACCGGCCATTCGAGCCCCACTCATTGAAAGCAGCATTGGCCCAAACTGCTCATCCTGTCTGCAGCATCTTTGCCAATGAACTGACTCTCGAGCTGAAGATGGTGACGCTTACTAGGCACAGCTCCTCGAGCGCTTGACCGAACCGATGCAGTCGGATTGCACATCCAGTCTACAGCATCTTTCCAGTCAAATCAACTGTACGAGTGACCCTGGTGGCCCTTACGATTCCCCCTTCTCAAACATTGCATTAAAAACACAGCAGGCCTATCTTCGAAAACCCAGCTCGACACCGCTCCCCATCTAGGATTATGTGACTGATACTCCTGAACTGATGAACTGCACCTTTGAGCCAGTACACCATCGCACTCTGTTGGCTGAATGTGTCTTTGCCCCAGCTCGAACCTGAAGCTCATTTTTGCACCTGCTTTCTTCAAACTGCCTCTCCAAACCACCAGCATCTTTACTGCAGATCTTCATCAGCAGTCAACCAGACCCTTGTGGAACCGTTGAACTGCGATCGTCAAAAACTGCACTCCAGCTGTTCGACTCGAATCGTGCATCCAGTCAACAGCCGCTTCACTGATGAACTGACACTTGGGGCCCTCCTGACAGCAACTCTTTTAACCGCAACAAACTTCATCTTGACCTTGGCCCAATGCCTGCTCCCCGTCTGGAACAACACTGCCAGCAGTCAATCCTGATTTGTACTGCTGGAATAGCACCAACAATCATGGTTTGACGCTGTTGGGCCGCCAAGAACCCTAAGAAGGTATTATTGACTCTTAACTACCCCTTTGGTCTAGTTCTGGGCCATAGGGACTGGTTAGGTCACTAATTCCCTTTTTGCAGCCAAGAAACACATCATTTTTTAAAGAACATTGTGTTTTTTACTTGCCTTACACCGCTGCACCATGCTGTCTTTGCTTATTCTCAGTTATTGCCTCAGGGGTGGGTTTTGTGTATTGTTTTTCTATTTTGATATGTTGCAGCTGGTGTGTTTTATTAAAGCATATCTATTTGTATAGAACCCTGATTGGCCATTCCCTTTATTTTGGACTGCTAGGCTTCGTTGTTTGGGTCGCTATTGAATCACATTACCACCTCTCTTGAGAGTATAGCCTTCCCTCGGCCCACCCCACCACAAAAAGCGAAGGAGGTATATCTCTTAACTGTGCCTGCTGTACCTTTAGAATTGTGCTGGGCCTTTTGGTTTCTGATTTCTGTATGCTGTATAATAACAATAAAAACTGTTTAAAAAAAATCATAATGATTGTGCTGGCTCGTGGTTTGTAGCCGTGTGAGAGCAGAGCGGCCATTTTGGCCCCTACTCAGCCTCGTACTTCTGCAGGGTAGAATCCGCTATGTCACAGGAAATTGGAATAGTTTACTCCTGTTACCTAGCATCAGAGAGGTCGATGAATAGCTTGGTGCAGAGCTGAATTATAGCAGTGGGTGCACTCTGAGTGCTTGTGGAGAGGTCATGACCCTCTGTGTTAATATGTGTGGGAGCGGGCTGGGTTTACACTGATTTCCTATGTAGTTCAGGCCGAACAAAGGTCTTTCCCTTCTGTAATGGCTTGGCAGGCGAAGAACGGTGGTCTGGAGGGTTGCCCAGAGCATTGCCAGTGGTTAAGATTAATTCTAAACCTTCCAGCCATCACCTCTTTGTTTTTGCTATGTCACCCCGAGTGGGACGGGTATGCCCAGACGTGGGTCCCGTGCCTGCTGGGCCTAGAGACCCAAGCTACTCCTCACTGATGAGCCCCAACAAGGGCGAAACATGTTTGGGGATGCTTGTGGTCTCGTGCAGAAGGGATGTGGCCTAGCGGTTCGGGCTGGACTGCCCCTTTTGGGGTGGGGCCAGGCCTGATTTGCATATGGTCTTTCCCTTCTGTAATGGCTTGGCAGGCGAAGAACGCTGGTCTGGAGGGTTGCCCAGAGCATTGCCAGTGGTTAAGATTAATTCTAAACCTTCCAGCCATCACCTCTTTGTTTTTGGTTTGTTCAGGCCGAACAATACATGCCCTTTGCACTTAAGGGGTTACATTTTTTTCACACATTATTTTCTTTCTTTGCTGCGACAGAGTTTAGTAAAAGGATTAAGGCATCCTCTGAAGCCTCTGGTTTTTCAAGTGAATTGTGTAACGCGTCCCCTTAGCTCAATTTTAAGTGGTCTTGCTCCCTAAATGTGCTTTTGTAGTTAGTGCCTGTTGGATAATGTTTTGATTTCATAAATTATATCACGCAGAACTGCAACCTCGGGTGCATTGAGGTGCACGAGGCATCATTTGGGGGGGGGGGGAGGTGGGGGGGAGGGGAGCTAAGAGGGAAAGAAGAGAGGTTAATGAGACAGATATTCGAAGAAGAGAAAGGACGGCCTTGCAAAAAGCGACCCCTTTGAGATGAGTGGGTTTTCGGAGGCAAGCTCTTGCAGCACAGAGCTTCTGTTTGGCCAATGCGCACACTTTGCACAGACAATCGCCAGCTAGCCTGGCTAGAGAATGGAAGATTTCCTGGGTCTTTGAGGAGATTTTTGCCACAGGTAGGGTGGGGAAAGAGTCCCGGCACCTAAATGTTCAACAAATATTAAGGACTGTTATTAAGTTGTATTAAAAACTAGTGCTTCTCTGCGTTTGAACTACTCTGTTTTCCTCCCCACACAGTCTTGACAATTTAATTAACGTGTACTTTTTTGAAAATGGTTTTGCTTTATATTTATTTCATTAATGATGGTTTTTGGATGTCGTAAGTTTGGCCAGTCGAACGTAAAGAACATTCCTTTTAAAGGTGTCATTCGGTGTCCAATGGTCTTTTGCTTTACTTGACTGCCCTCTTGTGGCTACTATTGGGAACAACCCTAATCACTTCTTGGACAGATGCGTTGCTTGTACTCTGAAACTATTGGGCATCTATCATGCACACTGATCTTGTATCTTGTATCTTTTCCTCTCAAATAGGCGCGGTGGGATGCCCAATGGGTGTTTCTGTCTCATCTCTCTTTTTCTTTTGATTTGCTGAAGCAGCGTGGCTGACCTTAGGGCAGGCCCGTCTGGGCAACCACAGAGGGTGGCAGGCGCCATTAGGGCCCGCCACACCAGTTCAGGGGAGTCTTTCAAGGTCTCTCCCGAGCTGGCGTGGTTGTAGAAGGCACGAGGGCGCCACTTTTTTGTTATACTTGCTGGGGAGCTGCCGCCTCTAAGGCCAGCCCTGAGTAGCAGCGTGAACTGCTCCCTCTAGCCCTAGATGCCCTTTGGCAGAGATAGGCTTGTTCTGACCTGTCATCATGACTATTCCTTTCAGGCCCGCCATGATAAAAAAAAGGCCTCACACACAGCACCACTAGGGCGCTGAGAGCCTATGGAAAAAACAGTCATCCCTGGGGGCTGAACACTAATCTATTCATGTGAGTCGGGCACAGTGTTTGTGCTAGAGCATGGCCCCCAGAAAATGCACAGGTCTCTTTTGGGAACAGAGTTGCCTGACTGTGAACAGTGCATCCGCTGCACCTCTTAGAGATGCAATAGTCTTTGTGAAACAGGCCCAATCTGGTGAGCATCTGTTCAACACTGACATTACTCAATTTGCTGTTCTTTTATTAAATGTGACATTCAGTGGCAAATGCAACTTTTGGGCGAGGGAGGTGGGCACCTCTTGAGGGGCTACCAGGATAGTAAATGATTTAGAGGCAGTCACGGCAGGTGAATATTTAAAGTGGTGGGGCCTAAATATGCACCCAAATTGACATGAGTGACCAAGCCGAGTGAGTTACCCCAAAATAACCCGTCAGAGATTGGCGCCCCGCCCCCACCTCCCAGAGGATTTTATGTGCACATTGTGTTGAAATGGTGCTAGTAACAGTCATTGTAAATCACATGCATGAAGCTGCGGCCACAAGCTATCTATGCCAATCATGAAATTGATTTACAGTGTCCGTTAATGACAGGCATAGATAGCTTGTCAGAAACAAAGAGGAACTCCGAATAATACGTGAACTGAATGGAGTGGTCAAAGAACTAGAACAACAAAGTGTTCCTGGGAAAGAGGAAAGTTTAAAGTAATTTGTGGGCTCAAGTCATTTATAAGCAAATCGTGCTTGAATCATTTAATTTATACACAGATGGAGCCTATTGGACTGTTAGCATGCACAGTAGAAATCATTGAACAGGACAAACAACTGATAATGAATGGATTAAGCATAAACAAGTTGTTTATTATAAAAATGTTAAGAAATAGATTCATAAAGAGACCAATTAACAAAAAGGCATTGGGTGGTCAGTTAATAAACAAATTCATAAAGGTCATTACTATATACATACACTTATATGGGCATGAGCATACCAGTGTGGAGCTGATGGTTCAAAGAAAAACACTAGTAGTGAAAAAAGCTAATTATACCCGATGCAGTTTTGTTTGTCGGCATATGCATTTAAATAATATGCACATACATCTAATGGTTGAAAACTATAAAACAAACTGAAATTGTTGAGAAGACACAAAACGATATACATGGAGCGAGTGTAACTCTCTGTCCCTGGCTAATTGGTAGCAAATTACCTCATAGCATCCTGCTGTACAAGCAAGCAGAAAGAATGTCTTATAGCTTAAAAAGACAACAAAAAAGAATTCATTAGCAGAGCGAATCAACCTGGTAATTAATTCCAGGATGAGGCTGATACAAAGAACAAAGCCTACGCCATCCGCATTAGTAAATTGGTATATGCGTGGTGGGCCACGGAGCTAGTGTATGAGATGAAGAATGATCCCCAAACTAGTGCAGTGGCACAGTCAGCATTTTGGTGGTAGAGAGAACAGGTACACCACCTTTGTCAGGAAAAAGTAGGTTTCTTTATTCAGCCCCTGGGAAAAAAAGGGGCGGGGGAGGTAGAGCTGTTGAAAACATATAGAAATGAACCGGAGATACCAGTTCAAGAAATCTTGCAGAGAAAGGCTAAACAAATGCCCTTACATTGGAATAGGGACCATCTGTATACACAAGGGTTATTATTTAGAGCGTAATGCTGAGTAACCAGTACCAGAGAGGATTCACCTATGGCATGTCGCCTATATTTCTAGAATTTTAGAAAGACACCTTCAACAGTCATAGAAAATGAGTGCAGTAATAAAGCATGACCTACCCAGAGTCAGTGCAGCATAAGCTTCAAGGTGTTCTGGCAAAATGGAACTTGCTACACCCACTAGTGCCTGAAAGGTGTAGGGGATAGTTGATTGAAAATGAGCAAAAAGGGCGGGGGGAAAGAATTCAAAGCAACAGACGGTAGGAACATACCTGGGTGACCTACCTACGAGCCTTATGCTAATGAAGACTATTAGCATTTCCTTACACGGTGAAGAAGAGGGAACACAAAGTTCCAAGGTAACGGCTCAGTCGTCAAGTTCTTAAGAGGATGAAAAGACTGTGTTGCAGGTTTGCGCCTTTAGTCAATATTAGGAGTGCATCTGATAGTGTCAACACAGAAAACTGGAAAGACACAGACATAATAGGTCAGTGTCATAGAAAAAGAAGAAAATAATTGAGTGATATGGCCCGCAATCTTGTATTATTATTGAATCTTGCTTACCAGAATGTATTATCTCTGATTGTGTGGGTGCAGCCGTTTAAGCATGGAAACAGGAGCTATTAAAGTTCCTCAGCGCTCACTCTATGTAGAAACAAAGAAAGCCGAAAGACAAAGGGCCTCATTACAAGTTCTACGGTCCGGACTTAACGCTGCCGTTATAACCATAATGGCACCGTTTCCACGATCGGCAAATTATGACCTACGGACCCGGAAATACCACCACCATAAACAGCCACGGCGGAGTCAAGGCACCCGTAAACTTCGCCTCCACGGAACCCCCCCCCCCGTTACCGGCAATACAAAACACCGCAAGCATTGCGAGTAGCATGGACATGGAAACACAGCCACAAAAATATCGCTAAAACCGTGATCACGGTGGCGGTATCGCTGCCACCGCGAACATGACGTTAAACACTGCCTGATGATCTGAATCAGGCCACATGTGCACCAAATGAGCCCAGCTGGACCTAGCAGGCCACTGGGAGCCTACAAAAGGGCCACACCCAGGTCAACTCCAAACAGAACTATGCAGGCAGCAGCTCTAGTAGCATTGGGACTGGGGCTATTGAACCAACAGGCAGCACTGCACATGATGGCAGTAATGGTGCAGAGGAGGAGGAGGCGGACGAGGTGCAGGCAGCACTTAGCAAACCCTGTACCCATGCTAAACCCTATTGTTCAGCCGGCACGACCCCGCAGGCAGCCTGCAATACCACACATCAGGGCCTCACCCTGGAACCTGACCCCAGGACAGATCCACACATTATACCGGCTGGACCGTCCAACAATCATGTACATCACCACCATGATAGAAGACGACATCAGCAGCCACATTGACATCACCACTGCCACCCCCCCCTTCCTGAAGGTGGTGTCGGTGCTGAATTTTCTTGGCACCGTAACTTATCAGCACACAGTTGGTGAGCTGCACGGGCTATCACACCCTGTTTCTCTAAAATACTGGTACAGGTACTGGATGCCCTGTTGCGCCATGTGTCTGAACACATCGCCCTACCCCATACCCTTGCCCATGTCATTGCCACCAAGTTGGCCTTCCATGCCATTGCAGGCATGCCAAATTGCATAGGTGCAGCAGACTGCACCCACATAGAACTTGCAGTATCACGTGCTATCGAGATGGTGTACCGCAATAGGAAACTGTACCACTCACTGAATGCACAGATGGTATGTGATGCCGCACAAGTGATAACACATTGCTGCACACGTTTCCCGGGATCAACACATGATTCAATGGTTCTGTGGAATTCGACATTGCCACGGTACATGGAACGCTACGCTGGACAAAGCACATAGCTATTGGGTGAGTACAACTGCCAATGCACAGGCCCTGTGGAAGGGGGGTGTGTGTCCAGGGCAATGACCAATGTGAGTGGGCTGCTACGACTGCACGCGCATCACCCCCACCCATTTAGTGAATAGTCAGCACAACCCATACATCCCAAAGCTACACATGACAGGTTGTCACAGTGTGCCCGTACACACCCTGCCACATGACACACACAGCCAATACTACCACTGGCCCATACACCTGGAGCCACTCAATACAACCACCCACAGTATGCACCACTGCCCCCCCCCAATGCACATGATGCCTGCACATGAGACATCCTGAATCGACAACATCATCACAGTCAATTGATTGACTCTGCCATGTGTGTACATCACTGCACAATGCCATACTTACCAACCAATATTTCCCGCAGGGGCAACTACACATGCACATCAATTTGTTGGTCAATGTCCAGATGCCAACGTCGACTACAATGACCCAGGAATGGTAATCACCCACCGGTCCAACCACTGCTTGCCACATATGGATGAATGATCAATGACACATGATTGCACTGTATCTGATGAAGACATGATACAACAAACACTGACATATCCCCCACATCTACATCCCATGTAGGTGATGCTGGATATGCACTCATGCCATGGCTGATGACGCCTGTATGGAGGGCAAGCAACAGGCATGAGGAGGCGTACAACAGGGCACACGTCCTCACAAGTGGCATGATTGAGAAGACATTTGGACTACTGAAGGCCCGGTTCCGCTGCTTGAGCAGATCTGGCGGATCACTGCTCTGCAGCCCAGTGAAGACGGGTAAAATCACGCTCGTTTGTGCCATGCTGCGTAATCTGTGCTTGCGCAGGAACATTCCGCTGCCCCCAGACGCAGAGGATGAAGATGGGGATGAAGTTGGGGATGGGGATGGCTGCACCTCCTCCTGGGGGTGCACAAGATGTACAGCGAGCACGGGATACACTGATTCGCATTTACTTTTGAAAGACTGCACATTGACAGCATTGCATGGATAGGACGATGCCAGCTAATAAATTGATGGACTGAAAATGAAATGATAGATGTGATGGACTGCAAATGAAATGATGGATGTCCACTCATGAATTTTTTTTTAATGATGACATATTGTTAACATAACAACAGGGAAGAAGGTGCATTGGGTAGGGAAGATGTACACCCGTGCCCACCCACCACCCAAACGTACCCACCCCCAACCAGGCCCCAATTCAATAACCCCCTAATGGAACTCCCCTACCACCCAAATGTACCCACCCCAACCAGGCCCCAATTCACTAACCCCCTAATGGACCTCCCCCACCATCCAAACGTACCCACCCCCTTAGACCCTTCTTTTCCATGTATGTGTCCTGCAGTGCCAAACACACATGCCATCATTTGCTCGTGCGCTTCTGCCCACGGGCATCCTTGCCAGAGGGCCCTGTTAGGTGACTTGAGCGCCTCCATGGGCTGGCAGAGGTGGAGCTGGATAGGGTGATGCTTGTGGATGGCACTGTTGCTGGCATTGGTGGCAAACGTCCCAGATATGCCTGCTGGGCAAGCAACATAGACTCGGCAATACTGGAAGTGTTGTTGTTGCCCTCCCGCACATGGCGTGCCAGGGTCACTATGGTGGTGGCAAAGCGTCCAATTGACCTGGAGAGCCGACGCACAGATGCACTGTAACTCTCCCTCTGCAGCCTGGACTCCTCAAGCTGCCTTTCTACTAGCTGGGTGAGGGTGGCCTACTGGTCCTCCATCCGCTGCATGCGGGCATTCAGCTCAGCCATTGAGGGGGTTGGCGACCTCATTGGACTGTGTAGTGATGTTGGGCTGAACTGGATTTCATGGTAGGATGACAAGTCATCCAGGTTGGGCACCTCCCCCTGTGGCCCTACATCAGACTGCAGTGCTGGGGCACTGTTGTCACTGCCTGCAGCCACCTCCGCAGTGCAGATGTTTTCTGGGGTGGGTTGTGTGGGCATGATGGGTGCCCGTGGCACGTGTGGCAGCAAGCAGTGTAGAGATGGTAGTGCTGGTGGCCGGTACATGCGTACCAGATGAAGCTGGTGGCAGAGTTGCTGAGCAGCTAGCGTCTTCCTCCTGGGCAGGGACGCTGGGATGTACATGTGCAGGCGCCGATTGTCTCGCCTGCTGTGCGTTGTCACTGTCACTTGAAATGGCTGTGGGGGACACAGAGGGCATGCTATTAGTTGTATGGTGGTACCTGATGGGTGCACCACATGCATCAGACAGGTTGATCAGCGAACATTTGCATTTACACGCATATGAATGTTGACGGCCATGTATTGTAGGGATGTTGCTCATCGTCTGGGTCATGATTGGGTCCTTTGGGGCACTCATGCACTTGCTGGGGAGGGGGTTGTGAATGGGTCCTTTGGGACACTCATGCACTAACTGGGGGGGTTGTTAATGGGTCCTTTGGGGAAACTCATGCACCGGCTGGGGGGGTTGCGAACAGGTCCTTTGGGGCACTCATGCACTGGCTGGGGGGGTTGTTAATGGGTCCTTTGGAGCACTCCTGGCCTCAACAAGTACTCATATGGCATTCATATGTGTGCACTTACCAGCATCTGCAGGTGGGCTCACTCCTGCCTCAACATCCCCAATCCCATGGATAGCCTCAAGGTGGAGGACACTGCTGCAGCGCTCCTCCCATGTCTGCAGCCTCACTGGTGAAGGGGGCCCTCCACCTGTGCCACTGCTGTGTTGCCGGTGTGTTACAATCAGGTTTCGCACCCTCAGTCTGAGGTTGTACCACCTCTTTTGGCAGTCCTTAACGCTCCTTGTAGTCACACCCACAGCTGTTCACTTGCGTGCAGCTTCGGCCCACACATCCATCCTGCGTTGCTGTGTTGCATGCCGTTGGTCTGCGCTAAACAGCATTTCGGCATGCTGCACTATGTGGTTCACCAATACAGTGAGCTCCGCCTCGCTGAAGCGCTGTTTGCATTATCTCTGGGCAGGGATACTGGCTGCCATGCTGGTGGTCCTTTTTGACTTCTCAGTGTGCAGATTTAGCCTGTGCTGACTCTGGATGGCAGTGGATTGTGGTTTATATAATGGCCTCCTCTCTATTTCCGGTTTTCGTGGTCATGGTATTTCCGCTTCCGTGAGGACGGCGGCGGGCATGGTTTTTACACTGCTTGTGGGGCCACTATGTCCATTTCCGTGGGTGTTTACGTGGCGACGGTGACACAGGTTCTGCATCTGTGTAGTGCGCGCAACCGACAGGCCGTAATCGGCCGATCTTTCCACAACCTTGCGGATGCAGAAACTGTATTACCGTCGTCACGAAATCACTGCATTCCGGACTGGAGAACTTGTAATGCGGCCCATAGTGTATTGATCAGCATTAGGGTGCCTCTTAGTGCTACACAGCATCAAAGCCGCCTTTATACTAGTACTGGATTTGCAGTATACCGCGTTGCAGCTTCAGCTACTGAGGCGGGACCGCGGTCGAGTACTGTCTGCAGCCAGTAGAGCCTCCAGTCTGTGTTGAGATTCACACGGAGCATCCGAGTTGAAGGCCAATGGGACTCTATACGGGAATATCTACAGCCATGGGCATAGAAAGAGGACTTCCTAAACTTCTGTGATGCATTGAAAAAGTTGTGAAGATAGCAGAATATCAGAGCCTCAATTGCAAGAGATGTGGGAGCAAAATGTTCAGGAGACAGAGACTGCACTGGCCAGGCTAGCATCAGACGCATTTCAAATAACGTACAGTATGAATGAAGGTGTGGAGTCATATATGAGTGGAATAAGTGAAGGGGTGGTCAAACAAACTGTTAGAAAAAACGGTTACAAAGGAGAGCTCACTGTTCAAACTGGGCATAACTGCTGAAAGGAATTGAAGAGGCCAAAAAGGCTGGCCACTAATGTTTTGAACTCTTAATCATGGGGCTCTGGTATATGGAGTAACTTCCAAAGTTAGTTTAAAATTAGGAAAATAGAAAACTTAAACAGGAGAAACAAGGCCATCGGTATGGGCATGGGTCAATAGGTGCTGCTGATGCAAAGGCTACCATATGGGTAATGCTTCATTCAGCCCCCGATCAGTGGTGTCCAGCGTAAAGATCCAACAGGCTTCTTTGTTGGCCAATGTGCAGTGTGGGTTAAACGCATCTTTGACCACATCAATAACCCACCATCGGATGTCATCCGGGGAGTGGCCTTGTTCCCTAAAGTGACTGACTAAAGGTGAAGTGCTGGATTTACACCTGATACGGGATCGATGTTCAGTTATGCGAGTATGCACTGGACGTGATGGTTTCCCAATGTATCTAAGGCCACAGGGGCACACAATGCAATAAATTCTTCTATTTATCTCCGGTTCATTTCTATATGTTTTCAACAGCTCTACCTCCCCCGCCCCTTTTTTTCCCAGGGGCTGAATAAAGAAACCTACTTTTTCCTGACAAAGGTGGTGTACCTGTTCTCTCTACCACCAAAATGCTGACTGTGCCACTGCACTAGTTTGGGGATCATTCTTCATCTCATACACTAGCTCCGTGGCCCACCACGCATATACCAATTTACTAATGCGGATGGCGTAGGCTTTGTTCTTTGTATCAGCCTCATCCTGGAATTAATTACCAGGTTGATTCGCTCTGCTAATGAATTCTTTTTTGTTGTCTTTTTAAGCTATAAGACATTCTTTCTGCTTGCTTGTACAGCAGGATGCTATGAGGTAATGTGCTACCAATTAGCCAGGGACAGAGAGTTACACTCGTTCCATGTATATTGTTTTGTGTCTTCTCAACAATTTCAGTTTGTTTTATAGTTTTCAACCATTAGATGTATGTGCATATTATTTAAATGCATATGCCGACAAACACAACTGCATCAGGTATAATTTGCTTTTTTCACTACTAGTGTTTTTCTTTGAACCATCAGCTCCACACTGGTATGCTCATGCCCATATAAGTGTATGTATATAGTAATGCACTTTATGAATTTGTTTATTAACTGACCACCCAATGTCTTTTTGTTAATTGGTCTGTTTATGAATCTATTTCTTAACGTTTTTATAATAAACAACTTGTTTATGCTTAATCCATTGATTATCGGTTGTTTTTCCTGTTCAATGATTTCTACTGCGTATGCCAACAGTCCAATAGGCTCCATCTTTGTATAAATTGAGTGATTCAGTCACGATTAGTTTATAAATGCCTTGAGCCTACAAATTACTTTAAACTTTCCTCTTTCCACGGTAACACCCTGTTGTTATAGATAGCTTGTGGTCACAGCTTCATGCAAGTGATTTATGCTTGCATCAAGATGCAACCGGAATTAATCTATGCCAGTAATGGTCACAGTAAAATCACTTGCCTGAGTCTGTAGCCACTCTTCATACCAGAACACAGTCACTGTAAATCACTGGCATGAATCTGAGCCCACAATCTGCACCCTCAACCTATTGATTCCAGTCACGAAATTGATTTACAGTGACTTTTGCTGACAGGTATAGTTAGATTACCATCACAGTTTCATGAAAGTGATTTACATTCTGTAAATGTTATTGTATGAAGCTGAGGCCTCAATCTAGTCACTTTAAATCATTTGCATGAGACTGCAGCCAATCTATACCAGTAATGGTCACTATCTGTCAACTGCATGAGTCTGCAGCTGATCCTTTCCAGTAGTGGTCACTGTAAATGAATTGTTGAAGCTGAGCCCAAACCCTACCTGAGTAAGGGTCATATCAATCTTTAATGAATCTGAGCTCAAGATCAATTATCATTACTCTGCATCCCCTACCCAGGCTGCCTTCACACAAACACATGCACTCATTGCTTTCTCTCACCCACACACACGTGCATGGGCATACTCACCCTGACGCCAGCATACATATACCTCAAAACTCCTATGCACACACATTCTGCATGCATTACATTCAAACATGCATGCTCGCACGTATGCAATACAAAACTACAAAAACATGTTTAAAACATACCTTATCTCCTGTCTGACTCTGCAGGGCTGAGCTCGATGAGGCGCAGGGTGGGAATAAATTCAGACAGCACCCGCACCCGGCCCACCCTGGAAGGACTGGAGCACAAGGGGCATGCAGGACACCAGGCCCTGAACTTGTAGATTGCTTAGCAACCTGAGAACAAGCATGCGTGCCACGCCTCATGCACTGGTGGTCACTCTTTTTTTTTTGTCGTTAAGCTTAAATTGAATGAGGCTGTGGTGCAGCACCAGCCCTTCTGGAGTCAGGGAGGCATACTGAAAACTGAGGAGGTGCCCAGTAGCGGCAATTGCCCTCCTACCTCCCCTCGATTCCCCAATGGTGACATTCACATTTGCATTTGTATCATTAGTTGGTTGCAGATTTTCTATTAGTTCTTTTATTCATATATTTATTTATTTTATTTTTTATTTATCTTATAAAGTGACACACGCCTGTGGGATCAGGGCCTCCTATGCACTTATTTTATGTAATCACATACCAAGATAGCCATGGTGCCGCAAATCTCCAGTGTTCTAGTGATCAGAGAGACACACGTTACAGCAAGCAAGCCATTTCGGGGTCAGGCGGCTGCCATGACCGGTCTGCCTGATTCCAAGATGGCAGCTCAGGTATCTAAATGCTCTGCCTGCAGAGCCATGGATTCCCATTAGTGAATACCTAGTCACACATGGGCTGAGAGAGGTAGGACTGAACAATACTGACCAATCCCAAAGCTCAAGCCCTTGGTCCACCACAAGTGCACAAGATCAATCACTTAGCAAGTTCATTTAACCTCTGGCCAGAGCATAAGAAGGGGCCACACATTGAAATACTGTGGGAGTTTGGAGTCTCTTAGAGGGAGTGAGGCAGAGCAAAGAGAGGATCAACAGGCAATAAGAGGAACAAGTGAAAGGAGAGCAGAAGCAGCGGGGTGGAGGAGAAATAGGAAGGTCCAAGTATGGAAATATGATATTCGAGAAGGGAGAGATAATGAAGGGGAACATCTGGAGAAGCCTGGGAAGTAGGAAAGAAAGTGTGATCAGGAGCAGGTGGGAAAGAGCAAAAGGTCCAGAAAACCCAGAGTTTGGCCAAGCCAAGACTTAGCAGGGGAGTCAGGAGATGAAGTGTTGAACCAGTAGGGCATGTGGCGGAGAGGGGACAGTATACCTGCTGGCCCAGCTGCAAGGAGAAGATGTTATGGGCCACGCTGCACTTAGTGGGGAAGACCTCACCAGTCACATGGCAATTACCAGCAAAATAATTGGCCACAAACAAGTGGGGAGGGTTGTTAATGGAGTTATTAGTGACTGAGGTGTGGACCTGAGGTGTGGACCTTTGTTTTTTCTGTGAACATTTATTGAACTTTACCTAAGGTGATGACCCTAGCAAAGACTAGCACAGTGCCCTGTGAATTCTTTCCCTGCATTTCTCTTGCCCTCGCTATGTTTGCTGAGACGCAGCCTACCTTGGTTCTCCTCTTTTCCTCCTACCTTAGAACCACACAGACCTGTGTTGCTGCCACAACATTGCCTCTGGGGCCCTCTGTTGATCTCATGCACTGTAACAACATGGAGAGGTCACTTACGGATTCTGGGTCATGTTTAGTAAAAGCAACCAAGGCCGGGCTGGTCTGCAGACACCACTGAGCAGAGATGCAGATGTGTGAGCAGTTGTTCTTTGGGGGCAGAAAGTAACATACATGGCCTGACTCTGTAGCTAAATCATTTGCCTTGGGGCCAAACAAAAACCTTAACCCCAACTAGAAAACCTCAACCTTCACCACACACTTCTCACACAGAAACCCACACAGCCACTTCTCAGCACAGCAATCTGCATGTACTTCACCACACTGCAACAACACACATACAACACATAAAGTATTTATTTATTTTATTGTTTTTTTATAACGCGCTGAATACTTTTTTTTCTTATTTGTTTCGCTGAATGTTTCAACCTTTCAAATTTACATACAAAAGGAGTATAAAAAAAGATTTCATCACAACAATTACAGTTATAATTACATTTACAGAATTTAAAAGAAAGAAAGAAAATACATATGATTTTCATAAAACTAAGTTTCACTTTGGCAGAACAGCAGACATAAATTGAACCAATGCATGTGCATTGATGTTCTACAGCTAGTTACTACACAGCCCCAGATCTCTTCTTCTGATCGATGACAAAAGAGATGTAATAGATTCTTAAAATATTTTTGTCGTAGAGATTTTAACATAGGACAACTGATTATTAGATGAGACAAAGACTCTGTCTGCATATTGTTTTTGCAAAAACGACACCACTTTTGACTTTTTGCCACAATTCCACGCCTAGCAAGAATTTCATTAGTCGGATATAAATTTAGTTGTATTCTGAACATTTGTGTTCTAACATAACTAGATGGACACTTTTGCAAATACTTTTCCATTGATCCTAAGTTTTTATGTCCAAATAGTAAGATTGAATAGTCAGCATATTTTTTACATGAGTTTTGAGTGTTAATCCAATCTTTTCGATATACTGCTAACTTAGCTTTGGCTGGATTTGGAATCAACAGTTCTAGCGATATATTGGCATCCTCCAATTCAGTTAAGACACACTTACACCAAATATTAGGAAATTTATCTAGTGAAGTCAGAAGATAATGCACTATAGAATTTAAAACATTTTTCGCCAATGCACCTAACATGCATTTTCTAAAGAAGCTACACATTTTCCAAATTACCTGACAATAGATCGAAATACCACCTAATTCATATCGCAAGAGTGAAGTTGGTGTACAGTTAGGTAAATACTTGAATACTTGAGTTCAGTTTCTACACGCGTACCTGGGATTCGAACCTCTGTTGCTCTGCGTGTTCTTGCTTCCAAGACCAGCACGATAACCCATATCAGCAGCACATGGGAACTTGCACCGACCTGATAACCTCACTCAAGCTCAGTGAACGGGAACACTGAACTGAAGCTGCGAACTGGACATCACAGCTCTCCCTATCCTATTCCCACTACACCCTACTAACCCCGACCCCTCCTTTTTCAGATCCGCCAGGGCGCCCAGGGACCACTCCTGTGGTGACGGTGCGCGGTACAATTACCTTTAACATTAACATACAGAAATTCAATTTCCAGTTGTCTCAATACTTTCAACAAGTAAAGGAAACTTGCTGGAATGTTTGGGCAGGGCGTTGAGAAAGTGCTCCTGCAGCTGCGCTACTAAGCTGGCAAGAGGGTTAGTCTACATGCCTGTCACTAGCAACACCTTGTGTAGTCTGTCCTAAATCTGTGATTTTCCTGCATAGGCAGCCAGGGTAAAGCGCGGGTATGCTAACTGCCTGGAGGCACAGATGCTTCCCTATCCTGCCTATGAGGGTGGGGCCTTTCCCCTTCCAATTCTGGAGGGCCAATGGAGGCCTGAATGGGGGCCCTTATAGGAGGTCCCCTAAAGGTGCCAGCACGGGGGCCAGTAAGGCAGGCACATTCTATATTCCTTCAATATAATTGAAGATTGTATATTCCAGAGTAATTTCAATGCTTAATTGTTTCCTTCAATTAGCTTCATTTCATTGATTGTAAACTCTTTAATATGAATAAGGGATGGTGTGTGCGCGCGCATGCATCCATAGCCAGTTTGATCTTTTGGGTTGAAGTGTTTCTTTTTCCTTTCGCACTGATGCCTTTCTGGCTCGTGGTGAAGTGTGTAAGGTCACGGTCAAGTGTTTTCAATCATTCACACAAGTCCTCACCCAAAAACAGAAATAGGGGTGTTGTGTCCTCTTTTACTGTTAACTAATGTTTGTTGTCCGGGAGCCAAGTCCCATTTCTATTGTTCCCATTATTGTGGGCTGGGCTCACGTTTTCAGGCAAGAGGAGGTGTTACCGCCTCTGGCTTTAGTTTGCGCTGAAAATAAAAAATAAAGCATTGAAGTGTTCCTGTGTTTTCTTTAAATTGGCTTTATTGCTGTGCCTCATTGCAAAGTATCCAGTTCAGCAGAGATTGAAAACATAACAATGGCGACGAGGATCATCTAGAGAGCAGCTGACGCTCCCATCCGCACGCGTAACACTGTGCCACCGGCGGTTTGCGAGGACCGCATCCAAGCCGGAAAACTTACCCACGGCAGAATTCTCTTCTGCGACCACTTCACAGCCTTATTTCATGACTGGACGAATCATCTGAGCCGACGGTGCCGCCATGGAGGAAAAATAACAGTAATACGTGAAAAAGATAGCGATCGCTTGTGACAGGCAAGCGCTCCACGGCTCTCATTCAAATCTCTTGAAGCTGAAAAGCGTGCCATTTCAATCACCCTACAGTGCTGACACGCGGAGAACGCCATCAATAGCCAGTTCCAGAGCAACATTACCCTACCTCCAGTGACATCATTATGTCAGAAGGCAACTCTGACAGTGGGCTCCAAATCCCCCAGGCCAGTTCCACTCCCAGACATGCTGTCATGGGTATCAGGCAGGTAGTTGGGGCAAGCTGAGTGGAGGCTTGGCAGGCCTGGCATAGGCACACAAAGAACCCATTAACAAATCCCTCCTTTCATTCCTTCCTAGTGTTTGTAGTAACTTCCTGGTTACCACTTCTTGTTGCCAAACAGGAAGTGCATGATAACTCATGAGCTCTCTAGTGTTTGGGTGTGGCTGGCTATATAAGCCACACCCAAGATTCTTCCAGTTCTTCGTGTTGCTTACTGTGAGCTGTATCAGCAACACACTTGCGTGCTCTGGATCAGCCAGCATCTGCTTACCTGCTCTGGATCATCTTGTTTCTGCTTTCCTGCTCCGGATCATCCTATTTCTGCTTACCTGCTCCGGATCCTCCTGCTTCTGCTTACCTGCTCCGGATCATCCTGCTTCTGCTTACCTGCTCCGGATCATCCTATTTCTGCTTACCTGCTCCGGATCATTCGGCTTCAGCTTACCTGGTTCTTACTCCACGCTGCAGCTATCTCCAGTCAAGAGGGGACTTCTACACCGGCACCTGTAAGAACAAAGAAGAACAGCGTTAACACGCACACATCAGTAATGCTGCGCATACTCACCGAAACTTCCCGTGACGCTGGAATCCAGGTTAATTGCACGAGCGCACAAACCCCTGTAAGAAAGAAGAGACATTATTCATTGTGCTCGCTCCAATAATGCGGACACTTATTTCACTGCACTCTCTCTCTCTACGCGGTGCATACTTACCAAAAGCCTACGTGCAAACTTACCTAACCACCAAGTCTCCAGTAGCGCTGAACCCGGACTCCAGGCGCTATTACCACATAATTTCTCCTGCAAGGGAAAGGGAGAGACATTACCAGGTGCGCTCGAATTGAAGGCGCTGCGCAAACCTACTAACAGCTAGCTTCTACACGCAGCGCTACTCACCCACAACAAAAATGGCAAACAAAGACAATACGGACAATTGTGGCCACCCAACATTCTCTGCGCAACGTTCACTTGTGGGAAGGACTTTCTAGCCAGTGAAGAAACTGGCACCTTGAACTCGCGGCCTCGCTGTGAAGGCATAAAACGGTGTTTGGCATCTGAACTCAGCCTACAGATATTAGCGCCAATCACATGAGTGAATCGCGCCCCTGCAAATGCAGGATGGAGTGCCCACCCTACTTAAGATCAAGGTAAACCCATAGGGGGCATCATAGCACACAGTAAAGAGAAGGGAAGTGCCCAGGGGAATCGGGTTAATTCTGGTCTGAGTGTACACCTTGTATTTGACAGGTATTCCTCCTAGTGAAACAGGGGAAGTGAAGACTCGGGGTCAAGGGAGGCTCGTCCATCGCTCCTGCAGAGACACAGGTGTGTGTGACAGAACACGGAGCCATCCTCAATACCTCTGCCCGAGAGATGGAAACCTCCGAGGTAGACCAGCTTTCCCTATTGTTAGGTGAACTACGGGCCGAGGGTCATGCAGCCCGCTCAGAGACAAATGCCTTAAGGCATGAACTGGTAGTCAACAGGGACAAAACAGACGATTTGGCAAGACAGCTCCTACAGACCCAAGCTGGTCTAGCACCCCTACCAGTTGGAGTTCCACAGGGGCAGCCTACCGTGGCACCTCTAGCCACACCCGTTCAGGTATTGCTTCCAGGCAACATCCCTTTAGTACCCCCGGAACACTTCTCTGGGGATCCCAAGAAATTTGGAGCATTCATGAATAAATGCCGGCTACATTTCATATGCAAACCAGACACCTTTCTGAACGGCCAATGTAAAGTAGCTTTTGTCCTCTCCTATTTAGGAGGGTACGTGGCGGACTGGTCTGTCCTGGTAGTGCTTACGGACGACTGTTAGGAAAGATTTCATAATTTTGTGTAATTTTCCCTCCATGTGTCAACCCCCAAACTTTTTGCTGCTGTTTTACATCATGATCTAGACTTTGCCAGAGAAGCACAGCCCTCAGCTGCACTCCTCTGGGCTTTCGCTCACTTTTTATGGGGAAACTGACATGCCCTTAAGACAGTTAGTACTGGGAGACTTTGTTTCCCTTAGTCCTTTCCTCATGTTGCAACATTTGTGCAACATGTATCAAGAGTGCAATGTAACTTACTTTACAGCATCCTTGGGTCTCTAGTCTTTTCAAAGGCCCTAGAAACTCTCGCTGGACTTTTTCCAGCGAGCGTCCCATCGACAGGCCTCAGAAATACAATCAGAGCCCATGCAATTGGGTGTTCTCAAGGAACCACTCACTAAGGCGGAGAGAGAACGGAGGTGTCAGAAAAAACTTTGCTTATATTGCGGCCAATTTGGTCACAATTTTTATGAACGGTGCAGATGTGTCATAGGCAGGACTGGTGGCAGCTATCTTTTTCATGTATTTTTAACCCTTTCTTGCCATGTTAACCGCGCTTACCGTGATTGGCACGAATAGGTGGACTGGCTCCCAAAATGGCCATGCCACGAGGTTCTTTGTCCTGTCCTTTGGCCATCTTGCCCCTTCACCTCCCCCAGGTCGAGCCGACCCGGGGCTGTCTTTATTTGGTCATGCACTTTCCCGCAAAACCCAAAGCTTTCGCGGGCTTCTGCACGCCTGTTGTGCGCCTCCAGGATGTGGGCTGGGCTGTCTGGTCCCAATACACATCTTGGGTGCCAGACAGTCTGGAGTGTCCTGAATGCCTGGGACCACCGTGGTCCATGATTGGTCCACGTATGGTGTGCGGGTTTGTGAGCAGATCTCCTATTGGGTCCTCCCCATTGAGTCGATCTCCTGAGTTCACATGAACAAGAGATAAGGAGCTAAGTATCCTGCTACAAGAAGCCGAGTCGAGGAACCGCTGGCGATCCGCTGGAAGGTTTGGCACCCTAAACCCGCTGTCGTCCCGTGGGACCCCTCTGCATCTGATCATCATAGAAGGTCTGCGAAGACGCTTCGACCCATTGGAATAGTGGGATCAATTATTCTCGGCACCTTCAACAAACCCTGCAAGTAAGCCCCTTCAGAAGTGTCCCTGGGCCAATCAGTGGGCTGTCCAGCTTACACGGGACATTTACTCTGACACCGCCGCCGTTTCGAGGAAGCCCTCGAAACTTGGTATACTGCTTGCTCTGTGTCCACGGCACCCTCACACCCTCACACCTTGTACGCTTGGCATTCCCAGGTCTGAAGTGAGACGAGTGCGCCCGGACCGGAGTAAACGCGGTTACTGTGTTGCCCTGCTGAGGCAACGACCTGTGCAAGTTTGCTGCATTTGTGACCCCCCTTGCCCCTGAAGCCTGCTGCAGTGAAGCTGGACCGATTCCTCCTCCCAGAGCGGAGAAATCGCCACTGTCCCGTTTGGGAATCATCGCTGTATCTCTGAGTCTACACAGTGTCGAGACGTCCTGATTGTCGCATTCGAACCTGCCAGCGAAGTGTACTGTAATGGCGAAGTTTGGGTCTGCCTGCGTGGGGAACCGGTGAGTAATCCTTACCCCAACTGGTGGCCCCTAGTGCAGGAGCCCATTTTTACGCACAAAGTGGCCCCCGAGGATCTCTTTCCTTTCCACAACTATTGCGAAATAGCGACTCCATCCCGCACTCTTAAACTGCCTCTGCCCTCAAGTGGAGGTCCTATTTGAATAGTGGGAACTTGTTCTTCATCGCCTCATCCATGTTCCTGAGCTGCTAGCGACCCTTGAAGAGACCCTATTTTGTCCATTGGCACAAGCGCGTGCATGTACTATTGAGCATAAGGCTCCGCTCTTCATAGGGCTTGGACTACCTCTTAGTTAGGTGTATTTCTGATGTCGAACTGGGTCTAAAGATTACCTGCACTGCCTGTTTTCCTCCCCATCTAGGTGGTCTACATATTTCGTGCTTATAATCCCTTAGACCCCTCTGGTCTTGTGTATATATTGTATTGGTTGTGATGTATTGGTTTACTTTAGCATTACTGTGATTCTTTGCTATGGTCTATGTTACAAAGGCCTTGTAATAAATGTGTCTATATTTTTAATATAACACCTGTCTGGAGTAATTTGTAAGTGTCCTTGCTTTGTGTGCTCATTGAGGCCTTTCAGTCACCCTCACCCCTCTTGAGACTTAGTCTTGACCGCCTGCCATAGCTACCCTGATTGGTCTGGCTTGTCCAGAGGTTACCCTGTTCCAAAAAACTAGGTTGGCCTTCTGAACCTCTGCCCCTCCTGGTCGGAGTTCAGAAATCCTTCTTAACAACGACCCTTTACTGAGAAATTACCCAGGTTTTCAGCGTGAACTGGAAAAACTATTTGCCCATCGGACTCGAGGTCAGCCCCTGGATGATGAGCTACTCTCTCTGCCACAGGGTGGTCAGGATCTTATCTCATATGTCGCCACATTCAGTTGCTTAATAGCCAAATCAGGTTGGCCAGAGGAGAAACGAATAACGTTATTTTATCGTGGACTGAGAGGAGAATTAAAAGATGTCTTGGCGCAAGTAGTTAGTCCTCCCGAAGATTGCAGTGAATACATCGACCTAACTATGCAACTAGACCACCGGTTACAGGACCGCAAGGCCGACCGAACCAGATCAGAGCATAGACCATTGTATGTCTGACCAAAGGAAGCGTCCCATCGACAGGCCTCAGAAATACAATCAGAGCCCATGCAATTGGGTGTTCTCAAGGAACCACTCACTAAGGCGGAGAGAGAACGGAGGTGTCAGAAAAAACTTTGCTTATATTGCGGCCAATTTGGTCACTTCCTCTGGAACTGCACGATTAAACCCCCACGGAAGACAATGAGGGTACTAGATAACACAGTGGGAAGACACAGGTGCGGCAGTGGAAAACTCCAATGCCCGGCAGATGTAGAGGACGGTCTGTCGAGCCAGGAATGGAGCACTCAGATCTCACATTTCAGTATGCCTGTGGTTTTGGTAGACCCTTCACAGCCCACCCGAATGCATGCCCTTAAGGCTTTCATAGACAGTGAGGCTATTGGGAACTACCTGGACATAAACACTGCAAAGACCTTGGGATTAGCATTCCACAGTAAGGACACCGCAGAAAGCATGACAGCTGTGGATTGCACACAACTCCTTTCGGGACCAGTAACAGAGTGTACTTCCACCATCACCTTAATCTGCCAAAATGGCCACAGAGAAAGTATTAGATTCAACCTTATCGCTGCACCCCAATTCCAGCTGATTCTTGGGATACCGTGGCTAGAGACACACAACCCAAAGATAGATTGGCAAGCTTGAACCTTACTCTTTTACACAGAATGCGCCTCTTGTTACGACATCAAAGGGATCAAAGGAAGCCCATTGTTAGTTTCACAGGAAAAGGTAGCAGGTTTAGGCTTGGTGGGCCCTTTACCAGAGGAATACCAGGAGTTCCAGGATGTGTTTGTGAAGGAGCAAGCTAATACACTACCACCACATCGAGTTTACGACTGCCAGATCGACATGCAACCAGGGGCACAAGTACCGTGCAGCCGCATTTATGCATTAACTGAGGAAGAAAACACTCATCTACGGACCTACTTGGATCAATACCTGACTAATGGCTTCATTAGACCATCTAGGTCACCAGCTGCCTCCCCACTCTTCTTCGTACTGAAGAAAGAGGGGGATTTAAGAACGTGTATTGATTACCAGGCCCTAAATCAAGTCACCATAAAAACTAAGTATCCGTTACCTCTGATACCAGTACTCATAGACCAGGTGAGACAAGCGAAGATTTTCACCAAGCTAGACTTGCGCGGCGCATGTCACCTGGTACGCATGAAGAAAGGGGACAAGTGGAAGACTGCGTTCCGTACCCTCTATGCCCTGTACGAATACCTGGTCAGCCCTTTGGGCTTTGCAATGCCCCGGCTGCGTTCCAGCATTTTATGAATGATGTGTTACGGGAACTCCTCTATGTCTGTGCAGTCGTCTACATCAATGACATTCTGATCTGCTCCACCACTCCCCAAGAGCACGTTACCCACGTGCGGCTGTACTCCACACACTGTGTGAAAAGCAACTGTACGCAAAGCTAGAAAAATGCTCCATTCATGTCACCGAAGTGGAGTTTCTGGGATATGTACTGACACCACAGGGGATCAAGATGGACAATAGAAAAGTGGAGGCAATCCTCACTTGGTCCTCACCCACGTCTGTAAAGGGAGTACAGAGTTTCCTAGGGTTTGCAAACTTTTATTAATGCTTCATACCAGGATTCTCACATATTGTACATCCAATAACGTCCTTGCTGTGCAAACACCGAACGTTCGAATGGACACCAGCGGCCGAAGAAGCTTTCTGAGCTCTCAACGAAAAATTCACCTGAGCCCCAATTCTGCGACACCCACAGCTCGATTGACTGTACATCGTGGAAACGGACGCTTCAAGCATTGCCATGGGGGCCATTTTGCATCAACAAAATCCAGAAACCGGATGCCTTCACCCCATTGCCTTTTGGTCAAGGAAATTTTCCCCAGTAGAATTGAACTATGCAATTTCTGAGAAAGAACTCCTAGCAATCAAAAGTGCACTGTGTGAATGGCAACATTACTTACTAGGAGCAAAACACACCATCACAATAATAACAGATCATCGGAACTTGCAATACTTACGCTCAGCAAAAGCTCAGTCTTCTAGGCTGCTCTGTTGGGCCCTATTCTTAATGGAATCCGACTTTGTAATCACCTACCGCCCCGGAGTTAAGAATGGGAAAGCGGATGCATTATCCCGCATTGGCACAGGAAATCTACAATGCCCCTAACCCGGTGGAGATCATACCCAGCTATAAAATTCTCGGCCACTTCATCGGCCCATCTCCGTTAAATACTCTGCAGGAAACAATAAAAGAAAATATGTCAGAAGAAGACCTACTGGCTTTGGACACAAATGGAAATCAGTTCACCATTCAAGACAAACTACCATGCTACCAAAAACGCCTCTACGTTCCAACTAAGGATCTGCAACAAGCAATCATATCAGACTACCATGACTCGCTGTTAGAAGCCCATCCAAGTATAGCCAAAACCATGAAGAAAGTAAGCAAATCTTATTGGTGGCCAACTTGGCGAGAAGATATTGCCACCTACATAGGCACCTGTGAGGTGTGTGCACAATACAAAACATCCAGGCAAAAACTAGCCAGCCTCCTTCAGCCAATCACTATTCTGCCAGCGCCCTGGCACACAGTATCAATGGACTTCGTCACTGATCTACCTCCTAACTCAGGTTATAATACCATCCTCGTAGTAGTGGACCTCTTCTCCAAAATGGCCCATTTCATAGCTCTAAATGGTATTCCATCAGCTCAGAAGCTGGCGCAGGGTTTTCTAGACCAAATCATCAAGTTACATGGATTCCCTACCGTAATCTTTTCAGACAGAGGCAGCCAATTTGTATCTCGTTTTTGGAAAAAATGTTGTGCCCTGGCAAGAGTAGAAGTCCGTCTGTCTTCTAGTCACCACCCTCAAACGGATGGCTAAACCGAGCGTACGAACCAGACCATCAACAGTATTTGCGCTGTCTATTACACCAAACAAGCCAAAGCTGGACAGAAATTCTATGGATGGAAGAGTATGCCTACAACAACTCAACACATTCATCAACCCAAGCAACACCCTTCTTTACTATATATGGTTGAAACCCCAGAACGTCGGGCTACGATCCGCCAGAAAGGATTGAAATGTCTGCAGTAATGAATCAACATGCCAGCATCATGAAAGCAGCCAGAGAAGCCAGCAGGAACCTACAGCAAGCCATATAAACATAGAAAAGAAACGCTGATTGCCATCGACGAAAAGCCCCAGGTTATCAAGTGGGAGACTCGGTCTGGCTGGCAACTAGACACATTGCTTTAAAGCGTCCCAAGAAATGTCAGCCTAGATACATTGGCCCGTATAAAATAGAAAAAGTAATTAATCCAGCAATCATGAGACTGGCGTTACCTCAACATATGGGTATACATCCTGTACTTCACGTGTCACTATTAAAACAAGCACACACAGGAACCCGAACTTCCACACCTCCCTCACCCATACAAGTGGGTGAAGAAGCTCCAGAATATGAAGTAAAGAACATATTAGATTCCAAACAAGTACGAAAGACCCTGTATTATTTGATTGACTGGAAGAGGTACGGACCCCAGGAAAGATCATGGGAACCCAGCATGCAGGTGCATGCCCCCTGATTGGTGCGGAAATTCCACCGGGACCATCCTGAGAAACCAAAGCCCTCATGCACACCATTGGGAGGGGTCTTGAGGGGGAAAACTGTCATGGGCATCAGGCAGGTAGTTGGGGCAAGCTGGGTGGAGGCTTGGCAGGCCTGGCATAGGCACACAAAGAACCCATAACAAATCCCTCCTTTCATTCCTTCCTAGTATTTATAGTAACTTCCTGGTTACCACTTCCTGTTGCCAAACAGGAAGTGCATGATAACTCATGAGCTCTCTTGTGTTTGGGTGTGGCTGTCTATATAGGCCACACCCAAGATTCTTCCAGTGCTTCGTGTTGCTTACTGTGAGCTGTATCAGCAACACACTTGCCGTGCTCTGGATCAGCCAGCATCTGCTTACCTGCTCCGGATCATCCTGCTTCTGCTTACCTGCTCCGGATCATCCTGTTTCTGCTTACCTGCTCCGGATCATCCTGCTTCTGCTTACCTGCTCTGGATCATCCTGCTTCTGCTTACCTCCTCCAGATCATCCTACTTCTGCTTACCTGCTCCGGATCATTCAGCTTCAGCTTACCTGGTTCTAACTCAACGCCGCAGCTATCTCCAGTCAAGAGGGGACTTCTACACCGGCACCTGTAAGAACAAAGAAGAACAGCGTTAACATGCGCGCATCAGTAATGCTGTGCATACTCACTGAATCTTCCCGCGACGCTGAAATCCAGGTTAGTTGCACGAGCGCACAAACCCCTGTAAGAAAGAAAAGACATTATTCATTGCCTTCGCTCCAATAACGCGGACACTTATTTCACTGCGCTCTCTCTCTCTACGTGGTGCATACTTACCAAAAGCCTTTGTGCAAATTTACCTAACCACCAAGTCTCCAGTAGCGATGAACCCGGACTCGAGGTGCTAATACCACATAATTTGTCCTGCAAGGGAAAGAGAGAGACATTACCAGGCGCGCTCGAATTGAAGGCGCTGCGCAAACCTACAAGCAGCTAGCTTCTACACGCAGCGCTACTCGCCCACAAAAATACCGGCAAACAAAGACAATACGGACAATTTTGGACACTCAACATTCTCCGCGTAACGTTCACTTGTGGGAAGGACTTTCTAGCTAGTCAAGACATAAAACAGCATTTGTCATCTGAACTCAGCGTACAGACATTGGCACCAATCACATGAGTGAATCGCGCCCCTGCAAATGCGGGATGGAGTGCACACCCTACTAAAGATCAAGGTAAGCCCATAGGGGGACATCACAGCGCACAGTAAAGAGAAGGGAAGGGCCCAGGGGAATCCGGTGAATTCAGGTCTGAGTGTACACCTTGTATTTGACAGATATTCCTGAAACAGGGGAAGTGAAGACTCGGGGTCAAGGGAGGATCGTCCATCGCTCCTGCAGAGACACAGGTGAGTGTGACACATGCCAACAACAGAGAGGAAGGGAACTCCGAATCCCTGCAACTCCAAGCAATGCCACATTTTGAAATTTCAGACACTAGCAGCCTGGCACCCAGATGGGCCAGGTGGTTGAAAGAACTTCAAATCTACATAGACGCCTCGGGTGTGAGAGACGAGCGCTGCTTACAAGGCATCCTGCTACACTCACTCGGACCCACGGTATGTGACATTGTATTTGAAATGCCTGATACCAACACAGACTCATTTCAGGGCATAATTGACTCATTAAACACTTATTTTGCGCCTTTAAGAAACGCTGATTACAAAAGACACATTTTCCACACTACCACTCAAGAAAAGAATGAAAGCACGGACAATTTCATCATGAGATTAAGGAAAAGAGCCAAATATTGTGACTTTGACAGATATTCCACTGATGAAGCTCTCAAATCGCAGGCCATTGCAGGATGTGGATCCCCTGAATTTCGTAAAAAGCTACTGGAGAAAAGCAGAACATTGGAAGAAATCCTCCAACTAGCAAGAGCCAACTCAGCATTAGCACTACTGACTGAATCCCTTGGAAATATCACGATCACACAGATTGCCAATGCGGCAACCGTGTGCCCCATTCGCACCTCAAGCGTCACGACAGAACAAAAGAAATGCTACAGATGCAGCTTCAGATTTCCTCATGTAGAGCCGTGTCCAGCGATAGGTCACCACTGCAACAAATGTGGGGGAGAAAACCACTTCTGTCTGCAAAAATATAACGTTCTTCCAAAGCAACAACGTCAGTACAGAATCCTGGAGACAAGATGGTTGAAACTCAAGACGGGAAAGCCCGCGCCGGGACACAAGTCAATTTGCCGTGCACAGCAGGTGTCGCTCACATAGCTCATGAAGTGACCACACTCCCTCGACCCGGAGACGGGAAGAAAGGAGAGACAGCTCCAGCCATCCCAAGAGCAGGCATGACTCCCAGCACCGGAAACCAAGACAAAGAATAAGATATCTGGACGAATCACGGCAAGGAAGACGGGGCGCTCACTCGTCGTCTTCCAGCGGAGATCGGAAAAGGGCCTACGTCCACGCCATTGGCAACAACACAGCCGTCGAATACAGCCCAACATTGCTGCTTCAATTAAATGGACAAAAGTTAGAGTTTCTAATTGACACTGGTGCTATGGTTAACGTAATCAATGCCGTGGTATACAATTCTCTCAACGGGAAGAAAGAGCTGAAACAAGCTGACACGCTAATATATCCCTATGGCTCCAACAAACCTCTCAACTGTAAAGGCATGTTCACTGCCACGTGTCAATATAAAGAACAGTGTCAAAAGGTACAAGTCTACGTTATCAAGGGAGAAGTCCCAGGTGGAAGCATACTAAGTTTCAAGACAGCCATACAAATGGGTCTAATCAATATCATGTACCAAATCATGTCCGCCTACACCTCCAGTTCAAAGGACATGATCCAAAAGATGTTCCTGACACTCTTTAAAGGACTGGGCCGACTAAAAGACAGACAAATTAACCTACACATCAACACACAGATACCGCCGACAGCTCAACACTACAGTGGCATCCCGCTCAATATACAGCGACATGTCGAAGATAAAATACAGTCACTGCTACAACTAGACATCATTGAGCCAGCATCTGGACCAACGCCATGGGTATCACCGATCGTACCAGTACCCAAAAAGGACAACAAATCAAGCATACGCATCTGTGTTGACATGTGTTCCCCAAACGTGGCCATTGAAAGAGAACAGCATCTTGCACCATGAATGACTGATATGATGCACCTCTTACACTGCGCCACTATCTTCTCAAAGCTTGTTTTGAACAAAGGCTATCATCAACTTGAGCTACATCCGTCGTCCCGGTATATCACTAAATTTTGCACACATCTGGGCTTGTTTAGATGCAAGAGACTGAGTTTCGGAGTATCATCTGCTGCAGAAATCTTCCAGAATGAGATCCATCAAGTAATCAAACACATCCCCAACTGTTTAAATTATAGCGATGATATCCTTATATTTGGCACTTCTCAAGAGATTCATGACGACACACTGAGACGAGTATGCATGGCACTGGAGAATGCTCATTTTACACTCAACCCAGAGAAATGCGAAATTAGCAAAACCACACTAAAATTCTTTTGACACATATCCTCGAACAAAGGCATGCAACCAGACCCGGAGAAGGTAAAAGCACTGGTAGACGCATCCACCCCAACCTCCACATCAGCAGTACGTTCCTTTCTAGGGATGGCCAGCTATTGCACAAGATACATCCAAGATTTTGCATCAGTGAGCACTCCCCTAAGACTTCTCACAGGAAAAAAACCAAGACTATGGACGAGTGAATGTGAGGATGCATTCCAGGAAATCAAGCGCTGCATTGAATCTGCTTCATGCATGGCATATTATGACCCAAAATATGACACATTACTCACAGTAGATGCCAGTCCCGTGGGACTTGGAGCCATCCTGGCACAATCCAGACCAGGTGCACCGCCCAACTCGCCAAAACGTATAGTGGCGTATGCGAGTCGGAGTCTATTGAATGCGCCTACTCCCAGCTTGAAAAGGAAAGCCAAGCAGTGGTATGGGCATGTGAACACTATCACCTCTTCTTATACGGCTGCCCTTTCACTGCCATCACCGACCACCAGGCACTCACCACCATCTACGGAAAACCTACTGCCAAAATGCCACCTCGAATAGCCCGAGGCTACAAGAATACTCATTCAACATCATCCACCATCCAGGAAAAGGCAATAACCCAGCAGATTTCCTGTCCAGATATCCACTACCAGCTCAAGAAGAGCGTCAGTCAGCAAAGGCAAATCAGTATATCAGCTACCTCATTGACAATGCACTCCCAAAACAAATTTCCACAGCTCAACTGTTGGAAGTCACGACAAACGACAGACTCATACAAACTATCCAAGAGTGTTTGAAATCAGGTATGTGTCACAGGAGACGCCATGACATGCCCAGTTTATCCGACAAGGAAGAAGAATAACTGCGCACGTTCAAACTCATACAACATACTTTGTCCACTTCCCCAGAGGGATTACTGTTGAAGGAAAACAGGCTTGTCATTCCATCCAGCCTACAAGAACAGATTTTAGACATAGCCCATTCTGGACACAGAGGAATGGTATCCACAAAGAGACAACTAAGGACAAAAGTCTGTTTTCTGAAAATGGACGAGAAAGTGGAAAGACTTCTGAACAAGTGCATTGCATGTCAAGCCGTCGCTCCATGAACATTCCCAGCACCAGTAAAACCCTCGGAAATACCGTTACAAGTATGGGACGAAGTGGCGGTTGACATGTTCAGACCACTGGTCAATGGGAAATATGCACTAGTAATCATAGACGAGATGTCCCGTTTCCCAGAAGTACACCTTATCCACTCCACCAGTCCAGTGCGCAGGCAGTGATACCAGCACTAGACAAGACATTCCCAGACTACGGAATCCCATCGACGGTAAAGTCAGACAATGGACCACCTTTCAGTGGTCATGACTTTGCGATGTTCGCAGAACACCTGGGTTTTCAGCACAGAAAGATCACACCACTGTGGCCCCAAGCCAACGTCATGGCTGAAAAAATTCATGAGCAATCTCAAACGAACCCTTCAAGTCTGCTCCATCACCAATGGGTCATTTATGTAAGCTATCTGCACGCTACTCAGGGAATACCGAAACGTTCCTCAGAGCTCCACCGGCAAATGCCCAGCGGCCTTAATGTTCAGCCGGGTCATACGGACAAGACTTCCCCACAACCCTCATGCCCGCCTGTGTCCATCATTGAAGACGCCAGGGCTAAAGACAAGGTGAGCAAGGAGAAAATGAAAGAAAGAATGAAAGAATCTTCTGATCACAGGAGACAAGCAAAAACAAAGCAACATTCAAGTAGATGATCAGGTGCTCGTCAGACAGTCACAAAATGCCAAAGACACCCCGGCATTCAAACCCGACCCCATGACAGTAACCCACACTAATGGATCCATGATAACAGCGGCCAGCCCTCAAGGAACCATCACGACAAACCCAACCCTGACTGCAACCTACAAGTTCTCAGACATAGAGCCTCATTACACGGATGACGGTGGACCAAGGTGCTATTAGCACCTTGGTCCATGCCGGTAAAATACCGGCACCGCCTTGGTGGAAAGGGGAATTACCGCCCTATTCCAAGGTTGGCGGGGGGTAATTCCCCTTTCCCCCATTGCCCTTCCCCATTCCCATTTTTGCCCCATATGGCTCTATGGGAATGGGGAAGGCGCTAATTACGGTGCTGCACATTGCGGTACCGTAATTAGCTTCCTGGTCCCTTTGCAGGTTGGTTTTTAACGCCTGCAAAAAGCAGGCGTTAAATTCACCAACCCGCAAAGGGACCTCGTAGAAAGGCGGTAAGGGTTTACCGGTACCGGTAAAATACCGGTACCGGTAAACACTTACCGCCTACCGTGTAATGAGGCCCATAGACTCTGATTATAGAGGAGAAGATCGCGACGCAGACGACAACGACAGTGATACCTCCCCCAGCCTGGCCTCAATGCCAGTGGGGAGCCAGTCAAAAAGAACTATACATAAACCCACCAGGTGGATAGAAGAGGTGAACTGACAACCCCACTCAACCGTTTAAGTGGGGGGAAGATGTTGTGTCCTCTTTTACTGTTAACTAATGTTTGTTGTCCGGGAGCCAAGTCCCCTTTCTATTGTTCCCATTGTTGTGGGCTGGGCCCAAATGTTCAGGCAAGAGGCGGGGTTACCGCCTCGGGCTTCAGTTTGTGTTGAAAATAAAGCAGAGAAGTCATACATTGAAGCGTTCCTGGGTATTATTTAAATTGGCTTTATTGCTGTCCCTCATTGCAAAGTATCCAGTTCAGCAGAGATTGAAAGCATAACACGGGGTTCAAGTTCCACCTTTCGCATAAACTGTCCAAGATATGCTGAGTGCGAGGAAGACGCTTGGCCCCAGTCTTATATGTGCAGAGTCAGTCTGAGCAGAACACGATGGTGCTGATTTTATCCTCAGTGGTGCTCTAAGGTGCATTCACCAAAACCGGCGCGCACTTCCTGCACCAGTGTGTCACCACAGCACACACCACGGTCATTCTAATTCCTAATGGTTAAGCCAGTTTCCTGCAATGCAAAAACATGCAAAGTCTATCCGGGTATATGACAGGATGGAGTCTTTAAATGCAACAACGGCTGCTCTTGCATTACGTGGCAACCCCACTGTTGATTCCTGCCACATCCATGTGTGCATGGTGGATTTTACAACAGGCTAATTTCATGTATATGATGAACGGGCCAGAAATATCATGGTTGCAGGTCCACCAGTCCACACACTCAGTGAATCACTGATCCATCTCTAAGCAGGCCCATCATTCTGCAGCGATGCGCCTGGGTTCCGGGGAAAGACCCCAAGAGACCAGCTTTAGAATCAATTATGCCCTTCCCGTCAAGCATTCCGAGGAGATTGGGATTACCACAAAATCTCCATCACTCTTCCAAAAGAAAGGATTAGACAAAAACCTAAGTACTCGTCAAACTGTTTCTTCTTCTTCAATTCGATTCCTCCGGCTGTATCCATGGGCCAGGCATCTCATGACACTGCTGTTTGGAGAGAGCCACTTACGTTCACAAGGAAGGCAGCTCATTTGAAGTGAAGGTTCCTTTCAGCGATGGGATTGTGATGTGCATGTAAAGTCATGCGCTAACTTCCTGCTCAAAACCCCTCCAGCTCGCACTCTCCCCAGCCATCCATGTCCTGAAGTCCTGTTGGTCAACCAAATAAAGGGGTAGAGGGATGTCACTACCTTGCTCAAGCAGCATGGGTGATTAAGGGTGCTGTATAGTGGGGACACGACCAGAAGGTCTACACACCATTCTGTATCTCTAACAGTATAATCTCTTTATTCTGGTTTAGCATTTTAAAAATTCCAACATCTGCACAGGTTGGAGCCTCTTCTGCAAGGTGAACGGCTGACAGTCCAACGCAAACATGCACAGACCAGGCCACCTCAGTACAGATGCTGTTGGGTCATGGTTTGTGATATGAACTCTCAGTACATTGCCCTGTCCTCCTGTCTGAACCCAGACCCTCGAGTGTTTACCACGGTCATGGCTGCAGTGGCATACCACCTGGCTGGAAAAGGAATTCACATCTGCTGCTGCATCACCGACTGGTTACCATGGAGCCCAGGCCTGTAGGCCGCGCAGGCCCACATTCCAAATGAATACACCATTTTGTAATCTCAGACTGCCACCGATTGTGACACAGAACCTCCAGTTCATGCCAGCAGTACTGCAACAGGGAGAGCAGCTTCTTGGCCAGAGAGCCATAGGTCTCTAGCAGCATAGGCCTTTTAGCAGACACTGCAGCACTATGGTGGTCCTAGCGACTTCTGAGCCTCATGGTGCCGAGGGTTTCAGCATGCGGAAGCTTCTGGCATACTTTACAGTATGAGAAAGACCTTTCACCAGATGGATTGCACGGCTTGGAAGGACACGGCCTTTGGATCGGATATATCAAGGATACGTTTTGCCAAATAAAAAGGTGGAATGACTAATGTTGCCTCAATGTTCAGTAGTGGAAGTCACGCATAGGCCCAGGAGAGAGCATGACAGCAGCGTAGGACCCATCTAGAGCTTTGAGGAAGATACCTTGCACCTGAAATGGTGAGGGGGGGGGGGTAGCTCAGGGGCAACGTGTTTGTCTTGGAAGCAAGACAGCGCAACACAGGTTTGAATCCCAATCCTGCGCATTGAAACCAATCTCTGGTATTTAGTGCGTTATAAAAGAACAATTATAATGATAAAAATAGGTTTATCGAAGTAAAATATGGTTGACGGACAAACATCAGCCAATATCGCTTGAGCAAAAGAGCAATTGTCCTCCAGAATCACCAATTACATCATACACTCAAAGAGCACCACTGAGGCACTGCCATGAAGCGGGATTCTGCAGAACCTGGTCCAGACAACACGATTCAGTCCTGACTGAACTTTCCAATACATGTGAGTGACATTCTTTCGATAAGAATAAATACTCTACCATTTAAATAGTCTCCCAGTGGGCGTCCTCCACAGTGGAAACTTTCAAGATATTGCTTTACTGTTGTAACATCTCCTGATGATTTATGTGAGAGCAACAGGAGGAGACGTCATGCTCCATATAGAAGTCCTATGCAAGACTGCTCCCCGGTTCCTTTCTTTGCACTATACCCACTATGCATTCCCGTCAAATTGCATAATATGATTTCACTTAAAAAGTAACTCCCCCGAAGAACTCACAAAAGGGAAATTTGTCACAACAAAGCCAAAACATGCATTCTCTGCTATTTTCATTGACTCATAAGCAGAATAATGAATTTGTGAAAGGAGATGGTGGGTCTGCAGGCGCGACAGAACACCCGACAGCTCTGTGACGTTGCATGGCCCTTTGTACTGAAATTTCCTGCTTAAATGAAGAATTTGAAAAATGACCTAAGAGATGGGAAATGAATGGGCTTTATCCTGAGGTCAAAAAGCATCCACAGATAGCGTATGGGAAAGATGTCCAGTCTCCCGCACGAGCATTAGAAGATAGGGGAAAGCTATTTCATGAAACCAGCTGTGATCTTATTGTACGCAGCAGTAGAAATAAAGTACTTACACTAATGGCAGACACACAGATTAAGATTGAGAAACTTGGAGTTGACAAATATGAGACAAATGTCAGTGAGAGGCTTGTTAACCAAACCAAATATACCACTGATCCTATACATTGGAACAACCGCCATACCTTCAGTCATCTTCCAATCAGAGAAAAGCCAAACAGTTAATATTGACACCACTAAAGAAGGACTTTTCACTCCTTTCTAGACTTTACATTGCATCGCAGCTACGTAATGCTGATCTGGATGACGTCTTTCAGCATGCAAATCATTCTTATGCTTGAGCACTTTCAAAGATGTGGCGTCCGAGAACTGTCTGATTTGCTTGCACTGCCAGGAAAAGTTCACACCTGGAAAGAAAACATGAATCTCTGGTTCTGCCGTCCAGGTTGCCATTTTTGATAGTGCAACCTGGGTTTGCAAAGACATTCTGGGATCATTTTCTTCCCTCCCTTTTTTGTATTGTGGAACCTTGAAACACAATTTGTTGTACAACCGCTTTACAAATAACCAATAAATAAATAAAATAAATGAAGTCTAACTTTGCTGTAATTAGAAATCATGATAGGTGGCTGCATATGGCAATAGACCAAAGGTTTATGTGCCACAGTGTTAGCCAACATTGAAATAACGGGCAAAGGAATATGTCTTGCCAATGTGCACTATGAACATGCGCCTGTGGCCTTTGCATATTTACATCTTACTGTTGAGGCCCACATGTTGAGGCGCGCATACATTAATGCAGAAATCAATATACACAGAAGCTAGTAAGCCTTTCAAAACTGCACTCATTTGAGGCATGCTGGAATGTAAGTTACAGTCATTTTTTTATTGTTGCTCATTGCACTTTTTGCCCTGGGTGCAACAGTCCACTGAGCCTGTGTGAAATCACCCCTTTGCTCACCTCTTCCCTTCCTGGTCCGGCCGTGCCGTCTGTATATTAACCCACCGCTTTTTATTAATCTATATCCATGAATCTGTATTTCATGCCGTGACCATCTCTATATGTGACGTATAATTAATGGGTCTGTGGGTCTCTGGGGTCCTCTCCTACACTCCCCCAGGTACACATGGAGGCTGTAGAAACCATCATGTTACCTGGATCCACGGCGAGAAATTAACTTCTGAACACTCTTCTGAAGGGCAGCCCCTTTTACTGGCTCTCAAACCCTTCCCTCTGCATTGGGTCCTGCTACCTCTCACTTTACCTGATCTTCATCTTATTTAGCCCTGCCAGTAACTGATTGTGTCACCTGCCCTGCTTTAAAATCGAATTTAGCATGTCTAGTGTTACTGAATTTCCCATGCCCTGCTTTAAAATCGAATTTAGCCTGTCTATTGTTGCTGCATTTCACCTGCCCTGCTTTAAATGCGAATTTAGCCTGTCTAGTGTTGCTGCATTTGACATGGCCTGCTATAAAATCGTATTTAGCCTGTCTGCTGTTGCTGCATTTGACCTGGCCTGCTTTAAAATCGAATTTAGTCTGTCTGTTGTTGCTGCATTTCACCTGCCCTGCTTTAAAATCGAATTTAGCCTGTCTATTCTTGTTGAATTTCACCTGCTCTGCTGGATAATCGATTTTAGTTGTGCTTTGCGGCAGTTTGTGATACCATAAGGTGCATCTCCCTCTGTCTCCAACCCCTCCCCCACGCCCCTGCCTCAAGTGCATTAGTGTTTCAGCCTGGCAAGTGTCTCCCCCCTCCACATTTTGCCTACCATCTCACTATCTATCTCTCCTATCCTCTCCAACTGCTTCTCGATCATCTATCCTTCTCCTATCACAAAATATTGCCAGAAGAAACTTAAGAAGGACACTCTGGGCTCCAACCCAGGCCTTCCTATTGCAGACACCTATGTCACGGCATCCGCCAGAGAGACTGTCACTGACATCCTCTTCTTCGTTAACTCACCTGACCTATGGACTTGCTACATGGTCTGCTTTCTCTTCCTATCGCCTCTTCTCCCATTAATGGTGGCAGTCTCTGGGAGGTCCTCCTTGGACCTCTTCACCATTTCCAGAGTAATCATTAATGTCTATCTCAATGGAACCATCATGTTTCAGGGCACTTAACCCAACCTTCTTCTCTTCAGTAGGCTTCTCCCTCACCTATCTAATCTTACCTCACCCTCTGGCCAGACTCACTTGGCCACTGTCCCTTCTTCCTCCTATACACATGCCCCCTTGCCCACTACACCTTCCGCCTCCTCCTCTGTACATGCGCCTGGACCCTGCCCTACTGTCCCGGCCCCCTTGTCGGCCTTGTCTCCTCCATTCACTACCATCCCTCTGGCCCTCTTGCCACCAACAGGGGGGGGTGCTGTCCCATGTCCCCCCATGGAAGACCCTAAAGGATAGCAAACTGCTCCACATTGCCACCCTTAACACACGCTCTGCTGTAAAACACTCAACCGATATCTGCGACCTCCATGAACTCATGGATCTTGTTTTGCTCGCCATCACTGAGACATGGTTCAAGGACAGCGATGTCACAAGCTTTGACACTCTCCTCCCTGAAGGCTACACAATCATTTCTGTGCCCAGGCTAAAGAAGGCAGGTGGTGGAGTAGTACTGATCTTCCCTGAATGGATACCTGAGTCTATCATCGCTATTCCTTTTTCGAATGCCTAGTGTGCAGGCTCTCACTCTCTCCTAAATTCCCACCCCTCATTGCCACCTTCTATCGGCCTCCTGGACAGCCCACTCTCTTCCTTTCAGAATGAGCTGACCTAGCCTCTTCTCTACTCTCCTCCACCTCTCAACTCCTCCAGCTAGGTGATCTCAACATCCATCTGGACTCTCTGACTTGTCAGGACCTTTCTGCAACCTATGTGACTCTCTCTCCCTCTCTATTCTACCCTCTGGCTCCGCTCACACCGCGGGCCACACGTTGGATGCTCTCATCTCCACTGACATCCCACTCTCTATCCCTCTCACTAACTCTCTCTCTTGGACCGACCACTCTCTTCTATCAACTCCCCTGAAGCTCTCCGTCTCCTCTGGCAGCAAATCACCTGGCACAGCCACTCGGATTCATGGTCACCAGACCCATGTAAAAAGTGACAGTGGCTGCCTTTGCCTCCACCTACTCTCCTCCTCCCATTCCTATGGCTGACTCCCACCCTGACACATCCCTCACTACCTTTAATCTCTCTATCTCCAACACTCTTGATATTATTTCCCCTCTCATGAGGGTCCGACTGAAGCCCTCCAAAAAGTATAACTCTTGGTACGACTCCAACCTGGCTGCCCTTAAATGCAAGTGTAGGGTAGCTGAGCGGGAATGGAATTCATTGAGTGGACCATCTGCCAAACTGGCCTGCAGCCTTGTTCAAAGGCAATATTGACTCTGCATCCGCTCCACGAAAAGAGTCTTTGTTCAAGTCTTCATCTCTGCGACATCAAACAACATGGTCAAACATTTTAAAGTGTGCAACCAACTGGCCAATCCTGCAGCAGCCTCCTCCTCTATCACTCCCACTCAGGACCTCTGCTCAGCCCTGGCAGGACGCTTCACCACAAAAACCCAAGACATCCTCTCCTCCCTTCCCCCCACACCACAGCACACACCAGCACCTGTGCCTCCCTTGGCCCCACCTCCACTTCCACTCTCCTCTCTCTCTCCCGTCACACCTGATGAGGTTGCCAGACAAGTCCGGTCTATGAAGGCCTCATCCAAGTAAGTGAACCCTTGCCCATCAAAAACCATCAAGGACAACATTGACTCCCTCGCATCAGCCTTGGCCGACGTTTGCAGCCTCTCCTTTTCAATTAGACTTTTCCCAACTGCTCTGAAGCACTCCCTTGTGCATCCTCTTCTCAAGAAACCCTCTGCTGATCCTTCTATTCCGTCAAGCTACCGCTCAATCTCTATCACTCCTTTCCTGGGCAAACTCCTGGAGAAGCTGGCTATCTCTCAGCTAAACCTCCACACAGAATCAATCAGTTGTTTCCACGACCATTGGTCTGGCTTCAGAGCATCCAGAGGCACGGAAACTGCTCTTCTAAACAACCATGAAGACCTGCTCTCACATCTTGACACTAACACTCTCTCTGTCCTCATTCCCCTTGATCTCTCTTCCTCCTTTGATACGGTTAACCACAACATCCTGATCTTTGGAAACTGTGGGTTGAAATGTCGGAGGCAGCCGCATCCCTAGGCAGCGGTGCGGCTTGACGTTCTCAGGACCGTAGCAGGTCCCTTTCTCTAATTATTTTCATCCTCACGGCGCAAGGTTCACAGATGGATCTCTCAGAGATTGAGTCATCAGATGCTTCAGAAGCACTTCTGTGCTAACTAGAATCCATTTGGGTTCCCCAGGCACCATGGGTAGGGGTTCAGCGAAGGGACACCTCGAAAGGGACGCCACGTGGGGGCCCGGGAGTGTGGATTTGTGGACCCTGGTCTCCGAGTCTCAGGCTGTGCAGCATTTGCATGGTGCAGTCAGCCGGAATGGGTAAGCCTCTGTTCCTCCATTTTGCTGCGTCCCCACTTTACACATAGAATATTACGCATTGTGATATCCGTGCTGTCCTCATCCCCAATGAGCCTCGACTCAATAACTACACAATGGCAGAAACGAAACATTACGGTGGAATAAAATCTCTGTCGGAGCTGCAGGAAGCTAAAAGTAAATCCACTTCAAGCCTAAGGGCTTCCGCCTCTTTGTCGTCTGGGGTCGGACTAGCACCGGCCTCCCCGCTCTTTAATAGGGACTGAGTTTCTGAAGTTCTTGCTCTAAGCTCCCGTAGGAGACAGACTGCAAGATGACAAATCCATCAATCATAACGATAAATCGAACGACTATAATGAAGCCAGTAATAGCACCAATACGGAACTTGACGTAGAATTACCATCAGCACATATAAAATGTCCAGTTACACCAGAACGAAAAAAGTATAGGAATCCTGTGTTCCACATGGAGTCAAGTTTCTCCCCATCAGTAGCATTACTAATGTGGGGGAATAAAGAAATATGCCAGCAATGAGATAGGTCCCCCTACACCTCCATCATTTGATCTTACAAAAGATAATACGTAGCCTAGACCGTTGTCTGTCGATTTAGCATCCACGCAATTTCAACATCTTAAGGCATTCATTTCAAAAGAGCTTCACCAATGCTATAGTTTGACGGATTTATGTGCTTTGATGGATACATTGAACAAGCTAGTATCTGCCACCTGCTTGCAAAAAAAGAATACTGCAACACAATCTAAGGCACTAGACTTAGGAGCCGAGGTGAGTCAATCGAAAAAATCAAACATTGATGGCCAAGCTCACACTCGAAAAGAGAGAAGGAATCAAATAACGCAAACTTCACCTACAAGTTGAAGCTCAACAGCCTCACCTAAGATGACAATTGTCGCTAATGTCTATACCATCCCATCCAATTCCAAGAGAAAGGGTCTCACAATGGATACGCTGCCTTTTACCAAATCCGGCAATCAAATAACTAATCAAGTCACTAAATCCCAAGATGCTGACCGAGACATTTTACTCAAGCAGGGGTCAACGAAGAATGTTCGAATGTGGAAATCCAAAATGCCAGACATTAAAAACCCTACTAACTATGATTTCATCATGGATCATCGTAACGTTGTCATTTCCAACATCAGCAAGGGTGTAGGTAGAGAGACAAGAGAATCCCTGAGAAATAAAGTGCTTGCTTGGCTGCGACAATGCACAGGTCCAGGTGTAATCAGACTGTCTGACCTAAAATTTATACACAGAATTGTTCTGAAGGAATGGTGCTCTGATCCAAATAGTGACTGTGTTATTGTAGGTTGTAATGCCAGTACACTTCCACAATATTTAAGTAATTGCAAATATTTTCCCAGAGAGGCCTCAAATTGTATATTAATTTTGTAATTTTGTCTCTGGTCAGAAATCCCATGGGTTCATAGTCTCGGCTTGTAATATAGACAATCCGTCTTGATTAATGGTCTTTTACTGCTCTGGATTAGGGTTGTACTTTTTGGTTTTATGTTATATGGTTTTTATGTGTACATGTGATCTTGTGTATTTTGTTTGTCTGTATGTGCCATCATGCCTGAGGGTCAATTGTGCGCGATACAAATAAATAAATGTAAATGTAAATCTCACAGCTTTGTGACACCATGGGAATCACAGGTCAGGCTCTTGCTTGGTTAACCTCTTTTCTCTCCGACCGCCCATCAGAGGTCAAACTTGGTTCCTATCTCTCGACTATCACCCTCTCAACCTGTGGCATTCCGCAGGGCTCTAACCTCTCCCCCTGGTTCTTCAACGTCTACATGGCTACCCTGGCACGTGTGATTGCCACTCTCACCTTTCATTTCCAGTGTTATGCGGATGACATGCAACTCTCCTTCAGGCTACCCTCAGCCGCCTCCTCCTCCTCCTCACTCATACCTGACTGTCTGTCCGCTATTCAGTCAGGGTGTGCTGAAAACAACCTTTGTCTCAATGCCAGCTAAACAGAGATTGTTCGCATTGGGACCCCTGCTCCTGCTTTCCCCCTCTCACCCTGGCCGGCCTCTCTTGGCCCGCGCCCACCCAAACCTGTGAGGCCAAAAACCTTGGGGTCATCTTTGACTCCACTCTTTCCTTCTCCTCTCACATCTCTGACATCTCAAACAAATCTAACTATCAACTACACCGCCTTAGAGGCATTTCTCACTTTGCCCCAGCGGCTTACTGTCTCCAGAGTCCTAGTTCTCTCAAGGCTGGACTACTGCAACAGCCTCTTCCTCAACCTCCCTGCCCCTGCTCTGCGCCCTCTGCAACTCATCCAGAACAGAACCGCAAGATTTAGCCTTGGCCTCAAGCCCAGGCACTGCATCTCCCCATTGCTGAAATTTCTTCACTGGCTCCCAGTGGCTGCAAGGATGAAATTCAAGACCCTCTGCATTGCCCACAAGTATTTCTGGGGCCTGGGACCTACTTACCTTCAACGCTGCCTTCCTAAATACTGTCCCTCCCGAGCACTCCGCTCATCTACCTCCAACCTTCTGCGAGTGAGCTGGTTCTCCAAGCAGAGATTTGGTGGGAGATCCCTTTCCTCAGAAGGCGCCTCCCTCGGGAACAGCCTCCCATCCACCCTATGTCTTGAGCCTGATATTCCTAAATTCTGGAAACTCATCAAGACCTTCCTCTTCTCCTCTTTCTTCTCTCTCACCCTACCCTGCTAACCTAGCTCTCTGCCCTTCCTTCTCTCCCTCCTTTCCATACATCTTACTGACTGGCTGGTGCACCTCAGAGTCTCACAGCCCCAGGAACCACTGCCAGTCCTTCTGCACTTGCCTCAGGGCCCTTCAGCCCCCCCCACTGTACTTCTAATAAATCCTTGAGAGTTTGTTTCACTCTCTGCGCTTTACCAGACCCTGCCGACTGGGTGTACTGGTTCCCCTGCCCCTCCCTTGCCCTGACCGCACGTGCACAACCTGTGTACAGCCCTGCCTGGAGATTGTTCTGTCTGTTCTCCCTTGTCTTCATCCCTTAATGAGCACTTGAAAAAACCGCAGAATCCCAGCTAGGCCTATTTACTGTATCCAAACTGTTAACTGTATCATATGCACTTAATCTGCCTATACATACCTTTATCGTCTCAGAAATTCAAGGGCTCTGAGTGACTGTTGTTTTTGTCCCAGTGTTCCCACCCTCCTTGAGCGCTTTGAAACACTTGCCTGTGTATAGGCGCTGTATAAATAAACATTACTATACCAAAATTACCATGAAATTAGTTTTTGCATTTTTAATCTTCACTGATTGTGGGTAGCGAATATCTACTTAGCTAAAAGCAATACATGCATATCAGGTGTTGGGTACGAGGTGCATAGAGTACTGTTGAAATAGGGTGCATAGTCCCAATGATGAAATTATTTAACCAACTGACAGAATTCCCGAAGTCGTTGTATTGGGCTCAAAATGCAAAAGCCAGTTTTCATGATGTGCATTCAAATTCTGTTTATTTCAGAGAAGAAGTGCTCCACTTTGGCCCAAAAAAACTGCCTCTCACTATTAATTTGGCTTTTTCGGCATTGCCCTATTGACGTATCAGGAAATCCGAGCCTGTCTGCACCACACCTAGAGTCATCTTTGAAAGAATACATAAATGTTGTGTGACCAGGTGAGTTGATACCTTTAAAATGGAAATAAATATTTTCACATGTGCGACACTTCAAATATATTGTTGTTTTTCAATGAAAAGCTTGCCATTTATATTGTACATTTTTGTGGCATGTCTTTCCAAAAACAAAACTCACTCTGGCACGGTGTGAATGCTGCATGAAGGGTCCCGTTGTTATTTGTCCTTGAATCCACTGCACTAACAATTTAAAGGACAAAATGTGTCGAATATCCACAAAGAATGTACAAGATTCACTCTATTGAAAGCTTTCAAGTTAAGTTTCTATTACTGAGATCTGTCTTTCTTAGCGGTTAGTCACCCGTCACATAGGGAGAATGGAAACTCAAGACACAATGGGCCTCATTCCGAGTACGGCGCTAACCAATGGCGCTATTAACGCCTTGGTTGACGCCGTACCAGGACCGGCAGCGCCTTGGTGGATGGCGGAATTACCGCCCCATTCCAAGGTTTGCGGGGCGGTAATTCCCCATTCACCAAGGCTCTTCCCCATTCCCAAATGAGCCCCCATAGGGCTCAATGGGAATGGGGAAGATGCAAATAACGGTGACCGTTCATTACGGTCACCGTTATTGGCTTGGAGGCCCCTTTGCGCCCTCGACTTTAACACCTCAAAAGCAGGCGTTAAGGGCGAGGGCGCACAGGGAACTCAGAGTATGGCGGTAAGGGATCACCGCCACCGGTCTCGTTACCGGTGGCCGCTATCCCTTACCGCCATACTCGGAATGAGGCCCATTGTAAGGAAACTTTTAAATAATATTTATGCAAGTGAGGAAGGAAAGTGTGCTGTATGCTACTTGATTAACATTGTGACGGATGAATGTTCAATTTGACGCAAAGAATAGACATTGTACATGTTAATTGTAACTTAAATTGATAGTTAACATGAATATGTAATGTATATATTCAATTATAAAGTGGGTACTAATATATATTTTAGCATTCTCGATTTTACATAGTTATATTATACCAATCCGCACCTGTCATGGGTACAGTCTACCGGTCGGCGGCTTCTTCAACCGTAATTGAACAATAATCATCAACAATGCATCTGTGATAACCATTATCTGGGACAATCACCATACACCAATCTGTCCTTTCACAGTTTCAGTAATAAGGAGCAACATGTCAGCCTATAGGTGCTGAAAACGTGTGGATGTGAAAGTGTTGCATTTGAAATGTAACCCACTAATTTGTTCTCTGTAATGGAACACCATGTGCGTTGATCAAAAATCAGTGATGGAAGATAATAACTTTCTGTGAAGAATGCAGACTATTTTTGATCGGAATCAGCATAATAAGATCACTGTTCACAGTTAAACAAGAAATGAGAACCATGCAATATTTTCTAGCTATAACCTCAATTGGAAAAATGTGCCCATGTTTTTGTGGACTTAATTATCTCTTTTCAGCATTATGTCAAAATGAAAAGTACTTGTTACTTTCCCAACTATTGTTGTTTTCTTCAAAATAAACTGTTTTTGATCATCTTTGTGAAAAGAAACAAAAGTTTTGCATTTGTTGTGGATGTGTGTGTTTATGTTCCTTCGTTAGATAACGTAATGATGTTAGTCATAACGTTACCTGTTAGTGATGACAGGGTACGTTTGGCTACGCTGCCTACTAACTTCATTCAGATACGTGGAGTTCATCGTGAGCATCTAGTGATGTCAGCATTAGGGGCGGGTGATCTGAATTAGTGCTGTGAGGGCCCTTGAACTTAGGGTGATGGATCAACGGATGAGATGCAAGATGGTGGTACCCAACCCATCGCTTTCTCATGTGTTAAAGTGTGAAACACTCAGGTAAGTTGCATTGGAAATTATTTTAAGAACTATCGACATATGCTCGGAAGTACATGCCCGATAGACTGGCCCACTAAAATTTCTGAACAAACTACCCCTTTAAGTGCAGTGCAGAATTTCTGTTTCATTTGGAGTTATAAAGAACAAGGGTGAGATCAATGCGGAGGGATCAGCCAACGTAGTGTAAAAAGGCTGTGGCATGTAGGACAAGGCCCATCCTGTTTTACCCAGGTCCCAACCTGCCAGATTGTATTGTTCTTTCTGAATGTAGGGTTGTCATCACAATCAAAAATAACAAATATAAGAAGCACAGATGGCTGAGGCTGTCCCTGGGTAGGGTGCCTTTACTAAAGACTCTGTATATCTGGTTGAGAGTTAACCAGATGGTGAGGTGGGTAGTGTGATGGGAAATAGATCAGTGATAAAGACTAGGGAACTGACATAAATAACATCAACACTGTCAGCCCAGTGCCATGAAATGTGGTGGTATACATACTTATATATGGTGCATATGTATGGGACATTTCTGGGAGGAAATGGCTGGGGTCAATAGGAGGGCATTAAAAGGGTGGGGGAAATGCCCCTTTCGGGGCTAATACGTGAAGGTTAAGTCTCATCTTGAATCGTTCCACATTGGATGACTTGGATGTCAATAAGGAGGGCATTCCAATAAAGGAGGAGCAAGCAAGGCGAAGGAGCGGAAGTTAGAGATGGTGGCGGGCGATGGGGGGAAGAGAGATTGAAGAGGGAGAAGTGACTTGGAGTTTCGAAGGGAGATAGTCCAGAGGATAGAGGGGAAAAACCATAAATGGATTTGTAGACAAGAAGTGGAAATGGAGCGAGAGCAGTTCTGCATGGAGAGCAGTCCAGAGTGGTGTGTGCGCATTTTGAAAGGTTTGTGTGGTAAAGTTGAGGACATTGAGGAGAGAAAGAGTAGCGGAGGGAGAAAGGAGTAGGCTCAATCAGTAGTGAAGATTGCTTAGCACAAGAATAGAGATTACCGTTTAAGATGAGTAGTGGGTGAGATGATGGTGGATTTTCTTAACAATGAGAAGGTTAATTCTCGCAACAATGGCAGTCACTGTAATAAACTGCTGGGGTCGACGGTTACTGCCAAAGAGGACCACATGTTTGTGAGCCTTCAGTGAAGGCGCAAGGATGTTAGGAGGGAAGGCAAAGGATTTGGCAAAGTGGGGTTAGCCAGTGGTCGAAGTGTATGAAAAGAAGTAGTGGACCTATGTTCCCTACTGGCCTGCACCGCTCCCCACAAACCCCATCGCCACGCCCCCTCCCATGCACAATAGAAACCCCAAAACACGTGTCTGCTGTTTAATGGAAGGTTCAGTGCAGTACACTGAAAGTGCAAGATTCAACTTCTTCCCACATTTTTGTTTTAAAACGAAACCGTTCCGGAATGGTTTCTTTTTAAAATCAAAGTATGGGAACAGTAAAATTTAATTAAAAGAAGTAGAGGAGCACCGCTCCTGACAGCTCCCGCCCACTTCGACCACTGGGGTTAGGCTGGGAAAAAGATGGTCTCCATTTTGGAGGAGTTAAACTTCGGCTAGCATAAGCCCATCCAGTGGCCTGTGGCTCTGCAGCACTTACTGATGGTTCGGGGTTTAGGTGAGAAAGTAGAAGAAGATCGGGCCGTCGTTGGCAAAGATGTGATAGCGGAAGCAAAACTCTCAGATAAGATTGCCTAGGGAGGTGGTGTAGGGCATCTAGAGGCGAGCGCTGAAGAAAGACTCTTGCAGAACTCCCACTGAAAGGATGGGGAGGAGGTGCTGGATGCTAAATATATGCTGTAGAAGTAGTGTACATAGGAGCAGCAAATGCGTCTTCAGTGCTTGTTCACACACGAAACATGCTCTATAAAGGCATATAAAATGGGGGGGTTGCACTCTGTCGGGAATATTCCCAACAATAAAGTATCAATAAGCTTCTAGTAAAGTATCAAATACAGTTACCAAAACTAAATTTAGAAGGTCCTTTTCATATTCAATTGAAACACAATACATCACTCTATAAGGTAGGTCAGACACTAATTACTTAAAAAACACAAGACAATTGTTCAAAACGTTACTACCAAGCAGCATGACAATTCAGAACAATATATATTATTATGAAAAACATTTAAAAAGCAGTTTAAAACATATATGTTATTCCTTCAGAGGTGGGAAAAGCACATGGTGATATTACACCGGGGTCATTATTAAGATAACTTTACTTTTCAATCTGTTTCTAGATTTATGCTATAAGACTTCAGGGGACACTTCCCGATTTAACGTTGACTTTCTAGCATCAATATTTACTGAGTTCTACTAACCAATCACCATAGAAGTGGGGAAAGGGACCTTTGATAATATTTGTTTATTGTAGTTGCCCAAAGTCTGCTGGAGTCTCTCCTTAATAAAATATAAGTCTTTTTTGGTACTCGCCTCGTAAAGAGCCCCTTCATACTTGTTATCAATGGATAAGGGTCTATAAAAGACCGCATGAGGAGCTTCTGCCGAAAAGCGATGCTTTTAGAAACAAACCCAAATAAAGCCCAGAAATAATTGTAAATATTCCTAGGTTGGGCAGGAGGATTTTACTAAGCCTCTTTTGACAGGGCTTTTAACACCTTTATTTGAAGATTGACACGTTATCCAAATTATGCAAGCTGCCAAGATAATTGCATGCCTTAAGCAATGACTACAAGCAAGTAAGTTGGGCTCATTACGGGTCCGGCGGTAACCCTGCCGGTGCTACCGGCGGGTTGCCGCCGGACCCGTACAAATGTACTGGTGCATAACTTCCCGGTGCTACCAACTCACCAGCCGGGAAGTCAAGCGGCAGTAAATTTGTTAATCCCAGTTCCAATAGAGTCCTGGGAGTGGGGACATGGAAACACCAGCACCGTTGCAAACAGTGCCATGCTTCCGTGGCGGGTTTGCTTACCCTGACCGCAGTGCCCGGCAGTGTCTGACCTGTCGGGCACAGCAGCTTTGGCAGGCAAACACGTTGTCTGCCGGTCTGGAAACAAGGGTGCCGGTGAGCTTCCCGGCACCCTTATTTCCGGACCGGCAAACTTGTCATGAGGCCCAATATTACACAGATCTGAAAGTCGTACAACCAAAGGGTAGTTTCCAGAGATCTGAAGTTGTGCCATGCTAGTTGTGACAGGAAAAAAAAACAATTCTGTGTTATTTTATCGCTGCATAGACATATGAAAGTCTTTGCAACATTGTTAAATCATCTTGCAAGAGTATTGTTTATTGTTTTTAGTGCCCCTGTATCCTCTCTCCTTTTTTGTCTACTCTGCATCTTGCCCTTTCTTCAGTCCGTTTTTCTTGTTCTCAGAAAACAAAATCGAAAGCGATACACCCGCATTAACGCCTTTACACGAGAGCAGATAGAACAATGCTGGTCTTTGCACCAATGTAAAGACATTTCAAGCTTAAAACAACCCTGGCTTTTAGACAGTCATCATATAGTGGTCTGATGTATGTAGGCATGAATTTATAATGTGTCTAGGAATGCAAATGGCATGTGCACAACATGATTTGAGAGTTCTGTTTCAGCATATGTTTTTAAAAAACAGTGCGTGCATGAACTAGTGATTTTATGTGAGAACATGGGGTAGTTGTTTTTCTGTATCCCTTGATAGGCTTTCGAATATTCAGATGCATCAGTTACTTTGCATTCACTATGCAGTTGTACGGCAAATGGGAATGCATATGTTTGGATTCTGGCAGAGCGTATTCTTTTCATTATTTCGTAATCCATAAAAGGAATACCATTTAGTGGTGTCCTGTACCCACTTATTATTTAAAATGTGGGAAAGTTTCTGGTAATCTTTGTGATGCAAAAACGTGTACTCCTTTGGCTGTAATGGCCTCCCCGCTAAGTGTCAATCTCTGATTGAATTGCAATAAATACATCTGTGCCGAAAACATCCACACACAGCAGACAGCAATATAACCTCCCAAGATAACAAAGTGAATAACAAAGCAAACCCCGATACTTTTAAATTGTTTTTTTTCTATAATGTTTGCTTGTTAGTAATCCTTAATGGTTTGATTTTTTTGCAACACTTCAAATCTTCTGCATATTACACACAGCAACAAGCTGCATGCCCTTGCCCAGTGATGACGACTACAAGCAGGTGACCATATTACACATTTGATTTGTTGTGGGTCTTGAAATTACAGTAGTTGAACCTAGAAGAGATGCACTTGATATCCACATCCCTCTGCATGTACATAGTACAATGGAAAAGGGCATTTGGTTGTATTTTAATCTTTTAGTAAAATGTATACAATAGCCTATATGAGTTGAAATTTTGCATGGGCGCAGTCACATGCTAAAGAACACGACACACAAATACATATATCCCTTCTAATCGCAAGGAACCCTTTCCCAGGCCCGCATATGTATTGTGCAGGCCCACCCGGTCATGAAATCCTGCTTACACCACTAATCAAGCAGTCTGGGCACGAAAGGCTGCACACATCTTAGACTTAATTCATGGGACATTTTCTGCCTTTTTCAGTGGGAATTTAATAAAGAAAATTATTAGCACAATTTAAACAGAAAGGAACATTAAGTAGGTCTCTATAATGCCAGAAGGTTCTTAGAAGGCATGCCCAGGCATATGCCACATACGCAACATTAAGAGTGTTTTTCTGTACACAACAACTAAGGACTAAGCAGCGGAACAAGATGCTAAACTTAAGGCTTCCCAGTGACTCTATCTGGCCTTACTCAAAACAAGAAGCTCAATACAAGAAACTACACTGTAAACAACTGTGCAAAATCACAATTCTGGCACGAAGCAGACCATCTGGTATTTACAATTCGAAATTCATTTTAAAGAATAATATAACTTAAACTAAGTTGGTCTCCAGCTTTACATCGTGGTGATTAGCACAATACTATAACAACATTCATTCAAACTGTCTTCATATAGATGTATGGTATTGTAAAAGATACTAGACACTTAAGATTTCTATTCTACATTTGCTACAGTCCAAACAACATATTATAACTCAATGATAGCACAATGAGACACGTGTGTTTTAAAACATTTGATTTTCTCCAGTATCAATACATGCATGTTTTAGAGAAAGTTAGTTGAACAATTAATATTCAAAATACACTTAAAATAAATGTAACCTCTCTATACAGGTGTGAGGTAGCGAGTACATAAGCTATATGCAAGCAACTAAACTGCAGACCCTGGCCAACTTGCATTGGTCTCCTATAGGTTTGAATGTAAAGTAATACGCTGAGGGATCTGTTTATTCTATTTTGAACCCATATACATACAGTGTTCTCAAAATACATGGGTGCAGCTTTTTCTAAACATCCATGTACGACTTTCCCTAAACATCATTGTGTTGCATGTAATCTATATGTGCATGGATCTGACTTTGAATGCAGCTAAGTAGGCAGCTCTAAAAACACTTGCATGTGTGTGCTGTTTTCAAACTCTTTGCATGCACAGCATTCAATCAATGTATGCCTGCACAGTTCTATATCTGTATGTAGTTTTCAGTCTGCATCTATTTTTGGGTTGGTAATACATTATTCCACAGTAACCTGTACACTGTTGCAAGCCCCCTTCTCTTCCACATCACACATGAATCTGTTTGTGCATCCAAAGATAAGGGACTGCAGGGGTTTGTATGTCACACACTTTGTATTGAATAAAATGAATTCCCTCAGAATGCATTTTTGTTGCGCAAACACCTAATCTAGGACTATGGAATTAGCTGGCTGCAATAATGCATAATATCAGCCTAGGCAATAATATTTTGCAATTGCACTATAACCCAAGATGACTCTAGACCAGCTGAACTAAAAACGAACTCTAAGAAACCTTACAGAATACTGCGTGCTCAACAAATGTCAAAAACTGTCTAAATATACTCAATGCCATGCAAACTGAACAGAAACTTAATCCAAAGTTTAAAAATGGTGTGATCCAAAAGGTTCAGTCTTTAATCAAGTTTGCCAGACTGGAGAAGCTGACACAGTAACACGTTTGTCAATGGATTTTGGACTGCTGTTTATCATCATGGCACTAAAATACTGTGTATCGATATAGACAGAAAAGCATATACAATCAAATGTGTTGAAACACACAACATATACAATTGAGATCATTATAGAACAAAACATAAAATGGGGAACAACACATACAAAAATATAATTATTAGAGTGCATGTCTTGTGTCTACAGTACTAGTAATGTTTTCCCAAAAGCAGGGATTACTTCTGTTCTCATTAGTGGCAGGACCTGTGTTCTCTATAACAAGAGATACAACTTTAGTTTTCCCATGTGTCTAGACCAGCGGAAGCCTCTAATTATATTTACTCTGGTCAATCTACTTGGACAGTTTTGTGTTGATTGGGGTTTAATTTTCCCCTTTGAATGTGGCTTCTGATTTTGGAGCATCAGCTGAGGATGCAGTCAACCTGGATTCTTTCCTTGAGCAAACCCTGTTTGGGTAGCCGTCTGGAAACCAAATTCCAAACATAGACTGGTCATTCATCTTTCAATGTACTGGTCTCCAATCTCCAGGGAGTTAGTCATTCAAATATCATCTATGCATTCCCATCACCAGTTAATTCCTCAATGTTCATCTTCCCATATTCCATAACTATCCACTGTCATGACCCTCGCCCAAAACCCCCTCTGGCAAACCCATTGGCCAGGTGGAGTCAGGACTCGGGCCTCTAGAGCCTGGCATCCTCTTCAAAAGCCCTCATGGGGCCAGTCCTGGCGCCTATGGCGCCAGGCTCATACACCATGAAAAACAATGTGCTTGGGAACTACTTTATTGTATTGTCAGCCAACATGGAGGCATCCACATAACTGGGTTCCTAAGAACCAAGCTATGCGGTCTAGTGTTTTGGGTCTGGTAGCCTAGGGACTACTTTACCTGGACTATTTTGTTGGGGATATTTAAACCACACCCGAGCAAGACAACACGCTTCGTGTTACTTTGCAGCTTGCAACGTGACGCTCACCGTGTCCAGCTATTCCCTCGAACCTTGGAGAAGCAGAACCTGCAAGGAGACAAAAGGAACATTATTAGCAGTAGCATCTTACCTGCAGTCTTCATCTTTAAACACTCGCAGCTACTGAGAACAGCTTCCTCGAATCTGCACACCTCCCGGACAGAACGACCTGAAAGAGGAAGATAGAGGCAACATTAAAGAAAGCAGTAGAGACATTTACAAATTCCGAACTGCTCAAAAGGCTTACCTGGCTGGTCGCCTTTCAGCTGGCACCACTCCGGACATTCCACTCATGCTGAAGAACACCGCGACCTACAAGGAAGGAAAACACAGGTTAGCAAAGGCAAGACTTTGCAGTGCTGCACATAGCACTTACTTACCGCATCATAGCGCTCTTAATGCGCCATCATTTACCAGCGGGGCTCAACCAAGCCAGTTCGCCGTGCTGAAGCTCTGCATACCTAAGGGAGAAAAAAGAGACATTTTAAACAAAGAAAGGCATGCAGGATAGCAACAAAACTAAAGAACAGCAATAAGACCTACCTGAACAATATCAAACGGGCCGGTGTCAGTGAAGTAGCTGGACCGCACTCGCTCATGAAAGACAACGCACCGCTGCAAAGAAAGCAGGACGGAGAGCACGGCTAATTCTACCACAAGGTGAGGAGAGGGCACCAAAGGTACTGAAATCATACCGGGGTGGAGGGAGGATACTTACCCCAGTCGGTCAGTCTTGAACACAGTCCTCCTGTATTTTCAGGCAGAACCTTCCCCGCAGACCACATCAGGGCAAAGCTGAGAAGCATACCAGCGAGTAACCCGGCTGGGTGGCATCCCTGTGGATACCAGGTGAGCGTAACATCCACCTTATTTCCTATGTGCATGCAATTATATATCTTTCTAACTCTTCCCCTGCCTTGAGACAGAGTTGTGGTTTTCCGAGTCTTATGACTCACAGAAAGGTTTGGTGCAATAACTCCTAATATTAAAATGGCTATTTTGTTTTTGGACCTACCTTTGGGTGTGAATATGTGAGATTAATAAAACGAATATCAGATTCATTACATCGACATGCACATTTAGATACTTGACTGGTTGCTTTTTTATCAAATTTGGCAAAATGAGGCCTTTTTTTGCCATATTGTGTCTATTGAAAACATGCCACGATATATATATATATGTTTACATAATTTAGCAGATATCATTTTTATCTACAAAATGTCAAAATGCTGTGTCGATCTGAGATAACACTGCGGCACAGTGATCAATTTAATTAGATATTTATTTCAGATTTCCCTCATGTTCTAATCTATTCATGTTGCTAGTGTGGAGTTGCTGATGTTTTCCTGCAGGATATAGTGGTGGTGCATTGCCTATGTACTCCTTTTGAAGGCTATCATTGTGTTCAAAACAGAGTCTTTCACTGTGCATATAGTTCAGAGACATTTTCCTTAACCTGAAGTTTTTAATGGGATGCCTGGGGCTTCATAAATTATGACAAGTTCACAGGCCCATATCCATTAACTATCTGCAATTGTTTTCTTTCCGTATATTTATTTATTTATCTATTTATTTGTTTATTATTTATTTATTTATTTATTTATAAAAACCCGCCAAACCCTCAGGTATCTGGGCATGTTAGATAGGTTATACATTGAAATTGCATAACAGAGAGGTAAGAAACAGTGCAACGAAGTTGGTACAAGTGCATCACAGACGTATACATTAACAAGATGAGCAAGACATTTATAGTGTTGCAGGCAGGTGCAGTTAACAGGATGAGCAAGACATGTAATGGTCTCCTGTGTAAGGAGCCACATTTTTACATTTTCCCTGAAGCAATAGTATGACAGTTCTGCTCTTAGGGCAACAGGCAAGGAGTTCCATAATTTTGCCGCTAGTGCAGGAAAGCTACTGCCACCCTGCTTTCTGTAGCTTGAATCTAGGACCCTTGAGGCAGTTTAAGTGTGGGGACCTAGTAGGTCTGTCTGAAAGGTTTATTGTGAATTTATAAGCCAGGTATTCGGGAGCTGAATTAGAGAGGCATTTATGAGTGAGTGCTTATGTTTTGAATGTGATTCTGTCTTTTACTGACAGCCAATGGACATTGCGTCTTATTGGACATTAATGGGCCTCATTACGACCCTGGCGCTAAGCGTAAAACGATGGCGGTAAACGATTACCGCCATCGTTTTCCGCTAGGGCCGATTACGACCCCTGACCGTTAACTACGATGCCATTAGCGGCATCGTAGACAACGCTGCCGCTAACTGCGCCAAGGGCGCGTGCACGCGACCTCCCACACCGTAACTAGCGCCATGGCGGTAAGGTACGCGAATGCCGACCCAAGCGGACATGCACCGTACGCCATCACCCAGCCCGTAAAGTACCTTACCGCCATGGCGCTAACAACGCCATCGCGAATCAACCGCAAAGGGACAAGTCAAGTGAATGCAGCTGCCACAGGTGCACAGAAACAGCACAGGTGAAGGCAATACAGACACAGGAAGCACAAAAAGAGCACACCCCACCCCTGCCCACACCCAGTCACACACCACAATGCTACCGATAGGACTAGCAATGTTGGGGCTGGAGGACCTGATAGCAATGCGAGTGCTACAACAGCAACTACAACAACAACAACAACAACTACAACAACAACAACAACAACTACAACAACAACAACAACAACTACAACAACAACAACAGGCTGCACAGAGGAGACGCAGGAGGAGAAGGAGGGCAAGGCAGGCCCAGCATGCCCCACCAGCACAGCCAGTGCTACCATGCAGGCAGCCCCCAATCCCACGCGTCAGACCCAACCCATTCAACCTCACCGCTGAGCAGATCCACACCCTGTATCGACTGGACCGGGACACCATCACCACCATCGTGGACATGATACACAACGACATCGCCAGCATGATTGAAACACCCACCGCCACCCCCCCCCTACTGAAGGTAGTGTCCGTGCTCCACTTCCTGGCCACAGGCACCTACCAGCACACAGTAGGGCACTTGCATGGCATATCACAACCATCGTTTTCGCGTACACTGACGCAAGTGCTGGATGCACTCCTCAAGCACACAGATGACCACATCTCACTACCACGGACTGCCCAGGAGATTGCCAACACCAAAGTGGGTTTCCATGCACTAGCTGGCATACCTGGTTGCATCGGTGCCATCGACTGCACCCATGTGGAACTGACGGTCCCACGTGCCCAGGAGGTACCGTACCGGAACCGCAAACAATTTCACTCAATCAACGTGCAAATGGTCTGTGACTCCAACAGTATCTTCACACATTGTTGTGCCCGATTCCCCGGATCAACCCATGATTCATTGGTCCTGAGGAACTCAACATTACCACGCTACATGGAGCAACAGGCAGGGCCCAGAACCTGGCTACTCGGTGAGTCCAATGTCATGGGCATTGAAATGTGAAGTGGGTGTGTAATTGACATACCAATGCAGGGGGGGGAATGATGCATGCTCCATCTGGCTGCGACTAGCATTAGCCACAACACACCCTGAGGCAGCACTCACGTCACCTGACACCTGCATACATGAGGCCTGACCTAAGAAGACCTGACATGTCAATGAAGGTGTCACCCAACCCTGACACAACCACCTACAAGTGCATTGACCATACCGTGACCACATACACTCCAAAGAAATGTACGTCCATGCACGTCACCAACAGCTCCTACTGAAAGGCCTGTTCCCCATGACTGTGCCCAAAGGAGGCACATGATGGACTGGAAGAACAATGCACCAAAACACAGACAGCAAGGCCCACAGACTGTCCCCATGGGCAACAGTCTTGTTCACTGGGGTAATGATGAGCCAGACTGCATTCCCGCTATCATGTGAATGCAACCCTCACGGGACATGTGCCAGGTCACCTACAGAAACAGCCTGAACGGACACAGTGGATCGGCACTCACAAGGCACATGTCACCCCTGCATACCTCGTGCCTTGGAATTCAAAAGCGGCACATGTGAGACATGTGGCACACTCTGTGAAAGTCGATTATAGAGGTATATCCAATAGACGCTCCATAAAGTTGCACCTAGAAATGTACCCAATAGCCTCTAGATAACTGAATTTAGAAGTGTGCCCAATAGCCTCTCTATGGAAAATAGTATTTAGAAAACCGCCCATTAGCCTCTCGTGGGAAAATGAATTTTGTAGTTTGCCCGGTACCCTCTCTGGGAAAAGTTGCATTAATAAATGTGCACATTGAAAGAGCATATAACCCATCAAATCACACCACCACGCTTACTCTCTCCTTTACATCACCACTCAACTAGAACACAGAGATACTATGACACCATTCGGTATAACTGTTCCCATACTAACACCGCTTACTCCACATCAATCTATGTAAACACTGCTGGTTTCACACCCCCAGCCAGGCGTTTTCCTCAGGCCTAACGCAGCCACATCCGTCCTGGATAAATCCTGCCAGAACGAACACATTATCCTGATCTCTCAACCACCACATCTGCCGCTAAGAAGCAGCTATTACACAAGTACCGCACGAGCTGCACACATACCCGGTGCTCACACGCACCTTTTGACTCTCCCTACTCTCTCTACTGATCTGAACTTCGGTTCCCAAGGACGTTCAACCTACCAGCGCCTTCAGACCATACCAATGGTATATAAGGCGCTATATAAGTGCAAAATAACAATAACAATAACAATATAGCGGTTGCACGGTGTGAAACCAGTAGCACAGAAGAAACTGCTGCAAAATCAATGTTCAATGCAATTCATGGTGGCATTTCATGTACATCACTCAAGCTCATCCCTGACGCATACATTCTTGCCCACATACAGGTGATGCAGGCTATCCCCTGAAGAGGTGGCTCCTTACACCAGTCCGAAACCCACAGAACCAGCATGAGGAGGACTTCAACCGTGCCCATTCCCGTACGCGTGTAGTGATCGAGCAAGCTTTTGGCCTACTGAAGGCACGTTTCCGCTGCATCAGCAGGTCTGGCGGGGCACTCCTGTACCGGCATGAGAAGGTTGCAATGGTCGTCATGGCATGTGTCATGCTACACAATATGTGCGTCAGAAGAAATGTGCCCCTGCCCCCTGACGTAGAATTGCTACCACCTGACGATGAGGATGATGAGGGTGGGGATGGGGCACCACCTCAAGGAGGCAGCGATGCACAGGAGGGGCGTGTCATGCGTCAGACTCTCATTGACCAATGCTTCTAGCACACACAGCGTATGCGTGTCACATGGAGACGGCACTCGGCGCACTGTGTGTGTGTGGGACATGCACACTGTGGACTCTACAACAATGTAGCACATGGACGCAATAAAGATGTCAACACATTTGGTTTGTGGTAATGATAAATGTGTAACAGTGAAATCTTGTGACACACCCCCTCCCCCCTTCCACCTCCCCCCTGCACACCCCAACACCCCCCCAACCCCCTCCCACCTCCCCCCTGAACACCCCAACACCCCACCTCCCCCCTGAACACCCCAACACCCCCCAACCCCCTCCCACCTCCCCCCTGAACACCCCAACAATGGTGCAGTAGTGTCCGTGCTACAAGGTGCGGAGTAGTCCTGCTGAACAGGCAAGTCAAGGATGTGTATCCCCTCCCATGGCCCCTGGGGCACCCCTGGCCGTGCTGCGGAGAGTGCGCCCAGATCTACGGACGGGGCTGCTCTGTGCTGAGCTGGTGGTTGATGAGGCTCCACGCCCCACATCCGGTCGCATGTCCCTGATGGTGTGCACAAGTTCACTGAGTTCATTGCGCACAGCCGCTAGCTCAGTGCATATACTCCTTGTGGAGTTCTCTATGGCAGCTGTGACACGGTCAGCTGACCGCTCCATGGCATCCCTTGGCCCACCACACTGTGCCACATGTGCATTGAGGAGGTCAGTTAGTTGTTGCTGCCGTGTTGCAATGTCCTGTAGTGCCTGCTGGTTCTGCTGGCCTATGGCCAGTGCCATTTGCATCTCCGGTGCGATGCCCACCTCAGGCTGGGGGGATGGGGTGGCTGGCCATTCGTCGGAGTCGGACTGCCCCTGTGTGGCATCCGCCTGCAGGGGGCTTAGGGAAATTGCGGGGGAATGTGGATGGGCAGTGGGCCCTTCAACATCAATGTCATCAATGCTGCCTGGCCCGCTGTCAGAGTCTGCCGCTATGGCTGCACTCTCCCCAAGGGTGCTGCTTGCGGCAGAGGCTGTCCCCTCAGTGGCCACAACTAGTGGCATGTCTGCTGCTGCTGCTGTGTCTGTGTCAGCAGTAGTGGGGGCTGGCACTTGCCTGTCCTCTACCCCAGGCAGGGTTGGTGGCTGCCGGTGGGTTCCCTTCTGGACGGCTGGGGTGGATGCCTGCGGGCTGGCCATTCTGGAGGAACAGGATGCGGTGTTGCCCTCTTCCTGGGGCTCTGTGTCGGAATCTGTGGTGGAGCAAAGGAGGGATGTGTTATTGATGGGTCCGCGGACATTGGACGTGCATTAGGGGATGACATCTATACAGTCGGTGCATGCAGCGCATTTCATACAGGTTTGGTGGATTTTGTGTGGAGGTAGCATGGTGCTATGTGTGTTCCAGCAGTTAGGGTGTGCATGCTGCTTGTTTGCAGGGTGGTGTTGGGATGTGTCTGTGCACGTTCACCTGTCGATGTGTTGCATGTGCACTATGGGGCGACTGGGTACTTCGCACAGTGGGGCTTTGTTGAGTGTGGCATGCATAGCTCTGGCCACCTACCTGCGTCTCCTGGGGTCGGCACTCCTCTCTCCATGGCTCCGACACCTTCAATGCTCTCCATCCCTATGGTGGATGCGCATATTTCCTCCCACGCCTGGAGCTGGATAGGTGATTCTGAGCCTCCGCCAGTTGACATGGCTAGGTTGCGGTTAGCCGAAATGATGCTACGGACACGGAGCCTCAGATCGTCCCAGCGCTTCCGGCACTGCTGGGCTGTGCGGGGTGCGGCCCCCACTGCACTCACTCGCTGTGCCACTAGGGCCCATATCGCCTTCTTCTTCATGATAGCCGCCCTTGTCATCTGTGTCGAGAATACGACTTCCGCATTCTCTTGCAGGGTCTCTGCCAGCATGTTAAGTTCCTCCTTGGTGAAGCGGTCTTGGCGCTGCCTGTCACATGCCTTTTTTACAACTTTGGGCATGTTGGATGTGGTTTTGGGGTGGGTGATGGGTGTGGATGGTTATGGGGGCCGGATGAGGTATGGTAGTGGAGGATGGCGATGGATTGTGTTTTTAAAGATGGCCGCCATGCCATTTCCCGTTCCTGCGCGATGGCGCTATTTCCGCTTCCGCCTATTTACGGTGACCGCTAACTGCGGTGACCGCTGAGTACGGTGACCGCTATGGTGTGCGTGGCGGTAGTGCTCCATGGACGGTGTGCGATGGCGGTAAGGGCCGTTTTTGGCCCATTAGCGCCATGGCGTACTTTACATTACCGCCATGGCGTAAAGCACGTGCCCGATGGGTCGGAATTAGGTGCTATTTACGTCTTCGCTACTCGGCGTTAACGTAATTTACGCCATGGCGGTAATTTACGGAACTTACCGCCAGGGTCGTAATGAGGTTGTGTCTTGTTGCCGATATATAAAATGATGAGGTCTTGGGATGTTAAGCAGGGTTCTTAGCGCCTTATTTTGAAGAAATTTATGATTTTGCTTATTAGTCCCTGTATATAAGGCATTACAATAGTCTAATTTAAATAGTAAAAGTGCTCTTGCGAAGGAACTACAACTTGCTGAACACAGGAATGCTCTACAGGCATTAATTAGTTTGCAGGTATATGCTGTGGCAGAGGCTATAGCGTTGACTTGTCTAGTCAGAGTCAGTGAGGAGCCAAGATAGATTCCAAGTGTTTTCACATCCTTTTCCGACATTTATGTTGTTGCCATCTTTGTTGTATGATTTGAACTGGCTGTCTAGTTTGTTAAGTCTGGTCTGGGATCTGATGTGAAGTAACTCAGGGCCTCATCACGAGTTGGGTGGTAACGCCGATGCTATTAGCACCGGCGCTAATAGCCCTACCTCCAAACCCCCCGGCGCTATTAGCGCCGGATCACAGGTTTGGCGGAAGGATTATTTCTCATTCCCCATTGGGCCCATTCGGGAATTCCTCATTCCTCATCGGGCCCAATGGGGAAAATTCACACTATTACCGCCGGTGGATTTCCAGCCGGCGGTAATCGTGCCTAAAATCAACAATTCTGCAGCGGATTTCCCCCCAGCTCCGAGCTGGGGGGGAATCCGCCAAAGCCATGATCTGGCGGACCCTTAAATGCGGCGGTTATAGCGCTACCGCCACATTTAAGGGTTACCGCCAGACTCGTGATGAGGCCCTCAGTCTTGTCATCATTAAGAGGATGTGTGTCGCCATCCATGCTTGAATGATTAGGTAGAATTTATTGAATCAGTGTCATAGTCACCTGTAATGGGGATGAGGATTTGGGTGTCATCTGCGTAGTTGGGGTAGGTGAGACCCAAATTGTCAAGGTTATCAAAAAGGGGCTTAGTAAAGATATTGTAGAGCATCGGGATACGCAGGAGCCCTGTGGTACTCTGCACGTGACTGGTGCGTACTCAGCTGATGCAGTCGGTTACGAATACCATCATGGTTCTGTTGTTCAAGAAGGATGGTGGCTTTGGCAGAGAAATGGGCTGCTGACGAGACGTGTTTGCAAGGGACTTTATGATTGACTAAATTGAATGCGGCCGGTAGGTCTAGTAAAAGAAGGAAGGCTAAGTTGCCTTTATCTTTTAGGTCACCTATCTGGGTTTTTAAGTCTATCAGGGCAGATTCGGTGCCATGTCTTGGTCTGAAGCCTGATTGTTGTAGGCTGAGGAGAGGATTAGATTCAAGATGTTTCTGTATTTATAAGTATGCTGCCCTATCTAGAATTTTCAGTAGGAATGGCACTGTAGTTATTGGTCTATAATTAGTAGGAATGTTGGGATCAAGGCTGGGTTTTTTAATAATGGGAGGACCCACGCATCTTTTAGGTTGGTTGGGACTGTGCTAGTTTTGAAGGAGGTGTTTATTAAGGTGGTGTCATGGCCACAGGCCCAACAACGCAGAAACCACGCCATCTGGTGATGGTGGCAAGGGGTAATGTATCTCCTTCTTGTCCCTTTGGGACGTTTAGACACAGGGGGCCCGGCTGGACAATGTCCTGGCGCCTTTGGCGCCAGGCTCATGAATGAATACAAGCTGAAAAGTTTCTTTAATGCAGGATTGCTTTATTTATTCACTGGAATTCTCCACTTGCACACTGTTTGGGCGTGTCTATTTACGAACTGGAAGACACGTGTAGAATCCAAGAGAGGCAGGAAATGAAGTCTGAAAAGCACGTGTAATATCTAGGTGGGGCAGGGTGTGGCAGGCAGGCCAGACCCAATGAGCGTGGCCAAGTACTAGACTATATAAACCCACCTATCCCTCAGACAAGCGATTCGCGTTACTTTAGACCTCCGTGCAATGAGACGCTCACTGCCGCCTGACCCAGTTAACTTACCTCGCGGGAACCTGCACCGGTTGCAACCATACCTGGACTCTGGTTCTCATCAGCCTGGCAGAATCCCATCTTCTTGGCGGATTCTGAATCTAACTCCTCAGCATCTCCACTCCTGCTCCCAAAACCGAAGACCTGAAATGAGAAAGAAGATAAGACAAGGTTAGAATAATTAAGAACATCAGACCCAGAGTCGCGCCTCGCTAAAAATCATACGCGCACCCATAAAGACTGCTTACCAGCTGCCGGACCTTCGCTGCTCGACGCCTCTGTACTGCTGGCTCCATTTCAATCTCCGCAGCTACTGCCAGAACCGCTACAACACCTGCAAAGGAAGAGAAAGCAGAGAAAGAGACATTACTTGCAGAAAGGACTTAAAATTCAGAACAAACTTTACAAATTCAATTGTGAAAGTCGGAAGATAAGCAGGCAAGTGGAAACAAGGGAAACAATTACCAGCTAGAGAAGTGGATGAGTCGCAGCTGGCCTGCACTTCCACCACACAGGACCAGTGAAGGAACTTGGTCCCCTTCGACAAGCGCCCCTGCCAGAAGCAGCAGGATGGAGAGCTCATCATTATCATTCAGCAGGAACCACGCTGCTCATCACTGTAGTTCCCATTTAGGTGTAGAGGAGACGTTTCATCCCTGGGAGGGCTGCGACCGTGCCCCAAAGCCTCCGCAGATACCAGGTGAGCGTAACAGAGCGCAAAGCCTCCTAGGAATCTCTGCCCGGGCATTATGGACACTCCAGAAACGAACCAGTTGGCCCAGGTACTGGCAGAGTTACGGGCTGAAGTTCATTCCTCAAGACAGGAAACCAACGCTTTAAGGAGGGACCTCATTGTGAACCAAGAATGCATGGATGATTTAGCAAGACAAATGCTCCAAGCACAGGCTGGCCAGATCACATTGCCGGGGTTGTCCCAACCAATACCACCACCATCAACGCCAACACCAGTTCAGGTGGTTCTTCCAGGGGCGGTTCCCTTAGCCCCGCCCGAATGCTTCACTGGGGACCCTAACAAGTACGCAATATTTATGAATCAATGCCGCCTTCATTTCCTGTGCAGACCTGGGGCCTTCCCCAATGATCAATCCAGAGTGGCCTTTGTGCTTTCATATCTGGGAGGAAGTGCGGCTAACTGGTCTATACCCTTAGTAAATCAAGATAATCCCTTGCTTTGGGACTTTGGGGGTTTTCAGCACAAAATGGAGAAACTATTTGCGCAACATGCCCGAGGACATGTTTTGGACAACAAACTATTGTCACTCCGACAGGGTAACCAAGATTTGTTAACCTACATCACTTCTTTCAACCGTCTTGTAGCCCAAACTAATTGGCCCGAGGAAAAAAGGACTACACCCTTTTACCATAGATTGCGAGGAGAACTGAAGGATGTGCCAGCTCAAGTAGTAAGCCCCCAGAGGGGTGTGCCGAATAAATTGTCCTGACAGTGCAACTTGATCATAGGCTGCAGAATCGGAAGATGGATCGAGCCAGAGCAGAGGGGCGATCAGTTTATGAGCGCCCCCATGAGATTCAAACCAAACCACATGACCAGTCAGAACCAATGCAGATCGGGGGCTTGCGGTGTCCTCTCACCAAGTCTGAAAGAGAAAAAGGAGACAGCAGCAACTCTGCTTATATTGTGGCAAAGCTGGATACTTTCTCCTAGAATGACTGGTGAAGACGAAGAACCGTCCTCAGAAAACTCCAATGCCCGGCAAGCGTAGGGGTCCACTTGTCGAGCGGTGAAAAGGAACCAATACAGACCTCACACCTAGTCATCTCAGTGCTCTTGGTAAACCACAAATGTCCATCAATAAGGCATGCTTTGGAAGTATATATTGACAGTGGAACTGTGGGGAATTACATAGACCAAGATTTGGCAATCCGGATAGGCCTTCCTCTTCAACAGAGGCAAAAATCCGAAAATGTCACAGCGGTTGATGGATCTCAGATATCATCCGGCCCGGTGACGCATTGTACCGAAAAGATCATGCTCCTGCGTCAGGACAGTCATCAAGAGGACATCACCTTCGATCTCATCGGTGCTCCCAAGTTTTAGATCATATTAGGGATGCCCTGGCTGGAAACCCATAACCCTAGGATTGACTGGCATAGGAGAGTTTTGACTTTTCCCCAAGATTGCAAGGGCATCTGTTACAACAAAGAATTCTAGGAAAGGATCACACTAAGTCAAGTTTGGAAAATAAATCGTGCTAGGCCTTATCAGTTCATTACCTTGTGAATACCTGGATTACCAAGACGTGTTTCATAAAGAACAAGCAAACACCTTACCTCTGCACAGAACATACGACTGACAAATTGATCTTGTACCCGGAGCCCAGATTCTGTGCAGTCGGATTTACACATTAATGGAGCAAGAGAACCAGCATTTAAAGACCTACTTGGATCAGTATTTAGCCAACGGCTTCATTCGCCCGTCCAAATACCCGGCTTCTTCGTCCCTCTTCTTTGTGCCTAAAAAGGAGGTAGACCTGAGGACTTGCATTGACTATAGAGCCCTCAATCATATCACGGTAAAAATTGGCTACCCATTGCCACTCATTCCCAACCTTCTGGTTCAGGTAAAATAATGTGCTAATCTATACCAAATTGGATTTACGAGGGGCCTACCATTTGGTAAGTGTCAAAAAAGGGGACGAGTGGAGGACAGCATTTCGCACTAAATATGGGCTTTTGAATATCAGGTTATGCCCTTCGGGCTATGTAATTCCCCCGCGGTGTTCCAATACTTTATGAATGACGTGCTCCGTGAACTATTGGACGTGTGCGTGCTCGTCTATATCGACACCATCCTCATTTACTCAGCCACCAAGGAGGATCATATCAGACATGTCTGGGCCGTTCTGGAAAGACTTCGGCAACACAGGCTATATGCCAAGTTGAAGAAATGCTTCTTTCATGTAACAGGGGTTGAATTCCTCGGCTTTATACTCACACCGCGAAGAGTACACATGGACACACATAAAGTAGATAGCATCCTCCAATGGCCTTCACCAACTTCCATGAAAGGTGTACAAAGTGTGCTCGGGTTCGCCAACTTCTATCGTCGGTTCATCCCTGGGTTTTCTCAGATCGTTCACCCAATCACATCCCTGCTACGGAAGAACAAAGGATTCCAGTGGACCGCAGAAGCGGAGGAAGCCTTCCAGACCCTAAAACGAGCCTTCACATCAGCACCCATTCTACGGCATCCCCGACCCGACTTGCCATATATAGTCAAAACTGATGCTTCCAATGTAGCAATGGGAGCATTCTTGTCTCAACGAGATCCTGAAACAGGACAATTACATCCTGTGGCATTCTGGTCTTGCAAATTCTCTGCTCCCGAATTGAACTATGCAATCACAGATAAAGAACTGTTAGCGATAAAAGCAGCATTCAAGGCGTTGAGACATTGGGCCTCATTACACGGACGGCGGTAAGGGTTAACGGTCACCGTTAATGGCAACGGTGACCGTTAACCCTTACCGCCGTACTACGAGGTCCCTTTGCGGGTAGGAGGAATTAACGCCTGCTTCTTGCAGGCGTTAAGTACCAACCCGCTAAGGGACCTCGGAGCTAATTACGGCACCGCAAAATTGCGGTGCCGTAATTAGCGCCTTCCCCATTCCCATAGAGCCCTATGGGGCAGAAATGGGAATGGGGAAGGGCAATGGCGGAAAGGGGATTTACCGCCCCTCCAACCTTGGAATGGGGCGGTAAATCCCCTTTCCGCCAAGGCGGTGCCGGTAATTTACCGGCATGGTCCAGGGTGCTAATAGCACCCTGGATTACCGCCTTCCGTGTAATGAGGCCCATTATCTTCTTGGAGCCAGGCACCCAGTTACCGTCATTACGGATCATCGTAACCTACAATACCTAAAAACCGCAAAAGCACAATCATCACGTCAACTTAGCTGGGCTCTCTTTTTTGAGGAATATGATTTCGTCATTAGCTACAGACCCGGAGTACGCAATGGAAAGCGGATGCCCTATCAAGAATGAGTGAAGAGCAAAGGGTATTCACCACACCAGACGCCGTGGCAATCATCCCTGAAGAGCAAATCCCAAACGTGATTGTAGTCACTGCCTCTTTAGAAGACTTAAAAATTGACCTGCAACACCTGATGAACCAATAAGAACAACAGGATTGTCTGTCAAAAGAAGATCAATACACTACAGTAAACAATCTACCATACTTTCAAGGAAGATTATATGTTCCAGACAAAGACCTGCAAAACCAAATCATAGCAAACTACCATGACTCTTTAATAGAAGGACATCCCAGAATTGCTAAAACTCAAGCCAAGATAAAAAGGAATTATTGGTGGCCGACTTGGAGAAAGGATATTGCCCAGTTTATCGTGACCTGTGGTATTTGCGCACAGCACAAGTCTCAAAAACAAAGACCCGTAGGTCTCCTACATCCTCTGATGGTGCCTCCAGCGCCTTGGCATACGCTGTCAGTGGACTTTATTACTGATCTTCCCCCACGCAACGGATACAACACTATCCTGGTTATTGTGGATCTGTTTTCTAAAATGGCTAATTTCATCCCTCTAAAAGGGATCCCAACAGCCTCTACTCTGGCTACTGTATTTCTGGAACAGATTGTTCAGCTACATGGGTTCCCATCGATAATAATATCTGACTGCGGAACTCAGTTTGTCTCAGCACTCTGGAGAAGATGTTGCAAAATCGCCAAAATCGACCTTCGGTTGTTCACAAGTCATCACCCTGAAACGGATGGTCAGACCGAACAGACTGACCAGACTCTAGAGCAGTACTTAAGGTGCATGTTACAACAAACCGAAGATACCTGGAAGAACATACTTTGGTTAGCCGAATATGCATACAATAATTCCATCCACACTAGCACAGGACAAACTCCATTCTACAGAGTTCACGGCAGACACCCACGAACCTCTGACTTTGATTCAATTGAAGCATTGGAAATGCCGGCGGTAAAGACCTTGCATGAAACCATCACTCGGGTTCATAAGGAGGCAGCTGAACATCTGACTAAAGCCAAAGAAAAGCAGAAGCAGTTTGCAGATCGACACTGAAAAGAGGCTCCAAATTATAAAATCGGAGACAAGGTTTGGTTAGCATCCAAAAACATTTCTCTGAAGGGACCACAGGCTTTCTGCCCCAGATACCCAGGACATTGTCTCATCAAAGCCGTGATCAACCCGGCTGTAGAGGAGGTCCCAAATAAAGCTTGCACTCCAGTCACCCATTTCGAAATACCAGGAACATTCACACCGAAATATGACGTACGATGAGCAAATAAACCAACAGAGAGCCGCAGTAGGGCTCTGGCCAGTGCCTATCAGAAGAACAATACCTATTGAAGTACCAATAATCAGACAACCATGGGCAGTAAGGTATCCATTGAGAAAACCCTACCAGCAAATGAGACGAAATGAAGATTGCTTAAGTACTGTCCAGGAAGAGACCAAAAAGGCCTTAAGGAAAGACGAATGGTGACGTCACGAGAGCCCGGACTGACGCACAGATAGAAGAAATGATGACCAAAGGATGACGTGAAGAGACGAAACACCATGAATAAGGATATCGTGAACCTAGAAGAGGAAAGTGATGTTAAAATATAAAGAAGCTTAAGCTGTAAGGAGGATGAAGATATACAACCAGCTAACGCTGTACAGATGCTTGTAACCACAAGAAAGGTAAGAAAACAGTGTAGCATGCTATTCTAAGTAGAAGAATAGAGCGGCAAGCGCCAATGTACACAATCTACCTCAAAATGAAGCACATTGTATAAGTGCTAGTCCACTTTGCACTAAAAAGCAGAACTGACCCGGGTTACTATAGGCCAGATGCAAGAAGATTCATATTCTAGCAAACACGAGGAAAGAAGGCTGAATCGAAACTCGGCAGAGGCAGCTTGTGGCGGGGAAGTCAAGGTCACATCAATAGAAGCTATGAATGGTAGATACTTTTAATTGAAGGTAAGAACAGAATATCCTGCCTCTGAAGGATCGAGATAAGAAGGCGAAGGCAGGTGGCGGGTGAAACGAAAATCAAATACACAAATTGAGAGAAACGAGGCAAATTCACGGTGTGGTAGCACGTGACCATCCAAGCGAGAAGAGGCACTGATTCACAACTACGCTTGGCATCCGCCCAGACAGAGATATCAGAACTTTTTCGAGACAAGAAGATGTAGTTTCGAGGCCAACCACAGTGAACTAATTGACACATAGCCCATAAAGTAATGATTGATTGAAGGAAGGCAGGGTGAATTGGGGGACACCCTGCACCTGGTTGACCATTCTGCGTGCTGCTAAGCAAAGTGGAAATTTATGCATGGGGTTGAGGCCAACCCAATCACAATGGACCAAATAATCTAGGGTCCTATAATTAGTAGAACCAATGGGACGTCATACTTTTAGTGACGTCTACAGTAGTCATTTTTGAAGTAAGGGCTTAGACGCCCACCTGATAGTGTTTACCCAATCCCTCACTCCATTACCATATACAGATATAGCACCTATATTAAAGTTACCTTTTCCTAACCAATAGAATTGCATGTTAACTTTTGAGTGTTACTCGTCAGATTATGATGTGTTTTGAGTATAAAAGTTATGTTTAGTGTGAAGTTTGTTGGAGTTGAAGTGAGACGGACTATCGCTTCATTGCTGATTGCCATGACTCCCCTTAGACAGTGGTAGATTAAGAAGAGGCTGCAGCCACGGCCTGAAGGGTCCTGTGTTCCCCACACTTCCCTTCCCATTCCTATGGGCAGCTGAGCGAGCGAAAACCTGAAGAAGGCGGTAACAAAGGCAGTGATCCCGAGGATCCAGAGAGGAACCATGCGAACGGTGAGTGAAACAAAAAATTGAATGCTTTGGCAAATAGTGCATGTCTTAGAAAAAGTAAAGGGAAAAGGTAACGGAGGGAGGAGGGAAAGAACAAAATATAGTCAGAAGTAGAGAAGACTGTATATATAAGGGGATAATGACTCGAGAATAATTAAATAAATAAAGGTTACCGGGGAGGACACCCGAGAAGTGAGAGGTTACCGGGGGAGACACCCGAGATGTGGGAGGATCCGCCTTATTCCTACGCTTCAATATAGCGGCTAGAAGAAACATGTACCCAGAGTCCCACATAATGGGGAACGATTAGGCTACCACAACGTTTAAAGACGTTGTGAAAGAGGTACGTTTAAAAAACTCCATGAAGGGGTAATGATTAGAGGCAGAGATATTTGTATCCAGCTGGTGTCTGTCTAGTCTGTTAAACGTCTGTCATATGTTTTGCTGTTGTGATGTCATATATGTTAAAAAAATGTCCTTGAGAAAACTGTTCCGAAATTTGCGCGATTCAATAGCTGAGATGGAATCGCACACTCATTGATGTTTTTTGAGTAAATTAGAATATATAACATTTTTGTGAAAATTTGGATTGGTGCTTGCAATATTTGGTGCTCGCTCATATTGTTGGAATTGTTTAAACCACACAAAAGCATTGACAAGTGTTGCATAGGAGGAAAGGGAACAGACTTAAGCATGGAGGACATGACTCTGTTAGCACACTTATGCAAACAGTTGCCTAAACACGCACCCAAGCTAAAGAAATATAGTACCGAATGGGTTAAAGGTACCACCCACATGATGTTTATGCCATGGCCACAAAATGGGTCTTTAGCAAAAGCCGTCTTACAACATATGACAACATATTTGCATGCCACATACACAGGCAAGAAGTTAGAAAAACGCCTTGCTGTTCTCGAGTTGTGGAAAATGTATGAACAGGCAAAGGAGGAAGAGCCGCCAACAGATTGGATACTTAATGTATGCACAGAGGGGGTAAGACGCCTACTATGCCACCTGCCCCACCCGAGACGAAAATTGAAGAAAGTAAGGATGAAGGGTTATACCCACTGAAAGAGCTTAAAGCAGCCAAGGGGTATAGAAACCCTGCATATGAGCCACCGACACATAGTAGTGATGAAAATCAAGGGAAGGATAAGGAAAAGAATATTGCCCCTGCAGTCCCAAAGGACAAGGAGAGACGTGATGACGAAAGATGAGATCAGGCACAGACAAGTGCATCTCTCGACAAAGAAAGAGAATGGAAGAGATGGAAGGGAAGCGAAGGTAGCACTGATGAGATAGCATTTGCAAAAGATGAATGGATGGGAGGACACATTTTATTAAAACTCGATGGTAAGGGCATTGATGCCGCGAAACAAAAGGAAAGGATCGATGAAACACAGAGAAGGGGGAAAGAGAAGGAGTTAAGAGACAACAGGATAAGAAGGAAAGACTGACAAAGGCGAGAACAGCTATATCGCGAAGAGCAAGAAAGACAGCTCGATCGCAACCCAAGAGCAGCCAATGTTCAAAACAGAGAGAAACAGCAAAGGTTAGAGGAAGAGCAAAAAATACATGAGAAAAGAATAAGAAGATGAAGAGATGAAAAAATTTAAAGGGCAGATGAACGTAGAAATGAAAAGAGAAAGGAAGAAGAGATTGTCAGAGGAGAGGCGAGGAAGCGCAAGGAATTCAATGACGATATCGAATGTAAGCGAAGATAGAGAGAATGTAATCTTGAGTATTTGGAGAGGGAAGTTAAAAAACCCGATCCAGTTGTAGACTGGGAAGACATCGAAGAATTTTTTCCTGCGTACGATTCATTACCAGGCACGTCTAGAGCAAATATGGAAGATGACTTCGACACCCAAAACATTGGGGAAATGATCGATAGAATATATGATGAAATGATGCTGGCATTAAACCGTCCTGACTATTTTGAGGATGACATGGCCCAGAGGCAAAATATTTCATGGTGATTGACCTGAAAAATGCATTTTTCTCAATCCGTTGCACCGTGACTCACAAGATCTGATGTCATTTATGTTCAGACAAATGTGTTTGAAAAGCATGAGGCTACCCCACGGGTACTGTGAGTCCCCTATTTTCAACAGAGTCCTGCAGATGGATTTGAGCAATATCGCACTAGAAAGTGTCGTCTTACAATATGTGGTTGACATCTTAATATGCAGCACCACAGAAGAGCAATGCAGGCACGATTCTGTTCAGCTATTGACTATATTGGTTGGGAAAGGATTTAAAGTTGACAAGGAAAAGTTACAATACTGCCGACAAGAAGTGCTGTACATAGGCCAATTGATCTCACATGAGGGAAAGAAGGTGACCCCAGAAAGGACTGAAGCCATATTGAACACGGCTAAGCCACACACGATAAACCAGATGCAGAGCTTTCTAGGCCTATTCAACTATGTCAGGGCATGGGTCTTCGACTACAGCTCTTATACTAAGCCTTTACTTCAGGCCCTAAAGAAGGCCCAAGTGATGAAAGAAAAGATTGAATGATCTGAAACCATGGAGAAAGGGTTTGCTGAACTCAAAAGAGCTATTTGTACAGCCCCAGTTCGCGGGAATCACCAATTATGCAGAGAAATGTTACCTGTTTTCACACACAGATGGCAGTGTTATGACAGCAGTGCTCACACAGAGAACCACATTGGGGCACAAGCCCCTGGCGTATTACAGTGGGAACTTAGATCCAGTAATGAGAGGTCATTTTCCATGCAAACAAAGTTTAGCTGCCGCAGCGTTCACCATATAGAAGGCTACAACCATTGTGATGGGATGCTCCATGACGTTGTACGTCAAGCACTCCCTATTTGCCATTCTCGAGAAACCAAAGGGCACATTGACATCCCAGAGAGCTTCCACTTATGAAGTGATCATATCAAACCCATTGATTAAGGTAGTCCGATGTAAGATAGTAAACCCAGCTATGTTTATAGCAGAGCCAGTCACTGAGGGAGAGCCGATACATGACTGCACAAATTATGAAGATTTCTATGATGAAATTCCCAGGGTAAAAGAAAATGCTTTGGCAGAAGGATAAAGTGTCTTTATCGGCGGTTCTTCGAGAATCGATCAAAGCGACGGGCAAAGATATACAGGCATTGCTGTAATGAAACACACAGCAAATGGTGAATTCCGAGTACTCCTTAGTGCGCAAATACCATCTCATTATTCAGTACAGGCTGCAGAATTATTGGCGTTGATACTCACCATTGAGAATCACGCAGACCAGGACGTAACGGTGTACAGTGACTCCGCCTATGTGACGTGAACAGTGCACGCAGGCCTAGCACACTGGAAAAGGAGGAGCTACCTCCAAGCAGACGGCACACCAGTGCAGCACACATCCTTATTGGACAGGCTGATTAAGGCACTACAGCTCTAAGTGGGCATAGCGGTCATGAAATGCGCCACCCACACGAAAGGGACAGATATTATCTCACGCGGAAACCAAGCAGCCGACACGGAAGCCAAGCGTATGGCATCCAAAAGTGAGATGATCATGGAAGTGGAAGTTATCCCTGCCAATGAAAGAATAATGGTTACACAAACCACATCTGAGGGTTACAGCAATTTGGGGCAAGCACAGTTAATGGAACTCCAAGGGGAGGCACCACAGAAAGAGAAGAACCTGTGGAAACGTCAAGGGTGTTTTTTAAACCCCTCTGACAGCTTGTGGTGACAAGACATCACTGGTAAACCAGTAATGCCTGTAGCCCTATTAAAAATGGCGCTGGAGCAACTACATTACCCAGCCCACATGACAAAAGAGAATCTAGCAGCAATGCGAACAAGAATTTAGTAGAACATGTTGAATTTTTTTATGGTGAACTGCATAATCTGCCAGCAGTTCAACGCTGGGCACACATTAAAGGTAATGAGAGGAGTCATCCCCAGGCCAAATGGGCCTTTTCAGCACTTGCATGCTGATTACATCAACATGATTCAAGTATGTAACGGGTACAGATACTTAATTGTTGTGGTGTGTCCATTCTCTAGATGGATAGAGGCAGGTCCATGTACACACCCGGATTCTACCTGTGCGGCCAAATTTTTAGTGAGGGAAGTGTTCCCAAGGTGGAGGGTATGCGAAGTCATGAGATCAGATAATGGCCCTCACTTTGTTAATTCAATATTTGAGCGGATTACTTGCTGCTTGGTATAAAGCACAAGTTCTCGTCGGTGTTTCATCCGCAAGGTAATGGGATCTGTGAGAAGCTCAACGGCTTTTTAAAGGAAAGGATAGCCAAGTTGAAGCTTACTCTAAAGAAGGGATGGTTGCACTGCCTTCCACTGGCACTGTATGCTCTTCGGAACCAACCCGGCTCCGACCATCATCTTACGCCACACGAGATAGCCACAGGAAGAAGAATGAGAACTCCCTTGACACCCCAAGCTAGATGTGATGCCGAGTCAACAGGAGAAATTTTAGGGTCTGAAATGCAAAACTATCTGAACTGCATGACATCTTGCCTTACTGTAATTTCAGACCAGCTGCAGCGATGACAAATGGTGCAGCGCAGCACAGAACACAGAAGGAGACACTGCATCAGACTCAGTTCAAGGTCTACGTGTTCCACTCGTCTTCCCTGGAAACGCCGTCCTTGTGAAAAACCATACAAGGAAAAGGTAGGTCGAGCCAAGATTCAACGGTCCTTTTGTCATAGAGGACTGCACTCTGTCCGCTGTGAAGCTACAGGGCAGGAGAGCATGGATTTTTCTCGGTGATATCAAACCCTACATCAGAGAAGGCCCCCTGCCTGCACCCCAACAAGAGGAATCGACGAGCAACGGGGAAGAACCACAGCACGTGCACACGAGATCCATGATGAGGAAGAAGGACGCATAACCAGTTAGACAAAGGCAAGAACCTCAGCAGAATTGTGGCTTAAATTGGACACTTCCTCTAAGCAAAAAAGGGGATAAGGACATAACAAAACGGACACTCTGTGCATCCTAGTTGCAGGGTGAAGAAGAAAATTGAGCGTATAAGCCACGCCATAATCTGCTGATTCGAACTTTGGACTGAGGAACACTTAAGCCTTGATGAGAAAGGAATATGCCAAATTTTGACCGAGGACACTTACATTGGAAGCAAATACAATATCCCGACTAATTTCACAATGAGACACTATTCGGAATTGCTCATGGTGTCCCACAGTAGGGACATCACAAAGGACGTAGTCACCTACTTTCATCTAGTGCTAAAATCATACCCATCACAGACTTTCTACAAGATCCTGAGAATGAAAAGGCAATAAAACAACTCCTCACTGTCATTGCTGAACAATTCACTCTACTCCCTGAGTACAGTGAGAAGGAACCAAATGTACACAACACAGGCGGAATTAGATGAGCTTATCAACACCTTGTTCTTTCGCATAATTGAAGACTGTCCAGCCATTGGCGGAAGAATGACTGATACACTCACATTTCTTCGAGATCCAACAAATACAGATAACCTAAGTCGTCTCCTAAATAACATAATATTTTTAGTAGCACACCAGGCGAATGGACAGTGCAGATACTACCTACATTGAAGCAGCAAAGACAGGACAGATGTCCCTGTCACCAGAAGACAGCAGGTTGGCACAAAACGTCCTTTTTCGCTTGGTGACTGACTTTCCAGAGCTAGTGGGGAGACCAATCGATGTTGACGTCCTCACGTTCATCAGAGATCCAGCTAATGTTGCACAAATGGAAATGCTCCTGCATGGTATCATGCTTCAAGTAGACTCTCTAATCACCAGAGGAGCTATCTGAGGAGATTCTAAGAAACCTTCCGCCAAGGGACAGATTGAGGAAATAGAGTCAAGAACTTCACTTGTCATACCTGTTGTTATTTTTCCTCCCTATTCTTCTCATACTGATCAGTGTCCAACATGTCCTCATGACTGAAGCAGATTCGAGGGGTGGACTGGGAGCTGACCTACTTTGAACATGCACAGTAAAAAGGCTCAAGTGTTATTTAATTGATTTCTTCCCATAGTCTAGCAAAGGAACTGTATCCTGAAATAAGAGACAGTTTGCCACTCATCAGAGGGGGAACACTTGTGGAGCACCAGACACTCCTAAACACAGAACTCGAAAGACAATATTGGTTAAGGGAGTAATAACATTAACATTTGGCGAATGATCGAGATGGGGGTCCAGAGCAGCAACCTGGTCCTCCCACAAGAAGAGAGGCATCACCGCTTCTCTGGAAGAAAATGCTGCCGCCTAACATATAAGACTATAATGTACAAATGTATCATATTCGTCATTATTCTATTGTCATTAACGATCAGAACTGCATTCTTTATTGGTGCACAAAGCGTTCCAATTACAGTGCACCCACCTAATGATGAACGCATGAAACCCACAAAAGCACCCAGACCTTATATAGTCATTCCAGTCCTTAGAGGACCTGATGGTGGAGTGAATGAAATTGAAATGGATGTGACTAGCAATGATAGACACACTCTTGTGGTAACAAATGAAAAGAAAAGCCGGAGACAGGGTCGGCAAGAGATGCATGAAGTAACATCACTGACAACTACAAGCACGCAAACACTGAATGTACACAAAACAGGTCTAGCATCAATGACTGCAGAACCACAAACCAAAGCAGCAGAAAGGAAGAGACTGCCTGCCATAAGAGACGTCAGAGAAGTTGTCATGAGAAAGCAAGAAGAGTTAAGAGAAAAGCCAACAGAAGCAGTCATATCAGAAACTCTTGAGAAAACAAGGGCCAACTCAGAAAAACTCTCTGCACGGACACAAATGTTAGTAGACTTACTATTCCTGCACATAGCCAGAGCGAGGAAACTGCATGAGGAACTAAAAAACGAAAACCGCAGAGACTGCATTACCAAGCATATATGTTCCAACACAAGAGACAAGCACGAGTTCCACAGTGCAGCCATATACCGGACCAGTGCCAGACTGGTGGGTATGGGCACTCGCATCCAGCAGGGAAAAGATATATGAAGAAAAGGAAAGAGCTACCAGACTCTTGTCCACTCAGATGGCACAGATGAAGAGACCTGCACCATGGACCAGGATACCTGAGAAGCTTCCAGCAAGAAAAAGCCATACAGATGCATTCAGTGATGTGGTGATAGCAAACTACATGAAAGCCTTGAGAATCAAGAGAAGCATGTTACGGAGATGACAATGAACGAAATGACTACCTGGACAGCACAGCACATCTAGGAAACAACATTTGGTACCAGCACATGAAGGGAGTTGGAAGACGAAATTCTGAAGGGGAATGCTTTGTTTGTGCAGTCCTACTATACAGCATGGGGAAATCCAAGATCTTCATGGCTGTAGAAATTGATGTTCAGACGGCACACTTACTTTCACACGTAGCCATGTGCAAAACTAGAGGCCAGTTCATGGGAAGTGATGCTTCTCCAATATGGGCAATTGAACCAGCCTAACCCGAGGAAGATGATTATATTCAAGACATCAAGACAAGAAACAGAGCTCAAACTATCGGGTACGAGAAGCCTAAAATAAAAGGAGCAGAAATAAGATGGGAAGTGAATCCAAGACTAAATGTCCAAGGAAAAACTCCCAAAGAGGCAAAAAATGTTCAAAACAGAGGCCAAATGCAGATTTGGGGAACAGTACTTTCACCAGACGGATGGGAAAAAGGGGTAGTAATCTGCTGAGCCTGGATGGTCCTTGGAGCCTGCAAGGAAGCAATTGAAAATTCACAAAGAGTGTGCAAACCATTATGGCCAAAACTTGCAAAACTACTGATATGGGTCGAAGGCAGAGGAGGACCCTTGCAGATAGTGCCACTAGAGAACTCGAAATTGTGCTTCAGGAACAATGGCGCAAGAAAAATGGGGGAGAATCAGAACTGTGGATGAGTCTTTGATGCTCCAGGAATGGTACATGGAACTGCAGTAATTATGGATCATTATTGGGCATGCGGATCCAAAGCATACATCAGACTGCCAGGAGACTGGGGAGGCATATGCACAATAGTGAATGTCCACGTTCCAGCAATAGTGATCCCGAAAAGTGATCTGAACATAGACAGTTTCCCGAAAGCAGATGCTCACCTGAGAAGGAAGAGATCTGTAGAACTGATAACTCGGATGAAGAGAGAAAATTACTTTTCTGCTAAATCAGAAGAAGCCTTTCATGCAATCCCATATGCTTTTCAGCCTCACCTCATCAGTGTTCACAACAATTTTTATGCCAAGAATCCAAGTTGGAGTAAATACTAAATGGTTGCAAATAACCAGATGGGAATTGCAATAGACGATCAACATGACCATAAAATGATTCAATGCGATCAAGGAAGAGCTAAGAGCCATCCGACTGATGACTGTCATGTCTCGGCTTCCGATCTCATTATACAGTTGTAGTACCAAGAATACCTGGGGATTGTCGTGGCATATGTTACAGCGCGGACATCAGGGAAACTACATTTCCAAGCATTCCCTGACTAAAACCGGTCATGTGTTGCAGAAGCGACATGCCTCCTGACTTCCTTAATGCAACACTACTAGTATTGTTAGGAAGCACTCCTCCGATGCTCCTTAACTGCATTTTGTACTCCAGTTACTTACGTTTTTCTGGTATCCTGATTTCAGATTGTTTGAAGGACTGCTTTTGTCCATTCCTTGTCTGTTTCCTGACGCTCGGTCCCTTCCCCTGTTGTCTACCTGGTTACCGAACTATTGGACTCCTCCCTGATGCCGCTAATCTCAAGCCCCTGAACCTGAGAGACGCTTTGGAAACTTTCTGTTACTTGTCAAGCGCCATGCACTTGCAGAGACTTCTTTTTATTGCTACGATTGTGGAAAACTGTTTGGAGCAGGAACTACGGGTTACTTTGGTTTCACCTTCCATTCAACCACCTTTACCTTGGCACCCATTCTTGTGAACGCCGAACGCTCTGCTGCACTCTTCCCTGTTCACTTACCTGCTGCGCAACATCCCTTCAGTGGCCTCTGGATGCTTTGCTGTACTTTTCCCTGGTCACTTACCTGATGCGCATCTTCACTTCAGTGGCCTCTGGACGCTCTGCTGTACTTTTTCCTGGTCACTTACCTGCTGTGCATCTTCACTTCAGTGGCCTCTGGACGCTCTGCTGTATTTCTCCCTGGTCACCTACCTGCAATTCATCTGGAATGCTTCGCTGTCTCTATTTGGATTTGTTGGAACTTACTTAGACGCACCCTCGTGTTGTTCGTGTTAGGTCTTTTCGACTCTTTTCACTTGGATTGAGACTCTTCTGGGGACCTTGTTCTTCATTTCTTCAACATCTTTCAGTGGATACGTAGGTTCTTTGCCTTATCACTTTACTCAACATGTAAGAGTGGGGTTCCTGAAGGGGGTGTTGTGGAGTTCTGTGACCAGAGGTTTGTTGCTCATATTGTGGTATTGTTTTTTCCCTCTAGCTGTGTTGCTGCTCCTGACTTTTCGCTCAAGCCCCTGGCCTGGCAGGTATTATTTCTACTCTGCAGGCCACGCTCTTGGGAGAAAGGTTTCTTTGTCTTCGGTCTACGGTTTTGGCAGTTTTGAGCCAGCTCACCCTCATTGCCCTAGAGATCACGACAATGGGCCTCATTACGAGTTTGGAGGTAGCCATGGTGCTAATAGCGCCATGGCTGCCTCCAAACCCGGGTCCGGGTAGTCGGAATGGGGATTTACCGGGTCATTCCAACCTTGGAAGACCCGGTAAGTCCCCATTTTGAAAACCATTCCCCATTCCCCATTCCCATTCAAGCCCCCATAGGGCTCAATGGGAATGGAGAAGGAGCTAATAATGGGCCCGCAAATAGCGGGCCCGTTAATAGCTCTGTGGTCCCTTAGCGGCTCCCGCTAAGCGCCCTTAGCGGGACCCGCTAAGGGACCTCGGAATGCGGCGGTAGGCGGTTAACGGCACCGGCATCCTTACTGGTGCCGTTAACCCCCTACCGCTGTACTCGTAATGAGACCCAATGACTCCCCAGAACAGATATGTCCTTGACATGATCACAGCTATGGATGGAGGAGTTTGTGCAAAAACTGGAGAATCATGTTACACATTTATACCATCTCACAACGAGGAAAATGGAACCCTAACAGAAGCCATAGGTATGCTGATGAAGCTACAGAACCAGATGATCGACGAAACTGACAAAGCTGATGATGATAGCTGGTTTGGATCACTATTCTCGTGGGTCCCTCAATGGATGGCAGACATATTCAAGTTCTTGGGAGCCCCGTTAGTGATGATATTACTAGGATTTTGTGTTATCAAAATAATAATCTCACAATGCCAGAAAACTGCAAAGAAAGCAATAGGAATGAAGATCATGATTGATGTCAAGCCAGGATGGAAGCCCAAAAACCTAACTGATGATGAAATAAGAGACTTTGTGAAGGCCAGCGTTCATGCACCAGAAGGAACAAAGTTTCTCTATCCCAGGAAACACAGACATTTTGTGCGAAGATGGATCTACTGCAGTCCAAATGGACAATGTCAATATATGACATGGAACAAAGATGAACATGTAAGGACAGCAGGAAACCTAAAAGGAGTAATAAAGATATGGACTCCAAAAAGACACTTCTTCAAGCCATCATTGTCACAGGTTTCTCCCCTTCTCACCTGTCTGTGTTGTTTGTTGGAGTTCTTCGATGAAGTCTTCTTCCGCACAGTTCGGGGTTTGTACAACCCAGCGCACAGGTCCTCGGGTTCCAGCGTGCATTCTGTGTCCCGTCTCCAGGAAACGTTCAGATGTCCAGGAAGTTCCAGGAAACGGCAAAGGAGATCCGGGAAGCAACTGAGGACAAGAAAGGAAAGGATGAAGGAGGAGGTATTTAGGGGACCGGGAACCAGGAATCAAAGGTATTCGCAGTACGAACTATGGCAGCACACGTCTGGCTACTGCAAGCGGTAGCGTTGAGACGCGCGGGGGCATGTCAGCTTTATAGAACGTAGTGCGTACGACACGGAGACTGGTATACACCGTTACGTGTTCGGCGGCCATGTTGGAAGTACTGCTGAGTGCAGGCCCCCATGGGTCAAGGACCATGAAGTCCAGAAGGGACGCGTCCGATGGTTCATGACAGTATGCCTCCTCCGAAGGCCTGTTCCTTCGTGTTTGCCTGGGTGTATAAGGTGGTACCTTCGGAGTAGTCTGGGTGTATTTAGGTTTGAGACTGGTTCCCAGGTGCGTTCACTGGGAGGGTACCCTTTCCACTCGACCAGATACTGTAGCTGACCACGTCTGTACCTGGAGTCACATATTCTGGACACTTCGTATTCTAACTGATCATCGACAACCACAGGGGTAGATCTTGGAGCAGTCCGGGAGGACTGGACGTATGGTTTCAACAGAAAAGTGTGAAAAACTGGGTGGATCCTTTTCCAGGTGTCTGGTAGTTTGAGTCGGAAGGCCACTGGGTTAATGATTTCCTTTATGGAAAAAGGGCCATAGTACCGGGGAGCCAACTTATTTGGTCATAAGTGTCGAGGCAGTAGTTTCGAGGATAGCCAGACCTTATCACCCACTGCATAGGAAGGCCCTGGTCTTCTTTTGGAGTCCGCATAGTGCTTGGTGTTTGTTCGGGCCCTTTTGAGGTGTTCTTTGGCTTCCTTGTGTACATTAATGAGGGTTTCAATCCAGGAATCGACTGTAGGAACTGGTGTAGGATGTGGGAGAATGGATGGTAGAACCGAAGGGTGGAATCCTTGGCTGCAGAAGAAGGGGCTGGTTTTGACAGCTGTGTGATCCGAATTGTTGTAGGCAAATTCGGCCACAGGTATTAAGAGTGACCAATCGTCCTGGACCTTGGTGGTGAAACAGCGAAGATACTGCTCCAGGGTTTGGTTCACACGTTCAGTAGCTCTGTTGGTCTGTGAATGATAACCTGAGGAGAAGGCACGTTGGATTCCTAGTATACGGCATAAGTGTTTCCAGAACTGAGATATTTATTGAGGTCCTCTGTCCGATATGATCTTGGAAGGGAGTCCATGAAGTCGGAATATGTGTTGCAGGAAGATTCCAGCGAGTTCTGAGGAAGATGGTAGTTTATATGAGGGTGTAAAATGAGCCATGTGAGTGAATAAATCAATGGTAACCATGATAGTTGTGTATCCCCTGGAAGGTGGTAATTCCACAATAAAGTCTGTAGCGATGAATTCCCAAGGTCTTGTTGGTAGCGTTGGTTGGAGTAGGAGACCCGCCGGTTTCTTGTTATCATGCTTGTTTTGAGTGCAGACTGTACAGGCTTGGATGTACTGCTGGACGTCAATTTTCATCTTTGGCCACCAGAACTGTCTTTGTATTAAATGGAGAGTACTGGTGATGCCACGATGTCCTGAATGAAGGGTATCATGACAGAGGCTTGTAATCCTTTGTCGCAATTTCTGCGTGGGAATAACAAGGCCATTATCCATAATTCTTGGATAAATACCCGTCCTTTGTTTTAAGATTCCATCGATTCTTCCCGGTAAACTCCTTCCAGATCACAGAGGACTGAGTTTGAATCCAGATGTCTTCCAGGAGACTGATTGCTTGGGCTACAAATATTGTGTGGGGAAACATCTTTGGGAAGGATCGGTCTTCAAGAGTCTCATAGTCGGGACGTTGGGATAAGGCGTCAGCAATTACATTGTGTGTTCCAGGAACATGGTGGATTTGGAACTGTTACTGGGCGAAGAAGAAGGCCCAACAGGCTTGACGACTAATCCTACATTCCAGGGATTGTAGAACTTGAAGATTCCGATGGTCCGTGTGGACCTGAACAGGGTGTTTTGCTCCCAGGAGCAGATGACGCCACTCTGTGAAGGCTTGACGGATGGCTAATAGTTCCTTTTCCAGAACAGAATAATGGGTCTCGCTAGGAGTCAGGGTTCGCGAGAGATAAGTGATGGGGTGTTCTAACTTGTCACCAAATTCCTGTTTTTAGGACTGCTCCGATGGCGTAATTGGAGGCATCCGTCTCCACTAGAAATGGTTGATCAATGTCAGGTTGAGCCAGGATGGGGGCTTGTGTGAACTCCGACTTCAATCGATGGAATGTTTCATCTTGGGCTGCTGTCCAGAGAAAGGGAGTATCCTCTTCAACAATGTAATGATCGGTTGTACTATCTCCGAAAAGGAAGGTATGAATTTTCGGTAGAAGTTGGCAAGCCCCAGGAAGGAGGAGGTATTTAGGGGACCGGGAACCAGGAATCAAAGGTATTCACAGTACGAACTACGGCAGCACAAGTCTGGCTACTGCAAGCCGGTAGCGTTGAGACGCGCAGGGCCGCGGGGCGTGTCAGCTTTATAGAGCGTAGTGCGTACGACGCAGGGACTGGTAAACAGCGTTCCGCGTTCGATGGCCATGTTGGGAGTACTGCTGAGTGCAGGCAACTATGGGTCAGGGACCATGAAGTCCAGAAGAGACGCGTCCGATGGTTCATGACAATCATGTACAGAACCAGAAGATGAAGAAGGAATTAACCGAGATGATGAAGTAAAGATGAATACAGAAGAACCAAGTAAGATGAATCCAAAAGAGGAAACGAAAGTGGTCGATGAATCACCCAGAGGGGGGAGTGTAGAGGAGGTCCCAAAAAAAGCCTGCACTTCAGTCGCCTGTTTCGAAGTACCAGGAACATTCACACCGAAATATGAGACATACGATGAGCAAATAAACCAACAGAGAGCCGCAATAGGGCTCTGCCCAGTGCCTATCAGAAGAACAATACCTATTGAAATATCAATAACCAGACAACCATGGGCAGTAAGGTATCCATTGAGAAACCCTACCAGCAAATGAGACGAAATGAAGATTGCTTAAGTACTGTCTAGGAAGAGACCAAAAAGGCCTTAATGAAAGATGAATGGTGACATCAAGAGGGCCCGGACTAATGCACAGATAGAAGAAATGATGACCAAAGGATGACATGAAGAGACGAAACACCATGAATAAGGATATCGTGAACCTAGAAGAGGAAAGCAATGTTAAAATATAAAGAAGCTTAAACTGTAAGCAGGACGAAGATATACAACCAGCTAATGCCTGTACATATGCTTGTAACCGCAAGAAAGCTAAGAAAACAGTGTGGCTTGCTATGCTAAGTAGAAGAATAGAGCGGCAAGCACCATTGAACACAATCTACCTCAAAAGGAAGCACATTGTATAAGTGCTAGTCCACTTTGCACTAAAAAGCAGAACCAACCCAGGTTATTATAGGCCAGACGCAAAAAGATTCATATTCTAGCAAACACGAGGAAAGAAGGCTGAATCGGAACTCAGCAGAGGCAGATTGTGCCGGGGAAGCCAAGGTCACATCAATAGAAGCTATGAACAGTAGCTACTTTTAATTGAAGCTAAGAACAGAATATCCTACCTCTGAAGGATCAAGATAAGGCGAAGGCAGGCAGCGGGTGGAACAAAAATCAAATACACAAATTGAGAGAAACGAGACAAAATCACGGGATGGTAGCACGCGACCATCCAAGCGAGAAGAGGCACTGATTCACACCTACGCTTGCCATCCGCCCAGACAGTGATATCAGATCTTTTTCGAGACAAGAAGATGTAGTTTCGAGGCCAACCACAGTGAACTAATTGACACATAGCCCATAAAGTAATGATTGATTGAAGGAAGGCAGGGTGAATTGGGGGACACCCTGCACCAGGTTGACCATTCTGCTTTCTGCTAGGCAAAGTAGAAATTTATGCATGGGGTTGAGGCCAACCCAATCACAATGGACCAAATAATCTAGGGTCCTATAGTTGGTAGAACCAATGGGACGTCGTACTTTTAGTGACGTCTACAGTAGTCATTTTTGAAGTAAGGGCTTAGACGCCCACCTGATAGTGTTTACCCAATCCCCTCACTCCATTACCATATACAGATATCGCACTTATATTAAAGTTACCTTTTCCTAACCAATAGAATTGCATGTTAACTTTTGAGTGTTACTCGTCAGATTATGATGTGTATGGAGTATAAACGTTATGTTTAGTGTGAAGTTCGTTGGAGTTGAAGTGAGACGGACTATCGCTTCACTGCTGATTGCCATGACTCCCCTTAGACAGTGGTAGATGAAGAAGAGGCTGCAGCCACGGCCTGAAGGGTCCCGTGTTACCCTTACTTCCCTTCCGATTCCTACGGGCAGCTGAGCGGGCGAAAAGCTGAAGAAGGCGGTAACAAAGGCAGTGATCCCGAGGATCCAGAGAGGAACCATGCGAACGTTGAGTGAAACAAAAAATTGAATGCTTTGGCAAACAGTGCATGCCTTAGAACAAGTAAAAGGAAAAGGTAATGCAGGGAGGAGGGAAAGAACAAAATATAGTCAGAAGTAGAGAAGACTGTATATATAAGGTGATAATGACTCGAGAATAATTAAATAAATAAAGGTTACCGGGAGGACACCCGAGAAGTGAGAGGTTACCGGGGGAGACGCCTGAGATGTGGGAGGATCCGCCTTATTCCTACGCTTCAATATAGCGGCTAGAAGAAACATGTACCCAGAGTCCCACATAATGGGGAACGATTAGGCTACCACAACGCTTAGATGCCCACCTGATAGTGTTTACCCACCCCCTCACTCCGTTACCATATACAGATATAGCACCTATATTAAAGTTACCTTTTCCTAACCAATAGAATTGCATATTAACTTTTGAGTGTTACTTGTCAGATTATGATGCGTTTTGAGTTCATTAGAGTTGAAGCGAGATGGACTATCGCATCACTGCTGATTGCCATGACTCCCAGTTTTTTGTACTTGTCATTAAACGGACTCCCTTTTTCAAACCATTCAGTTGTCCTTATTGATTGGTGTTAGAGTAATAAATCTGCACCCCATCCATCTCAAGGTGCAGCTATCTCGTCTTAAAGTACTTCGGAGCAAACCCCGTTTCTATGGGCCGGCCGGGGGTCTCCCCAGTACACGGCTGCCATGAAATTGGAACTACAATCCCATATGCGAATCCACCCGGTATTTCATGTCTCACTTTTGAAACTGATGAAACCAGGTACGCAAATCAATACTCCGCCAGAGCCCGAAATCATAGAAGGGGAACCTGAGTACGAGGTTAAAACTATTCTAGACTATAAAATAATCCGATCCAAGTTGTACTATCTTATAGAATGGAAAGGTTATGGACCTCAAGACCGTACCTGGGAACCCAGTGAATTTGCCCATGCACCACGACTGATCAAACACTTCCATCATAATAATCCAACAAACCAGGACCAGGAGGGAAACCACCCATAAGAGGGGCCTTAGAGGGGAGTGCTGTCATGGCCACAGGCCCAACAACGCAGAAACCATGCCATCTGGTGATGGGGGCAAAGGGTAACATATTTCCTTCTTGTCCCTTTGGACGTTTAGACACAGGGGGCCTGGCTGGACTATGTCCTGGCACCTTTGGCGCCAGGCTCATGAATGAATACAAGCTGAAAAGTTTCTTTAATGCAGGATTGCTTTATTTATTCACTGGAATTCTCCACTTGCACACTGCTTGGGTGTGTCTATTTATGAACTGGGTAGACACGTGCAAAATACTAGAGAGGAAGGAAATGAAGACTGAAAAGCATGTGCAATATCTAGGTGGGGCAGGGTGTGGCAGGCAGGCCAGAACCAATGGGCGTGGCCAAGTACTAGACTATATAAACCCACCTATCCCCAAGAGAAGCGCTTCACGTTACTTTGCACCTCCGTTCAATGAGACGCTCACCGCCGCCTGACCCAGTTAACTTACCTCGCGGGAACCTGCAATGGCTGCAACCTTACCTGGACTCTGGTTCTCATCAGCCTGGCAGAATCCCATCTACTTGGCAGATTCTGAATCCAACTCCGCAGCATCCACACTCGTGCTCCCGAAACTGAAGACCTGAAATGAGAAAGAAGATAAGACAAGGTTAGAATAATTAAGAACATCAGACACAGAGTCACGTCTTGCTTAAAATCATACGTACACCCATAAAGACTGCTTACCAGCTGCTGGACCTTCGCTGCTCTGCTCCTCCGTACCGCTGGCTCCATTTCGATCTCCGCAGCAACTGCCAGAACCGCTACAACACCTGCAAAGGAAAAGAAAGCAGAGAAAGAGACATTACATGCAGAAAGGACTTTAAATTAAGAACAAACTTTACAAATTCAATTGTGAAAGTCGGAAGACAAGCAGGCAAGTGGAAACAAGGGAAACACTTACCAGCTAAAGAAGTGCATGAGTCGCAGCTGGCCTGGACTTCCACCGCACAGGACCAGTGAAGGAACTCGGTCCCCTTCGGCAAGCGCCCTGTCAGAAGCAGCAGGACGGAGAGCTCATCCTTATCATTCAGCAGGAACCGTGCTGCTCATCACTGCAGTTCCCATTTAGGCGTTTCATCCCTGGGAGGGTTGTGACCGTGCCCCAATGCCCCTGCAGAGACCAGGTGAGCGTAACAGGTGGTGGTGAAAGGTGCAAGATCCTGCACTGCCTCTTTGATGATGGTTGCGGGGCAGAGGTCCCCTAGGCATCTTGATGGTTTGAGACTAGTTATTATGCCCTCAACTTCTCTGATAGTGACAGGGGCGGATTTAAATATATTGCAAGGTTTTGAGGGTGGGACCTGGGATTCCTGTGTGAGTGAGCCAGGAGTGAGACTCCGTTTTTTTGTTTCCATTTTTGCTTGTTGAAGCGCTATTTTATCAAGCAGCGCTTTTTGTATGTTTGAACACCAGGTCGTGTCTTTGATACAAGTTACTGGAGATGGTATAGGAGATTCTAGTTCTCTGAGGATGATGAATAGTTCTTTCATGCCTGAGTTAGCTTTATTGATTCTGTCATTGTAGCTGTCACTTTTGGTCTGGAGAATGGCAGTTTTATATCTGGTAGCGACTTTTGCACATTTTTCTTTGTTAGGCACATTGTTATAACCTTCAGAACAGGCTTGAACAGGCCACCAACGCATTTGCAGGTATGCTCTTCATGTTTTCTTAATGTGAATTCCTGAGCTGGTTAGGCCTGATAAGTGGCATATTCAAAGAGTATCCAGTTCCCTTTTTAAGCAGTTTCAAAATGACCCCCTTTAATCACCAGACTCATGCAGGTCACTTTCAAATCTCAGATGCAAGGATTTAGTGCTTGGTGCCTAGGAACTCACATATGGCTTTAATAAGCTTTACAAGTTACAACTTTGTGTACTCCAAAATACATAATAAAGATGGTCCTTGAATACAAATAACATGTAAATTGCAGACATATTTTCTTTATACAGGACATATTTGTGACACAAATAGCTCTTCACCAGTAAGTGTGCTGTTGGCTGGGATTGACTTTGCCTTTGATTCCTGGATTTCGCTCAGCAGTGGCTACACATAAGGACACAGCCGGCGAGACACGTGGAGGAAGTCATTTGCGGTTACACCTGGACTTTGCCTGACTTCCCAATTCACGGATTGGCCCGACTCATCTGGCCCTTCCCCCCCACTTCCCCTGAGCTGAAACATAATCCCAGCATGCAGCGCACCATGCGCGCGCGCACCAGTAAATAGCTCTTCTTTCTTTACTGGTAATTCAGGAGCATTGCACTGGAGATGATATTTCATACTTTCCTGTATCTGTGTCCTGTTCTTGCACAAATATTCTGAGCCTGCTAAATTCATTTTGGAAGTAAATGCACTCAAAAGATTTGGTCCTATATTTTAGATGGGGCATAGTTCTTATTTGGTTCTCAGCCTTTTAAATTGTCACACAGTGGATGTAAGAAAATATGTAATCTACACCATTATCTTTACAGGCGAAATAAGGCTTTGTAAATGATTACAAATCCAAAGGTTAGTTTCAGATTATTTGCAATGTTGTTGGACACGTACGTTTGTGTTCTGTATTTTGTGTTGACGAGGTGCCCTTATCATAGCGGCAAGCAAAATACGCAAGCAACATAGAAAAAACTCCTTCAGACAATGCCTTTCACTGCGTATGGAAGTTTAGTCATCTGTTTATTTTAGGCCATTATCCTTTGCGCTAAGCTTTTCCACAAGAGTAAAGAGAAAATTGTAGCATTTGTGTCAACCAGCAGATCTGGATAGGCAGGCAATGCCATGAATTAATACCTGCCTTTTGAGTCTCTGGATTGGCTGAGACTCGAGCCAGTGTTATTAGACGGGTACTAATTAAGCACTACTATCAGTGTGGGGGGGGGGCAATAGAATTAGCTGACAACAGAAGTAATTGACCTGTTTTACCTTTCAGATCCAGATCTATTGTAGTGGTGTCTCTGTCATTTCCCTCTGGGCTGTCCCAACAAAACCCACTTATAAGCATATGAGGCTGGTGGGGGTGGGGCGGGTTGTGGAGGCATGCTCCCCTGACACCTATGACATCATAGTCACTAAATAATGGGCATGTCTGTTCTTAAGTGTGAAAATGGGCGGTCCTTATCATAATTTCTTATAATTCAGGACGAAAATACCCCCCTGACGCTTAAGGGGTTTTGGTATAATGAAATAGGATACAATTAAGTTGGGCCTAACAAGCCACATTACAATGTTATTTTATGTTATGTTGATTTATACTGTGCACCACTTCCACCCAGGGACAGTCTCCAGGCGCTCAATAAAGATTTAGGGCACGACCTGAGAAGTATCGGGTGTGCTCTAAATAGCTATGGAAACATTTTTAAGTGATGCTGTCTGCCTAACCAAAGGAGAGGCCTAGAGAAAGCTGTAGAGTTTTTCTATGTTTTACAAAATATCCCTAGCATAAAGGGGAAAGAACGCTACAAAAAAGGTGTGTACAATATACACTAATGATTCAATAGTCAAAACACGTGCCAAAATAAACAAATAAAAGTTTAAGAAAAGAACTCCATTCGAAATATGTCAATGCAGAGCCCGCCCCCTGCGGCATAGCTCAGGAGGAAAAGTGGGTGGTGCTTGGATGTTCTGGGCAATGAGAATGTATGTCTCATTAATGAGGTAAGAGGTCGATGTGGGCACTGCAATGGTCATTGTGTAACACGCAGGGCACAGTTCCCTCCACCAACACAATAGAGGAGCTGTGTTTCCACTATGCCGCCAGTTCCCCAAAAACGGAACTATATATTTTCCAACGTTCTGCTCAGTAAAACGTCTTCTCTTAGGTGGAAATAATGTTTAAACAAATGAAATGTTTTCCTTCCGGCTTTACTCAGCAGTGATCATTGAGGTGTTAATGTATTAGATGGGATCTTTTCTTGCTTGGTTGCCTCCAGGCATTGAAAATTAAGCCCTGCGCCTTGGAGGCAGCAGCGTGTGGGAAGAGGAGGCGTAATCTCTCTGAGATCCGCTCAAGGCCTAAGCTTGTGGGCAGCTTGCCCACTTCAAGGCCCTGCTCTGGCCATGTATCTTCGCTTGGCAATGTGAATTCTTGCACCTGTAGACCTGATGTCCCCGTTCATTCCCGTCCGTGCCGCTAGAGGGGGCTCTCTATTGCTGCCTCCTTTGGATGGGACAGTCTGAAAGGCTTGAAGCCGCTGCATTCTTATTTACACAAAGACACTCCGCTTCTAAGTGTTTTCCAGGCAAGGCTGCAAGTGCTCTCACGGGCCAAATTTTGTCTAGGCTTTTAAGTAATGGTTCAGGCCAGGTTTATTTTCTTTCAGGAAAGATTTTGGAGAAAGAGTTCTAGGGATCTTTTGGGCGGCACCATCTCTGATAAGCGCTCTCTTACCCAGTAGAGGCAAGGAACTCATGGAAAGTTCTGCCCATGCGAGTGGGAGACATATCTGCGTCTGTTTCCCCAACACTAGACGCCTCCCTGGGAGCTGCCAAGTGAACCCCCTTTTTCCTAATACAGAAATGGCTCCTGCTCACTGTATTCGGGCGAATCCCCGAAATCCCCACCCCCAGCCCCCAACCCCCCTAATTGATCCACAGTTGCCTCTGGGCTTACGCACTCTAGTGTCTTTAACTGTTGCACCCCTCACACACTTATCAGTTTAGAGATAGGCACCGATTGCTAAATGGAGAGACGGCTCTGCTGTGGCAGAAACTTGTCAGCTGACAGCCCAACAGGCACTCCCAGAGAGATCAGCCACAATGCGTGCCCATCCAAACCTCACCTCACCTCTCATCCACCCATCCCACAATAGGGGAACGCGTGCAGGTAAACCTCTGAGACATCTTCCACCATCACTTCAATATGGGTGCTGTTTTGGGTGCACTGTGTGATTCTGTGCACAAACACACCAGGCAAATCAATCTACAACCCGACTGTTCTATTCCCTCTGTCCTCAACATAGTCCTCACTACTGGTGCGCTGTGGAAAAATACCATATATGATAGAAGAGGGAAAGCTGGAACTCTAGCGGGAACTGGAGAAACATGCACACCCAAAAAGGAATTGTTCCCATTAGGAACTGTTATGCGAACTGAGTCAACGTAATTAGCATTTTAGAACGCAGTGTGGAACTAAATTCAATTATTTATGTGTTACGGCGCTTGGCTTAAAATAGGGAAAACCTATGGTAACAAACACTGATTGTGAAACAAAACAAAGTGACGTAGAAAGACGTGTGTAGATTATTTATTAAGAACAGTCAACACAGGACTGAGAAGGACCAAAACATGGACAGTGAGGCCTAGCAAAATGACAGCAAATTAATTGTCAATTGAATTATGAACTGTTACACATAAGTGCATATAGAATGCCGAGACACCTATTGAACATGAAGACACCTAAACAAAAAGAAACATACATGATATATATAAATGTCAAGAGTCAACGCCAAGAACAGCGAATCATAAAGGCAACTATAGGAAAAATACCACCCACTATAGGCACACATTTCCAACTCAGTATAAAGTGTGATGTTGCGAAAACGGAAAACATTCTCATCACACACACACACTCTACAAGCTTCAGGTAATTACATGTATACAAAGATGTAGGACACCATATCTGAGATGGAATGGCAGGTCAACTGAGGCAATGCTGAGATGCTGAGCATTGCTCAGTCCACTCGACTGAGAACATACCAACACACTGAAGAGTCGTCCATGGAAAGTAGTTCAATGAGATGTCCCAGCCGCCCATTCCCCGACCGCCTTCTATACTGAGGAAGTGACAGCGACAGCCCACAACGAGTCACCTGAGAGAGATGGCGAAAGAGAGTGCTGAGATTGAGTGGAACTGGAGGGAAGAGAAGAGTGAAGACTCAGGGCCTCACTACAAGTGTAAGCTAACCGGCACCCTTATTTCCAGACCGCCACACTATGAGTCTGCCTGCTGGGGCCGCTGCAACCCGGCAGGTCTGACCTTGCCTGGCGCAGCGGCCCCGGTAGGCAGATTCATCACAGAAGCACCAGCACCGTTACAAGCGGTGCAAGTGCTTCAGTCTCTCCACTCCCAGGGAGTGCTAGGGGACTGCGTGGAAATGGGGACTTCCAAAATCCGGCGCCTGACTTCCCGCGCTGCCAGGACTTACAATGTCCCGGTGGCACTGGGAAGTCAGGCGACAGATTCAGTGTTACAGGGTTGGGGGCAACCCACCAGTGCCGACCTCGTAATGAGGCCCTAGGTCCAAAGCCAATGGAGACCTGAAAGAGTATGTGGAGAATGCTGAGGTAAATCAATGAGAAGAAATAAATGTGTGTTGGGAAGTGTGGATCCAGCACTCCAAAGGCTGAGCCCTGAGGTGCTCTAAAATCCAAATGATTCAGGGGAGAATTGAATCTTGGGAGTTGTGGTCCCGACATGCCAGATGACCATTGCATTGGCACTGACAAATCCAAGAGAATCAGTGAATTACACATTGGAGGTTGTGATTCCAACCTTAGAAGAGTAGCACAGTGTTTCTGATACGGTAAGTGAACCAAAGAAGAATTGCTTACTGGGAGTTGTGGTCCTAACACTCCAAAGACCTAGCACAGTGGTGATGACAAACCTAAGGAGACCAGAGATGAGATGCCTACTTTTGAGTCGTGGTTACAAGAGTCCCCAGACGTAGCAAAGTGGCTCTGAAAAAGTTCAGTGAACCAGAGTAGAATTGACTATGTAGAATTTTGCTTCTAACATTCCAAAGGCCTAGAGCAGTGGCAAACAAAGCTAAGCACATCAGAGAAAAAGTGCCTACCGCGAGATGCGGTTCTCACATGTAAACAACTCAAATCAGAAGCATTAACTAAGCCAAAAGAGTCAGGAAAGAGTTAAACACTGAGATGTGCGCTTCTGATACCCCAAAAAGCATTGTTATAGCACACAACCATTGACAAGGAGAAAGGAAGAGTAGAACGTTGGTGATCTCAGCCCCCGCTACCAAAGAGACTGACAGGTTAGACAGTCCTAGAGAAGGTTGGGCAGCGGTAGAGAGTGATATGAAACAAACAGTAAGAAAGATTACTTTAGAGTCCTGCCTACTCTAAGAAGACTAAGAGGGACTATAATTTACCATCAAGGGAGAAGTGGTGCCAGAAAAGCAAAAAAAAACGGGAAAAACTCTGTGTACCAGGAAAATAATACAAAGCGCTATCCTTTTTCGAACTTGAGTTTGAAGTCATCATTTGGAAAATGTTACACAAATAATCTGAATTTTTGGGGGCTTCTGTTTCTACCACTGTCATTCCAATAAAGGTATGTTATTACTTATGTGGTTGTTAAGGTAGCCATCACTGGGTAGGGGTTTGTATTTTGGAGAACCATTCAACGCACTGTCATGGACTCACCCATATTCAGCGCCACGTTTCCAGCGATGTCACCTGCCAAGTGACCACTGTGACTATTTTATACCTTTTCGACAAACAAAAACCCTTGCATTTTAGTTCCATGGCTGATAGCCAGTATGAGCTACCACCCCACTCCTCTCAGCACCCATCCCCATGCCTGCCCACATGGATTGCTTCTCTACCAGAGCCTGGCCAGACCGGCTAAGTCTGTTTTGGCCAAATGCACACATGCATCCTAATCGTACTCCATGACCTCCAACACTCTGGACTTCGACCTTCTGAGGGCGATCCCACTAATAGCGCATTGAGACTATAATAACAGTAAAAAGGCGCTATACAGATGACAAGTACCCTACAATAATGTCAATAAATGTGATTGAATGGATAGTTTGCTGCACTTTGTGCTCCCCTTACTGAAATTAATGTTTGAAAATTCTGACATACATAGTATTTAGGGGGCTGGGATGTAAACGTAATATCTACAATATTGATCAATAATCAAGTAAGGGACATTAGCACCCTGGCAGGGGGAGCCAGCCAATCAGGTGCCTAGGAATGCAGGCTTGAATCAGTGATGAAAGCCTGTGTTCCATGCCGCCTGGCGACCGGCTTCGGCTGCCTCCATCACCCTTTTTTAAAATTACCCACTCCCCCAAGTTATCTTATTTCGTTTGTGGCACATGCTGCCTCAGCTGCTCCTTCCCCTTGGCTACAGCAGGCCGCCATGGAAAGGGAAGAGGGGCTCCCTATGGGGCCCTGTCTTTCCTTTCCATTGCAGCCATTTTAAAACAGTATTTTCAATCATTGAACGGGAAGCACAAGGCGTCCCTTTCAATGACTGAAAATACTTTTTTTTAGCACCCTGGATTACCGCTTTGGTAGCCCGGGATGCTAATGTCCTTAAACCCCTGTTCCAAAGGCTGGAACAGGGGTTAACGGCCCGGCAGCCCAAGTTAATGGCCCTTCGCTCGGGCCATTAACTTAGGCTGCCGGGCCGTTAACCCCTGTTCCAACCCTTGGAACAGGGGCTTAACGCCACAAAAGATATAAGGCACAATGATTCCTCCAGAATACCACCATTCTGTTTAAGAAGGAAGTTGGCATAGTTGAACTAAGATGCTCATATCTCAATGTTGACAATTCATCCATAGATCAGAGTAAATGTGAACTAGAATCTAGAAGAGCAGACACCTTCTAGCAAATCCATAGCATACCTGGTTGAATATCTTTTAATATTTTACCATTTATAAATACAACAAATTGGTACCCAGGTGCTGTGTGGGTCTTTTCTAGTTGTCTTGTGTCATGGGCACATGCAGTGTCTATCCAGACAGGATTTGTGTCTGCCCAGGGTGCAAGAATACTTTCATCCGGACTGTGATGTTTACGTTTTTTGGAGTGCTGAATAGCTTTGGCTGTCCGGGATGATGGAAAAAGTAAGAGGGTCAGCAGGGAGTTTGAGGAAAAGTTGTGTGTCATCTTCATAGCACTGGAAGTTTAGAGTGAAGGTTGAAATGAAGAGTGCCAGTGGAGCAAGGTACGTGTTAAAGAGCCACGGGGAGAGGTTGGAGCCCTGGGGGACAACTCAGGTAGAGAATGAGATAGGTGAGGAGAAAGTGGATGGTCGCTTAGGAAACAGGTCAGCCAGTCCAGTGCCTGCTTTGTGATGCCTAGGATATCATTGAGCCACTTTATTTATTTATTATTTTACATTTGTAAAGCGCACTAACAGCCCATGGGTATCGAGGTGCTGTTGCAAGAGAAGTCTTAGTTACAGTAAGGTTATATTGCTCATGGTTACAGTGAGCATATGATCATACAAAAGCAAGTTTTTAGAAGGTTACAAACATAGGTGGTTACGGGTCAGTATAGCATACAAAAAGCCATTGGGACCAGTATGGCTCCATTCATACAAAAAGCATAGTTTTGATCGCTTTCCGGAATGCTAAGTGTGATTCAATACGTGTCCCAGTGGGACGCGGCCATGACTGGGAAACTGGCTCCTCCTGCGGGAATCCTCTGCGTTTTAGGAATGGAGATTCGGTTGGTGAAGGCCATTCTTGTGCGTCTGACTACTATGGGTTTGGCTATGGGTTTATGAGGATGGAATGGTTTTCCGTGTCAAAGACAGAGGAGTGATCAAGTAGAATGAGGACAGATGGAGTCCAGAGAAGCAAGCAGTTCTACACGGGTGTTCAGAAGAAAAGTTGCAATGCCTCTGGATGCTCAGAATGCAGATTGATGGCTGTGGAGACCACCAACAAGTTCAGTATGAGAAGTAAGTTGGAGAAGGCCAGTTTCTCCAGGAGGTTCCCAGGAAAAGGGGTGATAGAGATAGGGTAGTAGTTGGCTGTGCAGGTGGGGTCTGCTGAAGGTTTATTTAGGAGAGGGTGCACAAGGGAGTTCTTGAAGGAGGAGGAGAAAGATCCAGTGGCAAAGGAGTGGTTCTAAAAATTAGCAAGTGCGGGGGCAAGAGAGCCATTACTCAAGACCACTGCATGATCCAATACTTTATTGATGCTAAAAGGGCCTAAGAATGGGTTCTCAACTTTCAAAACTCGTTTTGGTCTATTCACCCAGACCTTATCACCTACATCAACCCTGGTGAGTCTAGCTTTACATTCATCATCATGTAATCTTTTGCAGTGGTCGAAGTGTACGAAAAGAAGTAGTGGAACTATGTTCCGTACTGGCCTGCACCTCTCCCAACAGACCCCATCGCCACACCCCCTCCCAAGAACAATAAAAAACCCAAAACACATGTGCCTGCTCTTAAAGGAAACGTCCTGTGCAGTGCACTGAAAGTGCAAGTTTCAACTTCTTCCTACACTTATATTTTAAAACGAAACAGTTCCGGAACGGTTTCTTTTTAAAATAAAAGTCTAGGAACGGTAAAACATAATTAAAAGAAGTAGGGGAGCACCGCTCCCGACCGCTCCCGACTGCTCCCGCCCATTTCGACCACTAATCTTTTGGCAAGATCATGCTTAGCTCTTATTCTTTCTCTGAATTCCATCTTATCCCATTCTACATATCTCATTCTCCTTCGACAAGCGGGACATACTGCGGTGGAGGCCTTCCTTCTCCTGAACAGCTCAAATGGTACGAGTCCTGTAGTTGTAGGTGGCGCCAGTCTGTATGCCATAAGCATGTTTTCAATATGATATTCCCACTGCTTGCCCTCCTATACTGACAATTGTACACATTCCATAGGGGTGCAGTTAAATCTCTCTGCAATATCATTGGTGGACGGGTGGAACAGCAACGTTTTGTGGTGTTCTACACCTAAATTTGTCAAAAACGTTTTCATTAGTCTTCATGCGAATTGGACTTCCCTCTGGAACAAATCATTGATAAATTGTACCACCGCTCTGGAGTCTGCCTCACTTACAAATTTGACTTCAACCGAAACGGAAAATAGGTCTACTAAAACTATAACATATTTCTTTATTCCTTTGCTGGTCAGATGCCCCAAAATGTCAAGAGCTACATATTCCCAAGGAAAATGAGGCCGTTCGAATGGATTGAGATTGAGAGGCTGGACATGCATTTTTAGCACCTTGTCAGATGCTGCACTTATGGTGCACACTTTGATCATTTCCTCTTCTTCTGTGTCTAATCTCGGTCATCAATAATCAGAACAAAGTCAACCCTTGGTTTTAGAAACTCCCAAATGGCTGGCATGTACCAGTTCCAATAGTTTCTTCCCGACACCACATGATGACTCACATGGTGACTCTCTATACCAAGATCATCTCATACCGTGTGAAATTAATTTAGATCAAACTCTGGAGTGCAACCTGCCCAATTGTTCAATATGAATTCTTTAACCTTGGACAGTTGCTGTCCTTCATACAAGGCTCTGTGCCATCCTTCTTGCGCAATGGTATCTTCATACACAAAAAATACTTCTTGTGGGTACTTCAGCATCTTCCTCCTTTGTAATAACAGAACATTGGCTATAACATTTTCCTAGACAGCAAGCTGTTTGATTTCAAGGTTGTGTCCCTGTACTGAGGTTACCCAATTGATGATTCTTCTGGCCTCTCCTTCTAAGCCTTTGGAGGTGAATACTGCTGCTAGGGGGGTGTGGTCAGTCAAGACAGAGGGGGTAATTCCGACCCTGGCGGTAGGGGGCTAACAGCACTGGTAAGCATGCCAGTGCTGTTAACCCCCTACTGCCCTATTACGAGGTCCCTTAGCGGGTCCCACCACGACCGGCTTGTTTTGCCAGCCGGCCTTAGCGGGACCCGTTAAGGGACCATGGAGCTAATAACGGGCCCGCAAAATTGTGGGCCCGTTATTAGCTCCTTCCCCATTCCCATTGAGCCCTATGGGGGCTCAATGGGAATGGGGAATGGTTTTCGAAATGGGGACTTACCGGGTCCGCATAGGTCGGAATGTCCTGGTAAGTCCCCATTCCGACACCACGGACCCGGACCCGAGTTTGGAGGCAGCCTCCAAACTCGGAATGAGGCCCAGAGTATTTCTTTCCCCATAACAATGTTTTGAATGTTTTGACTGCTCAAACTACTGATAATGCTTAGTTTTCGATGACAGAGTACATGAGCTCTGCATCTTTGAGAGATCTTGAGGCAAACGCCACAATGTGGTTACCACTGTTGTCTTTTTGCATAAGCACTGCACCCAGTCCAGTGCGACTTGAATCTGTCATTACCATAGTTTCTTTGGAAGTGTCATAAGGCTCCAGTATGGGAGCATTGCAAATTGCCTTCTTAATGGCTTGACATTCTTGTTCACACTCAACCGACCAAGCATTGACACACCTATTAGCAAAACTGTGTATAAACTTGGAATAGTGTTCTACTACCCATAGAAATTATATCACTTCATGTTTGAATTTGGGAGGCATGGCTTGTTTTATTGCTTTAACCAATCCCTCTCTAGGTGATATACCTTCATCTGACAAGCGATGCACCAAATAATTAAATCTCATTGGTTCTGAAGCAGCATTTGGAAAAGTTAATCCTGCTTCATTTATCCTGTTTAATACTTTTCTTAATTTGAATTCACGACCCTCCATGGATGATCCCATGACCAGTATGTCATTCTGGTAAAGAAATACCCCATTACTGTCACCAATGATACCGCTCATCACTCTTTGGAAGAAGGCAGCTGCTGGTATGAGGCCAAATGGCATCCTCTTAAATCTGAAAGTGACTTCATGTGTAATAAACATGGTGAGATCTCTGGACTCAGGAGTTTTATCTGGTGATATGCATATGCTAAATCTAATGTAGAGTAAACTTTAGCTCCCAGACATGAGGCAATCATCCAATTACCCCTTATGTTGGGTAAAGGGAATCTATCAACCACAACACACTTGTTTGCATCTCTGAGGTCCACAAGCAATCACGCACAACCATTTGTTGTTCTAACTACCACCACGGGTGAACACCATTCAGCAGCCTCAACAGTTGCAATAATATCTTCTACAATCAACCTCTTGATTTCTTTTGATACCTCATCTCTCAGGGCAAGTGGGACACATCTTAATTTTGTATTGACCGGAATGGCACCCTTTTTTAATTTGATCCTATGGAACCTTCCTTTTATGCAGCCGAGTTTCTTAGGAAAAACATCAGAGGTGTTATTTTCGGGCATAGACGTAATGAAAGTGACATTTTTCAGAATTTTAGAGCTGATTGTTAAGCCCATTTCTCTTTGTTGGTACCATCCTAGGAGACAACCCTCTTTGTCTGAGACATACACACTGGCCTTCGTGGACTTTCCCTTACAAACTAGTTTGGCCAGAAAAAAAGCCATTGTTGAGATTCTGGACCCACCATAAGCACTGGCATTGATATGTGAGGGTCTGAGACTAATATTAGAAAACCTGTGTTGCCAGGTGTCTCTGTTAATAATAGTGTAATCAGAGCCAGAATCAATAAGCATTTTAACACCAATGCCATCAGTAAGCACTAAAGGATGTTGTTAAGCCCTTAGGCGAAAGGGTGAGGTGATTCCTGTTTGGCTGTGGCGAGTGGACCTGCAGTAGAGAAGAAGGAGAAGTCTCCCTGCTATCTACCATACTACCTGTTATTCACCTCAAGGTGCGTGTGCCTTTAAGGATTGTCAGGTGACTGACTACTTAAGGCCGCCTTGGACGCCCTTGCGGCGTAAGCCCTGAGGCGAAAGGGTGAGGTGATTCCTGTTTGGCTGTTTGGCGAGTGGCTGTGGCAAGGTGAGGCTCTTCCACCAAACTACAAACTCTTACAGAGCCCAATATGATCGCCGGCAACACAACCCTCCTATCCCCACGGACTCGAGCGCAAACAAAGAGCTGTGCCAGGAATGAGGATGCTATGGCAGAGAGATCGAGACAATCCCAGGCTAGTCGCTATTACTCCTGTGCCTCGGACTCTGAAGAAAGATCTACTCAGGTACTTGATTATAATGATTACATTATTACTGCTGCTGGCATGAATCATACCACTGCTCCTGAAATGGATCCTGAAATTGCTATTGATTTACAAGTCTTTCACAAGACAAATACTGACTTATCATGCACAGAAAACATTGCACTTACTTCGCGGATTGATGCTGTGCTTGTACCGAGTGCAACGCGGCGGCTGTCAGGGCTCAACTCTGGGCTCCAGGAGGGGCGGGGTGACTCCCTGACGAGTGGAGCTGTGCCGGAGTGCCTGTGTGACTTGGCTGCGCGGACTGTTGAACATGTCGGCGGGTGCGGTGCACCCGTGGCGGCCGGCCTGGTGGGAGTGGCCTGTGCGGTTCGCCCGCCGGTTGTGCTTCCTGGGTTGAAGCCGTGCGTGAGTTCCGCAGTTTGCTTACTGACTGTGTCCCGCCACGGGTCTGCAGTTTCGAGGCGACTCGACTGGCTGGTGAGGAGGCTGTGCTTGCAGCTGACGAAGTGGGGGGCGTCCCCTTGGATTCCGGCTGCTCGAGCAGGGCTGCTGTGGTGCCGCCATTGCAGCCATTGCCGTTTCCATTGGTTCTTGCTGCTTCTAGTGATCAGCTTACTCAGGTGGAAACATTCGGTACTGCACCCTTGTCGGATGACCGTTTTCCTTTGTGTAAAGACGCACACGCCTTTCCCAATACTGTCTCTATAGACCTCCGTTCTTCCGTGATGCAGAAACCCGTACCGACACCAGTAGGCAGTTCAGAGCGGAGAAATTCTTTGGATGTGGTAAATAGGGTGTTACAGAACCTGCTCCAAATAAATAAAGCACGTACACCAAAACACCTACCTGAACCAATTTTAGAAAACGAGGGTGGCACCAGAATGTCCTTAAAGAGAAATAACAACAGACTTTCTAACTCTAACAAGGATATCTGGCCAAGGGTCACATATAAACGCCCGAGACTGAGTGAAGGGCATTCTAACCAAGAGGCGAATCAGACTTCTCCGTCGACAGTGCTTGACTTTCAAAAAAGATTTTTCACCAATCGGAACATTCATGTTTTAAATCAACACGATGCATTAAATACATCTGACTTGAGACCCAGTGCTGTTTCAGTCTCAGATGATTCTTCAACATCAGATTCTTCATTTGTGGATCGTCCTTTCCCAAAAGTAAGGAGGTCTAAGATGGCTACGCTTCAACAAAAATAATTTACCAAAGACTTAACTCATAGTCTACGGGCTCCAAAACCTACATGTGACCACGTGCCATTCAATGAATTACAAGCTCTGTTAACCTCCTCAATGGCCATCTCAATGGTGCCATTCACAAAACTATATGAGTCCCTTAATGACAGTACTAAGGATCTAACAACCCTGGTAGCATTAATGAATTCTAACTTCATACTTTGTCATAGGTCTACACTGCATACTCATCACAACTGCTTTTTAACCGTATGTGTTTCCATATAAGGGCAGGATCAACTGTAACACATAAACATGTTGCCAACTGTAATAAATAAACATACCTATCAACTATAGTAACTAAACATGTTATTAGGTAGTTGTAAGAACATCCATGAACATCTTATTGGTGCTACCATGGCACTACATGTTGTTGTTTATCTTGTTGCCATTTAGAAGCCAAATCTAACTTCAAGGTTATTTTGCAGTGCAAACAAGATATGTTTGCAACATCCGCTCTCCACTAGTATTGGTGGGTAGGTTTATATAAGTGCAGAGTAAAATCATTCACTCATAGGCGACATAGCACCTTTGTGCCTTAGTTCGTGCTATACAAGTCTTTAAATAAATAAATACATTCATTAATGTCTATATTAGGTTACATTAATAGTTTGTTACACTGCACCAAATCCCCATGCCCAAGAAGACACTGAAAACTTAGAAAGTATGTATATTGCTTAAAAGCAATGTATATTTCTGAATATATGTTGCTCTAATGTTATGCATAAGTAGTGCTAGGGATATTTTCATATCCATAACCCTTTGGATGCCAAGCAAATGTTATTGCAATGCTGCCCTCCCCTACAGGTTAACGTCAGCACTGCTAAAGTTGGAGATCCTGAACATGAAAGTTGCCTACCCAAAATACTTAAAGGGCAAATGAATAGGTTTATAAACTCGATCTCGCTAAGTGTGGGTAATGAAATCAGGGTTAGACCAGAATATTGAAAATAATTAGTATAATACAGCATTGCCAGAGAAATTAAATGGCAAGTGGCTGCACTGGCATGCACCTTAAGAGAAGGTGGTCATTACCTGTGTGTGCTGCTAGGTTCCTTCTGAATGGCACCCAGAAGGGAGTTGGCAAGCCACGCCAGGGACAGATCTGTGATCCCCAGGGTATCACAGAAACAGGAGATCAGGATGTTGTGGTTTACCATGTTGAAGGCAGAAGAGAGGTCGAGAAGATTGAGGACAGAAGGAGAGTTAGAGTCAAGATTTGAGAACAGGTCTTCACAGTGTTCAGAAGAGCAGTTTATGTGCCTCTGGATGCTCGAAAGCCAGACTGATGGTCATGGAGACAATCAACAGATTCAGTGTGGAGGGTAAGCTGAGAGATAGCTCATTTCTCCAGGGGTTTGCCCAGGAAAGGAGTGATAGAGATCAGATGATAGTTTGCCATGATAGAAGGGTCAGCAGAGGGTTTTCTGAGCAGAGGGTGCACAAGAGAGTGCCCGAGAGAAGTGGGGAGAACTCTAGTGGTGAAAGAGGGGTTTCAGAAGTCGGCCAAGGCTGGAGCAAGAGTATCAATGTTGTCCTTGATGGTTTTAGCAGGGCATGGGTCAACCTGTTTAAAGGAGGCTTTCATGGACCAGACTTGTCTAGAGGCCTCCTCAGGTGTGACAGGGGAGAGGGAGAAGAGAAGTGGAGGGTGAGAGGACTCAAGAGATGTGGGTGCAGGTAAAGGTGCAGGGGAGAGAGAGGACATGACGTCCTGTGGTTTGGCAGTGAAGTGAGCAGCCATGGCCAAGCAAAGGCCCTGGGTGGGTGCAGTAGAGGAAGTGGCTGCAGTAGGATTGGCCAGTTCCTTCCAGACCTTGAAGAGTTCAGCCATGTTTTTAGATGCTGCTGAGATGCAGGCTTGAATATAGACTCTTTTTCTGGAGCGGATGCAGAGTCTATTTTGCCTTTGAAGAAGGCGGCAGGCCAGTTTGTCAGATGGTGCACCTGAAGATCCCCATTTCCGTTCCGCTGCTCTGCATTTTATTTTAAGGGCAGCCAGCAGTCGTAACAAGTGTTGTACTTTTTGGAAGGCTTCAGACGGACCCTCATGACAGGGGCAAGGATGTCAAGAGTGTTGGAGATGGAGAGGTGAATATTTGAGAGGGCTGCATCAGGGTGGGAGTCAGATAGTAGGTGGAGTCAATGGCAGCCACTGTCTCTCTTTTCACGGGTCAGATGACGGGTCAGATGACTTTGAAGGCAGGAGGCAGTGAAGGGTGTGCCTGTGCTAGAGAAGAAGAGAGCTTCACGTGGGAAGAGAACAGAGAATGATAATTCCCAAAGAGTGAGGTAGTGAGAGGGATAGAGAGAAGGATGTCTGTGGAGATAAAAGCATGTAAGGTGATGCCAGTGGTGTGCGTCAGGCCAGAAGGTAGAATGTAGAGAGAAAGAGAGTCACATAAGTTGCGGAAAGGACCTGAGGAGTCAGGAGAATCAAGATGGATTTTAAGATCCCCCTGCAGGAGGAATTGGGAGATGTGGGAAGAGAGCAGAGGAGGATCAGTCCAGCAGTGTCTGTGGTAGTGAATAGTGCTATACTGGACATGGTTCTCCAGAGTTCAATTTCGGAAGGGAAACATCTACGCCTGAGCACCTGACAGGATGACTATTGAAAAGCAAAATTGTTGTGAGCCTGCATAAATGATTACCAAATATTATCATCAAAATTCCCCACACAGTCATATCATAAAAACAAGCATTTACACTTGCAATGTAGTCCATGTGGTCCACTCATAAACAGAAACATCTATAGAATGCACTCACAGGTCTCTTTTAGAATGTATGTATATTCTCTTTTAAATATCATAGTTGAGCATTAAAAATGTATAGCCAACCAATAAACAATCATTCATATTACAAATAGTATACTTTAATGTACTCTTAGCATTCAATGTGTCCCTTTTTACTGTTAGGATTCTTAAAACTTCAGCCATTTAACACTGCTTATAGCCTCTTAAAAAATGGGTGCAATTAATATTATATTCACAGTAATACTGTCAAGATAGATTATCCAATTGACATGCAATGATATTCAGCCACTGTAAAAGCATTAAATGGAAAGACTAGAACTCTATCAAAAACCCCTGGCTACTAAGGACAATGATCTCAAATGACTCTTAAGCCATGGATACAAATAGAGGTAAACAGTAACACTCCACTTACTGTGCCCCTCTCGTCCAGTCAACAATGCATGCATGAGTGCGCTTATCCTGGCCACGGGAAGAACAAGGGAGAGCAAAGGTTTTGAAATGCACTATGTCTAAACGTGTACCATGCCTCAGCTCAGTGTCTTCGCACCCATCAGTGAGCAATCAAGAGCTAATCTAAAAAAAATACAGCATAGCAACTATTTTCAAAGACCATGGAAAATGCAAAAAAAGTAAAAAATGGTTTCAAATAGCTAATTCAGGCTCAGAAATATAGGAACAAATGTAAAATGAGGATTTGGAAAATGTGGAAACATTTTAAGAATTTAGAACTAAAGTTCAGATTCACTTTGCCCTGGAAATTCTGTTTGGATTTTTGCTGGCCATCTATCTTTATCTGTGTATGTATCTAGTCCCATTTTGGAGTCCTCGTGTAGTATTTAATCAGACCTCCTGTTAATCATATGATAAGTAAGAACCAATTTTGGCTTCTCTTTTCCGAAACTTCATGGTGCAGCCCAGGGTGCATACTGTTACAGTGTCATGAGTTATGGTTTAGAGTGTCATGTGGCATAACTCAGAGGTTATTCTGTCTTGTGTCACAGTTCCCATTTTAACCCCTGCACATGTTCAAGCAGTCTATCACTGTAGCAAGTTAAATTATGCCATATTCTATTCTTTACAATTAGCAATGATTCTCTTTGAGACAGTGCACCATTCTGCTCCTGCAAGTGTTTACTTTATCTCAACGTTATGCTCACTGGAAACTAGAAGCATGATATCTCTCAATGGTTTAATGCAAAGTTAAAAGCTACAGTGTTGAGAGTTAGCCACAGTAAATTGTGTGCTTTCAGAAATGTAAAATGTTGACTTTATTGCCAAATAGTTATCAGTGGACAGCTAATTGAAATTTCATAAAATGGACACTTTAAAATGGTACTGTTGAATGATTTGTTTGTTCTAGAATAAAATGGCATTTTAGCACAAATGACCATAATTGAACACAGCTGGTCCTGACAGAGCCTGTGTTTTTCACTAAGCCTCTGATTGATCTGATTCATGTTAAAACTGATGGTTTGCTTTGCCAGGGCAGTTACAGCTTCATGTGTGTGTGCACAGCTGCCTAGAACATTAATATGGCCACAGCAGACACAGAGGCGAAGCCAGGACTTTCTAGCAAATGGGGCCTGAAGCTAATGTAGTTGGGCCCACTGCACTGAGAAAAATATCTGTAAATGTCCACATAGCGCTGCTGAGTGGGCATTTACAGATTTTGGGTGGGCCTTGCTCCTCAGGCCCTACTGTGTCTAAACCTCTGTTCTCACCCCCAGGGCAAAGAGTGGGAAAGGCTCGCTAAAGCAAGAGTCTTTCAAATCTTTCACTTTTGAGAGAAGAGTGTTTACATTTCAAAATCATGACAAGCAGCAATAAGAAAGCATACAGTAGCAGAGGACAGAAGACGCCCTGTGCATAGCAATACACCCCAATGACAAAGTCAAAGATTAAACTTACCTGCTTATCTATTAGTGGCTCACACCTCACAATGATTATCATCTCTCCGTGAAACAAAACTTCCTCTGAATTGGGGTGAAAGATAAATCTAATGTGCCAAATGAAGGCAACATGACAATTCAGTTTCCTTCTCTCAGAGGAAGGAGGGTCGACAGCCCAAGGGGATAATGCACCTACTGCAGCCTCCTATGTGTAGCCTGCAGGCGACACATTCAGTTCCTGGTGAGATGCTGATACAGGTTTGCTTGCTATGCGGGGGCCGGTGGTCACCTCACAGCACCTCGAGAAGATGTCCTGTTTGAGTCCCAGTGCAATTATCTTACCAACAATGACCCTTAGATTACACTTTTTCCCCTCGTTTTTCCACTTAGTTGGGGCCAGAGAGACAAGCTTTTGTATGGGTGATACCAAGGCCAGAGTGCAGAAAACAAAGGCACAACTGTTAGTAGGAATGCAGGTATTGAATGGGGAATAGCTGTTGGCTGATCGCGCAGGGCAATGCATACCCATTTTCAAAAGATTTTTTTTTTTAAATATCCCATGAAATTCCAGACATTGGACTAGAACTCAGGTGTCCAGCATTCCAAGACCAAGCACTTACCACTTGAGCCACTAGTGGCTGTGCTTCTGAGAGTAGCTTTTGGGCGTATACATCTTTCTCCTGCATGACCTTGTGAGTATACCCATTTTCATAGTGAAACATGTTCACTGAAGTAACAAGGATAGAACATCTGGCCCCCGCTCTACCAAATACCAGCTAACTACAGTGGCCCAGAGGTTAAGTGCTTGTCTTAGAGTGCTGGGGACATGCTTTCGTCACATAAATGGAATAGTTGGGTAATCTCCTTGTACAGTTGCGGGTACCCACACCCCTTCTAAAAGGTTCAGTGGTTATGAAAATAGTTCCCTGGTAAAGGGAGGCTGGAAGTAAGCAGAGAGGCAGGATTGTGGAAGCGAGGAAGTGCCGGGTAAAGGAGGAGGTGGGGCAAGCTGAAGAGGGAGGTAGTGCCGGATAAATGGGTCCATGTGGAGAGGAGGGGCTGGGTGAGTGGGGGTAGGTCTAGAGGGACATGGCGTAGGTTCCCTGGTAAAGTGAGGTTGGCAGAGAGGCGGGACTGTGGAGTAGAGGAAGTGCAGGATAAATTAAGGGGGAGGTGGAGAGGTAGAGCCGGATGAATGGGTCGCTGTGGAGAGGAAGTGTGACTGGGTGAGTGAGTGGGGGTTGGTCTAGAGGGGTATGGGGATGTAGGATAAAGTGGGCCCTGGGGAGACAGGGAATACGTTGGCCCTGGGGATGGTGTCATGGGGGAAAAGGGCCCTGAATTGTGAAGGGTAGGGTGTGTAAAGGAGGGTCCTAATGTGGGGAAAGGGGGCATTGAGGAGGGGAAAGGGTGCCCAGTGGAGGGTGGAATGGATCCCACAATGGGCTTACTTTTTTTTTTTAATCCATTTTTAGCGAGTGCTTCCCAGAGGTGTACACAGGGAAGGGCCTCAGGGGCAAAATCTGTAAGTCGGGAAGTAGGTGGAAGATGAGGGGTCAGGGGGGTTGGCAGTAAAAGAAACAGGGCCTGGCCTGGCAGACAGTTAGAAGTTAGGGAACACAACAATGAGCGAGGGACAAGGAAAGATGGCTCAGGCATGCAGCGTTCTGAGTCTTCCCTACTGTGCCTGCAGAAAGAGACGTCCTATTCCTAGCTCTCTCCCAAATGGATATATTTGCCTGGAGAGCCCAGAACTAATGTCACTTAGGCAGAGGGTAAACGGAGGGCAGCTAAGCAGGAACACCCCTTCATTTTACTATGCTCCCAGGTGGCTTCTGGGACGAAAAAGGCATCAATATTCCAGCAAGATCATCTTCACCTCGGCCACCGTCACTAAGGTTTACAAAGCAGGCTGTGACACTTTCTGGGGCCTATGTGGCCAGGCCTATGTGGAAGAGCACAGATGCTAACCCTAAACCCTAAGCTGTGTGGGTGGCTGCACCAGAGGGGCTTCATAGGACATAGGGCTGTGCCCATAAGGGCTGTGGTCACGTTTGAGAGCATTAGGGATGCATGGAGGATGCAGGGCACATACCTCTGCCCGTGTCCCTCCAGGAGTAGGCCCTGATTGTCAGTGGTGGAGCCAGCCACTCCAAAATTGAGGAAGTTGAAGGCAGAAAGCAGACCTCTCACCCAGAGGCGTAGATAGGATTGTCTAGCAAATGGGGCCTGAAGCTAATGTAGATGGGCCCATGGCACTGACAAAAATATCTGTAAATGCCCACACAGCGCTGCTGAGTGGGCATTTACAAATTTTGGGTGGGCCTTGCCCCTCAGACCCTACCCTGTCTATACCTCTGAGCAGACAACAGCCTCGTGTTTTCCACAAAAAAATGAAATGCTATGTTCAAGGGAGTGTGTATGTAACGTGTCACACCCAGTAGTAACCTGGCTTTAGCTGTTCACATATAGTTGTCTAATATTCATAAAAGTTCTGTGGGCAGGAATATGTGAAATGTCTACAGATATGACCCACACCTGCATATGCTTGCCCATGTCGGCGCCTTCTACCCCAACATCACTTTAGCAATGGGCATTTTTATGCTAGCAGCATGGATGGCAAGGAAGGCCATAAGCTAAGACCGGGGCAGCTACCAAATGTCATGCCTCCAACCCAGACTGGTTCTGAAAAACATGGGGGTGACTTGATCCCCTTTTTACTGGTAGATCAACAGAGGGTGGGGAAAGGTAATATCCCAATTGACCTCAAGCTCCTTATGCTAATCAAACTATTCCATGTTTACAACAGTTTTTCAAGTGAAGGTTTGGGCTCCTTATTGACTTTGTCTGGTGTTGCCTCATATTCTTTTACTGGGTTTAGCATTTTCAAAATGTTCTATTATTTTAAATTTAATTATATGTGTCTTAGCTAAAAATGCATTTGTTGCCAAAAGTGCACATTAATAAAAAGGAAATTATTTTACAGAAGGACTGGTCCGTTTTGTATATAGATTGTTCCCGGTAGCTGGAAACCATATGTTTGTGTGGTAAATACTGTCATTTTGGGCAGGGCAGCAGGAATCTAAAGTAAATCCATTTCATGTATCATCTGGTCTAAGGTTGTTGTTTCTTCTCCACACATCATGACCCACTCCATTACATTTTGCTTCTTGTGAGGGTGGGACCTTTCATACATTGACAAGTTACACCGAAGAAGCAGAAATTACCAGCTCTGAGGTACCACTCGGTTGTGTATGTGTAACTGTGATTGCCTCAACTAGTCAGCGGACGGCTGTACATTTGTTGGCCCTGCCACACACATACTCTGTGAGTGCACTGCAACATGCATACCCACTACTGAAAAAGCCAACATGGCATACTGGGCTGTTGAAGGCTCGGTCTGTGGGGCAGGAGGTGCAGCAGGGCAAAGAAAGAACACACTGCACGAATCCCAAGCACAGAGCACTTACCAAACACAGGTGCAAACCTTAGCATAGGTGCCATTCTAGGGATAGGGTTGAAGGCTCTGTAAAAGTCCAGGAAAAGACGATAGAGAGTGTGGATGATGTGAGTAGTGAAAAGGCAAGCTGAAGAGTGTGGACAATTCAGAGTTCAGGTGCAGGGGGAAGAGGTGGAGAAGAAGAAAGAGTTGCAGGTGTAGGAAGTAAACATAGATCTGATCAAGCAGGCGGGGGTAGGGGTGTGCAGAGGGGTGGACGTGTAGTGAGAACTGAGATATCATGGGGAGCGGAAGGTGCAGAAAGAGCTGAGGTTTTAGTAGAGGAGAGTTAGGAAGTCAGCACGAGAGGAGATCCAGGAGGAGTGAGGCTGGAGAATGGTTTACTCGAGGAGGAGTGGAAAGGGAAAGGTTGGTGTGTGGGAAATCAAAAGAGGAGAGGCTGTACAGAGCCAGGAAAGAGAGAATTCCGAAGAAGAGAGAGGAATACAAAGAGGCCCAGGTGAGAAAAGCTGAAGAAGCTGGGAGACGGTAGAGCAAGTTAAAACCATAGAATGCATCATAGGCAGATGAGCAGATGGGAGGAGAAGAATGGAGATAAATGAAGGTGGTGGAAAGAAAAAGCAGGACAGACATTGACTAAATTCCTAAAGGTAGAAAAGAGGAGAAGGGGCCAGGGATGCAGTTCCAGGGTAGGAGGAGAAGAGGACCAGAGAAACAGGCAGAAGGTTCGTGCAATGTTGCCTGGAGGAACGGGCCAGAAACACTCAGCAAGTAGGATGCCGACTGACCACTATTTCCCTGAGGAGCAGGAACACATTTGTGGCATATTGGTGATGAGGTTCACCAACAGGTAGCATGATGTTTGGTACTGAGACAGGTCTCCATGCGCCAGTGAGTACCAGGTGGGCAAGGAGGAAACTGAGACAGGTTTCGGTTACAGATTAGGCTCCTGGATAGGGGAACCCCATCACACCTAGGAAGCCTCCTAGTGATCCTTCTAGCCTGCCTCATCTCTGGGAGACTCTGCGTACCTTACCACATCAAAGCCAGAAGCCTCGGCAAGAGCATTTACATTACCTAAAGGTGCTACTCGACCTGTGACAACAGTAAAAATCAACCAGAAATCATGACATGACCAAATACATCTGACGTGTACCCAAGTGAGTGACTCTGAAGGGAGACCAGGAAAGAGAGACTATTGTTGGTGATAACTGTGGTTGGATTTTTCTTCATGGAGCCAGAGGAAGTACTGACCTGTGGCCTTTTGCTGGGAGAGAGAAGCATCAAGCTTCCCAGGCACCTGTCAGGCTCATCAACCCCACGTTTCATCGGTACGCAGGTGAGGAACATTGAGATTGTCTTTTTCATTCTTTGATTCCATCCACTAAACAGGACTTAACAGAATCTCAAAGCATACAGTGGTTATTCAGACATATCACCAAGCTTGCTTATTTGTTATCCTGAATTCTAAATGACAAGAAAAGCCCTCTACCATACCAGAGCCCTTAGTTGTGAAGTCCTCAAATAAAGTCCTAAGTTTAGAATATAATACATCTTCTTTTGTTGTGCTTTCCCACATGTCCGCGTGGCATAGGCTTCTGCCATCTTCATCGTTTTTATACTTCAGAATCTGAGCCCACGATGCACACCTCATTAATAAAGCCACTCTCTATGTGTGACATCGCATCGCAATCACATTGCATTGGAAATAGTTATGAAAGCTATTTGGGACTTCATGAGGTGGCTTAGTCTCCTGAAGCATACATATCAAGGCTCAGCAACACACATGTTCCTCACTATCACACTGTATTTCCTGCTATTGTGTAACCGTTTGCCATTAAGGGACTTCACCTTCAACTCCACTTTACTCATGGATATTTTTACTTTGTGGACCCTTTAGCAATGAAAAAAGTGGTGTAGAGGGGCACAACTGTAATTCAACTGTGAGAATTCACTTTAAACAGATACTCTAATTAAATGAAATTCTTAGGGATATTTAGGTGCTACAGAGACAGCTCCTAGACTGCAGGATCAATGTGTATAGAGAATGGAGGAAAGGTCACCTTCAACCAAAGTGACTAAATCTCTGTGCACACTTTAGAGCATCAAAACAATGCAGACTAATCCTTACAAGTTTGCAATTTTCAAAATTATTCAAAAAGTTTTTTTAATTCACCTTCAAAATAAATGACTTAAACATAAATCAGTTTTTCAAATAACAATTCACACAATGCATACAATACATCTTTTGTTCATCAATTCTAATAATTCTTAGTGATTGCGACATTGAAATCATGACTGCAAAGTGTTCCTCTATGCTGAGGAGTATGAATCTTTCAATTTCAAGAATATTTCAAGTAAAAACTGTCCATTTGTATGAGATTGTTCACATAGACACTAGTGGGTGATTTTCCTGGTGGGTCACTTAAATCTGTTTCACAATGCGTTTCGGGCATCTATGCCCCTCAGCAGGTATGGACGAAGTTATTCAACATTTTTCAGAAAATTAAGACATAAATAAACTTGTATTACTCAAGTGAATTCTTGACTTTTTCAATTCATTCGTGTTTAAAGTGGGGGTAATAAACGGTTCTAACCTGTAGACCTATGAGTTGGAAAATTGTCTCCAAATTTGGCTTGATTTAATTTCATTTATATGAAGATCCTGTGTCTATATATGGATCAGTCAGATTATTGGTCGTATATGCAAGTGAATCAAAGTTGGACTTATTAGCCAGGTGGTGGCTTGGGGGTTGGAGCCGGGAACAGTTGCTAACTTTATGTAGCGATGTGTCCCAGCTCTAAACCCAAATGTTCATACGCATCTCATACATTTCAAGAGTTACACTTCATTCCTCACCTCAACTCAAGGAGTAATTCAAAAACCTGCATGGTGGTCACTCAGTCATGTTTGGTAGATGGCTCAAGTGTATTGTGTTTAGCTCCTGATTTGGTCATCAGTTCATAGTGCTCTGTGAATTCTGAATTCCTACAATTGATGGATCCATGTTAGTCTATTGCTCGCTCAACTTCCACAGTAGCTTATATACTGTGTTCAGACTTCGTATAGAAATCATACCTTCATTTCACCAGTTGTCCGTTATGTCTTTTCGCATCAAGTTCTCCCTCTGGTGTATGACATTCTGCGTCTTCTAATCGGCGAAATCCTTCGTGATTTGTGTGCAATTCAGGGAACCATCCTACACTGCCGTCGGCTGTTATAAAGTATGGGGGTTCATGCCTCTATTTCTCAATTCAATATTTGGTTCTCTGTTTCATAAAGCACTATTGCTTTTACCTCGACTAAAGCTGTAGCTGCATCCAGGCTAATGCTGAAGACCGGCGCATACGTATGCAGTTGAAAGCGTTGCTATGGATACCTGGTCTCTTTTCATGGTTTAGTGTAATCGAACGCGAGGAGGTGAGTTCACTTTTGGATTCAGAAGGTGCCATCTTGTAATGGACTAGGAAGTGGCCAGATGTATTTAGTTTGTATATATTGATGAATTTCAAATTCTCTTGAGTACTGATGCACGTGTACAATTTGTAGTTGAGTCCTTCCCTTGTTTTGGATTATGATTTGTTTGCTTGGATTTTATGAAGTTGTTAGTTGGATATCAGATTGTGACTGATATCAAAGGCAATTGTTATTCTTCTGATGTTTTGGTATTTATCCATCCTTAAATCCAGAATGTCTATGTTGCGGCCATTGGGTATTTTGCCTAGATGTTTCAATTGAACGGAGGCATTTCCTTTTCACAGTATTAATTGGTACATGAAATTCGGATTTATAGAAAACAGTTGGATTTTATGAAGTTGTTAGTTGGATATCAGCTTGTGACTGATACCGAAAGCAATTGTTATTCTTCTGATGTTTTTGGTATTCATCTGTAAATCCAGAATGTCTATGTTGTGGCCATTGGGTATTATGTCTAGATGTTTCATTTGAATGGAGGCATTTCCTTTTCACAGTATTAATTGGTACCTGAAATTCAGATTTATAGAAAACAGTTGAGATCTCAATCAGCATTCATCCCATTGGGAGACATTGAATTAAGGCAATTAATTGATCTGGAACCCACTTTATGTAAAGAGAACCCAGACTTTGTAAAAAGATGGAGATATATTTTGAAAAAATGTTATCGTGATCTAATATTACTCACAATTGAGGAACTATCAAAATCATTATTGAATGTAGAAACAGAGCTTGAAACATTGAAAACCTCATTACTCAAAACTATCACAAAAGAAAAACTTACAACACTACTTGAAGACACTAACAACAAATTAGATAACTTCAAAAAGGAAACTGAGGCAAAGAAAATCAGAAAATTTAGGAGGGACACTCTCGATTACAAATTAGATCTAGTTTAATCATGGAAAGAATATTACCATCAGAAAGACAGTTTGAAAGGTGGGTAGACTCCTTATAATAAAAAGACACCAACTACATGAAGTGCTTCATTAGAAGGATCGAGTGTGGAATCTGAAGCATTGGAACAGGAACAAGACATTGTCGTAAAAGTTTATTAACAAGCACCGTCATCACCCAGACTCTCAAAACTACCCACAGAAAACATTTCTACTTTTTTATACCATGAAAAACGAGAAGAGGCAAGAAGAAAAAACCCATCACGGAAAGTGAACTTCACACAAAAGAAAAACTAGTCATCAACATTTCCAACCACAAACTTACCAAATTTGAAGAAAAAACTTTACAAAAGGGAATACCATTTGTTCCTAATTACAGTAGTTCACTTCTTAAAGAGAAGATCAATTTCTTCAAATTGACTCGCAAAATGAGACTGAAATTATTTTTTGACACTTGTGAATGGGGAACTCCTAGAGAAGAGAGCAAGAATTTAGAGATGAAGCCTAAAAGCACGTTTCTACCCCCTATACAGAATGAAGTACTGGACGTATTCCTTCATAACCATACCAGATGAAGGGTGTAGATGCCCGAAACGCGTTGTAAAAGAGATTTAAGTGACACACCAGGAAAATCACCCACTAGTGTCTCTGTGAACAATCTCATACAAATGGACTGTTTTTACTTGAAATATTCTTGAAATTGAAAGACTCATACTCCTCAGCATAGAGGAACACTTTGCATTCATGATTTGAAGGTCGCAATCACTAAGAATGATTAGAATTGATGAACAAAAGATTTGTTTTACGCATTGAGTGAATTGTTATTTGAAAAACTGATTTATGTTTAAGTCATTTATTTTGAAGGTGAATTAAAAAAATCTTTTTGAATAATTTTGAACATTGTAAACTTGTAAGGATTATTTTGCATTGTTTTGATGCTCTAAAGTGTGCACAGAGTTTTAGTCACTTTGGTTCAAGGTGACCTTTCCTCCATTCTCTGGACCCTTTAGCAAACAATGTGCATATAACAATATCATTATAGCAATATTATTGAAATATATTTTACTATTTGTCACTGTCCTGACTTCCACCCCACCCGCAAACAACCATTTATGTGCTACCCCATTGTAGTCCATGAAGCATGCTCACCGGTAAATGCATGCTACAAGGTGCAGTGCCTCTTCCCCATGGTGGGCCAGCAGGGTTCACGCTGAAGAGAAGGAAAACAGCCATTCCCACCCATAGGCCATACACAATCCGTGATGATCTGCCCATCATAGCTCCTTTACTGCTCCACTGGATTAACTAAACTCGGCTAAATTCTAACTGAGCCTCATGCATAGCTCAAATTAGCCCTTAAAACCTGCTTCAGTGTTTACTTTCTCTAAGCGGGCTGTCTGCATCCTTTCCTTGGCATTAGCTGATGTAAGTTAACATTGTCATTTCTAGAGGGGAGTCTGACACTCCTAAAGTTAGGTTACTACTCTATTGCCACCATATTTCCATCTGAGGAGCAGGTGAGTGCGCCCCCATCCGCGACCCCATTCCGCGTGTTTTCTTTTTGTATTTCTCCCCCCCCGGCCCCGCGTTGACCCGTGGTTCCCTGCCTCTCCCTTCAGGAATCCTTCGCCCGCCCGCCTCCCAGCCCGCCCCCCACCCCTGATTGGTCACCAAGTTTGGCCTTGCTGGGTCTAGCGACCCGTGCCACTGCACCTACTCCTCTTTCCATCTGAGGAGCAGGTGAGTGCGCCCCCATCCGCGACCCCATTCCGCGTGTTTTCTTTTTGTATTTCTCCCCCCCCGGCCCCGCGTTGACCCGTGGTTCCCTGCCTCTCCCTTCGGGAATCCTTCGCCCGCCCGCCTCCCAGCCCGCCCCCCACCCCTGATTGGTCACCAAGTTTGGCCTTGCTGGGTCTAGCGACCCGTGCCACTGCACCTACTCCTCTTTCCATCCGAGGAGCAGGTGAGTGCGCCCCCATCCGCGACCCCATTCCGCGTGTTTTCTTTTGTATTTCTCCCCCCCCGGCCCCGCGTTGACCCGTGGTTCCCTGCCTCTCCCTTCGGGAATCCTTCGCCCGCCCGCCTCCCAGCCCGCCCCCCACCCCTGATTGGTCACCAAGTTTGGCCTTGCTGGGTCTAGCGACCCGTGCCACTGCACCTACTCCTCTTTCCATCCGAGGAGCAGGTGAGTGCGCCCCCATCCGCGACCCCATTCCGTGTGTTTTCTTTTTGTATTTCTCCCCCCCCGGCCCCGCGTTGACCCGTGGTTCCCTGCCTCTCCCTTCGGGAATCCTTCGCCCGCCCGCCTCCCAGCCCGCCCCCCACCCCTGATTGGCCACCAAGTTTGGCCTTGCTGGGTCTAGCGACCCGTGCCACTGCACCTACTCCTCTTTCCATCTGAGGAGCAGGTGAGTGCGCCCCCATCCGCGACCCCATTCCGCGTGTTTTCTTTTTGTATTTCTCCCCCCCCGGCCCCGCGTTGACCCGTGGTTCCCTGCCTCTCCCTTCGGGAATCCTTCGCCCGCCCGCCTCCCAGCCTGCCCCCCACCCCTGATTGGTCACCAAGTTTGGCCTTGCTGGGTCTAGCGACCCGTGCCACTGCACCTACTCCTCTTTCCATCCAAGGAGCAGGTGAGTGCGCCCCCATCCGCGACCCCATTCCGCGTGTTTTCTTTTGTATTTCTCCCCCCCCCGGCCCCGCGTTGACCCGTGGTTCCCTGCCTCTCCCTTCGGGAATCCTTCGCCCGCCCGCCTCCCAGCCCGCCCCCCACCCCTGATTGGTCACCAAGTTTGGCCTTGCTGGGTCTAGCGACCCGTGCCACTGCACCTACTCCTCTTTCCATCCGAGGAGCAGGTGAGTGCGCCCCCATCCGCGACCCCATTCCGCGTGTTTTCTTTTTGTATTTTTCCCCCCCCGGCCCCGCGTTGACCCGTGGTTCCCTGCCTCTCCCTTCGGGAATCCTTCGCCCGCCCGCCTCCCAGCCCGCCCCACCACCCCTCCCTAGTCCAGCTCCCGCCCCCAACCCGCCCATCCCTCCCTTCATCACTGCTCCGTCCAGGGCAGCCCTCTGCCCAGCAGCCCATCGGCTAAGGACCCGAGGCAAAGGACGACTCCATTATTGGCGGCTCCAAGATGTGTCTGCAGGTGTCCGCAGGGGACGCCAAGGAAGCCAGCAGCTAACAGACACCACCAAAACCGTGAGTGTGGGATGGGTGGGGAGTAGAGCAATCACTCCACTCCAGAAAGCCCATGCCACTCTATCTTACCCCCAAATAACATAGACTGCCATAATACTAGCATGTCCGCACCTAGACAGAAATGTGAAATATTAGCATGTACACTCTTAGATGGAATTGTGAATGTTAGCATGTCCGCACCTAGACGGAAGTGAGAATGTTAGCATGTCCACTCTTAGATGGAATTGTGAATGTTAGCATGTCCACACCTAGACGGAAGTGAGAATGTTAGCATGTCCACTCTTAGATGGAATTGTGAATGTTAGCATGTCCACTCTTAGATGGAATTGAGAAAGTTAGCATGCCCACTCTTAGATGGAATTGAGAAAGTTAGCATGCCCACTCTTAGATGGAATTGTTAGCATGTCCACACCTAGACAGAAATGTGAAATATTAGCATGTCCACTCTTAGATGGAATTGTGAATGTTAGCATGTCCCCTCTTAGATGGAATTGTGAATGTTAGCATGTCCACTCCTAGATGGAATTGTGAATATTGGCCTGCGCCGCATCTAGATGGAATTGTGAATGTTAGCATGTGAAAGTTGCATTTAGAAAGTGTGCCCTATAGCCTCTCCTTGAATTTTAGAAATGTGCCCAATAGCCTCTCTGGTAAATAGAATTTAGAAGTGTGCCCAAGATCCTCTGTGAAAGTTGCATTTAGAAGTGTGCCCAATAGACACTCTGGAAAGTTGCATTTAGAAATGTGCCCAATAGACAATCTCGAAAGTTGAATTTTGAAGTGTGCCCAATAAGCTTGCTGTGAATTTAGTAGTGTCCACAATAACCACTCTATGAAAGTTGCACTTAGAAGGGCGCCCAATACCCCCTCTGTGAAATTTAGAAGTGTACCCAATTACCCAATAACCTCTGTGAGAGTTACATTTAGAAGTGTGCCCAATAGCCCCTCTGGTAAATTGAATTTAGAAATGTTCCCAATAGCCTCGCTGGAAAATTGAATTTAGATATGGGCCCAATATCCTCTGTGAAAGCTGCATTTAGAAAGTATGCCCAATAGCCACGCTTTGAAAGTTGTATTTAGAAGTGCTACCAATAGCATCTGTGAAAGTTGATTATAGAAGTGTATCCAATAGACATTCTGGAAAGTGGCATTTAGAAGTTTGACCAATAGCCTCTCTGAAAACTTGAATCTAGAAGTGTGCCCAGTAGATGCTCTGTGAAAATTGCATTTAGAAGTATACCCAATAGCCTCTGTGAGAGTTACATTTAGAAGTGTGCCAAATAGCCTCTCTGATAAATTGAATTCAGAAGTGTACCCAATTGCTTCTGTGTGGAAAATTGTACCTAGAAGTTTCGCCCAGTAGCCTCTCTGGGAAAGTTGCATTTAGAAGTTTGCACATTGAAAAAGCTTATAACCCATCATATCACACCACCACGCTTACTCTCTCCTTTACATCACCACTCAACTAGAACACAGAGATACTATGACACCATTCGGTATAACTGTTCTCATACGAACATCCGCCGCTTACTACACATCATTCTATGTAAACACTGCTGGTCTCACACCCCCAGCCAGGCGTTTTCCTCAGGCCTAACGCAGCCACATCCGTTCCGAATAAATCCTGCCAGAACGAACACATTCTCCTGATCTCTCAACCACCACACCTACCGATAAGAAGCAGCTATTACACAAGTACCGCACGAGCTGCACACATATCCGGTGCTCACACGCACCTTTTGACTCTCCCTACTCTCTCTACTGATCTGAACTGCGGTTCCCAAGGGCGTTCAACCTACCAGCGCCTTCAGACCATACCAATGGTATATAAGGCGCTATATAAGTGCAAAATAACATAACATAACATAACATATTGTGTTTGAAAAGCTAAGTGGACCTTGAAAAGCCGAATTGCAGCTTTCATACCAGACCATTAGAGAATATGTTATTGCCCGCTGCGTTTACGGGGTTCTTTTCAAATGTATCACAAACAATAGGTTTACATTAAATCAAGATTCATGTTCAATTCAAATGAATACTAGTTGTAGAGTAATACAAACATACTTTACTGTTACTTTTCATTCTAGGAGCACGTCACTGTGTTGCTTGGGCCTAGTGGTGTTGCCCGCATGACTGTGGCTCTGGGATTCTGGTAGGCCACAGTTTAACATTGCATAACAGGATAGCAATGATGGATATAGTTCAAAATTGTATGGCATGCATTTCATTGGCATCAATAGATTCCAACAGATGGCAAGATTGCACAGTATTCATTGGCAGAGGAGACAATCCAGTGCATTGCTGTTTGGCACCACGGTAGGATTAGCTGGAATAACCACAGAATGGCGTGTTTCTGACTGGAACGTGTGATTCGGGTTACATTTGGTTTAGATATAGCGGTACATTGGGCTGCAGTTGGACAGTGAGCCTTCAATTGGACAATATACGCTTGCCATCATTTTGAGGGTTGGATCCGAGCAGGCAATTAAAGATTGAGACGTACAATGCATTATAAATTGAAACAGTCTCTGTGTACTTTTCAAGGGAGAAGAGTATGCACTGCTTTTTTTTTTTTCTTTTTTTTTTACTGCAAGTAGAAAACGCCATTTGAGCCAAGTCCTAAATCCCACTGTGCACCCAGTAGCTATCACTGGGGGTTTGCCTCCATTTCAGAGCCACATAAGCAAAGCCAAAGCCCAAATGTAAGCCTTTAGGCCCCAGACGATTGTCTTTAGCTCACAGGACAATGCTTTTTTGTACACAGCTTCTTCTATCAATACAGACAGTTCTCAGATCTGCAGACAACTGAATACCGGTTTTGCCCCTATTAGGGGATATCAGTGCAGTAGAGTTTGACAGCCATGTGTTTGGGAATGTGTAGGAAACAGTAACATAGTTATGGTGGGTTTAATCAGTATGCAATAACAGTATTGCAATAGTTTTGCTGTAATTATTGTGCACACGAGTGAGGTATGATAAGTGTTTGGTGTTGCAGGTTGGTAGTGCTGGGTGCGTCGTCGGGTAGAATAATGCTAATCTTGGTGTTGGTTTGCCAGATTTTTGATATAGGATGAAATTGCGTGGCAAGGAATGGGCAGCGGAGTGAAGTGAGAGGCATATCAGGGAAGGTAGTTAGTTGAGGTAAGGAAGGTAGAGGGGCTTTGCTGGTGCATAGGTAGGCGGTGGGTGTGAAGGTGAGGTAGGTTGGCCGAGTGATACGTGTGTAAGGGTAGGTGGTGTAGAGTATGGGTGGGGTGTAGCGGGGAGGTAGGTGGTGGAGCAAGGTCAGAGGGGGCAAGGGATTGAGGGGTGGAAGATGGGAGGGATCCGGAATTAGATTTAGGGTGGAGCAGGTGGGCGTGCAGGTGTAGGAGTGTGTGTGTGCGGTGGGGAAACGAGGTAAGGGAAGGAGCGTGGGGTGGTGGGAAAGGATGGAGGTGGATGATAGATGAAGGTAGGTGAGGTAGATCGTGGATGAGGTGTGCTTGAAATAGCAGTAGCTAGTTGCTGGATATGAAGTGGTAGAGGCACATGGAATTATATGGTGCCGGCTGCAGTGAGTGAGCTTAGGTAAAGGTGAAATGCGGGAAGGGTAAGTCTTCACGGTAATGGCCCAAAATGTTGCCCTCATAATTTCGACAGCCGAAATTTCTGATTTTGTATTTTAACACCACCCTTACACCACATATATATGTGGGCGGATATGTGATATTATAGTAATATGGGGGGCTCTGGGACGTCCCCCCTGCATATCTATGTGGTGTAAAGGGGGTTAAATAAAAAAAGAAAGAAAAAAAGGCTGCATTTTGTCTTGCCACATTTACGGGGGTCGCAGTGATCACATAGATCCCGTCTTCACTATTAGCCCACAATGCCGTATGCTAACAAAATGACGTTGATTGATTTCCCCAACCTACTGTACTCGGTTGCACTGCTGGGAGTTTGGAGCATATTTTGCAGGTAGAATATATATATATATATATATATATATATATATATATATATATATATATATATATATATATATATATATATTTTAGAAGCTGCCTCTAGGCTTTGTTACAGCCTGTTTGTGGGGAGGGCGTTTCCCCTTCGCGACCCACACGTTCTCTCCATCCTAAAACGTCCCATTCCGTGGTGCCCTAGGAAGTCTTTACTATTATCATTGCATTTGAGTGCAGAATTGGCTTTGGGAGGCAAGGGAGCGCTTTACAATCATAGGGAGGAAGGACACGGTGAGGGAGCTCAGCATGGGGAAGGGGGAAGGCAGGTCATTTGGCAGCAAATGATCTCCAAGAAGCAGGGGACGAAAGAGGTGCACAGTCTCAGGTTAGGCGGGGAGTGTGGACCAGCTTCTTAAGGCAGAACAATCCCTTGAAGAGGAGAGTCTCGAGCTCCTTACTGAAATGTTGTCTGTTTTATTGGCAGATTTTCTTTTGTTTTACTGGGAAAAAAGAAATAAAAACATGGTTTTCAGTCCCTGACAACCAGGCCACACTCTGATACAGTATCAATACATGACTTGTATGACAAAGGTTGGCGGCACCCACTAATTTTCTTAGGCGGCTCCCCGGAGCTATGTACTGTCCAGCAGGCAACAAGTCTGGAAGAGTTTGAGATATTCCTGGCCTGGATCCATGTGACTTTTTCTCATTTAACAATAATTTTATAAGTATAAGAATATGAGCCTCTGTCTGAGTGAGAGTAGAGAGCAAGCTCTCAAAAATGATTGCTAATGTTGGGTCAATTTGTGCTTTTTAGACCACATTTTCCATCTCTATTGGCTCAATGGCATTGAGTATTACTCATGGCTCTAAAACAATCCACTACTTTATAAATGTGCTTCGATGACAGACCAGCAGCATTATTACAATGCGGCAGAAAATGAACTTATGCCTCCAGCAGAAGTATTCTCTTTTATGTTATTCATTTAGAGAGCATCACATAGCGCGCAGAGGTGCAGTAAAACATGTTTGACGCCGCTGCAGGAATTATGCCAAACTGCAAAAACAATCCTCAATATCGACCATCATAACTCATTTTGCTGGAGAAATATCATTAGTCCTAAACCTAATGACATGAGGAATGGCTGTTGCAAAACTCAAGAGCGATGGCTGGAAGGTGTTGATTGAATCAAGAGTGCTAGCAGTGCTCTGGGCAGCCCCCCAGACCACTGTCAACCAGCCATGGCGAGGCACAAATCAGGAATGGGCCCTCCTTAAAAGGGACAGTCGGGTCATACTGCTAGGTCGCATCCCTTCTGCACAAGACCACATACAACCGCAAGCATGGTTCACATTCTTTCGGCATCACCAGTGAGGTGGAGCTTGGGCATTCCCATCACTCTCGGGGTGACTTTTGGAGAACATTAGTGCTGGATGGAATTACCACTAGCATTGCTCTGGCAGTCATTCAGGACCATTGTTCTTCCTGCTGCCATGCCATTACAGAAGGGAACACCCATGTGCAAATCTAGCTCCGTCCCACCCCAAAAGGGGTAGTCCATCCCAAACTGCTATGCCTCAACCCTTCTCCATGAGAGCAGAAGCAACCTCACACAGGGAGCCTAATCAGTGGAGGGATTGCTGTGCCAGAGAATTTGCCATTCAGAATTCATGTGCCATGAAAACTATATCTGCCAGTATTTGTGTACCAAACAGAACACAGCAATTGCTACCCAATTTTTAGGTCTAGTGAATATTCGACAGACAAGCAGACAGGCACAATACACTATGCAGGTGCCACATTGCACATTGACCAGGCTTTAACCAGTCCAACGCTAGAGCATGTTCTTTGAAGGAATGAGACTTTTCATTTGTATTTGTATTTGTATTTTGTTTATTTATATAGCGCACCGAGCCCAAGGGCACCTGGGCACATATCATAGGAGGCAAAGTTACAATTACATACAAGGAATAGAAGACTCTACCAGCTTACATTAACATGCAGGTAGGGCTCCGATATGACACAAATAAGTACAATATAGGAAAGCAAGCGGCATGTACAAGCACGAGGGATATGCAGACAGTTCCTCTAACCAGTGTAGCATAAGAGTCAAGGAGGTTCAAACAAGAAAATGAGCATAAGAAGTTAGATGCAGTGAGGAAAACACGCATTATATATACGTGGACTAAACAGCAGCGTGCTCGGGTGTGTGACAGAGTGGCGGGAGTCATAGAGTGACATCAGGTGTCTGAAAGGTTTTGTGCGGACATTTGATTTGTGTTCTGTCCACCGCTTATTGACTTTTCAGATGGTCATTCCAATGTAGAAGACTCCACAGGGCCAGTTAATGCCATAAATAGCGTTAGTGGCGTCCCATGTTGGTGAATGATATAATCGAATTATCTCGCCAGGCTGATGTATTGAACTACCCCATATAGTGTTATGGCAGCGCTGGCAGATATGACAAGGTTGTGTTCCTTTTGGTGATTCACTGTCTTCAGCCGTGTGTAGAACACAGTCAGCTTTAACTAACACATTTCTCAAAGACGCACGTTTCCTGCACGCAAATATTGGCAATTAATTGAGTAACCTTTTGAGTATAGGATCTAATTTAGGAATTACTCAGTTCTTGTTAATAATTCTCTTAATTTGCATACTCTGAAGTGAATAGTTAGTAACATTTAGTAGTTGAGGAATCTTCATAATTCTCGTGTTAGCCAATAAAGGTGCACTTTCCACACTGCAGCTATTAAATCAGATTCTTTGTACATTAGTTCACAAAACGAGTTTCAACTCTCGACTTTTTTTGTAAATTCAGATTGATCAGATATAAGTCTTCTACAGCATAGAAAGTGACTGCACGGAATACTTTCAATTGTTCACCGAGGGGGAAGGTTTGCTGCTAACCGAAAATTGTTGATATCAGTTGGCTTAGCATAAACTATTGTGTCCAATTTCTCATCTTTACACTATACTTCAACATCTAAAAATTGAATCTGTTTTACTGTATCGACATGTACATTTTATCTTAGGGCGTAACTGATTAATGTATTGGAAACACTTTTGAGATGAGTTTAAGGGATCACTCCAGTTGTATGTCATCAATGTATCAAATGTAGGATTTCAAATATGTTTTCCATGGTTCCTTTGACAAGATATGTTCAGTCTCAAAGTAAACCATTAAGTATTGGCATATGCTGGGGTCTTTGCTGATCCTATAGGTCTACCTGATACGTGAAGAATTAATTGTTCTTCATACCTAAACACGTTGTTCATCAGTACAGCTTTTAAAAGAGATAATACAAACACTTTGTGTTCAGGAAAATGATCAGTCCTCAAAAGTAATCATTGCATAGCTGCCAGCCTCTCTTCATGGGCTATGTTCGTATATATGCTCACCATATCCATTGTAAATACAATTCCATGTCCAATTTCAAAATGGGATCAATCTAATTTATTCAGGATACATATTGTGTCTTTCACAAATGCATCACTCTTTTGTATGCTAGGTTCTATTTCTCTATATATTGAGGTAAAGGTTCGAGTGTAGTGTTTTATTATTATTGTATGTATTGAGCGCTGACATAACTTCAGAAGCAACGGAGCACTTTACAAAGGTATACAACAGTACACAAGAATAACAGAGGCACTTTTCAGTGGTAACAGAACAGATATACAGCGGGGGTACGGACACAGAGGGAAACAGAGGAGGAATACAGGGTGGCCAGAAGGAGAGGGGCAGACTGTGCCTTGAGAGTAAGGTGGCGCAGGATGCAACGCAAAGGCCTAGGTGCAGAGAAGGCTATTTTTCTGGTCCTTTCCTTTTTTGCAGTGGCGGATTTCAAGTCTGCACAAGTCCTGGCTTCTGGTGGTGCACTGCCCACCGGAGATGCTGAGTTTCTCTGTGAGGTAGCTGGGTGACTTGAGGGCGACTGCTTTATAGATGATGCAGCAAGACTTGAAGTTGATTCGTGCATGCAGTGGGAGCCAGTGAAGGTCAATTAGAGCCAGGGTGATGTGGTCAAATCTGCATAGCCCCTTGGTGAGGCATGTGGCCACGTGTAGGACACTTCTCAGAGGTACAAGGGATGACAGCATGAGGCCTTTGAGGAGGGCATTACCCCCATCCGGGTGAGATAGGATGAGTGCTTCAACAGTGGATATAAAACTGTCCACAAGGAGGAAGACATTGGGCCTCATTACGAATCAGGCGTTAAGGGGTTAACGGCGCCGTAAACGGCGCCGACCCTTAACGCCGGATTCCGAGGTCCCTTTGCGCCATGGTGAGTTTAACGCCTGCTTTTTGCAGGCGTTAAAATCCATGGCGCTAAGGGACCATGGTGCTAATTACGCCACCGTAATTTACGGTGGCGTAATTAGCGCCTTCCCCACTCCCATTATGCCCTATGGGGCAAAAATGGGAATGGGAAAGGGTAAAATGGGAAATGGGGATTTACCGCCCCACTCACCTTGGAATGGGGCGGTAAATCCGCCATCCACCATGGTGTAAACACAGTTTACACCATGGTGGTAAGGGTACGACCCAGGCGGTAACTTACCGCCTGGGTCGTAATGAGGCCCATTGACTTTTTCCGCAGGAGGGAGAGCGGATACCAAGCTGTCTAAGTTTTCTTAGCTATGTGTGTCTTGAAGGAGAGGCGTTTGTCGATGTGGAATCCGAGGGACTTGGCGCAGGAGGTGAGCTCGGGTGCAAAGCCCTCAGGGTTTATGGTTGATAACCAGGTCTGTATGCCTGGGTGTTTAGTGTTGTGGCAGAGGAGTAGGAATTTGGTCTTGGAGGGGTTGAGCTTCAAGTATGCACTGGACATCCATGACTGGATCAGCGAGAGGCAGGTTCTGTGCCTGTGGATGTCCTTGATGCAGTGGTCGAAGTGGGCGGGAGCAGTTGGGAGTACTGCTCCTCTACTTTTATTTTATTAAAGTTTACTGTTCCTATACTCTATTATTTTAAAAAGAAACCGTTGCGGAATGGTTTCGCAAAAAAATAAAAGGGAAGGAAAGTTGAAACTTGCACTTCTGTGCAGTGCACTGAACGTTCCCTTAAACAGCACAAACATTTGTTTGGGGGTTTGTATTGCACATTGGAGGGCATGTGGCAATGGGGTTTGTGAAGAGCAGGGGCAATCCAGCAGAGAGCATAGTTCTACTACTTATTTTCATACACTTCGACCACTGTCTTGATGGAGTCGATCTTGAGGTATAGCGGTGTGTCATGGGCATATTGGTGGAAGAGGATGTTGTGTGTGGCTAGGAAGGCTCCCAGGGGCTCCACGTATAGATCAGTGGCAGAGATAGGGGAGGGTCGAGTGTGACGGTTTTCCCCCTCTGGCAATTCGCTATGTCTGATGTGCCCTGGTAACTGCTTGATGGGCCAGTGCAGAGCGCAGGCCAGCATTTATTTCTCTGGCTCAGCTGCTTCCTGAGAGCACACATTTGGCTGGGCGGTGGGCCTTGATCACACAGTCCCGGGCATTTTGGTGTCAAAAGTAACACTTTTGTTTTTCCTTGATTTGCTCCAGACTCACTGTAGCCTGGAGAAGGAGGTTCAAGCATGGAAGTCACATGCAGGGGAATCGACATGGGCTGCCGAGAGGCTCTCAATAGCGTAGCATAACAGGGCATAGCAAAGATAATTCTCATTTGGGGTAGTACTCTGAACTGCCCAGGTAATGTCATTGATTGGCCACAAAAGGGCAGTAGATTACTGTTAGTCTGGTATGCTATGATCTGTGGTGCATTGCCTGGCTAATGAGACTGTACATCCAGGGGAGTTGCTAGGTCTGGAAAAGACCCGGGGCTATGCTAATGTCGGAACGGTTGGGACTGGGGGCTAGCTAGCCATTTGGCAGTAGCTCCAGAGATTCTATCCGGGGCTACAAACAAAAGACCAGGGGCATTAGCCCCCTTAGCCCCCCCCTAGCAACGCCTCTGTGTACATCTATCTCCCTGTCGCATTAGGTTACTTGTGAACTTAGGCAGGTCAAAGCGACAATAATGCCCTTCTAGGTGAAAGCCTCCGGGGCCACTAATAGAGAGGCACGAGGAGACCCAATTTCTTTTCTAAATGCACGAAATCTGCCCCATTGTAAGGAAGTCCTTTTTTAATTTGAATGTAATCACTTCTAAGGCTGCAGTTAAGTCATAGCAAGATTACATCATTTGCCCATTATCACACACTGTGGTTCCGATTTTTAACCCACTCTGCAGTTTAGGCCCTTGACTGCATATTTTCTGAGATCTCGTTGGTTTATATTTTTAAGTTGTGTCTTTCAAGCACTACAGTAATATGGTCTTATAGTGTTTACTTGAAAAATACACAAATCTCATAGTAAATCAATGTGACAACATCAACTTGACAACATCCAAATACTTCTATAAACATGTAAAGCCAAATGAACATAATTATATCTTTATTTTCCATATCCTGAATAGAAAACTAAGTTCTAGAATGAAAAATAATGATTTCCTGAAAAATGCCGTGCCATTTGACTAAAGCTTCACTCCCAAGAAAAATACTGCTAATAGCAAAGGCAAAGCAGTCACGAAGACCCACCCTCTATTTATCATCTGCATTTTGTCCTCCTCACAATGGCTCAGGTGAGCAGGTCCATTCCCAAATTGTCATGGTGGAGAGGCCAGGTGGGGCTGAAGCCTAATAGACCAATGGTGTGGTGTCCCTGCCGCCAGTTCAACTCTAATTTAATGAGCTGTGCGCCACTTGTCCCATCTGCGCACATCCTCTCTGAAGCAGGGGCACCCATTATCAGCTGTTTAAAGCCGTCCCAGCGCTACTTCACACTTTTTTGTGTCATGATTAAATCACAGTCAAGCACAGTGGCTCCTCCTAAGGTTGTGCTATTTATCAATAAAGCATTACGATAAGCCCACTTACTGGTTGATGGTGTAGAAACCGGGGTGTCTGGGAATGGATCTTTGTTCCTGTAGAGATGTGACTGGTGGGTGACAACAAATGGGAGCATAGCACTGCATACTGTGTGAAATAGTGACTTAAGAAGATAACTTTATATTATGTTGCATTTTCTTTCACTTTGAATACAGTTTTAGAAGCCAAAGCATTCATATATGACACTCCACAAAGTTATTTGTCTCTTGTTTTACACATGGAAACTTCTTTTCTCATCACTACCAATGATGCCCTAGAGTATCAAAGACTGATCACAATCCGTCATTATAAAAGCGATTTTTTAATTCGGTTGTAATTCTATTCATAGATCAAAAGGAATTTGGCGTCCTTTGTGTGGTTGCATTTCTGTTTTATCCAGAGGCAGTTTGGTTCTGAAATCTATTTGTTCTGGGTGTAGATTGCGAATTAAATTGAGGCTCTGATGTTTTTAGTAAAGTACTCGCCAAGTACGAGAATACATTGCACCTATAGGCCTTCTCACCATTCAACATTGTTCGTACTTTATACCCACAAAGGGATGTGAAGGCATGGCAATTACCCCATCTGATCAGTGCCAATGACAAGTACTTTGCCCGCCCCGGCACCAAAACCTGGCTCTGCCACTGGTATCGATTGATAATCACTGGGGAGAGGATGGTACACTGCGGGTCTCCACGGGTGGCATTGGCGATCTAGAGGAGTCCATCTGAACAAACTGCTGCCGGTTGGAGAGGTAGGACATGAACCAGCATTGGACAAAGTCACTGATCCCCATGCGCCGCTGTAGGGTGTCCATGAGCGGCTGGTGGCCTACTGTGTCGAAAGCTGCTGAGAGGTCGAGTAGAACCAGGAGGCAAGGGTGACCATCATCAAGGATGTTGAGGGCTTCGCTTATCACCTGTATGGTTGCCATCTCCTTGCTGCATTTGGGTCTGAGCCCGGATTGGTAGGTTTGGAGGAGATTGTTGGTGTCGATGTGTTGCTGCAGTTGTGTAGCTACCACTTTCTTGATGATCTTACCTAGGAAGGGAAAATGGGTGATGGGGCGATAGTTATCTATATTGTTGGGATCCATAGTGGGTTTCTTTTGTAGAGAGGATTTTTTCTGCCTTTAGGGTCGATGGGAAGGTGCCTTAAGTTATGGAACTGTTGATGATCTCCAGGTAGGGAAGGAGAGCTTCTGCAGGGAGGGTCTTGAGGAGGGATGCTGGGAGGATGTCATCTGTATACGATGTGGCTTTGAGGGCAGCCATGGTATCTACTAGCTCATCTGTAGAGAGTGTCTTGAATGTTGTCCAGGTTGTGGAGATTTCGTGAGGAGGGATGTGAGGTGGGTCTATGGATGCAGAGCTGGTGTCTATGTGATGGCGAATCTTGCTGATTTTGTCAATGAAGAAGGCATTGATGGTAGTGGATTTTTCGATGGAGTGTGGTATGGCAGGGCCAGATAGCAGGTTTACCCAGTGCTTGACAGCTTTGCAGAGGGCTCTGCTTTTGTTGTCAGCTTCTGCTATGGTGTTCTGATAGTTGGAGGCCTTGGCTGTGTTGGTTGCTTGGAAATCCTTCAGGAGCACCAGGTGAGATGTGGTCCTGGAGCAGTGCCAGGCTTTTCCTTGTTTCTTGATGACTCTTTTGCTGAGGTTGAGTTCTTGCATGTGCCAGGGTGCTGACGGTTTTGGTTTGCAGGTGCGTTGTTTCAGAGGTTTGTGTCGGTTGGTGGAGGCTCAGACGGTGGCATTAATTGCTTCCAGTAGAGAGTCACAGTTTGGTTGGGAGTGTTGGGTCCAGGGACATCATTTCACCAAAATGTCAAGGGTACCGGAAGTGATATCACATGACCCTTGACCTCTGATGACATCACAGGAGGCGGTGTAATTTGACTCCACCCGAAGTGACATCACGGGAAGTGATGGAACACAACCGTTTACCCCTTGACAAAACAGGAAGTGATCAAACATAGCTTTGTTTCTAAGTACACTATGAAAAATATGGTTACAATATCAATGTTACGTGATATACATTTCATACAAGAATGGATCACCATATGTATCGGCAGAAAAAAACATGCTATAACTGCAACTTGCGAATTACAAAATAGATAGCCCGAAATTGATGCTTTTTCTACACTAAATACTTTTTGGAGGATTTTGCCTGCATTGTGAATTTGAGGTGTTTAAGAACAGACTAAGTCAGGGACTTATCTCCTGAAGTGTGACTGAAATAAACCTTTAAAAAAAGATAGCTGGCGCTCCTCTCCAGACAGAACAAGGCATGATAACCTTTTCTGAGGTGAGAGTTTGCAGCACACACTTTTTGCTCACTGTGCCTTTCACAGATGGGAATTATCCATTTGCATATCAGTCTTTGTCCCGCCTACATGGCCAGTCCAGCACCGAAATGCTATGGCAATTCCTCTCTGAACAAGAGTACCAAAAGCAACCCCATACACGTGTTTCAGCCTTGTTGGGCCTCATCAGTGAGGTGAAGCTTTGCCTCTCTGAGGCACAGTGAGCAGGGAGTCCACGTCTGGTTGCCCTCAGGTAACTCAGGGTGACCAACCCCAAGTTCCTTTCAAATATTTCAAAAAAGATAGCTGGCGCTCCTCTCCAGGAAGAACAAGGCATGACGTCTGCTGTGTAGTCTCATGAGCTCATTATTACCAACGCACCTCCCTTATCCACTGGTTTCCAAATGTTTCTGTTCCAGAGTTTCTGTATGGCTCTCTTTTCATAGTTAATGAAGTTACTATATTTCCTATTCTTAAATTTAATCTTACTGAAATCTTCTGTTCGCCCTATTGAAAAACTTCCAAAAACGCATTTTGGACTGGAGGTAAGAATTTAATCTTAGTTCTGAATTGTACAAAAGGCTTTTTCTGTGCTTAAATAAACCCTTTGGATTTCAATCTTCAATTTGTGCACCTCCTTGGCGCAGTGAGACTGTGACCCGCTCGTGTTTGATTTGAACTTTCTCAGTGGCCTTATACTGGCAGGATAGCCACACCTCCCAGATACCTACAGCCTTGGCGTACTTCCCTATAACTTTCTGATATACAAGCGCTGTGGATTAGTGACTTTCTCTGCCAACTGTGTTCTTGCTGTTTTGGGTTAAGGCTCATCCCCACATTGCTGCCATCTTCCCTTGCTGGGAATCAGGTAAGTTTGCTCCCTTAATGTCCCCTTCCTCCACCCTCTTTTCAACATATTAAACCCCGCCACACTTACCCTGCACTGCCTTGTCGCTCGCTGGTACCTGGAACAGTAGTGTTCCCGGCGCGTCTCTGACTTGTGAATTGCTGCCATGGAAAGGGAGAAGAGACTACATGTAGTTCTCTTTTCCCCGATCCTTGGCGGCAATCGTTTTTGTAGTTTTTTCTCCTCGGGTTGAGAAATTATTAAGATATTGTTTCTCAACTTGAGAAAAATACACTATTAGTACCCTGGTACAATGTGCCACGGTACTACTAGCAATATAACCCTCATAGGGATGCATTACTGGTCATGTAATGCCCCAGGGATAATGTTAAAGCTCTCGCTTCGCTCAGGCTTGTAACTGAAGCCTCAGGGGCATTATGAGATTGGTAATGCCTCCCTGCTCAGATTATATTGCTTAAATAATGATTGCAGCTTATTCAGTTTTAGAATATGATCATGTTACAAAGCCCTCAACAGACGAGGACAGAAACGAAACAGAAGGTGCAGTTTCCTAAACTTTTGCAAGAGGTTGTTACCATTCAATTAAAAAAGAGTATGTTTCCTATCCTGTATTCTACTGCCAAAATATCTATCTTGGATTTTGAAAAAGTGACTTGTTTGTCCTTTTCCCACAACCTGCGTCACCTGAGCTCCTGCGCTGGCTTCCAACACCAACCGATAGCGCTAACTAAAAGGTAAGGTACACTCCTCTGGGGGTTGTAGCAGTACAACAGTAAGTGAGGTGTGCATTCCAATGACATTTCAAATGCAAACAAATTGAACGCCTCAACATGGTATTGTGTGCAGTTTAAGAAAATGTCATGAATCTTCCTACACCCAATAATTTTGCAGTGCAAACAATATTTGTTTGCAACTTCCACTTCCCACTAATATTGGTGGGTAGGATTATATAAGTGCATATAAGTGCAGAGTGAAAGAATGCACTCATAGGCGAGATTTTGCATAGCATGCATTAATGTCTATATTATGTTGAATTAAACGTTTTATTTACCCTGCACCAAATCACCATGCCCATTAAAACTCTGGTAACTAAGAAAGTATGTAGATTGCTTAAAAACATTGTAGATTTCTAAATACATGTTGCATTCCATATCCATAATCCTTTGGAGGCCAAGCAAATTTTATTGCAGTGCGCTCTCCCCTACAGGTTATTGTTAGTACTGCTAGAGTCGGGGAGATTGAACATGAAATGTGCCTACCCAAAATACTTAGAGGGCAAATTAATAGGTTTATCAACTCACTCTTGCTTAGTGTGGGCAATGCAATCAGGGATAGACCTAATATATTGAAAACCATGAGTATAATACAGAATTATTTAAAGGGAAATCAAATGGAAAGTGGCTGCTCTGGCATGTGCCTTATGAATGCTTGAGAAAGTGGTCCTTCCTTATGTGCGGTGCTAGTATCCTAGCACCCAGGAAGAAGTTGGCTGTGCGCACATGCACACAGTTTACAGGGAACATAGCGTTCTGACCTTCAGAAATGTACAGCTGTAGGCTTCTGGGATGTAAAGCAATGCCTCTTGAAGGTATGGGTACATGTGTAAATGTCTTTCAAGTCAGGAATAACATCATGAAGGAACACTATCCAGCTGTCACTAGTTGACTGTTTAGATGTCTCAAACAATACATAGGGAGTGTTTTCCTTTTACAGAAACTGTTGTACATGGATGATTCTATTCCACTGGCACGTCAACATAGCACACTGCAAGCACAGCTGGCAGCATCTGAGAAGTACTGCAATGAAAGACACCTTGTGATCAATGCATCAAAATCCATCCATTTTGAATCGGATCCTGCTAAAGGAAAACTTAAACCTTTGAAGGCAGGATTAATGCCACAGAAAGAATAAACAGAATAGCCATATCTTGGTAGAAGGTTCCAAAACAGTTTCACCTGAAAGGCACCTACTCAGTCAGAGACAGCAAAAGCCAATGCAAATAAAAGTGGTGTCATCAGATTCACTGGAACCACTTCTGAATCCAGAAGAATGTGATCTATCAAACCAAAGCTGGAAGTCAAATGCTTTATGGGGAAGAGATGTAGTTCCTCAGATGCCACAGAACCTTTGGCATAGAAGATTTGTAGCCAAATAATTTCCAACATTTCAACTAGAGGCTAACTTGACATATACGCCAATATTGGAAGTAGCAGGGCACACCCCTCTTACGTATACAACAAAGTGGAATGCACAAACAATAAAATATCCAGTCATGAAGAGAAACATTCGGTGCTCCAACTTTCAGTCACAATATGAAAGGCATTCCAAAAAAGCCTCTCTGAGGCTCTAGGGGATGGGTGCCCTTCACAAACTGTCTTGCAAAGCAAGTTGGCTAACCTGATCGCCTGCAGACGATTCACTAGAAAGAAAGCTCTATCCAGGCTTTATGCAATGAGCAACATACTGTCATGATTTCCATCGTAGGCTTCTTGCCACAGCCTAGACTCCACCCTTGAGTCAAACAGAATGCCATTCTGGAGCTGTCGCTGTTTTTATGGTAGTGAATAGTGCTATACAGGACACCATTCTCTAGAGCTGAATCTCACAAGGGAACACTCTACACTTGAGCACCTGACAGGATTCCTTTTGAAAAGCAAAATTGTTGTAGGACTGCCCATAGAATATCTAGGAAACAATGCTTAGTAGCCTCTCCTAAATGATTACCAAATAATATCACTGAAGGGCTCTACATGGAATAGGTTGGAGGTGGACGATAGATGAAGGTAGGTGGGGTAGATTGTGGGTGAGGAGTGGGTGGAACAAAGGTTAGAGATCACTGGATGTGGGTGGTAGAGGGAGATGGAACATTACGAGTACGGCGGTAAGGGGTTAATGGCGCTGGTAAGGATGCCGGAGCCGTTAACCCCTTACCACCGCATTACGAGGTCAGACCAGACATCCTTTGCGGGTCCCGCAAGGGGACCAGGGAGCTAATTAGCTATTAGTTATTAGTTATTAGATCCATCCCCATTCCCATTGATCCCTATGGAGGCTCGAATGGGGATGGGTATTTTGAATGGGGACTTACCGGGTCCTCCAAGGTTGGAATGACCCGGTAAGTCCCCATTCAAAGAACCCGCACCCGGACACGAGTTTGAAGGCAGCCATGGCGCTAATAGCACCATGGCTACCTCCAAACTCGTAATGACCCCCATAGTGTGGGCTGCAGTGGGTAAGCTTAGGTGAAGGTGAGATTCAGGATGTGTAGGCCTTCAATACTAGCAGGATTGGTCTCCAAACATATGGAGACTCCCGTCCCCTGCAGACCTATGTGGATTGAAAACAGGCAACGTTTGAAGGCAATATTTTTTATGAAGGCAAATCCCTATTCTATCACAGAATTGTTCATAACCACACATTCATTTCACATCTCATAGTTCTCGGTTTTCGTAGAAATCATCTTCCTTTAATTTCAGTACTTCAAAGGTTAAACAAAACCCAAAGCGTTTAGGGAGGGAACTCCCTTCTTCAGGGGTGTATCTACAACATTGGGCAAAAAGAACCAAATTTGTATTTTATAGGATACTAGCAAAAAGAACCCATTTTCCGAACGGGTTCTGTCGACAGATATTACAACACTCTCTTCAAATCAATTATCCTGTAGGTCGCTATTCCGATTCGCTTATGTGCACTGAGAATGGGTGTGTTTGGCTGGCTGACATACCCCGGAGTAGGCATTGGGGGGAGGTGAGAATTGGTGTGCTGCTGCATACTGGGATCTACTGTGCTCTCTCCCCACCTGTTGCCTCACCCTGGCGTGGTGCAGTTTGTTGCAGTGAATTGCAGTGCAAATGTCCCAGAAACCATGCATTCTAGGGTTGAGGACTGGTCTTTCTACGACCACATTGCTGATTCGCCGATTTCAGGCAATTGTCTCATGTGTGAAGGTGCTGAAATCTGGGGAAAGGTGTGTCCAAATGTCATGTAGCCAGTAATGTTCCGGAGGGTCCTTACACATAAATATGCAAAATTTGGTGCAGATTGGTGAATCAGTGTGGAATTGTACAAGGAACAAGGCTTCGCCGAGCCACAAACCCACAAACACATTTTCACTTGTGCTAAAATCCAGGGAAATGGGCGGTGGGGGTCCAAATGCCATTTAGCTAGTAATGTCGAGAGGGTCCTAACAGGTAAATATGCAAAATGTGTTGCAGATTGCTGAACCGCTGGGGATTTGTATAAGGAACAATGCTTTGCCAAACCACAAACACATTTTGACTTTTGCTGAAATCCAGGGAATGGAGTGAGGTGCCCAAATGTCATGTAGCCAGTATTCCCTGAGGGTCCTAACAGGTAACTGTGCAAACTTTGGTGCATATTATTGAAACAGTGTGGAATTGTATAAGGAAAAAAGCTTTGCCAAGCCGCAAACTCACTAATTTTCACTTTTCTAAATATAGAATTAATCTAAAGTGAGTTGAATTTGGAGTGCAATGGATGTTATTCTATATTGCGGTCTTCAATACTAGCCCACAATAGCTTGCTAACCAAATCATGTTTATTAATTTCCCCAGCAAATACTATACACGGTTACATTGCCATGATTTTGGGGTATTGTTTGCAAGCTGATTTTTTTTAGAAGCTGGCACTAGGCCAGGCTGTTTCTAGAGAGGGCTTTGCCCCATCGCCACCTATGCTAGCTGCCTCCTAAATGGCCCGAGTCCCTGCTACCTCAGGAAGTCTTTATTATTATTATTATTATTATTATTATTGTATTTATTGAGTGCGGACGTAGCTTCAGGAAGCAAGGGAGTGCTTTACAAGTCCTAGGGGAGCAGAGGCATAGATAGAGTAGGGCTTGAGTGGGCAAGGCCCACCCAAAATCTGCAAATGCCTACTTTGCAGCACTGTATGGGCATTTACAGATGTTAATGTCACTGCAATGGGCCCAACTACATTAGCTTCAGGCCCCACGTGTTAGACAATCCTGGCTACACCTCTGTAGGGGTGGGGCATACACGGTGAGGGTGTTGAACGGGAAATCATATTACACCCTCTGGATCGTATGTAGATATATTGGCCTAGGCCAAGTCCCTCTGCGAGGAAATCCGTGTTGCAAGGTCCTGACCTTAGATCTGTGTTAGCCACCATTTTAGGTTCATCCGCCATTTTAGATTTTCACTCTAAAGTCACTCTGTGTTCTAAGATGGTGGACAGTGTCGTTTTGAATGTAACATGGCTGTCTTGACCTCTGTGTACAAGTTAATGTGTAAACTGCCTGCAGGCCAAATGTCAGCGTCATGTACTGAGACCTTGTCCTTCGTTGACCTATGTATAGAGGATTACCTGTGCCAACGAAGCTAATCCATGAACATATATTGTGCACAATACTGTTTGAGCATCTTATGTGAACACTTGTTTTACTATATTGTATAAAGATATGTGCAAAGGCTCATTGTGAAATCCGAAGACACACTGTTGCTATTGTAACTTGTTGGCGAATGTATTAAGGATAACCCCTAAATGTATAGCTGCATAAATTAGGAACAAACTCGGCACGAACCCTAGATCCGAGATTCATTAACCTGCAAGTGGGCTGAACATCAGATTATACACGGTTTAAAAGGCACAACTATTTTACTGTACAGCCCCACTGACTGAACACCCCGAGCAGGGCTGGTATTCGCTGTGTTGTACTGAGGGCCTGATCTGTTGCTTTGTCCTTTGAAACTGTTCAGTTGTAGAATAAAGATCTGTGTATCTTTTGAACCCGCGTTTGGTGTATTTCCTTTTGGGGTACTCAGCCTCGATATCTTCTTTTTGCTTTCACAGATGGCGCCCGAATAGGGACCCTCAAGATTGATGCCAGCTCGTTGAAGGTTGACACGGCGATTGGACCGGGATCGGACGGTGTAAAAGGGGCCCCTTTCCTGAGTGAGAAGCAACACCTCAGCAGCGCTGCATGGCCCGATCCCTGGATGGTGAGCACGCGGTCTGAGTCGGTTTCTTGACAAGGGTCCACTTATCGAGGCGGGCAGATTTGCCAAAATCACCAAACACGAAGTAAAATTTGTTAGAGAAAACTTTGAAATCCAATCGGACATCCTTAGGCTTGATCAGGTGAGTGTGACCCGATTCTTAAGTATCCTGATCATTTGTTTTGGTGCATTGCACTCGCAAGTTCAATTACTGACCAGGTAACACCAGTATTCTGATATGCCTGGGAAATTGTCTGCCTGCTTCAGGGCGTTATTCCGCAGCGATAGACAATCTTTGGAATTTAGCCATCCGCCGCCACAGGATGGGTCGTCGGCTTGTACTATGTACTGTAAGCATGGTATTGGTAGTATAGTGTTTAATGATATTTGGCACAGACAAACTAGACATGCTTCCGAACTTCAGTGGCCAATCAATGGTAGTTTTGAAATCCCTCGTATTGAGTATTTAGAATCTATATTATTAAAGAAAAAGGCTAGACCTGCAGCATTTGATGTGTTACAGAATTGGAAAAAAGAAGCTTTACAGCAGCTTAAGAGTAGAGAAAAACATGCGCGCCGTCATAAGATGAATGCCGAAAAGCTTTGTTATATGCCCAAGATAAACAGTCTGAGTCAGCTAGGAATATGGATAGGGCTTTCTCACTTGGTATCCAGAAAATCTATCCTTCTAAAGACTTTCATGTTTCCGATGAACTTATCGATAAATTGTTAAATGAACGAAGGCCTAGTGCCACTGCGCCACCTCCGTATGTTCTTCTTCCTGCTGGTTTGCCTCTTCCTGCTGTTATTCCTCTTCCTTCTCCTGTTGCACCTCCTACTGTTCCTCCTCCTCCAGTTGTTGGTCCTCCTTTTGTCGCTGCTCCTCCACCTGCTCCTCCACTTTTGCCTGTTGTACCAGTGATAGCACCTCCGTTGAACATGCCTACTCTCCCTCTTGCGAGTGGTCCTATACCGCTTGTAGTAGATCAGGGAGCGGGATCAAGGGTTGTCACTCGTAATACTGTACCTTCAGAGAAGAAACGTGAGTTGATTGCATGGGCTAACCATTGTATAGAGAGGGATGATCAAGCTAATGTTTTCGCCACACTTTCTAATATGGACAATTTTCCTGAGAAAAATGTTTTTATTGAGGGATTAGGGATTCATTTGTGTATAATGATGCGATTAGATGGATCTCAGACACCTCGATAACTCCAGTTGAAGTATATGACAGGTATAGTCAGTATACACCAGAAATGCAGAGGAAAGTGATACAGGTAATGGTAGAATACCTACAGGATGAGTGTGTAAAAAGAAAGATTTGTTGTCCCGCAGAGTTATTGAGTATTTACAAGAGAGCTTTTTCACTTGACACTTCTTCGGCTGCTTTAGCGCTCAATTTGGCTCTGTTGCTTAGTAAGCGTTTGGAGTTGCCTAATTCTCAGTTGCCTATGAGAGAGGTTCCTCCGACATTTGTCCCAAAAGTTGAGATTCCAGCTAATCTTGCAACGGGTGCAGCTGCTCAGGATATTCCTGCACATTACGTGTCACAGTTTGTTCACGTCCCGTTCTCAAGACAGGAAGTGAACACCATTAGGCAATCTATTCCTGACATTAGGAAAAATCCGACAGGCTTCTATAAAGAAAGAGAGTCTGTTTTGCAATCCTCAGTATTCACTTCAAGTGATATTGATCTGTTATTTCCCGTACTCCTGAACGTAGATTTGTGGAAACAGGTTAGAACTATAGACGATGTAGCCGGGTTAGGAGATACATGGGCTAACATAATTAGACTCGATGGAGAAAGGCCAGCTGGTGAAAGACCACCTCAGGTGATACTAACTTTGCCTGACAGAATAGTTGTGAAATTGAAAACTATAATTCCCGAAAAGAGAATTATTTGGGACAATCTTACCGCCTGTGTCCAAGGGAAGTCTGAGGGTGCTACTGAGTTCTTTAATCGGTTCGAACAGGTATTCTCGGATTTCAGTGGACAAGACATAGGCACAGAGTCTGGGAAAAGATTATTCATAGATGAATTTGTGCGTGGATTACTGCCTGACATCCAGTCGCAAATCATGTCTTCCGAGAGCGCTTGGCCAGCGAAGTCGCAATCCGAAGTACTGCACATGGCTCAGTACTATGAGAATCGTGTCAATAATGAAAAGGAAAGAGTTGAAAAGAGAAAAGGTGATTTAAAGACAAAAGTATTGTTACAGCAAATTGTTAGAGGCCCTCCAGGGGGTAATTCACAAATTAGAGGTCAGTATGTTCCACAAGGAAATGTGCCCTTGGGTCCTGTAAATATTAACCAGTGTGCCTATTGTAGGCAAGAGGGTCATTGGCGTGCACAATGCCCGATCCTCCGACAGAGGTCAAATAACACATTTGGGAATGTGGGTAGACGATCCAGAGGTCGCCCAGGTGTAGGGTGCCCTGGTAGAGGTCAGTTTGCACAAGATTCACAGCAACCTTTTTCACAGGATAATCAGGCACCAAGTGTGGATACTAGAAACATATTCGATCATCCTTCTGCCGCTTACCTCTCTGAAGAACTTCCCATTGACGACATTCTGTTTCACTAGTATTGCCCAAAGCAGGGTTTGGAACCGACGCCTATTCCCGTTAATCAGAAAGGTCCCTACGTTGAAATGTTAGTGGGAAATAGAAACATCTATTCTTGATAGATACAGGGGCACAGAAGTGTTCCATTGATCATTCTCAGGTTCCAAACATTCCACTGTCAGGGCAAACCAATGTTTCTGTAGGGTTTTCTGGCACACCAGTTGTCTGCCCGGTTTCTTCGCCGGTACCTATTTCTTTGGGTCCCTTTACAGACCACTGTCCATTCCTTTTGACTTCGAATTGTGGAGAGAATTTACTGGGGTTGAATCTGTTAAAGGAATTAAATGCGGTAATTCATTGTTCTTCGGATGGAGTGCGTTTGACGATTTCACCACAGCAACTTTCTGTCTCTCAATTCTTGACCAGACCTTTGCCGCCGGAATTTAGTGATGTTCCAGAGTGTTTGTGGGCAATTGTCGACAATGATGTCGGCATTTTGCAAATTGAACCTGCTAAGATCGTCTTGAAACATGGAGTAAAACTGCCACGCATTCCACAGTATACGATTTCGATCGATGGTCAGCAAGCTTTGAAATGCATTGTCTCCGATTTTGTGCATCGAGGGGTGATTGAGGAAATTGCAGGTAGTTTGTGCAATAGTCCGATTTTGCCCGTGTACACAAAAGGCGATAATGCAATTCTTTTTCGTTTCATAATTGATTTGCGTGCCATCAATAAGATCGTCGCTCCACAATTTCCAATTGTGCCTGATGTGATGACGATTTTAACTATGATCCCGGCTTCAGATACTCACTTTAGTGTTGTATATCTAAAGAATGCTTTCTTTAGTATTCCTATACACAAGGATAGTAGATACTTGTTCGTGTTCACCTTCATATTTACCCGTGCACCGCAAGGTTACATGGAAAGTCCAAGCATCTATAGTAGGGCTTTGAAAGAACAGCTTGAAAGCCTTGAGTTGCCCTCTACTTGATTACTGCTTCAATATGTTGATGACCTGCTTTTAGCTGGTGATTCAGAAAGCGCTTGTAAGGAGGGCACTGTGTTGTTACTTATTCACCTGGCTAAACATGGACATAAAGCTTTGCTTAAAAAATTTCAATATTGTTGCCATGAGGTCACCTATTTAGGCTATTTCCTGTCAAAGGAGGAAAGAAGATTGACACCTGAATGGATAAAACTAATTTCTAGCATGTCTGTCCCAAATACACAGAAGGAAGTTAGAGCCTTGATAGGAATGGCTTCTTACTGTAGGCAGTGGATCCCCAACTTCTCGTTAACGATTAAGCCGATGTTGGCTCTGACGAAGAAGAGCATTTCTTCGCCATTGTCGTAGAACATGGAGCACCAGCGTGCATTTGATTTGCTCAAGACTGCATTGTGCTTGGCACCGGTTTTGGGCACACCAAATTATGAAAAGGCCTTTGTGTTGTTTTTGCATGAATGTGATGGATGTGCTTTGGCTGTATTAACGCAGGAACATGGAGGGAAGAATAGGCCATGCAGTTACTTTTCTTCCGCCCTTATTTATTTATTTATTTATTTATTCGTATTTGTTAAGCGCACAGAAACAGCCCTGAGGCATCGTGGCGCTGGTTACAGAATAGCGCTGGTTACAGGAAAAGCGCGTCTTAGTTGCAGCATAGTGGCATACAGGCATACAAGTTTGGGCAGTAGCAGTATTTAGCAGTGTGTGCCTGATTGGCTGTAGGTGAAGGAATTTTAGTTAAAGAGAGAGGTTTTGAGTTTTTTTCTAAACGCTGTGAGGGAGCCTTCTGCTCTTAGGGCGTGGGGGAGATTGTTCCAAAGTTTAGGTGCTATGTAGGGAAAACCCTGCCCTCCTGCTGTAATCTTGTTGATGCGTGGTACAGTGAGTTGGTTGGTGTAGCACAGTCTGGTAGGTCTGGATGAGGTCGGTCTGAGAATGGTGTCTGAGAGATATGATGGTGCAGTGTGGTGGATACATTTGTGGGTAGTAGTCAGTACCTTGAAGGTGATGCGTTCTTTGACAGGGAGCCAGTGAACTGATTGTCTTGCCAGTGAGATGTGGTCCCTTTTGGAGATGTTTAAGGCAGCTCTTAGAGCGTTATTTTGGGTGACCTGAAGTTTGTTTAGGTTTTTTTCAGAGGTGCCGGCTAGGAGTGCATTGCAATAGTCAAGTTTAGCGCCTATGGTAGCTCTTGCTATTGAAAGGCAGTTTTCTTTGGAGAGGAATGGTTTGATGGCGTTGATGAGTTTAGTGCTTAGTGCAGATGCGGAGACAATGGCACTAACTTGTTTGTCCAGTAGCATGCACTTTGCCAAGATGTTTGCGAGTTGTTGCTGCTGCTGCTGCGTCTGTAAAACGGAGTTAGGGAATGGTCCTAGGCCATGCTTTAACCCTGATGGTACCTCACTCTGTGGATGTTCTACTGAACAGAACTCAAACGCAACAACTCACTTCCGCACGGTTGACGAGATATGAATTGATCTTGTTTGCACCACACATTCAAATTAAGAGGTGTTGTGTTCTTAATCCGGCTGAACTCTTACCTTTCCCGCAAGGCACTGCTTGCAGTGACGAAGAGTCACACGACTGCCTTTACACTACCTAACAAGAGACAAAGGGTAGAATTGATCTAAAGGATACTCCTTTGAACAGTCCACGAGGGGAGCTGTTTTGCGATGGCTCCTACTTCAAACTTCCGGATGGTACATCCACAGCTGCTTATACAATCACTACATTGAGCACGGTCGTGGAAACCAAGAGAATCACGCATAACTCCGCGCAGGCCGCAGAGATTATAGCATTGACGCAAGCTTGCGAACTTCCGAAGGGCTTACAGTGAATATATATATACTGACAGTCAGTATGCCTTTGGGGTGGTTCACAACTTTGGGAGACTTTGGTCGGAAAGAGGGTTCGTAACTTCACATGGTACAAAGATCCAGCATGGCTCCCTGATAGTACGGCTACTCTCAGCGCTTGCGCTCCCTACTCAGCTGGCTCTTGTAAAATGCACAGCGCATTAAAAGATTGTAGATGATGTAGGAAAAGGGAACGCTTTTGCTGATCAGATAGCTAAACAGACTGCCACTGATCTCTCTTCAGACATGTATACTTCGAGCGAAGCCACAAATGCCTGTACAATGGATGAAGGTGTTGATTCTGTAAGGGATATCCAAGCCAATGCCACATTAGAAGAGTCTAAGAAATAATGGGCTGAGGGCTTGGGGAAACTCGATGATGATGGGTGTTGGGTGGACAGAGTTGAAGGGAAATGGCTACTTCCCAACGTGTACATTATGGTGATGGTTGTTATGGCCCATGGTCCCACACATATATGTGCACACAAAATCACACAAATGTTGGAAAAAGTATGGGTAAATGATAAAATCTCTAAGGTAGCTGAATGCTTTGTTCAAGACTGCATGATCTGTTCACACCATAATGTGTGAAAGGGAACGTCAATCCTAGGGGAAGTTTTGGTCCACCTTCTGTCCCTTTTGAGGTTATACACTTTGATTTTATTGAGATCGAACGGTGTAATAATCTGAAGTATGTTTTAGTTGTCATCTGTGCTCTCAGCAAATGGGTTGAGGCTTTTCCTGTTAAAGACGCTACAGCCATGACTACTGCAAAGACTATGTTAAAAGAATACTTCCCAAGGTTCGGGCTACCAAAAGTCATCTTGTCAGACAATGGTCCACATTTTATTGCTGCTGTAATTCTGCAGATATGCGCGGGATTACAGATCGATAAACGGTTCCATTCGGCCAGACACGCTCAAAGCGCCGGACTGATGGAAAGATACAACGGCATCATCAAAAACAAGCTCGCTAGGACGTGTGCCAGCACCAAACTAAAATGGCCGGACGCCTTACCGATTGTGTTGTTATCAATGCGTACAACCCCTCAAACTAAGACTGGGCTCTCTCCCTTTGAGGTGGTAATGGGGAGACCTGCTAATATCTGGAACATTCCAAAATGTCGTTCCTTGAGAAATGTTGAAAATGTACTTCTTTCAGATTACTGTAGCCAGTTGACTAAAAACTTGTATTTGATTTATCACCAGGTGCAAGAGGCTTTACCTGTACGATACGAGGGCCCCGGTCACAGCATACGACCTGGGGAGTGGGTCCTTGTAAAGGCGTTTGAGCGATCATCTTACCTTGCACCTCGTTGCGGGGCCCCTTCCAGGTCCTACTGGTCACACAGACGGCGGTGCGAGTGGCAGGCTGGAAAATTTGGATACACGCGACACACACCAAGAAAATTCCACATCCAGTGCCATACGATACAGAAGAAACAGAACCACTCACCAGTACTGCAACCAACGATCCTAACGCAGTAACTGGCATCGAAAGTGTGTCGGGCATTCTCCCTGATGCTGTGAGGTCTGGGCAAACAGCCATTCCACCCCCACACTTTTCAACCATTTTGTTTCCCGAGGTGATCCCCAATTGCGTCTCGAACCTTGCTTCTGCTCATTCGCCGCTTCCAGTGGGAAGTGATGACACATTGTTCACGCATCAATCAGTACCAGGGATCAAAAGGTACGATCTGCGTCCAAGGAAATAGACTTACGGCACGGTTTGGCTGTGCGCTTGGAAAAGAAGAAAGTCATCAAGGGCTTGGTTTTTGGCCCGATTAATTGTTTGAAAAAGGGGATTCTGTTGGCTAGGGTTTGTGGAAGGACTAAGAAGACGCTCGGCCTGGAGGTCACCAGCTAAAAAACATTGGTGTTTTTCGTTTGAAGACTACAATGCCTGCAACCGCTTCCCGCTCGTATGGAAAAGGGAAAAGACTGTGTGACCAGCTACGGGAACGAACATTTAACTGTGTGGGCCCCGAAAACGTACTGCTGCTTTGTGATAATGTTAATTGGTTTTGTAATAGTCGTTGTTTTAGGCTTCTGGTACCTAGAAGAAGTAAATCTGCTTGTGAATTTGTTGCCGACTGAAAATGTACCTACTGTTTCGACTTCTTTCGTGCATCTGCACACTCTATCTCCTAGAGACTCTCAGCATAGACAGAGATATCATAACACCACATTATTACTTATCATGAATGCTACACATTTTTAATAAGTCCAACTGTTGGGTCTGTTCACATTTACCGCAACATGGGGATAAGGGGCTAGGCTGGTATAGTCATCCTTTACCTTTGACAAGTGCATGCTATGCTTCTCTTTTGGCACTATATTTTGGTCGCTGGAACGATAGCATCTCAGGGAACTTTGATGGGACTAATTTGAATCAGTTTGAAAAACGTGTTTTGACTCCCTTGGGATGCTCGCTCTTTGCAAATAGGAGTAAGCCTAGTGTTGCTTCTATTAGGCCTTCTGATAGACTGTCTCGTCCTTTTCAATCCTTGATTTCTTTTAAAATGGCTCCTATAGGCAATAAGGATGCCACGCCTCCTTCATACACTATTAACCATAGCCCCAAGTCAGTTTCTTTCTGCATACAGAGGAATGGTACTCAGTCAATGGGTGATTTTAAAGGTTGCCCCAACGTTGCGAATTTGACTGGGGAAGACAGACCTTTGTATGTAGGCAAACCTGTCTATTTTGTTTGCGGTAATGTAGCATTTCCATGGCTACCCAGGGATTGGCAGGGAACTTGTTATTTAGGGATCCTGTTAACCGGGGTATTCATAGCCAGTACTGTAGAGGTTTCAAAGTCTCGTCCACGGCGAGATGAGAATGGTGACACTCCAGCACAAGTTCTGGGAGATGTAGCAAAATCCTTTGTGCCATTTTGGGGACAAATAATGAACTCCAAGGATATCAGGAGACTAGCAAGAGTGCTGCAGAGAACCATCAACCGGACCACTGACATACTCTATAATATGACTTAAGAACAGAAAGCAATAAGGTTGGTAGCACTTCAGAACCGGGTGGCATAGATGTCATCCTGGCTGAATGTGGAGGGGTATATACATTAGTGGGGTCCGCTTGCTGTGTTTTAGTGACAGATTTCTCCCCAACTATCTTTAAGGCAATACAGAATCTGCATGTCCTAAATTCAGAGGTGCATGTTCCAGAGGGAAACTGGGATCTTAGCGCTTGGTTCTGGGACTTCTTGCGATCTTGAGGTTGGAAGGTACTTTCGGTCTTGCTGATCAGTTTGGGAATTCTGTTGTTCCTTTGTTGCTGTATACAGTGTCTTCCTGGTATATGTTCGGTGTTAGGAGGATGTTGCGCACAGGCGATGGGTACATTAGGATGTAAGGTATACGCCCCAGACAAGAACTCCAATAAATATGTGCTGAAAGAAATTCTGGTAACGATCTAATGGCAATTGGTATCTCCGATGGTGATTCAGGGTGTATGGACGTTGAGACGTGGAGTTATTCGTAAAGTGATTAGAAGTACTTTAGCGCTTGGCATAGGCCAAAAGGAGGGTTTGTCAAACGGGAAATCATATTATACCCTCTAGATCATATGTATATATATTGGCCTAGGCCAAGTCGCTCTGCGAGGAAATCCGCGTTGCAAGGTCCTGACCTTAGATCTGTGTTAGCCGCCATTTTAGGTTAATCCGCCATTTTAGATTCTCACTCTAAATTCACCCTGTGTTCTAAGATGGTGGACAGTGTCGTTTTGAATGTAACATTGCGGTCTTTACCTCTGTGTACAAGTTACTGTGTAAACTGCCTGCAGGTCAAATGTTAGGGTCATGTACTGAGACCTTGTCTTTCGTTGACCTATGTATAGAGGATTACCTGTGCCAACGAAGCTAATCCATGAACATATATCGTGCACAATACTGTTTGAGCATCTTATGTGAACACTTGTTTTACTATATTGTATAAAGATATGTGCAAAGGCTCAACGTGAAATCCGAAGACAAACTGTTGCTATTGTAATTTGTTGGCGAATGTATTAAGGATAACCCCTAAATGTATAGCTGCATAAATTAGGAACGAACTCAGCACGAACCCTAGATCTGAGATTCATTAACCTGCAAGTTGGCTGAACATCAGATTATACACGGTATAAAAGGCACAACTATTTTACTGTACAGCCCCACTCACTGAACACACCGAACAGGGCTGGTATTTGCTGTGTTGTACTGAGGGCCTGATAGCTATCTGTTGCTTTGTCCTTTGAAACTATTCAGTTGTAGAATAAAGATCTGTGTATCTTTTGAACCCGCGTTTGGTGTATTTCCTCTTGGGGTACTCAGCCTCGATATCTTCTTTTTGCTTTCACAAGGGAAGCAGATCACAAGGGATCAAAACAAGCGAGAGGGGAGCTACCAATGGGGGAGGTGGAGGGTGGCAAATTCGGCAGCAAAGGATCTAGAAGAAACAGGGGAGGGGGCAAAGTGCCCATTTTCAGCTTAAGTGGGGAGTGTGGGCCTAGGGCTTAAGAAGGAGCGATTCCTTGAAGAGGGCCTTGAGTTCCTTCCTGAAATGTATGCCCTTTAATCCTGAAAATTTTAGTTTTTTTTGTTTTACTGGAAAGAAGCGGTTTTCATTCCCTTTCAACCAGCTCACACTGTTATTCAGTAAAAGGTACATAACTTGTATGACAAAAGTTAGTAGCACCCACCAATTTTCTTAGAAGGCTCGCGGAGCTGTGTGCTGTGCATCATGCAAGTAGTTTGGAAGATTTTGAGATATTCTTGGCCTAGAGCCATATGACTTCTTCACGTTTAAATATAATGCAGCATTTTATAAGCGCAAGAATATGAAATAAAATGGTCCATTTAAAAACACCATTTGGCTGAGTGACTCCTGCATACCTGCAGGGATAAAAACAGAAACATCAGGGCCTCTGCCATGGTCCCTCCAATTGTTCTTCTCGCAAGTGCAGTGCATAGTCTCCTCTGCTGTCAGTGAAAACTAGAGGTCAGGAGAGACACTTTCTGAGTGACAGTAGAGAGCAAGCTCCCAAAACTTCTTGGGAATGTTGGGCCAATTGGTACATTTTAAACCACGTTTTCCATCTCTATTGGCTCCATGGCATTGAGTTTTACTCACGGCTCTAAAACAATCCACTACTTTAAAATGTGCTTCCATGGCAGCCCAGCAGCTTTATTACAATGCAGCAGAAAAGTACCAGAAGTATTCTCTTTATGTTATTCATTAGAGCATCACACAGCGTGCAGAGGTGCAGTAAAACATGTTTTACGTCGCTGCAGGAATTATGACAAACTGCAAAAACAATCCTCATAATCGACCATCATAACTCATTTTCCTGGAGAAATATCGTTAGTCCTAAACCTAATGACATGAGTAATTGCTGTTGCAAAACTCAAGAGTGATGGCTGAAAGGTGTTGATTGAATCGTAAGAGTTGGCAATGCTCTGGGAATCCCTCCAGACTCTTTTTTCAACCGGCCATGACATTTCAGAAGGGGACTGACAATTTACAAATCAGGTATGGTCCCGCGCTGAAACGGACAGTCCAGCCCAAACTGCAGAAGAACACTTGCATCCACAAACATTTCACATACATTCGGCAGCACCAATGAGATTTAGATTGGACATTTCTGTCACACTCTCGGTGCCATATGCTAATCTCAGGAGTGCTGGATGGAAAGTACTTAAAGGTGTAGTTCGTTCAGAAATTGTATTGGTCCAATCGATCGGCATATATTTCTGGGCATTCGCCGTTCGTTATTCAAAAACCTGCCAGAGCAACTTACCCGCAGTTTTTCCTACTTTAACAGATGCGAAAACGATGGGCTGGGTACCGGTCTCTTGTGCTAATCTTATCAGTTGATCCTTGCGGCACTAATGCAGATCACCCGCCCGAACGCTGACATCACTAGATGCCCACGCCCCATTTTACAATTTCAATGCACCTCTCATGTCAACGTCCTCTGTGCGCAATCTATTGATATATCTGTATGGTAATGGCAAGACGCCTCGTTCCTCGACAAGTGTAAAAAAAAATGTTCTGATCACACAACGTTTTAGTTTCTTTTTCCTTCGTTTACGTGTATTTAATTTCGAGGTTCCCTGACTTTTTTCTGCTCTGTTCAGCCATCTGCCAAGTGCTACGCACTGAGAATAGGTACTTACACTGCCTGAAATGAATTATATCAGTATTCGCTTTTCATTACTTATATTATGTACAAATGTCTTTACCAAAAAAATATTTAAACATGTGTCATTGCGAACCTTTAAAGTTTGAGCATATTAATTTTGTCTTTTCATTATATGTTTTTGTAACATGGGTGTTTCTTGGCTTGTCTTTCTTTGACATTCAGTGTTAATGGGGAAACTCTTTTCTTTAATGTATACAAACAAAAACGTTGTTAATTAATTCACTGTTGATTCTCTTCACTATTCAGAAACTATGGCAACAATTCAGCCCTACCTCTACAAGCCTGAATATTCAGAAGAGGAAATCCTTGAAAGAGAAAAAACTCAAGACAATGTGGAATCAGATGAAAGTCATGAGGATCAATCGCCGCAGCCTGACCCATTTGCGTGGAACACGTTCGTATGGAGCATGTTTCCACCTGGTGTACCTGCCATCATTGTTTGGTTATGCCTACTCCGTTGGAGAAGTGCTGTTGCCGAGTGTCATGGTACACAGGTCCAAGGCACAGGAGTGGCTTGAACCAACCACCGCCACTATGGTCTCCGGATCTGCAAGTCGTAGCTTACACAGGCTTCCTTGACCCGTGCCTTCGGGACTTGCGAATACGCGTTGGCATGCCTCACCCGGTCCGGCTCCTCATTGGTTCCTGAATGCCCAAGCATGCTGGGCAACGTAGATTCAATGTGCTTTCTCCCTACAAAGAGGGCAAAGCAATCTCCTTTAAGGTTGTATGCCCTTTGGCAAGGCTTTTGCAGGTTTAGAGGCAGTTACATAAGTTACAGCTCTTGCAGTCCATCTATGTTTCACTGGATTTTTCTGTTTTACTTGTCCTTGTCCATGTCTGCCCCTGACAGCACTCCCCCCACACAGAAGGCAGGTGGCATGGGGTTATCTGGGTAGTTCCTAAGAAAAGTCTGCAACAATCTCAGGGCATGCACGTGATGAGAAGGCTCCCAATAGCGATCCTCAGGTCCATACCCCACCCAATCAACTAGGCAATACACCTGGACGTTCCTGTGTTTCTAAGAGTTCAGGATAGCACGAACCTCGTACTCTGGCTCTCCATGCACTAGCACAGGAGGTGGTTTTATAGTGGTTGTAAACCGTGGGGCTGGCTTCGATAATGATGTATGAAAGGTAGGATGGATTTTCGTTTGGGGTGGCAATGGTTATCGGACAGCAACAGGGTTAATTACCTTTCAATTGTAAACGGGCCCAATTAACGTGGTTGCAACTACCTGGGTCCGTGTAATTGTATATTCGGGGTGGACAACCGTACCCGATCGCCAAAATGGTATGATGAACTGGCTCGGCTATGTTTATCAGCATATATTTTATATAAGATTTTGGCTTGGGCGAGATTACCTTGCACCTCCTTCCAGATCTATCTGCTCAATACAAATTCATTGCCCTGTCAATGTGGGCAATTCGAATTCTGAGGACGAGACAGTATCCGGGAGGACCCGAGAGTGTCGACCATACAGGCAATAAAAAAGGGGGGATTGCTTTGTGGACACATGGACAGCGTTATTGTATGCCAATTCGGCTAGCCAAGTATGTTGAACCCATGTTGATTCCCTGCTGGTGGCAAAACACTGCAAATACTGTTCGAGACCCTGGTTTGTTCGTTCAGTTTGGCCCTCTGTTTCTGGATGGTAACCTGATGATAGGCGTACCTCCATTCCTATGATCTATCAGAACTCTCGCCAGAATCTGGAGATGAACTGCGACCCTCTGTCGGTAATAACACGATACGGAAGGCCATGAAGATGGATCACATTTTGGAGAAACAGTTCAGCCATACTATTGGCTGTCGGGACTCCCTTACAGGGAACAAAATGGGCCATTTTCGGGAAGGTATCCACAATTACCAATATGGAAGAGTAGCCTTGCACCGCTTGCAGCTCCACAATAAGATCTATTGTAATGGTATGCCATGGTGTGGAAGGGGTTGGCAAGGGCCGAAGAAGTCCTGCAGGTTTTTTGTGGTCTGTAACATTTCGGGCACATATTTCACATGCAGTTATGTGTTGTTGAACATCACGTCACCATGTTGGCAACCAAAAATGCCTACCCACTAGCTCTGGTGTCTCCGACCTTCCTGGGTGACCCGCTAAAGATGAGTCATGACACCATGACATGGCCTTTTCTTGGAGGTGCTTTGTAGGCAAGTACGGAGCCTGAGCGTGATAGGGGAGTCCAGCAATGATTGTGTGTTGTGGGTCTTGGTTGCAGCATTAATGCATTTCTTCTATGGACATTTCCTTCTGAATAGTCTTGAAAAGATCTGGAGTCGCGCCCACTAAGCGTGCTGAGGGAACCACTGACTGGAGTTCCATGTTGGAGTCTTTTACCACTGGTTCTGGCTAGCGCAACAGGATATCAGCTTTTCGATTGTTCGCTCTGGGTCTATATGTGATAATACAATCGAACTCAGCAAAAAACAGGGCCCAATGTTCCTGCCGCAGACTTAAGGTTTGGTGGTCCTGATGAACTGGAGGTTACGATGGTCTGTTATTACCGTCACAGTGTGACGTACCCCCATCAGGTAATGCCGCCATTCATCAAAGGCGGCCTTTAGTGCCAGCAGCTCTCAGTGTGCTATTGTGTAATTTGCCCTGGCTGGTAGTAACTTTCTAGAGTATTAGGCCACTGGATGAAGTAACCCCGTTTGGGGATCTCTCAGAGACAATATAGCTCCTACCGCATAACTAGAGGCATCCGTTTCCACCACAAATGGTTGAAACAAGTCGGGGTACTTCAGTACCGGTGCATCAGTGAAGGCTTTCTTGAACTGTTGAAACCCCTGCTCAGACAAGGTATCCCAGACAAACAGGCATCCTTTACGAAGAAGCCTCATGATTGGCGTAACCAATTCAGAAAAATTCTTAATGAAGCGTCTGTAAAAATTCACGAAGCCCAAAAAGGACTGTATGTCTTTTACATTTGCTCGGGATGCCCAATCTAGAATGACCTGCACCTTTTTGCGATCCATTTGTACGCTGATCAGTGTTAGGAAATATCCAAAGAATTCCACGGTGGCGTGTTGGAATTCACACTTCTCTAACTTGGCATTTAGGTGGTGTTCTCTTAATTTTTGCAGGACCGCACGCATGTGCTGGATATGTTCCTGGAGGCTCTGTGAGTAAATCAGAATGTCGTCAATGTAAACAATTACGCACAGGTCTAAATATTCTCGAAGAACTTCATCCAGGAAGTGTTGGAAGGCAGCGGGTACATTACAGAGACCGAATGTCATAACCTGGTATTCATACAATCCGAACTTAGTTCTGAAGGCGGTTTTTGACACGTCTCCTTCGCACACCCACACCAGGTGGTATGCACCTCAGAGATCCAACTTGGTATAGATAACTGCGTCTCTGACCTGATCTAGAAGGACTGGGATGAGGGGAAGCGGATACCGGTTCTTGATGGTAATCCGATTCACCCTGCGGTAGTCTATGCAAGTCCGTAGCTCCTCAGACTTCTTCAGTACAAAGAACAAAGGCAAGGATACCAGCGAGTTGGAATGTCAGATGAAACTGCTCCACAGATTGGTTGCAATATACTATAAGTATAAGTGCCTCGGGACTTGCGCATGCACGTTGGCGTGCTCCACCCGGTCCGGCACCTCATTGGTTCCTGAATGCCAAAAGCATGCTGGGCAACGTAGTTTCGATGTGCTTTCTCCCTACAGAGAAAGGTTGTATGCCCTTTGACAAGGTTTTTGCAGGTTTAGAGGCGGCTACATAAGTTACAGCTCCTGCAGTCCTTATATGTTTCACTGGCTTTGTCTGTTTTACTTGTCCTTGTCCATGTCTGCCCTGACACCGAGAAAACTCTGGCTGCTTTGCCTACATTGCTGATGAAGTCACACCACCACTGTGCCTTACTGAGCTGCATGACTTCAGGGCCGGCTGCCGTACAAGATCTGTGTTGGGAATGATGATGGTCCTTATGCACGAGCTTCAAGCCACAGTTCGCCCTCGTAATCCAAGTAATGAGTGAGTTCACTCTACATTTGTTGTGTGTTTCACGACTGAGGCGGCTAACATAATATGTTGTTCCCATACATCAATATAACTTGGATGGATCACTAATGAAATAATCTTTTTGTAAATTGAATAAATTGCTCATTATAATCTGAAACAAAAGTGTTCATCTTTACATTTATTGTTCGAACAATTGCATTTCTTTCACTTGGAAGTATCTCCCAAATTGTTCTTGCTGGAATGTGCGTTCACATTTCTAATTGATCCCTCCTGCAAATCACAAGTACTGTCATTACTTTGCATGAAAGCGTAATATTTAATGCTAACAATGCCTTACATTTTACAAGGTAGTGCAAACAAACAAAAAAATCATTTATTGGGTTCATTCAAGTAAACTATTTGAGTATCTCTTACACAGGTGGTACAGACTTCTGTAATATTGTGCCTTTAGATGGTGGATTCATGAGAGACGTTCGCATTCAACAAGTAATACCTGCCTGTGTGGTTCGAGCCATTCGTGATGAATTCCCCAGTGACTACAGACAATCCTGCGGATTTAGACTAGCAATACCTCGACCGCAGCAGTATCATTTGTAATGCCGTTGCCATCCACTTTACCTAGCACTAAATAAAAAAATAAAAAAATATTTAATCTGAACAGTTGTTAGATATTTCTTGTAAGTCCACAACATGTCCAAACATCTAAGAGTATTGTAAAAGATTGCTCTGCTTTAACAAGTTTACTGGCCTATTGCTGTCAGGCTTCCAGCTTCCAGGTCCAGGAGTGGCACGAACCAACCATCCCCCCCAGCGGTTCCAGCGCCTGCAAACTGAAGCTCTCACAGGCCTCCGGAACCCCAGTAGGGAAAGAGGGTTAGGGAATCATTGGTTGGACAGGTTCAGTTCTTGAGGGTAACCGGGAAGAGGGTTAGGAGAGGGAAAGTGGGTAGGACCGAGGACATAGGAAAACACAATCCAAAGCAATACAATCACAATACGCATACATTCACTCTCATGCATGCAATACAGTAGAACCAGAAAGGCACTTAGCTCTGGGGTGAGTGCTGGCCTCCTGCCTGCGCACTCTCAGGTCCAGTTGTGGAGCAGTTCAATGCTGCAATGAGAGCGAGAATTACTTGGTGTGTTTCTTCACACACACACACTCTTAACACCATTCAATGCATGCATTAGGTTTGTCCCCCATTCTACTCCGCTCCCTGCCCCTTTATTAGTGACACGTGAGGAGATGGAGCTGCAACAATATTGCGGTTTTACGCTGCATGTGGCCCTGCTTAATTGTTGTGTCTCGAGCACTCAGACGTGCAAGTTGCCTCCCAGAACGTTGGGTTGTGTGGCTTATCACACGAACCAAAGCGCGACTAACAGCCGCACGCCGCGTGACTAATCAAACCTAATATCACTGCCCCCCCCCCCAAGGGGGTTAGTTCACAGTATGCGCGTTGTTCATATGCGTGCTGTTCACAACCCGCTAAAGTCTGCAATGCCGTAACAGCTACTTAGCTTTTATGCAGCAGGGGACTAGGAAGGTTGGGCGGTGCCCCCTGCGCGTGCCCCTTTGGTTCCCTGGGCGACCTTCCACTGTCTGCTCAATAACGCTGCGCCTGGCAACCTTCGCCGTGACGTGGACCTCCCCTCCTTACAGCCCGACTTATCTTTTAAAGGCGAGGGGCCTTTGGAAAAGATTTGGGGGGGCGCGGCCCCTCGTGATGATCCCCGCTGCAGGAGCTCCAACCGGCACGTCCTCTCTGGTCGCGAGCTGAGAGCACAAGCCCCGTGCGTTGTTTCTAACGCGCGCGCATGCGCGAGCCTCGTTATGTAGTTCCTGGCCCGGGGGTGCTTGGGAAACGTAGTCTCAAAGGTTCCTCTCCTGCAATGAGGACAGAGAAGCCTTTTGTATGGTTGCAGTTTGTTCTTTTTTGCAGCAGCTTTTGTTTTGTTTATAACCATAGATACATGAGCCCCACACAGACCTTGTCTACTGGGTCCCAAGGTTTGTCCCTTGACAATTGCGCTCCCCTCATTCGCACCCACCTCCCTCCTCTATCAATGGCAGTTCGCACCTGTGGGCGTGTGCTCTCAAGGGGCCTTGGAGGATGGGAAGGCTCAATGTGCTGAATACCATCTACATCTCATAGGGTTGTTTTTTGTGGGGACCCTTATCCTCATGTCAACCCCAGACCCGGTGTCTCGAGACTCCCCTTTCAAGACCCCATCCCTGCAATCAACATATGTATATATCCTTTGACTGGCTTACAGGCCCATTTCGCTCGCCTCATCCGCATCCATCCGACTCTGCTATCAATGACAGTTCGCACATGTGGACATGCACTCTCAAGGGTGCTGGGAGGATGGGAAGGCTCAAGGTGCTGAATACCATGTACACAACAAAGGGTTCTTTCGCATGGGCACCCATATCCACATGGCCATCCCAGACTCGGTGTCTCAAGACTCATTTGACAACCCCATCCTTGCAATCAACAAATGTCTGTGTCCTTTGACTTTGTTGCGGGCCTATTGCGCTCACCTCATCCACATCCATCCCCCTGCACTATCAATAGCAGTTCGCACCTGTGGCCGCACTCTCGCAAGGGAACTGCACTGGGGGGATTGAGGAGGGCAAACATTTTACTCGATGCCTGGTGGGTGTTAGCGAACACGTCAGACATTAACATACACACCCACTTTTGTAATCCTTTATAAACACTTTACAAGTTACTAAGAAAACATCTGTGAAATCGACAATGGATATCGCCAGCTCTCCACTTTTTACCTTGCTTGTTGAATCGGCTCAGTTATTCCCCTAAGTAACGGTTAGTCAACTTTTAGTTTAGTTTTCTGTAGTGTCAACTTTCTCCGCTTGGCCACTTTCTTTTGCTTTATGCTCTATGTGCACCCTATTCTCATTTTATTATATTCAGAAAATCTACACCATTATCAACCGTCCTATGCATTTCTATCATTGGAATTAGCACATAACATTACAGAGTTTTGTTTCAATATGCAATCTCTCATAGTGCATGTTTTTAATGCATTTTTGCTTTTGGTGCCATTTCTTAAAAAGTAATGTTTTTTATTATCAAAGGAATATGATGTTTGATTTACTCACTGTGATACTTTTTTAATAGTAATTTGTATTTATATTTATTTAACAGATCATACGGACAATCCAACAAAGCCTTCTTGTATCATTTTGGGTTACACTAATAACACCCATGCTAAAAGTCTGAGTACAGTCCTTCATGTATTCAAAAAAGGATTTACATTTAATAAGGAATTGGCTCTTGAGCTGCGGATTTCCAGTGTGCGAAATTGAAAACAGAGCATAGGATGTCTTGGATGACGTGAGGGGCAATCGGTTCCGCCTCTGCATCATGTACTTCTCAGAAGATATGTACGAACAATCACAGTGCACTAAAAAGAATCGGCCCAAACTCCTTTGAAAATTACTTTCAGTAGAAAAGTAAATTCTTTAGATGCATCTGTTAGGTTCCACAAGTTGGCTTTATTCCAGTCATGTTATGATCCATTAAGATGACAAGTATGAACCACTGACTCGCATATGATATGATATGAAAGGTTATTTATAATGCACTTAATACCCAGAGGTTTCTAAGTGCGGACCCGGGGATCTGTCGTCTTGCTTCCAAGGCAAGCACGTTTCTGCTGAGCTATCCTCCCTGGCCATCACCCAGGCAGCAGCTCTGGAACCTTCACTACAAGCATTCCAACACTCACAGCTAAACATTCTCTCAAGCACACCAGAATTCTCTCATGCATTCCCAAGCACCCGCATTCACAACAGGCATGATATAACACTTCCAAATGGAGTTCAAACTGAATTTCAGCACACACTAACCCCGGTGAGTAGTGGATGTAGAATATGGAAATGTATCTTACCATTTTCTAAATTTTCCTGCATAATATTCCTTTTAAATGACCACTCAATATATTGAAAAAGTCTGTGAACAGGTAACATAAAGAACGGTTTTCAGTTTTGTTGAATATTTCCAATTATATATTATTACAAATATATTATCCTTCATAACACAATGTACTGTTGTTTGTACATTTTGAACTTGAGATTACTTTGTGTGTCCCTAATTTAGAGATAATAGTGCAATGCAATAGGAGCCTTTCCAAACACCCACTCACATTGCGTCCTTTAAAATAACCATGTCTGTCTTTACTAAGACCGCACTGATGGAATTACAGACCATTACCATTGAGGAAACCACAGACACGTCAGACATCCTAATGGTGAGGCTAAGCAACTTGTACACAACACTTTTGTTTATTTTTTTTGTTGTGGTCTAAATTATAATACTAATGTCCATTTTCAATTGAATAATGGTATGGATATATCCATCGATTAAAGAACTGTGATGCTACATCGACCACTATTTTGGAGCCAACAGCATCCTCACTCACCTTTCAAGTAATTGTTTTAGAATATTCCTTCAGATGCTACTATACAAAATATGTATTTGTTCATGTTCTATTTAACACATATTGATTGTTGTTATGTATAATATTAGCTTTTCATATAAACTGGCTTGTAGTCTTCTTCATGAATATCGTTCATCTTTTACATGTTTTTTTAATGTTACATTTTTATTATTACAATTACTGTTATATAGGCGCTGCCTGGAACTTCAACAACATGCTATTCTTCTACTGCAGCCGGTATGGAGGAAGTGGTATGAGAAGTGAAATTGTTTTTATTTATACTAATAGTTATTGATTAACAATATCCGTTTTACATTTAAAATAACTTATTATTTTAATAATTTGCAATACTGTCAGCGAATTGCAAAGCATTAGATCAACAACCTTGATGTATTTATCACAGAAACACATGCAACAAAGAAAATACACCTTCAGGTAAATGTAATATTTCACGGAATAACAAAGACCAATTCAATGTATGAATGGTGTATGTTTTGGTTTATTAAGTTTATCTGTTTAGCTAAAAGTAGAATCAGTGAAACAAAATAACATTACAACTGATTAAAGGGGCCACAATGTAATCAATATGTTTTGCAGGATGACCTTGAACCAACTCCCTGTGACATCTCTGAAGGTTATTAGGTACAGTTTTCAAATATGCATTTTGGAAATGTTACATACAAAGTGTTAGACGTTTTACATATGCAAACTACCATATGTAAAACAACACACACAGATGCCAGTTCTTTCCCCTCTAGCCCCCAGCCCCTGTCTTGCAGAGCCATGCGAGTTCCTGGAGACTACCCCTCGGTGATTGCGGTGCGAGGTACAAATCAACATAACATAACATAGTTCAACTGATATGGTAAGGTCGATAATCATTAAATCAACTTTCTCAAGATTTACTTTGTGAGATCAAAGATTTTAACATTTAATTGTTTAACAATGTAATGCATTTTCTTTGAATTTGTGATGTTCAAGGAATGTACTACTGAAGCGGTCGAAATTGAAGAGACATATGGACAAGAGATATACATAAGATATTGTAAAACATCAGTTATCCATTTTGACTGTGATGTAATGTTTTAATGTTTTCCATAGTGACATTTTGTTAGATATGCATGTAAGTGGAATATCAAATTTCAAGGTTTATACAATATACAAATGCTTTTTTTCCAGCACCCTGTGGCGATCAGCAAATACATTTTGACAGTTTCACAGAAAATAAAAAAAATAAGGGTACATAAGAAAAAACATTTAATAAAATAAGTTGTTTATCAGTTATTTAATTGATATTCCATTTTAATGAAGTAATTCATATATTCTGTATGTGTGCTATACCTTATGCATTTTTTTCTCTTCAATTCGATGCCTAGGAAGAAGAGAAGCATAAAGAGTCAGATAACCACACAAACTAATGATGCTGCCTGCCAAACCGTTGTCACTTGGGAGCTACAGTTTGAGACTCCACATGTCCTCGCAAAATTGAGTGTCATGATGCAGATGTCCAGTGGCTGGAATTTGAATTGAATGTCATCAGTTAACCATGGGAAGTAACCCTGGATCATTTTTGCAGCAGTCAACTTCACGCAAAAGAAACAGAACACAGAGGATGTTTTCAGAATTGCTTGCAGAACCGCTCACACAATACACACCATCTAAAAAAAGCTGTCTAAAAAAGAGACAATGGCGGTCATTACGAGGTTGGAGGTAAGGGATTACCGGCACCGGTAAGGGTGCCGATGCCGGTAATCTCTTACCTCCGTATTCCGAGTTCCCTTTGCGGGTCCTTCCTTACCTCCTGCTTTTAGCAGGAGTTAAGTACGGGACCCGCAAAGGTACCTCGGAGGTAATTACGGTACCGTAATTTACGGTGCCATAATTACCTCCTTCCCCATTGAGCCCTATGAGGCAGAAATGGGAATGGGGAAGGGCAAAAGGTGAATGGGGAATTATCGGTCCCTCCAACCCTGGAATGGACCGGTAATTACTCCATTCACCATGCCGGATTTGGGACGGTTTCGGAGGCAACCATGGAGATAATTACTCCATGTTTAGCTCCAAACCCGGAATGAGGCCCAATGTTCCCTCTTTCCCCAATACATGTGGACCAATCGAAAGTATCACAAACAGAAATAACTGAAGCATCTTCGCTACTGATTGACAATTGTGCTTGTGTTGTGGACATCATTCTTCCTAATGTTGAGGACTTAACCACCACCATGGAATCGCAAACCCCTGCAACTCTGGATGATTGGCTATTAAAGGAACCAAAATACATTGTATTCGACTGCTGTCTGATTGAGATTATGAAAATGATTAAAGGTGATCATAAATTGTGTAGGAGGATTTGTGGGGAGCCATTGGTGAAGTTTACTCGTATGGTCAAAGGCACTAACCTGAAGATCAAGGGTAGCTGTGTACACCAACACAACTCATTTTCATGGTCTGTTCGACCAATACTTGGAAAAGTACCTGCTGGAAATGTACTTTGTTCATCTGCTTTGTTGTTTAGTGGATCAACGTACAGTACAATTTCAAGTTTGTCAGAAGGATTTCTTTTTCACTGCTATTAGCCAGGCATGGCCACTCAAACAGATGTCAATGGACAATGATCTGGCTGGCAAAATGCTCTGGCTTGCTGGTGATGGAGAGTGGACAGTCTAGGTTTTTCTGAAAAAACTACACTTACCACTTCCAAGACATGGAAACCAAAATAAATAGTGAGTTCAGTCATCATGCAAGTATCTGAATGTACATCTTCTGTTACCATGGAAAAATATGGTTTCATTAAATCCTTTGAACTTCTGCAATCCAGAGGAATGCAAATATAACTGATAGCCACTGACAGGCAAGTTTCAAAAGCCAAGGCCATGCAAGATCAGTTCACACACACAAAGCATCAATATGATGTATGGCACTTCAAAAAGAATTACAGCTCCTGGAAAAAAAGGCTACAGAAAACATTTTAAATTGGTCACAGTCTGTCAGACGCCATCTTTGGTGGAGCTCAAAAACCTGTGATGAATCTGCAGATATTCTGCTTGAAAAATGACATTAATTGATGCACCATTGTTCTAAAATACCCTCTTGGAAAGAAAACAAACATTTCCACGAATGTGCACATGGGCCATTGAGCAAGGAGCAGGAGCGTAAGAAAAGGTGCTTGGTTCTAGGCTCCCCTCCTCACGCAGCACTTGGAAAGATTGTGTAGGATAAAACACTTTTAAGACACATGAGGGGACTCACCGGGTTCTGCCATTATGGAGATTTGGAGCTGTTCCAAAACATGTGCGTAAAGTACATGGCTAAAAGGTTGCATTTTGGCATAGACAGTATTGAGGCCAGAACAAGAGTGGCTGTGCTTGCACACAACAAGAACATTGAAAGGGAACAACCAAAAACTACAGGAATATTTTGGGATGCCTTGTTAGAACAAGGAGTTCATCAAAATAAGCAGTGAGTGGCAAAGCCAATCTTCCAGCAGATGGATTTTGAATTTGTGAAAGATCTGACATTGAATGTGCTGGCCATGCAAATGCATGAAATTCATCCAGATTTTGTTTACAGGGCCCAGTCTATGCCACGGAACATTGAAAAAAAAGGTTTGCCCTTCCAAACTTTAACTTGTTGAAAGGTTGACTTCAAGATTCAAATGATGTGTGGCTCACTTCACATTGTTTAATAAAGACAGTTTAAAGCTTTTTCCCAGTTTTTGGAAACTTTTTTCAGTGTACAATCAATGGAATAGTATGTCAATTGAGATGTAATTGTTAAAAAATGTATTTTTAATTAGTTACTGTTTGTGAAGTAATGTCACTAAATAGGCCTTAACATTTAAATTATTCTCAGATTTTTGTATTTATTATAATCAATATAATTTATTTGCATTACAACAATAAATGCAGTCTGATTATTTCAAGTATATGACTAAAATCAAATGTAGAAGAGACTGGTGAGCTTAAAACAAACATTTACAAGAAGCTAATTCTGGCTCCCGAGGCAAACTAATGTAATGTTATAAACTAGCACCTTGTTCCCTAGTGGTAGTTCCTGGTGACCAGTTACTGCTGGATACCCGGGCACTGTGTGTAATTCCTGCTTATCCAATCCTAGTTTCGAACCCTGTTTGTAATGAACTCACAATACTTTTAAAATATAAGCAGAACATTGGAGCAGCAGACATACAGAAACTCAATATCCCCAGATCTCTGGTCAACTCCAGGCTGGACTACTGCAACATCCTCTCCCACAATCTGCCTAAATCCTCCCTTCACCCCCTTCAACTAATCCAGAATACGACATCAACACTAATCCTTGGCCTCAAGCCATCTCTCAAGGTCCGGAAATAGCGGTCCCGGCCACTCTGTACCAGCACCTTCTTCCAGTCTGTCACCGCAAGCGACCTACCGTAGCTGTAAACAACATTACCAGAATCTGTGGAAAAACACGTCTGCCGTGCCTGAGATATCAGCATGACATTAGTATGTGCACATTCCAGGTACGACGTACACGGAAACCCCGGCATGGACATGCCAGTAGCACCGTGATTTCCGTGCTGGCATCACGGGCTAGGCTTTAACTAGAGTCCGGTGTGCAGTAACAAGCCACAGGTGGCCAAACTCAGCCCAGGTGGCCCCAATGAACATTGCAAAAGCACAAAAGGACCACACCCCTTACAACACTACCATGCTAGCGGTAGCAGTAGCAGTAATGGAGCTGGAGGCCCTGCATGCAGGCCTACTACTTGAAGAGGCAGGGAGGCAGAGGATGCAGCTGAGGTGTAGGAGGAGACGGAGGGCCATCATGGCCCTGCAAAACAACAATGTTGTCCTTCTCTCGACATTTCTCATCTCGATATGGTGGTGTAATTAACCATAGGGTTATCTCGACATGTTTCTGTTCTAAGTCAGTTAATGCAGAACTTTCATCAGGAGTATTGTCACTTATGATTAAAAAACAACCACAACCTATACTTTAAATCTATTAAGCCGAAGATTCTTCTGGCTGGTTGTGGATAGGGTACACGATAATTCTGACGTGTTTTCAGATGTTGGTAAAAAACAGCAAAAAAGAGGCCATGTGGCAAAAGATACATAGGCAAAACAAACAGAAAGGTTAAAACCTGTATCATTGAACATAGGAGCTGTATTAATAATAAAGTACTTACAGCTCCAATGGTCACACATTTTGTAGACAATAACCATACAGGTTAAGACCTACGATGGACAGTTCTTTACATCATGACGGGCACTGATATTAATAAAATGAAGCAAGCGCTGATCACAAAAGAACAAAGACTACATTTTTTAACACAGAGCGACAAGGAAGGGTTGAATGATACAGTAGAATGGGGCAAAATCTAATGAAATCAATGCGCCCTCTCTAGATCTTTCTGTCTAGCAATTAATAATTTAGATGGACCCACTCAGGGGCATCTATACTTTCCCCTTATGAAATAGCTCTAAACAGTCCCTCCCGGCTCTAAACATCATGCCTGGATTCTGTTTGAATCTTTACAGATCCAGTGCTTTAGAATTTTTGCCACCAAAGTCAACTATTGGCCTGATATTATTTATATCTTTTCCGCTTCAGGATTGGTCTCTGAGATTTAACACGTAACGTTGGATCGACATAAAAAAAGGACTAATGTCCTTATATAAATCCTCACTCAAGATGGCGGTCGCCTATTCGTTAGGATACGAGGGGAATACGGCAAGTTCTAGCGAGGAGCCTTAATGGATTAGACCTACCGGGATACCAACTCTAGGTAAGGTTTTGTCTACTCACTACACTCGGTGGTACTCAAGCACCCCCGAGTAGAATTAGAAGAATATCAAGCTATCACGTCTAGCGTGAGTATAAATACTAACGAAGGTCAGCCCGCCTACATAAACATCTCTGTGTTTATCCCGGCAGGTACTAACAAGACGCTTCATTAAACGGAAGCCCGCGGAATAGACTCAGTCCCATCGCAGTCTACTTTAAGAAATAAGTGGATCCTTTTTAACGACCCACGGTAAGATCCTAGGCTACTAGGTCTTTTACTTGTTATATTACTCGCCCAATATCCATTAAGGTACTAACGAGTAACTTTTCTGACTTTTCCTCATAGCCATGACTGCCAAATGAAATACACTGTCGGCTACTTAGTGAGCCCAACCTATCCACCTCCCTGCAAGGACTCGATATTCATAGCCAGCCTTAACCCACAGGTAAATGTTGTGTTAGAGATCCTCTAAGTAATGCTAAACTATTTTAGTAAACACTGGTGTGACTTCTTCACGCCGGCCCGCTCAATACAACCTCGCAGGATAATTCTAAATTGCTGCAAATTTTTTTTTTTGCAGGGTGTTTACCCCTAAATAGGGATCTTTCACCTACAGAAGCCTTAATGATGCTTTAACTAAGCCAGCTTCTGAATCTACTCCACAGAGGGGACAAGGTAATTTATATCCCTTGTCTTCTCAAGAGATCAGCCTCTATATGAGATCATAGCACTAATAGCTTTTCTCTCTCTCTCTCTCTTTTTTGCTGTTTTTTACCAACAGTTACAACCATCTGAAAACACGTCAGAATTGTTGTGTACACTATCCACAACCAGCCAGAAGAATCTTCGGCTTAATAGATTTAAAGTATAGGTTTTGGTTGTTTTTTAATCATAAGTGACAATACTCCTGATGAAAGTTCTGCATTAACTGACTTAGAACAGAAACATGTCGAGACAACCCTATGGTTAATTATACCACCATATCGAGATGAGAAATGTCGAGAGAAGGACAATATTAGATCAGAGATTTAAATGTTAGATACTCTGCATTACTATCGATCAGATTTACATTGATGTTAATCCTACCTATTAGGTTACGGTTTGTCACTGTTTTTTTTTTTCAAATTATTTTTTATTGACAATACTCAAATGAGGTTGAGCAAGAATGCTGGCCCAACCGGCAAAAACATCAAAGTGAAACAAGTTGTCAGTAACATTTTCTGTTTTTCTTTTTTTTTTACCTTAACTCCCATCCCCCTAGCCCCCCTCCCCCCCCTCCCCCCCCCAACATTTAACTTGCCAAGTCTTGGGGTATTGCAAAACTATCTAAACTTAGGAGAGAACACTCGCTTATCACATGCTTGTAGTTAATATCCCTTGAGACAGCGGGGCCCAACAAGAGGATCGTTAAACAGTAGGCGTCTTGGGTTTATGGAAGGTGTAAGAAGGTAAGCCGTTACAACCCGCTCAGTATGCATATTACAGCCTCATGGAAACGCAATCATCATGCAGGAGAACTGCAGTCCATTCTTGCACAAACTCAGTCATGGTGTCATTTGCTATGGCGGTAAGTTTTTCATATATGAAGATCATCCTGAGTTTACAGAGCCATTCCTCTTTAGAGGGAGCCAGGGCGCTCTTCCACTTTTGGGCAAGCGCCACTCTCCCTGCTCGCAGCATTGCACCGATGACCTTGGGATACACATTTGTTTCAGTCTCTGGCATGGGAACGCCCAGCAGAACCTCTAGCGGGTGGAGTGACGGGCTGAACCCCTCAATGTCTTTAATCCAGCTGAGCAATTCCGACCAATAAACCTGTATGGCCGGACAGCCCCACCACATGTGAAACCAGGTTCCCCGCTGGTGGCAGCCCCTTGGACAAAAGGGGGATACTTCCCGAAACATCTTGGATAATAAGGCCGGGGGGCGATGCCACGAGTGAAGGATCTTAAAGCTGTGTTCCATGGCAGCGGTGTACAGGGTACCCGAGAAGATACATTTGAATACAGCCCTCCAAGTGTGGTCGTCTATTGGCATGCCCAGCCTTTCTTCCCATATGCGTTTGAAGGGTTGTCTACCCTCTAGGTCAGCAGTTATCAAAACTCCATAGAACTTGGATATCGAGCCCTTCCGAGACGTGCTTTTAGCCAGTATGGTTTCAAATGGAGTGAGGGGGCGTCTAAGCTGGTCAGCCCACCTAGGGTGTGTCAGAATTCCCTTCAGCCGCAGGTATTCAAAGACCGTGGGGGGTCTATCTGCTAAAGCCTCACTTAAGCTTTCACACTCTATAAAGCCCTCTTCCCGTAGGAGTTGGGAGACCCTCTCCAACCCCATATCTGACCAGGCCTGAGTGTCTTGGAATCCCCTAGAGCCCAGATCTATGGGAGGGCCCCAGAGCGAGGACAGCGGGGAGGGCCACGTTGACACTAGTTTATTAGCCTTGTTGGGCTTCCATAGTGCCCACAGGGCTGCCAGGGTGGGGTGAGTTCTTATCTGGGATGGAAGACTCCTTGGAGGAGCCCATAGAAGGTCTCTAACTTTTTTCGGGTGGGCGTGCACGTCTTCGATATATGTCCAATAAGTACCCATATCGTCCCGTATATGCTCCAACATCACCCGGAGCTGGGCTGCTTTGTAATAAAGCCGGAAGTCGGGGAGGCCGAAACCTCCATGGGACTTCGGGAGGGTCAGGGTGGAGGCCCTGATCCTTGGCCTCTTACCGTTCCAGATGAACTTAAGAATTCGAGATTGAAGCACCTCGAAAAAGGACTCGGGTATCACAGTGGGAAGCGCTGCGAATAGATAGAGGAGGCGGGGCAAGATATTCATCTTCACTGTGACCATGCGCCCGAGCCAGGAAAGCGTGAGGGGCGTCCAGCGCCTGAGGTCCCTACTGATTTGAGTGAGGATCTCCGGGAAATTGCTCTGGTATAGTTGGGTTAAATCTCTGGGGATGGTGGTGCCGAGGTACCTGGTAGATACCCGTTCAATTCTGACCCCAAGCATGTCGGAGTTATTTCCGATGTCCTGATCCCCCAAACCCATGGGCATGATACTTGATTTGGACGTATTTATCTTCAGTCCCGAGAAGGAGCCGAAGAGGTGTATAAGATCAAACAGCCGGGGTAGGGAGTCTTGGATGTTGGTTAGGTAGCTCAAGATGTCGTCTGCGAAGAGGGAGAGCTTAAACTCGCAGTCGCCGCAATGTATTCCCGTAATTTCCGGGTCATTCCTAACCGCTATGGCTAGAGGCTCCATTGCCAGAGCATATAGTAGGGGCGATAGGGGACATCCTTGCCGAGTGCCCCTAGAGAGGGAAAAGAGCTCTGAGGTGCCCCCATTGACCAGCACTCTCGCCACGGGGCCATTGTAGAGCGCTGCGATCCACCCACAGAATTTGCCACCCAGCCCCATCTTTCGGAGTACCCTGCCCATGTAAGGCCATTCGACACGGTCGAAGGCCTTCTCTGAGTCTAGTGAGAGGAGGTACCCTTCCACTCCCTGTCGAGATGCCTCATGCATGAGGTCGAGGGTTTTTCTGATATTGTCCGACCCCTGGCGCCCCGGGATGAAGCCCACTTGATCTCCATGCACTAGGGTGGGGAGCAGTTTGGCCAGTCTATTCGCTAGGAGCTTGGCTAATATTTTCACATCGGTGTTAAGGAGGGATATGGGGCGATATGACTGGCAATATGAGGGATCTTTGCCCTCTTTAGGTAGGACAACAATCAAGGCTGACATCATCGAGGGAGGTAGGGAACCCTGGTCAAGTGCCGCATTGAACATCTTAGCCATGAATGGGGCAAGCGTGGACCTATATGTCTTGTAGAATTTGACTGTGAACCCATCATCACCCGGGGCTGTGCCGCTCCTCAAGGAGGATATGGTATCTGTTACTTCTTCCGGGGAGATGGGGCTCTCGAGTGAGTCCGCTTTGTCCGGGAGAAGGCCCAGTACAGGGAGGGAGTCCAGGAAGCTATCGACGTCGTTCCCATCCCCTGAGTATTCCGAGCGATACAGTTTTTCATAGTATAGCCTGAATTGTTCAGCTATCTCGGTATCTCTCGCGGTCGAGTCCCCTTCCGGGGTGTGAATTGAGTTCACCCTCCTGCTATTTCTAAGGTCTCGAAGTCGCCAAGCCAAGATTTTATCTGCCTTTTCCCCCTTCTCCATATACCTCTGCTTCAAAAAGGAGAGCTTCTTCTCCGTTTGACCCACCTGGAGGTCTGCCAGCTTAGTTCGCAAGCCCTGTAGTTCCTCCCATTGCCCGGGGTACATCTGTGACCTTAACTTCCCCCCCGGTTGGATGGCCTCTATTTTGCCCTTTAACACTTTCTCCTCCCGTTCCCTCTCCTTCTTTCTCCCGGATCCAATACCTATGAGGGTGCCTCTAATAGTTGCCTTAAATGCCTCCCACACTCCCATGGTTCCAACCTCCCCGTTGTCGTTGAGAGTGAAATAATCCTCAATGGCTATTAGGAGGGATTGACGGATCTCCCTGTCCTTCAAAAGCAGGTCATTACACCTCCACCGGGATCCGGTTGCCGGGACAGGGGGAAGGCCAACCTTAATCCTTACCATATCGTGGTCGGACCAGGGGACAATCTCCACTCCAGAACTCGTGACCTCTCCCTGCAACGAGACATCGGCCAAGATATAATCTATGCGAGAAAAGGCAGCATGTGTTTTTGAATAATATGTGTATTCTGGGTTCCGACCCATCTCAAGGATGCACGTGTCAGCCAAGCCTAGTTCCCCATTAACTTCCTGGAAGGCCGTGGCCAGCTTCTTGTGATGACTAACATTGGGGCAGGGCTTATCAGATTTCCTATCCCTCTCAGGGCAAAGAACCATGTTGAAATCTCCCCCAACCAGCAGGGTACCCTCAGAGAATGACATTATTATCCCTCTCATCCCTTCCCAGAAGGTGTCCTGCGCTTCATTTGGAGCATATATGCAGACTAGAGTGAACAAGCGCCCCCTCACCTCCCCCTTTACCATGAGATAGCGGCCTTCCGGGTCTGCTTTTGAGGCTTTAAACACAAAGTGGGCCCCAGGGGAGATCAACAAGGCCACCCCCCGCTTCTTAGACTGTACGGAGGCCGAGTACATCTGAGCTATGGGTTTGGCCCTGAGTTTAGGCTCTTTTCCACGAACCCAGTGAGTCTCCTGCACAAAAAGAAAGTGAAGCCGCAGCCTCACAAATTCTCTCACAATTAGAGACCTCTTCGTGGGCGAGTTAAGTCCGCGAGCATTCAGTGACCCCACTGTCAGGAATTGGAGCGGATCATCCATTAAAGCGCAGAGAAAAGCTCATAGCTCCATTTTTAGAATAGCTAGCGTTTTTACTCCCACAATACTTCCGCAACCCTCTGATGGCTCGAAGCGGCCCCAGGGGTGCGAGGATACCCGAAAGACTTGGCACACTGTAACCGTAACCCCAACAACATAACTCCCCCTTTTTCCCCCTCCCCACTCCCCCCTAATCGCCTGGTCGCTCCATGGCTTCATCCGATTGCCAGACCAGGCCACCAGTGTCTCCCCTCCACAGGCTCATTAACTCGTCATAGCCAACTTTCTGAGCCCCCCCACCCCCCGGTCCAATATAAAGTACAAACAAATACTACATCACCCTCCACTCGCATAGGCAGTTTTCGGTTTAGTCATCTGTCGCCAAATGTTCGCTTCAACTGTTTGGAGGGCCCGGCGAAGCAGGGGTCATTCTCCTAAATTTTCTCTGGCCTCGCACTCTGCGCCTCTCCTTGGGAGCTTTGTTCCCGCTAGGGCCTGTCGGTGATCGCTCACGTTCCTGCTCTCCCGTTGCCGTGTTTGCATTGTCCAAAAGTTCTCCTGACACTCTTTGAATATCATCTTCAGTGATCAGGACGTATTTGTAGCCCTCGAATTCAAAGGAGAGGGAGAAAGGGTAACCCCACCTGTAGCGGACCCCCTTGGTTTGAAGCATCTTTGTCAGCGGGGAGCAGAGGCGCCGTCTTGCAAGGGTGAAGGCCGACAGGTCTTGATACACCGAAATCCGGGCCCCCTCCCACTCCACAGGGCCCTTCTTACGAGCCAGTTCCAAGATCCTGCTCTTTTCCGAGAAATAGTGAAAGCGAACTAGAACAGATCTGGGGCCTCTGGAGGATGCACCTGCTCTATGGGCCCTGTCGATGGTTGGTTCGCTAGTATTCGCCCCTTCGAAAAGTGCCCCTATTACCGCATTGACAGCCTTGATGACGTCTGTTTGAGTTTCCCCCTCGTGCTCCGGGAGGCCCAGGAAACGTAGGTTGCAGCGGCGTTCCCTATTTTCCAAATCGTCCATTTTTAAAGAGCATCTTTCTTCTCTTCTCTCGAGCTCCGACAGGCGCATGTCGAATTGCGTCTCAAAGATGTCGCTCGAGGCTGTGGTGTTCTCTAGTGCCTGGACTCTGTCGTCGATATTGTCCACTTTTTTGTCTAAGGTGTCCAGTCTCAGTGCAATATCCGCCCTAAAGCCTCTAATTTCTTCCAGTAGGGCCGCCATGCCTCTGGTGACCGTGCTAGTATCCGCTGGCTCTTGCTGCGTTTGGGTCGCCATTACAGGCGTCCTCGGGGGATCAGGGGTCGTGCGTCGAAACCTTTGTAGGGATTCTCTCCAGCTCATCAATTCTCCCCAAGCATCTCTGCTCCGCGGTGGGTTCCTCTGGAAATTCAGGGCCGGCGAGGCCCGCCTGTTCTCCCCGAGACCGTGCCGTCCGGGGCGAGGGCCTCCGACTGCTGTGTAGCCGGGGGCCCTTGGACTAGTTTCCCACCGTAGGTATAGTCGTTTCCTCCAGAGGATTCTCTCCTCGCCTCTCCCCTCTCCAAATTTCGCAGCTGTGCTCCCGTCGAGGTTGCAGGGGCCCTCTGCCCGCCAGCGGGTGGGCGCGGGGTGTGGTCTGCCTTGGCCCTGCTCGGCTGGTCAATCCGCCTCGGTAGTGCGGTTTACGGGGGGCTCCCCGTCGCCCAAGGTCCCTGCGGGGTTTGTGCCTATGTCGCTGGCGCTCCCCAGCCCTGCTCCTGGCTCTTCCTGCGGCGCCGTCGGCTCCCGGGGGGGTCACCCGGATTGGGCCCGCACTGCCTCACCTCATGAGTGTAGGGTCTCCACTCATGGAAAACCTTGGTTTGCCAACATGGGCCAGTGTGAGCCCCCACCAGCGACTCCAGTTCGCCCCACGTGGGCTCCTCCAGTTCAAACCCCCACTCCTGGGGGCCGCCGTGCTGCGCTCCTCACCTGGTCGCCTGGGCCTCGTCCGGGTCCCCAGCCCCGCCGTGCTCCCGAGGGGCCGCCCCTCGACTCCGGATCCGCCGCGGGAGCCCCCGGGGACACCCGACCTCCACGATGATGCACACGGCCGGGGGGGGCTGTCGGCCCGGGTTGTTCGCCCGCTCAGCAGGCCTCGCTCAAGCCCGGCGGTAGAGCAGATCTCCGCGGAGCCGCGGCGCCGCAGGGAGGAGGGGCCTCCGTCCCTCGAAACCCGGAGGCCTCGTTCTCTGTCGCGGCTCCACCTCGGGGTGCCAAATTCGGGCCAGGGGTGCCCGGGGCACTCGTGTGGGTGGGGGTGGTGTTGGCTCCTCACTCCGGGGGTGTCTGGGGGGGCTCAGATCCCAAAAACCGCGCCTTGGAGGGGAGACGAGCCGAGATGCGTCAGACCATCTCTGCGCCCCCTGGTGGATCCTCTTGTCACTGTTTTTAGAGTGTTTTCTCAAGTGATTTATTACAAACTTGTAATTGTTTAAGTCTTTATTAAATACTTAATGTGTCTTAATTAACAGTTGATGTTTAATGATTATAACTGTTGTGTAAACTTAATCTAACTATCTCTTGTTTAATCAATCGATATCCCCTGAGGCCATGACTGATGACACCCGTGAGGCAACCACAGAACTAGCATAAGCAAGGATACAACCATGCTCACATCCGTACTCGTTGTGCAATTGAGCAGACATTTGACCTGTTAACGGCAAGGTTCTGCTGTCTGAGCAGATCGGGGGCACACTAATGTACAGATCGGTGAAGGTGGGCAAGATAGTTCTGGCCTGTACCATGTTGCACAATATGTGTCAGGCACAACATCCCATTGCCCCCCTACATGGACATGCACCCACCAGAGGCGGAGGCGGATGACAGTGATGATGAACTGCCATTGGCACATCGCAGGGATGCCATGGATGGCTGTGTGGCATGCGATGACCTAATTTACCACTATTTTTGAGCACTTCACACATGCACGTTGCACAGGGTACTGCACAGTAAATAAATAACCCACTTACATCAAAACAATGGCCAGTCATGATTCCATTGCTACACCAACTGTTGTGGTGTGGTGTACTGACAATTGCTGGGTACGGTGTTAGGGGTGTGGCCTTCACACTGTGGGATGTTGGGTTGGAGAAGGCGTGTGCCATGGATGGGGTCACCATGTGCCTGCTGCCTGTAGCACTTACAGGGAGAAGTGGCCATTTCTGCTTATGGGTCGGGCTGGCTGGGACCAGGGAGTCACATGTTTCCTTTGTTTGTAACGCTGGTCATTTGTGGGTGGAGAAGGGACTTAGCACTGATGTGACTTTGTGCCAGGGGAAGCATGGAGGGCACACACGCATTAAGCTGTGGCAGGGGGAGTTGTGTCTGAGTGGAAGCAGAAGCATGTTCTGCTGGCAGTACAGGGTGCCTGTGCTGTGTTCTAGGTTTATTAGTGGTATGAGTAATATTTTGGGGGAGGGTGTATGTCGGTGTATGCACCCAGGTTGCTGGTCTCGTGGGGGGGGGCATGCAGAGCTTTACTGGTGTTGTGGACGATGCACTTGACACTCATGTCATATTTTGCTACAGTAGTGGGTGGACAGGGAGGTTGACATTACATTGGGGTTATGTGTATTCACCAGCCTCTTCAGGTGTCCTGTATCCAGCCTCCACAGCACTGACCCCTTCGATGGCCTTGAGGTTCAGCACACTGCTGCATGTCTCCTCCCAGGGCAGCAGGCGTATTGGGGATGCGCTCCCACCACCTGTGATCATGTCCTATCTGGCCGGGGTCAAGAGGAGGTTACACACCCTCAAGCGCAGGTCTTCCCACCTCTTGTGTGGCAGTCTGGCACTGTGTGGGGGGTTGTGCGGACTGCAGAGATTTACTGGGCAACCTCCTCCCAGATGCTCTTCTTGTGCAGCTCGGCCTGCCTTCGCTGGTCGCTTGTGAAGAGCTCTGCAGCATGCTGGACTATGGTGTCAGATAACATGTTAATCTCTGCCTCGCTGGAGCGTGGCTTATGCCTCTGGGTCTCACAGACTCTTGATGACATGGTAAAGGTGGAGTTTCTGTGGTCAGGAGTGGTGGATGTCACCCGTGCTTTCTGGATTGCAAAGGATTGTGTTTTTGTATTGGCCAACGGATGATTTCTTGCTCCTGCGATCACTGTGTTTCCGGTCACAATATTTGCAGCATGTGCACTGTTGAATTATGAGATGTACAACACCTATCTGCAGTGCAAGTGTTCAATGCAATGTCCAACACAGAAATATCATGCTGGAGTTCAAGGCCTTGACCGGCGTGTGTCAATTGTCCAAACGGGACATGCACATGCATAATATCATTAAATTTGTACTGCAACATCAACACTACTAAATGTACCAGAATGCACCACACCAATGACCCTAAACGGTGCACAAACACACTCAGCATAACCCACACCACCGGCTGCATAGACTAATCATGCTTCAGTATCACAACAACCCATCTCCGTACCACTAGTGTTCCACACACCAGGTAGCCAGCTCCCCTACCTGTTTCAAGTGCACATACACACATGCATGTTACCTGAATCTCAAAAATGCAGCCAGATATGTCTATGAATGAGTGATATGCTCATCATAGGACTACAGAATTGGAACACAATAAGAACACACACCACTTTCATTTGTGTGTGTTGAAGTGATAGGGTCAGAGGTCATGGTGGGTGTGAATGAGCCATGGAAAAGCAACAGCAAACCACACACCCACCACACATATTGCCACAGTGCATTGGCTTGTTGGCAACCACACTGCTGTGATCGCCTTCCCCATCCATTCAATTCCTCGTATGGTAGCTCTCTGTGAATATATAGACATCCATAATTTTGCCATAATCTTTGATGCTGTGCAACCACTCCCATGCATTACGTCATGTACATCAGAATGCAAGAACGACTTCAGGGATTTACTGAATCTCAAAAATACATTAACTCACATTGTAACTCAGATATGCGTCCTTACCTGTGTCAGACCTGCCCACCAGGTCTGCGGCCCCCGAATACTAGTTTGCAGGCCAAGAAACATTGCCACCTGGTGATTGCACCAGCACAATTACACCCGAACAAGCCACAATTGCATTTAGAATGTGCCATTACCTTGGCATTGATGACTGCAGACATAAATCCCTAACATGACTCTGATGCTACGCAAATGGTCCATACAATGCATGGACATCCATTGACGCTGACAATGCAGATGTTAACATGCACAACTATGACATATGCTACGTCACCAGCAATTAGCATGTGTAAATTTGCACTGCTTAGTGAACACTATGTATACTGCACCAACATGACACTGCCACAACAATGACCTTCTAACCTTTCTGTCACTCCTGTTCAGGTGATGCTGGATACCCCCTGATGCACTGACTGATGACCCCCGTGAGGCAACCACATAACTAGCACAAGCAAGGATACAACCATGCTCACATCCATACTCGTTGTCCAATTGAGCAGACATTTGACCTGTAAGCGGCAAAGTTCTGCTGTCTGAGCAGCTCGGGGCCGCACTTATGTACAGCTCGGTGAAGGTGGGCTAGATAGTTCTGGCCTGTGCCATGTTGCACAACATGTGTCAGGAGCAACATCCCATTGCCCCCCCCCCTACATGGACATGCACCCACTAGAGCGGAGGAGGATGACAGTGATGATGAACTGTCATTGGCACATCGCAGGGATGCCATGGATGGCTGTGTTGCATGCGATGACCTGATTTACCACTATTTTTGAGCACTTCACACATGCACGTTGCACAGGCCACTGCACAGTAAATAAATAACTCACTTACACCAAAACAATGTCCAGTCATGATTCCAATGCTACACCAACTGTAATGTGTATAATGAAATTATTTACAAATGTGGAATACCAATCAATGCCAAAACGATTCCCTGAACTATCCCTCCCCTCTATCACTCCCCAACTATCCCTCCCCACTCCCCCTCCCCAACTCTCTCTACACAAATCCTGTCATGGTCTGCAAGAATGACTTGCACAAATCATAGACATGGCACATGTGTGTCCTGGGCCTATTTATGTCCCCTTTTTGGGTCAGGTGTGCAGCTGTGTGCCGAACTGGACAGCCACATTGAATGCCACCTTGAGCTGCTCTGCATGGAACTAGCAGATATTGTACTGGTAGATGGTGCGTGTGGGAGTTCCGTGGGCCTTCGGTCTAGGAAGGCCTGGATGAAAATAGCCATTGTCTTAGCTATTGAAGACATTACACTGTTGCCCTCCCGTACCCTCCTGGACATCTGTACTATGGCTTGTGTACAACGGGCAAGTGCATGGGCATTACGATGCCCACTAGCTTGGACGCTCTCACGCATCAGCTGCACCTCCTGGAGGTGCTGCTGCGCCAGGGCAGTCAAAGCATCCTGGCATTGTTCCATGTGGCTGAGTCTCCCATCAGTTTCCCTCACACTGGGGAAGGGTGGGCGTTGTGGGCTAACTGAGGCCATGGGGCTGAATAGCAAAGGCTCATCGGTGCTGTGGTCGGTGGTCTCCCCATGTCCATTCCACCGTCGTCTGCTATCTCCTCTACACTGGGCACATATGCACGTGCATGTGGCTGCGGCGGTGGTGCTGGTACTGCTGCAGCTAGGGCTGCCTGGGTGAGTACAGCTTGTGCGACCAGTGCTGGCTTAATGGCTGGAGCTTGTGCAACCAGTGGTGGCTCAATGGCTGGGGCTTGTGCGACCAATGGTGGATCAATGGCTGGAGCTTGTGCGACCAGTGGTGGCTCAACGGCTGGAGCTTGTGCTACCGGTGGTGGCTCAATGGGTGTAGCTGGGGTGGTAGTTGTGCCTTTTGAGGCTCTGGTGTCCTGTGTGGAGGCGGCAGTGGTCCGTTGGGTCTGTCGATGTCAACGACTGGTGCCTTTTGAGGTGCTTGCATGAGCCTCTTCATTGTCAGATGATGTGCCTGAGGGAGTCAGAAAGGCAGGTTGCCAGTGAACAGTGTGGATAGATGAGGCAGAGATTCATGCATTATCTTGTTTGTGCCATGCTGTGTTGGGAACATGGCGGGGTACATGGTATGGTGCACACATGCTTGTGTCATGCATACTGTGTGGGTGGATGTGTGATGTCCGTACATGGTAGGGTGGTGTGCCGGAGATACTGTTGTCGTGTATGGACAATTGCTGGGTACGGTGTTAGGAGTGTGGCCTTCACACTACGGGATGTTGGGTTGGGGAAGGGGTGTGCCATGGATGGGGTCACCATGTGCCTGCTGCCTGTAGCACTTACAGGGATAGGTGGCCATTTCTGCTTTTTGGTCGGACTCGCTGGGACTAGGGAGTCACATGTTTCCTTTGCTTGTAACGCTGGTCATTTGTGGGCGTAGAAGGGGCTTAGCACTGATGTGACTTTGTGCCAGGGGAAACATGGAGGGCACACACGCATTAAGCTGTGGCAGGGCGAGGTGTGTCTGAGTGGAAGCAGAAGAATATTCTGCTGGCAGTACAGGGTGCATGTGCTGTGTTCTAGGTGTATTAGTGGTATGAGTGATGTTTTGGGGGAGTATGTATGTCGGTGTATGCACCCAGGTTGCTGGACTCGTGGGGGGGGCATACAGGGCTTTATTGGTGTTGTGGACGATGCACTTGACACTCATGTCATATTTTGCTACAGAAGTGGGTGCAGGGTGGACAGGGAGGTTGACATTACATTGGGGTTATGTGTATTCACTAGCATCTTCAGGTGTCCTGGCTCCAGCCTCCGCAGCACTGACACCTTCGATGGCCTTGAGGTTCAGGACACTGCTGAATGTCTCCTCCCAGGGCAGCAGGCGTATTGGGGATGCGCTCGCACCACCTGTGATCATGTCTTGTCTGCGCGGGGCCAAGAGGAGGTTACACACCATCAAGCGCAGGTCTTCCCACCTCTTGTGGCAGTTTCGCACTGTGTGGGGGGTTGTGCGGACTGCAGAGACTTGCTGTTCAACCTCCTTCCAGATGCTCTTTTTGCGCAACTAGGCCTGCCCGCGCTGGTCGCTTGTGAAGAGCTCTGCAGCATGCTGGACTATGGTGTCCGATAACATGTTAGTCTCTGCCTCGGTGGAGCGTGGCTTATGCCTCCAGGTCTCACAGACTCTTGATGACATGGTAAAGGTGGAGTTTCTGTGGTCAGGAGTGGTGGATGTCGCCTATGCTTTCAGGATTGCAATGGATTGTGTTTTTGTATTGGCCGCCGGATGATTTCCTGCTCCCGCGGTCACTGTGTTTCCATTTATTGTAATGAGGCCCACTGTCTTCCTGTTCCCCCACAACCTGCACTTGCCCTTCCATGCCTCTTTACCCTGACAAGTCTGGTGGGGTGTGAATACCTACTGTTCCTGGTCCACCCCGTCCTTATGCTTAGCATCTGGTCCTCATTGCCTGCTTCCCCTGGTACTTGCCCACCAGGCTTCCCCTTAGTGCTTGTCTAGCCCCACTGGCCCTCTTCTTCTCATTCTCCTCCTCCCCCCTGCACTAGTATACCTCCTCTTTCCCCGCACCTCACTCCCACCCTAGCATTTTCCCTGACCTACACCCCCCTCCTAACTCCCTTCCCCCTCCATTTCTTGTTACTGCACTTGCACGATCCGTATGACTCAAGGTCTGGTAGGACAGTTATTGCTGTTTCTTCCCTGCCCTAGGTGCAACAGTCCACCCATCCTGGTGCGAAATCACCCCTTTGCCCCCCCCGCCCTACCCGCTATGACTGTGCTGTCTCTATATAAGAATTCACTGCTTTTTATTCAGCTATGTCAATGAATCTGTCTTTCATGATTTAACCATCTCTGTATGATTAATTAAATGAGTTTGTGCATTTTTTATCCACACTGATGATGAGTAGCGAATAGCTACTTAGCTAACAGAAATACATACTTATCCGGGTTTGGGTACTAGGTGCATATAGTACTGCTGAAATAGTTTGCGCAGTCACAACGGTGAAATTATCTAACTAACTGACCGAATTGCTGAAGTTGTTGTGTTGTGCTCAAGATGCAAAAGTCAGTTTTCCTGATGTGTATTAGAATTCTGTTTATTTCAGTAAAGGTGTGACCAATTTGTATATCTCAGGAATTGCCTATTGATGTTTAGGTAAATCCGAGACTGTCTGCACCTCACCTATGTTCCTCTTTGAAAGAATACATAAATGTTGCGGGATCACACACGTTGATACCGTTAAAATGGAAGTAAACATTTTCTTATGTGGGATACCTGAAATATTTTGTTGTTTTTCCCTGCACTGATTATTGTGGATTTTTGTGGCGTGTTCCAAGATGCGAAACTCACTCTGGCACCCATTGAATGCTGGATGAAGGGTCCTATTTTTACTTGTCCTTGAATTCACTGCACTAACAATTTGAAGGACAAAATGTGTTGAATATCCACAAAGAATTGATAAGATTCACTATATTGAAAGCTTATGTAGGAAATGTAAGTTTCTATTACTGACTTCTGTCTTTTGAAGCAGTTGGTCGTCCACCACATAGGGAGAATGGAAACACAAGAAACAATGTAAGGAAAGATTTCAATAATATTTATGCATGTAAGGATGACAAGTGTGCTTTATGCCAAATGATAACGTTGTGACGGATGAATGTTCAATTTGACATAAAGAATAGACATCGTACATGTTAATTGTAACTTAAATTGATAAATAACATAAATGTGTACTGTGTATATTCAATTATAAAGTGGGTACTGAAATATATTTTTGCATTCTCGATTTTACATAGTTATATTATACCAGTGTGCGCCTGTCATGGGTGCAGTCCACCGGTCGACAGCTTCTTCAACCATAATTGGACAATAAACATCAACAATGCATCTATGATAAACATTATCTGGGATGATAGCCAGACACCAATATGTCCTTTCGCGGTTGCAGCAACAAGGAGCAACATGGCAGCCAATAGGTTCTAAAAACGTGCAGATGTGAAAGTGTTGCACATCTAAATGAAACCATTCATTTTTTCTTGGTAATGAAACGCCATGTGCGACGAGCGCAAATCACTGATGCAAGATAATAACTTTCTGTGAAGAATACAAAGACTGGGATTAATCAATCGAGGAACGGAATCGGTATTATAAAATCACTATTCACAGTTTAAACAAAAAATTGAGAACCATGCAATGTTTGCTAGCTATAACCTCTATTGGAAAAAGTTACCCATGCTTCTGTGGACTTTATTACCTCTTTTCAGCATCATGTCAAAAATAAAAGTATTTGTTATGCTCCCGACTATTGCTGTCTTCTTCAAATTAAACAGTTTTGATCATTTTTGTGAAAAAAAAAGAAATGTTTTGCGTCTGTTGTGGATGTGTGTGTGTTTATGTTCCTGGTTCGTTGTTAGATAAAGTTATGACATTGTTGATTACAGGGTACGTTTGGCTACTCTGCCCACTAACGTCAATAAAATAGGTGGAGCTCATTGTGAGCATCTAGTGATGTCAGCATTAGGGGTGGGTGATTTGAATTAGTGCAGCGAGGGCACTTGAACTTAGGGCAATGGATAAATGGATAAAGATGGCGGTACCCGTCATTTTTGCATGTGTTAAAGTGAGAAAAACTCAGGTAAGTTGCATTGGAACGTTTTTTAAGAACGAATGATGAATGCTCATATAAATGCATGCCAGGTCGATTGGGACAGTAAAATGTCTGACCGAACGACCCCGTTAATGAATCACAACCACTGGATCTGCTCTGGCAATCATTCCGACCATTCTTCTTCCTCCTGCCATGTTATTACAGAAGGGGAAACCCATATGCAAATATAACTTGGTCCCACTCGAAAAGGGGCAGTCCATCCTAAAGTGCTAGGCAGCAACCCTTCTCCATGAGACCATAAGAATCCTCACATATTGTGCATAATGCGTGGAGGGATTGCTGTGCCAGAGATTTCGCCATTCAGAATCCATGTGCCAGGAAGCTATGTCTTCTAGCATTTGTGTGCCAAAAATACTATAGTAATTCTATGCCACAGAACATGGCAACTGCTACTCAACTGATTAGGCCTAGGCACTATGTGGCCAACAACCAGACACAATACACTATGCATGTGACATGTTGCACATTTCCCGGGCTTTAACTGCTCCAAAATGCTAGAGCACATTCTTTGCAGGAATCAACATCAAAGGGGGAAAAAATGGCACACAGGCACCCGACTAAATGCAAAGCGTGGATAGTTTGCTCACTTGCCAAGTCCTAGTTTAGGCATGACATTCACTGAGGTGATTCATGGAGGGTTCGACAAGGTGGGTCGGCCTATAGAAAGCGGATCATCGAAATGGGATCACATCATGAACTTGGGTGTAGACTATGATGAATTGCCATCTGGCATGGGTGTGGAAGCCCTGGCTTCTTGATTTTGATTTATTAATAAAATATTCATGTAATTCCAAACTGAAGGGGTCTGCTGATCAGAGTCCCCTTTCATATGCTTCATGTCAAAAGCATAGTGTGTACATATGCACTACTGCATCAGTATCCTGATCTTCAGTGCCTCGTCGTCTATCAGTGGCACAGAGCAGGTTCAGAGGTCACAAGAACCCTCTTGACAGCTGCAGTGACAGCCAATACAGATATACACCCCTGTTCCTAAATAATATGCTGGTGGTAGAGTAAACGCTCACAATAAGTTATGCCTGAGTTAGGCCAAGTTGCATAGCAATGCTTATAACCATTGCAGCCACTTCCAATTTGATATCACACATGCAACCGCTCCTGTGAGCCAGCTCAGCTGTGGAAAGTGATGTGTATTCTGGCCAGACAGGCTGGTCCTGCCATCTGAGAGGACAGGAACCTGAATTGTCTTGCCTCTTCTTTGACCTCTTTCTGGGGCTAGTTTATACTGTCCCTCAGAGACAGCCACTCAACAGAAAGCTGTCCTGAGCACAGGAATCAAAGGAGCACAGCCATTCAAAAGAATTAGGCCCCCAACAGGGTGCTGCATACGGAAGGGGCCTTTTATCCAATTGAAAAGGGAAGGGAGCAGGGTTAGTGCAGACAGAGAGAGCTCTGCACAGTTCAGTTAAGGTTCCACCATCTTGTTTCTCTCTACCTCTCCTTCCTGTCCCCTCTACTTCCTGTTCCCTTTACTTACTCTAGCATAAGGCAAGTTGGTTGTGATGTCAGATGGGTAAAGTCCACTTCTTTCAAGAACTGGAATTGGATTCCTAAAGCAGGCTAGATTTAGTCCAATAACCTGTGAACTTTTATTTTTAAAATTAGGGGTCTCACACCACTTCTTTAGATCATCTTTTGGACGCATATCTTTCAAGAAGAATGCATTGGTCTTTCAAGAAGATTTCACTTGTCCTTTATTGGGAGAGCCGATCTCTCCAAAGTTCTCCAGTTGTGAGGTGAAGACCGGTGTTCCAAGGTAGAGGGAGGCTCTGTCCCCTAATCATCCCAGGTACCATTGGGCATGAACTTGCTGCTGGAACAAGATCTGCCTCTCTGCCACCCACCCCTCTACCCAGTACCTCACTGTGTTGAAGGGCCTCTGCAGTTGTGTGCCACCTTCCCCCATTTTTGGGAGCCCAAGAACAAGGTCTTGTCTTGTTCCCTGAGCCTATGGATTGGGAATCCCAGCACCATTAGATCCAAGTCAGCTGGGATCCTAATGATTTTGCAGTTGAACTGGTTGGAGCCGTGTTTCAAGGTTCAGGGTGAAAGGGTTGAATGAAATTGCTTCGAATGCAATAGTTTCGAACCAAAAGGACCGAAAACAAAAAAGTCAAACGCACATTTTTTTTTTTGGGCCCCCCCCCCAAACACCTGTTTTTACGGTACGAAAGCCAAAAAAAAATACATTTAAAAAACAGCATTCGACTTTTTTGTTTTCAGTCCTTTTGTTTCGAAACAATGTATTCGACCCTTTGACCGGACACCGTGTTTCAAAAAATGCTTGACACATTTGAATCACCAGGACCATCCTATGCTGCCTTTTGCACTCTCCCGATCTTCAAATTGCTCACACAGTACAAAGAAGTATAGCTTGGCACTGCCGGACCACCAAGAACTGCAAAAAGTTACTATTGACTGCTAACTGCCCCTGGGGTCCATTTCTGGGCCCGAGAGGCTGGTTGGTCACTTGTGCACCTTTTTCATACAAAGAGTTATACCTTTTGTGGTTTATAAGTGAACATGGTCACGTGATTGATGCGTATGGGAAAGATTCTATTCAGAGACAGGGAAAGAACTTGATGAGGATGTTGTGGTGGACATAGAGAAACTGGCTGAAAGAGGTTGCACCTATTACGGACCATGATCTCTTGTCAATTCAGAATAGAAGTGAGAGTCTGAAGGTAATGGCCAAGGTATGCTTGTTAGACGATAGAAAGTTTTACCAGTTGGGTATCTGTGATAGCTGAATTATTTTTATTTTTTTATTTTTTTGTATTGAATGTTATAGTTTGTTACAAACTTTTCACTCATGTTATTACAACTGAATACATTCTATTGACTCATATTAAAACTAATCATAGATATTAAAATAATGTAACCCAAGATTCTGTGTCCTAATTTATAGCCATGTTTTAGTTTCCATAATTGAGTTCCAGAACTGAATAATTCTTATTGTTAGCTACCTGTCAGTTTCTGATATAATTAGGGCCCATTGGTGTTCTGGTTCTAGTTGTATGGCCCTTTTGGCTAGCATTCCACTGAATAAAAGTCTTTTTCTTGCAGCGCAGAGCAGTCCATTATCAAATGACGTAAAGATTCCACCTGATTAGTTCCCAGGCAAAATCTGCAAAAATTAAGGTGTGTTGGTAATTTATGGGTTTTAACCAGAATTTCTAATGTCGGGAGAATATTCAGACGTAATCTCAGAAATGTATCTCAGATGCCTTTTCCTGGAAACATTTGAAGGTATGCTGGAAGTTGATTAAGTGCACATATGTCTAGTTCACTATACAAAGTGAGTTGATATGTACCTTTTTGCTCTTTATTTCGAATCCAGTCATTTCTTAGTATTCGCACTGGCATTTTGTGGACGATTGATTAGCATATCTGTAGATATATCTTCTTGTTTCATTATCTGATTAAAAGTTTCCTTCCAAATCTTTAGCACTGTGGCTTTTGATGTGATGTTTTTCTCGCGCAAGAGTGTTATTCCTGGGATGTCTTCTTTTGCTATTGTTTTCCTGTACAAGTCAAGGTAATCCAATTCTTAGCAGTTTCCAATAATTGCAGCGCTAGTTCGAACCTTTTTAATGGCATTAGAAAGGCGGGTGGTAAAGCCAAGATTTTCCTCCAGATGAGACCTTCTAATTGTATCCATATATCTATTGGTGTATTAATTTCTGCACCGTATGTTAGTATTGGCATGATCTGCTTATAAAAGGTTACCACTGATTTCAGCAAAAACTTTCCGTATTTCAAATGCAAAATTCGGCCTTGTAGGGCTAATGGGAGAGCTTTTTCTTTTAGTCTCTCTATCCACTTTTTTTCAATGAGTGATTGGTTTATAAGCAATCCTAGATATTTGAAGGTGTTAACCGATTCCACTATATTCCCGTTCACGAAAATTACTAGTGGTTTCTTCTTCATATTCGGGTATCTCGCAAGTCTCATCACTTTAGTTTTTTCACATTCATTTTCAAATCATTTGATGTTACATACGCTTCCAATTGTTCCATTTGATGCTGTAGACCAACTTGTGTTTTATCTAATATCACCAGGTCGTCTGCATACATCATATAGCTTATTTTCGTGTTATTGAGTTTTGGCGGATTGAATCTTTCAGTTGTTTGTTCGTCTTGAAAGTCTGAAACAAATAGGCTAAACAATGTTGCAGCTAGCGGGCAACCTTGCTTTAATCTTTTCCATGTTGATATATTCAGAGTTACGCGGCCTTGCTGGGATAGTCTAATTTTTATTGATGTATTTGTGTATTTGTGTATAATGCTTTGATTGGTTGTAGGATGTTGCTAGGACAGTTCCATATTTCTAATTTGGCCCAAAGCTTCATTCTATTAATCAAATCAATAGTGAGTTGAAAATCAATAAAAGCCACATGAGTTGCTGTCTTTTCTTTTGCTGCTTTGAACTTCAAAATGTTTAGAAGGAATAAATTCACATTAGTACCGGTGTTTTTAACAAAACCTGTCTGTCTGGGATCACATCTTCTCGCCATATTTGCCCAAGTGATAACATTTTTTTGTAGGAAAGACGCAAAGACTTTGCCCATTTTGTGAAGCACCGCTATTGGGTTATAGTTTGCTGGTTTTTTCCTATCACCCTGTTTGTAGATCGAAATCAGGGCTGCTGTTCTCCATGTTGATGGTATATGTCTCATTCTTATGATTATCTCAAACAATTCAATACAGATCTCTCCCCAAATCTCTGGTTTCCGTCTAAGTATTTCGTTGCTTAGACTGTCGGGGCCCGGGGCACGAGATGGATTCCACTGTTTCAGATGATGTTGAATATCGTCATCCTCCCAGAATCCTGTCCATGTATCTGTTTCAATTTTCTCAGTTGCTTCTAGCTGTCCCGGACGTTTTTGGTACAGTGCTGTAATATACAGGTTCTAATAGTTTTCAGTAACATCTTGAGTCTGCTTGGCTTGTATTCCCATTTTTCCATTTAATATGTTACACAGATTTCTGGAATTTCGGTTAAGCAGATCTCTTAACATTTCTTCTGCATCATTTTATAATGTTGTTACTTTTGCCGATTTGTTCCAATTCTTATAACTTTGCTTCAGTTGTTGTATTGTTTTTGCTTGGTTTTTTCCAACAAGTTTTCTAGCTTGTTTAATGTTTCTCCATAATTCATTTTTCTTGTCTTTCATCTGTTTATTATATTTGTGTGTATAAATCTTCCATATGTTCCAGGTTGTCTTATTTTTATTCTCAAAGGGTTTCAACATCCAACCATATTCCAGTTTTTCTAAGTCTTGCAAAGTTGACATATGAAATGTTTTGGTGAGTTCACTAGCTTGCTTGTCTGAAATTCTTAAGCGATTCATGGCATTGTTCAACTCTAGTCGCGGGAGAAGTCATTTCGGTAGATCAATTGTTGTTATTTGCCATTTGATTCCTATTTCATTATGATCACTATTATTAGAGCTCCTATTTATGAATTCTACAATCATTTCATAGATTGTGTCCTAAGTATATATGTAGTCTAAACAAGATGATGAGGGACCTCTTGACCATGTTGCTCTTAACGGAATGTCACCATTATGATTTCCATTAATCAGTGTAATCTGTCTTTTATCCATTTCTTTGGACCATAAGTGGGCTCTCGATGTTAGTATTCTTATTTATTGTTTCCTTCCTTCTTTATCAAATAAATGGATTTTCAAGTCCCCACATATTATTTTTTTTATTTGCTTATATGTAAGATACATGTAATCGATTACTGTACAAACTGTATCAATAAAGGGTTCCGTGTTTATAACACCAGGGTTCCAATATAAGTTTATAATCCCTAAATTTGTGGTTTCCATTTTGTTTCTTTGATTCATGGTTTTCATTTCAATTAGTAAAATTTGTACCAAGGGATTAGGATTGTATGATTTTTTTTGTTCTGGTGCGCCGTTTCTTTGAATTAATGATAAGACTCCTGAAGCAGGGAGACCTTTGGGCTGTATAATGGCTGGGTTCATGCATACTAGGAATCGTTCGCAAAGAGGCACCTTATATAGCCAAGTTTCTTGTAAGCAGATTATTTGGTAACCTGCCAAATCAGTGTTTTCATCGTGTATTAAATGGTCCGATTCTCTTGTGTTCCATGAACAGATAGAAAGATGTTGGTTCTTGTTCTCAGTTGATTGTTAATAATTAGTCGAGTCTATTGTTGATTGCTGTGAATCCGACGTTTCTAGTTCACGGTAGATCGGACAGAATGTTGCATTTCAGTGTCTACAGGATGATACTCTTGTTTTTTTTCCGTCCATTGTTTGTCATATTTTTGCTTATAGTTATCCCATGTTTCTTTATTATATTGGTACAGTCCTTGTTGGTCTTTGTGTAGACTTTCCTTCGAGTCATCACAACGTTTGGCCTCTTTTTCTACTGTTTGATTACGCATACATCAGAAGCCTAGTTTATTGAATGAGTCTACTTTAGACATTACCATCTCTAGAATTTGCAATTATTTGAATTTAATTTGTACTTGATCAGTCGAGTCTTCATCACAAAATTCTACTAGGTTAATGTCTTCTGTTTTTATTAGGTTTAACTGTGGTATAACATGTAATAATCTAAGTATGCTGATCCTATTTAGGACTAGACCATCAGTTTTTGTTTTAATCTGTTCAATCAACAGTTTAAAGGTTGTCATTTTACTTCTTGGATTTATGAATATTGGAACTGTGAGATCATTATTTCCTCTATTTGAGGTATTGCTTGTTGTCTCATTCTCCATTTCTCTATTTTCATAGTAAGTTTGTTCATTTGTAGAATCTAATGATATATAGCTATATTCTGTATGCAGAATTACTAAATCACGATCTGAAATATTCTCGCATGACAGGTCCCTGAATTCACTGGTTCTTGTGTGGCCTTGTTCATACTCATTGATGATGATTAGAGAAAGAGTTTGATCTGTTTTGTCTCTAATAGTCGTCTGATCAGATGTTTCATGTACATAAACAGATAGGTTCATTAAGATCTGTTTGTCCCCTTAGTTCTTCCGATGTGTATCTGATTGATTGATGCTTAGTAATGAAGTTATCTGATTTCTGGGGAAGAACATTTTTTGTGGTAATTACATTTTTTTCTCATTTCAGTTTTACAGTTTTCTCCGGCAAAGTTAGGTTTCTTAAAAATGCTTGTGGACCTTTGTTAGAGTTGTTTTTCATTTTTACCGGCAGGACTTTGCATTGGTCAGTACTTACAGGATTGTTTTTGTTTGGCTCTCCCTTATTTTTCTGTTCGAATATTGGAAAGGTTTCATGTTGTTGGTGCTTTGAAACTTTGGTGTTAGTTGTAGGTTGTACATTTTGTGGGAGTGATTTCTCAGTTTTATCTTTTGGTTTGTCCATTATACCCATTTCCATTCTGTTCACTGTTGCCTCTGGTGTCTTTATTTGCACACTTTGTATTGGCTCAATGCGATTTCCTTCTTCTGGATTATTTACTACAATTTCTGTTTTCTCGCTTCCTTGCAAGGTTCCTTGGATTTTAATTTTGTGAGTTTAACCTGGACTTCGTGTCGTGACTCAGGTTCATTACCATATGCAGATTTTGTTTGTTTGTCAAGTAAGATTTCTAGCGTTGTTGCAGTCAGTTGAGCTTTGTCAGCGCTATCACTCCTCGTAATGTCCGCTAGCCTTAGCCATTGTGAGGACAGATCTGCTTCCTGATCAAGTCTTAGTTGTATTGTTGAGGCCAATGATTCCATATAGGTTTGCTTGCTATGGATCATTGCAAGGAGTGTAGCTTGATCTTTTATTACTTCCTGCATTTGTTCATACAGTTTTATGAATGGGATCAGATATTGCAATGTTACCGTCATCATGAGATTCTGTAATTCTATCAATGATGTGGGAATAGCCTCCCATGAGTATGGTTGGTCATGGTTGCATCTACACTTCTCTGTTTCATTTAGTTGAGTGTCGTCTATTATTTGGCAATTGTTTGGATTTATTGGACCATTCACTTCTTCTTTTATCAAGGGAGTATTATTCTCCATTTGTTGTTCAAGTTGCTTGTCTTCTGTGCAAAAATTTGACTTGATTACCTTTGGAGTAGATGTTATCGCTGGGATGGCTGTTGTTGATTTGGTGTTGTTCATGGAATGGAAGATATGCTTTCTTTTCATGATTTATCATTATATCTTCAATTTCGGATATATCCAGGGATAATCGTTCCATCCTTTTTTTTGTGCCAGCGTAGTTTGTTTTAAATTTGGCAATTCGATCCATCTTTTTCCATATTTCGCTTGCCATATTTGCTTTGCTTGTATTGCTTTCAATTTTTGAGAGTGAATTGGCATGGCATTAATTGTGTTGAATGTGTCCTGTGGATTTCCTTCCATTTCACTAGTTGTTGTTTGGGCATCTTTGAAAATGTCCGTGGTTTTCACTTGGTAATCCGTTTTGTTAGGGCATGTCTTTAAGATGCTTAATTCCGTTATTGGCCAGGTATTGTCTGGAGTAGTGTTTTTACATACAGTCAACTCGTCCAAATGTGATAGTTGGGAAACGTTCCCTTCATTCATCTGTCTCGAGTCGGTTCTCGCAGTTTCACATTCGGGTGCAAGGAATACCATTATGACCGAGCCTGGGTTGTGCAGTGTCGATATTACGCTGTAGCCCAAGGCTGCATTGCAGTCTGTTTGGTCCGATAAGTGGGTGGAGGGGATTACACTCACCGTTGCCACAGGTGCGTGAAATCCCACTCCACTACGCAGACCAGATCTCATCCTGTTTACAGAGACTAGCTCTGTTAGCCTAGACCGATGTAATGAATAACTTTAAGCAGAATATTAAGGATGTGAGGTCTGATCAAGCGTCTTCGGTCCAATTCCGTATCCTTAACGTGTTCCTGGGTCAAAGGGAGAAGCCAGGCGGCACCCCCCCACCCCCGCAGTCCCCAAGAACAATGTGTGTCAATTATTGGCCGTTAATTCATATGGACCGCTCCCACCGCTCCCGTGACTCGTAGAAAAGTGCTCTTATTAAATGCAGTAACAGTTTATGACTCAAACAGAAATTACGGACAGGAGTTAGATAGGGAGGGTGAAGCTTACCGGCTGGGGGAGCCTGCTGCGGCTAGCTGCCGCTAACTGCCAGTAACTGTACGCGACTCAGCACGCAACTCTGATAGCTGAATTACTGCAAGAAACTTGTATGAGGTGACCGAGGTGAGGAGGCTAATCAGGCGATGCTAGAGGATGAGAGGAAGTCGTTGAACATCAACTCGTGAGGAGAAGGGGAGGAGTGAGGAAGCTGGTGACAGATGCTTATTCATGAAGCAAATCAAACATGAAGCGTTTGCACACCACGGTGGAATTAGTGAAAAGTAGGCTAATGCACAGTGGCGGCCACCTCCACCAGAGTCTCTCTGGCCATGCCTTAAGTCACCAAATAAGCGGGGGGAGCTAGATATATGCATAGGTGGGCAGGATCTATTGAGGTTGCGGGAGGGATGGGAAGTGTTGTCAGGTATGGGAGGGCAGCAAGGCCACTTTTAAAAGTGACGCGTGGACACAGACCCTCATTTTCGGGAAGTGCACCATGTTGAAATAAAAATGTGATGTTTAAGTGATGTAAGCAAATTAATGTATTTGTATTTATATTGTGCAAAAAGAAGAACCTGTCAGAATAAATCCCACCCCATCGCATTTTCGACCAAAAAAAACCGACCCCAAAAAATAGGTCAAATTGGAAAAGGGCAAATATTTTCGATCTAAACCTTTTTTTTCTGCCTATTTCATATCTTTCATGCAGTATCTTCCTTCTTTACATTTTAAGGTTTAATGTAATTATTATTCTGAGAAAAGCTTCTAAGCTTTGACTGGTATCGTGAGCCACGTGGTGTGTGGCGTTCGCAATAGAGGGAGAACAAAAGATAGAGCAACTTTCTTACACACAACAGTAAGTGGAACAAGTATGTTCTCATTGGTTGGAGAGGCACAGAGGATCCAATCAAGAGTACCCTCTTTCTCCAATACTGTATTGCAAAGCACAGGTTGGCCAGCCTCCTGCAGGTTTACAAAAGAGGCCATACATCTTAATGGGGAGAAGAATGTGGCATCCCTGCACACAGACAATGTCATCCTGTAAGCTGGCAACCTGCATAATGCAAATACGTTTTTCCACAATGCAGACAGAGCACTCTGGGAGCTGAGGAAGTGTTGTGCTGGGATTCACACCGTTAGCCTACACTGACACCATGGTCTTCACTCCAGTGAGAGTGGGACTCCACCACCATGGCAGGCCTCTTGCCCAAAACCTCAGAGATTTGAGGAGAGTAGAGTGACATCTCTACCCCCACTGCTGAAGGGACTTCCACAATCTCCTTCATGCATAGATATAGAGGGGGGCACTGGGCCCTGCAACAGAGCCCTTATGGCATCGAATATCGCTGCCAACAGGAATCGCTAAATGGTCAGCAAAAGAGAAGATGGGCGAGGAGCTGGGGCTAAACAGCCATCATCAAAGGGAGACAGAAGCGATGATTTTGCCCCACCTTCCCGGAATAGTAAACAAACAGGGGCTCCTCCATGCTTCCAAAGGCAAAGACTCTCCCGAAGAGATATCTTTGCAGCTGATCTGATGTTGCCGTAGCTACACTGAGCAAGATAGGAGTAGACCACTTCAGCTTCATGACTGGTCTCTGGTTATTTTTCATGATTTCCATTCAAGCAAACAAAGTTATTCTGGTTTATTCAAGACATTCTGGTGGGAAAGGTCAGCTGGCCTTCGGGATATTATTGTGTGTACTGAAGGATTTTTCCTTGAAGATCTGGGCAGAGTGTCTACCCTGACACCAACGTAGGTACCCTTCTACAGGTGGTTGCTCAGGCAGTGGGGTACTAAGTGGGTAGGATGGGAACTCTACCCTTGCAAACTGTGCTGTTTTCTCTATCTTATTAGTTCCTGCAATCTGCGGTCCAGAACCTGTAGGCCCAGTACTCTGCCCAGGGCACAACACTCTCCCCCTTCATCTGCCTTCTAACACAGGGGATAAAAAGGGTCTGCTTGTAAGGAGCTTCAGTGCTAGAAAGTCAATGCGAAAGCAGAGTCAGAAGTCCCCCCTGGAGTCTATGCATACCACTCTGTTAAGTTCTGGAATAAAATACCACTGACGGCAATTGGCTTGGCAGCCTTGGGCAAGATGGTGGTCCTGCTGACGTTCCTATACATTCTTTAGGGGACCCTGATGTACCTAAAAGCTGACTTTTTAAAATATTGACAAAAGATGCCTTTTGAGGAAGAATGTCAGGGGCAATCTGTTTTGGAGGTGTGTTACTGGCTATATAGTTTCCCTTTGCTGGTCAGTGTTTCTGCTTACCAGAAAGCCATCTCTCAGAAACCAGATATGAGGAACAAGAGGATGGTCCAATTGTCAGACTTTTCAGAGTTGACATCCCCTCCACATATGGTGACGGTGGCGAAACACTCTACACAAGACCATGTAAAAAAGAAAAAGAAAACACTATGGATAGGGAAATCCCATTCTCCCAACATATCACTTTGCTTCCAGAAACTGTAGTATCTTGTATCCCTTCCCAGTGTGTGTTAACCTTGTTGATGTGATGTCATGAGTGAATGAGGGATGAAGGCATATCATGGAAGGTTCCTTCCAATAGGTTACAGGAGCTACCGTTGGAGATAGCTACCTGGGTGGTGGGGACCAGTGGGTCTTCTCCTTACCCTGTACTTGTAACTTGTGTACCTAACACCTAATAAAGGGACCCTCTTCTACCTACATGAGCCTGCAGACTTTGTATTACTACAGAAACCCTTTTCTAAATTATCTGGAAAATAGCTGTCCCCACGTGACGAAGATTGGGATGCAGCTTGCTAGGGGACCTGTTTAAAATTGGTAAGCTGAACATTAATCAAAAATAAGGGAAGCCTTTAACATTCTCCCCCCCTAGTTCCTGAAAGAGAGTGGGAGACTGCTGGGGGAAATAACTTATAAAGTCGACTAAGATACCCTTATTGAGATCAATACTTTTTTCAGTACCTTCAGGAATATAATATCCACACTATCCAGGCTACCCAGTGCCACCCAAACTCAGGGATAAACAGGCCACAGATCCAAAGTAGAGATCGGATATCACATGTGGATGTCTACTTACCTAGTGTCCTGGAATGCTAGATTCAAAGTATCCTTCATACAGAGTATAGCTGGAACCCAGCTGTGCCTGAACAATGCCCCCAGATGCACCAGCGATGGAGAATATTGCATACACATGATGTGGGATAGTGCAATGGTGCAAGCATTCCGACATCGCGAGATTGTGTCGACCAATTGATGGGGAAGGAGATACCAGACTCAATGCAAGTATGTCTACTGGAAGGGAGAAAAAAGCAGAGCAAGTGCACAGACCTAGCATTAGTTCTAGCCAAAAGGATATGTGTGTTTTCCGGAAAGCATCTGGTTATCAAACTTAAATGTGTGGTGTGGTGGAACGCCATGCGCCACAGTAAAAGAAAGCCTAATGACACCACTGAAGCCCAAGCCCATGAATGGGGAACGCTGATGGAAATTCAATGGCATTCCCTGTAGTGAGTTTTTACTGCTTATACTATGTTTATGCATGAAAGTATACAAGTCTAAATGAGTTGAATGCACGTGCCAGACACATTGCAAGCCAATCAATTACTGTGCCACGAAAGGACTGGCTACCATCTACTGGGCCGCAGAACACCTGCCCATCATTTCATTGCATTCCAGTTAGTGTGTCTGAAAAGGCCTAGTTCTTCACTAAGGGATGTTTGTCCATGAGTTAATATGCCATAGAATGCCGGCCCATCAATCTCCCCCTCTAGAGCCATTTTATAGTCCTGGCATCCCAGAGTGTCCCGCAGGAGAAGGCACTTACTATGTTAATAACATATGCTTTGCTTCCATTTCAATATATTCTGCACCCTGCAGATCATATTCTCTTTAGGCTTTTCATCTCATGTGTCATCGTACCTGGCCTAGATTTCTATGGCATACTCCATGAATAGTATTTAAATGTGCTCCCGCTCTTGCTCCGACACGTTTCTCTGACCTTATTGCTGTACATCAGTCTTCTAGACCATTGTCCTCTTCTTCAAAGGGGCTGCTGCCTGTCCCACCTCCGCCCCGTGCAGCTTCTCGTTTTCACTGCGTTCAGTTTTTGGCTCTAAAACTTTGGAATTCCATTCTTATGGATTTGCGTTTGTGCACCACACAAATGGACTAAAAATAAAAAATAAAAGCTTAAACTGACATCATTGGAAGGTTGTTTTTCCATCTGCAGACTGAGTCCTGACTTGCTATTGGTTGTTTTAAATATTACTTTAAATATATATCTTTGTTATTCACCATTATTACACCATTTTCATTGATTTGTCCAGCGCTTTGAGAAAAAGTACTATGAAATAAAATAAATAAGTTGCATTGGTGAGAGTTGGAAAAAGAAGAGCTGGGGAAGCCTCACTCTGGGTGCTGGGGTCTCTGTGCACTTCTTACCTTTGCAGAATAAACAATGACACCACCTCTGTCGCTGCTGCACCGTCTCCACAACATATACCTCCTTCTCTTCCTGCCATGGCAGTCCCTCTCTTCCCTTTCTCTGTCTGCCACCCTCACCCCTTCAGTTCTTCTTTCCACCCCTCTAGTGTACATCTCTCCTCCAGGAATGTTTACTGCTGGGCCGGGGCTTAACCAAATCCATTGGAGGTCCCAGGCACAAGGAGCCCCCACTGATTAGGGTACCCCTCATTGAGTACCGGATTAAACCCTGGGGAGGCCCCTAGGCAGTCAGAATTTTGGAGACCGCCTCACAAATTATCCAGGGACGTCATTTCACCAAAATACCAGGGGGAGTGGAGGTGACATCACATGACTCTTGACCCCCCTGATGACATCACAGGAATTTATGTCATTTGACCCCACCCCCAAGTGATAACACGGGAAGTGATGGCAAACGACCTTCAGATTTTTCAGATGCGTCAGGCACCAGTGTTTCCAGGCGCTCTCATTTCAGCAAGATATATGAACCGAGGCGCAGAGGGAGGCATGATTTGTCCATGATCACACCTTTGGGGAATGTAATTTTCCAGATTTGATGTGGGGTCTATATGTAAAACATAAATGTTGCAGTATTTGAAACAGGGTAACTGAAATCTGTAACACAGGCTACAGATAGTGTTTCAAACATTTATAGATCAATGGACACAGAAGTACGCCTTATCTGTGGCGTTGCTGGGTTCCTAATCATTGCATCAAATTCCTGCCATCGACATACCATTCCATCTAAAAAAATGCATCGAAGAAAATTCCATCAAATGCATTTTTAAAAAATATATATTTTTAAGGGGGAGGTCAGCCCCAACACCCCTTTTTTTAACCTTTGAAACACATTATAATTAATTCATGTTTGCTTTTTTAAAGATGACGAGTAATAAATGTCATGCAACAGTATGCAATGGCTAGAATGACTGCACCAAAATGCCAGTCTAGCCAGGTAATGACACACATGAACTTGGCTCTGCCCGAAATACCAGTAAAACATGCAAAGTCAATAATGGATGTGGCAAAAATGCTCCAGTGATCCCCAATCTCCCAGGGCCTTACACACACATATGCATCCCTTTCACCCACCGGTCACTCACCCATACATCTCCTCTCGCACTCACTCACACTGGATTCACCACATAGCCATACACCAAGCCCCCAGAACAAACACACACTCCCACATTCATACTCAATCTCCCACCAGTCACTCACTCACACCTTCTCTTACGTCCACTCTTTGCATTCTCTACACAGGCACACACCCACCCAGAACATTCAAAAACACATATCACATCACTTCTCATTCACCCACCAGTCACTCACAACGTCTCTTACATCCGCTCATTGCATTCTCTACAAAGGCACACACCCGCCCACCCAGAACATTCAAAAACACACCATCACATCACTTCTCATTCACCCACCGGTCACTCACACCTTCTCTTACATCCACTCATTGAATTCTCTACACAGGCACACAATCACACACCCACCCAGAAGATTAAAAAAACACATCACATCACTTCTAATTTGCCCACCAGTCACTCCCACCTTATCTTACATCCACTCATTGCATTCTCTATACAGGCACACACTCACCCACCCAGAACATTCACAAACTCACATTACATCACTTCTCATTCACCCACCAGTCACTCACACCTTCTCTTACATCCACTCATTGCATTCTCTACACAGGCAAAGAACATTCAAAAACACACACCACATCACTTCTCATTCACCCACCTGTCACTCACACCTTCTCTTACATCCACGCATTGCATTCTGTACACAGGGAAAGAACATTAGAAAACACACATCACATCACCTCTCATTCACCCACCAGTCACTTACACTTTCTCTTACATCCACGCATTGCATTCTGTACACAAGCACACACCCACCCAGAACATTCAAAAACACACATCACATCACTTCTCATTCTCCCACTATTCACATAGATACATCTGACATGAAAAATACATATCATATTATTTTTTAAAAAGCTTCTTACCTTTTTCTTGCAGCTTCGGTCTATCCTTCCAGGCCACCCTCGACTCCTCTGTGCTGCTCACAAACAGGAACCAGGAAACTGTGAGAGCTTCCTGGTTCCTGTATGTGAGCTGCCAGGAAGCCGAGGGAGAATGGATGGAGCTGAACTTGGCATGTGACATGTGCCACATGTCACGGTCAGCTACAACCCCTAATGAGCGCCTGCCCGGCCCAGCCTTCACCCTAATGGGTCAGGACTGGGCCAGGGACCCACCAGCCCTGGTATACACCAGGAGCTTCCGGGGTGTTCCTTAAAACAAAAAGAAAAATAATCTTTTTTATTTTAAAGTAGGGGTCCTGAGGGATCCCCCAGGGGTAGCAACTGTGTTGCCCAGGGGTTGCAGCTGTGATCTCTGGCAACCCACAAAGGACATCCCTGAAATGATCTCCTAATATGTTTTCAATTTTTTGCACCAATTTATTTTGATCCGTTATCGCTGGGCCCCTAAAAGGAGTGGGGCCCATATGCCGGTGCCTACTTGGCCTAATGGGTAATCCGGAACTGCTCACATTGACCTAAGTTATCTATATGGAGCTGGTTTGCAGATATATCCTGGGCCGGCTCATTTTGTGTTACTCCGCTTCTACTGAGGGTACCGTTTCCTGCTGTGGCCATTTCCTGAAAGCAATGATTACTGCTCGGAGCAATTCCCGCTGCAGGTCTGCTGGAAACTCTTGCTCAAGCAATGGTATTTTGGTCATGCTGAGGCAGGAATTTGTTGGGTGAATTATTACTTGTGGAGCCATTAATGCTTGAGGCGATTTCTGTAGCTTTTCATGGAGAGCATCCAAGACTTGAATATAGATTTGGGATCTTAACGTTTTTTTTATGTGTAAAACTGTTTAATGGTCTTTTACAAATATTTGCATTGCAATAAATTGGTTAAAATATTAAATATCAACAATACTCACACCTAGGTGCGTAGTGTGTACGAAAGTAACAAAGTGGCACATAAAGCAGGAACATAGACATCATACCTAAACATAATTCTCTGTCAGAATGCCACCTGCAAAGGTGTTATAGCGAGAGCTTTTAATTCAAATTGATGCTAGAAACATTGTATCTCAGAAGGTGTGATATGCTAATTCACAACCCACTTTCATAATGCTCCATGCTAAAAGGTATGGTGCAAATATGCAACTCTGCTGGGCCTGTCTACTGATGCGCCCAGCAACTGACTTGTAGTTTGACATCATGGTAGATGCAGAGTAACATGCATTCCTGCAAACAGCCTGCTGAACTCAAAGTTCCAAAACCTTTGGGCTACCTTTAATCGTGGTCAACCCTGAGCCAAATTATATAAAATTGTGTACCACCAAGGCATGGTGACAGTTTGATTGCTATAACAATACAAACCATATTTGGTTTGACATGGTTGCCTATGGCAATATACAGTTATACTGCTCAAAGACCTTTGGATGTCCTTTTATTTTCTAACTTTTTTTTCTACAACTTATTATTCAACTCTCCGAGTTTTGTGTACCACTGTCTGAGATTGAGTTTCACTCAAAACAAACCATCTGGGTTCCGCCATGAAAGCCCATTCATTCTTCTTGGGAAGGCATTTCACCTTCCCAAGAAAACAGGATATACCCCCAGGAAGTAAGAAGGGGATCAATGCTTCGAAGCCAGGGAAAGCCATGCAGGGACAATATAGAGGTCACACCAGGGTGGCAATCTCTAAGTCTCTTTGATATATGGCAGAAAGAGGAGAGGAAGGCGTTAGAGTAACCAAGAAGAGAGGTTCAGTAACCAGGACAGAGGTTCAGTCAGCCAACATCTGTGAATCATTTAGGACACTCACACATCCTCCTGCAGACAAAACACTCTGGGATGGACATTACCAGGAAAAGACTTTTGATACAGCAGCCAGGATTCCCCTTAAGTTGAATCATCTTTGGACATCAGAAGGTTTCCCATGGAACATTATTGGGATACTGCCAATCCAAAGTCCTCTGCCATAGAGGTAACGATAAAGACTTCCAAGGAAGAAGCAAGAGTTTTCCCCTCACCCTTCCCAGAGCACCATTTGGGGTGAACTGCTGTTGGACAAGGTCCGAATGCTGCCTGAATGTTAGTAATCAGGATCCTGCTCACTGGAGGTGACTGGCCCTGCAAGGGCTTTGTGGCAACCTTCCCAGCTGGGAAGGGCATAAGAAGGACTTACCTGATCCATGGAGACCGTCCCAGCAACACAGAAACCAAGGAACAGTTGTAGTGTCTGTTTCCTACCATCAACTGATTTTGAGAGGCCTATACCACTTTCGATTTGTTTTTGTTGTGCTGCAGGACCCCCAGTGCTGCCTTTGACACTAACTCTTTCCCTGTCTTCAGGCACAGAGTGCCCCCTTTCCTTCAAAAGTATACATATTCTGTGTATTCCTTCACAGGCGTAGGTTATTGGTGTTTTTATTAGTGAGCTTGTATTATTAGTTTAATTAAACTTTTGTTCACAGAACCATGTGTGACAAATCAATCATCTTCCGGGGCACTAGAGATCCAGGGATGAATATCGTTTCTAAACCATCAATCAGCCCCACACCTCTAGTTCACCAGAAGGGATCCACACAGATTGGGAACACAAGTAAATTAGAAACTTCCTTGTCCAATTTTGGTAACGTGGATGGAGTGACAGGCTTATCTCTGCAAGGACGTGGATGGTTGGTTAGTTGTAACACAGTGAAAATACAATTATTACCACAATTATTACCAAATGATAAAAGGGGCTGTCCAGTCAAGGTTGTATACAAATATTTACTTTATTATTATTCAAAAGACATTTCTAGCACACTGCATAATACAACCCAACCTGTAAAGGAATGCAGAGGACAGACAGTTTCAAGAAGGAAAAGGGATGCACTCTGGATACTGACAGGAGGGTAGTCAGTAATATAATTAATCGCAATAGTTCAAGGATACTTGGTTTCAGCACATGGAGAGCAATGGGTCATAAAATGTCTCTAGCGGCCTTCGGAGAAGGCCCAGGGGGACAGAACCACAATGTACTTTGTGCTTGTAGAAGTTCTTGGTCCTCGACAGTGTGGAGACGGTTTCAGGGTGCTTTGCAGCTTCTGCAACAGAGTTCAAGAGGGGAGACAGCTGCGGGTATCAGGCGGCAGGCAGTTTGTCAAGTGAGGCTGGACGGATGGCTGCCGGCTGGCCTACATGGTGGCTCAGGGTCAGAAATCGCTGTCTGAGTGTTGGTTGGCGGGTCTGAAGCACTGATCGAGGCGTCTCACATGACGTTTGAAACTGCGGCATGACAAAAGTCAGCAGTGCAGTCAGTTGCAATCCGAGAGGCTCGACTGGCATGAAAACGTCCTTTAAGGCAGACGCTGGTTGATGCTTGTCAATTAACTTTTCCTAACTTCTTCACTGGGCTTGTGTTGTCCTTTAAGGCGGACGGTCCAAAGATGAGGAGAGTGTTGCAGGCAACAGCCTTGTCTTTCAATTGGTTCAGAGACTCTCTGGCACTTCCTTCCTAGGAAGCTTGCTTACAGAGCCTAGCAGGGCATGCTGTGTGCTGGCTGGGTACCAGTTCTGGAGCTGCTTGGGGGTTTTCTGGATTCAGTATCTCCTTCTGTTCCCTGGGAGATGTTTAGGGGAGGGATATTCCTTCCCTCTTTGGAAATCCTGGCCTTCCTTCACTGGTGGAAGCTGTAAGGCAGGCTGTACCTTCAGCCAGGGTCCAAATTAGTTCTTCTTTTAACTCCCTGCATAGTTTTCAGATGATCTGCCCAATAGCAGGGCTTGACTGTCATTTAAAGCCAAATGGGCCACAGCATTTGGTATAGGCTAAGCCTAAATTAATGAGCCAATCCTGGGTCCACCCCAACAATCTTCTGTATGCATGAGGCCATAACCTGAGTGCTTTGCAACAGAAAAGGTAAAGGGGTGAAAACATGCAATACTAAGTCCCACCCATCTTCCTGTCTGTTGTGGATCAAAGGGTCTCTCTAGTTAATGGAGTTCTTTGTGCTTCCTGATAAAAGCGGTAGGTCTCGCTTGAAGTTGTGGCGAGACCAGACTTTCTGTCTCCATCAAATCACATACTCCTAACCTCTGAAGGGGTTCCCCCTGCAGGGGTTGCCTACTGTAAACACACGTACCAGACATGACAGCTCACTGTCACTGATACTAAGAGGCGGGAACTGATTACAGGATGACACATATGCCTATAAAACGATGTTGGGGGTTTCCTGTCCTTTGTTAGCCCTGCGACCAGGCATCTCGCAGGCCTGCATGATTTGACTCTCCTCGGTATGCGCCACTGTACCAGCAGGGCCATTAAAGGATAAGGCGGATCCATGGTGCCTTTGTCATTTAATTAGGCTGGCGATTGGCAAGAGGAAGGTTTTGCCCCCCTTTTTAGCTGCTTTGATCTACTGCTCGCTGTCACATTCCAACAAAATGTGACAAGGGGGGCAGTGCCTGTAGACTGTGTCCACCTAGAGTTCACAGGTCTATGTGTTTCTAGTGCAGTGAGTATAGGAAAATGTGTGCGGATTAGCCACACACATTTTCCGAGGTTGATCTCCCATCATTCAAGTTCATATACAATTTCAAAAAGGCCCAGGCGGGTGCACACCCACCGTGCGGATGGACACATTTCTCACACCATGATTGAACATTTATTTTATTTGGTGCCAGAGTACTTTTGCTTGGATGCTACTTTGCTGGCTCACACCCATCTTGAAGAGTATAGCCTGCCCCCTGTCCATGCTACCATATGAGTCAAAAGAGGTAAACCAGTCATGTGTGCTTGTTTCACCTTTAGGATTGAGATCACTGCTGGTTTAGTTGTAGTGTAGCCCCTCATTCTATGGCCCTCGCCCAGGCTAGCACCTTTTAAACTTATCCTGGGCAAGTAATTGGCCACACTGGAACCACCCCAACATCCCACTCGAGATGTTTCCGGTGACGCACTTCTCAACCTGCGATTTAAAGGTGTTGATTCAGGAGATGGGCCACAATCCTGGGTTCTTGATATTAAATAGGGCACAGTAAACCGGAATAGGAGTTGGCAGGCTTACCTACCACAGACATGCGCTCTTCACCCAGGCAGCCGGCCATGCTCCTTGCGGCTCCGGACATTTGCTTTCCTCAGGTCTGCCTGGTCTGGCCCTTGGCAGACTGTAATCTCACAGGCCACGCTCCAGTTTGGGGACGCCCCAATCACGCGTCCCTGAGCTGGGGCATGTTCTTCACTGGCCTCTTGCACTTTGCAGCCCCGGGCTGGGGAGTTATCTTCACCTGGGCCGTACCTCACACGCAGCCAGTGCTTCAAATACACTTCGGGCTGCAGCTGGCATACGCAGCCCAGCCAACTACCTCCTAGAGGCTGTGGGGGCCCACTCAGTGCCACATCCCCACCAGGGAGTGATAATCTTCCTTCTGTTGTCTCTCTCTTTACTTGTTGTCCATCTTCTTTCTTTCGACTGCCACTTCCACTGTCTGTTTCTTCTTTTAATTCCATTGTAGAATGTTTAGCAGGTAAGTCCATTATTGATGGCAGGGAGACCTGCCCATTGTCCACAGTCTCAGAGTTCTAGGTGTCCCCCATGGTTGGGACACATAGTACAGTTAGGTGCGTTTTTACTGTTAAAGCACCTACACATTAAATAAAGAAAGGTTTAAACCCATTGTGTCGTAGTCTTTTCTTTAACCCTATTACTTCTTTTAATAAACTCCCTATATCAACAACCCTCTACCTGCAAATACCCAATGGGGAATGAGAACTACTACAATGGACCCAATATGGAATGGGAACTTACTGTTATACCGTTACTCGTGATCCGGCGCCAATAGCGCTGAGCCGAGTAGCAGTAATGCTAAAAGTGTTGGGTGGTATCCCGGCGCTATTACCGCAGGGATACCGCCCAACTTGTGATGAGGCCCATGGGCATTACACCTAAACACACCACATACATGAAAAGTTCGCAAATCAGACTGAAAACTTGACATCCTTTCAGTCCCAGTGTGGCTATTAAAGATTACTCAGTTTGGCTCAAGCCAAGGTTGAGTAGGAAGGTAAGAGGTTGCTGTATCTGAATTTTCTGTCCTATTATTGATCCTATCCTCAGAAAGTTGGCTGTACGCTACTAGGGATCAGTTTCTGTGTGACCTGCCTTAATCATGCCCCACACTCACTGCATGCATCTTTCAAGCTCAAGTGTATTCATACCTGTCCATCAAACATCATTGGCTGAAATTGCTCTATTGTAGCACCCTCATTACTTACAGAGCACAAGCGATGCTGAAGCAGTTCAGTACAAGACTCGTGGAAGTGCCATTGATCAGCCCTGCTGTCAAAATGTGTCCCAGTGCTGAGCACAGGGCAGCCGGAACTCAAATGTAGCTCTGCTTTCACTGAAAACTACTTTAATTCATTTTTGAGGATTTGAGATGCCCCTCAAAAGCACAAGTTCCCGCCCAGTGGTGCCCAATTTTCCAATATGGTAGGGCCTGGGAAAAGCACTCCGCTTCTCCCAGGGAGGCACAGATTTATTTGGCTGTGAGGTTGGCTGAGCAGAACACTATGCAGCGCTGGCACCGATTGTGTCTGTAGGCCAGAGATGTGTGGCACAGCATACTTTTTCCCCTGCCACATACAGGCGCATGAAAGGTCCTTGACCCTGCGGGTAAGTGGTGCAGTATAAATGACTATTGTTTTAGATTACTTTACTTATAATCAGCACAGTGGAGGCCGGAAGTAGAGAGATAGGGCGGGGCATGAATAACAACTCTCTGCCTGCCTGCTGTTTCAGTGTGCTTCATGGAGATAGAAAGGTAGCAAGTGACATGGGGCTTAACTGAGAGGGGTGGTGGCTCTGGGGGTAATGGAGCAGCATATGGCAGAAAGGCTGCCAGCCAGGTGCTTTGCTGAGGGCAATGAGACATGGCACAAAACTGGGGCAAATGAGAGAAGCTTGGGACCAATTAGGGGGCAAGTGGGCAGTTCTGAGAAAAAGGACGGTACCATAGGGCAAAGCTGCTTACAGTGGGAAGGATAGCTGGCAAATAAGGGGACACCACACTAGCATCACATTCTGATTGTATTTATGTTCTGGGTGTTCTGATTGTTCCTGTGCCAATTAAAAAAAATTACCTGGTTGATAATATCACCCCGAGTATGTGGAGGGAACACTTCCAGAACCTCTACGGAACAGCAGTCCCGGCTGAGTCCCTGGGACTTATTCCATAAAAGGCAGTCCGTGGAAACCAAGATAGAGGGGGAACCTAGGCCCCATTCAGCTGGAGATATCGGAAGGTACTAATGCTATTCAATCTCACAGGTGGGGCAAAGTGCCCGGACCGGACCTTATCACCATCATCCTAATCAAGGATGAACCAGGTGTATGGGCACCGCTTTTGTGGCAACTGTTTAATGTAATCCTCTGGCTTAACACATTTCCTCCGTCCTGGCAGAATGCTACTATCATCCCAATCTTTAAAAAGGAGGGAGAGAGGACCCAGCGAACTTTAGGCCAATATCACTGCAGGATTGTGTGGGGAAAGTATTTGCCAGAATATGGGTTGGCAGGAGGAAATAGTTGATCATCTCCAAGCAGGGTTTTGGACAAAAATAAGTACAACGGAACAGGTGTTCCGCTTACAATTAATCATATACAAATACACGGTCCTGAGAAACATGAACCTATATTCAGTGTTTGTGGATCTCAGGACCTCTTTTAACTGTGTGTCGCAGGAAATTCTGTGGTCCGTTGTAGCCTGAACGGGGTACCTGTAAGCCTCCTACAGATTATTGAACAGTTTTACTCGCACAATGAAGCCAAGGTGCGATGGGGCCTAGAGGGCGAATTGACAGAACCATTTATGGTGACAAGAGGGGTGAGCCAGGGACGCATGCTCACCCCTCTGTTGTTTTTAATGTATATTGATGAAGTCACAACCAAAACTTGGGGCAGAAGAAATTCCAATGCTCCTGTCCGCATATGATGCTGTGTTGTTATCAACATCAGGAAGGGGTCTGGAGACCACACTTGGAGCCTTTGTAGAAAAATGTACCGAGCTCCAACTTGAGTTAATTAAAATCAAATAGAAAATCAATGGCATTGCCAGTCTGATGCTTCAATTACCTTGGGACAAGATTTAATGGCCAAGGCATTTGGACATCTCAATTAGCTAAATCTAGCTCACTCTTAGAAAAACATGGCAGGGCAATTTGGAGATTCTTCCTTGCTCATGGTCAGGGGCCATTTCGCCTGCCCTTTCAATGTATAATGCTCAGGCAAAATCAGCGGCATTTTATGGTGCAGAGACATGGGGACATGCAGCTAGTAGCAAATTGGGTATGGCAGAAAGATGTTTTCTCAAGCGTTTGCTTGGTATGATGTCCGCATTCCCGGCCATCCCCATTTATTTAGAGCTGGGCCTTAGGCCGTTTAATGGTGATGCTGCCCTTAGCCCAGTTCTTTATTGGTTCAGAGTGTGGACAACCCCTGAGCTTAAAATGTATCGTGAGGCAGTTGTATACATGCTGGGATCCGAGGGTGGTAGATCGCTGCCATGGTAATGCATGACAAAACTATATTTAGGTGAACACTGGTGCACTCCCCTGGTACGAAAGGTCTTGCAGAAAAGGTAAAGTGTGCCTCACGGGAAGTAGCCGAAGCCGATTTTATTAATGCATGTAGTAGGCTGGCAATGGGGTGTTCCTACCTGGCCAGTAAACTGTATTTGGGGTTTGAAAAATATCTAGATGTGGTTAATTCCCCTTATGCACATAATTTGTACATGAAATTCAGGTTAGGTCAACTGAACCTAGCATATGGTATAAGCAAATGGGACCCAAATGGAAATGGTCTATACCGGGTGTGTGGTTCAGCTAGGGAATCCTAAGCCACTTCCTGTTTTTTTTGGCAGGGATTCCGCATGGCCAGGAACAAGTACCTAAAGACAATTTGCAATGTACATGGTATACGTTGGACAAGTGAAGCCCTATTGCTTTTTAAGCATTGCAACAAATTAAATATAGTTTACTTTGTGGTAAAACATCCACCAGGAATAGTATATAAGAGTGACAACAATGAAAGCTGGGGGGAATATGAGTTAGAGCTGTGTTCAAATTTGGTGAGCTCATAACCCCGCTCTGTAATGTGGTTTTTACACCAGGAATGTAACCCTGCCCCACCGATGGTGCTAATTCACAAGTGCACTCTCTTGCTTTTTTGCACACTTCTGATAACATTGAAAGTTGGGGAAAATATGAGTTAAAGTTGTGTTTGAATTTGGTGAACTCATAACCCTGCATTGTAATGTGGTTTCTATGCCTGGAATGTACCCCTCCTCTACTGATGCTGCTAATTTACAAATGCACCTTATTGCTCTTATGCACATCCGTATGGGTTAGGAAAAAAGTATGCCTCTTGCAATGATGTTGCTATCATACTCATAAGTGCATTTTCCTTGCTCTTTTGCACATTCTTGTGAGGACTATCTAACTACTGATACCTGCTCAGGTTGATTATGAATTGAATGTACTTGAATTTCGATGAACCAATATTGTTGTGATATTTTGCGATGATCTGGCCCAACTGTATTTTATTAATGTTTTATATACAGTTTAATGTTTGCTGTGTACCAATTTGATGTGTTATATATTCCGACTACTCCGCCCTTAAACACAAGTGAAGGGAGGCAGGGAGGAAGTGTACAGCATAAGGTGCACCCCTGACACACTGTCCTGCTCCAAGGCAGTACACACTCTCTGTCCTCTCTAAGAAGAGAGCCTACATCGAAGCCCGCATCTCTGCAGCATCTAACTACTCGGCCAAATTTTTCAAAATCTGCAAGGAGCTGGCCAATCCTGCTGAAGTCTCTACCTCTCCTGTTCCCACCCAAGCTCTCTGCACGGATCTGGCCTCTGATTTCACTACTAAAACCCAGGACATCCTGGCCACCATTTCCTCCTCTACTTCCTCTACCACTCCTGGCCCATCCTAGGCTGTCACTCCTCCTCCTTTCTCCTCTTTTCCCCTGTTCACCCCTGACGATGTTTCTAGACAAGTCTGATCTATGAAAGTCTCGTCAAAGCAGGTTCCCCCCTGCTCATCCAGAACCATCAAGGACCACATCGACACTCTTGCTCCTGCCTTGGCCGATTTCTGCAATCACTCCTTTGTCACTGGAACTTTCCCCTCCCCCTTAAGCACTCTCTTGTGCACCTCCTTCCAAAGAAGTTTTTGGCCGATTCTTCCTCTCCGGCTAATTATCCCCCACTCTCCATCACTCCTTTTCTGGGCAAACTCTTGAAAAACCTGTCCATCTCCCAGCTTAATCTACTGAATCTAATCTTTTGGTTGCCTCCATGACCACCAGTCTGGCTTCATAGGTGCCAGAAGCATGGAAACTGCTCTCCTGAACACCTCTGAAGACTTGCTCTCCAATCTTGACTCTAATCTCCCTTCTGTCCTGATCCTCCTCAATCTATCCTCTGCTTTTGACACGGTCAACCATGCCATCCTGCTCAATCACTGCCATGACAACCTTGGTATTACTGATCAGGCCCTGGCTTGGTTGACCTCCTTTCTCACCGACCGACCCTGTGAGTTCCAACTGGGGTCTTTCCTCTCTTCTATGTCTCTCTCTACGTGTGGTGTTCCCCAGGGGTCTAACCTCTCTCCCTGGCTCTTCAGCCACAACATGGCACCACTTGCCTACGGCATTGCTACTTTCTGCTCCAATTTTCAATGATGTGTGGATGACACTCAGCTCTCTTTCAGGCTCCCCTCAGCCACCTCTGCTACTGCTCTCATACCAGACTGTCTGGCCGCAATTAATGGTGTGCCGCCAATGATCTTACCTTAATGCCAGTAAGACTGAGATCCTCCTCATTGGGACACCCGCTCCCTCCTTTCCTCTCTCTCTCTCTGGCCGCCCACTCTGGGCCCTCTTCCTGCTCCTTCCTGTGAGGCTAAGAACCTTGGTGTCATCTTCAAATCCACCCTGTCCTTCTCTCCTCTTATCTCTGACGTATCTAAAAAGTCAAACTATCAGCTGCACCTCCTCAGAGGTATTCATCCTTTTCTCACTTTCCTCCAGAAGCTCACTGTCTCCAGAGCGATGGTCCTCTCTAGGCTGGACTATTGCAACAGCCTCTTTCTCAATCTACTTGCCTCTACTCTTTGACCTTTACAACTTATGCAGAACAGGACTGTGAGACTTGTTCTTGGCCTCAAGCCCAGGGATCGTATCTCTCCAGCTCTGAAATCCTTTCACTGGCTCGCTGTGGCTTCAAGGGTCACGTTCAAGACTCTCTGAAGCCTCCACAAGGCTTTCTGGGGCTTGGGACCACTCTACCTCCAACTTTCTCTTCCAAAACATCTTCATTTCCGAGTTCTATGTCCAACCACCTCCAACTCTCAGAGGGTCAGACATTTCTCCAAGTAGAGAGTTGAGGGCATATCTATCTTCTTGGCTCAGGCCTCCCTCTGGAACAGTCTCCCTGCCTCTCTCCAACTTGAGCAGAACCACCTCTGGTTCCGGAACCAACTCAAGACCTTCCTTTTTGCTTCCGCTTTCTCTCTTCCTCTCCCTTGCTGATGCAACTGACTGCTCCGAGCACTGGTCACCTAGTCGCACTCTGAACTTGGGCCCAGGCTCCTGCATGTCCAGTTGCCCTTGCACTCCTTTGGGCTCCCCAACACCTAAGGGTCTGAATCTGCAACCATACCGTCCCTTCTCTCTGTACTTATGAGCCACCCGCTGGCTGCACTTGTGAGTTAACGTCACTTCCCCCATCCCCTCCCTCCTGGCAATTCTCCCCTTCCCTCTTCCCCGCACCTGCACAATCTGAATGACACAAGGCCTAGAAAGATTGTTATTTTGTCCTCCCTTTGTTTCCCCCTCCTTGTGTTGTCGCGCCTAGAAACACTTGTGTACAGGCGCGTTATAAATGCCACATCATATCATATCAATTATTGTAAAATGTTGAGATTATTATGTGTTTAATGGCAAATGACTAATACTCGAATAAAAGTCATATGTTGATGATGATGATGAAAATACAATTACTTTCCTTCACAATATTTTAAACTGAAATCATTGGTGCTGGCATGTGATTTACGAAGGACATCTTTCCCCTTAGTGGCACACTCTGGGGGTCATTACAAGGTAGGAGGTAACCATGCCGCTATTAACGGCCTGGCTACCCCCTTACCGGGTACCGAGTCCGGGTTCCTTGAATGATGAATTACCGGGCCATTTCGACCTTGGAGGGCCCAGTAATTCCTTATTCAAGGAACCCATCCCCATTCCCATTCGAGCCCCCATAAGGCTCAATGGGAATGGGGAGGGTACTAACAATGGGCCCATTAATAACGGGCCCGTTGTTAGCACCCTGGTCTGCTGGCGGGACCCGCTAAGGGCTCCTGGTAACACCAGGCATCCTTAGCGGGTTCCCACGAGCAGACTCGCAATGAGGTGGTAAGGGGTTGACGGCTCCGGCACCATTACCGGTGCTGTTAACCCCTTACCACCTCCCTGGTAATGACCCCCAGTGTCAGGCACTTTTTCAGTGATGTGTCACTAACATACATGTGCCTATTTGGCATCCAGTATTTCTTCCCAGGCATCCTTTCCCTGATTGCCGGGTTCATGATTTGCTGGGCAGTAATGCTACTGTATACTATTGGGGTCATCACATCTGAAGTTTTGGTATATGTCAAGCGATGTGCTACGGAACTGCCTGCAAATCTGATGGATTTTTCAACTACTTTCAAGGTTTGAGCTACAAAATCCACCATTTCATTCAATTCTTTTGTTCAAAAAATTCTTGGGGGTGGGGGAGGACACCTGCTAATCCAGAGAGTGTGTTCAGGCTCAGATGGTGGGTGCCTTCTTGGGGAGGGACCTCCTGCTAATTCACAGAGTGGGTTCAGGCTCACTTGTTTGCCTTCTTGGGGAGGGACCCCCTGCTAATCCACAGAGTGGGTTCAGGCTCACTTGCTGTGTGCCAATTACAGAAACCAAGTATTCCCCACCACTTTAAAAAAGAATTACCAGTCATCCCGGTTCCAGATCACTGAAGGGAAGCACACTCGCTCCGCAGCTACAGCCTCTCTGGATAGCTGCTCCCGCACCAGTAAGTGCTGCTGTTAGACCTGCGTCCTTCCTCTGTTTGTCCTGCCCATTTGGCATTTATTATATATAATGTAGCCTCTCTTCCTGTTTGCTCTGTACGTTTCTTCTATTTCGCCTCATTTGTCCTACTTTACCTTCTACAGCTCTCTCCGCATTGACTATGCGTGTTGTCCTATTGGCCTCTTTTACCTTATATTGCAGCTAGCCATGTTGCCCATGAGCATTTTCTATTAATTGCACCATTTTGTGCTTGTTTTACATTCTTACGTCTCACCCTGGTTGTACTTTGCCCCGCATCACCTGCCCCTTATTGACGTGGCCCCTTTTCACTGTGTTGGAGCATTGCTCCCTATTGGGTTAATGCTTTGCGCAGGGGGGGGACTTTGTTTCTGCTGTCCAATTTTTAAGGGGAAATTTAAAGTTTCAGTTTTCCATTTCTTAATTTGAGCGGGAAAATGCTAGCACAGCTTTCTGCTAGGCTCTTTACTTTTTTGAAACAATACAAAATCGAAAAGAATGGTGAATGGATTATAGGGGTCGCTGTTGACCAATAATGGCCGAATTGGATTCTTATTTCATATTTCAATCCCGGGGTAAAGTGGGGGTGTTGCTAGGTCTGGTAACGATACAGGGCTATGCTAATTTTGGGACTGCCGGGACTGGGGGCTAGCTAGCCTTTTTGGTTGTAATCCCTGAGCTTCTATCCAGGGCTACAAACAAAAGTTCCGGGGCTATATCCCCCTCAGCCTCCTCTAGCAATGCCTTTGGGGTGAAGGCCTTCCCAATCCCATGAGATGGACTTGTATGGATGATACCGGCTTTAAGGAATTTTCCGCTGACACGTATTCAAGCTCAGCCTCGGCGCGGTGCACCATTCCTTCCGGCTGGTGAGCTGTGACGTATTTAGGAGTCCAGGAGCTACGTGAATATCCTGGGGAGAACAGAATACATGCATGCCACCTTCCGAGGGGTAGACATTTACTTTTCAGTTTTCTTTTGCAGGTTAGCACGACAGGCTGTTTAAGGGTCATGTGAACCCAGCGCACTGTGGATTCTGTGAGGGAACCATGAAGTTAGTGTGGAGTGTGCATCAGCTTTTCTGGGGCGGATTTCTTGTGTATCGTTCCACTGCCTCGCTAAATTATTGGGTCACGTGTTAAGAGGGTGACCTTCAAATTTATTGAAAACAGGCACCTTTCGGAAGGGCCTTCTTTGCGCTTGTCGGATGTGCACATTATTAGTGAATTGGGCTCTAAATTATGTTCGACAAGTCGCCGTTCTCAGGCTTTTATCACGTTTAAGTCTGTCTTACACTCAGAGGTACTATTTTGACTGGATCCTCCAAGTAGGTTCCAGGCTGCAATGCACTTTCAGTGACTGGCCCACAGTGTTATCACATGAAAAGCTAGACAAAGTATTTTGAAGTTGCAGCCGAGGTCAACAGGCGGTGTTCGTGTCCCCTGATTGTAATTTATTTTGAACACGTGTGTAAATCTCCATATGAGGGTGCAGGTGCGGCTACGCGCTGTCGTGCTATGTCACTGCTGTGCGCTGCCCTGAGGCACTCTTTTGGACATTGTATTGTAGAGGAGCAGGTGGACGTGTTTTTCCTGGTCTCTGCCCCCTTGCCACCGTTATTTTGGAATAGCAGACGAAGAGCTACAATGGGGAGCCCATGTATGAACCCTTGCAATATTCCGGGATCACGTTCAGTATCTGAGAGATGGTATGCACTCAGGCAACGATTCAGGATATATCCACGAACTGAAAAACGTGAAGGAAGTTACCAAGAAGGATGTCCGCTGCCAAGTTGTCGAAATGCGGCTATGAATAAAGTGGATGCGCAAAATCTGACGAAAACGAAAGGATGTTCTAAGTTAGATACATGAACCTATGCCAAAACGATTTGAGAATACTTAAGGATGACAATGTAACTGAAGCACAAAGAGAAACATGTACCTAAAGATGAAATAATCATGAATGAATTAAATAAAGAAGTTACTTGTTGACCAATAACTGTAAATACGCAGTAATGCAAGGTAGAGGAGACATATAGAAGCTTGCTAAAAGAGGTATATGAACAAAGTTTAGGATGGCCATTAGAAGAAAAGGGACGATTCAACCAAGCTACCCCAAAATACGAGCCCAGGGTAGCGAAATGAAAACACGATCAAGAAATCGTTTTCGTATCCAAATTAAAGGCGTACATTGGCCTGGAACTAAGGATGCTATTTCAGGAGATGAATACGAAGTAAAACGGGAGTTGATGAATAGAACGTGTGCGTTAGACATATTTCTCTCAAGAATATGAAGGACAAGGACATTTATAGAAGTCAAGTATTGGACAAACAAGATGGCAAAATCCTACGTGAGGTAGAGTGAGCAAGTCTCTAAAGGCTGGAGAGGGTAACTTCCACCCTCCCAATTAAAATAAATCACAGTAAATAGAAGGACGATATGGACACATTCGCGGACTCTTAACACGTGATGAAGAACTCGCAAATAAGGACAATTCATAAAGATCTAGACGATGATAGTGGTGTGCTTCAACTACCTTGAATGTTCCAGGACAGTGAGCCGGCTGGCAAGGTCAACTTCAGACAGAAGACATTGGCATAAGGCCTACCGACAAAAGATAGTTAACTAATTGGGAAAAATGGCGGCAGAGCTGACGTATTTTACAGCACCTGGGTGTCAATTTCACGTATATGTTGCTAGTAAACCAAATGCCCATGGTTGAATAGAGTTGCCAACCAATGAAAAAGGCATGTTCAGCACTTGCACATACAATGTTGCAATGTACTATTCTGCTGCCCTATTCTCTGCCCTATTCTCTACTATAATCAGCATACTATGTATGTAGAAGTAGCTCAGGGCGGGTCATACAGATAAGGGGCAGCCAATGAGACACTAATACGCATGTATTCTATAAGTAGATATGTTCATTTAAACCAATCCCTCCACCGATAGGTTTTATTATTTGCCACCTAGGATGACATCATAGATGACGTATCAACAGATATATAAATTCTGCATAGGCAAAAAAGTGTGCAATCTAGTGTCATGATGCATAACCCCGGACATCCAGACCACATCCACCAGCCCCGGGAGCAGGCATCATGTCACCTTGAGAAAACCCAGCATCCTTCAAGAATATAAGGTGAGATTGCTGAGAGGGTGCTTCAGAGGTGATTAGTGGGGAGGACAGTGGGGGTGCTATCCCTTGAATCCACAAGTGGCTAAATCCATCTCTCCACTTGTAGGAGAATATTTCTACGGGCCAAGCAGACAAGATTAGGAGGGCAGATCCAGTCAGTCATCGCTGCACTACGCATCACGTGGGTGGAGGCCGCAGCAGTCCGGGTCCGGCCGACGCCCCTGTGGGAGCCAGGTGAGCGTAACAGAACGCAAAGCCTATCTACAAATCCCCACCAGGGCGTTATGGAAACCTCATAAACCGACCAACTGGCCCAACTATTGGGGGAACTTAGGGCGGAAGTGCACTCCGCTCGCCAAGAGACTAATGCCCTCAGAAGAGAACTAATTGTATCGAAGGAGCGCACAGATGATCTCGCTAGACAACTGCTGCAAACTCAAGCTGGACAAGCACCCCTACCTGGTTCCGGGGGAAACCCAGCTCCTGTGTTATCTAGTAACCCTGTGCAAATAAACCTACCAGGAAATATTCCATTAGCTCCACCCGAACGCTTTGCCGGAGATCCCAAAAGGTTTGCTGTGTTTATGAACCAATGCCGCTTGCACTTTTTATGCAGACCAGGAGCCTTCCCAAACGATCAAGGCAAGGTAGCCTTTGTATTATTATATCTCAGCGGCAGTGCAGCCGATTGGTCAATTCCACTAGTTACTCAGGATGACCCAATTCTTCAGGATTTTCAGGGCTTTCAAACGAGCATGGAAAGACTATTTGCCCAGCACTCTCAAGGACAGGCCCTGGATAACGAACTTTTGTCCCTACGACAGGGTAACCAGGATCTGCTAACCTATGTCACAACCTTCACAACCACAACCTTCAATAGATTGATAGTGGAAACAGGATGGCCTGAGGAAAAACTAATTACATTGTTTCATCGTGGACTTCGGGGAGAACTTAAAGACGTCTTGGCTCAAGTTGTGAACCCATCTCAGGATTGCGCAGAGTTTATAGACTTAATGGTCCAGCTGGATCATCGACTCCAGAATAGAAAGGCTGATCGAGCTAAGTTTGAAAATCGAGTATTGGTTAAATCCAACATTGCCCCCAAAAGAACAGATGCATCAGAACCTATGCAAATCGGGGTGGGGTCAAAGGACCCTTAACTCAAAAGGAAAGGGAAAGAAGAAGACAGATGCAATTGTGTCTGTACTGTGGAACCTCAGGACATTTTCTACGGGATTGCCCTATAAAACCACCCAAGAAGGTGGTAGGAGTTGCTGATAAAAGTCCAAAAGAGCCTGATTCGGAAACGACCACGCCCGACAAGCGCAGAGGTCCGCTTGCCGAGCTTAAAGAAGGACACTCAGACCTCGCATCTGTTCATACCAATGGTCCTAATTTATCCTAGACAACCCTCACGTATGCACGCAGTAAGGGCATACATTGATAGCGGGGCTGTAGGGAACTATATGGACCATGAATTGGCTTCCAGGATGAATCTACCTCTCTGCCGGAAAACCACCTCAGATGTCATCACCACAGTCGATGGAACTGAAATAGCCTCTGGGCCTGTAACTCATTCCACCGCAGAGTTGATACTATTGGGTCAGGATGGGCATCGAGAGACTATTGTGTTTGATCTAATCAAAGCCCCTCAGTTCCAAATAATACTGGGGATACCTTGGTTGGAAACACATAATCCTTGTATTATTTGGCGAGAGAAGAGAATAACCTTCCCGGATTGTGCACAAACCTGTTACCCAAAGAAAAATCAGAACGCAGGCCTGGCCACAGTAACCACAACTATCTCCAGAATACCAAGAATTCCAGGATGTCTTCCAAAAGGAACAGGCAAGCACCTTACCTCCTCACAGATCGTACGATTGTCAAATCGATCTCATACCTGGTGCACAACCCCCTTGTAGCAGGATCTATGCCCTTACGGAACCTGAGAACCTTCACCTACGACAATAATTAGACCAGTACCTTGCCAATGGCTTTATTCACCCTTCCAAGTCTCCTGTATCGTCAGCTTTGCTCTTTGTGCCAAAAAAGGAAGGTGACCTTAGAACGTGCATAGACTACCGCGCACTAAATCAGATTACGATAAAGAACCGGTACCCATTGCCTCTGATCCCCGAATTACTAGACCAAGGAAAGGATGATTGTATCTACACTAAGTTAGATCTCCGAGGGGCATATCATCTGATACGTGTAAAGAAAGGCGACGAATGGAAGAAGGCGTTTCGCATCAAGTATGGTTTATTCAAGTACCAGGTGATGCCCTTCGGGTTGTGCAATGCACCAGCAGCCTTCCAGTATTTTATGAACAATATATTTCGTGAACACATTGACGTCTGCGTTGTCATATACATGGACGATATCTTTGTGTACTCTTCCTCAGAATCAGACCATGTTAAGCACGTACGTGCAGTCCTTGAGAAACTACGCCAGCACAAGTTATATGCAAAATTAGAAAAATGTGTTTTTCATGTTACGGAAGTTGAATTCCTTGGATTTATCTTGACTCCAAAAGGAGTCCGAATGGACTCACGAAAGGTGGACGCAATTCTCAAGTGGCCATCACCTAGTTCAGTTAAAGGGGTGCAAAGCATGCTCGGATTTGCCAATTTCTACCGCAGATTCATTCCGGACTTCTCACATGTTGTACATCCCATCACAGCACTTTTGTGAAAGAACAAACGTTTCTTGTGGACCGAAGAGGCTGAAAAGGCCTTCCAAGAGCTGAAAGCGAAATTCACATTGGCGCCTGTCTTAAGGCATCCACGCCCAGAGCTTCCATACATAGTGGAAACTGATGCATCCAGTTTAGCCATGGGAGCTGTCCTGTCCCAGAAGGATCCTGAAACTGGTTAACTTCACCCAGTGGCATTTTGGTCCTGAATGTTCTCGGCACCCCAGTTAAACTATGCGGTTACCAATAAAGAGTTATTAGCCATCAAAGCCGCCTTTAAGGCTTGGCGAGACTATCTTCTCGGTGCCAGGCATACCATTACTGTAATCACCGATCACCGGAAATTGCAGTATCTAAAAACAACTAAAGCCCAATCATCGCGCCAACTTCGATGGGCATTGTTTTTTGCCGAATTCGATTTTGTGATCACTTATCGACCAGGCTGTAAAAATGGCAAGGCAGATGCCTTATCCCGAATAGGAATGGAAGAAGCATATGCGAACCCGGAGCCGGTGCCTATAATTTCTGAACAAAGAATTCTTGGCATAACTACTTTACAGACACTTGAAGAAATTCATTCAAAAATCCAACAACTCTTCAATCCAGCAGCCCTGCAGGGCTGGGTAAAGAAAGGCCCGGATTACTCAGTCATCAATGACCTACCCTACTACCAAGGACGACTATTTCTACCACACAAGGAATTACAGGAACTTGTCATCTCCAATTATCATGATAACCTAATTGAAGGTCACCCAGGTATCGCAAAGACCGAAGCCAAAATTAAGAGACAATTCTGGTGGCCCACCTGGCGAAAAGATATCAAGTCATTTGTGATGTCTTGCGGCATTTGCGCCCAAAACAAGAGTCAGAAGAAAAAAACAGCTGGCCTTTTACAACCTTTGGCTATTCCACCTACACCATGGCACACCTTATCTTTAGACTTTATTACTGATCTACCTCCATGTAATGGATTTAACACCATTCTAGTTATCGTGGATCTTTTTTCCAAGATGGCCCACTTTATTCCTTTGAAGGGATTACCGTCTGCTTCAGTCCTGGCCAAGGAGTTCCTCGAAAACATTGTTCGAATACACGGGTTTCCTTCTGTATTGGTCTCTGACCGAGGTAGTCAATTCATTTCACATTTTTGGAAGAAATGTTGCCGATTGGCGCAAATCGACGTAAGGTTATCAACTAGTCTCCATCCCCAGACCGATGGTCAGACGGAGAGGACCAACCAGATCCTTGAACAGTACCTTCGTTGCATGCTTCACCAGACCAAAAGTAATTGGAAAGATATTTTATGGATTTCCGAATATGCATACAATAACTCTGTACATTCAGGAACCGGACAAAGCCCCTTTTATACCATATATGGACACCACCCTCGAACCTCTGAACTCGATTCGCCTCAGCACCTAGAAATGCCTGCAGTTAGTCATTTACATTCTACTATTACACAAGCCTTCAAGGAAGCAACAGAACATTTGAAGCAAGCAAAAGGGAAATACAAGAAAAATGCTGATCTACATAGAAGTGAAACTCCACAGTACCAAATTGGAGATCAGGTTTGGCTAGCTACAAAACACATGAAAGGAACTCAGACTTTTAATCCTAGATATTTGGGACCTTACACCATTAAGGCCATTATCAACCCAGTGGCCATCAAACTGGAATTACCCTCCAATATGCAAATTCATCCTGTCTTTCATGTTTCACTTTTAAAACCAGTTCAACCAGGAACAAGATTAACCAAACCACCAGAGCCTATCTTGATAGATGAAGAACCTGAATTCGAGGTGAAAAACATCCTGGACTCCAAGGTGGTTAAATCAAATCTTTTTTAATTAATCGATTGGAAAGGTTATGGGCCACAGGAAAGGTCATGGGAGCCTAGTGGTCACGTTCATACACCACGATTAGTGAAGAGATTCCATCGGGACTTCCCAGACAAACCAGGACCAAGGGGAGGAACGACTTTAGGAGGGGCCTTGAAGGGGAGTGCTGTCATGATGCATACCCCCGGGCATCCAGACCACGTCCATCAGCCCCGGGAGCAGGCATCATGTCGCCTTGAGAAAACCCAGTAACCCCTGCCTGTCAGTCCTGGCGCACCAGGCTCATATGGGACATCAGTCCCGGCGTCATAGGTGCCAGGCTCATAGGTGCACACTTACCTGAAGCAGACCATGCTGCAAGAAGATCCAAGCCCATGTGAGGCCTGGAAGGGACTACTTTACCTTAGGGACTATTTTGTTACTCGGGTGTGGTCGGGGAGGAATACCTACCTGGGACTAATTTGGAGGCTATTTAAACCAAGCCCGAGAGCAGCACAAGCTTCGCGTTATTCTGCATCCAGCAGCGTAACGCTCACCGTGCCAGCAGCAGCATCCAGCGTTCTGCCATGCCCACCTTGAACCTGGAGCACCTAGAAAGAAGGAAAGAAGCAAAGGTTAGAACAAGAGTATTACCTGATTTCTTACCTGATTCCGGATTCATCGCATCTTCAAACCAGAGGAAAGACTTTGTTTTAAACGCGTCGCATCGCCAGCAGCAGTGCCGCTCCAAACTCACCGTTCCACGCAGCATCTCTTCGATCCGGTGCTGTCTCTATCTTTACATCGCCGAATCCCGGCAGCTAAGGGGGACAAGAAACAACAAGGTGAGCAGAGAGAACAGACAGAGACAATCTCTGTAGCCACCATATGCTTACCTGACTTTACCGCCAGAGGTATAATTCATCAGCAGGCCACATCTTCTTATGCCGCACCTGTACGATAAGGAGAAAGCAGCAAGTTTAACCCTTGTCATTATTTACCGGACAGTGTTGGGTAACACAGACTTTTACCGTAGCGCTTTCAGCTGTCAATCTTCTTATTGGGTCAAAGCTGCAAGATAAAAGAGGAATTGGACAGGAGTGAATTCCAGACATTTTGAACTCTTACGAACTATATACTTACGGCCCTTCGCCAGGAACTTTTGGAGTCAGGATTCGTCTACAACTCTTCCAATACCTTCAAGCCAGTGAAGTAACTGGTCATCAACGCGCCCCTGTGTGCTTTGCAGGATGGAGGGCTCATCCTTCAAGAATATAAGGTGAGATTGCTGAGAGGGCGCTTCGGAGGTGATTAGTGGGGAGGACAGTGGGGGTGCTATCACTTGAATCCACAAGTGGCTAAATCCATCTCTCCACTTGTAGGAGAATATTTCTACGGGCCAAGCAGACAACATTAGGAGGGCAGATCCAGTCAGTCATCGCTGCACTACGCATCACATGGGTGGAGGCCGCAGCAGTTCGGGTCCGACCGACGCCCCTGTGGGAGCCAGGTGAGTATAACATCTAGCATGAATATGTTTTGATGATTGTCAATTTACCCTGCTTTCTTTCCTTGAGATAAAAGCAGTATTTAACAATCTCCCTTGAGTCTGTCCGGTTCTTTTCTCTGAGATATTTTATTGGTAATCCCATGTAGCACATAGAAGATGCTTCAAGGACACTAGTACACACTATGCCTTCTATTACTTTGGTTTATCTTGAGGCTGAACTGTCCACACTGTGCTGGGCTATTGGTAATAAGTTGATGTCCAGTGTGAATTCATTTAGGGTAGTTGGTTATTAAAGTAAGCAGGCACTCAAGTACATTGACAGCCCACACTGCTCTTGCGTTCCTCATTGCAAAAGTGTAGATCTGTGTATTCAAGATGTTGACAGTGGCCGAGCAGTAGCGCACAATGGATAGGACAATTGTGTTTCTTTGGCCTAACAACCAAGGAAGGAATTGGGCCGGAACAAGACAGAGCTGTGTTCCTGCAAAATCTGTCTTGCTGGAGCACTGCTCACAGCAGCTTCCTGAAACTGCCGGGAGTGGCAGTCAGGGTGGGGGGGGCTAGTTTTACAGTGCTCATTGCATATCGACCTCAGCTGCACCACCCCAGACACAGTGCCAGAATTGCTTGCAGCTGACTGCATCTGGAAGTCGTCCTTTGCTCAATAGCCCAATTTCAAACAATGAAACTATCCAAAGTTGCAGATTTGTCTCATGGAACGGCCTCTCCGTCTCTCTCCACCTTGAGCCGGATCTCCTTAAGTTCCGGAAGCTCCTCAAGACCTTCCTTTTCTCCCCTTCCTTCTCTCTTCCTCTCCCCTGCTAACCTTCCCTTCCTTCTGCACCGTTAGGATGACTGGCTGTTGGTGTTCCTCTGAGTCTTATAGGACACCAGCCCCCCTGTCTAGTCCCGCTGCACTTGCCTGCTAGTCTTCCTGCATTGCTGCCTGGCCTACCGTGACTACGAGGTGTGATTCCCTTGGAGTCCCAGCCTTCCTTGCACTTAACTCAGGGCCCTGCTGCGCTGGGTGCACTTCTCCCCTTACCCTCTCCGCTGCAGTTCTTGTCGGAGCACGTGCCTGATCTAAATGATACTAGGCCTAGTAAGATTGTGTGTCTTGTCCTCCGTTGTTCCCCTCCCTTGCCAGGTTGCGCCTTGAAACTCTTGTGTATAGGTGCATTATAAATAACATATCAATCAATCATGTTTTTGCACACATTTTACTGTCAGTGCAACTATTCTGACAGAGGAAGTGAGCACCATACCGAGTGTGCATTGCATGCTCAGAAGGAATGCACGTTTGAAATACTAATACAGACATGCTTAATAAATTGGTGGTCATTCTTGAGTAACAAATATGTACTTTGTTTGTATGGAAGGCAGCCAGCATACTATATTCAGGGCACGCACATAATTCAAAACTTAGCTCCGCCCCCCAGTCCTACCCACACCACTGACAATCTGGCCCCAGTCCTGCCCACACCATTGAGAATCCACACCCCAACCCCCCGCCCCCCCCGCCCATTGCATCCCACTTCCATCCCGGTACCCAGGGGGAGCACTAACCCAACCTGGTCCTCCACACCGCCCCACCTCCTCCCTGCCTCACCTATTAACATTGACTCTCTGCTCTCGAGGTTTCCAGGGAATCGCTCCTCTGCACTGAGGGACCAGTTTCCTACCCACAAGCTTCCTTTGAAGGGATACAGTAGGTACAGATAAAAGTTTGAATTTAACGCACGTTGTTTGGTTTATTTACACGAGCGATGACAGCCACTTTCAGGCTAAAAGGCCCTATTGGGAGTGACTATTTCAGATTCAGCCTGGGTAGCAAAGCAGTGTTGCCTGCAGTCTGTGCATAACCTTCTCGGCAGGTAACTCAGTCTTGGCCCAATAGAGGTTGCTCCACCAATTGTGGAGTGCCAGTAGTTCCAATAATCCACCCCTACCTTACAGGAGTCGTTTTGGAAGCCAATGCCGGCCTTCTGCTCTGGAAGCTCAGTGTCTTCCTTTTGTGTTGCAAGTTTGGCTGGTCCCTCCCAGCTAGCAACTACAAACACTGCGTTCCGGGTGAAGATATGGAAGCTGGGTGAGTTTCTCTAGGGGCCGTTCCTGCCCGGTGTGATCCATGTCACTCCACTGATTGTTGCTGTGCCTGTGATCTTTCAAAAAAGGAATGGCAAGAGCTTGATGTTTGTCCTGGGTGCGCCCCCAAATGTTAGCTCTGCCAGTCAGCAGCGTGAGTTCTTGCTCCGCTCTGCGTGCTGAGAAGCGTACTTCTCCCCTTCAAAAAGACCTGTGTTCAAACAATACTTCAATTTCAGACACGAACATTTAAAAAAAAAGCTAAGTTTGGTTAGTAGCCATAAACCCATTGTCCTATATTGTATCGTGTGGTTATTTACACTGGAAATACACATTTTTTCACGTATAAACAAATTGGCTAAAATTATCCAAATGTATACTCATGGTAGCTCTATAGTGTCACACTGTACCTTATTCACCATCCATGGCATTCTGAAAGGGAAGCCTGAGTGTTCAGCCTCGCTACCTATGAATGAACATCTGAGCCCTGAGACCCACCCTGGTTTGGAATTGTATTAGGGATAGATTTTCTGGGTGTCAGGGAATGAAGGCACACTGGGGATTAGGAGTGCCCTGAAGGCCTCGGATTAGGCCTTGATGGAGGCGTGCTCGCGCCATGAACCAGGTCTTCACATGGCAGATGTTTTAACAGGAACGTTACTAGGGGAGGCATTTTCTTCCCGGGGTTCTTTCGATGTTGCACCCCAATGAACCTGCTCAGCACAGGAAGAATAAGGCAGCACCTCCCATCCCCCAGAATCTTCCCGCAAGCAGCTAGAAATTGCACTGAATGCGTCGTCTCTAGTGGTTCCACAATGGCATGACCAAAGGGGCCCTTTGTACATAACTATTGTTTCAAGGAGGTTTCCCCAGAATTCACCACCTGCCTGTTGGGATGCCTTCGTGCCTGAGATTCACGCACCTCCTTGCTAAGTAGTTCAGCAGTGAGGCTGCCTGCACTCTGTTGATGTCAAAGGAGAAGTGAGGCCCTACGTTCAAAGGCCAGAGTACTATGTGTGCAGGGGCCAAGGCGAAGGAACAGTTGTAACTATTTTAGAATCCCTATCCAAGTGTCTTCATTCCTTGGGACCAATTAATGCACCAGGCGGGTCAGGGCAGTCTAGATGACAGGAGGGAAAAACGGTCGAAGCTATTTTATGCTGTAGGAGTATATAAGATTTAAATTGCCCTCCCTTAGATTTTCTGCCTTTGAACGGGGGAGTGTGGGGTGCTCAGGCCTTGTCTATGGAGAGGACTTCTGCATGGTATCTATGAATTCGTTTTGAATTCAGACATTTACGGAAAGGTATTTTCAGATTGGCCCGTTTTTTTTTTCAACCTCCCCCCTCAACCGCATATCCTTGCCTTGGCTCTCTGTTTTGGGGCACCCATGAAATTGGATTTTAAAATTCTATTTCGTGATCAGCGACTTTTTGCTCTTTTGCATACAGACAGTTTGGTTAAATATTCATAAGCCATCTAAGCCATTATATGTATAAAAAAAAATACTGGCGACATGGACGAGCCCAGAGCAGTAACGTTCTCAAAATGAAGTCACCACGCAATACATATAATAATTTATTTTATTGCAGCTTGTGTAAGGTTTCCTATGGTGTACCGTCTCATTTTTGATTTATTTATTTATTTATTTATTTCTCCGGTGAGTCTCATTTTAAAAAACAGACGCATGCAAACCAACTAAGACCCACTCATAGTTTTCTAGCTCTGTGCCCCTCCTTTCAGCTGTTGGATATTTTCACCATGTGTTGGTATCAAATAATAAATGTGGAACACACAATAAAATGCCATCTGTAAACAGACACTTCCTTTACATTACTGACTGAGCCAGAGGTAGGGGTAATGCGCGGAGACAGTCATGCTTTTTGCGCCGCTCTTTGCAAGGCGCGCAATGATTTAACATCTGTGACAGTGTCAGCATTGATATTTCTTTTCTTGTTCCGGAAAATCTTCGGTGGTGTAGTGGAGTTATTTAAATGGGGTGTTACACATGTCTCTTCTGTTCTGTGTAGGAAACAGAACTGTATTAATCAAATGGCTTTAGGCTCACTTTGGAATTGTAAACCATGGTACAAATTCAATACGGATGGTACACGGTACCTTCTCCCTAGAGTCACTCCTTAACCTCAAATCTCCTCTTGCTAGCTAAAAAGGCCCGGTGGCTCCATCCTTTCATTAAAGTATTGCTCCTCTAAGCAGCAGATATATCTAGAAATCCAAGGGCCGGATAATTGCATTGTAATCAGTATGCCAGCCTTGCCTTAGTCAATCCTGTCCTTGATGATGCAGGCCACCCAGGCCAGGCTGCATTGTAATATAAATGACTCCCAGCTCCACATCCCTTAGCCAACAATGACACCAGAGCATGGTAGCGTGCATCATTCAGATCGGGAAAGCTACCGGCCCGCGCTTCACGCGGGACATTCCACGGATAACACAACCCATGCATAACCACCACCCGGACAGTCAGTTAAAGATACACTTGGATCCAGTGGTTTGGGGGTCCAGGTGATCATCAATCAAATTCAGCAACAAAAATGGAAAGAGAAAACACATGCATTGGCAAAGCCAACAGTTTTGCCGCTTGCATTTGCCAGGCATAATCATTCCATGGCCATAAACCTACGCCATATGTGAGCTGTTAGCATCTTTTGGGTGCCATCATGGTCTAGGTATTACAATTATTTTCCCAGATATTAACATTATATGGAACAGAACCTGCAGGTATTGTTATCACATGGCTGGCATTGGCATCCTTTCCCAGGAACTAGCATCATTCCCCGGTATCATCCTCAAAATTCCTTGTATTGACACAATTCGGATGCCACATTCTAGGCCTGGTATGCATAACAGCTGGCAAATAGTTGGAGTACATGGACATATGATGGCCGTGTCTTGCAAATGCCTATCCAAATTCTTACACAAAGGAGGGCACTGGCAGTATAAGCATGAGAGATGTCTTTGAACCTTGCACTGGTTAATTATAGCACTTGCCCAATGCATTTGTTTTATCAACTGCGATGTGCCCTTTGTCATGATCCAATAACCTTTGTATCAACAAACTACTACTCACACATTGATCTTTTTTCCATAGCATTGTTCTGGGGAAGAGGAAATCGCTGAAGGGCCCATAGGTCAGTGCTCACCCTCTAGTACTTGTAAGACAGGATAGCTGCACCATGTGAGGACATAGGGTGCAGGATTCACTTACTCCAACACGACTCAATAATGAGGACTCAGTAAGTTGGAAAAGGGAAGTCTGTTTAATGACAATTACATCAAATAGAGAAAGAAATAGAAATCAGCAGCATTGCGATCACCTGTCTCGCTCCGACTGCCTTGAACTTCAGTCGGCACTTCTTATAGGCAAAAATCATCATCATTGATGTCTAATTTCTATAAAAAATCATCATGCAATATAATTGGTTAGGAAAGGTAACTTAAGTATAGGTGTTATATCTGTATATGATAATAGGGCATGCGGATTGGATAACTCTTATCGGGAGGGCGTTTACGCCCATCCCTCTACATCACGCGTGATAGACGTCACTACAACTACGACGTCCTATTGGTTACAATATCTATAGGACTCCAGATAACCTGGTCCATTGTGATTGGCAAGGTTACACCCCTAGACATACATTTCCCCTTTCAATTAGCAGCATGCAGAATGGACACCCCTGTGCCTGGTGTCCCAAGTTTCACCCTGCCTCCCTTCCATCAATCAGTGTTTTACGGTGACTTGTCAATTAGTTGGCTAAGAATGGCCTTGAAACTGTAGTCTCTTATCTGGAAAAGTTATGGCATCCTCGAGTCCACAATGACATCAGGCGATGGTACTTCTTTGTGCCTGGCTGGTCACATGTTAGTTCACCATGAATCTGCTTCAGTTTCCAGCTTTTAGTGCATTTAATTCTGTGTCAGCCTAGCCACCTGTATGGGCTCCCCTTATCTTGACCTTCATGAGGCAGGCTGGTATGCTCTGAAGTTGGAGGCTTGTGAGCTGACGCTCTCCTCCCCTTCTCTGGTTGACCTCGATTTCCTAGGCATGAGCCGCTCTTTGTTGAGTTTCGATTCCGCTCCTTCTCTTGCCTTTGGCTGGGTTTCGAAACTTGGCCTGTCAGGCCTCTGGCCGCCTGGGTACCTTTCTGCTTTTACAAAATGGAGTCGCACTTGTATAATGTGCCTTATTGAGGTAGATATATGGCTGGCGCTTGCCGCTCTATCTTCTACTAACCATTGCAAGCAATATCGATTTCTTGGCATCTTGCGTTTCAAGCCTATTTACACATGTTTAACAGGATGGTTGCTTTCATCTTGTCTCGTAGCACTGTTCCTCACATTGTAACATTGTCTCCTCTCTGTGCCTATTCCATTCAATTTCGTAGTTACTCGCACTGGCGTGTTATCTTCGATAGCTGCTTTTGTTCATTCACGGGTCTGTTCAGGCCCTTGTGTCATTTCCACTGGCCTTCCATTAAGGCTTTTGGGGTCTCTTCGTGGACCGTGTGTAGGTACTCCTCATTTCGTATCAGCAGCTGGTATGGCTGTCTGATAGGGTACTGTGCTGCCAAAGGTTGTCTGGTTATGGGTGCTTCAACCGATATGGATCTGCTGATGTATACTGGGCAGAGTCCCAGTGCAGCTCTTTGTAGGTTTATTTTCTCTTCATACGTCACATACCTAGGCGAGTATGCTCCTGGTACCTCGAAATGAGGGGAAGGGGTGCAAGCCATGTCTGGGACCTCCTCTACACTCCCCCCTCTGGTCGGTTCATCGACCACTTCTGCAATCTCCTTTGCATTCATTTCTTTTGATTCTTCAGTGTCATGCTCATTGTCCTCTGCGTTGGTACATGATGGTGTGAATGTGTGAGCCTTTGGAGTCCATATTTTTATCACTCCTTTCAAACTCCCTGCTGTTTTCACATTCGTCTTTGTTCCATGTCATTAGCTGACATTGTCCATTTGGGCTGTAGTAGATCCATATTCCTTCATACCTTCTTCGTTTCTTAGGGTATGTGAACTTTGTTCCCTCTGGTGCAAATTTGCTGGCTTTCACAAAGTCTCTTATTTCTTCATCAGTCAGGTCTCTGGGCTTCCATCCTGGTTCGACATCAACCATTATTTTCATCCCTCTGGCTTTCTTTGCAGTTTTCTGGCACTGTGATTATCTTGATAACACAGAATCCTAGCAATACCATTGCTATTAGAGCTCCCAGAAACTTGAATATATCTGCCATCCATTGTGGGACCCACGAGAATATGTCTCCAAACCAGCTGTCATCGTCTACTTCATCACTTTCATCGATCATCTGTTTTTTCAGGCTTGTCAGCATGCTTATGGCCTCTGTCTGTTAGGGTTCCGTTTTCTTCATCGTGTGATGGTACAAATGTGCAACATGATTCTCCGATTTTTGCACAAACACATCCATCCACTGCAGTGATCATGTCAAGCACATACCTGTTTTGGAGGGTCATCAGTCTGATTGCTCTCACCTCTTCCTTGATCGCGTTGAATCCTTTTATGGTGGTATTGATGGTCTGCAATAACTCCCATCTGGTTATCTGCAACCATTTAGTATTCACTCCAACTTGGATGTGGGGCAGGAGCAGTGTTGTGAATACTGTTGAGGAGAGGCTGAACAGCTTGTGTTCGTATGGGATTGCATGGAATGCCTCTTCTGATTTGGGAGAAAAGTAATTTTCCCTCTTCATCCCGGATACCAGTTCCACAGATCTCCTTCTTCTTAGATGAGGATCTGCTTTCGGGAAACTGTCCAACTTTAAGTCATTCTTAGGGATCACTAGTGCGGGAACGTGGACATTCACTAGTGTGCATATGCCTCCCCAGTTTTTCGGCAGCCTTATGTATGCCTTGGATCCACACACCCAGTAATGGTCCATAATAACTGCGATTCCTTGTGTCATTCCTGGAGCTTCAAAGATTCATCCACAGTTTTGATTCTCTTCCATCTTCCTTGTGCCATTGTTTCTGAAACATAGTTTTGGGCTCTCGAGTGGTACTATTTGCAGGGGTCCTCCTCTATCTTCGACCCATGTTAGCAGTTTTAGCAACCTTGGCCACAGAGGTTTGCATAACCTCTGCAAATTCTCTATTGCTTCCTTGCAGGCTCCAAGGACCATCCATGCTCGGCAGATTACTACTCCGTCCTCCCATCCATCTGGGGAGACCACTGACCCCCAGATCTGCAGATCTGCATTTGGCCTCTGTTCTTCCAGATTTGAGCCTCTTCTGCCATCTTCCCTTGAACGTTCAGCCTTGGGTTAACTTCCCATTTTATGCCTGATCCTTTGATGCCAGAGTTCTCGTACCTGATCACATGATTTCTGGTGTGCGGTCGGTTTCTTGTTTTAATGTCCTGGACGTAGCCATATTCATCTGGGTAATCCAACGATGTGTCTTCCCATAAATTGTCCTCTGGTGTTGCACATTGCTACATGTGACATACAGTGTGCTGTAGGGACATCAATTTCTACAGCCACGAAGATCTTGGATTTTCCCATGCTGTATGGCAGGAGTGCACAGACAAAGCATTCTCCTTCTGACTGTCTTTGTCCTACTTCCTTCATCTGCTGGTACCATATGTTGTTTCCAAGATGGGCTGTGCTGTCCAGGTAATCATTACGTTCATTGTTATCTTCGTGAGGGCTTCTCTTGATTCTCAGCATTCTTCTGTAGTTTGCTATGACTACGTCTCTGAATGCATCTGTGCTGCTTTTCCATTTCGGGTATCTCGATGGAGCAGGCTGCCTCGACTAGATCGCTGTGGTAGAAGAAGGATTTGAGCTTCCTTTCCTTTCCTTTTGTAGTCTGCCATAAACTTCCCGCAACCACCATTGGTTCACCAACCTCCCAACTCGTGGCTGTGTTGTAGGCCTGCGGCTTGTTCCTCGCGTTGGAGCAGGTGTGCTTGCTGTTATAGTTTATATAGTTCTGTTTTTCAGCTCCTCGTGCAGTTTCTTTGCTTGGACTATGAATCGGAACAAATAATCTATTAGCATGTGTGTCTTCTCTGTGAGTTCTTTCGTGGCCACTTCTGTTCTTTTGAAGGATTTTGCTATTTCCTCTGTCTTTGGTAATTCACTTGGCTTTTCTTGGTCCTTTCCACTATTCTCTGGAATTGAATGTTTGGCAGGCAGTCTCTCCTTCTCTGCTGCCTTCGTTGGAGGCCTTGTAGCCATTGTCACTTGCCCTTGGTTGTGTGCGTTCTGTGTGTGGTTGCGTGCCGTGGTCAGTGCTACATTGTCATTCATCCCGTGCTGACCCTGTCTACAGCTTGTCTCTTCATTTGTTACCTCAAATGTGTCTAAATCATTGCTCATTACATTTAAATTGAGTTTGTTACTTTTATCATTAAGTTTTCTTGGGACTGGAATGACTATATAGGGTCTGGGTGCTCTCGTAGGCCCCAGATGTTCATTATCTGGTGGGTGCACTGAGATTGGGGCACTTCACGCACCAATAAAGAAAGCAGTTCTGATTGTTAATGGTAGAAAAACAATAATAATAACTATACATATACACACAATCGTTCGGAATGACAATTTGCAGCATTTTCTTCCAGGGAAGTGGGGGCGCCCTTCTGTTGAGGGTAAAACTAAGTTACTGTTCTGGACCCCCATTTCGAATGAGTTCATAGTCAATTATTTATTCCTTCTTTTGCTCTGGTCTCGTATTTCGAGAGTTTGTTACTATTAGAGGGACGAGTGCTTCTCCAAATGTCCCCCTCACGTGAGTGACGACGGTAGTCTCTGGGCACTCAGTACAGTTCCTGTGCTAGACTTTGGAAAAGGGTTAGGCTAGCACCTTTGGTAAATCACATTCATTATACATATCGATGATAGGTGAGGTCCCAATGCACGCCTCAACTTTGTCTTGGTCCTGAGGACATGCTGGAACTTGCTCGATGCGAAAGAAGGAAAAGATGGAACTGCTAAAAATCACACAAAAATAAAATGTTGTAAAAACAAAAACAAAAGTAAAAATAAACGTGAACATATGAAAAATAGGAAAAAATGAGAAAAATGCAGAAAAATGATAATAAGATGGTGAAGTTCTTGTGTCCGCCCCTTTCACTCGGACTCTCGGTGACAAGTTGAAGAACAGTGTCTCTCTCCTCGATCTGCTCCACGGCGGAAGGATGACGAAAAGTTTTATTGTGGATCTCCTCCTTCTAAGGCTCTCCTTAGCAGTGGATGTCCGTAATTGCTTCTCAGTTGTGTTATGATAGCTCTCAGGAGCTTGTTTAATTGTGCGTTCTTAACTGGGTCTCTGAGGAATGTGGGTACATCAACATTGTTGGGTCTACCCACTAATTCTGGAAAGTGCTCAATGAGGTGGAAGAAGACTTGGTATGCGTATCTGCTGTCTTCTGGTGACAACGACATTCGCTTTGATTTTCTGGTCTCTAGATCACAGGCCTTTCTTGCGACGTGAACATTTTTTACACTTTCCTGCTGCGTGGATTGCGACCACGTAATTCAGTTTGTACCACACTTGGTTTAGGAATTCGTTGTTTCTTGGATCTCTGATAAAGGTTAGGGTATCTGTGGTTCTCCCGACAAGTCCTGGGCACTCCTCTATGATTTGGAAAAACAAGGTGTATGTCAGTTCATCGGTGATCACTTGAGGTGGAAGCATTTGTGTCCTTATTCCCAGTACTCTGGCACTTCGACAAAAGCCTCCGCGAGGACCGTCAGTAGTTGCCGTATTATCTTCCTGTTAGCTGAATTTTGAATGAAATCTGGGATGCTGGTGTCTCTCCCTACAAGTGATGGATATGTCTCTAATACAAGCCGGAAGCAGGAAAGCACATCTTTTGTAATATTTCTATGGGGGGATACCATAAGTTTTATGACAAGGTCTTGGTACTGGTTGCTTCAGGATATCGATTTTGGTTCTCAGAAATGTCTTATTTTCCGCTTATCAAAGTCTTAGGGCTTTTCCAATGCTTTGTGTGGCTTTAAACGTTCATATGAGTAGCGTTACTGCAGCTTTGGACGTGCGATTCTCTTCTTTACCATGCACCTTTGGCTGCACAGAGTGTTTGTTTTATTGGTTTTTATTCCTTTCCGTGCTTAGATGGAATGTTCAGTGTAAGACCAAGTTTACACAATGAGCTCTCTCGTTTTGCCTTTTCTGATCATGTGTCCTTCTTCCTCGTCATGGATCTTGTCTGCACATGCTGAGGTTCTTCCCCGCTGTCTGTAGATTCTTCGCAGCTGGATGCAGCTGGAGGGCCCTCTCCTGCATAGGGTTTAATGTCATTTAGAAAGATCCATGCTCTTCTGCCCTGGAGCTTGACGGCGGACGGGGTGCAGTCCTCTACGATAAAGGGGCCATTAAATCTTGGCTCGTTCCACCTTTTTCTTGCGTGGTTTCTCACCAATACTGCATCACCAGGGAAGACGAGGGACGCACAAAGGATTTGAGCTGCACCTGCTTCAGCACTTCCTGCTGTGTTTTGTGCTGTGCTGTCCCCTTTTCTCCGTCACTGCAGCTGGCCTGTAATGACAGAGGTGCTGGATGTCATACAGTCAAGGTACATTTGCATCTCTGTTCCCAGAACCTCTCTAGTTGGCTGGGCATCACAATTAGCTCTATCTCGGGGGGTAAGAGGGGTCCTCATCCTTCTGCCTGTAACTATCTCATGCGGCGTGAGATGATGGTCGGATCCTGGTTGGTTCCGAAGTGCATACAATGCCAATGGTAGACAGTGCAGCCATCCCTTCTTTAATGTGAGCTTCAACTTGGCTATCCTCTCATTAAGCAAGCCGTTGATCCATTCAGGATAATACACCGGTGAGAACTTGTGTTTTATACCAAGCAACAAGCTGATTTGCTCGAAAACTGTGTTAACAAAGTGAGCCCCGTTGTCTGATCTCATTACCTCGCACACCCCCCATCTAGGGGACACTTCCCTCACCAGGAACTTGGCAGCACAGGTAGCGTCGGGGTGTGTGCAGGGACCTGCTTCTTTCCATCTAGAGAATGGACACAGCACCACAATTAAATACCTGTACCCATTGCATACTTGGATCATATCAACATAGTCGATATGCAAGTGCTGGAATGGTCCATTTGGTCTGGGGATGATCCCTCTCACTACTTTTAATGTGTGGCCAGCGGTGATTTGCTGGCAGATTATGCAGTTCACCATGAAAAATGCAACATGCTCTGCTAAATTCGGTGTGAACCAGTCTTCTGCGAGCGTTGCAGCAAGATTCTCTTTTGTCATATGGATGGGGTAGTGCAGTTGCTCTAACGCTACTTTTAGAAGGGTGACAGGCATTACTGGTTTACCACTGCTGTCTTGCCTCCACAACCCGTCAGAGGGGTTTAAAGAACACCCTCGACACTTCCACAAATGTTTCTCCTCCTGAGGTGCCTTCCCGTGGAGCTCCATTAGCTGAGTCTGCCCTATATTGCTATAGGCTTCTGGTGTGGCTCACGCTACCAGCATCCTCTCATTGGTACATGCCACCTCCACGTCCATGATTGTTTCAGTTTTGGATGCCATGCGCTTGGCTTCCATGTCTGCTTCATGATTTCCACGTGACACGAAATCCGTCCCCTTGGTATGAGCGGCGCATTTCACGACCGCTATGTCCCCTGGGAGCTGTAGTGCTTTTATTAGCCTGTCCAATAAGGCTGCATGTTGCACTGGCGTGCCGTCTGCTCGGAGGTAGCCCCTCCTTTTCCAGCGCACTAGACCTGCATGTACTGTGGACGTCACATAGGCTGAGTCACTGTACACAGTTACTTCTTGGTCTGCATGATTCTCAATGGCGTGTATCAGTGCCAGCAGTTCTGCCGCTTGCGCAGAAAGTGAGAGGGTATTCGCGCACTGATGAGTACTCAAAACTCTCCATTCGCTAGTATACCTTTGTCCATCTTCTTGGTCGATTCTCGAAGAACCATCAATAAAGACGATCTCTCCACTTGCCAGGGGGTTATCATTTACCCTGGGGATCTCAGCATAGAATTCCTCATAGTTCGCACAGTCGTGTATAGGTTCTCCCTCTGTGACTGGCTCAGCTATGAATGTAGCAGGATTCACAGTTTTACATCAAACTATTTTGATCGATGGGTTAGAGATAATCACCTCATAGGTGGATACTCTCTGAGATGTCAGTGTGCCCTTTGGTTAGTATTGCGAACAGCGAATGTTCAACATATAATGTCATGGAGCACCCCATCACAATGGCTGACGTTTTTTTGATAGCGAAAGCGGCAGCAGCTACATTTTGTTCGCACGGGAAGTGGCTCTTCATAACCAGGTCCAGACTCCGGCTGTAATATGCTAGGGGCTTGTACCCCAGCTAGGTTCGCTGCACTAGCACTGCCGTCATAAAATTACCATCAGAGTGTGAGAACAGGTAGAATTCCTCTGCATAACTAGGAATCCCGAGAACTGGGGCCTTACAAATTGCCCCCTTGAGTTCTGCAAACCCTTTCTCCGTTGCCTCAGTCCATTCAATTTCTCCTTTTGTTGCCTGGGCTTTCTTTAAAGCCTGAAGCAAGGGCTTGGTATACGAGCTGTAGTCAAAGACCCATGCTCTGACATGATTGCACAGGCCTAAGAATCTTTGCATTTGTTTTAACGTGCGCGGCTTGGCCGTGTTCATGATGGCTTCAGCCCTTTCTGGGGTTACCTTCTTCCCCTCATGAGAGATCAGTTGCCCTATGTACAACACCTCCTGTTGACAGTACTGCAACTTTTCCTTATCAACTTTGTATCCCTTTTCAGCCAATATAGTCAATAGCTGGACAGAGTCGCGCCTGCATTGCTCTTCAGTGGTGCTGCAGATCAGAATGTCATCTACGTACTGCAAAACAACACTGTCCACTGCAATATTGCCTAGGTCCATTTGCAGGACTCTGTTGAAAATAGAAGGGGACTCTCAATACCCCTGTGGCAACCTCGTACTTTTCAGGTGCATTTGTCTGAAGGTGATTGACATCTGGTCTTGAGAGTCACGGTGCAGTGGAATTGAGAAAAATGTGTTTTTCAAATCAATCACCGTGAAATATTTTGCCTTACTGGGCATATCACGTAGTATTGTGGATGGATTGGGGACTAGAGGGAACTCGTCTTCAACTATATCCTTTAATGTTTGTAAATCCTGGATTAAATGTCAGGACCCTCCCTTTGATTTTTTGACAGGGTAAATCACTGTATTGCAAGGTGATTCTGACATCACTAGGATGCCCTGTTCCATCATGGCGGAAATTGTCTTCACAATCCCTTCATCTGCCTCTCCGGACATGGGATATTGTCGCGCTCATGGTAAAATTGCTCCGGGTTTCAGTTTAATTTTCACTTCACCTGCCCCCTTCAGGAGACCTTCATCATAGGCCCTGTAGTCCATACTGCGGTAGGCACTTGGGCCATGTCGTCATCAAAGTATTCTGGACGTACCAGCGCCAGCATCATTCTCTGTGGCACCTCCCGTCTGATCATTTTGACCCAAAATATGAGACTTACTTCCACTCTTGTCTCCTCTAGGTCAGGGTGCTCTTCGAACAGATCGCCATCGGTGACATCAGCCACTCGATACCCTTCTTCGATGGTGATAATCGCACACCATTGTCTGCCTTCGTCCTCATATCCTTTGACCAATACCACTTTCCCTCACGCTGCGGCAGAATGTATCACTAAGGGAAATACTTGCCCCTCTTCTTCGTGCATGGGTATTCTTGGTCTGAACAGAAACTCATCAGGGGTTCTCGTAGTTTTGCCTGCGAGGCCTGGCAGTCCTGCCATAAACACCCGCACGCCATATGCAAAGACTTCTGGCTCTAACGTTACAGCCCTCATGGTTATACGTCCTGAGTATGCTCTGATCATTTCGCACATGTTTGAATAATGCATTCCTGGAGTGGAGCACACTATACCCTTCTCGGTGACCGAGATGGTCATGTTTAATTTAGTCATCAGGTCTCGGCCCAGAATATTTACTGGGGTCTGACGTGAATACAATAGGGGTACTTTCATTTCGCGCTCTCCCACTGAGACTGGGAGTGTGTCTGTAAAGGGAACTCTATTATGAGCTCCAGTGAAACTCTGAATATCTATAGCCTCGCCGGACAAGGAAAATGTGCCCTCTCGTATGCACGAGTGCGTTGCACCCGTGTCAACTAAGAATGAATATTCTTTCCCCCCTATGGTGACATTGACCCTTGGTTCCCTGTTAGGGTCTGGTGTCACTGATAGGATAGAGAACATCAGAGTCCCCCGTGAGCTGTCCTATTTCATATATAAGTTCGGCCCACTGTATACTTGTTGATTTGCCCCAGCCCCAGGGTTAACTCTCCCTCTGGAGCTAGTGCCCTATGACATTTACGGCGGTGCCTGCTGTGGGGTTGTCCCTGCGGCAAGTTCCCCATGTTCGGTGGTTGAATCACTTGCTGTGCACCTTGCTGCACGCCTGACGCCTGCGGCTGCACTGTGTAATTTTGTGCACTGCCCTGTTGCAGGACGGCAGGCTGATTCACCATGCCTGCCCCATCCCTTGGCTGTTTTGCCACATGCCTTGGCTTCTGCACATGCGCGCCACGTGTCCTGTCATTCCACACAGCCAACACGCTGGCGATGGTTGGGCCATCTGTCCATCTGGCATAGCTGGATCGCCCATCTGCGCGTTCTGAAAGCCATTTTGATTATTCTGAAAGCCTCCCTGGTTACCTCGAAAACCCCCTTGATTACTCTGCCATCCTCTTCCTCCAAAACCCCTTCCTCTTGGGTAAAATCCTGCGTTATCGTGATTATTCTGCGATGGGTTGGTCACTTGTTGTGCGCTTGGTTCGGCTGGGCTGGTGAGCATGGCTCCCTCGAGAGCATACTTCGAGAGCTTCTTTTTCACCAGCTTTGCCTCCTCACCCTTACGAGTTGCCTCCTTTTTCCGATTCTTTTCTTGCAACAATCTATAGTAGTATGCAACTGTCAACTGTATTTTGGCCCATGGTTTAGCTTCTACTCCTACCAATTTTATTAGCTGCTTCTGCAAGGCATAATATGTGGTAGAATACAGGGATAGATTTCGTCCAATACTATGCGTTTCGAGCACCCACACATCTTGAACATTTTTGATATAAATCAACGGGTCCTCTGACTCTTTCATTTTTCGAGTCATTATAGCCCCCATATCAGAAGTGTCTGGATATAGCGTTCGTAGCGCTTTCCCCACTGCTGCCCTACAGTTATTAAATGGCGCTCCGTCATGGGAGGTGTTAGTTAGGGTTACCCTAGGATAGCCTGCTCGTTTCCATACATCATCTGCTCTTTCACCAAGTATGGCAATTTGGAGGCCCTTAATGTCCCATATAGCTAAGGTGACACCCCCCGTCATTTTCTCTAACTCGTGTATCCACTTTCCGGCTCCCGATGTCAGCATTGGAAGCTTATGTTTAAGGCTCTCTCGGTCCATGTGTGGCCATGGAATATATTATGGTCTTGCTCTCCCCTTTTCTAGCAACGGGAATTGGAATGCACAGTCCTCCTTCTCTTTCCCCATAGCTCTCCGGTCTATTGCCGGGGCAGCATTCCCGCCTTGCTGTCTACCTGGCAATGCCCTTAATCTGTCTGCGTAGGCAGGTGCTGACACGCCCCTCTGACCGTGGGGTGTTCCTTCATGTCGGCCGGACTGCGCGGCAGACTTCGGTGCCCTACTTGTGGACCCGCTAGCATCTGACCATCGTACCCCTCGGTCTCCTGGGAGCTGTTTTTCGCACTGACTCCCTTCTTCATGTGCCACATCCTCTGTTTCCCCACCGGAGTCAGATTCTGATTACTCCCAGTTTACACAACTCCTAGCATGTTCTTCGTTCTGCCCAATCTCCAGCCTGTCTAGGGACAGTCCCCTGCTCCCACTACTTCGGGTGACATCCTCAGTGTCATATAGCTGAGTGCTCTCTAAGCGCTCATCTTCCCTTCCCCCATCGGATATCTGCTCTAGCCACATCTCATCGTATATTTTATCGATCGTTTACCTGATGCTTCTGGTGTCGAAGTCATCTTCAATATTTGTCCCGCTTGTACCTGGTACTGCATCGCTTGCAGGAAAGAATTCTTCTATGTCTTCCCATTCTACTGTAGGATTGGGTTTAATCACTTCCCGCTCCAAATATTCAAGATCATGTGCCCTCTGTCTGTGCTTACGTTCTATTTCCTCGTCTATTTCCTTTTGCTTCTTTGCTTCATCCCTAGCCTTATCTACTTCCCTCATCTGTTCATTTCTACGTTCTTTTGTCCTTCTACTTTCTTCATCTTCCCATTTTTTTACTTTCCTTTCGTGCACTCTCCTTTCTTCCTCTAGCCTTAACATGTTCTGCCTGTACTTTTTATAGGCTGCGTACTGTGTGCGAGTGAGCGGTATTCCTTGCTCTTTGCGATATAGTTGTTCTCGCCTTAGCCTATCTTTCTTTCTAGTCTTTTCATCTCTTTCTTCCATCCCTTTCCCTTTCTCTCTCCTTTGCGTCTCATCAGACTTCTCCTTTGGCCTCAAATCATCACTTCCTTTTCCATCTAACTTCAGTAATATTTGACCTCCCATCCATTCGTCTTTCGCGATTGCTATCTCATCACCTCTACCTTCATTTCCTTTATTTTTATTTCCCTCTTTCTCCTTATCTGGAGGTGCACAACTCAGTGCCCAATCTTTCCCTTCATCTTCGCATCTCTCTTTGTCCCTTGAGACTGCGGAGGCGATATTGTTTTTCTGTTCTTTTCCCTTATTATCGTCACTACTGTATGTAGGCGACTCATATGCGGGGTTGATATACCCCATGGCTGCTTTAAGTTCTCTTAGCGGGTAAAGACCCTCTGACTTGCTTCCTTCAATGACTGCCTCAGGCGGGGCTGGTGGCGCGGAATGCGTCTCACCCCCCTCTGTACATACATTTAATATCCAGTATGTGGGTGGTTCTTCCACCTTCGTTTCTTCAACCATTTTCCACAACTCTAGAACAGCAAGACGTTTCTCTAACTTCTTGCCCGAATATGTGGTGTGTAGGAAGGTAGTCATGTGCTGTAAAACAGCCTTAGAGAGCGACCGGTTCTGGGGCCACGGCATAAACAGCTTATTGGCGGTACCCTTAACCCACTCCTGGCTGTATTTCTTCAGCTTTAGTGCATGCCTGGGCAGTTGTATGCACAAATGCGCAAGCGGGGTAACTTCCTCCATTTTTTATTTCGTCACTAACAGTATTTACACAGTTCTTTAATCCTCCAACGGTATCAGCGAGCACCACAAACGCAAGCTCCAATCCAATCTTTTCCCGCCAAAATTTATACCAACAATTTACTCAAAATCCATCAATTCAATGGCGATTCCCTCTTAGTTACAGAATCGCTTAAAGCCATAATGCATTTCAATCAATCAGCAATACAGTTATTTCACATTTGACATAAACAGGACATATATGACAGACTAGATGGACACCAGCTGGTCATACATATACCTGCCTTCTAATCAATACCCCGTCATGGGATGTGAACAAACCCCTTTGATGCTGTCTTTAATTGTCACCGTAGCCTAAATTGTCCCCCCACTGTGGGCTATGGGTTCACGTTCCTTCTGACCACTCTTTAAAGTGCAGGAATAAGGCGAATCCTTATACTTTTATCTCAGGTGCCCCCCTAGTAATCCTTACCTTTTGTCTCAGGTGCCCCCCTGGTAATCCTTATGTATTGTCTCAGGTGCCCCCCTGGTAATCCTTACGTTTTATCTCGGGTGTCCCCCCGGTATCCACTCTTTATTTCTCATGCTCAAGTGATTACCCCCTTTATATATATAGTCTCCTCTACTTCTAACTACTTTTTTTTCTCTGCCACCCTCCGTTACCTTTCCCTTACTTACTCTAATGCCTACAAGACATTTGTAAAGTAACGAGTTTGTTGTTTCACTCACCGATCGCATCTTTTCCTATCTGGAACTTCGGGATCACCGCCCCTTCTTCTTCCTGCTTTTAAGGTTTTCGTCCGATCCGCTGCCTGTGGGAATGAGAAGGGTTATGCTTGGAAAGTAGTTTTGCAAAGGTAGCGGGCGCCCCTCTCTCGAAAGAACAGATTGATAACCTGTTCAGTGGTTATTAACCACTTGAGAGTTCGCAGCCACTGCTTTTACTCACTGTGCCTTTCACAGATGGGAAATATCCATTGGCATATCAGTCTTTGTCCTGCCCAGGGGCAGTCCAGCACCGAAATGCAATGGCAATTCCAACCTGAACGAGAGTACCACCAGCAACCTCATACACGTGTTTCACCCTTGTTGGGGATCATCAGTGAGGTGAAGCTGATGCCTCTCTAAGCACAGTGAGAGGGAGACCACGTCTGGTTCCCCCCAGGAGACCTAGGGTTACCAATCCCAGGAAAAATAGTTTTGCAAAGGTAGCGGGCGCCCCTCTCTCGAAAGAACAGACTTGATAACCTGAACGAGAGTACCACCATCAACCCCATACACGTGTTTCACCCTTGTTGCTTGGAAAGGCAGGTTCCTTCAGATCCACTGCAGATTTTTGAAGTTTTACTCGGTTTATAGTGATAATATCGGAAAAAAAAGTCGAACTACAAAAATATCGAAAATAAAAATGTCGAAAATGAAAATATCGAAAACATATACATACAATTAAAAGAGTCAATTTTTCGAAAATATAAATATCGAAAAAATGTTAGATTACGAATTTCAATAACTGGAAATAAAGAAAAAACAAGAGTGTCATTTACTATGAGGGGGGTTCATCCCCCCTCAACCACCTCCTCACCCGACACCCCGTTGCCAACAGCCACCACCACCCCTCCCCCAAACCACCCTCTCACCCCTCATACTCAGCATAAGAGGGTAAGAAAGGGTTAAACTCATAAGTGAAAACCACGAGTAAAGAACCTTGTTTAGGTACCAAGAAACCAAAAACGGTTGTGGAAAACCATCATTACCTGACAGAACAACACTTGACACGGTACTGCAGGAAATTGATTGGAGTTGTTTCACACTAAAACAGGTACTATTGATAAAACGAACATGTGACTAGACATTAGGGTATCATACGACATACAAATGTATGACAGGAAAAATAATTTTCTCATTTGTTTTAGAATAAGAAATGGAGAACAAAGTGGAATTTATCGCCACACAATAAGGAGGAAAGCAGTTGGTTTTAAATGGATACGTTTTCCATAAGGAATACAAGAAAAAGGAACGCATTTACTGGAAATGCACGGAATACAAAAAAAAAATTCAGCGCATGAGCGATTACAGAGGGAACGGATGTAAAAAGTAAAAATGAACACAACCATCTGCCAGATCAAACCAATATTATTATCAAAAAAACATTATCCGAGCTAAAAAGAAAAGCCGAGGAAAGTCATGGTGAAGCTAGTGGATCGGTACTGGCAGGTGTTTGTGACCAATTACCAACACATATAACGGCTCAGTTACCGGCTGAAAAATGGATGCAGCGTACAATAAACCGAACTAAAAATCAGAAAGAGAATCTGCCACCTGCACCAGTGTTATTTCGAGACATTACAATCCCGGATGTTTTCAAATTAACAGCCAAAGGAGAAAGTTTTCACCATGCCACACTTGAATTGAACAATGAAAAAAAATTAATATTCTCTACTGCTGCAAACTTTCACCATCTAACTCAAAGTCATAAGTGGCAAAGTGACGCAACGTTCAAAGTGTGCCCACAACCTTTTCACCAGTTTTACACAATACATGGAACAATAAACGATAAAATCGTACCGCTTGTATATATATCAATGCCAAAAAAAACTGGAGAATCATACAGAATCGTGTTTAATAAAATGAAGCAAACTGCACCTGATTCAAAACCAACAACAATAATCATGGACTACGAAACGGCTCAGATTAAATGATTTTCATCAGTGTACAAAGAGACCAGGATTCAGGGATGTTTTTTTCATTTTACTCAAAGCATATGGCACAAGTTACAAAAATTAGGACTAAGTACTAAATACACAGAGGAGAGTTGCTACCAGTATAACATAAAGAAACTTTTTGCATTGGCATTTGTACAGGAAAATTATGTTGTTGATTATTACAAACATTTGATTGAGACTGATTATTACAAAAATCATGAAGAAGAAAATACTGATTTATTAGACTACTTTGAAAACACATGGATAGGACAATTAACTAGAAATGGAACAAGACGCAGGCCAAAATATCCAGTACCATTGTGGAATTGTTACCAAGCTACATTGGAAAATACACCTCGAACAAATAACACCCTAGAAGGATGGCACAGCAGATTGAATAAAAACGTCAACATCCAGAACCCAACATTATGGCATTTTTTAAAGGACTTACAAAGTGAAGAACAACACCAGCAATTTAAAATAGCACAAACACTTTCATTGGCTAACCAAACACCAAAAAGAAAAAAATACAGGGACTACGAGAGTAAACTGGTACAACTAATACAAAATTTTGACACACAAAATAAGGAAAACTTTTTAGATTCGGTGGCATTTAACTTAAAATGTTAAAAAAACTTATGATTCAGGAACATCTCCAATCCAGTGTGGCATGGACAAAGAAAATCCAAAAGCAGCATCCTGCGGGTCCATAATACCGAATCTGGAACAGGAATCCATGTGAAAAAACCAAGAAAACCTCCAAGAAAAATCCAAATCCGCAGAAGAAGAAAGAATACACAATCCAAGATGAGAAACTCCATCAGTCCATGTCTATAACATCAATCCATGTAAATGTGCCAGGAAAAAAACAAAAAATATCTGAATCCAGGAAGGAAAAAAAAGGTCAAATCCAGGTAAAGCCCATACAAAAAAAACACCAAACTGCTCCATAAAAAAAACAGGCAAGATCCAAATCAAGCAAAGAAAAAAAAGTGCAACTCCAGGAAAAGACCATACGAAAAAAAAGCAACACTGCTCCATGATCCAAACGAGGAGTGAATACAAATCCATCAAAACCAGTTAATCCAATGAAAAAAAAGGCTTCCACCATCCTCTGCCACCAAGTGTTCTGGGGAAGAGGAAATCGCTGACGGGCACATAGGTCAGCACTCACCCTCCAGAACTTGTAAGACAAGATAGCTGCACCATGTGAGGACAGGGGGTGCAGGATTCACTTACTCCAACATGAAGTAGGCAAAGGGAAGTCCGTTTAATGACAATCACATCAAACAGAGAAACAAATGGAAATCAGCAGCATTGCGATCACCTGTCTCGCTCCGACTTCCTCGAACTTCAGTCGGACAGCACTTCTTTTAGGCAAAAATCGTCATCACTGATGTCTAATTTCTATAAAAAAAATCATCATGCAATATAATTGGTTAGGAAAGGTAACTTAAGTATAGGTGTTATATCTGTATATGATATTAGGGCATGCAGATTGGATAACTCTTATCGGGTGAGAGTCTATGCCCATCCCTCTACATCACGCGTGATAGACGTCACTACAACTACGATGTCCTATTGGTTGCAATATCTATAGGGCTCCATATAACTTGCTCCATTGTGATTGGGCAGATTACACCCCTAGACATAAATTTCCCCTTTTAATCAGCAGCATGCAGAATGGACACCCCTGTGCCTGGTGTCCCAAGATTCACCCTGCCTCCCTTCCATCAATCAGTGTTTTAGGGAGACGTGTCAATTAGTTGGCTAAGGACGGCCTCGAAACTGTAGTCTCTTATCAGGAAAAGTTATGCATCCTCGGGTCCTGGATGACATCAGGCAATAGTACTTATTCGCGCCTGGCTTGTCACGTGTTAGTTCACCCTGAATCTGCTTCAGTTTCCAGCTTTTAGTGCATTTAATTCTGTGTCCGCCTAGCCACCTGCATGGGCCCCCCTTATCTTGACCTTCATGAGGCAGGCTGGTATGCTCTGAAGTTGGAGTCTTGTGAGCTGACACTCTCCTCCCCTTCTCTGGTTGACCTCGATTTCCTAGGCATGAGCCGGTCTTTGTTGAGTTTCGATTCCGCTACTTCTCTTGCCTTTGGTTGGGTTTCGAAACTTGGCCTGTCAGGCCTCTGGCCGCGTGGGTACCTTTCTGCTTTTACAAAATGGAGTGGCATTTGTATAATGTGCCTTATTGAGGTAGATATATGGTTGGCGCTTGCCACTCTATCTTCTACTAAGCATTGCAAGCAATATCGATTTCTTGGCATCTTGCGTTTCAAGCCTACTTACACATGTTTAACAGGACGGTTGCTGCCATCTTGTCTCATAGCACTGTTTCCTTACGTTGTAAAATTGTCTCCTCTCTGTGCCTATTCCATTCAATTTCGTAGTTACTCTCTCTGGCGTGTTATCTTCGATAGCTGCATTTGTTCATTCACGGGTCTGTTCAGGCCCTTGTGTCATTTCCACTGGCCTTCCATTAAGGCTTTTGGGGTCTCTTCGTGGACCGTGTGTAGGTACTCCTCATTTCGTATCAGCGGCTGGTATGGCTGTCTGATAGGGTACCGTACTGCCCGGGGTTGTCTAGTTATGGGTGCTTCAACCGGTATGGATCTTCTGATGTATACTGGGCAGAGTCCCAGTGCAGCTCTTTGTAGGTTAATTTGCTCTTCATACGGCACATACCTAGGCGAGTACACTCCTGGTACCTCAAAATGAGGGGAAGGGGTGCAGGCCATGTCTGGGACCTCCTCTACACCAATATGCTTAAAAGCAAATTTACTGCAACTCACAACACTCTCCACGGTGTGTTGCTAGACACAAACCACACTGCCCATGCACAAGATTTTAGCCATACCCAACAGGTCACATTATATACTGTTGTGCAGGTAGGTACACAGCGCCATCCCCAAAGTGGGTGTAAATTGAGATACAATCACTTATATAAGCCTTTAAGTGCTTCCCAACAAGAGCATTGGTAGTGTAGAGGATCAGACAATGGACTTGCAAAAACATTAGCAACCTCTGCATTTCTCTGAAGTTCTCTACATTTTTGTTTTTAATTTAGAAATTCCATAGCTCTTAAATAGACTTTTAATAACAACAAACTATGTATTTAATTGAAATGTGCCCTGTTGTTCATAAACTCACAGGTAGATTACAATGTAAAACAGATTTCAAATAAGGGGTGAATTACAGCCAGGTGCTGAAGGGGGGGAGAAAAGTGACCACCGCCAAGAGGCTGCCATAATGCAAGGCCATGCAGGCATGCTCACAGAATCAATGTGTTGCTCTGGCAACAAGCCTCCCCGGTTGCTTTGGTTAGCCCATACACATCTCTCTTTTGGAACAGTAGACATTTGATAACAATAAAAGGAAAGGAGGGAAACACAAACACAGCACTGATGGTCCGGAGGGCGTGGGGGCAAACATCAGCACTGTGACCGATGGAGGGAATTGTCATGATGCCATGCCAAGTGAGGGACCCTGGCATAGCATCCACTCTACACCGCACAGGTGTCTTGCCTTCACAACTCTCCCCGGAGGGACCTTGACCTCACTCACCTCCTAGAGAACTTCATGGCACAAAACAAGGTCTCCTCTTCAGGAGACTCCCCTATGGTGGGGAAGGATGAGCACTAGGGCTCCTCCCACCAATGTCGAGGGCCATCAAAACAAATAGCAGCTCCCAGGCACCATGTATTGGGTTTCAGTAATGATTCTGGGTGTGATTCCCCACAGTGGTAGGCAGCGTGGACATGGGACTACCTAGAAGATGAAAGGACACACACGGATAGCCCCTACCCCTACATCGATTACCAGGCCTCCGAAGCTTTTGACTTGGTGGACCATTCCATCTTGTCCACCAGGTTAAGGGAGAATGCTTTCTTCTCTGAAGAGGCAATCCAATGGATATCTTCTTTCTTGAAAGATAGACAAATCAGAGTGGCCAGTGAGTTGGCAGAAGCTGATCCTATGCCTTTATTGTAGGGGGTTCCACAGGGAGCCTGAGTACCACCATGTTTTTATAACATCTTTATGATCCTCTTCTTCCAGATGTTGGAAGAGGAGGGGAATCATATTCGCCAACTATGCTGATGATACGCAATGTGTTCTACCCATCTCGGGCATTCATCAAAAAGATGAAGCATTCATCCATAAAATCTATCTAAAAATTCAAAATTGGAGGGTCTCTAATGGACTGGCCTGAAATAGTGCCAAAACTGAATTTCTTCTGGTGGGTTCTCCCAGTAAACTGGTTAAACTGGGGGACAACTATAAGAATTTCAATCTGGATAATTGTGTCATCGAGGACTTGAATAAGGTTAAGACTTTAGGCGTATACCTGGACAAACATATGAATATGAAGGGCCAGGTGATTAGTCTTATTTCCTCTTCATCATACTTCATCAAACTGTTCCACCACTTACGCCTTCTTTTTTCTGAAAAAAATTCAGAAACCTTGGCAAGAGCTATCATTGGTTCCAAATTGGACTATGGGTGTAACCTACTGGTGGGCATCCCGCAGGGAGAGATCCAACGCCTTCAGGTGATCCAGAATGGGGCGGTGAGAGTGGTGAAGAGCCTGGGCAAAAGAGATCATGTGTCTGAAGCCAGAAGGAGTCTGCACTGGCTTCCCATCAGGGCAAGAGTTCTGTTTAGGCTTCTACTCATTACGCATAAAAGTATCCTGGGTCAAATGCCATTATACCTGAAGGAAGCCATTGCCCTAAAAGACAATGTGAGGACACTGAGATCAGATAATTACAATATTCTTAAAGTCCCACACAGTAAGTCTAATAAAGCAAGTCAGGGGTCATTTGAAGCAACAGCCCCAATTGCCTGGAATGCCCTCCCGTCCACGCTGAGAATGATAGCCTCGACAGAATTGTTCAAGAAGCAGCTGAAGACTCCGCTCTTTGCCTAGAGAGTTATGGTAGTTACTCATGCCATGCCTCTTATTTCTCAGAGTGTTGTCTCTTCCTCTTTCTCGTTGCATGTTTGCTGTGTGTTAGTCAGCGCCCATCAGCCCTTGGGTATCAGGTGCGCTTAATAAATGCCATAACATAACATCATCTGCAGGCACATCCACCCCATTCTTAGTCACATGCACAGACTGCTACTTCCTTCTCCAGTTCCAACATGGCCACCACAGTACACATTCTCTGCCCACTCTCTTTGTGGGTGGTTGGACATAGGCTAGGGGGACTTCCTGACTAGGCGCTTCCTGTCTCTCCAGTATTTCAATGGTGTTGGGGAATTGTCAGTGAATCCGGATTGTGCTAATAGTTGTTTTTCATGACTAACACTGTTTCTTGATTTTGCAGAGGTTTTTAGTCCATGGGTACTCCATCTACCTGGAGGTTTTCTTCTGCCTCCTGGACCCTTGTACCTCATATCCCTCTTCCAAACCCTGACCTCCTTAGGAGAGGTTCTGGGTAACTGAGCTTGTATTCCTACTCTACCCGGAAATCTGGTGACTGCTGCTCAACTGTACCTTCATGCATAACAAGGAGGAAGTGGAGAGTTAAGACCTGCCCTTGGAAGCCAAGGAGGATAAGGACCAAGACCTGCCCTTGTAAGGACTCTGCCCAGCTCTTCAGGTGTCACATCCTCTCATCTAACAGCACTGTAAGCTATTAAAGCCACAGGGAATGTTACAAATGTATTTTTCTTAATAGAAGGAATACAATAATGTAGACAAATTAAAGGTGCTCTGTGAATGAGTTATTCACAATGACATTTTACATCCTAAAGAAAGTATAGTCAAGCATGTATGTTTTGCTTTTGTCCAATGTTAAATGAAAGGAGTGGTCCTTTGCCAATCTATGTATCAGTTCTCACACTTTCTTAGGAATTAATAAAATGCCTTTTATTAACTGAATTAGGGATGTAATGGCACCTGGCCTGTGCAGCCACATTGTTCTGTGTTTAGGTTTCTAGATGCATGTATGTTCTTCATAACCACAGTGTGGGTAGTCTAGATGATTGGACACTTAACTTTCAAAAAAGGGGGCAGCCTTGTTATCTGGGTTTGAACCTCTCCATCAGTGCTTTTTTTATTTGAACTGTGTAGCATGGCTAAGCGATCTCATTCAAGGAATTACGTATGACTCTCAAGAGCTTCTTAGAGATGCATTGGGTTGCAGCCAAAGTATCAGAGCTCAAATCCCACTTATAGCACCACTGGTAGGAAGGTTGAGCAATGATATTAGTGACACAGAAGGACTAGAGAATGTTTTAAACACGCATGGCAATTTTGCGCTAAGTCAGGCAAATGCCATGCTTTTTATCTCACCCTACATGCCAAAGCTGAACTCCCACCTCAATGCCTGTCTAAATGCCCACCTGAGGCTGCGGCAGGTTTTGCACAAGGGAATAGTGTAGAACCCAGTGCAAGGCTCTGGTGAGGGTTGGTTGCAGGTACAAGTGAAACCCCTACCAATAGGTGTACTATTGGACAGCAATATTTTCATGGGCCTAAAATGAAACTCCAAGTAGTGTTGTTAGGATTGATTAGCCAGGGAACAGGTGAGGTTATAACAACTCCTGTACACTCCCACATGGAAAGGGTTAGAAATATCTGTGAAATGTCTGTGGCTTGTGAGGGCATTTTACCTAAAAATCCTAAAACCAATCTAAAGTAATGGAATAAAAAAAATACAGCTAAACCATTTTAAATCACCCTTCTAAGGATTCCTCTCATCCATCCTTTGTTTTGATGGATCAATTATCCTGCCCAAAAAAATGTGTGGTAGCACAAGTCTTAATGCATAGAGCCAAACCTCATAATCTCAAACTCCGTGTTTCACCAGCACAGGGATAGTTGAAAGACAACCTGATTAAATTAATCATGGTGTTTCTTAATGGTTTAGCCATGTAAAAGAAACATTTTACAAAAATTGTTTAGAAAAATTTGAATTTGGAATAAATGGTAAATTGACAAGTTGTAGGTCCATAGCCACATTCCATGTTATGGTGAAGACATTTTACATATGTTGCTTCTTCTCATCAAAACAGTTCCGACTTGTGGTTTAGGTCTGCCTCAAACAGTAAACTGTGCTTAAAAACGTTTATTTGGAGACATTGTTAATGTACACATTTTAGGCCCATACACAAATCTGCTCTACTCTGGAAAGTGCATTGAATTAGCTGCTTACTTACTGTTACCCAAGCAGTCTCTACCTATAGTTCAGCTATGTTCTCCAGCTCTTGCCCCTGTGGCTTCTTATGAGGAACATAGCATCAGTCTGCCTCTGCGATCTTCTGTGCGTTGTCCTGGTCGCCACTCTGTGGATCAGCTTGCATAGACTGAACCCAGCTTTATCTAAATGACTTTATTGTCTTGCCAGCCAGTCCTGAATTGTGGGCATCAGTTTCTTAATTAGCTTAGAACTTGGAAAGTGCTTAGAGGTCATTTCCCATTGAATGTCCATTGATTAAAAAAACTAACAGTGCAGAGTGTGTTCATGCGATCTGTATCTGCTCCCCAAAACTGAAATCTTTCCTCTCAAAATGGAGTTAGCACACCATCATAATCTAGATAGTGGCCGGGAGGTCTGCTTTCCTTAAACTTTCCATTAATCTGCAAAAATGACTCTACATATCAATCTGGTGCTTATCTAAAAGTGTCGCTCTACAATAAAATCTTAGCCAGACCCAAAAAAAAAAAAAATGGTCATAAAATTGCACTTTGTAAGTTTCACATTAAACCATCAATGTTAATTTCCCATTGGCATTTACAGGCACCCTCGAATGGGCAATTACCGGGTCATTACGGCCCAGCCGCACCCGGTAATTATCCATTCACGGGTGCTGGTAAAAAATGCTCCCCATTCCCATTCGAGCCCCATAGGGCTCAATGGGAATGAGCAGCCCGGATGCACCGGCACCATTCAGAATGGTGCCGGTGCATCCGTCAAGTTGTACTCGCGGGTGCCTGGCGGCCATAAAGGAACACATGAGTACAACTCGTAGTTTGCTGGTCCGGTAGTAACGGTGCTGGTAGCTTACCGGCACCGTTACTACCGGAGCGGCAAACTTGTAATGAGGCCCATTGTCTTTATGAGAATGATGAGCCAACTACATAAAATTGCAAAAAATAGCATACCCTTTCATTGACTAAAAGTGACTGATTCTCAAAAATGAGGTTAACATGGTTTCGTATTATAGGGAATTAGGCTAACTGAAAAATTGATGTGTCCTATTTCCAAGTACAATGAAACCTATCAGGACTAACTTAATTATTTGTTTTTAAATAACACTTTGGGTCTCATTACAACCTGGCCGGTAGTGTGTAGGAATTACCTCCAGATTTTAGCTGGAGGTAATTTCTCTACCCCACCGGCCAACTCACAGTCGGCTGGTGCGGTAACGTGCCAGTATACGTAATACTGGCACGCTAATATGACACCAGCCAACCCGTAATGAGGCCCAATAGAGCAAAGAGCTTTGAGCTGTTTTCGATTCTGGGAACCCTCTTTTTTAATAACGAAATGTAAAATGCAGATGATGCAGCTTGGCGCACAATTTCAGGTGGAAGTTAGCAACATGCCACTTACATTTAGAAACTGGTAGATTATTGTGTGAAAGAAACCTTTCAAATCATTGTGTATGTTCAGTGAAGTATGTGGCAAACATGAATTTTGAAATTAACAGCTGTTTGTATGGCTTTTATTGCTCACATGTGTTCAATGGGTCATGCCTAATATATTGCCTTGGTTTGTGAAACATTTAACATAGGCTTATGCACACAATATTCAACAGCCCCATGAATGGGGAAACACGCTAAGGAAAGGTATGATTGTCTTGAACCCGGGTACATTGAAATTAGATAGAGCAAAGCAGAAAAGAAGATAACCATCTGCCTTGTAGACCGTAACTATAGCGTTGAGCGTCCGTCAGCTACATACTAAAACAATATGGAGGATCTCTTGTCCTAATCTTTGCAGGAGTGCCTCTCTTCAGAGTGCTTGCAAGAATGTATCTTTTTCAGAATCCTTGCAAAGAAGGATGAACAAGGTACCGGGTTTCAAGATGGTGGCGCATCAAACTCTTCTTTAGATGATCCAGATGATTGTCCAGTCCCTAAATCCTAGGAGTCAAAATAGCCAAGAGACTACATTCTCAACGATGGAGATGGTCGAGGTACAACGTCAGGTACCGTTCCAGCCACATTCTGCTATTCTGAAAAGGTGGTAGTTGGAATTCCATTTGTGAACCAACAGATGCTAATGGTTGGTGATAGTTCATTGCCATTATTGCCTCATGTGAGCATAATGAAGGACTTGTGCCATTGCCATATAGATATGTTCTCCCTCATTCTGTGCACTCTTTGGTGGAACAGTGCCTTTTTTGTCGCAGGTCATTCGCATGGTCTGCAATCAGCGACTAGCACATCTAGAGTTGTGATCTGCAGAAGGCATACATGAGGAACTGCTGAAGTCATGATGGTGCAACTCATAGGTACTGTAAAGACTGGAGGGGGGTGTCTGTACTTCTGCTCTCTATTTGGCAGAGGAGAGGCACAGAGGACCCCAGCCAAGATTCTCTATTATTGGTACGTGGTCGAGCAATCAAGGCCTAGCTTCTCAGGAGGTGATGCAGGCTGGTTCTTAAGTACAGTGTAGTCCCCAAGCCCCCACAAAGGAATGTCCGCACACTGTATTAGTTAAAACATAGTCTTTATATAATTAATATTCAAGGTTATATACAATATCACGATAACTCACTTTGTACTCGGTTATCTACAATGGCAAATATGCAGTTCTACATGGTACCACTATTACTATTAGATCTCATTAAAGTGCATCAACTGTAGGGTTAAATGTCACACAAATCAGTTCATAAAGGAAACCAACAATAGATATAAGAGAAAAGCAGTTGATTAGAACAATAGGCAGAATACTGGCCCTGCTACCTAGACACAGCTCTGTGTGGATATCCCCCCACCTGGGCAACCTGTAAAGTAAAGAAATATCACAAGCCCAGTCCATATATTGTTCACAAGAGACTTTCCAATAGTTCTGCAACCCTGAAGTACCTGGTGTTGTAGCGTTCCTCGTCGGAGAATCGACGGCCATTCTTGAGTGCCCTCCCTTTAAAGCAGGACTCACGGGTCGTTGAATGTCTGACGGAGAACAGGGTGAGCTATGACAGTGAAGTGGCAGCTTCTTTCCTAGTGGTGCTCGTCGGCGACGGAGCGTAGACTTCCTGCAAGGAAGAGGCATGCGGGGCACCTCGTGTCGATAGTTCAGGACCGCAAAGAGTTTGAAGAACTGTGGCCCAGCAAGGGCGTCAAGTCGTCGGCATCTTTGTGGTCTTTGGGTGGCGAGAAACCCACCGGCGGATGCTCCTCGGCGCGTCGACCGCCTGGCCTTCTCCGGTGGGATAAGGCAGTTCACGGTGCGGACGAGCGCGTCCGTGAATGGAAAGTTCTTAGGCAATGCACGGCGGCTCCGGTCAGCGACGGTGGTCGTCAATGGTGGCGGACAACAGTCTGGGCGCTTCTCTTTGGGATTCCGCGACAGTCCCCGTCTCCGGTCGGCAGCCTGTCATAGGTCTGTCTACCAGGGAGCTTTGGCAAAGATCAGCTGGTGCACGATGGTCCCTTGTAGCTCAGGAAGAGGGCGCCTTACCAGGTCCTCTCTGGGTCAGTCCTTGGAGACACAGCATCTTTCGGATTGATGAAGAAGGTCAACAGCAATTCTTCTCTTCCAGTAGGGTTTCAAGGTCAGGCTTCAGTTTCACTCCAGTTACTCTTCGTAGTGGACTTCAGCTTCTGAACATGAATTCTAGCAGTAAGAGGCCCCCAGATATACTAGTTGATCTCCCATTAATTCTGCTGGGTCACACTCAGGCAACCAATCGGTCAGAAGGGCATTCATGCAGGCAGGCATCCAATCAGGTGCATAGTGCATTCAGGCCATTCACTTCTCTCCAGACACTCACAACAATGTATGTGTATTGGGACAAGTACCCAGCCATTCAACACTCCACACTGCATTCATACTAGTTTCGCGCAGGGCTGTCTCTGTCATTGTGTCAAACACCAGATACTAGACATCCACAACACAGAATGCGTATTCGTCACACACTCCATTCACCCAGGTCCCATCCACAGGGTGTACCCATAAGATACAGTCACTGGGAAGGCTCCAGCCAGTCTGGCCTGGACTTCACAACAACACCATATATGGAACGTCCACCCTTCAGCCAGTCAGGGGGAAGGGACAGAGTCAGGGCTTCCCAGGACTTTTGGAAAACAAGGTAACAGGCAATAAAAAGCAAGAGGCCACAGGGGCCATCTTGTTTCCTATCAGGAATCAACTGACTCCAATGGCAGGGCCTGAGTATCCCAAAATGGAGGATACTCAGAGCACCTGTGAAATTCAGCATGGAGCTGCCACCAGCCCATACCCTGCTCGGCGGGCCACACGCAGGTGCCCAAACACATACACTAGGAGCACAGGGTTGCAATCCCACCCTTGGGTGCCATAAGGGTATCCCATGGGTCTGTACACCAAACCAAAAGAAAGAGCTGCACCGCCAGGAGTCCCACATGAACTGCTGCGCGGAAAACATGACATAACACACGATAAAAGGCAGTAAAGGACAAGGATACGGAGGCCCTGTCCCTCCAATGCATTTCCAGCATCACAAGTACCTCTAGTGCGATGAGTGTATCTTTGTGCATGGACAACCAATTGTAAGGTTTTTGCTCAAATGAGTTTGAGATGAGGAATGTTCAGTCTGATCTTGCCATTGTGAGTACAACAGGAAGCAATTTTCAGGGACTCTCAAGAAGCAGCCCACCTTTTAGACGATTGCTTTTTCATTTTTAGTTCTGTTCAACAATGAGGATTGCAGCAATCATGCATTCATTTGCTTTCAGCTTCTGATGAGAAGAACCAGGATTACTCCAACCACAATCATGTAAAACAAATGTTAAACACCAGTGCCAAGTATTGGAATTTGAAGATGCCTTCCCCTGTATTGAAAAAAGAACATGTTGCCCAGTTTGTGTCTGTTCCTAGCACTGAAGTGATAGAAATGATAGAGTTTCACGACTGTGTTCACACCATCTCACCAGGTTAAAGAGCTCTACGGGGAAGATTTTCCCAGGTACATCTCCTTCTCTGCTACTTCTTAGAATTTCTTAGTTGTGCTGGCAATGGTGATTTTGGGGTTGTTCAGGTGTGTCAACCTCAGTCACAGTAGCAGGAACTGCAGATGCCTGAGTTTGACTTTAGTCTCTTTTTATAAATAAGGGAATGCCTTCCACAGGCAATTGGAATTGCACTGGTTAGGCATGCAGGGTCCCCCATGATTTTAGTGCTTGGCAAAGCAGAGTAGAATTTGTAGGGACTGGAATGTCCAAGACCCCAAGATGTTGCATCTGGAGCCCAGGTCATTGGTGCAAAAAAAAAGGGTTATTCAGTGTTGTTTCTCCCAGGACCTGCCTCCTTGCTTGTGTTGACAAATTTAGTCCTTCATCTGAATGGGAAAGGTCAGTGAGTTCTAATCGGTAACATGTCTTGACAGTGTGTATTGTAAGGAGGTCACTTCTAAAGATTTCCTGCAGACTGTTGGTCATTTCATAATATGGATAAATCATGGTGAATTGTTCAACTCATTTCCATGATTACATATCTAAGAAATCAGATGCATTTTGTGGCACATTGAAATTGTTTTCGATAGCATAGACACCTATACCTATGGTATGTTCTTCTAGACCCTGCATTGCTGAGACAGCATCTTGGTAGTATTGTAATGACTTTGCCTGTTCCTCGAAGTGCTTATATCTAACCTTCCCTAGTTGTGTAAATATCTGTGAGATTGCTGTCCAATCACCAGATGAACTCCACGTGTCAATGTAACGTATGACGTAGATCTACTTTGCTGCTTAACCATTGAGTGACATAGCTTCCCACTCGAGATTCCAAAGGTTTAAGAGGTTTTGTGTGAAGCCAAAGATGTAAAAGGACCCACACTGGATCGAAGACGCCATGTATTGCATTCACTAAATTGGGTCTCCCATGGTTCTAGCAAAGCTGAAACATATGTTATGTCACTATTACCACTAAAAATGGCTTCCTCTACTTTCCTTTCATCCCAAAACGTGCCTTCCTTGGATTTCCTGTCTGGATAAAAGGATGTGTTATTTTTACTACAGGTCGTCTGAAAATTGGTGAACTTTTAAACATCCATGAGATGAGATAACTTGCACACTAGGTCTAACGTGTCATCCCCATGTACATTCCAAGACTCCAACCCACACCCTTCACCCCCTGCCCTAATGCTGTGTTCAAAGGGACTGATTCTTGCTAGGAATCATCTGTCATGTTAACATAAAACATTCTATCAAATACTACAATGTTTGTAGACCATTAGAAGCTATCATCATTCCGTGGCAAAATGAACGCATATTCATTTTCATATTTGTGCACACCCTTTGAGATGCCAGTATTATATAGGAAAACTATGATTTGGATCTAGAAGGTAAATCTGAAAATGGAACTGCACAATAGTCCCAGTAGGCTTTATTTACCCTCTGTAATGGGATATGTTTGCAAAACAACAATGTGTGAAAATAGCTAAAAAAAAGGAGACTTGATCAGCCATGTCCTCAAATTCTCCCATGTCATCTTCAGTATTTATCAGAGCTTCTTGGAAAAAAGTCTCAGGCCTAGCTCTTACTATATCCCTATATATTTTTATTATGATTTTGATTTAAACCTTATACAAAAGAGTAACAGACATCTGAAATAAGGACCTATTATTCATACAAAAATTGTCTAATAAAGGATTAAGTATACGTCTATATTAAAACATTTAACATTTCCGTCTATTATAAAATTAAAAATATCCCTGCACCAGATATTAATTGATTCCAAAATATTTCAGGTGACAAAAACCTTAGTATGCATAAAATGGCTAAACAACTTCATCCTAAAAACAAAGTGCCATGACAGTGTAAACATACATGTTTTAAAGGCTCTGCCACTCTACTATTTGCATAGAATTAGCATGCTGCAATTCCTCTCCTTAACCTATTCCATAGTCAACAAATTCACGAAATTGATGGCAATAAATCTAAATTTAATTTAAAGCCTCCTTCATTCTGGGTCCAGAAATGTTAAAATGTAAGAATGAAAGGTGTTGAATTTGGGAGGAAATTTGAAATATTCGGTCCAAAGGCTTAATTTATAAAGATGTTCCAGTTCATGTCTCGCTCTTTATCCCAACGTTTCTTTCTTATCAACAAGGGTGATTCAAGAGCCTGATCTACTGTTAACCAAATAGCAGATATTGTTTCACATGGTTATGAGACTAAAATTATCCCCACATCTGTTTAGTTCTCCGTACATTTATACAAATCTTCAAACACTGAAGCAGTCAAGAGATTTTTTACTTTCACATATAACCCAATGTTCCTCCATGATAGCATTGTTTCCAATCATTTAAGCTTCATCTCGACTTGAATTTCAGCCTTTACCCTCCAGAATGTCCATCCATGCCCAATCATTGAACACATAGGTCTCCAGACCATATAGTAGGCATAGCACCACTTTCTGATAGAAAAAGTAGATCTAAGGCAGCAATGAAAACTTACAATATTTTTCCATTAAATAATGTCATCTTTTTTAAGACAGCTCTGACTTTTAGGGGCCGATTCATGGAACAAACGTGCGCCGAAAATCTTGGCGCAAGCAGGCGCAAGTGCAAAAAAACAGGCGCACGCGCACGCGTGCGATTCATGGAAGTCCCTGCGCGTGTTTTCCTCGGGATGTGCGCCAAACCCGTGCATGGCGCACACGTCACTGCAACATCCCGAAAGACGTGCGTGACGCGCACAGTGAAAACGCACAACCTCGGCGCATACACTAGAAAGTGGGCGGAACACGGGGCGTAACGCGCGGAATGAGGAACAACGCGCGAAAATAAGGGCGTAACTGGGGATGTACTGCAGGGAAGCAGACGGAACGCCCACACGCACCCGAACCACACGTATTCATGGAATCGAATAGGGCAAATCCACGCACAGCCAAAGACACGCACAAGCCGAAACACGTCCGCCACACGAAGGCAGGTGGTACCGTCCCTGCGCATTACAAAAGTGGCAACATACAGCAATTGTGACTGTGCGAGCGGGGCACGTGTATTTCAGAGTTGCGCGGGAAGTTACACACGCGATTGAGCGGGGTACGTGTATTCCGGGGGTGCGCGGGAAGTCACACACGCGATCTGGCCTGGGGGAGTGGGCTACGTGTATTTCAGGGGTTCGCGTGAACTTTTTCACGCGATCGGGCCTGGGGGAGCGGGCTACGTGTATTTCAGGGGTTCGCGTCAACTTTTTCACGCGATCGGGCCTGGGGGAGCGGGGTACCACTCACCGTCTGCCTTGCGTGTAGAAGAACGCGTAGCCAACACCCGCTGTGAAGTAATAGCGTGTGAACCCCAAAGGATGGAAAACACACGCACCGCACGAAAAGCATGTACAGAGCAGTGTAAAGGCACGCGGTATCTCCAAGCCCTGCCAGGGCAACGCCCGTGCGCAAAACGTCACAGACGCGCTTAGGCTGTAAGGGCCTTTGGTCCAATGAAATCGCGTACGCGTGCTGACGCGCTTACGCGCTAAGGGCCTTTCCTCGATTTTCACGCTGACGTGCAGGATTTTCACATGCCAAATCACTCCGTATCAAGCTGGCCATGCGAAAACACACAGAAGACCACGCTCCTGCCCAGAAGGCCGAATTAATGCCCCCAGTGCCCCGAGCAGCCTCCCACGTGCCATCTGCTGCTGCCTGCCTGCCTGCCTGCCTGCTGCCACCATGCCCTGCCATTTGGTGCCTGAACATCAGCCATCTGCAGGGGTCCAGTTGCTGTGTCCACCCCTGCTGGAACAGAAGACTCCCGACTCGGATAACATCGCTCCACAGCCCAGCCCCAGGACCCTGTTGCCCACCCACTCCTGCCCCTGGGGTTGCCATGTCGGGCACATCAACATCTGGCACCAGTGGCAACCCCCGGCCAGAGGGGCAGAGGGGCACCAGCTTCACTGCCACTGAAGTTGGTGTCCTGGTGGAGCAAGTCCTGGGGCAGTATGATGCCCTCTTCAGATCGTCCCGCGCCAACAAGGAAGGACGGGAGAGGATCTGGGCCGACTGTGTGGTTGCCATCAATGAGGAGGGGGTGGCAACCCGCACCATCCAGAAGGTCAAGAAGCGCTGGGAGGACTTGAGGTCCAGGACCCTCATAAAGGCCCGGCACCTCGTGGAGGGGGGCCGGGGCCGCATGAGTTCCATCCAGATGAGGGTCCTGGAACGCGTACACCCAGCGCTCCACGCCCAGGTCCTTGAGAGGGAGACCCGTCTGGAGTTGAGCGGTAAGTGGCCAAGCATTGCTGTGTGAGACAGGGCATGTTGCAGTGTGCTGGTTGTCTGATACTTGCCTGTATGTGTGACATAGGCCATGTACGCATGTATGTGTGCAGGGACATCAAGGTAATGCATGTGCGACCAGTAATGTGTGAACCGCACGGTTGTTGCATGTGTTTAAATGCGACATGGGGAGCCCTATGCAGATTGTACACATGAGAGCATGGCAGTCTCTGTTCCTGGACATGGGTGGGGGTGAGGGATGGGTGCTGATGCCAGGTACATATATGGTATCCATGTCTGTGTGCCTGACCTGCGTGTCTGTGACTTGTGAATGCCATGGATGCATGACACATGTCTGTGACAATGTACAGATTCACTGATGCAGCCCCGTCATCCTTGTATCCACTGTGATTGGGGTGTACGGGGCCAGATGGATGTGACTGAGGTGAAGTGTGTGCATGTGATAGGCATGACCCATGATGCATGTGAGTTCCATTACATTGTATGTTTCGAGAGTCCATTGGACATGTATGGAAATGTCCATGGCATGCACCATGACTGTCATTGTGTGTGTTTTGCCTGGACTGAAACATGTGTTGTGGAGGGACATGATGGAAGTGTACTTTGACAGTGGCACTCATCTGCTATTGCTTCCTGTCTAGGGGACCATTGTACAGTACCCTGATGCTTGTGTTCTATGTCTCCCTCTACGCAGCGGCTAGTGAAGAAGAGGGCGGAGACGGCGCTGTGGAGCAAGGCGGCGGGGATGCCCCCACGGCTGCAGCGGAAGGGGTGGGTGAGCCCCCACAGGGGCCTGCTACGGCGGAAGACGGTGAGGAACCATCCAGGTTGGTGGTTTCCACAGAGGAGGAGGAGGCCGCCACTGAGGCGCACATGGGGCCTGGTGGGGGCATCCCTGCTGGTGCAAGTGGTGTAGTCCAGGGGCAGGGGCAGGAGGCAGCACAGGTCACCGTGGAGGGGCCTGTGCATGTCGCTGTCCCTGACCCTGTGGGTGCACCACCATGCACCAGCAGGGATGCCCCGTCCCAGGCCCGTCCGCAGGTAGAGGGGATGTCCATGTCATCTGACTCCCCTCCACCTGCGGACGAGGGGACCCCTGGCCGTATGGAGATGGTCCTGATTGGGGTCGCGATGCGCATGTTTGTGATTTGTGATGCTGTGCGTGCTTCCCAGGAGGAGCACGCACGTCATCACGAAGAGCACCGTGCCGACGTGGCCCAATTGGGATCGTCCATGTTCGGGGGTTTCCTGCATGTGTCGGCCAATCTGGCAGCCCTCTCCTCCTCTGTGGAGACTATACGCCAGTCGTTCTCCTTGCCGTCTTCCGGCCCAGATGCCACCAGGGCCCCCTGTGGACCTGCCCTGACCAATGCAGCCAGCTCGGTGGGGATCCCATCCCTGCCACAGTCGGGAGTCAGAGGTCCAGCAGGGGTGGACACCACAGCAACTGTACCCCAGCAGATGGAGGATGTGCCGGCATCATCAGGCAGGGCACGTGCACGACGGCGTCGGTGGATTCCATCAGCCTGGATGCCGTCGTGCTGGCAGAGGCAGTGGCGTCGGAGGCAGCAGCGGAGTCAACAAGGGAGGCATCATGGCTCGGGGCCATCAACATTGGAGGTGCAGGCATCGGCCGGAGGGCAGGAGCACCCAGGACGGGAAGTGTCTTCTGTGTGGCAGCGGTTGGGCCAGCAGATAGGTGCGGAGCGGCGGCGGGCGGAAGAGGCGCGGCTCACAATGGTCAGGGCGGAGAACTCCATGCGGAAGGCCCTGGGGGTTGGAGGAGGAGATGGTGTCGTCCCTGCGGACCCTTGGGGCCATGGAACAGGACCGCCTCCGGGACATCGAACAGGAGTTCGATGATGCCCTGGCCCGGAACACCACGGAGTGAGCCGCTGGACTTGCCCGCCGCCTTTGTATATAGTTATATAGTTAGTGTTAGGTTTCCTTTATTTTTTTTTTATTTGGTTGCGATTGGACAATGCGCCACATTTTTGTATGTAGTTCAGTTTTTAGTTAGTTGTCATAGTTAGGTTTCATTTGGTTGGGCTCATGGACCCGGGATTATCTTGTAAATAGTTCTTCAATGGATTTTTCTATTTTTTGGATTTTTTTCATCGCCATGGAGCAATGGTTTTTGTTTATCATTTACACTTGGATTACTTTTCTGACTGTGACTTTGGACACCATTTATTTTGATTGTGCTGTGTGTTTTTGATTTTTTTCATGGACATTCATCTTCTTTTGGTTGTTTTGCTTTGCGGTTTTTCTCATTTCATTTCCATTCAAGTTGATTTTAAATACATTTTTATTTTCATCCTTCAATGTGTCGTATCATCTCATTGCTTTCATGCATGTCATGTTGGGTGTTTTAACATTCACTTGCAGCCATTGTGTGTGACAGACATGTGTTCATTTGCATTATTTACATTGGGTGTGTAACATGTAATTGCCTTTGATATGTGGGTGGATGTGATAGTTGGTTGGACCTTTTGGCAGGGGAGGATGGCCATTACGGACATGATTGGGGATTGGTGGGAGCCCGGTGCAGGGGGGCATGGATGGGACATGGGCGAGGGCCTGGTGGAGGGTGCCCCATGACTGCTGGGGGGTGGGGGTGGTGGGAGACATGGGTGGGGGCCTGGTGGTGGGTGCCCCTTCACTGCTGGGGGGTGGGGGTGCTGGGAGACATGGGTGGGGGCCTGGTGGTGGGTGCCCCTGCACTGCTGGGGGGTGGGGGTGGTGGGAGACATGGGTGGGGGCCTGGTGGAGGGTGTCCGGCACTGCTGGGGGGTGGGGGCGGTGGGAGACATGAGTTGGACATGGGTGGGGGCCTGCTGGCAGGTGTCCCACAGTGCCGGGGGGTGAGGGGGGTGGGGAACATGAGTTGGACATGGGTGGGGGCCTGCTGGCAGGTGCCCCACAGTGCTGGGGGGTGGGGGGTGGGGAACATGAGTTGGACATGGGTGGGGGCCTGCTGGCAGGTGCCCCACAGTGCTGGGGGGTGGGGGTGCAGGGGTACATGAGTTGGACATGAGTGGGGGCCTGCTGGCAGGTGCCCCACAGTGCTGGGGGGTTGGGAGGGTGGGGAACATGAGTTGGACATGGGTGGGGGCCTGCTGGCAGGTGCCCCACAGTGCTGGGGGGTGGGGGTGGTGGGAGACATGGGTGGGGGCCTGGTGGTGGGTGCCCCTGCACTGCTGGGGGGTGGGGGTGCTGGGAGACATGGGTGGGGGCCTGGTGGAGGCTGCCCCTGGTAGCTGGGGGGCGGGGGTGGTGGGAGACATGGGTGGGGGCCTGGTGGTGGGTGCCCCTGCACTGCTGGGGGGTGAGGGTGCTGGGAGACATGGGTGGGGGCCTGGTGGAGGCTGCCCCTGGTGGCTGGGGGGTGGGGGTGGTGGGAGACATGGGTGGGGGCCAGGTGGAGGGTGCCCCTGCACTGCTGGGGGGTGGTGGGAGACATGGGTGGGGGCCTGTGGAGGGTGCCCCTGGTGGCTGGGGGTGCAGGGGGACATGCGTTGGTGGGCAGTAGTGCAAGTTGACATGTGGGTTGGCTGGGGGGCATGGCCATGGTGGATGGGGTGCCTGCAGGACATGTGCAGGGTAGGCCCCTGTGGTGTGAGCCACCTGCAGGGGCCGTGGAGGGTGTAGAGGGAACACCTGGGAGGACCCACACATGCAATTCACGTGTGGTGCTCCCCGTGCACCCCTGTAATACACGTACCCTGATGGAATCGCGTGTGGAACTTCCCGCGTACCCCTGAAATACGCGTACCCTGCTCGCACGGGGCCAATCGCGTGTGGAACTTCCCGCGCACCCTGAAATACACATACCCTGATGGAATCGCGTGTGGAACTTCCTGCGCACCCCTGGAATACACGTACCCTGCTGATTTTGCATGTGAAACTTCCCCCGCACCCTGAAATGCACATACCCTGATGGAATCGCGTGTGGAACTTCCCGTGCACCCCTGGAATACACGTACCCTGCTGATTTCGCGTGCGAAACTTACCCTTCACCCTGAAATACACGTACCCTGCTGAAATCGCGTGTGGCACTTCCCGCGCACCCCTGAGATATGCGTACCCTTCTCGCATGGGCCCAATCGCGTGTGGAAATTCCCGCGCACCCCTGAAATGCACGTACCCTGCTGAAATCACGTGTGTAACTTCCCCCGCACCCTGAAATACACGTACCCTGCTGATATTGCGTGTGGAACTTCACGCGCACCCCTGAAATACACGTACCCTGCGGAAATCGCGTGTGGAACTTCCCGCGCACCCCTGAAATACGCGTATCCTGCTCGCACGGGGCCAATCGCGTGAGGTACTTCCCGCGCACCCCAGTGATACACGTAGCCCACTTGCCGTGCTGGTACAGGGTTAGCGCAGCCCTTTGCGCTGGATTGGGTATATTGATGGCTTTTCCCTGCGCGAGAGGCGTTCTTGGGGGCGTAACTGGCACTGCTGCAGGGTCGCTGCGCCACTGTGCGCCACGGCTGGTTTTGGTGGCTGGAATCCATGAATACGCTGTGCGCGGAAATGGATTTTAGCGCACGCGGCTGGCGCAGGGATTCGCACGCGCACACTGTGCGCCTGCCGCGTGCGCCACTAGTGCGCTGAATTCTATGAATTACCCCCTTAGTGTGTTTCTTTATCAGTGTCTTCTTATCAGAGTGTGCTAATACTGAGAAACCCAGATAGGTCAGTTGGTCAGTTTGTATTACATTCCTGTGATTTAAATACCAGATATATTTCTTAAACATTTTGTTTTTAGTCAACCTCATAATTTTCGGTTTTTCTGCACTAGCCGTAAGAAAATTCTTCTCACCATCTTTCCTAAGGGCAGTAAGCTCCTTTGAAGACCATTTGAGATTTTACCCATTACAAGAATATAATCTGCATATGTGAGCCATGAGAACCTCAAAAAGCCCCATTTAGGAGAATAATTATTAACTTGTAAGATCATTGTGAGCATATCTGAAACATTTAAATTAAATAAACATGGTGCCAAAACACAATCTTGTCTTAAACCTCTCAAAGTAGTCAAATGCTTTGAGTGTAAACCTCCTGATGAAAGTCTACTCTGAATTATTGTATTTGAGTAAATCAGCATTATTAGTTTCAATAGGCTTTCTGCTAGTCCCATCTATGATGTTTTTGCCAGAGCAATATATGCTCCTAACAGATTGAATGCAGGTGAGAAATCAATACTGGTAACATACAAATGAGATTTCCTCTTATCAATGCTTGATGTTTAAGCAATTCAATATCAATCAATATAATTGTGTCCCCATTTGTTTCGTTAAGCCAGTTTGAAATGTGTTTAAATAACCATTGCCCAGTATGTGAGATGCTGAAAGACTATTTTTGCAAAAATGTTACTTGATACTTTTGTCACTGATATGGTTTGATGAGTTTATGGACTTTGTTACCTTTCTTATCTTTGGGAAGGATATAAGACAGATGGCAAGTTTGTGGGATCTACATTTCTAGTAATATATTAAGAAACTAAATTGACAACATTTATGCCCATAATTATTCAGCATGATATGATATGATAGGTTATTTATAGCAAGCTTAATACCCAGAGGTTTCCAAGCGCGGACCCGGGGATTGAACCTGTGCTGCTCCGTGTCGTCTTGCTTCCAGGTCGAGCATGTTGCCACTGAGCTATCCTCCCAAATTTATAAATGTGCCCCGGAAGGCCATCACCTCTTTTATAGCACTCTTTGAAAACATAGATTAACTTTCTCTGTGCACAACTTAATCTGCTGAACTCTGATCATACTCATAATCATCGTATGAGGTAAGTAATACAGGATAATGTTATATCCATAACTCTTCCACTATTAAATTAATTTGCCTAATAGTTTTCATTGTTCATCTTTCGCAACTAGATGTCAAAACTTTAATATTTGTATGTACTATAAAGCTCAACATTTATATACTTTTCTCTGTTAATTATTGCTGTTTGTATCTTTTTATTCAATTCTTCTAAGATTGTTGAATTTTCTTGTTTGCTATATAGCATTGTTCTCTTTCAACATAGGAATTTACCAGGAGTTTTCTTAATTCAGCTTTTCTTCATCTTTTACTGTCATTTATATTTTCATCATAATCCATCACTTTAGTGTTTACCCAATCCAAAGCGCACATTTCACAAAGGAACCAAACGGCTGGGACCATTCTCTCATCCAATGAGAATAATGAATGGCTACTAACATTTTATTCTCCCATTCTCAGTATTTAGAGTATTACATGCACATTCTTCTATGCTCTTTGTTAATTCTACTGTTATCAGATCTCCAAACTATTATATTTCTCTTTTAATGTATCCCTTGATTTCCAAAATGTTTAGAGGTTCTGTTCTGCGTTATCATCTTCCATCAATAGGCATAAAATGGTATGATCATTCACTTCATTTCTCATAATGATCAACACATATGAAAGAGCTCTAATGACACAAAATATAGTCAATAACATTTGCTATCATCCCCTAGTCCAGTGATACTTGGGTGGAATGCCTTCCTTTGTTCTCTGGTTTAACATCAACAATCCCCAATCATTAACAAATTCAGTTTAAACCTTGCCTTTATTATAATGTTTGTGGTGATCGTTGCAAGCCATGGGAATATCAACTGTATTATTAAACTCCTTGGAATCTGCCAAATTATAGAAATTTAGGCATCTGTGATTAAAATCCCAGCAATGACAATCCTGCCTTTAGAATGGATCTATTTTTTTAAATGAATTTGTGGAGTGATTAATATAGGCCTTCCCATTTATTTGCTCTGTTATAGGTATTAATTAGCAACAAAATTCCTTTCTCATTCCAATATAGATGTAAGTTGAGAAACTCTTTTGATTCTATAGAGATGTATTTTAATGCCACCCTCAAAGTCTTCTGAACTGCTCAAAGTAAGCCACCCATTGGTTTTTCTTCTTGGCGCTTTACAGCCATTTGGGGGAAAAGATGATATTCATCAATGGACAAAGGTTTATTGATCCATGTTATTTGCAAAAGTTCTATATGGTGTCCAAAATAAAACTTAATAAACTCTCATTGCCCAGAAGGTTATTAAACCCTAGTGAACTCTCTGGAAGAATATTCATACAACTTATTCTAACGGCAAGGTAGGTCTTGTGATGAAACCTAACTGAGAGCTAAGACCAGTCTTTACCACTACCAAAAGAGCTTTGATTCTCTTCCTGTTCAAGGATCACTTTCCTTGCTTCATGAATACCCTTATCACACCTTATTAGAAGCTTTAATATTTTTCTCTCAACCTCTTTTGACGGAACCAGAACAAGATTGTGGTGTACTGGGGATTTTCATGCACAACAGAAATGGGACACCAAACACCCAACTTCCCAATCCCAGGTAGACCCCAGGAAAATGGTAGGGTAACAGAAAATGAACTGGAAGTGAGGAGAGATACAGAAACCCTGCCACCTGGCTGATTCCCTCCAAACAGATATTGAATGGCGGGAAAACTTTAGATTAGGTTTTGAAAACCTTGCACTTGTGTAACACAGCCTATGGGGAAAAGACAGGCCGATAATCCTTCACAGAGTCAGGTGAGAGCTGGGACCAATGGAAGGGAGTGCGGTCACAACAAGGAAAAGAGCACTATAAAAAGGGAGTGAATGGAAAACAGTGAATGGTTTACAAGGGTGGGGCCAGGAGCTGTGGAGGTGGACCAAGTGGGCAGGTGAAAGATGAATGATGGAGTTGTGCACTGAAGAGTTGATGGCACAGTTGGAGCATAATACAGGTCTGGTGTTGGTTGCGAGAGAGAGTGTTACCAGTTGTATGTAGTGTAGTATGAGGAGGGACGGTGTGTAAAAAGTGAGTGAGAAAGAGAGAAAGATAGAGCGAGAAGTGTAGGGTACATTTCAAAGCATGAAAATGAGAGAGAGTATATGGTAGAAGGGTGTGGAGAGAGTGCAAGACAGTAGTGGTGAGGGTGGAGTGAAGAAGGTGGGATATTTAGGGAATGGTGAGCAGGACACCATATCCTTGAGTAGGGAGGTGTGAGAGTGGATCATATAGGAGAGTAGAGTGGAGATGGGAGAGGAGAGTAGATGAGAGAGTGAAGACGAGTAGAAATGTAGAGAGCAGAGTAGAGAGAAGCAAAGAGAGGGTTGAGGAAAGAACAGAGGAGAGGGAATGTGAACACCGGAAGGACAGATAAGAGAGTGTGGGACTTGCGAAGACAACCGGAGGGAGTGAGATGAAAAAGAAGGAAGGATGGAGGGAGAGAGAGCAGAATAGAGGGAATAGCCAAATAAGAGAGAGGAGAGAAAGACTGACAGAAAGAGTGAACCACCTTGTCTGGCATTGGCAAACTGAAAACACCAGATCCCATTGAGAAAACCTGGGGATGTGTTAGGTGAGGGGAAATCCTAGGAAATCCCCGGTGGGAGACAGCTAGATAAGGTTTTTCCTTTAGGCCCTCATTGACAGCTATTTTTGATAGCAGGTGTTACAATCCCAGTAGCTGGGAAAATCAGGGAAACAGGGAACCCTGGGCTAGGGAGATGCAAAGCCATGCGAGACGAGAGGAGGAAGCCCATTGGTCAGGCTACAGACAGGGCAGAATGAGATAGAAAGTGAAAAAGGGATTTGTTTAGCATCTCAAAAATAAAACCATTGAACCACCTTTCTGAGTTTGACAATCTGTAACATTGTCTATACCAGTTGCACCAATATCCTCTTCATTATTATGCTTTGGTTTCTGCACAGCCCTCCAAGAAGGCTGAATATCCAGATTTTGCAAATACATTTTGCCTCCTGTTTTCCTAGGGCTTATCTTTGAGGCTAATAAAACATGACCCTTATTCCACCAAAGTTAAGTTACTAGGGCCAACCACATTGCATATATTTTATTTTTTGGGAATTATCCTTTAGGTATATTCATATTTTTTAACTTTCTTACTGGCTTTATGGGCTTAACAGTTCTAGAGACTTTTAGGGGTCTTTCAGATTGATTTCCATTTTATCATTAGAGTTAGTTGCTTACATCTGTTCGCATGCCAGTGTTGACGAGGAGAGGAAATTACTGACGGGCCCATTGGTCAGTACTCACCCTTGAAAACTAGTAATGCATGATAGCTGCACCATGTGAGGACAGAGTGCAGGATTCACATACTCCAGCAAGATTCAATAATCAGGACTCAATAAATTGGCAAAGGGAAGTCTGTTTAATGATACATACATCAGCAGATGGAAATCAGCAGCATCACGAACACCTGCCTCACCCCGACTTCCCCGAACTTTAGTCAAACAGCCTCTTTTATGGGCCAAATCCGTCATCATTGACGTCTAATTCTACAAACAATCATCATGCAATATAATTGGTTAGGAAAGGTAACTTAAGTATAGGTGCTATATCTGTATATGGAAATAACGCAAGTAGATTGGATAACTCTTATCGGGTGGGCGTCTACTCCCTTCCCTCTACAACACACGTGATTGACGTCACTACACGTACGACGTCTCATTGGTTACAGTGTCTATAGGACCCTAGATTACATGGTCCCTTGTGATTGGGCAAGTTACACCCCTAAACATAAATCTCCATTTTAATTAGCAGCATGCAGGGTAGATACCCAGGTGCCTAGTGTCCCAAGATTCACCCTTCCTCCCTTCCATCAATGAGTGTTTTAGGGCTATGTGTCAATTAGTTGGCTGGGTATGGCCTCGGATCTGTAGTCTCTTATCAGGAAAAGTTATGGCACCCTCGGGTTCTGGATGACATCAGGCGGTGGTACATCTTCGTGCCTGTCTGGTCATGTGCTGGTCCACCGTGAATCTGCTTCAGTTTCCAACCTTTTGTGCATTTAATTCTGTGTGCGCTTGGCCACCTGCATGGGCCTCCCTTATCTTGACCTTCACGGGTGGGCTGGTATGCTCTGAAGCTGGAGCATCGTGGGCTGATGCTCACCTCCTCTTCTCTGGTTGACCTTGATTTCCCCGGCGTGAGCCTCCCTTTGTTAAGTTCCGATCCCGCTCCTTTCTTCAGCTTGGACCTGGATATGAAACTTGGCCAGTCAGGCCTTGGCTGCCTAAGTGTACTTCTGCTTTTACAAAATGGAGTCGCTGGGTTGAGGTAGATATATGGTTGGCGCTTGCCGCTCTATCCTTCTACTTAGCATTGCAGGCAGTATCGATTTCTTAGCATCTTGCATTTCAAGCTTATTTACACACGTTCAGCAGGGTGGTTGCTTCCATCTCGTCTCGTGGCACCATTCCCTTATATTTTAACAGTGTCTCCCCCCTGTATCTGTTATAATTATACTTGTAGTTACTAGTACTGACATACGTGCTATCCGTAGCCAATTCTGTTTTTTCTCTGGGCTGTTCGGGCCCTTGGTTTATTTCCATTGGCTTTCTTTCCATTAAGGCTTTAGGGGTCTCCTCGTGGACCGTATGTAGGCATTCCTCATTTCGTATCAGTGTCTGGTATGGCTGTCTGATAGGGTACCGTGCTGCCCAGGGTTGTCGCGTTATGGCTGCTTCAACCTGTTCTGATCTCCTTACGTACAAGGGGCAAGGGTCCCAGTGCGGCTCTCTGTTGGTTCATTTGCTCCTCATACGTCACGTACCATGGCGAGTACCTTACTGGCAACTCGCAATGGAGGGCAGGGGTGCAGGTCATATCTGGGACCTCCTCTACACCAGAATCACAGAGGCTTCTTTTATAAATGTTAAAGGAGGCGGAGTCAGATTCTTAGAAACACATTTATGAATAAAATAGAATTGTAACTATAATCCTCCTCTTGGATCTGCAGCCCTATATCTGGCTCATTCTTACTACTACCACAGAGGTCTACCTCCTCTTTTAGGTTTAAAGCAACTTTCTCTCTAGCACATTTAGTTTGTTGTAAAATCCTTTTTACATAGATAGGTTGCTCAGAAATGTTCTCCAGCCCATCTGAATGAGTGCGACCATCCATACAGATGTTATCATATAAACACACTAATGACTGGAGAACCAGATTCAACACTCCCAAACATGCTACTCTCACAGCTGATGGTTCTGTTGAAAATTATTTTCTGTTATGCTCTGAAAACAGCAATGCTATTTTAAATAAATTACTAATCTCCACATCGTCTCCAGCTTCATTCTAATTTGTTAGCAAAACACTTAATGTAGCTCTCAATAGTTTTCCCCAATTTCATTCTGTGACAAGATGAGGTATTGGATGGTGAGAGAAAGTGGTACTTGGGTGTGAGAGTATGTGCTACGTGAGTGACTAAGACTAAGTAAGAGAGAGGTGCGTGAGTGAGACTGATTAGGAAAGGTGACTTGGAGATTCATATGATATGATTTGGCATTTATAACGCGCTTGTACACAAGTGTTTCTAGGCGCCACAAGATGAGGCAGGGGGGAAGAGGGTGACTGAGAGAGAAGGTGGAGTGTCGCGGTAGTGGAAAATAGAGGAGAGTAGTGGTAGTGGTAGTGGTAGGAGGGAGGAAAAGAGTGGTGAGCAGGGTGTAATAGAATGGCTAGTAGCAGGGAGAGAGTAGTAGAATGGAGGAGAACTAAAGTGTAGAGAAGAGCAGAGATAGAGGAGTGTAGTAGAGGGAGAGTAGTGTTATAATGAATAACATTGGAGGGACAGAGTGTAGAGAGAGATGGAGAGAAAGAGGAGAATGGTAGGAAGGGAGGAGAGTAGAAGGAAGATAAATGAATGGATGATCATGAGGAAGAGGACATTGAGAGCGTGAAAAGTAAAAACCGAGTGAGACATGAGTGTGTTGAAGGTACCACTAGCTGAGATAATTTTTCTTGTGCAACCCCATGTTAGGATCAACCTAGAAAATCCCTGAGGAAGTGAGATAGATCAGTCGGTTGCCTTTAGGCTCTCACCACTAGCAGGGGAGAACTAACAACATTTGGCCTGGGGGGGGGCAAGGTTACTTTTCTGGCCCATACCCACAGAGCACCTGCCCCAGCTGCCAGAACAAGTAAATTCAATACGAACCTCGCTCCCTCCTACACATTCTCAAGTACATATAACATACATTATTGACATTACTTTCCTTTTAAGCAACATGGTTTTCAGTTAGTTTGTGGTTTCTTAGAGACCTGAACCCCTGGAAATTCTCCCACTTACCACACAGTACAATTATTTCACCAGATAATATAGTTGGTGAAATAGGAAAGCTGGGATTTGAGCCGAGTTTTCATTGAATTGCAGTTTGTAATTTGACAAGAGGCTACATCTCCTCCCATTCCAATCCATCTTTAGTTTTAGTACAATGTGAGGAGGTACAGAAATTAATTAATTAATCTCTTATAACACTCTTCAAACTTTAGACCAGTCCCTAAGCAGGGGATCAGGATTTGAACCTGTGTTGCTCTGCGTTTTCTTGCTTCCAAGACAGACATGTTTCCTCTGAGCTATCCTCCTGGCCTCCAGCGAAGCTAGAGAATTCATTGGTAGATCAGAACCATTACTGTGGTAGGCAATCTGGGTTTGCTCTCAGAGACAAGCATGAACTGGGCCAAACGCGAACTGGCATGGCAAAAGACCCATACCTGGCTTCCTGCCTCCCAGTCCACAACAAAAAAACATACCTGCACTCTGTGTGGAAGGTGGGGATTTAAGCCCTGTTTTCCTGGCTGCAAAGCTTCCAATTTAGAAAGCAGGGGAGACTTCATCTTCTCCTATTCCATCTTCAATATTTGCAACAAAAAATGCTTTATTTTGGTATTCAAGGGCTGAACTAGTATATTGTTCAATAAATCTGGTTTTAAAACACCAATGTATCTGTAAGAGGGAAGCCTATTAATCATTTGCATCCTTAGGCAAATACATCTAAGAAACAGATTAAGGTTATAATTATAATGAAAACATACGATTATTAGTCTGTACAATTGTGTGTACTTTCAATGTGCTAAGCCACATGATAAAGCAACCTGAAAATATATACGATTAGTAGTATTTGAAACAGATGTTCATAAAGCAAGTATGCATCACTTAGAAAAAAGAAAGGGGGTCAAGCCATTCTCAAATCTGGGTGCAGTGACATGCAGATCAGACGTAGATCTCAGCAACAGTCAACCTGCTGACCAAAATTCCAGATGTGTACCTTGTCTCATCACCCAATTTTCCTTACCCATTATCCTTTGGTGTCTTTCCCTTGCACCACATTCTCAATGCCCCCTGTTTCTTACAAAGATCTCTGTTTCCTCTTTGCTCTGTCCTTGAACTATTAACTCAATACCCTTACCTTACTTTGCACACACGCCCCATCCCTTGCCCACATTGCTCAGTCACTACTTCCTTGCCACTCAACGCCATTATTTGCCCATCACACCAAGCCCTAGCCTACAGTTAGACAGTAGACCACATTGATTTACCAGTCAGCCTCTGCCAGACATGAAAAGAACAATGGTCTGGCCTTGCTAGTAATTGTGGCTATGGAAAATGCACCTAGAACTAGGACTTTCTGATGGAGTGAGGGAGCAAGAGTGGCCTATTATATTCATGTGTGTTTTTTCAATAAGGTGGAGCGTGTGTGTGTTTGAGTGTATTTGTGACAGTGTACATTTTAAAGGTGGACAGATGTATCGGAGTTGTTGTGACTTTGTATCTATTTACCTGAATCTGGTGTTGATTTGAATGCATGCCTTTTGTTGGTCACATAAGAGAAGAGTGTTCAGGATAAGACAATGGAAAACAATTACAGACTTGGAGGGTTATTCAGAGTTGGGTGGTCACAGTATAATTGTCAGTATATGGCAAATACCATTTATGTTACCTTCCAACCAATTCACGGTTTTATTAAATTTCATCTGTGCTATTTGAGGTGGACTTTTTGCAGAGAATCCACCTATTTTTACCTCAACCTTTGGGGGGCAGGTAAAAAATCCAAATTGGCCCCACATTTTGTACATTTTTTTTTTACTGTACAGAACGGAAGCAAAGGTGCTTCCCTTCAACAGGGTAAACAACATTTTTGCAAAGGGCGATGTTTTGGGGGTAAAAAGGTGGGCATCTCTGATTGCCTCTGCTCACTCATTACAATATAATCCATAAAAGGGCCACAATTGACCATTTTGTGCATAAAGAAAATCAACAGTAGTGATATGAGCCACTACTGTACATAATCCATTTCTCATTCACATTGATGCTGAAAGCGGCTGAAAAAAATGTTTTAAAACGCGTTTCAGATCACCGCCACGGGAGGTTGCATTTCTGAAATAGCACTGGATGTGTTCCAGAAATACCACTTCTGCTAATGGTAAACTTTGAGTAGGGCGGATTTTCAGAAATACCACTGCCGGAGCTGGGAACTTTCTGGAACAGGATTAAAAAATCTGGCCAACTCTGAATGACTCCCTTAGTTTGCAGTCCTCTAATAATGAATACCTGAATATAACATCTTTTATGTGTGCTTTTGTACTGTGTCCAAAAGTAAGTGCCACAAGCACTACAACAGCTATTTCCATAACCACTATATAATAATCATCCATCAGTGCTGCTCAGGGTGCTATTAAACTGTTTTTGTATGGGCACACTGGTGATCAAGAAATTCACCAGGACATAGGAGAAACATTTGCACAGAATCAAACCGAGTTCAAACTCTAATAAAATCAGGACCCTTACTTCCTTGGCAAGCCGGCTCGTGATAGGATGCTGTGGATTGCAACACACCAATGGTGTATGGGCAGCAGTAGTGCCAACATTACCATCCAGGGCCACAGAATCTGTTATTTAAATGCATTCATAGCCACTGGGATGTATGAACATGCACCTGCAGCCTAGACTCCTTTACCTCTCACTCACGGTGGAGCCCCATGTGTGGGGGCCGCTCAGGCACATGTGCAACATTGCTGAAATCAAGACGAATGCCTCATCCCTTTAACACAGAATCTGAGCAGGCTCTACAGCACTCGCTTCCTTTGGGGAATCCTAGATTCTGAAGGACTTCAGCTTTTTAATGTTTCTTTTTCCATTTTGGAGATCTGGCCCTTGGGGCAGCAGGCAGCCAGCCTGCGGGGCAATTTCCCCTTTTTCCCGCCTTGACAACTACTCAGCCAGATTTTAGACAGTAGGGATTACCGATTTCTAGTGGCCATCTTGAAGTTCAAGGCAAGTCTGCCAAAAGTCGAGGTGGGACCAGGGGAAGAGGAGAGAGCGAGGGACGGCCCTTGGCTGGACCCTAATAAAATACGTAATAAAAAATCTTTGATCCGTCTTCGCTAGCAGGTGCTTTTGTGGGGACTTCGCTGACACTTCCAAGTTCAATACATTTACATCATCAGTGTCTACCATAAACCATGCCCCCTCTTTCTCCAGGCCAAGGCATTTCTTCAAAAACGATGAATCTTCCTCTGCCACGAACGAAGCATCCCCTTCCTATATAATGGTTGTACTTAGTAGAGGAAGGGGTGCATAGAATGAGCATCAGTCATAACAATAACATCCCTTTTTGCATCATTGCCGGCTTTGGAGCCTTTTGACGACCCCCACTCATAAAATATGGCGTAATGTTCCTGTTCTTGTTTGTGACCGCTAACGAGCTATTTGGAGGCACAGTCAATATTTAATTTTTATTCTGTTCTCCAGCTGACTGTGCAGCTTGTGTTTTGCTTTTAAGGTTCTGTGTAGACCCCTCCATTTGGTAGATGGAGCTTACGCATCCATTCTTTTCTGTTCTTATTAGTCCATTCCATTGGTAAAGAGACTGTTGCTGAGGCAGCGGTGGCCATGACGTAGCCAGTATGCCTGGACTACCCTTCTGCTGAACGGCAACCATAACAGCAACTGTTTCAGGCAGAGTGCGTGGCCAGCAGCATCATAGTCAAGGTGCATATCTACCCCTGTAAGGGGCAATGAGCAGCCCGGCTGTGATATTACACGTTACCAAACCAGGTCATTCCCTCTGCCCTTCACTCACTCAAGTAGCAGCCCTGTCGATAAGTACAGATTTGACACAGATTCTGGGACTCATTATGAGTTTGGCAGTATAATCAAAAATGGTGGTAATGCAGTGGTAACATAGTTACCACTGCATTACCACATGGCCGAACTATGGATATGGAGGTAAGGTGGAGGAAAATCCTCGAGCACAATGCTGGAGGTGATTCCTCCACTTTACGCCCCAAAAACTGCCAAATCGGTAGAAAAACCACCAGTGGAATTACCACTGCTAGTAATTCCACTGATATCTTCATGGAGTCCATGTGACGAGTACCTCTTACCACCACCTGTAATCCAGCAGTAATTGCGCCTGACCAAGTGGTGATAACATGAAATCCGTTTGGTGGTATTTCGGCAGATTTACCACTGAAAAACCATCAATCTTGTAATGAGGCCCAGAGACCTCTGTCACCACAGATTGTATGTAACTACATAACTTCTGAAACAGGGAGACTAGGAGAAAGGGTAATTGGCTCATCTGTCACTGACAGTGGGCCTCATTAGGACCCTGGCGGCCACGTAATGAACAGTGCCGGTAAGGGACCGTCACCGTTCATTACGCGCCGCCCTATTACGAGGACTGTTGCGGGTCCCGCTAAGGAACGCCTGGTCAGACCAGGCGTCCTTAGCGGGACCTGCTAGCAGTCCAGGGTGCTAACAACGGGCCCGTCAATTAACTATGAGGGCTCAAATAGGAATGGGGATGTACCGGGTCCGGGTCCTGCGAAAAGGGATTTACCGGGCCCTCCAAGGTCAGAATGGCCCAGTAAATCCCCTTTTGCGGGGCCCGGACCTGGTACCCAGTATGGGGGAAGCTTTTAGCAGCATGGCTACCTCCATACTCGTAATGAGGCTCACTGTGTGTACCTGACGTTGTATAATAGGCCCTGCCCATGTCTCTATTATTTTATCCAGAACTGACTCAAAGGAAGAAATTAAGTGGTTGAATGCTTATAGTTACATGGATTCTAATCAACACAATCTCTTTTTTGAAGTGTGTGTGTGGGTAGTCTGAGATCAAATTAACCAGACTGACAGCAGGATGTGTTGCTAGAGGAGACATAGCGGTGTCAGTCCCCATTGACCCCCCCCACCCCTCTTGTTGTGAGGAAGAAACATACCTAGGGACCTACCTACTAACTGATAAAGGACAGACACTGGTTTTACATTTGGAAACAACAGGTCACAATTTATTGGAGAATACAACACGGGGGCAGTCCCAGCCCAAAAACATCATGGTTCATGACAATACTTTCAAAGTGGCCCAAAAGCAGGGCAAAGTTCTTCTGCTGAATGTTCTCGGTGTCCCCTTGCCACCCCTGGCTTCCGCAAGGCACCAGACATACGCTCCAGCTTTGTACTGCAAGGAGTACTTCCTCCTCGGGCCACTGAATCTTGAAGGTGAGGAATCTCAAGTGTCCCCAAGGGACTCAGTGCCCTTCGTCTGATTTTGGCTCGCGTGCGGCCATCGGGAAACCTGCCCACGGTTCAAGCCGGGGCGAACTCTCCTCCCTGGCTAGGACTGCCCCGAACTCAGCCTGTGACAGAAATGGAACCATTAATACATAATACAGGAATCATGAGCAAACATCATTTGACCACTTACACCTCGAAATCCGCTGAAAATTAAACATTCTACATCCTTTATATAACGTGAGAGAAAAACATTCTACATCCTTTATATAACAACGTCAGAGAAAGTTAAACCACTAATAAGAAAACATTATACAACTACTTACACCTTGATACCACTGGAAAGCTGGGGAGGCACTGGAAAGAGACTGGGCTCCAGTCCCTCCCCAGCTTATAAGCAGTCCCCAAGGGCGCGCTGGAAGCTCGTGCCCTGGGAACCGGCTCCCTCCCTTCCTGCGGGAGGGGTGGAGCGACCCTGTAGAGGGGTGGGGTGACCAGAGCGGTGTCCGCTATGTGGGATGTCCCTCTAGCGCCCCCTACAGCGGCTTGGACAACCCCTAAACATGGTCCAGTGATAAATAAAATATAAAACATGATGAGGTTCAGCAAAAACTAAAACCGATCTATAGTCCCCTAAATCAATTTCCATTTTATGCTCCACAACTTGCGTCTCGGGGTATGTGAAAAGCGCAAATCTGTGTATTTCAGGACATGTCTCTGTGGCAATTAGATAGCCAGAATCAGATGACTACTCTTTTTGTCCTTCATCATTAACTCTTTTCTGCCATCTTTTCCCTATTCTCCAGGTTGAGGAAAAGTGTTCTCTTTTGGCCACGGGGGCATAACCATCTGGAGCTAATTTCAGGTGACAACTGAAACCTAGCATGCTCTTTTCTAGGGGGACAGATCTGGTTGGACTTCTGTTCTTGTACCCACAAACCTGATACCTTGCACTGGTGGCCTGTAGTTGGGAGCAAACGTTTCTGCATCATACAGCTTCTTAAAAACGTATGTCCCCTTCTTCAGTCGTCACTCATATGCTGAAACATTATATCCCTGGAACAAATTCACCAACAGTCAATGGAGCGAATTTAATTCATAGAACAATCAATAGTCGCAAAATTCATACCACAAGACATCAAACAACAGCAAACCACATTAGTATGAAAACCACATAATACAATTAATCAGAGCTGATTATTATTTACAAATGTGCAGTTTGATAGAAATACATTGCACAATCTGATAGAAATACATCCAGCACAAGTAAAAACAATCATTCGCATATACATACATCCAAAAGGCTAAAAGTGCAAGAAGAGCAAAACAAAAACGGAAAAAGTGCAAAAGTTATAACCATGCAAAAGACCAGCATTTACATCTAAATCTATTGAGCCAACAGAAGGCCATAAAGTTGCATTCGTAATGAATTGAACATTTAAACCCTTTAATCGCCTCTAGAAAATTAACTTCAACATGACTTTATTTTTTGGAGCATTTTTGGGAACATTATCCATATTTTTGGCACCATCACCCCGACCGGTTTTGACATAAGAGCTGAATAAGCACGTCATCCTCAGGGTGAAATACCCACCACTATTTGAATAATTGTATCCGGGGCAATTAATTTGACTGCCACACCGCCAAAGCCAAGGATGAAATGTGATGGTAACAGAAAGGTAGAAAGTGCCGTGGAGTCCATGAAGAAAACATTTTTTGGTCTCTTGTTTAAAACAGGCGGGAAATGCTGTGCCCCACTTAGCAAACCCTGGTATGACCGCAGGTTATCATTTATATAAGATGATGATATGTATAAAGATAGACCGTGCAGCCTGTGGGCCTCGCGTTCAGTGATTATCTTAACGCAGGCCGCACATGGCTCACAGGTGCCCTGCTTTATTCAGCCGGGGGCTCTCTCGCTCGCTTCCTTCAAAGAGTCTCTCGGTGGTGTGGTGGCGAGGAGTCGGTCTGGCCTGGTGAGGGAAATGGAAGCATTTTATAAGTCAGGAATGTACATTTGCATGCCATGCGCATTTCCAAAGGCGTGTTACCATCAAATTGTGAATAGAGTGGTCAATTATTTACATTTCTCATTACAAAAGGCCGGTGATTTCCTCAGGTACCCCCGGGGCAAAGGACGTGTTTCGTCATAGTCTTTTTTTATAATCCCATTTGCTCCCGCAATGATCCCATTTCACTGCAGATGAAACCGGTTTGATAATTGCGAGTTATAGCCCCATCATGACAGACATTCTCTTAAGGCTTTGCTTGAAATGCTGGCCTGTTGTCAGCTTGGAGGGTTTTAGGTTCTCTTGTAGCTACTCAAGATCACGCATCCTTGTTTCCTTAGAATCAGCTTTCCTCTGAGGAATTACTCAGGTGGATCAAGTATTGTACAGTTAACAAGTACTTGCATTTCCTAAGTGCTACAGAGGGACTGATCTGATGTTGCAAGTACAGGGTTTCAAACAGTACTGTTGCCCTCAGTAGAGGAGTTTGTTTTGTTTGACTGGTAGGACCCAGTGTTATCTGTAAACGTGTGAGCAATTGGCAATACACTGGTGTGCATCCTTTCTCAGCTCTGGCCACCAGTACCTGTCCATTTAAAGCTGAACCGTTGCTGATATCCCAAAGTGGGCAGTAGCCATTCCTACATGTGCAGCAGATATATCATTTAATCTGCCCTGCTTGTTTGGAAGTACCCTTTTAACAGGGCCTCCAATATTTTGGGGAATTGTGATTATTATTGTATTGTCTTTCAGGCAATAGGCATATGCGTTAGAGACAGCTTGCGCCTACGCAGGCATAAATGTCCTCATACGTTTGTGCAGTGGCGTGTCAAAACTGCACCGCAGATCATGTAGTCTTCTGTCTAGCTGAAATGTCGGCTAGTGCATTTGCACAGAATCTCTTCAGTGTGTTTTAGTATGTGCAATCTAACAAAAGGATTTACCTCTTTAACGTTCCAGACCTAATGCCATAGATACTATTGGTTTAGAATCATTGAACTAATTTTGTACTCATCATTGCAGGCCCACATTGTATCCTGAATTAGAGATAGTGGGTGTTGGTGTGTGTGCCAAGTCAGAATAAGGAGATGGACAACGTGGCATTTTAAGTGATTGGTCTGTTTTATTCAAAATAATGTCCAACAACGTTATGTTTGTCCGTCATCCAGAATACCTAATTCATGTCCATACCAAGAATACAAAAAGAAAATTCAGGGGGAACACAAAGCTATGGCCTCTTGCCAAGGTTTGAATGCAGGTTGTTGTCTTCTGGCCCACTGTTCGGTTTCTTCCTTGTAAAGGGGTCCTGAGGCCTGAGGTTCAGCCAGCAAAAGAATGTCTCTTTCACCTCCCTATTATCCTAGGTTGAGAGCTCACTTTAAGTCAGTTTTCCTTCCCTCTTTCTCTCTCACTTTTTGTATGTGTTGATCATCCAATTTGTAACATTCCCTGTAGTCTGATACCTTTGGAATTTGTAATTCCTGTACCTGGTCGTTGCCGGGGTTTCTATTTGAAAGATTCCAATAATGTCTTCCCCACTCTTCCTCTTGTTTACCCAACCCTGGGGTCCCTGGTTTCCTTCCCCACATTGGGGTCTTCCTCTTTCTGGCCCATCTCAGCGCTGGTCTACTTTTTCCCTGCCTTGGAGTTGTTTGCTGCTTACCCCGCCTTGGGGTCTCCTTATTCCCACCCTGCCTTGGGGTTGGTACGTCCTCAAACCCACTGTGGGCTCATCAGTGTCACACAACACATTGGGGCGGTCAAGTGCTTACCCCACTTTGGGGTCATTTGTTTCTCAGCCTGCCCTCGGGTCATTAGGATTTACCCCGCTTTGGGGTCATTAGGATTTACCCCGCTTTGGGGTCATTGGTTTCTCACCCAGCCCTAGGGTCCTTAGGCTTTCACTCCACTTTGGGATCATGTGGATCCTGACTGCCTATACTCTAAGGAGGGGATAACCCCCAGCAGGATCCCACTTGCCCTGGCCCCTAGGGGGTGTTAAGCTTAGCAGGCTCAACTCCTTAGTCCCAAAGGGGGTGGCTCCCACTTGGGGAGGGGGGAGGAACTCCCTGGATTTGTTCCTTCGTCAGATTCTCTCCTCTGCATAAGGTTCTCTCTCACTCTCGTTGGGTTCTTCATCTCTTTAAGTTTTCCGCTGGCTCTTAAAGGGGCATTCCGTTTCTCCCCATTGGTTATGTGAAATCCAGCATTGCTTACAGCCAAGGAGATGGAAATTGTATTACTGGTTGCTGGAGGTGATACATCGGTAAGTGCAGGCATATTAATTACAATATAATCGGATAGTGTTTCTCTCATAGTGAGTTCCTCTTGGGAATGGGAGTCTGTGGTGGCACCGTTGGAGGAGGAAGGAGCTGGCACAAGTTAAGTGTTGATGTGACACCCCATGGTTTATTCTCATCAACTGTCAAACATAGAACCACTTTCAACGCTAACATTCAATGGTCCATGTGGACGCACAGGCGCCCACGTACACGTGTACACGCGCACACATACATCAAGCTACCACCCCCCCTTATCCCAACAACCACTACTGAACTAACAACAAAAGAATAAAATGCAAAGAGGGGAAAAATGGAGAGAACGGAAACAGCATGAAAAAAGAAGAACAACATGGAACTACCTACAGCAATAACATTCTATGGAACCCGTGGACACACAACATATTATTACTCACAATCATAACCCCCAACCTTCTTGGCAACCTTCACATTCTGTTGGGGCCACGGGCACCACGCACCCCTGACTCTAATTGCTTCACCACCACCCACATCTTCCCCTGTGACAGTAGCTAGTTGGGCCTGTGCCGCTGCAGTCCGGTTAGCATCCCATCCGCACGCTCATCCTCTCCATCAGCCACCGGCATGCATATGCCCTCATCCCATATTGCCCCTTCCCCTCAGTCGGTAAAACCATCATCCATCCGCTAGGTACCCAAAACATCCTGGATGGCAATCCTCCTTTTGCTCCAAACAGTACCATTGCTCAACCCGACATAACTTCTCCCCACTCCGATACCCCTCTTGTGAGGGAGAACAACAGGCAACCCCTTCCTCACAAAACAAGAACTTTTCACCCTCACCATATCACCCACCTGTACAGCACATTCCCCATACCATGCATTCAGCCTGTCCGTTGTAGTCTTCTACCTCTGCTTCGCCAACGCAGCAACAACCTCTAGATTCACCTCAGATTGCATGCCACCACTAACCACCCAGGCCTGAGTCTTCCATCTACCTTCCTACTCCTCATAAGCTCAAACAGCGCCCACCCAATTAGTCTGTTCAGTGTATACCTGTGTGCAATGACAGTAGCTGTCAAAATCACCCGCCATTCCAAACTGTTAGCCAAGGACAACTGGATAACCTCTGTCACAAACCTGCTGGCGCGTTACGTCAACCCTTTAGCACTAGGGTTATACAAAGCCTGCCTGTGATGTTGAATGCCCCTTTCCCTCAAACCCTCAAAACGTCTGTCATCTCTAGTGAAACAACCTGCATGCCATTGTAAGTGGCAATACTCTCTGGTGTTCCCTCCATACCAAAAACTTCCTTGAGGAACTTTAGAACCCACTCAGTCATAACTGACCACACAGGTGCAAACTCAATCCACCTTGTTGTATAGTCGATGAAAACAAGGATTTATCTGTCACCCTCACCCAACACCTCAAAAGGTCCCATTATGTCTAGCACTACTTTGCTCCATACTATATCCGGATTGGGCACAGGTGACCGGCTGTGCCCTGATCACCTGACTCTTATTACTCACGGCACATGGCACAAAATCCCTAACCACGCGCTCCACATCGCCGTCCATGGCGGGCCACCAGTAAGATTGCCTCAACCTTTTTTTGTCAACGTCCACCCCAAATGCCCTTCATGGAACAAAGCCACCAGTCTTTCCCGCACTTTTGCCGGGGGTATCAACATGTCCACCCTCATCACTCCTCAGGCTCTCTGCGCTAACTCATCGACAACTAATGCGTACTCCTTGATCACTTCTGGGTCCTGCAGCACACCTTTCTTTCAAACCCCTCCTAATCTATGTTAACTCCAGATCCTTTGCACTCTCCTCCCACCACTCTTCCTTGTATATCGCTGGCATAACGCAAGCAACCTGCACATACTCCTTGCCAATTAGACATTCTGCTCCTCCCCCACATCCCGACAACTGGGACAGACAACCAGCAACCGTGTTCCTTTGACCAGGATCATACTCCACTCCAAATGTATAATCCTGCAGCTCCACCATCCAACGTGCAATCCTGGGTAACATTGACCCCACCCCCTGGTGGTGATCACATGCACCAGCAGCTTGTGTTCTGTCCTTCCCACATAGGGCAAATCCCAAAGCAATGTTTGGAAGTGTTTCGATGCCCAGCACACCTGCAGCACCTCCCTCTCAATAACCGTGTACCTTGTCTCTGGATGACCAACATCCTGGACGCAAACGTTACGAGCACATACTCACCATCTTTCCATTGCGCCAAAACGACCCCCACACCAATCTCACTTGCATCGATTGTCAAAACAGTCTTGGCCCTAACATTAAATGTCGACAACGAAGGAGCTTCAGCCACACACCTTCTCACTGTGTCAAACTACACCTAACACTCTTCAGTCCACTTTAACCCTACTTGTTTCTTAAGTAACTCCCTCATACAGACTGTCTTCTCCACACTTCACATAAAATTAGGCCATCTCCAAGAAAGACCTCAGCTACTCCTTGGATTCTGGAGCATGCGCCCTCTTCAACACACCCACCAAACCCTTTTTGGGTCTAATCCCATTTCCATCTAGTGTGTGTCCCAGGTAAATGTCCCAGGTAAATGACACACCACACCTTTATTTTTTACTTTGCTACTTTGCAACTTTGCCATTTTAACTGTCAATGCTTTCTATTGCAACACCCTCAACACACTGTGTACCCTCCGATCATGCTCCCCCTCCATCTCGCCCCACACCAGTATTTCAACAAACAACTCCTGCATCAATCATTGAAACACAGCTGCATCAAATGCTAACCCGAATGGCATCCTGCGGAACATGTACGCCCCAAAGGGTGTGACAAACGAAGTCTAATGACATGATGTCTCCTGCGACTCAATCTGTTGGTAAGCGGAGGATAGATCCAACTTTGAAAATCATGGCCCAGGCCCTAAAGTGGTTAACAATTCATTGATGTTCGTGAGGAGCTGCTTGTTCACCCAGGATTTCAAAGTAACTGTTAGTGCTGCCAGCCTGTAACATGCAAAGCACCCATGCCTAGTCTCGCCCATGCTTCTTGCCTGGGGAAGATTCTATACCATGGGAGTTATGGTTGGACTCTTTTAAAGTATATATCATGGCAGGAGATGGAGCAAATTACACGGCTGACCAAAAGTAGGCAGCCCCATTGAACTGTTTGGGACAGAAGGCCTGTGCATTTTCAGACATTTGTCAGGGGAGAACGCGGTGGTGCAGTTAGAAGGAGGTGGCGAAGGAGGTGGTGAAGGAGGGGGCAAAACTACTGTTAGTGCCTATGTGACTGCATTACAAAAACTCACCAAACAATTTGGCAAGACAGTAAATGTACTGGAAAGAAACCATTTCTTTTCGACATTACATGGAGCATAGGGATCTATGGACCGCTGTGTGACCCCACTTAGGGTACTCATGGCAACCTGCAAGCTTACGGATGTGCTGGATGAGTACAATAATGGGGATGTCTAATGGCAAAGAATAAGGGAAAGGTTGTTGGTTAATAGAGACCTTGGAGTTGGCAAGGACAATCAAGGAATCCGACAAGAGCATTCAAGTGGTGGTATACAAAGAAGGGGTGACAAGTTGGAGCATTGTACAAGCTGCGCAGGCAGTGTACCCGACCAAGTGGGTGGATTTGGGAAGATTCAGGTCAGAAGGGCTATCGAACCCTAGCGCAAGAACTAAGCCCTGTTGCAACAAGTGTGGATGTAGTAGTCAGGGGGCCAGGGAATGTCTTGCTCTGGCAGTGGAGTGCAGGCATTGTGTTGTGAAATGATACTTTTCAAGGCAGTGCTGGCTGAACAAGGAAGGTTTCCCCCTGTCTCAGGCAAGTGTCAACATGGTGGAGGAACTGGAAGAGTGCAAGGTGCCAGTGATGGAAGAATGTTGCTCCATGTTCAAGGGGAAAGGAAGTATGGACCGTGGGACATGTTGAAGGTCAATGGGGCAGATATAGAGATGATGATAGACTCTGGATCCCCTTACACCATGGTGTCTCCAGAACTGTATGAGGACACTATTAAGAAATCAGTGGATACTCTTTTACCCACTGATAGAAATCCCAGCGCATGCAAGTAAGTTTCCATCACTGTGTTAGGGTACGAATGGACCGATATCCAGTTAAAGGGCAAGCAGACAAGAGGAAAGCTAAATGTGGCGCGTGAGGGGGCCAGCGTCCTTGGTTGGGATGAACATGCAGCATTGGACATCCAGATATTCTCAGGAATGGTTGTACCTGTTTTGTGCATAGAGGCGGGGCAGATATGTGAGGAGAAAGCCTCAAATACATGTATCCTGCAGTGTTCAGTGATAAATTGGGACCACTGAAGGGTTTTGGACACAAGATTGTGTTGAAGGGCGAGGCAAAGCCGGTTGCTCCCAAAGTGAGGATCATACCTGTTATGGCCCGGGCAGGGCTCAAGGTCTAGCTGAACAAGTTGAGCTGGACAAGTTGACAGAAGAAGGAATAATTGCAGCTATTGAATCATCAGAATGGATGCCATCCATGGTGTTGGCAAGGAAACTAGTTGGAGGGCTGCAGATGTTCATGGACCTGCAAAACTTGAACGCCAACATCTGGGTGGACAGCAGTTTATGGCTGTGCTGGACGAGTACATCAGGGACCACATAATGATGGGGATATGTAATGCCAAAATAAGGCAATGGTTGTGGTTCGATGGAGACCCGTCCTTGGAAAAGGCATTGGAGTTGGCCAGGGCAATTGAGGAATCTGCCAAGAGCATTCCATTGGTGGCACACAAAGAAGGGGTGCCAAGTGGGAGCAGTGCACAAGCTCTTTGCACGCATGGGTTGCACCCCATCCTCATTCCCAAAATTTGGTGGCACTGTAGGGGAAAGAAGGAGTCGACACAAGTTAAGTGTTTATGGGGCACTGCCCAGTTTATTCTCATCAACCGTCAATCATGGAACCACCTCCAACACTAACATTTTATGGAACTTGTGGATGCATAGGCGTCCACACACACCAGCACACATGCACACATACACCAAGCAACCACAGAGTACTTGTTTTCTAGAGGGGAGTCACTCCCACTGAGGTCCCACCTGCTCAGACCCCTAGTGAGGGTCTTGCTTAGTGGCCTCACCTTCATAGCCTCAAAGGGGGTGGCTCCCCATGGAGATAAGTGACAAATACCCTAGATACGTCACACCCCTAAATGATTTATTTTGGTATCAAAGGTAGTTAAACTGGAGGGGCAGCCCAAAAAGGCGGAACCTAAGGCTGAGTTATACAATGTATCACATACGGGGTAGCCGCCAGACAATCGTTAACACATACTAAAAATTCTGTATGTCATTATTTAAGGAAAAGAATTTGTGGTGGTGTTTGAAAAGGACACCCCTGAGCCTTACTTGTGGCAGAGTCTAAAGGATCGCATGGAGTAAAGGCTACAGGTAAGGTCATTCATACATGTAAGCACAGTACTAAAAAGAAAAGAGCTTTCTGTAGTGTACATGTATTACATTAAGCGGTTAATGTCAGACCAGCTACAGTCAAGGCATTCTAGTGCATTCCAGTATCCGCAAGAAGACTTTATGCACAAGCACCGTGTTATTCACTAAACGGCCGGGACATCTGGAAACCATCACTTCTGTCCCACCAGCAGCGATCCAGCTGCTACACCACCCAGCATTTTCTCTCTTCACTACTGGAGAAAGCGTGAGCGCTATTAATGTCTGCCACACGCCACACTAAGACCTCCTGAGGATTCCATCCTACTACTCAGGACCTCTAGGTCCGTGCTGATTTCGCCCACATTATGGATGCCTTGATCTGCAGCGCGCTCTTCCCCCTCATGCTGCTTGAACACGTTGCAGCACAACAATTTACAACTAAACCCCCTGCTCATCCTCTCTGGACTCAAGCTCAAGGGAGGCACAATCCTTTGGCCCGGAAGAAGGCATCAAACCCTGAAAGCCGAAACGTCCCAGGGTCCAGCCCTACTTTTGCTGGCCCCAACCACACCTTTGGGTATCTTTTGTTCCCGATGTAGACCAAGGGTTGGTCACCTATAGTCAACAGGCTTATGTTTAAATGTATAGGCCTTGCCTTTATTTTGCAAGGATGAGTACCTTTTCATTAAAATCTGCGCTTGCACTATAAATTAGTGCTGAATGTATCTGCATCTGTCTCACCGCAAGAAGACTTTATGCACAAGCACCGTGTTATTCACTAAACGGCCGGGACATCTGGAAACCATCACTTCTGTCCCACCAGCAGCGATCCAGCTGCTACACCACCCAGCATTTTCTCTCTTCACTACTGGAGAAAGCGTGAGCGCTATTAATGTCTGCCACACGCCACACTAAGACCTCCTGAGGATTCCATCCTACTACTCAGGACCTCTAGGTCCGTGCTGATTTCGCCCACATTATGGATGCCTTGATCTGCAGCGCACTCTTCCCCCTCATGCTGCTTGAACACGTTGCAGCACAACAATTTACAACTAAACCCCCTGCTCATCCTCTCTGGACTCAAGCTCAAGGGAGGCACAATCCTTTGGCCCGGAAGAAGGCATCAAACCCTGAAAGCCGAAACGTCCCAGGGTCCAGCCCTACTTTTGCTGGCCCCAACCACACCTTTGGGTATCTTTTGTTCCCGATGTAGACCAAGGGTTGGTCACCTATAGTCAACAGGCTTATGTTTAAATGTATAGGCCTTGCCTTTATTTTGCAAGGATGAGTACCTTTTCATTAAAATCTGCGCTTGCACTATAAATTAGTGCTGAATGTATCTGCATCTGTCTCACTGCAGAACATCCCTATTTTTATGTTGAACCTCACCAATTTATTGTTTATGAAAAAATGTTCTCTTTTTCTTTTTCTTTTTCTTTTCTTTATGCTTGTTAGTCTACAATGTATGTGTTCTGAGAGAGTATAACTAAATATGAACACATTGTATTTCTGCAGATTGTTTACTGTACTTATGAATATCAAGATGCCCTACCTTGACTGGAGCTGGTCTGACATTAGCAGCTTAATGTAATAAATGTACACTACATAAAGCTTTTTTCTTTTTAGTACTGTGTTTACATGTATGAATGACCTTACCTGTAGCCTTTACTCCTTAGGGTCCTTTTGTCTCCTCCCCAAGCTCTTAGCTTGTTTTTAGGTTGTTTTAAGTAAAAGGCCCTTCACAGCCATGGACCATTGACAGAGTTGTATAACCCTTTCCATTTAGTGTGTTTAAATTGATTGGTATAACCTCCACTGCCTCCTGGCTCTGCAACCTTGATCGCACTACTCTGAAAATAAAAGAGTGTAGGTGCCCCTCTACTGAGAGTAAACATTGGTCAAATACCCTATTCTATGGAATTCCTTCCACTGAAGAGGGTCTACAACCACACTTTAGTTGACTGCACCCTTCACAGAGGAGAAATATCCATTTGCATATCGGTCTGGTTCCACCCACATGGGTAGTCCAGCACCGACATGGTAGGCAATTCTCCTCTGAACAAGAGTACCACCAGCAACCCCAGACTCGTGTTTCGGCCTTGTTGGGCCTCCTCAGTGAAAATAATGTTAAGTTTCACTATGCCACAGTTTTAGATGGCTACTCACATTGTTGATTAGTTGTAGGTTGTTTTAAAATTCTAGAAGTGAATAGGAGGATGCAATGATGCTAGAATTATATTCAACCACATTATTGCTATTATTGATGACTGCATATTGTTTGACCATACTATTTGCAATTCTCATATACTATCACAACAAGAGAGTACATATACATTAATGGTAAAAAAAAAAGTAAGAACATTCTGGATGTGTTTTTTTTGTTAGTATAAAGGATTACTGTATTGCAAGTGAAAATATGTTAGTGATAAAACTGTGTATGGAAGATATTGATAACATCTGGTGTGAATTATATGCACAAGGGTAATACAAATTAGTTCCTCAATAGTCCAGAGGTAGATCCATGGCAATGTTGCTCTCCGATAAATCTGTTGGGTTTTCAGCTGTAGGGGTGTCTCTTGCCCTGAGCATGGAGCTCCATCTCTCTCTAGAGCGTTGCATCAGGTACATTGCTATTCTCTGTCACAAAGCCTGCCAAAGCCCCAAGTGGCCATTTAGACCACCCAAACCTAAAGGTAAATGATCCTTACATGAACCAATATTATATCATCCTAAGGTGGCATTTTGACAGAGTAGGAGCATGTGCTATGGATATAGCAGCTCAAGGAGCCACACCTGGTCAAATTTGTGCAAGTGAAGAAGGGGAGCTTTTATTGTGTACCCTCAAAGCATTGATAGGTTCTTGCCTAAAAATCAAGAGGAGATACCAAACTGATACTCCACTAAATTGAATCAACTTGAGGCAGCATTTCCATAAGTCACCCTGCAGCAGAGACATAGCTCACTAGCCATGATAATGACAGCAGGATGTAGTCTAGCAATGGAAACCTTTGATAGCTGGATTTCAGATTTGATTTGGTTATATTTAGAGTTAATATGCACTGCACCAATCACAGCATTTACCAATAGTCTGGGGGAAACAATAAACACCCAAGGGGCAACCGCAGCAATATCTTTAGAATTGTTCATAGCTAGCGGGACTATCCCATGGTAGAATGGACAATAATGGCACTCCTTAAAGGAGGGCCTGTTAAACTAGATGTAGCTAGGAGACTTGCTTTACTTCCTAATGATCAAGAAAGTAAGCCCCAATTTGGAGAGATAGTATCAGCCATATGTAGGTCTCGCGGTACAGATCCCCTGGCTAGACTCGCAGGAGAAGGATCTAGAAAAGAACCAAATGAGAAAGGGGTGACAACTCAGTGGATATATGACAGAGCCAGAACTACCTTTCCAAATCAAGGCAAAAGAGGGAAGGTGGCACAAAGCAAACCTACGCAATATAGCAGGTGTAAATATGGGGCTCATGGCACCAACTATGACAGAGCAATCACCTCCGAAAGAGAAATCTTTAGCTCCAAAAAAGGATTCAATTATACCAATGGTTCAGGGGGTAAATATAAAGATGGAGCCAGAATTACATCTACTGTCACAGATAGAACACAACTTAAAGAACAACAAGGGAACAGAGAGGAAGATTATACTTTCTCTTGCCCATAGAAAGGCAAGCCACATGGCTCAGTGTCAAAAGGAGATCAGCAATCTGTGTGAAATTGGGCAAGGAAATAGCAGAGAGCAGCTCTAAGTCAACAAATTGAAACGCTCCAGACCCACAAGATAATTCCAGCCACTAAAGAACCCACTGACCGGACTGAGGTTCTGACATTTATACATTTGGATAAATCACCAATAATATGTAATTGATACCAGCATACAAGCAATTAGAAGGAACTACTCCTGAATTACAAGTGGTAGAAAACAATTAAATTATTTTAATTGCAGTTGACCTAGAGGGGGAACAACCAACAAGGAGTGGGGTACTTTTTTGGCTCAGGCTACATTTTAAAGAGGATGGTCATGTGGCAGTGAAAGGCTAGCCCCTACTTTACATTAGACAATGTCTTAGATGATAAGATGTTATTAAACAATATTTTTCAAAATAAGTTCAGGAAGACTTAATTGGTGCATATGCAGAATCGTGGGCTATCCTTGGAGCAGTTCAACTAACCAAGAGCCATGTAGGTCACTACAATGCATGTCCACCACACAAAATATTCATGAACTCAACACCTAGTCCTCAGAAACGATTACCTATTAAAGGAATTGTATACTTTACATAACATAATAGTAAACCAATCATCTAACCAAGCAGTCACAATACAACAAGCAGGTCCATACAATACACCCATTTTCCAGTGGGAAAGCCAAATGGTACATCTCAATTAGTTTTGGGCGGCACAGTTCTCATTACACACGCATGCACTGAGGTAGTTCCTAATCGATACAGTTCTGGATTTCTGAGTATTATTGAGAGGTTCAAGTACAAAACTGTAATACACTTCGAAACATTGTTTACATAATCATTAGCACCAGAGACTTTCAAATACAGTGCATTCACCTTCCAAGGGAATTATTACTGTTTCACAAGAATGCCCCTGCGCTACAAAACAGTCCAAGAACATTCTCAAGTAGAATAAAGAGCCTGTTGGAAGGCATTCCAAATTGTTGGCAGTATGTGGATGACATCAACTGTATAGATGATGATTTGAAAAACCACCGAAAAGGTGGACTTAATCATAAAGAAGTTGGCTTCAAATGATGTATATTCAATTTCAAAACATCAGAAAGTACACAGAGCAGTTACATTTTTATGATTGCCGTTGTTAGATGAGGGAAGGGGCTCTCCTTGCAATTATGAGAAAAATGTGCAAGCTTCTTGAGCACTAAAGCACTACATACTAGATGGATTCAATGGGTTGTTACTCAAGCTGCTCCTTATGTGCGGTACCTTTAGAAACCAGAGTTGAATCAGATGTATAACCTTAAGTGGACTTACAAACAGAATCAGAAGAAGTGGCTCAGCAATATCACCCATTGGGACAAAATCAAATCTTAATACTCAGCCACCTGTGCTGTTGTTAAAGGCCAATTCAACCATAACAATGTCTTTGACTGCCTTGATACCAAAATAATGTATCACATACGGGGTAGCCACCAGACAATCGTTAACACATACTACAAATTCTGTATGTCATTATTTAAGGAAAAGAATTTGTGGTGGTGTTTGAGAAGGACACCCGTGAGCCTTACTTGTGGCAGAGTCTAAAGGACCCTATGGAGTAAAGGCTACAGGTAAGGTCATTCATACATGTAAGCACAGTACTAAAAAGAACAGAGCTTTATGTGGTGTACATTTATTATTACAACGCCGATCCCGGCCGAGACCGGCTATTCAGTCATTCTGGAACCCCGGCTTGGGCCACCAGCCACTGGCACCACACAGCAATCCTGCTGCCACCGGACTACTGCCTTGATAAAGACCCAGGTCGAAACGCGTGTCGGCTGTTTTTCTATAACACCCAATTGGCACAAAATCAATTATTGATATTATCTTTTGTTGCTATCACCAATAAAACCAACCGCATGTGATTAAAGGACTGGGCATTTACTACATGACCCTTTTTCACAATTGAACAAAGCCAGCGCCCACTGCTAAATAAAGGTTTGTCTCCCCCCAAGCTCTTAATCATTCGGTAACCTAGGAGTGGCTCCCTAGCCAAACCATGTGCCAGGCGGCAGGCTAACAAATCAATCAACAACAAAGAGAGGGTGCGCAGAGGACCTACGGTCCCGACACCAATACTCCTGAACCTACTGAAACTCTAAAAACAATCTAAACCCATGGATTAAAAGAAACAGGCAACAGATTTTAAATCCCCGCAAGGTTTCCTCCCTTCCATGGTGTGTGTGCTGCTTTGCTTTGTGCCTGCACTAAGGTATACTATCTATGCCCTGCCCTGTTTTGAAGAGCTACATTGAATTAGGTTTGGTATGCTATGCTGTTTTGTTATGCTATGCTACGTCCTTTTTTAAGCTGTAGGAACATGTTGGTAATTCCTTGCTCTGCTGGAATCAATGTGTTCATTTCTCAAAGCTAAATGCACCTTAACTAGAATCCACCTGACTGCTACCATATGTACTCATTCCCTCCTTTTGGGGGAGGGCGAACAATATGAAATCCATTTCCTTTTATGCTTGTTTATGCTATCTGGTTAGGTCATGTTATATGTTGAGGTTCCATTATAATGGTTTGTTCTAAATGTCTAATTTTTAAGTGCCTTTGAAGCAGCCATAAGATAGCGATAGCAGGTAACAACCCCCTTAACATGCAAAAAGGAAACCACAGAAGGTAGACCTGGAAATCTGATCTGTTAATTAGACCATACACCACTGTTTTGGCTTCACATTTGCATGATGTCTTCTCGTAACAGAACACAGTAGCTGCAGCCCAGGGTGAAAAGACTAATCCAGGCTGAATTGTGTACATCATCTCCCAAAAGCACCCAGCCTAAGCCTAAGATGATTCCTGCCTCATACACCAATATAACCATTACCTTAAGGGCCCTTTGAGGACGCCGCAGGAACCTCCAGGAGGGCTGGACTGCGCTTCTGCTGCCAAGGAAGCTGTGGTCGAAAATCCCACCCTTCACACACTGTGTTTTCTTGGGCATGGTTTCTACTTTCCTTAGCTCATGATGACACTGTGAAAGGCTCAACACTTTACACACAAGCTTGGGGTTTTGGTAACCATGACATAACTGAGGAAACCAAAAAGAGGTGAGGTTTTTGCTGGGTTTTCAGGGAGCATTTGCAAACTTGGCAAATTCAGATGTGTAACATACAACCCCTCCCAAATGATGCTGGGGCCTAGGGAAGTAAGCAGAAGGTCTTTGCCATCTGTGTTTCCTTGGGCATGGCTTTAATAAATGCCCAGGCTCACCATGCAGCAAGTCCATTCCATACATAGCCCCCATGCACAGCAAACACCTCTTCTTCACCTACCTTACCACTAGGTGCCACGCCCCATATTATACAGTTGGGTCCCATGACAAATTTGGTCCAATTGTACACCTTGTTCTTCTCAGAACTTCCTGTGCATCTTACCCACCCCTCTGCCTCATTCCAAGTATCTACCCGGTTTTGCTTCTCCCTAGTACTACAGAATGTTCTACCATACTCCTTCTTTCCCTCTCTGACAGGCAAAGCACTTCAACACCATTAACTATGCCAGGAGGTGCTGTACAAATGCAAAATAACATAATATAACATGCTATGTGTTTTGATGGATCCATTCATCCTTGCCAGCGGAAGTGGAGAGGCAGCACACGTTTTATTATGCAATGCCACGCTTAGGAATCATGCTAAACTCTGTTTTTCATCAGAACATGGGTAGTTGAAAGGATGCCTGACAAAAATACTCCGTGATGTCACTTAGTGGTTTTAACCAGGGAAAATAATGATACTGCAAATGTCAATACAAATGGCTTGTTTCAGCCCTCAAAATATTGAAAGTTTCAATTTGGACACAAATGTGGCAAGTTTTAGGACCAACGACAGACTTAATCTGTCATGATATAGACATTTAAAAGCAGTGTGTTTCTTCTCATCAAAGTATTTCAGCCTTGTGGTTCACTTCTGCCTCCAAAATATTGAAACAAGCATCAATAGAATTTGGTATAATTGGCAAAGTGCCAATTTTAGGTTCATAGGCAGATCTGCTCTGTTGTGGCAATTGCATCCTCTTACCAAGGCAGTACAGCCCTGTGGTTCAGCTATTTTTTCCAGCTCTGCCCCTTCTGGATTCTTGTCAGTAATGTAGAGTCTGTCAGCCTCTCTGTCCTTCTGCTGTCTGTCCTGATCCAAGCGCTGTGGTTTAACTTGTAACTTGTAGTTAAATTCATCTGCTCCCCCCCCCCCCTCACTCTGCCTCTCCCAGGCTTTACTTGGCCACTCCTTCTCCCCTCCTCCCTCCCTCCTGTCACACCTGATGAGGTTTCCAGACAAGTCCGGTTCATGAAAGTCTCATCCAAACAGGTGTCACCCTGCCACTCCAGAACCATTAAGGACAACATTGACTCTCTCGCTCGAGCCTTGGACGATCTTTGCAGCCATGCCTTTGCGTCTGGAGGTTTCCCTCTCCTCCCAAGCACTCCCGTGTATACCCCCTACTCAAAAAGTCTTCTGCCGATCCCGGCAAACTATTGCCCAATTTCTATTACTCCTTTCCTGGGCAAACTCCTGGAGAAATTGTCTATCTCCCAGCTAAACCTCCACACTGAATGTGTTTGTTGTCTCCATGAGCATCAGTCTAGCTTCAGAGCACCTAGAGGCACATCAACTGCTCTCCTGAACACCTGTGAAGATTTGGTCTCTAACCTTGACTCTAACTCTCCCTCTGTCCTCATCCTCCTCGACCTTTCCTCTGCCTTTGACACGTGAACCACAGCATCCTGATCACCCATCTTCAAGAAATCCTGGGCATCACGGATCAGGCTCTGATGTGGCTATCCTCTTTTCTCTTGGATCGACCTTCCCAGGTGGAACTTGGGTCCTTCCTATGCGCCATCAAACTCTCAACATGTGGTGTTCCCCAGGATTCTATCTTCTCGCCCTGATTTTTCCATGTCTATTTGGCCCCCTTGGTCCGCCTGATCTCTACCTTTTCCTCTAACTTACATTGTTAGGCAGATGACACACAGCCCTCTTTCAGGATACCCTCGGCCTCCTCCTCGCTCATCCCTAACTGTCTTTCTACTATTCAGGCATGGTGTGCCTCTAATGATCTCTGCATTAATGCCAGTAAAATGGAGATCCTTCTCATTGGGTCCCCTGGTCCTGCTTTTCCCCTTTTACTCTGGCCAGTTTCCCTTGTCCCTGTGCCCTCACCCTCTTGTGAGGCAAAAAAACATCAGGGTCATTTTCTACTCCACTCTCTCCTTCTCTCCACACATCAGGGACATCTCCAAAAAGTCCCATTTCCAACTGCACCTTCTCAGAGGTATTCTGCCTTTTTTTACCTTCCCTCAGTAGCTCAATGTCTCCACAGCCTCTTTCTCAATCTACCTAACTCTACCCTCTGCCATCTGCAACTCATCCAACACAGGGCCGCAAGACTTATCCTTGGCCTCAAGCCCAGGGAGCGCATCTCTCCGGCTCTGAAATCCCTCCCCTGGCTCTCAGTGGCTGCAAGTATCAAGTACAAGACCCTCTGCATTGTCCACAAGCCCTTCTGTACTATCCCCAATGCTATCTCCCCAAGTACTGTCCTTCCAGATCCCTCTGCTCGTGTACTTCCAGTTCTCTGAAGTTGTGTCGCTTCCCCAAGCAGAGACGGGATGGTAGATATATTTCCTCTGCAGGTGCCTCCCTCTGGAATGGCCTCCCTGCCACTCTCTACCTTGAGCCAGACCTCCTTAAATTCCGGAAGCTCCTCGAGAACTTCCTTTTCTCCTCTTCCTTCCCTCTGCCTTTCAATTGCTAACCTTTCCCCACCTACTTTATCTCTGTCTTCCCTCTGCTATCCTTCCCTTCCTCCTGCTCAGGTACGTTGGCTGGCTGCCTGGTGCTCCTCTGAGTATTATAGGACACCTGCCCCCCACACCCCTGTCAAGTCCCCGGCACTTGCCTTCAGGTCCTCCTGCACTCCCTCCTGGCCTTCCTTGCACTTCCGGGGCATTTTCCCCTTGGAGGCCCTGCTTCAATTGCATTTAACCCAGGGCTCTGTTCCACTGGGTGCACTTCTCCCCCTTCCACTGGTTTTACCAGCCGTTAAGGATTGGACCCGCAAAAGGACCTTGGAGGTAATTACGGTACCACAATTTGCGGTACCGTAACTACTGTCTTCCCCATTTCCATTGAGCCCTAGGGGGGCAAAAATGGGAATGGGGAAGGGCCAATGGTGAATGGGGAATTACCACCCCACCAACATTGGAATGGGGCGGTAATTCCGCCATTCACCATGGCGCAATCTGTAAAATACCGGCGGCAACCATGGTGCTACTAGCGCCATGGTTACCGTCTGGGTCGTAATGACCCCCTTTGTGTTTATAAAATAGAGCTTTTCTTTGTTTTCAATTCTGGGAGCAGTCCATTTTAACAACAAAATAGAAAATGCACATAACACTGTTAAGCGCATAATTCCTGCCGTTACCAGTGTGTTGCTTATACCTAGAAACTGGCAGAATATTGTGTAAATAAAACCTTTCAAACCATTGTGCATGTTCAACAAAGTGTGTGTCAAGTGTGTATTTTGATCTTAATAACGCTTGTGCACATGTGTTTTTTTGTTTTTGAAGCTCACATGTGATCAATCCAATGGGAAATACACCACAGCGAGGTATAGAGCTTTGAGTGTTTTTTGGTGTATCAGAATTGAACTTTGCCCCCTGCCCCCCCTTATTTGTCTCTGGAACACATAACAATGTGGGTAAAGACCCCTGCACTGTCCTTACCCCACCCGATATATACTTTACCCCCACTTACCATATGATTTTGCAGCAAAAAAAGTCAAAATAATATCGGAAAAAACGCATTAATTGAACCTGTAGGTCAGAGAAAGTGGGCTAGACCACAAGCAACCCTTGTGCAATGGTTGACTTAATAGTGACTTCAGCTGCTGCACACTGGAGTCTTGCCAGTAGCAAGTCTTTGTTCTGTGGCATCCCCCATCTTCTCTGGCTCGTGGAGGGCGCTACACTGCTTGACTGTTCATTTCACTGTCCCTCTGTTGGAATGTTCAGGACATGTTTGCATTACAATGAGAGGTAATCTGCAGCTCAAAGAATGGACATGGTACACTTCATTGCAGTATTTCTGTCTTTTTACCAAAAATGTGTCTGCAGAGGGTGAGGGGTATTAAAGTCACTCTTCCAGTTGGGGTTTGAAACCAGGGATGTCTCAGGCGGCTATAGAGGGCTGGTGAGCTTGCAGGATCCTGCTGTATACTGCCTCTGGGAGTCACTTCGGTAGCGGCTACTTTCAAGATGATCACTTGTTCACCTGAAAATATGGGGACCCCTCTCAACTCACCACACTACCCTTCCCTTTTCTTGTGGCACTCACTTAGATTTTTCAATGATAACGTACTCAAATAGTGCACCTTCCCCCTAGTTCTTCATCCACCGTGTTGTACCTTAAAGGCATACGTTTGTAAATCCAGGAACCAGTGCATTATTCAGGCATGTGTATCTTTATATTGCTCTAGCCTCACCAGTGGGGCACGATCTTTAATTAAGGTGAATTGTCTCCCTTCTAGGTAATCGTTCAGGGTTTCTATGGCCAGTGGCCCGCATAATTCCTTTCACGAGGGCACCAAATATCTGCTGTTGTACAAAATTGGGTGTTTCTTATCATCATATATTTGGCCCTGCACAACTTCGAAGCACTGGTTAAGAGCCCCCCCTTAGAAACACTGGTTTAGAGCCCCCCTTAGAAGCACTGGTTTGGAGTAGAAAAGGTTTAGAAAAGTCTATCATCCATACTAGTGGTGGATTTAAATGGTCAAAAGCAGCCTGATCTTTCTTTTCCCCTACACATTTTGCAGGTTTATGGTTTTTCAGCTTTTCTGTCAGTTGCATTGCAATGGTGGAAAACAGTGAATACAACTTTGTTGTCTATTCATTATTGCCTCCACCTTGTTTTCTTGAGGATGAATAAGAAGAATGCCCACAACACAAGATACTTCACAGAATTCTGGCCAAAATGCCACTTGAAGGGATTAGCTGTGAGAGCCACATCTCTGGGTTTGTGCTCCAATATATTGGTGGTGCTTATGTTCAGCCCATGTGATGATGTATCTATCTATCTATCTGTCTGTCTGTCTGTCTGTCTGTCTGTCTGTCTGTCTGTCTATCTATCTATCTATCTATCTATCTATCTATCTATCTATCTATCTATCTATCTATCCATCCATCCATCCATCCATCCATCCATCCATCCATCCATCCATCCATCCATCCATCCATCCATCTATCTAGCACTTGTAAAGCGCAACTGTCACCAGGGGCATCATAATGCTGAACGATGCAGATGGACAGACGAGAGTTAGTTAAAAAGTTTAAAGGTTAAAGTCCTTAATATGATAGAGAGACAGAGGCAGCGAGTTCCAGCAGAAAAAGCTAATCCACTAGTACGCTTGCGTTGATAAGGAGGAACCTCCAGATTTACTGCATCTGTTGAGTGAAGAATGCGACTAGGGCAGTAATGTGGCAATAAGACCCGAGGCGGCGGGCCAATACCGCCCCAGGTAATGCCCGGGGCCGTGGTTATAGGCCCGAGCATAGCGAGGGCCTTAACGAATCCCTCAGGCATTACCTGCGGCGGTATTGGCCCGCAGCCGAGGGTCTTATTGCCATTAGTATCCCGGCCCGTTGGATCGGGGTGCTAATGGCATTTTTTTCTGTTCCGAAACACGTTTCGGAACAGAAAAAAAGAAAAAAATGCCCGCCGCCATGGAAAGGGAAAACATAGTCCGTTTTCCCTTTCCATGGCGGCCATCGGGAGCGGATGCGCTGGGAACAGAAATGTTCCCAGCGCTTTTGCTTCCAAAACCAGAAGAAAAAAGAAGGTAAGTGGGGTCGGGAGGGCAGAAGGGAGGGGATGAGGAGGAAGAAAAAATAAATAAATAAATACGTACCGCGGTCTCCGGCGGGGGACTATGGAAGCCTCCAGCCGTGTGGAGGCTTGGAGCGGGGATGGCCCTGCTCCGAGTCTCCACACGGCTGGAGGTTTCCATCGTCCCCCGCCAGAGACTGCGGGATAGAAGATAAGTGGGGTGGGGAGGGAGGAGGGAAGAGGGAGGAAAGGCTTGGGGAAAAAAAAAATCTTACCTGAATCCCCGGCTGAGGACAAAGGAAGCCTCCAGCCATGGGGAAGCTCGGAGCGGGGATTGCCCCGTTTCGAGCCTCCTCATTGGCTGAGGGACTGCCACGCCCCTCGCCGGGAACAGAGTAGCCGGCACGCACGGCGTGGACGGGAATACCATGTGGTATGGCTCGCAAATGAGCCAATCACCACACAGTATTCCTGTTCAGCTGCGCGTGCCGGGTACTAATGTCTGATTGTCTCCTGCAGTGATAGACAACTTTTCCTATTTAGGGCGCGATGGATAATACAGACTGATTTAAAGTCAATACGAGCAGGGACAGGAAGCCAGTGCAAGTCGCGTGGAGCTGAGGGAACAGAATGACCATATGGAATACCCTTTACTAACCAGATTGCTGCATTTTGCAAGACCTACAAGCGTTGTAGCAAATAAGCAGGTTGAGAAAGAAGTACAGCATAACAATAATCTACGCTGCTGTTTAAAATTGCTGCTATAACAGCAGCATGAAAGCAGGCCGGAATAAAAGGTACAATTTATTTCAACTGTTTCAATTTCAAAAAGCCTGCGCTACGAATAGAGCAACTCTGAGTTTCCAGAGAAAGAGAGGCGGAAGATTTGAGACCCAAATGTGTTACTGTTTTTGCTGGAATGGGTAACGGGCACAGGGAAGATGGCCAAAAATCAGGAGTCCACAAAACAGAGGAATCCGGAGGGCCCACTATTAGTACCTCCCTCTTCCCTCCGTTTAACCTAAGCTAATACCCATCTAGTTGCTAACCCCTTCAAGACAAGATCACAACCGTTCAGCTGTGCCTTCACACTCAAGGTCAAAACGGAACAGAAGTAGCGTGTCATCCGCATAAGAAAAAAAACAAAAACTAAAAGACAGAATAAGACATGCCAGTGGCTGAATATAAACATTGAAAAGTAGAGGTGAAAGAGCAGAACCCTGGGGAACACCACAGGGGACAGCATTGGAGAAGACCTGGAAGAAGAAAAAGAAACAGATTGTATACGGAAGGACATCAAAGCTTGGAACCATTCCAAACCATGGCCTGTGAAACCAACCTTGCACAGCCAAGTCAAAAGGATGGCATGGTCAATGGTATCAAAGTCGGTAGACAGTCCTAATAAAATAAGACCTGCCATGCCGCCTTAATCCTTTATTAAAGTCAGATCATCCAGCACTGAAACCAGGACTGATTCTGTGCCCAGAAGGGGATGGAAACCCAAATGAATGGGATCCAAAATGTGTTGGACTTCTAATTAAGATCTAATCTGTGGAGTGATCATGGCCTCCATCACTTTCATGAGGAAAGGAAGTAAGGAAATAGGGCGGTAGTTAGAAAAGGCCAACACATCCAGCGAGGGCATTTTTGACAAAGGAATCACTAAAGCCTACTTGAGAGTAGATGGAACGTAGCTGAAAGCAAGGGAAGAATATATAGCTTTGGTTCGAATTTCTTCAATACTCTTTGTGATAGATTTGAGGAATCGTAGAGGACTATCTGTTTGAGGTGGAGCAGATTCAAGGTGCTTTACGATACCAGCTATCTCTGAACAATTAGTGAGTTAGAAACAGCAAAAGCTGGCGAATCAGGTTTATCATCAGAAGACAAGACAAAGACAGACATAGCATGGGTAGCACAAACCAGGCTTTGTTGGTTCGAATGCTCTCAATTTTAGTAATAAAAAAGGAAGATAATTTATTGCAAAGTCCCGGTGATCCAGACACAGCAGATGCCACTCTACGAGTGGAGAGAGCCTTCTTTGTTTGAAAACTTTGTTTTGGGATATTGACCACTGATTCAATAACTGCAGCATAATAAGTGTGCTTTGCTATCTGATGACATCATTTCAATATGTGCCTGAGAAAGATTGATTTTTAAGTGTTTTAATATAGCACTACTATCAACAGGACCCCAATTTCAAAGTACTTAGTAATTGATATTACTTATCACCATAGTCAGTTTATCACATTGGAAACTGGGGGAGTATACTGCTGAGCTGGCTCGATCAGGGTATGGCTTAAAGATGACATCCATAAGGTGCTTGAACATTGCTGTGCTCCATGTAGCCCAAAAGGCAACACAGTAACCTGGTATAGAACCTCAGGTGTAGAAAGGACTGATCTTTCACGATCAGCCAGTGCTAGTGAGACCTACTAGTAACATTTAGTCAGGGCTAAGATATATCTGAACTTCATGGATCCTTACTTCTCAACTTGTCATTATGAGGAATTGGGAATACATTGGAGGGCAGAGGTGATGTACACTTTGTAAACGTCAACGGAGAAGCACTATAAGCCATCAGGTTTCCCTATCAATACTATTGGCGAGGGCTTCTGGCTCTGCGATTGTTCAATCACTCAAAGGTGTAACTTCTTTTGAATCTCTTCCTTGATCATTTCTCTCTGGGATTCTAGAATCTGATAAAGGCAGAGGGTGACTTGAATGCCTGAAGGGGTACAAATCTGATGGAAGAAACACTTGACTCTTTCAGGATTTGTACGATTCAATGACAAAATGTCTGTGAACTGTTCTAGTAGGTATTGCAGTTTATGTTTCTTTTGGTGGCTATTGAATTAGTAGGGATATTAGAATCTTTCCATTATTTGAACTGGTTAATATGGTAGACCTGTCCATATGTCGCCTCTCTTGTTGACTTACTTTGTAGTTAAGATTTTCCATAACTTCAGTTACCTTGTATGGCTTGTGCCAATTCGCCATCAATTTGTCCTTGGATGTAGGTAGTCTTATGAGAACTCCGAATTTCAAACTACAGTGGTGAGACCTTTGATAATAGAGGGCCTTTTGCTTTTCTTGGACCTTAGTAAGTTGTTCTTTTACTAATTTCCACATGAGGGTCATATGAGCCCCGATATCCTGTGTGAACAGGGAACGTTTTTCCCACTGGTTGTCCTGATCATGCCAGACTTCACAGAGTATCTGAAGAAGATCCGGGTGTTCCCATCATTAAACCACGCAAAAAGCCAAGAAGCTTTTCACTGTGGAGTCTTACACATGGAAAGCAAGGTCCATGGAAGTAAAATGGCCCATTTCTTTATTTATTTTATTTATTAGCATTTGTATCGCGCAGCTTGCAGCCCAGAGGCATCAAGGCGCTTTTACAAGAATATGAAAGAGGTTTGTCATACAGGTTCATGCGCACAAGGCTTTTTATTCATACAGGTTCATGCGCACAAGGCTTCTTCGTTAGTTACACATTACAGGAAACACTTTTCATGAAATACAGAGTGATCAACGTGATGGGCTGGGCAAAGAAAGAGTAACAGTGTGGTGGTGGTACCTCAGAGGAGTGCTACTAGGTTTAGCTTTTAGTTGAATAGCTTAGTTTTGATGGCTTTGCGGAAAGCTTGGTGGGATTCGATCTGTTTTAGGTGAAAAGGGAGTGCGTGCCAGTGAGTGGCGGGCAATGTAGGAAAGCTGGAGCCGCCTGCACGGGCTCTACGGATTCTTGGCGTGAGGATCGTGTTAGAGTAGCCTTCTCTGAGCGGCCTCGTGGCAGTATGCCTGGTGATTCTGCGGGAGAGCTATGGGGGTGCGAGCTCATGGAGGCATTTGTGGGTGATGGCAAGGGTTTTCTGACCATGCTCACTGAATAACTTTCTGAGCATGGTTTTAATGAACCACACCACCAGGCTATCAGCGTGGGGATGATTAACACGGGCTCTTAGGATTTGATTCACTAGTACCTCTTCTATCCCCCATCAGTTTCAGCATGATTGTCCTTCAATGATTTGTAATGATTTACTCAGGGAAACTTACTTTGGAAAAGAAAGAAAAGAGGTTTTATAGAATTTGCTAAGTTGTGTTAGCCCTTAAGAGAAACACTTCTGAGTATCAGGTGGGGTAGCCAAATTGTACTAAGATGTATCTTTTTCCCAGTTCAAATGGTTCCAAGGATCCACCTTTAACCACATCCACCCTAGAAAAATGGAACTTCAATAATCAGTAGCAGTTGTAAAGAAGCTTTTAGAACTGGACTTCTGGAGGTCTATTAGCATATGGGACACAAATCAATATAGCTTTTGAATGAATTGTATACCCCAGGCTAGTAAAAGTGGGAGAGGATATGGTCTTGTGTCTTCATGCCACCACGAGAGGGGAAAAGGCCGTCTGCATGACCTCTGATTTGGAAGCAGTCAAGTCTAGCTTTAGGATATTTTGTGCCATATACAACAGTCCATATCTTTCCCAAAAATATGGACTTTGTATTTCTGTTCTTTATGGCTCATGGGTGACTAGTGGGAAAGCATCTCTTAACCGGGGGTCATATTCTCACCTCTAAACAGATGTTCAAGAATTCAGATCCGCAGCTGTGAGGGCTTGCAGTGTCGATGTGAAGCCAACACTTGCTCTACCTCTCACTGTCTCCTCTAGAGTTGTTAGCTCTTCTATCTTAAGGCTAAGCATCACTTTACCAGTTATCTCCTTGATTCTTCCGGGGTCCTCATCAGTAGTAAGTCTGTTCCGTGGCATCGCGTGCCCTCCTAAGCTTGGGGCGTGTGCTGCTGTGCCTTTGCTGCGTGGCAGTGTGGTTCGCAGTGACTCTCCTTTTTGTTTCTCCCCTGGGCATATTCCCATTATAGTCTGAGTGCTCTGCAGGTCCATGAACTGATGCAGTACACTTCATTGAAGCTTTTTGTCGCATACCACAAACTGTGCCCACATGGCCTGAAGGTATGATAAAATGATACTCCCAGCTGGGGTTTGAAACCATGGATGCCCCAAGTGGGTTAATACTGCTTCACCCACCCTCGGGCGTAACCTAGCCAAAGTGGCTCACTCCACTACTGTGAAAGAATGGGGAGTTCTGCCAGCTCACCACAACTGATATGTCCTAAAAGGCTCTTAAAAATGCTTTAAAAAAAGACAATGGGCCTCATTACGGGTCTGGCAGTAACCCTGACGGTGCCACCAGTGAGTTGCCGCCGGACACCTAATAATTTACAGGCGCCTGACTTCCCGGTGCCACCGGCTCATTACGAGTCCGGTAGCCGGGGAAGTCAGGCGCCGGCAAATTGTTAGTCGGTATTCCCATAGAGTCCAATTGGACTCTGTAGGAGTGGGGACACAGGAGCATCTGGTACACAGTAGAAGACACACTTCTCTCATGCAAATTAATTATTTTATTCTTTTTTTTGCAGCAACATTATGCTTTGGGTGTGTTATGGTTTTCTTGGCCAATGATAGCTTGAAAAGTAACAGGGGTCTAACGATATAAACTCAATTCACCACGAACGAGTACAGTTTTTTACTAATCACTTCTCCAATTTAGTTTAGTTGATTTTTTATAAAAATAGATTTCAATCCGTAAAACATAGAGAGAAAATGTAATAGAATATATTTCAATATGATAATAAATCCATACAAAACTGTGTACTGTGAAAAATAAGTAAAAATAAACATCATTTTGCGATAACTGCTTAGGGTGGTTTCTACAAAAAGAGAAAAACTGACAAAAGTTGCCAATCTATGCAAATGGTGCTTAGTCCTAGATTGGAGAGAAGCAAAGGCTAGCCTGTAATCTCTATGACCCACTGTTCTAAATATTGGCACCAGACACCATCGCTGAAACTCATGGTGCCTGTTCTTCTCTTCTGCACGTGCTATTGTCTCTGTGTCTCTTCATCAAACAGAGACAACAGCCAGATGTATGCAGATCGGATCAGCATGTTACTAAATTCATTCTAAGGGGCAACACGTTGAGTCTTAATCTTGTATGGATATGTCTGTGGGACCTGCTTGAACCCAAATCAAGATATTCCAATAGGCCTCGCAATTTGTAAACTGGCGTAACCCCACATATTAGATTTTTGCAGTGAGTCTATCCAGCCCTGATACACCCTCTCCTCGACAGCTAGTTAATTACAACCAATGCACTTAGCAGAATTATTGCAACCGAACAGAATAAAAACATTTCTCAATTGCTGATCTTATTGAGGTGCCCCCAACCCTTTGATGCAGAGACAGAATAGCCTCAGGAGATGGCTTGAATCTGTCCTTTGCATGGCTAATAAGGCAAGGATAAGTTCGAGGAAAAACATAGGGGGTCATTCCGACCCTGGCGGTAGGGGATTAACGGCACTGGTAAGGATGCCGGTGCCGTTAACCCCCTACCGCCCTATTACGAGGTCCCTTAGCGGGTCCCACCAGGACTGGCTGGTTTTACCAGCCTTCCTTAGCGGGACCCATTAAGGGACCATGGAGCTAATAACGGGCCCGCAATTTGTGGGCCCGTTATTAGCTCCTTCCCCATTCCCATTGAGCCCTACGGGGGCTCAAATGGGAATGGAGAATGGTTTTCGAAATGGGGACTTACCGGGTCTGCATAGGTCAAAATGTCCCGGTAAGTCCCCATTCCGACACCACGGACCCGGACCCGAGTTTGGAGGCAGCCATGGTGCTAACAGCACCATGGCTGCCTCCAAACTCGGAATGACCCCCATAGTCCCAAAAATGTCAATCAACACCACTGCAACCAGATGGTTATCCTTCATCGTACATTTCAATTAAGGCTGCTTCCAAACTCCATTACATTCACGTTCCCTTTAATTTACTGAGATTCACCACTAAACCATGTTCATTTAAAAAAAAAAAGAGGGAAACCTTTTAGCAAGCGCCTTGAGAACCGGCTCCATCTTGCCCAGAAAGACTGCATCATTGGCAAACAAAGAGCAGCGAAAGAAAGAGGGTATGTAAGACTTTTGGAACATCACCGGTTGCTTTTAACAGATAATTCTCCAAACCAATCAAAAATAAAATAACCAATAATGCAGCCAATGCTCACCCCTTGTATACACATACACCCAAATATAATGGCAATCATTTGTAGCATTTCTTCACCTCCCAAACCTCCCATATTCCCTGCTGTTTTGGTATAATATATTGATTCCAAAATATAATTATACAATGTTTGACCCTCAATGGGATACCCACATTAAATAGTAGTTCTCAGGGGTTAGTCCTGGGTACTACATTGACTAAATACCATGCAAAGATCGAGGAACCCCCAATACAACCTATCTCCTCTAATGCACCACAACTTCAGCATTAGAAAATAAAAGGCCAAACACTGCTCAATTGTATCTTTCCCCTTTTGAGTCCCTAGTTGGGAAAGGGAAATTATATTTTTGGATTCCGGCTATTCATACAACCGGCGATGGAGAACTCTTCCATAAATCTTGGCGTGTGAGAGGAGGAAAATGGGCTGGTAACATTTTAGTTCAGCTCTAGTGCCTTTTCTATATATTGGGACCATTTTGGCTATTCTCTATATTTCAGGAATACTACCCAAAGCAATAACATTAAATACTTAAGACATTTCTCCATATGATCTCTCCAGGTTTCAGCAGGCCTAGGAGGATATGATCCAGGTCACGGGCCTTAGAAAAATGTCTCCTCACTGACTACCCTCTTCATCTTTCCCACTGCAAGCATAAGTGTGCCCCCTTCCTGCAATTTCAGAGTGCTGGCCCATGTGAGTGATGCTCCTTTATCACATTTGGTGACCTGACCTTTTGGCTGGCTCATACAAGGATTTACAAACCTCCCTAGTGAATACACTCTCCTAAGTTTCACTTGCCCAGAATAAACAGTGGTTAAAAGAGCATTGGTTGCCCAAAGTAGTACTTCTTTAAAATCAGACATAATGAAGTTCTTAGGACTTGACCAGTTCCCCTAGGCAACTCTTCTCTTCATTTCCACCTTAGGTTGTAAGAACTCTATGGTGCTTCTCATCAGCAGTTTTGCCCTTGCCCACTGCAACCTTCAAGGACACTAACATTACTTTGGTGGAGTTACTGTACTTGGGTGCGGGTGCTTGGTGATGTGTTGTGCTGTGCTTATGCGTATATAGACTTGCACATGTTTCATAACCATGGAAACGGAAATGTAGAGGATTAAACGCTGGACTTTAGAAAAGGGAGAAGTCCTGTCAGTCGATCTTTAACCACCTGGCCAGTTTTCTATTTTTTTAAAATATTGGGAACTGTTATGAACTACAAAGCAAATAATAATGCAAACAGTTGCACACATTTGAAAATATCTTTTACATAACATTAGATCTTAAAGGAAAAGTCACCCTTGTGTTTAATTTGCTCAATCTTAATGACATCCTCATCGCACCGTATATCGATGTATTCAACGTTTTATTAGGAGCATAACTTATTTGTAAGGCATCGCCAGAACATTTCCTTTTTTCTGTTCCATATATTCATCCCTCAGAGCAATATATTTAAAACCCTTCTTATGATTAAATATTATGGCATTGCACAGGGCATGGCTAAGGAGTGAAGCGATAGTAACAGGACACTAATTAATACCGAAATAGCAGATTGACTGTTAGCACCAACAATGTCGCATGATCTCAACCTTAATATCTATATGCATGTTGCAAGTTCGTACATATTTTTAACTTTATTTAACCTTCCACAGGTACAGTACACACTTAATCACATCATAGGTACCGTTCTCGCTGGTTGGACACACATTTCACAAATCCACCATCGAGTATCGTTACATTTGACCTGCACTCTTATATATTGTTACATTTACTGTTTCTCATGCTAATCTTTATTTATTATAAATTCATTTTAGGACTGTCAATACATGCTAAGTTAGCGTCAGTTGGAACTGTAATGGCCTTGCACTATGAATTGAAATCAGCTGCTGGAAAAAATAAATTAGGCATATTCATGATTTGGTTAGTTTAAGTCTAGCATTGTGTGTTTTTATACAGTTTTTCCTTTATTGATCTGCACTTTAAGAGCTGGGCACATCTTAAACCGCAGTTGTCTCACAGACCAACTCGTGTATAGTTTGAGAATTGATCAACTTTACTCTTGGAATGTGTACTGTAGCACCTCCTTCACTTTTTTCTTAAGATGGCAGCGTTATGTAATTGTAAACCTAATTATGCACTGCCGAATAAAGGTTATCAAAGAGAAGACTTCCATTTTGAACAATTAATATCTGTGAACCACGGTTCCTACTGATTGCATTTTTTTTAATGTGGGCATTGCATCGAATACATAGTTTCGAATGCAAAAGCTTTCAAAAAAATGAATCGAAAAAATGCATTTTTTGTAGGTAAAGGTTTTTCTACCATAATGGGGTTTAAGGGGTAAAACCCCCGTTTTTTACCCCTTAAAACCCAATATAGTAAAAAAAACTTTACCAAAAAAAATGTTTTTTTCAATTCATTTTTTTCCAAAGCTTTTGTATTCGATGCAATGCATGGATACTGTGAACCTCACTCCATCCTGTGATAACTGAATAGCAAGCGCGATAAGGCTACTTTCAATACATCGCAGCACATGCCCCTGCTTTTGACATCAGCAGCCGCATCCGCAAAGCAATGCCCCTTGTTGTGACGTTGGCGCTTTACGGAGCTAAACATTCTCTCTACGCATCTACGTATTCTTGCTTCTCCACGCAAATATAGAAGACATTCACCCATGCAATGCATACCCACATTTATTTAATATAGAAGACATTCACACATGCAATGCATACCCACATTTATTTAATATAGAAGACATTCACCCATGCAATGCATACCCACATTTATTTAATATAGAAGACATTCACACATGCAATGCATACCCACATTTATTTAATATAGAAGACATTCACCCATGCAATGCATACCCACATTTATTTAATATAGAAGACATTCACCCATGCAATGCATACCCACATTTATTTAATATAGAAGACATTCACCCATGCAATGCATACCCACATTTATTTAATATAGAAGACATTCACACATGCAATGCATACCCACATTTATTTAATATAGAAGACATTCACCCATGCAGTGTATACCCACATTTATTTAATATAGAAGACATTCACACATGCAATGCATACCCACATTTATTTAATATAGAAGACATTCACCCATGCAATGCATACCCACATTTATTTAATATAGAAGACATTCACCCATGCAATGCATACCCACATTTATTTAATATAGAAGACATTCACACATGCAATGCATACCCACATTTATTTAATATAGAAGACATTCACCCATGCAATGCATACCCACATTTATTTAATATAGAAGACATTCACACATGCAATGCATACCCACATTTATTTAATATAGAAGACATTCACCCATGCAATGCATACCCACATTTATTTAATATAGAAGACATTCACCCATGCAATGCATACCCACATTTATTTAATATAGAAGACATTCACACATGCAATGCATACCCACATTTATTTAATATAGAAGACATTCACCCATGCAATGCATACCCACATTTATTTAATATAGAAGACATTCACCCATGCAATGCATACCCACATTTATTTAATATAGAAGACATTCACCCATGCAATGCATACCCACATTTATTTAATATAGAAGACATTCACACATGCAATGCATACCCACATTTATTTAATATAGAAGACATTCACCCATGCAATGCATACCCACATTTATTTAATATAGAAGACATTCACCCATGCAATGCATACCCACATTTATTTAATATAGAAGACATTCACCCATGCAATGCATACCCACATTTATTTAATATAGAAGACATTCACCCATGCAATGCATACCCACATTTATTTAATATAGAAGACATTCACACATGCAATGCATACCCACATTTATTTAATATAGAAGACATTCACCCATGCAATGCATACCCACATTTATTTAATATAGAAGACATTCACCCATGCAATGCATACCCACATTTATTTAATATAGAAGACATTCACCCATGCAATGCATACCCACATTTATTTAATATAGAAGACATTCACACATGCAATGCATACCCACATTTATTTAATATAGAAGACATTCACCCATGCAATGCATACCCACATTTATTTAATATAGAAGACATTCACCCATGCAATGCATACCCACATTTATTTAATATAGAAGACATTCACCCATGCAATGCATACCCACATTTATTTAATATAGAAGACATTCACACATGCAATGCATACCCACATTTATTTAATATAGAAGACATTCACACATGCAATGCATACCCACATTTATTTAATATAGAAGACATTCACACATGCAATGCATACCCACATTTATTTAATATAGAAGACATTCACACATGCAATGCATACCCACATTTATTTAATATAGAAGACATTCCCACATGCAATGCATACCCACATTTATTTAATATAGAAGACATTCACACATGCAATGCATACCCACATTTATTTCATTCACTGGACTCATCCAAAAAAACAATGTTCTTTATTACTGTATGTGAAATAAATTAAAGGCGTCAAGGCATTGATATATCGTTTTTATTTATTCAATATTAATGTGTTTTATTTAAATAAACTTTACACATATCAACAATAATAAAATCCATAAAACCTTGATATTTCATAGCAATCATATTAACCAATCATATTACCTATACGATTCTAATTAATTAATACAAACAACTTAAAACATTCATAATTCCATATTCATCAAATCCTATTTCATCAAACCTCTCAGATAAAATCCATATAACTTCCTAAAAGTCATATAAAACTACAGCCTTTATAGCTTCTCTTCACATAGTTCATAGTATACACTTTCAACCGATCATTGCAAGTTTTGTAATACCATTAGCCATACTCTAGATAGTGCCATGTACAAGGCCATTATTACTTGTATTCAAACAGTGCCTCCAAAATGGTGTATCCTTAATTGAGTACAGATCATGAACTTGATCACCCAGGTAACGCATGCACGTGGGACCCAATTTGTTGTATTCAGTCAATGCATGTTTGGGCGATTTCAATTTCAGGGATTCTTACATATACTGCAATTCCTCTCTGCAAGGAGTATCTTTAAGGTTGGTTCCAAAATAGTCACAACTGGTAAGCAATTTATATGGAAAAGGAGAATGAACCATCGGAAATTCTTGGAGGGACACAGTATCAAATATGGTGCTTTCTTATTGGTATATAGCATCTAAACAACAAAAACATAGGTTTTTTGGGAAGTCAAATGGGGGAAGGTGCGACACCAGTCCCCTTGATCAAGTTTTTCTCAAATGCAGCTTTTAAAATGTAATTCTCTTCCCAATCTGCTCTTCAATCAATACTTACAAATAACCTTCTTATTGTCTCCTCATATTTCGCAGCCCTCTATTTTCCATCTCCTCCTCCAATGAGTGTAATAACTGACATTGAGGATTGGTCATGGCTTTAATATACAATAGGGCACGTTTCTTCAGCATAGTCATTCCCAAGGAAATAAGGCCCAATTCTAGCCGTATTATTTCCATTGGAACACAAGTTGGAAGACCCAAAATAATTTTCCAGAAACGACCCTTCATTCTTTGCAGCCATGCCATATTAGAGATGGTTAGATTTTACAGCCCGTATAGAACAGCCGGACTCAAACACTGCATATATAATCAATCACCTGGCTGCTTCAAAAGTGAAGCGACCTATACGCCCAACCATTTGAGCAATCAATGAGGTTAACTGTAATGTCTTTCTATTACGAGAGTTAATACACTCACCATAGTCCCTCCAGGATTCTTACTCAACATCAAGATATCTATACTGATCAGTGTATTCAATGATACCCTTCTCGGTTTCAGTCTAGGTTTCATTATTCTTTCCCCTGTAAATAATATAACCTGAGTTTTACTCATGTTTATGATCAATTGATTTTTTTAATGTATTTCCACAGTTCTCTTGCTACTCTTGTCAAGCCAGAAAAAGTGTGGCCAAGGATCACAAGATCGTTGGCATATGCCAGACATACACAATGATAAGTATCTATCTTTGGAGGACATCCAAGAACATACTGCAGACACTTTGGTAAATCTGCCTGGTACAGCTTGAAAAGCAGGGGAGCCATGACACAGCCTTGCTTAACATCTCTTAATATAGGTATTGGGCTAGTTAAGGCACCCTCAGAATATATTCTGGGCATCTATATGACTCCAACTTCTGCCACACTGAATCGAAGGCCGCTTGGAAGTCGACAAAGAGAGTGTACAAACCAGGATTAACCCTTATGCACGCTCTCTCCGTAAAGAAAATCCATCAGCCTCAAATTATAAATAGTCGCGAAACTCAGTTTAAAACCGGTTTGAAACCTATTTTATAATTTCAACTTCTCCACCCACTTCTGCATGTCCTGAAGAATGAATGTAGCAATAAGCTTCCCTATAATGTCTAACATGGACAAAAGTCTATAATTGCTGGGTACTGATAAATACCCTTTTTTAAACACATGAATTAAAATCACTTTTGCCAAGTTCGAGGGATTTTTCCAGATCTCAATACCTTACCAAATAAGATTTATAATATTCCTGCTGATGTATCGGGGTCTTGCTTTTATATTATACTAACAAGCCCATTAGGGCCAGGGGCCCTAGAAGCTTTCAGTCTACCTATTTCATTTATTATGGCAGCTTTGGACATCACTAATTTGGGCTCGTAGGTATAGCTGTTTTTCTCCCATTGCTTCTTTACATTCTCATGACCTGAATAATAAGCTAAGTGTTCACACCACTGTGATTCACTTATGGGAGTTAGAGTCTTCTTATTCTTATTTCCTTTGGCTTCACCGAGTAGGTTCGAAATACTACTCGTATTTCTAGAGTTTAAGATAGTGATCATTCTCTGCCATTCTGCACCCCTACAAGAAGCAAGCCACCAACAAACCCAATTTCTGTATTTTTTTAATAGATTTTACTTTAACCAGCATATTGGGCAGATGGCACTGGTTATATGTCTCTGTATGACTCTTTTTGTGTCTCTTATTATATTGTGATAGGCAGTTGTTGCATTATCCAATGAAATGCAGAAACCAGTCCTCAATATCATCTAGATCCAACACCTTAAAACACATGTGTAGTTGAGGGCCGATCCTACCAATGTATCTATTTGGCCTATCAATATGTTGGGCTGACCAATTTACACAATTCCCTGCGTGATTAGCCTCAATAGCCCCAGTTTTCTTTACAGGCTCTCTTAATCTGCCAGAGCAGAATGAGATTGTGTTTGTAGCATGGCCTCTAAATTCATTAGGCTTCACACTCATTCTTTGTTTTATAGGCATGAGCACAGGATTAAAAAATAAATAATCTAACATAGCTTTTTTCTTTCCAGCTTGCCAACTCTAGTTGCCCGGGTGATCACCATTAGTGCGCCAGTTCAGCATTCTAAATTCCAGTGCTCGATATATTTCAACCAATTAGTTTCCTCTTGATTAGCCTTACCCTGCCTCATGATACTTCTGCTGTTTAGATCAGCATTATTTAAAGTTTCTCCTGTACACACACAATGACAGGTCAAGTCACCCCAATATAACTATTTCGCTGTTTACGCCCCTTGACCAATTTACAAATAGTTTTATCAATGTATCCTTTATAATCCCCCTTGAACGTTCTCCCGGTGGGTTGTATATGCTAATGATTAGTGCTCGACCAGTCGGGTCAGGAGTTATACCATCTACCTCCACTGCTAGTATGAATTCCTGGCAATTTACCATTTTTACTATTCGATCGCTAAGTGTATGCTTTATTCCAATCAGTACACCCCCAAAGAGTCTTCCCTTTTCACCCTTTCTTGCAACAGTTTGTTAGGCAGCATATCCATCAATGAACAGTTTGGACAACAACCTGGTCTACTGCAACATAAATATTTCATTCTGTAATAATAAAGATGATGAGTCACTGGAGATGCCCAAACCCACGGGTATTCCAGGGCATTATGGATATTACTCATTGTGGCGTTGTCAAAACCGCAATTCGGGGCCAACTTTATCAATCCCCTCATCTAATTGAACACCACAATTCAATAATTGATTGTAGTAATTACGGATAAACAAAACTGTATCCGAATTTTTACAATGAATCTGGGTCACACTGGGGTTTATGCTTTCTAATGGCACAATAAAGTCAAAATCATCTGTGACCTGGACACGTAGTCAGGGAATTTGTTTTGAGTATCCGTAGGAATGCTGAACAATGAATCCATGTGTTCCTGGATTTCTGATTCAGATTTTTCATATTACACTTTTTATCAACCATTTCTTTTGATGTTAAACTCAGACTATTTTCTCCATCCAAAGCCCTAGGAGCATTTATTGTAATTGTACTAATTTTATCAAGTTCTGGAGTAGAGCTATATTCCAAACACTTGGACCTATTAGCTCCCAGGTTACTAATCTCTTGCACTGATTCCCCGGATCCTCTTCGAGATTTTCGCTGTTTATCATCATTCATAAACCAGCTCGTCCACTTTCCTGATTGCTTAGATTGGCGCTTCTTCTTGCAAGCCACTTTTTTTGGCTTTCTTGGATGCCTTATCAGGAACTGTTTTCACTTCCACAGGTGATTTACGCTTCAACTGATCTTCATGAGCTCACATGGCCAATCTTCTTTGTTTTCTTGATGAATATATCTCCGACGAGTCTGGGGTAGCTGATTGCCCATTAACTTCGGAAATCTGATTCACAACCTCCTCATTCGTTTTATTGGGCGTTCCCTTCACTGATTTCCCACTTAGGTTTGCCACACAGACTACACTTGTGTGACTATATTCTGTACCAGATTGTTCCTCGCCAGGTTCCAATGTAATTACATTTTGCACTCCATGCAGTTTCAAATTGTCATGAATTTTACCACACAGCTTTAGCAGAATCTTCATGGCCAACTAGATGATCACCAAAAAGGAATGGGTTTCTGCATGTGGTTCCTACTCCTGTTTGTTTAATTTACCAGCTCTACTGAATCAGGATGCACAAATACATTTGGAGAGGCTGATAATCGGTTAGGATCTTTTATTAAAGCAGTCCCCCCTCTCCACTTCTTATCTGTGGTTCAGTCACCGTCCCAGTATTTATGGTCATAGTACCTCCTGCTACTGCAATACTTTGCTGTAAAGTGTAGCATAGGTCCAATAAGGAGTTGTTATCTATGTCCTATACCGCAGAGCTATCCTCATTCATGTGGCCGTTATGATCTAATGTTCTTACATATGTTTCTGCAGTTACCGTTTCTGGGGCAGGGCATCACTCATGATTGTTATCGAGGGTTCCACATGGAAAAGCTTAGTGGGGTCATTCAGAGTTTGGTGTTAGTGGTAAAATCAGCAGTATTCAGCAAATACCGCCGGTTTTACTGTTGGCCCAATTCAGGAATTGTTCCAATACCACTTTCATTATTCCGTGGGAATACCGATGGCAGTATTTTAAGCAGATTTTCTGCTGAACATCTAGTTTACCTCCACCTAAGAGAATGAGTTAAGAAAAGCCAAAGTGGAACTAAATTTTTGAAAAATGTGTTCCCTGTACAAGGAAGTGCAGACCATTTCTTTCAATACAGTGTTTTTACAACGGGCCATGTTAAAGGGGTGAAAAGTCGGGCATCTCAATGCCCTCCCGCACCACTTTACCCAGGTTTTGCATAAAAGGGTCAGAATAGACCCTCTGCATATAAATCTACAGTAGTGGTATAAACCACCAATGCACATTATCCATTTGCACCTTCACCTTGAAGGTAGAAATGGCTGACATTTTGTTTTTAAAAAAGCACCTTTTTATGTTGCCACCTGTAGAATAATACCATCTCTGCTGGTGGTAAACTCTGAATTGGACAGATTTTCACAAATACCACTGGTGGAGGTGGTAACTTTCTCAAACCGTATTTCATGAAAATAATCCACCCAAATCTGAATGACCCCTTTAGTTTGTAGTGAACTAATAATGAATACCTGAATGTTGCATCTTTAAGTGCGTGTTTTCAACTGTGCCTAACAGTGAGTACCACAAACAACCCAACAGCCATTTCTATAACCCCGTATGGTACAATCCATCAGTGTTATTCAGAGTGCTGTTAAAATCTTTTTGTAATGAGCTTGCCAGGGATCAAGAAATTCACCGGAGGAAAGGGGACGCATTCTTACAGAATACTACTGGGGACAAACCCCAAGATATGAACCCTTACTACCATGGCAAGTAAGAGTTGTGGCAAGCTGCCGTTGATTCTAACAGATCCATGGTCTATAGCCTGCAGTGGTGTCAATATTACTATCCAGGGTCATAGAATTTTGTCATGTAAATGTGTATATTGCACTGGGAGAAAGGAACACGCCCCTGTTCACTCTTTTCACTCTCACTTACCCTCTGTGGAGGGCCATGTGTAGGGACCACCTAGGCAAATGTGCAATACTGCTGAAATCAAGACAAATGTTTCACCCTATCTATACAGAAGCCGAGCAGGCCTGAGAGCATTCAGTTCATTCAAGACAGGCTAAATACTGAAGGATTTCACATTTTTCAATTATTTATTTTCACATTTTGAAGCTCTGACCCAGGGAGCAACAGCCCAGCCAGCCTGCGGGCCAATTGCCACCTTGCCCCCCTTCCCAGTCCACCCCTGATGCCGACCTTCCATTTAGTAAGTTATATGTGGTCATTTTAGCGTTACGTTTACTCTGCGTCGCTTATTTCACTGAAGCCGACACTCAATGCGTACTTTCATAGTCGTTCTCAGCTGCCTAGTATTGTATGACGAAACACCATTTCTTTACAATCAGTTCTTAAATTGTATTCACTCACTTCTTAGTGTGGAGCTTCTGTATCTGCAGTGAGCAGGGCAGCGAGACAGCATTCGCGCAAGCACTCCTCAATGTGCACACGCCATTGTGTGCAGGACGCTGTTTTTTTGTCATTTACGGGTCCGGAGGTGGGTCTGACAGTGCTAAGCCAATCATTTGAATGAGTCTCGCTCCTTTTCAACAGGCAGTCCACCATTAAACAGCAAATAGCATGGAGACAAAGAGATTGTCACACAGCAAGACAGCAGTCGCCCAAGCACTCCTCCAAACCGCCCACCAATGCACACGGGACGCCAGTTTTATGGCCTTTCCGGGTGGGTTTGGAGGCAGGCCTTACAGCACTCAGCCAATCCTTTGAATGAGTCTAATTCCCTTTCAACAAGCAGTTCACAATTACATGGAAAATATCATAGAAACAAAGAGAGTGGCACACAGCGAGACAGCACTCGCCCGAGCAATCTTCCAATTTGCCCACACCAATGCACTCGGGACACTAATTTTATGTTGTTTCTGGGTCTGGAGGCGGGTCTTACAGTGCTTAGCCAATCCTTTGAATGAGTCTCATTCCTTTTCCATAGTCAGTCCACAATTACACAGAAAGAAGCCCAAAGACAAAGAGAGTGGCACACAGCGAGACAGCCCTCGCCCAAGCAATCTTCCAATTTGCTCACACCTATGCACTCGGGACACTAATTTTATGTTGCGTCTGGGTCTGGAGGTGGGTCTTACAGCACTCAGCCAATCCTTTGAATGAGTCTCATTCCTTTTCCACAGTCAGTCCACAATTACACAGAAAGAAGCACAAAGACAAAGAGAGTGCCACACAGCGAGACAGCATTCGCCCAAGCACTCCTACAATGCCCTCCATATATCCATATGGTTTGAATTAAAATTGGAATTGTCAAATACATCGATGGTAGGTAGTTGCCCGATCATCAGAATAGTGGCAAAATCACATCTTTGTTTCTACTTTGGTTTACACTAAAATTCCAGACAGGCCCAAAACTATATGTGTCCAAGTGGAACATTTATTCTTCTTCGTTTTGTTTATTTTGTTAGTAAGTGGGTTCTTCTTCATATTTGCTCTTCCTGATAATTCCAGGTTTTTATGCAAAAATATCTCAGCCCAAGAACACAATGAAAACATTTGTAGATGCGGCTTTCAAAAGGTGTACATTTAATTTGCAATGCTCCATAGACCCATAACCAAATCCATATCTCTCAACCGTTTGTGTCCCCACGGTGGGTGGAAACACCCAATTTGGTTCTTTGTGGCTGCGAGCCATTAACATTTATATGCGTGTAATGAGTGAGTGAGCTGATTACATGGAGGGTGACACAGTGCAGTGGCATACCAAATCCTCTTTTTACATGTTTTGAATAGGCACATTACTTTTCATAGTAGGGAAAGCTAATGGGTTGCTGGCCAAGCTGCATCTTGCAATTGGATTGTAACGATTCAGCCATTGGCGAGTGATATATTCCCATGTTGGTTGTAAACCACGTCCGGTGGAATGTAAGTTCCATGGCGATTGGCAGGTTAGGCAGAGGTACCCGTTGATCGATAAAGAACACTTTCATAGTCTGCCCTTTTAAACAAATGGTACATCATTAGCTTTTTTATTTGTTTATTAATAAAGTGAAAATCCCATTTTGAAATCCCTGAAATATATATTTCACAAGTATGAGTAAAAATAACATACACACTTGCTTGTTCCACTTTCATTCTGCTCCATGAAACTCTTTTTTAGAATGTGAACCATTTTTATTTAACTATGCAATATGGTCCTTTTAAAACCAAGAACGCATTCCAAATAGATAGGTTGCAGCGTTTTATTTGGTGGCCATCTAGACTCCCATGAATTTTCACTGTCACACATTTCGTAAAGAATCACTTGACGACTAATTAAGGTTGCTAGTGTATGTACATGAACTACAATATGTTTCTTCAAAGCTCACTGTTTCCAAGCGACAAATGCTAAGCAGCGACTTTCATACCTACTTCATCGCAGTCTCTTTATTGCATAAACCTATTTTGAAAAGTAATGTGTTTTGTTTGTCTTCTTTTGACTTCGAGGAAGTACGATGAACGAATGCAGGTAGACTCATATTGGTAACAAATCAAGCTATTGTTTAAATATATTTATAACACAAGCTCTTCGTGTAGAGTGTTATCTCGACAACCCTCTTCCTCATCCCAGTGTGGAAATGGCAGTCTCCACGCGTGGACCCCCGAACAGTCTCTACCTGTGTTTGTTTCACCTGTGTCACTTGTTGTTGTAGAGAAGGAGCCAAGTACCCCCACCTCAACCATCTCGCCCATATTGCCTATATGTTGGGAACCAGAGTGTGAGACACGTGCATTACCATTGAAAATACAGATACCAAGAAGAATCGTGTAAGCAAGGTTCCCATTGAGAAGCCATACCTACATACGAGACAGTATGATGGTCATTTGAATGAAATCCCAGAAGAAGCAGGACCAATGAATTAACGAGCAGAATGGTGATGTCACACGAAGTAAGCCTGACATACATAGAAGAGATGCAGAGACAAGAGAATGCAGATAATCCATAAGGCATCAAGAAAGTAGCAAAGATAAGTGACATCTTGGGCTCAAGATGAAGAAACTTATGCTACAGAAACAATGAGGATATCAAGTCATTTTACACACGTACATATGCAAAGAAAAACAAGCAGACAAAGTGTTCTTGAGGCTAGCTAAGTAGTGAATAGATTGCGGCAAGCGCCAATTTATACATATATAGGAGTAGGTAAAGAATGGATGATTCCACTACGTGTTATAGCAGTGCTAGACCAGAGAAGGCCTTTCCAGTGTGTTGCAGTTGAAAAAGCTATTGAATTACAGAAGCAGATCTCAGTGTGCCTTCACTCCCCTAAATTCTCCAGAGCAAAGAACATTTCCAAGTACAAGTTCAAAGCTTTAATTGACAGCAGACCACTGAAGTGATGATAGATGATATGCCAATTGCTGGGAAGCAATGGTTATGACCAGCTCACCAGCACCTGGAAGTCTAGTCTGCGTGCTGCTAAACGTAGGTGGAAAAGTACTGACGGAGGTGAGAGTGCCAACCAATTGTAGGGGGCCCGCATAATTAAGGGCCCTATAGTTTGTGTAACCAACGGGACGTTGTGTATTTAGTGACATTTATTGTGACCTGTTTGAGGAGAGGGTTTAGTTGCCCAGCTGACGTCAAGGAGCCTATAATTTTCTAAGACTAGTATGGAATGTATACTTAGATGTTCCCTAAGAACCAATCACAATTGCCACTAGGTTTTTGTAGTTTCCCACGTAGGATGACATTAGTGAATATGTAGGTTAACGTCATCTACTTGAGTCCATCATGAGGGTTGGTGGCGGAGGGGTCGGGCTCTGGAAGGCCACTTGTCTTATATCCTGTAATTAACCTCCATTTGTCATGTCACCATGCATCATGGGGGTGCGGTGAGCCAGTTTGTCCACTTGTCCTACCCCTAATGACCATCCTTACCTTATGGCCATTAAGCCCTGGCAACATCCAGAAACCGATTCCACATGATGTGTGCCTGGGTTGGGCAGACTATGGCGGGGTGGAGCAACAGCCTTATAAGTGGACAGAGGACCTGGGCTCAGTCTCTTTTTGGTTGCTGGCGGTGGTTTGCTGACAGGGGGCAGAAGAGCTCAGAAGGCCCCTTCTACAGGTGTCTCTGTGCCTTTCTCTCTCTCTCTCTCTCTCTCTCTCTCTCTCTCTCTCTCCCTCTCTTTCTCTCTCTCTCTCTCTCTTTCTCTCTCTAACTGTGTCTCTGTGCCTGCTTGCCTCTCAGGAACATCATTTGAGGGTTGCCAGGGGTCACAGCTGAGACCCCTGTGGTCTCAGCTGTGACCCCTTGCAGTGAAAACAATGAAGCTCATTTTTTAAAGGGGGGGAGAAACAGAAAAAAAGACATTCCCCAGAGCCACTCTTGTCAACACATTCAGAGGCTGTGGTCTGGGATAGAGGAGGTGGGGCATGGAAAGCTCAGCCTCTTAATGTAAGCCACTAGAAGTTCAAAATTAGTGTTTTGGTGACGGGTACCCTGTTCCAACCATCCACAGGTGAACCCATTGTGAATGTGGATGCTGCCGTGTGTGCAAGGAGATGTAGTCGAATGATCCACAGAAAATGGGCTTGTACTGGAAGTGTGGAGTTTTCATTCCACCTTCGCACTGTGGAGTAAAAAAGGCAGCCCCTGAGCGACAGAGATGGTAAGGCCATGCTAGACCCCATTGTGAGAGTGAAGCTGGCTAAGTGTGGAATTCCACTGAAATATAAAAGCCAGTACAAAATAGTGATTTTGACATAATGCCTAGTGAATGGGTGAGAAAGGGCCTCCCTCGATTTTATTAGAATGTACAGGCACTCAGCTGAAGAAAAGAGTGACATAGAACTGAAATATTGTTAACTGTGCCCAATGGATTCCAAAAAGACATGTGGCATTGCAGATGATTACTTTGTGTAAAGGCACATGTGACAGATTTAAGGCTGCAGATGTGCACATGGTAGGAAATAAATACATTTGAAATACTGTGCATTTGAAAGACAAAAAGGAGGCATGATGCCTTACATTTAAGAAATAAAGTTGAATGACAGCCAGGCATTTATCAGGAATAAAGAGACTTGGAGGCCGATTCATGGAACAAATGTGCGCTGAAAATCATGGCGCAAGCTGGCGCAAGCATGAAAAAGCAAGCGCATGTGCACGCGTGCGATTCATGGAAGGGCCTGCGTGTGTCTTCCCGGGGAAGTGCACCAAATCCATGCGTGGCGCACACGGGTGCACACGTTATTGCAACATCCAGAACGCTATGCGCGACGTGCACAGCGAAAGTGCACAACGTTAGCGCACACACCAAAAAGGGGGCAGAACACGGGGCAGAAGGTGCAGAATGGGGAACAACGTGTGAAAATTAGGGCGCAACTGGGGATGTACTGCTGGGAAGTACACGGAACGCCCACACTCACTTAAACAACACGTATTCATGGAAACCCGCGCACAGCCAAAGAAACGCACAGGCCTAAACACGTCCGCCACACGAAAGGCAGGCAGTAGCGTCCCTGCGCATTACAAAAGTGTGCACAAACAACAAACACGTATATACAGCTACTATGAATGTCGCATTCTGTGTCCTCCTAGGAGAAATGACGTATCAAGCAATGCTCAGGCATCCCAAAAAAGCAAGAAAAAGAGATGGGGAACATAAGTCGGGGCTCCCAAGTACATGGTGCCATGTGGCCGGCCTGCGGGGCATGCCCAGGGGTGATGGGCTGTCTGCGGGGCATGCCCAGGGGTGATGGGCTGCCTGCAGGGCATGCCCAGGGGTGTGGGGTGGTCCCCTGTGGTGTTGGCTGCCTGAGGGGCATGGGGAGGGTGGGAGTCACACCCGGGAGGGAACACACTCCCAAATCGCATGTAAAACTTCACACGCACCCCCGGAATACACGTACCCCGCTCGCGCCAGCCCTATCGCGTGTGAAACTCCACACACACCCCCGGAATCGGAATACGCGCAGGCAGCCGATCCACCCTCCCCATGCCCCGCAGGCAGCCCATCACCCCTGGGCATGCCCCGCAGGCAGCCCACTCCACAGGGGGGACTTTTTCCACATGTTTTCATAGGCACGAGTGAGGTACGTGTATTCTGAGGGGTGCGCGGGGTGCTTTACACGCGACTTCGCTGGTGCGAGCGGGGTACGTGTATTCCGAGGGGTGCGTGGGGAGTTTTACACGCAATTTCACTGCTGCAAGTGGAGTACGTACACATGTTTTCATGGTTGGGGGGCTGTATGCTGGTCCACTGGCCTTTGCACCATGTACTGGATTTGTGCAATGTTTTTGGCGCATGGGGTGGGGTTGAGGGCGTAACTGGCACTGCTGCAGGGTTGCTGCACAACTCTGCGCCACAGCTGCTTATGGATGTATAAATCCATGAATACGCTGTGCGCCTAAATGGGATTTGGTGCATGCGGCTGGCACAGACTGCCGCACGCACACTCTGTGCGCCAGCCGCGTGCGCCACTTGTGCGCTGAATTCTATGAATTACCCCCTTCCTTTTCAACATATAAAATGACAGCCTGTAAAGAGAAAGGTCTATTTCGTTTTTGTAGCTGTGAACACTGGTTTCTTATGTAACTTTGGCCTATCTGTGTAAATAATTCCAAGACTCGACTTATTTCTGTTTAAGCATTCTGTAAAGAAAGAGTTTATTTCTTGCCAGCAAACCTGAATGCAATACAAAATGTCATGTGTAAATATGTTTCTTAAATTTAAATGATATTTCCCAGAATTGTGCATGTAACTGAACTGGTGGTATCTGGTACTGTGACCCCCAGACCTGTGGGCTGGGTTTATCAAGGAAACAGTCTTGGAGCTTCAGTTAAAAATATAGGAAATGTTGCAAGGGAGATTGGAACTAAGGTGATACAGATAACATGACCAACAGAAATGACCTTTAAGGCCAGGTTCCCCATAAAGTGTGCATTAGCTCTGAACAAGGACCCTTCGAAGCTCATGAGAAGATGGTAGAATAAATATTGGCCCAAACAGATGGCTGGCCACATGTTTAAGGAGAAATAGAAACCTAAGAATTGGCGGGGCCATAAGAGTGGAACTAGGAGCACCTATTATGCAGTGCCATTGAATACATTTTTTCTAATAAAAAGTGCATTGTTTGTCCCACTGATCTCATCCCGGGTTTATTTGGAATATTAAAGAGGATAAAAACCCAGTTGGGACCATGTAAAAACAACATTTTTGAGATGTACATAACTTAAGTTATGATCAAAATTATGATTCTGCCATTTTCATAAGTCTGAGGGACTGGAAAATTGATGAAGTGGATTCAAATAGATGGTGGAATAAATGTTGGAAGTATGTAGTCTCAGAGTTGTAACTATTACGGCACATTCCCAAAGTGTAAAAATGATAGCTCCGCCCAGGAAGAGCATGCTGAAATAAAATTAGTATTTCACGACTCACCATAAAATGTAGAATTCGAAAATATATATATATTCATGTTAAAAATTAGCATAGCTGCCATGTTGTTCAATTTTCAGAACCCAAAAAGGTAAAAACCCACCTGTCATTTTGAAATAATGTATTTTTCCACCTCGCTCAGCCTACATCAGGAGAAAATCCTTGATTGAAGCCATTGCTCAGATCTGCGCTGTTCTCAGAGGAGCCCTGCTGTTTCCGTGAAAGCCACATAACCAAGGCCTCCCATATAAATAGATATATCCCAAAGCCATCAAACGTGTGTGGGCAGGGAATTGCCCGCCTTAATCTCCATCTCGCATAGCGGGTAGTGGGGTGGTACTGGGAAGACCCTTGGCACATTTTATTAATTCCAATATGGAAAATCACCCTATCCATTTAAATTGAATTGTGTTGGGAACAGTCCACCTTAATCCGTCCCATCAAATTGTGGGGAGGGGGGAAGCTGTGTAGATCCTTAGTGCATTCAATTGAAGTAAAATGTTTAGAATAATGAATTCCGTATATAAAATCACAGGATGAGTGTTGTTAGAATTCAAAACTAACAATGTTCGTGCCCAGTGTGTTAGAGCCGGTATAGACAATAAAGTACTTGGGTGACTCTACCTTTTTGAAACCCCTGTCTTCTGTACCATACCTAAGGGGGGTGTCCATAATACCAAAATAAGTAACCCTAAAACGCTGCAATTCAAGTGAATCCGCGGGTGCAAAACGAAATTCCCCATTTATTCCCTTACATCCCAAACCAGCATCACCAAGCATTACATTTGAATGTGTGTTGAAAAACGATTTCCCCATTTGAGTTTGTTTTCTCAACCTTGCGTTTTAAATAAAAGTTGAAAAAACGACTGACCCATTTGAGTTCCTTTTCCCAACCTTGTCTTTCAAATAAAAGCCTACAAAACGATGTTCCCATTCAGTTTCTTTCTCAAACATTGCCTTTATAAAAATAAAGCCAAACATGTTTTTTCATTGTATTGTGAATGTTTTCTATCAGTTAATTTGCTATTAAATCTGATGTAAAGTGTTATGGCATATTTCAAAATTGTACCTGTGTTGTTTTAATAACGGAAAGTGATTGGAGTTGTGATATAGTGTAGCACCGCAGCATTGGTGGTTGATGTGGGTTGCTAGTCTTCTTTGTCAATCCTTAAATAAATATATATATATTCTTACTATATATCTGTCTGGTTTCTAGCTTATTAGTGATGCATAGGGTACTTGTTGGGGTTTGTGCGAGACGGGTTGGATGCCTTACTAAAGTTGAATCTGTATAAGCACTTTGGGTGCACGCCACCTTGCTTGGCGGGGGAAGGAACTCCCTGAGTTGAGTTCGACCACCTAATAAACCGCAACAGCACTTGGCCGCAGTGTGCAGTCCTGGGTGACTGACTTTAGCCATCTCCAGACCTACTGACATTGGCAGAGTTTACAAACGGATTAAGAAACCCTTGATCTTTTCTGTGGCTTGTCTGGTTCCTCAGAGAAGAAAGGGTAGACTGGCTGTCGCTGGCGCATCACGCCTTTCTGGCTGGGGAATATTCGAGGAAGCAGAGCAGGCTAGCCACAGGCACTCACAGAAATTAATTCAGCATGGATAATTATAATACTACGGTTTGGACAATTATGGGGGTGGGGTGTTGCAATGGCTATGCTCACCTTAAAAGGCAAGAGGGAGAATGTGTACGTGCATGTGTGGGGGGTGGAGGCAGTCCGTTAAAACAGTTTCAATGCCTCGGGAGGGAAAAGCAATTGACCTCTAATTAACATTGATGCCTGGCATGCACAGGGGAGGATCCTGTACCTGTGTTTGCTTTTTTTTTCTTTTTTCCAGAGTGTGAGGCTTTAAAGAGGCCGTTTTCCACTGTGATTGTTTCATTTTGCAAAGCAGCACAAGTGACGCGTGAAGCAAGGGCAACCGTGACAAGATTTAAGGAAGCTGTGTGCCGATTCCAAAGGAAACTTCCATGTGCCCCTTCCCGTTGGCATGCTTTGTTGGGGTCCTCTCAGAGCACATGACATGTCAGCCGTTTTATTCTCCTGGGATGTCATTTTGGAGGTGTGTTTCTTGTTGGTTTGTCGTGTTTGTCCACACCTGATGGGATTCTCCAAAAGCATGTCTAGCATGCCACCTGCTGGTTGAAGAAAGGGCATTCATGTTCCCCTCAGGCGTGCAGAGCATTGCGTTGATATTCTTTGCTCCAGAGACCATGGGGACATTCTGAAGTCCATCCATAATTTGCTGTGGACTGTGACAGAGGAGGTGGGGCATGGAAATCACAGTCTTTTAATGGAAGCCACTAGAAGTTCGAAAGTAAACTGCAGAGTGTTGTTTTTAGTGGATAAAGCCTCGCTTAAAGAGGACGTCTCTCGCAGAGGGTGGGTTCTTGGAAAACCTATTTGCGCATAGGGACTGTGGGGCTGGGTGTAAACAGCAGTCGATTTCGGCACATGGCAGTCTAGTATCTTTCGATGTTGGAACACACACACTCTCTCTCTCTCTCTCTCTCTCTCTCTCTCTCTCTCTCACCCAAATGAGCGAGGAGGCAAAGGAGAAAAATAGCAAGCACGCCCACAGGAAAAACAAATAAAAAAAGATGAAACACGTGGTATACCATATGTCGCAGTATGTTAACAGTGCATGCTTTTTAATGTGATGTGGAAATAATACAGCCTTATCATGCACGCATCTTTTTTCAGCTGTGAACGTGTGCGCACTCAGGTGCTGTCCAGTCAAATGGTCGAAAGCATTTGATCGAATGACCATTTGCTCGACAGTCAAATGGTTGGAAAAAAAATGTTGAATTTTTTTATTTATTTATTTATATATATTTTATAGTTTGGGTTGGTAAAAAAATGTTTTTAATAAAGAAAATGGGGGGTTGGGTGGAACCCCCCCATAAAAAAACAAAAAAACAAAAAAAAATCGACCCTTTTTTTCGACCATTTGACTGTCGATCAAAAGGCATTCGATCCTTTTGATTTCGACGAGATGACCTACAACCCACTCAGGCCGGCCTAATTGTTGTTCTCTGCTGCAGCCTATTTACTGTATTTTGTCATTGATACCAGGAGCCAGCAGAGAAATCTGCCAAGTCTGCATACTGCATTGGCCAAATGAGAATGTGGATCTTTTCAATACATTCCCATGTTATTTGATGGTTTTCTGGCTGAAAGTCAATCAGCGATTTAAGGAAGGAACAGGCCGGGTCAGCTTGACACAGAAGGGGTAATGAGGCCTACAGGCTTTCCGTCATAGTACTTCAGATTACTGATTGGTTAGACACTGAGAGACAGTGACTCCAGTTTTACTCGCGTAATGCTGACTTAGGTTAGTTTCCTCAGCCAACTTGACATTGCTTGGACTGCTGAAATGTAATTAAACATTGCCACTTCCTGTTTTCTCAAGGGGTGAAGGGAGGTGAGCCATCACATCTTGTGATGTCATGTGGGGGCGGCGTCAAATTAAATCACTTCCTATGATGGCATCAGAGGCAAGGGTCATGTGATGTCACTTCTACTACCCCTGGCATGTTGGTGAAATGATGTCCCTGATACCTCTCCCTCTCTCTGTGTCTCTGTGCCTGCATGCCTCTCTCTCTGTGCTCGCTCTCTCTCTTTCTCACTCCCTTCCTTTCTCTATTCCTACCCCCTTCTTTCAGCCCTCAAAGTCTCTACCAGCCCCCCTCCCACTCAAACCCTTCCCTTCCTCTCTTGGGGTCCCTTGCCCCCATGCCCCTAGGTTCCATGACAGTAGGTGTGCCAAGCTAGTATGCCTGCCATCAATGCCCCACCTTGCAACTGCAGGCCACTCCTGACAATCATCTATGTCCAGTGTGCTTAACATCCTCTGCTTGTAATAAATCGGATCCTGATATCTGCAAAGACGTTGATGCCTTCATTTGTGTTTCCACTTTTTGGTGTAGTATGCCTGTTATTATCAAAGGGGGGACCCAGTACCTCTGCATAACACAACGCACCCTCAAAGGGGTCTCTTAATTCCATGGCCCAAAACTGTGGCTCTGCCTGCGGTCTCCCACACAGACTTCTTCATTTTGGCCTGCCTCCCACTTCCACACCAGTTCTTACATTTGATGATCCAAATTCCATGAAAAGAATTCATTAAAAAACTGAACTGATCTGCTTAATGAAAGGTCACCCATTCTATTTCTTTATGATTTCAATGCAACATCCACATTTAACATACATTTTACCAGTAACCTCCTTGTTGCTTTCTAATTTACCCTGATAAATTAAACAAATGCCTAATATATACTTTGTGTAATTGGAGTGGCCTACAGTCAGTTGATGCACCTGCTGCACAAGTCTTAGTGCAAGACACAAGTCATACCTTTGTAAGAAAGGCTTCAGCCGGCCCTCCATCGAAGGCACCCAGCAAAGGCACAGGCCTGTCTGTGCCTGTCCTTGCCGTCCACGCCGTCAGCCATAAAATCTGGTCAAACTCACACATGGACTTAGCGCGAGGTACGTCAACACCATCTCACACGAGTATGGCCAGACTATTCGCTATGTACCCTCACGGCCAACTGCTATATCCATTATATGCTACTATCTAGCTTAACAACGGCCTCCACTTGACATGGAATACATCTCAGTCAGTGCCTTGTCTGCTTTAACATACGACCACCCACGTGGCAACTAGCCCTATGGTTAAAGAATATTATTGTGTTTTGATCATACCGTGTCATACCTGCCTTAGACATACTTAGCCATTAAGGCACCTAGTTATTTGTGAATCTGCCTAGTCCCTGTTTCACTGCTAACCCAATGCTGCTTTTACTAACATCTGCAATGCCACTTGATAGCGGCATACTGCACACAGCCCTCATCTGCATTGTCTTCTGTTAATGGGATCTCGGGCTGCCTACCGACACTGTGCTGCACTGTCTACTTTAGCCTAACTGCCATATACCATATCTAGATGCCGCCTGAACTGTGTACCTTAGCCTAATTGCCATGTGCCATATCTAGGTGCTGCCTGCACTGTGTACTTTAGCCAACTGCCATGTGCCATATCTAGGTGCTACCTGCACTGTGTACTTTAGCCAATTGCCATGTGCCATATCTAGGTGCTGCCTGCACTGTGTACTTTAGCCAACTGCCATGTGCCATATCTAGGTGTTGCCTGCACTGTGTACCTTGGCCTAATTGCCATGCGCCATATCTAGGTGCTGCCAGCACTGTGTACTCTAGCCTAATTGCCATATTTCATATCTAGACGCTGCCCTGCCCTGTGTACCCCAGCCCAAAGTGAGTTGCTTCAAATTTAGGGCCCTGGTCACCTAACATTCCTGCCACTAGTACCGAGCATGTGTCCATTAATTACCAACTCACTTGCATGCACCTTGATCCTCTCCACCATTGTACTACGGCCCAGCATGGCTCCTCAGCTACCTCAGCTACCCAACACGCCACACCCAGCTATGCCTAATACCAAGTCCCTATACCCAGATACATACAACCCTCAGTCATTGCAATATACCAGTCTCCCTCGATCTACTATCTATCGGAACCTAGGACTTAGAGCCAGACTAGCCAAAGTCTATGAGCCCCTCACCCGCTCATTGCTCACCTCACAAAACGCTAGAACTCTACTAACCTCCTCTACTAAAAAATCCAACTTGCCCCAAAACTCCAACTCTAGACCTCCATGCAACTCCCCCACCCAAGATACCCCTGACTCTACACGGGCAAGGGCCACATTACCACCACTAAAAATATAACCAGCCCCAAAATAAAGGGAGCCTTGATCAACGCCAGATCATTAGTAGCTCACGCTACAGAAATCACTCACCTGATCCTTAAAGAAGACCTTGACTTTCTTGCCATTACTGAGACCTGGCTACACCCAGCAGCAGGCCCCATGCTTATGCTGGCAGTCCCAGAAAATTACTCTATCTTGAGACATGCCTGTCCTAACTCAAGAGGAGGAGGTGTTGCCATCATTCACAAATGTAATCTCTCTATGAGACTAGCAAGACCCACAGAGGTCACATCATGCAAAACACTTTCAGTTAAAGTCCCACTCACCAACACCCAAACTCTTAACATTCATTTGATCTACCGCCCGCCAGGCCCCATTGGCACCTTTGATGAAGATATCAATACTATGCTCTCTAGCAACCTTGGGTGACTTTAATATGGGATACAATGATTCTGAAGACCATTCCGCCAGCACTATAGTCAACACACTCACGGAACTAGGCTTCATGCAAAGAAGTATGTCACCCACACACTCTAAAGGCAGAACACTCGATTGGGTGGCTGATTACAACTGTCTAGCGAATATAACTAATACCGCAGCACTAACCTGGACCGACCACCACCTGGTCTCATTCTTACTATCAACCGACAGACCCCCAACCTCACCCATTATCAGGGCCCCGCCCACCCTCACAAGAAACAAAAAGAATATGACAGCTGAAAGACTCATCCCGCACCTACTTCCTACACTTAACACACTCCCAGACAACCTGGACCCAGAGACCTTGGTCGAAGAATATAATAAGATCATGGCCACCTCACTGGACCAAATTGCCCCCTTCAAACTGAGACCAAGCAAACCGAGCACGCATCTAAACAAATGGTACACACCATTCCTTAAAAATTTAAGACAGCAAAAAAGGAACTGTGAGGCCACCTGGAAAAAATCCCCCTCAGCCTCAGAACAAACTTAAACTTTCCAAACTAACTACACTCTATAAAAAAAGAAATCTACCAGGCTAAACGTACTTCTTATGACTGATGCATATCCCAGGCTAAATCAAACATGAAGGAACTATTCGCCATTCTTAAAGAAGTAGAAACCCCCATAACACCTCCTGACACATGCACCAAAGACAAAAACTGGTGCTCAGAAATCCAGACCGTCCTAGCAAACAAAATTGCGACCCTTCAAAATAAAATTGCCTGCAAAAAAGCATCCCTTAATGACACTCTCCCCTCGACAACACTAAATAAGCCTATGCCTACAGATCTTACTCGCTTCAACTTCTCTAAAGTCACGATTCTTGAAGTAGAAAAAATTATCTTATCTTTCAAACCCTCCAACTGTCAGGGAGACCTGTGCCCGGCACAGCTTATCAAGGATGCTGCCTGTGACCTCTGCCCCTTCATCACGAAACTAATTAATGCCTCATTCACCACTGGTTCTATCCCCTCTAATCTGAAACAATCCTGGGTTCTCCCACTACTAAAAAAACCTACACTCGACCCATCCACGCCCACAAACTACAGACCTATAACAACCATCCCTTTTCTACTAAAAATACTAGACAAGGTTGCCTATGTACAAATTCAGAAGTACCTGGAAGAACACCATCTACTAGGTTCCAGACAATCAGGGTTCCGCCCTCAGCACGGAACTGAAACTGCTCTCATAGATTTGAAAGCCCAGATCGATACACTTAGAGACAATGGCCAAGTTGCCCTCCTCCTCCTCCTCGATCTGTCAGCAGCTTTCGACCTGGTCGATCACTCTGTCCTCTGCACACATCTCCACACATCAGCCCATTTCTCCACTGAGGCCATCACCTGGATTACTTCTTTTCTCAATGGTAGAACCATGAGGGTCTTTTCACCAACTGCGGCGGCAGACCCTATACCAATCACTTGTGGCATCCCACAGGGCTCCTGTGTCTCTCCCACATTATACAACATATTTACCAAGCCCCCTTTCGATGATCTGGATCATCTCGGTATCACCTACATTAACTATGCAGATGATTCCCAGAACCTCCTTCCGCTTTCTGGAGATTATGGAAAGGATTTGGCCTTGCTAAATAGGGTGTACATCATCATCCAGGCATGGATGGCCACACATGGACTATGCCTGAATGATGATAAAACAGAACTCATCATCCTAGGCACTACGGCCAGTTTAAAGAAACTTGGCCCTGCCTACAACTCCTTCACGATCGATGGTAACAACATCAGGGTTGGACAAGAGGTAAAAACCCTGGGTTTTTACCTGGACTCCAATTTCTCATTCAGAAGACAAGTGAGCGCCCTGGCGTCCTCCATGGCCCATACGTGCAAACTAATCCGAATAGCCAAACCGTTTCTGTCCGACCCTAGTTGCCTTATCCTCGCCAGAGCCCTTATACTGTCCCGCCTGGACTATTGTAACACCCTCTACCTGAGATCCTCGAAGGCTATCACCAGCAAACTACAAACCCTTCAGAACAATGCTCTCAGAGTGGCTCTGGGCATCTCCAGAAGAGAGTATATCTCAGGATTTAACCTACAGAATAACTGGCTCTCCATCAATAACAAAATCCTCTTAAAAACTGCATTGCTCACACAAAAATCCCTCAACAACGCTGCCCCTATCTACCTGATCAATAGATTCCATAGACAGTCCCCTTTGAGACCCACCAGAACTGCCTACAAAGACTGCCTCTCTGTCCCTAACTTTAAACGTGCCACCATAGGGGGCAACAGCTTCCAAGTGAAAGCAGCCAGGCTATGGAATTCCCTACCGCCTAATCTTAGAGTGGGCTTGCCCTACCAGAACTTCCGATCCAAGGTTGTTTCATGGCTGAAAACGTAGGATGCCAAAGACACTACCTCCACTGCCAGGCCCATTTTTCATGCTACCAATACACACTGTAACTTCGTGTGCCTACTTGTTTACATGTATATAATATCTCTGTATCTCTTAGTTGAAATGTTCATAATATCGGTGTACCCTACTGTCACTTTGTACACTCTATGACCTGTAACCAATCTTCGCAAATTCTTGTAAAGGCTGCGCCCTGATACCCCTTGGTATGTTCGCGCATTATAAATAATAAAACAAGCAAACAACAAACAAACAAGATAAGCATGCAAAACATGCATTTGACACTAACATAATTTTGTGTTTCGTGTGGATCATGCCCTACTCTCCTATGGTGGGGTAAGAAAACCTATTATAGTCGCTCTAATTCCTTATTTGAAATGTTGTGTGCACAGCTTTAAGTAGCATGGTTCACCATGTTACCTGAGAGGTGGAAGAGAGGGTAGAAGTTTGTATGAAGCATTGTGCGTGAGCTTGCTACAGCCAATCAACTGCTACAGTGGCGATGACATTGGTTACCAGACATTTGGTCCACCAAAATTGGTCGACCAGACAAATGGTCGAACCAATTTGGTCGAAAACCAAATGGTCGAATTTTTTATTTTTTTATTTTCACCCCTTTTTCCCCCTCCCCCCAACCCCTTTTTTTTCTAAAAACCCATTTTTGTAAAAAACATAATGGCTCTCGCATTTATTTGTAGCTAGCCAATGCTAGCAAGCACTGAACACTTTGATTGATGCTGCCGTGCAAAGTGCAACTACACATATTTTTTAACACAATACAAAATTAGCAGGAGTTGGACCATCGGTATTCACATACATGCATTTTTACTGTTGTAAGGAAAGTTAACATCAGATACAAAATTATACCTTCATTAGTCAACCATTCTCTCTCACCACCTTTCATACCTGCTATAAATAATGACTTAAAATTAAAGGTGTTTGATTTAAAATTAATACATTCATTAAAAGCCCATGACATGTTAACAGACCACAATTCTCAATTACACATAAGGCATTTTGTTATGAACATGACAATGCAGTTTTAAACAGAACGTTGCTACACTTTTAATACATTTTCTAGGACCATACCACTATTTTATTTCATTCTGCTGGTTAGTTTGTGTCCAATGGCCAACAAGGAGGATATTCCACTGGCACTATGTTCTTGGGCATAGAGTTGGCTCGTGCAAAAAAAAACCTGTTCTTAGACTGTGTGTTTACATCAACAAGACTGTCAAAGTGAGATTTCATACAAACTCAAATTCCATTCCTTCAAAGACAGGCTTGGCAACCCAGTTATGGTAGAGCAGAGGCACAGAGGACCCCAGCCAAGATTCTCTATTACGGTAGCAATGGACAAGCAATCAAAGCTTAGCTTCTCAGGAGGTGATGCAGGCTGGTTCTTAAGTACAGTGTAGTCCCCAATCCTCCACAAAGGAATGTACACACACTGTATTACTGAAAACACAGCCTTTATATAATTAATATTCAAGGTTATGTACACTATCACAATAACTCTCTTTGTGCTCAGAAAATCTACAATTGCAAATATACACAGTTCTAAAGTGGTACCACAATTATTATCAGATTTCAGTAAAGTGCATCAACTGTACCCTGGTTAAAATGTCACACAAATCAATTAATAAAGATAACCAACAATAGTCATAGGAGGAAAGCAGTTGGTTAGAACAATTGGCAGAATACTGGCCCCTACCCCTGGACACAGTTCTGTGTGGAGATCCCCCCCACCTGGGCAACCTGTAAAATAAAGAGATATAACACACCCAGTCCATATATTGTTATATAAGTCTTATTTCCTTCTATAATGTTTCTACCCCACCCCCCCAATGTACCTGGTGGAGCAGAGTGCTTCGAAGAGGCGTCGAGGGATCCTTCTTGAGTGACTCCCTTTAAAGCAGGAGCCACAGATCGTAGAGCAGCATCAAAGAAAGGGAACTTGGCATCGATGGCGTCAATGAAAAGTTCAAGGGTGCTGAGACCACGGCATTGATCCAGGCGGTGCTCGTCGGCGACGTCCTGCGAGGATGAGGTGTGCGGGGCACCTCGGCGTTGGATAGTTCAGGACCATAAAGAGTTTCTGAAGAACTGTGTCCCAACAAGGGCGTCGAGTCATCAAAGTCTTTGTGGTCCTTGGTGGCGGGAAACCCACCGGCAGATTCTCCTCGGCGCATCGGCGTCCTTGACTTTCTCCAGCGGGATAAAGCGGTCGTCGATGCAGACAAGGGAGTCCTTCAATTCAACAGTCTTAGGCAAAGGGGCGGGCAGCTCCAGTCGTCGGCCTCATGGCGTCAAGAGGTCCCCTCTTCTGGGCAACACAGCTTCGACGGGCCTCCAGCGGTTACGGCGATACTCTGAACCCTGGTCAATGGCAATGGACTTAGACGGCGTCGATGTCAGGGTGCTTCACTTCGTTCTCCTCGGCGGTCCCCGTCTCAGGTCGGCAGCCTTTTGAGGGTCTGACTTCCAGGGAGCTTCGGCGAAGGTTTGCAGTGCTCGATGGTCCCTCGGAGCACAGGAAGAGGGTGCCTCGCCAGGTCCTCTCTCAGATCAGTCCTCGACGAACTCAACAGCTTTCGGATTGGGTCGAAACAAATGCAGCAGCAGTTCTTCTTCTTCCAACTGGGTGTCGAGGATCAGCAGTTCCAGTTACTCTTCAAGTCTAGACACAGCTTCTGAACAATTTCCAGTGGTTAGAGGTCCCCAGATATACTATTCTGCCTCTCATCCACACTGCTAGGTCACGCTCAGCAGCCAATCATACAGAAGGGCATTCATGCAGTCAGCCAGCCAGTCAGGCATACAGTGCATTCAGGCTATACTCCTCCCTCTCAGATACTCACAACAAGGAATGTGGATTCGGGCAATTACCCAGCCATTCAACACTACCCACTGCATTCATACCAGTTTCGGGCAGGGCTGTCTCAGTCTCTGTCTCTCATACCAGAAACCAGACAGCCACAACAAGTAGTGCATATTGGTCACACACTCCATTCACCCTGGTCCGACCCACAGGGTGTACCCACAACATAGAGACAGTGGGAAGGCTCCAGCCAGTCTGGCCTGGACTTCACAACAACACCATATATTGACCTTCCACCCAACAGCCAGTCAGGGGGAAAGGACAGAGTCAGGGCTTCCCAGGACTTTGGTGTTATGCTCACCTGGACCCCACAGGGGTGTCGATCGGACCCGGACAGATGCGGTCTCCTTCAACGCGATGCGTAGTGCAGAGATGACTGTCTGGACTGGCCCGCCTAGTCTTGTCTGCTGAAAAAGAATAAGTATTTTCCTGCAAGTGGAGACAGGGATTAACCACCTGTGGGTTTTAGTGATGGCCTCCCAACTGTTCTCGCTCTCCCCCACTAATCACCTCCGATATCCCCTTAGTAACCTCACCTTATGTTCATAAAAGATGAGCTCTCCTTCCTGCGTGTCTTGCAGGGGCGCGTAGATACCAGTTACTTCACTGGTTTGAAGGCGTTGGGTGAGTTCCGGTAAGTATTGACTCTGAAGTCCCTGGCGGGATTGGTAAGTATCAAGTTCAAAGAGTTCAATGTGCCCGATGTTCACTCTTGTCCCCTTCCTTCCTTAAATTGCAACTGAGTTCGTGAGAAGAAGGTCTCGTAGCTGCTGCTGGCGTTCAGGTAAGAGTCTGTGTTACCCAAGGCTGTCCGGTAACTATTGCATGCGTTAACGTGTTGTTTTTCTCCCTCTTTACAGATGCGGCATATGAAAATGTGGAGAGTTATGGAATAATACCGCCGGTGGTAAGTCAATGGTGGTAAGAGGTTGTATTTGTTGATTCCCTTGGCTCACCTTGTTTTTTCTTGTGTCCCCTAGGTGCCGGATTACGGCAAAGAAATGATGGAGACAGTGCCAGATCAAAAGATGCTGTGAGAACTGGTGAGTATGGCGCTGTGCTGGAGCTGGCGAAGTGACGCGTGCAGGACTGATGTACTTTCCAGGTCCGGAGATGAAATGGTTCCAGAATTAGGTGAGGAATTTGAAATAAGTTCGTTTTCTAACCTTGTCCTTTTCTTCTTCTTTATTCTAGGAGCTCTGGATTCGAGGCGGGCGTGGCAGAAGACTGGATGCTGGCTGCAGGCATGGTGAGCGTCACGCTGAAGGTTGCAGAATAACGCGAAGCATGTGCTGCTGTTCGGGTGTGGTTTAAATAGCCTCCAAAGTAGTTCCAGGTAAGAAGTTCCCTAGAGCCACGCCCGAGTAAAAAATAGTCCCTGTAACAAAATAGTCCCATCCAGGCCTCATGTAGGCTTGGGCTCTTTTGCAGCATGGTCTGCATCAAGTAAGTAAAGTCTATGAGCCTGGCGGCTATGGCGCCAGGACTGATTTCTATGATGAGCATGGCGCCTAAGGCGCCAGGACTGAACCCAGACAGCCCCTAGCCGGGGCTGCTGTGGTTTAAACAAATGTCTGGATGCCTGCTCCCGGAGCTGAGGGCCTTGGTCCTGATGCCCGGGGGTAGGCATCATGACATTTGGGAAAACAAGGTAACAGGCAATAGAAAGCAAGAGGCCACAGGGGCCATCTTGTTTCCTATCAGGAATCAACTGATTCCAATGGCGGGGCCTGGGAATCCCAAAATGGAGGATACTCAGAGCACCTGTCAAATTCAGCATGGAGGTGCCACCAGCCCATACCCTGCCCTGTGGGCCACACACAGGTGCCCAAAAGCATACACTAGGGGCACAGGGTTGCACCCCCACCCATGGGTGCCACAAGGGTATCCCATGGGTCTGTACACCAAACCAAAAACAGGAAGAGCTGCACTGCCAGGAGTCCCACATGGACTCCTGGGCAGAAAACAATACAGGACATAAGTGAAAAAGGACTACAATACAAGGACAGGGAGGCCCTGTCCCTCCAATGCATTTCCAGCATCACATCCTTGTAGCTACATTAAAAGCCTATGACATGTTAACAGATCACAATTCTCAATTACACATAAGGCATTTTGTAATGAACATGACAATGCAGTTTTTTAAACAGAATGTTACTACACTTTAAATACATTTTCTAGGACCTTACCACTATTTTATTTCATTCTGCTGGTTAGTTTGTCTCCAACGGCCAACAAGGAGAATAGTCCACTGGAGCTATGTTCTTGGGCATAGAGTTTGCTCGTGCAAAAAAACCTGTTCTTGTGTGTTTACATCAACTAGACTGTCAAAGTGAGGTTTCTTACACATTCCTTCAAAGACAGGCTTGGCAACTCAGTCTTTTTTGTGAAGAACAAGCCGTAAAGCTATTTGCCTGCAACAAGAGCTCTGTTGCCCACTGATGTTCTCATTCTGAGCATGCACAGCCAGCCGTGTTTGAGTCTCCATAGTGTGCATGCTGAAATGCACATTTTTGGGCCTGCATATGAGGCACTTGTTCTGGAAAACCTGAAAATCCCCAGTCTCGTAATTCTGTGAGGCCGTTCATATGTCTGATGAGCACTTTGTCACTTCCTTTACAAGGACTACCTGGAATGTGACCCATGCTGCAGCCACTTTTTCTTTGTCTAGAGGTGGCTGTTCACACGCATGATAGTGTATGTTTGCCCCGAAGCATGTTTGTTAGCAGGATGGTGGATAGGTGAATGCCACTTTGCTACCATTATGTCCACTGAACTTTTGCAGTCTCTAGAACTCCACCAGAGATTAAAATATATGGACTGCGGCCATTTCAGAGGTCCTTTGCAGACCCTTTTCCCTGCCACATTGTTTTTCTTGGCAACAGATTCTGTTACATGCCAAATGTGAAATTGGTGCCTGATTAGTGAGAACCTCTCTTGCATGACTTTGGAAATGCCCACACGACTGTCTGTGGCTATTACCTCAATTTGCAATCCTCTTGATTGAAGAGGTTTAATGGCTTTCACAAAACCTTGCTTCTCCATGGCACCAGATGATGTACATTCAGTCACCTGCACCACCACACAGGTACTAATTTTTAGTTTCCAAGTCTGGAGTTGATAGGTGCAATGCTTTGCTGAAAACCCACGACTGAACTGTCTATCTGCCAGCCAAAGCCTTTTTCCATTTTGAGCATTGTCCAGTGCTACCTGCTCTTGATTCAATGCATCATGTACTTCAGGGAATAAGTAATTGAGCTGGTATATATAGTACACATATAGTATGCAGGTAAGGCCGGGAGTGGAGGGGGCCTTCCCATAATCCTTCGGGCACCTGGGGTGACTGTGGTGGTCTCCCTTCCGCTGTCCCTCCCATGAGAGGGCCTGAAAGCTGGCCATGTCACAGCAGCAATAAATAAAGAATATTGAAATTAAAAGTCTAATCCTTTTAATAGAATGAATGCTGCCTGATGGACCTGTATGTTGTCAAGCCCTTTGCATTAACCAGTTGCACTTGGAAATTCCTCTCTGATAGCTTGTAAAACCCATGCCAATAGAATTCTATGGACTCTAGCTCTGTGTCTTCCGTGAATCCACCAAATATAGGCTCGTCCTGTACTATCCATTGAAACAATGGAAATTGGTCCCTTGATAGTATAGATGTATAAGGTTTTCATTATTAGGATGTAATTTTTGTATTCAATCGACTGCTCAACCTAAGCAAGGCAAACATTAATAGAAATACTGTGTCGACAAAAACTCGATATACACTAAGCAAGATAACATATAAATATGAGGCCATAATATTAAGGCAGAATAGCATGGAATATGTTTTTCAGAAAACTTCTTTATATTAAGATTTTTTGGGGGAACAGAAACTTTGGAGACTTAACTTTAATTAAACAAAATAACATGTCAACAATGATTTCTTGATGGTAAAAACCAAACAACACCTATTAGATAGGAAAGATAGAAAACACTTCAGGTTGTTGGACATGTAGATTGAAAAGCCATTCTAAAGAAATAGCAAGTCGGTTAATCTGTAATGAAAACTAAACACCATAGTCACTCATGCCTGGGAGTACGTGTATGAACAGTGGCACGAAGATCATGCATAAGGGCAATCTGCATTCGAAGAACCAAATGTATAAGGCAAGCTGCGCAGAAGTCACTTTGCTGTGTTATGCATAGTGGGGAAGGATCATCGTCAGATAGATAGGCTCTATCGGTGGAGTTTTCTTAGCAACATGTATTTTCTTCCAATGTTAGCATCAGTTAACAATGAAGACAGCAACACCAAATGGAAATGTCTTCAATTCTATTAGGTTCTGGTTCAGCAGAATCGCCCTCTGCATCAGCGATCGCCTCCATTTTCTCACCGTGAATTCAGATTCCTACATGAATCCCTGAGTACCAGACATGCTTGTTGTTGATGGACAGAATTAAAAAAACTGCTGAAAAACCCACAACACAGAATGCGTATTCGTCACACACTCCATTCACCCAGGTCCCACCCACAGGGTGTACCCACAACATACAGTCACTGGGAAGGCTCCAGCCAGTCTGGCCTGGGCTTCACAACAACACCATATATGGAACTTACACCCAACAGCTGGTCAAGAGCAAGGGACAGAGTCAGGGCTTCCCAGGACTTTGGGAAAACAAGGTAACAGGCAATAAAAAGCAAGAGGCCACGGGGGCCATCTTGTTTCCTATCAGGAATCAACTGATTCCAATGGCAGGGCTGGGGTATCCCAAAATGGAGGATACTTAGAGCACCTGTCAAATTCAGAATGTAGCTGCCACCAGCCCATACCCTGCTCTGTGGGCCACACGCAGGTGCCCAAAAACATACACTAGGGGCACAGGGTTGTACCCCCACCCATGGGTGCCATAAGGGTATCCCATGGGTCTGTTCACCAAACCAAAAGAGAGAGCTGTACCGCCAGGAGTCCCACATGAACTCCTGCACGAAAAACACGACAGAACACACGATAAAAAAGCAGTATAGGACAGGGATACGGAGGCCCTGTCCCTCCGATGCATTTCCAGCACCATGACCAAATGGTAATTATGTGTTATTATATAGCACTTACGCTTAAGCGCTTTATATAGAAAAAATATACACCCAATATCACCCAACCTGTGTTGGTACTCATTTATCGACCTCAGAAGGATGAAAGACTGAGTTGAAGTGTTTAAGAACAGTCTAAATCAGTGACTCACCCCTTGAAGTGTGCCTGAAATAAACCTTTAATGAGTTTAGCAATTATTGTATAGAATTCCAGAAAGACACATTATTTGGTATTCCTATTCTTTGTTATTTAGGGGGATCAGTGCTGAAAGTGTTAGACTTGTTGCACTCCTGTTCTTATTTTTCTTCTTTTTTTTAAGGGGCCTGAACAAGAAAGCCAGCCACTCCAGAAGTAAAGAGTAACATGGTGCTGGCCACAGCCCAGGAGCTTGCATTGCAAAAAAGAAAAAAAAACTTTTATTTTTTTATTTGTTCTTTTTTTAGAGGTCGCAAGGGAGACCACAGAGGTCACAAGGGAGACCTCAGAGGTCACAGTTGCGACCTCTGGCGACCCCTAAATGATGTCCCTTATTGGAGTGTGCCATGATTTATTGCTGCTGCTGCGGTACTTGATCTTAGTTGGATCGTGCTGTAGATTACGTTATCACAAAATGGCGGATGGGAACAGGTGCAGTTCATTGATATTTATTTTTCGAAATGTAGTTTATGCTCTGCGAAAATGAAATTTTGTACATCAATGTATAGCACAATGGGGATGTTGTTATGATTGGTCGAATTAAACACGTGGGTGAGACTTTCCTTTAACGAATGAATAAAAAGTGTTAGGAAAGATTTCGTAATTGTAGGTAATTTTCCTTCCGTGTGGCAACCCCTAAACTTTTTGCTGTTGTTTTTCACCTTGTTCTTGACTTTGCCAGAGAAGTGCAGCCTTCTGCCGCACTCCTCTGGGCTTTCGCTCCTTTCTTACGGGGAAACTGACATGCCCTTAAGACAGTCAGTACCGGGGAACGCTGTTTCCCGTAGTTTCTTTTATCGTGTTGCGGCTTTCGTGCAACATGACACAAGAGGGCACTGTAAGCTAAGTTACAGCTCTCTTGGGTCTCTAGCCTTCTACGGGCCCTAGATACTCTTTTAGGATTGTATTTGATCGGTGCAAGTCATTCAGGGACTGGAATGGTGGCAGCGATCGTTTTGTTTATTTTGAGCTCCTTTTGGCGTTCTGAGCACGTTTTTCGCACTGAACCCAAAATGGTGGCCTGGCTCCCAAAATGGCCAGACCACGAGGCTCCTTTGTCCTGTCCACTGACCGTCTTGCTCCCTTCGCCTTCCCCAGGTCGAGCGACCCGGGGCCTTCCTTATTTGGGCATGTACTTTCCCGCGAAACGCAGGCTTCTACATGTCGTTTGTGTGCCTCCAGGGTGCGGGCTGGGATGTCTGGTCCCAATACACATCCTGGGTGCCAGAGAGTCTAGGGTGGTGTGAATGCCTGGGACCACCGTGGTCCGTGATTGGTCCACGAATGGTATGTGTGTTGATGAGCGAATCTCCCATTGGCTCCCCTCCGTTTTGGCGCGAAGGGAACCGTGGATAAGAGGGGGCTGGAAACACCACTACCATGTCGATCTCCTGAGTTCTCACAAACGAAGGAATACAGGAGCCAAGTATCCTGCAACCACGAGGCTGGACCGAGGAATCGCTGGTGACCCGCTGAAGGAATCCTCCTTTGCACTGCTGTCGTCCTGTGAAACCCTTTCCTCCTTTTGATCGAACCAGAAGGCCTGTACTGGTGCTTCGACCTTTGGAATAGCAGGAACAGCTATTCCCGGCGACTTCATCCTCTCCTGCCAAGTAAGCCTTCGGAAGTGTCTCTGGGCCATCCAGTTGACTGACCAGCTTACAAGGGAGTCCTGCTCTGTAACCGCCGCCAGGTTGTGTTGTATCTCGAGTCCTTGTCACTCTCCCACGCTTCGTACGCTTGGCGTTCCCAGGTCTGAAGGGAGGAGTGTACATTTGGCTCGGATACACACGGCCGCTCCGTTGCCCGGCTGTGGTGACAAAACTGTGCAGGTTTCTGCGATTGGGACGTCTTTTTGCTCTACACGACGACGAGGCATTTCCCGACTCTTCTGAACCTGCCAGCTGCTGAAACTAACGTGGAGAAGCCTGGGTCTGCTTGCTTCGGAGACCAGTGAGTAGTATAGCTAGGATCTGGTCTCCCTCCTGCAGTAGCCCATTGCTTTTCCCCACTGTGTAAAAACAGCACCCTTTTGTCCGTACTCGCGCTCTGCTTCTGCTCGCTGTGGAGGCTGCGCTTGAGACTCGGAACCTGTTCTTCTTCTGTTGTGCACTAACCCGAACTGCCTGACTTCCTCCGAAGAGCTTCTCCTTTTGCCCGTTGGCACCAGCGTGTGCAGGTACTTTGAGCATAAGGCTCCACTCTTCGTAGGGCTCGGACTTCCATCTAGTTAGGTGCCTCTGAAGGCGAACTGAGTCTAAAGCGTTATCGCACTGCCTGTTTTCCTTCCCTTTCAGGTGGACTACACATTTCGTGCGTGTAACGCTTGCGACTGTCGTATTTGTATATATATTGTGTTGATATGGTATGTGTTGGCTTAATATTGTGATATTGTGATTTTCTCGCTACGGTCATTATTTTAAAGGCCTTAAAATAAATGTGTATCTATTTTTGATATAACAACTGTTTGGAGTAGTTTGTAAGCGCTCTTGCTTTGTGTGCTCATTGCGGGCTTTCAGTCACCCTCACCCCTCTTGAGACCTAGTCTTGACCGCCGCGATCGCTACCTTGATTGGTCTGGCTCGTCCAGAGGTTACCCTGTTCCAAGTAATTAGGTTGGCCTTCTGAACTTCTGCGCCACCAGGACAGAGTTCAGAAATCCGTCTTAACAAATTGGTGTACAGCGGTGGGATACGACTGAAGGTATCCAGTGTTGCGCTCGAACTAAGGCATTTCAGGTTATTCCAACCAGTACACGTAGTGAATTGTTGTAGTATAACTTTAAAAAGGCCATAGTCCTATCAAACAGTATGGAAACAAGTACCTTGTTAACTTTAAATGCTTCTAAATCAGAAACACTAAAAAAGATGTGTGCGGAGAGAGGTGTTTCCTCTCAAGGCACGAAATTGGAAATGATCCAAAGAATCGTGGCGTGGCAAGAAGCGCAGCTTGACGCTATAACTTCTGAGGACAGTGCGGAAGGTGGTGGGGCTGCTCTCACTGGTAGAACCGACGGTTCTGCCGCCGCACTGCTCCACCGCGACCACGAGGACAGGGAGGACGAGATGTCTAATGTTTCCTCTGCCAGTAATGATGGGAGGCTATGCTTGAATTCAAGAATCAAGAGCTGCGGTTTAGGCAGCAGGAGCTTGAATTCAGCATAGCCAAACTAAAAATCGAACAGGCAGAAAAACAAAAAGACAGGGATCACCAGTTGGAACTGGCCAAGCTTCAGGTTGCAAATGGGTCCAAGGGTCCTGGACATGGGTCTGGGGCCTCCTCTCATCCACGGTTTCCAAAAGATCTGCTCAGTGTGTATGAAGAAAGGAATGACATTATGGACTGGCTGAATGCGTTTGAGTATGCATGCGAGGTCCAAGAAGTTGACAATGCTGATAAGATTGCGTGGTTGCTCAGTAGACTGCCCCATTCTGGCTGTAGTGCCATCATGGAAATGTCGAAGGCTGAGCGAGCTGATTTCGCAATGTTAAAGCAAACTCTCATTTTAAAGTTTGGGAAGACTCCGGCCCAATATTTAAAGCGTTTTCGAGAGTATAAGAAAAAGGAAGGTGGTACTTGGGTATCTTACGTCGCTGAATCTTTGAAAAACTTAACTGACTGGGTCGAAGGTTATAAGGTTTCTACCTTCGAAGGCATGATAAGTCTTGTCATGCTGGAACACATTTTTGCTTCTTCTTCCCCGGAGCTTAAGCAGCATTTGGCCGATTTGAAGGAGATAGATCCTAAGAAGCTGGCCATTGCAGCAGACTTATGGGTGTCACATCGAGTGTCCCATAAGGACAAAACTCATCCTGGTAAGCAGGAGGAAGGGAAAAAGTCCAAAGATGTGGAGGGTGGGGAATCTGCTAAATCTTCTTCCCATAAGGGTCACAAAAAGAAAAACAATGGTAAGACACAAGAGAACTCACAGGGTAGTGGAGGTTTGCCTCCGAAACAGAACTCTGGTTACAATAAGCCTCCCTACGTAAACAGACCCACTGGGGCTTGTTTTTCTTGTGGAGCAACTGACCATGTGAAGGGGGATCCCCGTTGTAAGGTTAGACCTTTGGGGGTCCACTCCGCTAATCTGGCCTTCTCCTCCTACGAGGAAGAAGAGATTACAGGAGCATCCCTCTCCTCAGACTCATTTCCCAGCGGAATAGAGGCTGAGGTAGTTTTAGTGTCCCTGGGTTCCTGGGAGCCTAAAGTCGCAGAGGCGTATGCTAGGATTCCGGATAATACCAAGCACTACTTTAAAGACAGTGTGCTGATCAATGGAGTGGATACTCCAGCTCTTAGGGATAGTGGGTGCAGTCGCACTGTAGTGGATTCTACCTTGGTAGACTCAGAGGAAGTTGCCAGAGCTACTCTGATGCCCACTAAGTTGGCTGACGGCCCCCTCCGTATGTTTCCTGTGATACCTGTAAATCTTACTTTAAATGGTACAGCAGTCAGGATTCCAGTGAGCATTCAGAGAAACGTCCCGGGAAAGGTCTTGTTGGGTAATGATCTCAGAGCTTTAGGGCTCGTAGGAGACACTGCCGAAAGACCCTACACACGGTCTCAAGCACGGGCAGCATTGGCCAAGTCCAATACGCCGCCCCAGCCGAAGGGGAAACCCAAGGCGAAAGGAGTCGACAAGTCAAGACGAGGGAAAGAGAATATTCCCCCGGGCTCGCCTACCACTGCGGTGGAGGAAGTTGGTCAATCGCCCGGGCCTGACGAGGAGGTGGCGATGCCTGAAGTTTTCGACCCCAACGATCATCCTGAACTAAAAGACTTGTTAGTTGAAGGAGGTCCTGATAGGGACGAATTCAGTAAAGGCCAACGTGAGTGCCCATCTCTGGAAGGCCTAAGGAGACAGGCCTGCTCCCAGCTTGAGGGTGAACCTCCTGGGACGCATAGGATTTATTGGGAAGGTGGACTCCTGTATAGTGAGCCCACAGAGTCTACAGAAGGAGACCATAGGAGGTTGGTGGTTCCCCTTGCTGTTAGGCCCTTCCTCCTGCAGTTGGCGCATGAAGTTCCCCTTGCTGGTCACCTTGGTATGAAGAGGACCAAGCAAAGGTTATCCATGCACTTCTACTGGCCCAAGATGGGGGTGCAAGTAGAAAGTCACTGCAGGAGTTGTGCCTCCTGCCAGTTGTCTGGTAAGGTTGGCGCGACAATCCAAGCTCCGTTGGTACCGCTCCCAGTTGTGGGGGTACCATTTGAAAGGGTAGGGATCGACATCGTTGGTCCCCTTGACCCGCAAACATCCTCGGGCAATAGGTTTATCCTGGTGCTGGTCGACCATGCAACCAGGTATCCTGAGGCCATCCCATTGAAAACTGTAACTGCCAAGTCAGTTGCAGAAGCTTTACTCGGCATATTTACTAGGGTTGGCTACCCTAAAGAAGTTGTGTCGGATCATGGCAGCAACTTTATGTCGAAGTATAGGCAGGCTATGTGGAAAGAATGTGGGGTCACCTACAGGTTCTCTTCTGCATACCACCCCCAGACCAGTGGTCTGGGGGGCGTTTCAACAGGACGTTAACGAGCATGATTGGGGCTCTGGAGGAGCCTCAGAGAAGAAAATGGGATCTTCTTGTTTCATGCTTACTGTTTGCCTACCGAGAGGTACCACAGGAGGGTGTTGGCTTCAGCCCCTTCGAACTTCTGTTCGGTCATCCCGTACGGGGACCCTTAGCCATTGTCAAGGAGGGATGGGAGATGCCCACTCCCCCTGTTACTACCAATGTAGTTGATTATGTGCTAGGGCTCAGAAAACGGATGGTACTTCTGATGGGCTTGACTAGTGATAAATTGAAGGCAGGGCAAGCGCTGGTGAAACATTGGTACGACCAGAAAGCTTCCCTCATCAACTTTACACTTGGTCAGCAAGTCCTGATCATGAATCCCATAAGGCCTCGAGCTTTACAAGACAAATGGTCAGGCCCTTACCCAGTGGTGGAGCCCCTGGGTGAGGTTAACTATTCAGTGGACCTTGGAAGGCCTGGACAGGCTCCAAAAGTGTTTCACGTGAATAGGCTGAAGGCTTTCGTCCCAAGCGGCGAAATCGCAGCACTGCTATTGGCTTCAGACGTTGAGGAAGAGGAGTCTGAACCTCTCCCCGACCTGTTCCAAAGCAGTCCTTCAGAAAGCTCTTTTGAGGGTGTCCGAGTGGCCCCTCACCAAAATGGACAAGGCTCAGTGGTTTACCTTGGACATGAAGTAGGTGGAGGGAGGAGACAGCCTCTACCCAGTCAGGTACAAGCAGTACAAGACTGGCCTACCCCCACTACGCAAACCAAAGTGAGAGCCTTCTTAGGACTCACGGGGTATAACCGCAATTTTGTGGCAGACTATGGCACCATAGCTGCCCCTCTGACTGCCCTCACATCTCCGAAGAAACCCAAGAAGGTAACTTGGACCGACGAGTGTGAGAAGGCCTTCAATGGCTTAAAAGACTCCTTGTGCCAGGCCCCTGTGCTCAGGGCCCCTGATTATCAAAGACCTTTTATCGTGCAGACGGACGCCTCTGACACTGGGATAGGAGCTGTACTATCACAAGTAGATGAGAAGGGTAAGGAACACCCTATCGGTTTTATTAGTCGCCAGTTTAAGGACAGAGAGCTCAGATGGTCCACGGTAGAGAAAGAATGTTTCTCTGTTGTGTGGGCCCTAAGGAAGCTGAGGCCCTACCTCTATGGGACCCACTTCACTGTGCAAACTGACCATAAGCCGTTAAAGTGGCTAATGAACATGAAGGGGGAGAATCCAAAGTTGCTTAGGTGGTCCATAAGTCTACAAGGCTTCGACTTCACTATTGAGCATAGGCCAGGTGTCCAACATAGCAATGCTGATGGGTTGTCCAGAATGTTTAACCGACCCGAACAAGAGACTCATCCAGGAGTGGATTAGTTCCCCCTGTCCATAGTCTGGGAGGGGCGAATGTTAGGAAAGATTTCGTAATTGTAGGTAATTTTCCTTCCGTGTGGCAACCCCTAAACTTTTTGCTGTTGTTTTTCACCTTGTTCTTGACTTTGCCAGAGAAGTGCAGCCTTCTGCCGCACTCCTCTGGGCTTTCGCTCCTTTCTTACGGGGAAACTGACATGCCCTTAAGACAGTCAGTACCGGGGAACGCTGTTTCCCGTAGTTTCTTTTATCGTGTTGCGGCTTTCGTGCAACATGACACAAGAGGGCACTGTAAGCTAAGTTACAGCTCTCTTGGGTCTCTAGCCTTCTACGGGCCCTAGATACTCTTTTAGGATTGTATTTGATCGGTGCAAGTCATTCAGGGACTGGAATGGTGGCAGTGATCGTTTTGTTTATTTTGAGCTCCTTTTGGCGTTCTGAGCACGTTTTTCGCACTGAACCCAAAATGGTGGCCTGGCTCCCAAAATGGCCAGACCACGAGGCTCCTTTGTCCTGTCCACTGACCGTCTTGCTCCCTTCACCTTCCCCAGGTCGAGCGACCCGGGGCCTTCCTTATTTGGGCATGTACTTTCCCGCGAAACGCAGATGCTTTTGCGGGCTTCTACATGTCGTTTGTGTGCCTCCAGGGTGTGGGCTGGGATGTCTGGTCCCAATACACATCCTGGGTGCCAGAGAGTCTAGGGTGGTGTGAATGCCTGGGACCACCGTGGTCCGTGATTGGTCCACGAATGGTATGTGTGTTGATGAGCGAATCTCCCATTGGCTCCCCTCCGTTTTGGCGCGAAGGGAACCGTGGATAAGAGGGGGCTGGAAACACCACTACCATGTCGATCTCCTGAGTTCTCACGAACGAAGGAATACAGGAGCCAAGTATCCTGCAACCACGAGGCTGGACCGAGGAATCGCTGGTGACCCGCTGAAGGAATCCTCCTTTGCACTGCTGTCGTCCTGTGAAACCCTTTCCTCCTTTTGATCGAACCAGAAGGCCTGTACTGGTGCTTCGACCTTTGGAATAGCAGGAACAGCTATTCCCGGCGACTTCATCCTCTCCTGCCAAGTAAGCCTTCGGAAGTGTCTCTGGGCCATCCAGTTGACTGACCAGCTTACAAGGGAGTCCTGCTCTGTAACCGCCGCCAGGTTGTGTTGTATCTCGAGTCCTTGTCACTCTCCCACGCTTCGTACGCTTGGCGTTCCCAGGTCTGAAGGGAGGAGTGTACATTTGGCTCGGATACACACGGCCGCTCCATTGCCCGGCTGTGGTGACAAAACTGTGCAGGTTTCTGCGATTGGGACGTCTTTTTGCTCTACACGACGACGAGGCATTTCCCGACTCTTCTGAACCTGCCAGCTGCTGAAACTAACGTGGAGAAGCCTGGGTCTGCTTGCTTCGGGGACCGGTGAGTAGTATAGCTAGGATCTGGTCGCCCTCCTGCAGTAGCCCATTGCTTTTCCCCGCTGTGTAAAAACAGCACCCTTTTGTCCGTACTCGCGCTCTGCTTCTGCTCGCTGTGGAGGCTGCGCTTGAGTCTCGGAACCTGTTCTTCTTCTGTTGTGCACTAACCCGAACTGCCTGACTTCCTCCGAAGAGCTTCTCCTTTTGCCCGTTGGCACCAGCGTGTGCAGGTACTTTGAGCACAAGGCTCCACTCTTCGTAGGGCTCGGACTTCCATCTAGTTAGGTGCCTCTGAAGGCGAACTGAGTCTAAAGCGTTATCGCACTGCCTGTTTTCCTTCCCTTTCAGGTGGACTACACATTTCGTGCGTGTAACGCTTGCGACTGTCATATTTGTATATATATTGTGTTGATATGGTATGTGTTGGCTTAATATTGTGATATTGTGATTTTCTCGCTACGGTCATTATTTTAAAGGCCTTAAAATAAATGTGTATCTATTTTTGATATAACAACTGTTTGGAGTAGTTTGTAAGCGCTCTTGCTTTGTGTGCTCATTGCGGGCTTTCAGTCACCCTCACCCCTCTTGAGACCTAGTCTTGACCGCCGCGATCGCTACCTTGATTGGTCTGGCTCGTCCAGAGGTTACCCTGTTCCAAGTAATTAGGTTGGCCTTCTGAACTTCTGCGCCACCAGGACAGAGTTCAGAAATCCGTCTTAACAGTGACTCACCCCTTGAAGTGTGCCTGAAATAAACCTTTAATGAGTTTAGCAATTATTGTATAGAATTCCAGAAAGACACATTATTTGGTATTCCTATTCTTTGTTATTTAGGGGGATCAGTGCTGAAAGTGTTAGACTTGTTGCACTCCTGTTCTTATTTTTCTTCTTTTTTTTAAGGGGCCTGAACAAGAAAGCCAGCCACTCCAGAAGTAAAGAGTAACATGGTGCTGGCCACAGCCCAGGAGCTTGCAATGCAAAAAAGAAAAAAAAACTTTTATTTTTTTATTTGTTCTTTTTTTAGAGGTCGCAAGGGAGACCACAGAGGTCACAAGGGAGACCTCAGAGGTCGCAGTTGCGACCTCTGGCGACCCCTAAATGATGTCCCTTATTGGAGTGTGCCATGATTTATTGCTGCTGCTGCGGTACTTGATCTTAGTTGGATCGTGCTGTAGATTACGTTATCACAAAATGGCGGATGGGAACAGGTGCAGTTCATTGATATTTATTTTTCGAAATGTAGTTTATGCTCTGCGAAAATGAAATTTTGTACATCAATGTATAGCACAATGGGGATGTTGTTATGATTGGTCGAATTAAACACGTGGGTGAGACTTTCCTTTAACGAATGAATAAAGTAAGCTTCAGAGGTTTCTCACTTCCGGGACATGCGCTATAATCTCAGGTGCACATATTGTCTGGCACTGATGTGTCGTCATCTCCCACACACCACCTGCAATGTAAAGCATCCTTCTTTTCTGTCAAATGGTGATTTTTACTGGAGACCCCATAGGCTGCTGTTCATCCCTTGCCCCAACTTGCAATGTAGATGCAGGTGACACATGATGGGCACTGGCTAGTCATTGTTTAGGGAAAGTGTTTATAATGTACTTAGGAAATTGCAGGAGATCAATGAACCATTAAGTGTCACTATCTGCTGGAGGCTGTGCAGAAATTTTTTTTTTTAAGAAGAGCCTCTGTGGAGAGTTTGAGCTTTAAAATAAACAATGGTGCACTTATTTCATATCCCATTAAATGCACCTTGTACATTAGTAGACACATTTTTATCATGCATTTTTTTTTGAGTCAGTATGCTAGGTGTGATTCGTTTTTCTTAGCCAATCATCGTATAAATACTGTCATACTTAATACCTGAGGAAGGACAATTAATGTTGTAAAATCATTGGTGGGGCAGAATAAAACCACAGCTCGTGGTGCTGCTTGCAAGGGATCGAACTTCGATCTAGTAAAGCTCCAGCCAAAATGTGTGCCAGACCCACTATCTGCCTGACAAAAGTGTCCCTGTGTACCTTGTCAAAAAGTAATTTTAGAGTCGACAACCGCCTAGCTCGACACTTGCATTATTTCACCTTTTTAAGGTCAACCAGTTGCTTCCCAGTTTTGCCCACTCAGGTGATGTTTTTTCAGATTAAAAAAAATGATTGTAAGACTTACAAAATAGCACTAATCAGTCGCTTTTTATATTACATACACACTGACGAATGCTTTTCAATGCAACAGTTCGACATTTTAATGGGAGTTTACTCTACTGTTCTTTTTGCAAAGTTGCAAATTAAAAATGACATGTATTTTTTAACAAGCATCAAAATATCACATGCGATAATGGCGCGCAATACTTTGCTATAGGACAGCTCTTTTCTGATTTAGCTTCCTTTTTTTAGCACACTAATGATTAGGGTTCGTCTTCCGGGTCACGTTTCTAGTTGTTTGGCTGCATGTTTCATGATTGGTGGTGGTTGAAAAGTATTTACATGATTCGTGTAGATTTCTCTGAAATGTTTTTTGGAGCAGCATTTTTTAAATTAGTTTTTCAGAAGAGAGTAACAGATGTCTCCGCCGCTGTGGGCCTCTTTTTTTTGCTTTCTTTTGTGTCTGGAGAGGTTATTAGTAAAAAATGTGGGGATGTTTTTTTTTTTTTTTATTACCATGAGAAACTGAAACCAATCATGTCAGAAAAAAGCATTCCCTTAATGTATCACAGTTATGTGCATTTTATTTAAAGAAACACTTGAACTGCAATGATATGTTAATGTGCATTGTTGAATATGCGAAACCCCCTCAATGTGCTGACCCGTTCCTTGTGTTAACATAGTTGCAATTACTTCTCAATTCATAGTTTATGCGTGTACTGAGATACATGTTAATTTATCGCCCTTCTCTATTTCTTCCAAGTCTGTTCAACGTTATTTGCATAGACAATTTATTTTACAGTGCCACAGTAAACATTGCCATGCTTAAGTGTGCTATTCTGTTGTAATTTATTGACCTGGCACGTAAAGTTAAGTCCGATCATGTACAGGCCGATTCATGGAATTAATGTGCGCCGAAAATCACAGCGCAAGCATGCGAAAGCGTGCGAATCGCAGCGCAAGCGCGAAAATCGCAGCGCAAGCCACGCACATCGATTCATGGAAGTCCGTGCGCGTGTAAATCCTGGGATGTGTGCTAAAATCATGCGTGGCGCACGCGGGCACACATGTCATCAAACGGTGTGCGCTACGCGCACATAGCTCAGTGCACACAACAAAAGTGGGCGGAACACGGGGCGTAACACGCGGAATGGGGAACAACGCGTGAAAATGTGGGCGTTACAGGGAAAGTACAGGAGGTAAATGCGCGGAACGCCCCCACACGCGCCTACAACACGTATTCATGGAATCGAACAGGGGAAACACATGTGCCAAAAAAGACTTGCTAATCCGGAAACACGTATGCCAGCAGGAAGCAGGCGTACGCGGACCCGCGCAGCATAAAAGTGTGCGCAAACAACAAACAAGCTCAGACGCTACAATGAGCATACCATTCCTCGCAGCAGTGGTCGTGGGACACCGCAGGAGGAGGATAACCAGGCCCAGAATTTTTACACCCAGGACCAGCCTTTTTGGGATGCCTGATGACCAGGTGTATGGGAGGTACAGGTTCCCACCACACATAATACTCGACCTAGTGAGTGAGTGGGAGGATGACCTCACATCACCCACCCTGTGCTCCCAAGCACTGAGCCCCTTGGAAAAGGTGCTCAATGTACTGCACTTCTTGGCCACTGGTTCATTTCAGCAGACAAGTGCCATAGTGGGGGGGGTGTCACAGGCCACGCAGTCACGCTGCCTACACCAGGTGTTGGCCATCATGACTGCACGCTCTTGAGTCCGCAGCCACATATACATACCCAGAACACCTGCAGAAAGGCAGGCTGCCGTCCAGGACTTTTACGGGGTGGCACACTTCCCCAAAGTGCTAGGTGCCATTGATTGAACCCATGTGGCTCTACGTCCCCCCAGGGCAACTGAGAACATCTATAGAAACCGCAAGCACTGGCATTCCATCAACGTGCAGGTAGTATGTGATGCCAAGGGAATCTTCACCTCAGTATATGCCAACTATCCAGGGTCCACCCATGACAGTTTCATTTTCAGAATGTCACCCCTAAACCGGGACCTAGAAGCTGGGCGGCATGGCGATACATGTCTGCTTGGTGAGTATAAATGCCTCTGCACATGCATGTATGTCAGATACTGAGTAATGTCACAACCCCACTAATGATACCCATCATCACCTCCCCAGGGGACAGTGCCTACCCTCTGAGCACCCACATGATGACGCCAATTCGGAACCCCACCACACCACCATGGGTAAGATACAACACAGCCCACATTGCACCCCAGGGCATAGTGGAGCACACATTCGGAGTGCTCAAGTCACGCTTTCGCTCCCTTGACCGCTCTGGTGGGCAGCTGCTATACGCGCCCCCAGTAGTGTGCAGGACCATAGTGGCAACATATGTCCTGCACAACGTTGCAACCTGCCGGTGGACATGGTGGTGCCCCCACATCCCCAACCACATGCACGGCCGCTGCGCATGGGAGCGGAAAGGGCACATGGTGAGGCAGCCAGTACGCAGCTGGTGGCTAATTACTTCACCTAAAATCACACCCCTGTGGAGTGCACACAGCCCTGGCACATATCAGCTGACAATCCATGATGATGACATAAGGGACAGTCAACTGTCACAACCATACCAGTCTGAGACTGGTCACCTGGAAGTGTTACATTGTGTGCTTCCCTACCTACTGAAAGACAACCAATGCTGTGTCATAAAAAGACACACATTTATGCTGCATGAATGACTACCCCCTTGCAAAATACAACATGAAAATAGTGCCATGTCATCAAACCCCTCCCCATCTCAGCTACCCAACACACCATGGCATGTCATGCAATGTGAAAGCCACCCAAATGAATGCACAACACATGACACAAGTGTCACAAAGTGCACTGTCCCAAATGGAAAAAGGCCACAGACAATATGCTCCCAGTAATCAATAACAAACAGCACACATGAACAAATACTTACCAGCAACACAATACAGCAACACAGGATGAAACAGTGGCAAAATATGACAGTACAAAATCAAAGTAGTGCAAGTCTCACAACCTGAATAAGCCAGCACATCGACCCCTTCCAACTGCAGAGTGTTGCTGTCAGGCAAATGTGTCAGTGTACTGCATACAACATGAACTGCATCCGCAAAGGAGACGGTCTTGTGAAGATATGAAGAAGGTACCTGTGAATAAGGAGGAAGACATGGATGCACAAGCACATATCAATACACCATGCAGTGTTCAACACAACAACATTCCCCACTAGGGATGTCCACACAGTTTTGACTACAGACTGCCCACACAGCTCATGGGGGCCCAATGTCACTGTGTAAGTCACTGTCACTTGGTCACACCCTTTGCAAGCCCATGGAAAGGGGAAGCAGGAGGGGTGTGTGTGTGTCATGAACCCAAGCATCGAACCCAAAGACAGGACAAGCCTGCATGTGCCCAGCTAGAATACACAGTGGATGCCCACGGGAGCCACACAAGGCAACACACTGTAAAAAAAAAAAAAAAAAAAAAATACAAAAATCAAAAATGGCCATGTGTGGACCAGGGGGTGGGGTGAAGGCCACCCAGGAGGTTAGATGACAGGTTGCACACCAACACGCACCTGCGTGGATGTTGCAGGAAAAAAAATACCTCCATGGGCTCATGGCCTGCACGGCTACGCCAATGTGGGAGAATTGCTGTCACTCTCTTCACCCTCTGCTGCTATATCAGGAGGTGGCGGTGCTATGGGAGGCAGCCCATGCAAAGCCCTGGTATGGTCCTCCATGGCAGCAAGCATGCAGGTGTGGAAGGTCTCGTTCTGGAGGATGATTGTGTGGAGATCCCCATGCAGCACCTCACGGGTTGCCTGCATTTCTGCACGCATGGCCTCGCGTGATGCCCGAATCTCCTCACGAGTTGCCTGCAGCTCAGCTGAGAGCGAACGTGTGAGCTGCTCCAGCTGCTGTTCTGACCTAAAATTTTGGGAAGCCTCAAGTTCACCCAGAGTCTCCCTGAGGAAATGGAGTTCTAACCTCAGGGCTTCCCTGTGGTCCTGTGACTCTACAGATATGGCTTCGCGCAGAGTCTCCAGTGCCGCCCGTCGGTCCCTGTGGGACGCCAACATGTCTTCCATGTGTGATTGGCAAATGGAGTCTGTTGCCTGCTGTTGTTGCTCCATCTGCCTTTCAGGGGGAGAATGGAAGTGGCCACCCTCTCCATTGCCTGAGCCATCATTTCAACTGATGCTCCCTGTTGTGCTGCTATACTGTAAATGGCATTTTCCCATACAGTATTGCCTGGTGGCGTACGGCAACCACGTCGGCAGGCACCACACCTGTTTGGGGCAAGGCAATCTGCACCTTGATGTGCTTGCACTGCCTGAGGCTGCAGGACTGCATTCCCCCTCTGATCTGCTGGCCCAGGAACAGGATCAGATGTTGTGGAGTGTGACCCTGCATCCGTAACCGCCAAAGGCAGAGTTACCAACACTGACATCCCCACAGAGGGGCCTACCCCCGGTGCAGGTGGGTTGGACAGAACAGCATTCCTGCCAGAAACACTCACCTGCGACAGCACATAAGTCCCACTGTCCGATTCAGCACCTGAATCATAGAGGTCTGGGGAGGTGCACCCAAAGACACCCGTGGACAGTATGGTCTGCAGGAGGATAGGGTTTTCACCCACCACCACACCACGTCCTCCACTGGTGCCCGGTCGTGGCTGAGATTCCTCCTGGGTCTGCACCATCTCCTCCACCTCAACAGCATCAAGTGCATCATCACCTGCAAAAACATGAAAGACAACAAATGGAAACAGGCATGAGCACCATAGCAGACACATAGGCCTGACAAGGCAGAGATCCAGTACATGAATAACACATGTCCCACACGACTATAACCCTGGCATGCATGCACTGTCAATGATTTGGAAGGGGAGGCAAAAAGCAGACACTGAGGACTCCAAGATGGAAAATCAACACATGTGCTGCATGCTGGATAGCACTGGCATCACATATTAGCCTGTGAGTGGCATGGGCAATCCACATACATGACACATGCCAGCACACAGATGGCACGTAGCATAGCCATGGTACATTTGACATGTACAGCCATATGTCAGTGAATGAGTACTGTCACCCATCCATGTGAGATGGACATGATGAGATGAAAAATGCAAAATAGTGTGACAATATACGCATGTGCCACACACTGCAACACATCCAGTGTGCAATAATACAGTGATGGCAGGCAGATGGATACATCAATGGTTGGTCACTTCAACATGACAGGAAACAACAATCATGTTCCACATTCAAACAGGCCCCAAAAATTAATGTGAGCAGGCCCTTACTCAATCAGCCTGAATGGTCAAATCATTCCCATAACAAGGTAATAAATGTGGGCCAATATGGGTTGTAATCTGTGACAGAAGCATGTCACATATGTGGCATTAGGGCAGAAAAATGCATTGCAAAAATGGGAGTATTGAAACAATCAGGCTGAATGAACACTGAAAAATCAGAACAATGTTGTTGCAAGATGACAGTTCAAGGGCAACTGCAGTAATGTGGCGCTAATTGGCTACTGTGGTCAGAAGGGATACTGTCATACCGAAACCCAAGGCTGGTGAATGGTTTGGAGGAAGCACATGGGTGACCCATACCACTCAGGAGTACACACCCTCACCTGGCATTCAATCATTACACATCACCCAAGAAACATTCACATGGATTACACACACTTGCATGGGCACTCACCGGACAATGCCTCATAATCTGGTAGGTCTCCCACGCCTTGGATCTGTTCCTCTGTGATGAAGGTTCCACCTCTGGTGGAGACCCACCGCCAGTCACCAGAGTAGAGGCATGATTGGAAGCCAGCTTGTTCTTTGATCTGCGTTTAAGGTCATTCCACCGCTTGTAGCAATCATCAGCTGTGCGCCTCACAAATCCAAGGGCACTAATGTGGTCTGCAATGGTCTGCCAGTGGGCCCTACGTTGAGCAGTCATAGTCTTAAGTCTTATAGCCTGCAGTCACCAACATTTCGCAGCTATGTGCCGACACATAGGCCACAAGTGCATCAAGTTCGGCGTCATTGAAGCTAGGCTTCCTTGACGTGCCGGAGTGTGTAGCCGTGTCTGGGGTCTCAGCCTGTAGTGCAAGAGCACCCTTCTTCTTCTTCTTGTAAGGTGGTGCGGATCCTGAGTGGCTTACACCGCTCTGGTCAGTAGGGGCAGAAGCGTAGGTGGAATGGGTACTAGAAGCCTGTAAAGCCACGATGACAATAGGTCTTGGTGCAGGCATTGGCTGCAGGGTGATGTCGGCAGGGCCAATGTCGGTGTGATGGACCTGGACCGACACTGTCCCGGCTGGGAGACTCGGAGCTGGGGTGGATTGAGTTGCAGCGTCCCCTGCAGCCTCCCCACCCTGGCTACTTGGGGCTGCAGATGACATTGCTGCCCCAAATCCACATGGCCTGGTGACAGCAATTTTCACCGCCACACGTGGATTAGACTTGCAGACCTGGAAGTCAGCCTGGGAGTCATCCTGTGCCGGTTCAGGTGACAAAATGGGCCGGTCCAACAAGGGCTTAGCTGGGATGGTGTCAGCTACGTTTCCCACAACCATTGGGGGGGTGCATAGGTGTCCCCGATTGGTCCTCCACACACGGGGCTCTCGGGGCACCCTGCAAATCCTGGCCACGTCCCCTACCGCGCCCACCACGCCCACCTTTTGGAGGTCGGCCACCTTTGCCTCCCTTACTGCTTGGTTGCCTCCCAACCATGGCACTGATGATGTTGTGCGAATGGGAGTTGCAGTAAACAATTGTCCTGGGCAATTGGGGTGAATGGGGTAGGGTACTAGATGGAATTCGTACGCTAGTGCTCTAGCAAGGCTGAATGTGACCCCTGGGGGAAGATGACGGGTCACGCAACGCACAGGCACCCTAAAACAAAAGTACACGTGCACGCAACCCCTGGAAAACCACGTGCGTGGACAAATGAACCTGCACTACGCTGTGGCACCCAGAAACACAAAAATAAGCGTACGCGTGTTACACGCAGCCTACAATGACCTCTGAAGGGGTACGCAACACACAGCGGCAACCTCAGTTGGAAAATATGTGTGCGACTCACCGCCTGCCTTGAAAAAGAATGTGAAAAAGATGCGCGTGTGCGCGTTGGCAACACCCCCGCCAAAAGAAGAAAAGAACGCAGTCTGAGGAAACAGGGAGTACGAACTGGAATCGTTGTGAAGTAATCGCGTGTGAACCAACAAGAAGTACAAGAAACCCCCACTCGCTCTCCACAGAAAGCACGTACAAGAAAATAGCGTGATACTCGTACCTTTTAAGCCAGCCCACATGTGCAATGTCACTTACACGCTTACGCGCTAAGGCCCTTTCCTCCAGTAGCACGGTGACGTGCAGTTTTCTCACATGCTGATTCCCAATGCACCCGTGTTGTGGGGAACGCCCGCGCGCGTAATGTCACTTTCGCGCTTACGTGCTAAGGGCCTTTCCTCGGATTTCAAGCTGACGTGCACTTTTTTCACGTGCCAAATCACTCCGTATCAAGCTGGCCACGCGAAAACACACAGAAGACCATGCTCCTGCCCAAAAGGCAATTTTCCTGCCCCCAAGAGCCCCGAGCACGCTCTCACCAGCCATCTGCTGCTGCCTGCCTGCCGCCTACATGCCCTTCAATTTGGTGCCTGCACGTCAGCCATCTGCAGGGGTCCAGCTGCTGTGTCCACCCCTGCTGGACCAGAAGACTCCCGACTGGGATACCATCACTCCACAGCCCAGCCCCAGGATCCAGTTGCCCACCCACGCCTGCCTCGGTGGTCACCATGTCGGGGCAAACACCATCTGAGACCACTGGCGACCCCCAGCCAGAGAGGCAGAGGGCCACCAGCTTCAGTGAGAAGGAAGTTGGTGTCCTGGTGGAGCATGTCCTGGGGCATTATGATGCCCTCTTCGGAACATCACGCGCCAACAAGGAAGGACGGGAGAGGATCTGGGAGGACGCAGTGGTTGCCATCAACGCGGAGGGGGTGGCAACCCACAACATCAAGCACGTCCGGAAGCGCTGGGAGGACTTCAGGTCCAGGACCCTCTACAAGGCCTGGCGCCTCGCGAAGGCAGAGGATGCAGAGGGGTGCCGGGTCAGCATGAGCAACATCCAGATGAGGGTCCTGGACGTGTAGGCCCAGCGCTCCACGCCCAGATCCTTCGGAGGCAGACCCGTCTGGAGTTGAGCGGTAAGTGGCCAAGCATTGCTGTGTCAGACAGGGCATGTTGCAGTGTGCTGGTAGTCTGATACTTGCCTGTATGTGTGACATAGGCCATGTATGGATGTGTGTGTGAGGGACATCATGGTCATGCATGTGAGACCAGTAATGTGTGAACCACATGGATGGTGCATGTGTTCCAATGCAACATGGGGAGCTGTATGTGGAATGCACACATGAATGCATGCCAGTCTCTGTTTTTGGACATGGAGAGCGGGTAACGGATGGGTGCTGCTCTCATGTACATGTATGGTGCACATGTGTGTGTGTCTGAGAAGTGTGTGTGTGACTTTGAAACGCAATGGATGCATGACACATGTCCGTGATGATGTGTAGATTCACTCATGCAGTGCGGTCACCGTTGTATCCACTGTGTCTGTGGTGTACAAGCCATGATGCATGACCCTCCGGTGATGTGTGTGCATGGGATCAGTGTGAGCCATGATGCATGTGAGTTTGAAGGCAACATTTTGGTTAAAAGAGGCCCTTGAACATTGATGCTGATGTTGATTGCAGCACCGTGCCTGTTTCTGCATGTGTGTTGCGTGCATTCACCCATGTATTGTGGAGGGACAGGATGGAAGTGACATTTGACAGAGCCACTCATGTGTTATTGCTTCCTGTCAAGGGGAATATTGTACTGTACCCTGATGCTTGTGTTCTATGTCTCCCTCTACGCAGCATCAAGTGAAGAAGAGGGCGGAGACGGCGCTGTGGAGCCAAGCAGCAGGGATGCCTCTACCGGGCGGCGACGCAAGGCCCAGCCACCCTCCCAAGAATTGCCATCATCCGGGAGCGAGGGGACTGGTGCCGCGTCTGCCACTACGGCTGTAGCGGAAGGGCCGGTGAGCCCCTAAAGGGGCATGCAATGGCGGAAGACGGTGTGGAGACATCCAGGTTGGTGGTCTCCACAGAGGAGGAGGAGCCCGCTACTGAGCCACACATGGGGCCTGGTGGGGGTAGTACCACTGGTGCAAGTGGTGCAGTCCAGGGCCAGGGTCAGGAGGCAGCACAGGTCACCACGGAGGGGCCTGTGCATGTCGCTGTCCTTGACCCTGTGACTGCACCACCATGCACCAGCAGGGATGCCCTGTCACAGGCCCCTCCGCAGGTAGGGGGGAGTGCCACGTCATCTGCCTCTCCACTACCTGCGGACAAGGGGTCCCATGACCGTATGGGCTCTGTCCTGGTTGGTGTCGCGTTGCGCACGCATGACATTCGTGATGACGTGCGTGCTTCCTGGGTGGAGCACACACGCCATCACGAATAGCAGCGTCGCGACGTGGCACTGTTGGGAAGGGCCCTGGTCAGTGGGTTGCTATATGTGTCGCACACTCTGGAGGACCACTCCTCCTCTATGGAGACTGTGCGCCAGTCTTTCATCCGGCCCAGATTCCACCAGAGCCCCCTGTGGACCTTGCCTGACCAACACAGCCAGCTTGGTGGAGATCCCATCCCTGCCACAGTCGGGAGTCGGTGGTCCAGCAGGGGTGGACACCACAACAAATGTAGACCAGCTGATGGAGGATGTGCAGGCATCATCGGACAGGGCACATGGATAGCAGCAGCAGCAGGCTCTAGGTGGGAGCAATGATGGCTCGGGGCCATCGACATCAGAGGGGCAGGCATCGGCCAGAGGGCAGGAGGACCCTGGAATGGGTGTGTCTTCCGTGTGGCTGCGGTTGGGCCGGCGTATATATGCGGAGCGGCGGCGGGCAGAAGAGGCATGGCTCACAATGGTCAGGGCGGAGAACTCCCTGCGGAGGGCAATGAGGCGGGCCAAGTGCCTCGAGGCTATTCGCAGGGCGTTGGAGTCCAACATGGCATCGTCCCTGCGAACCCCCAGGGCCATGGAAGAGGACCGCCTCCAGGACATTGAGCAGGAGTTCGATGATGCCCTGGCCCGGGAAATCGGAAAGTGAGCCGTTGGACTAGCCCGACGCCATTGTATATAGTTTTTAGATTTAGGTTTCATTTTCGTTTATTTTGGGGTGTTTGGACTTTGCCCCACACATTTGTATATAGTTTTTTTATTAGGTCGTTTTTTCTGTAGGTTTCTGTTCTTTCGTTGGGCTCATGGACCCTTGACAATTGATTGTACATAGTTGGACAATGGATTTATTTGAACTTTTTCTTTGGAATTCACCATGGATTAATGGATTTTATTTTTACGTTTCCTTTGGATTTGCTTTGGTGGAGGGAGAGTTTGGACTATTTTTCTTTTGGATTTCTTTGGATTGGTTATACTTTTCATGTACTCATCTTTTGGACATGCTTTTCATTTCAAGTTTGCAATTTTTTTATGCTTTCATTTCATTGCTTTATTTTTGTCCATAATACATTATGATATTTTACTTCCATGTGTGTAATTCGCTCTTTGAGTTCATGCATGTGAAAATGTGGGTTTACACAATCAATGCCCACCAGTGTGTGTGTGTGACGGACATGTGTTTTTTTTTTTTTTTAAAACCTTTATTTTTGGGTTTTGATACACACATACAATAACGACCTTTGGTGATAGGTCAAAACAACATAACAACATACAGAGATATTGCGTTCATTACACCTACAATGCATTTTCATAAGTTCGGAGGTCACCTTGCAATGGTTCAGAGGGTCTCTAAGACAAAGTGCTCTGCTGAGGGTCATGAAGCTTGATCGGGGTCGAGCTCATAGCTGTGACCTGGATTGTGGGTGAAGATTTAGAGGTGAGGACATCAGGTGTAGAGAGTAAATATTCAACGTAGGGAGCCCATATATCCGGGGGGCGTGCGTGTAGAGGGAGAGTCCGTAGAAACTCGGCATCCATGTCTTGACAGTACAGGATGTCGCTTTTCCACGCTGCCAGTGAGGGAAGGGGGCCGCGACCCCAGGTCAAGGCAATTCTTCTGCGGGCGAGCACCAGGAGCAGAGAAGCGAGCCTTCTCCCGGGAGCCCGCAGGTGTTTGGTCATGCTCAGGAGGGCAATGGTCGGTTGCGGGGCAATCGTTTCACCGATCACATCACTCGTGTGCTGTAGGACCGCAGACCAAAAACGGGCCACGCCCGGGCACTGCCATGCGAGGTGAACAAAGTCAGCGTCTGGAAAAGCGCATCTTTCACAGTGATCGGAGGCGTCAGGGTGATGGCGTCGCCTCTTTTGGGGAGTGTAATATGTTTGATGGATGAAGTTGAAGTGTATCTGCTTATATCGAGTGTTTAAAGCTACTTTTTGAGTTTGTTGGAGAATGTAGGACCATTCCACATCAGGTATCGTGACATGGAGGGCTCTTTCCCAGCGCTGTTTGGCATTGACAGCGGGTGTCGTAGTGTCAGCCAGCAGTAATCGATATATCGTGGAAACCAGCCGCCCCTCTCCCCTTGCTTGTATCACCCTGTGCAGGAGGGTCCACGTTGGGGGTTGCTTAGGGAATGATGGGAGGATGGCCTGCAGGGTGTGCCGTAGCCTGAAATAGAGAAAAATGTCAAGCGAGGTGTTGCCCCCTCTCTCCCTGATCGCCTGCGGCGTTATGAACATGCCCTCTGGGAAGAGGTCTCCCAGAGTTTGGATATTGGTTTTGTCCAACCAGATCAGGAAGACTTTTTCGTTAGTCAGAGGTATGCCGGGGATAAACCTGATGGGTAATAGCGGGGAATATCTTATCTGTATTTCGTATTTGCGGGCTATTTTCTTCCAGATGGCGTATGAGGATTGGACTGTGTTTAGTGTGCTGTGCGGCACCGATTGCTCGCTGAAAATGACAGCTGTCAAGAAGTTGGGCGATGCTAGGGCGCGCTCGACCTGAACGTGTGGTCGGATATATTCAGACGCATACCAGTGGCCAAGGAATTGGGCCTGGGCCGCCCAGTAGTATTTTTCTACATCTGGAAGCGCAAGGCCGCCCTGAGTCACCGGCAGCGTCAGCGTCGCATATGCGACTCGTGCCGGCTTGCCCGCCCATATTAATTCTAGGATGAGGGACTTGATTTTTCGAATAAAGGCGCGCGAGAGTATTAGGGGTATGTTTGTGAATAGATAGAGAAGCTTGGGGAGAATCACCATTTTGGTGAGTGAGACCCTCCCCCAGAGTGTTAACGGGAGGGACTTCCACCTTTGGACCCGCTCTTGAAGGGAGTGGAGCACCCGGCCGTAGTTGTCCCTAAAGATGTCATCATGATTAAGTGACATTAGGATCCCTAGATAGCGCACCTTGGAACTTTCCCACTTAAAGCCGTGGTCATCTCGAAACATAGGAGTGGATTTCGTGAGTGGAAATATTACCGATTTCGAGTGGTTTATTTTGAGGCCAGATATGCCGCTAAATCGGATTACCTCACGCATAACTGGATTGAGGTTTGTCTGGGGATCTTTAATAAAAAGCAGCACGTCGTCCGCATAAAGGGAGACGATCAGCTTGTGAGGGCCCAGGGTGATGCCTCTATCCATTCGGCGCTCTCTCAGTCTTGATGCAAGTGGTTCCATGACTAGGGCGAAGATGAGGGCGGATAGGGGGCATCCCTGCCTAGTGCCACGCTCCAGCCTGATTCCGGGAGATCTAGTGCTACCGAGGGTGATATAGGAGCAGGGGTCGTTGTAGAGAAGAGAGACCAATTTGACAAAGGTTTTACCCAAGCCCATTTGTGTAAGAGTTGCAAAGAGGTAAGGCCACTCGACGGAGTCGAACGCTTTCTCGGCGTCTAACAGTACCGCTATGGCTTGCTGTGAGGGGTCCAAAGCGGCGATGACGCCGAAGAGTCGTCTAATGCCATATGTCGTGCTGCGGCCTGGGATAAATCCGGCTTGGTCTCCTAGGACCAGTGCGGGCATGAGGGGAAGGAGGCGGTTAGCGAGGATCTTGGCGAGGATCTTGTTATCTAAATTGATTAGTGAGATTGGCCTATAGGAAGCGCAATCGTCCTGTGGTTTGCCTACTTTGTGCAGGAGAGTCACGTTGGCTTCACGGAGGGTGGGAGGGAGTATTCCGCGCTCCAGGGCTTCTTCGTATACTTGTAAGAGTATCGGGGCAATCACGGCAGCATGGCTTTTATAGAATTCGCCTGTCAAGCCGTCGGGACCAGGCGCCTTGGTGCTTGGGAGAGATTTTATTGTGTCTGTAATTTCTACTAAGGAGATGGGAGCATTTAGGGGTTCGCGTAATTCCTGGCTCACCCAGTACAGTTCTGTGTCGTTTAGGTAGTTCTGAATCTCTTCGAGGTTGCTAGTGGTGTGAGAACTATACAGGTTTTGGTAGAATTTATGAAATGTGTTAGTGATTCCCTCTTCGGTGTAGGAGAGGGTTCCCTGCGCGTCTCGGATATATTCTACTCGGGGGGGTGTTTGATCCAGTCTCAAAAGGCGGGCTAGAAGCGCCCCGGGTTTCTGCTCCTCACCATACTGTCTGATCTTGTGTCTCCGGCTCAAAAATTTCAGTTCACGTTCTGCTGTCTCCTGAAATGTATCTAGTTCAATCTTTAGTTCGGCCTGGGTCTGCCTGTCAGGGGATGTTGCCCGAACCTTTTCAAGAGCCTTCAATCGTCGTTCACATTCCGCCAACTCACGCCTGACTAGCTTCAGGATACCGTTTTCTTTGGCCAAGCAGACACCCCTCACATAGCATTTAAATGATTCCCATAGAGTGCCGGCTGAGTCGACTGAACCCTGGTTTGTTGCAAAAAAGGAGGTGATGTCCTGACGAAGCTCATCAGCAAAGATGGGATCTGAAAGTGAGCCAGGTTTAAACCTCCAATTCACGGGAGGTCTTGGAGACTTAGACATTGTAAAGTCAAGTGTGACCATGGAGTGGTCGGAGAGGGATCGTGGTAAGATGTGGCATGGGCCCCACTCGAATGGGCTGAGTGTTGATACCAAGAGATAGTTGATGCGGGAGCTGGTGTTGTGGACCGCTGAGTGAAAAGTATAATCTTGAGACTTCGGATGAGTGCGTCTCCAGATATCAGACAGGTCGAAGGCTTGACAGATCTCCGTGACTTGGCGGCTGGCTTTGGAAGCCCTGCTATTGCAGCCGTGTGATTTATCAATGCGCGGGTCAAGCGGGGTGTTGAGATCTGCACCCCACAACACTGTCGCCGAGGCGTATGTACCCAGGTTGGGCATAATCCAGTTGAAGTTGCTCGGTCCGTCGACATTGGGGGCGCAGGTGTTTACCAGGACCACCTCTCTCCCAGCAAGCAGGCCCCTCACCAGTAGGAACCTGCCTTCCCCGTCCCTCCTAGAGCCGATCAGGCTGAAGCCGGCTTTTTTGTCAATTAGTATTGCCACCCCTCTCGCGTAAGAGGAGTATGAGGAGAAGTATCTGTGGCAGCTCCATGACCGGGCCCAGGATTGTTCCGCCGTTGGAGTCAAATGGGTCTCTTGTAGCATTGCAATGTTGACTTTGTGCCGCCGTAGATATTGTAGAACTTTCCTGAGTTTAGAAGGCTGGTTCCCACCGCGGATGTTCCATGTAGCAATTTTAAGCGACCCCAGATCGTAGTAGTCCAAAAGAGCGGGCTGGTGACACCGCGACCCTGTGGTTCATATTAGGTACGAGGTTATCGAAAGGTGTGATACCTATTGCAGGTTTTGGCATAGGACTTCGAGATTGTAGAGTGCTAGAACGCAATTGCTGAGGCAATAACAGTTTGGAATTCTCGGGATCTCTCCCGTGTGCAGGCAACCCCCAACAGGCCTGCAGATTACCCACCCCGTTTCCTCCGGGATGAGTAACTTTTGTAACCCCTCCCTGCATGGGCAACCCCCAACTCGCCCATGATGTACCCACCCTTATCAGTTGAGCCATCGACAGTGCCGTGCTTGGGGCGCTAGACGCCTCGCAAAAGGCTGTGTGGCCCAGAGACAGTTAATCATATGATTCTGTGGGAACTGGTAGATGTCGCTGACATCGAAAGGATCTGTGTCGCCTCATTTTGCCGCGTTTGGGAGCATTTATGGTGGGTTCCTGCGTATGCGTTCGCCCCTGCGCGGGCTCTGGTTGTTGGGAGCCTGCCCACAGTTCTTTCGATCCAGGTACTCAGTGGCCTCCTCAGGCGAAGCGAAGAAGTGGGCTCTCCCCTCATGCTGGATGCGGAGTTTGGCGGGGAACAGCATCGAGTAGAGAATCTGGTTGGCTTGAAGCCGCCGTTTGATTGCAGTGAAAGAGCGCCTCTGTGCTTGAACCGAGGGTGTGAAGTCGGGAAAGAACTGAATCGAGTCGCCATCAAATTGGAGATTCCCTTTCTCTCTGGCTGCTCTGAGTATGGCATCGCGGTCCTTGTAATTAAGTAATCTGGCTATGATTGGGCGTGGGTTTGCCCCCGGGACCGGTCTGACCGTAGGGATTCTGTGCGCTCTTTCCACTATGAATAAATGTGAGAGAACCTCCGGGCCGAACAGTTCGGAGCAAATACGCTCGACATGGTCCTCCATCTTGATTTGTTGTTGCTCTCTTACTCCAATAATTCTGATATTGTTCCTACGGGAACGGCCTTCTAGGTCTTCGTTCTTAGCAGCGATACCTTTTATCTGGGATTCCAACGCCGAGACTCTAGTGGTCAGGGATGCTGTGCCATCGTCCAGATTGGACACACGCTGTTCGACAGTGTCCAGTCTCTCGGCGTGTTGATCGAGGCGATGTTGGATACGATCTACTTTGGACGACAAATTGTCAAGTTTGCTTCCCAGGTCACCTATACCAGCTTTTAAGTCCAATAGGATTTCCTTGATGTCGGGCTCAGGGATCTGGACTTCTATGGAGCCTCCTTCCGCCGCTGGGGACGCTGGTCTGCTCGCGGTATTCGATGGCCTGGTGGCTGAGCTGGCCTCGAAATTGAGTTTTTTTTGGGACTTATCGTATTTCCCCATGCTGTGTGTTCCTCCAGGGCACTTTCACTGACAAGCTGAAGCGAGAGGCAGCGTAGTATGGCCACGGCAGTGTTTGGGGCTAGATGCTGAGCTCCCTATCGCGGCCAGGGGTGATCGGGCCGGATGGCTCGTGCAGCGCTTCAACAACCCAGCGGTCCTCGTTCCGCTCCGGGAGACCACCGCCCTCGATGCCGCCAACGCGGTCCACCTCGCTCAGTGGCGTGCGTATGATCGTGTGTTATTCGGCGTTGGGTCCTGTGGGCCAAGCGTCGGAGTACAGGCAGCAGAGGTGCCCGGCAGGGCTCTTACCTTCGTGTGGGTGTCTCCGGCCACAGCCCGGCGATCCGGCCACCCAAGGATTACTGTACAGTGGGGCACAGCCGCGTCTCACATCCGCAGCGCCGTGGGGACCGCCCCACACGACCCTTGCCGGGCGCCGATTTCCACGGCTCCGAGGGGTCACCTCTCGCCTGCTGTGTCGTCTCGCAGGTCCCGGGTTATGAGCTCCAGCTTCCCGTTCTCTCCTGGGTAGGGGGGTAGATGGAATTTCCTCGGGTCGTTGTCAGGATTCACGATGAGCGACTCTCTTGCCTCGGCTGAGCCCGTCACGAGGGCGCCGATGTCCGGCGAGCCGCGGCCTGCAACCAGACGCTCGTATCTCAGGCCGTGGATGGAGGAGCGAGTCCAGGAAAGCTTCGGGGGGCACAGCTCGACTTCGGAAGTCGGCTTCTGGCGATCAGCGGCTGAAACGGTCCTACAACAAGGATGGATTAGACAGGATTAATTCCGAGCCACACGGAGCTCCCTAGGAAGCCGCCATCTTGTTCGGCTCACCTGCGCCCTCATTGACGGACATGTGTTGATGTACATAGTTGACTTTTGGTTTGTGTCTTGAGATAGGCATGTCAATGTGGGGTGGATTGGGAAATCATTGTGTCTCAAGACTATGGTGGCATGCTGTGGTATTTTGTTGGAGATGTGGGCCATGATTGTGCATCTTTATGTCATGTATGGGGGGACATGAGTCAGGGCCTGAGGCTCACTGCTGAGTGGGTGGGGGTGCTGAGGGACATGAGTTGGGGCCTGCTGGCAGGTGCCCATCAATGCTGGGTGTGTGGGGGCGCAGGGGGACATGAGTCGGGGTCTGCTGGCAGGTGCCCGTCAATGCTGGGTGGGTGGGGGTGCTGGGGGACATGAGTCGGGGCCTGCTGGCAGCTGCCCCTCACTACTTGGTGGGTGGGGGTGCTGGGGGACATGTGTCAGGGCCTGCTGGCAGGTGCCCGTCAATGGTGGGTGGGTGGGGGTGCTGGGGGACATGAGTCAGGGCCTGAGGCTCACAGCTGGGTGGGTGGGGGTGCTGGGGGACATGAGTCGGGGCCTGCTGGCAGGTGCCCATCAATGCTGGGTGGGTGGGGGTGCTGGGGGACATGAGTCAGGGCCTGAGGCTCACTGCTGGGTGGGTGGGGATGCTGGGGGATATGAGTCGGGGCCTGCTGGCAGGTGCCCGTCAATGCTGATTGGGTGGGGGTGCTGGGGGACATGAGTCGGGGCCTGCTGGCAGCTGCCCCTCACTGCTGGGGGTGGGGGTGCTGGGGGACATGAGTCAGGGCCTGCTGGCAGGTGCCCGTCAATGTTGGGTGGGTGGGGGTGGTGGGGGACATGAGTCGGGGCCTGCTGGCAGGTGCCTGTCAATGCTGGGTGGGTGGGGGTGCTGGGGAACATGAGTCGGGGCCTGCTGGCAGGTGCCCGCCAATGTTGGGTGGGTGGGGGTGCTGGGGGACAGGAGTCAGGGCCTGAGGCTCACTGCTGGGTGGGTGGGGGTGCTGGGGGACATAAGTCGGGGCCTGCTGGCAGGTGCCCGTCAATGCTGGGTGGGTGGGGGTGCTGAGGGACATGAGTCAGGGCCTGAGGCTCACTGCTGGGTGGGTGGGGGTGCTGGGGGACATGAGTCGGGGCCTGCTGGCAGGTGCCCGTCAATGCTGGTTGGGTGGGGGTGCTGGGGGACATGAGTCAGGGCCTGCTGGCAGCTGCCCCTCACTGCTGGGGGGTGGGGGTGCTGGGGGACATGAGTTGGTGATCACTAGTACAAGGTGACATGTGGGCTGGCTGGGGGCATGCCCATGGTGGTTGGGCTACGTGCGGGACATGACCAGGGGTGCTGGGTAGTCCCCTGTGGTGTGGACTGCCTTCAGGGGCCATGGAGGGGTAGAGGGCACACCTGGGAGGACCCACACTGCCAATTCACGTGTGGGACTCCCCGCGCACCCCACTGGATACACGTACCCCGCTCTGACAGCGAAATCGCGTGTGAAACTCCCCGCAAACCCCCGAAAAATACACATACCCCGCTCGCACAGGGCCAATCGCGTGTGAAACTCCCAGCGAACCCCAGTAATACACGTAGCCCGCTCGCACAGGGCCAATCGCATGTGAAACTTCCCGCGAACCCCAGTAATACACGTACCCCGCTCGCACAGGGCCAATCGTGTGTGAAACTCCCCACGAACCCCAGTAATACACGTATCCCGCTCGCACAGGGCCAATCGCGTGTGAAACTTCCTGCGAACCCCCGAAATACACGTCCCCCGCTCGCACAGGGCCAATCGCATGTGAGGAACTTTTCTGTATCGATATCTTGCATTTGTACCTTCGTGACCTGATTTGTACAAGTGTTGCTTGTAGTTATCACTTAATTATTTGTTCTTTTATCTCTTTTTTTCCTTATGTAGCTGTTTGTCGCATGAGTGTAGGCTGATACGGAGACATTGAGTTCCTCTACTCCGTTTGTAAACTTGAAAGACACACACACATGTGCCTGCACTACTTTGCGCCAATGATAGCTGAAAGAAAAAGTTCTTATTCCAGTCAGTTGTTTTTGTCCATTTTTATTCTTATTCTGTTTGAAAATCAGAAGTTTTAGCCCTATTGGATGACACATGTTTCGGCGTTCATGTTCCGCATTTTTCAAATCAGGGCTATTTTCAAAAGCAAATACAAAAATACAAAACACCAAAAATAAATTACAGACCTTCTGTTCTTTTAAAAGTTCACCTTAACACATCAAATCCCGTGACTTTTTTGTGCTTAAAATCAACATTTTTGATAGTACAATGCCATTATATGAAACACAGTTCGTGAACAACCCCTATCTCATTTCATGCATCTTGCGTGCTCCTTTATATCTCTGGGTATATATTTTGACTTATAAGTTGACACGTGAGGGGGGTGTGTGTGGTGGGGTGAAGGGGGGAAGGGTAAATTACGGATGCGGATTGGGGAGGAGAGTATGTTTCCTTATTTAATAAGTAATTACAAATTATAAGTCATGGGTACATCTTACCCTTTTTAAGATTCATTTGTCCTGTAAGGTTTAGCGAAGTCCTGGGTTCAATCCCACCTACATGAAAAAAGGACATATTTGTATTTGTTTTATTTTATCTTTTCATCACTGCCTTGCGGTTTTAAATTAAATCGCATTACGAAAATATAATCCATTCAATTCAGTACTTTCCAACTTAAATATTCAACAGAAAACGTGTGTGTACGAGTCTGTAATGTTTTACCATTTTGCCATTTGCTTTCCTAGCTTAATTCAAAAAAAGACTTACACAGAAAACGTATATGCACGAGTCTCTAGTGTTTTATCAATTTCCCATTCACTTTCATGCTTAATTCAAAACGACAAAATCATTTGTTTCTAAAGATGTAAAACCGAGCCCTGATGGCAAATATTTACTTTAAATCCTTTTAGTCCCACGCATCGCGTTTGTCACTATCAGAAACCTTGGTTATGAATGCAGCACGGAATTAAGTGTGCCTGCAGCCAATGGTGGGCTTCCCACCTAAATCCAGGGCTTACCTGAAAATTATGGAGTTCCTGCCTCAAGCGTTGCGGTCGTTTCTTTCTCGAGGGTCCCTGAGTGAAGGCTCTGCCCTTATTTCCCCGTTTGTCCCTCTTCAGTTTTCACACCCTAACGGTGGTGGCCATGTTTTGGGATGTAAAATACACACTTGCTAGGTTACAGATTGTCTTGTGTCCCATAGTACTGTGTTGACTCGTTTTTACTAATCGATTTTGACCACGATTTCTTTATCATTGGTCTTTAAAAGGACGGTAGGCAGAACGTGTCTTGATATTCTATGAATAACACACCGTATTTGGTTGACAAAATGATTATTTGGTTCATTAGCATTCTGGTGCAAACTTCATTCCGTCGCATTGGATTATGGGTAATGTAGTTTTTGTTGCTAAACGTCACTTTTGGGGCATTTAGTTTTTATACTTTGACAATTAAATTGTCCAATTTAAAATGCATTTTAAGTTTCACACCAAAGTTATGTTCACGAACTGTGTTTCATATAATGGCATTGTACTATCAAAAATGTTGATTTTAAGCACAAAAAAGGCACGGAATTTGATGTGTTAAGGTGAACTTTTAAAAGAACAGAAGGTCTGTAATTTATTTTTGGTGTTTTGTATTTTTGTGTTTGCTTTTGAAAATAGCCCGGATTTGAAAAAGGCGGAACATGAACGCCGAAACACGTGTCATCCAATAGGGCGAAACCTTCTGATTTTCAAACAGAATAAGAATGAAAATGGACGAAAACAACTGATTGGAATAAGAACTTTTTCTTTCAACTATCATTGGCGCAAAGTAGTGCTTCCAATCGCATGTAAAACTTCCCGCGAACCCCAGTAATACACGTACCCTGCTCGCTCAGGGCCAATCGCGTGTGAAACTCCCCGCAAAACCCCAGTAATACACGTAGCCCGCTCGCACAAGGCCAATCGCGTGTGAAACTTCCTGCGAACCCCCGAAATACACATACCCCGCTCGCACAGGCCCAATCGCATGTGAAACTTCCCGCACACCCCGAAATACACGTACCCCGCTTGCACAGGGCCAATCGCGTGTGATTCTCCCCGCGCAGTGGGGTACGTGTATTCGGAGGGGTGCGCGGGGAGTTTTACAGGTGTTTTCGTGGTTGGGGGCCTGTATGCTGGTCCACTGGCCTGTGCGCCATGTACGGGATTTGTGCGCTGTACATGGCGCACGGGGAGGGGTTGGGGGCGTAACTGGCGCTGCTGCAGGGTCGCTGCGCCACTCTGCGCCACGGCTGGTAATGGATGTTAAAATCCATGAATACGCTGTGCGCGGAAATGGATTTTGGCGCGCGCGGCTGGCACCAGCAGCGTGCGCCACTTGTGCGCTGAATTCTATGAATTACCCCCTAAATGTTGGTCTTTTTGTGTTTGTACATTCATTCTATAATGTGACGATCTTTGTGACATGTCTCCTTTTTTTTCTCTGTCTTTTTGTTTGGTAACATTTTGGTAGTGATCCAAAGTCATGCAATCAATTTCATACTTGTGTCATGGATACTTTTAGGACATAAGAGTAATCATAAGCGTGGCTGAAACAACTTTCATGTGATAAAAAAGAATGATGTAAACGAATGTTGCTCTAGAGTTCTGTACTGCAGGTGGAAATACAATGTGATTTGGTTTCTAAGCTGGTGGACATGCATTTAATGTGCACTGTCAGCAGGGTTGTCCAACTCCGGGCCTCAAGGGCCGGGATCCTGATGGGTTTTCAGGATATCCCCCATTAATATTCATGAGGAAAATTGTGCATACATTTAGTATCATGGTATACAAATTTATCTCATGAATATTAATGAGGGGTATCCTGAAAATCCGGCATGGATCTGGGACTGAAGGCTTGGAAATGGACAGATTGGAGCAGGGGTCTGCAGACTGGGTCTCTCCAGATGTTTTGGACTACAACTCCCTTGATTCCTCACCATTGACTATGCTGGCTAGGGGTGATGGGAATAGTAGTACAAACATCTGGAGAGACAATGATTGCAGACCCCTGGATTGGAGCATAGGTTTTCTGCAGATCAGTTTATCTCCACTGTCTCTTGGGCCCTATGAAACGGCTTGGGCTTACTAGCCGGGTTCCTGCAATTGTGAAATGTTTCATATGTTTGCCTATTTTTAATGTATGAACATGCAAACAGAGTGGCCATTCACTTATGAGCCAGAGCATCACATTTTGCTACATAACAATTTACAAATAAAGAAAGATCACATTGTTTTTTCATGTTCATTTTCTTCTGGAAGATCTTTTGTTTCAGCTCTTGATTACACTATAGCAATGTCACAAACACAATTCCATATTTGTGTAAATTGATCATGTGGAAATATATTGTCTGACATTTTTGAATCCTGCCTAAAGAATGCCTGGCTTGTCCAGGGTGGACATGTTCAATTTACAAGAAGCGAGATAAAGTACTACACCTTCAGTGTCACGTCAGTCATGTATGGTTGCCTATCATATACTTCTCGTGTTTAAAACGACGCTCAGCTGTATTTTAACAATCCAATGCTTACTAATTGCATTCTACCAGCGTGCCCCTTTCATCGTTTTCTCCATGTGTGAGAATCAATACATAAACGCACAAGACACAACACCTGCCAGCTGCAAACAGCCTGCAAGCACCAACTATTGACTGAGCAAGAGGCACTGTTCATAGACAGATGCAGCCATGTTTTCACGTTGCGTTTGGCAAGCCATGTCATGATTAAATAAACAGCATCAACGTTTCTTTTCCTTTTCTTGTTTCTGAAATTCTTAAGGGTTGTGGCTTGTGGTTGTGGTATTTCAATGTGTTGCAGAGGGTTTTACTGCATCTCTCTGATCTGGGTTAGAAACAGCATTGCCCATGTCATAACGTGACATTGGCCACGTGCCACTGGCACTTTGGTGCTGGCAAGCAGTGTCTCCTACTTCGCAAGTGTAAGATTCTGAATCTAGTTTCGTGGCGGTCATAATTATTCCCGGTATCGAGCGGATGCACTTTCATAATAAATCTGGATGATTTGCCCACAATAAAGATGCCTGTGTTCTCATTCAATTCCATCACAGCCTTCAGTGAGAGAAAATGACATCTTTGATGTGGGCAGATCGTGCTGGTCACAAGGCTATGTGCACAGCGATGCCTTCAGTCAGTGGTCTTTTTGATTCAACCATATTTCCCAGCGATGCAAACTCGGCTGGTTTGCTTTACCCTCTTGCGAACACTTGTCCCCGTAATGGCCACAAGTGAGCCGTTCCCCTAGCTCTGCAGTGCTTAATTTGTATGAAAAAATTAATAATAATAATGATAATAATAATAGGTGCCAGGGCCCAAATGTGTTCTAGTATAGCTCTGATACATTATGTCAGGCAGCTGCTGCAATGCATTTATTTATTCATGCATTTAGAAAGCGCACTAAAGCCATGGGCATCAAGGCGCTCATCAGAGGTTAATCAAAGAAAGTCTGGTACATAGAGTCAGAAACAGGGGTCGCCGATCTGAAAGGCGATGGGCCATGGGAGAATAGGAGTGTCTTAAGGTGTTTCCGAAAGGTCCAGTAGGATCGCTCTGCTCTCAGTGTGAGAGGTAGAGCGTTGCAGTTCTTAGTGGCAAAGACTGGGAAGCTCGTCCCGCCCGCTCTTGTTTGCTTGAGTCTTGGGGTGATCAGCTGGTGCGAGTAGGCGGAGCGAGTTGGTGTTGCGGATCGCGCTTTTTAACGTTTTTGGGAGAGGTATATAGGAGCAGAGTTGGAGAGGCATTTGTGGGTGATTGCCAATATTTTGGATGTAGTGCGATCACGAATTGGGAGCCAGTGAGCTTTTCTTCTGGCTGCGAAATATGCTCTCGCCTAGGGATGTTCGGAGCAGCTGTAAGTGCATTGTTCTGAATGATTTGAAGTCTGTTGATGGTGTGAGGGGAGGTGCCAACCAATAGGGCATTGCAGTAGTCAAGTCTAGAGTCAATAAGTACATGGGCAGTGGTGAGGCAGCTGTCGGTAGAGAGGAATGGCCTGTTGGCATTAATTAGCTTGGGAGTGTGAGCAGCTGAGGATGCTATAGCACTGACGTGCTGTGTTCGCGACAAGGTAGCATCTAGGTGGACACCCAGGGTCTTCACGATGCTGGAGACTGGTATAGTGATGCCATCTATGGTGAAGGCCATGCAGGCCTGGTACACCTTGTTAAGAATGACTTGTGAACCAATCAGGAGAATTTTGATTTTGTCGTCATTGAGGCAGATGAGGTGATCTGCCATCCAGGCTTGGATGGTTTGGTATACTGTGTGCAGAGTGACAGAGTCAGTGGGGTAATTGCCAGTTAGGGGTAGGAGAATCTTTGTGTCATCCACATAATTGGTGTAGGTTATGTCCTGGCCATCCAGGGGGTGAAATAGAGGTTTGGTGAATATGTTGTAAAGGGTAGGGGATATGCAAGAAACAGGAGAGGGGAGGCAAGGCATTTTCAGTAAAGACTCTCATGGTTCTGTCATGTAAGAGGGATGTTACCCATGTGATAGCTTCAGGTGAGAAGTTTGTTGCAGAGGCAAGGTGCTGGCATAAGATTTGATGGTCTACGAGATTGAAGGCTGCAGACAGATCCAATAATAGTAGGAGTGATGGTTTGCTTGCATCTTTAATCTCGTTGAGTTGGTTTTTGAGATCCAGAAGCACTCATTCCGTACCATGGCCAGGGTGGAATCCAGATTGGCACACTCCTAGTATGTTATTGGCTTCTAGGTATAGCTGTATCTGGAGCTAAGCTGCTCGGTTCAGGATCTTTAGGAGGAAAGGGATAGTGGTAATTGGGCAGTAGTTGGTGGCGATGGACGGGTCTAATGTGGGTTTTTAGGAGAGGGAGAACCCACGCTTCCTTTAATTTGGAGGGCACTGGCAAAGGAGGAGTTAATGAGGGTAGTGATGAATGGAGTGACGGCATCATCACAGTCCTTGATAACGGGCCGAGCACACATCCCCTTGGCAGCAGGAAGGTTTGAGGCCTTTCATTATCGGGAGACCTCGGTTTCAGAGACTGAGTTGAAGTGGGAGAGGAGGAGATTATGTGGACTGTGCAGGGGTCAGATGTTAAGTGGACCTTGCGAGCTTTCGCAGTTGGGGTTTTTTAATCAGAGAGATTCCATTCTGGAGAGTGCTAATTTTATCCAGGAGTGTAATCTGGATCCAAGTTCACCAGGTAACATCCCTGATGAAGTTGAGGGTTGGAGCAGTAGGAGATTCCAACTTACATAGAGTCGTGAAGAGCTCGCGGGTACTAGATTTGGCATTGGAGATTATGGTGCTGTGGATGGTGCCTTTAGCATGTAGAATGGCTTGTTTATATTCCTTTGAAATGGTCCTGAAGCAAATTTTGTTTAAGTCGGATAGGGTTTTCTTCTATAAGGATTCAGTTTCACATTTTGGTGAACCATGTTGAAGTGTGAGGCACGTTTAGGCTTGCGTAATGTTAGAGGTGCAATAGTGTGGATTGCCTGTGTGATGGTTTGGTTGTAAATGTCAGCCAGGATGGCAGGGTCACATTGTGGATTTTGAGCGGATTGCAGTTCATCCAGCAATGGCAGGATCTGGTCTTTGGAGAGATTGCAAGATGTCTGGGTTCACATGGGGGGGGGTAGAGGAAGGGCGGCCGTTGCACTCTTCTTGGTGGTAGGTATAGTGTATAGGATAATATTGTGGTCGGTCCAGGGGCATAATAGTTTGGAGGTAACAGTAATATCACAGTTATGGTCTGCAATCCAGTCTAGAGTACACCCTTTAGCATGAGCGGAATGCAGTATGTGTTGTGTGAACCCAAGTGCCTTGGGGAAACTGGCTTTGGTGTCACCCTTGCCATTAAGGCCAAGGATAAGGTTACCAAGGAGTAGAGTCTTGGAGGTGGGCTTCATGTTGGTGGAGAGGACATGGATGAGGTCCTGTTCAAAGGATGACAACGGGCCTGGAGTGCGATAGACCAGGTGCATATCAATGGTAGAGGTGTCGGAAAGGTAAAGTTTGGTGGAGAGAAGTTTGCCAGACGGTAAGGTTGAAGTGCAGATTTCTCAGATAGGGAGGGTTTCCCTAGCAATGATAGCTACTCCTCTGCCTCTAGCGTCCTGTCTATCTTTGCAGAGTATGATATGATGTGGCATTTATAACATGCATATACACAAGTGTTTCAAGGTGCGGAGTATGGTTGTGATGAATCAACTTCTGGGGCACCCGTTGTCCAGGGATCAATATGGGTTTCTAAACCATCAATCAGCCCCACACATCTAGTACACCAGAAGAGATCCAAACAGATTGGAAACAAAAGCAAATTATAAACATCCTTGTCCAATTTTAGTAACGTGAACGGAACGACAGGCTTATCTCTGAAAGGTTGTAGTTCGCTGGTTAGTAGCAACACAGTAAAAATACAATTCTTACACAATGATAAAAGGGACTGTCTAGTCAAGGGTGTATACAAATATCTACTTTATTATTATCACAACAGACAGTTCTAGCACACTATGAAATACAACCCACCCTGTAAAGGAATGCAGGGGACAGACAGTTTCAAAGAAGGAAAAGGGATGCAGTCTGGATACTGACAGGAGGGCAGTCGGTATAGTAATTAATCATAATAGTTCAAGGATACTCAGTTTCAACACAAAGGGAGCAATGTGTCGTAAAATGTCACTATGGGCCTTCGGAGAAGGACTATGGGGACAGAACCACAATCTAACTGGTGCTAGTAGGCGTTCTTGGTGCTCGACAGGGTCAAGCTGGTTTCAGGGTGCTTTGCAGCTCCTGCAATGGAGTTCAAGATGGGAGACAGCTGCGGGTATCAGGCGGCAGGCAGTTCGGCAAGCGAAGATGGATGGACGGCTGCAGGCTGGCCTACACAGTGGCTCAGGTCAGGAATCATTGTCTCAGTGCTGGTCAGTGGTTCTGAAGCACTGGTCAGGGCGTCTCGGACAGCTTTAGCGACTGTGGTGTAACAAATGTGAGTGGTGCAGTCAGTTGCAGCTCGAGGGGCTCGACTAGCTCAAAAATTGTCCTTTAAGGAGGACGTCAGTAGATATTTGCTGATGCACTGCTCCTAACATCTTCACTTGGCTTGTGTTGTCCTTTAAGGCAGATGGTGCAAAGCTGAGGAGAGTGTAGTAGGCAGCTGTCTATTACTTGGTTTGGTTCAGAGACTCTCTGGCATTTCCCACCTAAGAAGCTTGCTGCAGAGCCTAGCAGAGCACGCTGTGTGCTTACTGAGTACTGATTCTGGAGCTGCTTGAGGGTGTTCTGGATTCAGTATTGCCCTATGATCCCTGTGAGATGTTTAGGGGAGGGATCTTGCTTCCCTCTTAGATGTCCTGGCGTTCCTTCACTGGCAGAATATGTAAGGCAGACTGTACCTTGAGTCAGATCCAATGCTGTGTTGTTCTTGTTACTCCTTGTGAAGTCTTCAGATGATCTGCCCAAAAGAGGGGCTCAACCCTCTTTTAAAGCCAAATAGACCACAGGGATTGGTGTAGTCCAAGCCGTCCTTAATGAACCAATCCTGGGTCCCCAGCAACAATCTCACAATCTCCTGTATGCATGAGGTCATAACCAGAGTGCTTTGCAACAGAAAAAGATAAAGGGGTGAAAACATGTAATACTAAGTCCCACCGATCTTCCTGCCTATTATGGATCAAAGGGTCACTCTGGTCAATGGAGCTCTCTGTGGTTCCTGATTAAAGTGGCAGGTCTTCCTTGAAGCTGCAGTGAGATCAGACTTTCTGTCTCCCTCAATCCACATACTCGTACCTTCTGAATGGAGTCTCCCTGTGGGGGTGACTACTGTAACACACAGTCCCAGACATGAAATTTCCCTGCCAATCAATACTGAGGGCGGCAGGTGCTGGCCTCAGGTTGACACTGCATATGAAAAGAAAGGGTGTTGGGGGTTTCCTGTCTCTTTTGTTAGCCTATACAGCCAGGTCCCATGTGGGCCTGTTTGAATTAAACTCTGATTAGTATGCAAAGCTGCCACCAGAAACATAGCTAAACAAAAACACAGGGCGGATCCATGGAGCCTTTGTTAGTTAATTAGGCTGGCCATGGCAGGGGGAAGGTTTGGCCCTCCCCCTCCTGAGATGACATGGTGTAATCCTAGCTGTCATATCCCAAATGAATCTGACAAGGGGAACTGCACCTGCAGGCTGTGTCCGCTCAGAATACATGGGTCTATGTGTATGTCGTGAGGTGAGCATAGGAAAATGTGTGCAGAATTAGCCATTTTCCAGAGGTTGCTCTACAATCATTCAATTTCATTTAAAAATTAAAAAATGGCCAGGTGAGCGCACACCCACCATGCAGATGGTCGAATTCCTCACAATGGTGTAGCTAGATGGAATGGCCAAGGATAGGGCTGGGCTGGATGCGGCATGAAGACGAGTTTAGGAGATGGCTTGAAGGTTGAGATTTTTAGCTGAGATGAGTTCTAGACTGTCCAGATGGACTTGGCATTCCCTAAGGTGCCGTCCCAGTGCCACCTACTGTTTGCCAGCACCCACAGCTGCTGCAACATCGAATCACGCATTGCTGGTGACGAATGCTATACCCATGGGAGATGTGCAATTTATAAACTACATATATAAAATAACATAATATCCTAGTTGTGAAATATGATAACACATCATCATCGTTAACATTTTGCTACGATACTATAGGTGGCAAGTGGCACATGTTGACATTAATCCACAGAAAGAAGAGCAAACATGCTTATCTCCTATGGTAAACGGACATTCAAATGCAGGAAAACTAATGACTGAATTGATGAACCTGCCTGTCAAATACTGCAGCAAGATCTTGTATAGGTTGGCAATCATGTAGGCACTCTTCTTCAGTGGTGGCTTTAAGCTCCACCCTACCCTTGCCAATGTGCTGGTGCTGCTGGCTGGTGACTGTCATGTTATCAACCCATCATGCTGCGTTAGTGCTTCTGGTTGTTGCAATAGTGCAGCTGCACTAGTGTCATGCAGACTGACTGGAGCAGCATGTGGGAATGGACAGTACGAACACTGTCAGCTTCCAATTCATTCTTAACCATGAGAATGGAAAGCTAGCACTGCCCTGCCCACCTTGGTCATTAGGTTCCTAAATAGCTATGAGCCAATCCAGGATGCAGACACCCTGGCCAATGTGCACTGTTGTTGCTTGTTGTGTGACTTCGACTGACTGACAGTAAAAATGACAAAGTTGCAACAAAAAAACACATCATATTCAAACTAAGTGAGACAATAAGTGCTGGATCTCAGAAATAAGTGCCGGGCTGGGCACTGTCAAACACACCCACAAATAAAACACTGGCCTATTGTCTATCTTACCTTCTATCTCCAGACATTTGCTACCTGGCCTTCTGCCTCCCTCGCCCAGCCTCCCTCCAGTCTCCCCCTCTGAAACCACACCACGACCAGCTGGCATGAGGCAGAGGAGCTGCCTGTCTTCTCCTCTCCGCTTCTGGTGGTCTGAGCTTTCCGGGCACCACTGCTGCTTCCCTGACACTGCCGAGTCTCTCCTTTTTACAGAAATGCCCAGTTCTAGGACAATACATTTTTTGTCACAGCAATATGACCGACTGCACTCGTATCCCTGCTCTCCCAATGTCCCTCCAGGCAGTGTAGTGCGGTATGCCCCTCCACCCCATGCCCCTGAGACTCAACCCACAGGCACAACCTTCCCGCCATCTTCTCCGTCTGCTGCGTGGTCGTGTGTGCCCCAGCACGGTCTCTTCCTGTGCTCTTTCTCCCTTTCTCTGTGCTGTCTCTCCTCCCATGGGCTCTCTTTCCACTACAGTGCTCTCTCCTCCCACCTGCTCTCTCTTCTCCTCAATGTTTTCTCATATGCCAGTGCTCTCTTTTCCACTCTGTGCCCTCTGTTTCCCCTATGCTCTCAACTCTCGCAAGTTGTCCCTCCCAGAGGCCTCTCGTTTCTCCTTTCTGCACTCTATTTTCTTCAGTGAGCATTTTCTCCAACCCTGCGCTCTCCTTTCTTGCATGTGCACTCTTTTGGTTCCTCCGGCCCTCGCCCCCTTAGAGAAGCTGGTGTGTAACACCCCCTGACCCTTGTCCTCAGGGCAGCCTTGGGGAAGGGGTTGGATGGTTGCCAGCCGTTTCTTCACCATGGCACCACCATCCTATGGTGATGTGTTACCGGAATTTGCCCGGCACAGTGGCATCTTCATACTTCGCCAAGCCTTCATTTGAAGAACTTGCTGCAGGCAGCCATGTTCTGTCGTTGGAAGGGTGCGGCTGGAGCAGGGAAAGGAGGCAGCAAAAACCAATGTAGAAACACAACACGGGCCTATCCCAAAGGGAGGGGAGGGCCTGCTGCAGGTCAGGCCTGGCTCACCCTCATCCAGGGGAGCTCTGCAGAAGTCGGGGAACATCACCTTCCAAATCCCATCAGGTTGGAAATCCTGCCAGTGGCTCTGACATCGTATACGATTGAGGAGGCCAGATCATTGTTACTTAATTAGCTCTCAAAGGGTTGTTTCCTTGACCCCTTAATGAAGAGCACAGGGAAGCTTCCCAGACTAAGAACATGAGATCAGAGATGCTCCCACACATCTCCCATGGGGGTTCGGGAGCTTAAAGTGGGGGGTTTTCATGCGTGACATACTAGCAAATAGCAGTATCCGCTAGTATGGTGTGCTGCCTGGCTGTAAAAAGCTTTAATGCGCTAACAATATATTTACATAATTTTCTTTTTTTTTAACAACAGCACCGGTGCAGTGGCCTCCTTAGCAGTATAAGGCATGGAGATGGAAAAGACCTGTGAGCAGAACACGGAGTGCGAAGTAAGTGCTGGCGATTTTGCTGCTAGAAGGTTTCGTGAAAAGCAGAGGCCGTAGGAGCGGTGTCCAGGTAGTTGGTGGGGTGTCCACTCAGCCTTGAGGTAAAGTGGCTGCATGGCTGTGGCAGTATCGGATGGGGAACCTGGGGACCCCAACATCTCTGAAGTCAGTGGAGCTTTCATTTGGCCTGACTATGGTGTGACCCAAGAGCAAACCAGAACACATTGGTCAGCAGCATCTTGTTCTAGTAAATGGATATCCTCATTTCTGGCTGTCTAATGTGACTTGACCGATAGGGCAGCCCTGAACCAATGTACTAAATAAGACTACATTGGCAGGCCAGGGGAAGATGTGGGACTTGTGCATGACTGATAACAAGAGTATTTCTCCCAATAGAAAAGCCTCCGTGCATCCCTTTGAAGTGGGCACCATCTTGGTGTTAAGGTGAAAACAAGTACCCTCTTCCTCAGGGGGGTTCTGGTCTTTTAATTTACCCTCAATTTGCAATAATAATGGGTAGTTGCTGAATTTTTTACTCAGACAACTTGTAGTGTTTTTATTGTCTTTGAGTTAATTGTGTCTGTGACTAATTTCTTATGTGTGCACATAATGATTGATCCTGCAGTGGTGTACAGGGTAAGAGGGCATTCAGACTCCCTCCACAATGCCCCGAGGTCAGGACTCTAGGCAGAGGGAATTTTGAGAGGAGAGATCCATGATAGGCAGGCCAGACATTCCTTCTAATTTCATGCATGCCAAGAATGTCCATTTCATTTGGCAGACTCTAGTCCACTCCTGGATTTAACTTTGCATTCTGGCACTTGTTGTCCTGGATTTATAATAGGGAACTCCAGAAGTAAAAGTCCCAGAATGAAAATTAAAATTTGGACTGGAGTAGCATCTCACAAATGGAATGGATGATGTTGGTATGGATGTACTCTATGGAGCTCAATGTCATGATGCCCAACACAATGATTTATCGATCGATGTAATTACTGGTCAAAACTCACTGCAAATGCACACAATTTGTTGAAATAAACAATTCGAATGTTTGCACTTTTCTCACAAATGAATGCAGGGGGAGACCTCCCGCAGGCCCACCTGTAACAATATATTTAGAGGCTATTCTCAGCATGGAGAGTTTGTTCCCTCACAGTTAAAGCAGCCCACCAGATATAATTTATTTTGTTCACCTGTGCCACCGATAAGCCAAGAACCAGGCTGTGGTAAAGAAAGAATATGTATTTATTAAATGATAGGTTCAATGAATATTTGCTCCAAATGATTTACACACACCACCTTCTCTGTTTGTTTGTTTATTATTTATAATGCGCGCCAGACCCGAGGGTATCAGGGCGCAGCAGATACAAGAAGGCCTTCAGATTAGTTACAAAGTGACATACGGTACAATACAGGATATACAGGCATAATATACAGAATATGCAGAATATACAAATACAGACTATGCAGAATATACAGGTTAAAGTAAATACATAGAAAGCATGTAGTAGTGATTCACACAGTACAAGCAGGGACAGAATTTACAAGGCAGGTTAATACTATTTACAAGGCGAGAGGAATGGTGGCTAGTATATTACTTGTCGTTATCTTTGAACCAATTAATGAGATTCAGTCTGAAGTTGGTGAATGTTTGGTCAGCTCTAAGCGGGGGTGGCAGGGAGTTCCAAAGCTGAGCTGCATTGACCGGGAAGCTGCTGCCCCCAATTTTAGCTAGTTTATATCTTGGCACAGGGAGACAGTTAGTGTTGACTGTTCTAGTAGGCCTACTTGAAGATTTTCTATTAGTTCTCTCTGTCAAATAACATGGTGCCCTATTGTTTAGGCATTTGTAGGCGAGAGATACTGTTTTCAGTCGGATTTTGTCATAGGTAGATAGGCAGTTCTATTGTCTTCTAGTCTCAGAAATATGCTCTTTCCTTGCTATGTTTAGTGCTGCTCTGAGGGCATTCTTCTGGAGTGTCTGTATTCTCTTGACAGTGTATTTGTTGGCCCCAATGTAAAGAGCATTACAGTAGTCTAATTTGGACAGGATGAGGGCTCTGGCCAAGATAATACAACTATTGGAGGATAGGAAGTGTTTGCCAGCTCTAATTAATTTGCATGTATATGCAGTGGAGGAAACCTAAGTGTTTACCTGTTTGGTAAATTTAAGGGTAGAGTCAAGGTAAAAACCTAATGTTTTTACTTCTTTGGCAACTTTGATGGGGTACCCGTCAATGGCAAAGGATGAATATTCGGGGCCTAATCTTGTGAGGTGGGAGGTAGTGCCGAGGATGATGAGCTCCGTTTTGTCATCATTCAGGCAGAGACCATGGGAGGCCCTCCATGCCTGAATGATGCTGTAAATTCTATTCACCAAGGCCAATTCCTTATCACAATCCCCAGTAAGTGGTAAAATAATCTGGGTATCATTTGCATAGTTTGTGTAGGTGATACAAAGATGGTCTAGATTATCAAAAAGGGACTTGGTAAATATGTTATACAAAGTCGGAGAGACACATGATCCCTGGGACACCCCACAGGTGATGGGGATAGGGTCTGCTGCTGAGGGAGAGAAGACTCTCATAGTCCTGTTGCTGAGGAAGGATTGTATCCAGACTATGGCTTCCTTAGAGAAATGGGCTGCTGAGTGCAAGTGGTTGCATGAAACCTTGTGGTCAACCAGGTCAAATACAGCCAAGAGTTCGAGAAGGAGAAGCAAAGCTGATTTTCCATTGTGAAAGTTGCTAGATCTCATTCGGCACCCTTGATTAGTTGTGCTGGGCATTGGTCACCCTGGCAGTTCGAAGGTTGGAGGGAAAAGTATAACCTTCTCAACCTCGAGAATAGAGATTTTCGAGAAGCTAAAGTGGGTTGGTTGTTTGACGGGGTTGTGGGAGTTTTGTTAGGTAGAGTTGAGGATGTTAGGGAGAATTTCTTTTGGGCTATCTTGTTCTGGAGATTAGAGACTTTATTGACTAAGGCATGCTGAATATTGGAGCACCAGGTTTTGTCTTTGACGCAACTGTCTTTTACTGGAATTGGGGTCTCTAGTTCTTTTAGGATTGTGAATAGTTCCTTCATGCTGGAATTAGCTTGCTGGATTCTATTGTTATAGGTTTCTTGTTTCACCAAGAGGATGTCTTACTTGTATTGAGATGATATGTTCATTAGAGTCGTTTTGTTTTCGGCAGAGGGAAGTAATCTCCATGCAGATTCACATTTCCTCTTATCTTTTCTCAGGCTTTTCAAGTGTGGGGTGAACCAGGAATTAAGGTGACTTTTAGGCTTGCTGTTTCTCAATTTTAATGGGGCAACCAGACGTGGTCTCCCTCTCACTGTGCATAGAGAGGCATCAGCTTCACCTCACTGATGATCCCCAACAAGGGTGAAACACGTGTATGGGGTTGCTGGTGGTACTCTTGTTCAGGTTGGAATTGCCATTGCATTTCGGTGCTGGACTGCCCCTGGGCAAGACAAAGACTGATATGCAAATGGATATTTCCCATCTGTGAAAGGCACAGTGAGTAAAAGCAGTGGCTGCGAACTCTCAAGTTGTTAATAACCACTGAACAGGTTATCAGGCCTTGTTCTGTCGAGAGAGGGGCGCCCGCTACCTTTGCAAACTAAATTTCATGGAACCTGGGATTGGTAACCCTAGGTCTCCTGGGGGCAACCAGACATGGTCTCCCTCTCACTGTGCTTAGAGAGGCATCAGCTTCACCTCACTGATGATCCCCAACAAGGGTGAAGCACGTGTATGGGGTTGCTGGTGGTACTCTCGTTCAGGTTGGAATTGCCATTGCATTTCGGTGCTGGACTGCCCCTGGGCAGGACAAAGACTGATATGAAAATGGATATTTCACGTCTGTGAAAGGCACAGTGAGTAAAAGCAGTGGCTGCAAACTCTCAAGTGGTTAATAACCACTGAACAGGTTATCAGGCCTTGTTCTGTCGAGAGAGGGGCGCCCGCTACCTTTGCAAACTAAATTTCATGGAACCTAGGATTGGTAACCCTAGGTCTCCTGGGGGCAACCAGACGTGGTCTCCCTCTCACTGTGCTTAGAGAGGCATCAGCTTCACCTCACTGATGATCCCCAACAAAGGTGAAACACGTGTATGGGGTTGCTGGTGGTACTCTTGTTCAGGTTGGAATTGCCATTGCATTTCGGTGCTGGACTGCCCCAGGGCAGGACAAAGACTGATATGCAAATGGATATTTCCCATCTGTGAAAGGCACAGTGAGTAAAAGCAGTGGCTGCGAACTCTCAAGTTGTTAATAACCACTGAACAGGTTATCAGGCCTTGTTCTGTCGAGAGAGGGGCGCCCGCTACCTTTGCAAACTAAATTTCATGGAACCTGGGATTGGTAACCCTAGGTCTCCTGGGGGCAACCAGACATGGTCTCCCTCTCACTGTGCTTAGAGAGGCATCAGCTTCACCTCACTGATGATCCCCAACAAGGGTGAAACACGTGTATGGGGTTGCTGGTGGTACTCTCGTTCAGGTTGGAATTGCCATTGCATTTCGGTGCTGGACTGCCCCTGGGCAGGACAAAGACTGATATGAAAATGGATATTTCCCGTCTGTGAAAGGCACAGTGAGTAGAAGCAGTGGCTGCAAACTCTCAAGTGGTAATTAACCACTGAACAGGTTATCAGGCCTTGTTCTGTCGAGAGAGGGGCGCCCGCTACCTTTGCAAACTAAATTTCATGGAACCTGGGATTGGTAACCCTAGGTCTCCTGGGGGCAACCAGACGTGGTCTCCCTCTCACTGTGCTTAGAGAGGCATCAGCTTCACCTCACTGATGATCCCCAACAAGGGTGAAACACGTGTATGGGGTTGCTGGTGGTACTCTCGTTCAGGTTGGAATTGCCATTGCATTTCGGTGCTGGACTGCCCCAGGGCAGGACAAAGACTGATATGCAAATGGATATTTCCCATCTGTGAAAGGCACAGTGAGTAAAAGCAGTGGCTGCGAACTCTCAAGTGGTTATTAACCACTGAACAGGCTATCAGGCCTTGTTCTGTTGAGAGAGGGGCGCCCGCTACCTTTGCAAACTAAATTTCATGGAACCTGGGATTGGTAACCCTAGGTCTCCTGGGGGCAACCAGATGTGGTCTCCCTCTCACTGTGCTTAGAGAGGCATCAGCTTCACCTCACTGATGATCCCCAACAAGGGTGAAACATGTGTATGGGGTTGCTGGTGGTACTCTCGTTCAGGTTGGAATTGCCATTGCATTTCGGTGCTGGACTGCCCCAGGGCAGGACAAAGACTGATATGCAAATGGATATTTCCCATCTGTGAAAGGCACAGTGAGTAAAAGCAGTGGCTGCGAACTCTCAAGTGGTTAATAACCACTGAACAGGTTATCAGGCCTTGTTCTGTCAAGAGAGGGGCGCCCGCTACCTTTGCAAACTAAATTTCATGGAACCTGGGATTGGTAACCCTAGGTCTCCTGGGGGCAACCAGACGTGGTCTCCCTCTCACTGTGCTTAGAGAGGCAACAGCTTCACCTCACTGATGATCCCCAACAAGGGTGAAACACGTGTATGGGGTTGCTGGTGGTACTCTTGTTCAGGTTGGAATTGCCATTGCATTTCGGTGCTGGACTGCCCCAGGGCAGGACAAAGACTGATATGCAAATGGATATTTCCCATCTGTGAAAGGCACAGTGAGTAAAAGCAGTGGCTGCAAACTCTCAAGTGGTTAATAACCACTGAACAGGTTATCAGGCCTTGTTCTGTCGAGAGAGGGGCACCCACTACCTTTGCAAACTAAATTTCATGGAACCTGGGATTGGTAACCCTAGGTCTCCTGGGGGCAACCAGACGTGGTCTCCATCTCACTGTGCTTAGAGAGGCATCAGCTTCACCTCACTGATGATCCCCAACAAGGGTGAAACACGTGTATGGGGTTGCTGGTGGTACTCTCGTTCAGGTTGGAATTGCCATTGCATTTCGGTGCTGGACTGCCCCTGGGCAGGACAAAGACTGATATGCAAATGGATATTTCCCATCTGTGAAAGGCACAGTGAGTAAAAGCAGTGGCTGCAAACTCTCAAGTGGTTAATAACCACTGAACAGGTTATCAGGCCTTGTTCTGTCGAGAGAGGGGCGCCCGCTACCTTTGCAAACTAAATTTCATGGAACCTGGGATTGGTAACCCTAAGTCTCCTGGGGGCAACCAGACGTGGTCTCCCTCTCACTGTGCTTAGAGAGGCATCAGCTTCACCTCACTGATGATCCCCAACAAGGGTGAAACACGTGTATGGGGTTGCTGGTGGTACTCTCGTTCAGGTTGGAATTGCCATTGCATTTTGGTGCTGGACTGCCCCTGGGCAGGACAAAGACTGATATGCAAATGGATATTTCCCATCTGTGAAAGGCACAGTGAGTAAAAGCAGTGTCTGCGAACTCTCAAGTGGTTAATAACCACTGAACAGGTTATCAGGCCTTGTTCTGTCAAGAGAGGGGCGCCCGCTACCTTTGCAAACTAAATTTCATGGAACCTGGGATTGGTAACCCTAGGTCTCTTGGGGGCAACCAGACGTGGTCTCCCTCTCACTGTGCTTAGAGAGGCATCAGCTTCACCTCACTGATGATCCCCAACAAGGGTGTAACACGTGTATGGGGTTGCTGGTGGTACTCTCGTTCAGGTTGGAATTGCCATTGCATTTCGGTGCTGGACTGCCCCAGGGCAGGACAAAGACTGATATGCAAATGGATATTTCCCATCGGTGAAAGGCACAGTGAGTAAAAGCAGTGGCTGCGAACTCTCAAGTGGTTAATAACCACTGAACAGGTTATCAGGCCTTGTTCTGTCGAGAGAGGGGCGCCCGCTACCTTTGCAAACTAATGGGGCAATATCATCAAGAGTTGAAGTCATAATTTTGTTATATTCATCGACTAATGAATGAGGTTCCATACTGTCGGGTAATGAATTAAGAATAGGTAGGATGCGGGGTAGAGGTTTATCTAGTGTAATATTCTTTTTGGTTTCTAGTTAGTGTCGGTGGGGAGGGTATGGTCGACTTAACGGTGGGCCTTTTGGTTGTCAGCGTGAATGACAGATGGTGGTGGTCTGTCCAGACGTGGGGGGGTGATAGTAGTAATCAAGGCGTTACAGTTGTAATCTGCCACCCAATCAAGTATTCTCCCCTTGTTGTGTGTTGGTAAATTCACTCTCTGAATGAAGCCAAGTTCTACCAGGATGTTTGCCACAGTAGTTGCATCTTGGTCTTTAAGATAGTTAAATCCTAGATTGAAATCCCCCAGCAGTAGGCTTTGAGAGGTGCTTTTAAGGTTGTCTGACAGAATAGTGGAGATACCTTCATTGAAGGTGCCAATGGGACCAGGTGGTCCATATATGAGATTTATATTAAGAGTTTGGGAGTTGGCGATAGGTATTTTGATTGAAAGGGAACCCAACAAGGAACAACATCCTGTCCAGAGCCGACAGAGACCAGGGCAAGAAACTCTGTCCATGCATCCTGCGCCCGCCTGGAACCATTACCTGAAATCTTCTTCCTTGCCGGGTAAGAACACCTGCCTCTAACAACCTACATGACATTATTTACATGACATGTTGAGCTCCACACCTTGGGCCCCTGTCTTAACTGCACTACAAGCTTGAAATTGTTTGTAAACATCTTTCACTGTGACCCATACGCCCCGCAATGAACCACGCGGCCCACGCTCATCCTCACTCAATCCGCAGCCATACATCTAGCCACCCATACACCTTGATGATGTAATGTCGTGCACACTGCACCTCCTTTGTGTATTTAGACAAATGAGCCCCTCTGGCATGTAATGCATTTGCTTATATTGTTTTTACTAGGCATTTGAGCCCCTCTGGCATGTATTGCTCTTAGCATTTGCATTTAACGTGTTTACTAGGCATTTGAGCCCTTCTGGCATCTATTGCTCTTAGCATTTGCATTTAACGTGTTTACTAGGCATTAGAGGCCCTCTGGCATGTATTGCTCCTAGCATTTGCATTTAATGTGTTTATTAGGCACGTGAGCCCTTCTGGCATGTAATGCTTTCAGCATCTGCATTTAACGTGCTTACTAGGCATTTCGACATTTGAGCCCCTATGAATTTATCTTCGCACTGAGAACATAGCCATATGAGCCCCTCTGGCACGTTCTGTCATCTGGCACGTCCTGCCATTATTATGCATCTCTGCCTCCGCATTTAGCATGTATACTGCGTGCCTATTCTGCATTTAGCATGTATATTGTGTGCTTTGGTATCTCATCTGAGCCCTACTGCAATTAGTACTACCTACTGGGTATCACGTCCTTGCAGCCCCTCTGGCACCCAGCATTATTATTATTGTGCACCTCCAAGTCCAGAGCCTGACTGCAACTCAGCTCCCGGTGCATAATTTGCCTATGCTACAGCCTCGGTACCAGCATCAGCATTAGTTATACTGCCATGAGACAGAGTCTCTTTACCATTGACTCTGCATCTGGCCCTCGGTGATTAGTATAAAATGCTGATAGCCTCAAACATCTCCTGCCTACCGCCCTGGTCCCTCAGTCTGCATCCGACCCATAGTATCTCTATATTTGCTAGACTCTGCGCACTACTGTCTTCTCTTCTCCTACTTGTGCCACCAAGCACCACCAGTTCACCTGCACTCTCCTGGCCCACTACCAAGACGCTCCACTCTCACTTCCATTATCCACCAGCCCTACCTACCATGACTGGCCCTAACCCATACCTAAATGACCCAGCACTTTGGATCCTCCATTTTGCCACCAAACCTGCACCAAACCGCCCTTGCACTACTAGCTGCAGAAACTATTGACTCGGCTCCAGAAGCCTTGTTCCACGCATCGCCAGTTCTGTCTCATCACTGACTCATCCCATCTCCACATATGCCCGCAACTTGAGACTAGCGTAAAGAAGAGAGTAAGCGTGGTGATGTGATATGATGGGTTACATGCACTTTCAAACGTTACACGCACTCCAGTCTGCCACATGCACTCCAATCTGCCCCACGCACTCCAATCCGCCCCACGCACTCCATTCTGCCCTACGCACTCCAATCCGCCCCATGCACTCCAATCTGCCCCATGCACTCCAATCCGCCCCACACACTCCAATCCGTTCATGCACTCCAATCCGTTCCATGCACTCCAATCCGTTCCACGCACTCCAATCCATTCCTTGCACTCAAATACGTTCCACGCACTCCAATACGTTTCGTGCATTCGAATCTGTTCTATTTACTCTGATCCATTTTGTGTATCCTAAGTCGTTCCATCCACATATATCACTCGTTTCATCCACAAACGTCGCCCGTTCCGTCCACATACTTTTTCCGTTCCATCCACATATGTCGCCCGTTCCATCCACATACATCGCCCGTTCCTTCCACATACGTTGCCCGTTCTATCCACATACGTCTCCCGTTCCATCCACATACGTTACCTGGTCCATCCACAGACGTCATCCGTCAACATATGTCACCCGTTTCATCCACATACGTCACGCATTCCATCCACCTACGTCATCCGTTCTATTCACATACATCACTCGTTCTATCCATATACGTCACCAATTCTATCCATATATGTCACCCATTCTATCCACATACTTCACCCGTTCCGTCCGCTCTACACATTCAGTGGCTCTACTTACTCATCCACTCAACGCCATCATCCGCTCTACGCATACTTTCATTCTAGGGATTCATCCGTTTTACATGCTCTACGTATTCACCTGCTCTACATACGCACCCGCTCTACGCACTCACCCGCTTTACGCACTCACCCGCTCTATGCACGCACCCGCTCTACGCACTCACCTGCTCTTACGCACCCCTCCTTTCTTACGCACTCGCTCGCTCATATGCCCTCGTCTGTTCCATACACTCGTCGGCTGTACCCATTAGTCTGTTCTACGCAAACATCCGGTCTACACACTCCTCCATTCTTACACATTCCTCTGCTTGGTGCACTCTTCCGCTTGGCGCACTCATCCGCTCGGCGCACTCTTCCGCTCGGCGCACTCTTCCGCTCGGCTCACCCATCCGCTCTGCTCACCCATCCGCTCTGCGCACTCATCTGTTTGACGCACTCATCCGCTCCCCGCAGTCATCCGCTCAATGCCTTTGTTCTTTCCATGCATTCTTCTGCTATATGCACTTGTCAGCTCTACAAAGTCGCTCATACGCAGTAATCCGCTCTGTACACTCATCCGCTTTATACACTCGTTTGCTTTATACACTCATCCGCTCTATATACTCATCCGCTCTATATACTCATCTGCTCTAAATACTCATCCGCTCTAAATACTCATCAGCTCTATACACTCATCCGATCTGCACATTCATCAGCTCCAGCATTCTACAGACTTTTCCGCACTTCAGAACTTCCACACTCATCCACTCTACACACTCATCCGCTCTACACACTTCTCTGCACTTACGCACATATCCGCTCTACACACTCATCCGATCTACACATCCAGCCACTTTACACACTCATCCGCTCAACATACTCATCCGTTCTGTACACTCATCTGATCTACACGCTCATCCGATCTACACACTCATCTAATCTACACACTCATCCGATCTGCACACTCATCCGATCTACACACTCATCCGATCTACACCCTCATCTGCTCAACGCATTCCTCCGCTCAGCGCATTCATATGTTCCACACGCTTCATCCATTCTAAAGATTTCATCCACTCCATTCACTTTGTTCATTCATCATGCATTACATCAATTTCATTAATTTAAATCTCGTTACTGTTTTCGTGCGATTTATTCTTATCATCCACTTCACTGCTTTGATCTGCTTTACTCGTTCTATTCAGTTTTTCCTTTTATTTTGTATTAGTGGTTATTAGATGTCAATTTCTCGCATCTAGTAGTTTGTTGAATTGGTGTCATTGAGATGCTGTTATTCTGTTTGGGTTAGTTTGCGTACAGGTTGGTTTTAGGGGAAGAGCCAGGTTTTCAGTAGTTTGCAGAAAGACATTAGATCTTCAGCTAGGCGGATGTGGGGTGGGAGTGCGTTCCACAGCGTGGGGGCCAAGGCTGAGAATGATGATCCGCCTAACCTGACTGAGTTTGTCTTAGGTATGACTAGGAGGCCGGCTGAGCTTGATCTTAGGGTGCATGGAAGGTGATAGGGTTTTAGCTTGTCTTGAAGATATTGAGGTCTGGTTTCATGCAATGCTCGATGGGAGATGCATAAAGTTTTGAAGGTCACCCTTCGGGCCACTGGAAGCCAGTGCAGAGTCTTAAGGGCTGGGGAGATGTGGTCTCTTAGGCCAAGCGCAAGTAGCAGTTTGGCTGCGGCGTTTTGTGCCCTTTGAGGTTTATTCAGTTGGTAAGCGTGGACTCCGAGGTAGAGGGGGTTAGCGTAGTCCAGTCTTGATATAACAATTGATTGGACTGCAGAGAGTCTGTTGGGAAAGGAGAGATATGGAAAGATGCGCCTAAGGGTTTTAAGGTTGTAGTGGCAGGACTTTGAGACGTTGTTGACTTGGCGCGAGAGTGTTAGGTCAGAGTCAAGGGTTCATCCAAGGTTTTTCACTGAGTTAGAGGGGGTCGGTGAGTTGCCCATGGCGGATGGCCAGGGTAGAGGGTGTGGAAGAAGGTCGGAATCATGTGTCATGCAGGTTGACTGGAGCAGCATGTGGGAATGGACAGTGCGAACACTGTCAGCTTCCAATTCATTCTTAACCATGAAAATTGAAAGCTAGCACTGCCCTGCCCACCTTGGTCATCAGGTTCCTAAATAGCTATGAGCCAATCCAGGATGCAGACACCCTAGCCAATGTGCACTGTTGTTGCTTGTTGTGTGACTTCGACTGACTGACAGTAAAAATGATAAAGTTGCAACAAAAAAACACATCATATTCAAACTAAGTGAGACAATAAGTGCTGGATCTCAGAAATAAGTGCCGGGCTGGGCACTGTCAAACACGCTCAAATAAAGCACTGGCCTATTGTCTACCTTGCCTTCTATCTCCAGCCATTTGCTACCTGGCCTTCTGCCTCTCTCGCCCAGCCTCTCTCCAGTCTCCCCCTCTGAAACCACACCACTCACAGCTGGCAGGAGGCAGAGGCGCTGCCTGTCCTCTCCTCTCCGCTTCTGGTGGTCTGAGCTTTCCGGGCACCACTGCTGCTTCCCTGACACTGCCCAGTCTCTCCTTTTTACAGAAATGCCCAGTTCTAGGACAATACATTTTTTGCCAAAGCAATATGGCCGACTGCACTCGTATCCCTGCTCTCCCAATGTCCCTCCAGGTAGTGTAGTGCGGTATGCCCCTCCACCCCATGCCCCTGAGACTCAACCCACAGGCACAATCTTCCCGCCATCTTCTCCGTCTGCTGTGTGGTTCTGTGTGCCCCAGCACGGTCTCTTCCTGTGCTCTTTCCTCCCTTTCTCTGTGCTGTCTCTCCTTCCATGGGCTCTCTTTCCACTACAGTGCTCTCTCCTCCCACCTGCTCTCTCTTCTCCTCGATGTTTTCTCTTATGCCAGTGCTCTTTTTCCCGCTCTGTGCACTCTGTTTCCCCTATGCTCTCAACTCTCGCAAGTTGTCCCTCCCAGAGGCCTCTCGTTTCTCCTTTCTGCACTCTATTTTCTTCAGTGAGCATTTTCTCCAACTCTGCGCTCTCCTTTCTTGCATGTGCACTCTTTCGGTTCCTCCGGCCCTCGCCCCCTTAGAGAAGCTGGTGTGTAACACCCCCTGACCCTTGTCCTCAGGGCAGCCTTGGGGAAGGGGTTGGATGGTTGCCAGTCGTTTCTTCACCATGGCACCGCCATCCTATGGTGATGTATTACCGGAATTTGCCCGGCACAGTGGCATCTTCATACTTCGCCAAGCCTTCATTTGAAGGACTTGCTGCAGGCAGCCATGTTCTGTCGTTGGAAGGGTGCGGCTGGAGCAGGGAAAGGAGGCAGCAAAAACCAATGTAGAAACACAACACGCGCCTATCCCAAAGGGAGGGGAGGGCCTGCTGCAGTTCAGTCCTGGCTCACCCTCATCCAGGGGAGCTCTGCAGAAGTCGGGGTGCATCACCTTCCAAATCCCATCAGGTTGGAAATCCTGTCAGTGGCTCTGACATCGTATACGATTGAGGAGGCCAGATCATTGTTACTTAATTAGCTCTCAAAGGGTTGTTCCCTTGACCCCTTAATGAAGAGCACATGGAAGCTTCCCAGACTAAGAACATGGGATCAGAGATGCTCCCATACTTCTCCCATGGGGGTTCGAGAGGTTAAAGTGGGGGGTTTTCATGCCTGACATACTAGCAAATAGCAGTATCCGCTAGTGTGGTGTGCTGCCTGGCTGTAAAAAGCTTTAACGCGCTAACAATTTATTTACATAATTTTCTTTTTTTTTAACAACAGCACCGGTGCAGTAGCCTCCTTAGCAGTATAAGGCATGGAGATGGAAAAGACCTGTGAGCAGAACACGGAGTGCGAAGTAAGTGCTGGTGATTTTGCTGCTAGAAGGTTTCGTGAAAAGCAGAGGCCGTAGGAGCGGTGTCCAGGTAGTTGGTGGGGTGTCCACTCAGCCTTGAGGTAAAGTGGCTGCATGGCTGTGGCAGTATCGGATGGGGAACCTGGGGACCCCAACATCTCTGAAGTTAGTGGAGCTTTCATTTGGCCTGACTATGGTGTGACCCAAGAGCAAACCAGAACACATTGGTCAGCAGCATCTTGTTCTAGTAAATGGATATCCTCATTTCTGGCTGTCTAATGTGACTTGACCGATAGGGCAGCCCTGAACCAATGTACTAAATAAGACTACATTGGCAGGCCAGGGGAAGATGTGGGACTTGTGCATGACTGATAACAAGAGTATTTCTCCCAATAGAAAAGCCTCCGTGCATCCCTTTGAAGTGGGCACCATCTTGGTGTTAAGGTGAAAACAAGTACCCTCTTCCTCAGGGGGGTTCTGGTCTTTTAATTTACCCTCAATTTGCAATAATAATGGGTAGTTGCTGAATTTTTTACTCAGACAACTTGTAGTGTTTTTATTGTCTTTGAGTTAATTGTGTCTGTGACTAATTTCTTATGTGTGCACATAATGATTGATCCTGCAGTGGTGTACAGGGTAAGAGGGCATTCAGACTCCCTCCACAATGCCCCGAGGTCAGGACTCTAGGCAGAGGGAATTTTGAGAGGAGAGATCCATGATAGGCAGGCCAGACATTCCTTCTAATTTCATGCATGCCAAGAATGTCCATTTCATTTGGCAGACTCTAGTCCACTCCTGGATTTAACTTTGCATTCTGGCACTTGTTGTCCTGGATTTATAATAGGGAACTGCAGAAGTAAAAGTCCCAGAATGAAAATTAAAATTTGGACTGGAGTAGCATCTCACAAATGGAATGGATGATGTTGGTATGCATGTACTCTATGGAGCTCAATGTCATGATGCCCAACACAATGATTTATCGATCGATGTAATTACTGGTCAAAACTCACTGCAAATGCACACAATTTGTTGAAATAAACAATTCGAATGTTTGCACTTTTCTCACAAATGAATGCAGGGGGAGACCTCCCGCAGGCCCACCTGTAACAATATATTTAGAGGCTATTCTCAGCATGGAGAGTTTGTTCCCTCACAGTTAAAGCAGCCCACCAGATATAATTTATTTTGTTCACCTGTGCCACCGATAAGCCAAGAACCAGGCTGTGGTAAAGAAAGAATATGTATTTATTAAATGATAGGTTCAACGAATATTTGCTCCAAATGATTTACACACACCACCTTCTCTGTTTGTTTGTTTGTTTGTTTATTATTTATAATGCGCGCCAGACCCGAGGGTATCAGGGCGCAGCAGATACAAGAAGGCCTTCAGATTAGTTACAAAGTGACATACGGTACAATACAGGATATACAGGCATAATATACAGAATATGCAGAATATACAAATACAGAATATGCAGAATATACAGGTTAAAGTAAATACATAGAAAGCATGTAGTAGTGATTCACACAGTAAAAGCAGGGACAGAATTTACAAGGCAGGTTAATACTATTTACAAGGCGAGAGGAATGGTGACTAGTATATTACTTGTCGTTATCTTTGAACCAATTAATGAGATTCAGTCTGAAGTTGGTGAATGTTTGGTCAGCTCTAAGCGGGGGTGGCAGGGAGTTCCAAAGCTGAGCTGCATTGACCGGGAAGCTGCTGCCCCCAATTTGAGCTAGTTTATATCTTGGCACAGGGAGACAGTTGACTGTTCTAGTAGGCCTACTTGAAGATTTTCTATTAGTTCTCTCTGTCAAATAACATGGTGCCCCATTATTTAGGCATTTGTAGGTGAGAGATACTGTTTTCAGTCGGATTTTGTCATAGGTAGATAGGCAGTTCTATTGTCTTCTAGTCTCAGAAATATGCTCTTTCCTTATGCTTAGTGCTGCTCTGAGGGCATTGTTCTGGAGTGTCTGTATTCTCTTGACAGTGTATTTGTTGGTCCCAATGTAAAGAGCATTACAGTAGTCTAATTTGGACAGGATGAGGGCTCTGGCCAAGATAATACAACTATTGGAGGATAGGAAGTGTTTGCCAGCTCTATTTAATTTGCATGTATATGCAGTGGAGGAAGCCAAAGTGTTTACCTGTTTGGTAAATTTAAGGGTACAGTCAAGGTAAAAACCTAATGTTTTTACTTCTTTGGCAACTTTGATGGGGTTCCCGTCAATGGCAAAGGATGAATATTCGGGGCCTAATCTTGTGAAGTGGGAGGTAGTGCCGAGGATGATGATCTCCGTTTTGTCATCATTCAAGCAGAGACCATGGGAGGCCATCCATGCCTGGATGATGCTGTAAATTCTATTCACCAAGGCCCAATCCTTATCACAATCCCCAGTAAGTGGTAAGAGAATCTGGGTATCATCTGCATAGTTTGTGTAGGTGATACAAAGATGGTCTAGATTATCAAAAAGGGGCTTGGTAAATATGTTATACAAAGTCGGAGAGACACATGATCCCTGGGACACCCCACAGGTGATGGGGATAGGGTCTGCTGCTGCTGAGGGAGAGAAGACTCTCATAGTCCTGTTGCTGAGGAAGGATTGTATCCAGACTATGGCTTCCTTAGAGAAATGGGCTGCTGAGTGCAAGTGGTTGCATGAAACCTTGTGGTCAACCAGGTCAAATGCAGCCAAGAGTTCGAGAAGGAGAAGCAAAGCTGATTTTCCATTGTTTCTGAGCTTGTCAATTTGGGCCTTGAGATTAATTAGTGATGTTTCTGTGCCATGTTGTGGCCGGAAACCTGATTGGCGGGCTCGTAGAAGTTGATTAAGTTCCAGGAATTTCTGAATTTAGATGTATGCTACCTTATCTAATATTTTTAGGAGGAATAGCACTGTCGTGATAGGCCTGTAATTAGTCGGTATAGTAGGGTTCCAGTGTTTGTTTCTTGAGGAGAGGGAGTACCCAAGGTTGCTTGGAATAGTACCTGTTGAAAAGGAGGCGTTAATAAGCTTCAAAATGAAAGGTGCTACATCTCATTCGGCACCCGTGATTAGTTGTGCTGGGCATTGGTCACCCTGGCAGTTCGAAGGTTGGAGCGAAAGTATAACCTTCTCAACCTCGAGAATAGAGATTTTCGAGAAGCTAAAGTGGGTTGGTTGTTTGAGGGGGTTGTGGGAGTTTGGTTAGGTAGAGTTGAGGATGTTAGGGAGAATTTCTTTTGGGCTATCTTGTTCTGGAGATTAGGGACTTTATTGACTAAGGCATGCTGAATATTGGAGCACCAGGTTTTGTCTTTGACGCAACTGTCTTTTACTGGAATTGGGGTCTCTAGTTCTTTTAGGATTGTGAATAGTTCCTTCATGCTGGAATTAGCTTGCTGGATTCTATTGTTATAGGTTTCTTGTTTCACCAAGAGGATGTCTTTCTTGTATTGAGATGATATGTTCATTAGAGTCGTTTTGTTTTCGGCAGAGGGAAGTAATCTCCATGCAGATTCACATTTCCTCTTATCTTTTCTCAGGCTTTTCAAGTGTGGGGTGAACCAGGAATTAAGGTGACTTTTAGTCTTGCTATTTCTCAATTTAAATGGGGCAATATCATCAAGAGTTGAAGTCATAATTTTATTATATTCATCGACTAATGAATGAGGTTCCATACTGTCGGGTAATGAATTAAGAATAGGTAGGATGCGGGGTAGAGGTTTATCTAGTGTAATATTCTTTTGGTTTCTAGTTAGTGTGGGTGGGCAGGGTATGGTCGACTTAACGGTGGGCCTTTTGGTTGTCAGCGTGAATGACAGATGGTGGTGGTCTGTCCAGATGTGGGGGGTGATAGTAGTAATCAAGGCGTTACAGTTGTAATCTGCCACCCAATCAAGTATACTCCCCTTGTTGTGTGTTGGTAAATTCACTCTCTGAATGAAGCCAAGTTCTACCAGGATGTTTGCCACAGTAGTTGCATCTTGGTCTTTAAGATAGTTAAATCCTAGATTGAAATCCCCCAGCAGTAGGCTTTGAGAGGTGCGTTTAAGGTTGTCCGACAGAATAGTGGAGATACATTCATTGAAGGTGCCAATGGGACCAGGTGGTCTATATATGAGATTTATATTAAGAGTTTGGGAGTTGGCGATAGGTATTTTGATTGAAAGGGAACCCAACAAGGAACAACATCCTGTCCAGAGCCGACAGAGACCAGGGCAAGAAACTCTGTCCGTGCATCCTGCGCCCGCCTGGAACCATCGCCTGAAATCTTCTTCCTTGCCGGGTAAGAACACCTGCCTCTAACAACCTACATGACATTATTTACATGACATGTTGAGCTCCACACCTTGGGCCCCTGTCTTAACTGCACTATAAGCTTGCAATTGTTTGTAAACATCTTTCACTGTGACCCATACGCCCCGCAATGAACCACGCGGCCCACGCTCATCCTCACTCAATCCGCAACCGTACATCTAGCCACCCATACACCTTGATGATGTAATGTCGTGCACACTGCACCTCCTTTGTGTATTTAGACAAATGAGCCCCTCTGGCATGTAATGCATTTGCTTATATCGTTTTTACTAGGCATTTGAGCTCTTCTGGCATGTATTGGTCTTAGCATTTGCATTTAACGTGTTTACTAGGCATTTCAGCCCCTCTGGCATGTATTGCTCTTAGCATTTGCATTTAACGTGTTTACTAGGCATTTGAGGCCCTCTGGCATGTATTGCTCCTAGCATTTGCATTTAACGTGTTTACTAGGCATATGAGCCCCTCTGGCATGTATTGCTCTAAGCATTTGCATTTAACGTGTTTACTAGGCATTTGAGCCCCTCTGGCATGTATTGCTCCTAGCATTTGCATTTAACGTGTTTATTAGGCACGTGAGCCCTTCTGGCATGTAATGCTTTCAGCATCTGCATTTAACGTGCTTACTAGGCATTTCGACATTTGAGCCCCTATGACTTTAGCTTCGCACTGAGTACATAGCCATATAAGCCCCTCTGGCACGTTCTGTCATCTGGCACGTCCTGCAATTATTATGCATCTCTGTCTCCACATTTAGCATGTATACTGCGTGCCTATTCTGCATTTAGCATGTATATTGTGTGCTTTGGTATCCCATCTGAGCCCTACTGCAATTAGTACTACCTACTGGGTATCACGACCTTGCAGCCCCTCTGGCACCCAGCATTATTATTATTGTGCACCTCCAAGTCCAGAGCCTGACTGCAACTCAGCTCCCGGTGCATAATTTGCCTCTGCTACGCCCTCGGTACCAGCATCAGCATTAGTTATACTGCCATGAGACAGAGTCTCTTTACCATTGACTCTGCATCTGGCCCACGGTGATTAGTATAAAATGCTGTCAGCCTCAAACATCTCCTGCCCACCGCCCTGGTCCCTCAGACTGCATCCAACCCATATTATCTCTATATTTGCTAGACTCTGCGCACTACTGTCTTCTCTTCTCCAACTTGTGCCACCAAGCACTACCAGTGCACCAGCACTCTCCTGGCCCACTACCAAGACGCTCTACTCCCACTTCTATTATCCACCAGCCCTACCTACCATGGCTGGCCCTAACCCATACCTAAACGACCCAGCACTTTGTATCCTCCATTTTGCCACCAAACCTACACCAAACCGCCCTTGCACTACTAGCTGCAGAAACTATAGACTCAGCTCCAGAAGCCTTGTTCCACTCATCGCCAGTGCTGTCTCATCACCGACTCATCCCATCTCCACCTATGCCCGCAACTTGAGACTAGCCACTAGGCTTCACCACATACCCTCGCTCATCTGAACAGCTCACCCACCGCACTCCAATTCAACACAAATGCCCATCTAATGCACCCAACACAGACCGCCATCATTGATACCACCAGGAGCACCTATCCCAGCATAGGCAAATTGAGACAAGACCGTCTCAGATCCAGGACACACTCCACCTCTACTTCATCTAACGCACGCACCAGCAAAAGCAAAACCAATCCCAAACCATCCACCCATCTCACACACACATCATCATCCCCCCACCAATCTGCTCCCCGCCCTAACGTCCCCTCCCGCCACACTCCCAACAGACAAACACACCAAGCTACCACCAAAACTATCAAAGGCGCACAGATCATTAGTCGCCCATGCCCTAGACATAGCCGACATCACCTCTCTCAACAAACTCGACTTCTTAGCCATTACTGAGACTTGGCTCCACGCAGCCTCAGGTCCCACCTTAGCGCTAGCCATACCTAATGACTACACCAACTACCGCACAGACAGACAAACAAGCAAAGGCGGCGGTGTAGCCATTATTTCCAGAAGCTCCTTCAATATCAGACCTATACAAAATCAATCATTCCCATCTGCAGAACTACTCACAATCAAAATAGCCTCATCCAACACAAGCACAATCACCACCCACCTCATCTATAGACCGCCGGGTCCCATATCCTCGTTTAATGACGATATTGCTCTCCTGCTGTCCAACAACACTAAACCCAACTCTCAAATACTTATCCGTGGTGATTTTAATCTGGGGTATAACGACAAAAAAGATGATAAAGCAAGCACAGTCGCCAACACCATATCAGAACTAGGTTTCACTCACCACTACTCGCAACCCACCCACAACAAAGGCCGTATCCTCGACTGGATAGCAGACCTCAACTGCAACACCACCATCCTCACCAACTCATCTTGTGCTTGGACTGACCACCACCTCATCACTTTCACCATCAACAAAGACAAATAAACATCTGAAACCCTACCCAACGCTCCTCCCACTCTCACAAGAAATAGCAAAAACATCACAGTTGAGAAACTCATCCCTTTGCTCCAACCCATCATCGACTTCACACCCTCCATTACCAACCCCACTGAATTAATAGACCTCTACAACACCACCATCCTCAAGGCCATAAACACAGTAGCACCACTGAAACTGCGGAAAGACAAACCACGCGCACACCTTAACTCGTGGTTTACTCCTGAACTAAAAACTCTCTGCAAAAATAAAAGACAAGCCGAATCAGCTTGGAAGCAGTCGCCATCCGGAAACAATAAAACAGCCTATTCACTAGCCTCCATCAACTACAAGTCAGCAATCAGAAACAAAAAAAAACATGTACAATGAGAGAATCTGCAATGCCAAATCCAACACCAAAGAGCTTTTCAACATCCTGAGAGACCTAGAGTCTCCATCCCCTATACCAGACACATGCACCAAAGACATCGCCTGGTGTACCAATATTCAAGAGGCACTCCTTGGCAAAACTGCCTTGCTACAAGCCAAAATCGAGTCTAAGAAAGAAAGTATTACCTTCTCTGACAATCCTATCTCTCACACCCACTCCTCACGATCGGACAACAACAACCTATTTGATTTCTCCACCGTCGCAACTAAAGATGTTGAAGACATAATCAACTCTCTTAAACCTTCCAAATGCCAAGGCGACATTTGCCCTGCTCCAGTTATCAAAGACTCGTCCAAACACCTTGCACCCTTCATCACTTCCTTAATAAATTCATCCTTTTCATCCAGCCGAGTTCCCAATAACCTAAAGGACTCCTGGGTCCTACCGCTACTTAAGAAACCATCTCTAGACCCCAGTGTCCCCACAAACTATAGACCTATCACCACCATGCCCTTCCTCCTAAAGATCCTCGACAGAGCTGCCTATTTGCAGATCCAGAAACACCTAGAGAAAAACAACCTGTTAGGGCTAAGACAATCGGGCCTCCGTCCCAAACACGGCACAGAGACAGCCTTGATCAACCTCAAGACACAAATGGACAATCTCAAAGACAATGGCAAACTAGCCCTCCTTCTCCTCCTCGACTTATCAGTCGCTTTTGACTTGGTAAATCACAACATTCTTTGCGATCAGGTAACCTCAGCAGCTAACTTTTCTGACAATGCCAACGCCTGGATACAATCCTTCCTGATTAACAGATCGATGAGAGTCTTTGCTCCCACAGCCTCTGCCGCACCAGCCCCCGTTACTTTTGCATTATGCATTTCCCCCACGCTATACAATGTATTCACTACACGAATTACGCCGATGACACGCAAATACTCATCCCACTAACAGGCGACTATTCCACTGACAATACAGTACTTAACAATATTTACTCTATCATCCAAGAATGGATGGCCAAACACGGACTCTGCCTTAACGATGACAAGACTGAGCTCCTTTTCCTAGGCTCCCAAGCCAGACTCAACAAACTCGACAAACTTTATCAGACATTCACCATCGACGGCAACAACATCTCTGTCTCCAACAGCGTCAAAACCCTTGGCATATACCTTGACTCTTCCCTTACACTAACAAGACAGAGCAACGCTATCTCATCCTCCACCGCCTACACTTGCAAGCTCATCAATGCCAGTAGGCCCTACCTCTCTACTTCCAACTGCACCACCCGAGCCAGAGCGTTAGTACTCTCCAAAGTTGACTACTGCAACGCTCTGTACCTGGGCCCCAGCCAAAAGAACCTTAATAAGCTGCAAGTTATACAAAATAATGCACTAAGAGCGGCCAGGAACATCCCCAAACACCAGCACATCTCTGCTACCAGACGTGACTGTCATTGGCTATCTATAGCTCAGATAATCAAATATAAAACATTCTCTCTCACACACAAATGCTTATCCAACCAAGCACCCAGATACCTCTCAATACACCAGCCCGACTAACGAGATCAGCTCAAACACACGACTTAAATATCCCCAGATACAAGCTCCAAAAAGCAGGCGGCTCAAGCTTCCCTGTGCTTGCCGCAAAACTCTGGCACTCAATACCAACCGACCTGAGAGTCGAACCCTCTTTCCAGCGCTTCAGACATAGCGCCAAAACCTGGCCCCTGGTCAAGGAAGCTTAAATCACCGACTTATGACAACTCATTTGCATATACCGTATATCCTGATCATTCTCAAATCACACAAATATGTCTCCACCTGCATACTGCTAACAACTGAGCTACAATGTATAATTAGCTACAATGTGCATATTACCAGTAACTGTTTTTTTCATTATGTATATTATCAGCAAACTGTTTTTACAATGCACTCATCGCATGTAATGTTTACATACTCTTGTAATGCTTACCGACTCTTACCTAGCCTGTAACATCCGAATGCAACGTTTTTTCACTACTATGTAATCATATCAAGCGCCTGGATGCCCAAGGGTCTAGCTGTGCGCTATACAAATAATAAACTAAACTAAACATGATTTGATGTCTAGAGAAGGGGCTAATCCCATGGATAGATTAGATTTAGCGATAATGGCTATGCCCCCTCCTCGTGACTCCCGTCTATCTGCTCTCAGAATAGTGTATTTGTCCGGGACTGCTAAGGAAAAGGCAGGACCTGCTGCGTCATGTAGCCAATATTAATTGATGGCAAATGAGTCATAGTTTTCTGCTGCAATGAGGTCAGCTATCTCCGTAGCGTGCACGACTAATGACCTTGTGTTTTTTAAGGCCCCCTTAAGGTCTGATATGGAGCTGTCTAGCAAGAGGGGGGAAGGGATGCTAGCACAAAATAAAACTTCAATACAAAAACTCAGTTCTTTTGGGGATTTCACTTTTGGGTCTCATGTACATGCAACAAAGGACAAATAAACAGTTCAAACCTCCTGTCCCACAAAGCCCTGTTTGTCAAAATTAAACAATACCTTGGAACATTATAAGATCATGAGCAGTAGCCTTCCTTAGGAGTACAAGGGGGTAAGCTTTCTTTCAATGTTATATTTTGATAGGTGGCCCCCACCTACATTTCTAGTCTTAGCCCTGCCCCTTTTCCTGAGTCCCACCCCATTGATATTAAGTTATTATAAGGTTGATATACATTTTATATGAAATTGATAAGAAGCCAAAATGTTTGATTGACCCAAAATGTTTGCTATCATTTTTATATAAAATGTATATACATTTAAATATAAAAATGTATTTAACATGAATGTACATTTTTATGTACATTTCAATAACATTTTTGATATCGATTTAATGAACCCCACAAAATTGTAATTGACCCCCACCATTTTTGCTATAATTTGTATATACATTTTATATAAATGTTATATTAATTGGATATACATTCTGCTCCTTCCTTCCCAGCCATGCCAGCATCTTGCCGGCCTTGTCACCCGTTTCATAGATCCTTGCTCTCATAGCAGTGTGCGCTTGGCGAGCGTTGTCCATCGCTATGCTTTGCAATCTTTTTTGTGCTAGTAGCAACGTCCGGTTAGAGGCCGGCGTATTTTCGTTCACGCGCCCCTCCTCTGCCTGTTTGACATGGAGCTCCGCTTCAAGAATCTTACTCATGTGCAGCCTCCTTTTGGCCGCCGTCCATGATATTAGCTCGCCCCTTAGCACTGTTTTATAGGCTTCCCATAGCATTTCAGGATTCGTTGCCGTCTGTGTGTTTAACTCAAGGTATGTGTTGGTGGTCTCCTGTAGTCTGTCTACCAGCTCAGAATCTCCCAGATAGTAACTGTTCAGGCGCCAACATGGCGGTGGGATCCTCCGGGACGTTATAAGTAACATTTCTAGTGGATAGTGATCAGAGATGCCTCTGGGCACATGTTTATTTCCTGTGCCCTATATAGGTCAGTTGCGGGAGTGAAGAAGTAGTCCAATCTGGAGAGCGAGGCATGGGCCCCCGAGTGGAAAGAGTACGCTCTAGTGTCTGGGTGAAGTTCCCTCCACACATCGCACAGGCCGAGTGCGTTGGCGAACGTGGCAAGCCTAGTGGGGACATTGGGGTTCCTGTTTCGTGTGTGCGATCTATCCAGGGTAACATTCATGACTTCATTGAAGTCACCACCTAGTATCATGCAGTTGAAGGTATCATTAGCAATTAACGGGGTGATGTCAGTGAGCAGTGGTTCTAGAAGGGTTGGTGGTGCATAGATAGCTATCAGTGTGATGGATTGCCCCCATAAGTCACCCGTCACATATATGTCATGGGTCACCATGTAGAGGTGGAGGGGGAGGTTTTTGTTTACCAAGATCATGACGCCTCTCGAGCCCATCGTGAAGCCTGAGTGGAATGTCAGCTCATAATTTGTACGCCTAAATAGGGTGCATTCTGTACCTGCGAGATGTGTCTCGGATAGGAACACTATATCAGCCCCCCGTCTGTTCAAAAATTGGCACACCAGGCGGCGCTTGATTGCATTGCCCAGGCCATTGACGTTCCACGACATGAGCCTCAGTGTTCTGAGAGTGTCGACATTGTTACGATACTCTGCCATGTGAGCATGTGTTGGTGGCTGCCCTGATTGTCACTGGCAGCGTTATGCTCCTGTTGGAAATATGCCCATGGTGTACTGACATCCTTTCTGGCCATGTTCCTCTATTAGTTCGACAGATCCCTAATGAAGCTATGCTTAACTAACCCAAAACCCCCCACCCCATACTCCTCCCAACTAGAAGAATCGGTCGCCCAAACAAAGAATCTATGGTGTCAGCTGGACACCTAACATGCACTGAACTTGATATCAAATAAAAGTGGCCTTCCCCTAGGTGGAACCTGGGGGGAAGGTAGTACTCCTCTAAAGGTGATCCCCGAGGGAGTCCACGTGTATTCTACGCCTGGAATTTATTGCACTCTCGGGAGGGTGGGGGGGTTTTCCTTCTATTATAGGGCTTGGGGCATACCGCGGCCGCTACAGGTGGGTATGTGCTGCCTATCATTGTGTGTCTGTGTGTGTACTGTGGAAAGATATATGGTCTGACTTGAGTATCTCAGTTTGGTCACAGGATTTTGACAGCCGTGGTGAGGGGGGGGTTATCACCCCCCTAGGTCTTCCGGTGGGTCCAGCAGTGGCGGTCGTCAGGGTTCTCGCCGTTGATCTGGCGGAGGTCTTCGATTTCTTCCCCTATTTTCACGGGGGCGGACCAATCTCCCTCTATGTGTTGCTCAGCCCAGTGCCAAGCCTCCTTAGGGTCACTAAAATGGACTGTTGTGTCTTTGTGATAAATCTTGAGCTGTGCAGGGAAGAGCAGGCTGTATTTCACTCCTATCGTGTGTAGCTGCTTTTTCAGGGAGTCGAAGGATTGCCTAGCCCTTTGCACTTCCCTCGTGTAATCTGGGAAAAAGGCGATTTTGGAGCCATTGAACGTGACAGCTCCTTTGGCGCGTGCATGTTGCAGTAGGGCGTTGCGGTCTCTGTAATTTAAGAAACTTGCTATTAAAGTTCGTGGGGGGGCGCCAGGCGGTGGCCTGCCCGTGGGCACCCTATGTGCCCTCTCTATGGAAAAGAACTTGGAAAAGGCATTGGGCTCGTACAGGTCGGAAAGCCATTGTTCTAGAAAAAGTTCCATGCCGGCGCCCTCTGCCTTTTCGGGTATACCCAGGATGCACACATTGTTGCGTCTGGATCTGCCCTCACCCTCTTCAATTCTGTCTTCCAGCACCTTCAATTTGGACAATGTGTTATGAAGCTGCTGTTGCATGGTGTTCATCCTGTCCTCCGTGTTGGAAATGAGCTGCTCAGCCTCCCTGGTGTGTGCCGTTAGTTTTTGGAGGTCGTGCCTGAGGAGGGAAACATCCATGCTTATTCCGTCCATTTTCTGCTCCATGGACGTACGGGAGTCGGTAATGGTGGCCATGATGTCTTTGAGCGAGATTCCTTGGTCCGTCTCCATATCGTCTGAGGATTGCGGGTGGTGTTCAGTGGGCTGGGGTGGAGGAATGGTGTACTGATCCATTCTGCTTTGGGCATGAAGCTTCCTTGGCCTGTCCTTCCCCATGGCAACAAGTCCACCTTGTACGCTATATGGGCCGATGTGGGCGCCAGTCCAGCCAGTTTTTGCCTGAGCACCACGCTTCCCGGTGTGCCTCTTGTCTCTTTTACCTTGATGGCGAATCGCTCCCTATTTTGCTGCTGTGCTCCGGGGATATGTCCTCACTCCAGGGCCGACGCAGCCGCCCGCCACCCAGCAGCAGCACGCTTTCCGGGGCAAGGCGTATCCCTCGCTCTCGCACTAGCCCATGGGTCCGCACATATGTCACTGAATCAGCGGCCTACCGCAGGGGCGGAAAGGCGGAAGGGCCTCTCTCTCTGGGCCTCCCCGCTCGCCTGTTATCGGAGGGCAGGGCTCATACGGGTGCACAGCCCTCTCTCCCTTTGCTGGCCCTCTTGACTTCCCGGTCAGTGATGATGCTCCGGCCAGGCCCCCCGCAGGGCGGGAGCCGACGCGGGAGGCCCAGACTCCACTCTTCGGCAGGTTCTCCCACCGCTTTCTTGTCTGTGCTGTCCTGCGAGAGCGTGTCCGCCGATCGGGGCCTCTCCGGGACTCTGCTTGGTCCGCACCCTTCTTCCGCTGTGATCGACCAGTCTGTTGTGGGTTGGACACTGCCTCAGCGCGGCCTTACTGGATATGCACAGGACGTTCAGCTGCGTGCGCCCGTGGCCATTTTGAAGACGGGCTAGTTGCTGTCGCCACAAAACTTCACACGGTCGTCTCCAGGCTTTTTTATAACAGGATGTTAGTGCGAACGCGGGAGCCGAGCAGGCGCACATCTACTGCATCCCGCGGTTAGCCACGCCCCCAAGGAGTCTGTTTTGACTTATGAAATATTTAGAATGCATTTAGTGTGAAGAGCAACAACACGTGTGATACTGTAATTCATGGTATGCCATACCATTGCTGAGGCAGTCTGGTTAAATATGTTTATAGCATTTTAGAAGTCAGTCACAGGCACTACCCTGTGTTCAGCCAGTGGAGGTATTTGTAAGTGATTATGGGGTGGTCACACAATAAATCAAGTATTTAATCAAATGTTACGTAACGCGTTAAAAGACCAGATTTAAAAGATGGCCAATTATACTTTCTCAGATTTCCAAGGGCTCTGAGCAACTGTTGTTTTTTCCCGGTGTTCCCATCCTCCTTTAACGTTTTGAAATACTTGCCTGAGTATTGACGATATATAAATAAACAACACCATACCAATACCAATAATATCATTGTAGGTTTTAAAACAATTAAAACCACACATATGCAATTCTAAAATAACAAGACAGGCCCAGTAAATAGAAAAAAACGGGCTTTACAATTCAACAGGGGTCAATGTGCATTTTAAAAGATATGATTGACTTAAGAGGAAGGTGTGCTATAAATAGACAAGTCTCTACACACATACTTTCTCTTTAATTCAGAGAAATCTAAACCGAGCACACCCTCAATCTGAAATCCAAAACTTAGATATTAACGCTTGGAATGTATGAGGACAAATGTGCAAAGTGGGTAAAGTTCATGCTTCACTGTTTACCAAAAATGTGTGATCCTGTGCAATTATTTAAGCCTAAATGAATTTAACTGTAAAAAATGGGGGGTCTTATTTAAATAATGTGAACTCTTTGCAAATTCAGGCCTTCCAATCCTACATCTCTTCACCACAGAAGGGATTACATTTTAGAGCAAAATGCAATCTTTGCAGGGTTCCAAAACCTCCCCAAACCAAGACGTAAGGTCATGCATCGCACACACACGTGCACAACATATTCTTGCATATATGCTTCTCCTAGCTCACGTGGTGCTACTGATTGTAAAGTATTTTAAGTATGCAAATATTCAAAGCGGCAGCTTGCTCATTAATCACAGTATGTCCTGATTTGACATCCTTGGAGTTGCTATGTATGAAAGTTGCAGGGTTGTATCAGGGCATTCACAGTGGGATTCAAGTATATGTCAATGAACACACATTTTAATCAAGCAGTGTAGCCGAGATTCTGTCACACAAATTGATTGAATTGTCAAACTTTTTTAAGGGACCAAGTGCTAAGATGTTACCTTGGACTTAAGATGCAGGTGCTTGTGTTGCAGTATGGTATGTATTGCTGCAGATGGAAAATTGTATTTGAATATTTCAAAGAGGTGATTGGCAATGTGTAAAAACCAGCTTCTTTCAAGTTCCAATGACTGTACCAGTTAATGTTTTAGCAAATGTCTAATGGGTTTATTAGACTCATTTTGTATTTTCAAGTATGCGTTACAGTTTAGATTATTTGCGCAAAGTGGTACAATTTACATTATTTGTTTGGTGCGAGTAAAGTGGTAAAAAGCATATGCTGCTTTTGTGCCTATCCTCTACGTGCAAGGGAAGCTCTGAGTGTTAGGGTTCATGTTTTACATGTGGAAGCTTCAATGGGGTGGCTAAGACACACAGCATTTTATCTGTTAATTGTGATATGTATGTGAGATATCATGAGCTAGCCACCCAATTGTGGTAGGCCATGCACAGTGGGATTTCAGTATGTGTCAAAGATCAGACTAAGCAGTGTAGCCGAGATTCTTTCACACAAACTGATTGAAATGTTGATTTTTAATGGGCTACGTGTTAGGGTGTTACATGATGTGGTCGCTTATGTTGATATGTGTTGGGTATTGCAGTGGATGGGGAATTGTATCCAGGGGCGGACTAGCCTATAGGGAACTATGGAGATTTCCCGGTGTGCCTCTGCACCCTGGGCCTCTTTTGTGTGGTAGTTCCAAATTTTCTCATAGGGAAAGCATTGAGCTTGCTGAAAATGTGTCATATGGGGCCACTTTGAAAATTATTTCCAGGGCCTCTTTTGGTCCCCAGTAATTATTTCCAGGGCCTCTTTTAGTTCTCAGTCCACCCCTGATTGTATCTGAATATTTCAAAGAGGTAATTAGCGATGTGTAAAAGATATCATATTCTGATTCTATAGTCTCTGTGTATTTTAGACACACCACAAACTGTAACCGCTGGATTGCGCAACCGGCAGACACTTTGTATGTGGGATGTGCCACCTGCCAACCATCAGATTCTGATATAGTGTAAATATGCTTGGCCATGGAGGCCAATCATTGGATTGCATTGTGGTCAGATGCTGAGGATGTGGCGAGTGTGGCAATGAGTGGGAATGTCTCTGTGCTTCACCAAGGGTAATTGGAGTGGGTAACCCATCATCTTGCCTGAATGGTTTGTTTGCTTTTGCCTGGGACCAGCTGAATCTGGGGGCCTGTGTTGGAGAAGAGTTGTTTTTTGATTCCCCAAGGGCCACTGGAAGCTGGTGGTACTACACATGCCTGAGAATGAGAATCTGCTGTGCTAGATGTCTGTACACAGAGGTATATACGGGTGTCAGGGATTGCTTAGTGTCTCCACGTCCCACAATCTGCAGTCTTCCAAATTCAATTCCAGCTGGGCTAGAAAAAACATCTTCTGCATATTTGTGTGCAGCCTCCAACTGCAGACCTTGGGAAGTGGAAGTTGTAAAGGCGTCACGTAGGAAGACACAGACAATTGAATAGATTTTGGGGTATAAACTTTTATTCATTCAAAAAGAAGGGTTGGAAAAAGGCCTAACTTGCCCTATGTTAAGATGGCATTTCCATACCTAAATCAAACGAATGATAGTCTGTGTCAGGAAGTCCAAAGCAAATGTCTGTCTGTGTCCAAAACCTATACTTGCTCTCACATCGAATTGTATACAATGTTTAGGGATATCAGCATCACATCAGAAGTGTTTAAGTAAATGTTCAGTGCTTCTTTCAGGTCTTCATTGGGAAAGGGGTTTCCCTTCCCCAAGTTTTCATGTCTATCAATGTTCCAAAATAATACAATTCCTTAGGATATTCAATGTTCCAAAATAACACAATTCCTTGGGATTCTTCTCAGCTCTTTGCGTTTGGTTACCTTTCACCAATTGAAATAGTACAGTTCCTCAATTTAAGTTCACATAGGTTTTCCTTTATTCAGTCACAAAGTGGCTTTTCCTTGGGTGGTTGTATTTGGGCCAGGCACAGTTGTCGGACCCTGCAAGTTCCACCCATAACAGGTCGTGCAAGCAACACATTTTATCTGTATTTGCTTTATAGTTCTCTTCCTCCAGTTTCAGCTTTACAGTGAGGCTTGACTTATTATCCTTTCAGGTGCCCTGGAAGCTTTATTATTGCTTGTTTTATCACCATTCACTTGTTTAGTAGCATTCACCTGCAAAGACCTACATCGGCTTCTTAGTACACCCTCTTGCTAAGAAAATCAGTCACAGTTATTGTTCTTTTGCACAAGCCATCATAGGATTCCCAGTACATCCTCCTGCTAGGAAACTCAATCACTGTTTCAGGTCTCTTGACCAAAGCATCTGGCACCCTATGCCAGGTTTCTCTTGCATACAGGTTTTCTCTTCTCAACCATTCACTTCTTTCAGTAGTACGCAATAATATCTGCTTGACTCTTGGCAATGCTTGTTTGACTCTTCTTGACTCTCAGCACTACTTGCATTCACTTATGCTTGTTTGTTTGGCTTTGTTTGTTAGCATTACTTTTCATGTCAGTTCATAACCAATTCATTTCAGTGGTATCAATGTTTCTTCTGGTTTTATCACAGGTCATTAATTCGCTATTGCATTCATTTAGACTTTTCCAAAAATTGACTTAAGTGAGGGAGTTTACATAAATACGGTCTCTTTCTTTTATCAGATTGTCATATATGGTGGCTTTCCCACTGAAACCTGTGTCGGTATGCCCGGGGCTCCCAACACTCTTGGGCACTCACTGGTGTTGCTTGCCTTGTCCGACGTATAGTGTGGGGTTGCAGTACTGGTCGTGTCTCTGGTAAGCATTCCCTGTCCTGCCTATCCTCCCGCAGATTCGTGGACAGCTACTCTCTCGCTCACTGGTATAGCCGATGCACCGCACTGCCTATGTGACTCCGCCAGCCCATTCTCTGCTGTGGTTTGTTCGGCACTGCTCCTTTGGTTCTTACCCAGCCTCTCCAGATACCTCTCTTGTTATTTCCCTTACACACGGCTACACTCTACTTCACGTCTCTCCTCTTCTTCCAGTACTTTAAATATCCAGCCAGCTTCATTAGGCACTCGGCAAATAGACTGTGCAGGGTTAATTATGTAGTCTGTTGTCAGTCTTTGTTGCATCTTCCTTGTTCCAGTACCAAAGTGGTGTCTGTGTCTGTGTGTGTAAGAATGATTAAAGAGAGAGGAGGTATGGCTCTGGTGTCTCTCTTCCTTATCCCAGTACCTGACTGGTGTTTCCTGGGAGATGATTAATGTAAAAGATAGGAAAGAGACTAGTAACACCCTACAAAGTCCTGGGGGATATTAGATTCATTAGAAAAGAGAAATTGCGGATACCGTGTGTCACCCAAGGGTGCCTCATCCTCACTCCCCACGTCTCCTCACCCAGGTGAACCTCCCTCGCATATCCACTCCCAGGGTCAGGATCCAATAGGAACAGCCTTTCGTATGTCTAGCTTTTTCCAATTCGTGGAACACAAAAGAATGTGGAGCGGTGAACTGCATTGTGCTAAACCAGAATAATTTACATAGTGAAACTGTAATATGTGCAACTTTGTGATTTTGCAATACTCTCGGCAGACAAATTACAAATGTTTTGTGAATCAGGTGCACATTTTGTCTGGGTGGGGGAAATCTAGAAAAATATGAAAATTCCCCTGAAATGTCCACACCTCATATTCTCAGGATTTCACTTGCCTCTAAATCAACCAACATCCATCTTTCTTTGTTGTCTGTCTCTTGTCATGGTGCCATGGTCTTAGAATTTATTCATAACAACTGCTCTTCCTAGAAGGTTTCCAAAGAAGTGAAGGTGGTTGTAGAGGGGCAGATAAAGAGTTTGTCAGGGACTAGTTGTTTCTTCATACAAAAGAGGAGATGATGAAGAGTGTTAGGAAAGATTTCTCCTAGGTACAATTTTCCCTTACATATGTGAACCTCCCAAACTTTTTGCTTTTGTTTGGAGTGCCTAATGAACACTGAGGCTCTACAAGACTGGACCACTCAAGGTGAACATTACACAACAAAGAACCAACTCCCGTATTCCAGAGGGTGTTTATATCTACCGAATAAGGCACTACAAGAACAAGTCATTTCTGGTTTTCATGTCCCCCTGATAGAAGGACATCCAGGAATTGCCAAGACCCTAGCCAAGGTGAAAAGACATTATTGGTGGCCGACCTGGCAAAAGGATATTATGCAGTTGATTTTTTCATGTGGCATTTGTGCACAGAATAAATCCCAGAAACAAAAATCTGCGGGCCTTCTTCAACCCCTGGAAATTCCACCTGCACCTTGGCACACACTCTCCTGCAATTTCATCACAGATCTGCCTCTCTGTCAAGGGTTGAACACTATCCTAGTGGTTGTTGACCTATTCTCTAAAATGGCCCATTTCATTCTGTTTAAGGGTTTACCAAACGCATCCAGTCTGGCAAAGGTGTTTTTAGAGCAAATCGTACGATTACATGGCTTTCCCTCCATCCTGATTTCTGACCGAGGGAGTCAGTTTGTGTCTAACTCCTGGAGGAAGAGTTGTGCAATTGCCCAAATCGATATTCGTCTGTCCACTAGTCACCATCCCCAAACTGATGGCCAAACAGAGCGGACGAACAGACACTAGAGCAATACCTACGGTGCATGTTATATCAAGTGGCCGAATATGCCTACAACAACTCGCTACACACCAGTACCGGACAGAGTCCATTCTATACCGTATATGGAAGGCACCACGTACTTCCGAATTAGATACCCCAATGGACTTGGAAATGCCTGCGGTGAAGACTTTACATACAACCATCACTCAAGCCTTCAAAAGGCAGCAGAACACTTGGCCCAAGCCAAAGAAAGACAGAAAAGATTCTCTGATCAGCACCGAAGAAAAGCCCCAGACTACCAAGTCGAAGATGAAGTCTGGTTGGCATCTCGGTAGGTGCCCATAAGAGGAACTCGAACAGAGTTTCGTGCCAGATATATAGGGCCCTATACCATCAAGGCTATTATAAATCCTGTGGCAGTAAAACTAGCTTTACCACCAAATTTGCAGATCCATCCCGTATTCCAAGTGTCACTCTTAAAACCTATTCAGCCTGGAACTCAGGACAAAACACCACCAAATCTGGTACTGGTTAGCAGAGAACCCGAATTTGAAGTCAAGGACATCCTAGATTCTAAACTCACCAGGTCCAAGTTACACTACTTAGTGGACTGGAAGGGATACGGCCCTCAGGACAGGACATGGAAGCTTAGCCAGCACGTCCATGCGCCACGCCTGGTAAGACGATTTCATCGGAACCATCCGACCAAACCAGGGCCAGACAGAGGAAATACCTTGAGAGGGGCCTTAGGGGGGAGTGCTGTCACGATCCATGCCTCTGACCCCCTCAGGTATAACAGCCCCCTGGCAGCAGTGGGGCTAAAGCCCTTCACACTGGCACCAAGGGCCTTAAAACTCCATCAGAAACATACATGGAGTCAGTCCTGGCTCTTTTGGCGTCAGGCTCATTATCAGGAATAAAGCAATACCAGTTTTGGACCTTAATTCAACATGGAGGAGGCCTATTACAGAGCTCAGTTCTTTAGAACCAAGTCATGCAGTGTAGTGTTGTAGGTGTGGCTGGGCCTGGAACTACTTGGCCTGGAACTACTTTACCTGGGCTATTTAAACCACACCCAAACAGCAGAACACGCTTCGTGTTATTCTGCACTCCTGCAACGTAACGGTCACCGTGTCCAACTCCTGCTCATCTGCTTCTCCGGCGACCCGATCCTGAAGCTCTAGATCCGGATTCCATTAATAACCTGGAAGAACAAGAACAGCATTAGCAAGCAAGAACACTTACCTGTGAAGTAACCCGTTTTGAATCCATCCTGTGCTTCGCTTAACTCGCTGTTAAGTTTAAGAGTTGGGGGTCAAATATGCACGCTGGAGCCGCTGGTGGGTTTCAAAAGTCTTTACTAGGTCAGGTTCACAGGTAAGTACATAAGGGAAGTAAAACAGGTAATATAGGCAGGGGAGACAACCACCGGTCCCCTTGTCCATTCAGTGCCCGGTCTCAACTGTATTACCCTGGAACTCTCTTGCACACTCCAGCATAAACATTCCATATTAACATTCTAAGTATGACTCAAGCATACTGCACATGGACAGGGGCAGGTCAAAACCTAACACTCGCCCATCTCCGGAGTTCCTTACCTGGGCAAACAGCGAGTCCTGGCAGCAGCCTGCGCTTCTCTTACCTCGCCCATCTCCGGGTTTCACTGCAACCTGCAAGGGAGAAGGAACAAGGTCAGCATTAATAAAGCACTTACCTGGGCAAGCAGCGCTTTGATCGCTCATCACTCCGGAACATCACTGCAACCTGTACAAAGAAGAGAAGAGAACACAGGTTAGCAATTAACACTAATAAACAGCGCAGCGCTCCGCACATCACTAACTCACCGTGGTCTTCGCCATCAGCGCGGCAACTCCGAGATCACAACCATCCCTGTGAAAACAAAAAGAGACATTGTTAGGGAACAGCGTAGTGGAGCAAGACGCCGAGAAGACAGAGAAAACGGAGGGAAAGAAAGTGACAGAATAAAGATGGAAAAGACATTATAACTCACCTGGCAGACAGCAAGCAGAGTCGGAGTCACAGCCGGTCTGGACCCGTCATAAGGGCACACAGACCAGTGAAGCAACTAGGTCCACGGAACGCCCGCACCAACCACACGCCCCAGCACAGAGACGCAGGACGGAGAGTTCAACGCACAAAAACCTAAGGTGAGCAATAACCCCAAGGGAGGGGATTTGGACCAGAGGAAGGTGGGAGTCCACCCATCACAGAACCAGTATCTTAACCCTCTATTCTCCTGTTATAGGCGTTACCCAACGTCTGGCACATAACCAAGCAGAGAGGGGTCCGGGATAGCGCTTAGACCTCCATCCAGTATTGTGTGGCGCCCCCGTGGATACTAGGTGAGAGTAACAGTTAGTCAAGTAACTAGGTGCACAGTTTGCTAGGCACTTGTGCTTGAGTGATAGTGACTTCAGCACGATTCTTTGATTGACCGCTAGCCAATGTAGGCTGCGTCTAATGACAGAGATGTGGTGATTTCTGGGGGTGTTCAGCGCTGCTCTAATGGCATTGTTTTGAATTACTTGTAATTTATTTGTATTCTGTTGGCAGGTCACTAAGTAAAGCGTGTTGCAATAGTCGAGTTTCGACAGGACCAAAGTTCTGGCTAAGGTAGTGCAATTGGCAGTGGTTAGGAAAGGGCGGCATGTAGTGATGAGTTTACATGTATATGCCACTGAGGATATTATAGCAGTAGTTTGTCTCGTTAATGAGAGAGTGGAGTCGAGGTATATGCCAAGGGGTTTAGTGTCCTTAGATACCTTAATGGTGTTGCCATCAATAGTGAAGGAATTAAAGTCTGGATCTAGCTTGTTGAGTCTGGGTTGTGAACCAAGGAGGAATAGCTCTGTCTTATTGTTGTTAAGACAGAGCCTGTGTGGAGCCATTCAGGCCTGAATAACGCAGGAAATTTTGCAGAGTGCTTTAGAGTCTTTTTTGTGGTCTCCAGTAATGGAATTGAGTATTTGGTGTCATCTGTATAATTTGTGTAGGTGACACCCAAACGTTCGAGGATATCGAAGAGGGGCTTTGTAAACACGTTGTAGAGTGTTGGGGACAAGCATCACCCTTGGGGGACTCCATAAAAACTAGTGTCGGTTCCACTGAGGCTGATGGGGAGAAGACTCTCATTGATCTATTCTCGAGGAAGGATCTAATCAAGTGTTAGCTTTGTCGGAGAAGTGAGCTGCAGAGATGAGATGGTTTCATAGTATTTCTTGATTGACCAAATCAAATGCGGCCGATAAGACGAGTAAAAGGAGGAGGGCCAGCTTGCCATTATCTTTTAGGTTTTCAATTTGTTTTTGTTTTTTAAACTCTTTTTATTAGTGGCCACAAAGATGCACAGCACAATTACATAATTTCCACAGTACAGGAGAATCAAATAATATACATATCATCGAGGTGCCAAGGGTTACATAGTTTCGTCATCATCCGGAATTTTGTCACACAAGTACATTCTGAAGGGTCCCCATATATCTTTAGGTCTGCATGCCGCTGAGCGGGTGAGGACAAACTGTTCTTCAGCTTCGTTTACATATGTCAGTTCCTGAAGGAAATGTTTCATGCTGGGTGGGCCAGTACCTTTCCACTGCTGTAAAATGCATTTTTTGGCCACTGTGCATGAAACATTGAACAGTCTCCTGACCTTTTCAGAGTGCTTGCCTATGTCCCCAAACAGATATTTCTGCAGGGTTAGTGCAGGGGGAACTTGTGTGATTTCTTCTAGCATATCCGCCACCTCTTTCCAGAAACCCGCCACTATCGGGCACCCCCAGTACATGTAGAATGCGCCTGCCCGACTTGCTTTGCATTTGGAACAGTCTACGGACCCATCGGGCGCAAACATGGCTATTTTGGCTGGAGTGCAGTGTAGTCTATTTACATTTTTAAACTGGATCAGGCGTAGGCCAGCGTTCAAGGAAACCCTTTTGGTGAGCAAACAATATCTGTCCTAGGTTTTATCATCTATGGAGACCTGTAGATCCCTCTCCCATTTAACTTTAACCATGTTAGTCGAGGGGGAATGTGCTTGGACTGCACCATATAGTCTGGAGATCCCCAGACTGTCCCTGGACGTCACCAGCTGCATACATGGATGAGTAGGGGGTTCCTCAGGGAAGGGTGCCCAATGTTTCTGAAAGGCTGATCTCATGCGATAGTATTGAAGTACCTTAAGTGGACCCCCGCCAAATGCCCCAGTGACTTCCTGTAGGGTCGCAAATTTCCTGTCAATGAACTTGTCACCCAGTTTCATCTCCTCATTGGGATCCCAAGCCTCGCGCAAGCTACTATCATGCGTTGGCGGTATGTCAGGGTAATTCCAGAGGGGAACCTCTGGGTTATAGGGGGACACAACTCCCAATCTTTTAAAAATAGCCCTCCAAGTACCAATCATACAGCTCACCGGGTTAAACTCACATGTGTATCTGTAGCGTGTGTCAAGAATCACAGTATATTCGTGGGGTGCGTGGTGAGTTCTTCTATCGCCACGTGGGGGGCCCATCGTTTCATCATACCAGTATCTCGAGAATTGGGCTTGGGCAGTATAGTAGTATAGTTCAAAATCAGGTGCCGCCATGCCGCCTGAAGAGTATGGTTCAATCATTTTTCCCATCCTATTCTCAGGGTTTTTCCATTTCAAAGAAAGGCCATCACCATTGATCTAAGTTTATTGAAGAAGGGTCGACCCGGCCATATGGGGATGTTAACGAAGAGATATAGGAGCCTGGGCAAGACTATCATTTTAAGAACCGCAACTCTTCCATGCAATGATATCGGAAGGCGGTCCCATAGCAGCAATTTGGTATTTAAGGCCTGTAGTGCGTTTTTGTGGTTATCTGTATATAGCCTATGTGTATCTCTTGAGACAAGTATCCCCAGGTATCTAATGCCTTGTTCAGACCATTTGAGTCTACATAGAGAATTGGGGCATTTGGTTGCCGGTGTAAGTGGAAATATTTCCGACTTGGCCTTATTTATGGAGCAGTAAATTCCTGAATCTGCCATAATGGGTGCAATATTGTTTTCTGGCTCACGAACATCCAAAAGCGTGTCATCCGCATATAGGGAGATTAGCTGGGTAGAGCCCTTCAGATTTATACCCCTATCTGAGTGTCTAAGCCTAACCGCAATGGCCATCTGCTCTATCGTTAATGCAAACAATATGGGTGAGAATGGGCAACCCTGCCTCGTGCCCCTCTCCAATAGGAATAAATCAGAGATGGATCGATTGGTCAGCACTCGTGCCCCGGGTTCCGTGTATAGTAGTTTCACATATCTGATGAAGTTAGGGCCGATACCAAATGCCTCCAGTCCCGCTAGTAAATAAGCCCATGACACTGAATCAAAGGCCTTTTCGGTATCTAGGGATATGCCCACTGCTTTCCTTCCGGGTCTATTTGGGCCATGATACCAAAAAGTCTACGAAAGTTGAGGGCCGTGGATCTAGTGGGGATAAACCCGCTTTGGTCGGGGTGTACAAATTTCGGGACTGCTGGTAGAAGCCTATTGGCCAACACTTTTGCAAATATCTTGGCATCCGTGTTTACAGGAGGGAGAGGCCTGTAGGACGTTATGTCCTGTTGTGGGCGACAGGGTTTAGGGAGTACAGTTATTATGGCCTCTCATCGTTGGGGGCAGTGTTTTGCTCTGGAGGGCTTCCTCCCACAGCTGTAACAGCAGTGGCACTAGCTCCTCGTGGAACTCCTTGTAGAATTCCGCTCCTAATCTGTCTGATCCTGGAGCCTTATTGGATGCCAAGCCTTTAATCGCTTCAACAATTTCCTCAGCCGTGACAGGCTGGTCCATTGCCAGCCGGGTCTCCTCCGGGAGTGTCGGCATCACCAGTGTCTCTAAGTATGCTTTAATTTCAGTGATTGTCTTGGTATCTCTGTTACTATATAATTGCTGATAGAATTTAGCAAACTCACTATTGATCTCCTGCTTCCCCAGAAGGATATCCCCAGGTGGCGTTTCTATGCTTGTGATCCGGTTAGGGTGTCTATCGTGTTTGAATAAATTGGACAGATTCTTGGAGATGTGTCTGTATCTCAGCTAGTGTTGCCTTGTCTTGTTTATGGGTATAAGTCTCCTCCAGCTTCCCCAGTTTATGTTCAGTTTGGGTTAGTTCAGCTCGGATCCCTTTTAGGAGACCCACTGATTTCGATAGTAGGGTTCCCCTAGTCCATACCTTAAAGGAATCCCAGACCGTGGAGTATCTGTCGACCGAGCCTATGTGTCTGCTTAAAAACCCCGAAATTTCAATGTGTAGCCCTTCTACAACCCCAGTGTCGCCCAGTAAGCCTCCGGGCATTCTCCATCTCTTGACAGGTCTGGGACAGTTATGGAACTCAACCTCAATCACTACCGCGGAATGGTCAGACAGTGTGCGGGGCAGTATTTCGCATGACTGCACTGCACTGACTACAGCAGGGGAGACAAACGAGTAGTCAATTCTGGACTCAGAATCATGCACCGAAGATTAGTATGTGTATCCCCTTCTGTTTGGGTGCAGCACCCGCCAGGCGTCCTCAAGGGAGAGCTGAGGTAGGATGTGATGCAGAATAAGAACAGCTTTACTAGGTGACCTTGTGATCGTACTTATCTGTCCAATCTGGGATTGAGAGCAACATTGAAATCCCCCCCCACAGTACAGTAGACACATCAACGGAAGTGATTAATTGGTATACATTGGTATAGAAGGCTGGGTCATCGATATTAGGACCATACGTGTTAACCAGTAGCATTTGTTGACCTGTGACCTCACCCCATGCAAGAACATACCTACCAAGGGGGTCAGTTTTTTGACCTTCCAATTTGAATCCCAAACATGGGTGTATAAGAGTAATGACCCCTCTGGACTGGGATAGTAATTTGTGTAAAACCTTGACTTGCCCCAGCTAGGCAATATGCATTCATTATTAGTATCCATAGCATGTGTTTCCTGCAACATAACAATCTGGGCACCATGTCTGGCTATGTAATTCCCCACTTTCTTAGTTTTAAACTGATTATTCAGACCCCTAACATTCCACGAAAGTAGTTTCATCTTCAGTTTGTAGCCAATGTTTTACAGGGGAATGTACGGATGACATCACATACCTCAATAATGCACCTCTCGTAGAACATGGATCGTGCCAGAATCCAATCCCGGTTCCCCACCGCCCCACCTGTTCATAAATTATGAGGCCGTCTGCAGCATTAGTCAGTCAAGGACCAGACTACAAGGGCCACAGATAACTTAGACAAATCTACATAGAACACATTTCTCAATCAGTTGGATGGGGTCTTTTGTTCTGCGTCGGTCTGCCCCCTCTGGGAGGAAGGAGTATAGAGGACTCTATATAGGTCAAGGCTTCAGTCGGGTTTTCAAAAAAGTGTGCTCTCCCTGCATGCTGAATCCTCATTTTGGCTGGGAACATCAAGGCATATGTGATCTGGCGTGCTTTCAGGAGTTTCTTAACTGGTTCATATGATCGCCTATTCGCTTGAACAGAGGCGGAAAAGTCGGATATATGTGAATGCGATTGCCTTCATACTGCAGTGTTGCAGGCTCTCTTGCCAAGCGAAGAATTGTGTCCCTATCCCTATAGTTTAGGAGGCGTGCAATTATCGTACGTGGCGGTGCTCCTGGTTTAGCTACCGGTGCTAGGGCGTGGTGTGCTCTCTCTACCAGGAAATGTTCTGAGAGTGCTTCCGGCCCAAACAAGGATTTGAGCAGCTCTTCCATTTGTTTCTCCATTTGTCCCTTCCCAAAGGACTCCGCCACGCCGACCACTCAAATGTTATTTCTCCTCGATCTAGATTCGAGATCCTCGCACTTGCTTTGCAGTTTGCTCATTGTGTCTTTGATATGGGAAATGTCTCGACTGTGATGGGCAATAGTATCCTCATTCACGCTTATCCTGTTCTCAGTCTTTGTGACACGTGCGCTCTCTTTGTCAATTCTGGCCCTCATGGAGCCTATAGTGGCATCTATTTCATCTAGCTTCGTGTTTACTGCCAGGAACCCATTTTGCACTAATGTGGCCAGTTTATCCTCTCGGTCTGCCCCTTCAAGTTCGCCAGTTAGATTGGCCTCTGGATGTATCTCCACTGCCACGGTTTGATTTTGAGTACTGGTATATGTGTCCATTGGCCCTTTTTTCTTACTTCCCGGAGTTTTGGATGCTTTGTTTGTTGTGTTCGGTTCCCCCATGTCGGCGCAGGATTGCGTGTCTATCCTAGTTGTATTTTGGAGATGTTTTAGGGCTATGGTTTTCCAAGATGGTCTTGGTCGGCACGAAGTGGCCGGGAATATGAATATGCCTGCAGCCCCAACGACTGCTAGGTCTACAGGGCGGATTTGGCCCGGATGAATTGTGTCCTCTCACGTATGCAGTGCCCAGTTATGCTTCTCGAGACCCCTAGCCTCTCCGCCGAATGCCAAAGTGTTGTGGGATTTTATCTGTGTGTTGCAGCTGCCAAGGAGGAGGCCGTGTGGCAGCCGCTGGATGTTTCTGTAGCTGCCTCCAGATGCAAATTTTAAAGGTTCAGATGTGTCCTCCGTAACATCCAGCAGTATCGCTGCAGGCCAGTCAAAACCGTGCGTGCATGCCACGGGGGGGGGGGTCAGAACCCCACAGCACAGTCGCACTGTCTGTGATAACCAATGTTCATTGTATCATGGTCGCTTGAATATTAATGTCTGTTCAACCACGAACAATACAGTTTAATTGTGGTTTTCTCTGCCCTCAGACCTTGTGCGTGCCAGCATGATACAGCCACCGGTGTACCCAGGGCGTAGAAGTGCTCTGGTCGCTATACCGCGCCACGGTATGGGTAGGCGATAAACCCGCAGCCGGTCAGCCACACCGCACACATCTCTCCCGTATTTCACAGTCTCTTACTTGGTTTGAAGTGCGTTTATGGATGCGCTGCCATCGGGCCCAGTCGCCCAACGGATGAGCCAGTTTACCACAGGAGATCTGCTGCAATGGCGTCCGGGAGGGGAGGAGAGGCGGCGAGTGTCCACAGCGGTCTTCAGCCGGGAGGTCCCAGTCGAGCCCAGGCCCTCGGTGCGGGAATCAGGTGCCTCCGTTTGGCAGCGTATCAAGAGCAGGAGTTGTATGTCAGAGCTAGGCGTGAACCACCGCCGCAAGCTCCACCCTTCCCGGCCCACAGCTCACAGCTCACAGCATCCACGGCACTCAGGTGAATCCACCCGGTACTATGTGTCGGACGAACCCAGCGCCGCGGGTCGGTGAATTTTCACTCAGGGATATCTTGGCGATCCCAAGCTGCAGCAAGTCCGGATTTTCTCTGGTCGTGGTCGAACATGCAGGCAGTCGCTCACGCAGGGTTTTGGTCTTCCAGACGGCCCAAGAGCGGATAATTTAGCACAGGATATTATGGTGGGGCAGGAGCTCCGAAACTAGGTGGCCATTTTCCTCGTGCGCAACAGCGTCCCCCTTCAATTTGGGTTTTAAGATCTATCAAGGTAGTCTCGGTCCCACGCTTAGGTCTGAAACCTGATTGTCTGAGGCCCAGGAAGTTATTGGATTCTAGGTGATCCTGGATCTGCAGGCCAATCAAGGGTTCTGGCTTTGATGTGGGTGGATTCTTGGATGCGTTGGGTGAAGCCTAGTCATGTTATAGTATTGGCGATGTCTAGGGCTTTAAGGTCCTTGGCATCTTGGAAGCCGAGATTGAGGTCTCCCAGTAGTATGATTTGGGAGCAAGGCTTGCAAGGTTGAGAGGAGGGAAGTAATATCTTCTTCAAATGTGGATGTTGGCCCTGGTGGCCTGTAAATAAGGTGCATAGTCAAAGTTTGCGTGGCTGAGACAGGTAGCTTAACTGATAGTAGTTCAGCTGTGGCAATATGATGACTCAATGTGAGTCTGAGGCCAAGTGCAGTTTTAGAAATGAAGGCGACACCCCCGCCTTTGGATTGGTTGGAGTTTCTATCACATCTGGTGATGGAATAGTCATTGGGGATAACTAGTGAGAGAGATGGTCCTGCTGCAGCATGCAGCCAGGTCTCAGTGATAGCTAAGAAATTAAGGTCTTGAGTGGTGATGTAGTCTGCACTGACTAAAGCATGTGCTGAGAGTGACCTAGCATTGATTTGTGTGCCCTTAATGAGGGTGGCTTTGTTAGAGGTGTGTTTGGTCTTGGTCGTGATGATCAGTTCCTCAGGGAGGGTGGAAGTGGTGGAGATGGTCTTAGGAATGTGCGCTGGTTTGATGGTAGAATTATTGGTAGTGGTAATGTGATTTTAAACTGGCAGGGCTAGTGGGAATCTAGTGCCTAATCTAGAATTCCTGTGATTCAGCATGCTAGGTTAATTTGCTGTTGGTTTGGTAGCAAAGTGCTCAAGCCATAAGGCGGGTGAGGTCAAATATGGGGTGTGCAATGATATGGTTGTGGTATGCGTGTTACAGGCTGTAGGTTGTAGGCAAGAGGGCAAAAAAGTTGATGGAGGGATGCTGTCCACTGGTGGGAGCCTGTTGCTCATGGTTAAGGATGTGTATGTCATTTTGTGCATTTTGTTCAACGTCGGGTTAGGTTGGAATGATGTGAGTAAGGTTGTGCCTAGTATTAGTGGTAAGTAGCAAGTACATAATGCTATTAGGTATGATTGTTCTGTTAGCGAGGCAGCCGTCTTAGACAACTAGTCAGGGTGGGAAGGATATGCCGTCAGAGGGATGCAGTTTGGTATGGGTAAGAGATCAAAAACAGGTCAGTGGTCATACAGGTATGTCGTGATACAGTGTAATCGCTAATAATAATTCAATAGTAATGCAGGCACATTGGGATACAGGTATGTCCTATGGTAGCAAATAGTCAATCGAAGGTCATGCAGGCATATTGGACAAGTTAGGATTGCAGTGTGATTAGGCGCAAATCATGCATGTGTATAATCAATATCAAATTGCTAGCCCACAGGCATATTAATATTGCAATGTGGGCAATAGTAAGTGGAGCCGTTAGGCGGTTGAACAGGTGCATTCGGTATACAGTGCAAACAATGAATACAGTGCAGACAGGTAGGTAGGGCTACGTGAGGTGTACCGTGCAAACACATGCAGTCAAATCTAGTATATGCATTGTCACAGTCGGAATAGTTTAGTAATATTTTTGTTCGTACATAACTAAGGTGTACACAAATCCAGATCGAACATAGTGGTGCTTAGTATGGAAGGAAAGCACTTTCGTATGGATAGCACACAGATAGATCCGTGAGATAGCTAGCGAGGTACGATAATCTCATATCAGGTCATGTTGATAAGACGGTTGACTAGGTTTAGTACATAGCAATAGATGAGGTAAGGGTATGATCATATCAGGTCATGTTGATAAGACGGTTGACTAGGTTTAGTACATAGCAATAGATGAGGTAAGGGTATGATCATATCAGGTCATGTTGATAAGACGGTTGACTAGGTTTAGTACATAGCAATAGATGAGGTAAGGGTATGATCATATCAGGTCATGTTGATAAGACGGTTGACTAGGTTTAGTACATAGCAATAGATGCGGTAAGGGTATGAAAGCGTTAGTGGTGTAGGAGATGAGGAGGTGATAGCTCAATAGTCGATGCAGGTTACTCACAGGTGTACAGATGAGTGCGGGATCATAATAGGCTTGGTGCCGACACTTTATAGGTAACGGCTCTCAAGATGACTGGTTCGGGCAGAGAGTTAGTTGGTTTAACCCTAGCGTATGATGAATGTGATGAGGTGGTTCAGTCAGGTATGGACATTAATGAAGGTTTTGGCGTCCAGCACCCACATGTCGGCACAGAGAGGCCTTGTAAATTCAGGCCTTAGAAAAGTAGGCTGGCTCACGCCTGCCGGTGGCTGTGGTTGGCTCTTCAGGAATAGGTCATCCAATCATGGCATACAATGATGGGGCACCAAGCTGCTCAATGTACAAGTAACGATGCAGCCATTTTTGAGTTCCGATTTTAAATGGAACACCGTGCAAAATAAGCAAATAATAATGTGGGGCATGGCTTCATGGATCTTGCCAGCGCCGCTTTAATGCTATTAGCAGACAGAATTGCTGCTTGAGGACATATTCTGCATATAGTTGTCATGAGGGAGTGCAGGATTGTGCACGCTGTAATTTCTCACCATAATATCAACCTTTAGTCCGGTTGCATTTGCTGTGGTAGCAGGGGCTTCCAGCGTGTTGGGGAGGGGCTCCAGCCCTCTCCTCAGCTGTGATCTCGACTGAAGTGTATCTATGTATATAATGTAATGTGCATGAATGAGTGAGTGCATTATGTATGGGTGGCAGCTTGGGCTTGCCTGTGTACGTGTATGGTGAAAGGGTGCACACTTAAATGTATGGCTGGCTGGGTGTCTTTGTGTGAGTGTATGCTGAAAGGGTGCATTCTAAAATGGATGGGGGGCTGCCTGGGTGTACCTGCATGGTGAAAGGGTGCACACCTACACGTATGGGTGGCTGCCTAGGTGTGCCTGTATGGTGAAAGGGTGCACACATAAATGTATGGGTGGCTGCATGGGTGTGCCTCTATGGTGAAAGTATGAACACTTCAATGTATGGGTGGCTGCCTGGGTGTGCCTGTATGGTGAAAGGGTGCACACATAAATGTATGGGTGGCTGCATGGGTGTGCCTGTATGGTGAAAGGGTGCACACATAAATGTATGGGTGGCTGCATGGGTGTGCCTGTATGGTGAAAGGGTGCACACATAAATGTATGGGTGGCTGCATGGGTGTGCCTCTATGGTGAAAGTATGAACACTTCAATGTATGGGTGGCTGCCTTGGTGTGCCTGTATGGTGAAAGAGTGCACACTTAAATGTATAGGTGGCTGCCTGGGTGTGCCTGTATGGTGAAAGGGTACACACTTAAATGTATGGGAGGCTGGGTGTGCATGTGTGTGCATGGTGAATGGTGTGTGTGCCTATGTTCAGGGGCATAATGAAAACAACATTTCAGGGAGTGGGGGTTAACCCTTAAAATACTGGGAGAGGCACTAACTACACGGGTGGTGGGGGAGGGGCAATTGTATTTGTGTGGGGGCATCTAACTTCTTTACACATTCTAATGAGACTATTCTAGTGCAGCTTCAATTTTGCAAGCAGTTAACTCTCTCCTTCAAGTATGAAAGCACCAATTTATGGACAGCTGTGAAAATGAGCGGTCTCCTGTCCCCTCTATACCCTTCCAATCACTCCCCTGGTATGAAAATTCTAAACCCACATCACCATTTCAATTGCCTAAAACATTAAGCATTTGAATGTTGTTACTGACAGTGTAATGTTTTACGTTAGAAATTGCGGGGCCTTTGTTAGAAGCGAAACCCAGGCACTGTTTAATATCTTTGTCCTTTTCTCTCCGGCAATGGCTCTGTAGGTCAGCCAGGTCAAGTCAACACAGCCCTTGATTACTTATTGGCAATCATCATTACTACTAGCCATATTCATCCTTATTCCAGTACTTGCGTATGAGGCCATTTGCCCCATACACACATATTGGGATGAAGTGGAGGGACATGGATGTAATGCCTGGCTCAGTTACCTGTAATCTTCATTACTACTAGTCCCACTATTTCTCATTCCAGTACTTACCTATAGGACAAGGTGCCTCATACGTAAGCACTGGGACAAGGACGAGGGATGTGGAGGTCATCCTGTACCCAGCTGTCAAAAAATTAAACTCCAGGTAAATCCACATATGTCCCAAGAGATGGCCCAGCAATGGTCAGAGGTCCACCTTTTAAAGGTTAAAGACACACAGCCCACATCGCTCCAGGTGCTTCTTCCTAGTCACAGAGGCATGATGCATCTACACTTATCACCAAACCCTAGGCTGGTGTTTCCTTTCTCTTTCATATCACACCATCATCATCATTCTATCATAAGCTTAAAATAGCCCTCCTATCCCTAATGACTATAGCTGATATCGCTGACAAGCAATCTCAGTGTCTATTTTTGGGCATTAGGAAACCTGTCATGCATGTGTGACTCATCAGAGCAAGCAATATATAGGTCCTTCTTAGCAGCACCCATTTATTTTCGCTGCTGAGGTCTGCAAAATGCAAAAATGCCAGTGTGAATCATCAGAATTCCAGTCATCTCACAGTGCAAAACCCCACATCCACCCTCTGGTTCTGAAATCTTTGCTGCACCCACAGCTCAGTCATTTGTATTTTCCTGCAGCAGTGCCATGGGCCTTGAGCTGCGCTGGCTGCAAGAAAACAGTGTGGGGCTTCTGAAGGCTATGGAGGGTTGGTGTAGAGTCAGAGATCTATCGGCCAAACAGGAAGGTGCCTCTACAACAGCACTTTCCTTCAAGGCCATGCATTGTGTTAATTTAAAAGAAACAAGCATTGCCAAATCTGACGGTTTGGGGCCTCTGTATTGGCACTGGGAAAACATACTTTGTGTATCAAGCAAATTTAAATATTTTGGGTGCCATTCAAGGTCTGAGGGTACCATGCTGGCATCTATTTATATTCTATATAAAATCTATATCAAAATTTGATGTCACTAGTTGTATATACATTTTATATAAAAATGATATGAAAAATGTTAGGGGTCAATCAAAAATGTTGGGGTCCTTATCAATTTGATATAAAATGTATATCAATGTTATATTAACTTGATATCAAAGGGGCTGGATTCAGGAAAAGGGGTGGGGCTATACCAGAAAAGAGAGCGGGCCACCTGTTAAAATGTAAAATTGATCAAAAGGTTACCCTGTGTACTACTTTCCTTGATAAGGTTTAGATTTAAATCAAATGCAACATGTTTCTGTTTTCAAAAGCAATTACACACATGCAGCATTTTGTATGTGTACTTTCCCCTGCACACTTAGCAGTTTTGAAAGCACAAAGGACTTTTGGTAATATTTTGGATTGACAGAACCCTTCTTCCTTCTTCACTCTCGAGCAATATAGAATCACTCTTCTATGACGGTCACTTTCTCACTCTCAGGAAAGAGTGTGCATTTTTCATTTAGGAATTACACTTGGTTTCACTTAGCAAGGCACTTCTCTTACCCAGCACCAAAACCCCTACTTCAGTTACATTCAGCACCCCTCTGCTTAAAGGCCAGATATGTGGAATGGTGACAGTTAGGAATTCATGCTTTCAGACAAGGAAACCCCTTTCCCTGTTGGGAAGTCTGGGGTTGACAAGAAAATAGGTGTACCCAATTACATAAACAGACCTGACCCGGGAGGATAGCTCAGCGGCAATTTGTTCGCCTTGGAAGCAAGACGACACAAAGCAACACAGGTTCAATCCCGGGTCCATGCTTAGAAACCTCTGGGTATTTAAGCGTGTTATAAATTTGCAATTTAGACAAAAAAAACAATTACGCAACTAAAAAAACAAACAATTCCTGTAACAGCGCCTCCATGCCCGCGGGCTGTGTGAGGGCTTTAAAAATGCAAATAAATAAATAAAAAGTTTTTAAAGTACACTGGGAATAAAATGTGTTCATTTCGAAGGTTAACAACATCACCCGTGTTATTTTGCTTTATGGGAATTAATTGGATTATTATTTATCAAATATACTAAGGATCTACTTCAATACCCCCACCCATTAACTAGGGGGAAGGTATTAACTCAAACAAATCCCCACACTTGTTCTTTTTGAATAAGCTACTTACATTGGAAATCTCTGGATGTGGTGCTCAAGAAAAGACATCAGAGTTTCAGAACCCTCTCTTGGGAAAGCACAGGGATCTGGTCAGGCACTTGAGTCAAAGATAGTCAGCAGCATACATCCCTCTGTTCTGCTCCCCTTTGCAAAAATACCAGTCTCTTTAGTCTTTCCTAATTGCTGTCACCCAGGCAATATTAAATCTCCATCCAGCTTTCAATTGTTGCACCCAGGAGATGTTTAGACAGCTGTCGGTGCGAGGTTAAATTCTGCCTCCTTCTTTTAGTATTTACCTCGATGATTTTTAGGCAGTTCTTCATTTTTCCCATTATGCAAGGCCTTTTTACCCTCTAAACCACACTTCTGAAATATTGCAATCAGGAGGTGTTAACTTATTAGCCTTGAATTTTCATTGGACCCTATTGTTCAATCCTCCCCAGGGCCAAGCCCTTCTATGTGGTTAGACCCTTGGAGTGAAGAAGTTGTAATGATAAAATAAGGATGAAACCACACACCAGAGTCTCCATTGCACACTTTTAACTTTTTAACCTAAAAAGTCACTATATTACAAATAAACATAACAACATATATATTTTGCGGCTCCTCTAATCATGGTAGACTTATTAAAATTAACCCTGTTTCATCAGAAAATTGCAGGTCCAACTGGTATATTTTCATACTTTACTCACAATTAGTAAAACTTATTATCACCAAACTGTACAGACAGTTATATGATTCACTAAGAGACTAACTCCCCAACCTTTGATTTTGTTACATTTTCTGGGGAGCTAGAAACACATTTTAGGTTGTAACTCTTGTCCCAAATGTCGAATCTTGACGGATAAACTTTAAAATGATACATGTCTCATTTTTGTAAGTATCATGGTTCCAAAGTTAATGGGCAAAATTTGATTCCTAATATAACCATATGCCCATATATTTACAGGCATATTATTCTAACTTTCATTTTACAGCTTAGGTTTTGGTTCTTGTTTGAGGCATCTCTTCCAGTCAGCTGTCCCATTGTTGACTTAAGCCTGGTGTAAAACACGTAATCATTCTTGTGAAGTCGAAGGCCGGGCTAATGGATGCTGAAGAGATCTTATCTCTCTTGCCAGATAGGTCTCTGGCATTTTGTGACCATCTTGATTGCAGGCCATCCCCAAGCAACTCTGGGATGGGCCACAGAATTTCTTGAATTTGGGATATTTTACAAAGTCCAGCCATTAAGAGTAGCCTTTCTGTTGACCCAGCTCACCAATAAATGGCTCTGTCATGCAGGAATGCCGCGCTTCTCCATTGCCTTGAAACCTCAAATAAATGGTCTTTCAGTGGATAGCAAAGCAGAGCATGTAATGGGGAAATGTCGCTTTGCCTGGGCTTTCATATTTTAGGAGAAGTGTCATTCTGGGCTACACACAGAACTGTTCTCCATGCACCAAAAACTGCACTTTGAATGTTACATTTATACCACACATGAGGCCTTTTATTTATTTTCAATAAATTGCATCTCTCCACCACTGTTCATTTTTCTCCTTGTGATATGTTCATTTTGGCAAGTGAACATTGTTCTCCATGTATTCATTTGAAGCTGCAAAAGGCACACACTTTTGGACATCGCAGTTTCTGTGTTTGCAAATGCTATGTTTTCCATGTAGAATAAGCCTTTACATTTTCCTGGCTTTATCAACCACATGCACAGTCCAATTAGTAAGTGGATTTCTCTTGATTTGAAACAGTCTTTTTAATGTGGCAGCTACAAATGAAATATTACATTTAATTTTTCTTCGACATAATGAAGTGTAGGCCTTTTTGGCTGTCAGTCCACAATGTGCCTTATAATTTATATCTGCAGCCCAGTTTCATTTTTACATATTCCTTACTTCAACTGCAGAAGTTCCTACATTTTATTTCACTAGGCACCTTAGCAGTGTTGAGGTTTTGAGGCTGGCTTTTCCGTCTGCTAGTGTGTCTTCCCATGACAGGAATGTATTTCTGCACATTTGGGCCAAACATGGCATTTCAATTAATTTGATCCTGGGGAAACCATTAAACATCAGAGACCCCCCATCCCCCCTTACTCTTTGATCATGATTATTCCTGGGAAAGAGAAGGGAGAGTGGGGTTTTCCTCACAAATCACATTTTCAATGACGCACCTCCTGATCTTTTTCCTTCCTCGGGGGGTGGGAGATCATGTCTCCTCCTCCTTGCATTTGCATTCTGGGGGTATGGTCATGGAATCTCTCCTTCATTTATTTTTCTTGGTTAATTTCCAGGGTCCCTGGGGTCATCACCAGACTGCAATGCTTCCGTTCCCCAGATTGGAATGAAGGAGGTTATTACTTCTGGAGAGAGGAGTAAAAAGAGAAGTTAATATTTATTTACAGAACGTATTTCCCCAGACAATATTACATCGAATTTGAGAGACAACATTGCATAGAATTATGAGACATTTATGACATTTCACTTTAGCAATTGCAAGACCATTTTTTTGTTTACATTTTCAATGAATATTAATAAAACTACTGCCTGTTATACATATTTTAGTTTCCATGCAGGGTTTCCGGTTTTACCCTTCTTTCTTGAGATGGTTCCTCGGTTCTAACTTCATTGGGCTTGTCAATCAGTCATAAAGATTGTCGGGGTTGACAGCTCTTCAACTGATTGATATGGGCGCATTTCTCTTCTGTCTATTCTCCTTTTGGGATGCAGACCTTAAAGGCAACTGGGGAGATTTTGTCGACAAGCTCAAAGCTATAATGCTAAAACAGAACGATTTTCCATTCCTTGGTCTGAGTTCTCTGAAAATTTTACAAGTAAACCTTGTCACCTACCTCATACTCCTTTTTTGTGCTTGTTGAGTCATAGTACAATTTAATTCCCTCAGCCATCTTCTCCAATTTGCACTGTCCAGGAGCAAAAGCGTGCTGGAGGTGTTTCCTTACATTTTCAATGTACTCATGAGTGGTGGACGCATTTATCAGTGTCTGCTCCAGGGTTCTATAGAGCAGATGCTGAGATAACACCATTTTATGGCCTTTCATTAGCTCAAAGGTAGACATTTTATTTGCAGAAGATGGTGTAGACCTAATAGCCATTAGGGCAAGGGGTAAATTAATGTCCCAACTAGGCACAGAGTCACCCACAAACCTCTTTAGGATGCTCACAATCATCTTGTTATATCACTCAACCGCTCTGCTCGTGGCCAGGTGGTTAGTAATGTGGAGTTTTCTTTTTACCCCTAGAATATCCGACATCTTCGTCATCACCTCGCTAGTAAACTGACTTCCTTGATCCAACTCAATTCTTCTGTGGGAGGCTGAAATGAGAGAAGATGTGCTTGATCATTAGAAGGGGAGCTATCTATGACTTACAATTCAGGGAAGGAAGACAATTTACCCACTTTGTAAACATGAATGTAACAGTCAACATGCACTTGTTTCCTCTAGAGGAGCGAATCACCGGCCCGATGAAATAGACTTGCAAATCTGACCAAGGCAGTATCAGTCCCCTTTTCTGTAGGGGAGCTCTGTGTGTGAGAGAACTGGGTTGAAATTGAGCACACACGAGGCACCCCTTTAAATAAATGTCGAGGTTCTGGCCCTTGTGTGGCCAGTATGCAACCTCTTGCAAGATTTCTAATGTCATATGCAGCCCATATGACCAGAAGTGGCCGTGTCATGGGCGTGATTCAACATCAGGCTCTGGAATGAGGTAGGTACCACTCACTGGTCACATCCAGATTGGGATCTCCGTACTAACAAACCGCCTTGGATTCTGAACATTTGGGAAAACTTCATCAACACCCAGATATCAACTTTACCGGTATAATCCAATTTGGTTAGGTGAAAACTAATGCATTTGTCAATGTGTCAATAGAATTTTCTAATACTCAGGTCCACTTTCTGTGCAGTGATCACATTTGCATCCAGGGTATCTTTACTCCACTGGGAAATCAAATGTTCACTGTTGGAACAAGCTTGTGACCTGGTGACAGCGATCACTTGGATTTCACCCAGTAGGGATTCAATATCAATGAAATCCCACTGCAGAGCTCCAGTTTTAGCTAACTGTTTAGCCAGATCATTCACAGTTGTATTCAACCCCTCTATTTTAGAATGACCTATTATCTTCTTCCAATAGATAGCCATCTCATTAGAGGTCACCAGATCATCAATCGACTGGATCGGCTTCCCATGCTTCAATGGTTTGTTGTTTGCACAAAGCATGCCCGGATTTTTCCAGTTAATCAGGTGTTCCAGGAACCACTTCCTGACATAATCAGAGTCAGTGGTTATGACCAGTTCTTTGAGTTGGTGGTGTACTGTGGTGAAGATAGCTTGGTGTATGGCCATCAACTCTGCCACCTGACTACTTCTGGGCCGTATTTTGTAACCGGCAGAGGGCTTTGGTTTATCATTCACCCACGCATTCCCAATGCCAGCCACTAGTTCTTTTTCCCCATTATTACCAATATGGTAGGAGTACCCAACCACATAAACTGTGGGTATCCCGAGAGGTGTGTCTTCTTCATAGACCTTGCACAGAGAAGTTAGATGCACCTCCATATTGCGGTTGATCCTTAGACTTTCTTCCTCAAGACGGTTTTCTTGAGCACACTCATGCAAGTCACCCAATCCTTGCGCAAGAGGACTCATCTTGTTTTGGCCATATCTGACCTCCACAGGAAAGCATTGCATGGACAGAATCCAAGAAGTAATTCTGGAATGAATTACATTCCCTACCAGGATTCTGTCACTTTGTAGTAGTCTCTACAATGATGTGCTGCTCCCGGATGAATGGGTGGTAGCTTTTCAATGTTCACAACGTCGTAGTTGTTTAACTGTCTCTGATTTTTCTGGACTCCACTCCCACATGACTCCGTCCTTTAATAAATGGACCAAGGGTCGAGTGACCTCTGTATACTCTTCAATGAACTTCCAACTATAATTATTGAGTCCAAGAAGAGTTCTTAATTCGTGCCGAGTAGTAGGGTCTTTTAATTTCAACAAGGCATCCACCTTCTTCACCAGATGATTGAGAACCTCAGGGGTGATTTTGTGCCCTAAGAATTTTACTGAGGTCTTACATCACTGTACCTTCTGAAAGGACAGCTTTGCTTTGGCTTTCTGCAAGTGGGTCAGAATATTGCGGATTTCTGCTATGTGTTCCTCCACAGTTGAGTTCTTGATCAGGACATCATCTACATAGGCCAGTTTTCCACTTTCACCCAAATCGGGTATGGCCGTATGTAAAAAGATGTTGAACTCATTGCCATAGTTTATGTACCCAAAGTGGGTTCAGGTCCACCTATATTGCTGCCCCCCAAAGGTAAGGGCATGCTTGTATTGGTCTTCCCTACTCATGGGTACAGTTCAGTACCCATTGGTCAAGTCAAGAGCTGTGTATACTTTTGACACTTGGATCTGTGTCAGCCCTTTTTCGATATAGGGAAATGGCCATCTTGACATGTGGACCCATTTGTTTAAATGTCTCAGGTCTGCACATAGTCTCCATTGGGGGTTAGGTTTTAGTATCCCCAGTACCGGGTTGTTAAAGGTACTGTGGATTGGATGAATTATCCGATGGGTTCTAAGTTCTTAATCTCTGTGAGTGACTCCAGGGATGCGAGATGTAACCAGTATTTTCTTTATAAATACTGCAGCCATCTCTGGGTCTGTGTGTATGGTGGTTGAATGAATAGATGTACATCCACAGTCATATGAGTCTACTGTAAAGATATCCTGGAAGTCGAGGAATACCTGTTTCATTTTTTATATTTGCTCCTCAGTCTCACAGGCATCAGCGAGATTGATCCATTCTTACACCATCTGCTTGAAACCTGAAAAGACCTCAGGCGTGGCAATTTCAGCTTTATCCTGCAGTTGGGTGGAGAGATCTCTTTTTATGCTGTTAGCCTAGACAGGGGGTTGCATGGATTCAAGGTAGTTGTTATTCACTCTAAATACCACCTCATAATTCTTGATGTCACAGCTCACCTCTTGTCATCTCTTCCACCCCATAAGGCCAGGAAGAGCACACCAACAAATTCCCCCATGACGGGTAAAAATAATTTGTGTAGGCATACTGTCACTGGTGTTAAAATAGTTGTTTGGAATTGGTCTGATGATTTTGTTACCTAAATCAATAGAATAATGTTGGGCATCAACCACTATTCCAATAGAGGTGTCTGCGCCCAAGGTGATACCTTGAGGGTCGCTGTTATCCACCAATTTTCAAATAGTGTCATGTTCTAGTTTCACTAGAGGTGTCGGATGTAAATACAAACCTTGTTGTGGGAGATGAGTATTCAAACATATATAGGCGTCCTGATGTTTGAATTTTTGTGCTCGCTTAATTGTGAGGGGAATCTTGAATTGCCGCACATGTTCTCTGGGATGGTGACCTCTTATCCCACTTGAACTTCAAAAGCATAGGGCAGCAATTGAGCTGACCGGAATACTTTTTCAGTGTTGTCAAAACCCATGAGGTTACCCCCCAGCCGTGACCATACTTTATTACTAATTAGATCCAAATTGATTAGGAATTGGTTGAGAATGTCACTACCAAAATCAAAGCTAGAAGGCACATATCTCACGACCCAACAATTGTATTCTATGCTTTTGTTGCCAATGGACATTGTTAGCATACATCTGCTAGGCAGGAAATGTTTGGAATTTGGGGTTTCCAGACCTACTTCTCATTTATCAATCAATTTAAATGTGGGAAGGGTCTGATCTTTTGGGAGTTTTCTGAATAATCCTTTGCTGATGAAGCCTTTTCATTACTCAGGCTTAGACTGGTGAGCACAGCCTCCTCCCCCTCATGTATCTGAAAGGGGAAAAACAACATTTGGCCCTTTTTCTCAATGTTGATCCGACTTTGAGCTGGTTCTTCGTCATCCTTTTTCATGGGACTCTAGGTTTCTTCTACTTTGGACTGGTATACAATTTCAGGGTGTTGCATTCCAGTGTGGAATGCCACTTGAATCTGGGAGGAAGGAATTGAGAAGGGTTCCATTACCACTTTGATTGCCTACAAAGATGACGGCGATGTCGGAGACCTGATTATTCTCGGAACGCTGTTCGATTAAATGGCAGGTACCATTCAAACTCACATAATTCATACTCACTTTTAGTTCCAGGACGGTTAGTCTGGGTCCAGAGCACCTTGTTCACACAGTTGATCAGAGGTGATAACCTCCAAAGGAGATAATTCCCCAGTAAACAAGGTGTGCCCCCTGGAGGCACGACTATCATCAGATGTTTTAATCAATGTTGCCCTATTTTTATTTCCAGATCCGCAGTCCCTTCAATGGAAATATCATTCCCAATCGAAATGTTGGAGTTGTCCGGGAAGAGGTATGAGGGGAATATGGGGACCCTAACCCTTCCTGAGTTTAGTTGGACAAAAGCGTTTTTGGACAGCAAGGTGGCTTTGGATCCAGTATCCACCAGAGCTGATAATTCACACTGACCCAGCACCTTGACCAGGGCACAAAATATGCGCCCTTTCTCCTCAACGGTGCAAAGAAATTGTGAGTTATTTGTCAGCTCTGTGGGCATTTTCTTAATGTGAATTCCATCTCTGTGTGATCTTGGGTGATTTTCCGAGTTGAAGATTGGGTACGTGTAAGAATAAATTTACATCTGGTAATTTGCATAGTTGGGGGATCCTCTTTCTTTCCAGATTCCTCGCTGTCCCCCTTTACCTGAGGACAGTTCTCAGAACCTTTTTATGGAGGGGATACTTCCACAATTCCTGTATTTGCTGCCTTGCATTTTTGGGGTCTAAGGGTTTCTTGAACAGGGTCGGTCTCCATACTTACTCTCTCAAGCTGAGGGTCTTTTGGGGCCCATTTGTCTTTGGGAGGGATCCCCTCCCCATTCGTGAAAGAGAAGATGTACTTACCTGAATCCTGTGGCGATTGTTCTCTCTCAAAGGGGATTATCTTGCTGTGTTCTTCCACACAGTGGGTTCTTCTTTGACCTCCTCTACTTACCTTTTGCTTTTTGGGTTCTAACTTCCCAGGGGATGAAGATTCACTTTCTATTTTATTTATTGTTTATTTTTATTTAGTATTATACAGTTAGCATATCAGTCAACTTTTAATATAATTCAAATCCACCAAATAAAATTAACATTTGAGTTACATTCCACATAATAATACAAATCTATATTTATAAAAGTGAACATTTGTGGGTTTGTAGCTGGGTTTGTGGCAAAGCATTGTTCTTTATACAATACCACAGTGTTTCACCAATCTGCACCAAGTTTTGCATAGTTACCCGTTAGGACCATCCGGATAATACTGGATACATGACATTTGGACACCCCACCTCATTCCCCAGATTTCAGCACAAGTCAACATTTGTTTGTGGGTTTGTGGATTGGCAAAGTGTTGTTCCTTATACAATTCCACACCGTTTCACCAATCTGCACCACATTCTGCAGAGTTATCTGTTAGGACCCTCCAGACATTACTGGCTACATGACATTTGGACATCACCCCTTTCCCCAGATTTCAGCAAAACTCTGAATTTGTTTGTGGGTGTGTGGCTTAGCGGAGAGTTGTTCCTTATTAAACAATTCCACACTGTTTCACCAATCTGCACCACATTTTGCATATTTACCTGTTAGAACCCTCCAGACATGACTGGCAACATAACATTTGGACAGCCTAACCCTTTCCCTAGATTCCAGCAAAACTCTGAATTTGTTTGTGGGTTTGTGGTTTGGCGAAGCATTGTTCCTTATACAATTCCACACCGTTTCACCAATCTGCACCACATTTTGCATAGTTGCCTGTTAGGAACTCCAGACATGACTGGTAAGATAACATTTGAACACCCCACCCCTTTCCCCAGATTTCAGTACATTCACACATGAGACAGTTGCCTGAAATCGGTGAAATATCAATGTGGTTGAACAAGGACCAGTCTCGACACGAGAAACAAAATTTGAGGTCCCACCACATTTCAAGGCCCTAGGATATACGGTTTCTGATATATTTGCTTCACAATGCACCGCAACAAGCTGCACTATGCCAGGGTTAGGCTACAGATGGGGAGAGAGCACAGAAGGTCCCAGTATCCAACTCTTGCCTCCCCCAATGTCTGCTCTGGGGTATGTCAGCCAGCCACACATGGCCATTCTCAGTACAGTTTGCTTCAGAGTGCAAAGCGCACCAAGCGATAAGCGAATCGGAACAGCAACCTACGGGATCATTGATTTTCAACAATTGATGTGAGTGTTGTCATGTCTGTCTACAGAACCCGTTCGGAGAACGGGTACTTTTTGCTAGTAATTATAAAAAACGAATAATTCTTAAGATGTACTCAATTATTTTCCAAAGTCTCTTCAGATAAAAAATACATGTGCCATTATTTCCATTCATCAACATTTCCCAAATAATTGTAATATTGTATTCTTCACATATGCCCCAAGCGACTAAATTCCTCCTCCTTACGTCAGATGGAGCGGAGCAACCTAAAATGAGGTGTTTACCATTTTGATTATGTTTTATCCACATAACCAACACTGTCTCTCCTCCCTAAGAATTACACAGTATGCTCCGAAGTGTTCATGTGTCTGCACACCATTAAATGTGACTCTTAGGTAGGTCCAGCCAGTGTAGCTGCCTAGGAAATGGCTAAAATACTGTGGGACACCTACACACCCATGAAAGTATGCTACGTGCAATTCTGCAGATGGTTTACTTGCAAGATCCACTAGGTTTTGCTCTCTGCTATATTCATGGAGAATTTCACGTATCCTGCTCCAAAACCCAGAGTAAGGAAGTGCCATAACATCATAAGGCAACCTAGTAAGCAACAGCCTTGAGTGATCAGCACGTTTAGAAACAACGTGGAGTGTGGACAGTGTCTGGGGTCTTCGAGAGGTGCTACCAAGCTGTGTAAACCTATGTGTTCTTTCACTTGCATCCAGTCTTTCCTTCAGCTTTACTACGGAGCCAGACCCCGCCTCCTGCTAACACCCACATCAAAAACAACCTGCTAAGCAGTGTGTGGAGAGTTTCTGGTGTCTGGTGGACCACATACACATGGAGGAAGGGAGAACGTTCCGGAGCTTGAAGAGCAAAAAAGAGGGAGACTCTGCTATCTCTTCCATGTGTGACGCATTAACAGCTGTGCCAGCAATACAAATGGACATGAAGGACCAAACCTTCGTTTCACCTCCAACTGTACCCGGTAAGCCTGCACGCAAATAAGCATCTTTAAACATTGCGCTTGCGGCACCTCCAAATATACAATGGCACACGCTGTTTAGTTTATGTTCACAGACACTGCTGCTGTCTGCTTTAAAAGTTACAAACAAACTCGTTGCCAGCGTGCAAGGCATGCCAGGTACCACTGCAGGCGAGGCAGCAAGCTGCACGATGACATCACCATTGGTTATTGCCGCAACATTGGACGGTGCAAGTTTTGTACCCGTATCTCATGAGTCTCAGAGCCCTGTGCTGGAGACAAATGAGAATGCGAAGGAGGCGGTGGTGCACGGCGATCAGCGTTGCGTTTTACAAGCACAGCCTAGCATGCCATTACCACTACCACATGAAATTGACAATCTGGCATGTCCTAAGGAACGAGTGGTAGAAGCCATGATGCACATCGAGCCATGCGAACATCATGTGGAGTTCCTTGCTGTGCAAGCCCAGACAAACATGAATGGCGCTACAGACACAATGGACAGTAATATTGTTTTAAATATTCATGAATCAGTGACCGATCAAACACATATTGACACAGAGCAAGTTTGTATCCATTTGATTCTTCGATCAAAAACCAGTCAAAACCCTCAGTCCCTTTGAAACACTTTTCTTGCTTCAGTTTGGAGAGAGGCTCAAAAGACCCGCTGCAACGGGTTGGGCATTTTAAATCACATAAGTAGGCACATTTGCGAGGCAGTGGACCAGGAATATCTTGCTCAAACTCGGAACTCCCTTAAAGAAGGCCTTGCATCGCGGGTCCAATTACCCACATACTTATCTGATGCAGAAATGTTAGAAAGCATTGAAGATCAAGACCCGCCACAAAGAGAAAAGCAAACCCTCCAATACCAATGATTCCCTCAAGCGGACCCAGGACACATTTGAACTTTTTTGCTTCTGCATACACAGACAACAGTAGAGCTGCCTTTGGTCTACCAACAACTTGGGCAGCTAGGAATCATTCTTGTATTCCTATCACAAAATCATGACGGCTGACGTCACGAATCGAGAATTCAACTCAAGGGAGAGCATCGTCACGGAAGGACCTGACTTTCATAACAAAAGCCAGATCTCGAGCACCCGAGAACCGTTACCAATGAAGAACTTCAAGATCAGTGATGTTGATTCTTGACAGATCTCCCCCAGATCAGATGAAATCCTCCAACAGAAACTGACTGCGGAGCAGTAGAAATCAATTTCAAGTAGATCTCTGAGAAAGAGCCAAACAAGTAACATGGAGGACTCAATGCATGAAGAACACAGGGAGCGATCAAAAGAACAGCAAGCGCAAACCTCAAAGAACTCAATAAGTGTATGACTAAGTAGTCAAAACTCTACATCGAGGAACTTTAATAATAGTTCCTCAAACAACTTTTCTCCCGCACAAGATGATACTCACAGCGAGAAGAATGTGGGCGCAAAAAGACATAAACCAGATCTTCTGGCCTTGATGTCGACCATAACTGTTGCCTTGGCACCATTTATGAAATTGTATGAGAACTTAAATGACACTCTGAAAGATCATACCACTTTATTAGCCATGACGCATTCTAAACTTGTCTTTTTGGAGGGTTATGTCATGGCCAAGGAACATCGTTCGCAAACTGACCAGTCAGAAATAGGCATAGGAAGAGAACCATTAGAGCCTCTCACTAAACAACAATCAAGTCATTCTCAAGGGTCGCAGACAACCCTGGGAGTGCATCAAATCAATGTAACCATGGAAGTAGTTGACCTAATTGAACTGTGCACTGTGCCCAAAGAAAATGTGTCGAACCTACTTGTGCCGCAACAAAAAACAAGGATGCTGACTGATTACTCCATTTCAAACAATGACAACCAGGCAGACTCCGATGGCCATTACACGCCAAACAGAAGAATATCAGTGTGTGTTTTACCTGAGAATATCTCAAATGAGATTGATTCTAGAAATGTTGATTTTTGAGAAACGAAGAGCCCCGCATTCGATATTTTTGGAGTGCAAAAACCACATCTAACTGAAAAGGCACATCAAGAGAAACAAAACGCCGAAGTTACTCAATTCGCAAAAGCCCCAGCCTCACTTCTTCCAAAGAAATAAAAAAACACGACAATGAACCCTGTATCAGTTTAAATACCCACGGAGGGCTGTGCATGCCCAAGGCTTCTGGAAACGAAGCGAGTCCTATCTCGCAAACACTACGGGACTTGTTGACCTATTCTCTGGACCACTCCTCCAGTGACCTGTATGAAGTGCGAGATTTGCACGAACAATCGATTGCACCAGAAGCCGGGGCATCACACCCAAGAACCCTGTTTCCCAAGACTTGTACATCACCCTTCAGAACTTTATCAGAAAAGAGGAAACAATGCCATCTGTTCAACACGCAAAAAGAACAACCAGAGGTCAGTGGCTTCAGAGATTTAAGTTTAGACATTGAAACACAGAGCGGCAAACAGAACTCTACATCAGAAACAAATAGACCATCGACAAGTGAGCAGCAAATGTTGTCTCGCGGCACAGGAGTAGAGAATGGCAATTTGCCTTCAGGTACCGCACCTGCCCGCCATAAAATACAAGCTAACAACGTCTCTAACTTATCGAACGGCAGAGAGACAAGTTCTAGGTTTGCGGCGAGTCAGATGAGTCAGATGAGTAAGGATCAAAAATTTCCACCACGGAAATCAGACCAACAAACATTCAAAGTTGAACAAATCCTGGACACGGATGATGCCCTAATTCTGAACAGAAGAGCGGTATTAGATCTCTTTCAACACATTCCCAATCTATGCCAACTGACTTAAAGTGACCTTAAAACTATACAGTTCGTGGATGATCAAAGAACAGACCAAAACCCTCATTATGACTCTGGCGGTAGCCGTGCTGGTAAATACCGGCACGGCTTGCGCCGGAGTCATTTTATTCGGCACCTGGCAATGGGGACTTACCGGGGCATTACAGCCCTGTCAGTCCTGGTAATTCCCCATTGTCGGGTGTCAGAATATATTACTCCCCATTGATTCCAAATGGGAATGGGGAGGGCGGATGCACCGGTAACATTAATGAATGGTGCCGGTGCATCCGTCGAGGTCTGCGAGGGGGTGCCTTCCGCCTGCCAGGTCAGACCTGGCGGGCTGAATGGCACCCGCTCGCAGAACTCGTAATTTGCCAGTCTGGAAACAACAGTACCGGCAAGCTGACCAGTACTGTTATTTCCATACCGGCAAACTTGTAATGAGGACCCGAGTCTACTTACATCTTACGTCCCCAATAATCAAGAACATATTGATGAATACAACTGAAAGTTTCCTAATGTTGGATTTTTATTTGACCTTAGTCATGACTTCAGAGAGAGACAAACCAACGTCTCAAGAAAGACAAGCACGAACCGAAGCAGAGTGTAAGGACAACATGAGAAAAACCTCTAGTGTAGTCGAACAGATTGCCGGTCGAAGAACTGAGTATTTAGATCTGCTACAGGTCAGACGACTTTGAACTTGCCTGAGAAAAAAAGTAAATGTCACGTTTCAAACTAACTCTTCAACTCGTGATATTAAGCTCATTAACGCATCTACCCCTACCAGACCAAACACTGAAAAACAGCAAGAATGGTCCTAGTTATCAAGAGCATTAACAGCTAAGAATATGCTCTAGCAACTCAATCACTCTACAGTGGGCAACATTCAACTCCCCTGCACAGCAAATGAAGAACCTTGCTAATTAAAATTGGCCTCATGGAATATTCGTGGACATATCCACCTGACTAAACATAGTGACATTAGCCTAGGCCTTTTCAATGTCCTTTGCCTACAAGAGACATAGCTCTGCATCAAGCCGACCTTGGATTGCTATGATATTTCATTGATTTCGGTGACAAAGGGGCAAAAAAGGGCGACCATCTTCAGGTCTGTTGACGGCAACAAAATCTGGAAGTCGGTTAGCATTAATGAAATGTATAGCGGAGTGTGCCTTGTCCCAAGAAATGTTAATTAAATGGTACAATAAGACCTATCAAGAGTTTGAAGCATCACCGAGAGTGGTAGTGATCAATGCATCCTGGAATCCTGCACTAACAATGAACGAAGAATTAATTGATCACACTGCTGATCTAATCGATTGCGCATATATAAATCAGAAAACAAGATACGTGATTGTGGAGACTTAAACACCTCCTGTATTGCCAACACAGCTGACTCTCAAAGTACAGTCTCCAATTTCTCCAGACAATCGAGAGCCAAAATGTGGAACATCTTGATGACCAACAAAGACATGCATATGTTAAACCGGAACATAAAACAAGACATGCCACCTCAGATGACATGGGAAGGCATGGGTTCCTCGTCCATCATAGAATATGTCTTTGTTTAACAACCTTTTACCATTTGTAAAATCTTTTAAGGTTGTTAAAACAAAAGAATGTGACCACCATTGCTGTGCATGGAGTAGCAGGGAACCACAACTACTTGTCGGGCATAAATGCCAGCAAACATGACTGTGAGTAACAATGGACTTAGATTGAAACTAACACCCGCAAATATTCTAAAATTGACAATGGAACTTGAAGCTGAGCAATTGGTGGTAGATTACATGCCACTTCTGGAACCATATCGCCGAAACATATCCAACAGGAGTTAGCGAATCGGAGAAAACTATTGAGAAAATGGAAAAGAGTGGCCAAAAAAATCGAGACTTAGAACAGTCCATGAAATCTTCTGTCTGGAAAAGAGAAAATACAAAAACTGGCTATGTTCCATGAGATTTTCGTTATATCAATCTGACTTAGAAGCAATGTTAAAAACTTTGGCGTGTTAAAAAAAACAAGGAATTTTGTGCATTAATAAAATCAGTCAGAGTGCAACCAATAGAAGAACAATCAAATCCTATTGGTGAAGCCAGCTGGACTCAGCCCTTTGCCAAATAATTCATGGCACCTCAACCAATCAATATGTTCGATCACCTTATAGAAAGTGTGGAGCTGTGGGTCTCTGCGACATTATGTAGTTTATCAGTCGATTAAAGAACTCCAGAGCACGAAGACCGGGTCGACTCACAAACCTCAAGCTGATTTAACATCCGTCAGAGTGGGCTTCATTTATATACACCTTTCTAAGGCAGATTTCCATCACGCAGAAAATGCCACCCTCCTGGAAGAAAGCGATTATCGTCCCCATTTTTACAAAGGGAGATTGGGATAACCCTAAAAATCATCGTCCCGTCGCACTCCTAGATGTGATCGGCAAATTGTATGGTGCAATTATCTTAGACCACTTTTGCACATCGTGTGCTACAGCTGGGGTTAATGACCCACTTCAAACGGCATTCTTGAGGGGTGTCGGAACCACAACTAACATCTTTATCATTTGTATATTAAAGGGACGTGTAGAAAAGTCAAAATTGATATGGCATTTATCGACCTGGTACAAGCCTTCGACCAGGTCGATTGTCAAAAGCTCTGGCCCAAATTGAAAATGAAAAAATGCCCGAAAATGATTCTTGAACCAACAACAGCCATTCATCAAGACACATTGTTAAATGTTCAACTTAATAAGTTTGGCTTGTTGTCTGAAGACATTTTGACTGGTAGGGGAGTGAAGCAAGGCTGCCCAATGGCTTCAGCCCTATTTAATTTCTTTTTAGCCGACATAAAGCATACAGACCCCAAAACAAGAATTTCCTCCGGCAGTAGGTGGAGTCCCCCTACCACGTTCACTTTACACTGATGACATCGTCTTAGTAGACCAAACACTGGTGGGACTCCAAAGGCAACACCTTACAAACTTTCATTACAGACAATGGCCTTGAAATCAACAAATCAATTACTAATATCTTAACGTCTGGAAACTCATATAGAGGCAAACATGCCTACTCTTGGTCACTAGATGGTGAACACATGGAGCAAGTCACCTTGTTTAAATATCTAGTTTGGCTGAGCGATACCACGTGAGAGGCCCTGATGGTGTCTCAGTTAAAAACCACAACTAAGGCCTTATCGAGCCAGGCACGTCCCGTGAATCAAATCTACAGATGGTTTTCCATCTTACCTGTTCTATCGAGCTAAAGTTGTGTCAATATTAACTCACGGAACAGAGGCAATGCCAAACATCCCACAACAGACGTGGTGTCTCTTAGAGGGACTTTTTTGGAAGAAAGTTCTTGGCCTCCCCCAATCGGTTCCTATCCAAATAACATGACGAGAGCTGAGTCTTCTGTCATTAAAATCAATTGTCCTTTGGAAGAGCCTTACTCTTTTCAGAAAATGTTTCCTTTCCTCCCGACCGGAGATCTTAGAAATACTGCACAAAGAAATCATGGCATCTCAGATTATAATCCTACAAAAGTGGCAGAGACAAATGTGCCTTGCATTGAAAGAAATCAAGAGTTCACTCTAGACACTGATCATGAATCCTAAGCGATGTCAGAACAAATTAAGACAGCTCGATTGGATTAACACCGTTGAGTCTGCAGGAAAACATCAATCAGTTGCACATATCATTGGTGAGTCGCGCATAAGGATACCATCTGTGAATATTTTAAACAATCTCCAGACAAAAGATTAAGAGAACAATTTCTGCGCATTCGACTCAATCTTCAGACGATGAAAGGAAGTACGAGCTATTCGTGGCCTATGTGCAAGTAATATCTGTTGTTTCTGCAAGAATGTAAACGAGATTCTGAAGCACTGGGTGTCTTTTTGTCCAGCCCTCACAGAGAGACACTCTTTTCTTTTCATTCACTTGCTCACTGACTTCCAAAAATAGCACATGGAATCATGTTGGTCTATGTTGATTGCAGGGAACAAAACGAGCCATGTGATTGCGATGACAAAATGTATGGAACCTCTGTTCGTCTGATGTTAATGGCTAAGTAAATTGTTTCCATCCCCTGGTCACTTCTTGATTTTAAATTGATCTGAGTTCTCAAGGAAAAAGACAATAACAGAAACTTTGTCTCACGATAACGTAACCACTAGCGTGGAGTACCTGTTGTCAGTTTAAACTTGTGTTGTTTTTTCTACTTTTTGTTTATTCCGTCGCTGTTCTGTGATTTTAAAGGCTAATGATTTTGAAAAACAAGTGTTTCAATTTATATGCAAATAAATAATAATAATAAAACAACACTAGTATTTATAACATCTTTTTTACCCATCAATATGTCCCTCAAGGACCTCTATACAAGGGGAGGCATTCATCATTTTCCAATACACGTGTAAGCAACAATGATGGATCTTGGCAGTAATGCACAAGATATTAAATTCCAACAAAAAAACGTAGCAGAAGTGTTCTTACTGAAGCATAAAAGTCTCTGCAAGATACATCTTCTCGCCAGTAGTGCCAATGACGAGTTAATCTTTAATCCCCAGAGTTCAACCGTATATAATACAATTGGCAAGACCTTAGTGAGGTACAGCCTGATGATGATCCCAACCAATTATCTTCCAGCTTTCTAAGAAAGAGACTTGATGGCACCAGTCACCTGAGTCATCATAAGCCGGATCTGTTGTAGTTGTAATTTACCATCCAATTTTGCATCCAGGATGACTCCTACATATTTATAGGAGCTCACCATCTCCAATGCCAAGCCCTACATTCCTTAGCTGTGCATTTTCTCAGGGTAAACACCATGATCTTAATCTTACTGGTGTTAATCTTCAACAAGTTAAGCACAGCATATTCATTTACGTAACCCGATAAGACATGCAGACTCCTAGATGTTAAGCCCAAAAAGGCCATGTCATCGGCATAGGCAAGCCACTGAATGCTGACCCCGTCCAACTTTGGGGGAATAGAGATGGAATTCATAATTCCCTCACTCAGATCAGCCAAAGAAAGATTAAACAATGGAGGAGAAGGTATACACGTTTTTCTGAGGCCAATGTGTATATCAGTCCATTTTATCACTGCCCCCAAGTGATTCATTCACACTCTTACATTAGTATGCTCATACAGAGCAATGATCATATTAAGCACGTCCCATGGTATATTCCAATTTGATCGCTTATCCATAGCCTTTCTCCTATCAACCGCATCGAAGGCTGCAATATAGTCCACAAAGGCCACAAAGATGGGTTGTTTCCATATAAATCATGCTGGTTCAGTGATGGTACTTTGTGACAGCACATTATTGGTAGTGTTAGATCCCCTCCTGAACCCAGTTTGATAAAAGGTAGGATGTTATTGGCTGAAATCCAACAATTTAGCTCCGTGAGTAGGACCTTTGCAGAGATTTTAGCTGGGGCATCAAGCATCGCCAATAGGCGATAATTAAATGGATCATGCCTTATGCCTTTTTTGTATACAGGCATTATAGTGCTGTCCCTCCAGGTTGACAGAAGAAGCTGGGTTTGACTTATCAATTTAGAGAGCCAATGCAGGGCATCCGTCCAGCTGTGCGGATCATTCTTGATTAGTTGATTACATAAGCCGTCTGGGCCCGGGGCTCAAGTGGATTGACATGTCCCAATGATTTTAATTATATTGATGTGCTCCAGACAATATTACCATTGTGCGTCAGAAGTATATATGTTAGAAGCAGTGCAAGAGGAAGATACATCCAATGTTGCCTCAATATTCCTGACCCAATCTGCCTCTGAAACATCACAAATGACTGCACTACAATCTTTGGTGGAGTTAATAATCCTCCAAAATTATTTATTATCCTTGACTGAAGCACAAAACCTATCTGCAACATTTTTCGCATTCTAGAATAAATCTGTGCTTTTTCAAACACGGTCGATATTGGGCACTACTCTTTCTTACAAGTTGTGCATGTTTCATAGGCTTGTGTTGTTCATGTGCAATCCCACACAATTCAGATCTGAGCTGCCTCTTTCTATTCCTAAGTACGATGTCAAAATTGTGCTGATGTACTCACCTGATGAGGTTAATTCACTGATTAAATAGTCTTCTCTTGCCTAACATGATGCTCGAGCTAAGCTGTTCACACAACTTTCATACCTCGCAATCCCAATGTTTGCCATTTCATTAGTGATCAAATCTGCTAATATCAATTCACACTCAGATGAGTAATTTGTGATTTGCTCATTAGAAACCCCAACGCCATTTGTAAATTATTGGGGGACCAAGAAATACAGTTATTCTTGCTCGCCAGAGATGGGGGAGGACACAGTAAAATCCAGTTTGATTGAGCCCTCAGCATGTGCCCTAGATCATCGGTCCATTGCCGGACCTGTCGCTCCAGCTGTGAAACATTTTCTTGGTTGTAGGGAGGTCTCTGTTCATGCCATTGCTGCTCCCTAAAAGGGTAACTAACCCTTCTTGCAGAGTAATTAGTGTATAAGAAATTTCCCCCATCTTTTTCAGTCCTGAAACTCCTTTCTCCCTGCTTAAGGGATCTATTGTCCTGGAACTGAGCCGAAAGAGGAGGATTGTTCTGGAAGTTCTGATTTTGAGGGTACCTGTTGAAAGAATTCTGGTTGGGAGGTGGTGTGGTATTTCTCTCCTGTGGGAAGTTTGGAGGCGATTTTCCCAGGGAAGTACTTACCTGCCCCCCCTTTGTCCCGGGGGAGTGTACACATATACCCCAGGATCGGTTTTGTACCCTTAATTTGCAGGCTTACATAGGTGGCAGGATCAGAGGGGTCATTGTTCCAGAATCCTGCCTTACTACCATTCTATTGGGCTGATATTGGAGGTCCCCTCTGCCTTTCATTCTTCTTGTTGGCAGGGGGAGGATTTTTAGGCCCCCATCTCCAGGTCCAAAGGAGGGGTAATTTTCACTTCTGCCACCTTCACAACGTTAGGTGTGGTACATAGCTTTGTGGTTTTGTGGTTATCCTTATTTTCAGCGGGCTCCTGGACCTCATATATCCTGGTGGCTTGCTCTGTTATCCAATCCAGTGTCATGCGCTCATGGAAATCACACACTAACTGGGTAATTATATATTTCTAAAGCACATGGAAATATGTGATCACAAACTCAGATACTATTCATGTTCAACGGCCTGGAACTGCGCGAAGGCATGTTTTAATTCCTGTACAAACTCCCTAGGCACCTGATCTTCCCCACACAGCAATTTATATTCAGCCTCACAGGCCTCTGGTGGGTTCCAATGAGTCAATTCTTTTTTCAAAATATCCGCCTTCTAGGTGGACCATAAATAATGATTCCGGTCTGCCAGTCCTCCAAAGAAACTGGAGTACTCAGGATAAAAGGTCAATTTTGCAAAATCTATGCAATTTACATCATTTCTTATCTCAAATGATAACATCATTTGCTCATAAATGTCTAAGCACTCCCATACCGAATACATAGCATTCTTATGATATGGAGTGAGGAAGCTCTTTATGGATTTGATTTACCTGATTGGATCTTTAACAAAACCCTTTCTCTGTTTTACTTTCTTTCTGTGCCTTTGCACTTGAGTGCATTCACCTTCTGACCCAGAGCTGCTAGCTGGACTCCATTCCGTGTCTCCTAAGTGCTCCTTATCTCTATGAGATTGGGAATGCCTCCCAGATTCACAGGGTCTGGACTCCTCTTGCCTATCACGCCGTGAACGCTCAGGGTCCTTTTCCCTGTCACTTTTTTTTTTTTAAACTTGTTTATTTTTTGACCAGCGCACAGGTGAACAATGCATTACAGTTATTCAGGTTCATGTTGCTTATTAGACCATATATTCAAATTCCCCTAAGCTTTCCCTCCACCCTCTACCAATTAATCACTATCAGGTTCTCGTGCCTCCGATCTTTGGACCGGCTCCTTGTCCTCGGCCAGCAGGGCTCTAGCCACTAGACGTGGTTTATATGTTAGTGCTGGGTAGCTCTGGTCGTAGTCCATCATGGGTGACCAGATGTTTGTGAAACGGTGAAGGAGTCCCATATTAGCTGCCGTGATCTTTTCCGCTATTAAAATGTCCCAGAGTTTTAGCCACCACAAGATCATTAGGGGGCTCTGCGGGGATTTCCAGGTGCGTGCCACTGTGATCTTAGCTGCCAGGAGAAGTTCAGTTATGAGGGCCTCCTTCTTGCCAGATCTTGGATATATACCTGGGATCGGGACTCCTAGCAAAATAGGTTCTGGCTCCAACAGCAGCGTTATCTGGGTGATGTCTGCTCTGATGGCTATGCATTGGGACCAGAAGTTCTCAATCACCAGACATGACCACCACATATGTAGTTAAGATCCCAGGAGACCACAGCGGTGCCAACATAGGGGATCCAGGGCCTGGTTGAAGTGATGTAGTCGGAGCGGCGGGTAGTACCATCTTAGAAGTAATTTATGCGCGCACTGCCGGTTGGTGATGCAAAAGGAGGACAAATGAGTCCTTGACCAAATGTCTGCCCAGGAATGGTCCTGTACCGGGTGTCCCAAGTCTGCTTCCCACTGTGGCATGTAGGAAGCTTTAGCGACGCGAAAGTTGACCTGCAATAGTCTATAGAACATCAAGATTCGTCCCCGGGTCAGTGGATCTGCCGCTGTCAGCTCAATGGGGTCGAGCTCTCGTGTGGCCGCTAAGCGGGTCAGTGGGTGTGAGCACCAATGTCTTAATTACATATATGAGAACCTATCAGTTTCCGCTAGGTGAAAAGCGCTCTTGCATTGTTTGAAGGTGAGCGGTTGGTTCCCCTCAAAGGGCTGACCCAAGGAGCTAAGAAAACGGGCGATCCAATTTTTGAAGTTTGAGGTGCAGGCTCCCGGTGAGAAGGCCGTGTTATAAAACACTGGGGCGGATGGGCTCAGGTCTCTCGGGATGCCTCCATACTTACGCGCCCAATCCCATGTCTTTAAGGTGTGTTTGGTGGAGGACAGGGTGGCTGGCCATGTCCTACGCAGGGAGGCAGGAAGATGCAGGAGGAAGCGGAGGCGAAGGGGTAAGCAAGATTGTCCAATCTCTGCCCATTTCGGGCGCCTCGAGGTGATGGTCGAAGCTTGAGTGTGAGCCGCTATCTGGTACTTCCGGAGATCGGGGACCCCATGCATCCTAGGTTTGGGCTGCTCAGCATGGTTCTCTTTGGGATCCGTGACTTTTTGCCTCTCCAGATAAAGCGAAATACCTTCCTTTGGAGGCGCTGGAGCGGGGGGCGTGGGATAATAATGGGGAGGGCTGAACAAGCATAAAGGAACCATGGCAGAAGGTTAATTTTACAGGCTGTGATACGACCCAGTAGCGAAAATTCCTGTGAGAGCCATTGATCGAGGTCTCTAACCAGGTTCTTGAATAGTGGTGGGAAGTTTGCCCAATAGGTGTCTTCCGGGCGAGCGGGGATCTGGACCCCTAGGTAAGGAATCGACTTTCCGCTCAGTTGGATTATGCAGTGTGATCTGAATGACTCTTTATCTTCTGGTTCAAGCCCAACCCCCAGGGCTGATGATTTCGCAAAGTTGATAGAAAATCCTGATACCCTTCCGAACCTTTGAATTTCTGCTAAGGAAGATCTCAGTGACTGAGAGGTGTCCGTTATGGATAGCAGCACGACATCCGCACAGAGAGCGATCTTGTGTTGAGAGGGGCCTATATGGAGGCCTTTGATTCTAGGGTTGAGGTGGATTTGTTGAGCTAGGGGTTCCATAACTAGGGCAAAGAGTAGGGGGGAGAGGGGCATCCCTGCCTGGTTCCACATGTTACAGGGATTGGACTGGATAGTAGGCCATTGACCCGAAGAAGGGTTTTCAGAGCCTGGTTGTTCGCTAGGATGAGTCTTTGAAAGGAAGGCCCAAAATGGAAGGATTCCAAGGTGAGTCGGTGGAATGACCAGTCCACTTTGTCGAAAGCCTTGGTTGCGTCCAGGGTTAGCACGGCTAATTTCTGTGAATCTTACTTTGCAACCTTGATCAAATTGAGGATCCTGCGTATGTTGTCTGCGGTTGCTCTGTTCATTATAAATCCCGTCTGGTCTGGGTCTAAAATGTCCGGGAGTCGGTTTGCCAGGACCTTCGAATATATGTTAGCGTCCAGATTCAGTAGGGAGATGGGCCTATATGCTGTGTTGTCTCTGGGGTCTTTTCCCGGCTTGAGAGCGAGGACTGTGATCGATTCTTGCATTGACGGGATGATGGTCCCTGAGGTGGCGAAGGAATTAAAGAGCGTTGTCAAGAGGGTCAGCAGCTGGGGGCGAAAGATTTTGTAGAATCAGGTCGAGTACCTGGAGCTCTTGGTTTGAGACTCTTGATGGCTGCGTCAACCTCTTTGCATGTGATCGGGGCCTCTAGTTCTTCTTTCATCGTGGCTCTGAAGTGAGGGAGGGCTGCGTCTCGAAGTAGGTTTGTTGCTCTTTGTGCGATCTCGGGGATGCTGTGAGGTGGGCCACGGCTAGTCATAGCTTGTCATGAGCGGCAAACTGGACACTACCCTGAGGATCACAGAGGCCTAGAATGCTGTTTCTCTTCTTGACCTTAGCTAGTTTCTCCACCAGAAATTTGTTTGCCTTATTATTTTTGGCGTAGTAGCTTTGTTTCGTTTTGGCTAGGAGCTGGGCTGTATCCTCTGCATGGTGAGATTCTAACTTCTTCCAGGCTGCCTGTAGGGCCCGCTAGGTTGTCTGGGTCCAGCGTCTGCCTCCTGAACTTTATCTTCCAGCATTTGGCGGACTTGCCGTTCATGTTTGTGGCAAGCTGCTCCTTGAGAGATTAGGGCTCCTCTTACCACCGCTTTCATTGCATCCCAAGTATTAACTGGGGAGGTATCTTCGTTTTTATTTTCCTTAAAAAACTCTGTGATTGATTTCACCACAGCATCTCTCAGTGACATGTCTCCCAAGATCGGGTCATATAGGGTCCACCTGCGTCTTGGAGCAGGGTCAGTGTCATGGGCTCTAAGCGTTAAAGTGACTTGGGCGAGATCTGAGAGCACCCTAGGACCAAGGGTCACGTCATCCGTGAAAGCCAAGACTTGGGGGGAAGCCAGCAGGAGGTCGATGCGAGAATAAGTTCTATGCACATATGAGTAGAACAAATATTCTTGTTCCTCAGGATGCAGGACTCTCCAAGTGTCCACCACATCTAGGGTTCTGAATAATTGGAGTAGTGTTGCCGCCAAGTTGAAATATTTGTGAGCAGGAGGGTGTGATTTGTCCTTGAGTGGATCTGGGACTCTGTTGAACTGTCCCCCAATGATAGTATGGCCCTCAACGAAACGTGGGAGGCCTTTTTCTAGGGCTAAATAGAACTCCTCTTGTTTGTCATTCGGTGCATAGATCGAGATCAGTGAGTAGATTTGACCATAGATCCGGCATTTGATTGCTATGAAGCGGCCCTCGGGACAAAGCAATGTGTCTAAGATTTGGGGTCTGAAGCCCTTAGCAAAGAGAACCGCCGCCCCACCTTTCTTTGTGCCATTAGAGGCCAAAAACTGCAACGGAAATTGTTTATCGCGAAACCGGGTGAAGTCCGCCGGGATCAAATGGGTCTCTTGGAGGTAGACTACAGAGGCCTCTTCGTTCTGCAAGCGCCAGAGCATGGATTTCCTCTTCTGCAGGGAATTCAAGCTTCTGACGGTTATTGTCAGGAAGTTCAGTTTTTGGAGTGGAGGGGGAGCCTCTCGATCTTCCTCTGGCGCTCGGAGCTGATCCTGAGGGGGGGGTGGTGGTGCTCAATCATCATTTAGAGGCTTAGAGTTGGTGCAGTTCTCCTGTGGCTGGGTTTTGTAACATCTCCACTGGGAGGGTAAACTTGTGATGATGTGGAAGGCCACTCAGCAGCTATCATGGCCAACAGGGCCATATCTGTTTCTCCAGCCAACGGGGCCAGGACAGTCAAACATAACTGAGTTTGCCTCCAAGGGTAGTTTGATGGCATACACGTCGGATGGGTTATGGGCCGCTTGGGGCCCGCAGCATCGTTATTTCCATATTTAGTTCCGCTGTCAGACGTTTCCCGACCGTAACTCATAGCAGTTCTATCTCATCTTCTGGCGCCTCTGCACCTTGGACCAGGCAGGTTGAGACTGTTTTGGCGGGGACTGGTTTGGTTCTTTCGGTGGGCGGTGCGGACTGGGGGTGGGCGAGTTCCCAGGAGAGTCCGGGTGCAGAATAGTCGCAGCATCTTCCAGGTGGCTTATTCTGCGTTGGGTTCCCAGATAGGTGAATTGGAGAACAGTGGGGAATAGCCATCAGTAACGGATTTGCTGGTTCTGCAGAAATAGGGTTAAGGGTTTGAGGGCTCTTCTTTTTTGTAAAGTTATCAGGGAGAGGTCCTGGTAAATCTGGATTAGGGTGCCCTGAAAGGACAGCTCATCTTTGGTGCGGCCTATTGCCGAGATGGCCTCTTTGGTGGCGTAAAAGTGGACACTAGTTATCACAGTTTTCACATCTGGTGGAACGTCCGAATCCACCCCTCATCTTCGGCGCAGCCTATGGGTGCGGTCTAGGATGAGTTGGGTCTTGTCCATGTGTGGGAGCAGGGATTGGAAATTGTTGCCTATATATTCAGGCAGATCTTTGTCCTGTACTGTTGAGGGGACCCCTCGGATCTGAAGATTGTTTCGTCGAGCCCTGTTTTCCAGGTCCTCCTGCTTGAATTCCAGCACTTCCCTCCTGTTCTGCAGGGCCTGAATTGAGCATTGCATTTCCATCAACGTTGCGTCGTGACTCTGGGTTAGGTCCTTGACCTCCCCAGCCTTTGTTCCGCCTCCATGACTCTTTGATCTGTTTGTTCCAGATCCGTGGAGAGCTCCACCATGCATGATCTAAACTCTGCTATAATGTCTGGCATGAAGGCCTGAATATCTTCCTTGGTTGCTAATCTTCCCTGCTCTTCGGGAGTCTTCTGTGGGGTGAGTTTGGGGGGGTCCGGTTTCTTCGCCTTGTCCACTGCCAGCAGCATGGTGGAAATGTCAGAGCTTTTGGCTGCTCTAGGAGTTTCGTCATCGTTCTTGATGTCTGATTCGGGACCCCTTGCGCCGGCTTTGGTTCCGCTGATGAAGCAGGCTGGTCTCAGAGGACGATGTTCCCCAAAACTTCACGCAGGATCTGTGGCTATCTGTTCGTTTCGGACTGAAGCATGCGGTAGCTGGCTTGAGTGTGTGATCTCTCTTGCATGAGGCAGGGCTCCTGTTATCGAGAGGGCTTGTCTTGGGGGCTGTCATGTTGCTAGGTGGTGTTGAGGGGGAAGCCGTAGCTAGAGTTTGCTGGTAGTCGGAAGTCGCCTTGGAAGGTTTAAGTGAACATATCTCCAGGCTTCAGGCTTGCTAGGGGCTTGGTAGCTAGTAGTGGAGCACACTATAGGGCAGGTTGTTAAGTGCTTTACAGGGCAGGACTCTCAATGCGGCTCACTGGGCTTGGGTGGAGGCGGCATGATCTTTTCTCGCAGCAGGGGTTGAGCCTCGGATCGCCGATTGAATGAGGGGGGGGGATGTGGGCCAGGGCGCCCCAGGAGGCAGCCAGGCTGGAGGGCTTAGTGAGAGTTCGCCGCCAGGGAGGTAGTCTGGTTGGTGTCACGAAGGAGCCGTAGTGTTGCCGGGGTAAGCTCTGTGGTGGAGCATTGCTTAGTTAGTGCAGCATAGCTGGGAGTGTCTTGAGAGCCTAAGGGAAAGGCTCATAGGGTACTACAGCTAATGGTAGGCCTTGGATTGTCGGTGGTATGAGGGGAATGGGCCGGGTGCCCCAGGAAGCAGCCGGATCAGAGGGTCCAGTGAGGGTGGTGGCACCTGACGGGGGTGCTTCGCAAAGACCTGGGCAGCACCTGCAGAACAAAGGGTTGACTGACAAGATGCTGCAGCTGGATCAGGATGCTGCAGCTGGTGGTAGGCTGTGGGTTAAATTGCTTTCCTGCTGCCAGGGGGCTGACTCCGGAGTCCCTCCGGCATTGCTGCCTTGTCCGCCTCCCGCTCCTGCGGGCTCAGCGGCATGCAGCGGGCACCTCTGGGGGAGCACTGAGTGAGATATGGTTGGGGGGGATCTTTTGTGTTGGGCTTCAAGGTCCGGGTGAGCCGGGGATGTCGTGAGGCAGGGTGCTCACCTTTAGATTGTTGGGTGCCCCGGGCTGCTGCTGATAGAGGGTCGAGTTGCGGCAGGCCCCAGAAGGCTCAGGCTGGGCTCGGCTCTGGGGCTGTCAGCTGGCTCTGCATCACAGGAGCACAGTCCGCTACTTTCCTGGAATGTAGCGTGGGTTCCGCTTCATTGGTGAGACGGACCTCCTCCTTCATCACTGATGCCACACTATGGTGACGGTACGCGGCTCATCAGGGCAGAGCTTCGGCTTTCGCTTCTAGTGGGGGGAAGGGGCCGCTTCTCACACCGTTTTGCAGATGGCTCGTGATTGGGCTCACGGAGCTCTGGTCTCGTCTCCCCTCATTTCAGGGGAAGGGTGCATTCCGGGCTATGCTTCTGCAGCCGTACATTTCAGAAGAGCCCTCCTTTCATGTCCCTGCATGTCGGGCAGAGTCAGACTCTCCCGCCCGCCATCTTGGACACGATACTACAGGTCAGGGGGCGTGTGAGAGTCCGCTCTGTTTCAGGGCTTCCCTGGGGTCTAGGAGCCAATCCAACCTGTCGAGAGTGCCCCTGCCGTTCTCACTGCCGTTGTTGCAGAGATAGTATCTGTCGGACAGCGGAAAGTTCAGATTATTTTTAAATGTCACGGGTCCTGAACGGAGGCCATCAGAGGAGCAGCCACATCGCTGGCACTCCTGGACATGCCCCCCCTGTTGTCACTTTTAGGCACAGGATAGAAACAGTTTCCTCCTTCCTCCTTCCCGGTAGTCTGGGGAAATCTCCCCAATCCCCTGAATGTATAGAGGTTTTTAATATGCCCTTCCTAAGCTGAGCTCTGGCTTTTCTCTTCCATCGAAGCAGGCTAGTTGGTCTCTTTTCAGTCTCATTTTCTGCAAATCTAACTCCCTGATTTTCTCATTTTAGGAGTTCTCAGGTTCAGATGTTCTCACAGGATAATTTTTGGCCCCCCAGGAGACACTGGTCTGGCCACCTTCCCATCTATTTGGTGGGGTGAATTTTCATCAATGTCAGATAAGGACTGGACTTCTGGATCAGTGTGGCTAGGCATAGGTAAGTCCAGCTGCCTTATGTATCCCTGCTCTCTATAAGCGGTATGCATGAGGTCAGTTACAGACTGTACATGGGAGATGGTGGATAATTGACATGAGGTCCCTGATGGAAGGGGCATGTCTCCTTTATAATAGGACCCTTTCCCATGCCCTGATTGGTCAGGGTGCCTCAATGACTTTTTATATTTCTCTATTCCATTGTTTAAACCCTTACAATTGTTTCCCTCTGTCCTTTTTTCCTGTTTGTATTCAGAGAGCTGGATGTTTAACTCTGACACCAAGCTTGGCTGGATTTGAGCACTCTGCTCTGAGCCACCAATTGATCCTTTATTTTCTGTACTTCATTTTAAAGTGCTTGATATTCTCTCTTAGAGTTTTGGATTATGCGTGCATATTCAAGGTGCTTGCTCTCAAGAGACCAAGTTCTTTCTATTGAGCATCTCTACAATGCACTGCCTGTGATAGGTAAGCTTCTGCTTCCTTCAAGCGCTCTATATTCTCTTCCCTAATTCTGGTCAGTTCCTGAGAACCTGACTGACCTGTTTTTTTATCCATTTTGAACTTTAATGCATATTGGTCTTTGATCAGCTGTAATTTCTGTTGCTTCAAAATATTTAAATCCTGACGCATTTGATCAAAATCCTGTTGAGTCAATCTCTTTTATGATGAACTAACTGTTTTCACATTACAATTAATTTATGGTCTGTTTAAAGGCCATAAGGTCATCTAACAAACCTCTTTTGTGAATAATCTGATCCTTTAATTTGTGTTGAAGGTGGCTCAGGATTTCTGCATTCTTGTTCTGTGTGTCCTGCAGTGCATATAATTGCTATAACTGCATTTCTCACTCAACACTCTCTTGCTGCTGTGTTTTTAGGTCATTATTGAGTTGCTCAATGATATGTTCATATTTGAGCACTAAAATCTGACTTTGCTGTAACGCATCTTCTAATTTCTGAAGTGATTTCTGAGCCTGTACCTGGTGTCCAGTCTGATTCAACATACTGGCCTCTTTAATTGGCAATCACTCAACTAATTGAAAATGGAAATATACATGAGCTGTAATTTGGGCTATCTGAATCTGTTCCTCACAAATATTTTGGGTCATGTAAAATTCTGTTAAAGCTTGATGGAAAATACCATTATTCTGTCAAATGTCAGTTCTACTGATGTGATTTATTGTACCATTTTAGTTTGCCATCTCCCAGCTTCATTCCCTGGCCACTCACCGTGAAAAAATAACTTAGCTAAGAGGTGCTTCCTGGCATTGTTCATTTCAATAGTGCTCATTTTAGAAACTGCTTTTTTCACCCTTCTACACTCTCTCTGCACAGGGATAAAAGTCTCTCCAGATTCCTGCTACAATTACACAATCAAGGCCAAATCAAATCAGATTTGCATTACTCTGCACAATCTTATTTCTCTGTACACCTCCCTGATACTCAGGGGTCAAGTTACAGAGGTACTTTAAGAATTGCATGAACAACCTTCTATCCACCTCAATGTGGGTACACCAGAATGAATAGCCTGTAAACCTGCACTTGTTATGAGTCAAAAACAGCAAGCTAGATCGCAGACGAGCCCCCACTTGTAACAATATATATAGACACTACCTTCAACATGTGAGTTTGTTCCCCCAGTTAAACCACCCCACAATATATCATTTATTTTGTTCAGGCTAGCCCTGTCAATGACTCGTATAGGGCCATGTAGATCCCTCCCCTGTGCCACCTGTTGGGACATACTTCCAGGTATGCCAGATAGCCAATAGGAGTTCACAGACTCTCGTAAGGCCCAACACCTTTCACAGGATAAACAGAGAAATCAGTCAACGGCAAGTTCAAACTGCAGTTTATTATAGACAAAACCAACAGGGATCAGCACAGGGACAGGAGACATCTGTGCACATCTCAACTTCTCATGGCTCGCAGGCCATTTTTGATGCAAGATTATGTCACTGCTCCGTAATTACTTGGGCCTTTCTACAAAAACCTATCGGCCCTCCTAATTGGATACTGAGCCTCTTACCACATATAGTGGATACTATACATGTTATTCTTCTGGCCCTCACATGTCAGGTGGCTGTCCTGGTCCATCCCCAAGTCACTATCCATAACAATGTTGCAGAGTGGGGTTCTTACAATTGGTTGTTGTCCATTGCTACCCACCCCTAGGATACTGAACTGAGGTTGGCTAGAGCATATGTCCTCAGGCCTGGGATCTGCAAACGTTCTAAGCTCTCAGTGTACCTTTTCAAGATAATAAGAATTACTATGTGTCTGCATTGTAACTTGTGTGTACCATCTTAGTCTATGAGAGTGCTATTTGCTCAGCGCAACACTTGCCTTACATTGTAGCATATTTTTTGCAGTCCTCTGTCTAGTAACCTGAGATCGGCTCCCTTTGCCAGCTCTGGCCGATGTCTTTTGTCTGCGTTCGCCGGGTCACGTGTTCAGAGACCATGATGTTGAGCTGTGCAGCTCTGAATTATGAGGAATTATTTGTATTTACTGCAGCTGGTACCTTTGTCATTCAGGGAATGGAATGTCATCCGTAATTTTATGGCCTTGGGTGCAGGCCCTGTCTCACACATTTTGCTCTTTGTCCAGCCTGATTTCAGCTGAGCTCGGCTCTTGCGGAGAGGCCTGTGGCCTGCTGTAATTTTCCTAAACAATTATAATGAGGTTTCTCCAAATTTCGTGGGATACTACATTCTACATAGGTTAGTCACACTTGGTTCTGTCAGGTCTTATAGGTGCTCCTGCAGTTCCATAGGGTTATTCGCAAGTAAGCATCTGCAAGCTTTGCTCAGGATCTCTTGCTTCTTGCGGTTTCTGCGTTGCTGCATTTGGCTAATGGCAAAAATAATAAAAGCAATGACAGTACATGTATTTGTCTGTCCTCTAACTATACAACGGTACGCTTGTGTTCTTTATGTATTCGAGTGTGTGTTTATGTCCCAGAGTGCAGATGGCACGTGTTCTTCATTTCTAACGCTGCAAGGTTGTGGTGTTAGCAACATGGCTTCTTGGTGCTTTAACCAAGACTGTCAATTGAGGTGTCTTTGGTTACAGCCTGTTGCTCCTTGTCCACTCTGGGGTACATTTGTACCGTACCTCGTCTCTAGGGCTGGTTGTCGGCATATGGCTGGCTGAGGGGGTATCTCTCGACATATTTGTCAAACATTGGTCCATTGGTCCATTGGGAATTCATCCGAAATAGATTGGGTGATTGCAGTGTTTCCTGGCCTTCTTCCATGTCATGAAACTTCGTAGGAGGGGGAGGATGGGGTAGGCTTCCTCATCCCTCTTCAGTCCCCCCTTTGGTTGACGTGTCAAACACATCCTTATACAACAGTCCTGTTGTTCTAAGCTGCCATATATTCATTATTCCTCCAAGGTGTCCACAGTAGTTTGTGTGGTCATCGAACGACCAGTGCATGTAACAGCACACTGCTTCGGGGTTGCACCAAACCCACCTCCGTCCATAGTACTTAGGGTCATGCAGATTGTCCAGCTTCATGGATTCAGTTGGGAATAGTTGACACTGCAATTTTCTCTCTTAGTGTGTCCAATTCTGCACTCATATTCTGTTCCTCCTATGTTTGAATACATTGTGATCTCCATTCCGATAGCCTCTTCTGCTGTTTTCTTGCTCCTTGCCATGCAGATCTTGATCCCACACATTGATGTTGCTGCCAACACGAGATCTGCCGCTATCATCTTCAGTCCGTCTGACAGCCAGGATGGTATCCATAACCATATGCATGGCAGCCAGCTCTTGTCCTTCCCGTTTCCTTGTGCTGCATCTTCCATTTTGGCATGCATCTGTGCGAGTTGTGCCACTATATCTGACAGAGTTCCATTATCTTCATTGTTGGCAGGTCTGGATGTGCAACAGGAACTCCCTATCTTTTCGCAAATTCCTCCTCCCATAGCCATGAGGAGATCCAGAAAATATCTATTCTGAAGCGCCACCAACCTTATTGCTCTGAGCTCTTCCTTTTTGGCATTGAACCCATTCACCATAGAGATAGTCGCTACCATCAGCTCCCAGCGAGTGATCTGTAACCACTTGGCATTTGTGCATGTCTGTACAGATGGTATTATTGATGCAAAAAAAAATTATGTCCTGCTGAACAGCCTGTGCTCTGCTGGGGTCTCATCTAGCGCGGTTTCTGATGCTTCTGAGAAGTAATTTCCTCCTCTCTTAACTCTGCTCAACCCTTCCTGTTTCTCTGCCTTCTCTGACTTGGCCATTGGTGGCACCTCAACCAATCTCTTCCTTCTCTTGTAGTTGTTCATTTTTGGGAATTCATTGAACTTTCATCCTTCCTTGGTATTACCAATGAGGGCATGTTGATGTGTACCAATGAGCAAACTCCTCCCCACTCGGGTGGCAGCTTCTCGTATGCTTTCGATCCGCAAGCCCAATAGTAATCCATTAGAACTGCTGTTCCCACCTTCATAGCTGCAAGTTGTTAAAATGGTTTGCACCCAACGTTCTCGCCAACTTCAACCTCACCATTTTTCTGATAGCACAGAGCTGGTGCCTTCAGAGGAATTATCAGCGTTGGGCCCGCTTCATTTTCCACCCATGTCAGTAACTTTGCACTCACGTCCCATTCCTTCAGGCACTTGTCATTTTCTTCCTGAACCTTGTTAACTGACGACTGGGCTAATGTCAGTGCTTTGCTTCCCACCACTCTATACTGCCATCCCTTGTTTGTGTACACTCGGCCATGCACTAGTATCTGTGGCCTTTCCCAGCAGCAAGGCTCTCCTCCTATCTCCTTCACTCTTGTACAGGGACATGGCAGTTCCTTCAAAGTAACTGTCTTTGTCTCTGCCTTCTTAGGTCCATCATTTATATATTGTATAGCTTCGTCTAGCTGCCAATAGTTGTTCATCATGTCTAATGTCTTTATGTAATTATCTTCATATTGGAATGATCCTTTGGACAGCCATCTCCACGTTGCTAACTTCCCTTGAAATCTTCCTTGTGTTTTCACCATCGTGAGATACATAAGGCATTGTGCTCTTGCTGCTGGTATTTCAGTTGCTATGAACGTTCTAGAGGCACTCATTGCATAGGGGATTAAAGAGCAGACATAACAGCTCTGCCTGGTGGTTTCCTTACCTATTTTTGTCATGTGTTTGTACCACATGTTCTTAGACACTCAAGCAGTATCAGTGAGATACAGGTCTACTCCCTTCATTTCTGTGTCAACACTGTGCTTACCTCTCCTTACCTTATCACCAGTGTTCTCTCATCCACCTGATATGGTCGTCCCACCTGCTCGGGTCGGGGGAATGTTAGTAGAGGGTACAGCGGTAGCAGTAACAACAACATATAATTGCCAGAATATGAATCCCATCAATCCACTGGGAATTAATAGACACAACATAACAATAATGTTCTTTATTGTTCCCTTCATTCCCACTTATACTGCTTGATCCTTGCAACCCGATGATACAGTTGCCCGCCTATAATGCGCAAAGAAATGCGTTACTGTGTTAGTGTTGTATGTGCCCCTAAGCCCCACAGACCAAATAATCACTGATGGTGAAGGCAGACACCTTCTCCCGACCTTTCTTAGTGATGGGTCTCTTAATGTGGCCAGCACTGGGGGCTCACTGTGCTCAATTTGTGGGTATGTTTGGGCCAAGTACTCTACGAAAACAAGATAATATACTCCAGGGGATGGTGCTCTGAATCGGTTGGGTCTCCTTACAGCGTGGACAAATTGGTTAGAGAAAGTGTCTGGGTGACGGTGCAAGGTAACATGGGTGAAAACAGACAGTACAATCCCCACAACATTCACATAGGCCATGTGTGTGCGGAAAAGGAACATAACAAACAGACAGTGGTCTTCAGTCATTTTCTACAAGGGTTCCATTCGCTGCTTCTGCTGCTTGGGATTGTGTGACATTGGGTGTCCATGTCTCCCTAGTCATATAAGTTCATAAAGTACTTGTAGCTTGTGTAGGTGCTAAACGTTGGTCCTGTCGGTCACAGAGACTTTGTTGCCAGGTGAGGCCACTGCTTATTAGGGCTTGATGTCCTGCAGATGGTTCCGACCGCCTTACCGACTAACTTGACAGCACGGTCGGCCACCCACTCTACCACATGGGGTCCGATAAACCTAGTCACATTCCAGAGCCGAATAAAGTTTATCAAGAGCACAATATCACCTACTTTCATAGGGTGTTTTAGTTCACAGTCTTGTGATGCGTCATCACAATCCATCTCTTCGCTGTCTTCTGATGGGCCCCCCTGGATTCGCTGTATCTGGTGAGAGATAAAAGAAGCGCTAGCCACCAGAGAAGTAATGTACTCAAACATTTCTTGTCCTATTGTCCTAGCACATCTGCACTATTCTCACAGTCTTTCAGTGTCCTTGTGGGAGGAACCGGGGAGAAATGCATGCGCCGTCCTGTCACCACTTCATGGGGTGTTAAATGGTGGTCGGACCCTGGTTTATTGTGTAGTGCAAACAGTGCGAGGGGTAAACAGTGTAATCAAATTTTCTTGGTGCTTTGCTGGGTCTTGGCTATGCACTCCTTTAGGAGTCCATTCAGGCGTTCACACATTCCATGTGCTTGTGGGTGGTATGCACAGGCAAATTTGTGCTGTATGCTTAGCAGGGTTGTGATGTGCTGAAATATTTTATTGGCGAAGTGAGGGCGGTTGCATACCGCAGGACCTCATGCATGCCCCATCTTGGGAAAAACTCCTTGACCAAGAACCTAGCTGCTCTAAGGGCATCAGCTTATGAAGAGGGACCAGCCTCGATCCACCTAGAGAATGGGCAGACAAGCACTATCATGTAGCGGAACCCTTGGCAGACATGGGTCATATCCATGTAATCCACATGTAAATGCAGAAGTGGGCCTACAGGTTTTGGTATGGCTCATCTCACAACTCTCAATGTATGTTCTGCTGTAAACTTCTGACAGATCAAGCAGTTACACACAAATTCGGCCACATGTTCATTTAAATTGAGGCAGAACCATGTTTCTCCAATGCGTGTAGCAATGACCTCCTTCCCTGTGTGTGTTGGATAGTGCAATTGTGCTGACGCTGTCTTCAATAATGATTGTGACATGATCACTTTCCCTGTCTTGTTCTGTCACAATAAGGCATCAGTTGGAGACATTGAACATCCTCTCCTGACACATAGCTCTTTCTCCTGCTTGGGTGCAGCTCCCTGGAACTCCATAATATGTGTCTCAGGTTATACATTTAACCCTCCTTCAGTACCATGATTTTGCCCCCATGAGTCTTTTGTCTCTCTCTCTCTCAGTTCCCACAATTCCCCAAAATATGCTGTGCATTTTTCCACAAAATCTGCTGCTTCATTTCCTTTTGTGTGGGCTTGGCACTTCACTATTGCTACCTTTGTTGGATAAGCAGTCACCTTGAGCAATCTGTCCAATAATAGCACATGCTGCACTGGGGTCCCACCTGCTCTCGATAACCCTCTCCTAAGCCATCATGCCAGCCCTGAGTGCACTGTTGATGTAATGTAGGCGGAGTCAGAATAGATTGTCACCTCCTTCTCTACGCTTCTTTCCAGTGCTAATATGAGAGCCACTAGTTCTGCTGTTTGTGCTGAATAATGGGATGGTAGCTGCGCACTTGTGACCACCTCACTTGTCCCGTCCTCCTTCAGTCTTTCCCCATCAGTTTGAGCAATTGTCGAAGAACGGTCAATGTAGAACACGTCTCACCCCTCAAGTGCGTCCTCCTCTATCTTGCATGTCTCACTAAACATTTCTATGTTCTTTGTGCAATCGTATGCATAGTCTCCTCCCTGGAAAACGTTTGCCATCTTACTATCTTCAAGCCTACATTTGATAGTATCACCTCGTACCCTGATGCTCTATGTGTGGTCAATGTGCTCTTTGGCTTCTGCAGTATCGCAAAGAGGGTGTGCTCCACGTGAAAAGTGGTGGTGCACTCCATTGTTACTGCTGCTGATTTCTCCACCGTGAATGTGGCAGCTGCCAAAGCTTGTTCACACAGATAATGGACCTCTTTACGACTTTGGAGGTGGCATGGCTGCCTCCAAAATCGGGTCCGGGTTCACTGAATGGAGAATTACCGGGCCATTCTGAGTATGGAGGGCCCGGTAATTCCTCCTTCAGGGAACCCGGGCCCGGACCTTCCCCATTCCCATTTGAGCCCCCATAGGGCTCAATGGGAATGGGTGCGGGAGCTAACAACGGGCCAATTATGATCGGCCCGTTGTTAGCTCCCTGGTCCCCTCTGGGAAAACCAGACGTCCACATCGGGTCCCGCGAGGGAACCTCGTAATATTGCAGAATGGGTTTAACAGCGCCGCCACCATTAGCGGCACCCGTTAACCCATTCCGCAATAGTTATAATGAGGCCCAATGTCCTCTCATCACTGGGCCAAGTTGTCCACTGTAGTTGGCAATTGGCTTGTGGCCCATGCTTGTCTTTTGTGTCAGTATTACCTTCATCGCAGTACCGTCAGTGTATGAGAATAGGAACAATTCCTTTTTGTAGTCTGGAATCCATAACACTGGGCAGTGCTTATTGCTTCCTTCAGTTCCTCAAAGGCCTCAGTCATCTATGTGGTCAATGTCAGTGTCTTTGTTCCCCTCTGTGCCTCTTTCAGGGTGCACAATAGTGGCCTTGTGTATGTGCTGTAATTAAAGACCCATGCTTTGCAGTAGTTGCATAACCCTAATAACTGTTGCATTTCCCTCACTGTTGTGGGCTGAGGTGTTTTCAGTATTGTCTCTGCTCTCTGTGGGGTGATATGTCAGCCATTCTGGGATATCGTCTGTCCAATATATAGCACCTCCTTCTTACAATACTGTAACTTGGCCTTGTCTACCCTGTTCAGTCTGCTCATAATGGCTTGTCCCAGTACGTTTACATGTGTCTGTCAAGAGTAAAGTAAAGGCAGTGATAGATCATGATCTCCTATAGATGGTGAGATAGTGGGCCTCATTCCGAGATTGGAGGTAGCCATGGCGCTATTAGCGCCATGGATGCCTCCAATACCGGGTCCGGGTCCGGTCTGGTTGGATGGGGACTTACCGGGTCATTTCGACCCTGGAGGACCGGGTAAGTCCCCATTCAACCAGCCATTCCCCATTCCCATTTGAGCCGCATAGGGCTCAATGGGAATGGGGAAGGCGGTAATTACGGGCCTGCTTATAGTAGGCCTGTAATTAACGCCCTGGTCCCTTAGCGGGACCCGTAAAGGACGTGTGGTCAGACCACACATCCTTTACAGTTCCCCCTAAGAGACTTCGGAATTGGGCAGTAAGGGATTACCGGCACCAGTCTCCTTATTGGTGACCGGTATCCCTTACCGCCCAACTCATAATGACCCCCAGTATCTGTAAAAGGAACCACTTCCCAAGCCCCAGAGAATCCTTGAGTGTTCATGGCATCACCTGACGACGTAAATGGTCCTTCCCTAATTCATGACATAGTCGCACCAGTCTCAAGAAGAAACAAACATGTTTTGTCACCTATCGCCACCCCTATGCGAGGTTCCTCTGCAGGGTTGGGTGTGAGCAACAGGATGGGACACATCAAGTCCGTCTGTGGGCTTTCCTATTGAGGGTACAGGGACAACCCATTCCCTGTAAAGGGGTTGTTCCCTACCATGGTAACTCCCCCAGTCGTCGTACGGGTACTGTTGCCACTGTGTCCAAGTGTGCTGGTGCATCATCATTCTGTATCTGTGCTAGTTGTTGTGTGCTTCCTCGAATCTGTGGTGATTGTAGATACTGTTGTACTAGTGCGGGCATCTGTGGTACCTGCATCTGTTGTGGTGGTACTTGTGCTTGTGCTTATGGCATCTGTTGATATGTACCCTACATCTGCCCTTGCTGTTTTTGGTCCTGTGCATAGTAATCATCATGATACCCTTGATATGGCGGCTGCCCCTGCCCTCCCCAATTCTGTTGCATCCCCCTGGACCGGCAAACCCTTGAAAGGTGTCCTATCTGCCCAGAGTTCCAACACTGTGGTGGTCCCCTCCCTTGCCCTTGGACCCCCCCCAGAAACTCCCCAGGGTTCTGCTGCATCTGTTGCCTATATCCTGTAAACCCTCCTGGAAACCCCCCTTGGTTGTGATGTATCTGTAGCCCAAAGCCATGCCCCCTTTGTAGGGCCCCCTTCCTCAGAACTCTTGCTGTGGTCCACCCTGCCCCATAAACCCTCGTCCCATGGGCGGTGCGAACTGTTGTGGCTGTTGATGCTGTGGCTGCACTGTGCCTGTGAGGTGGGGCTGGTTATAACCGCCCCTTCCATCTCATACTTCGATAGCTTTCTCTGCACTAGTTTTGCTTCATCTGCATTCCTGTCCTCTGCTTTTTGCTTAACCTTCTCCTACCATAGTCTAAAATGATTCCTTTTATGGGCTGTATCTCTGGCCATCCTTACCAATTTCCTCAAACTCTTCTGAACTTGCTCTGGTTGTCCCTGCACTAATATGTGGTAGAATATTGCTACTGTTTCGTCCCAAGGCTCTCAGGTTTCGAGGGGCCAAAGCTCTGAATGTAGTGCACAAGATTTTCATCCGCCCTCATTTTGCGTGACATAATTGCCCCTATGTCTGATGTGTCTGGGTATTGTGTTCTTAATGCTTGCCATACTGCTGCCCTGCAGTTTTCAAATGGCAACCCGTCATGTGCTGTGTTCTGTGTCATCACCCCCAGGAACCTCACTCTCTTCCATATATGTCATCGGCTGCCTCCCCTAATATCGATACCAACAGTCCCTTCACGTCACCCACTGCCTGCCTATGGCTAGCTGTCATTTTCTCCAGCTCATAAATCCACTTTCCAGCCCCTACACTCGACAATGCTAGCCGCCACTTCACATTCTCCTTGTCTGTGTGCTTCCATGGCACGTACTGAGGTTTACCCGTCTCTCTCCAACAAGAGCATCTGTGTGTATGCAGTCTCCTCCTCATGTATCCTTCTAGTTAGTCCAATTTGTCGATCCCTCCTCTCGCTCTCAATGCCTGTACACACATCTACTGGTTCCAATATGGGAACTCTCCTGTTGTTGTCATAAGCCCTAGTCAATCACCCGCTTGAACAAGCTCTGGTTCTCTCCTGAGAGATCCTTTAGACTGTTGATAGGTGCTGTGTGAGGTGCAAAAGTCATCCGCCTGCTGTGCCTGCTCATCAGAACCGCCCCTTTCTCCCTGTGTTTGCGTCCTAAACTCCCATCACACCCGTTTGTCGGTCCCTGCCCCCACTGACTGAGATTGAAACTGCTCACCCCTCTCTTCCCCAATGTATTTGTCCTCATTTTCAGACCTTGTGTCCATTTTGTTCCAGAAATTGTCTGCAAAACTCAGTCTCCTTGATGTCAAGTCTGTGTTGGGCTTCATGCTGAGATCGATGTCTCTCAAGTCATACTTGCTAACTCCTGCCCAGTACCCTAGGCGTGCTCCTCCTCCCCTGAGAGTTTGTACTGTCGGGCTCAGTCCGTCTGTCCTCCTCAAATTTATCTTTTCCCCTATCTAGTGCTACTTGTGTCTTTACTGCTCTTCTTGCTCGCTCGTCCTCCTCCCTGCATGCTCATTTCATTGCCAGTCTGTCCAACTGTAACTTCCTCTGTTCCCTCTCTGCTAAATTGCATTTTTCTCTCTGTCTTTGTGCTTTCTCCAGCTCCCCTTCCCTCTTCTCCCTCATCTCTCTTTCCTCCCTCTTCCGTTCCTTGAGATCTCTCTTGATACTTTCTTCCCGCTCCCTCTCCATGTGTTCCTTCTCTTCCTCCCTTCATTGTTCCCTATCCTCCCTTTCCAATTTCTCTTCTCTCCATCTCTCCTTCTCTCCCTGTCTTCACGCTCTAATCTCACCTCCCTGTCCTTCTCCCTCCTACCCTCCTCGTCCATTATTTCTGTCCAATCTGTTGTGTTGCTGCTCCTCTTCAGGCCTTCTATCTCCTCACTCTCCCCTTCTGCCTCTCCATTTGTCGTCTCTTGAAGCTTCAAGGGTACCTGTGCTGCTATCCATTGGTTCATAGTTATGCCCTCAAGCTCCTCCTTTGCGCCCTGCTGCACCTCACTGTTCACTTCGGGGTTTCTAACTGGCTGCCCTGCGCTTTTCGGCTTCTCCTCCTTTGTGTATAGTGGTGGATTATATGTCGGATTTCAATACCCCTCTGCTGCCCTTTTTCCCCTCATTGGATACATTCCCTGTTCATCATCTGTATCATCGGATGCTAAACTTGGAGGGGAAGGGAGAGGTGCGGAAGGATGGGCCCCTGGCTCCTTCACCTCCTGCTGGCTTAGCATCCACCAACGCCTTGCGGCATCTCCCTTGTCCTTCTGGAACATGAGCCACAACTCGAATATGGCCATGCGTTTTGTCAATTTCTTCCCCTTATAGGTACCCTGTACATGTGTCAATAGTGATTGCTGCACGTCTTTGGAGAAACTTCCACAAGGTGGCCATGGTTTAGTTAATTTTCTCTCGGTATCTTTGGGCCATTCTATGCTATATTTACAAATCAATTCCCTATAGGGTGGGAGTGTCCTGCACAGGTGCAGAAGGGGTGTATCCCTCTGCATTTGCCCTGATACATTTTGATACCTTTACCTGACCTCAAATTAAGAGTTTCGATAGTCCGCTGGTTTGGGAGAAAAGCACAATGCAATAATAATACTTTTCAGCTTCTACGAGCCTCTCTGGCTCCACAACTTATCAGACGTGCTCCACGCACCGCTCCTCTATCACCCTCGTTGCCTCCTCCGGCACACCCACAATATTGTGCGTGCAGCTTCCGTGCACCGCTGCTCGTGCACTTTATCTGCAAATCCCAAGTTTCCAATACTAGCTCCTCACTGTCTCAATCTCTCTGTGTCCTATGTGCAAACCTAGAGGTGACATCACAAAGCTACCAGAACAACATATGAAAATCAAATATCCTGTGCACACTGTAATAGCCCCTTACTCCCAAAATCACACAAAAAAACCACAACTGTCTTCCTGCTCTCCAGGCAGAGTATACCAATATTCTCTTGTGATCGAACTGCACCCACTGCGTTGCCTAGCATGTGAAACGTCTCGCTCCAAGAGACTTAACCAGTACCCTCCCTCAAACCCACAGTTGCCATTAGACTGGGTCAATACTTACACTCTGTGGTTTGCTAGCGCTACTCGGCTGCCAGCTCCCCATCAAGGCGCTTGCCCCCCCCCTCTTGCTCTGCCTGGACAACTCACTGGGTTCCGGCAGGATGATTCACAAGGGGCTCCTGACGACCTGTACATGGGCATGCGTTTTCCCATCTTCTCAAAATATGCAAGGGTCCTGCAGCGTCTCAGGTTCAGCAGTGAAGGAGACAACCTGGTGCCTGAGTGGCGCAGCCAACCACTTCTGCTACCAACTTGTTTGGACAAACTCCCAGGTATGCCAGTGAGCCACAAGCAGTTTGTGGATTCTCGGAAGGCCCAACACCTTCCACAGGATAAACGGAGGACTCAGTCAAAGGCAAGTTCAAACTGCGGCTTATTACAGACAAAACCAACAGGGATCAGCACAGGTACAGGAGAAATCCGCCCACGTCTCAACTTCTCCTGGCTCGCAGGCCAGTTTTGATGCAAAATGATGTCACTGCTCTGTCATTACTTGGGCCTTTCTCCAAATACCTACCGGCCCTCCTAATTGGATACTGATCCTCTTACTACCTATAGTGGGCACTATACATGTTATTCTACTGGCCCTCACATGTCAGGTGGCTGGCCTTGGCCTAGTCCATCCCCAAGTCACTATCTATAAAAATGTTGCAGAGTGGGGTTCTTACCATTGGTTGTTGTCCATTGCTACCCACCCCTAGGATACTGAACTGGGGTTGGCTAGAGCCGATGTCCCCAGGCCTGGGATCTGCAAAGGTTCTCAGCTCTCAGTGTACCTTTTCAAGATAATAAGAATGACTATGGGCCTCATTACACGGAAGGCGGTGATCCAGGGTGCTATTAGCACCCTGGACCATGCCGGTAAATTACCGGCACCGCCTTGGCAGAAAGGGGATTTACCGCCCCATTCCAAGGTTGGTGGGGCGGTAAATCCCCCTTCCGCCATTGCCCTTCCCCATTCCCATTTCTGCCCCATAGGGCTCTATGGGAATGTCGAAGGCGCTAATTACGGCACCGCAATTTTGCGGTGCCGTAATTAGCTCCGAGGTCCCTTAGCGGGTTGGTTTTTAACGCCTGCAAAAAGCAGGCGTTAAAGCACCAACCCGCTAAGGGACCTCGTAGTAAGGCGGTAATGGTTAACGGTCACCGTTACCATTAACGGTGGCCGTTAACCATTACCGCCTTCCGTGTTGTGAGGCCCTATGTATCTGCATTGTAACTTGTGTACCACCTTAGTCTATGAGAGTGCTCTTATGCTCAGCACAACACTTGCCTCACATTGTAGCATATTTGTTGCAGTCCTCTGTCTGGCAACCTGAGATTGGCTCTCTTTCCCAGCACTGGTCACTGTCTATTGTCTGCGTTGGACGGGGCACATGCTCAGAGACCATGATTTTGAGCTGTGCAGCTCTGAATTATGAGGAATTATTCGTATTTGCTGGGTGCTTGTGTCCTCCAGGTAATGGAATGTCATCCATATCTTGTAGCCTTGGCAGCGGGTCCTGTCTCACACGTTTTGCTCTTTGTCCAGCCCGAATTCAGCTCAGCTCGGCTCTGGCTGAGGGGCATGTGGCCTGCTGTAATTTTCCTAAACCATTATAATGAGGTTTCTCCAATGTTCGTGCTATACTACATTCTCCATAGGTTAGTCACACTTGGTTCTATCAGGTCCCATAGGCGCTCCTTCAGTTCCATAGGGTTATTCACATGTAAACATCTGCAAGCTTTGCTCAGGAGCTCTTGCTTCTTGCGGTTTCTGTATTGCTGCTTTTGGCTAATGACAAAAATAATAAAAGCAATGACAGGATGTGTATCTGTCTCTCCTCTAACTATAGAACTGTACCCTCGTGTTCTTCATGTATTCGAGTGTATGTTCATGTCCCGGAGTGCGGATGGCACGTGTGCTTCATGTTTAACGCTTCTAAGTCATGGTGTCTCTAATGTCAACAAAATGGCTTCTTGGCCCTTTAATCCAGACTGTCAATTGAGGTATCTTTGGTTATAGCTTGGGGCTCTCGTCCACTCTGGGGTAAATTTGTACCGCACCTGGTCGGTAGGGCTGGTTGTGGGCATATGGCTGGCTGCGGTGGTATCTCTCAACATATTTGTCAATCATTGGCCCACTGGGAATTCATCCTAAATAGAATGGGTAATTGCAGTGTTTCTTGGTCTTCTTCCTTGTCATGAACTTCGTAGGACGGGGACGAGGGGGAGAACTTCCCCATCCCTCTTCACACCGATAAGCCAAGAACCAGGCCGGGGAACAGAAAGAATATATTTTTATTAAATAATAGATTCAATGAATATTTGCACCAAATGATTTACACACATCACCACTGTGGCAAAAACTAAAGTTTCAATACGAAAACACACTTCTTTTGGGGATTTCACTTTTGGGTCTCATGTACATTGAACACAGGATCAATAAACAGTTCAAACCTCCTGTCCTACAAACCCTTTATGTCAAAATTAAATAATAACTTGTAACATTTTAAGATCATTAACATTAGCATTCCTTGATATGGTTTGGATTTAAATCAAATGCAAAATATTTCTGTTTTCAAAAGCAATTTCACACATGCAGCACTTTGTATGTTTAATTTCTCTGAACACTTAAAAATGCTAGCAGTTTTGAAAACACAATAATCTTTTGATAATATTTTGGACTGAAAGAACCCTTCTTCCTTTTTACCCTGAAGCAATACAACATCTCTCTTCTATTAGGGTCACATTCTCACTCTCAGGAAAGAGGCTGTAGTTTTCAATTAGGAATTACACTTGGTTTCACTTAGCAATGCACTTCTCTTACCCAGCACCAACAAAATCTACTTCATTTACAATCAGCACCCCTCTGCTTAAAGGCCTGGTATGAGGAATGGTGACGGATAGGAATTTTGTTTTTAGACAAGGACACCCCTTTCCTTTAGGGAAGTCTGGGGTTGACAAGAAACATAAGTGTACACAATTACATTAACAGACTATAGTTTTTAAAGTAAACAGGGAATATAATGTCTTAATTTTGAAAGTTAACATCACTGTGTGATATTTGGCTTTATGGGAATTAATTGAACTAATAATCAAATATATTAAGGATCTACTTCCATACCCTGAACCCATTAACTAAGGGGAAGGTAGTAAATCAAACAAATCCCCACCCTTGGTCCTGTTGTACAAGCTACTTACTTTGGAAATCTCTGGGTTTGGCGTTTAGGAAAAGACATCAGTGTTTCAGGGCCCTGTCTTGGGGAAGCACAGGGATCTGGTCAGGAACTTCTGTCAAGGATAGCCACCAGCATTCATCCCTCTGTTCTCCTCTCCATTGCAAAAATCCCCGGCTCTTTAGTCTTTCCCAATAGCTGTCACCCAGGCAATGTTAAATCTCCATCCAGCTTTCAATAGTTGCACCCAGATGATGTTTAGGCAGCTTGGCATGGTTACATTCTGCCACCTTCTTTCAGTATTTACTCAGATGATTTTTAGACAGTTCTTTCTTTTTCCCATTGTGCGAGGCATTTCTACACTCTAAGTCACACCTCCGAAATATTAAAATCAGGCAGTGTTAACTTATTATCCTTGAATTTTCATTGGACCCCTACAGCTCACTCTTCCCCGAGGCCCAGCTACTTCCTGTGGATAGGCCCCTGGAGTGAAGAAGTTGAATTGATGGGAAGGATGAGCCCACCCATTGCAGTCTCCATTGTACACTTGTAATTTCTTCACCTAAAAGTTACTGCATGACAAAAACTTGCATTTTACAAATAAAAATAACAACATATATATTTTTGGGTTCCTCTAATCATGTCCAATTTATTAAAATTATTCCCGTTTCAGCAGGAAGTTGCAGGTCCGACTATCCGTTTCCCACACTTTACTTACAAATAATACAAGTTATTATCACCAAACTTTACAGACAGTTATATAATTCATTAAGCGAATACCTCCCCCAACTTTCAGTGTTATGACATTTTATGGGGAGCTAGAAACATATTTTAGGTTATAACTTTTGTCCCCATTGTTGAATTCTGATGGAAGTGTTGACAACAACACAATATTGGGATACACATTAAAATGATACATGTCTCATTTTTGTAAGTATCATGGCTCCTATGTTAATGGGCAACATGTGAGTACTACTATAATCCTATAGCCATATATTTACATATATATAATTCTGACTTTCATTTCACAGCTTAAGTTTCGATTATTGTTTGAGGCATCTGTTCCAGTGAGATGTCCGATTGTTGACTTTAGCCTGGTGTAAAACATTTAATCATTCTTGTGAAGTCAAAGGCCGGGATAATGGATAGTGAAGAGATCTTATCTCTCTGGCCAGATGGGTCTCTGGCATCTTGTGACTATCTTGATTGCAGGCCATCCCCAGCCAACCCAGGGATGGCCCGCATAATTTCTTGAATTTTGGGTATTTAACAAAGTTCAGCTCATTAAGAGTGGCCTTTCTGTTGATCCAGTCCACCAATAAATGGCTCTGTTATGCATGAATGCAGCTCTTCCTGTGGCCCTGAAACTTCAAAGAAATGGTCTTTCAATAGCTAGCAAAGCAGAGCATGTAATGGGGACAGGTCGCTTTGCCTGGGCCTTTGAATCTTATGAGAAATGTCATTTTGGGCTACACACAGAGCTGTTCTCTGTGCACAAAAACATGCAATTTGGAGGTTACTTTTATACTACACATGAGGCCTATTTATTTTTAATAAATTGCATCTCGCTATCACTGTTCATTGTTCTCCTCGTGATGTGTTCATTTTGGCAAGGGAACATTTTTCTCCATGTATTCATTTGATGCTGCACACACTTTTAGACATCACAGTTTCTGTTTTTGCAAATGCCATGCTTTCCATGTAGAATAAGCCTTGAATTTATCCTGGCTGTATCAATCACACGCAAAGTCCAATTACTAAGTGGATTTTACTTTATTTGAAACAGTGTTTTTAATGTGACAGCTGAAAATGAAATACTGCCTTTCATTTTTCTTCATGACATAATGAAGGTTAATTTATTTTATCTGTCAGCTCACAATGTGCCTTTATAATTTCCTTCTGCAGCCCAGTTTCATTTTTAGATATTCCTTTCTTCAACTGCAGAAGTTCATATGTGTTAGTTCACTAGGCACCTTAGCAGGGTTGAAGTTTTGAGGCTGGCTTTTCCATCTGCCAGTGTGCCTTCCCATGGCAAGAATGTATTTCTGCACATTTGGGCGTAATATGGCCTTTCAGTTCCTTTGATTCTGGGGCTGCCATTAAACCCCCACGTCCCTAAAACCCTCATTCCTAATGAATACTCTGGCCCCATCTATATTTGCGACAATAAGTGCAAACGTTCCATTACAAAAGATCCCATGTTTTCGGTTTCTCAGTGATGGGGATTCAACATTTTTGTGTCATACTGTGATTTATTACATGAATTGCCTCAGCTCACTGACATCATCACATGTGGCCAGAATTTAAGGACATGACAAATGTCAACTTGTGTCACGATCCATGCCCCTGACCCCTTCAGATATAACAGCCCCCTGGCAGCAGTGGGGCTAAAGCCCTTCACGCTGGCCCCAAGGGCCTTAAAACTCCATCAGAAACATACATGGAGTCAGTCCTGGTGCCTTTGACTCCAGGCTCATTATCAGGAATAAAGCATACCAGTTTTGGACCTTAATCCAACATGGAGGCCTATTACACAGCTCAGTTCTTTAGAACCAAGCCATGGGGTCTAGTGTTTTGGGTGTGGCTGGGCTTGGAACTACTTGACCTGGAATTACTTTACCTGGGCTATTTAAACTACATCCAAACAGCAGAACACGCTTCGCATTATTCTGCACTCCTGCAGCGTAACACTCACTGCGTCCAGCTCCTGCTCTTCTAATTCTCCAGCGGCCGATCCTGAGGCCCGAGATCCTGATTCCATGAAGAACCTGTAAGAACAAGAACAGTATTAGCGAGCAAGAACACTTACCTGTGAACTAACAGGTCTTGAATCCATCCTGCGCTTCGCTTACCTCGCCCATCTCCGGAGTTCGCCGCAACCTGCAAAGGTAAAGAAACAAGGACAGCATTAATAACAATTCTTACCTGTGCAAGCAGCGAGTCCTGGCAGCACCCTGCACTTCTGTTACCTTGCCGATCTCCGGGTTTCGCCGCAACCTGCAAGGGAGAATGAACAAGGTCAGCATTAACAAAGCAATTACTTGGGCAAGCAGCGCTTTGATCGCTCATCACTCTGGAACATCACTGCAACCTGTACAAAGAAGAGAAGAGAACACAGGTTAGCAATTAACACCAATAAACAGCGCAGCGCTCTGCGCATCACTAACTCACTGTGGTCTTCGCCATCGGCGTGGCAACTCCGAGATCGCAACCATCCCTGTGAAAACAAAAAGAGACATTGTTAGGGAACAGCATAGTGGAGCAAGACGCCGAGAAGACAGAGAAAACAGAGGGAAAGAAAGAAACAGAATAAAGACGGAAAAGACATAATAACTCACCTGGAAGACAGCAAGCCGAGTCAGAGTCACAGCCGGTCTGGACCCGACATAAGGGCACACGGATCAGTGAAGCAACTAGGTCCACGGAACGCCCGCACCAACCACCCGCCCTTGCACATTGACGCAGGACGGAGATTTCAATGCACAAAAACCTAAGGTGAGCAATAACCCCAAGGCAGGGGATGTGAACCAGAGGGAGGTGGAAGTTCACCCATCCATCACAGAACCAGTATCTTAACCCTCCATTCTCCTGTTATAGGCGCTACCCAATGTCTGGCACATAACCAAGCAGACAGGGTTCCGGGATAGCGCTTAGACCTCCATCCAGTATCGTCTGGCACCCCTGTGAATACCAGGTGAGTGTAACACCTTGCTCTCTTGTTTCTAGCTTTTGTCATCAAGATGTTTCCCCATTAGACTGAGGCCTGACCCTACAGGGTCTTTGTTGTATTGTCATAGCCAGGCAGATTGTATGGGGATGGTATCAGTTGAGGCATCTGGTGACACCAATTTCTCCAAAGGTAGTTGAACTTAAATATGGCAGTCAACTACGGTTTGACCTGTGAGCAGATCTGAAAGAGGCATTAAGAATCCAGAACCTATAGGCTGCCCTGGGCGGAAGGAGAGACAGCTGGAGGTTTATGTGGCCTTTGTCCAACATGGTTGATTGTCACCAATAGAAAAGCCCCAAGTAATTTCTCTGATATGGCGGCCATCTTGAACAAAGGTGAAAACAGGTGCTCTTGTGATCAGAGGGCTTTCCCCATCTTTTAACATACCCGCTTGTTTCAATGTTAGAGGGCTGATTGTGACATTTCTTACCCAGTATGTTGTAGTGTCGTTATTGTTCACACATTAGTTATTTCTGTGCCTAATTTCATGTGTATGTGTGTGATGGTTCGGACTGCACCGGGGCCAGAATGGACAAAATGGACGGGACCCTTCCCAACTCCCTACACAATGGTGGAGCTGTACTACCTGCAGCCCTTGCTAGTCCGTCTTCTCCTGCTCTCTGTTCCACTGTGCTGTCTAGTCTCACCTGTGCACAACCTGTCCTGCTTCATACCCTTCTTCTTCTTATGTTGTGAGCATTCTTCCATCACCTGAGAGCTCTCTTTCTCTCCTCTGCGCTCTCTTTCTCCCGACTGACCAATATCTTCTTTCCCCTGATTTCTGCTCCCTAAGAATGTAAGTTCTCTGTATGATGTCTTTCTCTTCTGCACACACTCTCACTCGTATTGCCTTTCCTCTCTGTTCTCTCTTTTCTGTGCTTTGCACTCTTTATCAATCCTGTCTCCTCGCCTGGCTTACACTCTTGTTCTGTCTCATTCCGCTCCAATAAGCTGCCTCTCCCGTCCATTCTTCTTCTTACACTACTCCCCTGTATGCTCTCATTCTCTCTTGTGTGCGTTCTCCCCAGAGCTGTGATATCTTTGGTCCTCTATAAACTCTTTTTTTCCACCTCCCCTCACCATTTTACAGAATTCCTGCCATTTGATGGGAATACCTTGCAATGATTATGGAAATACTTGGCATATGATGTGATTACCTGGAAAGTATTAGTAATAATAACAATAGCATATGAAACAAGTATCTGGGCATGTTATGTGAATACCGGGCACATGGTGTGAGTATGTGTCATTATATGGCAATGCCCGCTGTAATGTGACTGCCTAGCATTTGATGGAAATGCATGGCATCTTATATTATTACAATGCTCTGGGTGGCAATACCTGCATATAATGTGCCTTGAATTTGATGAGAATACCTGGCATATTGTCGGCATATAAGCATTCAATGCATAATAAAAAGAGTACATGCAAACAGAGAAACATACATCAGGATAAAAAATCCAAAACGGCTACCTTTGCCAATTCTCGTTTTCTACAGCTTGCCACTCTGCCATGGTGCCACACAAAATGCTGGTCTATATAAAAAATATGTTTTTCTAAACATATCCTAATTATGCATGTCTGGCCCTTTTCTTTAATTTCACTCTTTGATCACCTTTTTACTCTGCCTGTTCTTCATAGTCTCTCCTGTCCTTACTTTTGTTTGCTGGCTTCTCCTCTCCTTACCCTTTCATTTTCCTTCTTTTATTTGCTTTCTACCTCCATTTGCATCTCCCCATCCTGGAGCTCATTTTAAATGCATAAAAACTTGTATGCGTTCTTTGTACAAGCCCCAAAAGTTTCCTGCATTTGTACTGTCGGCACATTAATTTGCAAATAATGATAATGCTGTGTTATTTATATGGCACTTTCACTAAAGCGCTTTACATGAAACATATTTAAATACAATATCACCCAACCGAAGTCGATACTCCTTTATCAACCTCGGAAGGATGAAAGGCTCAGTTGGCCTTGCCAGGATTTGAACCAGTAACATGCAGATCACACACAGATCACAGCAGAGAGCGCTAAACCCGCTGAGCTATTTTACCAGCGGTCAAATCAGTCATTCCCATCTGCTCCGTCATAGAAGTAGGACAGCATCTGTGGGCCATCCGATTTTGATGCTAGAGGGGATGCATTGGAATCTTCCAGCTTTTTGTACCTCCTAAAATCTGGAGGATTCCATTGGATTGCCTTCAAATGGCTGCAACCAGTCACTTACAATTGTATACACTACTAATCCTCCTGGATTTCCGTGGATCATCTTCACTTTGTAGTGCAAACATTCAAATTAGCGCAGAGGGGACTTGATGCAGGTAAGTAATGTAGTTTGTCATTTGTATAGAGCCCTTTCCCATTAGTATGGCCTCAAAGCACTGTGCGTGAATGGCCAAGGTATGGGAAATTTGTCAGAGGAGTTTCAAATGCGTGTGTGTATTTTAGCCAATATGGAGGTTTGGAGGTGTGTAGGGGCAGCCAAGTCCCTGCTACCTACCTGTGATGTTCCTCCCTGCCAGTGCTGCTGGCAAAAAAGAGAAAGCAGTAGGGACCTACATCATAGGCCCAGCTGGGTACACTACAGGAGCTAACAAAGGACACGACACGCCAGTGGTCGCTCGTGCCCGGAACTGCCTGCCTTCCGGAAGGCGGGCCCTTTATTCACAATACGCCTCACGTCACCACGCATGTTCTATAACCGAATCAAACAACATCACTAACTCTCCTGTGCAAATCTAGTCTGGCACAGGTACACGCTCTCCGCCTTGTCATTTCACCAGTCATTGCCTCTTATCCTCGCTTCGGGGCTGCCCTTAGGTTGTACCTGCTGGGCCCCTGCCGTGATACTGTCTCTGGGCTATGCCGCCCCCTCTGGCTTACCTCCATCTTCTGGATATGCCATCTCAGACCCTTCTGGCTGCTCCTCAGTATCTCCACTCGGTGCCACTTCTCCATCGCCTCAGTGACTTGAAGCATGCAGTAGCAGCTCTTCATCCACCTGCCATTGTCTGTCTCCATCGGTCCACATTTGCTGGGGCACCCTCTTGAACCAGGATGCATTCCTGATGATCGTCTCCTGTCCTCATACCAATGTCACAATCATCCCTTCCGTTCAGGTCACTGTCCAAGGTGCGTAGTCATACCGTGTTTCCAGCTTGGACTTTGTAGAGTTTTGCAGCACCAATACGTGATCGCCGACTTTGTTTCTCGATCTTCTTGCATGTCTCCTCTCGCTCATGTGGTCGTTTGCTGTGACTCTCCTTCGTTGGGTGCGGTCGCTGTCAAAGGGTCTACTCACCTGCTTGGGTGGTGTGGTATGGTTGAGTTCACCAAAGTCCCATACATGAGGTCTGCCGGGGGTATGTTGGTGGAGATGTGGGGCGTCTCCCGGTAGTTCTGTAGGAATCTGTACAGATCCACTATCCCGGGGCTGTTTTGGGACCTGGATATGCGCAACACTTTGTTGATTGTTCGCATGGATCTTTCCACATCCCCATTCGATTGTGGCCACCTGGGCGTGATGTGGTGATGTTTGATGTGTAAATCGTCCAGGTATTTCCTGAGCTCCGTTGCCTGGAATGGTGGCCCATTGTTGCTCCTGATGCGTCTTGGCAGTCCATGTGTTGAGACATCTTCTTGAGTGCAGGTATTACGGTTTCCGCTGCTGTCTAGAATATGATCTCCACTTCCGGTATCATGAGTGGTCATCAATAGCCAGCAGCAGATATGTCACTTCCTGCACCGTGCAGAAGTCGATGCTGATGGTGTCCCACCTTTATGACCCATGCTCTGCCGACTGTATTTGGCCAGGGTTTGGAAGTGCTCTTGGGATTTGGCAAGGGTGGCAGGATGTGATGACCTGCTGCTCTACCTTGCTGTCAATGTGAGGAAACCACACACAGTGTCGAATTCTGGTCTTTGTCCTGACCATTCCCTAGTGGCCTTTGTGTGCCAGCGCCACGATTCTGTCCTGCAGGCTTCTGTGAATCACTATGCAGGTTCCTCTAAGGATCAACCCTTCGCTATTGATGGACAATTCCTGTCGTATTGGGAAATTGCCAATGAGGAACTCTCTGGCTGCTGGCGTGCGGTTATGTATGTGGCGGAGGAATGGTTTCCAATCACCGGATATGATAGTGTTCTTCATAATGTCACAGCAAGGGTCATTGTGTGTGGCCTCCATGACGTCTTCTATGCCAACCACCTTGGGCTTCATGGTGTGTATGATTTGACATATGTGCTCCTCCGTTTCCATTGCTTCGCTCACTTCCCCCAGGGTGACAGTCCTCAGGTGCCTGGACAGGAAGACCGCCGCATTGTCCATGCCCACTTGGTAGGCCAGCTCAAACCCATACTGCTGAAGGTAGAGCAGCCACTTCCCAATTCTGGCCAGACGGTGTGCTGATGACCCTGTGACGATTGGGATGAGTGGCTTGTGATCTGTATATGCCCTGAACCTCCGTCCATAGAGGTAGATGTGGAAGTGTCGGCATCCGCGGAGTGCCCTTACAGCTTCCTTTTTGAAGTGCGAATATCGCTGTTTGGTGGGCGTAAGGGCTCAGGAGACATATGCGAAGGGCTTTGTTTCCCCTGTCCATGATTGTTGGACCAGGATGGCCCCAAGGCCAACAGGGCTCGCATCGACAAACAGTTCAGTCGTCAACGTTGGGTCGTAATAGGCCATTGTTGTTTCTGATGACAGAGACATCTTGATTTGCTGAAACACCATATGGTATTCAGAGCTCCAGTTCCATTTGATGTTTGACCTGGTGAGCTCCTTGAGCAGCTCGAACTTGGTTGTCAGGTTGGGAATGAACCTGCCGCAATAAATTCCCATACCCAAGAAACTGTGTACTTCCAGGGGTGTCGTCGGGGGGGGACTTCTTTATGTCTGCCACCTTTTGTGGGTCAGCTGATACCCACTCACTGTTGAAAACATACCCTAAGAATATTATCTCTTCTTTCAGGAACTCGCATTTGTCCGGTGGATGGTTAGGCCTGCGGTCTCCAGCCTACTAATCACCATCTCAAGGCGACGCATGTGCTTCCTGCCTGTCGCTGGCATGAATGAGGATGTCATCACTGACATTCAGCACTCCTGAGATTCCTTGGATCACTTCCTGAATGGCTTGCTGGAACACCTCAGCTGCTGAGGATATGCCAAAGCTCAGTCTCTTGTACTGCTGCAGACCCAGGTGGGTGGAGAAGGTTATGATATACCTTGAGTTGCTGTGTAGTTTGAACTGGTGGTATCCAGCATTGAGGTCAGATTTTGAGAAGATTTTCAACCGTGAGGTCCGTAATTATCTCATCTAACATGGGGATGATGTGTTGCTCCCTTTTGATTGCTGCATTCGATAGATGCATGTCAATGGAAATCCTTACTTTCCCTGGTTGCTTCGGTTTCTTCGTCACCACCATAGGCAAAACCCAAGGTGTTGGTCCCGTAAAGTTCCTCTAGCTCGGATGAGGACATGGTCCTTTCGCCTTGTCCTTTGGGACAAGGTCTCTCATGTGAAATGGAGTTCTCCTATGGTGTACCGTCAATGGCTGTACCCTAGGGTTGATGTGAGGTTTCAAACATCGAATGCTGTTGAGGATGCCCGGGTGCTTCGCTAGGAGGTTGGTGATGTCTGTTGAATCTGTGACATTGCAAATGAACCGGATCAGTCCCAGGTCTTCAGCTGCATCCCCAATGAGCAGGCTTCGATTCCAGCATTGCTGACATATATCTTCGATTTGATGACCGTTTCTCCTCTGCTTAGTTCCGTTCTGAAATGTCCTCCACCAGGAGTGGTGTCTTGCTTTCGTAGGTGAACGGGAGCATTTCAGTTGATTTGTGGTCAGGTGGAGGATGCAGTGTCTGGAACATTGTCGATGGCATCACATTTACCGATGCTCCGGTGTCTATCGTCATGAGGGTCTCTTGGCCCTATATGGACACAAGGCATTTGGGCCTTCTCAGTTTCTTTCTCGGTTCCGTGCTTCTGTGATCAAGTGCTGAGATCAGATGGATTTTGCTCCTCCTCCTCATTCTCCCAGTCCCCTCATCAGGCACTGTGTCTCCATTGTCATCTCCAGATTCAGCTGTCAAAGAGTTGTCCTCAGCCACTATGCAACGTGTATCTGCTTGCTTCATTTTCTTGGAGAAGTATTTAGCTTGTTGCGGTTGCGGTTGTGGGCATTGAGGCTGCCCTGAGGATCTGCAGACATGTGCATAGTGGTCCTTCCAGCCAAATGGCACAGCCATGGTTCCTTGCACTGGGCAGTTTCTCCTTCCGTGGCGTGCTCCACAACACCATCCACACTCGGTAGGCCCCGGGATTATCGGTTGCCACCATATGAATTGTTCGCCTCATTGTAGTCTTCCCTTAGTGCTTGGTGGTTGGAGATCTGTGCTATCGCCATTGTCGTTGGTGCCAGCTGGAGCTTCTGTAATGTGGTGCTCATTTGTGCTGCCCTTGCGTGCAACACTTCTCTTTGGCATCCATATTCGAAGAGCCTGACTAGGGTGATGCTTTTTCACCCAATACCATTCTGGCAGTTTCTCCGAGTACATGCCGTTGATGACCTGACGCCTTATTTCCTTTTAGACGTTGTCAAATTCACAAGATAGTGCTAGTTTTCTCAGCCTTGTGTGGTAAGCGTCCAGTGTTTCATCCTCCATTTGTACTATGGTGCAGAAATGGAAGGTTTCGTAGTCCGGATTTAACTGTGACATGAAATGTGCTGCGAGGGTGCCTTTGGCCAGTTGGTCTATATCCGCACTGTCATCAATGACCAGCATGTTGAAAATGCGCAGGACTTCGTCATCCAGTTGAGCAAATGATGTGACCTCATTTTCCTGGATGTTGTAATGTCCTTGCACTCCATCGCCATCTGAAACCTTTGAATCCACAACATCCAGCGTGGCCCCACTGATGATGGAGAGGTGTAGGGGTTGAAAGGTCCTAATGCAGCCGTGGCACATCCATTGGGTCAAGGGGATGGCACTGGCCGCATCAGTGACGCAGCTATTCTTGCCGGTGTCCCTGGTCTGGGCATTGAAAGGCCAGTCGCCATGTTGCCCTGGTGCCATGTTCACCCCCGTGTGCATGTGGGCGGTGATAGGTTCCTCCTCACCTGTGATTGCTGGTGTGTAGGTGTGGCACCGTGGACTTGCCTGCTCCTAGGTTTTTCCCTGGATGGTGTAGTGTCTTTGCAGTGTCATCCACTGTGCTGTTTGGTTTTGATTTAAGAAAAAAATGTTTTTTCACTACAGTGGCATCCGCTGTGCTGCTGGGTTTCGTTTTGTAATTCATTTGTTGTCCATCTTTTTCTTTTGGGTGGAGGATGCCACCCTCACCGTGTTTTCCAAAAATTTCGACCATGTAATGTTCGTGTGGGCTGATTTTTGGCCTGCAATCAACTGTGTGTGGGCTCCGCTCCGTTATCTCATCACCAGTGTGATGTTCCTCCCTGTCGGTTCTGCTGGTGGGGTGAGAGAAAGCAGTAGAGGCCTGCATCGAAGGCCCAGTTGGGTGGAGTGCGGGAGCTAACAATGGACATGATACGCCAGTGGTCGCTCGTGCCCGGAACTGCCTGCCTTCTGGCAGGGCAGGCCCTTTATTCACAGTACGCCTCACGTCACCACGCATGCGGGATGTGAGGCAGATCTAACGCTACCCATGCTGAGCTGGCATGTGGATGGGTGCTCTGAGGTAGTCTGGGAAGTGTGCCCAGCTAGACCAGAGCTGTTGTGCGATCTGTCTTAAAGTAGTCTATGATAGCAGATGTTTGTGGGTGGGTGGCCATGCCTTCTTCCATAAGCATAAAGTGTGATAAGTACCAGTGTCCCCTGGATTGTTTCTTGGTTTCGTACATGTGGCGTGGATTCTGTCCTGTCGTCTGCTGGAGTTTATTCTCTCTGTTGCTCAGTACATTATATGGTAGGTTCAATGCTGCCTGACCTACCAGAGAGGTGGTTATAAAACCTGAAGTGTGGCATGGGTTCGTCAGGGTGTGGGGTGGGCAGGTCTTGAGGACCCTCCCGAAGGAAAGGTGATCCTCTATGCAGCAGATGCTAATGGGAATTGTTTTCCAAATTGGGGCTTAGACAGGGAAGGAGAATCCCCCTATTCTTGTCAATTTGAATGGAGGGACCACAAGGGGGAGTGCAGTGCCTGATCTCAGGTTTCTGTTTGGTTGGTATTGGCTGAGTTTCTGTTGAAGGTTTTCTGGGCCTGTCCTCTGGAGGGCACAGCGGGTGAGGCACATGGCTTTGAAAGTGACCTGTCACCGATAGGGATACAGCAGAGGACACAGTGGGAGGGTGTGATGTGCTCTTTGGGGCCAATGGTGAGGTGGAACCCAGCGGCAGTGCTTTGGACACATTGGAACTTTCTGAGTTAATAGGCACGGGAGCCAAGTATAGGGAATAAGCGTAGTCTATGCGGGACAGGATGGTCACGATGAATGCAGTGACTCTGTGAGGGCAGGAGAGGTAAGGGAATATGTGTCTGAGAATGCAGAGGTGTAGATAGCAGGATTTAGACACAGGGTTGATGTGGTGTGAACGTATCAGATCAGTGTTCATGGTGAATCCCAGGTTCTTTAATGCATTGGATGCGGTGTGAAGATGGACAAGGGGTGGGTTGGGAGAAGGGGGCCATCGTCCGGCAGATCAACACTTAGTTTTTTGTGGGGTTGAGGAGTGGATGATTAACAGTCATCTAGTGGTAGATTTTGTGAGGCAAGAGGCGAGGTCAGGATGGGGGATGGAATAGGTTTTAGGGATCTTGAAGATGATCTGGATTTCATCTGCCTAGATGTAGCAGGTTAGGCATGTGAGTGAATGAGAGCATGGAGGGGGCTTATGTAGGAGCTGAAGATTGGGGGATGTGCCCTGTGGAACCCTGTTGGTGACAGGGTGAGGGGCCATGGTGAAGGGAGGAAGGATGGGGATTTATGATCCATTATCGAGGAATGAGGAAATCCACCTTAGTGCTGCATCCCTTATGCCCGAGCGAGTGGAGTCTGTCCGTGAGGATTCTGTGGTTGATGGTATCAAAGGCCCCTGAGAGGTTGAGGAGGAGAAGTGCGACACAGCTTTCGGAGTCTGCAGTGCTTTTAAGATCATCCCAAGTGCAGACTAGAGACTATTTAGTTCCTAAGAGGGGTCTGAAGCCAGATTGACTGGGGTCGAGGAGGAGGTTGGACTTGGTGAAGAGGCAAAGCTTGGAGTAGGCTGTTCGGTCAATAAGTTTGGCTAAGAAGCAGTTGTTAGTAATATGTCTATAGTTGGCTGGAAGGAGGGGGCCAAGGAAAGGATTTTTGAGGAGGGGTTTCCTGTCCAATGTCTTGAAGGTGTAGAGAAGCAGTTGCATGCCTCTGCAGGAAATCCTGCATCCCTACCTCCTATATGTCGGAAGTCTGAGTTTGTGCCGTGTTTGACACCAGCAGTTGTGCCAATACTGCAGAGTATATTCGAAAGAAGATACCCATTGAGACAACCCTATTGAATGTATCCCTGAAGAGATGACAATCTGAGGGAGGAACTCCCTGAAGGAATATGGAAAGGAGCAAAGAGAGAAGCTAGTGACGTCACAAGAAACATGTGCGACGTCCCGAGATACTAGCAGAAGAGGATGCATGGATTCTACAGAAACTAATGACGTAGTAAGGAGTCAAGTGAAATTTTGAATACGAAAAAGAAGATTACATGTGCACAAAGTGCTGCAGAGAATCAACCGTTCAATAATTGTAAAGATGCTGAAATGCGAGGATAATAAGTCATCATAGAAGCTGGCTATACGTAGTGAATAGAATGCAGGCAAAGCCACCACTGTATAGAAGCTGGACATCGGTATCATGAATGTTAGTAAGCCAAGACCCATGAAGAAGAATGGGAGAATTGTGTTGCAGCAAGAATAAGCTGAAATCATGGAGCTGTGTGGCGAGGCTGTCTGGCCTGGTATCAAAACTGAAGCAGCCAAGGTCGGCTATCTATTCTTGAAAGGAGTGAACGTGCAAAGAATTAATCATCTCTTGTTAATGTACAGAGAAAGAACACCAAGAGTGCCAGGTTTTATTCATTTAAGACATTTAAAACCTGCAAAATGGACCAAATCGTGGTCTCCTGTCACATGAGCCAAGGATGATAATAGAGTTGTACTTGGAGTCCTAGAACAACGATAGTGAGTGCGTGCACTCCCATGTTTCCCAGAGACAAGGATGCTTTGCAAGGCCAAGTTCAAAGACAATCTTCATGGCAGAAGGCATGAGCGATGAGAGATGTTGGGCTAATTCGGTGGGTAGGTAAAGTCAGGCCCACCTCCCTGCACCCGGGTTTGAGCTTACGTGCTGCTAAGTGAACTGAATGTTCCAGACATGGCACAAGTGTGCCAACAATTGTAGAGGTCTGTATAATGAAGGACCATATAGTTTGAAGACCAATTGAAAACCGCATACTTAATGGTTTTAAAGATGACACGTTTTAGAGGTAGGCATATATTGTCCACCTGACAGTGGACAACCAATCACAATCCCAGTTCCCATGTAATGTATACTTAGATGTTCCCCTTAAACCAATTACAATCCCTAGTAGGGTTTGCATTATTTGCCACATAGTGTGACCTCACAGCTGATGTATTTTCAGTGTAAAGTGTATGATTTGTGAAAGGTTCACAGAGAGAAATTGAGCGAACGTCCGTTGATGTCCGTTGTAACTCCCTGTTTTAGATAATTGATAATAAAACAGTACTTTGCCATCTTCCTGAGTTGGTTCGGTTATTTGGAGTCTGAGTTATTCTGTGTACCCATCCATTGCATGCACATTACTTAAGGGGCCTAAGCTCACGTGTTAGTGGTGTGGAATAAAGGCGAGAGATAAGGTGATCACAGTGTTTATAAATGTGTAATGTTTGACTAGTCTGAATGTTGTTTGGTGAGTAAAAATATCAAAGAACGATAAAGATTGTTAAAATTGAAAAAGTTGAGGTATAACAGGGATTGAGTATAGCAAAGTGATTGGCACCAATCAAAAGAATAGATACGCCAATCAAGAGAATATATAGTCTATTGAAATTAGAGGCTTCAGCAGCGATTGATAGTGCTTGCTCATATTTATTGTTTTAAAAAACATTGAAAAAGTGGTGATTTATGCAAAGGTATAAGGTTTATGTAACATCTGGTAAGTATCGACAGTCAATTGAGACTTGTCAATATGGGAGATACTCCTCTCATGCACTTATGCAAAACACTACCAAAGAATATGCCCAAGCTCAAACAGTGTGGTGTGGAAGGGGTAAAAGGCACAGCAGATAATATGTTGAAGCCGTGGACACAAGAGGGATCATTGTTAAAAAGGGTATTGCAACACATGAGCACATAATTGCACGCTGCATACACAGGGAAGAAATTAGAGAAAAGATTAGCGATTTTAGAGCTCTGGAAGATTTATCAAGAAGAAAGAGAAGACCCATCACCTGAGGAGTGGATGATTAATCAGCATAGGGAGGAAGGCGTTGAGCCCTCAGCTCCCCTTACCTCACCTGAAGCAAAGGGTGTTGCTACAGAAGAAATAGGAGTGTATGCCCTCAAGGAATTAAAAGCAGCAACAGGTATAGTAATACAAAATATGAACCTGCTGCTTACGGTAGTGACGATAGTCCAGAGGAGAATAAGAGAAGGGAAGAGATTTATAAAATCATACAAGTCAAGGAAGAGAAGAGTGAACGGTCAAAATTGTCAACAGAGATAGATAGGGAGATTAAGAGATGGAAAGGATAGAAGGATAAGGCTGACGTGATATTGCTCATGCATAACGAATGGATGTGAGGACAGATATTACTTAATATAGATGGGAAAAGTATCGATGAAGTTAGGCAAAGAGAAGATAAGGATGAACAAAAAAGAAAAGATAAAGATCATGAGAATAGATTAAAAGAAGAAGAGCAGAAAAGGAAAAGCAGGGAGCGACAAGAGCAGATATAGGAGGAGCAAGAGAAAAAGAAGAACAGGCAGAAGAACAAAGAAAGTATGACAATAGACAGAGAACGATATACGAAAGGGATAGAAAGAAAAGAAAGAGAGAGGAGGAAGAAGCACAAAGATTAAGGGACGAAATATTACAGAGATGAAGGGAAGAAGAGGAAAGAAGGGAAGGAATAAGGAGAGGAGAAGAATGAAGGCAAGAGGAAGAAAGAATTAGAAGGGATGTGAGAAAGCTAAGAGAAATAGATGAAGGAATAGAATGGAAAAGGAGACAGCGAGGTCTCGACACCAGTCTCATTCGTAAAGAACAAATGAGGCCGAGCACAGCAATACGGTGGGATGGAGTGGAAGAGATTCTTCCAATAAAGGAAGTAATACCATCAGCATCTAGAGTAGCGTTAGACGCAGAACGATTTGATGCAGAAAGCATCGGAGAAAGGGTCGATAAGGTCTATAAACAGTTAAGGTGAAATAGCGAGTATGAAACCCGAGGGTACGATGATAGATCCCTAATACCTCAATCACGAAGTGAGGAGGGAAGCCTTTTCAGCGATGAACATTGAGCATTGTCTTAAAGTAGACTGAATCTGGATAAGAGTGTAGGTGATGATAGTCACACTAGTTGGGGACAAGACATATCAGGTGAGGAAAGAGAGTCTGGTCTTGGGGCAGAAGGAGGGAGCATGTGCACCCCTGAAGGAAGCCTGTAATTGGATAAGGAAGTGAGATGGTCGGATCTGGAACAACCTAGATAAAACACCAGATCCTATAGGATATCCTGAGCGTCCCTGAGGTCGATCTCATAGTTAGAAGGGAGAGTCGCCACCACATGTGAGCATGTTAAGGTCATTACCCACAAGGAGACAGACAGGGATGATTCTCCCTTCCATTGATAGACTAATAGTGGGATCCAACTATGGGACAGGGGTTTACGCAGTTTCCCTTGTTAGAAAAAGGGGGAGCAAGACCGCAATATATTCCATGGCCACAGATGGACAAGGATAACCTAAGGTTCAAGCTCCCTAGTTGGACTTCAGGTGCTGGGAAATGGATATACGAATTAGAAGAAATGACAGGAAGAAATACACTGGCCATAGAGGACATAAAACATCTCCTGGCAGCCATTCCTGGAGAGAGGGCTGATGACATGTGGAGGAGAGCGGGATATTCAAGTGTGACTGCACAAAACGCAGTGCATGATGGAGCGCGATTTAATAATTGTAGAGCAGATTTTTGTAGGGCACTCAGGGTACAGTATCCTGACACATCAGACATGGGTTCAATTATGACATGTAAGATGTAAGAAGATGAAGACCCTATTGCTTATATTCAGGATATTCAGGATATCCAGGAGAAATGGCAGCTTGAAAATCGCGTGCCGTGGGAAAAGAGTTGGCACGGTGCACAGTTCCATTTCTGCTCGACATTACTCACTTTGCTGATGCGCGTTTGAATCATGGTAGCTACAAAGCAGACAGACACAAGTGCCCCCCCACCCCCCCAGGCAGGATCCCACATATACATTTCCTGCAACCCCTACCTGCTCAAGAGGAGTCTGGATCTACAACATACCATTGACAGCTGCATTATGATGGCCCGCCCCGCCCAGCAGCACCTGCCCATGCCCTTTGCATGCACGAGTAACGCTCACGCGCGATCTCCATGACTACCCATATATACAACAGAGATGGTCGCGCCTGCACACGTCTCACCTCAGACACGAACGCCGGGCAGCTCTCTTCCCCGCGAGTCTAGCAGACGAGCTCTGAGACAAGATAAGTCTCGGGATCCACACAATTTCCAAATTGATGTCTTGAATCTGCTGTCTGGGACCATGCATGCTGCCACCTACCGCACCCTACACACACTCACCACATGGGGCCCTCGACCTAGTTATTTGCAAAAGGCACAGTCACAAATATAAGCGTTTGCCACGCACATATTCGTGGCACCATGGGCTACTTTGCACTTCTTCTGAAACTGGCCAGTATGGGCAAACTCTCCCACCCTCAACCCACTGAATAGCATCATATGCGACAGCGCGGTAGCTAGATACACCTCTCTCTACCCACGCTTGTCATCATCTTTGTTTAAGTAACGTTGGACAACTTTAATGGGGCTTTTGGAACTTTGTTTTTGACTCTTTCAGGAGCCAACGCCGCAGATACAAAGCCAGCATTTGGCACCTCAAGCCGGAGTCAATCAAATTTCGACATGGCATCTAGACCTACACAGGCATCAGGTACCCCACAGTGATTTTCTCTTTTATTTGCTTATCGGACTAGAGCTCAGTACAGAGCCGATCTTATCTCTTTACTCTACTACATGGGACATTAGAACTTTTTTCAACAACTTTCGTTTTCTGAACCCATATCGAAAGTCCTGTTCATAAATTCCATTTGGAACCCTACTTCCCGTTGGTATCCACGTGACCACCTTTGCTGCCTGACACCAAGCCCCTGTGTGACCGAATCTGAGTACTTGGGAATTGCAGCACCGGCAGGTAAGAAATTTGACCAGCGCTGAGAGAATAGATTCACAACAATAGTGCCTAGTAATTATTGACACCTCTATTATAGCCCCACTCACTAGATACCTATGTACCCCGCACAGGGTCCCAGATTAGGAGCCCTAATGAAGGCGGACTTGCCACACCCCACCTCTGCCAAAACGTGAAGAGTACAGGGAACATTTGGAATAAAATGTGCTTCCCTGTTTACAGATTTTTGTCCAACAATCTTCTGCCACGTTGGCAAGGCAAAGATATCTTTTACCCCATGACCCTGCAACATTGATTGTTTGTTTGAAAGTATATTGACTTCTTTAGGGTAATTTTGAAATCCCACCTGGCACAACAGTGCAGTGGACCCATTGAACTATCAGTTTGCACCTGAGTCCCAAAAACAGCTTCAACAGTGATTTAATTAATAAGCATTGTTTTCCTTTTATTCACGTCTCATTATTTTTGTACATGGCGCATTATTGATAATTGTACATAATTATGTATACCATGCAAGGTTTTGCTATTTCTTTTCAAAATATTACTGTAATTTGTTACAATTTTATGTTTCGACTTTATTATTTTTTGTCACAATTGTTGGTTTAGATGTTCATTTATGATTGTTTGCAGAATAGAATAAATATATGTTCAACAACACCCATTACATTGATATAGTGGGTGGTTCTTATCATTACTGTTCGATTTAGTCACATGATCTCTACATTAGGAGACCTAACTTTAAAACCTGCGGACAGCTCTAATTTTCAGTATCTGTCCACCCAAAACTTTCATGTTTCTAGCATTACCAGTAAGGGTACAGGCATTTGTTTATGTGGGAAAAGACAGCATTATTTTACCACATTTTTTGTCAAGGGTTGCCTGAGCCATTACAGAGACAGATGAAAAAACAAGTAGTGATGGAAGCAAATGCATGGGCTGAGATACAGCTGACGATAGTACACCATTGTGGGTTATTACAAGAGAAGAGCAAAAAGAAAGATGAGAATAGGAAAATAGAGGAAGCTAAATTAGTTCAGAAAGAATTATCATAATTTGCCTTAGAAGGGGTGGTATTGACAAGCGGAGGAAGATTGGGAATGCAGGAAACAATGGGTACATCGCAGGCAAATAATCTGCACCCGATGGTTCAAGGTGGATATGGGTTCATACCACAATGCAGAGGTATGTGTTACAGAGGAAGAGGAGGCGGATTTCAAAATAATCAGGGTGGGTTTAAAGGTACACAGAATGAGAACCAGAATGTTCAGGGAGTACATAACCAAGGAGGGACTATTAGGAGATTTCCTCCAGTATGTTGGAATTGTGGACTGACAAGACACATTGCGCACGTATGTGGGAGCCAAGGGAATGTACAAAATGGACAGTTCTCAAGAGGGGGGCAGCCTATCCTTCACCATATACCACACAGACCAGAGAAGGTTTTGCCCAGGATCACACATCTTATCAGCCGCAGACACTGCAAGTATAGCAGGTACCACAGAAGGGACAAGCACAAATGAATCCACCACAAGGGCAGTCACAACAAGCCCCTTTGCAGACGCAAACACAGGACAAGTATTGACACCTAGGATAGGAGGTGTCACTGTGGTAGGAGGAAATCCATTCACAGGGACGACGATGAGTCTTTATCCACAATAGGACAGCTCACAGGGTGCCTTGATGTGTTCAGTACTATCGGTGACACCAGATCCCCAAGAGGAACCCAGGGTCCATGTGACTATAGGAGGCAAATCCTTTTATTTTCTTGTAGACACTGGAGCAACTCGTTTGTGTATACGAGAGAGAAAATATCCAATGTCAGGAATTGCCATGAATGCTCAAGGGTTCTCTGGAGCTACAAGTTGAGTTCCTTTTATTGATAAATTACCAGTCTCCATAGGAGAATGTGACATGTCCTTACCTTGTTATAGTCACGACAAACACTGATTAATGTTTTGGGAAGAGATTTAATGACGAAACTTAATATAATGATTTTGTTTACTGATCAAGGAATAGTGTGCTCCACTCCAGCAATAAACTATTTAAACATGGGAGAGTTCATATTGGCGTTCACACGGCAAGTGGCTCTGCGAGGCGTTCCGTTAGATCCAGAGATTTTTCTATACGTAGTGAGAATTTTATTGACATGGCTACCGGGCCCGGTGGGAAAGATTTTGAGAATACTTGATGAGTTTCTGTTTAGACCACAAGTACCAATGGATGAGGAAGGTGGAGAGACTATTCCTATAGAATTGGAAGCAGCCATAGTACAAAAGGAAATGCCAGTGCTCGAAGGGATAGACGATGAGGGTAGACCTTGGAGAACAGTGATAGCTCTTGAGGAAGGGGTAGATGGACTGACATAACTGATGACGATATGTTCAGGGAGGACCGAACAGAGGAGCAGGAGTGGTGTTCTTCATGAGCATTACATATTGGATAAGGATAAAGAAAAGGGAAGTCCCTCAGCGGATGGCGATAATGCGGTAAAGACCATCATTCTTTCAGGAAGACTTGGAAATGGTGCCATTTGCCTTATGGACCACATGCCCTTATGACATAGGTTTATTGAAGGGGATAGGAGAGGTTAAATTAAAGCTTAAGCCAGGAACAATTTTACCTCGAGCAAAACAGCAACCCATGTCTCGAGAAGCTGATGAGGGTATATTCCAGACTATTTCAGCACTGATGATTCAGGGAATTCTGGTGCCATCAGATTCATCATGTAATACCGCAGTGTATCCAATTAATAAATATAAAGGGGGATTGTGGAGATTTATTCAGGTTATGAAACCCATTAACCATATTGTAGACGTGGAGTTTCCTCTAGTTCCTAATCCAGCGACTATATTGTGTGGTATTTCGGTGGAATCTCGATATTTTACAGTGATCAATTTGAAAAATGCATTTTTCTCAATCCCGTTACACAACGACTCACAAGACTTGACTTCATTTAGGTTTCGCCAAAAAAGACTGAAATATACTAGGCTTTCTCAGGGCTACTGTGAGTCCCCATCAGTCTTTAACAGAGTTCTACAGATGGATTTAGGCAATATTGATCTCAAAAGTGCAGTGATACAATACGTAGATGACATCTTGATTTGTAACACCACAGAAGATGAGTGCAGACATGATTCTGTTGAGTTGATGACTATTCTAGCAGACCAAGGATATAAAGTAGACAAGGAGAAGCTACAATACTGACAAGAAGAGGTGTTATATATAGGTCAGTTGATTTTACATGAAGGAAAGAAAGTGATGCCTGAAAGAGCTGAGGTGATTATGAAAACCTCAAAACCAAAGACAGTGAAACAGATGCAACAGTTTATGGGTCTATGTAATTATGTTAGAGCCTGGATGTTCTCATTACACAATACCACTTCTGCAAGCATTAATTTGGTAAAACAAAATTAGAATGGACTAAAGAAATGGAGGAAGGGTTTGAAGAGTTGAAAAAAGCAATTTGTACAGCCCCTGTTTTAGGAATTCCCAATTATGCTTAGGAATTGTATTTATTTTCGCACACAAATGGGACAGTCATGACAGCAGTGCTTACACAGAGAACCACATTGGGGTACAAACCTTTGGCGTATTACAGTGGAATTTTGGACCCAGTTTTGAGAGGACACTTCCCTTGAGAACAATCTTTAGCAGCTGCTGCGTTTGTGATTGAGAAGTCTACAAGTATTGTCATGGGTTGCTCTATGACCCTCTTCATGGAGTATGCTCTATTTTCCATTTGAGAGAAACCCAAGAGCACATTCACATCCCAAAGTGCCCCAGCTTATGAGTTAATGATTTCTAACCCAGTGATTAAAATTGTAAGATGTAAAATAGTGAACCCTGCCACATTTATAGCTGAGCCTGTAGAAGAAGGTGATCATGTGCATGACTGCGCTAATTATGTTTAATTTTAAGAGGATATACCTTGTGCAAAAGAGAATGCATTAGTGGGAGGGGAGATTCTCTTTATTGATGGTTCTTCATAAAATGATCAGACTAGTGGGGAAAGGCATTTAGGCACTGCAGTAATAAGACACAGGTTAAATGGAGAATTTGAAGTAGTAGTGAGTGCCAGACTACCGTCTCACTTTTCAGTGTTAGCAGCAGAATTAGTAGCGCTTATTGTAGCACTTGAGACACATGAAGGGCAGGAAGTGACGGTCTACAGTGACTTCACCTATGTGACGTCAACCGTACATACAGGGTTAGCACATTGGTAAAGGAGGGGCTACCTCTGCACAGATGGCACTCCGGTGCAGCATGCATCCTTATTGGATAGGTTAATTAAAGCACTACAACTCCCAGTGGCCATAGTGGTCATTAAGTCTGCTGTGCACACTAAGCGAACAGATTTCATCTCTTGTGGGAACAACGCTGAAGATGAAGAAGCCAAAAGGGTTGCATATTCCCCAGACATTTCAAGTTTTTATACTGAGAATATTAAGGAAAAAGTAGTTATAACAATTCTAGTGCAACAGGGGTTTAATAAGTTGTCAATAACCCAACTGATAGAGATTCAAGGAAGCGCACCACAGGCAGAGCAAGAATTATGGAAATGAAGGGGGTGCTCTTTATCCCCCACAGAGGTTCTATGGTGAGAGGATAGCACTAGAAAGCCAGTGATGCCAGTAACTTTATTAAAGGTCATGCTTGAACAGCTGCATTACCCCTGCGCATGTAACTAGAGAGAGTCTTGCCGCTACGATTGCAGAAGACTGTTTCATTCCTAATCTGTTCGAACAGGTTGCACTATTTATGGTGAACTGCATTGTGTGTCAAGGGTTTACTGCTGGGCATACACTGAGAACAATTAGAGGAGTAATACCTTGACCGAATGGTCCATTTCCGTACTTACATATCGACTATGTCGATATGATGGAGGTATGTAATGGATATAGGTATCTGTTAGTGGTGGTGTGTCCCTTTTCTAGATGGATAGAGCAAGGTCCATGTACACACCCTGATGCCACTTGCACAGCAAAATGTTTAGTGCACAAAGTCTTCCCGAGGAGGGGTGTGTGTGAAGAACTGAGATCCGATAATGGGCCGCATTTTGTTAATTAACTATTTGAACAGATAGGGCTTCTATTAAGCCTAAAACACATGTTTTCTTCTGCTTATCACCCACAAGCGAACAGGGTATGTGAAAGACTCAACAGCCTCCTCAAAGAAAGGATTGCCAAGATCAAACTGACTTTGGAAAAGGGATGGCTCTATTGCCTACCCCTAGCTTTATATGCCCTTCGGAATCAGCCAGGATCAGACCACCACCTCACCCTGCATGAATTAGTTACAGGGCGTTGTATGAGAACCCCCCTTAAACCTCCGTCTAGGAGTAAAAGTGATGCCCAGAGTGTAGCTACAACTTTAGGTGATGAGATACATGATTATTTGACATGTATTACCTCTAGCATTTCTTTCATTTCAGATCAAGTCAGGCACCTGGGGGTCAGTCTAAGAACACAGAAGAAGATAATTCATCAACTAATCCAATGGAACTTTTACCATCACCTATGTTATATGTTGGGTACCTAGTCCTAATTAATAATTTCACCAGAAAGTGGCATGAGCCACGTTTTCATGGCCCCTCCATCACTGAAGAAGTGTCCCCTTCTGCAATTAGAGTACAGGGAAGAAGAGTTTGGCTACACATGGGTGATGTGAAGATCTATAAAGGAAAGACCTGCCCTCCGACCATTGAAAATCCAGAAGCAAGACAAGAAGAAGAATTTCAGTGTGTCCAGACCCGATCGATGACAAAGAAGAAGGACAACAAAACAACAAGTGATTAATACAGATCTTATATTGGACTGGAATTCAATGGACACTTCTTTTAGCAGAGATTCAAAAGACTTGCAGAGAATTCCGCAAAATTTGTAAATGAACTTTTAGAAATACATATCGAAGCATCAGAGTTATGCCTAAACGTCAGTTCTTGATCAGAAACTGGAAACAAGATCAGTATCCAGATTCATTTTGTGAAGAGTATTTGTTTTAAGTGATTAAACATATGGTACCTGCCGATAGTGACATTCATCAGCTTGTGCTAGCTGTCTTTTTGTTTACAATTTAATATTACCCTGCTCTTGTTAGAAGAGATGTTAAGATTCTCACTTTCTTGCAGGATCCTAAAAATGGCCAAGTGATAAGAAGACTTCTTATTGCCATAATTGAACAGATTTTACAATTACAACCATAAAGAAATGTGATGATTGTATTAAAAATGATTCATGAAGAGAGCGGCATGGTTTCAGAAGATAAGCAAGTGCAACGAGTAGTAGGATAGCATGAGAGATGGGTGCTTATGTTCTTATGCATAATATACACTTGCATGATTGTTCACTTTGTCTTTCTGTTCCTCATCTTTCACAGTCTCTATCATGGTAGTACTCCCACTGAAGGAGAAGTCCCTATGGTTCTCCCTACTATGAAAACTGCTTTTGATTTACTCCATGATTATTACACAACTTTTGGGAGACAAAAGAGAGATGCAGAGGAAAATAGTGAAGGGATAAATACATATTGAGATAACACAGCACATTTTGGGAATAACATGTGGTACCAGCACATGAGAAAAGTGGGGGAGAAAGCATCTAAGGAAGGTTGCTACGTCTGCTCTCTCATCCCCTATGCCATGAATACAGTACACACTTTAATTGCCAGAGAGGTTCCACAGCACGATGCAAGATGTCTCAGTCATCTTGCAACATGTACAACTCGAGGATAATTTCAAGGAAACTGGGCAAATTTGCGATGGAGATCGAAATGGTTGTTTCCATACCAGGATGACTACATTAAGACCTTACAAATGGAAAAGGAACCTGGTTGGAAGAGCAAGATGCTTGTGTATCCTGCTGCAGGACAGGATGAGCTGATCATTGAAGAGATGAAGGGAATGAATTGCCCTGATGTGACGGAAATAGCTGGATCACCTGGATGTTGGGAACTAACTCAATTTTTGATCTATGGACGGGTGAAGTCCAAGAAGGGATAAGAAGAAGGAATGATGTCCTGTGCAGCTCACCTGCTGAAGACAGAATACGTTCAAGAAGTACAAAGGGTGAACAATTGGTGTTTAAAGTCATGGGCTAAACACGCCAAACTACTGACATGGGTAGAAGATGAATCAGGGCCAGTAGTTGTAATCCCATTGGCTAATGCAACACTGTGCTTCTGAAGACATGAAAAGAATCATGTGGGATATAACAAAGAATGCAAAACTACAATTGACATACCTAGGATGGGAGAATGGACAGCCATCCTTATGGACTGATATTGGGATTGTGGATCTAGAGCTTATCAAAGGCTGCCCAAGTCTGGAGCGGAGTATGTTCTTCAGTGCTCATCATGTTCCAGCATTAGTGATTCCACCAAGTGACCTGAACATTGGTAAATTTCCAAAAGTGGATGCTCATTTTAAGAAAAAGAAAATCGCTTGAACTTCTCCAACGGATAAGAAGAGAGAATTATTTCTCAGCCAACTCAGTAACAGCATATGACTCCATTCCTCATGAACACAGGTTGTTCAGAAAGACTGCCACAATATTTACAACTATATTTATGCCTGGGATCCAAACAGTTGCAAACACCAAGTGGCTACAGATCACCAGATGGGAGCTTTTGCATACAATCAATGCAACCATAAAGGGATTCAAAGCTACCAAGGAAGAGCTGCGGGCCATCTGACTAATGACCCTCCAAAACAGATATGTTCTTTATATGATCACAGCAATTTAAGGAAGAGTGTGCGCCGAAATTGGGCCATCATGTTGCACATTCACACCTTCTCATGATGAAGGAAATGGAACTTTGACAGAGGCCTTAACGTTGACAGACCTGCATAACAAGATGGAAGATGAGACAGACAACATTGAAGATGACAGTTGGTTTTCTTCTGTTACCCTTCGGCACGCCGTGACGCTTCGGCAAGGAAAGACGTCCCCGCGAAGTGCGGCTCCTTTATGGAGCAGGTACAGGTTGCCATGGCTCCTGTATACGCTACGGCAAAACCCGCGTCAGCTGACACATCACGTGCGTGGATGTACTGCAAGACACGCCCCCCATATGGGCTTATAACCACTGTTTCCAGAGGACTGGTTGCTGCTAATTAGTGTCCTCACTATTCGCGGTTACGTCCTTACTTCCTCGTGATTCTGATATCTTGATTCCGACCCTAGCCTGTTCCTTGGATTGTTGTGCTTTTTCCCTTCTGACATTTTATAACCAGCTGTGTTAACGACCCGGAACGTCCCTGGACTGCCTTCCTACTTCCTCAACTACATTGGATCTCCTGGCACCGACACGGAACGTTTACTGGTTGGGTCTCCTCTAACGCTTCTTGTTGTACGCTCTCCTTAGTGGCAACGCAGAGTGCGCCTGGACTGTTTCTTCCCCCCGCTCTGTGATCACTAGAGCAGCGGCCGCAGCGTAATTGGATTTTGTTCCCCACACTCCACGTTGGTCATCGCTCAAAACAATACTCTCCGCCTGCCATCCGGAGAAGGTGTTCTTTCAGGTACCTGGGGTATTAGTTGGTTGATTATCCCTCAGCTTTTGATTACTGTACTGTTACTTATTCCGTTGTTGGGACTTTGCTGGATTTGGAACTATTATTGGATTGCCACACTCAGTGAACTATTTCTATGTGCATATTGACACTTTCCTGATCCTGCACCAACCCGGCTCTAGTGTGACCCTCGTACTGCCAGGGAATATCTTCCCTATACTAACATACCTGTTTATTATTTTCTCCTGTCGTTTTTTCCAATCCTGAATCACATTAACTCTGGAGAGCCCCACTTCAGGTCTGTTGCTTTTGACTAATACTCTACAGGAAGAGCCGTTAGATTAGCTGTTAATCAGTGGGTTTATTCTTTACTCTTTATTCCTTATTCATAGATCAGATCCATCCCGGGGAAGGTACCCTCCAATCCCAACCTAGGTATTTTCTGCTCATTACTGCTGTTTTGATTCCATATCTTCTGTCAGCTCTGGTTAACATCTTTGTATTTTCTTGCAGCATTGGTATTGGCGGTGTGTGTTCTCCCCGTTCTTTTACTCAACTGACACCTCTGCCTGTTTCAATCATAACAGCAGAGAGGTACTTTGTGAAGAAGAGCCCCTCTTTGAGGAAGCCTGAGATTTGTTCTCAGGGGAGCTAGAAGTAGAGGCTGGATATCGATTCTTGCACCCACATCGTCTCCAAGGTTATCTATGTACTTTCCTGACCTTTTTTCGGAGCAGTGAGTAACAGCTTCCCTGTTCTCATAGATTCCGCAGTGGTTGGAAAATATATCCAAGATTCTTAGGGTAATATTAGTGCTGGTGATGTTCGGATTCTGTGTAATCAGGATAGCGATTGCCCAATGCAAGAAAACAGCAAAGAAGTTGGTAGGAATGAAGATAATGATCGATGTCGAATCAGGATTTAAAACCAAGGAGTTTACTGATGAAGCTGTCAGAAAATATATAGAGGCCTGCATCGTAGCATCTGAAGGAATGAAGTTACTGTATCCGAAGAATCATAAGAATTATGTGGGATGATGGGTCTATTGTAATCTGAATGGCCAATGTAACTACATGACCTGGAGTGTAGCTGAACATGTCAAATCAGCCGGCACCCTGAGAGGGGTGATAAAGATATGGATGCCAAAGAAGCACTTTTACAAGAGAAAGTACCAGGATGTGGAAACAATTGAGGGGGTGGTCGAGGACTTGACCAGAGGGGAGAATGTAGAGATGCAGTTGCATGCCTATGCAGGAAATCCCAACCCCTACTTCTATATGTTGGAAGTCTGAGATCATGCCGTGTTTGACACTAGCAGTTGTGCCAATACTGCAGCGTATATTCAAAAGAAGATACCCATTGAGACAACCCTATCGAATGTATCCCCAAAGAGATGACAATCTGAGGGAGGAACACCCAGAAAGAATATGAAAAGGAGCAAAGAGAGAAGCTAGTGATGTCACAAGAAACATGTGCAACGTCCCAAGATACTGGTTGAAGAGGATGCATGGATCTTACAGAAACTAATGACGTATTAAGGAGTCAAGTGAACTTTTCAAATACGAAAAAGATTACACGTTCACAAAGTGCTGCAGAGAATCAACGTTCAATAATTGTACAGATGCTGAAATGCAAGTAGAATAAGTCATCATAGAAGCTGGCTATACTTAGTGAATAGAATGCAGGCAAAGCCACCACTGTATAGTAGCTGGACATCAGTATTCTGAATTTCAGTAAACCAGGACCCATGAAGAAGTAAGGGAGAATTGTGTAGTAGCAAGAATAAGATGAAATTGTGCAGCTGTGTGGCGAGGCTGTCTGGCCTGGTATCAAAACTGAAGCAGCCAAGAGTGGCTATCTATTCTTGAAAGGAGTGAACGTGTGAAGAATGAATCATCTCTTGTTAAGGTGCAGAGAAAAAACACCAACACTGCCCCATGTTTTATTCATTTAAGACATTTAAAACCTGCAAAATTGACCAAATCGTGGTCTTATGTCATGTGAGCCAAGGATGAAAATAGAGTTGAACTTGGAGTCCTAAAACAACAATAGTGAGTGCCTGCACTCCCATGTATTCCCAGAGACAAGGATACTTTGCAAGGCCAAGTTCAAGGGCAATCTACATGACAGAAGGCATGGGCGATGAGAGATATTGGGCTAATTGGGTGGGGAGGTAGAGTCAGGCCCACTGTCACACTCACCTGGGTCTCCACGGGAGCGATGAAGCCTTCCGGGCCCTTGCCCTGGAGTAGTGGAGTGGTACTACAGGTATCTGTTGAGAGAGAAGTGAGTTGCTCAGTTTGCCTGAATATGACCCAAATCCCCCTTTCCCTCCTCCTGTGTGTGCACTGTGATGGATGTGTAGGGATTTGGCTCACCTTTAGAATAGATTGGGTGAGCTCTCCATTCTGAACTAGGCAGGGGCGCTGTATCACTGAGACCTTAGGAACTCCGTTAGGTTTGGGGAGTTTGCTGATGTGATAGTTCCTGGTGGCTAGTAAGTTCTAGTTCCTGGTTGCTAGTAAGTTCAAGTTCCGGTTGCTTCACTGGCTCGAGTTTTGTTCTGCAGGTAAGATCTAGTTCCAGAGTGCAGGTAAGTTAGTTCTTGTTCCAGTTGCGTCACTGGTTCGGGTTATACGTGCAGGTATGTTCTGATTCCGGTTACTTCACTGGTTCGGGTAATACGTGCAGGTAAGTTCTGATTCCAGTTACTTCACTGGTTTGGGTATTCCGCGCGTCTTTGAGAGCCCTTGCTATGCAGTGAGTTCTGCGCGCGGTAGGCCAGATGATAGCTAGTTTTAATCCTGCTCTTTCTTTCTTCACAGGTGGTTTGCGGCGGTTCTCGGAAAGGATCCGACCAAGGAGGCGTGTGAAATAAGCCTGAACTCTACCTTCAGGTTTTCCAAGATTCGGGTAAGTGATGCTGCTGACTGCACGCACGTTCGCTGAAGCTGAGGAGGCGCTGACAAGTTCTGCTTTTTCTTTTGCTGCCTTCTCTTTCAGATGCTGTGATCCAGGGTGTGCGCGCTCTCAAGATCGAGGAGGAAACAAGTCGAGGATCGCGGTAAGTGTGTTGCTCGAAGCCACAGTAGCAACACGAAGCACGGGTCTGCCTTTGGGTGTGGCTTATATAGCCGACCACGCCCAGAGGCTGGAACGTGCGTTGGTATTTGCAGGATTCACAGGAAGTCTCTCTGAGGCCATCTTGAGTGTGCTGGAAGTGTGCCTGGGCCAATCAGAATCCCAAAAAGAGGGCCAGGCCACCTGTGCAATGCATTTGAGTGCAAGAGTGTGGCAAATGGATGTTTGATGTCTGCAAGACGTGTTTAGCCTGCCAGGCCTTGACCCATCTTGCTCCTGCCTGTTCCCCAGCATATATGACAGTCTTCCCCCTCAAGGCCCCTCCTAACGGTGTACCTCCCCCCAGGCTTGGTGGGATTGTCCTTGTGGAATTTTCAGAGTAAACAGGGGGGCGTGAATGTTCTCCCTGGGCTCCCTTGAGCTATCCTGGGGTCCGTACCCTTTCCAATCTATCAAATAATATAGGGTCTTCTTGACAATCTTAGAGTCCAGGATACGTTTCACCTCGTATTCGGGTTCTTCTCCTTCTACTACCATTGGTGTGTGGGGAACTTGCATTTGAGTGCCAGGATGTACGGGTTTTAATAGTGAGATGTGAAATACTGGGTGTATTTGCATATTAGATGGCAGGGTTAATTTCATGGCTCCGGGATTGATCACCTTTGCAATGGTAAATGGACCGATGTATTTTGGTCGAAATTTTCTGGTACCTTTCAAGGAAAAGATTTCAGAGAGAAATTGAGCGAACGTCCACTGATGTCCGTTGTAACTCCCGGTTTTAGATAATTGATAATAAAACAGTACTTTGCCATCTTCCTGAGTTTGTTTGGTTATTTTGAGTCAGTTATTTGAACCCATCCATTGCATGCACGTTACAAAAGGGCTCTAAGCTCAAAGGCTGCTGTGAATATGCCGGAGGTGAGAGAGGTGTTAATGATAGATCCTGCGATGCTGCCTGCACAGGCTGAAGAGAAGATTTCTTTGAGAAGGGCGGGAGGGCATGGATCTCCTGGGGATCCGGACAGGTGGCTGGTGGCACCTGATGCCAGTTGTCATGTTGAGGGCTTCCAGGTTGTCCAGGAATTGTCGTGCCATAAGGCTGTGCGGGGATCAACCAATACGTTGAAATTGCGCGCATCGTGAGGGAGAGGTGCGTGACCAGCATGGCCGCTAAGGAGTCACTTAGAGCATTTGCGCAGTTTTTGTTGAAGCCAGGAGGTGTGTAGATGAGTCAGAAGCTGTGGGTAAGAGAGGGGTTGATGAGAAATTTCACTAGGAGGGATTTGCAGTCTGCGTTGCAGGCTTGTTCCTTGGAATGTGAGATGGTGAGGTGTGATTTGTGAAGGATGGGGATCACGCCTGCTCTGCTAGTTCTGTTGTGTGTGATTAGTGTGTAGCCTGGGGGGAATGCCTTGTGTGCGATTGGTCGGAAGTCATCGGATAACAAAGTTTCTGTGATGAAAAAGATGTTCAGAGGAAATAAAGTTGTATATGTTGTGTTGTGTTTTTGTGGCAGTTCTGGCATTAATTAAGATGCATGCAAATTGGATGGAAGGACCTGGATTGGTGAGAGGAGGATGGTCAGTAGGGTTAATGAGGGAGGGGAGGGAGTCCCCTGTTGGAGGCCCCGCAGGGGTGTACAGTGTGAATAAGGGGGAGGGGAGAGAGTGCAGAGAGAGGGGAGGTTTTAGGGGAGTGGTTGTGAGGGGAGGTGAGGTGTCTCTGTTGCAGTGGGGAGGAGGCTCTGAGCATTCTTTGAGTGTGTGAAAAGAGTGCTTGTCATGTACGGTTTCTAGAGGGGAGGTCTAGTGTGGTGGAGGGAGAGTGTGATAGGGAATTGGGGGCATGGAGTCAGGAGTGGGAAGGGGCCTTAGAAGACACAGGGTGGTGACTGGGGTCGCCGAGAGGGGTTGTTGATGGAAGGAGGTGGAAAGAAGGGGAGGTTGTAAGCTCGGAGATGGGACTGGGTTGTTGATTTCCAGGGGGGTAAGTGCACAACCACATGCGTCCCTCTGTGGTAATTAGTGACACCAAAACTGAGGCCCTCCATGCGCTCATCACCACTACCTTGTCCTGTTTTCACTGTTCCATTACATTCGCCCTCTCCTTTCCACTCTTTCACACCAAATGATTTGCACCCGCCCCATGGCTCCTCCGCTCCCACAGGCTCAGAACCAGAGGTAGTTACAGTGTGCAGCAGTAGCTTAAATTACAGGAGAAGAGCGGGTTCATGGCAATTGACTGCAAGCGCACAAAGGCCCTCTGTGAGATCAGCACAATTAAAACATTCGTTGTTACAAGGGTTGACACTAATAGTTGCTAAATATTCCGGGGGAGGCAGTTGCGCTTTGCTAGCTGCGTCTGAGATCAAAGTTGGGAGGTTTATGCCCTCGGTAACAAAATGTGATGTTTTTCTCTGCAATGGAGCTTCTGATGGGGTTTGGAACGTAAACCCAGTCAGGTGACCGGCTGCTAACAGGATGCATTTGCTGATTTAAGCAAATGCAGAAGGATTGGGAGGGAGTGGCCCAAAACAGGCACCCATAGTTGCTCTCGATAAAAAGTTACATTTACTGGAAGGAAACTTAAACTTACAAAAATTCAGCGTCCTCTGCCCCTGGCCTTACATAGTAGACATGGCCTAGGTTTAGTCCTAAAAGTGAAACCCTAAGAAAAAGAGCAACCCTCCCTCAATGACCTCACAGCCAATAGCCACTGACCTCAGAGTCTCCCTTCATTCTCCGCTTACTGTCATCAGAGCGCCTAGCAAGTATTCTGGGCACGTTTCCTTTCGTTCACTCATGGTCTCGGCCACATGTCAAGAAACAGGACGAGCTTCACAATACTTTTTTTTCCTGCTCAGCCAGTGGTCGAAGTGTACGAAAAGAAGTAGTGGAACTATGTTCCTTGCTGCCTGGCCCCGCTCCCCACAACCCCCATCACCACGCCCCCTCCCCGTGAAATCCAAACAACCAAACAAACATACCTGCTGTTTAAGGGAATGTTCAGTGCACTGCACTGAAGGACACATTTCAACTTCTTCCTACATTTTTATTTTATAGCGAAACCATTCTGCAACAGTTTCTTTTTTTAAATAAAAGTATAGGAACAATAAAACTTTTTTTTTTAAGCAGAGGAGCACCACTTCCAACCACTCTTGCCTTCTTCAACCACTGTGCTCATCCTGCCTGTCCAAAAGCAGGGTAGATCATTTTGTTTATCATGTTTATTTTTTTATGATCAACCAGATCAGAAGCCACACTGTCCCCCCAAATGAAGGGGTGACCACATTGTGCCTCTCATGGTGCCCTTTACTATTTCCAGAAGGCAGGGTTGACTTCCCAACATTCTTGTCCTCATTCTGTTGTGGTGATAGATCCAGGATGGCTAGCAAGCCCAAAGACTGATGCGTGTTGTTTGGCCCCCAGTGGGTCTTATGTGTGGCGAGCCCTCCCAGACCCCACAGATGACAAGCAGGCCCACTGCTCTCTGTCCGGGCTCTGCAAGTGCTCTGAGGCACCACGGGACTCGCCCCATTTATTATCTCTCACACACAACAGAATTATGTCACTCCGCTGCATGTGCTTCTTAAAGAAACACCACACTGCTCCTTTTTCATAACGAAACAAATAACAAACCATTTTGCGGCATAAACACTTCATAACTAAAATACTCAAACAAATCAACTGAGTTCTTCAATTACTTAGAACAGAGGCCAATGTCCGGCTCATGTGTCCAGCACATAAGCTTCCAGGCAAGCAGGTCTCCCCTTCCCTGCCCGGTGCGGATACCGCCGGCCTGTTTCCCAGCTCAGCCCCTCCTCACCTGCATCCCCTTGGTCCAGGGGATTCAGAGAATGATCAGTCCCCCCACCTTCATCGGACTCTTCTGCACACCTCCTTCCAGGGGACACTCCAGGCTCGTCGTTGTCCCGAATCTTCTTAAAGAAACTCGTATTTCTCATGACAGTTGCTGTCCCGTCGGAAGCAGTTACCATGGACTCCTTCACAGCTACCATGTCCATGGTATTGGGTTCATATAGCAGGGACAGTTTCCCTTGCGGGGGCCGGTTTCTCACAATTACATCGTCTCCCGGCATTAGTTGATTGAGTCGTAGTCCTCTTCTGACATTCTCACTCTCATTCCTAGACCTCCTTTCCTCCTCCACTCTGTCATCTTCAATCACTGCCGGTTTCTCTCGGACATCGCCTGAACAACACCTCTGCTGGCACCACCCCTATGGAACAATGGTGCTTCACCCAATACTCCCTCAGGAACTGGCAGAGGGCCCTTTTGAGATAATGGGCCTCATTCCGAGTACGGCGCTAACCAATGGCGCTATTAACGCCTTGGTTGACGCCGTACCCGGACCGGCAGCGCCTTGGTGGTTGGCGGAATTACCGCCCCATTCCAAGGTTGGCGGGGCGGTAATTCCCCAATCCCCATTTACCCTTCCCCATTCCCATTCTTGCCCCATAGGGCATAATGGGAGTGGGGAAGGCGTCAATTACGCCACCGTAAATTACGGTGGCGTAATTAACATCAAGGTCCCTTAGCGCCATGGTATTTAACGCCTGCTAAAAGCAGGTGTTAAAAGCACCATGGCGCTAAGGGAACTCGGAGTATGGCGGTAAGGGATTACCGCCACCGCTCTCGTTAGCGGTGGCCGCTATCCCTTACCGCCATACTCGGAATGAGGCCCAATGTCCTTAGGCGATGCAGAACACCTTGTTGAGAGTGTTCATGAATCTTTCTGCCTCTCCATTTGCCCTTGGCCATGCCAGTGTGACCTTCCAATGATGTATGACATACTCCTGCATGAGTCGACTGAAGCTTTCTCCTTGAAAAGGTGGTCCATTGTCTGAGCATTACACCTGGGGTTAGCCATGAGTTGCGAACGACTTTTCTAATGCTGCCGCCACAACATCGAATGACACCAAATCCAAGAACTCCACATCTGGGTATCTTGACCACTGATCCACCACCACCAGAAAATGGGTGTCCCTTTCCTGTGGAGCCAAAATCCACATGGACAGCATCCCACGGCTGCGTGCTTCGAGGGATGGATTCAATCATGGGCTCTCTCTGTGTGGAGGCTGCCGCCTGGCACCATACGCAGCCCACCACAAACTCCTTGACCTTTCTTTCCATGTCCGGAAACCATACTTTCAGTTTTAGGCCTGCTTTGGTTTTGGCCATCCCCTGATGACCCTGGTGGGCCAGTTCAATCACCTGCTCGACCTTACTTGCAGGTATCACCATCCGGTCCCCATGTAGCAGCAGACCCAAATCTGCAAATTCCAACTCATCTTACACTCTCCACAACTACTCCTACGTTGTGTGGGCTTCTTAAATTCCTCTGCCAAGGCCTTCCCGAACAGTCTTCCACTCCCCTTTATGAAGAACTCCTCTGAGAATGCTAAAGCACTCGTCTTCTGACGCTTTCTCCAAATCCTGCACGGGCATGGTGTTCATTGGAAGTGGCAGATTCGATGATGATTTATACATGTTCCTCAGCCTCCTCCATGGTGTTCGCTTCACCAGCTTGCCTGTCCTGGGGATGTCTTGACAGGTAGTCGGCCGCATTGTTCACACTGGTACATGAGCGACACACCATACCCTAGTAGCGCTAGCATCAGCACTCATTCCTCGCCGGAGGTTTGGAAGACAACCCTGCCATGACAGGGAGCAGGGGTTTGTGGTCTGTCATGGCCGTCACAGGCCTGCCCAGTAGATACAGGTGAAAATGTTTGCATCCCCAAAGTACTGCAAGAGCTTTGAGCTAAATATGTGAATATCTCTGCTCCGTATCCGAGTGAGCACGGCTGGCAAATGCAATTGGTCTCACTTCGCCCTTCGCGTCCTCCTGTGTCAGACCCGCCCCTAGGCCGAATGGGCTGGCATCAATCACTATTTCCGAAGGGAAGGACAGATCAAAAACGCCATTGTGTCTACAGCGGCAAGAGCCATTTTCAAGTCATAAAATGCTGCTTGCTCGAGCGGGCCCCACTTCCAGGTGGTATCTTTTCTTGTGAGGTTCCTCAATGGCTCTGATGTTTGTAGATGTATCCATCAATTACGGAATGCTCCATTCCCTATTTTTAATTAACCATCCATCGGATGCAGTGTCCATGGGTTTGCATTGAATTAAATAGATGGCTCTATTAACACCTTTTTCATTCACACATACTTCCTTTTCTACTCCCACAACATTTGAGAACTACTGATCACCAGTATATTCATTATCCCTCTATCAGACGAGCACGTAAAGCTTTTTACTTTCCATTTGCATTCTCTACAGGGTTCCGAGTAATATATACACTCCGCATACCTCTTTCTTGATCTATTATTCTTGTTGATGACTTAATCACAACTTTCAAGATGTAGACTTCATTGATACATCTTCTGAACATTAGCAAATAACATTGTTTTGCTATCTAGAGCTACGGGTTTACACTACATTACAAGATGTCCGTCCAGTAACAGTTAAACAAACCGTTAGTCCTTTGTCTATGTTTTCTATGTTTAGCTCCCCTACCGCGCACAGGTCTCTTCACGCGCAGTGGTGTAGTCCTCTAACTACAGTCACTAAGGACGCTAGTCGAGCTTGGTTCGCCTGCTGCAAGTCGACTGACCTTGCGTCTCTGCTCCTTGCACTCCAATGGTTGGATTAATAGGTAAGAACTGTTAGCGGTCTCCGATGGGCCGCCTCCGTGAGCCCCCCCACCCCCTGTGGTAATGAGACACAGAGACGGAGATGTTGTCGGTGTGGGCTCCCCGGTGAACTGACGTCACCAGGAGCCGCCCCGTTTATTTAAACTGGCACGCGACGGAGTTGACGTCACTCCGTCGCGTGCGTACCCTTAAAGGGGCAACGCCACACTCCTCCTTTTCCATAACAACAAATTGGAAATAGGAGTACTTAACTAGCACACATCTATGACACATATCACTCTATAAGTTTCAACAAAAACCCCCATTTATTGACAGCCACCCCGGATCCCCCGTGTGTACCTGTCATGGCCTGACCATTAGTCCCCGGTCAGCCTCCCAGCTCAGTCCGTAACATAGTCACTGAGACGGGCAGGTTTCCCACGCCCTGATCTCAGGGGGTACCTCCTGCCACTGTCCCTGGCTGGTGTTCCTGGACTGGGTCCGCCTCGAGCCGGCGATTCCACTACGGCGCGTTCTCCCCCACCTTCATCCAGAGCGCCTTCACTTTCTCGGTTGTCCGGGTTGTCCACTCTGGGGTCACCAATCTTCCTGAAGAACGACGCATTCCTGGTTACCGATGAAGTTCCATCCGATGCAATCACCATTGACCCCTTGACAGCTACCACGTCCAGGGGGGCGGGTTCATACGTGAGAGACAGTTTTCCATGAGGGTGACGATTTCTTACCCGCACCTCATCCCCCAGCGCGATGTGTGGGGGTCTGAGCCCCCTCCGGATGTTCTCCATCTGTGTCCTGACCTGTCTGTCCTCTTCCACCTGCTCATTGTCGATGACGGCGGGGTCTCTGTCCCCCACCTCCGGTATGACATCTCTCGGGCACCGCTGGAATAGTGCTTCTGCCGGAGCCACCCCCGTAGACGAATGAGGGGTGGTGCGGTACCCTCGTAGGAATACGTACAGAGCCCTCTGCAAACACTCCCCTTTTCCATGGGCAATGCGGAACACCTTGTTGAGGGTGCGCATCATTCGCTCGGCCTCCCCGTTGGCGCGGGGCCACAGCGGGGTGACCCGCCGGTGTTGAATTCCATACTCTTTCATGAGCTCTGCGAAACTCTCCCCCTGGAATGGGGCTCCGTTGTCCGAGCACAGCACAGAGGGGAGGCCATGAGTGGCAAAGATCTTCTCCAGCGCCACCACCACGTTCTCAAACGCCACTGAGTCTATAAACTCAACTTCCGGGTACCTCGACCACTCGTCTACCACCACTAGAAAATGCGTGCCTCTGGATGTAGACCCAGAGTCGGCGTGCACCACTTCCCATGGTCGAGTCCCGCGGGGCATTGCTTCAATGGACGGTTCCTTCTGGGCCGGGGCCGCCGCCTGACACCACACACAAGAGGCCACGAACGCCTCCACCTTCCGCTCCAACTCAGGAAACCACACCTTCTGACGGAGGCGAGCTTTGGTTTTGGGGGCCCCTTGATGACCTTGGTGCGCCAGCGCGATGACCTGTGCCACTTTGGCCTGGGGCACTACGATCCTTTCCCCTCTTAGCAGTAGCCCCGACTCGGAGAATGTTAGTTCCTCTCTCACTCTCCACAACTGCTCGAGAGTGACCCTGGCCTCACATGTTCTTCGCTCCACCGCCTCCAGCACTGTCTTCCAGGCACCCTTCTGCATGGCCTCCTTCAGGATGGAGAAACACTCGTCGCCTTTCGAAGCCGCCTCAAGTTCCTCCACCTGCATGGAGTTGGGTGTCGCAGTCTCTATGACCAGGCAGACGTGTTCGTCGGCTTCCTCCGCCGACGCCGACACCTGCGAGTCGTTCCTGGGGTGTCGAGATAGGTAGTCCGCCGCATTGTTGGCACCGGGACGATAGGTCAATGACACCCCATACTCCAGCAGGGCGAGCATCCAACGCTCAATCCTCACTGGCGGGCGAGATGACGAGCCCGCCATGATCGGCAACAGCGGCTTGTGGTCAGTGACCACGGTCACGGGACGCCCCAGAATGTAGAGGCGGAAGTGCCGACAGCCCCACAGCACCGCCAGGGCCTCCCTCTCGATTTGAGAGTAACGTTGCTCAGTGTCAGACAGGGCCTTGCTGGCGTATGCTATTGGCCGGACCTCCTGGTCTTTTCCCACTTGCGTGAGCACTGCCCCTAGCCCATATGGGCTGGCGTCCACCACGATCTCCGTCTGCAGGCTCGGGTCAAAGAATGCCATGGTGTCATGCGCCGCTAACGCCCCTCGAATATCGTCAAATGCCGCCTGTTCCAGAGGGCCCCACTGCCAGGTGGTGTCCTTCTTGGTGAGCGACCTCAGGGGCTCAGAGCGGGATGCGAGATTTCTGATGAAACGGCCGCAGTAAGTAACCATCCCCAGAAAACTCCTCACCTCCGTGACATTTTCGGGCGGGCGCGCCTCCTTGATGTCTCTCACTTTGCGGGGATCTGGTGACACCCCATCCGCCTTGAATACGAACCCAAAGAATTCGATCTCCGTCTTCAGAAATTCGCACTTGTCCTTGTGTAAAGTGAGGCCCAGCAGACGTAGCCGTTCAAAAGTCTTGGACAGGCGTGACAGATGCTCCGTTTCCGATTTGGCATACACTAGGATATCATCGCTGATATTAAGGACGCCCTCCAGATCCGCCAGTGCACCTCTTATTATGTTTTGAAAGACCTCCGCTGCCGAGGACACCCCAAAGCTTAGTCTTTTATATCGATAGAGACCCCGATGTGTGGTAAAGGTAGTAATGTACCTGGACTCGGGGTGCAAGACCACCTGATGATAGCCCGATCTCAGGTCGAGCTTAGAGAAAAACCTTGCACCCTGCAGCTCCGCAATAATGTCATCGATGGTGGGGGTGAGGTGTCGCTCCCTCTTTATGGCCTTATTAGGCAGCCGCATGTCCACACAAATTCTCACAGCATCGGGTTGCTTGGGCTTGCGGGCGATGACAATGGGGGACACCCAGGGGGTGGGTCCTTCAACCTTTTCGATTATGTCCAACCCCATGAGGTTGTCAAGTTCACGATCCACCAGATCCCTGAGATGGAAAGGGACCCGTCGGTGCTTCAGCGCCACTGGTTGTATGGATTCATCGATATGGAGCCGGACCGGCTCACCCACCAGCTGTCCAATGCCCTCAAACAGGGATCCATGTTTGGCCAGGAGGACCTGGATGTCCTCTAAGTATACTGCGTATGCGAACGTGACAATACCCAGTGCCTCCGCCGCGGCACAGCAGAGCAGGGTGTTGTCGCTCACCGGTGTAACGTAGAATCGAGCCCGTATGTGTGAGTCCCCATACTGCACACGGGCCACGAATACACCGTCTAGAGGCAAAGGCCGGTCCCCGCCGAAGGTGAATATGCGTGCCCTCGGCGCAGCCAGCGCAGGCGGGGCCAGCATGGTCTTGTAATGCTGGCGGGCCATTACATTTACAGATGCGCCAGTGTCCACTAGCATCGGCACAGAGTCTCCATTAACCAACACGTTACACCTGGGTTGTCTTTTGGAGCGGGACTTGAGTACGCTCACACTGGACACGAAAAACACGTTCTCCTCATCCTCGTCCTCCTCCTCCTCCTCCTCCTGAGGGGCTCCTTCGTCACCTTGGTCCACCTGGGCAACGTTGGAGGCCCTCTGGGGCCGGAAGAAGCCGGCTCGAACTGGTCCCCTCGGCACAATTTTGGGGGCGGCAGACTTACACATTCTGGCGAAATGGTCAGGGCCTCCGCATCTGCCACACTTGACTCCCGTTGCCGGGCACTCCGCGGGGTGCGGGAGATCATAGCCACACTTCGGGCAGGAGACATTCGACCCCTGCGCGCGCTGGCTCTGATTGTTCATGGGGCGCCTTAACCCGCGGCCTCTTCCGACCGCACAGATCTCTTCCACCTTGGCTGGGCGAATACCCGCTTCCATCCTGGTTGCCCGGAGTTCAGAGACCTCGTGGCACCTCCCCAGTTCTAGGATGCGAGGGAGGGTGATGCCCGGCTCTCGCAGGATCTGGCGTCTCAGTTTCCCAGAGCTGCACCCCTGAATGAGTTGGTTCCTAATCATGACCTCGGGGTCATTCCAGGCACACGGTGCTGCCAGACGCCGCAGCCGCCCAAAGAATACATCCAGAGTCTCATCATCTTTTTGGCGAGCCGTTCCCATAAGAAAACGTTCATAGTCCGCATTGGCCATTGGCAGAAAATGATTATGGAGTGCCTCCTTTGCCGCAGCAAACGATCCGTCCACCGGCTGCAGGGACATAAATACCTCATGCACCGCCGGACCAGCAGAGTACAGGAGGGTGGCCAGCTTGCCGTCGTCCGTTGTTTCCATTGTGGCCCTGAAGTACATCTCCAGCCTATCCATCCACATCTTCCACCTCTGTCCCAGGCCCGATGGAGCACCCGAGATATCAAACTCAGGCATTGGCTGTAGGGACCCCGGTGGTTTCGGCGGAGGGGCAGGTGGAAGCACAGGCGGTGCCGGACCCACAACAGCAGGAGCAGCAGCAGCAGCAGCATCCTGGTTCATGGTGGAAAGCGCACAGGCACCCCACAAGATTGGCAAGAAAGGGGCCGCAACTCACCACCAGCCGTGATCTTCGTGAAGGTGTCACTCCAGCCAGCATGCAGACAATGATGTGTCCAAAAATTGAGTAGAGGAAGAGACAGACTCCTATTGCAACAGCAGGCTCCCCATGGAGTCTCCCTGCCTCTGCTCGACAATAATCGTGAAAATTGTCAAAATTTCCTCACGAAATTGACATGTGCTGTGTTCAGCGACCATCCGCCGCTGAAGTTTCCAAAAATTAAGCCCGGATGGCTCACCGACGCTTCGTTATGAAGCCGTGAGTCTCCGAGGCCTGTTCATCAAAATGGCCGCCGGCCGCGTGCGTCGCTTCCTTCTCTGCGGTCGGAGTTCGTCGCGCGCTCACATACGATCATCTGCGCTGCGGCGGAACTCCCCCGCGTGTCCCAGGAAGCGATCCCGGTCTCGTCGCCACTGTTAGCGGTCTCCGATGGGCCGCCTCCGTGAGCCCCCCCACCCCCTGTGGTAATGAGACACAGAGACGGAGATGTTGTCGGTGTGGGCTCCCCGGTGAACTGACGTCACCAGGAGCCGCCCCGTTTATTTAAACTGGCACGCGACGGAGTTGACGTCACTCCGTCGCGTGCGTACCCTTAAAGGGGCAACGCCACAAGAACGACGGCTAGGCATGTATATGTCAGCCTGCCAATATAAATATAAATGAATCTACTCTTGGCTGGGCACTTATTGTGCACTCTTTTTTGATAGTTGCTTACTGGTCATTGGAAACTCGCTGTTATCTGCGTTGTGGAGCCGCATACAACCACTGGATTGTACCTATGCCGAATTTCTTACTGCCCAATATCAGGACTTCGGATTGACATCGACGATCCTAATTTGCTTAACTGTAAGCGCACATCCATATTTTATGTAGTTCTATTCCCCACAATTTCATGATGACTGGTTCTTGAGATTTATAATTGTTTCTTACATCTTTTTGTTTTTTACATCTTTCACTTTGTAAAAAGTTGAATTACGTTTCTCACGTGTGAAGTGATTAGCAGAAACTCAGCTTCTAATTGTTGGATTGTATTAGCCCTGGAAGAATGGGTGATTGATGCTACGCATACTTGCTACGTCTTAGTAGCTTCTGGAATTGCAATTAGGGTATGCAATAATATACGCATCTTGTTTAACTGTTAATAATATTTGTCACATGACCATATCTCTATGGCAAACTGGAATGGGACTTGACCTATGCTTAATTTCTAGTTGCTTAACATCGTGCACCTGAATTGGCTCAATTTCATGCACCAACCCTAATTTATAAAGCTGTAAGCATTGCTATGAGCTTACTGATTTTGATAACCTAGTCCCTTTCTTTAATAGGTCTAGATGTATGCTACCTTTCTACTTGAACTACTGGCGGCCACTCCGGCTGTTTCTTCTTCCTTTTTTTTTTACAAGATACCAACACTCTAATAGGTGAGTCCACTTTCCTATACATTTCCATTAGAGGCTAGTCGATTCCAGACCAGTCTTGATACTGGGTCATTTTAGTCATATGTCCTGAATTATCATAGTCTATTGATTACTGTACCATTTGGCGCAGAAATTTGCAAATACCCATGGACGTAGGCATCCGTAGACTTATATAAACGTGGATGACATAAACCACAAAGATTGTTTGATGTATGTGTATTGGACAATGAGATAGTACATAATTAAGTGACTTATAACTGCTTTATCTATTATTTGATTATATCTATTAATGTTTGGTTTTTCTATTTTCCTTCTTCACTGATAATGTACTTTTGGAACATGAATTACAAATCATCAACAGTCCAAGCAAGGCTTCTGAAGAAGAGGGGATGCCCTCGAAACGCGTATTATTATGTGTCTTGGATTTTTGAAAAATATGTTTACTTGATCTGATTAAAAACATATGTGTATTTTAGGATATCCATATTCTCTGAAATCTTTTTTTCTGCTGTTACTTTGAAATGACCAAACTTACATTGATTGACGTCTATTGACTACTGTTTAACACCATATTTGGTGGATTGTCGATAGAGTGCGAGGGACGGGAGGATCCCTATTGTTGGATCTTTTTTCTGTTCTATGGGTATAACGGGGCATTTATGCCGAGGACTTATTTCCTCCCTTGCACCTCAAATATCTAAAAACCAGCTAGTCTGGTATGATAATTCTGACTTAAGTATAACAAACTCATTTAGGTGTGCTCCTATACCCCAAACTGCTTTCTCAATGGCTCTGAACATGTGGCCAGATTCCTTATAAATCACCCACAGTACGTCACCATCCCCAGGAAACTGCACACCTCATTTACCGTCTCTGGGGGTCTGGCCTCCATGATGCCCTTGACTTGGCGGGGATCAGGTGACACACCCCCTTCGTTGAATACAAATCCAAAAAATGTTATTTTGGTCTTCAGGAACTCACACTTTTCCTTGTGGGGGGTTAGGCCCAGGTCCTGGATGCATTCCAGAGTCTTGACCAGTCGTGCCTTATACTCCACCTCCGATCTTGCAAACATCAAGATATCATTGCTGATATTTATGATCCCGTCCAGATCAGCCAAGGCACCCCTGATGATATTTTGGAAAACCTCTGCGGCGGACGACACACCAAAACAAAGACGTTTGTATCTGTACAGCACTTGGTGCGTCGTAAATGGTGTAATGTACCTGGAATCAGAGTGTAGCATGACCTGGTGATACCTAGACCTCAGATCCAGCTTCGTGAAAAACCTTGCACCCTGCAGTTTGGCTATAATGTCATCAATCGTGGGGGTTAAATGTCTATCCTCTTTGAGTACCTTGTTTGGTAGCAGCATATCCAAGCAATGACAATGGGCGATACCTAGGGTGTTGGCCCTTCGACCCTCTCAATGATGTTGAGGATGATAAGATTCTCAAATACATTTTCCACCCGCTCCATTAGATGAAATGGGACCCTCCTATGTTTCAGCGCGACAGGTTGGATGGACTTGTCAATGTGTAGCTTGATCAGCTCCCCCGCCAGCTGTCCGATTCTGATGAATACATCTGCAATCCTTTCCAACACCTCGTGCACATCCTACATGTACACACTGTAAGCAAAACTCACGATCTCCAAGGTCTCAGCCGCAGCACAGCTCAAAAGGGTGTTTGCACTCACATGCATGACGAAGAACCGGGCCTTGATTGAACTGGTGCGATGCTCCACCTGTAACACAAATGCACCCAAAAGACGGATCGGTTGGTCTCCTCCAAAAGTTAATATGTGTGCCTTTGGATGTTTCAGTGGGTGTGGGGCTCCTTCATTGCCCCCGTAGGACAAGGTTATAGTGTTGAGTGATGCAAGTGCACAGGAGATACTGCCTGACAATACGTAGCACGCTTTGCTACATCCACACTTCCATGCCTATAAGAACCGAGGTACGGACCCTCTGCGGCAAAGCCCTCGCAGGACAAGGCCATGGTGCTGAGCGATTCAGGTGCGCAGGAGGTGCTGCCCGAAGATATGTAGCAGGCTTCGCTACGTCCACTCTTCTGTGCATGTAAGAACCGAGGTACGGACCCTCTGCGGCAAAGCCATCGCAGGACAAGGCTGCAGTGTTGAGCAATGCAGGTGCGCAGGAGACGCTGCCTGACTATAAGTAGCACGCTTCGCTACGTCCACGCTTCTGTGCCTATAAGAACCAAGGTATGGACCCTCTGCGGCAAAGTCCTTGCAGGAAAAGGGTGCAGTGTTGAGCGACGTAGGTGTGCAGGAGACGCTGCCCTATGTCACATAGCAAGCTTCGCTACGTTCACACTTCCGTGCCTATAATAACCAAGGTACAGATCCTCTGTGGCAAAGCCCTCATAAGACAAGGGTGCCTTGTTGAGTGACGCAGGTGCATAGTAGACGCGGCCCTAGGTTACATAGCACGATTCACTACATTCACACTTCCGCGCCTATAAGAACAGAGCCACTTTCACTTTGCGGCAAAGCCCTTGCAGGACAAGGACAACCTCACCCTTCTGCTTGTGGCCACCAGTTAAGAAGGTTTAGGGGAGAGTAAGCTTATTACACTCCATGCAACCCCCCTGACGTGGTGCCCCATCTCACTCTTACGCATGCGTTGTTTCCCCCCACGTCCTGTCCTCACAGCACCCTCCTTCCCCCCTGATTACTTGCGCTCCCTCACATCTTATGACGCATGCGCTCCCTCGCAACACTAGGCTGTGTGCGCCCCCTCTTACTTTAGGTTGCATTCACTCCCTCACAACTTAGGCTGTCTTAGGCTGCATGCACTCCCGTGCAACTCTAGGTCACGTGCGCCCCCTCTTACTTTAGGTTACGCTCACTCCATTGCAACTTAGGCTGCGTGTGCTCCCTCTTACTTAGGCCACGCAACTTAGGCCACGTGCACTGCTTCTTACTTAGGCCGCGTGCACCCTTGAGCATTTTTAGGTAGCATGCACTCTCTCTCTATGCAGCTGCAGGCACCTCTCCTTCCCTCAGCCTCTGCGCTCCCCGCATTCCCCGCAGGCCTTTCCCTCCCCTCTTCTTAGCTCCCTCCCCTGATATTTTTTGTATTGTTCTTGACATTTTGTTTAGCTTACATTGCATTGTCTACATTTCTGCTGTGTTCATTCTTTAATTATAGGTTCCTGTGGTGATTGTTCTGTTCCTGTCGTTTTTTGTTTCTGCAGGGTTGTTTGCTTACATTGTACTGCCTGAATTCCTGCGGTGTTCATTCTTTACTTCTAGGTTCTTTGTGGTCAGTGTTCTTTTCCTGTCATTTTTGTTTCTCCAGGGTTGTTTGCTTACATTTTACTGTCTGCATCCCTGCTGTGTTCATTCCTTACTTATTGGTTCCTTTGGTGATTGACTTGTCTATGCACTGCATCTGATTTTCTGTCTGTCGTTCTTCCTCTGTGTGCCCCCCTCCTTCCGTGTGTCTCCCCCTATTGTTTCCCCCCTGCCTGCCTGCTTCCCAGTGCTACTCCCACCCTGTTTGGGCTCCCCCTCTCCCTCCCTTCCTCTCTGCACCCACTATGGTACTCTCTGCCTCACCTATCTTCTCTAAATGCTTTTCTATTGACTATCCTATCCCTCTCACTGGTTCTGGCAGGAAGAAGCTCAAAAGTGTCATCCTGATCTCCAACGCCAGGAATCTCTATCGCTGATTCCTACACCACTGCCTCCTCCAGACAGCCCCTTACCGATATCCCCTTTGTCGTTCCCTCTCCAGGCCTATGGACCCCCCATATGTTCTATGGACCCCCCATGAGTTCTCTGTTCTCTCTCCTTTTACTTCTTCGCCCATTAATGGTTACACCCGGTGTGGCGCCACCCTGGCCCCTTTCCACGCCTCCAAGACCATCATTAATGTTTATCTAAATGTCACCGTCTTGGTCAAAGGCCCTCAGACCAACCTCCTAGTCCAACCTCCTCCTCCTTCTCCTCTCGTCCTTCTTTCCCCTCTCTGGCTCCTCTGCCACCTCTATGGCTGCCTCTGCTACTTCTCTGGACACCCTGTTGCTACCTTCCTCCGCCACCCCTCTGGCTCCTCTGCCACCTTCATCCTCTGCCACCTCTACGGCTGCCTCTGCTTCTTCTCTAGCCACCATGTTGCCTCCTTCCTCCGCCACCCCTCTCGCACCCGGTTGTATACGAATTGTTCGTATTACAACTGTTCGAATTACAATTGACCTTTTCACAATTGACCGAATTGTGAAGGTCAATTGTAACATATATGCGGGGGGGAAACCCCCGGCAAACCCCCCACCCAACCCAAAACCCCCAAAACCCATTATATTATATAAAGCGATATATCAGCATTCTATTACTTAGGTCCGCCCCTCAACAAATGGGTATAATCTACCTTGAATTAATTTTTATTTGGGTTGACCTATAGTTTGCATTGGATATCCTAGAGCAATAATATTTCATATTCCGTACTTCCTGTTGAGCAGAATGCGTTATCTTTATTTTAATATAATTTGCGGTCTACGAAACAATTATTCGAATTCATTTAAATATGTGTATTACACATTGGGGTACGAGTTGTACTTTCAGCATTTGAATTAATCTCCAACACAATTCGGATTAATTTGTAGGGAGGACATATTTCATAGTTTGCTAGCCGTCACTAACTTTAAAGCAAGGGAACCTTGCTGCTCATAAAATGGCCACCATGTTATACTCTTAAATCTACCTCAGCTATACACACGGCCTAAACTAGAAAGTGACAAAGGGCAATTGGAACAACAAACCATAGAGACTGGTCGAGTGTTTGCATGCATGTATGCACGGACGTTTGTGTTTTTCACTTGTTCGTGAACAAGCTGCGGTCTTTTTGATCTTTCGGCTGATGCCAAATCAAACTGGAAACGAAACGGACCTTATGCTGCATTATTCTTGGCTTTTGAAGGAAGTATCTTTTATTGGTGTTCTCTGCACTGCTGTGAGTGCTATCCTCTCTGGGAGGATTGGAATCTCTTTCTCCCTCTGCAATATATATATATATATATATATATATATATATATATATATATATATATATATATATATATATATGCGGCCAACTGTGAAAAGGTCAATTGTGACCCTTTAAAATCGGTCAATTGTTCATTCAAACAATTGTAAACTAACAATTTGTTGTATACCCTGGCACCCACTGCCTTCTCCATTGTTACCTTGCCTTATTCTCTGTTGTCCTTTGCCCATCCTTAGGCACCTGAAACACTTCTGCAGGGTGTTCCTCTGACCTGTACCCCTCCACAGAAGTCCTTCAAAGGGGACAACCTGCTCCACATTGCTACTCTCAACTCTCGCTCAGCTGTCAAACACTCCTCTGACATCTACTGTCTCCTGGAAGAACTCAATTTGGATCTATTCGGTCTGACCACAGCTCGGTTTACGGCCAGCTCTGTCATGAGGTTTGACACACTCCTTCCTGATTGCTACAAGATCCTCCCCGAACCCAGAGCCAGCTGTCCAGGTGGGGTTGTAGCCTTGATCTTTCCGGAGTGGATCCCTGCTTCTATCATTCCTGTGCAGGACTACTCCTCCTTTGAATGCATGGTCTGCAGGCTCTCTATCTCTCATGGCCTTTCTCTCACTGTAGCTACTATCTAGAGGCCACCTGGCCAGGTCCCTCTTCCTCTTTGAGTAGCCGGACCTTTCCTCCTCCTCTCTCCTCGCTTCTCAACTTCTCCTCCAATCCAGTTCTGCTGCAGTCTCTACCTCTCCTGTTCCCTGCCAGGTTCTCTGTACACACAGCCTTGGCTTCTGATTTCATCACTAAAACACAGGACATCCTGTCCACCCTCTCTTCCTCTTGCTCCTACTCTTCCTTCTCCACACCTGGCACACCTGTGTCTCTCCTCCTCCCATCTCTTCCTTTCCCTTATTCACCCCAGACGATGTTTCTAGACAAGTCCGATATATGAACGTCTCATCAAAGCAGGTTCTCACCTGTTCATCCAGAACCATCAAGGAACAAATTGACAACCTTTCTCCAGACTTGGCCGATTTCTGCAAACACTCCTTTGCCACTGGAAGCTTCCCCTCCTCCTTAGGCACTCCCTTGTGCACCCCCTGCTAAAGAAGCCCTTGGCCGTTCCTTCCTCTCCGGCTAACTATCGCCCAATCTCCATTACTCACTTCCTGGGCAAACTCTTGGAAAAGATGTCCATCTCCCAGCTTAATCTGCACACTGAATCTGTTGGTTGTCTCCACAACCACCAGCCTGGCTTCGGAGCCGCCAGAAGCACAGAAACTGCTCTCCTGAACACTCATGAAGACCTGCTCTCTAACCTTTATTCTAACCTTCCTTCTGTCCTCATTCTCCTCGATCTTTCTTCTGACTTTGATATGGTCAACCATGCCATCCCGCTCAATCAACTCTGTGATAACCTGGGTATCACTAATCAGGCCCTGGCCTGGCCGACCTCCTTTCTCACTGAATGACCCACTGAGGTCCAACTGGGATCTTTCCTCTCCTCTATCTCTCTCTCTGCTTGTGGGGTTCCCCAGGGGTCTAACCTCTTCTCTGCCTGTTCAACCAATACCTGGCACCTCTTTCCCACCACATTGCTTCCTTCTGCTCCACCTTTCAGTGTTATGCGGATGACACTCAGCTCTCCTTCAGGCTCCCTTCAGCTGCCTCTTGTCCTTCGCTCATTCCAGGTTGTCTGACTGCACTTCAGGAATGGTGTGCCACCAATGATCTCTGCCTTAATGCCAGTAAGACTGAGATCCTCCTCATCGGAACACCAGCTCCCGACTTCCTCTCTCTCTCTGGCCACCCACTCTGGGCCCTCTTCCTGCTCATAACTGTGAGGCTAAGAAGCTTAGGGTCATCTTCGATTCCACCCTCCCCTTCTCTCCTAACTTCTCTGACATCTCTAAGAAGTCAAACTATCAGCTGAACCTCCTCAGAGATATTCTTCCTTTCCTAACTTTCCCCCAGAAGCATAGCTCTACTCCTCTCTAGGCTGGACTACTGCAACAGCCTCTTTCTAAATCTTCCTACCTCTACTCTCTGACCTCTACAACTTATCCAGAACAGGACTGCAAGACTTGTCCTTGGCCTCAAGTCCAGGGATTGTATCTCTCCAGCTCTGAATTCTCTTCATTGGCTCCAACTGGTGGCAAGGATCAGGTTCAAGACCCTCTGCATCTTCCACAAGGATTTCTCGGGCCTTGCGCCACACTACCTCCAACTCTGTCTTCCTAATCTTCCTTCTCGAGCTCTCCGCTCATCCACCTCCAACTCTCTGATGGTCAGTCGCTTTTCCAAGCAGATCGTTGGGGCAGATCTTTATCTTCCGCTAGGGCCTCACTCTGGAACAGTGTCCCTGCCTCTCTCAAAGTTGAGCAGAACCACCTCCGGTTCTGGAAGGAACTGAAGACCTTCCTCTTTGCTTCCGCTTTCTCTCTTCCTCTCCCCTGTTGATGTCCCGACTGCTCCATGCACTGGTCACCTGGCTACCCTCTGAACTTGGGCCCAGGCTCCTGCATGTCCAGTTGCGCTTTGCACTGCCTCCTGGCTCCCCTAGTACTTGTGGTCTGTATCTGCAACCCTACAGTCCCTTCTCTCTGCACTTATGAGCCACCTGTTGGCTGCACTTTTTGAGTTACCTGCACTGAGCCACACGATGGCCGCACTTTTGATTTACCTGCACTTCTGCCCCTCCTTAGCACTTCTCCCCCTCCTCCCCTTCCCTGCACTTTCCCAATCTTAATGACACAGGTCCTAGCAAGATCGTTGTTTTGTCCTCCCTATGTTTCCCCCTCGTTGTCTTGTCGCGCCTAGAAACACTTATGTACAGGCGCGTTATAAAAGCCATATCATATCATATCATTGCGTCGTAGTGCTCGTAGTGCGCTCTCGCAATGACATTGACAAAGGCACCTGTGTCCACTAACACTGGAACTGGTGACCCATGCACCGGCACCATGCATTTCGGCTGTCTCTTCATCTTCGTCCTCTTCGTCCTCTTGGCCTCTCCCTCCTCCTCCTGGTCAACGAGGGCCACATTCAATGGGTGCTGTTGTCTGAAGAATCCAGCCCTGACATGACCTCTCTGAACCACCACCGGGAGTGGAGCTCTGCACATTCGTGCATAGTAGTCAACATTCCAGCGCTATCCACATTCTTTTCCCTTCGCCGGGCACTCTGCTGAGTGTGGAAGGTAGTACCCACACTTTAGACATGACTCTGGCCATCTGGTGATTCTGTCTTTTGACTGTACGGCAGCCTGCCGGGCCCCTCTCGCCCCCTTACCACGATTTGTTGCACACACTTCATCAATTTTTAGCACGCATATCGCTGCGTCCATCTTGGAGTCACGTGTGCCCGCCACCTCATGGGAACATTTTAGTTCGAGGATTCTAGGCAGTGGTAGGCCTGGTTCACTCAGCACTTGACAATACACCTTTCCAGAAACACACCCTTGGATAAACTGGTACCGATTCATGCTCTACTAATTCTTCCATGCGCCGATCGCCACCATGCATAGTAGATGTGCATGAAAAGAGTCTAGGGATTCATCATCCTTTTGCCTGACATTACACATCAAAAACCTTTCATAATCCATGTTGGCAAGGGGCATAAAATGTTCGCATAGTGCATTCTTAGCTGCGTCATAGGAATTGTCCACCGGCTGAAAAGTCTTGAATATTTGATACACTGCCAGGACAGCCGAGTACAGGAGGGTTGCCACCTTGCTGTCATCATCATTCTCCCCTGTGGCTCTGAAATATATGTCCATCCGGTTGATCCACGAGTTCCACTGTGGACCCAGGCTGGATGGGGCCCCTGAAATGTCAAACTCTGGCATCAGGGCCAGTGCACCCTGTTGTCATGGTACCCGCACTGCCCCTTGTGCAACTCCCGCAGAATCAGCTCCTCCACCATTCTGTTCACTCATCATGTGGATGGCACTAGCCGGCACTTACTCTTGGGTGTGCTGAGTCACTTCCTCTTCCTCCATGTGGTACAACTTGCACATGGGTGCACAAGCAGGTGCTGCAATTCACACAGGAACAAACAGAAGAAAAATTGGGGCAGTCACCCCCCCCCCACCACCGTCTGCCAGAACAACACTGGCCAGAATAGCCCTTTCTCGACACACCCAGGTCTGCCCCACCAGAGTAGTATACAATGTTGCTGTGAACACAGGGTCCTCCCCCACAGAACCAAAATCCCTACTTGTGCCCAAATCGAAGCCTCAGGCCTTTCTGTGAAGTCTCCTCAACTGTAGGCATCATCTCTTCACAAATATGGAAGAATGTCCTGCTTATCCTCCTTTATGGTATTTTTTTTCATTTTGAAGGAAATGCCCACGTGTTCGTGGAGCATCAATACATTTTGCCTGGGAGGCTCACAAGCACTCCATGGGGAGCCGCAACCTCCGTGACACACACAACAAACATGCTGGCCGCTGCACTGCAACCGTTGGCTATGCGGCAGGTGAATGTGCTCTCAACTGTGCCGCAACTCAGAATCACTGCCCCCTAGCCCAGCGTGTCCTTGCTGTATTAGATGACCCCCTCGTTGAAAATGTTGTATAGCCCCCAGCGGGTCGCATGCACAGCGAGCCCGCATGACCCCCACAGATGACATGCAGGCACACTGCTCTCCGTCCGGGCTACGCACGTGCATTGAGGCACCATGAGACTCGCCCCATTTGTGATCTCTCACATGCGACAGAGTTACGTCACTCCGCTGCATGTGTTTCTTAAAGGAACACCATAATGAGCATCAACTCAGTTTAATCCATTACATCTCCTGTCCACAGGGCCTATTCTTAACACTAGCAAAGAAACCCAGCCTGAGATATCACAACAGATGGGAAGGTTGGGCCTTCCTTGTGTTCTGATGTGCTCAATAGTGATCAAGAATCTGGGCACCCGTATCGACAATGGGCTTGCTGGGGTATCCCAAATCATTGCTGTAAAAACTAAATACTTCCACCGTCTACACTGAATCATTTGGATAAGGCCTTTCATCACCTTCCTGCACAGATCCTTGCCATCATGCTGCTAGTTTCATGAGGAATATGAAATGCCAAAAGCATACAACTTGGCACCCCCATTTTCATTACTAAGAAATAAATGTGAATATATGCAGGACACAGTGGCAAGAATAGGCATCAGATTTGAATGGAGGGGCCACATGACATCATTCCTATGATCACTCAACTGGTTGCTGGTCACAAAAAGAGAATTTCAAAGCACTGTCCATCAGCCCTAGGATCCTTCAAGGCTGTGGAGTCAAATCCATCCATAAAAAGATCATCCCATTCCAACCGAGAAGAACTTTGAGATCCAGCAATCACCTACTGCTAGAAACCACCATGCCTGCTTTCTATAACTCAGCGCTCACCTTCTTTAACGCCATGCCAAAGGGAATCCACCAAATCCAAGATCATTTTACATTCAGGAAAATGCTAAAGTCCTTTCTTTTCTACACTCCTAACTAGCCAAGTATTTGTTTCAGTGGATTGTCCCTGCTTTACCTACACAAGGAAACATGCAGTTGTGATCTGTTGAATTCAATGGCGACTGCCATGTTTGCTGGCAGCCGCCATTGCAAAACTCATGTATATGGCTAAAATGACTTTTAAATCATACCATGCTGCATTGAAAGCCACATAATCTCAGGCAGTTCCTGGGTTCCCATACCTTTGACTGCAACAGCCAGGGGTGTAGGAACCCATAAAATCTGGAGGGTGGGGGGTGTCAGGGGGCACCTTGGGACTTTTCTTTTTTTATTGATTTATTGTTTTTTAGTCAAAGAACTCGACTTTTTCAAAATTAAAATAGCAGTACGTATTAAATCACATATATCATCACTGAATACCCTCTTCAACCTCCTTGACTCCCTTGACATTGCATATACAAATTACGTGGACAATCCTCAAATTCTCCTCCCCTCACTGGCACCTGCTCAGAAGATGCTGCCACACTAAACTCAATCTTCATCACCATTCAAGCCTGGATGGCCTCCCAGGGCCTTTGCTTGAATGATGACAAAATAGAACTCCTTATCATAGGACACCCAACAACTCTGAACAAATTGAACCCTGAATACTGAACCTTTATTATCAATGGCATCCCTATCCCTGTCTCACCCTCAGTAAAAACCCTGGGAGTCTATCTAGATTCCTCTCTTACAGTCACCAGACAATGCAACGCCATCGCCTCTTCAGCTACATACACCACAAAACTCCTTAACGCTACACCTCCACCTCATGCTACAATCTAAAAAAATTGCAAGTCATACAAAATAATGTCCTAAGTGCTGCCCTCAACCTCCCCGAAATGGAACACATATCAGCTGGCTGGAGGAAGTTACACTGGCTCCCTATCCAGGAAAGAATTCTCTTCAAGACCCTAACCATTACCCACAGATGCATATCCAAGTTAGTGCCACCCTACCTGTATCAAAGATTTGCCAAACCGCAATCAACCAGCCCCTTCAGAACCTCCTATGCTAAAAGGCTAGTTCAACCCACCTTTAAACGTGACAAAGCAGGTGGCTCAAGCTTTCCTGTCACTGCAGCCAAGCAATGGAACTCCCTCCCATACAATCTCAGATCAGAAGGCTCATACTGGGCTTTCCATTAAGGCCTCAAAACCTGGCTCTTCGACTAACTCAAAGGTCTTTGGCCTCCCACCATTTCCGGACCCTTGCAGCAATATCTATGCACTGTTTATACTTTGTCTTTATGCACCAATGTAACCAATGCACCAATCTAACCTGTAACCGCATTCTGGGCCAAAGTGGCCTCATGTAACCTGTTTTCCGCAGCGCCCTGATGCCTGAGGGTTTGTCCGTGCTATACAAATGCAAGGAAAAAGAAATAAATCTAGGGCTACAAGTTTCAGAATGCTAAAATGAAACCATTACAGGACTAGCGTCTCCTGAATGGAGTGGATAATGTTAGCCTGTATAGTCTGAGTGTTAGGTAACTGTAAATCAGTTGTACGTCTATAATAATGTAAGTCTAAATCTTAAATTAATTTTAATTTAGAATGCCATAAAAACGATGAATGGTGCTTGAAAATAAGCAAGGGCACATTTCTAAAAGTTGTCAAATGGTTTAGATCACCTGTGGTGGCATTGTGAGATCACAGGAACCACGAATACATCAGAAATTAAATCGGAAATTGAAACAAATCCCCTATTTTATGATGTACACATTTCAAAACATGACTTTAAACAATGGCACACAAAGTGCGTGTGGAAGCAACTGATTTGAATGTTAAAACTTATGAATGTGTCGATCGCAAACAAAAACGCCACATGCTTGTTGTGGATAAGGGTACTTGAGAGGAGTCAAACGAATGCTGAGCAAATAGCCACCCTTTGAGAGAAAGGACGATATGCTATCCCTTCCCTCCGCGCACTTCTCATCACGAATGTGTGTGACCTCACACCTCCAGCTTTGGCATTGTTCAGCCATGCCACACAATGAGCGAATTTCCATTTGCTCAGGGGTGACATACATTAAACCTTCCAGAATTATTTACCAAAATGCGATGACATGAAGGAAGAAGGCAGCGGAAAGTGAGAAGGCAGGTGAGAGGAAGGGAAAGGACACAGGATCACTAACATCTAAACCAGAGAGCAGGGAATCGTGTGGTTGCAACACGAGGCGGTTCAATGAGCAGGGACAGGTCAGCACAGTTGTTAGAAACCTTTCAGAATTATTTACCAAAACTCGATGACATGAGGAAGGCAGCGGGAAGAGAGAAGGCAGGTGAGAGGAAGGGAAAGGACGCAGGATCACTAGCGTCTAAACCAGAGAGCAGGGAAGTGAGTGGTTGCAACATGAGGTGGTTCAGTGAGCAGGTACAGAAAGGAAGAATATATAAAATACATACCTGAGAGCAGCAGAAAGCAGTCTTCTAGTCTCACTGACCATCGTCACCGAGTCAGGCTCACACTGACTCTCCGAATCCCAGCAGCACACGTCGCTGCCTGCTGGCTTCTGAAGGTGAGGAGAAGGCTGGCACGTGCCGTATTCCCCGAGGTGGGGGAGGAGAGGAACGCACGAACAAGAGTTGTTGTCAACAACTCTTGCTCGTAGTCCTGCGTCGTTCTCCTTCCCCTTCCCCACTGTTGTTGTGTGAATCATGATGCCATGGAATCGAATCCACGGTCCGCGCCTGCTGCGTGTAAAACTTCAGACAGTGTCTGAAGTTTGCACGCATCAGTGCACATGATGGCACACACAGGACACATAAACTGGGGGGGTGATGAAGGCCATTGTATCACCCCACTTAAGATTGTGGGGAGATTTGTCCCCCACATCCCCCCATGTCCTACGCCCAAGGCAACAGCAATCTGCTTGCAGCGTGTGTGGAGTAGGATTAGAATATGGTTGAAGGAGCACAAACACACACACATGGGCTCTTTCACCTGAATTCACTGGGCTGATTGGAATGAATCATAGGTATACAAATAAAAAAATGGATTTCATGGTATATAATTACATCATTTTATAAATAACCTATGCTCATTGTGACCCTACGACAAAATTAAAAAGGTTGATTGTTCTAACCATACACATCATGCATGCACTAGTTCTATGAAATTTCAAATCTGTAAGGACCGCCAAATAATTTCAGTCAGTCTGCACTTTATTTGTATCATATGTCACAGATGGTTCAAGGAATATTCAGAGTCTCATAGATGGCTCAAGTATTTTATTGAATGACTTTGCAAGGCCCTAGGGCGATTCCTCTCGCTCATCTAGAAATCATCAATCCTTCCTAGCCCGGGTGTTCCTACTCCTCAGGTTAATATATACAGAATATTGACCCCTAATGTCTAAGTTCTGACTTGTGTATCTGGCACCACCTTATCTATCTATCCTCCTTCAGGGACTTCCTAGCCTGATCCTACACTATCAGAAAGTGTAATTGTCTTAACAGTGCAATGGGGTGTGCCCTTCAGACACTCTGTCCAATTCAATCTTCTTCCTATCACATCCGCATACTCCTCTCCCTCTATGATGTTTCCCGCATATTACTCTCCACCGTCTATGGCAGTGGTTCTTCAGAAAGGAGGAGAGCTAGGAGGTTGGATTTAAATAGAAATAGAGTGTGAGTAGTGCAGAGAGGGAGAGGAGGGGCATTCCAGAGTAAGCGTGGAGATTAAGAGAGCAGAAACAAGAGGGAGTGCAAGGGACATGAGAGGTGGTAAGGAGGTGAGCCGAGGATGATCGTATGGAGCGAGGGGAGACTAGGGAGTGAGATGCACCAATAGGTATGTTGGGGCAAGCCAGTGAGTAGTTTTGAAGATGATGAGAATGAGTTTATACTTTGCCCTATGACTTTTAGATAACCACTAAACTAACAACGGACTGGGGAGATAGAGGCGAAGCGGGGAAGGTTGAAGAGTGTATGGACAGCAATGTTGAGGACTTTGTTGAGAGGTGAAAAAGCACAGTTGGGAAGGCCATAGACTAGACTGGCACAGTAGTCATATTGTGAAAGTACTAAAGAGCGGATTAGGTTCTTAGCAGTGTTGAAGGAAAGACCATGTCTTATTTTTCTGATGCTGAGTAGTATAGTATAGCCCAGTGGCAGATTTGTAGATGAAGAGCGAGAAGTTGTGAGATGGGTCAGAGGCAACATCAAGGTTGTGTGCAGAAACAGCGTAGGGAAGGTGGTAAGGAGAGAAGAACAGAAAAGGGGGAGAGGAAGAGATAGCCTGTTTCACTGGGAAGTAGAGAACTTCAGTCTTAGTAGAGTTGAGCATGAGTTGAGTATGAGCGAGTGAGATGACATGCAGTATTTGATGGCTCCGAGATGTTAGACATTTTTGACCATAGCTCGTCAGATAAGGAGGGAAAGTGTAGAGGAGCATCTGTATGCATCTGCTGGAGATCCCGCCCACTACTTCCCCTATGTTGGAGACATGAGACCATGCCATGTTTGGCACCAGTGTCGTGCCAATACCGCAGCAAGTATTTGGAAGAGGATACGCATTAAGAGAACCATATCGAATGTACCCCCGAAGAAATGACAATCTGCAGGAGGAACTCCCTGAGGGAATATAAGAAAGAGCAAAGAAGAGGAGCTAGTGACATCATAAAAATGTGTGCACAACGTCTCAGGATAGTGGCTGAAGATGATGTATAGATCCTAAAGGCCAATGACAAAGTAAGGATCAAGTGAACTCTCAAGTATAAAAGAAGAAGATTTGACATGCACAAAGTGCTGCAGAAAACAACTGTTCAATAAATGTACAGACGCTGCAACGCAAAGTAGATTAAGTCATCAAAGAAGCTAACTATGAGTAGTGAATAGAATGCAGGTGAAGCGGCCATTGTATAGAAACTGGACATTGGTATCATGAATTAAGTAAGCCAGAAACCATGACGCGGAAGAGTGGAAAACCGTGTTGAAGCAAGAACTTCAGGCTAGAAAGCAAGGTCAGCTTTCTACTCTGAAGAAGAAGGAGTGCGCAGAGGATGAACCTTCTCACATTAATGTGCAATAAAGAACAGAAAGGACGCCAAGCTGTAATTCATTAAGAGCATTTAAAGGCTACGAAATGGATCAAATAGTGGTCTCCTGTCACGTGAGCCAAGGATGGAAACAGAGTTTTGAACATGGAGTTCCAGACACAATATGTTAAACAGGATATCATATCTTGCCTCCTTTATTGTATATATTGGCCTAAGCCCAGTCGCTCTGCGAAGAAAACAGGGTTTCAAAGCTTCGATCTTAGATCAACTTAGCGTCATTTTACGTCTGTCTGCCATTTTGATTTCTATTCTAAAGTAGTTCTGTGTTCTAAAATGGTGGACAGTGTTTCCCGCTTGTAACTGAGCCGTCCTGACCTTTGTACATAAATTAATATCTAAACTGTCCGTTGTCCGAATGTTTGGGTCAAGTAAAGAGACCTTGTCCCATGCCTGACTTGTAGACAGAGGATTACCTGCGCCAACAAGTCCGATCCATGGACATACATCAACCACAATGTAGTGCCAATACTGAACGTGGACACTAGCTGAACTACATTGTATAGGATATGTGTTAAGGCTTATTGTTAAATCCAAGAACACACTGTTGCCATTGTGACTTGTTTAACATGTAAACTGAAGATGATCCACATGCATATAGTTGGACAAACTAGAAGTGAACTCAGCACGAACCCTAGACAGAGGGCCTCATTACAACTCAGGCGTTAAGGGTTAACGCCGTCGTTAACCCTTAACGCCTGATTCCAATTTTAACGGCTGCTTTTAGCAGGCGTTAAAATCCATGGCGCTAAACCGCCTTGGTGCTAATTACGGCACCGTAATTTACAGTGCCGTAATTAGCGCCTTCCCCACTCTCATTATGCCCTATGGGGCAAAAATGGGAATGGGGAAGGGTAAATGGGAAATGGGGATTTACCGCCCCACTCACCTTGGAATGGGGCGGTAAATCCGCCATCCACCATGGTGTAAACATAGTTTAAACATAGTTTACACCATGGTGGTAAAGTTGGTGTACTTACCGCCTGGGTCCTAATGACCCCACGAGTATCATTAACCTGTAGAGGGGCTAGACAGTATGATTGGAAATGTATAAAATGCATAACTGTTTAGACGTCCAGTCCCTCTCACTTCTCACACCAAAAGGGCTGGTATTCACTGCGATGTACTGAGGGCCAGATAGCTATCTGATACTTTGTTTCTTTGTACACTGTACAGTCTTAGAATAAAGATCTGTGAATCTTTTTAAACTTGTGTTTGGTGTAATTCCTTTTGGGGTACTCAGCCTCAATATTTCCTTTTGCTTTTACAGATAGAGAGTGACCACATTCTCAAAGACAAGGATACTCTGCAAGGCCAAGTACAAAGCCAATTTCATGACAGAAAGCATGGGTGATGAGAGATGCTGGGCTAATTGGGTGGTGAGGTAGTTTCATGTCCTATCTCCTTACCCCTGGGTCTGGGCTTACTTGCTGCTAAATGAAACAAATCTTTCAGATATGGCACAAGCTTTTACAGATGGCGCCCGAATAGGGACCCTCAAATTTGATGCCATCTCGTTGAAGGTTGACGCGGCTATCGGAACGGGATCGGACGGTGACAAAGGGGGCCCCTTTCTTGGATGAGACGCGATACCTCAGCAGCGCTGCACGACCCGATCCCTGGACGGTGAGCATGCGGACTGAGACAGCATCTTGACGAGGGTCCATATATTGAGGTGGGCAAATTTGCCGAAATCACCAACCACGTGGGACCTTTGTTAGTACTTTGAAATCCGATCGGACCTCCTTAGGATTTGATCAGGTGAGTCGTGACCTGATTCTTAAGTATCCTGATAATTAGTTTTGGCGTATTGCACTCGCGAGTACAATTATTGACCAGGTAACACCAGTATTCTGATATGCCTGGGAAATTGTCTGCCTGCTTCAGGGCGTTATTCCGCAGTGACAGACAATCTTTGGAATTTGGCCGACAGGCGCCAATGGAGGGGTCGCCGGCGTGTACTATGTACTGTAAGCACGGCATTCGTACTATAGTGTTTAATGATATTTGGCACAGACAAACTAGACATGCTTCCGAATTTCAGTGGCCAATCAATGGCAGTTTTGAAATTCCTCGTATTTAATATTTAGAATCTATATTATTAAAGAAAAAGGCTAGACCTGCAGCATTTGACGTATTACAGAATTGGAAGAAAGAAGCTATGCATCTATGCAGCAACTTAAGAGTAGGGAAAAGCATGCGCGCCGTCATATGACGAACGCCGAAAAAGCATTGTTATATGATCAAAATAAACAGTCTGAGTCAGTTAGGAATATGGATAGGGCTTTTTCACTTGGTATCCAAAAAATGTATCCTTCTAAAGACTTTCATGTATCTGATGAGCTGATTGAAAACAAACTTTTAAATGAGGGAAGGCCTGGTGCCACTGCGCCACCTATGTATGTTCCTCTTCCTGCTGTTATTCCTCCTCCTGTAGCTCCTCCTGCTCCTCCTATTGCTCCTCTTAATGTTCCTCTTCCTCCAGCTGTTGTTCCTCCTCTTGTTGTCACTCCTCCACCTGCTCCTCCACCTTTGCCTGCTGTTATGGGTCTGGTGGGTTTGCCTGCTGCACCAGTGATGGCACCTCTATTTCCGAATGTACAAGGTTTGCCTACTCTCCCTCTTCCAAGTGGTTCTGCACCGCTTGTAGTAGATCGGGGAGCGGGATCGAGGTTTGTAACTCGTAATACTGTGTCTTCAGAGAGAAAGCATGAATTGACAGCATGGGCTAAGCATTGTATGGAGAAGGATGAAAAAGCTGATATTTTTGCCACACTCTATAATTTAGACAATTTTCCTGAGAGAAACGTTTTTATTGAAGGATTTGGAATTCATTTATGTATGATGTAGAACAGACTAAATAATATAGATCTCCCACAAGGTTTAAGGGATCTGAATACTTAAGCATTTTCTAGAGATACTGCGGAGAAAGTACATGAGCACGTCGAGAGGGTTTTTGAGTATAGAAGGGAGTTGGAAAGGTTACGGAATGAAGATGTAGATGGTGATAGTTTGGATGCTATTTTAGTACAGAAACGGTTCTTTCCTTGCCGTAAATCGATAAATGAAGAAACACGAATTTGTACGAAAGATGCGATTAGGTGGATTTCAGATACGTCGATAACTCCCGTTAAAATATATAATGGTAGAGTACCTGCAGGATGAATGTATAAAAAGAAAGATTTGTTGTCCCGCAGAGTTATTGAATATTTTTAAGAGGGCTTTTTCGTTTGACACTTCTTCAGCTGCTTTAGCGCTCGACCTGGCTCTGTTGCTTAGTAAGCGTTCAGAGTTGCCTACTTCTCAGTTGCCTATGAGAGAGGTTCATCCGACATTTGTCCCAAAAATTGAGATTCCAGCTGATCCTGCAACAGGTGCAGTTGCTCAAGATATTCCTGCACATTATGTGTCACAGTTCGTTCACGTCCTGTTCTCGAGACAGGAAGTGAACACCATCAAACAATCTATTTCCGATATTAGGAAAAATCCAACAGGGTTCTACAAAGAAATAGAATCGGTCTTCCAATCATCAGTATTTACCTTAAGTGATATTGATCTGTTATTTCCTGTACTCCTGCCTGTTGACTTGTGGAAGCAGATTAGGACTGTAGATGATGTACCAGGGTTAGGAGATACATGGGATAATATGGTTGGGCTAGACAGAGGAAGGCCAGCTGGCGAGAGACCACCAGAGGTAATACTAACTTTGCCTGATAGAATAGTTAAGAAATTGAAAGCTATAATTCCAGAAAGAAGGATTATTTGGGACAAGCTTACTGCCTGTGTCCAAGGAATGTCTGAGGGTGCTACTGAGTTCTTCAATCGGTTTGAGCAAGTATTTTCAGATTTCAGTGGACAAGATTTGAGCACAGAGTCTGGGAAACAACTATCCGTGGACAAATTTGTGCGTGGGTTGATGCCTGACATCCAGTCGCAAATTATGTCCTCCGAGAGCGGTTGGCAAGCGAAGTCTCAATCAGAAGTATTGAATATGGCTCAGTATTATGAGAATCATGTCAATAACGAAAAAGAAACAGTTGAAAAGAGAAAAGGGGACTTAAAGACAAATGTTCTATTGCAGCAAATTGTTAGGGGCCCTAGAGGGTGTTATTCGCAATTCAGGGCTCAGTATGTTCCGCAGGGAAATGCGCCATTGGGTCCTGTAAACACAAACCAGTGTGCTTATTGTAGAGCAGAGGGTCATTGGCTTGCATAATGCCCGATCATCCAGCAGAAGTCGAATAACGCATTTGGGAATATGGGTAGGTGATTCAGAGGCCGCCCTAGGGCAGGGGTTCCTGGTAGAAGTCAGTTTTCGCAGGATTCACAGCAACCTTTTTCAGAGGATAATCATGCATCAAGTGTGGATAATAGAAACATTTTTGATCATCCTTCTGCTGCTTACCTCTCCGAAGAACTTCCTTTCAATGACATTCTGTTTCATTAGGATTGCCCAAAGCAGGGTTTGGAACCGATGCCTATTCCCGTTAATCAGAAAGGTCCCTACGTTAAGATGATAGTGGGAAATAGGAAACATCTATTCTTGATAGATACAGGGGCACAGAAGTGTTCCATTGACCTTTCACGGGTTCCAAACATTCCACTGTCAGGGAAAACCAATGTTTCTGTAGGGTTTTCTGGTATGCCAGTAGTCTGTCCGGTTTCTTCGCTGGTATCGATTACTTTGGGTCCATTTATGGACCACTGTCCATTCCTTTTGACTACGAATTGTGGAGAGAATGTGTTGGGGTTGAAGCTGTTGAAGGAATTAAATGCGGTAATTCATTGTTCTTCTGATGGAGTGCATTTGATGATTTCACCACAGCTACTTTCTGTCTCTCAATTCTTGACTAGACCTTTGCCGCCAGAATTCAGTGATGTTCCGGAGTGTTTGTGGGCAATTGATGATAATGATGTCGGTGTTTTGTAAATTGAGCCCATTAAGAATATTTTTAAACACGGAGTAAAGTTGCCACGTATTCCCCAGTATAAAATCTCGGTCGATGGTGAGCAAGCTTTGAAATGCAAAGTCTCTGATTTTGTGCATAGAGGGGTGATTGAGGAAATTGCAGTTAGTTTGTGCAATAGTCCAATTTTGCCTGTGTACAAGAAAGGTGATAATGCAATTCCTTTCCGTTTCATTATTGATTTACATGCCATCAATAAGATTGTTGCTCCACAATTTCCTATTGTACCCGATGTGACGACTATACTAACTATGATTCCAGCTTCAGCTACTCACTTTAGTGTTGTGGATCTAAAGAACGCCTTCTTTAGTATGCCTATACACAAAGACAGTAGATACTTGTTCGCGTTCACCTTAGGGGGACACTCGTTTACCTTTACCTGTGCACCACAAGGTTACACAGAGAGTCCTAGCATTTACAGTAGGGCTTTGAAAGAGCAGCTCGACACACTCGAGTTGCCCACCACTTGTATACTGCTTCAGTATGTAGACGATCTACTCTTAGCTGCCGATTCAGAGAGCGCCTGTAATGAGGGCACCGTGTTGTTGCTTTTCCACTTAGCACGACATGGACACAAAGCTTCACTTAAAAAGTTTCAATATTGTCGACAGGAGGTCACCTATTTAAGCTATCTCCTGTCAAAGGAGGGAAGAAGGTTGAGGCCTGAACGGATAAAAATTATTTCTAGCATGTCTGTCCCAAATACACAGAAGGAAGTCAGAGCCTTGATAGGAATGGCTTCGTACTCTAGGCAGTGGATCCCGAACTTCTCCTTAGTGATGAAACCAATGTTGGCTTTGACAAAGAAGGGCATTTCTTCACCATTGCCGTGGAACTTGGAACACCAGCAAGCATTTGATTTGCTCAAGACTGCGCTGTGCTCGGCACCAGTTTTGGGCACACCAAACTATGAAAAGGCCTTTGTGTTGTATGTGCATGAACGTGATGGATGTGCTTTGGCTGTATTAACGCAGGAACATGGAGGGAAGAATAGGCCGTGCGGCTACTTTTCTTCCGCCTTTGATCCTGTTGCATGCGCTTTGCCAAGATGTTTGAGAGCTGTCGCTGCTGCTGCGTCCGTGAAACAGAGCAAGGGAATGGTCCTAGGCCATGCTTTAACCCTGATGGTACCTCACTCTGTATATGTTCTATTAAAAAGAACACAAACGCAACATCTCACCTCTTCACGATTAACGAGATACAAATTGATCTTGTTTGCACTGTAGAGGGGCTGGACAGTATGATTGGAAATGTATAAAATGCATAACTGTTTAGACGTCCAATACCTCTCCCTTTTCACATCGAAAGGGCTGGTATTCGCTGTGATGTACTGAGGGCCAGATAGCTATCTGATACTTTGTTTCTTTGTAAACTGTACAGTCTTAGAATAAAGATCTGTGAATCTTTATAAGCCCGTGTTTGGTGTATTTCCTTTTGGGGTACTCAGCCTCGATATTTCCTTTTGCTTTTACAGATAGAGAGTGACTGCATTCTCAAAGACAAGGATACACTGCAAGGCCAAGTACAAAGACAATTTCATGACAGAAAGCATGGGTGATGAGAGATGCTGGGCTAATTGGGTTGTGAGGTAGGTTCATGTCCTATCTCCTCACCCCTGGGTCTGGGCTTACTTGCTGCTAAATGAACCGAATCTTTCAGACATGGCACAAGCGTGCCAACCAATTGTAATAGTCTATATAATGAAGGACCTTATAGTTTGAAAACGAATGAGAAACTGTTTATCTAATGTTTCTGAAATGAAATGTTTTTAGAGATAGGCATAAGTTGTCCACCTGATAATGGAAAACAAATAACAAACCTAGCTCATGTAGAAATGTATACTTAGATGTTTCCCTTAACCAATCCCAACTCTTGATAGGTTTTTCACTACTGCCACGTAGTATGACATCACTCTGATGCATTTTCATGTATAAGAACCATATTTTGTTTAGAGATCATTGAGAGACTGAGCGTACGTCCGTTGATGTTCATTGTAACCTCCATGTTTTAGATAATTGTTAATAGAACAGTACTTTGCCATCTTCCTGAGTTGGTTCCGTTATTTGGACTCAGAATTACTCTGGTGTATTCCCATCCATTCCATATTCCGGTACCTAAAGACCTAAGGGCCATAAGCTCAAAAGGAGGAGAAGATCTGAGTGGCATCAGCAAAAGAATTGATAGGAGAAGCCATAGGAGGAGATGAAGGTGCCAAGAGCAGAAGTATAGAGAGTGAAGGGAAGTGAACACAGGATTGACCCTTGGGGAACACCCTACAGTAAGGAGGGTGAGTGGGGAGCTAAGGCTGTTCCAGCACAACTAGAAATACCTAGTGACACGATATGAAGCAAACCAGGCAAGGGCCTTGTCCCTGATGCCTAGTGTTAAGAGAAGCTCAGAACAGTTGACGGTATCAAAGGTAACAGAAAGGTCAAGAAGAATAAGAATAGAAGAACTGTTAGCATGTCAAGTGCAAGAGATGTAGTTGCAGACATTGTGGACAGCTGATTCAGTAGAGTGAGAGGTCAGAAGCCAATTTGAAGATGGTCCCAGAGGCTGTGTGTGTGAAGGAACTCAATGAGTCGGCTGAAAGCTACACACTCTAGGATTTTTGAATAGTGAGGTAGAAGAGAGATGGGACGAAGTTGGTAGGGTAGTTAGGATCTAGGCCAGGTTTCTTAAGGATAGGGATGGCAGTAGTCAATTTGTAGGATGACGGAAAAGTTGCACTGTCAAAAGAGGAGTTGAAGAGGGAAGTAAGATATGGAGCAACACCGGGAGCTATGAGTTACACTATGTGTGGGTATAGAGGATTGATGGGGGCACATGAAGGGTTAGCTCTGAAGAGAAGATCAAGAATCTCATCAGGGTTACATGGGCAAAGGAAGACATTGTCACAGGAGAGTAGGGTAGCAGTGATGGAGAAAAGTGATCAGGTGTGCGATAGAAGGTAATCTGCAAGGGTAATTGGAATGTTGGAAATTTCTGAAGCAGAGCAGTGAGCTAGATCGTTAGCAGAAAGAGTGGAGGAGGTGGATGACGGGTTAGGAGGTTAGAATTCAGTTGAGAGATTTCTGGCAGCGCCCATGTTGAGAGGATTGAGATGAAATGAGAGAGTGATAGAAGTCACATTTGGCAGTGTTGAGAGCAGAGAAGTACTTTTGAAGAACAGTCAGGTAGAGTTTGAGATCAGAGGAGTGTCTAGATCTTTGCCAGGTGCAAAGGTTTTCCTCATTGTTGTTTTCACAGTGCGGATGGTAGAGATCGTTAAGAGCAGCATTCAAGTTCATGAAGGCATTATCAGTGGATGGAAAGGTGAATTTTGCATTGGAGGAGAGAGAGAGTGGTCTAGGTCAGAGAGGTAGATAAGGAATTTGAAGGATGGAAACTTGTGTTTGGTAATGGAAGTGGTAGATGGAGAGAATGGGGTGGAAGTAAGAGTGGAGATTGAGGCAAATATGATGGAATGATCAAAGGAAGAAGGGGTCGGTGGAGATATTAGAGCTAAAGAGTTGGGAGGAGATGAGAATAAAGTTGAGGGAGTTACCATTTGATTGGGTGGGCAGAGAGTGGACAGTAGCGAGTGAGTTGTTAAGGAGAAGAGAGCTAAAGTTCGTGGATAGAGGAGTGACCAGAGAGGGGAGGTTGAAGTCACCAGTGACATTGAGGTAATGATGAGGAGGAAGGGAGTCAATTAGTTGGAAGAGGTGGTCAATGCATTGAACAGCAGGAACAGGTTGCCAATAGAGAGATGTAATATGAATGTCATAGGGAGCAGTGATTGTGGAGATAGTGGAGATAGTGTATATGAAAGATGGAGAAATAGCGGGAGACAGGGTGGTAGGAGAGATAGCAAGTTTGAAAGATGTGAACAGTCCTAGACCACCACCCCTACTAGTAGGGCAGGGAGAATGGGTGAAGGTATAGGCATGGATGTGAACGGCAGCAAGAATTGCAGAGACTGAGGGAAAATTCAGGTTTCGGTAAGGCATTGAGGTCAGGAGAGGGATAATGGGGAAAATGGATGTGAGAGGTAAAGGAGGTCTTGTTACAGACAAATTGTGCATTCCAAAGAGAAATATAAAGAGAGTGAGATGCTAAGGCATACTGATGTTATGTCTGTGAAGTAGAGAGGTCCTGTGGCTGATGTGAGAAGAGGAAGTGTGATGAATGTTAGGGTTGGAGGTTTTGTGAGTAGATATAGTACGTTAGCAAGAAGAGGGGTGGCATCGAGGAAAATATTTGATATGGATAGGAAGAGAGTTGAAATGATTTTGAGCAGAAGAGAATGAAGAAAGAAGTAGAAGAGAAAGGAAGATATAGTAAGAGCAGTGCGTGGTGAGTGAGGGGGTGAGCAAAGACATAATTGGTACTCGCAAGCATGTAACAACACCCAGCAAAGCAATAGCTCAAAGGTGAAGAGGCAAAGAGGCTGGAGGAAAGGGTGGAAAATGTCCCTTAGCTGTTTTCCCTTTGCTGGCTGGGTCACCTGGGGCTGAATCGCCCAAAGCCAGAAGTCAAGTACTGGAAGTGGTGAATAGAATCCAATGCAGGAAGGCGAGTTGGTACCACCAGCCTGCGACTACAGAGAAGGGCAGGCTGGAGATGGAGTCCAGCCCCCACTGCCCTGTTCGTCACTTCACTTCACCTCACATTCACGTCTTACACTCCTTCTCTAAATCATGCTTGCTAGCCTTTCATGCACACTCACAATACAGTGGGCCTCATCATGACTTGGGCGGAGCAGTAAAATGTGGCAGTAATGCTATTACCACAGCATTTACTGCTCTGCCCAATCTTGAGTTGGGTGGAAAGTGGGAGTTTTACCTCCAGCCTTTTGCTGGAGGTAAACATTTTCCTCTTTCCGTTCGTTTTTGGTGCTATTAGCGCACTGCTTTTTGTGCCCGCGCTAATAGTGCCAAGAAATCCCCATTGGGTCCGATGGACCCAATGGGAATGGGAATTTACCTCCCCACCGCAACTCAGGATCCAGGGCAAATTGCGGCGAACCGAGTTGCAGTAACACTAATAGCATTGGTGATTCATGATGAGGCCCAGTACCACTTGCACTCACTAATCAATACCTCACCTGCTCCAAAAATCAGCTCCATACTCCGCTCAACCATCCTTCCTCCTGATGCTCTATTGGGCTGCCACTTCCTCCTCCCCCTCTGACCTCACTCAAACAAGTTCTTGAATGCCACTTGCGTAGGGATCCTGGCAGGTGAGCAGGGGCTCTGTCTCTCTTTCAGCTGGATCTCTCTCTACCTGAGAGAGTTTTGTATAGGTTTGTTTGAGGTGCTGATGGGTTTCTGTCTTTTAGGTGGTCTTGTCCCATGTCGGTGGCTTCTCTGGAAAAGAAAGAGACACTTTGGCCAGCACTTTGGCTCAGTGTCACAGGGTGGTGCAAATTGATACTGAACATGTATAGACTGGCACTTGAGGAGGTAACATGAAATTGGGTCCTCACAATTGCCACCATACCCCTCTGGTGTAGGACTGGCTATGGGTTACTCCTTGGTAGGCTTTCCACCCCTGCTGAGAGTGTTTTGCATCCCATCTTGACAAGGCCATGGTACCTTAATGCTACATAACAGTAGGCACTGAGGGTTGCTGGTTTCTTTCCAGCTTTTGTGTTTATGTGTATGATGCAGCCGAGGTGGTTTCTGCCAGTCAGCTTGTTGGACCTTGATGTCATAGGGCTCATGCCACCTTGCAGATAGTTTGTTCTGCACAGTAGCGGGTAAGACCATCACCATGTCCCCTACGTGAAACGTGTGTAAACTGCCTTTGCTGTAAGCCTTTTCATTACTGGTCTGAGCTTCTTGCAGATTGTTTCTGACCAGTTGACACACTTCTTCATACACTCTTGGATGTTTCTTACCATTGGATGGTCACTAGTCTGATGGCTGTCAGTCCCCTCACATTATTTCCACATAATGTCCAGCAGATCAGGGGAGTATTTGCCAAAGATCACCTCAAACCGTTTTTTTGACTGCAACCAGATCCCACGGGATTAGGTCATCCCAATTATGCCCATCTTCGGTGACCAACCTCTGAAGGATGAGTTTCAAAGTTTGCTTAAAGAGGGTTCTGATGGTCATCTGCATCTTCATGTCAACCATTAATTCCCTGGTCTATGAGGATTATAGCTGGAAACCCCATTTAAGTCAAATAAAAAGGTATGAGGGCCTTCAAGATGGCTTTGATGGTGTTGCTTCTAAAAAGGAATGCTTCAGGATATCGGTTTGCATAGTCGATGATCATCAGCATATATCAGTTACCTGGTTTAGAGGGGTGCAAGGTGCCGACAATGTGCATGCCAATCCTGAACAAAAGGACCACAATAATTGGAAATGTCTGTAGTGCACAGGGTACATCATCTGGAGAGGTTCTTTGGCAGATCGGAAAGCAGGCTCAAAACATTTTGATCTCAGCATATATCCCAGCCCAGTACAACAGACTGAGCAATGTCTCCTGTGTTTTCTCCAGCCAAAGATGTCCCGCTGTCAGGTTAGAATGTTCCCGTTTCAAAACCGCTTCCTGAAAGTGCTTTAGTGTCAATAGTTAGTGACAGTCGGTGCCTTCTCCCCTTGGATTAACATTGACTCGTACAAGAGTCCCTTCTTGTCTATAAAGTGTGGTGTTTTCAAAGTTTGTCTCTAAGCTTCTGATACCAAGTTCTTCTGTGCCTGTTCTAGAAGCTGAAATGTCCTGTGGGCTTCTGTGAATTTTACTAAGACAGGTCCTGGAAGCCACCGGTGGTGGACTCTTTCTTCATGTGCCTCTGTCATTTTGCCAAAGTCTGCTTCGGCTCCTTCAGTGGTTTCCAATGTCTCCACATCCTCTATCTCCGGGACCAGGATTTTCTCACATATGAGTTGGGCTATGGGTTAGCCAGGTCTCACAATATAAGAGCTGTTCATAAGCTTCAACAGGGTTACCCTTTCTTCTTCCCTGTCATTTATGTCACTAAATCCTGCTCCTAACTCCAGGGAATACTTATTGGCCAGCCCAGACCTTGGGGCTACTCTTGCATAGGTTTTCCCCAGTATCTCCATTAGTAAACTTGTCCAAACCATTGCTTGACCTCTGGGAGAGATGATGACTTTGTCTCCATTGCTACCCCAGGCTTGTGGGGACTCTGGCCATATTTGTTAATCTCGCCTCCCTTAACATAATGGATGATAGTGAGTGGCTTCTGTTTCTGGGTTTATATCATCCCATGATGCGACTATGCATCACAGATGGCTTAAGGAATACTAAGAGTCTCATAGACGGTTCAAGGGTATTTATGGAATGACTTCTCACGGCCCTAAGGCTGTCCCTCTCTCACTGGTCTAGAAAGTGCCAATACTTCCTAACCTACACATCCCTACTACCCAGGTTAGTATATATTGTGAGGAACTGCCCATTCAGAAGGGTGCTGTATTTCTAAAGATGTTTGTTCTTGGTAAGAAGGGAAGGGCTGGATTATGGTAGGCAAGATGGCTCTGACCAATGGAAGACGACTTCCAACATCTTGAGTCTCACTGTCCCTCTCTTTCTTTCCTGACCCCTCCACTTCCTCTTGAGCAAATCACTTTGGGTGTGACATCAGTAGCGCAAAGTCCACTCCGTTCAAGAGCAGGGATTGGACTACTAAAGCTGGCTAGCTTTGGCCCAATAACCTGAGGACTTTGGCCTTTCAAAGAAGGAGTCTTCCACCCTTTTGGCAGATTCGCTCAGGCCCTCTCTGATCCTTTAAGGCTACAGATTCACTCTGAAAATCTAGGTGGACTTTATTTGGGAAAGATGCACTTTGCAAAGCCCTCAGCTTGAGGTAAAGAAGGAATTATACAAGACAGAAGAAAGATCCGTTACAAACCTACTCACAGGACACATCAGGAGTGACCTCTTCTGTGGATCAGGATACCACTTTGCACTGGAATCTCCTGAGCTGGGAGAGCAGACCTCCAACAGAACTGCCCTATCCTCGAGTTCCCTGAGTGGGCCTCACAGCAACGGAGGGCCGGACCAGCTGAAGCTCCCTGTTCTACTGTACTGAACCTGTCGCTCTGTGTCAGTGCTTTGGATTTGATTAGCCATGGATGTGGGAGAGTGCTACATGGCTAAAGAGGAGCCCTTGGTCTTGGCTCGGTTGGCTAGGCATGTGGTGGCCATCTGTGCAGAGTTAGAGTGTGTGTGTGTGTGTAGTGTAAGGTTGTAGGAGATCTTAGAGGTTAATGGGAGGCATGCGGATTAGGCCTTAGAAGGCAAACCAACTTTCCGCCCTGCACTCCTATGGGTGGCCATTTGGAGAAAGGTCCCATTTCTCTAGCTCCCTGTGCCCCTCTCTCTCTCTCTCTCTGTCTCAAATAGATACTTGTATCACATGAGGGACGAAACGAGCATCAGTGAATTGACAGATGAGGGAACAGGGCGCTATGAAAGCTCAAACATTACCTTATCAGGGTTACGGGAGGCAAAACTTAAGGTTAAAAGGAAGGGCAGCTTGACATTTGAGGACTGCAGTCACAAACCTTCCTTAGACTGTTGGTTAGCAGTCTCCGAGATGCCCTAAACCTCACTCTAATATGCTCAGTGGCCTACTGGGACTTTTTCCCGAATGCAGGGCCTGTCAGGTCAGGGCAAAGCATTTGTCAGGCATTCATTAAGCATTGTTTGGGGCATGGGATAGGATCCCTGCTCGTTGCACCCAGAGGTCTACCCTGCTTTCTCCCATAATCAGCAAACTCTTCTCACACAGTCAAAAATTAAATCCCACCCACCAACAACCACTACTCACCAGGCTTTGATGCAGTACCAGGCTTTCAGTATGAAAGTGATGCTGCAACCTCTGGAGGGCATTCTTATTGGTGAAACGAGGAGCCATAAAGAAACAAGGAGCAGAAAGGATGAAAGGTGGAGTGTGGATTCCTCAAAAAGTGAGAGGCACTTTGTCCTAAAAAAGGGGGCAGAGAGGTGTGGCGGCTGCAGGATGACGGAGAGCAGTCTGTTGGCATTGGCAGAGGGGGGTATTTAGAGGGAGGAGGAGATATGATGGACTTTTCAATAAGACTGCAATCTTCAGTTTGTGGTCTCTCTGGCCCCTTGCAAGCTAAGGGTCTCAGGGTATTTTCCTTATTTGTGCCAGAGGTAAAAGTTGAAACAAGAGCTCAAACAGCCAGATTTTATGGGTTGTCCTTTCAATGGTAGGGAGGAACTGTCTGAGATTACCATATTCACAAGGTTTGGGCTGTTCTCCAGAGGGGGTCTCCAGAAGCTAGTGAAGGTACTGCTTCACCCATTAACAGCTATTCACACTACAGAAGAGAGGAGGGAGGAAAGAGGCTTTCAGGCTATCTCTCCGAAGTATGTGCAGTGTTCACTGAATTGTGCTAATTGATTTTCAACTTTTACAGACTTTGCTCAATTCCAGTGACGTCATCCCTCATTTTTATGAATGTATCTCTCCGACTATAGTCCTGGAGCTGGTCACTCGATCACCTCCTACTCCAAGGAAACCTAAAAAAAAGTCACAAAAAAAAGAGCTTAAATAAATGGTCATGGATTCAAGGATTGTACACCAATCCAGCATAGGATATTGCCATCGTCCTCACACAAACATATAAAAATTAGAGTGGCTGAAAGGCTGGATAAAGCAGAACTGATTTTGCGTCAGGCAGGTTGCATTCTCGCCAGCGATTCTAATCTATCGCTGCACACAGCAGATAGAGATCAGGGAGTCTGCATACATGTTGTGAATGGCACTGAAATCCACGATCCATCCAAGTTTCTGTGCCTTTCATTGCACTGCAAGGAGTGAATAGAGGGTGATCGCTGACATGCGCAAACATGGAGGCCGTTATCGCCAGAAAGCCACCATTTTGCATTCAGACCCCTTGATTGCAAATCAAGATTGGTACCATCCCAAAAGAGGTGTTCCAGCCCGAACTGCTAGACTAGACAAGATCTTCTGCACAAGACAACAGTGTTTCAGCCTCAATATCGCATTGTCAGGGAGGACTAGCTTGGGTCTATAGGTACAGCAGGCTTGCAACCAACATCTGGGCATTCATGCCCAATTGGGGTGACTGTAGTAAAACAAGGCTGATGGCTGAAAGGTTTATAGTTAATCATAACATCTTGCATTGCTGTGGGCAACCCCCAAGACCATCATTTTTCAGCCTGTCATGCTGTTAAAGAAACGGAAAGGTCATGTGCAAATCAGGTTGTTCCCCAACCCAAACAGGGCAGTACAAGCTGAATTGTTAGGTCACATCCCTACTGTACAAGACCACTAGCAACCTCAGACATGATTCAGAATCATAGGGCATTGACACAGAGGTATAGCTTGGGCCTCTTGGCACAGCAGCCTTGGTAGCCTCATCTATATATACCCATCCCAGCAAATGACATATCTGGGTTGCTAACAACGTTGAAGCCAAGGGACCTTGCAAGAAAAGAGAGAGTGGCAGAAAATTCCTCCCAGAATCATTTCTGCAAGCCATTTTTATACCTGTGCTTGTTCAATGGAGTTGTCAAGGATGAATTTAGTTTTGATAAAGATCAATTTGTGGAAGCCCTCGATATCCAGGTTTGAGAGATGTGTTGTAAGTCATTGGTTTGCCAGGCCTTCTTGGCCTAGTGTGTGTTTCTTTAATAAAGGGAGGCAGTGCCCTTTCTTCAGTGCATACAGAGAGGTGCCTTTTGTAAGAGAAGTATTATGATGTGTAGGAGGAGCATGAGAGTTTCCCCTGAGATGGTTTTAATGAGGTCCACAAGGAGAATCGCTTCGCTGTATGATATGGCCCATAGGAATTTGGGGATGGTGGATAGTTCCTCCTATGATATGGTCTTGAAGTTCACTGATTCTGCTATGTTGAAGGGTGCATGGGTGATATGGAGACGGTGTGAATGTTGTTGGCATGTTGTCTGATCCTGTCAATTGATACACCAGTGATAGGGTGTCTTTTTCTGTGAATTGATGTATGGTGTGTTCTTGAAGGTGATTAAATGCAGTGCTTGATGGCTTTCAGTAAGATTTTTCTTTTCTTTGGTGCTTCTGTGAATGTGGTGGTGTGGTGGCTAGATAATTCTGCAATTATTTGATTCCTGGGGGCTGTGTGGTGGGATTTTACTGTAGGGGAGGAGAACCTTTGGATCTTACCAAATCTCCCTAGGGCATACTGTCCTACTCTGTCTCGCTGTGACAAAATGGCTACTGCTCTGCAGTACTACAGGAACGAGTAGTGACTAAACCACCTACTCAGCCGACGGGGTTCTTGAATACATGTTTAAAAGCAGTATTCTACCAGAAGCATGACAATGTCAATAATGCCATCTCCTATACAAGTAAGACTTTATCCTCTGTGGAGGAAAAATTCAACGATTGTGAGAAGAAACTCCTGGCAACGGTGTGGGCATTGGAAAATTACCGTCCGTTCATCCAGGGGGAGCACATCATCGTTGAAACTCCTTACCAGCCTTTGCAATACCACCAAAGTGACAGAATCCAGGCAGGGAATGTGAGTAATTCCTGAATTACTTCCTGGATTCTGTCCATGCAAGGCTTTACTGTGGAGGTCAGATATGGCCCAAACAAGAAGAGTCTCCAAGCGTAAGGTTTGGCTGACTTGCATGATTGTGCCCGAGAAAACTCTCTCGAGGACGAAAGTCTCAAAACACAAGACAACATGGAGGCGTACCTGAATTCCCCGCACATAGTCTATGAAGAAGATATGTGCAAGGGGACGCCCACAGTTTATGTGGACGGATTCTCCTACCATGTTTATATCAGCAGGGAAAGGAACTGGTGGTCGGCGTTGGGAATGTCTTGGTCAATGATGCCCCGGAGCCCTCCGCTAGGTACAAGATCGGAACCCGAAGTAGTCAGGTAGCAGAGTTGATGGCAGTTCACAAGGACATCCTCACTGCCGTGCAACACCGACTCCACAAACTGGTCATAATCACAGATTCAGATTGTGTCCAGAATGGGTTCGTGGAGCACCTGATTAATTGGAGAACCAGAGGCATGCTGTGTGCAAACAATAACTCACTCAAGCATGGCAAACCAATGCAATCCATTGATGATCTGGTCACCTCTAATGGCATGACCATCTACTGGAAAAGGATCTAGGGTCATTCCAGTCTAGAGAGAGCAGACAAAACCGGAAATGACCTGGCTGGCAGTTGGCCAAAACCGTAGCAATCAAGGGGGTTCTCCTTGAGATTGAGTCCCTCTTGGGGGAAATCCAGGTCGCTGCCATCACCAGATCCCAAACACTTGCCCAAAATGAACTCTGAACTGCCCAGTGGAGTAAGGAGACCCCAGATGCTGATTTGATCATGGCACAAAAAGTCGATCAAATTATTGGGAAATGTTATCAACACATTGAAGACCCTGTGAATTTTACTCTAACCGAACCAGTTTATATCAGGAAAGAGGATCTGCGGGTGTTGATGAAGTTTCCCAAAATGTTCTGAATCCAAGACAGTTTGTTGGTAAGGAGATCCCTCTCAGGATGTGACCAGTGGGTGGTACCTGCCTCATTCTGAAGCCTGATTCTAAATCACGCCCATGACGCGGACACGGCTGGTCATTGGGGGTTTCATACTACTTTGGAAATTTTGTGGGAGGTCCCATACTGGCCACACATGGGTCAGGACCTCGACCAATATTTGAAGGGGTGTCTTGTGTGTGCACAATTTCATCCAAGTTCACTCGCACACCGAGCTCCCCTCCAGAAAAGGGGATGACACTTTCTTGGTCAGATTTACAAGTAGATTTCATTGTGCCCGTGATTCGCTCCTCTAGGAGAAACACGTACATGTTAACAGTAACATGCTTGTTTACCAAATGGGTGGAATGTCTCCCGGCCCCAAATTGCAAGGCAGAAACAGCAGCTGCCCTGATGATCAACCACATCTTGCATTTTGGCCTTCCCCAAAGGATTGAGTCAGACCGAGGAAGTCACTTCACCAGCGAGGTGACAAAGATGTGGGAGATACTTGGGGTAAAGAGAAAACTCTATATTGCCTACCACCCAGCCTCTAGTGGGGTTGATTAAAGGTACAATAAAAAAATTGTGAGCATTCCTAAGATGTTTGTGGTGGACTCTGGGTCTAGTTGGGACATCTGACTACCGCTTGTCCTGATGGCCATCAGGTCTACACCATCTTCTGTGACCAAAATGTCTCCATTTGAGCTAATGACTGGACGAAAAATGGTGCTTCCCCAGCATCTGCTCTACAGAACACAAGAGCAGACACTGATTAATGCATCCACAACACATGAATACATTGAGAATCTGAGAAAACACCTTCAGCATGCTTTTGCATACGCTCAGCGGAATCTGGAGAAATCGGCAGAAGGGATGAAAACCCACTACGATTTAAAGACTACTAAAAAAGAATGTCAAGTAGGAGACAGGGTGTACTTGTACAATTTTCAAAGGAACCAAACCAAGGAGTGGAAATTCCTCCCTTCATGGAGTGGCCCCTTTGAAATTGTAGACAAAATCTCACCTGTCGCCTATAAGATCCGCATCCCCAAAGGAGAACAGGCAGAAGAAAATGGTTCCACATCAGTCAGTTGAAAAGCTGTCATACCAGACACGCTTTGCAGCTGATTAATGAGCCAAATGAATATCTAGGAGAGGAGCCATCAGAAGAATGAAAAGAAAGGAGGAATAAGCAGACAGAAGTATTTAGATGCATAGGTATATCTAAATAACAGGGAGTAATTTACTTGCTGTTATTGTAAAAAGGAAAATGAAGATGTCATGGAAATTGCAAATTGTTGTCCCTGTTCCCAATATTAATGTACTTGGTGTTTTTGTAAAAATTGAAAGAATTATATGGAAATTGTAAGTTGTTGTCATTGTTCCATTGTTGTAAATCTTCCGGGAAAAATGTCAGTAAAAAGTACTAAAACTTGTTTTTTTTTCTATCTTCTATTAGATAATTAACATCCTCACATTCCAGCCTTGAGAGGAACACCCGTGGGACCTGGAAGGGAAGGAAGGAAAGATGGTGCTGCACCATACTCTCCAACCCAAAGCCGGAAGGGGATCCTGGAGTGCCACTCCTTGATGAAGGAGAATTCCACTAAAAGAAACCCCACTCTGCCCTCCTCCCCAACAAAAAGTCATGCAAGAGTAGGGGGAAATCTGTGGGGTGCATTAAAGGCCCTGAAACAGAAATCCATGTCACCTGTACAAATGCATAAAACAGTGCCACCAAAAACAGCTGTGCTTTGCGTTCCCTGGCACAGGTGTGGCAAGCATTTGAACACTGGAACCCAAGGAATGGCTCTGCATTTGCTTCTATTCCATTGAGTGACGAAAGTAAAAAACCTTTCGCCAATGATGGCCCGTCGCAATTGCTTTTATTCCATTTTGAATGACCAAAAGTTAAACATTTACCAAAACAACTCTGCGTTTCCTTCTCTTTCATCTGAATAACAAGAAGTTATGCACTGCATTGAAAAATGCCTCTGCGTTTGCTTTTCTTTCATCTGAATAATAAGAAGTTATGCCCTATCTTCAAAAACGGCCCTGCGTTTGTTTTTCTTGCATCTGAACATCAAAGTTATGCACTATATCCAAAACGGCCTTGTCTTACTGTTTAATCACATGAGGGGCTATAAAGTTGTACCAATCTCTACTCCATGCTTGACCTAAGAGAGCTTACACCTAGCTCATAACGGAGCGAGGCAATTGGTAGGTATAGTGGCGGTCCCAGGACCTTTTCCCAAAGTCTCCCCTCCAGGAGATCCAAATCAATATGCCAAGACTGAGATTCCACATCCATACCATATGCCAAGGTCAGAATCACTTTACCCGTATAATGTTTTATATGGGGAATTAAGGAAAATCAACACAGTCTTCCCTGAATATTCTTCATCTGGGCTGCCAGTTGGTCACACTTGGCTTTCAAGGCATCCTCAACTTGCTTCTTATTTGCGTAAAATGTTAATCTGAATCCCAAATAGATTGTTTCCAGAACCGGTTCAACACACTTACCTTCCAGCGACCAACTAAACAATTGTTCCTTCTTTTTGATTGACCCAAACTTCATGATGCTAGTTTTTCCAGAATTAATCACCATTTCGTTCTTATTTGCATAGTACCTCATTGCCACCAGCAGCTGCTGAATGTGATAGGGAGTACAATCTATTAGCATTATGCATCAGAGTAGGCCACCCAACTGACCCAATGCACAGCGATTCTGTGGCTAGCAAGTGCATGCCCGCTCAGCGCCTCACTCAAATCAGCCTGATATAGATTGAAAATAGCAGGGAGCGAGCATGCAGCTCTGCCTCATCCCCCTCTCCATGCGCATGGGTTGAGTAAAATGCCCCAGAGTGTCTAATCTAATCTGGATGGTAATGTTCTCATGCATGTGAATCTATAGATCTAGGGCCCTTTAAGTTGAGGTAGCAATACTTAGAGATGGATGGGGATGCAGAATTTACTCAAACATCAATACTCAAACTGACTCAGGAAGTTGGCAAAACTTTGTCTGTTTTATTTCCAATTATCTAAAACAGGGAGTTACAATGAAGGTCGACGGACGTTCCCTTGATTTCTCTCAACACATTGTATAAAAAACACAACTATTATAGTAAAAACTTGTCATCAGTGACGTCACCCTATGTGGCAAACTACTAAAACCTACTTGGGGATGTGATAGGCTTACAAGGAACATCTAGGTATACATTCCATACTAATGGGGAAAGTGATTGGGTCTCTAACATCAGGTGGGCAACTAAGCCCTCCTCTAGTGTAAGTCATCTTCATTGTCACAAAATATACGATGATCCATTGTTTACACAAACTATAGGGCTCTTTGATACGCAACCCTCTACAATTGGTTTGTCACCCTTGTACCCTTCTGGAATATCCCACACGCTAGCAGCACGCAGGCTACTATTCCAGGTGCAGGGAGGGTCGGTGTGATCATGCTTCCCCTCCCAATTAGCACAACATCTATCATCACTCTTGCAGTCTGCCAGTCAATTAAGGCTTAGAACTTGGCCTTGCACAAGCTCTCTGTGCCTGAGAATAAAAGGGAGTATTTTCTTGGTTTCGTGTCGCTCGACCCAATGTCTAATGATCTGACCATGTGACTGGAGACTGCATTTTAGAGCTCTTTGCTGCATTTAATACTATTAAATGATGAACTCTGACGCCTTCAGTGTTTTTCCATTCCACTTCAAACAGAAGTTTGTTTCTTTTTCAAGTTCATGTAACTACTGGATGGACAACTAGTCTCACGGTGGCCTCGACTTCTTGGTGCTGGGCCAGCAAAGCCTTTCTTGAATTTCTCCTTCCCCATCAGCTATATTCCAACTGCGCCACACTGAAACCCTTTTCAATCACATGGTTTCAAGCTTTGCTAAAGTACATTGTGGAACATCCAGGTTCTATACATTTGTATGTATATACGTTGGAGCATCGCCACAAACTAGCCACTATGAAGCCAGCCTTAAGATCACTTTGTCTACTTACGTTACTGCATCTGTGCAAGTGTAAACTGATTTTGCATTTTCTTCAGCTTTTCTTCAGCAGGAGCATCTTAATCTCGAGCCCGAAATGTTGCTCAACTTTAACAACTCCTCTTCAGATCTTATAGAATATTCATATTCTTTTGCCTCATGTATCTTTTCTAGGTGCGTCAGTTCGGCTTCATGTGATGTCACCAGTCTTCTTTCTCACTTATTTTCACACTTCTTCCAAGACTTTGTCAAAAAGGCCATCATATCTTTGTGAATGCATATAGGGTTTTCTCAATGTATACCTTGTTTCAAGGATTCTTTGTGGCACAGGCATCCACACTGGTAATGCAAGTGTCAAAATGTCCAGTTCCCAACATATAGGCAACATGTGGGAAGAGCTCTTGTCAGGGGTACTTGACTTCTCCTCTACACTCCCCCCTCTGGGCAATTCATCAACCACTCTCTAATCAGTCTTCACATCAAAACATCCTCGTCTGATGAAGTGCTTCTTTGGGACGCATACCTTTATGACTCATTTCAGGCATCCTGCTGATTTCACATGCTCATCAACACTACAGGTCATAAGGATGCATTGTCCATTGGGACTGTAGTAGATCCATCTTTCCACATACTTCTTGTGGTTCTTTGGGTACAGGAACTTTGTTCCCTCAGGTGCGTGGATGCTGGCCCTTACGTAGTCTCTGATTTCTTTCTATGTCCGCTCTTAAGGTTCAAATCCTGATTCAACATCAATCACAATCTTCATTCCTATTGCTTTCTTTGCAGTCTTCTTGCATTGTGTAATTATTAGCCTGATCACACAAAATCCAAACATGATCATCACCAACAGGGCTCCAAGTAACTTGAAGCTGTTTGCCATCCATTGTGGAACCCATGAGAAGATTGACCCAAACCAGCTGTCACCACCAATATCTTCCACTTTGTCTTCTATCTTGACTTGTAGGTTTGTCAGCATCGTTATGGCCTCCGTCAAGGTGCCATTCTCGTCATCGGGAGAAGGTATGAATGTGCAACATGATTCTCTGATTTTGTCACAAACACTGCCATCCATAGCTGTAATCATGTCCAGGACATATTGATTCTGGAGACTCATCAGTTCTATGGCTCTTAGCTCCTCCTTGATAAAAATTGAATCCCTTTATGGTGGTTTTGATTGTCTGCAGAAGCTCCTATCTGGTTATTTGTAACCATTTGGCATTCAACATCACCTGAATGAAGATGGCCGTGAATATTGCTGATGTCTGACTGAGCAATCTATGTTGATATGGAATAACATCAAAAGCTTCTATTGATTTGGATGATAAATAGTTCTCCCTCTTCATTCAATTCAAGAGCTCAGCAGATCTCGTCTTCCTCAGGTGAGCATCTGCTTTCGGAAATTCACCAATGTTCTAGTCACTTTTAGGAATCACCAATGCCGGAACATGAACGATCACTATAGAACATAGTCCTCCCCAATCTCTGGGCAGCTTCATGTAAGTTCCGGATCCACAGGCCAAATAGTGATCCATTGTCACTACTGTCCGCACTGTTGATTCTCTCCAACTTTTCTCATGCTATTGTTTCTGAAGCATAGTTCTGCACTAGCCAAAGGCACTATCTGCAATGGACCTCATTTGTCTTCGACTCACGTCAGAAGCTTTGCAAGCCTCGGCCATAGAGGTTAGCATCCTTTTTCCACTCGCTCAATGACTGTCTTGAGATGACCAGTTACTGCCTCAGCTCTGCATATGACTGCACCTTCTTCCCATCCGTCTGGAGAAAGCACTGTTCCCCAGATCTGCATCTGGCCTCTTTCCTTGCAGCTTCTAATTTCTTCTTCAGTCTTCCCTTGACAATTGAGTCTTCTGTTTATTTCCCATCTAATTCCAGCTCCTTTCATACCAGGCTGTTCGTATCTTATCACATGATTTTTGGTGTGTGCTCTCGCTCTTGTCTTCAAATCTTGGACATAATCATCTTCATCTGGTGCTGTCCATTCTGTCACCCATATCAAGGATGCCGTTTGGCCCTGAAACTGACCTCTTGCATGGCAGAGTGCAAGGTGAATAAGGCAATGAGCCGTTTGAACATCTATTTCATAGCATAAGGTAGGAGTGCAAATACATAGCAATCCTCCTCAGAGGTTCTTTTTCCCGCCTCTTTCTTGTGCTGATACCACATGTTGTTCCCCATATTTGCTGTACTGTCTAAATAATTATTTAATTCATAATCATCCTCTCTTACACTTCTCTTATGTCTCTTTCTTTGTTTCTCTCTAACAATATGTATCTGGCGCTCAATAAGGATATCTAAAAGAGTCCTTTCTGCATAAGGATTTCTAGGAACACTTGTCAGAGAATTTGGTGCCTTCACATGAGCTACTGGAGTAGGGACAATAACATAAGGCCTTGGCTCTCTCACAATGTCTAATTCTGCCAAAGTGACTGGAGCGGGAAGGATCAAAGGAACCACTGCTTTCTTGGGACCAATGATATACACAGTATGGACTAGCAGAATCAGAAAAACAATGATAAACATAGAACAGGCATATATTATGCACCAATAGATGAGGCTCCACCATCAATGTCTTTCCACACATCGTTGAACCTTGCTCACTCTCTGGGCCTGCAATATGCTCTATGGACCACATGTTTGCTCGTAATTACATTTAAGAAAAGAAAAACTAGTTTTATTCAGGCAAATTCGTTAGATGCCCCAGTAGATGTTGAATTGGCTCTATGATCTCCACAAGTAACTTGCTGATTGCTGGAAGATTTATAGGATCTTGCATAAACACAAAAGTATTGGTGTCTCACCAAACAAGATAAAGATGAACTTGAAGCAAATAGTAAAATATCATAACAAGTAGTTTGTGGGCATCATCGTTAGACAGGGCCATCTGTACTTCCAGAAAGATGTTCAGGCAATAGTCTGATCTGTTCTATTATTGCTGCCAATAGTCGGGCCATTCTTAGGATCCTGGATGAAAGCATGTATGTCAGTGCTCCTCCCAACAAAAGCAGGGTAAGCTCCAAGTATAAATATGAAGACAGCAAGAACTATTCTGTGTACGTCAACATCTGACAGCACCATATGCTCCTCCAAAGAGAAACTCAGTGAGAAACTGCTCCCACTTCCAGTTGTCAAACAAAAAGTCCAAATATGGCATGTTTTGGTTACTTGCATACTCCACAGTCCAATGTCAGCAAACTCCTGTGGCTCATGTACAGTAAGTAACTTGCTCACTCCTCGTTTGGTAGCTACAAAGAGTGTCTCAGGGGAGCCACAGTCAAAATATACACTTTTATTAATCTACTGGACAGTCTCTGTGTCCTTCTTTCTCATCATCGATCGAGTCTGCACGTGCTGAACTTCTTCTCCTTGACTTGCTTCCGAATGGGTTGTGGGTGTGGCAGCCTTTCCAGCTTAGACTTTCACGTCTCCTAGGTGTATCCAAGCTCATCTTCCTAGGACTTTGACTGCTGACGGAGTAATGTCCTCCAAAACGAAAGGGCCACTGAATCTAGGCTCATGCCACTTTCGTGTGAAATTTATGATTAAAACCTGATCTCCAGCAAACAGTTTAAGTAACTATAATCCTTCATGTCTGGTTGCTGTATGGTCTTCATCTGTGTTCTGAGGCCGACACCCTGTCCGCTTGACTTGATCTGAAATGACAGAGATACTGGGTGTCATACATGTTAAGTACGCACATAACTCATCTCCTAACAATTTTGCAGTTGTCTGGGCATCACTTCTAGTCCTTGATGGAGGAGTCAGAGGCGCTCTCATTTGCCTCCCTGTAACTAGTTCGTGGGGTGTGAGATGGTGGTCAGAGCCGGGCTGATTTCTTAATGCATATAATGCAAGGGGCAGACAATGCAGCTACCCTTTATTCAGTGTTAATTTTAATTTAGCTATTCTCTCTTTGAGCAGACCAGTGAGTCTCTCACATATCCCGCTCACTTGTGGGTGATAAGCAGATGCAAACTTGTGTTTTATGCTAAGCAATAAACTGATTTGCTCAAATACCTCATTCACAAAATGGAGGCCATTATCTGACCTCAGCACCTCACATACTCCACATCTAGGAACTACTTCTCAGACTAAGAACCTTGCAGTGCAAGTGGTGTCAGAACGTGTGCATGGACCAGCCTCGATCCACCTTGAGAAGGGGCACACTACCACTATCATAGACCTATATCCATTACAGACCTGCAGCATATCAACATAATCAATATGTAAATTCTGAAAAGGACCATTTGGTTGAGGAACTACTCCTCTGACTGTTCGGAGCTTTTGACATACGATGCAATTTACTACATAAAAAGCAACATGTTCTAACAGGTTTGGTATGAACCAGTCCTCCACAATAGTTGCTACAAGGCTCTCCCTAGTGACATGGGCAGGGTAGTGTGGCTGTTCCAACGCCACCCTTAATAAGGCTACAGCATCACCGGTTTACCAGTGCTGTCTTGTCACCACAATGCATCGGAAGGGGATAAAGACCACCCCCTCTGCATCCATAGTTCTTTCTCTTCCTGTGGAGCTCCACCTTGAACTTCCATTAACTTTGCCTGTAATAAGTGATTAAAACTTTCATTCACAAACATCACCACAACCATTTTCTCTTTCACATCAGGCATATCAAAATTAAAAAGATCAGAAGAATATGCAACTCATTTGGCCTCTTCATCAGCGACTTGGTTTCTGTGTGATATAAAGTCTGTTTTGTAAGTGTGTGCAGCGCACTTAACTATTGCGATGGCCACTTGTGAGTTGTAGTGCTTTAATAAGCCTGTCCAATAATGTGGTGTGTTGCACTGGAGTGCCGTCCGCTCAGAGGTAGCCCCTCCTTTTCCAGCATGCTAGCCCTGCATGCACAGTTGACGTCACATAGGCGGAGCCACTGTATACTGTTACTTCCTGTACTGCGTGTTTCTCGAGCGCGACAATAAGCGTCACCCATTCTGCAGCCTGTGCTGAAAAATGAGACGGTAGTCTCGCACTTGCTACCACTTCAAATTCCTCATTGGCTCTGTGTTTTACCACAGCTGAGCCTGAATGCCTTTCTCCATCAGTTTGATCGATCTTTGAAGAACCATCAATAAAAAAGAATCTCTCCTGCTGCTAGAGCATTTTCTTTTACTCTCGATATCTCGTCATAGAGTTCCGCATAATTTGAGCAATCATGCACTTGTTCATCCTCTGCCAGTGGTTCAGCTACAAACGTGGCAGGGTTCACCATTTTACACCTGAATATTTTGATCACTGGAATCTGATATAACCACCTCATAAGCAGAAGTTCTTTGAGACATCAGTGTACCCTTGGGTTTCTCCAAAACAGCAAACAAAGCAGGCTCAACAAATAACGTCATGGAACAACCCATCACTATGCTGGCAGACTTCTCAATAGCGAACGCGGCTGCTGCCATTGATTGTTCACAGGGGAAGTGGCCCCCTCATTACTGTGTCCAAAATCCCACTGTAATATGTTAGGGGTTTGTACCCCAATGTAGTTCTCTGCGTGAGTACTGCTGTCATTAATGTTCCATTTGTGTGCAAGAATAAAAAGAACTTCTCAGAATAATTGGGAATTCCTAAAACTGGAGCTGTGCAAATCACCTTTTTTAGTTAATCAAACCCCTCCTCCATTTCCTCAGTCCATTCAATGTTTTGCTGATTCACCCGTGCCTTTTTCAGGGCCTGTAACTAGGGCCTTATGCATGAACTATAATCAAATACCCATGCTCTAACATAATTACATAGTCCTAAAAACTGCTGCATTTGCTTTATCGTGTGCGGTTTTGACGTTTCAAAATTGCCTCAGCTCTTTCAGGTCTAACCTGCTTTCCTTCATGTGATATTAACTGTCCTATATACAACACCTTATATCCTTTCTCTGCTAAAATAATCATTAGCTGAATCGAGTCTCGTCTGCATTCTTCCTCTGATGTGCTACAGACCAAAATATCATCTACGTATTGCAGCACAATACTTGGCAAATCAATATTGCTTAGGTCCATCTGCAGGACCCTATTGAAAATCTATGGAGACTTACAATACCCTTGGGGCAGACGTGTACTTTTCAGTTTAGTCTGATGAAATGTAAATGACGTAAGATCTTGGGGATCTTTATGCAACGGGATAGAGAAAAACACATTTTTCAAGTCAATCACCATAAAATATTGCGCCTCAACCGGGATACTACATAGTCTTGTCGTCGGATTCGGAACTAGAGGAAACTCTGCCTCTACAATCTGGTTAATTGGACTAATGTCCTGAATTAAACACCACAACCCCCTTTTGATTTTTTGATACAATACACTGTGGTATTGCATGGTGACTCTGACGTCACTAAGATGCCTTGATCCATCATGGCTCATATAGTCTTGAAAATACCCTCATCTGCCTCTCGAGACATAGGATGCTGGCTTGCTCCAGGTAAACCTGCTCCTGGTTTCATCTTAATCTTAAATTCTCCCACTCATTTTAACAGGCCTACATCATAGGGGCCGGTAGTCCTTAAAGAAATTGGCACTTTTCTCCATATCCTCATCAAAGAATGTGGGATGCTTCTGCATTATCAACATTTTCTGTAGAACCTCTCGTCTTCCTGTCCTGATTCAATATGTAATGCTCATCTCAAACACTACTTCGTCATCTGATGGGTTGTCCCTGGACATATCTTCATCAGTGACATCAGTCAATCTACACCCTTCCTCAATAGCAATCACTGTTCTCCATGACCTGCCCTTATCCCAACTTTTGAGCATGGCCAAGGCCCCTCGCACTATGGCTGCCAGCAATTCCAAGGGAAAAACCTGTCCCCCCTCTTTGTCCATTGGTATCTGTGGCCTGAACAGAAATTCATCAGGTATTCTCATAATCTTGCCCACTAACCCAGGTAGCCACGTTAACAAAATGCGTACCCCATAGTGAAAGACTTTGTGCTCTAACAGCGTTGCCTGCAGAGCTATTTGCCCTGCAGAGCTATTTGCCTTGCAAATGCCATAATACATTCTCCCACGTTTAAATGATGTATTCCTGGCACTGAACACACTATGCCTTCATCGGTGAAAGAAATCGTCATATTTAACTTCGTCATTAAATCTCTGCCCAGTATATTAACTGGTTGCTGCCTTGAATACATCAATGGGACAGACATATCGCTTTCTCCTATATAGACTGGCATTTTTTCAGTTAAAGGAACTCTACTTGTAGCTCCAGAGAATCCCTGAGCATTCATGGCGTTTTCTGATAACGAAAATGTACCCTCTCGTATACATGAGCGAGTTGTCCCTGTGTCTACCAAAAAAGAAAAGGATTTGCCTCCTATGGTAACATCAACCCTCAGTTCCTCTTGAGGATTGGGTGTCACTGATAGAACTGAACACAGCAAGTCACCCTGTGAGCTGTCCTATTGTGGGTACATACTTATTCCTGTACCTGTAAAAAGATTCCCTCCCATGACAGTGACACCCCTTACTCTAGGAATCAATAGCTGTCCTGTGTTTGTGCTCTGCTGTATCTGCATCAGTGCCTGCTGTGACTGCCCTTGCAGTGGATTCAATGGGGCTTGCTGTGGTTGCAAAGCCTGTTGTGTTTGTGTCACGTGTGGCTGATACACTGTCTGATATTGGGCAAACCCGTCCCTACTTTGTGGGATATATGCTGGAGGATAAGCAGTCCTCCCCCTCTTGAGAATTGCCCATTCTGGACAAACCCTTGGCTCCCACATGTTTGCACATGGTGCCCTGTCATTCTGCATGTCCAACACACAGGAGGGAATCTCCTAATTTGCCCTCCCTGCATGACTTGATTATCATTTTGCACATTCTGAAAACCACCTTGATTGTTCTGAAAATTTCCCTGATTATTCTGAAAGCCTTCTCTTCCGCGGAAGCCTCCCCTGCCTCTCGGCACAAATCCATTCCCTCAAAGGTCAGACTGCCGTTGGTTATTCACCTGCGGCATACCTGCAGTCGGTTGTAATCCTGGCCCTTCTCCGCTAGTTAACATTGCCCCTTCTATAGCATACTTCGACAGCTTCTTCTGAACTAACTTAGCTTCCTCGATCTTCCAAGTATCTTCTCTCTTTCGATTTTTCTCCTGTAACAATCGGAAATGATGCACAATGGTCAGCTGTACTTCTGTCAATGGCTTTGCCTCCATAACCACCAGTTTCTTGAGCTGTCTCTGTACCTGATCTGGCAATCCCTGACATAGAATATGATAGAATACAAGTATTTTCCCCACGGTGCGCGAGTTTCCAAAGACCACTGCTCTTGAAAATTCTGAATATAAGCAACCGGATCCTCACCTTCCTGCATCTTACGTGCCATTATAGTGTAGAGAAGGAGACTTCATCCTTCCATGTGACTGAAGACCACAAAATCGAGCCCTAGTGTATTTAAAATACTATTTATTAATAGACCTCTGACGTCTTCCTTGTCTTTGTCCATGCCTTCTGAACAGGAGCTCTGTTCCTTCACACGATTTGTATCCAATGTCTGCTCTGATAAGACCTTTGCTTCTTGGCTCTTCCAGTCTTGCCTTTCTTAGATTCACTTTGTAATTCACTTGTTTTCTAACTGTGACACACTGGAAAAGATTACTTCCTTCTTTAGCCCAGTTCTGTTATAGTACATAGTGGAAACATCCATTCTTTATTCACTTCTATATATATGTATATATTGGTGCATGCCACAATCTATTCACTACTTAGCTAGTCTCAAGGATACTTCATCTGCTTGTGTTTTTTTGCATCTGTACACGTGTAAATTGACTTGACAGTTTCATCAGTTCTGTGGCATATGTTTCTTCATCTTGATCCCAAGATGTCACTTATCTTCGATACTTTCTTGATGCCTTATAGAATATCTGCATTCTCTAGTCTCTGGCTGCACCATAGGCTCCGGTGTCCTTTCTTTAGGCAGGTCCAAGCCTGACCACCTCACTTCCTTGTCTATCTGAAAACACCCCTCGGGACCAGACGCACTAGCTCCCTCCTCCCCACAGAAAGTTTCCCTTTCTTCGTCTAACATATCCTGTCCCCAACTTGTATGACTGTCCTCCTTCTCATCTCTATTTAGAGTTAGCCTGTCCAAAGACAAGGATCTGTGCTCAAGGCTGAACAGGCGTCCCTCCTTGCCTCGTGACTGGGTACTTTCAGATCAATCGTCTTTCCCTTTATTTCTATATTCACCTTTTGTTCTCATTTCCTGATAAGCCTTCTCGATTCTGTCTCTGATGCTTCCTATCTCAAAGTCCTCCTCTAGATTTACTCTAGATGGTCCTGGCATAGTTTCTTGTGATGGGAGGAACTCCTCTATGTCCTCCCATGCCACTACTGGATTTGGTTCCATGAATTCCCTTTCAATACGATCAATGTCGCGTGTCCTCTGCCTTCTTTTTTGTTCCATTTCCTCATCAAATTCTCTATGTTTTTTTGCTTCCTCTCTAATTCTTTCCTGTTTCTGTCATTTTGCTTCCCTACTTTCATTTGCCCTACGCACCTCATCAACCCGTCTTTGTATTATTTCGTCTCTTAATTTCTGTTCTTCCTCTTCCTCCCTTTTTCTTTTCTAGCCTGTCTCGTTCTTCGATTGCTCTCTGCCTATTGTCATATTTTCTTTGTCCTTCCACTCTTTCTTCCTTTCTTAACTGCTCTTCCTGATACATTTATACTCGTCTTTGTCTACTCTTTCTTTTAGACTCATGTTCTTTCAATCGCTTCTCTTGACCCCTGTCTTTTTTATATTGCTTGTCTTGATCTTCCCCTTGCTGTACTTCCTTGATGCTCTTCCCATCAAGTTTGAGCAATATCTGACCGCCCATCCATTTGTTCTGTATGAGCTTTATCTCGTCAGCTTGGTCCTTTTTTCCTTTCCATCTCTTAATTTCTCATTCTATATCTAGAGTCATACTCAGCCATTCACTTCTCTCTTTGTCCCGTAAGACTTTAGAGATCACACCCCTTTCTGGAGTTTTTTCTGGACTCTCGTCACTACTATACGCAGGCTGCTCATGCGTCAGATTACTGTATCCTGCTGCTGCTTTAAGCTCCCTTAATGGATGCACTCCTATGTCTTTCGTACTAACACTATTAACTTCAGCCGTGTTAGGGGAGGCAGAAGGCTCAGCACCCCTCTCTTTACACTGGTTAAGCATCCAGTCTTCACGAGGCAGGTCTTGTCCTTCCTCCTGGTACATTTCCCAAAGCTCTAGGTTAGCTAACCTTTTTTCTAACTCCTTTCCCATGTACGCAGCGTGCAAGTATGTGGTCATGTGTTGCAAAACTGCTTTTGACAATGATCCCCCTTGTGGCCATGGCATGAACATTTTATCTGCCATGTCCTTAACCCATTCTGCACTATACTGCTTAAGCTCTTGTGCGTGTTTTGGCAGCTGTTTGCACAAGTGCATTAGCAGAGTAACATCCTCCATCATGACTAGTCACAATCAACTTTCAATACTTACCGTTATTTTAAACAGAAAATACTTTCAGAAAAATACAATATGAGCGTGCACCAATCATTGCAGCTCCAAACCTTTATGTCTCACTTTACTTCAATCTACCTGTTCAGTCAATACCTTTAACAACTAAATAAATAAATAATGTACTCTCAGCCACAATCGATTAGTTGTCACTCTTTGACATTGCATCATTTCCTAAACACACTACACATTCAATATACAGACATACTGGCTGGCCCCAACATATATCTCTGCCAACGCTCCTCGTGGCTACTCTTGCCCCTAAAATTACTCTGATCAGAGTGTGAATTGTTTTCTTTAAGAGATCTATCTGTTTGTAGCCTATATATATATATCGACTTGGATTTTAAAACAACTCCTTCTAGACGTCTCCGGACATAGGATTCTGGGCTTATCTTAAGGATCGCCCCTCATCCATATATCTTTACTTAACACTCTTCATCATTAACTAAATACCCCACCAACCCTCAGTTACATTCTCCCCATTATTACTTTCAACACTTAATACACAATCATTTTTTTTCGACCTTTCTCAATCTACTCACCATTTGCTTTTCAGCTCCTGACCCTCTGGATTGTCTCCCACTCAACCGGCCACCTTAGCCTTCGGTCCGCTCAGCTGCCTGTAGAAACCGGGAGGGGAATTCTGTGAAAGAGGGACCCATCCCACCTGCTTCGTTTGTCTTGCAAGATCTTGTTTCGGCCGCTATCCACAGGAAACCTTGCGGTCCTCCATCTGAATGGCGGAGGACATCAGATATTTTCGAGAACCTTATAAGCCTACTGGGTCAACGGATCTTTAACCACCCTCTCTCTGGTAGCACGTGAACCCATAGACCAAGGGCCCTTTAAGACAAGGTAGCAATACTTAGAGATGGATGGGGATGCAGAATGTACTCAAACATCAATAATCAAACCGACTCAGGAAGTTGGCAAAACTTTGTCTGTTTTATATGCAATTATCTAAAACAGGGAGTTACAACGGACATCAATGGACGTTCGCTCGATTTCTCTCAACGCATTCTATAAAAAACACAACTTTTAAAGTCAGAACTCATCATGAGTTATGTCAACCTGCGCAGAAAACTACTAAAACCTACTTGGGGATGTGATAGGCTTACAAGGAACATCTACGTATACGTTCTATTCTAATGGGGGATGTGATTGGGTCTCTAATATCAGGTGGACAACTAAGCCTTCCTCTAGTGCAAGTCATCTTTATCGTCACAAAATATACACCCTTATATGGCACCCTTGTACCCTACTGGAATATTCCACATGCTAGCAGCACGCAGGTTACCATTCCAGGTGCAGGGAGGGTTGGCATGATCATGCTTCCCCTCCCAATTAGCCCAACATCTACCATCACTCTTGCAGTCTTCCAGTCAATTAAGGCTTTGAACTTGGCCTTTCACAAGCTCTCTGTGCCTGAGAATAAAAGGGAGTATCTTCTTGGTTTCGGTGTAGCTCGACCCAATGTCTATTTTGATCTGACCATGTGAGTGCAGACCGTGTTTTCGAGCTCTTTGCTGCATTTAATACTATTAAATGATGAACTCTTGACGCCTTCAGTGTTTTTCCATTCCACCTCAAACAGAAGTTTGTTTCTTTCTCATGTTCATGTAACTACTGGATGGACAACTGAGCTCCCGGTGCCCTTGACTTCTTGGTGCTGGGCCAGCCAAGCCTTTCTTAAATTTCTCCTTCGCCATCAGCTATTTTCCAACTGCGCCACACTGAAACCCTTTTCTGTCACCTTGCTAAAGTGCATTGTGGAACATCCAGGTTCTATACATTCCTATGTATATATGTTGGTGCATCGCAGTAAACTATTCACTACGAAGTCAGCCATAAGATCACTTTGTCTACTTGCGTTACTGCATCTGTACAAGTGTAAACTGATTTAGGATTTTCTTCAGAGTTTCTTCAGCATGAGCATCTTCATCTTGAGCCCGAAATGTTTCTCATCTTTAACACCTCCTCTTCAGATCTTAGAGAAAGTTCATATTCTTTTGCCTCGTGTATCTTTTCTGGGTGCATCAGTTCGGCTTCATGTGACGTCACCAGTCTTCTTTCTCTCTTATTTTCGCTCTTCTTCCGGGACTTTGTCCAAAAGGCCATTATATCTTTGTGAATGCATATAGGGTTTTCTCAATGGATACCTTGTTTCAAGGATTCTTTGAGGTACAGTCACACTCACTGATACTGCACGTGTCGCAATTTCCGGTTCCCAACATATAGGCAACATGGGGGCGGAGCTTTTGGTGGGGTTACTTGACTTCTCCTCTACACTGGTATGTCAGGATATCTAAGAAGCCCGGCGAGATACCCCGAGCTTTCAATTTGCCCCACAAACAGCTTCTGTTCATGGTATCGAAGTCTTTATTAAAATCTATTAGGGCTATATATAGGGGAGGGTCACCCGAATGTCTTGCAGATTTACACCCAACAGCACAGCCCCCACAAACATCTTACTGTCTGCGACAAGGATGACGATTAGCAATAGTTATTCGGATCAGCATGATCGCCCCTCTTGCAAATCGGTATAACCACTGCAGACTTCCAACTATCCGGACATTGCCTCTTTTCATTGATATTTTCAAAGAGAGAGTGTAGTATTACAATTCAGGATTCCTCATCTGCTTTCAAGATCGAAAGGCCGTTTGGCCCGGCAGCTCTCGAACTTGATGAATGTTTTATTAGTTTCCCTACCACCACCGGAGTGACACATTTGGCCCGATGGCACATCTGGAAGTTGCCCTGCACTGTCTTGCAGACTTACACAGAACAATGATCTATAGTGTCTAGTCCATCGATCCTCCGACATACAGTTACTTTGAGTACTCCTTTGTGTCTCCCTTTCGCCATTTATTAGGGACCAGAAACATTCGCTCCCCCTGTTGTCGGAGTTTCAGGAACCTGTTGGCATTATTCGAATTCTGATATTTCGCTATTAATTAATGTATGTCCTTCAGAAAAGTAACTTATCAGAAATCCTTAGTCTCAGCTCTCTTAGATGTTTTGTCAAATTTCTTTTCAGAGCCAAGTGCCTTCATCGAAACAGAACTTATGGATTGATCTAATGGGTTTCCCTCCCACTTGGGGTTTGTCCAGATCCCAGGGGAAAGGCCTGGACTGTTCTGGCAAGCAAGCTTTTTTAACCTGTGCATCAGTTTTCTGAAATGCAAATTCTTTTAATTTTTCCCGAATTCTACTAGGCAATTTCCTGCTTGGTTGACAACGAGGTCTATCTGCTCTCCCCTTATTACCTGACACTCAACCCCCCCATCTGATAATCATTTTATGGAAATTTCTCTGCGACGGTTGGACACACATTCCTGAGCATTGATGAAACAGATCTCTTGATAGAATTATATAGTCAATGACTGACTTACCCTCAATTCCTACCCAGGAAGGGTGAAGCGAGGGGAGAAGGTGGTGATTGGGGAAAAGATGTGGTGGGTCGAGACAGGGGAGGCGAAGAGTGCTGAGAGATTGAGGGGGACCAGGTACGTTTCCTATGTGTGTGTGCATGTATGTTTGTCCGGTTATACAAATCCACACTGTTGAACCCACTTCTACCACATTTTGCATGAATTCCTCATTTGTCAGGGGCAAGATTGTAGTCTACGTTTGGATGCAAAAAGTTCACTCTGTAGACACCCTCATTTACTGATGCTCGCCCAGATTCACTACAGTAGGTAGTAGAAGGAAGCAAAATGTTCGATGTGTTGGTTATTCCTTTGAAATGTATTACTACTGAATACAGTTCAAAAGTGTTTATTAAGGCATTTTAAAGGGAATGAAAAAAAATCAACATTTTTTTATCACGCCACACCGAATACGGGAAATGGCAAGGTTACAGTTTACTTAAATTCATTCATGAGAAGAGAGCACAATTAATCAATCTTTCTTAGACATTTTATCAGATGTGATGAAGCCATTGAGTGATTGGAACTTGCCGCACAAAAAACGAACATCACTTGGAAAAGCTCCATCTGATGCAAAGCGAAAATCAATATAAAGAGTTTCTGAATCACAACAACAAACAGCAGCACAACTTGCAAACCAGAGGACAAGAGCAACTTTCTCCAGGGTTAAATGAGATGCCAGAGCAAACTGAAGCAAGACTTGCTGACATGAGGACAAGAGCAACATCCTCCAGGGCACATGAGACACCAGAGCAAACTGAAGAAAGACTTGCCAACAAGAGGACAAGAGGAACGTCCTCCAGGGCGCATTAGACACCACTCAATCAGGACACGGGCTACGCTGAGTAACCCAGCTAGTTTTAGATATTTTAGAGCTTCTGGAGGCAATAATTAATCCTCCAGACTGCCAGCCAGTAAGCCCCATGGTCGGCACTTCTTCCATTATGGTGAATCCATCAGATTTCAAATTGGTTCACATCCAGGTTTCCTGTAGTAAAATTAGATCAAAGGAGCCGAAGATTTCCTCACACATACTTTTGTTGGGTAAAACGTCTTTTGTTGGGTAAAACATCTATAACCCCTCATGTTCCAACTCAAGATGTTTAATTCAACATTTACTAAAACAATGCATGGTTTTGATCAAGTTTCTAGCAAAGTTCCATCAAAATTCCCAGCAGAAGAGCCTAAACTTTGCTCTTAGAGTCTCCCATGGCTCCATTCCACACTGCCTGAGAGGTCAAAGGTCTCACCGCCTGGGACCCCTTACACATTATTACTTCTGTCCAAACCTCCCGTCCATTCACTGTTTTTACTTTATCCTTCTGTTTGATAGTAGATATCCTAAAACTCTTTTCCAAGAACTTTTCCCCTACCGACAACATGGCATTCACCCCCAAACGACACTAAAGACCAACTTCAACTATATCTGTTGTGTTTTCAAATGGAAAGTGAATGCACTCTATGTCCTAAGAGGAAAATAAGAAAAGCTCTGGAATATCCTTTACTATTCTCAAAATGGATTGTCTATTTAATATTATTTGTTCTCCAGAGGTCAATAAATGTTCCAACCAACCATGAGGACGTACAAAGAAGGATTTTGAGAAGTCTTCACTGTCACTGAAGCATTCTCTTTGGTCTCCCCCTCCTGTATTTGGCCAATTATCTGAGACAGTGTTGGTAAATGCTGTTGGACAGGCAGATTCAGACTCAGACCTCGCTGATTTTGATCTGATACCTCTTTTAGATCTTGTGCGGAGGCTGAGACTCTCCTAGTTCAGTCGTTCTTTTAGGTTTCTTTTTCCACATCAAATAAATCAGGCTTGTTTTATCACTGGTAGGATAGAAGGCTCCCTGGGTCCGTTTAGTTGTCGGTTCCAAATGTTTTCAGTCTCCCTGGGTTTGCACACTGGCATAGCCTTTCTTCATTTGAGGAGCGGAATTAGCCTTTTGTTCCTTCTGATCTTTTTTCCTTGCCCCCCCCTGACTTTTTCTTTGCCAACTGGCTGGGGGCATAGGACTCCTTATTGATCTCATTTACCGGGGATGGGGGTAATAAGATCTTCCTTTATTGATATTATGTCATTGACTTCTTCCATTCGATTTCCAGCTTTCCTATGATTGTTAGATGCTTTGCCTCGGTCGCCTTCATTCTGACCAGGACCTTCAACACTCAGAACATGGTCTTCTACTGATCTAAAATCTTCTAATACGTCTAGAACTCTCATATACTTTCATGAGCCTCTTATATTTTGCAGCTGATTGTTATTTTTGTTCTTGTTCTTCTCCTTTCCCGTCCTTCTCTTCATTTTATCTATCATATTTACAGGGTCTAGCGAGACCATATCTGGTCTTATCTCACTCATCATTACTCCATTTTGGGCTTGTGCAGCATCGGGTTTAATCTGTTTCTGTATGCCGGACAATGGTGTTTGGACTCTGCCATCCAATCACCTGTCAGCTTCCGACGCTTGTGTCGGCCCCGATAATGGTTCCGGGGCAGTATCAGTTAACTCTCCACTCTGAATATCCCCCGGGCACACCATTGCCTTGCTCCTTGTTTCCATCAGTATCAGATGATTCATCAGTAGGCAGTGATGATTCAATTCTTCCAAAGCAACAGTGTTTTTTATTAAAATGGTATGATTTCTGTTTAGTTGTTTTCCCATCATATCATCTAAGATGCTGGTCATTAGCTTGATTTCGCTTATCTGTAACACTGATGCAGTAGGGTATCTTTAATATTTTCATAATGATTAAGAAAAGAGCTTAAGACCAAATTCAGGACATAGATTGAAGGTGCCATCAATTTCACCCTTTCATCCATTTATTTTAAAGTTTCATGCATAGCACCTCTTGAATCTCATATATATCTGCAGAGTCTACAAGTCCACACTGTGTCCTGCAAGTCGTGGTGCAGGATCCTGAACCATTGGGAGCTGTGTGAGGAATTCGACCATCTGCACAGGAAAAGTGCACTCGCCGGGACTTTTTTGTTTGTTTTAAAAAGAATGAATGATGGGGCCATTCACGCACACATTTTCCACCCTCACTGCACAGCAGAAAAATAGTCATGTACTCTGGGAGGACACAGCTTACCACCGCCCCCCTCCCCTGTCATGTGTAGCTGACACCTGTAATCCATGGGTACATCAAAGGCCTTTGGCCATGGGCAGCCTGATTACAATGTCAAGGCCCCATGGATTTGCATCTCCATTATGAAACCTTGCTGTTGGATGTGAATACTGAAGAATGTGAATTAGGGAAGGCTTGCGTGCAGGCATTGACAATGGAGACCAAATGCCAGAAACTGCTTTGTAATGCAATGTGTCAACTTGATACTAACACCCCTCCTTGGTATGAAAGGGCACTGAATATCCTGTCTGGAACCACTCCTTTCAGAGAAGTATGTGAATTGTAGGAGAAAAATGGCTGCCTACAACCTCCTACTTCAAAGGAGGCCCATGTTGTGATCAAGCGCTGCATAGGGCTCAGTTAATTAGGGACAAACTTTGATGTACAGCAGACAGGAAGATGGGTGGGACTTAGAAGTATATTATGTCATCCTTCCCCTGCCTATTGCCAAGTGCCCTGGTTCTGACCTGAACCATCACTGAAGATTGTTGGTGGGGATCCAGGATTGGTTGGTTCAATAAGATGGGCGTAGCCTACACCAATCACTGGGGCCCATTTGGCTTTAAAAGAGGACTGAACCCCTCACTGATCAGATCATCTCAAGACTTTGCAAGGAGTAAGAAGAAGGACTCATTTGGACCTGAGCTGAAGGTACATTCTACCTTACATGCTCTGCCAGTGAAGGAAGGCCAGGAGTTCCAAGAGAGAAGCAAGATCCCTCCCCTAGACAGCTCCCAGGGAACAGAGGGAGATACAGGACTCATAGGACCCATCCAGCAGCTCAGAACTGGTACCCAGCCAGCACACAGCGTGCCCTCTTAGGTTCTGACCGCAAGCCGCCTCAGTGGGACATGCCAGAGAGACTCTGAATAAAGGACAAGGCTTCTGCCTGCTAACACCCTCCTGTGCTTTGGGCCATCCGCCTTGAAAGGACTAGAGCCCTGCAGAGAAGCGAAGAGGAGTTCCACACAAGCATCATTCAGCGTCCATCTTTTTAAGGACAATTTTGAGACAGTCGAGTCCTCAAACTGCATCCAGCTGCACCACTGATTGTTGTCACGCCACAGTCGCCAGAGTCGTCCGAGATGCCTCGACCAGCATTCCAAATCTACCAACCAGCACAGAGACAATGATTCTTATGTGAAAACAAAATCAAAATATCGAGGCTGAGTACCCCAAAAGGAAATACACTGAACACGGGTTACAAATGAACATACAAAGATCTTTAATTTATACTGAATCAGTTACAAAGAACAGAACAAAATCAGATAGCTATCGGCCCTCAGTGCAACACAGCGAACTCCAGCGTGGTTCGGTGTATTCAGTGAGAGACGCTGTACATTAGAATTCATTGCTCTTTTATACCATTTGCGAACACGATGTCCAACCCTACTTCGGGTTAATATTCCTCTAATACATCACTGATCTAGGGTTCATGCCGAATTTGCATATCCACATATAACTAGTTTGCATTTAATACATACGTCAACAAGCCTACACGGCAACTGTGTATTCTGGGATTTCCCATGCAGGTCTTCTCAAACATTAATACAATGTAGTTAAACAAGTGTTCTAAGTTCAGTATTTGAATACATTGTTCTTAACATATGCTTGCGGATTAGTTTTATTGACTCGAGTAATCCTTTAAACACAGGTCAAAGAAGGACAAGGTCTCAGTTCACGACCTCAACAAGTGGCCTGCAGGCAAGTTACATATTAATTACACGCAGAGGTCAAGACGGCCATGTTGTATTTCGAAATGACATCGTTCACCATTTTAACTCACAGAGTGACTTTACAAAGAGGACCTAAAATGGCAGATTGACCTAAAATGGCGGCTTACATTGATTTTAAGGTCAGGACCTTGCAACACGGATTTCTTCGCAAGTGGCTTACAAGCAGCTTGGCGTAGGCCAATATACATATATTAATTGCAATAGGAGGCACGATGTAATTTCTCATTTCACACTTAGCCCTGAGCTGCCGTGCCGAACAGCCTGCAGACGTCCGCCCAGCCTCGCTTGCTGAACTGCCTGCTGCCTGGTACCCACAGCTGTCTCCCGCCACTAACTCTGTCTCACGGGCTGCAAAGCACCCTGGAACCGATGTGATGCTGGAAATGCATTGGAGGGACAGGGCCTCCATGTCCTTGTCCTGTAGTCCTTTTATCGTGTGGGTTCTGTGTTATTTTCTGCACAGGATTCCTTGTGGGACGCCTGGCAGTGCAGCTCTTCCTCTTTTTGGTTTGGTGAACAGACCCTTCAGATACCCTTATGGCACCCATGGGTGGGGGTACGAACCTGTACCCCTACAGTATGTTTTTGGGCACCTGAGTGTGGCCTACAGAGCAGGGTATGGGCTTGTGGCAGCTCCATGCTGAATTTGACAGGTGTTCTGAGTATCCTCCATTTTGGGATACACAGACCCTGCCATTGGGATCAGTTGATTCCTGATAGGAGACAAGATGGCCCCTGTGGCTTCTTGCTTTCTATTGCCTGTTACCTTGTTTTCCCAAAGTCCTGGGAAGCCCTGACACTGTCCCTTCCCCTGACTGTCTGTTGGGTGGAAGTTCCATATATGGTATTGTGGGGAAGTCCAGGCCAGAGTGGCTGCAGCCTTCCCAGTGACTCTATGTTGTGGGTACACCCTTGGATTGCGACCTGGATGAATGGAGTTTGTGACCAATATGTACTTCATGTTATGGGTGTCTGGTTTCTGGTATGTGACACAAAAAATGAGACAGCCCTACCCGAAACTGGTTTGAATGCAGAGTGGAGTGCTGAATGGCTGGGTACTTGTCCCAATACACATTCCTTGTTGTGAGCGTCTAGAGGGAGGAAAATAACCTGAATGCACTGTGTGCCTGATTGGCTGCCTGCCTGCATGAATGCCCCTCTGAATGATTGGTTGCCTGAGTGTGACCCTGCAGAGTGAATGAGAGACCAAACAGTATATCTGGGGTCCTCTCACTGTAGAAAATTGTTCAGAAGCTGAAGTCGATACTTGATGCTTACTCTCGAAGCCGAACCGGAAGAAGAAGGTGAACCGCTGTTCCCTTCATAGCAATCTGAAAGCCCTGATCCAAGAGAGGACCTGGCTAGGAGACCTCTTCCCAAGCTACGAGGGACCATTGTGCACCAGCTGATCTTTGCCAAAACTCCCTGGATGTCAGACCCTCGAAAGGCTGCCGACCGGAGAAGGAGACCGCCGTGGAATCCAAAATGAAGCGCCCGGACATTGAAGTCCACCACCGTCGACGACTGCCATTGCCGACCGGGGCCACAGTGCTCCATTGTCTAAGACACTTTGAATCAAGGACTCCCTTGCTCATCACCATCGACTTCTTTCGTCCTGCCGGAAAAAGTCAAGGTCGTCGACGACCGAGGAGAATCAGCTGCTGGGTTTCCCACCACCCGAAGGCCACAAAGATGCCGACCAACTGATGCCCTTGCTGGGCTAAAGTTCTTCAGTGACCCTTTGCGGCAACAAACTATCGTCGTCGAGGGGCACCGCACGCCTCGTCTTCGCAGGATGTCCACGACCAATCGTCGACGAGCACGCCCGGACCGAAGCTGCTGCCTCTACGCCTTTGTTCACCTTTTCTTCCTGGGATCTCGACGATCCGTGACTGCTGCCTTAAAGGGTCACTCAAGAAGGATCAGTTGACGACCCAACATCGAACTCTGCTAAACCAGGTACATTGGGGCGGTAGAACTTTTATAGAAGGAGATAAGACTCTAATAGACGATATATGGACTGGGCTTGTGTTATATCTTTATTTACAGGTTGCCTAGGTGGTGGGATCCTCACCCAGAACTGAGTCTAGGTAAACGGGACACCGCATTCTGCCATCTGTGCCTGTACTCTGCCAAATAGGGAGCAGGAGTACAGATAACCCCCTCCAGTCTTTACAACCGCCTTGACACTGTCGAGCACCAAGAGCTTCTTCAGCACCAGGTACATTGTGGTTCTGCCCCCCTGGTTCTTCTCAAAGGACCCTAGAGACAGTTATGACTCTTTGCCCCTTTGGTGCTGAAACCAAATAATCTTGAACTATAAGACTGTTACTTTACCACCTACCCTCCTGTCAGTATCTAGAATGCATCTCGTTCCTTTGTGAAACTGTCTGTCCTCTATGTTCCTTTACAGTGGGGGTTGTATTTATATTGTGCTGGAACTGTCTGTTGTAATAATAATAAAGTAGATATTTTTATACAACCTTGACTGGACAGTCCCTTTTATCATTGGTTAATAATTGTATTATTCACTGTGTTGCCAACGATCAACCACCTTTGCGGAGATAAGCCTGCTGTTCTGTACACGATACCAATATTGGACAAGGATGTCTTATAATTTACTTGTATTTTAATCTGTTCGGATCCCTTCTGGTGTACTAGAGGTGTGGGGCTGATTGATGTTTTAGAAACCGATATTCGACGTTGGACCACAGGTGCCCCCGAAGTTGATTCGTCACAAGCTGAGCCCGAGAATGTCAAGACTCTCGTCGCCCTCGCCCTGCGCCTACCATGGCAACTTCCAACAATCCCAAACATGAACGAATTCCCACGGATATCGTTCTTTGTGCACATGGAGTGAAGATGTCAACGTCGCCTTGGTGTGCGGAGCTGAGGGTCTGAGCCGGAACCTTATAGCAAGGGAAACCCACCCACAGTACTACCGTGCATGTAATCTGCAGGTACACCCACCAAGTTACCGTCTGAAGTAATGCTATACCAAGGGTTCGGAGTACTCCGTTCGCGGAGACGCTGCACGGTGGACGCTGCGGTTCCATTAAGCCATAAAGGAAGCACCGCTTTCAAAAGTGAAAGGAACTTCCGCCCAGCTGAGAACACCTCACCTGGTGACACCTGGCCGCGTCACAGCCCCTTTAGATCCCGCCCAGGCCCGCATGGGACTGTCAACAGTGCACGCCCCTTTGCATATCAGTGGCTCAGCTGGGCATGCCATTGGCTGGCACCGCCCCCTTCCTGGGTGCATCTCTTTGGAATGCATTAGTGGGAGGGGTCTGAGAGTGCAGGTGCGGAGGGGGGCGGGAGGCAGAGAGAAGCGCAGCCAGACCCCGCAGATCGGAGAAGACTGTGGCACCAACAGACAGGAGGATCGGGGCGTCAGTGGAAAAGGGTACTGAGGTTCCTGCAGAGGAGGGGAGCCAGCAGAGGAGACTGAGGTGCCTTCAGAGGAGGGGGAGTCAGCAGAGGGGACCGAGCCTCCTGCACAGAGGGGGGGGGACCACCAGAGAGATCGAGGCTCCCGCAGAGAGACGGGAGGGCAGAGCGCGCAACCAAGGGGAGAGGACTCAACGCCTGAGCAGCGGGAGAGGAGCGATCCTCCATCAGAGGAGAGGGGATCGGCACAGAGGCTCCGGCGGAGACGACGGGTGCAGGGCACGGGCGCCACCACCATGGCTGCGGGTTGCTGCAGGGAGGCTCGTGGCATCGTGCAGACGCTGCTGCTGGGGACGCTGCTGCTGCTCGTTGGACAAGGTATGGCCAGCCTTTGCTCCCAGCAAAGCCATTGCATTTCGTATTTCTGCCTGGTGGGGGGCGAGCAGGGAATGGCCGTGACGGTCATTGTCCTGGGGATGGCCTTAGAGGGCGATCCATGTGTCTGTGCTCCGTGTGCATCGCCAGTATAGCAATATGTCGGGGAGGATGCACACCCCCTCCACCATCTCGTCCCAGTGCACTGATTCTGCTGACCTTCAGAACAGCGCGCTCCCTCCACAGCCCTGCTTCATCCTCGCGTCAAGCTTCGCTCCTCCATACGACGGCTCCATCCTGAGGTTAAGCTCTCTCATCACACAGTTTCGTCTGCACGTGAAGCTCTCTCCCTCCACAGCTCTCCTTTATCCTCCAGTGCAGCTCTCTCCTTCCACAGCCCTTCCCCATCACCGAGTGCAACTCTGTCTTTCCACAGCCCTCCATCATCGAGTGCAGCTCTTTCTCTCCACAGCCCTCTTTCATCCTCCAGCGCATCTCTCTCCTTCCACAGCCCACCCCATCATCGAGTGAAGCTCTCTCCTTCCACAGCCTTCCATCACTGAGTAAAGCTCTCTCCTTCCACAGCCCTCCATCACTGAGTGAAGCTCTCTCCTTCCACACCCCTCCATCACTGAGTAAAGCTCTCTCCTTCCACAGCCCTCCGTCACCGAGTGAAGCTCTGTACTCCCACAGCCCTCCTTCTTCGAGTGTAGCTCTTTCTCTCCACAGCCCTTCTTCGTCGAGTGCAGCTCTCTCCTTCCACGGCCCTCCATCATCGAGTGAAGCTCTCTCCGTCCACAGCCCTCCATCATCGAGTGAAGCTCTCTCCTTCCACAGCCCTCCATCATCGAGTGCAGCTCTCTCCTTCCACAGCCCTCCATCACCAAATGAAACTCTCTCTTCCACAGTCCTCCCCATCATCGAGTGAACCTCTCTCCTTCCACGGCCCTCCATCACTGAGTGAAGCTCTCTCCTTCCTAAATCCACAGCCCTCCATCATCGAGTGAAGCTCTCTCCTTCCACAGCCCTCCATCATCGAGTGCAGCTCTCTCCTTCCACAGCCCTCCATCACCGAGTGAAGCTCTCTCTTCCACAGTCCTCCCCATCATCGAGTGAACCTCTCTCCTTCCACGGCCCTCCATCACTGAGTGAAGCTCTCTCCTTCCACAATCCATAGCCCTCCATCGCCGAGTGAAGCTCTCTCCTTCCACAGCCCTCCTTCTTCGAGTGCAGCTCTTTCTCTCCACAGCCCTTCTTCGCTGTCGAGTGCGGCTCTATCCCTTGACAGCCTTTCTTCACCACTCAGTGAAAATGTCTCCTTCCACAGCTCGTCTTCATCCTCCCGTTAAACGTTCTCCTTCCAAATCCCTCCTTCAACCTTAACTGAAGCTTTCCACACCCCTCCTTCAAACTCCTGCGGAGCTTTCCACAGTTCTCCGCAATCTTTAATCTTTCCGTGAAGCTCTCTCTTTCCACAGCGCTCCTTCAAACTTAAGATCTTACTTCCCACGTGCCTCCATCAATCTCTGCTGAAGCTCGCGACAGCTCCACTTCAGTTTCCTGTGAAGCTCTTCTTCCACACTTCCACGGGTTTCCTTCACACTCCCTCCCCCGTGAAGCTCTCCTTCCACAGCAATCCTTCACCCCCACCCCCCAGGTCCCTTATTCCACAGCTCTCTTTCATTCTCTCACGAAGCTCTCCCTCCACAGTCCTCTTTCAACCTCAAGGGAAGGTCTCTTTCCACAGGCCTCGCCGTCTTCCTGTGAAGCTGTCCCCTTCCACAGCCCATCTTCATCCTCCCAAGAAACTCGCTCTTTCCACAGTCCCCCAATATCCTGCCTGCAAGCTGTGGCGTTTCGCGGTCCTCTTCATCCTCCCGTGAATCGTTACCTTCCACGGGGCCCCTTTATGCTCCGGTATAGAGCTCTTTCCATCCACAGCCACCTTCATCCTCCCGTAAAGCTCTCCACAGCCTCCTTAAACCCCTCTCCATCAAGACCCGTTCCACGCTCACACGTCACCGTCGCGCGAAGCTACCCCTCCCCCCCTCCCCTGGCGAGCTATCCACAGTCCTGCCACAAACCACCCCCAATCCTTCCTCAGCATGTGCACCTGCGCCTCACCCTCCAGTCCTCTCCTTCCCAAACTCTTGCGCAATCGGGCCTCAAGTCCACCGTCCCGCCTCATCCTCGCGTGAGGCCCAGCTCCAGCCTCCGTCTCCATGCGGTATTCTGGCGATGCTCTCTGTGCGACGCAGACAAGAAATGCGGCGCTGTGTGCAGGTCGCGTGCATCGCTATCCGACCGCCGATGTGCAGCGTTGCGAATCTTGTCATTCGCACAATGCGATCGGGAGCGATTTGTCAACAAATAAGCCGGAATAGGTTTCTGTTCCGGACTAGCGACCGCGCACCAGGACAGGGACATGCGTAGTAGCCGGCTCCCCTGGCTGGAGTCCACATGGAGTCCACGATACCAGAAGGGCAAAGGCAGCTCAGGCGGAGGGAGAGCTGCCGTCAGTATATGTTAAGTGTGAGAGCAAAGGTGCAAGAGTCACTAGTCCATGACGTGGGTGCCATGAGAGAGCGCCAGCGCACATGCAGTAAACATGTCGACACAGTGTCACTGTGGCGTAATAGCAAAGAGAGTTGCGGACACACAGGGCCTACTCTGCTGTAGCGGGTGGGCAGACGGGGAGAACAGCGGGTGCTCATGTGCCCCTAACGTGCGTGGGGGAGCTTTGCTGCGCGGTCTGTGCGCGGGCGCAGGGGCCGCAACCCGAGTGGGGAGCTCTGCAGTCTCCCTGGCAGTGGGCAGCGGTCTCCGGGGTTACACCAGGGTCATCTGAATTTATGGGATGTGAAGGGGATACCCCTTGGTGCCCTGGTGAGAAGCCCGCGCCATTGGAAGACACCGCCCGCCTCACAGGTATAGCCTGCTTTTCCGGGTGTGCTTGTCTGTGTGCTGCCGTTTGAACGCATGGCACGCCCCTTTCTTTGCAACCCGACTCTGCCGTGTTCCGTGAGTGGAAGGTGTGTGCCAGGCGGGGCCCTGGAGCAGGCACACGACTCCCACAACTGTACTGCGAGGTGCGCCTTTCATCCTCCCTCCGTACCCGCACGGTGCCCGCCCTGCCCGGCTTTGATTCCCTTGCCTACTCCCAGCGGATCCGCCCATGCCCCCAAGCCGGGAATGGCGAAGCACAAAGCGGCCGCGGGCATGCAGGAGCTGTGCCTTATGCCTCCCAACACATGGGCTTACTATGGCCGTTGTGGGCGAGGAGACCGTGCCCCGCTCCTGCAGGGGGAACAAAGCCCCGGCTGTCGCTGTCGCCAGGCCTAGCTCGGGTTCATTAACATTCCGCCTCCCGGGGGACTGGAGGATTTCTTTCTCGAAATGAAATCCCTGCGCGCGGCTAATTTTCCTAAACTCCCCCACCGTGTCTGCGCGCTGCTCTGTCTACCGCGTCCAAAAGCGTCCCTTAGATCCGTCACGCCAGCCTGCGCAGGGCACCAGGAATAACACACACCCGCGCACATGGCAAGGGCACCAGCGAGAGCCGGACGGGTTTACACCACATTCCAACGCCATCCAGCATTCATCTATGTGTTGCCCACCCACGCCCCCGGTGTTTGGCCAGCTTCTAAGCGCTTGCCACATTGGCAGCCACCGGGACTTGCACCTGTACCCCCCACGTGGCTTGCCCCAGGCAGCACACGCGTTTGGTGAGCTGATGGGGCAGCTGCTGTCAACTCTTGGATCACAAGGGCTAATTTGGCTGCACTGCCTTCATGCAGGCTTGGACTGGCCTGCAGGGCGCTGCCCAAACCGAAAGCACAACATGCTACCGCGGGCCAGTTTCTTGGCTCAAAGTGACCTACTTTTTTTAGCACATGTGGGACAGTTTGATAGGTTACTTCACCAAGTGGCTAGTCGTTTTGTCCAGTGTAAGTTACTGAATGAATATTCTTTAAAATGCACAATTTTGTGTCACATTTTTCCACCACTCCCACCCCCCGCGTATTAATCAATCTGTCACAAAACGACTGATTTTCCATTTGCAACCGTGGGTCACTTTTTCATCGGTGCCCGAGACAATTGTAGGCCCCAGTCCGACCCTGCCTTCATGGCGATCACCCCCACCCCGACCCACTGCCTGTTTCCTGCACGCGCGAGGAGAGCCGTATTGGAGTCCCGAAATATGGGCCGGGACCACCCTGACACTGCACATCGCGTTCGTCGCCCCCCTTCGCGTAGAAGTAGAGGGGGGGGGGGGCACTTCCACGAACTTTCTTCCCTCGGAGGATAGGCCTGTCATCTCATGTGTAAGAGGGCGTTTGGGTTGGTGCTAGGACGCCGTATAAAGGAAGTGAGCCCTACACGTGCACGCTGCCTCCCCCACCCACCACACGCGGACACGGAGGAAGGGCGTTTGAAAGGCAGCCTCACGCGCCTTCCAGGCTGCTGTTGAGGCCGGCCCGCGCTCAAGAGTGCAGATATTTTCACCACGCACGCACGCGCGCGCACACGCACGCACTGCGCGTGGGGCTGGCCGTCCGTGGCTTATCTGAGGCAGCAGGGCTCCCCGCTTGCGTAATTAGATTCCCTTTTTTAATCAATGTTTGCAGCCATTCCAGATAGTAGGTCATGGGAGGGGGGAGGGAGGGGGTGTCTCTAGTCGCGGCCCTCGCCCCGTCACAGTGTGTCCCCCGGGGAGCTGTCTTGGCGAGGAGAACGGGGACCCGAGCCCCCAGGCCACGCATCGCAGCTCATTCACATGTGCCTTGACGTGGTGGCCTTTTATTTGGAACCAAAACATAGACGCTTATTTATGGAAGTGAACAATATCGCAGGCAAGGCCACGTGGGCACACCGCGTGCCTTAGGAACCTAGCCACCACAGATCTGTCCCTTGTCATTAGCGTAGACATACACACGTCACGCGCCACCCTAGGGTGGGGCGGAAGTCCTTAGTGATGCCTTTAAATGCACACCTTCTGTTAAATGAAACGCCCCTGCGTAGATACAGCGACCTACTTGAGTATGCTGCAATGAATGGAATACTATTACACCTAGAACATCAAAATCCATCTTCGCGTTTTTGTGCGCCGCTCCTTTTATTTAAAATCATTAGCCACCTGTAGGCTGACTATTGTTGGATCTGGTGAGGTCTTGGCTTCACCTGTTTTGGCACAGAATGTATTTTTGTGCGATTCGTTTAAGGAGACCTAGCGATAGAACCTCTTTCCAGATTGGGGGGCGGGCGGGTGGGGAGGGCACCTGTCCCAGCTATAGAGCCTTTTTCGAGACTTCGGGGTGTGGGGGTGGGGGGGGCCTGCAGTAAATGCTTTGCATGCTAGCTTTCCTGTCCAGCCGCACCTTAATAGCGCTCCGCATTTGAAACTGAGGACGGAGATCCAAAAGCGCTTTTTGTCGAAGGTCAAACGGTTTGCCGAAGGGAACTGACACCTCTGGTCCATGCTCGCATGCTAGGCCAGTCCTCTGGCCGTTGTCCTGTAGGCCAGCCTGTACCTGTTCATATCCCCCTTCTTCCCTAGTCTCCAATGTCAAGCTGGGCTCTTAATGCCGGCTCTGTGCGCTTGCCCCGCCCCCGGGTGGGCGCGCAGCGTCGCCCTTTGTTGAGCGGGATGGCTCTCTAAACAGCCCCCAGTGTGTGCCTTGGTCGCTTGCTTGGGCAGAGCGCCTTTGTGCGGCCACAGAAAGGCCCCGCATTTGTATGCAGGGCCGCTGCTCCAGTCCCAGGCCCCTGTTAGCTGGGTGCCAAGATTTCTGAAAAGCCTGTGCAGAAAAGCTCCAACTTTTGACTGCCTTTTAGCTCAGGTTTCATGGCTACGAGGGCCCCCTTAATCCTTTTGCAGTTCACCAGCGCACCCCGTCTTTGTGCGAGTTGTCCACATCACAAAGTTGTCCAGGCTACACCTGTCGTTACTCAGGTGACCCCCGAGGTTGGGGTTCAGAACACAATGCTGTGACCCCTAAGATTTTACCCCGTTTAATTTAAACTCCTGCATTGCCCAGAATTTTCCAGTTATTTTCTCTCAAGAGAGGACAGTGAGTGACTGGAAATGGGAGCGGTTCTTAAAACTGCACACTGCACAAAAGAATGACTCCATTCAGGTGATCTTAATGTTTTTTTTTCACTGTGTTTCTTTCGGTCTTGCTACCAAAGATAAAACCAGATTCGATTTTTATCAGTCTGAAATTGCTTTGCATGCTGGTAATTGTAGGCTTCCATTCAGGGCGTGTAAACCAAAGTTACTCTCATACTCCTTTTGCTTAACATGTTACTATAACGATGTATGCGCGGCCAGTACAGTCTAGTGAGGGATGGGTATGGTTCCTGGCATCAGTATACACGTGTCATTTTATAGTTTGTTTACACTTGGCTGCCATGCCTACAAGCCTACCCGCACGCCCCCTTCCGCCTACGGCTCCACCTTTCAGCTGGAACCTCAGCACGCTTCCCCCATTTCCAGGGCTGATTGACAAATGCACCCCCACATTCCACCTAATCTGCTGCCATCCGGCTCTATGAAGGTCATTTAGTCCGCTTTTTCTGTCAAGGCCACATGCATCTACCCCCCCAGCCGGATTCGTGCTCTAGAACTCACTTCACAAAACAACACACAAAGGACAAGGTTCTCTCTCCTTCCATAACATTGTGCTTTATAATGTTCACATCTAAGTACCCCTAACAAAGTGGCTTGCATTGTTCAACACATTGTATCACCCCCAGGTATTCCTAGGAAGGCGCACTCTGCTATGCTGCATTATACGTTCTACTATTCACATATAGGCACCCCAAAAGGTATGGCATTGCTACATATTGACCCCTGCTGTGTTTCACATCTTTCTATCCCTAACAAACCCACTGACAGCTTCACACTCAACCACCCGCGTTTTCCACATGTTAAGCAACACGCCAACTCAAAGGGCTAGAGAAAACCCTCCCTCTTGGCCTAAACACGCCAAAAGTCTACATCCCTTGAATCCACTCGCAAACGCACCAGCTGACCTAACCCCCCTGGCAAATCCTGCATTGGAGGCCTCCTATCTGGAAACCAAGCGCCTCTGGTGCACACACAAGCAACCACCCAGTAAGCAAAGGCGCCGCATGCTCTTGGTTCGGGTCTATGTTCTTTCGACAATGGCTATTTTTTCGACAGGTCTTTTTCCAAACATTTTTTTTGCTGAAAAAAAACATCGAAAAATGTATGTTTTTATTTTTGGAGGGGTTCCCCCCAAAGTCCCCTTCTGCTATTGTTTTAAAAAAAATATATTGTCAAACCCACCCCCCAACCCTTTATATGCCCCTTCCCAACCAACCCCCCAATATTTTTTGATGGGGTTTTCAGCAAAAATTTTTGCTAAAAAACCCATTGAAAAAATAGCCATCGAAGAAAGAACGGTATGCGCCTGGTTCTACACGCACCAACAGCTAAGGACAGCACACTGTCTTTTTTCTCTTCTCCACTAACCAGCCCTCTCGACCTCTTTGTCTTTCTGATTGACGAGAGCACCTGGAGACCATCAACATGGCAGTGATGTGCAGTGTTATTCGCAATACCACAATATAACGCCAGTAAAGGTTCCTTGGTCCACACTTTCAGAGCACTGCTTCTTCCACTAATCCATTCATTCAGCCGATTGGACGTGGTGCCTAAGGGGCCACTTTGACTCGTCGGGCACAGTTCTTGCTGTAAAGCTCAGGTTAGGGAGGGTTTGATTGCTCATCGCATTTGATGATTGGGCAGAATTCTCGGCCTATCAGAGGCCACATATGCGACTTCTTTTCTTCATGTGTCTCATCTAACAATGGGAGGCCCTTTTGTTCTTATAAACAAGGGTTAACAGATACTAGCCCAAATAGCAGAATGCTGACAGAATGTTTGTCAAATACGTTGCGCCTTAGAAAGTATTTCAACCCCACAAGTGTATGAAAGGTAGTGGTAGTGTGCAAGCGTTTCTGCAGATAATACCTGTGAAATGTTGGTGATGTCTTCTCCCACTTTTCGCGCAGTGATTAGTTCCATTACAAGCAACGTCTGGTTGGCCATACCAAATGTTGCATTGGCGTGCAAGCCACACCAGGGACGTCATTTCACCAAAACGGCAGGGGCAGTGGAAGTGACACGCAACCTTTGACCTCTGAAGACATCACAGGAAGTGATGTAATTTGACCCAACCCCGAAGTAACATTACAGGAAGCGAAGGAACGTGACCTTCCGCCCCTTGATAAAAACAGGAAGGGGCATCACATAGCATTGTTCTTGCGCACACAACGAAAAATATGGTTATGATATCACTATAATGTGATATACATTTCATACAGGAATGGATTACCATATGTATCGTTAATAACAGTGTGTATAGGCCCATATTACCAAATTACTGTGAATGGAAGAAGACATCCTAGGCCAAATGATAATGATGTGTTATTATAAAGCACTTATGCTTAAGCGCTTTAAATAGAACAAATATACATACAATATCACCCAACCTGTGTTGGTACTCATTTATCGACCTCAGAAGGATGAAAGGCTGAGTTGAGGTGTTAAAGAACAGACTAAATCCGGGACTCACCCCTTGAAGTGTACCTGAAATAAACCTTTAATGGGTCTAGCAATTATTGTATAGAATGCCAGATCGACACACTATTTGTTAGTCCTATTAATTGTTATTTAGGGTCAGTACTCAAAGTGTTACACTGGTGCAGCCCCCTGCTTTTTTTTTTTTAAGAGGCCTGAACAAGAAAGCCAGCCACTCGAGAAACAAATATCCACATGGCACTGGCCACAGCCAGACCAGGAGCTTACATTAAAAAAAATAAAGAACATCTTTTTTTAGGAGTAACAAGAGAGACCACAGGTGTAGCAAGGGACACCACATGGGTCGCAGTTGCGACCCCCGGCGACCCCCAAATGACGTCCTGAGCCACACACACTTTTGGTTAAGGGGAAAATTGTGGTTTTAATTTAGGCAATTTAACTTTGCAAACAAGTGTACACACCATCCTTGGTCCCTCTTCTTGGGAGCCCACCTCCTCCCAGAAAACAAATCCTCTTATTTGACCTATCAACTTCTTCCCTTTCAAGGTCAAAGGCAGCTTTATGTCCTGCACCTGATGGTCAAACGTCTTCATCTCCATCATTCAGTCCACTTTCAAATCCCTCTGGGTCTTTCTGCCCTTCCATTCGTACCCTTCAGCTCCTAGGCTCACCTACCTGCTCCTGAACCAGCCAAGCCCTACTTCCTACCCCTTCTATTAACCAATCAAAAGGTACAAACACTCAACAGAGCTCCAAGCTGAGAAGTACAAACCCCCTGCTGATCCCATATCTCAGGTACCACCCGCACCACCCACTGCCCATCCTATATGTGGAGACAGTTTTTCCTGATGTGGGTACTGAGCTTGCTGTGCCCAGAGCCACAAGCTACACCTCGCTGAGGACACCCACACTGGAGGCCTCCCCCTGCACGTTGTTGCCTAAAGTTCCTCTGTAATGGACTTTCCTGATGTAACCACCAGTAACCTCATCTCGCAGACAGCCAGCCAATCGCTGGAGTCCTGCATGGAGTAGCCCTCTTCACCAAGCCCACTTTGTATAATCCCCCCCCCCATCCCCATGACAGTCAACCCAACTACCCCAAAGTTTTAGAGGTATAACTTTCTTTTTTTCGACCGCTTTCTCCTCCCAGAAATGGTCCTGCCCCAATATGTTGGTCAAGAATGTAAGACCTATTCCACTCTCTCTTCCCTATAACCCCCAACCTAATCTCCCACTCTACTGGCTACATGTACTGGCGCTTGTGCAGCGTGAAAATGGGTCCCCCTAGGTAACACACACCAGGAGTTTGTGACCTAGGGTAGATCAGCACCATCAGAACAGTGGGCCTGCCCTCCGAATTCCATCAGCAGAGGTGCTAGTCTTGGCACACGAGTGACAATTGTTCGCCTCCAGACTCGAAAGTGGCCTGGTTGGCGGGGAGCCATTGCCCAGAAGTGAGGACGCGGGCCTGCTATAGGAATGTTTGCATTGCGCTAAAGGAATGGGTGGGTGGCCATTTTGCAGTGGCACACGCACTGAATATTAACCCTGACCCTCAACGCCGCCCCCGACCCCCCTGCCTCAGCCTGGCAGACAATGACTGCTTCATAGCTCGGCTGCCCGGCACAGCTCGCGCGGAATGTGCACAGGGCAGCACTGGGCACCGCGGAAGCTGGACTGGTATAATTGCACAGTGCGTGGCTGTCAAAAGAATTACTGCATATCTGTTCACATTTCATGAATTCTGCAGGGAGGGGGCGACGCGCTGTCTGAAGTTTGATGCCCGCATGACAGGACATGCGCCGCTTCTAGGGGCTCTGCACCGGGGCAGTTTCTTATTGTGCAATACGCTTCCATATAGAGGGGGGTACTGTGGGGGTGTGGAAGGATGAGACTAGGATGGTGGAAGGATGCTTGCGTTAGAGGGTAGAGCCTATGCCATCCCTTCTAAGGGAAGTGCTGCTCGGGTGCTGTGGAAGGCCAGAGGCGCCTCTAGAACTGTGGAAGGATGCTTGCAAAGACAAAGAACCCGCCCATTGCGGGGATGCCGGGATGGGCGCACTGGGGGGCTGCCAGGGGCTGGAGTGGGCCTGTGGATGCTGGAATAAATTAGTACCCCCCCAGCACTATCTGAAATGTCGTCAGGCCGAGTGCGATAGTTAACTTCACATCCTTACTGTTCATGGCCTGTAGGAATGTCATTGTATTTTCCCTTGTTCCCTCCCTTGCCTTGAAGCGCTTTGAAACAGATGGTGTATAGGCGCTATATAAATAAACTATCATATCATTATCATATCAGCAAGGGGCAGGACGGCTTTGCTGTCCTGGGCTCGGCGATGGGGTGCGGGGGGATGCGGCAGCATGAAAAAACCCTCATAAAAGGGTGCCAGAGGGTGAGGAGGGCACGGTTCTCGGACTCACCTTCCTGGAGATTTGCACCAGCAAGCTCCTGCCCCTGACCCGTACCATCGCGCCCGCTGGCCTCGCTTTGTTTCCATCCCCCCCAGCCTGAATTTCAGCGTTCAGGAAGGGAGGGTTTGTTGGCAGGTGGGGGGGGACCATGTGGACACTGAGATCCCCCTCCGGGGGACTCCAGAGCTGGAATAGTGCTGAGGGAGGACAGAGTGTGCCCCATTCATAAATGGCTGTACAGCCACTGGGGGATCCTGGCCCGGAAGGGTTGGGGAGGGCACGATCAGGGGGCAGTTTGTGCCAGTGATGAAGGGGTTGCCCCCTGGTATCGCCCACCCCCCACCCTGAAAAGGGCATGATGGCGAGGGGACAGGGCCTCACCACCATGCTCTGCCTGGGGGACCTGGACCACTTGTCAGTATAAAGATGTTGAATTTCGTTATCATCATTGCAGAGTGTGCATTTTGGTTGTTTGATTACTTTTTGACGTGTAATAAAATGTGGCTGGAATGGCATCCAAAAAATATGTGTCAGGATTGGTCACTCTTCCCCTGGCACGGCCGCCCTGCAGAGCACACCTTAGAGAGAACTGCCTATACCAGCCCTTCTAAGCGGAGGGCCGTGCTGGGGCTGTGGAAGGGTGGAGGTCCCTTTACACAGGGGGGCAACACCTAGGACTATGGAAGGATGCTTGCATTAGAGCGAACTGCCCATCGCAGGCTGTACTTCTAAGTGGGGGGGCCACTCTGTGGCTGTGAAAGGATGGAGGTCCCTTTACACAGAGGGGAACACTTAGGACTGCGGAAGGATGCTTGCACTGGAGGGGACTGTGTATCACAGCCCGTACTTCTGTGACGGGTCAACCTCCAGGGCCCAATTGGTCCAGGGATGAATATCGGATTCTAAACCATCAATCAGCCCCACATCTCTAGTACACCAGAAGGGATCCGAACAGATTGGAACACAAGTCAATTACAAACCTCCTTGTCCAATTTTGGTAATGTCGATGGAACAGTGGGCTTATCTCCGCAAGGTCGTGGATCGTTAGTTGCAATTATTACCCAATGATAAAAGGGACTGTCCAGTTAAGGTTGTATACAAATATCTACTTTATTATTATTACAACAGACAGTTCTAGCACACTACAAAATACAACACACCCTGTAAAGGAACACAGAGGACACACAGTTTCACAAAGGAAAAGGAAGCACTCTGAATACTGACAGGAGGGTAGTCAGTAAAGCAATCAGTCTTAACTGCTCAAGGGAGCAAGGGATCCCAAATGTCACTATGGGCCTTCGGAGGAGGACCAGGGGGACAGAACCACAATGTACCTGGTGCTTAAGATGATCTTGATGCTCAACAGCGTCAAGTCCATTCCAGGACTCTTTGCAGGTCCTGTGACAGAGTTTAAGATGGGAGACAGCTGCGGGTATCAGGCGGTAGGCAGTTTCTCAAGCGAGGCTGGACGGACGGCTACAGGCTGGCCTACACGGCAGCTCCGGGTCAAGAATTGTCTCTGTGCTGGTTGGCGAATCTGGAACGCTGGTCGAGACGTATCGGATAGCTTGAGTGACTTCAGCATGACAACAGCCAGTGGTGCAGCCTGTCGCGGTTCGAGGGCTCACTGCCTCAAATGGACGCTAGTTGATGCTTATTGTGGCACTCCTCCTAGCTTCTTTGCAGGGCTTGTGTTGTCCTTTAAGGCGGATGGCCCAAAGCTGAGAGAGTGTTTGCAGGCAATAGCCCTGTCCTTTGTTCAGAGACTCTCTGGCACTTCCCACCTAGGAAGCTTGCTGGCAGAACCTAGCAGGGCACGCTGTTTTCTGGCTGTGTACCGGTTCTGGAGCTGTGGATGGGTCCTCTGAGTCTGGTATCTCCCTCTGTTCCCTGGGAGATGTTTAGGGGAGGGATCTTGCTTCCCTCTTGGAAATCCTGGGCTTCCTTCAGTGGCAGAAGATGTAAGGCAGACTGTGCCTTCAGCCAGGGTCCAAATGAGTCCTTCATTTTACCCCTTTCAAATTTGTTAGATGATCTGCTAAGCGACGGGCTCTGCCCTCTTTTAAAGCCAAATGGACTGCAGTGATTGGTGCAGGCTAAGCCTACCTTAAGGAACCAATCATGGGTCCCTACCAACAATCTTCTGTTATGCGTGAGGTCAGGACCAGAGTGCTTAGGAAAGGTAAGGAGTGGCAACATGTACTCCTAAATCCCACCCATCTTCTTGTCTGTTGTAGATCAAAGTGTCTCTAGCCCCCTGTGACTCTTGATCAAAGCGCAAGTCTCGCTTGAAGTTTGTGATGAGAGCAGACTTCCTGTCTTCCTTAAATCACATACTTCTGCCCTCCCAAAGGGGTCCTCTCTGCAGGGGTTGCTGACGGTAAATAGTGGACCCAGACATGCCATTCACTGTCCTTCATACAGATGGGTGGGAACTAGCTTCAAGTTGGCACATTGCATATCAAAGAGGTGTTAGCCTGCCTTCCTTTTGTCCATTCTGTGACCAAGCTTGTTACAGGCCTGTTTCAATTAACTCGTATTAGTATGCGCTGCCACCAGCAGATTAGACAATAGGGAGGCAGATCCATAGAGCTTTGTGATATTTTAATTAGGCTGTCCATGGCTGGAGGAAGTTGTCTCCTTCCCCCTTGGATGAATTTGATGTGCCCATGGCTGTCACATGCCAGCTGAACATGACAGGGGCGGACGGCGCCTGTAGGCTGTGTCCTCCTAGAGTACACGTGACTATGGTTTAGTCATGCAGTGAGCAGGGAAAATGTGTGCGGAATGGCCCCACACATTTTTGTAGGCTGAGATCACAGGGATTACTCGTATAGGGAGGGGCCCGCTGGGGCATATCCGCCCATCGCAGGGATTACTCCATAGGGACGGGCCCGCTGGGTCATATCCACCCATCGCAGGGATTACTGGCATAGGGAATGCCCGCTGGGGCATATCCACCCATCACAGGGATTACTAGCATAGGGAGGGGCCCGCTGGGGCATATCCGCCCATCGCAGGGATTACTCGCATAGGGAATGCCCGCTGGGGCATATCCCCGCATCGCAGGGATTACTTGCATAGGGAGGGCATGCTGGGGCATATCCGCGCACCGCAGGGATTACTTGCATAAGGACGGGCATGCTGGGGCATATCCGCGCACCGCAGGGATTACTTGCATAAGGACGGGCACGCTGGGGCATATCCGTGCATCGCAGGGATTACTTGCATAGGTAGGAACCTGCTGGGGCATATCCGCCCATCGCAGGGATTACTTGCATAGGTAGGGACCTGCTCGGGCATATCTGCCCATCGCAGGGATTAGTTGCATAGGTAGGGGCTCGCTGGTGCATATCCGCCCATCGCAGGGATTACTCGCATAGGGAGGGGCCCGCTGGGGCATATCCGCCCACCGCAAGGATTACTTGTATAGGTAGGGTCCAGTTGGGGCATATCCGCTCATCACAGGAATTACTCGCATATAGAGGGGCCCGCTGGGGCATATCCACGCATCGCAGGGATTACTCGTATAGGGAGGGGCCCGCTGGGGCATATCCGCCCATCGCAGGGATTACTCCATAGGGAATGCCCGCTGGGGCATATCCGCCCATCACAGGGATTACTAACATAGGGAGGGGCCCACTGGGTCATATCCACCCATTGCAGGGATTACTCGCATAGGGAATGCCCGTTGGGGCATATCTGCGCATCGCATGGATTACTTGCATAGGGAGGGCACGCTGGGGCATATCCGCGCACCGCAGGGATTACTTGCATAAGGACGGGCACGCTGGGGCATATCCGTGCCTCGCAGGGATTACTTGCATAGGTAGGGACCTGCTGGGGCATATCTGCCCATCGCAGGGATTAGTTGCATAGGTAAGGGCCCACTGGGTCATATCCGCCCATTGCAGGGATTACTTGTATAGGTAGGGGCCCGCTGGGGCATATCCTCCCATCGCAGGGATTACTTGCATATGTAGGGGCCCGCTGGGGCATATCCGTGTATCGCAGGGATTACTCGCATTGGTAGGGGCCCACTGGGGCACATTCGACCATCACAGGGATTACTTGCATAGGGAGGGGCCCACTGTGCACATATCCGCCTATCGCAGGGATTACTCGCATAGGGAGGGGCCCGCTGGGGCATATCTGCCCATCGCAGGGATTACTTGCATAGGGAGGGGCCCGCTGGGGCATATCCGCTCATCGCAGGGATTACTTGCATATGGAGGGGCCCACCGTGCGCATATCCGGCCATCGCAGGGATTACTCGCATAGGGAGGGGCCCGCTGGGGCTTATCTGCCCACCGCAGGGATTACCCGCATAGGGAGGGGCCCGCTGGGGCATATCCGCCCATCGCAAGGATTACTTGTATAGGTAGGGTCCAGTTGGGGCATATCCGCTCATCACAGGGATTACTCGCATATAGAGGGGCCCGTTGGGGCATATCCATGCATCGCAGGGATTACTCGTATAGGGAGGGGCCCGCTGGGGCATATCCGCCCATCGCAGGGATTACTCCATAGGGACGGGCCCCCTGGTCATATCCACCCATCGCAGGGATTACTGGCATAGGGAATGCCCACTGGGGCATATCCGCCTATCGCAGGGATTACTCGCATTATCTGCGCATCGCAGGGATTACTTGCATAGGGAGGGCACACTGGGGCATATCCGCGCACCGCAGGGATTACTTGCATAAGGACGGGCACGCTGGGGCATATCCGTGCATCGCAGGGATTACTTGCATAGGTAGGGACCTGCTGGGGCATATCCGCCCATCGCAGGGATTACTTGCATAGGAAGGGACCTGCCGGGGCATATCTGCCCATCGCAGGGATTAGTTGCATAGGTAGGGGCCTACTGGGGCATATCCGCCCATTGCAGGGATTACTTGTATAGGTAGGGGCCCGCTGGGGCATATCCTCCCATCGCAGGGATTACTTGCATATGTAGGGGCCCGCTGGGGCATATCCGCATATCGCAGGGATTACTCGCATTGGTAGGGGCCCACTGGGGCACATTCGACCAACACAGGGATTACTTGCATAGGGAGGGGCCCGCTGTGCACATATCCGCCTATCGCAGGGATTACTCGCATAGGGAGGGGCCCGCTGGGGCATATCTGCCCATCGCAGGGATTACTTGCATAGGGAGGGGCCCGCTGGGGCATATCCGCTCATCGCAGGGATTACTTGCATAGGGAGGGGCCCGCTGGGGCAGGGATTACTTGCATAGAGAGGGGCCCGCTGGGGCATATCCGCCCATCGCAGGGATCACTCGCATAGGGAGGGGCCCGCTGGGGCATATCCACCCATCGCAGGGATTACTCGCATAGGGAGGGGCCGCTAGGGCATATCTGCCCATCGCAGGGATTACTTGCATAGGGAGGGGCCCGCTGGGGCATATCTGCCCATCGCAGGGATCACTTGCATAGGGAGGGGCCGCTGGGGCAGGGATTACTTGCATAGGGAGGGGCCCGCTCGGGCATATCCGCCCATCGCAGGGATTACTTCCGTAGGGAGGGGCCCGCTGGGGCATATCCGCCCATCGCAGGGATCACTCGCATAGGGAGGCAGGTGCTGGAGTCGGAGCCCCGCTCTTATCAGGGGACGCTTCTTGCGGCAGCAGAGATTTCCCCGGGGAAAGGCACGGGCACTGGCGACGATGCCCGTATCGGAGTCATTTTCTTCCACACGAGGAGGGGTGTTGGGGCTGTGCGAAGATGCGCCTCTCGGGGTCATGTTATTTTAATCAGAATGCCTCCGATAGCGAGGCACGCGTTCGAGCTGTTTGTTTCTTTCATTTGTTTGCTTTGGGTCGAGTTTTTTTTGTTTTTATGGACGCCCTGGATCTGCTGTCCTGCGCAGTCTTGGCGGGATCATTTGCATATTGCATTTAGGGAGCAGTGGCAATTCAGAGAGACTGCGGCGGGGTGACGGCACGCGCATTCGTTGCTTTTATTTGCGGCCTAGTGGCGCCGTCAGCGCTTGGCGCGTGGACCCAGCGGAAGGAGGCTCAGACACGGAAGCCACAGATTCGAAGGAGCCCTGCGAGCCCGAGCCTGGTGCTGGATCTGACGGGGGCGGCACTCGTGCCCCTGGGGGCGGGACTACTGAATGCCTTGCACCACAGTGGCCAAGCCCTTTACATCGACTGAGGCGCCCGCATCTGCCATGTTCCCCCTTCCGTGGCCTTCAGGGTGGCTTCGCAGGCTGACCTTTCATTCCCACTCTGCATCTCACGACCATGCTGACTTCGGCATGGGTGCAGGGTCGGACTGGGGCATAACATTGTGTCAGGCACCAACGCCCACAGGTGCAAATCGGAATTCATTCCTTTTGTGACGCTGTTTATATAGTATCCAAGAGGGAGGTTTTAGATACAATGTGATGCAAATTGTACATTTTTAAGAATATTTATTCAGCAACACTGGTCAAAACTATTAGCCGCACAGTGAAGTAGCTCATCAAACTGGTCCACATTGGCCAAAAAAGTGTCCCACTTTGACCCAAAAAACTGGCTCACACCAGCATTTTGTTTCAGTCCTGAGCCTCTTGTCCTATACGAGCCTTCATGGGTGCTCTGGACCGCCATGGTCCCTCTTGCGTGTCGACATTTCTTGGCGCTATTATCCAAAGGCCTGTACAAAGGAAATGAAAGAGTAGAGCAGCAGTTAAAGCGTGCTACATAAAAGAACTCATGACAGAAAGCCTCAAATCAAAGCACATCCTGTGAAAAAAGCAGTATGCATAACATTAGATTCAAGCTGTTTCTTACATTGATTTAAATTCAAGCCGGAGCAAATATCCAAAAGAGAATTGCATAATTTGAGAACTAAGAGTTGAAACTGGCGAAAACGAGCCAAACGAATAACACTTGATGGGCGACAAGAAACACATTTGCTCTCTTTCTTCCTCTCTCTTTCCTTTCCTTTTTTTCTCTCTTCTTCTTCAACCGGTTCTATTTTTAATACGCTGTTGGTTATTTTTAAATTGGTTGTGATACGTTGCTTATTTATATTGTATTGATTGGCTATGTGTTTATTGGATTATTCATGTAAAATAAAAAGTTAAATCCTTAAGAAACCCAAGGTAGAAGGAAACCAAAGCATGAACACATTTACACCCCAAAACAAAGGAAGTGATGGTCAAATCTCAATTTTCCAGGAAGTCAACCTAATTGAGCCCGATAGGGAGACACGAAGACCAGGCAAAATTCTTACAGCCCAGGACACAACATTACCAAGCTGAAACCACACCCAGCTAGGAAGACCCACACACAAGGAACAACACGGAAGACTGAACTAGGGCAGACTGTAATGAAAAAGAAAAGTCAAAGCCAAGGCGTAGATTGCGGCGAGATTGGTACCCAGCAGGAAGCTGAAGCGCGGGCAGATAAAATGGAAGAAGAAGACACCGGGGAGTGGGGGGGGGGTTCATATTTTGAAGGATTAAGTTAGAGAAAGCAAGAAGACCGCTAAGAGACTGGCAGATAGGCGCTGATGGATTGAATCATCAGAGGAAGGGAAAGCATGTTGAGTGCCTGTTGGCTTGCCCTAGACTGAGATGGTGCTGCTTTGAGGTGTATGGGTTTGCCTTTAGTTTCTGTGGTCTTCCTTGGTTGCCTGCTGGTGTGCTGTGAGCCACTGTGGTCCGGCCTCCATTTCCCGCTTGGGTATTCTAAAGTGATGCGGTCTGACATTTCATGCCAGACTGGGTGCACTGCACTAGCATGGTCCCGCACTGATGTCTGCCTTCCACCTTCACGGTGTTGCCCGCTGTACCTGCTGGCATGCCCTGTGCTTCGGTGAGGCTGCTTTTGGTGCACGCAGGAGTGCCCCGGGCCATCTTCATTCCAGCCTGCCATGCAATCTGCAAGGCCCTTCAGTGAAATCTTTTTTGATGGTTTTAAAAGCAAGATCTGGACAAAACCAGGAGCTAGAAAGTAATGTAGTTCAATGGCCATTCACCACTGTAGCGCTCTCTGGGCACTTACAAATACATTAGTGGATATTGCGTTTGTGCGTGATCCTCGGTGCCCAGGCCTTAGTGGCAAGATAGGGTGGGTGTAGAGGGAGTTGGAGAAAGTAGGTGCAGAAAACACACAAGAGGTGGTAGGTAAGACAAGGAAGTGGGTTGGGGGTGTTGGTTTAAAGCAGAGTTCTTGGGGACTCGATTCTCTAGTTTGTGTGCGAGGACATGCAGGAAAATATGGCAATCAATGCTGCAACAGGGGGCAGACATGGCGGGTAACGGCCCGCCTAGGCAGGCCAGAGCGAAGGGAAGCCATGTCTGCCCCCGGGGGTGATAGCCATTCGCACCCCAGGGTTCATCCAGGGTGCAAATTGTTTATTTTCGGGTGATGGGCTCTGCGCATATTGGGCAGCCCCCCCACAGTCAAGACGGCGCCACTCGGAGAAGGACCTAGGGTGGCTGGAAGCAGCTGGCGGTACACAGTGTATTCGCACCTGCTGTTCCCGCCAGCTGATTGGCTGAGTGCCCTTCCCTGGGTGCGAATTAGCATTGTACGGCTGAGATGCCTACATACCTAAAGGTGTGTCCTAGCTGGCAGATCTGGTGCTATGCGTTAGGTGTACTCAGAGGGAGTGCGGTTGGTTGTTTGGGCTACGGATGTGCTCAAGCAGCACAATGTAGTTTACAGTTGGATTAGGTGTGCCTACACTTTCCAAAACCTGCCCCCCAGGTAAAGATCTAGAGATTGCTAAGGCATACATCCAAAGTGGCAGTAAGCAAGAAACATGTGGGCAGAAGGGCAGGGTTTGGGCATGAGGGAAAGTGACCAGCCCTAATGGAGTGCCCACCTGCAGGGACACAGCCCTATGTTAGTCCATCCTTGTACATTTGTGAACCTGAAGTGAGAGTGGGATTTGATTTCTAGGATCCATATGGAGTCCCCTGCCATGTGACTCCCTCCCGGCACTTACCTAATTACATTAAATGTGGCTCCGCCGTGAACCCTAAGAGACAAAAGCAGAGTTGTACACACCCCTGTAATGTACACGAGAAGCTGCATTTGAATGTGACACGGAAGTGTAACGGCACAGCTCTTGGGAGACTCAGAGATCTAACTTGACACGCCTGTGTGTTTTTTGTTTGTAATAAGAAGATTCTGATGCATGCTATACAAGGAATTGTGCTGTTTTATTCAGATTTGTGTCATGTTTTGTTAAGCAGTATTTGTAAAGTGCAAGGTTCACAGTTTCCATAGCTTCCTGGCATTTAAGGCTGCAAGAGAGATGAAGGTTTGTTTCACTGGGCTCCAGGAAGATATCCATAGGCGGTGCAGGGGGCAGCGTTTTTATATCTCACACACTAGCATATGATGTGAGCAGGTCTTTGGTATGGGGGTGGCGAGGCTTCGAGGCGCTTGTAAATCCTCGGTTTGGTGTTAGTGTGGACAACGCAAAGGAAAAGGAGCGGTGGCTGGAAGGTTTTCAATTATTCTAAACCTCTGGCATTGCTCTGGGCAACCCTCAGACCATCATTCTTCACCTGCCAAGCCATTACAGAATGGGGAAAGACCATATGCAAATCAGGTTTGGTCCCACCCCCCAAAGGGGCAGTCCAGCCCCAACTGCTCGATCACATCCCTTCTGCATGAGACCACAAGTGAGCAAAACGTGGTTGTAGACCCTCTTGAGTGGACGATATTCCGTAGAACAGGGTATTTGACCAAAGAGGAGGAAGGATAGCTCAGGACCAACACATTTGTCTTAGAAGCAAGACAACGCAGTGCAACATAGGTTTGAATCTCGAGCCCATGCATAGAAACCACTTGTTGGTATTGAGCGTGTTATAAAAGAAAAATTATGAATAATAAATGTTGTTTGTTCTTAGTATAGGGACTCCCGCACCCTTGCTGAACAAGCCCAGACAGATTTGTTGATAGAATACCCATAAGTGTGCAAATTCCCTTCTATTTAGTCTCTTTGCCAGGGATCTGCAACCTTTGGCTCTCCAGGTGTTTTGGACAGCAATTCCCATTATACCAAGCAAGCATACTGCATGCGCGGGATCGTGGGGAGTCGTAGACCGAAACATCTGGTGAGCTGCAAGTTGAATACTCCTGTTCGCTGCCCCAAATGGCCACAGATAGCCAATTGTGTAGATGGAAAGCTGGGAGGAACTAGGCTCTCTCGTGAATGAGGGAGAAATACCCTGGACCAGGCTACCTTGACGTTCTTAAGTCCTGCTAGGAGCATCTCAGGGGATGGCTTTAGCGGTGTGGGATTCCAGATCCCGCTTGGACTGAGGCTGGGCTCTTCTAGGAGTTCCACTGCATAAGCAAGCCTTTTCTAACCCTGCCGACCTGGGCAGCAGTTACTGTGTCTTGTGTACCAGCTTTCATTTTCCGGCTCCATGGCCTTTTTTGATGAAGGGATTGCAGTGTCTGTGTAATTTTTATCTGGTTGTTGTATGGAGAGCAACATGCCACCTTTTATCTGCTCAGGTGTTTGTCAGTAGCATTGGTGGCATCAGGGTAGAACATGTTGGTTCCAAATTGATAAGTCATGCTGATTGTCTTATCAGCCAATGGCCGATTTTGTGCTGAGTAAAGGAGGAGCACCTGACAGTGTTCTGCCATTGGTAGGGCACAGTCGCTTAGAGGCGGAGATCACATGACATGCATATGTGAACATCTTGCCCTGCACAAGTTTATAGCTGTGTTTTTCTGGGTCCGGTAGCTCTACTGTAACACAGGAAGCTTGGTCTTGTGAGAACAAGTCAGAAGGATCCGACTGAAAGGCTGACACTCAATTTGGTAAGGTTCAAGGACCTCACTGCTGGATTCTCTTCCGGTCCTTCAGTTTCAGGCTGTTTGGGATCTGTGTGAATGATTTGCAAGTAGCCGTCGCTGGGATTCAGTGGTGTGAAAATCACGGTCATGGTATTTGCTGAGGAGAGTCTCTAAGTTACCATTAGACAATCAGAAGCTGCCACCCAGAGTAGAACCTCCTCTGCTTCAGCACTGGAGGCTCTGCTAGTCCAGCTTTGCTGATGGTTCTGGAATGTGGGGATGAAGAAACGGCAGTTGTGGAGTGTTTTTATCAGCCCAGGAGAAGGACGGCAGTGCTAGGGTCTTCTCTTGCAATGAAGGTAGTTGCACTGCATGGCAGGAGAAATGATCTCTCTTCTAGGGATGAGATTTGCCCAAGCGGGGAAAGACCCTACCCCGAAGGATGGTGACCAGATGCTACAGCGGTGACCTTACACCTCCTGCCCAATGCTGTGTCTCGTGTCGAAGGAGCCAAGTACATGAGATGGTTGCTCTTTACTTGGGAGGGGCACTCTGTGAGGGATTCGACCATCAGCACGGGAAGAGTGTGCTTGACTGGGCTTTGTTTGTTTGTTTAAAAGAATGAATGATGGGAAATGCCACCAAAAATATGTGGGGCCATTCCCGCACATATTTTCTGTGCTCATCGCACAGCAGAAAATAGTCATGTACTCTGGGAGGACAAAGCTTACCAGCGCCGCCCTCCCCTGTCATGTGTAGTTGACACTTGACAGCCGTGGGTACATCAAAAGCCTTTGGCTGTGGGCAGCCTGATTGGTATTTCAAAGTCCCATGGATTTGCATCTCCATTGTAAAACCTTGCTGGTGGTGGCGAATACTGAAGCATGTTAATTAGCAGGCCTCAGCGAAGGCCTGGGTGCAGGAAGGGACAATGGAGACAAGACACCAACACTTCTTTGTGATACAATGTGTCAAATTGGTACTAACACCCCTCCTTGGTATGAAAGGGCAGTGAATGTCCTGTCTGGAACCACTCCTTCCAGAGCAGGAAAGTATGTGAATTGTAGGAGACGAACGTCTGCCTGCAACCCCTACTTCAAAGGAGGCCCATGTTGTGATCAAGCACCGCATAGGGCTCAGTTAATTAGGGAGACACTTTGATGTGCTGCAGATAGAAAGATGTGTGGTACTTAGAAGTATATTTTGTCATCCTTCCCTTGTCTGTTGCCAAGCGCTCTCATTCTGACTTGAAGCATCACTGAAGATTGCTGGTGGAGACCCAGGATTGGCTCACTTAAGTTAGGCTTGGCCTACACCAATCCATGGGCCCCGTTAGGCTTTAAAAGTAGGCTGAGCCTTTCACTGATCAGATCATCTGAAGACTTTGCAAGGAGTAAGAAGAAGGACTCATTTGGACCTGAGATGAAGGTACAGTCTTCTGCCAGTGAAGGAAGGCCAGGAGTTCCAAGAGGGAAGCAAGATCCCCCCCCTACACATCTCCCAGAGAACACAGTGAGATACTGGATCCATCCAGCAGCTCCACAACTGGTACCTAACCTGCACACAGAGTGCCCTGCTGGGTTCTGACAGCAAGCTTCCTACGTTGGAAGTGCCAGAGAGTCTCTGGACAAAGGACAAGGCCGTTGCCGGCTAACACCCTCCTGAGCTTTGGGCCGTCCGCCTTGAAAGGACACGAGCCCTGCGAAGAAGCTAGGAAGCGTGCCAAACAAGCATCATCCAGCGTCCATCTTTTTAAGGACAATTTCAAAACAGCCGAGTCCTCAAACCGCATCCAGCTGCACCGCTGACTGTTGTCACACTGCAGTCACCAGAGTTGTCCGAGACGCCTCAACCATCATTTCAGAATCACCAACCAGCACAGAGACACCGATTCTTGGTACCGAGCTGTTGCGCCGGTCAGCCTGCAGACGTCCGTCCAGCCTTGCTTGCCGAACTGCCTGGTACCCGCAGCTGTCTCCCGCCACTAACTCTGTCTCATGGGCTGCAAAGCGCCCTGGAACCGCCTCGACGCTGTTCTTCAGCACCAGGTACACTGTGGTTCTGCCCCCCTGGTCCTTCTCCAAAGGCCCCTACAGACAGTTACGACCCTTTGCCCCTTTGGTGCTGGAGCGAAATAATTTGAACTGTAAGACTGTTTGCCAACTCCCCTCCTGTCAGTATCCAGAGTGCATCCCTTTCCTTCGTGAAACTGTCTGTCCTCTGTGTTCCTTTACAGTGTGGGTTGTAATTGTAGTATGCTAGAACTGGCTGTTGTAATTATAATAAAGTAGATATTTGTATACAACCTTGACTGGACAGTCCCTTTTATCATTGGGTAGTAATTGTATTTTCACTGTTTTGCAACTAACCAACGATCCACGACCTTGCAGAGATAAGCCTGCTGTTCCGTCAACGTTACCAAAATTGGACAAGGAGGTCTTATAATTCACATGTATTCCAATCTGTTCCGATCCCTTCTGGTGTACTAGAGCTGTGGGGTTGATTGATGGTTTAGAACCGGATATTCATCCCTGCAAAACTGGTGCCCCGGAATCTGATTCATCACACACTCTGTCTGATTTCTCTGGTGAGTTTCCTTTTATTGCCCTCAGGGCTCTGCCACAGAGCTGTGTGTCACTCAGACCTCTTCGGCTGGGAGTCTCTAGTTGCCAATGACCAACAACATTATTCTCTACCTCTGATTGTGACTAGCGGTTATTTTGCATAGTCCTGACCCGTGATCTTCAGGCCAAAGATGGTGGTTCGCTCCAAGGAGGGGTTCACCTCTGCAGAGGGTACACGTTGAGAGTGCCACAGGTGGCATTTCCTCTGGAATGTGAACGCGATTGGGTCAACAGACAGGCCCCAATAGTTCCTTCCTTGGCCTGGTGTGAACTTTTGCTGCGGGCATGTTGGTTTCAGGCCACTCAAACCCCATGCATAACTTACCTTGTAGAAAAAATGGCAACCACGAGCCTTCACAGAGGAGGCCCTTCTTGAGCATCCATGCCCTTCTGTGACACGCAGAGGCTATCCACCCCTGCGGATGTAGGAGGGCAGTGGGGGGATCCTCTTGGGGGCAGCTAGTCAGGCGTGCGGGGACTACCATGCTGCTCCTCTCCCACCATGTCAAGGGTTGGTCTTAGCCAGGATATCCGCTCCATGTGGCGAGTGGGATCGGTTTTTGCGACTGCACTAGACTAATATGCTTCCTAGAAAGCTGGATACCTTTCTTTGATCCTGAATAGCAAAGCTGTTTGTTAGCATGCGAAACACAATCCGCTTCCTCATTTGTGCTGCAGATTTGCGGGTGCTCCCATGTTGAGGCTCGGTAAAGGCGTCTTGCTGTCAAGTCCCTGAGGGTTGTGATCTTCGGAGCATCGTTGGCTGCCTGCACAGCAAGTCACCGTCCTTAATCACGCTGGGCAGAGTGAAGCACACCAGCCCTGCACACAGACACTACCGCATGTGGCTCGGAATGTCCCCCAAAGGTGGAGCCTTCCAAAAGGACACTCTGGCAGGAGATCAGAAGGTCCCATCTAATCATGTGTAATCACTTGGGTTTCTAGGCACCCGGGAATGCTGGGAAGAGCTGCCCCTCCAGAATTCCCTCCATGCTACAGGGAGATTCTGAAAACTGCTGAAAATGAGGACCTCGGCCTGGAAAATCTTTTCCATAGCCGACCACAACGCAGGTCAAAAGTGGGGCTCAGGATAAAGCAAAAGACACTGGCCTAAGCCGAGGAAGATGGCCTCCAAGGAATGCCTTTCTTTCTTTCTTTCTTTCTTTCTTTTTTTCTTTCTTTCTCTCTTTCTCTCTTTCCTTCTTTCCTTCTTTCTTTCCTTCTTTCATTCTTCTCCCTCTCTCTTCTCCTCTCTTCTCTCTCGCTTCTTCTCTCTCGCTGCTTCTCTCTCTTCTCTCTCTCTCTCCTCTCTTCTTCTCTTTCTTCTTCTCTATTTCTCTTCTCCTGTCTCTCTCTCCTCTCTCTCTTCTTCTCTCTTCTTCTCTCTTCTTCTCGCGTCTCTCTCTTTCTTCTTCTCTCTCTCTCTTCTACTTCTCTCTCCTTTTCTCTCTCTCATCTCCCCTTATTTCTCCCACCCTCCACCCCCTCTTCTTGGGAGGACGGAGGCCTCTTCTTGCCCTAATGTCCACGGAGAGCAGAACTGCATTGGTAGGGCAATATTGGAATTCCCTCTTGGGCTTTCTGACACATGCCGTACTCTTCCCTCTGGGGTAACCCGGCTAGGCGGGTAGAGGTTGCCCAGAGCGCCACGCCGGATGCTGTTTGGGGAAGACGGGTCATGTCTTCTACACGCTCTCGCTCACGGCTTTAGCCAGTATTAACATAGGTTGCATGCGTCAGTCCAGCTTTATTTCGAAGCTAATGAGATCAGAAATGCCCCGCCCCCTCCCAAGCTCTGTGTTCGGAATGTCTGTTTCTCCTCCTGGCCAAACTACGTTTTGGGGCGCTCACGCACGGAACCCCTGCTTCAGGGTGCAGGCTCCCCCACACACAGAGCAGCGTCAGAGTGAATGCAGCGGCTGCTTGCCGGAAGTGGCTGGCTCTGTGGCGCAGCTAATCGAGGCTAACCTACCTATCCCACTCATGGGCAGGGAACATGTATTCTCGGACCCGTGCAGCAAGAGACATTTTACACACGAGCTAGCTCTCGAATCTAGTTGCAGCTCTGATGTTGTGCATTGGGACAGCAGAGAGCTCGTCAAGGCGGCCTCGACACTTTGTGGGTAAGTCTTTGCCCTGTAGGCCGCAAGGTTCAGTCCCAGTGGGGTAGACTCGTTTGCCAATCAGTCTTCCTAGGTTGGTAGAGTGTGCTTCAGATTTGGGAAATAGCCCCACGTGACTTCCAGTATGGGGCTTCTCCTCTGATTTATAAGGCGTAGATTTGTGGCTGGTCCATAAATACCTGGACTGGTCCGCCTGCAGATTAATGGGGTGAGAATGTCCCTGCTGTGGGATTCCCGTGGCAGGGGAACTACTTTCTCTTATTGCAGAGGTTTATGGGATTAGAGTTTAGGGTTGGGCTTGTCAACGCACTGAAAAGTGAAATCTACCCAGTTATTTAGGGGCTCCAACAATTGTGCAAATAATCTCATCTAGAAATGATTACAATGTAGCGTGGATCAGGTGTGAAGACCCAGAGAAAAAGAAAACATTTTGGCAAAGAGTGCATACAAAATATTTCCTTTTAGAATGTTGACAGGGTGTTCATATATTGCTGCCTTGTACTGCCAAAACATGTTTTCTAAGAACTGTGATGTAAAGACTTTTCAAAAAGATCATTATCACAATATCACTGTCCTCCAGGGAGAAATAGAATAGCACATTTCTACCACAAGGGGGCGCGTCTATTCTCGCAACAAAAGGAAGGATTACGTTTGATAAATAGAGTACTGAGGGGGGGGTTGGCAGCACTGCTGCAGTATCTATTTATTTATTTATTTATTTAATGTCTGTCATATTTTAAAACAAACCTTTCACACAAAGAAACACTAGGCTGTCAACACACACTTGCTCCTGGAAGCCTCATTTTAGCAAAAGGAACTTTTACCTGCTCTCAGCTCCTGCCACAGCACTGCGAGCTAAGGGAAGCTCTTGCTGTGCCCAGACTGCTTCCTGGAGGAGGCGGAGTCTATCGCCGTCACGCGACTCATCACGTGATTTCAACTGGGCTTTTAGCCAGCCCCCAGCCGCCCGAGCAGGGTGTTCACTTGCTCCTGGAAGCCTCATTTTAGCAAAAGGAACTTTTACCTGCTCTCAGCTCCTGCCACAGCACTGCGAGCTAAGGGAAGCTCTTGCTGTGCCCAGACCGCTTCCTGGAGGAGGCGGAGTCTATCGCCGTCACGTGACTCATCACGTGATTTCAACTGGGCTTTTAGCCAGCCCCCAGCCGCCCGAGCAGGGTGTTCACTTGCTCCTGGAAGCCTCATTTTAGCAAAAGGAACTTTTACCTGCTCTCAGCTCCTGCCACAGCACTGCGAGCTAAGGGAAGCTCTTGCTGTGCCCAGACCGCTTCCTGGAGGAGGCGGAGTCTATCGCCGTCACGTGACTCATCACGTGATTTCAACTGGGCTTTTAGCCAGCCCCCAGCCGCCCGAGCAGGGTGTTCACTTGCTCCTGGAAGCCTCATTTTAGCAAAAGGAACTTTTACCTGCTCTCAGCTCCTGCCACAGCACTGCGAGCTAAGGGAAGCTCTTGCTGTGCCCAGACCGCTTCCTGGAGGAGGCGGAGTCTATCGCCGTCACGCGACTCATCACGTGATTTCAACTGGGCTTTTAGCCAGCCCCCAGCCGCCCGAGCAGGGTGTTCACTTGCTCCTGGAAGCCTCATTTTAGCAAAAGGAACTTTTACCTGCTCTCAGCTCCTGCCACAGCACTGCGAGCTCAGGAAAGCTCTTGCTGTGCCCAGACCGCTTCCTGGAGGAGGCGGAGTCTATCGCCGTCACGTGACTCATCACGTGATTTCAACTGGGCTTTTAGCCAGCCCCCAGCCACCCTTGCGGCGTTAAGCCCGACTGCGGAGTAAAGGGCACTGCATTTTACATATAAAGAACTGTTTTGCTGCTGTTTGGCTCGGGTGGCTCAAAAGAAGGTAAATCGTGCAGCTCACTAGTTAGTAATTGAACTGTGGGGAGGAGAGACGGACTAAGGCTGCTCCTCAAGCCATCGGGCGTTCCCAAAGCGATACAACCATGGTTGATACATTTGTAAGATAGGAGAATTGTTATTTAACATAGAATTTTACCATCATTAATTCTAATATACACTGTAATTGTTTATTTTTAAATTTGTACTCTTGTATAGCAGAACACCATGGTCATGGTGAAAAATACTTTGAAAACAGGCATGCCGAACTTGGTTCCGGGCCCTCTTACTGCTGTTTCTCGCCCCTCTTTAAAGCAGTCCATTTTGTCATTTGTTACCCCCACCTCTCCCAATTTTCAAAGTCAAATAATGCGTGCTGCTACTAACCACTCCCAAACAATTAGTGAAAGATCAACGGATAGAACGTTGTCTCCCCTTGTCATGCCTATGGCTATTACAACAGAAACTGGCATTGTGTCTTCACAAGCCACTAGTGTTACAGAGACCTTACTTTTAGCAATACCCAAATCTGTACAGCAAGCACACATCCCACTTACCTGTTCCATACCTATCGTTCTACCTAGCACTATCATAACAATGTGCCATTCTGCTGAATGCATTCCACCCACAAGCAGTCATGCAGAAGTTACAGATACCACATTAGAGTCTGCATGTTTAGCGGGAGACATACATGATGCCTTTCATCTTAATTCAAATAAACAGAAGTATTGCTCTCCTGTTCATAAAACTCAGGCGATAAACAGTGCACAAAACATCGATTTATCACAGATACAAGTAACTTCGACATTGTCCTTGGCACCCATTCAGTGCTCTGTAGCTGCACAAGTCAATTTGCGGCAAGCGCATGAGCAATTACGAATATTGGGAGAGGTGGGCGAAGACACTATGGAATCCATGAATCTGTCTCACAATTCAACCTGTCCTAGCACTGATGTACTATATATATGCTCAAATACAGGTGACTTAATCCAATTGCAGGAGGATCAGTCACATAACAATACAGTAGTACCTGCTATCCCTGGCCCCCCTTCACTTTCCCATCATTTGAATTCTGTTTCGTCCCCAGTATTAGATAAAACACATAATCAAACTATTAACGAATCTCCATCTTTTATTGCGCCTACTCCACGACGTACCAGATTTCATGAAGAGAGTCGCCCATCAGATTTTTTTATACACAAATCCCAAGATAAACGTTACTCTTTTCCTGAGGCCCCGGCGCTTAATAACACATTGACTGCTATGAATACAGCTTTACTAACTATTGCAAAATTATATGAACTATTAGATCACAAAGTTTCACACCAGACCAAACTTATTGAACAATTTTGTGTCAAGACCTCATATCCTGGGACTGCAACTAGTATTAACAATGAAGAAATACAATTGTTGACATCGCCTCCTAGCAAATCAAATATAGTAGGGGCTGACAACGTGACGCAACAGTCACTTGTTGAAATTGCACAATTACGATCTGTAGCACATGATTTGCCCAACAATTGTAATTCTAATCAATTTCAGCTAGATCTTGAAGACATTCAAATAGTATCTGAGTTAGATCCACCACAGACCCCTGAAGTAACCACCGAAAAGTCAACAAACATATTTGATCTTTTCACGCAACCATCGGTAACTTTACCAAATAAAGTAATAGGAGCTCGTCGTTCAAGAAAAGATTGGAAAAGGATGAAGAGATCAAGTCAAAAAAAAAATCACTGTCCAAAATCCAAAGACACTGCACGTAAATATATCAAAATTCCTACTCGGCTAGAATCTCCTATAAACACACTTCCTGTTGGCGTTCTCGCGGCCAAGATTCCAACAGTGGCTATATACAAGCCACTTGATGATCTAGTGACCCTTGCGAAACAGACCATCTTTCCAAACCCTACACCACTTACTATGTTTCCTACTCCAGCTGCCAATGTCTCCACCGCAATAACTAAGCAGCATGGTCTCATTGGCACCGCCGCATCTACACCCATAACATCTAATACTAGCCTACAGCAAGAAACTGAATCTATTATGTCTCAATTGCGAGATGAAATAAGAGCTTCAATTCATGCTTATACTCTTCACTCGCTACCAACTCCCCAAATTACCTTGCCATCTCAAACGATGGACCAATTGAAGGCATCATCTCTAATTACATGCCCCCCAAAGGACTTGAAGGAGCCACTACCTATTGACTTGACCTCCAAGAAGGCCGAGAATAAGTCTGTTTTGACCGCCTCAATAGACCGGCCACAGGTGCAGGCAATCTCTGAGGCGGCTTATAATGGTGTCATCCACATCCAAAATGAATCGAATCCTATACCTACAGCCTCATCACAAGAGATACAAGACTATATTAAATCATCCATCGACCAATATATGAATGAACTTAAATCTTGTGATAGAGATCATAGAATGCCCTTAGTGACTAATTTGCCCAAAATGTGCACTGCACCACAAGAATTGAACATTACAAATAAACAACAGGTCCACCAGAAAAATCTAAATAGGACTAGCGATCCGCAAGCTCGCAAAGGAATAACAAGCTTGCAAGATTTGCGCGTTCCAGGTAAACTGCGACTTCACTCCCTTAATTTAAAGTGTCGCGCATCACCATTTCCGAACTATGTCCTCAATAGGACAAGTATTTTGAACATTTGTTTTGATGTACCACAACTGAAAGAACTCTCTACTACTGACATCGATTTGGTGGAATTCATAAATCTAAACGATCTAGCGGAAGTTAGAATACATGTCCGCTCAGGTCTGGTGTTTGATTTACTTTGGCAAGCAAGGATGGTCTTCTTTGATATGGGTTTCATTTTGTCTCAGGAATTCAAACCAAGTACTCATAAAATTGAGAAATCACAAATTCCCATCTATCAGTCTCGACAAAATGATGCAACTAAAACTACATCTTTTTCCCAGGACTCAAGAATTTCAAGCGCACAAGACCGCGGTGTATATTCATAACTAGAAAATGACATGGACACAATCACCCTTCTTTGTTGGAACACTAGAGGTCATGCTCATTTTATTAATTCAATAGATGGCAATATGAACCAACATGACCTACTGGTTCTACAAGAAACATGGCTTACAGAGACCCCATGTTGGGCCTCACATGCAATTGTTTCAACACCTGCAACAAAAAAGCCAATGGGGCGCCCCTCTGGCGGCCTACTTATAGCCATTAAGCATGATTGTGGCTTTAGTATTACACAACACCCGTCTCCATCTCCCTACTTTCAGAGCGTGAAATTGACTCGAGGTGAATTGAATTTAGCCATCGTAAACATATATTGGAGTAGACAAAATCTATCTGTCGATTCCTGTTTTACCTGCCTATCTGCTCATCTTGACATTATAACTGCCGATACTAGCATTACATGTTCCATTATTCTCGGTGATTTAAATTTACATATCTTGCCATTTGATAATAACAAATATATGCCTGAAGAATTAATGTGGTCTAACATCATGCAAGAAAGAGGATTTATCATGGTCAATAACTCTGTGCCTGGTGATGTACCTGGCTGCTCGACTTGGGCGTACTTATCGCGACAGGCAACTCTAGACTACATTTATATCAGCAAAAATTACTTTTCCCAGGTTGAATCTCTATATGTAGTACCCTCTCCTGCCAGCGATCATCATAAACTCATCATGTTGCTCAAAGTACCATCTGTTCAACGTCCTGTCTACAAATCCACCCATTTATCCTCTTTATATGTGAATAATAGTGGCTCTCGCTTACAATGGAACCCTGAGAAATTAGCCCACTACAATCGGGCGTTGATTAGTTCTTTCAATTCCCCAACTGATAATTCCCCCAAGTCCTATGTTAACATGATGCAGCTTTTTAAGCAGATCAAATTACCAGATCATACTATTAGACATAAGCATCAACATATATATAACCCAGTTCTTCAGCAAAAAAAAACTAAACTAAGACAAGATATACGCAATCTAAAGTTTGAACCCCTGGCTAATAGATCTGTGCTTAAAAGACAATTAAAAGCAATCTATAGATGCTGGTTAAAAAGTGAGAGAGCCCTCCACTATCAAAAGAACGGAGAAGAAATGTTGAAACAGATACTCACCAAATCAACTAGTGGTGTCTGGAATTGTTTGAATATTGCTACCTGTAAATCACAAGCAGCTATACTTACATCTGCTGTAACCAATGATAAATGGCACGACCACTTTAATACCTTGTACCAATCTCCGTTCCCAGACCTTAATCTGAGTTCACTGAATATGGTAACATCACATGCCTTCCCACTTGTATTTGCAGATATTCTTTTATGCATTAAAAATCTAAGTCGATCGAGGGCCATTGGCCCAGATGGCTTGCACAATGGCATGCTTAAGGGTCACCCCTATGAGTGGTCCTCCATACTCATCACAATTTTTTCTCACATTTTTGCAAAGGGCAGCATACCGGAGTCATGGAAACGTTCTATCATAGTCCCCATATTTAAAAAGGGCAACAGAGCAGACCCTACAGCATATCGCCCTATTGCCCTCCTTGATTGTCCGGGTAAAATTTTTGCCCGCTTGGTATTGAAACAATTGAATATATGGTTGGATGTGTGCAAGTTGCGTGATCCATTTCAGACTGGATTCTTGCCAGGTCTGGGGACATCTGTCAATGTTATCACTTTGAACTCAATTATTCACCAAGCTCGCCAGCGAAAACAGGCATTATATATGGCATTTATAGACTTTCGTATGGCCTTTGATGCCATATCTCGTGAAATACTATTCAAAAAACTTATGGACAGGGGTTGCCCCTGGCACGTATTGAAGTGGATCATTCAACTCCACAGTGGTACATCCATACAAATTAGATTGAACCACGAAGGCCTCCTATCTGAGCCAATAGTTACTGCACGTGGTCTAAAGCAAGGTTGTCTATTGGCATCAGCAATATTTAATTTCTTCATTTCGGACATTAGAGAGGACTTTGAAACTGCTATTACAGATTCGCCAAAAATCAACAACACCCACGTCAAACATCTGCTATATGCAGATGACATGGTGCTTCTTTCAAAGACTGCGAATGGTCTTCGCATCTTATTGCAAATCTTAGACAAATATACAGCAGCAAATTGTCTAACTGTTAATATATCTAAAACTAAAGTCATACAATTCGGAACATCTAGACAACGTTGGACCAAACAACAATGGCCCCTTCAACTAACCACTGTAAGCATAGTGCAATCTTACATCTATCTAGGCACCCTTGTCACGCACAACTGCAGCTCAAATCCTGATGAATTGAGAATTAAGCAAAAAGTACTGACGGCGGTGTCCCAAGCACGTTTGATTAAAATTAAATACTGCAAATTTTCAATAAGTCCCATTATAACTTATTATAAGCAAAAATTTGTTCCAGTCATAATTTATGGTACGGAAGCTGCTTTAAAAAAATCATACCATCACTGGTCGCTACTCGAGGGTTGCTATTGGAAACGAGTGCTTGGTCTTCCGTTGTCTCAGCCAATATGTATCGTAAGGCATGAATTGGGTTTGTTGTCCCTATATGCCATGCACAAGTGGAAAATGTGTACTTTCTACAGAAAATGCCTGATGGCTGAGAACAAAAATGGCCTCATTAACATCATCGCAAGGTATCTTTTAACCTCAAAAGATATATTTCCTCTTACTTGGCGAACGCAGGCGCAGGAAATCATTACTAAGACAGGCATTTCTACATCTCTGTTGATAGCCAATCCAAACAAAGCCAAGATACGCTTATGGGAGTTTGATTGGATACAAACTAGAAGAGCATGTAATCAATACTGCTCTTTTGCAAATAACCCCTTTAACGTTAAATGTTATGGATCCACTGAAAAGTATTTGATGATTTTTCCTGATTCTCGACTGCGAAATGATTTCCTGCGCTTTCGCTTAAATTTATGGCCGACTCACGAAATATTACATAGTCGTAAATTAATAACTGATGATGAGCTACCATGTAGGTTCTGCGGAGGAGCCATTGAATCCATGAAACATTTATGTGCAGAATGCCCATCACTCCTTAAGCAGAGACTTTTGCATTTTAAACCTCTATTACAAGATTATGTCATAACAACAACTGAAAAATTGTGGGAGCTATTGTTTCATTCCAGTACTCAGTTAATCAAGTACGCTATTTTGAATTATCTTTACAGTTTAAAACTCCAAGACAAAAGATTAAATCATAGCAAATTGTGAGCATATATACCAAACTATTAACGAGGTTCTTGCGAATGGTTTGGTAACTTTTGTGATTTCATGTTAACAATTGTGAATGATACGACTTCTTCCTAAAAATGTCATCAACCATTGCGTATCCTATTGCTATTAATGTCTTGTGAACATTCTGGAAATTTTGTAAGTTATTGCTACAATTTCTCAATTATCTCTTCGTTTTAATATTTTGTATTTTGTTAACTGTTTTAAAAGTATTATTTATGATATTTGTTGAAAAATCAAGTTTCTTGATTAAAACAACTTATAATAAAAATAAATAAATAAATAAATAAAAAGGAAAAAAAAATACAATAATCATCTCATCTCATCCGTTATAACCAGCCACTCTTAACTTTAAAAAAAATGATGCCACATTACATCTACAATATAGCAAAACATCAAATACATCAAGAAATCAGCACATGCAATTCATCACCACCATTTCATCCACATATCAAACAGTTAACACCAATTAATCAAACCCTCAAACAACTAAAACAATGCAGTAATTCATTACGTAATTTAAACATTACACTATTTAAAAAACATGTCAACATTTTTGCCTTAGACACGAGTAAAGGCTAGCCTTCCGATTATTAATTCTTAATTCTTATTCGGAGAGCCTGCCCTCTAGTTAAGATAACTGTTCAGGAAATATCATGAGCAAAAATCTCATCACTGCAATCATTCGTGCAGTTGGAGGCACTACCAGAGGGGTATGCCATTATCTTTCAAGATTAACCACCTCTTTATCTAAGAAGTCCCCCAAAACTAAAGAGGGGCAAAGTAATAAAATATGCTGTAGGGTTTCAACTTCGCCCTTACAAAGTCTCTCTTGTCTTGCAATACCATTTCTGGCTCACAGGTTTCTAGTAAATTCAGTTCCACCAATAACCAAGAGAGGCATATGGACCTACTTGGAAATGTTAGCAGAATTCCATTCATGGACCCATAGGCTTTAATGGCATACAGAAAATGCTTGTTTACCTTATACGCTGACAACAGTCGCCTGTTGTCAATCCAATCTTGTTCAAACAAACATTTTTTGACCGCCTCAGACTGCTGTATTAACATTTCTTGCGTGATGTTACCTCTAGACATAATATCTTGGCACCTCTTGGCCGAAGGCTGAATGGACACACAAGTCTTGTCTCAACAAACGTTGCAACTCAGTAAACAACAAACTAAGAGGTGGGGCCAAACAACCTCTGTAGAGTTGTAGGGTCCTACAATCAATTCTGACCTAAATAGACACCAGCCCCAAAATGTGTCTAATCGATATATCAGGAGTCTCTTGAGGGAGACCTAAAATCGTTTGCCGCAGTTTACCCTCAAAACGAGGCCAGGATTCCTTAATAGAAGCCACTTCGGCACCATGAATTACAGATGGAATAATTCTTTGATGATAAAATCTCCATGCTGGTTGCAAGGAGTAGTGACCATACTTCTTGTCTACGTGCTTCCATTGTATTAGCGAATTGGCCAACGCCACCCTACTAGGCACTACTTGCTCAGCAATTTTCATAGTGCTAAAAACATTGGTACCAAGATACTTAAAGTATGGAACTTGTTCCAATATTTGCTTCTTCACTACTTCTTTTCTACGTTTTCTTGCTGTTTTGTTTCCACTTTATTTAAAACGAGCACCTTGGATTTGGTCATATTAACATCTAACCCTACAGATTCGAAATAATCGTTGGAGGACATTAACGCTCTTTGGAGACTCACTTACCAATAGTTCAGCATGACTAAATCATCAGCGTAAAGCAAATATGGAATATGCAGGTGCCCAAGGCACATGGAAAAATATGAACTCCTTTTAGAGTTTTCCCAAAGTCAGCTGTATTAGTGTTAAAGAGGAGACAGGTGAGAACAGAACCTTGACGAAGGCCCCTCTCACTCCTTATCCAGTCCAGAGTGGAATATTTCATTGTAAAGTGGGATCTCAGTGTGCTGTACCATGTGTTTTAACAAAAGGGTTGCAAATATTTTATAAGAGCTGTCCAAAAGGGAGATGGGCCCAAAATGTGACAGATCAAGTCTGTTTCCTGCCTTATATATCAGTATAATCAGTGCGTCCCTCCAAGATGAAGGAATTATCTTCGTTTCTCAAATATTTTCCAACAAAACCATCAAGATATGTGCCCATAACTCCAGACTGGATTTAAACGTGAGCTTAGGAAGGCCATCAAGCTCAGGGGCCCTCAAGGATTTTGCCTTGTTAATGGGCCAGAACACCTCGTCAAACGAGGTATATTCCCAGCCCAGCTCATCTCATCATTGTCGTCAATCGTCTTGCGGGGTACTAATTCCAACCATTCTATGTCAAGACAGGAGGCAAGCATTATGCTTCAACTTCTTTAATACCACTTTTCAGCTGTGCTCACCACAGAGTGCAGTAAACACTTCTACCCATATATCGTTTGGTATTGCATTAGCTTGCCCTGAGGTCTGAACATGCCTTTCCTTAATTAATTACCAGAAAGAGGCATTATTGTTAGAGGCTAAGGCAGATAGCATGGCTTCTGCATGATGTTGAAGTTTTATATACCTCCTATCCTTTACACGGTTTACATAGGATTGTTTCAGCTTTTTTGTCAACAGAAATGCGTATCCACCCTGCTTCTGCAAAGCCCGTAATTGACTTTTAAAGTGATTCTGTTCTCTGCGTGCCTCCTATCAAATACATGTGTGTGCCTCCTCACGAGAACCATGATATTTAACAAACTGGGTAGGTCAATCCCCTTAAGGATATCTTGAACAAAAGGATCAAAATTGCTTGCTGTAAATCCTCAAACGTTGGCAGTCGATAGGCAATCCCTCCGTTTGTTGTTGAAACGTTTCGCACATTTCTCTCGCCAACAAATCCTATTATTATCTCTGATCTCCACAGCAGTATTATCATTGGCTATCCTGGAACGTATTACCAAGCGCAAGGCAAGAGCGAGGCGCACATGGTCACTATTGTCATTAGCCACTGCCTCCAACCGTTCGGCCACATTATAAAGGTCATTGGAAAGAAAAATATAATCCAAGGTCGAACTCGCCTTGGTATCGATTCTCGTTAACTGGGGAGGTATATGAGCCTGGATGTTACCATTTGCTCCATACAGATCCCATGATGTCACAGATTCTTTCCATTGAGAACCTCCTTGTCTAGCCCCCACATCCACTGATCTATCACCATCAAAACAAATCTCATCCAGGCATTCACTATTTAGATCCCCCAACAGCATGCAACTCATGTCTCCACCAATGACCATACCGTAATCTCTTGATTTATGTCCGGATAGTGTGGTAACTCCTTCACTGCCGGGTCAAAATACCCGTTCAAAACAAGACAGCAACATGAAATACCATTCTCATGTGTATTGGAATTAAGCATCAGCGCCAACATGCCTTTATCTACCATTGGCAATGTTACCATTGACACCTCACAGTCATTACGCAGGGCGCAGGCCACGTCACTAAAAGGTCTGCCCCTAGCATTTTGAACCGCTGATTCAGCACAAATTGTATAATCCTCCAAAATTGGGGTCTCAAGTAACCAGATTTCCTGAAGAGCAATAAAGTGACAAGTCCCCAAGATAGTGTATGCATTAACCAGGTGCATAAAGCCCCAAGCATTCCAGGAGCCCACACTAAATGGGCTGTCTCATTTTCCCAGTTGGGAACCCTTGGGTTTCATGTGTAGAGTGTTCAGAATGTGGGACCATACAAACTCAGGCTCTCCTGTGGGCCACAATGGGTCAATCACCATTCTTGATGAGTTATCGCTAGTACGGAAGCGTATAACTTGGGCCTCCCGAGATGAGCTCTCCACCACATCTATTTCTATGGGCGAGAGGTCATCCTGGGATATCGACAAATCATAGTCCAATCTTGTAAACACAGCAGCAGATTCCAAAATCTTGTTGCGAATGAACTCAGATTTAAAACACAATCTAACAAAATCAACTCTGCATGAGTGAATTGAACCTGAGCAATGTCACCTGAATGAATGGATACCAACTTGGGAATTTCCTCAAACGAACCTAGGATATATAGCCTATTAAGGGGCAAAAATTCATGTGCGTCGAACGTTCTTTCAATATATAGGTACCTCAAATGCTCATACTGGTGTGCCCTATTGGCAATCACACCAGCCACTTTACCACTCCGCTGAGTCTCCCTCCTCTTAGTCAGCTTAAATGATACGTTGGTTGGTTCAACAGTTTTAGATTTTTGCCCTTCAATATCTTTCAATTCCTTTTTTTGTTTTACATACTGCTACTTTTTGTGGCTTGGCCGACTTGGTGGGGGGCAGGGGGTGTCACCATTATTCCCCACAACAAAGTGCCCCTTTAGGACAACGTTAGAAATTCCCCTCTGGGGCACCGGTACCAATTTTTGGTTGTGCACAAATGTATGCCTACTGATGGATGCCTTAGGGCTCACCATACCTGTGATCAATTTTCCAGGGATGCCCGAATACACCCCCTCCTCCACAGAAGGAGCCCTCACAAGTGGTGTATCACAGTTTAGCACTACCTCACAGCCATCAACATCCCTGTCACTGACCACCACCGCACCAGTACCCGGGCCACCACGGTCCACCTTTAAGGTAGCCACACCTGAAAGGGGTAAGGCCAGATTACAAGGCCAAGTAGATGCTAAAATGAAACCTTCAAGCAGGGACATTTTAGATGTTAAATCGTGAACAGCCTTCCTGATGTCACACAATTCAAACTGCAGTAGTTTGTGACCCCTGTCCATGGAGGTAAGTAAACGGCTCAGTACTGGGAAGGAGAACATGTCCAATAGCTCTTCTTTTGGAGAGAGTTCCATTTGGATTTTCTGATGCGTGTTAAGTTCCCCCACGTGATCTAACGGATGGATTTTTCTGGACAATGGTCGAGGGCGTTGGAAATGTTCATGAGTCTCCTCCTCACACCTTTGGGAAGAGGACTCACTTTCCCTTAAAGTCATAGTATGTTGGTTAGGAGTTTTGAATAAGCAGACCCTTTCTCTATTGTCGCACACCGAGGCGTCCAATATCTCAGTGCCCGTTTAGCCAAATCATATGAGATTGTCGGGCCCAAGATCGAGACACCTGTTACTAGATCCGCATGTGGACAGTTATTCAAATCAACCAACTCAGGATGATCCAGGGAGGAAGACAGATCACCAGGGAGCGCTGCTGACAAACACACATTTTCATGCCTCACATTGGTAGCTGGATCTGGCAACATGGGGGAGCTTGTCGGGGCTGCAGAAAATGAAGAGCACGGGGCCCTTCCGGCAAATATCCTTCAGTGTTTAATACTCCCAAAGACATTGCTCACCCCTATGGACTTCTCGCACGTTTTTATAGTGAGAAAGTGTTATCAAGATTAATCGCCCCTTCCTTCATATTCACCAAAGGAGTTTTGGATGCCACTACAGAGGGACAATGCACAGGCATATCCGACTTCACTGAGTAGGCCATATTAAGGCGGGTATATCTGACATCATAGCCAAGTACAGGGAAGTAATTTACAAGGCAGACAGCACTTTTCAGCTCCCAGCTCCCGTTCCTCTGAGCCACTGAAACACTCGCCGCACTCCCGCTACGCTTCCGCTTGTGCGGCGGGTGTCTAAAAGGCAAAGCTCCTCCCTCCTGCAATGGCACAGAAGAAAGACTGCTGCTCCGTAGCACAAATCCAAGGCAAGTTCAGTCACCAAAACACTTTCTGCACTCCCGCTGCAGTATCTATACGTTCCTCTGGAGATTAGAAACCGGTCCCCAATTCACGTAAACAATGGGATGTGCTGGCGCATCTCCATCAATTCAGTGAAAAAGGTTGTGGCCACAGTAAGTCTGTGCACATTTCAGTGGTGTATCCAGACTCTTTTGACTGGAGAGGCCCAAGTGGGGCACTGATTTATGCAGGGGTGGCATGAAGTATGAGCGTACACACATAATGATCATAGTTTAGGATAATGGGGTAGCACCTGGGGTGACCAATCAGATTCCAGCGGTAGGACGTGCCACCCCAGGTCACTCCCTGGACACAACCCTGGCACATTCACCCCCTGCATGTAATTGGTCAAAATGGAAGGTTAAAGGGGTATTACCCAAATTGGTCGTTTACAATTGTTCGAATGAACAATTGACCGAATTTAAAGGGTCACAATTGACCTTTTCACAATTGTCCGAATGTGTATATATATATATATATATATATATATATATATATATATATATATATATATATATATATATTGGTTTGGTAATATATATATATATATATATATATATATATATATATATATATATATATATATATATATATGGGTTTTGGGGGGTTTGGCGTTGGGTGGGGGGTTGTGGGGGCTTCCCCCCACATATATGGTACAATTGACCTTCACAATTCGGTCCATTGTGAAAAGGTCAATTGTCATTCGAGCAGTTGTAAAACGATCAATTCGTATACAACCGTTAAAGGGGTATTATTCCGCAGCTCAAATCAGAAACTGGATGCAGTGTGAAAGTTGGAAAAATGTTTTAAAAGGGCCCGTGCGGCAGTTTGTAACAGGCCCAAAGGGATGTGTATTACATGAATTTAATTATATCCCTCCTGACCCCCCTCCTTCCATGCTATTTCTAAGCTGGAGAGCAGCATTTTGAACCACTCTTTTCCCACTTGCACTTCGGGCTCTGAAACAGGCGTAGAAATGTAATTTTCTATTTCTTGCATTTCAGGATGACCGGCACTTTAACCGTTTTACCATTTTCGTGAGTGCTGGGAGTCTGTCATACATTAGTGCCAGGCATGTATGCAAAGGGGCTCATCAGCGCATTGGTTGCGGCGGCACGCTGCCAAGAACCAATGCACTTTTCTTAGAATCACACAAGTAAAAATAGAGCATCCCCGCTTTATTTATTTATTTATACCGCGCCGAAGCCCGCAGGCATCAGGGCGCAATTGTTACTTGCATGATTCGATGTAATCTCAGGCAAGGGAGCTTGTCGCCCTCCCCACCCCTCCTGAAAAGCCTCCAGACAAAGCAAGTGCAACGATTCTGGAGTTTGCAGGAGCCTGCCTCCTCCTGGTCTACCTTTAGTCGCCCTTACAGTAAATCAGGGAATAATGTAATGTGACTCCCTCTAAGCAAGCCTTTAGCTTTAACAACTCTACCAAAAGGATCAGAAGAAGCAGGCCCTTCGCCGAGGAAACATTGGGCCTCATTATGAGTTTGCCGGTACAGTAACAATGGTACCGGTAAGCTTGCTGGTACCGTTGTTACCGTACCGGCAAACTACGAGGTCTGCTCGCGGGTGCCTTTCCGCCCCTCAGGTCTGTCCTGGCAGGCAGACCGGCACCCGCGAGCAGAGCATGTCAGATGCGCCAGCTCCTTTCACGAATGGTGACGGTGCATCCGGCCTCCCCATTCCCATTGAGTCCAATGGGACTCAAATGGGAATTTGTGAGTCATTTTTACCGGCGCCCGGGAATAGGCAATTACCGGGTCCGGCGGGGCCGCAAGGACTCAGTAATTGCCCATTCCCGAGTGCTGGACAAAAATGATACCGCCGGTCTTATAATGAGGCCCAATGTCATGTAGGAAAATGTGTGATCTTTCTGTAAAAAGCCAGATGGTGTCTATAACTGCTAGACACTGTGACGACTAATCGAGAAAATAATGCTATTCTTTTTTTTGGGGTTTCTGACCACCTTCTATTTTAAACTTGCATTTCTGCCGGCATCTATTAGATGATAGGTTCCTTACAGTTCTACTGCACATAGCCCTATTTCTAACCAAACACATTTGAAAGAAATATGTGAAACATTATTATACGTGTATGGGGCAACCAAGTTATATATAACATAATACATGTTATGTTTGCATAGTATGTTTAGATCTGAAAAAAGTGTCAACCATTTATTTTTTCAATGAATTAAACATTTCTGAAAACTCTACTAGCCTTTGCCTTAACTGGATTTGACATTTAAGCAGCCCTAGATAAACTACCTATACCTTGGTTGTTCTGGTTTTGCAATGTGCTAACTCTTTTCAGCTGCTTCTAACCGCGCACGAAGGGAACACTGTGGAAGGCTGGGGAACAGGAGCAATACCCACAGGGCTGGCCTTGGGGACTGGCGACCTGGGCCTTGATCCAGAGTGCTGGGTCTGAGAGGGGCGCCTGGAACTGCTGATTCCTTTACTCATTTCTCTTTTTAAACACCTGTGCTGGACGATCCTGCCCTGAATTCTCACTTAGTAACGAAGCAACAAGCGCCAACAGCTGTGCGCAGCTGCAGAAGCTGGGAGCAGGAGTTTTTCCTTCCTGTTAGGGTTGTGCCCGAATGGTCTCTTTTTATTGTCAAATGGGGCGATTCATCACCTCATTTGGAATCTGGAAACATGCAATGTTTCATTAAGTTTGTCAATTTCGCAAATCTTAACTTCCGTGCATTTGGCATTCCCGTCTAATGCTTTAATCCACCTACTGTACGTCACTCCCTTTTGGAGATTTGCGTCCCCTCTCGCCCTCGTTTCTGCCAAGTTGACCCTGCTTGATCTGCCGCACATGTTTCTATGATCACTTCTATTGTGTCAGGTTAATTTATGAGCCGCAGTTCTTTCATGAAAAATGCAAATGAAATGACAACGATTGATAGGTAGGCAGATTCCCACTGGTTTCAAAGGCAATGACCTGCCCTGGTTGGGCGGGCCAGCGGCGTTGGGGGGAGAGGGATGGACAGGGGCATGAGTGGACAGTGGCGCCCAATGGGCACAGCACAAAATGGTTTTGGCGGGGGATGCAGGTCGGTTTTGTGGGTTTGGGACCTGGCGGGAGGCAGGGGTGGGGGGCACAGCGATGGTAACATCCCACAAAAAAGGGAGGCCAGAGAGGGAGGTGAGCATTCAACAAAATAAATGACTGATGCGTTGCATTATCCAGGTTCAACAATCACATTTATGCTAATTATGTCTTTTCGTTGCATAATAATTATTTCTGAGAGGCAGGTTCTGTACGTTTGCTTGACATGACAGTTTATTTTTGGTTGTTTTTTGACAATTGATATTTGTGTCCATGTGAGGAATTCGACCATCCGCACGGGGAGTGTGCGGTCGCCTGGGCTTTTTGATTTTTTTGTTAAATGAAAATGAATAATGGGAGACCAACCTCTGAGAAATGAGTGCGGCCATTTCGCACCCATTTCATTTGCTTCCCGCACCAAACGCATAGTCACATAGACTCCTTGGAAGACTCAGCCTACAGGTGCCATCTTCCCCTGTCATATTCAGCTGGAATTTGAAAGCCCCGGGTACATCAAAGCAGTCCAAGAAGGGGGCGGGCACACCTTCCTCCGACCCTGAGCAGCCTAATTTAAATTTGAAAGGCTCCATGGATCTGCATTCCTTTTGTTCCCCGGCTGGTGGCAGTGCATACTAATGAGAAATAATTGAAGCAAGCCTAGAGGAGGGGCTTGGTTACTGGACAGACAATGGGAAGGTGGGACTTACACCGCTTTGGTATGCAGTGTGTCCACTTAAAGCTAGTTCCCACGCCTCTGTATGAAAGGCAGTGAAATTCATGTCTTGGTCCACTATTTACCATAGGCAAACCCCTGCAGAGCTGAGCCCTTTCAGTTGGGAGAAGTATGTGGTTTGGGGGAGACAGCTTTTAGCACAAACTTCAAGGGAACCCTGCGCTTTAATGATGAGTCACAGAGGGTGCAGATAACCAGAGAGACACTTTGATCTACAACGGACAGAGAGATGGGTGGGACTTAGGTATATATTTCAACCCCCTTGTATGTCCTGTTGCAGAGCACTCTGGTCCTGACCTCATGCATAACAGAAGATTGTTGGTGGGGACCCAGGATTGGTTCATTAAGGTGGGCTTAGCCTGCACCAATCACAAGGACCCATTTGGCTTTAAAAGAGGGCTGAACCCCCCACTTGGCAGATCATCTGAAGACTTTGAAATGAGTAAGATGAAGGACTCATTTGGACCCGGGCTGAAGGTACAGTCTACCTTACATCTTCCGCCAGAGAAGGAAGACCAGGTGTTCCAAGAGGGAAGCAATATCCCTCCCCTAAGCATCTCCCAGGGAACAGAGGGAGATACTGGACTTAGAGGACCAGTCTAGCAGTTCCCGAACTGGTACCCAGCCAGCACACAGCGGGCCCTGCTAGGTTCTGCCAGCAAGCTTCCTAGGTGGGAAGTGCCGGAAAGTCTCTGGACAAAGGACACAGCCGTTGCCTGCAATCACTCTCCTGAGACGTCCATCCAGCCTCGCTTGCCGAATTACCTGTCGCCTGGTGCCCGCAGCGCTCTCCCGCCACTAACTCTGCATCAAGGGCTGTGAAGAGCCCTGGAACCGCCTTGACGCTGTCGGGCACCAAGAACTTCTTCAGCACCAGGTACATTGTGGTTCTGCGCCCATGGTCCTTCTTCGAAGGCCCCTACAGACAGTTACGACCCTTTGCCCCCTTGGTGCTGGAACTGAATAACCTGGAACAGTAAGACTGATTACTTTCCCAATTACCCTCCTGTCAGTATCCAGAGTGCATCCCTTTCCTCCATGAAACTGTCTGTCCTCTGTGTTCTTTTAAAGGGTTGTATTTGTAGTGTGCTAGAACTATCTTTTGTAGTAATAATGAAGTCGATATTTTTATACAACCTTGACTGGACTTTTATCATTGGGTAATAATTGTATTTTCGCTGTGTTGCAACTAACCAACGATCCACGACCTTGCGGAGATAAGCCTGCCGGTCCGTCCATGTTACCAAAATTGTACAAGGGGGTCTTATAATTCACTTGTATTCAATCTGTTCAGATCCCTTCTGGTGTACTAGAGGTGTGGAGTTATTTGATGGTTTAGAAACCGATATTCATCCCTGGACCACTGGTGCCCCGAAAGTTGATTTGTCACAGTCTAATTGTTGTAGGTGCAGGTGTATTATTTTAAACCTGGAGAGCTAGATTCCCCACAGTACCAACAATGAGTAACCCCAGGAATGTCACTGTCTGGCTCTATACTTCAGCCCATCTAAGTAACAAAATTGGATATGCATACAACAGGTGACCACCTTCAAAAAGTCTGCATAACAACTACCAGATCATTGGCAAAACCAATAGCTTTTGCTTTGCTAAAGGCAATGCAATTATGGTCTGTGTGTGATGGTTGAGGTAAAGCAGGGCAGTAAGGGCAAGCCTGGGCAAGGGAAAAAGTCTGATGAGAGAAAGAGGAGTGAGGGAAAGAGGGGGTGCAACTTGCAAGGGAAAGAGTGGAGCTTGCATGGCACTGTCTGCAGATGTACTGGGCTTGACCGTGGTCCAGTGCACAAAGGTGTCCACAACTCACCACTAAAATGTTCTACATAGCAGTTTAGGAGAAATGCAAAGCCTGTATGTCAGCAACTGGATCCAGTAGAAACAATGTGGAAATAGTCAAGTGGAATATCCACCGGGACCCCTAACTGCCAGGCAACAACACTGAAAAGGAAAATGCTGCTAGTGTCTATGCCAGGTGGCACCCGGCCAGCTATGAGCAGCTCTAGCTAGTGAAGCGCCAAGTGGACATCCAAGACACAGCTTCTTCTGTGCCCACGTGTAAAACATGGGTTGTAATAATGGCCTTCACCTGATTAAAGACCATAAGCCCTGGTCTAGCAATTCAGGGGATGCACTTACACCCATCTGTCAGCAACTTAACCCAGTAGGGGCCATTTGGAAGGCATTCATTGGAATTGATACTAGGGCACCTTGCCTTCAGGTGGCAAGCAGGAGACAGTGGAGCCCAATTACGGGCCGAGTGGGCTATAGCAGCTGGCTTCTACTTGATCCATATAGTGGCATGTGCTTTATTTGCAAATCAGATCACCTGTACACATGGCAGAAAATGCGTAGGCCCCCTGTTAGTGCACTGTCACAAAATGACCCTGTGCAATATGTAACATTCCCTCTTTGTTCATTCGATGCAGAGCAGAGATATCGTGGTACGCGGTCTTTCAATGCAATGCATTTGTTTAATTTATGCCATTTAGTTTACAAAAAAAATCAGCATAACTTACAATAAACATAACTATGCAAACTGCAGTTTTACTCGCGGTCTAATGAATGTTTCTTGCTTGTGGGCTTTAAGTTGCGATTTGCATTTTTTTTTAAAGCTATTTGTATTAGGTTTTCAACTTGCCTCAGGGCAGAACAAATTAAACACCTCTTCCCCGAGATCCCCCCACCCACCCGACTTGCATGTTTTTGGTATGAAATACAGCATAGCAAAGCAAACGGGCAAACCATGGCTTGGCATGTTGCAATAAAGGTGTTGCATGTTTGTCCAGGGCAGGGTCTGGTCCAAGGCGGCCCTTGAGTTCCAGTGCTGGATATTAAGCCCCTTCCCCGGCCCTTGTGTTGTGGGATCCCCCACCACATGTTTTCTATTTCCACCACTGGCTTTAAAACAAAACCACGTGAACAGGCACTTGGCCAGAATGCCGGTTAAATTGCTCGCTAAGATTGCACTCTGCAGGAAATCTATAAGTACAGCTTTTTAGGAATTAAAGGTTTGCACCTTTTATACTTTGCTTGCAACATTATGGGAAATGCTCCCCCTCTCTTGGGTTATTTTCCGGGTTAATCTCCTGAAAGCCGATCATTTATTTATGGGGGTCGGCGGCTGAGAAAAATCTCCAGAATTACCCCCCCCTCCCCGTTACTGGTGGGTAAATAGTAGATAATTCCCATCACTGGTGATTACCCCGTACAGTGAGGTTGTATCATCACTCGAGGTGGGGGAACCAGAGAATTCAAAGCTAGCGCAGAGACGGGGTGAGGGTGGGGGGATGCCGGCCCTCTACCCCCTCGTAGCGCTTGGGCCCACCCCCGAGCTGAGCATGGCGGCCATTGTTAGTGCGCGCTGCGGGTGCAGGTCAATAGCCGGCATTTCACAACTGAGAGCGTCCAGGATTTACATAAACCGCTGCCGTCTCGTTGGGCTCCGGAAATAGGGCTGCCTTGATTTGTATGTGTAGCAGTGGCAGGGACACAAGATCCTTTTAAGTCCCAGGGTGCAACGCGGCAGAGCTGCCCATCCATGCAAGGGGGGGAGGTTATCCAATTTGCTTTTGCATTGTAAAATGTCTCCTTGCCTGCAGGCTGCTTTATAGATCCGGGCTGCACACCCAGGGAAAAAGAAGGCCTTATTTATTTTTGCTGTGTTTTATGGTTCCAACGCATGGACGGCATTTTTCTGTCTCTGCTTGAAGCGCAGGGCAGGTAATCGCCCTGTTACCGTTTCATTTTTGGTGCTGTAATGGCAGGTGCATGGACTGAAGCCAGCTTTTAATACTTGTGGGATCTCCTTTTCTGCCGCGGCTGATGCAGTGTAAATGTGTGTCCCACTCCTGTGCACACCTCAAATTTCCAAGATGAAACATTGTGGCCCTGATTATAACTTTGACGCAATCACAAGGATACCTGCAAATGGTAATACCGTTACCGGCACTCAGTCCGGTGGAATGTTCACCGGATTCCGAGTGCTAGTGATGGTGGTAAATTCCCATTTTATGGAGTCCCATTGGACTATGGGGGATTTGCCAGTATTACAGTTGCCGGTATTAAAGGCACCTGTAATTCTGGCGATTTTTGCCAGTAAGGTGGCGGTATCACCTCCATTGTGACGAATAAACATCCGGGCACCAGTGGTAGAGGGATGAATATCGGTTTCTAAACCACCAATCAGCCCCACACCTTTGGTACACCAAAAGGGATCCGAACAGATTGGAATACAAGTGAATTATAAGGTAATTTTGGTAACCGGGACGGAACGGCAGGCTTAACTCTGCTAGGTCGTGGATCGTTGGTTAGTTGCAACACAGCAAAAATACAGTTATTACCCAATGATAAAAGGGACTGTCCAGTCAAGGTTATATTAAAAATATCTACTTTATTATTATTACAACAGCCTAAATAGTTCTGTGATTAAAGTGTCAGGAGTACATTACTTCTGCAACAAAAAAGTGGAAGTCATGATATGAGCAAGACAGCAGGGGGAATCCTTCCTTCTGTTTATCAGTTGAGGTAAGGCAGAAGGCAAACACTATTAGGTTAAATTAAAATCTGAATGCATGGAGTCGAGGGATGACTCTGGTGAAGCGAGCAAGCAAAAGAGGACGATGAAGAACCCTTTTGGGGATTCCAAACTGAAACTCGTTTTGTATCGATAGAGCGGCCTGTTGTGGCGTTTTGTTTAATGAAGACGACTAGACCTCAAACTGGTATTATTTAGACTGGTTTTTACGTGGTCTGGAACTCTAATTTCGTTTCAGCCTGATGGTTTGTCACAGTTCCCTCGGGTCAGGGCATAGGTTTCAAGTCAAAGGGAGGGTGTTCTCATTCTCTATCTCAGTTTGGCCGTTCTCGCATAAGAGTAGGATCTTTAGCTCTGTGTGTCAAGACTTTAGGTTCCTCCTCTGCTTTTTATCAGTTATTCTTAGGAAATGTTTCTTCCAGTTCTAGTACTCCATATTTCTCTTCTCAGTCTCTTTCTCAATTTCCGTTAGAAACTTCACGTCTAGGTTCCAACATGGAACTTTGCTCTTTGTCACTTTCTCAAATGCCTCTACACTGCGATGGTCGATTCTTTTACATCCCATGGTTTTCTTCGCAGTTCTCCCTCTGCACAATGGTAACCTCTCTCCAGCCTTAGTTCTGCTCAATGCTTCTCTCAGTCTTCCCATCTGTTCACATTGAGCACGCTAAATCTGATGGCTGCCCTGCATTTCTCCAGAATATGGTGTTCCTCCCCCACCTCTTGCCCTCAGCCCCTCTCAGTCGCATTCCACTGTATGGCTGTCTGTGTTTGGTGGTCATCACCTTCTCGCTGCTGTTCATGCACTGCACCGCCACAGCTCGGCCTGCGATCTTGCCCTCTCACCAGCTTCCTTGTCTAGACCTCCGCTCCAGCCCCATCAGCACTCCCCCTCTCTTGGCCAATGGCCAGAGAAGAGTGACTCATGATTCCTGGCTGTTCTTGATTTTACCCCGGCCACTTCACCACGCTATCGAGATCTTTGACTTCCCGGCCCTTTATTTTGTGAGCTTTTTCTAGGGCTTCAATGCCAAAAAAGCATTCCATGAAGCACTTGGTTATGTGGGAAACACGCTTCGCCACAGTGTTCAACGCAATCCTGCGTCTGTGGAGTGAAATATCCTGTATAGCAAATTACATAGGGCCAGAAGAAATTGTAGTATGGGCCAAGATAATGAAATGGAGCAACAGAAAATGTGTAATGGCTTTGAGAATGTATACATTCCAGAGTGGACTGTGGTAAGAGAAGAGACTTTCAGCAGACCTCTAAAGAGAGTGGTGCATTAAGATTAGTGACAACATTCAGCAAACAAGCTGCAGAAGTGAGGAAGACATACAAAGGACTGCCCTATATGAAAACTCGAGGATTATCTGAAAGATCGCCTAAGTAACTACCCATTTAGATTCATCGAGAGGATCCCTGAGAAACCTCATAGGAGGTAAAGATGGCCTGAGTAAGTTACGCACCTACTCGGGTGATTTGGGCCAGACATCAAAGCACATTCTTTAATCCCCCCAATTGCAAGAGTGACTATGCAGTGTATATTCTTAGATGTCAATGCAACCAGGTAGATGTGGGAGGCCTCACAGAGAAAGTCAATCGGGGTACAGAAACGTCTGAGAGCAATTTGTAAGGTGGAGACACAATACCCTACAGGAATAGACTCTGGGTCCCATCAGAACGGCAATGAAAGTATATTGAGGTTTGCTGCGCCCCGCAGGATGGTGGCGTGTAAACTGGGAGGTGACTTTAAGAAAGAAGAAGCCCTTGTGATAATTGGACTCAACCACATCAAACTACACAGGACATAAACATTGAAAAAGAAGTGCACGGGTTTCTATGCTGAAAAATCAAGAAACCTCAAGGTCCCCCCGATGTGTTCTCTAGACTAGCAACACAGAGGGGGGAATACTTAATGGACACACCTGTACGGTGGATTACATTTTCTGAAATGCGCAGAATTTCTCCCATTCCTCCTGATTTTAAGCATAAGGTATAGCTCCGAGAGAGTTGTGCCTTTTAAGAATGCATGTCCTAACCCGAAGATGTTGATGTCCCCCCTCTTCTAGTAGGAGATTGCGGTAAGAAGAAGGCACGCTTATTACAATTAGTGTCATAATTAACATCTGAATGACATACATTCATGGCAGCTGTCCAGGACAGTATCCGCAGAAATGATCGTGAATAACGTTTCGAATGGAGAAATGACCGCATCTTTTTTCCAAAACTTTGGGACAATTTTTTTAAATATAGGTGTGGGGTGGGGCAAGGGTAATAGTTAAAGTGTGGGGGGGTTAGAGGGCAGGGTGGTGGTTCTCCCCACACATTATTTTTAAAACAATGCAGTCATTTCGCCATTTGAAGTTTTCATGGACATCCGTCCAGGACAGATGCATCTAGTACACACAGTATGTTACTATTGTCTTCTGATGGTCCGTGTAATTCTAAACCTGTCCAAAATGGCTGCCATGAATACAAATACCACGTGGGCCTCGGAGTGCATCTAGAGTGGAAGGGCAACACAACCTTGACTAAGCTTGTGGCAAAGTATTCACATTTGTTTTTCATCTCCAAAGAAGAGCCTGACTTACATATATTGCACACTGATATTGTGAACTTCCCCAGGTGTGTGGTATCTGGCTTTGTGATTACCCCATGGCAGCTTAACCTATTCAGTGGAAACGCACGGGATGCAGGCAGTGGGTGTGGATGGATGTGGAGAGACAGCGTTCCCTGTATTGCGGGATAACCTGTGACAAGCTATTTTATGTTCAGAAAGTCCAGCCGGTCAGAGAGAGCTTTTCTGGTGTTCCTGATGGCCTGCCTTTGTGGCTTTGTGGTTTCTATATGAATTAATGTGCCTTTGTGTTAATTAAAATGATACTAAATCAGTGGTGCACAACATGCGGCCGGGGGGCCAAATGCGGCCCTTTGGGGCATTATTTATGACCCTCCAAGTCACATGAGTTTAATGATGAATTGTTGCCTGGCGTGAAGTCATTCTCTAAGCCTGTCATGTGTGAAGCCTCTGTGGTGACATAATACAAATAAATCAAAGTGGTAATGCCATTAAAATGCTATGTGTCGCGTGTTACACTATAAAAGTAATAAATAAAAAGTTCACCTTTAAACCTATTTTTAAAATAAATCAAATTCAAGCACTGATTCACCTTTCATTCTCATGGATAGTTCGGCCTATCTTCCACTCGCTCATTCCCATGGATAGTTCGGCCTATCTTCCATTCGCTCATTCCCATGGATAGTTCGGCCTATCTTCCACTCGCTCATTCCCATGGATAGTTCGGCCTATCTTCCACTCGCTCATTCCCATGGATAGTTCGGCCTATCTTCCACTCGCTCATTCTCATGGATAGTTCGGCCTATCTTCCACTCGCTCATTCTCATGGATAGTTCGGCCTATCTTCCACTCGCTCATTCCCATGGATAGTTCGGCCTATCTTCCACTCGCTCATTCCCATGGATAGTTCGGCCTATCTTCCACTCGCTCATTCTCATGGATAGTTCGGCCTATCTTCCACTCGCTCATTCCCATGGATAGTTCGCCTATCTTCCACTCGCTCATTCCCATGGATAGTTCGGCCTATCTTCCACTCGCTCATTCCCATGGATAGTTCGGCCTATCTTCCACTCGCTCATTCTCATGGATAGTTCGGCCTATCTTCCACTCGCTCATTCCCATGGATAGTTCGGCCTATCTTCCACTCGCTCATTCCCATGGATTATTCGGCCTATCTTCCACTCGCTCATTCTCATGGATAGTTCGGCCTATCTTCCACTCGCTCATTCCCATGGATAGTTTGGCCTATTTTATGGTACTTGTGTGGTACATTCGCCCCTCCAGCAAAACAAGTTATGCATCCCTGCACTAAACCCATTATACACGGTCAAAAGGCCAGACGAGCTGCATAGGGTTGCTCAAAACAGTCCTATGCCCCAAATACCAGATTCATGCCCGTGGCCCTTTGGCCTAAATTAAGCCCTCCTTGAGACACATGCTCACACTGACACAATGTCACTTGCACCAAGTCCTATCTGACCAAGTAAAGTGCATGCTTTGGAGCTTTCAAGCCTGACCCTATGCTGCTTACTGCCCCAAGCATGGCAGCTTACAAGTACTAAGTACTAAGTGATCATGGCTGTCCCACATCTATAGAGCACTCCGACTCCACCTCCCAAAATAAACAACTCCCGCCCGCCCGCCCGCCTGCCTGTCCGCCCGCCTGTCCGCCCACAGCAAGTACCTACATTTATCAACGGTGCAAGTCTTCTATAAACACCAACAAAGTTATGGTGTGTTTAAAAAGGCTTGGAATGTGAGAGTAGAATAATTAATTTGAGCCAAGTCACACATGCCACAGCACCTCCTAGTAATCATCGCCGGAGGTTCACCCCCAGTTCAGAGCCACATCAGCAATGTATTGTGGGTATGCAAATTAGCCCAAATGCAAGTCGTGTGCGCTAGAATGTGACTATTTCTTACAGGGCAGTGCTACTTTATACACAGCTTTATCTACCCAAAACAGGCATTCCTCAGGGCTGCATACAACTGCTGGTGTCACCCATATTAGGGATCATCAATAAGACAAATACAGACAAAAATAGATGGAGTGTAGCTTTAATTTTCCCATCTTGAATGGAACACTACAAGTGCCAGAATGCAGCTAAATGTGAGCCTAAAAAGTCTTGAGTTTTGGCAGATGTACTTTTAAGGCACACCAAAGTATAATAAAAGGTCACCACCTTGGCTTTGTTTAATACAGGCGTGCTGCTTATTATACATAATATGAAAACACATTTCCAACCGCTTTTTGTGTGTCAAAAAAGCATGCACCGCGAGAATGAGAAACCGTTCTAAAGATTTATTTTGTGTGACTGTTTTACTGTCTTGAGAGAAGACGTATAATTTGTGTGGCTAATAGGAGCCGTGCGTGACATTTCAGAAGCAAAGGTGCCCATCCCGGTTCTTATGACTTAATCATTTGCATATTCAATAAAGCGCTGCATAGGAGGTCCCCCGCAATGTGCTCGAGAACACTGGACATCCGCACCCAGTCCATTGTGCGCAATTTGCACAGGGCTGCATTTGGTTCGCTCTGCATATTAGTGAGGAAGCCGGCGGCACTGTGCTGACAGCCCCCTCACCATGCGCAGAGCCCCCCTGTGAAGCTTACACCTCCACGCGTTGTGCAGAACTCTCTTGCACATATCGATGCATGCAGGCCTGCATTTATTTTCACAAATTGACACCCTCCTCCCCGCCCCGACCCCCATCCCCTGCTCGGTAAGAACGGATGCCGTGTATTTAATAGGCCACTCCTTCTACTCTACAGTGTCTGGTGCTGTGCATGACACATACAACTTTGTTTGCTTGAATTTGGCACACACGAAGTATTCTACTTCACAGTCACTGGTGCTTGCATATGGCGCATGCCAGGCGTCCTAACCTGCAGGGACTGGCGCCGTGGATGGTGCATGCCATACCAGGCGCCCCACTCTGTAGGGACTGGCGACATGCATGGCGCATAACAAACCAGGCGCCCTACTTTGCAGGGATCTGGCGACGTGCATGGTGCATACCAGGCGTCCTACTCTGCAAGGACTGGCGCTGTGCATGGTGCATACCATATCAGTCGTCCTACTCTGCAGGGACTGGCGCCATGCACGGTGCATACCAGGCGTCCTACTCTGCAGGGACTGGCGCCGTGCATGACGCATACCACTCCATGCGTCCTAATCTGCAAGGACTGGCGCTGTGCATGGTGCATACCATATCAGGCGTCCTACTCTGCAGGGACTGGCGCTGTGCATGGTGCATACCATATCAGGCGTCCTACTCTTCAGGGACTGGCGCCATGCACGGTGCCTACTAGTCGTCCTACTCTGCAGGGACTGGCGTCATGCACGGTGCATACCAGGCGTCCTACTCTGCAGGGACTGGCGCCGTGCATGACGCATACCAGGCGTCCTACTCTACAGGGACTGGCCCTGTGCATGGTGCATTCCATACCAGGCTCCCCAGCCTGCAGGGACTGGCGCTGTGCACGGTGCATTCCATACCAGGCGTCCTACTCTTCAGGGACTGGCCCTGTGCATGGTGCATTCCATACCAGGCTCCCCAGCCTGCAGGGACTGGCGCTGTGCACGGTGCATTCCATACCAGGCGTCCTAATCTGCAAGGACTGGCGACGTGCATGGTGCATTCCATACCAGGCGTCCTACTCTTCAGGGACTGGAGCCATGCACAGTGCCTACCAGGCGTCCTACTCTGCAGGGACTGGACCTGTGCATGGTGCATACCATACCAGGCGTCCTACTCTGCAGGGACTGGCGCTGTGCATGGCGCATACCAGGCGTCCTACTCTACAGGGACTGGCGCTGTGCAAGGTGCATACCATATCAGGCGTCCTACTCTGCAGGGACTGGCCCTGTGCATGGTGCATACCATACAAGGCGTCCTACTCTGCAGGGACTGGCGTCATGCACGGTGCATACCAGGCGTCCTACTCTGCAGGGACTGGCGCCGTGCATGACGCATACCAGGCGTCCTACTCTGCAGGGACTGGTGCCGTGCATGACGCATACCAGGCGTCCTGCTCTACAGGGACTGGCCCTGTGCATGGTGCTTTCCATACCAGGCGCCCTAGTCTGCAGGGACTGGCGCTGTGCACGGTGCATACCAGGCGTCCTAATCTGCAAGGACTGGCGACGTGCATGGTGCATTCCATACCAGGCGTCCTACTCTTCAGGGACTGGAGCCATGCACAGTGCCTACCAGGCGTCCTACTCTGCAGGGACTGGCGCTGTGCATGGCGCATACCAGGCGTCCTACTCTACAGGGACTGGCGCTGTGCAAGGTGCATACCATATCAGGCGTCCTACTCTGCAGGGACTGGCCCTGTGAATGGTGCATACCATACAAGGCGTCCTACTCTGCAGGGACTGGCGTCATGCACGGTGCATACCAGGCGTCCTACTCTGCAGGGACTGGCGCTGTGCATGGTGCATACCATACCAGGCGCCCTACTCTGCAGGGATCTGGCGACGTGCATGGCGCATGCCAGGCAACCTACCCTGTAGCGACTGGCGCCGTGCATGGTGCATACCAGCAGTCCTACTCTGCAAGGACTGGCGACGTGCATGGTACATACTATACCAGGCATCCTACTCTGCTGGGACTGGCGCTGTGCATTGTGCATACCATACCAGGCGTCCTACTCTGCAGGGACTGGCCCTGTGCATTGTGCATACCATACCAGGCGTCCTACTCTGCAGGGACTGGTGCCGTGCATTGTGCATACCAGGCGTCCTACTCTGCAGGGACTGGACCTGTGCATGGTGCATACCATACCAGGCGTCCTACTCTGCAGGGACTGGTGCCGTGCATGGTGCATACCAGGCGTCCTACTCTGCAGGGACTGGACCTGTGCATGGTGCATACCATACCAGGCGTCCTACTCTGCAGGGACTAGTGCCGTGCATGGTGCATACCAGGCGTCCTACTCTGCAGGGACTGGACCTGTGCATGGTGCGTACCATGCCAGGCACCCTACTCTGCAGGGACTGGCGCTGTGCATGACGCATACCAGGCGTCCCACTGTACAGGGACTGGCCCTGTGCATACCATACCAGGCGCCCTACTCTGCAGGGACTGGCGCCGTGCATTGTGCATACCAGGCACCCTATTCTTCCGGGACTGGCGCTGTGCATGGTGCATACGAGGGGCTCTACTCTGCAGGGACTGGCGCGGTGCATACCATACCAGGCGTCCTTCTCTGCAGGGCCCTACTCTACCAGGACTGGCGCCGTGCATGGTGCATACCATACCAGGCACCCTACTCTGCAGGGACTGGCGCTGTGCATGGTGCATACCAGGCGTCCTACTCTGCAGGGACTGGCGACATGCATGGTGCATACCATACCAGGCGTCCTACTCTGCAGGGACTGGCGCTGTGCATGGTGCATACCATACCAGGCACCCTACTCTGCAGGCACTGGCGCTGTGCATGGTGCATACCAGGCTTGCTTCTCTGCAGGGACTGGTGCCGTGCATGGTGCATACCAGGCTTGCTTCTCTGCAGGGACTGGTGCCGTGCATGGTGTATACCAGGCGTCCTACTCTGCAGGGACTGGCGCCGTGCATGGTGCATACCATACCAGGCGTCCTACTCTGCAGGGACTGGCGCGGTGCATGGTGCATAGCAGGCGTCCTACTCTGCAGGGACTGGCACTGTGCATGGTGGATACCATACCAGGCGTCATACTCTGCAGGGACTGGCGCTGTGCATGGTGCATACCATACCAGGCGTCCTACTCTGCAGGGATCTGGCGCCGTGCATGGTGCATACCATACCAGGCGCCCTACTCTCCTGGGACTGGCGCCGTGCATGGTGCATACCATACCAGGCGTCCTACTCTGCAGGGACTTTCGCTGTGCATGGTGCATACCATATTAGGAGTCCTACTCTTCAGGGACTGGCGCCATGCACGGTGCCTACCAGGCGTCCTACTCTGCAGGGACTGGCGCCATGCACGGTGCATACCAGGCGTCCTACTCTGCAGGGACTGGCGCCATGCACGTTGCATACCAGGCGTCCTACTCTGCACGGACTGGCGCCATGCACGGTGCATACCAGGCGTCCTACTCTGCAGGGACTGGCGCCATGCACGGTGCATACCAGGCGTCCTACTCTGCAGGGACTGGCGCCATGCACGTTGCATACCAGGCTTCCTTCTCTGCAGGGCCCTACTCTACCGGGACTGGCGCCGTGCATGGTGCATACCAGGCGTCCTACTCTGCAAGGATTGGCGCTGTGCATGGTGCATACCATACCAGGCGTCATACTCTGCAGGGACTGGCGCTTTGTATGGTGCCTACCAGGCGTCCTACTCTGCAGGGACTGGCGCCATGCATGGTGCATAGCAGGCATCCTGCTCTGCAGGGATTGGCGCCGTGCATAGTGCATGCTGGAGCGCCTACTTTGCAGCAAAGGGTGCTGTGTTTGCCTGGCGCAGTGCATGTCCTGCACCAAGGCGCTCCTTCTGCGAAGTCAGGTGCTGTGTCCCTTGGAGGAATTCTTCTCCTCTGCGGGAACTATTGCTGTGCATGCATCTACTCTGCAGGGACTGGCGCCGTGCACGGTGCTGTGCATGAGCATGACGTACACAGCACCCGTCCCTGCAGAGGAGATCTAGCATCTGGCAAAGTCTCCGATCTTCAGTGTTTCCTGTTCCTAGTGTGTCTCTCAAAGTCCAGGGATGACTTTTTGGTACTTGCCATTTGCCATATTTTCTCATTTTCAAGGGCTATTTTTCTCTTTGACTTATTTTAACACAACTCGCTGCCCATACCTGGCCTTCTTCTATTGCTGATCTTAGTAAACTTCTCTTTTTAGGTACCTTTAGGTCGGCCTTGTAGCAGTGTCAGATTACCCATTAGGCCAAGTAGGCAGCCACCTATGGGCCCCACTCTTTTTAGGGGCCCTGTGACAACGGGTCATAATTGGTGCATAAAATGTAAAATGTATTAGGAGATAATTTGCGAGGGGGGGCGACATTTCGACTGCCTGTGGGCCGCCACAAGGTTCAATCCGGCACTGATGTGTAGCACGACTGAGCCGACTCGCTGTGGAAGAATTCACAAGTGAACCTGGCCTGCCTGAAAGATCATTAATCTTCAGCTTTGCTGAATACCTGATTAAGACCTCGACCTGCTTAGTGTTTGGGCAAAGTTGGTAACAACCTATGTTCCCTGGCCAGACTGCAGGCATTACTCACTCATGTATGTGTAACCTAACACACTTTTTGCTATTGCTTTAAGACGGTATAGCTTTGCTGTTTATATATCTTTTGATTATCCATTGTTTTGCTAAATTATTTTGTGTAACACTTTAATATGCATCAATGTTTACATATATTTTTGTAATCATCTGTCAACCCCCTGTTTATTGCGAGAGCTTGTATCTATGTGCTATGCTTTAATGTAAGCCAGCCCACGAGTCTTCCACAAGGTGCAGCCTTAGTGTTCAGCCTCGCTACCAAGTGATGAGCCAAGTGTTCTCCAAAAACCCTTGTTTGCGGTTCTCTTAAGAGTTGCATATCCTGAGGTGTAATGGAGTTTAAGCAAGACTAACTTTTAGACATCCCTGCGGCTTACAGGCTAACCCTGCTTCGACACCTGCATTGTCATGTGGCTGTGTAGGGGTGTCCACGTTTTCTAGTTGCAAATTGCACAGAAACGGAGGACTCACACTGTTTTGCATTATTGGTTTAGATATTGCACACATCCTTTCAAAAACCAGCTGAGAGGTTTTAAAGCAATTCTGATGTAGGTCTTCCCGTTCGGAAATAAGAACGGCACCTCTTCTTCCTGGAGACAGATCTTATGGGGCCTGGCGCCCCCTTGATCACACTAAGCTCCATTTGGAAGCAGTCTGCTTTCTTTTGCTCCTTTTGATTACTGCTCCTAGTTGGAGCTCCCCTAAAGTCCCACCAAAGGTTAGAGGGACTGACTATCTGCAACTTGCGGCTCTCTGGTTGTTTTGGACTGCGACTCCCAGGATCCCTCAGCATTAACGTTCATGGTTAGGTCTATTTTGAGTTGTATTTCACAACCTCTGAAGATCCAAAGGTTGCAGCCGCCTGGGCTAGAGCGACATTGACGCTGTGCCCTACAAACATGCAGAGCAGTTTTGTTTTTTGCCTGAATCCAGGCATGCCAGAAACAACATAGAAATGTCTTTACAGTGGAGTGCGAAACCCCAGCTAAATGCGGGGAAGAGACCCCTGGTAGGAGAGCCACCTTGCTATCCTGAAAGAAGGCACTGCTTAGTGATTGGCCCAGTCAAATGCCTGAACTGGTAAGCTCGGATCACCCCTAGTTCCCAAGCACCCCTACAATACTCTCTCGACCAAGACTAAAGTTAACTACGATTTCCAACTGAGGCTGCGCGACTAGATGATTTGACGTGGAGGGATGACGTGGCACGGGGGGAGATGGCCTGTCATGTGACAGATACATATGTTAAAATGAAGCCCCCCCTCACTGCTGTACATTGGGCTGGATCATGAGTTTATTTGTAGGATGCTTTCTGCGTAACTCAATTGCTTCTTGGTGGTTTTGAACAGTCCTCAAGCCTACTTTGAAACCCTCAACGACCTGACCGGGACCGGAGGTGTCCAGACCTTTCCAGAACTGGGATCCTCGAATCCAGTTTCCCTGAGGTTGAGCGTGGGATAGGCCAGTTCAGAATTCCGACCTTGTAGAGACATCCCCTGCCCTCCTGCATTCATGCCTGCCTCCCTGCCTGTGCCAAGGATCTCTCCCAGAGAGTCCAGTAAAACTGCTTGCCTGCCTGGCGCCAGCCCCCAAGTCCTACTCTGTGCCCTGTAACTTCATAATGTGCCCAACCCGCCATTTTGCGTAGGATTTGACTCCTCCAGAAGTGCCAAACGGTATGTCCAATGAGCGTCTTGATGCACACCTCTCTTTGTGTAGGGAAGCCCATGGGTCACCTTGTAGGCAGTTTAGGAACACCCAAGCAACACCTCTGGGTGCCCAAGGCATCCCTGGGCCCGCTATCTCTACCAAGGTGCGTGGGAGCCATTGGGCGCTGTGACACAGCCACCAGTTTGCCCCAGAGGCCTCTTTGGGGATCTACATCCTCGTCTAGGCCCGAACTGGCGCTCGGAACGTATCCACATCGTCCAGATACGAGAAGAGCTGCGTTTCAGCACCCTGGACAGAACCACGAAGACTGGTGCTGAAGTTCCGTCTGAGGGGGCAGAGGGTGGGTGCGATCGGGCGAGACTAGGGCTGATGTCATGGCAGATGCGTGACAGGCTTGTAAAAAGTGTAAAAACACAGGACTAGAATAACAGAACCTGAAATCAGCATCCAACCCGACAAAACAGTTGAGCAAAAAGAATTTGATGATTGCTTGGTTTTTCACACCTTGAATGGAAGCTTACAATTACCAGCACTGAGAAAGATACAGTGCAAGAAAGACCAACTGTTTTTAGTTGTGTTGTCACACAATCTGCATCTTTTTCCATGCATTTCCTCCCATTTTCAATCACCCACCATTTGCACCTATGAAGAAGCAATAGCCACTCCTAGACATCCACTGCAGCTGAATCTGCACCCCTCCAGGGCTGTTTAACTGCAGGCCTCGAGGGCCGGATCCCTGCTGGGTTTTCAGGATACCCCTCATTAATATTCATGAGATAAATTATCATACAATGATTCTAGATAAATGCACATTTTTCCTCCTGAATATTAATGAGGGATATCTTGAAAACCCGTCAGGATTCTGGCCCTCCAGGCCCAGAGTTGGACAACATGTACTGTGCTTTATGTGCCTAAGCGCGAAACAAAAGAAAGGCAAGCCTGGAGCGGACTTCCTACATATGACCTAGCCGTGTCCCAAAATAACGGTGCTTTGGCATAGTGTCACACTTAAACTTGCAGACATTACCAACCTGGAGAAGTAGACAGTCCTTTCATGTGTTTACTAGGCCTTCATCAGCCTGCACCAAGTGTATTGTGTTGGCATTGTTGTTGGCTATCAGATGAAAGGATAAAGTTGCTCCCCGTTCACCCAATAGACGCAGGAGCTCGTCAGAGCAACTCTGCCATGAATTGGCTCATTACCCCCCAGACCTAGAGATTTTATTTATTGAATTGTTTTTTTATAACGCAGGTTTCCAAGCGCAGATCCAGGATTCGAATCTTTGTTGCTCTGCATGCATGGTCGTGCTTCTAAGACCAGCGCGTTGCCCCTGTGCTATCCTCCTTTGCCTGGCACAGATGGTCGGGCGTTCGCACAGCCCTGTATTGTTACTGTGCAGCTTGTACAGAATGCCTGCAGTTTGCTTTAGGGTGGAGACTTGCTTGCCTCGCTGTGCTGTTATGGTGCCTTCCCCAGTTTTGTTTTATTTATGTTTACATGTGACTTGGCTGTGTTTTGTCTTTGTATTGGGGCCAAGATGAGGTGCCCACGCATTACTGTTTTGCAATGCCAACTGGAACCAAGGAATGGGTGTCTCTGGCCGTGAGCTCAGCGCATCACTGAGGGTGCACTGTATCCAAGGGGCTGAGCACGGCATGGGCTGGTTCTTCTACTGGATTCCGGGCGGCTCAGGACATGTTTTCGCCAGATTCCGAGTCCAGGAAAATCGTGCCCCCTTTCCAGCGTGCATGAGAGGGATGTTTGTGTCTGGTCGTTAGTGGTAGAGCTATATGGTCCTGGTTTTCACCCCTTTGTGCGTTTTTGTGGCGTCTTATTTTCTTTGGTGAGTAACAAGTTGTTTCTTTATAGGAACAGCCCACTGGCTGGACATTGTGGATTTACTTGTTTTGGTGGTTGTTCTTCTGGTGGATAGCTTAACTGCTCACCTCTGGCATGGGACCGGCCTGCACTGCACAAGTTCGAATCCTGTGCCTGGGCTGACTCAGCCTTTCATCCTTGTCAGGGCTATACATTGTGTGCAATTACATTGGGTAATACTAACGCCCGCCATTACAGAGATTAGACGAGTCCTGCATTATTATTATCTAGTGTGCATTGCAGAACTATATTCCATCTCATTTTCGTACCCGTGATATAGAAAGGGCTGGGCTCCATTCGGAGATTCCCAACTCAGTGCTCGCTATAGATGAGTAAAGACTTGACTGCTGTGCCAGGCACTGCATCACCCCGTGTGTTGTGGTACTCGTATGCCAGGTGGGCAGAACCTGGTATTTGGCTGAAGAAGCCTGCATTTTCATTTCCATTTTAGCATTCCATGGAGACCTACCATCCTTTAGGACCCTGGGGGTCGGGGGGGTGCTGGCCAGTCAGGATGCTCTGAACGCAGGTTGGATTGTATGGTACAAGACTGCATTCTGACCAGCCATCGGTAGCCAGCGCCCCCGTACCTCCTGCCCCCTCATCTCTTTGCACCCATGTAGTTTTGTACACGGTTGCTAAGAGTGTTGAGCTTTTCCGTGCCTTCCATTGCCGCGCCATGGTTCCTGGAGCCCTTTTTCTATGTTGAAGATATCACAGTCATCAACATAGAAAATGGACTATGAAGCACCACAGCATCTGTTTTTTTAAAGACACCATTAGCACCTGTGTAGAGAAAAACCTGGGTTCTAATGGCGATATGCCCCTTGGTGGCGGGCCGGCCATGTCGGTAATGGCACTGCCGTCCTCGTTGAGGGACCCTCGCTTCCCTCGGCCCCTTAACTTGGGTGGTGGGCCATTTCCAACAGGGTTGGCGTGCCGCAGAGGGGGATATCGCCCCATTTCATAATGTATGCATTTAAACGCAAACCCTGGGAGGCATCCTGCTGTGGTGCATTGCATTGTTTCGTCAGATAGATGAACCTATAGCATCAGTGAAGAGTGATTGCTGGAAGGTGTTGAATTAATCATAACCACTGGCATTACTATTGGCAACTCTCCAGACCAGTGGTCTTCAACTTGTGGTTATGGCCCCCTTTGGGGGCACAGAGGCTGTCTGGGGAGGGCACAAGCCTCTTGAAAAAGTGACTATAGTGACTGCTTTTAATAGAAAATGTACACATTTCTGTTATTTCTTTGGGGGGGGCAACAATATTTTTACAGCAGGGGTGCTAGAGGGGGCAAGAGGTGGGAGTCCAGCATAAAGTTTGAAGTCTATTGTTATTCAGGTTGCTAGAAGGGTAAAGAACCCACGCAAATTAGGCTTGGACCCACCCCAAAAAGAACCAGTACAGCTCTACTAGGTCACACCCCTTCTGTGAAAGGGCTCATCTGCATACTTTCCAACCCTACCGATTTAGGCGGTAGGATACTGCTTTTTAAGCAGTCCTACTGCCTACCGATTTAGTGGCAACAAATACCGATTTTAAAAAGATATATATATTGTTTATTTTTTTTATTTTTTTGGCCTGGCTGCCTGAGGCCCGGCCCAGCATGATCACCATCCTCTGGTGCAGAGCCAGCATTGGGGGGGTGGGGGAGGTGGGCGACTTCCCAGGCCGCCACGCCCCCCAGGGCGCCATTAGCCCCCGCCACGCCAGCTCGGGGGAGTCTTTCAAGGGCTCCCCGAGCTGGCGTAGTGGGAGAACGTGCAGCATGCAAGCTTTTGATGTAAAAGGCACCCACGGCGGTGGGCTAAATGCGCCCCTTCGCTGCGGGTGCCTTTGACAAAAGGCGCCATTAGCCCCCCACCACGCCAGCTCGGGGGAGTCTTTCAAGGGCTCCCCCGAGCTGGCGTGGTAGCAGATGGCGTGGCAGGCGCCTCATTGTCATTGAATGCACCCGCGGCGGCGTGCTCATTCAATGACAATGGGCTGCTGACGCGCCCCATTCCTATCATTACCTCCTCGCTGGACTATTTTTGAAACTTTAAGATTCCTACAGATTTTTGGTCACAGAATGTTGGCATGTATGCATCTATGTCTTTTTCCAAAGCAGTCAAGAGAAAGATCTGTTCCCTGGCTCTTTGTTTCACTGCAGTAACTCCCTGGATATGTGAGAACTGTCTGACGCTCAAGCAAGTCTAGACTGAACGGGTCAGGGCGCCGCCAGAGGTAAGGGGTGGGAGAAAGTGGTAGCTGCTATTGCAGTGCTGCCCATCCCACTGCAGTGACTTGCATACCCAACATTGAGGTGGCTTTGGACCATAGCGTCGGCCTGAAGGCTCAACTGCCCCTTGGTTTTACATTTCTTTTTACCAGAGGGAATTTCGAGCTGTGTCACGCCTGCATTTCCAGGGCCACAGTAAACACTCCAGGCTTTTGTACTGGTTTCCAGAAGTCTTCTGCTAGCCGAAATGCTCTCAAGGGATCTCCTGGGTCTTGCACTCCAGTTGGTCAGAGTTTGAGGCCGACCTCCTCGCTCCCCGAGGGCCTGGGGTGCGCGTTCCTTCGCGAGGGCAGCTCCTGACCTCTGGAATTCACTTCCTTTAACACACATTATCCGGATCCTGTTGCAAGGCTTGCCCTTTGGTTCGGTTCTAAGCAGCGCTGGCCAATGGGCCGGCTCTTGCTGGGTCAGAGATCCAGCATCGGATGTCTTGCCGGATTGCCGGACCCGGCCTGCCTCAGTCCTGACAAGGCATTACTGAGCCCCCAGCTTCGCAGAGAGCTGGGGGCTCAGTAATCTAATCTGCTCTGTCCTCCTTTCTCCAGAGGTTTGTGGGTTTGCAAGTCCTATTTGCTGAGTCTGTTTCCTTTCTTCTGGCCTGAAAGGGACACCACAGAAATCAATGGGCCATGAACATCTCTGGGTTGGGGGGCATCACTATGAAAAAGCTGGCTTTCTACATGCTGGACACACTATTATTTTCCAAATGTGCCTCTTATACTTTCATAGAAAAGCAAAAGTAATTTCCAAACTCAGAAATGCTGCTTAAACTTGCATTCACTCGTTTTCTTTAAAATGCGTTTCTTTTTTGTTGGACTACCACATAAATACCCTGTATTTTGTGTGCCGCTTCCTTTGTGTTTTTTCACAGGTTATATTAATAAAGATGTTTTATGCTTGTCAAACTGCTTAATCACAAATACATGCTTCTGTTGTACAGACGGCAGTTATTAGGAAATAAAACTGTGGGATCATGGGTGCCAACTTTTGATTTTCATGACAGCGGCAGAAATACTCCCACCTTTGCCCTGAATATAAGCAAGCAACCAGCCCAACCCATCCCCTGGCCAAACACATTGTATGCCACTTGTTTTGTGTAAGGAATAGCAAAAAGTCATACGATTAACGAGCAGTTTTTAATATATAACATCTCAGCATCGGTCTCTTAACCTGCTGAGCTACCCTGGCAGCCTTCTGCTGTAGAGCGTGTCTATGGATCCCTTAATGTACTAAAAAGCTCTGCATTAGCACAGTATTTTGGGTGCATCGCTGCCATGGAAGAGATTTCAAGTGGAATTGATGTACAGTGTACAATTTTGAAAGAAGCAGCATGCAAGAAATTGCCTCCTTTTAAAACTATTATTTTGAACATTTCTTTTTGAGTGGAGTTCAAATGCCAACCCTACCCCCTCGGAACTCCGCCCCTCCTCCAAACTTTGCCCCCACCCTGGCCCTTGTGGGATTCCCCCTTTGCATTCACTCCATTTCCACCACTGGTTCGAAGATAACGATGGCGATTGTACGAGTACACTGTGTTCGCCACAGAGGCGTTGCACTTTGGTAAGATCTGTTGGAACCCTCTGTGGTGGGGTGCTCGTGGATGGCACAACAGCCATGGGCAGACAGTGACCCACAATGGCACATAATACTTGCCAAGCCACTCCCTGGACCAAAATCATGGTCACAGTTCTTAGCAGACAAAAATGCATGCACGCAGGTGTGACACGAGGCAGACTACACACTCCTGCACTCCCAGGCAAAGACACACATAACGCTGCAAGAGGCAGAGCCCTTGTCTAAAAAGGCAGAGCATAGTGACCACGTGATTTGCATCCACCCCTACTGCAGCGCAGGACAGACACTTCACCAGCGTTTCTGTGAAGACATATACACTTGCTAGTCTTCCTGACCCTTGGTGACCTCCTTTATTCCTAGGGGTGCATTTCAGCTGATTGGAATGACATTCTTCGAAACTAGATTATGGAACAAGCTCACTCAAGGACTGCAAATGCAAGAAGACCACTTCAGGGAAGCCTTGGAGAGCAGGGCTCGGATCAGGAAGTGGGCGACGTCCACCCCCCCTTTTAAGGTAACAGACGCCCCCCTTCGGCCCCTTGACGTTCGAGGAATTAAATAAAATAGCTTGCTGTATGTTAGGGTAGTCCAACTCCTGGCCTCGAGGGCTGGATTCATGTTGGGTTTTCAGGATAACCCTCATTAATAGTCATGAGATACATTTGCATACAATGATTCTAAATGTATTCTCTTTTTTCCTCATGACTATTAATGAGGGATATCCGTAAAACCCGGCAGGATCCCGGCCCTCGAGGCCTGGAGTTAGACAACGTTCGTTCTGCTACAAACATGCCAAAGCGGAAATCAAATGAAGAGGGCTCAGATTTGGGGCAAGACACTTAAGACACAAGACTGAATAAAGATCAGATATTTCATGTGATGGGAATGTTTATATACAGCCTTTTAGGTGTAACATGTGTGTACCTTTTACACTTTGTTAGCACGTTATAGGTCATGCTCCTGCCTAGGGCTACTTTTTGTGGGTTCACTATTCTTCTTCTGAGAGTATAGAGCTTATTTGCCCTGTCCAGTTCCTTCTATGGGAAACACCAATTCAATGGAATGTGCATGTTTCACTTTAACATCTGCTTACTTCCTGTGACGTCACTTGCCATTACATATGGTGATGTGTTCCCCCACTTCATTTTGTGGGACTTGTGCTTTGTTAAATAGAAGATTTTTCTTAGACGCTGCCACTCGTTCCCAAGGAATAATATGACCTCTCCTTCTTGAGTACAAGACTGCTTACTGCATTCCACTTCCCCGTAGGCTGGGGCGGGCCCTCGGGGGCTAAGCAAGGAATGCTTCTATCTATAACATCCAGTTTTCCCGCCACTCTATTTTTCCCATGGAGCTTCAGGCAGCTGTATCAACTTGCAATGTGGTACATTAAAAAATCTGATTAGATTGCTGGTACCCTATTGATGCTATACGGGTAGGAAAAGGCTTGCACCGGTTATTGGGGGTCATACCGGGACCAAAAATAGCCCAATCAGCGAAAGGTAGAGTAGCTCCCATTCACAAGGGACTCATTTTTCCAGTACTAACACTGGGTTAATTTGTTGGGAAATTGGTCTTATTTTTAATTTTTTATATATTTCTTAAGATTTTATTAATGAAAAAGAAAACATCCCAACATTGTTGTGCATCTCATAACTCCAGTTCATCGTCGAAGAAAGTATGGATGGATTCCGGTGGTCGGAATTCAATGACGAAATTATTAGAGCAGGGATTGTCGGAATGAATTGGTAAGTACGAAGAGGCTTGGGTCCCGTTACTATGAGCTCACATGCCTTATATAAGGAAACATCACTCGTATGATTAGCTCCTGAGAGGATGGTGTTGAAGCAGCAAAACGGATGTCACTTAGGAAGACACATTTTGTTTTAGGTAGGCCAGAAGAGCTTCTGGAGTCGCTGGAATGGACTCGCGTCAGGCACCACCTTTTTCCCATGTCACAACTAGGCAGACTTACTGTCCACGGCTCTGCAGGTCGTTAAGGTGCCCAGGGTGCAAACGGAGTACTTTTATCAGGGGCCCAGCCTTTTGATAGGCAGGATGGAGCATTTCCAACCCAAAGAGCTCGCCAAGCACCAGTTAACTGGCAATTCGGCGATAATTAAAGTGAGCCACACAAAGCCCCCAGTAAAAAGATTGGTTCATATCCACAATGTCTACTATTTTGACAGGCAAAATAAGTTGCGTTAAGTCATTAATCAAAGTTTTTGCAAAATCAGGTTTACCAACGAGCTGCAAGTTTGCGACAGGGAATCTGAATATCTAGTTTTGGTTTATTCCACAAATCCTTCTAGTGCATGCATTAAATCGCTGAAAGTACGGTGGGTTAACTAGACTGGCCAGGGCGGCATTATTGTGCACTCTAGGACTTATAGTTTACCATTTAGGATGCGGAAATTAAAACCACAATGAGATTATTTTAGCTTAACAGTTGCTAGAGTTGCATGTTGTCATGTTAGCCTTATTAGGGAATTGGTCTTTTGTAAATAAAAGCTACAAGACATTATTACTGGAAACCTTAAAATCCAACTATTTGAGCCAAAGTGGCAAGACAGCAGAACAGTTGAAGGGGTTAGTGCACCTGCGGCAGAGATCAAAGATATACCTTGGTGCTGCCGGTTTAGCTTTGAACCAACATCCACCAGGCTCAATGTCTGGCTCCACAGGTCAACTGGTGCAGTACAAACATACCAATTTAGTCAAAAGAGGATTATTTCAGGTTATGTTAGGTTATGTTTGATGTATACCACACGCAGCTACCACCCAGGGCAGGCATAAGTAGTCTGTGGCATGATTTGTTATTTCACGTTGCCATAAACCCAAAAAGAGGGCGAAAGACCATTTCCCGGATGCTTAGTACAAAAGTGCAAAAGTTAAATAAAATAAGTGTTATAATTGTTCAGGAAATGGCTATGTATATGTCCTCGCCAGTGATACTGCCAATGTTTACATGGATAAAATACTGGAACTGGCCCTGCTTTCACGCTTAGAGCCAGAGCAGCCCCTCTGTCTGGGCTGCCAGGGAGTCCCCTGGCTCTACCCTCTTCCTTTGCCTCTGCTTATTTTGTCCCTCCCGCCCCCCCTTCCATTTTGCCCGTCTTCCTGTTGCCATTTCTTCCCCCAGCCTCCCTCCCTCGGGCTGTGGTCTCCCGCTGAGGCGCTCCAGTCAGAAATGCTGACAGGAACAGCTGGCCATCCTTGGGCTGCCTTCTGCTCGCTGACTACCGCCTTTATCTGCGAGAGGAAGGAGGTGGAAGCGGAGATTATGATGGCGACGTCGTGCTCCTGGGAATCAGGCTGACCCCCCCCCCATTTCTGTGCCCAACTCCTCGCCGGGTGCTTCTTCTCCCATACGGGTGCTGCTGGGCTTGATTGGGTGCTGGAGTCGCGTTGAGGGTCTGGGCGAGGAGGTCACAGAACCCTACGCACGGGGCTTGGAAAGGTGCCTTTTCGCCGCATATTTACCTCGGCCCCCGTTTGCCCTGAACACACTGCGACATTTGATGCAGAGGACGCTTAAGCAACCCGTGCTTAAACTGTGTGACCTCGACTGCAAAAAAAGGTTAATCTCTCGCGAGAAGCGGTTTCCACGTCAATAATGCCAAAGGTCGTACAGCGCGCGCCTGCCACAGTACGCAAGCGTGGCTGCACAGGGGAGCATGGAAGCATTTCATTAAAGATGGCCCCCACGCTTGATCACGAGGGGCAAGTGGCTTGCATTGGTTTCTGAAATGCCGCTTCTCCTTCATGAGCGGCCATAACAAGACAAGCACCTGGTCAATGTGAAGGCGAGTCCGAGGCCTGACTGGATCGCAAAAAAGTGTGTTTTACCATATATTTTCACCCAATCTTTTCTTCAGTCCTCTTTTCATTGATGTAGTGCCCCAGAGACTTCTCAGAAGGATTGTCCCGCTTCTAGGGTGCTGTGTGCATGCTGCCAGTGTGACGAAACAACCTCCGGGGCACCAGTGGTCCAGGGATGACTATCGGTTTCTAAACCATCCATCAGCCCCACACCTCTAGTACACCAGAGGGGATCCAAACAGATTGGAAATACAAGTGAATTATGAGACCTCCTTGTCCAGTTTCGGAAACATAGACGGAACAGCCGGCTTATCTCTGCAAGGTTGTGGATCGTTTATTAGTTCCAACACAGTGAAAATACAATTATTACCCAATAATTAAAGGGACTGTCCAGTCATGGTTGTATACAAATATCTACTTTATTATTATTACAACAGACAGTTCTAGCACACTACAAGATACAATCCACCCTGTAAAGCAACACAGAGGACAGACAGTTTCATGTAGGAAAGGAATGCACTCTGGATAATAATCGGAGGGTAGTCGGTAAAGCAATCAGTCATAAGTGTTCATGGTTATATCACTAGGGGCCTTCGGAGAAGGACCAGGGGGACAGAGCCACAATGTACCCAGTGCTTGAGATAATCTTGATGCTTGACAGGGTCGAGTTGGATCAATATGCTTTGCAGCTCCTGCAACAGAGTTCAAGATGGGAGACAATTGGGGGTATCAGGCGGCAGAAATTCGGCAAGCGAGGTTGGACGGACAGCTGCAGGCTGGCCTACACGCCGGCTTAGGGTCAATAATTGTTGTCTCTGTGCTGGTTGGCGGATCTGGAACGCTGGTCGAGGCGTCTCGGACGCCTTTAGTGACAGCAGCGTGACAACAGTCAGTGGTGCAGCCAGTCGCGGTACAAGGGCTCGACTGCCTCGAACATGTCCTTAAAAGATGGACGATAGTTGATGCTTGTCGTGGCCCTTGTCATGGCATTTATCATGGCCCTCGTCCTAGCTTCTTCGCAGGGCTCTTGATGTCCGTTAAGGTGGACGGCTCAAAGCTAAGGCAAGTGTTTGCAGGCAACAGCCTTTTGCTTTGTTCAGAGACTCTCTGGCACTTCCCACCTAGGAAGCTTGCTGGCAGAACCTAGCAGGGCACGCTGGGTGCTGGCTGGGTACCGGTTTTGGAGCTGCTGGGCGGGTCCTCTGAGTTCATTATCTCCCTCTGTTCCCTGGGAGATGTGTAGGGAAGGGATCCTGCTCCCCTCTTGGAAATCCCGGCCTTCCTTCACTGGCAGAAGCTGTAATATAGACTATACCTTCAGCCAAGGTCCAAATGAGTCCCTTTCTTACTCCCTGTGTAGTCGTCAGATGATTTGCCAATAGAGGGGCTCAAAGCCTACCTCAATGAACCAATCATGGGTCCCCAACTACAATATCCTGTATGCATGAGGTCATAACCAGAGTGCTTTGTATCAGAAACGGTAAGGGAGTGTAAATATGTAATAATAAGTCCCACACATCTTCCTGTCTATTGTGGATCAACGGGTCTCTCTGGTTAATTGTGCTCTCTGTGGTTCCTGTTTAAAGTGAAAGGTCTCCCTTGAAGCTGTGGTGTGACCAGACTTTCTGGCTTCTGCAAACCACATTCTCATACCTTCTGGATGGGGTCCCCCTCCGGGGATGACTACTGTAAACGGCTATCCCAGACATGACAGTTCACTGCTTTTGATACCGAGAGGCAGGAACTGGCTTCAGGTTGACACAGATGCATACCAAAGATTGTTGGGGTTTCCTGTCTCCTTTGTTAACCTCTGCAGCCACGCCCCACGTTGGCCTGTTTGAAGTATACTGTATTAATATGCTAAGTATGTTAATCATTGCCACCATTCCGCAGGGCTTAACAAAAAGGAAGAGCGGATCCATGGAGTCTTTTATAGTTAATTAGGCTGGCCATGACAGGAGGATGGTGTTGCCCTCCGCCTTCTGAGAGGACATGGTGTGCTTTTGGCTGCCATATCCCAACTAAATGTGACAGGGGGGACGTCACCTGTAGTCTGTGTCCACCCAGACTACACAGGTCTTTGTGTATGTCGTGCTGCGAGCATAGGGAAATGTGTGCGGATTAGCCCCACACATTTTCCAGAGGCTGACCTACCATCATTCAATTTCATATAAACATTTTTAAAAAACAGGCAGCGCACACCCACCCTGCCGATGGTCAAATTCCTCACAGTCAGGCATCCAGGGCACGCAGCACAATCCATCCTGCAAGCCCTCCCTAAATTATTGCTTGGAACGCCCCCCCCCCACATCTGTATCTGTTGTTTTGCACATTCTCTTCTGAGAATCTTGAGAGCGATGAAATCCATGAGTAAGTTTATGGCCTGCGGCACGCACCGTCATTGGATTGTTGCACTACTGCCGCAGATTGCAAGAAATGCTTCATTAGTAGATGATTTGTTCATCCCAAATTAATTGAACATTTAAAATGTGAAGCACATCCCATTTGCAGTTGTTGAGCAGCAACACTGATAGATTGACTCCCATTCCCTGCCAGTTCGCTGCCACTACACTCAGGGGCTGAGATGCAGGCGCATCATGAGAGGCGGGACCTGCATGGGCTGGCTTGAGATGCTCCACTGCACTGTGTAATTCAAAGGGATGGACTGGACACAAAACCGGCTTCGGGTCCACAGTTCCTCAGCCACATCCTCCTCACCATTACACAGGTCTCTGGGGTTATTTCTGCAAAAAAGGAGCAGGCCAATGCTTTGTCTAACAAAGCTTGCATTAGCATCTGTTATTAGTGCTGGCTTGCAGCTAGTGAAAATCATGATGTGGCAGTATAGAAAGGGCATTTGGCCTAGTAAATGTACAATTTGAGGCAACATTTTTGATTGCTTTATGTGTTAAATGTGTGTGTACAGTATGGCATGCTTGTCAGATCCACATACACAAAATACTCCAATGCACTATTGTATGGACATTGGCTACATCAGATAAAACATGCATATGTGCTGTTACATAGAAGAGCACCACATAGATGCCATTAACCAACCGGGTGGTGACTTGTACAGCACACTCATCATTTCTGGACACATATCGCTGCATTGATTTGCCATGGACTACTGTCTGCAATGGACCCTGCTTTCCTAATCATGGTGCCAGGTTACATTGATGCACCATCTGGTGTGTGCTAGGCTGTGGTTGTCTTGCTCAGAAAATGAAAAGACCTTTGATGCTGAGAGAATACATTTGGTCCATGTCCCAAAACAGCCACTAGAATACTTAAGCAAGAAAATGACAGCTAAGCTTCACAGGCAGGCGCCATATGTAAATAAACATATACAACAAAAAAACGTTTTGGTGTGTCAAATAAAACGACATGAAAATAAAGAACATAGCTGAAATCCTTTTCTGCATGGCACGTTAATTCTCTTGGAAGAATGCGTAGATTTGGTCAGCTAACTGATGCTTTGTGCTGGCCTTCAGAATAAAAATGCCCCATGTTCAGTTCTTAACAATGAAATCTTAAGCACGTACTGTGCAAAAACAATGGCCTGTTAAATGAACCATCACTTATTAATTGTCCCAACTTGTAAGGCTGTCAACGCAAAGAGTGAGGGGCACAATGTGTGTATCTCCAGAGCATCTCGGAGGCTGGATCGGCATATGCATTCCTTTGTTTTTAACAAAGCAATGCTTCCTTTTTCTTCAGCGAGCTCGGAGGCAGCTGTCAGGGTGGGCCACTTACTGCACCCCCCTGAATTATTTAGCTCTGTTCACCTGCAGTCTCCCCCTTTGCCCACCCCAAGGAACGTTTTGACCCAGACATGGTCCGCAAGAGTCCCAGCCAGGGCGGGTGAGGCCATGGTGCACCTTCTGAAACGTGTTCAACACAAAGCTCTTCGTGTTCCCCAACCCTTACCGGGACCCTTGTTTATCCGTGACCAGAATGTTTACCACCAGGAGGCCCTCCGCTCATTAATGTACCTGACAAGGGTGTCTCTGGATAAGGAGCCTGGCCTTGTGTAAGCCCTCGTATTATCCTTTTGGCATCTGCAGCAGAACCTCTTTTTGAATCAGGGCATGCCGCGCCATCACATCAAGCTCCGGAAGATCAACAATCTGGCCAGATGGGTGGAGGCATTTCTCAGTGTAGATCTCATTATCTGACCTGACGATGATGCGCCCTCCGTTTAACTCCATTACTGACCAACTGCTTGCAGTTCCTATGTGCCAATTTTGAGTAGTCTTTCTTGTAAATGTTTTTTTCCCTTCTTTTTCTTACAATGGCAATTGAATTTGCCTCCCCTCAATTATTATTTTCTTTTGTCTGCACGTGCATCTGTTTCTTGTGCTGTCCAGCTGCCCCAACTGAACTCTGGTGTAGTCTGGGAGGTTCTGGGGAACGGGCAGCATTGGAGGCCTTTCAACTTCTTTAGCTGACATGGGATTCAAGCTTCGGAAGGGTGCATAGCAGCTGCCCACATGTTTTCAGCCTTACTACACAGAAACATATTTATTTAATTAAGGACTTTAAATGAGTACTTTGCTGCATGTACGTTACATGCTGTCTTTGCTGGCACCCTCTGGCCATCTCCTCACCTAGGCCTCTTGCCGTATCCAGCAACCTTCTTATCACCTCATTGCCTTTTTAATATGGTTTTAGGTATATTAGCCCCTTCCTAGCAAAGAGTGATAAATAGCTTTTAAGTGGACATTCTGTATTTCAGATACCCGCTTGCTGCCAGTTCCATGACAATCTGCAGCTATTAACCCCCTTGCAGTATTCATTGGTCTCCATTATGATTTAAACTCCACAATGATGACTAAGACTGTTTTTCACAGCTGTAGGAAATGGGGTCCACATATATCATTGTGACAAATCAACGTCCGGGGTACCAGTGGTCCAGGGGTGAATATCGGTTTATAAATCATCAATCAGCCCCACACCTCTAACATACCAGGAGGGATACAAACAGATTGGAATAACAAGCAAACTATAAACCTCCTTGTCCAATTTTGGTAATGTGGACAGAACGGCAGGCTTATTTCCAAAAGGTCATGGATGGTTGGTTAGTTGGAACACAGCGAAAATACAATTATTACCCAATGATAAAAGGGACTATCTAGTCAAGGTTGTATCAAAAATATCCACTTTATTTATATCACAATAGACAGTTCTAGCAACATTACGAAATACAACCCACCCTGCAAAGGAATGCAGAGGACAGACGGTTTCACGAAGGAAAGTGATGCACTCTGGATACTGACAGGAGGGTAGTCGGTATAGTTAATAACCACAACAGTTTATGGTTTCTTGACTTCAGCACAAACGGAGCAATGGGTCTTAAAATTTTTCTACTGGCCTTCTGGGAAGGACCATGGGGACAAACCACAATGTACCTTGTGCTGTAGATGTTCTTGGTGCTTTACATGGTTGAGTCAGCTTTAGGGTGCTCTGCAGGCTTCTGCGACAGAGTTCGAGGTGGGAGCCAGCTGTGGGTATCAGGCGGCAAGATGGTTCGGTGAGCGAAGCTGGATAAATGGCTGCAGGCTCGCCTACATGGTGGCATACGGTCAGGAATTGTAATCGCATTGCTGATCTTCGCTTCTGAAGCACTGGTCGAGACGTCTCAGATGTCTTTAAGCGACAATGGCTTGACAACGGTCAGCGTAGCCGTCGGTTGCAGATTGAGGAACTCGACTGCCTCGAAAATGTCCTTTAAGGTGGACATCGGTAGATGCTTGTTGAGGTTCTTCTCCCAGCTTCTTCAATGGGCTTGTCTCATCCTTTAGTGTGGACGTCCCACAACTTTGGAGTGTGTTGCAGGCAGCTCTCTTGTCCTTGGTTAGAGGTTCCAGGAAGCTTGCTGCAGATCCTAGCAGGTCACGATGTGCGCTGGCTGGGTGCCGGTTCTTGAGCGGCTGGAGCGTGGTCCTCTGAATTCTGTTTTTCCCTCTGTTCCCGGCGAGATGTTTAGGGGAGGGATCTCGCTTCCCACTTTGCATATCCTAGCCCTCCTTAACTGGCAGAAGCTATAAGCCAGACTGTACCTTCAGGCAGGGTCCAAGGATGAGTTCTTATTGATACTTCTTGTGAAGCCTTCAGATGACCTGCCCAAAAGAGGGGCTCAGCCCTCTCTTAAAGCCAACTGGGCCAAAGTGATTGGTGTAGGCTAAGTATACCTTAATGAACCAATCCTGGGGTCCCTATGAACAATCTCCTGTATGCGTGAGGTCATAACCAGAGTGTTGTGCAACAGGAAAGGTAAAGGAGTGAAAAAAGGAACATGGTGTGCCCCAGAAATTAACTTGCAGAAACCTTCTCTCAACAGAAAGCTCTGGTCACATTCCCATGGGAAGAAAATTCCCACCTATCCTCCTGTCTGTTCTGTTGAAAGTGTCTCTCTGGTAATGGTCCTCTGTTTGTGGTCCCTGTTAAAGAGGCAGGTTTCCGTTTAAGGTGCAGTGATACCAGACCCTATGGGTCCTGCAAACCACATTCTCATAACTTATGAATGTGGTCCCCTTAGCAGGGTGGCTTATTGTTTACAGTAGTCAAACACATGACAGCTCAATGTTATTGATACTGTGGGTGGGAGCTGGCTTCAGGTTGAAACAGTTACATATGGAAGGTTGTTGGGTTTCCTGTCTCCTTTGTTAACCTCTGCAGCCAGGCCCCATGTGGGCCCATTTGAAGTATCTGCTATTGGTGTGTAAATCACTGCCACCAGCTGCAGGGCCTAAGAAAAGAGCAGGGTAGATCCATGGAGCCTTTGTTAGTTAATCAATCTGACCATAGCAAGGGGAAAGTTTGGTGCATCCCGTTTTTGGTTATGACATACTGCATACCTGGCGGTCACATTTCAACTAAATATGACAGGGCGGACTGTGCCTATAGGCTGTGTCCACCCAGAGTACACGGATCTATGCATTTGTCGTTGTGACGAATCAACTTCCGGGGGCACCAGTGATCCAGGGATGAATATTGGTTACTAAACCATCAATCGGCCCCACACCATCAGTACACTGGAAAGGATCCGAACAGATTGGAAACACAAGCATATTATAAACCTCCTTGTCCAATTGTGGTAACGTGGATGGAATGGCAGGCTTATCACTGCAAGGTTGTGGATCATTGGTTAGTTGCAACACAGCGAAAATACAGTTATTACCCAATGATAAAAGGGACTGTCCAGTCAAGGTTGTATAAAAATATCTAATTTATTATTATTCAACAGACCGTCAAGCACACTACAAAATACAACCCATACTGTAAAGTAATTCAGAGGACAGACAGTTTCAAGAAGGAAGAGGGATGCACTCTGGAAACTAACAGTAGGGTAGTCGTTAAAGTAATTAATTGCAATAGTTCCAGGATATTTGGTTTCAGCACAAAGGGAGAAATGGGTGGTAAAATGTGACCAGGGCCATCAGAAAATGACCAAGGGGACAGAACCATAATGTACCTTTTGCTTGTAGAAGTTCCTGGTGCTTGACAGTGTAGAGTCGGTTTCAGGGCATTTTGCAGCTTCTGCGACAGAGTTCAAGATGGGAGACGGCTGCGAGCATCAGGCGGCAGGCAGTTCGATCAGCAAGGCTGGACAGATGGCAGCAGGCTGGCCTACACAGTGGTTCAGGGTCAGGAATGGTTGTCTCAGTGCTGGTCAGTGGATCTGAAGCACTGGTCGAGGCATCTCGGACTGCGTGAACGACTGCGGGTGTAACAACAGTCAGCAGTGGCATCGGTTGCAGCCCGAGGGTTTTGACTGGTTCGAAAATGTCCTTTAAGGCAGACACTGGTTGATGCTTGTCGATGCACTCCTCCTAGCTTCTTTATTGGGCTTGTGTTGTCCTTTAAGGTGGACAGCCAAAAGCTGAGGAGAGTGTTGCAGGCAACGTTCTTGTCCTTGGTTTGGTTCAGGGACTCTCTGGCACTTCCCACCTAGGAAGCTTCCTTGCAGAGCCTAGCAGGGCATGATGTGGTTTGGCTGGGTACCGGTTCTGGGGCTACTGAAAGGTCCTCTGGATTCAGTATCTCCCTCTGTTCCTTGGGAGATTCTTAGGGGAGGGATCTTGCTGTCCTCTTAGGAAATCTCGGACTTCCTTCAATGGCGGAAGATGTAAGTCAGACTGTACTTTCAGCCAGGGTCCAAATTAGTTATTTCTTTTACTGCTTGCCAAGTCTTTAGATTATCTGCCCACAAGGGGGCAAAGCCCTCTTTTAAAGCCAAATGGGACACAGCAATTGGTTTAGGCTAAGCCTACCTTAATGAACCAAACCTGGTTCCCACCAACAATCTCCTGCATGCATGAGGTCATAGCCAGAGTGCTTTGCAACAGAAAAGATAAAGGGGTGAAAACATGTAATACTAAGTGCCACCCATCTTCCTGTCTGTTGTAGATCAAAGGGTCTGTGAGGAATTTTACCATTTGCTTGAGGAGTGTGCGCTCGCCTGGGCTTAATTTGAATTTTTGTGATTAAAATGAATGAGGGGGGATCAATCTCAGAAAATGTGTGGGGCTAATCCCACACATTTTCTTATGCTCGCTGGGACAACAAACACATAGTCAAGTGTACTCCAGGGGGACACAGCCTAGAGGCACAGTCCTTCCTGTCACATTTAGCTGGAATGGGTCAGCCACAGGTCCATCAAAGCATCTCTGAAGGGGGAAGGCAACACCTTCCTCCGGCCATGACCAGACTAATTAAAATATCAAAGGCTCCATGGATCCGCCGTTTTCTACTGTCAAAGTTCTGTGTGGTGGCAGCGCATACTGAGGAGAGTTAAATGAAAACGGGCCTGAGAAGAGGTCTGGTCACGGAACTAACACAAGGGACAGGAAACACCAACACCTCTTTGATATGTAATGTGTCAGCTTGAAGCTAGCTCCCACCCCTCTGTATGAAGGGCAGTGAATGTCATGTCTGGGACAACTGTTTACAGTAGGCAATCCATGCATGGAACCCCTTTTCAGAGGGAAGAAGTATGTGATTTGATGGAGAAAGAAAGTCTGTTCTCGCCACAAACCTCAAGGGAGACCTGTGCTTTCAAAAGGAGTCACAGAGAGCTCAATTAACCAAAGAGACACTTTGATCCACAACAGATAGGAAGATGGGTGGGACTTAGTATTACATGTTGTCACCCCTGATCTTTCCTGTTGCAAAGCACTCTGGTTATGACCTCACGCATAACAGAAGATTGTTGGTGGAGACCAAGGATTGGTTCATTAAGGTAGGCCTAGCCTGCACCAATCATTGGGGCCCATTAGGCTTTAAATGAGGGCAGAGCCCCTCACTTAGCAGATCATCCGACGACTTCAAAAGGAGTAAAATGAAGGACTCGTTTGGACCATAGCCGAATGTACAGTCTGCCTTACAGCTTCCTCTAGTGAAGCAAGGCCAGGATTTCCAGGAGGGAAGCAAGATCCCCCCCCATAAACCTCTCCCAGGGAACCGAGGGAGACACAGGACTCAGAGGATCCATCCAGCAGCTCCAGAACCGGTACCCAGCCAGCACACAGCATGCCCTGCTAGGTTCTGCGGGAAAGCTTACTAGGTGGGAAGTGCCAGAGAGTCTCTGAACAAAGGACAAGGCCATTGCCTGGAAACACTCTCCTCAGCTTTGGGCTGTCCACCTTAAAGGATGACACAAGCCCTACGAAGAAGCTAGGAGGAGTGCCACAACAAGCAGCAAAAACAACCGTCCATCTTTTAAGGCCATTTACGAGCGAGACAGTCGAGCCCTCAAACCATGACCGGCTGCACCCCTGACTGTTGTCACGATGCAGTCATGAAAGCCGTCTGAGATGCCTCGACCAGTGTTCCAGATCCACCAGCACAGAGACGATTCTTGACCCTGGGCTGCTGTCTAGGCCTGCCTGCAGCCACCCTTCCAGCCTCATTTGCTGAACTGCTTGCCACCTGATACCACTAGCTGTCTCCAATCTTGAACTCTGTCACAGAAGCTGCAAAGCGTCCTTGAACTGACCCGACGCTGTCGAGCATCAAGATCATCTCAAGCACCAGGTACATTGTGGTTCTGTCCCCCTGGTCCTTCTCCGAAGCCCCCTAGTGACATTTATGACCCCTTGCTCCCTTGGTGCTGAAACCAAATAACCTTGAATAGTTAAGACTGACTGCTTTACCCACTACCCTCCTGTCAGTATCAAGAGTGCATCCCTTTCCTTCGTGAAACTGTTTGTCTTCTGTGTTCCTTTGCAGGGTGGGTTGTATTTTGTAGTGTGGTAGAACTGTCTGTTGTAATATTAATAAAGTTGATATCTGTATACAACCTTGACTGGACAGTCCCTTTTATCATTGGGTAATGATTGTATTTTCGCTGTGTTGCAACTAACCAATCATCCACAACCTTGCAGAGATAAGCCTGCCGTTCCGTCCACGTTACCAAAATTGGACAACGAGGTTTATAATTTGCTTGGGTTTCCAATCTGTTTGAATCCCTTCTGGTGCACTAGAGGGGTGGGGCTGATTTAGGGTTTAGAAATCGATATTCATCCCTGGACCACTGGGGCCCCGGAAGTTGATACGTCAAAGGGCCCCTCTAGTTAATGGAGTTCTCTGTGGTTCCTGATTAAAGCGGCGGGTCTCCCTTGAAATTGCAGTGAGAACAGACTTTGGAGGTCATTCCGAGTATGGAGGTAGCCATGCCGCTTTTAGCAGCATGGCTACCCCCATACTGGGTACCGGGTCCGGGTTCCCTGAATGGGGAAATACCAGGCCATCCCGACCTTGGAGGGCCCGGTATTTCCCCATTCAGGGAACCCATACCCTGTGCATCCCCATTCCCATTCGAGCCCCCATAGGGCTCAATGGGAATGGGGAGCATGCTAACAATGGGCCCGTTAATGACGGGCCCGTTGTTAGCATGCTTTACCGCTCGCAGGAACCGGAGCAGACCTCGTAATGAGGCGGTAGGGGGTTAACTGGGCTGGCAGCTCTACTGGCCCCATAAACCCCCTACCACCAGGGTTGTAATGACCCCCTTTGTCTCCATCAATCCACATTCTCGTACCTTCTAAATGGGGTCCCCTGCATGGGTTGCCTACTGTAAACACATACATAGTCCCAGACATGACAGGTCACAGCCCTTGATACTGAGCGGCGGGTGCTGTCTTCAGGTTGACCCAGTGCATATCAAAGGTTGTTGGGGTTTCCTGTGTCCTTTTTTAACCTCTGTAGCCAGGCCCATGTGGGGCTGTTTGAAGTATATTCAGTATGTTAATTATGTTAATTGCTGTCACCATCTGCAGAGGGTAAATAAACGGACAGGCTAGATCCATGGAGCCTTTGTCAGTTAATAAGGGTGACCATGGAGGGGGAAAGATTTGGCCCTCCCGCTTCTGGAGATGCATCATGTATTCCAACTGTCAGATTCCAAATAAATATGACAGGGAGGACTGCACCTGCAGGCTGTGTACACCAAGAGTACACTTATCTAGGTGTATGTCATGCGTTGAGCATAGAAAAATGTGTGAAGATTAACCCGACACATTTTCTGGAGGTTGATCTACCATCATTCAATTTCATTTAAAATTTCAAAAAGCACAGGTGAGCGTACACCCACAATGCGATTTCTTCACAGTCGTGTGTGAATAGGAAAATGTGTGTGGATTAACCCCACAGTACACACATTTTCCTGAGGTTGGTCAACCATCATTCCATTTATTGAAATACTTCAAAAAGCCCAGGCGAGCGCACGCCCATGGTCGAATTCTTCACAATCATGTTGAGAGACCCCAACACATCTTGAGCCGGTCCTGATGAGGGGGACAGGTTGACTGCCCTCCTCAGAGGAAACCGCCAGCTCGTAAAAAATCTCATATCTTGCCACACTGTAATCCAACCATGGCCCGGCACACTTCAAAGACAGCACATGGTTGCATGTTGAATCTTAAGAGGAGAGTGGAAGCACGTGAGGCTGAAGCGCAATGTTTTACAAGGGGATCCATGGGAAAAAAGGCGTGCAAAGAGGGCACAGGAAGGGCACATTGGGGCTGAAAATAGTAACTTGCTTTCTAGTTTTTGAGCCTGTTGCCATCACATAATCAGAGCTCTCACGTGTTCGTGTCCACGCACCGAAAGGCCACATAGTCCTGTTTTTGCTTGAAATTTTGGAACTTGTCGTTTCTCTAAATTTCAAATGGGAAAGTGCCCCAAAACACAGGGCTGGATGGCCTTGTCACGCAAAGGCAAGGCGAAACTTGAGAGCTCTGCATTTTCCATTGTTGACAATGGGGCATGGGGCACTCTGCTATTGTCCTTTTTTCGAGCTTCGTGTAAAATCGGTTTATAATCCGGAAACGCGTACCAGTGAGTGCTCTTGAGATTTCAGTGTTTTTTTTAATGTTATCTGTCAACTTTCACCCACTGAAATATTGAACGGACGTCCTTTCTGTTGAACGCGAGAGACTCTGGTTCCGCGTGGCGGGGAAGGGGGCGTCAGAGCGGCCATATGCACGCGCAGCTGGGCTGGCTCACACCATTCATCTTCCCTTGTTCCCGTTTAGCGATGGTGGCATTGGGAGCAGCTGGAACATAGGTGTTCAGTGCCGAGGTGGTGGGGGTTTCCGCCTCCTGGGGGCGGACTGGAGACTTTTGAATGTCCTCTGGGGGCGTGCCCAGCAGGGTGCGGCCATGACCTTCCAGAGACTTCTCGACCATCTGCGAGGTAGGGGAGCGGCCTGGCTCCTCTGTCAGGGGGTGGGGAGGAGTTGTGCTCAGACCCGGCCACGCCCTTGTCTGTCAGTAAGTGGCACTCACCGGCAGGATTGGAGGAAAGTAAAAAGTGATGCACGTTCGCACGCCGCGTTTCATGGCCATTCTCCAAACACCTTGCAAATGTCGACGTTCTCAAGCCCATAACCCCCGCGACCAGGTCATTGGACTGAACAAAGTTGTCATGGCTTTAAGTGGGTAGGGCGAGAAGGGGTTGGCATGAAAATAAGCTTTGCCAGTGCACACCATCAACATAGGTGCCATCACTCTGTTCTTGGGGTCTCCCTACCACTACCCTCTGTAAATATTCCTCCGGAAGATCTTATGCAATCAGTAGTGATATGTTACCAGGGCCTATGATAGCAGCTATCTCGCCTTCTACGCCTCTCAGTGCTTAATTTGAAAACAAAGGATGTGCCAGGGCCCAAATAGATTCTATCACATCGTGGTATGCAACTCCGGCCCACTCCCCTGCTGTGCCCCAAAGTGTCAGCATATTTAGGGTAAAACCTGCAAGTCTTACAGGCTATTGCGGGTGATGGATGCACTCCCCATGACAGATGCACAATTTATAGATACCAATCGACATAGCATACCAGTTTAAGGCAAAGGTTTGAGTGATTCTTTAAACACATCATCATTGTTACCTTTTTGCTTGGATTTAATAGGTGGCAAGTGGAACATGTTGGCCAACTGTCCAAAGAAAACACAGTAAACATGCCGTCCTCATATGGTACATTAAATGACAAATGCAGGAAAAATCATTCCTGAACTGCTGATCTTGCCCGACAAACAATGCAGTAAAAGATGTGTGTCGAGTTTGGCACTCGTGGCAGACACTCCTCTTAGGCTCTGGCCTTTTTCCTGGCTTTGCCCCTGTGTTGGCGCTGCTGGCTGGTGATTGTCCTCTTACTGTGAACCCACACGGCAGTAGCAGGCCTGCCCCATTGTCGTGCAGGATTACTGGAACGCCCTGCATTGTCACCTTCCAACTCATTGTTATCCATGAACACCAGCACTGTCCTCCCCACCTGGGTCATTAGTTTCAGGAATAACAATGAACCGACCCAGAATGTAAAGACTGAGCCCACTGCACACTGTTTCCCCTTGTGTGACAACTACTGAATTAGAGTTAAAATAATAACGTTTCTAAAACATCACATCATAATCGGACTGAGTCTGGGAAATAAGTGCCAGGGCTCAGAAATAAGTGCCGGGGCTGAGCCCTGGCAACTCCCCTGACCCCCCATTAAGCACTGCCACCATTGACTCCAGGTATTTTTCTAGCAGATCCTGTTAACCTGCAGTGAATCACTTGGGGAATCCCAGCTCAGCGACTCATCACCTGATGATGAGAAGGGCTGGGACACTGGGAAAGTACCGCAGAAGGGATGTTATTGAGGAGGCCACAGCTCACTTCTTTGCCAACCTGGAGCTGGTGGATATTAAAGATCTCCCCGGAGAAGTACCAAGCGCCTGCAAGCATCATGCTCCTGCTGAGGTGCAGGGTCTGCCCATTCTTCAATGCATAATATTGCCTACAGGGGTTGGGGAGACCCAGATAAGGGGGCCGACCCTAGACAATGGCCTAAAATGTACCCTCCAGCGGGGTCCGATTTAGGGTTTCCTAACCACCTAAAATAGACCCACTAACGCCATGCACTAACTACGTCCAAGACCTCCATTTGCTCGGAAGAAGCCTCTCTACCTCACCAGCCTGATAAGAGACATGAAGGGTCCCTCAAAGCTCACGCTGCTTCATCTTCTGGGTTCAGAACAGGAGTTTTGGTGGCATATGCTTCCCAATCTGTCCATAAGCAGTGTCGGGCTCTGCTCTCTGCAACGGAGGAGGGCTTAGAGTATCCCGTCTTGGTGGAACTGCTTCAGAAATAACTTCCCGTTGCTTCTGGTATTACCTGCAATGTGTTACAGGCATTAGCCATGGAAGAGGTGGAGGTGGTAGTAGGCTTGAGGCAGTGCTGGCTGAGATGTTTCAAAGGGGGTCTGTGGATGGGGGTCCGTAAGGACGATTCTATTCCATCTTCCCTTTTTGGGCCGAAGCTGTTTGGCCAAAGGATGGCAGAATGGGCCAATCATGGATGGCCAATCATGGATGAGAGGAGTCTTGGTGCTATTAACCCTCCAAACCAACCTCTGTTTCCCAGTTAGGGATCTCAGGGGTCATGATTCAGGCATGCATAGTTCATTAGCACCTAAACCCTGTCAGCCTTCCACCCCTGCCCCAGGTAGACCGTGGGGACAGTGATCTTCAGCATATCCCGGCTTGTCTCCAGGGAGCTCTACCTGTGGAAGGATAGCTTTGCCATCTTGCCCAGATGTGGCGTTTAGGTTTTAGACATGTAGGTACATTTGTAGAGTAGTCCAAGGTCTGTCTCTTGATTTCATCTCCTTGCTGCCAGATTCTGGAACCGAGACCCCCACCCCTTAGCCCAGAGATCCAGGGAAAAGGGAGGCACTCCACCAAGGAATTCTCAATCTCCTCACAAAGTGGGTCTTTAGGAGAGTTCCTTCTTCAGGGTAGGGGATGAAAGTGTAAGTGATTGCAACCCGGCACTCCACCTAAGTTAATGCCTAGCGTGTGATGCACAGCTGAAACCCTTATTTATTTATTTATTTATTTATGTCTATAAGTGCTTTTATTTCTGAATGATGTACCACTTATATTACGACCCTCTCTTTGAATCCCCCCTGGTCACACTGAACCAGGAAGCAGGCTGTCTTGCAAAGTTAAAATCATTATTTTATGTATTTCACAATATATATCACACTATTTTAATGGTTATACAATGATCACCAATGGGGTGATGTCACACTAACAATCTCTTTAATCTCAAGGAGTAATGATAGGAAAAATAATGCAGCACATAGATAATACTTTTGAGTGGGTTCAATCAAAATGCAATGTGATTACTCTTTCCCCCTGCACACTACTCAATCCCCCCAATATGCAATATAAAGAGATGGAAGGAGAGAAGATAGGTGTCAGGAATACAGAATTCAACAAAATAGTATCACACCCAATTCCCCCCCAGCAAACACAGAGAGAGAAACAGGAATGATTGCAAACTTGTCAAAAAATGGTTTACAGTTGGCTTTGCATGAATGGTAAAAACACTGAAAATGGATTTAATTCACTGAAATTGTTTCAATACTAGTGGGAGCCGCTTTGTATGGTTTCAGACAAACACTAGCAATGATTATTGAGTAACTAACAAGTTGAAAACTTAATTTTGAGGTCGGGTGCAATGAACAGCTATTTCACACGTTATAGATTTGACCCAAATGAAAAACTTGCAGCAAACTTTTCCGTGCGCGGTAAGCACGATTGCAGAAAAACTATAAGGAGTTCAGATCCGGTTTTGGGTTGGAAAACTTAGGATGTTAGCTTCAAGTAGACACTTAAATTTCGTTTCTAGCATAAATGGTGAAGAAGTTATGAAGGTTTTTGTGGAGGTCGTTTTTTTCAGAAAGAGGCAAAATTGCAAAACAAGAATGCGCTTTTAAACTTACAAACAAGGTTTCTTTACACTAGGGGTCGACTATGAAGATGCAAACTACACGACAGCAAAGCCACCAGTCCAGGATATCTCTGGATGGTTTTGCCTGCCGAGGCGCTCGCCTTTCTTCAGAAAAGGGCGCCTGAAGCGGCGTTAATGCCTGCCAAGAAGAAGATAATTAGTATGGCCTTCCACCATGCTGCTATCCAAGCACTCGACTTTCTCATTAGTACCAGTGCACAAGAAGCGTGCTGCGCCACATGCGGTTAGTGTCTTTTTTTAGCACCGGGTATCATGCGGGAATTCCCTTGGATCTCCCAACGTGTCATGCGGGGTAACCGGGGTCCCTCCCACACTGGTCCATGCACTGCGGGGTCCGATTAGACGAATATCAGTAAAGTTTTACTTATCTCTTGTCTCGCGGGGCCGCAACAGGAATGCAGGCGAGGTCTGGCCCCGCGTATGATGCTGTGCCTGGAGGTCGTCGGAGATGCGTCCGCCCGGAGGAAAGTACGAGCGCGAACAGATTCGGAAGGTTCGCGCATGCGCTGGAGTTCCTGCGCGCATGTGCATAAGTCTGGGCGTCGGCTCCAGCCTTGTCAGGCCCGTGTGCCTGTTTCTTGGAGCAGAGGTTTCTGGGCTGCCGGGGCTGTAGTCCTGGAGGCTGAGCATGCTGGGAAGTGTGGTTTCTTCCTGTCTTGGCTTTTCCCTAACTTTCTTTTCTGTGTGCAGCACCAGTGACACCTGCAGTGGGGACAAACATGACATCTGGTGCTCAGAGTGGCTCCCACCACCCCAATTACCTTTCCTTGCGCACGCTTTCTGACAGTACATCCCCTCCCTGAAGGGCCGGGTTTAGTAGGGAAATTTGAGTGGAACTGGCGCAAGAGCCGAGGAGCATGTATATGGCGAGCAGGTTCCCAAGACCGGTCCTCAGGACCGAAACCCACCCAATCAACCAGGTAGTGTAGCACCCCCCCTCTTGCGCGAATTCAATATAGCCCGAACCTCATACTCAGGAAACCCCTTTACTATAACGGGTGGTGGCCTCTTCATCCGAATGTGGGAAGCAGCAGGTTTTAAAAGAGCCACGTGAAAGACTGGATGGATTTTCATATGCTGTGGTAACTGCAGTTTCATTGCTACAGGATTTACAATTTTCAGGATACGGAATGGTCCTAAGAACCGTGGTTTCAATTTTTGTGACCCTGGTATTTGCAAGTGTCGAGTCGACAGCCACACTTTATCACCTGTTTTGTAGTTTGGGCTGGGTCTGCGTTTTTTATCTGCGTATCGTTTGCTGGAGTCTTTAGCAGTCAATAAATTCTGATGTGCCTGTTTCCATGTTTGTGCTAACAGTTCCATTCTAGCTTGGACAGAGGGTAAGACATCGGGGACATGAGCGACTGTAGGCTGAATACGCGGGTTGTAGCCGTATGTTATATAGAACGGAGAATGACCGGTGGAGACATGCTTTGCATTGTTATATGCGAGTTCTGCCAACCAAAGAGTTTCGACCCAAGTTCCTTCAGTACTATGGGCAAAACAACGCAGGTATTGCTCAAGAGTCTGATTCAAGCGTTCCGTTTGCCCGTCTGTTTCGGGATGGTAGCTACTGGACATTTGTAAACTGATGCCTATTTTCTTACATAATAAACGCCAGAATCTAGACGTAAACTGGGAGCCTCGGTCCGAAACTATGTGTTGTGGTACACCATGCAGACGGACTATGTGTTGCAAAAAGAGATCCGCAAACTCACTAGCGGTCGGTATCCCTTTACTTGGGACGAAATGAGCTAATTTGGAAAAAGAGTCAATGACTACAAAGATTGTAGTGTATCCTTGATCTGGAGGTAACTCAACAACAAAATCCAATGAGATTGTATGCCAAGGTTGCGTTGGAGTGGGTAAAGGCCTAAGCAGCCCCATTGGCTTTTGGTGGTCTGTCTTGTTACGGGAGAACACTTCGCAGTTCTTAATGTACTCTTGGACTTCCTTGTGAAGATTTGGCCACCAGTAGTGTCGCTGGATCAAGTCTTGAGTTTTGTTCACTCCCGGATGCCCGGCCAATGGGGAATCATGGCACCATTCTAGTACCTTAGTGCGCAGGTTGCAAGTTGGTATGTACACCATGGTCCCTTGGTATGGTAAGCCATCCAATATTCGGCGTTCCTTCCTGGGATCTTCCCATCGTAACAATTCTTGTGATGTTATGCCATTCCTTATTTGTTCAAACAAAGTGTTAGTCACGCTTCCTATGATCTTTTCCGATGATACGATGGGAGTAGTTTCCGTGTTGACGAGAGCTGGTGGGTCTGGATATCTGGATAGTATATCGGCTTTCTTGTTCTCTTGCCCCGGCCGATATGTGACCACAAAATCGAAATCCGCAAAATACATTGCCCATCGCAACTGGCGCGGGGTGAGGGCACGTGCTGACTTTAAAAACTGCAGATTGCGGTGATCAGTTAGTACTGTTACTGTATGTCGTGCTCCTAGGAGGTAATGCCTCCACTCGGCAAAGGCGGCCCTGATGGCTAACAACTCGCGGTCTGCGATGGTGTAATTTTGTTCTGCTGGGTTTAGTTTTCTGGAATAGTATGCCACTGGGTGTAGCTGACCAGATCGATCTCGTTGGGAGAGGACAGCTCCCAGCGCATAACTGGAGGCGTCTGTTTCCGCCAGGAATGGTTGCGTTGGATCCGGGTGCAGGAGGACTGGTGCCGAGGTGAAGGCCTCCTTTAACTTCTTGAAACTTTTCTCAGCTTCCGCGCCCCACACGAAAGGTGTTCCTTTTCTGAGGAGTCGTGTTATGGCTAACACCTTTTGGGCAAACCCTTGAATAAACCTCCTGTAGAAGTTCGCGAATCCTAATACCGATTGCACTTCTTTGATGTTCCTTGGGGCTGGCCAATCCAGGATAGCCTGAACCTTGCGTATATCCATTTTGACTCCGTCTGGAGACAAAACGAATCCGAGAAACTCTACCGTGGTACAATGGAATGAACACTTCTCTATTTTTGCGTACAGGTGGTGTTCTCGCAGTCGCTGTAGAACAGATTTTACGTGCTGCACGTGTTCTTCCATGTTCTGGGAGTATATCAGAATATCGTCGATGTAGACGATAACGAAAATGTCCAAATAGCCACGAAGGACTTCATCTAAGAAATGTTGAAAGGCAGCGGGTGCGTTGCAGAGACCGAATGGCATGACTTGGTACTCGTATAATCCAAACTTCGTTCTGAAGGCAGTCTTCCATTCGTCTCCTTCACGCACCCGTACCAGATGAGGTCCAACTTGGTGTAGACGGTGGCTCCACGAACTTGGTCCAACAGCACGGGTATGAGGGGTAGAGGATAACGATTTTTCACGGTAATGCGGTTTATAGCGCGGTAATCAATACACGTCTGGAGCTCTCCGGTTTTCTTTGGCACGAAAAACAATGGTGAGGACACCGGTGACGTGGAATGGCGAATAAACCCGTTTTGCAGATGGGTTTCTATATAGTCTTTCAGGTGTTGGTTTTCGGCTTCCGTTAGAGCATAAATCCTGCTGCACGGTAGTGTAGCCCCAGGCTCCAAATCAATTCTGCAATCGAAGGACCGATGAGGGGGTAGGGTCTCTGCTGCAGATTTACTGAAAACGTCATGGTATTCCTGGAACTCCGCAGGCAAGCCTTCCGTTTGAGTGGCCCCCAGGACTCTAATTGTGCGTCCTCTTTCTTTGATGCACTGGCTGTTACAGAAGCCAGAAGAAAAGTGTACCGTACCGCAGGTCCAGTTGATAGCTGGGTTATGGGTGGCGAGCCATGGAAGACCTAATATCAGGCCAAACTGAGGGGCGGCTATGACATCGAACCGAATACATTCTGTGTGCCCTTGAATAACCAGCACCATCTCCCCAGTATGCTGTGTCACTGGCCCGGATTTCAACGGTGACCCATCTACTGAACATACCGCTTCATGACTCTTTTTGGCACACACGGGTAGACCTAACTTCTGTGCATATACCTTGTCCACAAAATGTCCCGTAGCTCCAGAGTCCACCATCAGGGTTACTGGATGATCCTTCTGAGACGTGCGTAGAATCCCAGTCACAGTGATGTGAGTTTCCAGGGTGTGTGTGACGTTGGCTAGCATATGTGGGGCGTTACGGGTGTTTTGACTCGACAGATACGTCCCTCTCACTGGCGAGCACCGGCGTTTCCCTGCGGCGGAGCTCCTTTCGGCTTGGCCTCACACTCTTTCACAAAGTGTCCTGACTTACCACAGTACATACACAGTTTTTCTCGTCGACGTTTCTCCCTCTCTTCCTTAGTGATGGGTCCCCGAACCATCCCTATCTGCATGGGTTCGGAGTCTGGAACTCTATCTCCTTTTCCCGTGGTCACTGCAGGCTTGTGGTAGTCGAATCTCAGTGGACCTGGCTTAGTTTCCCACTTCTTTTTATCTTGCCTCCTCTCAGCCTGACGGTGATCCAAGCGTAAGGCTAGATCGATCATTTGAGTACAGGTGTCTGGTTGTGGGTCGACCTGAGCAATGAGATCTTTTAGCTCTTCTCGGAGCCCCTGATAGAAGAGTGCCAACCTCTTTTCATGCGGCAAATCAGCCTCCACCACCAGACGGTTGAAGGCTGTAACATAAGTGATCAAGTCTTTATTACCCTGCCGAAGGGTAAGCAACTCACGGTCCCTGATTAGTGAAGCTGCCCTTCGGTTGAATATTTTTCCAAATTCTTCCTGAAAACTTCTCCAATCGTATAGAACCGCGTCGTCTTTTTGCACTAGAGGGGTAGCCCAAGCTGCAGCGTCCCCCTTGAGGTAAGAGATAACAAAGGCTGTGCGTGACTGGTCGGAGCGGAATATTGTGGGTTTTGTGAGGAAGTGCAGTTGACACTGTGTCAGGAACACTGAGTATTTCTGTGGATCGCCGCCGTACCTTTCTGGGTTGGCTAGGGGCATAGGGGGTTCGGTGGTCACCTGTACCTGAACCAGAGTGGAACTTCGTGGAGGCAGCGGGCTCCCCTGGGCTGTTAAAACCTGGACCCGAGTAGCCAACGTGGCATAGTCCTGCCTAGTAGCAGCTAACTCGGCCTTTAGTTCATGCAGAACTTGGGCAATTTCCTCCATTGCGGCGTATTCGTGCTGCTTAGGCGCTGTACAATACGTGGGTTCGCGCTACTGTCGGGTTCTCCTGTTCCTCAGCGCAGAAGCAGCACGAACACCTACCTACCCCAGGCGGTCTTGGCGCCTGGTTTATACGAAGCACAGGCCTCCGCAACCCCCTGAGGGAAAGAGGGTTAGGGTCCTTGGACTGGATAGGTTTCGGGAGAAGAGGATCACCGGATAGAGGATTAGGAGATTGGTTTGGGACAGGTAGGGGGAGTTAAGGGAAACATGCTCCAGGGCTCTCGACCTGAGAACCTTGTTACAACTCTTACACAAATCACCTTTGTTTTTGGCTGAGGTTCTAGCACTCAGTTAAGCATCAGCACTGAGTTTACCCCTTGCCAATTAGTTATACTGTACAATGTTTACACCTGTAACCTCTGAGGGTCTGCTCCCAGTTGTAGACAGCACTGAGTTGCCCCTTCACAGTTTGTACATATAAATGCAATATCTGTATCCACTACCACCACTAAATCATAGCATAACAATGACTGCTGACTGTATTGCTCAAAAGTAAAACATAAATCACACAAAACAGAATGGTACACTTAGCTTGGTGTTCGTGTCCAAATGGTTTATGGCAATATTCGGAGGTCGGGGCTCGCAGCCTCGGGGCGCCTGAAGCGGCGTTAATGCCTGCCAAGAAGAAGATAATTAGTATGGCCTTCCACCATGCTGCTATCCAAGCACTCGACTTTCTCATTAGTACCAGTGCACAAGAAGCGTGCTGCGCCACATGCGGTTAGTGTCTTTTTTTAGCACCGGGTATCATGCGGGAATTCCCTTGGATCTCCCAACGTGTCATGCGGGGTAACCGGGGTCCCTCCCACACTGGTCCATGCACTGCGGGGTCCGATTGGACGAATATCAGTAAAGTTTTACTTATCTCTTGTCTCGCGGGGCCGCAACAGGAATGCAGGCAAGGTCTGGCCCCGCGTATGATGCTGTGTCTGGAGGTCGTCGGAGATGCGTCCGCCGGAGGAAAGTACGAGCGCGAACAGATTCGGAAGGTTCGCGCATGCGCTGGAGTTCCTGCGCGCATGCGCATAAGTCTGGGCGTCGGCTCCAGCCTTGTCAGGCCCCGTGTGCCTGTTTCTTGGAGCAGAGGTTTCTGGGCTGCCGGGGCTGTAGTCCTGGAGGCTGAGCATGCTGGGAAGTGTGGTTTCTTCCTGTCTTGGCTTTTCCCTAACTTTCTTTTCCGTGTGCAGCACCAGTGACACCTGCAGTGGGGACAAACATGACATCTGGTGCACAGAGTGGCTCCCACCACCCCAATTACCTTTCCTTGCCCACGCTTTCTGACAAGAAGATAATAGGGATGGGATGGAGAGTTCAGGCAAGACAAAAAGAATTTCTACAATGCAGTTCTGGATATAATAGAGAATGGGTTTGGATAGGGATGACTTATGGACAATACATTTGCTAGTGGCAGTCCTATACTAAGGATACTCACCACCAATGTTTGGACAGAACCGTCAGGGATTCAGGTCAGTCAAGATTTCTGGACAGGAATTCTGCTCTGGTACACCGGACTGGACTCAAGGCGCTCTGGTCTGCACTCAGCAAGGCACTCTGGACCCCTCACGGTGGGACTGGACTGGATCTCACAGGCTCTGGTTCTGGTTCACAGCTATCTGGTCACAGTATGGCTCTACTCTGTTGGATCTTTGGATTCTGGCAATAATTCTTAGCAGGAAAGCAGCGACAGCAAAGCCAGGCTGTTCTTTTGTTCCCCTTAGAGGTCTGGGGTAAAATCTGGTTTCTGGATTTTTAAAGGCCAAGCTGAGAATGGTTCAGCTTTGGAAATGGGCCTTTCTGCTTTCAAAGTTTCTGGAGTCTGGAGTTTGGAATATGGATTTCTCTTGCAAAATGCTCCACCAGCAATCGGTTGGTGGGTGAATGTGTGTGTGTTCCTAGGTCCTAAGCTGTCTCTATTTATGTGTTTCCTAAAGGGAAAATGCTGAATTATCCTAGGCACACCCCCTAGGTATTCTATTGGCTAGGGTCTTTCCTCTCCCTTGATTGGAGAAGAAAACAGAGTGTCATCATGATGATGTGGTGTATGATGCAGGAAGAACCTCCCCTTTGTTTTTGTACATGAAATCTACTTTTCATATAATACATATTTACAATTTTACCTGCTTGATATCAATAGCATATCTAGATCCCATATTGTGTGGAGCAAGTATTCATCCAAGCCCCGTTGCTGTGAGAGCTTGGTCCTGGATTTGGCAACTTTTCGCACTTTTGGTATGGGACCCAATGTCTGATTTGTCCACAATTTTATACATATGTGCGCATGATATCCGGGCATAATCATATGAAGTTTCATGCTTCTGACATCAATACAATTGCTACAAAACCATATTTTTCACTACGCCTTCTCAGAACATCGCACAGAGTTCTGAGTCCTTTTAAACTGTGCACCAAAGAATTCACATTAACAATACTGTAATTTTACAATTTTTACAAATTCGCACAGTCCTTTGTCAGTCCTTTTTAAAACTATACTTTCTGTGCTTTGAGAATCAACAAAAATGTCTGTTCCCGCCTCCAAAGTTTCTGGTGGCTCAAGAGCAATCCCCGCCTTCTTCCTCTGGCAGGGGCTACTGTTGACACTTGCAATCTGCATATCCTTTCAGCCAAGGAAGTCCTTTGTCTCTCCCAGGAGCAGCAGCCTAAATCTCCTCCCCTCTTCATCAACACCTGAATGTGATTTCCTGGCTTTTGGTGGGAAGCAGGAAAGGTGCCTTTTGTTGGGGCGAGCTGGGGAATTTGCTTTGTAGTTTGGGGCTTGCATCAGGCTGACTTTAAAAATCACTTTGTTAAGTTTTTCTTTGATAAAAATAAACTTACAATTTTAAAACAGGCAAACAGAACTCTAATTCCTGTCTCTTACAACATGGAGATTAAATAGTTGCAACCTATATTACTTTTGATAGCAAGTCACTAAATTCCAACCATTTGATTTTAACTGCACAAGTTTAAGTTTCTAATGCAATTACTGACAGCTGTCATACAGGCGGCCGGTGGTACTGCGCCCATATCTTGACAGATTTTCACAGGCAAGCACACTTTTTAATGTGGAGATTCTGATGATAGATTCTGCTTTTCCTGGCATTGTGTGCCTCTGTTGATTCCTTAAATAAAGTGACGGGTAACACCCAGCAAGGATGTTGGATATTTTCTGATGTTTTGAACCATCATTTTGTATTTTTTCAGGAACCAAGAAAAAAGGGATTTCAGAGAATTTCTGGGTTTCCTTGCTATAAAGCACTGCCTTTCATGCAGTTTCCATGTTCACTCGGTGGGCAGCCCAGTGACAGGTTCCAGCAGTGTGGTCTCCTTCCACTACTGACACAGGCAAAGTAGATTGGCAGCCATCTTTTCCGGTTTCACAGCACAATTTTCATAGGCTTAGCGTGCATAGGGCTTTCTGACCTCCAGCACACAGGGATGTCGCAGGGCAGAGCCTAGTGGGTTAAAACATCCCACAAAAGATACTCCAACACATTTCTTGTTCCCAATTTTTGTGGGAATTTCATCCAATCATCAAACTGAAGGAGGTAAATCATTCGGCCTCCCTGGATTATTTCCTGCATTTCTCCTGAAGACTCTGATCAGCTTTGATCTTTGCTGGTGGCTGAAACCTGTTCAGGGGGTATCCATGACACAACAGGTTCCATTGATCCTCAACACTGATGTCAGTGCAAAAGGATGGGGTGCCACACTACAGCAAGTGTCAGCTCGGGGACCTTGGACACCAGAGGGGTTAGCCCCCTCCATTTGGAGGAAGAATGTATCAGTGGTTTTCTAATCCCGGCTCTCTTCAGTCATCGTTTCACCAGTTTGGTGGTTCTGTTTGGAATGAAGAACCTGGTCACCAAGTGCTACCAGGTCCTTCTGGGTGGGAGGAGATGCACATCTCTGGCTTTATTAGCAGCCAAGATCATGGCCTGGATGGAGGATCACCCATTTTCACTGGTAGCCACCTAGCTCCTTGGAGTGTAGAGCATGAGGACCAACACCCTCAGCAGGATCACTGTTTCAGCATCAGAGGTGACTAGATCTGTTGGCCTTCCTGGATTCCACCCAGCTTCCAGCATATTGCACGTGGAACCAGGTTCCTCTGACATGGAAGCAGGAGGCCCCCGCCCTTCCCTAGCCACCGTGCCTCAATTATGCTTTTCCGCCTAGCCCTCTTCTCCTCAGATTCCTTTTCAGGGTAAAACGGGAGGGTGAGGCTGGGATTCTAGGGGTCCCAGCCTGAAAAAGGAACATCTTTGAAGTTTTCTTCCCTCACGCTGTCCTGTCAGGCTTTATAACATGCAGTCCTTCTGCTGGGGCGACCCACAGAGTCTGCTCATACTGTCCCATATTCCTCTGCTTATTCTTGAATTTCTCAGGGAGGAATTACATTGAGGGTTAGCAGTGTTCACTCCATAGGCCTAGATACCAGCAGCCATCATGTCCTTTCATGAACCATGGAGGGACTGGGGAGGCTGAGAGATTTCCAGCCCATCTCAGGCCTTTCATTCTCTCTCGTCCCCCTGTGAGAGCACCTTGCGCTAACTGGGATCTTCCTTTTATGCTGGCCTGTCTGAGTACTACTCCCTTCCAGTCCGTAGCTGGGATCTCTCTTAAGTTACTAACTTTTAAGTCTAATTTTCTTCTGGCCCTTACTTCACCTAGACAGCTAGAGGAATTGGACTATCTCTTTAGCTACAATCCACATCTTTGTTTCCTGCTAGATGACCTGGCTTTCCGACCTCCCCTGGAGTTTCAGCCTAAGGTCATTTCACCTTCATGAAGACCTAGTCCTTCCAAACCTACAAGAGGGGGAGGCTGTCTCTCCAGAGGGCCATGCAAGTCCTTTGGATGTGGGCATATCTATGAGAACCTATCTGGAAAAGATGGCTCCTGCCAGGTCCAGTGACTCCCTCAGAGTTACCTTTGGTGCTGGACATGCAGGAAACAAACCTCAGTAGCCACCATTAGCTGCTGGATGAAGCTCAGCTTGTGATTTTAATGTCTTACAAGCTGTCCGGGTCACATACATCTTGGGCTGTTGCCTACTTGAGTGCAGACAGATATTTTAGTGGTCCCATCACGGATTCAGGTCTGCTGTGGGAAGCTTGCTTTAATAGGTACAGATTAATGACATCTGGCTCTCAAACTCTCACCCATTTAAGACTAGCCTTCGAGCCCCATCCATTTGTCTTTGATGCATTAGGCGAAAATAGATTCTAAATTCCCAATTTTTGCAAACAATGATTTATTAGGGATGGATGGGCTGTAATGCCGGTCAACATTTGTTTTTAAATTCGATTGAGTTTTGATCAATGCTATAAGTCCAGAGTCCTTTAAAATGCAACATTTGCAACATTGTCTATGAATTCTCAGAGTGGGGGAGGGATCAGTCAGGGAGAAGAGAGCTGAGAACCTGCCCTATAAAACGATCGTTCAATTCCATGCAGGTTTGCCGGATGTCACTGTGCGAATGCCAGATTACTTACTCGCAATCTTCATAACTCAGAGTCCTACTGTTCCTCATCACAGTCCTTAACAAATGAGGTAAGCTCACCCCCCAGGCAGGCAACATAGTTGTCAAGCAACACGCCCTTGTGGGAGGAGTTCCCTCCAGAGTGAACTCTTCCCAATAACCCACCTGTAATACTAAAGTAGGGGTCTTTGGCTCACCAGATATTTTGGACTATGAATTCCATCTGCTTTACCCAGCATAGCCAATGGTGAGGGATCACAGGAATTGTAGTCCCAAACATCTGGAGAGCTGCCGGTTGTAGACCTCTGTACTAAAGCAAGCCTAGTACCTCTAGGGGTAGAGGATGGAGGGGACAGCGGAAGAGGTAGGACTGTGGGAGGAAGTGCAGGACACAGAGTAATGAAGATTAATGTTTAGAAATCCAGGCATTAGCCTCTCCTCACTGTTCCTCATCGCAGTCCTTAATGAATGAAGATGTAGAAAGCTGGGACTGAGCACCACCAAATGGGGAGCAGGGGCACCAGAACATTAATTGCATGGACCCCCAAACAATCGAATCTTAGTGATGTGCTCCCAATAACACTCAACCGAAGGCGGTTGCTTCCTCCGACAGGGAAAGATGATACTTTTTAATGACCATGACCAGAGTTGCCCGTGTGGCAGGCCAGCAAATGTCCTCCAAAGAAACCCCTTGAAAGGAAGCCCAAGAGGTGCCCACCTTTCTAGTGCATCTACCCTCCATGAGTGCTGGCCCTATGGTGACCCTAGAATCTTTCACAACACTCTTTAGTGATACATAGTTGTCTCGAAGTACGATATAATAGATACACAAATCTACACATCATTTGACCCGTGCTATTGAATCATGTATAGCCTCTGCCATCGCAAAATCATGGAACAAACTTACCACAATGCATATTTCCCCCATATAAATGCATTATACAGTGCACCTGACGCTCATTATAATCCTTGAAACATTCATAAAGTGTTCTCATTGGACAATCTGCATGCTATATAAACCAGTATTGGCTGCATATGGTTTTGAACTCCATATTACAAGACCACAGACATTGTGGAGCGTACCATTAGCCAATTCCTCGTGGCTCTTTTATTACTAGAATAACACGATTTGCTGACGAATAGGGTCAAGTGAATCAATTCTATATTATATCCTGATCAAAATAATATTTAACTATTGACATCTACATGCATACTTATGTTGTGATTTAATATATCTGCCAATACAAGTCTTTAGTGCTCCTGAAGAAGTGCGGTGGCCCGAAACCCGTTGAGTTATAGCAATTCACCCATTGTTTTTGTAACTTAAAGCACTGCTGTTTTTGGCTTTAAATATATATTTCGTTTTTGTACACGTTTTTTCTATACGAGTGATTCTTTCTGTACTAGTGGTCTTTAACTTGAAACCTTGTTGATAATTTTTAAACAACTGACTGTTGTAAAAGTACATTGGTGTGCAGGGGACGTGAGTGTCTTACACGTTAAGACACTTTCCTCTGTACATTTTTTGTGCCAAGACTGTTTGTACCTCCTCTTCTCCCTGAGAATGTTGTTATTCATATTTCTTGAATGTGTATTGTACAACCTAAAAAACATTGCAATGTACATATGCACCCGGATTTTGAATTCCTCGTGACTGCCCAGGCAGATTTACATACCAACATGCCAGTGCATACCTGTGTTAATGTAAATATCAAAAGCAGAGTTGGAATTACCCACAGGAACTAGTCAGGGCTAACTCCCCTGCAATATAGGCGTATAAATCATTACTTTCCTTCAACATTCGTTTTTTTCAATTCTCTTGATAGATAGAGGGGAGATTACAATATTTCTTTTATTTATTCGTTTATTTTATTGTATAGCTTTAGAGACCAGTCCCTCTGGCCTTGCTGAACATTACGGAGCTCTAGATCATGTTAAACACACTTGGTGTAATCAGGCCTTTATCTCCGTCTTCAGGGACCATAACAGCCAGTACAGAGCCCTTGGACCAGGTCTATAAAACTGAATTATTACTCATGGAATTTTCAAACGTCATTCTCATTCGGCAATCTATGGAACCAGTATAGTTCCCAGATCAATGTCTATATCCCTCAAATTGTTCAGAACACTACATTACAAAGCTACGGGCAGTGTGGGGCATATTCACAACCTTCTACAACTGCCCAGCATATGTGTGCTAATAACTCCCTAGAGAGACACGTTTTATAGTGGCTTTATAGAGCTTGCCTTTAGGCCATACCAGACATTATGAGCCTGTAAACCTTGTTAAAGGTCCTTGCTATGTCCGGGGGCTTTAACTCGCTCCTCCGTGCCTTGTGCGGCCCTCGGACCGGTGCTGTAAAGCTTAATTTGCATATATTGCCAGTTTCCTCCAAAAACAGTAATGCCCACATTTGCCAGCTTCAACAGTGCCTGAATTCTGCACTAATACACGTAGGTTCCCAGTGCCGGCAATTCTGAAATAATGTACAGATTTGCCCTGAATCCATATTACCACAGTGATATACAGATTGGGCATCATTATGACCCAGGCGGCCAAGGAATGAACGGTGCGGGTAAGGGACTGGCACCGTTCATTCCGGGCCGCCCTACTACGAGGTCAGACCAGGCGTCCTTAGCCGGACCCGCTAGCAGACCAGGATGCTAACAACGGGCAACGGGCCCGTCATTAACGGGCCCGTTGTTAGCATCCTCCCCATTCCCATTGAGCCCTATGGGGCTCAAATGGGAATGGCGATACATTTTTACCGGAGCCCAGAAAAGGGCAATTACTGGGTCCACCAAGGTCGGCATGACCCGGTTATTGCCCTTTTCTGGGCCCCGGTGAAAAATCATTACCGGCGGAATAATAAGGGCACGGCTACCGCCAGGGTCGTAATGAGGACCATTGTGCCTAGGGGCCAGGGCACTATCGCTTACTAATGACCAGCGTGTATAGTAATGTTATGCTATTTTGTAACGATTATACATTGCACCCATCACCACCACAGTAAACACACATTGTCAATTTCTCACAGAACGGCAGATGGGTGGGCTGGCAGACAGAGGCACTGACGAGCATACAAACAGGTGCAGAAACGGAAGCAAACACATGCTTCTCCTTTTCTCTCTCTCTCTGTCTCTCTATCTCTATCTTACTTTTTCACATCCTGAAGTGTTGATGAGTGCAGGCTGGAAGTTCCTTATTACCGTGCCCTGGCATGTTTTCTTAATGGTTCCTGTTGTTCACGCTTGGGAGAGGAGGGGTGTTTTTCCAAACTGGAGCTCCAGGTGTTGGTGACCTGCTCGACTCAGTGGGATAGAGGAATTAATTAAGTGGCATTCCAATTAGAATTGAGGGTAGCGGTGATAGTCGCTTGTCATTTGGCAGGGGCATCATAGATTCCTGGCAGACGCACAAGCAGAAAAGTGAATTCGGTAAAGTGAGCAGAGTGCTCTAGTGTTAACGTTGTAGATCAGCAGTCATTTTTGATACTGGGAATTTATAGATCCTCATTACATTTCCTGGCACCCCAGTGGGGGCAACCCTTAATTTGAGGGCTTTAGAAAAGTACCTGATTTACTTTTTGGTGTTGTGCGGCTCTTCGGTCATGTGGCAGGCTTTTCATGCGTAGGTGTCGTGGTCTTCTTACATGGGGCGTCAGGATGAGCACAGTGCACTTGGGTGCTGGGAGTAGCATTGTGGCTTGAGGCACTGGGGACCATCATCAAGGCTTTGGGTGTCAGGACTAGCCCAGTCACTCCGGGGGTCTGGATCACTGCAGCAATATGGTTCACAAGCGCTGCAAGTGCCTTTTATTTGGCAACAGCGGTGTGTGTTTCTATCTGTTCGGCCTGGAATGTGACTTGTGCTTCTTTTCATGGTATGCATAGATGGATAACAATGGGCCTCATTACAATGTTGCCGGTCCAAAATCAAGGTTGCCGGTAAGCTCACTGACGCCCTTGTTTCTGGACCGGCAAACTACGTGTTTGCCTGCCAGAGCCACTCTGCCTGACAAGTCTGACCCTGCCGGGTGCAGCTATCATGGTAGGCAAGCCCTTCACTGAAGCACCTGCACCGTTAGCAACGGTGCCAGTGCTTCTGTGTCCCCAGTCCATAGGACTCTATGGGAATGGGTATTAACAAATATACCGATGCCTGACTTTCCGGACTCGTAATGAGCCAGTGGCACCAGGAAGTCAGGGGCCGGTAAATGTCTAAGGGTCTGGCGGTAACCCGCCGGTATCACTGGCAGGGTTACCGCCGGACCCCTAATGAGACCCAATGTCTCAATTTTACATAACACAATGCCTGCTGTTGTCCAGTTTGCTGATTTGTAGAGCAATCACTGCTTAGCTTACCTACTTCATGGACTTTGGCGTAGGTTCTAGCGTGGGCGCCTCCCGTTTGTATTTTAAAACACAATGCTTTTGAGTTTTTCTGTGAAAGGCATCCTGTTGAGAGTCAGCCTTATGCCTTCTCAGGAGTTGTTCAGGAGTTGGGAGTGATTGCAGAGAGCCGAGGTCAAGTCCTAAAAAAAATAAAAAAGTGGGCGGACTCATTAATATACGCTATGGGATGTGACGTCAGCAGAAATCACCATATCACAGTGTAATTTGCATATTTAATTCAATTGGCTTTGCATAACCATACACATTGCAAAGGACAAATGGGCATTTCCCTTTCAGAAAATCAATAGGTTTTGAAAATGTTTAATAGGTATGCACGTTTTAAACCCCAAGAATCAATGGCAATGGGGTCCATTACAGTTTTTTCAGTTCAGTAAAATTGCCAGTAAAATTGCGGGTCATTCCAAACTGGCACTTACAATACACCGGCAAAAAACATGTTTGCCGCTGGGGGTCACGGATGTACCTCCAGACAAGAGCTGGAGGTAAATCAGGCCCCTATTGGCAAATAAATGCCAGAATTACCAGCACCGGTAGCCGGAAATTCCGTCAGTCCTCTCGACGGAGTCCTATGGGGATTTACTGGCGTTTCTGCCACCTGGAATATCCCAGTGATACCAGGATGTTAAGCGACGGAAACGGTAGGGTCAGTTTGCCGGTATCCCGCCAGAATTATTGGCAAACTCACAATGACCCCCATTGTTTTCACTGGAGAGTGTATACCTCAAATGTGGCATTTCTCCTTTAGTTGTTCGTGAAGTGCCCGACCTGTGAACCTGGTGACTGCAGTTCGAATACCCAGGTCGCGCTTAAAATCTTAATTTCAAAAAGACAGTCAGTGACTTTTTTTTAGACATGGCTTCTAAACTACCCAGAGGGACGGCGTCCGAAGTCTCTGTAAAAAGTGGGGGGATGTCATATACCCGTCCCCACGCTTTGAACCCTGATCTTTACCCTTTGGCCTTGCATGCTGGTTTTTGCCATTGACTGGCCACTGCCAAGTGCAGCGCTAGGTTGGATTAGTATTGTTTGCTCTCCTGCTGTCCTATGGTGCAGAGTCATTCACACACTTTGTTGCGGGTCACAAAATATCTTGAAGGGGAGCCTGTCCTGCACCGGAACGATATATTCTTTGGAGTTGGTTGGTTCCTGTTGGATGAGTCTTACCACTGCGCTTTTGGACTTTTTGCAATTTTGAATGAATAGATGGGGAGTCCAGCCTTCGGAGAGCATCGAAGAAGACTAGCCCTCCACTATCAAGGTTGGGTGGTTTTCTATTGCTGTGTAGGATTGATTGTAGATGAATTTCACATGAGGAAAGGCTGATTTGAACATGCTGCTGACACCTGCATGCATGCTGAGAAAGGCCTCCCAGATAATGCCTGGATTGCACACCTTGATATTAAACAGATAAAACCCTCGATTTATAAAGGGGCCTATTTTTCACTGGGACAGTGGGGCGGCGCGCAGCGAGGAGGTTCCTTTGTGCAGGTCAGATGGGCCTAGAACTAGGTGGTCCAATGTTAGCACCATTGAGCTTGAGGCTTTTTTACCCCATCTGCTTTTCTATGGCTTAGAGTCTGGTTAACACAATCGCAAATGAGGCTGTTGCCATGTAGCCCTTGGCTAGATTTGCATGTCGTTGGTGTGGGAGTAGATATGGAGTTGATGTTTGCATAGCACTTCCATGCTCAACTTGATGTGCAAGTTTGAAGCAGGGGGAGAACCCTGGTGCATGCAGCACTCCACAGGAATGGATGTGGACGATAGGTTTCCTAGTTAAACACTTTTGCTGTGGCCAGACAAGGTCTTGAACCACCTGAGTGTGGAAGGAAAGACATTGCAATGTCATGAAGGTGGTGTAGAAGGATGGTGTGGTCCGCTGCAGATGCTTCATTAGGTGGGAGCCTTGGTCTGCTAGGGTGAGAAGGTGATCCCACACTAAGGCTAGTATGGTTTCCCTTCTGTGGCGGGACAGAATCCTTAATGGAATGTGTCCAGTGTGGCGTTGAAATCAATGTGTGCCTGAAGCTTGCAGTGGTGATTTCCCCTGAATTCTTTGAGTGTCAAGGTTTTTCTGAAATGGGGCAGTCATTGTTTTTCCAATCGAAAGATGCCTTCGGTGTGACCAGGGAGTGTGTCAGCTGGGGGTACTTCTCCTGTCTTTCATCAACTGTTGATGAATGCACTGGTGTGTCGCACAGCAATGATGCAGCAATTACCTCTGAGTGGGGGTTACCTTAACCCTTGGCTGTTCTGAATCATTTGGGCAGTGTGAGTACATCAGTGGCCTGTGCTTCTGAGAATGACCAGCCATTTTCTGTGTTTTCCTCTGGGTTGGGTTCTTGGTTGGGCGTGTGAAAGCCCTGGTCAGTCTGGGTGTTTGTTATGTTATTTAGCATTTGTATAGTGCTTGCTGCCATTGGTATGACATCAAAGTGCTCTGAGGATGAACACCCTTTGGAAGATCATAGTCTGAGTTGCGAAATAGTGAGAGGTGTTTTAAAATACGTGTGTGCATTTAGAGACTGATCCGGGATACGTCGGGGTGGCTACATCCCCATCAGCAGCCCATATTATCATTTATGAGACGGGTGCTGTGTCAGGTTGACTAAAGAGTCTGGATATGTGAGAAGCTGCACCACATTTTCTGTGGTACTCTCTGGGTGGTGGTGCTCGGCTAAGGGAGATGTCTATGTAGGTGAGGTTGTAGACAGATAGTGTGTGTGTCAAATGTGTGTGGCTATGTGTAATGCAATCTACATTTTTGAAGCAGTGGCAAGGTTGAAACAGCAGTCCAAAACAGGGAACCTAGTCCAGCAAAATGCAAGTGTGATATACTACAAACCATAAAAAGAGTAAATGTAGACGTCTCTTCACGGGAAGTAGCTTCAGCTGAATGGCCTGGCATTCTGCAAGGCTGGGGTGCCAGTGCAAACAGGCAAACCAGGATGGTGGGGGCTCAATGGAAGGTGCCCCATTGCCTGCACCCCTTGTCGGCTGCCTGGGCAAGGCTGCCCTGGGTAGAGGTTCAAATTAGGTGTTTCAGGTCTCGTGACCCTGGGAGCACCAATGGGATGTAGTGAGGGTAGGCAGAGGGAGGTGGAGCTGGCTCTGATGAGCCTGAGAGCATGGTGGGGTTGCCAGAGTCCCAAGATTAAAACAAGAAAGTAAATGAATAGGGGCTACTCATGCCTTGGTCTGATCCTTTGGCCAGGCAGCAGAAAGAGGCAGGTTCTGCACTCCATCACAGCATCTAGTTGGTGCTCCATGTCTTGTGACCCTGAGCGCACCCGTGGGATGCGGCGAGGGCAGACAGCGGGAGGTGGAGCTGGCTCTGATGAGCTGAAGAGCATGGTGGGGCCACAAGAGGCCCAAGATTGAAAAGAAAATATGAAAGTAAAGTAATAGGGGCTACTCATGCTTTGGGTCTGATTCTTTGGCGCAGGCAGAAGGAAGAGCTTGGTCTTCATTTTCTGCACAGAGTGTGGTCCCCTGTAATAGAAATCCACTGTTTTGTTTTATTTTTATTGTATTTTATCCACTCCGTTCAGCAAATGTGTCCACATATTTTGGTTTACTACACAATAAACATTTTATGGTATATACACAAAATCTTATTCTTACCAGGTTATGTGAGATTCAACATGTGTTTCGTGTATCTTGCTCCTCTTCAGGACTACTACATATTCTTAAATATGCTTGTATTTCACCTGGGTTTTTGTGACATCCATATGGATGGATAAAATTCAAGAGAAATAAAAAACAGGTGATTCGTGTCACAGTGGACTGCACAGTTTATTCCTTTGTGTTGTCTGCTTAGTCAGAGCTTAAACCGCAGGTCTGCACAGTTAGGTATGTCAGCGCCATTTTGTTCTGGCAGAAACTACAGGACATTTGTATTTTTTATTTATTTGGAAAGCAAAGAGCTTATCGACAAAAAGCTCTTTGCATGAGGAGGTATGGATGACTGCTCAGTCTCATAGCTGAGTCCCTTACATTAGTAAAATAATGTTAGATCCATTAACCAGGTGGCATAGTGAGACAATGAGAGGGGACATCATTGATGCAGCTTGATTAGACCATGCAGAGAACACTATTTATAGTAACAGAGTATTTACAATTGGTAGAGGATTATCATTTGTTTATGTTATGTTGATTTGTACCGTGCACCGCTACCATCCAGGGGCCTTCTCCAGGCGAGCTGTATACATTTATTGACAGGAGATGGGAGAGGACGGGGTCCAGAGGGAAGAGGAATGCCAAGAGGCTGTGTGGGTGCTCCTTGAAGCGAGAGGAAGTGCCTTTTGTGAACAGTTCTGAATGTAATGCACAATGGCAGTGTATAACGCCCCTCTGCCATTTTGGCGGGCTTAGCTTGCTGCATGTAGTGCTAAAAAATAAGAGGGTGCGGGTGTTGGTGGGACTGCAGGAGAAAGATGGAAATCCTGCGATAATAACACATGCAAGCCAGAAGTACCCAAGGTTTGAGTGCCGCCATGATTCTAAGGTGGTGAGATTTGGGTGGACGTGTTTGATCTGGACGGGAAAGCCCAGGCGCAGTCAGATGATCGTCATCACTGCGAGACCGGCTTAGCTTCTGGCATGCTGGTGTCTGCACCAGAGCTAGCATGTGCGAGTGTTGACTGTAGCGAGGGATAGAGACGTCAGCCGGTTAGTGGGGGGGGGGAGGTATGGTATTAGTGAGGACTCCCGTCCTAGGAGTTTCGATGCTAGACTGAACCGTTTGTCCCCCAGTTTGCTGTTGATCTGGCGTGGCAATTTTGTAGAGCTGCTGTCCGTCAGAATTCAGAGTTCGTACTGTTTCAATTCCGTTTAATGGGGGGCACAGGGAGCCCAGACTCAATCGGATCAATCTCCCGAGTTGGGAAGTTTCCGTTTAAAGCTGCTTGGTAGCAGTGGTGGAAGTGGCCAGGACCGGTTGGGAGCCCTGGTCCTCTACTTTTTTAAATTATATTTTACTGTTACTATGCTTTTATTTTAAAAAGAAACCGTTCCGGAATGGCTTTGTTTGAAAATAAAAGTGTTGGAAGTTGAAACTTGCACTTCAGTGCAGTGCACTGAATGTTCCCTTAAACAGCAGGCGCATATGTTTGGGGGGTTATATTGCACGTGGAAGTCGTGCGGCGATGGGGTTTGTTGGTAGCGGGGGCAGACCAGCAGGTGACATAGATCCACTACTTCTTTTCGTACACCTCGACCACTGCTTGCTAGTGGTAGCTGACGATTGGTTTGTTGACATCACTGATTGGTGTGTATGTCATGTGTCTGGGCCAATGGAGGCGTTATATATTGAGGCCTGATCCTCCCGATTCATCGTGTTCTCAGAAGCAGGAGGAACGACTCCAGTGGCCGCTGGGATACAGAGATTCCCATTAAGACGCGAAGAACCTCCATTGATTGCGCTTTTAATAGCTGTGGAATCCGAAAGGAGGAAACCAGTTTGTCGGATAATGAGAATTTCATGTCAGTTTTCCCGCATGTTGTTGTTAGTTTTTCTGTGTCTTCAAAGGCCCCCCGATGCTTTGCTTTACCCTCCGTTATTGATTCAACAGGCTTCAGTAATGGGAAATATTCATTGCACAGCTTATTGTACCAGAGGGGACCTGTGTGTTTGAGAAGAAAGGCCTCACTATCATTGTTTAATTCCTTCTCAGGTGGATACGCCGGTGCGGCAGGTCGGGACGGAGATGTGGAAGTGCCCTCTGTAAACAGAAAATGGGCTCCCTCTAGAAATCTGATGGCAGTTTCTGATTGGTATCTTGGATTGTGCAGAAGGATATCCAGGCAATGTTGTCGGCAGGGCCGGGGTGTTGCTAGGTCTGGAAAAGATCCAGGGTTACGCTAATGTCGAGACTGTCCGGACTCTGGGCTAGCTATCCTTTTGGTTGTAACCCCTGAGATTCTATCTGGGGCTACAACCAAACAACACAGGGCTAAAGCCCTCGCAAGCCCCTCCGGCAACGCCTCTGCAGCAGGGTACAGTGGCACATGATCCTTCCACGTCTGTGTAATGACTCTGGCTCAAACAGGACACCAACCGACACTGACAACCCTAAGAAAGATGCCATTTCGTCTCAGAAGCACATAGTTACAAGTATGGTGGTGCTGTAAAAATGGTGGTGGAGTTCCAGTAATTCTGTTATGGCCACTTTACCACCACATTACCACACTGCCATACTACAAGTTATGCTGTAAGGTTTAAGGTTTACCTCCAGCAAAAAGCTGGCAGTAAATCTTCCATTTTACTGCCAAAACTCAGTGCTTTACCACTGCTTGCTGTAAATCTGCACACACAAAAAGCCCATGGAGTCGTTGGACTCCAAAAGGGATTTAGGCCGCCTCACCAGCTCTCATGATCCCATGGTAATGCCCTGGGACCAAGTGGCAGTAACAGTAACTGAGTTCTGCAGTAATTCTACGGATTTACTGCCGGATTACCGCCCCACTCATGATCAGGCACAGAGCTCTATTTATAAATGCCTCTGAGGAACTGCCCCAGGATATTTAGCCAGGTGCTGGTCACTTTGCGCAGTGCCCTACATTAGCCGGCAAATCTGGCCCAGTGAGTCTAAGTTACTCGTGCACCCCCCAAGTAAAAGTGCGCCATTAAAGAGGGAAGGACAGATTTTCTGTTAAAGTGCCAAAGCCACTGCTTGCCCTTCCATGTGAACCGAGTATCAGTAAATCCCATCCGGAGTCCTGACATGTCTTGAAAGCGTGTCTCTATACTTTGTGTCGGACCCTGCCCTGTCAAGGCATGATCCAGTGGTTGGCAGTGCCTAGAGGTGATTAGGTACATAAGCATTTGGTAAGGGTATCCATGCACCCACTCAGTCCATTTTGAAGGCTATGCAATTCACATGCCTCCATCATGAGGAATAACTGAGAGGTCCACATGATTACAAATCACGCAGACCCCTTAAGTTACTGCATCACATGCAGTAACAGTAATTCCTTTTGGTGGTATTTTTAGTGGAAATACTGCCAATCTGGTCATCAGCCCTTGGATCCTTTACTCGCTGCACAAGAGGGAAGGACTGGGATTTGAAAGGTTGATAATGGCTTCCATCTAATCTGTTGAGGGTGTTTTATCATTTACTCACACCCTGAAAACATGCATTGGGCATATAGGGTCAAAGCCAGTGATTCCTCTTTGCCGAACGGGGCTGTTGGGTACTATTTCCTTGGGCTTCTTGCATGTTGCCTACAGTCCAGGATTCTCCTTAGCAATAGGCCCTCATGTTCTCATCTTGGCTTCTGCAAAGGTTTGACCTATAGCCCTCTGAACATTTTTGGAAAACCGCATTGCTGGTGGTTCTCACCTCAGCCAGAATAGTCAGTGCTTTCCATCATGTCTGATCCTCCGTATCCTAAGCTTTTTTCAACTGTGGTCTACTGGTTCTCAGGATACAGTCATCTCTAACTCAAAAGGTACTGTCAGATTTTTACATCAATAAAGAGATCATTCTTGCAGTGCTTTCTCTAACCCTCACTCTTGTTCGGCTGAGAAGGTTCTTCCTCTTCCTATCGACCAAGATGTGACGAATCTGAGGATACCTTTCCTTCTCCCATAGGGGGAGACCTTTCCTGTGGGGCCATCCAAAGTACAATAACCCCCCTGAGGGTGGTGCACTGAGGGAGGATCACATGGGGAAGGAATCTCCCTGTGGGATTGGGGACAACCATCAACAGAGAGCTCAGTGTCTCCCTGCTTTAATGCCTCCGACCCCTTCTTCAACTCTAAATCCTCCTTCCCCTTTCAAGATAGAACTGATATGTTCTGTTGTCAACTCAGTCCACCTAACCTACATGACACCACTGTAGAACCAGAAAATACAAAGTATGATGTATACAACTTTAAGGCTGTACTGGGACAAAGAAGCTAGCCGCCAGAACGAGTGGTCTAGCTTCTTGATGCGAGTGATTGGTCCAGAGCAGTACATCATTCCAATGCGGGAATTTCTGGGCAGTTCAAGCTCATCTGGGGCTGAGACACATTTGAGAGAGAGATATGAGAGGGAGAGAGAGAGAGCAAAGAGGGAGAGGGAGAGAGAGAGAGAGAGAGAGAGAAAGAGAGAGTTCCTCTAAGGAGGGACAATGGGAGCCATGCAGGAAAGCAGCAAACGCGAGCCGCAAGGGAAACCACATTGGGTGGAACAGGAGAACCCGAGCGTGGTCTGCCAGCAGGGGATTACTCGGATTGCCGCTGAGCAAGTCTTCCAAGCATCCCATGACCCGGCGGAGAACGTGAAAGAAGGTACGCACAGTTGAGAGGCATTGGCATGCTGCCGAGCCACTGTAGACCCCAAATGGAGCACAAAAGTTACCGGAGCCTCGCAGAGGGACGCAGCTGCCTGGGAACCGTGGTAACCTGTAAGAAGGAAGGAGACAGATACACAAGGTCTCTGTGAGGTGCAGGAGGTCCGGGGAGGCAACAGGAGGAATACAAACTTTGAAGCAGAGGGTCTGGGACCCCAAGTGAGTTGTATATTTGGCAAGAGAGAGAAACAAGGGGATACAACAAAGCCGTGTGAGTCTGGAACCCACACCCAAACAAGAGAATGAAAAGCCGTTGGTCTGGGATCCCAAATGAGTTGTGTACTTGATAGGAGAGCAAACCAAGGGGATACAACGAAGGTGTGTGAGTCTGGGACCCGCACCCAAACAAGAGAACAAGAAGTAGTGGGTCTGGGACCCTAAACAAGTTGTATACTTGGCAGAAGAGTGAGCCAAGCAGATACAACACCCTTTTGCGATTCTGGCATCCGCACCCATACGAGAAACCAAAGTTTAAATCCAAAAGGGTCAGGGACCCTGTTAAAGAAAAGAGAGACAAATCATGAGGACACACTGGCTTGGCAGGAGAGAGAGCCAAGCCCCTTTCGTGAGTTTGGGACTCGCACCCATATGAGAAACTGAGAACAAGAGGGTCAAGGACACCGGAAGAGTTAAAAGTAATTGTATGCTTGGTAGTGTGCCACGCTGGTAGGACATGAGAACTGTGAAATCAAGAGGCATTTAATTTGTGGATTATTCAGTAACTTAAGACAACAATAAGTCTAGGGGAAAGGAGTACAACCCTAGCATTTGTAATCCTGTATTTTGGGGACATCATTTTGCATCACTTTATTACCAGCAAAACTAGGAACTTTTCCGTTGATTGAGAACTCCAAGAACACTCTTTTTTCCTTTGATAAGTGCCTATCCTTGCACAGTTATCTTAGATCATTATTGTTAGGGACAGAGGTAGATTTTGGGACACAACCATGAAAGACCTTTGTTTAGGTTCGAACTTCCTGACCATTTCACTATTTTCCTTTGAGGCAGGGAAACCCCTCTTAGGTTTATTTCCACTCCTTTTTTATTTAATACAAGCCTTTACCCAAAAACATGCCACCATTGTGTCCAAGCCTTTCTTCTGCACCCTTACAAAGCCCTTGAGTTCCGTTTCACTAAGACGGCTCACTGGATGCCTTGGTCCTGATTACAGGTTTCCTGTGTAAACGCTACCACCTGGAATTACCGTTCCTGCATGTGATGCAGTAAAGTGAAGGGTCTTCATGATTCTAAGTCAGGCAGACCAGACCATTCAGTGCGTCCCCATTTTGGAGCCCCATGGGACTGCATGGGGAAACGCCATGTAACTTCATGTGGTATTCCTGCATACGGTAATATCACATTCATTATTACATTTGTGTGGAATTTAGTATTTCCAAATACTGAACGATTTAACATTTCCACCCAGCTTTAAAACCCACACATTGCTCCTTATGGTGGGGCAGATGTAGGTAAGCTAGAACTAAAGCTTCTATTGCAACTTTGCTAGTTTTGCGCTTTACTCATAACTACAGACTCTGGTGGCTCTAATCCTTCAAAGGGGAACTAATTTATGATTCTTACCAGGATCCTATAGGTCCAAAGATACAGGGAATTTCTCTGCGATTCATTTTTCATGGGTTGTAAAAGCTTTTCTCGCCCTTCCCAGATGCCCAGTTACTCAGTGATTGGAGGCCTGAGCTATGGGCACAAGATGGTGGACAGATCGTTTCCTGCTCCAAAGCTATATAAATGGAAGCACGGGAAGAGGGAATTGCTAAATACTGTGGAGGTTGCACAGTGAGGGGAGAGGGTCTTCAACTCAAGACTTCAGTTCGGTTCTGTTCATGTGCACACTGGACACCACACTTCCTCAGCGTGCTTGCCCTACCTCATCACACCTCCGGGCCACATCTCGCTCGTTACTGAAGTTCTGTAGAGCTCCCCTGAAACCTGTATACCACTCCAGGGCTCTAATATCAATCAGTGGATGTTGACCAGTGTTCCGAGAGCAGCATGAACATGGTGGCCTCCAAGACTTCACCTAGCAGCTCTTAGAAGTTGAGGTGCTTCAAGGCCAATCATCCTTGGTGGATGTTGTGTTCCAGCCTCCAGGTGCCACCACTTGAGAATCGGCCAGAAATCCTAATTTTCCTTCCTCTGGTGCTTTAACGTTCAGCTAACCAGGTCTTCAGAGGCTCCTCAGCCAGTAGCCACAGGACACACTTTGAAGCATTCCATCGATTACTTCGGTCGCCCGAGGGATATTTGAGCCACGTATCCATTTCTTTGGCCTTTACAAAATGGAGGGGTGGACTTGAGGTCTTCTTTCCATTCAGCTGTGGTTCTAGAGGCGAGCCTGCGTTAGCATTGCTCGTCGCCTGCACCTTGAGGCCTGTCAGTTGCAGGGTTGCGGGGAAGTTTTGCATCTTTCATTTGATTGCCAGGGTCATGGTTGGGTCTTCTCCTTCTTGGTCTTTCAATGTTACACTGAAGGTATTGTGCTGCAGGGGGAGCGCGAGTGGTGTTTCCAAGATAAACGGGATTGTGGGTCAAAAATGTAGGCTAAAAGTAGCAGTTTTTAAACTGTAATCGGATAAGGTCACCTTTGATGTTGCGCAAAGAGGTAGCAACCTCCCGAAAAGTAAATCACACAAGTAATCGGAGAACATTTCCATTAATACCAATACACATGTAGGTGTCGCGTCGCCTCCATTTTCTATCCAAAAACCCTTTTACTGAATGTATTTTTCACCCAAAAGCACATCGCCTGGCAACTCACTTTTCTTTACATTCCACAATAAAACTCTATACATGTGTGCTTCGAATTTAAACTAGAATATGTATATCTCTGTGTTCAGCAGGCAAATACTCTTTACATGTTGGTGCATCTAAGTACAACTTGTAGTACTCTCGAAAACCGGAGGCCACTAGGACCCAGGTCCTGTTGGAGTAGGGTGGGATAGCAGCTGGGAAAGATGGCCTTCGAGTCCTCTGATTAATAGCCCTGATTCCAGTGGCGAAAGCCAATCTCAGCAGCTGCCGAGAACACCTGGCTGTTCGACAGAGGCAGTCGCACACTCATTCCTGTGGTGCCATGTGGGAAGTCGGCCTTTATGTTCAAACAAACTTATCATTCTAGTGGAATTCTTTACCTAGGCCCCAGTTCTGGCCTGTCTTTAACCCGGTCACCTTTATCGCATCCGCTGATCAGGCCTACTGGACTTTCAGGCTGGTAATTCTTGAAATTGACCAACTTTCCCCCCCACATGAAACCAAACCATAACCTACCAAACCTCAACGCAACGATCAGTGACCGGTTTCTCCGAAATGAAGCTTCTAACAGCACATCCAAGCTCTCTTGCTCGTCTCCCTCTCAACCCCACTAGCAGAACCCGCGAACCCCCTTCCATTGCAGATCCGACAGAGCGCCAACGGGACCACCCAACACAGTGCGCGGTACAAGAGCCGTTAACACAAAATAACATAACTTTCCTCAAAGCCAGCTGGCCCAAAGCAGACATTGGTTACCCGATATCGGGGCACTTGTGGTGTTACCCCCAAACGAGGGTGCGTCGGGTGTGTATATGTACCTTTAGTGGAGTAGCTGAGAAATTGCCATAAGACCTGTAAGGTGGGTATTGGCTTGCTGTAAAAGCTTCGTAACAAAACAAGAGTGCACGGTCAGCTGTCCATCATGTTACCTGGGAACGCAGTAGAAATGCGTACCTCTTCACCATACACTTCTCTGCCGCCACACCAAACCATGCCTGTTAGTGCCATGCTCACAAAATGCCCACATTTTTCATCAACTTCTCATGGTCCCTTTTTCTGCAGCATCCCACTTATTTGATCTTGGTATTTTATCAGCACACGTAACAAAGTATGGAGAAATTGACAAAAATGGACTCTGGGATCCAGCCACCCCTTCTGGGTGGAGGGGTGTTGGAGTCGGGAGAGGGAGTGGAGATCAAGTGGTCAGAGTGAAGCAAGGCTGACGGGCGGAGCCAAAGGTCGAGCCTAGCTCCAGCAGTGCCCAGACTCCACAAAGAACTGAATGAAGCGCAGCTAGAGGGCCCCCGTAGGAAGCACCGAATCATGGAGTCACAATGAGGACAATGACGGTAACTCAACATGGTTCTTAGATGCTATTGTTTGTTTCCAGTCTGCATACTGTGAATTCATTTCTATGGGGTTTGTAAAGCAACCACTTTCTCACTCAATATTTTAAAAATTCAATTGGTGAGTACATTTTCCTCATTCTGTAAAGAACATCCCCTATGAGAAAGGGGAGGGGAACAAATAGCATTAATGTGGTTTTCTGGCCATTCGCATAAAAGCAAAGAGCATTTTGGGAACTTAAGAATGAACGCAGGTTTTCATATTTAAAAGATGTCTGTGTTAGGGCGTGACAAATGAAATGGACAGAGAGACCACTTTGCATTACTTGCTCACAGGGGTTTGCAAACCCGTCTGAGCAAGTAATGTGTAGGAATGTACTACAGTCAGTGGAATGTTCTGGGCTGTGGAATGTTGCGTGGAATGTTGCAGCTATTTGAGTGGGGGTGTTCTGGAGGGACGGTTGGAGTGAGCTGGGTGGGTGTGTGGATGGGCCACTGTTTTTCCTGTGTTACACTTGGATTTCCAGTGTACATCTGAGCTGAATAAACTCATCTAAATTACCTGGTTTCTTGCTGGTATCTGGAGGAAGAACGTGCATTTAAAATGTTCTTTGCAGTTATGCTTTTGTGTTGTTTCCGTTGCTATTATTCGTAACAGTGTTGTTTTGTTTGTATTGTCGGTGGTGTTTGTGGAGGGGTTTTGGAATGTTATATGACTGTTGGCTACAGTTGGGGCCATGTGAGGTGCATGGCGAAGTCTAGATCGTTGTTTACAGTCTGGGGTCATGTGAGGTGTGTGGTGGAGTTTGGACTGTTGGTTATAGTCGGGGGCCATGCGAGGTGCATGGCAGAATTTGGTGGAGTGTGGTGCGTAGTGGAGTTTAAACTGTTGGTTACAGTTGGGGGCCACGTGCGGTGCATGGCGGAGTTTGGTGGAGCTTGGGCTTTGGACTGTTGGTTACAGTCGTGGCTATGGTGTAGTTTTGACTGTTGGTCTCAGTTGGGGCGGTTGTGTGTTGCAATTTTTTGTTTGGTTGCCATAAGATTTGGTGTTTTGGGATTGACATTCGTTTCACTCAAGTTGGCATTGTCCAGCCGGGTTTCAGTATGACGTATGGCGAGAGCACTTTACATTACTTGCTCACAAGGGTTTATAAATCCTTCGGAGCAAGTAATGTGTAGTAATGTTCTACAGAAGTGGAATGTTCTGGGCTGTGGAATGTTGCGTGGAATGTTGTTGCTGTTTGAGTGGGGGTGTTCTGAGGGACGGTTGTAGTGAGCTGGGTTGGTGTGTGGATGGGCCAGTGTTTTTCCTGTGTTACACTTGGACTTCCAGTGTACATCTGAGCTGAATGAACGTATCTAGCTTACCTGGTTTCCTGCTTGATATCTGGAGGAAAAACCCTCACCTATGTTACTTCATAATGCAAGTAAAAAGGGGACTAAAACACTATCAAGTAAAAGTAATGAAAGTAAAAAGGGGACTAAAACCGCAACAGTAAATCCTCTTAACCACAAGCCATCTATAGTCACCTGGACAGTGCCTGTTTATGGACATAAGGCTTGGGCTGACTTTCTTGATTGGAGGATGTTTCATTTCCCTAAACGCATCTCGTGCTTTTAAATCCTTCCACATTCCCCTGAGTTTACCATGACCACCCCTAAGTGTGCCTCCAGACTAAGGACACCTGCACAAAAGAAATAGCTTGGGCTGCCTATGGGTGACCAGGGTGAGCTCGGCTTCACCCCCTCACACCACATGGGAAGTCTGGGCCTTAGGCCTTCACAAAATAGTGCTCTGGCAAGACACATTTTGCAGCGAGCACGGCTCTGTCTTATCCCAGTCCAAATCCTCCACTGCTTCCTACAACAGTACTTCAGTCCCTTGAAACTAGCACACACTTTCATATAGAAACTGTGTCTTTCTGGCTACCCACAAGATTATCTTGTACCCGGAGTGGAGGTCTTGTAGGACGCATTTTATTTTCAAATTAGCTTATTATAGAAGGTATAGAATCTGGTTATAAGGGAAGCTCTGGCTATGGGCCATTAAACATAAAGCCTTCTCCCTCCTCATTGGCCTTCTAAACGCTGCTCTTGTCCCAAATAATGTTATGTTATGTTATGTTAAAAGTACTTATATAGTGCACCGTCACCAACGGAATTGGTCCCCAGGCGCTGTGGCAGATCTGTAAACAGGAAGGAGGGCGGGTAGTGTTAGTCGGGAGGAGGGGAGTGGGAGAAGTGGTGTGCTGTTGGCAGCTTCAGCTCGGTATACACCGAGTGCTGGGCTTTGGTACGAGTATCGGATCGGGCGAGACATTTTGTGCTGTAGGTGCTATTTATGTGTTGTTGATGCAGTGTGTTCAAGTGCATGCGGGATGGTGGGAGAGAAATGGTTGTGTGACTTTTGTGTGGGTTGAGTATGCAGAAAATTGAGGGTTGGGTTAGTGGGGTCTGTATCCTGATTCACGTACTTCTGGTTCTGTTTGAGCTGTATCCCTGTGGGTGGGGTTGTTGCTGGTTCCTTATGGACTGTCTCGCTGTGGTGGCGCTGCGCGGATCCAGCTGTATCATAGTGAGTATTGTGTGGAGTGATAGGTGTGTCGGAACCTTTTCTTCGGCTGTGGAACTGGGATGGTACTATCTATTCTCTTGTTATTTAATGTGACAATGGTCGGTTGAGGCTTTGAATGTTTCAGGGTCGGAGTGCTGTTGATGAGGTGTCCTAGTGCATCTATCTTGGTCAGCCTGTGTATTCAGTTGTTAGTTTCCTCCTATCATGGCTATCTTTCAGTTAGTTCTTTGGTTTCCATGGGGTGACTTCCTTAGGGCTATTGTTTAGTTGTTGTTTGTGTGTGATGGCGCATTGTGCTTCCCGCTGTATCTTGATGAACATTGTGTAATGTGGGTGCTTATTCTGTTTTTCACCTTCTGGATTGGAGCTAATGGTACGGGGTTTCCTATTCCCTTGTTATCTGCCGTGATTAGGTCTGTTGGGAAATGGCTATCGTTTAGGGTCATGGTCCTATTGATGAGTCATCCTGGTGTTTCTGTCTTCGTCTTGCTATGTATTCAGTCTTTGGTCCTGTTACGGCTGTCTCTCGGTTAATCATTTGGTATGTCATGGGATATTTTCCTTGGGGTTTTTCTGTTGATTGCTTGGTGTGGATCAGGGATCCGATTCAGAAATCCTGAAATCGGGGGCCCGGCGCACCTCTTCCTATGCGTGAAGGCTTTTCACGCCCCATTTCCTTCCCCTTGACCTGCCTGGTCGCCCTCCTCCAATGAGAGGAGTGTGCCTAGAACACCCCCCTGCAACAGGCCAGCGACATAGAAGCAGCTCTACAGTTTTATCTGAGTCTTGTTTGTGTTTTACTGCAGTCCTACTTCTATGTCTATGGCCTTTCCCGTTTATTTTTTGTAATCTGGTCACCCTAACCACGTGGCAAGGAATGACTGGACACGGAACTTGATTTGTCGGGCTGAGGAATTGACGCAAAGAAAAATAAAATGATGCGCTTATTGGCCGCTGCCTCAAATTAAGGAGCGTTTAAGTTGGCACAAGGAAGACATTTATCCTGGCTGCCATGGGATATTCTTTCTTTTATTTAGGGCAGTGAGCACATAACCTAAAATTGTATTTTGTCATGATAAACCACCAGGGAGGACTTGGAGTTGGCCCTAATGAGAACTAAACAAACTCTTGTTTGTAATTGACTTGAACCTTCCCAAGAAACCCATATGCATATTTTGGGCACAAATATCCTGGCCCCATTGAAGTTACTTTGTTCGCATTTTTGACCCCAAGTGAATGGCTTTAATTTGGCCTTCTATACAAAACCCTGATGAAGACCTAATGGGGAACCTATTCCACGTGGGGTTTCAGTCTTATCCTTTGCTTCATGACAATATATATATATATATTATAGTTAAAGTAAAATGGAGTCACATAGAAAATTGAACACATGATTTGCTAATACCTTTTGTCTCGTGCAACGGATTTGGCTGAAATTTTGCAGAATAAAAGTTTGGCACAGCCCCTCCAGACTGGATTATTAAGAAAACAACAAAATTCAGTTTTGGCCTAGTACCCATTCTTTTTACCCTACACAAAAAGGTCAGTTTCTGCTGGATCGCACAGCCAAAACCGATGGACAGATTTGGATCAGGTCTGAAACAACTTGGGCACGGAGCATTGACTCGCGATCCTTGTGTGGTTTGGGGTTATTCTGTCCAGTACATTTTAAAATATTTGATGGAGAAGAGGGTGCCCCTTTCTTCAGAATAAATAGCTATATCTCAGGTAAATTGAGAAGAATCTAGGTTTTTACAAATGAAACAACTGCCATCATTTTATATTCTCAATGAGACATATAGCCGTTGTTATACCCCAGGTTATAGGCTTTAGTAGGTCAAAAAAATGGAAATGCCATCAGGCTAGAGGTGGGGGAGGCAAGAGGACACCAAGTGAAATTTGGGAGTTGTAGGATGGCTAGGGACCACACGGCTCAAACATGTTAAAGGCTTTGCTGGTCAAAACAATGAAAATGCCATCGGGCTAGAGGTGGGGGAGGCAAGAGGACACCAAGTGAAATTTGGGATTTGTAGGATGGTTAGGGACCACAAGGCTCAAACATGTTTCCCATACCCTCGGCTATAACCTGGGGTATAGCTGCGAATAGCCGAAATTTCAAAGCAAACTGCATCACAGAAACACTGAGTGTTACGAGGGGAGTGGGAGAGGGCAGGGGAGGTGAGGAGACATTCAGGGGAGTACGGGGAGCTGGCATAAATGAGGAGGGCACTTGGTGAGGGCCGGGGGGGGGGGAAGTATTTTAGCTTGGAGTATGTGTAGTTTTATAGCCACTAATATCAGAAAAACAGCAGAAAAATGTGCTTGCAAATTAGCCCACATGCAAATCTTTTCCCCAGGAAATTGTTTTGTCTTAGAGGGAAGCGCTTCTTTATACATAGCTTAATCAACCCAAGACAGACATTTGGGCTGTTGTGCATACCCACAATGCCTTGCTGTTGTGGCTCAGAACTGTAGGTGAACTTCCAGTGATGGCTAGTAGGTGGTGTTGTGGAATGTGTGACCTGGCTCAAGTGGACTATCCTGTTTTCACATTTCAGGTAAAACAAATGTTTTCAAACCTTTTTAATCCCACCATCATTGAACATCCTCATACTCCAGCGTACTAGGCTGGGGGCGTTTGATTGGATTCACGATCTGGCCTTCAAATAGCTTTGAGGAGCTGGCTCATCGCATGCCCCTATAGTGCCCTAATACAATGTCACTTGGAATTGTCCAGGCCAAATACCATGGCAGCCCCTGAGTCCACAGCCTAGTGATTACTCTTTGTACAACAGCAAAACTGTACTTGCGCCGGGTAATTGGCGTATCCCTCACAATTAAAACCCATCCAGCCATTTGTCACGGAAGGCTCGAGCGGTGGCTGCACAATTTGTTTAATGGGAAATGCGTCTTGTTGCTTAGCGAGCGATTGAGGAGGGGGAAGGGAAGAAGGGATGGCGAAGTGATTCATTCTTGCCTTCACACATGCATAAAAATCCCTTCCAAATGAGGCCGATATGAGAAGAGATTAACTGCACAGCACAGGTTCAGCCGGGAGCTAATGAGATCATGAGGGGAGGAGGAATCGAGCGAGCAAGGGAGGAGGGTAGAGGGAGACTGAAGAGGAGTCAGAAGTTTGGGGCTTAACAGTGCAATGTGTCAACGAGGATGAGTGAGATCTGAGATGGAGTAAGATGGGAATCTCAAGTCACAGGCACTACAGGGCATAGGATGATCTGGAGGCTGGCAGGGAATTGGACCTCGGTGGCTTCGGGCCAGGAGATCTGGCCCTGAAGATGAACAGAGAGGAGGAGGTGAACTCTTGTGACCTGGAGGACAGCTCCATAATCCTTAGTGTCCCCACAGCAGGTGGGCCATGACCCACATGTACCTTAGCTTCATGGTGGGAGGGAAATGTGATGGGACTGAAGAGGCATGTACCAAAGCTGCAAGGTGGTCCCTTTGGCAGGCACCTCAGCGGTGAAACCTCATTGGGAGAGTAGTGTGTGTGTGTGTGTGTGTGTGTGTATGTGTGTGAAATCCTCTGCACGCAAAGCTGAAAGAATCGCATCCGGTCGCGATAGGGCTGCATTCATAAAAAGATCATGTGGGTCACCTATTCGAGTGGGGCACAGTATCCGTAGGGTAGCATGCCTTTTGGGGGCAATCAGAGTACGTTGTGAGGTGAGTTGCTGTTCGTTCTTGCAATAGGGTAGGGTTGGGTAGTCACATTTTAGGGTAGGTCACTCTGTCTGTATAGGAGTATTCAGCATCTCTGGGGGGACTGGCTGCTAGCATATTAACGTGGGCGACATCATTGGCATGGCAGTATACCTGGGTGAGACAGACTACTTAACAATATGGTACATGGCCGTATTTTGTTTGGGAAAGCACTCCACTCGTTAGCAGTCCATGCTGCCTTTTATAAGATGCATTGGGGACAGAATTAACAACTGATGCTTTCCTTCGCTCTCTCTTTACAACATGAAGTGGAGACCACCTGTCTGTTTTTGCACCATTTGTTGGAGACCGCTTTATCCAGGAATGCACCTCTTTTGCACCATGCAGTGTGGGGCAGACCCGACACGTATTTTTTCCTACAATCCCATTAGAGGGGAAATGACCCAATCAACAAAGAGTTCAGTGTCTGATCAACCAATCGGTGGGATCGGACTCAGCGGATCATGGGTTCCTGTTGCTGGTTCTGCCATGCAGTTAAGGGAAAACATGGATTGACCTTTCTTTGCCTCTGTAGTGTGGGGATGACCTTAATAAACACTTAGGGCCTCATTACACGGTAGGCGGTAAACCATGGCGCTATTAGCGCCATGGTTCATGCCGGTAATTTACCGGTACCGCCTTGGAGGAAAGGGGGATTACCGCCCCATTTCAAGGTGGGCGGGGCGGTAATTCCCCCTTCCACCATTGCCCTTCCCCATTCCCATTTTTGCCCCATAGGGCTCTATGGGAATGGGGAAGGCGCTAATTACGGTACCACAAATTGCGGTACCGTAATTAGATCCACTGGTCCCTTTGCGGGTTGGTTTTTAACGCCTGCAAAAAGCAGGCGTTAAATTCCCCAACCCGCAAAGGGACCTCGTAGTAAGGCGGTAAGGATTTACCAGTACCGGAAAAATACTGGTACCGGTAAACCCTTACCGCCTACCGTGTAATGAGGCCCTTAGTTTAGGTTACACCTGGCAGTGGAGGGCAGGCTCATAGTCGAATGCCTCTAGTTTCTCATAGGATTCCACGTTCCAGTCTTCTCATTGGATCGCTCAACCCTGGATTCTCGTTTCTTCGCATATCCATTATTCCTTTGCTACAACATGTGGGAGGGAGACAGAATGTGAGCAGTGAGCAATTTATGAACCTGTGTGAGGCCATGCCTTTGAGAGGGAGAGCTTTGATGCTGATCGCGGATGCTGATCGCTTTGATGATGATGGTTTCCATGTGCCCGTCCATGAAAGCACCATGTGCCAGGGATTCGTCCTTCAGGTCTGAGCTTAGAACCTTGTTCACGTGTTCAGCTTGACACCCTACATATGGACCATATGTCATTGTTTTGTCCTTGAGAATTCAAGAGCATGTTCATTTTCAAATTGTGTTGATTGATGCGAGTCGGATCCATTTTTTATCCACCTCTTATTTCAGTGTCAGATGCTGGCAGTCGCGCAGTGATTCATGGTATAGGTTGCGATTGTATTTGCTCCGCTCGCCCACCTTACCTTGTTGCTTTTCCGAAAAGCCGACTGAATTCAAGGGATGATTGGAACAGGGTGGTCACTTTCTAGGCTTACGGAGTAGTCACGCGCAGTAATTTGAGGTAATGAATCCAAATTAAAGTCGAGAAGAGAGCAAACGTTTTCACAACTATGATTAGTGTAAGCAGGAACCGAGGTCCCCCCGATGCTTATAGTGTGTTGCTCGAGCGTGGTTGGATTGTAATGTGGAGCTTTAACTGGCGGTGTAATGGTGACCTTCCATGGTTATGTCAGAGCTACATTTGATTTTGATGTGCTCGTTTATATTGCATTGTGATGAGATAATAATTTGGGGTTATGATATATAATATGATAAGTCATTTATAACATGTCTGTACACATGTGTTGCTAGGCGCGGTTTCTTTTTGATGTCAGAAAGGTAGGATTGCATTGCACAAAGGATCAAAGTTATACTTGTACTGTGGTGCCGGAAAGATGATTATATTGAAGCGTGTGGGTCAGTCTTCAACAGCAGGCTCTAGTGTGTGGTAAGTGACCATCCCCAAATGTGAGGTCCCATGCCAAATGTGAGGGCATCTAACGAGGGTGAAGGTCTACTGGCAGAGAACAGAGCCCACTGGTAAGGGCTCGGAGTCTAATAGGGCTTGTGCATGGGGGAAAACAGAAGCCTCCCTTGGGGCTTCTAGTGACAGAACTTGTCCATGTCTTCTTGTACAGTGCACATCACAAAGGGAAGCTTGTAGTGCAGACTTTACCGGTAGTTGGACCATGTATTACAAGGATGTTGATTGGCTAGAGAAGTGGAAACAGTTAGAAGGACAAAAGAGATGCGTGCATCCAGGCTTCTACTGTAGGTGTGAAGATGAGTTGCTTTTTGATGTATGAGCAGGTGATTGATTCACTAGTAATGCTTAAGGGGAGGTTACATTGTATTGTTTTTATTTACTTATAAAGTGTTTTTTTTTCCAAAGTGCCGTACATGAGTAGAAAATATATTATACACTTAATGAAATGGACAATCAAAACAATCCAGTAACAAAGAAGTATAGAGATATGCTCTTATAGTGAAAAATGAAACATAGAAAGAATAGCTGAGGACTTCATGAAGAATAGGAGAAGGTTAAAGTATTAAGGGGCAAGCAGAACAAAAGAAATACAATGAGATTGAGAAACAGGAAGGTGAGCAAGAAAATGAAGAAATTGGTACTGGGGTTGAGTGCGGGTTGGCCAGTAAAGAGATAAGAGAGAAAAGATAATGCGGGGCCAAGCTATGGATACATTCGAAGACAGTACAGAGAAAGTGAAACAGAAAGTAAAGATCAAAACACAGCCAGTAAAGTGCCTGATAGAGAAAACCATGAGGAGATAGCCAGATAAGTAGACAAATAGAAGAATTTTAGGTTGAGCAAATAGGATCAAAGTGGTAGACATGGTGATCAAGTAAAAGAGCAGAGCAATTGTCAAGATGAGAGGACATCAGAGAAGAGACTATGGGGGTAATTCATGGATTCTTTGCACCAAAAAAAACCAGGGATTTGTCCAGCATTCTGCCCGCAAATCCCGGTTTAAAAAAATCCTGTTTTTTTTGCGCAAATAATCCATGAACTACCCCCAAGAAGTTTAGTGGAATAAAAAGAAAAAAATTAACAAGCTGGTAATATGAATAGCCAAGGAAAGAGAAAACTCTGCTTAGGTTATGGGTGGAATTAGAGGAATTTGGGAAGGAGGAAAAGAGATAGACAATTGAGGAAAATAGGGAGAACGTGAAGACGTTGGAGAAAAGAGAACTTCAGTTTTGGACAGATTAGGATGACGAAAATTGGAAGCCATACAAGCAGAAACAATGAAATGAGTCTGAAAATGAAAGGAACATTTGTAAGTCATCTGCTGTCGAATGATATTGATTTTATTAATGGATTCTTATAGTGTGACACCCTGGATTTAATGTCCCGTCTAGCTTAGTCCCACACCCCAATTCTGGACAATAAACACTGTGATTCTAAAAATTCGAAAATGTATTCAAAAGGATTGACTCAATTTGGTAAAAGGCGGTCTCCAGCTTTTCACCATGGAGATCACCACAAATATATATATATATATATATATATATACTGTTCATCCAGAATAAAAATTACCTTAATTACTTGCAGACAGGCACAGATAACGGGGTATCTGAAGGAGGGACTATGTAAGCTGTAATGCTGTAATGTTTTTTACATGCTTCATTTCTTCTCGCATGAGGAAGTGGAGACATTCCACAAAAGCTTGCAAATATGCAAAATAAATGACATTGTTGGCCTAATTAAGGAATCAACTCATTGTTTTCTTCTGGATCAACATTCTATTCAACCCTTGGCTAACAGAGTACAAGCAAACATAACTATATATATTTATCTAAAAGACACTAGACATTCTAAATATTCTTTCTGTGTTTGCATCTATCTAGACACCACCAAATACTTCAATGGTAGCTTGCCAACATGAGGCAATTTTACGTAAAACATTCAATTTTCTCCAGTATCAAAACAAGTATGGTATCATAGAAGTTACTTGAACAATTGACATTTAAAGTACATATGCAATCAAGTTAACTGCCCTCTGCAGGTGTGAGGTAGTGAATGCAAAGGCTATGTGCAAGTCATTTACATTAAGACAATGACCAGCTTGCATTTGACTTTTCCGGATTTGAATTAGGAAAATAATGTTCTCAGAATAGTGTGCGCTTCTCTGAACACATATATGTGTGTGTGGTCCCCCCAGAATATGCATATATAGCTTTCAATTAACATAAGTGTGCGACTTACACTAAACATGAATGTGCTACTTTCAATCTATGCGCGTGCCTGTAACTTTCAATAGAGCCTGTGCACGCTATAAATATACCTGTGTATGTGATGTTGTGGCCAAGAGTGGCCCTCTTCCCAAGGGCTGACCTCAGCCTGCAGACAATAAGTAATATAAGCAAATAAGGAGAGAGACACAGACTGATGTTAAATAATGCTTCCTGTATTATATCGCAAATACACTGCATATGGAGGGATCAGCAGGGAACACAACATGCAAGTGTTCAAGCAGTTCGGTACACAGAGCTCTCTCTAGGGCGCCCTTTAGTGTGATGTTTTATACAGCGTATCATAGGCAAACACTAATATGTTTCAGTACTTTCACAATGGGGGTGTTACTTGGCATGATATTGCAGACATTTGGCAAGAACTGTTGACATCTCACTTGTGACGCAGCCCTGCAGGGACATTCTGTTCTATTATGGATAAGCGGCATTCGTAGAAACCCTACTGTTATCTCCCATACATGGGGCTATGGCTATACTTGTAGAGAATTAGCGTAAGGGAACGTCTGACGTGTCCTCACCCTGGGAGGGGTTTGGGCCTGTCTTGGGTGCTGTGTGCAGAGGGACACAGAGGGAGGCAGAGGGAGGTGACATGGAGGGTCTGGGGCCTAAATGTATGCGAGAGACTAATGGAGCATAGTGTAGCATAGCATTGCATTGCATAACATAGCCTAGTATTGCATAACATAACATAGCATGCCATAGCATAACATAGCACAGCAATCCTGCGTACCATAACATAGCAATCCTGCCACATCAATGTGTACTGTTTTCAATCTATTCATATTGAGTGTTCCTTCTGCTCAACAAATTAGGGCTGGGGAGATGTAATCTTCTGCAGTAAAATGGGCAATTTGGCAACCCCACTGCCCTCTCATACAACACATACGTCCACGCGTGCATTCAAAGACAAAGGACTGCAGGGTTTGCCACTTTGGACTATGTTCTAAGAATAGAATGAATTCTCTGTGCTAATTTACTGTTCACAAATATCTAATTTTCAGACTAGACTCTTGCCAACATGCACAATTTCGCCCGATGTTACATTAGACAGTAGTGTTTTGTGATGACAGTATGCCTGAGTCATTTTATATCAGAATACGTCAATGATTCTTTTTAGTAGTGTTAAAATGTACAAAAACATTCTGCACTTAAGGTGGAACGAAATGCATTCAGTTATCTATTGCATTTCTCAAAACAAAAATGCACTGTGTTTTTAATAAAATGACATCTCACTTTATGTTCGGTGTAAACATGAGAACACAGAGCATTTAAATACATTGCATCTGTGAGCCTGATCTCAAATTGCATTCTGTGGACTCCCATCCCTCAATTATGTCACAATAACCATGGTCAATCTATAAGGACAGTGTTGGATTTATTCCGGATAGTCTACCTTTTTAAATGTGGCTTCTGATTTTGGAGGGTATTATGGTAGCATGGCCTGCTCGACTGGAGTGCCAGGTTATATGGAAAGGTGGACTGAATGCTGAACCAATGGTGGTATTGTATTTTCAGAATGATGTTCAGATTAGTGTTTTGCTGTTTGTGAGATGGTGTGCTGGCACTCCGATATCTTGCATGGTAGCAGTAAATTGTGATTTTGTATGCATGGTTCTATTGAATAGGAATGTCAGAGTTTGTTAGTTGGCGTAAGTTTGCTGTTTGAAGTAAGAATGATAAAAGAGGTGTTTGTGGGCATTTGTAACTGTTTTGTGATGTCAGAGGTATGTTTAGGCTGTAATGCTGGTAATTTCTTTTAATATTTGTAATATGATTTCCTGCGGATTGAGGAAACAGGCAATCTTAAACCACTAGTGACCATTCTAACATTGTGAGAAATATTAGAACTAGTGTGCTCAATCTGAGATTCCATGACAGCCCCGATTCCACAGTTTTCATACAGGGAGACAAATCAAACTCCTTGAGGGGATCTTCGATTTTCTTTTTGGTGCATGACATGATATGATAGTCTATTTATATAGCGCCTATGCACATTGGGCCTCATTCTGAGTAGGGCGGTAAGGGATACCGGGCACCGGTAAGGAGACCGGTGCCGGTAATCCCTTACCGCCCTACTACGAGTTCCCTTAGCAGGTCCCTCCTTTAACGCCTGGTCTAACCAGGCGTTATGGACGGGACCCGTTAAGGGACTTCAGAGCTAAGAACGGTACCGCAATTTGCGGTACTGTTATTAGCGCCTTCCCCATTCCCATTGAGCCCTATAGGGGCTCAATGGGAATGGGGAATGGCTTTTTCAATGGGGACTTACCGGTCCCGCAAAGGTCGGACTACACTGTTAAGTCCCCATTGAACCATACCGGTGCCGGACCCATTATTGGAGGCAGTCATGGCGCAAATAGCGCCATGACTACCTCCAATCTCGGAATGAGGCCCAATGTGTTTCAAAGTACTTCAAGCCAAGGGAGGGTACATGGGAAAATAGAATGACATTCTTACAAGCCATGAACTGTAAGAATGTGAAATTAACTAGTCGGAAGGAAATGGAAACAGACAGGCGACTACCGTACTAGTCCTGATGAAATTTCTGGTAGAGCTGGAGAAAAACAAAAGGTGAGGGAGAGGGGTGCAGAAAGGGAGGAGAGGAACAAAACAAGCGGCTATCGTACTAGGCCTGATCACATTTCAGATAGTGCTGGAGGACGGGGGTACACGTTAGGGGGAGGGGGAGGAAACATACAAGGTTGCTATCATACTAGGCTCAGGGACAATTCTGATAGAGTAACTGTATAGAAATAACTAAGGGGAGAAGGGGAGGAGATAGTAAAAGGGAGAAAGGGAGAGGAGGAGGGAACAGAGAGTAAGCAGTCAAAACATTTGACCACGGTCCAGGCTGCAATTCGTCAGGGGTCCTTGAAGTCCACCTACATCCTTTTAGAGATAAAGAGTGTAAAGCCCTGATAAAGTATCTTTCGGTGAAATGTATTAACTAAATGCTACTGTATGGCTAAGGGTGTAAATCGACAAAACCTAAGTTTATTATGCCTAGCTTTTTTATATGGTTTGTCAATGGGGTTTTAATAGAGACATGTTTATTATAGGAGCCAATTAAAGCCTATGGGAGGAAAGAAAATGCTTATACAGAGCCTTCAAAGGGTCTTCATCTGTATTATTTGTGGGACTGCCATGCAGGACAGGTCTGTTTAATTTAATTGGCCTTAGGTGGGAGTTGGATCTGCTAATAAAAGTACATTTTTGAGGAGACTATGGAAGCCAGTTGACTCAAGCTGGGGATAATTTCTGGCAGTCCCTGAATAGGTTTTACATAATCAGACTGGTACATTTGCAGCCCTCCGTGAGGCCATCTTAGAGTTAGGAATAAGATTCCAGTAGAAAAAGCCAGTGGCAGAGGCTGACGTCCCTACAGTGCTGTCAGGAACTTGACAATGAGATGTTTTTAGACTGGGAAAGGGTCCTACCAGAGGTCAAGACATGATAAGAGGCTGCCAGATAAGTGAAACCGACTTCACTGCTTGTTTATTTTGGGAGTGTTGTGCTGAACCAGAAGAAGGAGTTGGACTAAGTAGTGACATGTTCAAGGGCATTTATTCAAATAATTATAAAAATGCCTATCCAGCCCTATCACTGTGAAGGAGGTATCATGACTAACAAAAAACGAATAGTGCTCACCAACATCCAAAATAAATATTGGCTAACTGGCCCTACCACTTCAGAAAATATAACAAAAAAGGGAGGTCAGAGCAATAGCCCCTGTCCTTGGCTTTTGCCTTGCCCAACACTTGGCTCCATTTTCCAAGACGGCTGGATTTTCAAAGTTCATCAATTTCACATACTGCAGTCCTCACCCTCTCTGCAGGTTCTTTATGCCAAGTTTTAAATCTTTACATATATTCCATATGGTTCCCTTTCCCCAGGAAGACAGGGTTTTCTTAACACAATTCAAGCATTTTACACGTGGCACTATGTTCTGTGCTTCCAGGACTCCCCAAAGTCCTCTGGCCCTCTGACAGGCTTACTTTTACGGGGCTTTGGTGAGGCATCTGCCCGTTTGGGTTTTCTGGGCTCCTGTAACCCATGTGGCTTGTCCAACCTCGAATATTAATGTCTCTCGGTTTTCAGGGACCTCAAAGCCCTTTGGCTCGCTGATAGGATTTCCCTACTGTTATATCACATTTCACCCTTCTCAATGGCGTTACCTCTTTGGGAGCGTTTGCTTCCTTTCTGTTGCTCTGCTTGGCAGCTAATGCATTGGGAATCTAATCTTTCCACTGCAGTCTGATTTCGGTGTCAGTTAACGGGCCCCAGGCCTACCACGGCTTCCATGTGGTCGTGCCACCAGGCGAGATGGTCGCTTTATCGTCTCCATCTCTCTCTCTCTACCTTGGCTCCTTGGCCGGTCAGGATGCCAGCTTTTGGGCATCAGGCTAGCAATTTGCTCGCTCTCCACAATAAAGCTGGCTCTGCACTCCCTCAGTACGTCCTCGTGCCAGAGGCTCGCCTCTGCGTAGGATTCTCTCTCCTCCATTCCAGGTTCTAGTTGAAAGGGGATCTAGTTTGCGGGACATGACAAATGTAATTAAACTTAGCGTGATTCCCTTCATTTCTATATATTCATATATATTTATGAGGATTTTGTGGCTGATGTTGTCTAATGCTGCAGATCTATTCAGGAGAATGAGTGTGCTTTGAGTTTAGGCTTCAGTTTTCTTCTTAAGCACATTTCTGATGGAAGTGACTGTTGATCCCTTTCTCCTTGTTGGCCTGTGTCCATATTGTGACATGTGCATGATGTTTTTGGACTTCACAAAATCCCAATGCTGTTGGTCGACTTATTTCTTTGGTTTTTCTATGTAGGGAGTGATGGAGAAGGAGTGATAGCTTGGCAGGTCATAAGGACATTTCTGTAGGCTTTCTTTAGTAGAGGTTTGATGTATGCAGATTTGAAGGCTTGCGTAATCGTCTCTGCAGACTAATGAAGAGGTGATTGGCAAAAGCAGGCAAGCCCAGGTTCCTGTTTATGGCTTTGCATATGTTACCTGGGCATGGATGATCTTGTGAATGGATACACGAGATGTCTGCCATCACAAACTCCTGCACACAGAAGACACAGAAGGCTCTCCATGTCCGTGGGGGGATGTACATGGTGTTGGTTCCATGTCTGAATTGGATGCTGAGATGCTGTCCTTTTTGTCCAGAAGATTTTGAAGGTGAAATATTATTTTGGTAAAGTTGCAATATTGATTGACCCGATTCCAACCCTACAATTCCAAGTGCTGTTAAAGACTGATGGGTTCTTTAAATCCTTGCTATGTTTTGTAAATATCCTTCCTGTGGCATTTTGAGAGTTCTAGGCATTATGAGTAGTGGGATTTTTTGGCCTTCATCTTCCCTGCCTGGTAGATCAGCAGTAGGCAGATTTGTCAAACTCAGTAATTTTCCATCCACATTTGTTCCATCCTTTTGCGCTTTCTTGATTGTTGAAGATGGCAGCGTGCTTTTTGGGGGGAATGTTGGGAGGGTTTATTGGGACAAGCTTATCAAGATTTTGCAGATGCCAATGCGTTTTTTGATTGGTATACCGTTTGAAGGGCTTAAGAGCTGCGAGAAACCCCACCAACTTGAGGTGCTTCCATGGTCTGATAGCTGTAGGTGGGACCTTTCCATGTTCAAGCAGAATGGCTGAAGGGGTGAATAAGAAGAACAAGATGGCCGCCCTAAGCCGGAGGGAAAAGGGGGGCACTGATGTGAGATTTTCGGGATGCGTGTCTGTCAGCATGTCCCAGGATGGCAAGATATTTATTTTCATACCATAAGGTTGGCTTCCTCATTTGTGGGTTTGTGTGCAAATGAAGGGTTACATGGAGGTGGCCTGTAGATTAGGATAACATTAAGCATTTACCTCTGAGACCCTTTGCAACAGAATTAGAGGGATTCGCAGTCCAGGATGGTGTTTGTGGGAGAAGCTTTTGTGTCCATCTTTGTGTACAAGTGTGAGTCCGCTGCCTCTGTTGCTGGTGTGGTTATGTAACTTGATTGTGTAGTCCAGTGGGAGGGGCTCTAGCAATACTGCCACCTCACCATCTCTTTTTGGTGATGAAGCATATGGCAGTGTGGGTATGGTAGAGTAGGTTGTAAATGTCCCGGCTGTGCTTGGATAAGGAATGTGGATTGATAAGGAAACAGTTCGTTCTGTGGTTGCTTTCCATCCTGTCAGCAGGTAGGTTTAGGGGGTGGGCTTCTTCCAGGCTATTTGTTAGCGATGTGAATGCATCAAAGAGGCTCTGAAGGACCCTTTTAGAATTGTGACGGTCTTCCTGGGTCCGGCATAAGTGGGCAGGTGGTAGTGTTTTAATTATGAAACATTCGATCCGAAGTAGGTCAAATCGTTAATAAGAACTTTAACCCGTTAAGTGTGGAAGTGTGGAGTAAATATATGCCCAAATGTACATGGATAATCATTGAAGTCCCCTCTTAAGAGGTTAAGACAAAGGAATTTGTAATCCCTAGTTTGAATTTGAAAACGTTCATTCAAACTAGGATTTCTTAAAGTATTGTCTTACTTTTTACTGACATTTTTTAAAGGAAACAATTAAAATGTTATTTTATTTTGCACATGGCTTTTCCTTTACACTTGATCAAGACTGAATCGAACAATACTTTTGGGGGATCATTTTAAACGCAGCCGATTTGGCTCCCGTGTGATTTTTTTATTTTCCCAACTCTGTTGTCTAGAGGGTTTTGGGTAACCAGCACTCCATACAAATGAAGGCTAGCAGAAATAGCCCCCCGCCCTCCAGCTAATCCTTTACTGGTTGGTTAAAATTGCCCAAATTAGAAAAAGTTGGTATTTGAAACATTTGAGACAAAAACCTGAAAGAGGAAATATAAGTAGAAAACGTTCCAAGAGTGCTTTAGGGAGGCGTAATATTCCCGGTATCTGTACAAAAAAAGCATGAGCTATAGTTTCCGTCAAGTCTTATGTGCATTGTGTTGTACTGTGCTTCCTATCTGTCCTACCTCCCGGCCTTGCATGTGTTTGGTGGTGAGCGTTCCATGAGTGGAATGCCGTCTGATTGAGCCGCTGAATGTTTGACGCGCCACCGTTGCTGAGAGTCTGGCTTTGATATCTTGTGTGCTGGTGGATATTTGTGTCCCTTTCATTCCACCTGGACCTAACCTGTATCCTGTCACTGCAACTTCTAGACCAAGGCCTTCCTTTTATGCCGGTACCTTCTCTGCTCCTCTGTAAACCTTAACATGGTGCTCCTCACTTTCAGAATCTGGAATTATAAACAAATGGCTGGCATCTTTATTTCCAAACAAATCCCAGCAGTGGGACACTCTTTGGGTCTAAGGACTAGAAGAGTTGTGTGCGGCAGCTTAAACTGCCTGCCATGTGCCTTCAATGCTGAAAATGTACCCCCTCCCCACAAAAACACACTTCACACACTCCTGTTTTCCCCACCATCGCCTTTAATTGGTGCTCCATCCACCCAGTGTCCGTCTCCCATTTAGTCAACATCTTGGACTGGTATTCTTTTTCTGGGAGACCGTGACAAAACCAAGGACATAGAGACAGGAGGAGGAAGGATGTGAAGTGACAAACTGGGTGCCTATTCTAATGGAAAAACAGTGGCCAGAAAGGGCATTATGGGTGGGTTTACTCTGTATCCTTGGAAACAGAAGGCAACGACAAGAGGACTACCCTAGGCTTTCACTTCTGTGAGGAATGCCTCAGTTGCAAGATGCATGTATTGTTCTGTTAGATTGTGTATCCCACTGGTAACCCTCACAATAATATGCCAAGATGTTTTTAAGTATCCCATCTTCCCAAGGTTGAAAAATAAGGCCTTTGGTTTATTATAGGTAGCCCCAGTTGCTCTATATGTTCACATCATTGTTAATATTGTAGACAATTTGCTCTATTTTCCGGCCACTACAAAGATAACCATTCGTAGCCCAGAAATCCCTCAGCATATTGACAGATGTGATATGATTGGTAGTTATTCAGTCTTTTTTTTTTTTTTACTATTTTGGTTCTCTTAGAAAATTTTTATATTTTGTACTATGAGCTCAGTATGTAAGGCCTCTTTGATACAAATGTCTAGCCTTGGTTGACGTAGTCCTTTCCAAGCACCCGCCTCTGGGTACACTTTTCCATAATTGATCCTGGCCATGCTGTCATTCTGAGGTACAACATCCAACTCGCTGCTTGATGTGGCAGTTCCCGCCAAGCTCATATGTAGGCGTTAATTACCATGTCAACTGATAATGGTCTGCCGGCCTGCACTAATAGGCCTAAATGATGCAAGGAGCTTTAAAGGGGGCTTTGACGACTTTGCCATCTGCTACAAGGCCAAGACATTAGCACCATTACCACCCATGCAGCAGAATTGTATCAGAGATGCCAGGTGAGCGGTGTGCCATTTTGGAAAACTCCCACCGCCGGCACAGATGATGGTGGTGGCGAGATTCGAGCAGATGAGGAGAAGGTCAGGGAGCATGATGGCGTTAAGTCAAAGGCAGTTTCAGAGGTCAGAAGGACCAAGAATGAGGGAATGCTTGTAAATAAGGTGGCACCATGCCAACAGTGAAATGTCCAATGCCATGTTGGGAGGTATACATACTTCAACATGAATACACGTAGCAAGGAAACTAGAGTGACACAGTGAAGGAAAAGGTAGAAGTAAGTCTCCACCCCTTTGCCCTGCTTTTCCGGTTCTCACCATCCTTTTACCTCCTCTCTGTGTTCATGTCTGTGTTTCCGCCTCTGTGAGCGCTTCGAGGCCTATGGGCGATTAAGCGTTATACAAAAAATAAGATAGATAGATAGATAGATAGATAGATAGATAGATAGATAGATAGATAATGACCAGAAACTGCCCACACTAGAGTGCATGCACTTGCCGACCACTGTAACTTTACTGTTAAAGTGCGGGCCATTTGGAAGCTTAGACACATGCTTTATACCTGGAGGTAAACACGGGCGTAATTTTAGGGGGGCACAGGGGTATTTGTCCCCCCCAACATTCATGGCACACCATGTTGTCCCCATTCAATTGGCTGAGGCACCTTTTCTTCAGATGTCATGTCCGCCCCAACATTTTAGCAAAGTTACTCCACTGGAGGTGAAGTCCAAGTTCTAAACTTCCTGGTTGGCTGGTGGTTGGCTGCAAGAGTTAAAGCCCACGTTCTAAGCTTCCTTGTTGGCTGGTGCTTGGCAACAAGAGTTAAAGCCCACATTCTAAGCTTCCTTGTTGGCTGGCACCTGGCAACAAGAGTTAAAGCCCACGTTCTAAGGTTCCTGGTTATCTGGCACTTGGCAACAAGAGTTAAAGCCCACGTTCTAAGCTTCCAGGTTGGTTGGCACTTGGCAACAAGAGTTAAAGCCCACGTTTTAAGCTTCCTGGTTGGCTGGTGCTTGGCAACAAGAGTTAAAGCCCACGTTCTATGCTTCCTTGTTGGCTGGCGCTTGGCAGCCGGATCCAGTGTTGGATATGTGGACCTGTCTATGGCTGTAGCAGGAAAATAATGGCTTCTGAGCACGGCTCCAGATTTTCCTCTAGCCCTGAATGTGAATATTGCTGTTCACATGTGTTACCGGACGGAACAGCTGTGGCGTCCGCCTTTTTCAAATCAGTTTACACATTAACTGTGATTAACTCTCTTGGAACGTCAAGAGACTGCTAGGAGCTAGCAGGAGGGAGGTGAAGGGGGGGGTGATGCAAAAACCCTCACACGCTAACAATGCCGTGAGGCGAGCTGTGTCGCATTCAATGAGTAGAGCCAGGGCTATCTAGTCCTGCACGATCTCAGAGGGCGAAAGGCACTTCATTGCACCCTGTGCACTGACACAGCTGGCTATTATCACAGAAGTGCCTGATAAAATAGTGTTTGTGCATTCATATCGGTTCTTAATCAATTATATCATCATAGGACTATTAATCATGTGTGTAGGAAGACCCAAAGTTGAGTAATTGCTTGTTGCTTAAAAATAGTAAGGGTTTGCATGCTTCGAGGACCTCCTCTGCTAGTCTCTGCCAAGAGACATCTTCAGTGATTGTGACTAATAGTTTTGTTCCCTCTTGTCTGCTGGATTTGGTACCACTACAACCAAGTCTCCCACAGGCCTTACATACACTTGCCACCACTATAGAAAAGGCAGACTGAGCTCTTCCACTCCCTACCTAGCCACTACACCGGCGGGGCAGAATGTGCCACTGGGGATCATGGCTGCTTCTTCGGCGAGTGACTGTACCCATGGTTGCTTTTCCTTACGAGGTCTTGTCTTCTTGGTGGCTGCTTCTGTCAAGGTCTCCCTCTTCATGGTTGCTGCTTCCGTTTGGGTCTCTCTCCTCATGGCTACTGCTTTGGTCAGGGGATCCCTTCTCATGGTGGGTTTTTCTGTCGGTTCTCTCCCTATGTCTCCCTCAACGTGGCGGCTGTCTCATTTAAGGCCTCCCTCCTCATTCCCTGCTTCTGACAGGGTCTCCCTCTTCGTGCATGCTGCTTCTGTCAGGGTCTCCCTCAACGTGGCGGCTGTCTCTTTTAAGGCCTTCCTCCTCATTCCCTGCTTCTGACAGGGTCTCCCTCTTCGTGCATGCTGCTTCTGTCAGGGTCTCCCTCTTCATGGCAGCTGCTTCTGTCAGGGTCTCTCTCGTCATGGTGGCTGATTCTGTTAAGGTCTCCCTCCTCATGCCTTGCATCTGTCAGGGTTTCCCTCTTCATGCGGCTGCTTCTGTTAGGTTCTCCCTCGTCATGGTGGCTGCTTCTGTTAAGGTCTCCCTCCTCATCCCCTGCTTATGTCAGGGTCTCCCTCTTCATGCCTGCTGCTTCTGTCAGGGTCTCCCTCTTTGTGCCTGCTGCTTCTGTCAGGGTCTCCCTCTTTGTGGCGGCTGCTTCTGTCAGGGTCTACCTCATCATGGCGGCTGCTTCTGTTAAGGTCTCCCTCCTCATGACCTGCTTCTGTCAGGGTCTCCCTTTTTGTGTCTTCTGCTTCTGTCAGGGGCTCCCTCTTCATGGCGGCTGCTTCTGTCAGGTTCTCCCTCTTCTTGACTGCTGCTTTTGTCATGGTCTCCCTCGTCGTGACACCTGCTTCTGTTACGGTCTCCCTCCACATGCCCTGCTTCTGTCAGGGTCTCCCTCTTTGTGGTGGCTACTTCTGTCAGGGTCTCCCTCATCGTGGCAGCTTCTTCTGTCAGGGTCCCCCTCATCGTGGTGGCTGCTTCTGTTAAGGTCTCCCTCCTCATGCCCTGCTTTTGTCAGGGTCTCCCACTTTGTGCATGCTGCTTCTATCCAGGTCTTCCTCTTCGTGCATGCTGCTTCTGTCAGGGTCTCCCTCTTCGTGGTGGATGCTTCTGTTAAGGTCTCCCTCCTCATGACCTGCTTCTGTCAGGGTCTCCCTCTTTGTGCCTGCTGTTTCTGTCAGGGCCTCCCTCTTTGTTGCGGCTGCTTCTGTCAGGTTCTCCCTCTTCTTGCCTGCTGCTTCTGTCAGGGTCTCTCTCGTTGTGGCGGCTGCTTCTATAAGGTCTCCCTCCTCATGCCCTGCTTCTGTCAGGGTCTTCCTCTTGGTGCCTGCTGCTTCTGTCAGGGTCCCCCTCTTTGTGGTGGATGCGTCTGTCAGAGTCTCCCTCGTTGTGGCGGCTGCTTCTGTTAAGGTCTCCCTCCTCATGCCCTGCTTTTGTCAGGGTCTCCCACTTTGTGCATGCTTCTTGTAACAGGGTCTCCCTCATCGTGCATGCTGCTTCTGTCAGGGTCTCCCTCTTCGTGCAGCTGCTTCTGTTAAGGTCTCCCTCCTCATGCCCTGCTTCTATCAGGGTCTCCCTCTTCGTGCATGGTGCTTCTGTCAGGGTCTCCATCGTCGTGGCGGCTGCTTCTATTAAGGGCTCCCTCCTCATGCCCTACTTCTGTCAGGGTCTCCCTCTTCCTGCTGGCTGCTTCTGTCAGGGTCTCCCTCTTCATGTCTGCTGCTTCTATCAGGGTCTCCATCATCGTGGTGGCTGCTTCTGTTAAGGTCTCCCTCCTCATGCCCTGCTTCTGTCAGGGTCTCCCTCTTTGTGCTTGCTGCTTCTGTCAGGGTCTCCCTCATTGTGGTGGCTGCTTCTGTAAGGTCTCCCTCCTCATGCCCTGCTTCTGTCAGGGTCGCCCTCTTGGTGCCTGCTGCTTCTGTCAGGGTCTCCCTCTTTGTGGTGGCTGCTTCTGTTAGAGTCTCCCCCGTCATGATGGCTGCTTCTGTTAAGGTCTCCCTCATCGTGGCGGCTGCTTATGTCAGGGTCTCCCTCTTCGTGCCTGCTGCTTCTGTCAGGGTCTCCCTCGTCGTGGCGGCTGCTTATGTTAAGGTCTCCCTCCTTATGCCCTGCTCTGTCAGGATCTCCCTCTTCTGGACTGCTGCTTCTCTCAGGGTCTCTCATGTGGTGGCTGCTTCTGCTAAGGTCTCCCTCCTCAAACCCTGCTTCTGTCATGATCTCCCTCTTTGTGCCTGCTGCTTTTTTCCGAGGTCCTGCTTTGTGCCTGCTGCTTCTTTCAGGGTCTCCCACTTCATGCTTGCTGCTTCTTTCAGGATCTCCCTCGTCGTGGCAGCTGCTTCTGTTACCGTTACCCTCTTCGATCCTGCTGCTTCTGTCAGTGTCTCCCTCTTCATGGTGGCTGCTTCTGTCAGGAACTCCCTCGTCGTGTCGGCTGCTTCTGTTAGGCTCTCCCTCCTCATACCCGTCAGGGTCTCCCTCTTTGTGCCTGCTGCTTCTGTCAGGGTCTCCCTCTTTCTGCCTGCTGCTTCCATTAGGGTCTCCCTTGTGGCGGCTGCTTCTGCTAGAGTCTCCCTCCTCATACCCTGCTTCTGACAGGGTCTCCCTCTTCGTGCATGCTGCTTCTGTCAGGGTCTCCCTCTTCATGGTGGCTGCTTCTGTCAGGGTCTCCCTCGTCATGGTGGCTGATTCTGTAAAGGTCTCCCTCCTCATGCCTTGCATCTGTCAGGGTCTCCCTCTTCATGCGGCTGCTTCTGTTAGGTTCTCCCTCGTCATGGTGGCTGCTTCTGTTAAGGTCTCCCTCCTCATCCCCTGCTTATGTCAGGGTCTCCCTCTTCATGACTGCTGCTTCTGTCAGGGTCTCCCTCTTTGTGCCTGCTGCTTCTGTCAGGGTCTCCCTCTTTGTGGCGGCTGCTTCTGTCAGGGTCTACCTCATCATGGCGGCTGCTTCTGTTAAGTTCTCCCTCCTCATGACCTGCTTCTGTTAGGGTCTCCCTCTTTGTGTCTTCTGCTTCTGTCAGGGGCTCCATCTTCATGGCGGCTGCTTCTGTCAGGTTCTCCCTCGTCGTGTCGGCTGCTTCTGTTAGGCTCTCCCTCCTCATACCCGTCAGGGTCTCCCTCTTTGTGCCTGCTGCTTCTGTCAGGGTCTCCCTCTTTCTGCCTGCTGCTTCCATTAGGGTCTCCCTTGTGGTGGCTGCTTCTGCTAGGGTCTCCCTCCTCATACCCTGCTTCTGACAGGGTCTCCCTCTTCGTGCATGCTGCTTCTGTCAGGGTCTCCCTCTTCATGGCGGCTGCTTCTGTCAGGGTCTCCCTCGTCATGGTGGCTGATTCTGTAAAGGTCTCCCTCCTCATGCCTTGCATCTGTCAGGGTCTCCCTCTTCATGCGGCTGCTTCTGTTAGGTTCTCCCTCGTCATGGTGGCTGCTTCTGTTAAGGTCTCCCTCCTCATCCCCTGCTTATGTCAGGGTCTCCCTCTTCATGCCTGCTGCTTCTGTCAGGGTCTCCCTCTTTGTGCCTGCTGCTTCTGTCAGGGTCTCCCTCTTTGTGGCGGCTGCTTCTGTCAGGGTCTACCTCATCATGGCGGCTGCTTCTGTTAAGGTCTCCCTCCTCATGACCTGCTTCTGTTAGGGTCTCCCTCTTTGTGTCTTCTGCTTCTGTCAGGGGCTCCCTCTTCATGGCGGCTGCTTCTGTCAGGTTCTCCCTCTTCTTGACTGCTGCTTTTGTCATGGTCTCCCTCGTCGTGACACCTGCTTCTGTTACGGTCTCTCTCCACATGCCCTGCTTCTGTCAGGGTCTCCCTCTTTGTAGTAGCTACTTCTGTCAGGGTCTCCCTCGTCGTGGCGGCTGCTTCTGTCAGGGTCCATCTCATCGTGGTGGCTGCTTCTGTTAAGGTCTCCCTCCTCATGCCCTGCTTTTGTCAGGGTCTCCCACTTTGTGCATACTGCTTCTATCCAGGTCTCCCTCTTCATGCATGCTGCTTCTGTCAGGGTCTCCCTCTTCGTGGTGGATGCTTCTGTTAAGGTCTCCTTCCACATGACTTGCTTCTGTCAGGGTCTCCCTCTTTGTGCCTGCTGTTTCTGTCAGGGCCTCCCCCTTTGTTGCGGCTGCTTCTGTCAGGTTCTCCCTCTTCTTGCCTGCTGCTTCTGTCAGGGTCTCTCTCATTGTGGCGGCTGCTTCTGTAAGGTCTCCCTCCTCATGCCCTGCTTCTGTCAGGGTCTTCCTCTTGGTGCCTGCTGCTTCTGTCAGGGTCCCCCTCTTTGTGGTGGATGCATCTGTCGGAGTCTCCCTCGTTGTGGCGGCTGCTTCTGTTAAGGTCTCCCTCCTCATGCCCTGCTTTTGTCAGGGTCTCCCACTTTGTGCATGCTTTTTGTAACAGGGTCTCCCTCATCGTGCATGCTGCTTCTGTCAGGGTCTCCCTCTTCGTGCAGCTGCTTCTATTAAGGTCTCCCTCCTCATGCCCTACTTCTGTCAGGGTCTCCCTCTTCATGCTGGCTGCTTCTGTCAGGGTCTCCCTCTTCATGTCTGCTGCTTCTATCAGGGTCTCCCTCATCATGGTGGCTGCTTCTGTTAAGGTCTCCCTCCTCATGCCCTGCTTCTTTCAGGGTCTCCCTCTTTGTGCTTGCTGCTTCTGTCAGGGTCTCCCTCATTGTGGCGGCTGCTTCTGTAAGGTCTCCCTCTTCATGCCCTGCTTCTGTCAGGGTCGCCCTCTTGGTGCCTGCTGCTTCTGTCAGGGTCTCCCTCTTTGTGGTGGCTGCTTCTGTTAGAGTCTCCCCCGTCATGATGGCTGCTTCTGTTAAGGTCTCCCTCATCGTGACGGCTGCTTATGTCAGGGTCTCCCTCTTCGTGCCTGCTGCTTCTGTCAGGGTCTCCCTCGTTGTGGCGGCTGCTTCTGTTAAGGTCTCCTTCCTTATGCCCTGCTCTGTCAGGATCTCCCTCTTCTGGACTGCTGCTTCTGTCAGGGTCTCTCGTGTGGCGGCTGCTTCTGCTAAGGTCTCCCTCCTCAAACCCTGCTTCTGTCAGGATCTCCCTCTTTGTGCCTGCTGCTTTTTTCAGAGGTCCTGCTTTGTGCCTGCTGCTTCTTTCAGGGTCTCCCACTTCATGCTTGCTGCTTCTGTCAGGATCTCCCTCGTCGTGGCAGCTGCTTCTGTTAAAGTTACCCTCTTAGATCCTGCTGCTTCTGTCAGTGTCTCCCTCTTCATGGCGGCTGCTTCTGTCAGGAACTCCCTCGTCGTGTCGGCTGCTTCTGTTAGGCTCTCCCTCCTCATACCCGTCAGGGTCTCCCTCTTTGTGCCTGCTGCTTCTGTCAGGGTCTCCCTCTTTCTGCCTGCTGCTTCCATTAGGGTCTCCCTTGTGGCGGCTGCTTCTGCTAGGGTCTCCCTCCTCATACCCTGCTTCTGTCAGGGTCTCCATCTTCGTGGCGGCTGCTTCTGTCAGCATCTCCCTCTTCGTGCCTGCTGCTTCCGTTAGGATCTCCCTTGTGGCGGCTGCTTCTGTTAAGGTCTACCTCCTCATACCCTGCTTCCAGTGCAGGAATTCTCCTTGCTTATCCTAAATGCTATCCTGCTTGAATGTTTCCAGATGTTGCCATCTACGGTGCAGCAGCAACTCCTTGAATGTGGCCCTTAAGTCGACGAGACTTTTGTTCACTGGCGAAATGCCGCCCACCACCTGGTCCCTCTGAGAAAGAGGAAGTGGGCAGGATCTAGCCCTTTGGGTGTGTTGGTGTGTGAATGTGTGTGCATGGGGGTTGTAAGCTGTGCAGAGTTGGCACTTGTCTGTTAAAAACAGCCTCTCAGTTATGCGTGGCCCCAACACGTCACGCACCCAGCCCGGGATTGTACATGGCTCTCCTTAAGACACACGTGTGAACGCTATCGACGTATTTCAATGATATTTGCTGGGCCCCCCGAAATCCCGTGGGTGCCTTGAATGTGCAGTATATGTCTATACAAGCCAACATTGGGCAAATCCATCATTGAGGGCCGACGATAGAGCAAGGCAATTCTCGCCCGAAGCCTAGCCCCACAAGTGAGTATACACTGGGAGGCGCTATATTAGCCCTCCAAACACCCATAACAACGGCTGAGCAGAGCTAAAATGGCACTTCAGAATGAGGGTCACTGCAATATTCAACCAAACCACAAATAACGTTCAATACCCACATGAACCAGCTACCCCTAATACCTACCAGAGGACACACGCCAGAGCAGCTCATCTGTCAGTGAGAGAGCCAGTCTCTGGTGACTGGCAGCTTAGGAATGGGTACCAAAGAAGGTCATGATTGCCAACCCATCCTAGTCCCATCCATCTGGGAAGAGAGCCAGTCTCACTGGGCAGAGTACAGTCTGCCATGTTCGCCCTTGAGTTCCACATTGCCCATCCCAGATGTCCCCCAGCACTTAAGCAGTGGTAGCCAACCTCGGACATTTCAGATATTTTGGCCTAAAACTCTGATCAGCCCCATCCCACATCTGTATCATCAACCCTAAACTCACCCAGGGGGTCCTGCCACAAAGAAACCCACATCTACAGAGCAAATCTGCAATTGTCTACACACCCACGTGGGCATACCTCGCAACCTTTTAGGCCAACCAGGGTGGGGGAAAGCAGATGATTGTTTTGGGCGGGTTAGCACTACGTCAGAGTGATTTATTTTGAAGACAAAGCTGTCATATGAGCAGCTACGCCCAACCCAGAGCGCTGTTTGTTCAAGATCACTCAGTGTTTGATGGTTGAGAGTACCCTTTGCCGGTTCCATGTAATAAAGTCCCTGCAAAAATGTCTCATACCAAAAAAGTCTCTGGTTTTTGCAGAGACATTATTACATTGAACATGCGGGGACAAAAATACCCCTGTATTTTTTTTTTTTTTTACATGGGGAGCAGGGGTCATCCCTGCAACCGATCCCCATACATAATGTCACCATATATAATGTTGCCAATGGCTATTCCAGGCGACATTATGTATGGGGAAATTATTACCTGATACCCCTTTGCCCTGATGAAAACCTTCACTGGTTGAAACACGTGTTGGCTGTACTGTTGGCTTATACTCAGTTGATTATGTGAACACACATTGGTTTTTAAAACTCTCTCTGTAACACTTGTGAACTCTTTCTTGAGTCATTTTTTTAATTTGGTGATAAAACAAATGACATAATCCTGTTGGTATTTTTGATGGAAGTGCATTGAGGCTGTGACGAATCAACCTCCAGGGCACCAGTGGTCCCGGGATGAATATCGGTTTCTAAACAATCAATTAGCCCCTCACGTCTATTAGACCAGAAAGGATCCAAACAGATCAGAAACACAAGCAAATTATAAACCTCCTTGTCCAATGTTGGTAACGTGGCCAGAATGCAAGGCTTATTTCTGCAAGTTTGTGGATCGTTAGTTACTTGCAACAAAGCAAAAATACAATTATTACCTAATGATAAAAGGGACTGTCCAGTCAAGGTTGTATACAAATATCTACCTTATTATTATCATCGCAACAGAAAGTTCTAGCACACTACGAAATACAACCCACTTTGAAAAGGAATGCAGAGGACAGACAGTTTCAATAAGGAAAAGGGATGCACTCTGGATACTGACAGGAGGGTAGATGGTAAAGTAATTCACAATAGTTGAGGGATACTTGGTTTCAACACAAAGGGAGCAATGGGTCGTAAAATGTAACTAGGAGCGTTTGGAAAAGGACCATGGGGACAGAACCACAATGTACCTTGTGCTTGTAGAAGTTTGTGGTGCTCAACAATGTCGAGTCAGTCTCCGGGCACTTTGCAGCTTCTGCAACAGAGGTCAATATGGAAGACAGCTGCAGGTATTAGGCAGCAGGTATTTCGGTGAGCGAGACTGGACGGACGGCTGTGGACTGGCCTACACGGCAGCTCAGGGTCAGGAATCGTTGTCTCAGTGCTGGTTTGGCGGGTCTGAAGCACTGGTCGAGGCGTCTCAGATGGCATGAGTGACTGTGGCATAACAACAGTGAGCGGTACTGTCTGTTGCAGCTTGAGTGACTCTACTGGTTCGAAAAATGTCCTTTAAGGCAGACGTTGGTGGATGCGTGTCGATGCACTCCTCCTAACTTCTTTACTGGGCCTGTGATGTCCTTAAAGGCAGATGGCCCAAAGCTGAGGAGAGAGTTGCAGGCAACTGCCTTGTCCCTGGTTTGTTTCAGACACTCTCTGACACTTCACACCCAGGAAGCTTGCTGCAGAGTCTAGCAGGGCACGCTCTGTGCTGGCTGGGTACTGGTTCTGGAGCTGCTGGAGGGTCCTCCGGATTCAGTATCTCCCTCTGTTCCCTGGGAGATGTTTAGGGGAGGGATCTTGCTTCCCTCTTTGGAAGTCCTGGCCTTCCTTCACTGGCAGAAGCTGTAAGGCAGACTGTACTTTCAGCTAGGGTCCAATGCTAAGTTCTTGTTACTCCTTGCAAAGTCTTCAGATGATCTGCCAAAAGAGGGGCTCAATCCTCTTTTAAATCCAAATGGGACCCAGTGATTGTTGTAGGCTAAGCCTACTTTAATGAACCAACCCTGGATCCCGACCAGCAGTCTCCTGTATGTATGAGGTCATAACCAGAGTGCTTTGCAACAGAAAAGGTAAAGGGGTGAAAATGTGTAATACTAAGTCCGACCCTTCTTCCTGTCTGTTGTGGATGAAAGGGTCTCTCTGGTTAATTGAGCTCGATGTGGTTCCAGATTAAAGCGGCAGGTCTCAGTTGAAGCTGCAGTGGGACCAGACATTTGTTCTCTGCTAAACAACATATTCCTTCTAAATGGGGTCCCCTCCGGGGGGTTGCCTACTGTAAACACATAGTCCCAGACATGACAGGTCACTGCCCTTGATTCTCAGAGGCGGGTGCTGGCTTCATGTTGCAACAGTGCATATCAAAGGTTGTTGGTGTTTCCTGTCTCCTTTGCTAAACTCTGCAGCCAGGCCCCATGTGGGCCTGTTTGACGTATACTCTATTAGTATGTTAATTGTGTTCATTGCTGCCACCATCTGCAGAGGGTCAACAAACAAACAAACAGGGCGGATCCATGGAGCCTTTGATAGTTAATTAGGCTGGCAATGGCAGGAGGAAGGTTTTGGCCCTCCCCCATCTGAGATGCATCGTGTACTCCACCGTTCAGATCTCAAATGAATAGGACAGGGAGGACTGCTCCTGTAGGCTGTGCCCACCCAGGGTACATGGGTCTATGTGTATGTTGTGCGTTGAGCATGGGAAAATATGTCAGGATCAGCCCCACACATTTTCCAGAGGTTAATCTACCATCATTCAATTTCATATAACATTTTTTTTAAAAGCCCAGGTGAGCACACACCCACCGTGCAGATTGTCGAATTCCTCACAGAGACCTAGACACAACTTTGCACACTACCAGCAGTACACTCCTCCTCCAGTGAAATCCCTTAGATTGTCACCATTAGAACCCTTCGATGCGGTAATCCAGGGCAGAATAACACCTAACTCATAAGGACAGCACACATGAGCATCCAAACAGAAAAGCAGAGCTACACAACAGTAAGGAGTAATTACAGATTCTGGGAATCGGGGAGGGGCATCACTGTACCTTCATTGTCGGGGAAAAAGGGGGCCTAAACAGTGCTTAAAGTGGGCCGGGGCCTGCCGGGGCTGGGCCCCGGGAGTCTCCAAAAAGTGGGACTGAGCCCTGGCCCTGCCAGGGCCCACGTCCAACCGCAACATTGGCGGAATGCATTATCCCGTTGCGGCCGCAGCCGCGACGGGAGATGCGCCTGCCATGAAGTCAGGCGAGCCGACAGAAGTGGCAGCCAGCCACAGCGACGCTGTGACTGGCTGCCACTTCCGTCAGTCATAGTAACTGCCTCTGGTGACCCCTCGCGCGAGAGGTCACCAGAGGCAGTTACTCTCCCTTTATTTCCCCAGGTCGCCGAGACGTCTTTAACCCTCGGCGAACCTGGGGATTCCTCGACGTTTATAAAAGATGGCTTTGAAAGTACACATTTCAAGCCATCTTTTATAAAGCTTTGTCGACGGACAATTTTGTCCCTAGTCAAAGCTTTATAAAAGATGGCTTGAATTGTGTACTTTCAAAGCCATCTTTTATAAACCCGAAATCTTTAAAAAAAAAAGATGGCCTGAAAACTAGGCAAACCGTAGGGTATGCACACACATATATATAAATGTTATATATGTGTGTGCGTACCTTACTATGGTTTGTGTACTTTGCAAGCCATCTTTTATAAACGTAGAAATATGTTACATATGTCTATGTTTAGAAAAGATGGCTTGCACAGTACACACACCATAGTAAGGTACGCACACAAATATATAACATTTATATATATTTGTGTGTATACCCTACGATATGCGTACTTTTAGGCCACGCCCCTCCCACAAGCCACGCCCCCAAATGAGGCCCCCCCTCGATTTCTTACCCCACTTAAAGCCCTGGGCCTAAATCATGCAGTGGGGAAGTAATCAAGGCGAAATCGGCTAGGGACATCTGCGCTTTCCCCGTGCACAGCAACAATAACAATGAATCCAATTGGTCTGAAGAGTGATCAATGCCTCCAGAAATGGGTGTGCACCTCCATGGGTACAGGCAGAGGGTAATTTCCTCTGGTGGCCAGCTGCCTTGCCAAGCTCCTCATCCTCCACTGGAATCTGCACAGAACTGGGAAGTGGGCTAAGCTTGACAGGATCAATGCTGTTCAGGGAGAAATTATTTGCTATCCAATTAGTCTCCAGTCTGTGCTTTAAATTCTTGAGACTAGGGGGTCTCCAACCTTTGACACGCCAAATGTTTTCAACTACATCTCACATCAGTCCAAGAAAGGTTAGTCAATGGTGAGAGATCATGGGAGTTGTAGTACAACATATTTGGAGAGCCAAACGTTGCTGACCCCGGATCTAAAATGAGGTTTACAAAGCATCATCCATAGTTGTTGTCTTACTTTTCTGCTTTCCATGATATACTTTTTATTGGACTAACTGAAAATATTGTGCTGTGATGGAATAGTGCATTTGCTTTAAAAGTCAAAGACCTTTATCAGATGGTAACAAGCGAGTGGAGAGAAACCATGCTAATGGTTTTACATCCAAAGCTGGAGTGCAAGGATTGCAATGCTGTGATCCTATCATCTAACAGTTGTAAATATACAACACAGAACTGTTAGCATACAGAGCAGATAGAAATATTGCAATAGTTCAAAAGGTGCCTGCATTTCTATCGTTAAAACAGCCCAGTCTTTTGTGCGTTCCAACACAAAAGAAGTGCTTTTTCAAAAGGGGGCCTTGGGACTTTAATAATGTACATATTTCTGTTCAAAGTAAAAAATTATCTTGAAGTGCATGGTTTAAAAAGGCAGAGGAAGCTTGTGTTATAGTGTATTCCCTTCAGACAACAATTTCTGGTGCAGAGTATTTCAACAAGGCAATTCATGTTTTACAAAGCCTGCCTGCTTGTTCTGAAAGCCCACTATCGACTGAAGTTATTTTAGCACTTTGGAAAAACAACTTTACAGTGTTATGCATAGGAATGTCTGTTTTACGGGTGTAGGGTGTAGGCAAACACTGCGAGACGTGTATGTCTTAGCCAGGAAGTATAATGACTAGCGCCTGCATGAAATTGCGGGGCACGTTACCATTTTACGCATGGTATGTTGCCCAATAGCTTTAAAGTTCAGCATGGTTAGACATGAACCCATGTCTGTGTTGAAACCTCTGTTCTTTAGGTTGAGCTTCTTCAAAAGCTCAAGTTCCCATGTTCTTCCGTGTCTTGAATTTGGGGGATCTTCATTTGATAGCAAAGCGCACAGGTCCGTTAATGTGAGTCCGTCCTGCATGGAGAGGCGTGCTAATGGTGCTTCTCTTTTATGGTTCGGGGTGGGATGTCTGTGTAGGGTCATTCTTTTGTGGATATCCAGGCAGGTTTCACCATTGTGCATTCGAGTCCATGTGATAATATTCCCACAAAAAGTTCACAATACAAGAATGGCGCCGTTTTTTGGCGGTGATATTACCACATGGAACCTGATTGGGACATCCCCGCAACCCCCACATTTTTTTTAATGGAGCAGGGACACCCCCACTCCCATTCTCCAATTTACCCCATTTATTATCCCCTAAATAATGTTGCCTATGCCGTTACCCGGCGACTATGTATATGGCGATATTTTTTATGGGGATAATATCACCTGATATTGTGTATTCCTGGCAGAGTTTCACCACATTTCCCATGGGAGAGTCTAGAAACAGGGTGTGTAAAAACGAATGCACTCCTGGCAACGTTGGATGCCACCCCACTCTACTCCATCATTCCGTGCAAAGCTGTAACAGGTGCTTGCCAGAGATCCCTACAAAAAGCGAACAACAAGATATACTCCCAACCAAAGTGATCGGAGACCTCATGAGGCTCATGCTTGCACAGAACTTTTGTTTTAATGGACATTTCTTCCAAAACACTGGAATGGCCATGGGCAGAAAAATGGTGCCATAATCGGTGGACCTGTTTATGGCAGACCTTGGGGAAAGGGTTCCACAGCAATAATCCCAGAAACCACTCACAACCTTGATGTTTTCAGGATTTGGACAGAAGGTGAAGATTGTTGTGAACAATTCCATGAATCAATCCATACTTCGACCAACACATTGCCTTCCTCATGGACCATTCCAAGATGAGCATTCGCTTTCTGGATACCACCAGCTCTGTACAGTGGACCGCCTTGAATGGCATATCAATAAGCGAGCAAAGAATCGAGCACAGTCCCTGACCAGTAGCCTATTTCAAATGGATCAAGACCAAATAAGAGGTTGAACATACCCATGCAATACAAAGAGATTCATAACCTGCCAACACAGCTGCACTGAATCATCGGTCATTAGTCACCCGGTTGACAACTGCAAATCACCTACAATTGTGTACCTCACCCAACACAAGAAATGCCTGCAAGGCAATCACTTTGGTAAAGCTTCAAGGAACTTCGTGAAAGAATGACCCGACCCAGACTCATCTCATACCAAAATAGGGAAATGCCAGTAGGAAACCACTTCGTGCGGGGTGGACAGACACTAAAGGACATGTCAGTTCTGGTATTAAAGGGAGATCGTCCGAATACAAGACACGGAAGAACATGGGAACTCAAAGTTTTCGAAGACGCTCAACCTAAGGACCAGACGTTTGAACAGAGGCGTGGGCTTCATCCCTCACTATTGTGAACCTTGAAGCCTACTCCATCGAGCAACATACTCAGAAGGATAGCTCAGGGGCAACGTGCTCACCTTGGAACAAAGACGACATGGGGCAACACAGGTTCATTCCCCGGGTTGGTGCTTAGAAACCTCTGGGCATCAAACGCGTTATAAATAACCAATCCTATCATACCATCCCAGCACTGGTAATGTGCCTGTCAGTTTCATGCAGCTGCTAGTGATTATGCTGCCTTGCCAAGACTAGAGAAGTGGCACAGTGGTTGCCCATAGCATAAAACACTGATGCATCAGTTTACATAGCGAGTAGAGCGTGCTTTCAAAAGTATTATTGAGGGCAGGAACCGCTGCGGTCAGTATTGGGCCTTCAGAACAAGTACTCACGTTTTTGAAATGTTTGTTTTGTGAAGAGTTTTTCAGCAATGAAATTGTGGTCGTGAAATGAATACAGTATTCAACATGCTTCCTCTGTCTTTGTAATCCCTGCACTCGCAGGCATTTTTAACATGAACACGTTTTATATATTTTCAAATTTGCAAGACCCCCCCTTAAAGTGGACCCCACATTCATTGGTTTGCACATTCAGGATGGAACATTACAGCACATCCAGAAGGGCGGAATATCCTTGCGGGACTTTGGGCGCACACTGCAGATTCCCAAATTGGTCAAAGCGAGAGAACACACCTGTGTACATGCAGAGGGACGTGTGGCTTTTTCCAGGGCCGTCACAAGGGTGGTCCAGGGGGAGCAAAGCCATTTGACTCTGCAACAAACAGCAAAATAAAGAGAGGCAGCAGGACTCAGAAGTGAGCTCTGCTGCCTCCCGTTATTCAGCTGACAACGTGGACATGCTGAATGACAAGAGAGGACTCCTCTCCTGTCAGGCAGTGTGTTGACGTTGCCCAGCGTGACCACGCTGACTGATGACAGAGGAGTTCTCTCCTGTCAGGCAGTGTGTTGACATTGCCCAGCGTGACCACGCTGACTGATGGCAGAGGAGTTCTCTCCTGTCAGGCAGTGTGATGACGTTGCCCAGCGTGACCTGCTTCTGTCAGGGTCTCCCTTTTTGTGTCTTCTGCTTCTGTCAGGGGCTCCCTCTTCATGGCGGCTGCTTCTGTCAGGTTCTCCCTCTTCTTGACTGCTGCTTTTGTCATGGTCTCCCTCGTCGTGACACCTGCTTCTGTTACGGTCTCCCTCCACATGCCCTGCTTCTGTCAGGGTCTCCCTCTTTGTGGTGGCTACTTCTGTCAGGGTCTCCCTCGTCGTGGCAGCTGCTTCTGTCAGGGTCCCCCTCATCGTGGTGGCTGCTTCTGTTAAGGTCTCCCTCCTCATGCCCTGCTTTGCTGCTTCTATCCAGGTCTTCCTCTTCGTGCATGCTGCTTCTGTCAGGGTCTCCCTCTTCGTGGTGGATGCTTCTGTTAAGGTCTCCCTCCTCATGACCTGCTTCTGTCAGGGTCTCCCTCTTTGTGCCTGCTGTTTCTGTCAGGTCCTCCCTCTTTGTTGCGGCTGCTTCTGTCAGGTTCTCCCTCTTCTTGCCTGCTGCTTCTGTCAGGGTCTCTCTCGTTGTGGCGGCTGCTTCTATAAGGTCTCCCTCCTCATGCCCTGCTTCTGTCAGGGTCTTCCTCTTGGTGCCTGCTGCTTCTGTCAGGGTCCCCCTCTTTGTGGTGGATGCGTCTGTCAGAGTCTCCCTCGTTGTGGCGGCTGCTTCTGTTAAGGTTTCCCTCCTCATGCCCTGCTTTTGTCAGGGTCTCCCACTTTGTGCATGCTTCTTGTAACAGGGTCTCCCTCATCGTGCATGCTGCTTCTGTCAGGGTCTCCCTCTTCGTGCAGCTGCTTCTGTTAAGGTCTCCCTCCTCATGCCCTGCTTCTATCAGGGTCTCCCTCTTCGTGCATGGTGCTTCTGTCAGGGTCTCCATCGTCGTGGCGGCTGCTTCTATTAAGGGCTCCCTCCTCATGCCCTACTTCTGTCAGGGTCTCCCTCTTCCTGCTGGCTGCTTCTGTCAGGGTCTCCCTCTTCATGTCTGCTGCTTCTATCAGGGTCTCCATCATCGTGGTGGCTGCTTCTGTTAAGGTCTCCCTCCTCATGCCCTGCTTCTGTCAGGGTCTCCCTCTTTGTGCTTGCTGCTTCTGTCAGGGTCTCCCTCATTGTGGTGGCTGCTTCTGTAAGGTCTCCCTCCTCATGCCCTGCTTCTGTCAGGGTCGCCCTCTTGGTGCCTGCTGCTTCTGTCAGGGTCTCCCTCTTTGTGGTGGCTGCTTCTGTTAGAGTCTCCCCCGTCATGATGGCTGCTTCTGTTAAGGTCTCCCTCATCGTGGCGGCTGCTTATGTCAGGGTCTCCCTCTTCGTGCCTGCTGCTTCTGTCAGGGTCTCCCTCGTCGTGGCGGCTGCTTCTGTTAAGGTCTCCCTCCTTATGCCCTGCTCTGTCAGGATCTCCCTCTTCTGGACTGCTGCTTCTCTCAGGGTCTCTCATGTGGCGGCTGCTTCTGCTAAGGTCTCCCTCCTCAAACCCTGCTTCTGACAGGGTCTCCCTCTTTGTGCCTGCTGCTTTTTTCAGAGGTCCTGCTTTGTGCCTGCTGCTTCTTTCAGGGTCTCCCACTTCATGCTTGCTGCTTCTGTCAGGATCTCCCTCGTCGTGGCAGCTGCTTCTGTTACCGTTACCCTCTTCGATCCTGCTGCTTCTGTCAGTGTCTCCCTCTTCATGGTGGCTGCTTCTGTCAGGAACTCCCTCGTCGTGTCGGCTGCTTCTGTTAGGCTCTCCCTCCTCATACCCGTCAGGGTCTCCCTCTTTGTGCCTGCTGCTTCTGTCAGGGTCTCCCTCTTTCTGCCTGCTGCTTCCATTAGGGTCTCCCTTGTGGCGGCTGCTTCTGCTAGGGTCTCCCTCCTCATACCCTGCTTCTGACAGGGTCTCCCTCTTCGTGCATGCTGCTTCTGTCAGGGTCTCCCTCTTCATGGTGGCTGCTTCTGTCAGGGTCTCCCTCGTCATGGTGGCTGATTCTGTAAAGGTCTCCCTCCTCATGCCTTGCATCTGTCAGGGTCTCCCTCTTCATGCGGCTGCTTCTGTTAGGTTCTCCCTCGTCATGGTGGCTGCTTCTGTTAAGGTCTCCCTCCTCATCCCCTGCTTATGTCAGGGTCTCCCTCTTCATGCCTGCTGCTTCTGTCAGGGTCTCCCTCTTTGTGCCTGCTGCTTCTGTCAGGGTCTCCCTCTTTGTGGCGGCTGCTTCTGTCAGGGTCTACCTCATCATGGCGGCTGCTTCTGTTAAGGTCTCCCTCCTCATGACCTGCTTCTGTTAGGATCTCCCTCTTTGTGTCTTCTGCTTCTGTCAGGGGCTCCCTCTTCATGGCGGCTGCTTCTGTCAGGTTCTCCCTCTTCTTGACTGCTGCTTTTGTCATGGTCTCCCTCGTCGTGACACCTGCTTCTGTTACGGTCTCTCTCCACATGCCCTGCTTCTGTCAGGGTCTCCCTCTTTGTAGTAGCTACTTCTGTCAGGGTCTCCCTCGTCGTGGCGGCTGCTTCTGTCAGGGTCCATCTCATCGTGGTGGCTGCTTCTGTTAAGGTCTCCCTCCTCATGCCCTGCTTTTGTCAGGGTCTCCCACTTTGTGCATACTGCTTCTATCCAGGTCTCCCTCTTCATGCATGCTGCTTCTGTCAGGGTCTCCCTATTCGTGGTGGATGCTTCTGTTAAGGTCTCCTTCCTCATGACCTGCTTCTGTCAGGGTCTCCCTCTTTGTGCCTGCTGTTTCTGTCAGGGCATCCCTCTTTGTTGCGGCTGCTTCTGTCAGGTTCTCCCTCTTCTTGCCTGCTGCTTCTGTCAGGGTCTCTCTCATTGTGGCGGCTGCTTCTGTAAGGTCTCCCTCCTCATGCCCTGCTTCTGTCAGGGTCTTCCTCTTGGTGCCTGCTGCTTCTGTCAGGGTCCCCCTCTTTGTGGTGGATGCATCTGTCAGAGTCTCCCTCGTTGTGGCGGCTGCTTCTGTTAAGGTCTCCCTCCTCATGCCCTGCTTTTGTCAGGGTCTCCCACTTTGTGCATGCTTTTTGTAACAGGGTCTCCCTCATCGTGCATGCTGCTTCTGTCAGGGTCTCCCTCTTCGTGCAGCTGCTTCTATTAAGGTCTCCCTCCTCATGCCCTACTTCTGTCAGGGTCTCCCTCTTCATGCTGGCTGCTTCTGTCAGGGTCTCCCTCTTCATGTCTGCTGCTTCTATCAGGGTCTCCCTCATCATGGTGGCTGCTTCTGTTAAGGTCTCCCTCCTCATGCCCTGCTTCTTTCAGGGTCTCCCTCTTTGTGCTTGCTGCTTCTGTCAGGGTCTCCCTCATTGTGGCGGCTGCTTCTGTAAGGTCTCCCTCCTCATGCCCTGCTTCTGTCAGGGTCGCCCTCTTGGTGCCTGCTGCTTCTGTCAGGGTCTCCCTCTTTGTGGTGGCTGCTTCTGTTAGAGTCTCCCCCGTCATGATGGCTGCTTCTGTTAAGGTCTCCCTCATCGTGACGGCTGCTTATGTCAGGGTCTCCCTCTTCGTGCCTGCTGCTTCTGTCAGGGTCTCCCTCGTTGTGGCGGCTGCTTCTGTTAAGGTCTCCTTCCTTATGCCCTGCTCTGTCAGGATCTCCCTCTTCTGGACTGCTGCTTCTGTCAGGGTCTCTCATGTGGCGGCTGCTTCTGCTAAGGTCTCCCTCCTCAAACCCTGCTTCTGTCAGGATCTCCCTCTTTGTGCCTGCTGCTTTTTTCAGAGGTCCTGCTTTGTGCCTGCTGCTTCTTTCAGGGTCTCCCACTTCATGCTTGCTGCTTCTGTCAGGATCTCCCTCGTCGTGGCAGCTGCTTCTGTTATCGTTACCCTCTTCGATCCTGCTGCTTCTGTCAGTGTCTCCCTCTTCATGGCGGCTGCTTCTGTCAGGAACTCCCTCGTCGTGTCGGCTGCTTCTGTTAGGCTCTCCCTCCTCATACCCGTCAGGGTCTCCCTCTTTGTGCCTGCTGCTTCTGTCAGGGTCTCCCTCTTTCTGCCTGCTGCTTCCATTAGGGTCTCCCTTGTGGCGGCTGCTTCTGCTAGGGTCTCCCTCCTCATACCCTGCTTCTGTCAGGGTCTCCATCTTTGTGGCGGCTGCTTCTGTCAGCATCTCCCTCTTCGTGCCTGCTGCTTCCGTTAGGATCTCCCTTGTGGCGGCTGCTTCTGTTAAGGTCTACCTCCTCATACCCTGCTTCCAGTGCAGGAATTCTCCTTGCTTATCCTAAATGCTATCCTGCTTGAATGTTTCCAGATGTTGCCATCTACGGTGCAGCAGCAACTCCTTGAATGTGGCCCTTAAGTCGACGAGACTTTTGTTCACTGGCGAAATGCCGCCCACCACCTGGTCCCTCTGAGAAAGAGGAAGTGGGCAGGATCTAGCCCTTTGGGTGTGTTGGTGTGTGAATGTGTGTGCGTGGGGGTTGTAAGCTGTGCAGAGTTGGCACTTGTCTGTTAAAAACAGCCTCTCAGTTATGCGTGGCCCCAACACGTCACGCACCCAGCCCGGGATTGTACATGGCTCTCCTTAAGACACACGTGTGAACGCTATCGACGTATTTCAATGATATTTGCTGGGCCCCCCGAAATCCCGTGGGTGCCTTGAATGTGCAGTATATGTCTATACAAGCCAACATTGGGCAAATCCATCATTGAGGGCCGACGATAGAGCAAGGCAATTCTCGCCCGAAGCCTAGCCCCACAAGTGAGTATACACTGGGAGGCGCTATATTAGCCCTCCAAACACCCATAACAACGGCTGAGCAGAGCTAAAATGGCACTTCAGAATGAGGGTCACTGCAATATTCAACCAAACCACAAATAACGTTCAATACCCACATGAACCAGCTACCCCTAATACCTACCAGAGGACACACGCCAGAGCAGCTCATCTGTCAGTGAGAGAGCCAGTCTCTGGTGACTGGCAGCTTAGGAATGGGTACCGAAGAAGGTCATGATTGCCAACCCATCCTAGTCCCATCCATCTGGGAAGAGAGCCAGTCTCACTGGGCAGAGTACAGTCTGCCATGGTCGCCCTTGAGTTCCACATTGCCCATCCCAGATGTCCCCCAGCACTTAAGCAGTGGTAGCCAACCTCGGACATTTCAGATATTTTGGCCTAAAACTCTGATCAGCCCCATCCCACATCTGTATCATCAACCCTAAATTCACCCAGGGGGTCCTGCCACAAAGAAACCCACATCTACAGAGCAAATCTGCAATTGTCTACACACCCACGTGGGCATACCTCGCAACCTTTTAGGCCAACCAGGGTGGGGGAAAGCAGATGATTGTTTTGGGCGGGTTAGCACTACGTCAGAGTGATTTATTTTGAAGACAAAGCTGTCATATGAGCAGCTACGCCCAACCCAGAGCGCTGTGGGTTCAAGATCACTCAGTGTTTGATGGTTGAGAGTACCCTTTGCCGGTTCCATGTAATAAAGTCCCTGCAAAAATGTCTCCTACCAAAAAAGTCTCTGGTTTTTGCAGAGACATTATTACATTGAACATGCGGGGACAAAAATACCCCTGTATTTTTTTTTTTTTTTTACATGGGGAGCAGGGGTCATCCCTGCAACCGATCCCCATACATAATGTCACCATATATAATGTTGCCAATGGCTATTCCAGGCGACGTTATGTATGGGGAAATTATTACCTGATACCCCTTTGCCCTGATGAAAACCTTCACTGGTTGAAACACGTGTTGGCTGTACTGTTGGCTTATACTCAGTTGATTATGTGAACACACATTGGTTTTTAAAACTCTCTCTGTAACACTTGTGAACTCTTTCTTGAGTCATTTTTTTAATTTGGTGATAAAACAAATGACATAATCCTGTTGGTATTTTTGATGGAAGTGCATTGAGGCTGTGACGAATCAACCTCCAGGGCACCAGTGGTCCCGGGATGAATATCGGTTTCTAAACAATCAATTAGCCCCTCACGTCTATTAGACCAGAAAGGATCCAAACAGATCAGAAACACAAGCAAATTATAAACCTCCTTGTCCAATGTTGGTAACGTGGCCAGAATGCAAGGCTTATTTCTGCAAGTTTGTGGATCGTTAGTTACTTGCAACAAAGCAAAAATACAATTATTACCTAATGATAAAAGGGACTGTCCAGTCAAGGTTGTATACAAATATCTACCTTATTATTATCATCGCAACAGAAAGTTCTAGCACACTACGAAATACAACCCACTTTGAAAAGGAATGCAGAGGACAGACAGTTTCAAGAAGGAAAAGGGATGCACTCTGGATACTGACAGGAGGGTAGAGGGTAAAGTAATTCACAATAGTTGAGGGATACTTGGTTTCAACACAAAGGGAGCAATGGGTCGTAAAATGTAACTAGGGGCGTTTGGAAAAGGACCATGGGGACAGAACCACAATGTACCTTGTGCTTGTAGAAGTTTGTGGTGCTCGACAGGGTCGAGTCAGTCTCCGGGCACTTTGCAGCTTCTGCAACAGAGGTCAATATGGAAGACAGCTGCAGGTATTAGGCAGCAGGTATTTCGGTGAGCGAGACTGGACGGACGGCTGTGGACTGGCCTACACGGCAGCTCAGGGTCAGGAATCGTTGTCTCAGTGCTGGTTTGGCGGGTCTGAAGCACTGGTCGAGGCGTCTCAGATGGCATGAGTGACTGTGGCATAACAACAGTGAGCGGTACTGTCTGTTGCAGCTTGAGTGACTCTACTGGTTCGAAAAATGTCCTTTAAGGCAGACGTTGGTGGATGAGTGTCGATGCACTCCTCCTAACTTCTTTACTGGGCCTGTGATGTCCTTAAAGGCAGATGGCCCAAAGCTGAGGAGAGAGTTGCAGGCAACTGCCTTGTCCCTGGTTTGTTTCAGACACTCTCTGACACTTCACACCCAAAAAGCTTGCTGCAGAGTCTAGCAGGGCACGCTCTGTGCTGGCTGGGTACTGGTTCTGGAGCTGCTGGAGGGTCCTCCGGATTCAGTATCTCCCTCTGTTCCCTGGGAGATGTTTAGGGGAGGGATCTTGCTTCCCTCTTTGGAAGTCCTGGCCTTCCTTCACTGGCAGAAGATGTAAGGCAGACTGTACTTTCAGCTAGGGTCCAATGCTGAGTTGTTCTTGTTACTCCTTGCAAAGTCTTCAGATGATCTGCCAAAAGAGGGGCTCAATCCTCTTTTAAATCCAAATGGGACCCAGTGATTGTTGTAGGCTAAGCCTACTTTAATGAACCAACCCTGGATCCTGACCAGCAGTCTCCTGTATGTATGAGGTCATAACCAGAGTGCTTTGCAACAGAAAAGGTAAAGGGGTGAAAATGTGTAATACTAAGTCCGACCCTTCTTCCTGTCTGTTGTGGATGAAAGGGTCTCTCTGGTTAATTGAGCTCGATGTGGTTCCAGATTAAAGCGGCAGGTCTCAGTTGAAGCTGCAGTGGGACCAGACATTTGTTCTCTGCTAAACAACATACTCCTTCTAAATGGGGTCCCCTCCGGGGGGTTGCCTACTGTAAACACATAGTCCCAGACATGACAGGTCACTGCCCTTGATTCTCAGAGGCGGGTGCTGGCTTCATGTTGCAACAGTGCATATCAAAGGTTGTTGGTGTTTCCTGTCTCCTTTGTTAAACTCTGCAGCCAGGCCCCATGTGGGCCTGTTTGACGTATACTCTATTAGTATGTTAATTGTGTTCATTGCTGCCACCATCTGCAGAGGGTCAACAAACAAACAAACAAACAGGGCGGATCCATGGAGCCTTTGATAGTTAATTAGGCTGGCAATGGCAGGAGGAAGGTTTTAGCCCTCCCCCATCTGAGATGCATCGTGTACTCCACCGTTCAGATCTCAAATGAATAGGACAGGGAGGACTGCTCCTGTAGGCTGTGCCCACCCAGGGTACATGGGTCTATGTGTATGTTGTGCGTTGAGCATGGGAAAATATGTGAGGATCAGCCCCACACATTTTCCAGAGGTTAATCTACCATCATTCAATTTCATATAACATTTTTTTTAAAAGCCCAGGTGAGCACACACCCACCGTGCAGATGGTCGAATTCCTCACAGAGACCTAGACACAACTTTGCACACTACCAGCAGTACACTCCTCCTCCAGTGAAATCCCTTAGATTGTCACCATTAGAACCCTTAGATGCGGTAATCCAGGGCAGAATAACACCTAACTCATAAGGACAGCACACATGAGCATCCAAACAGAAAAGCAGAGCTACACAACAGTAAGGAGTAATTACAGATTCTGGGAATCGGGGAGGGGCATCACTGTACCTTCATTGTCGGGGAAAAAGGGGGCCTAAATTATGCAGTGGGGAAGTAATCAAGGCGAAATCGGCTAGGGACCTCTGCGTTTTCCCCGTGCACAGCAACAATAACAATGAATCCAATTGGTCTGAAGAGTGATCAATGCCTCCAGAAATGGGTGTGCACCTCCATGGGTACAGGCAGAGGGTAATTTCCTCTGGTGGCCAGCTGCCTTGCCAAGCTCCTCATCCTCCACTGGAATCTGCACAGAACTGGGAAGTGGGCTAAACTTGTCAGGATCAATGCTGTTCAGGGAGAAATTATTTGCTATCCAATTAGTCTCCAGTCTGTTCTTTGAATTCTTGAGACTAGGGGGTCTCCAACCTTTGACACGCCAAATGTTTTCAACTACATCTCACATCAGTCCAAGAAAGGTTAGTCAATGGTGAGAGATCATGGGAGTTGTAGTACAACATATTTGGAGAGCCAAACGTTGCTGACCCCGGATCTAAGATGAGGGGCTGATTTAATGAGGTTTACAAAGCATCATCCATAGTTGTTGTCTTACTTTTCTGCTTTCCATGATATACTTTTTATTGGACTAACTGAAAATATTGTGCTGTGATGGAATAGTGCATTTGCTTTAAAAGTCAAAGACCTTTATCAGATGGTAACAAGCGAGTGGAGAGAAACCATGCTAATGGTTTTACATCCAAAGCTGGAGTGCAAGGATTGCAGTGCTGTGATCCTATCATCTAACAGTTGTAAATATACAACACAGAACTGTTAGCATACAGAGCAGATAGAAATATTGCAATAGTTCAAAAGGTGCCTGCATTTCTATCGTTAAAACAGCCCAGTCTTTTGTGCGTTCCAACACAAAAGAAGTGCTTTTTCAAAAGGGGGCCTTGGGACTTTAATAATGTACATATTTCTGTTCAAAGTAAAAAATATCTTGAAGTGCGTGGTTTAAAAAGGCAGAGGAAGCTTGTGTTATAGTGTATTCACTTCAGACAACAATTTCTGGTGCAGAGTATTTCAACAAGGCAATTCATGTTTTACAAAGCCTGCCTGCTTGTTCTGAAAGCCCACTATCGACTGAAGTTATTTTAGCACTTTGGAAAAAACACTTTACAGTGTAATGCATAGTAATGTCTGTTTTACGGGTGTAGGGTGTAGGCAAACACTGCGAGACGTGTATGTCTTAGCCAGGAAGTATAATGACTAGCGCCTGCATGAAATTGCGGGGCACGTTACCATTTTACGCATGGTATGTTGCCCAATAGCTTTAAAGTTCAGCATGGTTAGACATGAACCCATGTCTGTGTTGAAACCTCTGTTCTTTAGGTTGAGCTTCTTCAAAAGCTCAAGTTCCCATGTTCTTCCGTGTCTTGAATTTGGGGGATCTTCATTTGATAGCAAAGCGCACGGGTCCGTTAGTGTGAGTCCGACCTGCATGGAGAGGCGTGCTAATGGTGCTTCTCTTTTATGGTTCGGGGTGGGATGTCTGTGTAGGTTCATTCTTTTGTGGATATCCAGGCAGGTTTCACCATTGTGCATTCGAGTCCATGTGATAATATTCCCACAAAAAGTTCACAATACAAGAATGGCGCCGTTTTTTGGCGGTGATATTACCACATGGAACCTGATTGGGACATCCCCGCAACCCCCACATTTTTTTTAATGGAGCAGGGACACCCCCACTCCCATTCTCCAATTTACCCCATTTATTATCCCCTAAATAATGTTGCCTATGCCGTTACCCGGCGACTATGTATATGGCGATATTTTTTATGCGGATAATATCACCTGATATTGTGTATTCCTGGCAGAGTTTCACCACATTTCCCATGGGAGAGTCTAGAAACAGGGTGTGTAAAAACGAATGCACTCCTGGCAACGTTGGATGCCACCCCACTCTACTCCATCATTCCGTGCAAAGCTGTAACAGGTGCTTGCCAGAGATCCCTACAAAAAGCGAACAACAAGATATACTCCCAACCAAAGTGATCGGAGACCTCATGAGGCTCATGCTTGCACAGAACTTTTGTTTTAATGGACATTTCTTCCAAAACACTGGAATGGCCATGGGCAGAAAAATGGTGCCATAATCGGTGGACCTGTTTATGGCAGACCTTGGAGAAAGGGTTCCACAGCAATAATCCCAGAAACCACTCACAACCTTGATGTTTTCAGGATTTGGACAGAAGGTGAAGATTGTTGTGAACAATTCCATGAATCAATCCATACTTCGACCAACACATTGCCTTCCTCATGGACCATTCCAAGATGAGCATTCGCTTTCTGGATACCACCAGCTCTGTACAGTGGACCGCCTTGAATGGCATATCAATAAGCGAGCAAAGAATCGAGCACAGTCCCTGACTAGTAGCCTATTTCAAATGGATCAAGAACAAATGAGAGGTGGAACATACCCATGCAATACAAAGAGATTCATAACCTGCCAACACAGCTGCACTGAATCATCGGTCATTAGTCACCCGGTTGACAACTGCAAATCACCTACAATTGTGTACCTCACCCAACACAAGAAATGCCTGCAAGGCAATCACTTTGGTAAAGCTTCAAGGAACTTCGTGAAAGAATGACCCGACCCAGACTCATCTCATACCAAAATAGGGAAATGCCAGTAGGAAACCACTTCGTGCGGGGTGGACAGACACTAAAGGACATGTCAGTTCTGGTATTAAAGGGAGATCGTCCGAATACAAGACACGGAAGAACATGGGAACTCAAAGTTTTCGAAGACGCTCAACCTAAGGACCAGACGTTTGAACAGAGGCGTGGGCTTCATCCCTCACTATTGTGAACCTTGAAGCCTACTCCATCGAGCAACATACTCAGAAGGATAGCTCAGGGGCAACGTGCTCACCTTGGAACAAAGACGACATGGGGCAACACAGGTTCATTCCCCGGGTTGGTGCTTAGAAACCTCTGGGCATCAAACGCGTTCTAAATAACCAATCCTATCATACCATCCCAGCACTGGTAATGTGCCTGTCAGTTTCATGCAGCTGCTAGTGATTATGCTGCCTTGCCAAGACTAGAGAAGTGGCACAGTGGTTGCCCATAGCATAAAACACTGATGCATCAGTTTACATAGCGAGTAGAGCGTGCTTTCAAAAGTATTATTGAGGGCAGGAACCGCTGCGGTCAGTATTGGGCCTTCAGAACAAGTACTCACGTTTTTGAAATGTTTGTTTTGTGAAGAGTTTTTCAGCAATGAAATTGTGGTCGTGAAATGAATACAGTATTCAACATGCTTCCTCTGTCTTTGTAATCCCTGCACTCGCAGGCATTTTTAACATGAACACGTTTTATATATTTTCAAATTTGCAAGACCCCCCCTTAAAGTGGACCCCACATTCATTGGTTTGCACATTCAGGATGGAACATTACAGCACATCCAGAAGGGCGGAATATCCTTGCGGGACTTTGGGCGCACACTGCAGATTCCCAAATTGGTCAAAGCGAGAGAACACACCTGTGTACATGCAGAGGGACGTGTGGCTTTTTCCAGGGCCGTCACAAGGGTGGTCCAGGGGGAGCAAAGCCATTTGACTCTGCAACAAACAGCAAAATAAAGAGAGGCAGCAGGACTCAGAAGTGAGCTCTGCTGCCTCCCGTTATTCAGCTGACAACGTGGACATGCTGAATGACAAGAGAGGACTCCTCTCCTGTCAGTCAGTGTGTTCACGTTGCCCAGCGTGACTACGCTGACTGATGGCAGAGGAGTTCTCTCCTGTCAGGCAGTGTGTTGACGTTGCCCAGCGTGACCACGCTGACTGATGACAGAGGAGTTCTCTCCTGTCAGGCAGTGTGTTGACATTGCCCAGCGTGACCACGCTGACTGATGGCAGAGGAGTTCTCTCCTGTCAGGCAGTGTGATGACGTTGCCCAGCGTGACCTGCTTCTGTCAGGGTCTCCCTTTTTGTGTCTTCTGCTTCTGTCAGGGGCTCCCTCTTCATGGCGGCTGCTTCTGTCAGGTTCTCCCTCTTCTTGACTGCTGCTTTTGTCATGGTCTCCCTCGTCGTGACACCTGCTTCTGTTACGGTCTCCCTCCACATGCCCTGCTTCTGTCAGGGTCTCCCTCTTTGTGGTGGCTACTTCTGTCAGGGTCTCCCTCGTCGTGGCAGCTGCTTCTGTCAGGGTCCCCCTCATCGTGGTGGCTGCTTCTGTTAAGGTCTCCCTCCTCATGCCCTGCTTTGCTGCTTCTATCCAGGTCTTCCTCTTCGTGCATGCTGCTTCTGTCAGGGTCTCCCTCTTCGTGGTGGATGCTTCTGTTAAGGTCTCCCTCCTCATGACCTGCTTCTGTCAGGGTCTCCCTCTTTGTGCCTGCTGTTTCTGTCAGGTCCTCCCTCTTTGTTGCGGCTGCTTCTGTCCGGTTCTCCCTCTTCTTGCCTGCTGCTTCTGTCAGGGTCTCTCTCGTTGTGGCGGCTGCTTCTATAAGGTCTCCCTCCTCATGCCCTGCTTCTGTCAGGGTCTTCCTCTTGGTGCCTGCTGCTTCTGTCAGGGTCCCCCTCTTTGTGGTGGATGCGTCTGTCAGAGTCTCCCTCGTTGTGGCGGCTGCTTCTGTTAAGGTTTCCCTCCTCATGCCCTGCTTTTGTCAGGGTCTCCCACTTTGTGCATGCTTCTTGTAACAGGGTCTCCCTCATCGTGCATGCTGCTTCTGTCAGGGTCTCCCTCTTCGTGCAGCTGCTTCTGTTAAGGTCTCCCTCCTCATGCCCTGCTTCTATCAGGGTCTCCCTCTTCGTGCATGGTGCTTCTGTCAGGGTCTCCATCGTCGTGGCGGCTGCTTCTATTAAGGGCTCCCTCCTCATGCCCTACTTCTGTCAGGGTCTCCCTCTTCCTGCTGGCTGCTTCTGTCAGGGTCTCCCTCTTCATGTCTGCTGCTTCTATCAGGGTCTCCATCATCGTGGTGGCTGCTTCTGTTAAGGTCTCCCTCCTCATGCCCTGCTTCTGTCAGGGTCTCCCTCTTTGTGCTTGCTGCTTCTGTCAGGGTCTCCCTCATTGTGGTGGCTGCTTCTGTAAGGTCTCCCTCCTCATGCCCTGCTTCTGTCAGGGTCGCCCTCTTGGTGCCTGCTGCTTCTGTCAGGGTCTCCCTCTTTGTGGTGGCTGCTTCTGTTAGAGTCTCCCCCGTCATGATGGCTGCTTCTGTTAAGGTCTCCCTCATCGTGGCGGCTGCTTATGTCAGGGTCTCCCTCTTCGTGCCTGCTGCTTCTGTCAGGGTCTCCCTCGTCGTGGCGGCTGCTTCTGTTAAGGTCTCCCTCCTTATGCCCTGCTCTGTCAGGATCTCCCTCTTCTGGACTGCTGCTTCTCTCAGGGTCTCTCATGTGGCGGCTGCTTCTGCTAAGGTCTCCCTCCTCAAACCCTGCTTCTGTCATGATCTCCCTCTTTGTGCCTGCTGCTTTTTTCAGAGGTCCTGCTTTGTGCCTGCTGCTTCTTTCAGGGTCTCCCACTTCATGCTTGCTGCTTCTGTCAGGATCTCCCTCGTCGTGGCAGCTGCTTCTGTTACCGTTACCCTCTTCGATCCTGCTGCTTCTGTCAGTGTCTCCCTCTTCATGGTGGCTGCTTCTGTCAGGAACTCCCTCGTCGTGTCGGCTGCTTCTGTTAGGCTCTCCCTCCTCATACCCGTCAGGGTCTCCCTCTTTGTGCCTGCTGCTTCTGTCAGGGTCTCCCTCTTTCTGCCTGCTGCTTCCATTAGGGTCTCCCTTGTGGCGGCTGCTTCTGCTAGGGTCTCCCTCCTCATACCCTGCTTCTGACAGGGTCTCCCTCTTCGTGCATGCTGCTTCTGTCAGGGTCTCCCTCTTCATGGTGGCTGCTTCTGTCAGGGTCTCCCTCGTCATGGTGGCTGATTCTGTAAAGGTCTCCCTCCTCATGCCTTGCATCTGTCAGGGTCTCCCTCTTCATGCGGCTGCTTCTGTTAGGTTCTCCCTCGTCATGGTGGCTGCTTCTGTTAAGGTCTCCCTCCTCATCCCCTGCTTATGTCAGGGTCTCCCTCTTCATGCCTGCTGCTTCTGTCAGGGTCTCCCTCTTTGTGCCTGCTGCTTCTGTCAGGGTCTACCTCATCATGGCGGCTGCTTCTGTTAAGGTCTCCCTCCTCATGACCTGCTTCTGTTAGGATCTCCCTCTTTGTGTCTTCTGCTTCTGTCAGGGGCTCCCTCTTCATGGCGGCTGCTTCTGTCAGGTTCTCCCTCTTCTTGACTGCTGCTTTTGTCATGGTCTCCCTCGTCGTGACACCTGCTTCTGTTACGGTCTCTCTCCACATGCCCTGCTTCTGTCAGGGTCTCCCTCTTTGTAGTAGCTACTTCTGTCAGGGTCTCCCTCGTCGTGGCGGCTGCTTCTGTCAGGGTCCATCTCATCGTGGTGGCTGCTTCTGTTAAGGTCTCCCTCCTCATGCCCTGCTTTTGTCAGGGTCTCCCACTTTGTGCATACTGCTTCTATCCAGGTCTCCCTCTTCATGCATGCTGCTTCTGTCAGGGTCTCCCTATTCGTGGTGGATGCTTCTGTTAAGGTCTCCTTCCTCATGACCTGCTTCTGTCAGGGTCTCCCTCTTTGTGCCTGCTGTTTCTGTCAGGGCATCCCTCTTTGTTGCGGCTGCTTCTGTCAGGTTCTCCCTCTTCTTGCCTGCTGCTTCTGTCAGGGTCTCTCTCATTGTGGCGGCTGCTTCTGTAAGGTCTCCCTCCTCATGCCCTGCTTCTGTCAGGGTCTTCCTCTTGGTGCCTGCTGCTTCTGTCAGGGTCCCCCTCTTTGTGGTGGATGCATCTGTCAGAGTCTCCCTCGTTGTGGCGGCTGCTTCTGTTAAGGTCTCCCTCCTCATGCCCTGCTTTTGTCAGGGTCTCCCACTTTGTGCATGCTTTTTGTAACAGGGTCTCCCTCATCGTGCATGCTGCTTCTGTCAGGGTCTCCCTCTTCGTGCAGCTGCTTCTATTAAGGTCTCCCTCCTCATGCCCTACTTCTGTCAGGGTCTCCCTCTTCATGCTGGCTGCTTCTGTCAGGGTCTCCCTCTTCATGTCTGCTGCTTCTATCAGGGTCTCCCTCATCATGGTGGCTGCTTCTGTTAAGGTCTCCCTCCTCATGCCCTGCTTCTTTCAGGGTCTCCCTCTTTGTGCTTGCTGCTTCTGTCAGGGTCTCCCTCATTGTGGCGGCTGCTTCTGTAAGGTCTCCCTCCTCATGCCCTGCTTCTGTCAGGGTCGCCCTCTTGGTGCCTGCTGCTTCTGTCAGGGTCTCCCTCTTTGTGGTGGCTGCTTCTGTTAGAGTCTCCCCCGTCATGATGGCTGCTTCTGTTAAGGTCTCCCTCATCGTGACGGCTGCTTATGTCAGGGTCTCCCTCTTCGTGCCTGCTGCTTCTGTCAGGGTCTCCCTCGTTGTGGCGGCTGCTTCTGTTAAGGTCTCCTTCCTTATGCCCTGCTCTGTCAGGATCTCCCTCTTCTGGACTGCTGCTTCTGTCAGGGTCTCTCATGTGGCGGCTGCTTCTGCTAAGGTCTCCCTCCTCAAACCCTGCTTCTGTCAGGATCTCCCTCTTTGTGCCTGCTGCTTTTTTCAGAGGTCCTGCTTTGTGCCTGCTGCTTCTTTCAGGGTCTCCCACTTCATGCTTGCTGCTTCTGTCAGGATCTCCCTCGTCGTGGCAGCTGCTTCTGTTATCGTTACCCTCTTCGATCCTGCTGCTTCTGTCAGTGTCTCCCTCTTCATGGCGGCTGCTTCTGTCAGGAACTCCCTCGTCGTGTCGGCTGCTTCTGTTAGGCTCTCCCTCCTCATACCCGTCAGGGTCTCCCTCTTTGTGCCTGCTGCTTCTGTCAGGGTCTCCCTCTTTCTGCCTGCTGCTTCCATTAGGGTCTCCCTTGTGGCGGCTGCTTCTGCTAGGGTCTCCCTCCTCATACCCTGCTTCTGTCAGGGTCTCCATCTTCGTGGCGGCTGCTTCTGTCAGCATCTCCCTCTTCGTGCCTGCTGCTTCCGTTAGGATCTCCCTTGTGGCGGCTGCTTCTGTTAAGGTCTACCTCCTCATACCCTGCTTCCAGTGCAGGAATTCTCCTTGCTTATCCTAAATGCTATCCTGCTTGAATGTTTCCAGATGTTGCCATCTACGGTGCAGCAGCAACTCCTTGAATGTGGCCCTTAAGTCGACGAGACTTTTGTTCACTGGCGAAATGCCGCCCACCACCTGGTCCCTCTGAGAAAGAGGAAGTGGGCAGGATCTAGCCCTTTGGGTGTGTTGGTGTGTGAATGTGTGTGCGTGGGGGTTGTAAGCTGTGCAGAGTTGGCACTTGTCTGTTAAAAACAGCCTCTCAGTTATGCGTGGCCCCAACACGTCACGCACCCAGCCCGGGATTGTACATGGCTCTCCTTAAGACACACGTGTGAACGCTATCGACGTATTTCAATGATATTTGCTGGGCCCCCCGAAATCCCGTGGGTGCCTTGAATGTGCAGTATATGTCTATACAAGCCAACATTGGGCAAATCCATCATTGAGGGCCGACGATAGAGCAAGGCAATTCTCGCCCGAAGCCTAGCCCCACAAGTGAGTATACACTGGGAGGCGCTATATTAGCCCTCCAAACACCCATAACAACGGCTGAGCAGAGCTAAAATGGCACTTCAGAATGAGGGTCACTGCAATATTCAACCAAACCACAAATAACGTTCAATACCCACATGAACCAGCTACCCCTAATACCTACCAGAGGACACACGCCAGAGCAGCTCATCTGTCAGTGAGAGAGCCAGTCTCTGGTGACTGGCAGCTTAGGAATGGGTACCGAAGAAGGTCATGATTGCCAACCCATCCTAGTCCCATCCATCTGGGAAGAGAGCCAGTCTCACTGGGCAGAGTACAGTCTGCCATGGTCGCCCTTGAGTTCCACATTGCCCATCCCAGATGTCCCCCAGCACTTAAGCAGTGGTAGCCAACCTCGGACATTTCAGATATTTTGGCCTAAAACTCTGATCAGCCCCATCCCACATCTGTATCATCAACCCTAAATTCACCCAGGGGGTCCTGCCACAAAGAAACCCACATCTACAGAGCAAATCTGCAATTGTCTACACACCCACGTGGGCATACCTCGCAACCTTTTAGGCCAACCAGGGTGGGGGAAAGCAGATGATTGTTTTGGGCGGGTTAGCACTACGTCAGAGTGATTTATTTTGAAGACAAAGCTGTCATATGAGCAGCTACGCCCAACCCAGAGCGCTGTGGGTTCAAGATCACTCAGTGTTTGATGGTTGAGAGTACCCTTTGCCGGTTCCATGTAATAAAGTCCCTGCAAAAATGTCTCCTACCAAAAAAGTCTCTGGTTTTTGCAGAGACATTATTACATTGAACATGCGGGGACAAAAATACCCCTGTATTTTTTTTTTTTTTTACATGGGGAGCAGGGGTCATCCCTGCAACCGATCCCCATACATAATGTCACCATATATAATGTTGCCAATGGCTATTCCAGGCGACATTATGTATGGGGAAATTATTACCTGATACCCCTTTGCCCTGATGAAAACCTTCACTGGTTGAAACACGTGTTGGCTGTACTGTTGGCTTATACTCAGTTGATTATGTGAACACACATTGGTTTTTAAAACTCTCTCTGTAACACTTGTGAACTCTTTCTTGAGTCATTTTTTTAATTTGGTGATAAAACAAATGACATAATCCTGTTGGTATTTTTGATGGAAGTGCATTGAGGCTGTGACGAATCAACCTCCAGGGCACCAGTGGTCCCGGGATGAATATCGGTTTCTAAACAATCAATTAGCCCCTCACGTCTATTAGACCAGAAAGGATCCAAACAGATCAGAAACACAAGCAAATTATAAACCTCCTTGTCCAATGTTGGTAACGTGGCCAGAATGCAAGGCTTATTTCTGCAAGTTTGTGGATCGTTAGTTACTTGCAACAAAGCAAAAATACAATTATTACCTAATGATAAAAGGGACTGTCCAGTCAAGGTTGTATACAAATATCTACCTTATTATTATCATCGCAACAGAAAGTTCTAGCACACTACGAAATACAACCCACTTTGAAAAGGAATGCAGAGGACAGACAGTTTCAAGAAGGAAAAGGGATGCACTCTGGATACTGACAGGAGGGTAGAGGGTAAAGTAATTCACAATAGTTGAGGGATACTTGGTTTCAACACAAAGGGAGCAATGGGTCGTAAAATGTAACTAGGGGCGTTTGGAAAAGGACCATGGGGACAGAACCACAATGTACCTTGTGCTTGTAGAAGTTTGTGGTGCTCGACAGGGTCGAGTCAGTCTCCGGGCACTTTGCAGCTTCTGCAACAGAGGTCAATATGGAAGACAGCTGCAGGTATTAGGCAGCAGGTATTTCGGTGAGCGAGACTGGACGGACGGCTGTGGACTGGCCTACACGGCAGCTCAGGGTCAGGAATCGTTGTCTCAGTGCTGGTTTGGCGGGTCTGAAGCACTGGTCGAGGCGTCTCAGATGGCATGAGTGACTGTGGCATAACAACAGTGAGCGGTACTGTCTGTTGCAGCTTGAGTGACTCTACTGGTTCGAAAAATGTCCTTTAAGGCAGACGTTGGTGGATGAGTGTCGATGCACTCCTCCTAACTTCTTTACTGGGCCTGTGATGTCCTTAAAGGCAGATGGCCCAAAGCTGAGGAGAGAGTTGCAGGCAACTGCCTTGTCCCTGGTTTGTTTCAGACACTCTCTGACACTTCACACCCAAAAAGCTTGCTGCAGAGTCTAGCAGGGCACGCTCTGTGCTGGCTGGGTACTGGTTCTGGAGCTGCTGGAGGGTCCTCCGGATTCAGTATCTCCCTCTGTTCCCTGGGAGATGTTTAGGGGAGGGATCTTGCTTCCCTCTTTGGAAGTCCTGGCCTTCCTTCACTGGCAGAAGATGTAAGGCAGACTGTACTTTCAGCTAGGGTCCAATGCTGAGTTGTTCTTGTTACTCCTTGCAAAGTCTTCAGATGATCTGCCAAAAGAGGGGCTCAATCCTCTTTTAAATCCAAATGGGACCCAGTGATTGTTGTAGGCTAAGCCTACTTTAATGAACCAACCCTGGATCCTGACCAGCAGTCTCCTGTATGTATGAGGTCATAACCAGAGTGCTTTGCAACAGAAAAGGTAAAGGGGTGAAAATGTGTAATACTAAGTCCGACCCTTCTTCCTGTCTGTTGTGGATGAAAGGGTCTCTCTGGTTAATTGAGCTCGATGTGGTTCCAGATTAAAGCGGCAGGTCTCAGTTGAAGCTGCAGTGGGACCAGACATTTGTTCTCTGCTAAACAACATACTCCTTCTAAATGGGGTCCCCTCCGGGGGGTTGCCTACTGTAAACACATAGTCCCAGACATGACAGGTCACTGCCCTTGATTCTCAGAGGCGGGTGCTGGCTTCATGTTGCAACAGTGCATATCAAAGGTTGTTGGTGTTTCCTGTCTCCTTTGTTAAACTCTGCAGCCAGGCCCCATGTGGGCCTGTTTGACGTATACTCTATTAGTATGTTAATTGTGTTCATTGCTGCCACCATCTGCAGAGGGTCAACAAACAAACAAACAAACAGGGCGGATCCATGGAGCCTTTGATAGTTAATTAGGCTGGCAATGGCAGGAGGAAGGTTTTAGCCCTCCCCCATCTGAGATGCATCGTGTACTCCACCGTTCAGATCTCAAATGAATAGGACAGGGAGGACTGCTCCTGTAGGCTGTGCCCACCCAGGGTACATGGGTCTATGTGTATGTTGTGCGTTGAGCATGGGAAAATATGTGAGGATCAGCCCCACACATTTTCCAGAGGTTAATCTACCATCATTCAATTTCATATAACATTTTTTTTAAAAGCCCAGGTGAGCACACACCCACCGTGCAGATGGTCGAATTCCTCACAGAGACCTAGACACAACTTTGCACACTACCAGCAGTACACTCCTCCTCCAGTGAAATCCCTTAGATTGTCACCATTAGAACCCTTAGATGCGGTAATCCAGGGCAGAATAACACCTAACTCATAAGGACAGCACACATGAGCATCCAAACAGAAAAGCAGAGCTACACAACAGTAAGGAGTAATTACAGATTCTGGGAATCGGGGAGGGGCATCACTGTACCTTCATTGTCGGGGAAAAAGGGGGCCTAAATTATGCAGTGGGGAAGTAATCAAGGCGAAATCGGCTAGGGACCTCTGCGTTTTCCCCGTGCACAGCAACAATAACAATGAATCCAATTGGTCTGAAGAGTGATCAATGCCTCCAGAAATGGGTGTGCACCTCCATGGGTACAGGCAGAGGGTAATTTCCTCTGGTGGCCAGCTGCCTTGCCAAGCTCCTCATCCTCCACTGGAATCTGCACAGAACTGGGAAGTGGGCTAAACTTGTCAGGATCAATGCTGTTCAGGGAGAAATTATTTGCTATCCAATTAGTCTCCAGTCTGTTCTTTGAATTCTTGAGACTAGGGGGTCTCCAACCTTTGACACGCCAAATGTTTTCAACTACATCTCACATCAGTCCAAGAAAGGTTAGTCAATGGTGAGAGATCATGGGAGTTGTAGTACAACATATTTGGAGAGCCAAACGTTGCTGACCCCGGATCTAAGATGAGGGGCTGATTTAATGAGGTTTACAAAGCATCATCCATAGTTGTTGTCTTACTTTTCTGCTTTCCATGATATACTTTTTATTGGACTAACTGAAAATATTGTGCTGTGATGGAATAGTGCATTTGCTTTAAAAGTCAAAGACCTTTATCAGATGGTAACAAGCGAGTGGAGAGAAACCATGCTAATGGTTTTACATCCAAAGCTGGAGTGCAAGGATTGCAGTGCTGTGATCCTATCATCTAACAGTTGTAAATATACAACACAGAACTGTTAGCATACAGAGCAGATAGAAATATTGCAATAGTTCAAAAGGTGCCTGCATTTCTATCGTTAAAACAGCCCAGTCTTTTGTGCGTTCCAACACAAAAGAAGTGCTTTTTCAAAAGGGGGCCTTGGGACTTTAATAATGTACATATTTCTGTTCAAAGTAAAAATTATCTTGAAGTGCGTGGTTTAAAAAGGCAGAGGAAGCTTGTGTTATAGTGTATTCACTTCAGACAACAATTTCTGGTGCAGAGTATTTCAACAAGGCAATTCATGTTTTACAAAGCCTGCCTGCTTGTTCTGAAAGCCCACTATCGACTGAAGTTATTTTAGCACTTTGGAAAAAACACTTTACAGTGTTATGCATAGGAATGTCTGTTTTACGGGTGTAGGGTGTAGGCAAACACTGCGAGACGTGTATGTCTTAGCCAGGAAGTATAATGACTAGCGCCTGCATGAAATTGCGGGGCACGTTACCATTTTACGCATGGTATGTTGCCCAATAGCTTTAAAGTTCAGCATGGTTAGACATGAACCCATGTCTGTGTTGAAACCTCTGTTCTTTAGGTTGAGCTTCTTCAAAAGCTCAAGTTCCCATGTTCTTCCGTGTCTTGAATTTGGGGGATCTTCATTTGATAGCAAAGCGCACGGGTCCGTTAGTGTGAGTCCGACCTGCATGGAGAGGCGTGCTAATGGTGCTTCTCTTTTATGGTTCGGGGTGGGATGTCTGTGTAGGTTCATTCTTTTGTGGATATCCAGGCAGGTTTCACCATTGTGCATTCGAGTCCATGTGATAATATTCCCACAAAAAGTTCACAATACAAGAATGGCGCCGTTTTTTGGCGGTGATATTACCACATGGAACCTGATTGGGACATCCCCGCAACCCCCACATTTTTTTTAATGGAGCAGGGACACCCCCACTCCCATTCTCCAATTTACCCCATTTATTATCCCCTAAATAATGTTGCCTATGCCGTTACCCGGCGACTATGTATATGGCGATATTTTTTATGCGGATAATATCACCTGATATTGTGTATTCCTGGCAGAGTTTCACCACATTTCCCATGGGAGAGTCTAGAAACAGGGTGTGTAAAAACGAATGCACTCCTGGCAACGTTGGATGCCACCCCACTCTACTCCATCATTCCGTGCAAAGCTGTAACAGGTGCTTGCCAGAGATCCCTACAAAAAGCGAACAACAAGATATACTCCCAACCAAAGTGATCGGAGACCTCATGAGGCTCATGCTTGCACAGAACTTTTGTTTTAATGGACATTTCTTCCAAAACACTGGAATGGCCATGGGCAGAAAAATGGTGCCATAATCGGTGGACCTGTTTATGGCAGACCTTGGGGAAAGGGTTCCACAGCAATAATCCCAGAAACCACTCACAACCTTGATGTTTTCAGGATTTGGACAGAAGGTGAAGATTGTTGTGAACAATTCCATGAATCAATCCATACTTCGACCAACACATTGCCTTCCTCATGGACCATTCCAAGATGAGCATTCACTTTCTGGATACCACCAGCTCTGTACAGTGGACCGCCTTGAATGGCATATCAATAAGCGAGCAAAGAATCGAGCACAGTCCCTGACCAGTAGCCTATTTCAAATGGATCAAGAACAAATGAGAGGTGGAACATACCCATGCCATACAAAGAGATTCATAACCTGCCAACACAGCTGCACTGAATCATCGGTCATTAGTCACCCGGTTGACAACTGCAAATCACCTACAATTGTGTACCTCACCCAACACAAGAAATGCCTGCAAGGCAATCACTTTGGTAAAGCTTCAAGGAACTTCGTGAAAGAATGACCCGACCCAGACTCATCTCATACCAAAATAGGGAAATGCCAGTAGGAAACCACTTCGTGCGGGGTGGACAGACACTAAAGGACATGTCAGTTCTGGTATTAAAGGAAGATCGTCCGAATACAAGACTCTGAAGAACATGGGAACTCAAGTTTTTGAAGACGCTCAACCTAAGGACCAGACGTTTGAACAGAGGCGTGGGCTTCATCCCTCACTATTGTGAACCTTGAAGCCTACTCCATCGAGCAACATACTCAGAAGGATAGCTCAGGGGCAACGTGCTCACCTTGGAACAAAGACGACATGGGGCAACACAGGTTCATTCCCCGGGTTGGTGCTTAGAAACCTCTGGGCATCAAACGCGTTCTAAATAACCAATCCTATCATACCATCCCAGCACTGGTAATGTGCCTGTCAGTTTCATGCAGCTGCTAGTGATTATGCTGCCTTGCCAAGACTAGAGAAGTGGCACAGTGGTTGCCCATAGCATAAAACACTGATGCATCAGTTTACATAGCGAGTAGAGCGTGCTTTCAAAAGTATTATTGAGGGCAGGAACCGCTGCGGTCAGTATTGGGCCTTCAGAACAAGTACTCACGTTTTTGAAATGTTTGTTTTGTGAAGAGTTTTTCAGCAATGAAATTGTGGTCGTGAAATGAATACAGTATTCAACATGCTTCCTCTGTCTTTGTAATCCCTGCACTCGCAGGCATTTTTAACATGAACACGTTTTATATATTTTCAAATTTGCAAGACCCCCCCTTAAAGTGGACCCCACATTCATTGGTTTGCACATTCAGGATGGAACATTACAGCACATCCAGAGGGGCGGAATATCCTTGCGGGACTTTGGGCGCACACTGCAGATTCCCCAATTGGTCAAAGCGAGAGAACACACCTGTGTACATGCAGAGGGACGTGTGGCTTTTTCCAGGGCCGTCACAAGGGTGGTCCAGGGGGAGCAAACCACCCTGGGCCTCGTACTTGTGGGGGGCCTTGCGGCCCCCTCTCCTAAGGAGAAGGCAGCACAGTCTCCCGTGTCCTTTATTCACACAGGGGACTGTGCTGTCTGCTCTCTGTCCCTGCAATGATTTTGCTGTTTTTTGCAAAGCCATTTGACTCTGCAACAAACAGCAAAATAAAGAGAGGCAGCAGGACTCAGAAGTGAGCTCTGCTGCCTCCCGTTATTCAGCTGACAACGTGGACATGCTGAATGACAAGAGAGGACTCCTCTCCTGTCAGTCAGTGTGTTCACGTTGCCCAGCGTGACCACGCTGACTGATGGCAGAGGAGTTCGCTCCTGTCAGGCAGTGTGTTGACGTTGCCCAGCGTGACCACGCTGACTGATGACAGAGGAGTTCTCTCCTGTCAGGCAGTGTGTTGACATTGCCCAGCGTGACCACGCTGACTGATGGCAGAGGAGTTCTCTCCTGTCAGGCAGTGTGATGACGTTGCCCAGCGTGACCACGCTGACTGATGGCAGAGGAGTTCTCTCCTGTCAGGCAGTGTGTTGACGTTGCCCAGCGTGACAACGCTGACTGATGGCAGAGGACTCCTCTCCTGTCAGTCAGCGTGTTCACGTTGCCCAGCGTGACCACGCTGACTGATGGCAGAGGAGTTCTCTCCTGTCAGGCAGTATGTCTACGTGTCGGCTGCGTGAATGATTTTGAAGGGTGCATGGAGATAAGGTAAGTGTTTTTTATTTTAAGTTAAATGTGTATATATGTATATATGTGTATTTATATTAGTATGCATATGTGTATGAATGCATGCGTGCATGTTGGTGTTTATGTTTGTGTCAATGCTGTGTTTGGTTTTATGTATGCATGCATGTAAGGAGTTGTGTAACTGGTGGATGAATGCATGGGTGAAAGTGTTTTATGTGATTGTGTCTTCAGCCCCACCCCTAAATGTAGACGCGCTGGGGGCCACTTCATTAACGGATGTGTTCCTGGCATCAGAGGTGCACCTAGGCTACAATGTCAGGGGGGGACTAACACTTCAAATGTTGGGAGAGGCGCTAACTTCAGAGGCTGTGAGGGGGGACAAACTTACTTGTGTGGGAGCATCTAACATATTTTCACATTGGAATTAGACTATCCTGGTGAAGCTTTAATGTTACAAGCAGCTAACTCTTGCTTTCATTTCTGAAACATCACACTTAAGGACTGCTGTGAGAATGAGATGTCTCATGTCACCACTTCCCTTCTAATCACTCCCACGGCATGCAAGTGCTAACCCCACATCACAATTTCAATTACCTAAAAATGTGTGCATATGAATGCAGGTGCTAACAGTGAAATGTTTTATGTTAGTAATTGCAGGGCCTTTGTTAACAGCTCAGCCCAGGTACTGTTTAACGTTTGTGTCCTGTTCCATCTGGCCACGGCTCTGTTGGTCAACCTGGCAGGGGTTGGATGACAGTTTTGAAAGTGGATAGTGAGTGGGGCCAATAAACCCATTGCGCTGTCGGTCTCCCCACTGAGGAATTGCATCTGGTCCTTTCAGCTATTACGGTTGAAATGGCCCCCCAAGTAGTTGCCCCCATATTGGCAGTTTTATGACACAGAAACCTACTGATAATCTGCAGCTTTTAACCACCTTGCTGCATTATTTTCACTTCATTATTGATTTAATCACCACACAGGTGCCTTGGACTACTTTTCTAATCAGTAAGGCCAGGGGTACCCCAAACATCAGAAAGAAATGGCCCCCCACCAGCCCTGACAAATCTTCAGCCAGCCCTGCTCCCTTTTCCCCTCCCAATTCCCTGAGCCCGGCTAGGAAGCCAAATGGCTATTGCACCTTCCCTTTGGCCACTAGTCGTACCTTTCACCCCAATTCAGAGGCTGTTTGCTTTCATAATGCTATGCTAATCTCTGGAGAGGTGGACTATCTAACAGCTGAGACCAGAGGTTAAGACTTTGGTTTTATCAAAGTGAGTCTGTTGATATCGCATGGATAGGTTTTTGTGTTCTGCATGTTTGAAACTGATGCCACTCCTTCACGATCTGCTCAATGGTGTTGCGCCACTGCACAGCATTCTTTTTGTTTGGGTTATTCGGTGTGCCACCAATAAGCCAAAACTATTGCTTTAGCGAACAGACAGAGGTGGAAATAGACTTTTTTTCTGAGGCATCCCTCCTACCACAGTGAAAGAGGGTCCAGCGACGGGAGGATTAGGAGGGTGTAGGGCAGGTATTTTAGTCACCTCATGAACATTTGCCTGTTCCCATCAGAGGATTTATCATCAGCAAAGTTCAAAATCTGCATCCCTTTTAAATCTAAAAAATGCACATCAATATTTCCAGTACAGTGCAACATTGACAAGTGATTTCACAGGGCTCCCGCTCAGACCCTCAAGAAGTCTTGTGGGGAAGTGTCTCACTTTGGAACCTAGCAACCACGGTTCAAATCCCTGCCCAACACAGTTTAAAGCACAAAAACACCACAGCATTCTAAAATAAACATATAGTGCACATAGATTTCCCAGATTGTGGAGCTGTATCTGAGATCTGGTGAGTAATTCTTTGCCAGATCCTGGATCTGTGAAGATCTGTCGCAACGACAGGATTGAGTACAGATAGGAAGAAAGGGCATATGAGGAGGGACACAAACCTTGTAAATGTTGGTTAGTTATTTGCCAACACATCGGCTTCTCATGGCCATGCTAAACCCTATGGCAATTCTCACCTAGTTCCTTCCCTTCCCACCTAAAACACATTCTCATTGGAATTCTGAACAAGCTTTAAACAAGCCTTGCCATCAGACTTTGCCCTCAATGTGCCTGCAAGTGTTTTCTCAAAGGAGTCTTCTGAGAGTTAATGACTTAATTGCAGTAGTAAACATGCAACTGGTGTAATAAAAAAGTCTTGATCAGGTCTGCCTTCGGCCACTCGATTTAAAAGCACCCTGCGTGTCTTTAGCTGAAATCTTGTTAAAAACTAGCATTGGCAAAGCCAACAGTTTTGGTTTGTGTATAAGTATTAGGCATTTGTTGGGCACTGCTATTAGCTGCTCAGGTACTCACACCATTTTGCACCTGGCACCATCAATGGCCAGCTAATACCAATACAAAAGTGCCTTACCCATGCCTACACGAAAGCCCAAACTGTTAGCATTGTCATGTTCTTTTTGCTTTACCCTTGATGCACAGGACTATGCATCAACGTTAAAGCAAACGTACTAATTGGCTAAATTGGCCCACATTGAATTTAGGCCAATCTAGCCAGTAATAACACTAAAGGTGCACAGTCAGCCTGGATATACTTTCTGTTGCATGGCATTTTTTCTGGCTGGGAGTCCGTACATAGTAATAATGGCACATATTGATGGAGCTAGCATGGACATACATGAGAACAACAAGCATGAATATATTTTTATACTAGCATATGTTGTGTGGAAAGGTGGCATGAAATGTATTGGAAAATGTTTTTTTGCACGGTTTGTGATTTGCAACTATTGTGATTTTCCATATGCTTCCATACAAAACCAATTGCAAACTGTATGGATTTCTACCCAATTTTGCAAAGAAAGCGCTGTAAAATGCTTAATTGTAACCCAATGTTTCAAAGATTTTCTTGGAAGTGAGAACCCCCCCCTCAAGCAACCCTTGTTTGGTTTGGTCTCCCTTGCTGTGCTCTGTTGATCCTGCATAATTGGCATAAACATTTAAGCCTCAAGTTCAGAAATGTACCAGCCTCCACTGTACATCATTTGTCACTGTGTATGATGGGTGTCTTAATGCGTACATAAGGGCAGGGTGCTCCTTAATGATATGATATGGCATTTATAACGCGCCTGTACACAAGTGTTTCTAAGCGCGACAAGGCAAGGAGAGGGAAACAAAAAAGGACAATATACCGATCTTACTAGGCCTTGTGTCATTCAGATCGTGCAAGAGCAGGGAAGGGGGAGGGAAGAAGTGCAGAGGTTGAGGTAGGATGGAGAAGTGCAGGAACAAAGGAGGAACAAGACTGCAGCCTACGGGTGGCAAGTGTGGGTACTCATAAGTGTAGGCAACGGTCGGAGAATAAGTGCAAGAGAGGGGATTTTAGGGTTACAGATACAGACCACAATTGCAGGGGAGCCAAGAAGCAGTGTGGGATTGTAACTGGACAGACAGGGACCTGGGCACGAATTCAGAGGGTAAGCAGTGCATGGATCAGACAGGTGATCAGCAAGGGAGAGGAAGAGAGAAGGCAGAAGCAAAGAGAAAGGTCTTGAGTTGCTTCCGGAACCGGAGATGGTTCTGATCAAGTGTCAGAGAGGCAAGGAGGCTTTTCCAGAGGGAGACCGCAGCCGAAGAAAGAGATAAGCCCCCAAATCGTTGCTTGGAAAAGTGACTGACCCTCAGAGAGTTGGAGGTGGCGGAGTGTAGAGCTCATGCCATACTATATATATTTATGCATATGATACAAAAGTTAGTCTGGCATAAACCTTTCTTCATTAGAGAAATCTAACTTTGCTGTAGTTGATTTGCAGTTGTCGTATTAAACCATATTTGGGATCCGGCAGACAAACTCAAGGAGAGATTTCTCGAGTATCCTATTTGCGGAGGTGCTGCCGCTGGCCCAGTGCAAAATATTGTAAGGGGGCCTCACCAAATGTTTTGCCCTGGGCCTCACCACATCTTGTGACAGTCCTGGCTTTTTCTAAAGACTTTTGCTCATGGTACGCAGACTGGGATACGGGAGAGAAACGACATGTGGCTCCAAGCGAGGCATCCTGGGACACTCCTTTTGCCCTCAATGCTCTGGTGTCCCACGCGCAACGTTTGCCAGCTGTAATGCGACTCCGCCTGACGCTGTCCAGCCCTGGCGCCATTTATGGCCATGCGGCTGCGGTGAGAAGATGGGGCTCAGTGGCTACCGGTAACCAGGCAACTGGGTTTCTTCTACTGTCCAAAGCCCGCTCGTGGCATTGACGATGGCCCATCTATCGCATCATCTGGTCTCGAGACTGTGTGGGGCGTGAGGTTCCCAAGGCCTCTAGGCAGACGCTTTCAACATTTTCTATTCACAGAAACCGCAAAAAAACGAAATGTTGCAGCCAGCAAGCAAATCACGGCTGTGCGTTTAAAGCATTGTTTCCTGGAAGTTCCTGACGAGCTGCTCCTGACTTTTCGCTGCTCTCAGAAATGGCGCGCTGCAATTATTTGCACAGGAAAGGCAAGAACTGAGTACTGCTGAGTACTTCTGGACGGTTACTACATGACGTGTTGTTATGTATCAATGAAGGCAGTCCTGCTCCCAAAGAAAGTGCCAGCAGCCTGAGGCCTGTATTGCCAATTAGTAAAATGGACGATACACGTCATCGCCTACCCATTCACTTCTATTCTGGACTCATGGACGTCATTGGTGCTCTTTTGTCTAACAATGGAAACATTAGGGTTCCCACGCAGCACAAGGAATGGAATACATTTAATAGTTAATGGAAAGAAAGTAGACAACGTCCACCACAGAAAAATTGCAAGAAGAGGTGGCAGTGAGCACGCGTTATGGAGCCTGCAGTACTTCGGTGTATGCCCTGATCACATTGCCTGTCAACTAACACCCCCAGTCCTAAAGTGCCCCCAGACCAGGGCTAAAGTCGAGGGTACACGTGGGTGGACGCAGTCCACCTACTTTTTTCAGAGGGTGGACTCAGTCCCCTCAGCTAAAATGAGAAACATTGAATGTCCTCTTTCAACTTATGAATTAAAGCCGACCTCGAGGATTGGACCACAGTCGTCAGGTTTGCAGGTGAAATGTCACATTTCGGTACTGCAAGTTCCAGGGAAAATATTTGTATTGGTTCTTGGAGTTTAAAACACGCACATCTTTTAACGTTTTGAGAAACACTATTAGAAGAAAATATCCTCTCTTGGTTTGTGTGTGTGTTGATTAAACCATATTTATGCATAAATGCATAAATAAACCGGGTGGTGCACTGAGCGGGAATAGTTGATTTTATGAGGCAGCCCTCCGCGCACCACCAAGTTTATTTATTTATTCATGCATTGTTTGTCAAAAGTATCAGACAAACAATGCATAAATAAACCGGGTGGTGCACTGAGCGGGAATAGTTGATTTTATGAAAGGCAAATGCCATTCGTCCTGTTTGGGTGGTTATGCAAAGCCCAATTTAATTAAATGTGCATATTTCACCTTCATATGCTAATTTCCGGTGATGTCACATCCCATTGCGTTTGTTGATGAGTCCTCCACTTTAATTTTTAGGGCTTGACCCCTGCCCTGCCCTGTGTGTGTGTTGATTAAACCATATTTGGGATCCGGCAGACAAACTCAAGGAGAGAGGGCAGCCACAAAGCTTCCCCAAGCAAACTGTAACTTTCTCTCATGACCCTGCGTGAGGGGTTACGAGAGGAAGTTACAGTTCCAGGCAGCCCTCCGCGCACCACCAAGTTTATTTATTTATTCATGCATTGTTTGTCAAAAGTATCAGACAAACAATGCATAAATAAACCGGGTGGTGCACTGAGCAATTTAATTAAATGTGCATATTTCACCTTCATATGCTAATTTCCGGTGATGTCACATCCCATTGCGTTTGTTGATGAGTCCTCCACTTTAATTTTTAGGGCTTGACCCCTGCCCTGCCCTGTGTGTGTGTTGATTAAACCATATTTGGGATCCGGCAGACAAACTCAAGGAGAGATTCCCCAAGCAAACTGTAACTTTCTCTCATGACCCTGCGTGAGGGGTTACGAGAGGAAGTTACAGTTCCAGGCAGCCCTCCGCGCACCACCAAGTTTATTTATTTATTCATGCATTGTTTGTCAAAAGTATCAGACAAACAATGCATAAATAAACCGGGTGGTGCACTGAGCAATTTAATTAAATGTGCATATTTCACCTTCATATGCTAATTTCCGGTGATGTCACATCCCATTGCGTTTGTTGATGAGTCCTCCACTTTAATTTTTAGGGCTTGACCCCTGCCCTGCCCTGTGTGTGTGTTGATTAAACCATATTTGGGATCCGGCAGACAAACTCAAGGAGAGATTTCTCCTTGAGTCGTCCTGTTTGGGTGGTTATGCAAAGCCCAATTTAATTAAATGTGCATATTTCACCTTCATATGCTAATTTCCGGTGATGCCACATCCCATTACAGTTCCAGGCAGCCCTCCGCGCACCACCAAGTTTATTTATTTATTCATGCATTGTTTGTCAAAAGTATCAGACAAACAATGCATAAATAAACCGGGTGGTGCACTGCAGTGACAGCTGCGGAAACTTGTCAGCCACAAAGCTTCCCCAAGCAAACTGTAACTTTCTCTCATGACCCTGCGTGAGGGGTTACGAGAGGAAGTTACAGTTCCAGGCAGCCCTCCGCGCACCACCAAGTTTATTTATTTATTCATGCATTGTTTGTCAAAAGTATCAGACAAACAATGCATAAATAAACCGGGTGGTGCACTGAGCGGGAATAGTTGATTTTATGAAAGGCAAATGCCATTCGTCCTGTTTGGGTGGTTATGCAAAGCCCAATTTAATTAAATGTGCATATTTCACCTTCATATGCTAATTTCCGGTGATGTCACATCCCATTGCGTTTGTTGATGAGTCCTCCACTTTAATTTTTAGGGCTTGACCCCTGCCCCAGATAAATGGAGGGGCTGCAGAATGGCTGTGCGGGAGTGGGCTAGTGGTCCATGTCCAGTTACTAGGGTAAATAAATGAATGAGTGTAGAGAATCTGCAGTCCAGTTCGCAAGTTGTAAATGCTTGATACTGGATCCAGTTGCAGTTGGTCATTTGATTATTTATATATGGTCCCTAATACGGGTGAAACCAGGTATGCAGTTGTCCTGACAGCCTTGTAAAATGTCTGTCTTGGGTTGATTAAGCTATGCATAAAGTAGCACTGCCCTCATAGACAAAGCCAATTTCTCAGAGAAAAGGTTTGCATTTGGGCTAATTTGCATCCCACAATGCCTTGCTGTTGTGGCTCAGAACTGGAGGTGAACTTCCAGCCATGGCCACTAGGTGGTGTTGTGGAATGCGTGACTTGGCTCAAACGGACTGTCCTACTTTCACATTTCTGGTGAAAGGTTATTTTTTTTCAAACCTTTTTAATCCCACCATAACTTTCTTGGTGTTATATATATAAAATCAAGGCAAAGTCCAGCACAGATCAGGAAGACTGCACTCCAAAGCCTCCTGATCAGGGGCGTTTCTAGGAGTGGGGGGGGGGGGTTGTAGGGGGTTGTAGCCCCGGATAGAATCTCAGGAGCTACAGCCAAAAGACTAGCTGGCCACCAGTCCCAACAGTTCCGACATCAGCTTAGCCCCGGGTCTTTTCCGGAACTAGCAACTCCCCTGCTCCTGATGTATCCAAAAAAACGGCAGTCTCAGTAGGAAAAAATGTCCTTTATTAAGAGTATAAAGCCTCAGGGTGGCAGCATAAAACGAACAGCAACACGTTTCGCACCGCTTGGTGCTTGTTCACATGTGTACAAATATATGGGAAATTGAATTGTACTGGTTTATTAAAATACTCCTGAACCAAGGTATAGTCAGGATTGTCTAACAAGTGGGGCCTGAAACAAATGTAGTCCGGCCCACTGCAGCTGAGTGGGCATTTACAGATTTTGGGTGGGCCTTGCCCACTCAGGCCCTACCCTGTCTACGCCTCTGCCCATGAAAACCATTGGGCACCAGTAACCAAGCCAAAGATTAAACTGGAATTTCCGATGGCAGTTCAGCAGATGCTCAAAAAAGCCAGCACCTAAATTCCGTAGAAATAGTTGACCACCACCATACCCTGAATAGGCGTGTCCACCGGCTCCCTTTCACAATTTCCAGTCTGATGTGCTTTTTCAGCCCTTCCCACTTACAGATGGTTAGCCTAATTTTGGGAAAGAAGGGGGCTGAGATCGAAGTAGATTAACTGATTTGCTCAGTGTCGCCAATACAGATAGGGATCTGAGGATTACAACAATAATGGGCTGGCAGTTGAAAATGTAACACGTACAGCATGGCTCCTTTAAATCAGGGAAATCTCCCACAGCCTTCCGGATCAGATCCTGGTCTCACAGTGATGTAATGTACAGTGGTCCTGCACAGCCCACATTTGGTCATGCTGGCAGCCTTCTGGCACAGTGAGTTCGAGTTTTATGAAACTGACAGCAGTTTCTGGCCAAATTCTCTATATTATTTTTTAGTAATCGTGGTTCTCGTACCTACTGAACGTTCAGTATAAATGCTAAGGCTGCTTATTTGGCCAAGAATACAAAGAACGTTGTCTTGGAGCCTAAATAGGGTGTCACTGCCCACCTCAATGATGCATGTCATCGACTGTAAAAGCTAAACGTGCCTCGTTGGGATTGTAACCTTTGACCTGCAGGTGACTCACACCTTGTTTATGTATAACAATTCCAAGTAGAGCCCCGTGGCTTTCCAGCCCGTCTAATTATTACACAGCCCATTTGTATTAATCCCAGTCTTTTCTACTGTTGAAACCATGACCTGGTTACTTGCAGAGCTCTCCAGCATGTGCTCAACCCAGTGAGTTATCGTTCTGACATTTTAGTAATTGCCTACATTAAGACAGCAGCACTACCATAAACCTTTGCAGGATGCCGGTGCACTTTGCGTGGAAGTTACTGGTGTAATAAGCCTCGTTATCATGTCTATCATTGCAGCATCTGTCGTAGGGCGAGGGGTGCGGCCTGCTGAACCTGTTCGAGGTTCCATGCTGGTTGACGAGGTTCCATGCTGGTTGGGCTGTGTTCCCCGCCGCGCATGCGCAAGGCGGCTGTTGGTGCAGGCCATGGCTTCACCGGGGTTTTTGCGCAGTCCTGTTCAATACCGCTTGAGCTGAATGTGCCTCCTGAGCCCCTGGCGCGGTGCGGCGCGAGATAGCTTTAATGTACAGCCAATTGATATCTTATGCATTATTGATGCCAGCTGATAGTGTTAAAAGACTACACTTGCTTTCTCCACGGCTTCCTCCTGGAAGGGATCAGGCGGTTGTACATTGGTCCCCGGGGCGGCATCCAGAAGGGAAAAACAAGGCCTGTTTGGTTAACCTGGAGGCAAGGCCTAAAATGGTCCCACAAGCCCGGCCGCCGCTCTGTAGGGACTGTGTGCACTGCATCACGCATGCGCAGTGTCCTCCCCTCTCAGGAATCTCCTCAGGCTGTTTTCCATAGAAGACCGCAACTTTCCCAGGGGAGAGAGGAGAGGAAACCCATTTAGAGGACTCAATCAGTCCCATGGCATGCGTGAAAAGCTTGTCCAGTCCTGGATTTATTTCCAACATGCTGGCAATTGGAATTATGCTGTTCCGAATTTAAACCAAAGACAAACTCAAACGGCTCTAAATCGTAATTAGCAGTGCATTAACTGGCCTGGGGCTGAGCCCTGGCAGTCTCCTAAAAGAGCCCGGGATCTGCTGCCCGCCCACCCCCGGTCCCACCATGCCATGGCAGGACATTATCCCGCCATGGCTGAAGCCGCAACGGGACATGTGCCCGCCGCCATGATGAAGACAGGCATCTATGACTGGGTAACTAGACGCTTGTTACATTGTGAGACAAAAAATACAGAATAAAGAGAGTACAAGAAGCAAATGCAAAACACACCAGGGAGGGAGGGGTGTCTTGGTGTCTTGAAGTCTTGGTGTCTTGGTTCGAGGAGCAAGGGGGGATGGAGGGGAGACAGGTATCCGATTGTCTTACTCCGTTAGCTCAGGAAGCTTTTTCGGCAAAAAGCTGTGTTTTTAGATTTTATTTCTGAAGGTCCATTAGGAGGGTTCCTTTCTCAGGGTGAGGGGAAAATTGTTCCAGAGCTTCACGGCCAGGATGGGAAAGCTCTGTCCTCCTGCAGTCTTTCTAGTCAAGGTGGGCACTCTGAGGAGATGGCTGTTCGTGGATCTTAGAAGGCGATGGGGGGGGTGTTTCTCCTCCCCGGAGTGATAGGTAGGCCAGGGCAGTGTTCGTGGTGCACCTTTGTGTGATGGAGAGGGTCTTGAATTTAATCAGTTCATGGATCAGGAGCCAGTGGGCATCTTTCCTAGCCTTTGTGACATGGTTGTGCTTGGACAAACTTAGGGCTGATTGGAGGGCATTGTTTTGGATGGTTTGGAGCTTGCACAAGTTACGTTCAGAGATTCCTGCAAAAAGAGCATTACAGTATTCCACTTTGACTCCGGGGAGGGTTCTAGCTATGGTGAGTCAGTTGGTTGTGGTGAGGAATGGCTTGCTGGTGTTCAATTGATTTGCAGTGTAGGCAGTGGCGGGAGCAATGGTGTTGACCTGGCGAGAGAGGTCGAGGATGGCATCTGTGTAGATGCCCAGGGTTTTGGCTGCAGAAGATGTTTGGATCCAATTGCCGTCAATGTCAAATGCTTTGTAGGCTGGGTCCATGCTGCGTAGAGTGAGAACCTACAAAGAGGATCTCACTTTTGTTGTTGTTGAGGCATAAGTGGTGGGTTGCCATCCAGTTTGGGACAATGTCATAAACTGAGTTGATGTTTGCAGCGTCAAGGTGGTAAGTGCCTTGCAGCGTCAAGGTGGTAAGTGCCTGAGCGAGAGAGGAGGATTTGGGTGTGAACAGCATAATTTGTGTAGGATATGCTGAGGGCATCTAGATAATCAAAAAGGGGTTTGGTATAAATGTTGTACAGGGTTGAGCAGATGCAGGATCCTTGTGCGACTCCATGGGTTACTGGTGTCGGTGGGGCAGTATGGTCGTCCATGAAGACACGGGAGGATCTGTTGGGTAGAAAGGATCTGAATCAGTCTATTGCTGCCAGGTAGAAGTTTGCTGTTCTGGTGAGGTGGTTGCAGAGTGTCTGGTGGTCGATGAGGATGAATGCTGCTGATAAGTCCAGCATGAGGAGCAGGGTGAGTTTGCCCGAGTCTTTGATATCATCTAACAGTTTTTTTTAGGTCCATTAAGGTCCATTAAGGCGGTTTTTGGTTCCGTGCCTTGGTCGAAAGCCTGATTGGGGAGAGGATGTGGTTGCCCACGAGGTATTGTTGGACCTGGATATATGCTGCGCGGTCAAGGATTTCAAGGATGAAGGGTATGTTGGTGATGGGGCGGTAGTTGGTGGGGTTAGGGAGGTTTTTTTTAGTAGCGGGAGGATCCAGACTTCTTTTAGGGCAGATGCCACAGTTTTTGCTGTGAAGGAGGAGTTGATGATAGATGTGATGATGGGTGTAAGCGTCTCGGTGCAGTCTTTGATGATAGGGGCCAGACCGACAGCTCCTTTGTATCGGGAGGGCTTGAGGACTTTGATGAAATTTGTCACTTCGAGTTCCGATACTGGGCGGAAGTCAAATTGGGAGGTGGGTCGGCTGGTCGGAGGGGTGAGGGGTATGGAGGTGGCTGGTGGTGGTTTGACGAGGATGGCCAGTTGCTTGGCGCTTGGCCCCCTGTGGGGGCTTCTTCTACCTTGATACACCAGGTGTCATCTATGATGAGGTCTGTGGGAGTGGACAATGGCGACTCAAGTTCACATAAGATTGTGAAGCATTCGCGGGTGTTGGATTATGCGTTTTTTATTCTGGCATTGTAGGTGCTGGCTTTGGTGGTGTAAATAGCTCTTTTGTAGTCTTTGGCTAGGGGGGTCTACTGGAATTTGGAGACTGTGGAGGGGTCTTTTCTCCACACCATTTCGGCCGCGCGTTTCTTGGCACAAGAGGCAAGAAGCTCAGTGGTGAACCAGGTCTTCTTTTCTAAAGCTTGCTTGGCTTGGTGCTTTTTTTGCGGGGCTAGAGTGTCGACAGCTAGAGCAATGGTGTTGTTCTACAGTTTGACCAGGGACTCTGGGTTTGTGTGTTGGATGGGATTGAGAAGGCTGAGAGGAGGGCTGTAAGGTGGTCCTTGTTCAGGTTTTTGTTGCAGTAGGCTAAGGCTTCAGGTTTCATTGAGTGACAGGGTCAGGGCCTCTAGTTGTTGGTGAGGTCAAATATGATGGTGTGGTGGTCAGACCACAGGCAGGTTGTGGTAGTGAGGCTGGTCGAGTTGCAGTTGAGGTCGGCAATCCAATCGAAGGTGTGGCCCTGGATGTGGGTGGGGTTTCAGTGGTTCGCTGAGCAAAGCTTATGTAGTTGAGGGCTATGGCTAGGCTTTTTGCGTGTGGATCTGTGGGGTCAGTGAGGCTAATATTGAGGTATCCCAGGATTAGGATTTTTGAGCTGGCCTTGACAGTGGGATTGATTATAAGCATGAAGTCTTCCTCGAAGGATGAGATGGTGCGCGATAGATGAAATGGAGATTGAGTGTATTGGTCGGTAAGAGAGTGACTTTTGGAGGACAGCATTTCGCAGTTTGGGACTGGGTTGGACTTGGTGGCCCTGATGGTGATGGTATTTTTGTAGATCAGGGCGACTCCACCACCTCTGCTGTGGGCTCTGTCATTGCGTGTGATGGCATATCCTGGGGGGATAGCGATGGATAGGGCAGGGCCTTCTGCAGGGTGAAGCCATGTTTCGGATATGGCAAGCGGGTCGAGATCATTGCAGGCAAAGAGGTGGGCTTATTCAGGGACTTATCTGGTGTTGATCAGAGCACATTTGAGGGCCTTGTTGGGAGAAGCAGCTGGGGCGGTGTGTGGGGGTGAGCGGGTGCAGTGTTTTCAGGGGGGTGAGGGGCTGGGGGCCAGGTGTGCAAGCAGAGGAGTTTGTTTCTGGAGTGGATGAAGGGTGAAGCTAAGAGGGGAGGCGTGGGCAGTTTGTGGGTGTGTGGTCTTCTGGTGCAGAGCTGGAGGAGCCGGTTCCTGATAGGTATCGGAGGGGGTAGGCAGGTGGGAGCCATGGCGTCTTCAAATTTTGAGACAGGTGTTTTCCTGTGGATAGTGTACACGGGCAAGGTGCAGAAACGGGTCCTTATGCAAGTGGCGCAAGTGGCGCAATCAGGTAAGTGCAAGTGCTCTTACCTGATGGGATGTTGCAGTGCCATATCACGGCGCCTAACACCTGTGGTGCACAACATCGGACCCTTTGCCTGCGCGAGCTTCACCTGTGTGGGCTTCGGTACCTGGAAGATATGTCGTTCTTGCAAGAAGTTGTGCATGCGTGGTGGAAATGTTGGCCCGACGGACGGTTGAGCAGAGTCTCCCACACCTGCAGCGCACAACATTGTGTCTTTTATCTGCGCAGGCTTTGCCAGTGTGCGCTTCGGTACCTGGAACATATGTACTCCTTGCCAGAAGTTGCAGCTTCATGGCAGAAGTGTAGGCCCGACAGACGGTGAAGCAGAGTCTCGCACACCTGTGGCGCACAACACTGCAGCCTTTGTCTGCGCGGGCTTCGCCTGTGTGGGCTTCGGTACCTGGAAGGTACTTCTGTCAGTGACAGCTGCGGAAACTTGTCAGCCACAAAGCTTCCCCAAGCAAACTGTAACTTTCTCTCATGACCCTGCGTGAGGGGTTACGAGAGGAAGTTACAGTTCCAGGCAGCCCTCCGCGCACCACCAAGTTTATTTATTTATTCATGCATTGTTTGTCAAAAGTATCAGACAAACAATGCATAAATAAACCGGGTGGTGCACTGAGCGGGAATAGTTCTTTAGACCCAAGAACTGTTTCTGCTCAGCGCATGGCCAGGTTTATTTATTTATGCAATTAAGCCGTGAGCGCTTTTAGAAATCCTTTGCTCACCGCTGCATTGTGACTATAACAATTTAAAATCTTGGGCATTGCCACATTGCGGTACAATTTGGCCCTCTTCCCCTCCTTTCCTTGTTCCCTCCCAGCCGGCCCCTGACCCCTGATTGGGTGCTTTGCCCGTGTCCCAGGAAGTACCCTGTTTTGCTCTCTCTCCCGCTCAGTCCTACTAACTTACCCAACCCTCTTGCTTTTCAAATCCGCCAGAGCACCAAGGGCCCACTCCGGTGGTGACAGTGTGCAGTATAAATATCCTTCAACAAAACACAACATAACGTTTGTAGGATACCGGTATCCGACAAACATTGCATGTTCCATGCAACGTTGCATGTGCGGCATGTCGAAAAAGAGTGTGTGTCAATTTTGGGGTAGATAAATTGTACCGTGGGCAAACAATCTAAGATACGAAGAAGCAAAGTGCAGTGGGGCAACAGTGAAACTGTTACATACTAACAGTCACCCACTGCTGGCACCGCTGGGCAAACGTAAAAAGTAATATGCAATGCCACACATTTTGTGACAGGCCTGCCGCAGAGTACTATTATAACTGAAAGAAGGAAACCTTATGAATGCTAATTAAGGGGAGGGTAGGGGACTCCCCAGGAGGCTGGTACATACTTTGGTAAATGTGTGTGTAACAAGTCAGTCCGTGTCTGTATTCTGGCATGACCACGCGTATTCTTTTTTGGTTAATAAAATGAATACCACAGATTTAAATAATCAACCGTTACGTACAGTGCTGTGCTGCAGATGAAGGCGCTGTAAAACAAGTTGTTATTTAAAAGAGAGGACGTTGGTGCACTACGAGCAAGCGGGTGCCAAGCAGTGAGAGGAAAAGAAGGTGTTGGTAGAGAGGGGCACACAGAGATGGGTATTTTGAAACGCAGTCAGAGTCTAATTCCAGAAAAATGGCTGTCCCTGCATCAACGTGTGCTATGGCCGTGTCCGAGCTCCGCACAGTTTTTGTACACAGTGGGCCTCATTACACGGTAGGCGGTAAGGGATTAGCGCCCTACTACGAGGTCCCTTAGCGGGTCCTTCCCCTAACGCCTGGTTTTACCAGGCGTTAGGGGAAGGCACCCGCTAAGGGACTTCAGAGCAAATAACGGTACCGCAAATTGCGGTACCGTTATTAGCTCCTTCCCCATTCCCATTGAGTCCTATGGGGGCTGAAATGGGAATGGGGAATGGTTCCCGGAATGAGGACTTTCTGGGTCCTCCAGGGTCGGAATGACCCGGTAAGTCCCTATTCCGGGAACACGGACCCGGAATGCGGTAACGGGGTAGCCATGGCGCTAATAGCCCCATGGCTACCGCCTACCGTGTAATGAGGCCCAGTGTGCTGAAGAATGATAGGTGTTTGCATTTCAAAAGCGCACTTTTGCTAGTGTAAAGCTAACATGCTAGCCTTAGAATACTTAACAACCAAACTAAAAATGTTACTTGCAATAGACTGTCCTTTCGTACGCCAAAGAGCAGCTTAGCGTCCACCACACACGGGGGGCCTCATTACGACCCTGGCGCTCCCGTAATGAAGGGTGCCGGTACAGGACCGGCACCGTTCATTACTGGATGGCTTATTACGAGGTCCCCTAGCGAGACTTGCACAGAACGTCTGGTCAGACCAGACGTCCTTAGCGGGTCCCCCAAGGGGACCAAGGAGCTAATAACGGGCCTGTAATTAGCCCGCGGTTTCTAAACACCATCTGTGGCCTGCTCTGCCTCTCCGCTATATCAGGTTCACAGCTATGTCCCTGTGGCCTGAACGGATTGCCATAGATGATCAGGAAATAAACGTGTCCAGGGCACAACCCGGTTTACTTATAAACCGGGTTGTGTATGCAGGTGAGTGGGAACCGTTCTTGGGCCACAAGGCACCACCTGCATACACAACCCGGTTTATTTATGTATGCATCGTGTGCCGGGTGCACAGCTCGATTTTATCTATTTAGTTTGGCCCAAGCAAGCAGACTGTGTTGCGATCAGCACTTAGTTATGTAGGTCAGACATTTTTACATGCTTGCTTTGGGCCACGCCCAACACGTTTTAGAACACGCACAGAAACATAAAACAAAACTACAAGGATTAAGTGACATATAACCCGCTAACCAAAACCTCAATTTTCTGCATACTTAACTCACACAAAAACCCACACAACCACTTCTCTCACAGCAAACCGCAAGCACTTTACCACACGGCAACAACGAACAATCAACACATAGATCGCAACAACAGCACACAAGGACTCACTTTGATCCTATATTCACACCCAAGCTCAGCGCATGGTGATAACCGAACTGAAGCTGCCAACTCAACACCACCTTCTCACTTTCCTACGCCCTCATCACCCACTAACCCAACCCCACCTCTTTGTTTGCAGATCTGTCTGAGCGCCTGGAGACCAATTCTGTTGGTGACGGTGCGCTATATAAATACCTTTAACATTAACATCATGTAAGCCATACCCCTAAATTAGAGGGCTCCCCTCAATTTCATACCCCACTTAAAGCACTGCTAATTAGGTCTCTCCAAGAGCTCCAAGCCTCAGCACCCTTCCCCACATCTAACCTAGTTCCTGGGATTTTTGGGAGTGCCAGCAACCCCTTCATGTCACTGGCTACAATCACACTACTGGTCGGGGCTTTAAGTGGGATAAGAAATTGAGGGTGGCACTCTACCACATTGTGATGAAATATTTGGGGGCAGGGGTGTTGCTAGGTCTGGAAAAGATCCAGGGCTATGCCAATTTTGGGACTGTCACGACTGGGGGCTAGCTAGCATTTTTTGTTGTAACCCCTCAGCATAGGGGGCTACAACCAAAAGACCTGGGGCTATAGCCCCCTGAGCCCCCCCCATAGCAACGCCTCTGTTTGGGGGCAGGCCTACAAAGGGTCTCGCTCATGATCAAATCACAAGTATCCAAGAAAAGAGGAGTGGCCTGTGTAATTAAAGGAGTGACCAAATAGAGCCAATCAACTTTACCTGTGTGCAATGAAAGGGCAAACATATGGGTTTAAAAGATGTATTTAAATATGGTTAATGTCTGTAAAAATGTTGACCAAAATAAATATATTCAAATCTGACACAGCCAATCAAAAAGAGTCATTGCACCATGCAATCCCACAGCACTTCTAAAAGAAATCCCGTATTCATACATAGTGATTATAGGAATTCTAAGGATAATACTTTAAATCAAACAATGTATTCTCTTATAATTTCCCTTTCGTGTTTGAAAAGTACCTAATTTCAAATTTCTTTACTGATGTTGTGATTCTAAGCATTACTGGAGGGGGCATCTACGGGCAAAGAGCCGTATTGCCACTCATATTAAAACAAATATTTGGTAGGGGGGGGGGTCAGTTTGAGAGCCCTGGCAGAGCTCTGGCTCAAGGGCAATATTTGGAGACTGCCAGGGCTGAGCCCTGGCTAGCCATGGCCCACTTAAAGCCCTGCTGCTAGTGGCCGATCACATGGAGGTGTGGGCTTATAGACAGCATAGCGAGCAAATCCGGACACTTTTTATGGCATCACATTGTGGTGTTTGCCTTTTTTTTTTTTAACCATGTGTGTGGAGCAAGTGGGCAGGGACTTGTGTGGATGTGGGTGGAGAATTGGGTTACGTGGATGTAGGCAGGCATTGTCAGCAAGATCCCTTACACTACACACACACGCCAGCTTTATGTCTACTGACAACACCCACCACATGAACTTTGCTGGAGCAGCTCCAAGCTCATTGTGTGGACTGCCGCATCATTGGCGCTATCACAAAACCCTCCCAACTGGAGAGCAGTGTCTGCCCTGGTGTCCCAGCACTGTCCTGTAATAGATCTGGGGTCTCCCCCCCAGATAGCAAAATGCACAATGTCACAGCCCCAAACCCCTTGGAACCGTTCCAGCACCCAGGACTCTGGTCACCCCCCCCAACCCCCCCCGCACTACACCCACCAATGCACCTGCTCCACCTCTACCTCGCCTCTACAAACGCCTGTAGACCTTTCTTCTTGCTGAGCCACGCGCAGTGAGGCTGCCAAAGTGGCAGCGGAAGTGCCTGATACAAGATTACTTTACATCACATTAAGTGCGTTTAGCAGTAAAAGAGCCAGAATGGGAAGAAAGGGCGCAACTCGGCATGGAGAGCAGAGCAAGTTCTAGCCATGTTTTTGGCAGTCTTGTACTGGGTAAAGATTTGCCCTGATTCATGAAATTATTTGCATGTAAAACAGGGATTTGCGTACTATTCTGCCCGCAAATCCCCGTTCGTCAAACTGGGATTTGCGGGCAGAATGGCACGCAAATCCCCGTTTACACGCAAATAATTCCACGATTCAGTCTCTTGGGCTACCCCATCGTTGTTGAACTGCAGAGAAGCTTTGCTGAGCGTGCATTCTACCTGGGGGGATGCAGAGAGGGGGGTCTAACCTTCCCTACACGCAGTGTTTTAAGGCGTTTCTTAAATGTATGATTAAGCAGAATGTAGATGTGACACTGTTTTTTTTTGTTATGTTGTCGAGGTGCGAAGGCAAAAGACTAAGGGCCCGGTTCCTGCAATTTTTTGCACGGTTCAAAGTGACTTTGCACTGGTGAAACGTGACTTTGCACTGCCGCCACGAACCCTGATTCACGGAGCTGTGCAATGCTATTTTTGCAATGGAAAGTCATTTTGTACTGCAAACATGGCTTTGCACAGTTGCAAGAATCAGGGTTCGTGTCGGCAGTCCAAAGTCACTTTGCACCAGTGCAAAGTCACTTTGAAGCGTGCAAAACATTCCATGAATCGGGCCCTTGCTGTCCCGCCGTTAGCTGCAGCCACTGCAGACAAATGTGGTGACTGCCTTGGCACCAGCAAAACTACTGGGCACTTTTGTGTTCTTCTGCCTACAAGCCCATCCAATATTCCCCTAAATCCAATAAGCCTCTTTGTATTGTCATCCCATCAGGGTTCTACTGAGATGTTTGCAATGGCTAATTAGCAGGGCTTTAAGTGGGGTAAGAAATCGTGGGGGGGGGCCTCATTTGGGGGCGTGGCTTGTGGGAGGGGCGTGGCCTAAAAAGTACCCAAATCGTAGGGTATACACGCAAATATATATAAATGTTATATATTTATGTGTGTACCTTACTATGGTTTGTGTACTAATCAAGCCATCTTTTCTAAACATAGAACTATGTAACATATTTCTACGTTTAGAAAAGATGGCTTGCAAAGTACACAAACCATAGTAAGGTACGCACACAAATATATAACGTTTATATATATTTGTGTGCATACCCTAAGGTTTGCCTAGTTTTCAGGCCATCTTTTTTAAACATTTCGGGTTTATAAAAGATGGCTTTGAAAGTACACAATTCAAGCCATCTTTTATAAAGCGTTGACTACGGACAAAATTGTCCGTCGGCAAAGCTTTATAAAAGATGGCTTGAAATGTGTACTTTCAAAGCCATCTTTTATAAACCTCGAAAAATGTCGCGGAATCCCCAGGTTCGCCGAGGGTTAAAGACGCCTCAGCGACCTGGGGAAACAAAGGGGGACAGTAAGTCAGTAACTGCCTCTGTTGACCTCTTGCGTGAGGGGTCACCAGAGGCAGTTACTATGACTGACGGAAGTGGCAGCCAGTCACAGCGTCGCTGTGGCTGGCTGCCACTTCTGTCAGCTTGCCTGACTTCATTGCAGGCGCATTCTCCCGTCGCGGTAGGGCCCCGGCTCAGTCCCACTTTTTGGAGACTGCCGGGGCCCGGCCCCAGCAGGCCCCCGCCCACTTTAAGCACTGCTAATTAGTGAAGAGCTGCCCGCGGCGAATAGAGCTTAGAAGTCGATCACGCCGTAAGTGAAAACTATATATGGCCTGCTCCGCTCATGATCACTATTCATTCCTCCTCTGTGACCGGACTCCCTTTTCACAATGCTGGAAAGCTGTACTTTTTACACAGTGATGTAAAAATACACGAACTGCTAAGGTTTTTATATTTTACATGGATTTTTTTATATTTTGTGTAATTGTGTATTTTTATAAAGAATTCCCGGGCAACGCCTGCAATGAATCATAATGACAGGAGACTCAAGAGTTCCTCATGGCTGACTTGGGACAACTTTTGGGTTGGTGCATTTTAAAGCTCTACTATTTTTCTCCACAGTGGGGCACGCTGTCCCGCTGGGTGACCCTGGTTGATGGCCCTGGAGCATGGTGCCAGCCTGAGCTGATGATGGCATATACGAATATTCTGAATAAAGAAATATCTCCGCCCTCAGGCAAGTCTTTGGCAGGCCAGAGCCGAGCTTCCTGAGGCTGTTCTTCTTGGAAACAGATGTGGCAACCTCAGGGTGACAAGAAGTCCCGGTTTTCCTGGGACAGTCTGGGGAAAATGTCCTCCGTCCCGGGGTCCCGAGACTTTTTTTAATTTAATGAACCCCGTCCCGGGATTGGATGGGCGGATGGATGCGAACCCGGTTTTTGCCGGATCCGATTCAGAAATCGGGTCCGGCGTGTCTCTTCCTATGCGTGAAGGCTTTTCAAACCCTCATTTCTCCCCCCTTCCCCTTCCTGCTCACTCTCCTCCGATGAGAAGAGTGAGCTAGGAGCACACCCCCACCCCACCCTGTAACAGGCCAGCGACATAGAAGTAGGACTGCCGTTTTATCTGAGGCCTGTTTGTATTTTAGTGTAGTCCTACCTCTATGTGTATGGCCTGTCCCCTTTTTTTATTTTTTATCTGGTCAAACTAGGCAACCTCCACAATCGAGAGCCAGGCAGGCCTTCAACAGGAGTCTATGAAGAAACATCAGAGTGTCGCCACAAATAATGGCGCGGTTTAGGTGACCGTTTGCTGAAAGGTAGACCGGGCCTAACGGAAGAGGTACAGAAAAAGGGGGACTGAGACATGGTAGGGTTGTGGGAAATACCATCTACAAAAGCGGGAGACCACTGGACGGGCGATTGGTGGTAGGGGCTAGCGGCAGGAGGCAAAGGCACTGGAGATGAGAGGGCCTGATGTGGGAAAAGTGACGAGGGCAGCAAGTGATGAGGAGAAGGCAAAGGAGAGGTGAGCACCCAGGCTGAGCAGGGAGGCTGGCTGCTGATGAGTAGATTGTGTGGAGAGGGAAGAGACTGTTGAGGAGAGAGAGGGCTAGAGGACACTGTGTGGACTTCTTAGGAAGTGCAGGGAGTGCAAGCAGAGTAGTCTTAAAGCTGCTCATGCAGATTTCATGTTCTATCATTTTCACTTGACTCGATTCCCAGGTGCAGATTTCAAACATCCACATTTGTGTTTTTGGCTATTAGCTGGAGCTTAAGTGCCACTTATAAGCCAACACTCTTGCTTTGGAGCACAGATAGGAGGCAGGTGGGATGTGAGGAGGGACACACACCTTGTGGGTGTTGTTCGGTGCCTACCCATCTCCACGCTGATCACTATGGCCATTCCCATCCACAACCTGCCTCTCTGTGCCCAAAACGCACCTTCCTGAGATATCTTTGAGATCGCTCTGCCAAGCAGTAACTGGTAACTTGGGACTTTCAGTGCTGATTCTAAGTAGGTTCCTGAGTTTTAATGGCTTAATTGCAGCTGTAACTGCGCTCCTGGTGCAATAGAAATGTCTTAACCGAATGTGCCTTTAGTCACTTGATTATTAACACATCAGGTGTATTTGAACTGTGCACGTTCAGGGGTATCGTGGTGCTATTAACAGATAACCAATGTTTATTGTTGCCTAACTCAATGGTGCTCATTTTATTGACCTCAAAAAGGATGACGGTCTGAGTGGACACATCAGGAACCTGTGACCATGAGGTGAAACATAGGCCCCTCTATTGGATGTTTTATTCTACTGATCCCCAGACAGCATGTGTTTCCTCACATCTGTTCCCCAAACTGACGTCCTGTTAAAGACATGCACCTGCAAAACCAACTCTTTTGGCTTGTGTATAGGTATTACACAGGCATTTGTATGCACTGCTATTATATGAACAGGTACGAAGACCATGTGTCAGCTGTTGCCATCGTATGGCTAGGTAGTAACATAAGGTCAGTGCCTGGAAAATGCCCATCCCATGCTTACACAACATTCAAAACTATTGGCTTTGCCAATGCTGGTTGACTTTCAAAGGAAGATGCACAGGCAGGTGCACCGACTGTCCAAATCACTGTTAACTTTGAGAGCTATTTGTGGTGCAAGCACTGTAATAGTTGTCTTGAATCATGTCATTTTGTAATGGAGGGGATACCCATAAACTCATGTCTTTGTGCACAAGCCTGGCACCATCACCTTGTGAACCCCGGCGGGCACAGCACTCAATGATTCTTGTAACTTTACTTAGCATACAATTCTACAAGAGCATGTTTCGGAGGAAAATGGTTTGCTCTATGAGGTCAGATTCTGAGGGGGCACTCAATACAGAAAGTTGCCATGGGACTTAATTTGACACTTGCTGCGCTGTGCCTCCCGATCAACATCTGGATGCAATAATAAAATGAACATCATTAATCAGCGCTGCTGTCTTTTGTATTTTTTAATTGTAATATCTATCAATGATATTTGACGGACTTTGTTCTAGTGCTGAATGGATCTGAGAAATGCTGCGCACTGTATCGAGACGGATGCTGTGACTTGCAAAGCAATTCCATATAGGGTGATTTCTGCATAAATGCAGGTTGGTTTGCAAATAAAGACAAGGAGTTCCTCTGAATACGTGTTTCAGAGGTTCCTGAAGCAAATATGGAAACATTAGGGTCCTGATGAAGGCGATGCAATTGAGAAGGAGCGACTGAAACCGGTCGACCATCGCCAGGATAGCCCTTTTCTTGGTTTTGGGATGCCTGGGTAAATAAGATTATAATCCTAATAAACACTTGAGGGAGGGTGGAATAAATAGTTTTAAAAAATCCCTACACAAATGTAACCTACATGACTAAATATATATTTTGTATTTCCTAACATATATAGGGCCCGATTCATGGATTCTTTTGCATGGTTCAAAGTGACTTTGCACTGCTGAAAAGTGGCTGTGCACTACCTGACACAAACCCTGATTCATGGAACTGCGCAAAGGGTATTTTTGCAGTGCAATGTCAGTGCAAAGTCATTTTCACTGACTTTGCACTGCAAAAATACACTGGGTTTGTGTCGGCAGTGCACAGTCACTTTTCAGTAGTGCAAAGTCACTTTGAACCGTGCAAATAATCACATGAATCGGGCCCTTAGTGTTTAAGTATTCTTCTGATCCTCACTCCATTTTGTGGGTCATAGATGGAGTGGAGTTCAATCGGAGCGGGTAGGATTTGAGCACTTGTGTTCCTGGTATTTTTAAGGACACTTTCCTGTTATCATGTTTTAACGAAGGGTTACATCTCCTTGTATCCCTATTATATAGGTGGTCCAACATCGTGGCCTAGGGCCAGTCTTCCCTACTTCTAGGGATAGTTTAGTTCTTCCTGAGGGGCAGTTTAGCCATTTTTGAGCAGGCCGTGAGAGATTTGGACCTGTTCACCAAGTGTGTAAGAAACTTTGTTCCAGTGCTCCCATGCTGTTTTTTTGTGCTTAGTTTTTCTTTCGGTGTGGAGTCTGCCCTTTTTGTATTGCTTTGCTGAAAGCATTTCGTTTTTACAGCAAACCACAACCACTTCAGAATTGAGAGACCCGGCTCAAACATTATTCTTCAAGCTCCGCGTCACCCTACGTCGAGGTTCTACCTTGAGAATCCTGAGCACATGCTGATGCTTTGTAACCAGGCAACTTCGCCCACAAATCTGGAGAAAGCTGTATCTTGGGTGCCAAGACGCCATTTGATAAAATCCCCTTTCGCAGTGTAAGTAGTTATTCCACCCTCCCGCGAGTGTTTATTAGGCTTATAATGTCTTGGGAGGATAGCTCAGGGGCTACGTGCTAGCCTTGGAATCAAGATGACATGGAGCAATACAGGTTCGATCCCTGGGTCCGTGCTTAGAAACCTCTGGGTATTAAGTACGTTATAAATAACCAGTCATATCATATCGTAAGTAGACCTTGTCAAAAGGCCCAGACTGGACTATAGGGCAATAGGGCAATACCCGAAGTGCCAGGCGATGATTCTCGAATCGGCCAGTTTTTCAGGCCAGAATGGACATTTGTTGGGGCCAGAGTTGGACCGTTTCATAGGTTACTATTTTTGACAAATGTTGCTAAGCAAATTAGTTTTTAAATACATTATTTGCATTATTATTTTTAAATGCTAGCGTATGCGAATCAGGCTTGGTGCCACCCCAAAAGGGGCAGGCCAGCCCGAACTGCTAGGTCACATCCCTTCTGCACAAGACCAGAAGCCTCTCCAAACATGTTTCAGCCTCGTTGGGCCTCATCAGTGAGGAGTAGTTTGGGTCTCTAGGCCCAGAAGACACAGCACCCACGTCTGGGAATACCTGTCCCACTTTGGGTGACTACAGCAAAACAAAAGAGGTGATGGCTTGAAGGTTTTCAATTAATCTTAACCCCTGGCATTGCTCTGGAAAATCCTCCAGACCATCGTTCTTCACCTGCCAAGCCATTTCAAAAGGGGAAATACCATATGCAAGTCAGGCTTGGTCCGACCCCTTTAAAAAAGCACACCAGACTATGGACAAACCTGTTTTCAGATGATCTACCTTTGTGATGAATCAACTTCTGTGGCAGCAGTGGTCCAGGGATGATTATCGGTTTCTGAACCATCAACCAGTCCCACACCTCTAGTACACCAGAGGGGATCCAAACAGATTGGGAACACAAGCAAATTATAAACCTCCTGTCCAATTTTGGTAACGTGGACAGAACGGTAGGCGTATCTCCAAAAGATCATGGATCATTGGTTAGTTGCAACACCGCGAAAATACAATTTTTCCCTAATAATAAAAGGGACTGTCCAGTCAATTTAGTATAAAAATATCTTCCTTATTATTATCACAACAGACAGTTCTAGCACACTACGAAATACAACCCACCCTGTAATGGAATTCAGAGGACAGTCAGTTTCAAAGAAGGAAAAGGGATGATATGATATGATAGTTTATTTATAAAGCGCCTATACACAATGTGTTTCAAAGCGCTTCAAGGAGGATACTGACAGGAGGGCAGTCAGCATAATAAATAATCGCAGCAGTTCAAGGATACTTGGTTTCATTACAAAGGGAGCAATGGGTCATAATATGTATCTAGGGGCCTTCGGAGAAGTACCATGGGGACAGAACCAGAATGTACCTAGTGCTTGTAGATGTTCTTGGTGCTCGACAGGGTCGAGTCGGTTTCAGGGCATTTTGCATCTTCTGCAATAGAGTTCAAGATGGGAGACGTCTGCGGATATCAGACGGCAACCAGTTCGGCGAGCAATGCTGGATGAGCAGGTTCAAGCTGGCCTACACGGCGGCTCGGGGTCAGGAATCATTGTCACAGTGCTGGTTGGCATATCTTTTTTTTTTTTTTTACTTTTATTTTTGGTGGCAAAGGTTTGCAATAGGCACATACATTAAGGCAATCAAGAAATATAGCGACCAATTTTGTAACCGTACAGTAGTCACAGTACATTGAACACAACAGCATCAGCAGAACATCACAAGAGATGAGAATATAGCAGTGATCATGGTGTAGGAATAGGATCCAACAGGTCAGGTGACGAGCCAGACCTTGGTGGACTTCCACTCTGATTGTTGAGGTAAGTATTGAATTCAGCCCATATGTTCTTGGGACGTGATCGGGCCGGGAGCATGGCCAGATATTCCTCCTCACAGTTTCGCGACCAGGTGAGCAAGCACAGCCATTTCTGATGGGCCGGAGGGGAGGAGCTTTTCCAATTCTGGAGTATGCATTTTTTAGCTATCACACAACTTATGTTCAAGAATTTGGCCAGACGTCTAGAGTCATCTGTTCTCCAGACACCAAACAGGACTGCTAGGGGATCAGAATCCACCACAGTTTCGGTGATTGTAGTGAGTGTTTCTAAAACGCTGTTCCAGAATTCAAGCAGTTTATTGCAGGCCCAGAACATATGCAAATGATCGGCTCCTTCCGCCCACAGCGGGGGCAGGGGTGCAGTGTAGTGTGGTTGAACCTCGAGGTCCTGTGTGGAGTATAGTATAGCCTGTTTAGGAGCTTATATTGCATAGCCCGGTAGCGAAAATTAAGGGAGACCCTTTTAGTATGCCGGCACATCTCCCTCCAAACCTCATCAGTAATTTCCAGACCCAGTTCAGCCGCCCAATCATCACGCGCCTTGAGGACTTGTATCGGGGCAGCATCCTGAATGATCGTATACAATGAGGAGAGGATGCCCCGGGCGCCATCAGAATTAGCAATGTATGCGATAGCTGGATCGTCTGGGGGCTCATCTGGGAAGGATGGCCATTTAGTACGGAATGCAGCCCTGAGTCGATAATATTGGAGGGTCTCTTGAGCTGATCCGGTGTGCCCTTGTTTCCAAGTTTGGGGGTCAATGAACCTGCCCTCGGAAGCCATTTGTAGTATGGGGAGGATTCAGCGGTCGGCTATAACAGGCGTGACCAAGCATAAAGAGTAGTGGCAGTGGGATCAATAGGAGAGTCGGGTGCATAATGTTGATGCAGTATAAGGGACATTATGTTGGTGCCAGCGGCTGCCAGTAGCCCTAATTTGACATGAGGACGTGCCGGGGAGCCGGGGTACCAATGGGTGGCAAGCTGGGCCTGGGCCGCGGTGTAGTAATCTGATAGATCCGGAGCCGAGAGTCCACCTTGTTCATATGGAAGCGCCATGTCAGTCCACTTCTTGCGGACCGCACCAGAGTGCATTAGGAACTGTGCACATAATGTGTGTAATTTGGCAAAGTATTCCCTCCCAGGCCACACGGGTATGTTACTGAAAGTATAGAGGAGCTTGGGAAGTAGTATCATTTTAACGAGAGACAGCCGACCGGCCATGGACAATGGAAGCGTCCGCCACCGTAAAATTTTAGTCTCGACTATTTGTGCCACCGCAGAGTAGTTATCAGCAAGCAGTGTGGCTTTGGTGAGGGATATCCAAACACCCAGGTATTTGACCCCGTCCGGGGACCAGCGGAGAGGATATTCAGTGGCGGGTTGTTGGGTAAATTTAGTAAGCGGGAAGATCTCGGATTTTGAGTAGTTAATTGTAAAACCGGAGTGGGTGCCGATGCGGGTGATGTCTCTCAGTATAGGGTCAAGATGGGCTGCCTGGTCTCTAATGTATAGCAGTACATCGTCTGCATACAGGGATATAATTTCGGGGTTATCTTTCAGCCTAATTCCCTTGCGGGCGTGGCATGCACGGACATAATCCGGCATCAGCTCTATTGCTAGGGCAAAAAGGATCGTGAGAAGGGGCATCCTTGTCGGGTACCTCTACAAAGTGTAAAGAGATGAAGCACTGGTCGAGACATCTCAGACGGATTTAATGACTGCGCCATGAAAACAGTCAGCGGTGCAGTCGGTTGCAGCTCAAAGGGTTCAACTGGCTCACAAATGCCCTTTAAGGCAGATATCGGAAGATACTTGTGGAGGCACTTTCCCTAGCTTCTTCACTTGGCTCGTGTCATCCTTTAAGGCGGATGCCCCAAAGCTGATGAGTGTTTTGCAAGCATCTGCCTTGTCCTTGGTTTAGGGTACAGAGACTCTCTGGCACTTCCCACCTAGGAAGCTTGCTCGCAGAGCCTAGCAGGGCATGCTGTGTGCTGGCTCGGTGCTAGTTCTGGAGCTGCTGGAGGGTCCTCTGGATTCGGCATCTCCCTGTGTCCCTTGGGAGATGTTTAGGGGATGGATCTTGCTTCCGTCTTGGAGGTCCTGTCTTCCTTCACTGGAGGAAGATATAAGGCAGACTGTACCTTCAGCAACGGTCAAATGATGAGTTCTTCTTGCTACTCCTTGTAAAGTCTTCAGATGATCTGCCAAAAGAGCGGGCTCAGCCCTCTTTTAAAGCCAAATGGGCAACATGGATTGGTGTATGCTAAGCCTACTTAAGGAACCAATCCATGGTCCCCACCAACAATCTCCTGTATGTGTGAGGTCATAACCAAGGTGCTTTGTAACAGAAAATGTAAAGGGGTGAAAACATGTAACACTAAGTCCCACCCTTCTTCGATCTGTCTGTTGTAGATCAAAGGGTCCCTCTGGTTAACACAGTTCTCTGTGGTTCCTGATTAAATAAGCCTAATTAAAATACCTATACCTGACCTCCTTTCGGGATTGTTAGTATCCCATAAATCGTGGATACACGTGCATCTTACTTTCATTGTACCCCTCTGCTCTGTGCCGAAACGGCTTCCTCAAGGCATGCAGTAAATCCCCCTGATGCCCCATGGATAGCCAGAGTAGTGTGGGGACCTATTCCTGGAACTTCTCTTTTTTGTGTTTTATGTTATGGAACATGCTCATGCCATGGATGTCACCTTAGAAGGGCCGTCTTTCCCATCCGCTTCCAGCAATGGGGGTTGGTGTCTAGCAAGCGTGCAACAATATTGAGCTAAATGGGCTTAAGCCCCCCGACTCCCAAAATGTGAGCTGAGGGGCAGGGCTTCCGCACATAGCTTTTTTTAAGACAGAGAGGAAGGGACGTCTTTCCTGAAACTGGCGGCTTTAAAGTGTTAAAAAATCAAATGCACACATCAGCCCCCACCCCAAGGATGCGAGTGAACATATAACAACGTCATGTGTTTTTTCACATCCGAGGGGAAGGGGCTGATGTGCACACTTACTTTTGGTCAGAGAGGTGGGTGAAGCCTTTTTTTTTTAAAGTAGCAGTGTTAAAGGGTCTTGCATGTTAGCTCATTATACATGTGTGCAAGGAGTGTGCATGCAATGTGTGTGTGTGAATGAGTGAGTGAGTGAGAGTGAGTGTGTGTGAATGAGTGTATGATGTATGGGAGGATGGGTGCGCATGTAATTGAGCGAGTGAATGGGAAGTTTAAATTAATGAGTGGATGTATGATTGTATGTGTGTGTGTGTGTGTGTGTATGTGTGTGCGCGCGCGCATTTAGATGTAATGCTGGGCCACTACCATTTGATACTTGGGTTGCACGCCAGACAAACCATGGGGTACAACAGGGGAGGGTCTAGGCTCCAAGTTTGCCCTGCCCCTTTCTGCAGTGGCCCCTCCCATCACAATTAGCCCCTCCCCCAGAAATGTAGCTTTTATTGCGCCCCTAGTGTCTAGACTGTGCGCAGTGAGTACCTATGCTTGACCCTGGTGGTGACAGGGGCACAGCCTTTCAGACTGCCCATGGGAGAGATTTAGCTTCATGCCAGACACATCCTGCCCTCGCAGCAGCTTATGGTCTTTTGAACATGGCTTTTCCTGCCTCCGGAGTAGGCCGGCTCCCCGGTGAAGGCCTGGTGAGGGCTGCAGCTAAAGCCTCTGTGTCGGCTTTTTGTGCTAAGTCTTTTTGTAAGTGCTGATAATAACTTGTAATGTACGTCACATTACAGGCTGCTGTGCTATCGGCGTAATGCAGACGGCGCAGGGAAGAGCGCTAGACGCGGCTTATGCTAATGCTGCCATTGTCCTCACCCGGTGCGAGGCGCCATCTCCCTGCCATAGTCCTCTACGGCGAAGCCTGCTGAAGCACGTGACTACCTCACCAGATTACTGCTGGGGTCTTGCTGTTATCACACTTTGAATGATTGTAAACCGTGCACCTGCTCTTTACAAGTCCCCTAATGTGTTCATTCCTGTGGTATGAAGAGCTAGTGGTGGGGGCTGAGACTGCAGGATGCCAGTTTGATGACTAACCACTTTTGTGGCTTTGAGCCCTGATGAGTCTGCGGGCACTCACAGTGGTCAAAGTGTACGAAAAGAAGTAGGGGAACTATGTTCCCTGCTGGCCTGCACCCACTCTCCACAAACCCCATCACCACGCCCCTCCTACGTGCAATCCAAACCCACAAACACTCCTGCTCTTTAAGGGCATGTTCAGTACAGCGCACGGAAGTGCAAGTTTCAACTTCTCTTCTTCCTACACCTTTATTTTAAAGCTAAACCATTCCGAAATGCTTTCTTTTTAAAATAAAAGTATAGGAACAGTAAAACCTAAACAAAAGTAGAGGAGCAGCGCTCCCAACCGCTCCGGCCCACTTTGACCACAGGACTCGGGAATAAAGAGAACGTACTCTTGGCCTACGGTGGTGCGGAGAGCTGACTTTTCCGGCAGTGAGTGGGCTTGGATTATGGGCTTCTACAGAGCAAGCATTTTTCTGCTGCTTGGCAGCGATTGTGCGCTGGACTCCAATCACCCTCATTTTCAAGGGGCTGAAGAACTGGGATGTGAACTTTGTTTAAACCGGCGATCTGTTTGCATTTTAACGTTGCTATTGTTTAAACGTTTAACCACTTCCTCCGTCCTCCTTGTCTTGTGCCTGTTGTCCCCGGGGTGGATTAGCGGGTAAGCGGAAATACAATTGCAGAGAAGCTGCGCAGGAGGGAGTATCCCCATCTGGAGCAGGATCACCCGCCAATTGAAAACAGTGCCGCTGTAGGCCATGCAGTAAATGTCACACCAATCCATTCAGCTTGTATTTATTTATAAACAGGAGGAACAATGTGCTTTTGATCACAAAAGAACGTGCACTAGATAAGAAATCAGATATGAGGGGAAGCAGTGAGCTTCTTGTAATGGGGTGAGTTTGAGGGACACTCTAACCAGGTTGTGGAGGGGAGTACATGGAACAGTCACTGGGGACAATACCTAAAGTGGACATACATAGATGAAGGACAACCAACATTGGACATTTTAAAGTGCCTGTAGACAGTACGGCCAGCTGTGCTCGGGACCTAACCATGATGGGTGAAGTGCTAGAGTGGAGGCAGAGGAAGTGAGGGACAGAGACAGAGGGTAACTCGGAGGCAAGGAGCTAGGCTTTTAGTTTGGTTTTGAACATATCTGTCTGGACTGTTTCTCGGATGTCTGGGGGAAGAGAATTCCATCCAAGTGCTGCAAGAAGTGAGAAAGAGTGGAAGAGAGAGGACGCACAGGGAGGGAAAGGAGCCACAAGGGTAGTCGAGGAGGCAGAGCAGAGATTTGTGAGAAGGCTTGTAGCGTTGGATAGAGGAAGAAAGATAAAGTGGTGCCTTACCATTGATAGATTTGTGAACTGGGAGAAGACATTTAAATCTGGCCCTATTTGCATCGTCATCCATCCAGTTTGCTGATGTTACGAGGAAGTAGGTGTGAAGTGAGGGAGTTCAAAGAGAGTCCTGGTAGCAAAGTTAATGATCTTGTTGAGCCATGAGTCTTCCACCTGAGACCACCGAGTCTCAGCCACTGGCCAAGAAAACGCAATGATTCAGAAAGCCAAAACTGAGGTCTAATGTGTGTGAACATATGAGATGGGGGTAGTTCTTGGATCTCTGCCAATCTCAATCTCATCCATAATCTCATGTGGATCAGGGACAGGCTCCGTCTTCACAAACATGGGCGATCAAAGTGAAGAACCAAACTGGAGGATCAATCCCATGGTGCATTATGGGTACCTGTTCCCTATGTTTCTAGATGTTTAGGAAACGCCCACTGTGTTATTGTGTTGTGTTGTAAGCAATGCATTCAGATACTGTCCATTGAGGCTCAACCCTTAAGGCTGGAGATTATAGAGCCAAGGACTCTTGTAAATTGCTGATTGAGTACACACTCTGCCATTGACATGTATTGGACTTTATTCTAATCAGTGGGTCTAGTTCATCCATCGGGGACATGACTTTTGTAACATCAGGTACACAGGACTACCTGACATATAACTCCAAAACACCCACAGGATAAAACAAGTATACTGTCAGGATGTGCCAGAGTCTGAGAAAACCCAACCACACTTCACTCATAAATATGACACTCACTTGACTTTCGTTAGAGCAAACCATTGCATTCTATTCCTTATCCATCAATCTCTGTGCTTCCTGGGGGAGAGGATGGTTGTGTGAATTTGAAAGCAAAGCCTGCTGCTTTGATTTCCAAATTATACAAAGTAAGGTGGGAAAAGGCATGGACTACAGAGCCCTTGCGCCCCATGTTCTGGGGCAATCCCTTAGACCAGGGGTCCCGGCAAGCCCCCTCCTCTCATAATACCAGGCTTCTCTGCCAATCTCGTCACTCCTTTAGTCACCAATTGTGAGAAATTCGACCATCCGCACATGGGCTTTTTTGAAGTTTTATAATGAAAATGAATGATGGGAGATCAACCTCAGAAAATGTGTGGGGCTACTCCACACACATTTTCCTCTGCTCACCGCACAACAAACAAATAGACATGTGCGCTCTGGGGGGACACAGCATACAGGTGCTGTCCTCCCTGTCACATTTAGCTGGAATATGACAGCCAGGAGTACATCAAAGCATCTCATGAATTGGGAAAGCAACACCTATCTCCTGCCATGGCCAGACAAATTAAATATAAAAGGCTACATGGCAGGGCACGCAGTGTTCTGTCTGGGTACTGGTTCTGGAGCTGCTGGATGGGTCCTGTGAGTCTGGTATCTCCCTCTGTTCCCTGGGAGATGTTTAGGGTATTGGCCTTCTGTCACTGCCGGAAGATGTAAGGTAAACTGTACCTTCAGCCCGGGTCCAAATTAGTCCTTCTTTTTACTCCTTTTGAAATCATCAGATGAGCTGCAAAGTGGGGAGTTCAGACCTCTCTTAAAACCAAATGGGCCCCAGTGAATGGTGCAGGCTAAGCCTACCTTAATGAACCAATCCTGGGTCCACACCAACAATCTTCTGTTATGCATGAGGTCAGGACCAGAGTGCTCTTCAACAGGACATATAAGGGGTGAAAACATATACCTACGTCCCACTCATCTTCCTGTCTGTTGTAGATCAAAGGGTCTCTCTGGTTAACTGAGCCCTCTGTGAGTCTTCATTAAAGCGCAGGTCTCCTTAGAAGTTTGTGCTGGGAGCAGAATTCCTGTCTCCCCAAATCGCATCCTTCGTCCCTCTGAAAGGGGTCTGCTCTGCAGGAACACCTGCGGTAACTGCTGAATGCAGACAGGCCATTCACTGCCTTTCATACAGAGAGGTCAGAACTAGCTTAAAGTGGACTCATTGCATGCCAAAGGGGTGTTAGCCCGGACTTCCTGTTGTCTCTTCTGGCAACCAAGCCTCTTCTCCAGGCTTGCTTTAATTACTCCTCATTAGTATGCACTGCCACCAGCCGGATTAGACAAAGGGAAAGTAGATCCATCGGGCCTTTATATTTAAATTAGGCTGCCCATGGCTGGAGGAAGGTGTGCCTTGCCCCTTCTTGAGATGCTCTGATGTATCCGTGGCTGTCACATTCCTGTAGGCTGTCTTCCTGGAGTACACATGAGTATGCGTTTCATACGGTGAGCAGATAAAATGGGTGAGGAATGGCTGCACACATTTTTGGAGGCTAATCTCCCATCATTAATTTTTGTTATCAAAAAAATCAAAAGGCCCAGGCGAGTGCACTCTCCTCGTGTGGATGGTCAAATGCCTCACAGGGAGTTTGTTCACGCCACAGATAAAGCACCCAAGATATTGTTGATTTGGTTCTACTATCCCTCTCTATGACTCATATAGATCCACATATCCCTCCCCCTGTGCCACCAAAGAAGCAAGAACGAGGCCAGGATACAGAAAGAATAAATATGTATTTAAATATAGGTTCAATGAATATTTGCACCAAATGATTACACACGACACATTCTCTGTGGCACAAAACAAAGATTCAATACAAACCTCACTTAAAAAAAAAAAAAACATTTGGGCTTTTGGGTCTCATATATATATATATATATATTTATATAGCAAAAGACACATACACCTTTCACCCCTCCAGTCCCACAAACACCCCTGAATGTCATTTTAAACCATACCTTGGAACATTATGATCAAGAACATTAGCATTCCTTTATAAGGTTTAGATTTAAATCAAATGCAAAATGTTTCTGTTTTCAAAAGCAGCTTCACACATGCAGCATTCTGAATGTATAATTTCCCAGCACATAAATGCTAGCAGTTTTGAAAAGCACAACAACCTTTTTGATAATAGTTTGGATTGATAGAACCCTTCCTTCTTCACACCAAAGCAATACAAAATCGTCATTCCATCACGGTCAGTTTCTCACTCGCAGGACAGAGTGTGCATTTTTCAATTAGAAAATACGCTTGCTTTCTTTTAAAATAGCACTTCTCTACCTACCTCCAAAAACCCAGACTCCAGTTACATGAGGAATGGTGACAGTAAGGAAGTTCGTTTTTAGACAAGGACACCTCCTCCTCCAGGGAAGCCTGGGGTTGAAAATAAAAATAGGAGTACTCAATTATTTTAAATTACTATAACTTGAATTAGCACTAGGAAAGAGGGCAGAGGTTTTGAACTCCCCTGAGGTTTCCCGTCCGCGTTCAATTACTATATGGGAGTTAATTAAGTTCTTATTCAGTAAAATATGCCAAGGGTCTTCTCAGTTTGCAGCTCCCGACCCACTAATCAATGGGAAGGTATTACATCATCAGACGGCCACACTTGGTTCTGTTGGACAAGCTACTTACATTGGAAATCTCTGGGTTTGGCGCTCAGGAAAAGACATCAGTGTTTCTGGACCCTCTATTTGGCTCTCCTGGCAAGGATCCCAAGCATCTCTCTCTCTGAATGGCTGCCTCACAAGCAATGTTAACTCCCTATCCAGCTTTCAATAGTTACACCCAGATGATATTTAGGCAGCAGTCCTGGCAATATTAAATTCTGCCACCCTCTTTCAGCATTCTCCCAAATGATTTTTAGGCACTCTTTCTCAGTATTCACCCAGGTGGTTTTAAGGCAATTCTCCCTCATTCCCATTGTACAAGACCTTTTTACCCTATAGGCCACACCTCGGAAATATTAAAATCAGGAGGTGTTAACTTATTAGCCTTGAATGTTCATTGGACTCCTAGGTTCACTCCTCCCAAAGCCCAACCTCTCTCTGTGGATAGGCCCCCCAGAGTTATGAAGTTTAATTGATTGCGAAGAATGAACCCACCCACTGGAGTTTTCATTGTACACTTTTAAGGTTTTCACCTAAAATGTCGCTACATGGCAACATCCTTCATTTTACACATAAACCTAATATCATATTTTTGTCTAATCATGCAGCACCTCATGAACTATCTCCCATCTGATCCGGTGGTTGAAGTGGGAAGGAGCGGTTGGGAGCAGTGTTCCTCTACTTTTTTAAATTAAGGTTTACTGTTTGCATAATTTTAAAAAAAAAGAAACCATTCCGGAATGGTTTCGTTTTAAAATGAAGTAGTAGAAAGAAGTTGAAATGTGCACTTCAGGGCACTGCAGTGAGCAATCCTTGAAACAGCAGGCACATGTGTTTAGGAGTTGTAGGGCATGTATGAGGGGGCTTTTTGATGGAGTTTGTAGGAGGCTGGGACAGGCCTGCAGGGAACATAGCTCCACTACTTCTTTTTGTACACTTCAACCACTGGTCTCGGTAGGAGATTGCAGGGGCCAACAGCAATTGTTCCAAGTTTATACCACAATTATAACCATTATCAACCCGAGATTTTCAATGCCGATATCTAATTTCATAAACCCCCGGCAACCCAACGTTCAGCTTTATGGCATTTTCTGGGGAGTTAGAAACACATTTTAGATTATTAGAGAGGTTCCAAAAGTCTATAGAAGTGATGGCATCACAACAGGATTGTGATAGGCTTTAAAATGATACGTGTCCCATTTCTGTAAGTATCATGGTTCAAATGTTAATGGCCAAAACTTAATTCCTAAAATGTTTCATTTCTTGTCAGGGGTTTCAGTTCTCTTGAAACATATTCTCTAGGCTCTGCTGCTTCCTTGTTGAATTAATCCTGGGGTAAAGTCATTAGCCTTTGCTCGCTCAAGGCTAATGGGTGACCGGCAGCTTATCTCAGAGAACAGGACCTCATAAAACTCCTTGTTCCCTCCATGAGTGTTCTGAATAGAAAGTACCCTTCTCAGGAAATAGAAACTTAAAGTCATGCCTCTAGCAACACTTATATTTGGGAAGGTTACGTTTCCTTGGGCACATGAAATCTTTTATTTATTTTTAATAAAATTGCATCTCACCATAACTGTTGATTTTTCTTTGCATGATATGTTCATTTTGGCAAGAGAACATTTTTCTCCACGTATTAATTTGAAGTGGCAAAATGCACACACTTTTAGACATCATCGTTTCTGTGTTTGCAAATGCCACGCTTTCCTTGTAGAATAAGCCTTCAAATTCTCTTGGCGTTATCATTCACATGCAAAGTCCAATTAGTACAGGGATTTCTCTTTATTTGAAACAGCCTTCTTAATGGGGCAGCTGCCAATGAAATACAGCCTTTCATTTTTCTTCAGATGTGAATGAAGGGTAGGCCTTTTGTTTTTAGTTCTTTGTCATTCACACAGCATTTTATGTGGTAGATGAAAATTAAAGGCTGCCTTCTTTCTAGTTTGGCAGTCACAGTGTGACTTCCCAGTTCCCTTCTGAAGCCTTGTTTTATTTTTCACATGTTCCTTTCTTCCACTGCAGAAGTACATACAACTTTAAATCACTAGTCACATTAGCAGTGTTGAATTTTGTTTATGCCAGCTTTTCAGTTTGCCAGTGTGCCTTCCCATGACAAGAAGGTATTTCAGCACATTTGGGACTGCATGGCCTTTCTGTTTATTTGATCCTGGGTGAAAGTATCCCACACACCATGCCCTGGGGTACCCACTCAGGGTTTAATCTTCAAGTGGAAACCATTAGCCAGACCCCCTACATGCCTTCTGATGTGAGAGCAACTAGCTATACTAAGACAGGGACCCTAAGGTACAATTCAAGTGGGACGCCCCAGAACCTATAATCATAACAACACAAAGGCTCACTTAGGAAACCACTCTTTTGAGTGAATTGACAAGCCTATCACAATTTACAATTTATTCTCAAATTCTTCAGAACAATTTTAACAATTAATACTTATCTTCATGAATAATACATAGTGTTAAGACTAGGGTAACATAAACATTATCAAAAAACCCAACAATAGTGCATATGTTCATCCCACAAACCAAAATAGACAGAGACTATGTTAGAATCAATACAGAGTACACACAGGAGGAAACTATTCCTTCTTGTACAATATATGCCTCTGAACATTCCAATATCCATGAATGTCACCGGCTATATGTAACCTAGTCTCACGTTGCACAACCAGGCCTAGCCCTGCATGTTTCGATCCTCCTACACAGAACCGGCCTTAGGGCAGGGCGGCCGGGCGGCCACCCAGGGCACCCTGCCACTCGACCCCTGCCATGCCATCCTCGGGGGAGTCTTTTAAGGTCTCGCCCAAGCTGGCATCATGGGAGAAGGCACGGCAAGTGCCCTATTGAAATTAAATGCACTCCGAGCGGAGCTCATTTAATAACAATAGGGCCCCTGTCGTGCCGATTGAAAAATGTAGCGCTCCTGCCACCCTTTGCCACATGACTAGGGGCGCGCGAAGCAGAGCGGTGCTACATTTTGTATGTGCTGCCCGCGGCGCTGCAGCTTCTAAGGCGGGCCCTGCTCCTACATTACTTACGTGAGAGCAACAACCATGCTTAGCACTCTCCAAAGCTCCTCAGTGAAAAAATTAGTCTTGAAGCACCCCAGTCCCACGAGGCACTTCCGCAGCACTAAGTCTGTGCATGCACTGATTGGACTAGGCTGTGTTTGTGTTGCCTCACAGCACCCCGAGTCCTATAAGGCACTTCTGCAGCACTAAATGTTAACCTGTGCTTGTTGGATTAGGTTGTGCTAGTGTCTCCTCGAAGCATCCCCAGTCCAACCAGGCAGTTTTGTAGCACTAAGTGTGCGCTTGCGCTGATTGGATTAGCCTGTGTGTCACCTCGAAGCACACCCAGTCCCACCAGGCACTCCCTGACCACTAAGTGTGCGCCTGCGCTGATTGGATTAGGCTGTGTTAGTGTCGCCTGTTTGTGTTCTCGTGGTGTGTGCTGTCACAGGCGGCCTTAATAGGATCTTTCCATTTAAAGCCCTTTTAAATAATGTTTGTTTTTCTTTCCCACTGCTCATAATCTGTAAACTAATTAGGTTAACCCTGCTGCAGCGCGGAGGCAGTGGTGGCACGGATGGCGCACGGGAGAAAGGCGGGGGGTGGGAGACGAGGCGCACCAGGTGACTCCCGTTTGATCGGCATGAGATTATGATGCTCAGAATGCATCGGAGATCGCCCTTACTGACTGAGGGGCAAGGTAGGGCCATTTAGGGTATCTGTGCTTAATGGGAGCCATGTTGGTCTTGCAGCTCCTGGGTGATGAAATAGCCTCTTTGCTGGGCTGTGTTGTACCTGTGTGGGAGATGCGCACAGACACACACCCCCTGCATGTCTGGAAGCCTGGACCATGGTTCTGTAGTAAATGCGAAACGGAAGGTTGATGGCTGGAAGGTTATGAATTAATCTGAGTTACTAGCTATTTATTTTTTTTATTTATTTATTGTCTATTTCAAAGGCGTTTATACGTCAAGAAATTGCTCTGGCATCCCACAGATCATCGTTTTTCACCCCCCCCCTACCACATTATAGAAGGGGAAATACCATCTGGAAATCAGGCATGGTCGCACCTCAAAATGAGCAGTCCGACCCAAACCTCTAGGTCACGTCTCCGACTGTTGTGGGCACATTGGCGGCTCGAACATAACATTGAACACAAGAACACACCGATTCATGGATTTTTTTTGCATGGTTCAAAGTGACTTTGCACTGCCATGCACAGTTCCACGAACCAGGGTTTTTGTCTGCAGTGCGAAGTAAGTTTTTCAGCAGTGCAACCTGTCTTTGAACCATGAAAAAGAATCCATGAATCGGGCCTACAGTGTTTAGGATTAACATGGTCTTGATCTGCTTTATTTACTTATTTGCCTGAAAAAAAAAACAAGCAGCTTCATGGTGCTCCACACAATACAAACCAGTAAAGAAATCAGATATGGTAAATACAGACACTTTATTGAGAATAATGTTAGCATCCTGGTACACATGGCTGTTCTTTGGGCTGATGCGTGTGAGCTACTGGGAAGCACTTCAGGAAGATGAGCGAAAATGTTGTTAGTTTGCACAGTCCAGCAGTGAAAAAGGAATTGCTTTTGGGCACGGACACTCGATTAAGCATATTCCAAAGGAACCCTTCAAGTTAAAATTTGACACTGCATACAGTATGTGGTGCATACTAAAGGACTGCAGAGAATTCATGATGCAGTTTGAGGGCCTTGTGCACGGCCGGTGGGTGGCTATGGTGTCGGTTTTTGCCGGGAACCAATTCCGAAATCCCAAAATCGGGCCTGGCGCGACTCTTCCTGTGCGTGAATGCATACACGCCTACATTTACTCCCCCTTCTACTTCCTGTCCGTTCTCCTCCAATGAGAGCACACCCCCCTCCGTTCCGGGGTTCTGTGATAACCCCCGTCCCGGGATTGGATGGGTGGGGCTATGGTCCTGGTTTTTGGCAGGAACTGATTCTGAAATCCTGAAATCGGGCCCGGTGCGACTCTTCCTGTGCGTAAATGGAGTTGTGAATGCATTCACGCCACCATTTCATCCTCCTTCCCCTCCCTGGCCGTTCTCCTCCAATGAAAGCTCACCCTTCCAGTAACAGGCCACCAACATAGAAGTAGGACTACCGTTTTATCAGAGTCCTATTTGTGTTTTCTGTAGTCCTACTTCTGTGTCTGTGGCATGTCCCTTTTTTTCTTTTGGTCTGGTCATACTACACTTACCAGTCTCCTGGCATTCAATAGTGCTGTGTGTGCCCACCAAATAATAATGTATGAAAGTCTCCACGAGCCCACTGTGATCCCCCTTAAAGGGCCTGTATTACTAAAATGTGTTAACAGAAAAATATTGCTATCCCTTGTTGAGGGATAGGAATGCACAAGTGACCGCCAGAGTTGCTAACACTGCGGCTCAGCCTTTTATTTGTTTTAAAAAGCACAGGTGAGTCACTAATGGCTTCCTCGTGTATTGTATATAATTTTCCACCCGTTTCCAACAGGGGTGGGGGCGTTTTCCCTTGTCACACGTTTGACAGTGCTTCCTGTTTGTGAATTGGGAGGCACATTTGACATGCATGAGAGTACCCTACTTCTAGCCATGGGTTTGTCCAGTAGCGCATGACTGTTAAAAAGTACATCTGACTGTAGGCATCCTCAATTTGCGCATTCAGAGGCTCCTTGTTATTAGGCCACAACTTTGTCATGCAAGCAAAGGCGAAGGGCTAGAATGTGTTTGTTGGAGCCAGGGTCTGGCTCATATCGGGAGCCCTCTACACATGCCTATCACATTGCAGCCTAGAGCATAGGATGTGGTGTGAATGATGGCCGCGCAGGCAGAATTCAATGGCCGCTTGAGCCGTGCGCATGACATGCCCTGCAAGGTGGAGCCTTGCACAGCAGGCACATTGCCCAGGGTATATGGTAAACCTTTATGCGTCTCTTAATGAAAAACCTCTCCCAGTAATGTTATGGTAAAGCTTCTGGTACCACACACTGTTACCACCTGTGTGGTCTCCTGGCGCTTCGGCGGATCTGCAGTGCAAGGAGGGTGGCGGGGTTTGTTAGAAGGACTGAGTGGGAGAAGAGCAAGAGAGCTGTAATGTGCTGTTGGCAGCTTCAGCTCGGCGAAACCGGTCACTGAGAGTATGTGCTTTTTCGGTTGGTCGGCGTCATGTGGTGTTGAGGTGAGATTGTGTATGGTTTCTTTCCTTGTTGGGTTAATGGATAAATATGAATGGTTATTAAACACGTGTTCAACCAATCGGGACATTGACTATCATCGCCCGATTGCCCGATACACTCTACCAACTGGGGAAACTGTAGCCCATGTATCAGCTACACTATTCATTAAATAATGTTTAAACTTGAAATCCTGTTTTTTGTCGGAGATACTGGGATTCATTAAAGCTGGAGTTGGTGGTTGGACACCATCATGCAGAGCTGTGAGCCTATGGATCACATTGCCAGAATCCCTAATTTATGGACTCTTCAGTAAGATCTTGAAGACACATTTAGTTCACTCATTTTGAAGTGTAAGTCTTCAGGTAATGCTCCCTGGAGTTTCCCCTCAGCGCCATGAGGTCTTCATCGAGCAATACTGTGCTATAAAATTAACCCTTAATATAATTCTGCCCAATAGAAATTGCCACACGGCTTGCTTTGAACTTCGATTCCTTGCACACCTTGCACATGTAATCCTGCACAAAGCGTGAGGTTTGCATTCTAAACTTGCACAGATTGCGAGGTGAATACACATTTACAGCTTTTGTGCCATGCACACAGAATATTTATTGGTTGCAGTAGTTTGGTACGCATGTAACCTGCGTCTCCAAAAACTGCAGTGCTCAGCCTTCACCACTACATAGATGGCACCCTTTGCCCTAGTATGTTTCCCCCACAACCAAGCTCCGACTGGCCCACACGACAAGAGTGCGATGCCTGAAGGGCCTGCCCACAATGCCAGTGTGGTCCAATTTTCTGAGCCAATGTGGGCTGCTTTAATGAATGAGTGTGTGATAAAGGTGGTAGGGCTTGAAGTGGGGTAAGAAATTCGAGGGGGGCCCTCATTTGGGGGCGTGTCTTGCATGATGGGCAAGGACTGAAAAGCACACAAACCATAGTAAGGTACGCAAACAAATATATTTATTTATTACATCTGTAAAGCACCAAAACCCTGAGGCACCACGGCACTGTTGCGAGACCAGTTACATGATACAATCTTAGCAAACTAAATAGTACATTTCACATTAAAGGATTGAACAGCATGAATAGCAGATTAAGGACAGCCAACAGTGTTCAGATGCCAGAAGGCCAGAGTGGGTGCTTACCAGTTAGGTGAAAAACCATGTTTTAGAGCTTTGCGGAATGTCCAGTTGGAGCTCTCAGCTCTTAGTACAGTGGGGTGGAGAGTTCCAGTGGTTGACTGCTATCTGGGCTAGGTATTGCCATGCTGAGTTGCTCAAACATTTGTGAGCCATCAATAGCGTTTTGAAAACAATCCTTTGTTTAATGGGGAGCCAATGCACTTTTCTTCTGGCGGATGATATGTGGTCTTTTCTTGGGCTGTTTGGGCCGCTCAAAATGCATTGTTTTGGATTATTTGCAGTTTATTAACGTTTTTTTTAAAGTTCCTGCAAAGAGAGCTTTAGAATAGTCCAGTCTGGCGACGGTTAAAGAGTTCTGCGGGGTTAAGAAATGTTGTGCAGCGATGGAAAGTTTGGCTGTGTAAGTTGCTGAGGAGGCGATCACAATAACTTGTTTGGTGAGGGAGAGTGCGGAGTCCCCAGTGTTTTTACTGCAGCTGGTACTGGGATCTGATGTCCGTCTATGGGGAAGGCATTGTATTGGGGACCGAGTTTCTGCAGCATTGAAGGTGGGCCTGCCAGTAGGATCTCGGTCTTGTCATTGTTTAGACATAGGTAGTTAGCTGCCATCAATTGTATTGTGGAATAGATTTTGTTAAGCAAGCGTGTGTCTTCTTCGTAGCAGCCTGACAAGGGGAGGAGGATTTGGGTGTCATCGGCATAGTTGGTGTAGGATATGGCGATTTCATCCACAATGTGAAAAATAGGTTTTGTGCATATGTTGTAGAGGCAAGAGGAGATGCAGGAACCTTGGGGGATGCCACAGAGGGTAGGGGCTGGGGGGGCACTGACAGTGTCTGAGAAGAATCTCATGGTTCTGTCTACCAAGACGGAAGATATCCAAGATGTGGAATGGTGGGAGAAATTGGCTGAGGTGATGAGGTGGTGACATAGAGTGGGGTGGTCTACAGGATCCACACAGCCGATGGGTCTAGCAGGAGATGGATGGCTTGTTTACTCTTGTCTCTGAAGGAATTGAGTTGGATTTTAAGGTCCAATAGTGCTGTTTTGGTGCCATGGCCGGGACAGATGCCTGATTCCTCCATACCTAGGATGTGGTTGGATTCAAGATGGGCTTGGATCTGGTTGTATGCTGCTCTGTCTAAGATCTTCAGGAAGAAAGGTACTGTCGTTATGGGGCGGTAGTTATTTAGCACAGCAGGGTCCAGTGACGGTTTCTTAAGTAGTGGGCGGAGCTAGGATTCATTGAGGCTCACTGGAACCATGTAGTTGGGGGAGGAAGCATTGATACATTTGGTGATGAATGGCACCAGGTGCTCTGAGAAGTCTTTGATAGTAGCTGCTGGGCAGATGTCACCCTTACAGTTTGAGGGTTTAAGGTTATTTAGGATTTTCTCTGTTTCGGCCGCAGATAATTGCCTGAATTTGAAGGCAGGTGCCGGCTGTACTTTGATCGGAGTGCAGTGGGTTAGGGGGGTTCTTTTTTCTCTGTTTTCGTTCAATTTCTTTCTGTAGTAGGGAGACTTTCTCCCGCATGGCATTCTGAATGTTTGTGCACCTTTTTTGTCTGTCAATGGGGTTAGGGGCTGTGGTGGGTGTCTGAAGTCTCTGAGGATTTTGAACAATTCCTTAGAGTTTGAGTTGGCATTCTCAATTATTGTGTTGTATAATTGGGCTTTTGCAGCTGTGATAGCTTACTTGTATTGTTAGGCGATTTTGTTAAAGGCAGTTTTTTTCTTCCTTCTTACTCCTTGCAGAGTCTTCAGATCATCTGCTAAGAGAGGGGCTCAGCACTCTCTTAAATCCAAATGGGCCCCAGTGATTGGTGCAGGCTAAGCCAACTTTACTGAACCAGTCCTGGATCCCCACCAACAATCTTCAGTTATGTGTGAGGTCATAACCAGAGTACTTTGCAACAGGAAAGGAAAAGGGGTGAATACATGTACTACTAAGTCCCACCCATCTTCCTCTCTGTTGTGGATCAAAGGGTTTCTCTGGTTAATTGAGCTCTCTGTGGTCCCTGATCAAAGCGCAGGTCTCCCTTGAAGTTATGGCGAGAACAGACTTTCTGTCTCCATCAACTCGCATACTGGTACCTTACTGAATGGGGTCCCTCTGCGGGCATGACCACTGTAAACAGTTGTTCCAGACATGACATTCACTGCCCTTCGTACTAAGTGGCGGGAGCTGGCTTCAAGTTGACACAGATGCATATCAAAATGGTGTTGGGCATCCTGTTCTTTGTCAGTCCTGAGACTAGGCCTCCTGCAGGCCTGCTTCAATTAACTCTCATCAGTATGCGCTGTCACCAGGAGGCGGACAAAGGATAGGGCAGATCCATGGAGCCTTTGAGATTTAATTAGGCTGGCTGTGGCAGGAGGAAGGTGTTGCTCTCCTGTTCTTGCTGCTTTCATGTACTCCTGGCTGTCACATTCCAACTGAACATGGCAGGAGGACTCCACCTGTAGTCTGTGTCCACCCAGAGTACACGTGACTATGTGTTTGTTGTGCGGTGAGCATATGAAAATGTGTGTGGATTAGCCCCGCCCATTTTCCGAGATTGATCTCCCATCATTCAAATACTCCCAGGCAAGAGCACACCCACCGTGCGGATGGTCGAATTCCTCACACATGTCACATTATTGTACTGCTTCCACCAGTGTCCTCACATATTCACCTTTTGAACACTCATAAGCAGGATATAAAGGTTGCTCAGTTAGTGTGATGAGTGCAGGTGAAACAGACACCAAAACACGATGGATCACAAAGTTTGAACTAATCATAACTGCTGGCAATCCTGTGGGAAGCTTCCCCATCGTTGCTTTACACTCCATCTGCATCATTACACAAGAGGACCAGCCATATGCAAATCGCTCTTTGTTCTGATATCAAACAGAGCACTCTACTAGGCCACAGACCTTCTCGACCCAAGCCTCCCCAGACATGTTTTGGCCTTGTTGGTCCTCATCAGTGTTCTGCAGCATGATTCACTAGGCAAGGGGCCCACACGTGGGCATTACCCGTACCAGAGAGGTGCACACATCCCTGACCACCTTTTTATTATTGAGAGTTTTTTTTTTAAGTTGGTGAGATTCTGGCTATATTTTTCTTCTTTACACCAGTGCCGGGAATGCCCTGCAACAAGACGGAGCGCCGCTCTGTCTCCCAGACCCGACCCTTGCGGATCCCGCAGTCCGTTTTCAGAAAACTCAGCACGCAGTCTGCTCATTGTAGTGCAGGTTGTTTGTGCTGCAAAACCAACTACATACAGAAACTGCCAAAGCCTCAAATATAGTTTTTCAGCTGTTCATTCTGGTCTGTTTATGTATCCTTCAATTTACAGACATCTCTTTATTAGGGTGAATATTGGGACCAATTAAAACAGAAGAGTCAATTATCCGCTTAAAAGTTTTTTTTTAACTGAATCACTATAAGACATGTTTAACATTTAAAATTGTGGACATGTTGTTATCATAATGCACTTTGCTCAAGCAAATCGCCAGGAATGGGTTCTATATAGAGATATTGGGCCTCATTATAAGAATGGCGGCAAGGCAACAACAGCGCCGGTATCGCTACCGGCACTGTTACTACCGTACCGCCATACTACAAGTTGTGCTTGCGGGTCTTGCTCTGCACGCCAGGTCCGACCTGGCGAGCAGTGCGGCACCCGCGAGCACAACTCGTGGATGCCCCGGCACCGTTATGAATGGTACCGGTGCATCCGAGCTCCCCATTCCCATTCAGCCCTAAGGGGCCAAATGGGGATGGGGAGTCCCTTATTGCCGGCACCCGCAAATGGGCAATTACCGGGTCCGCCGACCTCGGCATGACCCTGTAATTGCCCATTCGCGGGTGCCCGTAAAATCACGGGTCCGGCGGCAGCTGTTACAGGCACGGCTACCACCAGACCCGTAATGAGGTCCACTGTGTTGTCCAACATGGCCAGGGGCCACGCTCCTTGGTCCTGCCCCCTCCTTCCCAAAGCCCCACCCATCATAAGAAGTAACAGTTCCCCCAATAAATATTTTCCATTTCCAGCCAGGGCCGTCACGAGAGAGGGCAGGAGGGGCCAACTGCCCTGGTCCTCGCACTTGCAGGGGGCCTCGCGGCCCCCTCTCCTAAGTAGCAGGCAGCACAGTCCACCCATGTCCTTTATTCACACGGGGGACTGTGCTGTCTGCTCTCTGCCCTGCAATGATTTTGCTGTTTGTTGCGAAGCCGTTTGGCTCTGCAACAAACAGCAAAATAATGGGAGGCAGCAGGGCTAAGAAGTGAGCTCTGCTGCCTCCCGTTATTCAGCTGACAACGTGGACATGCTGAATGACAAGAGAGGACTCCTCTCCCATCAGTCAGCGTGGTCACGCTGAGCAACGTGAACACACTGACAAGAGAGAACTCCTCTCGCGTCAGTCAGCGTAATCTCGCTGACAACATGAACACACTGACTGACAAGAGAGGACTCCTCTCCTGTCAGTCAGTGTGTTAACGTTGCTCGGCGTGAACATGCTGACTGATAGAGGAGTTCTCTCCTGTCAGGCAGCATGTCTACATGTCGCAGTGAGGGCTATCCGGTCCCCCGTGGCTGCACAGGGGCTTTTCAAGGCTGCATGGAGGTAAGTTAAGTGTTTTTTTTATTTTAATTTAAATCTGTATGTAGTATATATGTGTATTTAAATTAAATGAGTATGTATATGTCCATGTATGTGTGCTTGTATGTTGGTGTTTATGTTTGTGTCAATGCGTTGTTTGGTTTTATGTATGCGTGCATGCAAGGAGCTGTGTGACTGGTGGATGAATGCATGGGTGAAAGTGTTGTATGTGAGTGTTTGCGCCAGCCCCCACCCCTAAATTTAGCAGACCTTCGGGCCACTTAATTATGGGGTGGGGTCATGGCATCAGAGGTGCACCTAGGCTAAAATTTCGGGGGGCGACGGAGTGGGACTAACACTTCAAATGTTGGGGGGGCGCTAATGCCAGAGCCTGTGGGGGAGGGGCAAACTTACTTGTGTGGGCTCATCCAACAACTTTCCACATTAGAATGAGAGTATTCTGATGACGCTTCAATGTTACAAGCAGCTAACTCTCGCCCTCATTTCTGAAACATCACACTTAAGGACTACTGCAAGAATGAGATGGCTCATTTCACCACTTCCCTTCTAATCATTCCCCTGGCATGCAAGTGCTAACCCCACATCACAAGTTCAATTACCTAAAAATGTATGTTTATGAATGTAGGTGCTAACATTTATTGAAATATTTTATCTTAGTAATTTCAGGGCCTTGTTAACAGCAAAGCCCAAGCCCCGTTTAATGTCTGTGTCTTGTTCCGTTTGGTCACGACTCTGTTGGTCAGCCCGGCAGGGGCTGGATGACAGTTTTAAAAGCGGGTAGTGAGTGGGGCCAATGTGGGGCCAATAAACCCATTGCGCTGTCTGTCTCCCCACTGAGGGATGATGTCTGGGTCTTTCAGCTTTTGCAGTTGAAATGGGCCCCCATGCAGCGGCTCCCATGTTGGCAGTCTTATGACACAGACACCTACTGATAATCTGCAGCTTTTAACCACCTCACTGTATTATTTTGACTTCCTTTTTGATTTAAGCACTCCACAGGTGCCTTGGCCTATTTTTCCAATCTATAAGGCCTGGGGTGCCCCACAAACAACGCAAACAAATGGGCCCAAAACCAGCCCTGACACATCTTCAATCAGCCCTGCTCCCACTTGCCTCCCAATACCATTAGCCCAGTCAGGAAGCTAAATAGCTAGTTCACCCTCCCTTTGGCCACTAGTCGTACCTTTCACCCCAATTCAGAGGCTCTTTAATTTCATAATGATATGCTAATCTCTGAAGAGGTGGGCCATCTAAAAGCTGAGACCAGAAGTTAAGACTTTGGCTTTATCAGAGTTAGTCTGTTGATATCGCATGGATAGGCATTTGTACTCTGCATGTTGGATGCTGCTGCCGCTCGATAACGAGAGCTACGGGCTGGCGACACATCGAAAGAGGCCTTCTGCCTCAAAGTGGGAGGGCTTCAGCCCTCCCCAGCCAGGGGCTGGCTCTGCGCATGCAGCCAGGTCAAGTCACCAAAACACAACATTTCGGGAGGGGGCTAGAGCCCGAACCGCTCAATGTTGTTGCACCCTACATCTTTTTCACTGAAGTCCTGTTAAAAACAAACATTGCAAAGCCAACAGTTTTGGCGTGTCCATAAGTGTTAGGCATTTGCCAGGCACTGCTATTAAATGCTCAGGTACTCCAACCAGTTTGTACCTGCTACCATCAATGGCCAGTTAATACCAATACAGCAGTGCCTTTACCATGCCTACATGAACGCCCAAACTGTTAGCATTGCCAATGCTTGTTTTGCTTTACCTATGTTGAACAGGACCATGCATCAAGGTTAAAGCAAACATACTACTTGGCTAAATTGACCCACATTGAATTTAGGCCAATGGAGCCAGTAATAACACTTATGGTGCACAGTCAGCCTGGACATACTATCTGTGGCATGGCATGTTTACTGGCTGGGAGTGCGTACATGGTAATAATGGCATATATTGTGCAGACTGCATGGACTACATGGGACCAACCAGCATGAATATATCTTTGTATTTGTATTTTGTTTATTTGTATAGCGCACCTGGCCCAAAGGCATCTTGGCGTTTATCTTAAGTTACAATTATACAATACAAAAAGTGTACATGGTTACAATTATACAATACAGAAAGAGTACATGGTACAATAACAGTGAAGAGAGTGCAAAAGGTTGAAATAGGGAGCATGAGGTACAATAAATGAGTAAGTGGTCAATGTACAGTCAGGGTTACAGTTACATTTACAGTGGAGTACAAGGTACAATAACAGTGGGGAGTGAGATACTTAGCCTGAGATAAACTAGAAGAAACAATGGACTAAAAGCCAAGGTTGCAGAATTACAAACAGGTAATATACAATAAAGCAATCACAGTGCAAGTCAAGCAACGGTAGTATCAGGGTGTTGAATCTTAGGAAGCGTGATGGTCTTGAGCAGCAAGCCACAATTTGGCTTAGCTCTTGAAGGATTGAAAGGAGGGTTCAGCTCTAAGAAGGTTGGGCAAGGTGGTCCACAATTTGGTGGCTAGGACCGGGAAACTCACCCCTCTGGCTTTTTGAAGTTTGAACCTAGGAAGGGGGAGGCAATGGGCTTGGGCGGCTCTCTGCGGTCGGGTAGAGGTTGGGGGTGTGAGTCGGTTAACCACTTTATACTAGAATATGTTGGTGCAACAGCAGCATAAAATGTATTGGGAAATGGTTGGCGACTTGCAACTATTGGGTTTTTCAATGTGCTTCCATACAAAACCAATTGCAAACTATGGATTTCTACCCAATTTTACAAAGAAAGAGCTGTAAAATGGATAATTGTAACCCAGTGTTTCCAACATTTTCTTGGGAGTGAGAACCCATTGTTTGATCTGGGCTCCCTCGCTGTGCTCTGGCGATCCTGCATCATTGGCACAAACATGTAAGCCTCTTCAGTTCAGAAATTCACCAGCCTCCACTGTACCTCATCCATCTGTCACTGTGCATGATCTGTGTTTTAATGCGCACACAGGGGACGGGTGCTCCTTAATGCTGGCGTCATGCACCACATGGCGTCATGCCATTCTAAATATGTGTATGCTATGATGCAATAGTTAGTCTGGCATAAACCTTTCTTCAGTAGAGAAATCTAACTGTGCTGTAGTTGATTTGCAGTTGTAGTAATAAACCATATTTGGGTTCCTCCATGCAAACTCAAGGGGAGATTTCTCCAGTCCCGTTTGCAAAGGAGCCCCCGCTGGCCTAGTGTGTAACATCAAAAGGTGGCCTCCCCAAATGGTTTGCCCTGGGCCTCACCATATCTTGTGACAGCCCTGTTTCCAGCACTGCTTTACACTCGACATCAACGGACGCCTGGGACAAACACTTCTAATGACCCCCTATTGCGTCCTACATGCTGTTTCAGTGGAGTGTTTCATGCAGTGATTTGTGTCTGCCTCCCATACCATGAAAACATTTCAAAATTAAAAATAAATATGTTTTACTCTGATTAGAAAATGCAGAGGACACTAGCGGGTAAAAACATCAGTGAGCGCATGCTGCGACATTCCACCTCCCAGGGATCGTCAGAGCAGGGCGAAAGACGATTAGGAAAGCGTGTATATGCGGGGAAAAAAGACCTCCTTCCTGATGTTTTCCTTTCAATTAAAAGAAGCAGCAGACGGAGGGAAAGCAGAGGCTGGTAAAAGTGCAGCCCGCTCTGCAACGCTCCGATAACCTTTAGCAAGGCAGAACCTGTAATCTATCAAATGCTTGTTTAATAAAGCTCGATAATTGAGTGCGGTTTATCAAGTAATTGAAAAGCTCTTTGAAACCTCCCGGACCTGGCGGAGGGCGTGCGGCAGCGGCGCGGCCGTGTGTCGTCGAAAGCTTTCATCGCCGCGGCGCCTGGCTTCCGGCGCTCGCGCGCCTTTCTTCTTCCCTACCTGCCCCCGGCCCCTATATGGACGCTTGATCACCTCGCTTGGAGGTTATTCGATTGCGAGCGTGAGGTGGAAATGAGCCGTTTCCCCAGTCTTTTGCAACTAAATCGATGACAAGTTGATATTATGGGTTTTTTCATGCTTTTATAGTTTTGAGCTTTTTTTGTGAAAGGGCCCCTTATCGTGTTTACATGTGGTACGGGGCGTGGCTTGTCCCAACTTGGGGTCTTGGAAGCATGTGTGTTTTTGAAGCTTGGTCCTTAGGTGAGGCAGCTTTTGGGGCATCGACAGAAGTTGGTGAGGTCACAGAAATCCATATTGTTGGTCCAGCAAGCGAGAATCTCCTATACTAGTTGTTACATTTGTTGAGATACTAGGGCTCAAGTAAGGGTAGGGTGACCAGACGTCCGGGTTGTCCTGGGACAGTCTGGGGAAATCACCGGACGTCCCGGGGTCCTGGAGGTTTTTTATTTTATAAACCCCGTCTGGGTTTTGGTCATGGTGCCTTTTTTGCCAGGACCCGATTTCGGAATAACGAAATCGGGTTCCGGCGCACCTCTTCCTGTGCGAATGGGGGCATGAAATGCTTTTCACGCCCCCATTTCCTCCCCCTCCCCGGCGCTCTCCTCCAATGAGAGAAGTGTGCAGGTTAGCACACCCCCTCCCCGCCTCCCGCAACGGGCCAGCGACATAGACGTAGGACTAAAGTTATATGTGCATTCACTTTAGTCCTACTTTTATTTCAATTGCCGTCCGGGTTTGGAAACAAAAAATCTGGTCACCCTAAGTCAGGGACCATGCAGGTACACAGCGCCCCCTCCCCACTTTTTTGAGAAAGTGGACGCCATCCCCTTGTGTGTTTAAGAAATAAAACAAGAATAAGAACAGGCTGCAGTGTAGTTTTGAACTCTGGATGGGAACCGAACTTTAGTGCCTCTCCAGACACTTAACCGCAAGACCATGGCAATCGTTGGCAGTATAGCTCTGGGGGCGTGGCTTGGCGCCGGTGAAGATGGCTGCTTAGGTGCACAGCTAACGAACATTATCCTCCAACTTCGCACTTTCTCTTCAAATCCTCCCCCTCTCCTCACCTTATTCCAGCCATGGCTGCGGGCTTCTCGCTTTCTTGTTCTGGTGCGCTCCGGCGCTAATACAAATATTTTTCTCCGTCCTGCGAGTCCTGTGGCAGTGAGCTCAGCTGCCATCCATCAGCCCTGCGGAGATGCCTGGCTGGTGCGGTGAAGCAACTTCCTGGATTGGGCCCAGTCTGGCCTCTGCATAACCTACACAGCACCATCTACTGGACTACAAGTAATATGGCCTACAACAGGATAAATAGCATTAAAAGGAAAGCACAAATTAATAGCATAAGGTATAATGAAATCTACTTCACCCCACAATCAATATTGCCTAAGCTGTGAGCTAACTTTTTCTCTCCTCTAATTCGCCTCAGCTGGGGTATTCTTGTGCCTCCCTTCTCTTTCTGTGCCGGTGGATACTTCTGGGCTCACTGTTTTAAGACCTTATTATTGGGGGCCATAGTAGTCAACACGGTCTTTATCAGAAATTGCCAAATGCCTCTAAAGATGCGCAGACTTCTTCTGCTGCCCATAAAAGGCCAAGAGTGATTCGCCGCCTCCATCACTTTCACAAGACCCCACCATTGAGGACATTCCAGAAGAAATAAGGTCACTCAAACCATTTATTGAAACCGCCAACCAAAAATTGCAGCAACTTGATGAAAGGTGGAATGTATTTGAAAATAGAATGAGCGAAATGGAAAATAGAGTTGGTCTTGTGGGAGACATTTCACCCAGGATGTCCCAGTTAGAAAAGGCAGTAAAGGACCTTCAAAAACATAATGAAGAATTGGAAAACAGAAGCAGGAACAACAACCTACGCATTAAGGGCCTCCCTGAGGTATGTGAGGGGAACGATGCAATACTCTTTCTTCAAAATGTGTTACCAGCCCTGCTTCACATCCAAAATGAAATATCCCTCAATAGTGAACATGCACATCGCATTGGCCCTTCAAGAAGCCCACAATCAGCACACCTCCCACTGCGCACTCTGATTTTTTTATCTACTTGAATGCACCCAACGGCAGCTCATTTTTTCAAAGGCTAAAGAGATGAATACCCTCATCTGGCATGGGGAAAGGATCTATATCTCTCAAGATGTGGTGAAAAAAAACTGCCCAACGCAGGATGGCATTCCTCTCTTACCGTCCTGCACTGAAACAACTCAACATCAGATATGGCCCTTACCACCCCTGTTCTTGAAAGTGACGTGTGAGGGTCGTACTTTGATATTTGATGAACCGGCTGACCTCAAGACTTTTATCCGTTCCCTGAAAACCAACAGCATGGATATGTTGCTTCCTATCAACCCATCTTCTTCTGAGTCTTGACTCCTTTATGTCAGTGAAGTGTTGCCAGGGTCGGATTGGCCCCTCTGCCTTTCGGCCCGTGGCCAGGCCGAAATCGTCCCTGGGAGTGGGGGCGCTTTCTGGCCATGCCTGGGCTGATTTGGAAGAAATAAAATTGAAAAAATAATATTTTCTTTTTTCAATTATTTTTTCTTTTTTTTCCAAAAAGCACCTTTCATCCCTCTTAGGTCGATAAATGATTACCAACACAGGTTGGGTGATATTGTATGCATATTTATTCTATAAAAAAGAGCTTAAGCGTAAGTGCTGTACAATAACATATTATCATTTGGCCTTGGACGTCTGCTTGGATTCACAGTAATTTAGTGTACTTAGGAACAATGCTATTTGATTCCACTTCCTGTTTTGTCAAAGGGTGAAAGGTCATGTTTCATCGCTTCCTGTGATGTCACTTTGGGATGGGGTCAAATGACATCACTTCTGGTGATGTCATCAGAGGTCAAGGGTCGTGAGGCGAGTGGTGACTGGGCCCATTTCTTGTTCCAGTCCGACCCCGAGTGTTGCAGTGGGCCGGGCACCGCTTGGTACCCCTCTAAAAAAAAGCCTGAGTGTTTGCAATTGTTTTGTAGGGTAACACCAATCCAATACATGCAAGTCACCAACAGTGCACAGGAACATTAAGGCTTTACTATTAGAAATGCCATGCTACATTGAAAACATGTCCCACTGGCTGCACAATGTAGACCAGGGTAGACCCATAATAACATTACAGTAAAGCATGCCAGGCCACATTTAGACATACCTAGACTGGTTGCACCAAAATGCCAGTCGAAGCAATAACACTCATCAAAAAAGAGAGCACACAGTCCAGCCCGGGTCTCTGCGGACTCTAACAACACGGCCAAACTCTTTAATCCTGTTGCAATTTCTACCTTTCCTGTTCCCTCCCAGGCCTTCTGTATGGCTCAATCCTCTCACTTCTCCGCTAAAGCTTGGGACCTCCTGTCCTCTATCTCCTCTTCCTATCTCTCTTCCCCTCTCAGCCCCCCTTTGGCCATCTCTACCTCTCATCCTCCTTTCTCCCCTTTCTCTCTGACAACACCTGACAAGGTTTCTAGACAAGTCCGATCTATGAAAGTGTCATCCAAACAGGTGCTCCCGTGCTCCTCCAGAACCATCAAGGACCATATTGAAACCCTCGCTCCAGCCTTGGCCGATTTATGTAATCAGTCTTTCGCCACTGGAACGTTCCCCTCTTCCCTTAAGCAAACCCTTGTGCACTCCTCAAGAAGCCATCTGCCGATACTACCTGCTCGGCAAACTATCATCCGATCTCCATCACCACTTTTCTGGGAAAACTCTTGGAAAAGCTGGCCATCTCCCAGCCTACTCTGCGCACTGAATCGGTTGGTTGTCTCCATGAACATCAGTCTGGCTTAAGAGCTGCCAGAGGCACAGAAATTGCTCTCCTCAACACCCTTGAAGATCTGCTCTCTAACCTTGATCCCAGCATTCCTTCTGTCCTAATCCTCCTTGATCTTTCCTCTACTTTCAACACAGTCAACCACGCCATCCTGATCAATCGACTACGTGAGAACCTGGGCATCCCGGATCAGGCCCTGGAGTCGCTGACCTCCTTCGTCTTGGACTGTCCCTCCCAGGTCCAGCTTGTTCCCCTTCTCTCCGCCACCTCTGTCTCTACCTGTGGCATTCCTCAGGTCTCTATACTCTCACCCTAGTTTTTCAACCTCTACTTGGCCCCTTTGGCCCACCTGATCTCTACCTTCTCCACTAACCTTCAGTGTAATGCGGATGGCACTCAGCTTTCCTTCAGGCTCCTCTCCTCTCTCGCTCATTCCTGACTGTCTATCCGTGATTCAGGACTGGTGCGCCTCCAATGATCTCTGCCTTAATGCCAGTAAGACGGAGATCCTTCTCATTGGGACCCCTGCCCCTGCTTTCCCTCTGTCACTCTGGCCGCCCACCTTGGGCCCTATCCCTTTACCTTGTGGCAAGGCAAAAAACCTTGGGGTCATCTTCGACTCCGCTCTCTTTCTCTCCTCACATCTCGGAGGTCACCAAGAAGTCCCACTACCAGCTGCTCCTCCTCAAAGGGACTCTTCCATTTTTCACTTTTGCCCAGAAGCTCACTGTCTCCAGAGACATGTTTCTCTCTAGGCTGGACTACTGCAACAGCCTCTTTCTCCATCTGCCTTCCTCTACTCTCCGCCCTCTTCAACTAATCCAGAACAGGATTGCAAGAGTTATCCTTGGCCTCAAGCCCAGGGATCGTATCTCTCCAGCCCTGATTGTGAAAACAAGGAAATAATATGAGGCAGGGTAACCAAAAAGGAAACACACCAAACACAGGTTACAAAGGAACATACAAAGTACTTTATTTTATACTGAATCCAGTTACAAAAGAACAGAACAAAATTCAGATAGCTATCGACCCTCAGTACAACACAGCGAACTCCGGCGTGGTTCGGTGTGCTCAGTGAGTGCAAATATTCATTGAAACAGTCAGGCTTTTATACATTTCTCCAGCCTGTTGTCCAGCCTTTCTTCAGGTTAACCATTCCATAAATAAGTTACTGCTCTAGGGTCCCTTGCCAGGTCAAATCTAGTTCATCTTAGGTTTATACATTAACAAGAGGAAATGGTAATAATGTATGCTCTAGGCCTAACATTACAATGCAGGACTTCATTTATACAATATAGTTAAGCAGGTGTTCTCATTCAATTATAGATTTTGGTGATATAGGTAATCCATTACACACAGGTCAGCAGAAGGACAAGGTCTCAGCTCATGACCCTAACAAGTGGCCTGCAGGCAAGTTATACATTAGCTGTACAGAGGTCATGACAATCAAGTTCTGTTCTGAATAACATAGGCTACCATTTTAGCTCACATGGTGACTTTATAGAGCAAGAAAACCTAAAATGGCGGCTTGACCCAAAATGACAGTTTACATGGCTTCTAAGGTCAGGACCTTGCAATGCGAGTTTATTCACATGTAGTTTATAAGCAGCTTGTTAGCAGCTTGGCGTAGGCCAATATACATATATTCATAGCAATAGGAGGCACGATATAATTTCTAGTTTGACAAACCCTCCTTTTGGCCTATGCCAAGTGCTAAACTACTTCTGATCTCCCTGCAAATAACTCCATGTGTCATCGTCCATACACCCTGAATAGCTGTCAGAAATATCTATCGCCATTAGATCTTTTACTAAGATCTCTTTCAGTACATACTCCTTAGAGGTTTTATCCGGGGCATACACTTTATGTCCTATTGTACCTATCAGAAGCTTTGTGACCATGCTTGGCTAGATGGATGAGCAACAACACAGTGCCCTCTTTACAAGAGCTCTCAGAGTCAGCGGCTAAAAGCAAATCATCAACATATTGAAGCAACGTACAAGTAGGGGGCAATCCAAGGGTATCAAGCTGCTCTTTCAAAGCCCTACTATAAATACTAGGAATCTCAGTATAACCTTGAGGTGCACAAGTAAATGTGAATGAGCGTCCCCATAAGGTAAACACGAACAAGTATCTACTATCCTCATGTATAGGAATACTGAAGAAAGCATTCTTTAGGTCCACAACACTGAAGTGAGTAGCTGTAGCTGGAATCATGGTTAATATTGTCGTCACATCGGGCACAATTGGAAATTGCGGAGCGACGACTTTATTAATGGCACGTAAATCAATTATAAAACAAAATGGAATTGCATTATCACCTTTTTTGCACACGGGTAAAATCGGACTATTGCACAAACTTCCTGCAATCTCCTCAATCACCCCACGATGCACAAAATCGGAAACAATGCTCTTCAAAGCTCGCTCGTCTTCAACTGAGATCTTATACTGTGGAATACGGGGCAGCTTAATTCCATGTTTCAAAACAATTTTAAGAGGCTCAATCTGCAAAACACCAACATCATTGTCATCAACTGCCCACAAACACTCTGGTACATTACTGAATTCTGGCGGCAAAGGTCTAGTCAAGAATTGCGAAACAGAACATTGCTGTGGTGAAATCGTCAAACGCACTCCATCAGAAGAACAATGAATTACCGCATTTAATTCCTTCAACAGATTCAACCCCAGCAAATTCTCTCCACAATTCGAAGTCAAGAGAAATGGACAGTGGTCCGTAAAGGGACCCAAAGAAATAGGTACCGGTGAAGAAACCGGACAAACAACTGGTGTGCCAGAAAACCCTACAGAAACATTGGTTTGCCCTGACAGTGGAATATTTGGAACCCGAGAATGATCAATGGAGCACTTCTGGGCTCCAGTGTCTATCAAAAATTGATGTTTCCTATTTCCCACTACCATTTCAACGTAGGGACCTTTCTGATTAACGGGAATAGGTGTAGGTTCCAAACCCTGCTTCGGGCAATCCTAACGAAACAAAATATCATCAAAAGGAAGCTCTTCAGATAGATATGCAACAGAAGGATGATCAAATATGTTTCTAGTATCCACACTCGAAGTCTGATTATCCTGTGAAAAAGGTTGCTGGGGATCCTGCGAAAACTGGCCTCTACCAGGGCCCCCTACACCCGGGCGACCTCTGGATCGTCTACCCATATTTCCAAATGTGTTATTCGACGTCTGTCGAAGGACGGGGCATTGTGCACGCCAATGACCCTCCTGGCGACAATAGGCACACTGGTTAATATTCACAGGACCCAAGGGCACATTCCCTTGTGGAACATACTGACCTCTAATCTGCGAACTACCCCCTCTGGGGCCTCTAACAATTTGCTGTAACAATACTTTAGTCTTCAAATCACCTTTTCTCTTCTCGACTCTATCTTTTTCATTATTGACACGGTTCTCGTAGTACTGAGCCATGTGCAGTACTTCTGTTTGGGATTTCGCCTGCCAAGCGCTCTCAAAAGACATAATTTGTGACTGGATGTCAGGCAGCAATCCACGTACAAATTTGTCCACAAATAATCTTTTCCCAGACTCTGTGCCTAAGTCTTGTCCACTGAAATCCGAGAATACCTGTTCGAACCGATTAAAGAACTCGGTAGCACCCTCAGATTTTCCTTGGACACAGGCCGTAAGCTTGTCCCAAATAATTCTCTTTTCGGGGATTATAGTTTTCAGTTTTGCAATGATTCTGTCAGGCAAAGTTAGTATCACCTGAGGTGGTCTCTCACCAGCTGGCCTTTCCCCATCAAGCCTAACTATGTTAGCCCATGTATCTCCCAACCCTGGTACATCGTCTATAGTTCTAACTTGTTTCCACAAATCTACAGGCAGGAGTACAGGGAATAGCAAATCAATGTCGCCTAGGGTAAACACTGAGGACTGCAAAACTGACTCTATCTCTTTATAGAACCCTGTCGGATTTTTCCTAATGTCAGGAATAGTTTGTCTAATAGTATTCACTTCCTGTTGTGAAAACGGGACGTGAACAAACTGCGATACATAATGTGCAGGAATGTCCACAGCAAGTGTACCTGCTGCAGCATTAGCAGGAATCTCAAACTTTGAGACAAATGTCGGAGGAACCTCTCTCATAGGCAACTGAGATGTAGGCAACTCTGAACGCTTACTAAGCAACAGAGCTAAGTCGAGCGCTAAAGCAGTTGAATAAGTGTCAAGTGAAAAAGCTCTCTTATAAATGCTCAATAACTCTGTGGGACAACTAACCTTTCTCTTTAAACATTCATCCTGCAGGTACTCTACCATTACCTGTATCACTTTCCTCTGCGTTTCTAGCGTATATTGACTGTATGTGTCATATACCTCAACTGGAGTTATCGATATGTCTGAAATCCATCTAATTGCATCTTTTGTACAAATTCGCGCCTCCTCAGATGTCGATTTACGACACGGAAGAAATCGTTTCTGTACATACATACTTTCTTCTTCGTCATCCTCATTCCGTAACCTTTCCAACTCCTTTCTATACTCAAATATCCTCTCAACATGCTCATGTACCTTCTCCACAGTGTCTCTCGAAAATGCTAAAGTATTCAGGTCCCTCAACCCTTGTGGGAGGTCTGCATTATTTTATTTACCCCACATTACACATAAATGAATCCCTAAACCTTCAATGAAAACATTTTTCTCAGGAAAATTATCCATATTAGAAAGTGTGGCAAGAACATTAGCTCGATCATCTCTCTCCATACAATGCTTAGCCCATGCAAACAAATCCTGTTTCTTTTCTGTAGGAACAGTATTACGAGTAACAATCCTCGACCCCGCACCCTGATCAACTACAAGCGGTACAGAACTACTTGGGAGTGAGGGTGCAGGCAAATTCAATGGAGGTACTATTACTGGTGCAATGGGAAGAGGCAGAGGAGCAGGTGGAGGAACAACAACCGGAGGAATAGGAACAACAGGTTGAGCAGGAAGAGCAGGAATAACAGCAGGAAGAGGTACAGCAGGAGGAAGAGGAACATACGGAGGTGGTGCAGAGGCACCAGGCCTTCGTTCATTTAACAATTTGTCGATAAAATCATCAGAAACATGAAGATCTTTAGAAGGATAGATTTTCTGAATACCGAGTGAGAAAGCCCTGTCCATATTCCTACCCGACTCAGACTGTTTGTCCTGCTCATATAACAACGCCTTTTCAGCATTTGTTTTATGACGGCGCACATGTTTTTCCCTACTTTTAAGCTGCTGCAACGCTTCTCTTTTCCAATTTTGCAAAACATCAAATGCTGCAGGTCTGGCCTTCTTTTTTAACAAGACTGACTCTAAATATTCAATACGAGGGATCTCAAAACTACCATTGACTGGCCACTGAAGTTCGGAGGCATGTCTGGTTTGTCTGTGCCAAATTTTATTAAATGCTACACTTCCAATGCCATGCGTACAGTACATAGTACATGCCAGTGACCCCTCCTGTGGTGCCGGATGGCTAAATTCCAAAGATTGTCTATCGCTGCGGAATAATGCCCTAAAGCAGCTAGACAATTTCCCAGGCATTTCTCAAATACTCGGTGTTACCTGGTCAATAATTGTGTCTGCAGATACAATGCGCCAAATTCAAATTGTCAGGGTTGAATTAAGAGTCGGGTAACGACTCACCTGACCAAACCTAAGGAGGACCGATCGGTTTACAAAGGACTTACCTAACGAATTTTACCTTGTGTATGGTGATTTCGGCAAATCTGCCCGCCTCAAAAAATTGACCCTCGTCAAGATGCCGTCTCAGACCACACGGCTATCGTCCAGGGAACGCATCGTGCAGCGCTGTTGAGGTGTCGCGTCTCGTTCAGTCGGGCCCGTTATGTCACACCGTCCGATCCCGGTCCGATAGCGTGCGTCAACCTTCAATAATCCGGCATCAATCTTGAGGGTCCCTATTCCGGGCGCCAACTGTGAAAACAAGGAAATAATATGAGGCAGGGTAACCAAAAAGGAAACACACCAGACACAGGTTACAAAGGAACATACAAAGCACTTTATTTTATACTGAATCCAGTTACAAAAGAACAGAACAAAATTCAGATAGCTATCGACCCTCAGTACAACACAGCGAACTCCGGCGTGGTTCGGTGTGCTCAGTGAGTGCAAATATTCATTGAAACAGTCAGGCTTTTATACATTTCACCAGCCTGTTGTCCAGCCTTTCTGCAGGTTAACCATTCCATAAATAAGTTACTGCTCTAGGGTCCCTTGCCAGGTCAAATCTAGTTCATCTTAGGTTTATACATTAACAAGAAGAAATGGTAATAATGTATGCTCTAGGCCTAACATTACAATGCAGGACTTAATTTATACAATGTAGTTAAGCAGGTGTTCTCATTCAATTATAGATCAGTTTCGGTGATACAGGTAATCCATTACACACAGGTCAGCAGAAGGACAAGGTCTCAGCTCATGACCCTAACAAGTGGCCTGCAGGCAAGTTATACATTAGCTGTACAGAGGTCATGACAATCAAGTTCTGTTCTGAATAACATAGGCTAGCTACCATTTTAGCTCATATGGTGACTTTATAGAGCAAGAAAACCTAAAATGGCGGTTTGACCCAAAATGACAGTTTACATGGCTTCTAAGGTCAGGACCTTGCAATGCGAGTTTATTCACATGTAGTTTATAAGCAGCTTGTTAGCAGCTTGGCGTAGGCCAATATACATATATTCATAGCAATAGGAGGCACGATATAATTTCTAGTTTGACATGATATCAATCCACTGGCTCCCAGTGGCTGCAAGGATCAAGTTCAAGACCCTTTGTATTGTCCACAAAGTTTTCTGGGGTCGGGGTCCACGCTACATCCAACGCTCTCTTCCAGAATACCTTCCTTCTCAAGCTTTTCCACCAGCTACCTCCAACTCTCTAAGGCTTAAACGCTTCTCCAGGCAGTGGGGGGTAGATCTCTCTCCTCTGCAGGTGCCTCCCTCTGGAATGGCCTCCCTGCCCTTCTCAAACTTGAGCGGACCACCTGAAGCCCCGGAAGCAGAAAAAAATGTTCCTCTGCTTTCTCTCACTACTTACCTGACCTACCTTTCTGCTGTACCGACTGGTTGCTTGACTACCCTCAGAGCCTTACTGAGTCCAGGCTCTTTCTTGATCAGTCACCATTGCACTGCCTCCGGGCCTACCACACACTTAGGGGCTGTAACTTTAACCCTACAGTCCCCTGTTCTCCTTGCACTACCCGGAGTCACGCTGCACTGGCTGCACATACTCAGAGCATTTCGGCCCAGTTTTCCCCTCCCCTCTTCCTTGCACTCCTCCCTCCCTTTCCCTTTGCATTTCTCGTTCTCGCACTTGCGCTATCTGAATGACACAAGGCCTAGTAAGATTGCTTGTCTTGTACTCCCTCTATCTTCCCTCTTTTGTCTTGTTGCGCCTGGAAACACTTGTGTACAGGCGTGTTATAAATGACTTATATCATATCATTTTATCACAGTTGCCCAGAAAAATATACAATGCCACAGTTAGAAATAGCTAGACTGGCAGCACCCAAATGCCAGTCGAGCCCGGTAATTACAGTTGGCAGCACTGATTTTTCAGAAATGCGCAGTTAAAAAAAAAGTCATGTTAAACTGAGCAATGACTGGACTGGCTGCACCAAAATGCCTCTCTAGCCAATAATTCCACATATCATGCCTGCTTAGCCTGGACATGGACAACCAGTATGATTTATCGCACAATTCTAACCCCCACACATCCCTTCTCCCTTCCACTCCTTACCCCAAACTCCAAAATCAGCTCCATGGCCCAGAATTACCTTCACAGCCCTTTTCCTTGTCCCAGAGTTTACCTATGAGGCTCCTTGCCTCATAGGTAAGTGCTGGGATGAGGAAGAGTGGGACTAGGAGTAATGAAGATTACAGGTAGCTGAGTCAGGCATTACCTCCATGTACCCCTACTTTATCCCAGTACGTGTGTATGAGGCAGAGTGCCTCATACATAAGTACTGCCTCATACCCAAGTACAGGGACGAGGAAGAATAGGGCTAGGAGTAATGACAATTACAAATAAGTAATCAAGGCATTAAACACAAGTAGTGGCATTACACCATTGAGTTGACTGGGATTCAGCACCCCCCCTTGACATTTTGGGCTATGTTGACTCAACCTGGCTGATCTTCAGAGCAGTTGCCAGACAGAACAGGACACAGATGTTAAATCGCACCTGGGTTTCGCTGTTAACAAGGGCCCAGCGATTACTAATGTAAAGCATTTCACTGTAACTACCTGCATTCAAATGGCACATTTTTTAGGCAATTTAAATCGTGATGTGGGTTTAGTACTTGCATGCCAGGGGAGTGATTGGAAGGGTAGAGAGGGAATAGGAGACCGCACATTCTCACAGCAGTCCATAAGTGGGTGCTTTCAGACTTAAAGGAGAGAGTTAACTGCTTCTAACTTTGCAGCTGCACTGGAATAGTCTCATTAAAATGTGTAGAGTTAGATGCCCCCACACAAATAAGTTTGCCCCTCCCCCACCGCTCGTGAAGTTAGCACCTTTCCCAACATTTGAAGGATCAGCCCTCCCGAAATGTAAGTTTTGTTGAGCCCCTGAACACAAGCACACACACCATCACACCATTCACCATATAGACACACACACACAGCCATCCATACATTTAAGTGTGCACTCTTTCACCATGCAGCCACAGCCAGGCAGCCATCCATACATTTGTGTGCACCCTTTCACCATACACTCGCACTGGCAGCCACCTACACATTTAGGTGTACACCCTTTCACCATTCACTCACAAATGCACACGTCATGGGGTTGAGGGGAGCCCTATTACATCAAAGAAATTGTTTCTTTTTGAAGTCACTCTGACTTCATAAAGAAATTATTTCCGTTAAGGAGCGACCCATAACGGAAATAATTTCTTTATGAAGGCAGTGTGACTTCAAAAATAAACTATTTCTTTTTGAAGTCATACGGTTCCTCCCACCCCGTGACATTCAGGCCTCCAGCCTGGGGTCTTACATTTCATGGTGTATGGGGAGCCCTCGGACTTCAAAAAGAAAGTTTCTTTTTGTAGTCACTCTGCCTTCATAAAGAAATTATTTCTGTTACAGAAATGATTTCTTTATGAAGGCAAAGTGAATTCAAACAGAAGCATTTTGTTAAAAAAAAAGAATGTTGAAAACATTTTTTTAAATGTTTTTCTCAAACGGGGCCCCCTGCACCGCGGGGTCTAGGGGGCCCCCGCTACGCTGGTGTGGTTGCCATTACTTGAGTTGTGCCCATGCTCAGCGCTACACTAATCTGCGCGACACGAGCCGGATTCACAAATTTATATTTTGTTCCCTTATCAATGTTTGTCGAGAGAGCGCATTTTGTGCATATTTCAAACTGTCACTTTGTGGGCTAAGGAATCCAATTTCCTCCAGAATTGTGAATTCCTCCGTTTGATTTATGGAGGTGTCTCGGCTGTGTCTGGAACTTTCACAGCAGGAGGTGTTACAAACACAATTACCAGATTCTCTGAAGTTGTGCGAAAAGTGTGAAAATACTGACAAAATAAAGGCTGAGATCGCAAAAAGGCAAAAACGTGCATATCCACCCTTTCTGCATGGTTCTCTACAAACTCGCAAACTGAACTCATTCCTCATGAGGCAAGGCTTCCAACAGAGGACGCTAGCCATAGGTTTGAACATTCTACTATCCTATCCCTCAACAATACCCCTACTTTACTGAACTCGCGCCAAGGCCTTAGTTTGCCAGCAGAGAATTGTCCAGGCCAAATAATCCAGGAAATGTTGTGCATGTTTGCTGCAGGCTTTACCAAGGTGATCGTCTCTATGGCCAGGCATTATGTCTAAAAAACCTCAAAACGGCAGAGCCATCTGCTTTCAGCAAAAAGCCATAATTGGAATATCCAAATACACAGGGGTCTGCAACATGCAGCTCTCCAGATGTTTTGCACTGCAAGATAGCTCAGGGGCAACGTGCTTGCCTTGGAAGCAAGACGACACAGAGCACCACAGGTTCGATCCCCGGGTCCGTGCTTAGAAACCTCTGGGTATTAAGCGCATTATAAATAACATATCATAACTCCCAATGACTATGCTTGAAGGGGCTGGTGGGAGTTGTCCAAAACATCTGGTGAGTCGAAGGTTTCAGACCCCGGCGCTAGAAGGTCGAACACTCTCAAATTTGCCCGACCCGCCAAGCCTTTGCTATCTGTGCTAGAGTCACAATCCCAAAACTGGATGGAATTGAGCACATCGAGCACGCCTTTAGACTCTTGCTAGGTCGGCATTGGGCCGGGGAAAAGCAATAAGTGGCGTCTAGTTACTGTGCTAGTCCAGCTGATCCAGTTGGGAGGTTTAGATGGCATCAATGCACTGATTTTGTTATATCTCCCACATCATTTCGTGCACTGCCATCTCCACCACAATGTCCTCTCGCCCGTTGCAAACACGTACCCTTGACATAGTCATCAATGGATTCCTCTTTTTTCTGACTGATGCCTTAAGATGTTTGCAATACGTTTGCTCCTCTCGTTGGCAGCCATTTACCTGTGGGCTGGGAAGGGATCAGCTTTGAGCCAGAGACTCTGTAATGTTTGTGAACGCTCAATGACCAAATTGGTTTCTTATTTTGGCCTATATTTCTTCAGCTGCGTTGATGTCACTAAAGCTTGTTTCTGTCTTGATGGTAAATCTATAGAATACAGCTCTGACTATTGACTCTGCCATATAGAGGGGTAGACATCTATGGCTTCATTCTGGCTGGGCTGTCTAAGCACACTCTACACCTGTGAGCAATGTAAGACATTTCTTCCTATACTGTGTTCAGAAAAATGCTCAAAACAAAACTGTTTAATTAAATATTCTGCTTCTGCAAATGTACTTAAGCTGAATTCAGACCGATATCAACTGTCACCTTCTAATTAACCTGTAACTTGCCTCTTACGTCTGCACCACTATGTAAGCAGACTAAGAACACTGCATAGACTGTATGCAATTAATCTCTGTAATTAACAAGGACTCTGTAACAAGCGCTACGATGCCCTAGGGCTGCTCGGCGCTATACAAAACTAAATAAATAAATCAATAAATAAACATCTAAAGTTTCTAGTCAACGAAAAGTTATAACGGCTCAAATTGAACTAGTGTCCAAAATCCAGATTCTTCTAGCTTCAGATTCTGGTTATTTGACTTGATTTACCCTGCAACATTGTGGCAAAAGCACTGATGTCATGAATTTTGAACCAATAGAATGGGCTGTATCTTACACTCCCAGGGTCCTGATTAAACACCCACAGTGCTGCTCTCCTCCAAGGTCTTGACATCTCTTAGATAATACATTTTGCCAGATGTAGCCAATTACTTTGGGCTCCAGTGTTGAAGAGGATATGATTTAAAACCTTGTACTTAGGCCTTAGCCATTTGTAAAATGGGCCCCCAACTTTCTCATCGAAAGACTCCAGAAATTCACATCATTTCACTTTCTCTGGTTGGCTTACAATATGATGAATCAGGGATGCAGGAGGTCACATCTCGATGGCAAGGCTTCGTCTTTGTTGGCTCCAATGGAATGCCCTCCCAAATGAGGTGAGACGGATCACTGAGCCCCTTTTCTTTTTGGGGTGAGAAACGTAAGACCGGTCTATTCTTCAAACCCCCAGTGTATCATGGCATCTGGGCACAGTTAGCTTTTTTGCTACTCTAAAGATTTCTTAGCATGCTTTATAAAAGTGCTTACCATAACATGAATAACATCCATATGATTCACAAAGGTGAAGTGCATCTACAAGGCACTCTGGGAAAGTGACTCTAAAATCCAATGCAGAAAAAAATTGCTCCATAGGAGAGTAAATGCACTTTGACAGAAAAGCAAGTTTATTGCATCTTGTCGCCCGGAAAGGGTTAGTCAGCCTCACAAAGCTGAAAACTAACAGCTCCTTCCAGTGTTCAACACAATTGCAGCATTTATACTTATTTGAACAATTTACATAATCACACATATTCTTTTACAAAGTCATCCTCAAAATCCCATTGGCTAACGCTGTACAAGGAAATCTAAACCCCCTACATTTTCATCCCCTATTGGACACATTGAAAAAACACAATCCCCATCCCTGTGCTTTCTTTCCATGATCAGTGATGACATTCCAAACATAATCTCCTTATTATCTCAAACAATTCATTGTATGACTTGTCTCATTTGGTAGGTAAACACTGGAACAGTCCTTCAAAAAGTGGCTCCAACCTTACCTCATGCACTTACAATATTTTCACTCTCATTTATAGAGTCAAGAGCTCATCACATGGGGCAAATATCCACTGACATCAAAGATCTGAGGTGCACTGGAAATTGCCCTTGAAAGAAAGGAAGAAATTCTCCAACTGCAGTGAATTACCATCTGTCAATTGGGTACACTGGACTTGTAGAAGAAATTGGCACGCGTAGGTTTCATGACCATGCCCAGAGGCACCAGTGCCTTGTTTGCGCTTTATGAAAATGTTAAATAAATAAAATGACCAACTCATTCACAGCTGGAAAATGCCCACGACTTCCCCGTTGAAATGCAATGCAGTCTTTCTGCTCACCATTGAAATTTGAACAAAGCCATCATTAAAAAAGGTCAACCTTTTTCCTATGTTTGTAGATAGGCATCTGTGGGTTCCCCGGTCATTTCCTTCTTTTCATGCCTTCAGCTCACAACCACGCTTTATTCAAAAGCATAGCCGGGTTTTATAGATTGATATCACTGCAGCCAAGACCTCTAACCTTTTCTGGTTAAAAAGTATGCCAGATATCCTCTGTTTGGTTGTGCGTCCCCAATGCCAGCCCCTGGAATAAGGTTTACCATAAGAGCAGTTGCTCTATTAGAACTGGATATCTTTGAAAATCTTCGAACTACAGCAACGGAAAGAACAAAGGGAGTTCTCACATTGAGCTGAAGGAGAGAAAAATAATGTAGACTTTCACCCTTGAAGCGAACTGTATTTGCCTATGGCACTCTGCAAACCAAAAATAAAAAAAATACCCTGCATAGCAATTTCATCAAATCCACAGGGGGAAACAAGCTGAAGCCATCTAAGGTAAAGTAGTACCCACAGAGCTGCCCAATGCATGTGTGATCTTGGGCTCCCTACTCTGTGTCCACCAGCAGATGTCTCTAAAACCATACTAGACTTCTCTCTCTCTGTGGTCTCTCGGTTTCTATGCAATCGGGGGTGACTGCTAACATCAAGTTGCAGGGCGCTGGTGGTTTCTCGGTTTCTATGCAATCTCGGGTGACTGCTAACATCAAATTGTGGGGGGTTGGTGGTCTCGGTTTCTATGCAATCGGAGGTGACTACTAACATCAAGTTGCAGGGGGTTGGTGGTTTCTCGGTTTCTCTGCAATCTGGGGTGACTGCTAACATCAAGTTCCAGGGGGTTGGTGGTCTCTCGGTTTCTATGCAATCTGGGGTGACTGCTAACATCAAGTTGCAGGGGGTTGGTGGTCTCTCGGTTTCTATGCAATCTGGAGGGACTGCTAACATTAAGGTGCAGGGGGTTGGTGGTCTCTCGGTTTCTATGCAATCTGGAGGGACTGCTAGCAACAAGTTGCAGGGGGTTGGTGGTCTTTCAGTTTCTATGCAATCTGGAGGGACTGCTTACATCAAGGTGCAGGGGGTTGGTGGTCTCTCGTTTTCTATACAATCTGGAGGGACTGCTAACATCAAGGTGCAGGGGGTGGTGGTCTCTTGGTTTCTATGCAATCTGGGGTGACTGCTAACATCAAGTTGCAGGAGGTTGGTGGTCTCTCGGTTTCTATGCAATCTGGGGTATCTGGAGTAACTGCTAACATCAAGTTGCAGGGGGTTGACAGCCCAGAATAATCCTGTGTGACGCTAGGAATTGTGTAGGGTCTTCTTGTTACAAGTTGGCTGAGAATAGACAACTGAATAGGCCAGGAGGTCTTAGCCTGCTGTCACCGTTCTTTCAGTGGAAGCCATTACAGACACGTGCAATAATCAAGGATTAAGTTCCGGGGTAGTGATGTGGCACTCCCCTATTGGCCATACATGTCAGTATGGCCCGGACACCCAATACATTAGTCTGGAAATTTGCCAATAGGATGGGGAGCCACTTGGCTCCACCGGTCACCGCAGCAGGAAGAGGTCTCACAGCAGCGCTCCCCCTCATCATGAGAGAGCCACTACTCCTCTGGGCCACACCTAACAGATGAGGCCCGGGTGCCCCTAAAAATCCCCAGTCCGTCCACCTCACTTCTTTACTGAAAACCTGGATGGCTCTTGGCATAAGTGACCCAGGACCTTGGTTCTCCTCTGACAGACGCGCCCAAACCTCCACTCCACCCGCTAGTCTACTACTGCATTTCTTTGGCTCAGACAAGGGAGGCCACACTCCTCACCCCTCAGCGCTTTGCTTCGTGTTTACTGTCAACCCATCCAGTTCCCTGCAACGACCCCATGCAGATTGCCTCCCCAGTTATTTTAATATGAAAACAACATAGGTTTTTGAATCAGAACTTAGTTCTAGTGTTATTATGTTATTATGTTCAAATTCAGAAGGCTCCGTGTTTTTTTTTTAAGGACAGGGCAATCTTCCTGTCGAGGCCTGGGGTGGGTAGCTGGTGAGCACCTAGAATATCAGAAAGGAACATAGTGGATTTATAGATCCCGCTGTCAGGCTCTATCTCGCTTTGCTTGGGCCTTTCACTCTGTCTTTCGGGCCCATAACTCCTGTTATGGCCCTCGGGCTATGTCTATAAAAGTTAATGGGAACATTTGAATGTTTGAAGTACCATTGCTGACAATACAGTGGTAGAGGGCAATAATCGCTGATATAAGTCTTCTATCCCAACATTGCAATGTTCTCATTTGTCTTTTCTTGTTTAAAACATAACATTCTACCCCTTAAAGCAATGCTTGTTGCTTAAATGGGCCTAGCAGTCAGTGTGGATTTGTACTTGTGTCACTGCTTAGCTCTTTAAATGTTTATTTCTTGGTTGAAATGTGTGAATCAGACATTTTGTATGTGAATATTAGCATAACTTTAAACCTGGGGTTAGTCAAACTGTGTTAATAGATCAGACCTTTTTTATGTTGACCCAGTTTATATTTTATTTAGTTCTTTTTTGCACTGATGGTGTGCGTCTGTATGTTATATATGTCATCACCAGAGTTTAGTTTCAGCGCACAGGGAGAGCTATGATGCTCTGTAACTTAAATCCGTCCGTTGACCCTTGTTGTCCTTCCATTAGTGGTGTTCCTGTTGCACAGTGTTGTGCATTGGGCTGGGTTGGTGATCTGGGGATTGCCGCGTAGACCGGTGGGAGTTTTTTCCAAAGAAGCTTGCTAGTGTGGCCCAGTTTATTTGGTCAAAAGGGGCCACTTTTTTTGGCCAAAGTGGGACACTTTGATGAGTTGCTTCACTTGATAGCCAATAGATGTGATCGGTGTTACTAAACAAATATTCTTTCAAATCAAAATTTGCAACACATTTTCATTCAAAAACTCACTCTTGTGTACTACTCAAGGAATCTGCCAGAAAAGGAATGAATTGCAACTTTGACTGTGGGCCACTTTTTCATGGTGCCTGAGCCAATTTTATGTCCCAGTCCGAACCTGTTCTCAATCCTTAGAGCAGATGCTGATACTTCTCTGTGATCAAAGCACTGTCCTAGAGGGCTGATTTGCTGATGCCATGTCAGAAGAAGGGGCTATTTGGTCGAAAACAAACACAAACTCCTACCCGCAGACAGAACCCTACCTACCTACCTCCCTCCCTCTCTGTGACGAATCAACGTCTGAGACACCAGTGGACCAGGGATGAATATTGGTTTGTAAACCATCAATCAACCCCACACCTCTAGTACACCAGAAGGGATCTGAACAGATTCGAATACAAGTGAATTATAATACCTTATTGTCCAATTTTGGTAACATGGACGGAACAGTAGGCTTATCTCTGCAAGGTCGTGAATCATTGGTTAGTTGCAACACAGCGAAAAATACATGTATTACCTTATGATAAAAGGGACTGTCCACTCTGGATACTGACAGAAGGGTAGTTGGTAAAGTAATCCGTTTTACTGTTCAAGGTTTTTTGGTTCCAGCTCAAAGGGCTATGGCTCATAACTGTCTCTAGGGGCCTTCGAAGAAGGACTAGGGGGCAGAACCACAATGTACCTGGTACTGAAGAGGTTCTTGGTGCTCGACAGAGTCGAGGCGGTTCCAGTGTGCTTTGCAGCCCTTGAGAAAGAATTATTTAATTATCAATAAATAACCTAAATAAATAATCAAACCAAGGATACTCTGCGCTCCTTGATTTCCCTCTTTGACACAGAGAGCAGCAGCCATTGCCCATGGCACTTTCTTCCTGCCACTTCTCAGGTGTTGCTGACTTGGTTATCAAGTACAGCGATTGCCATTCCTCCCCAGCAGTGCCTCCGTCTCTGGCTGCTTTTGAAGCTGGAGCCTGTCGCTTTTGCATAATCCACTGTCTAAGCCCAAGCACGCTGTTTAGAAACTGGACTTGCCAGTGAGTAGCTTCAGGGTAGGCTGTGGCTTGAAGACGCACTGCTGCCTATCCCTTAGGTTTTCAGTACGTGTGATGTAGTAACTCTGAGCAGGGCAAGAGGGCTGACTCAAGCAAGGACAACAAGGTTGGCATCAGAACAGGTTCATAACATATTCCAATGCCAGTAGGAATCCTAAGGGGTGAAGAACAGGGTGAAAGAGTCAAGGGTGTGCGGGGCAACAAGCTCAAAGTGCTCTAGTTGAGCTCTCAGAGCATCTATGGTGATAGAAAAAAATGGGCTCACGTTTGGGTAGCGCAGCATGAGCCCGAATTGTAACTCTGTTGGAGGAGCTGGGGATTCACAGAGCAATTTTACTACAAGTTCAGAACGATTGATCTAGAGGTCCCAAACAGAGTATTTATGAAAGGAGGGTGACAACTGTACACTTTTTACCAGATATGTTTGGGGGTGACAGTGTAACACGTGTGCGGTATTCAAGTCTTAACGTGTAATACTATACATGACTAGGGACTTGAGCTATGTGACTGCAGTGATTGCTTGTGTTCAAATCCACATGAGGCGAGACAGGAAGAGCTCTTGCTGGCGTCCCACTGGGCGCTATGTGAGTGGTTGAGAGCACAGCACAAGTTGGGAAACGGGTGGGCTGCTGGGCAGGCCAGCAACACGTTTCAAGGCCTAGGGTATCAGGTGACTAATTCTTTCACACCCACTGCAAGAGGTGCCCTCCTCAACAGTTATCCAGGCTGGCCGCACTGACCAAGACCACTTCTATTGCCCTGGGCAGACTGAATGCAATCCCACGTTGCAGATGCCTGGAGAGAGGGCAGATGCCTGATGGGGAAGAGGGTGCCCCCGCAGGGCAAATCTGCAGCGTACAGCCCCACTCCCAACTGTTGTGAAGACCGTTTCAATAATGTTTGCAATTGCTGCTAAGGTCACTGCATGAGCACCCATTGTCTTCAATGCAGAGTTTACCCTTCATTCCAAAGTCTACATTCTACGTACTTCCTTTACAGGTGGGGGCGGGAGGGGGGTGTGTGTTTTTTTTTCTCATTAGTTTGTATTTTTAGCTTCATTAGAGTACCCTGTGTGTATAGAACCTTGGCTGGACATGCTTATGTTTTGGGAGAACAGCACTTTTGTTGTGTGGTCTGCTTCCGAACTAGATAGATCGCAGCCCCCCCCTCCCCCCCCGAAGAGTGGAGACTGCCCTCAGTGTACATGACCCTAAGAGGCAAAGGAGTGTGCCTGATTAGCAGCATTGCTGGTTTCATTGTTTCATGCCGGTAAGATAGCTCAGTGGGTTGAGCGCTCGCTGCTGTGATCTGCAGGTCGCAGGTTCGAATCCCGGCAAGGCCAAATCAGCCCTTCATCTTTCCGAGGTCGATAAATGAGTACCAACTTCGGTTGGGATGAATGTATGTAAATATGTTCCCTGTAAGGCGCTATATAAATAAATCATTATCATTATAGTAGTGTGGGGCTGGGGGCGAGTCTTATTCTCTAATCAGCCTTCTACTTCAGCAGAGAGGTAGTCCTTTCGGCACACAGACCTGTAGGCTTTGCTACTGCTTGTTCTCAATTGCCTAGAGACGTGAATCCCGTCTGCAACACAAGGCGTACACGCCTAATGGCCCACAATTCTCTTAAAGCTCATTCTAACAACATCCTATTCTGGCTAGAAGTACAAGAAGGGGAAGCAAGGGCTTCGAAGCACCGTGCTCACACTTTTACCACAACTTTGCTTCAATGTATTTCAATGATAAGTAAAAACAGACAAAAGTAAATAGTTTGCCTCCTTCACCTTTGGTAGTGTGGGCAGAGGGCCGGCTATATTTTCAAGAGAGGTCAGTCAGCAGAAGGAGCCTCCAAGCAACCACAATACGGCATATATGAAGAAATAAGAAATGCCCTCACAAGACTATATTTAAAAACGCATGCTGCTCTTCAAACCTAGCATATACTAAACATACTCCATCCAGAGTTGCAAAGGAAAACCCAGTATAACCAGACAGAAAAACTACCATCAGGGTACCTATCGTGTCTGGGACACTGTCCATCTAGTCTTATGGTTCTTGCATGGGTCTGACCTGTGATTTGGCATGCTTGGCTTGGCTCGAGGTTGTTTAGTTACTACAGCGATGTCGGTAAGCAGCAATTTGGTCTGGTTGTCTTGAGGTCTGCGCGTTGGCGCAATGATGCACGGTCACCACTGTGATGCCCCCGAAGACAGGGGTGGACCGAATGATCTCTCGAATTGTCTCTTTGAAGGTGCGCCGGTCATATGGTTTACGATATTAGCTATATTGTTCAGTCCGATTGTAATCCATGAATGTTTTCAAACTTCCTGCCACGCCTCGTATGTCATTCCAGTTTACAAATGGGGTGCTGGAACTGAGCCCAAAAACGATCACCCTATCACCATCACGGATGCGGATAGTAATGTTTTTAGATGTATCCTCTTAATACATCTAGAAAAGTGGGCGAAGAGTGTAGGTAGATTAATAAAAATAACAATCAGGATTTAGGAAACAGCATGTTAGGATCCTGAATGGCTTAAGTGTTTGCAAGAAATGGTTCGGACTAAGAAATAGAAGTCTGTTTATGTGGCCTCGATGGATTTGTCCTTCGCCTTTGACTTAGTTAATCGAAATTATTTATGGACAAAGCTATATAAATGGGGAATTCCAGAATGCTTGCTGAGATTGATTATGGGTCTACATTAGCACTCTAATATTCAGGTAAGACGTGAGTATGTAGGTACTCTATCGAGGAAAATTGATACAAAGACGGGATTGAGGCAGGGTTGCTCCCGCCTCTTTAACCTGTATGTTGCAGAGAGTGATGAGTATCTAAATAAGGTTGCATTTGTCCCTTCTAAGATGGATGTTTTTAAGTTTATTTGGCTAGCTTATGCGGATGACTTGTTATTATTTGATTGTACTCCAATAGGTCTGCAAAGATTGATTAACGTGTTCCTTGAGTATTCTAAAGCACATTCATTAAAGATCAATCCGGGGAAAACAAAAGTTATGCAACCGAACTCCGGGAATGAAATGATTTCTTTTAAATGGGTGCTAGGGAATGATAAACTGGAGAGGGTGGATCATTTTATTTACCTTGGCTTCCCAATTCTTAATAAGCCTCGTAAAGCAAATATTAATCAATGCTTGAGGCATAAGGCTTTGACCCTGGTGGATCAAATGTGTTGGATTAATGTCAAATGTGGGACATTTTTTGTGGCACCGTAGCTCAAATTTTATGAAGGCGAGGTAATACCTAAATTCATCTATGGAGTGGAGGTGTTGAAAGCTTGGGTCTTGGATATTCGAAGTGCGTTGGAAGGACTGCTATGGCGTAGGGTGCTACGGTTACCTAATTGTGTATCAATTGCCGCAATTCGGTACAAATTGGGGCTTAAATCAAATTTATGTTAGAGAAAAAATGAGATAGTTACTATTCTCATCCACAGTGCTGAAACCATTGGAAAACTTGCTCTATGGTGACTTGTAACTCATTTTAAAATCAAAGAAAGAAAAAACTTTGATAGAATTCTCAGAGCTGTGTAACAATATGTTGGCAGAAATTGGCATCCACAAGAATTCTTAGCTAATGTTAGTAAAATTAACTTTCCTTCATACCAAGCAGATTGGTCTACTTCCTTGGATAAAATCCATAGTTACGAGTCTCTGAGCCATTTGAGTTATGATCACACTACGTAACTTTGTATTTTACTTTGTATTTTACAGAACAGTTGGGTGTTATGTTTCTTGAGAATTAATGATCTGTGTACGCTGTTCTATTTTTAAGGATATTAAATGGAATGAATTATGTTGTGTATTGCATATCGAATATTGATGAGTTTCTTCTTTTACTCCATAATGTGAAATCTGATGTTGTTGTGAAATTGTTAAAGGTTGAAATATGTTTTAACCAAAGACAATAATAAAGAAATTTAAAAAGATGCCCTCATAGTGGCTGTTCGATGGGCTTGATTGGTCAGGTGGATGGGACGAATAGGGCTCAATATCACGGTGGCAGTCTGTTTGACGATTCACTGATTCGGCAGCTTGACCGCTTGAAATTGGCTTGAATCTACTATTGTTGTTCTGCAGAGCAACAGTAACCACCTGAGAAGCACGTCTGGACTTGTGGGACGCTGGCAGTTGTTCTCCATAGAACCACATGAACGAAACCTCTCTTCTTCCTCCTCAGCCGGCTAACATTTTGGAGGCAGCCCTATGCATGCTGTTTCCTTATGGGTATCTGGGTTTCTGGTGCTTGGTCCTCAGCTACAGGCACACTCCTAATCTTGACAGTGTCTCCTCAATTCTCCCTGGATGTTGAATGAAGAGTCTCCCTTTCTCCTTGTTTCCCAGACTTCACTCCCATGCAAGGAACATTTGCGCAATGGACCTCCAACAGTAACCAACAGAGTGGGTCTTTCCCACTCCATGCACACATTAAACCTAGTAGAGAATAGGTGGCTTCCAACCCTCTCATCTTGAATGGAGTGGGGGCAGCTTGCTTATGAAGCGGCCTCCCTCCTTTCTAGCAATTTCTGAGGTGCATTGCTTCTTGTGGTGAGTGGCAAATGCTGAGGATGCTGGGATTCCAAAATGGCGGAAGTGACTCTCTCTGGCCCAGAACTCCCAGTCTGCCTTATCTCGTCTCATTTCCTGCCTCCTAAGAGAACAAGGTCCTTGGATGCAGTCACTAGCCTTTGCCCTAATCACTGCCTGCTTCCCAGGCTCCAACCATATGTAAAGTGTTCCACCTAGCTTCGGAAAGTCACCCCCTTCACACAGGAGGCATGAAAAGGTTACTTGGCTGTACAAGAGGTTTCCTAGGTTTTGCACAACTCAGCTGGTGTCTGTACTGATGCAAAAGGGTGCTTTCCCACACGTTTGATCTTTCACCTCTAGACCAATCAGTGACTGGCACGGGAGGATAGCTCAGGGGCAACATGCTCGCCTTGGAAGCATGACGACACTGAGCACCACAGGTTCGATCCCTGGGTCCGCGCTTAAAAACCTCTGGGTATTAAGCGTGTTTCGCGTTATAAATAACCTATCATATCAGGGAAAATATAGTGTGTTTATATTGATTGAAAGCGATATGGCTCTAGCTTGTCCTCGCACTACTTATTCCTTTGGTAATACGTAGCTTTATATGTAAAAGCACATCATATCCAATGTGTAGAGTTGCTGGCACATTGACACTCGGTATGCCAGAACATTGGACATACCAATTGATTTTTAACAGGTGACTTCATTCATTGCAATACATCCTCACTGCTGCCGGTTGGTTTTGAGCCTAGCAGACTTTCCTAATTAATATTACACTTTCTCTGACCATTATGACACTCAAGCACACTCCAAGAACCAAAGTGAAGCCTTTCCTAACCCATGTCTATCAAACTAAACTCAAAACACAAGGACCATCTCTGAACGGAGATCCTAGTCTACAGCCACAGCAGAGCTTCCTGTCTGAAAGTGGCCCAGAAGACCAGGTGCAGAGACGGCGACCCGAGATACCATGGACCTTCAGACCAATGGACTGGCCAATGAGTCTGACTGGTTAATCGGTTCTATCTGTCCTCCACGCGACGTGATGGGTCAAGTGTGTCTGCGTATTTTCACCGACTTCCCTAGTTGACCCATCTGAAGTGTGTAGATGTCTCAGCTGGTCCAGTGAGACCGAAATGCATTGGACTTCACGAAAACGCCTATGTCCAAGGAATAAATGCTTAAGTTTTATATAAAAAAAAAGAATTGAAGACTTCAGATAGGAATTGTTAAATTTTTGTATACGAATGTTTAAAATTCTGTAAATGAGTCAGAAACATTGAGAAAATATAAACCGATTGTAGTAATTCCACGTGAATAACCCACTGCACGGCCTTCCAGAGGCCTGGGTAACCTCAACCCAGGTAACAATTTCTAGCACTTTACCTACCCCTACCGTGCAAGTGGGGTCCCTCTGGCGACAGGACCAAAGACCACCTATTAAAGCCATATAGCTGTGAAAGTGAAAAGAATGGGAAACCCCACCTGTGCCCACGCAATCAGTGCTTCCGATATCCCAGCCAGTCTCATTGGTGGTTTGGCATCGTGACACTGAGTGGTGGGGACCCAGGTGGGCAGTTTATCCAAGAATCTGTCTTCTGAAGGCTGGATTATGCTAGGAGAGTTTCGGACTTGCTGACCTGGATGCTAGTTGGTAGATATGTTATATATGCCCTCGACGCGCGCGGATGTCTCTCCCGCTTCTTTCCAGGAAGCCAGCTGATGCCTGTCCTATCTGACCAGGATGCTTGTGGAATAAATTATCCTGGGTGTTGATTTAAGAATCTGTCTTCTTTGTCATGGATGCTGATTGGTGGTAACACTCTTTCTCTTGGAGGCCAACAGAGAGTCCTTCTCTCTATTTTAAGGAGACTGGTTGATGGATTCCTCTTTATTTGTGAAGTGCAGCTGAAGTTTCTGCCTTATTGACCTAGGAAGCTATTTGATGGATTTTCTCTCCCTCGCTTCTCTCTCTCTCTCTCTCTCTTCTTTGTCTCTTCTTCCCCCCGTGTGGTGCATCGAATCCCCTGCTTCCAGCTCTCTCATACCACACAGTCAGTTTCTTGGCACTTCACACTTGTGCATGCCTTTTCAACTTCTTATGAATGAGGTAAGTCTCCACTGCCCACCTTACCCAGTCAACAATACCCAAGATGATTTCCACATTTCCAATGTCCTTGTGCCCACGACGCTCCGTGAGCCTTCCACTCTGTATTACCCCAAGCCAGGAGGCGCTACAGAACAGAGCTCTCATCCACAGGGCGGCAAGTGCTGCTCCGCTTCTTGCCCATCTGTCTCGGGAGGATAGCTCAGGGGCAACGTGCATGCCCCACAGGTTCGATTCCCGGCTCTGCACTTAGAAACCTCTGGGTATTAAGCACGTTATAAATAACCTATCATATCATCTGCGATTTGACTCGGGGTGATCTTAAGCACCGGATATAAGTGAGCCTCCCTGTTTTCAGTTTTGACTGATTTCTGCACATAAATACACAGAAAAAGCAATCTGTTCTCTGGCAGTGTCTACCTGTGACAAAGGGCGTACGTCGGTCCCATCCTCTGCTCCCAGGTGGTCAGTCTTGCATGCCACGCCAACTGCTGAGGGGCATGGCAGTATGCCAGAGAGGCGTAGCCTGGTGGGCCTGCAGCTAATGTAGTTGGCTCCACTGCAGTGACATTAACATCTGTAAATTGCAACACAGCACTGATGAGTGGGCATTTACAGATTGTGGGTGGGCCTTGCCCGCTCAGGCCCCAACCTCTCTACGCCTCTGGGCATGGTGAGTGCAAAAAAGATGCAATTTCATGTTTAAATTACTTGAAAAGTCAGCTTGCATGAGTCTATGCCAGCAGGTGTCACAGGGGCAGCTGTTTCTTTGTATTGATGTGCAAGCAACCAAGTGCACGTGCGCGCGCGGGCACACATTTTTAATAAATGCATCTCCATATCTAAAATGTGATTTACCTGCAGGGCTTTAATACGCGTAAAATCTTTTTTTCATTTCAGTCTTCAAACATTATTGATCTTCATTTTTGCTCTTTGTTTCCTCATTTTTGCAGCCTTGAAAAGGTGCATAAAGGTACGAAACATGTGTCGCTGGCTCTTTCTTCATGTAATATACATGTTTAGAATTTTCTAAACGCGCGCTACCCTGTGTATGGTTGAGTCAGCGGCCATGCTGATGATTATAGGGTGCTATATGGGGTTGCTTCCTGTGCACAAGGATTGAACCCTCGAGGCAGTTAGAATTTCAGTTTGCCATGTCACAACGGTTGTGCTGTCGCTCTTCTGTGGGGGCTGACGGGCTGGAGCGCCACGTCTCTTTAGGTGGTACAGCTGGTATTCACAAATTAGATATACCAATGGCATAGAAAATCAAAATCTCAGCTTGACCTTGCAATGGTTTCCAAAAAATAAATACATTTAGATACCAAAACAAAATGATAATGACTTAAACCCATGAACTGCATATTAAGGTCATCTATCGTGCATAAATTAAATATAGCAGAAAGAAAGCTGGAGCCGTCCAAGCGGAAGGAGCAGCGTCTTGTGGGCTTCAGGACTCCAGTCTGCTCTGCCATCTAGGCCTAGGAACCTTTAGGGCCATAGATTGTACCGTGAGGCTGGAGCACTGAGTGGCAGAGCACCTGGGCCCGCCTTGCGTCTGATTGGGGGGCCTAAGCCCACCATCAGCTCTACAGATAAGAGGTGTATCAGCTACTTTTACTCCCTAAAAATAGGCAAATACTCCCAAAAATAAAAATAGGGAGTACAAATACTCCCCACTTAATTGGAAGAGCTGCCCATTGGGTTCTGTCCCCTCATCCACACAGCTCCAAGGATATGTTTGGAGCAGTAGAACACTTAATGCCACAGGAATAAAGTCTTCCAGTCGTGCTGCCTGGTCGGAAGAGGTACACATGTATCTTTTTAATGTGCATTAATAACTTGGTCCGGAGAAATGTTTATTACATAACATTTCTATTTTACTTGCTTATAAAATCATTTCCGTTCCCGAATGGGACTTACTTTTTTACTCCCTGAACATCATTTTACTCCCAACTGTGAAGCAAGCAAGCAAGCAAGCCACATTGACTTTTTGGCTACTGGCCCCTCAGCCTTTTCTACCCATCTGCTTCACCTTCGCCTTATCACTGCCTTGCATGCAAAGGCAGGGACGTCATTTGGGGGTCGCCAGGGGTCGCAAGTGCGACCTCTGTGGTCTCCCTTGCGACCTCTGTGGTCTCCCTTGCGACCTCTAAAAAAAAGATTATTATTATTTTTTTTTTTGCAATGCAAGCTCCTGGGCTGTGGCCAGCACCATGTGGCTCTTTAATTCTGGAGTGGCTGGGTTTCTTTTTTTTTTCAGGCCCATTAAAAAAAGAAGAAAAATAAGAACATGAGGGCTACAAATCTAACACTTTCAGCACTGAACCTAAATAAGAAAGAATAGGAATGCCAAAAAATGTGTCTTTCTGGAATTCTATACAATAATTGCTAGATTCAATAAAGGTTTATTTCAGGCACACTTCAGGGGGTGGGTCACTAATTTAGTCTGTTCTCAAATGCCTCAACTCAGCCTTTCATCCTTCTGAGGTCGATAAATGAGTACCAACACAGGTTGGGTGATATTGGGTGTATATTTCTTCTATGTGAAGCTGTTAAGCGTAAGTGCTATATAATAACACCCCCAGGAGGAGTCACTAACCCAGACCTTCCCTTTCCGCTTGCTGCATATACAAGCGCCTCGATGCCTAAGGACTATAGCGCACTCTACAAATCCAAATAAATAAATAAGTAAATAAATAAATGCCACTGTCCTCACTGTCCCGTCCAGTGGCCAAAGTGTACAAAAAGAAGTAGTGGAACTATGTTCCCTCCTCGCGCACCCCAGCTCCTCACAAACCCCATCGCCACTCCCACTCCCACGTGCAATACAAAACCCATACCTTTGCCCACTCCACCCCCCGCACTGTATAAAAGCTGAAAAACACGCTGAAAAAACACACTGAAAAAAACACATTAAAACTCAATTTTTAACACCCCCATTTACGTTTATTCATTGTCCCACAGAGCAGGCAGCATTACGCACCCTCCCCTTTCCAATCACCCCCATGTTCACTTCTTAAGGGGCATGCTAAAGATTAAAGCCACCCCTCCTGCCTACCAATTAACTGCATGTACAGCTGTGTCTGCAGTATTTCCATGTGCACTGAAGTGCAAGGTTCAACTTCTTCATACGCTTAATGTATAATGAAACCATTCCAGAACAGTCTCTTTTTAAAATAAAAGTATGCGAATGGTGAAACTTAATTTTAAAAAGTAGAGGAGCACCGAGATCATTCCATGCACTCACAGGACTCCACCCAACAATATCTTGCAAGAGCTTGCCTCTATCATTAAGCTCCTAAATGTAGTGGATGGCCAGGTATTAAACCATTTCATTGTTGTCTTGTAACAAGTCATGCCCACGTAATACTTTTCCCTGAAAGCATTGCACCCACAGAATGTGTCTTCCTAAGCTACAAATGCGCTCCCGCCTTCATAAAGAGAGGAGACCGTCCACACCCGAACGACTGGGATCCTACAAACATGCCCTTATCAATGCACCCACCAAAGAACATCTGAAGGCTCTATGCCCTTGGCTCCTCCCTTTCAGCACCCAGCTAACCAATCAGAATATAGAAAGCGCTTCTGCTCCCGCCACAGCCAGTCTCTCACTCACAAACTCATCAAGAAATGGGCAAAGAACTTGATTGGGCAGCATACCAGACAACTTGACCAGTCCAAGCCGAGTCTTGCCGACGTACTCACAATGCAAGACTGAATTTGCTCTCTTCATTCTCTACCTGTTTCAGGGTGTGAGTGCCAACTGGGAACCAGCGGTGCCATCTTCCAGATCCAACCAACTCTGATCCACCCTGCACCCTGAGGCCACAACACCTCGCGCTTGCCCTCTACTGAGGCTCCACCTGCTCATCCTGCTGAACGACTGCTGATTGGTTATTTATTAACAATGGCAGATGTTCTTCGCATAGTCAAGAAACCTTCATCGGAACTCTTCACCACTCCAAACGATGCAGCGGTCTCCATTTTTTACCAAACTCCTCGAACACCTAGTCTTCAATGAGATATAGGCACTATTCAGAAAGAAGCTTAACGATTTGCATTTTTAAATCCATGCTAATGAAAAATGCAAAACATTAACAATTATAATTTTAAAACAACTATATATGTGTTTATGGGGTAAATGTGTTGTGAATGTGGGGTTAAGTGTGAGGGAAAACAAGCGCTATGGGGCTATACCTCATGCATTCAGGGTTTTTAGAGAGATGGAAAAAACGGGAGACTGCATTCTTAAAACTTCAGGTTGGGAAACCGAGGGTAGAGACACATTCTTGCTACCAACCAGGATTGCCACATAGAAAGCCTCCAACCTCCTGCCCAGCCCACTGAAGCTGCTCTCCTGCAATTGGACTAGACCATCACCTGCCTTGCACATAACTTCCAGCGTCCCCCCTGTCCACGCTACGTCTTTCTCGGCCCGCTCGATGTATATGCGGATGTGGCGTTGATGCAAGGGTCGCCCTCTCCTCCATGTGCCAATCTGTGCCTGGCAGGATAGGGCCTCTCACAGTTCTCCACCTTCCTAAGGAGCTGGCCCTTCCCAGCATCCTGGCACTCTGCCAATCGAACAGTCGTCCCATCTCTGAGGGGGTCCTCGAGATGGGGTCTAGCGTCCCCTCGTCGCAGCTGCAATTGCCTTGATGCTGGGTAGCACCATTTCCTCCTCCAGCTTTGCATGGCATCTCTTCACTGATGACACATGTATACCTATCTCTCTGCTCTCCCTCAGTCCAGGCATTCCACCAAATGTGTCTCCAGGCAATCAGACACTTCTACAGCTATCCATGATACTATTCATATATTCCAGGCCCCTTACTCTCGTTCCTACGCTCTTCCTTTCCTCCGAGCTCCCTTCTTCCCCTCTCCCAACATAGGCACCCCATTACAACAGCAACCAGCAGCATTTACCCAAATCCCACTCTCCTATTACAGCAGCTCGCCATTGCCTGCTAGACAACCGCTAGATGAGGCCCTGAGTCTCATGAGAAGCCAGACTTATGCCATTGCCCCCTCTGGATTCTGCCCCTTACAGATCTCCTAAACGCCCGCATTCACACCCCTTCCAGAGCGCTCAAGTTGTCGGAAGCCATGATGAAGTAAGTCACCCAGTCCGGCCCTGTCTTCTCATACTTGGACTTGTAGTCTTGAATTGAGAACCAGAAAGTTCCAGACTGCAAAGGACAGAGCCAGTGCTGGGTGGCCCACACAGGATAGAAAAGCCCAAGCCCTTTACTCCTCGACCTACTAGAATCCACCACACCTTTTCGTACAAACGGCTGGCCACTTGGTTGCATTCTTGAAAGCCCTAGCCACTTCTTACCTCTGTGAATCCCACTCCTCATCTTCTACCTTCCCATGAACCACTGCCTCGCCGCCTGAAACTCCCACTTATCAAGTCCCCTTACAGATCCCTTGTACCCCGTGTTTGTCCAAGTGCCCCTTGGCTGAAGAACCCAGGCCATGCCCCTAGGCGTCCCTGTAGATCATGGCTCTGCAACCGTTGGCTCTCCAGATGTATTGGACTACACATCCCATCAATCATGAGGGATCGTGGAAGTCGTAGTCCAAAACATCTGGCGAAGCCGCAGGTTGCGAAGCCCTGCTCTAGAACTACTACACAACAAACGTTGAAAGTCCAAATCCCCTGCTCCCTCCTACAAGCCACCTACTCTGTTGTAGGGCTCAGCTGCCAAGCAGGGTCGGATTGGCACATCGGTCTTTCGGCCCGTGGCCGGGCCGAAATCGTCCCTGGGCAGTGGGGGCCGGTTTCTGGCCATGCCTGGGCCAGTTTGGAAGAAAAAAAAAATTGAAAAAAATATATATTCTTTTGTTCAAATATTTTTTTTTTCTCAAAAAGCCTTTCATGCTTCTTAGGTTGATAAATGAGTACCAACACAGGTTGGGTGATATTGTATGCATATTTGTTCTATAAAAAAAAGAGCTTGAGCGTAAGTGCTATACAATAACATATCATTTGGCCTTGGACGTCTGCTTGGATTCACAGTAATTTAGTGTGCTTTGGAACAATGCTATTTGATGCCACTTACTGTTTTGTCAAGGGGTGAAAGGTCGTGTTTCATCGCTTCCCGGGATGTCACTTTAGGGTGGGGTCAAATGACATCACTTCCGGCGATGTTATCAGAGGTCAAGGGTCGTGAGGCGAGGGGTGGGCCACTTTTTTTGGGTGACCGGCCCTATTTCTTATCCCAGTCCGACCAGTGCCAAGTTAATTTTCTCCAAACACTTGATTGTAAATTGCTTGTGCTATGCATGGCGATTATTGCGCACGCGCTAATTAGAGCAGAAATCAGCCGCTGAGTGGGTGCACTGCACAGGGGCCTCCCGGGTGCTTCCCGGAATGTCCTTGACTGTGAGTAGCCATTTCCCACGCTCACCTCATCCCCTTCCGCGCGCCCGCCCTGCGCTGCTGCTGAGGGCGCCATTCTCACCTCAGGGACAAGGCAAGAGCATGTCACCTCAAATCAAGCAGCCTCCCGCAAAGTGCCATTGCGCCTTCACTGAGGTTACAAGATCGCCGGAGGAAGTGTCACTCGACGACAGGGGTAAACAAAAAAGAGCTGGAGAGAGACCCCACATATCTCCGCCCGGCCTTATTTCTCCATCACTGTCTCCAGCCCCCGTATCTGCTTCGCTGCTTCTTTCTCGGTCATGCCTGGCCGCCTGGAAGGAAGGACCCCAGCAGGATTCGCCACCCAAAAAACGCACACATACTTTGGAAAAGTCTCTGCACACTGTTCTCCTACGTTAAACCTGACACCAACGCCTTAATCCCTAGTCTCGCAAGACATGATATGATAGGATATTTACAACGCACTTAATACCCAGAGGTTTCTAAGCGCGACCCGGGAATCAAACCTGTGGTGCTCCCTGTCGTCTTGATTCTAAGGCGAGCACGTTGCCCCAGAGCTATCCTCCCGTACACTTCAACGGCATCTAATTCACTCTCCCATTTCTCTCCTCATCCTGAGCAGGGCCTTGCTCATGGACTTTCTCTCTCACACGTATGTACGCTTTTCCACCGTCCCAAACATGCGGATGTAAGGCTGGTTCAGAGCTTTCATTGTGTGTCCGTTATTTTAATGTTTTTAGATTTTTGGTGATAAAATGGCAAACGTAGAGTGACGTTTGTTTGCGCTATTTTTTTGTTTGGGTAATGGAATAACTGTCTGAAAAATTAGCTGCTGTTCAGGAAATATTGTTTGTCATAGGCTTCTAGGCGCTGGTGGCAGCCACTGTAAATTAAATAACAGTATTACTACATTTGCTATATGACCCGCGGAAACAAGGGTATCAGGTAATATCATCCCCACCAACAATATTGCCATATATATGGTCGTCGGGAACGGCCATAGGCCATATTATTAGTGGGGCTCATTTTGGGGTGAAATGGGACTGGGGGTTGAGGGGGTATCCCACGCTCCCTTTAAAATAATATGGAAGTTGCGGGGGCTGTCCCACGCAGGTTTAATGGGTTAATATTGCTGCAAAAATATGACGCCATTTTTGTATGGTGATATTTTTGCGGGGATATTAACACATGGAACCGAAACAAGGACATCCCATTGAAGCTGTGTGTTGTCATATTCTCTGCATTGTTTACCAAACTCAGGGAACCCTTGGTTTTGACGTTAATGTGACTGAGGTCACCCCTCTACCCCTCCGCGCCCCCTGCCCCCCGGAACCCATGCACTAGCCAAACGAAAAGACAGGTCATTGCAGGTTATGGCTGAATACAAATCTTTCATCCAAAAAGGGGGATCCAGTAAGTGGGGGTTGAAGTCCTGGTAATAGAATCTGTGTGAATACAAGAATCCCCTCACTGGACTGGAGAGTGTGCGTGTCTGGGGGAGGTGTGATGTCTCACTTGACTACCACGTATACACCGCTTCAGAATGTGGGAGCAAGCAAAGTCTTCCGTGCAGGGCTGCTCTGAAGCACTCCACCCTGCAGAGAGCCCCCTTCCTTCTCACGTCCTCTGGGATTCCGGTGTCTGTTCGGGCTGCTTGGGGGCTTCTCGCTCCCTGGCTGGGACCGCAGATGGAAGGCTGTCTTCGCAGGGAAGATTGCCTTGTTGCATAGATGCATCCAGCAAGTGACGCCTGACAGCACATAGGAGTCCAACCTGTGCGCTGCGGCCCCCTCTGTGCCGAGGAGCTGCACACACGTCATTTGGATTGAGGACTGTTATGCTGCGAGGACACCCTGACAGCTTTTTGGACAGACCGTGGCCAGTCACTTTCTGAAGATTGTGTTGACCATTGATTAAGGTGTTGCTGAATCACTGCGAAGGTCCACACAGGCCGTGAAAAATCAGAAGTGATTTCTTGCCCTTTCCATGGACTGTGGCTGCTAAACCTTTGGGCAAGAAGCTCACTGCATCCCTTCAGATCTGACTTCTTATCTATTGTGCGTTCTTTTGGGATCAAAAGAGCATGGTTCCTCCTGCATATAAATAAATAAATAAACCGAGAGCGAGGCTGTTCGCTGGGGGCCTTAAAGATAGTCCAGGTGGAGTTGAGACGCTTACAGGTGAATGGAAAGTTCTGGAGAAGCGATACACGCCCACTGGCCGTTCAGCGGATTTCAGAAGTGAGAACAGTTTTCTTACTATGCTTGACCATTGTTTTTCTAACATATAATATGTGCGATTTTTCTGTGAATACATGTTTTTTTATATATCAACCAACTAGAGTCGTGTTTTTTATGGAGTTTTCATCCATACACTATGATATACCCTGAGCCATTCCATCCCCCTTCTACCTCACACAGAATTCCACTTCGCTACCAAATGGACGTCCAGGGGCCAGATTACAGAAACTTTGCGCCGGTGCAAGTGCAAAGTTTGCACAGTATTAGCACTAGGGCAACATTTGCCCTATTTTAAAAACACTTGGTCATATTAGAAAACTATTGCACCATGACAAGTGCAGTTTGTCATGGTATAAGCACCAGGGCAAAAATTGCCCTTGGGCAAAAAAGATACATTTTCACTCCATTATTGCACCAGGGAAAAGTTTGCCCTAGTGCTAATACGAATGGCAGTAGCACTAGGGCACACTTTGACCTGGTGAAAAAACACATTGGAAATGCATCTTTTTAGCACTATGGCAATTTTTTTCCTGGTGCTTATATCACGCCAAACTGTACTTGTCATGGTGAAATAGTTTCTAATATGTCCACGTGTTTGTAAAAATAGGGCAAACTTTGCCCTAGTGCTAATACCGTGCAAATTTAGCACTTGCAGCAGTGCAAGCTTTCTGTAATCTGGCCGCAGGTGTGCTCAGAACACGCTTCTTTGAAATCCAATTAAGAACTGCCTGTGCTGGGGCGTTTGTGAGTGTAAAGAAGACCACTTTGTTCACCTCTCCAAATCTCCCCCAGGCTTATAAACCAGCTTCGCTGTCTCTCAGCGGAGTTCTGAAATTCCACCATAACATGCACGAGTAGCTCACAATGGCCTGTTGTTTTTACTTTGAGCTATCAGCTGGCACTTTAGCGCCCCGTATAAGCCAAAACGATTACATCAGAGTACAGATAGGAGGGATATGACATGTGAGCTGGGACACCTAGCTTGTGGGTGCTGTTTGGTTATTTATCCCCCATTGGCTGCCCATGGCAATGCTGATCTCTATGACCAGTCACACCCTCTACCTGCCCCTCCACGCCCAGAACACATCCTCCCTTGATCTCTTTGAGCTCACACAATCAAACCGTAACATATCACTTTGACCTGCCAGCATTATTTCTAAGCAGTCTGCAGAGAGTCAATTGCTTAATTGAAGCTGCATATGTCTACTGGAGTAATACAAATGACTTAACCAAGTGTGCCATCAGCCACTTGTTGTGAATCCCTCCATTGCACTGACGTCCTGTTAAAACAATCAATGACAAAGTTTACATTTTTGGCTTGGGTTATTAGATAGGCATTTTCCAGGTACTGCCATTATATGCCCAGGTAATCCGTCTCTTTTACAGATGTTGCAATCCTATTTTATTAGTGCCTAGCAAAAGTCTAACCCATACCTACACAAAAGCCCAAACTGTTGGCTTTGCCAATGTTCATTTTCTTGCCTGCCAGTACTTGTAGTTCTGCTTTTACCATTAGAAATACAAGAACAAATATCTCAGGAAGTAAAGAAAAAAACATTGAGGGGGAAATGCCCTCCTGATGGGGAACCACGCTGCAGCACGCCTTATTACAGGTACACGGAAATTTGACTGCATAACCACCATCCTACGCGAACTACATTGGTTTCCTCTCCAGGCCAGGATACTGTTCAGGACTGCATGTATCTCTACAAACAAGTCACGAGTAGCACACCAGCGTACCCTGTGGCTAAGCGCTACCTATCTGGTGGCACACGTTCCTCGCACAGCAATTCGACCAACCAGCTTGAATCACTGTGAGGCATGCGACCATCCGCATGGGGAGTGTGCACTCACCTGGGATTTTTTTGAAGTTTTCTAATGAAAATTAATGATGGGAGATCAACCTCTGAAAATGTGTTTGACTAATGTACACATATTTTCCTCTGCTCATTGCACAACAAACACATAGTCATTTGTACTTTGGGGGGGAAACAGCCTTCAGGCGCAGTACTCCCATTCACATTTAGTTGGCATACCGCCCCTTGTGCCCCGGGTTGAGGTACATGTAGACATTTACTACGGTCCCACCAACAGCCTGCTACCTAGTTTTTAGGCTTCAACATTAACATTCTAATCCATGATTTCAGCCGTACTCATATCTGGCAACTTTATTGCCTCCTCTAATTGGAAACCTTGTAACCTCAAGCAAAGGTGAAAATTGTTACTCCTTTCTTGCATTCCGCACACATTGTTGGCCAGATGATGGTCAGCATTATTGACACTAATGTTATCTTTTTGTTTTTCCTTTTTCTCTCTCTCTTTCTTTATCCTCACTCTGTTATCCTCATATTGTTGCATTCCATTCATTTTCTCATTGTTAATGTTTGTTCTTGCAAATATGCATCTCCATTGACATACGAAATGCGATTTTCATATATTTGTTTATGAATCATATTTTGTCTTGCCTATGCACTCCGTCCCTTAAAAACCTTTGTTCGTCTGTTAATTTGATTGGACAGAACAGCCTCAGATGAAGAGCTAGCTAAAGCTCGAAACACGTGTCAGGCTGTGTTATCACCGAAAATAAATACAGACTACAACTCTCAACTTGGCAACTTTTTTGGCCCAGTGCGACTGGGATTCTTTGCTTTTACTGCTTTTGCGACTACCCTCATGTCAGTATCCAGAGTGCTTCCCTTTCCTTTGTGAAACTGTCTGTCCTCTGTGTTCCTTTACAGGGTGGGTTGTATTTTGTAGTGTGCTAGAACTGTCCGTTGTGATAATAATAAAGTTGATATTTTGATACAACCTTGACTGGACAGTCCCTTTAATCATTGGGTAATAATTGTATTTTCACTGTGTTGCAACTAACCAACAAGAGATAAGCCTGCCGTTCTGTTTACTTTACGAAAATTGGACAATGACGTTTATAATTTACTTGCGTTTCCAATCTGTTCGGATCCCTTGTGGTATACTAGAGTGTGGGGCTGATAGTTTAGAAACCAATATTCATCCCTGGACCACTGTTGCCCTGGAAGTTGATTAGTCACAATCACAACTCATCCGCAAAGCGAGGACCTGCACACATTCCTTCTCTTGTCACGGACCCACCCTCTGGAACTCGATCCCGGTGTCTGCTCAGAATGCCCCCACAAGTCTCTATTTTTGCAAATCTCTCAAAACATGTATTTTTCAACAACACCTGACCAAGGACTAATTCCAATGGACCCACATACAGATGAACAGACCTAGACTCACTGTACTGCGCTACTGTTAAAAGATGCCAGCCCGAATACTGGCTACCCACACTCTGTACAGCGCTCTGATGCTCTCAAGCTAGATCCGCGCTTTGAACAGGCAAATAAAATAATACAGTAAATAACAGGGCCGAATAGTGTGGGGCTTCAGCTTGAAATCTCTGGACTTGATAAACTTCAAGGGAGTCCTACTCTTTGACCCAAGACGGGGCACAATAAGTACTCTGGAGAAGAATTGATTTCGGGAGACTTTTACTGTGGTAACTGCTGCAACATAAATGACTATTTCTTCACATTAAATCACATTACACATCAAACATACTGTGTTCTCTGGTACTCAGTTACAGAAATAAACAATTGTATCTGTTGTCAAAATATCAATCTGATTCATTCATTTGCTTATTTAAATTATGCTTGCACATACATTTGTCAACCACTTTGCACTTGAGGTCACTCCTTCCATTGTGGCGCGCTTATGAAAGTATGCATCCTTGAGCTATGCATAGTTTTCACTTTCTAAATATTCCAAATTTCTTTAATGAAAAAGGACCCTATTCTACAAACCATTTCACGTGGGTTGTACATTGGGCACAGATTGGCCTGTTTCCGTGGAATCCCATCCAAACTCATAAGAAGCAATTCCTTGGTTTTTTCCTGAACCCAAACAGGTTTCACCCCCTAAGTTAACTATTGTTTTGTTTTAAGTATTTTGTTTGTTAACTAAATGCAGAGTGCCTATAAACTAGACTGACGGGGAAAGTCTTCCGCTTAAGGCATGTTTTTACTACTACTTATCCTGCTAGTAAATCAGATGTTCTTTCCGTGCAGCAGATTTAAAGATCTCCGTCCCACTTCTGAACCACGCGACTAACGGTTCCTACTTTGGGGAACATCATACGTTCGCAAAAGCGTTGTGTTTTTGCTCAAGTCCTTTATAGTTACTTTGTCTGCCATCACAACATCCATGTGGCCCTTTAAGACGTGTTGTCTGCTCCTACTATTGTCTGCGTGCATCTTCCATGGGCTGTGTTCTCATGCACGTGTGGCCGCAGTCATGATAGCAATCGAGGCAGCCACACACTGATGGATAGCAAAGCTTCCCGGCGCGGACTGTGAGGAGGCGGCAACGGAGTAAATACATGGATCCATACAGTTAGACAGTGAAGGACCTGAGGAAAATAAGGGCAATGTAAACCCATCATAAAAGATGATCTACCTGTCACCATTGGAAGTGTTAACTATTGAATGTAGCATGGTGGGGGCGGAGGGACCAATCAGGTTTCATGGATCGTGGGCTGAATCCCACGACTCAAGCCCGCGTTGCGAGCAACCCGACAGCTGCTTCCCCCACTCGCCATCTTCCCCCTCATGCTCCCTTCCGTTTCAGTTTCCCACTCAATCCCCTCCAGTACCACTTGCATCATTACAGCGGCAGCAGCCCCCGACCGCCGCTGCTACTCCTCAACTCCCTGCTGCTGGCTGCCATGGAAATGGAAGAGGGCCTCTGTATCGAGCCCCAGCTTCCTGATCCACGACAGCCATCTTAACAAAAGTATTTTCTTTCAATGAACGGGACGCTGTTCATTGAAAGAAAATACATTTCTCTTAGCACCCTGGGTTTCGGGCAGGGGTGTTGTTAGGTCTGGAAAAGATCCGAGACTACGCTAATGTTGGGACTGTCAGGACTTGGGGCTAGCTAGCCTTTTGGTTGCAGCTCCTGAGCTTCTATTCGGGGCTACAACCAAAAGACCTGGGGCTATAGCCCCCTCAGCCCGCCCCTAGCGACGCCTCTGGGGTGTTAATAACAATAATTACCCTTTCCATGGGCTGGAACGGGTGGTAACAGCACCGGGGACACTTGTTAAAGGCCCTCGCTATGCCCGGGCCTGTTACCTCGGGTTCTGGCCTGTTAACACATGTTCCAGTCTGTGGAACAGGTGATTATTCTTAAATGAAAACCTTGCTGGTGGAAGACCTATACAGACGGTGTGCGAAATCTACCAGAATCCTTAGAGGCCCACATGGATGAACGCGCTTTGAGCCATTGTAATAACAAAATACTATGTGTTGGGGAGGCCTGTCATACCATGCCCTCCTAACATAAAACCTTAGAACCATTCAGCATGCCATCGAGAAGTGGGATTGATAACTTGATTCTTACATTTCCTGAAGAATGTCCTCATTCATTCAGGACTGAAACAGGTTTGTATTCATGCAAATCAAAGACATTGTTTCTTTTTGATGTAGTCATTATAGATAAACTGTGCCCAAAGCGTATGTGTGATGTTTGACAAGTGAAGAATGGTTTTCACAATTGGGATTGCTTTAAGTTGTAAGGTATTTAAGACATTTTAGAGTCCAACAACTGTGTATTGTTAATGGATAACATGTTTCATGAATCTGGAATAAGAGATTCATTTTTTAAGTGAGGGTGACCAGACACATGGACAAATGTCCATAGGTACGTTTGCAAGCACTAGAATGTAAGCTTCAAATCCACACAAGTATTTTGTACCTGGCCAAGAGATGTCATTGTTTGTGTGAGTACCAGGGGAAGGGTCATATGTTGGGAGTTGTTTCACGTTCTCACAATAGCCTTCACTGTATACAAAGGTGTTTTTAATGCATGATGTTAGAGGTATTGCATATTACAAGTTCACGCGCTTCAGACATTTCAAATATGTCTCTCTCATTCACCTATCACCTCCCTCCCGCTAAGTAAAGGCTGGCTTGTTCCTCCATCAGCAAACCTATGTTACTCCCCATAGCCAGACCGATACACTCCAATGGAATCTCACTCGCTCCTCCATCCCATTTTACTTCAGCAGAGTCCCGCGTACTGCATCATTCCATCCTCCGGCATTTGACTTGACTCTCACACATTCCCCACATCCCTGGCCTCGCACCGCTCATTGGAGGCACCCATGTCCCTAGCGTCGCGTCCTTCTGCGCAGTCACCCTCATTGGCTCTCTTCACTGTACAAACAGAATTCCCCTGGGGTGGATAGGTGCTATTTTCTCTGTTATTCTTGTTGTTAAATTGTGTTTTATTGATTCCCAGCTGAGAAATTGAAAGTGTAACAAAAGGCAAGATAATAAGCGGCTAATAATAGTCTTATCGGTGCAGAGGAGCGAGGGGACGCTGAAAGATGCGAATAAAGCAAGGGAGCATGGCAGGAGCTGCGGGCAGTGCCCTGATCTGTCACTAATGGGGAAAGATTGCTATTTACAAGGTGCTAGAAGAGCTGTCAAAAGACACATTTTCAGTACCCAACTCCTATTTTAAGTGGTCACTATAGAAAATTGGACAATCGCTAACAGGCCAGAGTCCTTGAAAGTTAGATGGGGCTGGTGTAGTCATTGAGATATCTCAGACATGCCTTCAGACGTCTAATCACTTTTGAGGGTCCGACTCATCGGCAATGGCTTCTCGATTGGCCCACCCTCCCTTCTTGCTTCAGGCCTGTGTACGTTTAACTGTGGCCCCTTCAAGAGCTGCAAGGTTGCGTGGTCCGTAGCCGAGATCATGATTCAAGGATTCTGTGAATCGCAGTGACCAAACACAATGGGACTGTCATCAGCGTTCTAACTCTGCTTTCTGCTCTTTGCCACTCTTCCATCTGAGGGATATCCTTCCCTGGGTGTACGTTAGTGCCGCGTGACTCGGTATAGAAAACCAATTTATCTCACGGCAAGCAATTTTCATCAGCTTTCAGACCCATGCAGGCGTTACACCATTTTCAAAGTCGCTTGCATCCTTAATGTTAGATCAGGCTCCACACAATACAAGAGCATGGAAACGATCTTGCATAAGGTATGAGACAGCACAAATAGGGAAGTTAGAAGAACATATTTCCACAGCATGAATCATTTGATAGATGGATGATTCAAGAATGCAGTGGCTGGTCAAGGATTCTGGCAAAGATGATAGATACCACGTGGGAGGATATTTTGCAGCTTCTCCATCCATCATTGAGCGATAACCACTCAGTACATATGATGCAGCATGAACCAGATGAATCTCGAAGGCTTCCATCAACTTAACATGCTTGTACACAGTTAATCGTGCGTTTTTATTGTTGTTATTGTTGTTATTGTTATTGTTATTTTGCATTTATATAGCGCCTTATCTACCATTGGTATGGTCTGAAGGCGCTGGTAGGTTGAACTCCCTTGGGAACCGAAGTGCAGATCAGTAGAGAGAGTAGAGAGAGTCAAAAGGTGCCTGTGAGCACCGGTTTTGTGTGCAGCTGGTGCAGTATTCGTGTAATAGCTGCTTCTTAGCGATAGGTGTGGTGGTTGAGAGATCAGGAGTATGTGTTCGTTCTGGACGGATTTATCCAGACCGGATGTGGCTGCGTTAGACCTGAGGAGAATGCCTGGCTGGGGGGGGGTGTAACCAGCAGTGTTTACTTAGAATGATGTGGAGTGTGCAGCGGATGTTGGTATGAGAACAGTTATACCGAATGGTGTCATAGTATCTCTGTGTTCTAGTTGAGTGGTGATGTAAAGGAGAGAGTAAGCATGGTGGTATTAAATGATGGGCTATATGCTCTTTCAAATGTTCTCTGCATTCCAGACCATACTATATAGGTCACGCAATTCTATGCGCTCCAAAATACAACTTTCAATGAGTGGCTATTGGGCACACTTCTAAATTCAACTTTCAATGAGCGGCTCATGGGCACACTTCTAAATTCAACTTTCCACAGCGAGGCTATTGGGCACACTTCTAAATACAGCTTTCAATGAGCGGCTATTGGGCACACGTCTAAATTCAACTTTCAATGAGCGGCTAATGGGCACACTTCTAAATTCAACTTTCCACATTAAGGCTATTGGGCACACTTCTAAATTCAGCTTTCAATGAGCGGCTATTGGGCACACTTCTAAATTCAACTTTCAATGAGTGGCTAATGGGCACACTTCTAAATTCAACTTTCAATGATCGGCTATTGGGAACACTCCTAAATTCAGCTTTCAATGAGCGGCTACTGGGCACACTTCTAAATTCAACTTTCAATGATCGGCTATTGGGCACACTTCTAAATTCAACTTTCAATGAGCGGCTATTGGGCACACTTCTAAATTTAACTTTCCACAGAGACTAAGTTCAAGTCTTCAAGAATCAAGTATGGATGGAGAGGAATGTTACTCAAATTTCAAGGTGTAGTAGGCGACGTGACTTGGCACAGTTCTATGTGTAACTTTTAGCTTCAATGAGCAGTTTCATGCCTTATAGATACTATAACGTGGACATGTTTGTAGATGCATACTCCTAAATGTAATGCTACTACAATATGAAGTTTTTACAATGGTTTAGTTCCTAGGTTGAGTGGTAGGGTAGTATGGTGGGAAGTATTTGCTTCTGACCGTGCCCTTGCCACACTTACTTATTGTCGGCTTCTTGCTTCTCCTGCGGATACCTGCAGATACGATCTGGAGTCGTCACTGAAGGAGTTGTCCTTTGCCTCAGGTCCTTAGCCGATAGGCTGCCGGGCAGAGGGCTGCCCTGGGAGAACTGTTAATGGAGGGGAGTCTTCTCGGCTGGACCAATCGGAGCGCGGTGGGTGGGTCGAGAGGCGAGAGGGAGCACAATCAGGAAGCGGGTGCGGGGTGGGATCGGGAAGTCAGGTGGGACACACGGGGCCCAGGGGGCCTTGTAAATCGTTGAAAAATAGCTTGCAGGGGCTGTAGCAGCGGCGCTAACTCACCAGCAGTTTCGTCTTGAAAGAGGGGCTCACTGCTGCAACAAGGCCATTAGGCCTACACACAAGGTCCTAGGGACCAATCGGAGCGCGGTGTGCGGGTCGGGAGGCGGGAGGGAGCACAATCAGGAAGCGGGTGTGGGGTGGGATCGGGACACAGGGGGTCCTGGGGGCCTTGTGAATAGTGAATCGTTGGAAAATGGCCCGCAGGGGCAGTAGCAGCGGCGCTAACTCACCAGCAGTTTCGGCTTGAAAAGACTTGGTGGGGAGGGGGAGAGCGGGAGGGAGCGGAGAGATTCCGCTACTCGCAGCTGAGAAACTGGTTAGTGAACCCTATGGTTAAGGAGATAGCCATCAGGGAACATACCCCTTTTGAAAAGGTACCCCACAACAAACTCAGGTGCCAACCATATGATTGCTGCTCTTTACAAAATATTCTATGATCACCGGGATTGGCTATATATGAAAGAATGGGCGGTCACACCATACCTGAAGTGCAATGGGTCCACCTATGGGAGAACATACCCAAACTAACATGAGCAATTTAGGTCCGGGAAATGTGTATCAAGTTATAAGGAAAAAAGGAACATGTTACTTACCTGTAACTGTTGTTCTCCAGCATTGGTCTGGCATGGATTCACATTCTCATGAATATTCCCCGTCGTCAGGCTGGGAATCCTCGGCAAAGAAAATAAATCAGTCTCAGCCTCGTCTCCGAACCGTCCCTCTCCTAATAACCAATCACTGGTCTCTAGGCCATACTGCCCCCAGCCAACGACTGCCCCCTACCCAAGCCCCTCCTCTGGCAGCCATCCTCAGATTGGTCCTGATGAGTCCTAAAAGTGCATGACTGAAATATGTGCAGACTTCCATTGGAGTGATTATTATTGCAATCAGTAACTCAATTATTTTTTTTATAATGCAACAGTCACCATGACAGTGGTCTAACTGCACCAAGGCTTGTCAGGAAGGTAGCTAATTTTGCCACCACCTGGGTTATCCAGACTTTAGTTTGACAAGGAATGGAAAAGGGCATTCGAGGAGAGGAAGGTAGTAGGGGGAGAAGAATTAGACAATCATGAAGGATCCTGAAATCTAAGCGAGGGGACGTGAGGTAGGGATGGAGTTTGTTGGAGTTTGCATTCCTGTAGCATCAATGAAGAGCTATCTGCATATACCACTCGTCAGACAAGGGCTAAGGCATTATACTCCTAAGAATGGGTGTATAATCCGCGAGGGCAGTTTCTAGTACTTTAAAGTAGGCTGTGCCTGCTACCACCAAGCTAGGCTCCAGTGCAGGGCCTTTCCAAAGTATGCGCAAAATTGGGCTCCTGCCTGTGGATTCCAGGCCTAAGTGTGTGTTATGGTAGGAAAAGGAGGGTGTTGTAAGGTGAAGGAAGGGTACAACGTCCTTTCATGGAAACCCATTTTTTCAACGCGTGTTTTTATGAAAACTTTTTTTTGTGGTGATGGGGAAGGGCATATACAGGGTCTGGGCGTTGGGAATAATAGAAAATAGGTAGAGGAGGGGGGATTTGGAGTGGTACCCCCCCAATAAATGTCTGTAACTTTTTTTGGCTAATATTTTTCATAAAAACACCCACCGAATAAACTAGTGTCGGTGAATTGACCTAAAACCAACAGAAGACAGGAAAAGCAGCAGCAAATTAGAAGACTGAGGTCCTGATTCCCAACTGGTGTTAAGTACTAAAAAGGTAATTAAGAATGGTACTTAAGACGTATTCTGAAGGTGGCTCATTCTTCCGAAATCAGTACAAATGCACCACTTTCGGAATACATGTGGCGGTTGCTGGGACGGGTTGGAAACCAACCTAGCAACAGCCACATTCTTTACTTGCCTCGTTAGACTGGTATTCTTGTGGCACTCCTCCAGTTTTATATGTGCGCTAAAATGGTGCACATATATGGTACCATTCTGGTGCCGTTATTCTGGAGGAGTGCCACAAGAATCTTTGTTGCAGTGCAGGGTGTATATGGACACTTTTATATACACCAAAGTAAGCAACTTCACTGTTGTATCCTGCAACGTTGATGCTGCTTACTTTGGTGTTTATAAAAGAGTTAAAATACTGCGGTGTTCTCAGCAGCAGTTTTGTAAAATAACAAATATGTCGTTATTTTACAAAAATGCTGCCGAGATTTGAGGATTGCGCCCGTTAAGCCAAAAACAGGCGCAATCCTGAAGGTGCACTGTTGTGCACTACGAGAACGCTCAGGCCCACTTGAGAATAGTGGTGGAACCTAGGCGTCCTGATTTGGCACAGTGAATCGTGCTCTTTAGCATGTTCACTGCGCCAAGTGAAGAATCGGGGCCTGAGTAGAATGCGTACATGGGGGTAGTGGTAATATGAGCTTGGCTGCATTACTGCTCAGTGAGGAATGGGTAATGTGCAGGGTCATAGAAAGACTGTTGTACTCTGGTACAGGCAGACCTGTGTATTTTAAGTAGAAATCTTGGGGTGCCTGTAGCTGCGTGTTGGCTTTAAGATGCATGAAAGCACTGCCGGGAAATATGGCAGCCTGATGTACAGAGGGGAACAGAATCATCCCTCCCCCCCCCCCATGGTCAGGAGCTGGCAAGGCTAATGCAGCCTAAAAGAACTATGGCAATGGATGGCTGTGGTAGAAGGGGAATGCCGGGGTACTGAAATGTGGCAGTGAAGACCAGTTTGATGAGAAGATGATCACGTGGAGAGCCAGACAACATAATCCAGACTCCACTGTGCCCCCACTCTCTTCGGCTTTAGTCGTGACATGCGCTTGGTGTCTTGCCATGGAGATGAATCAAGATGGTGGCCTTCTTATTATTATTATATTTAGTGAGTGCAGACCTGGCTTCGGTCACATTAACATCAATGTATAGTAGAGTTGTCTTCGCGATGCTTTTAATCGTTGCACAAGAAAGGAAGAAGACCTGTTGATCTGGCAGAATCCATTTGTTTAGGATGTTATATCTTGTCCGCATATTTAAAATGCATTACCTGCTCATACACGCAGCCCAATGTTGGCAGAGGTTTTTGTGGGCACTTCTGGATTCCCATGCCCCTCCCTTAATGGCAGAAGGAGCTGGTGAAAGCCCCTCAGCACTCTGTATGAGTATGCCTCCTATTCTGTGATGGATGCAGCACACCGGCAATCATGGAAAATACATACATTGGCATTTGAATGTGCTGGTATCTCTCCAATGGTGCAGCACCCTCACACTTATTCGGGAACAGGGTTCAGTGAGTTAGCTGCTTCCTGATCTCTGTGTAACCTGCAGGTCCCTGGTTCCAATCCCGGCATGCAAAACCTTGCCTGTCACTCTCAGATTGATACATTGGGCCTCATTACAAGGTCGTTCGTAACTCCCTGGTGCTACCGGCAGATTGCCGCCGACCTCGTAACATCATTCCACCGCCTGAGATCCTGGTGCCACTGGGACATTACAAGTCCCGGTGGCCCGGGATGTCATGCGGCGGAAACTAAGTCCCCATTCCCAGGGAGTCCCATAGGGCTCCACGGGAATGGGGACACGGAAGCACCGGCACTGTTGCTAATGGTGCCGGTGCTTATATGAAAACCAGTCTAGCGGTCCGGAATTGGTGCTGTTACGTTGCTACCGGCACCCTTATTTCCAGACCGTCAGACTTGGAATGAGGCTCCTTTAGTGCCATTCTGTCACCTAATAACAGCATCGGTTATTAAGACCTCTAACAAATGGTGTAAACCTGCTAGGATCAAGCGCATTAAAAAATAAGATGTTATTGTTATTAGAATAAAGGGATAGGCTCCTGCCGACTGCCCCCTCCCTTGTACTGTGCGTGTTTATCCAGCATCACTGCTGGATCACAGTGCTACCTACGAGCTTCCTAGAACAATGTTAAAACCACAGGACAGGCAAGGCTCATGTCACCTTTTAATGCAATGCATAATGATTTTTAGTTTTTCGTGTCTTTTTCAGTTTTTTTTACTATCCCCAGCCGCGGCCTTGCGCGCTTCCTCTGTTCGCTTGGTTCATTCCCCCGGAATTGATTCCCGCTGTGATTGCTTTGCCACAAGGTGGAAATGCTGATGTCTGTTCACGCCACGCGTCAGGCCTCGGATGAAAATTCATCCTGAAATGTTTCCTGTTTTAATATGCCGGCGATATTGCAAAGAATGAAATGGTTGCACGGGGGGATTGGCGCGCGGCCGCTGTTCCATGGGGTCGGGCGGGGCAGAGAGATGCCTTGTCGGTGGGTTATAACTAATTATTTGTCAGCATGTCTTCAGTAGCTAGGTCGGGGGCGGGTGGAAGGAGTGGGGTTTGGGGTGCATACGATAGTATGATTGTAAAGCACTCTGTTGCTACCTGAAGCTGGGTCCATGCTCAAGAAATACCCTGCTCATAATAATGTAATTATTTCATTTATTGTGATACAGTTAAAAAAATACAATCTTTTCACACAATCAACAATAAAACATCATACAAATACAATTTCATAAAACTTCTTTTACAAATTCAATGACAGCAATAGACAGAGAGATCTCATTCGAATTTAAAACACCATATACGAATAATAATAATAATAATAATAATAATAATAATAATAATAATAATAATAATAATAATAATAATAATAATAATAATAAAACTACAGTCTATTTCCTCTAAGGAGACTTTAGCTATCATCCATGGCTTTGTAACAAGCCTGTGTACCCAATCTATGTGAACTGACATTATCGGTACTAAAAACTGCACTGAACCCCACTGAGCAATATAGAAAACATTGGCCACCCACCTTAAACATTTTACTCCCCTCCGTTCTAGGTGAGGAACACACTACGAACATAATAATCTTAAAGCTGTTGCCCGCTTTATCCTCTTCGATTGTTAGACCGAGTTTGCATCATGCTTACTTCTTTCTGCAGTCCTGTTTCCGTGACCTTGCACGCTGCTTACATGTTGCCGTAGGCCCACAGTGGTCTTCAAACCTTTTCAGCTTGGGCCCTTCCCTTAGCAAAATGTGGGCAGGCCAGGCCCCCCAAAGATTATTCCAAATGAACAGTAACTCCAAATGGCTACGAACTACCATGCACCGTCAGCGCACCCTCCTTCCGGTATTGTACCTGGGCTCCCTCATCTGCTCCCATCACAGTCTCTGGGCTCCCTCATCCCACTCCTAGTCCAGTCCCTGGGCTCCCCCCACCCCACCACGGACTCTGGGCTCTCCCCACCCTGCTCCCACCACTGTCCCTGCGCTCTCGCCACCCTGCTCCCACCACTATGCCATGGCTCCCCCCTATCCTGCTCATACCACAGTTCCTGGGCTCCCCCACCCCACGCCCAGCATAGTCGCAGGGCCAGTGGCGGGACATAAATATTTCATAAACATCTTGATGTCCACTAAAAAGATGCCATCCCTGTCCCCAGGGCCTCACAGTGCCTAACATGCTCACATAATCAACATACTTTTGTGTGTATGCGAGGCGCTGGGGGAAGCACTGGGCAGGCATGGTATGTATGGGACATTTATGATAGATGTCCAGTAAAAAAAATACCATCCCCGTTCCAAAGGCTCCACAGTGCCTCAGAAGGAGAGCTGATTTTGGCAGGTGGGTAGGGGGATTGTGCAACAATGGCATTTTTAAAAAGCATTGTTGAACAAGCCGCCCCCTCCCCCCGCCCCACTTGCCAAAATCAGCTCCATGGACCAACACAAACACACACACTCACACACGCACACACACACACATTCACACAACAATCACTCTACCATTCACACAAGCACCCATCATCATACAAGCACTCATAACACAAGCATACACACATCCATACACATAAATAAGTAAAAAATAAACGAACATAAACATGCCTTCTGCCCCAGTCCTGAAGTTTCCTCCCCAGCGCTCTAGCTCCTGAATTATGAACAGGAAGCGAGAAGCAAGAGCTTCCTGGTTTCTGCCTGCAGGGACCTGGGTGTGGGTGCTGAAACGCCCTGCTCCGGCCTGCTCTGTCTGTATGTGGGAGGAGGCGCAGGGGCAACCCCTTGAACATACAGACATGCAATTCCACAGCCAGCATTTCCAATGAGCTATGCAAGGCTGGCAAAGCAAAGCACTACAGTCTTGCATGGCCCATTGAGCATGTGCGGCTGGGGAACTCAACTGCCAAAGGGAAACAGTGTTTCTGTCCAGCAGCACTCCCTGTGCTAGAAAAAGCAACTGAGGGGGCTTTCAGTGTTTCACTGGGCTGGCACCTCATCTCCTCCATAATGGGTGAGGGGTGTGGCGAATCATCTTCCGGGGCACCAGTGGTCATGGGATGAATATTGGTTTCTAAACCATTAATCAGCCCCACACCTCTAGTGTACCACAAGGGATCTGAACAGATCCAAGTAAATTCTAAGAACTCCTTGTCCAATTTTGGTAAAATGGACGGAACGGCAGGCTCATCTCCACAAAGTGTGGATCGTTGGTTATTTGCAACAAAGCGAAAATACAATTATTACCCAATGACAAAAAGGGACTGTCCAGTCAAGGTTGCATAAAAATATCTACTTTATTATTACTACAACAGACAGTTCTAGCACACTACAATTAAAACCCGAGCTGTAAAGCAACACAGAGGACAGTTTCACAAAGGAAAGGGATGCACTCTGGATACTGACAGGAGGGTAGTTGGTAAAGCAATCAGTCTTACTGTTCAATTAGGCAGTACTCACCTCCTGCATGTGGGGTTTGTGGTATCTCGTTAATTTGCGGGGTGTGCCATCAAGAGAGTGACAGCGGTTCTTGTGTGCAATCAGGTGGCACCAGCATGTTGGGTTGTTTGTCGGAGATGGGTTGTGTTTATGCCAACCCTTGTACATCTTTGAGGTTGGGAGGGCGTGCAGTAATAAGATGGAATGTTATATTTTTCCCATTGACATGTATTAGAGAGAGAGCTATTTGAAAAAAGGTTGAGAAAGAGTAACACGTTTTTTTGGTTAAGAGCATGAAACTTCATACTAAACAGTGTAACAGGGCGATAGATCTGTTCTTGTCAGGTAAGGGTAGGCACCCCTTTCAGTCTGTGGTGAGAGGCCTAACAGGGTTGATGCCAAAGTGAGTCCTACTCCAGGCAGGGTTTGGGAGTCCGGAGGGCCCCAGCCGGCACCCCTTCCCCATGTGCCAGGTTGGGTAGACAAAGTACCACTGCCAATTACCACATGCCTGCACAGCACCGTTTTGGCTAGTGTCTTGCTCATTGTCTCGTAGGATCCGTCACATCAACAGCCAAAAAGGAACAGTCATCGAGTACCCAGATAGACCAAGATGGGTAAACAAGTGGAATAACAAAATACGCTGCAGCCTGCACAAAGAAAGCTGCTGTGTGATCCACTCCCTTTGACACAACACAGTGAACCAGAGAACCTAGCGCGTGTGCAAATCTACCTGCCAAGAGCCTGTGGCGTGTACCAGGAGAGTACCAGCACAAGTCAGGTGTGGAACGCCCGGTGATACTTCAACAAGCAAAGTCATTACACTCACCAGCCAGGGGGTGGGGGGGCGCGGAGTGGCACCCTCTCCAATATAACATGCTTGACCTGCTAGAAGACCCTTACCTGAAATGAGACATTAACTGTTTTTCGGCCGTCATTAAGAAAGGCTGGCAGTCCCATGGATGGAAAGGGTGGGGGGCTTAAGGCCTCTTTTGAATCTTTGCCTGATTAGAAAACCTTACCCGGGAAGAGGACAGGCAGTGGTTGACCTGGGAACCTAGAAAAGGGGTCGACGGGAGCTGTTGGTAGTGGGACAGGGAGGATAAAAGGGAGGCCAGGAAACAGTAAGATGTGGGTAGTTTGGGTGAGGTCAAGGGAGGAGCAGGAGGACCAAGCAACCATGGAGAAGGGAAGAGCAGAGGAGCTTGGAGCAGAACTATTGAAGGGGTGTGCAAGATACAGTAATGGCTGGTGGGAGAGAGTGCTACTTGTGTTTTCAGTGTGCGTGAAAGGTGGGTGAGGGAGAGGGATAGAGGGAGAGTAGGGAGCGAAAGTAAGGCAGACTTGCGAAATGAAGAGGGTGATGGAGAGAGAAGGTATGGGTGGATTGAGGAGTAGTAGTAGAGTAGTAGTTAGGAGAGTTGGGTGGTAGAACTAGTGAAGGGAAGACGTGTAGTAGTAGTGTGGAGAGGGGAGTAGTAGACTTGTGGAGAGAGGGATAGTAGTAATGAGCCATGGAGATAGGAAGGGTATTTGCAAGAAGAGATGGAGAGTAGTAAGGTGCAAGATCAGAGGGTGGAGGTAGGAAGTACAGAGCGGAACATCGGAGGGACAGAGGAGAAAGAAGAGTCAGGGGAAGTCAGGAGAGATGGAGGGTGGAGTGGGAGTGAGGAAAGTAGGAGGAGAAAGGAAGAGTGAGAAAGTGATAGGGAGAGGAACCACAGAGCATGGAAATATTAGAATCAGTGGTCCGATAGTGCCTCGAAGGAACAAATCATTACGTTCTAGCAAATGGGAATCCTAGCGTCTGGACCACCTAGATCATTCCCTAAGAGGAGCTTTAGCTGGATAAGGCATTCTGCCGTTAGACAAAGTAAGACAGGTTGTAAATAATAGTGGTTACTGATCTCTAATGACCATACCAGGGTTTAGGGACATCTGAGTTAAGGAGTGAACGTCCTTCTCTAGACACGAGAAAGAGGGACAGCCCTTAGAGAGCGCCTAGATGACAAACACAATAAAAACCCTTCAATTGTCTCTGAGAGTTAATGTGTTCTTGAGGCCATCTATGACACTCAGAAGTATTGCTTTTCGCTGCATGCAACCTCCACATGATTAGTCGCAACCCTAGAAAAGGAGAAGCAGGGTTAGTTAATGTGCCTTGTGCGGAAAACTGTCTAAACTCCAGATCACAGGCCTGAAATTATCAAGATGGTGATGTGGAGAAATGAACTTGCTGCAGATAAATGTCTCACTAGATATAGTATGATATCATATTGCAATTATAATGCGCCTGTACACAAGGGTTTCTAGAATGTTACAAGTTTCCATCCAAATGTGATGGACGAGTAGATTAGTCTGCCTCCTGTTGCATTCACATAGCATGTTCGATTAAAGTGCTGGGTATGTGGGCCCAAGTGGAACTTTTGCTTTATATGGCTACATTCCTGAACACAGTGGACATTGCTGGCCATAGTGTAATTTTCACATGCAGTAGGCTGCAATTGTCTTTATTTAGCTTACCCATGAAGTAATCTTTATTGTTGCTAATTGATCTCAATGTCTTTTACTCTGGTCAGAGGCTTTCAAAACAGCGTAAGACAATCTTATTTTGATCTACTGGATAAACCTGTCCATCCTGTTTAAATTATTTTATATCCCAGAGGATCAGGTAACTCTGCTTAGATTATGCCAACACTGTTTTTTTTTAATTTGTTGATTTTAAGAATGTAGAGAGACAGCTGAATGCGTCATTCATAGTGTTGGACCCTCCCCCGCCTCTATACCGTAGGAATGAAAGGAGTGCATCATTCATGGTGTCTGTCCCCTCTTCACCACCATACCGCAAGTATGAGAGATGCTACTCATTGAGGGAACCTTACCAACCTTACCCTGGAGTGATCTAAGAAGAGATGAATCTGCAAGCTCTAGCAGACATGGACATGCTGTAACCAAAGATGAGGAAACAAGTGACGTCATTGCTGAAACTGACAGACGTAGACGCATTAGAAACGAAGCAGATACGCCCTCACCATGAAGTTACACGGACCCTAGGTCGAACTGCATTTAGAAATGAAGAATGTTACCTGCATTCAATAGAGTAGAAAACATATACTCAATGTATACGCTGAAACGCAAGATGCATAAGAATACACAAAAAGCTTGCTTAACGCAGAAATGTAACAGAAAAGAGTGGCCATTTTGGATAAAATTGATGGCACAGTCACGTTCGAGTGAATGGGAAGCATCGAAGAAGCCTAGAAGCTGCCAAAAGACCAGGCTCGCTGAATAAGCTGATAGCACAGATTCGAACAGACTGGATAGTAGCTGCACAACTCCTCCAAGGTTACGATAGAAAAGGGAGGTTTGGACTAGCACAGAGGAGAACAGAAGATAACAATTCCCAAGCGTAAGGCACATTTCTCTTAGATTAAGTAAAGAAACAAACAGCCCTTGAAGACAAGCTACTAATTAATTGAGGCTTAATATTGGAAAAAAAATAGCTTAAACAAGTCTCCAGTGGACAGGAAGGGTAAATATACCTGCATTAATATAGGATAAAATCCTAGTAAAAGCCAAGCAGAATAATTCAGAACATGGTCTCCTCACATGTGGCTTATGGTTGGAGAACAGAGGCAATTCATTAATTCCAGACACAGATGGACTGAGGCCTTCACTCCCCTCAAATTCTCAGAACAACGATATAAGACAGAGCCAAGTTCAGAGCTAAGAATCCTGTCTCGTAGGCGTAGCATAGGAAATTGGAGATGGTATGTTATAATTGGGAAAAGCTCCACCTTGATGGTGCTCCCCCTGCCATTAGTGTTGCTCATGTGCTGATGACCTGCCAAGGAATCATGGTTGGAGAAGCCAAAGCCAACCTATATCCCCGTCCTCAAATAACACTGTTTTGCACTGTTACACTAACCAATCAAGTAGTGAAGAGATGAGACTTATTCACCGCTATCAATTTAGAGGTGGTCTCAAGTGGAGTCATCAGATAGAGCATGACCAATGAGAATGCTAACCCTTATAAATTATATACATAAATGATTCCTGTGACAAATCGGGGAACCAGAGGTCGAGGGATGAATATCAGTTTCGAAACCATCAATCAGCCCCACATCTCTAGTACACCTGAAGGGATCCAAACAGATTGGAAACACAAGCAAATTATAAACCTCCTTGTCTAATTTTGGTAACGTGAACGGAGCGGAAGGCTTATCTCTTTAAGGTCATGGATCATTGGCTAGTTGCAACACAGCAAAAATACAATTATTACCCAAAGATAAAAGGGACTGCCCAGGCAAGGTTGTATATAAATATCTACTTTATTATTACTCAACAAAACACACGAAAAAATATAACCCACCCAGTGAAGTAATGCAGTGGACAGTTTCAAGAAGGAAAAGGGATGCACTCTGTAAACTGACAGGAGGGTAGTTGGTAAAGTAATGAATCTCAATAGGTCAAGGGTACTTGGTTTCAGCACAAAGGGAGCAATTAGTTGTTAAATGTCACTGGGGGCCTTCAGGGAAGGACCAGTGGGGCAGAACCACAATGTACTGGGTGCTTGTAGATGTTCTTGGTGCTCAACATCATCGAGTCGGTTTCAGGGCACTTTGCGGCTTCTGCGACAGAGTTCAGGATGGCATACAGCTGCGGGTATCAATCGGCAGGCAGTTCGGCGAGCGCGGCTGGTCAGGCGGCTGCTGGCTGGCCTACATGGTAACTCTGGGTCAGGAATCGCTGTCTCAGTGCTGGTTGGCAGGTCTGAAGCACTGGTCGAGGTGTCCCGTACGGCGTAAGCCACTGCAGCTTGACAACAGTCAGCAGTGCAGTCTGTTGCAGCTCGAGGGGCTCGACTACCTTGAAAATGTCCTTTAAGGTTGATGCTGGTTGATGCTTGTTGATGCACTCCTCCAAGCTTCTTTGCTGGGCACGTGTCCTCCTTTAAGGAGGACGACTGAAAGCTGAGGAGAGTGTTACAGGCAACTGCCTTGTCCTTTGTTCAGAGAATGTCTGACACTTCCCACCTAGGAAGCATGCTGGCAGAAACTACCAGGGCATGCTGTGTGCTGGCTGGGTACCAGTTCTAGAGCTGCTGGAGGGTCCTCTGGATTCAGTATCTCCCTCTGTTCCCTGGGAGATGTTTAGGGGAGGGATCCTGCTTCCCTCTTTGGAAATCCTGGCCTTCCTTCATTGCCGGAAGCTGTAAGGCAGACTGTACCTTCAGCCAGGGTCCAAATGAGTCTGTATGTATGTATGTGTATACTCCTTTTCAAGTTGTCAGATGATCTGCTAAGAGAGGGGCTCGGCCCTCTTTTGAAGCCAATTTGGGCCCAGTGATTGTGCAGGCTAAGCCTACCTTAATGAACCAATCCTGGTGCCCACCAACAATCTTCTGTTATGCGTGATGTCATGACCAGAGTGCTTTGCAACAGAAATGGTAAAGGGTTGAAAACACATAATACTAAGTCCCACCCATATTCCTGTCTGTTGTGTATCAAAGGGTCTCTCTGGTTAATTGAGCTCTCTGTGGTTCCTGATAAATGCGCAAGTCTCCATCAAATCACAGACTTATATCCTCTGAAAGGGGGTCCCCGTGTGGGGCTTGCCTAATGAAAACAGTTGTCCCACACATTTTACTGCCCTTCATACTAAGGAGTGGGAGCTGACATCAGGTTGACACAGATGCATATCAAAAAGATGTTGGGTTTCCTGTCCCCTTTGTCAGCTCTGCGACCAGGCCTCTCGCAGACCTGCTTCAATTAACTCTCATCAGTATGCGCCGCCACCAGCAGAACTGACAATAGGCAGGGTGGATCCATGGAGCCTTTGATATTTAATTAGGCTGGCCATGGCAAGAGCAAGGTGTTGCCCTCCTTCGCTTTTTGCTTTCATGCACTCCTGGCTGTCACATTCCAACTAAATTTCACAGGGAGGACTGCTCCTGTAGATTGTGACTCCGCAGAGTACACAGGTCTATGGGTTTGTCATGCGGTGAGCATAGGAAAATTAGCGGATTAGCCGCACATATTTTCTGAGGATGATCTTCCATCATTCAATTTCTTAAAAAAATATCAAACAAGCCCCGGCGAGTGCACACCCACTGTGCAGATGGTCCCGTTCCTCACATTTCCCCTCACCAAACCAACCTTCCTTTAGGTTTTTGTAACAAAGCATTTAATGTCAGTTGTGACTTGTTTTGTGCTTACAACCTATTGTCGAGCTCGGGCTCGAACACAAGGAGAGCGTGGCCATTCTTTTCCGTTTTTGGGAACGGATTTCCTGGCCTGTCTGTTCAGCTAAGAGTTGGGACTTTCACCCCACCATTACAAGAATATTGCTGTAGATATTACAATGTTTTGTTCTGGAACGAAATAAAGGCTCAATGCCTTTCCCTCTCGCTTAACTCCTAATGCGTGGTTTTCCAGTTTACCCTTCACTATGTTCTTCCTCCTCTAAATCCTTTTCACACTCTCTCCAGTGCTCTTATACTTAAACACATCCTTTTTTCTTTGATGTCCTGGGAAGTCCACTTATTTGCACCTTTAAAGAGACGCTTGGCCTCATTATGAGTGTGGCGGTCTGGAAATAAGGGTGGCGGTAACAACGTATCGGCACCCTTTCTGGACCGCCACACTCTGACTCTTTGGGTGGGGGCCGTTATGCCGGCAGGTCTGACCTGCTGGGTGCCGCGGCACCTGCCTGCAGTGTTGTCATGGAAGCACCGGCTCCATTAACAATGTTGCCAGTGCTTACGGGGACCCATTCCCATGTCGTCCTATAGGATGCCACAGGAATGGAGACTTACCAAAACCGATGCCTGACTTCCCACTCCGCCGGGACTTGTAAAGTCCCATTGGCACCGGGAGGTCAGGCAACGGATTTGGTGTTACGAGGACGGCGGCAACCCACCGGTAGCACCAGCAGGTTACCGCCGTCCTCGTAATGAGGCCCACTGTTTATGCAGTTGGTGACCCTGTACAAGCATGACTTTCAAAATACTCAGGAAAGGCTATGCAGTTCTCGAGCCCCTCTTTAATCCTCACAATTACATCTAAAAACCGTTAGCTACATCTTTCCAGACATGGCCTTCAATCTCCTCCAATCCCATTTCTCTTCCCATCCTTTGTATCCTATCTCCTTTCCCCTTTCCTCATTTTCCTCTATCAGACTAATGTCTTGTGATCCCGGGGCGGGGACACAATAAGCACTAGAACTCGGACAACGATAGGCACTTTGATCGCTGGTGTGGTGATTTGGTGCTGTATAAATGCTCAATGCTTTTTTTTCTATTTTCCTCTTTCTCAACCCAGCCCTATGTCTTATTTTTAGTTTGGGCTATTAGGTGTTGCGATACCTATAAGCCAGCACTATTGCATTGGAGTACAGATGGAGAGGAATGACAGATGGGAAGGGACACGGAGTCTGTAGGCGTTGCTTGGTTATTTGCCCATCCATTGCCTGTGCATGGCCATGCTAACACCTATGGCCTCTCACACCCATTCCTGCCTCTGCCCGCCCAAAACTCCTCCTCATGGGAACTCTTTCAGCTCGTTTTAATCAAGCCTTACCATCAGGCTTTGCATTCAAAGTGCCTGCCAGGGTTTGTTCAAAGCAGTTTTCTGAGAGTCAGTGACTTAACGGAAGTTGTAAACCCGCTACAGGTATAATGATGTCCTACCAGGCTGCCTTTAGCCACTTGATTTATGAGCACTCTGCGTGTCCTCACTGAAGTCATGTTCAAAACGAGCATTGGCAAAGCCACTGAAGTTCGGTTTAAAACAAGCATTGGCAAGGCTATCATTCTTGGCTTGTGCCGAGCCCTGCTATTAGATGCCCAGGTACTTGAACCGTTTTGCACCTGCTACCAAAAATGGGTAGTCACTAGAACAGATGTGCCTGGCAAGTGCCTTTCCCATGCCTACACAAAAAGCCCAAACTGTTGGCCTTGCCTATGCTTGTTTTCTATTTGTTTTGCTCTTCTGTGCTCTCACCTTCTGGCTCTTGCCGGGCTTGCCCTCCCTCTGTTATTTATGACACCTTGCCCCAGGGTCTGCAGGACTGGGACAGATGCGCTAAATGATTAAACACCTGGGGCTAGATTACAGAACCTTTGCACCGGTGCAAGGGCAAAGTTTGCATGATATTTGCACTAGGGCAAAGTTTGCCCTATTTTAAAAAACACTGGTACACATTAAAAAACCATTGCCCCTCAACAAGTGCAGTTTGACATATTAAAAGCACGAGGGCAAAAATTGTCCTAGTGCAAAAAAGATGCATTTTCACTACAGTTTTCCACCAGTGCAAAGTTTGCCCTAGTGCTAATACGGAATGGTATTAGCACTAGGGCAAACTTTGTCCTGATGCAAAAATGAAGTGAAAAGGTATCTTTTTTGCACTAGGGCAATTTTGGCCCAGGTGCCTATAGCATGACAAAGTGCACCTGCCATGGTACAATAGTTTTCTAATATGTTCCAAAGTTTTTAGAAATAGGGCAAACTTTGCCCTAGTGCTAACGCCATGCAAGTTTGCACTTGCACCGGTGCAAACTTTCTGTAATCTGGCCCCTGAAGTCCTGCACTCCTCAGGCCCTGATGCCTTCTCCCTTGCACCCCATGCAATAGAACCCCTCATCTGAGCTCGGGGGAGAGGTGAGGCTGTGTTTCAGATGGGTTTGGGCCCCTTGGAAGCCCTCCTGGGTGAAGCAGCATAGACCTGTAATCCCGTCTGTGCATGCATGCTCTTTTTCTTAAGCGTCTGCGGCTCTTCTACAGGTGTAGTGACGAGCGGTGCAGGTGTAGTGACGAGCGGTGCACGAGTCTTTAACAACAACAAAAAAGTGGGGCATTGATTAACTTATGTAGACAAGTGACGTCGTGAGAAGTGATCGCGTTGGTGAAATATGCAAAGTTCCCCCAATTGGTCTTTCCCGGTCGACACAAAAATATATGGGAACAATACGCATTTGTATTTCACAAGATTAATCGCAAACACCTGAAAAATAACTCACGAAAGGAGAGGTTATTTTTTGTGAACGGACCCTTATTCGGTCTTGAGGGTGTTTCGTCCCTAATTCTGACCTGGGTCTCGGCTTCGGCACCGCTTGAAGCAGGCCCAACACACTGAACTAAATGACGAGTGAAAGCTTTTTAAGTTCCACAGACACCCACGGGGAAAGAGAGGGGTTTCCTGGGGGGCAGGAGTCGGTGGCGTCCACTTCCTGAACGGAACAGTGTTGACGCACGTCTTCCCGCGAGCCCTGGCGCGGCAGCGTGCTGCGCCCCCCTTCTGTACCCACCTGGTGTCTCTGTACTGATGGGGCCGTGTCCTGGGCAGCGCGGCCGTGTTGCGTCTAATGGATTCCGTGTTATCATACCCTGTGTACGGTGCCAGTTCTCGGCTCTGTCATGACATGGCGTATCACAGCACCTCTCTCGCCCCCCCCCCGCTCCGCGAGGTGCCTGGTGACAGACAGCACACACAAGGTGTTCTCTGCCTTGGGAGTATGATAATCAGGCGACTCTGCCAGCAGCGAGCTGGGCGCCTGAAGGAACATTCGTGCGCGTGCCTACCTGGGTACAGCATCACCCCCATCCCCCCCCCCGCCTCGCCCCCGATTCCCAGGGAGGGCAGAGCTCACCTCACACTCAGAGCTCAGGGCAGGGGCAGAGCGGGCCCTAAACCTTCCCCGAGATCCCAGCGGAGACAGCGCCTCCCAGTCCCCAATCCTAGGGTTGGCAGCGTCCACCATTCCCACGGAGGGCAAGAGCCTGCCCCTCTCATGCCTCCATCGCCACCCCTTGCAGGGGAGTGTCACCTACCCCTCTACCCTTCCTTTTTATTTTCTGTATCCCCGCGATTTCCCCGCAGCCGTTGCCACCCATTTACCTGCGGGGCATTTTCTAGCATTTTGCCGCAATTTGCTGCTGTGTTGCAGGGTTAGGGAAATCGAGAACATGGGAGTGTGAGGTGTTGGGGCAGCTGGAAGGAACCGAGCCTGGACATGAAGAACCACCGACACACGAAGGAGGTTAACGTTTGCAAAACCCTTACTTTATCACGTGCAACTCCTTCCTAGGAGTCAAACGCCGGAACTGGCGTATCTCTCCCCTCCCCTTCGCTCCCCCGAGCTTATGATTAATTGAAAACCTTCCAGTCATCTTTCTGTTTTGCAGAACATGCTATGTGCAATCACATGCTTGAAGTCATTAATTCATTCACACGGCATACAGATGAATGCATCCCTCCTTTCTAATTATCCACGTTTTAAGGGGAAATAGTGCTCTCAATGACCCACTCACTACTGCACCTGCAGCCATCTCACGATAATCTCTCCTGGATGTGGCTAATGCAAAAAAAAGGCAACCAGGAGCAGAGCGCTTCCAAGATTGGACGATCATCCCCGAGGCGGGAGACAGAGGCCCCTTGCATCTGCGATGCCTAGAGGCTGGCGTGTGGGCTTTTTGTTTCCCTGGATTTGAAATATGGAGAGACAGTGTTTGCCATTCTCTAAATCTAAGGAAATCAGCCCCAGTTCAAGTACTGGATTTAGGCTCTTCAAAACTGGATACTTGGCAGTAGTCTGGACGATCGCCAGTATTTTGTGGAGTGTCCTGATTTAATGGGCTATTTCCAGCGACCCCGCACACAGCCTATCAGCGTCGTCTCTTTGTCCGGCCACCACAGGGTTAACTGATCAAAGCTTTGCACTGAGCTCATCCTTTTTTCATGCGATATCTGAAGTGTAGGGCAGCACAGCTGCTCCCACTGAGGCCCTGCTTTGTAACCGCACAGCATTGCAATGGGAGCGTTTAGAGGATGGGGGCCCGGCGCGGCAGTGACAAGGCCATTGAGGAAGGGCAACTTAAGACGCTTGAATGGTGATAAGAAATATAAGGGCTGCATAGTGCCGCACACTGACTCTGAAGTAATAACTACAGGCTGATAACATAATTCATTGCATTTTCATGCACTCTGTGTCTTTCAGTCTTGATAATAACGTTTTAAAATCCAACGGAGATGTGTTTGGGTTCAGATGACTTTCCATGGTGCTATTGTAATCTTCCATCCAGCATGAGACAAATAAAGCTATAGCCATACTCTTTGCTCAACATGTTTCTAGATCAACTTGCATATTGCCAGGCTCATTTATGATGTGATTTGGGTACTTTTCAGGGTATTTCTATAACATGACTGATTATTTAAGCTCCTGGAACCCAAACCGTAATACATATTTATAACAACTAAAGCTAGGGAGATATGTGATTATGTGCTTGGATTATAGACTGGGTCAAATCCTGTTTTTGCCATTTAACCAAAGGTTGTGATCCTGGGCAAATCATTTAATCTCAATGCCATATCTGTCAAATTTGAAGTCTCTAGAAGTGAGTCAGTCTGCAGCTTTTGCTAATAATAAAAAGCCTCACTCATGGTTCACTACACTGTAAGAGTTGCTCAATATGTAATATTAGTGAATATTCATGTATTGGGACACAGATAACGCTGTACAGAACCATGCTCACCACAGACTGTCTCTAATATTCATCTACGTTTAAAGTATCCTGGTCATTAGCATCATGGGTTACCCGACAACCCACGATGGGCTGGGGGCTGACTGCCGCATGTCTGGGGGAGAGGGGACCTGCCTTAGCCCTCATCCTGACTGGGTGCTACTGCAGCTCGCTGCAGCATGGAAGGCCTCTGCCCGCCTCCAGCTCCCATGTGCGACGTCAGACAGAAATCAGGAAGCACCTGCTTCCTGGTTCCTGTCTGTGTGGAGCACGGCCAGGAGTAGGAGGCCTGTAGAGAAGACAGAGGTGCGAGCAGGAAGCAGCAGGTATGAACGCCTTTATTGTTTTTTTTAAATGTTTATATGTTTGGTTGTGTATGTGTGTTTGTCGGATGTGATTGTGTATGTTTGTGATGTATGTATGTATATATGTATATGTGTGCATGCGTGTTAATGCTGTATTTATGTGTGTGAGTGCCCCTATTGGGTGAACAAGGATTGAGTGTTCATTAATGTTCCGGGCGCGCAGCAAGTGTGAATGAATGGGAGAGAAGGCTGTATCGGTGAGTGAACGGCTGCATCTAAATGTGCTTATGTGTGTGTGTGGGGCACTGTCGTAACCGGTGGGGGGCGGGGGCGGATGACAGATTTTACTGGGCATCTAGAATAGATGCCCAGTAAAAAAAATTACATGCCTGCTCCCTGGGCCCCCCAGCGCTTCGCACAAACACATAATCACATTCATATGAATTTGATATTGTGGTCATTGCGAGGCATTGCCAAGAGGCAGGCATGGCATTTTGAACTGGGCATCTATGATAAAGCAAGCATGATGAGTGTTCTTACATGTCTAGACTGGTCTTTTGGTCCAGCCAGTTTAGCCATTTCTTTCTGAGGCATGACATCATTTTACTGGGCATCTAGGATAAAGCAAGCATGATAAGTGTTATTATGGGTCTGGACTGACCTACATTGGTGCAGCCAGTTTGGACATGTTTTCTTATTGTAGCATGGCTTTATTTTATGTTTATTACATTTTCTATCACATCACACATGAGCAAAATCGAAGAGAAAACAGTAAGATGTGTTCAAAATCAATAATCACTTTCCGGCCAGCCCCCTCCCGCCCCATCTCGAATGCAGAAGATACCAAGAAAAATAAAACATTTAACACACATCAAACATGGCTGTCCCAATCCCAACCATGAGGAACATTTTCTGCCAAAAAGTGCTGTAACCATTACACAAAACCTAATCTGCACTAAGGGGGGGTGGCAGGGGTGAGGCCCACTGGCATCTTCAGCACCCAAACCATTCTACGCACAAGTTCCTACCAGATCACAGCCCACTAGAAACCTATTTCACATCATATTTTAACAAAAAAATGTGCCCGTTCCCCTTCTATGGACGCTCTCTGCCCATGAATTAGCAAAGTGATATTCTCCATTAGGTAGATCTCCTTCCCCTTGAGGGCCCACTTCCTATCCGATGGCATCTTCTCCCACTCCCAATACACTGCCAGTGAAGCCCTCTCAGCTAGCAACCTAAATTGGGCCATGCGTGGGAGTGCTCTCCAATTCCCCTCCTCAGCTTCCAAGCCAAAGAGGACCAGTACAGGCTCCAAATAGCTGTCTATACCTTCTACTCTCTTTAACCACCCCAGGACCTCTATCAAATACACAATGACCTTATCACAGGACCACCACATAGGCCAATATGTTGCCCCGTTCACCGCAATTGTGCTAGCAGTTTGGGCTTACCGATTGGAACATTTTAGACAACCGTACCAGATCATATTGCCACATGTGCAACAATTGTATACTCCCCAATTACGTTGAAGGCCGCTGCCGCTGAGATATGTGGTTTAAGCAGGTGGAGAAGATCATCTGTGTACATTCCCAATTATAATTTCTTTTCCCCGCCCGTATTCATTCTATCTGGGCGAAGTTCTGTATTCTTTCCACTAGGGGCTCCAATGCTAGGGTGAACAGCAGTCCAAACTTCCGTGACATCTTTCCATTCACTGGTTCTATTTGATTTTACCAAAAACATTTTTTAGAGGTATTTTTTACCAAAAATAATTCACTGAAAAATTCACTGAATTTTTATATTGGTTTTTATTTGGGGGCCCCCTTCCAAGCCCCCCGTTTCCCTATGTTTTTAACCCCACCTCAACCCCCTCACTCCCATATATATATATATTATTTTTTAATTAGATGCTTTTTCAGTTAAATTATTTTTTGGTAAATAATTCCTCTAAAAAAATATTTTCGGTAAAATCACTGGATGCCTCATTCACCACCACCCATGCCCTTGATTCCATATAAACCGCCCTGATCCAAAGCCAAACCTATGCAGGAATGCATATGAAAACTCCCAACCCACCCTATTGAAGGCTTTCTCTGCATCTAGGCTAAGCAGTGCCGGGTTTCCACCCTTACCGCTGGCTAAGTTCATAAGATCCAAGGTCTTTCTTAGCGTGCCCGCCCCCTGCTAACCTGGAATAAACCCAACCTGGTCTGAATGGACCAGCCGGGGCATAAAGTGTTCCAGGCTAGTGAAGATCTTGGCGTCGACGTTGAGAAGGGAGATGGGCCTATACGACATACAGGGCGAGGGTTCTTTCCCTTCTTGGTAATAACTGATATCCATGCCTGGCATAATGGTCGCAGAGCCCTTCCATTCTCAAAAATGGAATTGAACAACTTCACCAGGTGGGAGACCAAGAATGCAGCAAACATCTTATAGAAACTCATCAACCCCGGAGGCTTTACCCACTGGCATTCTTACAATGGCTGCCTGGACCTCCTCTAATGTGAAGGGGGCATCCACCCTAAGCGCCTCCTCCCCTTTCGGTGCCAGGAGCACAATGTCATTGAGATATCCTCCGATTTCCTCCGCACCCAGCACCGTTTCTTCCTTGTAAAGGTTCTCATAGAAGAGTTGACTCTCTTCACTATTTTGGAAAAAATGAAACAACTTTGATTAATCTTTCAAACTAGCAAGATTTCCCTTATCTCGAATAATAGGGTGTGCCATTAAGGTCCATTCCTCTTCTTTACTATCTCTTCACTATTTCCACAGGTGAGGAAGTACGTGTGACAAATTAACTTTCGGAGCACCAGTGGTCCAGGCATGAATATCGGTTTTGAAACCATCAATCAGCCCCACACCTTTAGTACACCAGAAGGGATCAGAACAGATTGGAAATACAAGTAAATTATAAACCTCCTTTAGCCAATTTTGGTAATGTGGACGGAACGGCAGGATTATCTCTGAAAAGTTGTGGATCGTTGGTTAGTTGCAACACCGAGAGAATACAATTCTTACCCAATGATAAAAGGGACTGTCCAGTCAAGGTTGTATACAAATATGTACTTTATTATTAAGACAACAGACAGTTCTAGCACACTACAAAATACAACACAGCCTGTAGAGGAATGCAGAGGACAGACAGTTTTAAAGAAGGAAACGGGATGTACTCTGGATACTGACAGGAGGGTAGTCGATGTAGTAATTAATCCCAATAGTGGAGGCTCACGGAGGGGCCTCTTTACTCCAGGGCTCTGCAAGCCTCCCATGTGCGAATCTGACCTTCCACTTCCCCTAGTACTCCAGGGCCACCATGTTCTGCCAATGGTTTCCGGCACGCTGTTCACCTCCTCATTCCTCTGTCACTAAAGGCCTCTGTGCTCTGAGCCGTCCTCCCCCACACAGCTATCGGCTCCTTCCCGTCCCAAAAGCTCGGCCTGCAACTCACCACAATGTGGGCGCCTTTTGTACCCTGCATGGCACGGGAGGCCATGCAGCCACACTTCTGTTCCTCGATCCTCTGAGGACGCGCCGCAGTGGGTGCCTGTCACTCTGCCGTGGTCTACGTCCCTCTTCTCACCTCCAGCACCGGATCCACATCCTCACTGTGAACACCTTCAAGGTATAAGTGCCTGTCGCCGAACCCTGACTCCACCGCATCACTGGGTTTGGAAGCCTCCACCCCCCTACAGCAGTGCTTGAATGGGAGGCTGCGCACACCGAATTCGTAGCAGGGGACAAGCAATGAACAGATTTAGGGCCCGGGCTCCGGGAGCTCCTCACTGCACAGTCATCTTAATCCGCGCCCCCTGCTGCTCTCCTTTGCATGGATTTTAAATGGCAAAGCCACTCAGAGATGTTCTTACGTGGAGGGTACTGGCATATATTGGCAGAGCCAGCTTGAACATGTTTCTTATAGCATCATTACTGACATTATGTGAAAGGCAAACATGAGTATTTTCTCCTATGGGAATACTGGCAAATATTGGTGCAGCCAAGATGGAGCTATTTGGATGCAGCCAGCATTAACTTTTTTTTATACTGGAATAAAAAGTGAGTTGGGAAATGCTCCTGTACACTGTTGGTGACTTGCATCTATTGGATTTGTTCATGAGTTGCCCTTCAAAAACGCTTGCAAACTGGCTTTTTACCAGATTTTTTAAACTTAAATTGTGCTGTGAAATGCACCATTTTAAACCATTATTACATCTGTCGCCTAGTGCGCGGCGCTGTGCGACGTGCCCCCCCAGCAGCATGATCATCATGGGCATTATGCATGCGTGGTGGTCCAGGCTGAGCTGGCGGGGCGGGCGGTGGGGAGGACTCCCCTCAGTCCCGATCCTCTCTCCTCATCACCCTCTGCCCTGTCTCCTCGGCAGCACCATACTTAGTGCTCTCCCCTGTCTCACCTCCGCGTCCTCTCCTCCCTCGCCTCTACTCTGCTTCCAGCCTCCACCACTCTGCTGAAGTCCTTTTGCTCACCTGTCTGTCTCTCTTCTCTGCCCTGTTCCATTCCCTGCGCTCTTGCATTAGCGGCTGACCTTCGCTTGGATGGGATGCCATGAGGTAAGCGAAGGAATGCGCCCGTAAGCCCCCATCCAACCTCCTCCATCCTGACGTTGATGCCCCTTTCTCTGCCTCCTCCCCGCCGCTACTGCCACCTTCTCTCGCTCCTAGGTGCCTTTCCATTCTTCCATTTACGCCCCTCGATGTTCAGGAAGTAGACCCTCACCCCCACTTAAACGAGCAGTCAGGTGAACACGACTCCCGCTACCACCAACCCCCTCTCCACCTACACACACACAATGTACGCCCCCCCCCCCCCCCATCCCTGCACCGCAAGCCACTACATATCACAAGGAGTCGTCGGCCGGGGACCCTGTGGGCGAGGATCGAAATTAAATAAACCCATTGAAAAGCCGCGCCTGAGAGGGAGGGGGGCCGCAGACGGGCCCAGGTTACCATTAGCTTCAACCAGGGCGTGAAACGACGCGCCAGCACGGTCAGAGGTGCCTAATGCTTCCTGCACATTGAGGGTTCCGCCCGCCTCTTCCTGTGGGCGCTCGCGTTTATTTAGGCAAAGGTTTCCCTCGAGACGCTTTCCCCAATGGCAGATGTGCGCTCTGCCCGGCCTACTTTCTCTGTCCCGATGGGTATGCGTGCCAACGTCAAGCACATTTCGAATCGGAAAAGGTCCCGGGGCACTATTAAATGTAACACAGGCTGTCTCCCGCTGTGGGGGGAGGAAAGTAGGCACCTTGGTAGCCTGTCCCTGCACCAGATGCCTACACAAGCGCCCTCCGATGCACGTACACAAGAAATTGCCTCAGAAACATCACTGTCATTCAAAGAAGACGTTAAAAAGAAAATGACCAGCAATCAGCCCTCTTATTAAGGCTGGGTCGAAAAGTTGGGGCAACGTACATGTTTTAAATCGCCCTAACCGGGGGACTACCTTAAATGAGGCATTACTGCTTGAACCAGGAAGCCTTCAAACTGTTGTGCTGACCCCTTAGGGATGGGCATCATTTATTAGGGCATTGCCAAAGTATGCCAACTGGTTAGCCCTGATACACGCGAGAATGTTAAGAAAAACCAAGCACTCATCTTTCGGTTTGGATGTCTGCTTGGAGGAGAGCGTAGATGCCCGGCCTCCATTGACCCGTCGTGATCCACTCAGGAAGCAGGAACATCTGCCTTGGCCACCTCTTTAGATATGGCAAAACAAAAGAGGTGACGGCTGGAAGGTTTAGAATTACTCTTAACCACTGGCATTGCCCTGGGAAACCCTCCAGACCATCGTCCCTCGGCTGCCAAGCCATTACAGAAAGGAGAAGACCATATGCAATCAGGCTTGGTCCCACCCCAAAAGGGGGAGTCCAGCCTGAACTGCTGGGTCATATCCCTTCTGCTCGAGACCACAAGCATCCTCACACATGTTCTGGCCTTTGGGGTGGGACTGAGCCTGATTTGCATATGGTCGTTCCCCTTCTGTAATGGCTTGGCCAGAGCAATGCCAGAGGTTAAGATTCATTCTAAACCTTCCAGCTACTCTTAAATTCCTATTATTAGTATACAATACAAGGAGCCTGTTGATGTGGAAGTCCCAGCTAAGTCCAGTCGGACTGGTGTATCAACAAAGCAGGTGGCCTCGTTGTCATAGAGGGCCAGTCCCTTCGCCTTCCAAAGCCGTGCTTTTCTGGGTTAAATAGTCCAAAGCTCCTGGCCAGGCCAGTAACTCCAGTACCTTATCACCCTGTCCTCTTCCTATACCAGTCACTCCTCTTGTATTTAAATACCCAGAGGTTTCTAAGCGCGGACCCAGGGATCGAACCTGCGTTGCTTCGTTTCGTCTTGCTTCCAAGACGAGCACGTTGCCGCTGAGCTATCCTCCCAGGACATATTGTGGCCTTTGCCATGCACTGGACATCACTAGGTGTGTAATGCGGGATTTCCTTCTCAAGCCAAGTTACAAAGAGGAACGACGACTTTGCTATAAGGTGAGATGCAATGTATAGGTGCAGCTTCCGAAGCTTAAAGGTGCCACTGAGCCCCACATCCGGCTTTCACGCATGCGCGGCTCTGCTGCCAGAGTCTGCACTGCAGCGGCTCCCCAGGTGCAGCAAAACAGAAGCGCTGCAGCGTAGGGCAGATTAGAACGTTGCTTCTAGGAAAGCCCGTCCCACCACCTGGCACTGGCGGCTAGCGCCAACACATACCGATTGGAAGATTAAGTCTTGCCCGTAGAACCATTTACAACTGGGGGGCCCTCCACATTTCACGTGTAAAGAGCCAGCCTGTCGGAGCAACTCGGTGGGTTATTGCACACGTTGACCATCTTGCGTTTTAATGGGTGGAAAGTACAGGCCATGTCCGTGGCCTTTTATAGGGCATCTCACCACCTTAGACTGCCCAGTTACAGGGGTCTGCAACCTTTGGCTCTCCAAACGTTTTAGACTACAATTCCCATCAGCCCCAGGCAACGTAGTCAAAGGTAAGGGATCATGGGAGCCCCAGGTCGCAGATCCCTGATTCCGACGATTTCTGAGGCCGCTCATAACGATCCTGTGAGGAAGGGGCACCTCATCCATGGCTTATTCCAGTTTAGGTTTGTTTTCAAACAGTGCAGGACCGGGGTAGGGAATCCGCCTGGGCACCATAAGGGAGTGGCTCAGGTTCACAAATCTACGCGTGGCACTCTGGGAACATTTTGCGGAAAATGTTTGACAAATGGTGCCTTCTTAAAACGCATTGTTCCTGTATCATTGATCAAAACTTCAAACTGATTAGCACACCGAGTCACTAAGCTATGCCACATGCCCTAAAAACCGCACAATGGCTTATAGGACCGGCCCTATTGGCACTGCCCTACATGCCAGTCCAAGCCTGGTTTCCAAGTGGCTCTGTGAAGACTGATACACGAGCACAGAGTACCGCGTGGGTCTGCCTTTGGCGATATGTGGTGTGATTTCAAGTACTAAAGAATTACTTGTTCCCAAGAGGAAACATCAGGCACTCTCCATGTACCCATTCACTCATTGGCTCCTCCAGAAGAATCACTTACCCAGGTGAAACGGCACTTACTTCTGTGTTACCCTACAATCTTAGTGCTTTCTATCTGGACAGGTCATTGCTGCAGACCCGCTTAACCCTCTGCCTTTCTAGAAGCATTGCATTTCCAAGGGATATGAGTTTCTGTTTACACATGCCCATTCAATCAGTGGCCTCTCTATGAAGGAGTGGCCATGGGTTCCAAGATAAATCATGCATGCCCCGTCAATCATTCGCTTAGAACAGTATCTGTTTAGGCTCCATCGTCCACCCTTGCCCTCCCACGCCCTTGAAGTCCAGAGGCTCTCTTGGCTAGGTGAATCCCAGTGTAGTAGGACTCGGAGACCACTGCAACAAGCAGGTGGCCATGTCAACGTGGTATGCAATGCAGCCATACCGTCTCTCTTCTGCCAGCTGGTAAAAATTCCTTCCCTTTTTCACGTTTTCAGCCATGCATCAAAATGGCACCAGTGGGAAAAGTCGCTGCAATTTTTTCAAATAATTTGTATTTGGAATGTTAAAAAAATAAAAAATAAACAGCTGCACACTGGATGGGAGACACATCGTGACAATGATGAAATGACCTGGTGACAACATGGAAAGCGGAGCGAAAAGGCCAATCGCCAATCAATGGGAGTTTGCAATCAATCGCAGAAGCCAGGGCGCGCTGCCAGCTGGGGACGTCTCGGGCCTCCGGGTGCCTCTGTGGAAGTGCAGCTGACCAGGCCCCGGCGGGGAGCACAGAAGAACACCCCGCTCCTTGGACTGCCGCCATCTCCGGTCCGATGAGCGGCCCACGGTCCTGTGTATGGGTGATGGAGAGCTGGCTGTTGGAAGGAACTAAAGAAGTTGCTGATGCCTGTCAAAGATGGCGATGCAATAGAGAGTTCCAACAAGAGCAGGTGTGTCTGTGTCATGTGGCCTGGCAGCGCCCCACATGTCTAAAATGTTGCCTGTGGCTACGGTGCTACTGCTTTAAAATGTGCGGATGTTTCGTAATTAGGCTTTTTACCACACACCGCTGCCAGTTGCATGGTCTGCGGGTGCTCTGGCGGGTGTGAACGAGAGAATTGTGGGTAGGTTATTGAGGAGAGAGAACATGCCAGATAGCTTTATTGTTAAGTTGATGCATGCAGACCAGAAGTACCCTGAGCTCGGCTCGCAGCAGGCCTGTTTCCTGATGTCGTGGCGGAAGAATAGAGGCATTTGTGCCAAGAGGCAAGACTTGCTTGTCTGTGGTGCTAGGATGCATTTGCCAGGGCTGTGGTATGGAAGATGGCGCAGCCGTTGCTTGTAAGTTGTCTGTTGGAGGGTTTTTGGATTGCTTGTTCGAGTGTAATTCGATACCTGCCTCTTGGTACGCCAGTCAAGGGTCACTTGCGAGTTCAAAGGTGAGCAATTGCAAAAATCAGGCGGCCATCTTTTGTGGCAGTGTTTTTGGACAAACCTGAAACCTAAGAAAGTAGATTCGAACTTTGGGAGTCAATCGCTTCTGAGTGAAGTGGAAGCAAGATTTCGCCGTTGGCTGGGGTGAGTGGTGATTGCTCTCTGAATGGTGGGGCAAGGACACGTGGTTCCTCCTGCCAATGGTGCTAGGGAGGTCCGGGTCAAGACATAGGCCCAGATCAGGAGACTCCATACATGACTTCCGCGCACCCTAAAAGACCAGATCCTTTATTTCAAAATATGTCCAGCAGGAATTTATCGTGTCGGAAGCATTTCTGGCTGGTCTTTGGAACTTGACTTACCCCACAATACCGTGGCCAGCCCCGGAAGGAACTTTACATTGTCCATGGGTCCTGGTTGCATACTGCTCCCCTCGCTGAGAGTTAGAGACGGACTTGCACCATAGAACTCTCCAGACCCAAGAAAGCCTGAAGATATGTTGTGACCTGACTGCCTATCCCCCTCCCTTCCTAGTTCTGCGGGCACCCGTGCAATACGTCGGTGACGTCTTTGGGTCTGTGACCAAGCCTTGCGCGCCTCCTAGTTCTAGCATTTGCAGGCCTTAGGACGCTACTCCAGTACCTGCCCATCTCTTCCTCATAGCCTGCGTCTACTGAGCTGAGAAGAAGGGATCCCGGACAATGGAGTTGAGTCATTCAAGAGAACGACATGGTAGCGGCTTGCTTTGCAAAGCTGTGACAGTCTGCACTCTTCCTGGCCTGGGAAGTAGCCAAGGAACACTGCAGGTTACAAAAGCCTCGGTCCTCTCTTCCAGCGTTGGTTCCCCAGTGCTCTAGCGCTTTAAGTCCAAGAGGCTCTTCACAGAACATCCACTGCTCTCAGGAGACGTTTGCTTGAAGAACCCCACTTGTGCGACCACCAGTCCACTTGATTTGGATAGAGGCAGCCAACATGCAACCAGGGACTCATGCCAGCGGCGTAATATGGATGAAGATTATGCAGAGATGTGGGAATGGTTTAATGATCTCTACGGCAAAATTATTGGTTTAACTATGGACTTTCATTTACGATTTGTGCACCACCTTGTCCCTGTGCCCTTTGTTCTATCCTCCCTATTTTTACGCCAGTACTCCCCTTCCCTCCCCATCGCTCTTTGTATTTAAATATATGCTTGAAAGGGAAGGTTATTTCAAAGACATTGCAATGTTGTAAAATCAATAACATTTGTTTGCAACACAAAAAAAAGATTGCACCAAAAACGTAAATATCTCGCTGGTACAAACCTCCTGAGTGCAGTCTGTGCTTTTCCACGGACCCATTGCCTGCCAACCTGCTTAGGTTCCTTTATTCGAACTAAAGGCCATTTTTGAGAGCCAGCAACCTTTGCCTTCTATTGCATTGTCCAAGGAAATTGCCTTGAAGCCTTGCGCGCTGTTCTGTGGTAGAGATGCGCGTCTGCAGGTGATAGACACTTTAGTTGCCTTCCCCTCATCGACCGGTTTCCATGAATCATCGATCCTGCTCAAGTGGACCCTTTTGTAACATTCCATTTCTTTTAGTGATAGATCTCCTTCATTTCAGTAATAAGCTCTGATTGCCCATTTTGCATGTGCCCGCCATTGTTATCAGTATGCTGCACCGTGTGTTGTGCCACTCTTCAGCTTGAGGGTATTACCAAAGGTCTGCCAAGGAGCATTGGGTGGTCCTTTGTTTGTGTTTGCCTTTCTGCAGATACTGGGGCGACTGGATAGTGATGCAATGACCAGTCCAGCTAGCACCTCCATCTATTCCGGTACCCTTAAAATGCCGGTCCAACCCCTGTCTCATCTAGCGCTTAAACCAAACTGAGGTGGACATTTCTTATTAGTGACTATTCGTTTTGGGACAGGGATGATTATTCTCCCAACTGAGGACCGCACAAATGTCCCCCAAGTCATGTTCTTTTTGGCAGCATTTTTAAAGCACAATTTTGCCATGTTCATGACCCCTTCGGAACTGGTGGTTGTCTGGGTGCATGAGAAGATGTACTGCCAATGTGTTTTACCCTCAAGGAAGTTCCCAGAAAGGGGTGGTAAGGGGGACGATGTTGGTACCGCTACGGCAGCTGAACTGGATGTTGAGTATACCTTGTTTGCTCAGGCTTGTCTGTGTTTGAGGCCTTCTGCAAGGCCCCACTCTCTGTGTTAGTGATTAGTGATTAGCTGTCAGTAGGGTTTTAAGAAAGCCTCCAATGGGTCTGGACTAGATCCAGAACAAGGTCTTTAATGGTCCATAGTCTGTTTCCATATGTGTCTAGTCACACCTAAAGTCATTCTGACAAGGTAGAGCGAACATTCATTAAAAACCTTACTGCCATCACCCCTTTTGTTTTGCTGTAGTCTCCTGGAGTGGGACGGGTATGCCCAGATGAGGGACCCATGCCTGCTGGGTCTAGACACCCAAGCTACTCCCCACTGATGAGGCCCAACGAGGTCGAAACTTGTCTGGGGAGGCGTGTGGTCTCATGCAGAATGGATGTGATTGAGCAGTTGGGGCTGGACTACCCCCTTTGGGGGTTGGACCTAGCCTGATTGCATATGGTCTTTCCTCTTTTGTAATGGCTTGGCAGGCAAAGAACAATGGCCTGGAGGGTTGCTCAGAGCAATGCTAGAGGTTAAGATGAATTAAAAACCTTCCAGCTGTCACCTCTTTTGTTTTGCTGTAGTCACCCGAGTGGGACAGGTATGAAGGGTGGTCCTGTGCCTGCTGGGCATAGAGACCCATGTTACTCCTCACTGATGAGGCCCAGCAAGGCTGAAACATGTCTGGGGATTCTTGTGGTCTCATGAAGCATGGATGGGACCCAGCACCTTGGGTTGGACTGCCCCTTTTCTGGTGGGACCGAGCCTGATTTGCATATGGTCTTTCCCTTTTTGTAATAGCCTGGCAGGCGAAGAAAAATGGTCTGGGGGCTTGCCCAGAGATTAAGATTAATTCAAAACTGTCCAGCTATAACTTCTTTTGTACAGCCATCACCTGCAACTTACACGTTCAGTGAAATTCAGGAAGGGAGTTCTGTTCTCTGCCTTGCTTCTGCTAATGTAAATGGCTTTGCTGAGGTTCAAGTCGTTGAGCTTTCTGGGACAGCTAGTCAAAGTTGAAAAGTTACTGACCAATCACTGGACCAGCAGGGACCTTGTGACCCAGCAATTTGTTTACTCCTCCATATGAATCTTCTAGGCTTAGGCTTTTCTCCCAGCCTTGGGTGATATGATATGAATGATATGGCATTTGTAACGCACCTATACACAAGGCGTGGGCTTCCCCATCTACCCAGATGGTCCTTGGTCTCGCTGGGGTACCAAGTGTAAGATGGGTCTTCTACAGAACACACTCGGTGGTCAGATGTCTAAACAAAGGAAAACCATTAACCTCTGCTGAGGATGTAAAGTCCAAGTCCTCAGAAAGACCTATACTTTGCAGAGAGCGAGAACGTCTACATCTTTGCTGCATGCAATGTACTTGCACGCCCCCGCACTGCTGCAGGTTTTGCCTGCCGTTGCTATTGTTTAATCATCTGTGATGTCATGGTTCGTAAGTATGGTATAAACCAAGCAGGTTCATCCGACACCATAGCCAGCATCCTTCAATTGCCCACCGCAAGCACTCATGCTTCACACAACCGCTTTCCACTCCGCAGTAGTATGTTCAAAATATATCACCAGTCAAGCATCAACACATGCACGGCATTCTAGACTGATCCCAACACATCTTTGCATCAACAATGGATAAGAAAATGGCGTCAACATCTGAGAGTAACTCACAGCAAGCAAAGACACGTGAACACCCAATGCATATGACGCTACCTCTCCAACACAAGGCACCTATGCACTGGCATTGCCCAAGGGTATAGAAGCTCACAAACCACAAGGACTTGAGTAGGAAGGCCAAGACACTACCATAACACAAACATCATCAATTCAGGAAGTTATATTCCGAACAGCCCAGAACCATAACACCCCCACCAATGTGCTTACACATGGCGTGGAAACAACCACCTCTGTTATCACAGAGGGTCGGGGGGGTGGGGGCTGTGCAAAGTTGCAGAACTTTGTCTTCACTTACTTTGTAAAGCTTCTTGAAAAACTTTGCAAACTTCTTGAAATGTTGTGACTTTCTGTGGAAAAGTGTTACTATAGCACTATATACATAAAACTATTTTTATAGCTGTATATATTATGTTTTGGTTTATTTTATATTCTGTTTACAAGGACATCTACAATAAATACGTGTACTATGCTGTATTATATTTTTATTATAGGGCCTGCGGTAGTGGCCCTGTAGTTATGGTTAAGTTGCTCAACTCATAGAACGAGCACTTTTTGGGTGGCTTCTAACTTTGCCCCACGCCCCTGGACCAAAAATTCTGTGATATCATCAATGACATTTGTGATGTCATCTTTCATGTTGTGGGTGTTAGCCTTAGCAGTGCACGGTGATGGCACGAGTTATGGTTGCTTAGCTTACCATAACTGGCGAATTTCAAGGGTTTTTCAGTTTTACTTGTAACATAACGTGCTTTTAACAACGTTTTTTCACTGAATTTCATAGGTTTATATTAGTGCAACTTAATCATAACGTTAAGTTTTTTTCACTGAATATGTATATATGTATCTATGAATGCATATCCAATACATGTAACAAGTAAGACAAATATAAATGTCTATTTTTCTTTTTTATATGTTTTAAATATACTTTACTATATTTATGATGCATATTCTTTTATGTGTGGAGCAATGTATTTATTATCTATACATATACCCAATACAATAAAGAAATACATTTGGTAGACAAAATAGAATGTATATTTTACTTTTTATTTATTTTATTTATTTTATGAATTCATGTTATGTTTTATACTTCATATATGGTTTTGTTATTAATTAATGATATGTTGTATGCATGTATTATATGTTTTATATTGATTGTGAGTATGTGTAAGATGTGTGCATTTGTTTGACCTGTGCATGCACCTATATATGTGCTTTGAAACATTTGGGAAACTTACAAAGTTGAGCAAAACTTTGTAACTTCGGGAAAGGATTCCGCAAGGGAAGTGAAACGTTCCTACTTCGCTTCAACACCCCTGAATTCCACTGGATAAGGACTCGCTGCTTTCCTCACTGCACCCCCAGCGGCACTAAAACGTGTGCACAGAACGAGTTATGTGTGCTTCTACCTCTTATTCTTTCATCTTTCAATGTTTCTTTTTTTAATTTATCTTTGAATGTTTCTTTTTTTAATTTATCTTTGAATGTTTCTTTTTTTAATTTTCACAGTTTTTATATTCAGTGCACCGCAAAATGTTTGGGGAATCTCCCCACATCCATCCATTAACCCCCAATGCCAGATCTGCCCCTTGAAAGCATTATTCCCTTGCCCAAACTTACTATATGTGCCTTTTAAAAAAATATTTAAAATGTAGGTGAATTCCTTGCAATGACTCTTCTGCACTGGAAATGTGTGCACTGAATGCATATTCTGAAATGAACTTACCGGGTACCATCAAAACCTCTCCAGGAAAACACATCACGTAGGGCCCCAAAAAGTCATTGCAGCTAGTACTTTGCATCTACCTGGGACCCATACACCCAAGAACTGATATGCAATACACCTGCGACACCCATCACAGCCAACGTAACCATTGGGACCTTATACGCAGGAAACAAGAGCAAAACATTCATGCAACAACTAGAAGTTCAAGATTCATGTACCAGCAAGCGTCTAGAAGACTCGCAAAGCACACCCATCAAGGACTGTGTCCTCCCACACATAGCAATACACACGCTGGCACTAAAGAGCCATGCTCCAGTGTCGTGGCCAGGCTCGGCTTACCTATGGGGAAATAGGCCAATGTCTGATCCAAAAACGCAAAATGCTGGTGTGGGCCTGTTTTTATAGTCAATGTGGGCCACCTTTTTTGGCCAATGTGGGCCAGTTTGATGTGTTACTTCCCTCTGCAGCTAGTAGTTTCGACCATTGTTTCTGAATAAATATTCTTTAAAATGCACAATTGCATCACATTTTATCAAAAAAGTCCCTCTACGGTACTGCTCAAATGGTCTGTCACAAAAGGAATACATTTCTATTTGCAACTGTGGGACACTTTTTCATTGGTGCTCGAGACAATTTTGTGGCCCAGTCCGACCCTGGTAGTGGATGACGGAAGTACTATCAAATCGCATGAGGAGAATTTGTAAGGCACTGTCACTGTGCCCCACAGAACAGGACCAGAGTCCAAATCTTAAAACTTTGATAACTAATGAAAATAAAAGGTCTAACTAAGTGCAAGATTAAAATGTGTTTCTGCAAAAACAATAAGCATAGATTTCATCATTATTACCAATATGACCTTGGTTTGTTTTCTCGTAAAAATGTGACTTCCAAAATCACAACAGGCAACACAATGAAAATCAATGTGTGTGGCGCGAAGATCACAGTGAGTGTCAGACAATGGAGATGCTGCGGCTTCCAAACTCTCCATTCCTTTCTTGGTAATATTCCTGTGTGACCTCCCACGCAGGCCTCGAAAATGCCAGTGATTCCGAGGTAGTGCCCACCTCCTCCCTGAAGAACAAAAGGCTCTTTAACTCCTAGAACATCGTGTGCAATGAACACGAACCCACACCTTTTCGCCCACAGAAAACCTGCAGACACGCCCCTCTACCCTTTGCATCATGGCATCTACCTAATTAGCGTGTACTATGAGAGGGTGCCTATTTATCTCTCCGGGTCCCGGGTGAAGGCCTGCTGCATGGACTCGCGTGCCAGCAGATCTTGCAGGTAACCCAGACCTACAGCAAGGCCACTGTGCAGGTCACTGCGTCCCCGTGCATTCTAGAGGAGACCTTGCTGGTCACTGGGATATCCTAGGGCCAAACGTGATGATGGCAGGACCAAAACTTCCCTCTGCAAAATCACTGTCCCGATTCTGGGCTATGACTGCACCCACACCACCGCTGTTCAGATCTTCAACATCAGCAATGAATGACTTCCCTGTCAACTCAACAGGAACCCCCGAAGCCCCAGAAACCCAGGCCTAGCACAACCAGGTCCCCAAAGCAAGGTGTACGACTCCATCTGCTCTCCTCCCCCGTTCCACCTGGATTTCTACATTTTGGGGTAATATTTTACAGACGGATGTTGGTTCATTAGGAAGCTTAGGCCTCATGGGAGTGGCCTAGCATCCCCTGTCTTCTGTTTAATGTTCATTCCTGATTTTGGAGGCTGGCACAATGCGTACCTGGAGGCTGATTTTTAGCTGAGCCATTAGGTGCCGCTTTGCCACCTAAAAGCCCAAACTATTGCATTCGAGTACAGATATGGAGAACTTGCATATGAGGAAGGACACACAGCTTGTAGGTGTTGTTTGGTTATTTGCCCACCCATTGCATAGGAACTCTTTGAGTTCGCTTTACTCAAGCCGTACCATTAACCTTTGTACTCTAAGTGCCAGTCAGTATTTGTTCAAAGCAGTCTTCTGCGAGTTAATGACTTAATTGGAGTTGTAAACCCACTACTGGTGTAGTAAAAATGTCTTAACCAGGTCTGCCTCCAGCCGCTCGTTTTATAAGCACTATGCATGTCCTTCACCGAAGTCCTGTTAAAAACAAGCATTGGCAAAGTAAATCGGTTTGGCTTGTGTATGAATATTAGGCATTTGCCAGGCACTGCTATTATGCCCAGGTACTCGCATCATTTGCACCTATCAATAGCCAGTAAAAACCAGTATGGCTGGGCCTGCAAGTGCCTTTTCCGTGCCTACACAAAAGCCAAAACTGTTGGCATTGTCAATGCCTGTTTATAAAAGTGGTCAGCCTGAGCTCACTGGCCTTAAGCTTATAGGCCACTGCCATGAATAGCCTGGGATGCTAATGGAGTCATTGTTTGTGCAGTGTGAGACAACTTCAACCTATAGGGGCCTTATGGCCAATTGAGAAACTTTTTTCAAATGAAAATAGATTGTGGAATCTTCATTTGGTGGCCGCAATTATACCCTCTTGCAATTGAGGCTATGGGGCTTCTGATAATCTAGACAGATTTTCGAATCGCCTTAAGTTAATGTGATTCTTAAGTATAGTTTGAGCATGCAGCCATTTAACCAGACTAGAGTCCTATGTATTCTGTATGTTGGGAGGCTCAACATATGGCCGAGGTGCCCGGTCAGAGAGCTTAGCTCTAGGAGATGCCTCTATGGGTGGGAAGGTGGTGATGGAGGAGAAGTAGGTTCAATGTGATTTCCTCAAACAATTGGTCGAGGGAGATTTTGACAATTCTTTTTTTGTTTTTTTTGTTTGTGACATTTCAATGCAAATGTAAGCCGGGGAGAGCCCTCCCACCCCCAACATTTTTACTACTCAAACCCACGCTGCCGGGGCACCAGTGGTAGAGGGATGAATATCGGTATCTGAACCATCAATCAGTCCCAGACCTCTAGTACACCAGAAGGTATCTGAACAGATTGGAAACACAAGCAAATTATAAACCTCTTTGTCCAATTCTGGTAACATGGACGGAACAGCAGGCTTAACTCTGCAAGACCATGTATCGTTGGTTAGTTGCAACACGGGCAAAATACAATTATTACCCAATGATAAATGGGACTGTCCAGTCGAGATTGTATAACAATATATACTTTATTATTACTGCACAGACAGTTCTAAAACACTACAAAATACAACCCACCCTGTAAAGGAATGCAGAGGACAGCCAGTTTTATAGAAGGTAAAGGGGTGCACTCTAGATACTGACAGGAGGGTAGGCGGTGAAGTAATTCATCTCAATAGTTTAAGGATACTTGGTTTCAGCACAAAGGGAGCAATGTGTTGTAAAATGTCACTAGGGACCTTAGGAGAAGGACCAGGGGGACAGTACCACAATGTACCTTGTGCTTGCAGAAGTTATTGGTGCTCGACAGTGTAGAGTTGGTTTCAGGGCGGTTTGCAGCTTTTGTGAAAGAGTTCAAGACGAGAGACAACTGTGGGTATCAGGTGGCAGGCAGTTCGGTGAGCGAGGCTGGACGTACGGCTGCAGGCTGGCCTACATAGCGGCTCGGGGTCAGGAATAATTGTCTCAGTGCTGGTCGGCAGTTCTGAAGCACTGGTCGAGGTGTCTTGGACGACGTTAGCGACTGCAGTGTAACAACAGGCAGCAGTGCAGTTGCCTGCAGCTCGAGGGGCTCGACTGGCTCGAAAATGTCCTTTAAGGCAGACGTTGGTAGATGCTTGTCAATGCACTTCTCCTATCTTCTTCACTGGGTTTGTGTCGTCGTATAAGGTGGATGGCCAAAGCTCAGGAGAGTGTTGAAGGCAGAAGCATTGTCCTTGGTTTGGTTCAGAGACTCTCTGGCACTTCCCACCTTGGAAGCTTGCTGCAGAGCCTAGCAGGGAAGTCTGTGTGCTGGCTGGGTACTGGTTCTGGAGCTGCTGGGGGGTCCTCCGGATTCCGTACCTCCCTCTGTTCCCTGTGAGATGTTTAGAGGAGGGATCTTGCTTCCCTCTTGGTGGTCCTGGTCTTCCTTTACTGGCAGAAGATGTAAGGTAGATTGTACCTTCAGCCAGGGTCAAATGATGAGTTCTTCTTGCTACTCCTTGCAAAGTCTTCATATGATCTGCCCAATAGATGGACCTAGCCCTCATTTTATTGCCAAATGGGCCACAATCCTGAGTCCTCATCAACAATGTCCGGTATGCATGAGGTCATAACCAGAGTGCATTGAAACAGGGGGTGAACACATGTATTACTAAGTCCCACATTTCTTCCTGTCTGTTGTGGATCAAAGGGTCTCTCTGGTCAATGGAGCTCTCTGTGGTTCCTGATTAAAGCAGCAGGTCTCCCTTGAAGCTGCAGCAAGAACAGACTTTCTGTCTCCGTCAATCCACATACTCGTACATTCTGCATGGGGTCCCCCGCCGGGGATGACTACTGTTAACATGCCATCCCAGACATGCCATTTCCCTGTCAATCGATACTGAAGGCGGGAGCTGACATCAGGTTGAACAGTGCATATGAAAGGGTGTTGGTGGATTTCCTGTCTCCTTTGTTAGCCTCTGCAGCCAGGCACCATGTGGGCCTGTTTGAATTAAAATCTGATTAGTATGCAAAGCTGCCACCAGCAACAAAGGTAAACAAAACGACTGGGGGGGATCCATGGAGCCTTTGTTAGTTAATTGGGCTGGCCATTGCAGGAGGAAGGATTGTGCCTCCTCTTCCTTCTGAGATGACATGGCGTAATCCTGGCTGTCATATCCCAACTAAATTTGATAAGGGCACGGGGCCTGAAGGCTGTATTCACCCAGAGTACACAGGTCTATGTGTATGTCGTGCAATGAGCATAGGAAAATGTGTGCGGATTAGCCCCACACATTTTCAGGAGGTTGATCTGCCATCATTCAATTTGATATGCAATTTTAAAAAGCCCAGGTGAGCGCACACACACCGTGCACATGGTTGATTTTCTCACACCCTCACATACATTTGCATTGAAATTCGTCCAAAAATATTAGACTAGTTCTCCTTCGACCAATTCTGCTGCGGCAAAACCTCCCTATCCCGAAGAAGTAAGGCCTTCTCTGCACTCTTCAGGCAGGGCTGATCCAGGTTCCAAATAGCAGAGGTTTCCTACCTGTGGGATGGGGATGGGAGTAGGAATGGAGGGCTGGCTCATCAGTGACCGAGGGAGGGATCCTGTCGGCACTTGAAGTCTTCAACCTTATCAAATGATGGTGGTTGCACACATTTGAAAGGGTGAGGCTAGAAATGTATTACTGAAGCTGCCCAAGTATATATAATGTAGTGTGCAGTTGGCCTGTGGTTGCAAGAATCCCAAGGGCTACTAGCGCTTTCAAGGATGGTGTGCTGCCTGCATGAGACTGCTTATATAGGGGCGGTATCAGATGACCCGCCCTATATTCCCTCATATTGTGGAATAACCACGCTGTTTAGGCGCCTACATGTGTGCTGTGAGAGGCGTAGCTATGGCTGAAGAGGTATCCAGGACCAGCCCACAGTGCCTGGAAGACTTGGGCAGTGGGTCCAAGCTATTGCATGGAAGGGCCACTAAAGGAATTGTGAACAATTGCAGGGCCCTGCCCTCACTTACAAGTGTCAGGGGTTGACCATGACAGAGTTCCTGCCAAACAGCGCAGGAGAACCAGTGACTGGCACTGCCCCAGGCCCAGTAGAGGAGCGCATACCCTGGACACTGCCATGGCTCAGGGCTGGTGTCTTCCATTGTGTAAGGGTATCCCGATAAAGAGTTGGAGGGCTACCACGTGTCATGGAGACCTGGGTGAACCCACCCCTGGACTTGCCCTTCTGGTGAGATGCCCGCTCCATGCCAGAGACGGATCTATTTTTCTCATGTTTCATCAAAATGTTTTGAGTATTAAGATTGCTTTCCCTCAGGACTCCAAGTGAACTCTAATCTCAGTTTGTCTGCACCCTAGACTCTCTTTTTAGTGCTTAGATAAACTTGGTTTGGGCAGCAATATCTTTTTGTTGTTTTCTTTTTGAGCTTGTGGACTCGTTGCCCCTCTCATGCCTTTTATGAGCAAGACTTGTCCTTCGCTCACGTTACCCACGGGAAGACCTTAGATGCCATCAGGGTCTTTTGATTTGCCTCAAGAACCCTCTCTCCCCTAAAAGGGGCAATTCAGCGGACATCAACCCTGCCAATGCTCCAGATGTTGCCACCCAGCCCTACCCCGATACCGTGGCGTCCCCAAGACCGGTCTTTGCTTCCACATCTCTGCTGCACCATGCCAAAGAACTCACTGTAGGGCTTAGCGCCCTAGTGTATCCCGAGAGGTATTCTGCCTTGCGCAGGCCTGCACAGACACTGGCTGGCCACCACAGCACCGCACGTTGACCCTCCCCAGGACAGTTCCTCAGCCTCTGAAAAAGAAAGAACCCCACCAGCAGCCCCTCTCGCTCTGCTCCGCGGGGCACTATCCCAGCCTCCCACAGTCTGGGGTCTACAGCAAACAACATGATTTCTTTGATATGAAATCTTGGGGTGACACGTAGCTTCCCCTTAGGCGTCGCCCTGCACAGCCGCCATTCTTTAAAAAGTAGAAGCGACTGTTGCAAATGAGGCAGTCACATTCCCATACAGAAAACACTAACAATAATAGGCCAGATGTCTGTATTGCACGTTGTGACCGGTGCCTCTCGCCTCCGAGGGCTGTAATAATTGCTCTTATGCCTCCCCAAGTCAAGGGCACTCAGTGTGTGGACCTCCGAAGGATGAAGGGATCGGTTGGCCCTGTCCAGTTTGTAACCTGTCCTCTCAGCAAGATGTCAGGGGCAAGACCTTAGCAAGCTGAGCTAGCTGACTTGATGTCCAGATGTATTTAAAACAGGCGCCCTTTAATCGTCAGTTTCAGCAGGGTTCAGAAATGATGTAAATAACCCCATACCTTAATCAACACCCCCCTCCTGCCAACATTCCAACATTCCACACTCCGGTGTCAAGCAATCCACTCTGCGGCACTGGACTGATATCCTAACACACGCCCCACTCACGGAGCAACAACCGCTCAATGCTCCATAGATCACAACCGTGTCTCACCCGGGGATACCTTAAATGCCCCTCAGGGCTTGAGACTAACCAGCACCTGCTTTTCCAAATGGCCCTTCTGGTGACCCAGGACTAGGCCACACCGACTCTGCTACCAGTGGAGGCCAGGCCCCAATACCCATGTGCTTAATGACCCAAGATGGTATAATCATCCGCCACCCCCATCCATCTCCCCAAGCTGGAAATGTAAGCTGGAGTACAAGCGGGCGTCCCAAAACATGGCCAATTTATAGCTGTGGTCTTCGTGCTAGGGTGACCAGGTTTTAAAAATGAAAAACAGGGAAAGGCCACTGACATGAAAGAGGGACTACAATTTGACAGTGCCAATCAAGACTACATTTTAGTACTGGGAAAATGGGGGTAGGGGAGGGGCTACTAGCTATTCCCCTGGATAGTAACTGAACATTTGACTATAAGCATGTTAAACACCGAGCTTGTGCTCCTATTGCTATATTAGGCTTTTCTTAGCAACTATTTGCCAAGCACTCTCTTTTGCACACAACTTTAATGCTTGTGGCAGTTAACGGAAAGGCTGGGTGTTCGAGCCATGGGGGTTCAAGCCCACCAGAGAGAGGGAAGATATCTGGTTTGGTTTTTAATGTAAAATTATCAAACTGTTATAATGTGTATTACTGTTTAAACTGTTGCTCTTGAATTGCTGGTAAATGAGCATTGTGCATCGCGATATAAAGATTTATACTCTACTGTTTCCCAAAACCGGAACAAGGTTTTTCAGGACATTGGTACAGAGGACCCAATTATCGGACAATTCGGCGATACTGGGACACCAGGCCACCCGACTTAATACCTGAATGTGGCACGTGCTCCAGTCATTTTACCTACCAATCGTCTTCCTTTCGCCATCATCATTGCTAGAGAGACCCACATCAAGGCAGATCCCTCCAACCTCTAGGCACTGTGACAGTGGGTCTTCTCACCCAAATCCCTGTCCCAGTAGAAGAGAGAAAATTGAACTACAGACTTGAGCAATTGTGCAACTGAGCTTACGGTAAGCCCAGTCCCCGCCATGCGCAACTGAGCACAGCGCACCAGGGAAGAAACTGTTTGCCAGCCCACAGCATAACTTGTGACAGTCTAAATATGACTATGTTTAGACTGGTGCAATTTTCCCCAGTGCGTCATGATGATACAGGCACCATTTGTGTAGGTGGGCACCTGAGTTGAGTGCATTGGCCAAAGTTGAGGAAGACCGCCTTGGTCGTTGGGCACACTAATAAGGCTACAGGCAGCAGCGTTATCACGGGTGGTTATCTTTCCTTGGTCTCTACGCCTGTGGATCCGAGGCGTAGCCAGGATTGTCCAACAAGTGGGACCTGAAGGTAACGTAGTTGCGCCCACCGCAGTGGCATTGACATCTGTAAATGACCTCACAGTGCTTCTGAGTGGGCGTTTACAGATTTTGGGTGGGCTTTGCCCGCTCAGGCCGTACCCTGTCTACGCCTCTGCTGTGGATTCACCCAAGCCTAGTGACACTGAGACAGTCCATACAGAATGTCTACAGAAGGAACAAATGTGCGCATAATCATAGAGAGGAGACAGGCAGAGCATCTCAGTCACTCCCAATAAAGATCTGGCAATTGTATGGAGGACCCCAGGGTTCTACACACGAATGCCAGGTGAAAGGGGCGATTAGCTTGATGGACTGTGTGGACCTGGGTTTGTGAAGGGCGCTCGTGAAAAGTGTGGAACATTGAATTCGTTTTGTCAACACCTAAAAGGTCTTTTATTTTTAGCTCAGGCTTGTAGAGTAAAAGTCTCAATATTTCGTTTGTCTCAAAAATCGATTGGATTTCTTCAGAAAAATATACTCTTTAGCGCTGCCATGTTAGCAGCCCTAGCAATGCAAGGAACCCGTCTGTTCTCGGTTAGGTCTGAATTATTTTTCCTTTGCCGTCGGCATGCGAGGAACAGACTTTCCGCACCATGTTTACGTGCGTCTGGCAAACTGGCCATACTCGTCCCCGGCAATAAATATTTTACATCCGAAATATAGAATGTTATTTTTAATTCATGAGGAAATTAAACTGCAGCTGAAACCGATGGGAAAAAACGCGGGAGAAACTAGGAATTAAAAATTGATAGGTAAACCTCAAACCACTTTCTCGCCTCAATCCGAAGACCAGGCATTCGTGTTCAACCTCATGGAAGATAGTGGCGTAGAGTGGGCAGATGGAGAATGCAGCTGGCGCGTGGAGACAAGGTGCTCTCTGCTTTAGGAGGGCATGAGCGCTGGGGGGCAATGTAAATGGGTGGGAGAGTGGGCGTTTTCCGCCTAGGATGGCATGAAAAATCCTTATGTGGGCCTGCAAAGGGATTAGCCGATGAAGGCCAAAGGATATTTTAAGGTGGACTATTACTTCAGTGATGGTGGACTTTCAGTAAAGCATGGACATGTGGAGAGCTATGTTTTATTTGTTCGCACTGTGCAGGTGCACGTGAGTGGACTGCGGTGGTGATGTGGTGCAGTGCAAAAGAATAGCAACATTACGTTACGTAAGATCACAAGCGTACTCAGTGTTCATCCAAGACTGAACATGCTTGTTGAGATGCCGCTGCCCTTTGTAGCCACTCAATGTCGCCCTATTTCCCTAGCTTTCGTTGGATTTGATTGGCTGGGTCTCTGCTGCAAGTGCACATGAGGCAGTGGCGGCTGGTCCGTTGGCGCGAAAGGGCACCCCTGCCCCTTTAATCAGGTGAGCCTGTATTACTGGCCTGGTGTTGCCAACATAGTTGCTTCTTTTGCTTGCCTCCTAGGTTAAGAGGTGGGATCAGCAACTTAGTCAGCAACAGCAGGCCACCTAAGGGTGCTTCCCCACACTAGGGTTTTATTTTCATGTGGCGCGCAATGGCGCCTATACAAAAGCTGCAAATCAGACTTAGAGGCCAGTGGGGCCCAGGCATTCTGACCCTGCTGGCCTCATCTTTGCACCAGTAGCAAGTGTCCTCACCAACACCTACTGAGGGCTGGGCCAACCGGATTCCCAAGCAGTGGCAGTGAGCTGAGGCCGAGAGCAGCTAAGTGTAATACTGTGTATGCGTGTTGTGGGATGTATTTACCCATGCATCCGAGCCCTACCTCAAAACTGTGCAGTACTGACATGGAAAACATCATGATGGCCAGAGCTTCCCAGAAAATGCACAGGGAAATGCATGAAGAATAGGCTGCCACTCATTTTTGCCGATGTTATGGGCACAGAAGGAAACTGCCTAAAACCACCATTGGACTACCCACACAGTAGTCTGAAACCATTGGGAGTGGCAATGCTGATTGCCAAAAGCAAACCCATAACTGTTGGGAATTCATTTTCTTAAATCCCAAAAAGGGGTGCAGTACCAGTACTCACCACTATCAGAAACCCAGCGTTTTAAAACCACCAGATTTTACTTTTTTGTAGAAAACTGAATAAATGAACCCAAAACAGGCCAAAGAAAGACTTACTGAGAGGTGGATCCAATGTAAAGTTATATTCTGAAGTGACTTGAAGGTTTATAACAAGACTGGCTGAGCTGTGGATTTCAGCAGTTTAAGTAAATTTGGACTGAAAGACACTAAAAAAATCTAAATGTTTAAATTGACTGAGTGACCTACTTTTGTGTGTCACATAGGTTTCAATTGTTTAAATGTCATAGTTTTAAACTTAGAATCAGCATTCTAGCTGCATATGTAAAAATGTTTAGTTTTATTTGAATGCAGAAAACTGGGGAACAGAAGTGACATTTTATCTGAAACTTGGCTTAAGGAACTGAATTCTGCCTGGCAACTACCCCCATCAGGAGTGAAACTTGAGTCACAGCTGTGTTCCCAGGCCAATCTGCCTTTTGCTGGCCACACTAAGGATATGCCATCTCTCTGATAATTGAATTAAGGGGAGCCCCACAGAATACAGGAGCTCTGAACAAAGCCCTCTCCTGACTCAGGCAGATGGTTTATTGCAGATATCGTAAAAGTAGCTTCCTCCTGAAGCAAAGGGGAGGGGCACTGCCTGTGAGAGCAAGCTGGCTTGGCAGAACTGGAAAAACCAGAAATTCAACCTTGTGCTGGAGGAAAACCACACCCCTTTGGGGCCAGAACATAACTCTAAAAAGATGAATAACTCATAGAGCGGACATGTGAAAATTGTATAAATGACACCATAATTCTTGTGATTTTTCTGCCCACATTTTAAGAGGTTTTTAGAACCGGTGGCATGTTCAAGGGGGTTTTAGCGGAAAAGAGGATATTACTCAAAATGTGTGCATGTGAAAAATCTGACACTTCATCAACTAATGTCCATACTCCTTGCGCACATGTGTGTAAATTTGGGTTAATGTCCGAAATTGCGAAACCAGTTAAAAAGTGAAATATGTGCCATTTCTGAATGCAAGCCCTCAGGAAGAGCAGATTTGGACAGGGTATACCTCCTGTAATGCATGATGGGTGCATATGATTTTAAAACAATATGTACCTCTGCAAATATGTTTTTTTTAATCAAATATAGATTATGTGCAATTTGACAGGGGAGTGTCCTCTCTGCAAGCCATAAAATGACATCGCTCTGACTCACAGTTCCTTCCCCAATCAGGGGAGAAATGAAAGCTTGGCCAATGATAAGTGGAGAGGGGCTGGCTAGTGATGCTGCTCACACACACCCATTTTAAAAACACATAAAAGCAGAGAGACAGGACAGATAGGGACTTTCAAATCCATTTGCAGCTGGAAGCTCTGCCGGGAAAATCCATACTTTACCTCCATCAACCTTCAGAGAGCAGACATAGAGACTTCAAATCTATCAAATTTCCAGAACCAGAGAGAGAGCAGAGCTGACCCAGATCACTGTTAGCAGAACCAGAGAGAGCTGACCCAGATCACTGTGAAGTGCAGAGACCAGAGTCCCGTCTAAAACCTGACCAGATCCGTGGCGAGGCCCATTTCACTCAAGAATATAGTGTGAGTACATAGAAAACTGTGCAGAACCAATCTCTTAGTTAAAATAATATAATTCAATCCTATTTTAATCTAAGTAGAACTGTCTCCTAACTGTCACCTGTCATTTGTAAAACTGTCACCTGTCATTTGCAAAGCTGTCACTTGTCATTTTCTAGTTGCAAGCTGCGCTTGTCTTTTGGACTTAAAAATTTCAAATCTGAAAAACAACCTTTATTTAATCGCTCATATCTCCGCAACCGTTTGTGCTAGAGACTTGCAGTAACTTTCCTTTGAAAGCTTAGAATCTCAGCTTTTCAACGAACCTAGAACCGCATTCGCGGAAAACGCATTCGCGAATTTGCCGCGATTTGAAAATTTCTCCACTTGCAAAAAGATAGCTGCTTTTGCTTTCCTCTGAAAAAAATCGTTTGCCTCATAAAAACTATCCCTGCATCACTGCTAGAGTGAGCCTGAGCTAATATTAACTTGATTTCACTCACCCTGAACCTCCTAGAGGGAATTAAAAGCATTTTAGCATATTTTTTTCTACATTACCAGCACATTTAAAAGCATTTGGGCCTGTGTTTTCAACTTCTGTAGTCTAAGTTGCTGGGTGAACTGAATTACATTTGAATTGCATTTCTGAGAATTGTGTGCCTTCCTTCCATTTCCTTGCATTGCATAAAAGGGGGGGTGAATTGTACAAGAAAGTGATTACATTGTCTTTGCTGAAATTCTATTAAGTTATTTTCTTTACTGCATTTCATTCCACATTGCATCCATTTGAAACCATAAAAGTATTGTTGCTATCTTATCCATTTCATGTCAACTCCTTAGTGATTATCAAGAAGTGTGCTAGTGCCAGATTCTCCGTTGTTAATCTTTATCATCTCAGATTAAGTGTGATATTCAATTATTAATTTATTATAAAGTCTGATATATATATTGTCTAAATTATCAAATAAACCTTTTAACTTGCAAAACAGAACTACTTCTTGGCTCAGTGGGGTCAGGAGGATTCCGAGAGAGGGGTGTTATATAGGGGTAGTCATCCAGAACGTATGAACTGGACATAAAGATATATCAATAAGGGTTTTCATTCAGTATTCTAGACTAGGCGTTGACTTGGCTGTAGTGCTGAATTGAATCCTCTTACAGTGTGTACATGCAACGGGTTCTATGTGCATGCAAGGATATGCAGCTTGTAATGTGTATATAGGAGGGTTGCGGTCGGGGGAGTTGAGGGCCTCAATTGGTAGGTGGGACTGAAGAGAAAATGGGAGGGGAAGGGCCATCACCTCTATGTATGTATGCGCGGGTGGGTAAGGGAGAGGGAGATGAGGGTCACTAGTAGAGAGGGGGTAGAGGGAGGGGAGCCTACATCTGTGGTGTATGACATTTTTGTATTGGTATTATGGGAAAATCAAACAGGAGTGTTCTTATGTTGCCATACTAGCATACATTGGTACAGCCAGTATGGGCATGATTTACGTCCGTGGCATGGCAGTTTTACTGGCATTATGGCAAAAAGCCAACATGATGAGTGTTTTTTTGTGGACATTTCGATTTACGTTGGTGCAGCCAGCATTGACATGAATTTTTCTTTTTTACAGTGGCAGGACTTTTTTATGTTATAATGGGCAAAGACAACATGAGGGTTCTTACAAGGCCATGCAGGTCTACATTAAGGGAGCTAGTATGAACATGATTTCCTTCAGTGGCATGGTATTTTTTGCCATTATGGCAAAACCAACACAATGTGTCTGGTGTGGCCATTCTGGTCTGCCTTGGTGTTTTTTTTGTGGCATTTCATTTTGCTGGCTTTACAAAAAAAAGCAAACATTGGGAGTGTTTTTATGTGGGCATTATGGCTTACATTGGTGTTTTGTTTCTAAAGCATTTCATTTTTTAACTGGCATTAACAAAGCCAACATAAGCGTTCTTATGTGGCCATACTGGCCTGTGTGTGTTTAGCGAGCCTGGGCATGATTTCCTTCAGTAGCATGGCATTTTTACTGGCTTTAAAATCAAAGAGAACACAAGTATGTTCTTAGTGGGGGATACTCCCATATATTGGCAGTTCCACCATGGATATATTTTCTAATAGTTTTATTATGGACAAAGAAGCTTGTGAAGGCAGTTAGGACATGTGTAGGCACAGCCAGCATTAACGTCTTTTAGCCTTGTAGAATGCCAGCATACTAGCTGTTCCTTGTATAACATGAGCCGTTCTAGCATATGTGAAGGTCAATATCGGTCAGTAATTCATTGGGTCACTTATGTCCCCTTCTTAAATATCAGAATTACCACTGATCGTTTCCAGGAAAGGCGCTTAGGTCTCTGTGACTTATTAATGGTCAATGAAAAGGCTAAACGCATCAGATGGAATGAGAGGTATGCACGGTATAAGAACAGTATCTAAGTCCCATCAATCACATATGCCACTATGATGTGTGCATCGATCATTCTGGCCTCTATAATGTGTCTTTGTAGATGCGTAATTGTTAACATTGTTCCGAACAGTTTTGAAGTTCCATCGATCACACAGGCCTCTATGATGTGTCTTTGTAGATGCGTAATCGTCAACTAAGTTCCATTGCAGAATCCCCATGATGGCATAGGATTGTATAGTAGCATGATTACAGCACCTACTTTCAGTTTTAGCTCATGAGGAAGCATTCGTCCTACAGCGTTTCGCTCTTTGGAGACTGAAATACTGAGTCCGTAATTAACTGTTCATTGACACTGGAACCACTGTGCCCTGTGTGAAGAGAAGTGGGGGTTGGAAGGAAGTAACTTCCGAATGTTTGCGATGGTGGTAGCTGAAGGTGACCGTGTAGAGCCATGCTCATTCTGTTTGTTGAAATGGTAGCTGTTGTTGAAGTGGGTGCACTTTGCCATTTGTACAGCAGAGGGCAACCTAACACTGATAAATTGCATCAGGTGAGTATGGAAACACACCCAAGTGTTTTATATATGTAGATATTGTGAGGAAAGGGACACTGAAAATACAGTGTATAATGTGCTTGTGCATTATTGGTGACTTGCATCTATTGGATTTTTTCATATGTTATCCTACAAATCTGACTGTAAACTGTGTGGATTTCTACCCATTTATTTCACATTAAATGTACAATTTTCACCCATTATTTTAAAAATGTTCTTAAGGAGGAGAACCCCCTGAAATCTGTATTAGATGGTTCGGGCTCCCTTGCTACGCTCGATCGCTCTCACATTTTCATGGGAAATGTTTATCCTCTTCCAATTAAAAATTCACCAGCTGCCACTGACATGAGAGGACATGCGTGTTCAGTCTTCAACCATAAGAATGAACATGCTGGTGTGTGCCCTCTGCCCTTTGTAACCACTCAAGATCTCTGTTTCCCTCGTTATGGCTGAATTTATTTTGTTTCATTTTTGATCAGTCATCAAACCGGAATGTACTATATTGTGTACTATACTACAAAATGCGTGATTGCACTAGCCTATTCCACCATATGTTGTTGACCCCTGACCCATACACTTTTAAATAACATGGATGTAAGTTGGCCAGTTAAAAAAACAAATCAACTAATATAAAACATACAAAAATGACCCATCTGCCCAGCACGAGAGGAGACGACAAATTCTTGACCATCTTTGAGGATGTGCTACAGCGGGACAATCTACTTCAAGGGCATGAAAGCAGGGGGGGCTGTCCCTGTGTTGGGGAACATAACTGGACTTTGTGTCACCTGGTCACCATTGGGGTGCAGATTTCATAATCACATTGTTAGGTGACTGCAAGGAACTCACTGGGTCTTTGTTTCAGGTTTCCTAAAACGAGCTCAATGCCTGAGCGGAACACCGCCGCCTTCTAGGAGAAGGTACACGCTGTATTCTCAGCTCTTTTTGAGAAACTTGAAACACAGACCCACCTTAATCCAGGAAGCCTACTGTTCTCCACCTGTTGAACAAACAGGAGTACCTTGCTTACAGCTACCCAGAGGACTCCCTAGGCGATGCCATGAATGGTGTTAGTGTATATAGGCACACACTCAATCTCATCCCACATGAGGTACGAGCTGCACTGCATTTAGCTCTAGCACTGGAACGCTTATTGACAGGATGAAATATTCACTCTAAGACCAAAAACCCATGGATTGTTCTATAAGTTAAATTTCTAATCATTGAATGAACATTCTCTTTTTACTGTATGTTATAATGAAACTGTAAGCAAACAAAAGATACCACAACTGAATGTCAGGTATTAACCTGGCTAGAGCCAGATATTGTGTAACTAGCCTAGAGGATGACATTGTTTGGCGAAACAAGAGACATGTGCACCAAGAGGATATTGTTGGTTGTTTCTTACCCGCATTGTATGCGATGGCTGATAATTATTGCACAAGGTCACATCTGATAATTATAATAGAACCTTCTCATAGCAAGTTACTTGATTAAATAAGCACTTCTATTAAAACTAACAAGGAACAGAATACTTTTTGAATGACTGATCACAGGCATTGCACGCACAAGTGTGAGGGGTCACCCTTTCATTTCTTGTGCATCAGGAAGAAGGCTGAGTAAGAAAGCGAGAAAAGCCTGTGCCCGATGGCACAAGAACACAAGTGGGCAAGGCTAGCAGAGAACATGGACCTTCTGGTTATGTTTTGTTGCATAATGAAAAGTTATGTTACTATTTTGTTGTGTTACCCTTTGCATGGGATGTGACAGCAGCACGTCACCTGAGGGTACGCTTGCAGTCATGTGCCAGGTCACGCGGGTTACCCTAATAAAAGGGGCAGGCGATGTCCCGCCCACTAGTTATCACACTGACCAACTGATTCCTGCGTATCAATGTGTAGGTGCACAGAAGTAGAGCCCGGCCTCCCCAGAGCCCATAACACTGCCCACACCTGTTGTTTGGTGCCTACGCTTGGTGTTTGGTGCCCACGCCTGGTGTTTGGTACACATGGTTGGTGTTTGGGACACTTAGTTGGGTTTTTGTGCACATTCCTAGTATTTGGTGCACAGGCACAGTGTTTGGTTAATGGCGGCCTTTGTCTTCCTTCATTAATTCCTTGCTTTATTGATTCTGGAAGTTTCTCTTCCCTGCTGGCGTGTATTGCAATTTGGTGGGTGGGAATGACACCTTTGCCCTTGCCACCATGAGGATCCTTTCAGTCCTGGGAATGCCTGGTCCCAGCCAGGTAACGAAAGTATTCCTGATGAGGTGAGTCAGCCGGTTGTTTGACACAGGAGTTATTAGGTGGTGATAACAGCAACACCTCAATTTCACTCAATTTTAGAGAACTGCTGCAGTCAAATGCTGTTTTATGTCGGAGTAAGTGACAGTGTAGCATGCTTAACCCTGTTACTAAGTCACTGCCAACCATTGGTACTGGGACTGAGGCGGGCAGGGGGCTGATTAATTCCAAAGGAACCAGGGCCTTGAGAGTAAGGAGATCCACCCCAGCGGGTAACAGGAGGACAGGACGGAATTCTGAGTGTGAGGCAAGCCCGCTCACTTCCGCAATCAGAGCATGGTCTTGTGGGGCAGAAGGAATTTTCTGGCATGAAGAAACCAGTCTGAAGTTCCGGGAAGTATTTATTTATTTATTTATGATATTGCCGTGTTAAATGGATGTGACCATGGTATGCTCCAAAAGGCTTGCTTGTCGCGTATGGTGTTGTACTGTGTCGACGTTTACTGGGTGATCTTTTTAAAGGAGCGCAGGAGCACCCTCTGTGGATTGCTGCCAGTGGCTCTGATGAGAAGCAGGAAGAAGGATGCTTTTAGAGAAGACTGAAGGGTGCCTCTACTTGCTCTAGATCTAACGTGCGCTTTGGCACATTCTCTCTTGCACTCCCTCTTTCGTACGCACACTCTCTTGTAACCGCTCCCTCCAACCCTCTCTCGCTCACACTCTCTCTCACTTGCGCACTCTTGCTTGCTCTTTTGCAGTCACTCTATCTCTCTCTCGCACTCTCTCTTTTTCACACTCAATATCGCTCTCTTACTCTTTGTCGCTCTTTCTCTCATTCATTCTTTCAATCAGTCTCTCTCACTGTTTTCCTCGTACTCTGTCAAACATACTCTGTGAGGAATTCGACCATCCGCATGGTGGGTGTGTGCTCGCCTGGGCTTTTTTTAAATGTTTAATTTAATGGAATGATGGTAAACCAACCTCAGACAATATGTGAGGCTTGTCCACAGAAATTTTCCTATGCTCACACCACGACAAAACATAAACCCCTCTAGTCTGGCATGGACACAATTGGAATGTTACAGCTAGGAGTGCAAGATAACATATCCAGCAAATTGGAGGACCAATCTTCCTCCGGCTATGGTCAACTGGATTAACTAACAAAGGCCCTGTGGATCCGCCCTGCCTTTGTGTTAGGCCCTGCAGCTGGTGGCAGCAAGTAGCATACCAACAGGGGTATTTCAAACCGGTTCACATGGGGCCTGGCTGCAGAGAATAACAAAGGAGGCAGGAAACCCAACAACCTTTCATTTGCAAATGTGTCAACCTGAAACCAGCTGCTGCCCTTCAGTATTGATGAGAGTGAAATGTCATGTCTGGAGCTGTTGTTTACAATAGGCCAACACGCTAGGGGGACCCTCATTCCTAAGGTGCGAGAATGTGGTTTGCAGGAGCCAGAGAGTTTGATCTCGCTGAAGCTTAAAGGGTGACCTGCCACTTTAATCAGGAACCACAGAGAGGACCATTAACCAGAGAAACTCTTTGATCACAGCAGATAGGAAGATAGGTGGGACTTAGAAGCGCAAGGGAGTGTAGCCAGATACCTTTCTGTTGAGAGAAGGATTCCACCATTTCAGCTCTGGGGCACACCTAGTTCCTATTTTCACCCCTTTACCTTCCCTGTTGTAAAGCACTCTGGTTATGAGCTTATGCATACAGGTGATTGTTCGTAGAGACCACAGGATTGGTTCATTAAGGTAGGCTGTAGCCCAATTGGCTTTAAAAGAGGGCCAAATCCCTCTTTTGGCAGATCATCTGAAGACTTTGCAAGAAGCAGCAAGACCTTGAGAGTAAGGAGACTTTGCAAGAAGCAGCAAGAAGACCTCAACCTTGGACCCTGGCTGAAGGTACAGTCTGCCGTATAGCTTCTGCCAGTGAAGGAAGACCAGGATAACCAAAGAGGGACGCAATATCCCTCCCATAAACATTTAGCGTGGAACAGCGGGAGATACAGAACTCAAAGGTCCCTCTGGCCACTTCAGAATTAGTATCCAGCAAGCACACAGCATGCCCTGCTAGGCTCGGCAGCAAACTTCCTGTATAGGAACTGCCGGAAGGTCTCTGAACCTACAACCCAGGACACGACAGCTGCCTGCAACACACTCCATAGCTATGGGTCGTCTGCCTTAAAGGAAGACACAAGCCCACTGAAAAAGTAGGGAGAAATGTCTCCACGAAGATTTACCAATGTCCACCTTAAAGGACATTTCCAGCCAGTAGAGTTCCTCGAGCTGAAACCGACTGCAAAGCTGACAGGTGTCAAAGCGCAGTTGCTTAAAGACATCTGAGATGTCTCGATCAGTGCTTCAGAAATACCAAACAGCACTGTAACAACTATTCCTGACCCCAAGCCCCCAGGTAGGCCAGCCTGCAGCCATTCATTCGGCGTCGATTGCTGAACCATCTTGGCCTGATAACCGCAGCTGACTCCCATCTCAAACTCTGTCACTGAAGCCTGCAAAGCGCCCTGAAGCTGACTTGACCCTGTTGAGCACCAAGAACACCTACAGCACAAGGTACATTTTGGTTTGCATGGTCCTTCCCAGAAGGCCCCTTGAGTTAACCATACTGACTACCCTCCTGTCAGTATCCAGAGTGCATCCCTTTTCCTTCTTTGAAACTGTCTGTCCTCTGCATTCCCTTACAGGGTGGGTTCTATTTTATAGTGTTGTTAGACTGTCTATTGTGATATAACTAAAGTCGATATTTTTGATACAACCTTGACTGGACAGTCCCTTTTATCATTGAGTAATTGTATTTTCGCTGTGTTGTAACTATCCAATGATCCACAACCTTTTCGAAGATAAGCCTGCCGTTCCGTCCAAATTACTAAAACTGGAGGTTTATAATTTGCTTGTTATTCCAATCTGTTCGAATCCCTTCTGGTGTACCAGAGGTGTCGAGCTGATTGATGGTTTAGAAAAAGATATTCATCCCTGGATCACTGGTACCCGGAAGTTGATTAATCACACACTCTCTCGCACTCCCTCTCTTTTGCCCTCTCTCTCTCTCTCTTGCTCTCTCCCACACCCCCTCTTGCACTCGCTCACTCTCTTTCGCACACTCCCATGCTCTCTCTTCCACACTCTCTTCCATGCTCTCTCTTCCACACTCTCTCTCCCACACACTCTTTTGCACTCACTCTCTTTTGTACTCTCTTGCACCCCCTCTCTGTTAACCTCGCTTTCGCACTTGCTCTCTTTTGCCCTCTCTCTCAAATTAGCCTACTTTTGCACTCTCTGTCATGCTCGCTCCCATGCTCTTGTGCACTTGCTCATGCTTTTTCGTACCCTCTCTCACTTTCCCACACACTCTCTCCCACACTCTCTTTCTTCCTCACTTGCTCTCTTCCAAACTCTCTCTCCCACACACTCTCTTGCACCCCCTCTCCCGCACTTGCTGTCTTTCGTACTCTTTCTCACACTTGCTCTCTTTTCCCATCTCTCTCGCACTCGCTCTCTTTCTCATGGTCTCTCGTCCTCTTTCCCTCACTCTCTCTTACACTTACTTACTCTTTTACACACTCTCTCTCTCGCCCATACACTCGTTTGCACTCGCTCGCTATCACACTCTTTTTCACAACCTCTTTCTCTCTCTTTCCCACACTCTATATTCCACACTCTCTCTCTCTTCCATACTCCTCTCTTCCAAACTCTCTCTCTGTCACACTCACGACCAAACCCTCTTTCCATCGTTCGCTCACTCGCGTTCATCCTCCCCCTCCCCCATCTCATGGCCTCCCTTCATCTTCTCAGTTCTCTCTGCTAGCATTTTTCCCCCACCTGCGTTCCCCTTTCCTCCCTCTTTGTTTATTGTATGTTCATTTCTTGCCATGTCTCGAATCATTGACCATCTGTCTCTCTGCTTGTCTCTTCTTCCGTCTCCTTTTCACTTCAGTCCAACCAGTACAAACTGTGCCCAGAGCACACAGGGCGCTGCGCTTTCCTTGCACCCGAAGTGCACGGCACAGTATCACAGCTGTGTCAGCGGGAGGCTGTTGTGATGCGGTTTATCGGGTCAACAAAGTACAGAGAGAGTAATGTACATTCGAATGAACCACACTCAACCTTTCTTCAAAAATAGTGGAAACTGTCTGTGAAGTCTTGGGTTGAATAATTGTTTCATTGGAAAAGCTGGCCATGTTAGTATGTGGGGCAGGCATTGGGAACTGGTTGTAATAAGGAATGGCAAATGGGTGAAAGCCAACACTTCCATCATCACATCATCGACCTAATAGGACTTGACAGAGGCCTATTAAGGTGGCCATGTACATACTGATATTACTCATCTTTCATTAGCCAAAAGAAACGAATACAGGGCTCTTTAGTAAATTGAGATATATTTGTGGGAAAAGATGCCAGCAGTGCAAGTCTAGAACTCCTCCGTAGCGTGTTGACGCCTCACATCAGTAATTAGTGACATGGTCTTGAAGCAAGCGACGTTAATTGAGGGGCCATGAAAAGTGACGTTGCATAGCCATACAGGGTCCTTTCCTTAGAAAAACAGAGAGCATCTCTAGGGATTGTCCTGTGTCGCCATGTGATGTCCTTATTGGGCCCTCAATAGTAGTCTGGCAGTAAAAACCACCCATGCTTGCAAATTCCACACATTTTTACTATATTCCCCCTTAAGGAGCTTATACTGCGTAAGATATTTCATAGGAATACCACATGCACTAATTACCACCGTATTGTGGGGGGAAACACCTTGTTTGTTTTATTACAATTTTTACCCACACTCAGCAGGTGGCAGGAACGATTTTCGAAGGTCTCTTGAGGTTTGCTAACTTTTTTTTTTTAAGTGATGGGAGGTGCAAGCGTTTCTCTGTAATGACGCAATGTTGCAAAACACTTTCTTCACGGGGTTAAGCAAATGGACCGAAAATGTTGGCATTTCTGATGGACACCTTCTCACCACATTTCCAATGTAATGCAGAGTAGGGCCAAAACGACCCCTGTAGGCTTTACAAATAATGTACAATACAAGTACTGTCCACTACAGTACATAATCGGTATCTATTCTCAGATGAGGATGGCAATAGGTTAAAAAAAGATTCAAAAGAATGGAAGCGGTTTTTCAGGTACACATGCGCTGTATTTCTGGATATCCAGTACTCTCAACCCAGAGCATTTCCTGGGAACGGTCTGATTCCAAGACATACCTCATGTGTTAACAGTCATTACTTTGGTAGAGACCCTAGGATTTGCGGAGCCCTGGTTGGTAAAAGATGTGTGGGGCCCCTTTATTTGCATCACAGAAAATGATGTTACAATATTAATCATCAATACCCTTGGGGATCAAAAAAACTGACATTCAATATCTGAATTTTAACTGTTTATATTACAGTTGTAGCGATATTGGGAGTGGGGCTTATTTGGGAGTAGCCGACCGAGTGAGGTGAATCATTTGTAGAGATGGATACCTCAAAAGAAAGTACTGTGACGAAGAAGAGCAGGACAAAGAGAAATGAAGATCACTGGTAAGTAATCCAAACATACCTAATGTGACTGCACGTTCCAACAATGTAAGGGCAGGGATTTGCCCTGGACCAGACAGGGCAAATTGCTTTTGCTGCAGGATAGTGCAATCGTAACAAAGCCTATTTACCGGAAAGGTGCTGAGGCAGTCAGAGTAAGCAATTCCGCAAGTCTTGGTATTTGTCTCTAGAAGCCTGTCACAGAGTGTTGGGAGCTGATAACATGGCCTCGCTAAAACAGGCACAAAGAAAAGCCCTGTGGCCGGAAGCAGCACCGCCCTCGTTACTTCTTACGTCAGCAGGTAGCTGCGGGGCCCACAAAACAGCGTGGCATAGGGCGGTGGTAGAGACTGCCCAGGCCTTGGACCGGCTCTGCACTCAATGGTGAAGTTCCAGTTCAGTGTCTGGCACAGGTTGACCTCTTGTACATTTCTTCCATAAGCACTTTACCCTCCGCACTCTGTGTGCTTTAGCACGCTGACATCATTTCACAGGCCGTTTCTTTCGGATTATCGCGAACACGGCTGTCCCACCAGGTAACGCATCGCCTTGTCAGTGAGACTTCTCACCTGCAGTTGAGAGACAGATGCAGCACCTTTTGCGACAGACTCAGCGGCAGAGTCTGCTGTAGGTTGGGAGATGGGCGCCGCGATTTTGGTAAGAGCTGTTGCGCAGATAGCATTACCCACCGCTGATCATTAATTCATCATCTATATTGGTAACACATCTAGCTGAGCATTCCCACCTCCTTTCCAGAATTGCATGCTCACAATTGCTGCTGCCTTTTAGTTGAGAGGCACTCATTATCCCCAGAATACAATTCCATGAGGCCTTTGCTTTCATGGGAGTCTTGCGTGGATGGCTTTGTATGACGTTCTCACTAGTTGAGCACATTGACATCTTTACACGTATTGGGCACCTTACACACATTTGTGTTTTGCATATTGAGACCTTAGGCAACATGTCCTTTTATTTGGAGGGGTTGCTGGGTGTTGAAGATGAGGTGCTGTTGTACCCATCAATCTCTATGCCATAGGGTGAGGCAGTCAGTCAAGGAGGATGAGACAGAACCTGACACGGAGCAGACAGAGTTTGAGAGGGAATGTGAGGAGGGTACGATGGTTGTTGAGGAGAGGGAATGATGATGAGGGGCAGGCAGAGTGTGAGGAGCAGGTTGTGGCTACCAATCCAGAGGAGGTTATGGTAGCTGCATCAGTGATGAGCACCTGCAGAAAGTGGGCCATTGAGTTGGCCGAGAGAAATGATTACACCTGGAGCAGGTGGGAGTGGTAGCCAGAGGGGTGCGGTTTATTGATGGAAGAAAGTGTAGTGGAGGAAGGGTTGCTGCTTCAGGAGGCAGAAGAGGAGCAGAAGATGGTCCTCGAACAGATGGCTCGTGGGACACTGGCACCACTGCAACAATGCCTGCCTGAGAGGGGGCAAGGCAGGCACAGGTGTCCCTCAAGAGGGTGAAGTACGATCAACAGCCATGGCATCACTGCCCAACTGGCCATGGTTGTGCCACTGCTTCAGATTGCCAAATGGCATGATTCAGGGTAGTACGTGGGGGGTGGAAGACTATGCAACATGCAACCTCTTCAAGAAGAAAGGTCATTGACGTAACCTAAATAAGAGCTTTGGGCACCTCCTCAATGTGTAAGCACTGTAGCACAATCATGTGTTCAAAAGAGTGAACATCACATGGCACCGACCAGCAAGTGCAGCAGCTGTCAGCAGTGATGTTGGCTGCAAGGACATATCAGCTAACTCTCCACTCTAAGGAGTGACCCGCCCATGCACCCATGACCGCAGGCTAGCTCAACAGCCAATCCAGACCCCACCATGTCTGACCCAGCACAGTGCGAGCCAGTGGCACCATGAACTAGTATGGCTTATTTAACACTGCTAGCTGCAGAGCCTCCTGTTGGTAGAATTGAGGATGTGGTGCCACATGAGAAGGGCGTGTGAGACAGAGTGATGAGGAATGCAGGGACATGCTACTTGCACCTCCTGACATCTGCCCGTCGGGTGGGTGGATGTTGAATCCCGAGTTAGTGGTGGATGCTATGGACAGGCTCATGCTCCTGCATGACCCTACCCTCTTCTAGATGACTGGGCAAGAAGGTAGTAAAAGGGGGCCATGGAGCACTGGGAATGTGCAGAAAAAGGCAACAGTGTCTCTGCTGGACAGTAGATCCAGATGCATTGAGGCCGAACCTCCAGTTTGTGTGCCTGGTACTACGATAAAGAAAATGCATCAGCTGGTTGGTAGAGCCAAATATCAGGAGACTGAACCTCCAGACTGAGTGCATTAGAAGTAGACAGTAGTGGCTCTGCTGAATGCTAGAGCCAAATACATTGAGGATGGAGGAACTATTCAACCTTTACTTTTGCAATGCATTTCAGCCACTACTGTTAGTCAATGGGCCTCATGCCAAGTTTGCCAGTCTGGAAATAAGGGTGCCGGTAAGCTCACCAGCACCCTTGTTTCTGGAATGGCAAACTATGTGTTTGCCTGCTGGAGCTGCTGTGCCCGATAGGTCTGACCCTGCTGGGCACAGCAGTCACGGTAAGCAAAGTCGTCACAGAAGCATAGCACTGTTTACAACCTGTGGGACTCTATGGGGATTAACAAAATTATCGCCGCCTGACTTCCCGGCCGCCAGAGTTGTAATAGCTCGGTGGCACTGGGAAGTCAGGCACTGGTAATTTTTTACAGGTCCGGCGGAAACTCCCCGGGAGCACTGGCAGGGTTACCGCCGGACCCGTTATGAGGCCCAATGTCTCCACTCATTTCCAGAGGAAGTTACTGTCCCTTTGTTGCCCCACCCTCTCCCCATGTAGCTTGCTCATACATCTGCAATTGAGGAACTGGGTGGGTAGTCTTCCAAGAAATGGGCTTCATGTTCTGTCCTACTTTATTGTTCAGGGATAAGATGCTCGCTCATTTTAATTAATGTAAGCTATCACGTTTCTATCATTATTGTGTCTCCTGCCGCCTTGGAAAATAACCCATTGAGTGTTAAAAACCTGTTGTGCAGTAGCACCTGGAGCGTTCCAAGTGCTAGATGGTATTACCACAAGAAATGATCTCGGGCCCAAATAACCGGACACAATCAAAGAATACGGCCAAATACTACTTTATTATCAGTTCAATAAAGTAGGGAACCTGGCGAACAAACAGATTGTAGCTCACACACTCTCGGATACATTTTGATTACACAAAGGCTTTATATCTCAATGTACGTCAGTTATGACGTCATCCTATGCAAATAACAAAACCTATTGGGCGGAGGGATTGGTTAAGGGAATATATATACCTGTAGCTTATTTAGGTGTTAGTAACATAATTGGCTGCCCCTTACCCGGTAGGCACCCCTTCAACCTCCGTCTAACTACGTATAATGCAGATAATAGCAGAATAACAGCAGCGGATTGGCTTCACCATTGCATAGACCCTCATGATTGGTTGGCATTCTCTTCTGAACCTTGGACATTCAGCCCATTGGCATCATGTAAGCAAAATGAAACCTAGGTGAGGGGAACACCGTCAGACAACTGCCCACTTGGCTAATTAGCCTATCATCTCACATCAGTTAGCCCCTAAACCAAGGCTTCTTTGTAGTTGACTTGATGGATGTTCTCTTCTCCAGAACTTTAAATGGGCTTAAGGTACATTGCTATCTTCGTCTGGAGCTTTCTGAATAGGCCTTGTTTTCTGGCCTTGCACCACATTTGAGGAGACCATGATTACATCCATTCTGTCCTTCTATTTAGTGCTATTTGATTCAATTATCCTGGGTGTCATTACCCTCTTCAGCCTCTGGAGACTTGGTTGCTCCGTCTCACATATGCTTTCTACATCTTTAATTGTAAAATGCTTGGCACTCGAAAATGTGCACTCCTTTGCTTAATCTAAGAGAAATATGTCCTGAGTGCATGGCTTATCCTCTCTGATTCCTTTTGTGCCTTGCAGTTGCCTGTTGCTGTGGCATCCTTGATCCTTAGCCAAACAAGTATTCTTTGTTGTTACACAAATCTGTTATTCCAATGCCTGTCAGCTCTGCAGCCTTGGTCTCTTTCCTTACAGCCTTTCACTTACTATTATACAGAGTTGACGTCCATTTTCTCATCATGGTTGCTTTACCCGTGTTCTATTTTCTACTGCAGCAAGATTTTCTGTGTCTCATCTACATTGCATGTCTGCCCCCTGAACTAGTGTAAACATTTTGGGGAGGGGGCAATGAGAGTCCATTGTCTGATCAACTTCTTTGAAGTGGTGGAGTTCCACACTGGATTGTTGATCGGACCATTGTCTCTTTTGTTGTTCTATCTGGTCTTTTATATGTCTCGTTATTGCACATGGGCAGCATGTCCTCATGGGGATAACAATCCCCTCAGTGTTCCTTATCCTCAAGCACTTGGTCTCCTTGTGTTTAAACTGCATCGAGAAAAGATGCCAGAAGGTACTCCAAATACTCCATCTCCCCCTTCATTACAACAATATGTTGATCCTGTTTTAAGCAGATTCATAGCTGCTTACCCTGCTTTCGCAACACAATACAGTTCACATTTTATGTTATTTATTTTTTATACTATACAGAGAACAACTCTAGTGGTGATATTATTTTGCATATTTCTAACTCAAACAGATAAACCTGTGGAAACATGTTGCTGAGTGACATAGCGTACATGCAAACCTCCCGAGATGCCTCTGCAAAAGGCTGCAACAAAAAAACATACATTGTCCAACATTTACCAGTGTGAAGGTTTTAGGAAGGGACCATGTAGTTTCCAGCTCTAGGTCCTGTTGGAGTAATCTGTCACGGCTTTGCACTGTTCACAAAGATGGTCCATCGTATGGATGGTTGAATTCTATTGAGTCGGCATTGCGGTTTTCAATTGGGGGCATGGCTGCAGGTTTCGTAACATATTCCGGGCCAGTGGACACAGACATTCTGGGATACACATGCCATCTCATCTAGTAGAAGTTACTGGCGTATAAAACATGTAATCACAAGATGGAGGACATGGGCAAAGCAGGGCACATGCATGGTTTTGCCCATCTTCAGGGGAGCGATAACATTGGATCTGGTGTCAGCTGCCAGAAAGCCCACTTGTAAACAAGGAGTGAGCTAATTTCCCCCTGAGATCAATTTCCCTGTGGGACTTGCTATCACACCATTCCATTGACGAGGTGGCTTGCTGGTGGATGGAATTTAGTGACTGCTTTTCTGGGTTTTACTGACGAGAGGCCAGGAGGTAGGTGACCCAGTGTCCTGTAATAAACAAACAATACAGTAGTTATCCTCAACAAACAGGAACTGAGGACAAAAACTCAACTATTACAACAAATGTTCATGCTCCTCCAAACAATGCAGTAACCCAAAATTATTTATAAACATATAAGCAAACTTTTAATCATAGAACATGAAAATACAAAAAACATTTAAACCAATTCATCAATCGGTCAATTACATACTATACATATATGTTGAGTAAACATTAAGGAAAGTGCAAATCCACCGTTTTCAACAAATGAGTGAGGCAGTAAATCTATTGCCAAATAACTCAATTGAAAAGACAGGGTTTTTTGTTACTTTTGTGACATGCTCAAAGGGGTGAGCTGGCACATTGAATGGGGAATATGTGTTCAGTGTATCGTGGGATCTGTAGGAAAAGGTCTCCTGACAAGGCTTGTGAAAGTCTGGGAATCAGCAAGGTTCTCTGGTGTAGAGGTGGGGGTGTAAATGCGACTATTGCCTGCAGTTCAAGGGTGGGGGGCTGCCCTATCACCCTTGCCTTTTGCCAAGCATGCATATGATGCCAATCCCATGTGATTCCATAGGGAAGAGGTGCCCAAATTACCCAGTGTGTTTCAGAGGACAGTTTTTTGAATATGTGGTGGTGGCAAAATGTGCTTGTTGCTTTTTTGCCTGAAATAACGCCACGCTCCAAATTATTTGGGCGGATTGAGGAGGGTCCTTACCTCTCCTCCTTTCACTGGGAGTCTGCTTGGGCTATTTTTAGTTGATGCTTTGTCTGTACTCTGGAATGAGTCACCACTGCTGTTGACGGGACTGATGGAAAACTTGCCATACAACTAGCGAGCGCTTTATTTTGGACTGCTTTTGGTAAAGACTGTCCTCTAGTGCACGGGAGTGCCAGTCAGAAGATTGCTTCCTGTCTGCAGTGCTTGCATTTGGCAGTTGCATGGGCCCGGCAATGCCTGCACCCTCTTCTTCTGTCTTTTGGTCTCCCTCATAATCGGTGGTGTCTGAGTCTCGATTTTTAATCTGGGCATAGAGCACAATCTATGTTGGGTTCTTCACTGTCATCTGTTTCCAAGGGAATGGGAGGTGGGGTATTTTCATGAATCACCTCCTGTTGCTCATCTGTGGATTGTGTCTTGTTGCTGAGCTGATGTCATCTCTTCTCCCTGTTTTGCTTCGGTTGGTGGGGGCTCCTCCCCCTGATCTCCATTCTTTGGCGCCTGATGCACGCGCAAAGGCACTGCAGGCACACCTACGCTTCTTCCGAGTTCCTCAGAATGTTTAGGGCCTAATGCACTTGTTATTTGCAGGGAAAGAGATCTGTGACTACCGATTAAACAGAATTGCGGGTGCAGAGACCCACGTACTATCTTGGTTCCTCCAACACAGGCAACTGCAGCAGGTGTGAAATGGTCAACAGATAACACTCCTCCCCAGCCCCTTACCCATCCCCTTCATGTTTGGGTACTGAAGCAGATTCCGCCATGTTAATTTCATTTGCCTCTTCACATCAGTAAATGCACCTGTGGTTCTCAGTGTAAGGGCCTTCTCACATGCCTACACAAGATTGGAATACAAGTAAAATACAAGACCTCCTTGTCCAATTATGGTAACGTGGCCGGAACGGCAGGCTTATCTCTGCAAGGTCGTGGATCGTTGGTTAGTTGCAACACAGCGAAAATATGATTATTACCCAATGATAAAAGGGACTGTCCAGTCAATGTTGTATATACATATCTACTTTATTATTACTACAACAGGCAGTTCTAGCACAATACAATTACAACACACACTGTAAAGGAGCACAGAAGGCAGAAAGTTTCACAAAGGCAAGGGATGCATTCTGGATACTGACAGGAGGTCAGTTGATAAAGCAATCAGTCTTATAGTTCAAGATTATTTGGTTCCAGCACCAAAGGGGCAAAGGGTCGTAATGGTCTATAGGGGCCTTCAGAGAAGGACCAGGAGGGCAGAACCACAATGTACCTGGTGCTGAAGAAGATCTTGGTGCTCAACAGCGTTGAGGCAGTTCCAGGGCACTTTGCAGGAGACAGCTGCGGGTACCAGGCAGCAGGCAGTTCGCCGAGTGTAGCAGGACGTACATCTGCAAGCTGTCCGGCGCGGCAGCTCAGGGCCAAGAATCGTTGTCTCTGTGCTGGTGGGTGGATCTGGAATGCTGGCCTAGGCATCTCAGATGGCAATGGTGACTGCGGCGTGACAACAGTCAGTGGTGCAGCTGGATGCGGTTCGAGGACTCGACTGTCTCGAAATTGTCCTTAAAAAGATGGACGCTGGTTGATGCTTGTGTGGCACTTCTCCCAGCCTCTTTTTGCAGGGCTTGTATGCTTTCAAGGTGGATGGCCCAAAGCTCAGGAGGGTGTTACCAGGCAATGGCCCATCCATGGTGTATGTGAGCTTGTTTCGTGTCTGCCAGAGTTGTTTCAGTACCTGGTGGACCTCGCAGGTGCGTTTGTCAAGTTTTCTGAGTTCTCTCTTCCACTCACCATTCCTCCCAGCGGTCTGCATTATCTGGAGGCACTAATCTTCCACCAATGCTGCCCTTATGTCATACAGTGACATGAAATTAGAAGTTGCAGCCATTGTGAGTGACTGTGCAATCTCTTCAGTCTCTTCTTTATCACACCTGCCCCCCGGCCTGATCTGACTGGAGAGGATATCTTGACACATAGTCCACCACATTGGCACTCCCTGCACGGTACACTAGCTCCACATTGTACTCCTGGAGGGCGAGCACCAATTTATCGATACAGGCTGGTGGTTTGGATGATGAACCGGCCATGATCAGTATCAAAGGCTTATGGTCTGTGGCAACAGCGACAGGCTTCCCAAAGATATCCAGGTGAAAGTGTTTGCAGCCCCGGAGCACTGCCAGGGCCTCCCTCCTAATCTGGGAGCACCTCTGCTCTGTTGTCGACAATGCCCTTCTGGCAAACGCCACTGGTCGTGCCTCCTCGTTGGCACCGGGATGCACCATCACCACTCCCATGCCAAATGGACTTGCATCCACTATGATCTCTGCCCTCTTTCCTAGATCGAAGATCACCATTGTGTTGTTGGCCGTGAGGGCCCCCATGATGCTCTCAAAGGCTGAATGTTCCAGGAGTGTCCATCTCTGTGCACACTCCTCCTTCATTCGGTTCTGGAGAGACTCAGACTATGTGTCCTTCAGAAACCTGCTGCAGTACATGGCCATCCCCAGAAAGCTGCGCACCTTGGACACGTTGCTGGGGGCACTTGCCTCCTGAATTCCTTGCACCTTCGCCGGGTCAGCCGATACGCCCCCCTCCTGGAAAACAAACCTGAAGAACTCAATCTGTTTCTTCAAAAAATGGCATTTGTCCTTGTGCAGGGTCAATCCCAGTTGTTGTATCTGCTTCCCCAGAGGAGGGGGAGGGTGTGCAGTCTCGGGGAACTACACCAGCCTTATTTGCTGGACCAGTGCTACACTCAAGCAATTAGAGCTGACATCCTTAGGGCTACCATCAGTGATGCGCCATTTTAGCCCTAAACACATAAAATGTGCCCCCATTATGGACAACATAAACCCTTGCAGGGTCCCTACTTAGTTGCCAGTCACAACCGGCCCTTCAGTCTGCATGCAGCAGGCTCTCCCCAGCCGTCGGTGCCCTTGGCTTGTCAGCTCAGCGCGGGCCTTCAATCTCGGCCCAGCCGATTGTTGTGGTTTGAAGCCAGTAGCTTTCAAGGGAGATGGCATTGTTATTGCATTTTTCACCCTGGCAAGGTGTCAGCTATTGATTTCATAACCTTCCGTAATTTGGAGGGGTGTGAATTATTTATTCCACTTTGATCTAAATAAACAAGGTGTCAGAGCTTGAGGCGCAGAGAGGACAGGTGTGAAGGCGTGACGTGTGCCTGCGACTTGGGCCTAATAGGCCTTGGGCTGCGCGCTTCTGCTCCTAGCCTGCTCTGCCGCTGTGGCAAGGCGTTCATCAGAGTGCAAGTGAAGCGCAGCCACTAATGGCAGAGCGCACTGTGGCACAGCGAGGACATCCTGGGCACCCTTCACTGCATCTGACGGCAGTGCACCTCTGCCGCAGGACATTTCATTTATTTTAGGCGGGAACATGTTCTTGCTTTCTGAAATGCCAACATGTAATTTCGCAACCATGCTGCAGTTAGAGTGTGTGTGATCCTAAGGTCTAAGATTGACATTGATTCTCGACTGCATGCCTACGGCACCTGCGCAGTTCTCCCTCTGTGCGTATACGAGTAGAACCTGCTTCAAATGGACGCATGCAGAGTACTACTGCATAAGCCGGGCCAACAAGCAAAATGCATTACACTCCATTCAAAATGCACGTAACCATGGGCCAGATGCTCAGAATAGACACACGCGTGAGACACATGAGCACAATGCACACATACATCTATGCCTGGGAAAACATGTTCAGGTCATTGCGGAGCAGCTGAATGTTGGGTGGTTTGGCATTCTGCGAACTTTCCCCGAAGATTTGTCAAGGGAAGCTCGAGGCCATCCATTGGTCCATAATTAGGGATCAGCCGGAGAGGGAAGGCCGTTGCCATTCATGAGACGTCCCTATGACAGGCCCCTCCGCCATACGGGCCCTGGCAGGCCGCTGCGGGGCAGTGGACCTTCTTCAACTGTTTCACTGCATCCTTACATCTCTATAAGGCCCCCACGTTCCTTTGCTTCAACTCTCCACGTCTTTTCTATCTCCTCTGACCTCTCCTTCACTGTTTCTCCTTTCTCTGCTCCTCTCTTCCCTTCATCTCTGCCTTCTTCACCTCCACTAGTTCCCTCGCCCACCTCCCGCTCGTCTCTCTCCCATTTGCTGGACCAGTGCTACACTCAAGCAATTAGAGCTGACATCCTTAGGGCTACCATCAGTGATGGGCCATTTTAGCCCTAAACACATAAAATGTGCCCCCATTATGGACAACATAAACCCTTGAAGGGTCCCTACTTAGTTGCCAGTTACAACCGGCCCTTCAGTCTGCACCTGTGTCTATGCACCTGAACCTCCTGGTCTGTATCATGGTGTATCAGGGCTCAAGTCGAAAGTACACAAGGGTAGACGGAGTCACCCCACTTTTTTTCAGAGGGCGTCTTCATATGCTAATTTCTGGTGACACCCCATTCAATTGGTATCTTAATGAACCCCCAACCCCACACTTTTTTTCAGGACTTGACCCCTTCGGCGTTTCGATTCCAGACTCTGATAACTCCAGGGGCATGCGAGTGGGCACAGGAATATTCCCAAGACCACTTGGCGACTTTGTGATTAATCAACTTCTGGGGCACCAGCGGTCCAGGGATGAATATTGGTTTCTAAACCACCAATTAGCCCCACACCTCTGGTACACCTGAAGAGATCCAAACAGATTTAAAACACAAGCAAATGATAAACCTCCTTGGCCAATTTTGGTAACATGGACATAACAGCAGGCTTATCTCTGCAAGGTCGTGGATCGTTTGTTAGTTGCAACACAGCAAAAATACAATTATTACTCAATGATTAAAGGGAATGTCCAGTCAAGGTTGTGTACACATATCTACTTTATCATTACTCAACAGACAGTTCTAGCACACTATAAAATACATCCAACCCTGTATAGGAATGCAGAGGACAGACAGTTTCAAGAAGGAAAAGGGATGCACTCTGGATACTGACAAGAGGGCAGTCGGTAAAGTATTTAATCGCATTTGTTCAAGGATACTTGGTTTCAGCACAAAGGGAGCAATGGGTCATAAAATGTCACCAGGGGCCTTCAGATAAGGACCACAATGTACATTGTACTTGTAGAAGTTCTTGGTGCTCGACAGGGTCAAGTCGGTTTCAGGGCACTTTGCAGCTCCTGCGACAGAGTTTAAAATGGGAGACAGCTGTGGGTATAAGGCGGCAGGCAGTTCGTCAACCGAGGCTGGACAGACGGCTGCAGGCTGGCCTACACGGCAGCTCAGGGTAAGGAATCGTTGTCTCAGTGCTGGTCGGTAGGTCTGAATCACTGGCCGAGGCTTCTCGGACAGCGTGACCGAGTGCATCATAACAACAGTCAGTGGTGCAGTCAGTTGCAGCTCGAGGGGCTTGATTCGCTCCTTTAAGGCTACACCTTTCCGCTAAACATAGGAAGAAAGAAGGCATTAAGACTCCCTAGCATATAATGAATGGCAGGAGCTGGGTAAGTGCATCACTGAGTTAACTGAGCATTGAATCCATCCAGGGAGATGGTGTGTTCAAGCGGTTCCTTAGTAATGCTGTACATTTAATTGCAGGCTTGACCAAACTGTGGAAAATGTACACAGCTTGAAGGTTAGTTCTCCATATCCTCACTGAATATTGCAAGAGTCACCCTTGTTAGGTTTCTTAAATATGAATACACATTACCTATTATAAGCATTAAATAGCAGAGAAAACACAGCTTATAGCCCGAAGAAGGATATTAGGTTCAAATCCGAAACGCGTTGTCACAAAATAATTTAAAATTGAGGTTTCTGTTGGAGTTATATTTTTTATTTATTGTCTACTAAGCTGTTTTGTTAATTTAAATGTTTCTTTGTTTCATATCTCAGCGAGTCTTGAAGTCTGCTACTAAATATGAAAATATTGTATTAAAAAACATGTGTAGAAATCCATATTTTGGATGTTGTGTTTACTTGCAAAATATGTGATTCTTTAGAGATAGTTATTAAATCCATTGATGTTCGTATCCATTAATGAGTGAAGACTTTCTTGAAGGACTTTGTCAATTAAGAGTGCTAGAGGGTTTCCCATCGGTTACGACAGGTTTCTTTTTTTATTATTTTCTAGAGTACAGTCCTCTTAGGCCTGGGGACAATACCCTCTTGCACCTGAAGTTTTTTTTAGAGAAAGGGCTATCTGAGCGATAGTCTGAAGTGTTAATTAGTTACATTCACATAAACTTGCTGTGGTTCCTCCATTTCAATTTATTGCACTATTTGTATAGTAGCCAAGGGTGCGTTTATTGATAAAATGTGATAATTGTGCATTTTAAAGAATATTTATTCATTAACACTGGTCAAGACTATTAGCTGCATAGTGAAGTAACTCATCAAACTCCACCATATTGGCCAAAAAAAGTGTCCCACCTTGACCAAAAAAACTGGCCCACAGCCACCGGAATTTTGAGTTTTGGTTCGACCATGGGCCTATTGCCCTGTAGGCCAGTCCCAGCCTGCCAAGTTGACTCAGCAGGGTGGAAAGCTGCTTTCCTGGGACTCTGGCAGGCAGAGAACAATGGGAGCTATCTGACTCTTCCTATCCAAGGGGAGAAGTGGAGTCCAATATTCTGGGCAATCCCTGCTACACCAACCCTCAAACATTGAAGATCTGCTGTGACTTTTCTGGTAAGGACACAGGCGATGATGTGAAGGTAGGTCTCAGTCTATGGATACCAGCGTGATAGGCTGGTCTTGACAACCTTGCTACTCGTCTGGTCGGTTGATATATCGTTTGGAGATGGGAATGATGACTCAAACGGAGCCTATTTTAGGCCAATGCTCTGCCAGCTGCCAACCTATTAAGTCAGTGAGGTGGCGAGTGGGTCATTCTTAGGCCAATGCTGTGGTGAACGAGACCTCATCGTCCAGTGCTGAGGAGGCGAAGCTCCTCTTCGACCAATCCTGTGGCGAATGTGTCCTCTTTTGGAAAATGATCTAGAGACAGAACTCTGTTGGAGTGAGTGCTGTTGACAGGGGGATCTCTGTTGAATACTGCTGGGGAGACTGTCATCTCTGGCCAGTGACTGGGGTAGTGCGCATCCCTCTTTGAATAGGTTGGGCTCCCTTGGCATGGGTTCAGTATTGTACTCTGCTGGAAGTAGGTAGCAGGGTGACCCCAATGTTAGGGAAGTTGCTTTTGTATTCAGAGGAGACGACCTTGGACATGAGACTCTGAATCTCCTTCATGCTCAATTATTATAAATCTGGGCCATTTGCGGCACTAGGAGGCTTAGGCCAAATGACTGGCTGGACTCGTGTTTTGGGGCCATGCCTGACTAATCCATTTGCTGAGACGAAACAGACGAGGTCATGGCTGGAAGGTTTAGGATTCATCTTAACCTCCAGCAAAGTCCTGGGCAAACCGCCAGACCATTGTTCGTCACCTGCAAATGAAGTAAGGGGGATGACCATATGCGAGTCAGGCCTAGTCCCACCCCAAAAGGGTACACCAGACCGAACCACTTGGACACATTCCTTCTGTACGAGACCACAAGCAAACCTAGGCGGTTTGGGCTGGATTGCCCCTCTTGGGGTGTGACCGAGCCTGATTTACATATGGTCTTTCCCCTTTCTGTAATGGCCTGTAGGGCTGAAAACGATGATCGCAGGGTTACCCAGGGCTGCACCAGAGGTTAAGAGTCATTGTAAACCTTCCAGCCATCACCTCTTTTGTTTTGCTAAACTGTGGGGTGAGCCAGGCCTGCTGGCAGAAAAAGGCTGCAAAAAAACAAACAAACAAAAAAAAAGGTTGTAATAGAAACATAACTTGCTTGGCTGTGAGTGGGGAGCATATAGTGCCTGATTTCCTGTCCCGCCCCTCTGCTCCTCACAAAACTCATGGTTGGCTGGGGCAGGTCAGGGAGATTACTGATCACTTCCTTTTGAGGTGTGGCTAGTGACTGGTGAGGAAGAAAGTATGCCTGGAGATCATCTTAAAGTGAGTGGGTGCGGTCCAATTAGGGTTCCCCCACTAAACCAACAATCGCAACAATAACTGGGCAGGTGGACTTCCCCATTTCTGCCTGTCCCTCACAAAAGCCCTTCATGCCAGCAAACAAACTCAGATCTGGTCTCTCCCATCTAAATGGTGACATTGCCCTCCTGGAAAGCCTTCTGGTGACCACCCTGGTACCCCTGAGATGTGCCCTACATGCTGCAGCACAACTCATCGGAGGTCTCTGCAAATTCAACCACATCTCCCTACATTCATCGAACTACAGTAGCTCCTGCTGCAAGCAAGTATGATCTTCAAATCATGCTGCATCATCTACATGACCATTGCCCACAAGTCCCCAAGCTACATCGCTGAGAAGCTCAGAATCTCCGGAGGCCTACGATATACCAGAAGAAAGGACATGTGCAGACTTGAACTCTGCTGATGCAGGAAGGAAAGGACCAGAAGACAGGCCTTCTCTGTCTATGCCCCCAGATTCCAGAACCTCCTCCCCATCATCACCTGACTCGCCCCCTTGCTTCTACATTTCAGGAAGGAGCTTAAGACCCTCCTCTTCAAGGAATGGCCCCTCGCTAACACCTAGGTCCACACACCCTACACGTCCCACCCTACCAGAGACTGGGTCATTTCATCCCTACTCTTTCCTCCTCTGGTTGCTTGTAGATCCATTGCTGACAGATAACATGCCGTCCCCTCCCCCATTGTTAGCTCCCTGCTCTCTTGTACTGATCCCTTGCGATCTTCTTTCTTCACAGTGTACTTCCCCCTTGACTAGTAAAGCGCTCCGTTGCTTCCTGAAGATAGGTTCACGCTCAATAAATACCATAGTAATAATTATAAAAAACCTTGTTTTTTTCACTCTGCTTGATAAACAACCCCCCCTCGGCCCTATTGTTCAAGGTTGGGGCATGTGAGCCCCTCTATCTGCTGTTACTGAAGCATTGACTGTTCTTGGATGCCCCACTGGGGCATTGAAGGCTTGCATGGTTGACATCTCTTTAGCACAACTTAAATGATTTCATTTCTGTGAACTACATTGGCTTCCTCTCCAGGCCACGGTCCTCTTCAAGAGTGCATGTCTCATCCACAAGGCAGTAATGAGTAGCACACCAGTGTACTTGACAGCTAAGCTCCACACATCTGGTGGCACAGGCTCCTCGCTCAGCAAACTGACCAAACGGCTCAAATCACAATTCCCCTGCAAAGAAAGGGCCTGCAAGAAATCCGGCTCTTGTCAAATACCCATCCTCTGGAACTCAAACCCATTATCCGCTCGGAATGCCCCAACAAATCTTCAGTTTCACAAATCTCTCAAAACGTGGCCTTTTCAACAACACCTGACCAATTACGAATGCTAATGGACACACATACTGACACACAGACCTCCACTGACAGCACTTCGCTACTGTTAAAAGGTGCCAGCCCAAATTCTGGCTACCCACACCTTGTAGAGCGCTCACCTGCCCTTGAGCTAGGTCTGCACTTTAAACAATAAAAGAAAAAAGATCACAAAAAGACCCTTTTTAAATGCTGATGATTGGTGGCAAATCTTGTTTGATGAGACAGATAGGAAACTAACCTTTGCCCTTACCTTTTTTATAGACATTGTGGAAATTAAATTAAATAGCTTTGAAAAGGAAACTGCCTAAGTAAACGGCCGAAAAAACTGTTGAGCAAAAATGTAACAAGTTGCTGAATGAAAACTTTTATGTTATGTTGAGTGGATTTGATGGTGTAATTATATTTTAAAGGTTTGTAATAAACCATATAAAATTTCAAAAAAATAAAAAATAAGAAGAAATACATCTGTAAATTACGAAATATTCCATTCAATGTACACAACATTCCTTTTCTGGCTCAGCTCGTTTTTTGGCTCTTAAGCCACGCCAGACATCATGGCTCGGGCTTAACCCTCTGTTCCCCCACCAATATGGGCACTGGTGCCAGAAACTCCTGCTTTGAAGACAGCCATAAAAGAAGCGTGCATGTCAACACTAGAGGCAGAACTGATCAACAGATCAATATATAAACAGGAGGAAGTACAGAGGAAGCCCTTGCTGCCATTTTGTTTGAAGTATTGGCCTCCAAAGGGTTCCTTGTGCTGCGGAATAGAATAACAAACAGACAGCACACCTGCCTGTAACTCTGTAAAGGGAATAAAGGCTTCACCTAGAATTCTGGCTGTATAATCATTAGGGCCAGCCTTGGAAGCCGCAGCACCCCGGGAAGCAAAACAAAAACGTGGCACGTCTCCCCACTCATGTAATGCGGGACGGTGCCGCATTTTTCAATAGCGTGCCTGCCGTGCCCTTGAAAGACTCCCCCGAGCTAGCGTGGCGAGGGGCTAATGGCAGGGCACCCGGGGCGGTCACCCATGCAGCCCTGCCCTAATGCCGGCCCTGATCATCATGTTCCTTGAGCGTGATAGGGAATTTGTTGCATGTGTTCTTTATTCATGAGCTCTTATCCTTTTTCCACTCTATGCCCAGCTTCACTGTTATCTCCTTGCAATAGTGCAGCATTCCATTCTGTGTGGGCACCACCCTAGCCGATGCCTGAAGAAGGGGATTGGGCATTTGGCTCTGTGCATCTGCCCCTGCCCCACCCAGGGCACCCAGGGCACCTAACAGCTATGCCGATGGCAGACTGGCCGTAGGTGTAGCTATGAATGTGGTTGTTTCCTTGCTGCTCGGCACTCCTGTTTAAAGCTAAGGTAGTTGAGAACCTGGGAGGTAAGTGACAAACCCGGCCTTGTACTTGGGCAGCTTCGGGCTCTCTGCAACAAGAAAGGGACAATTGTTCCTACAGTGCCTACTATTGGTTTCTAGGCTTATTTACCGTATCCACCCAAAATGGGAGTGCTTAAAAGAGAGCACAGGGATGTGCCGAGAACCATGCCACCGGCTGATGCGGGGTGGCTGGGATCCGAATTTGCATCGCTTGGGCTCTCCGCTGTTTGTCAGACAGTAAAACATGGGATGCTTGGATTGAGCTGTACTGATGTCAGTGACATTCATTGCAAAGGCACATGGCACATGCGTTTGGTAAGGCTACATCTTTGCACAGGTCCCTTTTCCCATGTCGTGATGATATGAAATCTCACGAGGATTGTTGCCTTCAAGGGATAAGAAGCCTGATCATTTAAGCGTTATCAAAATGGCTTCTCCCGGAAAGTCTCTAAAGGGCCCTTTTTTGCTAGAATGTAAATTGTACATTTATTATTCATTTACTTTATTTAAACTGTTTAATAGAGTGTGAACCTCTTCCAGAGGCAGTAGAGCGCTGTACACCCTTAAGACACCCAGCACCCACACAGTGAATGATAGACTATTCAAGACCAGCATCAACACGTTCCTGGGGAAAAAATGCACCGGAAATCCGTGAGCCTAAGATGAGGCTTCACCCATGAGATTGCAGAGGTCAGCGGGCCACTACCTGTGCACAATATGGATAAGGACTCGCATCACCAGTTAACAAACCAGGCTAGAAACTGGGTCAGCCCCAGGATTGAGTTCCACTATGTTATGCAAAGCTGTGAGCCATTACACTGAAAGACCTTTGAAGAACACCTGTTTAAACTCCATACCACCTACCTGTCAAGGCGAAGCACGAGCTTGCTTGCTGCTTCCTTACTGGCCTGACGATGTATTTCCCAGGCTTCGGAAAGCGGGCACCCTGATGGCACCAGGGCTCTTACAATCTCCTGCCATGCTGATGGATAGTAACTGTTCCGTGGCCAAGCTCTTGGAGTGCACATGAGAAGAATCGGGGTGCTGTGGTGCCCAGCCTATCAAGGCAAGGGGGGAGAAAAGTATTTGCCCAGATCAGCGAATAGGTCTCTTGAGGAGACCAGCAGGAAAGCTCCTAGAAATTGTGAAATGTGACCATTCAAGCACTATGTCGAAAACAGAGGTGGGGCTGGACATACGCACCAACCAATCAGTGCTTGACAGGTTTGCCATTAGCTCTCTTGTTTGGATGGAGAGTCTGAGAAATACTGTAAGTGCTGAGAAAATAGAGCCGTGGAATTCCAAGGGCTCACTGGCTGAATTTGGCGGGAAATATCTCTGTGACACACAAGGAACCTTTGTCTTCTATGGCTTCAAACCTGAAGTGCCTACATTGACAGCGGCGTAGCCAGTGTTGTCTAACAAGTGAGGCCTGAAGCTCATGAAGTTGGGCCCGCCGCAGTGACATTAACATCTGTACATGCCCACACAGCGCTGTTGAGTGGGCATTTGCAGATTTTGGGTGGGCCTTGCCCGCTCAGGCCCTACCCTGCCTACACTTCTGCATTGCAAAATAAGAAGACGCTTTCACCCAGAAAACAAAGTGCAATCCCTAGGGTGTCTTTTATGGGCAGTTCCTTCTGCCGCTGTCTGTGCTCTCCACAGCTGTGGTTCCATGTGTTAATATCCCAGCAAAAATATCGCCATACAAAAATATCACCATATTTTTGCGGCAATATTGAGGCGGGAACCTGCGGGGGACACCCCTGCACCCCCTGCATTATTTTGAAAGGAGCGGGGGATACCCCTGCAACCCCCACTCCCAAAAAACCCCAAAACTATCCACCAAAAATACCAGCTATGGCCGTTCCAGACGACTATATATACGGCAATGTTTTTGGTGGGGATGATCTAGTGCTACCACAGCTGCTGGAGCTTGCTGGAGCACCCCGAGTCACTGAAGCCCTTTCATGGATACTTGCAATTTTCCACCGACTACCACAAGTGAAACAGATATGTTATGTATCCATTTGTAGTGCTTAGAAGTCTTTTGAAGACTATCCTTGTTTTTACTAGTCTTGTTTGTATTCCTCACATTTTTACTCGTAATTTACTTAAAAACCTGTTTGCCCTTCATTACCTCGTAATGGCACTGATCGTGACTGCTTGGTGCCCTCCGTGCCCATGTCGGAGTGAAGTGTTGACTTCAGCCTCCGCGTCTTTCACCTACGCTATGTTATTTGTCTTTTATACTGCACACATCACCATTGGGGTGGTCTGAAAGTGAGAGGCCATGTCCTTGTAGTGGCAAATTGTGTCCCCGCTCAGGGTGCCGGCCCAACCGTGGTCTGTCGTTTGAAAAGTATATGATGCCGAGGAGGGCGGGGACGAGCGAGAAAAGTCCAGGAGACAGAAACGTACAGACTTGGCTCACATGTGAAAATGAGAGCCCAAGTCGGAGTCGTAGTTGGGATGAATGGATAGTTTTCATTGTTTTGACCGGTAGAAAATGTAATCAAAAGGCTGCCAGGCAAAACGTCCTTGGAGGTCATTACTCGCGTGATGGTGGGATTATGTTAAGTCATGTTTTGGACGTGTGGGGCTCTCCGGGGTTGTTGGTGGCTAGTAACCAGATAATCATATTGGATTACCTTCTGCTGATGTTGGAGAAGGGATCTGGTAAAGATGAACCCACTGACCGAGGTGCCAGAGCCAGGAATTGACTGTGTACAGAATGAGAGCTCAGGGTCGCAAGAGGAGAGTTTGACAAAAGGATCCCCCACACCGCGAGCCAAGCCAGATTGGCCTCAGGTGGGGGAGAGAGAATGGGTGTTGCGTCGTAGGTACTTCAAGGAAACCTTTTGGCCGGCCTGTGCGTAAGTGGCAGGAAAGGTTGTTTTGACTGGGGAGAACATTTATTAAGCCTCTGGCAAGCGGTTGTATAGAATAACCTATGCTGCTTGCTCCAGCGACTGTCCCCAGCAGCTCGGCGGTAAGCACTTGCACATTTTCCTTCCTTTCTTTCGTTGGGGTGCTCATGATTGAGGAGAGTCTCTGAATGTTGTTGATCTACTGGAGACAGTGATGGAGGCCTTGAAACTGGAGTCCGGTCACTACTTCCAATAGGGTGACTAGTTTCCTCGAGTCGCACACAGCCTGTGGTTCACCAGCCAAGATCTTCTAGAAGACCATATAGCCATGAGAATGTGGTTTTGATATCAACCTTCGGAATGGGCGGGACTTGATTATAAATGAAATCCAGTGTGCAGGCGAGCTATGCAAATACTGTGTTGCATTCTTGGGCGCCTGTGAATTTCCCAAACGGATATGTAGGTTGGTTCGTGATATCTCATCCTGGTTCAAGGTCAAGGTGTCCAGGCATTGATAACGCAGTGGGAGCATGAATGTCCCAGGCTTTCGGGGCGATGACAGTCCAACCCAGGCACGTTGATTATACAGCAGAAAGGTGTTGGGAAGACCTAGGAAGTGGCAGGGTGCGGGTGAGAGGGGTGGACCCGACATGCTGGAGAGTGAGTGGTGTGGGCACTACCTGATTAGGAGGGGGTCGAGGTGGTAAATTTAGGAGGCCCTGCTCGTCCTGATCTGGTAGGTGGATCCTTCGAATAGTCTTTCTTCCGTGGCAGTGGCCCAAGAACTGCTGATGACGGTGCCTCGTGGAAGGACCGGAGCACTTGAGGCGGCTGAGGAGGGGGGAGCTTTGGGGAGCCGCGAGCGTTGATAGCACTCTGCACTTATCCTTTCCACTTTAGCCGGTCCACTAATCCAGTAGATTACCATGGGCCTAGTATGATCTGATCTTTCGCTCTTAGCTGGCACAGATTTCAGGAGCTAGTGGGGGCAAGGCGGTGTTAAGGGATTATCCGCAATGTGTCGTGGCCAGGGAATGGGCAACTGCTAGGGCGACTAAGTGCTTCCCTGGCGTGGGCCTGTGTTCTACCTTGCCTGGGAACGCGGCGTGCGGCACACTCGAACCATGGCAGCGTGCAGGCGCAGGAAAGCAAAGTCCAATCACAGTTTTAGTCCAGGAACAGGTGAACACTGGCCATCCCATAATATGGGGGCACTCAAACTCCATCAGATGAGGCATGCACCAAATACATTAAGCACCTAGAGGTGATTCCATCACTGTAAGTGCTGCACATGCCTCAGAAAAGATAACGTGTAATGGTCAAAAACACTATTTCTGATCTATTCAAAAATAGTTTATTTGACTCTGTTTCGTTTTAAATTGGTTCTTTCTTGTGAAAGGAGTTATATTTCTTTAGATGTATGCATTCGTTGTACGCAGGGCTGGACTGCCCCACCGGGACACCGGGACATCCCCCGGTGGGCCTCAGTCTTGCAGGGCCTCTTTGGCGCAGAAGCGCCACGATTATAGTAATTAAAATTGTATTTTACACTTCAGCATGTTGGAGCTGGAGGATTGGCTCGAACCCCCAAACTTTCAGGTACAAGTCACAGCACTTATTGACTGTGCCACAGGGATTGCCTTGGAAATGACTGTACAGAAATCCATATAATGTCAATGAGAGCAAACGCTTGCTTTGAATTGACATGCCAAGATTCACAGACAAAACAGCACAAATGAGTTCATATACAGTTTATGAAAAGGAGAAGTGCTGGAATTATGATGCGCCTCGACATAACACGTTCAAAATGTTGGAGCTGGAGGTTTGTCTCGAACCCCCAACCTTTCAGGTCTAAGTCACAGCACTTATTGACTGTGCCACAGAGACTGCATTGAAAACGGATGTACAGCAAGCCATATAATATGAATGAGAGCAAACGCTTGTTTTGAATTAACATGCCAAGATTCACAGACAAAACGGCACAAATGAGATCATATACAGTTTATAAAAACGAGAAGTGCTGGAAATATGATTGGGTGGTGGTTGTGGGGGCGTGTTGGGGACAATGGCATAACAGGGGTCCCCGCATGTAACAGCACTCTTTACCCCCTCTAGGCTAGGGAAGGCAAAGCGGTGTGGGGGGCCCCACAACCACATGTTCTGGAAGGGGGCCCCACTTATGTTAAAAAAAAAAGTCTACCTTTTTACATTTTCTTTTTAATTCACTCTGCATGAAGGGCAGAGTGAATACAAAAAGTCTGGTGGCTACCCCCACCCCATGACATGAAGACCTTAGGCTGGAGGCCTCCATGTCATGGGGTGGGGGAAGCCTATGACTTCAAAAATAAACTTTTGAAGTCACTCTGCCTTCATAAAGAAATTATTTCCATTATGGTTTAGTCCTTAACAGAAATAATTTCTTTATGATGTCAGAGTGACTTCAAAAAGAAACATCGGCCTCATTACGATCATGGCACTGCCTCCTGCGAATAGGCAATAACCGGCCCATTACAAGCTGAATGGGCTGGTAATTTCCCATTCGTGGGTGGCGGTATTGCTGGGCTCACAATCCCCTTATAGGGCAGAATGGGGGTGGGGAGCATGGTTGTGCCGGCACCGTTGTTAACGGTGACGGCGCAATTACGAGTTATGCTCGCTGGTGCCACACAGCCCGCCAGGTAAGACCTGGCGGGCTGTCGGGAACCTGCGAGCAGAACTCATAATGCGGCGGGACAGTATGAACGGTGCCGGTGCCCTACCGCCACCGTTCATACCGTCACCGCCAGGGTCCTAATGAGGCCAAATGAATTTTTGAAGCATTATGGCTCCCCTCAACCCATGACGTGTGCATGTGTGAGTGTATGGTGAAAGAGTGCACACAAATGTATGGGTGGCTGGTTATGCGTGTGTGTGTGTGTGTGTGTACAGTGAAAGTATGTACACTTAAATGTATGGGTGGCTGCCTGGGTGTGCCTTTATGGTGAAAGTGTCCACACTTAAATGTATAGTTGACGGTGTGAGTGTATGGTGAAAGGGTGCACACAAATGTATGGGTGGCTGGGTGTGCATTTATGGTGAAAGGATGCACACTTACACTTAAATGTATGGGTGGCTGCCTGGGTGTGCCTGTATGGTGAAAGGGTGCACACTTAAATGTATGGGAAGGTGGCTGGGTGTGTGTGGCTGTGTGGTGAAAGGAAGAACACTTAAATGTACGGGTGGCTGCCTGGGTGTTCTTGTATGGTGAAAGAGTGCACTCTTAAATATATGGATGGCTGGGTGTGTGTGTGTGTGTATATATGGTGAATGGTGTGCGTGCTTGTGTTCAGGGGCACAACAAAACCTACATTTCAGGGAGGCTAACCCTTCAAATGTTGGGAGAGGCGCTAACTTCACGTGTGGTGGGGCGGAGAAAACGTATTTATGTGGCGGCATCTAACTTCTTTACGCATTTTAATGAGACTATTCTAGTGCAGCTTCAATGTTACAAGCAGTTAAATCTCTCCTTTAGGTCTAAAGCACCCACTTATGGACTGCTGTGCGAATGACTGATCTCCTGTTTCCTCTCTACCCTTCGAATCACTCCCCTGGCAAGCAAGTACTAAACCCACATCGCAATTTCAATTGCTTAAAAAATTTGGTATTTGAATGCAGGTACTAACAGTGAAATGCTGTACATTAGTAATTGCTGGGCCGGGCCCTTGTTAACGGCAAAACCCAGGTGCCGTTTAACATCCGTGTCCTTTTCTGTCCGGCAACTGCTCTATAGGTCAGCCAGGTCAAGTCAACATAGCCCACAATTTCAGTGGGGGGAGGGAGTGCTGAAACCCAGTCAGCTCAATGGTGTTGCACCACTACTTGTGTTTAATGCCTTGATTAATTAATTAATTATTGGTAATCATCTTTCACCTATGCCTATTCTTCCTCATTCCAGTACTTGTGTATGAGGCACTATGCCTCATACACAAGTACTGGGATACGGTAGAGGTACATGAAGGTAATGCCTGACTTAGCTACCTGTAATCTTCATTACTCCTAGTCCCACTCTGCCCCATCCCAGTACTTACCAGTGAGGCAAGGAGCCTCATACGTAAGTACTGGGACAAGGAAGAGGGACATGCAGGTAATTCTGGGACAATGAGCTGATTTTGGAGGTTGGGGTAGGGGATGGGAGGGAGAAGGGATGTGTGGGGCGTGGGGTTGTGCAATAAATCATAATGGTTGCCCATGTCCATGCTATGCAGGCATGATATGTGGCATTAGTGGCTAGAGAGGCATTTTGGTGCAGCCAGTCTAGTCATTCCTCAGTTTGGTATGACTTTTTTGTAACTGGGCATTTCTGATAGAGCAGTCCTGCTAAGTGTAATTCCTGGCTAGACTGACATTTGGGTTCTGCCACTCTAGCCGTTTCTTACTGCGGCACTGTATATTTTTCTGGGCATCTGTGCTAAAATTATATGTTATGATATGATAAGTCATATATAACACACCTGTACACAAGCTTTTTTAGGCACGACAAGACAAGGGAAGGAAAACTGAGGGAGGACAAGACAAATGATCTTAGTAAGCCTTGTGTCATTCAGATCTTGCAAGTGTGAGAACGAGAAGTGCAAAGAGAATGGGAGGGGGGAAGTGCAAGGGAGAGGGGAGGGAAAAACACGGCAGCAATGCTCTGAGTAAGTGCCGCCAGGGCAGCGTGTCTCTGGGTAGTGCAAGGAGAACAAGGGACTGTAGGGTTACAGTTACAGCCCCTAAATGCGTGGTAGGCCTGGAGGCAGTGCAAGGGTGACTGATCAAGAAAGAGCCTGGACTCAGTGAGACAGAGGGTAGCCAAGCAACCAGTTGGTACAGCGGACAGGTAGGTCAGCAGGGGAGGCAGAGAGAGAAAGCAGAAGAGAAGAGGAACGTTTTGAGCTGCTTCCAGAGCATCAGGTGGTCCGGCTCAAGTTTGGGAGGGTCGGGGAGGCCATTTCAGAGGGAGGCACCTGCAGGGGAGAAGGATCTACCCCCCCCCCCACTGTCTGCCTGGAGAAGCATCTAACCCTTAGGGCTTGAGAAGGAAGGTATTTTGGCAGATAGCGTTGGATGCAGTGCGTATTCCAGCCCCAGAAAGCCTTGTGGACAATGAAAAGGGTCTTGAACTTGATCCTTGCAGCCACCGAGAGCCAGTGGAGAGATTTCATGGCTGGATAGATACAGTCCCTGGGCCTGAGGCCAAGGATAAGTCTCGCAGTCCTGTTCTGGATTAGTTGCAGAGGGCGGAGAGTAGAGGAAGGCAGATTGAGAAAGTGGCTGTTGCAGTAGTCCACCCTAGAGAGAACCAGAGCTCTGGAGACAGTGAGCTTCTGGGGGAAAGTGAAAAATGTAAGAGTCCCGTTGAGGAGGTGCAGCTGGTAGTGGGATTTCATGGCTACGTCCGAGATGTGAGGAGAGAGAGAGAGTGGAGTTGAAGATGACACCAGGAATGAGCGAGAGAGGAGAGGCTGAGGGGAGCCTGAAGGAAAGCTGAGTGTCATCCGCATAACACTGTAAATTAGAGGACAAGGTAGTGATTAGGTGGGTCAAAGGGGCCAAGTAGAGGTTGAAAAACCAGGGTGAGAGGATAAAGCCCTGGAGAACGCTACATGTAGAGAGAGGTGACAGAGTGAAAGGGACCAAGTTGGACCTGGGAGGGGCGGTCCAAGAGGAAGGAGGTCAGCCACTCCAGGGCCTGATCCATGATGCCCAGGTTCTCACAGAGTCAATTGATCAGGATGGCATGGTTGACCATGTCGAAAGCAGAGGAAAGTTCCAGGATAATGAGGACAGAAGGAATGCTGGAATCAAGGTTAGAGATCAGATCTTCACAGGTGATCAGGAGAGCAGTTTCAGTGCCTCTGGCAGCTCTTAAGCCAGACTGATGGTCATGGAGACAACCAACAGATTCAGTTTGGAGTGTAAGCTGGCAGTTGGCCAGCTTTTCCAAGAGTTTGGGAGAGGGGAAAGTTCCGGTGGCAAAAGTATGATTACAGAAATGGATCAAGGGTGTCAATGTGGTCCTTAATGGTTCTGGAGGAGCAGGCGAGCACCTGTTTCGCCGACACTTCCATAGGTGGGACTTGTCTAGAAACCTAGTCAGGTGTTAGAGAGAAAGAGGAGAAAGGAGGAGAGGGAGAGATGGCCAAAGGGAGCCGAGAGAGGAAGAGGGAGAGGAAGAGGAGATAGTGGACAGGATGTCCTGAGTTTTAGCAGAGAAGCGAGAGGCCAAAGCTGTACAGAGGACCTGTTGAGGGAACAGGAGAGGCAGAAACCGCAACAGGATTGGCCAGTTCCTTGCATATTTTAAAGAGTTTGGCTGTGTTGTTAGAGGCCGCAGAGACGCAGGCTTGAATGTGTGCTCTCTTCTTTATGAGTCTTATTACTTCGACTGGCATTTTGGTGCAACCAGTCTTGGCATGTCTTAATGTGGCCTGGCATGCTTTACTGTAATGTTATTATGTGTCTACACTGGTCTACATTGTGCAGCCAGCTGGGCATGTTTTCATTGTGGCATGGCATTTTTAAAAGCATTAAAGTTAATGTTCACTGTTGGTGACTTGCATGTATTGGATTGCTGTTACCCTACACAACAATACCAAACACTGTGGCTTTTTAGCCAATTTTTCTCAGAAAGTGTGCTGTATATAGCATTAAAACACATATATATATCTTTGTCCTAGTGCAGTGTGTGGTATACCCCTTCATCAACACGTTTGTGCGTATTGTGCAAGCGTGGTAATCTAGGCCGGCCCAGCGTGTGGCGCGACCCGTGATTTGTTGCCGAGTTGGGGGGGCGCCCTCAGCATGGCTTGCAGGGGGGCCCCCAGAGCATGTGTTACGCCACTGGTTGGGGAGGGGCGGTAATTGGTGGGCTGCAACGTGTTACTCCCTCTTTTATGTTGTTGGTCGTCCCAGTTTTTCGTTTTGGAAATCTGGTCACCCTAATCCATCAGCAGACAGCAGAAGCAGGAGGCGACTCGAGGGAGGCTGTGGCTGAGGCTGAGGGCAGCAGCCAGACTGCCGACTGAAAGGTAAGAATTATTTTTGCGTGCTGAGTGCCCCACTCTCCCATTGTATCTTCTGCTGAGTGTAGTTGCGCACGAGGGGCAATGTAATGCCACTGCCTGCAGGCTTAACGCGGGGTCTATCCTCATATTAAGATATGGATGTAGTGTAACTTACTGAATGGCACGTTTCACTGAAGCACTGGCTAAAAAAGGGAAGAAAAAATAAACTGAAATCTAAAAAACACTAATCCGAGTCAATACTTCACATAAGTGACTGGACGTTACATTTTCGAACTCTGGACGAGTGTAATTAAGGTTGAGAGTTCAATGAAGCCCCCCGACGATGCCACTGATTGATACAAGGCTGGTGTCACATGAAGAACACTTTAAACAAGACCTATTTTCCACATGGAGAAAAGTAATCAACCACACCCTTCACAAAAGAACCTACAACACAAGTACATGGAATACCCAGACCATTTACACTTAACACAAACCTAAGCACATGGGAAACATAAGTGTACAGCTGCTGTTATTCGTGGAGACATGTTAACGAGCTTGAAATATGCATAATATCTGCTTATCTTGCTTCAGCATCATTGTGGATACACCACTTCTATCCACAATGGCCAATTCACTGACACTGATTCGAATCAGGCCACCATTTGCTTGACTGGGGTATCACACCAGGTCAGATTGATCCTCGCATACATTCTTTGTTAAATGAATGGGTGCATTGCCATGTTATCCAATGTAAAATAATAATTAAAACGTACTTGTAGGTTCATTTTGACTTGTTTGTGGTTTTCACTGATGTGCACATTTTGGCAGTGTTTTCCTGACTTTCGTTTTTCGACATAATTTTATATTGTTTGTCGGGGTTTGGTAGACAATTTCTGTGGCTCTAACTTGCAATCCACACAGCCATGTGTTGTAGTGGTGTCCTTGAGTTGTTAGAGTTATTGAAAGAGGTTCCGCAGTCCGCAGAGCACATTTTGAAATGGGGCAGTGGAGAGCCACAGCTGTCAGAAGGGAGTGTCAAAGTCAGCTCCTTGAAGGAGCACACGCCTGTTCATGCCAAGCTCAAAGTGGGGATGGCAGATAGACTCGGATTAGTATTTTGGGTAACACTGCTGAGTGACCATCACTTGCTAGTTCTTCTCTGGTACTTTTACCTCCTTCTTTCCTCTCCTCTCCAGGCTTACCTGCCCTCCTCTCTTCTGGATCCTTCCCATGCCCCCACAGTCTATTTTCTAGAGCCAACAGTAAAATGTACCAACTTGGTCCAGTGAAACTAGGGCACGTGGGTGCAACTGGCCATGAGGGTGTGGTGTCCGTGTATTCCTGAAGTCCGTGTATATCACCAGTCATATCATATGCACTTACTAAGTGTGTTTCCGAAATGCACATTTTGCAAATTATATGGGAGGAGTGTATTTCCACTGTGTGCATGGTGCAAATCACGGGAGGCGCGCCCCCTGCGTGTATATTTTGCAATTCTTGCGTTGGCATCACATAACTGAGTAATGGATGGGCATTAGCATTACACAGTGTCCCAAAGTCTGTTTATTACGCAATGGGAATGGTTCATCACAAAACGTTTTTTAATGGGTACAGGCCAAAATTCTTCTTGGCCCTTGAACATAGGATGTATGCAGTGGATGCACTTTACACATTTGGTTACGTTTCCTGTACCAATGACCTACTCAGTGTCCCTACATCTTTCTTTCCACAGTGTGATCTCTTTGACCAATCCTTGCACAGTGAGGATTGCATAATTGCACTTTAGTTTCCCTCCCATGCACTTTGCATTGCGTGCCCTGAGGCAGGCCTTTGTGCACATTGTCTGCCTGTTCTTTGCACACTGCCCTGTCACACAAACTTTGCCTGCTGTGTTTCAAATCCAGGGACCTGTCTAATGCACGTGCCCAGTGCCCTGCCTCTACAGCACATCCACAAAGCCTGGTGGGAATTAATAGCACAGAAGCTCCCCCCAAACACCCTCAGGAGCTGGCTGGGGCACCAAGCCTAAATCACGTCATGTGTGTTTCATACCAGTTTCCTGCACGTTGTGCACTGTGGATTGTGGGCAAACAGGCGTGGCACTGGCCCTTGGCCTGCCTGCCTCTAGGGTACAATGTGTTCACGCAGCTGTCCTGCTGTGTACATAGCACCTACTGCCATGCATACCCCACAACACAGAGTTATTAGTGGCCTGTGCACATGACTCCTACAAGTGTGCATACACAGCGTCACTAGGAACACCCCAGGACTCTGTTTACATCCCTTCATACCCAGACCCCATGCAAGCAGTCCCACACCTCTATGCATGTCTACTACCTCCCTTCACCCACAAGAGCACTTACATGTGTGCATAGCTCCTACATTCATACAGATCACTTGAGAGCTCTCTCTCATGCCTGTGAACATAGCACCTACCTCTATAAAGACACACGGCCATTGAGAGCGTTCTCAGGGGAGCACACATAGCGCTTACCTCCCTACTAACCCAGGGCTATTGAGAGTGCTCTCAGACGCCTACACATAGCCCCCATCACCCTGTACACATGTTACTGTTGTATGAGTGCTCTCAGGGGCCTGTACATACAGCCTCTACCTCTGTGCACACCCTGTGCTATTGATAGCACTCTCAGAAGCCTTTACACATAGCTCCTATCTCCTGCACACGTTAACCCATTGAGAGGACCCTCAGAATCATGTTCACATAGTTCCTATCTGTTTGCACACATTGGGGCACAGAAAGCATGTGGAGGGACAAGTGTACAGAATTTTCATCTTCCCTCACAAAGCCAGTTAGAGTGAGAGCAAATAGCAGATCCAATGAAAATCTTCACAGAATGTGACAAGTGACTACCACACACCCTGGGGGCCTACATCTGCCAGAGCCCAGGGCTAGGCTTGGGGAGGGCATGGGGGACAACTGTGCCATGGCCAGGGGCCCCAGAAGCACTAAGCAGTTGGCATTGATTTCACGGTGCCCATTTTCCCTAACAGCCTCAGCTCGTATTTGCCTACCTGTGCTTTGGCCCAACAAAGGACCCAAGCTACGAGTCAGTTAACACTGAACCAGAGGAAGGTCCGGGGGAAGACAACACCGGACTCATTCATGGCCTGGGGATTGACCCTAGCCCTTTCAAAGTGCCTAGAAATACCCTTCAGTTGGCACCATCTTGGAAGCAGGGGAGGGCAGGTGTTCCTTCTTCCTGTTAATTTCAATCTCCTACTCTTAATAATAGCAGGTTTCCTAACACCCTTTTGGTGCGGGACCGGGTGTCTCGTGGCATGTCTAATGCACAGTGTGTTGGGCACACGCGCTATGCTCGCTCGTTCAGCAAAATATTGGGCCACTTTGACAACATTTTCCAGGGCCTCTTTTGGTTCCCAGTCCGGCCCTGGTTGTACGGACCGCAGTCGCCACGCAGCGCTTCCGCGGGAAAGTGGCACGAACCGGGGCCTATTCTTCACAAGCTTTGGAAACATGCAGATATGTTAAAGGGGAAAGTTATGTGCCTCTGGGTAGGACTTTTATTGCAATCGATGGGGTCATCTTGGCGACGCGCCCCATTGGACTGAGCTGGTAACGAAAGAGATGAAAACGGCAATGGGAAAAAAGGGGTCAGCGTGTCATTCCAGCCAAGACCTCATTAGACTTCCCCATTGTTTTACTGTCTTTCAAAGGTCTATACTCAAAACAGCGTTTTCCTGGGGTATAACGAAGCTTCTGGCTTCCTGAAGCCCACGCTTTGTGGGGACTCCGCGTTCATTTGGCTGATCCCCAGATGTTTTGCTTGACTTCACCTTTTATTGGCCTTGACTGTATTCTGGAAGTCAAAGCCCATCAGGGGACCGTTATGGCATATACCTTGAATAATATAAGGACGTGCCTGGCTACTTCCTTGCCCTGGACAGTATAAAGTGCTATCATGCTACAATGCAACACCAAACAGCCTCCTTAAAAAAGTTCTGCAGGGTGATATTATAAGACAGACCACAATACCCACTAAATTGTAACACCAAGCAGCGTCCTTAGAAAAGTGCTGCACAGTGATAGTAGAAGAAAGACTGCCATCCGTACAACAGTGTAACACCAAGCGGCCTCCTTAGAAAGGTGCTGTAGAGTTATAGTAGACAACAGACTGCATTCCCCACTACAGTGTAACACCAAGCACCCGCTTAGAAAAGTGCTGCAGAGTGATAGTAGAAAACATACTGCAATCCCCACTACAGTGTAACACCAAGTGGTAGCCTTAGAAAAGTGCTGCAGAATATTAGAAGACATACTGCAATCCCCACTACAGTGTAACACCAAGTGGTAGCCTTAGAAAAGTGCTGCAGAATATTGGAAGACAGACTGCAATCCCCACTACAGTGTAACACAAAGCTCCCCCTTAGAAAAGTTCTGCAAATTGATAGTAGAAGACAGACTGCAATCCCCACTACAGTGTAACACCAACTGGCCTCCTTACAAAAGGGCTGCAGGGTGAAAGTAGAAGCAGACTGCAATCCCCACAACAGTGTTACTACCAAGCAGCCACTTAGAAAAGGGCTGCGGAGTGAAAGTAGTTCAATACTACATCCTACAGTATATAATCCCTACTACAGTGTAACACCAAAAAGCCTCCTTAGAAAAGTAATGCAGGATGATATTATAAGACAGACCGCAATCCCCACTACATTGTAACACCAAGCAGCCTCCTTAGAAAAGTGCCGAAGAGTGATAGTAGAAGACAGACTGCCATTCATACAACAGTGCAACACCAAGTGCCCTCCTTTAGAAAAGGGCTGCAGGGTGAAAGTAGAAGCAGACTGCAATCCCCACTAAAGTGTAACACCAAGCACCCCTTTAGAAAAGTGCTGCAGCCTGATAGTAGAAGACAGACTGCAATACCTAATACAGTTTAACACCAAACAGCCTCCTTAGAAAAGTTCTACATGGTGAAATGAGAAGACAAACAGCAATCCCCAATGCATTGTAACACCAAGCACCCCCTTATAAAAGTGCTGAAGAGTGAAAGTAGAAGGCACACTGCAACCCCCAATACAGTGTAACACCAAGCACCCCCTTAGAAAAGTGCTGAAGAGTGAAAGTAGAAGGCACACTGCAACCCCCAATACAGTGTAACACCAAGCACCCCCTTAGAAAAGTGCTGAAGAGTGAAAGTAGAAGGCACACTGCAACCCCCAATACAGTGTAACACCAAGTGGTATCCTTAGAAAAGTGCTGCAGAATATTAGAAGACAAACTGCAATCCCCACTACAGTGTAACACCAAGCTCTCCCTTAGAAAAGTTCTGCAGCGTGATAGTAGAAGGCATACTGCAATCCCCACTACATTGTAACACCAACTGCCTCCTTAGAAAAGTGCTGCAGTGTGAAAGTAGAAGGCATACTGCAATACCCACTACATCGTAACACCAAGCACACCCCTTAGAAAAGTGCTGCAGAGTGATAATAGAAGACAGACTGCAATCCCCACTACAGTGTAACACCAAACACCCCCTTAGAAAAGTGCTGCAGATTGATAGTAGAAGACATACTACAATCCCCACTGCAGTGTAACACCAAGCACCCCCCTTAGAAAAGTTCTGCAGAGTGATAGTATAAGACAGACTGCCATTCATACAACAGTGTAACACTAAGTGGCCTGCTTAGAAAAGGTTGGCAGCATGACAGTAGAAGACAGACTACAATCCCTAATACAGTGTAACACTAAACAGCCTTCTTAGAAAAGTTCTGCATGGTGATATTAGAAGACAGACAGCAATCCCCACTGCATTGTAACACCAAGCACCCCCTTAGAAAAGTGCTGCAGAGTGAAAGTAGGAGGCAGACTGCAACCTCCACTACAGTGTAACACCAAGCACCCCCTTAGAAAAGTGCTGCAGAGGGATAGTAGAGGACAGACTGCAATCCCCACTACAGTGTAACACCAAACACCCCCTTAGAAAAGTGCTGCAGATTGAAAGTAGAAGACAGACTGCAATCCGCACTACAGTGTAACACCAAGCACCCCTTTAGAAAAGTGCTGCAGCCTGATAGTAGAAGACAGACTGCAATCCCTAATACCCGGCCACTTTGTAACCTAACAAGGCAACATGACAGCGCCAGGACCCCTGATCAGATGCTGCCTGGCTACCGGACCAGGGCAGAGGGTAGGGCTCACTGGCTCACTAGCCTTTCTACCTAACCACTGCTTCAGCTGCCAATTTGATTGTTACTAAATTTGAAGCACTGGTGGGAATAATTCAGACTCGGTTAAGACCCACTCTGCTGCAAAAGGGGGGCGACCTCTAGCATAAAGGTCATAAACTATTGGTTAGCAAGCCCTGTTAGAAATCTTCCCAACCACACAGCTGGCATTCCCATGTCATGCAGTGGAGGCGGGACACCCTGTGACGCTCTTTGAAAACCCCCTGTGGAAGCGCTGACTTGGTCATGTGTGCCCACAGGCCTGGAAGCCCAGTGAGCATAGCCCGGTTCCCCGAGAAGCAAGGGCATGAAGGACTGGAAAGGACTGGGCCAGCTGCCGCCTGGGACCAGCAGAAGACGGAGAGCAGCAGACGTGAAGCACGGGTCAGGGGAGCCGGGCAGCGTGGGATATATTGCACTGTGCAGGGGCACGTGTGTTCTCAATGTTGGCACGTAGTGGCATAGGCTGAGTAGTGGGGGTTCCCCCCCAGCTCTTGACCCTGTTGTGCTGTGCCCTGACCCAGAAATGATAAAGCGTGCACAGCTCTGTTTGCGTGGAAAAATTAGTGGCCGTAGGCCTTTTTATTTACATACAATAATGGCACTGTACACTGGTTCTGACAACTGTACAGTAGCTAAACACTTTTTGGGCCCTCGTGTCCAGGGGTTGGGATGCCCCCCTTCCTTTAGCCTCCCTTTCGTTGTCCTGTGGCATCCTTTCCTGGACACGTGCCGCCGCCTACGACTTTTTCTTCTACCGTGTACCGTGAAAAAGTACTCGGCGTTCCTGCTCCGGCTTCCTCTTTTCTTTTTTGCAGGGCGGGTTGGGTGGAAAAACGAATCCTTTACCGCCTTATCCAGGCCCTGGGAGCTTACCCGAGTGAGGTGAGCTCCTAACCTGGTTGTGCCTTGGTCCTGCTTCTCTGGGGTATTTGTACCCCTTCCACCTTTGTTGTGCTGATTACGGGCCGTTGGTGCTCCTTCCTGTCCTCCCCACACCCCTTTGTTACTTCTCTCACCTTGCCTCTATCTTTTTGTGTGTCTCTTTGCGCGCCGCGGGTGGGGGCGCCGCCTGGCTGCCCCTCCCTTTTTCTTTCCTGCTTGTTGTGTTCCCCCACCCTGCGCCTAACCCCCCAGGCCCTCCATCGTGCCGCACTTCGTGCAGCACGGGGCCTGGGGCATAGGCTGAGTAGTGGGGGTTCCCCCCCAGCTCTTGACCCTGTTGTGCTGTGCCCTGACCCAGAAATGATAAAGCGTGCACAGCTCTGTTTGCGTGGAAAAATTAGTGGCCGTAGGCCTTTTTATTTACATACAATAATGGCACTGTACACTGGTTCTGACAACTGTACAGTAGCTAAACACTTTTTGGGCCCTTGTGTCCAGGGGTTGGGATGCCCCCCTTCCTTTAGCCTCCCTTTCGTTGTCCTGTGGCATCCTTTCCTGGACACGTGCCGCCACGCCTGAGGGGTTGCTTGTCTAAACCGCTCAGGTCCCCCCAAAACAGTGACCCTGCTGCCCTACCTATTTGCAACCCTGTGCCGCTAGCGCTGAAAAAATGTTGTCCGCAAATCTGCCCCAGCCTTGATCTGCCCAACCCTTTGTTGGATAAGTGCACACTGCCCTGATGGAACCACTCGGTGTCATTTTGAGACAGCCCATGTTTTATGAAGTGTAACCCCGTGCTCCTACAATATTTCCCTACAGCTTTGTTTAGCTTTTGCCGTGCCGTCTCAATGGCCTGCCGTCAGCGTGCCCCATACCAAGTTCTGCGGGTAATTATTTCGGACATGAAAATTTCGGTATTCCGCCGACATTGGGCTATTGCCCTTAATGACTCGCATATGCTGCGCGTCAGCCCGCCCCTATTGGTATACTAACCTTGCTTTTTGCCTGGCCCTCCCCATCTATCGTGTTACGGGCCATTAGTTCCCCTGCCCTGAAAAACCCCATGGTATGACTCGGCCCACCTTTTCTTTCTCCCTTTGGCCAATGCCTCTTCCCAACATTCACCCCTTTTTGCCGAAATTACGCCCACATCCTGCGCTCCTGTTTCCACCACTGCATTTATTACCTGCTTCTCGTACTGCTTACCTGTTTTGTACATTAGGGCGTTCCTTGCTCGCTTGTTTATGACCCGTCCTGTATCCTCTTTCCCTTTTGAGTTAACCTTTGTAGTCAACCGTGCTTTCCTTTCCAGGTTTTTAATGGACTTTTCTTTTTCCTTTTGGCCAATGCCTCTTCCAAACCTTCACACACTTTCTCTGCCGCAGTTAGTTTTTTTTTTTTTTCCACATTCCACTCCCCTACGCTCTTGCTTTTCCTTTTAGCGTTAACCTTGTAGTTAACCGTTCTTATCATTCCAGAGCTTTTCGTGGACATTTCCACTTTTCCTTTTCCCTTTGGCCAATGCCCTTACCAAGCATTCACACTTTTTTTTTTTTTTTTTTAATTTTTTGAGTTAACCTTATAGTCAACCGTTCTTCCCTTTTCAGAGTTTTTGATGGGACCGATGCCTTCTTTGGCGTGGGCGTTTTCTCCTTTCTGGTGCCCGGCCTTAGCTCCCTGCACCTCTCGCCACTGAAAATGCGCCAAGGTGACAGCTACAGTTTTAATACAGCTGGGCATGATGCACCCCCTTTACTCGACCCGTGCACCACTGCCATGTTATCCGACTGCACCGCTATTTCTTTTTTATTCAGCACCCCTCCCGCTGCACGTAATGCTACCCAGCTAGTGAACAATTCCCGCCGTATTTAGCTTCTCAACTAATGCTTGCCGTTCTGTCACTGTGGCCTTGTTCGTCCCTTTTAGCAGACTGCCCCTTGCCGGACTGAACCTCCCCTCTATCCATATGCCATGAGCTGGCACGCCTCATATGTAGACATATGTCCCTGAAATATTCCTCCTCCTCTTGCATACCTAGCCATTTCTGTGCTTCCTTTTTCCTGATCAACTCTTCTTTTAATACGTTAAATATGTCAGGTTAAAAAAGTCCCATCCCATATCCGGAAAGCAATCCATTTCTCCTCTAAACTCGTGCTCCTCTTCATTCCATGCATCCCCCCCGCATGCCTTGTATACTTTTAACGCCCTCTGCTGCTATGCTACCAATGCTATCCCGTCCTCTGGGAGTTTCTGTAATATAATGGTGGGCATTTGTCTGGAGGGCAGTCATCCAGCTGTCGAAGCTCTTTACTACTGTTGCCCTCCTCAGTACACCTTCCTGCCACTGGTTCTGCTGTTGCTCCTATAGGTCCTATTGGCTGTGGGTTGGTACCTTGCGGTACCCCTCCTGAGTTTGGCACTATTTGTGCCCCCTGAAGTGTTGGGGCCGGAGTCCCTCTGGGTTCCGACCCTGCCTCCCCCTCCTTGTTTACTACACCTTTCCATTTATCCTATGCCTTCCAATGCTCCCCTTCCTCATTATCGCTGCTCTCTGTTTCGGATGATGGAGCCCCTTGCCCACTACCTCTTTGTTCTCTAAGGTGGATTTCAGATTATTTGGGGTGTTCTGAGACCCTTGTTATTCTATTTGTAATCACTTCTGTAATCGTTTTGGCAGTATTGCTTTCTAACATATCCACCCGCACTTTGCTCCCTGGTGTCCCATTTCTCCTTTAAAACCTTAAATATGTACAGGTTGAAGTTTTCCTCATTCCGACCTAAATCTGGGAAGCAAACCATTTCTTTCTTAAATTCTTGGTCCTATTCTTTCCGTACTTCCCCCCCTAAATGCTTTGTAACTTCAATACTCTCTGCTGGCATTTCACCAGCGGTACCTCGTCCTCTGGGTATTTTTGCCGTATAATAGTGGACATTATTTGAAAAACCGCCATCCATTTAAAAAACTCTTTGGTACCTTAATAAGCCTTTCTCATCCTCCCTCTATTGATGCAATCTGTCTTCTCTTTTGGCATTCTAGCAGGGCAAGTCTGATGCTCTACCGATTGAGCTATCCGGGCCCTTCACAAAAATATCTATGAACTCTTTTCTCCCTATTTTCTCCTTTACTTTCTCCCTAATGTGCCATGACTGTGCCTTCATGGACCGGCCTTGGGTGTCCTTACCAACCGTGGGCCTACCATACTGGGTCACCCTCCTTTCCCGCTGTGCCAGTGCGGCGCCCTGCTGGGACTATGACTGTCCCTTGTATTGGTACGTGGGTGAACCCTACGGGTGTCACCGGTAAGCTAGGGTTCGCCCCCATGGTGCTGGCTCCGACCTCGCTGTCCCGTTACTCCCTTTACAACTCCCTTGTGCCGTCGGGGATATGTTGCTCTGCCACCCTCTCTACTCCGAAAATTCTGCTCCCTTGATCTGTCATATGGAGTCTCGTATCTCCTGTTGTACCTATACTCGTTACCATAATCATTCTGAACATATTGTTTCCTATAATATCTCTACCATGCTTCTGCCTTTAAGGACCGACCCTGCGCATCCTTGCCTATAGTTGGTCTGCCATATTTAGTCATCACTGAGGTAGGCTCTGTTATTACGCTACGGGCGGCTCTGTCGTAGTTACTGCTGCATTGGCAGGTGACCCCTGGGGACCCGTATTTTGTGGAAGCCCTTGTGGTATTGGATCCCCGCTGTCTGTTGGCCCTTGACCTGCCTTATCTGCTTTCTGCTTTTCTTTACTTATCACCCCTTTTGTTTTCACCCATGCTAACCCCCCCTTGCAGGTGATCCCTCTCCTCATCTTCCCTACTATTTGTAACAGATGCCACATTTTAGTACTCCTTCCTTCTCCCTTTGTTGGCTCTGGGCGACTTACCCTGAGCCGTGATACCTGCATTTAACACTTTCACCATTTTGTTAATATTGTTATTCAGTTTTACGATACCTTTCATGGTTCCTTTCTTCCGTTTTATCTTAGGGCTCTTGTGGCTCCCTTGCGATCTCTCTTAACCTCTTTTGGTCTCGTGGTACTGCCGCTTCTTCGTCGCTGCCAGCGGATTCCTCAAGCAGCAGAGGCGACATTGCCCTAGCCCTTTCTTCCGACTGTAACACCTTCATTACCCACTGCGCTCCATCTTCCTTCTCGGCCTTTTTGGCCCATGCACTGAATTCCTGTGCTCTTCTTGCTCTTTCTTCTTGTGACTCCCTTGAGATCTCTCTTAACCTCTTTTGGCCTTGTGGTACTGCAGCTTCTTCGTCGCTGCCAGCGGATTCCTCAAGCAGCAGAGGCGACATTGCCCTAGCCCTTTCTTCCGACTGCACCACCTTCATTACCCACTGCGCTCCATCTTCCTTCTCGGCCTTTTTGGCCCATGCACTGAATTCCTGTGCTCTTCTTGCTCTTTCTTCTTGTGGCTCCCTTGAGATCTCTCTTAACTTCTTTTGGCCTTGTGGTACTGCAGCTTCTTCGTTGCTGCCAGCGGATTCCTCAAGCAGCAGAGGCGACATTGCCTTAGCCCTTTCTTCCGACTGTGCCACCTTCATTACCCACTGCGCTCCATATTCCTTCTCGGCCTTTTTGGCCCATGCACTGAATTCCTGTGCTCTTCTTAGTTTTTCTTCCATCCTTCCACTTTTTTGACCAATGTTCAAAATTGAAAAACTCAGGGATCAGCCTGTGATTTTGCTGTTCTTTTCCACCTGGCTCTAACCACTGAGCTATACTGCCAGCTTGGGTAAGATTTTATTTGTTTTCGTCCAACGTGGGGCTCGAACCCACGACCCTGAGATTAAGAGTCATGCTCTACCGACTGAGCTAGCCGGGCTCCTTAATGCCTGGCTTCATGAATCAAAATGCTTGTTGCCATGGCCGCTCTCTGCCTGTGGCACCACTGCCTGCTGCGGCGCGTTATCCGGGCCGTTTGTTTCCAAACGAATTTTTTTTTTTTTTTATCACTTCCTGTTGGCCGCCGTTGGAGTGTTAGCGTGAACCGCCACCTTCCTGATGCCAGCTGACGCCCCTCCTTCCTGCTCCACCACTTTTGTTTTTATGTGCTGTGGCTTTAAGGCCTTATCTAGCCCCGCCTCCAAGGCGCGACGTTCCGCGTGTGCCTGCTTCCTGACGCTGGCCGGCTGCTTCCGCTTTGCTCATCGCCGCCACGGCCTGGGTTTCCCGATGTCCGCTTCCTTCACTCCGCAGCCTGGTTTCCCCCGATGTCCGTAGTGCGTCTTCTTTTTTCTTCTCGCCGCCTTCCTTCACCGCCTCTCGCCAGCCGAGGTCCCGCTCTTCTCAGCTGGGTCCGCTGAACGCGGTGTGGTAGGTCTTCCTCCTTCCGTCCCCGCCTCTCGCCAGCCGGGGTCCCGCTCTTCTCCGCTGGGTCCGCTGAACACGGTGTGGTAGTTCTTCCTCCTTCCGTCCCCGCCTCTCGCCAGCCGGGGTCCCGCTCTTCTCTGCTGGGTCTGCTGACGCGATGTGTTTCGGTCTTCCCACGCAGCTCCGTCTTCCCGGGTCCTCTGCTGCTGTCACCGCTTCTCGTCGGCCGGGGTCCCCCTCTTCTCCGCTGGGTCCGCTGACGCGATGTGTTTAGGTCTTCCCACGCAGCTCCGGCTTCGCTCTGCCGAGATGCACAAGCTCGAGCCTTCACTCCCTCGCGTTATCCTCCGACCTTCTATTCTGCTCTCCTTCGGCGCTTGGCGGTGTGTACTGCCACTTTAAGGCCCACTCCTGTATACCTTTAGTCCCGCCTCCGAGGCGTGACGTTGTTCTCTGTAGCTTCCGCGGTCGCTTGCTTCCTCCTCTTCGGTTCTCCTATCCCGCGCTGCGTTTTTCCCGGCTTCTCCTGCTCCAGTCCGGCTCTGGTCTGTGCCGTTGACCTCCGACTCTTCTGCGGGCACCTGCTTCCTCTTCCCCGGTTCTCCTACCCGGTAACGGCGTCTCCCGGCTTCTCCTGCTTCCGACCGCCGCTTCCGCTGCACTGGATTTCGATGATGTTATGGCGGACTTCTTGCTTCGTTTCGCCTTCCTTGGTCCCGCTCTTCGACGTTGGAAGCGTCGGCCCGACGAGGTGAGTCTCCTTTTCTTCTGCTCCTCCGGCGGTCTCTTTTTCAATCAAGCCCGCAGAGGCAAGACCGAGAGAGAGGGACCGACACCACGCCGCTTAAGCCCGCATAGGCGAAAGCGAACGAGACGGAGAAAAACGAATCCTTTACCGCCTTATCCAGGCCCTGGGAGCTTACCCGAGTGAGGTGAGCTCCTAACCTGGTTGTGCCTTGGTCCTGCTTCTCTGGGGTATTTGTACCCCTTCCACCTTTGTTGTGCTGATTACGGGCCGTTGGTGCTCCTTCCTGTCCTCCCCACACCCCTTTGTTACTTCTCTCACCTTGCCTCTATCTTTTTGTGTGTCTCTTTGCGCGCCGCGGGTGGGGGCGCCGCCTGGCTGCCCCTCCCTTTTTCTTTCCTGCTTGTTGTGTTCCCCCACCCTGCGCCTAACCCCCCAGGCCCTCCATCGTGCCGCACTTCGTGCAGCACGGGGCCTGGGGCAGAGTATGCGGAGTTTGTAATTGTCGAGGACTCCCCATTCGGAGAAACAGAAGACTTGCCTGCGTGAGGGTTTTCAGGTTAAAACGTGTACAGGAGCGCTCAGAGCGCGTGGTTTCATCCTCGAGTGCAGTGCGTTTGGTTCTCCATCCCTGCGAGACATGAGAACGAGCCCGGCGTCCCGACAGCCACGTGCAAGCTTCATGGCCACACGTGTCAGCGGTTAAGCTGTTGCTAACGGCCCAGGCAGTGCCAGCAGCCTAGCTCGGAGGGTGAACCCTTAGGCCAATAACAGACCATTTCACTGGGGTTCAACCGTTCTTCTATTTTTAGACTTGACCGTTTTTGTGAATGAACTGCAGGGATGTTCTTTCGCTATCGGGTTATGTCTTAATATGTTTTTAATGCGTGTTAATGACATTGTTAAGGTCCTTTGTATTCTCATTTTAATCTCAGCCCTTTTTTGTGATGACTCACAATGCATGAATGTGTTGGACCTTAAATGCATTATTTCTCAGTGGCGTTGCACTGTGGGAGGCCTGCATGGGTTGGCAAGGCTGGCATTGCCTAGACGTGTACCAAGGGTCTTTTGTAGAGGCTCTTAGGTGGGCAATCTTTTTTGGCTAGGTGGAGAAGGTGTTTGAGGGTATAAGTCAGAGAGTGTCTAGAAGATATTCATGCTCCGAACCCCTGAACACACAGAATGGTCTCCCTCACATACCGGCAACTTGCAGTGTACCTTGGCACATGAGTAGTATTTCACCCAGGATCAGGGAATGGCTTGCGGGCGCTTTTCAAGGTCAGTGGCAGGATATGCGCACCTCCCTCCCCCATTACTAACCAAACTTTACCCAAAGTGTCCTGGGAAAATGTGTGTGATACAAAGCCAACAGCTGTGTCCCACAGGCGATTGTGGGCACACCTCTGGGGCTGCAAACTAGCCCCCTGCTTCTCCTTTCAAATCTCCCTATGCCCCCTGCCCCCACTGATACCCAGGGCCTCCCTACCACTAGCACACCCAGAATAATTTACCCCCTCCCTAGTTATAGGGCAAAGAGTGCTGGGAATGGAAGAAAAGCAATGTAAACATGCCCTGCTGCCCGCAGGCGTCTTGCGTGCCCGGGCAGCGCACTAGGGAATGTAATAAGGCCTTGGGGGCTGGCAGGAGCCTTCCCTTCCTTACAGGGTCTAATTTGTAACCTGGGTGATCACACATGTGCACTGGATAAAGCATTCAAGTCGAGCAGCCCTGTCTACAAGTTGATGTCACTGGGATAACATAACAGGTGTATTTGTAAAGCGCACATTCACCCCTGAAGGGCCATCTTTGCGCTAATAACAGATGTTTATTGTTACCCAACTAAATGGTACTCATTTTATCGACCTCGGAAGGATGAGGGGCTGAGTGGACCTGTCAGGATTTGAACCTGTTACCAGGAGGTCAAACACAGGCCCCTGTAGTGGATGCATTAGTCCAATGAGCTAAGGATCATCCTCAACTTTACCACATCAGTCGATAATCTTCACGATCAGTCGGTTAACCAATGTCCGAAGCATCATATTCCAATGATCGCCATGCTAGTCGCGAGTAGTCGGAAACTCACGGAATCAGGGTTGGACTGGGACGTACAAACTTTTGGGGCATCAATGACAAATTGGCCCACGATCCCAAACTGCAATTTGTTTCATTGCGGGTCCGTTTGAGATTTACCCACGGAAGAGATTGTGTTAACATTTAATGCAGATGTGACATTTGAAAGCCTATTTGGTTAGTTAAAACAAGAGCAGTAAATCATAAATCTGTCCGACATTGACGCAAAAAAAGGGCTCACCCTAGAGTTCTTGGCCCGGCCCTCTGGGAATTGCCCTATTGCCCCACAGGCTAGTCTGAGCCTGCTCGGAACTCCACGTGCAAAGATCTGAAGTTGCTCCCGAGAGCAGAATTGATCAAACCGTGGTGCATTGTGGGCAATTAGCTTGCTCTGAACAGGGGCACTAACTGGCGTTCTGAGCTTACAGCACATACCATCTGTTTGCCACCCTTGGCTCATGCGGTGGCATCTAGGTTTGTGGCGGTGTATCGAGTAGCGATTCGTTCACTCGCCAGCTTCACCGGATCCCACTGCTGCTTCTGCCCTGATCAAAATGAAACAGGGTCTCTTTCATTTGCTACGGGACTCCCTTTCAATTTGAATGGCGGCCATTTTAATTTTTGAAAGACGGCATCTTGCTTACCTGTTGCATTGGGATTGCAAACTTAAGTTCTTAAGTTTAAAAATATAAATAAATTAATAAGATTGTGGTTGCTTATTGTTGTAATACCTGCCTTAACTTGCTTTACTGGATGTTAAATGGACCGGTGGCTTTAATGAAGGTCCTCCTTTTACTCAGGCCTTTATCTTGTTCTCTGGGCATTCAATGTCCAGTGTTGCCCACTACAATGGGCATTAAGACTATAGTGATATAAAAAAAATAAAAAATAAAAAACAACTTGAGTCCAAGTTGAGTCTATGGCTGTGATGCCTAGATGGATAAAGCCAGACGTGATTGTCCAGGTGTTCTTGGTGTGATGACCTTCTGTGTGTATCATTGGGCCTACTTTGATAGAATCCTGTCTCCTCCCCATAATTCTGACTCTCCCAATGGAGAGGAGCAAGTCTCAGGGAAAGGCAACAGGTTAAGGGGTTCCCGCTATAACGGAATCAGGGGAGAACGGTTTGGATCATGGCCTGGAGGGAAAGGACATGGCTGTATGGCATTATTGTCAAATGTTAGAAGGTGCAACGTCAGCAGGCCAGGGGCTGTTCTTTTAGCGTGTGTGGGTTTGTGTGATAGGTTTTGGCATAGGGCATACAGTTTAGCCGATGTGTGCCTAACAAGGGCGTTGTGGGGGCCGGGAAATAATGGGAGCGAGTGAAAAGGACCGTGAGACTGATAGAGAGGAATTGAAAGTGAAAGGAGTGACGAAGTGGGCTGTGGAGAACAGGGGCAATGCACCGTGTTTGCTGTTAACAAATCCTGTCAGCTCAATGTGAGAGAAAGAAGGGAAGGGAGAGAGAGCGGGCCAGAGTGAGAAAGAGCCAGGCAGCGAGTGATGGAGGCACAGGCCCGGAGTTAGTTGATCTTCCCGCTGATTCCCCGGCTTTTAAGTCGGCACGAGGAGGAACCATTTAGCTGAGCCGCAGATTTCCGTTGGCCCCTAATTGCTTGTTTCCCGCCCGCGAGAGGTGGACAAATCGAAGCCGTGCCGGCGACGTTTGTTGTGTCGCAGTCAGGTCGATGTCACTCTGGGAGGCCGCCATTCTGACACACATCTGAGAGACGGAAGCAGCGTGGCCCAGGCCGGCAAGGGCGCCATTAATACTGCACAGCTAGCCAATGGCGCTCAGGTGCGGTGGCCAGCACACTCTGCCAGCCTGCCAAGGAAAGGCATTTGGATGAGGCTCAGTGTAGGTATTCCAGCGCCGGAAACTGCCACCAGCCATGGGGGGGGGCGTGGGAATGGGGCACGGGCAGTTAGGAGCGAGCACGGGGTTGTGAGTTAAGGTGAGGGGGAACTCATGAGACTTTTCATAATGAAACGTTTACAGCCAGTATGCAGACAGACACACAGCATCACTTACAAACCACACTTTTACGCCGTACAAAAACCTAAAGAAGACAAATTACACACGGTCACCGGAGTCGGCACATATTACAATCTGTCAAAAAAGGTAGCAGGCGCTAAGAACATGGCATGATAACCTGTTCTGAGATGAGATTTTGCAGCACACGCTTTTTGCTCACATCACATAATATATAACGCATCAGATGTGCTGCATTTTATAGAGGTCAAATTTGAATGTGTGCTGGGTCGTGTGTCTCTCTAGTGTATGTTCTTAGTTGCTTATACAAATAAGTATAACCAACTAAGAACAAACACCAGAAAGACATAGGAAACGGGTGTACAATGAACATTAAAGCACCCGAGGGGAGAGTCCAAAATAACAAAAATGCTGTGTGCTTAGTGCACAGTCCGCTTGCACCGTCTGGCAGATCAGACTCCAAACCCACCAAGGTGGGGGCTCAGAGATCTAATCTGGCCTGTGCGAGCAGAGCACTGTGCACAAAGAGCACATGGCAGATTAGATTGCGGGCTCGGCAAGGAGCTTCTCCGCCCCCCGCCGTCGCGTGCACGCTTTTTTTTTTTTAAGTAACCCAGCGGAGAGCATGGGTCTGGGGGCCGAATCTGGCCGGATCCTGAGATCCGGCTACACATCTGGGAGAGCTGGCCCAATGACCAGCGCTGCCCATGGTAGGTTAACTATGGGGCAGAAGTTAAAGTGAAGCCATGCAGAAGACGAGAATGGGACGAGTAACTGCAAACCCTCATTGTCCTGTCTTTAATGGTTGTGTTCTTTTGTGTGAATGTTACTGCGCCTTACAAATAAATACATAAACACACGTTCAGCTGCTTCAGTAGGGTCCCAGAGCTGTTGGAGAAGTGGGGGTTCAGCTGTGAGGCTATATCTGCGCTGTTATTTAGTTGAAGTAGGGAATTATGGGTCCAAGCTGCCTGTAGTAGGTGGTGTAGGTTCCACAATGGCACAATGCTGCAGTGCACGTCCAGGGGAGACACTCAAAGTGCCCCGAAGCTGTAGCACTGGGTCACTGTGCCCCGATGCCACAGCACCCGTATCAGGGGGTGTTTCTGGTACTGACCCCTTGACCTTCACTTCAAGTCAAATGGAAACTCTTGCACAGTGGCACTCCACTCCTCTCCATGAATAGAGGAAGGCAACCCAGTCACAGGTAAAATGGCTGTCAAAATGGCCCCCTCGTGTCTTATTTGTATTTTCATATTGCAGTACATGTAATAACATTAAGCCAAAGGAAAACTCCCTTCTCTGAACTCCCCACTTGAATGATTCGTACCCACTGCCTATTAGGTACCCTCTGCTGCCTACTCTGTCTTCCAGTCATTCACAGCACTCCCCGCACTCTCACCCAGGACCGGGCGCTGCACACTACCCACTGCCAGAGCTTCCAGCCCACTTCACGGTGCCTCGGGACATCCTTCCACCAGTACCTTTCCCTACCTAGACATTGGCCAATGGCCGCCCTACTGAGACATCAACATGGCCACGCCAGAAGGTTGCTCCAAGTTCCCAACTGGCCCCTCCACTAGCCTGCCCTCATGCTCAAACCCTCTGGCGAACCCAGTATATGGGCACCAACTGACTGCCCCTGTACACAAATGCCTCGACACTCTTACCACAGGACACCTAGAAACAGACCCACATGTAGCGTGCGAGGTACTTGCGCTTCCTCTCTCACACCACTAACTTAACACACATGTCCTCTATCAGACCCACCAGGGTACCTGCAAACCATGCAGATGACACTGGTGTACAGCATAACTTGCATTAGCATAACAGTTTAACACTAAAACGTGCACTAGTGTCAGATGTGTCCTTTGTGCAACAGTGCAACTTTGTGCAACTTCTCTGCTTGATTTAACAGGCACACAAAAATGGAAACGTACCAGTATGAGATATACTCACCATAATAATGAGGGTTCTCTAGGGTTAACTGGACCTTTTGTATAGTATTGAATGCGTGCTACGATTTAATATGCTGGATTTGTCATGGCGTGACTGCATTGTGTGACTGTGCAGTGGTGTGAGCCCCAGTGCGAGCCACACACACTATGTAGTGTTCAAATTGCATTCTGCCTGTCTTTCTTTCAGCAAATTATGCAATCGTGCTCTCTTACAAGATAAAAGCACTGATTTACCAAAAACGTTTACTGAAAGGTCCAATCCATATTCCAGCGGCTCGATCACAGAGTGCCGGCGTACCGTGATGAGATCGCGGCCCGGGCTGGTGATTGGATGCTTCATGTTTGCCTTCATGAAATAACCTATATTTGTTTCCTGCCTCTTTAAGTGCATGGCATTCATTACCAGCATATGGGCTGGTTCTTGGCATAGAAAACGATCTCACTCTATGGGGCTGTCTTTGACAGCCGGCCCTGTCGGCCTGCTTTCTCTTCAGCTTGTGTCTGTCCTCCTGCATTCCCGTCAGCTCTCCACTCCCTGTACTGTTTGTGGCAGGGCCAGCTTTCTCAACATCTGCTTTTGAGTCAGTCAGCTTTTTCTGCCCATTGATCCTTAGTCCTGTACCACCTACTGAAAACTATTGATAGTTATCATGACAGCAACAAGCGAAATCCACTTCAGCAGGCCACAAAATGCATGAGCAACCGGGTTCTAGCCTGCGTCCAATCCGATTGCAGGAAACTTGTACGCCGGCAGAAGCTCACATTTCTTGCTCTGCCGTGGTCCCTTGTGGCTGCCATTTTGTGCCCCTCCCTCGCCCACTGAGATTTGCCAGGTTTCTCTTGCTAGCATTCCTTCAAGGAGATAAGCTAGTATTTTTTCAAGAAGGTAGGAAAGAGAGTGTGCTCGGAGATTGGGTTACTCTTAGCATCGTTATCCTCTCTGCTTCTCCTTGGCACCTCTGAGGGAATCAACCATCAGCACGGTGGGTGTGCGCTTACCTGGGCCTTTTATGACAATTTAAATGATATTCAATGATGGTAGAGCAACCTCTGGAAAATGTGTGGGGCTAATCCGCACACATTTTCCTATGCTCACCACCCCACATATGTAGGCCCGTGTACGCTGGGTGGACACAGCCTACAGGCGCAGTCCTCCCTGTCATATTTAGTTGGGATATGACAGCCAAGAGTACACCATGTCATTTGAGAAGGGAAGGGCAACACCTTCCTCCTGCCATGGCTAGCGTAAGTAACTAACAAAGGCTTCATGGATCTGCCCTGTCCTTTTGTATAGCTCTGTAGATGGGGCCAGCAATTAACTCGATTAAAATATTAATAGTGTGCAGTAGCACTTATTGGGCATTTCTATACGCAGAATGGAATTACCATAACAAATTATATTGGACCAAATAACCAGACAGACTCGAAGAATATGACAAAATACTACTTTATTATCAGTTCAATAAAGTAGGGAAACCTGGCGAACAACAAATTGTAGTCCACACATTTTTAGTTATCTTTCAGGTACACAAAGGAATTATACCTTGATGTGTATCAGCTATGATGTCATCCTACGTGACAAATAATAAAACCTTCGGGTGAAGGGATTGGGTAGGGGAACATATCTACTTATAGCATATGTAGGTGTTAGCGAAATGATTGGCTGCCCCACATCTAGTAGGCATGCCTCAAACTTCGCTCTATGTATAATACAGATTATAGCAGCATAACAGCAGCGTATTGGCTTCTGCAACAGTGTATGGGCCACCATCACATAGACACTATGATTGGTTGGCATTCTCTTCCAACCTTGGACATTCGGCTCAATAGCAGCACGTAAGGAAAATGAAACCCAGGGGCGGAGAGCAATGTCAGCCTCATACTTCTGCCCACTTGCCCAATTAGTTTACCATCTCTCATTAGCCAAGCTTTTAGCCAAGGGTTCTTCTTTGTACTTGACCTTGCTCGATGTTCTCTTCTCTGAAACTTTAAGGAAGTTAAGGTACATCGTTATCTTGGCCTGAATCTTATGAATAGGCCTTGTTTTTCTGGCCTTACACCATGTGCGAAGAGACCATGATTTTGGCAATTTTGTCTTTTATTTAGTTCTATTTGATTCAATTATATCAGGTGTCATTATCCTCTTTGCCCTCTGGAGACTTGGTTGTTCCATCTCACATATGCTTTTCTTCATTTTAATCATCTATACTTGGCATTCACAAATGTTCGTTCATTTACTTGATCTAAGTGAAATATGTCCTGGGTGCATTGCTTATCCTAGTTGACACCCCCTGTACCCTTTAGTAGCTTCTCGTTGTGGCATCCTTCATCTCTGGCCAACAGCTATTCTTTGTTCATACACAAATTTATATTTCCAATTGTGGTCAGCTCTGCAGCCCTGGTCGCTCTCCTTCAAGCTCTTCACTTACTTTTATTGAAAGCTGACGTCCGTCTTTACCCATGTTAAACCTTCTATGTAACACATCTACCTTCTGTTTCTGCATATACATTCACTTCTCACCTGGTTACTTATCTTCTTTGTGTATATGGTTTCTTCTCAATTGTAAGTATGCTTACTCTTGTTTCTTCAGTAACATCTTCATTCTTTAAGTATTCTAATAATATTTCGGTGTGTCATCCTATTTTCTCTTTATGACATCACTTTGTACCTGTCAGGGTTACCTTATAGCTCCTCAATATTCAGCGATGTCTGAAAATCACCTGCTACCACTTCTGTCCGAGGGTACATTCGATACCGTTGTCTGAGCGCATAACGTCTCTCATACACTCGATGCAGTTTTGGAATTATAGCAAGTGTTTTGTTGTTATTCATCCAGTAGGTCAGAGATGAGGAGGTGGGGTCTATCAGTGATGTGAACATCTGCTCCTGTACAATAGAGTGTACTTCAAACAGGCCTACGTGGGGCCTGGCTGCAGAGGCTAACAGAGGAGACAGGAAACCCCCAACATCCTCTCAAATGCACTGTGCCAACCTGAAGCCAGCTTCCCCCCTTCATATCATTTGATAGTGAAATTTCATGTTTGGGACTGAATGTATTATAGTACTCATTACCAACACGGAGACCCCATTCTGAAATTACGTATATGTGGATTGACGGCGGCAGAAGGTCTGGTCTCACCAGAGCTTCAAGGGAGACCTGCCGCTTTAATCAGGAACCACAGAGAGCTCCATTGACCAGAGAGACCCTTTGATCCACAACAGACAGGAAGATGGGTGGAACTTAATATTGCATGCTGTCACCCCTTTACCTTTTCTGTTGCAAAGCACTTGTGCTATGACCTCATGCATACAGGAGATTGTTGATGGGGACCCGGGATTGGTTTATTAAGTTAGGCTTAGCCTATGCCAATCCATGTGGTCCATTCGGCTTTAAAAGCAAGTCTAGCCCGTCTTTTGTGCAGATCATCTGAAGACTTTGCAAGGAGTGCCTAGTGACTGATACCCACAGCTGTCTTCCATCTTGAACCCTGTCATAGAAGCTGCAAATCGCCCTGAAAATGACTCGACCTTGTCGAGCACCAAGAACTCCTACAGCATAAGGTACATTGTGTTTCTGTCCCCCTGGTCCTTTTCCGAAGGCCTGTAGTGACATTTTATGTCCCATTACTCCCTTTGTCTTCAAATCAAGTATTCTTGACTATTGCGATTAATTACTATACTGAGTGCCCTCCTGCCAGTATCCAGAGTGCATCCCTTTTCCTTCTTTAAAACACTGTCTGTCCTCTGCATTCCTTTACTGGGTGGGTTGTATTTTGTAGTGTGATAGAACTGTCTGTTTTATCATTGTGTAATAATTGTATTTTCACTGCGTTGCAACTAACCAACGATCCACGACCTTTTGGAGATAAGCCTGCCATTCCTTCCACGTTACCACAATTGGACAAGGAGGTTTATAATTTGCTTGTGTTTCCAATCTGTTCGGATCCCTTCTGATGTACTAGAGGTGTGAGGCTGATTGATGGTTTAGAAACCGATATTCATCCCTGGACCACTGGTGCCTCGTAAGTTGATTCATCACAAGCATGTACCCTCCTTGTCTTCTGCCGTGCCCTGTGCTTACCACAGCCTATGACCCAAGTAGTGTGTGTTGTGCTTTGGCTGTGTTTGGGTGTACCTTCTCCCCACCATGCATACGGCTCCTGCCTGGTGCAGCAGACCACACTAGCTGTAAATGACACTTGTCCTTCATTGATGTCCCTCACTTCTCCTGGATTTATCAGCTTAGCTGGTCTACCAGGCCAGTGAGGACTGCTGCACCTGGCAGAAGCCTCACTGATGTTAGTTCTAAGGATTTGTACCACGCACTGTGGCAGTTTGCTTGGTCTCGAGGTGCTCTGGTGGATCTGGAAGAGAGTGAGAGGAGTTGGTTAGTTAGGAAGACAGGGGGCGAGGCTGCAGTGCTTTGTGTTGATTGTGCCCATTGGAAGTACCCTGAGCTGTGTGGGCATAAACATTTTCTGGGTATAATGTGCTTGGAGCTTCAAAGACTTTGTGTCTAGAGGAGCAACCAAATTATTTAGTGTTGTGGTATGTTGGCCATTGGCTGGGTGTTTTATTTGATGGTAAAAGTGTAAAGTTGTGTTTTTTTTAGTCACGGGAGAGGGTCTTCTAAAAGCACCCACAGGTATTTGTATTTTTGTATTTATTTATTTGTATTGCGCACCTTGCCCGGAGGCTTGCGGGCGCATGTTTAGTAGGCAGTTACAAGTTGCAGAGGAGAAGTTACAGGTTCCAGGAGAAGAGGTTAACAGTTACATAGGTAGTGATACAGTATAACATGAACAGTGAAAATGACAATGATACAGTATAACATAACGGGTGAAAAAGACATAGATAATAACAACAAAGTAGCAGTACCCAAGGTTACAGTAGAAGGGTACGCGCTGTGAGCAGTTACAAATTTACAGGATGTCTTGTTCCCGTAACCAAAGTTTAGCTTTGGTTTTGAATACGTGGCAAAGCGGAATGTTCCTTAGTGCATTGGGGAGTGAGTTCCAGAGCTTGGCAGCAAGGACCGGAAAACTTGACCCTCCTGCCGAGCGTAATTTGAAGCTGGGGATGTCCAAAGTGTGCGCCTGGGCAGCTCTCAAGGGTCTGGTGGCTGTGTGATGCGAGAAACGTGATATTAAGTAGGCTGGAGCTGCATTGTTCTGTGCCTTGTGTGTGAGCACAAGTGATTTGAGTGATATGCGGTGCAAGATAGGTGACCACTGGATGTTGCGTCTGATAGTGGCTATATGATTCCGTCTAGGTATGTTGAATGCTGCCCTAATGGCGTTGTTTTGTGTGACCTGTAGTTTGTCCAGATTTCTTTGGCTCGTCCCAAGGTATAGGGCATTGCAATAGTCTATTTTGGATAAGATGAAGGTTCTCGCGAGGGTCAGACAATTGTCTGGAGTCAGGAATGGCCTGCAGGCTGTAATCAATTTGCAGGTGTAGGACGATGCAGAGACAACTGCATTGGTTTGTCGTGTGAGGGACAGGGTAGAATCAAGGTAGATTCCTAGAGTTTTGGTGACATTGGCCACTTTGATGTCAATCCCGTCAATAGTGAAGGAATTGTAGTTGGCGTCAAGTTTCGCGAGTTTAGTTTGGGAGCCCAGGATGATTAACTCTGTTTTTTCGTCGTTAAGGCAGAGCCCATGATTGGCCATCCAGGCCTGGATGACGGAGTAGACCGTATTAAGAGATTTTGAATCGGTTACAAAATCACCAGTGATAGGGATGAGTATCTGGGTGTCATCCGCATAATTAGTGTAGGAGACACCCAGATAATCAAGGATATCAAAGAGTGGTTTAGTAAACACATTGTAAAGGGTGGGAGATACACAGGATCCTTGTGGGACTCCACAGGGGACGTGGGAGGGGTCAGCCGCTGCTAGTGGAGAGAAGACCCTCATGGTTTTGTTGGCAAGGAATGAACTGATCCAAGAAGTGGCTGCTTCCGAGAAGTGGGCGGCGATTTTGAGATGATGACAGAGAATTTGGTGGTCAACCAGGTCGAAGGCAGCTGAGAGATCAAGGAGGAGCAGGAGTGCCAATTTGCCCTTGTCTTTCAGGTCCTCGATTTGGGTTTTCAGGTCCAGTAAAGCTGTCTCAGTGCCATGCCTGGGACGGAAACCAGATTGTCTCAGCCCTAGTAGATTGTTGCGTTCGAGATACTCCTGGAGATAGGCTGCGCGGTCAAGGATTTTAAGCAGGAAAGGCACAGTGGTGATGGGCCTGTAGTTTGAAGGGTTGCTGGGGTCAAGATTGGCTTTTTTAATTAATGGTATGACCCAGGCATCCTTAAGGTTGTCAGGTACGGTGCTTGATTCAAAGGAGGCATTTATGAAGGCGGTAATAAATGGGGCGAGCTTGGGTGCGGCTTCCTTAATGATGACAGCGGGGCATGCATCACCTTGGCAATTGGAAGGTTTTAGTTTAGATATGATGATTTCTACTTCCTTGATGGAGAGGGGAGAGAAGCTGAATGGTTTGAAGTTGTGATTGAGTGCTTGTATTTTATAATTCAGGGTGGTGCTCGTTGAACTTGAGAGGTAGTTTTTTTTTGCTTTGATTTTAGTTTGGAGAGTGGTGATTTTGTCTAGTAAAGCATTTTGGATGTTTGTACACCAATCAGTGTCAGGGGTACACTTATTGAGAGGAGCGATAGGGGACTCCAGTTCCTTAAGTATCTTAAACAGTTCCTTAGTGTTAGAGCGGGCTTGGGTGATTCTTTTATTATAAGCTTCCTTTTTGGCAGCAAGGATGGCTTCTTTATAGGCCAGGGTGGCTAGCGTAAGATTATTTTTGTTGGCCAGGGAGGGGATACTTTTCCATGAGGCCTCTGCTTTTCTTTTTTCTTTGCGTAGGTCACGTAGTTGCGGAGTGAACCAAGAGTTCAAGTGGGTCCGTGGTTTTTGTTTACGCAGTTTGATAGGGGCGATAGTATTAAGGGCTTTTAGCATAACACGATTATAAGTGTCTACTAATGCTGTGGGGTCAGTGCAGGACTCTGAAGCTGCGTGCAATAATGGGAGGATGAGTGGTAAGAGTTTCTCAACAGTGATGTCTTTTTTATTCCGTGTGCGCGAGGGCGGTGCGAGGTTTTGTGTGTCCTCAGGAGGGCTAGTGTTAATAGAGAACGAAATAAGATGGTGGTCAGACCAAGCGCAGGGGGAAACAGTAATATCATTAAGGGCACAGTTCATGTCGGCAATCCAGTCAAGAGTACGACCTTTGATGTGGGTGGGCTCTGTGACATGTTGTGTGAAGCCGAAATCAGTCAGGACATTTGCAAGATCTGAGGCTTTGGTGTCATTCTTGTCCAAGTAACCCAGGTTGAAGTCACCCAGGATGATGATTTGGGAACTAGGCTTCGCACTGGATGCTAGAATAGAGGAGATGTCTTCAACGAAGGTAGATGTGGGTCCAGGAGGCCTGTAAATTAGGTGAACAGTGGCTGTGTGATTGGGCGAGATAGATAGTTTGAGAGAAAGCGATTCAGCTGAGTGTAACTGAAGGCTGTCCGCAATTCTGATGTTAAGCGTATTCTTGAATATGACGGCTAAGCCGCCGCCCTTAGTTTGGTTGGTATCTCTGTCGCACCTGATTATGGTGTAGTTGTCAGGGATAGCGAGTGTCAGAGAGGGTCCAGAGGCTGCGTGCAGCCAAGTTTCCGTGACTGCAAGTAGGTCCAGGTTGTCTGAGACAATGAGATCAGCAATATCAAGGGCGTGAGCTTGGATAGAACGTGCGTTTATAAGAGCACCTTTGAGCTTAGGGACCGTGGTAACGTTGTCTTGTTGAGTATTCGAGGTAGGAGTAAAAAGGTGTTGTGGTTTGTGAGGGCTGGAACTGCAAGTGTTGCCTGATGCAGGGCTGGTAGTGTGGTAAGACCAATGTGTGCATCTAGATGCTAATTTGTGGTTCCTGATTGATAAGGCACAAGGTAGGCTAGGTTGGGTAGTAGCAACTGAGGTAGCGTGGTGAGCCTGTATGCTGTCGTTAGAGGGATTGTAGGCTAGAGGTGTGGTGGGGCGCGAATCGTGGTAGCTAGTGCCAGTGGCTGTATTAATTGTTGCAGCGAGTGGGTACTGTGATACGAGGCGCAAGCGAGAACCAAGCCTCAAGTTTCTACTGAGAATTGTGCAGGGGTAGGTGTTGATGATATCATGGCAGGTATGCCTGAAGGGCTGGCGAGAGACAGGAGAGGAGGGTGGGCTGGTTCTTGAGTTCAATCTGGTGTTTCTCATAGCAGTTGTACAAGGTTGGTTAGGTGTTGGTCTAGTAGTGAAGTGGCGTATCCAAAGTGCTGGATCATCCAGGTACGGATTCGCAGGTGTCATGGTGCTGAGCCACAAGGAAGGGGTGGTAGTTCCCATAAATGAGCTAGTGTAGGAGTCTTGGTTTGGATGAGGGTTGGGTTGGCTAGTCCAATATCTGCTGTATGTATACAGTAAGTGGAGGAGGGTTGATAAGCACCAATACATGATGTGGGTATTGCTAGTACACAGGGTAGCAGGTGTGGTTAGTTAGTGATCAGAGGCACAACACACTAATCAATGTGGTCTGTAGGCGACCATAAGGCACAACACACTAATCAATGTGGTCTGTAGGCGACCATAAGGCACAACACACTAATCAATGTGGTCTGTAGGCGACCATAAGGCACAACACACTAGTCAATGTGGTCTGTAGGCGACCATAAGGCACAACACACTAGTCAATGTGGTCTGTAGGCGACCATAAGGCACAACACACTAGACAATGTGGTCTGTAGGCGACCATAAGGCACAACACACTAGTCAATGTGGTCTGTAGGCGACCATAAGGCACAACACACTAGACAATGTGGTCTGTAGGCGACCATAAGGCACAACACACTAATCAATGTGGTCTGTAGGCGACCATAAGGCACAACCTTATGCAAAGTCTTACTAGGGATATGTTGCATTGCCGAGCTCATGGGTAGGAGGGTAGAGGTGGCAATAGTAGGCGCAGGGGGCTTCTTCTGCTCCTTGATGCTCCATTGTGCGAACAGGGGGCAAACAGGGGACTTAGTACGGGCCTTCGTAGGCGGCCGCCGGCGTTTCCGCCTGCCGGCGGATATGGCCACTGCTAAATACAGCAGTAGCTTAGCAACGAGGCGCCAGCCTCGTTATGGTGCCGCGTCGCGCCCGGCATCGCAGGGTCAGGCAAAGATGGTCAAGCGGGCAATTTATGCGCTCCCCCGCTCTGTGGAGAGTGCAGCAAAGGTGCTTTGCGTAGGCCAAGGTGGATAAGGGCAAGGGCCTTACCAGGGCGAAGGAATCGTGTGAAGGGATGAGATGGACTGGAGGCCGTGCGTCCGCGTGCCTCGATCTCCGCTCCGACTTCTGATGCGAGGAGGAGGAGGGGCTCCTGCCCTCTCCTCAGGTAGCTGGTAGTGCGCAGACTGGGCTCACTGGGGGCAAACAGGGGACTTAGTACGGGCCTTCGTAGGCGGCCGCCGGCGTTTCCGCCTGCCGGCGGATATGGCCACTGCTAAATACAGCAGTAGCTTAGCAACGAGGCGCCAGCCTCGTTATGGTGCCGCGTCGCGCCCGGCATCGCAGGGTCAGGGGTGGCTAGTTTATGTTTGCATGAAGTAAGGTGGAGAAATTGAGGGTTAGTCAACAGGGTCATTGGTTGGTCCTGCAGGCATCCTATATCATGTGTAAACCCATGACGCTCCTGTTGGTTGCGTTGGGGTGGCACGTGCTGAGCTACTTTTTGGCTTTGTGGCTGGTCTTTGTTGTGTTTTCATAGTAAGGGAAGAGGGGACTTCTGGTTGGGTGTTAGTTGTCTGGAAGTGGTGTATTTTGATTAGAATAACTCTTGGTTTGGAAACTGGCGACTGGGGCCCCGAATTTGGTTGCCTTTTGGTGCATCTGTGTGTGGAGTTGGTCAATTGAGAGGTGCCGTTTCCACTGTTTGTGTGTTTTGCTAGGTTCCATTAGTTATGCATAGAAAAGCCAGGTTTTCAGAGTTTTCCTGGATTTGAAGTGGTCCTGTAGCATTGCGATTTCCCTTGGTAACGTGTTCCAAAGTTTGTCAAACATATTGGAAAAGGCGGAAACGCTGTTCTTTTCTAGGTAGACTGTTAGTTTTGATTAGCATGTCATTTCTAGATCTTAGGTCTCTTGTTGGTTGGGAGTGAGAGGCTCTGCTTTGGAGGGACCTGAAGTGGCCTTTTCTTTTAATGGTAACCAATGCAATGGTTTTAAGAACTGGTTTGCATATTCTCTTCTGTCGAGTCTAGCCGCTATGTTGTGGGTCAGTGGAAGTTGTGCTTTAAGGTACTTCGGCATACATAGATAAAGGCTGTTGCATGTCCATGATACGTACAAACATACCAGACCACAATATCCCCTGATGCACCACACCACAGTATCCAGAACAATGAACTGGTAAATGGACCCATAGCAACAAGCAATATTAATTGGTATGTACGACCATAGATGCAAGCAATATTCATTGATAAGAACCGTCACAACAACCCACATTATTCAATGATATGTATTAACATATTAGCTAGCAAAATACTCTCTTGGCAACTGAAAACATCCATTGATATGGTAAAATATGCCAGTGAGCACTACCAAGTAAATGTGCCAACATAGAAGCCAGAAACCTTAATTGTCATGCAGCATAACAGTCCAAAGCATCCATTAGAAAATAGCAACCAACAATATCTACTGATAACTAGAATTAAAGCTGTCAGCAAAATCTGTTGGCATGTACCATTGGGGCTCCAGTGGTATCTTGCGATAGTGATAGACGTACATGCCTGAGACTCTGGGAAGAATGACCTGGAATGGCTTCTCCGTTTTTGAGGTATATGGCGCGTGGAGCGCTAAGGGGAGGAATGGCAGAGTCTTTGGCTTGATGTGCACATCCTGTAGCTGCGATGACCTTGATGCTAGACAACAGCTGGGAGATGCAAGGCGAAAAACCAGTCCATTGGAGCATGCTGCCCAATAGATGAGTCTGCGGAGTCCTGCCAGACACCCAAGGGTTCTGAGTATGGCCAAGACCAAATGGTACCATACCAAGAAGACCCAGCAAGAGCAGGTGGCTGCCAAAGTGGACATTCCCACTGGGAGGTTCAGCTGTAAGAACAGAGTGAAAGAAGGTTGACATTTGCCATTGCAGGTTCAAGTGCCAAAGAGAAGTGGCATGCAAGAAGCACAGTTGGTTATGGTCCAGTCTAATGCAAGTTCTTGAAGGAAGCTAATGGATCTGTGAACGTTTCCAGAGAAAAGGACCCAAGGAGAAATGCTGAGCAGAGCAACAAGAGAAGGTGGCGAAAAGCACTTTGGAAGGTACCATTAAGAGACTGTCTAAAATAACCCTGCATATTGGAAATATTGAGGGCGGTATTCCTTAGGAAACTGAGAGAATGTGTGTCCAAAATAACACTGTATGTTGGGGGAGGTTGAGGCATACATTATTTCCCGAGTGAATTGTGTTTCTTAAACAACGCTGCCTGTTGGGAAACAAAAAAAGAATTAGAGAATTGGACGAAGGCATATTGGGATGCTCAAACAATCATAGACTGAGGGAGCTGATAACAGCTGTTGGAAGTGTCAACTCGACGACTACCATCTTGACCGCACTTTGCGAATACTCCCTAATCAATTTATGCTCAACTACGGAATGCTTCCTTCCTGGCCAACAATGTATCCACCAGTATCAAAGCAGCATGGGTTACAACACTCTTTAAAAAAGTCTCCCTTGATCCATCCATCCCTACTAACTACTGTCCCATTACCACTGTCCCTTTCCCACTCAAAATACTGGACTTCCTAGCCTCTGCACAAGTCCAGACGTTCCTAACGCAAAACCTCCTGCTTGGAAAGAGACAATCTGGCTCTGCCGAAAACATAGCACGGAAACAGCCCTCTTGACCTGAAAATCCAATGGATAATATCCTTGACTAAGGCAACACAGCCATCCTCTTCCTATTAGGTCTTTCTGCAGCGTTTGGCGTAGAAGACCATGACACCTTCGGACAACACCTCAGCCGTCACTTCCATTTTTCACCTGAGGCCAGATCGTGGATCAAATCATTCCTCAGTGAACACAGCACCACAGAATTCATTTGCGAAGCTGCGGCTGACCAAATCCTTGCTCCACTAGCAGTCCCACAAGGCTCCTGCCTTTCACCCACACTTGACAATACATACGCCATGCCCTATTCAACCTCCATGATTCACTGGGGATCATCTACACCAACTTCGCAGATGACACCCAAATACTCATCCCTATCACAGGTGACTACTCTCTGGACACTGCCACTATTAACAAAGTGGACAGCACTGTACAAACCTGGGTGGCCAACCACAACCTTTGACTAAAGGACGATGAAAGTGAGCTCCTTATTGTTGGCTCTCTACTGGCCCAAAAACCTTGACACTTCCTTTGCCACCTTCTGCATTGATGGTACTATCATTCTGGTCCTGAAGCAGGTCAAAACTCTGGGTGTTCACTTGGAAGCTGATTTAACCATGACGAGACATATACATGTTTTAGCGTCTGCCACTGCCTACACGGCTAGGCTCATTTCACTGAGCAGGCAATCCCTCTCTCCAAGCAATTACCTCACGTGCACAAGCACTTATCCTCACCAAACTGTACTACTGCAATGTCCCCCTGATGGGCACCTTTGCATCTAATCTGGCTAAACTACAGCTGCTGCCAAACAAAGCCTTGCACGTCGCTCTTGACCTACAACAACCGGACCATATCTCAGCAACCAGACGTGAGGCCGACTGGCTACCTATCAAAGCTTGCATCGACTTTGAAACAGTAAATATTGCCTGAGGCTCCCCGCTACCTCAATAACAGCATTACTCAGAAACTACCGGTGCACTCGTTAAGATCCAGCACCAGCATCTCACTGCTCACCCCCAGCTTTAAGAATAAAAGAGCAGGAGACATCAAGTTTTATGTTACCGCACCTACTCTGATAAATACAATTAATGCTTGTATGGAATGCACCTCCTACTTTTGTCTATTGTACCAATGGCTGTGATACCCCAAAGTCTGGGTGTCACAAAAATAAATAAATAAATAAATGAATGAATAAATAAATAAATAAACTAGTTCTACTGAGTCAGTCATCAAAGTCCAATTTTATTGACATATATGTGCCAAGTCAATGAAAATATGTATTCCCTCCATTAAAGCAAACAAAAAAAAACTGCAAATAAAATCAAATAGTTCATATATATCGGTGTAACACCTACACCTTCCTGATTTATCGGAGAGTTCCAACTGATTATATAAATAAAATTACATTTCATAATATCATGGTAGCTTGCTTAAAATATTAACACTTTTTTTTATCCTCGGGGATACGTTTTGCCGACATTGTTGATGAATTGAATTTCAGAAGGAGAATACATCTTACAGGACTGTATCTTATCAGGGCGTGAAAGTAAACTAGGTGGATTCATAATTTCGAGCAATGTTATAGCAGCAATGACATTTATGCATAAAGCCTCCTGTGACAGCATCTCTTTTTTTGTAACAGGTGGAAATGAGGAGCAGTTTCCAATCGCAATCTCAACATAATTTTAAAAAATCCATTATCACAATAGCCAAAAATAAAATCCTCTCAGCAATATTCCTTTTTGCCAGAAATGCTGAAATGGTGCAGACAACAACCACAGGGATACGTCTTGAGCGCTCGTTTGTGCATGTAATGGCAATACAGCATTTAGCAGCTGAAGAAACATCAAACAGACATAACAATTGAACAGCAGAAAGCACTATCTAATATCATTAAAAAGCTCCCCTGTTTTAATAGATCTGAAAAGATGAAGCTGAACAGCTCGCACTGCCTGTGGGTCTTTCAAGGGGTGGGAATGTATGGGAATCTATGAGGGTGTGGGGGCATGTGCTAAATCCCCTTCCTCGCAAGAAGGGAATCGGATATTGGGCCTCATTACGAGGAATGCGGTAGCGGGATAACGGCGCTGGTAGAGCTGCCGGCCCGTTATCCCTCCACCGCCCCATTACGAGGTCTGCTCGCGGGACCCGCTAAGGACGTCTGGTAAGGTGCCAGCATTTCCCCACTCTTGTTTAACCTCTACCTTAGGTTTCTATGCATAGTCCTCGACAACATCAACACGTTCTTTACCAATTACGCTGACGACACTCAGCTGGTAATTGAACTAAGTGGAGACCATCAAAAGGATAACAAAAAGCTAAGCCTAGTTTACAAAGTGGTAGAGCAATGGATGGACCAAAATTGGATGTGCCTAAATGGCAACAAAACAGAGTTTATGGTCTTTGGCTCCAATCTTGTCCGATCTAAGCTCCATCCTGCATACAATACCTTCACCATCAAAAACACCCAAATTAAGGTTCTAAACAAGGTTAAAACCTTGGGGATGATGCTAGAAGCATCCCTGGGATCAGATGCCCAAATCCTTTACGTTAAAAAAACGTGCTCATACCACCTGCACCTACTAAAAGACATAAGACCCTACCTATCTGAGGAAAATAGTGCCACGGTCGCAAGAGCTACCATCTAATCTCGCCTAAACTATGGCAATGCCCTAATTCTAGGAGCTAATAAAAACTGCTACCACAGCTACCAAGTTCTGCAAAACAATGCAGTGAGAATCATTAAGCAAAAAACCAGGAATCAGCACATCAGTGAAGCCAGGAAGGAACTTCATGGCTAAAATTGAAGAGAGAATCCAATTTAAATCCCTCACGCATAGATGTATTTTTGGCAAAGCCCCTACATACCTGAAAACTAAACTCATTCCATACAAACCTACGAGAGAGCTAAGATCAGCCGAACAAGGTCTGATAGTGGTAGCTCCCTTCAGACTTAAAAACGGGGCAGGTAAATCCTTCCCTATAACCACAGCAGGCCTTTGGAACAACTTCCCTGGCCAGTTAAGAATGGAAGCCAATTAGCAACGCTTTCGCAAACAACTGAAAACCCACATCTTCAAGTAATACATATACTACAACCTGCCCACCTACCTATGCTGCCCTAATGTCTTGTGTTATGTGTTTTATTGTCTTACTTTTTGTCTTTGTGTTCTTGTCTCTGCGCCCCGAAGCTCGAGAGCTACCGGCGCCATACAAATAAATAAATAAATAAATAAATAAATAAATGTATTCCTAAAGCAGTAAGAAAACTCAATGGGCCTCATTATAAGTTTGCCGGTCTGGAAACAAGGGTGCTGTTAAGCTCACCGGCACCCTTGTTTCCCAACCAGCAAACTACCTGTTTGCCTGCCGGAGCTGCTGTGCCCAACAGGTCTGACCCTGCCGGGCGCAGCGGTCATGGTAGGCAAACCCTTCACGGAAGCACCGGTGCTTCCATGTCCCCACTCCTATAGATTCCTTTGGGACTCTATGGGAATGGGGATTAACAAATACACCGGTGCCTGACTTCCCGGCTGCTGGACTCGTAATGAGCCAGTGGCACCAGCAGGTCAGGGACTGGTAAATTATTACGGGTCTGGCAGCAACTTGCCGATAGCACCGGCAGGGTTACCACGGGAACCATAATGAGGGCCAATGACTCGTACCCCATGTAAAGGTATTCTGAAAATAGTAAACAAATTCATTGACTGCTAACCCTTATAATGTTATTCCTAGAGTAGTGAGCAAACTCGATGACTCCTACCCCATATAAAGGTATTCCAAAAATAGTGAGAAAACTCATTGACTGCTAACCAACGTAAGGTATTCCTAAATTAATGATCAAACTCAATGACTCCTTGCCCATGTAAAGTATTCCTAAAGTAGAGAGCAAGTTCATTGAATCCTAACTCTTGTAAGTATTCCTAAAGTAGTGAGCAAATTCATTGACTCCTACCCCATTTAAAGATATTCCTAAAAGGTATTAATAGCATATTTATTGTGTGCAGACCTATCATCGGGAAGCAACAGAGCGCTTTACAATCATAGGGCAAAGAACATAGTGAGGGAATCAGAGAAACAAGGGAGCTCAGAGCGATTAGGGGAGGGTGGGCAGTTTGGTAGCAAGGGATCTACGAGCAATCAGGGGAGGAAACGGTGGGTAGCAGATCGCCCAGTCACAGGTATGGTGGGGAATGGAGGGTGTGTAGACCTAGGCATTAGGGGGGAGCCAATTTTTGAAGAGGAGGGTCTTCAGCTCCTTCAGGAACTGTAGACCTAAAGGGGCAACCTTGGGGTTGACAGGGAGGTGGTTCCAGAGTCATGAGCGTAGATAGAGAAGGACTATCTTCTGATTCTTTCCTTCCTGCACCTGCACAGATCAAGTCTGCACATGTCCTTACTTCTAGTGGATTGTAGGCCTCTCGAGATGCTGGGTTTCAGTGAGGTAGCTTGGGGACCTCATGGTGAAAGCCTTGTAGATGATGCAGCAGTATTTGAAGATGATACAAGTTGGCATCAGGAGCCAGTGCAGTTTGATGAGGGTTAGGTGATGTGGTCGAATTTGCAGAGTCTTTTGATGGGATGTGCTACAGCATGCAAGATGCATCTTAGGGGTTGTCAGGGTAGTCACCAGAAGGCCTTCTAAAAGGGCGTTGCCACCGTTCCGGTAGGAGAGGACCAAGGTCTGGACAGCAGATCTGAAGTTTTTTTTATCAGGGATGAAAGTCTTGATTTTCTGCAGGAGAGAAAGTTGGTACCAGGCTGTTTGGGTCTTCCTAACTATGGGCTGCACGAATGTGAGGTGTCTGTCAATGTCAAACCCAAGGGACTTGGTGCAGGTGGCCAGCTTGGGTGTGAAGCCCTGGAGGTTCATAGCAGAGAGCCAGGTCTGGATGTCAGGGTTTTCGATGTTGTTGGTCAGCAGTAGGAATTGAGTCTTGGAGGGGTTGAGTTTCAGGTAAACACTGGACATCCACGACTGGATCAATGTGAGGCTGGCCTTGAACCAGTGGATATCTTCGATGGGGGACATCTTGAAGTAGAAATGTGTGTTATCTGCGTATTGGTAGGTGTATATGTTGTGTCCAGTGAAGAGGGTTCCAAGCGGTTCTATGTAAAGATTGAAGTTCATGAGGGACAAGATGGATCCTTGCGGGACTCAATAGGTGATGGGTAGAGTCGGAGATCTGGAGGAATCCATTTGTACAAAGTGTAGACGATTAGCAAGATATGATTTGCAATAGCTGAGGACGATCTCTCTGATCCCCATGCAGCGATGCAGATTGTCAGTGAGTGTCTATTTTGTGGAATGCTGCTGAGATGTCAAGGAGAACCATGAGCCAAGGATGACCATCATCGAGGATTTTAAGGTCATCACCTTGATGTAACTGTTTCTGTGCTGCTTCTGGATCTGAAGCCAGATTGGTAGGACTGAAGAACTTGCTGGCTTCAATGTGGTGGAGTAGAAGATGTGTTGAAGTAGTGAGCAAACGCAATTACTCCTAATCCATATAAAGGTAAAGTGTTCCTGGCTTGCTTGAACACAAGTACAAAGGCTCTGAGAGACTGCCGCTTGCTGCATTCCTAGGAACAGTGGCATGATGAATTACCTTTTGGAATCCTGTCAGTATATAAAATGCGGAAAGTCACAGACATTGACCTGCATAGGATGAAAAGAGGTGTGTCGACAGCTAGACTGACCTTGGGCGAGATCAGTTGGAAAGCACATCCATGCCAGTCGTGCAGTGCTTGTTGAGACAAGAGGGTGTACCGCAGATGGGTATAGCATGTTGGCTGGGGCTACGTAGTGGTCATATGATGACCGTCCCGGAAGACAAACTCGAAGTGTGACGTCCAACTGAGAATAATAAGGTAGATTGTTTTTTTTAATTAACTTTATTATTGAAAGGGGTTTAAATAGAGCTTGATGCCGGACTCCTCCAGCTTCTACGTGCTCGACCAGGGACGGACTCATGGTGCAGGCATCACGTCAAGCATGTCGCACCTGAGCTATCCACCAGGCTGAGCATGCACCCGCCCTTGTATTGGTGTGGCGTGGACCCTTAATGTGACACTTGAGGGTATTTGTGAGGAATAGATATGAACAGCCCTTTCCTTAAATTGATCTTCTCCTCTCACTCCCGGCACCCCATGCACCTCGTTATTCCCCCTTCTATTAGTCTCTACCCTTTTCCTGCTCTCATCTCCTCCTGCTCCCCCTCAAACTCCCTATGGCGCCCCTCAATTTCCCCTATCACGCCCCATGACAGATCCAATGTGCATCTGTTAACTGTTGCCTCTCTAGCTCCCAATAGCTCTCCTACTCCCTACCCCTTTCCAGGGTCCTTGAACCTCCCCCTACTTCACTTTGAACTCACTGTTTGCCCGTCCCCTGCTTCCAGCCCAAACATGTCAGTTGCCGAAATTCCCCTGAACCCACCTCCCTTTCTCCCACACTCCTGCACCTCTTTATCAGCTTTAAAACGTCCTCTCTCGTTTACTCTTCTCCCATCTCTCCAGCCCCATGTTTGATATTCCCCGGCTTCCCCCTGCCCACGCTGCCCCGGTCTCTGTACTTATCGTAAACCTCTCCTTTCTTCTAAGTGGCTTTTTGAGAGTTTACAAATGTAGATTACCTTACTCATCGTGCATTGTTCAAATTCTTGTTCACTCACAACTATCACCATGACACTCATGCAATATATTCTTTCCTTATGTCATGCGGTTTCTTGTCACTATCAGAAAATCTCATCTCTGCACCAATATGTCACAACACAACCAAATGCAACACTGTACAACATGGGACAATTCACCTTGGTTTTACACTACTTGAATGTTCACAAACCATTATGAATACTTTTGCACAATATGTAAACTCACTACAGCCTTGAAAAAGACCCATGTTGCGTCGAAACACGTGTTGGCTTTAAGTGTGTAATAAATCACTGTTAAACCCTAGAAACAAGTGACAAGACTCATTTATTGCTTAACAATTTAATTCAAGTCACAACCAATATTACCAGTATTCCAGGGCCCAGGTGAAAGGGGTTCTTACCAAAATTCCACCTATAACTCACTCAGACGGAAGAGGACCGACTCCCAAGAATCTCTCACTAGCAGCAAGACCCACTGCCAACCATCATGATAGGAGGAGTGATCTGTATGTTCTAGTGCTCTACCCCCATTTCCAGTGCTCTCCCTTCTTCTGATCGCCTTCCTTTCGCTCCACTTCCTGTCTCCTCCTTAGCACTGTCTCCTCGCCCTCCTTGTCTATGTCTTCCCGCCTATGCCGTGTTCCCGCCTTTGCCCTGGGCCGCTCCCCCCTGCAATTAGTCCCTGCCTCCCTCTGTGCACCCCTCCTCGCCCATTAGACAATAACCACCCCTCAGCTTTACACTCACCTCATCCTGCGCATTCTCTCTGGCTCGCCTCTCTCTACCTGTGGCTTCCCCTCACACACAGCGCTGGTCTCTCTACATATCTAACATCTCCCCCTCCCTCCCTCCCTGCCTCGCTCTCGCTCTATCCATCTCGCCTGTCACCTGCTGTAAGCGGTACATCTCTGGCACTTGACTGGGCTCTGTTTACTCATCTGTCTCTCGGTAGCATTTTTCTCACTCGCCTGTCGGCGGGATGGATTCGGCTGCCGTTGCATACCGGCGCTGTCGGTGCCTGTGCACAGGGAACACTGTGTGTACCGTGCATTCACCTCCTCACTATAGAACGCCTTGGCCTGTCTGTGCAGTGCCATCTCGTGTGTGTTGGCTGGAAGGTGACCGACCTGTGTTTGCAAAATCTGACTGAAGGCCCCTGTCACCACTCTTAAGTCTCCCTCCCTTTCGTCCTTGATAGGATGTGCCCCTCAGACTCATGTCTCTGGGGGGTGTGTTGAGGGGCTTGTGGAAGGAGGAGGCCCCAAACGGACGGGCACCTGAACCCCCTCCCACCACGTACCGACAGGGAGGAGGAGGTTGCCGAACGCATGAAGCGGCAGTGGGACCCCCAAAAAACGTAATAAGCCGTTGGCATCGCTTTAGGTGGCTACCATTGTGGCGACAGATGGAACCAGGTACACTCTTCTAAGGGGGGGCTCCCCCCATTATTTTACCTTGTATTGTGCTGGTTGTGGCCCATCGTAAACCAAAGTTGTCGTTTCTTTCTTTGACCACTAGTCCAATTGTTTTGCAGCATACATTTCTGTGTATGTGTCTCCCATTTTGGGTTGATCCTCGTTGTGGGGCCTCCCTGACCCTCTGACTCCCCCCTTCTCAACTATGTGCATAGATTTCTTCAGAGGACCCGCGAACTGTGTCCTAGAGGAGGCGGTGTGCCTTGCCCTGCCCGGGCACATCTGGCACTCATTGGCCACACATTTGTCCATCTTGGTGAGCCTCCATTTGCAGTACACGTTAGTAGCGAGAAGTCACTCATCGTGACCTCAGGACAAGAGTAGGAGACCCAGATTTGCTGACAAGGACTTATTCCTTTGACCTTTTCTTTCAATGATTATTGATATTTCCACTGCTACTTCCTCTAAATGGGGATTCCAGTTCAAGCCCCTCGGGAGGATCTCTGCTGCCCGAGCCAAGGAGCGCATGCCCAAAACTTCTCTCCTTTCTTTGATGCCCTGGGACATTGTTTTGATGGCTTTCATCACACTGTTCTATTGGAACGGTAGACCCCAATGCCACAGGTCTGCATGAGTGTTTTGAGGGGCCTGCAAGTCTTGTGTATTTGAGACCACTATTCTGGTGGCCATTTCCTCTGCTAGGAGGGCTAGTGAGTTGCAGGTCATTGTTCTTCTGAGACCTGGCCCACGTTGAAATGGGGAAATGTGAGGGCCAGTATACACCTTCTTTTTTTCATCATTCCTACTTCCCATTGGCTGAGGGAATTCTACATGATTCATTTCAGATGAAAATCAAATCTACTGTTACAGTGCACTCAAACAATGACAAACACTCTTATAGAAACTCCTCAGTATAAAAGGTTCTGCAAAGCTCGGGTGCCCTGAAACGGAGCAGTAGGTGTACATGCATAGGTAAAGAGCCCAATCTATCAGCCCCCCCGCCCCCTGCGCGCCCTACTGCCAGGTCACTGGCTAGATGTCTTTATGAAGATCAATATGGGCAATCATTCTAAAGAAACCATATCGTGTAGTTCAAGTAAAATACAACATGTCTTTAATCTTTTTGATGTTTAAGGTAACAGTAGTTGTTGGATGTCAAAATGCAATGGGTGCTCAAGGCGTTTCGGGGAATCCCTCCCATTCTTCAGGAGCTAGATTTGAATAATAAACTAAAAGAGGTTTTTTTTTTCTTTTTCTATGATACAATGTTCACAAAAACTTCACATTAACCATCACCACCAGTTAAAGATAAACAAACCATCATGCCAAGGGTTCACAGACTAGAGAGCCGCCCCCAGGGTCATCCATTGGTTCACATTCAACGGCCCACCACTTAAAGGAGCAGAACAGGACTGTCTCTTATCGTTCTCACCTGTGATCGGAATCACCTAATTTGTCTATTCCAATATTTGTCAAGTGTGTCTAGCTCCAGTGTCCCAAACTCCAGTGCATGCCCCCTGCACCACACCCATGGTTACCAGTGATACAAGCTGACGGATAAGTTAGGCCAGGTGGCCTGATGTGGTCAACCATTTCCTGTAAGGCTGGCTCTTGTTATTCTTCTTCCAATAATGGACAGTGAACGCAAAGACACCGTCCCTTTACCAGCACCCACCATCTGCCACCTTCTATTACGGAACATGTTCAGCCTTTACAGCCTGCTCTTATGGGGAGTAGAGAAGGGCACGAAGCTGCCAGTAGGGGGGGCCCTGGACAGTTACACCGTTAGCTTGGCCTGCACAGTAATCTGCACCGGGTGAACAGTGCAGAGAGCCAGAAGGCTTTGGCAGTTGCCAGCACTAAAGTGATTGTATTGTATTGTCTTTTTGTCATTTATATAGCACCCTTTCCCCATTTGTATGGCCTTGATGGCAAACAGATAACGCCATGCCAACTCGGCACCACTTTGCAGACTTTCTTTTACAAATCATTAGGATGAGGTGCATCGATCCAATTTCTGCAATTGCAGTTAACATGGCTTATAACTCCCAGAATGCATTATCTTGTTATATAAAAGACAAGGGGCCTCATGACGAGTCTGGCGGTAACCCTTCTGGTACTTCTGGCGGGTTGCCACCAGACTCATAACATTTTACTTGTGCCTGACTTCCCGGTGCCAACGGAAGATTACAAGTCCGGCTGCCCGGGAAGTCAGGCGCCGGTAAAATGTAAGTCCCTGTGGGGACTTGGAAGTGCCGGCACCGGTGTTAATGGTGCGGGCGCTTCCGTGAAGAGTCTGCCTACCATGGCCGCTGCGCACGGCAGGGTCAGACCTGTCGGCGTAGCGGCCACGGCAGGCAAACACGTAGTTTGCCATTCCAGAAACAAGGGTGCCGGTGAGCTTAACGGCACCCTTGTTTCCGGACCGGCAAACTTGTAATGAGGCCCAAGGACTAGCATGGTGGCATCCCAGTAACATGGAGTTACCCGATTACTGTATGAATAGGAGTCGTTGCCATAGAGATAACTTTATCTTCCTTGACTGTATGCTCCTGGATGTGATGGGCATATAATACATGGCAGCCTGCAATATCCATATACAACCTGCAAATCATGCCCCTATACAAGCTGGTTGTGACATCATTACTTTAATGTACTAAGAAAATTACATAATTGATGTGGCTGTAATAACCTATTGCAGTCGTCTTGTGACATCATCACAGAACTGAATTTCAGATGTCACTGTAACACTTAAAGACGTGACAAGCTTTTCCGACCTGGGAAAGACATAGGTGAAGGTGAAAGATTGTGGCTAAACTTCTGGTCTCCTCTTGCTGTTGCCATGCCTACGCCTTTGAGAGATGGCGCACTTTAGAGCTGCCCATTGGTGAGATGTCGTAATCGCTCACATCGGACCAACTTGGCATAGCCTGTACCCTCTGGATGCGGGACCTGTGTACAGAAATGTGCGTAACTCTGCATTTATTGGACGAGTGGAGATTATGTTCCCTGTAAGTGCAGGCTTAACAGACACCCATGCGGCACTAGGCCCCGCCAGATCTGTCAATGGCCTGTGTACGCCTGTGAGCAGCAGTGGGGTGGTTAGACCCCCGCCCCCCAATGCCCTGTCGACTCCAACAGATGAAAGAGGCCCTCCTCCGCTATCTGAGCGGCGCGCTCTCCTCTCGCCAGTGACGGCTGACGACGAGTCCGCCCACTGTTTTTGTGGAGTTTTTTTAGGTAACGTTCATCAAAGGTGGGGTTGGTTTTTCATGTGACAAGTTTGGCAGCCACCGTCACTCAGGCGGGTTTAATTTGATGTGTTTTTTCTCCCCCTCTTCCATCTGAAAAGCGGCATCTTAGAGATAAGCCTGGCTCTTTCCACCGCGGAGCGCTGCGAGCTTCCATCTCCGGCTGAAGATGCACCGGGAGATTGGGCTGGCAGCCCCTCTCGCGGCTCCGCGGTTAGCCAGCCTCCAGGAGCAATCTTTCAGACTCTGAGCCCATGAATAAGCTCCTGCTTCTGGGTATTACATCAACGGGGGGTGTACGGAACGCCAAAGAAAGGCACAGCCACACACAGCAGACACACTGCAACACAATACTGCAGGCCTCCTTGTGACGAATCAACTTCCGGGACACCAGTGGTGCAGGGATGAATATCGGTTTCCAAACCATCAATCAGCCCCACACCTCTAGTACACCAGAAGAGAGCCAAACAGATTGGAAACACAAGCCAATTATAAACCTCCTTGGTCCAATTTTGGTAACTTGGGCGGAAAGGCAGGCCTATCTCTGAAAGGTCGTGGATTGTTGGTTAATTGCAACACAGCAAAAATACAATTATTACCCAATGATAAAATGAACTCTCCATTCTCGGTTTTATATACATATCTACTTTAATATTATTCAACAGACAGTTCTAGCACACTACAAAATACAACCCCCACTGTAAAGGAATGCAGAGGACAGACAGTTTCAAGAAGGAAAAGGGATGCACTCTGGATACGGACAGGAGGGTAGTTGGTAAAGTAATTAGTTGCAATACTTGAAGGATAGTTGGTTTCAGCACAAACAGAGAAATGGTTCGTAAAATGTCACGAGGGGCCTTCAGAGGAGGATTAGGGGGACAGAACCACATTGTACATTGTGCTTGCAGAAGTTCTTGGTGCTTGACAGGGTCGGGTCGGTTTCAGTACGCTTTACAGCTTCTACGACAGAGTTCAAGATGTGAGGTGGCAGGCAGATCGGCAAATGAGGCTGGATGGACAGCTGCAGACTGGCCTACACGGCAGCTTGGGGTTAAGAATCGTCTCAGTGCTGGCCGGCCGATTTGAAGCACTGGTCGAGGCGTCTCGGAAAACGTTAGCGACTGCGGCATGACAACAGTCAGCGATGCAGTCTGTTGCAGCTTGAGCGGCTCGACTTGCTCGAAAATGTCCTTTGTCACTGTCCAAGACAGATGCTAGTTGATGCTTGCCAATGCACTCCTCCTAGCTTCTTCACTGGGCTTGTGTTGTCCTTTAAGGCGGATGGCCCAAAGCTGAGGAGAGTGTTGCAGGCAACATACTTGTCCTTGGTTTGGTTCAGAGACACTCTGGCACATCCCACCTAGGAAGCTAACCGCAGAGCCAAGCAGGGGAGGAATTACCCAATCTGATCGTTTTTAATTGATCGTATGGTACATCTGGCTGAATTCAGCCAGTACCTTTCGATCGATTCCAAACGATCAGATTGGGTAATCACTACCAAACATTTGGAGCTGGGGTTGCAGGGGTGTCCCCAGCTCCCCATGTTTGATAGTGATGGCCTTTGGGGGTAGCAGGGTTGTCCCCCACTTCGGGAGGTTTGGAGGAGGGGGATGGGAAAAAAGAAAAGAAGAAAAGCGGACCCTGCAACATTGGATCCGACCCGCGTAGGAGGGACGGAACTGACACTGCAGGGTCAGAAGATACGTGGACATGAAAAAGGAAAGTAGGGGGTCGGTGGGGGGATGTATTGGAAGCCATGGGGGGGGGGGGTTTAGGTTAAGCCAGATTTGGCCGTGGCAAAATTGTCTTTGCAGCAACATTTACCACAGTCAATTTGGGTGCGAAGAATTCTGCCACGGCCAAATCATATACATCCACAGGACACGCTGTGTGCTGGCTGGGTAATGGGTCTGGAGCTGCTGGAGGGTCCTCTGGATTCAGTATCTCTCCCTGTTCCCTGGGAGATGTTTAGGGGAGGGATCTTGCTTCCCTCTTGGAACTCCTGGCCTTCCTTCACTGGCGGAAGATGTAAGGTAGACTGTACTTTCAGCTCGAGTCCAAATGAGTCCTTCTTGCTCCTTGTGAAGTCTTTAGATGATCTGCTTAGTGCGGGGTTCAGCCCTCTTTTAATGCCAAATGGGCTCCAGTGATTGGTGTAGGCTAAGCCCACCTCAATGAACCAAACCTGGATCCCCACCAACAATCCTCCGTTATGCATGAAGTCATAACCAGAGTGCTTTTCAACAGAAAAGGTAAAGGGGTGAAACATGTAATACTAAGTCCCACCCATCTTGCTGTCTGTTGTGATTCAAACGGTCTCCATGGTTTATTGAGCTCTCTGTGGTTCCTAATTAAAGCAGCAGGTCTTCTTTGAAGCTGTGATGAGAACAGAATTTTGGTCTCCGCCAAACCACCTACTCGTACTTCTTAAATCGGGTCCCACTGCGGAGATGATTACTGTAAATACATAGTTCCAAACATGACAGGTCACTGCCCTTGATACTGAGAGGTGGAGGCTGGCTTCTGGTTGACACAGTGCATATAAACGGTTGTTGGGATTTTCCTGTCCTTTGTTATTCCTGTGACCAGGCCTCCCATGGGCCTGCTTGAATGAACTCTGATTAGTATGCAAAGCTGCTACTAGCCGCTAACAAAGGAAAGGGCGGATACATGGAGCCTTTGTTAGTTAAATAGGCAGGACATGGCAGGAGCAAGGTTTTGCCCTCCCCTTCTGAGATGCTTTGATGTACTCTTGGCTTTCATATTCCAATTAAATATGACAGGGGGATGGTGCCTGCAGGCTGTGTCCACTCAGTGTACACCAGTCTATGCGTATGCCATGTGGTGAGCATAGGAAAATGTGTGTGGATTAGCCCCTCGCATTTTTGAGGTTGATCTATCCTCATTCAATTTCATTTAAAGTTTCAAAAAAGCCCAGGCGAGCACACACCGACCATGCGGATGGTCGAATTCCTCACACTACTCTTTGGCTGTGATTCGATTATACAGCGGCTACAACATAACACAGGAGCCCCTCTCTTCTTAAAGAGAACAAGTTATTACCTACAACATCAGAACAAGCCTTCTCCAGGACCAGAACAAAAAAAAGATGTTGGTTTGGCACCCAAATACAGTGGTTTGAATTTGCGAATTATAGTTTGGGACTTTTGGCGACCATCTCTTTGAGTAGTACGTGGAAGGGTATTTTTAGTAAAATATGTGGCAAATGAAGATGTGTTTTAAGGAACATTGGGCCACTCACCTTGCCGAAAGGTGACACAGCACCTCCCGATAGTTTGTCAAATACCCATAAAACTCTCTATAGCACCATGAATACACATAAGAGGGACTACATGTAAACCCCACTGGAAGGAGAAACACGGGCAGTTGCCTTTCATAAACCAGAGGAACAAAGAAGCTTCACTTCCAACCAAACTGATCCTGAGAGAAATGGAATTGAAATCCAAGATGGCAGCATGAGCGGTTATCACTTTCGCTCCCTGAACCATATGACTAGAGGTCTGAGACTGAGAAATTCTGGGAGAGAGGTGGAGCTGACGATCAGTGGGCCAATGAGATCTGTGAGAACAGGTCATGGGACACCCTAGTAATCGATTGAAGGCCTGAGAAGGAGAAGTGATGCAGCAGAATGGAAGAAACAGTGGCGAGCTGGAAGAGGCAACATGGAGGCGGTAGCTACAGAAACACTATTATAATTATAATTGTTCTTTTATAACACGCTTAATATTGGACACCGGTTTCCAAGCGCAAGACTGGGAATCAAACTAGTGTTGCTATGCGTTGTCTGGCTTCCAAGACAAACGCGTGGCCCCTGAGCTATCCTCCCAGCCTGAGCATGGAGGCTGTTGTGTTCAGAGGGTGCCCTGTGGTTGACCTGGACTCAATCAGGTGACAGACTGAACCACAGAACTCAAGTTGTTGGAGGGAGTTGTAGGGCCTAGAGCTCAGGACAGGGAGATGTCAGAGAATTCAGGAGTGTGTTGTCCGAGGAGCAAGGGACACTGGAATTGGAGCGATGTGACTGAAATCTTGAAAGCAGAGCAGTGTGCTCTGAGAAGCCAAATAATTCTCTTATGTTGGAAATCCATAGGACATGTGTCTGCAGCCTGCAGCACTTCAGATGTTTCTGCACTACTCTTCCTATGATCCCTCACCATTAACTATGCTGGCTAGGGCTGATGGAATTTGTAGTCCAAAACATCAGGAGAGCGAAAGGTTGCAGACCCCTGCCATAGGAACACCCGATATGTGACATGCCTCTAAGATTTCTCTTCCAATTGGCATTGTCCTTATTCCTGCTCAAGCACAGGAGTGTGTTTCCATGCTGTATGTTGGGAAATGTAGTGAGAGTACAAAAATGTGTTCATTAACAAGTGTGAGAATAATAGCTCTGACAATTCTGGGAATTGTAGTTCAAGAATGGAAGTGTCTTAGTAAAGGCTGTACAAGAACGAGTGCCCTCAGACTCTAAATTCCGGGAATGTTATTCAAAATAGCAAAGTGCCCCAGAACATTTTTGAAAGATAATTTTTGTTTCTTTATTGTGGAAAATCTAATCCTATTCCCAAAGTGGCCCATAAAGCATTTTGGGGAAAGAAAGCTCAGACGACGCATTCTGTAACACTTAGTACTAGAGCATTTACAAGAGGCTTTAAGCATGAGCCAAATCACCATTCTGACCAAATGTAATATAATTTATTTTGACAAACCAAGTCAAATATGTCATGACAAAAAATGTAATGAAATCAAAGCTGCCTCACTCAGCAGACCTCCTCTACAGATCAGCATCTGTAATGGGACACCCCAGACATTTAGGGGACTCCCAAAACGCTGCCACGCCCTTACATTCAAAATGCACACCAACTACAGGGATACACTGTTCCAGTGCAGAAACAGGGCTGCAATGCCCCAGAATGGCGCTCTGGAAAATGTTTTGCGGGAGTAACATTCTGGTAAGAGTCAAACTATTTCTGCCACCCAAAAGTGTGCCCTACTCCTACACCCACAACACCCCTTTGTTGACAGGCAGATGAATGTGACATTCATAGTTACTGCCTCTCCCCCACCCCAATATCGCACTGGTGGGAAATGTTACTCACTAAGGCGACCATACCGACCTTATCCCAGGCAAGTAATAGAGGAAATGGATTTGATGTCACTAAAGATGGCGAGAATAAGCAAACTCACTGTGAACTGACAAACGTGCATACCATAGAAACAAAGCAGGTATGCACTCACCATAAAGAAGCACAGACACTAGGTCAAATATGCATTTCTACATAAAGAATAATGCTTGCAACCATAAAGACTTGAAGAACATAACATAAGAAATATGGACTCAGAAATGAAACACATATATAGCTCACTAACATAGAAACGCGATAGTACTGAGTATCCACCTTTTTCAAAATGGAAGCCGAAGCATGCATTGAAATGAATAAAAGGCTTTGAGGCTTCATGAAGCTCAAACTGCTGAAATTACTGAAATACAGACCCATGCAGGGCACAGACAGTAGCTGCGCGGACCCAGCCAAGGTTAGCGAGAAATTAGGGAGGATTTGGATGGCTTGGAGAGAACATGAGCTAATAATTCCCATGGCACAAGACACATTTCTCTAAGATTAATAAAAGAACAACCAGCCTTTGAACACCAGGTGCAGAATAATTATAATCTAACACTTAGTAATAACACTTGCACTTATATTATCTAAAAATCTCAGTAAATGCAGGGTGAAATAATTCAAAACATGGTCCTCTCACATGTGACCCATAATTCAAGAACACTGTCTATTCATCAGCCCTGAACACAGATAAGCACCTGCCTCAACTCCCCACATATTCTCAGAAATGAGGCACGGTCAACTACAAAGAGGTTGCTATGGCTCATGGCCTAGGAATAAGAGAAAAGTATATTTTTTAATTGAAAGGAAAGCAGTCCTGGTCCAATCTCCCCCTACTCCTGTCTGGCTCATGTGCAGGGTCGGACTGGCCCTTTCGGTCTTTCGGCCCGTGGCCGAACGACTTTGGGGTCCCCTGGGGCCGGTTTTCCGGCAGCCACCTCTGGGCCGTTTTTTTTTTGTAAAAAAAAAAAAAAAAATTCAAATTTTTTTTTTTTTATTGGCAGGCCCCCGGGCCCGGCCTCAGTGCTTAATTTGTGCCGGTGGTTGCCGGTCGCCGACACCGGAAGTGTTTTTTCGGCACCGGCACTCCCCTCTGCAGCTGCCCTTAATCACGGCTTGCTGCGGAGATAGAGAATGCACTCATCAAAGAAAGTTAACAATTAAGTGTTAACTTTCTGTGATGAATGAGGCTCTCTGCTGTCAGTGCTCCAGCCACCTGCCGGGCCCGGCAGGCCGGCGTGGCGCCAGACAGGAGGCAGCCTGAGCCCAGCTCAGGCAGAGCGCTCTCTCTCTCCAAAACAAATTGTTGTGGGTGGGGGTGGGCCGCGTGAACTGCGAGTGCCGCCTTGCTCCCAGTGGCTCTTTTTTTTACAGTGCAGGATGGGTCTTTGATGGCAGGCACCAAAGCCTGCAAGGGTCAAGAAAAGCAAAGCGCCCAAAATCAAAGAGGAGGCCGGTGTCCTCGGGTTGACGAGTGAAAACTTTGCGAGGGCCCTGAAAGAAAACAAGTACCTGCTTGTGAAGTTCTGTGAGTACCACCACTGCCTACTGCTTAGCGTGTTTTGTTTCGAGTTCACAAGGACAGAGGCTGTACTGAGATACTCCTACAGTGATACGTGAATAGAAAAATCTTCCTGTGCCGTTTTGTAAATGTTAAATTAATATCCTTCAAATGATCACAATACATGTTTCAGATGGCCTAATGTTATCTTGCATTTATTATGAAATCCTAAAGTTGGGAATGCAGACACGGTATTGAACGTATTACAGGGCACGTTTCCTATTGAAATTGTAGTTTTACAATGTTTGGTTCATCTGAAATACAAATGCGTGGATTCTGAAAGTGTATAACATTAATACGCAGTTTGTCGATCGTGAGTAAGAGAAGCCTTTTTCTGCAGTGTCTCCGGTTTCACATGACCTTGCCTTGACGTTAGACAGTAACACCGGGCGACGTATGGTCTCATTTGAGCAATGGCGCTATCTCGCACCTGGCTCTGTTTGCAGGCTATGCTGGAAAGCATTTACCATTTAGCGTCGGCAAGCGGCCACCAGCTCCAAAGTGTTTTCTCGTGGCAACACGTACGTGTAAAGTAAACATAGGTGATAAGCACATGTCTGGGCTGCTATGCAATTATTAACTGCAGAGCACAATTCTAGGTCACAATCAATTGACCTGCCATCAGCGTGCTTATAACTTTAGAGTGCACTTTCACCCGTGCATCAGTGAACGTTAAAGGCACTGATAGGCCTGTTTCCTTTTTACGGCTTAAGACTAGCAGCCCGCTCCTGCTTAACAGAACAGTTTATCTCAGACTGACTGGAAAAAAATAGTTTTGCATGCAGCCTGACAGATCGTGTTATAATCCTTTCACCAGCCCGCCCAAAAGCTTCCTGCCACCTGGAAAAGGAACACTTCCCTTTGAAGTTCGTAAAATAAGCCCAGAATCCAAAGGACAACTTTATTTTTCCCACAGCGTTTGTACAGATGAGCCTTTCTCCGCTTGTTGCACTCTTTAAATTCTTAACTGTCTGACAATGTTTGCGAGCAACGGGTTTGTGTGCATCTTAACTGGTATGTGTTTTTAAAATTTAACTTTTTGTGCAACTTTCATGCAGAGTCCGAGGCGTCAGATTAAATATTCTGAAACATGCTCTGAGAGCATGTTTCAGAATATTTAATGTGATGCCTCGGAAAAATGCTTCGATGAATACAGATACATGGAATCATTGGCAATCACTAATTACTGCTAATAACTAACACTTTCTTTGGTCATCATTTACTGTGGTGCGTGTCTTTTGTGAACTTTTCTCAAAACATATTGTGTAGTAAAGCCGAGAGTACATACACACTGGTCACTTCACCTGCCCATGGTAAAACATGACTTTTTTTCTGTGGGGAGGGGTTGCAACTGGGGGAAAAGATGAGAGAAAAAGTGTCAGTACTGAAAAGTCAGTTGAGCTGGGAGCAGCCTCGGACTGGCCTGTAGGACAATAGGCCCAGGGCCAACCAAAAACACAAAATGCTGGTGTGGGACCTTTTTTTGGCCAAAGTGGGACCCTTATTGGCCCATGTGGGCCAGTTTGATGAGTTAATTCACACTGCGACTAGTAGTTTTGACCAGTGTTGCTGAATAAATATTCTTTAAAATATACAATTTGCATGTCACTTTATCAAAAAAGCTCCCCCCGGGTACTATTCAAACAGTATCACAAAAGGAATGAAAAGCCATTTGCAAGTGCGGGCCACTTTTTCTTTGGTGCCTGAGACAATTGCATGGCCCAGTCTGACCCCGGTTGATAGCTAGCCTTTGTTGCTGACTGTGGGCAGTTCGGAAGCACCCCACAGTGTCTTTGTCGAGGGCATAGGGGCATTGGTATCCCGAAAGGGGCCAGGGATAGGCGGTGATGTGTAAGTTGGCTGTAGAGGCGCTGTCTGGAGGGAGGGGTCTGATGTTACTCTGTGAGATGCAGTAGTTGTTCTTCGAAGAGTGTGATTGGACGTGAATTGTTGGGGCACACAATTAAAATAGGGTGCCAAGAGCAAAAACCACTGGCACATCCATTACACCAGGGCAACAAATTCATACAAGCCCACAGAACTGTATGCAAAGTAATGTTATTTTATGAGTTGTGTTGTAATGTAACAGACACATGAAGCCTCCATACGTAGCATTTTCTGACCTCTCCCTAAACCTCATTCCGGTTTCCCTACCCACCTCCCCATCTATCCAACCATCGTCACCCCCACCCTCCTTCCCTGCTGGGGTTGCGGAGCCCTGTATAAGCATTGACTTGCAGCAGGTCCCAAAACCGCAGTGGGGGTGGTTGGTTCATGCCACTCCTGTGCCTCGGAGCTGTGGACCTCAATATGTAGCATTTTCTGTAAAAGTCATGAATTGACGTGATTCACGGATGATGGTTTGAGGGCAACTTTTTTTGAGGCGAGGGGTGGGCCACTTTTTCGAGGGGTGGGCCACTTTTTTGAGGCGAGGGGTGGGCCACTTTTTTTTTGTTGTCCGGGCCTATTTCTTGTCCCAGTCCGACCCTGCTCATGTGTTGACCTGTCAATTGCCCAATGTTGGTCAGTAAATTGCAAACCAATGAAAACCCCTAATGCTAGGCCGCCCAGTATGTATTATGCCAACCAATAGCTTATTGTAGAGATTACATGTATTCACTATTATCATTTTAGCGGCAGTCCCGGGTGGTGCCATCAGATATCTAATGACCAATTAGAAGACTAACCCCTATGCAATACATACATAGTCAATTCCCTTAAGCAGTCCCTTCACTCCATAGGTTTTTGATACCAAGTTAGTAGAATAATGTCAGTAGTGACGTGTTTTGGATTCATAATCCATTGTTTTGTATGAGAAACTTTGAGAGCTGTGACTCTATTGCTTGTATGCTGTCCCTGCGGTACGTTGGATCGTAATAAATCATGTTTTGCCTTTCGATTTGACTATTTACATTATTGAGTGCAGGATTTCCCAACCTCCCATTTCGGCTTAAACTGGGGGTTTCCAGGTAATTTTAATACCTTCTTTCGCTGTCATCTGCTTGAGGATGAGGATGGTTGGCCGAAATCATTTTTGTGCGGGCGAGTCCCTGGGGGCCGGTTTTTGCCCACGCCTGGGCCGGTGAGGAAAAAAAAAAAGAAACACCTGCAACAGCATTATTAGTAACACCTGTGTGGGCAGCAGGAGCCTGGAGGCTGCCTGCAGGTCTGGGCTGGGCCTGGCTGGGCCCACGGCACAGTCGCGCTGGCGCACACATTAAGTAACTTAATGTGAAAGTTGCTTTCAACTTTGCAGGAAGCAACACATTTGTTGCACTTTGCAAAGTTGAAAGCAACTTGTTGTTGTGCCTGGGCCGATGGAACAACAGGCGGGCCATTGGGCCAATGAAAATGCGGCTTCAGCAGCCGCTGACACAGACTCCGTGCCGTCACGACTCACGTCACACCGCGTGACTGACTGAGGCTATTTGGGCCTCTGCCCTGACCCTGCTGCTGGGGCATGATTTTGGCCTGGGGCTGTAGAGCCACGGGCCGTGCAAAGATGCGAGGCGGGAGGACCAGTGCAGCAGCTACAACCGGCTGAGGTAAACCCAGGGACCACCTGCACCCCTGTCGAATGCCCGTGCTCCCAAACCCAGCCGCCTTCAGGCCCACAACTCCCGCCGGTCAGAAGAAGCATCAACCCATACTTTTTGTTTCCGTCTCACATCACAGCTCGCACTGTAAGTACATTGCACTGCTCCGCAATTGTGCCACAAAGTATGCAACTCCGAAACCCTGTTACGTTGTCATCTAATTGACTCTCATTGAGCCCTAAACAAAACCATTTAATTGGCAACCATTAGCCAGCCACGAGCATCTCCCGTGAGATAATGCACTGTTGTGCGCATTCAACTTTATTTGTGCTCTCTTAGCTTGTATGACCAATGTTCCCCCATGCGTGCAACGCCCGCCAGTATAGAGTAGCATCCCATATTATTTACACTCGCAATTGTATATTCTTGAATTTTTTCTACTGCCAAGTGCTCCGCTCCCAGCCACCTCTCTGCCATTAAAATATTTCAAACCAGCCAATAAAAAACAGTACAGCGACCGCCTATGTGCCTTCCGCTCGGAGGACAGTGCATGCTGGTCCTCATAGTCATACGTGTCATTCGGGCCAGCCAGCAGCCGGCCGGCCCGACCCCCCGCAGCCACCCACAGGCGCCACAGCCTGGCAGAGACTGAGAGATTCTAGGAGTCTGGCCCTGAAAGCTGAGGTAAGAAGACTTCTTTGGGTATGTATTGTCCAGCTGCCCCCAGCTGTGCTGTTGCATTAGTGATAAGATAAACGACCAATTTTAGAGTAGAATAAGCATCCATTTTGTACTATGTATTTTACTTTTCGCAAGTTGCAGTAATAGCATTTCTTTTCTGCCGTTGTCTCTGTTACGATCATCACAAGACATTCCATCTCGGTGTCCTCGGTCACGTGACAAATTTCTTGTGCCTAAAAGCTTCTGTACAATGTAGAAATATTTGACCATAGCACATCAAGTGGCCATTGACTTCATTGTGTCACAATTAATGCTTTGGCGTAATCGGTCTATCTTTCCCATCTCACTGGCATGCTGCTCAGGATGTTTGTTTGCATGTATGAGGTAACGAGTGCACAGAGTATGGGATGTCCTGTGAGTGCGCTGCTTTCCCTTTTGTCAACCTCTGAAGCCTGAAATTAGATGCATGCAGACTTGACATGTGGCCAACTTTGCACCAGACCTGCAGATGAACTTGACTGGTCTGCTTTTCTGCTGATGTTGTTTCTTTCTTCCTTATGTTAGTTTCCAGGGTGCATCTGATTTGTATGCATTGTGGGACTCACAGTAATTTGACAGTATGGATCTATGCACACAGATATTAATGATACACCTGGTGATCCATTCTTGTATGAAATGTAGATCACATTAGTGAAATCATAACCATATTTTTTGTAGTGTGCTTAGGAACAATGCTATTTGATGCCACTTCCTGTTTTGCCAACGGGTAAAGATTGTGTCAAGGGTCGTGAGGCGAGGGGAGGGGGCGTTTTTTTTGACGCGAGGGGTGGGTGTGCGGGACTATTTCTTGTCCCAGTCCGAGCGTGGAGACAGGCAGATGAGAGGTGTACGCTGCAGTGTGCTTAAAAAGAAAACGATCGACTGGTGCTCATGGCGACATCAAAGCCCTCCTGGTCACACCATGCTGCTGTGTATCAGCACAAGAGTTGACCTTATGACTGAATTGGTGATGTCTGCTTGTTTGATATGCAAACCAGTTTCAGTTTTTGTAGATATTTAAAGGATCACATCATGAATAACAAGCTGCCTGACTGTGCCAAACAACGACTATGAGCACGTGACCTTATGAAACAGATTATTTTATTATCTGTCTAGTGGTTTTTGAAACATAGAAGTAAAATGTCTACCATATTTTTAAGCTCACATTAAATTGCAGTTTTACATTTATGATGCAGTTTATAAAGCTACAATCATGCTTGTTTTGTTCCACATGATTCTAAAAGGTATTTTTTGAAGATGTTCAAAAGTTAATGGTGCGCTTTAAAATCCCACATAAAATAAAATATATATTGTAAGTGGCTTGGACGGCTTGTTTTCTACAAGCTGGTCACATGATTGCATTGACTCAATCGCTGCCACCTGCACCATGGTTCGCACCATGAAAGTGATGGACTCCCAAAATCCATTTTTAGTTGTGGATATTTAAGTGCCACTTAAGCATCCCCTTTGAGCCAGTATCATTGCTTTGGAATACAACTAGAAGGAAAATGGCACGTGAGGAGGGACACACAGCTTGTGCGTGGTATTTCGTTATTTACCCACCCATTCACTGCCCATGGCCATGATAATCCCTCATGCCATTCCCACCCAAAACCCACCCTCCTGGGATCTCTTTGAGCTAACTCTCTTTCAAGCAGTAACATCAATATTTTGCCTGCCAGGATTAATTCTAAGCAGTCTGCTGAGAGTTAATGGTTTACGTGCAACTATGAGTGCAGTACATGTGTGATAGAATGTTTTAACTACATGAGCCTTTAGCCACTTAACTTATATCTATTCCTTGCACTGAAGGCCTGTTAAAAGCAAGTATTGATTAAGCCAATAGATTTGACCTGTGTATAGGTATTAAATAGTCATTTGTAAGGCACTGCTATCAGACTAATCAATCACACAATTTTTCAGCTTTTGCCACCTTATGGCCAGTTAGCGTCGTCATGGCAGTTCCTGGTAAATTCCTATCCCATGTCCGCACAATAGCCAACATTTATGGCTTTGCCAATGCTCATTTCAATTTCCAGCATGCATAGGACATGTGTAATACATTTCTATGTAATGCCCGCCCCCCTCCATTGCCCCTATTAGTGAAGTCTGGGTGGGGGAACATGGTGTCTGTTTCCAGCCTGCCATCAGCTGTGCAGAATCATGGGAGGGCAGGGATGCGAGGGTGCTGGTCACGTGGGATCACCAGATTATGCCACTATTCTAGGGGGAGGGAACCTTTCCATCTTTGCAGCTTCAGGTAGAGCAGCCTTCCTTAGGCCACCTGTCTCTCGCCTGTGCACATGCTGTCTGCAGTGTCACACCTCAGATTCAAAGCACTGGTGGCGGCACTTAACTAAATTGTGTGCTACACTCCTATACCTAGAGGTGGGCGAGCCTGGCAAGGCCTAGGCCGGCCCGGGCCCCAACGGGGGCTCCAGCCCGACCATCCTTTCGGGCCAGTACACTCGGATGCCACGGGCCTGCCACGGGCCTGCCACGGGCCCCACCATAGCTGCCCAGTGCACAGCGCAAAAAAAAGGGGCATTTCTGTTCCTTTTACCTGTGCAGCATGGGCAAAAGGGAAAGTAATGATCATTTATTTGTTTTCCACATTTGACCATTTCTTTCTATTTTGCCTGCGCCACGCGGGCAAAATGGAAAGAAATGCCCATATATGAAGAAAAAAATTAAACGCGGCCCTGATGGTGGCTCTCCAGCAGGGATGCCCTTTAGGGATCACCAGGGGTCTCAATTGCGACCCCTGAGGTCTCCCTTGCTACCCCTGTGGACTACTTTTATACCCCTAAAAAGAAAATTGAAGCTCCTGGGCTGTGCCATTTGAACTGTTTTCTTTCTGGAATTCCATACAATAATTGCTAGACTCATTAAAGGTTTATTTCATGTACACTTCGGGGTGCGAGTCACTGATTTAGTCTGTTCTTAAACACCTCAAATTCACAATGCAGACAAAATCCTCCAAAAAGCATTTAGAGTAGAATAAGCATCCATTTCGGACTATGTATTTTGCTTTTCCCAAGTTGCAGTTATTAGGCCTGATTCATGGAATTATCTGCGCCGAAAACGCACATTTGCGCACCTTTCTACCCGAAAATCCCCACACTTCAAACAGGGATTTTCGGGCAGAAAGGCTCACAAATCTGCGTTTTCGGCGCAGATAATTCCATGAATCAGGCGGTTAGCATGTTTTTTTCTGCCGATACGTATGGTGATCCATTCTTGTATGAAGTGTATATCACATTACAGTGATATTGTAACCATATTCTTCATAGTGTACTTAGAAACAATGCTGTGTGAAGCCACTTCCTGTTTTGTCAAGGGGTAAACGGTCGTGTTCCATCGCTTCTCGTGATATCACTTTGGGTTGGGTCAAATGACATCACTTCATGTGATGTTATCAGAGTTCAAGGGTCATGTGATGTCACTTCTGCTACCCCTTCAATTTTGGTGAAATGACGTCCCTGCTGCGTTTCATTTTTTTTTCATTTTTCTGGGGTAGCCAGGGATTTCATGGGCTCGACCCGTGGTGGGCTCCTAGAGCTAGGCCTGGCCCCCAGGCTCTGCCCTACCCATGAAATCCCTGGCTCCCCCAGCTCTACCCATGCCCATGACCATGACCATGGAGATACGGGTGTTATTTTTTTAAAGGCCAAATCACAGACGCCTGCCGCATGATTTCCTGCGGATTGAGCGGTTTGACAGAGTGTGGAGGTCATGCCCCAGCAGGTCATCACGCGAAGCCCCAGGTCATTTCCCCAAGTCTCTGCTCCTTTTAAGCAGCACATTTGTCATTTCCTATATTATGAGTCTGTGACAGACGCACGTGTGAAATGGGGGCCCGAATCACCCATTTCTCTGTCAAGTCACAACTCCTTGGGAAGGGCCCATTAGGCTTTTAAAGTCCTTCCATCTGTGCCTGTGCCAAAGCTAAACCCGCACCACCTAAACCTCTATTTACACTTCAACACTGCTCTCTACTCTGTGGTAATTTGTTGACATTAAAAGAATGTGTTCACAATGCATTTTTTCCACGTTATGCAGATGCATGCTTGTGTGCTTGTGTGGAGCAATGAACTCTGTGGCATGCAGACTGTAGGGCAGTGTACAGACTGTGTGAAATAATCAGCCAGTCCAAGCTTTCAGTCTCACTTCATATTGCATTATGGTACTTGTGGTCCTGCCTTTATACTGGTGTTTTTTTCGATTGCCAATGAAAGGAATCACAGAAAGGAAATGTGCCTGTTACTAAAACCAACCTGTTCTTAAGCAAGAAGGAACCTTGGAGACAAAGTGATTGCAACCTGCAATTTCAAGCATACGGTTGGTGCGATAGGTTCACTGACTCCTGGGTTTTGGATATATAGGGGTTGAGGGGCGTACAAATAATTGAAGCAAGGAAAGGGCTGCTGCCAAAAAAGGCAGCCCGGCATGGGTGCCACCAGTGGACTCAAGGTGCTGCAAGATGGGCCGTAAGGAGCAAGGACAGGCAATGCCCTGGCACAGGACTCGCCCAGCGGGTCGGATATGTTCTTTCCTGCAGATTAAGCGGTATGGACTCTCTGCAGTCAGTGCTGGACTGGCCTATAGGGAACTCTGGAGATGTCCCGGACGGCCCCAGCTCCATGGAACTCTTTTCTGTGAGCACGGGCACAGCCTTCTGGTTTTCCCATCGGGTGCCGGCGCCGCCACCCCCTACCCCCCCAAAAAAGTCCCATTGAAAGTATAGGTACTCCTACGCAGATCGGACTCGGTGCCCCTGTGTGTGAGTACATTGATTTTCTGGGTTCCCTCCTCCCATGCACCACAACCCTTCCTCCCATCTCTCCACATTACCATTTTGACTCATATTTCCACATCTTCTTGTGGGAGAAACTCAAACCCTACTTAGAAGGGATGAGCTTCCTCACACGGTGTGATATTGGGCAAAAAGGACGAGCACACTTGTCCTTGGCACTTAGAAGTAAAGCTCCCACGATACTCTGCTCTGACTGTGGCGCCGTTCTCCAAACGGACTCCTTGCCCCTGTAACATCACAGGTTTGCACGGTTCGTCCACGCCGCAGGACGTTCATTTTCCCAGTTTTTCTATGGGCCCATTTTCTGACCAGAGATGTGTCCAAATTCTGGAAGCTCCTGGTTAACTCTCTCCGGGGGACAAGGCGCTATAAAAAACATTCTCTAGATGTGGCCATAGGGGCAGAGCTATTGTGGTATTTACAGAGCCGTCGCATCGAGGAGTGTCTTTGTAGGAAAGTGCTTTCTCGCAGAACATTCCACGGGAGGAAGGTTAGGCTACTCAGTTTAAGCGGCGCTGGTCAGGAAAAAAATCCAGGCATGGCTCTATAACGGACCCGCCCTCTCCATGGCCCTCTCCTGACAGTTTCACCAGTCATGGCGCTGGCAGGAGAGAGCAGACACCCCACTGTCAAAAGACGTAGGCAGTTCCTAGTTCTTCCCTCCAGTACAGATGAGTATCCACAACCCGACCCTCAAGGGCTCCCTCGGACGTGGCCCTGAAAATACTCCCCCTCCAGCCTTGGTGAGCGGGCTGCCCCCACAGGCGTCCCCTGGCTTCCAAGCACTCTTCAGTGTGACACCTGATGACGAGAGCTCTTTCTTCCTCACTAGATGGCTCAGACTGTGACCCTTTTGTTGAAGCGACAGAAGTCAACATTGAGGTCTCCTTTGCTCACGAGAGACTGACCTAGGAGCCTCCTCTCGAACAATAGACCCTTTCATCAGGTCCGTTGATGGATTGCTGGTCTTCTAGATCTTAAAGTGAGACCAGGGTCCCTACTGCTAAACCCATCCGGTTCAGGTTTTCCTGGCAGAGGGGTAGACAGGTGCCCAAAGGTTGCAGGCCCCTGCTTTTGAGGAAGTCTTACAATATATCCTGCAGTTTACGACAAGTCCGTGATTTTGTGGGGATCCTTCAGAATAAATGGCAGAAGACTGGTCTGCAGGAAATGTAACTGGTCTCCTAGAAGGCCAGTGCTCTTGAAATTTTGGATTGCCAGTCGAGGATGGCCTAACATGCGATGCTCTGGCTCCGGCTCAATGGCCTTCAGAGTAAATGTCTATCAGAAAACCCCTTGATTCCTCTATGGGCCAGGCCTGATCTGATCCAAACCCAGCCCGAGCTTTAGGGAATGTCCTGATTGGAGGCTCTGGTGGAAAGATGAGTTTTATGATGAATGTGGAATAAGCTGTCCCTGTCATGTCATTCCTGTGAGAGGTCAGAAATGCGAGGAGGACAACTTTTAGATGATTTCTCAAGCTGCGCCATTTTATGAAATTATACGTTTCATCAAACACCTCACTATCCCGACTGAGGATTTCCCTGCCTATCCAAATCTAATGGAAACACTCTAACAACAGATATCTGGCCCTCACACTTACACATAAAATACACAAAGAAAATATATGTCCATTCACACCAATGTCAGTAATTGTATTTCTAGGTGTCCGGTCAAAGGATAGAAAAAAAAGGATCGAATGCCCTTTTCTTCGAAACCAAAAGGACCGAAAAAAAAAAGTTTCAAATGCTTTTATATTTATTCATTCATATTTGTTTTAGTTTAGTGTGCAAAAAAAAGTTTTTTTAAAAAGGTAAACGGGGGTTGGGGAAACCCCACCCCCCCCCCCATAAAAAAAAGCATTCAAAACTTTTTTTGGTGGGCACGTTTGGTGTCGAAAAAAAGGCATTTGATCCTTTTGTATTAGATACTTTCACCTACAACCGTATTTCAACTATATTCACAGTCTCTCTTGGTAACCTGGGCAAGATGTCCTTTCCCAGGTTTCAGGTTAGTTTTAGTTACAGTGTTCAACAAAAAAAAAGAAACATGTTTGTGGCTCCCTCACTGTCACAAACAAAAATTCTGTGAACCAATGTTCAACAAATAGAAAAGTTTCTCCTCTTCCTTGTACAATGATTTTCCACTTCTGTAAATAGCATCAGGGATGTTCCAGGTCAAGGTGCTAGGCCAGCATTTGTAAATGTCACAGAAGAACTACAGTTGCTTGCCAGGTTTAATTAAACACCATTTCTGGCAAGGTAAAATAACCACAGCTTTTGGCAGTAGTTGTTAATCTTCTTAATAATGGTGTCGGTCACAGTTTATATCTTCGTCATGATGACTTCACAGCACTTCTGCATTTACCTGAACAACTCTCATATCAGGCTAACTTCTGTAAAATTCACCATGTGACTATACTCGCCAGCTCCATAGTGTTCTACATTCATATGTGCTCCTGAAGTTTTAAATGTACTGAAACATGATGAACCACCACAACTTCAGCAATTTGTATCTTTGTGACTTTGAACAACCTTTCAGAAAAGACAAAATTCACTTTAATGCACCTAAACAACTTCAAGTAACTAAGGAACTCTTCTGACCTTTCACTTCCCAGAAGGGCAGCCTCTTTGCCACTCTTGTCTTTCTGCAACAACCAAAATGCCTTTAAGGCTGTAATTCTACCTTTCCTCTTCTAGGCGTTGTCAGTGTGAGCTATAACAACTTTCACAGAACAGTACTAATCAACAGGCTTCCTTTTTCCCAACCTTGCATTAGTCTCTTTACTTCCTGCCAACCAGAGCAGTTTAATCATAGACCTTGTTATCAGTCTCTCTTGGCTTTAGTCAATGCTTGCACACCTTTGGTTTGGGCAATGCTTGTATCCTTTTCGGTCCAGGACAATGCTTGCACCACTCTTTGGCTTGGGAAATGTTTGGTTCATTCTTGGCTTGGACACACTTGTTTCACTCTTGGCTTGGGTAATGCTTGCTCTCAGTAGCTCATAAACGTTACTGTTCAGTCACTTAACTTTAGTGTTACTTTGTTCTTCGACTGTTTTGTAATTAATTTTTAGGTTCACCTTCACTTCAAAATCACTTTCAGGTATACGTGACCATTCTGTCATCTTTTTTCAGAGAGAGGTGCAAAGACGTTTTACTCTTACGCAAGTAAAGGGAATGAAGTTCAATCATACAGGAGTGTGACTTTTCATTCTTCCCATTGTCCAGCAATCAGTGGCCTTGTTAAGATAGCTTTCACTCCTACGTAAGTGATTCTAATAGATACAGTTGCCTGCCTTTGTTCATGAAAAGGATCAGAAGGCTCAGAAACACTCACATGCCTTCTGTCTTGCTCCCTTCACATGCTGCAGTGCTTGCGCTGCTTCAGGCTTCTTTTGGACTGTGAGGCAGAATTACATGCCGTACCCTTTGGGAACACTACACACACTTAAGACTACAAGTGTAAGCACAATCTCACCTTTGGTATAAGTCTGTACTATACAGTTTTGTGGTAGCAGGGCTGAGCAGCCAGGCTTATCTTAAGAGGGATGTGAGCAGTACAAGGTGTTACACAAAGGATTTGCAATCATAGTGGTTCAAACAAACACTTACTCCAGGTTTCTTGGTAAAACAATATGAATTTATTTACACAGTCAGTTAGAAAACATTCCACTAGCAATAAGAAGCTCAATATTAAACTATAATACACTCCAGTACCCAACCAATACGTTTCTGAACAAGCTAGGCTCCCCAGAAGTGAGAGCAAAATGGCACTTCAGTAACCTTAAAAGGGAGTAAAAAGACAAAGGTTATAAGAATTAAACACAAATACTTTCTTAGGCAGGGCAAATGGTTTCAGTTCACTACAAGAGGCAGTTCAATTCAATAGGCCTGGGCCAAAGTCAATGGATCAGTGTATTGCATAGGACAGCACAGTTCTGCTAGTAAACGGTTAAGTCTTTGGCAATGTTCTCAGAAGTAGCTTGCACGAAAAAGAGTTATATGTCGGATTAGGAGCGAACAAGACTCCAAAGTTGGGAAAGTTTCACAAACTTCCACCGTGGCAGAGAGGATTTCTTAACCGCGTTTGCACAGTACCTTGGTAATGAAGAAAAGCTGTAGCTGAGGCAATTGTTTCTAGCAGTTCCTGCAGATCTCACAGTTCCTGGGCCTCAGTCATGGGACAAGAGGGAGGACGCCGGGAGGTTCCTGCACTGCACGGGGATGGATCCACAAGCTTGGCAAAATGTCGGTTTAAGGTGTGAGTGCCTTAAAGTCCACAAACTGGTATCCTTCTCACTGGCTATCCGGTTTTCAACAGCACTTTGAAGAAAATTCGAACAGTATGGAGATGGTTTCCAGGTGACTCGTGAGTTGGTTGTTCCCACCAGCTCAAGGGAAGAAGTTGTCCTTGAAGGGGCTTCTCTGTCGAGGAAGTTTCAGGCTATTCAGACCTGCAGCAGGGCTTCACCTAGCAAACCAACGGTCCCGGAGTTGCAGCAGTCGTCTCGGTTCTGTCGTTCCAGTGATCGACTCTGCCTTCCAATCCCAGAGACCTGCCTTTTAAACTGTTTTCTCCTATTCATTCCAGCCTAGCTGCCACTCACCCAGCGGGGTGGTTGTCCCGGCCGGACAGTCAGCCAGCCAATCATGTCAGAGTGCATTTGGGTCTCCTAGGAGACTAAGCACAGGTAGTTTCGGGCACCTCCCTCACTTCCTGCCCACCCCAGACACTCAGGCACCAGAGGCGGTCTTCAGTACTGAAGCCCGCCAAAGGCAAATGAACAAAAGGGACCAAACCTGATTTGGCACGCAGAGACAAACACTAGAAGAACCTTTTCAAAATGAAATGGCGAAAAAAGTTGATCGACACCTGTTTTTACAGAGGGGGCTCAGACGTAATCTTGAAAAACATGGCTCCGGTGGATTTTGGCTACCGGAGAGTTTAGAAGGGTCGCGGTCGGGAAAACCATGATAATATAACTGCCACCAGCCATTCTGAGAGGAAAGGGTAGCTTTTGAGTGCTAGATGAGTTTTCTAGGCATAGAGAATACTAGGTATCCCCCCAGCACTCTGCCGTAAGGCAGAGTGTGCTGGGTCTAGCAATTTAAAAAGACTAGCAAAGTCAATTTAGCTTTACATTCACTGGGAGACAGTAGTCAGTCCCAGAGAAGGTATTTAAACCTTGGGAAGTCTCAAAGACATACCTGTGTGACTGCACTGAGGGTGCTGTGTGATACACACGAAAAGATGATGTCTATGGAGTGCACTAAAACTCCATATCCAAAGAACACAAAAGTAAAACACACATCAAAATACATCAAAGAGTGGGAAAAAAGGCTCACACTCTTTCCAGGTAAGAATTAAAGTCCTAAAAATCCAGCAAAGTTGCTGGGGTTCTTAAAAGGTAAGGGAAATTAGCACATTTATGAGAATTCTCCCTAACATGGACACACCCCTCTTTGGTGACAGTGTCTTCAGTCCTGCCACACCATTAAGGAGCTCTTCTCGCTCCTGGGATCCTCAGCTGCATAACTCCTTTCAGCCATGTTCTCCGGCACGTTTCCTGCTGTGCAATCTCTGCAATCAGGTTCACATGGGGGAAAACATTCTTCCTGCACGATTTCCACTGTGCAACCTCTGCACTTCAGATTTTGGGGAAACAGGACCCTCTCAGAACAGGCAGTTGAAATCTGCTTGGTTAAAGTCCCAGTGTCCCTTCTGTTCATCCACTTCTCCTTGGATTGCCAACACCGTGCTCTGCTTCTACTGCTGCTACTATTGCGACCACTGACTTAACAGCTCCATCTCCATCTAATGGCCTGCACCTGAAGGGGGCCTTTTAAGCCTCTCTGCTTCCCTCAGGTGTGGATCATTAAACTTAACAGGCTGACTACTCCTGCAACATTGCTCTTGAGCCCTCTTCCTGGTCCCAGTACTCAGGGAGTTATGGCACTTGTAGTCCCTACCAACAAAATAGGGTTTTCTTATTTTTCTACTTGGCAATACGGAATTAGAAATGTGGGGTTTGTGGGGAAAGTTAAACAAGGGGGTTTCCCTGTCTTCGTGACCTATTTCCCCCCCACATCCCATGTGATCCTCCTGCAGAACAGCAACCCCAGGGTCGGGATCAGGAAGTATCTGCCCTTCCCTGGCCACATGAGAAGGGACACAGGCCAGGTTTCCAGGGGAATCATTACTAATTCATCACATTCCTTTAGAATGAGGCACTTTCCTATGCACTTCTGCAAGTGCCATCTTGGTAAGGAGCCACTAGTAACAAAAACACCCTTTTGGACACATCCTGTGGCTGCATGACTGTGAGTAGCCAGAGCGCAAGTGTGGTGGGGGTGGGCATATTTGTATGGCTTAGATCCAGCATCTAATGCCCCTATTCCAGATCATTTGCAGCATTATATCAAACTGCTACTATATTAGGATATCAACAAATACATTTATGGATCCATATAACAATTTTTATATGGTTAAAATGTAGCTAAGGATCTAGTGTTCCTCACAGCCGCAGGTGTTTAGATACAGCAGCGATAAAACAAATTTATTTGCCAAAGCACCTGGAATGAGAAGCTGCAATGCTTTCCAAGGTTCATCCGACCAATCACAAATCACTGTTTCTTTGACAGATGCATTTGCACTACCTGGTGCTTCCGTAGATTCAGAAGAGTATTTCCCGGGATTCAATTATTTTGAACACGCTAGAGTCAATACATGAATGACATGTGTGAATAAGCAATTACATGGATTCATTCTAAGTGCACACAGCACTTAACAGTGAAATCCTTCCTATTGTACAGTGCATTGCATGTGTGCTTACAGTAAATTGCAGGCACAGTGTTCCTAAAACCTGTTCACTTTTCCAGGTGACCAGTTGATTCTACCAGTCGCCTTGCCATTAGCAAATATATGTGGTTATATTAACTGTGTGCCTGTTGCACTCTAGCAACTGGTCTAATATTCTGGCTATATATTCTATATATCATCCACAAGTTTATTGGATTAACCATTTTGTTAATAAAGAATTGCATTGAAGATGCACTTAAGATTCAAAATCCTCCTCTACTTAGCAATTTCACATTATGAGAAAATGAGCTATAAAACAGAGCTGCATTACGGAGTGTGTAATTCCGATCTCTCCCATGACTCCCTGCTCCTCCAGCACATGAACACATTAGAACAAAGGGTGCAAAGATGATGCCCATAGCTGTGCCTCTTAATGCTGCTCAAACAAAAGGCACTGTCATGCACAGTGAACTGCGCCCTGTCTGGGATGCATTGTGTTCTCACTTCCTGAAGGAGATTTCAGAAAGGTATTAAAGTAGCCTATTGACAACACACTTACATCGCATGGCCGTAGGGTAACGCACCCAGTCTGCTATTCCCATTTCTTTTCTTTTGCCCTTTCCATCTCTCAATGGATTTACACCAAACGTAAAAAGCAACTTGGATTTCCTTGTCTCGATTTGGTGTCTCATTGCCCAGTATTTTTTGTTCGGTCCTTGCCACAAAAAGACAATCAGTGCTTGACTGGGAAAAGGCCACTTTTGGGACTCACTTTAGAACTATGCATCATCTTGACTGTTCTGCAGAACAATATCCAGAAACCAATTAGTTGGGACATTTTATTGGGGAGGAAATGTTGGTGCAGATAGCACACTGGACACTGCAGTTATGAGCAATCCAGAAAATTATAGCTAGCTATCTGAAAAAGACATCTCTTACTGCAGAATAACCAGGGGATCACTGCTTGGGGCAAGGGTGATTTTCAGCAGGGATACAAGGCTCTGGGTAGGAAACTGAATTTGTAGGGTCCCGGGCTTCTGTGAAGCCAAGATCCTCCCGCTGGGAAAGGGCATCTGATGGCCCCATACCTATCTTTACCAAATGGGTGGTAAGAGCTGTGCCAGGCCCAGTTCTGGGCAATAAACACGAATTGAAGATTTTCAAGGTATTCTCAGACACCGTTGGGAGAAATAAAATCAGGAATTCAGAAAAGCCATCTATACTCAGGGTTTTCCACTTTTCCTTTTATAATTTGTCGCACCTGTGGGACACTGTTCAGGAGCCGCTACACTTCCTGAACTTTGAATTCATGACGGAGGGCACACTTTGAGGTGGGTGGGATGCTGCGCACCCATTTCGGAGGGTCGGCCTGCCTGCTCCTTTGTCTTCCATCTGATGGAAGCCATTACTGTGATGGGACATTTCGCGTGGAGAAAAGGAGACCATTGTCTCCTGCTCCCAGGGGGCCACTAAGACATTTTTAAATATGCCCATTTGGCACCGACTTGATAATTGCACCATCAATATCACCTATATAATTTTCTGGTCTCCTTTGTTCTCATTCTGCCGTGCTCTCCCCTTCCTCAGGCGCTCAAATTCACAAACTGTTGCCATGGGTAACAACGTGGTCAGATTTTGCTGGAGGATTCAATGCGGGAATAAAATTAAAAAAACAAAATTAACAAATGTCAATTTTGCTAACATCTCATTATCTAAGAAAAGGAAATGACTGCAAGTGAACATTTGTGCCATCAATTAGCATGGACTTTTCTCGTGCGCTCGAACAAAATTGTTAAATAAATGATGGCGCGGCTTTCCAAAAGGCAGGGCAGCTCTGTCACATGCAGAGTTATGCCAAAAAAAGAACAGTCATTAGCCCAGGTTAGTCTTGCCCTGGCCTGGCATCTCGACACTCACAACCAGGACACAGAGGAACACTCTAGCCCATGGGTGCACAACATACGGCCCGCGGGCCAGTTGCGGCCCACCATGCTGTTTTTTCCAGCCCGCGAGGCACAAAGACATTCATAATGGAGGGCGGCCCGCAAGCAGCATCGGCCGCCCTCCATTAGGAAAGTCTTTGTTGTCTTCCGAGCCGGACAAAACACTGGGTGTCATTGGCTCAGCACACACGCACCACGTCACTCCTATGAGCCACGCAGTGCGTGTGTGCTGCACCAATGGAGGGCCAGCACTACGGCTGGTGTGGCCAGTAAGGCTTGATGCCGGAAGGCATTTCAGCCTTGCTGGCCACGCCAGCCGTAGTACGATTCCACTTACCTCGCCAGCGTTCCAGCTTACCTGCCTTCCAGAGCGTCTCCGGTAAGTGGTCTGTGTGTTTGTGTGTCGGGTCTGTTCTGCTGTATGTTTGTGTTGTGTATGTTGAGATGGGGGATGGGGAGCGTGTCGGATGTGTATGAATGTTTGTTTTTGAGTGTTTGTGTTGTGTATGTTGAGATGGGGTGTGGGGGGGCGTGTCAGATGTGTATGAATGTTTGTTTTTGAGTGTTTGTGTTGTGTATGTTGAGGTGGGGGTGGGGGGGCGTCTCGGATGTGTATGAATGTTTGTTTTTGAGTGTTTGTGTTGTGTATGTTGAGGTGGGGTGTGGGGGGGCGTGTCAGATGTGTATGAATGTTTGTTTTTGAGTCTTTGTGTTGTGTATGTTGAGATGGGGGGTGGGGGGCGTGTCGGATGTGTACGAATGTTTGTTTTTGAGTGTTTGTGTTGTGTATGTTGAGATGGGGGGTGGGGGGTTCGGGTGTGCATGAATGTTTGTTTTTGAATGTTCGTGTTGTGTATGTTGAGATGCATGTATGGGTGCATGCTTCAGAGTTTGTGTGCTGAGATGGGGGTGTGGGGGGTTCGGGTCTGTATGGGTACATGTTCGAGAGTGTGTGTGCTGAGTTGGGGGTGGGGGGTTCGGGTCTGTATGGGTGCATGCTTGAGAGTGTGTGTGCTGAGTTGGGGGGTGGGGGGTTCGGGTCTGTATGGGTTCATGGTGTATGCTTGAGAGTGTGCTGAGTTGGGGGGTGGGGAGTTCGGGTCTGTATGGGTGCATGTTTGAGAGTGTGTGTGCTGAGTTGGGGGGTGAGGGTTCATGTCTGTATGGGTGCATGTTTGAGAGTGTGTGTGCTGAGTTGGGGGGTGGGGGTTTGGGTCTGTATGGGTGCATGGTGTATTCTTGAGAGTGTGTGCTGAGTTGGGCGGTGGGGGGGTTCGGGTCTGCATGGGTGCATGTTTGAGAGTGTGTGTGCTGAGTTGGGGGTTGGGAGGTTCGGGTCTGTATGGGTGCATGTTTGAGAGTGTGTGTGCTGAGTTGGGGGGTGGGGGGATTTGGGTCTGTATGGGCCATGTTTGAGAGTGTGCTGATTTGGGGGTTGGGGGGTTCGGGTCTGTATGGGTGCATGCTTGAGTGTGTTTGGGGCATATTGTTTGGTTGGGGTGAGGGGGCCATGGGGCATAATGTTTGGTTGGGGGTGAGGGACAGGGGGCATAGTGTTTTCTTGAGGCGTGGGGGCCATGGGGCATAGTGTTTGGTTGGGGGTGGCAGCCATGGGGCATAGTGTTTGGTTGTGGGTGAGGGGGGCATGGGGCATAGTGTTTGGTTGGGGGTGAGGGGGCCATGGGGCATAGTGTTTGGTTGGGAGTGGGAGCCATGGGGCATAGTGTTTGGTTGGGGTGAGGGACAGGTGGCATAGTGTTTGGTTGGGGGTGGGAGCCATGGGGCATAGTGTTTGGTTGGGGTTGAGGGGGCCATGGGGCATAGTGTTTGCTTGGGGGGTGAGGGACAGGGGGCATAGTGTTTGGTTGGGGGTGAGGGACAGGGGGCATAGTGTTTGCTTGGGGGGTGAGGGACAGGGGGCATTGTGTTTGGTTGGGGGTGGGAGCCATGGGGTATAGTGTTTGGTTGGGGGTGAGGGGGCCATCGGGCATAGTGTTTGGTTGGGGGTGAGGGACAGGGGGCATAGTGTTTGCTTGGGGGGTGAGGGACAGGGGGCATAGTGTTTAGTTGGGGGTGGGAGCCTTGGGGCATAGTGTTTGGTTGGGGGTGAGGGGGCCCTGGGGCATAGTGTTTGGTTGGGGGTGAGGGGGCCATGGGGTATAGTGTTTGGTTGGGGTGGGAGCCATGGGGTAAAGTGTTTGGTTGGGGGTGAGGGGGCCATGGGGCATAGTGTTTGGTTGGGAGTGAGGGGGCCATGGGGCATAGTGTTTGGTTGGGGGTGAGGGGGCCATGGGGCATAGTGTTTGATTGGGGGTGAGGGACAGGGGGCATAGTGTTTGGTTGGGGGTGGAAGCCATGGGGCATAGTGTTTGGTTGGGGGTGAGGGGGCCATGGGGCATAGTGTTTGGTTGGGGGTGAGGGGGCCATGGGGCATATTGTTTGGTTGGGGGTGAGGGGGCCATGGGGCATAGTGTTTGGTTGGGGATGGGAGCCATGGGGCATAGTGTTTGGTTGGGGGTGAGGCGGCCATGGGGCATAGTGTTTGGTTGGGGGTGAGGGGGCCATGGGACATAGGGTTTGGTTGGGGGTGGGAGCCATGGGGCATAGTGTTGAACTCCAAGAGTGAACTCAATAATAAAGCTAAAACAGGCACAGTTAGGAGATGTACATCCTTTGCTTTTTTGAGGAAACCTGACTCAACGAAGGCCATACTCCTCTTGGGCAACCCAAACAGCAAACTATAGCAGTCCAAAATAACGGAATGTCCAATCAAGGGTCAATAAAATATATATAATTTAATTAAACAGACGATATACAATAACTAAATCGAAATAAATTATAACAATGGAAAATGTGTAGTACAAAATGTAAGTTTGAAATGCAATAGAAATCGTTACCCCTCAAAAATATATTCTTTTTCTATGTGTTTAATACAAATTGGGGGTTGAAAAAGCCTCCTGACATGTCCCGCCTACCGCCCCGCCCACTTTTACTTTTCGGCCCACTATAGCCCTCATGTAAGGTACTTTGGGCCCTCTGTAAAAATCAGTTGTGCACCCCTGCTCTAGCCCTACCCTGCCCTTCCCAGAGCAGCTGAAAAGGAAAGGTACATTGGGCAACCTGAATAGAAAATAGGAACAGGAGTGGTCTACTTCCCTGAGTTCTTACCAGTGGAAATTAGTCAGAAGCGACCCCATGACACCTTGATAAACCTTTGGGTTCCATGTCATTTCAACAAATTAAATTTCTACCCTCCACCCCCTGGTCCCACTTCCTTTTCAATACCACCCCCGCTCCAAACCCCTCCCCACTCCTTTTTACCAGTAGCGTCACCAGGAATCAAGTTGACCCATCATTCGCTCTTTTGTGCCGCTACATTCTGATTGGAGGAGCTGGTCTTGGCTGCAGGGGAAACTTAAAAGCTCTTCATTGTTGATTGTGACCCTGTGTGTGTGTGCCCTGCAGGCGGACACAGCACTGCGACAGTGCAGAGTGAGTAGCCCAGCTGACGTAGGGAGTGCCCAAGGGGAGGGCAGGATTTCAGAGGAGGGGCCCGGGCTCCTCCGTCCTCCCTAGCGATACCACTGCCTTTTACCCCTTATCCTATGAATACATACAATCATTTGAGGTATTTCGAAGTTATAGCCACAAAGTAAGTTACAAAAAAGTAATTTACTTCATGGAAACAACGGCATGCCATCTTTTACCCCAAAGGCGATCTACACTAACTTAGCGTTTGCAGGTACTAAGGTTTGGAATGTAGCATGGTGGGCCCATGGAGCTCCCAGTTATACAGAAACTACACATTACCTGACAATGAACACCATAAACAATAAAAGCCAGGGTCATGAAACATGCAGGAAGAATGGTGTTTGTGGTTGATTATTTTTTGATGGCACATGCTAATTGAATTCAATACAAAAAAGAAGGTGGGTGAGGCGCGCACTCCCGGTCCTGGTCAATTGAACCTGTTGTAAAAAATAAGTAGCTGGGTCAAATCCCAAAATGGACAAAAATTCACAGGGTTAGATCCCTTCTGCTGCAATTCAGGTACTTAGTAATAACAGGGTTAAATCCCTTGCTGCAAATCAGGTACTCAGTAATAACAGGGTTAGATCCCTCGGCTGCATTTCTGTGGTCTGTAGTTGTTCTCCTCCTAGCGCTTTCTTATCTCAAATAATCATCAGGGAGGCTGTTGAGCAGGTGTGTCTAATTAGACTCAAAGGATTCTGGTAGCTGTAGTGAAAACGTTTTTTTCTGTTCAGGTGACCAGCAACCGACACCCCTCCAAAGCACAAGTCCTTCCCAAATTTGGGGGAGGGGAGAGAACCATCTTTATGATTCTCCAAAGTGGGGCACAGTCACCCCGTGGCGCTGCCTCTGGAGCCCGGGACTCCCATAGCATTCAATACAAAAAAGAAGGTGGGTGAGGCGCGCACTCCCGGCCCTGGTCAATTGAACCTGTTGTAAAAAATAAGTAGCTGGGTCAAATCCCAAAATGGACAAAAATTCACAGGGTTAGATCCCTTCTGCTGCAATTCAGGTACTTAGTAATAACAGGGTTAAATCCCTTGCTGCAAATCAGGTACTCAGTAATAACAGGGTTAGATCCCTTGGCTGCATTTCTGTGGTCTGTAGTTGTTCTCCTCCTAGCGCTTTCTTATCTCAAATAATCATCAGGGAGGCTGTTGAGCAGGTGTGTCTAATTAGACTCAAAGGATTCTGGTAGCTGTAGTGAAAACGTTTTTTTCTGTTCAGGTGACCAGCAACCGACACCCCTCCAAAGCACAAGTCCTTCCCAAATTTGGGGGAGGGGAGAGAACCATCTTTATGATTCTCCAAAGTGGGGCACAGTCACCCCGTGGCGCTGCCTCTGGAGCCCGGGACTCCCATAGCATTCAATACAAAAAAGAAGGTGGGTGAGGCGCGCACTCCCGGTCCTGGTCAATTGAACCTGTTGTAAAAAATAAGTAGCTGGGTCAAATCCCAAAATGGACAAAAATTCACAGGGTTAGATCCCTTCTGCTGCAATTCAGGTACTTAGTAATAACAGGGTTAAATCCCTTGCTGCAAATCAGGTACTCAGTAATAACAGGGTTAGATCCCTCGGCTGCATTTCTGTGGTCTGTAGTTGTTCTCCTCCTAGCGCTTTCCTATCTCAAATAATCATCAGGGAGGCTGTTGAGCAGGTGTGTCTAATTAGACTCAAAGGATTCTGGTAGCTGTAGTGAAAACGTTTTTTTCTGTTCAGGTGACCAGCAACTGACACCCCTCCAAAGCACAAGTCCTTCCCAAATTTGGGGGAGGGGAGAGAACTATCTTTATGATTCTCCAAAGTGGGGCACAGTCACCCCGTGGCGCTGCCTCTGGAGCCCGGGACTCCCATAGCATTCAATACAAAAAAGAAGGTGGGTGAGGCGCGCACTCCCGGTCCTGGTCAATTGAACCTGTTGTAAAAAATAAGTAGCTGGGTCAAATCCCAAAATGGACAAAAATTCACAGGGTTAGATCCCTTCTGCTGCAATTCAGGTACTTAGTAATAACAGGGTTAAATCCCTTGCTGCAAATCAGGTACTCAGTAATAACAGGGTTAGATCCCTCGGCTGCATTTCTGTGGTCTGTAGTTGTTCTCCTCCTAGCGCTTTCTTATCTCAAATAATCATCAGGGAGGCTGTTGAGCAGGTGTGTCTAATTAGACTCAAAGGATTCTGGTAGCTGTAGTGAAAACGTTTTTTTCTGTTCAGGTGACCAGCAACCGACACCCCTCCAAAGCACAAGTCCTTCCCAAATTTGGGGGAGTCCTTCCCAAATTTCTATTTTGTACTGAATGCTATGGGAGTCCCGGGCTCCAGAGGCAGCGCCATGGGGTGACTGTGCCCCACTTTGGAGAACCATAAAGATGGTTCTCTCCCCTCCCCCAAATTTGGGAAGGACTTGTGCTTTGGAGGGGTGTCGGTTGCTGGTCACCTGAACAGAAAAAAACGTTTTCACTACAGCTACCAGAATCCTTTGAGTCTAATTAGACATACCTGCTCAACAGCCTCCCTGATGATTATTTGAGATAAGAAAGTGCTAGGAGGAGAACAACAACAGACCACAGAACTGCAGCTGAGGGATTTAACCCTGTTATTACTGAGTACCTGATTTGCAGCAAGGGATCTAACCCTGTTAATACTGAGTACCTGATTTGCAGCAGAAGGGATCTAACCCTGTGAATATTTGTCCATTTTGGGATTTGACCCAGCTACTTACTATATTTTTTGCAACAGGTTCAATTGACCAGGACCGGGAGTGCGCGCCTCACCCACCTTCTATTTTGTACTGAATGCTATGGGAGTCCCGGGCTCCAGAGGCAGCGCCACGGGGTGACTGTGCCCCACTTTGGAGAACCATAAAGATGGTTCTCTCCCCTCCCCCAAATTTGGGAAGGACTTGTGCTTTGGAGGGGTGTCGGTTGCTGGTCACCTGAACAGAAAAAAACGTTTTCACTACAGCTACCAGAATCCTTTGAGTCTAATTAGACATACCTGCTCAACAGCCTCCCTGATGATTATTTGAGATAAGAAAGCGCTAGGAGGAGAACAACTACAGACCACAGAACTGCAGCTGAGGGATTTAACCCTGTTATTACTGAGTACCTGATTTGCAGCAAGGGATCTAACCCTGTTAATAATGAGTACCTGATTTGCAGCAGAAGGGATCTAACCCTGTGAATATTTGTCCATTTTGGGATTTGACCCAGCTACTTACTATATTTTTTGCAACAGGTTCAATTGACCAGGACCGGGAGTGCGCGCCTCACCCTCCTTCTATTTTGTACTGAATGCTATGGGAGTCCCGGGCTCCAGAGGCAGCGCCACGGGGTGACTGTGCCCCACTTTGGAGAACCATAAAGATGGTTCTCTCCCCTCCCCCAAATTTGGGAAGGACTTGTGCTTTGGAGGAGTGTCGGTTGCTGGTCACCTGAACAGAAAAAAACGTTTTCACTACAGCTACCAGAATCCTTTGAGTCTAATTAGACATACCTGCTCAACAGCCTCCCTGATGATTATTTGAGATAAGAAAGCGCTAGGAGGAGAACAACTACAGACCACAGAACTGCAGCTGAGGGATTTAACCCTGTTATTACTGAGTACCTGATTTGCAGCAAGGGATCTAACCCTGTTAATACTGAGTACCTGATTTGCAGCAGAAGGGATCTAACCCTGTGAATATTTGTCCATTTTGGGATTTGACCCAGCTACTTACTATATTTTTTGCAACAGGTTCAATTGACCAGGACCGGGAGTGCGCGCCTCACCCACCTTCTATTTTGTACTGAATGCTATGGGAGTCCCGGGCTCCAGAGGCAGCGCCACGGGGTGACTGTGCCCCACTTTGGAGAACCATAAAGATGGTTCTCTCCCCTCCCCCAAATTTGGGAAGGACTTGTGCTTTGGAGGGGTGTCGGTTGCTGGTCACCTGAACAGAAAAAAACGTTTTCACTACAGCTACCAGAATCCTTTGAGTCTAATTAGACATACCTGCTCAACAGCCTCCCTGATGATTATTTGAGATAAGAAAGCGCTAGGAGGAGAACAACTACAGACCACAGAACTGCAGCTGAGGGATTTAACCCTGTTATTACTGAGTACCTGATTTGCAGCAAGGGATCTAACCCTGTTAATACTGAGTACCTGATTTGCAGCAGAAGGGATCTAACCCTGTGAATATTTGTCCATTTTGGGATTTGACCCAGCTACTTACTATATTTTTTGCAACAGGTTCAATTGACCAGGACCGGGAGTGCGCGCCTCACCCACCTTCTATTTTGTACTGAATGCTATGGGAGTCCCGGGCTCCAGAGGCAGCGCCACGGGGTGACTGTGCCCCACTTTGGAGAACCATAAAGATGGTTCTCTCCCCTCCCCCAAATTTGGGAAGGACTTGTGCTTTGGAGGGGTGTCGGTTGCTGGTCACCTGAACAGAAAAAAACGTTTTCACTACAGCTACCAGAATCCTTTGAGTCTAATTAGACATACCTGCTCAACAGCCTCCCTGATGATTATTTGAGATAAGAAAGCGCTAGGAGGAGAACAACTACAGACCACAGAACTGCAGCTGAGGGATTTAACCCTGTTATTACTGAGTACCTGATTTGCAGCAAGGGATCTAACCCTGTTAATACTGAGTACCTGATTTGCAGCAGAAGGGATCTAACCCTGTGAATATTTGTCCATTTTGGGATTTGACCCAGCTACTTACTATATTTTTTGCAACAGGTTCAATTGACCAGGACCGGGAGTGCGCGCCTCACCCACCTTCTATTTTGTACTGAATGCTATGGGAGTCCCGGGCTCCAGAGGCAGCGCCACGGGGTGACTGTGCCCCACTTTGGAGAACCATAAAGATGGTTCTCTCCCCTCCCCCAAATTTGGGAAGGACTTGTGCTTTGGAGGGGTGTCGGTTGCTGGTCACCTGAACAGAAAAAAACGTTTTCACTACAGCTACCAGAATCCTTTGAGTCTAATTAGACATACCTGCTCAACAGCCTCCCTGATGATTATTTGAGATAAGAAAGCGCTAGGAGGAGAACAACTACAGACCACAGAACTGCAGCTGAGGGATTTAACCCTGTTATTACTGAGTACCTGATTTGCAGCAAGGGATCTAACCCTGTTAATACTGAGTACCTGATTTGCAGCAGAAGGGATCTAACCCTGTGAATATTTGTCCATTTTGGGATTTGACCCAGCTACTTACTATATTTTTTGCAACAGGTTCAATTGACCAGGACCGGGAGTGCGCGCCTCACCCACCTTCTATTTTGTACTGAATGCTATGGGAGTCCCGGGCTCCAGAGGCAGCGCCACGGGGTGACTGTGCCCCACTTTGGAGAACCATAAAGATGGTTCTCTCCCCTCCCCCAAATTTGGGAAGGACTTGTGCTTTGGAGGGGTGTCGGTTGCTGGTCACCTGAACAGAAAAAAACGTTTTCACTACAGCTACCAGAATCCTTTGAGTCTAATTAGACATACCTGCTCAACAGCCTCCCTGATGATTATTTGAGATAAGAAAGCGCTAGGAGGAGAACAACTACAGACCACAGAACTGCAGCTGAGGGATTTAACCCTGTTATTACTGAGTACCTGATTTGCAGCAAGGGATCTAACCCTGTTAATACTGAGTACCTGATTTGCAGCAGAAGGGATCTAACCCTGTGAATATTTGTCCATTTTGGGATTTGACCCAGCTACTTACTATATTTTTTGCAACAGGTTCAATTGACCAGGACCGGGAGTGCGCGCCTCACCCACCTTCTATTTTGTACTGAATGCTATGGGAGTCCCGGGCTCCAGAGGCAGCGCCACGGGGTGACTGTGCCCCACTTTGGAGAACCATAAAGATGGTTCTCTCCCCTCCCCCAAATTTGGGAAGGACTTGTGCTTTGGAGGGGTGTCGGTTGCTGGTCACCTGAACAGAAAAAAACGTTTTCACTACAGCTACCAGAATCCTTTGAGTCTAATTAGACATACCTGCTCAACAGCCTCCCTGATGATTATTTGAGATAAGAAAGCGCTAGGAGGAGAACAACTACAGACCACAGAACTGCAGCTGAGGGATTTAACCCTGTTATTACTGAGTACCTGATTTGCAGCAAGGCATCTAACCCTGTTAATACTGAGTACCTGATTTGCAGCAGAAGGGATCTAACCCTGTGAATATTTGTCCATTTTGGGATTTGACCCAGCTACTTACTATATTTTTTGCAACAGGTTCAATTGACCAGGACCGGGAGTGCGCGCCTCACCCACCTTCTATTTTGTACTACATGCTAATTGAAGACAGTAACCCAGCAGGTCCTATTTTGGGCCAATGGTTGTGTTATTCTGATGTGCTAAAACTGCTGGTCTCTCTGCAGAAGCATCCCTACGCTGAGACCTGGGGAGAATTCGGAATCTTGGGTCTCCCTGTTAGAGGGAGAAATTAAGTCGCGCAATGACAGTGTTGCGGCTCTTGATGAATGATGCATGTGTGGGTGAGCAGCCGGCACCCCGAGACCCTGTCGCTGGATCCCAATTGCGCCTTTGTGATTGGGACATGGTGGATTTAGGGTCTCTCAAGAGTTCCACATTTTTATTTGCATCTTTGAGACCTCAGATGAGGCTCCCCAGGTCAGGCAAGTAGGAGCGGTCACAAATACAGAAAGGCCTCCTGCCAGGGTGGCCGAAGTGGGCTTTGGCCTCGAAGTAAGATGCAACAGACGCAGGCAAAGGTTGCAGCCGGGGAAGCTATCATGAATCAGGAGAAAGTGAAGCACCCCAGAGAACCCCACCATCTGGGAGAAAGGCCTGAATGGGGGTGGGCTGGGGAACCTCCTGGGTTTGATCTGGCACAGGGGAATGGGGGCATTTTGGTGCCACGTGGTTCTCTGGAGCTTTATAGTTCCTCTGGTGTAAGTGGGCATGCTGTTTCCAGAGCCTCGCTATGGGCTGGTGGAACCTGCTCCCCCCCACCTCCAGGCCCTCGTCAAATCACTGCGTGTCTTCTTTGAAGTGGCCCCAAATAGATGTTTGTGCCACCTTTCGAAAATGAAATCTCTCCTCCACCCAGAGGATTAGGAGGATCACCTGTCACAGACAACTGTTCAGGTGCCAGGGTGCACCCAAGCGGTGGGTGCCCTGAGAATGGCAGGCTCCCGAGCCTGCCCTGGCAGCAATATGGACCGTCATTCAGAGGAAAGCGCCCCTTCCTTTCCAGGGGTACCCAGAGCTGCAGTAAGTGGCATCAGGGTCAGCATTTCATGTATTGACTGCATTCATCGCGGAAACTTGCACAATATTGACTGTTAATAGTTAGCAAGGGTCTACTGAGCAGGCCTTTGGATTGAGTCACAGTTCGCCGTTTGTCAGGCGCATCTCTGATAGGCCAGGAGGATCGGTCACATGGCACACTGGTCGCAGACATGCCATGCCTCAATGCAGTGACTTATCTCGATCACTTCAACTGGATGGGAATTATACCTTGCACAGTTTGACACCGATCCATGACCCTGTCCATCCCTTAGACATCCAAAGAGCCCAGTCGACCAGGACAGCAGTTACTTTGTGCTTGAGTACTTGAATTTAGAATCGTGGGCTTGTTGTACAAAGCTGGAGGGATGCTTCAAAAAAGTCCTAGGACCCACCCACGTATAGCTCCATTGCGCACATCAACATAGCTATACTCAATGGGTGACTGACACATAGCTCCCAATCGCTCCCCATCACAGGGTGACCAGAGGTCTCAGTTTTGCCAGGATTGTCCCGTTATTTTCACCTTGGTCCCGGCATCCCGAGAGTTTATTTAGTTTTAAAACCACATCCCGGGATGTGAGGGACGGGTGGCTACCGTACAGGTTTGTGCCGGGAACCGATATACAAATCCCAAAATGGGTCCCAGGGCCGTTCTCTCTGCTTACCTTTTACACCTCATTTTCTCTGCCTTCCTGCATGGGCTCTCTCCACCAGTGAGAGTGCTGTGCCTGCAACCCACCCCCATACTTTGTGCTGGAACAGGCCACCGACATAGAAGTCGGACTACAGTTTTAGTGGCGTCATATTAGTGTTTTAGTCCATCTTTTGTGTTTACGTCCGCTAAAACTGTAGTCCCACGTCTATGTCTACCCCTTCCCGGTTTTTTATTTTGGAAATCTGGTCACCCTACCCCATTGGGAGCTACGTGTAACCAGGTGATAAGATTTAATGCCTGGAAGGGATAAGTCAGCCTTTTATCCTTCCAGGCCTGATAAAAGGAGTACTATTGAGTTGGATAATGGTAAACATGACAACTCAGATTGTGATCTATGCTGAATAAATGGGCACTATTTGTGATATAATCGTTGACTGGTGATGCCCACTTGTGCACTGCCTTTGGTAGGTACATATACTTTGTTTGCCTCTAGGCACAGTCTGGCTCTGTATTGGCTTAACCCAGTCAGACTTCCAAAACTACGTCACTGCTAGGTTTCCTGGTTTACAATTAGCTCCGGAATAGAGAAAGGTTAAGGAAACACAAGGCGGAGTCACTGGCAAATTCCTGCCTAAGTAATTCTCTACAAAGAGAAAGACACATTGGCACAAGCAACAGTTTGGAAATTGCTAAAAAAAAGACTTAGGCTGTGCAGGACACCTTCCAGGTACAGGGACACGGAAGACACCAAGCCAAAGCAGATAGGCCAGGATTCTGTAAGTTGGGATAGGGGACCCCAGGACAACACTCAGTGGATTGTATGCATTTATGTATGGAATTTTTAAAGCATGAACCTAGCTGGGAAATATAAAAAGAATGATTTGTTTTTTATATAGCGCTTTAATCTCAAGTGCTGTACATAGGACATATTTACATACATTACTATTATTATCCAATCAAAATTGGTACTCGCTTATCGACCTCGGAAGGATAAAAGGCTGAGTTGGCATTGCCGGGATTTGAACCTGCGACTTGCAGTTCAAACACAGATGACAGCAATGTGCATTTAATCCGCTAAGCCATGTTACTGGCTAACATAAGGGGCGTACCCAAGGGGTTCCAGGTAGGATGTGGGTGTGGTAGAGGTAGCTGGGTCGAGTAGGAGGAGCGTGTTTTGGGAGGAGGAGTAGGGTTGAGTGGTGCGATCATCGATTGGCAATGTGCTCTTTTAAGAGTAGGGTCTTCAGGTCCTACAGAAGTGTAGGATGGAGGGAGGGCAGTCTTACCTGCATTGGTCACTTGCTCCAGAGACAGGGTGCTTAGCAGCAAATGGCCGTCTTCCTCGTTTTTTTCCTGCAGCGGTGCATTGTTGTAGAAGAAATCCATGCGCTTGACGTAAAGGGTCGGAGCCCTACAGAATGCTGTTGGGAGGGGCAGGAGACACATCCCTCCACCTTCCCCAGTTCTGGGTGGAAAATAATCCCATGTCGGCTTCAGCACCCTCTGGGCTGGAGCGGGAAACCAACACCATGGGTGTTTGAGGGCTTGGCCAGTAGTTGAACCGTCTCTCATTAGTGCGCTAAGAAGTGAATGGCCCACTACAGCCAGTTGAGGAGCTCGAATAGGTGTGGCAGTGGCCGTCTTTCCTTTCAGCCCCTACGTGCCCCTGCTGTGCTTGTGACCTTTTTGACCTTAAAGGTTGCCTTTTCCCATTGTTCTCACCTCTGTCCCACCTCTGCCAGGCCACTGTCCTCCCAGGCACTGATCCTGCGATTATCACTACACGCCTTGATGCACCCGTCTCTACTTAGCATGCACCCTCTCCCGTACCCTTGCTCCTACCCCTCCCTGACCTCTTACCCCGCTCCATTTCTTCCCTGCAGAATAAGAGAGAATAAGGGCACATGAAGTGGGGGATGGACTTGGTGGGAGACTGGTGTATGGGGGGGACACCGCAATGCATCCACCTGTCGCCTGTCTCCATCAATCCCCGCTTACCTGAGTGTCTGAATCGCCCTGGGGGTGCCTCTGTAGCTAAAGGACGTGGTCAGGAAAGACAACGGGTAGAAGGACTCCCTAAACCCCATAGGAAGAAACACAAGGTTATAAGTAACATAGAGCCCACAATGAAAGGCACAGGGATGCTGGTGTACGGGGCTGTTTAGTTATTGATATCTTGCCCCCGCCGCACACCAGCAGTTTTATTTGTTTTTAATTAAACAGGGAATATAACACGCCTGTACACAAGTGTTTCTAGGCGCGACAAGCTAAGGAGGGGAAACAGAGGGAGGACAAAACAACAATCTTACTAGGCCTTGTGTCATTCAGATCGCGCAAGTGCAGGGAAGTGGATGTAGAGAAGTTATAACATGGGGGGATGGAGAAGTGCAGGTAATCAAAAGTGCAGCCAGCTGGTGGCTCAGTGCAGGTAAAGGAAAGTCAGGCAATGGGTGGTTCTTAAGAGTAGAGAGAGGGGACTGTAGGGTTACAGATACAGACCACAAGTGTAGGGGGAGCCAAGAGGCAGTGCAAGGTGCAACTGGACATGCAGGGACTAGGGCTCAAGTTCAGAGGGTGACCAAGTGACCAGTGCGTGGATCAGACAGGTGATCAGCAGGGGAGAGGAAGACAGAAGGCGCAAGCAAAGAGGAAGGTCTTGAGTTATTTCCGGAACTGGAGGTGGTGCTGCTCTAGGTTGAGAGAGGCGCGGAGGCTGTTCCATAGGGAGGCCGCAGCCGCAGAAAGATATCTGCCCCCATATCTCTGCTTGGAAAAGCGACTGACCCTCAGAGAGTTGGAGGTGGATGAGTGGAGAGCTCGAGACAGGAGATGTTTAGGAAGAGAGCATTGGAGCTAGTGTGGTCCCTGGCCCCAGAAAGCCTTGTGGATGATGTAGAGGGTCTTGAACTTGGTCCATGCTGCCACTGTGAGCAGTGAAGAGATTTCAGTGCTGGAGAGATAGGATCCCTGGGTTTGAGGCCAGGGACAGGTTTTGCAGTCCTGTTCTGGATAAGTTGCAGAGGGCGGAGAGCGGAGGCAGGCAGATTTAGAAAGAGGCTGTTGCAGTAGTCCATCCCAGACCCAGAGAGGAACAGAGCTCTGGAGACAGTGAGCTTCTGGGAGAAATTGAGGAAAGAAAGAATACCTCTGAGGAGGTGCAGCTGATAGTTTGACTTCTTAGAGACGTCAGAGATGTGAGGAGAGAAGGAGAGGGTGGAGTCGATATACAAAAGCCTTACTTGGGAGACAGCCTGACCAGGGATGTCTTAGTGTCCTTCCTGCTGCAGGTGATGAGTTCTAGTGCTCGTGGGAGGTCAGCTGGGCGGGAAGGGAAGCTGCATGTGTGTGGGGAGGAAGGCCCAAAGTCCTTTTCAGCCAGGCTGCTATTTCAGGGGCGGCATGGCGTTGATTGCAGCATGGGGGGGGCAAGTCACTCTCTTTCTACACTGGCTGCATATACCAACAGCGACGCAGAGAATCGTTAATGGCCCACCTTGTTATGCGGTAGGCCCAGAAAGGTTCAAGCGGCACTCCCCTTGCTCCATCCGGAGCACCGCGTAATTAGGAGCAGCAGCCCAGGAGGCAGCGGTAATGTTGGGCATTCCCCTTCCTCACAGGGAGCACCACGCAATGAGCTCAGGGCTTGATGCGGTGAAAGTGACGCCCCTTCAAGCTACAGGGCAATGCGTGATAGGCAGGATCCTCTTGCACCGAAGGCGCTGAGTGGAGCGCCAGCTTAACCCTCCGTTGTCATGGTCGGACAAATAGAAACTGTGAATGACCCTTCTTGCTGTAAGTGAGAAAATACTCTGTGTCGTCTCCAAGCATTGAGTTAGATGTGTCCCACCAGTCTAGAGACAGTAACCCACAGAAAAATCATGCTCTTCGTCCCAGAGCTAATTGAATGCACCCCATTGACCCCCCAACCCACTCAATGTTTCTTTCTCCATCCAGTTTTAGCCATGTTACCATGTAGCCAAATAGGTCAGCCCAGCATTCTACACTGTAACCCTGCACACACGATAGATGTTGCAGCCGTGTTGTTGACAAGAGATTGGCCCTCATTACGACCCTGGCGGAAAGTGACTGACCGGACCGCCACAGCGTAAATAGCGTTTCCGCCATTGCACGATGGAGCAAAGTGCGGCCCATTCCGACCCATCGGGCACGAGCACCACGGCATGGCGGAAGTGCAAAGTCCGCGATGGCGGAAATGACCCCAAAACGGCCCACACCGCCGCCATACGGCGCGCTAGGTGCAATACCGCCACCCATCTTAGCGGACACCGCAGTGAGCGCCAACCGGAAAGTACGGTGACCGTAAATATACGGAAACGGAAGTAAAAACATGGGCCCGGAACGGGAAACATCCCGCCGTACACCTATAAAACCACAAAATCCACACAACCACTAAAAACACTACCCTGAGACACACCCCAACCCGTCATCCACCCTAGCGAAACCAAGAAAAATGGGAAAAGTAGCGAAGAAAGCGTGCGACCGCAAGCGGCAGGTCCACTTCTCCGGTGAGGAACTCACCGTGCTAACAGAGACCCTCCAGGAGAATGCCGCCGCCGTCTTCTCCACGCAAATGACCAGGACGGCACTTGCGAACAAGAAGGCCATATGGGCTCTGGTGGCACAGTGGGTAAGTGCGGTGGGGACCGCACCCCGCAACCCACAGCAATGCAGAAAGCGATGGGACGACCTGCGGATACGCGTCCGTAGCATACTTTCTGCCAACCGCAACATTGCCACAGCCACCGGGGGAGGATCGGAATCACCCATCAAGTTGACCCCCTGGGAAGAAATCTGTGCCTCCACCATTGGAATGGAGAGCATAGAGGGAGTCGGAGGGATGGAGAAAGGAGTGCAGACATCCGAAGAATCAGGTAGGTGGCCCAAATGAAACAAAGCTAAATCCACAATGTCCAATCATGTGAAGTACCATGTGTCCACATAGTGCAACAGAAACACATGTCCAGGAGAACGTCCACACACATTGGCCTGATAGCGCACTTTAAAACTCACAATAAATACATAAATAATTAAAAACCCCAAAAACACCCACTACACGTGCAGCAGGCACACCCTAACTGCAGGCTGCCAAACAACTGCACCCTCACTCCACACACAAATGAAAGCACCTCCAAGGCCCCGACCCAAATCACCCTCAGGTACCACCCCAATGCATGTGATACAATGCCATTCCAATTCCCACAGACCCATTAATAACCCTCGCCCTCCTTTACTCCACCACAGGGTCCGATCCAAACGACGAGCTTCAGGACACCCCTACCAGCACACCTGCAAAGAGGGCCAAGACCAACGGCCAAAGACCCTCCACCTCAGCTGCACGCATCAAGACACGGCAGCAGCACAAATCAGGTGGCAGCACAGAGGAGGGAACATCAACAGGCACCCCAGCAGCCAGCATGCCCACAACAGCAGCACCACAGGTTCCCCCAATGGATGCCACAGAAGGCACTGCCTCTGGTGGCAGCAGCACCATAGGTGACACCCCATTGATGGCAGCATGCTCCGACACAGAAGACGGGGATGTCGAAGTCAGATCCATCCATGACCTGTCCCAATCCCCCTGTCTGTCCCATCCCGTACAACATGAGGATACCACGCAGGGGCACCCACAAGACGACGACTGGCCATCCCCCACAAGCCCTGTGGCAGGGCAACATGAGGCGAACAGCCACTCTGTGACACCACCGCAAATGGCCATGGCCCAGCAGAGGCAACAGTCCCTCGACCAGTTAATCGTGCAACAGCAGCAACTGGCCACGCTCCTCAAGGACCATGCCGATGAATGTGGGGGCACTAAGGCAGACATAGAAACATCAACTGAGACACTTAGGGCAGAAATGGAGAGAAGTACAGAGACACTAAGGGCACAAATGGAGAGTAGCACCGAGTGCCTGAGAGTCCAAATGGAGAGTAGCACCGAGAGCCTGAGAGTCCAAATGGAGAGAAGCACCGAGAGCCTGAGAGTCCAAATGGAGAGAAGCACCGAGAGCCTGAGGGGGGAACTGCATGCGACGTCCAAAGACGTATGTGCCGAACTTGCCGCAGTGCGCCGTGTGCTCACTGAGCTCTCACAAACCCTTAGGGACATGCATGGACGTGAGCAGGCAGAGACATCATCCGTTGCAAGTTCCGTCCAGGGCAGCCCCCAACGTAGATCTGGGAGGAACCTGCGCTCCACAGGCAGGGGTGCCCCTGATACCCGCAGAGGGGGCTTGCAATAGCGACTGCCCACTGACAATGAGCATCTTTGGACACTGGTGTTCGGGGGGGAGGTAGGAGGGTGGAGGGGGTGTGTTGGGCTCACTTGGGTGGCGGGTCGATAGGGTGTTTAACATGATATCACATATGCCATAAACAATGCACGATCAACCAATGAGATGTGTGGACAATGATCTTTGTGTACTAGGCCATCATAGGCGTACAGTCCATATTGTGCATGTACCAGACACACACAGTGCCACGAGTACCGTGTCCATGTATCAGCCACCAGGCGTGAGTGCTAGAAGCATGCATCAATGAGATGCTGACGAATGTCACGGCCCTCCTGTGCCTCGCAGACTCCTTGAGGTGCTGCCACATCCCCACCCTCATCATGACCATCTTCAGGTGCTTGCAGTTCTGCGTCAGGGGGCATGGGCACATTTCTACGTACGCACATGTTGTGGAGCATGACACATGCCATGACCATCTTTGCAACCTTCTCATGGCGGTACAGGAGTGCCCCGCCAGACCTGCTGAGGCAACGGAAACGAGTCTTCAGTAGGCCGAATGCCTGTTCAATGACTACACGGGTACGTGAGTGGGCATGGTTGTAGTCCTCCTCATGCTGGTCCCGTGGGTTCCGGACTGGTGTGAGGAGCCATCTCTTCAGTGGATATCCAGCATCACCTGTATGTGGACGATAAACGTATAATGTGAAATGCCATTGCTACGTACGCACACACCCCCCCCCTTCCTGCCAGGTCATTGCCGAATCACATACCCCACATCATCATGCATGAAATGAGACTCACCGAGTAGCCAGGATCTGTTCCCTGCGTGTCGCTCCATGTAGCGTGGTATTGTAGAGTTCCTCAAGACCATAGAATCATGGGTTGATCCAGGGAATCGGGCATAACAATGTGTAATGATCCTGTTGGAGTCACACACCATTTGTACATTCAGAGAATGAAATTGTTTTCGGTTGCGGTACTGGGCCTCCATGGCATGTGGGACGACCAATTCCACATGGGTGCAGTCGATGGCACCAAGGCAACCCGGTATGCCGGCAAGTGCATGGAATACCACTTTTGTGTTGGTAATTTCCTGCTCCGAGCGTGGTAGAGAGATGTAGTCGTCTGCGTGCTGCAGGAGGGCATCGAGCACTTGCAATAGTGTCCGTGAGAACAGTGGCTGAGAAATGCCATGCAACTGTCCGACTGTGTGCTGGTAGGTGCCTGTGGCCAGGAAGTGGAGTACAGACACCACCTTCAGTAGGGGTGGGATGGCGGTTGGGCTATCTATCATGCTGACAAGGTCAGCCTGTGTCATGTCCACAATGGCGGCTATGGTGTCCCGGTCCAAACGGTAGAGGGTGTGGATCTGCTCATCAGTGAGGTTGAACGGATGTGCTCGGAGGCGTGGGATTGCAGGCTGCCTGCGTGGTGGTAGTGGCTGTGCTGGCGGCCCTTGCTGGCCCTGCCTTGGCCTCCTCCTCCTCCTGCGTCTCCTCCGTGCGGCCGGTTGTAGTTGGTGTTCGTCTTCTTCTTGGAGTTGGAGTACTTGCAGTGCTATCAGGTCCCCCAGGGCCAACATCGCGAGTCCTGCCGGTAGCATTTCGGAGTGGGTGTGGTTGTGGGAGGAGACTGGGTGTGCAATTTATGTGTTTTCAGGCTGTATGGCCTCCACCTGTGGTGATTCATTCCACCTGTGCAAGCTGCTCTCCCCTTTGGCCGAGCACGTCCCGCACACAACGCTGCAATTCGAGGAATGGCATCTTGCTATTGCAATCATGTATTTGTACCCGATGGCCGTGTAACATTGGTTGATATGTTCATTCGGCTATGGTCCCATTGTTTCACATACAATCTTTGCAGTCGTGAACAGACTTGTGAAGGGTCAGTGGAACGTAGTACTCGAGTAACGGTGGGCCCTCATGCATCACTGTACCGAGTTGCACCGACGGGCGGGGCGTCCCATTTGTGAGTGAAGGCAGTTGCCATTTTCACACACAGCCGCACTAGATGGATTAATTTGTGATTTCAAGCGGCCACAGATGCCTTTTCGACGTGATGTTGCAAATGAGGAATTCGAAGGGCGGCGCTTTCGGTTATCAGCTAGCGGCGAGGAGATGCCCACAGGTCTGACTGCAAATATAACGTTCTATTGTTCAATGTCCTTGGGACAGAGGCCATGGCGAGGATGCAATGATTGATATGAATAGTTTGGGATGCGCAATGGCGACGTGGGCGATGAGGCCGGACGTTCCCAAATACATGTTACCTCACAACACTGGAATTACGGGCTGGGGCACTGTGGATTTTGCAGGCTGCATAACGCACAGACTCAATGGATATTTCTAATGTTATGTGAGTAAATATTCAGGCGTTTTTATACCGGGATGAGGGAATGATGAATGGATGCATGGGCAGATGATTTGATACAGAGTTTGCCATGTACAGGGCTTCTTGGAATCTGTCCGCCTCCCCTGCGCTATGTGATGCAGGGCTGCCATAGTGGGACCATCGTCTATCTGGCCTTGTTGAGCCCTCCCTGTCTCGACGCGCCTTCAGACACTTGTGTCCATGCACGTTAACAATCCCATCAGATGGATTCTGTTTTCACAGACGCATGCACAGGTACACTCGTTTGTGATGGTGTTTACACCTCGATATAGATAGTTATGAGTCGCAAGTGGTTTTGGGGTGGTGATGATCCTTTGGAGTGGGCTAGCATGCATATGGCTGTGGATTTAGTGTGATCATTGAAGTGAGTTGTTCGAATGTAGTTCTGATGGCCATTCTGTTCTTTTTCTTTTCTTTTGGTTGACAGGTATCTCCTCCCCTTTTGCCACTGCCATCTGTATGCCACTCCTGCAGATGGCTTTTACTCCCGACACCTGCTGCTTCGTGTTAATCAGTGGAGCAGCATTACGATCTTATGGGACGATCGCCAATGGGCCACATGCCCTTACGCAGTACTAGTGGCTCGGAGCAACATTTCGGCCTTTCAGCTGGACTAGTGCCTCCCCATTGGGACGGCCCTGCGGTTCTGTGCGCTTCCATGTTGCCTTTTCGTACGTGAATGTGGCTCTGTGTACCATGATGGAACAGGGCGTCACACAAGTAGTAGCTGGTCATTTCTTGCGGATGCAGCCCACAATGGTGAAATGTGTTTTGGAGTTCATGGCCTAATGGCTGTATGGGCTTGGTGATTTTGTTGTGCATTAAATTTCTATTCTGATATGGGCCGTGTAGCGTTCTTCTTTGCAAGTGATGTGGCATATTCCTATTTGGGGAGCGATGTATTGTGAGGAGATCTGCATTGGGTTCCAGCTTCGGAGTATAGTTGCGTGGTACTGTGCTGGGCGCGTTTGCCTACGAAGCCCAGTGAGGTCAGGGATGAGGGCTGCCAATATGACTGTTTGAATGATGTCATGCTCAGGGGCGGGGGATTAGGTTTTGTGTAACAGATGCCGGTCAGCCAGGTGGACTGGTGGAATGATGTGATTTTCGGAATATTGCTGGTCACAGGTGCCTGTGTTTGCGTGCGTTTCTTGGTGGGGGACTGTGGTCATGTCCATTGGAATGGCTTCTGTATTCGTGCCATCTGTGCCCTGCAGCTCCCATTGGCCCCTCTTGTGATTCTTTTGTTCGTTGGCATGCATGGGTGACTTGTACATTTCACTGGTTGCATTGTGACTTCATTGCACCTACGGGGAGTTGTACTATGTGGGCAGGGAGCGGTGTACAGGCACTCAGTGGGGCCGTTTACGGTTGATTCGCGATGCCGTACTTGTCACCATGGCGGAATGGTACTTTCCGCCGTGCTTGATGGCGTTAGGTACATGTCCGCTAGGGTCGGAATTCGCGTACCCTTGCGCCATGGTGGTATTTACGGTTTGGCATGGCGCGCGCGCGCGTACTTGGTGCAGTTAGCGTTGGCGTTCACTACGGTGTCGCTAATGGCATCGTACTTTGCGGTGACGGGTCATAGTCGCACCGAGCGCTATTCGATGGCGGTATTGCATTTCCGCCATCGTTTTTCGATTTCCGCCAGGGTCGTAATGAGGGCCATTGTGTTTTGCGTTGGATTCTCAAGAACATGAGAACAGGAACACGGAGTTTGGGGACCAGATGACCCGGCTTACTTTTAAAAGGTTAGCCCTAAGGCTGCATAGCTGTCCTCTATGACACCGTGAGCCAGTTCTGTTTCTTTTTCCATTGCATGGTGGGATTTGTATTTTCGTTTATCGCATTGGAAGTATGGGACTACAAGTCACAGCATGCTAAGTTAAAAGCCAGGACTGGCTCATGGTGCCATGCATGACACCGAGCCACTTGGCAGCTGCGAGGTTGCTCCGTTTCTTTCAGTCGGCCAGCCTTTGTTTAACGCTATGTGGAAGATTGCATTTGGAACTTTGGCCCTCTGTGTTGGACTGTGTGTTCCAAGTGGCCTGCCCCTGCCCACCAGAGATCTTCTTGTTTCCCTGACCTTCTTGTAATCATCTTCTTTTAGTCTCTCTGAACAGACTAGTGAAAGGGTCTTTTGTGCAAACCCAGCCTTATAATCTGCTCATCAGAGAGGCAGGTGCCAGCCCTGCAGGTGACCACTTGACCCTGAAAGCCACACCACTTTGATCAGCCTAACAAAAAGTGATTCACTGTAGAAGAGGGGTCCCTCACAAATTCGGTGTCACCGTGTTGGGTGGAAAGGAACTCCAAGATCTGAGATGCAACCAGAATCACATCAGGGTCCGGCGCTTCCCACTCCTGCGTCAAGGAAAGTTTATGCCCACCCTATGTCAAAGGTGGGTGTGCGCGCCAGGGTTGTGGGTTCGCGCTGTTGGCTGGTAAGCTAGGCTTAAATCTACTGCAATCACAATGCTGAATTCTTGAATTTAATGCCAAGTTGCATACAAGCACCTCAGACACCATTGAACACATATTTACAAGCCTGATAGCACTTGCCTGTTGTGGCCTTGCTGAACTGAACATGTGGCCTCCATGGCTCTGGAAAGACATCCACTTGGCCGGCCCGGGGCTAATGGGATGCGTCTGCCTTGCTGCGGGATGGCACACATGTGCTTTGCAGTCCTGCGTGGGACCGAGCCCAGATCCTCCGTGAGTAGATACTGGAAGTCAATCATGAGTCCTCCTGGGTAACTCAATATCAAGCCTATGCAAGCATCCCCTGAGTCCAGCTAAGAGCTCCTAGGCGCTCGTAGTCATCAAGGTCCTCTTCATCTGATACGAGCATGTGAAAGAAAATTCCCACTATTCAATGTTTTCCCCTTGGTTCCGAGACCCGCAGAATCCTAAAGTCATGAAAGCCCGAGTTCTGGGGAAAGCGCTCTGCACACAAAGGTTTTAATGATATTTTCCCACATCTCATGACTTCCTCTGCTCAGCAAATTTTTTCCAACAGACCCCTAAACTCAACCTCTCGTCAAGCAGATTCAAGGCTCCGGGGAAGATAAGAGACTGTGCCTTTGAAGGGGTCTATTCTCTGGGGAATTTGTGTACTGAGAGCTGACCAAGTTTAACCATGGGGTCAACACAATGGCTCCCTATCTACTTTGCAATCTAGAGATGACATCTTCTGTTTGGGGGTCATGTGCTCACCATCGCTCACCTTCCCCGCAGTAATGTTCTATGCCATGGGATTTCAACTGGCGGCTGTTCAGATGTTTTGGACTACACATCCCATGATTCCGCACCATTGACTGGGCTGGCTAAGGCTGATGGGAGATGTAGTTCAAAACATCTGCAGGGCCATAGGTTGCAGACCCCTGTCTTATGCTCTCTGAGTCTTGTGAGCTCAACTTAAAGGGTGCCTGCAATCTGCTTTCCTTGAGGTGAAAGGCTCCCTATGATTTTTCTGAATCCAATTGTAACTTTGGCCCAGCAAGCCTGCCTTCTTGCTTATCAAGGCAACTTGCAGCCGGGGCTATTCACAATACCGGGCCCTTGTCAAGACTTTCGAGGGCACTAGAGGTCCTGGATGTTACTACTCTCCCATCGACTTTCATGGCCTCCTTCTGTATTGCGACCCCCATTAAAAAAAAAAAAGAAAATATTTTTGGACCGACAATCTCTCATTTTTACTCCAAGCATTCTAGCGAATACCCATTATTTTTGCAGAGGCTAGTTCTACTATTTAATGCATACTCTTGTTTGTTCCTTAAAATATAGAATTACCCAATAGTAGTGCTAGTTTTTGTTAGCATGTATTAATGCATTCCTACCGGCTGCTTGTAAAGGCACGTCTAGAGCTTTCCTGTGCTACTTACAGGGGAGCCAGGGGTTCTCTAAGGAGGCTTTGGTCTGCTTCGGTTTGTGAATAGCTGGATTATTGTCCCCAGACCTCTGTTAGAATACGTTTGCCTCGGCCAGGGTTGTCTAACTCCAGACCTCGAGGGCCAGAATCCTGACGGATTTTCAGAATATCCCTCATTAATATTCATGAGAACAAATGTGCATACATTTAGAATCATTGTATGCAAATGTATCTCATGAATATTAATGAGGGGCATCATGAAAATCTGCCATGTTTCCGGCCCTCGAGTCCTGGAGTTGGACAACTAATCACTTTCCCCGCTGCAATGGCGCCATCACCGCTCTGCATCGCTCTCGCTTCCATCTTTGTGCAATTCTAGCCCTTCCCTTGCCTCTGTTTCTGTGCTGTCCGAGTCTGAGCAGAGCCCACACCCGTCTCCCTTTCTTCGCCCCTCTGTACTTGCCCCACTATTCCGGCAAGCAGAAGATAGGCTGGTGGGGGTGATGTGGGCAGAGGGCAATCTGATAGAATTGATGCCTTCCCTGAGCCCCCTTCGCACACCAGGTACCCTGAAAAGCAGCTGATATTTGGGGGCTTGGGCACTCTGGCAGTCAAGGAGCTCTCAACGTGCCTCCCATTGGACTGAGGAGCTTCCCCCTCAATTTCTTCGATCGTGGATCCTCTCTACCACATTGGCTGTGGAATAGTGCGCAAAAATAACTCAACCCACTCTTATTACAGGAATAGCATTTCACTTTAAGAAGGCCCGCAGTCTTTCAAGGCTTTGCAGTTAACCTATGGGAAAATGGATTTTAATGAACGGAAGCAGCCAATCCATAAAGCCCATGAGCTTTCTGCAATGTACTTTCAACAAAGGTCATGGAATCTTCTTCCGCAGCAAAATCCTTTGTTGGGGGCACAGGCAAAGTCCTCCCATGAAAAGCCCCATTCCTGGGCAACCTCCAGGGAGGAAGTGCATGTCTCAGAAGTGATGGAACCGTAGCATGCAAGCGGAGAGAATGCACTCCAAACCTCATGTGGGACAGGAAGTACTTTGGTCACGATCAGCGTCAAAACTGGGATACCTCAAGATGTGATCTCCCCCATCCGCTCTTGCACCCTAGTCCTATTGGACACTCCTCTGGCTTTGCCTAAACCCAAGCTCATTCCTGGATGATGCCCGTAGTCGTCCATCCCTAACGTTTGACCGATAGGGCCACTGAATGTCCTCAAGTCCACAGGGCATCCAGCCCGTCAGTCGGAGAATCTGTATCCTGGGCAGTAAAGGGTGGGTGATATCCAGTTATGTCACAACCTCTCATGTTGTCTGGGGCAGAGGTGCTCTAGCCAATGGGATTGTGGTTCATCTCTATGTATCTGAGCTGCCTCATTCTAAAGGGTGAAGTGCTTATACCTTAGTGTGGCTCCTGGCCCCGACTTAATGGATGGGGAGAGAGGGACAAAACCGTCTCTCTAAATCCAAGTGAGCAGCTTTGGAATATATCTTTAGCTTAGCTCTGCTATAGGCCCGGGGGAAGTACACTCACAAAGCTCCTGAAATATTGCTCAAAAGCGATATCAGGGGACCTTCTGTAAGAACAAGTTGGGGGGGTCAGGAATGCTGGCTGGCTGGATGTGTCCTATCCCCTGTGATATACGAGACTGGATTCAACCAGCACCCCCATTTCCAGCTGCTGCCATTACTCGAATGCAGGAGATTGGCGGGGACCACAGGCTCGGCTTGGCCTGCTTCCGCAGCAGTTGCTTGCAGACCTATTTGAAGGGGTGGGAAACAGTGGCATCAGTGTGGTTGCTTAAAGGATTCATTCCCCAAATATAGTCATGTTAAATCTAGAGACTTCCTAGTGTAGGCTTGAGAGATCTTTTGAACGACCTATGATAGTATGATAGCAACCTCGTCTGTCTCCTCCCTCCTCCCCTTACTTGTTTCCCCCAGCACTATCTGAAATGTCGTCAAGCCTAGTACAATAGTCGCTTGTTTTGTTCCTCCCCTCCCTTTCTGCACCCCTCTCCCTCACCTTTTGTTTTTCTCCGTCTCTACCAGAAATGTCATCAGGCCTAGTACGATAGTCGCCTGTCTGTTTCCATTTCCTTCCCACTCTCCTCCTCCCTTCCTTATCTATGTCTTAGCTCTTGCACTACCTGAAATGTCGTCAGGCCGAGTACGATAGTTATTTTCACATCCTTACTGTTCATGGCCTGTAAGAATGTAATTGTTTTTTCCCTTGTTCCCTCCCTTCCCTTGAAGCGCTTTGAAACACATTGTGTATAGGCGCTATATAAATAAACTATCATATCATATCATGTACTCCCAGATCCAGGGTCAGGCTTTCCAACACTGCTCTGGCCCATGACACCACCTGCCTTCAAGAGAAAAGGGCGCTAATCCACAGGCCACATCGCACAGGTTTCCACATTTTGCCCTCCTGACAAGTGACTCAGTGGAATAAAGGCACCCCTAGCCAGGGGAGCCAGCCTTCACGCCTTTGCTCTCCACTTCCCTCTCTTAGCATGGGTCTTCCTGATTTCAGGAGGCTGACCCCTGACTCTAGCACCGGGCTCATGGACTCACTCAAGCGGGGAAACCAGTCGTTTTTTAGAAAGTCCCAGAAGAGTGGGAACAATCTTGCAATGCACTGCACATTGGCTATCCTGAAATCCTGGTTGGATTTTCATTTTTGTTGGCCCGACAACACAAGCGTTAGAATTTAGCCGTAAGGGGATGTCTCCCATCCCCCCGTGCTATTGGGCTGAAAATGTAGCCTGATTCCCCCATGACACACACACACGCTCACTGGCACACTCTCACTCACGCAACCACATACATGCCAGCATTATGCATAACAGTTGGGAGCCACTAGTCCAGTCCTGATTGTAACTTTTCATTCTGGTACTTGTCTTAGATTTATAATGAGGGAAATCCAGGAATGCAAGTCCCAGATATAAAACCTGAACTGGATTAGTGTCTATGTAATGAAATGGATAAGGAGGGTATATATGAAACCACACCCTCATTAACACAAATCCACACACCTCCTCTCTATCACACACACCTGCAGTCACGGTCTCACCTGCAGACAGCCGAAACAAAGTATAGCTGTATTTACAGGCCATAAGAACCCCTGCTACCATATAAGGCAACATTGCAGTCCTGGTTTTCCCCATTACAAAAACCAAAGACTACACGTCCAAGAATGCATTAATAAAATCAGGACCGGACCATTTGCTTTTAAAAGGAATTTTTTCGAGGAGTTGTACAGTACGGGGACCTGGGTAAGGGGTACACCTGGCTGTTTTTAAATCTATTGTCAGCGGTCAAAGTGCATGGGAGCGGTCAGGAGTGGGTGCTCCTATTCTTTAAAAAAAAATGTTACTGTTCCTATACTTTTATTTTAATAAGAAACTGTTCTGGAATGGCTTAGTTTTCATATAAAAGTATAGGAAGAAGTTGAAACGTTTCCTTGAACAGCAGGTGCGTTTATTTGGGGGTTTGGATTGCGCGTGGGTGGGGCCGTTGCGATTAGGTTTGTGAGGAGCTGGGTTAGGCCAGCAGTGAACATAGTTCCACAACTTCTTTCCGTACACTTCGACCACTGTCTATTGTTGCCCCACAACACAGATTCTGGATTGTTTTCTTGCACTGCGATGGAGGAAAGGCTCGCTGATTAGGTCGATTCATTTGTACTGGTGTCGTAGGCCAGGGGGAGCCAAAGAGAGGCCACAGTAACAAGCTACTTTTCATAGCTAAGCGTCGAACCAATGCAGCGAAGAGAGAAGTCATTTTCTGCTCCCCGCAAGCGACGCACCGAGAGAAGAGCATGTCCAACTGTATGACTCATATTTTGCAGACATCTTACTGTTAGGGTGAAATTTGTGACACATGAAAACCAAGACCTCTGTGCATTGCTTCCTCAAAATAGTTGCATGCTAACATCACTATCACAGACATATGTGTAAACATCAAATGTTTAAGCTCCCAAAATTCTCTTTGATGTTATGCAAAGAAGCCAGGAATTATTGAATTATTGTGCCATCTATCCCATACCCTTTCCAATAGGAGATTTAATTACAGAACGATGGAGATTTACTAACTTATTCGAGCGTTAAATACTGAGCGAGAGAATGTTTTATTTATAAACAGCAATACATTTACAAACGGAGCCAGAGAAATGTATTTACAATATGCAGAGTGGAGGCAAACAAGACCACCCGTGATCATGCTGAGTGATCCACAATACATGTTCGCATGATTTTTATTCTTTTTTTTATTATCATTATTATTATTATGATAAGGGTATTTATTGTGTGCAGACCTAGCATGGGAAGCAACGCAGCATTTACAAGTCTGAGGGGGTAGTACACTGTATGGGAAGCAGATTGAAAGACATCAATACAAGGTAGCGGGGAGTTAACACTGTGAAGGGGAGGGTGGGCAATGTGGCACCGAGGGATCTACAAGTAACCAAGGAAGGAAATCGGGGGGCAGATCGCCCAGTCCCACGTCAGGCGGCGAGTGAAGGGTGTGTGACCTAGATTTTTAGCAAGGAGCCATTCTTTGAAACGGAGGTTCTTGAATTTAGTCCTAAAATATAAAAGCAAGGGGGTGCATCTGGTGTTGACGGGGAGGAGGTTCCGGAGTCTGGGAGCGTAGACCTAGAAGGCCTGTCACCTGCTTCTTTCCTTCCTTCAATGGCGGCGTTCAAGTCTGCACATTTCCCTGCTTCTTGCTTCTTATTTATTGTGTGAGTGATATTTGTGTAAGTTGGTGGGCGCAATGTGTCAATGTGTTTTGCAGCAACATCATGAAAGTTATTAATAGTTACAATGCTGGCTTTCATTGTTTTTGCAACATCATACAATTTGCTACACTGAGAATTTTGGAAAAGATTATGGGTGCAGCTTCTTCAATGGGATTTAAAGTCACCATCAAAGCCTAGATTATGTTTGCAGCTTCATAAAAGTTGTTTACAGTGACCATAATGGCATAGATTGTGGCCACACAATCAAAGTGCTTTACACTAGGAATGCTGCCATTTATTATGGACTCAGCTTCATAAAATAATTTACACTGGCAATTCAGGGATATACATTGTCAGCACAGCTGCGTAAAAAATGATGTACAATGGCAATGTTGGCACATGTTGCGAACTCGGGCATTGTGAAAATGTCAAATGCTCTCATGCACTGTTAACGACATAGCATCTGCTATATTTTCACATGCATTACTCTAGTATACCATTTGTAAATTGGATGATTTTTTAATCCATGTTTCTCAAAGAAATATGCTGTAAAATGCACCATTTCAATAGATAGTTTTCAAAATACTCTGCAGAAACATCGAATTTCCCGTCCATTACTTGGGGCTCTCTTGCTATGCTTGCTCACTTACGCTAATTTGTGGAAGATGGCAATGTCCCTACACTAAAGATAGTCATCTGCTGCCACTGACCTTGAATCATTTGCAATTCCAGTGCCCCATGCAGAGCCGCCAGGACCCCTGGCACCAAAATCTGCCTCAGCTACTGCCATCTGCCTAACAATGTAACTGGCCACACACCATGGCGGCTGGTCCATTTGGATGCCAGGGGCCAGGTGCCACTCCCTTGTTTCTACCTGGGCGTAAGATGTACGATTTGAGTCAAAACGTCACTACTTTCACCACGTGCAGTCCACATCACGCCGCCAAAGCATCCTGATGATCACAATGATCAGGCATGAGTGGGGGGCCCGGGCGGCCCGAGAGTCGGTGGCGCAGAATACTCTTCTCCGAGCAGCTGGGTGGGGATGGGGGGACTTTGTGTTATGCCACTGCTGATTTTATTTCCACCCCACCCCTCCTTTTTGTTTGCTGTTCATTTTGTGATGTTCTTGATGGTTCTGGCTCGGTGGCCTTTCTGCTATTGTTGTGGAGTTATTATGCTGTTACATTTTTATCTGCAGACTTGATGCAGCTGAGCCTCTTACAGCACAATCGGCTGGCAGCTGAGGTTTTTGAATTAAAATCCCCTGGTGCCTTTTTTAAATGTTTGCAGAGAGCAGGCCTTGTGTTAGCTAGGGCCTGCGTAACATTGTGAGCTTTACAACTGTGATGTAACACTGTGAGCTGTAACACTATCATGCAACCTTGTGAGCTGTAACACTATCATGCAACCTTGTGAGCTGTAACACTATCATGCAACCTTGTGAGCTGTAACACTATCATGCAACCTTTTGAGCTGTAACACTATGATGTAAGACTGTGAGCTGTAACACTACCATGCAACCTTGTGAGCTGTAACACAGTGAGATATTTCCTCACATGCCTCCTGCTGCTGTCTTCTATTTTGACAGTTGTTTTTTTCTTATTGCAGGTGAGTTTTGATGTCATTTCCTTATTGCAGCACTGTTGTGATGTCATTTCCTGATTGCAGGTAAGTTGTTGTAATGCCATATTTATCATGCAGCAGGGGTGCCACTTGCTGACCACTGGACAGCTTGAATTCCATGTCCCTATCCCACGACAGGGGCAAGATGGCTGATGTTTTTTTATTATTTATTATTGGTGCCCAGTTGTGATAGTCCCTTCCAGCAGGGCGCGTTCCTTCTGGCGGCACTCCTGTGTTACAGCATTTTGTGATTCTTTAAGGCTGGTCAATAACAGTGTACATTTCTTATTGTAGCACATTGGCAGGTCAGTTGTAAAGTAATGTTCTAATAAAGGAACGGTGGACATGCCAGCGGCTTACCCCAAAACATGCTCAGTGCCATTTCGTTTTTTATGATGCATTTATTGCAGTTTTGCAGTGAGTTGTTTGACCTACAGATGGACAGGGTTGAACCTGTGGCGTACCTTGCCAACCCCCCACTGCCCCCAACCCCCAGGGGCTCTTTTCAGAGCCAGACTGGCACATTGGCAGGACAATGATGGTGCTCCTGCTCAGCACCTTCATTGTCATGGCAACAGGAGACCTCCCGTTCGGCACCCTCTTTGTTCGAGCTCTGGTCAGCAGAGAGGCTCTCCCCTTGCTCTGTGTCAACAGCGCATTCCACTGAGAGCCATTAGTCACAGATGGGAGGGAGGGGGTACTATTAGCCTGGACTTTTGTTCCTTAAGAAGCGTGAATGGGGGTGATCAGAGGTGAGAAGGGTGCATACTGTTGCATGCTTTATGAAATAATGACTAGCGCTTCGAAATCCAGGAGGGATTTGTTAAACTCACATTCATCTGTGTGATGCTCTTGTAATTTTGCAGGCAGGATGGGGAGAATAAAACTAAAGCCATACTCTTATTATTGCTCAACCTATTTCTATGATGATGTACATAGTGCACAGTTAGTTTATTATGAAACGCTAGTTTGTTATGTGATGTGGTTTGCTTCCAAGACATTGCTATAAATAAAGTATTATTTAAGCACATGAAATGCAACACAAAACCTTAATAAATGTCTATATCAACTAGACCTGGGAAGATGTGTTCAGTTGCTTAAATTGCCCACATTTCAAACAAAGTGTTTGATTCTGGGCAAATAATTTAATCACACTGTTGCTTAGCTGCAGCTCTGTAAGTGATTCACTTCAAAGATTATGTTAATATATCATGCTATTATATTAAAAGAAAAGCCTAATGGCTATAGCGTTGCACCATGTATAATAATAGTGCAGTTTAAGTATTTTGCACCACGAAATTGTTTTCCACTTGGCTTACTCATGGCAACGTATTCTAAAGTCACTTCCATGGGGCGGGGCCTCCAGGTACCAAAGACTGGTGATGCTCAGTGCAATGCCCTTTTCTCTGGAGTAACTTCTGTTGGTGCAATCCACATGCAAATTAGGTGTGCATGTATTTTGTCCCACAGAGCCTGGACAGGCTTTAATGTATGAGTTGCCTGCACCTGTCTTAGTCGTGCAGTTTTTTCGTTGTTATGTGTTAAAATGCCATCTGCCACTAATGCTACCAAAAAAGTTGATTGTGGGGGTGCGAATCATACCATATCGAATTGTGTGCACTGCAGGACACTTCTGGTGCGCTACCACAGACAAAGTGCCCTGCAAAACCATTTTGAAAAGTTGGCCACCCTAACAATGAGGGTGCTGCCATTCGAGTAGGAGCACATGGCCAAGGTGCATTCGAGGGGAAAAGTAGCAGGACTTTTTTCGTGGCTCGCCCCCCACACTCTTGCAATACTGGATAGCACTCCCCTGGGCTGAGCCCTTTTCTCATTGGTCTCCGTTGTGAGTGACTTAGCACCTGCTTTTCGCTGGCCATCGAGAGCTGTCATTTGTTTGTGACTTCGAAGTTGTGATTTATTTTTACAGGAAGGTTGTGGTGTCCTTCATATTACGCGGTTGTGGCGTCATGTTCCTCGTCTTACTGCACCGTTGTGACGTCACCGTTGTGACGTCACTGCGCGCCTGCGATATTGAACGAGCTCCTCTTTTCTTGTCAGGGTGCTGGAACGTGTACGTGTTGTTGGAAGTGCTGCGAGGGACTCTGTCCGTGCTGCCTCACTGCACTCCCGCCCGCTGTGGTGGCAGACGTCCCTTGGCAGGCAGGCAGACAGGCCGTGGGCGCTGTGGCGTAACATGGCGTGAGGTGACGGCGGAATCCGGGCGCGGAATGCTCGGCCTCAGGAGGTGGCCGCCGCGCACAATGAAAGGCGATTGTCCGTGATGGGTGTGAAATGCTTCCACGCCCCGTGCTTCAATGGGCCCATTCTCTGGTGCCGCCCTCGCTCGCATGCGCGGCCCTGTGGGAACAGGCGCCAGCTGCCCCTGCCCTTCAGCGAATGCTTTCATTGGAGCCCCTGGAAATTGCCTGGTTCACCGAATGACACCCCGTTACACTTGACTGCCAGGAGCCAGGGCCTGGGATCAGGCGTCTGTCTGAGGCGCCACTGTTGCCTGTCTAGCTGAAGATGGTCCTGGCTCCATCCGCGTTGCCAATAACAATGAGGGTAGCCAGGCAATTTGGGATGAGTGGGAAGGTGGGGTACATTAAATATATCATTAAATGTATGGGTACGAGCTCATATTGGTGCCACTCTGGGTTCAGGGCTCACACATCACGTGTGACACCTTCAGCTAGTCCTAAATTTTACTTTGAACTCTCAGACTTGTAGTTGTGCTTTTCTCGTTATACACCTGGGCCTTCCAGTTCCACACGCAAAGTGAAAAGTCCAGACTTGCTCAAGGTGGCGCGAATGAAACAGGGTCACTTGACGTGCATCCTGTTGTGGTGGCCTGCGGAACTGATCAACGGGTCTGTGGGAGTGAGGAAGGGAAGGCCGCAGTGCGAGGAAGGATGTTGCTATGCTGAACCTACTAGGCCTCTCAGCCTCTTGTCCTACCTTCCCTCAAAGCTCTCTGTAGCTCCTCCAAAGATAGGGCGACCAGACCAGATTTAAAAAGTAAAAAACCGGGACAGGGCAACTAACAGAAAAGTAGGACTAACTCTTAAAAGTGGCTCTACACTTCAGTAGTGCTTGGAGGAGAAAGAGGTTTAAGTGTTACTGGTGGAGTAAACCCATCATAATTTATCACAAACTGCCACTACCTTAATTCATAAAACGTCACCCTATCCAAAGAGGCCCAAGCACTACATAAGCAAGCAACCTTTTCCCAATTATTATCTGCAGAAAATTCAATCTGGCGGATTGACATTGTTGCCAGAAGAAAGGCCAGCCATGCTTGTCAGATGTCGCTAGATAAATGGGGTGGGACCTTTAGAGAGAGAGGGCTCCATATCCCAGAGACATTGCCGTCGCACTCCTGTCTGCAGTCTAGTCCCAAGCTAGAGCTGGCCTCTCTCTGTATAAGCTGCCCTCCCTTGCGCGGCCTGGGTCTCAATTTGGAGAGGTACGGCATACGTGCTGCGCGATCCTATTGCCCCAAACCTGAGCAGGCTTAGAAAGTTACCAAAAGGAATCCAAGGCGGCTTCAGTGTACATTTCTGTTATAGTTTGAGGAAGTGGGGGTAGCACTCCAAAATGTGCTTCCTATTGACGCTGATCTTTGAAAATCAATTTCCTAAAGACGTAAACGTACTCTGCTTCCCGTCATGTCTATCCCACAGATAGGCCTCCAGCTTGCCCTTCTAGCTCCCCTCTCAGACCCCACATGAGTATTGCCTGATTATTTACTGGTAGTCTTCATTACGCCAAGTCCTGTTCTTCCTCGTCACACTTCTAGGCAACCTCCCTCTACTTCCCATTATGGGTGCGGCTTGGGTGTGGCAGAATGACCCCTGCAGCGATCCCAACCCTGTAAGCAGCCACCTGCCTTTTGAGATGCCTAGTGGCTGGGTCCACGTATACGCTGTAAAGGCCACATATTTATTTATTTATTTATTTATTTGTTTATGGTTTATATAAACCTTTACAAAATAGTTCATCAAAATAGTTCGAACAAATAGAATTACACTTTGAAAAGACAATAAAACAATTTTGATACATTATCTTCAAACACAAGTCGACCAATCATTTGAAACATATTATAGTCATGACAATTCAGAACTACTAAAATGTAAATAAACAGAAGAACATTAAGACCAAAATTAAGAACAGTTCGTATCAAGTCAATTTACAAAACGTTAAAAGATTTCATTAGCTTCTAAAACCTGTTAAAACCAATGTATGGAGGTTTCGATGTAAGGAGACAGTTCGTTATGATCATTTAAGATAAATCACAAACATTTTTTAAAAATGCCATTATTCTTAGTTTTAAAACAATCGAGGTGTTATGTCTAATTTGAAACCATAAGAATTCGGTGTCAACGGCGTGTAGGTGCAATACAAATTGTTCAAAGTAATAAATCCTCTGTTTTAAAAGAGCTGGACATTGTAGTAATAAATGCTTCAGAGTTTCTTCAGTCCCTTATGACTTACAATGTCTACACCACCCCCATGCACCCCCATTCTATGTTCTGGAGAATCCACCTTTTTAAAATATGGTTTGTTTTCAGGGTATCAAACCGAAACCTCATGAAAGAATTTCTAAAAATTCGTGAAGGATATTTCACTGAATAGTTCTCGAGAAGGGGGTAAAATTTCCAAAAGGAGTGTATCTGATTAATGGTTTTCGATTGTTGAACCATATCTAGAGTCATTTGCCAATCATTACATTGGAGTATCTGCTTCACTTTTTGCGGTTTGTTTATCAACATCTCCAGACTTACACCTGCCTTCAACAATGTATCTTCAGTTACCATTTTTAAATTCACACAGTAAGGGTTAGATCGATCGTTGGCTGCTATCGTGTATAGAGAAGAGATATCATTTCTCATACATTTTCTCCATAATGACATTTTTCTCCAAACAATAATCGATTGTAAAGATTGCAGCCCAAATTCGTATCTGATTGCCTGAATAGGCACACCTTTAGGGATGAAGAACAACACACCTTTCCACATATCTCTTTCAAGTTTTTTTATAAAATCTGAATCTTCAAGCTCATAGAATTCTAAACCATAGGTGAGTTTAGGAATACCAGAAGTAATATAAAAGCGTTTCAGAGGTATGGCCGTGAATCTTCCATATTTGGCATCAATTTTCGACATCTGTCGCTTTATTGTTTCTGCTTTAACCTCGAGGTGTCTTTTGATTATGGCCATCGAGCTATTTGCTGTAAAGTGATATCCTAAATATCTTAGGACTATTTGACTTTTTAAGCGTTTTTCCTCGCAGCACCAGGTTAGGGATGATTGTCTTTTATTCGATTTTCCCATTCTTATAATAATAGTTTTCGCAGCATTAATTTTTAGATGTAGATCAGCAGTAAATTTCACAAATGCATTAATGAGTTTTTGCAGACCAATTTTTGTGCGATCTAATAACAAAAAATCGTCAGCATATGTTATCCATTCAATTGGAGTATCACCTAATTTCGGAGGAACCAGACCCTTACCCGATAAGGCGTGAGCGGCTTTAGATACATATAAATTTTATAAAGTGGCCGCTAACTTGCAGCCTTGTCTTAGACCATTAGCGATAGAAATTTCCGAGGAAAGTCGCCCTGCTGAGTTAAGCCTTACCTTGATCTTAGTGTCAGAATATAAATCGATAATCATCTCTAATAGATGTCTGGGTATCAAAAGATCAGTTAGGATTGACCATAAAATGTGTCTATCTACAAGATCAAATGCTTTAGAAAGGTCCATGGAGGCCACAAAGATCACATAACCAAAGTTCCTAGCTGTTTTGGATTGGAGGGTTTTTAAAATAAGGCCTCCGCAGTCCGTCCCTACGTTCTTTCTGAATCCAATTTGTTTGACATCTATTATGTTATTGGTGGTCGCCCATGCGTCTAGTTCTTCTAGTATGATGGACGTGAAAATTTTGTACTCGGGATCGGAAATTGCAATTGGTCTATAGCTTTCAGGAGCAGATCTAGGCCCGTGTTTAAAGATTGGAATTAATATTGCTAATCTCCATGAATATGGTATAAGGGTAGTTGCTAGGATATTTTTAAACAACATGTGCAGAATATCCCCCCATAGCTGTGGATTAGTTTTTAGGGTTTGGTTAGATAGGTTGTTGGGACCTGGTGCTGCCGATTTCTTAGATTTACTAATAATATTAGTGATATTTTTAGGAGAGATATCCAGTGTCCATGTGGATTTTTTTATGTGATGATGGCTGCAGCTGTCAGTATCATCACTGTACATTTTTGCAAAGTGAATTTTCCATTTGCGTTCGCTGATCGAAGTCAACAAAATCTTTTTTTGTGAAATCTGAGTCGCATTAATTATCTGCCAAAAGGTAGAGATATCTTTACCCTTAAGTATTGCAAGCATGTTTTCGCCGTCCGGCCTTCGCCCAGCCATCCCTCTGTTTCCCTTCATTCGCTCCCTGGCAGGGCTGCACAGCTGTCTCTACCAGGGAGGTGTGCATCCGCCTTGAAGCCCTCTGCAATCAGGGCAGGTCAGATGCATTGAGGCTCCTAACAGTATGCATCTGTACCGTTGTATACCTCTGTAAAGTGCTCCGTTGCTTCTCAAAGCTAGGTCCGCACTCAATAAATATCATAATAACCAGAATAATAACCAGGGCATGAGTTTGGGGTCCATGAGAAAGTGCAGATGAGAATGGGTTGGTACACAGGTAGGATGTGCGGGCTGCTTGGGGTACGGATGGGAGGGGAGGCATGATGTGCTCACAATGTAATCATCGACCCAAACATTGAGCTCCTCTGCCATTAAAAAGGAGCGCCCAAATTTAACATTCCATTGGGAGGGTTTTGGCTCAAGTTGTACCTTGGAGGGCCAGAGGTGGAAAACAGTCATGCTCAGATGGAATAGGAGGGACAAACATTCATTGATCACTCCAAATGCTGGTCCTTTTTCAGGAGGGTAATGTCAGGGGATGTGATTGGGCATTGAACACTTACACCCTTTGTACGGAAGCATCAGGGTTATTTTGTGTCTGTTAAAACCAGGGGCGCCACGCCTTCCGATCCCTAGTACTGTTCAAGCTTCCTGGTACAAGTGCCAGCCTTAGTAATTCTCTCCTTACCCTTCCGCTCACTGTGGATGGACAGAGCTTATTCCTGGAGTTAGTTCTGCCCGTGTTGATTTCATCCTTAATGGTAGCATAATGTGATCAGAGCACTATGCAGGCCGTAAGGTGCAGTAAGGGCCAGGCCCCAGCATCTGGAGCCGAGGTCTGCCCTCTCCAGGCTAGGCTTAGCACCAGATGGGGGGGTGACCTCTATTGAGCCCGGAATGTCTTGCCTTCCCAGCAGACCTGATTCCCCAGGGACATTAAGGGATTTGTGGTATAATGTAAAGTAGTCTTGTACAACGCACTCCTGCCCTTCTGGATGCCTCATGGTACATTTCTCTGTAAAATCGGAGCGTGGAGGCCTGGTGGGTCGAGGGAGAGGCAGGCGTTAAGCCTGTGGTGTTGACAGATGCACGCCAGAAGTACCCGAGTCCTGAGTGTCGGTATGATTCTACATGTTTTGTTGCGGAGACACTTGGGTATATGTTTTACCCTGAAGCGAAAAAAATAAAACTTGATTATCTTCCAGCACAGGAACACCCAGAATGGTCCAAAGTGTGGAAGAGGTATGTAATGGTGCTACGGCGGCTTTGGCCCATTTATCGAGCTCTGAGCGTTCTGCCTAGGCAAATGTGATGGGTGTTCTGCTAGCAGGAACCGCGCAGTTGCGTTTGTAGTGTAAAGGTGCGAGTAGATTGCAAGGTGAATTGATTAGTCTGGGTAGGGAGAGGAATTTTGGAGGATCTTGAAGAGTCGGGCTATTGAAGCGTAAGGCTTGCCCGGACCGCTGAAAGTGGAGTTCCTGTCAAGTTGGTCATCAGGATGACAAGTCCTTTCTGATCTTTGGTCTATGTTATGATGTTTGAATAGATGGTGTCAGTGTCTTTCCAGTGTCTGATGCAGTGGAGGGTACACCAATGGGGAGACTGACCTGGCAGAGGCCAGGCTCCAGGGTGTTTTTATGCATTGGTACATTTGCACAAGTCTGTGAGGGTCCCCCGATTGGGTCCTGTCTGTTTGCACGCCACCGTTCCAAGCTCTCCTGCCTCTCAAGCACCAGAGAACTGGGCTCCCATTGATATGTCTCCATGAAGGAGGGCCAGGGTACACGGAAAGCCGGTCTGCAGACACACTACGCCCGAAGGTCAGGGGAGAGAGAGCTGCTCTGCCCCGGACCTCTTTGACTTATTATACCCACATAGCTGCGCCCCCCAACTAAGCCCTATTTCACTGTCAGACTCTGCAACATTTTGATGTCACCTCCCTATTTCATGTCCAACCCCACAGCTTCTTTTCTCTCTTCTTCCCTCTCCCCCTTTTCCCAACCCTCCCTTTCCCTACCAGCGCTTTAAAGCAGGCTTGTGGTGGCGTTAAGCGATATACAAGACGCCAACTTACATGCATACACACATACAGGCCACAAGACCCCTCAGACCAGGCCAAGTGCTTGCAACCAGAGAACTGGCACACTCATTAATTCTTCAGGAGCTATCTAGAGTAAAGAACATGGTCACAGCTCAAGGCCCTATCATGGCCATTAGCTACCAGATCACCCATCACAGCTCAATGCCCTATCGGGGCCATTAGCTACTAGATCACCCATCACAGCTCAATGCCCTATCGGGCCATTAGCTGCTAGATCACCCATCACATCTCAATGCCATATCAGGGTCATTAGCTACTAGATCACCCATCACAGCTCAATGCCCTATTGGGCCATTAGCCACTAGATCACCCATCACAGCTCAATGCCCTATCAGGGCCATTAGCAAGTAGATCACCCATCACAGCTCAATGCCCTATCGGGACTATTAGCTACTAGATCACCCATCACAGCTCAGTGCCCTAGCAGGGCCATAGGCTACCAGATCACCCATCACAGCTCAATGCCCCATCAGGGTCATTAGCTACTAGATCACTCATCACAGATCAATGCCCTATTAGGGCCATTAGCTACTAGATCACCTATCACAGCTGAATGCCCTATCAGGGCCATTAGCCACTAGATCACCCATCACAGCTCAATGCCCTATCAGGGCCATTGGCTTCTAGATCACTCATCACAGATCAATGCCCTATCAGGGCCATTAGCTACTAGATCACCTATCACAGCTGAATGCCCTATCAGGGCCATTAGCCACTAGATCACCCATCACAGCTCAATGCCCTATCAGGGCCATTGGCTACTAGATCACTCATCACAGATCAATGCCCTATCAGGGCCATTAGCTACTAGATCACCTATCACAGCTGAATGCCCTATCAGGGCCATTAGCCACTAGATCACTCATCACAGCTCAATGCCCTATTAGGGCTATTAGCTACTAGATCACCCATCACAGCTCAATGCCCTATCAGGGCCATTGGCTTCTAGATCACTCATCACAGATCAATGCCCTATCAGGGCCATTAGCTACTAGATCACCTATCACAGCTGAATGCCCTATCAGGGCCATTAGCCACTAGATCACCCATCACAGCTCAATGCCCTATCAGGGCCATTGGCTACTAGATCACTCATCACAGATCAATGCCCTATCAGGGCCATTAGCTACTAGATCACCTATCACAGCTGAATGCCCTATCAGGGCCATTAGCCACTAGATCACCCATCACAGATCAATGCCCTATCAGGGCCATTAGCTACTAGATCACCTATCACAGCTGAATGCCCTATCAGGGCCATTAGCCACTAGATCACCCATCACAGCTCAATGCCCTATCAGGGCTATTAGCTACTAGATCACCCATCACAGCTCAATGCCCCATCAGGGTCATTAGCTACTAGATCACTCATCACAGATCAATGCCCTATTAGGGCCATTAGCTACTAGATCACCTATCACAGCTGAATGCCCTATCAGGGCCATTAGCCACTAGATCACCCATCACAGCTCAATGCCCTATCAGGGCCATTGGCTTCTAGATCACTCATCACAGATCAATGCCCTATCAGGGCAATTAGCTACTAGATCACCTATCACAGCTGAATGCCCTATCAGGGCCATTAGCCACTAGATCACCCATCACAGCTCAGTGCCCTATCAGGGCCATTGGCTACTAGATCACTCATCACAGATCAATGCCCTATCAGGGCCATTAGCTACTAGATCACCTATCACAGCTGAATGCCCTATCAGGGCCATTAGCCACTAGATCACCCATCACAGCTCAATGCCCTATCAGGGCCATTGGCTACTAGATCACTCATCACAGATCAATGCCCTATCAGGGCCATTAGCTACTAGATCACCTATCACAGCTGAATGCCCTATCAGGGCCATTAGCCACTAGATAACCCATCACAGCTCAATGCCCTATCAGGGCCATTGGCTACTAGATCACTCATCACAGATCAATGCCCTATCAGGGCCATTAGCTACTAGATCACCTATCACAGCTGAATGCCCTATCAGGGCCATTAGCCACTAGATCACCCATCACAGCTCAATGCCCTATCAGGGCTATTAGCTACTAGATCACCCATCACAGCTCAATGCCCTATCAGGGCCATTAGCCACTAGATCACCCATCACAGCTCAGTGCCCTATCAGGGCTATTAGCTACTAGATCACCCATCACAGCTCCATGCCCTATTGGGCCATTAGCCACTAGATCACCCATCACAGCTCAATCCCCTATCAGGGCCATTAGCAAGTAGATCACCCATCACAGCTCAATGCCCTATCGGGACTATTAGCTACTAGATCACCCATCACAGCTCAGTGCCCTAGCAGGGCCATAGGCTACCAGATCACCCATCACAGCTCAATGCCCCATCAGGGTCATTAGCTACTAGATCACCCATCACAGCTCAATGCCCTATCAGAGTCATTAGCTACTAGATCACTCATCACAGATCAATGCCCTATCAGGGCTATTGGCTACTAGATCACCTATCACAGCTGAATGCCCTATCAGGGCCATTAGCCACTAGATCACCCATCACAGCTCAATGCCCTATCAGAGTCATTAGCTACTAGATCACCCATCACAGCTCAATGCCCTATCAGAGTCATTAGCTGCCTGGACACCCCTCCAGGTTTCATAGTATATATATGGTAAAGACCCAATCTGTAATTGTGCATATGATGCAGGTGGGATTCAGACAGGGCACAAATCGAAGGACTATGCGGGTGGACGGTGTCCACCCCCTTTTTGGAGAGGGCAAAGGCCACCCCCCCTGAGTTAAAAGAATAAAAACAATATCATGGGTCAGTTATATAGGGCATGGCTTATTAGTATTCTTAAATCAAAAAGGTGCATAGGTTTTACAATTAACTAGCAATGTAATAGAAAAATATGTTCTATTGCCAAATGTTTGTTTGTTCTGTGAGCTTTATTCAACTGTAAAAAGACAAGTTGAAGGAAATGTGCATATTTAAATTAAGGAAATGTTCACTTTCTATGATGTCCCTTTCCAGTGGGTACGTCAGAGTCCGCCCACTTTTTGTTTTAGGATTGGAGCCCTGGATATGACATGATATGATGTGGTATTTATAAAGCACCTGGACACAAGTGTTTCTAGGATCCATTCAATATATACCCAATTTTATTTACAAAGGATGTTCACTTAACAGGCTCTTACATAGTGAAAGTTTCACATTGTACTGTAGGGACACAGGAAGTACATGTTCTCAATTTTATGCACTGAAACGTTGTAGGGCGGACCAAGCTTCCAAATGGACCAATCAAGTTGACTGGTGGGTATTGATGGATAGAGAGGCAGCAGACAAATCATGAGCACGCCAACACAGCAGCTAATATGTGTAGATCTTTGACTACGGTTCACAGTTGGCGTATACATAAGTATCACCACCAGCAGGTGATGGCGGGCACTGAGTGTACGCATGCCTTGCACAGTGTGTGTAGATATATCTTACTGACTGCGCGCAGCCGGCGCTCGTGGTTCCACCTGATTCCCTCCACTTCTCCATATTCATTACTGCCTGGTTCTCTTCTCACAGATGTTCTTTTCAATTTTTTTTTCTCGCTCTGCTTTTGCCTTTTCTTTTTTGGCTCTGACTCCTAGATTGAAGCGCGATGGGCCTGGAGAAGAGCCATCCATCACCGGAGTGTTGGCTGCCACCGCCGCCTGGGCCCGATTTACCGTATCCGTGTTTATTGATGGCCTCTCTCTCGCTGTTTGGATCCGGCCTTGGTTTGGCTGCTGTGACTTTTGTGCTTGCGTGGGGCCTACGATACTGCATCCAATCACCAGCACTGGTTTAGAGACCGGGCCCTAATCCCTTCTGGCCTCTTCCGGGGTCAGCTGATGGCTAGTGTGACGTTGGCCTTCTTCAGAATCCAGCCTGGAGATAGACCTAATCAAGCCTTTCTTAGGCTGAACCTGCCTACACTAATGGTAGGGCAACCGGAATGAATCAAAGGCCTCATTGTGCATGCTGTCCTATGCATAAGTATGAGCGCCCTCGACGATAGGTCAGTTCAGCCATGTGCACTTGTGTAATCATTGCTCTGTGTGTATGAGTCCTCACTATGCACGCTTTCCTATGCGTATGTATTCTGTGGGTATGTGTTTTCATTGTGCACATGTTCCTATGCATAAGCATTCTGTGTATATGAGTCCTCACTGTGCACATTTTCCTATGCGTATGTATTCTGTGGGTATGAGTCTTCATTGTGCACACTTTACTATGCATAAGTATTCTGTGTGTATGAGCCCTCACTGTGCACGCTTTCCTAGGCTGCTGTATTCTGTGGGTATGAGTCTTCATTGTGCACATTTTCCTATGCATGGGTATTCTGTGTGTACGAGTTCTCACTGTGCATGCTTTACCCCACACTGTTATGTATGTGCAGCCTTAGGTAGCGGATTCACCTTATTCTAAGCACTTTGCTATGCATTTTTTATATATTAAATCCTCTTGTGGTAGAAGAGTCTTGCCGTGGGCACTTTCTTATGCATTATTCCTTAAGCGCAAGAGCCCTTGATGGGAGCCGCCGCACTGTGCAATCTTTCTTATGCTTTATTCGTTATGCTCGAATACTCATTTAGAGCTCATTTTATTAAAATGAGTAATTTGGTGGAGGAGAGCAGTTACGTGCTGATATACACGCAGGCAGCTCTCGGCGGCCACATTTTTGTCATTTGCACGACAGGGTGCAGAAGTGCCCTGCACTTTGCACTCCACCGTGCAAAGTAAGTAAACGCTACCTGATAGCCTTATGCAAGGTTTTTTACGCCATTCATTTGCGTTACGTGCTCATTGGACATGAGCTCCACTGCGTGCACTTTGCTGTCCACTGCATTGGGAGTACCTGTTCCCCAAACGGTCTGTACCCACTTACTCTATCTGTTGCTTTATGTATCGGATAACATTAGTGCTTTTACCCGGGTTTATTTCTTTGTGTTGTGTCACACAATAGACATGCTGCCAGATTCTTGGAATTATTTGCGTGAAAAACGCAGATTTGCGCGCCTTTCTGCCCTAAAATCCCCATACTTCAAACAGGGATTTTCGGGCAGAAAAGCGCGCAAATCTGCGTTTTTCACGCAAATAGTTCAATGAATTAGGCTGATGAGCTTTGTAACCACCGCCATAGAGCATGTAATGTCCTGCGTTCCATCGTCTTCACAGTAGATTGTGGCAGCACCAGAGGGAGCAATTCTCAGGAGTGCCCCACTCTGCCCCGGCTGTAGCGCGCCATTGCTGACTGAGGCCAGACCTGCGATCTCCCATCTACAGCGTGGAGGGAAGAGCCAGAGCCTGCAATCGCTGCAGACTGAGGTGAGTGGGAAGTTGCCCTGCGGCTAGGAAGTGGCTCCCGAGCACGAAGGCCCTGTGTTCTCAGGAGACCGGATGTTGGGCTTTGACGGCAAAGTGTCGCCTGCACAGGATAGCATGCAGAGAGAGGGCCCTGCAGCGTTTGGCTGCACGAGGCCGACCTCTTTGACCCAGGCCCCGGCCCACATGAAATGCGGGACGATAGAGGGTCTGGGAGTTTAGGCGCGGGGTGGGGGAAAACGGCGCAAAAGCGTAGGGAGGGGCGTCCGAACGACGCCACAAGAAACAAAAGCCCAGGAAGGGCAGGAAACAGCACCTGGGAAGGTGCGAAATGTAACAGCAAAGGACAAGGGGGTAACCCGGCCGCCCCCAGGAAGGAACAAAAGGCCGGGGGGGTATAAGTAAGCCCGGAAAAGGAGAGGCGGCACAAACCAGGTAAGAGCTCACCTCTCTCGGGTAGGCTCTTGGTGCATGGAGAAGGGGAAGGAAAAAGGTTTGCCACCCAACCCACCCTACAATAATAACGGAAGAAGAAGGGTACAGGCAGGATCAGGTCAGCCGAGTACTCTCTCGGTACACAGTCCAAGAAAGAAGGAGCACGCAGAAGTAAGAACGCCGAGTACTCTTTCGGTGCACGGTCCAAGAAAAGAAGGAGCAGGCAGAAGAAGGAACGCCGAGTACTCTTTCGGTACACGGTCCAAGACATGTCGTAGGCAGCATGTGCCCAGGAACGAAGGCCCAGGGATAACAAGGACTCAGGAGGAGCCTTGGGCAACTTCGGAACTGGACACAATTTGCCCAAAAGCATATGGCAATGTAATTATTTGTTGTTTTGTATTTTCTTGCCTACGGCCTACAACTTTTCCATATACACAAGTTGTCTGTGATTTATTACTTAGGTAGGCATCTGGTAAGAGAAGCAAAGTGAACCCACACTACTTAGCCTATGCCCATCAGCTGGTAGGTTCCGGGCTGCAGTCCTCTGCACGGGCCTCTACACTTGCACTCCCACCCCGTCTATCAAGGTTTCATCCTGGGTGCCACCCATGGCACGCCTGTATTTGTTACATTAAGCAGCTGACCCCTCGAACGTCATAGGCTGGGAGCAGTAAAGGAGTGTGAAAAAAGACTTTGTTGCGCAGTGTGATGCTGCCTGGGATCATGTTGTATTCTAGCGTCAAGGACAAACGTGTGCACTCAGCTGTAAACCGCACACATGGTTGGACTGGACTGGGGCATAAAATTGTATCAGGCACCAATGAAAAACTCGCCCACAGCTGCAAATGCGAATTCATTCCTTTGGTGACAGACTGTTTGAGTAGTACCCAAGGGGAAGGCTTTTGATAAAATGTGATGCAAATTGTAAATTTTAAACAATATTCATTCACTAACACTGTTCAAAACTACTAGCCGCATGCTGAAGTAACTTATCAAACTGGCCCAAGTGGGCAAAAAAAGGCCCACTTTCACCCAAAAAACTGGCCCAAACTAGCATTTTGCATTTTTGGTTCGGGCATTGCCCTGTTGCCTTATAGGCCAGTCTGACCCTGACTGCACAGCTCATATACAGTACGAGCACTGACCAATGGGTAATTCTGTCTGTGGCTCTCTAATGTGAAAACGTGCTCTATGAAAACGGTGTCCCAAGCCTCGGGTCTCAGGATGCTGGCTAGGGCACTGTTCTGTGAGATCTTCAGGCATCTAGACAGTGTATGTAGCCTCTGGGCTCAGGATGCTGGTTAGGGCACTATTCTGTGAGATCTCCGGGGAGCTGGACAGTGTGAGATTCCTCTGGGCTCCTGATGCTGGCCAGGGCGGTGTTCTGTGAAATCTTCAAGGAGCCAGACAGGGTATGAAACCTCTGGGCTCAGGATGCTGGCTAGGGCACTGTTCTGTGAGATCTCCAGAGAGCTAGACAGTGCATGAAGCCTCTGGACTCTGGATGCTGGTCAGGACACTGTTCCGTGAGATCTCCAGCGAGCTAGACAGTGCATGAAGCCTCTGGACTCGGGATGCTGGCCAGGGCACTGTTCCGTGAGATCTCCAGCGAGATAGACAGTGCATGAAGCCTCTGGACTCTGGATGCTGGCCAGGGCACTGTTCCGTGAGATCTCCAGAGAGATAGACAGTGCATGAAGCCTCTGGACTCTGGATGCTGGCCAGGGCACTGTTCCGTGAGATCTCCAGAGACCTAGACAGTGCATGAAGCCTCTGGACTCTGGATGCTGGCCAGGGCACTGTTCCGTGAGATCTCCAGAGAGCTAGACAGTGCATGAAGCCTCTGGACTCTGGATGCTGGCCAGGGCACTGTTCCGTGAGCTAGACAGTGCTAGACAGTGAGCTAGACAGTGTGCTAGACAGAGAGCTAGACAGTGCATGAAGCCTCTGGACAGTGTGCTAGACAGAGAGCTAGACAGTGCATGAAGCCTCTGGACTCTGGATGCTGGCCAGGGCACTGTTCCCTGAGCTAGACAGTGCTAGACAGTGAGCTAGACAGTGTGCTAGACAGAGAGCTAGACAGTGCATGAAGCCTCTGGACCCTGGATGCTGGCTAGGGCACTGTTGCGTGAGATCTCCAGAGAGCAAGACAGTGCATGAAACCTCTGGGCTCTTGATACTGGCCAGTGCCCTGTTCTGTGAAATCTTCAGGGAGTTAGACAGTGAGTGAATGCTATATGCTCCTGATGCTGTCTTGGGTACTGTACCGTGAGATATTCAGGGAGCGGGACCACATGTGGAACCTCTTAGCTCATGATGTCAGCTGGGACACTACTGTGAGTTCTTCAGGGAGCTAGACACTATATCAATTGGGCTCATGATTCTGGCTAGGGGACTGTACTATGAGGATTATGTGGAAAAGTGTTGTGTTCCAAGCTTTGGGCATTGTAATGCTGAAACGTGTGTACTAGGAGGGCTCTGTAGAGAAGGATTATGTGCCAAGCCCTGTTCGCCTTAAGCTTTAGGGAACAAGCTGGTGTGATGTGGCATGAGTCTGCACTTGGAGAGCTCTGTAGAAACAAGTGGTGGGCAAGGGGATTGGGGTTGTTATACCGAGGTAAAAATGACTTCGGCGGAATTGAACATAGTCGATTTTGCCGCAAATACGTTTTTACATTGGTAAAAAAATCATGTCCCCCAAACAGCCTGTAGACCCACAACCCTCCCTGCTTACCTTTTCTGCATCTGCTGCCACCTCTCCTGTACTGTGCGGCGCTAGTTACGTTGCTCTAATGCAGGTCGCAGCTTAAGCGGCAGGGTCCCTTTTTCTTTTTTCTTTGTTTTTTTTGGGTTCCCCGCTTTCAATGTTGAGGAAGTGGGGAACAACCCTACAACCCCCAAAGCCGAAAATACTGAACATGGGTATCGGGGGAAATCCACCAACCCATGCTCCTCATGTTTGGTATTTTCGGCTTCAAACTAATGATACTGTCTGAATTCGGCCAGATGTAGGATTCGAGAATTCTTTTTCAAACAATTTGGACGAAACGGTGCAAGGCCCTGTCGTGTTATGTGGCATTTGTATAGTGAGTTTCTTCTATCTAGCCAACCTCGTGTGATCGCTGATTTCCTGAGCTGTCAAGGCCAGTTATGGTGTGTTTCTGAGGGTGTGTGAGGGGTGGGGGGATCCAGGCTGGAGGTCAGACACCTACCAACCTCCCACTCTCAGAGTTTGTGAGGGCTGATATTGGAATGGGTTCCGAGATGCAACAGCCCTGTTCTTCTGGGTTTATGTCGTGTTTGGCGGTGTCAGGTATAGGACAGATATAGGACTGGGGTACCTGTAGTAACGCCGTAGCTACTCAAGAGTTTGGTGGTGTGCAGCATTGGGGTCAGAGCACTTCTTGGTGAAGGATAGGGAAGGGGGGGAGCCGAGCAGAGTGGACTGGACATCTCTGGTGATAATTTGTTACACAATGCATGGCATTGAGTAAGACATAACTTCCCGTTATCCGCTTTCTCCCGAGCTCATGCTTTGTTTCGTGCACACAGTCAGGATCAACAAATCCCACACAGTACTGAAGACTAGCTCGTTTAACCGCCACACGTCCTTGAATCACACTCACAGCGGCACTTGCTGATATGCATTCACCACGAGCAGTGTCCAGTATAGCGTGTACTTGCAAGAGTCTCCTATATAAACAGCCAGGGTGAGAGACACCTTCCCCGAAGGCACCTCAAAGACACTGGGTTCCAAACAAGGTGTATGGGCGGGTATTTTAATGGGGAGGTTTACAAGCTTCTCATTCCCAATGGGGCACTTGCAGAAAGTCACTTCAAGGGTTTGCCACAAGTCTAAGGATTAGTAGTGCTTCTCGTAGGCAAGCCATCATCTGCTGGTAGGTTGGACTGGTTTGCGCTCTAGCCAGTGGGCATGAAAGATGCTCCACAGGGTTTGGAATTCAGTGATGTGTCACAAGATGACACTTCCTCCCCAGAGCAGGTACAGATATGTTTTGGGATGGGGGGTTCTCCTGCACAAGGCAGTATCGTTTCATAGGAGGACTGTTCTGGACACTAGAGGTTGAACAGGCAAACCGATTCTCCGGAGATACGATTGGACATGAAGAGAGGAATTGTCCTGCCTATTAAGTCTGGCAGACCAGCACTAGAAGACGGGCAATTCCCACTTTTGGTAAAGCTGACGTGAACAACTTCAATCTACTTCAAGATCAACCATTTCTAGTCAAGAGGGTTCCATTGATAGTGCAAACATTGGATGGGACATAATACAGGCAGCTAGTCAACAGGATCCCGTTTTCTCGCTTCCATGTAATAATGTCGCCACAAAAATCTCGCCATGCAAAAATCTCGCTGAAAAATTGCTGTTTTTTGAGGGACATTATTGCATGGAACATGCAGGGGACACCCCCGCATCCCCCAAACTTTTTTTTTCTTTTTTTTCTTTTTTTGCCCCTGTCCCCATATATATGGTCACCCATATAATATTTCTGCGACCTTTTCCCGGCGATATTATTTACGGCGACCATGTATATGGGGATAATATTACCTGATACTGTTTTCTCTGACTGGAAACATTGCCTCATACCGGGGATTTTCCAGTGCAGAACTCCTTCCACGGCGTCAGCGGTCTTCTGGGCCCGCCGCAGCTTCCTCTAGGGAACGTGATTCCTCGTCCGCGCGAGGGAGGGATTCCCAGCTAAACGCCCACCAGTGAAAAGTCATTCAGGCCCTGCGCCTCCCATGCAGCAACACAAAGGGGCTGTTAAGAGGTGTGGGCATTCATTGCCATTTCAACTAGGGGTGATTTAAAGCTCAACCGTTCTAACATTTGTGGCTTTTTGAAATAATTATCATTCTTTCCTTCCCACAGAGCCCACTACATCCAAGAGCGGGCGTTATCAACCTTATTCAGGACCAATGGGAAACATGTTAAAACCAATCTTGCACTGGGGCTTTTTTTCACGAGGCCACTAAAGCCAACGGTGCGGACCTCTCTATAAGGAAGCTCATGCAAACAGTCACATGCATTCATCATATTATGATCACCCCCAGATCCCTTCACAATCCTGACATACAAGTGATTGGACTGTCCGAATTCGTGATATGTGTACCTCTCTCTACCACGGCACCACAAGTGAACATAGGGTCCTTGTATAGAGTTGTTGCAGAAAAATGATGCATGCACTACATAACTAGTTAAAGTATTTAGTCAGAACCATAGAGAAAATCCAAGGGAAGACCAATGAGGTTTTATTTGATTTATCACCATCATCACTCACAGAAAAGACTGCCTTCTGAGGTACAGGAACAGTTCTGAGGCGTGGCCATGTGTCATTCTGCAATCTAGTCACGTGTGCCCCCTTCACCAGTAGCTTCCATCCTATTCTTGCATATGGACATCTGGCCTTCGCTCGGCGCTACCATGCGCCTCTATACCCAGAATACAGAGGTCTCTTCTTGCTTTTTCACTAGAACTCGGACATCTCCTTCAAGAAACCATTCGTGTCTCCTGTAATTTGACATCGAGTCTCTTCCTGGAGTGCAGACACCGGTGTTGCCTTCTCTTTTGGGATTTGTCTCACCTCATATACCACCTTCTTCACTTGAATTCTGACACTCCTTGAAAACAGACCCCAGCCGCTCCTTCTCTGTATGTCCTCTTAATGTTGGGTTCTGTCTCCAACTGGGCTACATATGCCCCTCCCCCATTTGCTCGGAGATGAAGATAATATGCTGGGTCTGGAAGTGCCGAACAAAGCACTCACCTTATCCCTGGAGACCCCGGATTGGGCCAACCAGCAACTAAGAAGCCCCTGAGCAGGCCAGCCCTCGTCTTACCGCCTCCAGACCTCTTGGAGCCAGTATAACCATTCTCAAATGACTTTGCCCGACTGCAGGACCAGCGGTGCTGCTTTTGACAAGCTACAATCTCCAAACTGCTTACCTGCTCTTCAAGCCATCCAGACTCCGACTTAACACATGGAAGCAGGCTGGCTACACTCTGTGGACGCAAATGACTCAAACGTCGACTCAAACTGCTCAAAGCCATCAAAACTCCCATCTCGATTGCCTATTTGACTCAGCAGAGGCATCATTTCATGGCCGACTCCAACACCGACTTGAAACGCTAGAAGACATTGGGCCTCATTACACGGTAGGCGGTAGGAGTTTACCGGTACCGGTAAGGGCACCGGTACCGGTAAACCCCTACCGCCTTACTACGAGTTCCCTTTGCGGGACCCGACTTTAAGGGCTGGTTTTACCAGCCGTTAAAGTAGGGTGCCGCAAAGGGACCTCGGAGCTAATTACGGTACCGCAGTTTGCAGTACTGTAATTAGCACCTTCCCCATTCCCATTATGCCCTATGGGGGCAAAAATGGGAATGGGGAAGAGCCTTGGAATTACCGCCCCCGCTCACCTTGAAGTAGGGCGGTAATTCCGCCATCCACTAAGGCGGACACAGTAAAATACCGGCGGCAACCATGGCGCTAATAGCGCCATGGTTACCGCCTACCGTGCAATGAGGCCCATTGACCTGACCCATCTCGAATGCCAGTTCGATCCACCGGGAACCTGCCCTTTGAACCGACTCAAAGCTGACTTGACATTGGGAAATCATGACTCGCCATGGGCTGGACTGCAGCAATGCGCCTAGAAGCGTGGCTCAACGCTGTTGAGCCCCAAAGTCAAGAAACCAAAGGTATGTGAAGAGGCCCTGTCCTCTTGGGCCACCTTAAAGGACTTTAGGGACTTTTAAGCCCCCTTCCTTACTTTTTAAAGACATATCTGGGAACTTTGACATTGCTACTGATATCACTTGCCTGAGCAACCCTACCTATTCACCCCGAGTGGCCTTATTCTCAAACTCTTGCATTCTCTGTGCATTTGTATGCATTGTTAGTTTTTAATAAAGTTTCTATTTCTCTAGAACCTTGGTTGGACATTTGGGTACCACCATACTATTGTTTGAGTTGCAACTGTATCTTCTCACACCCCTCTTGAAGAGTGCAGCCTGCCTTCGGCCTGCGCTACCACACAAGGTGAAGGATGTAAACCTGTCTGGCTGGGCCTGTTTCACCTTTTTCATTGGGTTCACTGCTGGTTTAGTAGTATTGTGGGGCTGAGTAGGTATTTTAGACAGTACTCATCCCTGTGCTTCTGCAGAGCAGTAGCCATTTTGTCACTGTGCCTCACCAAGAAATGCTAACACCTGCGGCACCTCTAAATGCAGGCACGTGACTCTTCCTGGAGTGCTGGCACCCATCACTCCTTTCACAGTTGAGCACCTGGATCATCCTGGCGTGCGGGTTAGCTGGCGGCCTTGTCGTTCCACCAATCTGCTGCCTTCTGACGGGCTACAACTGTCTCGACCAGAGAGGCAATTACAAGCCGCGAGGAAATGTTTAACAGGATGTAAATGACATTGCCACCTTATTAATCTAATACTTACGGCTCTGCCAAGTGCTTGGCTCTGCCAAGATCATGGTGTTGGGAGGGAAGGCTGAAAAGAGGGAAGGGGCTGGGTACAATAATCCATGCGGGCTGTGCGGCCTAGGCTGTGTTCCCAAATTTGCTGTCTGATGCTACCAGTGGAGCCTCTCCAGTCATGACTGGGCATCTGGGGCTTTCGACACATGGTGTCTGGGACAGTTTATAGTCATTCCATCGACAGCCAAAGCATCTAATGCCATACCATCTAAAATAAATGCATCTAATGCATTAAAAAAAAAAATTAATGGGGCCTCACCCCATCCCCCCTTTTTTAAACCTTTAAAACCCATTTTTATTAAACTAAACCCTTTACCATCTAAAATAAATGCATTAGATGCTTTTTTTTTTAGATGGTTTGGCTGTCGATGCTTTGGTTCAATGACCGGATACCGTCTGGGACTAGATAGGTATACCTGCCACGTTTCCTAGTTCTATGCGGAATCTTTGAGCCAGTCCTGTTGGCTTTTTTGCACTGCATGCTGGGACCTGTAGGCCCACCTTTGCAGTGGGAAAAACGAAACTACAAGTTTCAGCATGCAATTACAAGCAAAAACCAGGACTGGCTCGAGGTGTAATCAGTGGAACTGGGAAACGTGAATTCTGCCCAGTGCTGGGGTTCATTGATTCTATGAAATGTTCTCCAGTCTGCAGCCAGACATTGTTGCCAGCGTAAGTGTATCCAATCCCACCGGCCATCTGGAGTACAGCAGCATAGTCCAAATTCCCAACTGTACCACATGATAAAGATGTCAGTATAGTTGCTCTCCAGTTATCTGGGTATCTGTGCACTGATAGGTTATTCTGCCTTCCCACTCGTACAGCCTAATGGCATGCCAGCACTGCCTCAATAGAGCATGCATTATGTCTGGCACGATAGGCCAGGTTTCCATGTAGCTGCCTGAAAGGGGATGCCACTGTCACCTCACAGTTTCCTGCATAACTGGGTAGATTGTGTCATGTTCCCATATGTGCTGGACAACTGCTATAACAGTGCACCCCACACGAGTCCGCTGGGTACGTCGGGTCAAGTAGACACTGCCAAGTGAGATGATTCCCAATGTGTCGTCACTTAGAGCCCCTTCCCATGAGGCTAGGGAGGTGCGGCTGCTACCCAATAATCCCCCTAGGGGTGATTTAATGTGGGAGACCTCATGGGGAGGGACTCCCCCTCTGGGGAAAAGGACAATCACCTGGGGTACAGCCCATTGAATGTTGTCACTCACCAACATTCCCTACCACTCCCCTCTGTTCAGAATTTCCTTCTCGAAAGTAAACCTATGTATTATTTTAACATAGCAAATTACTAGGACGAAGTGGTCCTGAGGAGACATGTAGAGTGAACTGTTCAAAGAGAAAAATTACTTTTACAATCCGCATGGGAGGAAATGGATACAATGTATAAAAAGGAACAAAGGACTATCAAATGTGTGGAACCCGGCCGAGTCAAGCCCAGCCGTGTCAAGCCCAGCCGTGTCCAACCCCTCTGGGTCTGGCAGCAGAGATGGAGGCGAGCCAGCGCTAGATAGGGAGGCGCTGCCAAAAGAACGGATGGAAGAGGATGCCAGTGAAGTGCTGTGGGAGTCCTCCGCGGGTTCTGCAGGACCGAACCCGGGCTGAAGGCCGAGCAGGAGAGTGGGGCCGCAGAACAGTCTGAAGAAGTACCACGCAGTCGACGGAGCAATGGCAGTGAACCACAGCTGGAGAGAAGACCCACGGTCCCAGGAAGTCTGGTGATGTACCATGACCCCAGACAAGCTAACAGGAGGTACGGGAGACCCAAAGGTGATGCAAGAGTAGAAGGGAGGCTGGTTCATGAAGCTCTCGCTCACCTCAGTAGTGCAAAGCCCGCTACTGGGTATCACCAAAGAAGGGTCTGGGACCCGACGGCCTGTGTTGAGAAAATTAGAGGAAATTCTCCCTGTCACAGTGGGAAAGAGAAAACCACTGACCACCAGAGAAGGGTCTGAAACTTAAAAGAAGAAACTGAGAGCATTAGAGGAAACCTTCCTCATCACAGTGGGAAAGAGAAAACCACTAACCACCAGAGAAGCGTCTGGGGCCCCAAAGAAGAAACTGAGAGCATTAGAGGAAATCTTCCTCGTCACAGTGGGAAAGAGAAAACCACTAACCAGCAGAGAAGCATCTGGTGCCCGAAAGCAGATACTGAGAGTCTTAGAGGAAATCTTTCCCATCACAGTGGGAAATAAATAACCACTGACCTCAAGAGAAGGGTCTGTGACCTGGAAGTTGATACTGAGAGTATTGGAGGAAATGTTCCTTGTCAAAGTGGGAAAGCGAGAACCACTAAGCACCAGAGAAGGGTCTGGGACCCCAACAAGATTTGGGACTTTGCTAACAACAAGCCAGGAGTTGTGATAAAGATGCCAGGGGTACTGAGTCATTCCCCCTGGTCTTGTTGTGAACTATACCAAGCAATACCATGAGAAGGAGTCATTCTCCTGGTACCCAGCCACGAGTTGTACTAACAAAGCCAGTGAAACAGAGGAATTCCCTCTGGCCTTGTTGTGAACTTTGCCAAGCAATACCAGGAGAAGGGAGGCATTCTCTGTGTCTTGAATTGAGAGTTATGCAGGAAATACCATGGGAAGGGAGTCATTCCCCCTGGTTTTATTGAAACTGTATAAAACTGCATCAGAAGAAGGGAGCCATTCTCTTGGATGTGAAATTATATGAAGACTGTGTAAGAACCCGCAAACCTGGGTAGGGATCCCTTCCCTCTGCCGGTTTTGTTGCAAGAGAACATTCTTTTGAACACTAGCCAGAAGCAGGAGAAGGAAGCCATTCTCCTGACAAAGGAACTTTCTGTTAGTTTATCCTTTACTTGTATATTTAGGGATAGAAGTAGGCTTGACACTGAAAGGTGGAGCTTAATTTACCATTCATTCTGACACACCCTTTAGTATTAGTTTTGAGGCAGGGAAACATCTCTTAGAAGATAGTGATTGTGAAAACCTTTTTTTATGCACAAATAAAAGTCTATAACCACCACCATGCCACCTTTGCGTCAGCTTTCTTCTTCGGCACACTTACAAGAGTTACCATCGATTCCAGTGCTACCAGGAAAGTAAAACATATTTTTATCTCGGTTAATATACCCTACTTCTGACATTAGCATGTATTAAAATTGGGCATTTTAATGATACTGAAAAGTAGGCAGAATGATGTATTTCCAGAGTTCCATGTTTCAATGTGTTTTCTCTTGGTGGCTTCCAGGCCTTAATCGGCCCTACTCCACTCGTGGGATTTACAATTGCCTTAGATCAGTGGCCTCCAAACTTTCATTGGCTGAGCCTCCCTTAGTTTAAAAACAGTTTAAGGTAGCTCCCTCCCAAATGCCATATCTGCTTATATTTCCTATTAAAAGCAGCTACCATGCACTATTTTGGAAGGCATTCTCACCCCCGGAACATCCTTTGTGCCCCCCTATGGAAACAGGTTGAAGACCAATGCCTTAGATTGACTTCAGTTCATTGTGTAAAATTGAAGTGACCCTTACCTACAACTCCCAGAAGGAAATGGCTAGAGAAATGAAAGCTCAGTACTGGGACAAGGTGTATCTCTTGCTATGGAGTCATCTAGCACCTGTAGGTGTATTATTTTATCATTGCTAGATGGAGCTGTTGCCTCATGTATACAACAATATGACTTCAAGTACACCTTCCAGGCAACAAAATGTGTATTTCAACAATGATAACATACATTTAGCTGCAGAAAAGGCCTAAGCCAGGGATACCACGTTAACAGCATACTTCAAGTTGCATACACTAAGAACATGTATACATCAAACAAATTATATGAGCAGAATCTCAATTGATTAAGCACTATTTCTTTAACAAAATAATTATTATATCAATAATATTCTTCATCTATGTTTTAAACTTTATTTGACTTCAATTTACTTAATTGGTTATCTCATGTTTACTTTGAATCATGCTGCACGTGAAATACTCTGACATCACTCAACATTATATACTTGAGTCCAAAACCCATAAGTGGAATCCAAGACAATGAGGAGTAGATACAACAATAGGCCGTATGTACTATGTTGAACTTTCAACTTTCTGTGAGATTTTGTTTGAGATTACTACTTCACATAACAAGAGCAACATCCTTTACAAAACTATTAACATAAATTACGTTAAAATACATCATATAATATATTTACACTCTGAAAATGTTTTCCTTTATGCACATTAGTCTGTGTACACAGGCTTTTCCACTAGTGCTATCATAAATGCCCTGCTGTGAAGGGCTGAGGCCATCTTATATCACTACTGAAGAATGAAGGCTTTCCCAACATAGACTCCTATCATCCTGAGAATTAATGTGTGCAAAGCACGTTTAGTAACTTTACTCCTGTTACAGACATTTAATAATTTATTTTTAACTTAATAATGGAACAATGTTGCTTTTTATTTAGTGTTTCCAGGTTGCCAATTTAGGCTGGTAGGACACTGCCGCTGGGTATGATGAAACATTGAAAAAACCTAAGAGTTTTAACTCGAGGCTTCATTAACTGAAATATAACCCATGTCTTGACAGGTGGTTTTGGACCTCAGCAGACTTTTCCAGTTAATATTATTATTTACATGGCCCTTCTCTTTTATTATCAATGGTGTCCGAGGTGACTAGAGATATCTTGTTAATGGGTATCCCTACCCATACTACCAAATTAGCTTGTGAAGGAAGATAACATGAAAAAGGCTACACAGTCTGTCCTGTACACATTAGAAGCTGCATGCAACGTTTGTGTCTGGAACGTGGCCTGTCCCTGGTGGTGTCTTTGTACTATTCCCAGTAGAGCATACATAGATATGGATGACAGTGATTAAGGTCTTCACTTTCTAAGCCAGAGCAGCTGAGGTACAGAAGGGTAGACAGGGTAGGGCCTGAGCGGTCAAGGCACAACGAAAATGTGTAAATACCCACTCAGGAGCACTGTGTGGGCATTTGCAGATGTTAATGCCACTGTGGTGGGCCCAACTGCATTAGCTTCAGGCCCCACCAGACCAATGGATTACGTGGGATGCTAAATCAAGGGGTTGGGGGGGCTCTCATTAGGGATCTTGGGCTAAGTATTTAGTTTTATTTATTTTATTTTACTGTGCATTTGGAAGGTGCTTTATACACCAGAAGTGTGTTTCAAAGTGCCACAAAGCTAAATGGGAAGGGAACGGGGGAAAAATAACAGTGACAAAAAACAACAGTAATATTCATACAATAGTTGTCCTACTAGGCCTTGTAGCATTCGGCCGTGCAAGTGTATTGAAGAGAAGTGCAGGGGAGATGGAAAGGAGAGCAGAGGAGCGGATAAGTGCTAGAGGAGGGCCCAGCAGGGAAGTGCTAAGGGGAGCCAGGAGGAGAGCCTCAGGCCAAGTGCTAGTACAGGCAGCTCTCAAGGGTGGTATGTGGATCCACCAGGCAGGGACCTGCAGTGCAGTGCAGTGGGGGGAGGGCTTCCGGTATTGACTGGGAGGAATGACCTGAGCTCATGGGAGGTTCCTTAGGATCAGGCCACCGGTCACAGCGGCAATGGGGTGGTTAGCAAGAAAGGGAGAGAGGGAAACAGGTAGAGATGAGCAGAGTTTTGAGCAGTTTCTGGAAACTTAAGGAGGTCCAGATAAAATCTGAGAGGGGCAAGAGGCTGTTCCAGAGGGAGGCACCAGCCGAGGAGAGAGACCTACCCTGCGCTCTATGCTTGGATAAGCGTTTGACAGCAAGAGAGTTGGAATTAGAGGAGTGTAAGGCTCTAGCAGGGGAATATTTATGGAGGGAAAGTTAGACATAGGGTGGTCCCAGGTCACAGAAGATCCTTGCAGTCACCGGGAGCCAGTGAAGAGAATTTAGGGCTGGAGAGATACAGTCCGTGGACTTGAGGCCAAGAATAAGTCTTGCAGCCCTATTCTGGTTTAGCTCGAGGGGGCAAGGGGAGGAGAGAGGGAGATTGAGATAGAGGATGTTGCAGTAGTCCAGCCTAGCGAGGACCAGAGCTCTGGAGACATTGGGCTTCTGGGGGAAGGTGAGAAAAGGAAGAATGCCTCTGAGGAGGTGGAGCTGGAAATGGGACTTTTGGGTAAGGTCCATGATGTAAGGGGTGAAGGAGAGAGTGAAGTCGAAGATGACCCAAATGTTTTTGGCCTCACATGAAGGTGGGGATAGAGGGCCCAAAGAGGGTGTCCAGAGTGTAGGTGGAAAATAGGGTACAGGTGTCCCATTGAGCAGGATCCCCCTAATGAGAACAATGCGTGGGGTTGGTAAAAGCAGGGGAGCTGGGGTGCACTGGCAGCATTACCTTTGGTGTGCCCAGCCCTTATGGACTGGGCGCACCAAAGGTGTGACACCTGTGTGCCCCAGCTCTCACATGCAGCAGGCAGCCCTTTCATTCAAGGTGCCGTGTGGTTAAAAACCACGGGCTCCTTGAATGAAAGGATGCCTGCTGCGTGATGATTGTACTCCGAAACAGTTGGAGGGCCCAGGCTCTCCTTTTGTTTCTGGGTAAAGAGTCATCACGCATCATCAAGCCTCGTTTGAAAGACCTTGTGCTGCATGACTCTTTACTCAGAAACAAAAGGAGAGACTGGGCCCTCCAGCCTTTCTCCTGTCGTCTGGCAGCAATGTAGCCGAAGCCACAGTAACATTGCCTGTATGCAGATGTCAGTACTTCCGAAGTGCTGACAGAACAGCTACCCATCGTATGAGGTCTGCCAACTCATCTATGTTAGAGATTCCTAGATTCAAACGATCGACAGCGGGAGGGACAAGCTTCCTAGTTAAAGCTGCACAATGCTGGAACAAACTACCAATTGACCTGAGACTAGAACAACCCTACCCTATATTCAGACATAAGATACTCAAGTGGCTACATACCAATGACACCTAACTGCCGATTTACACTTCTACCTACTCTGGCCCCTACTTGACCCCCTGCTTTTGCCAAATTACACAGTACTCGGGTTAACCGTGTACGTATGGTTGTCTGCTCTGTCATACTTGTATGTACTATGGGGACACGATGACGCAGATATGTAGGTGGCACTTACATATGTGTATATGTACGTATATACATACTGTTTCTCATGTTAATGCTCCCTCGACTTACCAAGACCATTGCTATGCATTTGATGTACCTATTATCTTGTATTTTTCCCCATTGTGCAATTACCTGCTCTTTGGATGGCTACCTTCTACTGAACTAAGTTTTAAGATTTCTTGTCTCTGTTGCGCCCGTCTACCTGAGGGCTTGGTGCGCATTACCAAACAAATAAATAAACAAACAAACAAACCTGCAGGCAGTTTGTGTAACTGCGCAGCGCTTCGGCTACACGGATGCCTGAGACATCAGCATGGCTGGGGATAGTCGGTGAGGGCCTCAGCAGGGCCCCAGCTCGGGAGACCCTCCTGGAGGCTACTGGGGCTTGGCCCGGGCTAGCCCCAGCCCACTTAAAGCCATGGGCCCCACTTGTTAAACAATCCTGGCTACGCCTCTAACTACCCATTCCACTTTTTAACAAAATATCATTTTCAGAATGTGCTTGTACAACTGAGCGCACATTCTTGCAGTAAAACCACCTTTAGTTTTTGTTACAAAAACAAAATAAATCTCAGGTGAGCGCACCACCGTAGATGGGGGAGGTGAGCGGGGTGGGGGATTTGTAGTCTGTGGGTTCGCACAGGGGGCTGCACATCCTGCACCAAGGTAGCATTCTTGGAAATTTGAGGAGCGTCTAGGCAGCCGTACCTCCTGCTCAGGAGTAGAGGCCTAGCTGTTTCCATGGTTCCATGGTGCCGTCGCTAATGTCACAAGTCCTCTGCTGTAGCCAACCCTCCCTTTTCTGTGATCCTGCCTGTTCCCCCTCCACAAAGTTGGACTTTTTTTTTTTAAAGCAACAAAGAAAGAAAACTGATATCTGGGGCAGAGTTCGGGGATAAGAGAAGGGTGTGTTGGGCACCGCAGCAGTCAGGAGAAAAGGACATTTTCTTCACTGCCTTTAATGTATCACAGAAACAGGGCAGGGCCCAGGGATTCCAGCTGCTTTTGTAACTGCGTCACTAGCCTTTGTGAGCAGCAGAATAAGAGGACACGCGGAAGAGAGTTTTGAAAGGCATGGCGAGAATAATAGCCGTGGGCCACGTTTTCTCTCCTTGTGAAATCAAGAAACCTAGATTCCTCTCCACTGGAGGGGCAGGGTGTGTGTGGGGGGGGGGGCGACAGAGAGCCTCTACTCCTTACGAAGTGCTGGGAGGCTCGGCCTGTCTTATGGAAATACAAGGCCCCTCGTACAGCCTGCCTCCCCGAGCCACCCTCTCTGTTCCTTTAATGATGGCGGGGCTCGTGGAACTGCACGCGGATGCTGGGGACGAGCCTCTCGAGCTCATCCAAAGTCGGTTACCTTGGCAGCCGAGCGGAGACCGAGATCTCAGCAGTGCCTCCATCTCCTTTAATCCGGCCTATTATCGCAGCATGGCCGCTCTCTTTAGGAGACACAGCCACGAGCTGGCAACATGCACTGGCTGGAGTGGGGAGGGAGTGCTGCCCTCCTCCCCCTTTGGCATTGCCTCCACCCTCTTCTTGCTGAGGTGTGTGTGTTTGTGTTATTTTGTGTTCAAGATTCTCCTGTATTTTCGTTCTTTAAGCTTTCTTTAGCTGGAGCTTTGCCATTGGGTATCTCTGCCATATTTGGAATACTGACACAGAGGCGGAGAGAATCCTTTCTGAATTCTCCTCTCTGGCTGGGACAGAGGAGTAGCAGACACCCTTGCCTTTCCATAGAGCTGTCTGTCACACAGCAAGTTTGCAGTAACCTTCTGCATGGTTAGTCATTTTACCAACAAAGGTCGGGGCTTTAAGTGGCCCGGGACTCCAGCCTGCACACAGGGTCATGGAGCGGGTGTTCTGCTGAGCATGGGAGCCGATTTTTGAATTTCCCAGGGGGTGCCCAAATGTAGGAAGTGACATCACCGGCAGTTATATGACCGCATTTGCACTTAGTCGCCAACTTGGGGCAAGGGGGTGGAGCTCAGAACAGTGGAAACATTGGCTAGCATGTATTGCATATACTAAAGTCAAGTAAGAAGGAGGTTTAAGCCTTCCAGTTGCATTCCAGTAGGCCAACACTGCCCCTACCCCACCCTTCTATAATCATCCAGGTTGTAGTAGCCCTCAAAAGGCAGAGCAACACAAGTAGGATGGGAGAACTAAATGCCATCCCATCCTGTGAGTGTGTCAAACCTCAGAGCAAAGACTGTGCATGTGCCTCCTAACTTGGAGCACAATCTCACTCATTTGGTGCAAATCTCGCAAGGTGGAGCATGGGTTGGGTGTACCACTACATCTGTGCACCCCTCTTTCCAAGAGGGGTGCACAGATTTACAAATACACCCAACCTAAAACGATTTTTAGAAATTGAGGGACAAACTTGCTTTGCATGTGTGCCTCAATTTCTAAATATCATTTTCAGATGTAGAAGTACACCCAACCCAAAACGATTTTTAGAAATGGAGGTACAGATGCAAAGCAAGAGCCTCTGGCTTTGCATCTCTCCCTCAATTCTAAACATCGTTTTCTACCTGGCTTTTAACCGGGCCGCCAGAGAGAGAGACAGTATGGATGGAACAAAGGGCCATCCATACTGCGCCTCTTCTCTCCAGCCTGGGGGGGGGGTGCCCGGGCCCCGGAGCACCCGCGTACTCGGCGCCCTGCTGCTGAGGCTCTCTGACCGTATTGCTCCTGCAATGAAAGTCAATGAAAAGTGCAGTGACAATGCTGATCTTCTCCAGCAGATGTCATTATCATCCATGTTTAGAAATGTATCATTTGTTTCAAAGATTTTGAGCTAGATTATTTGCTCTGCAATACTCTGAAGGGAAAATATAATAGCGGATGTATTGATTTAATGCAACATATTCGTATATTGAAGACTTGCCTACGGATCATGGCTTAAACTCAAAAGAACAGAGAGAAGGGAACCTGCATTAGTCTTTTTATATTGATTTCATTTTAATTATCGCCTGTTGATTAATGATAGAAGAGCGCCTGGAGACTGCCCCTGGGTGATAGTGGTGCACGGTATAAATCAACATAACATAACATTTCGCACATTTTTATGAATAGATTTTGCTCCTTTTTTATTGCCAGTAACATACATGCCACTGCACCTTCTAGTCCACTCCCTTAATTACATATGGCCCATACGTAATTCAAAGGTTCCTTAGCTGCTTATGATTCTTAGGCCAAGTCAGACACTTCTTAGGTCCCACCCTCACGCATTGCTTGACCATTGTTTAGCCCCCCCATCTCCCTGTATTTCTTATCCCACTAAAACACAGTGGCAGACACCTAATCAAACACACCCTGCTGTAGCAGACATCACTCTGTGTGTTTGAAGTCACACTCAGGATCGGACTGGGCCATAACATTGGCTTGGCACCAATTAAAAAGTGGCCCAGAGTTGCAAATGGCAATTCATTCCTTTTGTGACAGACTGAGTAGTACCCAAAGGGGAGGCTTTGGAGAAAATGTGATGCAAATTGTACATTTTTATGAATATTTATTGAGTAACACTGGTGCAAACTACCAGCCGCATGGTAAAGTAAAAAAAGTGGCCCACTTTGAACCAAAAAACTGGCCCTCAGTATCATTTTGTATTTTTGGTTCGAGCATTACCCGTTCGCCCTATAGGCCAGTCCGAGCCTGGCTGGGGCAACTACCTGCTGACTCTCCAAATCAGTTCATGGTTCAAGTCTGCGGACTGCATGCAGGAGCTGTGCAAGCATTCCCAAGCCCGCTATGCTGCTGTGCCTCCATAATACAGTGTGCTTGTAGGAAGACCCACACGTGTAGCCTTACCAATGCACCTCCAGCCTGGCTGCCGACAGCAGCACAGCTGTTCCCTGCTACTCTCCTGCACCCAACATTGGCCTGCATGCCATTCTACCAGTGCCGCTCAATGCCTGCCATTGCGCTGCTCTTCCTATGCCAGCGGGTTGCTTTTATGGTTTCTTTCTGATGAGGATTATGCGATTGACCTCTCCATGGAAAGGGGCATTGAGAAATTAAACTCAACTTGGTCTCATACCTGAGAGTTGGACCCAGAGGAAAGAAAGTCGGGGTAAAATGAGCCTAATGTTTCCTGGCTGTAGTGCCCTAAAAAGTGGCTGGAAAGGCTTGAGCCAATGCTTCTTCACCTTTGGGAATTCCCATCTGTAACTTTCCATGTTTTATTCAAGCTTGTTAGTGCTGTTAAAGAAGGAGGCTGACGTAATGCTAATCAGCCCGGAGGCTTCACCAGAAGAACCCTCCATCTTGAACTGTAAGGCCAATTCCCTTGCGCCCCAAATCACGGCAGGCAGTCTTGGATGTCTTTTGGGCTTGCTACTCTCAGTGAGTTGCAGCATGAGTCCTCTGGCACAGTGATCAAGGGACCCACTGGGTATAACAGTGGTGGGTGAGTGGTGGGATGAGTGGTTACCTTTGGTTAGTACCTCTACACTGCCCATTCCTTGGCGGTGGAGCATGCAGCTAATCTACTGCACCAAAGGGAGAACATCTCACAACATGCGCAGAAGGCGGCGCACTGAATGGCGGGACAAGTGGTTACCTGTGGTTTCCTGTGGCTTTCTGGTGCTTGTGCGCTTTGGGTAAGTCTCATTTGCCCCTTTGAGGCTCTGTCTTCATGGTACCACAAAGTCAAATTCAAAAGTACACAACCGCTACCCACCTGTAATTAAGCTCCTGCTGCCCCCATTAAAGCTCCATGAACTATAGCTCTGCCCGTGTTTGAAAAGCATACAGACTTTGTTGTGCCCCCTACTCATCACTTATGCCTGTGGCAAAAAGAAGATACCAGTTGGCACGTACAGAGCGCTTGATTTGTGAACGTGCATTATCAACCACCCGCTATCTAAAAAGGAAAAAGTCTAAGAAAAACATCAAACTTGTCAAGGCGGCAGTTGCCGGCGTAATTGAAACCATAAAGAACTTGGAAAAAGAGGATAGAGGCAAAATAACGGCCTTTTTAAAACCGATGAGCAGTAATCAAGTGGATTGTGTACCTTGTGCAACCAACGCAACCTTAATTTGCCTTATTTCATTACAAAATGAAGACCAACCTGTCTTAGCCATTTCGCTTGTGAACCCAATGGATAACAATTCGCTTTGAACATGGTCCTAAATCTACAAGCAGAATCAAATGTAAACACAGCCACTACTTCTGATTTGATACTGAGAAATCCAACTTTACCTGTGGAGAAAAACTCAATCTCCTCGACAAATGTATCTAAGTCCCTGGATTTAACACAAATAGCTGCAAACGCTTTCTCTTCTTCGCCCACTCATCACGCAATCCCAACAGACTCTGATATCTCTGATCCAGACATTTGTATGGAGCCTGAATCACTGATAATTTTGAAAGCCCTGTTTACAATCTGTAACAGTCTAGATAAAGATTTACAAAGCATCAAACATGGGCTTACTAGCTTGCTTTATGTTGTGCTCTCCACGCATGACTCTTTTGGTTACTGAAAAGATAAGAGAAAATGGGTAAATTTGATTACAAATGTTGGTGTGGTTGGTGTCCTTCCTCAAGGCATTAGGGAAATGAAAGAACCTCAAGCAATGAAGGGGACCATTTGTAAAAATACCAAACCACTTAACACGGAATTAGTAATCAATACTAGCCAAGAGGCAAGCAAATCAGGCATAAATAATAGGAAACCCCCTCCAAATAAGAAAATAACTAAAAAAAGAAACAATTTAGTAAACAAAAAAGGGAAATCGACAAAAAGCATGGGCGGTCATGCCTCTGTGTCATCACAATCATTAGGCTCTTATTTTACAGTAGATATGATATGTTGAAATGGAAAGGGGTTTTGAAATTGGTCAGAGGAATCCTCAGAGACAACTATTAAAAAGAGCCCAAAATATGATTGAAGACGCCTGGAAAAAGAATAATAATAAAAATGAAAAATTGACCACTTGTGTTAATAATGAAGAGCCATTTATATTGGAAACTCTAGGCGGACAGGTGGATACAGTGGTAGTTAACTCTGATTTAAATACTTTATGTATAGTTAAGGTATTGAGGGAAAAGCAGGACACACATGCCATTGCCATAGATGATCCTCTGAATAATTTAGAACTAATATTCTCCAATCCTAATATGAAACCATCCAAAAAGAGAAAGATTGTAGATTTATATGCTACCAATGTAAGGCATTTTCTAAATAGATCTAATGTGCTAGAACGTATTCATCATGTCCAGAAACTACAAGTGAGTTTCTCTATGATCTTTAATTAGTAGAAATAGTGTGTACTTCCTGGGAGGAAAACTGGTCAGTGATGCACTTGGTATCCCCCATTTTTACAGAGGTGATTATGTCAATTTGCTTGCAGTTTTTGCATATGGGATATGTGTTTGTAAAACAGGTTAAATTGTGAAAGGAGGCTCATATTGTGTAGAAACCAGGAACAAGTAGAATCAGTGAAACCATGACGAGAGAGGCTATAAAAAATGGTGTCACTAACATATGTGAAACCTTATTCTCTAAAGATAGTAATAGAATAAATAAACCAAACACTACCCTAGAGCGATCAGAATTTGATGATGTAGCGTGACCTAATAGTATGAACTCAAAATGTCCGAATATTAGATCATGGAATGCCAGAGGATTTAGACCATTTGTTCATAATCCGCAAGTTTTACACTATTTGGTAAGCTCAGATAATTTCTTTCTTTAAGAATCTTGGTTATTGAAACCATTTTTTCTGGACGGGTTCCTTACTGTGCAAAATTTGGCACGACAAAATGTGGAAGGCATAACATACAGTGCTTTCATTACTGGGGTGGCAGTACATTTGATGGCTTCTGAATTCTCTATAAAGATGTAAAATGAGAATGTGCAGGCAATAACGGTCCATTTCCCTTTAATGGGAAATGCTGATAACATATTATTTATAAATGTTTATAATCCCCCTGGAAATGTAAGATGTGAAATGATTATTATTCATATTGAATTGTAGTGGAGAAATGGGAGACTAAGGATCCAGATTCTCAATTTTGTATTGTAGGGGACTTAAACTATCAGCGACCACTGTTTTCTGAGATATATATGGTCACACTTTGTATGAAGGCACAATTAGGATAAATGGCAACAGTACCCAACCTATTGGTTTCGAGGCTGAAGAAATGGAAACAGAACTAATAGTTGGTCTACCTTTATTTGTTCGAGTCTGATAGATCTAAGCAAAGATATTCTGTTTTACAACTGGTCAAATGGGATTAGCAGGTCCAGGATGGATTTTGTTAGACAAATGAAAAAGGTTATGTAAAGGTAAACAATTTCTGTCTGATTTTAAATGACTTAAGTGACCATGTGACAGTGGAATTCTCTTCGGAAAAAATCGATAGAAATAATTTCAGACAACTTACTGGCAATTACCATTTTAACAATTCTGGAAATAGAATAAAATGGTCTGAAAAAAATTGATTGAATTTTAATGAATGTATAGGCAAATCTTTCGGAAACAATGCTCAGAGGATGCTACTGAATGTTGAGAACTTTTATCAATGAATGCAGTCTCTTTATGTGAAATTTGGAAAACTACAAAATGCGTTTTTTTCCTGAAGGCTAAGGAAAATAATAGCGAATATGACTATGGGGTTGCTGAAAAGAACAAAACAATGACATGTTGTGACCAAACAAATAAAAAAAGAATGTATTGAATTGCAAGAACAAGTTGATGCTATAAATACATTAATAATGAGATTCAAAAACTGGGTAAAGCTGCATAAGATGAGAAATGCCTTAAGAACTAAGGATATGCGCAGCTTTTGATATATCTATAACAAACACAACAAAGTAAACTTGGGCAAACATGAATTAAATCCCATTACTAATAATAGATGGACACATTACATCCTTGGTATGTACTATAAAGAGAATGCATCTGCTATTGAATTTAATTATGAGGAAGTACTGGAAAAGAGATATTTTTTACCTTTAAAGAGGATGACATTGAGCTTGATATCATCGGGTTGAAATCATCGAGAGCACCTGGCCCGGATGATCTGCCTAACATTATTTTCAAGAAAAGTCCAAAACTGTGGGCTCGAATTTTGTTTATCATCTTTCAGGAGATTATTGTTTCTGGTCAAATTCTGTTAAGTTGGAAATACGCAACAGTAATACCAATTTATAAAAAAGGACTAGTGATCTCCCATCAAATTATCGATTATTGGCCATGATGAACTCCAGCTCTAACATTTTTGCACAATTACTTTTAGGTTTTATAAATGACTGGCTGCTGAAAGAAAATATTTTAGAATGTCAACATACTGTTTTTAGAATAGGCTTTAGTACACTGCCAAATCTTTGGACACTACTGTATTTAATTAGATTGACTTTGAAAGTATGTTTTATTGATTTTTCAAAAACGTTGATACTGTTGATCGCAAACTGCTTTGGAAAAAATGGAGCAAGGAGGGCTGCTAGATGCACAAATCCTTTATTTTGTGAAAGCTCTATATTTACGGATACTAGAACTCAATTTAGATTTAACCAAAAAGATATGCTGAGTGAGGAAATAGGGATACATTATGCCCTAAAACAGGGCTGCACCTTAGCCCCTATGTTGTTTAATATTTATATTGTGGATTTGGATAATGCTTTTAACAACTGTGGAAATAACCCTCCAAAGGTTCGCCAGCACCCTATTGTTTGGTTGTCTTATGCGGATGACATTTTAATACTAGATCAAACTAACTTCTATTGGCCTTCAACATAGCTTATCTGCGCTGGACCAATTTGCTCTTAACGATGGCATTTTAATCAATTTAAATAAAACTAAAATCAAGATTTTTAAGAATCATAGGAAGAGCATCAAAAGATACAATTGGACAATTTGTAATGCCCATCTTGAAAAGTAGCTTCCTATATGTATCTGGGTATTTTAATAACGAATAAACTGGGCAAGATATTTTAATAACAAATAAACTGGGTCATGATGCACTCTCTAATTCCATATTAAAAAAGGCCACAACTGGATTTTATGCCATTAAGGCTTTTATTAAAAAAGGGACTGGCCAATCTATCGAAAGGATTATTACTACTCTATAAAACCTGTATTGTGCCCAGCATCCTTTATGGCCTTGAGGCCTTTACATCAAATGAAGTTAAAATGGCTAAGTGTTCTTGAAGGGAAGCTGTGGGGGAAAGTATTGGGCTTATCTAATTCAGTCCTGTTAGCTGCCATCTGCAATGAATTAGGCATTACTATGGTGGGTACGCAGCAAAAGACTTCTATGTGCATTTTGTATTTCAAGATTCTTGAAGATTGTTTTAGTGGTAAATCTATGTATTCGTACTATAAAGATTTCAGGTACTTGAGGCAAAAATGTGAGGAGGGTCTTTTGTCTGCCAGCTCAGTCCCACTCGTGGGTCTTAGATTTGAAGTGGGAATTTTGTCTGTAAAAACGATTATTGAGTGGGGCCATCTTCAAATATATGCCAAAGTATTATCCCCCCTTCGGAATTGTTCTATGTATTTTTTGATTTGTTGTGCGATGAAGGAAAATATGTGATTCCGAATGAATGGGTTGAGGAGTAGGAGGCCCTTTTGAAGAGAATTGACTCCTCAGATGATGAGCTCCTTAAGACTCCTACAAAGGTTAAGCAGAAATTGTATAGGTCTGCTTGGATTGACAGCAGGGCTGCAGTTCTGGATCATCGATGTTTCAACAATCACTTCTGCCGGTCGATACAAAGTTTCAATGTTATGGGGTCCTATTTAAAGAAGCACCCTTTGAGAAATTTTCATGCTAAGATTTTAAGATTTAAACTGAATTTTTTCCCCACAAGAGTATTGCAAGGACTGAGGAGAATCATCAACAAAACAATGATAAACTGTCCCTTTTGTTCTCAGGAGGTTGAATCGTTGAAACATCTATGTATGAAATGTTGCTCTTACTTAGGATTCTGGATTTTTGCACCAAATTTTAGGTGCACTATTTTATAGTGTTTTTCTTAGTGTTATTCTTTGTGTTTCTTAGTTTCACTTTCTTAATCATGTATTTAAGTGATTAATTAATTGAACTATGTATTTATGAATTGTATCTGTTTTGTAATGCTTAAAAAAGTTCATTTTATGGACTGTAATATAGAAAATAATTATAAAGATTTAATTGTCCTAGAATTTCCTTGCTTAACACTAAATGTATGGGTGGAGGAAATACGTCTTTCGTAGATGATATTGGTTACCTTCCTTGCGCAGAAGATAACCTTGCTGTAAAATGCAATAGAATAAAGGAAAGACGACTGCTTGGGATCGCAATTATAGAAGTTCAAAATCCTCCTTTTCTATCTATATCCTGCATGGTTTGCCAATAGGTATGCCATGTGCATATATAAAAAATATACAAAATGGGAAAGTAAGAAGCTTCATTATGTGCCTAAGATTAGATCCTCAAAGAGACAACTTCTGGCCAAACGTCTAGGCCTGGTCCAGGCCCATATTCCCAGGAAAGGTTTCATAATGGAAATATTGGTAGTTGGGGATTCACCCAGAAAATGCATACCAATTGAATGCCAGCAAACGTTGTGATTATGCCCTTGTCAAAGAATCAAAAAGCTTGGGTGATTTTCTTCTCCTAAATCTCCTTCTCTACGCAGAGCAGCGTGGCCTTTAAAACCCCCAAATCTACAAACCATGATGGCCTGGCAAGTGTTTCATTCCCAGCCAGTCCCTTCCTCCTTTCCTGTCTACCCAACTGTAATATTGTCTATGTGAAGTCTCCCAAAGAGGAAATGTGGAAATCACTAAGAATTCAAGACCAAAAAGCCAAGCTCGGAACATAACTCCCTAACCCCTTCCTTCAAATCTCCCCTCTGGCACCCAATGGAGAAGAGAATAGAATTCAAGATTCTTCTCAATATGGGGAAGCAACTGCCTAATAGAGGTACAGAAGTGAGCCCCGCCACTGCAACCATCCTCAGCCCCTCTGAGCGAATGCACCCCAATCTATTGAGCAAAGTTGGTCAGGAATAAGCACAGAGGAAATCGGTGTTCAACGTGCCCAACTACAGGACTCACTGGAACACAACCTGAGTGTGCGGTTCTCTCTCAAAACATAGATATGGCCGTATTCGCCTCTAGTTAAAATGCTCACCTAATGGAAAGTGAGCCCCAACATTGCCAAGACAGGTCTCCACCGCCTTAGCCCGACATAAAAGGCATGTGTCACAGTCTGTGGAGCTCTGAAGGCCTTTAGCCTGCTTAGGACCCAAATGTCTTCCACACAGTCATCTTGCCACCTCTGCTCCAGCACTGCAAGATGGCGGTGAGGCAGCATGCTGCCTTTGTGTAAAACACTGAAACACATTTCCATTGTTAGCTTTTCTTTCTGACTGAAAGGTATTTCATGATTAGCGATATGTAAAGTGCTGCAAGCTCTTAAAGGACCAGAGGGGAATGCAGTTTCATATCCATTTAAAAGTTAATGATGTCATTGATGCCTGTCCAACCAAAACAAACAGAACTTCAGATTCTGCAAGATAGACCTCCCCACCGCCCTTGATGATTCTGAAAGGTTTGCCTTCTGAGGGGGAAGCAGACGGAAAAGACACCAACGGTGACCCATTTAGGGGTAGCAGCTGAATCTGAGGTAATTTCCAACTCTTACGCCATGTTGAGCAATGGCCCTGCAGTGCCGGGCACGCACTGTGTGCGCAGGACGGGCTCGCTTTGTGTTCAGTGTTGGCTGACTCCTCTGCTCTTGACAGGATGGATTCCTCAGCTGGTCCCTTGGAGACTGGCATTGCCCCCATCAAGTGCTTGCTTTAGATGTATGAACTGTGCCCCCACCCAGACATTCCAAAGTGCACCTCAGAAATGTGTGACTATGAAGGATAGGCACTCAGAGCGCATGATGCCAGCTTTTCACCGCTGAGATTATGAAATTCAGGTCACATCTTGATCTTCTACTTGGAGGGGTTGCCCCCCAAGCGCTGTTGGGGGTCCGAGCAAAACACTTCTAGTTGTTTACAGAAAAGACCAGTGGAATCGGAACGAGATGGCCATTGCATATCATTTTAGCACTGTGATTACAAACCCACCCTGGCTAAGCTAGCCCAGAGATGAAGGGAGGTCTTGGGTACCAATTCTCTCTCCAATCACAGAGACGTTTTAGTTTTGTGCCTTGAACAGCAGAGCTATCCTTTGGGAGCATACAGGTCTGACGTGCTCAGTCCTTGCTGGCAGCTCATAAAAATTCCAGCCCAAGACAGCAGAGCTATGGCGAGAGGCCGTCAAACTCGGCTGAAAAATCTGTCTGTGGAGCTGCATTTCACATTCCTGACTAGCAAAAAAAGCTACATTCTACAGGGAACACTGATAAATCTGTGCTCGCGGATGGTCTTCTGGCGCTGCAGCTTACAGGAACAGCACTGCTGACAGCCAAGACGGGAGAGAGCCGGCAGTTGAGCGCATTGAGTCTTCTGTTCTTGTGGCGGGACGTTTTTGATGGGCCCAAGTGTTCTTTGCTGATAATTTCTGATGATAATTGAGGGATAATAGCTGATAATTGGGGTGACTTCTAGAGAGTCCCGGCCACATCTATACAGCAACACCCCTGCCCACTGCCTGTAAAGGTGCACCTCTTGGTATACAATAATGGCAAGCAAGGATGAACCTGGCCATATGAAGTTGCTCTTCGTCTTTGATGGCTGTATATTGGAAAGTTAGACTGAACCTGAGGCTGTGTCTTTTTTTACGGAACACCTGTAAGTAACTTCTTCAAAAATAAGCAGCCTACTACTAGCCACACCCAAATTGGTCAGAGCCGATTATTGTTGTGGGGGCAAGGGATTGGATGCATATGATGGCCAGAGTGGGCCGCTATGAGAGGAGGGTTAAGGCATGCTGCTAAAGCGCTTGGTGTGTCCAATCGGTCACCAGAGAGCCAAGAAGGGGGCAGGTGGAGTTGTTGCTGCTTTGTATCCTAAGCAGGACGTGGGGTTAGATTGGGTCTGCGATTCACACCCTTAGCGGCAGGAGAATCACGGTATCCTTGGCCAACATTTGGAAGTGACTTGTGCCAAGGAGCTCATGTACGCATCGAACAACAGGGAATGGGGACACACTGTGCCCTCCAGCTTTAGGTGACAGCGTGATCCTGGCAGAGAGGCTTCCCTGTAATGACTCATTGGGCAGGGGCCCACCACTGCTCACCCCAGCCTGCGCGTCAGCCCAACTGCCACTACAATAAATGATTGTAGCGCGCTATTATTTCATAACTGTTGGAGGCGGTTAAACTATGCCACAGTCTACAGTTTTCATGAAGCCACCCAGCCCGACTCCCCAAAAGAATGCCCTTTGTTGTGCCTCTCCCAGTGTTCTTCAGGCTTAACACAATCTACCCAGTGTCCATTCTGACAGTAGAAAGGGGCTATTCAAGATGTTAGAACACAAAACCCCTAAACACAGCTCATGCATGCATTGCAAACCCAGGTGGCTGGGATGCACAAAGTGTTAAGTGGCAATTTTGAAAGTTGCTGTTCAAGGTTGTTTCCAGGGAATTGTCTCTCTTCTGGTGCCATGCAGGGGTCTACTGTGCTGTCCCCTCTGCTCTGTCCAGTATTTCCCCAAGGATGCAGCACACTTTTGCTTCCTCCTCATGTCTTCATTTTCAATGCCGTTCTTGGGGAACCGCTTTCCGTGACGCCTATGGATGCTCGCAGTGGCGTCATGTCACCACAGGGCGCAGCAGAAGAAAAAAGGAGTGCGACAATGTTCCCGTTGCCACGCCCCCTTTTCTGCCAACTCCCCACCTCCCATACTCATCATTACCCCCCCAAATCAAACCCAATACCCAATACCGGGTCTTTCCTTTCCTGCACTCCGCCCTGCAACGCTGCGTTTTACAACAGTTCTAGCAAGACTGAAGAAAACACAGTGCAAGAAAATACATTTAAATGACCACCATTGAGCGAGCAAGGACCACCCAAAATCTGTAAATGCCCACTCAGTAGCAAATAGGGGGCATTTACAGATGTTAATGCCACTGCGGTGGGCCCAACTACATTAGATTCAGATCACACTTGTTAGGCAATCATGGCTAGGCCTCTGCTTCCAATCACTCCATTTGCAACCTCTTAAGGGACTCGACCATGTCTATAGCCACACACCCCCCTCACATCACCTGTAAACAGGTGCTGCTATGCAGATCGCTGCTGTGCTGGGCTTTTTGGCTGCCTGGGAATGCATTTTATGTCCCGAGCAGTCTATTGAAAGAAAGAACGCCAATGCAAGATAGCGCGGTGACATGTTACTGGCTGCTTATCGGCAAGGCTCAGGTTCGAAAATGAAAACATTACAAAAATTCCCTTCCTGGCACGGTAATTCGGGTTACATGAAGTAAGGGAACGATCATGGATTGCCCCAAGAAGTAAGGTAACGTCGTACCCTTTAGTTCCCGCCCACTTTGACCTCTGACCATATGATATTGTGGGAAGTGGGGTCACATGATCTGATTGTACACACAGTGCTGGAAATGGATATTATTTTCTGCGGGATCTTACCAGAGGCGGGATCAGAGGGGGAGCGCAGGCAGGTGTAAGATGTTTCTCAACCCTCCCGCCCCCCCCCCACACACACACACACATCCAAATTTGCCTTCAGGAGAGTTTCATCATGAACCCATGAGAGCAGTTTTTCTTTTCCTACGTTCCTAAGTCTAAACGGTGCACCGATTTGATATTTAAAAAGCCTGCTAAAATAGCTTCTGCAGACCATTATCCTAACAAAGCATTTCACACACCTCCGGACCAAACGTTACGTGGTCCGATAATTAATATTCTCGACCTCGGTCCGACGTCGTGCGTTCAAATCCCAGCTCGGCATTGTTACGCCTCAAAAACACTGCAATGCTTCCAAGGAGCACATCGATTTCCTATGTCTGGGAGACATTTTTTTACAGGATCCCAGATCCGGGGAAATCCGGCCCAATGACCAGCAATGACAATATTTATTGAAGAAGCAAGACTAAAGCATGTAAATAAAGGTAGATTAATAACAGAGACCCGGCACCATTATACTCGGCATGAACTGAAATAATTCTTACTTTTAATAGCTTAGCATTGAAATTGACTGAATCGCATGTGCTGCTCAGGGCAGCAAGCAACAGCCGGGAGGTAGTGGTGTCTAGCCGTGCTACCTCGGAAATTACGTTTTTTTTGTGCATTTGTTTAAATTAATTTTTTTAAAGCGCTCACACAGCCCACGGGCATCGAGGCGCTGTTACAGGAATTGTTGTTTTTTGTAGTTGCGTAATTGTTCTTTTTTTTGTCTTAGTTGTATTTATAACACGCTTAAACACCCAGAGGTTTCTAAGCGTGGACCCGGGGATCGAACCTGTGTTGCTTCCTGTCGTCTTGCTTCCAAGGCGCGCACGTTGCTGTTAAGCTATCCTCCCGGGACGTTCATGTATGTTCGTCGAGCGTTTCTAGGGCACTTCTCCCAGGATCTCTCCATTGCCACAATACGCCTGTAGGATACTTTGTAAAATGCAGAGAGCGGCTACGCTCCCCTTAGGAATGGAGGTGTCTTGGGCACCCGAATAGGGGAGCACCAGCGGAGTCTCCTATCATCGGTCATGGTCCTAAATGCCTGATACCTTCGAACCTGGCCCATTTGGTCCCGAGTAGCTGTATCCTATTATGTTGTCATCAGGTCCCTCAGCCCTCGGGCGCCCCCCAACCTTCTTCACTGGTCTGCCACTGCACCGTCATGTTGTCTAGGCTTGCGTCAATGTGTGATGCCGGCGGCAAGGTCAAGGAGCGAGACACGACACTGGTTTCCTTTTAGAAGGCATTCGGCCACATTTATTTACAAATGCAATAATGAACAAGTGCATGACATCATAGAATATGGAATATGAAAAATGGTTGCCCCAATTACTAAATTGGGTGCAGGGACTGGTTGTGGCCATCTCCCCCATGCCACGGGAACAGTCCTGGGGGAAACAAGATGACTTCCCGGAACCAACCAGACCCCCAACCCCATTCCCCCTACTCATCTGCACCTACTGCATTAACTTGATTGTTCTGGGCCGAGCCTCAGCCCACAACTTGAAGGGAAATTCACCCCAAATGTGTCGGCCTGTATAAAATTCATTGCAATGTGCCCCAACATAACCCCACAGTCTTCACGACCTACCGTCCAGGGGCTCTCTCCCCTCCAAGCCCCATTGGCACATACATTGCACCCATGGGAGGAATTGGGCCTGATTCAAAAACTCTCTGGCCGAGCTCAATAAACCAAACTTACGCAATGAAACTGTCCAAAACTGTAGATATGTCTGATGCTTTGCACACATTCTACTGTCAGGGTGACTGTTTTGACAGAGGAAAGGAGCACCATACCACGTGTGCGTTGCATGCTCAGAATGCAAGTTTGAAATAGTAGCACAGTTAGCACAGACATTTTTGAAGAATTAGTGATCATTCTTATGTTCCCAAAATACACTTCGTTTTTATGCATATCAGCCAGAATCCTATAGTCAGGGCATGCACATCCTTCGACACTTAGCTCTGCCCCTAAGTCCCGCCCATACCACTGGTAATCCAGCCCCAGTCCTGCACACCACTGACAATCCAGCCCCCTTCCATCTGCTTGCAAATGGGAGTGAGGGGTTCCCCCCCCCCCAGTAAACTTTGTCCATTTCCAGCACCGATTACACCCCATGGCAACAATACCCAATAGCCAAGAAATCCTCACATTGTTCCATAGACACTTATATGAATGAAAATATAGGCTTTGTTCCTGCAGATGTCCGCGGCAGAAACCAACCGGGGCGCGCAGCTAGAACGATAATGTTTTTATACTGGCATATATTGTGGGCAAAGGCATCGAGAAACTAGATTGGGAAATGCTCCTGTGCGTTGTTGGTGACTTGCATCTATTGGATTTTTGGAATGGGGTTACCCTGCAAAAAAACAATTACAAACTGTCTGGCTTTTTATCACATTTTTCTCAGAAAGTGTGCTGTATAATGCACCATTTTAACCAATCGTTCAAAAAAAAGGGTCTTTGGAAGGAGTACCTTCCAGTAAATGCCCTTTGGTTGGTTCGGGCTTGCTCGCTACGCTTGGTCGCAGCGCCATATTTGTGGGAAATATTTATGCGCCTCCAATTAAAATATCACCAACAGCCAATGGTTTAGCAGGACTTCTGCCATTTTTGCGAACTATTGGCGGTCTACATTAAACAATACTTTTGGCAGGTGCACACCAACCTGCGAGCAGCCATGGTGAAAGCTGCCAAAGCCTGCTGTGGAGAACATGTGAACGATTGCCCCATCCCTTATTGATGCATATGCCACAAAAAGAAAACGGGCAATGTAGGGGCTCACACTGACCGTGACATGCAGTTGGCCCACCCGAGACCTCTGTTGTGCCCGAAAGCATGCCCCGCCTGCACCGCGGAATCAGCAAGCACACGCCATTATTAGGAGCGTGTCCCTGTCCCATGCAGCATGCTGACCATACCACATTTCCCCATTAATGTTTATCAACCGGTATTGAACCAGCTCCGCCGATCTTGTTGCGAGTCCCTTGATCACATAAGAGGCACATATTACAAACTGATGTTCTGCCCCAGCTGTTCATAGGAAACCGAACTCCCTCACTGCATTACCCGCGCCGAGGAACTACCACCTCAAAAATGCAAGGGGTTGAGTTAAGTAAGCTCTTTAGCCTTCACATGGCCACCCATTCTACAATCTGCACCTCAAGCATCAACGAATAACTTCCCTGACCTACTTCCCACATCACTTCAAACCAGTGGTCGAAGTGAGCGGGAGCGGTTGGGAGCGGCGTTCCACTACTTTTTTGTTGCTGTTAAAAGTTCCACTACTTTTTGCAAACATTTTCACCATTCCAGAACTGTTCTTGGTGAAGTTAAAGCATGCTTCTCCACTTTACCCCCCAATAGCAGTTACAGCTAAATTGAAATCTGTTTCAACTCAATTGGCTGTCAACCAGCAAGGCTCCAACCCTTATAAAAGGTGTTGCAGGTTGCTCCATTCCTGCCTACTCTATCCCGCGCTGGGGTCACAGTTCCACTACTTTTTTTGGTACACTTCTACCACTTCTCCGAACCCGTGAGATGGGCACGCCAATCACCGGCCTCAAACCACGGAGGGCAAAGGCTTCCTATGCAATTGCCAATTAAATGACTATTTTCTAACCGACCTTCCATGCATATTTTCATTCCACTCCATGCCTGCGCCACTGAAATCTCCACTCCTTTTGAACAGATCTCTTCCATGAGTGTGAGGGTCACCTGGGCCTGGCAATCCAACTCCCTCACAATGCCTCTATTCACTTTTTTCTGTAACCAAACTCTTTAAACATTGCACGCTCTCTTTGTATTGACCTACCCTCTGGCCCCCACAGGATGGGGTCTGAACCCACTTACACAACGCGCTGGCGTTTACTGTGTGACAGAGACGCGCATACGCCAAACTCCACGATTCCTACATCCTCCTACATCCTTACGGAGAACGGCTGCAAACACTGCCTCACCCTCCGCAAAGCACAGACAACCCTCACTGCGGCGCCCACAGATCCTTTCGCTCCAATAATGTAGCCCCCTTTGCACAACACCACACTGAAAATATCCCCAGGTGGCTGAAAGAGTCCGCTCTGAACTTAGATGTGCAGGGGTCTCGGACACAATCAAAGTGGGGGAGCATGCACCATTCATCGGGCACAGCCTGGGACTCCCCACTGAAGAGGCAAGTGGTGCAGTCTTTTGATAGCTCATTGGGGACCTTACGTACTCTTTCTGACTCTGCAGGGTCTTCTGCCATCTTGCATCAGCCTTTTCCCATACACTCGTCTATTGCGCTATGAGCCATCACGCTAAACCATTCCAAAGCGCTCCCTTTCAAGGAGTCAAGGAGGCAACTGGCAAGGTGACTTCCAGACGTTCTTCAGAAGGTGCGTGGAAAGGACGTCAAATGCAACACACCATGATTGCACTTAATAGCATGGGTGTTCCGATGATGATGCTGTAGAACCCTCTAAAATCGTCCACTAGATCAGGAATCAACAACCTTTGACTCCACAGAAGTTTGGAGCTACAACTCCCATCAGCCCTAAGAAGCCTGGTCAATGGTGAGGGAGCGTGGGAGCAGTAGTCCAAATTATCTGGAAAGCCCCAGTTTGCAGACCCCTGCAGCCTTAGCTCTGGCTGTACACTTTAGCACTACCCTCCGCAAACCCTCAAGTTAACGTTTAGCCCCCATAAATCTATGATGGAGGCGGTTGGTCATTTGATTTTTTTAAAATCAGTTTTTGGTATTTTTGATTATAATTATTCATGTTATGTTACTCTGGATTATATTGAAAGCCAACAATTGGTTTTTACCAGATTCCAGCCCAGTGTTACTTGAGTGCAAAGGCAAGTTTGATCCACCCGATGCATGGTTTCTGCATTGGAGCTTCATGGGGTGCAAGCAAAAGGTCCTTATTGTCTGTTGAGGGCCGCCCGTAAAGAGAATGCTATTGAAAGGGATTTCTTTTATTATTGTGTCTGCAAGGAGAGTTGCTGAAATACATAGTGTCCTTCCACGTGGATGTTACTCCCTTTTCAAAGTGTTAAAAGTGTTAAATTTGTCCATCCGAACCGTGGGCCTATTTCTGAGTTTTGCAATAATCGGTCTACGTCACTATAGCCTCATTACAAGCCTGGCGGTCTGGAAATAAGAGGGCAGGTAGAAGCGTACCGGCACCCTTTACGGACCACCAGACTACAAATATGCCTGCAGGGGCCGTTGCTCCCAACAGGTCTGACCTGCCGGGGGTACCGGCCCCTGCAAGCACGGTTGTCACTTAAGGACCAGCAACGTTAGCAATGGTGCAGGTGCTTCCGTGCTTCCGTGTGCACATTCCTGTGGACTCCACAGGAATGGGAAACTTACACATTCCGCCGCCTGGCATCCCGTGTCGCCGGGACTTGTAATGTCCCGGGAGCACCGGGATATCAGGAGCAGGCGGGTTACCACCGAACTCGTAGTGAGGCAGTGCTCATTTTTTAAACCCACTGCCCCAGCAAAGCAGCCCTTCCAAAGCCTTGCTGTTTCAACACGTGTGTGCTAGTATTGCTGCATTGCATATAAGTGTTGTAGGGCAGCACTGAATCTTTTTTATTCTAACGTTTAGTGGTTTACTTCTTTGACACTGGTAAACAGAAAAGGGCTGATTCTATTCAGAGCCTTCCATAATTCCTATCCTGGCCATGCGGTGTCTCTCTGGGCAGCGCCGGCCATCTTGTTTGGGCATTTCCGGAGACAACGACTGATCTTCGACTTTGGAATTGTTCTCACTTTTTCTCAAGCTTCTTTTCCACGTTTCCTCTCAAATTGTTTCTTTTTTTTATTGGGGACTAAACTATTTTTTCACCTTGGCTTTTCTGAGCTACGTTCTCCATTGTGTGCCCATCTGACCCATTTCAGTTTTCGATGGGCATGATTGCTGAATGCATGGTCATCTGATCCGGGCCAGAGGGTCTGTGGCTCTCTTGCTCCAGATCCTCCCATAGATGCAGGGTAAAAGCCTGAGCTTTTATTATTATATTTATCATTATTATTATTATTATTATTTATTGAGCGGAGACCTAGCTTTGAGAAGCAATGGAGCGCTTTACAGATGCTACAACAGAACAGATATAAATTGGGGCAAAGGATACAGAGGGGCACTGAAAGGGGTGACGAGAGGAGCTAGCCCGTAAGGCGCTCTGGGACCCCTTCAGCGATGAGACAGAGGCTACCTTCTTGCCAGAGCTTCTGCTCTATTCTTCTGACGTTACTTTTAGAGAAAGAAAACCCGTCGTTCAAGATTCCCATTCCCTGAAACCGCTCTAATGTCGGCTTCCACCGCAGTGACTACCTCTGAACACTTTGAGGCGCCCCAGGCCTCTACCGTGTCCACTTTTCTATGGCCCTATAGTCCAAAATATATTGGGCTACTTACTCCTTGCAATGACGTCCGCCCTGACAAGCTCAGTGCCCTCGCGCCTGCTTACTCCTCGAGGTTCTTGCGGCCATGTCGAGAGCCAGGAAGGGCCTTCTGTCTCAGAGGTGGGCGAGCAGAGGATACCAGTGCCTTATGACTACATTCCCCACAGGCCACTGCAGATGCAGCCAGCGCCTGGAGGTAAGGCAGACAGACACACTTGCTCTAGTGTTTCAGACCATGCTTGGGGTGATTTTTATGAATTTAGCACCTGTTGAGGGTGTACCCGACCTTTTCTCCAAAACCCTCCTTGTGGTCATAATTGGTCCCGTCTGCATTGGTCAAGGGGGCGGGGGGAGTGGAACTGTTAGATTCTGTCTCATAAGACTCTGGGGACCAGGGGCCAAAGAAGTAGTGTAGCTATGTTTCCCTCTGCCTCCTCCCCTGGTCCCCACCGAGCCCATGCGCAACCTCACTCCCCACACTACAAACCCCATAACTGGGTCCTGCCTTTCTTCCACCTCCCAACTCTGTGTTTTAGAACTGCGCTACTCAACAGCGAAACAGTGAAAGAAAATGGCCACCACGGCTTGAAGTGCATACCCCCCACCGTATGCAGCTTGATTCACCATCTCTGTTCCATTCACTCCCAATGTGCACCTCTTGAGGGACATGCTCTGGACTATAGCCACCCTCCCACCCATGTCTTGTACTCACAGCTGTGCCTGCAGCAATTTCATAGTGCAGAAGAAAACGTTGTGCAGCGCAATGCGGCACTATGTGGTTTTTGTGAATGGGCGTTATGTCCTGAACAGGCTATTGAAATGAACACCAGCAAACCAGCCCCTGTCAAATGTCTCGGCAAGATGTGACACTCGAGTGTTATCAGGTGGGCCACCTTCATAGTTCCAGGAGCGGGAAGCAAAAAAAACAAAGGTGCACTTTCTTGCCACGTAGGGACGGCACTCTAAGTGGCAAACAATAAGGGAATCATGCCAGATTTTCCTGAACAATCGAGGAATGTCATATCCTTTAGTTCCTGCCTACTTTGACCTCTGCTGGGGATGTAGAGTGTTTTCAGTGAAAGACCAGCCTTTACATCTTCCCTTGCATAGACTGCCAGTGGCTTCCGAAGAGACTTGCCATGCCCTTCTGGCCACCCAAGGTCAGGCATGTCATCTCAAAAGTGCCAGGGCTTCAGTGACTTATTACAGACTTATCCAACCGTAATCAAATGTAACATAAACATGTGTGAAAGCCTGTGTACACTGGCAAAAGAGTGTGAGGAATGACATTTGCAGCATGTCAATATGCTATGGGGTATATTTGGTTGTATTTTCAGCTGGCCAGTTGTCACCTCTAGAGGCAACAGTTCCCTCTAGAGGTGACAACTGGAGAAGCAGGCAGTCTCTACTGCGCATGACTGCATCGGACAAACATACATCTGGCCTTTTATTATATCGTATGATTATGTCACACAGTCTAATAAAAGGACAAGTAAACTGATGGAAAGCGTAGCAAACCAGCTAGCAGCATCCAGCAGCCTAGACTGGTCAGAAGACCTTTCTCCAGGATATAGTCCCCCTTATCTGTCTGGTCCTGCTGCATTTCCGGACTGAAGTAACACAAGCCAAAAATATACATTAGATGAACCAGGGCAGAATTATCCTGCGTTTCCTTGGAAGTACGCCATTGGGATTGGATGCTGTTTACTCTGCTGGCACTCTAGAATGTTGGTTGAAAATGCGCCAAAGTCTCTACGAACCTCTGGCTTTCTTTCAATCTGCAAACATTACAGTGATGAACTGATTTCCCCCAGCAAGGCCTAGAGGAGAGCGGCTATGTCCAGCAGAAATGCACCCTTCTTGCAAGGAATGGTCTCTCAGGTCCTGCATTTTTATTGGCATCAAAATGGAATTGATGCTATGGCCAGTGACTCACTGTAGAGCATGTGCGTTGGGCTAAGCCACGCTCTACTCATGCCCCAAGCACAAACATTAATCAACTGCGCAGCCACTCTTGCAGCATGTAAACATACAACAAACATATTGGGCCTCATTCTGACTATGGAGGTAGTCAGGGTGTTATTTTCACCATGACTACCTCCCATACCGGTACCGACTCCGCCCTGATTCAATGGGGACTTACCAGTCTAGTCCGACCTTTGCGGGACCCGTAAGTCCCCATTGAAAAATCCATTCCCCATTCCCATTGAGCCCCTATAGGGCTCAATGGGAATGGGGAAGTAGTTAATAACGGTACCGCAAATTGCGGTACCGTTATTAGCTCCGAAGTCCCTTAACGGGTCTCGTCCACAACACCTGGTAAAACCAGGCGTTAAAGGAGGAACCCGCTAAGGGACCTCGGAAAAGGGCGCAAAGGGATTACCGGCAACGATGTCCTTAACGGTGCCCGGTATCGCTTTGCGCCCTACTCGGAATGAGGCCAAATGACTCCAGCCATTAACATGTAGTTAGGTAAATGCAGCATCATCCGCAGCTTAGTCCTTCACATTGATCCGATCGCACGCAGGCGCGCGTTCCATCTGTCCGCGCCAGGCATGCCCTGTCCACATCCAGGCCGTGTCATAGGTCAGGACAAGGCCGCTCTGCCACTTCCGGTCTTATTGCAAGTCACTGGACTGCGTACCACACAGTTTTATAGTAGAATTCTCTGGCATGCCACTGGTAACATCAATTGGCGAATGGTGACTGGTAAAACGGGGACTCCCTATAATCACATTCCAACTTTGTGTGTTTTTCAGGAAAAAGTCAACCTTTTGAAGGTCGTCTTTGCTTTTTTGTTTGTTTTTCATGTTGTATTGTGGGGTGGGTGGGGGCTTTACCTCTTTAGTATTATTTACTAGCAGCTTATTTACAGTCTTCCCCCTTTTGTGTTTTGTTTATTTATTTTTAAGGGAGTGTACCCCATATCCCCTTTCCCACGCCCAAGTGTCTCCTCTACGCTCTGTTCCAGAAATGTTTCTTGCCACTCTTTTTCCCATTCATTCCGTGGGCTAACCTGCACAATAACACCCAGTGGAAACAGTTGCTTTAATGTGACAGGTCACAGCTCACAAACATCATTAACTTGGGTCCTTGGCCTTACAGACTAATCAAACCATTAACACAACTACTATTAACCCCCATCCTCATTCTATTCCCTCCCTTCAATATGCCTTTCCCCTTCCACTCTACACCACCTTTCCCACCTTTATCCAAGTTCTCTCCATGAACCACACCTGTCCTTCACTCCTCTTCCTCTTTCTTGCAACCCAGGCTAGCCTGTCTGGCCGAATAGTGCTAACCACCCTCTTTACTGTGATAATAACCCATTGGTTTCCACCAACCATCCTTTAACCGACTCTGCCCCCGGCTTTGCCACACTCTTAGCTCTTCTACCCCTCTATCCCCCCCCCACAATTCTAGAAATCTGTTCCTCCTAACTGGAAGGCCAGGTTCACCTGCCACAGCATCAACGACAGAGCACAGTGAACCCCCAAGGCAACCCCTTACTGCCCCAGCCTGTCACGCCAAAGCCAGGGTTACATGTGATTTTAACGAATGAAAAAGAACAAACAACATTGATATCTAAACATTTATAACTAAAATACTGATTTCTTTATTTTTTATTTTGGTTGGGATGCCCCTTCAAGCCCCCGTTTCCCTTCATTTATAATCCCACCCTATCCCCGCCCATTTTAACCCATTGCCCAACCCCACATATATATATATATTTAAATAAATTCAGTATTTTTTTTCGTAATAAATGTTTAGATATACATGTCGTTTAAATCACTGCATACCGCCAAAACCCCCAGCCATCTCCTCAAATCTCCCCTTCTCTGACACTTTGTGAAACCCGGTAACATTTACCTTTGCCAAAATTATTCAGGGGTGGGTGGGCAACACGTAAAGCATCAAACCGCCAACTGTGCGCGAACCTTTGCTGGCCTCCTATAAATTGAGTGGCCAGCACTGTATCATCTAATGCGCTCACTGGACGCCCGGGCAGTGCTGACATATACCCCGGGGAAATACATTGCGTGTGAACCCCATTCTCCCTATTCCTTTATACCTACCTCTTTCTCGGCTTAAGTACTCTGGACCTTTTGGCAGGTCGCTGTTTTAGACTGCCAACCCCTAAAGTCTCAGTTTCGGGTATTTACATTTTTGCTTGTTTGTAATGTCGACCAATAATCTCGTATCCAACGGGGGCTACATATACAATATAATGCTCCCCAGTTTATATATGCAGGGACAATTATAAAGGGACCCCTGATGTGCAATATTCTAAACTGTCCCATTGTAATCTAAGCCATAACTTCCAGTACTTAATTCTCCTTATGCCATTTCTCTAAACAGATGTATTTTAAAGTACTTTTATCAATCATCAAATATTGCAAAACCAGAAGCGGTCATTACATGTTGCAAAGCAAACTTCAGTGGCAGCTTTTATGATTCAAAGAGCTTTCAAGTGGGAGAAGGAACTTGAGGTCACAGAGAAGAGAGAGAAGGGAACAAAGGAGAGCAAAGAACACAATGACTTCAGCATTCAAAGAGAGCATTCCCCTTGGGAATTCTAATCAGGGATGCAAATGGCTGTCTAATTAACCCCAGATGCGCTCTAGGGCATAGACGAGGTGGGGGAAGCTGATTGGATTCAGGCCTGAAGGCAGGAGATTATGGCTGCATAGCTCCCACTGGTCCAGTGCTGTGTGCAGCAGAGACGTAAGCAGATATTAAGGCTGGCTAAAGCCTCTGCTTGGGCTTGATGGAACACTTGCCCAAAGATAAGCAATGGGGAGCCTTAGCTCTGGTGGGATAAAGCCCAACCTCTTCCAAGCAGACAGAATCTCCTGAATATGGCAGACTTGGGTAGCCAATGTGTGGCCACTGGAATAGGCTTTAGTCGTACCATAGCCAACCAGACTGCTTTCCATCGGAAAGCAACACGTGGGTTTATCGCTCCATCACATCTCTTTAAGACCCCTAAGAATGAGGGCTGAACTAGTGTGATAGCCGATCTGAAGCCCTGTAGTTCCAGGGCTCAATTCCAAGCACAGCCAATCCTATCAGAAGGGAATGAATTCAGTAGCATTGAGTCGCCTCCGTGGAAGACCTGGCGACCAAGGAAAACATCCCTGTGGTCAGCTGATGCCATCGGTGGCACTGCAGTGTACAACAAGCTGGTGTCACATGAGGACTGGTTGACAAACCTCAATTTACAAGAATCCCAATGGGTAAACCACTAATTCAATTCCTCACCCACTGATGTGCCCTCTCAAAGCTCATGGAGCCTGAGGAAACAAACTACCAAACCATTCATTACATTTATTTTTATTATTTACTGTTTACCTTAAATATATTTTTTTAATATACTATTTTCATGACACAATTTTTAGATATAAAGTGCATATGTGCTAGTAACAATACGTCATTCACACTCTCATACTCAGACATAACATCTCAATCAATCATCCCAAATCAATCGTACAAGTCTTCATTCCTAAAAAAACGTGCTGCACTAGAAATATAAAGTGCAAAAATACATGAAACATGGGTTACAGTCTTTTCATTGAAACATTTTCCATCGAAAGATTTTCCATTGAAAAATGTTCATTGAAAAATGTTTCCATCGAAAAAATCTTTCAATTAATATTTTTCCATCGAAAATGTATGTATGTGTATTTGGGTGGGCTAAAGGGATAAAGGGTTAAAGGGTTACATTTGGACCACAGGTATTTGGGGGGACCCCCCAATTAAAACAAAATAATAATTATTATTTGGAAATGGGTGTTTTAAACGGCGAAAAATGGGGGATTCAGGGACCCCCAAATTAAATTTTCATTTTTTTTAAATGATTCGTCATACGGGTTTTCGATGGAAAGTGGTATTAAATCACATTAGATGAAAACAAAATTAGTTGGAAAAAATGTGATGGAAAATCTATTCAATGAAAATAATTTGATAGAAAGATTAATAACCATCAAACATAGATTAAGACCAGATGTGGATTCTGGCTTAAACCCACATACATTGATCAACGCATGTGGTCAACGTTTCACTCCACGTGCGTTGATCCAACATATGGTTGGCTATCGGTGGCACTGTAGAGCATAAAAGGGACAGAAGTTTGGCACAGGAGGCATCCTCCTGATTGAGCTGCAGTTCCTGGGAATGCCGGGAAGAGGCAGAGGGCAGGCCGAGATCATGAGGAGCGGCCATTGTTGGACCCGGAATTGATGGGAAAGCAGCAAGGATGCATTGAGCTAAGACACCAGAAGGAAGTTGACCGCAGTCCCGCTGGGAAGTCCCATAAGTGATGCAGAGGAAACGCTGGAGATGGGGAAGACGCAACACCACAGCACCGTTCATTGGCACAGAGGCGTGCCTGTGAGATGCGGAGTCCACATGGAGAGCGAGGGATCGAGTAGACTCATGTGGAGCGGGGAACATGGATGCTAGCCGTTGAACCGGGAGTATTTGAGGCAGAATACCCAAGCTGGAGAGGAGATCCCTGAGGCAATCGTGAGTGGAATCCCACCCATCCAACTCCAAAAGATGGAGCTCTGTAAGCAGTGAAGTAACGAACGAGAACAATGAAAGCAATGAAAGTGACTTCAAAAACCTAGGGAGGAATGTTCTACATTTCTATCACTAATCCTTTACATCCCTCCTCCCCCAAACACAGTCTAAGAAGTTGGAGTGCTCAGCCCTTCTTCCTAGCTCCCACGCAGTCTGCGTGCGGCCTCCTAGCACGCCACCTGCCTAGCCCAGCTGCACGGTTCAGCTCTTTCATGATAGCCAGGACTTGGCAGCTGGCCCTGGAAGTCCTATAATGTGGGCATCTCTGTTGGCTTCTGGAGCTACTAAGAGCGGAGGTATGGCTATCACCATCTACCAGAACTGGCTGTTCACTGTGATGGAAAATAGTTTGCATTTGGTTTATTGGGTTACATGTCTTTATAACGACACATTTTATGTAGAATGCACATACGCCGAATAATTTACAATGAAAAAACAGAAGAAATGTTTTTTTGGGGGAACCCCCCAAACCCCATTTTCACACCCCAAAAAATTGGCCCAAACTGTTTCCTTACTAGATGTAACCCTTTACCCCACCCCACATATATTTTCGTTATGATTTTCATTATAAAGGTTTTGTTATATGTGCATGTCTACATGACATTTTCTTTATAGAGACTGTATACCGGTTTATTGTCAGGGACATGACCCACTTGTTACGACATCAAGGCATCCGTTCCCTACAAGTCTGGATCTTCTAAGGCAGGGCTATAGTTCTAGCACCATTATTATTCACAACCTCGTTAATGGGTAATGCTACTGCGCTGTTGTGCAGCAATGTAAATGGGCGTAATTATCCCAGTCAATGGTGCTTATTTTACCAACCTTGGAAAGACAACTGTGCCTTGGTGCTGTCGTGACCCAAGCTACTGAGCGGCAGCAGGGAGCCCGCATAGCTCAGCTTTTGAACTCATGTGAGCGATTGTTCAGGGTTATGGCTGGTTGGTTGTCGCTGGCCAAGGGAAAGGCCATACATGTTTCTTTTTTTCTTACATAAGAGCGTTTCTTGTTTTCTTTGAGACTCTCTCAAATGGAAGGCCCAAAGATTTCTAAAAGTGGTTCAAAATCCAAATGCTTCCTCTGCCTCTTCAAGAGTGGGAACTTGCATCTCTGACTCACAAGGTTGAATTCATAGTGGCCATTTCCTCCGCACGGCGGCTTTAGAAAATGCCTTTCTCTGTCTTTTCAACTCTTGGACATTTGAATTAAAAATAATATTCTTCTTAGAGCCCTTTACTCTTGTCTTTTTAACCACGTAAATGCCAGGCTATTATGCAAAAAGGACGAGCATACTCGTCCTTGGCACTTAATAAAGGGGATTCAGAAATGCATGTTAACCAGTTTCTGTCTGCCTTCTTCCCCATTCTACCTAGAGCAGCAGAATGGGTTCTGTGTACCCGCCACATCAGGCATAGTATTCTGCACTGCTCTTTGTACACAGATGGAACCCAAGATGTAGACATAGTTGCTTGTACAGCTAACCCATTGTCTCCCCTCGCACACCGCACCTTCATAACTTAGCGGAAGGCACAGGCTCATTCCACACACCCTGCACTAACTTAGAACACAAACCCGATTGCACAACACCTCCGCCAGAATGAAGCTACCTTTCACAACAAAAATCTGAACTGAAACTTCTCATATAATTCTCTTTCTCCTTAAACACAACCCACCCTGTTAAGTTCATACTCCACCTCCGCAGCACCCATCCACTCGCCACTCAGGCATGGGTGACTAGCAGGGCCTTGGCCACCCTCGCATAACCTGAATGGCTAAAATGCACAGACACGTAATAGCAACTTCCAACTATCCCAGACTTGGACTCCGGTCCCTCCGAGGGCGTCCAACCAACAGCACGTTGGGACCATAATTATGATGAAAGGCACTATACCAATCACAAAATGAAGGAATTAAGTCTTACTGGTAGATTTTGAGTCAAAGGACAATGCATAGTTATAATATGATAAGTTATTTACAACGCGCTTAATACCCAGAGGTTTCTAAGCACAGACCCGGGGATTGAACCTGTGTTGCTCCATGTTGTCTTGCTTCCAAGGCAAGCACATTGCCCCTGAACTATCCTCCCGAGAGTTGGAAAGGTTACTCCCAAGCATTTATTCAGGAGAAGGCCCTTTTCCTCAGTGCCTGCCCGTACGGTTTTACAGTTTGCTACCCTCTACAGAATAGGTTACAGAGGGTCCCTCGCTTGAGAACAAAACATGAACACCATTTTTCCTCCTGCCCCCTCAGATGAAACTACTTGTGAGGGTACTGCCAGATTCCAGCACCCCCTGTTAATAAATAAATAAATAAATAAATAATCTCTTAATGTGTGATTTTCCTTTCAACTCTAAAGCACACAATGGCACAAACACAAATGTTCATTATATGCCCAAGGTTAGAAACTGTAAAGACATGTCCCTAGGAGGATGCCTTTCCCCTGATAATAGCAGAGGCTTGCAATGAGAGTGGATAGAGTTGTCTGGCAACAGCCAATCAATAAAGCCACTTAGATGGGCCTTTTCTCAAAGTCTTTACAAGATGTCAATGTTCCTCCAATTACCCACTGGTAATTCTGGCAGGATACCGCCAAACTGCCCCTACCATTTCCACCACCACATAATTCATTATTACCGGGATATTACAAGTGGTGGAAAGCGTGGTAAATCCCAATTCCATGGGGTCCCATAGGACTTAATTGAGGGGATTGCTGTAATTACTGGCATCGGTACTACTGGTGCTGGTAATTGCAGCACTTTTTTGCTGGTGAGGGCCTGAACTCCTGGCAGGTCCGGCTTGGAGGTAGATCTGTGACCCCCATGGCACACCTGTGTTTCCCAGGTCCAGAAAAAATGCTGGTCGTTGAATTACTGACAATTTTACCGGCATTTGTTCCGGACCAGGGAACTTTTATCTACCCCCAATGTGTCTTTGGCTCTCTGCCTTTTTATTTCCATAATTAGAATTATGACTATTTACATAATGTAGAGGACCAGCTGAATTGTCTCTTGGCACTGAATTAGTTCCATTATTATCCCAGCCAATGTTAGTGGGCATGTGTCAAAAGAAAAGTAGTTCTCTTGTGAGTTGTGATGAAGCTAGTTCTCTTACACAAGAATAATGCTTGCAGCTATTTCTGAATCCTGATTAACAGAAGTAGCATGCTGGACGCTATAACCCTTAGGCTGAGAGCGGGTGGGAGACAGAACTAGGGATTTCTTTCCTGCTGGGATTGTGTGACCAGACCAGGAGAACCCAAGGGAGATCTGCATCTCTTGCCAGACCAGGAGAACCAAAGGGAGATCAGCATCTCTGGCCAGACCAGGAGAACCCAAGCGAGATCAGCATCTCTGGCCTAACCAGGAGAACCCAAGGGAGATCAGTATCTCTGCCCAGACCAGGAGAACCCAAGGGAGATCAGCATCTCTGGCTAGACCAGGAGAACCCAAGGGAGATCAATATCTCTGGCTAGACCAGGAGAACCCAAGCGAGATCAGCATCTCTGGCCAGACCAGGAGAACCCAAGGGAGATCAGTATCTCTGGCCAGACCAGGAGAACCCAAGGGAGATCAGCATCTCTGACCAGACCAGGAGAACCCAAGGGAGATCGGTATCTCTGGCCAGACCAGGAGAACCCAAGGGAGATCGGTATCTCTGGCCAGACTAGGAGAACCCAAGAGAGATCATCATCTCTGGCCAGACCAGGAGAACCCAAGGGAGATCAGTATCTCTGGCCAGACCAGGAGACCCCAAGGGAGATCAGTATCTCTGGCCAGATAAGTATCCGCAAGGGAGATTAGTATCTCTGGCCAGACCAGGACAACCCAGGGGAGATCTGCATCTCTGGCCAGACCAGGAGAACCCAAGGGAGATCAGTATCTCTGGCCAAACCAGGAGAACCCAAGGGGGATCAGCATCTCTGGCCAGACCAGGAGAACCCAAGGGAGATCGGAATCTCTGGCCAGACAAGGAGAACTCAAGTGAAATCAGCATGTTTGGCCAGACCAGGAGAACCCAGTGAAGATCAGTATCTCTGGCCAGACCAGGAGAAACCAGTGAAGATCAGTATCTCTGGCAGGAACAGTGACTCTGGGACATTAATACCTTTTCCATTTTCTTGCAGCTTTGAATCAGCGCCAGCCTCGGACTGGTCAATCTGACAATAGGCCATTGGCCGAACCAAAAACACAAAATGCTGGTGTGGGCCAGTTTTTTTTTGGATCAAAGTGGGCAACTTTTTTGGTCAATGTGGGCCAGTTTGATGAGTTACTTCACCATGTGGCTAATAGTTTTGACCAGTGTTGCTGAATAAATATTCTGTATAATGCACAACTGGCATCACATTTTATCTGAAAAAAAAATCTCCCCCTTGGCTACTATTCAAACAGTGTCACAAAAGGATTGAATTGCCATTTGCAAGCGTTGGCCACTTTTTCATTGGTGCCCGAGACAATTTGATGGCCCAGTGCGACACTGACAGTGCAGGTTCAAAGGATCCCAAAGTCCCTTGTCGAGTTTATCCTTCCTAAATGTAGCTATAAAAACCCGCAGGACCATAACTCCAACACATGTTTTTATTCATCGCCACACTTTTAAGGGTCCTTTGTGAAAGCATTTTGAAGCAATTTACTGCCATATGAATTATCCCCGGCATTAATTCAGTCAACGGATATTCGTCCTCCGCTCCGGGCTATCCGATGACATACTGCGCATGCGGCAAGAAGACACTTCATTACCGACATGCGGCGTCGCCGCGGATGGAATCTGTAAGGACGCCCTGTAATGAACAGGGGAGCCGGCCAACCCTACTGTTTGCATTTGGAATCTATTTTCTTTTAATATGTTCAGTGGTTTATAGCACACCGCTTACATCCAGATTGTCTCTGATTGCCAAGGGAGGAAAGGGTGTAGAGCCTTGACGAAGGAAAGGTTGAGTCACTATCTCACCAAGGGGGCTAGGCTTCAGGATTCCAGTGACTGAGGAAGCTATTTTAGACCAAAACAGGTTGTACTTACAGGTAGATTTAACTAAAGAAATTGTTCACCTGTATTTAGTATGTAATATGAATCGTAATTTTGTTAACTGTAAACAAATAAAGATAAATACATTCATAATTACACCATGAATCAGAGGCATTGCTGGGGGGGGAGGGGGGAGGGAGCTATAGCCCTGGGTCTTTTGGTTGTAGTCCCGGATAGAAGCTGAGGGGTTACAACCAGAAAGACTAGCCAGCCCAGAGTACCGACAGTTTTAAAATTAGCATAGCCCCAGATCCTTTCCAGACCTAGCAACACCCCTGCCATGAATAAGTGCTGATACAGTCGTGCTTAAAACGGACACAGTGATATGGGACGATGCAGTGAAGGGGCAGGAGGGGGGTTCCTCCCTGCAGGTTGACAGTGTGGTGGAGGCTTGGGATGGTTAGATAGGCCAATGAAAGGGCAGAGCTTTTGGGTTCAAGCTGAACTTAAGGTGGCCCAGTTCTGAAGTTCTAAAGGTAGTTTGTTCCAGAGGAACGTGCCACTGACAGCAAGCGTTTTCCCTTCAATCTTTTTTGAGGGAGGACTCTGATCTCTGTAGTTGATAATTGCATTTGTCCTTTTTTCGAGTTATTTGGTCAACTTGTTGCCAACGTATTTGGGGCTGAATCCCCTGACCGCTTTGTGGGGAATGCATAAGACCATGAAGGTGACGCTGGCTTCTATTGGGAGCCATTGTATGCAACGGAGGGCGCCCGTGATTTGGTTGTGCTTTTTAAGTCTCAGCTTGAGGCTGGTGGCTTTTTGATACATCAGAGTTTCATAATGTCTTTCTTGGGTGCAAATAGATGCATACCGTTACAGTAGTCGATTTTTGATGATATCAGATTTTCAATGATCCCGCCTTTGTGTTAGAGCAGGTGGGGTTTTTTGTGGTAACTTCTGAGAGGGCTGTGATATCAGGGGGAAGGATATATTTTAATTTAATATAATGCCCATGCTGCAAGCTTCCAGACAGGGTTCACCTTAGTACATTAGCTCTTTTGGGCCAGTTAATTCCTGCATCTTTCCCTCCACGGGGAGTGTGGCAATGGTTCAGAAGTTTGGACAGAGTCCTTTTGTTGAGGATGTTTTTCTGATCAGTGGGGTGATGGAGTACATCATCATCAAGGATGGGGGGTGAACTCTAGAATCCGGGGAGAGGTTGCAGAAGTTCGTTATGTGGAGGATAAATTCTGGTAGTCGAGATATGTAGAAGTGGCAGGTGCAGTGAGGATTTTGGAACTAAGTTTTCTGGCATGCTGATGTTTTACGCCTGGGTCTACGGTGTGGTTGGAAGCAGGGCCATCTTAAGAACTTTTGGGGCCAGAGGCACAAACCTCTCTGGGGGCCCCCTCCACCAGACCAAATGAATGAATGGATCCAGAATACCTGGTCGTTCCCCCCTCGTCCCAATCACAACCCATAGTTTGATATGCTGCCTCGGAGCATTCAAAATGAGCCGTAGTGAATGGCCAAACTATCTATACCACAGTGAGCACAGAACGCATTGCAGGATGAATTGATCAGAGCAGAATGTATTTGTCAACAACGGGCAGGAAATAGGTTTAGAGGTTCAGAAGCATGCCATACAATATCCTGACGTGTGCTATTAAAGTTAATGAACAATGGAAACTGACTTCATTAGCTCAGGCAGCCCTGTGGGGCCCCCTCCAAGATGGGGGCCTGGGGCAGGGGCACCTTTTGCCCTCCCATAAAGATGTCTCTGGTTGGATGTAGTAAATGGGATGCTGGTTGGCTCCGGCCCAAATTAGACTGTGTGGCAGCTGATTCAGCTTTGAATAGTCTTTCTTATGTTTCTTATCTTTTCTGTGAAGAGCATAACTGGGTTTTCAGTGGATCACTGTGTGTGCTAGTCTTTTGATTCTGCGTATTCTGCATTGGTACAGTCTTTGTTTATTTTACGCTAGGTCTTCAGTGGATCACTAGGTGTGCTTGTCTTTTTATGCTGTGAATTCTGGATTGGCACTATGTTTGTTTGTTTGTTTGTTTAGTGTTTATTGTGTGCACCGGACCCTAGGGCATAAGGGCGCAGGAGGTAAGAAAATATACAGCTTGGTGCAAAGTTACAGGTTACAGGATGTCATACATGTGAACGGTTATCAGGTTAATAATTGGCAGAATAGCAGTCGGGAGGTAACAGTTGTGGCAGGCATATAGATAACAGGCGGGAGCATGTTCATACATTCATTTAACATTTGCTGCTATCAACCAGCTGATCACATTTTGCCTGAATGTGGTAAAGGATTGTTCTGTTCTCAATGTGGCGGGTGACTCGTTCCATAATTGGCCAGCTTTGACTGGGAAGCTGGTTCTGCCGATAGTGGTGAGTTTGAATCGGGGTACTTCAAGGCGATTGGTGTTGGCTAGTCTAGTTTGTCTAATGGAGTTTGTTCTGGAGAATCTGTTGGCTAAGTATTGAGGGTCTTTGTTGTTTAAGGATTTGTGTGTGAGGGACGCAGTCTTAAGTCTAATTTTCTCATAAGTGGCAAGCCATTTGTGTTTCCGTCTTGTTTCCAAGATATGTTCTCTCTTAGGGATGTTCAGTGCTGCTCGAAGGACATTGTTTTGCTGATCTGAATTTTGTTGATAGTGGATTTAGTTGCTCCAATGTACAGGCATTACAATAGTCTAGTTTGGAGATGATTAAAGCTCTGGCTAAAGTAAGGCAACTGTTCTGAGATAGGAATTGTTTCCCCGCTCTGATTAGTTTACATGTGTAAGATGTTGATGAGGCTAGAGTATTTACCTGTTTGGTAAATGATAAGGTAGAGTCAAGGTATATGCCTTACGTTTTGACTTCCTTAGCTACTTGGATACAATTTTCGTTGCTGATGAAGGAGGAGTAATTTGTACTTAGTTTGTTGATGAGGGAAGTAGTGCCCAGGATGAGAAGCTCTGTTTTGTCATCTTTCAGGCAAAGGCCATGAGTGGCCATCCATGCCCGAACGATGCTGTAAATTCTGTTCACCGTTGCTAGGTCCTCATCATTGTCCCCGGTGAGAGGGAGGAGGATCTGGGTATCATCTGCATAATTAGTGTAGGTGATACCCAGATGGTCCAAGTCATCAAACAGGGGCTTAGTGAAGATGTTATATAGCGTTGGTGAAACGCAAGAGCCCTATGGCACGCCACAAGTGATGGGGATGGGGTCCGCCGCTGCTGCGGGTGGGAAGGCCCTCATAGTGCGCTCACTAAGGAATGATTGGATCCACACTATTGCCTCAGTAGAGAAGTGTGCTGCTGTATCTAAATGGTTACAGAGCACCTTGTGGTCCACTAAGTCGAATGCGGCAGATAGGTCTAATAGAAGCAGTAGTGCTGGTTTTCCAATGTCTCGTAGTTTATCAATTTGGGCTTTCAGATCGATAAGTGCGGTTTCTGTACCGTGTAGTGGTCGGAAACCGGATTGACGAGAGCCTAGTAACTGGTTCAGTTCAAGGAAGTTCTGAATTTGGGTGTATGCCACCTTGTCCAGAATCTTCAGGAGGAACGGCACAGTAGTGATCGGTCTATAATTAGTAGATATGGCCGGGTCTAAAGTTTGCTTTTTGAGGAGTGGGAGCACCCATGATTCCTTGAGGTTGCTCGGGATGGTGCCGGTGATAAAGGAGGCATTAATCAGCTTGGTGATAAAAGGTGCTAAGTCTCATGCAGCATCTTTGATCAGTTGTGCTGGGCAGAGATCTCCTTTGAAATTTGAAGGTTTCAGTCCAAGTATTACTTTCTCCCCTCTATTATGGAGACTTTAAGAAGTAGAATCTCTCTCTTTAGTTCTATTCTCTTTTGGAGGTTAAGGACTTTGTTGGATAATGCATACTGAATTTCAGAGCACCATTTTTTATCTTTAAGACAGTTGTCTTGAGGAGTTATGGGATTTTCTAGTTCTCTAAGTATAGAGAATAACTCTTTCATGCTTGAATTTGCTTGTGTAATTAATTCTATTATTGTAAGTCTCTTGCTTTGCTGAGAGGATCCCTTTTTTATATTGGGATGAAATGTTGATTAGTTTCAATTTGTTTTCCGGAGTAGGGTGAAGTTTCCAAGTGTTTTCGCATTTTCTTTTTTCTAGTCTGAGGCTTTTTAGGAGAAGGGTGAACCAATTTTTCAGATGGCTATGTGGTTTGCTATTTCTAAGTTTTAGTGGGGCAATATTATCCAGGGTTATGTTCATGGTTTTGTTGTATTCTTGAACTAGAACGTTAGGATCTGTGTTGTCTGGTAGAACATTTAAAGTAGGCAGGATACCAGGGAGTAGTTTGTCTAACATCATATGTTTTTTATTTCTGGTAAGTGCAGGTGGTGCACAGAGTTGTTGTGGTTTAGGAGTTTTTGTATCTAGTGTGAATGATATCAGATGATGATCTGTCCATATTTGAGGTAAAATAGTTAGGGTAGAGATGTTGCAGTTGTGGTCAGCAACCCAGTCTAGGATTCTCCCTTTAATGTGAGTGGGCTAATTCACTCTTTTGGCGAAGCCCAGTTCTGTCAGGATATTGGATGCTGCTGTCTCTTGTGGATCGTTGATGTCATTAAAGCCTATATTGAGGTCACCAATTAGTAGTGTTTGGGTAGTGTCTTTTAGATTTTCTGAGAGGATAATAGACAAGTCTTCTTTGAATGTCTTGATGGGACCAGGGGGTCTGTATATTAAGTGGATGTTGAGTGCTTGAGAATTGGCTATGGGTATTTTGGTAGACATTATTTCACAAGATTCAGAGGCAGGAGAAGGAGAAAGTCTCATGCTAAGCTTAGTTTTGACAATGATAGCTAGACCGCCACCTTGAGCTTCACATAGATCCATTCTAAGGATAGTGTAGTTGTTTGGAACTTCTAGGGACAGTGCTGGGCCTGATGCCTCATGGAGCCATGTTTCAGTGATGGCTAGAAAGTCATATCCTTCAGTGGAGATAATTTCAGATATTTCTATAGCATGGGCGACTAGAGATCTGGCATTTATTAGGGCGCCTTTGAGTTTATGTATAGATTCGGTTGGAGGGAGTGAGGTGATACTTGTTGGCCCTGTAGGGCTGGTAGTTTTGTCTCTATTTATTAGAGGGTTGTTGTGCCTTTTATGGTTGTAAGAGTTAGATTTGGGAGTGGGTTCGGGTGCCATTTTAGTTCGGCAGGTATTGGTTTCATATTTAATAAGAGGATCAAAGATTCTACGTAGTCGTGCGCGTAGTCTCGCATTTCTCAAGGCTATATTGCATTGGGTAGTCAACTGTTGTGGATTATGCTGATGGCTAGCTAGTGGAGTCGATGGGAGGTTATTGAGGGTGTCTATTGTGGCTCCTGTAGGGGACGACATAGTGTGCAATAATACTAGTGTGAGTATGGTGCCCAGGTATGCTAGGTTGGACAGTATTAGGTACATTGTATGGTGTAGGAGCATTAACTGGCTGTAAGTACGCCTACATTCGAATGTCCATGAAACAGTAAAAATCACGGATGAGCCTATGTAGCGATCACTAGAGTGCCTAGATTCAAGTTTTCTAAGAGTAACAGAAATCACAGATTAAGCATCATGCACTGGCTAAAGCAATCACTAGAGTGCCTAGATTCAGGTTTTCTAAGAGTAACATAAATCACAGATTAAGCATCATGCACTGGCTAAAGCAATCACTAGAGTGCCTAGATTCAGGTTTTTTAAGAGTAACAGAAATCACAGATTAAGCATCATGCACTGGCTAAAGCAATCACTAGAGTGCCTAGATTCAGGTTTTCTAAGAGTAACAGAAATCACAGATTAAGCATCATGGACTGGCTAAAGCAATCAATAGGGTGCCTAGATTCAGGTTTTCTAACAGTAGCAGAAATCACAGATTGTGCATCATTCATTAGCTGTAGGTACACCTAAGTTTGCTTACCAGGCAAAGTGGTCGTAATGGGCTAGTATATGGAGCTAAGCTATGCAGATGGCCTACGTTTGCATAGAGGTATACACGTATTTGCAGTAATTACTTAGATGACATGATAAGTAGAAATAGTACAATGGTTGGGTCGTAGTTGAAGTGAAGGGCCGTAAGATAGCGGTGGCCAGGACAAGCCAAGGAATGGCAGCTGATTAACCCTAAAGTCAGTGAGTTGTTTGGGTAGGAAACTATATCATAGGGTTTGAAACATTGTGCCATGTAAAGCTGGAACAATACTTGAAGCCAATTTGACACGAGAATGTACGGGCACTAGTTCTTACTGCAAAATAAGATTCTGAGTCAGTGTGGACTCTAGGACGGAGTCGTGCGGAGCACCGATGGGGCAGCAGTACATAAAAGGATGCGGGCCAGGCCTCCAGGCCCCCAGGCTCGGACAGGCTCGGACAGGGGTTAGCCTTTGTTGCCAGCCTTCGTTGTGAAGCCGGCTACGCCTTCCGGCTGGATTCTATTGGCTCTTATGGGCTTGTGACCAATCAGCTAATCAAGCAGGAATCTCCAAGTCGCCGGGGTGAGAATTGCTGTTCAGGTGGAGATGGCATCCATCTTGTAGAGGGAGAGCCCTCGTGGATCGTGATGGCGGAGAGATGAGGGACGCTGCTTTTGCGTGCCTGGATGAGGTTTGCAGGTTACAGATTTAAATTAGATATCAAGTGAAATATTATGCGCTCAAGCTGCACTTTTTCAACTTGCATAGGGCCCATGTAATGCCCGCAAGTGTGAGGAGAAAATAACTTCAATTTACTTTCTCTTCAAGGCAGGTTGGGGGCGACGCTGCTCCTGCAGCATGGTGTGAGCTCCAGCTCCACGGAAAGGCTTGTTCATTCTAGGCTAGGTCTTCACTGGATCATTCAGGGTGCTTGTCTTTTGATTCTGCATATTCAAGGTTGGTACAGTCTTTGTTCATTTTAGGCTAGGTCTTCAGTGGATCACTGGGTGTGCTTGTCTTTTGATTCTGCGTAATCTGGATAGGTACAGTCTTTGTTCATTCTAGGCTAGGTTTTCAGTGGATCACTGGGTGTGCGTGTCTTTTGATTCTCCATATTCTCGGTTCTAGCTAGGTTTTCAGTGGATCATTGGGTGTGCTTGTCTTTTGATTCTCCGTATTCTCGGTTGGAACAGTCTTTGTTCTTTTTAGCCTAGGTCTTCAGTGAATCATTGGATGTGCTTGTCTTTTGATTCTGCATATTCTGGATTGGTAGAGTCTTTGTTCACTCTTTTGGCACTTTTTCGACCAATATGGGCCATTTTGGTGAGTTACTTCACTATGTGACTAATAGTTTTGACCAGTGTTGCTCAATAAATATTCTTTAAAATTTACAATTTGCATTACGTTTTTATCAAAAACCTCCCCCTTGGGTACTATTCAAACAGTGTCACAAAAGGAATGAATTCCCTTTTGCAACTGTGGGCCACTTTTTCCTTGGTGCCCGAGACAATGTTATGCCCCAGTCCGACCCTGCTAGGAGGATATCTTGTTGCCCAGGCAGTGCAGTAAGATGTCTCCCGATAAATTCCATAATAATTATAGTGGGACCTTTGGGTAGTGCTACTTGTATGAGGTCGCCAGTGGATGACAACTTGTGCAGTCAAGATCCTACTCTGGGAGAGCATACATTGGGGATACCAGTTAGTGTGAAGCTGTGGAGGGCACTGAGCTCTACTTGTGAGGCCGATAAGAGGGCATATACCACAGCCCTATGTCAAATGTTTGGCCTCCCTCCCTGCTTTCGGTGTTTGAGTCAGAGGATGTGCAGAGGGTCAACAGGAGCCTCGAATCCAGAGGATACTTTGATGAGGAATAGGGGCCAAGCAGCATGTTGGAGGGGAGCAGTGCAATGCAGGGGGTGGAGGCAAGAGAGGCGATGCACGAGGGCAGGGATGGTCTAATGGTGGTTATCTATGCAGCACTGAGGCTAAAGACTATAAGTAGACTGCGAAGGTGGACCTCAGGGGAGATGGCCTATAGAGGGAAGAGAGAGGAGCGAGGACGCAGAAGTCGGGGTGGTTTCAAGAAAGAAAATGATGCTGATGAGGGTGGTGGGTAGTCGCACAGATGGCAGGCCAGAGCATGAAGGGATCAGATAAAAGGAGGGCATGGGTGCAGTGAGGGGTGATACAGATGGGTGCAGTGAGGGGTGATACGGATGGGTGCGAAAAAGGTGTGACAGAAGAGGGGCAAGGCACAGAGGTATAAGGGGAAATGGATGTGGCAGTTATGTTGGGTGCAGATTTCAGGAGCACTGCCAGGAAGCTGAGAGGAGTCAGGGTGCAGTAGACGTAAAATTGGGTCTACAGGGGTGTAAAGAAGGGTGTGTTCACAATCTGTGGAGTAGCTTGAAAGAAAAAGGGGGAGAGGAGTAGTTAAGGTTTTTAAATGCAGCAAAAATGCTAATGGACCTTCAAGTAAACTAGAGTGTGTGGGAACTCGCACGCCGTGCACACGAGGATGGTGGGATCAGGTTAGTCGATCGGGCTTGCTCATTCCAAGCCACTATGTTTTAAAGCGTAGAGAGGTGTGGACAATGAGGAGCGACCTCCAACTGCTGGTGAAGCAATAAGGCGAGCAGCCGCTGGGATGGGCTTCCACAAGGGAGACCGTGTATGCGACAAAAGCACCAAGCATAAAATGGCGGTCATGACTGGCAGAGACGTTGCATATATAGCCACCGAGAGGCCAAGGGGTTGCAATGCACCTAACAGGCAATCTTAAGACCTATTGACGGAGTGAAGCGCATTGTAGTCAGGGTGCGTCAGTGGAGGTTGGCCAGCACGAGATGTGCCATTGGTGCAGCGTGGGTTCTAAAGTCAAAGTGTGAAGCAAAGTCACCCATGGAGGCATGGGGAAGGTGAGCCACCGTCCCCCATTAGTGTAGACAGGCTTGCAAATAGAGGGGGAGCTTGTTGAGGGTTGCAAGTGGCATCAACAGGGGGAGGAGGTTAGGAGGGAAGCACAGAGTCCTAACAGGAAGAGCCGGGGTGCAGGTAGAGTCCTCTTTTATGTAAGGAGTGTCCATGTGCATTGTAGGGTGAGCGGCTAAGGGATTCGCCCCTTTGCCAGCCTCTCTTCATGGAGCTTGCTGGGCGAGTCCACCCTGTTCCAAAAAATTCGAAAAGAGAGCAGGGCCTGGTCGCATAGTCCTGACGTGGCCAATGGGGTTGCAGCAAGCCCTTCTAAAGTCGTGGTTGCAAGCAGAACATCTTCTTGGTCCTAGGGGTCAGCTTATCCTTGGTGGGCCGCCATTTTACAAGGCGCATGGATGAATGAGGTTCAATGGTCAGTTCAGCTGTAGGCAGGCTCGCCGGCCACTTCTCTTGTATCAGGCGATGGTCGGCATCTGGGAACATGGGTGTACTGTCAGCCAGTCAGGGGCTCAGTGGGGGCTGGTGTGTGGACTGCAGTCCATCCTCAGATGTCTCGAAGGGTTGAGCATTTGTTCGCATTTATTGCAGAGGCATCAGCCCCTTCAGACTCCGCTCATTGCTTGCACCCTCTTAGCTCTTTAGCTTGTGACTGTAAAAGAGTCCATGTAGACGGAAAACATTTTCTCAACCACACTTTCCTGGAGCAACAATCCTTTTATTCTCTTCATGCCCCAAAAGAGAACTGAAATGGCACCAGTCCATATGATTACGGAATATTCCAGAATCACTGGAACATAAGCAAAATGGCCGCTTCCAGAAGGTCCACGAACCATAGCACTGTGCAAGGGTTGCCATATGCCGCCTCTGAAAGCCTTTGCGCACATGGAATATTCCAGAGCCTTTATTACAGGCAAGTAGCATGTTCTTCTGCAGCTCCTGCACTGGAACCCTTAATGGCAGCGAGCACCAAGGCGTCCATGGCTGTTGCTTAAGCAGTCTCCCAAACCGCATCTGCCCATCCCACAGCTGCCACGCCGCTCCATGACCTGAGTGTCATGGCCTTTTGCTTTGAATTATGAAACTTTTAAACCCATACTTATATTGGGGAAAACGAAACTACAAGTCCCAGCAAGCAAGTCAAAAAGCCAGGACTGGATTATGGCAACAAATGGGATCAGTTGGTTACTCTGCCACCGCCTTTTTACCTTTCTGTCCAAGGAAATAGTGGGCAGCCTGTGGTGACCGCCAGGGTGCCACATGTGTACCCAACAAACATTTAGGTTCCTTTGAAATCGTGAACCGCCCCTTTGCAGCCTGTACCTGTGTGCACCCCCCTCTCCCACAGCCCTTCTGATTCTCGATCCTGGGTGACCCTGAAACCGAGCCTGGCATGGCTCGGCGTGTGCAGCATATCCGGCTGCACTTGGTCCCGCGCCTGCTAGGGCCCCGCAACGAAAATGTTGTCTCCTCTTTGAGGCTGTGCCGTGGGCCGTGTGCTCAGACTACCTAAGCTTGCTGCAGTGCACTCTGAGCGCAGGGGCGGCACACGCTGGAGCATGCATGATGACGGGAAAGCTTGCCGGAATATCTTTTTCAAAAGCGGCTGTTCTCCCTCAAGGTTTGGCTCCCTTTTGTTTCTTCTGGTGAGGAAACGTGTCCTCCTGCTGTATATATATATTTTTTATACCATGTTTTTGCTGGTGCCTACATGCGTAGTTTTCATAATCTTGTGATGTCATTTCCTGGGATGTTATCAAAGGCAAATTAGGGGGCCCTGCACTTAATTTGCAGCATTTGGCCCTGAAAATCCTAGGGCCGGCCCTGGCCCTTGGAGGGATGCAGCTCTCCTGTGCCTGCTTCCTGGTCTGACCAGACATCTCACCCCTCCATCCTGTCCCGTCCCTCTGTTGATATCTGCCGGCAAGGCTGCGATCCCGGGCTGTGATTTAGCGCTACATTGAGCTCCGCAGGGATCTGTAATCTCTGCAAATGACTCCCAGTCTCCCCCCTCTTATTTTCTGATTTGCGGCCCTATGCCTGCTGGCTCCTCCGAGGCTTTCTAAGAAGGGAAGAAACTGACGTTGCAGATACTCTCTCTGCATGCTGGGTCGCAGCCTCGCCCGTAGCGCGTCCCTGTACGTGAATTATACAGTGCGTCATAACGTAGCCGGGAGGCAGGGCTGTCGATGCGGGTACCAGGCCCGTGCTAGAACAGGAGGTGCTTTAGGTCCTGATTGAGGTGCATTGTGCCGAGCAGTTTGTAGGTCTTGCATTGCCAGTAGGCACTGAAAACTCGAATGGAGGCGTACTGGCAAGGTCGGACTGGGACATAACATTGTTTCAGGCACAAATGAAAAAGCGTCCCACAGCTGCACAATTGGCGATTCATTCGTTTTTGTGACGGACTGTTGAGGCACCGGCGACTTGTGTGAGGGCTGCAATGCTGTATTAGGAGGATCTGGAGGGCATGCTTGAGGTGCAAGCACAGATCAGGTGCGGATCACAGCAAGGGGCTGGTAGGTGGCGGTTCAGGATTATGGCGCATTGGCAGAAATGTGAGATCTTTAGTACCGGATTAGCAGGTGCTAGTAAAGTAGTGCCGACTGCTGGCAGAGATGTGTGTGGGGCGCTGCATTGGGTTAGTTGGGTGGTCCGGAGCAGGGTTGCTTTGCTTTGGCAGAACTCTCATTGCTGGATCTGCAGCCAATGGAGCTCCAGGATTGCGATGTATTGGAAGAGGTGTGTGTGTGTGTCGCCTCAGTACCCCATTCGCAGCAGCTGATTCTCCAAGATGGAGGTACACTGGCAGAGCTGTGTGGGTCTCCATAACACATTGCAGATGTCCTAAGGAGGATGCCGCTTGTGCCTGGTAATGGTGGAGGCTTGCAATGAGAATGGATCGAGTTGCCTGGCAACAGCCAGTCAATAAAGGCCCTACAATGGCCTTTTCTCTAAAGGTTCTTTAAAAGTTTCAGCAGAGCCTTTACTAGATGTCAATGTTCCTCCAAGTGGAAAAGGCCACAGACCGGGCTAATTCCCAAGGTTCCATGTGTTAAAATCGCGGCAAAAATGGCTGTGGATACAAAATATCGCGGCAAATAGGCTGTGGTTTTGACGCTGCAATCCATGCAAAGGATGCGGGGGACAACTCCGCAACCCCCAGACCCATTATACCATTTAAGGGCAGCGGGGGACACCCCCGCAACCCATGCTCCCCTTAAATGGTGTAATGGGGTACACCTTTATCACGTCAAACCATGGCATTTTTGATGCGATTTTTTGTTACAGGCGATATTTTTGCCGCAGTTTTATCACTGCATACCATTCCCAAGTAGCAACATCCAGGAAAAAAGGCACCGTTCAGCATACATGTATCCACGCTGCGAGACAACGTGCCTTCGGTTCTCTGCCTTTGTATTGCCATAATTAGATTTATGACTATTTACTTAGTGCACACGACCAGCTGAATTGTCTCCTGGCACTGAAATAGTTCTATTATTATCCCAGCCAATATTAGTGGGCATGTGTTAAAGAAAGTAGTTTTCTTGTAACTTGTGATGAAGCCAATTCTCTGGCTTCGTTCTTGGGGAGTCTGGCGGTTCTGTGCCCCAGGAATGTTGGCCTAACAGGGTGCCCGTACCAGTGTGCCACACCAAATGCAAACAATCAAAAAGGAGGCCAGGCCATTGTTATTTATACACAAGTGCCCAAAGGCCCAGGTTACACAACACAAAAAGGAGGGAAACCCTGTGCGAATCTTCAATTGTTCAGTATAGTACATAGTCCAACATTTGGTATATCTAGCACAAATCAGTACACATTTGTGTATTTGTGACACATAGTATGGAGTTAAAAATCTTAAGACAGTAACTTGTGTGTAAATTATCTGTATACATTCCTGCAACCAACAATCATCCATCCATCCCTACTCACTTTCATACACATGGACTAAGCAAGAAGGGACAGTTACACATAAGTGTAACCAACACAATATCAACAAAAACAGAAACAAGAAATTAAATGGAACGATCTCCCTGCATTGTCGCGCTCAGATTCTAATATAAAGTCATTTAGGAAGGCGCTGAAAGCCTTTCTCTTTGTCTAGTCCTCCCTGATCCTCCTTAGCCTGCCTTGTCCCGTGTTTTTTCCATTGTCCTATGAATTCGCATGCGCCCTGATGCCTGCGGGCTCCGACGCATAATAAATAAATAAATAAATAAATAGTTGGGAAAAAGAAATTTGTTTAGGTTAATGGGAAACTGTACAAATCAAATCAGCTCCTATTTATCTGTTGTTACATTTCCAGCTGGTGCTTAATGGCAAAGTAGATCCCGTGCCATTCCTCGATAATGCGCCGCTGATGGAAAGGCAGATTCAAATCCAAATGACCTTCCCATCTCCTTGGACACCAGGATCGGACCCCCGCGCATTTCCCACTTTCCACATCTAGAGGTGAGCCCCACCCCGCCTTCATGTGCTCAATCTGCCATTGGCCTGGATATGCCTTTCTCATGGGCACGCTTGAAGGCCCCTTACCTGGACACACTGACAGGGGGACCGCCGGCATGATCTATGGATGGGCCACAGGAACAAAGCCCACTATCAGAGCTCAGTGGCGCCCCCAGGCATTTTTCAAAGGCGTGGCCTGATGAGGTCACTGCAAAATCGTGGGCAGGCAGGCCGGTGTGTGTGCCAGCGTTTTTATAAGGGTGACCGTGGACCCCCAATGTCAGAGCATGGCAGAAATGAGGCCGAGGCCCAGAGCTCCTATGATGCTGCGCAGAGCCAGACAGATGCCGTGGAACGGTGGGGCTTCTGCCGGCCTGCTGCCCTCTTGAAGCCCCTGGGGCAGGAGCTGAGTAATAATGTAGGAAAGCATAGAAAGCCTCTGTGTCAGAGTATAGGAGTCTGTATCAGGGGGGCGGGGGGAGGAAAGACAGAGCGAGGGAGGCGGGAGTGTGTATAATGAACTGGGTGGCACCCCTCTGGTTGCAGAGCCACCCCAGTGCTATACAGCAAACAGGGTGCGGTATTCCTGAATGCGGAGAGCAACAGCCGCAGAGCCAGCTGGGTGCTGGGTCCCCGAATTCGGAGTGAGCAATGCCTTGTATCCCTGGATACACAAAAGCAGAGAGTGGTGTTGCTGGGTTTGGAAAAGAGCCGGGGCTAAGCTAATGTGGGGACTGTCGGGACTGGGGGCTAGATAGCCTTTTGGTTGTTCCACCTGAGATTCTATCCGGGGCTACAACCAAAAGACCTGGGGCTATAACCCCCTTAGCCCCCCCCCCAGCAACGCCTCTGTGAGAGAGCACATTGGGTGCAGTATCCCCGAAGGCTCAGTGCACAAAGACCAAAGCCATCTTGGCGCTCTCTCCCTCCTTGCAGAAAGAGTGTGGTGCTATATGCCTGAGCAGCACGTGCACGAGCTGGCCAAGCAAGGTGTGCACTTCGATCCCTGGCGACACAGTGGGGCTAGAAACACGTGGGATGCCAATCCCGAGACCGCGCAGTAACAGAGGAAGCAGGCAGGGTGCTGTGTCTCTGAAGGCGCAGGGCAATCGAGGTGTCTATTGGCCAAGTTGCTGGGTTAGCAGCAGGAGTTCCTCCAAGGTGGAGGAGCATGAGCAGAGCCGCTTGGAGGTCACTGTCCTGGAAGCAGTGCAGATGTTTTGGTGATGATGAAGCCCCAGCTGCAGAGCTGACTCTCCACTTCCGCTGTTAATGTTGACAGGTTTCTGTTTCCTCCTATCTCCATCACAGAGTGTGAGGAGGAAACCGCGAATGAAAAATAAAAAAACATCTTTTCACAGGAGATGATTGCTTGAGGCTGGAGTTGGATGGAACAACTTCTTCTCATTAACCGGAGAACTTGCGAGATATTTAGATGTGGCATCTGCACTGGCTGCTGTGCTGGGAGGCGCTAGGTCTGTGGAGGAGGTCGCGCTTTCCGTGTCTTGGCGCGCGGGAAACTGAAGTGGGCGCTCTCTTCCACTTTAAGTGTGGCCGAGGAGTGATGTAGTGGGAGTTAAGGTTTGATTGGCTCTTGAATTGACTTGTGTAGAACTGGGAAATTGCTTCCTTATCACCTCACTGTTCACCCCCAGCTGCACTCACTAGCCAGCCAGGAGGACTGGTATATGCCAGCAGGGAAGCAAGCACATCTGCAGCCCAGCAAAGCAGTGCCATGCCACGCAGGGTCTGACTGGGACAATACACCCAAGCGCCATTAAGAGGCTATCAGACACAAATGGCAATTTGTTACTTTTCATTACACACTGTTTGACTGCTTGATGAGCAGTAATGTTTGGTAAAATAGGATGCACATCGTGTATTTCACAAAAACATTTGGTCAGTGACGTTGGTCAAAACAGCAGACGAACAGTGCAGGAACACATCAAACTGGCTCACTTTGGCCAAAGAAACCCGTCCTCCACATTAGCATGATGGATTGGTCCTTTGAACATTGTGCTGTAGACCATTAGTACCTGACAGGGATTTGGCTTTGTCCTCCCAGCCAATGGGGAGGCTCGGAATGGGGGCATTACCGTACAGTAATCCTGAAGCTCTGAGCTTTGTCAGGGCTGGAGGCTGCAACCCTACCCCTCACCGCCGCCCCAAGGAACAAGCAAAGTGCTTCCTCCATCCATCCCTCTTTGCCTTAGATCTCCCTGCCTCCCCCACCCACCTCACCCCCCACTTACCTGTTCCTTTTTCGTCTTTTTCAGGAGTGGATGTGCCGGGAACACTTCTATCCCTGGCACGTCCGCTCCCCATCTGCAACACGCTACCATGGAAAGGGAGAAGGGACTATGTGTAGTACCTCGGTCTAACAGGCTGGATTACTAATAGCAATAAGCCCCCTGAATGAGGGGTCATTACCACGTCAGATAATGTCCCAGGGAATTACTTGACGTGGTAATGCCTCCCCATTCAGGGCCTGATCAGGCTCCCCTTTGGCCTGCAGCAGACAGTTTGTGTTCCACATCTGCAGGCACAGCGGAATGTGTGCAGATCCCTGAATGGCTAAGTCTACACTGGTGTGACCAAGCATCCTCTAGTCTGCTCAGCTTACTTTCGAACAGGGCAACCTTTCCTTGATCTGCCTAGCGAAGGGTGGTTGGTGAAGGATCCAGCCTGTTCATTGGTCTTGCACTAGACCCGCACGTCATAGTAAAATGGCAGATCCAAGAACAGGAGCACAGAGCCCCTCCACTGAACAAGGATCCTGTCTTTACTCTTCCAAAGTCCTACAGAAACCAAATCACTGGTAACCCGTAGGGAAAACCCACTACCAATGCATGTACCAGTAAATGCTGGCATGGTTGCAGAGGGAACCTATGTAGGAGTTGTCCGCTCTAGGCGGTGCAGCCGGATGTAGGTTTCTCTCAGCGTAGGGTCACTTATTCTATCTTCCGCGTGTTGGTGGAGGAGAGTATACGGTAGCGAAGCGAGAGGGGCTGCGGGAACTCTGGACACGGATGGTGTCATGCATGAAGCCTATAGCCCGTAAACCTGCAGCTTCACTCATTACCGCCCTGGTTTTGCCAAACTATCATGCTGTTACCATAGATTACTCGAGCTCTGTTACTCTCGAGTGCCTTTTTCGAGGGCTTGCACCACAGCCCAAAGCTATTCCCAGTAATCCGACGGGCACGCAGTGTCTGCGGGTAAGCACTGACGGGCTGAGTGCAGTGTCGGTTGGCAAGCATTCGTTATTTCTTGCCTTCAGCTGTACTCTGCCTGTCTTCTACATTGGCATTTATTTTAGCAGTTTTAAAAGTACCCTGTTGTCATAAACCATGCCTAACAGTGACCTGGACATAGACCTGCCTGCCACATCTGAAACCACCACGAGTCATGGTGCAGAGTCCGCCCTGATGCTGTGCGCATAGCGATTCCGTCCACACTATCATCTCCCTCGGCCTCTCATAGGAGTAGCAGTCGTCTACCAGATCGCCTATCAGAAGTTCTTGCTCTCAGTGCTAAGAGGAGGCAAAAACTCCAGAAAGAGCATATTTTGCTCACCAATCTCCTGTGTTCTAACAAAGACTTTAAGAGTATGGCCTGCCCTCTTTCACCCACCTCTATGCTACTATATCCTAAGGTATCTGGCTTGCATGTAAAGGGGGCATTATTAAGGGTTAACAAATGATTGGGTGCTCAGCCCGTGCTGGCCCAGCAGCCAACACATAATGGGGAACATCCTGGAGAAGAACCTACAGAAAGACCTGATAGATGCTTGGGGGACCCTAATGCACAGGATAATTGGTTGACTTTGAAAGAACACTTTCTGCGGGACCTTGTGGCATGCTCAAAAGCCATAGATCTCCAGTCACGCTTGGTATCTGTGGGCCCAAAAAAATCCAGGCCACATCAGATAGCTCTGCAGAAGCCTCGTCTAAAGGCTCCTAAAGGGTTTGAAAAGGCCTCCCAAACTTTCATCTCTCAGAACGGGCTTCATCAGGGCTGTCAAACAGACCCCACAGAGCTCTCACAAAAAGATCTGTCTTCACAGACAAAAGCTGCTCGCCCTGCTTCCTGCCCAGAGGGTGAAACTCTACTGGAGGGTTTGCTGCCCCCTTGCAAGTCGGTTATTTCATCGACTATTATACTTTCTAAAGATAATCTTTTTAAAAAAGGATCAATGGCTAAGATTATGGACCCCAAGCTACGGAGCTTTGCTCTGGATTCGAGCAACATTATTATTAGTAATGTTGCCAAGCCTAGTTACCCTGAATCAAGGGAGGCTTTTAAAGAACACCATTTTAGCTTGGCTCAATCAGAAGGCCGGGCATAATTGCATCAGAACTCAGGACTTGAAAGTTCTCCGTAGAACTCAGAATGACAACTGGTGTTCCACCGATAGCACTGATTGCATTATTATAGGTTGTGGTTTCAGTAGTTTACCCATGTTTTTGAAGAAAATCACAAAACCGCAGGACACGCATTCGTCCACTAAATTAAGATTTGTCCTGAATTGACTTTTCTATCTGCTTAGATCAGTGGTCTTCAAACTTTTTTGGCCAGGGCCCCCCTGAGCAAAATTTGGGCAGGTCGGGACCCCCCAGAAATGCCAAATGGACAGTATATATTGCGCGCCGTCACCTGCTCCCATCAAAGTCGCTGGGCTCCCTCATCCCACTCCTACCCAGTCGCTGGTCTCTCCCCACCCCATCACACACCCAGGGCTCTCCCCACTCTGCTCCCATCACTATCCCATGGTTCCCGCCCATTGTGCTCCCACCATAGTCCCTCGGTTCCCCCATCCCGTTCCCAACACAGTCTGAGGGCCAGTGGCGGCTGGTGAATCTTTTTTAAGTGGAGGGGCATTAAGGGGAGGTTCGGGGGGGTTTCCCCCTGTGAATTTTTTTTTAAATAATAGGTTAAAATGTTGCATTGTAGAGCATACTTTTAACAAAAAATGGGTAAATAGCCAAACAGTTTGCAATTGTTGCTGGGAGTCCAGGGGGCAGGCATTGATATTTTATTTCTATCGCGCTCGTACACAAGTGTTTCAGAGCGTGACAAGGCAAGGGAGGGGAACAGAGGAGAATAAAACAGCGATCTTACTAGGCCCAGTGACATTGAGAACGCACAAGTGTGAGGGGAAAAGTGCATGGAAGGGGGGAGAAGTGGAAAGTGCGAAGCAGAGGAGAAACAGATAAATAACAATAAATAAATAATAAAGGCAACAAACAGTGGTAGTGCAGCCAGCAATTTGCAAGTGCTACGTTTAAGGCAGCAGACAGGGTAGGTCTGATAAGTGCAGGAAGAAAGATGGTTCTCCTCAAGTTTTAGAGTGGCAGGGCGCTGTTCCAGAGGGAGGCCCCAGCCGAAGACGGAGATCTACCCCCAGCTCGTTTCTTTGATGACCCCAGCTTCGTTTCTTTGATGACCCCAGCTGCTCTGTCCGTATGTGCGAGGAGGCGCAGGAGCTCCCCCTCGGACATACAGACATGCAGTGCCCCAGCCAGCATTTCCAATGAGCTATGCAATGCTGGCGAAGCAAAACGCCCCAGCACTTGCATGGCTCAGTGAGCATGTGCGGCTGGGGAACTAAACTGAACTGTCAAAGGGAAACAGTGTTTCCCTTTGACAGTTCAGCCAGCCCAGGAGCACTCCATTAGCTGGATAAAGCAGCTGAGGGAGTGCTCACTGTTTCACTGGGCTGGCTCCTTAGCTCCTCCATAATGGGTGAGGGGCCACTGGGTGGGCGCCTCTTGCCATTATGGATGAGCCGCCAGGCTCGGACAGGCCTATAGGGCAATGCCTGTACCAAAAATGTAAAATGCTAGTTTGGGCCAATCAAAATGGGCCACCATTATGGCCAATGTGGACCATTTTGATGAGTTACTTAACTATGCAGTTAGTAATGTTGACCATTGTTGCTGAATATATCACAATTTACTTACATTTTAACACAAAGCACCCCTTTGGGTACTATTGAAACAGTGGGCTTCATAACTACTCTGGCGGTAGCTGTGCCGGTAAAACCGGCACGGCTGCCACTGGAGTTGCATCCGGGTCTGGCACCCGCGAATGGGCAATTGCTAGGTCATGCCGAGTTAGGCGGACATGATAATTGCCCTTTCGAAGGTGCCGGTAGATCCCCATTCCCATTTGAGCCCCATATGGCTCAAATGGGAATGGGGAGCTCGGATGCACCGGCACCGTTAATAACGGTGCTGGTGCATCCGACGAGCTGAGGTCAGACCTGGCGGGGGCTGTCAAGCACCCACGAGCACAACTCTTACTATGGCGGAACGGTAGCAACGGTGCCGGTAGCTTACCAGCACCGTTGTTACTGGTCCGCCATAGTAGTAATGAGGCCCAGTCTGTGACTAAAGGAATGAATATCCATTTACAACTGTGGGCCACTTTTTCATTGTTGCCTGAGACAGTTTCATGCTTCGGCCCGCCCATGTGGGCCACCCCTGCCCATTTCTTCCAATCTAAAAAAAAAAAAAAAAAAAAAAAAAAAAAAAAATCTTTTTTCATGCTGAGCTCTCAGGGCCCCCTGGGATGCACCCGCGGACCCCTAGGGGGTCGCGACCCACAGTTTGAATACCACTGGCTTAGATGTTTTTTTAATAATGTCTGCTGTTTGTCTTTTGCTTAGTGATTTTGCTTGATTTGCTTTGTTCTTCGATTTTATGTTTAGTACCTGGCCTATTGATTTTTTGTATTTGTTTGTATGTCGGCGCCCTTAAGCCTCAGGGTCAGTGGTGTGTGGTATAAATCAAATCAAACCCACCAGTTGCTTTTTCTCAAATGCATTTGCCATTGCTCCAAGTATGTGCCGCAATATGAGCAACTATGATACCAAAGATCCTGTAACTCATACGGAGTGAATCGGCAGTCGAAGACACCTGCGCTCTCGTCTTGCATCCCAGTTCAACCAGGTTATCACCTCTTATTGAGTTCACCCAATGCTCAATTATAGCCTTCTGACTTGTTTGCCTATCTCTTCCCCTGGCCCACTGGTGCTGACACTGTTCCACTTATCCACCTGGGCCCCACTTAGATCACTCAGATGAGGGAATCCTCATCTCCTTCAGATGACGCAGAGCCCGTCTCTTTGCACAAGGTCGCATTGTTAATACATAGTATGCTCAGGCCAGATTGGTCCTGTCTCTAATTGAACCACCTGGGACCATACCACTCGGGTACACTGACCCGCATGGCCTAGACCCTTTCCACACCCCCCCCCGCTCCCCTATTGATCAGACCACCACAGTTTCCTGATATGAACATCACAGGACACAAGGTGCCTCACCCTGGGCCTTTCCTGAGCCTTCCTCGAATCAATCCTTAGTCATCCGATAATGGAACAATACATTACCTTCCACTCTCTTCCCATCTGGCCAGATGCCTACCTACCATCCAACCCCCGCCCCCGGTGCCTTGTCCCAATTAAAACAGCAGTTCCCATCCTTGGCTAATTGCTTTCTCTTCCCTATTAACGAGGAAACGCTCTCCATATCTGGAACAAAATGCATAAAGTATGCCTTCTCGTGACCATTGCAGATTTTCTCATCCCTGATGGTTCACGTGAATGTATATGGGACACCCCCCATTCTTCAATGGGAAAGGAGTGCCGGAGTAAGATACTAATAGTGTACTTCATTGGAACAAGAACACATTAAGACAAGGGAATCCTTTCTCCCTCAGTCATAAAACAAAACGTTAACTATAAATACCTTTCAAAATGATAATATTTCAGGCAAAATAGTCTGTGCTCCTCGCTCTCAATTTTCATTATTTCCCAAGCTCTTTTCATTCATGTATCTTTTGACAGAGAGAAGAATAAATATGTCTTCAAAGGCTCACCCACCTCGGTCTGTCATGAAGCCCCAAACTTTCCTGTGTGTCTGTGAGGAATGTGACCATCCGCACGGGGAGTGTACTTTTAAAAATTAAACTGAATGATTGAAGTTCAACCTCTGAAAATGTGTGAGGGCATTCTGCACACATTTTCCCTGCTTACCGCATGAAACGCATAGTCACGTGTACTCCAGGAGGACACAGCCTAAAGGCGCCGTCCTCCCCTGTCATGTTCAGCTGGAATGTGACAGCCATGGGATCATCAAAGCATCTCAAGAGGAAAGGCACACCTTCCTCCAGCCATGGGCAGCCTAATTAAAATATCAAAGGCCCCATGGATCTGCCTCCCTATTGTCTAGTTTGGCTGGTGGCGGTGCATAATAATGAGAAATAATCAAGGCAAGCCTGTGAAGGGGCTTGGTCGCAGGACAGACAACTGAAAGGCGGGGCTAACACCTCTTTGCTATGCAATGTGTCAACTTGAAGCTAGTTCCCACCCGTCTGTATGAAAGGCAGTGAATGGCATGTCTGGGTCCACTATTTACCGTAGACAACCCCTGCAGTGGACCCCTTTCAGAGGGAGAGGTATGTGATTTAAGGGAGACAGGGAGTGTGCTCTCATCACAAACTTCAAGTGAGAGCTGCGCTTTTATCAAGAGTCACAGAGGGCTCAGTTAACCAGAGAGACACTTTGATCTACAACAGACAGAAAGATGGGTGGGACTTAGGAGTAAATGTTGTCTACCTTTCCTGTAGCAGAGCACTCTGGTTCTGACCTCACGCATAACAGAAGATCGTTGGTGGCGACCCAGGATTGGTTCATTAAGGTAAGCCTTGCCTGCACCAATCACTGGAGACCATTTGACTTTAAAAGAACCCCTCACTTAGGCGATCATCTGAAGGCTTCACCAGAAGCAGGAAAGAAGAACTCATTTGGACCCTGGCTGAAGGTACAGTCTGCCTTAGATCTTCTGCCAGTGAAGGAAGGCCATTATTTCCAAGAGGGAAGCAAGATCCCTCCTTTAAACATCTCCCACGGAACAGAGGGAGATACCGGACTCAAAGCACCCATCCAGCAGCTCCAGAACCAGTACCTAGCCAGCAAGCAGCGAGCCCTGATAGGTTCAGACAGCAAGCTTCCTAGGTGGGAAGTGCCAGAGAGTCTCTGAACAAAGGACAAGGCCATTGCCTGCAAGCACTGTCCTCCGCTTTGGGCCGTCCCGATTGAAAGGACGCCACAAGCCCTGCAAAGAAGGTAGGAGGAGTGCCAAACAAGCATCAACCAGTGTCCATCTTTGAAGGACATTTTTGAAGCAGTCGAGCCCTTGAACTGCAACCAGCTGCTACTGACTGTTGTCACGCTGCAGTCACTAAAGCCGTTCGAGACGCCTCGACCAGCATTCCAGATCTGCCCACGAGCACAGAGACAGAGATTCTTGATCCCGAGCCCCCGTGTAAGCCAGCATGCATCCGTCTGACCAGCCTCACATGCCGAACTGCCTGCTGCCTGATACCCGCAGCTGTTTCCTGTCTTGAACTCTGTCGCAGGAGCTGCAAAGCATCCTAGAACCGACTTGACGCTGTCGAGCATCAAGATCATCCCAAGCACCAGGTACATTGTGGTTCTTTCCCACTGGTCCTTCTCCGAAGGCCCCTAGTGACGTTTACGACCCCTTGCTCCCTTGGTGCTGAAACCAAATAACCTTGAACAGTTAAGACTGATTGCTTTACAAACTACCCTCCTGTCAGTGTCCAGAGTGCTTTCCCTTCCTTCGTGAAACTGTCTGTCCTCTGTGTTCCTTTACAGGGTGAGTTGTATTTTGTAGTGTGCTAGAACTGTCTGTTGTAATAATAATAAAGTAGATTTTTTATACAACCTTGACTAGACAGTCCCTTTTATCATTGGGTAATAATTGTCTTTTCACTGGCTGCAACTAACCAATGATCCACAACCTTGTGGAGATAAGCCTGCCATTCTGTCCACATTGCCAAAATTGGACAAGGAGGTTTATAATTTCCTTGTGTTTCCAATCTGTTCGGATCCCTTCTGGTGTACTAGAGGTGTGGGGCTGATTGATGGTTTAGAAACCAATGTTCATCAATGGACCACTGGTACCCCAGAAGTTGATTCATCACAGTGTCGGACACAATCAACAGTCATTGCCTACTAACCAAACATCCCTTATTCTTTTAAAAATCCAACTAGCTTTATAAGTGGGACCTCAGTACTATGGCAGTCCCTAGAGCTCACCTTTATTCACACTCACAGGACACTATTAACACCATTCCAGGGGTTTCAAGACCCCAGCACCCCATTCTATTATGGTAAAGAGTGAGGCAGGAATCCTAATCCTACCACTTACCGCCAGACAACATCCAAAAGAAATAAGCCTCAATTCCTAGACCTTATTCTATGTTTTGAACACAAGGTTTGCTATTAAACATGCTTGGAATATCCCTTTTCACCATCAAAGAATTTAAACTGCAGCTCCTTGTCCTGAGATCTGGTTCATTAAAAACTATACCAGTATTGTGGATGCATTCCTGCCGCAAGGATTCAGCAATGTAATCAACAGGAAAGACAAATATGGGGGCAGAGACGCCATCATCTACTCTAACCTTTACTGAACATCCATTCTGCCAGTGCCGGAAACTAAAACCTTTGAAAAACGAGTGTGCAAATGTTTGCTCGACCCAAATACCGCTCAAGTCTGCTGTGGCCCATAGGCCTCCAGGATGTGCTTCCATTTTTTTCAAAGAATACCTCTACTTTATTTTAAATCTCTACATCTCCAACAAAGATCTTGTCCTTGGCAACATTAATATCTGGCACAATATCAAGGACGAAACCGATAAGAACTTCTGGAACACTACAACCAATCGTGTCATGAAATCTTGGATATTTAATCCAACAACTATGAATGGGCATGCACTCAACATCAGCTGGGATGAAAGCTCAGAAGCAGCGTACTCACTTTGGGAACAGGTGCCACACACTCAGCTTGGAAACAGGACAATGCCATGCAACATGGGTTTGGCATCCGCTCAAGTTCTTAGAAGTTGGAGAAGTCTGGTGGTAATGGCTTTATAAATTGTAAATAATTTCTTAACAACCTTCTTTTGTACCCAAGACACACCTGTGCTCTAGCAGCTTGAAGTGTCTCATGTGCTAGATGGAATGAACAATAATGATCTCAGACCCAAGTAACCAGACAGGCTCAAAGAATATGGCAAAGTGCTACTTTATTATTATCATAAAAATAAAGTAGGGCAATCGGGCGAATAACAGGCAGTAAGTAATTCACGCATTCATGCCCAAGTGTGATTATACAAAGATTTTATACCTCGATATGCATCATCTTTGACATGATCCTACATGGCAAGCTAAAACCTATTGAAGGGAGGGATTAGTTAAGGGAACATATGTACCTATAATATTTATAAGTGTTAATAGCTTCATTGGCTGCCCCTTATCTGGTGGGCACGCCTTGAACCACCTCTAAATATGTATGATACTGATTATAGCAGAACAATGGCAGTGGGTTGGTCTTTGCAACATTGTATACCATGTTGCGCCATAGATTCCCTGATTGGTTGGCATGCTTCCCCAACCTTGGACATTCGGTTTGTAAGCAGCACGTAAGCATAACGAAACTCATGTGCCATAAGCAACATCAGACTACTCCCTACTTTTCCAATTAGTCCATCGTCACTCATCTGTCATGTCCCAAGCCAAGGCTTCTCCTTTGTAGTTGACCTTGAAGCCTGTTCTCTGTTCTCAGACATGCAAGGGAGTGTAGGCACACTGTTATCTTCATTTGGGCTTACTGAAGAGCCCTTGTTTTCAACTTCTGAATTAGGTGTGAGGAGACCACACATGTGTCCATCTCTACCTTCTATTTACTGCTATTTCATTCGATTGATCTGGGTGTCATTACCCTTCTTGGCCTCTGCGACTTGCTCACTCCATCTTACATAGCTTTTCTGCATCTTTAATTGTCTAATACCTGGCTCTTGCAGATGTGTTCTCCTTTGCTTAATCTAAGAGAAATATGGATTACGTACATGGCTTATCCTTTTGACTCCCCTTGTGCCTTGCAATTATTCCTTGAAGTAGCATCCTTGATCGCAGGCCAATAGACTCCTCTTTATTCATCACACAAAGCTATTTTTCCAGCGTCTACTGACTCTGCATCCCTGGTCTGTCTCTGAGGTAGCTTGATTGGTTTTAATATGAGTCCGACATCCATCTTTACGTCATGGCCACTCTAGCCATGTTATGTTTTTCTCTGGAGCAAGCCTCTATAAGTCTCATCTACCTTGCATTTCTGCATATGTACGCTTATTAGTCAGAAGGTTACTTTATCTTCTTTGCACCTACGATTTCTTCATATTTGATTACATGTGTCTCTTGTTACTTCAGTTACATCTTCATTCTTTGAGTATTTGCATATCGTTTCAGTGACTCTCATTATCTTTCTTCTACGATGTCACTCTGCTCTTGTCAGATTTCACTTATAGCTCTATGATGTCCAATGCTGTGTGCAGACATCCTTCCACCCTCTCAGTGAGAGGGTACATACGATACAGTTGTCTGAGTGCATATCGTCTCATACACTCGATGCGGTATTGCGATGATACCTGGCGTCCCACATACTGCTCTTCTCCTACTGTTCCAGTATGAAGGAGGTGAGGGGCGGGAGTTAAGGATGACATGTCCACCTGCTCCTCTACATTCCCACACTTGTGCTGCTGACAAAAAAATCAAATCGATCTTCATCGAAGGCAGCAACTACCCAACCTACCTTAATTAGACCAGAGGAAAATATAAATAATGACACTTGCAAATCAGTCTTTAACTCAGACATTCTGGACCATTGTAAAGCTACCACCAAAGGCAATTCCTTAGAGATGCTAAAATTTATAATACCATATCTCTGATTTCCTGACATCTTGTGTGAAGAAAAAAGAAAAAGACCCTAATTAAACGCAATTTGGTCACTTCCTCACAAATGGAGAAAGTGACATTCAACTTGCAACAAGACAACCTTCACAATTATTTCCAGAGATCATCACTATGCCATTGAGTGAAGAACCCAAAATTGTCTAAATTGTTCAAAATCGTAGAACAAATTAGCTCACCTCAGCAAACTGGTTCTAACCCCACAGCCCAAAACATCAAGTAGATAAATTAGCAAACAGCCTTCCAGTACAAAATCCCAACAGTCCATGCAAACTAAGATTCACTATAAAGGTCAGTCCTTCCCTGCTGGACAAAGCGAAGGCACTTAACATATTCGAAAGATCTCACTAAATTGGTGACATTGTTGAAAGCATCTGGTGAACA